>NC_141168.1:109372500-119372500 GCF_055505025.1 Bos grunniens
CCCCCACTGGAGGCAGAGAGGCAGGCAGGTGACAGCCAGAGCGGAAAGGGGCGATCTCGGCCCCAGAGAGGCATCTTCCACCAAACTGCAAGCAGGCCCCCAGTTGCTAACCAAGGCTTCCTGGGATCCTGGACAGTTGACATCAGCCAGGAGGGTCGCAGCCAGAGATCAGTTCCCCAGAGACACACCTGAGACAGCACTCCTGCTGCACCAAGCGGGAAACTGAGTGGCTGGGATGGGGGAAGTGGTAAGACACACCGCCCCACCTGGGGAGAGTGTGCTCGCCAAGCACCTGGTCGCCAGAGCTACTCAGACCTGGGAAAGGCACAAAACACAGGTCCAACCAAGTCTGTGCCTTTGTGGAGTACCCGAGCACCTGAACCTGAGTGGCTTAGACCTGGAAAGTGCATGCAACCCAGGGCCCACTTTAGACAGATCCCCTGCTAAGCAGCCTGGAGCCTGAGCAGTGTCGACAGGTAAAGCACACACACCGTGAGTGGGGGCAAACCCAGTGAGGCTGAAACACTGCGAGCACTCCCCACACACACCAGTGATATCTGTTTGCAGTGTTCCTCCTTCCTCACAGCAAAACTGAACAAGTCAGCCTAAATAAGTGACCACCTCTGCTACCTTGTGTCAGGGTAGAAATTAGACACTGAAGAGACTTGCAAACAGAAGAAGCCAAAATAAACAGAGGGAACTGCTTTGGAAGTGACAGGTGCAACAGATTAAAACCCTGTAGTTAGCACTGACTACATTAGAAGGGGCCTATAGACCTCGAGAAGAAGTATAAGCTGGAACAAGGAACTATCTGAAACTGAACTGACCCCAAACTGCCCGCAACAGCGCCAGAGAAATCCTAGATATATTTTATTATTATCATTTTTTAATTTTTAAATTTTAAGACCCTTATTACTCTTTTAATTTTCATTTTTATAACCTACTATTACCTTGCAAAAAAAGACCCTATTTTTAAAATATATATATTTTATAATTTTTGTGATTTTGTTTTGTTTTTTTAATATTGTATTTTTGAGAGTCTAACCGCTACTCTAGATTTTTAATCTTTACTTTTTGGTATTTGTTATCAATTTTGTACCTTTAAGAATCCAATCTTCAGTACCCATTTTAACTTAGGAGAGTGATTACTGGCTTGATTGCCCTCTCTCCCTTTGACTCTCCTTTTTCTCCCCCAGGTAACCTCTATCACCTCCCTCCCCCTTCTCTTCTCTACACAACTCTGGCAATCTCTGTGTGTGTTCCAGGCTGTGGAGAACGTATCAGTTCAGTTCAGTTCAGTCGCTCAGTCATGTCCGACTCTTTGTGACCCCATGAATCGCAGCACACCAGGCCTCCCTGTCCATCACAAACTCCCGGGGTTCACTGAGATTCAAGTCCATCGAGTCAGTGATGCCATCCAGCCATCTTATCCTCTGGTGTCCCCGTCTCCTCCTGCCCCCAATCCCTCCCAGCATCAGAGTCTCTTCCAATGAGTCAACTCTTCGCATGAGGTGGTCAAAGTACTGGAGTTTCAGCTTCAGCATCATTCCCTCCAAAGAAATCCCAGGCTGATCTCCTTCAGAATGGACTAGTTGGATCTCCTTGCAGTCCAAGGGACTCTCAAGAGTCTTCTCCAATACCACAGTTCAAAAGCATCAATTCTTTGGTGCTCAGCCTTCTTCACAATCCAACTCTCACATCCATGATTACTGCCTAGATCTAGCTCTCTCCTTTCGATTCCCCCTTTTCTCCTCCTGCTCACCTCTATCTCCTTCCTCCCTCTTCTCTTCTCTATGTAACTCCGTGAACCTCTCTGAGGGATCCAGTCTGTGGAGAGCACATAGGGAATTGATTACTGGCTAGATTGCTCTCTCCCCTTTTGATTCCCCCTCTTCTCCTCCTGGTCAACACTATCTCCCTCCTCCCTCTTCTCTTCTCCATGTAACTCTGAGAACCTCTCTGGGTGTCCCTCACTGTGGAGAATCTTTTCTCCATTAACTTAGATGTTTTATCATCAGTGCGGTATGGATGGAGAAGTCTTAGGCTACTGTAAGAATAAGACTGAAAACCAGAGGCAGGAGGCTTAAATCCAAAATTTGAGAACACCAGAAAACTCCTGACTCCAGAGAACATTAATCGACAAGAGCTCATCCAAAAGCCTCCATACCTACACTGAAACCAAGCTCTACCCAAGAGCCAACAAGTTCCAGAGCAAGACATACCATGCTAATTCTCTAGCAATGCAGAAACATAGCCCTGAGCATTAATATACAGGCTGTCCAAAGTCACACCAAACCCACAGACACCTCAAAATTCACTACTGGACACTTCATTGCACTCCAGAGAGAAGAGATCCAGCTCCACCCACCAGAACACTGACACAAGCTTCCCGAACCAGGAAACCTTGACAAGCCACTCGTCCACCCCACTCACAGGGAGGAACCTCCACAATAAAGAGGAACCACAAGCTTGAAGCATACAGAAAGACCACCCCCAAACACAGGAGTCTAAACAAGATGAAAAGGCAGATAAATATTCAGCAGGTAAAGGAACATGATAAATGCCCACCAAACCAAACAAAAGAGGAGACGGAGAGTCTACCTGAAAAAGAATTCAGAATAATAATAGTAAAAATGATCCAAAATCTTGAAAACAAAATGGAGTTACAAATAAATAGCCTGGATACAAGGATTGAGATGATGCAAGAAATGTTTTGGAAGGAATGATGCTAAAGCTGAAACTCCAGTACTTTGGCCACCTCAGGCAAAGAGTTGACTCATTGGAAAAGACTCTGATGCTGGGAGGGATTGGGGGCAGAAGGAGAAGGGGACGACAGAGGATGAGATGGCTAGATGGCATCACTGACTAGATGGACATGAGTTTGAGTGAACTCTGGGAGTTGGTGATGGACAGGGAGGCCTGGCGTGCTGCAATTCATGGGGTCGCAAAGAGTCAGACACGAATGAGTGACTGAACTGAACTGAACTGAACTGAAGAAATGTTTAACAAGGACCTAGAAGAAATAAAAAAGAGTCAATCAATCATGAATAATGCAATAACTGAGACCAAAAACACTCTGGAGGCAACCAACAGTAGAATAACTAAGACAGAAGATAGGATAAGTGAGGTGAAAGATAGAATGGTGGAAATAAATGAAGCAGAGAGGAAAAAAGATAAAAGAATGAAAAGAAATTAGGACAACCACAGAGACCTCTGGGACAATGTCAAACACTCCAACATTCGAATCACAGGAGTCCCAGAAAAAGAAGACAAAAAGAAAGGCCATGAGAAAATACTTAAGGACATAATAGTTGAAAATTTCCCTAAAATGGGGAAGGAAATAGCCACCCAAGTCCAAGAAACCCAGAGAGTCCCAAACAGGATAAACCCAAGGTGAGACACCCCAAGACACATATTAACCAAATAATGAAGATAAAACACAAAGAATAAATATTAAAAGCAGCAAGAGAAAAACAACAAATAACACACAAGGGAATTCCCATAAGGATAATAGCTGATCTTTCAATAGAAACTCTTCAGGCCAGAAGAGAATGGCAGGACATACTTAAAGTGATGAAAGAGAAAAACCTACAACCCAGATTACTGTACCCAGCAAGGATCTCATTCAAATATGAAGAAGAAATCAAAAGCTTTACAGATAAGCAAAAGCTCAGAGAATTCAGCACCACCAAACCAGCTCTTCAACAAATGCTAAAGGATCTTCTTTAGCCAGGAAACACATAAAAGGTTTATAAACTCCAACCCAAAACAACAAAGTAAATGGCAATGGGATCATACTTATCAATAATTATCTTAAATGTAAATGGGTTGAATGCCCCAACCAAAAGACAAAGACTGGCTGAATGGATACAAAAACAAGACCCCTATAGACGCTGTCTACAAGAGACCCACCTCAAAACAAGGGACACATACAGACTGAAAATGAAGAGCTGGAAAAAGATATTTCATGCAAATGGAAACCAAAAGAAAGCAGGAGTAGCAATACTCATATCAGATAAAATAAACTTTGAAATAAAGGCTGTGAAAAGAGACAAAAAAGGACACTACATAATGATCAAAGGGCCAATCCAAGAAGAAGATATAACAATTATAAATATATATGCACCCAACTTAGGAGCACCGCAATATGTAAGGCAAATGCTAACAAGTATGAAAGGGGAAATTAACAGTAACACAATAATAGTGGGAGACTTTAATACCCCACACACATCTTTAGATAGATCAACTAAACAGAAAATTAGCAACACAATTTTAACACACAAACTTTTAAAACACAAACTTTAAATGATACAATGGACCAGTTAGACCTCATGGATATCTATAGGACATTTCATCCCAAAACAATAAATTTCACCTTTTTCTCAAGTGCACATGGAAATTTCTCCAGGATAGATCACATCTTGGGCCATAAATCTAGCCTTGGTAAATTCAAAAAAATTGAAATAATTCCAAGCATCTTTTCTGATCACAATGCAGTAAGATTAGATGTCAACTACAGGGAAAAAAAACTATTAAAAATACAAACATATGGAGGCTAAACAACACACTTCTGAATAACCAACAAGTCATAGCCAAAATCAAAAAATAAATCAAAATATGCATAGAAAAGAATGAAAATGAAGACACAACAACACAAAACCTGTGGGACACAGTAAAAACAGTGCTAAGGGAAAGGTTCATGGCAATACAAGCTTACCTTAAGAAACAAGAGAAAAGTCATATAAATAACTTAACTCTACACCTAAAGCAACTAGAAGAGGAAGTAATGAAGCACTCCATGGTTAGTAGAAGGAAAGAAATCATAAAAATTAGGGCAGAAATAAATGAAAAAGAATCAAAGGAGACCATACCAAAAATCAACAAAGCTAAAAGCTGGTTCTCTGAGAAGATAAACAAAATAGACAAACTATTAGCCAGACTCATCAAGACAAAAAGGGAGAAGAATCAAATCAACAAAATTAGAAATGAAAGTGCAGAAATCACAATAGACAACACAGAAATACAAAGGACCATAAGAGACCACTATCAGCAACTATATGCCAATAAAACGGACAACTTGGAAGAAATGGACAAATTCTTAGAAAAGTATAACTTTCCAAAAGTGAACCAGGAAGAAATAGAAAACCTTAACAGACCCATCACAAGCACGGAAATTGAAACTGTAATCAGAAATCTTCCAGCAAACAAAAGCCCAGGACCAGATGGCTTCACAACTGAATTCCACCAAAAATTTAAAGAAGAGTTAACACCTATCCTACTCAAACTCTTCCAGAAAATTGAAGAGGAAGGTAAACTTCCAAACTCATTCTGTGAGGCCACCATCACCCTAATACCAAAACCAGACAAAGATACCACAAAAAAGAGGAAACTACAGGCCAATATCACTGATGAACATAGATGCAAAAATCCTTAACAAAATTCTAGCAAACAGAATCCAACAACACATTAAAAAGATCATACATCATGACCAAGTGGACTTTATCCCATGGATGCAAGGATTCTTTAATACCCACAAATCAATCAATGTGATACACCATATTAACAAATTGGAAGATAAAAACCATATGATTATCTCAATAGATGCAGAGAAAGCCTTTGACAAAATTCAACATCCATTTATGATAAAAACACTCCAGAAAGCAGGAATAGAAGGAACATGCTAAGTCACTTCAGTTGTGTCCGACTCTGTGCGACCCCATAGACAGCAGCCCACCAGGCTTCCCTGTCCCTGGGATTCTCCAGGCAAGAACACTGGAGTGGGTTGCCATTTCCTTCTCCAATGCATGAAAGTGAAAAGTGAAAGGGAAGCCGCTCAGTGGTGTCCGACTCTTAGCGACCCCATGGACTGCCGCCTACCAAGCTCCTCCGTCCATGGGATTTTCCAGGCAAGAGTACTGGAGTGGTGTGCCATTGCCTTCTCCAGAAGGAACATACCTCAACATAATAAAAGCCATATATGATAAACCCATAGCAAACATTATCCTCAATGGTGAAAAATTGAAAGCATTTCCCCTAAAGTCAGAAATAAGACAAGGGTGCCCAGTCTCACCACTACTATTCAACATAGTTTTGGAAGTTTTAGCCACAGCAATCAGAGCAGAAAAAGAAATAAAAGGAATCCAGATTTGAAAAGAAGAAGCAAAAGTCTCACTGTTTGCAGATGACATGATCCTTTACATAGAAAACCCTAAAGACTCCACCAGATAATTACTAGAGCTAATCAATGAATATAGTAAAGTTTCAGGATACAAAATTAACACAGAGAACTCCAGTGTATTCTTATACACTAACAATGAGAAAACAGAAAGAGAAATTAAGGAAACAATTCCATTAACAATTACAATGAAAAGAATAAAATACTTAGGAACAAACCTACCTAAAGAAACAAAAGGCCTATATATAGAAACTATAAAACACTGATGAAAGAAATCAAAGATGACACAAATAGATGGAGAAATATACCGTGTTCATGGATCAGAAGAATCAATATAGTGAAAATGATTACCCAAAGCCATCTATAGATTCAATGCAGTCCCTATCAAGATACCAATGGTATTTTTCAAAGAACTAGAACAAATAATTTCACAATTTGTATAGAAATACAAAAAACCTCAAATAGCCAAAGCAATCTTGAGAAACAAGAATGGAACTGGAGGAATCAACCTGCCTGACTTCAGGCTATACTGCAAATCTACAGTCATCAGGACAGTATGGTACTGGCACACAGACAGAAAAATAGATCAATGGAACAAAATAGAAAGCCCAGAGATAAATCCACACACCTATGGACACCTTATCTTTGGCAAAGGAGGCAAGAATATACAATGGAAAAAAGACAATCTCTCTAACAAGTGGTGCTGGGAAAACTTGTAACAGAATGAAACTAAAATACTTTCTAACACCATACACAAAAATAAACTCAAAACAGATTAAAGATCTAAATGTAAGACCAGAAACTATAAAACTCCTAGAGGAAAACACAAGCAAAACAGTCTCTGACATAAACCACAGCAGGATCCTCTATGATCCACCTCCCAAAGTAATGGAAATAAAAGCAAAAATAAACAAATGGGACCTAATTAAACTGAAAAGCTTTTGCACAACGAAGGAAACTATAACCAAGGTGAAAAGACAGCCTTCAGAATGGGAGAAAATAATAGCAAATGAAGCAATGGACAAAGAATTAATCTCAAAAATATACAAGCAGCTCCTGCAGCTCAATTCCAGAAAAATAAGTGACTCAATCAAAAACTGGGCCAAAGAACTAAACAGATATTTCTCCAAAGAAGACATACAGATGGTTAACAAACACATGAAAAGATGCTCAACATCACTCATTATCAGAGAAATGCAAATCAAAACCACAATGAGGTACCATCTCACGCCAGTCAGAATGGCTGCTAGCAAAAAGTCTACAAACAATAAATGCTGGAGAGAGTGCGGAGAAAAGGGAACCCTCTTACACTGCTGGTGGGAATACAAACTAGTATACAGCCACTATGGAGAACAGTGTGGTGATTCCTTAAAAAACTGGAAATAGAACTGCCACATGACCCAGCAATCCCACTGTGGGGCATACACACGGAGGAAACCAGAATGGAAAGAGACACATGTACCCCAATGTTCATCGCAGCACTGTTTACAATAGCCAGGACATGGAAGCAACCTAGATGTCCATCAGCAGACAAATGGATAAGAAAGCTGTGGTACATATACACAATGGAGTATTTATTACTCAGCCATTAAAAAGAATGCATTTGAATCAGTTCTAATGAGGTGGATGAAACTGGAGCCTATTATACAGAGTGAAGTAAGCCAGAAAGATAAACACCAATACAGTATACTAATGCATATATATGGAATTTAGAAAGATGCCAATGATAACCCTGTATGCAAGACAGCAAAAGAGACACAGATGTTAAAAAGTCTCTTGGACTCTGTGGGAGAAGGCGAGGGTGGGATGATTTGAGAGGGTAGCATTGAATCATGTATATTATCATATGTGAAGCAGATTGCTGGTCCAGGTTCGATGCATGAGACAGGGTGCTCAGGGCTGGTGCACTGGGATGACCCTAGGGGATGAGATGGGGAGGGAGGTGGGAGGGGAGTTCTGGATGGGGAACACATGTGTACCTGTGGCTGATTCATGTTGATGTTTTGCAAAAAACACTACAATATTATAAAGTAATTAGCCTCCAATTAAAATAAATTAATTAATTTTTTTAAAAAATAAAGAAGTTCTTCACTACTTCAAAAATTACAAAAATATTTTTCAATATTAATGCCTTCAAAATAGCACTTTTACCATTAACAAGTCAACCTTTAATATATCTGAGAATTTTGGAGGTAGAGGTAGTCTAAATTTTTTTTCAGTGTGGATTCCAATTGTACCAGCACTTTTGGTTGAAAAAAACCTGTATTTCTCCATTTATCTGTTATGCCATGTCTCTCATATCTTAAGTGTCTGTTTATTCATGATTTTTTTTTCTGGGATACTGGTTCTGTCCATTGTCCTACATGTCTGTCACTGAAGCATATCATTTTATTAAAAATGAATAATAATTTTTATATCTAGTTCAAAAAAGTCCATGTGCTTTTGGGAATGGAGCAAGTTACAATGTCCCAAGATTCACTGTTCTTACTGTGATCATCTGTTTTTCTTGAAACTAAATTATAATAATTTATCTACAAATATATTTGGAATGCCTTATGTAGAATCATATCATTAGTGAATACTGATAATTTTGTCTATTGTCTTCCATTCCTTCTGATTTATTTTGCTTTTCTAAAGACACCCCATACAATGTTTAATAGACATAGTGAAACAAAGATTACTGTTCTTATTGCCAATTCAAAGCAAAAACTTTTCATTTTGCTATTAAGTATAATGTTGCTATAGTTTTTTTTAATTGGAGTATCAGTTCAGTTCAGTTCAGTTCAGTCGCTCAGTCATGTCTGACTCTTTGCGACCTCATGAATCGCAGCACGCCAGGCCTCCCTGTCCATCACCAACTCCCGGAGTTCACTCAGACTTACATCCATCGAGTCAGTGATGCCATCCAGCCATCTCATCCTCTGCCGTCCCCTTCTCCTCCTACCCCCAATCCCTCCCAGCGTCAGAGTCTTTTCCAATGAGTCAACTCTTCGCATGAGGTAGCCAAAGTACTGGAGTTTCAGCTTTAGCATCATTCCTTCCAAAGAAATCCCAGGGCTGATCTCCTTCAGAATGGACTGGTTGGATCTCCTTGCAGTCCAAGGGACTCTCAAGAGTCTTCTCCAACATCACAGTTCAAAAGCATCAATTCTTCGGTGCTCAGCTTTCTTCACAGTCCAACTCTCACATCCATACATGACCACAGGAAAAACCATAGCCTTGACTAGACGCACCTTTGTTGGCAAAGTAATGTCTCTGCTTTTGAATATGCTATCTAGGTTGGTCATAACTTTCCTTCCAAGGAGTATGCATCTTTTAATTTCATGGCTGCAGTCACCATCTGCAGTGATTTTGGAGCCCAGAAAAATAAAGTCTGACACTGTTTCCACTGTTGCCCCATCTATTTCCCATGAAGTAATGGGACCGGATGCCATGATCTTCGTTTTCTGAATGTTGAGCTTTAAGCCAACTTTTTGACTCTCCACTTTCACCTTCATCAAGAAGCTTTTTAGTTCCTCCTCACTTTCTGCCATAAGGGTGGTGTCATCTGCATATCTGAGGTTATTGATATTTCTCCTGGCAATCTTGATTCCAGCTTGTGTTTCTTCCAGTCCAGTGTTTCTCATGATGTACTCTGCATATAAGTTAAATAAGCAGGGTGACAATATACAGCCTTGACGTACTCCTTTTCCTATTTGGAACCAGTCTGTTGTTCCATGTCCAGTTCTAACTGTTGCTTCCTGACCTGCATACAGATTTCTCAAGAGGCAGGTCAGGTGGTCTGGTGTTCCCATCTCTTTCAGAATTTCCCACAGTTTATTGTGATCCATACAAAGGCTTTGGCATAGTCAGTAAAGCAGAAATAGATGTTTTTCTGGAACTCTCTTGCTTTTTCCATGATCCAGTGGATGTTGGAAATTTGATCTTTGGTTCCTCTGCCTTTTCTAAAACCAGCTTGAACATCAGGAAGTTCATGGTTCACATATTGCTGAAGCCTGGCTTGGAGAATTTTGAGCATTACTTTACTAGTGTGTGAGATGAGTGCAATTGTGCGGTAGTCTGAGCATCCTTTGGCATTGCCTTTCTTTGGGATTGGAATGAAAACTGACCTTTTCCAGTCCTGTGGCCACTGCTGAGTTTTCCAAATTTGCTGTCATATTGAGTGCAGCACTTTCACAGCATCATCTTTCAGGATTTGAAATAGCTCAACCGGAATTCCATAGTTGCTTTAAAATGTTGTGTTGTCTTCTGCTGTACAGCAAAGTGAATTAGTCATACGTATACATGTATCCCCTCTTCTTTGGATTTCCTTCCCTTTTAAGTCTAACCTCTATCAAATTAAGAAATTTTGTTTTTCCCTCAGGTTACTAACATATCTATCTTATATGAATATTGAATTTGTCTGCATGTATTGACATGAAAATATAATTATAATTCTTTAAATTCTTAATGTAGTAAATTACACTAATTGATTTTATAACATTAAACCAAACTTTGATTTCTTAGATAAATTCAACATGTGATTTCTTATTCTTTTATGTTTTCTGTAGCATATTTTGACACTACTTCATACCAGTCAGAATGACCATCATTAAAAAGTCTATAAATACCAAATGTTGGAAAGGATGTTTAGAAAAGGGAACCTTCATACACTATTGGTAGGACAGTAAACTGGTGCAACCTCAATGGAAAACAGTATGGAGGCTCCTCAAAAAACTAAAAATAGAACTATCATATGATTCATCAGTTCCACTCCTGGGTACATATCTGAAAACAAAAACATTAATTTGAAAAGATACATGCTCCCCAATGTTAATAGTAGTACTATTTACAACAGGCTAGATATGGAAGCAACCCAAATACCTATCAATGAATGAATAAAAAGATGTGTATTTACAATGGACTATTAGTCATAAAAAAGAAGTAAATTCTGCTACATGCAGCAACATTGACGGACTTAGGGAATATCATACTTGCTGCTGCTGCTAAGTCGCTTCAGTCGTGTCCGACTCTGTGCGACCCCATAGCCAGCAGCCCATTAGGCTCCTCTCTCCCTGGGATTCTCCAGGCAAGAACACTGGAGTGGCTTGCCATTTCCTTCTCCAATGCATGAAAGTAAAAAGTGAAAGTGAAGTTGCTCAGTTGTGTCTGACTCTTAGCGACCCCATAGACTGCAGCCTACCAGGCTCCTCCGTCCATGGATTTTCCAGGCAAGAGTACTGGAGTGGGGTGCCATTGCCTTCTCCGAGGGAATATTATACTTAGCGAAATAAATTAGACAAAAACAAATACTGTATGATATCACCTACATGTGGAGCCTAAAAATAATACAAATGGATATATATGCAAAACAGAAACAGACCCACAGATATAGAAATCAAACTAGTGGTTACAAAAGGGGAGAAGTAAGGGGAAGGGGCAAAAGGGTATGAGATTAAGAGATACAAAATACTATGTATAAAATAGATAAGCAAGAATGATCTTTCCAATAGCATAGGAAATTATACTTGATAAAATAACTTGTAATGGAATATAATTTGTAAAAATACTGAATCACGGTGCTGAACATCTGAAATTAATATAATGATGTAAATAAACTCTAATTAAAAAAGAAGAGCAAATTATATGCAAAGTAAAAGAAAACTCCAAACTGGGTGGAAACAACTGAAACAGGAAATGAACAAAATACCAAGACAATCAATAAAGTCTGATTTTCTGGAAAGATTAATCAAGTTGAATAGTCAGAAAAATAGAGGAAATAAAATTTAGCATCAGGAATAAAAACACTAAAATGATAATAAGGACATATTATGAACAATTTTAAAATGCAGATAAATATGATATAGCATTCAGCAAATCATGACTTTCAAAAACATTATGTTAAATTTTAAAAGCCAGGAATGGAAGACTGATTCCCAAATAATTCCAATTATATAGATTCCAAGAACAGATAAAAGTCATTAAATAGTGACAGATACAGAAATCATGTTGGGGGAAGGGAGAAATGATTGAAAAGGTGCATGAGAGAAATTTCTGGTGTGCTGCAAATAGTCTATAATATGATTTTCTTTGGTATTTACAGAAGTTTATACAATTGTTAAAACCAAGCATTTGTGATCTGCATATTGTATACCATGTGAACCATACCTCAATTTAGAAAAATCTTTACAAATTCAACTTCCTTACTTGCATCCTGTGTTTAGAAAAGAGGTTGAACCCTATCAGTGCCTTACTTTTGACATCTTCATGATCTGATATTCTTCCTTTGCTTATTAGTTTTCTCCTCATCCACTAGTCATATTTATACATCTTTCCAGACATGTTCTTTCCTCTCTATATGCCTTTCCCAAAGCTATTTGTGCTTTCTGGAATACTGTCCTCCTTGACCTATTCATTCTTCTGATTCCTCAAAGCTCAGTTCTAATCCCCTTTACGTCTTGCCAATCTATTCCTGCCATGATTATTATTATTAAAATGACTAATAGTAACTATCATTTATGGAGCATTTTACATGCTGTACCCTGTGCTGTTTACATGTATAGTCATTTCTCATAGCAACCACATGTGGTAGGTAATATTATCCCTCTTTGTACTGTAAACCAAGGCTCAGAAACACTTTTCAAAGTGTTTGTAGAACACAACTAGAAAGAAACAAAGCCAAGAATTCAAACTAGTAAGACTGTGGTCTTGAACCCATTGTATCACATTTAGTCCTATGCCTTCTTGTGGTCAGCATGAGTAAGCACTTTAATACAATGGGTTTTTGTTGTCACTGTCTCTTGAGAATAGAAACCAAGGCTGTCCTTTCTCTTCCTCCTCCTAAAATACTTAACATATTTGTAGTCACATAGACAATGAGGGAAATAGTTGCTGATTGAAAATAAAGTTGTCTCCAAGTTTCCACGGCTAGATCTTTGCCTAAGTAAATAAAGGAAACACCCGTAACAGTTATGGCTAAAATAATGGGAGTTCTGTTGACATATGACTAAATTATGGCCAATATTATCACTTGGCTGACATACTCTACATAGGTTATACGTGTTAATGATTAAAGCTAACCTCTTAAACATTAACATGAATACAGGAACATAGTTATTATCTGTACAAATATTTGGTATTCATTAGCACCATAATGAAAGCAAGGCTAAGTCATTTGGGTAAAGAGCTTTTAACACAAATTAAAGCTGAGAGTATTTTATTCCACTTCCTTGTATTTAAAAAAAAAAACAACCGTGACATGTGGATTGTAATTTGAGTTGTCTCTTGTTAAATTAGTTGAGAGGAAGTTCTCTGTCATCCTTTTGTTTCTTTAGGTAAAAGATAAATATTTTCTTTCTGAATATCTCAAGGAGTTCTTATTTTATTATCAGTGAATAATCATTATGCAAGCTTTCTCCGCCCCTAATCTTCTGATCTTCTCAATATCACAGGGAACTATATTTATTTTTCTTTCTCTTGCCCTCTGTGGAGAAGGAAATGGCAACCCACTCCAGTATTCTTGCCTCCTGTGGACAGAGGAGCCTGGTGGGCTGCTGTCCATAGGATTGCACAGAGTCAGACACAACTGAAGCGACTTACCATGCATGCATGCATTGGAGAAGGAAACGGCAACCCACTCCAGTATTCTTGCCTGGAGAATCCCAGGGACAGAGGAGCCTGATGGCCTGCTGTCTATGGGGTTGCGCAGAGTTGGACACGACTGAAGCAACAGCAGCAGCAGCTTACCCTCTAACTGCCAAGTAGGCATAGCCTTTGATAAGTATAACAAAAGACTGGAAGGCAGGTACAGAATAAAATCCAGGCTATTTCTGTCTTTCATCTCTCTCTACTCCTGGTGCTATCCTTGGCAGGGGTCACATAGCCTGCTACCTCCAACTTTCATTACACAGCCTTCCACCTGTCCCCATGATTCTAACTTCCATAGGAAGACCCAGCTTCTGGATTCTGGTCATACCACCCCTTTTTATCTTGTCCTTCCAGCTTTGGGGTGGCAGAACTGTCTTACTGCTCTTAACTCTAGATTGCTTCACCATCTGCTTTTTGGTGTCACCTCTTTATTTAAAAAATATATAGACAACCACGTTCCAGTAATTGTTCCCTGGATTTAATTAATCCCCCCTTTTGAAAGACCTGGAGAGGTGGGTTTTCTTATTTGGACCTTGACTGGTATATATAATAACCATTCTCTTCTAAACCAATTAGTTAATATGTTGTAATAATATACTTCCAAAACATTTCAAAAGCAATACGAATGAAACTTCTCAGAAAACAAGTAAATAATTTACAAAAATGCTTTTATTTTCTGTTTTGCTCGTTCAAGACTTGATGACAGCAATTAGTATCACTATGGAAGTCTCATTGTCCCTACTCTTGTTGATAATATAAAACTAAAACTCACATGGATGAGCATGATAACACTGATTTCTCTCTTTGGGTCTGTGTTTCCTTCTTATTTGAATTTTTGGGTATATTTGTCAGGAACTGGTATGTTTAACATAAAATATTACCCGTTCATTAGTAACCAGTAGAAGTCTTTCATTAAATAAAATGAAATAGACTAGAGATGGCAATCAAAATCGTGCTCTAAAAGAGAAGTAGCCACACTTTTGAACGATGAGTTAGCCTAAAGGCAACACCTTTCTTCCTATGGATTTATTAATAAATTAGCAAGTTCTATTAGCTCATCTAATTTTTTTACATCACAAATACATATTAACAAAATAACATCTCATTGCTGTCGAGATAAATTAGAGCACATTTTGTTAAACCCATTGAAATTCAGGACTCGTCAGGTCTACCATAAGACAAGCCCTTGACAAAGACATCCGGAGCTCCAATGAGTAATGCTGTTGACTGTGCCATATATATGTGACACACGTATCTGTGACAATTCTGAGAAACCCAGACTTGAAGCTTCCTGTATCAGCAATAGCAAACTAAGAAGTGTCCTTTGTTTCTACTATTCCGATATGAATAGAAGGGAGGAGCCCTACAAAAGCCAGCACCTCCTTTGATAACCTGCCTCTTGTGTAGCAGTGCTGTTAACCCAACAGGAAATTGCTGCTGCTGCTGCGTCACTTCAGTCGTGTCCGACTCTGTGCAACCCCACAGACGGCAGCCCACCAGACTTCCCATCCCTGGGATTCTCCAGGCAAGAACACTGGAGTGGGTTGCCATTTCCTTCTCCAATGCATGAAAGTGAAAAGAGAAAGTGAAGTCACTCAGTCGTGTCCGACTCTAACAACCCCATGGGCTGCAGCCTACCAGGCTCCTCCGTCCATGGGATTTTCTAGGCAAAAGTACTGGAGTGGGGTGCCGTTGCCTTCTCCCAAAAGGAAATTAAATGTCTTCAAATGTGTCAGTGGAAAAGAAGCCTGAACCGCTGCTGCTATTCTTTACTTGAATAACTCCATCAATTGCCTCTCTGGATAAGAACAACAACAACAAATATGCTAACACAGATATAAGTGATGATTTGGAAAGAGGATTTAATGTCACTTAGATAATGTGTGATCCTGGAAAACATATCATCCTTTGGCTCTCAGCTAACTCTTCTATAAAGCAAAACATCTAAAGCAGCTGATCTCCAATCCTTTTTACCTCTAATATTCCTTTTTCTGGAATCTCCTTTCACCTTTGTTTGACTAACTAGACACGTGCAAAGGAAAATGGGAAACAGGACTTTCAAAGAGCTGTGATGTGGAAAAATAAAATTATTATGCATATTATTAATATATGGAAATCAGAACTAATAATAGTGGAAACCCTACAGGAAAAAAAAAAGTTAAACCATGTACACACACACACACACTATTAGGAAGTAAGGCAGAGTAGGGTGAAAGTTAAAGTTGGGTACCTCAAATAGAACAGAAGCAGAGAGGAACGCACCAAAGAGAACGATGCAGCAAGAAGCAGCTAACTAGGCAAATCATTTTCTTGTGCTCTCCCTTAAATACAAAGAGTAGTAAAGCTACCCACTTCATACTCACATTCAGTCTTCTGAGACAATTACAAACAAATGCACACAAGATAATGATCTTTTAAAACAAGACAGTGGCCCAAACATGTGGCAAAACTCCTTCTTCTATTTAAAAAGCACATGTCCTCAGCTAGGGAGGATTTCTTTTCTTTTCAGCCTGGCAGAAAGGAATTGCTTGAGCATCTGACAGTCAATCTCTGAAATATTTCCAATCTCTCCTTCTTTCATTTTTCATTTTATCTCATTCCCATGTAACTGAAAGTTAACCAGGAGGAAAATCCAATCTCTTATGTAGTTTCATTTAAAAACAGAAAACAGTTTATCAAGTTGAGTAGGTTCCTTTGAGCATTTTTACTCTACGAACAATTTATTCCTGAAGAGTAATTGAGAAGTAGCTTGGGTGGAAGAACGTTACACAATAAAGACATACCTCTGTATTTGGAGAGGAATTCACTTTGCAATAGTGAAGAAAAATCTAGTTGCTCCGTCCTGTGGTCAATGCACACACTACAAGGAGTGTTATGGAAAAACCAAACAGCTTTCAAATTTTCCAACAGCAGCTGACTGTTTAACCAGGAATGTCTTTTGTGTTCCTCAGGGCTGGTTGCCACAGAGTTTGGGGGTTTTTATCTTCTTATCATAGGATGATGCATAATTACCAGTTCTTTTGTACAAAGAGAACATAGATTTTTAAAATAATGTGGAATTCCAAATCCAGTGGTGAAATGTGCTTCTCACAGCATGTGACCACAAAGATCACGCTCCTCTGTCCCTGATATTTCCAAGAATACTACAGAGGGTTGCCATTTCCTCCTCTAAGGGATCTTCCCAACCTAGGGATCAAACCCACATCTCCTATGTCTCCTGTACTGGCAGGTGGATTCTGTACCACTAGAACCCAACAACTGGGAAGCCTCAAAGACTGTAGGAACATTATATTAATTTATTATTCCCTCTTAAACATCCCCCATCTCTTGACTAATCTGTCAACCCTGAATATAGTACAGGAAGTATCTAATCCTTTAGAATCTGTTCCAGAAATTTTGCAGTAGATAATCCTACACATTGCTGCTGCTATGTCGCTTCAGTCATGTCCGACTCTGTGCGACCCCACAGACTGCAGCCCACCAGGCTCCCCCGTCCCTGGGATTCTCCAGGCAAGAACACTGGAGTGGGTTGCCATTTCCTTCTCCAATGCATGAAAGTGAAAAGTGAAAGTGAAGTCGCTCAGTCGTGTCCGACTCCCAGCAACCCCATGGACCACAGCCTACCAGGCTCCTCCGTCCGTGGGATTTTCCAGGCAAGAGTACTGGAGTGGGGTGCCATTGCCTTCTCCAATCCTACACATTAGGGACTGCCAATCCTAGACACTAATATATATATATATATATATATATATATATACATGATATACCAAAAAAAGCAATAATAATAATAGTGGCTGCCATAATATCTAATACTTATTTGAGGACTTTACATCCATTATCTAATTTAATTTTCATGATTTTCTAAAGCAGGTACTGTTATGGTACACATTTTATAAATAAGGAAGGCAAGACTTGGAGAAGTTATGTTATTGTTGCTTAGTAGCTCCGTCGTCTCTGACACTGCAACGCCATGGACTGTAGCCTGCCAGGTTCCACTGTCCATGAGATTTCCCAGGCAAGAATACTGGAATGGGTTGCCATTTCCTCCTCCAGGGGATCTTGCAGACCCAAGGATCAAACCTACATCTCCTGAACTGTAGGTGGATTCTTTACCCCTGAGCCATTCGGTAGCCTGGAGAAGTTATATCAAACAGTTAACAGGCATGGTTCATTCCTTTCAGGTCTTATCCACTGTAATACTACATATTTTATCAATTATATTATATTGAAATTTTTAAATGTTTAATGTTGTCTCTCAGAAGAAAAGTTTGCGAGACTCTAGAACAAATTATTGATTATTTTTAGAATGGCTTCCAAAAGATTCTGTAGGTGTTTAGATAAAATAATGCAGTATTTCCATTTATATTTTTTACAGTATATGCAATAAGTATTTAGATTTTGTTTTAAAAGAGTTTTCAAGTTGTGTCTGGTGTGTATGCATAGAGATATTCATCACTTATATAATGAATATATTCATGACTTAGTCACAACCTGGTTTATAATTCAACTGAGGGATACCAGCTACCACAGTCATTGCTTTTTAAACAGCTTTATTAATAAATAATTCGCATATTACAAAATTCACTTACTTAAAGTGAACAATGCAACATTTTCAGTATATTCACAGGCTTGTGCAATGATCCTCTCAATCTATAAAACAGATTAAAAATAAAAGATTTTGACCTCCCTAAAAATAAAAAAATCCCATGCCCATTAACAATAAATATCCATTCCTCTCTAAAGCCCCAACTCCACATGCCCCAACAAACCACTAATTTATTTTATATATCTATAAATATTCCTATCCTAGACATTTCATGTAAATGTAAGTATATAAGCCATCATCTTTTGTGACTTTTTTTCACTGAGAACATTCAGTTCAGTTTCTTAGTCGTGTCTGACCCTTTGCAACCCCACGGACTGCAGCCTGCCAGGCTTCCCTGTCCTTCACCAACTCCCAGAGCTTGCTCAAACTCATATCCATCGAGTCGGTCATGCCATTCAACCATCTCACCCTCTGGCATCCCCTTATCCTCCTACCTTCAATCTTTCCCAGCATCAGGGTCTTTTCCAAGGGGTCAGTTCTTCGCATCAGGTGGCCTAAGCACTGCAGTTTCAGCTTGAGCATCAGTCCTTCCAATGAATATTCAGGACTGATTTCCTTTAGGATTGGCTGGTTTGATCTCCTTGCAATCCAAGGGACTCTCAAGAGTCTTCAACACCACAGTTCAAAAGCATCAATTCTTCGGTGCTCAGCTTTCTTTATAGTCCAACTGTCACATCCATACATGACCACTGGAAAAACCATAGCTTTGACTAGACGGACCTTTGTCAGCAAAGTTATGTCTCTGCTTTTTAATATGCTGTCTAGGTTGGTCATAGTTTTAGACGCTTCCAAGGGGCAAGCGTCTTCTAATTTCATGGCTGCATATTGATATATACTGAGACTATACTGAGAACTTTAAAGATTTATCTATGTTGTAATGCATATTAGTTTGTAATTTCTTTTTATTGCAGAACATGTCATTGAATAGGTTTACATTATACTTATCCATTCATCACTTGATGAGTATTTGGGTTGTTTCTGCTTTTTGACTATTAAGAATTATGCTTCTATAAACATCATGTACAAATAAGACATAGGCTTTTATTTCTCTTGGGTATATATCTAGGAGCAGAATGGCTGGACTATATGATATTTCTCTTTTCCACTTTGTGAGGGACTGTTGATTTCCACAGCAACTGAACCATTTTACATATTCACCAGAAATACAGGAGAGTTTCAAACTCTTTACATCCTTGCCAACAGTTGTCGTTATCTGTCTTTTGCATTGCAGCTATCCTAGTGGGTGTGAAGTAGTATCACAATATGGTTTTGATTTGTAATCCCCTAATAACTACTGATGGAGAAGGCAATGGCACCCCACTCCAGTACTTCTGCCTGGAAAATCCCATGGACAGAGGAGCCTGGTAGACTACAGTCCATGGGGTCACTCAGAGTCGGACAGGACTGAGCGGCTTCACTTTCATTTTTCACTTTCATGCATTGGAGAAGGAAATGGCAACCCACTCCAGTGTTCTTGCCTGGAGAATCCTGGGGACGGCGGAGCCTGGTGGGCTGCCGTCTATGGGGTCGCACAGAGTCGGACACAACTGAAGCAACTTAGCAGCAGCAGCAGCAATAACTACTGATGTTGAGAATTTTTTCATATGCTTAGTAGCCCATTTATGTTTTTTTTTTTTTTGGAGAAAAGTCTATTCAAATTCTTTGCCTATTAATTAAATTGCTATTTTTTTAATTGAGGTAAAATTTATGTAACAAAATCAATCATTTAAAATTGTATAATTCAGGGGCATTTAGTACATTACATTCACAAATAGAGCACAACCATTATTTCTATTTAATTCCAAGAAAAATCAGGTGCTCAACATAAATCAGATTATTTGTATAGGTCAAGGCCTGAAGTATGCATAACACTCTTACTGGTCAGCATCCCATGAGCTCAGTTCCCAAGAATTGACCAAAGGCCAATAGTGTAAACAGGCCCATTTTAGAAATATGCAAGGTTAGAGCAACTCAGGCATACTAGATTAACCATTTTCCACATAACTGGTACCCAGAATACATAAATAACTCTTAAAACTCAATAATAAGACAAATTAACCAGTAGAAAAAAGTCAAAAGTTTTAGACATCCACTAAAAAAGGTTATATAGATGACCAATAAGCATCTAGAAAGTATTCTCAGTATCTTTACTCAGCATGGGAATATAAATAAAGTCACCATGAGATACCACTAAGAAATGACTGAAATAGGATAAAACTTAAAAAGTTTAACAATGTCAGGTATAGGCTTGAATGTAGCACAACTTAGATGTCTCATATATTGTTGATGGGATTATAAAATGGTACAGCCACTTTGGAAAATAGTTAAACATACACTTACTATAGCATTCAGTAATCTCTCCTTTGGTGTTTACCCAAGAAAAGTGAAAATATATGACAACACAAAGACTTCTACTCAAATGTTCATAACAACTTGATCCATAACAGCCCCAAATTGAAATGATTAGAATGTCCAGCAGCAGGTGAATGGACTTATGAATTGTGGCATATTCTTACAGTGTAATATTACTTAGAAATTAAAAAGCATGAACTTTAGATTTCACACAATACTGATACACACAACAACATATACGAATCTCAAAAGCCTCATCCTAGGCAGAAGGAAAAGCCAGCTGTGACTGGCAATTTATAAAGTTCTATAATAGGGAGACTAGTCTGCAATGTTAAAGATAAGATTAGTGGTTGCCAAGAGCTGAGATGGAGAAGCAATAAGAGGGTAACAGGAAAGAAGGCCAGGTGTCTCCAAATGGAGGAAATAGGCTGCAAGTGTCTCTTAAAATTCTGTGTTGCTATGAGGACACCTGGTTTCACTTGAACTTTTCTCAAACCTTGAGCTAACCAATGCGTTTTTATGATGGAAATGTTTTTCTTAAGCTATGTTAATGCAACTATGGATTTGCTTTGGAATTTACCTTTCTTCAAAATGGTTCCATGTAAGTGACTTTTTTTTCCTTTTCTCAAACCAGTATTCATATCAATTGTTCTATGGCTGGGGGATGACACACCTCGTGCCATCCTATCTCAAAAATGCAAATTGTGGGACAGGGGCCTGGTGAAACTCCCTCAGCCTTGAGGTGTCTCCCTTATCTGATTAATAACTTTCTAACAGACAGAAAACAGCTTGCTAAAACTAGCAGGGGACAATCTCCATCCCCCTTCTTATGTCTATGTCAGAAGCTTTCCCTGTCCCTTTTTCACTGGAATAAAACTCTGCTACACAAAAGCTCTTGAGTGATCAAGCCTGGTTCCTGGTCCCGAAGCTAAATCTTCCCTTTCGGAGATCACGAATCCCACACCATTCAGCGTAAGCTATTAGCAAAGACCACTAAAGAATCTGCGGTAGTAAAGAAAATGTTCTATCTTTATTAGGGTTATCAGAACTCATCATATAGAACCTTCAAAATGGTTGTATTTTTTTTAAATTCTGCCTCACTGGTTTAAGATTTAGCTATATTTATGCAAATGGTTATATTTTATTCTTTGCAAATATACATATTGTATATATGTATACATATACAAATACCTCACAAAAGGAGATTTGTAAAAAAAGAAACCCAGAGCCACTGAATTAATACTTAAATGTGTTTTACCACTTGTCTTCCAGTTATGTGAATAAATAAATCTCCTTACTTTTAATCTAATTTGAATCGATTTTCTGCTACTTGCTTCCAAAAACATCTTTACTGATACATTTCAGCCATCATAAACAATATAGAGAACATATTCAGATAATCAAGTCAATTATTTTATATATAAAACTCATGCGTACCAATTAGATTATAAAAATAGTTTTCACATATTTTTGCAGCTTCAACTACAATTACACTTTAATCTACATTATAACATATATTCAATCCCTAACCAAAAACACTGCCATTAAACCAAATTTATGGTTTTTAAATTTAAACCAAATTAAAATAAAATTCTTAATTGTTAAATGGTGTATGTTAAATTTGTTTTCTTCTGAAATATTAGATATTAAATTTAAAAATATATACAGATACAGATATATCATGAATTTCATGATATTCTGATCTGAAATTATATAATATATAAAAGATTTAAATATAAATATTCAAAATATTTTAAAAATTTACAATAGATATAAATGATTTTAGATAGATACTGACGTATAGATGGGTAGATATATATTTGGGATAAACTTTCGTCAATTTGAGAATATTGATTTACGCGGTGTTAGAGCATGGGCTTTAGGGCCTGTGGGCATCAGTAGTTGTGGTCTCAGTTGCCCCGCAGCATGTGGGATCTCAGTTCCTGGGCCAGGGATTGAAACCATGTCCGCTGCATTGGCAGGCAGACTCTCAACCACTGGACAGCCAGGGAAGTCTTCTTTTGGCTTTTAAATATGTAAAGTTCTTTCTATAGTAAACAAAACAAACATCCCCAGCCACTTCTTGATCTTCTCCCCTTCACAAGCAACATGCTTCAGTTTTTTAATCCTTAATGCTTTCTTTTTCTCACCCTAACTTTCATCTCACTCATCTGGTTTATGCTCCCATCACTTCATGCTAACAGCTCTTTCCAAGGTAACCAAAAGAAACTCATTCAATGAATTCCAAGTGAACTATGTCACGATATCTTAGGAGCCTCTGTCACAATGACAATGTTCTTTTCTTTGAGATACTTGTCTTCTTAGATTCCATGACACAACACTTCATTTACCTGACTGCCTTCCTATCTCTATGTGAGCTTATTGACCCCCACTTGGCCATTTAATATTAATATTCTTGAAGTTCTACCCTCTACCATACCCTCCATTGGTGATTTCATCCATGCTCATGACCTTACTTACCATTAGTACACCAATGACTCATAACTACCTACCTACTTGGCATCTCCTGTTGATTGTTTCAAAAGTATATCAAACTCTACACATGTAAAGCCCAATTCATGTGCACTACTTTCCACAACCATCACACAATCCACTTAGCATGGTAGCCTTCCAAAGTGTGACAAACTATGAACTGTGACAAACCAGACCCCTGCTTGCTTTAACTAACCCATCTCCCTTATTCCTCAATCTCTCACAAAGCCATATCATTTTTAGCTCTTGAAAATCTCTTACTTCTGTCTCTTTTCTTCTCTGTCTTCACTGCCCATCACCATAGCCCAAGCTGCTATTTTCTCTCACTCCAATAATTGCAATGTCCTTTACATTCAGTTTCTATTGCTGAGTAACAAATTTACCACAAATGAGTGTCTTCAAACAATACCAATTCATTTGCTCACAGTTTTGTAAGTCTAAAGTCTAGCCTGAAGCAGGCAGGGCTAGGTTCTCTACTCAGGGCATTAAAAGGCCAAAATACCAGGTCGGCCAAGTTCTTATGTGTAGGTTCTCGGGAAAAATCTACTTCAAAGTCCATTCTTGTTATTGGCAGAATTAAGTTCCTTCAGGTCAGTTCAGTCACTCAGCCTTGTCCAACTCTTTGTAACCCCATGGACTACAGCCCACCAGGCTTCCCTATCCATCACCAACTCCTGGAGCTTGCTCAAACTCATGTCCTTCGAGTAGGTGCCATCCAACCATCTCATCCTCTGTCATTCCCTTCTCCTCATGCCTTCAATATTTCCCAGCATTAGGACCTTTTCCAAAGAGTCGATTCTTCACATCAGGTGGCCAAAGTATTGAAGCTTCAGTGTCAGCATAAGTCCTTCCAATGAATATTCAGGACTGATTTCCTTTAGGACTGACTGGTTTGATATCCTTGCAGTCCAAGGGACTCTCAAGAGTCTCAAGTAGTCTTCTTCAACACTACCCTTCAAAAGCATTAATTCTTCGGTGCTCAGTTTTCTTTATGGTCCAACTCTCACATTCACACATGACCACTGGAAAAACCACAGCTTTGACTAGACAGACCTTTGTTGGTAAAGTAATATCTCTGCTTTTAAATATGCTATCTAGATTTGTCATAACTTTTCTTCCAAGAAGCAAGTGTCTGTTAATTTCATGGCTGCAATCGCCATCTGCAGTGATTTTTGGAGCCCAAGAAAATAAAGTTTCTCACTGTTTCCATTGTTTCCCCATCTATCTGCCATGAAGTGATGGGACTGGATGCCATGATCTTAGTTTTCTGAATGCTGAGTTTTAAGCCAGCTTTTTCACACTCTGCTTTCACTTTCATAAAGAGGCTCTTTAGCTCCCTCTTTGCTTTCTGCCATAAGAGTGGTGTCATCTGCATATCTGAGTTTATTGATATTTCCCTCTGTGATATTGATTCTAGTTTGTTCTTCATCCAGTCCTAATTGTAGAATTGGGTTCCCATTTCCTTCGTTGCTCCCTGTCATCCAGCTCCTAGAAGCTTCCTTCATTCCTTTCTTTCCAGTTTCAAGTCATCAATGGCCCATCAAATCCTTATTTTGCCTTGAATCTCTTGACCTCTTCTTCAATTTACTGAAGAAAATTCACTGCTTTTAGGTGATTTCAAGGTCAAATCAGAACCACAAAGACAATCTGTTTATCTTAAGGTTAACAGATTTGGGGCTTCAATTCATCCATCAAATATCTTCGCAAAAGTACCAAAATTTTGTATTTGAACAACTGGGAAAAGATATGAGTACACCAGATAAGAAGAATGCTTGGGGCCATCTTTTTCTCCTTACCATAGTCTCTCTACTTATTCTTGTTCTCTCCTACAGTTAATTCATGTTTCAACCAAACTAGTCACTTCATACCCTATCCTTAACACTGAATATACCCCATGGGTTTTTTTGTTGGCATCCATATAAGATACATTCCTGATGGCTCAATAGTAAAGAGCCTGCTAGGGCAAGAGACATGGGTTTGATCTCTGGGTCCAGAAAATTCCTTGGAGAAGGAAATGGCCAACCCACTCCAGTATTCTTGCCTAGAAAATCCCATAGACAGGGGGAGCCTGGAGGGTTACAGTCCATGGGGTTGCAAAGAGTCAGGCACGACTTAGCGACAGAACAGCAACATATAAGGTACAATGGAAGGTAAATATCTGAGTTTTTGTATAACTTTCATCAAAGAAGCATAATACAATTTTCACACATTTGGAGAATTATCATCTAGCATAAGGATTCAGAGAAGGCAATGGCAACCCACTCCAGTACTCTTGCCTGGAAAATCCCATGGGCAGAGGAGCCTGGTAGGCTGCAGTCCACGGGGTCGCTAAGAGTCAGACACTACTGAGCAACTTCACTTTCACTTTTTCCTTTCATGCATTGGAGAAGGAAATGGCAACCTACTCCAGCGTTCTTGCCTGGACAATCCCAGGGACAGGGGAGCCTGGTGCACTGCCGTCTATGGGGTAGCACAGAGTTGGACATGACTGAAGCAACTTAGCAGCAGCAGCAGCATAAATATTATTAGAAAGAACTGCATAAAATTCTTTCTCAAACAAAGTATCCTCAGATACTAGACTACTCTTTATTCTATAATTACATGATAGTTCAATGATTTGAATTATAAATCTAATTTGAACATGTTAAGTAGGCAGTTCTAGGAACCATCTTGGGGGCAGTTTGTATCGACAACCCACTGAAAGCTGACTAGTAACCTGTTAGAATAAATATATATATATATATATATCAAACAAATAGAGGGTTGGAGTTTTGTATAAACATGCATATTCAAGCATGCATATTAAGAACTCTGTGATACTACATAGACCTGTTTCTTCTCCCACTAACACAGTTGCCCATATCAGTGTAAATAAATCATTTTTTCATGGTTAAACCATCAACCAATTGGTATGCTTACAAAGACAATTTTTTTTAGATGAAAAAAAATCAGAAATGGGGTGTTAGTGTGGTAGGCAACCAATAGCTCTATGGCACAGCTCTGTTTAACTGTTACGGTGACCAAGACTGTAGGACTGCCTGGCAAATAAGTTAGAAAAGATACTGTGAATGTAAGTAATTAGAGTATAAATATGCAGAATATGAGAGGAACAGCAAACAGCTTGGAATAAAATAGGAAAAAAAAGCATGAAAATAAGGAGAAAGGCATATTTGAAGTATACAGTCAAGAATCTCATTTTCCTTGAGTATTGTAGAGGGTTTAATATGGGCCAAACTCATGGACAGAAATGCAATGGTTTCAAAGATTCTCCATCTCTTAGCATCCTATGGCATCCTTTGGAGATAGTCCCTGGAAACAGGGTATAGCGGGGCATGCCATGTGACTGTTCTTCTTCCTCCCTGCCCCATTCCCACAGTGACTTTATTTTTTATGGCACAAGATGAACTAATCTTCATAGAGTCTGGGTTGAAATAAACTTCTTTGACATTAAAAAGCCTGGACTTAAGTGCCAGCTGCTCAGAAAAGTACCAGAAAAAGCCAGGTGCCAACCCCTTGGAGATATTGGCAGTTTCTCCCACTGGAAAACAGATCTAAGTCCCTTAGGCAACTTAGAAGGATCATGAAAAATGTTATTGAGAAACCCTAACTACATCTCCCCACATCTAACTAATATAATTATACTTTATTTGCCAGAGTGGGACAACCATTGGAGGTTTCCAAACGGGACAGAAATGAGGAGTCCTATCCTTAAAAGAATGACTAGCAACAATATGAGAGATGAATTCATTAAAAGAACATACATAAGAGGAAGAGACACCATTAAGAAAACTATAAAGTCAGCCAGGTCATGAAGAATGCAGACATTCTGGAAGAAAAAGAATGGATTCTAGAGATATTTTGAATATCTGACAAAATGTTAACTCAGTCATCCTGCTTTTCATTAAACCATCACTACTCAATCATTCAATAAGTCTTCCCTTTATACATTTTGTGGAACTGCATTTAGATTTGTTAGGCTATTGGCACCATCAAAGACCCAAGGAATCCTCTGGAACACCTCCACCCTTAATTTCTTATATATCAATCTATTTAAGAAATATGCAAATATAAGCGTCCCATAAAATATACATACAATACCTGACAAAATATATAGTAATTAAAGCATTTTGAAAGCTGTAGAGTATTAAACAAATGTAACAAATTTCCGATGTCTAATCTTTGTTTGGCAAACTTGACAACCCGCCCCCCCCACCTTGCCGCCTCCCTTGTTTAATCACCTAATCATGCAAAATTCAAGAGAAATAGATGAAGGATCCTTGGACTTCCTTGAGTATCAGGATGGTCCTTGAGGTAGCCCAGAATACTGATATTTATTGAATGATATTCTAATCAGGAGACATGTCCTTTGGTCATTCCCGCTTTCCCAGAACAGGTGACCGCTCACTGTTTCTGATCTATTAGCAGCTTTCCAGTCTCCCGGTAGAATCACAGAATCATCCAATTCAATATAAAAAATTTTTATTAAGCAGGTACTAACTATGCACAATGACATGTTAGGTATCATGGAGAAATCAATAGTAAGTAAGCAACAATTATTATCTTCAAGTAAACAAACCCAGGTCTCCTGCATTGCAGGCAGATTCTTTACCATCTGAACTACCAGGAAAACCCACAGTAAAGAAGGCAGATATACTCAATTAGATGTAGTTTCAAAAGTGAAAAAAGTAAAGGTGCATATAAAGGCCATGGGGCACAGAGGATATCAAGCTGTTATCTTTTTTTTTTCCTATAGTAATATTCCAGAAAGCCTTACCAAAAATTGACATACAGATTTATTTTCAGAAGAAACTCATATTGAAAAAAAAAAGAAACAGAATGAAATAGTATAAGAACAGTTAGTATTCCTAACATTATCAAAAACCAAAATTTCCAAGTATATTTACAACAGATTAGTTTTTTTTTTATTATACTGTCCATAAAACACAGAATGACAAAAATCTTTTACCTTTTCCTTGATCAGTAAATCACAAATTAAATTTTACATAATCCATTAGGGGAAAAAATGCCCTGCAAAAAATTTTTGCTAATCATAGGAGCATCCATTTGTATTTGAAAAATTAGAGTGCATACATATGAGCCATTTTTAATCTATAGGAAATATCTGATGCATTTTAAGATTTACATTTTCTTTATAACTCCAGTGACTCTACAGGCTCCCAGAGATTTGAAATATATAATTTTAGAGTCACTATACTAGATGGGCTATAGTTCAGAAAAGGAATAAGAATAGTTTGGATCTCTGGGGCCCTGAGAAAGAATAAAAAAGCATGTGAGAAGCTAAAATGGAAATGAGAACAGTCACAGCTGTTTTACACTCAGTAAGTCTGTGTGAGTCTCTAATACAGAATGTTAAAGTTAGTGGGGATATTTCATGATTTTCTTTCTTGGTCCTTCTCATTTTACAGTGAGGAAACTGAAATTCACGGAACTTTAAATACTGCTCAGAGTTACCAAGCAATATTACTAAAAGACCTAGGTTTCATGGATAAAATAATATATTCATTGAACTATTAAACAAAAGGAAAATGTCAATGATTAAAAAGATTTTTGCAGGGCACTGTTTCCCTAAAATACAGGTTAAATGTAATGTGATTTACTGACCAAGCTAAAGGCAAATTTTGATGTTATTTATACAGAAAAGAAGAGAAATTATAAATAATATAAAATCTATATTGATAGTAATTTGTATACATATAATTTCATTTGTCTTAAATTTCTTATATTTGTGTATATCATTTGAATACTTTAGAGATTTAATACTGAAGAAAATGTAACTTTTTCTTGTGAGGAAAATAAAATTTAACTCTAATTGTTTTTAAAATAACATATAAAAATTGTGATGTTACAAATAACAAAATAAGATATTGGAAGATGGGGGCAGGGGTTAAGGTGGGAGAGATTCTGTAAATCAACAAGAACAAAGTCAAAGAACCAAAGAGAAAAAAGTAACAAAGGATATAAACACAAAATTCTTCTGAAAAGCAAAACTCAATAGCAAATAAATGTAAGGCAATAGGCTGTTGACCTGATAAATGCAACATAAAACCACAATAAGATACAATTTCATAATCCTCAGTTGGTGAAGATAAACAAGATGGAGTCTAATAATGCCAATTACTAATGATATTATGGAATAAGAAAAACTCTCATACTTGGCTGAAGGAAGTATGAGTTTAAGAACAATTTGAAGAATGTATGATAAATTTGAAGATGCATTTCCTATAATCAAGCAATTCTCTGTTGGAGACCCTCTCACACATGCACACACGTGCTCATTGCAGCCCTTTCTGTAACAGAGACGAGCTATAAACAACCTAAATATCCTTCAGTTGAAGGATGGATAAACAAATTGCACTCTACCCATCTATGTAAGAGTTGCATCAATGTGGATGAATCTCACTAAGCTTAATTTGAATTAAAAAACAAGTTATTAGAGGGAACACTGAATATGAGACCATTTATTATAAAACAAGCAGAATAACAGTACATGCAGTAAAAACTTACATGGTATGATAAGCACTATATTCTGGAAAATGATTAGAGAAGGATAAATAGGAATGAGATGATGATACACATAGAGATTTCCAGCAATGATTTCTTTAAATACATATATATATGACAAAACATTATGACTGAAGGATGAATGATGATAATGAAGATAGATCAATCAAATTTATCATAATGTAAATAAACCTTTAAAATATTGTAAAAAAGTATTTTCCAAACTTTTAATAATTTTTAAAATAAAAATATGTCTAGAACTTCCTGGTGCATATTGTTTAGTAAAGCCTCACTTTATTTTACTAACTGAAGATAATCTATTCTTACTAAACTTTCCGAATTCTACTAGGGGGTCATTTGTTTGATCATAATTTCATCAGTAACAGAATTCTTAACACTAGATCTATACCTAACAACTGATCAAACCAAGGTGCCGTTGAACCAGTCAATTTCACTCTCTGCAATATTAATACCAATCAGTATAATATTGATTGGAACACAAGGTCAGATATAGATTGAAAAGCTGGAGGCAATGATAGACTCATCCTGATTTTATAACAAGTGTAGAAGTGGCCCAAGGGAAGTGAAACAGCAAAATCCTTCCAATGTGTCAGATGAAATAAATTAATTTAGAAAGCCACCCTTCAACTTTTCTTTGAAGATTAATCCTCACTTTACTTCCCAGAAAAATGTTTGCTTTTAATTCTGCCTTTTTGGCTCATAAATGACAACGTTATTTCTGAAGCTTTCCTGTATCCATTTTCCAAAGAGCAAGTCTGATCTATTCAGGCCATGTAATAAAGGCAATGTAGCTTCCTCCATGATGATGAATGAAGAATCAGAATTTAAAATCCAGAGAAGGCAGATGTGGTAGACTCAGATTGTTGCATAAGAAAGGACTAAAATGTACTATACTAAAATTTTATAAACTATAATATTACTATCTAATATACATCTTTCTGAAATTTGAAACCTTTAAATATCCTGTGACATATGAAAATGAAAATGGCATACGATTTACTTCTATAAGCTTATAATTCATTACTAGAATTGGAGTGTCTTAACAGTCTGACTGTGATATATGAATAGAGGAGACAGTGTGCTTTTATGGGCATTTAAAATGCAGTAGGTAAAAGTACTATTCAGTCTTCTTTTTTTGTCTTCTTAAGCCAGTCCCCATACCATCACATGGAACTGTGGATACAGTAATTCGTGGTCAGTGAAGAAGACTGAAATAACACAATCTGGATACCCAAAGTAGCAGAATTCTAAATGTCCAGCAAAGAATTGCGTCTAATATTCTGCTTACAAGTCATGGCATCCAACTCGTATCGTAGAGTTACTCATACATAATATCTGCTGCTCTTTAAAGTGTGGCAAACCTCCTTCACAATAAGGAAAGGCAAAATTCTGTTTGAAAACTCCTCCCCTCCCCCCACCCCGCCTCCGCAAGTTAGAGGAAAGAAGTAGGATACCCTACGGAGGGAGCTCGGCGCTGCAGGTGGAAGAGGTAATCTGAGCACGCCTGCGAAGGAAAGGCTGTGGATCCTATTATTCATGGATACCACCTACTGGTAGACACGCGGCAGCGCTGCACAGAGAAGGGCACCCGGGGAAAACGCACAAAGACAGGGCAAGACCAGAGCACACTGAATACAGAAAGAGCCATATTTAGCAAAGGGTGGTGAAATTCTGCAGGCTTTATAGCAAACTGGCGACAAGATCTTATTCCTTCAAGAACTTTTCTTACAAGGTACTGAGTTTTGACTTTGAAACGTCTGTAGTAGTAGCAGTGATAGTGGTCATTGGCTCCACTTTATAACTTGGTCAGTGCTAATAATGGTATACAAACCCGAGGTTTATAGCTTTTAACTCCTACGCGGAGAGCAAGGATTCTCAAAGGGGACGATTTCGCCATCGCGATTGGGAAATTGGTCCGTGTCTGGAGATAATTTTAGCCGTCACATGGGGGAGGTGCTGCTGACATCTAGTGGGTAGAGACCAGGGGTGCTGCTCGGTATCCTGAAATACACAGGTCAGCCCCCACATCAAAGTACAATCCAGGCCAAAATGAAAATAGTGTCCAAAAAATAAAGAAAGAAAGAATTACATACCTCTACCATTTAAAAACAGAAAAGAAAATAATGTCAAATTTGACAAATCCTCACATGGAGGAACCAATTCAAAGGTAAAAAGTACTCTAATATTAAAACACAATACTTAGACCTTCTGTAAATTAATAATAAAGTTATTTTATTTAATAGACATTTATGTAGCACTTACTATGCACCCAATGCTCTTGAAGGGCTTTACAAACATTACCATATTTTATTCTCATAACAGTCCTAAGAGGTATATAGTATTAATACATGCATGCTCAGTCGCTTTAGTTGTGTCCAACTCTGTGTGACCCTATGGATTGTAGCCCACCAGGCTCTTCTGTCCATGGGGATTATCCAAGCAAGAAAACTGGAGTGGGTTGCCATGCCCTCCTCCAGCGGATCTTCCTGACCCAGGGATCCAACCTGCATCTCTTACATCTCCTGCACTGGCAGGTAGGTTCTTTACCACTAGGGCCACCTAGGAAGCCCATATAGTATTAATAGCCCCTTTTTAAAAATAGGGAATCTGAAACACAAAGAGGTAAATAGTTTATCTAGGACGTCACAACTAGAGACAGCTGGAGCCATAATTTGAATCCAGAAAGCCTGGCTCCACAGTCTGTTGCCTAAGCTAGCAAACTATGTTCATCACCTTCAGCAGATATATTATTTTAATTAAAGGATATATCCAAAAGCAAGACTGCCATTTCAATCATCTTCCTGCCCACCTCAAGATCTGCTGGAACCTGATGAGGTCAATGTATTGACAGTCACTGCACTCTCTGGTGTCCCTGTTCCAAGGGAGTAGGTTGGTGTATCAAGAAGCAAAGAAAACACTGGACTTTAAAATCAAGCTATGAGTTCAAACTTTACTTCTATTCTTTAACTCTATGGCCTTTACCAACTTTCTAAGCCTCAGTTTCCTTCTTGTAAAGTAGAATTAATAATACATACAGACATGTTACAAGAAATAGAGATATTTGATGTGCATAGGGCATAGGACATATTGAAAGCCATTATGGCCAATAAAAGAGAGTTTTGTAATTGTCCAAGTAATAGACTAGAATTTCCTACTAATATCTAACTGGTTCCACATTCTCTCTTCCTTGTATTTCTCCACCTTCCTGCCCATTCGCATCTGAATATCTAGACCTGTCTAGTCTGCCCCACCAAATGAAGTTAATTATTCCATTTTCTTGGTTATGTAATAAGTGGAGTCCCTAACCAAATGCATACAGAAATACTTTTTTTGTGTGGTTGTGGTATTAGTCTCTTGAAAAAATATTTTTTATCTGCCTATGCTGTGTTGCTATGTTGAATTCTTTATCTTAGCTAGTTCAAATACAAATTCATGTCTCCTATATTATCCTTTATCTGAAACGAGACAAATTCTTGGTTTCAGATTTAAAAGAAATTATTCAATTTTTGTGTTACAGTGTCAAATTTGACTCACTAATTGCCACTCAAGCTCTCTTGGGAAGAAAAGGCATTTGTGCATTAATTCACACCATTGTTGTTGTTGTTCAGATTCTCAGTCGTGTCCAACTCTGCAACCCCATGGACTGCAGCCCGCCCAGCTTCCCTGCCTTTCACCATCTCCCAGCGCTTACTCAAACTCATGTCCATTGAATCAATGATCCCATCCAACCATCTTATCCTCTGTCATCGCCTTCTCCTCCTGCCCTCAATCTTTCCCCGCATCAGGGTATCTTCTAGTGAGTTGGCTCTTCGCATTGGGTGGCCAAAGCAAAGGAGCCAGGTTCTGGGGTTTCGAGCATGGCTAGATAGAGGGTACTGCCTCTTTGGCCATCTCCTAGAACTTTCTGTTCCTGCTGGCTTTCTCTTTGGATTCTTCAAAATAAATAAGATGATTATCTGTGGTAACCCCTATATTTCACACTTATAGGCTAATGGATTTTTGTTTTTTGTTTTTTAGAGCCTTCCCTAACAACTCTAAGCTAAAAAACAAAAACCAAAAACAAAAAACCTTGAGAGGCTCTGATCGGCCTGAATAAGTTACAAGCTCATATGCTTATCACTGAACAAAGTGGCCAGGGAGATAAGATAGGTTATTCTGACTTGCCTGGTCTATGCCATGTTCCCTGTCCCTCCATAGCCAGAAAGGGGAGAACTATCTTCACTTAATCACATAAAAACAGTTTCTAACAGAAGTAATAGTTTCATCACTGTTGATTGTTGTGTCAAGAAGAAAGAAAAAAAATGGACTTTAGAAAGCATCAGCTGAGTTCAAAATCTACTTCTATTCCAAGGTTGCAGACACATGTTGCCCACTACCATCACCAAAGAATTCAAACTTGGTTTATAAGAAAACAAGTTTGGGTTATGTATTTGCATGTACCAGGTCCCTAAATCAAGGTTATTTTTAATGTCTTCATTCTCTTGTCTTGAGAACTTTTTTTCTTAGAACCTATGTGAAAATAAATTTTAATTTCTCCAGGAAAACTGCCCAAATCTTTAATTACTGGGTTATATGGTAAATCCACTTGTAGTTTTCTTTTTAATATTTTATTTTTTATTAATTTGTGTGGCGTATAGTTGCTTTACAATGTTGTATTTGTTTCTGCTATACAGCAAAGTGAATCAGTTATATGTACACACATTTCCCCCGTTTTTTGGATTTCCTTCCCATTTGAGCCACCACAAAGCGCTGAGTAGAGTTCCCTGTGCTACACAATAGGTTCTTAACTAGTTATCTCATTAGTTCTCTATCCACAGTAGTGTGCATATGTCAATCCCAATATCCCAATTCATCCCACCCCCCCTTCTCCCCTTGAGAACTTATCTTGCACCAAAAGATTAGATGCTGTAGAAGTACACAAAGCCATGTGAGAAAAATATATTCAACCACTAGGACAAGGCTGGGCTGCCCCCAAGGCTCAGTGGTAAAGAATTCACTTGTAATGCAGGAGACACGGGTTCGATCCCTGGGTTCGATCTTCAGGGAAGATCCCCTGAAGAAGGAAATGGCAACTCAGTCCAGTATTCTTGCCTGGGAAATCCCATGGGCAGAGGATCCTGGTGGGCTACAGTTCTTGGGGTTTCAAAAGAGTCAGGCAGGACTGAGTGAGTAAACAACAAAATAAAACAGGTCAAGGCTAAAGTCAATGGCAGGAACAGGAATGGACTGAAATCCAGTTACAGGTAAGGGAAGCCTAGCCAAGAACAGCATAGCATTGTAAAATGTGGTTAACAGGTAAAATTTTGTATCCATATAAGCAGTTGCCATCTGTGAAGTTTGTAAAGTAAGAGTCAAGCAAACTAAAATATACGAGTTGATAGCATCCTGGAGAAGGAAATGGCAACCCACTCCAGTACTCTTGCCTAGAAAATCCCATGGCTGGGATTACAGTCCATGGGGTCACAAAGACTGAGCAACTTCACTTTCTTTTCATCTGTAGTAAGACGAAGCAAGTCCAAAAGCCCGCTGCACACCTTCTGATCTATTTTCTATAGCCTGTATCCACAGCTGCTAGAGTAAAAACCTTTACTCTAGAGATCAAGGTTGTAAAAGGGGTATAAAGGAGGCCTTTCGTAATGCAATCCAAGGTGGATTAAAGCTATTCTTCTAACGTAACGGGGAAAAGTAAATAAGAGACTACTTCCTTAAGGAAAGGTAGATACTTTTAATGCTATATCACCAGAACTTTTATTAATCAACATAATAAAGTAATAAATGACAACTTTATTTGCAAGAGTAAAGGGATACTATTTCAGATTCTTCTCTGATAATGACATCAGGGAGGTTTCTGCTCCTTCTCCCTTGGTTTTCAAGATCTGAAAACACTCTCTCCCACCCTCCTATTCAACAATAGACTAAGAAGTGACTGAGGATGACAAACAACCCAGGCTAGAAGATAGACTTTGGGGGAGGAACCAAAATACTAAAAAGCACAGGGAGCTCTAGGGGCGGACAGATAAACAATGGAGTGAGGAATGTACAGGTCTAACAATCAAAGACAGAGACAAAAGCATGGAGATGAGTTGAATGAGTCAGAGAATCCAGTTTTGAACATCCATCACTGTGGACTCTGTACATATTGGAATATGACATTTTAATGTGAAAGACTACTTAGACATTCTTTGGGACTCCTTTTATGCATTTAACCAAAAGGAAGATTGTTTTATGATGGATTTGACCATACTTGTCTTGTTTAATAAGGGAGAGTAGATCTAGACTGATACATTCATTTAGAAAGAAAAAGTTGATTAAAAACCTACCATACACATGCACAGCAGGTATATATATATATATATATATATATATATATATATATATATATATATATTACACACACACACACACACAAGGATCTGTATCAGCACCAGGAATATACAATTAATACAATGTATTCCTGCTAGAAGATAGAGATAACTTATACAGTGGTGAAATGAACATTTCATGAAAACAAAGAGGGGAAAAGATAGTAGAGAGAAAAAGCCTGGAGAAGGGTAATTAGAAAGTAATACATGGACCCTTCCTTTTAGGAGCTAGGAAAGTAGGAAGACATTAAATAAAGGACTCAGGCAATAAAAAGTAAAATAAGAACTTTTTAGAAGTATGTGTTTAAAATCTAGGAAAAAAACAGAAGCCCATGTACTAGAACTAAGAAGCCGAGGTTAAATCAGTACTGACAATAAAATTGACTTGATTTTTAGTTCCCTAGGCATAGTTCTGTATTTCCTAAAATATCTTCCCTGATAAAATGGGATAGATCTCAGAACTTAGAGATAATGACTGCACCATATGCAGGAGGACTAAAGTTATACAAACAGTGACTAAGTAGTTCATTATGTAAATATAATACCTATTCATTTGAGTTCCTTTTTGATACTTTGTATCTGAGCTATCAACCATTTTTAAATATTATCTCTGATGATCACAAGAGTGAACATGCTTAAATCCTCCATCAAATGTCTATTTTCCTTAGAACATCACTTCCACAGCATTTCAATGTAATTAACACAAACAGCAGAAAATATGTTTACATTCCCTTTGTTGGTTCTAATGGCCCAGTCCAAAGAGACTCTGCTTAATCATGAGAATTTTGTATTCCAGTAATTATTTATCCATATTTGTATTATTTGTGTTGTTATTAAAATGTTTACCATGAAACATTTTAGAAACATATAACAAAATGAACACTATTTATCAAGCAGCTTTGGGTTCTTCTGAAACTTTGCCATGTGTCACCAAAAATACAGACTCAATTTGCAAAGCTCAGTTTTAGAACAAAAGAAAATTATATTTTGATCTTAGGGGAACTGGTGCAATGGTTAAATCTGGATAAAATTACTTCATGATATTTCCCCTCTCCCTTTCCCCCTCCTCATGATATGAATGCCCTGACTATTCTTTGGAAATTCATGTCATGTATAGTTGTACTGGACATTCGTTTAAACAAACTCCTTCTCAAGAGGCTTTTGAACCTGTCCTGATAATAAGAAAACTCATTTTGTTAGAGTCACTCTAAAAATTTAAAGCACATCTTCCAAAAAAAAAAAAAATTATCTTACAATCATGAAGGACACATGGTTCTATCGAGACAAATTCTAGAAGGAACACTGTGAGAAAAAGGAACATGCCATGCTGTTTTTGTCAATTACTAATTTACAGAATCTGCTCCCTTGTATGCCAGAGTGTTTCAGAGAGAATGCAGTAAGATATCATTATAATCTCAAGGAATTTTGCCTTCAGCCTCTAAACATACCATAATGTTTGACTTTCACTGCCATGTTTACAATCACAGTTCCTTAAAACCAAGAAATGGGAACCATTTTGACAGATGCTGCACTTCCTTGTCACAAACGCTGAATGGAACGTTTTCGTAAGATAATCCTACCTCTTGAAAAATCTGCTCTTCACTTTCTTGATTCTTCTCGTTGGAGAATGACATAACAATAGATCATAAGTTATTCCCTCAAGTGGAAGTTTTGAAAAGTTATTAAAATGTTATGCATGTGGCCATACTCTCATCTGGCTTCCCTAGTGACTCACTGGTAAAGAATCCACCTGCCAATTCAGGAGACTCAGGTTGAATCCCTGGGTCAGGAAGATTTCCTGGAGGAGGAAATGGCAACCCACTCTAGTATTCTTGCCCTGGAAATCCCATGGATAGAGGAGCCTGGCTGACTACAAAAGTCCTTGGTGTCATGAAAGAATTGGACATAATTGAGTGACTAGTGGAGGTGATGGAATTCCAGTTGAGCCATTTCAAATCCTGAAAGATGATGCTGTGAAAGTGCTGCACTCAATATGCCAGCAAATTTGGAAAACTCAGCAGTGGCCACACGACTGGAAAAGGTCCATTTTCATTCCAATCCCAAAGAAAGGCAATGCCAAAGATTGCTCAAACTACCGCACAATTGCACTCATCTCACATACTAGTAAAGTAATGCTCAAAATTCTCCAAGCCAGGCTTCAGCAATACATGAACCGTGAACTTTCAGATGTTCAAGCTGGATTTAGGAAAGGCAGAGGAACCAGAGATCAAATTGCCAACATCCGCTGGATCATGGAAAAAGCAAGAGAGTTCCAGAAAAACATCTATTTCTGCTTTATTGACTATGCCAAAGCCTTTGACTGTGTGGATCACAATAAACTGTGGAAAATTCTGAAAGAGATGGGAATATCAGACCACCTGACCTGCCTTTTGAGAAACCTATATGCAGGTCAGGAAGCAACAGTTAGAACTGGACATGGAACAACAGACTGGTTCCAAATAGGAAAAGGAGTACGTCAAGGCTATATATTGTCACCCTGCTTATTTAACTTATATGCAGAGAACATCATGAGAAAGGCTGGGCTAGAAGAAGCACAAGCTGGAATCAAGATTGCCGGAAGAAATATCAATAACCTCAGATATGCAGATGACACCACCTTTATGGCAGAAAGTGAAGAGGAACTAAAGAGCCTCTTGATGAAAGTGAAAGAGGAAAGTGAAAAACTTGGCTTAAAACTCAACATTCAGAAAACAAAGATCATGGCATATGGTCCCATCACTTCATGGGAAATAGATGGGGAAACAGTGGAAACAGTGTCAGACTTTATTTTTTTCGGCTCCAAAATCACTGCAGATGGTAATTGTAGCCATGGAATTAAAAGACGCTTACTCCTTGGAAGGAAAGTTATGACCAACCTAGATAGCATATTGAAAAGCAGAGACATTACTTTGCCAACAAAGGTCCGTCTAGTCAAGGCTACGGTTTTTCCAGTAGTCATGTGTGGATTTGAGTGTTGGACTGTGAAGAAACCTGAGCGCTGAAGAATTGATGCTTTTAAACTGTGGTGCTGGAGAAGACTTTTGAGAGTCCCATGGACTGCAAGGAGATCCAGCCAGTCCATTCTGAAGGAGATCAGCCCTGGGATTTCTTTGGAAGGACTGATGCTAAAGCTGAAACTCCAATACTTTGGCCACCTCATGTGAAGAGTTGACTCATTGGAAAAGACTCCGATGCTAGGAGGGATTGGGGGCAGGAGGAGAAGGGGACGACAGAGGATGAGATGGTTGGATGGCATCACCGACTCAGTGGACCTGAGTTTGGGTGAACTCCGGGAGTTGGTGATGGACAGGGAGGCCTGGTGTGCTGTGATTCATGGGGTCGCAAAGAGTCGGACACGACTGAGCAACTGAATTGAACTGAACTGAACTGAAAGAACAACAATGCTCTCATCAGCTTATTGATTTCACTTATGAAACAGTCAACTTCTGGGCAAAGGTTCATGGAGTTAGTGTGACAGACTTCTTTAATAATATAATCATTTTATCATGAGTCCTGATGATGAAGGAAATTAGGATATATAACCCATAATACGATACACTTCTCAGTTTGTTACAGCTGTTTCCTACTCCTGTTTGCTTTGGAAATAAAGAAGACCTTTTTGTCAATGATTCAGAAGAACTAGAGGTTAAAATTATAATTTTTATCAGTATACCTCAGGTCTCAGGTAGATGCGTGGTGCTCATTCGCTCAGCTGTGTGGGACTTTTTGCTATGGGACTGTAGCCTGTCAGGCTCTCCAGTCCATGCGATTCTCCAGGCAAGAATACTGGAGTGGGCTGCCGTTCCCTTCTCCAGGAGATCTTCCCAACCCAGGGATCAAACTGGTGTCTCTTACATCTCCTATATTGGCAGGCGGAGTCTTTACCACTGCGCCACCTGGGAAGCCCCTCAGGTGGATACTGGCTTCAATTAAGAGATTTACGATTTCATTTAAGAGATTTATAAGTTCTCGGTTCAAAATGGAGACCTTAGAGGACCCTGAATGCACCTCCTCCCATAAACACATCAAGTCTACAGCTACATATGGAAAAACGTCCTCTGAAAAAAAAAAAAAACTGGCTGAGCCACTCCTCGAATCCAGGGGAAGGAGAGAAGGTCCACAGGGAAGCAGGTGAGAGAGGCTCCGTCACAATCTCACCGCACGGCCACCGGTCCCACCTTCCCCACCCCGCGGGTGTAGACCCATGACTGCTCACTGAGAAGCGAAAGAAAGGGTCTCAACCCCACCGCATGCACTCCCACTTTTAAAAGTGGCATCCGCGAGACCCCAAAATATCTAGCGCTGAGAACAAACTGGGCTCGGTCCACAAGCCCCACGAGGCTACAGTGTGGAGGGTTCCTAAAGGGCTCACGCTGCCCGCGCACCCAGGAACTCACCAGCTCCAAAGCCCAGGGCAAAGCGCCAATCCAGGGTGTCCGGACTCGGTGTGGGAGAGCCTCCTTTGGCTGTTTGGTTGGCAGGCTTTGGACAGAACAGGCATTCGGGGACCTACTCTCCGGCGGAGACCGGCAGCAGCCTTCTTCACTGTCCCTGCACCGCTTCCAGGGGCCAGGATCCCCAGATTGACGCTTTTATAGGCGTCTGGCTGCCCCCATCGCTACCGGCTGCCCAGGGCCCACTCCTTGATCTACTGGTTCTGGTGACCATCAGAGTGTCCAAGCCTGGGTCGTCCCTTGTCGTTGTTTAGTTGCTTCAGTCGTGTCTAGCTGCTTGTCATCCCATGGACTGTAGCCCGCCAGGCTCCTCTGTCCATGGAATTCCCTAGGCAGGAGTACTGGAGTGGGTTGCCAGTTTCTCTTCCAGGGGATCTTCCCCACGCAGGGATCCAACCCCCATTGTCTGCATCGCAGGCTGTTCACCGCTGAGCCACTGGGTCCCATGGGAGTGTAGCAATTTGCAAGGTGGCTCTTGGCAGGCTACCACCTGAGGCAGTGCATGGAGGGTAGTCTGAGGCACCCTCTGGTATTTCTGCCAGGGCATCCTCTTTGCTGGTCCTGGAGCTTTGGCCTGAGGAGCAGGCACAGCTGTAGGGCCCTGTAGATATGGATGTGCTCTTGGGAACCAGAGGCTAGGGCACAGCATCTTTGCACCCTCCCTCTGCTTCACTACAGCTTGCAGGAATTTTGAGACAGGAGCGTCTATGCTCGTTTGAAGCCCCAGTTGTGGGACTCCTTGAAGTGGTGGCCAGCGAGGTGTAGGTTTGCAGTCCCATAGGACTATATACTTGTATACTTATCTTTTTAAAATTGAAGTATAGTTGATTTACAATGCTGACTTACAATTATTGCTGTACAGCAAAGCGACTCAATTATATAAAAAAATATATATGCATTTTAAAAATATTCTTTTCCATTATGGTTTATCATAGGATAATGAACATAGCTCCTTGTGCTATACAGTAGGACCTTGTTGTTTATGCATTATATACACATATAAAAGCTTATGTCCACTAGCTGCATTCTCCCACCCCATCCCTCTCCCAGCCCCTTCCCTTGGCAACCACCAGTGTGTTCTCTGTCCATGATTGTGTTTCTGTTTCACAGATGGGTTCATCTGTGTTGTATTTTAGACTTCACATGTAAGTGAAATCACATAGTATTTGTTCTTCTGACTTAGTATGATAATCTCTAGTTGCATCCGTGTTGCAGCAAATAGCATTTTTTTTATGGCTGAGTACCAGTCCATCCTAAAGGAGATCAGTCCTGAATGTTCTTTGGAAGGACTGATGCTGAAGATGAAACTCTAATACTTTGGCCACCTGATGCGAAGAGCTGACTCATTTGAAAAGACCCTGATGCTGGGAAAGATTGAAGGCCGGAGGAAAAAGGGACGACAGAGGATGAGATGGTTGGATGGCATCATGGACACGATGGGCATGAGTCTGAGTAGGCTCTGAGAGTTGGTGATGGACAGGGAAGCCTGGTGTGCTGCAGTCCATGGGGTCACAAAGAGTCGGACACGAATGAGCGACTGAACTGAACTGAGTATTTCATTGTATATATGTACCATTTCTTCTTTATCCATTCTTCTGTTGATGAACATTTAAATTGTTTCTATGTCTTGGCTACTATGAATAGTGCTGCTATGAATATAGAGGTGCATATATCTTTTTCAAATTATAATCTTGTCCAGATATGTGCCCTGGAGTGGGATTGCTGGATCATATGGTAATTCTATTTTTAGTTTCCTGAGGACCCTCCATACTGTTTTCCACAGTGGCTGCACCAACGTACATTCCCACCAGAAGTGTAGGAAGATTCCATTTTCTCCACATCCTCTCCAATATTTATTATTTGTAGACTTTTTGATGAGAGCCATCTAACTGGTGTGAGGTGGTATCTCATACTTTCGATTTGCACTTGTCTAATAATTAGCAATGTTGAACACCTTTTCATATTCCTATAGGCTACCTGTATACTTTCATACTTTACGAGCAACTGCCTGAAGATCTGGCTTCTTAATCACATACCACAATAGAGAACATTGGAAAACTCTAAATAAGAAAAATAATCTCCCTCGATTTCACCAGCAGTCATTGACTTTCATTTATGCCATCCTCCAGTCTCTGTCCAGTTCAGTTTCAGAATCAGTATTGACTTTATCTTCTTGTATGGTGTTTTAAAAATACAGTAGTTGCTTAACAGCAACAAAAGCACTCTCTTAAGGAGCTATGCATAAGCTCTGCCAAACACAGTGTTAGTTTCTAATGTGAATGTCATGAGTAAACTTACTAATATCATGGGTTACCCTCTTTGTGTTACTTATGCTCTCCTACAATAGTTCATGGACTGACTTTGTAATCACTGCTTGTCAAAATAGAAATTTTATACTCATCACTTTAATTCTTGCTTACTAAACTTCACAGATAAAGTCAATGGTTCCCCATGGCATATTATTAAGAACAATTAACTTGCCATTTTATTTAAAAGGACAAAGTTCTCATTTCAAAAGCTCTGCATGTGTTTACCATAATCATATAGGAATCTTTCTAAAACTGCTTTTTAATCTTTCGAAGTTTCCCCTCTAACTTTGTCAAGTATAGTATTAATAAATCTCTACAATAATTAATTTTAAGCAAATCTGCTTACTTTTTAAACAAGTTTGGAATGTTTTATTTATGTAAGCATTTTTGTAAATATAAAAAGACATTAGGCATCTTTGAGAATAATATTTATTAAAACTGACCTAATAAATTCTCTGATGCATGAACTTTGTATTAATACTTGTATAAATGTATACCATCACCTCTTCCATCACCATAAGGTTTAATGATTATGGTCTTAGGGTAACATTAAAGATTTCCTTTAAGTAAGCAGTAGCTTTTTGAGAACATTTAACTTTTTTACTTGGAGGCAGTGTGAGGAATTGGTGACTCTGGTCATTTCCATTGGATTAATTCTAATGTGTATTCTTCCTTAAAGTAAACGAGTTAACCTTATCACTAAACTTTGTTTTGTTCTAAATGGACTTTGTGCTCTTAACTATTTGAATTACACGATCCACATTATAGCACATAAGGAAACTCAAAATAAGAAAATAATCTTCCATACTCTCACCAGCAATCTTTGACTTTGTCATTTACACCACACCCCAGTCCTTGTCCATATTCATTTTTAAGTAGTTGTAGAATTGTGAACTTCCCAGTCTCTATGGCAGGAATATAGAGAACTTATTTTTCATCAGACCTCTTTGCATCATTCTACCCAAAGTTCATGAGTACATCTTTTAATTACCTCTTTTTTCTAACCTTGTTTTTACTTAAAGAAATCTATTCCCATTAAGGAAGTTTACCCACCACAGTGTTCACCATTGTTTAACATTCATCTTTCCATCTAGTGGTGTCTCATTTTTCCTGGTCCTGCATCTGATGTCCTGTTTAGATTTTTACCAATTTCCACTCTAATTTTATGTCATCCTTTAAAATCATATGGTAGAAGAAAATATCCCCTCAAAATTGCTCTGACAAGATATAAATTCAAAAGCTGGTCACGAAAAACCATTTTTTTTTTTTTTTTTTGCATCATAACTCCATTCCTGAAGAATGGAAAACTCAACTGGATGGGACAGAAAATGAAATATTATTAAGTACTATTCTAACTGCTTTTCATGTATTTTAACTTTTCAAATATTCACAACCCAATCATGTAAATGATATTGTTGATTCCATTTTGCAAATAAGGAGACAAAGGCAGAGAAAGGTTAGATAACTTTCCCAATGAAAGAAATCTGGCTCCAGAGACTGTGGGTTTAATCACTGCACATATTGCCTCTTGAAATTATTAACATTGTCACCTTGTCCTTGATTTCTAACAAATGCATCTCTAGGGCTTAGTTATATTTGAGAATAGCTAAATATACATAAGCAACAGTCACCTTAGAATTTTCTAAAAATCTTGAGCTAGAAAATATGATCAAAGATTACATCTTCAACATTCTAGATTTTAAAAAGAATTTCAGGAAATAGCAAGGGGGTAATTGAAGTATATAGTAGTATTTTTCATTGACTTGTAGTCCTATAACATGATATAGCAGATAAGGAATTAAACTAAAGGTCAGAAGACCCAGATCTGGTCTTAACATTGCCCCTAGATCTATGTGTGAGTTTAAATAAGTCACTTTCTTTTTAAGTTCGTGTCTTCATCTGATTAAAAAAAAAAAAATTGAGTGAAAGTGTATGTTTTGCCCATCTTACTGACTTGTTCTAAAGATGAATGGGACAATGTGTTGGGAGGACTCTAAAGTGTATAATGCTACCCCGTGAAAGATAGTATCAAATATAGTTAAGAGCAGGCACTAATGTCTTTTTCATATACTTCCTAGCTATATGATCTTGGCCAAGTTCCTTCACCTCTCTAATATTCTATTTCCTCAACTTTAAAAAGTTATAAAAAGGTTTTATAATAGAATTGACTTCCTAGGATTTTTGTCACCTTTTATAACACATGTATAATTTTTGAATTTCTTCAGATGCAGGTCCTAGGACAAGGATTCAAGTGCAAGTAATTTATTGGAAGATAGGGAGGTGATACAGAGAAGGCCAGGATACAATAAAAGGTGCATTAGCAGATAAATCACCACCCCAGGTTACTGGAACTTAATCCTGCTGAGGAATTCTGAGTCTAAAGAATGGCATAGACAATATAACATATGTGTTCATTTTGCTTCATTAAAATAAGTTCTGTTTACTCATCTTCTAGTTTAATTGATCCTCTCATTTCTCACGTCCAGTTACCAGACCCATCAAATAAATGTTCATTTTTTTTATATTATGCTTTTCACTTCTAGAATATCTGCCTGTTTCTCTCACAGTTTCCATTTCACTGCTGTAATTCTCCAACTGTTCCTGTCTCATCTCTACCTGTCCTGGTTATTATTTCTACATAATAAATTCCACACTTAGCAGCTGAAAATAATCATTTTAGTTTGCTCATGATTTTATGCTAATTCAGGAAAGGCTCAGCTTTTGTTGTCTCACATGTGGTTCTAGAAAGATATCAGTTAGCACTGCAGTTATAAGAAAGTTCAACTGGACTGGATATCAAGATGGCAACCCAAAGCAGACAGTTGATGATGGATGTTACCTGCGAGCTCAGTTAGGGCAACTGACATGAATTCCTATATGTGCCCACTCCAGGATGACAATCTGACAGTAACCAAACTTTTTATGGGGCATTTGGCTTCTGCCAGAGGAAGCATCACAAAAGGAGTGGGGAGGAATCTCAAGATTTTTGTTTAGTTTCTTTTTCTGACATAGGCTCAGTAAGTTACATAGGGTCACTTCTACCTTACTCAGTTCTAACTATATGTTTGAAGCAGATAAAAACCTTCCATATTCAAGGGGAGATGAAATAGAGTTAGTTCTCAATGAAGAGTGTCAAAGAATTTGGGGATGGTGTTTTAAAACCCTTGCACCACCCTTATCTCTAAAACTTCCTCCTAAGTATTTTAAAGGCCTTTTCCGCTAAGTCCAATATCTGTGTTATGGAGGGATCTGCTTTAACTGACTCTTTCTTCTCTTGACTATGGGTGACATTGTCTTGCCTCTTCATATATCCTGCAAGTTCTAACTAAATGTCATATACTATGTCTAAATGGAACAAGAGGGACTAATATAGGTAAAATTAGTCTAGGAAATGACACACTCCTCAGAGAAACCACTAGGCTGAGCTGCTGAGTGAATATAATCCATGATTATATGCAATATATACAATAAACTGTATTGGCTTTTTTTATTGGGTCTGATTCACCACTGGCTCACATGTTTTGATGGGGAGATCAGATCTTTCCTGAGCATAGGAAGATGCTGAAGGTTTCTCTCTACTTTATAGCACAACTGCCAGCACTACATATTGCAAGGAAGACTTCTTTGCTTTCTAACTTTCTACCTTTCTTCCCTAGACCCAGTTTTCCATTGACTTATGCTTGCTGAAGTTTGCATCCACCTCTCAACTCTCCTGCTCTGCCCTCAGCCTCCAGCCACCTGGTTCCTTGCACTTGATGAGGGCTCAGTATACCTCTAGGATACACCTCTCAGCTTTCTTTCCCTGGGCCTCACATTTCACACACTGTTGCTGTGCATACAATGGAAGGCCAAAGGGAAAGACTTTATGACCATGTGGACTTGCTTTGTCACTGGGATTTTCAGAAATCCAAGCACGCATTGCCATCTACACATAGGCATTAAAAGTACATTAAAAATTTGGCTCCTATCTATTGGAAGCTTCTCTCACCATGGCCCCAGGGATAATAGCAAGGCAGAGGCATCTGCTCTCCTAAAAAGGGCTAATTTCTTTTTAGAATTTAACTCACTGGAATTGCCTTACATTTTCATCCCTCTGAAAAGTTTCTGAAAGACTATGATTTTATAGTAGCTTGTATGATATTTACTTATTAGATCTCTTTCAATGAAACTGAAACATCAGAAACTGATTTTGAATGGGAAAATTTTCCCTGCTGTATATAGCGTGACCCTACTCCCCAATGCTAAGGGGTCCACAATGTGATTCTTCTATGGGGGTTCACTAGAGACTCCACACATTATATAACTTGACAACATATCCCTGGTACAAGGCTATAAATGTCTATGTTTGTTCATCCCAAGTAAACGTGAAATGCTTCCAATCCTTTTTCTTGATTTGTCAGGTCAGTAGTCACATAAAATGTGTGCAGTGTACTGACATCCTCTAATAAATATATAATAACTGGCATGGTGGCTGTACTTGGGGTTATTACTTTGTTAAGTTTTTGGAAGTGTACTACTACTCACCATGGTCTATCTTGTTTTTTAGGGGCAATATCTGCACTTTTTAGTTTTTGAAAGTGGCACTAATGTCTACCAGTCTACCTTGGATGCTTCTAATTTATGACCTTGTATGATGGGATGCCGGAGAAGGCAATGGCACCCCACTCCAGTACTCTTGCCTGGAAAATCCCATGGATGGAGGAGCCTGGTAGGCTGCAGTCCAGGGGGTCGCTAAGAGTCGGACACGACTGAGCGACTTCACTTTCTCTTTTCACTTTCATGCATTGGAGAAGGAAATGGCAACCCACTCCAGTGTTCTTGCCTGGAGAATCCCAGGGACGGGGAAGCCTGGTGGGCTGCCGTCTATGGGGTCACACAGAGTCCGACCCGACTGAAGTGACTTAGCATAGCATAGCATGATGGGATGCAGTTAAAGGGGCTTTCACATGGCCTTTCCCACTCTAATGGATGTTATTCCAAAGGTCAAGGAATCAACGGGAGAGTTGCTTTTGTTGCTAGACATATCCATCCTATTAAGCACATATATTTTCAATAAATAACTACAGGTTGATCCACAGACCCACTGAACGCATGTCAGACTGACTTAGGCCATAGCCCTATTTTATACCTGGTCTCAGTTTATACACTTCATGCAACCAAGAGAGTCCTCACAGCATTGATGCATCTCCGAAGCAACCTCTGAGACAAGGCGAATTATTCACCTATTGCTGTGCAACAAAATATTAGCAGTTTAAAAAACAGGCATTTATTATCTTCTCTAATTTCTGAGAGTCAAGAATCCAGAAGCATTTTAGCTGTGTGATTCTAGGTTAGGACCTCGCATGAAATTGCAATAAGATTCTGAGTCATCTGAAGCCTTGACCAGAGCTGGGGGTCTTCTGTTTAATAGCTGATTCACACAGTTGTTGTCAGGAGGTCCCAATTCCCTGACACATAGACCTGTTTGGAGAACTGTTCAAGAGTTCACATAAAGTGGCAGCTAGCTTCTTCCAGAACAAGCCATCCAAGAGTGACAGCAAGGAGTAACCCATGATGTCTTTTATCCCTACCCACAAAACATCATTTCCACCATATGCTATTGTTTAGAAACAAGTCACTAAGTCCACATAGATTGTCAGAATGTGGCTACATCTTAGAGAAGAAAGAGTGTTTGAGGGTTGTGGGCATATTTTAAAACAACTCCAGGAGGATTTGAGTGCAAAGAGTTTGCTTGAAAGACAATACTAGGAAACACCAGAAGGAGAGAAGAAAGTGAGACAAAAATAGAGAAGGAAAAAATCCAATAAAGGATTCGTTATCAAATAAATCACCACTCTAGGCAACTGAAGTATAACACCACTGGGAAACTTGGAAAAACACATTTCAGAGTTTTCCTACCCAAAGTGTAAGAAGAGCAGAGCAAATATGCAAGAACTCCCATTAGTCATTGATTGACATGTATCACTTACATTCACAGTTCATTGTCCAAAACCAGTTTCAGGCCAACTTCAAGAAAACCAGGATGCAAAGAAGCACAATTGTGGCATTTTCCAAGAAGAAGAAAATCATTCACCTGAAACAGAGGGTAGCTGGATATCTACGAACCCAGCTGGTGATCACCACAGCTCTTAAGAATCAAAACTTAACACTGAGAAAAGCAGAGCCTAGAGTTTTTGCCTTAATGAGATATTGGAAAGATAATGACAACAAATGAGGACCCTATGGGCCTGAGGGATAGGAGATGATAAAATATAAACTTTGAGGTCACAGGGCCCCTAGGGAAGACATCAGACAAGGGGGTTTCCCTCTCTGTTACCTTTACCAGTGAGTCAGGGAAGGCTGATCCAACACCTAGAGATTGATTATTGTCATCCTAGGACTCACTACATGTTTTCTATCTGATTAGCCAGCCACATTATCTATTCATACCACTGACTGGTAGGGCCCTTAATCCATAGCTGCCTTCACATTGCCTACAGAAGAAGCAATGCCCTAAGCTCTGCTGAGTGTCTTCTGAACCACCCCCATGAGGATGCCCTTTGTCTATAACCAAAGGTGCATCCTTGATAGCTACAGAGGCAGTGACATTATGTGAAGAAATGAGGCGTTCCCAGTCATTCTACTTAGAAAGGACCAGATAGGGGTGAAAACCATCTCTGTTATTTGCAATCTTTCTCCTAATCACTATGTCTGGTTAATGACATTCTCCATTTCCCACACCATGCTAGGTATCTGAAAATGTATTATATCAAAGAAATAAATGTATCAAGCTTTAATAATCCCATTCATTTCCATCACTACTGGTTGAGTATCTTTAAATGAAGATCTAGACTTACTGTGATCATTAGACATTTTGTTAACACTTTCCATGAGATTGACATTGCTAATCCCAGTGCCTTATTTAATTCAAATGAAAGAAATTTTTTTTGTCTCAGTCACCTTTTTGAAATTGTTATCTCAAACGGAAGATAATCTCTTTTTTCCCCACACATGATTTTGTGAGTTTTTAGAGAATTCCTTAGTTTGTCAATCACTTCAAATTTCACATAGCAGTTTTCAACCAAAAAAAAATATAGGGGGAATAAATGTTTAAAAACCATTTATTAGCAGTGTTGCCAAATTATACCAACATAGTGAGCATTGGGTTTTCATGGGACAAGATGGATATTACTAGTTTTCCATAATCATCAAAATATAGTAAAAGATAGCATGTTTCTCTAAAATGGGAAAGCGGGAATATTAGCCAGAGATCTGGCAGGTCCAAGGCAGATTTTTCTCTAATTGTACAGAGTGAAGTAAGCCAGAAAGAAAAACACCAGTACAGCATACTAACGCATATATATGGAATTTAGAAAGATGGTAACAATAACCCTGTGTATGAGACAGCAAAAGAGACACTGATGTATAGATCAGTCTTATGGACTCTGTGGGAGAGGGAGAGGGTGGGGAGATTTGGGAGAATGGCATTGAAACATGTATAATATCATGTATGAAATGAGTCGCCAGTCCAGGTTCGATGCATGATACTGGATGCTTGGGGCTGGTGCACTGGGACGACCAGAGGGAGGGTATGGGGAGGGAGGAGGGAGGAGGGTTCAGGATGGGGAACACAGGTATACCTGTGGCGGATTGATTTCGATATTTGGCAAAACTAATACAATATTGTAAAGTTTAAAAATAAAATAAAATTAAAAAAAAAAAAGAGGTAAATCTTTGAAACAAAGCAGTGCGGTCAGGCAGAAAACAGATGATTTTTAACTCGCTACTCCTTGACTTACCTCAGAGTTTTTAGGTTTTGTCCGCCTAAAAGTAGAAGCAGGGATTCTCTGGTGGCTCAGATGGTAAAGCATCTGCCCGCAATGCAGGAGAACCAGGTTTGATCCCTGGGTTGGGAAAATCCCCTGGAGAAGGAAATGGCAACCCACTCCAGTACTCTTGCCTAGAAAACTCCATGGATGGAGGAGCTTGGTGGGCTACAGTCTATGGGGTTATAAAGAGTCGGACACGACTGAGTGACTTCACTTCACTTCACTTCAAAAGTAGAAGCAGAGTCTGGATCAGTCCCATCTCTCCCTCGGTGATTCTTCACACTATTTTATTTCACTTCTCAGTGTTATTAATCATATTTAGGAATGGTAATTCTGTGTTCTAGTTTATGACAAATAGTATAGACAGAGGAGGTAAAGAAAGTGTGAACGTGTGATATGAACTTTGCTTAATATGGACTTTGCTTTCGTATGTCATTAAATTTCTCTTTTATTTATGTTATACTGATAGGCTATCTCTTTTCTCTGTTTCCTGAAAATCTTTCATTATTTGATGATGTGTTTCTAAAGCCCCTGTTGAAAGTCAGGGTCAGCTGATTTTTCAAAAAGTTTGCAGTGAGAATGAGAGCAGAGAAATGGGAGATATTGAAAATATATCATAAAGAACACAGCCTGGGCTCTGCCAATCAGAATGGATGTTCCAACTAATAAGAACCCTGGCCACAATTAGTGCATCAGTGTCTGTACCAACTATCTTATTATGCAATTTGAAAATGAGGGTCAACAGGATAAATTGTTAGAATGTAAGAATAATGATGAAGACAAGTGTGTATTTTTTTTACATCTCAACAAATCTGATACCGTGTAGGATTATAAAGTATAGTGAGAAATACTGTAATCCTCATTCTGTGACTATAAAGGAAAAAGAAAACAGTGAAAGAACCTTGGGATAATAAGATACCTGACTGATTTGAATGTAAAAAAATGTCTTATAATTGCTAACATGAAATAATGGTCACCATTTCTAGTTCTCTAAATTTGTTGTAAGATTTGCTTGGTATGCAATGCATAAGCCAGTGAATTCATGTCCCACGTCAGTAATCATTTCTCCATCAGATAACAGGATTTACATAAAGATGAGTTGCCTGTGAAAACTGATTTTAGTTTATTGCTAGCAATAGATAATTCAGTGAGGTCTCCAGCTATGCAGAGGGACCACCCACGATGAAAAGGACTCATTAATGTCCCCTGAACAGTGCACAGGATGCTCAGTAATTCAAAGAAACTATCCAGATTTCAAAATGGAAAAAAACAGGGTGACCAAGGAGGAATAAGATCCACTCTAAAGTTATTTCAGAAGAGTAAATGCCCTACACTTTCCAGTACTCAAAAAGAATCTATAATATTTTCAAGTTTTACTTTGGATGAAAACAGGTCATGAGATTGCGAAGAAAAAATGAACAAGAAATGAAAACGATCACTCAGTGAACCCTGGGCCGTTTAAATTCTTGTTTGAGAAAGTAAAAATTTTTCATTCAACCTTTCATCACTCCCAGTCAGTCTCTAGACGCCTCAATGAGAAGGAGAATGAACTTTGTCCAAAAGATCATTTCTCTTCGTGAGATCCTGAACAACCAATGCCATACTCTATAGGTCTGCAGGAGACAGAATGTGCATTCTGAGAAAATGTATTTCATTTTCTTTGCTACTTCTTAACTTTGATAGCACTCTTTATGGTATTGAACTCTCTACAAACAGGAAACCAACATTTATAACTCTCTTGCCACTTAGGTGTATGTCTATCCAATTAGGATGACCATTTTCTTGAGTTGAATCATTGAACTTTCATAAAGCGAAACATTTATAGAATCATATTATCATAAATCACTGTTTTGTTTTTAAAGACTGTTTTTCACCATAACTCAATAAAAGATACATTTTTCACACAACCCACTAAACATATTCATATGCTTATGCATATTGAAGCAAAACCCTTATTAGCTAATTAGAGTTAGCTAATATTCTCTGTGGTAGCTGGGACACTTATGCTACTATATTTTATGTTTTAATTTTAATTGCTTGTCACTGCCTATTAAACTTACTAAACTGATCTTGTGCGTGCTACGTCGCTTCAGTCGTGTCCAACTCTTTGTGACCACGTGGACTGTAGCCCACCAGGCTCCTCTGTCCATGGGATTCTCCAGGCAAGGACACTGAAATGGGTTTCCATGCCCTCCTCCAGGGGATCTTCCCGACCCAGGGATCAAATCCATGTCTCATGTCTCCTGCATTGGCAGGCGGGTTTGGTACCGCTAGCACCACGTAGGAAGCCCCCCATCTATGGCTTGTGTTCTTCAATTGGAAAACAATGCTGTAAAGATCTTAAGATACTGTCTCGACCTTTGTTTCAAATGAGAAGAAATCCTAAAAAAGGGGTTCTTTCCTAGAGATGAGTTCTCTAGACAAAAACTCTCTTTTTTCTAAGGTAATCTACCAAGTCCAATGAGCAGGAATCTGTTTCAGGTACAAGGACATGTCTAATGGAATGCCTTTAAATTATTTCTAAAGCTTGATGGTCAAAGCCCAGAACCTCACAGCATTGCAGGAATACAATACTGCTCTTAAATTCACCATGCAGTTCCCCTTTATTGCTTCCAGAGATGAAACCATGCATTAAATGTAGAAGGACCAAAGGAGGCCAAATGCCTAGAATATGGCCTTGAGGAAGAACAAGGGCCATCTTACAGGCTGTGGGATGCCGCTGTCCTGACACTGTGACATTATTATCAGCATCGCTCTCTGATGTCAGTGTTAAACAGGATGTTACTGTAAGTAGCTGAGGGAAGTCAAAGCCATGCTAAATGATCATGTGTTTCTTTAAGTCTACCCAGACACACTTAGTACAATCTTTATGTTATGCCAAAAAGACATATTTGTAATTTAGAGCATTTTCCTTGTGTTCAAAATTGGTTAGCATTTTCTTTCACTTGAATTTGCCTTTGCTTTTTCTAACATTCCACCATACCCTTATGTCACAAGTTCCCAGGGATGCTTTCTCTGTTTTAACCATATGTAAAGAATATATATATATATATATTCTTTTAAATTACAAATTAAAGTTTTATGGCCCCTAAAGCCCTTTAAGAGGAAAAAACATGCACAGCAGACAACGTTTTTCTTCTCCTTCTGAAGAAAAGGCAACAAAACAGCATGACTAGAAGATTTTTCCTCATTTAAAATACTTTTTCTAAGAAAAACATTGTTTTTAAGGTCAGCAAAGGATTTAGAAACATGGCTTACTCATTGTGGTCCATTATCTGGCATTATGCATTATCTGACTATGGATTATATGCTCCTGAAAAGGGAGTAAAGGGATCACTTTTTAGAACCACATTATCTTATTCAGGCTTTTGAAGTATTCATGCATATTGAAGAGAGAGCTTTGGATTCCCAAAGGTTTAATGCACCCACATTAAATAAAGAAGAAAATCTTTTCTTCCTAGTAGGCTTAATGTGGAAAGAAAAAAAGATCATGAGACAAGAAAATTCAATAACACAAGCTACAATGAATTTAACAGGAACATGTCCAGTCATTCCAAACAAATACATTCTGATACACCTTAAAATTCTAATCAGCTGAAAACAGACACGTGAATACCAGAATCATCTGACTCCACAAAATCTTATGTTTATGTTCTCTTTGGCATAAATTGGGAAAATAAAGAAAAGGCATTTATACAAATGAAGTATAAATGTGCCCTCATCTCTCAACAAGATACAGAAACACACTAGATAATTTGATGTTTGTTTAAGTCTTTCAGTAGACTACTTCAGTGAGAAATATAGCTTATTTACAACTAAAATGTTTATATAGAATGGGATATAATTCTGTCAAGTCAACCCAAAGCACATTTTAAATAATTACTTATTTAACAAGTAACTTGATAAATATCATTACAAATATCAAAATAAAAGAGGATATAAGATAAATATTATATCCTCTTACATCCAAATTTTTATTATGCACTTGATTGAAAGCTACTGGTTATTATAATAACATAAAAATCTTATAGAAGGATCAGTTCAGTTCAGTCGCTCAGTCGTGTCCAACTCTTTGAGACCCCATGACTGCAGCACACCAGGCCTCCCTGTCCATCACCAGCTCCCAGAGAGTACTCAAACTCATGTCCATTACATCAGTGATGTTGTCCAACCATCTCATCCTCTGTTGTCCCCTTCTCCTGTCTTCAATCTTTCCCAGCATCAGAGTCTTTTCCAATGAGTCAGCTCTTCACATCAGGTGGCCAAAGTATTGGAGTTTCAGCTTCAGCATCAGTCCTTCTAATGAACACCCGGGACTGATCTCCTTTAGGATGGACTGGTTGGATCTCCTTGCAGTCCAAAGGACTCTCAAGAGTCTTCTCCAACACCACAGCTCAAAAGCATTAATTCTTCGGTACTCAGCTTTCTTTATAGTCTAATTCTCACATCCATACAAAGTGAAGTGAAGTCTCTCGGTCGTGTCCAACTCTTTGCGACCCATGGACTGTAGTCTGTAGACCGTAACCAGGCTCCTCCGTCCATGGGATTTTCCAGGCAAGAACACTGGAGTGGGTTGCCATTTCCTTCTCCAGGACATCTTCCCGACCCAGGAATGGAACCTGGGTCTCCCACATTGTAGGCTGACGCTTTTACCATCTGAGCCACCAGGGAAGTGCTCACACATCCATACATGGCTACTGGAAAAACCAGAGCTTTGACTAGACGTTTTTCTTTCTGTTGGTTTTCTTTTTAGCATAAGATAAGCAATCTCTTGTTAAAGACAGCATTAGCAATTGTAATATTGCTGAGGTTAAATCTTCTCAATAGTAATATTGAGAGTCTTAGAGTTAACTGGATATTGAAAACAAATTTAATTACTTTAGTCTTAAAAGAGACCCTACATCATTTCTCACAAAGACATTGCAAGTCATGTGTGACTTAGTTCCAAATACTATGGGTCTATATGATTAATCTTTGTATGCCAGGCCAAAACTTAGAATTAAAAACCTCCCAACTGCAAACCTTTAGCTTTAATCATTAGCAAATATGTATGATATAAGCTTGATAGAATATCTGAGTTTGCTACTTCTTGTTAAAGCAGTTTTTCAATTATAGAAGTTTTCTCAGTTTCTTAGGCTGCATAGAGCATACTGCTAATTAGCATCATGAAAAGGCGTCCACTGAGTGGACAGGAAACACTAACATATGCGCGCTGTTTGCCGCAAAGGACTCGTGGTTGAGGAGCTCTGTGCCTATTTCCCTGTGGCCGCTAAGAAGACCTATTTGAAATTTAGGCAAGACCAAGTCAGCAGGTATTAAAGTAAAATCTAAACTTCGCTTTTCGTTTGCCTTTCTTTGGTGCAGTACAAATGGCACCTCAATACAACCGACTGGAAAATTCTGGGAAGATGATAGGAAATGAGCGAAATTACAGCCCATCGCCTGCTTTGGCTAAAAGCTACTTGGGCCCACTGGATTAGGAGAAAAAGGACTCCTTCACACAGCCCAACCTAGAATTCTTGCATTTTGAGACAAAACTCCAGTTAATATAAAATATTGCATCACCTACTTTGTCTCTTCTGTGCATGGGTTCCTTTTAGGAGCGGAAAGAGCTCTAGGGCCATTTGTTTGGCATTCCATTCAAGCATTATGCCTCTGATGTAGTTTCGGTAATCCAGCAAGTACATGCCTAGGAATGGACATTTGGAGAACAAAGTACAAGGTGGACAGATTCCTGTATCGAAAGTCACATTTTCCTGTTAAACCTCAAAATGAAAGTGTCCTAGGATCCAGAATAGGTATGTGTATGCTTAGTCTCTCAGTTGTGTCTGACTCTTTGCGACCCCATGAACTGTAGGCTCCTCTGTCCATGGAATTTTTACAGGCAAGGACACTGAAGTGAGTTGCCATTTCCTTCTCCAGGGAATCTTGCCAACCCAGGGATCGAACCTGCATCTCGTGTGTCTCCTGCATTGGCAGGTGGTGAGAAGCCTCAGGCAAATAAAAAACTTTTTCTTAAGCTTTAGACCAAAGGAGAAGCTGCTGTCCTTGCAGCCTGAACTCCACAGGAAGTCAGCAGAGCTCTTACTTAACCCTCAGTGGGTACCAAAGGCTGGAATTTGTTTCTAGGGTCAAGGAAGCATCGATCTAAACCAGGGACACAGACATTGGTCAGTGTTGGTGGTTTTGCTGATCTCACTTATTTGCTTTGGTTTTTCCTCTTCATTGATTTTTTTCTTAATCAGCACTGAGAACTTTCATTTTCCTACATGGGAAGTCAGGTTGTGTCCCAATTAGAAAAAAGTCATAGTTGAAAAATATTACGTTATAATAAAAACATTTCATTCTTCATTGAAAAACATTTACTGAGCACCTAGTATATGCTAAAGTAGTGAAGTTCACAATGCAAGTGAGTTGAGATGAGCTCAGGAAATGATCAGATACAAGTTCAGCATATGAGAAGGAGCCAGGTTACAGCACGAGACCTGCAGAGTATATATTGCTTCTGATTTGGCCCCAAGAAAGCAGTCTCCTGAAGGAAGCATCTGGAAGCACATCTTTCTGCAGTACAGTCTTGACCAGCTCCTTCAGGCTTCCAGAAAGATTATAGGGAAGGGCAGACAATAGAACAATTAACCTCTTCCTATGAGCCTTCTCTTAAAGGTCTCGTAACATCTGGAAGATTTGAGTGACAGCCTAGAAAAGCTGAAACCAAGAAACTCTCTCTGTATAATATTTTCTCTATTTTTCTCCGGTCCACTTTATTCCCTCAAATTATGCTAACAGTCTTTCTTTACTCTCAATTTTAGACTGGACCTGGAGTTTAAAATGCACTGATTTGCAGAAATTGCTTCACTTGTGAATCACTGTTGTATAAGAGAATCAGTGTTTAGAGGGTAGGTTACTGCTTTTACATATAGGAGTTTTGTTGGATTCTGGGAATATGTATAATTAAATCACACGGGTGTCCTGTGTTATTGATATTCTGGAATCTCAAAAAGAATATATGAGAAGCTGGTCATATTATTTAATGAGTACTGCACAACAGAAAACCCCCAAAGAAATTTATCTGCTCACAACTCCGTGGGGGTGATAATTTAAGCAGGCCATGTGGGATGGCTTGTTTCTATTCCGTGTGGTGGCAGCTGGGCTCACTCCTGTGTTCTCCATCAGTTGCAGGGGCTTCACAGTCTGCCTGCTCCTGGATGGCCTCACTCACAAGGTTAGCAGTGGTTTGGGCTTTCAGCAGAGGTGCTTTAATTTTCCCATGTGACCTCTTCATATAGTTAATCCAGACTTCTAACCCAGTGGCCAAATTTCAAGATGTCATGGCCCAATGTACAAATGCTCATCAAGCCTCTGCTTACAGCACGTCTGTTGATGTTTAATGGGACAGAGTAAGTCATGAGGACAACCCCAGAGCCAACTTGGAAAAGGACACACAAGGGCACGTATGATTAGAGACATGACTCGTTGGGGGCCATTAGTATAACAATGTATCACAGTTAGGGCTTCCCCATTGGCTTATTGCTAAAGAATCCGCCTGCCAATGCAGGAGACTCGGGTTCCATCCCTGGGTCAGGAAGATCCCCTGGAGAAGGAAATGGCAACCCACTCCAGTATTCTTGCCTGGAAAATCCCATGGACGGGGGAGCCTGGTGGGCTATAATCCAGGGGGTCACAAAGAGTTGGACACGACCGAGCAACTAAACAAGAACACATGCCACCGTTCTGGTGAGGATAAGCGCTCTTTAGTGGTAACCAAGTATCCATATTAGTTCTATGCCAAATGATACGGGCTAAACACAGTCACACGCACTCATTCACATTCACTTGAGTGAGATTCTTTTAGGTAGGGCCAAATAGAATAAGAAGAAATCTTAAAATCTCTCTTTAAGAGGAAATCTTAGAGAAGAAATCTCAAATCTTTGAATTATTGGGGGGCAAAAAGTTCTCCTTAGCTGAGAGAAGGAAGTTCTTTTGTCCTTTTCTATGGAAATAGGAATTATCTTGATAATTAAAGGATTTCGATTGCATTATTTGACTTGTAGTATCCATTTCACAATGTTTAATACTGTCTGGTGAGTGCAGCTAGACAGCAAGAAGACTTAATCAAAGTAGAAAATAGAAGAGATGGTAAATTCTTGACTTGCTATGGCCTAAGGGTTAACTTAATATTTTATCTTGATCAACTGCAGAAACTTTCTGGAGGGATTATAAAAGATTTGAGGGTGTGGTGGTTTTGAACTATGTCCACAAATTCTTTGATAGCCCTTCCTTCAAGTGATAGTTTTATTTTCTTTCTGGACTCACTTGTGACAAGCACTGTGTGGCAGAAATGATGATTTGTGACAGACAAGATTAAGATAATAAAATGTATTTTGACTTTCTCTTCGATCTCTCCTCTTGAATCACATGCTCTGGAGGAAGCAGCAGCCAAGTCATAAGGACACTCAGGAAACTATAGAAAGGTCTATGTGGTGAGAGACTGTAGCATCCAGCTGACCGTTATGTGAGTGACCCTCCTGGAGGCAGACTCCCCAAGCTCACCCACGCCTTCAGATGACTCCAGCATCCCCTGATATCTTGAGTGCAATGCCATGAGAAACTCTGAACCAGAACTCCCCAGCTTAGCCATTCCCAGATTCCTATCTCTGAGAAACTGTATGAGGTAATAAATGTTTGTTGTTTTAAGATGCTAAGTTTGGAGACACTTTGGTGGCTCAGATGGTAGAGTCTGCCTGCATTTGGGAGACCTGGGTTCAATCCCTGGGTCAGGAAGATCCCCTGGAGGAGGAAATGGCAAGTAGTCTTGTCTGGAGAATTCCATGGACAGAGGAGCCTGGTGGGCTACAGTCCATGGGTCACAAAGAGTCAACAAAGAGTCAGACAAGAGTTCAGAGGAACTGAACCACCTCTATCTTTAATCCCAGATGCACAAAATAGTGCACCGAATGTGCTCAGGAAAATTGGGTCTTCCCAGGTGGCCCATTGGTTGGGACTCCAGGCTTCCCATGCAGTGTGGGGTGAGGGTTTGATCCCTGGTTGGGGAACTAAGATCCCACATGCTGCATGATATAGCAAAAAAATTTTTAATTAAAAAAAATTGAAAATAACCCCAGTGATGCATGTGGATCACAATAAACTGTGGAAAATTCTGAAAGAGATGAACCAAACCACCTGACCTGCCTCTTGAGAAACCTATATGCAGGTCAGGAAGCAACAGTTAGAACTGGACATGGAACAACAAACTGGTTCCAAATAAGAAAAAGAGTACATCAAGGCTGTATATTGTCACCCTGCTTACTTAACTTATATGCAGTGTACATCATGAGAAACACTGGGCTGGAGGAAGAACAAGCTGGAATCAAGATTTCTGGGAGAAATATCAATAACCTCAGATATGCAGATGATACCACCCTTATGGCAGAAAGTGAAGAATTAAAGAGCCTCTTGATGAAAGTGAAAGAGGAGAGTGAAAAAGTTGGCTTAAAACTCAACATTCAGAAAACTAAGATCATGGCATCCAGTCCCATAACTTCATGGCAAATAGATGGGGAAACAGTGGAAACAGTGGCTGACTTTATTTTTCTGGGCTCCAAAATCACTGCAGACGGTGATTGCAGCCATGAAATTAAAAGACGCTTCCTCCTTGGAAGGAAAGTTATGACCAAACTAGACAGCATATTAAAAAACAGACATTACTTTGCCAACAAAGGTCCGTCTAGTCAAGGCTGTGGTTTTTCCAGTGGTCATGTATGGATGTGAGAGTTGGATTATAAAGAAAGCTGAGAGCCGAAGAATTGATGCTTTTGAACTGTGGTGTTGGAGAAGACTCTTGAGAGTCCCTTGGACTGCAAGGAGATCCAACCAATCCATCCTAAAGGAGATCAGTCCTGGGTGTTCATTGGAAGGACTGATGCTGAAGCTGAAACTCCAATACTTTGGCCACCTGATGTGAAGAGCTGACTCATTTGAAAAGACCCTGATGCTGGGAAGGATTGAGGGCAGGAGGAGAAGGGGACAACAGAGGATGAGATGGTTGGATGGCATCACCGACTCGATGGACATGGGTTTGGGTAAACTCTGGGAGTTGGTGATGGACAGGAGGCCTGCTGTGCTGCAGTTCATGGGGTCACAAAGAGTCGGACATGACTAAGCGACTGAACTGAACTGATGCATGTAGAACTTGCTGATGTTTACTGACCTCTTTCCCACAAAGAGAGATAGCCTCCCCCTTAACTCATCACAGACTTGACCTTTAACTCCATAGAATTAACATGAGAATGAACACAAAGACAATTTTGTCTTCTGGGGAAAGAAACAAAAACTTCTGTGCAACACCTCTCCTGCTTACTTCATCTCAAGGAGGAATCTGAATCTAATGAAAAATACTCTACCACCAAAATAGAGCATGCACTGCTGAATTTCTGAGGGAGAAACCACTAGTTAACGGATCTGTCATGGACAGGTAAGGCCAGGTGTAGACCGTCCCCATGAAGCCTGCAAGGTGGTAAGCCCAGGGTTACTACCACAGAGTAGGGCCACACACCTTTCACTCTTTCTTTCAGCTTTTTTCTCTTCTATCCACAAGTCTGAGAGAAGCTCAGAACTTGTTTTCCTTCAAACAAAACAAAAGCACAAAAACAAAACCACACACAATGGGGGAAGGAGGTGAGGAACAAATTAAAGAGAGTAACGTTGAAATATACATTACCATATGTAAAATAGATAGCTAGTGGGAAGCTGCACTCCAGTGTTCTTGCCTGGAGAAGCCCAGGGACGGGGGAGCCTGGTGGGCTGCCGTCTATGGGGTCGCACAGAGTCAGACATGACTGAAGTGGCTGAGCAGCAGCAGCAGCAGTGGGAAGCTGTATAGCACAGGGAGCTTAACACCTCAACCCTGGTGCTCTGTGATGACCTAGAGGGCTGAGGTGGAGTGGGCCAGCGAGGTTCAAAAGGGAGGGGATAGATGTACACTTATGGCTGATTCATGTTGTTGTTTGGCAGAAACCAATGCAACATTGTAATGCAACTATCCTCCAATTAAAAATAAATTTTTTTTTATTTTTAATGGAGTAAAAATAATACTCCATTGTGTATATGTACCACAGCTTTCTTATCCATTCATCTGCTGATGGACATCTAGGTTGCTTCCATGTCCTGGCTATTATAAACAGTGCTGCGATGAACACTGGGGTACATGTGTCTCTTTCCCTTCTAGTTTCCTCAGTGTGTATGCCCAGCAGTGGGACTGCTGGATCGTAAGGCAGTTCTATTTTCAGTTTTTTAAGGAATCTCCACACTGTTCTCCATAGTGGCTGTACCAGTTTGCATTCCCACACAATGGAGTATTACTCAGCCATTAAAAAGAATACATTTGAATCAGTTCTAATGAGGTGGATGAAACTGGAGCCTATTATACAGAGTGAAGTAAGCCAGAAAGAAAAACACCAATACAGTATACTAACGCATATATATGGAATTTAGAAAGATGGTAACAATAACCCTGTGTACGAGACAGCAAAAGAGACACTGATGTATAGAACAGTCTTATGGACTCTGTTGGAGAGGGAGAGATTTGGGAGAATGGCATTGAAACATGTATAATATCATGTATGAGACGAGTCGCCAGTCCAGGTTCGATGCACGATACTGGATGCTTGGGGCTGGTGCACTGGGACGACCCAGAGGGATGGTATGGGGAGGGAGGAGGGAGGAGGGTTCAGGATGGGGAACACATGTATACCTGTGGTGGATTCATTTCGATATTTGGCAAAACTAATACAATATTGTAAAATTTTAAAATAAAATAAAATTTAAAAATAAAAATAAATTAAAAAATAAATTTAAAAATTTTTTTAAGTTTAAAAAAAACACACATCAAAAAAAAAATGCTAGCTATCTCTTCATAAAGCCCAACTTATCTATTTCTACTTTAGCTGGATTTCAGAGCAAAAGCCCCAGCCAAGAATAAAATAGCTCTTTGACTTCTTTGCTTTTCTGTGCATATATATACATATGTGTATATATATGCTTCCCTGGTAGCTTAGCTGGTAAAGAATCCGCCTGCAATGCAGGAGACCCCAGTTCGATTCCTGAGTTGGGAAGTTTCCCTGGCAAAGGGATAGGATACCCACTCCAGTATTCTTGGGTGGTGAATACTCGTGGCTCAGATGGTAAAGAATCCACCTGCAATGTGGGAGACCTGGGTTTGATTCCTGGGTTGGGAAGATTTCCTGGAGGAGGCCATGGCAACCCACTCTAATAGTCTTGCCCGGAGAATCCCCATGGAAAGCAGAGCCTGGCAGGCTACAGTTCATGGGGTCACAAACTGAAAGAGTAAGCAAGAGGCTTTCAGAAAAGGAGGCAGAAGCAGGGTTTCAAAGTAGGTTCTAAGTGACCACAGTTTGTTGTTGTTTTTGTTGTACTATACAATTATTTAGTGAAATGGAGGAATCATTTGCTTGACTTAATTGGTGAATCAAGCTAAGAAATGGATTCAATGTCATTAGCCTGGACTATCTGTGAAATTGTCAGTCGAGCTAATGCTCTGTAAAATGTGAGAAAATGCACAATATTCCAAACAGGAATCTGGCACCATAAGATCAGGCAAAATTTCATAGTGTCGAGCTCAAAATAAGGCACATGGGAAATAGCAATTTCATATCCTTTGTCCTGATTTTATAGTTTCTTACCCAACTCCCATATTTGAAGAGGCAGTTTTGCCTCGGTATGAACTGTGGAACTGGATCGCAGCTGATAAGCTGTGAAATAATGTAACCACTTGGAAAAAAAAAGAATTTTAAAAAGACCCAAAAGTTATCACTGTCATGCCAGGTTAACAAAGTCTTCTGTTTGCTGTGAAAAGAACTTAAAAAGTAAAATTCTGGGCAGTCTAAAGAACTGACTATATATATTAAAACTGTGCATGGAGTGTCTAGTAAATGCCAAATTCATTAAGTAATTGTCTCATTTAATTTTCATTTAATATGCCTGTGAGGGTAACACTATTATCATTCCTATCTTACAGATAAGGAGAAGAAGGCTTACAGAATTTAAATGTGTTGGTCATGATCACCAACAGAGGGTCAGGAGGAAAATTGAGACAGGCTGACCCCAGAATGTTCATTCCTAAACAGCTCACTCTAGTGTCTCTAATAGGAAAGAACCCTGAAAATATTGAAGTACTATTAAATACCACCAGCAAATTCTGCTAAAAGATTATGAGCTTTCACTCCTAGAGATACTTAAGATCCGATTATTTCAAAGAAGAGAAATGGAGAATTTTATTCATTATGTCTTTCCTTGGGTACCAGCTTGGTAATATTATAATCTTAAAGTCTATCTGTGTGTCTGTCTGTCTGTCTTACTCCCTCTTATTCTCACCTTATGGGTTTTGGAAACGTCAGTTCTTTCTCTCTGATTCAAAGCTGTGTATCTAGGAGATATTCTCTGTGTAGCTCAAAACTGTCGCCTTCTTCCACATTCAAAACACAGCCTCAGGTCAAAAGCACAATGCCCTGACCAACAGCTCTCAACATCCTGGAGAAAATCTATATGCTGCATCCATCATTGTTGCCTAGTGAAGCCTTGTAAAATGCTCTCGTTTTACCTGCATCACTGAACAGATGGTTTTGCTGTCCACTTCAGCTGTTCTGGCGCGAAATCCACAAAGATAGCATTGTGCCAAGCCCTCAGCTTTGGACAGGAATATCAGCGACATCTACTGTTTGACTCTCTGTATTAATTCCCCCTGACTTTAGAACTCCGGCATGGAGCCTAAGGGAGCCAGCCAGACAATCTGAGCATCACTTCACCATGATGAAACAGAAGTGTCATGAATGAAATATCATGAAGATGGTTCTCCCCCGGGCTTTGTGATAATCAGAGAGAGTGGAACAAGGCTGGCTGTCAGCCCCTAGAACAGGTATTGCTTTCTCTCTACCAGGCTCTTGGTTCCTCATGAAAATATTCCCTAGCAGGTCCACTAAGCAACCCTCAGAATGTGCCCAGATGCACATGAATCTGCAAGAAACAGAGTTAACTGATTATACCAGCATTCTGGATGCAATATCAGAAGCCCATCACCAGTTAACTGCAGGACAGCCCATATATTATAACCTACTCAAGTGTCCATTTTTTTAAATGTATGCTCTAGCTTGGATCAGATAGGATGTGCAAATATTGTTAACTGTTTTGTTTATGATTAAACTAAAAGCTGAACAAGTCTAGCAATTCTAAATTACAATCTGTATATTTAGGAAAACTTCCAATCTCATCGCAGTATTAAAATAGCACAGAGAATATAATATTATCCATATATTTGTCGATCAAAGTATAAATATCATGCCAATTGAGGACATGTCTAGTCACACAGGCATCATTGAGAACATCTTAATGAGATCTTGGTTCAGAAAGAAGCCACTAGAACAACCCTTCCTTGTCATGCAAATAAAAAGTAGTAATTAGGCATATATTTACAGGCAAGTTTGTGCAGAAAGGGTGTAAAATGACATTTTTTTAAAATCAGTTCAGGCTTTCTTGTCTGACAGTTCTAGTAGGCAAAGCTCGTCAGTGGAAAGAATAGACAATAAGCAGAAAAAATCTGACACCTTTTGGGCAAGACCTTGAGAACCCAACCTCTGCTTTCTAAGACTACAAATTAAGGAAACCTGGCAGAACAAACTGGGTTGCCCTCGCTGAGGTCCACTGGCAGAAATGAACTCTAAAGGCCCCCCAGAGAAATGAAACATGTGAGAAAGGGCACTTTGTCCTGCTGACATGGAGCCTCAGGGTTCATCAGCAACGGCTGAGAATTGGAACTGGAAGCCCTTTGGGACCCAACAAGCATGTGTGAAGTAGAGGATGTGAAGATGGGAGTTCTTTCACACAAAAGCCACTTACAAGGAGCCATTCTGTTACCCAGTCTTTTTACAAGACATTGTACCTGCTCTGAAGATTATCACAGTGATGACTGGAATGGGGGAATATCAGACACTGGCGGTTTCTTGTGGTATCTTGGTTAGTTCTCTCAACAACTCAGTAAGATTGACGTATTCCTCATTATTTTCCAGATGAGGAAATCGAGGCAAAGAGAAATTAATCTGTTTACAAGCATAGGAGCAAACGATAAAGCTGAGATTTGGGCCTTGATCTGCATGATGCTAAATCTCATACTTTTTCAGAGTTTGAGGTCTTAGAGATGTGGTGTTTCCTGGAGATCACAAATTCTCAAGATGTATTCAGATGAATACAGACCAAAGTGAGTTGATAACTTTGGAACTGAAGCTACCAGAAATGGATGAAAGTAGATGATGAGAATTCAGAGGATAAAGGGAGATGGTAGCATACAAGTCAGCTTAGGTGGGTGAAGTACTGGTTACTGAAAACATAAGGGCGGGCTCTGTGTGAGAGCAAGTGGGGTAAGCAATTAGAATGAATTAATAGATAAAGGTAGACAGGTTTGGCAGAGGGTTTTATAAGTGGACAGTGGGATTTGAAGAGGAATTATTTTTTCTTGATGGTAGAATAATAACTTCCTAAAGAGTTAGGGATTTATTGCCATATTACATTTAATCAGTGCCTTTTTCTGAATTAAATAATCTTATAGATTATACTGCACTGATTTTATACCATTGGGAAATAAGAATCTATATTATTTTGTAAATTAAAATCTCAAAACACTAAGTTAGAGAACGGGATACTTTAAATTCCCATCACTGTCATGGAAATTAACTTAGTAAGTTTCTTGTATTTTATATTAAAATAACAGTATATTAATATAACGGTATACACAATGGTATACTATGACAGGGCTGTTAATTTCCTTTCCCTAGATCCAGTCTCACAGCATAATGGTTACATACATCATGAAATGACTACAGACTCCAGTTGCATTTGGGCAACCAAGTTACGATTCAGGAGACTATATTTTGTGTAATTTTTTATGAAAAGGGACAGCTTAAGTCCATAAAATGAAAGTAGAGAACTTGTGTGCCTTCTTAGAAAGTATAGATTGTCTTTGACTCCTAAGTGTGGCAGAGTAGCAAAATAAAGGGAGACTGGATCCCTGACAATCACTAGGGTCATCACAGTGACAGCAGCCAGCTCCCTGTAGACTCCTCTACAAAGAAGTTAAGATTTTCCTTGTGTAAGCTTCTATGACTTTAGGTTTTCTCATTTTATTTGGCCAGATCTGATCCTGACCAATATAGAACTAATTAGATTAAATCATCATTGACTTGAGCTGTTGTTAAATGCTAGATAATCTTCAATTAAAATTGTAGTAAATGATAAATAGACAATTCGAGTAATTTAAAATTTATAAATAGAGTTTGTGACTGAGTTTGATCCATGAGTAGCACGTATAATAATGATTTGAGAGCTGATCTGAAAAGGATGAGTCAAAATTAGGTAATAATAGATAAAAATTGTCCTGAATTTCTTTCACATTTCAGGTACTTCCCACACAGAGCACAAGCAATAAAGACAACAGAATGTTTGGACTATTTCCTTACTAATTAATGTTCTTACAATAAAAAAAAAATGTTTAAATGCAACAGAAATGTATGAATTAATTTTAATGTCCAGTATTCATTGATGTATCTATTCTTTTTTGTCAAATTATTGAAGAAAATGTGTTATATCTAAAGGTAATATGATTCTTGAATATAATTCTTATGATAACTTACCATCCATTAAATTAATAATAAAATAAATAGAAAATTATGGAAGAGCCATGAATATCCTTGCTTAAATTTCATCCCAAAATTTTGCTGCAGTTAGGCTCTGATTTTCTGTTTTATCACGTACATGGTGTTCTTCAGGTAATTTCACACAGAGGGAGATCTCAGATGCCCTGATCACAGGGTAGGGTACTTCCAGAAGAAGGAGCAAGGGTCACGGGAAAGTCCATAGGACAATGCTAAATGGGATACCATGCATACTTAAAAAATATGCACATTAATTGGAAGAATGAAAAAATAATAATTACTTAGAGAAAGTAGATAACCAAGCTCCATCTCTGTCAGTGCATGAAGAAGGAAGCTCCAAATAGTAACCTCCTTGGCTCCGAAAAGGAACAAATCCATTTAAACTGTCCCTCTAATCAGAAAGTGTCCTTGGCTTCCTCACTTTATCTTGCTTTATGCTCTATTATGGAGTGATTTCTCTAACCCCACAATCTCAATTGTCACTTACTTATAGATGAATCCCAAAGGTCCCTCTCCAGATCTCCCACTCCTGCCCTGTATTCTAGGTCTGAATAATTTATTATCACTTGGATGTCTAACAGATCTCTGCAACCCAAAGACATTAAAAGGAAAAATAAATATTTTCTCCTACTCTTCTCCCAGCTCACACGTTCTCTACCATGGTTACGTCATCATCTTTACTGTCCATTTCTATCTACTCTCTCTTATCCCCTCACAGATTTACCTCTGCAAGATTGCTTTTCTTTATCCCCTTCTTTCAGTTGTCTCTGCTAATGATCAAAATCAGCCACCATCACCCCCATCTCCTACTAAAACCACTGGACATTCTTCTAACCAGTCTTCATCCCTCCTGTCCCTTCCCCCTTCCACTGAAGACAAGTGATTCCCTAAGACCTAGATCTGACTATACTTAACCTCTCCTTAAAAGCTTTCAATGACAATCTGTCCCTAACCACCTTTGTATTTTCACCTCCTGTCATTTACTTCCCATGACCTTTACTCCAGCAACATGAAGCAAGTCACATTTCTGCAAACGAGATACCCACTGGAGCCAGGTGTGCATGGCTTGCCTGCTGCTCTTTGCCCTGCATGAGATGCTCCCTTTATGTCCCCCCTGTGTGGTTCCTATTACCTGTACGTGTGTGTCTTTTTCATGCTTCTTTGTCAGGATGAATTGTTCTCCTTTGTACTCTAAAATCATTTCGTACACACCCCTATTCAAACACTTATATTTGTATGACACTTAATTTTTTACTTCCCTTTTCACCGCTAGACTGTGAGTTCTTTGAAAGAAGATGCCATATTTTACCCATTTTTATATCCTTAATATAGCATATCCTACCTTATATATGGTAAGTGCTTGATTCTTCCAAGTTGATACAAAATGTACATACTGTCTCATTAACTCAAAGGTTTTTGTTTTATAAATTTTTCTTTCTCTCTGAAAATTACCCATCACTTTAGTTTTTTGTGTTTTTTTGTCCTCAAAAGGTAATGACTTGAAATAACGAGGGAACCAAACCTGGGAGCCACTTGTACTGCTATTACATGTACACAGCACATTTTAAGTGCATCTGGTGCTTAATAACCACCCTAATTATTTATTAAAATTTAACTCTCTTTTCCAGTTAATTAAATTTGAATTTGGTAGAGCTATCCAATTTTGGCAGATAAGCAGCTTTTTTATGAGTATGTATGTATGTTAAAAGCTGACTGGATACAATATTTGCAGCAGCAGTTTAAATTTCTCTACCTACTTAAATCATGGCAGTATCACCTCTTTAGCACAGGAAGGCTCTCCCAAAGAAACAATGAGACTTAGCCTATTGCCTCTGAAGGGGCAAATCTTAAATAATTTAGAGGCTCGTTATTTTTTGCTTTAATATCCACATACTTATAGATTAAAAGTACCCCTCTTTTAAAAAACAAAAACATAAATATTAAAAGAGTCTATAGCGTGATGTTTGGTCTTCCTAAATAATTTCTCCTACTATGAGTAAGTGATCTAGATGTTACGCCAACGAAGAAATGCAGAACCCGTATTACTTCAAACGCTCTCATCTCAGAATGTATCAATACCAAGACAGGACATTCATTTTCTAAGAGACATTTGTCTTCCTCTCTGTTTTGGGATGCAAGTGCTATTTGTGGAGTACACAAGCAAAGGCAGACACGTTTTTACAGATGATGTACAGAGTCTCTGGAACTGCTGATATGATTCTGGAGCTTCGGTCACAAAAATGCCACACTCCAACAAGCGTCAGTCTACTCAACACACCACTCTTGTAAGGGGACATCCAAATTGGATTGGCACCAAAATTTGATTACAATAGATATATTTTTAAATGGGGCAGTAGGCTGAAATTTTTTAAAACCTTAAGTATTTAATAATAGAATATTTTAATCATACCAAAAAAATACCAAAAAAATTAACAGCCTTCCATATACCTACCACCTATATTTGACAGGTGTTAAAATTCTTGAGCAAACTCAGAGAGACGGTGAGAGACAGGGAAGCCTGGCGTGCTGCAGTCCATGGGGTTGCGAAGAATCAGACAAGACTTGGTGACTGAACAGCAACAATATTTTATCACAATTTACTTTTTTTTTTTTTTTTAAGGAAATAAAACTATACTGCTAAATCCTAAGTCCCACTCCCTATCCTTTTTCCCCTCTCTCTCATTAAGTGATAATACACTAAATAGTAGTATATCTTATTTATGGACGGACCTAAATAATACAAAAGTAAAAGACTTCTTTTAACTAAAGACAATAACCACAAAAAAAGAATGAGTTCATTCAGAATTTGTGAAGCTATACTCTAGAGTCTAGAATGGAACTTGGCAAATTTTTTAGGTAAAAGGCTAGATAGTAAATATTTTAGGTCTCTGTTTCACCTACCCAATTCTGTTTTTGTAGTGTGCAAGCAGCCACAGAAATACACAAATGAATGAGCATGATTGTGCTCCCAAATAACTTTATTGACAAAAACAGAGGGCAAGCTGGATTTGGCCCACGGGCCATTGAATTGTATTAAACAGTTAGCTGAAATACAATTAGATAGAGAGTGAGTTATTAATAATATTCACTACAGTTCTTATAATAACTTCTCTAAAAGAAATCAAAACTGCCCCTAGGATCCATTCTCTCCTTCTTTTATACTGATATCATTTTTCGCGTATAGTGGACTAGAATAACAGATGGATTTTCCCATATGAGTTTTCCAGACTCATATGTTGCTTGTGGCCATATGACTCAGCTGTGCCCAGTGAGCTATAAGTACAAGGTTACATGGCAGCTTCTGTGAACTTTCCTTAAAAGAAAGTTGGCACACGCCCTTTGGTGCTTTTTTCTTTTACTTCCTGGATCCTGCCGCTGGAAATGTGGTTGCAGTCATCGGAGTCGTGTCTTAGCTCATGAGGACACGAGCCCCACCATAGGAATAGAAGAGCAACGAGTCCAAACAAGCCCAGATCCCTGGTGACTTGGCAGAGGGAGCTCTTCTTATTGCCCATCTCCACAAACTTTAATAATATTAATCCAGAGTTATGTGGGATTCTTGTGCATGCATTATAAGTCGCTTCAGTTATGTCTGACTCTGTGCAACCCCATGGACTGTAGCCCCCCGGGTTCCTCTGTCCATGGGATTCTCCAGGCAAGAACACTGGAGTGGGTTGCCATGGCCTCCTCCAAGGGATCTTGCTGACCCAGGGATCGAACCCATGTCTCTTATGTCTCCTGCATTGGCAAGCGGGGATTCTTGCAGCCACACCTAATTCCTACTGATACAACTTTCAGGCCTACTCAGCAGGCGCTGGGCAGAACCTTCAGATCCACCTAACATCAATATTCTTGTCTAACAGAATGTCCTCTCCTTATCCAAGCTCTGCATGGCTCGCCTCTGTTCATCATGGAAACTGCTAGGGGAGTTCATGTTTACTTATATTAGAAAGTTAACCAAGGAGGCTTCCCTAGTTAAGGGAAGAAGGCTTCCCCCTAGTGGTTAAGTCTCCAGGTTCCAGTGCAGGGGGTGTGGGTTCAATCCTTGGTCAGGGAGATAAGATCCCACATGCCTTGTGGTAAAAAAAAAAAAGCAAAATGAAACATAAACAGAAGCAATATTGTAACAAATTCAATACAGACTTTTACAAAATGGTCCACATAAAAAAGAAAAATCAGAAAAAAAGAAAGGTATACAGAATTATACAAAACGTAAAGAGCATGAATCTCCTCTGTACAGCTCTTGAAGGCATAGACCTAAAGTAGTAGCAGAGACTTTCTTTTACTGCGCTAATTCTGATTAATAAAATACCTATAGCAGTTCATGCAAATGCTAAAAATTTCAATGTGCTTTGTTCTAAATGTTTTGTGCCTATTACCCTAGAGAACAGACTCTCCTAGCTACACTGACAAGTGCTGTTTCTACACAGGAGCCACTATAATGGTGGCTGATGTTATTCGTGCTGCCATAGCAGAGACTGGAAGCACATTCATTCTCGACTGGGCCAAACCTGAAAACAGTTATCCCAATGCATGAAAACCAGGTCATCCATACTTTGAACGTAACATATTCTCTCCTAACTACAATACCCTGGGTTTGAAATAGTTTATTTCACATCTGTTTTCTTTTTTTAATGTTTTATTTTTTATTGTGGTAAAAGTCACATACTATAAAGCATGCTATTTCAACCATATTTAACTGTACAATTCAGTGGCACTAAGTACATTCACACTGTGCAACTCTTGCCATCATCCATCTCCCGAATTTTTCACCTTCCTAAACTGAAACTCTATCCCCATTAAACACTAAGTCTCCATTCCTCCTCCCCAGTCCCCCACCCACCTTCCAGGGCCGCTGTCATCTACCAGTGTGCTTTCTGACTCTATGAATTTGACTATTCTAGGTATCTCATATAAGTGGAATCAAACAGTATTTGTCTGTACCTAATGTAAAGTGGAATGCATTTTTAAGGTTAACTTAATATATGTCCTATAAATATACACACTACTGTGTATAAAATAGATAATTAATGACAACCTATGGTATATCACAGGAAAAATAAAAAGTCACATCAGTTTATAAACCACTCCTCCTCATCAGATCCTAGATAATGACTGGAGGAGGTAAGTTGCAAAGAGAATTACAGTCTCAATTTAAATGCCATTGAAAATAAAAGAAAGATTAGCAGATACAACTAATATTTCTAACATGGAAAAACTACTGGGGAAAAGGAACCAGAATGTTAATGTTGCTTATCTCTGACTGGTCAAGTTACAGGTGGTTTATTTCTTCCTTTTTAATCTTCTAAATATTCTCCAACAAACATTTATTGCTTTTGAAAACAGGAAAAAAAATGTATATTTCAAGTTCCTGAAAAAACTCGATTTAATAAAGAAAACAAGTAGGAGACTGAAAAATATGAGAAAAATCAACATGGCACAGAAATTAAAAGCAAATAATAGACCAACAATTTTCTTTTATCTGCAAGAAAGGAAGGCAACAAAGATGTGGCTACCCAAAGAGCAAATGATTTTCCTTTGGTTTGTTTTAGAGCTCCAATCCAATTAACCTTCCAGTTTCTTATTCTCTGAGCCTTTGAACCTCAGTTTTCTCGTCTGTGAAACTGCACCCATCCCTCAGTACAGAAGATTGATGTGAAAGCACCTGGATTTCCATTTCTAGCAAATGAATAATCAGTTCCAATCATTATAATAGCAGATTTCAAATAACTCATGAAATGCAATGTGGCCACTGAGCAGTCATGTTGAGTGGGGAACAAAGATGAATGGGAAAGTCTCCCTTGCACCCAACGATGTCACAACTGAGTTGGGAGGATTAGAAATTTACCTGAATCGCTCCCGTGCAATGTTCCTCATCACAGAGGAACAGAGTACAATGGAGTTCAGAGGCAGATTAAGAACAGTTTTTCAGGACAGAGTATTACAGTGTAAAGATGTAAAGAAACACTCTGGCAAGGGGAGTAAAAATGCTGAATTCTAGAGTTGACTGTGCCGGTAGCAATGTGGCACAGGATAGGGTTACAAACCCTAAGTTTCGGATTCATCATTTTTCCAATTAGAAGGATTTTCCCAGATGATCTCTAAGATAACTTCTGCTTTTATAACAAACACTTATAAAGTGTTTTATGTGAGAACTGACCTTCATAGCTACAGATAAAAATTGTGCATGTGTGATATAGTATAAGGGTATACGTATGTTTAATCCTCATAAACATGAAGATACAAATAGAATGATGATTGTTCCCATTTTTCAGCTGAGGAACTGAAACACAGATAGTGAAAGTAAGTTGCCTAAATCCTAAAGTCACATAACTGGAATTCAAATCTAGGTAGTCTTGAGGCAGTACTGTTTGAGTGAAGCCTTGAAAGAGTTTTAGGGTTATTTTTTTAATAATAAAAAAGAAATGAGTTTCATGGAGACTCACCATGAACAAAGGCAGAGAAGTGGGGGAACAAGAGAGATTTAGGGAAGCAGCATGCAGTCCTGGAAAGGGTGACCTTTGTATCTAAATACTAGAGTTGGAGTATTTATTCATTTTGTGATACTGATAAAATTACATAGATGCTCTAAGCTTTAATTATCTGTAAAATAAGGATAATAATATGTTCCCTGTAGGGTTGAAATGAAAATCAAATAAGATAGTACATGTAAAATGCTAAACACGGTGACAGGCACACAATGTGTACCTAATACATGGGAGCTATTACTACAAATGAATAGCCTAGTTTGGGCAAAGCATGTCAGGATAAGATGAGAACTGGACAGTAATTGGCTACAAAGGTACAACTTGGGAAGATTTTGAATGCCTGAACAAGTTTAGGTTTTTTAATCGAGTCACATAAAGTTTGTAAGGAGGGAATTTTTGTATGTTGACAGCCAATATTAAACTTGAGTTTCTTGAGCATTCACCTGATGGTAGGAGGAATATGATAGTGAGGGGTCCTGGGCTAAATAATAAAGATATATGGAAAATAATCTACATCCATTTACAAGGATACTGGCTCTGATTTCCCAGTGTATGGGACTGTTGAATTTTCAGGGTAGAAATATATTATTATATTTTAGAAGTGTCAATTTCTTAAGGGCTAAAAGTATAGAAAAATATTATTAAATAGAAAATACCTGAACTGCCTTTATTCATTTATCATCCAAAGTTCAATGTCCAATCTAGTGACTTCTCACTGTGAGAAAATGCATATGTGACAGAAAGAAAACATAAACTAAATAAAAAGAAAGAAGTCATAATTCAACCTACTTGGACAGTTACAGATTAAAAATGAATGTGAGGACTTCCCTGATGACCCAGTGGTTAAGACCTCGCCTTCCCATGCAGGGGATGCAGGCTTGATCCCTGGTCAGGGACCTAAGATCCCACTTGCCTCGTGGGATCTTTTTTGGCCAAAAAAGCCAAAAAACATAAAACACTGCTACCAGAAGCAATAGTGTAACAAATTCAATAAAGACTTTGAAAATGGTTCACGTTAAAAAAAAAAAGAAAGAATGACTGTGGAATCGGTCAATTTCACCAAAAACTAATCCATGCATTTACTGAAAATAGATTATATACCTTACACTTTGCTAAAGGCTTCATGTGTTTATTTCAATTAATCCCTAAAGCATACTCACAATTAAGTATTTTATTATTGCCATTTTTTAAGTGAGAAAACTGAGATTCAGAGACATTAGTTTGCAAAAGTACACAGAGATATTAAACGACTTGAACCTGAATTGAAAACCAAGATTTGCTGCTCTTTTATTTACTGAAGCCGATACCAGCACCTTCACTAACACTTTCACCCGCATCTCAAGCACTGTGGTACTAGCGCAACACCAACACTCCCACTATGACCATTATGACTTCCTCTACCTCTGTTACCACTGTCATAAGTACAACCACCACCAACAAATCACCACAAGTACCAACACCATCCCCATCACCACGACAACCATCACAGTCACTAGCACCACCACTACCATTATCTACTTCCATTATCACCATGGCCACAACCATCATGGGCGACGCCAGCACAGGTAATCACCATCACCGTCATCATGACCACCATCACTCCCACCATCTCCATCACACTAACAACAATCGCCATCCAGTCATCGCCCCTATTGCCACTATTACCAGCATAACCATCTCTGCTCCCACCACCCCTGTTTCCTCGACACCGTTACCCCCACAGTCACCAGCATCAGAAGCCTCATCCCCAACACCAACACTGATTCCAAACATCTCCACCACCAACACTCCCTTCTGCCTCCAAGGAAGACTAGCTGCTTTAAAACCAAATATCCTCCCAAGGAAAAATGACTGATGTCCATAATATCTCCCAAGAGTAAATTTCTTTCCCAGCTTCCTCCTACACAAGAGTCATGTCTTCAGCAAAAACACCCCTCTCCCAGAACATTGACCTCAGTACTTCTACTACAGATAGTTGCTAAAATATTTTTAAGATCAAGAAAACCAGAATTAGTTCTATTCTCCATGGTCCTGCAGTAATGTATTTTATAGCATAAAAATATTTCTAAGTTTTGAAGGAGTGAAGTTCATAAAATGACGTGCATATTTGAAGGGAATGTTTCTAAAGCTTATTACTTAAAGGATAATCCATAAACCAGCATGTGGGCAGGGAAGCTTGTTAGAAATTCAGAATCTCAGGCCCCACCCCATGTGATAAATCAGAATCTGCATTTTAACAAGATCCCCAGGTGATCTGTGCCACCTTAAAATTTGAGAATCACTACCCTAAATCTCATAATTCTGCCATTCTGCATAAAACAGTGGGTGACGTTTGTCCATTTTTTTAAAGAGCTCAACACAGCCTCATTAGAAACATAAAAATATTTATTTTTAAATGATAGTATAAAAATAAGTAATAGTATAGAGCTGTTTTCAAGTAGCTAAGAATCTAGCTGGCTGATCACTGAGTAATGAAAATAAAAACTGATATTCTTTCGTAGAGGAAGGCACACTGCAATACGTAGGAGAAACTTTGAGTTATGGAAAAAAAGAATATCAGAAAAGGGTTAAAAAACAAAGCAAAATATGAGCAGAAAGAAACAATAACAGAGAGAAAGCATCCTTTAAATAGAACAGGAATAAAGAGGACATGGAAAAATGCTGCCCCCCTTTGAAGTAGAAAAGACAAGCCCGGTAAATGGTGATGCTCAAGTGACAGAGGTTTAATGAGGTTCTGAAGATGTGATTTTCACTCCCCCCACCAATATATATGTATATAGTAATCAGTTTGGTACTCTGTAGTCAATTTTTACAAAAGATAGCCTCAGTGACAAGGGTAGTTTAAGAATCACCCCAGAGATGAAGCACCTGATATCTCACGGTCCTCTCTCTCTTTGAATCCCGGTTCTTCCTCATGGTGCCTTCTCTTTATACTAAAAAACGCCTTTCTCTTTCCAGTTTCCACCTTTGAAACATGTGTGTTCCCTTGTCATCATCTTCCTCTCTGAGTAATATACTTGATTAAAAACAATTTCGGAAGTATTTATAGATGCCTACCAGGGACCCATTCTCCCATCATTTAAAATCACAGTATTTTAGGATATTGGAGAGACCCACCTGATGCAAAGGAGTCCTGTTTCCCATATAAACTCTCTCCCTTAGGAACTAATGCCTCTGTTCTCTTTCTCCATCTCCTCCGGCCAGCCAGGGTGGATGCAAGTGGACAGCAAATTCCAAATTTTATCAAAATATTTTCATACATTTAAAGTCTCAATTTTAGCAACAGGGTCCACTATGTCTCTATTTTTATTTTGCTTTAAGAATACCTCTTCTCAGTGTTTTATGCTGATTCCATTTTTTTCTATCCTTTAAGTGCCCAGTCATGCAAATTATCATCAAAATAACATTTTTGCTTAAGCTACGAACTGGAAAGAATCTGTTGTAAATGTCTAAACACAATATCCAAAGAAAAGTTGTCTGGACAATATATTCTATTGTAACATGATTTTATTTATGTATGTTTACCATGTAATTTAAAATGTCACCTCTTATTTAAACTTAAAGAAAGGAAAACTCTATTTCTGGGGGCATGTATAGGCTTTGTGTTTGCAACAGTCACCCACCCACATCAGAGTCTGTTAGAGCCAGACTATTAGATTTCAGGGTGACGATAACTAGTAAAAACAAATCTCTTCCCAGGCAGAATTAATCCCCTCTTTTCTGAGCTCCCAGGGCAGTGGAACATACTTCTGCTACAGATCTTTGAATTATTATTAATTGTTTAAATGGTCTGACCCCTCTATTAGAGGGGTCACAGGACTATATCCTGTGCCTAGAAGGCAAAAATCTACTCTAATTCAGATGGCTAGGTGTTCAGTTTGGAGTTGGCTGAAACATTATTTTTGGGAAAAAAAATTCTGTCATTTAAAAATATGTGACTCTGTACAGAATTGCTTATTAAGATGATCTTACAAATATATAAAATATATATATATATTTAAAATATATATCTATATCTGTGCTGAACAGTTACTGAATTAAGGCCAGTCAAATATATATTAAGCCAGTCAAATGCATATATAAGCCAGTCTAACATATTAGACTGCCTATGTTAGAATCCAGGCTCCATGGTCAAACCATTAAATATCAGTATCTGCGTCTCTCTACAAATGAGAATAATAATCATACGCACTTCCCAGAGTTAAAATGAGAATGCACTGAGAGCTTAGCATACAGCAGGTGATTGGTGTTCATTAAAGCAAATTCAATAAAGCTATTGATTTTTCATCAGAAAATATAAAACCAAGAATCATAGATATTAAAGGTAAATTTTGCTTTAGTTTTGAGGGAAGTTGTATATTCTCTTGCATTTTAGCACTCTGTCAACATATCCAGAGACAATCCAGGCCAAAAGTCTAGCACCATGTTAGGGTTTGCTCCTAATTTAACTTCATACGGACCAGCCCCAAAATACCAAAAATTACTGCTCCCTGTCCCACTTAGGGCAAGTCAAATACTTCCCGTTTGCCAGGTTCCTGATCACAAATTAAATACAATTAAATTACAGAGAGTCATTTACATGTATACACACACACACAATCACAAAAAGAATATATTCCAGATCCTAGTGGTACTTATTTTCATTTAACAAGGACTGAAGCGACACCGTATGAGGATTTTACCGGGGAGCTCAACGTGGCCAGCTCCGTCTTGCTCACATCGCAGCTCGAGGTACTCGTGCCTGCCTGTTGGTGCTCTGCCTCTGATCTTCCTAGTATTGTCAGTATCTGGAATCAACAACTTACTTCTTATTTTGTTGACTATATAGCTCCATCCTCCCATAAGAACATAAACATTTTGAACTCAAGTATTCATTATTTATCAAATGAATTAATAAATAAATGCATGCATCATTTGCCTCTGCAGTTTTCCTCCTGGATTCTGAATTTCTCTGCAGAATTCTCACTAGAAACTAGGAAATAGCTGGATATTTCCCAACTTTAGCAGACATGGGGCAAGAAGTTTCTACTGCCACTTAATGGTGTATGTCCCCACCATCTCCTCCTAACGGGAGCTAGTCATTCATAAAGTTAACAGTTAACCCAGGTAAAGTTTGTGTAACTACAATCTGGAAAGACACTTCCTAGTTTAAGTGAAATTTGTTTTTTCTCTGCCAGGAGACTCAACTGTGTCTGCAGAGCAACACAACTCTGCTATACCCTTTGAAAGATGAAGAGGGAAGAGACACAAGTGCATTGTCTCCTATTTCCGGAAAAGACACAGAAAATCAAAGCCGGAGACTACCCTACCCGAGAGAGAGCTTGATCTATCAGGTGGAAGTTCAAATTGTTTTAAAAAGAAAATATTTGTTTTTCATTAAGGTGAATTATTCTTCTCTCTGTCATGATGAGGTCTATAAAGCTGTGAAGGGTAATTATATAAAGGATAATTACCAGCTGTTGTCTATTTGGAAGGAAACTTAAAAGAGGAAGAAACAGACATCCTCAAATAGATTGTGGGTTCCTTGAGGGTAAGGGCTACATATCGTATTTTGGGGGTTCCCCCATGGGTAGATAGGCCAGTGTGTCATGACATAAGGTAATATTGAATATGCAGTGAATTGTGTGTTGAGGGACTGGGTTGTATTTCAAGGTAAGGAAAAATTTGTTGTTTGGGGTGTTAAACTAGGAATTGGGTTCCTGAGAGAGGCCAGAAATCTTCTCTAAATTTCTGTTCAAAAAAGAATAAACTCAAATGCAGCTATCCTGATAAGTGATTTTTCTTCCAAATATAACAAAATGCATACATTTTTATATGCATGACTTTTCTCAGTCCCTCCAAAATGTGACCTTCCCTTACATAATCATATTTAACAAGAACAAGCTTTAGTAGAGTTAGTTTTTAATAAAAGGCAATCTTCCTTTCACTCACAGCAATTCAAAAATTTCATGATTTTATGGAAAAGTCAGTGGAGTCTAAAACCATAAATGGCATTAAAGTGATACAGCCAGAATCCTGGTTTTGCGGAAGAGAAACCTTGTTCTGAAGACACAAGGTTGAGAGGTCACTCAGCTCTCTATCTTTTTTTAAAAAAGAGGAAAGGGGACAGAAGGAAAGGGGCAAAGTCTCGTAAAGACAGAGAATTTAAAAGTCACAGGCAATCGGAGAAAACTTCAGAAATGTTTATCACATTTTAAGATGCTTATTTCTTGAATGCCCTTTTGATTAACTAATCTTATTTGAAGGCTTATTTGCAAATATAAGATATTCCATTTGAAGTGTGGCTTATTATAAACAAGTATCTTAAGATAATTTTGATTGTGAGAAAAAGAAATATACTTTACTTTGTATCTCAGTACACACACACAGACACAAGTTTCTTGCTCACACCTGTCACAGGAGATGAACTCTGTATTTTCTATTCTACTTCATTTTTTAAATGTAGCTTGTGCCTCCTAAATTGGTTTCAGAACCCTATAACGGCCTCACAGTATTTCTAAAAACACTGCCGAGTCCCCTTATCAGACCATCCCCAGGTTAACACCCACCCTCCAAGGGTCTACAGCACTGTATCTACTTTAGAAAATATTTTGACAGTGTTCAGACAGCAATAGAGTTAAATCTCTGTAAACGCCAAGTGCTTCTAACAGGTGCAACCCCCTTTGGCACTCAATAAATGTCTGTGTCCAACGGTCAATTTTATCCTCTTGAGAGGCCAGAGAGCCTCATCTTTGATCCCACTTCTCCTATTTCGTCTTCCCTGAAATTTACCTACAGAGAACTCTCTTATTTTCCTCCAATATTGTCTCTAATTACAATTAGCACCTGAATTCATCTGGGTCCCTTATGCTTATACCACACACAGTTGGACTTATTTTATAAAACACTCATGCCATTTTCTCACTAATTCTTAGACTTCTGTTTTGTCTCTCTAAGTTACAGTTAAGGGTCTTAGACACCTTTGGTAGCTTTATAGAACCAAGCACCATCCTGCTCAGAATACCAGTTGCCAGTCGGTGATAATGGATGCCCGAGGATAAGCCTACAACAGAAGACTCTCCCTGTGCTTGCTTGATAACACTATGCTGAGGACCGCAACACCCTCCGCTTAGCAGAAACTCTTACTGATTCAATGTTGTTGCCACGATTTGGGCTACAATAGGGAAATGCTCAGTGCTTGGCCCCCAGAAGTTGACCATAAGGGATACTCAGACAACTTTAATAATTTTCTGCTTGTTTGCACTGGCAGAAGGTAGTGAATGTTATGTAAGAGACGTGTCAAAGGAGGGCATGGTCAGGTAGGTGTCGGCTGGTCAGCCCCAGATGGTTAGCGGGGGGCTATTGAACCCAGGAAAAAGTCAAAGCACAGAGGGAATATTCATATCTACGTCCAGAATTCAGATTTCTTGTACAGGTCTTGTTTGTATTACTGTGTGTGTGTGTGTGTGTGTGTGTGTTCCTTTGCAAGATTCCTCTCCCAGTGGTCCAGCTACCTTTCCCAGTCATATTTTTTACTGGTAAATACATCATTCCCAGTTAGGTCCTCAGAATGAAGGGACTGTGGGATAGTCCCCTGCACTGGGGTGGTGCTGTAGGGTTTGAATGCATGGTGAGTCACACACAGCCCTCTGGGTCACCAGACTGGAGGTGGCAGCACGAAGGGGGGTGGGTTATGGAGGGGAGAAGGAGCCTGGAAAAACAAAACCCCTAATAAGGTCTGCCTTACCCCAATGAACCCCTAATAAATCTGTCCCTGGACTCTCTCTTCCCCCTGAAAACCCCCAATCAAATGAATTTGGGGTGCCCGAAGTCCCCCCGGAGGGTGGGAAATGGGAGTTCAAATTAGGACAGAAACACACGCACCTTTTGCCTATAGTGTAATCTCTCCAGGGAAGGGATGAGAGAACAGATGGGCGCAGGTTGCAGTCCCATTCACAGGGTACCGCTGACGCCTGAGTGCTTGGGAGCAACTCGGACTGTCCCGGAAAGTGTGCTGTGTTGCTGTCTGGCTTTCTTCCGTCCTATTTGGTTGCTGTTGCCGTTAGTTCTTTTGCTGAGTGCGGTAATGTTAGTAACCTGGACGGTCCACGGCCACTTCGATGTCCCGGGACACGGCGGGATGTTGCTTTCTTAGCCCAAAGTCCCTTGAACAGAGTTAGGAGAAAAAAAAAAAAAAAAAAACAATATCCACGGCTTCCTTGCTCTATCCAGCGGTGGGCAAAAGGATGCTGAGGGCTGTGCGTCCTTGGAACCAACTTGCCCACCTCTCAGAGCGCTCCCGCCAGCCGGAGTAGTGCCCAGCCTGGAATCGGGTTGTCCTAGGCTCTTCCTGGCATCAGAGGCTTTGGGAGTGGCTGGGGGTTGGGGGAGAGAGGCACTCGAGACTCCGGTCTTCCTCACTTCCTCACTCCGGGTAAGCCACTGTGCCCACCAGCAGCCCCCCGTATGAAGGGCGCTTTTCCTCTAATCCAGCCTGCGCTTTCAGCTCTGCACAGCTGCCCCAGTCTGAACGCTCTGCCCGCACTTTCCGGACCCCCACTGCCTCTCTCCTTACCCCAGCTCCTTCCCCGGCTTCCTCTCAGGACCCCAGTGCCTAGCCCACCGTCTCCCCATCCACCTCCATCTCACTTTCACCACCTCGCCCACTAGGGACCCTCTCTCCGCAGGCTCCCAGGTGGTGCTGTCCCCTGAGCAGTGGCTGAAGGAGCCGGGGTGGCACGGTCTCCAGGGGTGGGTTCTTTTGGAAACTCGCCCCTGCGGAATTGGCATCCTCTGGGGTAGGGGGACAAGGCTCCCCAAATGCTACCTCCGTCCCCCAGCCCAGACTGTTGCCCCCTCCTCAAGGACTAACTCGGGTCCCTCTCAGGCTCTTCGTGTTTACGCCGCCTTTCACTCCGGGGGGCTCGTGGGGTGAGCCCCTCGCCGGGAGCGGCGGCGGGCCCAGCCCCACTCGCGGACCAGGGGGGCAGGGGGCTGTTGCGGAGGCGCTTGGAGCTCTCCTGCTCCCCCTCCCTTTCCGGGGACAGGAGCGGGCTGACGGGGGCGGGAGGGTTCGGGGACAGGGGGGGCTGGCGCTCATCAATTCCGCTGCCACCTCCTCTGCTTCCACGGGGGGGTGGAGGGGGACGTGGAGGCGGGCCGGGTAGGGCGGGGGAGCGGGCAGGAGAAGACTTAAGTAGGCAGAAGTTTGCGCCCAGCTCACTGCTGGAAGGGAAGGCGCCGGGAAGGTGAGCCTCCTGGACTTTGGGGAGGTTGGAATCAAGCACGGGGATAAGGCAGTTTGCCTCTTAGCCTATAATACAAGCTGGGGTTAGGGGTAAACTCTCACTTAAAGCAGAATTAAAGTGTCAGGAAATCAGGAGAGGGACGAGACAGAGAGCGCTCCGGACTAACGCGTAGTTTTCTCTCCACTAGGACGGCCAGCCCCCCAGGCTCTGGGTGGGCTGCGCCGCGCCGCTCTCGGACCTTCCTGGGTCGGAGAGGTGCTCACGCACCGTCCGCACCGCACCCAGCGGCGGCCGGCCGTCTCCAGCTCAGGAGATGCCCGCTGGAGCCTGAGTTCCTGAGCCTCTGGAGCCACCACCTGCGAACGCCCTTGGCTTCTACCCAGCCACCATGGAGAGCAACTCCGAGAAAATAATCCAGGTAAGGAGGGTCTTGGAATGAGAGGGATTTATTCCAAGCTCTAGGATGTTCCGGGGTATGGTGGAGATGCACTAGGTACCTTGGGTTTTGATTGCAAAACTGCAGTTTGATTGCGATGTTTGAGGGTCTGATTAGGGTCGGCTTAGTCTCAGTCGCCTCTCCTTACCCTTGATTAAAGCAAAACTAGTTGTCCTGGGCAGGTGCTGAAACTCAGGGTGTCATGTTGAAGAGTCCTCTGATTGTGTGTGAGTTTTACTCTGCTGTTAATATCAATTTCCCTTAAAAGTTTCATTCTTCAGCTTCCTGAGTCTGAAAAATTACCCAATGAGGGGCTGAATGCTGTGGATTTTTTCTAAGAGATGTTTATTACCTAACAAACAGATGATACTGGCATCTACACGCTGTGTCTTGGTTGTTCTCGATATTGGTAATGAGCCCAGTGGTCAATGGAGTTACTTGTTAAGTCATGTTTTACAGAGAATTATTTTCAACAATCATTTATGCATAGCAGCCATTCTTCACACCTATTAGGAAAAATATGTTGTGTGCATAGTTTCCAAAAGGGTACTCTTTCTTTCATGATGCTCTTTCCAAGGCCGGGTGAAAGACTTCAAGAAAAGCTCTAACATATTAGTTCTATCTTCCCGAAACATTCATTTTCCTTGTGGTCCAAGGAAATCCAGTCAAAGTCAAAAATTAACAATCCAGTTAGCTTTTTAACCCATTATTCAGGCTATATTTTGCAGAACTGTCTAAGAAAATTTCCGTCTGAAAGCTTTAACCTAATATTACATAGTACTTGCAAACTAGAAGGCAGGGTTCCATCGCCGATCTTCAGGAGACCCTGACTGCCGTAGTTAACCTGAACCAAATCATCTATTCGAGGTTATTTGTTGCATTATTGGGTGATGGGAAGTGAAATGTTCAAAATAAACCAAAGTGTGGCCACGTAGTTTCTGAAGCTAATCTTTAGAAAGCAGAATGTCTAAGTTTGAGTGTGTCTTAAATGGTAATAGAAAAACAAATGGTCCATGTATTTGGGCAACCTTCGCTTACCATTAGAGACAATGGTAGGAATGGCTTTAGTGTTGTGGGATTTTAGTGGTTTTAGTGTTGTAGGAATGGCTTGAGTGTTGTGGGATTTATAAAGTATCATTTGTAATAGCATGTTGGTAGCCTAGTCTGTGTCCAGTTGGAACCCAGCTTTAAAAGGTCAGAACTGCTGGTTTTCTATGCTGGCATTATGAGAGGGTCTAAGGTGATTAGCTTTGCAAAACAGCTTTGCAGTTGAAGTCAGTATTCTCAGTGGGCACTCATTTCTACTCAGTATTTTAACATAAGTCAAAACATCCATTGGTCGGGGTTTGCTTTGGTTCCATGCCTCTAATCTACAGTTAATTTCAGAAACTATAGCCACAAGAATAATAGTCAATCCTTGTAAAGTACTCTAAGGTTATTTATTGACCATACCGACATACCCAATATGGTAAACATGAAATCCTTATTATAAGTTATTCATAAGAACATATAAATAATCTTAGAGTTGTTTTGTTTCATGATGCTCGAAGTCAAAGAAAACTCTATTCTTAGTGAACTTCTCAGATTCTTTCAATGTTGACATGAATGAAAATATTATCTACTGCTGGTTTTTATTAGAGTAAAAATGAAATGGAAATAAGAGACTGGTGATGTGTTCAATGATAACCTAAACCAGTGTTCTCAACTCAGGCTGCAAATTAGAATCAATGGGAGAACTTGCAAAAAAAAAAAAAGGATGCCCAGACCCTATCTCAAACCAATTAAATCAGATTATCTGATGAGGGGGTTTACATTGTGATGGCTTCTTTAACGTGATTGTAATCTGCAGCCATGGTTGGGAACCACTGACCGAGGCGGTTCCCGTCGGGTTTGGTAGAGTCGGGTTATGTCGGAGAGTCTTGGAACATAAATGCCATATGTTCTATTGTGGGTCTAATTTTATTTTTAATATTTATAACCTGATATCCCAAATAGAAGAAATATATATTTTTTCCACTGTTGATCGTAGATGTTTAAACCATAATGGTTTCTGATTAAAAAAAAATATTCTTTTTTTTCTAAAAAACAATCTATTGAGTCTGAAGCTTATCTGACTGTCCAGAAAATGGTTTAATAAATTAATTCTAGTTTTAAGAGCTACGGGAAACAATGTTTTACCAAATACAGAATTTGATCTCATTTTTGCTAAGATCTATATGATGTGTAATATGCAAATATGTACCCTTTTGAAGGCAGAAAAGAAGAAAATAGTACCGTGTTTCTCGGCACACCAAATAGCATAACCCGGGTGCCGACTATAGTCTAGTATTTTCACATAAATTATTTTCTTTAAAGCTTACAATAGCCTTGTGAGGTACCAGCTTTTCTTTTGATTTTACCTATAAGGAAATTAACTCATTAGGTTAATGAACTTGTCCAAAGCCACAAACTGAGTAAATCTAATATGTGTTTGAACCCTGGTCTTCTTCTAAGTTCAGTGCTGTTATAAAATATAGTTAATACATATATTTATATATGTACATCTATTTAATTTAAAGACAGCATTTTTCACAAAGCAGTATTAAGAACAGATTCTGACAGGGCTCTCCTTGAGTTTCATGCCTGACTCTACCATCTTCTAGAAGAATCTGTATGGTTTGCGGCAAATTATATAACCTTTGCGTATCTTAATTCTCTTCATGAAATCAGGTTTTTCTAATGAGAATTAAATGAATTAATGTTGTAAATCACTTTGAGTAGGTGCTTGGTACATAGTAGGTTCTATGTAAGTGCTATATTTTTTAAATGTCATTTATTCAAAAAATATTTGTGATTATTTATGATATGCCAAGCATTCCATTAAGCCTGAAGGTACCTTGACCTGTCCTCAAGGTCAATAGAGAATGACCAATACATAAGTAATATTCCACTCAGGTATGAGATTTTACTCAACTTTAATTATAATTAAAAGCATTATTTTATGTGACCACTCTGTGCTTTTCAATATTGATATGACCTTATAGAGGTCTATATAATAAGTATTACAAAACAAATTACAAATGAGTATTACAAACCAAGTGACAATATTTTGTGTTGTCACCATGGTATTAACTTGTTATTAATTCTATCAAAACACAGAAAATAATATTAATTTATGTTTCTGGCTTCACTTTGTGAATGTAGAAAACTAGTAATATGGAAAGGTGTTAAGTTTTCATATGTTTATTTTAGCAATGAAGAATTGAGAGGGGAAGAATTGATAGAAAATGTCATCAGAATCTATTTCTCAATATTTGCAAGTGCAGTTTTCTTTTTTTTTTTTTTTTTAAGTACAGTTTTCTTGAATTGTTTTTCCAAAAAGGGTGTTGTCTGTATGGAATGCAGTTTAGTGCTTTTTTTTTCCTTAAAAGAAAAAAAATTTTTATGGTCAGAAGCGTGGATCAAGGAGTGCAGTTAAAGGTGTCTAATACCCAGCCAACCAGCCGGCTCTGCAAGACCATTTCTCATGGAAGCTGACTGTGCTTCTCCCACTGTGCCTTCGGCTCCATGCCCTTGACCTGCACTGCAGGATACCCCAGGGTTTCTCTGGGTACCTGAAGTATAAGATTATGTCTTTGTTCAAATGAAAAACCTCTCTTTATTAAAAGTAGCGTATGAATTGGTATTCTCTGTAGAGGAATAATACAAATACTCTAAACCCAGGAGCTATTTCTCAAAGAAATAAAGTATCTGCCTCCATGAAATATTTTCTGCTTTTGTAATCAGTATTTAACCATTCTATTTCATTAAAATTTCTGTTTGCAAATGTGTATCTTGCTTCTGTCTTATCAACTCTCAAGGCTACTCCAGATTTTTCTCATGGAGGCTGCATTTTTCTTCTGCGTAGTTTCACTGCCACTCCTCTCATTTAAGCTTTATTACCTTTAACAAAATACTTAAATGTCCCCCTAATATTCAGCCACGTTTAGTCTCTCTGTAACGCATTCAGTGTTACACACACGGTCAGACTTGTTTTCTACGCTCCCATTTTGTCACCCTGTATTCGTAATTATTCAGTGCTTGCCCTGGGAGCCTAAGACTTAGAACCACTCCAGCCTAGCATGGAAGAGCTTTCATGATGTCATCTCATTTTATCTTTCCCATCTAAGCCAAGTAGAAAACCTCAACAGCTTCTTAATTCCAGTTCCAAAGCCATAGTGATGGCACAAAAATTGAATCCAGTCTCTCCTTCATTTCCAGCCCTTATGAAAATTTTCAGCGGGCACTTTGAATTGATATTTTATTGCTTCAGAATTGGGGTATGGGTGGGAGGGGGCCCCTTTACATTAATGGTTTATTTGCAGAGCTGCTTTACTCTAGTTTTAGTTTTTTTCCTGAAACCCCATCCCCAATTCTTGCCTTTTATTTGTCTGGTAGTTCAGAATTTGTCATTTCAAATATCACCTTCCCCTGTCCTTCAGAACATATTCAACATTCCCCAGTAACACGTCTAACAAATTACCATTCTCATAGCTTTGTCCACATTTAAAAACTCAATAAATGTTTACTAAATGCCCATTGCCGTCCTAGTCCGGGCATATTGTGACAAATTACACTTCCTGGCTTCACGGGGGACTGGAAGAGTCAGACAACGCAACAGACAATCACGGACCCGTGGGGTAAGTACTCTAACAGAGAAACGCCAGTGAGCGCTGCCCAGGGAGGAACAACCCCGAGCTGGACACCGTGGAAGCATTCCGAGGGAGGTGACCCTAAATGGGGACATGATTCAGCATTTAAGTGACAAAACAATGAGCCAGATAAGCAGGGGAATAGATGAGCTGTGTTATAGGCAGGACACCAGACAGTAAAAAGCCCCGAAGGCTTGAGCCAACATGGTGATTTGCGAGAAGCCACAGGTATCCAGAGGCACCCAGAAAGTATCCTGCGATGCAGGACACGGAGTCGAAGGCTCAGGGTCAGGGGAGAAACACCTACAGCTCCAACAAGATCTAGTCTTGCCGAGCCAACTTGATATTAGAGCAGTACGGAATCTGCCACCCTCTTAATTTGTATCCATTCTAATACTCTTCCTATCTTTCAGCCAGACTGATGTGACAAAATGGCAGATCTGATTATTTAAAAGTCCGCTTTTAGCTCTTTCAAGGATCCCCATTGTCCTCATGACGAAATGCAAACCCGTTAGCACAGCGGCATGGAAGCTTCTTGTGACCCTGCCGACCTTGCCAGGACTAATCAAAATACCTTCTGCAGTAACAGAGAGGAGAAACAATTAGAGTCACCTTGGTGGAGATAGAAAAGAAAAAGGAAAAAACAAACAAAACAAAAACAGGAGCTTACAGGGGTCTGCAAGGGTAGTTGATGAATGATAGAAATGTGAACTAGGAAAAGTGAGGGAAAGGAACCATTGTGTGATCAATTTCAAGTTTCTTTCAGATTATAGGAGATTATAGAGATTACAGGAGAGATGGATGTCCTTCACATAGGACAAGTAATATTTTGGGAAAGGCAGATAAAGAATTTAATTAGAAATGTAATGCATTTGGCTTATCCACGTGGCAATGTCCAATAGAAGTAGATATAGAAATGTGTTTCAAGAGATAATTCTGTACTAAAGGTACAGGTTTGGGAGACAATCATATAGCTATTTCAGCTGATGGTGTAGGAATGGAGGATATAGCCTATAGAGAAGTTAAAAAAAAAAAAAAAAGAGTCAAAAATGAAGGGACAAAAGCAAGCACAAAAGTAAGAACATCTATTTGAGAAAGCCTGTTTTTTAAGGGTCAGTGGAAAATGAGCCTGCAATAGAGATGAAAGGTTAGATGAAAGGAAGAAACACAAGAAAATGTCGTATTAGGGAAGCCAGAGAGGATGAAGTGGGCAGGCACCTAGACTCAATGTTGCGAGTGAGTCAAATGGGATAAGAATTGAGAGATTGCAACTGGATTTAACTAAGAACGAGAAGTGAGGAAAAGCAAGCATTGAGAGTACACGACAATTTCAGTCAGTTTGATATATACTCCTTACTCTATCTCCCCTTTTTGAACTCTTACAATTCCCTATAGTTTAACTTAAATATTGCTTCTTTTTTAAGTCTTTCCAGTGGTCAATTCCCCTGCTCTCAAGCAAGATATAATATCACACCCTGTGACATCTCTTTCCTTGGGGCTTCCAGGGGTAGCATGCATGCACACCTGTGTGTGTGCCTCTGTGTATATAAAGTATTCTTCCCTTTTGTCATTCATTCACTGACATAAACTCTTAATCTCTTTGATATAACAGTGTAGTGGGGGAAAATATGAGTTTTATAACTCCCCTCCCTGCAAATATTGCAGTCTAGAAATATCCCCTTTCAGCACCCAAATGTCTCCCAGAATGTGTGTGTACTTAGAAGCTGCACAGGTGAATTATACAAGTGAAAGATGCCAATTTTGGATCACAAAGTATACCATTTTATATTTGTTTAATGGCATTTTATTCTCCGTTTTCTGTTGTGGAATATCTTGGTTTTTTTTAAATTTCCCTACTATATTAAAAAGGACATTCACATATTTATCCCATATCCAGCACACACAAGAAACCATCTCTTCTCTTTGTGAAATGGGTTAAATTTACCTAAACATGGCCATGCTTTTTTTTTTTTTCCCCTGTAATTATTTTTGTTACATTGAGGCTTAAGTTTTTCCACTTTTATGGTATCAGCTCAATATTGCTACAGATTTTAGCCCCTTCTCTCTCAAATCAATAACCCATTCACATCTCAAAGCTTCGTACACCCACACTCTTATTTCCGGATTGAGTTGGTGTTGATTGGAAGAGCCAACTCTGTTCTCTTCATTGAGCATTTAAAACAGAACTTACCTATTCAGAGCGTAGCATTTTGTTTAGGCATGCAGAAGCATTTCCCACCGGCCTCTTTACACTTTATTAATCACAAAGTGGATTCTTCTACTTCTCCCATGCTTCTTGCACTAGGCGGAAGCTACTTAAGTAGTATTTATTTTCTGTACAAAAGGAAAAAAATAGAACTGACCTCTCTCATGTTACCAATATGGACTGGCATCCTGGGAGCAATTAATTCTCAACTGTTTGAATAACTGATCATCAGCAAGTTAGTACCTTTAACACGTTAGGAATATAAATAAAATAATTACAAAGCAGCTATAATTCATTGAAGTCCTACTGTGCTGGAGAGAGTGATGTGCCATCACTTCTCATGACAGCCCTATGGAAGATTATCGATCCCAGTCCATAGGTGAGGAAGCAGAGACACAGACAGCCAATGAGGCTCACCATGCTTCTCGGAAGCGGCAGAGCTGGAACTCAAGCCTGCTTGCCTAATGCCAAAAGGTTGGTTTATTTCACAACTGCAGTCAAATGAAATTTTGATGACAACTTAGACATCTTTTATTAGAATTGTATATATGAATTGTCTTAAATGATCAGAGCCTTTAATAACCAATGGAATGGGGAGCGCCTCTCCATGGACATTTAAGTCAGTCTCTCTGGAGGTGTCAAGCTCAGTTTTCACACCCACTAGGGTTTTAGGAACTAAGCCTCTCACAGTAACCAACGCCCAAGAATTTGGACGCATTCGCCTGCGTTCCTAAGCCTCCCCTGGTTCACGCCATATGCCAAGTGGGCATTCTAGGTAGCTATGTATGTACGTAGGAATTTCCTGCACAGCAGTGAAATGTGACATTAGTTCTTCTAGGACTTTAGGCTTTTATGTCTGACCCAGCCTATTTCTATGAACTAAGCAAATTAATTTGTTGTAAACAAATATGAATTTGGTGTCAGCTGACTATGAAAACTGTATTTATCCCTTTCTGGAGCCCAAAAGTAATAGCACTTACCCCAAGACTAGACTAGGAAAAAATTATCACTTTGATGATAATTTTTAAAGGAAAATTCTGCCATTTTTTAGAAATTTCCTCTCTGGTGGGGTTTTCATGAAGTCAACTTGGGCAACAAGGGAAAAAAGGACAGGTGACGTGCATTGCTGCCAAATTTAAATTTCAAATGGACTCAACTCATACATTAATTAACCCAAACTTCAGCATAATTATTTGTTGCTAACCTTAAGTCTGACAGACAGAATTCTTACAAGCAGGAGAGTGTAGAAAATGTCAGTGTTTATGGACATTGAGGTGGGATCTGTTTAGCCCAAGATTCAGAGAAGTTCCAGCACAGAGAGCACAATAATGCAGATTGCTTTAACACCTCATTCCCTGGACCCACCACAGGGCTAAAAGGTCAGGACAATATTAGAACACTTTTTCATCCCTAACGTCATATAGACTGCAACGATGGCATTAAGGCAAAAGCAAAAATCCCAGCAAAGTGGTGAGTGATCACTGTTGCTCGAGGGCCAATTCAGGAACAACGAGACTTTACAGGCTTGCTTCTTTTCCCCATTCAAAAACAAGAATGATTTTATTGCCTCCAATGAGGAAAACGTATATTCTTGCAAATTAGGTATTTTAGTGAATAGAAGGTCAATGAGAAACTTGGCCTTTCTTCTTAGCTGCTGAAGTGTTAATAATTGGGGCAGATTTGAGTAGTGGCAACTTGGAGTCAGCATATATCAACGCTGGAAGTCGTCTCTCTGAGCTGCATTTTAATTTGTGAAAAGGCACTCCTAGTATTTGAAGTGATGCCATACGTTTTCTCGGTAGCTAATATTTTATCCATATTTTTGATGTGGAGTTGAACGCTTTCACTAAAGAGCAGACTGAGGCAGAGATGGCATAGTTCTCCACTAGTAGATGACGGTGCTGCCCTGTAAGCTCCAGCCTTCTGACTCCAAGTCCAGTGCTCTCCCTGAAGAGTCTGCAAAGGGGCAGGGAGTCATGAACATTTGCAGGCAAATATTTGCATGAATGTACTTAGAGATGACCACATGGAGCGTTAAACACATGAATAAGAGTGGCCCTGGGCTACATTCCATAAGAGGCGCAGCCTGTCTCTGGAGCCCCCTCCCTTCCCTTACTTTCCCAAAGCCCTACTGCTCACGTTGTTCCCCTTTATTCCAGAAACCTGTTCTCCTAAGAAAAAGCCCCACTGCTTGTCTTTCCACAGTCTCCCCCTCAACTCCCTTTTGCACCAACCCCCAAATCAATTGCTTTTCTTTTACCCTATTCCTACAAACCCTGCCATCTGCAGATTATCTAGTAGTGGCATAAATCCTGCTGTCTTCAAGAAAAAAACAATCACGTTATCAATGATTCAGGAGGTAATTCTTGAACCTGGCATTCACTGACATGTGTTATTTGACCAATCAGTTTGGATCTTTAGTATCAAATTTGAAGCTTGATGCTACCCTGGAGCATATTAAAAGCTTCGAAGTCCTATTTGCCCTGTATCCTCCGCGGGCAGTGTAACCAACCAGGGTCATCCCTGCCAGGGCCGCTCCCCTGGCTCCTGGCTGGCCTGCTCACTGGGCCTTGCACCCCTCCCCTACATAGTCTCTGCTCACACCTGAAGTAAACTCCTAGCACGTAGATCAGAGCAGGTATCCCCCCATGCATCATCATTAAGGGCTTCCCACCACACCCGTGCCCTTGCTGCCCCACTCTTTGTCGTGGCCTCTAGTGCTCTGTCACCTGGATGTCCCAGCCTCACTGCTCCCAATCCATTTACCTGGACCTCTCAGTCCACCGCACTCAGCTCGATCCATTCACCAGAGCACAACACGTCTTTTTCCTCCTCACACCCTCCACAGGAGCTCTTCCCTCCGTCCGCGATGCTCTTTCACTCACGTTCACGTCTCTAGCTGCTTCCCTTACTTCAAACCTTAGCTTAAATGTCACTCCCTCAAAGAGGCCCACCACAGTCAATCACGCTTTCTAAAGTATGTGTTGCCCTGTTCATATCTCTCTCTCAGCTCCGTGATTATGTCCTAATAGTTAGAACAGTTCATAATCATTTTATTCTCCGTTCTTGTCTCTTTTCTATCACCTTCATTAGAATATAAAGCCCATCGGGTCTGTCCTGTTGATTCTTTTTATTTCCAGCACTCGATTAATATCTATTTAACAAATGAAGGTATATATTCATTTAATCTTGTCCTCACAGCATTTCTCAATTTACACAGCCACAAGACCCTTTTGTGATACACCAGTTCTTAATACCCTGCTGAAAATCTTTGGGAAATCTGCGTTTTCAGAAAGTTAAGATAATAACAGGAACTTTAAGTACTGATGCAAGGGTGGCTTGGGGCAGGTGGGCCTTTTTGATCATTTTCAAGTTTCCTCTTAGATACAGCTGTTCACAGTGGGATCAACCGTATGATGTCATATTCATGAGTCTAAATGGGTCTGGTACTTGCTGAGACAGAACCATATTCAGGCTTGTAAGAGCTAATTTTAGTCTGTATCGCTTTGGAGGATATGTGTTTTCTTAAAAAATCTAATCATTTTTATAAATATTCATAATTATATCTTCTGTTCACAGCCTTGGTTGAATCTGTAATTTTTACCAACCAAGATTATCACCTACCTGCTTTGCTGCCTGTATATAAAGACAGGCAATTCTAAGTAAAATGCTGAAGAACTTTCCATGAATTCTTTGGTTCAAATAGGATTTTTCACTAAGTATTTCAAGTTGCAATATGCAAAACTAGCTGAAAAAAAGGCATTCTGTCACAATAACCAACTTGTACATGGTAGGTTCTTAGGAATTAAGTTTTGGTGTTGTAACTGACAGGAACAAAGTCCAATGTGAAACTTTGACCAAAATCTGATTCACAACAAAGTGTGTAATTTTTCATTTTCAGGGAAAGTATGTATTAAAAATTTTCAAGGAAGCTTGGTTATAAAATAGATTTATTGAAATATTTCAATAATGATAATAACATCTAATAATTACATAGCACTTACTATGAGCCAGTAATGTTCTAAGCCTTTTATAGATATTAATATATTTAATGTTCATAGCAACACTCTCAGGTAGGTACAATTATTATCCCCTTTGCACAATAAGGAAACGAAAGCAGGTAGAGGTAAGTTACTTATGGAAGAACACACATCCAACCCAGGACAGAATTGGAAAATGAAGGAGGTCTGGCTTCAGAGAGTAAGTAAATCCTAAAAGAAAAATGTGTTTATTGTACATTTATGTTAAAAGCTTTACAGTCAAAGTGTTGTTATCATGATGTAAAATGTCAGCACGACATTATAAACAACTATACTTCAATAAAATAAATCTAATAAATAAATAATGGAAAATGTCTTTCACTTTAAAATTTTTTTCAACAGGGGATCCATGGATTTCTCTCTTTTTAGAAAATTAAAGAAATGGAAGTGGTTTTCCTTATTTGTTCTAAATCTTAATCTCTCCAGCGGTCATAGGATGCACCTGACGTGATAGTATTCCACTGTGGTTTATAAGAAGGGGAAACTATGCTTTGCCAAGTTGACATCTCATTCATAAAAAGCAGAGTCAAATGCAAAAACTTTGTTCTAAGGTGCAATTTCTACTTAAAAACAAAAGCAAAATTTTGTCTTAGCAAAATATAGTTTTAAATAGCATTTCAAAACTATGTCTTGATTACTTACGTGAAAATTAGTCAGAAACCCATGATAGATAGGGTTTTAATGATGTGGAGGGAAAAAAAATTGCTCTAAAAATGGTGAGTACAAATACATTGAATTTTAATCAGTCTAAAAATGGTCAAGTTTCCTATTCACTCACTTGAAGATGATAAACTTTCCAAGATCTATTTTGGAGCATGGCAACACTTTTCCACGTGTTGTGAATGGTCTTATTTCCCTGTGAGATGACCACTTTGGCACTCTGTGTACTTGCTTGCAGGGGGTGGGGAATCTGTTCAGATAGTCAAAGGAAAATCTGTGTGTATTTCCATGTTCAAGCTGCTCAGCCTTTTGCAAGTGATTTTTATTTACCATCTCTGATATGTTTTTAGTTTATTTACCATATCTGCAGTTATTTTCCTTTCTAATATCAATTTTAGCTCTTTTGTTTACTATTTTTTAATTTTTCACATATGCTATTATGTGATATGTTTCAGTCTAAAGCTTTTTTTCCCCTCCACTGTTAAGGCTCATTTTAAGAATAATGAAAGAAAGAATGGGAAACATGTGTTTATGGGGTATTTCACAGAATATTGATCTAGAACCTAACTGCTTCACATTAGCCTATCCAATTTCACTGTGAATCAGGTCATTTTTCCAGCAGTAGGTTATCATTTTAGAGGCAAGGGAAATGAATGTACTCTAAAGGAAGAAGGTTTAATCCTCCAAAGTAGTAGGAAGTGTAATCACATTCATGGAGGGGGGAAATGTATATACAGCACAAGGAGAAACAGTTTTATTTTATTTCAATCTAGTTGGAAAAGAAAATCTACTCTTAATATTTATTGTGTTAATTTGATATGATACTACATTCTAAGTACTCAAGAAAAATAAAAGGACTCAGGATTATCTTTGCCCTTTATTAATCTCAAAATATTACAGAGAAATATTTATATTACCCTCAGTTAACACAAAATATCCTCTGAGGACAGAAAAAAAAAAAAAAGAAATCACTTGGTCTTTAACACAGAAACTTGTCTGGAATACTTTTGAAGATGGATCAGTGTCTGTAGCAGAACAGAGGACTCATCCTATTCTGTTTAGGGAACCTTCAGAGAGGTAAATTAGCCTAATCAATTTAGCAGAAGTCCAAAGTTTCATAGACATTGCCTTGTAGAATTTATTTAATCCCAGCCTAAGTTCTTCTCTGCCAGAAAGCCAAAGAACTGTCTGGCTTACAGACTAAAGAAGAGCAGACTGACTCTGATGATAACAGAGTGGAGCTGGAAAGGTGAGATGGAACCTTTCTTTGTTGATTTAACGATTTTTCCTCAGCCCCCTTCCAGTCCGTACCTCTTAGCATAACAAGGACAATACTTTTAAGTCCTTCTTCAGTTATTTAAATGCCCAGCTAAATGATTCAGAATAAAACCCAAAGTTTTAATAACACCAGGTTTTGACAATAAAAGTTGTCTCTCACCATCCATTTGTCATGTGTCCCTGTTCCCAAAGTTCATTGAGTCTTAACACCTAGTTACGCTCCTTTAAGTTAGTCCATGACCTGCCTGTGTATTTGATGAATTTGCAAAAGAATGTAACACCTTTCTCTCATGCTCCCTCTTCTCAGTCACTTATCAATCTTCTAAAACTACCTTTTCCCCACTCCTTAGTATGCATCTTCTTACAGATAATTAGAGAAGATCTTAGCGGTCCTAATCCAACCCCTTCATCATACAGATGAAGAAATAAAGGAAATATGACACCTCCGGTATCACATAGATGTTTCACTTTATCCCCTTAGTCAGATGTTTTGGGGGAACAGTAAAAAACAGCTGTTCTAGTTCCATACCATGGTGCATTGAACAATTTTTAGATTTGGAGGTATGTATTAGAAAGAAAATAGGACATTCTCTATCAAGGAGAATTCTCCATCAGATCATAGCCGTATAAGCTGAATTTATCCTTCCTTTTGATCTCATCTACAACTGCCAGATACCACCCCACAATAAAGAAAAGAACGGGTCGAGATCCAGACATAACCCCTGTAATAACTAGCAGGTAGAAATGTGGGAAGCTAGATGGCACCTTGGGGGACCCCCTGAGTTGTCCATGCTGATGGACATGAAAATAGACTTAGGCAGAAGAGAAAACAATCTTATCTGGTCTTACCATTATTCATTGTTTCCAAGCTGGAAAAAAAATTTTTTTTGAGTCTCTTGTCTTTTTTCTTTCCTCTTCACAATACTTTTAAGCTGAGCTCCGAAATAGGTATTGCTGAGTTTTTAAGTGATAATCACGAATGTGTTTTGCTTTTAGGATTTTTCAGTGTGCTTGTTTAAATAACATTCAAAACTTTCCCAAGGCAGTTTGCTGATGGAATTGCTTTCAGGTGCATTCAGGACCTTAAGGGAATAATAGATGGGACAGGTGAGTTTTTAGATAGATGATGGAGGGATTGGCTGGGACAGAGTTTCAAGTACAACACCATAGAGGGGCTTGGAGATGTCAAGGACCACTTGCCAACTGTGCATGCACTAGGGGAATGTGGAAGGGAAATGCCACAAAAAATAGTAAGGACTACCATGTATTGGGCTTTTGATAAATGCCATTCTATGCACCAACACACCCACTCCAGTGTTCTTGCCTGGAGAATCCCAGGGACGGTGGGGCCTGGTGGGCTGCCATCTATGGGGTTGCACAGAGTTGGACACGACTGAAGCGACTTAGCAGCAGCAGCAGCATGCACCAACACGGATTGTCTCATTTAGGCTCCACAACAATCCTGCAAGCTAGCTATTTTTATTTCCATTTTACAGATAGGTAAGCTGAAAATCAAAGAAGCTAAATAAATGAATAATAATAAAAGAAATAAAGATAATTATAATTATTAATAATATGTTAACAATAGATTAATTTTAAAACTAACATTTTGGAGGGCTTACTATGTTCTTAAGTGAATTATCCCATTTAATACTCATAATAATCAAGGCGTTATTATTATATTCTTTTTACTTCCTGGGAATAATGAGCCTTAGGGACATAAGGAAAGATGATGTAACTGGAAGCAGAGGCAAGATTTAAATGCAAACAGTCAAACTGCAGAGCCCATGGTAGAGCTGCACACCATCCTGTGCTATGAAAAGCAGAACATGCTTTCTCACCCAGGTCTGTCTGCTGCTCAGTCATGATTTTTTCACAGTCCCACATGGTCTTTAAAATAGGAGTTCTCAACTTTCATCTGATGACCCATGTGGATCCACGATGAGGTTTCGCTGTCTGGCAGCAACATTAAAAAGCTCAAAGAGCATGTCAAGAGTTTGTCCTACCAACAAGTGTGTTCAATTTAAAGGATTGAGCTTTGTTCAGAGATATATTCATTCCTTTCTGGAGCAAAAAAAAAAAAAAAATCCATTCTTTTTAATCTAATGATGATAACAGTTGATGACAGGTTTTTAAAAAGACTCTTTATTTAAAAATTATGAATTCATCAACCCTATGTCCCCTACCTCACACTGGAGACAATGGGAGAGGAATTGTACTTATTAATAAATTTGAAATCAAGGCTTTTCTGAAAAAGAATGCTGCTAGGAATGAAGAGTGGTACAGAAAGCAAACTCTGTAAAATTTCCCAAGATTAACCCTTATGCTAGTAAGTACCACTTTATAGTTTTTTAAAAATTTTCAAGGAAACAGGTTATACTTGAAAGAAAATGGTATCAGTGAATACACATATCTTTACAATATAGCCCTCTTCATATTCAAAACACCTAAGCCTGGGTTGAGTGAAGCACACAGCATCTAGGAAGTAAATTCACATTCAGTATCTCATTTGATCCCCACTCATGGGAGAAGGCAATGGCACCCCACTCCAGTACTCTTGCCTGGAAAATCCCATGGACAGAGGAGCCTGGTAGGCTGCAGTCCATGGGGTCGCAAAGAGTCAGACACGACTGAGTGACTTCACTTTCACTTTTCACTATCACGCATTGGAGAAGGAAATGGCAACCCACTCCAGTGTTCTTGCCTGGAGAATCCCAGGGACGGGGGAGCATGGTGGGCTGCCATTTCTGGGGTCGCACAGAGTCGGACACGACTGAAACGACTTAGCAGCAGCAGCAATACTCTATGATGCAGTACATGCTTTAAAGGATACAGCAGAATGTACTGCATATTAACATTTTTTGGCCTCGCTTAGCTAACTCCGCTTCCTTTAACTAAGGAATTATTTCTATCTTAAAGAATTATTTACAGATTTACTATAAAGTAGGAAAAGTGTCAAGAATGACACAAGATAAACAGCAGTCAGTAACTGCTATCTATTTTATAATTATTTTGATCCTCATTTTATAGGAAAGAAAACTTTAACTCAGGTTAAAATGTGCGCTAAAAGAGTCCATTTAGTTTAGTAACGAAGTTGGGGCTTGAGCCTAGTTCTGTTCACAGCCCAAAGCGTCTTTTGGTTACCCCTCACCCACAATTTTATGTGAACCCCAAACCTTCTTTCTGCTATCCCACACCACAATCCCACTAATGGTAAAACCCTGAGAAATCCCATTGATTTAAATGTGCCTCTGTTATTCTGTGGATGTATGTTTTAGACTATGGTGTCCATATGGGCACAGTATATAAGTTTATCAGAAGGAAAATCAGATGAAATGAAAATGGTTGATTGCATATATCCATCCAATAAAAACATTAAAACAAAGACAAGTGAGAATGGAAATTGTAAAGATCACCAGATGATAATATCTTGCAGGGCATAAAGGAGGGAGTCACTGAAGGTCATCAGTTTCACGGGAAGATAAAATTTGAAAGTGGATCCGTGACTTTTATGTCTATAAAGAAAAAAGACCTCATTGTGTGATTAGTCCAGAACTAGCAGATCTGTTTTTCTAAATTACAAATACTGAGCATCAGTGTGTTGTTTGTGTCTATTTAAATTACCTGAAGAGCAACTTCATCTCCCTAGAAGACAGTGTGGCTTTGATTGCCAATGGAAGACTAGAAAAAGTAGACATTTCAATGATTCCTCACAAAGAAGCTTTGTTTCCATCATAATGCTAAAGAATAAGAAGTTTCTGTCTTTTTAAGAAAAAGGAGAAGTATGACATGTTTCAGTCCTCAAAGCACGTGAATGAGGAAGGAAAACCAATTCCTTTTCTTTCAGAGGGGTTTTCTCTTAATATAGCAGGCTCTAATTTAGAGTTCCATCTCTTGTTTTGAGCTCATTAGTGATCTGGATCTTAAATAGCTGCTTCTAATATATTCAGGGACAAGTGCATAGGAATACACAATGTGTTGTGAGAATAAATATCTTGAACTTAAAAAATTGTGACAAATATTAGGTTTCATATCTTCCTGTGATGTGGGGTATAGTTGTGCAGCAGAGAGCTTGTCCCATGGTCTGTCAGCCACCAGACAGGGAAGATAAGAAGGCTGGACCTCCAAAGGAAAGTTGTTCAAGAGACAGGGACCCAGCAAGAGAATGAGAGAGAGAAAGATAACATTTGGGAATCTCAATTATCAAATGCACTGATTATGAAAAGGGCTTGAAAATATTTGTATTCAAAGGCCAACATATTTTTTAAAGATTAACTTTGCTCCATGAAAAGTAAAGAGTACAAATATTCAAAATGTTTTTTTCAAGTACCAGGTCTTTCTCCAGAAACTCTTCACTACACCTAAAGGTGAGAAGGTGGGGGTGCTCACAGCATTTAGCTTTGGGCCTTAAAAATTTATTTCAGGTAATAAAAACACTTTAGGCTAAATAATCAAGCTGACCACTAACGGTGAAAGTCCCAGGAAGTAGCTATTTTTCTTCCTGAAACAAATGGCAGAATAATGTCCTTTTAAATAGTACAAATAATTAAACAGTTGTCAAACCTTGGTATACAAAGAAAGATCCTACCAATACAACAGTTTTGGAAACTATGACTGCTGGCATGATAATTATATGAAAGACAGAAATTGCTTTCTTTCTTTCTAAAAATTGGATATAGGGCAGTAGTTATAAGGGTGTTTTTATTTTTGTTTTATGTTTTCTATATTTATTTGTTTTAACAATAAAAAAAGTTTTAAGAAAAAGAAAAAATATGGATGTAAAAGAGACTTAGATTTAAATTTGTTTTTTCAAACCACATATATTAAGTGCTCACCCTGGACTAAGCATTGTTTTTGACAGTTGAAATACAGTAATAAAAGAGACAAGGCCATGCTTCCCAGGAAGTATTCTAATGCAGAAGATGGGTGGTAAACAAGTAAATATAACCAAAAGATTAAAAGGAGTCAAGGTCTTGCCTTATCAAAGGTCAAAACATGTCATGAAATGGAAATATATAATATACCATGATATAGACACAGAAAAGCATAAACAGATGAATGGAACTAGATAAAGAGGCCAGACATACCTCGAAATTTAACATACGATAACACTGGCATTTCAAATCAGTGGTGAAATGATAAGAAATTCAAAATGCATGTCTGCATTGTACCATACTCATAAATACTGATGTATTGCAGGTCTAAGTGTAAAATTTAAAACTGTAAAGGTACTAGAAGGAATAAAATGTATTTGTTACTACTTAGGTATTAGAATTCTGAGCTTAATACAAAACACCCAAAAGGTTAGGAAATAAAAAGTCCAATTAAAAAAAAATAAGATTATAAATCATGGAAGATGAACCACATGGCCAAAGTTATTATAATAAGGCATTTAGCCACACTAACAATCAAGGAAAAAGAGGTGATTTTAGTACTATTTGTCAAAATTGGGGAAGGCAATGGCACCCCACTCCATTGTCAAAATTACAAATGCTCACCTGCTGTGGCCTAGTATTTCTGTTTATCATCTACCCTAGAGAAGTGAGGGTCTTTCTGTATACATCCTTCAATACCTCTGTAATATTCCTTGCAGTATCATTTGTAATTCTTCAAAGATGGATACTCCCTAAACGCCAATGCCATATGTGTATTATGCAATACAATACAGTCATTTGAAAAGAATGAAGTAGATATTTGTGCCTGCATGCGTGCTAAGTTACTTCAGTTGTGTCTGACTCTCTGTGACACCATGGACTGTAGCCCACCAGACTTGTCTGTCCATGGGATTCTCAGGCAAGAATACTGGAGTGGCTGCCATAGCCGCCTCCAGGAAAGTGAAAGTCGCTCAGTCGTGTCAAACTCTTTGCAACCCCAGGGACTCTACAGTCCATGGAATTCTCTAGGCCAGAATACTGAAGTGGGGAGCCTTTCGCCTCTCCAGGGGCACTTCCCAACCCAGGGATCAAACCTGCATCTCTTTGTCTCCTGCATTGGTAGGTGGGTTCTTTACCACTAGCACCACCTGGAAAGCCCTCGATCTATATGTACTGCCATGGAAAAATATTTGTATACTAAGATAAGAAAGGTTCAGGGCAATATATTTTGATAGATTTTCTTGTAGAATTGTGTGTTCTACACATATCTATATGCACATAAAAATATCTAGAATGGTAAACCTCAAATCGTTCATGGTTTCTACTTCTGAACAGTTATATTGGAGAAGTGGGATGAGTATGAAGGATAACTTTAACTTACGTAATATAAAATAAAGTAGAAAAATGTTTCCTTCAATTTAGATTTAGTGATTAAAAATATGTGTTTTGCTAAAGGCAATAAGAGAAAAAGCAGTGGAAATTTTTTAAAACAAATTTTAATTAAAAATTAGAGAACATATTGAAGATGCCCCATGTCAAACAGCATATACCATATTCTTCTTGAATACGATCTTTGAAGGAAAATGCCCATGTTCATTTTTGAATTGTTTGCAGGATATAGTATTTAAGTCAAGCCATGCATGGTGAAATATCTGTTCCAAGCGCTTGACTATCCAATTTACTGAATTCAGTATTACAGATTAATTTTATTCTTTTTTTATATTGGAAAATATTTATTTTTAATTGAACACTGAGCACATTTTCTTTTCCTGAGTATTGCTTTGTCCACTAATATTGAGTGCCTCCACACAAAAGTTTAAGTTCAGCATGAACTCCCCACCACCTTTTTTTTTTTGGTTGGTTTAGATTCTCTTATATACTTACTAGATGTTAACAAAATCTGTATTAGTACCAGTTGCAGTTGTAGTGGTACATTTTACCCTGAAGTTTTATTACAAGAAAATATGTATTTTATCAGAATCTTGACTTTATTATGTGTCATCTTCATATAGTTCTGAAAAACTACATGCTCATTATTCAAGTTTTTAATAATCTGCACCTCTTCTCCATTGAGATTCTAATGAGTCCATATATAATGCTAGAACAGGAGAACAATCATAAAATATGTTGGTATAGTTATTGAAGAAATTATATTTTAAAAACGACAGTAACTAAACTGTTTGCTATCAGCAACAATTAATTTTCTGTCAGTGTATTTTGTAATTATGAAAGTCCAAATGCTCTTCCGTATAATCTATAAACAGAGAAGATAAATTAGCAAGCACCTCGATTGAACATCGATTTATAGAATATCTAATGATCATTTTTAACTAGTTTCACTTAGAGTCTTATTGTAGCTTAGTTATCCATTCTTGTTTTTCTGTCAGTAAAGAGAATTGCTAGTTCTCTTGGGGGGAAGACTATTTTACTCAATATTTTCCTATGCTTTTTAAAATTTTTATTTATTTTAATTGGAGGCTAATTACTTTACAATATTGTAGTGGTTTTTGCCATGCATTCACATGAATCAGCCACGGGTGTACATGTGTTCCCCATCCTGAACCCCCCTTCACACCTCCCTCCCCACCCCATCCCTCAGGTTTGTCCCAGAGCACCGGCTTTGAGTGCCCTGTCTCATGCATCAAACCTGGACTGGCGATCTATTTCATATATGATAATATACATGTTTCAATGCTATTCTCTCAAATCATCCTACCCTCTCCTTCTCCCACAGAGTCCAAAAGTCTGTTCTTTATGTCTGTGTCTCTTTTGCTGTCTCACATATAGGGTCCTCATTACCATCTTCCTAAATTCCATATATATATGTTAATATACTATATTGGTGTTTTTCTTTCTGACTTACTTCACTCTGTATAATAGGCTCCAGTTTCAGGCACCTCATTAGAACTGACTCAAATGCATTCTTTTTAATAGCTGAGTAATATTCTATTGTATATAAGTACCACAGCTTTCTTATCCATTCATCTGCTGATGGACATCTTGGTTGCTTCCATGTCCTGGCTATTCTTTTCATAGTTGGTGAGAAGGACCTCAGTGGATAGGGGATATTTTAATTAGATTTTAAATTAAGCAGAAATGTTCTTTCATAAATGTGATAAATCTTCTGTGTCCACCAATCAAAAGATATGATTTCAGATTAGATTTCGCTTGATGTTTCTCTTTTAAGACTACAATGAGCTCAGTGCTGTGCCTGACCTCTCCCACTTTGATTTAGTCATTAACCTGCATCAAGAAGCTGTTTAGCAAGTTTTGAATTCAGTATCTCCCCTTTGATAAATCTCTATCCCTTCAAAACAGCTTAAAAGGAGACATTCTAAATGCTTGCATTTAATCTGCTCTGTAAGTAACTTTTTTGCTGTTGAAACCACTATCAGATTTATTTGGGGCTACCAGCCAAAGTCCCATCCCAGCTGCAGACCTGTCATTTCTTTCTCAAAACCAGTTTGAGACTAATGAGTAAGCCTTCCTCCGGCCCAGTCATAGTTCCCACGGGCCCTGAGTTAACTATGCCTGCACTGCTTTGGAGTACGGAGGGCAACGAGGCACTGCTGGAGCCTGATCACAACAAAATTCCCCCTGACTATCAAGTTCCTGACCATCGAGTTCCTGACCATCTGTTCATCTAGAAGCTTCTCCAGCCCCATGCAGAATACTGACCGCCTACTACTGCCACCTGCCGAGTGGCTCTGTTTGACATTCTCCATCATCTGGCTAGGACCTGCCTGCCTAGAAGTTCCCACAGGCCCTGGGACCGTAGGGAGATGGGATCTGGCAGTTCTGAGAGAGCCACAAGGACCGTCAGTGTAGCAGCTGAGTCCAGAGACTCTGGAGTCAGAGACTCCGAGATCACACCCCAGCCTGGCTGGTTACTGGCACCATGGCTTGGGGTGAATATTTTAACCTTCCATTGCCTCAGTTTTCTCATCAATTCAAAAGGGATATGAGTCCCTAATAGTCCCATCAAAGTGACTGTATTAATAAAGATTGAATGAGTAAGGTTCTTGGCACAGGGCCTAGTATAAAATAAGTGCTCAATACATCCTTATAATATGTATGGCCTGGCAATTGGACTCTTCATTATCTCTGCCTTCAGAATTCTGCATATGTCTTATTTCTGCAGCTGAGACTTCCCTTTGAAACATAGTGCTTGAGAAACAGACTAGAAATAGCCTGCTGCTACTTGCTTGTAAACTTTCTGCCCTTCCCTACAGACTATTGCTGGACTTTGTATCCTTATATTAATAGTTTTCCTGTGTCCTTCATTTTACCTAAGGGTTAGCTTTCTTGTTCCAAGAAAAGGCTGATAATGAATATCAATCCCTTTTCAGACACAAATGATGAGAGGGTCATCTTTAATAATTTAGGTCACTTGTGCTGTCTGACTTCTGTCTCCTTTCATCTCTTTGCATGTAGATTTCCTTTCTTTGAGGAAATCTTGCATTTCTAGAATGGTTCTTAATCTATAAGGAATAGAAACAGATATCTTCTAGCAAGTATTGAAAACCTTTCTTGGCAATCTCTAAAAATGAAATAGCATGAAAAATAAATACATATACTGTCAAACAGATGACTTCTAATAGACATAATACCACTAATGAAGCACACTTCTAAGAAGCACATTTTTATACACCAGTTTTCATGATGGTTTATTAAGAATACACATCTCTTCATAGGGAAAAATAAACAGATAAAACCAAAATCTTGTGGCAATTTACCAAGGCCACAATGAAAACATCACACCGAAGCAAAAAGTGGGGTGGAAGTGTCAGTCTGAGGTCTAGCTCTTGATCCTGACAGGTTTCACAGTTAAAGTTAAATTTAAATATCTTGAGCAAATTAACAAAAGCAGAAATGACAATAAGTTTCTTCTCACCTATCTACTCTAGAATCTGGTGTTGAGAAGGATGCTGAGGTCACATCTAGGCACAGTGGTATTGGCATTGAGTGCCATGCTAGGAGATTAATATCTGCAATGGTTACAGGAGTGGGAAGTGATGGAATTTGTAGCATATAGTCACCACCCTTGCCTGTTTGGGGATTACACATACATTCCCTTTATGTAGTCAAAGTCGGGTGTGCATTTAATAGAAAAGAAGAGTGCATGGACTCCTTGGGAGGGAGTGTACAAGGAGTATTTGAACGCATTTTCAAAGAACATGTACTCACTCACTGAGTCACTGTAATACCACCAAAAAGTACATACTGCTATTAACCACACTTTACAAATGGGGGGTTTGAGGCACAGAAAAACATCATTAACTGCCCAAAGTGATACAGCTAACAATGAGCAAAGCCCATTGGCAGAGCTGTCAGGAAATCTGATTCCACACTCCTGTGTCCTTACCACTGTACTAATATGCCTCCAAGGCCTTTTTGTGCAAAAAAAAAAAAAGAGAGAGAGAGAGAGTAAATCTTTCTACAGTATGAATTTTGTAAACCTAGAATTATAGAATCCTAGTGTGGGAAGGGATCTTGCTGGTTATCTGGACCAAACTTCCATCTGTAAAATGATCGAGTACCCTGTCCCATCTCAGTATCTCCAGGTTAAACAGCTACCCAAAATCTTTGATATATTGAGCCAAATATACTTCTCTATATGTGTGTGTTAGTCACTCAGTCTTTGTGACCCCATGGACTGTAGTCTGCCGGCTCCTCTGTCCATCAAATTCTCTAGGCAAGAATACTACAGTGGATTGCCCTTTCCTCCTCCAGGGGGATCTTCCCAACCCAGGGATCGAAGCCAGGTCTTCTGCATTACAGGCAGATTCTTTACCAGCTGAGCCTCCAGGGAAGTACTTCTCTATGAGTTACATCTTTGATCCTATTTGCATCCTTTATGGAGCAAACAAACCAGTCTCTACCCTCTAACCCCAAGATGGCAGTCAGCATTTTGTCAGTGAAGTCTCTCCACCATGGCTGAAATCTGATACGCAAGGAGGCAGCAGATTTTAAAAACAATCCATAGTTGAGTGAAAGACCATTTTATTTTAAAACTGTCTTCCTCTAAATCAACACTATACGTTTGAAAGAAGAAGGTGGTCAAGGGTTCATATTTCTATTTGCTAGCTAAAAAAGATGTATACTTTTGCCATTTATAATAGAAACAGATTCTCTGTTTATGCCACCCAATGAAGAAGAACTTTTTTTCCAAGGATTGTCAGACATATTCTGCTAAAGATGGTTCACCCGTTGCAACTGGGCAAAAGTAATCCCTTCTTTATGGGACAAGTCTACTAAGAGAAGAGGGAAGCTCTACATGAGTATTTCCTCTTATGATGTCCCTCAATTGCTTTTTACTTAAGATTCATAAATTCTCTTTGATTCAATAATCTATTAATGTATATGAAGTACATATACAAAGATAGTGCTAATTATCAAAGATTAACTTTGAAATTAGTCTAGTTATGTCCTCTAGAGAGGAGGGAAATAGGCCAAAGAGAGAGAATTACAGAGATGTGGTTTCGTATAAAGGTTTAACATCAAGCCTAATTCACCCCTACTTCAGGCCATGGAAGTGACTTTCTAAAGATGGGGCTGAATAAAATGTAGACAATCAGTTGATTCACAAAGGTCAAGCTTTGACCCTGGCTTAGTTAAACTCATGTGCACATGTACATCGATATGCATACCAATGGAACTGAATCTTGGTTTTTAAATTACTTAAATGTAAGTAGATGGTAAAGAATCTGCCTGCAATGCAGGAGACCCAGGTTTTGGAGGATCATATTCATTGAGTACTTATTAGACTTTGAGAAATTGAGCTGGGTATTTTATTTTAATATTTTTAAATCTTCATAGCCACTTTCTAAGTTAGAGCATACATTTACCTCGTACAGATGAGGAACTGAAAACTCTGAGAGGCTAATTAACAATGGCCAAGATCTCTGCTAAAGCTGAAACTGCGATACTTTGGCCACCTCATGCGAAGAGTTGACTCATTGGAAAAGGCTCTGATGCTGGGAGGGATTGGGGGCAGGAGGAGAGGGGGACAACAGAGGATAGGATGGCTGGATGGCATCACTGACTCGATGGATGTGAGTTCGAGTGAACTCCAGGAGTTGGTGATGGACAGGGAGGCCTGGCATGCTGTGATTCACGAGGTCGCAAAGAGTTGGACACGACTGAGTGACTGAACTGAACTAAAGATCTCTCAGCTGGTAAATGACAAAACTAGGTTTTGATACAACCTTTTCTCTGCATTAAACTCTTCCCATCACTTAACCTCCTGAATCTGTTAACTTCTTTGTAGAAGTGGGGGTCTACATGCTCTCTATATATTTTGAATCTTGACATTCTTTGACTCTAGTATTAATATTTAAATGTAATGTCCAGTTCTATTACTCTTATTCATTTCACTGCTGGCCAGCTGTTTATGTTTTGGCCACCCCATGCGGCATGCAGGATCCTGGTTCCCCGACCAAGGATTGAACCCATGCCTCCCACAATGGAAGTGAGGAGACTCAACAACTGGACCACCAGGAAAGTCCTTTTTCTTAATTTCAATTATTTTATTAAACATTTATTTCAGTTGGATTTAGCAAATTATAGAGTTTCTAATTGGGCTGGCTTAACATGTCATCATGATTTAATCTTATATTTGTTCTGTCAAGTTAGATATTACAGGATTTAACCCCTGAAGCTCTAAGGTACGGGTTCCCTTTGTTGACAGCAGAGGTACTGACATGTACTGTCCCCTCCATCCAGGAGATGTACCTCTGCAAGGGTGGTCCTCATATTTGCTTTCCCAAAGGGTGGGGAGATAAAAGGACCTATGACCTTTTCCATACTCATCTTCGTTTTTGTTGTCGCTGGCCTGGTGCCTAAAAGTAGCATTATTATTGTCTATGTGGGAATGGACCCAAATGTAGCTGGCACTAAAAAATCCTTTTGAAGGAGGTCATTGTGTTGTTATTGCTGGAATTAAGGGATTGATTCTGAGCATATGGATCATGTTAGCAAAAAGCCTTCCATAATAAGTGGGGAAATAGCTTATTGACAAACATGGTGGAAAGGTTTGCCTGCATATATCCCAGAGCTTTGGGTTTCCCAGATGGCTCAGTGGTAAAGAATCCGCCTGCCAATGCAGGAGATGCAGGTTCGATCCCAGGGTCAGGAAGACCCCTGGCAGAAGGAAATGGTAACCTACTCCAGTATTTTTGCCTGGGAAATCCCATGAACAAAGGAGCCTGGTGGGCTATTCTGTTGTAGCACAGTGTCAGATACAACTGAGTACGCACACAAGCACGTTCCAGAGCTTCCTCTTTACCAAAGGATGTTAGAAGTCTTGCTGTTGATATACTCATTTCAGGTTCCTGAGTGCATTTCTTGGAAGCTAACAAGTCGTCCAGCAGGTGGCAGAGTGTTAACACTCTGTTAATGGCTTTTCATGTTAGGAACTTTCTTAAATTCGGTTAAAATACAATTTCAGGAAGGACTTGCCTTATATGCATAGTGAAAGGAGTATATTCACTTCATTTCAAGCATATTTCAAACATATTTATTTCATTTTTGGAAATAATTTCAAAATTAAATATTTTTTGAGCTTTTATATCTTGTTTGGAGTTCTTTCATTAACTTTATACTCAGTCATGCCTCATTCCTCCAGATATTTATATTATACACTTCCAATTGCTTTTTCCTAGAAATAGGTAGAAGATGTAGATTGAAAGTGGATTTTAAAAAATATTTCAAGCAGTTATTTTGCCATCTTTAATCCACTCATTTACTGTATTTGCTTAATACTCTTATAACTCCCCCAGTCTACGCATCTCCTTTTCTTGTGTGTATGTATGTGTTAGTACAAATGGAAATTCTTGGTTACAATAAATGTAAATTCTAAAGATATATTTAAAATCTGCCAAGCTTAATCAAACTGACAAATTTCTCCACTAACCTGTCTTTAAAGGGGAAATGAAAAGATACACTATGTACAGTGTGTGGTATATGCTGTTTAATCAAGTCATTATCTTGAGAAACAAAGCTGATCAAGTGTTCTTACTGGGAAAAGTAATAAAGATTCCACCTCACATTTTGACAAATTGCTGTATTTAGCTAACGTGCAACAAATGATGAACTCCATCATTGTGTTCTGAAGCAAATCGCCACGTTTAATTATGTTGCCAGTCTGATCCCTCCAGAAGATAAGATTTTTAGTGATTAAAACTGAATTGCCTATTTGCACTGTTTAAAGCACTGCTCCTTCAGCAGCATATGGTGGTTTGGGATGGATTAGTCCATGGATAGCCCTTCTTAAATGTACTTGTCCTTGTAATAATATTTAAACACTGCTCATGGTTTTTACATCTCAGTTACAAAAGTTACAGAACAGTATTAGCTTTGCATTTCCCATGAATTCTACTTAGTAAGGTCTTTGGCAAGCTTTCAATCTGCAGAGGGTTTATCTAGTCAGATGATCTGAATATATTCTACAATCAACCTTTTAATTCTTTTACATCCAACTTCTCATCTTGACGCCCAAACCACAGATCTTAACATAACATTTCATAAACTTCCACAGCCAAGTTTCTCAGTCTCCAGGATAATTGTCTTCATATTATCATATATCAGCTTCCTAAGTTAGGTTTTTTAAATGGTCCACAAGTTGAGAATGCTCAAGAAGCAAACTAGAAAATTTCACAGCTGAGATCTCATTCTTTCTCTTATACCAGATTTCCCCTTTTCTCTCTTCACCTTCCCTAGCTGAAAGGGGTATCAAATTGAGAATTACGAGAATCACCTGAAAAATGTTAGTGCTCTTAAATATAAAATACAAGAAGTCTAAGAGTACTTAATCATCACTTAGTGTCTAACACTGATGTAAATCTCCAGGGGAATCATAATACTCATGTGCAGTGTGGTCTTGCCTCTTTGTACCCTGGAGACACATAGAGCAGAGATCAGTTTAAAGACAGAACATTAAGAGTAACTTTTTGGCTGCCCTATATTGTAAGGCAATGGCACCCCACTCCAGTGCTCTTGCCTGGAGAATCCCATGGATGGAGGAGCCTGGTAGGCTGCAGTCCATGGGGTCGCTAAGAGTCGGATAGGACTGAGCGACTTCACTTTCACTTTTCACTTTCATGCATTGGAGAAGGAAATGGCAACCCACTCCAGTGTTGTTGCCTGGAGAATCCCAGGGACAGGGGAGCCTGGTGGGCTGCCATCTATGGGGTCGCACAGAGTCAGACATGACTAAAGTGACTTAGCAGTAGCAGTATTATTTTAACTGTTTTAGACAAATTAAATTGGTTACAGCTAATTGCACATTTCTCATAATGAATCATTGGCAAATCCAATAATGCTAACCAGAAGCAAGTCTGGTGTTCCCTGGATGTAAGTAGAAGACTCCGAAGTGGTCAACATTTAGAACATCTGCCATTACCTAAAGCAAAGTTCCTACCTCAGACTCTACTAAACCTACTGCTTCTTGTTATTACATATCAAGCAAAAGGGCTGATCACAATGTAAATTAATATATAAACAAGCTCTTGATTTAAGGTTGCACCATCACATGAGGTTGAAAGCTAGACTTTTTTTCTTTTCTTTTTAGTTACAGTTTTTTGAGTCAGAAAGGTCTTGCTGAACCCCTGGCCCCCAAGTGGAGTCATTTTTCATATGAATTCTTCTTGCTGCTCTTCTGAGGTTGCCATGGCAATGAAAGAGAGGCCCTGGCCATGGCCACAGCCAAGTTCTACCAGAGCCACTCCGCTCTCTCTTCGCCACCTAAGATTGCTCTGAATAAAGAGTTCAGCAGCTAAAACACTAAATGGATTTCATCCAACTCCTTCGTTGTAAACATGATAAAACAGGCACAAAAAGGCTAAATGGCCAGCCAGACATCTTTCCTTGAATAATCACTAGAAATTTAACAATCTGGAAATTCTACATCATTTATTTTTTTGTTATATGCTTTTAACTCATATTTCCATTCAACTTACTGAAAATAAGGAAATAATTTACACTCAATTATTAAAAAGTAACACCCTTTTTACTTGAAAATAATTTTTACTTGAAAATTTTGATACTCACCCCATTATAATTCTCTGAAGGAAAAAAAAAAAGTACAAATGTAAATCTTAGTAAAATCCCAGGGGATAATAATTTAAATACACACAAAAATAATTTCTTCTAGACTGAATTAGTATTACAGTATTGTCAATCAACAATTTCACAATACAACATATCATGAATTTTAAAAATTACTAAATATCTAAAGTAAAGCTTTATTGAAAATGCTTCCCTTAATGAGACATGAAATGTTTTGTTTGTGGGGTTTTATTTTTCTATTTTCCTTGTTCTCATTAGTTTATAATATCCATAGGCAAAGATTATATACTGATAGAAGTATACAGAGTTCAGCATTCTATCCAATTCTAGTCCTATTTTTGGTCTTTTTGATCTAAGTGCTGAGAAAATTTTTTAACATTAAAAAGAAGATGAAATAGAAGGAGTTTTACTATAATCCTGTACCTCAGTTCTTTGAACTCATCCCTAGTTAGAGGTCAAAATCACATGAGGACGGACCAAGAAATTAAGAATTATGTCTAATCACTTTCCATCTTAACAACTTATTGAGATCCTCCTACAGTTTTATGGAAAGAAAAGAATTTTACTCCACCTGATTTGCAAAAAGATTTGTTAGCCAATCACCATAGTCCTTGAGTTCACTTAGTACTCTCCATTGATTTCTTCTTACTCCTAAAATGTCTCCATTTAGGAATTAGAGGTCAAACTTCAGTGCTTATCTCTTACACTATGTATAACATAAACTTCAAAGGAAATCGTGCTCTATACATGAACACATCATGTCCTCGTGTCGCACTTCCTGGGAGCTCTAGCTACCAACTAGAATCTTAGAACTCTGGCTTTTAATCCAAGTCCGCCTGCTAATGCCTGAAGCATAGGGTGCCCACAAGCCTCTTGTCCATCCTTGAGATCAAGGGGCTTTTCCCTGGCTTCCTGGAAGTTGCTAGGGTCAATGGGAGAATTCCTGTTTCTGGGAATGTTCTGCCCTTTCTTCTCTGCCCTTTCTGAGAGTATGTCCTCCTGTTCAATTTTTAACACTCTGTGAGAGAAGAGGGACAAGCATGAGGACACAGAAAGCAGCTTATCCCAGGGAAGAAAACTCAAGTCAGAATCTAGTTTCTGCTCTGTTCTAACAATGCCCTGTGAGTTAGAAGCCACCTCGCCATAGGACACATCTGCGGACACCCCATGGCAAGCTCTGAAGCCGCACTGCCCGAGTTTGACTTCCAGATTCTGCCATTTACAAACTGGCTGGTTTCAGATAAATTACTGATCCTTTCTGTAAAGTCATCTGCAAAACGAGACTCATAATAATAGTATCTTTCTCATAGTTCTTACTAAGATAAAAGGTAATGGGTCACATAAGTACTATGACCATATGACTTATTATTCAAGTACACTTTTGTAAGTGAACAGAGAGGTTGTTAATAATTACATCAGGACCACAGGAATAAGCCAGGACTTTCCTTGGAAATCCAGAATTATGGAGTTGCCTTGTCTTAAAACACCTAGCATGATGCCTGGGACCTTGTTAGAGTGAGCTATTAATATCCAGTTATATTGTCTGAGGGATTATGGTGAAAATTTTTCTGAGAGTATGGTATTCCACATTAGTATATTCAGAGTTTGTTAATTTGTAGCAGTTATTTTTTTTTTTAAAGAAAAGTGTACTCAAATGTATGTTTAAGAGGATCCCTTACTACTGTTTTAGAGCTTCCCTTGTGAAGCTAGTGGTAAAGAATCCACCAGCCAGTGCAAGAAACATGGGTTTGATTCCTGAGCTGGAAAGATCCCCTGGAGAAGGAAATGACTACCCACACCAGCATTCTTGCCTGGGAAATCCCATGGACAGAGGAACCTGATGGCCTACAGTCCATGGGGTCACAAAGAGTCAGACACGACTGAGCATCTGAGCATACTACATACTGCCAATGTTTCACTCATTTAGCCCCTACCCACACTTTGTGCAAGGGGAAGGCAAGCCTGGAGGGTAGCAAGAAGGCTGTTTGTATTCTTTCCAATCCCCTCTTGAAAGGGGTGATATGAGGTCAGTCTCATAGTAGCAGCAGGACTCAAGTTTAACTTCAGGAAGTCAATAGTTATTTTTGTTTAGATTTAAAAAAATTTAAAACGCTGTGTCAAAAATCCAGCAAAAATAATTGGTAATAGAAGCAAAGACATTCCAGACTCAGAAGTCCCATGAAGTCATCTCTATACCTCTTGCCAGCATAGGGTCTTTTTAAAACTTGTTCTCAGGGTCCTGGCCAGCCTAGCATCAGCTGCCCCAAAGATGGAGCTTCTATCATTTCTTTGGCAAAACATCATTGAAGTGCAGAAGACAAGGTCTTCTGACCTGAATTTCTCGGTTTAATATAATCCCAATCCTAAGAGATACCACATTTCTGTTAAACTCACCTTTTAACCAAAATCTGCTTCGTTTGAGTCTGTGCGCCTAGAAGCAGAATTGACACAGCATAGTTCAAATTCTTTTCATATTTACCAGCAAAAACTCCTGCTCTTTGAGGTTAACTTTAACAAAACTAGCACTCTACACTTAGCACAAGGACAGGATTTTTAGTCTATATGATGTGAAAAACAACAGCATCTGAGAAAGTCATATTTTATCGAAAAGTCTAATAGGTTCCTTTCTTCCTGATAACATCAGCAGGAATAGCATTTGTATACGGCCTTCCAGTTCACAAAGTAAGTCAAGATACATTACCTCATGGGTATTTTATTCTTTCGTTTCCACCAATTTAACATGCGTCAGGTCCAACCTCTTGCACGCCGCGGCCTAAGGAGAAAGCCCAGGCGGTAGAGCATGCGGGATGTTCTCGGCCCCGCTGTGGCAGTCAGGCAAAAGTGGGGCCAGCTCACAGCCCGCGAAAAGATGAGTTCATGTCCAGCCTGGGAAAGCGGCGCGGCGGCCTTTCCTGCTGCTCGGCATGAAATGAACCATGAGCAGCGTGAAATCACTGACCACAGGTGTAGAGATCTGCAGTGACATAAATATCTTTGCTGTTTAGCAGTTGGAGGAAGGCTGTGGGAAGACTTGCCACAAGCTCCTCCCGGCCAAGTCTGCCTTTATAAAGAAATGATCATTTCAGCTGCATTGTTGCCAGGGCACTTCATGAGTCCCATCCCAACTTCCAGTTAAAAGACTCATGAAGAATTAGAGACAGATATAGGTGACTACTTCTCTCTGGTCATTCTAAAGAAAAAAGCAAAAGCAAAAAAAAAAAAATCCGTGAAGTACAAAACTGGTGTGTTTGACCACAAACAAACTCTTCTGTGTGTTAAAAATAAAATCTCAATAAACAAGATTTACAAAGACAAAAAAAAAAGAGGCAAAATTGTAAGCTCTATGACAGGGAGATTATTAACAATACAACTATATAAAGTGTTTTAAAATTATGAATTTAACATATGAAAATATGCAAAGAAAATAGCAAGTCATCAAAAGGATGAAGGGAGGTTTCATCAAAATATATGCAGATGTTCAAATTCACTAATAATATGTGAATAAATGTAATAAATATACTGTATTTACCTGTAAAGCTGGAAGGCTTTTATTAAAACTATAATATCCAGCCTTATTTAGGATTTAAAAAAGGGAGACTAAACCATCTGATTTCAATTTTAATGCTTCTCCCATTTTATTTGATATCAAACCAGAATATTTGTCTGTTTTATTTATTCATATCCACATTATTGTGTTTGGTTCTTAGCAATGTAAGCAGATTAACAGTTGGATTTTTTAACTGAAGTAAAAATTATTCTTTTTTAATGGGAAAATATATTCCAGCTTTGTTTATTGTCACAAATGCCTTGTAACAGACTGTAGGGATTTATTTAGAATTTAAAAGATCCCATTTATGGTGGATGGGCCCAGACCAAGCCCTTTCAGAAGAGTGGCTAGTTCCAGTCACACAGTAAACTCCATACTTGTAGGCAGAGAAACTGAATGAAGTGGAATTTGACTTTCACTTTGCCAAACTGCTTTCATATGTTAGCATACAAGCTACAAGCTTGAGATGCCCTCTAGCCCAGATCATCTGACATACACTAAGGGAACATAAAACAAAACACGCCAGCAGCTGATTTCTTAGTTACAAAAGTATTTGATGTATTGTTCTGAAGTCAATATTTAATGCAAATGCAGCAGTGAATGTATCTTCCCCCAGTTCCTATCAGTTACTTTAAATTCTATTGCTTTTTTATCTTAAAAATAATTCAGTGCTCAGTTTCATGTTTCATTTACAAAGCAATAATTTGATTTTGCTAGTTGAGAGTTTATAATCCAATTTGTATCTATTGTTCAGCCCAGGGGAGTGAATTTGCATGGCTATCACAGCTTACAAATTATAAAAGCAAAACACATATGAAGTTTTGCAGTCTTTATAAGACTACAGTGAGTTTTAATGCCAATCACTTGTCATTTTTCTTAATGAAATTGACTTTTTACTACTGATATTGAACTAATTTTCTATTGAATCCTTCTTGATTGATTATAAATGAGGAAAGAGAGAGGTTGAATTAAGTTGTTCAGCCCAGTGGAGTGAATTTGCATGGCAATCACAGGTTACAAATTATAAACTCAACACACATCTGAAGCTTTGCAGTCTTTACAAGGCTATAGCAAGCTTTAATACCAAGTTGCTTGTCACTTTTCTTAATGAAATTGAATTTTTTGCTACTGATATTGAATTGTTTTCTACTAAACCCTTCCTGATTAATGATAAATGAGGAAAAGAGAAGTTGAATTAAGTTGATTGACACAGGAATGCTAATGTTTATATATTCCCTTTCTTGTTATACCACTTAAAAAATAAAGAAGACATATATCTTTAGAGTTGTTTCAAAGTTTGAGCATATTTTGTTTTTAAAAAATGGACAAGTAGGGATTAAACAATACAAATCGCTTTAAAGGAACAAGAAAAAGTAGACTGTACTAGGCTTTTAAAATAAATTGTTTGTCATTGGATACCAAATTTGCCTCCAATTTTCATGTTAATGAATGCATTGGGTTAAAGATCAAAATAGAAAATATATCAGCAAAGATAAACTTTTTACTGGATCTCAATTCAAACAAAATTTTATCTCAGATTTTATGAAACATTTTATGAAAAATGTTGTGTGTTGGCACGAAATACTTTCAACCACATTTTACCAAAGACAGAATGACCATTTTTAAGTGCACAGCATATTTTCATGCCCGCCGTGCAAGAGAATCCTATCCTAACTGATGACTCCTGTCTTCTTAATGTACTCATGAGACTGTTTCACAGGTACTCCAAACTCACCAAGTCCAAAACTGAACTGCCAGCCCCTCAAATCCTGCTGAATTAATCAGTATTTTTGATTGTACACAACAGAAACTAATTGCAATCTTCTTAGCAACTAGTATTTTGTTGGGAGGCTCCTAGCGCAGCTTATAGAAATTGAAAGCGGCTGCCCTCTACCCTCTCCCACCCCGCCCTCTGGGACTGGAACTAGACATTGAAAACCTTCAAGAAGCCTGGCAGTCCTTACCAGCTCTCAACTCTACAGCTCTCTGCTTGTTTGCTTTCTTCTGCTGCAGACCCATGATGTCCATGGCGGGGAACAACTACCCCAGAAAACTTTTGATGTGGGTCCTACAGTTCAGGCCATACAAGGACTTGGACTTCCCCTTTCTTCTTATTCTCTAAACGCTTGTCATAGGAAAGTTTCTTCCAGTTCCCTGAGCAAACCATGCTCTTCCCTGTTTCCATTACGACTATTGCCAAGGAATGCTCACCACCCAGTATGCCTTTGCCTAACTAACTTAGAGATCTTTGGGCTTTCAACTTAAAAGTCGTTTCCTCCAGGAGACCTTTCTTAGAGCCTCCATTCATTTGCACAACAAAAATTTACTGAGCAGCTACTCTAGGTCACACAGTGTTGGGACTGGAAGAACACTGGTCTCTGTCTTCATGGAGCTTATGGTCCGTGTGCATGCGTGTGTGCTCAGTCACTCAGTCATGTCCAACTCTTCCAACTCTATGGACTGTAGCCCACCAGGCTCCTCTGTCCATGGGATTTCCCAGGCAAGAATACTGGAGTAGGTAGCCATTCCCTTTTCCAGGAGATCTTCCCAAGCCAGGGACTGAACTGGGGTCTCCTTCATTGTGATTCTTTACCACTGAGCTACTGGGCAAGGAATATGTAAGCATATAATAAATACAGTAGAGGAGAGCAATAGGATAAAGGATAACAGGGTGGTCAGAGGAGGCCTACCTGCAGAGGTAATATTTCAGCTGAGACCTCTGAAAGACAGACGAGTCAGGGTTCTGATCCAAAGAAAGGAATCACCATATGCACCGGCTCTATGGTGTGTGTGAAGAACTGAAGGGAGGCCAGTGTCCCCCAAGACACTGAGAACATGAACAGGAAATGAGATCACCCCCCAAAAAGGCGGTGGCGCAGAGGTGAAGCATAAGTGATCTGTCCACAAGGTTTGGATACAGATACATTTTGCTTGACTGGTAGAATATTTTAATTATCTTAAAAAAAAAAAAAAGTTAAACATTAGGCAGGGCAGTACTCCACACTCCACAGTTAGGTCAGATTTCAGACATTTATGCTTCTTGCCAGTCCCCAGAATTCCATTTGAAAGGCACGGGAAACAGATTGGACTGACTGTTGGGCATTCTGTTTCTGTAGATCTGTGGAAACATGTAACACCATATTTAAAGTCTTTGAGATTGCTAATAGAGTGGTAAGAGTGGAATCCTGGAGCCACAGTGGAACCTACTCAAGGGGGACATGAGAACTGAACTCATCTTCTTAGCCTTGTCGTAGGCTGGCCTTTTTATTTCTCTGGTTGGTAAATGCTCTGAAATTATTTATATAAGATTATATAACTTATAGGAAATGCTCTTAAAAGTTTTACATCTTTCAATCTTATCCAGATACTCTCAGAATTGATTATTTTTTCTTTTTATACAAGGTTTCCATATCAGTATAACTTGCCTCATTTTCTGCCTACACTGCTTACAGTAAAATTCTAACTCAATACGTTAGCCCCTGCATCTGATCTACACCAAATAATATATTTTAAAACTATCTGGACCATTGTCCCTCAAATTTTTAAACTTAAGTCTAACACATCTCAGCTAAGTGATGATCTTCTTATAAAACACTTAAATACAAATAACAATATTGCTTTAGGGGTTGTAGGTAATTATGTTTTTGTTTTCTTTTCAGATATTTTATTCATAGTTTGTGTGTGTGTGTGTGCACACACATGCACACCATGTAGTATGTTTCTTTATCAAAAGAATTCCCATCATTTTACCTTTAACTGTTTCTCCATGAGACTAGTGATACCTGGAATTGTTTATGACCAGTTTCTATCAATTATCAATCACATTTTTGTGAAATGCTTGTGACTAAAAAATCCTACATTATTTTGATATATCTAATAATTAAATCCTAGGAAAAAACATTTGAAAAATAACATGAGGTGACAATTGTCAGTTGCAAAAAGAAAATATTAAGAAAAAATTACACCCACTCAGACACTTATAACTGTCAAAATAAAAGCTGAGCTAAATTGGAAGCACAAATAGAGTTGTACAAAAATAATTCTAGCTTAATAGTCTATATAAAAGGCATAAATACCCTCTTTGGGGATGTTTTTCTTGAGCAATTAGGACTAAAAGAGGTAATGAAATTCACTAGGTCTTCCATAGTTTTTCTTTAATGTTATTTTTTACATTCTCATTTGTTTTTGTATATGTTCAATATCTGACAAAGCAGGAGAAAATAAAATAAGGAACCAATTTTACACCTACATTATAGCTTAAATATACATTAGGTTCCCTGGGGAGGTACTCCTCAATAGACTCTTACATACTTTAGTAAAGCCAAACACATTAAATGCTTTTCTTTATCAAATTGCTGAACTTAAAGGAAAAAATATAAGAAAATTAAGAAATCACTAAACATATAATCCATATAAGCATATAATCCAAATCAGGAAAGGAGTACGTTACCCTGCTTATTTAACTTATAGGCAGAATACATCATGCGAAATGCTGGGCTGGATGAAGCACAAACTGGAATCAAGATTGCCAGGAGAAATATCAATAACCTCAGATATGCAGATGACACCACCCTTATGGCAGAAAGTGAAGAAGAACTAAAGAGCCTCTTGATGAAAGTGAAAGAGGAGAGTGAAAAAGTTGGCTTAAAGATCAACATTCAGAAAACTAAGATCATGGCATCTGGTCCCATCACTTCATGGCAAATAGATGGGGAAACAGCGGAAACAGTGGCTGACTTTATTTTGGGGGGCTCCAAAATCACTGCAGATGGTAACTGCAGCCATGAAGTTGAAAGACGCTTACTCCTTGGAAGAAAAGTTATGACCAACCTAGGTAGCATATTTAAAAGCAGAGACCTTACTTTGCCAACAAAGGTCCATCTAGTCAAGGCTATGGTTTTTCCAGTAGTCATGTATCGATGTAAGAGTTGGACTATAAAGAAAGCTGAGCGCCGAAGAACTGATGCTTTTGAACTGTGGTGTTGGAGAAGACTCTTGAGAGTCTCGTAGACTGCAAGGAGATCCAGCCAGTCAGTCATAAAGGAAATCAGTCCTGAATATTCATTGGAAGGACTGATGCTGAAACTGAAGCTCCAATACTTTGGCCACCTGATGAGAAGAACTGACTCATTTGAAAAGACCCTGATGCTGGGAAAGATTGAGGGCAGGGGGAGAAGGGGATGACAGAGGATGAGATGGTTGGATGGCATTGCTGACTCTGTGGACATGAGTTTGAGTAAACTCCAGAGTTGGTGATTGACAGGGAGGCCTGGCGTGCTGCAGTCCATGGGGTCGCAAAGAGTCAGACATGACTAAGTGATGGAATTGAATTGAACTAAACTGAAACATATGTACAAGAAACAAAAAGCTTTCCTCTTGGGGAAAAAAATAAAATATGGTGTTCCCTACTATTCTGTATAATTTTGAGAGATTGGATTTTTTCCATACGTTGTCAGAGGAGTTCAGAGTTTTCTCGGGGTCTCCAGGTTTTCTTTCCAAAATCAGTTCACAGGAAACATTAACATTTCTTAAATAGAAGTGCATTTCACAGTAAGGAAAGAATGGTCCCTTTAAGCTGATCAGTAGAGCAGGAACAAAATTAATGCCCAGGACTGGTGACAAAGTGTGCCACTCACTTCCATGAAATAGCATGTGACTGTCTGAGGGCAGAAAGCATTTAGCATAGAAAACAGCTTGCAGGATTTATTTTACACTTTTAAAATGCTCTTATACTTCTTCCACGCACTTGAAGCTTCAAATTAATGACTGCTAACGAGAAAGAACTGGGCAGCCTCACCAATTAACTTACTTCTCCTCAGAATAGCAAAACACCACCCTGGGTGCATTTTCTATCTTGGTAGGATGCATACAAACACATGTGATATTAAATAGAGAGGTAAAAGTATTTAATACAACAAAGGTTAAGAAGACACCCTGAGAGATTTGAGAGGATGAAAATAACTATTCCAAAGGTAAAAAAAAAAAAAAAAAGTTGAAAAGTCTGCCTAATCAGAGAACTTTTAATATCACGGCATTAGCAGAGCTCTGTATGGTTTAATAGTTCAATGTCCCACACAGGCTCAGCTTATGCCTAACTTCATAAGTCAGAGAAATAATCAAACTGCCCCTTAGGCCAAGCGAAAGTGCTTAAAGATCATATCCATCCCTGAGTAGATAAACCAGGTTTATTTACTTCTGGTTTTGAATATGAGATTCTTTCCATTTTGGAATTCTTTGGCAATTTTCTGTATGCCGCAAGTGAAAACTACTAAGCCAAGGAAAGATACATTTTAATCTCAGTGAGAACATTAGTTCACTTATTCAGTCATTCAAGAACTGTGAACTTGAGTTCATATTAAATAAGACAGGCCTCTGCACTTAAGAAATTTAAGCTTCCAAGCTGAAGTATGCAGCTAGGTGGAATTTTTTTTAATATGAAGAATAAAATTTGCATTTCAGCCTGTTTGGTATATTATACAATAGATTTCAGTTATGCAATTACCAGTATTTAATATAAGCTATTGCACTCATCTCACATGCTAGTAAAGTAATGCTCAAAATTCTCCAAGCCAGACTTCAGCAATATGTGAACTGTGAACTTCCAGATGTCCAAGCTGGTTTTAGAAAAGGCAAAGGAACCAGAGATCAAATTGGCAACATCCACTGGATCATTGAAAAAGCAAGAGAGTTCCAGAAAAACATGTATTTCTGCTTTATCGACTATGCCAAAGCCTTTGACTCTGTGGATCACAATAAACTGTGGAAAATTCTGAAAGAGATGGGAATATCAGGCCACCTGATCTGCCTTTTGAGAAACCTATATGCAGGTCAGGAAGCAACAGTTAGAACTGGACATGGAACAACAGACTGGTTCCAAATACGAAAAGGAGTTCATCAAGGCTATATATTGTCACCCTGCTTATTTAACTTATATGCAGAGTACGTCATGAGAAATGCTAGGCTGGAAGAAGCGAAAGCTGAAATCAAGATTGTTGGGAGAAATATCAATAACCTCAGATATGCAAATGACACCACCCTTATGGCAGAAAGTGAAGAAGAACTAAAGAGCCTCTTGATGAAAGTGAAAGAGGAGAGTGAAAAAGTTGGCTTAAAGCTCAACATTCAGAAAACTAAGATCATGGCATCTGGTCCCATCACTTCAGGGCAAATAGATGGGGAAACAGTGGAAACAGTGGCTGACTTTATTTTGGGGGGCTCCAAAATCACTGCAGATGGTGACTGCAGTCATGAAATTAAAAGACGCTTACTCCTTGGAAGAAAAGTTATGACCAACCTAGATAGCATATTAAAAAAGCAGAGACATTACTTTGCCAACAAAGGTTCATCTAGTCAAGGCTATGGTTTTTCAGTAGTCATGTATGGATGTGAGAGTTGGACTATAAAGAAAGCTGAGTGCTGAAGAACTGATGCTTTTGAACTGTGGTGTTGGAGAAGACTCTTGACAGTCCCTTGGACTACAAGGAGATCCAACCAGTCCATCCTAAAGGAGATCAGTCCTGGGTGTGCATTGGAAGGACTGATGTTGAAGCTGAAACTCCAATACTTTGGCCACCTGATGCAAAGAACTGACTCATTTGAAAAGACCCTGATGATGGGAAGTATTGAGGGTAGGAGGAGAAGGGGACAACAGAGGATGAGATGGTTGGATGGCATCACAGACTCAATGGACATGGGTTTGGCTGGACTCTGGGAGCTGGTGATGGACAGGGAGGCCTGGCGTGCTGCAGTTCATGGGGTTGCATAGAGTTGGACACAACTGAGCGACTAAACTGAACTGAACTGAACTGAATATAAGCTGTGGCTTATTATTAGAAGAAATGCTGATTACACTTGGAGAAATAGAGCATAAGCATAGAATTAAAAATCATAGGTCAGCAAGATTCAACAATAGTGAAACTTACACTCATTTTTCTGTGTATTTACATGAGAAGTTATGGGAAAACTTCTGTGAATAGCTATAAACTAACCTGTAAATAATGTTGAGAGGCAACAAAGTTTGCCCTTAGAGAGATTGGCATCACGCCTCTATCACCGATTTAATGATATTAGTAAGATTCCCTGAATCTCACTTTTCTCATGTATAAGACGAAGGAAGTAGTCAGTCTCTCTGTTGGTTTTTATGTAGATTGAGACACTGTTTCAAATAGCCATTTCCTTCTGCAGGGTATCTTCCCAACCCAGGTGTTGAACCTGAGTCTCCTGCATTGGCAGGCAGGTTCTTTACCACTAGCACCAGCTTGGGAAGCCCAATATCAACTGCTATTAAATAGACATTAGGAGGTAAAAGCAAACTGCCATCAAATGTGTAAGCAATGACCCTCAGGTTTATTTCCCAAAAAATAACATTTGTGGCTGAAAAATTTGAATACTTTCAGAATTTACTGGGCAAGCAGGGGGAAAGACTGTAAAATGGTGGCGTATCTCTGTAAATTTTAGGTCTACTTAGCTACTAAACCTCATGAGCAAAGGCCCCTAATTCCTGCTCTTCTTCATTCAGAGTGAACCCACAGTAACATGATGAACACCCTTTTATATAAGTGTATTTCCCCACCCTAACTTTCCAGTTTGTGTCTAAGCATCCAACAATACCAAGTCTTTTTGATCTTTCTTCAATACCATCCCCCATTGAAACCTCATCTTTGACATTTTATTAACACAAAATATAAAAACCAATAGCAACAATGTTTGATCCCTCCCATTGGTCTTGGCATTTCAACAGCAGTCAAAGGCCAATATTTCCGTTGAAAATTTGAAGCATCTTTTATAAAACATGTCAGGCTTCTGAAGGAAAGGATGCCAGATTAGGAAGGTGGTTACAACTTCCTGTGAAAATAAAGTCATCCTGGATAATTACTGCTGAGTCATCTCTTGGGCAGTTTAGTTAATACATGAGAAATGAGTGTCCATCCGACATGCCTTTAACTTGTTCAAATGAAAATCATGTATTGATTTTCTTTGATTTAAAATCCCTAAATGTTATTAAATAAAACAATAAAAATTAAAAAATTGGCACCCCTTTTATGCTCAAAAATGTCAGCCCCCAGGTGACTTTTTAGAGAAATATCATCTTTAATCCCTGAGACTTCACAAGATGTGTTTCTAGAATATCAAGGCCTAGGAGGTAAGCACCATTATCATACTTGGTTTGTGAAAGATCAAGAAAGAAAAGTAGTTACGGTTGAATAGGTAGTTATCTGCAGAGCTGAGTTTAGGATTAATTTATCAATTCAGTAGACTATTTACTGAGTGACTGTTATGAGCTAGGTCTCCAACCACCCGGCACTGCTGGGCATTCCTCTATTATTGCAAGATTTCCTGTCTGCTTGTCTTTGATTTGGCAGAGCAAAGCAACCCTTCATTACTCTACTCTAATGCCATGAGTTGACCAAGGAGAAAGAGGACTTTGGCTCCTCCACCTTGCATTACACCTCAAAGCCCAGAAGCCCTGGCCTATCCTGGGTGATCCCCCTGGCTATGTTCTCTGGGTTCAATGGCATGTGCCTAAAAGAAAGGAAAAAAAAAATCAAAGCTCTTTTCTTTGATCCTAGAACTGTAAATCCCCTGAAGGCTTTTATTTGACCATTATTCTTTGAGTAGAAAGGTAGTATTTGAAATTGGTTAAACTAACTAAGGGAGTTTGGAGTCAACCATCTGGAACATATGATCACTTTCTTCCTAAATTTAAGTCCAGCCCTAATTTGAACCATGATCCAAAGAAGCTTTGGTTCTCTGGCTCCTATGTATACAAAGGTCATATGAAGGGAAGCCAGAGCACCATTTTCCTTACTGGTTTGGCAATAAATTGATCTTTTATAAAGAATATCAGCCAAATGAGTTGATCCTACATGTAGTTTGCCAAGGATCTCTGCATTGACCAGGAAATGGGAAATTATCTTTCACACCAATGACATTGAATACTCAACATCTTTCTTGAGACTTTTCTGCTTTGATGTGAACAGTCAAGACTCTGTGATATAGATGTGTGTTGAATTCCTGCAGAGTCCTCTGGGTTTTTTGGCAAAGGAGCACCCCTCCTTTTTTATTCTAAAGAATTGCTTCTATAGGCCACAAGCTGTCCACCAATCCATAACCTAGCCAGCTGGACTGTTAGTGAGTCTGTTCTAATTTGGGAACCATTGCAGTTCTGAAACAGTGCCTTAATAATTCTGTTCCATGTGTATCAGCCATTAACTGAGGTTTGGCCCCACCATGAAGAGCAATTATGCCGCTTTCTCATTAGTGTCCTTATCCGTCTGTAAAGCATCCTGTCAATAAACTATATTCTCTGCTCTTGGGGTCTTTTGAAACCTAACCTCCTGAATATCTGCCTAAGGTAAAAGGAGATGCAGTAAACATTGGTGCATACAACAGATGCACTTACAGAGATGCAGTAGTGACTAGTGGGGAGTGAAGGAGGCTGAAAAGGGCTTGCATCCTGTCCTCAGCACAGTCCTGCCCGTGGAGCTAAACTCTTCCAAGCCTGAATATCATCTCTTTGGGGCATGTGGGTATAACTATTCGTAATAGAGACTGCACTTGTTTTAGAGAGACTCACTCATGCAGTGTCCTTCCCGAAATTGACAAGGAGGGAAATAGTGAAAACTTTGATTAGTTTTCCACTACTTTGATTCATATCACACAGTTATGGGAATGATTTCTGCATGACTACCTGTAGATAGTATTTGAGCATATGCAATAGGGTTCATACTAACAAAATTCATATTCTTTCTACAGTTTGTATAAGTTGTTTTTCTAAAACCTCAGAAGGATATTTTTAAGTCAATGTGAATGCTAACCACACTGTTGGCTTTGCTGGTTTATTTATTCAGTATATGAAATATTCTTCAGCTGTAATTTAAAAACAACTTTTTTGATAATTCATTGATGATCATTTCATCATATTAAAAATTCAGCCAAATTGAATTTGTATTGAAGTATATTTGATGTACAATACTGTGTGAGTTACAGATATACAATATAGTGATTCACATTTTTAAAAGTTATACTCCATTTATAATTGTTATGAAATATTGGCTATATTCCTTGTGTTGCACAATGTATCTGTGTAGCTTATTTTATGGACAACAGTTTGTACCTTTTAATCTCCTGCCTCTATATTGCCCCATCCCCCTTCCATCTCCCCACTGGAGAAAGAATTTTGATTAAGACTTTGGCCACCAAATCTTTGGGTTGTTTCAATTAATCTAATGCTAGAGAGTTCCTTTTGTTGGTTTGCTTTTAAGCTTCCATTAGCAGTGGCTTTTACAATTGGCACTGTTGACATGGAAACCAGTATAAAGAACAAACAGAATAAAAGAAGTAGGATTAAAAGAATGCAAATATAATCAAATGACCACATAATTCACATTTCCATGAAATTCTGGAATTACCTGGAAGAATACATAAAAATGAATTCAAGTAAAAGAACTATTTTTCCTGTTGACTCCCTGGATTGGCAATTTGCTGATTTCTGCATCTTCCATGGTTTGTAATTTTCAGCTCTTTTTTGATATGTAAAGGAAATATATGATTCAGGGAAATATTCCTGAAGTCATAGAGCATGCAAGATGGACATATGGAACACCAACGGCTATAATTTAGCATCTCAGGTCCCTGCCAGTATCCAAAGACTTTCACACCAACTCAGCCTAGGTAACCACATTCAACAATTTCCATCCCACTATTGCCTAAAGCAAGCTCTTCACAGAGCGAAGTCACAGTTAGCATCCATACAGTGCTATGTTGATGTATTTTTAATTTAAATACATTTTAATATGTTCAAAATGAAGAAATGCCCTGTCCATAACCAAACTATGTTTTAAATTATAAGTATAATTTAAATTATAATATTTTAATTGTTATGTTGTTTATATATATTATAAAATATATAATATTTTAATTGTTATATTCCACTGTGTTCTCTCTGGAGAGCCTTTTTTTTCCAGGCACCTCCATTTAGCTTACAGCAGAGATTATCAAAATTTAGGTTGCATGGGAATCATCTGGAAGGTTTGTAGAAACATCGATTGCTTGGCCTGACCACCAGTTTTTGGCTCAGTAGGTCTGGGGTGGAGCCAAATAATTTGCATATCTAACAAGCTCCCAAGCAACCGGGGATGCTGCTGGTCCAGCAACTATACTTGAAGGACGACTGGCTTAAAGGGCCATCCATCCTGCTAGGCTTAGATTTCCCATCACTCACCCATTTGAAAAACTCTAAAATAAGCAAAAAATAATAATATTTTTTCTCAGCTTTATTGAGATCTATTGACATGTAATATTGTATAAGTTTAACATGTACAATATGTTAATTAATGAGCAAAGAATTTATGTAAGGATCCAAGACGGTTAGATTATTGATAGGTATTTTGAATAGCATCTAATATCACTTTTTCCTTCTGGAAATTCAGAAGTTATTTTCCTAGGCAATGCTGGTGTCCTCAGTCACCAACACCTGTGTGACTAATTGCCATCTGCACTCCCTGGAGCCTTGATAATAAGAACATATCAAGGATCTTTTGGAGAAAGCAATGGCAACCCACTCCAGTACTCTTGCCTGGAAAATCCCATGGATGGGGGAGCCTGGTAGGCTGCAGTCCATGGGGTTGCTAGGAGTCGAACACGACTGAACAACTTCGCTTTCACTTTTCACTTTCCTACATTGGAGAAGGAAATGGCAACCCACTCCAGTGTTCTTGCCTGGAGAGTCCCAGGAACACAGGAGCCTGGTGGGCTGCCGTCTTTGGGGGTCACATAGAGTCGGACACGACTGAAGCGACTTAGCAGCAGCAGCAGCAAGGATTTTTTTTTTTTTTTAGCAGCAAGGATATTTAATGAATTTTAAGACACACCACTTATGTATAATCTTAAGTACTTTTTACATAAAGGAAATTATGGACCTCCTGTCTAATATATTACATTAATCCAAATAAATGAAATAGAACCAACCCTTTTGTGGGATGTGGCATTAAAGTTCAATTAAAAGGTGAGGATAAAGTCTATAGTTACATAGTCTATATAGCTTCTAGAATGTAAAAACTAGTCCACCTGCTGAGTCCCCAAGTAGGGGAAGGAGCCAAGAAGGAGTAAGGGAGTATTCTCCACTGTCAGGAGACCACAAATCTAATGTTCCCATAAGATTAGCAGAGCAGAAGCAAAAATCTGAATGTTTTGATTTATAAATTTACCACCTGTGTCTGCAGCTGACTTCCTAGGAGGACCACTTGATGTCTCAAACATTGTATTGTTCCAGTTCCATTACAAGGGACAATTATATTGACCTGCCACATGATTATGTGAGAAGACCATTAATGGAAAAGAGTTCTTTTCAAACTTAACTTTCTAGACTATAAATAATGGTCAGAGTACTTATTGGTCTACCTTTGCTCAATTTGATTAACCAATTTGCCTGAGAGTTCATGCTGTAAAAGATGAACACTGAGAGAGAGCAGTGGGGAAAAAAAAGAACTCTATTTTACATGTAAAAATGTAGAAATAGTGATGTTTGGAGGCTTTTTTTTTTTATTATAAGCAGAGTATAAATTGAATGGTAATCTAGACTCCAAGGACAATTTTACCTTCACATATATTAACATTAATTTTACTGTACTATCTTTCCAGTGACTAAGTGTTTTAGACTGGTAATCACTGACTTTGCCCAGACCTTAGTCATCTCTCCATTCATTGATTCATTCACTCATTGAACAAATACTAATGCCTAGTATTCTGTTTGAACTATGGTGGAACTGTTCCCTTGACCTTACATTCTATCAAAGTTATGTAAGACCAAGGTACAAGATGTTCAAACATGAAATTAAAAGAAATAAAAAAGATACATGAAAAGATAACCAGCATATATGGGGTGATTCAAAAATAATGAAAAATCATATTGCCAAATATGCAGTTTGGTGGCGCTTCAGATTGTTACTTTACTTTGAAACTAGATTAAATACATACTTACATCTTTTGCTGTATGTCCACTTATCAAATTTCATTCATTAATCTATTTATCCATGTATGCAACAAGTATTAGAATAAGCTAATCATCCCATAATCATATTACAGGCCAGTGCATATACCGTTATAAAACCCAGCATTTCTCTAGGAGGCATTGGAGACCAAGGTTTCCTACAGAAATAAAGCCAAGCATTCCTCTTTCACAAAATCTCCAATTAAGTTGGATAAATACTACATACCAATTTCAGCCTAAATTAGCAACTTGAGTGAGGGTGAATACTTCTGCAGGCCAAGTATTTGGGGGTAAAACAGAACATTAGTGTTAATGAACTCTGATCTTAGGAAATTTCAATGTAGCTTTTTCTTTGTGTTTCATTTGTTCCTTAAAGGCTAAATTTGAGTAAGATACATTTCTAGTTCTTTCCCATTAAAGTCTTTTTAAATTATATTACATTTTCAAATAAAGTAACCAATTTTGATAAATTTAAATGGAGAATAATGTTCTGGAGCTTATGTAATTCTCCAGGCAAGAATACTGGAGCGGGTAGCCATTCCTTCTCTAGAGGGTCTTCCCGACCCAGAGATTGAACTTAGGTCTCCCAAATTGCAGGCAGATTCTTTACCATCTGAGCCACCAGTCACCCATTTTTAAATATTATATCATAAATTTTAAAATCTCACAGCAGTTTCCCAAACATTATTGAAAGTGTACTTTGGATCAAACTCCATGCAAGGCTCTGGTTCTGCAGAAATGAGTAGGGTATGGATGTAGATCTGAAACTGATCAGGCGAGTGTTATCCTTTGTTGATAGTGTACAGAATTTATATAAATATAGACTTAATTTTGGACTATTCAGAGGTGTCAGAGCATTAATTGATTGGTTTTAGACTCTGAGGAACAAAAAAGGCTAGTATTTCAGAGCAGTAGACAAAGGTATCTTAAACTCTGGAACCTAAAATAAGCCATTAGATTACTTTGCTGCTTTAATAAGCTTACTAAATTAAATTTTACTGGTTCACACAATGAATAACAAAAACTTCATCTCTGTAATTAAAACTGAGCAGGTCTGTTTTCTCCAAAGATGCCTAGGCTTTAATCACTTTAACCCTGAAGATAAAATTTTCTGTCCCACTAGGGCTAACCCACATGAAATCGCACAGAATTCTGCCCTCATGTAAAGAGCTTTGATTTAGTGAAGTGCTTCTGTTGTTTATGCTTATTTTTTAAAAGAGCTGTAGGTCATTATTGTTTTGTCCCAGAAGCTTACATATAGACACTATTTAGCTAACCCTGGCCAATAGTTTGAAGTGGCCAAAGATTGCTTTTGATACTTTCCCTTGAGAACCATTCAGTCATTTTCTGAAGATGTCTACTTACTTCAGTTGCTTGTCATCTTTAATCAGATGACAACATTTTTAATTTTTTAAATAAATGTTTAAATGTTTAAATGTTTAAATAAATAAAAAAATGTTGTTACTAAAAAATCACAAAAATAAATATAAAATAATTAAATTTTCAAATAACATTTTTATAAGTTCATAGCATGTGTACTTTGGAAATCATTGAAAGCTTAAAACTATACAAAACTTTAAAATAACATGTAATGGAGAAAGAGATGATATTTAAATGTAAATATATGCCTTTTAATAAACATATTAACTTATAAACCATATGTCATACACATAAATTTGCGTAAACGTGTACTTGTGTTTATATTTGTATATATAAATATGACAAATATTATGTATATACATATATATATTGTTGCAGTTTAGTCACTAAGTCGTGTTCAACTGTTTGTGATCTCATGGACTATAGTCCACCAGGCTCCTCTGTCCATGGGATTTTTCCAGGCAAGAATACTGGAGTGGGCTGCCATTTCCTTCTCCAGGGGATAGTCCCAACCCAGGAACTGATCTCCTGCACCGATAGGCAGATTCTTTACCACTGAACCACCTGGGAAGCCCATATATACCCTTTATAATTCATTCATTTGCCAAACCACCTATTTGACAGAGAAAGAAGAAGATATTTTATGAAGTGAATTTGAAGTTCTGTTAATTGTTAGAGGTTTTTGTATACAATTCTTTCTTGTAAAGAAAAACTGTATTTCATAATACAAATCCAAATTTGAAGAAAGAGAGAAATCATAAAGAAAAAGTAGATTTTTTCTAAAACTATTTTATTCTTTTTTATTCTTATTCATGGTTTTATGCTCTTTGGCATAATTTCGTTCATCTTGTATCAAGGAATAGCTAACCTAAGGCCAGGTATTCTAGGAATGGAATGATTCAAAGCTAGAATTTTAGTATTTTATACTTGTTCACAATCTTAAACTGTCAAACATAGACTGTCTGTCTCACCTTAATCTCTTAATTTCTCCTAGGATTAAGAACTAATTTCTCCCCAACACAGTAATTATTTTTCCCAAGAGAACACAGTTACTTCACTATATAGAATGAAGTTGACAACTATTTTCATTTCAAACTATTGGAGAGAAATTTTAACTCAATTCTTCTAGGTTTTTTTAAAAAGGGAAATATCTTCAGTTCAGTTCAGTCTCTCAGTTGTGTCCGACTCTTTGCAACCCTATGAACCACAGCACGCCAGGCCTCCCTGTCCATCACCAACTCCCAGAGTCCACCCAAACTTATGTCCATTGAGTCGGTGATGCCATCCAACCATCTCATCCTCTGTCGTCCCCTTCTCCTTCTGCCCTCAATCTTTCCCATCATCAGGGTCTTTTCAAATGAATCAGCTCTCCGCATCAGGTGGCCAAAGTATTGGAGTTTCAGCTTCAACATCAGTTCCTCCAATGAACACCCAAGACTGATCTCCTTTAGGATGGACTGGTTGGATCTCCTTGTAGTCCAAGGGACTGTCAAGAGTCTTCTCCAACACCACAGTTCAAAAGCATCAATTCTTCAGTGCTCAGCTTTCTTTATAGTCCTACTCTCACATCCATACATGACCACTGGAAAAACCATAGCCTTGACTACACGGACCTTTGTTTGCAAAGTAATGTCTCTGCTTTTTAATGTGCTATCTAGGTTGGTCATAACTTTCCCTCCAAGGAGCGTCTTTTAATTTCATGGCTGCAGTCACCATCCGCAGTGATTTTGGAGCCCCCCAAAATAAAGTCAGCCACTGTTTCCACTGTTCCCCATCTATTTGCCACGAAGTGATGGGACTGGATGCCATGATCTTAGTGTTCTGAATGTTGAGTTTTAAGCCAACTTTTTCAGTCTCCTCTTTCACTTTCATCAAGAGGCTCTTTAGTTCTTCTTCACTTTCTGCCTTAAGGGTGGTGCCATCTGCATATCTGAGGTTATTGATATTTCTCCCAGCAATCTTGATTCCAGTTTGTGCTTCCTCCAGCCCAGCATTTCTCATGATGTACTCTGCATATAAGTTAAATAAGCAAGGTGACAATATACAGCCTTGACGTACTCCTTTTCGTATTTGGAACCAGTCTGTTGTTCCATGTCCAGTTCTAACTGTTGCTTCCTGACTTGCATACAGGTTTCTCAAGAGGCAGGTCAGGTGTTCTGGTTATTTCCATCTCTTTCAGAATTTTCCACAGTTTATTATGATGCACACAGTCAAAGGCTTTGGCATAGTCAATAAAGCAGAAATAGATGTTTTTCTGGAACTCTCTTGCTTTTTCGATGACCCAGCAGATGTTGGCAATATGATCTTTGGTTCCTCTGCCTTTTCTAAATATCTTAGAACCTGATTAATCCAGAGACTCACTCATGGACGAAGTGTTCTTGAATATTCATTTAACAAGTAACTTTCAAATTACTATGTTCTATCACATTTCAAGGAGTTGAGTGTTGTGAAGCAACATTTTTGATAATTTCTAATTTAAAATATTAACATTAATTACCCATCTGAAACTTATTGACATTTTGGGAAGGAAGAAGTAACCAAAATTTCTCCCAAATGACTTTGCAATTGTTACCCTCCATTTATTAAGTAATCCATCTTTTCCCTACCAATGTAAGACGCCACTTTTACCCTACAATAAACTCTCACGGGGAGTTAGACTTATTTATGGATTTTCCATATAGATATATTAAAACTAATTCCTTTTATACTTCTCCTTTGGTCAATGTTTTGCTCAACAAGATTTTTTTATCTTGGATAGAAAATATGTCCTCATTAAAGCCATAAGATAGAAAGTGAGGGGTCAGTGAGTCAGGTTACCTTCATAGACACAAGGAAGTCCAATGTGTGTGTGTGTGTGTAATATTGTGAATTATTACAATGTTATATTGAAAAGGCCTCTTTTAAAAGTAGAAATAGTAATCATTTATGTGTACTAATCATTCAGGGTTTATAATAATAATTTTTTAATCTTCCCGACTATGTGAAGAGGTATTATAATTATCAATACCATCTAAATTTTTTAGGATGAGTATTTTTCTCAGAGATACAGGTCATTAGCTCAAGGCTAAGTGGCTAACAAATAACAAAAAGAGATCTCAAATCTAACACAGATCTTGTGACAGTAATTCAAAGCTCTTTCTAATACTTCAAATTTCCTAGAGTTGGAAGCATTTTCAGAGTTTTGGCTTTGTGCCTAGCACTACAATAAATGTTGTGTGGTAGGAAAAAAAATCTTCAGTTCTGACTCCCTAGGTTAAGAGTGGAATCACCTCTAAAGTCCCCAATAGACTGAGCAGAGGCAAAACTGTGAAGTGGTGGCTTATCTTGTCACTAGCTTGGCACCTTTACATTGATAGTGTTCTCGCTTCAAACACCAGCCATTTCATGCTCTCGTGGTTCTAATGAGCAAACAACACATCAGTGTCCCATTCCAGTCTGTCTGCCTTGGACTTGGTCTCCTTTTCAGTTTCAGGGCTGTGAATTTACAGCTCTGTATCCTCACAGAGTCTCCAGTTGCATAATAATTGAAGAGTGATATACCAAAATCCTTTCTTCTTGGCCATCTTTACTTTACAAAGGACTTCTAGTAACTGTTACTTTTTTATTATTAAAGAAATATGTCATTATGGGAAACTTCACTTGTTATCCTAAAACTTATGATAATCTTAATCTTTGCTTAGATAAATATAAATATATATAGATATATACAATATAGGGAGAAATAAAACAGTGGAAAGACGTGAGCTCTAATTCTTTCCTTAGCATTTATAACTTGGGTAATAATGGCAAATTTCTTTGGCTGCTAGTTCTGTATCTAGCCTGTGTACATATAGTAAAACATGGTCACGTTCCACTTATCTAAGCCTCATTTCTTTATCTATAAAATGAATATACTTACAGTTGCTGCACTCACTAAGGCTTGTGAGGTACAATTGAGACCATGTGTATAAAAATCAATTGCAAAGAAACAACGAAGCATAGGATTGAGAGATTTTGAACAGTGCACTCTTAAGGATGCTAATCTTTGTAGAAATTCTGCTTCTACTTTTCTAGTCTCTACTGATATGAGGGATCTACTCTTGGCATGTAAGGAAATTGAGACTGACACAAACATATGTGCTAGTTATTCTGCAGAAGCATTGGGACTTTAAAGTGAAAAATTCCGTTATTGAAACACAGAATAACAAAGAAGCTTTCCATCTCTTCCGTTGCACTATGAGTTATCCCACAGTTTATTCTCATTATGTAAAATGGGGGCAGAAGGCCCCCAAAACAGAACTTCTTTGTCTTGGCCACGACTGAAATTATTATATTTTTTTTAATTAGGCCAGCATCACAGCAGAAACAAATAAACCAGTCAGCAAACAGAGCAGAGAAGATTAAATCTATAGGATGTCAGTATCATTTTCTGTTTTCAAGGCAAATGAAATCTCTCATGCCTTCATTTCAATGACTAAGACAAGAAGCTGGCCTTCTGGGTAGAGGTCAAGGGCAATTTGATAAGGCCCTTGATCTCAAAATATGTTAAAAATCAGAACATCTTATAAAAAAATTAGGATGAAGTTTTCTGAGCTGTTGTAAGAACCAGAAAACGTCAAGTTTCAAGAGACCTTAGACCTTATCTGCTAACAAAGCTGTTTCATTTTACAGATGGGAAACTAGAGCTGAGTTGATTAGCCTAAGATGATATGGGTATGGTGAATGGTAAAATCAGGACAAAAGAATGGATCAATAATATCACTTGAACATTAATATTCGTAACTTCAGTAATTATTTACACTCTTTAAGTTTCCTTCCAATTGTACTTATAAATACTGCTTCACAAATGCTTAGGGCACTCCCTGAAATGCTTTCTCCATCTGCCTCACACACAGAATGGTTCAGCATATAGATTACATACTCAGAGAAAGTTTTCCATGGAGAAGAAAGAGAACAGAGATGGGAATGCTGGGATTCTGCTGTTTTCATTGTCACGCTCCCCTTCATCTTTTTCTTTAGTTTGAAAGATATTCGCTCGGTTGCATCCAGTATGACTAAGGCACCATGCCTTAGTATTGCTGTTCTTGGGACATGCCGTGTCTATTACTCTTTCTTGTCTTCTTAATCTCTCTCTGCCTCATGTTTTTCATCTGCAAAATGAGGATGACAAAAGTACCTACCCTGTCTGTGAGAATTCATGAGACAGCACATATAAAGCAATTAAACATTGCTAACACATAGTAAATGCTAATAATTGTTATTCATATGACCACCATTATTATTGTTATTTGCACAATCTTTTCTTCAGACAGTGTCAGTGAAATGCCACTTTTTAAAGTAATAAGGCTATTCACATGGTACCTGGAAAAATATTGGGCCAGATAGCTCCAATATATTATTTGAGATTGTTTTTAAAAGCCAGTTTAAGTGCAGAATAATTTTCAGATCCCACTGAAGATTGTTCCTTATAATTACAATGACAGATGAAGCTTTTTTAATGTGTAAAATTTTAAATTAGGTTATTAAAGGAAAAAGTTTACCAGCAATGTGCAAGAACAATCCCATAAATTGAGACTGTCTCCGAGTAATCTTATTTCACACAGAGAGTAAAAGTTGTTCCTAATTCTAACTTTCTAAGGACTTTCCACTTCTCTGTATCTGGGCCCTATCCCTGACTTTTTGGACTTTCTAGAGGCTTCACTATTAAATTACAGTTTATTCTCAAAGAGAAATGGAATTTGCCCAGGCTACAATAAAAATAAGTGTCTATATAATGAATACTTAAAATGTTTTATGGACCCAACTTCCTTGAAGTTTATTTTAATACTGCAAGACAGGCATTATCATCCTTTAAATGAGAAAATGAAGCCTCAGAAAGACTGACTGACTTTCCCAAGGTCACACAGCTCGTAAATGCTATAACAGGATTTCACACCTAGCTTGGTCATTTGCCATGGAGAAAGATTAAGAAGCTTTACTGAAAAAACAGCATTCTAGAAATGATTACCTTTTAAAACATATAGAAATATTACAAATAAAATTTAAGAGAAAAATCAAATAAAGATTATATATGAAGAAATATGAAAAACAAGAAATACCTTTTTAAATCAGATATTCTGTAAGAAACCAGTGATTCTATATTTAATAGAGTGATATCTATATTTAATACCAGTGATATCTATATTTAATAGAGTATTTAATAGAGTGATCTAGCAAATAAAAACACATGTATGTACTTTTACTCTGAGCAACAGATGTTGTTAGATTTTTTTTAACATTCATTAACATGAATGATTAGGCTGATCTTTGAAAATAAAATTTTAAAATATTTTTTTGCAGAGCATTTGAGACTTCTAATTGTTCTTTGGGATTATTTGTATCCCAGTTTCCTTTAAAGCCAGTTTTACTTTAGGAACATCCTAGAAGCATAGTAAGAGGAGCGTGCCCTTTCTGACCGCGTGGACTATAGCCTGCCAGGTTCCTAGGTCCTGGAACCAGACAAGAATACAGGAGTGAGTAGCCATTCCCTCCTCCCGGGGAACTTCCCAAACCAGGAATCGAACCTGTGTCTCTTATGTCTCCTACATTGGCAGGCAGGGATACCTCTAGCGCCACCTGGAAAGCCCAGTGAGAGTCAGGATTCATGTGCAGGTAGAGACTATATCGCTGAACTTTCCAGGGAACACAGAGCATTGTGGAAGAGCAGTAGCTCTGCGTCCGGATTTGAGAATGGACATGTATCAATATTGTGAGAGTGTTAATGGTCTCTCTTGGCCTTCATGGGGCTTTTGGTTTGCCTTAAATGTTTTGTTTTTCCTCGTAGCAGTCTCTGCTGCTTTCTAATATTTAGGTGCCACTTCCCGTGTACAGTAATCATAAAATGGAAGGAAATTGGTTATCATAACTGATGTCACTGTTGCCATGTATTGAGGGAAAAAAATGAAACAAGTGCCATTAGGAACCAGAAGTGTTCTGTGGAGTCACACTGTCCTCTTGTGTACGTACAGAACTGATGTTGTCAGACTGCGTGGAGCTCTTCAAGACTTCCTGAAGAGCCTCATCCACTTTTGAACAAGAGTTGCCTTTTAATTAGACTGCTCAGATCATCCATATAAGTCACAGTAATTCACACTATCAAAAATATAATTGCCATAAATATTTTAGGATCTCCAGCTGGATTTAATTAAGCAAGAGCGTTCCCCCCACGTTTATATTCACCAAATGGTTGTCAGTTCCATGTAAATTTCATGAAGATCCTATGTATGTTTTTAAGATTCTGAATTAATTTAATTACCGATTATGGTACCATCAAACAAAAGACATGCTTTTCTAAAGTGAAGAAATCATCATGAATATGGGGAAAATGAAAACATAGACCATAGATTCAGAAAAACTTAGGTTTGAATTTGGACTCTACCTCTTATTCAGTGGAAGACTATAAGTAAGTCTCTTACTCTCTCTGGGTGCAGTTTCTGCCTCAATCAAATGAAGATGCCGCATACGGCATACGGTCTTTAGCTCTTCATGTTCCTCTGATCCAAGAAAACATGGAACAGAGACATGCTGACCTACTGTGACTTCAAAATACAGCGTTAGGGGATGATACATTTTTATGTCATCAATGTGAATAATTATCGAGTACTCACTACTCTGAGTTCCACTTGACAATATGATTTCCACAGTGAAATAATATAAATGAATGCCTTTGCTCATGACAGGGAAATTAATTTATAGGGAGGAAAAAAATCTCAAAAACCTTTAGAAAAAAAGTTTTTTAAAGACATAGGTCATTTCAAATCATCTCTGAAAATCCCTTCTATAGATTAGTAAAAGTAAAAGATTACTGCCGCTGCTGCTGCTAAGTCACTTCAGTCGTGTTCAACTCTGTGCGACCCCACAGACGGAAAAATAATGCCTAACTAACATGATTATAGGGAAGCTTTAGGTCAAACTTACCATGTAGGGAAATTATTTTTTTGTATACAGCCTATAAATATCCACATTTTGGAATTAGGATTACTAATTAAATTATTACTAATTTTACCAGAGATATTTTTCAAATCTATGTTTATCTTTTTGTGATATATTGATGTCATATATATATATAATTTACTTGATGCTGAGTCCTTAATCAGGACATAGTTTATAAATGCAACATTGTCCCCAGAATAAAGAAGACCAGTTTCCATTGAGGAAATAAACTGGAGATTTCTGTATTTGCCAGAAAGTTAATCTCCAAATGTAAGTATTCCAAATGTTGCTTTGGACAAAGTCTTTAGAAAGAAAATAAAACTAGTTTCTGCTTTGAAAGCAGTTGACCTCAAAAGTTTTAGATTGATTCTAAATTGGAATTTTTTGCTGAGTTATCTTGAAAGTTTTTTCATTTTGTTTTGCTTTTGTCAGATGTACTAAAAGGTCCAAAAAAACCTAGGGCATCTGTTTATTTATATTATATAAGGTTAGGAAGCCTATTAGTTCTTAAGTACCCTGTTAGGGTCTTCTCTTTCCCAGATAACAATATCATATTTCAAATAATTTGAGTCTAAGAGTTGCCAGCAACTCTTGAGAGAATGACTCCCCAAATTACCTTTTCAGTGATGTGCAAGATAAGACTTCATCATTTCCTGTCTAAAAACCAATATTGTTGGAAACAATTTAAGGTATTTGGGGTAAATACACCACTTCATCCCATTCACTCTGTTAGAACTAAAGCTCCCAAAATATTTAGTTATTGGTCATTATTTTATTTTTTAAATTTTTGTTCATTCATTCAACAAATATCTATTGACTATACCTTATGATATACTCTTATGTAGAATGGTCCATCAGAGAATAATGAATCCTAAGGCTGGAAGGGACCTAGTCCAGTTTTTCCAACTAGAGATGAACAAACTGATACCTGGCGCGTTGCATCTTTTACTTATGATTAGTTACATTAGACTAACACATCTACTTAGTGGGAGAACTGAAACTTGGCAAATACTCTTCCTTAATCTTTTCCTGAGCCCTTAAGCTGTATTTTATTACAGTTACCTATTGTTACATAAAGTATTACCCCAATATTCAATAACTTAAAACAATAATCAGCATTTATTATCTCTGGCTGTTTGTAAGTCAGAAATTTAGACAGGACACAGAGGAAACAATTTGACTTTGTACCTTGATGCCTGAAGTCTTATAGGTAAGGTGCCGCTGCTGCTGCTAAGTCACTTCAATCGTGTCCGACTCTGTGTGACCCCATAGACAGCAGCCCAGAATCATGTAAAGGCTCTATCATCACTTGCATAGCAGTTGACGCTTGGGCTGTCAATCAGAACACCCAAACTTGGCCCTTCTACATCTTATAACATGAGCTTTTATACAACATTGTGGCTGGGTTCCAAGGGCAAGTGTCTCAATGAAAAGAGAGAGCCAAAGAGAAACCAATAAATAGGCTTTTATAGCTGAGCCTATGAAGTCATAGAGTCACTTCTGCCACACTCTGTAAGTCAAGTCAATTACTAAAGTATCCCCAAATTGAAGAGGCATGAATATAGATACCACCTCTTGAAGGAGGGTCCACACCACATCATTAGATGACATGAGATGAGATTTATATTGAAGCTGCCATATTTGGGAGACTACCATCTGTAACAAGTCAAAGGTTATTTATGGGAGCCTGGTACAATTTGAAAACAATGTCCATCACTTTTTCATGTAAAGGAGCAAGACAACACAACTCCATCAAGAATACATCCCTGAAAAGCCTAAAGCCAATGTTGCTTTAATAGCATAGCTCAAACATACACACACACACACACACACGCACTATATATATATATATATCCCTTCCACATTTAATATTCTGGGTTTTTACCATATCTTCATGCTTATTAATGCTACATGAATGATAGTAGTAAGACCCCTGAAAAAAAATGAACAATAATTGTTATTTTCCACACTGGAAAGTGAAAGAAATTTTAGTGTCCTCATATGGATCCTCAAGAAATCAGAAAAAAGAAATTACAATATATATGGAGATTTACCATATAAAGTCATATTAGAAAACCTCTCATTCTTTTAGAATATTAAGGAATATTTATCTGACTGTTAGACAGGAATCATTGACAAAGTTTAAACCTAATAGGATATTATTTTCTGTTGTGATTAACACAAAATAACCAGAGTGATTAAGACATTTTAAATCATTCAACTAATTTGACTTCATGATGGAAAATCTTAGTTTTACTTTTTATTTTTAAGACTTATTACACTGGCATCTTGTTTGGGAAAATATTTTTTATCACCCTTTCTGTTGCTAATGTAATTGAGCACATATCAACATAATTTAGCAAATTTAAACTGCTTTGACTTGCAATTACCAATTTAGCGGCAGACACAGGGGCCCACTCTTATTATCATATTTAGCAGCCATCTATCATACTGCATGTAATAACTTAAATGAATGCGTAAAGATAGCACTAAAAGGTAAGATGAAAAACTCTCTCTAAGCCTCTCAATTTAATGGCAAAGCTAATTTGCTGCTTAGGTCCCAAAGGAAGGCCATCCTTATTAATTCATCCTTTCTAACCACTAAACGTGTAGATGGTCTAAGTCCTTATTCTAATTTTCAAAGCTCTATCAATTTACTTGGGAATTATTTTCTAAATATTTTTAGAATTTTAAATATAGTCATTGAATTAAAGATGTAGCTGGAACAGAGTCTTCGATTCAAGTATTATTAATTGAATAACCTTAAGTCAAACCCCAACTGAAGAGTCCTTTAAAACTAACTTGAATTCTAACTTGAATTTCATTCCTAAAGAACTAAATATATGTATAAAATTTTTCTTGATATTATAACACTACAAAGGCAATGTTAAAAGATTTATTCATTTCCCAATTGTGGCAATTATATGTTATATCCTATAAAAAATGAAATTATTTCAATGATTCTGTTGACTAAATAAATTCCTTTGGGTATATACCAAATGGCAATAGAAGTTATCATTGTACTTAATATCTATGCTTCCGTAAGATTCTTCAGGGGTATCCAATGACATATTATAGACTTGATCCTTAAGTTAATCAGAGATTCAAAGTTTTGTGAAATTTGGACCATTGATTCTTACAGATAAAAATGGAGACATAGCCATCTTCATCTTGTCCATGTGGATAATTGCAGAGGGAAGGCAAATTTTATCAGCCTAATTCCAGTCCTGCACACACAATGATATAGGTGTGGTTTCTTCTGCTTTCTTTCTCAGTAATTCTGTCTCTCCTTGGGGCCTGATTTAACTTCCAGGCTGTCTCAAGAACCCCAACATTAAGAGCACAATTGGCCTGCCTTACCTGGCCATTCCTTCTGCCTCTTTTCAATCCGGGCTCACTGCTCTCCCTGCTTTTCCTTACCCTCCCAGCTGGTCGCCCTTTTGAAATGCTGCTGTTACACTAAGGTTTTCTCAGTCAGGTGTTAACTGATGTAACAGCTTAATGGGTCCCCCTTTTCCCACCCCCTCACGTCATTGGAGGGTGCCTTTTCAACAGGGAGTGTTCTGCGGCCTTATAATTACATTAAGGCTGCTCAACTTCATTTTCACTAAACTAACCCTAATTTGGCTCTTTGGGACTTTATTCCTTTCTGATTATTAGTCACTTTCAGGAGGAGAAGTTCTTGCTTAGAAAAGTAAGCTAGAAAGCAGAGACCCTCCAGATCTTACACAGTCCTAAGTGATCAAACAAATATTTAATATAGAAATCTTTAGCTGGGACCAAAATCTACGGTCTGCTCCATAATGGTATGTGTTTCATCATTATTTGGTTCCCACCCACATAACACGTCTGTAATAACTGTTAGCAGTTCATTCACGACCTCTGGCCATTTAACTTATTTCCATTGAAAATTTTACCATGTTTGCTCTGTCTTTGGTCATTGAGTTGCTGAGTCATGTCCAGCTCTTTGTGACCCCATGGACTATAACCCGCCAGGCTCCTCTGTCCATAGAATTTTCCAGGCAAGAATATTGGGGTGTGCCACCATTTTCTTCTCCAGGGGATCTTCCCAACCCAAGGATCAAACCCCCGTCTCCTTTTAGGTGGGCAGATCCTCACCATAGAGCCACCAGGGAAGCCCTTGTTTTGTCTTAGTTTATGATTCAATTTTGTTTTATGCTTTTTCTTTTTCTGTTTTTATGATCAGTTCAGTACTCACCATGGATATACTTACTATCTGGGCAAAAATCACCCTAGCGAAGCATTTTAATGACACAGCACTCTATTTTTGATGGTAGCTCAAGGCAGCTTGTTCTCAGTGCTCTTTCCCAAGAAATTGTGCAGAAAATGTCCAGAAGGAGAAGACAAGATCTATTAAAATACCTAATATCCCTTGATGTAATGTCTATTTCTTTGGAAACACTCTGGAGATATCCAGGAATGGATGTTCTCAATGACTTCTTTCCAAGAAATTCTCCAAAGAAAGAAAGTATCTTCCCCTCTTTAAACAGTATTATTAAACAGAATATTTGTTGTTTGGCACTGGTAGCTCAGACAGTAAAGATTCTGCCTACATTGCAGGAGACCTGTGTTCAATCCCTGTTTTTGGAAGATTCCCCTGGAGAAGAGAATGACAACCCACTCCACAATTCTTGCCTGGAAAATCCCCTGAACAGAGGAGCCTGATGGGCTACAGTCCATGGGGTCGCAAGAGTCGGACACCACTGAGCGACTAACGCAAACACACACCTCTCCTTCTATTCAGAGGTTACAATGATAGTGTATACTAGGAATTGCAATGCTGAAATTGTAAGAATTTGTTGTATTCTTTCCCTGCTAGTGGGAACTTCCAAAAAAAAAAAGCAAAGTGGTGATAAGCAAAATGGAAAATTGGGGCCATTTTCTGTAATATCTCTGAACATGTTCTGCCTTTGTTTATATTTTGTCAGTTGTTTTTATCAGTTTATTATGACTAGTGTTTTCATTGGCCATTGAGATTCATTTCCCTTTATAGTTTGGTAATTACATTTGTGAAATATACTTTTAATACCTAATCACCATCAGGGCACTCTTAAGGGATGTAGTTAGAAAGATCATCAGACATTATGTCTTAAATGCATTGCTAATTCAGTACTAACTCTTTTTTTTAATTGCAACTTGCTATTGTGTCATGAACAGAGCTTTAATTATACAGAATGGTCCTTGCTGAAATGGCACTCTCTTTGGTCTAAGCACCTTCTTTCAATTTATGGAGTATTCCTTTGGGGAATTATTGTGAAACATTTTTAAAATTATACTTCCAGTTACTGGAAGACAGATTGAAAGCAGAACCGAACAGTTAAGGTGAGATGAGTATAACTTTTCCTTTTCCTCCCTACAGCTTTCTTCTTCTGTGCTCCAAAGCTACACCACAGGGAACATTCATATTAGCAAGACTGAATAAAACCCAGAACCTGCATCCCTAAACCAAATAACATTCATTAAGATTGCTTCCTTGGTGTTCTTAATTAAATCAGTTAAATGATTGGAGAAGTCTTATTTATGAACCATAACTTCTTTATATACTGAATTTTTTTTTTAAAGCAAACTGGCAAAGTGAGTCATGAGCAAGTTCTTCACAAATACCAAACTTTCTGTAATAAAGCAGGTGGCAACATGTTCTCTTCACCTTTAATATTAGGTTGCCACACTGAAATTGACTTGGACACCATCAATTAAGATAAATGTCCTTTAGATCATATTAGGGTCATGGTGGGAAACAACTGCTATGATGGAAACTATTTACATCATCACGGCTTACATTTAGCCATCCAACTAGGCTGACCATCCCTGATATGATTAATCCTGCTTAATCTCTTTATTTCCCACACCCCCCTCCCCAGGAATCGAGCTAACTTTATAGAACCTTTTGAACTGCTCACACAGCCATGAAAAAAGGATCATTTCCAAGGTGCTCAAATTTCAGGGAAATGGCTCCTTAAATAATTTAATAAGAACAGGGAAGCTTTGTAATAATTAAATTACATTTGACGGCACTTTTCAGTATTTAGTAAATATATGCTACTGAATTGGAAATACAAGGGCAAACTTGTCCCTTCTAAGGTTGAATATCTGTGTGTGGGATCTCAGAATCGTGGGTGCATAAGGGTATGTCCCACTCAGACATTCTCTGTAGTGTGTAATGGCTGATAAGAGCAAGAAATGCATCTGACTCAGTAATATTTAAAGAGTGAATTTATAAATACAAGAAATGCTTTCTTGTATCGTACAACATGAAGAATATAGCCAATATTTCATAATAACTGGAAATGGAAAGTAACCTTTAAAATTGTATAATTTTTTAAATAAAAGAAAATATTCTTAATCACTAGAGTCAGAGAAATTAAAAAATTTTAATTCTTTTATTAAAAAAATGTAGTGCTTTCTGCCTTTTCCCACCGCAACTCCATTTCTGCACCCACAAATTTGGAGGTACACACACAATGAATAGCCGAGTTATGGAAGAAAGGAGAGAAGCTTGGGCTGCTTTACAGCTGGTGAGCCTTAGTATAACAGCACCTGTGGTTAACAGCCAGCAATTGTTCTGATAGATGGATGTTTAAGTAGCAACAATTGTTAAATATTTTGAATAAAACCACAGGTCATTTCTTTATTTAACCCATTTGTTCTGGGGCTAAGCACCTTCTACCTTAAGATACCCTTGAGATCAGCGCCAAACAAAATTCCTAAAGGTAATTAAGAGAAATTGAACTGAGCGAGAGAATGGACTATGGTCGTGGGTTACATCTATTCCAACTAGACCCAGCCTTAGAGGTTTCACTGGCAGAAGATTGAACCCAACTAGGGAAAATTCTGATGTGGGACAAGATAGTAAGTCAGAGTGTGTACTAGTTTGGGGGTCCATGATTTAGGCTCACCAGAGCTCTTTCACTAACTTTCTAATCAATTTAAGGGAAATCATTTCAGTAGGTTTTCAGTTAAAAATTCAGAAAACTTGAATTCTAGAATCCCTTCCAGTTCCATCGTCTGATCAAATCAGGCACATTTTTTTCTGAAAGAGAATTTTTTCAATAGTGTGTAAAATAACATAATAACAAGTATGCTGCTGCCGCTGCCGCTGCTAAGTCGCTTCAGTCGTGTCTGACTCCGTGTGACCCCAGAGATGGCAGCCCACCAGGCTCCCCCGTCCCTGGGATTCTCCAGGCAAGAACACTGGAGGGGGTTGCCATTTCCTTCTCCAATGCATGAAAGTGAAAAGTGAAAGTGAAGTCGCTCAGTCGTGTCCGACTCTTCGTGACCCCATGGACTGCAGCCTCCTCCATCCATGGGATTTTCCAGGCAAGAGTACTGGAGTGGGGTGCCATCGCCTTCTCCAAATAACATGTATAGGAAGACTAAAATCATAAACCTACAGTTTTAAATTCCTGTGGGTATTTATAGACTGTTTTAATGCTTGTATGCCATTGAATTGTACCTAAATATTTTAAAGTTTGACTTAAATACATACATCCTGCTTCTCTCAGGGGTGAAATCATAAGACCTTTCATATTCAGGTGAATTCTTTACCACTGAGCCACCAGGGAAGCCCTGATACATATATGTATGCTTTTGACTTACTAGTGGGCTTGAAGTCAATCAAAAACAATGCGTCATGATCAGTGTATGACACTTGAAAATTACAGTTTACATCCTGAGTTTCCTGGCATACTAATATGTAAATTGAATATACTTTACTTCGGGGCGGGACAAGTATATTGAGCATTGTATGGTCAGGCTTCTCAGGATGGTTATTTTCTTGCTTTCCGTACATCCCCTGCTTGACCGGAGCCTACTTCTCTCACATGAATATCCAATCCCCTTAATGATAGGACCTAAATAGTAACCGTCCACGTGATTGCCCTCTGCCCCAGCTGCTGGTTTCCCTGGTAACCAAACCAACATGGTGACTGAAACAACATGACGTCATTCCCCTTTGAAGGGTCGCAGCTTTCCCCACCCCGCTGCCCCACCCTGCCTGCCTGCCAGCTCCTGGCAGGCGGTATCACTCCAGAGCCCACATCAGTAAACACCTGAGTCTCTGTTGCCATCTCCTATACCTCATGGGTCCCAAGGCTGGGCAACTACAAGGCTTGTAGACCTACACAGTGCAGCCCTCTGTCAATCCTAAAGGAAATCAACCCTGAATATTCATTGGAAGGACTGATGCTGAAGCTCCAATACTTTGGCCACCTGATGTGAACAGCCGGCTCATTAGAAAAGGCCCTGATGCTGGGAAAGGTTGAAGGCAGGAGGAGAAGGGGACGACAGGGGATGAGATGGTCAGATGGCCTCATCAAATCAATGGACGTGAGTGTGAGCAAACTCTGGGAAATACTGAGGCTCAGGGAAGCCTGGCATGCTACAGTCCAGTCCATGGAGTCACCAAGAGTCAGACACGACTGAGTGACTCAACGAACAACAGCAATCACTGGTGAGGCAGCCAAGAGGCCAAAAAACTCCTGTGAGCCCCAAGATATCAGAAAACAAGGATGGGTGTGAAAAGTTGAGGAAGTGATCGGAGGAGGCAGTCCACCAGCATGTATGACCCTGCTGACCACCACGAGAGATGAGAGATGTCTTTCTCTTCCATTAAACTAATGATCTCCTGCTAACCTCAGAGCCTCTTACAAGTTTAAAGGTAGCTGTCCCATGCTCCTGGCTCTTGTGACTATGTGGGGATGGCTAAAGAATACAGACAAAGTGTAAGGACATGGATTATCTAGGATGTTAGCTGGTCAGGTAAGACAAGCATACCCCCAACCACCAGCCCTAAATGGCTACAGACACAGGCTTTAGGAGTGTTATCTCAGGGGCCGGCTCATGAGTTGGAGGTGGCCAGTTAACCAGAAGGGTTTGGGGCCCATGGCAACTGCAAAATACCCTTGGGCTTCTGCTCCTAGCTATGGAAGTGGGAAGAGCAATGATACTGCATAATAATAGCTACGTGTAGTCTACAATGTGTTACAACAGGTGCAACCCCATGGACTGTACAGTCCTTGGAATTCTCCAGGCCAGAATACTGGAGTGGGTAGCCTTTGCCTTCTCCAGGATCTTCCCAACCCAGGGATCGAACCCAGGTCACCCACATTGCAGGCGGATTTTTCACCAGCTGAGCCACAAGGGAAGCCCAAGAATGCTGGAGTGGGTAGCCTATCCCTTCTCCAGCGGATCTTCCCCACCCAGGAATCGAACTGGGGTCTCCTGCACTGCAGCCAGATTCTTTACCAACTGAGCTATCAGGGAAGCCCCACAACAGGTGCAAGGTGTTACAAAGGCCTACTGGAGCTGTAGAGCAATGCAAGATGGCCACAAGTTCAGGAAGGGGCCAATACAGATGCTACACACTAGCATTTCCACCTGCCCCTCAGGCTAATTGAAAGGATGAAGGGGCTAATAATGACAATTGAGATGGGAAAACTCTCTCTCTACATGTGAACACGTCCCAGGAGCACCCACTCCAGTGTTTACATCATGTTAACCCAGAGGCAACTGGTCAACACCATCCAAGTTCAACTGTTGACCACCTGAGGACTGCTGCCAGTGGTTGGTCAGGACAATAGCTTGCTTTTGCTCTTGCCACAGGATCTGCTCCCAGAAGAACACATTATAAATCACCCTGGGGCTGGCAGGTACGGCCCCGGTGGTTTGGATTTACTTCCTCGTGGGGGTAATATTAGAAAGGGATTTAAAGGCTTCACCTGTCTTCTACTCAGCCCCACCTCAAACTACTAAAGGAATTAATTAGGGCACCATCATCTTACCCTTGGTCCATTATACTGTCTCTCCAGTATTCGGCACCAGCTCTGGGAACTAGGTCTGGACAAGTGGGATCATACTACAGACCAAGATAAAAACCACAGCAGGGTGGTATTATCTCAGAATGTTCTTACTGCTTGTATTTTGCTTAATGGTCATAGCTCCCCTGTATTGGGCCTGCTGACCATCTTACATCCTCTCCTTAGTCTAAGTGGAGGGAGTCTGTTCATGGACTGGGCGACAGTAGTGACCTCACTGTGAAGTGAGTTTGATTACTGGGTCCACGGGTTGCAGAGTCGGACAGGACTGAGCGACTGAGCGTGCATTGTTGTAGTGAGATGACACTGTATCCTCATCTGGACTTCCAGATGAAAGTTGGCCTGAAAAGCCCCTGGCTCCAAAGTTTGCCCACCTCTTGGCTGCTGTTACCTGTATTGCATGTGTGGTGTTTGGTTGCAGCACGCCTCTATATGCCTGACCCCAGCGATATCACAGAAAAGGGGTAGGCCAAGATTGCAGGGATCCTGCAGAGTATGTAGGGATGGAGCGTATGGTCAGGCCACTCAAGATGGCTGCTCTCTTGCTCTCTATACATCCCTGCTGGACCAGGCTTTGTTTCTTTCAAGTGACTATCCAGTCCTCTTAATTATAGGCCTAATTAATAACTGCCCCCATGCTTGCTCCCTGCCCCAGCTGCTCGTTTCCCTGGTAACTGAGCCAACCTGATGTGAACTTCCCCCTAAGGAGTAGCCTCCTTCTCCCCCGAGAAGCAAAGATTGCCACCATGTCCTGCCTGGTGTTTGCTGACAATGGTGGGATTTGTTCCAGGACCTTTGGCTTAAGATCCCCTCTCCAGTGAACAGTTGATGTTTCCGCCGTGGTCTCCAGGCCCTTTCTTTGGTCTGCAGTCTTATAGGCCTACAGGGTACAGCCCAACAGGCACACAGTGTGGATACTAAGTCAAACCAGAATATGTAAAATCTGACAGCGGTACAATCAACATGGCATTAGATGCAATTATAACCACTCACCCTTATTTGAAACAGTTTTCACACAAATCCCACTGAAGAAAGGAAACGTTTGTGTTAAAAAATTTTTCTCACCCCTTTATTTTTCCATGTATAAAATTATCTGCGGGGAAATGAAAAACTGTTTATTTGTGACAAAGCAGCCTTTGTGCCCTTGAGTAGGACTGGTGAGCTGTTAGGTGACAAACCCAAGTCTTACTGTGGAAGAAATTTATTCTTAATAGCAACTTGAAACTTGAAGAATTTATAGGAAAGAAAAATCCTCAGGGCTCTAAATAAACTATTTAAATGAAAGTTGGCTTTGGATTACCCAGAAGGCATGGCTATTAGTCCTTTACAAAGCACAAATTTTATTTATTCGTGCCCATGGAAGTGACTTTTTTGTGGATGTTTCCAGTGAAAATTTCAGCAGTTCTTTTGATGCTATGTGTTAATTGAGGTCCACATTGATTGCTCTTGATTTCTCAGAATCTTTTATTGTGGTCCTGACATGTAAAGGGGGCTCAAGAATTTCTTACTGGGAGAACTTTAGACAACAACCAGACAACAGTCTCTCCAGGTTGAGAGGAGGGGCAATGAAATATGCAGTTGCATTTGCCTCTAAAAATACTGTTCTCTTTTTTTTTTTGTACCTCTTTTTTTATTGGAGAATAATTGCTTTACAATGTTGTGGTTGTCTCTGCCTTACATCAATGTGAATCAGTCATAATCATATACATATATCCCCTCCCCCTTGAGCCACCCTGCCCATTCCATCCCTCTAGGTCGTCACAGCGCGCCAGGCTGGGCTACCTGTGTTATACAACAGCTTCCTGCTAGCTATCTCTTTTACACATTATAGTGTGTGTGTGTGTGTGTGTGTGTGTGTGTGTGTGTGTGTATGTGTGTCAAGCACACTGTTCTTACTTTACATGGATTTTACTCAGGGTGTCTTGGGACACTGATCTTCAAGTCAGATGAACAGGGGAGAAAAAGGCCACAGGCAATATTAGAGCTACATTAATTTAAATGTCTTTGTTACTTTTATATTTTTTAGGTCTTAAAAGACCGTTTTCAAAGGCCCAAGATGAAGTTCACACTTACACGCTGGTGCTTGACCCTGTTCATCTTCCTGAATGTAAGTGAAACAGAGTTATTTTAAGCTATGTTAATCAAGAATGCTGAAACAGTAAGGTTGAGTATAATTGAGCAAGGGTAGGCATTGTTCCCCAGAAGAAAAACGATAATTTTCTTCAGTATTTTGTTAACAAATCTCCTCTTTACATTATTCAAGGAAGACTATTACTAACATTCCATGCCTGTCAATTTAATTTTAAGGGGATTTACTTTTTATAATGTTACACATCAAAGTTTATGGGAATAATTGCTAATGCAGTCCTTCCTTCTGTACCTGTCTGAATGAGGATAGTGTACTATGTAAGGCAGCCGTGTTATTTTAATCTTCAGATAAAGTACAATATAATTTGCTAAAGGTGATCCAGTACTTGGAAATGCATGTATCTTCATGCCATTGGAAAGAAATTTTAAACAAGAATATTGTAGAAACTATTGGAATATTTTCTTTTGTCTGTAAATGTCTAAGCCTTATATCATATTCTATAGATGCAGAGAGATTGGTATATTTTATTCATATTGATATTGTTATTCATATTTCAAATGAAATCCTATGTGATCAACTATATGTGAATATTCCTGAATTTTGCTTCACAAATCATGTAACTAGACATTGATAGAAGAAATGACAAAGTAACTACTAGATAATAAGATAGTTTGAATATTATCCAATCATCTATTTTTTTTAGGAAAGACTAAACAAAGTCTTTTAACAAAGACTACAAAACTTTTGGTGTGTTTTTTTTTTAATAAAGCTCACCTTTTAAAAACTCTTACCTAGTACATTTTAAAATTCAAAGATTGAAAGAATTTCATATATTTGCATGAGCATGGCAGGTGCCTTGTGGTTTGTAGGCATCTTTTTACTAGCAAGCATGATTGCACAGGGCACTTACGTGGCTTTATGAGGTCTTCACTGTGACAAGCAGAAATTTTGCTTCTGTTTGGATTATATATTTGATCTGGAGGATTTGTCCATAAAATTTTTGATATATCAGTTTTCTTCTAAAACACTCATTATGTTCCACATTAATATTCTTCAAAGAAAAGTAAAAATTTTCATGACATTAATTACTCTAAAATGTCACTTCTTAGATACATTATTATGAAAAACCACTACCAATATATTTACTGAATTCTACCAACCTGATTTCCAAATGGTCTTTAAAAATTATCAGTCTGGTTCACCACATTCCCTTAGCCTCATCTACATTTACCGAAAGCAGTCATCACTTTCTCTTCTTGTGCAGTAACGCAATAGGCTTAGAACAGTGCTTGGCTCATAGTGCCCCAAAGATGCTAGTGAGGACGATGACAGTGGCCACACCAACAACGAGGAAGACAGAGAGAAAGCAGGCTCTTCTGAGAAGCATTTGTTGTTCTTGGTCACTTAACTGTGTTCCCCGATTTGTGTTGAATTTATGACACCATGGACTGTAGCCCGCCAGGCTCCTCTGTCCATGGGATTCTCCAGGCAAGAATACTGGGGTGGGTTGCCATTTCCTGCTCCAGGGGATCTTCCCGACTCAGGGATCCAACCCAGGTCTCTTAGTCTCCTGCATTGGCAGGTGGGTTCTTTACCACTAGCGCCCCCTGGGAAACCCCTTATGATATATATAGGAGTTTTATATAATGCTTAAGTAGAAAGTACATAGTCAGGCGTCTGATCCCATCTGGAAGAAGCAAAGCTAACACTTGACAGACCTCTAGTTCATCCTTTACTTTGAAAAGTATAAGTAACTGAAAACTACAAATCATCCTAACAGAGACATTATCATTATTAAGAACAGCGACATGGAAAGTTGGTCATATAAACTTGTGAATTCTGGATGCATCTTCCCATTAGAACAGGTCTGTCTGTGACAGTCTGTAGAAACGTCCTTCAAGCCAGTAGCATGGATCCCCATAGTCCGTAGCTTTGGATCATTTCTAAAGTTCTACACAGAACTGCTCTCTTCTTGCTCTCTCACTGTTCTTCTGGAAACCGCCTGTAACACACAAGGAAGCTGATTGCCTTACATCAAAGGAATTGCTTAAGCAGACAGCCATTCAAATCAGATTGCTTTATTTCTAGACCCCATGACTAGTGTGGATGGGACCTTCTAGAATGTAAGCTCCACGAGGGCAGGGACCTTGCTGGGTTTGTTCTCCCTGTTGACTCTTCAGAACCTAGGACAGTGCCTGACATATGGAAGGCATTCAAAGTAGAAGAACACTGATGTTTCCTCGGCGGACTACAGCTGTCAGTGGCAGCTTGGTGGTCGTATGTGTGGCGCCATCTACTGGAACGTTTAGGAGTGACATCACATATATGGCGACTAAACTGCTGCATAGGACAACAATTAACAGGTGTTTTTTGGTTTGATTTTGGAAGCATCATGCAAGATGGCTTGAATGCAAAACTTCGAATTTCAGTCTTTATGCAGAAAAACATGTCCTTCATGTCTCATTTCTATCTTCACGTGAGCATAAAATTATATATTTACATTCCACAAACATATAAAATAAACACATATGATAAGTGGAATATTGTTTTCACACCACTTGGTGGTTTAATCGCTACTGTTTATATTTTCCCTCTTTACTGCTGAAAATTGTACCACCTCACTAGCAATTTTTATCTCTGAAATCATCAGCAAACAGTTTAATATGAAATTTACATGTTATTTTTCAGCAGTAGTAATTCCATGATTGGAATTACATAGATGTAATGGTTATATATGTATATATGTCATGGATACATATATAACAGACGCCTCAACTTGTATGTTATTTTCAGAAGAAAATCACTGAAACATTCAGCTACCACTGGAAAAACTGCATTGTCAGTGCTCCAACATGAACCAGACCAGGCGCGGACTCAGATTATTATGGCCCCTCTGAGGACAGAAGTTCTAATTTCTCATTCCCTCAGTGTTGAAACAATCTCCGTTGAACCATGTTACAGGAAGTTCACTGGAGTTTGTTTCAACATTGGAGGAATGATAAGATGCTACTGTTGTCTACATGAACTACAGCTACTTTTTCAGATGGTCATGTCGCCATGATTACTGGTGTTTAAGACTGCATTGAACCAAATAATGTTGTCATTGAAAATACAGGTTTCCACTTGCTATTCTTGCACATACTGCCTCCCCATGGCCTCCATGAATATCCAGCTAAAACAGGAGCATTTAATGGGTTGTTCAGTCTGTTTAAAAATAGAATTCAGAATGTTTCTTTGGTCAAGCTTAAGCAAAATAGTTCCTAGTGTCTAGCGTATCTAAGTGGCAGAAAAAAATTATATATGACATCATATTCTATTACAACATAATGGTTTTCAGCCACATTGATAAGGGATGTGTACACCTTTAATCATCATTGTCAGTGTGTTCATTTCTTCTGTCTTGAATTCTAGAGGCATTAAAATTAGAAATAATCCTAACACTTGGAGTGGTGTCAACTACATTTGCAATAAGTGTTCATATAGAGTTGCAACCATAATGTTACAACAATAATAAATATTCATCCTCTTCTGTTTGCAAGTGATTTCTGCTCAGATGACTTGCTGATGCTTCCACATCCAGTCCAAAAGAGAACTTATCTTCTCCCCCAAGAAAGGTTTTCCTTTCTTAATGTCTTCTCTTTCTCTTTCTCAAGACACTACATTTTTTTTTTCTTAGCTGTATTGGCTAAAATATCTAGGCCATTTGACTCTTACTATTCTCCATTCCTTATCAGGTCTACTTCAGTGCTTTTATTGAAAAAGTGCTGAGTTGCTGTTTCTTGGTCCATCTTAAGGTGATGTGGTCCATGCCTTGAGCTGCCTGGCTGGCCTTCCCAGCTCTAATCTGATGCCTAACTCTCCTTTCACAATCTTCACTGGTCAAAAAACTGCAAGACATCTTTACTTCATCATGCTTTTAAAATACTGGCTAAAATATCTTGAGCCTTTCATGTCCGAAAAGTTTTTTGTTTTCATAGGGCTCTGTATTATCTGATTTTCCTTGATTTCAGTTCTTACCCTCAAACATGCTCCCCTCCAGTTTGGTTTCTGTACAATTTCACACATGCCCTTTCTTTCCTCTGGGCTTACCTGTGTGCCTTACCTTCCATCCAGAAGGCCTTCCCTCTCCTCTCTGCCTATGCAGACAGTCCATATATTCAAAGTCTAATTCTACCTTGGATCTGTAGTCATTCCCATCTTTTCTTGCTCCATGCTCTCTCTCCACTATTAATTTTTATTGTTTAGCCTTTAGTGATAGACTGTCTCATGGGACAGGATGCATTGTCTACACAGTGAGATATGCTAGAAAACAGTGAGGCTCTACCATGAATAGCCTGGGGTATATGGAGTAGAAGGATATTTATTTTAGCAACTGTGGAGAATAGAGAAAGGTATGTAATGCTATCTCTGCCATCAGTACATTGGGTAAACTTCCATCTTAGAATAATTTAAACAGAATAAGGCCAATTAAGTGTTTCAGTAGGTGTGATAGAAAGCCAGGAGTATTTCTAACTTGAGAAAAACAGAAGTCAGTGCAGGTTGACGCTTGCAAGTCTCCTCCAAAAAACTCTCTATGCAGAACATGGATATAAAAAAATTCCAATTCAAACATAATCAAAACATCAGAGCCACAAAAGAAATTGAAATCTATCTAAACACAACATAAGACAATTTGTCAGACATCCATCTTTTCAGATACACAGACATACAACTTTGATTAATAGGACCTATGATGGTAATGAAAACTAACAGACTGACAAAATAATGTCAGCCTGCACTGAAAATTTAGAAGCACTAGGAAAAATATTTAAGATTTACCTTAATTTTCAGCAGTGAAAATCAATTACCTTATATAGGTCATCTGCTGATGAAACCAGTTTAAAGAGATTAAGGCAATTATCCAAAGCAGAATATTTCAAAAGAACATATTATGTTTGTTCTGTGGAATAAATGGGGTAAATTTTTTGGCAGTGTGTGCAATCTAAGTACAAACAAATCAGTTGAAAGAATCCAATTAAAACTTATTTATTGCACTAATATATCTACTTTGAATAACATGATTCATGATTCTTAGGAGCTCCAAGGAAAACAAAGTTGATTTAATATTCATATTTTTTGGAAATCAGGTTATTTATTTCTAAACTTTACATTGATAATAAAATTTTAAAAATCTTGTAATGAGGTGCGTGGGTCTGTGTGCATGCTATACATTTTCAGCGTGGATGAAATGAATGAGAATATGAAATTTTTAGGTAGAATTTATAGATGAAATATAAATACACTTAAATTATAAAGAAAAAATAATCCATGTGGAGATGGTGCATAATTGTTGCTTATAGAAGGAAAATAAATGTTTTCATACTTTTTGCTCGTCTCATTATATATTCTCCTCTCTCTACTCTCCGTAAGTAACTCCATTTCCTGTCTAATACAGCGCCCGCTTCCGGTTCTTCCTACCAGTTCAGATTCCACCTACTCTCCAACACTGGAGCCGGAGCCATTTCTCTTCCTTGTAGGAAAACAGAAGCTGTTGCAGGCACAGCACAAATGCTTTGACCGAATGCAGAAGTTACCCCCCTACCAAGGAGAAGGTAAAAAGAAGGCTGTATGTGAATGTGTGTTTCAAACATTAGTAAAGGCTGATTTTCTTCTGGGGGTAAATATGTGTTAACTCAATTAATTTAATATGCCAATGTTTTTAACAGTGGCTTTCATACTGTGGTATGTTTGTGTATTTTATGCCACAGACATGCCTAGTTTCTTTGCTCAGGTTCATCTGACTGCTTTTGGTTAACATCTGCCCCTAAGACAAAATTAAGTAGAGTAGCCCAGTAGTGGCTCAGCAGTAAAGAATCTGCCTGCCAATGCAGGAGACCCAGGTTCAATCCCTGGGTTGGGAAGATCCCCTGGAGGAGGGCATGGCAACACACTCCAGTATTCTTGCCCTGGAGACTCCCATGGACAGAGGAGCCTGGTGGGCCACAGTCCATGGGGTCCTAAAGAGTCAGACATGACTTAGCAGCTGAGCATCCACCCACGATAGAGCATATCCTTTCACGAGGTTTCTTTCATAACATTTCTGGAGATATCGTAAAGGAGAAATTTTGGAGGAAAGATACGACACAGATGACAAGTAAGCCTTTTGAGGAATAAATGGAGAATACCCTACCAAAAGAAAAAAGAGGAAATTCTCTTAGTCGTTGGAAAAGTTAGTACCGTTATTTTGTTGCTACTGCTGTTTGAACATTGCTGTACCCGAGTGGAGAGCCCCTGAGTGACCGTCTATGCCCTGTTACATCTCCCTGAGGATGCTATGGTGTGTGATAACTGCAGTGCAATCTCTCTAAACGGCCAGGTCTGTACTGCAACCGCACGTGGGATGGCTGGGCCTGCTGGGACGATACGCCCGCCGGGACGCTCGCTGAGCAGCACTGCCCAGGCTATTTTCCGGACTTTGATGTGGAAGGTAGAGTATTTCTTTTTATTTTATATTTTGCAATGAATCTTTTAGCACTTTTCTAGTTCCCAAAAGAAAATAAGATGCAAAATATACTACCAAATCATAGCCTCTACAGTTCAGCATGTCCTGAAAGATCCCCACAAATGAAATATCCAGTTGTCCAGAGACTGTGAGCTGCCCTTATTTTTTAAGTCAATGACCAGTTGTGCATGTTGGTCATAAATTCTATTAAATATTAAATAAAAATGGAACATTTATATATTTTAAATATGTAATATTGAATTTTAATAAACATTGCAATTACTTTTTCTAAAACTGAACAGTTTTTATTTACAGCTGAATTTTTTGTAGAATTTTCCATTGTCTCCCATTTGATGACTTATGCAAATCCTTGATCTAGAGTTTGTGTGTACTGGGCTGGTAGAACAAGCATAATGGGAATTTGATTGTAATGTTGAAAATGATATAAAACTATCGTGTGTAGGGAAGAAAAATCAGAAGGTGGTAACTCCAAACACTTACTAGATTTCTGTTCCAACAGCAGATGATTGAAATATGCTCAGTAAAGAAGACTGGTACTATTAACATGGATCATACTAACCCAGCTCTATGCCCTGCCCCATATGAACAGCCAACAAATGTGTTAAGTTAATTAGTAACATCAAAGTCACTGTAATTATAAAAGTAACAAAGGAATGTTTTCATTGAATAGTTTTTTTTTACTTTCCAAAACAGTTGCATATATATTATCTCCTTTTATACTCACACAATATTTTATATAAAACCACAACTGAACCCAAGTCTTCTGAACTCCTAACTAACCCTTTTCTATGTAAATGAAAAAAGCATTTGAGAAACAATATTTCTAAATCATTGTACAAACTTATATAGGTTGAAGTGGTTTTCAGAACTTTCAAGCCAGAACATGGTTCTCCTTCAGGCTTCAGTCTAGCCACACTGGTGGGAGACTTGCTTTCCTACTTCCTCCGAGAATGAGTTACAACCTTTGACCCCCGTGGAAGCGGAATTACAGTGGAGCACTTTTAACACCAGTTCAGGCCGGCCACTTCTAGGAATTCTCATTTTGATTTAAGAGTTGGAATGTGAAGAGAGAAAGAGCATATCGCTCTTCCCTGCTCATCACTGCCGCTGCTAAGTCGCTTCAGTCGTGTCCGACTCTGTGTGGCCCCATAGATGGCAGCCCACCAAGCTCCCCCGTCCCTGGGATTCTCCAGGCAAGAATTCTGGAATGGGTTACCATTTCCTCCTCCAATGCATGAAAGTGAAAAGTGAAAGTGAAGTCGCTCAGTCGTGTCCGACTTGTAGCGACCCCATGGACTGCAGCCCACCAGGCTCCTCCGTCCATGGGATTTTCCAGACAAGAGTACTAGAGTGGGGTGCCATCGCTAATCACTATCTTCCTGTAAACCCTAACTCAGTGCTATTTGATGGTGGTCCCCAGGTCTTTAGTGACTCTTCCCAATAAATGATGCTTCATTAATCTTGATCTGATGACTGCCTTAGAGGAACCTGATTGGCACAAAGAGTTGTTCTGTAATTGAGGCTGCAAGGCCAGTTCCAAAGCAGCAATGGGCTGTTGGTAAAGTGGCTACAATTATTAACTAAAAGGCAACTTTGGGGTTAGCCAAACAGTGATTTCCAGGCATAGATCCATCTTTTCGGCCTGATTTTTAGATACAACCCTCTCAGCTGGGGAACAAACCCACTTCTAAAGAAAGGCAATTCTTAAATACATCTGTATTCAACAAACTTAAATTCTTTAGTACTTTATCGTTGACCCAAAGCTGTATCTCGATGATCCACTCAACAGTTTAATGAAATGACAGAGATTTCCTTTTAAACAAAGTGCTTGGTAAAAAGGTAGCTAGATAATGAGAGAGTGAACAGCAGTGTTAAGATGCCAATGAGGCTGATAGAAAGAAAGAAAAAAAAGTGAAGTTTGGCAATGTAAAGTGGAGATAGCAATGCTTCACCTGGCTTTGCTGAAGCTAAATTGAAGCAATGCATATTAAAGCATCTTGTGTGGTGCATGGTTCCTGGTTGTCTCTATTGACTTCTACTCACGTTCAGGTTCTATAAAGTGATTAACCCTTTGCAATGGCTCTTTAGCTTTAATTTATTATTTTTCCGTCTTGCGATTTTGAGATAGTAATGAGTTCTGTTTCACTAACAGAAAAAGTTACAAAGTATTGTGAGGAAGATGGGGTTTGGTACACCCATCCTGAGAGCAACATTTCCTGGTCCAACTACACCATGTGCAACGCTTTCACCCCTGAGAAAATGCAGGTAGGTTCTATTGCACATTTCAGTCCTGGAGGAGAATGCCGTTATCTGTACACGGAAATGTATGCCTAATGGTAAAACCCCTGCTACTGAGAAGCCAGCCTATTTTGTAGAAGGAAATCAGATAATGACCTGTCAGTTTAGGGGAGTTTAGGGAGTGGCGCTGGAGAAACGATGCTTTACTTCTTGGTTGGCACTCAATCAGTGACGGTTCCCTGAGCGTGTGGAATAGGCCATTTATGGCAAGGGGAATGTGTCCATGGAGCAAATGATGGAGTTCCCTACAATACCAGACATTAGGCAGCATTTTCAAGAACTCCCTCAGCAGTTCTCTCTGGGAAGGGTTCCAGAACTACAGATTTCTCCGCAAGTCACCAGCTAACAATTGACCACTCTCTGTCCTGAGAGGTCCATGACAGTTTTGCTATCAAGCCTTGAACAAACTCTTGAGGATGGAGCTTCTCATCAGCCCACTGATAGGAGTGCAGCTGTTTATTTTTGTGGAAACCCATTCTAATTTGTTACTTCTTGTGTCTTACTGTTAAATAGCTTTATTATCTCTGCTTAGAAATATTGAAGCCAATGGGGCGGGTGGTGGGAAGTGGCCAGTAGGTAACTACCCCCTTCTTCAGGTTCTTCAGAAATCTGAAAGGATCACCAAATCTGCCACCAGCCTCCTGTCCGCACAGGCTGGGAGACACCATGGGTCAGCGTTTCGTCACACAGGGCTTCTCTGGGCAGCCCTGGTGGCTGCAAAGGAAACCTATAGTCTCCTTCAAGGATAGGCCTGTATGCCAAATAATTACTAATTCAGAAGCTACAGAAACATCAGTGCTTTCATTTTCTATAAAGCTTTAAAGTATAGAAAACTTTCCTGTCATTAAAACAGAATAAAAAACAATTGAACAAGATGAATAGATAGCTTAGAGACCAGATGACTAGAGGGACATCTCGGCACAGGCCAAGGACACCAAAACCAGTTATAGCATTTTGTGTACAAGTTTTTCATCTCTCTTGGGTCTGTTTTTTCCCCTTGATCAGTCTTGCTAAGAGGTATTGAAATTCTTTTTAAGAACTAGGTTTTGTCTTTGAGCCACTCAGTATATATTCAAGTTCTCTTTATCATTTAAGTTTAATTTTGTTTAGATAGAAATTTAGGTCATTGATTTTCGATCTTCTCATGTATGCATTTTAGTCTGTAAACTTCCCTCTGTGTGCAACTTCATCTGTATCCAAAAAGTTTTGGTGTGTCATTATGAGTTCTTCTTTGACCCAGTGGTCATTTAGAAATACATTTTTACTTTTTAATGATATGAGGGTTTTTTTTAAAGTTATCTTTTTACTGATGCTTTCTAGAATATGATGATCAGTGAATATCCAACTTAAGATTTGAATTGAAATACATTCATTTGCTTTACTGACTAGTATATGTCAATGTGAATATCCTTTGTTTTTTTTAAAGAATGGGCATTCTGTAGATGTCGTGTGCAGTGTTTATTTTATGTGAATTAGTAAAATCTGTTGATCGTGTTGTTCAAATCTTCAAATCTATAGATTGATTTTTCCTCCTTGTGTTTATTCTATTGATGACCAGGAGTTGTCAGTTTTTGCTTTATGCTCTCTGTGACTTAAGTTTATATTATTAGGTGCATAGAAATTTAGTATTTCTGGGTCATCCTGACTTAACATCTAGAGTTTTGTAATTTCACACCGGTTTTCTTGTGGTTAGTGTTTACCTGGGTCATCTTTTCGCGACCTTTCAGATCCCATATTTCTGTATGCCTGGGCTAAATGATGTTCCTTACAGCAGCATATAATTGCTTTAAAAATCGTCTAGTCCAACCACATTATTTTAAAGATGACGACTACTGCAGTCTGGGAAAGTAAAGTGACTAGACCTGAGAGTCACACAAATACTTACTGACAATACTCTGAGTAAAGAACACTCTGATGAACCCACTCTTAGATTCTTCCCACCATGTCATGCGTATTCTGGTTTAACTGATGTTCTTATGATATCAGTTAAGATAGTTAATCCATTGATCCAATTTATAATTCAATATAATTTAATTCTCTGAAATATTCACAATTATAGTAGTTTTTTTAAAGGAGAAAAACAGTTGTCAATTTACATCACTTAGAAATAGAAACTATTTTCCCTCTTGTATAATGATTTATTCATGTATTTGTCTTTGTAACTGCTTTGCTTTCCTTCCTGTGGTTCCAGAGCGCGTACATTCTGTACTACCTGGCTATTGTGGGTCATTCGATGTCGATGGTCACCTTGGTGATTTCCCTGGTGATTTTCATGCGTGTTAGGTATGTACACTTACAGCATCTGCTTTGTATTTTCTCTTAGGCGCTAAAAGAAGTGGTATACTGCAAGAGTGTTGCTCCTTATATGTTCCTTACAGAACAATCTGCACGAGAAAGTCTGCAGATTCCATGACATGTGACACTGGGAGTCTTGGAGTAGCAAGAAAAATGAAATTAATTAAAAATATGCTTTTTAACCCTATCCTTGAGGAAAAATAGGATGGATTCATATAATTTTCAAAAGCAGTATACCCCCTTCCCAAAATGAAATAATCCTGTGAGCCCGTAGATACACTACATTAACATGGTCAAGTTCCACTTACTGGCTAAGCTGCCACGAAGCATTGAGGAAAGAATCTTCCTCCTTTTTTTTTTTTCACCCCCACTCTGAAATATGGAGGCCACAAGTTCAAACACACCCTGCTTAACTGGGAATTGTATTGTAAGTGGGTTGGGCCAGAAGAGAAGTGGCGTTCGAAGGCTCCAGTCATGTGCATCCATGTAAGGAAGTCTCTTTTGGCCTTGACTCGGCCAGAGTCAAGGGCAGTTTCTTGAAGAGGATGGCCTGGTGTCAAGTGTCAGGTTTTTGGCCCTGCACCCCTACCATTGTTAACTGAAATTCTCTTCTAAGAACTGTAAGAAACGAAATTCCAGTGAGGGTTTCTACTCAGAGGTTGTGTCCATACAAATGATTGCATTATCTATTGCAAAATGATTAAGTTGATTCAGACACTGATTTTACACCAATAGAGAATTTAAAACACTGATTCTATATTTTTCGAAATGACCACAATATATGTGAGATAGTAACATATCTCAAACATAAATTTGGTCCTAAAAGCCTCCTAAATTTAGTGTCATTTCTATAGGTCAAAGTCAGGAGGCACTATGGTGGTCTTTCATGAGAATTCTAATTTCTACACTACCATGGTATTTCCTTCCACTAATACTTTTTTAGTGATATTATACAAATGACTAAGAAAACCTCATAGACACAGACTACAAATAATTCTCCACACTTAAAAGATGTGAGATATAAATAAATGTACAGTGATTTGTATACAGAATACCAGAATCTTAAATTGACTTTTGTTCACATATTGCCATAATAATAGACAAAATTAAACCAAGGAATCACTTGTAAAATACACCCTTAACATAAGTATTATTTTTCCTTGATCCGGTTTTTAATCTTTGTCTATAACTTACATCATAATCACATTTATGTATGTCTACATCTTATATCATCAAAATTTATGTTGACTAAGCAATATAACTGAATAGCAAGGTTTTGTTAACTAAATAGCAAATAATAGTATAAATAAGCAGAAAATGAGTTTCTTCCACATATGGCTGAACAGGAGGAAGACTGATAAAGCAACAAGACATGAGGGATTAATTATTTGAATAATTTTTTCAATTATAATGATTCAGGATACAGCAGAGTAAGCACGTGGCATGGTTAACCTTTGAATGTCTTCATTTTTCAACTACGCTTGACCATAATGCAAAAAATACATCACCGTGGCTCTCATATTACATTGATTAAAAAGTCTATCACTGAAAGTCTCTTCTTTCATTTTTTTTTTAATATGACCATAAGAAAATTCAAAGAAAAGGCCCCAAATTTGCAACGGTGCAACTAAATGCATGCAGGACTTTAAAGATGAAAAAAAAATGTCAAGGGAACATTTTTCTCCTGTCACTTAAATGAGTGATGAGGTATGAGAACCAAATCAGCAAAGAAAGTAAGGATGTTCTTTCAATAATTATTTGTCTGTTAAACCACTAAAGACAGGTGTTTAACAGTGCAGCACATAAGCAAAGTGAAATATTTCTCAATTCCAGTTAGTCCCAAAGCAAAATTAATCTGGTAAAATTCTTTGAGAGCGTGTGAGGGCAGACTGTCTAGGAAGCACCAATTTTTGCCCTTACCATCTCTTCTTTCAAGAACCTACCAAAGAGCAAGTCTTGGGAGGAAAAACACGTCTTATTGAGGTAGAATCTGGATGCAATGATGGGAAGACAAACTGAAATGCCTTGTTCTCCAGGGCACACACAGTAAGAGTGACTAGGGCATGAAGAACACCATATTCAAGTCCAAAAGCAGTCACGTCTGATTTTTATACCTGTTCTTAATCTTACCTTAAATTTCCCCAAACTAAAAATATCAAGGCTATCTGTTTTCCTTAAAGTACATTTCTGGGAATTTCCTGGTGGTTAGAACTCCATGCTTCCACTGCCGGGGGCATGGGTTTGATCCCTGGTTGGGGAACTAGGATCCCCACAAGTCATGCAGCATGGCTAAAAATAAGTCAATAAAGTACGTTTCTGATTCTTCACATTTTTTCTTACATTTGGATTTTAGAAATTCAAAATGATTGTGAAAATAAAAGGGAACTGATCTATGACAACATTTTTCTCTTATAGAAATATTTTTCTAGATTTTTTTCAAATGCTCAACCTCACCCTTGTGATATTAACTGGACATTATAACGGGAGGCTTTACAATTTATGTACTTAAATGGCATCATCAGTGTGAAACTTGAGCAAGATCTAATCATCACTCCCTTGCTTAATTCTGCATACCCAGGGTTGAGTTATTTAGCAAAATCCAAATAATCCATTTCATAAACCTTTCATGAAACCAAAATGAGAAGTTATACCCAGCTCCACTTCTGAGACCTAATGCCCTATTCACAATCATCCCATTGAAATCTCACTCTAATTTCGCAAAATGTGCTTTCTAGGGTCTGTAACAAGGAATAAGTCTGCAGGTGTCCTACTCAAACCAGCAAGCCAGGAAGGCCAAGAATTTAAACTTACTGAATATATGGGAGCCTGTAGAACAGCCAATACTTGGTGGGAAATCCTGAGACATTACTCAGAATGAGATCATTAAGGCATGCCACTAATCTTAATGTGATTTTATTCTGAGTATTCGGGAGAAGATAAAAGGCAGGACTATGTAACTCTGAGACAAACAAGAATTATGTTCCCTGTGCTGTTGGGAGTGAATGTATAAATGTATATAAAGTCTTTGTTATTTTAAAAGAACAAAATTGAAGTTCTATGCCCTCTTCAAGATAAAGGAAAATTTTTTCAGTGATTTAGATCATAGAAAAGGCAACACTGAAGATCTTAACTGAATAAAAATGGCAGAGTTAAAAGAATTTCAGGATGAGTATGCTGGTTACCTCTGATCCACCAGTTTAAGGTTGAAGATAGCCCCGTTAGTATGACATTGGTTTTAGGACATTCACTGGGAAAATAGGAGCAATACCAGGGAGAGGAATTAAATAGAAACATCACATTAGTTAATCAAGACTCCTTACTACTAGATGCCAAGAGTAAATGTCTGTAAGAGAGTTAAAGTAAAAATACCCTTAGAGAAGACTGGCTTATGAAAGTCAGGCAAGTGGACATTTGTGTTTGTTTTCTGATTATTTTAAGCAAGTTTGCAATGAATTCACCTATCTCTTTAGTACCATTTATAATTTATCAACTTACATTTCTGCAGAACCATTCTAAGCACTGAAACATCTCACGGATTTCTCTTAAGGAAGGTCCAATAATAGAACATTCGTTAACCTCCATTTTGACTGCTTAGTATCCGTGCATTGCTGATTGTTAAATATTGTGAATATCAATTACTCTTGCCTGAAAATATATGTTGGTATATAGAGGTATATGTTGAAAGAGGAGTGTCTTCGTTGCATTCCATTCTCTATATTACATTGGCTATGTTTGCAAAAAAAAGGGGGGGGGGTGTTTTCCACTGGGAGCTCCAAAAGGAATATTGATTCCTCTATCACTCAGTATTCCGTTATTCTATTTCACATCTTTACAGAGGATGGATAGATAACTCTTTGTCTTGCATAGTATCTTATTATACATCGCTGGCTATTCCTCCAGAGAAACCATTAAATCGATGGCTGCAAAAAATAGCGTCCTTTCTCCCAACTCACCCCAAAGATAACTGTTGGTCGCGTCTTGGCACCTGTTCACTCATAGACCAGTAGGAATGAGGAAGAGAGGCAGGAATCATAATTGAAAGGGAGTTCCTTAAGGGTAAAGATTTTGTGCTGAATTCAAAGCTACTAAGTCCCTTGTCAGGTAGGAAAGATGTATAATGTTTTGAATTTTTCTAAGAGTTTTAACATTCTGCTCCAGTCTGTTTCCCATTCCCTTCTTCCCGCATTCCTCTTGTTCATCATTAACAAGGAATGATACCTAAGTAAATGGAAACTTTTAAAATTGACCCTTGTCCCCGTGATAGCAAAATGATTTATACAATCTGTAAGACTCAAGGCAAATTTTAAATACCGTCTCATATAACTTCAAGATTCCCCCAAGCACACATATACATACATAAGATACCAGTAACTTGGAACAGTTTTTAATGTGAAAGATTTATACCAGGTAAATTAAAATTATGAAAGTGACATGTGGCTTCGGCTTTAAAGTGTGACATCTTGAGATTCGTAGGAAAGTAAATCATTATCTCATCATCATATGTGAATGACACCTTGACTGGGCCAAGACAGGAGCAGATTATGTTGTCTTATCCTCCCACTCTTGGAGAATTGATAGTACTTATGGTTCCCTATCACTCAAGAGTAAGCAATGTCCTGTCCATCTAAATACTTATTTCTTTTTTATCGAGAGGAATAATATGTAGCTAACATCTGCTTCATGCTATTTCCACTAAAGACATTACAGGTCTGACAGGAAAATGACCACTTTTCTCATGTTCATTCAAGCAACAGGATATTTGTGTTGAGAACAATTAAACACATCATTTCTTAAGTCCAAGTAATCCTCTTGAATATCCTATACCTCTCTTTCAGAACATTTATTATAATAGTAAATAACTATGTAATACATAAGGTCCCTGAAGGCAGCAGCTGTTTTCTTCACCTATATGTCCCAGGCATCTTCAAGAAGGTTTGAATCAGAGTGGATACATAGTAATACATGTTAGATTATTAAAAGAATTTTCGTAAATTTAAAGTACCTTCAACTCACTTCATAAAGCAGATTGTAAATGTCAAATAAGTGTAATAAAATTTTTAAAACTCAATGGGCAGAAATTATATTGAAATCTTCAAGAAACAGAGACTTGTTTCTTGAAGAACTTGTTTCAAAGTAAGTCATATTCTTACTTTGGAACCTAACAGTTTATCCAGCTTTAAGCCATCATTTTTTCATTGTGTGCCTAGTGTAAATAATACATTTACATAATGTGAACAACAGGATAATGTCCAATATTAGTTCATTTAAGAATCTGGCAAATGTTCAATATGATACAAAGTGTGAAATATGAGATCATCTAACATTTGATGTTAATTCTCCGAAGTACTGGAAAACTGTTCAGTGGTCACGGCTCAGAAGAAGAGTTCTATTTTGTAAAGATTTTTAGTGCAAAAAAAAGAGTATTAAGCCCTACCACATGCCAGACCCTCTCCTCCTAGGTATACAAAACAAATACCTTTATCAGTAGGTCCCCTGGAGAAGAGATAGTCTACACCTCCAGTATTCGTGGGCTTCCCTGGTGGCTCAGCTGGTAAAGAATCCGCCTGCAATGCAGGAGACCTGGGTTCAATCCCTGGGTTGGGAAGATACCCTGGAGAAGGGAAAGGCTACCCACGCCAGTATTCTGGCCTGGAGAATTCCATGGACTGTATAGTCCATGGGGTTGCAAAGAGTCAGACAAGACTGAGTGACTTTCACTTAAGCAAATATATGGCAAAGGATAGTAAGTGTTAAAAAGAAAAATAAAACGGGGGTACAAGTAGCCCCATAAACTGGAAGTAGAGGAAGCATATTTTGTTCAGGGAAGTTCTAGTTTACACAGGAGACTGAACATTAACCAGTTCTGTAAGCTAATGTCCATCGACAGATTATTGAACTCTGCTCAGTCCAAAGAAAATTAGGCATGAGAGTAACAACGCCGAAGGATTCATTCATCCATACTCCTTAGTTCTGCATAATGTCAACTGTCATTGGTTTAGGCCAGACTGAATCCAGTAATGAGATCACAGATATTTGCCTCCCAGGGAGAAGAATTATAAAGTGCTATTATGACTACATGAAAAATGGCTGTTCACAAATTTAACAGTTGCTTTATGGAAGAGCTTATGCAGTATAAATGGGCATGATAAATTTCTATTTAAAGTCTTAAATTTGCATCCTACTTTTAAAGTACTATTATAAAACCAATTAGGTTCAGTTTATTTAACAAAATTTTCTGCTGCTTCATAAAATAGTACATGGTAGTACGTGTGTATGTGACAGAGAGAAAGTTCTTCTCTAAACCCCGTCTTTACCATTGGCTACCTCCTGCATTTTACCCCTGCTCAACAAGTTGAGAATTTAAGAATATTCTGTATTAACTGTTTACTAATGCCTGTACTTCCTATAGAGTTGAAAAGTGTAGCCACAATAATCAAAATATGCTCTTCTCACAGATCCCTCATGGCTTAAACTTACTTTTCATTACAGATAATCGACAACTCATTCTCCTTTGATTTGAAAATATAGGAAAGCATTTCCATTGTCATTTTTCCCCAGAATTTTCTTGTCTAAATGCCTGGAATTCTAGCTTTATTCCGTGAAGATTTTTTAGGAGTAGTTACTATGATCAATCATTGGCATCATTAACCGAACGTTAATGTTAAAGTCCTCACATTATGTTAAATGTTCTTTGACTGGATCAAATATGGTAAACACTAGATTTTAATTCATCTAGGATAATCACTCCAATTTTGTACAGCCCTCCTGCAGGCTCTCTCCATTTGCATCAAAAAGTGAAATAGGATATTTAAACTAATGTTCCTTTATGTGAACATTCACACAAATACATATGTACAAATTTAGGAAGTGGAGGAGAGGAGAATGGAAAATCCAGCAAACGTTTAGTACCCCAGAGGTGGGGCAGAACTGTGCCAACGAGCAGAGCACTTGGAGCGATCCCAGGTCCAAACCACACTTGTGCCCCAGCACGACGTCACATTTGAGCCTAGTTAGAATTCTCTGTCTGTGTCTGAGCTCCACCATCAGGAGGACATGGGAAAGAGGAGCCGTAGAGTTGATTCCAGTTGGAATACGAGAAATTAGAAGGTATCAAAAGAAATGGTGAGGGGGACTTCCCTGGAAATCCAGGGATTTGGACTTCACTTTGCAATGCAGGGAGTGCAGGGTCGATCCCTGGTCAAGGCACTAAGATTCCACCTGTCTCACTACCAAGACACCAGAACATAAACAGAAGCCACATTATAACAAACTCAGTAAAGATTTTAAAAACGGCCCACATCCAGAAGAGAAAAAAAGAAATTATGAAAGAGAAAGATGACAGGAGACTTAAGAAAATCAGCCTATGTGAGGGGCCAAGGACATGGACTCAGTCTTCTTTCCCATTTGCCACTCAACTTCCGGCAGATTACATCAGTGGAGAGTTGGTTTTTTCCTCTGAAGCACCACTCTAAACCCTAATAGTTTCTCTTAGAAAAGTTCTTCTCAATTAATTTTATGACATTTGTTACAATTACAATGGATTTTTATCCCTCACTGTTTTAGTTATTATAGGAAGTCACCCTGAGAACCGAAAACTGTGTTACCATGACCGGGAAACTGTCTAAAAATCAGGCAGAAAGGTAGTAATGAACCTTAAAAGATGGGACCAGCCTCATTTATATGTTCTTTCATCTATTGCTAAAGAGAAGGTTTAAAATATTACTACATAAGGTTTATTTTCCAGGAGCATCAATATTTTGGCACTGGTTAATGCTTTCTCTTCCTTTTTCCTTCCAGGAGCCTTAGCTGCCAGCGGGTGACTCTGCATAAGAACATGTTTCTGACCTACGTTCTGAACTCTATCATCATAATCATCCACCTGGTTGAGGTTGTGCCCAATGGAGAGCTCGTGAAAAGGGATCCGGTAGGCGTGGCATGATTTGTTTTTAATTTTATTTTCAAAGATATAGTATCTGTAACTGGGCTTCCCAGGTGGCTCAGTGGTAAAGAATCCGTCTGCCAATTCAGGAGACGCAGGGTCCTGGGTCAATGCCTGGGTCGGGAAGATCCCCTGGAGAAGGAAATGGCAACTCACTCCAGTATTCTTGCCTGGAGAATTCCATGAACAGGGGAACCTGGCGGGCTACAGGCCATGGGGTCGCTTGAGTCGGACATGACTTGGCAACTAAACAACAACCTCTGTAACTAGTGAAGGTGGTGTGATTGTCTTACACAAGCAGCTTTTACATATATAATAATATTTACTTTTACAGTTGAGTTTTGCATTAAGGCATATCATCCCTGTGTAATTTTTGGAGGTATCGGTTATATGCTATAGTAAAGGGCTGGAAATAATTAAGTTATAGCCAAATAAGATTTATACCATCGATCATGAGTTGCCATAACTAATCAATAGTTTACTAACATCTCAGGGAAGTTCGCTGAGCACACACACTAGGTGTTATAAAGTAGTGCTTTGTGGTGGCCCCAGTGGGTCACTCATGGGTTACAGGTGTGCGTAGGTATTAATTGCTCATCATTCTGGGGCCTGAATGGTCTTGGGCCAATCATTTCAGCTGTAATGCATTTACTCTAGTGGTTCTTAGGAATTTTATCATGGCTTATGTCTGCATGACTTTAAAAAAGGTTTGCATGTCCCTAGTTCACACGCTCTCACCTCCCAGTCTCTGCTGGTGGCCCCTGTGAACTGAGCCTAGCCAGAAACCAGAGGGTGAGAAAGCCCCGAAGGATATGCACCGAGTGGTTTCTCTGGGTCCCGGGGCAGAGTAGAGAGTGCATCTGAAAGCACAAACGGAAGGTATCCGGCACACAATGAATGGCCTGGGATATTTTCTTTCTTTTTTTTTTTTTTCTGTTTCTCTGCTTAACTGCATTATGCAAGCATCTGTAGATAGCCTCATCTTTCAGAACTGGTACTTGATGGCTTTGCCAACCCGATGACAAAAATGCGTGAAATCTGCCCAGAGCGTGCATCCTGTGTGACAGTGGCACGGCATGGGAAAGCAGCTTAATCTGGCTTCTAATGGATCCACAGTGTTAATAGCCTCTGCAGTGTGAATACATCCAGGAAGGCATTATGATCTATCTTTTCAAACCATGGCATCTGTGATTGGGACAGAGTCCTGTCTTAGGTGCACAGTGGGTTTTATCTTAATGAGTTTCCTTTTTTTCGTGTCAACTGATTTTAATAAAAGTAATCTTATGTCACTTAATCCTCACAAGACCCCAGTGAAGAGTGGATATTATCCCCATTATTAACTGAGTAAGTGGAGGTTCAGTGAAAGCACGTGTCTTCCACACTATGGATCATTAGAGGTGGGGTTTGAACCCAGACCTGTCTTACACTGAAGCCCAGCCTGTGTCCTCTGTGCTGCATGGAGCTCTTGTTTATCTTGGTTTCTTTCCTTAGGAAGATTGTTCTTTAAGATACATACTCAGCCATTTCAAAGTGATGGCTGTCCATAATTAAAGATGCACACTGTATTTCATTAAGGAAGCTTACCCCCACTAAGATTAAAACAGGTGTAGAGGAAATTCCCCAGTGCCTTCCAATGTAGGTGATGCAGGTTCGATCCCTGGTCAGAGAACTAAGATCCCACATGGCTCAGGGCAGCTAAGCAAGCCCACAACTAGAGAGCCTGCGTGAGTAATGAGAGATCCCACATGCTGCAGATCTGATGCAGCTAATGAATAAATAATAAATAAATGTTTACAAAATAGAAAAATAGGTGTAGAAGCCATTAACTAAGACTATCTCAGCGAAGAAGACTCAAATTTGGAATTCCCTATGAAGTATGAAATCCCTGTTGATTGGCAATTCCCTAATACAAAGTAAAATGTTTAAAATTGGGGGGAAAACAAAAATCTGAGAAAGGTACCATCTGTTCAAAGTAGGCCAGGGAATGGCACTTTGGTTATTGAATAATCAGCACATCAACCTGGGAGCAGCACTCAGTCAAATGATGAGATATCGCCAATTCTTAAGTAGACTCTCTCCCACCTCTCCTGTGGGGGTCTCACACCCCCTTGTCATGCCTCCACCCCACTCTCTGGATGTTAGAATAAATGGGCCTCTCATCCATGATGAGATGATACTTAACCTGTTATCTTCCTGAAATAGTATAAATTCAGGACTTTTCCGAGTTCACTAATAAATTGTAGAAGCCATTTCACCTTACCCATCAAATGAGAGCAATAAAAACTTCCCTGTTTACTTCTAAGGGGTTGTTCTAGAGTCCCAAAGACCCATAAAGCTTTTAAAAATTCCCCAGGGTGTGCTACTGCAAGCAATTGCTCACAAGGTAACTGCTAACCCCGTCCCTGTGGCTAGCTCCTTAAGTTTCTGCACACAGCTTTCTTGACCAATCTGTTACTCTGTTCATTGTCTCAGTGTCCTAAGTTATCGTTGGTGGATGTTTTCACTTTTATAGTATACTTTAGGGACAAACAAGCCTAGGTACTCTGCCAGTCAACACGCACAGCTGCCTCCTAACCACCACCAAGCCAGCTCAGCCCTGCCTTGCAACTCCACTATTGCCTAGAAACATTTAACAATGCCTGGGAGAAGGCAATGGCAACCCACTCCAGTACTCTTGCCTGGAAAATCCCATGGACGGAGGAGCATGGTGGGCTGCCATCTACGGGGTCGCACAGAGTCGGACACGACTGAAGCGACTTAGCAGCAGGAAGCAGGTGCCTAGGGACCTGGTTTAGCCACAACACAGCTGATTCCCTGGGAGAGTGTCAGTGTGAGCATAGAGGAGTGGAGAAATTAATAGAAAGCCTCCTTCTTCATGTGGAGGAGTGAGGGGTGGCTCTGACACACATTAGGCATTCTCAAAGTGATGTAAGTTTGAAAAACAGGAAAGAAGTTCATCTTTATAGCATGACCTAGTTCTCCTAATCAATATATTTTTAACCTAACAGACTTGGTTTTTGTTGTCTTTTGTAGCTATGCAAGAGCAAACTTCCTAGGAAAAAGCTGTAAAACTCTTGAAAGGTAGAATTTTATCCAATTAGTCAAATATTGATTGAGTGCCCCAAACTCAAATTTTAGTCTTCAGGCTGAACTAAATTCATATCATTTGGGGGAAATGCCTATTTATGACATTCTCTTCACAATCCCTGGAAATACACCCAGCCTCACATGGAAACAGCGTTCTGTGTCTTACAGCTGCATATGTGAGGCTCCACCATTTATTTACCTGTTTCAGTGTGTGTGTGTATGTGTCTTTTTTTGGTAGAAAACAAAGGAACAAAACATCTGACTATTTTACTTGGTATGCCTGAATGAGAAATCTTTCCTCTGAGGTTCAAATGAAAAAAAGTGAAAGCGTTAGTTGCTCAGTCATGTCCAACTTTGCGACCCCACTGGCTGTAGCCCACCAGGCTCCTCTGTCCATGGAATTCTCCAGGCAAAAATGCTGGAGTTGATAGCCATTCCCTTCTCCAGGGGATCTTCCCAACCCAGGGATCGAATCCAGGTCTCCTGCACTGCAGGCAGATTCTTTACCCTCTAAGCCACCAGGGAAGGAAAGCCACCAATCACAACCCACTTACAATGGTAGATGGGGCATATGATCATGTGTGAGCACATGCTGCCCTCTTTCATGTGTGCAAATGTCTGGTTCTTCCAAGGGACAAACTCTGAAAGCATGTGTCTTTCACCAAATAAATAGCATAGGCTAAAAACAAATGACCACAATGACAAAAGTCAACCTATGTTTGTAAATTGTGAAGCATACACTTGGCCCAAAGCGGAGAAAAAAAACAAGGACATTTGTTTTCAGTATTTCTCTATTTGAACAGAGCTTTTGTTTTCCAGTGAGATTTTGATCCATCTCTTATCTCACCTTCCATATACAAACAACACCAGACTGCTCTCGCAGGCAGGCATAATTAGTTCAAGAAAGGGCAGGAAAGAACTCTCCAGTGGTTATAGCTTGTATGTTATTCATCCTTGAAACTGCTTATTTACTAGTTCCAAGAGAGACACAGGTCTTAAACTTTGTATTGAATCTCACCTTGAAAATGCATATTCTATCATAAATGCTATCATAGAAGTTCAATTTCTTGGGGATCTTTTCCTATCCAAAAGACTATTAAAGTAAATTGCAGTTGAAACTGTGCATGCAGGCATTAGGAATAAAGGAGATTTTGCTGTTGTAACATATTTGAACATACAGGTCAAGAACAAGGAAAGGTTTAATTTGATTTAACTAGAAAATCCCCATCTCTCCCAGCAGTAAATTCCCCACCTCTAAAAAGACAGAGAAAATAATATCCAAACACTGAGCATCGTATCATCAGCATATTATTAAGTCATGTGTAATTTTAAATTACTCTAAATTATATGAAATATTGCATTTTTCCTGAAAAACTGACATTACAGAAAACATTAGACTAAGGTCTTCCCTAGCTGAGAAGAGTAGAGATAATAAAGAAAAACCCAAGAAAGGAGAGACAAACAAAGAAACTAAGAGAAGAAACTTTTGGAAAAGGGAAGTTATTAGATATTGTCAATCTACAAATATTTATTAAAAAATTGAAATTAACATGAAAAACACAACCAAAGTTATAGAGAAAAGCACATCCATTAGACTCCATCTGTCTGTGATTCAAACATGTCTCTTTCCTATAAAAAAAATACAATTTTCTATATACAAAAGAATATATACTTTTTAAAGACTTTCTTTTTTAAGCAAACTAAAGGCAGAATTGTGGGTTTGTTTGTTTTTTTCCCCTTAATTTTGACCCAATTCTCAGGTCACTGAATCAGCAGTTAAGAGGCAAAAATATTTCCCTTCCCAGTGCCCATGGGGATATATTAAAAAGAAAGTTATTTCTTGTGAAAGGAGGCTGCATCATCCCAAATGCTTTTATACTACTTCTGTGAGGGTGTATTTAGTTGGAGGCAAAAGAAAACAGTGTTCTGAGTCCTCAGCAGGGAATCCCAGTGGGCTTCTGGTCCCTTTCCCATCAAAGTAGTCAGTCTATTCCTGTGGAAGGTTTTTGGCTGGGCAAAGTCTCTCCAGTAAAACCAAAAGTGAGAATCTTCTTCCTTCACACAACTTTTTTTTTTTTTTTTTAAGTTAAACTCAAAATAACTCATGGAATAAATAAGGGCTGAATAGACCCTCAGTTTACTGAGTGATATGAAAATTGCCGATTGTCACTTGTATCATTTGAACATTTCATTTCCATAATATCTAAAATTTCACTTTCTTGTTCTATCTGCTTTTTCAACAATCTTCATGGAGGGAGTCGGGAGGCAGAATTACAAGCATTGTTCTTGCTGCATCTAGAGGAAGCCGGCAGCGCCCTCATCATTTTCTAGAAAGAACTGTCTCTCTGAACTTTTTGTCTGAGTCCAAAAGGGGACAATGCAGCAAGATTAGTTTTTGCTAGGAACCTGAGCATTTTGTGTCTCAAACGCCAAAACAATTGGGTCACATTTTCTATAGCCTCTTATATAAGCAAAGTTAAATGAGCCCCAAGTTCTGAAAAACAAAGTGGATTTCTTCTAAGTCTCACTTGTTCAGGACAGCTGGGACAACGGACTAGGTCAGAACTTCACCCTAGTCACAGGAAGCTCACCTGGAATGGATGCTCAGAAGTGAAACCAAGGGTCCAAACTGACTCCTCCTGCCCAACCTAGAGGAGCCTGGTGGGAGGGTGGGCTTATACACATGAGGGAAGTGACAGCAAGGCTTGGGGGATGAGAGATCAATGGCCAAGAAAACTGTACTGGAACTATCCATTTTGGTGCCTATGGAAGATATTTGATTGAGAAAGAACAAGTAGTATGGATCTGAGGAACAGGCAGAGAGAATAATGCCGAGATGTGGCAATGAAGTGAGGTATCTTACCCTGGTTACTTGTGTGATTTCACTTGACTTACATAAAAACACCAACAAATGGTCTTTTAACCAAGACCATATGGTACAGAAAAGTATAGAGGATATCCTTATTCTTTTTAAAATGTATTAATTATAATCAACCATATTCCCATATGGCTGTAAAGAATTTATTCTTAAGATGGCTATAAACATCAACCCAGTTTCTCTCATCTGACCCCTCTGGGCGATACCTCTGCACAAGAAATTCAGTTCAGCTCAGCTCAGTTCAGTCGCTCAGTCGTGTCCGACTCTCTGCGACTCCATGAATCTCAGCACTCCAGGCCTCCCTGTTCATCTCCAACTCCCAGAGTTCACTCAGACTCACATCCATCCAGCCATCTCATCCTCTGTCGTCCCCTTCTCCTCCTGCCCCCAATCCTTCCCAGCATCAGAGTCTTTTCTAATGAGTCAACTCTTCACATGAGTTGGCCAAAGTACTGGACTTTCAGCTTTAGCATCATTCCTTCCAAAGAACACCCAGGACTGATCTCCTTTAGAATGGACTGGTTGGATCTCCTTGCAGTCCAAGGGACTCTCAAGAGTCTTCTTCAACACCACAGTTCAAAAGCATCAATTCTTCATCGCTCAGCTTTCTTCACAGTCCAACTCTCACATTCATACATGACCTCAGGAAAAACCATAGCCTTGACTAGACGGACCTTTGTTGGAAAAGTAATGTCTCTGCTTTTGAATATGCTATCTAAGTTGGTCATAACTTTCCTTCCAAGGAGTAAGCATCTTTTAATTTCATGGCTGCAGTCACCATCTGCAGTGATTTTGGAGCCCAAAAAAATAAAGTCTGACACTGTATCCACTGTTTCCCCATCTATTTCCCATAAAGTGGTGGGACCAGATGCCATGATCTTTGTTTTCTTAATGTTGAGCTTTAAGCCAACTTTTTCACTCTCCACTTTCACTTTCACCAAGAGTCTTTTTAGTTCCTCTTCCCTTTCTGCCATGAGGGTGGTGTCATCTGCGTGTCTGAGGCTACTGATAGTGACCTACAAGCAGTGTCTTGCAGCATGGTTTTGGGAGGGAGTCCTCATCTCAGTGTTTGCCCTTGTTTCCCTTGCTTTGAGAAGGCTGTCATGAATTTAGTGCACTTATTCTAGATTTGTTTTCATTCTTAAAAAGAAACTTTCAGCTGAGATACTAGAAGTTTTCTTTCCCCTTTTGATTTATTTTGTTTACCTTTTTATTTTGTATTGGAGTATAGCTGATTAACAACATTATGGTAGTTTCAGGTGAACAGCGAAGGGACTCACCCATGCAGATACATGTATCCCTTCTCCCCCAAACTCCCCTCCCATCCAGGCTGCCACATGACATTGAGCAGAGTTGCCTGTGCTATGCAGTAGGACCTTGTTGGTTATCCATTTTAAACACAACAGTTTTTACACGTCCATCCCAAACTCCCTAACTATCCTTTCCTCCCATCTTTCCTCCTCCCTCCATCTGCAACCATAAGTTAGCTCTCCAAGGCTGTGAGTCTGTCTCTGCTTTGCAAATAAGTTCTTTTGTATCATTTCTTTCTAGATCCTGAATATAAGGGATGTCATATGATATTTGTCTTCTCTGTCTGACTTACTTCACTCAGCATGACAACCTCTACATCCATCCATGCTGCTGCAAATAGCATTATTTCATTCTTTTTAATGGCTCAGTAATATTTCATTATAATATGTACCACATGTAAATACTAGAAGTTTTGTACACTCCCTTGGGATATGTTGGTTAACTGTCAGAAAGCTATGGAGCAATAGTTTGATATTTGTTGTGTTTAGGGGGCTTGCTTCAAATACCATAGCATTGTTCTTGCTAAAGCCCAGGATGTCAAATCCCAACTCTTCTACCTACAGATGAATCTTGAGCCAGTTACTTAATCTCACTGTGCTTCACTTTCCTGATAATGATAACCATAGTGCCTTTCTCAAAGAGTTGCTTGTGAGGATGAAATGAACCAATACATCTAAAACCCATAAAATTGAGTCTGCCGCGCAAGAACTCTCACGTTAGCTATTATTATTTATATCATAGTTGTTACCATTGTCATGGCCGTAAGCACTCATGACTTTCTAACCGTGGTACCAAGTTTCATTTCTGTGTTACACAGCATGGGAGACATGGAAACTCAGAGCATGTGTAAAATGCTGCTCAAATCTTAAATGACTAAGTGTGAAAGCAGAATGCACATACTCAGAGGTTTTTAAATCTCAAATAACCAAAAGGGCTGTGGCATGAGAATATAAAACTCATTCAGTCATGGCTTTGAAAATCCCCCAAGTGATAATACCCTCATTATACTGTATAGAGAAAAGACCCTTGAGTGTAGCAAGCTGTTAATTTTTATTCCCCTGCCACAGGTCTAACAGGTGCCCCCCTCCAAAGCATGTTTCTGTTTTCTCTGGCCTTGTTTCCCAATCACTTCCAGAATGTTGCCTTTGCCAATTTCTGGATCATTTTCCAACATATTTATCTCATATGGGACTTTTTCTCCAGTGTTTTTTTGTTTTGTTTTGTTTTTTTTCTTTTTGCCAAACACACCCAGTTGTGACCACAATCACACAGATTCAAGCTCATTTTCTCTGAGGTGTTATCAAAAATCAGTCCAAGACTGCATGACAGATTCACATTTAATTGAAAACACTGGATCTTCTAAATTTCTCTAGAGAGAAAGGCTGCAGTGGTTTCCTTCAAAGTTAATGCTGACTTTCTGACTGGGGGATCTTCCTCCTTCATTCAGCTAGCACTAAATACTGGACCCACTGACAGTTTTCAAGCTGACAGGCACACGTTTTGCCTTTCAGTTCGTCAACTGTTCCGGCATCTTGACAAACAGTTCTCCAACTCCTCCTCAGGTGGTTTTAGTATGCATGTGAATCAAAGCCAGGGCATTGCGCCATTGCATTGTGAATCTGCTGGAAGAACAAGCTTGTGCTCTTCAATGGTTAGGGTTATTATTACCGGAAAGCTAGCAAGAAAGCAAAACAGGAGTCAGGTGCTGAGGAAACTCCTTATATACCCGAAATCTATCCCAAGTGTGGCCCTTAAACCAACAGCTTAAGCGTCACTTGGATCCTTACTAGAAAGGAGAATCTCATGGCCCACCCTAGATCTTCAGAATTAGAATCTCTACTACTGGAGCCCCCAAAATCTGTGTTTTAACAAGCTCTCCCAGTGATTCTGATGCATGCTGACATTTGAAAAGCACCACTATGAACTCTTTTATTATTTATATTTGAATTGGATATTTTTGGAGGGATTATTCAGTACCAAGTGAGGATGCCATCCTTATCTCTGTGTCCCAAACATTTGGACCCCAGTGTGGAAACTAAGGCTCCCTTATAAAAACAAAATCCCTCGGGTCAGATGGACTCAACATAGCTCCTGGCTCATGTATGAGAAATGGATCATCCAGTTCTCTCCTTTTTTTTTTTTTAATGTTAAGTAGGTATCATTAACAGATCAGTAAACTTCAGGACAGCATTAACAATTTCTGTGTTATTCTCCTCATTGGCCATAGAAAAGGGGCCATAAAAGTCATGTGATGAATCCTTGGATGCTGTTGGAAATTATGGTTCTCAGACACACTATAAGAAAATAAACTTGCCTAGTCTATAAGTCCCTGGTGGCTCAGTGGTAAAGAATCCGCCTGCCAATGCAGGAGATGCGGGTTCCATCCCTGGGTCGGGAAGATCCCCTGGAGAAGGAAATGGCGACTCACTCCAGTATTCTTGCCTGGAGAATTCCATAAACAGAGGAGCCTGGCGGGCTACAGTGCATGGGGTCACAAAGAGTCAAACGCAACTTAGCGCAGACTAAACAACAATAACTCTATATAACTCAGCCCACAAGAACACTTGGGGCACTGGAATTCCATTGCCCTAGTTGGCTGTTTACATGTGATACTAATCACCTATGAGCTAGTACCCTGATCTCTGCATCTAGTAGGTGACACATGTTGAGAGATGCTCGGGGAAACTCTCTGTCTGGCTGAATGCAGATACTTTGGCTCATTTTCACGTTCATCCTCTGTTCATGGCCAAATCATTGCAGATGTCTTCCTCTGAGTATCTTCGTTTCTTTCCAACAGCCGATGTGCAAGGTTCTGCACTTTTTCCACCAGTACATGATGTCGTGCAACTATTTCTGGATGCTCTGCGAAGGCCTCTACCTGCACACTCTCATCGTGGTGTCTGTGTTCGCTGAGGGGCAGCGCATGTGGTGGTACTACCTCCTGGGCTGGGGTAGGTATCTTCTGCTGCTGAGTTTTGATCCGCTGTTACCTCTGTCTGATTGTAGTCTTCTGCTAGTCTTGATCAGAAGAGAGTCAAGGGCTCAGGTTCTATGAGGAGAGATGGAACACAGGTCCTGGCCACAGTTCAATCTCCAAGAGAACTTGATAGACACTCTTAATAAGTTCAGACAGACTGTGGTAGGCATGGGGGTGAGTGCCACAAAAGAGGGCTGTGGTGATGAGAATGTCTTCAGGAAACAAACCCAGCTGACAGATGGGCAGAAAGCATGCCCTGATGGAGAGAAGATCCAAATCTCCCCAAGAGAAAATGAAAGAATGCTTCTTTCAGGAGTTACTTCCTTATAAGTCGGCATGGGACCACTTACTGGTCATTTTCTCCCAAATCGAAGCAACTTCAAATGCTGAAGTTCTCAGAAAATTCATTTATTTTACAACCCACTTCAGATTGATTCTTTGCCTTGCTGGCCCTCTCATTGTTGTAATCCAAAGAATGAAATTCCCTACCCTCCATGAACTTTTATAGTGAACAAATAAAACATATCTAGCGCTCCAGGAGAAAAATCCTAGGGGGAGAAGGATTATTCTTTCTCTCACTGTCTTTAGTGGAAGGGAAAGGTTGTTATGGCTCTGGAAGCCTGGAGGGAGAAGAGGAAAAGGAAAGAAGAACTAAACTGTGTAAAAAGTGACATCATGATTAGGGGAAGGTGACGAGCCCTAGGAATTAGCAGATACAGAGTCCACACTCTAAAGTATGAAATACGTTTCCTTTCTACAAAATGACAAGGTAGAAGTGAAATCTCCATATTGCTTCTCTGTCTAACTCTAAAATGTACATTTCAAAATCAATCCAGAGGATGAATCTCTGATTCTAAACCTGAGTGGGGTGTTAGAACTGCTGTGAATAAAACACAGTTATGTCTTGTGTAAATAGTCAACTCAGAATTCTTTCAAGTCAAACATTTAATTGATGGTCCCATTTTGAACTATATGCTTCATGGGTTAAGAAGCTGAGGTGGTTCTTAGATGAAAACTCAATATTCTGAATATCCTTTTGCACAAAATTCACAGAAAAAAAAAGTGTGGCAGTCTAATTCACCTGAGACACATTTCTTAATATGAGGATAGGTTTTAAAACTGTCTACAAATCTCAACCACATGAAACAATATTTTATTGGGCATGGGTACATCTGAGAAAAAGAGAATGTTTTGTTTTTTATAAAAATTACTTTACTCTAGATTACTTTTATATAATGAAGGTTAATTTGTAAAAGATTCAGACAGGGTGCACTGCTAGCAGCTACGTCCTTCATTCCATTTGTAAATTCAGCTGTTTTTGACAAATACTTCAAGGTTTACTCAGGGAAGTAGATTCTGAGCTACAGTGTTCTTATTCAACGAAAATAGGATCAACACACGTGTTGTAAACAGAAGAACAAAAAGCCTAGAAGAAATATTGAGAGCATCTTTGGAGCAATCAGACTTTGGCTTTCATACGCTGTCTCAGGTCAGCGTATGACCTGAAGGTCACGTCCCTTCAGGACAACCCTGCTCCCCTCTGTAACAGAGCCCAGTTCACACACAATGAAAAGCTTTCTGGTCTCAGTTGCTGGTCATCATCATGTACCTACCACACTGGATAATTTGTGAAAGGCTTTTAAGTAACTGGATGCTGTTAACCAAACTCTATTACAGTTTGTGACGTTCTAAGAGCATTTTATCTGCTTTGACCAAAGATAATTTGCACAAGAACATCAGGACGACATCTTGACAAGATGTTGAATTTGTCACTGTTTTTTCCAGCCAGCTGTAGTCATAGCTTTTGCATTTTTTTTTCCCATTTTAGGACTCCCGCTGCTGCCAAGCACTGCTCATGCTATTGCTCGGGCTCTGTTATTCAACGACAAGTAAGTATTGTGGTTGTTAGTCAATTTATTTGTAAATAAAATGTGATATTAATGTATTCCCCCTTCTTTTATTCAGCTGCTGGCTGAGTGTGGACACCAACCTGCTTTACATCATCCACGGTCCGGTCATGGGGGCACTGGTGGTGAGAATTGCTTTTTAAATCCATTATTAACAGTGTTATCTCTCTGGGGTGTTCTGTTGAGATGGTTTTATGTAGTATGTGTAGCCCAACTCCAAAATGAAGTTAATTTAATGATAATCTATAATAATAATTTGATCCAAGGATCTTTTTTTTTAAATGATTTTTATTTAATACAATTGAGCGGAGGGGCATAAGCTTGTTTCTATACAAGCCACAGCAACAATACAGTGGGTTTTTTTTTTTTTTAGACAATTCAATAAATTCTCCTAATTAAAGATAAAGACCAAAGGTGAAGATGTTGCTGATAAGAATGAGAGAGACCACAAAGTCCCCTTGCGCCATTTTCCACTGGGCTCCGCCAAACTAAACCATCTTCCATCTCACCTCTGGTCCACGAGCCATCATCATGACTACCACTGAACATGCACTCACAGTATATCAGGCATTGCACATACATTGCCATGCTGTTTGCTAACAGCAGTCCTTCAGAGTGGACACATCCAGATGGTTCACTCATTAGGAAAACTAGACTCAAAGGCTCAAGTTAAGTCATTGAGAATCCCATGCCAAGTGGGTTGGGCAGGGAGAGAATATGATTATCTGAATCTATATCCAAGTTCTTTATTTCTACCCATAGTTTACTATATGTTGGCCATCATCAGAGCCATCAAATTTAATATTTAGACATTATTTCCCCCATTAATCTCAAAGATTGTTTTCTTCAGATAAGAATTAGAAAAATAAAAACAGTCGGAGTCATAGATCATACTCTTCTCCTGTACTGAAGAATCATCCATTAGTAACTGATCAAACTGGGTCACACCCAGACTGTCTCCTGACTTTCCTGGCCTTTCCAATGCAGATTCAATTTCTTTTGCCATTTTTCAGAGTAGCGATGTACTTACTAGTTCAACTGTGCTCACAAGGACCTACTAACGTGGGTCTTGAATATTTATCACCACTGCATAAGAATTTTATTTTTATTAAAGATCTCTTTCCTTCTTGAATTTTGGGGGTAACAACATTTATTTCTACTCCAGGTAGAAAAACCACTCTGATTATTTTTAAATAAATGATCAATTAAAATGTTAAAACAACCTTGGTTTCAAAACTAACTTTCACAGCCAAAAGTAGTTTTTTGTGATCTACAAGAACAGCAGATATTAAAGAGTGACCATACCAAGTGCTGGCAAGCGTGAAGAACAGCTGGAATTCTCACATAATGCTGGAGGGAGTGTAACATGAAGCCACCTCTTTGGAAAGCAGTTTGGCAGCTTCTCATAAAGTTAAACATACATTCACCATGTGAACAGGCCTTGCTTTCCCCTCTTAGGTCACTTTTCCAAATGAAAACATGCCCCCACAAAGACCTGTACACAGGTATTCACTGCCTGCTTATTCATAACAATCAAATTTTGGAAACCATTGCAATTTCCATAAACAGGAGAATGAATAAACAAATTACGTGTGTATTATTAATATAATGCAGTACTACTCAGCAGTAAAAATGAATGAAATGCCAATATATACAACACAAATGAATCTTACAGATAGTATGTTAAACCAAAGTAACCAAAGAATACACAATGTGTGTGTGTGTGTGTGTGTGTGTGTGTGTGTGTGTATACACACTCCCATTTCTGTGATGCTAGAAATCAGTGGCTACTAGAGGTGGGGGGATGGAGTTGTTGACTGCAAAGGGGCAAGAGGGGGCTTTCTGGGGTGGTGGAAGTGCTCTTTTCTTGTTTGGAGTGGTTGTTACCCTGGTACATACATTTGTCTAAACTTCCCAATTGTAAACTTAGAATCTCTATTGAATGTATATCATGCCTCTGTGAAGTGATTTCCTTTAAACAATGTTACTAGAAAACAAGAAGTAGTTTGGGTTAGCCTTCTCCACTGCATAAGCTTTACAGGTAAATTTCTCAGACCCCCATTTTACTTTTAGTTAACTAGTCCTAGCTAAGGGGGAAATCTTAATGAAAAGATAAGAAGGTGATATCTAAAAACATCATTTTTTACTTCCCTTTGGAAAAACAATAAAAACCTAAATAAAGAATAAAACATCTTCCTTAGATTTGAACCTAATATAGTTACATATTCAGGATATTATTTTCTCATTTAGAAAAAAAAAAAGGGAGGGATGTTAATTCATGCTCAAAAAGAGTATTTGGCCCCCCTGATGCTCCATGTTGTCATAACAAGGAGCAGATGGTCTCAGTTCTCAGGCAGTCTCTTGTGTTCCACCCAGTGTGGGTGCCAGCCCTCCTCCCCACCCCACCACACACACTGGGTAGCTAAGAACTGGGCCCAAGGGGGTGTCCTTCAGGGACGTTCACCAGGAGAATTTGCTCAGAACATCGTCAATCTTTGCAGTTGAACTTCTTCTTCCTGCTGAACATCATCCGGGTGCTTGTGAAGAAAATAAAGGAATCGCAGGAGGACTCGTACATATACCTGAAGGCGGTGAGGGCCACCCTGATCCTGGTGCCCCTTCTGGGGGTCCAGTTCGTCATCCTTCCCTGGCGACCTTCCCACCCCGTGCTTGGGAAGATCTACGACTTCGTGATGCACTCTCTGATTCACTTCCAGGTGAGGGGTGATGCGCTCTCTGATTCACTTCCGGGTGAGGGGGGAACCATGGATGCAGCCACTCTCTCAGCTACTTGGAGCAGGGGCCACAGTTGTCTGGGTCTCCTCTGTGATGAGAATGAGCCTTTCGAACACGCATTACCTGGAAGGGAGGTGGCCCTCTCTGTCTTCCTCACTGCCTGCTTCCCCACGTTTTGAATCTTAAAACTAGGCAAGGAAACAGGAAATGGGAGGCCTGAACTTTGAGAATACATCTGGAAATCCCATGGACAGAGGAGCCTGGCGGGCAACCATCCATGCTGTCACACAAGAGTCAGAAGTGACTGAGTGACTAAACAACAACAACTGAAGTATTTGTCCAGAAATTGACCCACTTGCCCAGTGCTGAGGACAGAGTTACTCCCACAGTCGTTGACCTCTCCTTCTCCCCCACATCTGAGGGCCACATTGGGTTTTACTTTTTTGAGGAGAGTGTTGAAGACCCATGTAATCCATGCCAGTTGGCTTTCCAAACTGGATCATCATCAACAATTTTGACCATTTCTCTAGACACAAGCTTGTGGACGCAGGAATCTTGAATGGTGACAGGAACTTCAGAGTAGTTACTAAATCCATGTCCTGTTTGGCGAGGTGGACTTAGCTGTGGGTACAGTACTGCGCTAGTTCACCACAAGGAGACAGGTCAGAGTCAGGCCTATAGCCATGCATTGTAATGTGTGCTTGCAAAAGTTCTCTCTACTAAACTCTACAAGAGCCTCGTTTTTAAGTTTTTTGGGTACAAAAATTCTTTTCATATCCCCTATAATCAGCATATTCTGCTGTAAGTCTCCATGTTAAGGGAAGCAATATATTAACCAGATTAATGATAACAGTCCTTGTAGCCAAAAAATAGAATCCTTATGAGAAAAAGTCATTCCTGATGGAATAGTCTTGGAGCTAAGCCCTGGACATGAGTGGTAGTAATTGTTTTTCCATCAAGCTTTGACTTGCTATTGCCGTAGTGAAATATTCCTCTCCAGGTTGTCTATTTGTATTGATTACTAAACAACACAACACACACAAAAATAACTTCAGCTCCATTTTTCCTCCTCTTTTTAGGGATTCTTCGTGGCCATCATCTACTGCTTCTGCAACCACGAGGTAAGCGTGCATTTCACGTAATAGTGTCACCTCTTTATATGAAGCCAGCACTTTACCACCTCCCGAGGGCCTCTGTGCGCTTTGCACTATCTCTCACTTCTACAGTTGACCTTACAGGGTTTCCTGACTAGCCCGATCTTATTTTTTCCACTACTGCAAGTTGAATCTTATCTATGTTCTTGTGTGGTACAATTGCAGATATTATCCAGACAGGTAGATAAATTCACATTTCCTGGCATTGTACCGTAAGCTGGTTGGAACCCTGAGAAGCAACAGTGAAAGCTATTCTGGGTTCCCATAGAACCCAAGTCACATCCCCATTCCCTTGGGAAGGACCAACCCATCACTAGGGCAGAGCCAGTATCTAGCCAGTCTATCCTGAGTCACTGCCTTCTTTTCCATTTGCCTGATGCCAGTGTCACAACACCTATTCAACTCTTGGAAAATCACCCTGGAGTTAAGACTCAAAAGGGAGTAAGTAATTTATTACCTGAATATTTAGATCAGGAAAACCTAGAGATCCACATGGCCAGTGTTTTAAAGGGTTTTTTTAGCCAGAGTTCCCTTTCTTCCAATGATATTCTACATGGAAGCCCAATTTGTAAAACATAAGTGGAGCTGCTTAAATTTGTACCAAAGAACTTCCAGGGCTGCAAAGAATGTGATTTGAAAGCTCCCTCGTTTGTCAGGTGAGAAATCAAAACTCCAGAAAGATCACGTGACTTGCACAATGTCACAATCATAGCTTATAACCAGGACTAGAACCCAGATTTCCTGATTCCTAGTTAAATGGACTAAATCTTCCACTGCACAGCATTATATATATGTCTCCTTCCTGAAGCTTCATTAGTATACTTCTTTGAGTTATACACCTCATAACTTTTAATGTTAAAGTATCTGTGATCATTTTAAATCAATCTTTATTAATAATTTTATACCAAAGCATATCACATTTTGTTAAGAGATCTATATATTATTTCCAAGTTGGTAATTAGAACCATTGTCTAACCATTATCAATTGATATTTAATGAATTTTCTAGTCTTTATTGCTTCAGTTAAACAACATTCAGTGAGCACCTATGATATTTTGCAGCTCTGCAACCTCTTGCTCATCTCCAGCCCTCAAATTGCAATACTGTTGCTCCTGTTCTCTGTTTTAATTGATATATTTTATTCCTTCATTCATCCATCAACTCCTTCCTTAATCCAACAAAAATATACTGTACATTCTTTATTGCTAGGGACTATCCTGAAAGCCTGAGATAGAAATGTAAAACATCTTTCTGTTAGCAACGAAGTATCTCTTTAAGAATAGTAAAAACTAATAAATATATAGGACTTAGGTCACCCCATCTTTATATCAGTTCCTGTGAACATATATCCCTGCCTTTTGAATTGGCTCAGGTGGCATACAAAATAAATATTTTCATCTAAAATAATATCAGTATAGGGCTAATATAAAAATCAGGTTCAGGCAGAGTATACTTTGAAAACACTAGAGAACTGCATGCACTTATAAAAATACCTCAATATTGATTGTGTCTTAACCATGATGCTGTCTCTGAAGTGGCAGGCATAGAAAGTGGGCCCAGAGGTGCGCCTGACAGTTGAAAGTCTCTAGTTCAAGTGTGTTCTCTCTGCTTTTAGAATTAAAGAAACCATCTCCATTTTAATTAGTATCATGTTACTGGGGGAACGTACAAGTGTGACATTTCTAATAATATAGAAATTATGTAGTGTGCCAAATGCAATATCACAGTCCCATGAATTGTAGGCATCTGGGCCTCAGCTGGGTCTTCTGTGGGCATATTATCTTACCACACTGAACACGGGCAGGGCACTTGCTCCTGCAGGAATTGATTTCCAGCTGCATCTGAGATAGGGCTGTGATCAGGCTTTGCCTGACTGAGTTACATTTTAGCAGAAATCTAGGGGACTGATACGTCAGTTCCACAATGAAGATAAAGGTTTTAATTTTTCATTATTATCCATTTGTGGTCAGTGATTCCTGCCATGGAAATGGATCACATAGTCAGTGGAGGAAAGGATTTTTGAGAATTCCAGTGCCGGGTGTCAGGAGGTGACTGTGAGAGCACGCTTATGTAAAAAACATTTCCCACAACTCTTCCCAGACAGTGGACACTGACCATCCAATCATTTCAGTTACTAAGGATCTAAGAGACCTCAAAAAGATGACTACAGCTATGTGCTTAGTTGCATCCGACTCTTTGCGACTCCATGGACTGGGGTCTGCCAAGCTCTTCTGTCCATGGGATTCTCTGGGCAAGAATACGGGGGTGGGTAGCCATTTCTTTCTCCAGATTACAGTCATCAAGATGCCCAATTTTTCCTAGCTCTGTACTCACCACTTTCCTTTCCTGTTTGCAAGGGATTCTCCTTATGTCCCTAGTGCTATTTCCAGATCAGTAATGTTATCACTTCATATGCAAAGCTAAATTTTTCTATTTAAAAATTTATTCAATAAAACTTGGTTTTCAAAAATACTGCCTTTCTAGAAAACTCAAGAAAGTCAGCTTCAAGACCCAAAGCTAAGCTATGATTTCTTTGTCCTAGACAAAAAATGATCAGAACTCTTGAGATAAAGCTCATTTTCCATTCAAGAGCACATAATGCAAGTTCTTACAATGAACTTAACAGGAAAACAAAGGCCAAAGACTAAAACATCCAAACAACCACGAAGATTCCAACCTGATTTTCTTTTTCACAAATATAGAAAGAGAGACCTCCAAATGTTACCCACCCTATACAGTTAGTTACAAATAGAACCAGCTATAATCATTATTCCTTCAAGCCATCAGGACTCATATTTTTTTTTACAGTTGACAATAAATTTGGCATAATCGGGAAAATGTGATGTGATCTGTTAATTGCTTTTATAACTAGCAATGCATTTATATAATTCAAAACTTTGTGTATTCTACGCTCCCCATGGGCAACTCCTTATATTTCTGATGCTTTTCAGAAGCAACCAAAGTCTCCTCTGTTTTTTCAAAATAGATTCAATGCCCATATTCTTGTGATCAAAGCACTGTTAGGCTCAACCTGAGGTATTGTAGGAGATAATTGCCCTTATTAAACTGAAATTATTGAAGTGTCTTTCACATGCTGCTAAGGGCCTATTCTTACATGTGTGGTTTACAAATGGAAGCAGATTGCCATCTCCACACAAAAGGATAGCTTATAATTCTGGAATACAATTACAGGAGGCAATGAACATTTCTGTCATAATTTTTAAAAATTAAAATAGACTTCAAACCCTTTGGCCTCATGCTGGGTACTTCATTAGTATGCATAGATCCTCCAGTGGAGATTATTTTAAAAAGACAGATGAGGCAAAACAAAGGACTTCCTTTTTTACCCCTGCTGGGCACTGTCCGCCTCAGACAGTGTTAAATATCTGTGTTACGTTTATCTTTAAATACATTTAAATATCTTTAAATATCTGTGTTACGTTTTAGCTATAAGGACAACGTTGGTATTTAGGAGATTTTGAATCCACAGAAACCATCAGTCCCTTTGTCTGGGGACAGTGGTTCTCTGAGCTGTATATTTCCTAATTCAGCAGGGCATTTGATAGTTCCTAGATCATAAACTCAGCATTTAAGGACCTATTGTCTAATAGACAGTACAGCCCCCAAATTGGAAAGCAATTGAAATATTTACTAGGTTCTTGAAGAGGTGCTAAAGGAAGAATGCCATGGCCACAGGTATTTAGCTGAAAGTATAACTCAGGAGGGATGTTCTTTCCCAAATGGATTCAGCTATGGTTTCATATCAGCCCTTTCTTATATAATCAGTCTAGTCTCTTCAATTCTGTAACTCTCCATACTGCATAGATTGCAAAGCAAAGCTCACAAACTGACAGGGAAACATGGTAGCTTTTTCAGGAGTGAAGTAGAAGACAAAGTGGGTGATGCAAGAGGAGTCTGAACTATTCATTCATCAATACCTTTAATAAGAGCATTCGTATTTGAAAATACATTGCTAGGGTAATCTTCCCATCAAGGGTATTACCTTTCCTTTTCCCAAAAACATTGAACAACACCCTTTTCCCAGCACAAATCACAATGTGAAGAAAACTTTCATTCGCATTGCTGCTGCTGCTGCTAAGTCGCTTCAGTCGTGTCCGACTCTGTGCGACCCCATAGACGGCACTGAGCAACTTCACTTTCACTTTTCACTTTCATTCTCATTAGCATCCAATATTTTCCAGGCTGTTGAGGACTCTCTGTGGAGACCTAGCTTAGAATATATGAGAAATAACAACATGAGATCAGAAACTATGTCATCAAGAGCTCTTTTTATATCCTTGGCAACACCACCCTCCAAAGATATACATCCACACATATGACAGAAGAGTTTCCTTCAGTCTAAAGACCACCATCCTGCCATAATAAGGGTATCACCGTAGGAATACTAGTAGCCTCCTTGTTTGGTGTTATACTTACGTCTTAGATGCTACTCGATTCATACTGTAGCCATGTAATCCATCAGGCAGCTAGGTGAGATAAAAGAGTTGTATCGAAGAAAGTAATCTCAGAGGGGTTAACTCTCCTGCCCAAGATTTTCATGGCTAATGTGGGCAGAGCAGGTTTCTTGACCTAAAGTTCAATACTTTTTCGTGGCATCAAATGAGACACAGTGAAATGGCCTTGTCAGTGGAAACGGCATTGAAAGGTGATGTGATGTTACTATTACGAGTGTTTGCTTCTGGTAATTCCAAAATTAGCAACCCACTGCAGCTCCCGAGCAGTTCTCCAAATCATACACCATGGCGTAAGAGAGAATACCGAACAGTAAATGTAGATGACCCAGTGCTTTATAACTCACCTCAGGGAGGGACTCAGGTTCTCCAAAACCTGTGTTTCTAAGTCTTATATCAAAACTCAGGCTTTCATATTTGCATGAAATAAAACTTCCATTTCTTCCTCAGATTCAGTCTAGACATTTTTAGCACCCTCACCCTAATGCCACTGGATGTCAATACACTAATTACAATACAGTCATGGATGGTCATTTTCTTGGCGTTAGAAACTCATTCTAGAATGGATGTTGACACCATTCAGAAAACATTTATTGAATAACTGCTCCTTCCCAAACACCATGACATCTAGCGTTACAAAAAACGAATAATACATGGTTTGTTAACCACTAACCAGAGTTTTATTGGGCACACCTCATCTCATGCCATGCTGGATAAAGGAAAATCAACAGTATAAGGCCATTATCATAAAATCCAGAGCTGTGAAATGGCTTCCAGATACTTTTTCATGACCAATAACGTGTAGATTTAGATAAAAGCTTCTGCTGTATCAGAAGTTGTAGCAGATAAAAAGGTTTCAAATTCTGCCTTCTTAATATGATGAGCGTGCCATCTTGAATATGAAACCAAATCAAATTTCATTCATGGTGTAAAAGCTCTAATGAAGAAACTTTCGCTCAAAAGAGCAAATAATCTTGCCAGGGGCAGCTGAGGCAAATTACTCAGTCCTCCGGTCTGCAGATTCTTCCTCCAAGATGGGTATTTCATAGCCAGAGCCTTTCCCACACAGCCCTTTTAGATGAGAAGTAAAAATTCAGCCACCCCAAACCTCTGATGGGGGCTTCCCTAGCGGCTCAACGGTAAAGAATCTACCTGCAATGTGGGGGAGACCTGGATTCCATCCCTGGGTAGGGAAAATGCCCTGGAGAAGGGAATGGCTACCCACTCCAGTATTCTTGCCTGGAGAATCCCATGGACAGAGGAGCCTGGCGGGCTACAGTTCACGGAGTCCCAAAGAGTTGGACACGACTGAGCAGCTAACACACACACACATATACACACACACACACACACACACACACACACAGCCTCTGATGAGCACCGAGAATTGTGCTCAGGGCATTCCTGACAGTGATATGAACAGAAGGTTCTCTTTCGTCTTCCAGGTCCAGGCTGCCCTGAAGCGTCAGTGGAACCAGTACCAAGCTCGGCGCTGGAATGGCCGCCGCCGGGCCCACCGTGCGGCCAACGCCGCCGCCGCCACTGCCGCCGCCGCCGCCGCCCTGGCTGAGACTCCACCGATCTACATCTGCCACCAGGAGCCGCAGAACGAGCCCGCCGACAACCTGGGCGAGGAGGCTGCCGAGGTCATCCCCATGGAGGGAGGGGAGGTCATCTCCATGAAGGGTGCTGAGGTCATCGCCGTGGAGGGTGCTGCTGAGGTCATCGCCGTGGAGGGTGCTGCTGAGGTCATCGCCGTGGAGGGTTCTGCTGAGGTCATCACCGTGGAGGGTGCTGAGGTCGTCGCTATGGAGATCATTGAGCAAGAGTCATCCGCTTGAAATGTGACGCCAACAACCTTGTGGTCCCTGAGCCCTCATTTCCTGGGAGCAAGACCAACCCTGCATCTCAAGTGATCTCCATCCTCCCAGGAGCACACATCTCATTTGTGAGAAGTATCAAGTGCATTTGTCCATAGTGAATCTGAAGACAGTTTTACTTGGTACTCTTGCTTCCGGGAGACAGTGGAGGAATGGAGTCTCCCTCTACAACACCTGTGAACTCTGCAACACTTGTGAATTCCTGTGAATACCATCTTTCATCCAGGACTGAGATATACAAATGTCAGAGTAAAGTAAGCAAAGTATCCGAGTAAAACATGAGTGGACCTAGTTCAGATCCAGGGTGCTCCTTGTTAATCTTGAGCCATTTCTACCTTCGAAAAATTCAAGTCACCATCAATGGTTTTCTTTTTAACTCAAAACTTTTAAATTAGGATACTTTGGTATTTGGCTATGGTTCTGATTTTTTTATTTCTTTTTTTAATTTCAATCAATTCTGATGTTATTCAGATTTTTACCATCCACAGACACACCCACAATGTAAACCACACAAATTACTACTTGACCTCCTCAAAACAACGTGGCTTTCTAGTGTAGAGATGACTAAGTTTGTGGGGAAAAAAGACCTGCATTTGGCAGGAAGATATAAGGCTTTGAATGAAAAAAAAAAAAAGTCAGTTTTATATGTGTTCATTACTTTACTAATACTGTGTGCTCAGCTTGGTCTTGGGCAGGTCCTGACTTCTGTAAGAAGGAATTGGCTTTCATGTTGAATGTGCTTTGGTTACTAACATTTATAAATTGGGAGGTCACAAAGAACCCATCACTAAATTTTTCACAAAACTGCCAAAAACTCAAATTCCTAGTGGAAGAGAATACTCTCTCTAAAGAGAGTTTTCCACTTTCCTAAACTCCAGGATTTATAAAGCAAATCACTCGAGGTTTCTAAAGCAGATTACCTCTTGCCCTTGGGTGCTATCTAGCAGTAAAAGATAAATTTGTTTAAGACTGGTAATTAAAAGACCCCATATAACTCCATTAACTGCTTTCCACCCAGCTTCTAAGCTTAACAAGATCTCAGCCTTTTCCAGAAAGATTCAGTAGGGCTAATTAGAAATCAGTTTGTAGTTGACCTCTTGTTTGATGCTATTAGTGAAACAGGAGGGGGAAAAAACAATTAACCACTACAAGTTTAACTGCATACCAACTCATTTAAAATAAGAGTTTCTCATTAAAATCCAATGTTATATTCCCATACCTCTCTTTACTTTCATATAAAATCTTCAAAACTCCCTGAGTAAACCAGTATCATTACCGGCACCTGAGATTAATTTGTGAGTTTGCAACAGTACTCAGTTACCTTTATGTAATTTGTATTCTAAATGAAGAGATACATCAAAGCCCTCCACATCTCAAGTCTGAAGTATGTGCTCTTATGCCACTGCCTTTCAGAGATGATATAGTTTTAGAGATGATATAGTTTTGGAAAGACAAAAGAAAAATATATTCTTTCAGAGAAAATGTATTTTGGATACTAAAGTAGTTTATGTCTCCTTTACTTGAATGTAAGGGAGGATTTGAAAAGAGGGTATTTTTCCAATCACAGTGTTTATGTAATAGTGTTCCTATTTTTGTTTACAAACATGGAAAACAGTATTTCTGGCAGCTCTAGTACAAACGTGATAACATTTTGCTGAAATATTCTAAATGCTATTGTGCTAATATAGTAGTGGCTGAATAAGATCAAACAGCTTACTATAGAATTGTGCACAGTGCCAAAATGACGTGAAACGCTTGCCCTGTATCCATGTATGAATTAATAAAGAGTAATGATAAAGCAAAAGTTGTATGTGTGTTTCAGTTGTGTCTGACTCTCTTTGTGACCTCTGGCTTGCCAGGCTCCTCGGTCCATGGAGTTGTATGTGTGCATATTTTCTACAGAAATATATCCATCTTTTCATTCATTCATCTCATCTCCTAAGCTCATTCCGTATTATCTGGGATGCTAACATCTCATCTTGCTTGTATTACAGGAGATGGCAAGATAATCCAAAAATATAAATTAGAACACCATATGCAAAAATACCCTCAGAGGTTAAAGCGTCTGCCTGCAATGCAGGAGACCTGGGTTCAATTCCTGGGTCAGGATGATCCCCTGGAGAAGGAAATGGCATCCCACTCCAGTATTCTTGCCTGGAGAATCCCATGGACAGAGGAGCCTGGTGGGCTGCAGTCCATAGGGTCGCAGAGTCGGACACGACTGCGCGACTTCACTTTCACTTTCATGCAAAAATACCAAGGTTGTTGTCTTTGTCAGTGTAGCCATCTTCAATCTTCACTTTGACTATAACCTCCAAAGCACGGTTCTCATACCTTTGTTAATGCAAAACCACCCAGGACTATCAGCCTATTTTGTATATGTTTGGGAAGCACAGCTAAGAAATCTAGAACAAGAAAGTATCACATTCTTTTATCATTGCTGTTTTGTTTTTTTTTCATTATTGTGGGACCAGACTTGAACTGTCCAACATCACGTCAGATCGTTAGAATTGATGTAGTCATTGATTTTTAAGATAGTTTTGGAGATTAAGGCTGGATAAAAGGCAACAAATTAAGTATCATTAGAATGTATAACAGCCACTATTAGAAAGATTTTCAGATCTGGAAAGCATGAAATGGAAAAAAATGAGGATTAAATGAGAACCATGATGAACTAATACAGGCAAACAGAAGCAATTTGTAGGTTCTTCATGCAATGTAATTGCACCGAGAATTGCTAGCCTCTGGAGATCCAAGGAAATTTTTCATAAAGGATACATCAAGACTACATTTTCCCCTTTGTGTTCTACTGGGGAATACAAATAAATATCACTACCCTTGTGATGTTGAACAAAAATAATTTCCCATCATACTGTAAAATCTGACTCTCCGATGGGGTAACTTGAATTCAAATAGTCAGCTGCCTGCCAGCTTTGGCCCAAAATCGACCTTTGGATGTATGTTGATACCATGGCTTCTGGAGGAAGGAGAGATGTTGGAAAGAAATGATAGCAACACTCATCACAGAGCTCCAACCCTTCTCATTCATTCCTTCATTCATTATCATTGATTGAACAGATGTTTCACACACCTTTCATCCAGCTATACAACAAATATTTGCCAATAGTAGCCATTATGAAACAATTTCTTTGTGTCAAACCTGCCAAGGGAACCCATACCCTTAAACCATGCACGTGTGTGTGCTCAGTCGTGTCTGACTCTTTGCAGCTCCGTGGACTATAGCCCTCTGTCCATGGGATCCTCCAAGCAATAATGCTGTAGTGGGTTGTCATTTCCTCCTTCAGGGGATCTTCCTGACCCTTGCGTCTCCAGGCATCGGCAGTCAGATTCTTTAGCACTGCCTGGGAAGCCCACACCCTTAAACCATAACCACTGATATCTTTGGGACGGAAGAACACACACATGGGGTGGAAAACCAAAGCGTTATAGGGTTGGAGGTGGTAGCTGAGTGTGACCTTTTCTCCACCTGAGCCGTGAGTGGGACAGCTAAGTTATAAGAAATATTCTTAGAACAAGATCTCTTCCTAAAGGCTTAGCAAGGACTCATTTTCTTGATAATAAGGTCTAAAATAGTAGTTCTTTCATTGGCTAGGTTACAGTTCAACACCTTACCATTGTAATTAACACAGAGTTTAAGATTATTCATGAAAAGGACAGATCAGAAGACATATTTAGGAAAGCATACTTAGATAAGCTCAGAAAGAAACAATCATTTGTCATTTTGAGAGAGGAAATAAGATGCCTCCCTCCTAACTTAAGCTTAGGAAAACTGATTTTACTGAATCAATCCATAGACAACTTGTATGGGGTGGGGAGGGAGGTTGGGGAATTAGCTGGAAACATAAAGAAAAAGGATGATAATATATGCACATGCAGACACAGAAAGACACAGAGAAGCCACATTTGAAAATTTAAAACTAACCATATTTTTAATTTTTGTTCTTCTGGACATAAAATTAATATGTTTAAGATCTGTGAAAAGCATTGAAGGAGAGAAAACACAGCCATTGAAACTATAAACTAACTTAGGTCAGGAAGACTTTCCTAATATACCTTCCTCCAAAACCTCTGAAAGATTTCAGAAATTTTTCCATTAATTTAAGCATTGATCAGCCAGTCTCTTAGGTCACTGATCAGTGTCCAGTCTCCATTTCCAGACATCCAATGCCTTCTACCTAAGTCTCTCAGAAATCCTTCCACGGACATTCAAACTGTGCTGCTCTTTGCCAACTAACCAGCCATCATGACCAACCACTGCACGTCACCACAGCCTCCTTTACTGCAGAGACTTAATATCACATTTTAATTTGGAGAAATCGCCTCCAAACAAAACCTCAGAGTATCACTGGTGAAGTGCTAAGTAGACATTCAATAAAAACCAACTGAGGGATCTTCAATAAGAAAAACAATTCAGAATAGATCAGGATATCTGTTTTCACCCAATCATGCCAGACTCATTCATCAGAGCTAGCACACTAGTCTCATGCCAAAACACACAGCCAGCTGTGAGCCCTCCAGATCTCTGCCCAGTAGGGTAGCTGGTGAGCTCTCAGGGCAGTTAGCACTTCTCCACTGCATGCCACCTTATAGTTTCTGTATGCTGTCATTCCAAAATGCATACTGTGAGGCTTAATATGGAGTTCAGTCACAGAGAATTTAGGAAGAACATCCACCAAATAGACATAATCTGAGAAGGAAGAAAAGAACAGCAATCATTGAAACACTGAAGTCAATATAAACCTATGGACATTAGCTTACCTCCCCTTTAGAACAACCAAACATGTTTTTAATCCCCATTTTAGTGATGAGAAAACTAAATGGAAGTCAAGTGGGAATAACGTGCCCACCACCGTCACAAAGTAAGTGGCTGAGCTAGGGTCTGACTCAAGAGTACCCAGTGCCTTGAGCAGCCCCATGTAAATGGGGTTAGGTTTTACAAACTCACTCACAAGAGCAGGCAAGCTCCTCTCTTCCTTCCCCACCACAAAACAGGGACTGAGGAAATAAAAACTGAAAGTCCTTTTGAGACTTCCCTGGTGATCCAGTGGTTAAGAATTTGCCTTCCAATGCAAGAGACATAGGTTCAGTCCCTGATCAGGGAACTAAGATCCCAAATGTCACAGAGCAACTAAGCCTATGTGCCACAACTAAGACCCTAAGCAGACATAAATAAGTAAATAAAAAATTTTAAACTTTGAACATTACAGCCAAGCATCATATCTGGTGCTTCCCAAGAGAAACTGATGGGGAAACACTGCAAAGCTGTATTTATTGAAATACAGAAACTATTGGGATTATTTGGAGGCAAATCTCAGATTTCTATATTTATTAAACCTAAATCAATTCCTGACATTAAAAAAAAAAAAACTGCCCAACGCCACTGCTTTTTAAATTTCCACCTTGGAAAGACTGGCACAAGCTCTTGTTTGGGACTTCTGGCTTCCTACTAAGAATGTTGCCACATTTTGTAGCTTCCCCTTTCCCAGTGGAGATGCAAACAAGACTGACCAGATGGGTTTAGATCCTGGCCCAGAGCACCAGGGTGGGGACCCAAGGAGCATTTGTACCTGGAATAGTGGGTGCAGTGAGGCCTGGGTGAGCTGCTGAGACAGGAGGATCGACTCCAAGTTGTAGAAGTTGATTTCAAAGGGGCTCAGGAATAAGGAGGGTCAAAGGCAGCATCAGAGCCCAAGTCAAACGTATTCAGTTCGTACTTGGTTACTGCTTCCAGCTCAAGAAAATGAGTCAAAGCTGAGGAGACTGGCCAAACAGGGATCACCTGCCTGGGAGCAGAGATGAGAGACTTCACACTGCAGCTTAGCATCACTAAGCCAGGGCCAAGTGAAACGGTTTGCAGGGGTGGGAGTATGGTTCCACTTAAAGAGATAGAGGTGACACTTTGAATTTTTAAAAAAATGATGTCTGAAAATCAGGGATAATTTTCTACTGCAAAATGTTAACTAAAACCTGTCCTTCATGGTAGATGTTCTCTACCCAGAGTAGGACAGCTGTCAGTTCCTTCTCCCCATCCACAACCAAGGAAGCCAGTATTTTTTCCCCCAAGAGGTTCGGTTGCAATCTTCAACAACTTATTCGTCATATATCTCAACAGGCTACAGCCACCATTAACTCTGTTAGGAGAAAATTTCCTCTGACATGTTGCCATGTGACTTGTAAAGCCTAGTTGGTCATTCTCAAAGAATGGGCATTGGGACTTCCCTCGTGGTCCAGTGAGTAAGACTTCATCTTCCGAGGCAGGGGGTGCAGGTTCCATCCCTGGTTGGGGAGCTAAGTTCCCACATGACTTAAGGCCAAAAAAACAAAACATAAAACAGAAGCAATGTTGCAACAACTTCAATAAAGACTTTTAAAATTGTCCACATTAAAAATAAATAAATAAATAAATAAATAAGGAGGGGCATTATTTAGAATGGCCCCAAGGGGAAATCAAGGCCAGTGAGATGAATCTTTAGGCTCATAATTCTGCAAAGTGGCAATGAAAGGGTCTCTATCCAATACCTGGACAAAACAAATTCTAGAAGGAGACCAGAAAATGAAAATAGAGAAGGGGGAATACTTGAAGAAATATTGTTTAAACCCTCCAGGATTAAAGAAAAAGACCCAAAATAGGAAAAACTCAGAGATTGCCAAATAAATTCCACAAACTAAAAATCTTACTAATACACGAGGTTGGGTCAAGATCAACATAAGACAGCAGACTAAAACTTTCTCTTTTAGGGAAAGAAATAGAGACTTGGATAGCTAAGAAAGCAATATGTTCAGTCGCTTCAGTTATGTCCCGCTCTTTGTCACCCTATGAACTGTAGTGCGCCAGGCTCCTCTGTTCATGGGATTCTCCAGTCAAGAATACTGGAGTGGGTTGCCATTTCCTCCTCCAGAGGATCTTCCTGACCCAGGGATCACACCCAGTTCTCCTGTGTCTCTTGCATGTCAGGCAGATTCTTTACCCCTGAGCTGCTAGGAAGCCCTAAGAAAGCAATATAGGTAAATAAACATGAGTATGGGTCATAAAATACGTGAAATATCTTAATATAAGATTAATTATAATTAAATGGCCATGATCACTTAGTCAAAAACAGATCGTCTCATACTGGGAGCAACTCACATACAGGCTTTATTACTGTCTAAGTAATAGTGGACCATATAATATAGACCTCTATATAATAATAGTGGTCTACATAAAAGTGGACTTGGTACTGTTCCTCACTCATATTCAACAGCTTTGGGTGAGGTAAAGGCCAGCTGATCGAGATTTCCTAGTTTAAAATTAGAGACCTGGAAAGAATGTTTATGATGATCCAATGTCCAGTACCTAGCACAGTGCCTGGCATCCTACAAATATCAAACATTCAGTGAACATTTGTTGAATTGAATGTACACCAAGATAACTAGTCAGGGGCAGAACCAAGATCTTCTATCAGACAGTGGCCCTTTTGTTACTTCTTTACTCTGGGGTTCAGTTCAGTTCAGTTCAGCCACTCAGTTATCTCCGACTTTTTGCAACCCCTAGGACTACAGCATGCCAGGCCTCCCTGTCCATCATCAACTCCCAGAGTTTACTCAAACTCAGGTCCATTGAGTTGGTGATGCCAACCAACCATCTCATCCTCTGTCGTCCCCTTCTCCTCCTGCCCTCAATCTTTCCCAGCATCAGGGTCTTTTCAAATGAGTCAGCTCTTTGCATCAGGTGGCCAAAGGATTGGCGTTTCAGCTTCAACATCAGTCCTTCCAATGAACACTCAGGACTGATCTCCTTTAGGATGGACTGGTTGGGTCTCCTTGCAGTCCAAGGGACTCTCAAGAGTCTTCTCCAATACCACAGTTCAAAAGCATCAATTCTTCAGTGCTCAGCTTTCTTTATAGTCCAACTCTCACATCCATGCATGACTACTACAAAAACCATAGCTTTCACTAGATGGAATTTTGTTGGCAAAGTAATGTCTCTGCTTTTTAATATGCTGTCTAGGTTTGTCATAGCTTTTCTTCCAAGGAAAAACTGTCTTTTAATTTCATGGCTGCAGTCACCATCTGCAGTGATTATGGAGCCCAAAAAAATAAAGTCTGACACTGTTTCTACTGTTTCCCCATCTATTTCCCATGAAGTGATGGGACCAGATGCCATGATCTTCGTTTTCTGAATGTTGAGCTTTAAGCCAACTTTTTCACTCTCATCTTTCACTTTCATCAAGAGGCTCTTTAGTTCTTCTTCACTTTCTGCCATAAGGGTGGTGTCATCTGCATATCTGAGGTTATTGATATTTCTCCTGGCAATCTTGATTCCAGCTTGTGTTTCCTCCAGCCCAGCAATTCTCATGATGTACTCTGAGTATAAGTTAAATAAGCAGGGTGACAATATACAGCTTTGATGTACTCCTTTTCCTATTTGGAACCAGTCTGTTGTTCCATGTCCAGTTCTAACTGTTGCTTCCTGACCTGCATATAGGTTTCTCAAGAGGCAGGTCAGGTGGTCTGGTATTCCCATCTCCTTCAGAATTTTCCACAGTTTATTGTGACCCACACAGTCAAAGGCTTTGGCATAGTCAATAAAGCAGAAATAGATGTTTTTCTGGAACTCTTTTGCTTTTTTGATGATCCAGAGGATGTTGGCAATTTGATCTCTGGTTCCTCTGCCTTTTCTAAATACAGCTTGAACATCTGGAAGTTCACGGTTCACATACTGTTGAAGCCAGACTTGGAGAACTTTGACCGTTACTTCACCAGCGTGTGAGATAAGTGCGATTGTGGGGTGGTTTGAGCATTCTTTGGCATTGCCTTTCTTTAGGATGGAATGAAAACGGACCTTTTCCAGTCCTGTGGGCACTGCTGAGTTTTCCAGATTTGGGGGCATATTGAGTGCAGCACTTTCACAGCATCATCTTTTAGGATTTGAAATAGCTCCACTGGAATTCTACCACCTCCACTTGCTTTGTTCATAGTGATGCTTCCTAAGGCCCACTTGACTTCACATTCCAGGATGTCTGGCTCTAGGTGAGTGATCACACCATTGTGATTATCTGGGTCATGAAGATCTTTCTTGCACACAGTAGTAGATATAATGGTCTTCTGAGTTAAATTCACTCATTCCAGTCCATTTTAGTTCACTGATTCCTAAAATGTTGATGTTCACTCTTGCCATCACCTGTTTGACCACTTCCAATTTGCCTTGATTCATGGACCTAATATTCCATGTTCCTATGCAGTACTGCTCTTTACAGCATTGGACTTTACTTCCATCCCCAGTCACATCCACAAGGGGGTGCTGTTTTTGCTTTGGCTCCATCTTTTCATTCTTTCTGGAGTTAGTTCTCCATTGATCTCCAGTAGCATATTGGACACCTACAGACCTAGGGAGTTCATCTTTCTGTGTCCTATCTTTTTGCCTTTTCATACTGTTCATGGGGTTCCCAAGGCAAGAATACTGAAGTGGTTTGCCATTTTCTTCTGCAGTGAACCACATTTTGTCAGAACTCTCCACCATGACCTGTCGTCTTGTGTGGCCCTACATGGCATGGCTCATAGTTTCATTGAGTTAGACAAGGCTGTGGTCCATGTGATCAAATTGATTAGTTTCTGGCTTGTGGTTTTCAGTCTGTCTGCTCTCTGATGGAGAAGGATAAAAGGCTTATGGAAGCTTCCTGATGGGAGAGTCTGACTGAGGAGGAAAACAGTCTTGTTCTGATGGGGTGGGGGCATGCTCAGTAAATCTTTGATCCAATTTTCTGTTAAAGGCCAGGGCTATGTTCCCTCCATGTTGTTTGACCTGAGGCCAAACTATGGTAGAAGTAATGAAGATAATGGTGACCTCCTTCAAAAGGTCCCATGCAGGCATTTACACCAGCGCCCCCAACCCTGCAGGCCACCACCGACCCACGCCTCCGCCAGAGACTCCTGGACCCTCTCGGGCAAGTCTGGGTCAGTCCCTTTGGGATCACTGCTCCTTTCTCCTGAGTCCTGGTGCTCACAAGGTTCTGTTTGTGCCCTCCAAGAGTCTGTTTCCCAGTCCTGTGTAAGTCCTGGCAGCTCTATGGGGGGGTTGATGGCGACCTCCAAGAGGGCTGTGCCATGCCCAGGTCTACTGCACCCAGAGCCCCTGCCCCCGCGGCAGTCCACTCTGGGGTAAGCTGCTTCAAAAACCTCACTTATGGACCTCCCTGGTGGCACAGTGGATAAAAATCTGCCTGCCCATGCAGGGGACATGGGTTCAATCCCTGGTCCAGGAAGATTCAACATGCAACTAAGCCAGTATGCCACAACTACTGAGCCCACGCACTGCAGCTACTGAAGCCTGAATGCCTAGAGCCTGCAGTCCGAAACAAGAGGAGCCACCACAATGAGAGGCCACGCATCACAACTAGAGAGAAGCCCAAGCAGCAGTGAAGACCCAGAACAGCCAAAAATAAAATAAGTAAATAAATAAAATTATTAAAAACAAGTGAAAGCACAGCAACCTTGTCTTTGCCACCACCAGGTAGGGCATCTTCAAGCAGTCACACAGTGATGAGCTTTTTGGTGAAGGTCAGACATCAGTCACCTTTTTCTTAAGCTTCTTTAAGCAAACCAAGTTTTCTTCTCTGAGTGGTTCTCCTTTCAGCATTTCTAGTTGGGTTTTGGTGGGGAGAAAACAATCATCTTCCTCCTGCCATTGGTGAGGGGAGAGGGAAGTTGAGGGTCTTGAATATTTAAGGTATCTATTTCCAAATAAATATGTATTTATAAATATTTATGTTATTTATTTATTTATAAATATTCCAGATAAATATTTATCTCCAAATAAATCCTTTCTCCCAAAGCCTCTCGATCACAACCCTTTTAAACTCTCAAAGTACATGATAGAAAACTATCATGTTGAAACACTAATTTACAATCTCTTGGGCCCTCCAGTGTGAGCTAACCTCATGCTTTAGGATGTTCTGTAGGGTTACTGGACACCTATCATACTATTGTTGGCTCAAAACAGAGATGTAAAGAGTGCCATTTTGACATTCAACTTATAATACTAAATACTAACATATATGTACATGAATTCCACATACTTCTTATTTGGAGGCAGGTTGGAATAAAGAAAAGAACACAGCTTCTAGTCCTTGGTCCAAATTCGATCTCTGCCACTTAGGAACTCTGTGTCACACTCCTCATCAATTACATGTAGATATCTATCTTCATGGAATTTTGAGAATTAAACTAGACAATAAGCAAATGTAACCACATTACCGATTCCTTGTAGGAAGTCAACAAGTTTGCTTCCTTAATCTCTCCCAAGTTTCTGTGAGGCGGACAATGTGATCATTTATCCCCAGTGACATTAAATCGGGAACTCAGTGACAGAGGCCATTCTTAACACAGGACTTCTTACTTTGAGTATCACAATTTTGACCACATCAGTTTGCCTTTGCATAAGAAAGCTGGAGATCGTGATATATCCTGCAGATAAATAACTTTCTCCAATCGGCTATTAGTGGTCTGAAACCATAGCAGAGATGATGGAAGACACACTCCTAAAGCTGCTCGGCTCTTTCCTTGGTGGTTTAGATATTCATCAGGCATCCTGACTGAGCCAATTTGTGTTCAGAATTTTGATTAGTTAGCAAATTCACAATAATTTGAAAATCAGTCAAGATTCACTTAGCTCTGGGGACAACTGTTGACCGTATTTAGAGAGGATGGTGCACAGAGAGCACGAAGGAGTATTTGTCAACTTCCAAACACCATCATTAAAGCATATAAATTATTGTTGTACCCAGGATGTCCAAAGTCTTCACATTTGTAGGTGTCTTCATTCAATAAAGTAAATAAGAAATTGGTCTCGTAGGCTAATTTATTTATACCATGCAAGTATCCGTAGGTTTGCAGATTTTAAAGAAACAGATTGGGATAACGGCAGACATTGTGTCTCTTGATTTTCCCTTTAAGAAATAACTTGTTTCCCAGGTGTGTAGTTAGCTGGCAGCTATTGACTCCAGGTCCCTCTCACCTTTGGGGCTCTTTTCAGGGTGTGTGTTCAGTCATTAAGTCATATCCAACTCTTTGTGACCCCATGGACTGTAGTCCACCAGGCTCCTCTGTCCATGAGATTTCCCAGGCAAGAATACTGGAGTGGGTTGCCATTTCCTTCTCCAGGGAATCTTCCTGACCCAGGGATTGAACCAGCATCTCCTCCACTGCAGGCAGATTCTTTACCATGGAGCCACCACGGAAGCCCCTTTTCAGAGTGGCCCCAGCCACTAATAAAGCAGTATCAAACTTCTTTACAGTGAAGTCTAGAAGCTAAAGCATGCAAGAGAAGAACCCAGAGCTCACAATCTTATAGAGCTTTACCATTTTCCTAGTCTTTATCACTGCCTCAACCACACTCACTTCATCAGCAATTTTAATAATTCCCTCATCATTACTATTGTTCTAAAGCATTTAACTTAGCTTTCCTTAAAACTGCCACTCTCTTTCCACACTTCTTATCTTTATGTGATACTTAGTTATGTGGTTAGAAAATAAAGAGCAATTGGTATCCAAAGATTGGCAGCAAACATTCAGCAGGTATACTTCTCATAGTCCTGCTTCAACTTGAAGGTGTTTATGAATCACCTGGGAATCATTCAAATACAAACTCTTATTCAGCAGATCTGGGGTTAAGACTAAAAATCTGTACTTCTACCAAGGTGATACCAGGAGATGCCAATGCTGTTGGTCCCTGAACACACTTTTGTTTGTTTGGTTTTTAATGTTTGTCCTAGGAATTAGTTTTGTTGTTGCTGCGCTGAGTCTTCGTTGCTGCGTGCCAGTTTTCTCTAGTTGCAGTGAGCAGGGGCTATTCACAGACTCTAGGGTGCACGGGCTTCAGCAGTTGTGGCTCCCAGGCTCTGGAGCACAGGCTCAGTAGCTGTCACGCGTGGGGCTTCGTTGCTCTACAGCATGTGGGATTTTCCTGGACCAGGGATCGAACCCATGTCCCCCGCATTGGCAGGTGGACTCCCACCCACTGCACCACTGGGGAAGTCCTCAACCACACCTTTTTGAGTAGCTTGCAGACCTGAGCATCCAGCAGGCCACAGATATCCACCGGAATGTTTTATGGAGGGAAGGAAGAGCACAGCTCCATCTGGAAAATCAGTAGTTTCTTCAGTAACAAAAAATGAGGTTTTAACTTTGTTCATGAGCTAGGCTAAATACTTTACATACATTGTTTCTTTGAATTCTCTTAAGCACGATATCAGGGAAATATGGTTCCCATTCTACGGATCACAGAAGTAAGGCTCAGCCAGCTAACTTGCTCAATTATCACACAATCAGTGGGTGCAAAAGCCATACTGACTGGGAGAAAGCATTCTTATTTCCAGTCAAAAAATTCTAAAATCAACTAAATGGAAAGAAAAGTTCTCATCTGAAAAGAAGACCGGCCCACCTCTCACCTTCTGTAGATTACAGTTCAAGAAATGTTCCAAAAAGGAACATGACGCAAAAGAGAGAACACACCAAGGGCTCACATTCTAAGACTTCTGAACAGATTCTAGGGGAAGTAAACCCATGCCAGGCTTCATTTTCTGAAAGCAACATTCTTGTCCTTATTAACAGAAGCGCTTTTCGTGCTTGATATTCTGTCTTATTTATTAATTTATAATGTTTGTGGGTTTTTGAGTGCTCGTAAATCAAGCAACACATTACATTAGCCCTAAAATGGATGTGATGTCAAAAAACTACAGATATAAGTGAGCAACCAAACCCAAATTGAGTTGTACTGAATCCCAAATATTTAAAAAGTTGCTGGTAATCCACCCCTTTTAAATATCTGGAAGAGATTGCTTCTCTACTAAAAAGGACCTGAAAGGAGTGTCACACTGATATTTTATCCTACTCTTTGAATTGTTGTTTTACCACCTACAAGAGAAAAAAGCAACACAACAGGACCATGAGCCAAGAAAACAGAACCCAGATGTTTCTAAATTGTCCTTTCTGAACAATAGTACACCCAAAATCAATTTTTGATTCCACGAAAATTTTCTACTTTTATAATTACTAGTTGACAGAATTTTAAAGAAGAAATTTCACATCATAATACACTCTCATAGAAAAACATTTTGCAGTTGGTAATTTCAGTCTGCTAGTTATTAATGGCATATCTTTCTAAGCTTGGCAAATATCTGCACACCTACTAGGGGGATGACACTGCACCTCATGTTGACGTCCCAAGGGGCTCGGTGATAGACAATCTGCTTGCCAAGCAGAGGGTATGGGCTTGATCCCTGGGTGGGGAAGATCCCCTGGAGGAGGAAATGGCAACCCATTCCAGTGTTCTTGCCTAGGAAATCCCATGGACAGAGGAGCCTGATAGGTTACAGACCACGGGATCACAAAGGAGTCAGATATGACTCAGCAACTAAACGGCAACAACTGCACCTCATATCTGTTAGAGAAATGGAGGGTCCTATGTGCTTGACTCTGAGTTTGCATTAACGAACCAGATCTCTTACTTTCTTCAAAAAATGAAATAATTTAGGGGAAACAGAGAGGAAAAACAAAATTTTGTATCTATTATTTTTAAAATTACAATTTAAAATATCAATAACATTTTCATTTTCTTAGAAAACAAGGGTTCCTTTCAACAAAAAACAAAGGCAAACCTGAGGTCAGGTGGAAAATGAGTGTTAGTCACTCAGTTGTGTCTGACTCTTTGCGACCCCATGGACTGTAGCCTGCCAGGCTCCTCTGCCCATGGAATTCTCCAGGCCAGAATATAGAAGTGGGTAGCCATTTCCTTCTCCAGGAGATCTTCCCAACCCAGGGATCAAACCCAGGTCTCTCACATTGCGGGTGGATTCTTTACTGTCTGAGCCACCAGGGAAGCCCAAGGTGAAGTGGAGCCTGCTTTAATGATCATGAATTTGGAGTCTGAACACCAGTGGGCTCATCCCAGCTCTGTCACAGGCTATGCCTTGATATCCGCATCTGAAATGAAGCTCTTTCTGGTATTATAATTCTAAGATCACATGAAAAATTTTCTTAGCAATGATGAAACTTCAAGGAAATATAAATGCAATGACTGTGTTATACTTAACCTTCCAGAGATTATGAATCAAAGAAAGCAATCTAGAAATATTCCCAAAAAAGTGAAAAGTGAAAGTGTTAGTCACCCAGATATGTCTGACTCTTTGCAACCCCATGGACTGTAGCCTACCAGGCTTCTCTGTTCATGGAATTCTCCAGGGAAAATTACTGGGGTAGGTTGCCATTTCCTTCTCCAGCAGATCTTCCTGACCCAGGGATCGAACCCACATCTCCTGGACTGCAAGCAGATTCTTTACCATCTGAGCCACCAGGGAAGCCCACAAATATCCCAAAGGGTTACTAAAACACTCTTCCATTTTCCAGTACATGTCTGTAAAGCTAGATTTTCTTTATATACTTCAACCAAAAGCAATATATTTCAACAGATTGATGGCAGAGGCAGATATAAGAATCCAGTTGCTTTCATGAAGCCAATCACTAAAGAGCCAGGCAAACATGTGAAACAATGCCACTCTTCTCACTGTTGTTTTTTCTGAAAAATCACTCAAATTTGCATCTCAGCAAATCACATGTTTTTGACACTTTGATTGCTTGTGAGTGGTCTGAATAGCACATTTTAAAATCTAACATGTCAAGGGTCAATTATATCTCTAAAAATTGTTCATAAGAGATCAGACAATTGATGTGATCATATCAGCACATTTGCAAGAATGTTACAAAGCTTGAGATTTCCTGCAACCTCTGTAAGGAGAATTTTACTCTCAGGAGGTTCCACTTCCTAGGTGAATGAGTTCCCCGCTAATCAGCAGATTTCCCCCAAACAACATATCACTCCTTCCCCAAACCACTCTCTTTTGACTTCTCACACTTTCATCCCATTTTTATCTTACAGAAAGAGAACAAAGAAACTACAGTAAGACAAACTATGTTGCTTATTAACAACTAATTTAACACTCCTTAGAGAGCTCCTTCGGAGAAGGCAATGGCAACCCACTCCAGTACTCTTGCCTGGAAAATCCCATGGATGGAGGACCTGGTAGGCTGCAGTCCATGCGGTCACAAAGAGTTGGACACAACTGAGCAACTTCACTTTCACTTTTCACTTTTATGCATTGGAGAAGGAAGTGGCAACCCACTCCAGTGTTCTTGCCTGGAGAATCCCAGGGACGGAGGAGCCTGGTGGGCTGCCGTCTATGGGGTCACACAGAGTCGGACACGACTGAAGTGACTTAGCAGCAGCAGCAGCAGAGAGCTTCTTAAAGATTTTTCTTTCAATCCGTAGGAAATCGCTCTAAAATAATGATCAAAATACTAAGTTTTTTGTCCATATAGTCAACTTTTAGCTGTGATACAACACTGTCACTAAAGTATGTACACGAGACAGACACAATTTCTCCCTCCAGGTTGGGATAAGAATGCAATATATTTGGAGCATTTCCTAACAGATCTAGTAATCAGTAAGGAAAAGAAATGGCATTCAGCCCAGAGTCTGTTATTAGTTGCTATATAGTTCTGCCGAATGAAGTTATTTTTTGAAATCGCCTAAATTCCAAGGAGCATAGAAAAGGAGGATAACTGGGTTTTTATTGTCTACTGTGTCTCATACTTCTCTGGACCAATTTATAGAGAATTAAGAGTCCTAGTGTCTTTCTCCACTTTGATCATTTTTTAAGTCAGAGAAAATACCTGAATGAAGTAGAAGTAAACTCTCCCAGATCCCGTGTCAACTACGTGTGTGGCAGCAATTTCACAACTGTTGAGTTCTCAGTCACACAGAATCTTCAGGATTACCATATCTCTTCACTTTCTGAAGCTACCTGAAGGGTTGTTTAGGGTGAGGAGAGAAAAGGATGATATTAAAGATGGTAGGTCTGCCTGGAAACAATTTCAGATGAGTGAAGTCTGCAGAATGGGGCTCCAGTCTTTACTACAGAATTGGTTTTTCTCTATGTATCAGGAGTAGGTCCTGGATGGCCCTACAGGAAATGCAGTCATTTCAGGGTGTGGACAATGAAGCACTATTCCTGTCAATACATCGGGGTCGAGTTATAGGAGATGATCTATGTCCTGGAAACCAGAGGAGGGCTGCATGGGAAATGTGACAGCCTCTGGTCCAGGATCAACCAGTTTCTTAGTATTTAAGAGGAAGTTGTTTTGAAGCAGAGAATCTGTTTTCACCAAAGACTTAATAAGGTTTAGAGCACAAGTAACAATGCTTGGGTCCAGGTCCAAAGCAAAGCTCAAACTAGGGAAAGACACCAACTCCACAAAGACCACCGTGTGGTCCCCAGGTACAGTAAGGACTGAAGGGGACGCAGGACTGTTTTATATCTTAGAGTTTTATCAGTTAAGCAATTGAAGGGGATGATGTGCTGTGCTGTGCTCAGTCACTCAGTTGTGTCAGACTCTTTGTGACCCCAGGGACTGTAGCCCACCAGGCTCCTCTGTCCGTGGGACTCTCCAGGCAAGAATCCTGGAGTGTGTTGCCATGCCCTCCTCCAGGGGATCTTCCCAACCCAGGGATCAAACCCAGGTCTTCATCAGTGATGAGTGTGCTCTGCAGAAAGGATGGGTCACTCCTTGGGGACAACTGTGCAAAGAATTGGTGCTTGGCAGTCACACACTAGATAGCTACCCAATAGTGAGTCTGGGAAACTAATGCCAATTGTCTTAATGTAATCATAAACTGATAGACAGTGGATACTTGATGATTATACATATTTTCCACATTTGACTTCACATTAAATGCATCTGAATCAAAGTTACCAAATGTTTGATTTGCAAAACATTTTTCAGTATGGTGCCATTGTTCTTGAGGTGTCTAGTTAACATGTCCTTAATTCAGTCTCATCTTTGTGATTTTCTAATGCCGCTAAACTAAGACTCTAGGCAGAAATTATCCTCCTCTGCAAAGAGTAAAATCAAACATCTTAAGATTTTCTGTGCAAGCCATTATATTGATTTCTTTACTGTCACATTTCAGGCCTGAATGTTTCTGAAATTAAAAAATAAAAATGTTTCCTGCATCAAAAGAAACCACATTTGAACAGGAAATTACATGAAGTTAATTTGCACAAACAGTCTCTATTTCTGTACTCATTAAAAGAAGTCAGCAGAGGCTTCCTTGGTGGCTCAGGATAAAGGATCCGCCTGCCAATGCAGGAGACATAGGTTCAATCCCTAGTTGGGGAGGATCCCACATGCTGCAGACCAACTAAGCCTGTGTACCACAGCTACTGAGCCTGTGCTCAAGAGCCCAAGAACCGCAGCCACAGAAGTCTGCATGCTAAAGCCACTGCTCCACAATAAGAGAAGCCAGCACAATGAGAAGCTCGGGCACCACAATCATAGAATAGCCCCTACTTGCCACAACTAGAGAAAAGCCCTCACAGCAATGAAGACCCAGGACAGCCAAATATTCATAAATAAATAACATTTTAAAATATTAAAAAAGAAATCACAAATGTAGGAGGAAAGATCTCTAAAGAAACATTTTTGGTTTCCTATAGCACTTTGTGCTTGAATTAACTGCCCATTTGCTTCCATTGATGCCAGGCTGTTCTATTGGGTTTAGCAGTACATATTTTGAGGGCAAGATTTAAAAGCACGTCACAGTTGCACAAATGTGGTATGTGAACAGCAGCTGGACTATTAGCTTGTGCAATGTGATCACCTTTTAAAATTTACCTTTAAGACCATGTCTTCCTTATCTCTTGGCAAAAGGTTATCCTCAGATTTCCCACTACTTTCAAAGGAGAGCTTGACAGGTAAAATTTCAGCAGTTCTTATAATTCACAAAAGCAAATAAGGTTATTGTGTAGGTTCTATTTGGATTTCAGCTGTCCAGAGGACATGGTTAAACATTTGGCAAAGGTATAAAACTCAGTCGAATTTGACAGCCCCTCACTGGAAGCCAACTCTTCCTGCACAGAACTGACACACAGGCTGGAAAGAGTATAGGAAATTGGTCTTCACAGGGGACTGGGGGGAAAACCTCTGCCAGAACATAGCAGAGAAAGCATTCTGACAAACTCCCGTGTTCTTGAAAGGCTCAGGTTTTTCTCTTCTTGGGACATAACCCTACCGCCATCCAGAATGACTCCTGCATCTTCTTTATTTCTGTCTTGCTGGCTCAGCATTCCACTGGCTTCAGTCTCCCAGTTGGGTGCTCAGAACTTCCTCCAGAGTTAGACAAGTAGGCCTCGGGGCAGAGGGAATGTGGCTCTGGGAGAATGTGGGCGTAATGCAGTGGTGAAGTAAGAAATGCAAGCCTGAGAACAGGTAATTTAAGAGCCATCCCACTGCCACGACTAAGACCACTGCAACTAAGACCCAGCGCAACCAAACAAGCAACAACAACAACAAAACCCATAACCCCTGCCAATATGACAGAGTGTTTGAAATTCCCACTTTGTACATCATTTTATGCCGACTCTGCCTGAGAAAGACTACTGTCAAATGCCAATTCCTTAACTAGAAATGCATGTGTGCTCAGGCTTGCCTGGTGCTTTGCTAACCCCCTGACAGGTTCCTCTGTCTATGGAGTTTTCCAGGCAAGAACACTGGACTGGGTTACCATTATAAGCAATCATTCATACACTTACACATATATTTCATCAATTCTGAGCACTGAGCTAGATGAAGAAGTGGGATTCTACTCCTACTCTGCTGGTGGAAATGTAAACTGGTGCAGATACCATGGAAAATAGTATGGAGACGTCTCAAAAAACTAAAAATAGAGTTCCTGTATGATCCAACAATCCCATGCCTGGGCATATATCCAGAGGAAACTCTAATTCAAAAAGATACATGCACCCGAGTGTTCACAGCAGCATTATTTACAGCAGCCAAGACATGGCAGGGATTCCCTGGTGGCTAAGCAGTAAAGAATCTGCCTGCCAATGCAGGAGATGCAGGAGACAAGTGTTCCATCTCTGGGTTTGGAAGATCCCCTGCAGAAGGAAATGGCAACCCACTCCATTATTCTTGCCTGGGAAATCCCACGGACAGAGGAGCATGGCAGGCTATAGTCCATGGTGGTCACAAAGAGTCAGACACAATTTAGTGACTGAACAATAAGACATAAAAGCAATCTAATGTCCATCCACAGATGAATGGATTAAGAAGATGTGGTATACATACATACACACACACACACACACACACACATACATACAATGGACTATTACTCAGCCATAAAAAGAATGAAATAAAGCCATTTGCAACAACATGGATGTACCTAGAGATTATTATGCTAAGTGAAGTAATTCAGAAACAGCAAAAGACAAATACATATGATGTCACTTAGATGTAGAATCTAAAATATGACACGAATGAACTTATTTATAAAATAGAAATAGACTCAAACACATAGAAAACCAATTTATGGTTACTAAAGAAGAAAGGCAGGGGTAAGGATAAATTAAGAGCTTGAGATTAGCAGATACAAACTGCTGCTGCTGCTAAGTCACTTCAGTCGTGTCCGACTCTGTGCGACCCCAGAGACGGCAGCCCACAAGGCTCCCCCATCCCTGGGAATCTCCAGGCAAGAACACTGGAGTGGGTTGCCATTTCCTTCTCCAATGCAGGAAAGTGAAAAGTGAAAGTGAGTCGCTCAGTTGTGTCTGACTCTTAGCGACCCCATGGACTGCAGCCTTCCAGGCTCCTCCGCCCATGGATTTTCTAGGCAAGAGTACTGAAGTGGGGTGCCATTGCCTTCTCCGAGACACAAACTACTATACACAAAATAAATAACAAAGTTCTCCTGTATAGTACAGGGAACTCTGTTCAGTATCCTGTAATAAGCCATAATGTGCAAGAATATATATGTATATTTACTCATATATATTTCTGAATCACTTTGTTAACTCATAGATTAACTCGTAGGTTAACTCAAGTTAACCTCATGTTAACTTGTCTTTCACTTCCCAAGGAGGAAGAGGAAAATCTTGCTGGTATTTTAGATCTCCCGAAATTGGAAAGAAACCAACCCAGTGACAAGACACAAGAGACAAAGGGTGGGCTCCAACTGAGAAAACACTCTAAAAGGGCCACTAAACATTCAGGAAGCAATCTGAAGTCAGAATCATGTTAAAAAACACAAATCAAATGTACAGAGTTCACTCCAAACTGGCTAAGACAGGATATTGACACCTAGACAACCTTTGTAGAAAATCAAGCAGCAGGTAGTCTTGCCCTATAACAAAAACATCATGGAGAATCTGGCTTTTTTTTGGTTATTGTTGCTGTTATTTTATTTTTTAAATGCATGCTATGAGTTTCCACTTCCAGGAAAACGGAGTCCATGAGAATTTCTCATGGTGGCTCTAATGCCATGGTAAGCAAACCAAAATCTGAGCCTTTAAATGCCTCTAAGTTACAAAATTAAAACACTGAGGACAACCAGTCACAACCAACCAACTATAATTAAGCTACGGCAGCAGTGCTCAGTTGTGCTCTGCTCTTCGCAACCCCATGGACTGCAGTCTACCAGGCTTCTCTGTCCATGGAATTCTCCAGGTAAGAATACTAGAGTGGGTTCAGTTCAGTTCAGTCACTTAGTCATGTCCGACTCTTTGCAACCCCATGAATTCCAGCATGCCAGGCCTCCCTGTCTATCACCATCTCCCAGAGTTCACTCCATCAAGTCACTCCATCATTCACATCCATCGAAACAGTGATGCGATCCAGCCATCTCATCCTCTATCATCCCCTTTTCCTCCTGCCCCCAATTCCTCCCAGCATCAGAGTCTTTTCCAATGAGTCAGCTCTTTGCATGAGGTGGCCAAAGTACTGGAGTTTCAGCTTTAGCATCATTCCTTCCAAAGAAATCCCAGGGCTGATCTCCTTTAGAATGGACTGGTTGGATCTCCTTGCAGTCCAAGGGACTCTCAAGAGTCTTCTCCAACACCACAGTTCAAAAGCATCAGTTCTTCGGCGCTCAGCTTTCTTCACAGTCCAACTCTCACATCCATACATGACCACAGGAAAAACCATAGCCTTGACTAGATGGACCTTTGTTGGCAAAGTAATATCTCTGCTTTTGAATATGCTATCTAGGTTGGTCATAACCTTTCTTCTGAGGGTGGGTTACCATTTCCTATTCCAAGTGCCAATTAAGATAGAGCCAATCAAATAAACTTGGTCCTTCGGTCCCCACGTTTTCCATTTAAGTCTCCCCACTCTCATGGGCTTCTTTCTGAGGAGCACTCCTACCTACTTCCAGTTAGGGAAGTGCTGTCAATTAGAACTGACTTTTGCTCAAATAAACTCTTAAAATTTTTAATATGTCTTAGTTTATTTTTGACAATCCTTAATATGTGCTTGTGAGTTTATCTTATTTTAATTGCTGTCTTGTCCTTTGCACAATCCCAGTGAGTCCTGATTGGGAGACGGTTAATGAAGCTGGCTGTGTGTACTACATTCTGTTCCTGCCCCGGTGCTGCTTCTTCCCATGACCGTGATTATCTCTGCAGTGTTGGCTCAGCTTGTCTAGTCCTTCCAAGCAGGCTTGTTTCACTGTATCTTCCCCTGTGGATTAGATTTTCAAGACCTTTGGTCATGTCTGCTACTTATCTCTGGAACTCTTTCCACTCTGCCTACATTTCTCAGGTAATGAGATGTTCAGGACTGAATATATTACTTTTCAAAGAAGGACAGAAGGAATATGCTGCCTCCTCAGATTATAATAAAATTCCTTGAGCTATGCTTTTAAATAGTTTTTTTTTTTTTTAATCCATCTCCCATTTAAGATTTGAATATAATTTTCTGTCTGTGGATACCTTCAGTTGCATTTCTATTACCTGGTTTATCCTTCTAGTTCAAAAATTATTTGAGAAAACATTTCTCTCGATGGATTAGCTTCTGTTTTTAGAGAACATCATTAAGTATACCATTTCAATATTCTTAAGTTTGCAATTTTCAATTTTAAAAAAGTATTTTTCAGGTGGCAGTCCTAAGATGGCGGAGGAGGGGGAGACCACTTTCTCCCCCACAAATTCATCATAAGAACATTTGTACGCTGAGAAAATTCCAGAAAACAACTGAATGCTGGCAGAGGACATTAGGCACCCAGAAAAGCACCCCATTGTCTTTGAAAGGAGGTAGTAAAAAATATAAAAGATAAAAAGAGAGACAAAAGAGGTAGGGATGGAGCTCCATCCTGGGAAGGGAGTCATAAAAAAGAGAGAAGTTTCCAAACACCAAGAAACCCACAGGGCAACATAACCGGGAGGAAAAATAAATAAATAATTAAACCCCACAGATTACGAGCCCAATGGTAACTCCCCCAGTGGAGAAGCAGCGCAGGTGCCTGCACCCGCCACTAGCAAGCGGGGGTTGGGTTGGGAGGCAGGGGCTGCATTGCGTAGAGTAAGGACCAGGCCTGAATGCCCCAAGGGCAATCTGAGAGAACTAACTTGGGATAGCAAACCAGACTGTGGGACAGGTACCACGCGAAAAGACCTAACTTAAGACACCACCAGGCCAGGTCACAGAACAAAGGACTGAGCAGAGCTAGCTGGCTGCTGGCCGGCCCATCCCCCTCCAGAGATAGGCAGGTGAGGGCAGCCAGAGCCGGAAGAGGGCAATCGCAGCCCCAGAAAGGCATTGTCTACCAAACTGCAAGCAGGCTTTGTTGCTAACCAAGACCTCTTGGGATTCTGGACAGTGACATCCACCTGAGAAGGTGCGCCAGTTGTATACCCAGAAAACCAAGCGGCAGGGACAGGGGAGGCAATAAGTCGCAGCGACCGCGCTCGCCAAACACCTGGTCAACTGAGCTGCTCGGACCTGGGAAGGGGACAAAACGCAGGTCCAACCAAGTCTGAGCCTCTGAGGACTACCCGAGTATCTGAACCTGAGCGGCTTAGATCTGGGAAGTGCATACAACCCAGGGTGGGCCTCAGACAGTTCCCAGCAGAGCAACCTAGAGCCTAAGCAGTGTAGACTCAGAAAGCACACACGCCGTGAGCAGGGGCAAACCCAGGGTGGCCAAGACACTGCGAGCACACGCCAGTGTTATTTGTTTGCAGTGTCCCTCCCTCCCCACAGCACAACTGAAAAAGTGAGCCTAAAAAAGTGTCCACCACCGCCCCCTTGTGTCAGGGTGGAAATCAGACACTGAAGAGACCAGCAAAGAGAAAAAGCTAAAACAGAGGGACCCTCCTTGGAAGTGACAAGTGCAATAGATTAAAACCCTGTAGATAGTACTGACTACATAGGAAGGGGCCTATAGATCTTGAGAAATATAAGCCGGATCAAGGAAATATCTGAAAACGAACTGACCCCACACTGCCCACAACATGAGAGAAAGTCCTAGATATATTTTTACTATTTTTACTATCATTCTTTAATTTTTTTTTAAATTAAAAAAAAAATTTTTTTGTAAGTCCTCTGCTGCTGCTGCTAAGTCGCTTCAGTCATGTCCGACTCTGTGCAACCCCATAGATGGCAGCCCACCAGGCTCCTCCGTCCCTGGGATTCTCCAGGCAAGAACACTGGAGTGGGTTGCCATTTCCTTCTCCAATTCATGAAAGTGAAAAGTGAAAGTGAAGTCACCCAGGTGTCTCTGACTCTCAGCGGCCCCATGGACTGCAGCCTACCAGGCTCCTCCGTCCATGAGATTTTCCAGGCAAGAGTACTGGAGTGGGTTGCCATTGCCTTCTCCTTTTAAGTCCTCTATTACTCCTTTAATTTTAATTTCTATAACCTACCATTACTTTGCAAAAAGAAAAAAGAAACACCCTACTTTTTTAAAGCAAACGTCATATATATATATATATATAATAATTTTTGTGACTTTTTTTTTCTGTTTTTCTTTAATATTGTGTTTTTAAAAATCCAACCTCTACTCTTGATTTTTAATCTTTGCTTTTTGGTATTTATTATCAATTTTGTACCTTTAAGAATCCAATCTTCAGTATACATTTTTACCTGGGAGCGATATTACTGGCTTGACAGCTCTCTCCTCCTTTGGACTCTCCTTTTTCTCCACCAGGTCACCTCTATCTCCTCCTTCCCCCTTCTCTTATCTACCCAACTCTGTGAATCTCTTTGTGTGTTCCAGACGGTGGAGAACACTTAGGGAACTGATTACTGGCTGGATCTGTCTCTCTCCTTTTGATTCCCCCCTTTATCCTCCTGGCCACCTCTGTCTCCTTCCTCCTTCTCCTCTTCTCTGTATAACTCCATGAACATCTCTGAGTGGTCCAGACTGTGGAGCGCATATAAGGAAGGGATTACTGGCTAGCTTGCTCTCTCTTCTTTTGATTCCACCTCATCTCATCCTGATCACCTCTATCTCCCTCCTCCCTCTTCTCTTCTCTATGTAACTCTGTGAACCTCTCTGGGTGTCCCTCACTGTGGAGAAACTTTTCATCTTTAACCTAGATGTTTTATCAACAGTGCTGTTTAGATGGAGAAGTCTTGAGGCTACTGTAAAAATAAGACTGAAAACAAGAAGCAGGAGGCTTAAGTCCAAATCCTGAGAACACCAGAGAACTCCTGACTCCAGGGAACATTAATCAACAGGAGCTCACCAAACGCCTCCACACCAACACTGAAACCAAGCCCCACCCAAGGGCCAACGAGTTCCAAAGCAAGACATATCATACAATTTCTCCAGCAACACAGGAACATAGCCCTGAGCTTCAATATACAGGCTGCCCAAAGTCACTTGGAATCCACTGACATCTCATAACTCATTTCTGGATACTTCATTGCACTCCAGAGAGAAGAAGTCCAGCCCCACCCACCAGAACATGGACACAAGCTTCCCTAACCTGGAAACCTTGATAAGCCACCCGTACAACCCCACCCACAGTGAGGAAACTCCACAATAAAGAGAACTCCACAAACTGCCAGAATACAGAAAGGACACCCCAAACACAGCAATATAAAGAAGATGAAGAGACAGAGGAATATCCAGCAGGTAAAAGAATAGGATCAATGCCCACCAAACCAAAGAGAAAGAGATAGGGAATCTACCTGATAAAGAATTCTGAATAATGATAGTGAAAATGATCCAAAATCTTGAAATCAAAATGGAATCACAGATAAATAGCCTGGAGAAAAGGACTGAGAAGATTCAAGAAAGGTTTAACAAGGACCTAGAAGAAAAAAAAAAAGAGTCAATATATAATGAATAATGCAATAAATGAGATCAAAAACACTCAATAGTAGAATAGTAGAATAGTAGAATAAAACTACTACAAAAACACAAATAGTAGAATAACGGAGGCAAAAGATAGGATTAGTGAGGTAGAAGATAGAATGGTAGAAATAAATGAATCAGAGAGGAAAAAAGAAAAATGAAGTAAAAGAAATGAGGACAATCTCAGAGACCTCTGGGACAATGTTAAACACCCCAACATTCGAATCATAGGAGTCCCAGAAGAAGAAGACAAAAAGAAAGACCATGAGACAATACTTGAGGAGATAATAGTTGAAAACTTCCCTAAAATGGGGAAGGAAATTATCACCCAAGTCCAAGAGACGCAGAGAGTCCCAAACAGGATAAACCCAAGGCAAAACACCCCAAGACACATATTAATCAAATTAACAAAGATCAAACACAAAGAACAAATATTAAAAGCAGCAAGGGAAAAACAACAAATAACACACAAGGGGATTCCCATAAGGATAACAGCTGATCTTTCAATAGAAACTCTTCAGGTCAGGATGGAATGGCAGGACATACTTAAAGTGATAAAAGAAAATAACCTACAGCCCAGATTAATGTACCCAGCAAGGATCTCATTCAAATATGAAGGAGAAATCAAAAGCTTTACCGACAAGCAAAAGCTGAGAGAATTCAGCACCACCAAACCAGCTCCCAAAAATGCTAAAGGATTTTCTCTAGACAGAAAACACAAAAAGGGTGTATAAACTCGAACCCAAAACAATAAAGTAAATGGCAACAGGATCCTATTTATCAATAATTACCTTAAATGTAAATGGGTTGAATGCTCCAACCAAAAGACAAAGACTGGCTGAATGGATACAAAAACAAGACCCCTATATATGTTGTCTACAAGACACCCACCTCAAAACAAGGGACACATACACACTGAAAGTGAAGGGCTGGGAAAAAATATTCCACGCAAACAGAGACCAAAAGAAAGCAGGAGTAGCAATACTCACATCAGATAAAATAGACTTAAAACAAAGGCTGTTGAAAGACACAAAGAAGGACACTACATAATGATCAAAGGATCAATCCAAGAAGAAGATATAACAATTATAAATACATATGCACTCAACATAGGAGCACTGCAATATATAAGACAAATGCTTATCTTGTGTTAATGCTTATATTATGTTAATATAATAATATTAACACAATAATAGTGGGAGACTTTAATATCCCACTCACACCTATGGATAGATCAGCTAAACAGAAAATTAACAAGAAAACACAAACTTTAAATGATACAATAGACCAGTTAGATCTAATTGATATCTGTAGGACATTTCACCCCAAAACAACGAATTTCACCTTTTTCTCAAGTGCACATGGAAACTTCTCCAGGATAGATCACATCCTGGTCCATAAATCTAGCCTTGGTAAATTCAAACATTTGAAATCATTCCAAGCATCTTTTCTGACCACAACTCAGTAAGATTAGATCTTAATTACAGGAGAAAACTATTAAAAATTCCAACATATGGAGGCTGAACAACATGCTGCTGAATAACCAACATATCACAGAAGAAATCAAAAAAGAAATCAAAATATGCATAGAAATGAATGAAAATGAAAACACAACAACCCAAAACCTATGGGACACTGTAAAAGCAGTGCTAAGGGGAACATTCATAGCAATACAGGCATACCTCAAGAAACAAGAAAAAAGTCAAATAAATAACGTAACTCTATACCTAAAGCAACTAGAAAAGGAAGAAATGAAGAACCCCAGGGTTAGTAGAAGGAAAGAAATCTTAAAAATTAGGGCAGAAATAAATGCAAAAGAAACAAAGGAGACCATAGCAAAAATCAACAAAGCCAAAAGCTGGTTCTTTGAGAGGATAAATAAAATTGACAAACCATTAGCCACACTCATCAAGAAACAAAGGGAGAAAAATCAAATCAACAAAATTAGAAATGAAAATGGAGAGATCACAACAGACAACACACAAATACAAAGGATCATAAGAGACTACTATCAACGATTATATGCCAATAAAATGGACAACGAGGAAGAAATGGACAAATTCTTAGAAAAGTGCAACTTTCCAAAACTGGACCAGGAAGAAATAGAAAATCTTAACAGACCCATCACAAGCACGGAAATTGAAACTGTAATCAGAAATCTTCCAGCAAACAAAAGCCCAGGTCCAGACGGCTTCACAGCTGAATTCTACCAAAAATTTGGAGAAGAGCTAACACCTATCCTGCTCAAACTCTTCCAGAAAATTGCAGAGGAAGGTAAACTTCCAAACTCATTCTATGAGGTCACCATCACCCTAATACCAAAACCTGACAAAGATGCCACAAAAAAAGAAAACTACAGGCCAATATCACTGATGAACATAGATGCAAAAATCCTTAACAAAATTCTAGCAATCAGAATCCAACAACACATTAAAAAGATCATACACCATGACCAAGTGGGCTTTATCCCAGGGATGCAAGGATTCTTCAATATCCACAAATCAATCAATGTAATACACCACATTAACAAACTGAAAAATAAAAGCCATATGATTATCTCAATAGATGCAGAGAAAGCCTTTGACAAAATTCAACATCCATTTATGATAAAAACTCTCCAGAAAGCAGGAATAGAAGGAACATACCTCAACATAATAAAAGCTATGTATGATAAACCCACAGCAAACATTATCCTCAATGGTGAAAAATTGAAACCATTTCCACTAAAGTCAGGAACAAGACAAGGGTGCCCACTTTCACCATTACTATTCAACATAGTTAAGGAAGTTTTGGCCACAGCAATCAGAGCAGATAAAGAAATAAAAGGAATCCAAATTGGAAAAGAAGAAGTAAAACTCTCACTGTTTGCAGATGACATGATCCTCTGCATAGAAAACCCTAAAGACTCCACCAGAAAATTACTAGACCTAATCAGTGAATATAGTAAAGTTGCAGGATATAAAATCCACACACAGAAATCCCTTGCATTCCTATACACTAAAATGACAAAATAGAAAGAGAAATTAAGGAAACAATTCCATTCACCATTGCAACGGAAAGAATAAAATACTTAGGAATATATCTACCTAAAGAAAATAAAGACCTATATATAGAAAACTATAAAACACTGGTGAAAGAAATCAAAGAGGACACTTAATAGATGGAGAAATATACCATGTTCACGGACTGCAAGAATCAATATAGTGAAAATGAGTATACTACCCAAAGCAATCTATAGATTCAATGCAATCCCTATCAAGCTACCAATGGTATTTTTCACAGAGCTAGAACAATAATTTCACAATTTGTATGGAAATACAAAAAACCTCGAATAGCCAAAGCAATCTTGAGAAAGAAGAATGGAACTGGAGGAATCAACCTGCTTGACTTCAGGCTGAAAGCCACAGTCATCAAGACAGTATGGTACTGGCACAAAGACAGAAATATAGATCAATGGAACAAAATAGAAAGCCCAGAGATAAATCCACACACCTATAAACACCTTATCTTTGACAAAGGAGGCAAGAATATACAATGGAGAAAAGACAATCTCTTTAACAAGTGGTGCTGGGAAATCTGGTCAACCACTTGTAAAAGAATGAAACTAGAACACTTTCTAACACCATACACAAAAAATAAACTCAAAATGGATTAAAGATCTAAACATAAGACCAGAAACTATAAGACTCCTAGAGGAGAACATAGGCAAAACACTCTCCAACATACATCACAGCAGGATCCTCTATGACCCACCTCCCAGAATATTGGAAATAAAAGCAAAAATAAACAAATGGAACCTAATTAAAATTAAGAGCGCCTGCACATCACAGGAAACTATAAGCAAGGTGAAAAGACAGCCTTCAGAATGGGAGAAAATAATAGTAAATGAAGCAACTGACAAACAACTACTCTCAAAAATATACAAGCAACTCCTACAGCTCAATTCCAGAAAAATAAACGACCCAATCAAAAAATGGGCCAAAGAACTAAATAGACATTTCTCCAAAGAAGACATACAGATGGCTAACAAACACATGAAAAGATGCTCAACATCATTCATTATCAGAGAAATGCAAATCAAAACCACAATGAGGTATCATTTCACACCAGTCAGAATGGCTGCAATCCAAAAATCTACAAGCAATAAATGCTGGAGAGGGTGTGGAGAAAAGGGAACCCTCTTACACTGTTGGTGGGAATGCAACCTAGTACAGCCACTATGGAGAACAGTGTGGAGATTCCTTAAAAAACTGTAAATAGAACTGCCTTATGATCCAGCAATCCCACTGCTGGGCATACACACTGAGGAAACCAGAATTGAAAGAGACATGTGTACCCCAATGTTCATTGCAGCACTATTTATTATAGCCAGGACATGGAAGCAACCTAGATGTCCATCAGCAGATGAATGGATAAGAAAGCTGTGGTACATATACACAATGGAATATTACTCAGCCATTAAAAAGGATACATTTGAATCAGTTCTAATGAGGTGGATGAAACTGGAGCCTATTATACAGAGTGAAGTAAGCCAGAAAGAAAAACACCAACACAGTATACTAACGCATATATATGGAATTTAGAAAGATGGTAATGATAACCCTGTATGCAAGACAGCAAAAGAGACACAGATGTATAGAACAGTCTTTTGGACTCTGTGGCAGAGGGCGAGGATGGGATGATTTGGGAGAATGGCATTGAAACATGTATAATATCATATGTGAAATGAATTGTCTGTCCAGGTTTGATGCATGATACAGGATGTTTGGGGCTGGTGCACTGGGATGACCCAGAGGGATGGTATGGGGAGAGAGGTGGGAGGGGGTTCAGGATGGAGAACATGTGTACACCTGTGGCAGATTCATGTTGATGTATGGCAAAACCAATACAATATTATAAAGTAATTAGCCTCCAATTAAAATAAATAAATATATATTTAAAAAACTAAAAAGTACCTTTCAGTCTGAATACAACCAAAATTTTGTGTAAGTGAACTGAAAAACTACTTTTAAAAAGCATAACATCTTTTAGGAAGGAAAAGTAAAAAATGAAAGTGTTAGTCACTCAGTCCTGACTCTTTGCAACCCCATGGATTGTAGCCTAGCAAGCTCCTCTATCCATGGAATTTCTCAGACAAGAATACTGGAGTGGGTAGCCATTCCCTTATCCAGATCTTCCCAACCCAGGGATCGAACCAGGGTCTCCTGCATTGCAGGCAGATTCTCTACTGTCTGAGCCACCAAGGAACCTATTCAAAATCAGTTTGTTCAGAGTGTCAAACTAAATCTATGTACGCAACAAATTCCTATAGATTGATTTTTAAAAATAGGATTAAAAGGCATTATAATTAACCTTTTGTTTTGACACATCATCAAAATTAACAAAGTGCTTTGCAGTTTACATAGTCATTAATTTCTTTGTAAGTGGAAAAATGTTCTCCAGTCTATCAGATGTAAGAGTTATTCTATTTCTGACAATTTGAATTATGGAAGTTCATATAACTTTAGAACTTTTAGACAATGTGAATAAATAAAAATAGTCTTTCAAAGAATATCGTTACTTTGAAAAGGATATGTTCTTAGTGATTAAGAATAAGAATGCATTCTACATGTAGTAGTACCTATGAGAAGAAAAAAACAAAAAAAAAAAACACTGATTCTATCAAAAAAACACAACACAAAATAAAGAAATGAAGAAATACCTTCTTATCTATCCAGGCAGCAGAGGAGCCAGGGTTAAACCAGTCCACCTAAGATCAAATGTTTTACCAAAAGAAAACATGCAGTCATTAAGAAAGATCTTATAACCACAACAAGAGCTATCAGAAACAAGAAGCTGTGATGTGACAAGGAAAAATTGTAATTGCTGGGCCTTAAAACATCTGTCAACAAAGGTCTGCCTAGTCAAAGCTATGGTTTTTCCAATAGTCATGTACAGATGTGAGAGTTGGACTATAAAGAAAGCTAAGCACCCCAAAATTGCTGGTTTTGAACTGTGGTGTTGGAGAAGACTTTTGAGAGTACCTTGGACAGCAAGGAGATCCAACCAGTCCATCCTAAAGGAAATCAGTCCTGACGACAGATGCTGAAGCTGAAACTCCAATACTTTGGCCACCTGATGTGAAGAACTGACTCACTGGAAAAGCCCCTGATGCTGGGAAAGATTGAAGGCAGGAGGAGAAGGGGATGACAGAGGATGAGATGGTTGGATGGTGTCACTGACTCGATGGACATGAATTTGAGTATGCTCCAGGAGTTGGTGATGGACAGGGAAGACTGGCGTACTGCAGTCCATGGGGTCACAAAGAATCAGATAGGACTGAGCAACTGAACTGAAAACATTTGTAAATTGTGGTTTTGGGATCCTAAGCATCATAGTTATCAACAATAAATGAGAACAAAGAAATTATCCATGAAGGAGAGACTGTATAAGACAAATGCTCTTCTAAATATACCTGGCAGGGAATGATTTCCTCTTTTTTTAAACAAATAAAGTACAGGTCAGTCCCTGCCAAAGAGCAAAATAGACTCATTCCACTGAACTGAAGCACTGCCTTATTTTTTACCTAAAAGATTTCAGAATATTCTAAGTTCATTACAAGTGGTAGATCAATATAATCAAAGTACATTAATACTAATCATCCTCCTAGGAGAGATTTCAGTAGAAAGTAACATATCTCTTACATCTTTGACACAAAAGACATACATGGCAATTAGTTTTTCTTCTCATAGTCAGTGTAAATAATGCCATCTGATTTTAAGTGGTTTACTGTTGGCATACTTTCTAATGAAGTTTAAAAGTATTTTGGGGGTAAGCACTGGTCTGATAAAATAATGGTTGATGGAAAATATCAATAATACTCCAATGCTGATAGACAGCAATCTATTTAAATCTGGTTTTCCACCTTTGGGTGACTCATCTTATTGTTGTTTAGTCACTAAGTTGTATCTGACTCTTTCGCCACCCCACAGACTATAGCCTGCCAGGTTCCTCTGTCCATGGGATTTCCCAAGCAAGAATACTTGACTTGAGACCAAATTGGCATAGGAAAGTTCCTAAATTTGTGTAGAGATAAAAGATACTTTGAGGCTTCCCTCCCAATACTTAATACTCAGATCAGATCAGATCAGATCAGTCGCTCAGTCGTGTCCGACTCTTCACGACCCCATAAATCGCAGCACACCAGGCCTCCCTGTCCATCACCAACTCCAGGAGTTCCCTCAGACTCACATCCATCGAGTCAGTGATGCCATCCAGCCATCTCATCCTCTGTCGTCCCCTTCTCCTCTTGCCCCCAATCCCTCCCAGCATCAGTCTTTTCCAATGAGTCAACTCTTCGCATGAGGTGGCCAAAGTACTGGAGTTTCAGCTTTAGCATCATTCCTTCCAAAGAAATCCCAGGGCTGATCTCCTTCAGAATGGACTGTAATACTCAACATAAGGCCAATTTCATTCATTGTTACCAAACAAGAGTGTTAGCCACAGACAACAGAAAGGCAATTCAAACCAAAAAAATGAGGAAAGAAGAATGGTTCATGCCGGTGAAAAAGCCAAGGCTGAACTGCACTTAGGCACACACTAAGATCCAGAAGTTCAAGGTATCATGTGGATTCAGTCTCTTTTTATCCTGAGTTTTACTTTCCTCCATATTGACTTTGTTCATTGGCAGGCCCTTTCCTTTTCCTCTTTTCTTTGACCGCCAGAAAGACAGACACAAATTCTATATTGTTTCAGTAATTCTCTGCTAAGTGAAACTGTACAGTTCTTTTTCCTCCTCATATGATATCGACTTATTTTTTTTATATGTATGTAGTGCTTTATGTCAGAGAAGGCAATGGCAACCCACTCCAGTACTCTTGCCTAAAAATCCCATGGATGGAGGAGCCTGGTAGGCTGTGGCCCATGGAGTCGCTAAAGGTCAGACAACTGAGCAACTTCACTTTCACTTTTCACTTTCATGCATTGGAGAAGGAAATGGCAACCCACTCCAGTGTTCTTGCCTGGAGAATCCCAGGGACGGGGGAGTCTGGTGGACTGCCATCTATGGGGTTGCACAGAGTCGGACATGACTGAAGTGGCTTAGCAGCAGCAGCAGTGCTTTATGTGGGCTTATGTGGGTTTCCCTGGTGGCTCAGTGGTAAAGAATCCGCCTGCCAATGGAGGAGATGTAGGTTCAATCTCTGGTATGGGAAGATCCTCTGGAGAAGGAAATGGCAACTCACTCTACTCCACTCTTCTCCATGGAGAATCCCATGGAGCATAGCATGCTATATTCTAAGGGTTGCAAAAGAATCATACATACCTTAGCACGTGAACATGTTTGTATGTATATGTATATATATATATGTGTGTGTGTGTGTGTGTAAAAGAGATGGGAATACCAGACCACCTGACCTGCCTCTTGAGAAATCTGTATGCAGGTCAGGAAGCAACAGTTAGAACTGGACATGGAAACAACAGACTGGTTCCAAACAGGAAAAGGAGTATGTCAAGGCTGTATATTGTCACCCTGCTTATTTAACTTATATGCAGAGTACGTCATGAGAAATGCTGGACTGGAAGAAACGCAAGCTGGAATCAAGATTGCCAGGAAAAATATCAGTAACCTCAGATATGCAGATGACACTACCTTTATGGCAGAAAGTGAAGAGGAACTAAAAAGCCTCTTGATAAAAGTGAAAGAAGCGAGTGAAAAAGTTGGCTTAAAGCTCAACATTTAGAAAACTAAGATCATGGCATACAGTCCCATCACTTCATGGGAAATAGATGGGGAAAACAGTGGAAATAGTGTCAGACTTTATTTTGGGGGGCTCCAAAATCACTGCAGATGGTGATTGCAGCCATGAAATTAAAAGATGCTTATTCCTTGAAAGGAAAGTTATAACCAACCTAGATAGCACATTGAAAAGCACAGACATTACTTTGCCAACAAAGGTCCATCTAGTCAAGGCTGTGGTTTTTCCAGTGGTCATGTATGGATGTGAGAGTTGGACTGTGAAGAAAGCTGAGTGCCAAAGAATTGATGCTTTTGAACTGTGGTGTTGAAGAAGACTCTTGAGAGTCGCTTGGACTGCAAGGAGATTCAACCAGTCCATTCTAAAGAAAATCAGTCCTGGGTGCTCATTGGAAGGAATGATGCTAAAGCTGAAACTCCAATACTTTGGCCACCTCATGCAAAGAGTTCACTCATTGGAAAAGACTCTGATGCTGGGAGGGATTTGGGGTAGGAGGAGAAGGGGACAACAGAGGATGAGACGGATGGATGGCATCACTGACTCGATGGACATGAGTTTGAGTGAACTCCTGGAGTTGGTGATGGACAGGGAGGCCTGGCGTGCTGTGATTCATGGGGTCGCAAAGAGTCGGACACAACTGAGTGACTGAACTGAACTGAACATATACATATGTTTTTTTATGTATAGACTTCTTCAAATTACTTTTGGAAGTGCAATGGGGCACATTTTAGAACAAAATAAATAAGATATTTTCAATATTTATAATTGTCAATCCAGAAAATCTTCTTTCTCTAGATCCCACATACTACAATCATTCCCATTACAGCACAAGTTAGAAGACCCTTCAGGAGTCCTTCTATATCAAGTAAAGTTAGAAATAAGTCCATTGTTCATTCTATTTTACCACTAGAATATGTATGTCAAATTTTGATAGAGAAAACTCTAAACACTTGAAAACTAAGCAACATACTTCTAAGTAATATAACGATCAAAGAGGAAGCCTAAAGAAAAATCAAAAGATAAAGTGAACTGAATGAAAACACATTATATCAAAACTTGTGGAAAGGAGCTAAATCAGTGTTGAGAGTAAAACCTAAAACATTAAATGCTTACATTAGAAAAGAGGAAAAGTTTCAAAGAAGCCAACTAAACGCACACCAAAAATAGAAGACGGAAGGAACTGAAAGCAAACAGAAAGAAGAAATAATAAAATAAGAGCAGAAATTGATGAAATTGAAGACAGAAAAACAGAGAAAGTCAATAAAATAAAGAACTGCTTCTTTGCAAAGATCAATAATATGGACAAACCTCTAGCAAAACTTAAAAGCAAAAAAAAAGATAAAAGATACAAATTATCAACATCAGGAATGAATTTGTAGATATCATCACAGATCCTACAAATACCAAAGGGATAATATTAAAATACTACAAAGAAATAAGAAAGAAATATTACAAAGAATTCTATACAAATGAATTTGACAGCTTACATGATATGAAACATAGACTCAAAAAACACAACTACAGTTCACTCTATGAAACATCATCTAAATAGCCCTTTATCTGTTAAGAAATATGTACTCATAATTAAAAATCTCCCAACAAAAAGGAAATCCCTAGACCCAGATTATTTCCCTGAAGAATTAATATCAATTCAAAACAATCTTTTCCAGAAAATAGAAAAGGAGGAAATACTTCCCAATTCATCCTATAAAGTTATTATCACCCTGATATCAAAATTTCACAAAGGTAGTTCAAAAAAGAAAATTACAGACCAGTATTCCTTATGAATATAGACACAAAAATCCTCAAAATATGTCAACAAATAGAATTCAATCAAATATAAAAAGAATTATATACCACAAACGAGCAGGGCTTACGCCAGGGACACAAGATTGGTTCAATATTTAAAATATAAAGCAATGTAATCCACACGTCAATAGGCTAAAGAAGAAAGGATATGTGGATTATATTCCGCTCACTGGCCAGAGGTGCAACTACCTACAGACAGGCTCTCAGAACATGTCAACCCAAGCACTTTAGGGCCAAGAGTCTTTGTAAAACTGGGTTCTTAAATTGTCAAACAGTGGTCAATGTATTGAGACATGTGCTATCTACTTAGTCTATTCTAGGTTAAAGTTCACAAGTCATACAATGACTAAGTTCATTTTCCAATTTACAGACACAGGACCAGGGTAAATGGAAAACAGAAAAACCAACACTCAGTTAAGAGTTAATAAAAATACTACTAGCTCATTGGCTGGTTAAGACTTGCTTTCAAAAGAAATCCTAAAGCAATGGTCCAGCAACATCTGTAAAACAAATGTGGGGTGTCCTCTCATCTCTCTGAACTGATGCACCGAGCGCATCAGGAACCCCTTGCCCTCAGTGGTACCGTCCGCATTCCTGTGCCAGTGGAAAATGTAGAGACTGCCAAACACAAACAGAAGGCCTACACAGGCTTAATGGTACAAGTGCTTATTATGTGACTCAGAAAAATATAATCTATCTTAGATACATCATGGGGATTTACTTACATCCTACAAAGATACATTGTTTTTAGAGGATTCTAAGAAACGGAAGCAGAGGCAGCTAAACTCACAGCTATCCATCTGCAGGACTGTGGAACACACATTAGTCTTTGGTTGCACAGCCTGAGGGTGAGAGGTTGGGGTGACCAAGTGGTAACTAAGTACACTTGGGAACTAGGAATTGAAGTACCTAAAGCCAACTCTAGGTGCTACTTACATACACATGTTGTTCACCACATCCCACTCTGCGATTCATCACCTCCCTCCCTCCTTCGGGGCCTCTTTCCAACGGGGCTTCCCTTTCCTTCAGTGAAACTACGCTACAGAAGTGAAGTGAAAGTCAGTCGTGCCCGACTCTTGCAACCCCATGGACTGTAGCCTGGAGGCTCCTCTGTCCATGGAATTCTCCAAGCCAGAATACTGGAGTGTATAGCCTTTCCCTTCTCCAGGGGATCTTCCCAACCCAGGGATTGAACCCAGGTCTCCTCCATGGCAAGTGGATTCTTTACCATCTAAGCCACTGGACTTCAAATCTGAAGACAGCTAAGTTCAGTTCAGTCCAGCTCAGTCCTGTCTGACTCTTTGGGACCCCATGGACAGCAGCATGCCAGGCCTCCCTGTCCATCACCAACTGCCGAAGTCTACCCAAACCCATGTCCATGAGGTGGTGATGCATCCAACCACCTCATCCTCTGTTGCCCCTTCTCCTCCTGCCCTCAATCTTTCCCAGCATCAGGGTCTTTTTCAATGAGTCAGCTCTTCAAATGAGTGGCCAAAGCACTGGAGTTTCAGCTTCAGCATCAGTCCTTCCAGTGAACACCCAGGACTGATCCCCTTTAGGATGGACTGGTTGGATCTCCTTGCAGTCCAAGGGACTCTCAAGAGTCTTCTCCAACACCACAGTTCAAAAGCATCAATTCTTCGGTGCTCAGCTTTCTTCACAGTCCAACTCTCACATCCATACATGACCACTGGAAAAACCGTAGCCTTGACTAGACGAAAGTCAACCACTGTTTCCCTATCTATTTGCCATGAAGTGATGGGACCAGATGCCATGATCTTAGTTTTCTGAACGTTGAGCTTTAAGCCAACTTTTTCACTTGCCTCTTTCACTTTCATCAAGAGGCTCTTTAGTTCTTCTTCACTTTCTGCCATAAGGGTGGTGTCAGCTGCATATCTGATGTTATCGATATTTCTCCCAGCAATCTTGATTCCAGCTTGTGCTTCTTCCAGCCCAGCGTTTCTCATGATGTACTCTGCATATAAGTTAAATAAGCAGGGTGACAATATACAGCCTTGACGTACTCCTCTTCCTATATGGAACCAGTCTGTTGTTCCATGCCCAGTTCTGTTGCTTCCTGACCTGCATACAGGTTTCTCAAGAGGAAGCTCAAATGGTTTGGTATTCCCACCTCTTTCAGAATTTTTCACAGTTTATTGTGACCCACACAGTCAAAGGCTTTGGCATAGTCAATAAAGCAGAAATAGATGTTTTTCTGGAACTCTCTTGCTTTTTCCATGATCCAGTGGATGTTGGCAATTTGATCTCTGGTTCCTCTGCCTTTTCTAAAACCAGCTTGAACATCTGAAAGTTCACGGTTCGCGTATTGCTGAAGCCTGGCTTGGAGAATTTTTAGCATTACTTTACTAGTATGTGAGATGAGTGCAATTGTGCGATAGTTTGAGTATTCTTTGGCATTGCCTTTCTTTGGGATTGGAATGAAAACGGACCTTTTCCAGTCCTGTGGCCACTGCTGAGTTTTCCAAATTTGCTGGCATATTGAGTGCAGCACTTTCATAGCATCGTCTTTTAGGATTTTAAATAGCTCAGTTGGAATTCCATCACCTCCACTAGCTTTGTTCATAGTGATGCTTCCTAAGGCCCACTTGACTTCACATTCCAGGATGTCTGGCTCTAGGTGAGTGTGAGTGATCACACCATCGTTATTATCTGGGTTGTGAAGATCTTTTTTATGCAGTTCTTCTGTGTGTTCTTGCCACCTGTTCTTAATATCTTCTGCTTCTGTTAGGTCCATACCATTTCTGTCCTTTATTGAGCCCATCTTTGCATGAAGTTCCCTTGGTATCTCTAATTTTCTTGAAGAGATCTCCAGTCTTATCCATTCGATTGCTTTCCTCTATTTTCTTGCATTGATCACTGAGGAAGGCTTTCTTATCTCTCCTTGCTATTCTTTGGAACTCTGCTTTCAAATGGGTACTTCTTTCCTTTTCTCCTTTGCTTTTCGCTTCCCTTCACATGGCCTAAATCTAATCTTTTATGACTATACAGTGGAAGTGAGAAATAGATTTAAGGGACTAGATCTGATAGACAGAGTGCCTGATGAACTATGGACGGAGGTTCATGACATTGTACAGGAGACAGGGATCAAGACCTTCCCCAAGAAAAAGAAATACAAAAAAGCAAAATGGCTGTCTGAGGAGGCCTTACAAATAGCTGTGAAAAGAAGAGAAGCAAAAAGCAATCTGAAGACATCTTTAATAATTAATTAATTTCTGTTTCTTGGCCACGCTGCATAGCATGTGGGATCTTAGTTCCCTAACCATGGGTAGAACTCATGCCCCCTTCATTGGAAGATCAGAGTCCTAATCACTGGACCACTGGGGAATTCCTTGAAGACATCTTCTGTAAGGCTAACTCTGCTCAAGGCAGGGTCATCTAAGGAATTCTGGCTGTGCCTTACTGATGGTTTCATCATTCAGGAGGTAGTGGGAGGCACAGGGCCAGTGTGTGCGCACCCCACAACTGCAGGAGGCACGGCTCCGTCTGAAGTCTGTGAATGTCGCCCCCTGCAGTTACACAGGGCACAACACGCAGCCCTGGACGCAGATTCTGAGACTTCATTCTTCAAATAAGGGAGAACTCATTAATAAAGTCAGGAAGATGTGACTATTGGACAAATGGAACTAAATCCCTAGGACTCACAGTAGCCTGGTCAAAAAATGGTCCCTACACCATAAAAATAATTAATACATATTGTATTGCACTGGGCACTTTGCTAAGAATTTTACATAATTTTATCTTCTGTCTTCCACATATTATTCTCTTATTCCAATTTTATAGATGAAGAAACCGAGGCAGAAGGAGATTAAGTAACTGGCCCATGTTCACTGAGGATGAGCCTGTTGGACCCTGGCGGTGAGTGCCTAACTGCCATATAGTCTTCCCCGAGAGAAAGCAGAGTTCAGAAAATGGTCAGGAAAAGATATCACATCCTGTGTCCAGACTGAAAGAAAATTTAACTCTCGAATAACATTAAAGAGAAAGAGAGAGAGAAAGAGATTCTGACTAACGAGTTCCAAGCAATCATTCCGAGGAGGACAGAGAGTCCCCTGAAGCTGACTGGGTACTTGCTCAGGGAGTAGCATGTTCATGTCACTGTGAAAAGTACAAAGGAAGAAGACAGAGGTGGATGCGTGACCAGAGTCCAATACAAACGAGGGACAAGTGGCCTTTCAGGAGGTTAGAGCACTGTGTGACCTGAGATGCAAGGAGCTTCTCACCGTGTTGACACACATGTTCCAAGCCCAAAGGAGGAGGAAAACACATCGCTGCTCGAGGTATAAAAGTAATAGTAGTTAGACTTAAAATTAAAAAGGAAGAATGTTCATTACAGTTGGAAAGGGAAGAGAACGCACTACTAAGATACGTGGGAGTCAGAGATAGATAGTACTCCAATAAAGAAACGAACACCCAGAAACTTTACTTGAGTTCAAGTCTTCCTCCTGCGGCTTCAGAGAAACTAGAAGTGAGATCTGGCAGAAATTTCTGCACCATTACACAAACGCACACAGGGTGTCTGAAGTCTGGAATTCAGCGAATAACATTTTAACACTGAGAGGGATTAAGCTTTCCACAAAACCATCTAGCGAGCTGACCGTGGAATACTTGGCAGATTTCACAAGTAAGGTACTAAAAATTATAGTTTGTGAGCCCTTGTAAAAGGTCATCAAAAGCCAGCATAGAATCAAGCAAGGACAAGAATACTAAAATATTTCCACTTTCCATTTTGATGGTTTACTTTATTCCCAGCAAAGAATTTCACAAAATTTCCTATTACCTTTGTGGTCAAACTGGAAAAACGTGGGGAAAATGATCAAAGGTAGTACACTCATAGCTCTAACATACCTGTTCAAAGAGTTCTCATGACTGGATTGGCTTGTGCTAGGTCTGAGAACTCTGTCCTTGGCTCTGTCCTCATATTTTTATTCACTTGACCAAAGAACTACAGCTGAGCACTGAAGAATTGATGCTTTTGAACTGTGGTGTTGGAGAAGACTCTTGAGAGTCCCTTGGACTGCAAGGAGATGCAACCAGTCCATTCTAAAGGAGATCAGTCCTGGGTGTTCATTGGAAGGACTGATGCTAAAGCTGAAACTCCAGTACTTTGGCCACCTCATGCGAAGAGTTGACTCATTGGAAAATACTCTGATGCTGGGAGAGATTGGGGGCAGGAGGAGAAGGGGACGACAGAGGATGAGATGGCTGGATGGCATCACAGACTCGATGGACATGAGTTTGGTGAACTCCGGGAGTTGGTGATGGACAGGGAGGCCTGGCGTGCTGCGATTCATGGGGTTGCAAAGAGTTGGACACGACTGAGCGACTGAACTGAACTGAAGGAACTACAAGAAATACTGCCTTTTCACTTGGGCAGCAAAGTATGGCATGCTTCCTATTCTGAATGACAGAATCTGGAACCAAAAAATTCTAGACAGGCTACAATAAGGCCAAACATAATAAAATAACATACAGATGAAAATTGCATAAGATCTTGTATCGATATTGGAAAAAAGTCACCGTACCAAGGCTGAAGAGGATAGATTTTAACAGCCCTGAATAAACTTAAGAACTTTAGTTGACTACAGCTCAAAATCAGTTAATATCCTGCATACGATCAGGTTCTCATTAGTTAATGCAGCTGCAGGTAGCATTGGCGGTGGTGGTTTTGTTGCTCAGTCGTGTCCGACTCTTTGCGACCCCATGGACTGTAGCCTACCAGGCTCCTCTGTCCATGGCATTTCCCAGGCAAGAGTACTGGAGTGGGCTGCCATTCCTTCCATTAATAGAAAGGAAATAGAAGCATTCTCCCTGATTAGAAGGCAGAACACAGGACAGTGAATACAGGCCCCAAAGCGTACAGTTTCAGATCCAGAGAGATCACTGATGATGAGAGCTTGAGAGGAAGCCACTTTCCTGCTGCTGGAAATTCTCAGAAAGCATCTAGGATTAGGCTGGTAAGTATAGGATATCCTGCCTTGTGGATACTCAGAGGTTGTGGAACACATGTCTTTCCTGGTAGAAAGTTGTATCAGGTAACTTGAAGCTTCCTCAGTTCAGATCAGTCGCTCAGTCGTGTCTGACTCTTTGCGACCCCATGGACTGCAGCACACCAGGCCTCCCTGTCCACCACCAACTCTCAGAGTTTACTCCAACTCATGTCTGTTGAGTTGGTGATGCCATCCAACCATCTCATCCTCTGTCATCCCCTTCTCTTCCCGCCTTCGATCTTTGCCAGCATTTCCCAGAGGAGAGTGAAGCTTCCTACCAGCTTCAAAACTGTTAGATGTTACTCTGGAAGCTTCTCAGCACCTTATCTGTTTGTCCCCTGGGGCTATTGTATTGATATGTATCCCTGCTGCCAGACCCATGTGCTGCCTTCCAAAGAAAGTCATTGGACCCAGGGCTTCCCTGGTGGCTCAGTGGTAAAGAAACCACCTGCCGAAGCAGGAGACAGGGGTTCTATCCCTGGGTCAGGAAGATCGCACATGCTCTGGAGCAACGGAGCTCGTGCACCACAACTATTGAGCCTGTGGTCTAGAGCCTGGAAACCGTAACTGCTGAGCCCACACACAGCTACTGAAACCCGTGCACCCTAGAGCCGTGCTCTACAGCAAGAGAAGCCACCACAGTGAGAAGCCTGTGCACTGCAGCGAAGTGCAGCCCCCCGCTCGCCGCTAGAGAAAAGCCTGGCAGCAATGAAGGCTCAGCACAGCCTCAGATAAATAAAACAAAACAAATTCATGGACCCTATGTAAGCAGGATGCCCCTGGACTTTGGGTTCACAGAAGATTCCTGACATTCCTGCCTACTAGTCACTCCCCCACCTCCACATAGACTCATGGTAGACTCCCCAAGTTATGCTAAAGAGATAATTGCCCATCTTTTTTTTTTTCATGCTCAATTTTTATTTGTTGTCACTAAAATATTTTTTACTCCCCAACTCTACATCACCAGATGGGCGATTTTGGTGTGATACTGTCACTGCTAAAATTCTATTTCAAATGCTACAATTATGTATTTACACAGTGTCCCTGAAGCTTAGGGAACAATAATTCATAGCATCAATGGGTTAATACCTGCTCATCCCAACCTCTGCACAAAGCCTTCTATGCCACCATCATTTTTATTAAATTGTGAACTCCTTCCAAAGTTCCTCTTCATATTCTCCTGAAGATGAAATCTAAGACGTGAAAGAGCAAGAGTCAAAGAAAAAAAAAGAGGAGTTTGACCCATAACAAGAACAAAAATCTGTTTTAGCCTAAATTAAAAACAAAAACAAAAACAAGATGCCTTAAACCATAAAAGCCAAGTGCTTTGTACCATGCTTAAATTCCAGTCAAACAATACTGCAAATTGCCAGCATGTTAAAAACTGCTTTATTAGGTTCATAGTGGTCAATGGGATTTCACTTATGAAGATCACCTTGGCTTTTTTCTATAAGATGCCTAGGAAAGTGTTTAAACCTGCTTCCAACAAGTGAGATTTGAAAGATAAACACGAAGTACTTACTGAGTGTATCAGGTACTGCCAACTCTCAGCCCCTTAGTGTGTGCTAATTATGATCCCATTTAGAATTTTATTGACACACACTGAAATCTCAGGGACAAAAGTGTAATTCTTTGCTTGCAACAAGCCTGTCTCAAAGATTAATGACTCAGAAGAAGTAACCAATGAACCTCAGACCAAATAAATTTTAAAATAACTATTCTGTTATCTGAAGAAACAGATACCAGGTAGGACATTTGTTTGTTTTGTCAATGAAACTGGGAGCTCCAGGAGACGTGGGTGGACATATAAACCTGGAGAGGAAAATACCAAGTCCTCGTATTTCTAAATTTTGAAAATTATTTATTTACAGATTACAAAGAATCTACTAAACGGGTTGAGAATTCTCTCCTGACACTCTTAAGATGTTAATAAATGGCAGGATTAGCTTCCCTGATTGCTCAGCAGTAAAGAATTTGCCTGCAATGCAGGAGACTCGGGTTTGATCCCTGGGTCAGGAAGATCCCCTGAAGGAGAAAATGGCAACCCACTCCAGTACTCTTCCCTAGGAAATCCCAGGGACAGAGGAGCCTGGAGGGTTACAGTCCTTGGGATCAAAAAAGAGTTGGACACAACTGAGTGACTTAACAAGAAAAACAAATACCCCTGTTGATGCCTCTGTTGGTTTTCTGGGCTATTTCCCTTTTCTTTGCTTCTCACTAACATCCAAGTGCCATTTTTCCTCCTTCATCCCTCAAAGAGGCTGAATTACCAAAGCTGACACGGTGTGAACAAGAGCATGCTCACTGGCAGAACTACTTTTTCCCCCAAACATGGTAAGACTGAGGCTAGAGAAAGGTACTGGGTTTCCCAGTGGGGTGTCTGGGATAAAAAATAAAGAAATGGAGAAAGTAAAATAGAGAAAAAGGAAGGCAATTCTGTCACATGGACAAGAGATCAGAGAAGGGACACAGTGCTGAGCAGCCTGGAGTGTGGAGATTGCTGTTACCTGCGGGCTACCTGCCACTCCATGGCCCCAGACTTAAGCCCTGAATAGAGACTGGGACGACTGGGAGGCAAAAGAGAAAGCCTTCCGCACACCTCAGATGGAACTGAGCCTAACACTTGGCATTTCCTTAGAAGCTGATACGGCCGGGAAACACTAGCACTGCCACGTGAATCATACCTGAATTTCTTATGAGTCAGAAGAGGGTCCCTTGGGTCGTTTACCAACAGAATCCATGAAGGAAAAGACTCTTGAGCATGTGCCTGTGATGACGGCATAAGCACTGATTCTCACTTCCCCAAGTCAAGACACATCTCTCACCTTCAGCAGGCTCTGCATTAAATCTGGAGGCACTAAAAACAGAAGGCGCTCCACTGAGGACCAAAAGGTGTTCTGCAGTGCGCCAGCCAGCCCTTCGGGAAGGAGGCAAGAGCACAGCCAAGGGCCAGCCCCGGGACGTGATTCAGGCAGACCGGTGCTCTGACGGAACGTGATGAGGTCCACCAGTACCGAAGCCCAAGACCACGCCGCTGCTGGAAGCTGCAAGGGCAAGAGCACTGGGTTCAAGAGCTACTTCCATGCCTTACAATGGGACTTTGGGAAGAAGGCTCCAGCCTTCTGGGCCACAATCTCCATCTCCACCAAACAGAGTTCATACAACCACCACCATCTATTGAACTCTTCCTAAATGCTGGGCACCGTAAAGAACTTCTTTTCACATTTCTTTTATTCTTACAACAGCTCAATGAAGTAGGTACTATGATTATCCCATCTTAGATAAACAAATTTAAAATTATTGACACAGAAGGGTAACTGGAGACTGGGCAAGAATGAAACAATATGAACCCATCAGAAGCCCGATTACCAACACACACCCAGCTCATGCCAAGCTCCTTTTACCAAATCAATTGGCCGTTCTCTCCATCTGATTCAGTTAATTGCTGAGAGAATCAAAGACAAAATTTCTGTAAAACATAATACATTATATTTTATTCCTGCAGCTCCACTTGTCTCACTGCTTGTGACTTGGGCACTTAAAACTCTCTCGGGAGAATCTTTCTGATTCCACTCAAATCAGAGTGAAGGACACACACACACTTGGTGGCCTGTTCAAACACTATAGAGGCTCATATGGGGAAGGCAATGAGCTAACACTTCTTTCACAAAAAAGTATAAATTCTTATCCTCAAGTGGAAGGGAAAAAGAAAAAAACTGTCCAAATATGGAGGGAAAAAAGGCCCCCTCAACAGTCTGTCTTGGAATAGCTAGTCTACCGTCCTGTGAGGAAAAAGTTCCAAGTGAACAACTTCTCTGGGTCACTTTATGTGTGTGTGTGTGAAGGCAGTGGTTCACTTCCCTGAGGGCTCAGTGGTAACGAAGCCACCTGCCAATGCAGGAGACTCGAGTTCAATCCCTGAGTCAGGAAGATCCCTGGGTCAGAAAGATCCCCTGGAAGGGGCATGGCAACCCACTCCATTATTCTTGCCTGGAGAATCCCATGGATAGAGGAGCCTGGCAGGCTACAGTTCATGGGGTCACAGAGTCGGACACAACTGAGCGACTAAACACCAGAGTTTTGTTAAAACACTATGATGTCCTACCCTGAATTTCTGATTCCAAAAGTCCCTGGCACAGCCTGAGAAGCTGCTCCACAAGCAGGTTCTCAGGTGATACTGAGGCTGCTGACTGGGAAGCACATTTTGAGAACCACTGGTCTAGGGCAGTCTATTAAAACAAGTCAATTTTTGTCTCAGGCAGCCTGCAGGTATGAAGAAAAAAAATTAAGGAATAGAAGTTCAGTATTAGCTTCTTTTTAAACTGTTATGATTTCAGCTTCCAATGCCAGTGGGCACCTCTCTTCAACAATCACTGTGTAATTAATGCTTTTCTCAGTACCAAGAAGTCAATAAACAAACATCAATTATGTCTGATACGGGGTGAGGAGCTCTGGAGTGTAAATAAGTGAATTCGTGAGAGTCCTGCCCAAACAAAACTGTCCAGCCGCTCAGGACAGGTTAGGGAGGAACTCTAGTTGGAGGACTCCAAGTACTTGCATCTCATCTATTCGACCACGCCATCCATTGTGTCATTTTGAGCAAAGTAAGATTCTCTGGTATCAAGATGCACAAGGAAACCCACAGATGGATGCTCCTGAGTTGTCTTCTGTACAAAGACCCCCTTCTCCCTTTAGCTGATGGGGCCAGTGAAGGCAATTCATTCATTTAAATGCAGAGATTAAAAGTATAATTCAAATACCTATAGATATAGCCTCGCCTGCCCTGCCCACATCTCACTCGTTATCGAATAACATCTGCTCTTATTCATTTCAGAGAAGGCAATGGCACCCCACTCCAGTACTCTTGCCTGGAAAATCCCATGGACGGAGGAGCCTGGTGGGCTGCAGTCCATGGGGTCACTACAAGTCAGACACGACTGAGCGACTTCACTTTCACTTTTCACTTTCATGCATTTGAGGACATGGCAACCCACTCCAGTGTTCTCGCCTGGAGAATCCCAGGGACGGGGGAGCCTGGTGGGCTGCCATCTGTGGGGTTGCACAGAGTTGGACACGACTGAAGCAATTTAGCAACAGCAGCAGCAGCTTATTCATTTGCGGCTCTTTCTTGGGTGCTTAAGACGCCTGAGTCTGCCATATTTCCAGTTTCCCCCTTTCTCCCTCCCTTCTGTGTGCCAACCACCCTGGCCTTTCTCATCTTCAAGCACACTCTTCCCCGTCTTCTCACCAAACTCCTCCTCACCCTCAGTCTCCAGGTGCACATCTCTTCCTCAGTGGAATCTTTCCTGACATCTACTCCCGAGGTTTCCTTTGGAGTACTCCCCATTATGAAATGTTTTTGGCTTGCATCTATTTAGATCTTCCCTGGTGGCTCCCTGAGGGCAGCTGTTATCTGTCCAATCCACCAGAACCTTGCCAGTACCAGGCAGACACTGGGCTGACCCTGGAGCTCACTCAGGTTGCCTGTATGATGAGCTAACTAGAGGAGGGATTGTACTGGAATTCATCTTCCCAAAGAAAACGGCTTTCTCCTCCCAGACAAAGGAACAACAACATCCACAGGCCCCAGGTCACTAGGTGGTGAGTTGCTCTGAAACTCAAAGTGTTAGTCACTCGGTCATGTCTCTTTGTGACCCCATGGAATATAGCCTGCCAGACTCCTCTGTCCATGGAGTTCTCCAGAAAATAATACTGGAGTGGGTAGCCACTCCTTTCTCCAGGGGATCTTCCCAACCCAGGGACTGAACCAGGGTCTCCCTGCATTGCAGGCAGATTCTTTACCAATCAGAGCCACCAGGGAAGCCTGGTAAGTTGCTCTACTTGCCATTAAACAACCCTCCCATCTCACCTCTCTGATGACAATGGCAAGGGAGTAAGGGACAAAGCCTACTCTTTTGCTTGTTGTCTCAGGCTTGTAAGTGTCCCCAAGAAAGCCTATTCCTTAACCCAGTGTATGTAATGTGGGAGTTGTCCTGAGCCCAGCTGTAAGGCAGCACTGAAAAAAATGATGCAGGTGTAACACTTAGCAACATTCACAAAAGGATATGCCAATCAAGAAAAGTATCAGAACTAGTGAACTACTTCCCTCCATCATTTTGGATGAGTTACAAATTCTCATGTATAGTCTGACACAGCTTTGTCCTTGGGAGAGTGGCACAGACTAAATTTTTTGACGGCCTCTTATCAAGCAAATATTTCCCATAATAAAAAAAAAAATCTGTAAAAAGTTGCACCAGTCTTAACATTTTCAAAGAATACACCAGAGTATTAATAATTTTCTTGTCATTAATCATTGTGTCCAGCGTTAAATATCACTTTGTTAACCACTAAGTCTGTATTAAAATTATCCCAAAGAGTAAATATAAAATAGAAATTTTTTTTTCCCCTGGACCACTTCTTTTTGCTCTGAGCACAACTTATATTTTACCTTCAGGCATACTTTTTCATTTGAAAAGATAACTATGTTTTCAAAGTGAATTGAATTACAAGACGTTTTATTTCAGCGAGTGGGTAAAGAAAAAAGCTGTTCAATCTAAACTTAAAGTTTCACTTTAGCACTCAGCTGAATAGGAAATTTCAAAGGAAATTCTACTTAAGGATATGATAAAATACCATCTGGTCCTGACTTCAAGAAAATTCTATTTCATTTTGTAAGTTGAGCAAATGAGCTTATTAGTCAAAGAGATCTTATAAGATCTCTATAGGTTTTATAAACGGAAGCAAACTAGTTCACTTGAATTGCTATGTATCTCCCTGGTATTTTTTAATGGGAGACAATGTATTTGTAGAAATCATCATTCTTTCTCAGGGAATAATATACCAGGCTCTCGTATCAATTTAAAATCTTGAATCCTACAGCACACATTCATACAAAATACCAGTTAAGGAATACTTAGACACTAAATGTTTTATAAAAGTAAAGTTTCTAAAACATGTATAATTCCATTTACATTCTCAGCTTTTCAATTCTATTTATCTTAAAATCAGTTTCATAAGACTGGATGGGAGGGGAGTTTGGGGGAGAATGGATACATGTATGTGTATGGCTGAGTGCCTTCGCTGTTCACCTGAAACTGTCTCAACATTGTTAACCAGCTATACCCCAATGCAAAATACAAAGTTTTTAAAATATCAAGAAAAAAATTAGTTTCATAAAATGTCATATGGTTATAATTCAGTATCATTACAATACAATACTTGAGAAATGTCTGGTAATTCTTTTATAATTTAAAGTAATTTAAAGATTCAAATACCGTATTATTTTAAAGTCATTTACACTTATTAAGCTTTTAATGAAAAAACAAAATATTTTTCTTAAAAACTATCAAAAAAAGATGTAGCACTTTTATTTTGAAGATGAGGAAAGCAAAGTACAGGTGAGCTACAAGGACTCTCCAACTGATACGGCTGTATCCAACAAGATAAATAATTCTCCTGTATCTACTGTTATCACCCAGGAAAACACCCTACCAGGCAGATAACTGCTCATCATACAATCTAGAGTGAAGCAAAGTAGAAATGCAAGAAAACCAGTGTGAAAACTAAGAAGTAAGCAGGGCCTAATCAATTGAGAAATGAGACTGATTAGCTCTTTACATGCCCAGCTGAATATGGCATTTAAACCAAGGACTAAGCTTATCTCATGTTTGCTTTCTACAAGCGGCTGCATATAGATAATGGTTACCTGCAGGACCCACCTTATAAGTACACAGTCTAGTTCCACAAGGAGATCATTGTGCAATGTATGAATGGCGCCAGGTTCACACCTTTTCACGAGGGAAGATTTACTGTCAATACTAAATTGACAGCAAATGAACAGGGAAGTGAGAGATGGAAAACGAAAAATGCATGACACAGATTCACACTAATTCCCCTCACGCCGACATATTCTCAGTGTTTCGTGCCATCTTCTGCCAGTTACAGGCATCTGCAGGGACCAACGAACGCTGAGTGGCAATCACTCCTTTGTCACCTCTGTGTTGATCACATGCCACGCTGTGCCCTTTACTTCAGCAACTCAGTTCTCAAAGACTCACAGGACACAAGGCCCTTTTCTCTTGAGACGCTTCAGGATTCTGGGAGCTGGCAATGTTACAGGTCATGTCGAGTAATCCTGGACCAACACCAACAAGCTGCTTCTACTCCCCAGTCAGAAAGAACATGCAAAAAATTTCTTAGCAGACAGCTGGCAGGAGTGCACAGGCAATTGACTTTTATGTCATTTATGATGGTAGAAGATCCTTAGCTTCAAAGAAGATTTCAGAGTTAACAGTACAGTTACTAAAAACTAACTTAGTTCCAAAGCTTATCACTGGCTAACTGACATTGTATCTGTGATACAAAGCCGATGCTTAAGAATGGCGAACATATGATCCTACACCTATGCCTGACTAACTGGCAAGTCTTTCCCTGAATCACCTAAGCCAGGTTTTGCTGTTCTAAGACAAAAGTTAAATTCAAAGAGAACAAAGCTTACAGAAAAAAAAAAAAAAAAAAAAATCCAGTATTTAAAAAGAAAAAAAGGAAAAAAAAAAAAAAAGAAAAAAAGGGAGGGAGGGAAGAAGGAAGTCCCACAATCACCACTCAGGCACTGAAGAGGTTTACCCAATGAAATTACTTCTCACACCAATTTCAGGAAAAAAGACCATTAAAATTAGAACACGGTTTAAAAAAAAAAAAAAAAAGAAGAAATTCCATTATAGCTGTATCCAATCTGTCTGCTATGAAAAAATACCAAAATGCAGTCTCATTTGATCATGTTATAGTATTTATTAAATTTCATCATTTATAACCACTGTGTCATTAACCCTAACACAAATACTGACATTTAAAAACACAGAAAGCATACTGATTCTTCAACTATTTAGCTTACATGTACTTTTCAATTGTCATGCAGTGTTCATAATTAGGAGACATTACACATTAACCCTCTCATATTACACTTATTAAGAACTAAATTTTTAGAGGGTAGAAAAATACCAACATAAATTCATTCTCCGAAACTGCCCGTGAGTGTACTGTCACTGTTCCGTCTGATCATACACTTAGAGTACATTCTTCAGTAAAATGGATAACTGTAGTCATGTAACAATAGTTATGATGAGGCAATATCATTTCAAGGAAGGAATACAACAAACGAGACCAAAAATTGAAGAGCTGAGATCACGGCATATAAAAATCATTTGCGAACACCACGTAAACTTCAGTGTTTTCCACTTTCCAGCTGTAAAGAGCATGCACAAAGTTTTCTTAGGACAGCTGTCAGCAGTGCATGAAAAACTGGCTTTCATGTCATGTGCGCTGAGAGACCATCAATACCACTGAGGAAAAAGGACTGTGTTCATTATCTTTTGGGTCTGTCTATATCATCTATAGCTGAGAGAAGTTTTTGTCTTGCTTTCTTATTGATATGGGATCCCAGGCAAACATTTACCAGGTTGGTCAGCTGCTTTGTTGAATACTCCTGCTCAAAAAAAGAAGATTCAAATTTAGTACACTGATACACATGTGTGTGATCAATGCAGAAAAAGAACAGACATAGATAATCAGGACTCAGTGGGTAATTACTAAGCACTACCAACCAGTGAAAAGCAGTGGAAATTATAATTGAGACATGGAAAACAAACTGGTTACAGAACTGTAATAAGGGAATAAAAGCATCTACAGCATGAATTTGAAAGAGGAACCACCAGCATCTTTTTTTTATGGCACGTGCATGCATTCATGCTCAGTCACTAGTCGTGTCTGACTCTTTGCGACCCCATGGACTGTAGCCCACCAGGCTCCGCCGTCCATGGAATTCTCCAGGCAAGAACACTGGAGTGGGTTGCCATCTCCTTCTCCAGGGTGTCTTCCCGAACCAGGGAATGAACCTGCATCTCTGCACTGTCAGGCAGGTTCTTTACCGCTGAGCCAGGGAAGCCCTTCACATGGCACATAACATGCTAATGCTTAATATTTTTAAGATCACACACTACGCTTCTTTCTGCGATGGTCTTTGTCATCAAGTTATCAAAATACGCTGACATCTCAAAAATTTATATACATATAATAAAGGGCTACTAAGTAAGTAGCTTCTAGCACTGCACATTTTGCACATTTTAGATAAAAGAAAAAAAATCTCCAAACACAGAGTAACTCTTCTGAGGCATAACAAATGAATAAGGTTAATAACAAAGATCAGAAAATTATTGGTTCTTAAACCCTTGTATCTTCATGGTAGCTAGAAAGTAAAATTGAAGCCACAGTTGACCTGTGAACAGCTCGGGGAGTAGGGGCGCTTTCCACACAGTGGAAAACTTGCACCGAGTTTATAGTTGGTCCTCCTCATCCGATGTCCCTCCATATTAAAGAATTTAACCAACTGAGGATAATGTAGGTATCCACTACTGAAGAAAACCGCACGTAAGTGGACCTGTACAGTTCAAATCCATGTTGTCTGACGCTCAACTATCTAAGTATTTTTTTGCTGTTCAAACTGTACAAAGTTCCTGGCTTTCAGATAAGTTGTCAGGATGCACATGATGAACAGGACTCATCAGAAAGTTCTGCATCTTGATTTGGTTTTGGAGAATTAAGACCAAGAGCTCAGCAAGGGAAAGAGCTGTGTTCTATTATCTAACGAGAAAAGAACATGTCTTCACTGGAGACAACATTAAAGACAGTAAAATTTCAAAATACAGGGAAGAGTTCATTCTAATAATTCAGCAAACTGCTCAGTGTGTGTGTCTGATCTCTGAGAGCACCCATCAACACCTGGTGAATTCTCTCAAGTGATCACTCAACACTTAGGAAGTACCATCCAGGCACCATACAGGCATTGTGGAAAGAGCTCTAGAAAACAGGGCAATCTTGCTGCAAGGAAAATTTCACTGTATTACAGATAGCAGTGAATAAAGCTCTTCCGAAACACTAAGCTATGACAGCATATTAAAAAGCAGAGACATCACTTTGCTGACAAAAGTCCGTATGGTCAAAGCTGTGGTTTTGCCAGTAGTCACAAACGGATGTGAGAGTTGGACCATAATGAAGGCTGAGCACTAAAAAATTGAAGCTTTCAAACTGTGGTGCTGGAGAGGACTCTTGAGAGTCCCTTGGACTGCAAGGAGATCACACCAGTTAATCCTAAAGGAAATCAGTCCTGAATACCCACTGGAAGGACTGACGCTGAAGCTGAAGCTCCAACACTTTGGCCACCTGATGTGAAGAACTGACTCATTGGAAAAGACCCTGATGCTGGGAAAGATTTAAGGTAGTAGGAGAAGGGGACGACAGAGGATGAGACGGCTGGATGGCATCACCGACTCAATGGATGTGACTCTGAGCAAACTCTGGGAGACACTGAAGGACTATCTAGCGTGCTGCAGTTCATGGGGTCACAAAGAGTTGAACACGACTCAGAGACTGAACAACAACAATAAAAAACTTTAGTCCACTGAATCAAAAGAAGAAACCCTAAAATGGGCATCTGTCTTACATCAAATAATGAATCTCTATGAGTTGGGCTTTTTCTCCTCAGCTGCTGCTGCTAACTCGATTCAGTCGTGTCCGACTCTGTGCGACCCCATAGATGGCAGCCCACCAGGCTCCACCGTTCCTGGGATTCTCAAAGCAAGAGCACTGGAGTGGGCTGCCATTTCCTTCTCCAATGCATGAAAGTGAAAAGTGAAAGTGAAGTCTCTCAGTCGTGTCCGACTCTTCACAACTCCATGGACTGCAGCCCACCAGGCTCCTCCATCCATGGGCTTTTCCAGGCAAGAATACTGGAGTGGGATGCCATTGCCTTCTCCTCAACTACTTGTCCCAAATCCCTTCCTCAATACCAACTCCAAAGTGCTAATTGCTTAAGTTATGAAATGGATTCTAGCCACATTCAGCAGTTGATCTGCATCTGATCTAGCTATCTTGTTCCTCAAATGACAGAGGTCAATGAGATAAAAAGTGCTGACATTTCTCAGTTCTGGTGTGCTGATCAAAACCACTGAAAAGATGTCAGAGATCTGAAACTACTGTCAGAGATCTGAAACATTAACACAAAATTCAGGTTAATGGTCCAGACTAAACTTCATTTTCTTTTTCTAAAGTGTTGAAACTAGAAAGGATGTGCCTGATAAATATAAACAATTCCTTACTTCCTTATCCAGTCAGATGAAATAAACACTTACATAACTTTTACCTATGATGTTTATAGCATGTGAGTGCTAGAGTTATTGATGGAATAAGATTCAGTGAAGATTTTAACACTTCCCATATTTTCATTAAATCCATCTTCACATACTGCCTAACTAGACAAATGATATAACAATCATATCAAAAAGCTCCTTGTATTGAGCATTCCCTGGTGATAAATGTTGATTGAACTGTGTCAAAAATTCAGAATTTTAAATAACACTTATTACATGTAGTATTTTTCTCTACATATCTATATACTCACACAAAAGAAAAACAATTTTATCTATACTTAAGGTGAAATCTAATGTAGGATGAAATTAAATTGAGCTATTTAGGTAATAAATATTTGCATATTCAATCATTAGGCTTCACTGGTGGCTCAATGGTAAAGAATCTGCTTGCCAATGCAAGAGAAGTGGGTTCGATCCCTGCGTTGGGAAGATCCCCTGGAGAAGGAAATGGCAACCCACTCCAGTATTCTTGCCTGGAGAATCCCATGGACAGAAGAGGCTGGTGGGCTACAGTCCACGGGGTCACAGAGTTGGACACGACTTAGTAACTAAACAACAAATATCCAGTCATCACTACTACATGTCAGTGTGTTCAGAACATCACTGTTGATGGCTACAAGAAGGTTTAAATTGTATATCAATTCAGTTCAGTTCAGCTGCTCAGTCATGCCTGACTCTTTGAGAGCCCATGGACTGCAGCACGCCAGGCTTCCCTGTCCATCACCAACTCCTGAAGCTTGCTCAAATTCATGTCCATCGAGTTGGTGATGCCATCCCGGGTGGCGGCAGTGGTAAAGAACCTGCCGCCAATGCAGGAGATGCAAAAGACATGGTTCAATCCCTCGGTCAGAAGATCCTCTGGAGAAGGAAATGGCAATCCAGCCAGTATTCTAATGGCACTCCACTCCAGCTTTCTAAAAGTTATATATAGACTTTAGCTTGACAACCATTTCAGTGCTCCTGTATTTGTCGTGAAGGTTACCAATTTCAGCTCTTTTCCTACAACACAGTTGCAGGACAAACACAGCTAAAGTTCAGACTCTGTTTTTCCAGATAATTACTGTTACAGTTCACAAAGTCTCAAAAGGATCTGATGAGGCAAAGAGTGTTGCACACACACAATATGAATATGGTAAAGAACTGGCCTAAGTAATTCATGCTAAAAAAAAAAAAAAAAGTTTGTTTCACCCATATGATTTTGAATTATCTAACATACCACACAAGCACAACACAAAAGAGGAAGAATAAAAATTTAATTAACTGCTTCTCAGCTCTCACCCTGTGCTCTTTGATCCAGCGTTCCATGTCATTCTCAGTTAGGTAGTACGCTTTAATATAGGTTTCCACAAATTCTTTATCCGGAATGGGTCTGATATCAGTTAGCTTTTCAAGTTTCATTAAAAACTGTTGAAAATCCAATTGCATCAAGGCACGACCCTCATTACTACACTTCTTGACGTTGGCGTATCTAAGATACACAATAATAAAAAAGCACAAGGGATGGGATGGCTAGGAAAAGAAACCTTCAGGCACTTATTAAACTTTCCTCTAACCCACATTTGCTGAGATGCTGTAAGTAAAAGAGGACATAAGTGTTGAGCCAGAAGGACTGTGTTGTGTTTGGGCCCTGTCACTCAGCAATCATATTCCTTATCTGGGTCTCAGTTTTCTCATTTGCAAAGCCAAGAGATCAAGCAACTTCTAAGATTCTTTGCTGTTCTACAGGCCAGAGTTCTGCAAAATCAATTAACATACTCATCTATAAGAAAGTTAAACTGACATTCAAGTTAATCTGGCTGCCAAGAATTATTTATAAAATTAAGCTATGAATATTCCCCAGTAATCTTAGCTTCATAAAACTGTTCAATATAACTACTCAATGCAAAGAAAACAAATGAAATAACTCTCCCATAAACATTCAGCAAACCTAAGAAACAGAAGCATAGAAAGTATATACATATTTCTCATAATAAAACACTTTTATAGACTTATTTCTGAGACCCCACACTACTAAAAAACTGCATGTTCTAAGGTGGACTAGTAATAAGAATATATTTGTTAACCCTAACAGTACAATTTTATTATTCATTAAGTCAGAGTCTCATTCCTTCAATCACACAAAATGTGGAGAATTCAATCTGAGGAGATGAGGTACTTTCCCTAAGAAAATCTGCAAGAAGACTATTTTATATTATTTAAAGTGATAAAGCTTTTTTTAAATAGTGTTTATATTGAAACATATATTTGTCTGTCACTATTCTACTACTGAACAAATTTATTAACAGTAAAATCCAGTCATGACTGCTGACACAGAGACATCTTGGGATTTACAGCACTGCTGACTTCAATACAAAATGCCAAGGCTGCTGTCAGCTTGTCATTGTCACCTTCCACTTTCTGACACATTCTTTTCTGTAACAAATAAGAACTGAAGAGAAATCAGATGAACGACAGTGTGAAAATTCAACTGATGTGCCATTCTAGATCACTGCGAATGGTCTTTGAAATAGAAGCTTGCCTTCCAGGTATATTTTAAATGTATTACTAATTCTTACTTGTGTTCCCGATGTTATGGACAGAGTATAAACATGACCTCTGAGTAAGTGGGAAAATTACTTTTGATCTGTAAACTCAACATATGAAAGATTTATATGGTCTACAAGGATATAATAATGATATTATAAGCAGTGATATTGTGGTTTTGAGGACTGATTTTGCCATGAGAAAATTCGGAGATATTAAGCCTTCTCTGGATTTCAAAGACTGCGTGAACCTGGACAAGTTATTTAACCTCTGTAGCCTTGATTTTCTGAGGCGAGGCTATCTTTCTGTTGACAAAACAGAGAACAGCACTATCAAAGAGAGTTTATGTTAGGATTTAGTGACAGAATCCTGTGAAGGGCTTGGTCCAATAAATGCCAAATAGTAATCAATGAACAGGATGTATAATAATCATCAGCATAATTATATTTGATAATAATAGTTTAACTTTCAGATAACCATTAGATGCTACATTCCTCACTCCGACCAGTTGATTCTAAGTCATCAGAAAGAAAAAAAGGGACACAGTAGGATTTAATGTCTCTGAATTATTATGAGACTGTCTGCCATTTATCAGTATCTCTTATCTGTTCTCTGCATCTGCTGGTGATAATACATAATGTTACTCATATATTATGACTGAGGAATCAGATATGCTTTCATGGAAAACTTACCCTTCCACAATAGTTCTATTAGCGAGGCGTATACAATGTTCCCAAAGTATATTAGACACAGGCAAGGGTATCCGAACTCTCTTAGAAACTTCATTCAACCGCATGTTAAACTGCTCAAATTCCTAAGAAAAATCATAGCCATATGTGAATTCAATTATAATGCTTTCCCATCTTAGAGGCAAAAAAAGACTAAAAGACTCAGAATGAAATCAAGTAAAACAAAAAGAGATAATGCCCAAGATAATTTGGACTTACTGTGAAGTATATGAAATTGACTAATCATGTTGTAATATAGAGTACACTACATTTCCTCTCAAAGGAAGTAAGTGCCATTAACTGATTAAACAATATTCCAATGTTTCTACATCTCAAATTTTCTATGACTGTCAGTATGGATTAAAAAGGCTTAATAACTAATATGTCTTTAAAAATATCTTCAAGAGACCCAGATTTTTTAAACATGTTTTAATGAGCTTTCAACTCAGAGTAAACTATATGCAATTTGTAGCTGTAATCCTTAGAGAGCAGTCTGATAAATTATTCTCTTTCCTAAACATTCCTTTAAAGTATCAATAAATGATTACATACTGAAAGATTCAAATCATATAATAGCTGTAAATTTTCAGCACCAAAAAAGCTCCATATTATCTCATGACCTATAGAAAAACTGAACATTTTTATTACTCATCAGTACCTTTTATGGTACTACTCTCCTAAAAATAAAAACATACATAATTTAGACAATTCCAACAACATGAAAACAGCAGATGGCTCATCCTTCAATAAATTTATATTTCTGATTTCTTGAGACTATTATCATCTAAATATGTTGATTAACAAAAGTAAATGCTGTTGATTCTTTCTTGATAATACAGTTCAAATAAATTTAACAGTCCTTACAACAGTATTTTTCTCTTTAGTTTCCTCAATAAAGAAGCTATGCAATACGTAATAAGCCAAGACTGACAGTGTGTTCAAATAACACACAGGTTGGAAAAAAATCTAAACTGTTCATCACCAGTGAAGCTACTATTACATGATGGTTGTGTTATCCTTCGCTACTTCCTAGATCACAATTTTTTTTGATGATTTATTCTTTGACAGTTAACAGCTTTTAATTATTTACGAGAAAGAAGTGGGTCTTCAATCCATTAAGCTTACTTTTGAAAATCAAAGTAAATAATAATTGCTCTTCCTCTTTTTTCATTTCATGAATCTAGCAGAACCAGTAGTATTTGCTACCAGATTTATGCTTCACTACAGTAAAAGCTGCTTTAGATTTTAAAAGTCTCAATACATTTTATTAATATTTTAAAGATAAATTTATATGCTTATTGTGTAAAATGCCATTCTACTCATTGCTAAATACAATCTTCAAGAATGCTTATTGTTAAATGAATAATAAAATTATTTCATTTTACTTATGATCCATTTGGGACAACAAATGCAGACTGCTTTTACCTAAAGGTTTGGACTTGGGAAAGTAACAAAAAGAACAAAATTCAACATAAAAGTTCCCTTAAGAGAGAAAGTCTTAAGCTGCTGAAACTTGAGTTCAGGTTAATAATCTGAGTAACACTGGCTCTTTCTTATAATATTTCTTGAAATTAAGACTAACTGAAGCAAGCAGGCAATGGCACCCCACTCCAGTACTCTTGCCTGGAAAATCCCATGGATGGAGGAGCCTGGTGGGCTGCAGTCCATGGGGTCTCAAAGAGTCAGACATGACTGAGCGACTTCCCTTTCACTTTTCACTAGAAGCAGCAGCCTCTTTCTACTTTTCTGCCCTCTATTCACTGAGGGCAGAAGTCTCTTTTTTCTTGCATCTCCTTAAGTACTGTAATTGTTGTTTAGTGCTAAGTTGTGTCCAACTCTTTGCAAGCCAATGGACTATAGCCCACCAGGCTCCTCTGTAAATAGGATTCTCCAGGTAAGAATCCTGGAGTGGGTTGCCAATTTCCTCCTCCAGGGGATCTTCCCACCCAGGGAACCCAAGTCTCCTGCATTGACAGGTGGATTCTTTACTGCTAAGCCACCTTAAGGAAGCCCAAGTACTATAATTAGCAGGTCATAAAAAACAGAATCAACTTTCCAAAAATAGAACTGTTCAAAAAAGTGTGATTATAAATGACATGTATCTTTTATATTCCAAATTAAAATTCCCAGCTGAAGTCTCCCGGGTGCTTGAGAAATCAAAGTCCTTCCAGGGTGGCAACTATCAAGCATGTGCAGATCTCGTGCTAACACCTGGACACTTTTAACTGATCTTGGCTCCCTTAGTTCCTTGACTCTGAGGACAGTCTCAAAGTCCTCAACCCAGCCCTCCAGAACGGTCCTAGACGCACTGGGAGTTGGCACCCCAGATGAATCCGGCTGCTATCTCTGGTTTGATCTCTGGGTTTGTTGACTGGTTCTCAAATATTCTAGGCTATTATTTACATCTTAGATGAAGCAGGTAAGAATGTTTGTGTAAATGATATAAATAGGGAGCCAGGAAGGGCCAACTTTTCTTTTCACTGACAAATATGAAAAGCAACACTTTTCTGAAAGCTGTTTTCATTTTCTCAGTTGCTCTTTCCTCACCTCAGACATGCTCATGGTTCACTGTCTCACTTTCTTCAGGCCTCTCATTACCACTGTGAGTCCTTCTTTGACCACAAGGAAATATATGGTATTCCTCCCCCAACCCACACTCTGCCACTCTCTATCCCTCTTCTGCTGGTTATTCTTTCACAAGACTAGTCACCACCTGACACATTATGTATCTCTTTACTGTTGTCCCTGCTCTAGCATATAAATACCCTGATGGCACATTAAGCTCCTTAATTCACAACTAACTATATTGCTAGCAGCTAGATCAGTGTTCGACACATGTCAGACGATTTATAAATATCTGTTGATACATAAATGAAAAAACAAAACTACACTTCTTTTCAGAAAACTTATAACTTTAAGTCATTAAACACAACAGTGTTTGCATGACACATAGCAAAATTAACGTGATTTCTGGGGAAAACCAACTAGAATAGCCAGGAGTATAACCTCTCGCCAATGAATATAAATACAACTATAGAAAGGTCTTCTTGTCACTCCAGCCATGGCTATTGAGATCATGCAACATGAAAGGCAGCCAAGACACATATCAAACTCTAACTCAAAATGGGAAACTTGTGAGCAAAGACAAAATCTACGAAGTATTCTTGGGTCTAAAAGAACACAAAATTTGGAAGGAAATCCAAATCCAACTCAGGAGCTTTAGCATCACAAGAATGCTCGAATATGGTAAAAACCATAATCTCACGACTTCAGAGTGACTGCAATTACAGGAATAGTTCCATACTATAAGCATCTTTAACAAAGGTGTTTCCCAGAATACTTGCCTTTAACAGCGTATCTACATATATGTTGTGCTGTGACATAATTTCTTTTACATCCCATTTCACATTAGCCATCAGCAGCAGCATCTGTTCATAATCAATGGCTTTACCAGCTACAATCCAGTAAATTGGTTTGCGTAGTTCACTGGCCGTTGAGACCGTCTGAAATAAATTTCACAGAAAACCAAACTTTTTCTCAAAGTATCAAATTTATAAAAACTATTTTGCCCCCATTTCTAGTACACATCGTATCTGAAAATAAAACACTACATTTGGAGATATAAATTATGAAAATACTTTTAACTTGTGGGCAAAGATCTTACTCAAAATATAATTTTGAGACATTCAATATGCTTCAGTCCACTGAAAATACAACAGTAAAACTACAGATTTTCATGGCAAATATTTTTCAAATTCTTTTGCTTTTCTCCATTTCCATTCCCATTCCCACACTGCAACTCAAGATCCGATCATCTCTCACCTGAAGTAGTCCAAAACTCTTCAAGCTGGTCTCCTGTCTCTAGGTTTGCCATCTAAAGTCCATTCCTCACACCACTCCCAAAGCTCTCTTTCCAAAACACACACCTCACTGTGCTACTCATCTCCTCTTTCAAATACTCCAGCAGCTTCTCAGTACCCTTGGAACAAAGTCCAACTCCCAGCTGGGAGCGCTGGATGTCACGTAACTTCAGCTTACTCACTTCAGCCATCTTTCTCATCACCATCCCTTTTCCCTTGTCTAAGAATCTGAATCTGCCTCAGCTCCACCATGCCTCCCTCTCACCTGCGGGTCTTCATATAGGCCACTGCCTCAGTCGAAATATACCCCTTATGGGTGATTTGTGTTGTGGTATGGCAGAAACCAATGCAACACTGTAAAGCAATTATGCTCCAATATAAAAAAAAAAGAATTGTAAAATTTTTAAAAATAAAGATTAAATTATATAAACCTACAATGAAAGTATATCAAAAACACAGATTAAAAAATATATATATACTCCTGATTCTTTCTCTTCGGTCCAGTTTAAACATCACTTCCTCAAGACAGCACTTCTCTGCCAATTATACCCGCCCCAACTCTAGTCAAGGTTAAATACCCAGCCACTGTTTCTTTACCAGAACTATATACTTTATTGTAATAGGTTTTTTCCCTTTATTTTTAATTGAAGGATAATTATAATATTGTGTTGGTTTCTGCCATACATCTGCAAATATCAGCCACAGGTATACATATGTCCCCTCCCTATTGATTCTCCCTCCCACCTCCCACCCCCATCCATCTAGGGGGGGTCACAGAGCCCTGGTTTGAGTTCCCTGAGTCATATAGCAAATTCCCACTGGCTATCTATTTTCCATATGTTAGTGTGTAATACAGTTTTAACTGGCTCTCTCACGAGACTAAAAGTTATATGAGGAGTTCAGTAAGTATCTAGTTAATACAGGAATTCATGAATGAATAAACAAATACTCTAATCCAGCTTTCCTGAAGTTGAGACACTGATCGTTAGCAAAAAATAAAAAAATAAAATAAACAACATGTGACAGTCTTATCTTGCTCACAGTTGAAAGGATATACCAGACATGTCTGACCTGAGAATAAAACTGCTGAAGAAAGGGTTTTTTGACTGCAGGCATCACAGCATCCAGATGAGGCTGAAGGAACTCAAACTGTTCAGCCAAGAATACCCTAAAGGGAATGAATAACACACCATGTAAACAAAACACAGGATTTAGAGCCTGTCAATATTTCTGTGTAACTAATCTTTAAGATCTCTGACCAAAAGTTTAACAAAATTATTTTCCATTTTAAAGAACGACCATGCATGGCCACTTGACACACTCATTTACAATTCACACAAAAATTAATGCTGAGTTATCTCTGAACGTGAGCTGATGTGAAAGAAGCGTGACTTCAAGGGAGCTAAGCTGGTTACTACAAGGTATACAGTTATGCTGCTTTGCATGTAAGATAAGCGCACTCACAATGGAAAAGACAGAAAAAAGAATACAATGGTACTTTTTGAAAGGATTTCTTTCAAAGGTCCCATGTAAATTACACACAACCCATGAATTCACAGATTTAATGCCTGGTGCTTTTCAAAAATAACCCAAACATTCATAACATGAAATAAATTGGAACTTGGCTAAAGTATACACATGAACTTCAGGGCAGGAGGCTGATGTGCATGAATGGAAGTCACTCAGCCGGAAGACTGCTGGCAGTCATTCTGCTTTTCCTTACCTTTTGTTACATACACAGAAACTCAGTATTCTGTCTGACTGTGTGATCAGTTGCTCAGTCATGCCCACATGTTAAGGAAGAAGTTATACGCTTTAATTTTACTAAAGAACTTGGTGATTTACAAGGTCAAGGATCGACTACATTTAATACTAAACTGAGTGTAGCTACAGTTTCTCTAGAGTCATAATTCAATGGAAAAATATAAAGAACTATACTATAAAACGAGCTTCCCTGGTGGCTCAGCACAAAGAATCCACCTGCCAAAGCATGAGACACAGGTTCGATCACTGGGTTAGGAAGATCCCCTGGAGAAGGAAATGGCAATCCACTCCAGCATTCTTGCCTGGAGAGTCCCCTGGCCAGAGGAGCCTGGTGGGCTACAGTCCATGCGGTCACAAAGAGTCCGGACACGACTTAGCGACTGAACGACAGTAGCAGCATACTCTAACTTGTTTCTCTGAAGTCTCACTTAAAGCAAGGATCATACTGCCAAAGAACAAACCTTACAAGATTTCCCGTCTTCCATTTATACACCTAAAAATCAACCATGCCATTTTAAAAATCAACTGGCACTCTATCTTAGGACATGTTTCTCAGAAATACTGAGTATTTTAAGTAATATAGACTACGATGCTTACTTTTATCATCTTTCTTGAATATTTAATGGCAAAGCAACTGTTTTTAATAACTTACAAGGATTCTGTGGCGACCACTCTTTCTGCCAACCCATACAGTGTGTCCCCAGAGGTCAAAACCACTAGGTGACTCAGATGAGGGCTCGGCACCTTCTCCTTCCTCTCTTCTGCTGCTGTGAGCGTGGCAGCCGAATCAGCCGAAACCTCCTGAAAAGACAGCACACGCACACAGCCTGGAACAGCAACTCTAACAGCAACAGACCACACGACGTTACAAACCTGGGACTACAATTAAAATGCTCTCAGGCATATGTTAATTACACTTGATTTCAGTTCTTCCCCCCTCCTTTATAGTTCCTAACTACTAGAACTTTCCTTTTTATACTAAAGGAAAATGACCCAGCTCCATATACTATTTTTCTAAACGTGGTCAAACAAGAAATCCTTATGAAGGGACAAATATTTCATAGAGACAATAGTGAGAAGTCTTTTAAGAACTTGTAAATGTTGGAAAAGAGACTGCCCCACCAGGATCAAGCTGTTAAAATCCAAAAAACCTGTGGTGTGATCAACCCTTTCACATCGAAGTTTTAACCAAGGTAACCTTGGTGTATTCACAAGACGGTAGGACTAAAATGTAGTTCTGAATTGAAATAGAATCAATTGTATTATATATGTCTACACATAGACTACTGATCTGCAGGAAGATAGCAGATGGAAATAAAAGAAACGGATGTCCAAAGAGACGAGTGGGCTGAGCCTTAAAAGATCCTTGAAGAAAATTACAGCACAAAAATTGAATATAAACAAAGCTAGAAGTGTACAAAATGTAAATCTAGATTACTTTTTAAATCAATTTTATAATCACAAATCTCTTAACATTTGCCTTATGGAAAAAAAGGAGACATCAAATGCTGATGTTACTCTGGGAGCGTAACAGGTTTGTAAATTTAGCAAAATGGAAATAATACATTATAAAACCTTTCAAGTTAGAAAATGGTTTTATTCTTTAGTTTTTTTTTATAGCCTGTCTTCCAGTAAAGGTACTGTCACTCTTCAATCTATAATTACTCAATTAGCATTTAAAAGTTATTTTGTGAACAACTGTGTTTTCTCTCAGGACGATCAGGATAAGGGAACCATGCAAGTTAATCAGTGTCATGGCTCCATTATTTATTTCCTTCTACTAAAAAGGAACAAAAATCACCCCACTACTGTCAAAAAAAACAAAAAATCACAAAATTTCATACTGTTTCATACCAACTGGTTGCCTAGACTATTATATTTAATAATTTAATTCTGGTGGCTATTTAATCACCACCTACCTGAGTGTCCAAGTAAAAAGCCTTAGAATCACTCTTGACCCCTCTTCCTTCTCACCTCCATCATGCCTAAACAGACAACTCTCTTGCCTGTTTCTTCCTCATGTCATTACTTCATCAGGACCAGGGCCCCACAACATTCCTGACCGGACCCATTCTAAAAGTCCCCTAGTAGTCCCTCTAGCTTCTCCTGTTTCTACTCCACTCTCCACACTGGTTTACTTTTCAATAATACCTAGGTGATTTTTCTAAAATGGACATGTGATCACACCAGTCTGTAACTTAAAAATCTCAACTGACAATCCCTTCCTCATGGAGAAAAAGCCTAAATTTTGTTGCCACGACATCACTCCTTTACCACCTTGCCAGTCTCGTTTCCAGATGATCTCTGCACCCCTAAGATCTGGTCACACTGGACTGCTTGTTACACCCGCCTTACTGACGCTCTTGTCTTAGAGCTCTTTTCTCCTTGTCTTCCTAGCTCTTACTTCACTTTTTAAGTGTGAACTCATATTCACCTCCTTCCTGTAAATTTCTCACTCTCCCAAGAAATGTACTTGTGTTACCATCATCTACATGCATGCCCGTAGGTGGTGTACAGCACAGTCTGTCAGTGGCTGTTCTCCCTTACAGCGTTGAGTTCCCGAGGCAGGGACCAATTTCGCCCTCTCTGTACCTTAAGTTCGTGGCATGCCTCTTGGCATAAGCAGACCCTCCTCAGTTTCACTGATGGAGAGGATGGTAAGAACCTTCTCTTACTCTATTATTCTCTTTCAAGCCCATTCATTCCCACTAGGCGTTTGTCTGCTTCACTGCACGAAGAAGGAGTTAGCCAAGTACCCACTGGCCTCCTTAGGGCCAAGTCCAAGAGTCAACTCTGAATATCCATCTCTGAATATTCCTCCTGACCTTTGAACCCAGCAGTGCTCCAGTTTTTATTCCTGACACTTCTCTTACTGACATTCTACTCCCTACACAATTTCATCCAGTCTCACAGAGTTAAATGCCATCCACATGCCAACAGCTCAAAATTTAAGCCCTGACTGGTCTCTCATCTTTAGCGGATTTAACATATCTGAAACTGAACTCCCGATGTCCTCCTAAAACATGCAGCTCCTTGAGACTTAGCCACCCACTAATGGCACAGGCTCCCGAAGTCAGCTGCCATCCTTGACTCCTCTCAGCGTCACACTCCTCTTGTAATCCATCAACAAATCTTGATGGGTCTACCTTCAAAACAGACCCATCTGGGGAAATATGCTCAAGAAGAGCAAGAAAGTCACCAAAATGTCAACATGACGTAGGCAAATGGTATGTGCGTACTGCGCACTTAAACGGAAAAGCTTCTAAACAGGACCCATGTTTCAGCTCATACCAGGAGAGTAAGGAAAGGACATACAGCCTTTTGAAGACTTTAAGAAATGAAACCGTCATCTTTATTCTCACAGTGAAAGTTACATTTATAGCTTTTTCTGCCACTAATGTACTAACGCAAAGAAAATTCATATTTATGGACTTTTCTGGATCAATTTAGAATACTTTTCTCATCAAAGATCCAAAGTTGGCCAAAGGTCTTAAAGCAAACAATTGAGCATCACCAGGTAGATAACTAAAAATTCACATTTCTGATACCACCAACACCTACACCAGCCCTCTTTCCTACTTGTTCACTATTACACCATCTTTTTTTAGACTTTTATTTGATGTGTCTAACAAATTTTCTTAGTTTACAGTGAATTTACATGATAAGCAGTTTCAGGTGGCATTTTAAAGAACATGATGATGTGATTCTGCCTTTTACAGCTTGAAGACAAGCAAAACTTAAAAATATATATATGGAGAAAATTACCCAAAAAGTGCTTATTAAAGTTTTAAGGAACACACAGGAGAAATATGAGGAAAAAATACTATTTCCATTCAGTGGTTTCAGATTGATTAGGCTATAATTTGTTTTAATAGACAATATATCGAATAGCAAGAAACCAATTAATGTTCTCTGCCATTGTAGATACAAATTAATGAAGATGATTTATATACCAGCTTATGGAAACCTGAGATCAAGGTCTAGTAAACGACAAATATATTTTTTAAAATAATAAAACAATGCTTGTCAGTATGAATAACAATTTAACATGTAAATCATTGGAAACTAATGGAAATTTTCAGAAAAACTTCTGGTGTACTGCTATAGAGTCTTATCCATCAGAGGAGTCAGGACTCTGGAGAGACTCTGTCAAAGTCAGTGAAGGGGAACGCCAGCCTGCACAAGCTTCTGGTCCAAGGTGCAGTCTTTGATTTAAGAGATGGGAAGAATAAGGTCTTAAAAAAAGTTATGTTTAGGGACCTCCCCAGTGGTTGAGAATCCGCCTGCCAATGCAGGGGACACGGGTTTGATCCCTGGTCTGGGAAGATTCCACATTCCACAACTACGGAAGCCCGTGAGCCTAGAGCCTGTGCTCTGCGATAAGAGAAGCCACCGCAATGAGAAGCCCGCACACCACAGCGAAGAGCAGCCCCGCTGGGCCGCAAGCAGAGAAGCCCGTGCACAGCAATAAAGACCCAGAGTGCAGCCAAAAACAAACAAATAAATATCTTTAAAAGACAAGGTACCAAAGGAAAAATCTATTTATTAGGGAGGGGTTTGTCTCTGGTTTAACAAAAAAATGCATTCATAAAATTGACTATTACACCAATTTAGGAAAAAACGTCTCCAGTGCATCAAGAACTGGTCTGACAGGTGCTACAGATACACTGTTACCAGTAGATGGGTGACCGCTTGTCTTAAAGAACAGCTAGTCTGGCCACTGTTTACTGGACCAGGCTATTTCATTACACGCTGTACGACAGCATTAAATCCACACCTCAAGGGTCAGGTCTGGAACTGTGGCTTGACAATCATAAGCTAGTAACTAGCAGAGCTACCAGAGAACCACCAGCGTGAATGACTCTAGTGGTATATCTTGGCCCATCTATCATCAGGCATTCAGCCAAAGACACGAAATAATTCAGCTGTAGGCTAAGATTTGGAAAACAAGATCTTCAGGTCAAGGTTATACTCAGTGTCAAACAAGGAGAAGCAAAATCGAAACGGATAAATGCCAATGGGGCTGAAAGTCAACGATGGATTTTACACAAAACCAAAAAAAAAGAAATTGATGACTGTGTCAAACAAGCTTTGACTCTGCAAATGAAGACCAGGATTAAGTGGACAACAAGACCAAGATAACAAGCCAGGTTAATCCAGGTGACACCAAACTCAAGGATTCAAGTTTATTCATTTACTTTATATACATATATTGAAGAGATGCTGTGTACAAAAGTAAGTGCTATGAACATGAATGTGTATTTTAAAAATAAGTGCTGGGCAAAAAGATCTCCAAATGTAAAGGGGAGTGGATGAGACAGATACAGGTTATTTCCTCTGCATAAACAGTGCTCACACGAAATATCCACACACAGCTCTCTCACTTTATTCATATCTCTGTCTGAAGAGCACTGTCCCATCACCCTGCTTCATTTTCTTCTCGGCACTTATCAGGACCTGCCACTCTTACATATTTATCTGTCTCGCTGCCCCAGTAAAATGCAAGTTTCAAGAAGATGAGAATTACCTCTGTGTACTGATGACCTTTCCACTATTATAGTAATGCATGATATATAATAATTATTCCAAATAAGTACTGCTTAAAAGAATGAATGATTACAAAAACTTCAATAAGAAGTATACTCATAATATAGAGCTTATGCAAAAGTGATTGCTTATTTGGGTAAGTGAAGGAATAAAGATGAAAATTCATGGATGCAGAGAAAAGCACTGAAGAACACACGTCTCTGCCTACAGTGACCAAGCATAAGAAAAAAATTTTTTTCTTATATTAAATGCTTGTCTTGGCTTAAATACTATACAGCATCAGTCCCAGTTTTGCTAACACAGCATTTTAAAACATGCATTTATTTCATCACATGACAGTTAAGAATCAAGACTCCCTACTATGTAGCCAATTAAACCCAAATGTCTCAAATGTTAAAGACATTTACAAAGTGGTCCTTAAACAATCTTTGCAACACAACTCTCTGTCATAAACAGATGCCCCATCACAAAAACCTGTCAGTTTGGGCTGGGCTTGCTCCCACCACCAGGCCCTTGCTCAGCCTCAGAACCTTAATGTGAATACCATTCCTTCTCCTTTTCCTCACTGACCCCATGCCTGCTCTTCAAAGTCGAGCATCCTCCTCTAGTCATTCTCAGACATTAATTCTGAAGATAAACCTTTGTTCTCTTTGAACCTGCACTGCACACAGAACCAGTATCATATTCTTTGGGGTATACTAGCTTTCTCTCTCCATCTGGCTATAAGAAACCTCCATCTCACTTCCTACAGGCAATTAGTGGACTAGGAACAATTAGTGGACTAGGAATTAACATATGTATAGAAATACATTTACATGTAGTTGATTAGATGCCAATTTCTATCTTAAATAACCCAAAAGAATGGATTCCAATTGATTACTTACCAGATCAATGAGGCTTTCTTGTATCCTGTTTAGAGTTGTTCTTAGTCTACTACTACTAAGACCTAGTCCTGTTGATTCCAACTGAAAAAGACGACGAAAAGCACGTTAAATCACTTTGGAGAGAACCCTGCAAATGTTTTAACTTCAAAGTAGTGAAAAGTATGTGTTGAGTTTTTACTCAAATTCTTAGCATTCAGAGGGTTTCCAAACACCAAATTACCAAAATATTAGGGAAAGAAGTCAAATCTTCACCCTCAAGGGAACAAGAGAGCTATTGACACATGTGTCACACTAACATCAATCAATCTAATGAATTTATCAGGAGAGAATTCACCAGAATTTCTTTCCCACAGATTACTACTTTCAACTGCAAAGCCTAAAGATTTTCATATACTTAAAGAACCCAAGGATGGGAAAGGTCACACTGACACAGAAAAAACAAAAACAGAGATGACACATATTTTCAGTATCAAGAATGAGAGTATGGAAAACACTACAGATTCTTCAACATTAAAAGGATAATAAGAGAATTTTATGAATAATTTTATGCCAATAAATTTACCAAACCAGATAAAATGGACAAATTCCTTGACAAACTCATAAAAATTGACCTTAGAAGAAACAGAATATTTAGAAGTAATTGTTAAATTTAATAAAAACCTTCAAAAAGTACTAGCCCTACATAGACTCTCAGAAAATACAAAAAAGAATGTTTCCCAATTGTTTAATGAGACTAATATTACACTGATTTCTAAGCCAAAGATATCACAGAAAACCTAACTACAGACTCATAAACTTTATGGGCAGAATTTTTTTTTTTTTTCTTAAGAAAATATTGAGGAAAGAGAAGGGGATGACAGAGGATGAGATGGATGGGTGGCATCGGCAACTCAATGGACATGAGTCTGAGCAAATTCCAGAACACAGTGAAGGACAGGGAAGCCTGGCATGCTACAGCTCATGAAATTGCAAAGAGCTGGACACAACTTAACAAACAACAACAACAAGAAAATATTACCAAATTCCTTCATGACCAAGTGGCATTTGTCTTGGGAATATAAGACTGGTTTAATAGCCTAAAATACGACTTTGAAATTAACCAACATAATTCATCATATTAATACATTTCTTTAGGGGAAAAAGTTATGATTGCTTAGATTCAGAAACTTTATCCTTTCATGATAACACGAATTTATCCTTTCATGACTGAATTTACCCTTTCATAATCACAATCCAGAAAACCAGTAACAGAAGAGAATTTTGTCAACATTGATCATAGGACTCTATAAAATAGCTGGCATCATAATCAATGGTGAAAGGCTCAACACTTTCTATCCTGGAGAGATGAGGGAGGAGGGAACAGGACGTCAGCTCGCACCACTTTTATTTCACGTTGTGCTGGAGGTCAAGTTTTTGTAATTTTTCTCCAGCATACAGATATATATGCTGTATGAGGCCTACAGAATAAAAAATATAAGGCAAACAGACTGGAAAAGAAGAGGTAAAGCTGAGTATCAGACACTTCCCTTTAAGCACTGATTTAACTCCACTCCACGAATTTTGGTATGTTGTGTTTCCATTATCATTCACTTTGAAATAGTTTCTAATTTCTCTAGTGGTTTCTTATTTAACCCAATCTTTATTTAGATGTGTGTTAATTTTGAAATATTTCAGTTTTCCCATTTTGTTATTTCTTTCTAATTTAATTATATTGACATCAGAAAATATATCCTATATGATTTCTATGGTTTTTAAACTCATTAGAACATGTTTCATGGCCCAGAAATATGGTCTATCCTGACAAATGTTCAAGCCGGAACAGAACTGTTTTAACCAATATGAGAGTCACAAGTCACATGTGACTAATTTAAATATAAACCAGCTAAAATCAAGTACAATGAAAAATCAGTACCCAATCATACCAGTCACATTTAAGTACTCAAAAGACACTGTGGCTTGTGGTTACCATATTGGGCAGTACAAATATAGAACATTTCCATGATTGCAGATCCTATATTAAAAGATCCTGTCTTTGATATACTTGTGATCACGGTGAAAATATGAGTATTTTGTATGATGAATATAGTCATCCATTAAAACTCACAAGTTTTTGAAAAGGTATAAAATATTGTATGTGAAAAATTAGTATTAGGATATGTTCATAAAATCCAATGCTATGCTTTTATAAAAAAAAAAAAATCTGTCAAAAACCTAGGAATTCCCAAATATCAGATCAGTTACCTGCTTAATACTGTGCTGTTCTCCTTAGGAGTAGAAAAAAATAAAATTCAACAAGATCTTTGTAAGCACATAAAGGAGGTACAAGAAATATTAATTCTATGGCAGGCAGATGGTTCAGTTCAAAGATTTTCATATTATTTTTAAAAATATTTGCCATTATCTTCTGAAGGTACAGTGCCTGCTATGGTTGTTAGCCAGTATTTAAAATGTTTCATTTATTGTAATAAATATACACCAAGACAGATTTAAACAAAGCAACCTGCACATTTTCACTGCCAAAATACATCAAAGTTAGACAGAGATGCTGCACTTTTTCTGCCAAAAATGTGAATAACATACAATATGTCTATTATATCAAAGCTTAAAACTAATATATTTTACACAAGGCAACTGGGCACACAAAAAGCTAGTTATCAATAATTCTGTTGCATTTTGGATGGATAATTTTCAAAATAATGTTATTTGTGTATTTTATACAGAGAGAATGAACTTTACATTTACAAAAACAAATTTTAAAAGAAACAGACTCCTCCCCCAAAAGACTGACTTACTGAATCATTCCGACCAAAAAAGGTATATATTGCATACAAGTAATAATCAAAGAGCTGAGACATGAAATGGATAACATCGAAAGCAATTGGCTTAAGAATGTTCATCATCTGCATATATTTACCTGAAAAGAAAAAAAAAAAAAACAAATAGCACAAAATTAAAATCTGTTAGTCTCCAATTAAGAAACCATAAAAATACTTTACCAAAATACTTTTAATGAAATATTACATTCCTTAGTCATATCGGCCATGCCTCAAGTACTCAACATTTATTTGTAGCTCATTTATTTCTAGTTAATGACTACTATACTGGACAGTGCTGATATAGAAGAGTTATACCATCTTGGAAAGTACTACAGGATGGCACTGATTAAAAAAGGAAAAAAAAATACCTATATAAACTTCTCATGTCATTATATTTTACTGTTTGCCTTACATTTATGGAACTCCTGAACTCTTCTACAATGACACTGTATACAAAGCCAACATAGCTCCTCATCTCTTGGAGATTCCATTTAAAACAATTTCTTCAAAAATGTTTAGGTGTAATAAGACAAAAGACAATGTATTCTGAGAAAAAGTGGGGTTCTTTTCATAAGCATATTATACACATGTAGCAAAAGTAAAAAACAAACAAACAAGAAGAAAATGTGGAAGACACTCCCCGTTCCCCTGGATCCTAGCCCTGTGAAATCTGCCATCGGAGGCCAAGAACATTTCTTTATCACCACATCAGAGCTCAACAGTCTCAAAGTGCCAAGAACACGTCCTCCTCATTCCTTCCTTTGGGAGATGCCAGTGTTCCTTTCTTTTTCCTCTACACGTATGATACAGTTACATAAAAACATTTAAAACCTCAAATTTCTGCATTTATAAACTTGTTCATGTGTTTGAAAGGTGCATGGGAGATGGGCTGAATCAAATAACACCCAATAATGAGTACTGAATTGTGTTTTTTAAAGGAAATAACAGGGAAAGAAGCAGATCTATAAAAAATGCTTTTCTGCAGAAGTTGTTAAAACAGGCTATTTGCTTTATTTCCAAATGAGCATTCAGGAGCCATCTCTACTTTATGGAACTGCTATGCATTTTAAACCGGTACTATTGAGGACACCAGAATTCAAGAGAAAACATATTAACTGCAGCAGAAAAAAAATGACAAATTTACTCTAATGGAAATATCTACATCATTTCTTTATTATCTAAGAACTCAGTGTATCTGTCTTAATTTACACAAGAAATGAGTTTAAATAATGGGACGGTCAGAAAGACAAGCACACACACATATCAGAGTAAAAAAAAAACCCATCAATTTAGATTCTATTCTTACTCCTGTTTACAAGTCTTTTGTTTCAGAATTATTTTTTGTAATAATTTCACATAATCGAGATTTTTTTAAATCTCAATTGAAAAATATTTTGAAAATACACTCATAGAACATTCTGGATCACTATGAAGACATTTCATCGACTGCAAACACATCACTATTTAAACTGCAACTATTTACCCATTAAATAATGTGATACTGTAAAGAAAAAAAAAATGAAAAAGTAGATAATATTACTTTAGTCTGTAAAAGAACATTTCTAGAAGGTGAATAGTAGACAACATCTGGATTGACACATATCCAGAATACAAAGCTCCTCTCCATTCCTAATAAGATTAACCATTCTTCATATAAGTCATCTTAAGAAAGGATATAAAAATGAATTAATAGGTAAAAGCTATTTTAAATATGCATTCAGAAAAAAAAAAAAAAAACAGATGATCCCAACCAGTCTGAAAAAAAAGGAAACATAATCATTCAGTACATTCAACAAACACTTTTTGAAAGCTGACTATGTTCACGGTCTTGTGTTAAGACACAAGGAACTACACAGAGTCCCTGCTCTCTCACAGAGCCCCTCCATGACTTCACAGGGCCAGACACGGAAGGCAGTCACTGAGAAGCAGGCTGCCAGTATACTAACACAGAGAAGAGTATGAAATCTGTCTTTCCAGTTCTACAGGGTCGAGTAGGGCTTTAGAGGCCTGAGGGAATGTATGCACTCCCTCAGTATTATTGAACTAAAAAAGAATTTTACAATCATTTAAATTCCTATAAAGAGAAGTGGCTGAGAAAGTAAAGGCAGGTACGTATGCTCACCAGAAAATGATAAATCTCAAAACATTCCTAGACCAGGGGTTGGCAAACCTTTCCAGTAGAGGACCAAAGACTAGATAGCTTAGGCTTTGTATGTCATTCAGTCTCTGGGGCAGATACTCAGCTCTGCTAGTCTTGGTTTCAACTATTCAACTCTCCCCTCACAGCACACAAGCAGCCATGGATGACATGTAAACAAATGAGCATGGGTGTATTCCAATAAAACTTTATTTACAAAAACAGGTAGTCAGACTGATTTGGCCTGCAGGCTACAGTTTCCCAATCCCTGTCTGTACTAGGTGACAGAGAGTAGATGGGAGCAAGACGATGGACAAAGAGAACCACAAAGGATGTGGAAGCTGTCTGGTAAGACGTGACTGCTTAGAAGCAACAGGTACTGCAAAGGAACAGGAACAAGACATGGGGCTGAGAAAGGATGGATGGACTGAAGGTCTACATATGGAACAAAGTACCTGTCCACACGCCCTAGTTACTGTTCCTCATCAGCAGTTACAGTACTGTAGCCTCCCCTACCCTTATCTGTGGTTTCAGTTACCCACAGTCAACCTCACTCCTAGAACAGTAAATAGAAAATTCTGGGAATAAACAAGTCATAACTTTTAAGTCGAGTGTTGCTCTGAGCAGCATGCTGAAACCTCACGCTGTCTGGCACCATCCCTTTGACCAGCACATCCTGCCTGCTAGTCACTTAGTAGCCATCTCAGTTATCAGATCAGCTGTTGTGGTATCTCTGTGCCTGTGTTTAAGGAATTCTGATTTTACTTTAAAATGGCCCCCAAATGCAAGAGAAGTGATGCTGGCAATTCGGATCTGCCAAAGAGAAGCTGTACAGTACCTCCTTTGAGTGAAAAGGTGGACGTTCACAACTTAATAATGAAAGAAAAAAAAATCATATGCTGAGGATGCTAAGATCTGTGGTAAGATTGAATCTTCTGTGAAACCATGAAGAAGGAAAAAGAAATTTGTGCTAGTTTTCGTTGTCACACCTTGGACTGCAAAAGTTTCAACCAAAGCAATAAGTGCTTAGCTAAGATGGTAAAGGCACTGAATCTGTACAGTAAGGTACTGTGTGAGAAAGACTACACTTATATAACGTTTATTATAGCATATGTTATAATTTTTCTATTTTATTATTCGTATGGCTTGTTAATCTTTTCCTGTGCCTAGCCTAATTTATAAACTTTTTACCACAGGTATGTGTACAGAAGAAAAAACATCATCTATGTAGGGTTTGCCATGACCTATGGTTTTAGGCATCTACTGGGGATCTTTGAACATATCTCAACACATAAGGGGGGACTACTATATAGGCTGCCAGAACTTCCCAGACAAAAGCGAAATAAAGCCCCCTAGGAGTTCTTTCTAAAAGAAGTAAAGAATAAACAACACACCCCCACCCCCAACACTGGCAAATTCACTTAACTGAACAAACTTAAAAAAATAAAAGAAAAGCTAAGGTTTCTAGTGTGGCTATTGGCACTACAGATTAAAATCTTTCTCATTCTGGGAATCTGGAGATCTGTCCCCATAATGTAAAGTGAGTGAGTGAGTGAATGAAGTTGCTCAGTTGTGTCCGACTCTTTACGACTCTGTGGACTGTAGCCCACCAGGCTCCTCTGTCCATGGGATTCTCCAGGCAAGAATACTGGAGTGGGTTGCCATCTACCCAGACCTGCCCTACTCTATACAAAGTTCCCAGTTAGAATACCTACTAAGGAGAAAGAGCCAGCTCCTACACAGTTCTAATTACTCAGCAGAGGACACCCACAATGGCTATCCAGGCCTTCTATTTTAGGGATAAATAACTGAAAGTCACCAGGCTCATGAGGAAAATTCAGAATGACAGTAAAAAGAAAAGCTGATGCTAGAGAAAAGAAAACAACTGAAGCTAAAGAAGAGGAAATACAGTAATTATGTAAAGCCATATAATAGGCAAACATGGCAGGAAGAAAAAGAGTATAGAAGGGTTCTTAAGTATTTAAAGTTACTAAAAATGTGATTTTTTTTTAAATTAAAGAAATGGGAAAAGGAAGTCTACCAGAAGGTATAGCAAAAAGACAAGAATACAGAAAAATATTGATATTAGAGAAATATGAGAGACGTAAAGGGCGAACTTAAGGGACTGAACACTTGAGTGAGGGGAAATCCAAGAAAAAGAGATTAAAGAAAATGGGGAGGCAGAAATCAAAGAAACAGTCACAGCTGAGAAACACATGAACCATTAGACTGAAAGGGCAACAAACTACCCAACACGCTTAATGAAAAAGAACTCACAGAGACACCAGAGAGGATTCTGAAACATCAGGAGGAAAAACCATAAAAGCTTTCAGACAGAAGAAATTCACCTGCAATAAAATGAATAATAGAACACCAGACATTTCAACTTTCTAAGGAAAAGTAATTCTCAGTTGACAATTCTATACACAACTAAACTGTCATTCCATGAAGAGCAGAATAAAGACATATTTAGACTGACAAGGATTCAAAACATGTACTTCTTAGTACCTTTTTCTGAGAAATTACAATTAGTAGAAAGACAATCAGAAACAAACCAAGAAATTGCCTCCATACTATTGAGAGGGAGCAGTAGGTGGGTGGGAGACATTTGCTTTTTACCACAGGTTCTTCTTTACTAATTAATGTGTTACTGTGAAGGCTTCCCCGGTGGCTCAGTGGTAAAGAACCTGCCTGCAGTGCAGGAGATGCGGGTTTGATCCCTGGGTTGGGAAGATCCCCTGGAGGAAGGCATGGCAGCCCACTCCAGTACTCTTGCCTGGAGAATCCCATGGACAGAGCAGCTTGGCGGGCTACCGTCCACGGGGTCACAAAGAGTCGGACACGACTGAGCATGCATGTACACACGCCCGTGTTACCGTGAGAGGAGCCACCTTGATAAAAATACAGAAGCACGGTTCCGAAGTTAGTCAGCTGAGCTGAGAAAATGTGGTCTGTAGTTCAGATACACGGCACCCTCTCTTCCTCTCCAGAGTTCGCAACAGAAGCGCAGAGGCAGCATGCTTTAGGAACACAGAGGAAAGTCACCTAATAGGTAGCCCAGATAACCAAGAAAGATGTCTCCCAAATAACAAACTTCATGAAGTTCCTACTCCTGCCTCCAACCTCTACTATCACCGTGTTGACCTCTGTCCAGGAACTGACACTCCTGACATCCTCTACTAGGGCTATGAAGCATGGAGTCAAGAGCTTACCGGCTCTAGGATCAGACAACCTGTGTGACATATAAGGCATGTTATTTATCACCAGGCTTCAATTGACTGTATATTAAAAAGGTACTCTGAAGAACTCATGAGAAAATGCTTGTCAAATGTTTACATAGCGTATAATAAGAGAGCAAAATGTCTTAGCTACCTCTGCTAAATAAAATAAATATACTCATGAGGAAGGCAAAATGGGAGACATATATATATTTAGGGTATTACATGAAGAGAATCTAACCTAATCTGGAGATGAGGAAAAGCTTCACACGGGAAGCACTGTTTAAACTCTCTCACCCTTTGCAGCAACACGGATGGGTCTAGAGATGATCATTCTAAGTCAAGTCAGACAAAGACAAAAACCACATGATATCACTTATATGTGGAATCTAAAAAACGATACAAACGAACTAATTTACAAAACAGACTCACAGACATAGAAAACAAACTTATTGTTACCAAAGGGTAAGAGAGAATAAATTGGGAATTTGGGTTTAATGGAAACACACTATTATATATAAAATAAACAACAAGGACCCACTGTACAGCACTGGGAACTATATTCGATATCTTGTAACAGTCTATAAAATGGAAAACAATCTGAAAAAGAAATATATACATATATATGTATGTGCATATGTGCATATATGTGCTATATATACGTATATGAAACTGAATCATTTCCTATACATCTGAAACACTGTAAATCAACTATACTTAAATTTTTTTAAAAAGCAAAAAAACAAAAACCCTCTCACCTTAAATCTAGACCCTGAGTCCTGTATACTCAAGGGAAGGAGGCACACAGAGGGGCTGGAGAAGAAACCAAGCAGAAGAGTGGACAAGGACTACAATCCAGAGGAACAAGACTGGGCCTGCCTTACGAGCTCATCGTAGGGAATGCAGAGAGAGGAGTGTGAGGACCACAGGGAAGGGGACCTGGGGGATTTAGTCAGTGAGACACAGCCCCTGTGCAGAGAAGTGAATTTGAGGTAAAAAGAAAAAGAAATGCTGACAGTGTGTGTGTGTGTGTTAAAAAATTAAAGAGTTCTCAGTGTAAAATTTATTGAGTAGCTACAGAAGCAAAAAGCATTTGGCTGGGTGCTCTATATGCTGCAAAGATGGCAAACTTTCTTCTTCTTGTATAGGAGCTAACAATCTGATGGGGCAAAAGCAAGAACAGGATCTGAGCTGGAAGGATGTTTGTTCTCCTTAGAACAGTGCACTGAGTTGAGAGATCCTCAATGGGTATAAATAGCACATATAGGCCAACTGGAAATGCTACAAATGAGAAAGGTGAATTGGAGGTCAGGGCTTTGTTTCTACCTTGGGGTATTTTAATTTTTAACCATTTTCACACATTACTTTTTCAATTTAAAACACTCTGTGATAAAATGAAAATATCAATGTCCCACCTATAAGAATATACCAGTGAAAAGAGATTTTTTCCCTCTGAAGTCTGTGTTTCCTCCGTCATATACTCTGCCACAGTCTGACTAAACGTCCCTTGTGTATGTATCCCGGTAATGTTAAATCCTGTGCATGGGTTGGTGTGTATTCTTTCCAGCTGCTAAGGTAATAATTTTGTTGTAAGGTCTGCAGGTTTTATAAGCATAGGTTTTGGCACCCTATCCTCTGCCCCTCAGACTTAACCATAGCTGCTCACATGAGAGTTGCCTCCAATAGAGAAAATGGTGGATAACAAAGCTACTTCAGTGATGAGATAAACACCTTAAAATTTCTCTGCCTGTCTGCAAGAAATTCTCAGCCTGACAGGATTTTCTCTTTTCACAAGCAAGCATTCTGGTTGGTCCCCTGTACTTGTGAAGGACTCCAAGCCTTTCCAATAGATTTAGGCACCACCCGCATGTGTGTGTGTGTAGGACTGGGGAGCCCCGTTACACTCTTTTTGTCTAATCTCTCCTAAATATCTGCCAAATAAACACTACTTAAAAAGGACACTTTGTATACGCCTTTAATGTTCTCAAATGTGCTTCCCAACCACTGAGAATGAGTTCCTTCATCTTCCCAGGCACCAAAAATTAATCTAGCTTATTTACACAACTGTACTGGCTTTGTAAGAAGAGACATTAGCTTTGCCAGTATTACCTTCAAGTATTTCTATGCAATAACAACAGGGGATGGAGTACTGTTATTTACTAGTCGGAGACCCCTCAGTGAGTGGTTCCCTTAAAGTTCTACTTTATGCTGCTGCTGCTGCTGCTAAGTCGCTTCAGTTGTGTCCGACTCTGTGCGACCCCATAGACAGCAGCCCACCAGGCTTCCCCATCCCTGGGATTCTCCAGGCAAGAACAGTGGAGTGGGTTGCCATTTCCTCCTCCAATGCATGAAAGTGAAAAGTCAAAGTGAAGTCGCTCAGTTGTGTCCAACTCCTAGCGACCCCATGGACTGCCATGGGATTTTCCAGGCAAGAGTATCAGAGTGGGGTACCATTGCCTTCTCCGTCTACTTTATGAATATGTACAAAATGAAGATATAGACGCCCCAGGCAGAGAGAAAGTGGTAGGCATGAGTCTACTGAGGAATAGCGGCAGCACCTAATCCCAGCCCTAAATGAAAAGACATGAGAGTCAGATGGTCATCCTATGCACTGTGCCCTAATGACAACTCTAGTAAAAGATCCAATGGGAAGAAGACTGAAATTACGATGGTCAGATTCCCTGAATAAGTCCTATTCAGGACTGCTTGGGTTTAACACACCTGCTATACTAAAGAGCCACAGAATGAAGTTTTTCTGTTTCTATAAAGCCACTGTTCAAAAACAATGTCCACTGTGTTGGTCAGTGATCCTTATGGAAGAATTTGTTGTTATTGTCTTCTGAATTTAGTTCCAGCAGCACACTTCTATCATTATCATATCCCTTTCTTAGAATAATGAGAAAAACAGAATGTGTTGTTCCTTCTGATTTGTCTGCATTCCAGGTGGTGCTAGTGGTAAAGAACCTGCCTGCCAATGCAGGAGATGTAAGAGACTCAAGCTCAATCCCTGGGTGAGGAAGATCCCCTGGAAGAAGGCCTGGCAACCCACTCCAGTATTCTTGCCTGGAGAATCCCATGGACCGAGGAGCCTGGTGGGGTCCATAGGGTCGCAGAATCGGACATGACTGAAGCGACTTAACATGAACACAGTTGAATAAAACATGATTTTCCCCTCCTCAATTTTGTTGTGGCTTCCTATTTGCTTTGACTGAATATATGTCTTTTAGGGTAGAAGGCAACAATGATGACCGCTAGTCCTTTGTGAACTAGGTAAGGAGATAACTTACCTTAAATGTGGTTAAGTTACCATTTAATGTGGTTGACTGTATTATTTTCCCCAACTATCTGTTCTTTCCCACCTCCACTCCCTGGAAGAGGATTATGCATCCTTGTCCACCGCCCTGGACTGGCAGTTCCTTCCTGCGACAGAAGTTCACTTCTCTACCACGGGTCAAGCCTGACTTGCTACGACCAGTGACATGTTACAGGAAGTCAAGGCAGCACATCAGAGTGGCAGCTTTAAGAGTCATAATATGGCTCAGCTCTTGTTCTCCCCATATCCCAGATCAGTGCTACTTTTTCAGCCTGCATCGCAGAATGAAGACACACATGGGGCAGAACTAAGAGGCTCAGGAGTCAATATGCATCGTGATAAATCATAAGGCCACTGATGTTTTAGGGTGTTTTGTTACTTCCACATAACTGAGCACAAACTGACTTCATTCAACTACATCTCAAGCAGTGGTCCAGACACTGTAATCTACAGTGAGTACAGAGGACTGATAAGGATGACAAGGACTTTGGAATATCCAACAATGAGGACCATATAAGGGAACTAAGCACTGCTACTGCTGCTATTGCTAAGTCACGTCAGTCATGTCTGACTCTGTGCAACCCCAAAGATGGCAGCCCAACAGGCTCCCCCATCCCTGGGATTCTCAGGGAAGAACACTGGAGTGGGCTGCCATTTCCTTCTCCAATGCAGGAAAGTGAAAAGTGAAAGGGAAGTCGCTCAGTCATGTCCGACTCTTCCCAACCCCATGGACTGCAGCCTACCAGGCTCCTCTACCCATGGGATTTTCCAGGCAAGAGTACTGGAGTGGGGTGCCATCGCCTTCTCCAAGGAACTAAGCACACTGACTCTGAAGAATGGACTGGGGAAAGGGAAGCAAAAGGAAAGGAAGGACACTATAGCTACCACCACATATCAGAAAAGTGACCACATGGGAAAAAAGGAGAAAAAAAGTATAGACTTAAACTCTTTTTTCTTTTAAGGGCATATCTAAGACCAAGAGGTAGAATTAGACAGTTACTTTGGTTTACTATGAAGGAGAGATTTCTACCAATTATATCAGTCTAAGACCAGAATGAGGAGTCTTGCAAACTAATAATGGTTTCAGCAATAGCAAGACATGAAACAGAGACTACTAGATGGCCAACATATATTAGATGCAGTAGAGAAAGAAATCCTCATTTTATGGGAAATTATACAAGATCCCATGGACGGAGGAGCCTGGTAGGCTGCAGTCCATGGGATCGCTGAGTCGGACACGACTGAGCGACTTCACTTTCACTTTTCACTTTCATGCATTGGAGAAGGAAATGGCAACCCACTCCAGTGTTCTTGCCTGGAGAATCCCAGGGACAGAGGAGCCTGGTGGGCTTGCCGTCTATGGGGTCGCACAGAGTCTGACATGACTGAAGCGACTTAGCAGCAGCAGCAGCATACAAGATCATCTCCTCAGAATTCTTCCAATTCTGACTATAAATTCTAGAGAATAACTCATGATTGTAGGTTCAGTTAGCTCTCTTGGATAAGGAAGAAAAGCTAATTCCCTGGCAATAACCAGCCATATAATAGCTTTTTAGAATCTGCCATTTTTCTGTGTCATAAAAATATAAACTTTTTCTTTTCTGCTCAATTCATTATTACTTTTCCACACTATTTTTCCTAAAGAAAGTCAGACTTCTAAAAAAAGAAACTTCCATCTTTATCCCATTCATTAATGAAATTTAGAAATTATCTTTGGGAACACAAACTTTTTTTATTAGAGCTAAGAGTCATTAAACTAGGCAACAGGAAATTATCATCTCCATAAATAGAACACAGAGATTTTTACAGAAGTCACTAAGATTCCTGACTGGTATAGGTAACTTAATTAACATGAGAAGACATCTCTATAACTTATTTGTCAAACGTACAGACTTATTTGTGAGACACAAAGGTTGAGATAGCATATAAAATGCTGAAGTACCGATATTAAATATCCCTATCATCTTCAAACTTAAATATTTCATATGGCATTTCTAGGTTATTTGCCTTCTACAAAATCATCAATAAGGGTCTTATCTGTAATATGAATAACACTTCCCATGGTGTGAACATTTGGCTTGTAGAACTCTTGTGTCTGAAAAATGCCAGAACAATCACTGTTCACTCTGCCTATCTGACAAGACTGTGAATATCAGTGAAACAATAAAATACAAAATACTGTATAAATACGAAACTGGTACTACCATCATCTCATATGGACCTCTAACTCACACAGAGAAGTTTTCCACTAGATTTCTATTAATTGGAATATTTTACAAAAAGTGGAAGACACAAATATTAGTAGTTAACTAAAAAAGAAAAGCTGACATTAGTATTACTATTTGGAACAATTAAGATGAGAAAGCACTGACATAAGACAATCTTAAATTCTTCACTGTGGTGGGTACTGGACTGCACATTGAAAACCCATTTGGTAATAAATGTAGACTAATCTAACTGCTATAATAATTTTTTTAAAAAAGGAATAGCTACTTACCAACAAGCCTTATTACATTCAATGTTGTATTTGTTAAGATGGGTGCATTCACTTTATTTAGACTGTAATCTGATTTCTTCCTGCTTTTTAGGGTCTCTCGAGAAACACTTGATATGAGAAAACAAAACAGATTTCAAATTAGGGTTGGCAAGTAGTAAGTCAATAAGTTATTCAGCTTAGGATATAGCCTACCTTCACTAATTAGCTATTGAAAATCTTACCATGTATCAGTTGGCGATACAGAGATGATCCTCCGGTCCTTACAGAGGGGAAGAGAAATCATTAAGCCAAGAAATAAAGGACTATAATGTATTTCTTCAGTTCTCACACATTATCAACCACTAAAAGAAGCTGTGTCACTGAATCAGAGCAATGTTTTCTTAGGTCTCCCAAGCCGATAGAAATAAAAGCAAAAATAAACAGATGGGACCTAATCAAACTTACAATCTTGCACAGTAAAGGAAACCGTAAACAAAATTAAAAGACAACCCATGAATTGGGAGAACATATTTGCAAATGATGGGACTGACAAGGGCTAACCTTTCAAAATATACAAACAGCACATAGAAATCAATAACAAAAAAACAACACCCCAATCAAAAAATAAGCAGAAGACCTAAACAGACATTTCTCCAAGGAAGATATACAGATGCCAACAGGCACATGAAACGATATTCAACACTGCCAATTATTCGAGAAAGGCAAATCAAAACTACAGTGAGGCTATCACCTCAAACCAGATGGAATGGCCATCATCAAAAGTCTACAAATAATAAATGCTGGAGAGACAGTGAAGAGAAGGGAACCCTCCTACACTGTTGGTAGGAATGTAAATTAGCGCAGCCACTATAGAGAACTATATGGAGGTTCCTTAAAAATCTAAAAATAGAGTTACATGACCCAGCAATCCCACTTCTAGGCATATATCTAGAAAAGATGAAAGCTCTAATTTGAAAAGATACATGAAGCCCAATTCTCACAGTGGCACTATTTACAACAGCCAAGATGTGGAAGCAACCTAAGTATCCATCTACAGATGAACAGATAAAAGTGTGTGTGTGTGTGTGTGTGTGTAAACCCACACCCCCACATATGCACACACACATACACAGACAAACACACCCATACAATGGAATACTATTCAGCCATAAAAAGAATGAAATAATATTATTTGGAGCAACATGGATGAACCTACAGATTATTACACTAAGTTAAGTAAGTCACACGAAGAAAGACAAATACTATAGGATATCACTTATATGTGGAATCTAAAAAACAATACAAATGAACTCATTTATGAAACAAAAACAGACTCACAGACATTGGAAAAAAAACTTATGGTTATCAAAGGGGAAGTGGTGGGGAGTTTAACTGGGTATATGGGATTAACAGATGCACACCACCACATATAAAATAGATAAAAAAACAAGGATTTATTGTATAGCACAGGGAATTTTATTCAATACCTCATGATAAATGATAATGGAAAAGAATTTTTAAAAAGAATGTATATATATATACACATATATATGCATAACTGAATCACTTTGCTGTACACTGACAACTAACACAAAATTATAAATCAACTATATGTCATTAAATAAATAAAAAACAAAAAAGAAGATACGTCATTTAAAAAACAAAAAAGTGTTCTAGGGAAATTACACATCAACTGTATCAAGCATCCTGATTTCAGACCTACAGATATGAAAGACACTTCACTTAGAATCTGAAATAGGTATAAAGTATAATGGTAAAGTCTAGGGTTGCGGTGATTGGAGAAGGAAATGGCAACCCACTCCAGTGCTCTTGCCTGGAGAATCCTAAGGACAGGGGAGCCTGGTGGGCTGCCGTCTATGGGGTCGCACAGAGTCAGACACGACTGAAGCGACTTAGCAGCAGCAGCAGCAGGGTTGGGGTGACAGTAGTAAATTCAAAGGAAAAGCAGAAGATATATGGTAAGTACAGAAGAAAAGGGGACAACATGTAACAAGGCTAGAGGTGAGAAAGCAATTTACTCAGAGAGGCATAAGGAGTTGACAGTGGCAGCCTGGAGAATGCATGGGCAGAAGGAAAAGTAAAGGCCAGACCATCGAAAACAACGGAACGTCATGATGACAAAGAGCATGAACCTTATCTTAATTGCAGTGGTGAGCCATTAAGCATTTTAGCCAGGAAAAAGGCACAGTCAAATTTGTATATGAAAGAAAAATCTAAATTTGTATCCAAGAATGGATTAGAAAGGGTTAAGACTAGAGATGGGAAGCCAAGGGAAGGGGATTGATTCAATGATCTGCATAGACACTTTTCCTTGAACTAGGATGGTGGCAGTGAAATACAAGAATTTTAATAAATTCAAGAGACACTGAGAAGTTGAAATTGACAGTAACTGTCAACTGGTTGGCTGGCTGCAATGAGGAGTTTACATTGTGTATATTTCTTAAGGGTCAAAGTTTAAGGGGCTGTAAAACCCACCAAGAATGGGAGTACATATGTACACATGTAAATGGAAGCTGTTTGTTCAATTTAATTAGTTTTCTTTTCAGCAAAAACATACTCAAAACATCTGATGAAGAAGTCCAACAAAACAGTTCTACTCAGTTCAAAATGGATCACAGATGTATATATCATACATTTGTGCAAACCAATGGAAATAAATTTTCCCAATTATATGAGTTGCTCATTTTTGAGGTGAGAGATTATATCAGTCAAGGTGTCAAATCAACCAAGTATTAACTAGGTACTTAGAGGGTAAAGGGTAGGAAAGAGGGTATGTAAATCTGTCCTTAAAAATATATTTGTGGTCATTCAGTGTCTGATAGTCATGACATTACTCACAAATCAGAATCAGGCCCAATTTAAAGAAGGTGACAAAAATTCTTATATGGTTATCATAGTTTTTGAAGAAGACAGTTAATCATAAAACAAAAACTCAAGTACAAAAAAAGGAACATTAATAAAAGGTTCCAATAGCAAATATCAATGACACTGGGAAGATTTTTCTCTATTCACTAGACTGAGGCAGGAACTCCACATACAAAACAAATGACTATTTTCCTCCTTGAGGAAAAGGAAATCAATGTGAAACAAACTGATCTATGTGAGGCATAAACTGCCTTCCACGGTGGTACTGATTCTATAAATTGCAAGTCTGTTTTTCTGAAAAAGCTACTGATCTCTAAATTAAGAGCTCTTAGGTTATGCCCATTATATATAAAAAAAAAAAAAACACTACATTTTCAGCCTTTCAGGAATCATTTTTAAAATATATTAACTTGTCATGTGACATTATAACCAAAAGAAAATTTAATTTTTGAGGTTTGTTTTTTCTTAACCTTGCAAGTAAATCCTATGTGTTAAGCATGTAACATAAAATGTGAAATACCATACAACCTAAGAATAATTACCTTTTCACAGGAGCATCGCCTGTCTGCTCATCAACGAAATCTCGTTTCAGTTCCTCAGGAACATCACTGTCACTGTCGTATTCCTGATAGGCACTTTTTTCCTGTTCATCAGATTCGTACTGGAAAAACCCAACAAAACAGTATATTCAACAGTGTGAATGTAGAACCAACCTTTCTTGGAGTCTTTCAACACAATAAGATAATACCCAATCTTAGAAGCTTTAATTTTGCCATCAAAACCTTGTTAACCTTCCCTTTTCTTTATCATCATGCTACCTTAACCAGCTCAAAGGAAAAAAGAAAAATACAAACATACGTTCAAAAGCTTATAAATGCCCCAAAGAAAAAAAAGTTTCCCTATGAACAAACAAATAAAAAACAACACACACCCTAGAAGAGGAAAAGAGTGTATGTTTGATTAAAAAAAACTCTTCAAGTAGTTTCACCATACTTATTTCCATTTTGCTAATTTATTATAAAAAGCTGAAGGATAAAACTCTGACAGTCTAGAAGTATTAATTCAGCTTAATAAACACATACAACACACATGCTAACATTCTATCTAATTCATTATTTAATTCCAAGGGCAGCTTAGAAACAGGCTAAGCGTCCAGGGACTACTGAGAGCAAGGACAAAAACGGCAGATTTGCTCTTGGGAGGCAGTGACTTTTCATCATCTTTTTGGCATCGTGGCCCAGTGCAGTGTGGGAGAGGAAGAGGAGTCCACGCGCAAGAAAGGAAGCACGGTAGTATCACCACATCACTGCCGATGAGCATTATAAATTAATATGACTGAACAACGGCTAACATGTATTTCGTTTTAACCAAGTACCGGGCTAAGTGCTTTCATAAACTGCCCCACTGACTCTTCAAAACAATTCTATGAAGGAGTTTTATCCCCATATGCCAGTTGAGGAGACCAGTATGATGACAACATGCAAAGAAATTAGTCCTCTAATTCAATGACTACCTTTTGAGTCTAAAGCATTATGACAGGCTTCCCAGATGGCTCAGTGGTAAAGAGTCCGCCTGCCAAGCCGGAGACGAGGGTTTGATCCCTGGGTCAGGAAGATCCCCTGGAGGAGGAAATGGCAACCCACTCCAGTATTCTTGCCTGGAGAATCCCATGGACTGAGGAGCCTGGTGGGCTACAGTCCACGGGCTCCCAAAAGAGTCACACACGACTTAGCGACTGAACAACACCAACAAAGCATTCTGACAGGTTGTTTCTAAGACGTGGACTCTGACCCTCAAGGACCTATGCTGTACCTGGGAAGGTCAGCTCACACGTTAATGGATACAAATAAACATTGAAGACATTCTCCTCTACTTGTACACAACGTGATTCTGCTGACACTCAGAAAACTGTTCTCTATAAACTAGGGTCAGCTGCCCAGCACCATAGATCATTTTCAAGGATTCTGTGTTTGCAAGTTTCCCTACCTGATAAAACTTGTAACCCCAACATCAAGACTTCACAACACTTCCACGGTCGTGCACGGATGCGTGCTCTGTGTGGAGTAGCGAAGCCTTTTGAGTCACCTCACCTGCATACTCCCAACTGAGAGCCAACAAGGCAACCACCCTCTCCCTTCTTATTTCGGCTGTAAACAAACGCCCTTTTCACAGGTGACTTAGTGCCACATTCTTAACGTTTCTGTGCATTTCGCCGGTGATTTCACCGTCAGAATGTCCCCCAAGCCCAGGACTGGTGTCGTCCAGTGTTTCCAAGTGCAAGAAGACTGTAAGGTGCCGTATGGCAAGAGTAAGTGTGTTAGATAAGCTTCACTCAGGCAGGGGTTATAGTGCTGCCAGTTGTGAGCTCTATGTTAAGAAGTCGACACTGTATATTAAAACACACAGAAAACAAAGGCTGTATACTGACCAGCTGGTGAAAATGCTGTGACCAGAGGCTTGCAGATACTTAATCCCATACGTTGCCTAAAAGTAACAGTTTTCTATTGCAGATTTAGTGTTCCTGGTTACCTTATATAGAATACAACTGCCACAAAGAAAAAATCAAAGGCAATGGGAGATTAAAATGAACAAATCACTAGTACAGAGGGATACATTATTTCAAAAATATTGGACTGGCTTAATTCCTTTCCATTTAATCTATATTAACTGAGACAAAATGTCACAAAGAATCACTAAATTATCATTTTACATAAGGTTTACTATGAAATAATTTCTACTTCACGATGAAACATGATATTGGTATATTTTCATGACCATGTTTTTTAAAGGATAGTTTCACTTACTAACAAAACCCAAAACCATGGAGACAAATTCAACAGCTTTTTGTCAAATGTGCACAGTTTGCACCACATCTTCATCAAATCCAAAATAAAAATCGTACCCAGTCCCTCTGGAAATTCTGCAGAGCGGAAGGACACATCCAAACTAAAAACTGTGAAAACAGCCTGTGGGTAACGGTGAGGCCAGCATTCCCACACTGTAAATACGGGAACACTGAGGGTCACAGAGTCACAGGGACTTGCCAAGAGCCACACAGTTAATCAATAAAAGTCATAATCATCAGCTGCCTGCAAATCTTGCCATCAACTCACACTACTTCGGGTTTACATTTTTTGAACTGCTCAGAGTGTTGTTAAAACACTACTCCTATATAACACAAGGAGCCCAACGTGACACTGTGATGACCTAGAAGGGTGGGGTGGAGATTCAGGAAGGGGGGTGATATATTTATATACATAGTCATGACTGATTTGCATTGATGTATGGCAGAAACCAACACAACATTATAAAGCAATTATATACCAATTAAAAATAAATACATGTACAAAACAAAAACATCATACTCCTAAATGCTCAAAATATTCCTAGCCAGTAACCAAATAAGACATTACCCTTTCTCAGTAAAGGGGATATGGAACAAAATGACTCACTTAGCAGCCCAAGAGTAGAGCTGAGAGAAAAGTGCAGATGATCTATTCTCACATACACCCATCTATCCAACAAATCGTGTTAACTGTGCAGTGAAGAAACTATACTCCTATTCCATCAATAATCTGATAAGAATATAAAGCAATCTAATAACAACATAAGTAAACATAAAGACAAAGCTCATCATTCAAAAGGTCAACGTCAACAAAATGTACTCGAAAGCCATTCATTTCCAGTGCAAACAGTAACATGGGTGCCTAAGTATAAAGGTAGGAAAGTGGGTGGTAAATATATGAACCTATGCGTGTGTGCCTAGTCTTGTCTGACTCTTTGCGATCCCATGGGTTGTAGCCTCTAGGTTCCTCCGTCCATGTATTTGCCAGGCAAGAATACTGGAGTGGGTTGCCATTTCCTCCTCTAGGGAGTCTTCCCAACCCAGGGATCGAACCTGTGTCTCCTGTGTTTCCTGTACTGGCAGGTGGATTCTTTATCACTGCATCACATGGGAAGCCCCATAGGTACGAAAGGAGGGCAGGAAATGTATGAACAAATCTAGCCAATTACCTTGCTCACTGGCTACAACACTCTCGATAAGAAAACCCCACTTACATTCCACAGTATGTTTTAAAAACACCACATACCCCATTAGAAGCCAGGACATCTTCTGTTTCTTCATCTTTGTGGTCCGCCTGAATTTCAAATGGATTCCCACCACTGCAGTACTGCTCAAACAAGGTTACCGTTTTTGAGGAAGTTGCAGATGACTGCTTACTGGGTGAAACCGATGGGGAACGAGACTGTTCCATGAATTTAAATTCCTAGACATTAAAAAAAGAAATGAGCCAGATTCCTTTTTGCAACAACAATACAATTCAATTATATAAACATGAATTTGACCAAACTCCAGGAGATAGTGAAGGACAGGGAAGCCTGGCCTGCTGCAGTTCATGGGGTCGCAAAGTACTGGGCACAACTTAGTGACTGAACAACAGCAACATAAACATATTCCATCAGTGCAAACGGAGAGTTAGTGAAGAAAACCATCCTGATTCTTTATGTTATTCATTTTAAATCTCATAAGTTTTTGAAGCACAAACTTGCACACACATGTTCAAACGTTTTCCTAAAGACAATTCAGTAAACTGACATCACTTAAAACAGAGCTATGTGCATCCAGATATTTTTGGCTTACTTTATGGAATGGCACAGAATTTTTAATAGCTTCAATTCAAATGATAATTCTAAAACTTTTTACCCAACAGCAAAAGTCCCAGTAGGGTAGTTTTAATCAACAGAGTCATTTATAAAAGCTAATTGTTGTCAGGTCAAATAGCTTACACCATTTAAGATATTCTATGTGAATACAATGAAAACCAAGCATGCAACATATATCTTTCTCTGTTAAGGTGGTGGTGGTGGTTTAGTCACTCAGTCACGTCCGACTCTTGTGACCCCATGGATTGTAGCCTGCCAGGCTTCTCTGCCAATGGGCAAGAATACTGAAGTGGGTTGCCATTTCCTTCTCCAGGGGATATTCCCAACCCAGGAATCAAACCCAGGTTTCCTGCACTGCTGGCACATTCTTTACCGACTGAGAATGTGTGTGTGCCTGTACCACACACACAATTCATGGCTAAATACAAATTCAAATAAAATTATTTACATAGAGATGCTGAAGTCAATGCTGGAATTTGAAGTAATATAAGGAATCATCTTAATTTAATAACTCTGCTGCTGCTGCTGCTAAGTCGCTTCAGTTGTGTCCGACTCTGTGCGACCCCATAGGCGGCAGCCCACCAGGCTCCGCCACCCTTGGGATTCTCCAGGCAAGAACACTGGAGTGGGTTGCCATTTCCTTCTCCAATGCATGAAAGTGAAAAGTGAAAGTGAAGTCACTCAGTCGTGTCCGACTCTCAGTGATCCCATGCATCACTACCAGGCTCCTCCATCCATGGAATTTTCCAGGCAAGAGCACTGGAGTGGGGTGCCATTGCCTTCTCTCTTAATAACTCTAAAATAATGTTAAAATTAATATTAATTTTGTTATCTTTAAAGCATTTATTAATCAACATGTTTCATTGCATTTAATATCACCATTTTAGGAAAGCAATATGATAAACTTGGATAAGAAGTAAGCTATTATACAATATGAGTGTAAACACTATTCCATTAAAAAAATCCTTTTAATCATGTATTCTTTACATTTATCCAGAATAAGAAAATTCCTTCTAGAAAGATATTTCTTCCAGAGGCAAAAACTAACTGCAGGAGACCTTCTAAAAAGGAATCTAAATTTATATACTATATTCTGACACTGGATATTTGTAGGACATTGTCTAACACACAAGAAATATTTATCTACACTGTGTTTCAATCAAGAGAAAAAACAAATCAATTAAAGATATTTTCACAGATTGCATTACAGGATTCAAGGAATCAATTAACTAATAAAAACTAGTGGTATTTTTTAGTAAATGCCTCTTTTATCCCTGAGCCATTTTCTCATTACAGACAAATTTATGAGTTGCAGCAGAAATTAAGAACCTACTGGACCCTTTAAGAAATGACAAATATTCTTCAAATATAAGCATTTTCACTGAAGACCATCAAAATATAACTGATTATTTTTCTGCAAGATTTAAATAAAGCAGGGACCCTCTTCTGAAATATAAAGAAAACAAATTACTTTAATTGTGACTCTTTGCAGGCAAAAGAGTTTTTCTAAACTGTATAAACTGAAATTAGTAAAAATTGACAGACTGTGACATCCATAAAAGTGTCATCCTTGTAAAAACAGGCTTATTATTAATTACTTTTAAGGAAGAAAGGAAAGGCACTCTTCCCTAATTTAATTATTTTATAAATGCTTTCATGTATCTGGTTTGCTTTTAAAGATTACTAAATAAAAAACTGATTTATCTGTTCTTAAAACTTACATGAAGTTGCAAGATGCTGAAATTTGACTTCACAGGACAAAGCTCCCAGGTCTCATTCTCTAGAAACATTCTCAGTTCATCAAGCCTTGTTCTTAAAAACAAATAACGAATAATCCCAAAAGTAAGAAGAAAAGCACACTGCACGCAAGAATTAATGTAACAAAAACTATTACAGTTATCACTGTGATCATAATCAATTTTGAAAATCCATTCAGACCAATGTAGTAAACACAAACATTTGCTTTTATGTACTTATCTGTAAGAGAAAAAAACCTCAAGTATTTACCAAACCCAATAATATTTCTACTATATTGCAAAAATAATAAATGCAGGGAAAATGACATTTTTATTAAGGGACTAAACTAAGCGACTCACCAACTCATGTACATAAGATATCCTTTAGCTAATGACATCATTGCCAAAAGAAAAAAACAAGAAATAATTTACAGGGTTTATGAAACCATAAATACTGACAAATGTTAAATGTTATGTTATTGTTATGTTTAATTTAATGTTATGTTAAAAAGCATAGATCTTAATCATTCTTACTAAACCACAATATCAAGGTGATTATCACTCTCTAAATATATTTTAGCTCAGTGCCTATCTCTACACAACATTTACAAGACAAATTAGTAAGTATGGCACTTAAATTAACAAGTAGTCACACATTATACTGCTTACTGTTTTCTGAGTGTGTGCATGTGAGTGTATGTACGTTCAGTAGTGTCCAACTCTTTGTGATTCATGGACTGTAGCCTGCTAGGGTCTTCTGTCCATGGAATATTCAGGCAGGAATACTGGAGTGGGTTGCCATTTCCTTCTCCAGGGGATTTTTCTGACCCAGGGATCGAACTCCCATCTCTTGTGTCCCCAGCACTGGCAGGCAAATCGTTTACCATAAGCACCGCCTGGGAAGCCCTGTATCTTCAGTAATCAGTATATATACAAGCAATTCCAGAGAAACAAATACTTCTTTCTTGTTAATGCAGGAATAAAAAGGCCAGTGCCTGTCCTCTTCCTACAACAAACCTCACTGCTGTTACTAAAATCATGCTAAAAACAAAATCTAGATTTTTAAAACAAAAACCCACAGGTTCTAAATTAAAGATGGAATAAATGGTAAAATCTGTGAAAAGCAGAAACTGTTCAAAATATTAGTGAGTTTAATAGACAAGGGCTTTAAAGTACCTACTGTAAACAAGTTAAACAAAATACAGAAAAAAAGATGCACAAAATGGAGAGAAAATTTTTTTAAGAACTGCAATAATAAAAACAAAAAAGAATCAAACATTCTATAACTGAAAAAATACAATACTTCAAATTAAAATTGGGTAAGTAAAACACCCGATTTTTACTTCCCTGGTGGCTCAGACGGTAAAGCGTCTGTCTATGATGTGGGAGACCCAGGTTTGATCCCTGGGTTGGGAAGATCCCCTGGAGAAGGAAATGGCAATCCACTCCAGTACTATTGCCAGGAAAATCCCATGGACAGAGGAGCCTGGTAGGCTACAGGGGTTGCAAAGAGTCGGACACGACTGAGCGACTTCACGTTCACATTCAAGCAAAACACCAGATCACAGAATTAATGAACTTGAAGACAGTTTGATAGGAAATAGCAAACCTGAAGCACAAATGGGGAAAAAAAAGGAAAAAAGGGAAGAAACAGAAAAGATCATAAGAGATAGGTGAGGCTGTCAAAACATCTAGCATGCATACAACTGGATGGAGAGGACAGAGAGAAGCGCAAAAGAAACGTCTGAAATGGTAGGTCATGGCTGAGAATTTGGCAGAAGTGGTTGTGCCCATACCTGTCACCATTTACAAAAATTAACTAAAATGAATCACAGATCAAATGTAAGAACTAAAACTATGAAGCTTACAACTCTTACAATTCTACAAAGAAAAGATAAATCAATTTTAAAATGGGCAAATGCTTTGAACAGATATTTTTTGTAAAGAAGATATATGAATGACCAGTAAACATGCAAAAAGTGTCATTCATCAGGCAAATATAAATCCAAACCGTAAGGAGGTACTGCTTCACAACCACCAGGATAGCTAAATCAAAGAGACAACAAGAGCTAGCAAGGGTTTGGAGAAGTTAGAACCCTTATATAGTGCTGGTGGAAATGCAAAATGGTACACCACTTTGGAAAAGTTTGGTAGTTCCTCAAAATGTCATATATAGAGTTACCATATGACCCAGAAACTTCGCTCTGTGTTGGTTTTCTGTGGCTACTATAATAAATTAACAAAAACTGGGTGACTTAAGGCTTAAGGTGGTGCTAGTGGTAAAGAACCCATCTGCCAATGCAGGAGACTTGGGTTCAATCCCAAGACAGAGGAGCCTGGTGGGCTACAGTTCATAGGGTCGCAAAGTGTCTGACACGACTAAAGTGACTTAGCATGCGCACACACAGGTGACTTAAGACAACAGAAATTTATAATCTCACAGTTCTGGAGGCCAGAAGTCTGAAATCACAAAGTGGAAATCAAGATGTCAGCAGGAATACACTCTCTCCAGAAGCTCTAGAGGAGAATCTGTTCCTTGAGTCTTCTGATTTATGCTAATTGCTACCATTCCTTGGCTAGTAGCCACAGCACCCCATCTTCTACCTGTCTTCACATAACTTTCTCCTCTATGTGTCTCTGTATCTGTATCAAGTTCCCTTCTATCTCTCTTTAACTGTGATGGCATTAGGGCCCACCCAGATAATCCAAGATAATCTCACCACAAAGTCATTAACTTAGTCATATCTACAAAATACTTTTTCCAAATAAATTAACATTTACAGCTGCCAAATATTAGGACCTAATTTATGTTGGGGGGTGGGGGAAGGGGGACAGAGGGAAATAGACAAAACATTTGTCATCTTACTACACATTCCTAGATACATACCCAAAGAACTGATGATATATGTCTATGCAAAAACTTATACAGAAATGTTTACAGCAGCATCATTAGCAAGAGAGTTCCAGAAAAAAACGTCTATTTCTGCTTTATTGACTATGCCAAAGCCTTAGACTCTGCAGATCACAATAAACTGTGGAACATTCTTAAAGAGATGGGAATACCAGACCACCTTACCTGCCTCCTGAGAAACCTATATGCAGTCAGGAAGCAACAGTTAGAACTGCACATGGAACAAAAGACTGGTTCCAAATAGGAAAAGGAGTACGTCAATGCTGTATACTGTCATCCTTTGTTGGGGTCCTTTAATGGACCGGGACCTGGCGGTCGGGAGGCGACGATAAGAAAGTAAAAGAGAGAAAGAGGCTGATACTCCCTGGTTTACGCAGAAAACCAAAAAGTCCTTGACACAGGACTTGCGTCTCTCACAAAGGCACCAGGCGCCCTCTCGAGGAGGGGTGAAGGCACAGGGCACCTTCTTGAGAGAGTCTTAGAAGCCCAGGCAGAAGAGTAAGCAAGACTGGTCTCTGCGTTCCAAGGAATCAGCCAGAGAGAGAGAGAGAGAGAAAGAAAGAGATGGAGACCCAAGCTCTGATGGAGCAAAGGTGCATTAATGAATTTTCTGTGAGTATATATAAGCTGTGGTACAAGAAGTTTCTTACAACTATGATAAAGATCAGAAAACCAAGCGTGTAACAACTGTTACCAAGGGAACAAGGGATTAATAATTGCCACAAGGTCAGAAGACCATCCATATCTCAAGAAAGGGGATCGAGACTAAGTAGTTTTGTTGTAAAGAGAATGTTTACTAAAGGAGACTCAAGCCTGTCTCACACAATGACCCTGGTTCCTGGGAGCAGCATTCTGCTCCACTTGAAAAGAAACAAAGGACCTGTGAGAAACAGCAGGTAGGAATCCTCCTGTTAAACACTCCCCGACAATCCTTCATATTTAACTTATATGCAAAGTACATCATGAGAAACACTGGGCTGGATGAAGCACAAGCTGGAATCAAGATTGCCGGGAGAAATATCAGTAACCTCAGATATGCAGATGACACCACCCTTATGGCAGAAAGTAAAGAGGAACTAAAAAGCCTCTTGATGAAAGTGAAAGTGGAGAGTGAAAAAGTTGGCTTAAAGCTCAACATTCAGAAAACTAAGATCATGGCATCTGGTCCCATCACTTTATGGCAAATAGATGGGGAAACAATGGAAACAGTGTCAGACTTTATTTTGGGGGGCTCCAAAATCACTGCAGATGGTGACTGCAGCCATGAAATTAAAAGATGCTTGCTTCTTGGAAGGAAAGTTATGAACAACCTAGACAGCATATTAAAAAGCAGAGACATTACTTTGCCAACAAAGGTACATCTAGTCAAGGCTATGGTTTTTCAATAGTCATGTATGGATGTGAGAGTTGGACTATAAAGAAAGCTGAGCACCAAAGAATTGATGCTTTTGAACTGTGGTGTTGGAGAAGACTCTTGAGAGTCCCTTGGAGACTCTCAAGGAGATCCAACCAGTCCATGCTAAAGGAGATCAGTCCTGAGTGTTCATTGGAAAGACTGATGTTGAAGCTGAAACTCCAATACTTTGGCCACCTCGTGCGAAGAGCTGACTCTGAAAAGACCCTGATGCTGGGAAAGACTGAAGGCAGGAGGAGAAGGGGACGACAGAGGATGAGATGGTTGGATGGCATCACAGACTCAATGGACATGGGTCTGGGTAAACTCTGGGAATTGGCGATGGACAGAGAGGCCTGACGTACTGCAGTCCATGGGGTCGCAAAGAGTCAGACATGACTGAGCAACTGAACTGAACTGAAAAAGTGAAAACAACCCAAATGTCCATTAACTGAGGAAAGGATAATCAAATTATGGTCTACCCATACAATGGAATATTATTTACCAATGAAAAAGAAAGAAGTTCTGTTACATGCTCCAACATGGATGAACTGTTAGAAATATTCTAAGTTAGAGCCAAACACAAAAGGCCATATAATGTATGATTTCATTTTTATGAAATGTTTATATGCAGGCAAACACAATGGGCAAATACACAGAGACAAAAAATAAGTAAGTGATTGTCAGATGCTACAGGAGGAGAAAAGTGCCAATTAACTGGTAAAGGGTTACTTTTTGAAGTGATAAAAATATTCTGAAATTAGACAGTGGTGATGCTGTTGCTGAATTATTAATATATACTTTATAGGAGTGAATTTTTGGCATTTTTGGTATGTGACTTATATCTCGATGAAGCTATTACTATAGAACAATTATTGAGATAGGCAGGACTCTAAAAGGCACTCTAAAATCCCTAAAGATTGTCTGCACTATTGCCCAGGACTAAATATGATGAAGACCACCCTGTGATTACATCACCAAATATGGAAAAAAGGGATTCTACTGATATAAGTAAGATTACTTGAACTGCCTTGAGTTAATCAAAACAGAAATTATCCAGGTGGAACACCCTAATTGAACAAGCCCTTTTAAAGTAGATCTTTATTCTTCTCCTGACAAAAGATGGGGAAGTCAGACAGAATTTCTGGCTTTTGAAACCAAAGGGGTCAAGTGCAAGGACCAGAGACATAAGAAGCTGAAGGCTTTTTAGCTGACGGGTAGCATGAAAACAGAAACCTCAGTCCTAAACCCACAGGGCACGGAACTGGGCCAATGTCTTGAATGTGCTCAGATGCAGATTCTTCCTCAAAGTCTTCAGATGAAAGATCAGCTAACACCTGGATTTAGGCCCTATGAGAACCTAAGCTGGGAACCTAGACAAGACATCCAGACTTTCACAGAACTGTGAGAAAGCAAAAGGGCATTGTTTTAAGTTGCTAAAATTCATGGTATTCTATTACACAATAATATAAAACTATTATGGTGACGAAAGATACCAACTCACAGACTGAAGCTTAGTTATACCTACATATAAAAAGTATAGAAAATAATATAGAAAGTAAAATATATGACAATAACATTAAAAGAGAAGGTAAATGAGTTATAAAGTTGGTTCCTGCATTATTTTGGAAGCATATTAACCTAAGGTCAACTGTAACAGAACAGGAATGCATATTGGAATGTTGATGGTAGCCACTACCAGAATACAAATTTTAGGCTGACAAAAAAGTAATTTGAAAATTGAAAAGACACAGTCAATCCAAAAGAAAGCAGAGAGAGAAAAAAATGAATGAAAAAACAGTTATCTACACTTCTAGAAATCAAACAGCAATATGATGGGCTTAAACCCAACTATGCCAATAATAAATTACATGAAAATGAAATAAAGGTCCAATCGAAACACAAAAATTGTGCAATTGAAGGTTAAAATTAAAAAACCATATATGCTATTTATAAGAAGCATACTTGAACTATAAGGTTGAAGTTAAAATTAGACTGGAAGCAAAACTAGATTGAAAGTAAAAATTACAGACATGATATCTTAAAATTATGAACTACAAAGGAAATCTTATTGAAATTCTTTCTTCATCTATTAAAATGATCAATATTGTATTTTTCCTATAGCTGTGCAATAGTAAATTAAATTTATTAATTTTTAAAAAGTCTAGTCAACCGTGTATTCCTGTATTCAACTCTGCCTGTTCTTGAAGTATTGTCCTTTTTTAGATACACTGGATATAACTTGCCCATCTTTTGTTCAGGACTTTTGCCCTTAAGTTCTTTCGCGCTACTAACCTGTCATTTTTCTTGTTTGTAATGTTTTGGCATTAGTGCTATGATGGCCTCATAAAATAAGTTATAAAGCATTCCCTCCTTTTCTATTCTCTGCATTGGAAGGCAGATCCTTAACACCTGGACTACCACGGAAGTTCTCTTCTACTCTCTGAAGGAGTTTGTGTCTGACTCTGTGCGACCCATAGACGGCAGCCCACCAGGCTTCCCGTCTATGGGATTCTCCAGGCAAGAATACTGGAGTGAGTTGCCATTCCCTCCTCCAGGGGATCTTCTTGACCCAGGAATCAAATGCGTGTCTCCAGTGATTTCTGCATTGCAGGCTGTTTCTTTACCACTGAGACACCAGGGAAGCCCCTTAAGATCTATAGATATCCCTTTAACTGATGATATAATCTCTTTCTTCTTCTTGCCCAGTTTTGCTAAGTAGTATTGTAGATTTCCTTCTATTATACATTTACTTTCTCTTTCATTGACTTCTCAGTTCAGTTGCTCAGTTGTGTCTGACTATTTGCGACCCCATGGACTGCAGCACGCCAGGCCTCCCTGTCCATCACCAACTCCTGAAGTTTACCCAGACTCATGTCCATTGAGTCTGTGATTCCATCCAACCAGCTCATCCTCTGTCATCCCCTTCTCCTCCCACCTTCAGTCTTTCCCAGCATCAGGGTCTTTTCAGAGTCAGCTCTTCGCATCAGGTGACCAGAGTACTGGAGTTTCAGCTTCAACATAAGTCCTTCCAATGAACACCCAGGACTGATTTCCTTTAGCATGGATTGGTTGGATCTCCCTGCAGTCCAAGGGACTCTCAAGAGTCTTCTCCAACACCACAGTCCAAAAGCATCAAATCTTCGGTGCTCTGCTTTCTTTATAGTCCAACTCTCACATCCATACAGGACTACTGGAAAAACCATAGCCTTGACTAGATGGACCATTGTTGGCAAAGTAATGTCTGCTTTTTAATATGCTAAGGCGATGGCACCCCACTCCAGTACTCTTGCCTGGAAAATCCCATGGATGGAGGAGCCTGGTAGGCTGCAGTCCATGGGGTCGCGAAGAGTCGGACACGACTGTGCGACTTCACTTTCACTTTTCACTTTCATGCACTGGAGAAGGAACTTATGGCAACCCACTCCAGTGTTCTTGCCTGGAGAATCCCAGGGACGGGGGAGCCTGGTGGGCTGGCGTCTATGGGGTCACACAGAGTCGGACACGACTGAAGCCACTTAGCAGCAGCAGCAGCAGCAGCAGGTTGTTCATAACTTTCCTTCCAAAGAACAAGTGTCTTTTAATTTCATGGCTACAGTCACCATCTGCAGTGATTTTGGAGCCCAAAAAAATAAAGTCAGCTGTTTACTTTTTCTACAGCTGTTTACTGTTTCTACTGTTTCCCCATCTATTTGCCATGAAGTGATGGGACCAGATGCCATGATCTTCGTTTTTTGAATGTTGAGCTTTAAGCCAACTTTTTCACTCGCCTCCTTCACGTATAGTGACTTCTACTCTTATAATTTATCTTCCCACTATTTATTTAGGTTTAATTTGCTGTCATTTTCTAAACTTTTTGAAATGTAAGCTTAGGGCACTGATTTTCAAACTTTCTTCTTTAACCAAAAAATGCATTTAAAACTAAAAATCTCCCCCTCTGCTTTAGTTACACCTCACAGTTTTATATTATATGTTTATTAAAATTCATTTTTAAATATTTTCTAATTCTCAATATGGTTCCTTCTTTAACATGGAAAATAGGTTGCTTAATATCCAAAAACTGGCAGATTTTCTAGTTCTCTCTTATTTATTTCTAGTTTAATTCCACTGTGGTCAGAATATGCTCTGATTTCAATCTTTTGAAAGACTTTTTCAAAGACTTGCTTTGAGTCCCAGCAATTGATTGACTTTGATTAACTGTCCTTCTGCTCTGAAAAAAAATATGAACTCTTCAGCTATTAAATATTATAATGTATACATACATATATGTGTAAACATATATATATATATATATCAATATATCTACATAAATTAGGTAAATTTTATTAACATCTGGTCTAACATATATCCGGACTGATTTTTTTGTCTGTTTATATTACCAATTACTAAAAGTGGCACGTAAAAATTCTCAACTATGATTATAAATTGTCTATTTCTTCTTCTAATCTGAATATTTTTGCTTTATATATTTTGATTTTATCTTAGTAAGAGCTTACAAATTTACGACTGTCATACCTTCCTAACGAAAATCTATTTATCATTATGAAGTATCTCCTTTACTTTTAGTAATACCTTTTGAGTTAAAGTTGACTATCTCTTAGGAATTTCTTTCATCTGATATAGAGTGTCTACAAAAACCTACCACAAATATCATACTTACTGGTAAAGTACTGAGTGAAAGAATGTCCCTTGTTGGCACTTCTATTCAAAATTGTACCAGAAGTCCTAACCAATACAAATGTTAGAAAGTAATATATAAAACCATCACCATTCACACATGACATATTATATACATGGGCAATTCAAAAGAATTTCCAATTAAATTTACTAAAATGCTAATTTAACCCCCAGATCATAGGAATTCTGGGTCAACACACTAAATCAACTCACATGTCTATGTGTGTGAGAAACAACAAAAGCAACACAATTCAGAATAATATTTATAAAACCACAATATTTACATAATGTTCAGCCATGACTAGTCAGTGGTGACACAAGTTAAGAACAGCAGTTAACTCTGACTGAGGCTACTGACTGAGAAAAGTACAAGAGATTCTTCGGGGATACTGGAAAAGTTACATATATTAACCTGGGAAGTTTATGCAGTGTGTGTGCCTGCGGGCTAAGTCACGTCAGTCGTGTTCGACTCTGTCCACGGGGATTTTCCAGACAAGAATAGTGGAGTGGGTTGCCACACGCTCCTCCAAGAGATCTTCCCAACCAAGGAATGGAATCCACAACTCTTGGGTCTCCTGCACTGTAAGGCAGGTTCTTTACCACTAGCGCCACCTGGGAAGCCCCTTATGCAGTATACATATATTAAAAATTCACAGAGTTGTACAATAAGATATGCATACATTTATGTGAGTTCGGAGAAGGCAATGGCACCCCACTCGAGTACTCTTGCCTGGAAAATCCATGGACGGAGGAGACTGGTAGGCTGCAGTCCATGGGGTCACGAAGAGTCAGACATGACTGAGCGACTTCCCTTTCACTTTTCACTTTCCTGCATTGGAGAAGGAAGTGGCAACGCACTCCAGTGTTCTTGCCTGGAGAATCCCAGGGACGGGGGAGCCTGGTGGGCTGCCGTCTATGGGGTCGCACAGAGTCGGACGTGATTGAAGCGACTTAGCAGCAATAGCAGCATGTGAGTTAAGTTTTAATAAAATTTTTTCAAAGGAAAAAACTATTAATCTATCACTATCCTCCCAAACTGTCTGCAATAAAAGGCAGGCCCATTTTAAAGGTAAAGCCACAGGTGGCTCAAGCAAGCATTCATCCACTTGTGAGGGGTCACAGGCTCACAACTAGCAGACAGCAGAGACAGGGGCCTGGCCTGATTTCCAAGTCACGTTCTTTTCACTGCAACATGGTCAGCAACAACAGCAAAAAGGAAAAATATCCCTTTTTACTGGAAACCATACATTGGTTAATATTATCCAAATGGATTCAATAAAGCCAAGGAAAACTTCCTCTGCAACGCTTTCCCCAAGAACATTTTATACAAATGGAAGGATCTATATTTTATATCCTTTTTTCTAATTTACTGGACTAACACACACAAGATAGCAGTTATGGTAAAAAAGCAGTTAAGTATGTAAAGTACAAACTGAGATCAGATGCTGAATAACAAAATTGACTGTAATCATAAAGTTAAGTGAAAAGCAATCTCGGTCATTACTTTAAGTGAAGTGGGTGTCACCTGCATCTTCAAGAAACCAGAATATCAGCAGGATACAAAGAATTTTTTTGGCAAACTAAAGAACAGGTGCAACTAAAATAAAATTAAAGAGATTTTAAAGTGCAAACATTGTGAAGAAGATAATAACCAATCTACAAACTGTCTCAAATATGTTGACCGACAAGTTAAAGGGAAAATATCAATGAATTACAAGTGTGTGAAATACAGATCTTTTACTTAACCTAATAAAAGATTAAAGCAATAGGAGTTAGGCTCCAAAAGCAAATGATAAAAGCACAGAGTTTAAAGAAGGTAGAATACCCAACATAAGCTTTATACACTTTGTAGAGAAGGAACCTGATGCTCAGAAAATTAAAGATTGGTTAAAATCACATGGGTGGTAAAGCTAGTGAGGAACACAGTAAAGGTTGGAACCCAAGGCCACTGATAACACCGCACGGCCCCAAACGTTTTACCAGCAGGAGGAAAAGTGGAATTTGATAGTTGTTCACTCACTATTATGGTATATTTATGTGTATGTACATATTTCTGTTCTGTATATATGTACATTCACATTATATATACACATATGTATATATGTGTGTGTGTATATAATGTGAATGTACATATATACAGAAGAGAAACTAATCTGATATAAGAGGTATATATTATGAAGACACTGTCCCTTTTGCTCTCATTTTAAGTTCAAAATTTAAGCCCTCTTGTATAGTTTAGACATGGAAAATAGTCATATTTTACATAATTGAATTTTTAGAAGAACATGTCATGTACTAAAAATAAACTAATTTATTGGTACCATTTTCACCAAATCCCCCCAAAACCTGGTTTCTGAAAACATTTCTCCATTTTCCCAAGGAATACAGCAAACAGGGCTGCAACAGTATCTCCTATTCCACACACAGCTCTTCTACATGACCTAACCACTCCCCTGTCAACAGAGAAAGTCTGATTTCCCTCCCGTTCAATCTGAACCAGCGTTATGAGAAGTCTACATTCGATGGAATGTGGTAGAAGGACTGCATGAGTCCCAAGCGTGTCTGAAAAGGCCAAGCACCCTCCACGTGGTTCTCTTGGAATGCTAGTTCCAAGGGAAGCCAGCTGCCATAGAAGAAGTCCAACCACACTGAGAGCGCCACACGAGGGAGGCCACATGTGGGCCGCTGAAACCAAGCCAGCTGTACAGCCTTCCAGCCACCTCCACCAAGTGAAGCCATCCTGAACCCGCCACACAAAGCTGAGCGCTGAGTCACCCCAGTCAATGCTATGAGGAGCAGAAGGATCTTGATCCCTGCTTAAATTATTCCTGACTCACAGAATACATGAAATAACAATAAGATGGTGGTTGTTTTAAGCCTGTAAGTTTCAGGATAGTTTGTTATAATGCAATACTAGGTAAATGTATCCATGGACACTTATACTTCAATGTATATATAACAAATAACTTCAATGTACATTGAAGTTATTATACTGGTTAACCTTTTCCTTAAAAAAAAAATCTCTCAGGTATCTTATACAACTAAAATTACTGATAACTTATTTTCTACTCTCTCTGAAGCCTTAACCAAAACAGTGTACTTGGCAGAAGATATATGGGCAGGGGAGGGAGGAGCAGTGTGACATGAGCAGGCAAGTTGGTTTTAGAAGATATCAGGTCCAATATTCAAACCAGAAGACATGATTCAATCACTTGACCAAGAGAGAAAACAAAGATAAGTATATGGATAATAAAACTAACTCTAGAAGCACACATTTTAAATACACTTTAAGGAATAAACCAAGCCTTTCTTACTCAGGCAAGCAAAGACGTTTCTCCCTACAAGGATAGGTGATCTTTCTCTTCTTCTGACATCAGTCAATGCACCTTTAAGGTCACTGAACACATTTATAAACTTTGATTATTAAAGCAATTAAAAACAAACTGTACTTGTTAAATGTCTTGACAACAGTACACTACTGCACAGTCTCTACGTCATTACTGTTTTAGATTATTTGTGCTTTGGGGAATTCTGCAACATCTGCCAGAAGACTGACAGCTTTTGGTGTATACAAACTTAGAGCCTGAACATAAAGAAACTTGGGGGAATAAAACACACCTTGAAAGATGTGAAGTTACACTGACAGATGATGACAGAGACTGTGCTTCCTCACATGCTCATCCAACTTTGCCCAAGAAAAACATAACGGCAGGCAAACTTTAATACTTTCACAAAAAAACACCAGTGCATTCTGTAAACAGATGTTCTGCCAAAGAGTAAAATGCTTCTACGTTCACCCTGTTGTTAAGTCTACGCCTTCAAACCAACAGCCTAAATGGACTCAAAGTCAGGATAATTCGGTTCAGGAATTTCTTCATTCTCAAGAGCTCTATTTGGCAGAAGACCACGAAACAAACTGTAAGCATGTTTAAACACTTTAATAAAATCGAAACAGATGATGCTAGTTCACCATGTTTCACGGTATTTTTTGGTATTTATGTAGTATGATTTGGTGAAGGAGGTATTAAATCAGAATTTAGTAGATTTAGATTCATCACTGGCTAATGTAATGACTTTCATCAACTCAATATTTGTCCACTGGCATCGTTTCTAAACTGCCTGTTAAGTTCATCTTGCTTTAGAACAGAGTGATGGTTGGCACCCACTTTGCCAAGTAATTTTCATTATAATTTCCCAAATGGCAGCTGTTGGAGAGAGAATGATTACAGGCAGTATATAAGCAAGACTGGTTTAAACACTGCGGAAAGGGAAGAATACTACAAAAAAAAAATTAAATCTTTATGTTTTAACCTACTTTTATAATATACAGAGCAGCATAAAAAAAGGGAAAGATCTGCAGGTAATACTCAGGGAGACCATTTAGTCCAACCATCTCATTTTACAATTGATAGATAGAACCATATCCCAGAGGGTTAAGTAATTTGGTCAATGTCAGTGAAGTGAGAGGCAAAAACGGGATAAGAACCCAATTTACTATTTCCCAGTCCTCCTCTCCTTCTAACAATACAATATAGCCTCCTCACTGTGAAACAAGTTTCACAAGTGTTTCTGAGAAAAGTCAATTAAAATGTTGAGTGTTTTGAAAACAATCATTAATATCTACGTTTTCTAAGTTCATCAAGGTGAACTTTTGTGAGGAATCTCCATTAGCATCTAGAAATGCCTATTATACCTGGTGGCAACAGATGACAGACACCTTTTGATAATAAAGTGGAATGCAGAATGGAAACCATTAAATGAACCCACATTTCTGCACTGCATACATCTTGCAGTCACAATGAACAGAAGACCCTCCAGTGGTATTGTAGGATACAAAGCAATCTTTGGGAAATGGACAAGCAGCATGCCTTCATTCTAACAGGTAAGTTAGGTTTCTCCTTTCTTCACAATTCTTGATTCTTTTCCATTTCCCATCTGTGATTACAAGGCCACTCTCATTTTGGAAAGCAGTGTGTACAGGCTGGGACTTCTACTTTAGTAGGGCTTAAGTTTTAACAGAAAAGGAAGCTGTAAACAAAGGTAGTGTTAGGGTTTTATGTTGTTCCCTTACCACTGTCTTCCTGTGCATGCGTGCTAAGTCACTTCAGTCATGTCCGACTCTTTGTGACCCCACGGACTGTAGCCCAGCAGGCTCTTCTGTCCATGGAATTCTCCAGGCAAGAATACGGGAGTGGGTAACTATTTCCTTCTCAAGGGGACCTTCCCAACTCAGGGATCAAATCTGGGTCTCCTGCACTGCAGGCAAATTCTTTTTGAGAATCTGAGCCACCACGGAAGCCCACTTTGGTAAATAATCAATTTAAATTATACCTGTGGAGGATTCATTCTGATATTTGGCAAAACTAATACAATTTTGTAAAGTTTAAAAATAAAATAAAATTGTAGTTGGAAAAAAAAATAAAAAAAAAGAAAGCATCTTAAAAAAAAAAAGAAAGAAAAGAAACATGGCAAAGCACAGATCAGATAGCAATATTAGGAATAGATTTAGACATCAGTAATTATTCTACATCAAATAGACTTGTGCATTTGTACAAAAGTGTAAATTTCATCTCTTTGGTTTCTTTTCCTTCCACATACACTTTTAGGAAAATAGCTGTCAAATAAACCTTTTAAGATTTCAAAAATATATATATATATATATATTTTAAAAATAAATATTTAATGAGTGAGTGAGTGAAAGTCACTCAGTCGTGTCTGACTCTTTGTGACCCCAGGGACTACACAGTCCATGGAATTCTCTAGGCCAGAATACTAGAGTGGGTAGCCTTTCCATTCTCCGGTGGATCTTCCAGATCTAGGAATGGAACCGGGGTCTCCTGCCTTTTAGGCAGATTCTTGACCAACTGAGCTATCAGGAAAGCCCATATTTAATTTTAAGAGTTTACTATTAAGACAGAAAATGTGTACTTAAAAATATTGAATAATAAATTAGTCAATGGTTTCACATGTAGTAATCTCTCTTCTGACTCAGCACATATCACTGTGACCAGGGGTTGACTCTGAACAAGGAGAAAAAGAATTTCAAATCCCAACTCTCCCTGGTACCAAGTAACAACAAAATCAAAACATTTTAAAAAGCAGACTAACAAGTGAAATATACCTCAATGCAAATGATAAAATATATGTAAGAGATACAGTACCGGGTCCAGCTTACATGGAGAAAGGTCTAATACCTGTTCACTCTCTCAGTTTAATGCTACTTTAAGTGTACCATCACACTGCTACATGAACATTCTTTCCCACCTTTGTCCACTCCCAAAACTACTCCACAGCACCCTTTTTAAACTGGTAGTCACTGTTTGTCAAAGCAACATAGTACATAGTCTTGGCCTTGTAGCTAGATTCTGAATATCATGCCCCCTTCTCTAAAAGCCTTTTTACTCCTAAAAGGCACGTAGTTTCAAGCACGTCCACCTCGCTGAGTGCTGCCTCTATTGATTTAACTTCCTTACTAAACTCACACCATATATGCAGGTATAGAATAGTGGTCAAATGTTTCTAGGGATCCTCCACGTAAGAATCATCTTATACCCACAAAGAAGTCAGTTCAACATTTTAAACCCCTTAAGACAAAGTACATATTGAAATTTACAAAAAGTAATGAGAATAACTTATGTTATTTTTGGTAGAAAAGAAATAATAACCTAATCACCCTAAAAAGAGCTACAGAGAAGACAGTCTTTCAAATTCAAAAGTAATTCTTTTAAACCAATCAATGCTATAAGATTAATAAACATGAGAAAAAGCTATTCTTACTAGCTAAATAAGTCTATACATGTTTATTAGAGTTCTTACCTATGGTAGTTCTTAAAATAATTGACACTTTGTTTTCTAATAGATTCTTGCAAAACTTCAGACTTGCTACCACAAAATTCTTCTCCAACTTGCATCAACCTAGGTGGACAGAAAGATTTATAACAATTTCAGCAACATGTTTATTATAGGGAAATAAAAGAAGTCCAGGTCATCTTTATTCAAAGATAACAAATCATAAAAATTTGGATGCTTGAAGAAATTCTAAAGATTACAAATGCATTACAGTTTACAAACATCAATAGGGCAGAAATATTTAAACACATTCACAAATAAACCAGCAGAAATTAGACTGTGAATGCTCAATTATCTTCACTTCCACGAAGTTACAGCTTTTAACTCACTGATTCGAGATTTCATTAATTATCATGGTTCAATGAAACAAGATAAAGAATAAGACAAGATCTCAAACACTACCTGCTGATTATATCCAAAACAAAGATGAAATCATCATATTTGAATATAGACAAATCAGTTCCAAGCAAGTAGGTTTTAACTTTTAGCTGAACATCCTATAAAACAAAACAAAAAATGTTTCAAGTAAATCCAAAATAAAGAAGGTAAGTTCTAAGAACCATGTTTTTGTATAGCTACACATTAAAATGAGACAGGAATAGATTAACTTGATAAAAAAAATATCTATTTAGGCCAATATCCAACAAAGGGTGATATCAGAAACAGTTCCATAATCAAATATAAACATAGTATAGGCCACAGTCATCACTATTAATATACACATACACATGCAAGATAAGAATTATATTCTTATACTAGATACACAGGTAAAGATCACCACTATTTGTGTATATCTAGTATAATCACCTTATACTGTATGCAGTAATCACTTAAATCTGCATACAGATTTAAGTAATCACCTTAAATCTGTATGCAGGTCAAGAAGCAACAGTTAGAAATGGACATGGAATAACAGACTGGTTCCAAATCAAGAAAGGAGTGCGTCAAGGCTGTATATTGTCACCCTGTTTATTTAACCTATATGTAGAGTACATCGTGTGAAATGCCAGGCTGGATGAAGCTGGAATCAAGATTGCTGAGAGAAATATCAATAACATCAGATTTGCAGATGACACCACCCTTATGGCAGAAAGCGAAGAACTAAGAGCCTCTTGATGAAAGTGAAAGAGGAGAGTGAAAAAGTTGGCTTAGAACTCAACACTCAGAAAACTAAGATCATGGCATCTGGTCCCATCACTTCATGGCAAATAGATGGGGAAACAATGGAAACTGACAGACTTTATTTTGGGGCTCCAAAATCCCTGCAGATGGTGACTGCAGCCATGAAATTAAAAGACGCTTGCTCCTTGGAAGAAAAGCTATGACAAACCTAGACAGCATATTAAAAAGCAGAGACATTACTTTGCCAACAAAGGTCCATCTAGTCAAGGCTATGGTTTTTCCAGTAGTCATGTATGGATGTGAGAGTTGAACTATAAAGAAAGCTGAGCGCCAAAGAATTGATGCTTTTGAACTGTGGTGTTGGAGAAGACTCTTGAGAGTCCCTTGGGCTGCAAGGAGATCCAACCAGTTCATCCTAAAGGAGATCAGTCCTGGGTGATCATTGGAAGGACTGATGCTGAAGCTGAAACTCCAATACTTTGGCCACCTGATGCGAAGAGCTGACTCTGAGAAGACCCTGATGCTGGGGAAGACTGAAGGCGAGAGGAGAAGGAGACATCAGAGGATGAGATGGTTGGATGGCATCACTAACGCAATGGACGTGAGTTTGAGTAAGCTCCAGGAGTTGGTGATGGACAGGTAAGCCTGGAGTGCTACAGTCCATGGGGTTGCAAAGAGTTGGACATGACTGAGCAACTGAACTGAACTAGGTGTATAGGTAAAAATCACCAATCACTACTTGGTATGCTAGAAACCCCAAAATAATTGATTCAAAATAATCAGAATAAGATAATTATGTGAGGTATTTATGTACAACATATAAAAATTAATATTTCCATGTATACCTGTTGTGGCACCTGAAAATGGAGAGATTTCATTCAAAAAAAATTATTAAAAATACAGTACACTTAGGAATAACTTTAATAAGGGCTATCAGATCTATAAGAAAGAACTATTAATAGCAACTCTAAGGGGATACAAAAGAATGTCCATAAATTGAGTTAAGGGACTGACTAGGTGACTAAATATTATAAATATGTCCATTTTTCCAAGTTAATGTAGAGATACAGGGAGATTCTAACCAAAATCACATACACAAAAAAATTTTCTTCTGAACAATTATTCTAATATTCACCAGAAATAAGAAATAGACAATAACCTTTTTTAAAAAAATAGTGCTTTGAAAAGAGGGAGTAAAAGTTATGAGTGATATTAGAGGACTTGTACCACCTACATTAAGATATTAAAAACTATCCAAAAAATGCTAGCAATATACAGAAAAATCAATGGAATAGGAAAGATAAATCAAACAGTGCTAATACACATGTAAGTGCTTAACAAACAGCAATAAAAACTACTGTTTTCTGAGTATTTACTTTTCTCCAGCATTATACTAAGAACTTTACATATTATCTTTAATTCTAAAACAGGGTTGTTAAGCAAGCCTTCATTATCCCCCTAGGCAAAGAGAAACTGAAAGAGGTCAAAGTGAAAGTAAAAGTTGCTCAGTTCAGTTCAGTCAGTCAGTCGTGTCCAACTCCTTGTGACTCCATGAACCGCAGCATGCCAGGCCTCCCTGTTCATCACCAACTCCTGGAGTCTACCCAAAACCATGTCCATTGAGTCCGTGATGCCATCCAACCATCTCATCCTTTGTCATCCCCTTCTCCTCCTGCCCTCAGTCTTTCCCAGCATCAGGGTATTTTCAAATGAGTCAGCTCTTCGCATCAGGTGGCCAAAGTATTGAAGTTTCAGTTTCAACATCAGTCCTTCCAATGAACACCCAGGACTGATCTCCTTTAGGATGGGCTGGTTGGATCTCCTTGCAGTCCAAGGGTCTCTCAAGAGTCTTCTCCAACACCATACATCTCAGTTACGTCCAACTCTTTGTAACCCCATGGACCATACAGTCCATGGAATTCTCCAGACCAGAATGCTGGAGTGGGTATCCTTTCCCTTCTCCAGGAGATGTTCCCAACCCAGGGACAGAACCCAGGTCTCCCTCATTGCAGGGGCATTCTTTGAAAGAGGTCAACTAATTGCCTAAATCCACATGCCAGTGAAAGAGAAAGCAAAGATTTAACCCAGGTCTATCTGCCTTCAGAGTCTCCTCTTTTCACTGACTCTTGCTACAAGGAGGTATCCCAAAAAAAGAGAGAAGAACAAAGATTATCCAAGAAGTAGAGAAGGGAAACCTGAATAACTGGTGGTGGGGGGGGTTGTATGTAGGGGAAGCCACCCTCTCTTTACATCACGTATCAAAAGAAATATAAAACAGATTAAGTAAATGGTTTTGTAGGCTTTCAAAAGATTAAAAATTCAATAAAAAGGCAAAAATATTTTCTAACTACCTATTAAGTTTTCTAAGCAGTATTCTAGGTATTAGGGATATAGCAATTAATACAAACTTTCGATAAGTATTTGTAATTACCAAATGAATACTGACCAGAGCTTTACATAAAAAAGCATACTTTAAGAATAAATGCAACATGTCATAAAGGACAAATGTCAACAGTTTGACCTCATAAAAAACCATCTGCACATCAAAAATGTAAGTTAAAATACACAAATGATATACAAAGGATTATCCTTTATCAAATAAGTATTTTAAAACGAATGAGCAAAAAATATGAGAAAATAATTCACAAATAACTAATAGATTTTTAAATGTTCAAGTTCTCAAATAATTAAAGAAGTATAAAGTAAAACACTAATGAAAATATAAACATCATATTCAATTGCTCTATTATAAGATAAAGCCACTCTTGGAAAAAAATTTTTTTCTATATCAATAGGAGACAAAACCAAAACATGATACAAAAACATTTAAAATAAGGGAACTGTCAAGTATTTATTAGGAAAATATGAACAGTAATGGTAATAATAGAGCAAACTAGAATTCATTGCAAAATGCCTAAGAGGAAAAGAGCTATTTCTTTAAAATTAATAAAGAGAATTATGTACAAACAAGGTAAGTGGTTATTAGCATTGCAGCATCAGTCAACATAGTATCCAAATATAAAAAGCCAAAGCTATTAGAAATAAAAAAAACCTGACAAAATTACAATCACACCAGAAGATTAAAACTGCTCCCTCAGAGCAGCACAGACCAAGAAAACCAAAACCAAATAAGGATATAGATGAGAGTAATACATAGTTAGCTGCTTTAATACACACACAGCCTAATTCCCAACACAAAGAAGAAATACATGGTTATTTTTCAAATGCCCCTAGAAGAATTTAAAGGTAGGAAGTATATTACATTGTAAAGATAACTTCCAATTCAAAAAAAGTAGAAATATGCCAACTCTAATTTCCTATAATAAAGAGAAATCAGTAAGCATTTTAAAACTGCCACTTCTCACGTAGTTAAAGACTAAAAAGAAAATTTTGGAAGACCAAGAATTTCATATGGTTAAATATGTAAGCTCCATGAGGTCAAGGACCATGCTTTCAATTACCATGTTTGGAAACCCACAAACAGTGTGATACACATATTATGATTGATACAACCTTTTTCCCTGAAAGGTTCTAACTGAGTCAAAATGCAGGAAAAATTTGCCATAAAATTCTAAAAACTTTTCACATCAAAAATCAAGGTGATTATGATTCTGAATCTAGTTTTATGTCAGAAATGTTAACTATCTTATGCTTCTCAATCATCACTTATCATTATCTCCACAATAAATTTATGATAAATGTCTGTAAATTGTCACATGCTCATTTCTGCTTTGAAATTTAGCACTTCAGGTATCAGAAATATATTATAGCCTGTACAGCATATATTATATATAACCCCCAGTGGGGTCAAGGGCAACATCCCAAAATAAAACACATGAATATCCCTGTAACATATGCATGTTCACTTTAATGGGAAAAATAAATACTATAAAAAGCCAATGATAACAGTGGTCAGGTTGTGCTATCAAATGAATTCAACTCCTGTCAGGTTTTGTCTGCTAGATGTGTTATTAAAAAATACTTATTTTTCAGAGACTTTGCCTTTTTGCAATTGCATCGAGCTTTGTAATTTCAGTTTAACAAACACTAATGAGTTCTTACGGAGAAGGCAATGGCACCCCACTCCAGTACTCTTGCCTGGAAAATCCCATGGACAGAGGAGCCTGGTAGGCTGCAGTCCATGGGGTCGCTAAGAGTCGGATACGACTGAGCGACTTCACTTTCACTTTTCACTTTCATGCATTGGAGAAGGAAATGGCAACACACTCCAGTGTTCTTGCCTGGAGAATCCCAGGGACGAGGGAGCCTGGTGGGCTGTCGTCCATGGAGTCACACAGAGTCAGACACGCCTGAAGCAATGCAACAGCAATGAGTTCCTAACGTACACAAAGTCTTGTGTACAACTGGTTGAGAACTGGGATTGGAGGGGCAAAAGGGCCTTGGTAGAGATGAAGATATTCTAAAACCTGAAATATACAATTATCTGTATTCAAAAGCATGATGACTTTCATTAAATTGGCCAAATGTTTAAATGAGAATAGCTTCACTAAATCTTACATTTAACAGATATTCCTATAGCAGGAATGACATCAGGCTGCCAGACTGAATAGTAACTAGCTATATAAAATACCAGGTCAATATTTCAAAGTATGCTGAATTACCAAAAATTTTATCATAGATTCAGCAATTTCAGCAAAGTATAATTAAGAGTCTATTAGAAGACCTAAGCAGAAACAATTCATATCTGACCCTAGATATAAGATTTTCCTTTCTGTATATAATATTCAGGAAAAAAGTCAGCCTAAACCTGTAATAAGTGGAAAGGTAAAAATTACCTTAATATGGTCATAATAGAAATTATAAAAGACTATCACATATTTAAATATTAAAGTATAAGTTCAAATAGCATATCCAATAGCAAGTAATAAAAAGTCAGAAGAACACTAAATTATAACTGCTAAGTGATTCTTAAGGAAATTTATGCTTGCAGTATATATTTAGCTAGACAATTTTTTTCAAAAGAAATTCTGTAAAGATTTTCAAACTAAATATCAGCTTCATTAGAAAAATCAAAAATACATTTTAAAAGAACATAATATCAAAGTTTCTATAGTCTTCTAAATTTTGAGGAAGTCCAAAAAGAACAAAAAAGTTATCAAAGAAATTACATTTTATCTAGGAAATGAAAAATTTTAATAAATTAAATTATCTGATAACAACAACTGAGCTACTGAAATGCAAAAGAAAAGCCTAGGAATACACAATCAATAGACACATAAGGTTCACTGAAGGCACAAAAATCACTGACTTGGAAAAAATTCTTCACTCTATTCTAGACTCCAACCCAAGTATGTCATCTATTACACAGTTATCCTTTTCCTAAAATTAACAGAAAAGGAAAAAAAACACACATAAAAGAAACAGTATCTCAATAAGAAAACAACTTCTTTAGAAAAGCACAGATCTGCTACAATACTAAAAGTAAAATGTAATCCGGGAATATTTTCAACGGAGAATTTCAAATTAAAACACCTTTTCTACTGCCAGTTACAGTCAAATATAATTCACAACTATTAATAAATTATAGAACTCAAGTAACAGACTTATTCCAAAGAAAATAACATATGACTAGATCTACAAGGAAAAACAAATACAGAAAACCTAAACAATGAATCTGTAAAACACTTTTGACATGAAGGTTTCTACTGTTTTCACAGAAAAAAAAAATAGTTTAAAAAAACCAAACCTGCCATATTCGTGTAAGTCCATGTTCTAATTTCTTTTTTATGTAGCCACGATCAAAACTTGTCTCTTCAGCACCCATCATATTACTCCCCTCTGAAAATAAAAGATGGTATACACTTTTAAACTTGCTTCACATTTCGTTCTCCAGAAAAAAAAGTGAACTCTAATATACTGTAAGCATATGTAAAATACAGAAAATATTCTCGATATTTACATAATCAAAACAATGTCAAAAATAAGAACTGGGATTAAATGCATTTGATGAGACAAACTCAAGACTCTGAAATGTTAAGTATAATACTTTACACCTAAGACTACTCAGGTCTTGTGTGATTGGAGGTGGGATTCCAACTTGGGCAGTGTAATCCCAGAAACCAGGTTCTCAGTGACCCATATACTGCCTGCTGCCAGGGCATTACAGGACTGATTAACCGAATTATCAATTAACACACATGTTAACAGGAGTATGGAGTGCAAAACTTCTCATGCAGTGAGGCAATGATGCATACAATTTGTATTTTTCATGATCCAGAATACTTTTATCCAATCCAGGTAAATAATCTAACAATGTCCACTTCAAGAGGTTAAGATCAACAACCGGCCTCAAAAATAATTCTCTCCCTAAAAGCAACTGAAAAATACATAAATACATTATATTTTAAAAATTATGCCTCTGTGCGAATAAACTGAGAATCTCGGTTGTTCTCATCTCAGGCTGGCAGGGTGTCCATCCACCGGTGATCAGCAGAAGGCCCCTTCATATCCAGGCCCTGGATACATGCCTTTGTGTTGTTTAGTTGCTCAGTCGTGTCCGACTCTTTGTGACCCCCTGGACTGAAGAGGGTTGCCATTTCCTTCTCCAGAGGATCTTCCTGACCCAGGGATGGAACCCACGTCTCCTTCCTTGGCAGTGGGTTCTTTATCACTGAGCCACCTGGGAAGCCCAGATGCATGCCTGGTGTACTGGTAACCACTCCTACAGTTTAAGCCATACCATCTGTGGTGGTGGGTCAGTGGTTTAGTTGCTAAGTCGTGTCCAACTCTTGCGACCCTATGGACTGTCACCTTCCAGGCTCTTCTGTTCATGGAATTTCCCAGGCAAGAACACTAGAGTGGGTTGCCATTTCCTTCTCCAGGGGATCTTCCTGACTGCGGAATTGAACCCTGGTCTCCTGCATTGCAGGCAGATTCTTTAACAACTGAGCTACAAAGGAATCCTCATACCATCTGTATGGTCTGGCTATTATGAACCCAGCAGCTCAGAGCAATGTACCTACACTACACTATAGCTTTAGAGATTTATTTAAAATGGTAAAGTGTTAAGATACCAATAGTATAAACTAGAGGACTTCCCCACAGCTCAGCAGTAAAGAATCTGCCTGCAACGAAGGAGAGAACGACAAGTGAACTCTAGAGGCCCTTTCAGGCTTATCAAGTTTGCGAAGAATGATTTTTAAATTACTGGTTCCTACAATTTAAGCCTTAATGTGAATACAAAAGGAAGACTCTCTGGTGAACAAATGACTTTTTACAGTCCTCGATATTGTCAACTGATGATCAGATTAACCAGGGTCTACAGCATTCTTAAATTATACAGATTAGAGAGAAAGAATTTTAGCAAAGAGGACTAAATGTAGAAGGATCAAAGAGTTTTCAGTTTGAACCTATTTGTTGTTGTTGGGTCGCTAAATTGTGTCCAACTCTTTGAGAGCTCATGGACTGTAGCATGATAGGCTTTTCTGTCCTCTACTATCTCCTGGAGTTTGCTCAAATTCATGTCTCTAGAGTGGGTGACACTCTAAACCATCTCATCCTCTACCACCCCTTTCTCCTTTTGCCTTCAGTCTTTCCCATCATCAGGATCTTTTCTAATGAGTTAGCTCTTTGCATCAGGGGGCCAAAATATTGGAGCAACAACAGCCCTTCCGGTGAAAATTCAGGGTTGATTTCCTTTAGGATTGACTGGTTTGATCTTGAAGTCCAGGATTCTCAGGAGTCTTCTCCATCACCACAATTTGAAAGCATCATGAAAATGTTTATACATAAATATATACATCCATACATAATACATGAAACTATTTGCCTGGAGCAGAAAGCAAGTTTCACCATGATGAGAATATATTATCTTCTACACTCTTGTCTTATATCTAAAGTATGTGTTAATTTTGTTCCAAACTTTTGCTTTGGTTTCTTCTTAAATAATGGACCAGAAAAGGGAAGAAAGGTGCTGAGATGTCTAAACAGTTACCACATCTAGAAAAAAATTAAGGTTGCCAAAACAGCATAAACTTTGTGGGGGAAAAAAAATCCCCTAAGCTCACAAACTCCCTAAATAAAATGAAATTAGAAGAAGAAAAAAAAAAGGCCTATAGATATTTCATTATTAATATAATTACCTCTCCTGATTCATTTCTTTGGATGATATTAATAACAACTAGTGTTAGCACTTTTTACATTGTCTCTAAACTTTATAGAGATCCTACAGGTAAATGTGTTACTACCTGATGAAACATTTTGTTTCTTTTGTTTATTCTTAATCTACCATTTTATGGAGCAAGACTGGAGCCTGGAGAGGATGAAAGTGACTTCTTCACTTGAAGCCAGGTGTCCCCATACTCGCAGACACAGTAGAGGAGGTGGGTGAAATGTCTGGTCTAGGATCCTGGCTCAATGCTCTCCTCTCCTCCCCACTTTCTCCTTTCTCTTTCTTTCTCTAAACCTCTTCCTTCCCAACAATATTTCCAAAAGGAGGGAAATCCTTCCATACAATTTATCTTTCTTATTTTTTGCTATCTATATTTATGAGCTTCTTACAAGTCAAGATTAATATTAAACATACGTCTTCTATACTACCAATATCCTACATTTTATAAATTAGTAAGATTTGAGCATTCCTTCCCAATCACAAAAACCAAATGCTTCGGAAATTAGAGGTTACTAAAATAACTTGATTAACTAGCTATACTAAACTGTATGTAATACAGAAAAATATGTATCGTATAATTTATTTTGCCCATCCTAAATACTGATATACTCTTTTAAAAGTACTTCTGAATACTTACTCTTAGCTATTGTTCAAGGATAATCACTTAAGCTATATAATTATATTATGAAGTAATGCCTAGTTAATATAATTTCTCAAAGGTTTGCTCTTTATGAGTATACTATAGACATTTAAAGTGTATTTCGCTTTCAAAGATAGTATTTAAAACATCTTTTTTAAAATTTAATGTCCCACTATGTTCATGGAGAAAAGCATCAGTAGAATTACTAATTTGCACAGAGTTGGACATGACTGAAGCAACTTAGCAGCAGCAGCAGCAGCATTATTATTAGTACAATTTGAAAATAAGAAAAAAAAGACAATATTGAATTAATGCTAATATTAAAAAATAGCATTAATTTTATAGTAAATTTGGACAGACCAATGTCTTACTTAGTTTTCAATTCTTTTTTTTTTTAAGTGCTCTCTTAATAATTTAGTGCTAAGACCATCACCACATTTTCCTGGAAATTGGTAATACCTATCACATAGGAAGTTCTTCAGCCTGGTAAATCCCCAAAGGTAATGGAGTCTTTATAGTAGCTAAATTGCTTTCTCTGCTGAACATTTAACCCATTTAACCCATTCAGGTCATCACGGTCCCTGAAACTCTAAAACTACAGCTATCTCTTTTCTTTCTCCTTACTCCAGAAATATGGCGTATTTATAATTCAGTTTTTATAATAAAATGAAAATTATTTCCTACCAGAAGCAGAAGTAGTATCCTCATTATCATGCTTTTCATGCCATTCCATAGTCCTGTAATAGCTGAGCATAACTTCCCACAGGGCTTTGCACAGGTCAGCAAGGCATGGAATATAGCTGTCTGGTGTAACATGCTGAAGGAAATGACAAAAGCCAACTTTCAAACTGTCGTGTTTAACACAAAGTTAATCGAAATAAAATGTTATGGTGTCAATCAAATGCAATAAAGAATTAGATAAGAAAATTTCTTCCACTGATATGTCTAAAAAGAAAGCCCAACAGCAAGAAAAGTGTGTTCTTATTTCAACACAGAGCAAACAGTAATTTGTTCAACATGTCCCATGTTTCAACGTGGAACAAATGGTAATTTCTCTCCATAATGATTTCCCCCCTCCTCTAAATTCCCCAGTTAGTAAAATATTTATCAAGCCATTAATAAAAATACTAACTTGTATGAGTTAGTAAGCACACTTTTAGTAATTAACAGTAACAATTACAATTAGTAATTCCTATTTCAACATGGCTTTTTAGTATTCATGAGCAGTATCAATTCTCATTCTATGAATCCATACACTACTGAATTGCTAAGTGTTACGAATAAGAGTGCAAACTTCCCCAAATACATGTTTTCAAAGCCATGTTCTTAGCATACAAACGCAGGTTTATTCTCATTCTTAGACAAGTTACAACTTGCAAAAAGATAGTCATATTTACGTAAATTAAGCTAGCACCTTTGACAATCTGTAAATTCTTTAAATTACAGGGATACAGCTATTTCATATTTGACAATACTATTTTAAAATATGTTGTATATGGCTATGAAAAAGTATGTGGTCCCAAATCTTCTCCCTAATGAAAATGCGTGGATTTTTCTCCCTCTATCCTTAGTAAAACACTATCAGTTTGTCATTCTGCTCTTCTTATTTCATAGGTAGGGTAACGCCTCGATTCTATTAATCAGGTTTTCTGTCTGTCACAATGGAGCATTTGCTCCATCGTTTGTATTTCCCCTGGACCCAGCAATTCCACTTCTAGGAATTTATACAGAAGGTGTACTTCAATCAATGTGAAAATACATATGCACAAGGTTGTTTGCTGAAGGATAATCTGTTAACTGCAAAATACTGGAATCTATCTAAATGTCCAAACACAGGAGATCCGTTGAATAAACTATCTTTACACACACAAAAGAGCACTGTGCAACTATGAAAAATAATAAGCATATACTTTAACAAAAGTTTAATAAAAAATTTTCCCTTTCATATGATATATACACATGTGAGGAAGGGAAACATTTTTATTATACATATGTATGTCATAATAAATAGAAAAAATTAATGCATCTATCTGCCTATCATCAAAAGAATAAACATAGTGAATATAAAGAAGAAAACACTGAAAGAGATGGCATGGAACAACAGACTGGTTCCAAATAAGAAAAGGAGTACATCAAGGCTGTATATTGTCACCCTGCTTATTTAACTTATATGCAGAGTACATCATGAGAAACGCTGGGCTGGAAGAAGCACAGGCTGGAATCAAGATTGCTGGGAGAAATATCAATAACCTCAGATATGCAGATGACACCACCCTTATGGCAGAAAGTGAAGAGGAACTAAAAAGCCTCTTGATGAAAGTGAAAGTGGAGAGTGAAAAAGTTGGCTTAAAGCTCGACATTCAGAAAACGAAGATCATGGCATCTGGTCCTATCACTTCATGGGAAATAGATGGGGAAACAGTGGAAACAGTGTCAGACCTTATTTTTGGGGGCTCCAAAATCACTGCAGATGGTGACTGCAGCCATGAAATTAAAAGACGCTTACTCCTTGGAAGGAAAGGTTATGACCAATCTAGATAGCATATTCAAAAGCAGAGATATTACTTTGCCAACAAAGATCTATCTAGTCAAGGCTGTGGTTTTTCCAGTGGTCATGTATGGATGTGAGAGTTGGACTGTGAAGAAAGCTGAGCGCCAAAGAATTGACGCTTTTGAACTGTGGTGTTGGAGAAGACTCTTGAGAGTCCTTTGGACTGCAAGGAGATCCAACCAGTCCATTCTAAAGGAGAACAGTCCTGGGTATTCATTGGAAGGACTGATGCTGAAGCTGAAACTCCAATATTTTGGCCATCTCATGCGAAGAGTTCACTCATTGGAAAAAGACCCTGACGCGGGGAGGGATTGGGGACAGTAGGAGAAGGGGACGACAGACGATGAGATGGCTGGACGGCATCACCGACTCGATGCACATGAGTTTGAGTGAACTCCGGGAGTTGGTGATGGACGGGGAGGCCTGGCGTGCTGCGATTCATGGGGTCACAAAGAGTCAGACACGACTGAGCGACTGAACTGACTGACTGAAGAGATGGCATGGGGGATGAGACAGAAGGAACACAGGAGGAAATGAAATTAGGATGGCTATCCAGATTTACACATGGCTTGCAGAGATAAACACAAATATTTTTGCATACTTACGCTATAATTTGTGGTAATTTTTTATGTTGACTTTCCCTGTTTACTTTTATAATTACTACTTTTACAATGAACCAGTCTTGCATTTTTCCTTGGTTTATTTTTACCACATCATTACAATTGACATATCTCTCATACCACAAACATGTAACTAAAATTAATACTGATGTATGAGTTCAGGAAAGAGCTAAAAGCAGAGGACAAAGAAAAGGCAAAATCACAAAAAGGTTCTGAATTGCAGCTTAACAATCATTCACTGGAATAAAGGTACTCCTCTACAAACTTTCATAAACTCAACTTTGCCTAAGTTTGTGTTTATACTATGCAAATAAATTTAACCTAATTATATCCCAACGTATCTTTCTGATAGATGAAAGCAGTGTTAGCCTTATTTTTCCCAAAGGAAAAGTATGACTATACAAATAATTGTGCTGCTGCTGCTGCTGCTAAGTCACTTCAGTCGTGTCCCACTCTGTGCGACCCCATAGACGGCAGCCCACCAGGCTCCCCTGTCCCTGGGATTCACCAGGCAAGAACACTGGAGTGGGTTGCCATTTCCTTCTCCAATGCATGAAAGTGAAAAGTTAAAGTGAAGTCGCTCAGTCGTGTCCGACTCGTTAGCGACCCCATGGACTGCAGCCTACCAGGCTCCTCCGTCCATGGGATTTTCCAGGCAAAGTACTGGAGTGGGGTGCCATTGTCCACCAATCACCTTTTATTATAATTGTCACAGTTTAACAAATTAGAAAATTGGAACTTGGAGCCTCCGCTAGATCACTGTCTAGATACATTAGTTGCCTATTTGTTCAAGAAAAAGGAGGTTCTTTACTACGTTACCTCTTGACGATTTGCTAAAACTTAATGGGTTTGGATGAGATTATATACACAGAAATGTTTATGTGAAATGTTTTTCAGAGAAAGTTGAAATTATTTAGTGAAACTATAGAAGCTTTTTCTCACCTAACTTATTCAAGTGTAAAGAATTCAAAGATCTAGCCAAAGCCCACACGTGAAAGTTGCCCAAACTTATCTTCAAAAATGTCGTATGTGCAAACATAAGACTGTGATGTACTGAGCAAGATGCTTCTTACCTCAATTTATATTCTAAAATAGAAACAAATGTATAGATTCATCATACAAAATAGACAGTAAACAGTTTAAGAAAAAAAGACAAGGTGCAACAGATATATATTGTTTTTAATAGACTTAAGTGAAATGTGTTCATCTCTGTACTTGGAAGCCCATGCTGGCGAGAAGTCATTTCATTTTAAAATTGGACTCCAGAAACCACTTTCCACTATACTGTGCAATCAACCAGGGTCAACTCTCATAGCAACAAATGCTTTTGATGCTTTTAACACCTTACTACTAAAATCATTCACAACTGATGCTCTCCAACTGATTTACACAATCACCACCAAATTTCAAATAGAAACTCTTATTTCCGACATGTGTGAACCATGACTATAATGAGAGAATCAAAAAAACCAACAAATATGCAAATAACTGTACAAGTACTCGGTAAATAAAAGGCAGGCCAAGAAGAGAATCTGGGTTTCTGACTTACTACTTCCGCTAGGACATCAATTCTTCTTCACGCCAGCAGAGCGTAACAGAAAGAGGACTAGACAAGGAACGGGAAGCCCTGGGTCCCAACCAGCACCTGTTTCACAGCTTACCGGTCACAGGCCCTTAGATGGTAAACCACTCTGGATATCTCACATTCACATTCCACAAATCAATGTTAGAGATTCTTAGATCTGCTACTTCATCAAGGGTTTAATCCATTCACTGATTACTAAATACCCAACACTGCAATTCAGTTCAACTTCCAATTAATGGGTGATTCGTTCAGTATAAAATCAGGCGTACCAGGAGAAAGTAGTGCCATATAACAGTTTCAGTCCAATGCTCCAATCGCATATCAATAATAGCAACAAAAGCCTTGAATTAATCAATCTAGAAAACACTTGCACGAAACAGCATGTCTAAGTATGGGAAATAGAAATTTACTTATCAAACATTTTTCTGTGTTCCAGAGCGACTTTCCACTGCCATCGTAAAGCTATGAGTACTAATGTATTCAGGGAAGGTTGACAGGTGAGAAGAGAAAAAGGTATAGTATTTTAGAACTGTCTCAAAAATCATGCAGAAAAGGAGGAACATTTTAAGTAACCTAAATTTTGTTTGCAACTCATAAACTCCATACAGATAACATACATGTCTAGTAACCAGTGATCACAAATAGAAACAAATATCCTATGTGCAGGATTTGGAGAAGACTCACAAATCCAGATGTTATAATGCAAGAATGCTCAACACAGCGTTATTACCAAGCTTCACTACTCAAGTGTCAAAATTCATTCTTTTTTTTTTTTCAGCCAAATTCCCATTGGCTATCTATTTTACATATGGTAATGTAAGTTTCCATGCTACTCTCTGCATACATCTCACCCTCTCCTCCCCTCTCCCTATGCCCATATGTCTATTCTCTATGTCTGTTTCTCCACTGTTGCCCTGTAAATAAATTCTTCAGAACCATTTTTCTAGATTCCGTATACATGCATTAGAATATGGTATTTATCTTTCTCTTTCTGACTTACTTTACTCTGTATAATAGGTTCTAGGTTCATCCACTTCATTAGAACTGACTCAAAGGTGTTCCTTTTTATGGCTTAGTCATATTCCATTGTGTATATCTACCACAGCTTCTTTATCCATTCATCTGTCGGACATCTAGGTTGCTTCCATGTTCTAGCTGTTGTAAATAGTGCTGCAATGAACAATGGGATACATGTGTCTCTTTCAATTTTGGTTTCCTCAGGGTATATGCCCAGGAGTGGGATTGCTGGGTCATATGGTGGTTTTATTCCTAGTTTTTTAAGGAATCTCCATACTCTCTTCCATAGTGGATGTATCAGTTTACATCCCCACCAACAGCACAAGAGGGTTCCCTTGTCTTCACACCCTCTCCAGCATTTATTGTTTGTACACTTTTTGATGAGGGCCATTCTGACCGGTGTAAGGTGATATCTCATTGTAGTTTTGATTTGCGTTTCTCTAATAATAAGCAATGCTGGGCATCTTTTCATGTGTTTGTTAGACATCTGTATGTCTTTTTTGGAGCAATGTCTGTTTAGGTTTTTTCCCCCACTTTTGATTGGGTTGTTTGTTTTCTTGGTATTGAGCTGTACGAGCTGCTTGTGTATTTTGGAAATTAATCCTTTATCAATTAGTTGTTTTATTTGCTATTATTTTCTCCCATTTTGAGGGTTGTCTTTTCACCTTCTTACAGCTTCTTTTGCTGTAAGCAAAAGCTTACAAGTCCAAGCGCTTTTAAGTTTAATCAGGCCCCACTTGTTTTCTTTTGTTTTTATTTTCATTACTCTAGAAGGTGGGTCATAAAGGATCTCGCTTTGATTTATGTTGTTGAGTGTTCTGCCTATGTTTTCCTCTAAGAGTTTTGTAGTTTCTGGTCTTACATTTAGGTCTTCAATCCATTTTGAGTTTATCTTTGTGAAAATTCATTATTTAATCAAGTCCTGATGAACACTTTCACAGAATCCACAGATCTGGTTTCTTATCATTATCAGTTAAGAGTAAAACTTTGTACCTTCCAGCTCTACTATTAACCATCCCAACCAGCCCACCTGGTCAAAGTTAAAATGATGAAATTAACTTGTTAAAAGCAGCAATGTCTCAGCCTTACCTATAAGCAACAATTTAGTAAGACTCTAGACATCATTTTCATAGAACAGAGAAAAGCCAGAAATGAATATAGGCAGCCTTTCATACCTGAACCACACGGTGATAAAAAATTCACCTTTGAAACCTGCTTCGGTGCCAAGTGGTAAATATGAAAAAAAAGAGGCCACTAAATTTAGTCTTTTGATTCTTATTAATTTACTTTTTACCCATCAGAAATCTCTATTACAAGTTGCCAACAAAAATTTCAGCAAGATGATCTTTTATGTTAAAACATCACAACAAAAATTCTTAGGAGCATCCCTGAAGTATTATCATCTTGTTTCACTCTGACTTAGCACTCTAATCACATCCCACCAAACAGAGAGGGAGCAGATGTTTTGGCATCCGCATAGAGATTTAAAACTCCTAGCACTGCCATCCCTACCCTCATCCGAACACACAAACACACTCACAGATGATTTCCAAGGGCAGCAGAGACTTATCAACATCTCTAGATGAATCCTGTTAGCATAGGGAACTCACATCACCAGAAGCAGCTGGAGAAAACTGACTACTTAGCTGAGAGGTTTCTGGAAACATGTTGGAGATCAAAACAGCATTAAGCTCCAGGGAACTAAAAACATTTCTGGGGAGGCTGAACTAAATCAGTGGCTGGGCCAATCAATTTAAAGATTTTCTCAACCATTGATGACTTCTGTTAGGACCAACCTGTACAAAACAGGAATACTCTAAGACCTTTCGAATCACTGAACACCAGAGCGCTGCTCTGTATAGTGGACTGGATGGCACGTGTTTGGGCCTGGGGCCCAAATTTGTGACTTACTCGGTCATGCATAACTCCAACATATCACTTTATGTATCCAAACCTCAAGGGATAAAGCAGATAACCTCGAGTTTCTCTGAAGCTTTAAAGACTATGATTCTCCATAGGTAAAACATGCATATGCTGTAGCAAGAATTTCCTTACACTAAACTAGATTCATTTGTGATTTCAACACACAAACATATCATGGTGAAAAATCAGTCATTCTCATCTTCTAGGCATTTTATCATTAATACTAAATATGTATGTACACATGAAGACATATGTAACACATATGGTATAAACAATACCAACTTGGAACTAAGTAACCAGCACCCTCTAAATAGTGAAATACACAGAAGGCATTCCTTCTCTACAATCCTCAGGTTTGCCTGATGTGATGTTATGTACTCAGCTGTGTCTGACTCTTTGCAACCCCATGGACTATAGCCCGCCAGGTTCCTCTGTCCATGGGATTTCCCATGCAAGAACGGGAGTGGGGTACCATTTCCTACTCTAGGGGATCTTCTGGAACCAGGGATCGAATCCGTGTCTCTTATGTCCCCTGCACTAACAGGAGGGTTCTTTACCACCTGCACCCCCCGGGAAGCTCCAGGTTTGGCTAATTGCTGCTAAGTGGCCTTCATCAAATGCAAAGCTTAATACTGCAAAACAAGCAAAACTTGAAGAATCAGAATATACAATTTACCTTTCAAAATTTCAAATGATGAAGTGCTATGAACTCCCATGCTAAGATTATCACTCTAAATGGATAGTATTTAAAAATAAGAACTTGGCAGGTTTCAAGAATGGCTTTTACCAGTAAATGACTATTCTGGCTGGCAGCTGTGTACCACACCTTGAACACAGGTCGGCTTGGGGACTTTCCTGGTGGTCCAGAGATTAAGAAAGTGCCTTGCAATGCAGGGGACATGGGTTTGATCCCTGGTCAGGGAACTAAGATACCGTATGCCATGGGGCAACTGAGCCCATGTGCCACAATTAAGATCTCATGCAACCAAATAAATAAAAATAAATATTAGAAAAAATAGGTTGGCTCTTTAATATTTACCCCTATCTTTCCCCCCAACTTGGCAAAAATCACCCAGCAGTCTAAACTACGTTGATAGTTTTAACTGTCTGTAGTCTTGGGCAGCTAAGAGAGGCCTCAGTACACCTGCGTCCATTTCAAGTGACCAGAAAACACCTTCATTTCCAGGCAAGGGAGAGAAAGGTGGCTACCCAAATAACATCATGCTCTCTACAGGCACTCATTAGTCCCAGGGTATCGTAGAAATCAAATCACTGTATTTGGTGTAATCCTGTTAAACCAAGCCAGACATCCCACTGCTTCTTTCCTCTGCCCACGCTCTCCTTTCAGGTCACTGCACAGAATATTGCCTCTGTATCTCTGGACCCAGCCACATACACTGTGCTTGCTGAAATACAAACCCACTCAGAGGTCATAGCCTGCTTCTCGGTCTCCTTCAACCCCTCAAGAATTGTGTTGATCCCATCTGACACATGTATATGTTGTTGGAACTTTTCTTACCTACTCTTGATCATAATGAATACAACCATCCTAGGTAACAAACTACTTATAAGCTTATTGCCCCTTGCTGAGCTGAACTGATGACTTGATGAACAAGAGCTGGGTCATGACAAGGGAGGGTTTTCCTGGTGGCTCAGCAGTAAAGAATGTGCTTGCCAATGGAGGAGACATGGCTTCAGTCCCTGGGTTGGGAAGATCCTCTGGAGAAGGAAATGGCAACCCGCTCTAGTATTCTTGCCTGGGAAATCCCATGGACAGAGGGGCCGGGTGGGCTATGGTTCATGGGGTTGCAATTTGTCAGGCATGACTTAGTGACTAAACCACCACCAATGACAAGGGAACTGGTTTATACTAAGTCAGAGTGCTAAGACAGCAGGATCTTTTATCTTCTACCAGCACCCATGAAACAGTTAATAGACTACCTTGTTAGTCTGCAAGCAGGATAAAATTTCAATCTTTCACAGTTCTGACAATCCAAAGAGGAAATGGCAGGGAAAAAAGAAGACATGGATAAACTTCCCTTACTTATCTTTTGGTCATTAAGTTTTAAATATTTAAAATTACCAAAATTTATTTTTTATTTTACCTTAAATATTTAGAAACCAATATATAACTCATATTAAAAAACTGACTGGGTGCTACATACACTTGATATGAATAAATCTGACAGCTGAATTCTTGGAGTATTTTAAAGCTAATCTGATAAAGCACTCAAGTAAATAGTATTATTCCTCTAACTGGAAAGGTTTCTCTAGTAAGAAAGGAAAGGTTCACTCATTTATCCAACCAAATCAACCAAATTAACCTCAACAATCAATGAAATGCCCCCATTTAATTTCCTTCACATCCTGAGTGAAAAACAACATAAACTGTTATTGATATGCTATCTTCTGGAATTTGACAATTAAGCTATTAAATATAAAATAATCAGCATTCTTATGCACAGGGAAAAGGGTAAGAGCAGACACTACTGATGAGAAGCCTAAGTTGAAACATGCTTTCTGCAAGGCAATTTTGGAAATATAAACCAAAGTTTTAAAAATGCAAAGCCTTTGACAATGCAATTTTAATCTTCATCTTCTATCCTAAAGAAATAATGATCTATGCAAAGATTTAGCTTTAAAAATACTTACTACAGTGCTGTTCATCATGATAAAAGCTGGAAATAATATAAATATTGACGAATAAGAAACTGGTTAATTAATCCACAGGATCTCTTACACTGAAGTACTGTCAAGCCCTAAAAGGTACGTGAGTAGTATACTTACTGAAACAGAAATTGGTTTTTGTTTGTTTGTTTATAAATTTTATTTTATTTTTAAACTTTAAATAATTGTATTAGCTTTGCCAAATATCAAAATGAATCCATCACAGGTATACATGTGCTCCCCATCCTGAACCCTCCTCCCTCCTCCCTCCCCATACCATCCCTCTGGGTCATCCCAGTGCACTAGCCCCAAGCATCCAGTACCGTGCATTGAACCTGGACTGGCATCTCGTTTCATACATGATATTTTACATGTTTCAATGCCATTCTCCCAAATCTTCCCACCCTCTCCCTCTCCCACAGAGAAAATTGTTTATAACATAGCAAGTGGGAAAAAATGTTATAAATCTGCATGTACAGCATAATCCTACTTTAAAAAGCTATTTGCTTATATAATATACATTAAAAGAACCAGCTTTGAATGCAGAAATACTAATTTTTACTTTCTTTTTTCACTTTTCTGTACTTGCCTACAGTCAATATGATGATAATTCCCAGCAGCCTATCATCATTACAATTCAGTACCAAGAGGTATTACTTATGAGAATGAAATTTTAAAACCTAGAAGAATGGAACACTGGACAAGCCTTTCGTTGGTCTCTCTATAAAGTACGCACCTGAAGGAACTTGTAAAGTCCACACGCATCCCTACTACATAGCACGGAACTCTACTCAGTGCTACGTGGCAGCCTGGACGGGAGGGGAGTCTGGGAGGAATGGACACGTGTGTGTGTGGCTGAGTCCCTCTGCTCTTCACCTGAAACTGTCACACCATTGTTAATTGGCTATACCCCAGTATAAAATAAAAAGTTTTTTAAAAAGTACATGGCACTGAGAAAGCACTCAGTGTTGGTTTTCTTTCCCCTCAATCAAATCCGAAGACTAAGTCAGCACTACACGAGTTAGAGACAAAGAGTTCAATCCAATATACTAAATAAACATTTACTAAACACCTCCAATGTGCCAGATAGCGAAAATAAATACTGAAATTATTTCAGAAAGCTTTTTCTAAAAAAACAGTACATTTTCCCCCAAGTATTATTACATTGCCAAGTTCATTTCAAAAACAAAATTCATTAAAATCATTTGGAAATGAACAACTGAAAAATGGCTGAGAAAATGCAGTCAGCTTAGCCAGCTCTATTATTATAAAATTAATCAATAACACCCTAATTAATATCTTGAAATAAGCTCCCCATGGAAACTCATGAGCTGCCAAAAAAAAAAAGTTTTAAAAACACTAAAAACTGATGCATACTTCATAAACTTTCAAAAAAATCTACACAGGGTTTCCCTACAAAGTCATGAAATAAAGAGCTTCTTCCACTTGATGTTTTTAAATCTCTCCACAAACTGGTGTAAATATGCAAGGTACATCAATGCATTGATAAATGCAATCACAAAAAGGCTTTTTAATCAAATAAAATGACTACTATCCCTTTTACATTGGCCCTTGCCAGAAATGAACGTGATGTAATTCTCATTTCAAACTTCTCCTTGTAAGTAGTCCTCCATCATTTGTGCTGCAAGATAATGTAAGTATTTTTTAAAAGAGCCAAAACTACTGATTTAAAACTCTTAAGTCGAGACGTTCAAGACTAATAGCAAAACAAGACTGAAAGATAAACTATATGAACAAAAACTGTACTTTCAGTCATTTAGAAAACACAGTTTAGTAAAGAAAGTACATTCAATTGCAAAATGACTTCAAAAAGTTCAAAGTCAACTCAACTTTTAAACATAGAGCAATGGTAACAGGACACAGGGCAGACACTTCATAACGGGACAGTATGCTGCTGCCCTGAAGAATGCTGGTTCTCTGTTTACCAAAGAAAATAAAAACAGAACATGAGTTTTGCCCCAGGTTTCTTTGTAAAGGAATATCCAGAAAGAAAAAAAAAAAAGAGTTCAATTTCATTCTAGCCCATTTTAGTAATAGAAAGACATCTGTGAGTGGTTTAAAATAATACTGTGAATGAGCACAAGCAAATGATTCTCTTTTCATCTCTGATCTCTTTCCATTTAAAGGAAACAAAATGGTTCCCTGTTTACAGGAACTCTATCCCTCTCTCAACTTGATCAGTGTACCATTTTTTATTTTTTTATTCTTATATTTAAATGTTTATCTACTAGTAAAGCCTTCCTTGAAAATACTGCTGCTCTACAGAGAAAACCAACCGCTGCCCAAATGCCTGGGATCTTCCTTCTCGCTTCTAGTCAACACCCTGCATATATGCCCTGAGGACTCTGTTGCTTCTTTCTTAGCTGGGCACTCATTGCCACATATGCTCCTGAACTGGTATATCCTCAATAATTATGATCAGCTCATTTTATCAGGGCAAAAATGATGTCCAAGTGCCATATGTTGAAAAATTTAAGAACCATACATTCTAATATAAGGCTCCTTCACAAATCCCCTCCCCTGCCTGAGTTACACCATTCAAGATCATTGATATTGTTCTCACCAGGAAAACATATTTAAGTTTCATCAGCTTACTGAACTTCTAAGAGTTCCTTCTATTTTTCCTCTCCCGAGTAAACCACTTTTATTTATATAACTAAAACTACACATCTTTCCATCAAACTAAATAAATAAATCTGATATGAGATAATTTCTTCCTAACTTACCTGGTTTAAAAAGGTCAAATATCACTCAATATTATAGAAAAAATTAAAACTTAGGCTTATAAGACATGTTCACATTCCTGTCTGCCTGCAACAACACTGACTTACATATTTGCAAGAGGCCTTAGGTAATTTCTAAACTTCCTTAATTTTTTATCAAGAATAGTGCCAGAGAAAGTGGGCCACCTTAAAATGCATCATATTCTTCATCTCATTATTCAGTTCTTCTATGTCTGTTCTTTCAACATTAAAGACCCTATCATACCTAATTCTGTTAAATCCATTCCTCAAAAGAAATGCCTCCATGAATGCATCGTTAACATTCAATACTATTCTCGCCACTTTACACCAAAAACTACTTCAACTAATGTTTTCAGAACAGTCTGAATATGAACCAGAAATGTACAACTATGTTAGATGAATAATAATGTACATGCCAGCTGCTCTCTGTATGTGTGTGGGTGCAGGGGGGCTGTTTTCTATGACTAAGCACTAATGTACCAATAAATCAGATGTTTCCTTAATTTAGTTGTTTCCCTAATTTAATTATAGATATCTCACCTACTATCACACAAATATGGATAACTTTATAAAGAAGTATCAAATGTTTCTGGAGTAATTTTAATAAGCACTTACTCAAGAAAGATAAGCCCTTTGTTATCTGATAATTTTTTTTCCAACTACAATTTTATTTTCAAACTTTACAAAATTGTATTAGTTTTGCCAAATATCAAAATGAATCCGCCACAGGTATACATGTGTTCCCCATCCTGAACCCTCCTCCCCCTCCCTCCCCATACCATCCCTCTGGGTCATCCCAGTGCACTAGCCCCAAGCATCCAGTATCATGCATTGAACCTGGACTGGCAACTCGTTTCATACATGATATTTTACATGTTTCAATGCCATTCTCCCAAATCTTCCCACCCTCTCCCTCTCCCACAGAGTCCATAAGACTGTTCTATACATCAGTGTCTCTTTTGCTGTCTCGTACACAGGGTTATTGTTACCATCTTTCTAAATTCCATATATATGCGTTAGTATACTGTATTGGTGTTTTTCCTTCTGGCTTACTTCACTCTGTATAATAGGCTCCAGTTTCATCCACCTCATTAGAACTGATTCAAATGTATTCTTTTTAATGGCTGAGTAATACTCCATTGTGTATATGTACCACTGCTTTCTTATCCATTCATCTGCTGATGGACATCTAGGTTGCTTCCATGTCCTGGCTATTATAAACAGTGCTGCGATGAACATTGGGGTACACGTGTCTCTTTCCCTTCTGGTTTCCTCAGTGTGTATGCCCAGCAGTGGGATTGCTGGATCATAAGGCAGTTCTATTTCCAGTTTTTTAAGGAATCTCCACACTGTTCTCCATAGTGGCTGTACTAGTTTGCATTCCCACCAACAGTGTAAGAGGGTTCCCTTTTCTCCACACCCTCTCCAGCATTTATTATTTGTAGACTTTTGGATCGCAGCCATTCTGACTGGTGTGAAATGGTACCTCATTGTGGTTTTGATTTACATTTCTCTGATAATGAGTGATGTTGAGCATCTTTTCATGTGTTTGTTAGCCATCTGTATGCCTTCTTTGGAGAAATGTCTATTTAGTTCTTTGGCCCATTTTTTGATTGGGTCATTTATTTTTCTGGAGTTGAGCTGGAGGAGTTGCTTGTATATTTTTGAGATTAGTTGTTTGTCAGTTGCTTCATTTGCTATTATTTTCTCCCATTCTGAAGGCTGTCTTTTCACCTTGCTATAGTTTCCTTTGATGTGCACAAGCTTTTAAGGTTAATTAGGTCCCATTTGTTTATTTTTGTTTTTATTTCCAATATTCTGGGAGGTGGGTCATAGAGGATCCTGCTGTGATGTATGTCAGAGAGTGTTTTGCCTATGTTCTCCTCTAGGAGTTTTATAGTTTCTGGTCTTACGTTTAGATCTTTAATCCATTTTGAGTTTATTTTTGTGTATGGTGTTAGAAAGTGTTCTGGTTTCATTCTTTTACAAGTGGTTGACCAGATTTCCCAGCACCACTTGTTAAAGAGATTGTCTTTAATCCATTGTATATTCTTGCCTCCTTTGTCAAAGATAAGGTGTCCATATGTGCGTGGATTTATCTCTGGGCTTTCTATTTTGTTCCATTGATCTATATTTCTGTCTTTGTGCCAGTACCATACTGTCTTGATGACTGGCCACAAAAAAAGAAAACTACAGGCCAATATCACTGATGAACATAGATGCAAAAATTCTTAACAAAATTCTAGCAATCAGAATCCAACAACACATTAAAAAGATCATACACCATGTTATCTGATAATTTAAATATACACAGATACCTCAAAAGGTTATTTCATAGCCTTTTAGGAAAAAGCAAAAGAAATTATTTTTAAAAGCTATGGTAAACATCTTAAGAACAAAATTTTGTTCATAAAAATGTATAAGCTAAATACAACTTTCATCTTTGTGTTATATAGAAGCATAGAGGATATTCTTAAGAAGCATAAGTACAAATATGTGTTTGACTTTTAATAGCATGCTACCGCTAAGTCGCTTCAGTCATGTCCGACTCTATGCGACCCCATAGACGGCAGCCCACCAGGCTCCCCCGTCCCTGGGATTTTCCAAGCAAGAACACTGGAGTGGGTTGCCATTTACTTCTCCAATGCATGAAAGTGAAAAGTGAAAGTGAAGTCACTGAGTCTTGTCTGACTCTTCACGACCCCATGGACTGCAGCCCACCAGGCTCCTCCGTCCAGGCATACAGACATGCCAGATTTAACCAAAGTAAAGAAGACTGAAGAACAAAAGCCTAATTTGTTTAAAAATATTTATTTTAAATTATTAAAAGTTATTTTCTGCTTTAACAGAAAAATCACTAACTTGCAATAAATTGCTTTACCATTTAAGCCATCTATTAGTAATAGCAACACTAACAGAATCAAAAAGTAAAACTGACTTTTTGGATATTTAATTTAAAAATGTATATTATCAACCTAAGAAAATAAATGATATATTTCAAAATCATTGAAAGTTATCAAAAAATGGCTGTTCTTAAAACTGGGTATTTAAAATAGAATTATGTAACTATATGGCACAACTGATTGTAAAATTTGTGAAACAGTGCCTGTGATTTATGAAGTGATTTTAAAAAGACATTTTAACCTATATTAACAAACATCCACTGTCCTTATTAACTTAATCCTTAAGCTATCATTATAATCACAACCTTCTGGAATATTTGTTGGAGCTTAAGTAAGAGTATTTCCCCAGTTTCCAATGGACATATAACCTGTACTTTTGACAAACTCATTATGAACATTAACTTCACACTAATTCCCAGACATAATTACAGTACAGAATAGAGAGCTACTTCCTAAGAACTGTTATTTTCTAGGGGACATTAGGGAAAAAAACTCTAGAAATTCTCCAGTCAGAGACATAAGATATTCTTGGGCTAGACTTAAAGAGACCAAGGTCAACAATGACTTCCATATTGTCAAGTCAAGGAATCAGTTCTATGACCACTTATTCAGACTCTTTAGAAGCACCTGACTTAGGTTTACAGCTGATTGTTCCATAAACACTTCCTTCTGTAAGCTAATGTGACAACACAATTTCCTAGACTTCCTCCTCCCCAGCCAGCTGCTCCTTCTCCGGCTTTTCTACTGGGCCCTCCTCCCTCACCCAATCTCTGAACGTCACAGGCCCAAGGCCCTCGTGTCGTCTTTCTCTCCACCCTTTTCCCCAATCTTCTTATCCAGCACCATGGCTTAAAATACAGTTAAATGCTGATGGTCCCCAGCCTATAACTTCAGCACTGATCTTTTTATACTCAACTGCCTCAATAAGTCTGCTTGAATGTTGATATGTATCAAATAGAAATCATGATTTTCCACTGCAAACCAGGTTTCCTTGTAAAAGCAAGTAACACCACCATTCTCCTAGATGTTCATCATTCTCTTTTCCTCCCATACGTACATCAATCCATCAGAAGGAACAATTTGAAAATGGAACCCAACTTGGTTCACTTCCCACCTGTGGATTATATTACCTACAGATCTATGCTTCTTTAAGAGTGAAAAAGAAAAATTGGTTACAGATGCTGACAGAAACAGCATTTATACACATGAAAAGACTGATTGAACATATGTAAGGAAAATCAGCAAAGATGACTTTAAAAGCACCCTACATGCCACTGTAGAATAGAATTCACAGTCTGAGACAGAATGGTAAAAAGAGCTTTAAATGGGTAGAAAGTCCATTTAGAAGCAACTGTACTCCACAAACAGGTACCATCTCATCCACCTTTACTATTTATGTGACTGAATCTTCCAGTTTCTCTATGAGGAAAGGAATAAAAAAAAACTTTTGGCAAACATATTTGTTTTTATTTTAGTGACATCTTCTGATAGTAGGCTCTGGGAAAAATGGAATATGAATTTAAAAACTAAAAGAGATTCATATGAACAGTAATTAAGTTATAACATACCGTACAGAGATCCTTATATTGCAGCTTTTGGAATTTTGTATCTGTGTTTCCTGCACATAGTTCCACATAGCCAAGAACAACTTGAAACACGGTGTTATGAATGGCTTGGGTGAAGTGCATATGAAGTTGATCCATTGCTGTCTATGGAAATAAAGCACATAATCGCCTATTACTAAAATAAACTACTAAGATAAAAAACCAGATTGAAAAACATAGGAAACAATCTTTCCCAAGTTTACCTGCAGCACAAATAACTATTATTCACAGAATTATAAATGTTGATTATTTGCAGCTAACCCTTCAAACAACCACAACATCATACCACTACAGATAAACCTGAATCATAAACAAGGCTCTGCTGTGTTTATGGTACCAGTTTATGTTTATGGTACCAGTCATATTTAAGACTGGTACCCAGTTTGCCAAACATGTCATGTCTAATCACACCTTTGAATTCCCTCTGCCATCCTTTCATTTTCAGGATTCTCAGTGGTCACCTTCTCAGAGAAGCCTTTCCTGACTATCCCATACAAACCAGTACTTTGCATCACTCTGTACCCCTACACAGATTTTCTTTCAATTTCTGTCTCCCGAACTAGAAGGTAAGATACACAAGGGCTTATATCCAGATGCCTGGAGCAATGCACACAGTTGGCAACAATAAATATTTAATGAGAGAAAGAATTCATCTAATGGGGGAAATTAGAAATTATAGGTGCTTCAAGACCTTTAAAAATACACATCCCTCAAAATTACCAAATGCCTTCCTTCTTGTATTTTCCCTAGGTATATCTTAAGATATCAAAACTAATTAAGTACAATAAATAACCACATTTCTTTATTTACATTACACAATGTAAACAGCCTGGTAAAGTCTTACATTTCCTTCTAATAAAAGAGACATATTTAAGGGAAAAAAAATTTACATCAATGTTTTGATGTTCTCAAGAAAAATGTATACTCCTATATGTAGAAGATGTAATTAACTTTCAAACTATGGCCTCCACTTCAGGCTTTTCAAGGAAGCCCCTGAGTAGTAAGAACAGGTAAAGACATGAATGGGAATGTGAGGACATTCTGGGGATAACAAAATCCTTTGAAAAAGCTGATAAAAGAAACAGACCCACTTTACAACAAATGTACACAATACACAAAAGTTTACAGACCACTGTGAGGGAATCACGCTGGCCCGTCTAGGAACCATGAGATTCCAACCTTAAAAGTTCTTATTCAGGACCAAGAACTGAGGTACAAGAGACTACATATCCTCACCCACTGAATTATAGTATACTTTTTTAAAAACCTACAGGAAATGATGAAAATATTAAACTTGAGACACACTTCATAGTTTAAAACAGACCTCAGTAATGTGTTAACCACACTACCCACACTCTGAGCTTATGTGATCCTGCTACCATTGCTAACACATCATAAAAATTTACTTTCTTCAATGAAACTGTTTAAGCTCACTACATTACTAACATTCAAACTTAAGCGATCAGGAAGAGCAACAGATTAATGATTAAGAAAAAAAAATCCTTTCAAAACTTACCTGTGTTTTTCCAAGAAGTCGATAAGCTTGTTGAACTTTGGTGTAGTGGTTAACGTCAAAATTCTTGCATATTTTGGACAGAGCAACATCCAACTGTTCCTATGTAAACAAAAGAGAAGGTGAGAGGTGGTTAAGGTATCATGTTTTCAAGGTAATAAGAAAATAATAGACTAATTCCTCACTTTTAATTAATATCTAAACACATTACGATCACACTGGATTTAAGAGTCAAAAACAAATTTAATGAAAAATATAAGTTGTCCTTTTGTTTGGCTGCACCAAACGCTGGCAGGCTCGCAGTTCCCCAAGCAGGGGTCACACCCAGGACACGGCAATGAAGCACCAGGTCCTAACCACCAGGGAATAAACTATAATTCTTATTACCAACTATACTCAAGTTTATTGAGATGTTATTAATATGTGAATTAAAAAAATTTTTTTCCAACTGTTTCAAGGGACACAAAATAATTATAATAGTCTCTAAAGGAATTCTAGTTTTTATTTTTACTGAGCTTTATGTTTCATCAAGCATCAGCTAAAATCGTGTAATTATATGAAATGAGTTTGTAGGACTACTGAAAAATAAAACCCTTCTTAATCGCTGAAAAGTAATTCTCAACAAAACTACATTGACTTAAAAGTATACACCTCAAGGTATTGCCTTTTTATATCTAAGTGTATCCACTTTGTTTATGGGATTCTATCTCAATGATTTCATTTAAATTATAAGAATGAAGAAAACTGAGTTTTCAAAAGAAAGTCTTCATTAAAATATTCAGGTGATTAAAAAAAAGAAAAAAGAAATAAAAGAAAAAAAATCAGGTGATTATTTACTTAAGGGATTTTCAAAATAATTCTATTTATGCTTACCAAATAACTTATCATTCTTACTATGGAAACAATTGCATTTATGATCAAAAACTACTTTCACAATGGACATTTGAAAGTCTAGCCTCAACCTTTGTAAGAGCTCTCATCAGGAAAACAAAATAAAATCTCAGAAGAAACTAAATAATTCTTATTAAATGTATTTAAATGAACCCTCTGCTTTACAAAGATTGCTGAGGAAGACTTTATGCTCAGAAAGCTTTTCATGTCCAGTTTCTACACATTTGAGGAACTGTGTGAGATATTATTTTGAGGTTTAGGAATTTAGGAAGTTCCTAAATTTAGGAAGGTTATCATCAATCAATAATCATTCTTAAACTCAGTAAACTAAAAAGGAGAAATAGCTGATAATCAAAAATAATTAATACGTGGTAAATACTCTGCCTATAGTTTATGTGAGCACACACCTATAACTAAGAGTTTAGGAATCTTTGTAGATATGGTAATATTTTCAAATACTCTTTCCAGACCCTATAATTCCTAAATTATCTTTGAGAGGACGAGTAAATTAACATTAACTTGACCAAGTCTGTTAACATTAACAGACATTCCTAATGAAAACCACAAAGACTAGAGATCTAGAAACACTGGTAAGAATATGGAAGTCAAAACATAAGATACATCTATGCTATTCAGAAACCTCTAGAAAGAAAGTCGTTTAACTTAAGATATAATCCGTCTTACCTCAATTTGTTCTAAAGTATCTTGCAACTTTGAATTCAGTTCACTATTAAATAAAACAGAATTAGGTGTGTCAATCTTTAAAAGAGACAAACTAGATGAATAAACACTTAAAATTGACAAATCAATACTATGAGCAGTTAATTTGTGCTGATTCTACAGACAGTATGATAAGGCAAGAAAAATAAACAAAAGGAAAAAAATTAGAAAGGAAGAAATAAGAGTCATCACAGAAAATCCTGAAGAATTTATAGATAAAACTAAGAATTTAAGTGTCCCATGGATGGCGGAGCCTGTTGGGCTGCAGTCCATGGGGTCGCTGGGAGTTGGACACTGAGCGACTTCACTTTCACTTTCACTTTTCACTTTCATGCATTGGAGAAGGAAATGGCAACCCACTCCAGTGTTCTTGCCTGGAGAATCCCAGGGACGGAGGAGCCTGATGGGCTGCCGTCTATGCGGTCACACAGAGTTGGACACGACTGAAGCGTCTTAGCAGCAGCAGCAGCAGCAAGTTTTAAAGATAATATGTGTAATATAGATGAAAAGTAAAACAAAGATAAAACTAATCTCTATATATAGAAACAAGGAATTAGACAATGAAATTTTTAAAGATACGTTTCAAAAAACCAAATACCTGGGAATAAACCAAATAAAGAATATACAATACAAAACAGAGCCAAAATACAGAAGACCACTGTACAGAGGTATATACCATACAAACAGACTAAAATCTTTAATACAACTGATACCAATTCTCACAAAACTGATATCATAAAATAACTGATATCTTATTAATATTAAGCCAGTGCGCTTTTTAATGGAGGAATTGACAAACTGCTTCTAAAAATTATGTGGAAACTCAAAGGGCCAAGACTAGTTAAGCAAACCCCAAAGAATAATGCCGTAAGACACACTAAAAACAGGCTGACTTACTCTAAAGTCACAGCAGTAAGGCGGTGTGGCACTTATCATAAGAACACATTAACAGGTCAACAGAACAGAATAAAAACAAAGGGTAAAAGCCTTAAATACTTGACAAAGAAGATATTCAACTGGCCAATGAACATATAAATATGTACTCTTTCAGGCATTCAGGAAATGCAAATTAAAACTACAAAAAGACTATAACAAATGACTAGAATGGCTAAAAATATTTTTAAAAAATTAAAAACAATGTCAACAAATGTTGGGAAGAATGTAGAATAAAACCCTCAACTCAGTGCTGGAAAAGGGAAAAGTGATACCACCTCTCTGGAACCATTAATACTCCTGAAACTCAACATACACTTACTCCAGGTGTATCTATCAGAAGTGCATACACAATCCTCACAACATTATCTGTAACAGGCAAAAACTTGAAGCAGCTCAACTGTCTATGAAAAATTAAAGGGATATATTTATTTATATGATAAAATACTATAGCAGTGAAAATGTGTCACCTGAATCTCAAAAACATAATACAAAAGATGTCAGTTTAAAAAATACATACTGCATGATTCCATTTACATAAAGTTCAAAACAGGCAAAAATAACGTTAGTGACAGAAACCAGAACAGTGGTTACCCTGGCAATATAATGACTGGAATGAGGCATGAAGGAAGTTTCTAGGGTCCCAGAAATGTTCTAGTTCTGTTTTTATTTCTGGGAAGTAACTATACAATTATGTTCCCTTTGTAAAATGAATTGAGTTATACATTTAGGGTATGTGATTGAATCTGATTTTTTTCCCCTTTAATCCGCCAGCGTTAGTGTTAGTTGCTCAGTCATGCTCAACTCTTTGCAATCCTATGGGCTGTAGCCTGCCAGCCTCCTCCGTCCATGGGATTTTAAAGGCAAGATACTGAAGTGTGTTGCCACTCCCTTCTCCAAGCGATCTTCTGACCCCAGGGATTGAATGGGGTCTCCCACATTGCAAGTTGACTCTACCACCTGAGCCATCAGGGAACCCCTAATTCTCAAGAGGTCAGTTTAAAAACAACTGATATTATTTGAATTATAATACCTCATTACTAAAAAATATCTGCTGTTATCTAAAAAAGTAAATATAATTTTAGAGAAAATGTTTTGACAAAAGGGATTAAGGTAAAAGTAAAATAAAATAGTAAGAACAAGAGAAAGATGCAGTTTCACAGCAAAATTATACAAGGGTTTTTTTTTGTTTGTTTTTTTCCTTACAACTGTCATCTGATTATCAATGTGATTCTCAAAGTCCTAGCAGCCAAAACAAATAGGGAAGGCCACAGTACACAATTCGGTGTCCAGAATATCAAAACAAACCAGTAATTTAAGAGAAAGAGCAAAAACAAAGAGACAAAACTCACTTTCGCTGGCATTAAATTCAGAGAGAAAATTTTGCCAGTCTTGATAAAGAGAACAGCAATATTTTATCTCCTATGGCACAACACCCTGGGCCTTATAGAATATACAATATGATTCATGGCTTCCCTTAGAGAGCCTTTTAATGAAAACTGAGAAGATAACAACAAAGTGGTCTGATAGAGAGAAAGATACAGACATACACAAATGCAAAGCAATCTGTCAGGAAAGTGAAACCAACAATAACACAAGTACCCAGTTTTGAAGGTCTCACAGATAAACATTAAAACCCATGGAGGAATTAGGCCATTTTCAACAAATACTGTGTACCATAAGCATGCTTTTAATTAAGGTTGAGAATGGAAGATTATGCTCTCAAGTAAAAACTGAAATGAACAAGCCTTCATCATTTGACAATCAACAGTGTAGCAATCTGGAGAAGTAAATGGCTACCCACTCCAGGATTCTTGCCTGAAGAACCCCATGGACAGAGGAGCCTGGAGGGCTACTGTCCATGGGGTTACAAAGAATCGGACTCAACTGAGCACCTCAACAAAAAAGACAACAGTCCTGTGCACCTGGCCATTTCCTGCTATCATCTGGCAGCTTCATATGGATGCTACCCTGCCTGGTCCCTAAAGACAGCTGAGTTTGCAGTTCCTAAGTGAAGCAGAAATAAAAATCGTATTAATCCACTGCTTTAACACTTTTGGTGATTCCCCGTGAAACAAAGGATAAAGCCCTAAATTAGCATGGCACTTAAGACTCTTCATAATTGACAAAAAATTAACTTCCCATTCACTTTTCAGTGCCTCTACAGTTGACCCTTGAACAACAGGCATTTGAATTGCACTGGTCGACTTATAAGTGGATGTTTTTCAATAGTAAATCCTACAGTACTTCCTGATCCTCAGTTGGTTGAATCCATAGATGCGGATTCACCTATTCAGAGGTCCAAGTAGGTAAGTTATATGTGGATTTTCTTTTTTTTTTTCTAATTTTATTTTTAATCTTTACATAATTGTATTAGTTTTGCCAAATATCAAAATGAATCCGCCACAGGTATACATGTGTTCCCCATCCCGAACCCTCCTCCCTCCTCCCTCCTCATACCAACCCTCTGGGTCGTCCCAGTGCACCAGCCCCAAGCATCCAGCATCGTGCATCAAACCTGGACTGGCAACTCGTTTCCCACATGATATTTTACATGTTTCAATGCCATTCTCCCAAATCTTCCCACCCTCTCCCTCTCCCACAGAGTCCATAAGACTGTTCTATACATCAGTGTCTCTTTTGCTGTCTCGTATACAGAGTTATTGTTACCATCTTTCTAAATTCCATATATATGCGTTAGTATACTGTATTTATGTTTTTCCTTCTGGCTTACTTCACTCTGTATAATAGGCTCCAGTTTCATCCACCTCATTAGAACTGATTCAAATGTATTCTTTTTAATGGCTGAGTAATACTCCATTGTGTATATGTACCACTGCTTTCTTATCCATTCATCTGCTGATGGACATCTAGGTTGCTTCCATGTCCTGGCTATTATAAACAGTGCTGCGATGAACATTGGGGTACACGTGTCTCTTTCCCTTCTGGTTTCCTCAGTGTGTATGCCCAGCAGTGGGATTGCTGGATCATAAGGCAGTTCTATTTCCAGTTTTTTAAGGAATCTCCACACTGTTCTCCATAGTGGCTGTACTAGGTTGCATTCCCACCAACAGTGTAAGAGGGTTCCCTTTTCTCCACACCCTCTCCAGCATTTATTATTTGTAGACTTTTGGATCGCAGCCATTCTGACTGGTGTGAAATGGTACCTCATAGTGGTTTTGATTTGCATTTCTCTGATAATGAGTGATGTTGAGCATCTTTTCATGTGTTTGTTAGCCATCTGTATGTCTTCTTTGGAGAAATGTCTATTTAGTTCTTTGGCCCATTTTTTGATTGGGTCGTTTATTTTTCTGGAGTTGAGCTGTAGGAGTTGCTTGTATATTTTTGAGATTAGTTGTTTGTCGGTTGCTTCATTTGCTATTATTTTCTCCCATTCTGAAGGCTGTCTTTTCACCTTGCTAATAGTTTCCTTTGATGTGCAGAAGCTTTTAAGGTTAATTAGGTCCCATTTGTTTATTTTTGCTTTTATTTCCAATATTCTGGGAGGTGGGTCATAGAGGATCCTGCTGTGATGTATGTCAGAGAGTGTTTTGCCTATGTTCTCCTCTAGGAGTTTTATAGTTTCTGGTCTTACGTTTAGATCTTTAATCCATTTTGAGTTTATTTTTGTGTATGGTGTTAGAAAGTGGTCCAGTTTCATTCTTTTACAAGTGGTTGACCAGATTTCCCAGCACCACTTGTTAAAGAGATTGTCTTTAATCCATTGTATATTCTTGCCTCCTTTGTCAAAGATAAGGTGTCCATATGTGCGTGGATTTATCTCTGGGCTTTCTATTTTATTCCATTGATCAATATTTCTGTCTTTGTGCCAGTACCATACTGTCTTGATAACTGTGGCTTTGTAGTAGAGCCTGAAGTCAGGTAGGTTGATTCCTCCAGTTCCATTCTTCTTTCTCAAGATCGCTTTGGCTATTCGAGGTTTTTTGTATTTCCATACAAATTGTGAAATTATTTGTTCTAGCTCTGTGAAGAATACTGTTGGTAGCTTGATAGGGATTGCATTGAATCTATAAATTGCTTTGGGTAGTATACTCATTTTCACTATATTGATTCTTCCAATCCATGAACATGGTATATTTCTCCATCTATTAGTGTCCTCTTTGATTTCTTTCACCAGTGTTTTATAGTTTTCTATATATAGGTCTTTAGTTTCTTTAGGTAGATATATTCCTAAGTATTTTATTCTTTCCGTTGCAATGGTGAATGGAATTGTTTCCTTAATTTCTCTTTCTGTTTTCTCATTATTAGTGTATAGGAATGCAAGGGATTTCTGTGTGTTGATTTTATATCCTGCAACTTTACTATAGTCATTGATTATTTCTAGTAATTTTCTGGTGGAATCTTTAGGGTTTTCTATGTAGAGGATCATGTCATCTGCAAATAGTGAGAGTTTTACTTCTTCTTTTCCAATTTGGATTCCTTTTATTTCTTTTTCTGCTCTGATTGCTGTGGCCAAAACTTCCAAAACTATGTTGAATAGTAATGGTGAAAGTGGGCACCCTTGTCTTGTTCCTGACTTTAGAGGAAATGCTTTCAATTTTTCACCATTGAGGATAATGTTTGCTGTGGGTTTGTCATATATAGCTTTTATTATGTTGAGGTATGTTCCTTCTATTCCTGCTTTCTGGAGAGTTTTTATCATAAATGGATGTTGAATTTTGTCAAAGGCTTTCTCTGCATCTATTGAGATAATCATATGGTTTTTATTTTTCAATTTGTTAATGTGGTGTATTACATTGATTGATTTGCGGATATTGAAGAATCCTTGCATCCCTGGGATAAAGCCCACTTGATCATGGTGTATGATCTTTTGAATGTGTTGCTGGATTCTGATTGCTAGAATTTTGTTAAGGATTTTTGCATCTATGTTCATCAGTGATATTGGCCTGTAGTTTTCTTTTTTTGTGGCATCTTTGTCAGGTTTTGGTATTAGGGTGATGGTGGCCTCATAGAATGAGTTTGGAAGTTTACCTTCTTCTGCAATTTTCTGGAAGAGTTTGAGCAGGATAGGTGTGAGCTCTTCTCTAAATTTTTGGTAGAATTCAGCTGTGAAGCCGTCTGGACCTGGGCTTTTGTTTGCTGGATGATTTTTGATTACAGTTTCAATTTCCATGCTTGTGATGGGTCTGTTAAGATTTTCTATTTCTTCCTGGTCCAATTTTGGAAAGTTGTACTGTTCTAAGAATTTGTCCATTTCTTCCACGTTGTCCATTTTATTGGCATATAATTGTTGATAGTAGTCTCTTATGATCCTTTGTATTTCTGTGTTGTCTGTTGTGATCTCTCCATTTTCGTTTCTAATTTTGTTGATTTGATTTTTCTCCCTTTGTTTCTTGATGAGTCTGGCTAATGGTTTGTCAACTTTATTTATCCTTTCAAAGAACCAGCTTTTGGTTTTGTTGATTTTTGCTATGGTCTCTTTTGTTTCTTTTGCATTTATTTCTGCTCTAATTTTTAAGATTTCTTTCCTTCTACTAGCCCTGGGGTTCTTCATTTCTTCCTTTTCTAGTTGCTTTAGGTGTAGAGTTAGGTTATTTATTTGACTTTTTTCTTGTTTCTTGAGGTGTGCCTGTATTGCTATGAACTCTCCCCTTAGGACTGCTTTTACCGTGTCCCACAGGTTTTGGGTTGTTGTGTTTTCATTTTCATTCGTTTCTATGCAAATTTTGATTTCTTTTTTGATTTCTTCTGTGATTTGTTGGTTATTCAGCAGTGTGTTGTTCAGCCTCCATATGTTGGAATTTTTAATAGTTTTTCTCCTGTAATTGAGATCTAATCCTACTGCATTGTGATCAGAAAAAATGCTTGGAATGATTTCTATTTTTTTGAATTTACCAAGGCTAGCTTTATGGCCCAGGATGTGATCTATCCTGGAGAAGGTTCCATGTGCGCTTGAGAAAAAGGTGAAATTCATTGTTTTGGGATGAAATGTCCTATAGATATCAATTAGGTCTAACTGGTCTATTGTATCGTTTAAAGTTTGTGTTTCCTTGTTAATTTTCTGTTTAGTTGATCTATCCATAGGTGTAAGTGGGGTATTAAAGTCTCCCACTATTATTGTGTTATTATTAATTTCTCCTTTCATACTTGTTAGCATTTGTCTTACGAACTGTGGTGCTCCTGTGTTGGGTGCATATATATTTATAATTGTTATATCTTCTTCTTGGATTGATCCTTTGATCATTATGTAGTGACCTTCTTTGTCTCTTTTCACAGCCTTTGTTTTAAAGTCTATTTTATCTGATATAAGTATTGCTACTCCTGCTTTCTTTTGGTCCCTATTTGCATGGAAAATCTTTTTCCAGCCCTTCACTTTCAGTCTGTATGTGTTCCCTGTTTTGAGGTGGGTCTCTTGTAGACAACATATGTAGGGGTCTTGTTTTTGTATCCATTCAGCCAGTCTTTGTCTTTTGGTTGGGGCATTCAACCCATTTACATTTAAGGTAATTACTGATAAGTATGATCCCGTTGCCATTTACTTTATTGTTTTGGGTTCGAGTTTATACACCGTTTTTGTGTTTCCTGTCTAGAGAATATCCTTTAGTATTTGTTGGAGAGCTGGTTTGGTGGTGCAGAATTCTCTCAGCTTTTGCTTGTCTGAAAAGCTTTTGATTTCTCCTTCATACTTGAATGAGATCCTTGCTGGGTACAATAATCTGGGCTGTAGGTTATTTTCTTTCATCATTTTAAGTATGTCTTGCCATTCCCTCCTGGCTTGAAGAGTTTCTATTGAAAGATCAGCTGTTATCCGTATGGGAATTCCCTTGTGTGTTATTTGTTGTTTTTCCCTTGCTGCTTTTAATATTTGTTCTTTGTGTTTGATCTTTGTTAATTTGATTAGTATGTGTCTTGGGGTGTTTCTCCTTGGGTTTATCCTGTTTGGGACTCTCTGGGTTTCTTGTACTTGGGTGATTATTTCCTTCCCCATTTTAGGGAAGTTTTCCACTATTATCTCCTCAAGTATTTTCTCATGGTCTTTCTTTTTGTCTTCTTCTTCTGGAACCCCTATGATTCGAATGTTGTAGCGTTTAATATTGTCCTGGAGGTCTCTGAGATTGTCCTCATTTCTTTTGATTCGTTTTTCTTTTATCCTCTCTGATTCATTTATTTCTACCATTCTATCTTCTAATTCACTAATCCTGTCTTCTGCCTCTGTTATTCTACTATTTGTTGCCTCCAGAGTGTTTTTAATTTCACTTATTGCATTATTCATTATATATTGACTCTTTTTTATTTCTTCTAGGTCCTTGTTAAACCTTTCTTGCATCTTCTCAATCCTTGTCTCCAGGCTATTTATCTGTGATTCCATTTTAGTTTCAAGATTTTGGATCAATTTCACTATCATTATTCGGAATTCTTTATCAGGTAGATTCCCTATCTCTTCCTCTTTTGTTTGGTTTGGTGGGCATTTATCCTGTTCCTTTATCTGCTGAGTATTCCTCTGTCTCTTCATCTTGTTTAAATTGCTGAGTTTGGGGTGTCCTTTCTGTATTCTGGCAGTTTGTGGAGTTCTCTTTATTGTGGCGTTTCCTCACTGTGTGTGGGTTTGTACAGGTGGCTTGTCAAGGTTTCCTGGTTAGGGAAGCTTGTGTCGGTGTTCTGGTGGGTGGAGCTGTATTTCTTCTCTCTGGAGTGCAATGAAATGTCCAGTAATGATTTATGAGATGTCTATAGTTTTGGGGTGACTTTGGGCAGCCTGTATCTTGAAGCTCAGGGCTGTGTTCCTTTGTTGCTAGAGAATTTGTTTGGTATGTCTTGCCCTGGAATTTATTGGCCCTTGTGTGGTGCTTGGTTTCAGTGTCGGTATGGATGCATTTGATGAGCTCCCGTCAATTAATGTTCCTTGGAGTCAGGAGTTCCCTGGAGTCAGGGTTTGGACTTAAGTCTCCTGCTTCCGGTTATCGGTCTTATTTTTACAGTAGTTTCAAAACTTCTCCTTCTATACAGCACCATTGATAAAACATCTACATTAAAGATGAAAAGTTTCTCTACAGTGAGGGTCACTCAGAGAGGTTCACAGGGTTACAATGGAGAAGAGAAGAGGGAGGAGGGAGTTAGAGGTGACCCAAATGAGATGAAGTGAATCAATAGTGGAGAGACTGGGCTAGCCAGTAGTCACTTCCTTATGTGCACTCCACAACTGGACCACTCAGAGATGTTCACGGGGTTATACAGAGAAGAGAAGAAGGAGGAAGGTAACAGAGGTGGCCAGAAGGATAAAAGGGGGGAATGAAAAGGAGGGAGACAGATCCAGCCAGTAATCAGTTCCCTAAGTGTTCTCCACCGTCTGGAACACACAGAATTTCACAGAGTTGGGTAGAGTAGAGAGGGGTTAGGGAGGAGACACAGGCGACCTGGTGGAGAAAAAGGAGAGTCCAAAGGGAGAGAGAGCAGTCAAGCCAGTAATCTCACTCCCTAGTGAAAAATGGGTCCTGAAGATTGGGTCCTTAAAGGTACAAAATTGGTAACAAATACATAAAAGCAAAAATTAAAAATCTAGAGTAGAGTTTGGAATTTCAAAAATATGATGTTAAAGAAAAGAAGAAGGAAAAGAAAGAGAGAAAAAATGAACAAACAAAAACAAACAAGGTCGTGAAAATTATAAAGAAAGTACAGGTACAAAATTGATAACTAATACCAGAAAGCAAAAATTAAAAATCTAGAGTAGAGTTTGGAATTTCAAAAATACAATGTTAAAGAAAAGAAGAAGGAAAAGAAAGAGAAAAAACGAACAAACAAAAACAAACAAGGTCGCGAAAATTATAAAGAAAGTACAGGTACAAAATTGATAACTAATACCAGAAAGCAAAAATTAAAAATCTAGAGTAGAGTTTGGAATTTCAAAAATACAATGTTAAAAAAAAAAAAAAAGAAGAAGAAGAAGAAGAAAAATAAAGAGAGAAAACAAACAAACAAATACGAACAATGTCACAAAAATTATAAAGAAAATACAGGTACAAAATTGATATCAAATACCAAAAAGCATAAATTAAAAATCTAGAGTAAGGTTTGGAATTTCAGATATACAATGTTATATAAAAGAAGAAGAGAAAGAAACAGAGAAGGAAAAAAAAAAAAAAAAGTCAGAAATTATATAAAAAAAAAAAAACTATAGGTACAAAATTGATAAAATATACCAAAAAGTGAAAATTAAAAATCTAGAGTAGAGTTTGGAATTCAAAAATACAATGTTAAAGAAAAGAAGAAAAAAACAAAAACAAAAACAAACAAAAAACAAGGTCAAAAAATTATAAAATATATATATATGAAGTTTGCTGAAGAAGAAAAAAATAGGGTCTGTTTTTTTTTTTTTTGCAAAGTAATAGGTTATAAAAGTGAAATTTAAAGGAACAATAGAGGACTTAAAAAAAATTTTTTTTTAATTAAAAAAAAAAGAAAAGGAAAGAATGATCGTAAAAATAATAAAAATATATCTAGGACTTTTTTGTGTTTTTTTTGTGGGTGTTGTGGGTTCAGTTCATTTTTGGCTAGTTCCTTGGTCTGGCTTATATTTCTCAAGATCTATGGGCCCCTTCCTATGTAGTCCGTAGTAACCACAGGGTTTTGATCTATTGCCTGTAGCTTCCAAGGCGTTTCCCTCTGTTATATCTTCTTCTGTTTGCTAGTCTCTTCAGTATCTGGTTTCCGCCCTGACACAAAGGGCATGGTGGAGGACACTTTTTTTTTTTTTTTTTAGGCTTACTTGTTCAGTCGCGCTGTGGGGAGGGAGGGAGGGAGGGAGGGATGCTGCAAACAAATAACACTGGCGTGGGCTCACAGTGCCTCAGCCACCCTGGGTCTGCCCCTGCTCACGGCGCGTGTAGCCTCCCTGTCCACACTGCTCGGACTCTAGGTTGTTCCGCCGGGAACAATCCGAGGCTGGCCCTGGGCTGCATGCACCTCCCAGGTCCAAGCCGCTCAGGTTCAGGCACTCGGGTAGTCCTCAGAGGCGCAGACTCAGTTGGGCCTGCGTTTTGTGCTCTTCCCAGGTCCGAGCAGCTCAGGTGATGAGGTGTTTGGTGAGCGCCAATGCTGCGACTTATCGCCTCCCCGCCACTCGGTTATCTGGGTGTTAAAACCGGCGCACCTTCTCAGGCAGATGTTGGCCGTCCAGACCCCCAAGAAGTTTTAGTTAGCAAAGAAGCCTGCTTACAGTTTTATAGATAATGTCTCTCTGGGGCTGTGATTGCTCCCTTCCGGCTCTGGCTGCCTGTCACCAGAGGGGGAAGATCTGCAGCCGGCTATCTCTGTTCAGTCCTTTGTTCCGTGCGCGGGCCTGGCGGTCTTAGGTTAGGGCTGGCTTTTCGCGTGGTAGATATCCCACAGTCTGGTTTGCTAGCCCAAATTATTTCGCTCAGATAGCGCTCAGGGTATTCAGGCCAGATTCTTACTCTCAGTGATGCAGCCCACGCCGCGCCTCCCTGCCCAGCCCCGGCTTGCTAATGGCGGATGCAGGCGTCTGCGCTGCTTCTCCGCTGGGGGAGTTACCGTAGGGCTCGCAATCTGCGAGTTTTAATTGTTTATTTATTTTTTCTCCCTGTTATGTTGCCCTCTGTGCTTCCAAAGCTCGGCACAGATTCGGCAGTGAGAAGGTTTCCTGGTGTTTGGAAACTTCTCTCATTTTAAGATTCCCTTCCCGGGACGGAACTCCATCCCTCCCTCTTTTGTCTCTTTTTTTTTGTTTTTAATATTTTTTCCTACCTCCTTTCAAAGAGTTGGGTTGCTTTTCTGGGTGCCTGATGTCCTCTGCCGGCATTCAGAAGTTGTTTTGTGGAATTTACTCGACGTTTAAATGCTCTTTTGATGAATTTGTGGGGGAGAAAGTGTTCTCCCCGTCCTACTCCTCCGCCATCTTGGCTCCTCCCCCTATATGTGGATTTTCGAATGAGCCAAGGGTGAGCACCACTAACCCCTAGGTTGTTCAAGGGCAACTATATTTTAGTCAGATGGACGAGGTGCAATTCCCCAAACAAACCCCAGGCTTTTCCATTCTCTATTCTTGCATATAATGTTCACAATAGCTAGAAAGTACATTCCTTTTTTCTCACTCCCAAATGTCTTTTTTTCTGGGAAGTCTCTCTCTTCTCACTGTTTCCTTAAGTTACACAATGCTGTGTTTACAGCACCCTGAATTAGAGTAAAGAAGTATCTGTGACTATTTATCAGAGCAGACTGTGGCTTATTCCCCAGGGATTCCCCAGGACTAACTAAATTCACTGCCTGACTCAGAGCAGGAAATAAACATCTGCTGAGTCAAATTTGCAATGCAAACAAAAAACAGCAAACTTTAACCATCATTCCTTTAGCCGCCATATCTACTTCAATTTTAAAAAAAGAAAGGAGAACATTTTAGAAGAATAAGAGTCAGACTGGACTCTGGTCTACAGGGGTCTTAGTAAAGGGGAAAAAAAAAAAAAAGAGCAAGAGAGAGAGAGAGAGAAGCAGAGAAGTTGGTTCTACTCCTCTATCACACAGTGCTCAGAAGTTCACTAAGGCTGAAGACACAGACATGGAGAGGCAAAAACACCTAGAATAATAAGTATCAGAATTCGTAAACATATTCTTTCAGGGAATATTGAGTTTGGAGAAAAAAGGAATATATCTAAACTAATTCAGAGGTGATAGTAACAACTTATTCAGCTTCTCAACTGAAAAAAATGGGCTTTAGAGTTTATTCACAATATTATCATAAATCTAGGTGCTTTTATTCCTTCTATTACTCGTGGTTAAAATGATTTTGTAGCCTATATATTAAGAGTTAACAATGCAAGCATGGCAATGTATATGGTATGCAGAAATTTTAAAATAAATCTATAAATCAACCATCTTGGTTTTATTAAAAATGCTTTCAAGAGGGAAGGGATGTATGTATAGGTATGGCTGATTCTTGTTGCTGTATGGCAGAAACCAACACAACATCGTACAGCAATTATCCACCAATTAAAAATAAATTTTAAAAAATGCTTTCAAAATCTACAACTGTAGTTTGATAACAGTTGGCTACTAATTAAAGATATACACATAAAAATATGATTAAGGAGTGGGCATATTAAATGTGGTCTTTAAAGAAATCCTCAGCCATCATTTAGAAATATGAATTTCAGTTATTTGGGTCAGTTAATCAGAGTATTTAAAAAGGACCTAGTCATGAACATTTGGATAAATAAAAGCTATATTATGGTCAAAAAAATTACTAGTTGTAAGATGAAAGACTAAAAGCTATTAAAAGCTATTTGCAAGTGAGTGGAATGACTCAAACAATTTGCAGGGCATTTTTATAATCACTACAGAAAATATTAAAAATAACTTTCATAAATAATTAACCTTCCTTTTAAGTAGCTGCTCTGGGACACAAACTCACAAAATGTGTCCTGCTGCTGCTGCTGCTAAGTCGCTTCCGACTCTGTGTGATGCCATAGACGGCAGCCCACCAGGCTCCCCCGTCCCTGGGATTCTCCAGGCAAGAACACTGGAGTGGGTTGCCATTTCCTTCTCCAGTGCAGGAAAGAAAACTGCAATTTGACTGTACTGAAAGACAAGATGGTATGGAGGTATCACCCTCTTAATGATCTTTCCCTGGTTTGTTATTAAGCCAGGTGATTTAAGACAAGTCTCTTAATAACTCTGGGCACCAGTTTCCTATACAAAAGTGGGCTGGATCCAAAGGGCTGCTTCAAGCTCTAAAGTTTCTAGGTTTTATTATATGCTGAACACCAGCTAACCAATCAGCACATCTTTGTATATGATTCAGCAGAACGCTAAAACCTCTGGAACACACGTAAGTAAAATTTATCCTTCCAAATTTATACTGTGTGCCCACGACCCCCAGAAACTCCAGTCTGTTTAGATCAGAGGTATTATATAATTCCAAGGATTTCAATCTACTCACTGCTGCCGAGTTTTATCAACAGACCTCAGAGAAAACATGATTTTCAAACACACTGAAGCTAAACAAACAACCTTGAGGTACCATCAAGTGTCACAGGATCCTTCAAACCACAGAAAAACTGTAAAAGAACTCCAAGATCACTTTGAATCAACCGAGATCTCTGACCACACACTGTTCAGAAATCCCAGACCTAACTCACAACACAACCATTCACCACATAGAAAGTTCAGAATTCATTAAAAGGACACTAAAAATGTTCAAAATATTTCCAAGCTCTATGAATTATAATTCCAGAGCAGAAGCCAGGCTCAGGAGTCAAATCTAGCCAAGAGGCTGTGTTTCTAAATAAAGTTTTATTGAAACACAGCCACATGCATTTGTTTACATATTGTCTAATGCCACTCTTGGTCTTCAAGGGCAGAGCTGAATAACTGCAACCAAGACCTTATGGTCTGCAAAATTTAAAATATTTATTATCTGGCCCTTTAAACACAAAGGCCCTCTGGCAGCCCTGTGCTACAGTTCGGCAGAAGACCTTTTAGTTGGTCAACTGATCAAAGTTAAAACAGAAATATTTATGTGCACTGAACATTTTAGGGCTTCGCTGGTGGCTCAGATAGTAAAGAATGTGCCTGTAGTGTGGGAGGACCCAGGTTCCATCCCTGGGTCAGGAGGATCCCCTGGAGAAGGGAATGGCTACCCACTCCAGTATTCTTGCCTGGAGAATCCCACAGACAAGAGGAGCCTGGTGGGCTACAGTCCATGGGGTCACAAAGAGTCAGACACAACAGAAGTGACTTGGCATGGGCACGTAATATTTTAACCAAAATTGTACAGTGTACTTCACTCATCCATTTCTGACTTAGAGCCAAGGTCTTTTCATTTGACTGGAGTTTTAACTTCTTAAGTCTCATATGAACCAGATCACAAATAAACTGACTGTCATTTCAAGTTTCAGATTCTCAAAATGGAAGCAGGAACCTAAAAACAAATGCAAAACAACCTGAATGTCAAATCACAGTTATCTTATATCCCCCAGTTTTTTATGAGTTGTCTCGCTTACAAAAGATTCAAAAGGAAATTTATTTTTAACAGTAAGTTCTATTTTTCCAATGCATCCAACTTACTTTCAAAAAGTTGTTTCACCTCATTAGTTTATTTACTCAAGCAACATAAAGACAGGAACAAACACAACTGGCAGAAACAGGTTTAGGAAAAACACAGTTAACTCTAGTCAGGATATACTTCAGAGATTGGAGCAAAATAATACAAATTGGCCTACTGGCCAGGAGCTTCCACTGCACATAACAGCTATTACATTGGTAGACGGCCTACCATAGTTGTGGTCAAGAACAACAAGATGTGTATCCCAGCAGATATAAACTTAAATCTTGCCTTTGCCACTCATTTTACAGAGCATCAATGTCCTCATCTACAAAAGAGAAAACACCACCACCTGAGGAATATTTTGTTAATGCTAAATAGGAAAAAATAAGGAACATTATCTTTAAATAAAAGATGTTTAAATATCTTTAAAAGATAAAAAATAAGTACAGTGCTTGATATATATTAAAGTCCAAAATTTTTCAAAAATTGTATCATCATCATTATCACTATTATCATGATTCAGTTTTTAAAACTGAAGAATAAAGCTTTAGTGAGAAAGCCTCATTAAAATCTGATTTAGAATTACTGTATTGTCAGTGCTGCCTTGGATAATGGTGCCAAGCTCCTACTCCCACTCCTATAAATGTCAGTATTTCCCATTCCCATGGGGGTATGGGAAGTGAGCCATTCACAGCTTGAGCATCTCTGATGGCTTTTGTTTATGTATGCTGTGGACTTAACTGGCATATCACCCCACAGTCCTGCCTGTTAACTGCCTGTTTTACCAACTCCTCACAGAACAAATACATTTCACAACCTCTTGGTATAACAAGTAAACACAGCATCTCATGTAGTTAAGCACTAAATAATACTTCATTCTTGTCTCATCATCTTAGAGTAAAGAATCTAAGACAGGACTTTTCTAGACTGGTGAAATTTTAGATCAAGTGAAAAAAAGAAAAATCCTTAAAATTTCTAAAAGACAGACACCATTTCTTTGGTAAAATGAGAAGGAGAGTAGTATCTGACTCTGTCCTTCGAAACAGGAGGCTTGAATAGACAACTAAGCAATGCCTTCCATTTTTCAAGGAAAAAAAATAACTTTTCTTTCAATCATTTGTCGTTCAGTTGCTAAGCTGTGTCCGCCTCTTTGCGACTGCATGGACTGCAGCACACCAGCCTTCCGTGTCCATCACCAACTCCTGGAGTTTACTCAGGCTCATGTCCATCGAGTCGGTGATACCATACGACCATCTCATCCTCTGACGTCCCCTTCTCCTCCTGTATGCATGGGCTAAATTAAGGTCATTTCAAAATCTGAAAATTTACCCCCTAAGTATCCTGTATTAAAAAAATTTTCCAAGAGGTAACTAACAACACACAACAAAGAAATGCACAAAAATGGAGTATTACAAAGATGACAGAAGCCGAGCAGGACCTACAAAAGTGAAAAATGTTCAACAGAAAAACACTATGGATTTGGATTTTCATTTAGAGACAAAGGATGACTTTTTCTTTTTCATACATCCAATCACTTAGTTCTGCAGATAATAATATTTAAATATCCATAATATAGTAAACATGACTTCTATTAATTTTTTAGAAGTAATCTATTAGAAAAAACAGAGATTTAATTATAGTTGTGAAAAGAATATAAATGTTATAAACTTGACCAAGTAAAAATAACAGTTTCACTAACAAAACCTAGAAGATGGAGAAGTGAAAAGAAGTGAAAGGAAGTATACCACGTGCCTATCTCTTATTGCTTTTTATTACGGGGAGTAAACAGTTATCGAGAACTATCTACATCAATAAATCAGGAAAAGGTTATTATTATAATGTAATCTTTTAAATTACAATGAAATCTGGTAGGATGAAAATTAAGCTGTAAAAATAGTTTACTCTGCTGCTGCTGCTAAGTCGCTTCAGTCGTGTCCGACTCTGTGCGACCCCATAGACAGCAGCCCACCAGGCTCCCCCGTCCCTGGGATTCTCCAGGCAAGAACACTGGAGTGGGTTGCCATTTCCTTCTCCAGTGCATGAAAGTGAAGAGTGAAAGTGGAGTCACTCAGTCGTGTCCAACTCTTAGCGACCCCATGGACTGCAGCCTTCCAGGCTCCTCCGTCCATGGGATTTTCCAGGCAAGAGTACTGGAGTGGGGTGCCATTGCCTTCTCCGATAGTTTACTCTAGGGAGTAGCAAAGGGAAGGATGGGTGGGCAGAATGAAAAACTTTCACCTTTTAAGACCATTTTGTTCAAGTGTCATGTTTTATGTAGATTTCACTTTACATTAACTTTAAATGGCACTGCCTGCAGGAGGAAGGCACAGGAAAACAAGGTAAAAGATAAGAAAGGAGGTGGTGTCAGAATAGCATGGTGTCAGTAACTCAGCCCAAGCAAATCAAGCAACAGGGACTCCAGACCTGCATGTGAGTCTAGCTGAGCAGGCCTGGTGATCCTGTAGACACACTCACTGTTCATCACTGCAGGTGAGGCTCCTGGGTTCCCCTCGTCTGAGTGTAAAGAAAGAGAGAGCAGACACTGCTTGCTAAGACGGAGAAGATCAGCGCCCAGTACTGCTGCTGTCTGTTGTTTAGTCACGACGTCATGTCTGACTCCACGGGACCCCATGGACTACAGCCCGCCAGGCTCCTCTCTCCATGGGATTTCTCAGGCACGATAGTGGAGTGGGTTGCCAACATTTCCTTCTCCAGGGGATCCTCCCGATCCAAGGAATCAAACCCAAGCCTCCTGCTTGGCAGGTGGATTCTTTACCACTGAGCCACCTGGGGAGCCCAAGTACTGCTGTACTTGTACTAAAGGCTATACTCATTATTCGATGACTTAAGGGTCTACAACCTACAATTTTCTTTCAACTGCCAAGATCATCATCTGAGGGGGGAAAAAAGGGTATTTTAAGATGATCAGAAATGAAATACTGCTGTCTACGTTAAAGTGCAGTAGCCAAAACCAGTTTAGGTGGTGCGTGAACTTTTTGGTGCATAATCTAGCGTGTGCTAAGATTCATTCAGGTAGTTTCTTTCAAAGGAAATTTTAAAAAGCAATGAAGAAGTTTTGACTTTTAATAACTTTTCATGAAATTAATTTAGATAAATGTCAAGTGATAAAGAAATTAATGCTTTATTTAGGCATACTTTAAGATAAACACTCTGATTCTTATTCCTGATAAATCCCAACCATATAACTCTGTCCCATCAAGCAAGATACCAAATTACTTGGTACTTCATGTATTAAACTACACCGTCATAGAACCCGAATTTATTAGGCATACAGTCAGTGCCTTTTTGTGCAGAAGCAAAGTTGTGAATTCTCTTTTTTTCCACTTTCAGAATCGTAAGAGCTCACCCTCACTTGTCCCATGTAATCTACTCCTAAGGCCACAGAGTCTCTGTCTTCTACCAAACACTTTATTTCCAATAAAGGAACGATGTGACTAGGAAAGAAGAGAGGAACATATAATCCACTAAGGAAAAATTAAGAAGTGTATGAATCTGCCTCCAACATAAAAACAAAAACACCAATTATCATCCAATAATGCCGAAACACTTAGAATCATGGAATGGTTCTCTTAAAGGACACTGCTAAGAAAAATATTTCTTGATTTTCTAATCATCAATAGGAATACAAAATAAATTTAAATGTTAAAGAAAATGAGTGTGAATTCAGTTGGAAATTAATTACTATTCTATGGTTACCAGAGTGTCAAATGATTTTTCACTTTTGAATCACTCAGATCTAAGCAAAAGATTAAATCTTGCCTTTGGCTAAATTCACAGCTCCAGGTAAATGGAAGGAACATTTAAAGTGCTTGTGAATTACGTCTGAACCAATGAGAGAGCTCAAGAACAGGTTCAATATTGACTGCATTCATAAGGCCAGCAGAAAAAGAGGAAAAGGAAGAAAATGCATAGAATAAGAAAGGTACATTAATTAATAAACACAAAATTAAAAGGAAATTATTAATATAATAAAATTCCTTTTATTTTTGTGGACTCAGTCTATCCTATATATCAATTAACTCTGTAGCTATATCCTAAATTGTATGATCTATAAGAGGTGAACAAGCTTAGGTTCTCCCAACTAGGAGCAAATGGGTGACCTAAGAGGTGAAGCTTCGAGAAGGGGACTGGGTTAGGCAGGACAAGGAAACACTGCTGTGTGTGGAAGAGAAGAATCGTCGTTGGAGGGCCTGTCATCACCACCAAGCAATTCATTGTCACTAAATTGCCAAGTTGAAAACACAATTCTAACAAATTTCCAGGAAACCTAAGGTAAAAATCCCACTACAATGAATTCCTTACGACATTTCAATGAGTCTATGCATCCATTTTTATCTATTTCCAGAATATGTCGACCTTTTATTACTGCACGCATGACTCATACATGTAAACACAGCATGCCTCTTACATTCTGTACATCTAAAATAAAACAATGACCAACTTAAATCATCATTACAGATTTTTCAATTTCAAAACTTTTCACCAGGTGAGGTAACTGTACTCACACCTCCTCCACACATCACTATATACCTAAAAGTGAAAAAGTGCTTAGAGGCTGCTTCATGCCAACCTGAAAAAAAACCCAAGTAAGGGTTTCTTTCAAAAACATTTTTTATAGCTAACTCTCATCAAGATATTTACTTTAACAAAGCTAAACACTGCAACTGATGGAAAAAATAAAGTATCAACATGTCATCTCAGTCTCTTGCCACCAGATTTCCACATTCATCCTTTCCTATTATAAAAGAACAGTGGACCTTTTCAAAGTCAATCTCTCCTATAATCCCTACAAAGCCTTATTAGGAGGATGTTCTCTCTTCTTTTCAATCTCTCACTCTTTCCCACTGATTTTCAAACACTCAAGTTTCTCCCTCTCAATTCCACATCTTTCTTCTTTATAAAATTTCCTCATCCTGTACTGACTCAGACGATAAAGCGTCTGCCTACAATGTGGGAGACCCAGGTTCGATCCCTGGGTTGCGAAGATCCCCTGGAGAAGGAAATGCCAACCCACTCCAGTTCTATTGCCTGGAATATCCGATGGACGGAGGATCCTGGTAGGCTACAGTCCATGGGGTCACAGAGTCGGACACGACTGAGTGACTTTACTTTCACTTTCATACTTACACTTCAACCAAATCTGTCCCCAACAAGGTCAACTTTGATTTCTTTGTTGCTATAAATACAATAGATAATTTCAGTCCTCATTTTGCCTGACATCTCTGCAACAAAGAACTTCATCACAATACCCATAATCTCATATCCACCACCCCGCATCCTCTCACTTAGCTAAACCCTCCTGCATCTCCTTCAGATCCTCCTTAGTCTTGACTCCTAAGGAGAATCAGATCCCAATGCTTCCACCACATGCTCAACTTCCTTCTCTCTAAAGCCCCATCTTACTTGTGCCTACCTCAATCCAAGTCCATCTTGAAGACCAAGGATTATACTGATTATATTTTATGTGATTCATCACTATACAACCAATTCCAAAACAAAGCACCTGGCATATAATAAGCACTCAACAGATATATAGCTGCCTGAATTATTTTAAACCAACCTGAAATAAACTTAGAATGAGAAATTCTAACAGACATATCATCACGAAATGAAGCAAATGGTTGTTATGCTTCTTCGGGAGCCAGAAGGCCCTGCTAGAAATGGTTCAAGTATATTCACGTACTAGAGCTAATACTCTATTCATCCAACCTAATAAATATAAATGACATAATCAAGTTTTTAATAGTAACAGTTAATCACTGTCAAAATGGACAAAATCCAAATATCACTGGTACCACTCAACTACGTGTTTCCTAATCAAATAAAAAGTATGTTGCTTCGAAATGCATAATCCTAGAGAAACAAAAGCCATAAAAAATACCATCTCTAGGGGGAAATACCCAGTTATTCCATACCCAGTAGAGACCTACGTGCAAGTATATTAAAAAAAAATTAATTCAAAGCTGTGCTAATGTTTCACTCTCTCACAATCCTTTCATCTTTTCAGATACAAGGAATCAACACCTAGGACATCAGGGCATCCTGCTCACTGACAGCTGGAATCTCCATACATGAGAGACTAACAGGCTACATTCTAAGGTTAGTATGAAGTTAATTTGAAACTGGGTTTGCCTGGAAACCTCACTATTTTCCTTAGACTGTATGTTTATTTTCGATGGTTTCAGAGGAATGACAGAAATGACACATGAGGATTAGAGCTCACCCCCACCCCTGCAAGGTACTGTCACAGCTAATGCAAAAGCTTCATTTTAAACAGATCAAAATCTATTTAAAAAGTTAGCACTCAGAGCAGAAGATGCAGCAGCTATCTTCAGACAGCACATTTCACGAACAAACAGAAGATGTAATACATTAACAAACAGGAGATATAAAACGTTAATTACATAATCACTTAAATATTACAAAGATGACAATTACATAAGGTGAAATCGCTTTTAAATTTTCCAAAAGAATTCTTATCATGATGAGCCAACAGTTGAACCATCTGGATCTGAAAAACAAACTGTGACAACACTCACAATATTTATAAGCTGGGCAAAGCTAAGGAGGAAGAATTCCCAAGAGGTGCAATGAAGACAAGAACAGATGAATTTATTCTCTACTACTGCAGAAAAAGGAAATCAGTAAGATTGGAAAAAATATGAAAAGAAGAGTTAACAATGATGTCACAGGAAACAGGATTCAAAAGTATCTATCTGATCTTTCAAGCCTTAAGAATTGTTATTTTACTGTGAAAGTGAAAAGTGAAAGGGAAGTCGCTCAGTCGTGTCTGACTCTTCGACCCCATGGACTGTAGCCTACCAGACTCCTCTGTCCATGGTCTTTTCCAGGCAAGAGTACAGGAGTGGGTTACCATTTCCTTCTCCAGGAGATCTTCCCAACCCAGGGACTGAACCCAGGTCTCCCGCATTGTAGGCAGACACTTTACCGTCTGCGCCACCAAGGAAGTCCTATTTTACTGTACTGTCCATTTATAAACAAGAAAGCTAAACTAGGATACAGCACTTAGTAATTCTCAATGTTTATTAACATTGTATATTACACAACTCCTATATTAAAACTGATGGCAGAGTCAGCTTTAAAAATTTGATGTTAGCTTACCTTATGCAACTGTAATGTTTAAAAGTGCTGGCAGCTTTCTGACATTCCAGGCACAGCTGAATAGCTCCTGGATAGTCTTCCTCCTGGAGAGAGCAACAACAGAAGTCATTAGGACGGAAACATTTTTCTTAAAAGACTCTGAAAGGGGGCCTCCCTGGTGGTCCAGTGGTTAAGACTCCGCCTTGCAGTGCAAGGGACACGGGTTACATCCCTGGTCCGGGAAGATCCACATATGCTGGGCAACTAAGTCCGTGCACCACAGCTACTGAACCTGTTCTCTAGGGCCCTTGAGCCACAACTACTGAGCGCACAGTACTAAAGCCAGTGCCTAGAACCTGTGCTCCGCAACAAGAGAAGCCAAGGCAGTGAGAAGCCTGTGCACCCCACTTGTCCCAACTAGAGAAAGCCCACGCACAACAATGAAGACCCAGTGCAGGCAAAAATAAAAATCATTTTTAAAAGTCTCTGAAAAGGATAAACCTCTGTTCATACTCTATCTAAAAGTTACACTACCAGGAAGTTTTAATTCTTCTCAAAGATTATAATATGAACAACAGATAAATAGTAAAATATAACAAAGGAACTAGCTCCAGATCTAAAATGTAGCATGGAAAAAATATGTTGTGCCCATAAATACACAGTAATAGCCCTCTGAAACCATGACCATGACAAAGCGTACACAGAAGTATAAGCTGCTTCAGAGAGAAGGAGTTCTTTAACTGTTAACATATCTTCAGTCGTGTTTATATAAAAAACGTTCCAATTTTATTCTACTTGCAAGCAACATTCAACAGTTTTACCATCAATGAATCCATAAATATCCTTAAATAAATTTGGAAAATAAAGTGAAATATTCATTAATGGCCTCAGGATATTTTTAACACCTGAACAGAGTAATTTACTGCCGAATTAATTTTTCATATGGATTTCTTAAACCATAGTTCAGCGGTAATAGTTTAGAAGTAACACAGTGTTTAAACAGAAAACCATTAAAAAAAAAATGTTCCTTAAGTTCATATCTAAATTCAACAAAGGCAATTCAAACCATAGGGGATGCAGAGATCATGACAAAGTACCTACCTAAAGGTGCTTGAGAATTATGGGGAAACACACATAATACATTAGGCCTTGGTGAACCTTATAACAGAAGTATATACGAAATGCTAAGAAAGCCATTGAAGAGAAAACAGATGGCTCACTCAGAAAATCAATACATATATGAGGGCTTCCCTAGCAGTCCAGTGGATAGGAATCTGCCTGCCAATGCAGGGGACACAGGTTCAGCCCCTGGTCTGGGACGGGCAGGGCAGCAAAGCCTGCATGCCAGAAATACTGAGCTTGCATGCCAGAACTACCAAAGCCCATGCATCTAGAGACCGTGCCCTGCAACAAGAGAAGTCACCACAACGAAGAGGAGCTCCCGTCTGCCGTTACTAGGGAAAGCCCTTGTGCAGCAACAAAGACCCAGCACAGCCAAAAATTTTAAAAATTAGTAATTAAAAAAATATATGTGTGTGTGTATATATATGTAAGACACCAAAATAACTAATACATGCCATCTTCATCAAATTACTACTTCATGTTACATGAAAAAGGTAATTTCATTGTTATTTGGGCCCAGATATAATGGAAACATACTGAAATTAACATTCCTACGTTGCTACACACTGAACATTCCCACACACTGAACATTCCCCCCAATAAATTTTTCTGAATGAAGTCTATCATGACAATAGTAAAAGATGCACAAGAGTAGAAACAGTAAGGTCCTTTACTGTTTAAAAATGCTCTTTATACCATACACCAATTTGAGAAAAATGCACATCTGAGGTTTTTTTCACAATAATTCTCTAATATTATGAGGAGCACCAAACTTCCAAGCCTTGTACAAACTTACCTCCAGCATTTCACTTAGGCGGACATCTGTTCTTTGCTGAAAAATAACAGAAATGCAAAGGTAAAACCTGTTTCAACCATAAAATTAAATTTTAATTTTTAAAAAGGAACTGGTATATACCAATGTTTTTATCGTTCTCAGAGATTTCAGAAGTCCAATCAGCAACTGACGTTTCCTCTGATTTGCAAGGAGGCCTAAACTAGCTTGAGTAAAACCTTCCTTTGCAATATTCAAGTGTCTGTAAAAATGAGCAATAAATAGTTCAGTTTTTCTAGTATAAGAACCCTATACACACAGAACAATTAGGCAGTTAATGAGACAGTATCCTGGACTGCTCTTAAATTTGGGGATTGTGAGCCCTCTGACCGACTGAACAGATTGACCGATCTGTTCAATGGCTCAAAATAAACCAGCATTACCAGAGTGGTAGGTGGTCTTCTACCAGACTTTAAACTGTTACTAGTTCATCACAAAAAAAGTGCAGAAATTGAGAGCAAGCATTTAGAAACATGTAGAGCAAAAGTTGAGGCAACAATTTTATGCTTGATGACTCTAACCAAAAAAATTTTAAACACACAGAGCAAAAGTTGACATGGTAATTTTATGCTTAATGAATCTGATAATAGAAAAAATGAGACTGTATTTTATATGTGTTTGTCTTTTTTTTAATTTATTCTAGCAATTTGTTTTTATTGCATTTTATAAAAACAACAATCTGTAACATGTTGGAAATTAAAGGAAAAAAAAAAGGCTGGTCCTTCACCAGAGACAGTTTGAGAAGCACTGATTTAAGCAATACAAAAACACTAATATTTGGGGACTTTCCTGGCAATCCAGTGGTTAAAGACTTCACCTTCCAAAGCAGGGGGTGTAGGTTTGATCCCTGGTCAGGGAACTAAAATCCCATATACCTCAGGGCCAAAAAACCAGAACATAAACAACAGAAGCAACATTATAACAAATTTGATAAAGATTTTTAAAATGGCCCACATTAAAAAAAAAAAAAAAAAACTTAAGAAAACTAATATTTTTAATCCTTAACTAGATTTTAAAACATTTTCCACACACCTTCTTACTGCAGTTTATAAATCATGATGTATGTTCAGTTAATGAATAGCATTCTAGAAACCACAATCGTAATTTAAAAACTCAATTTTCCAAGACAGTTTCTCTTAAATGTTATTTAGCTTAAAGAACAAAGCATCATCAAACACAATACCTCCTCCCATTGGTGCAGATTACAGCAGCTAACTGAAGACCTGTTTGTAATGAGGTAACTCTTTCAAGTTCCTATGGAAAGACGAGGTGTAGGTTACTGTGCGAGGCATTTTATCTTTCTTTCTTATTGATATGGTTCTCTAACAAAAACTTTAGTGGGTTTCAAAGAGAAGCCTGCTTGATAAACAAAGTAACAACAAAGATACCTGAACTTGTACACTGTTGGTATATTTCTCATAAAATCATTTTAGATAACTACTTTGAATTGATTTTCATCATGGCATGTCACAAAATATTTAGGCAGTATTGCTTGTAAGGAAATGTAGACCCATCCTCTTTTCAGTTCAGTTCAGTCGCTCAGTCGTGTCCGACTCTTTGCGACCCCATGAATCGCAGCACGCCAGGCCTCCCTGTCCATCACCATCCTCTTTTAGATGGGTGTAAATAAATACTAATAATATATTCGTTTAAATGTTTCTATCCAAGAGAACTTCATAAGATAATGACAAATATGACAAACATGATTTGTTTGCTAAGATGCTTTTACAGTGAATGGCTTTGTTTGAACATAGATATTTCAGTGCATTCTGAAGTCTCTGTTTTTCTGATGAAAAGGCAGATTCAAAGAGACAGTTCCAATTTTATCATATTTTAAAGGCAGACTGAGCAATCAGTGTTGATGATCTGAGTTGCAAAATACACAGAAGCAATTTTCACTGGCTGTTCTTAAGTTAGGAAAACCAAACAGATTAGAGTCAGATATAAAAACTCTTTCATTTCCCATAGTTTGGTAAATTCCCCACATGAGAGAAAAAACCATATACAAACACAACCCAAATAAAATTAATATGTTGCTATAAACTACAGACAAAAGAATAAATATTTCAAATTCCAAGTATAAGTCACTCACACATTTTTAATATTTTACTTTACAAATAACAAATATTATCCTACCTTGACATAAGCAGGCTGTTTTTCAAGGATTAAATCTGCTACTTTTTTTGAGACCTAGAAGAACACGCAATCAAATAAAGGAAATAAAAGAAAAAGCCTCATGCTTCCTATTACATTTTACATTTAAAGTTTTAGCAAGAACATTCAACAGGGCTTCTCAATCACTCCTACAGCAGATTCTGGCATGCTATGGCCACACACATGTCTCTGTTCACGAATTTAGTAAAAGAGGTATAGCACGTAGCATAATACCTGGTCCTTAATAGAAACTCAATAAATGGTCATTATTACTGTTAATAACATGAGTATCATTATTTGATTTCACTAACATGTGCAAAAGTCTATCTATCTTTAAGGGTACTGGAGTTGCTTTCAAAAGACAGACTTAAGATAAAAAAATATTTAATCTACTCAAGTTACGGAAATACCATCTGGGAAACAGAAAATATCCTTGTCCCCTTTAAACTCTTTGTACTGCATAAGAAGACAAACAGCAATTTGGTCCACTACTTCTGAAAACCTGAAAATATGCTTTTTTGGAGCGCTATGAAGATACTGAAGGTTTCTTGGTCAGTTTCATGAATAATGTTAGTGTATGCAATGTAGAACTCTAATGATCTGGAACACAAGTTTCTTATTTCACAATCTCAGGGACCTCTGCAGCCCTGCACTGAAGGGGCACCATGACCAGCAATGACCATGACCATGCTGAGGGGCACAGAAGGCACTTAGTGACCATCTGCTCAAGAAATACAATCGTATCCCCTGCCCCAACGCAGCTGAGGACAAAACGTTACACACGCGTTCGACTACTACATTAATTCTTTCATGTTTTCTTAATCTGCTCTGAATTTGTGTAGATCTGTATAGACAGGAACTTGTAGGGATGTGCACAGACAGAAACCCACTGAATCTTACCAAACTGTTTTCTGAGTCATTCGTTCATTTGTGTGTGTTCATTGCTTTTTGTTTATTGTTACAGGTTTTTCCATTTTTCTTGTTTTAAATAGACCATGTGGCTATTTTAGCTTCCACGGCACCAGGCAGTGTGCTGAGTGCTTTTCTTGCATTACCTCAATTAGTAATTAGGACAATCTACTGAAATGGGTGACATGTTTCCTTATTTTCCAGGGGGTGTAATCTTAGACAGTAATAATTCACCCGCAGTAAGTTGCAAGGTCACGGTTCAAGGCCAGGTTGATCAGATTCCAAAGGCCACTATGCTACATGGCCCTTGTGGTGGGATTCATTCCCAAAATACTACTACCACATGAGTTACAGAAGAGGGGGGAGTACATATTAAAACACGCTGAGACCAAAAGGCAAAAGGTGCCACCATCCGCTGAACTCAAATTCTCCAGAACCGCAACATGCTTTTACTATACAAGTGCTGAGGGCCCTTCCCCACGCTACTGCTACCAGCCTCTAGGAGATCTCAGCACCCACTGAGGCCTCTGGGTATAACCCAAAAGATACAGAAGTATATCTTCCTTTGTCTCATGTATTATTAAAGATCGTATGTTAAATTAAAATGGCTGAACGTATTATTACTGCTTTTAGTATTAAAAAATTAACAAGACTACTTACTACCATTATTTAATCTCCTACAGTACTGAGTTTTATAAAAGGAATTCAGCCTAACACACAAAAAACAGAAAATCACAGAATTTTACATCATTAGGTAAAATGCAGGCCCAGCCCACTACTTCACAAATGACACAAGAGATTTAGCAAGGCAAAGTGACTTGCCCAATGTCACACGATTAATAGTGACAGCAGTTCAGACTTTCTGAATCTTAACCCTGTATTCTCTTTGGACCTTTCAACTAGAAGTGGGAGCCTTTACTCTGATATAAGAACATTCTATCATAAAACTGTGGGTTAGGAAAAAAAAAACTATGGATAGGAAAGTCACACACCATGTGACAAGGAGCAATCTAAGCAGGTACTTAGTAATTTGAAAAAAATAAATTCAAAATTCTTTCATCATGTTTAGGATTCCAGAGAAAGAACACCAAGTTCTAGAAGCAAATCTATCAAAGTAATATGAGGGGAACTGAATAGTAAATTTGAATACATATAAATGTATCATTTGAGTCAAAGGCATGTCAAATAATAAGATTTGTTTAAAATGTTAGTGTATTAGTGAAACCATAAAACCTGTAAACATTACACTGCTCTGTTGTTTCCTTTACAGTTTTGTCAGAAATGTGTCTTTTACTTACCGCAGCTTGCTGTTGTTTCAATTTGTCTCTGTACTCCTCTAATTCTTGCAAATTGAGAACAGGAGGGAGCTTCTAAAAGGAAAAATCCATAAACAAAGAGTGAAAAAAATCAATTGTTTAGTTTCACTTCCCTGCACACCTAAGTAAGGGATTACAATCTGCACATACAAAAGTGTCACACCTCACACCTCCTGTCCTTCCAACCTCCGCACTAGACCCCAGACACCAGCCTGTATATCTGGTACTAACCCTCTGGGGTTCAAGCTCCACCCTCCCTCTGCTATCTCCACTGCCGCCACCTCCAACCTCCTGGAAATCCCACTCCTGTGGGGACTCCTGGCCCCTAAGCTGGGAAACTCTGCTTCCAATACCTGTAACAGGAGAGTGTGAGAAAGTTCCTAACCCTAATTCCCCAGTCTACCAGCCACTGGTATCTCCCTAGTCGTCCACGACAGAACTCAAAACCTACTTCCCCTCTGAAATACGAATGGAAATTAACGCCTACACGTGTAGTGCGATAGTGATGGTTATTTGAAGACACAGATTATACATACTCCGGAGGACAGTATGAAAGTGAAAGTGTAGTCGCTCAGCTGTGTCTGACTCTTTGCAACTCCATGGACTGCAGCCCGCCAGGCTCCTCTGTCCATGGGATTCTCCAGGCCAGAATACTGGAGTGGGTTACCATTCCCTTCTCCAGGGGATCTTTCTGACCCAGTGATCAAACCCAGGTCTCCCGCATTCCAGGCAGATTCTTTACCATCTGAGCCACCAGGGAAACCCAGAGGGCAATATGGGAACTAACAAAAATGCATGCCATGGTGAAGATGGGAAAATACCAGGTTAGACCTCCAGTCTCAGTCAAATGATGACGAAATTTCCGAATAAGCTGGGTACTAGCTCTAGGTACTACATATGAAGCATGTATGCATACAGCATTTGGTTTCATCTAAAACCCAAATTTTACTATTCTGACTTTTTTTAATTCTTATAAATTTAAAATGCCAAAGTTATAAACATTATGGCACAGGGGTATTTTTCACAACTAAATAATGATGTAAATATACTTTCATGATTAAAAGTCTCAGAGCTTTCCTAAACATATTTAGCCAACGTAAAATAAGATAGAGGCAGTACACTAACATAATTGTGTGCTGAGAGTTAAAAATGAAAAATACAAAAATTAACCTTACATTTAAAAAAATAATCTCATCTTTAAACAATGCTGAAAGTTCATTTAATCACAATGTGGTTATCACAGATAGGTCCTAGTATCAAACATAAATACAATGACCCTAAAAACCATTCATATTTCACTCACAAATTTAAATCACTGAACAAAACTGGCTTTAGATAGGTTTTAATGAATTTTTTTACCTCCAGTTCATATTTAACAATATCAAATGAATCTGTAGAAAAATACACTTGTTCAATACTATTAATTAGTTCTTGTTCAGCTTGAGGGTCACTAGGCTGTTCTCGAAGTTCTCGGAATTCCTCCTTTAAGGGAAAACAAACAACAAAAAAAAAATTATAGCACTTGTAGTTGCTATAATTCTATCTGCACAGAAATAATCATCTGTCTTAAGCCTGACCAATCTCCTGGGAAACACTGACCAAGGAGACAAACTGACAGAAAATAAGAAGAAAGTTTGTGAAAAGTTAGGAAAAAGTCAAACACTAAAAATCACCCATCTATTGGAGGAAAATACTAGCCAGTTCTAAGATTCAGATTTTATTTTCAATTCCTGGTGTATCAACTAGTAGTTGAGAAAATTCAGATGTTAAACAAAAAGAAAAAAAAGTGACTACCTAATACCTATCATATATACACACAGTTTCTTCATCTCAAGTGTGTTAGTCGCTCAGTCGTGTCCAACTCTTTGCGACCCCATGGACTGTAGGGATCCATGGGGTTCCCCATGGAGCCCCACCTGGCTCCTCTGCCCATGGAATTCTCCAGGCAAGAATACTGGAGTGGATAGCCATTCCCCTCTCCAGGGGATCTTCCCAACCCGGGGACTGAACTCAGGTCTTTCACACTGCAGGCAGATTCTTTACTGTCTGAGCCTCCAGGGAAGCCCTCTCTTCGTCTAACAATGCTCTAGAATCTGTCCCACCACAGATAACCAGTGGACAACATTTCAGTGACTTTCGGGTCACAATCAGTATTGGAACCCTGAACAGATTTTCTGCTGAAAATCTCACTGCTTGGCTAAGAAAAACTTGTTCCACAAAAGGTTCACAAGGGACTTCCCTAGTGGTCCAGAGGTTAACAATCCGCCTTTCAAGGCAGGAGATTCAGGTTCAATCCCTGGTTGGAGAACTAAGATCCCATATACCAAGGGTGGGGCAACTGAGCCCAGGAGCTGTAACTAGAGAGCCTGCAGGTCGCAATGAAAGATCCTGAGTATCACAACTAAGACCCAATACAGTCAAAAACAAATAAATACTAAAAAAAAAAAAAAAAAAAGGCTCACAAGGTTACTTCTGTACTCCCATGAGGCTTCCTTCAAAGTGTACTGATACTATAATTAATGAACCGATTATGAACCTAAAGCTCTGACAAACTGCTTGCTTTCTAAAGATACATTATGGGGCTTCTGTGGATATGCAACCAAAAAGAGCTTAATAGACAAGTCCTTATCCTTGCATCCTTATCCTATGTAGGTTCACTGCATAATCGGATAAAACTTCAGTTAACTGGGAAATTTCAGTAATACAGATACCCACTTTCTGCCACAGTAATTAATCAAAACATTATTACAGACATATAATTTAATTATTTGGCTTTATTCAAATTAATCTCAAACATTTAAGTACACAAAAAGAAATCAGTATTTAAAATCATTTTACAGTCAAAATAATATTTAACAAGAATTCTTAATGAATCACCACTAATTAAATATACAAAAATTATATGGTTAATTTGAGGACCAAACTTTCCAAGTAGAGGCACTCTAGATTACTTTATTGCAGGGCATAGTTTTCATTTGTAGAAAAGAAAAAAAGGAAGAGCCTAGCTTATATATCTTTAGGATTTTAATTTATATCTTAAATTTATACAATTACTATAAAATTATTTCCTCTCAGTAGATCCAAGCTAAAAGAAAGCATTAGAGCAATAAACCTGAAATTTAATAGTTAACTGTTTACATTTAAAATTCTGATAAATTGAAAACAGAAGGTAAAATCATAAAAACTAAACCTGCCGAATTAAAAGTGCATGAAAAAGAATATGCTTCTTCAGTACCAAAACTCAACTTATAAAAATATACTAACCAAAAACATAAACAGGTTAAAGAGACCGCCATCACTGATTTTGCTGCGATTAGATACAATGAGTGCAGTAAGAAATCCATCATGGTAACAGTGGGAGCTGTATTCCGGTGGGGGTTTATCTACAGCACACTCAGTTGTGCAGCACCTTGGACAACGGCACAGAAGCGTTCCAACAGACTTGTGTTAAACCCACAATATTTGCGGAAGGGTTCCAACTAGTTAGCGTAGCCACAGGCCACCTCCCTGAATACAGTGGAAATCTGAATTGACAGTGAGACATGAAATAGAAAAAGAGATCAGAAATTCCTGGCACTCTCCCTCCCTAAAGGTGCGCAGGCATTTGAAATACCAGCTTCAGACACCGCAAGCTGAGGGAAGGAATAAAGCCCGAGCGAGGGTATGCCTCCCTAGTAATTCCACAGCACCACTGGCAAATAAATGTACTTGGGACTATTCAAACACCAAAAAAACTGAAGATTACAAAAATGCCTAAGAATGAAAACTATCAGATGTGAAACAAGTTGGAAATTCAAACAGACTGCAGTGAATGAGCACTGTCATCTCAAATGTGTAAATGGCATTAACTCCATGCTGAGGTTCTCCCTATATATACTACCTACTGACTAATCAAAGGGAAAGACACAGGTTTTAGCTGCAACTCGGCTATTAACCTTAGTTAATATCAACTTAGTCTCCTCATGCCTATTTTTTTTCCACCTGTAAAGGACATACACACACACTCCAAATGACAGTGAAACAAATATCCAAAGTTATTAAGAATGTCAGAGGGAAAACATGATTTATAAATATCTCACAAATGCTCATTTCACAAAGGTGATATATGTGTAAAAACAAAATGCACAGTCTATATATGTATATAAAAGGTCAAATGCCATTCCTTCGTAGAACACTAAGCAATTATATCACTGAGAGCAGAGAGACTAAAAAGAATTTCAAAGAAGTGACATGCAACACTTAAACACTGGACTAAGTAACCTGGAAGTGAGGGAGAGAGAAAAATCAAGAAAGATAGAAAAAGAAACACAGCACACAAAGCAGAATTCAACCAAAACAAATGCCTGACGCCATGTCCCTATAAAACACCCTCTCCTTTCAGGGGCTCCTGTTTGAACACACACGTCTGACCTCAGTCAGAACACGCTCCGTTCTGCCTGGAAGCATGATCACCGTGTTCCCTTTAATCCCGCTGCACTGCTGTCTGTAAGACTCAGCCACTACCCAATCTCTCTCTAAACGTCTCATTGCTGTCAGTGCCGGCGGCTCCATCAGATTACACACTTCTTGAGGATGGAGGCTTTTCTTTATTCTCCATCATTTGCTCCCAAGTGCCAAGGCACACTGTAGATAAAAATCATGGATCAAACTAAAACTAATTTACACAGTGAATCGTATTTAAAAAAAAAGGAATATAAGAACAAAGGGAAAGGAAGAGACTGTATCTTCTTGTTTTGATAGTCAAAATTATCCACAAACTCCTAAGGAAAGGCTTCTTTCTTCTAAATAGAAGTAACAATAAATGTAAAATGATTGTAGGAATATTTTATGCATATAAAGTAGAAAAATAAAAAAAACAGCTAGACAGTATAGTCCTAAAACAATCACTCCATAATTTTACCATTATGTAAACTGGTTCCCTAGGATTGGAAATGTACAAAAGTATTAATTCTTCACCTAAAACAGAACCAGTTTTGCAAGCCAAACCAGTTTTGCCGCATATATATGCATGCGGCAAAACTTTACATAAACAAACAAAAGATTCCCTACAAAACAAATTTAAAGGTATAATCAGGGGAGTAGAATAATAAATGAAACTCCTCAAGCCAATATTAAACTATGCAATGTTCTTAAAAGTTACAAGAAGATTAGATGCCTTAACTATGTTTGGTAATAAAGTATTTTAGTCTTATGGACTGCTATTAAGAGTACAGTTTTTTAGAGAATTTTTATAGTAAAGTTTATGACACATATAACATTATTATTAATATTAATATTATTAATATTAATAATAGTGGTAGGAATGCTCTGCAAACTTTGAAAATCCAAAAATAATTCATCAGCAACTACAAACTATCCATCAAACATGTCACAACTTGCCTACTAAGGGTGGGTAATCAACTACACCTCAAATAAGTACACAAATGTCACCCCAGAATTAAAGCCGGAGAAAAACTACAATTAATGAGCTTAATTGTAAAGGACATAGAAACAAAAATACAAATGTCAAAAAAGAACAAATCAAACCTCTCTCCCACATTATCATCAGGAAATAACCTGCCGACTAGCAAAGCTCCATTATCTCTTATTTCCCAGTCAAGTCACACATCCCCATTTTAGAACTTTTTTAATTAAAGTCCTACTATGTAAAAATCCTCTATGCTAGGTCATAAAGAAACAAAGATGAGTAAAATACGGCTCTTTGCTCAAATAGCTGCTGAAGTAATAGATGAACAAATGACAATGCAAGGCAGAACAAAAAGGAAATACAAACAAAATGAAGGGCATTAAGGGATTGTAAGCTACCATCTGATGGAAGTGGTGGCATTTACAGAACATGAGAAACGGTAAAATTTAAAATATTAGAGATTGGGGGAATAAGGGTGAAAAAATAAAGCGAAGCAGAAGTAAAAGCAGCAGAGTGGGAAGGCATACAACAGGTTAAGTAACAGTGGATGACTTTCCGCAGGGCAGGAAAATGTCATGGGGGAGAGACGACCTGGACACCAAGAGCCAAGAAAACGGAACAACCGTGATGCTGTTAAAATTCAACACACTTTCATATAAACTAGGACCACATTCTTCCTTTACTAAAAATATCTTAACACATTACCATGGTGCCAGATGCTATATCCAAAAACAAGCATAAACATTCAACATTTTCTTAACATAATACACCAAGCAGGAATATTTTGGGAAAGTGGTAGATAATGCAGAAGTCATTCAGAGTTTTAGAGGCTGTCTCTTCCAGCAGTCACAGTACACCATAAGGTTGTATATAATATATACTACCTAGCCTGTTCTTCTATTCTGATCATCTCTGGGATAAAGCTACATGAACGTATTAATACATATAAAAATGCATATTGCAAATGTAACTTTTTGAAAAAGAAAGAAAATCAGAATAGAAATTTAAGTCAACATCTTTGATTTTGGCCAAGCCATGTTTCCTCTCAACATTACAACAAAAGGTCATATGAGAACTGGGGATTCAAGTCTATAAAACAATTGGAGCCCTCAAGTGTAAAGGTGTTATAGAACATTTCCAATATATCTATGGTTTCCAAAGAAACCAGGCTATAACTTTACAAAACTATCTCCTGCTTAAGGGTTCACCTCTTAAGGGGAGGACATATTCAAGTCCAGGAGGGAAAAGAAAAACTACAAATTTTATATTGAATCACTACTTTCAGATTATCCAAAATACCACACTAATTAAAAATATCAACCCAGGCTCAGGCTTTCAATCCTATTCACTTTTGTAAGTGTAAAAAGTTAGTTATGACAGCTTAACAGTTCTCCTTAACATTATTCGGTTCAATATTCTCTTTGAAAAGTAATTTAATTTTTAAACCCACAGAACAGCCTGGAAACTTATCATCTTCGGTAGTAGGTTTTTATTCAAATAAAAAGGTGAATGCAAAAATCTTCATTTCACAGGTCAGCTTTCAAAATCCTGCAGAAAAATGTAAAGTAGAATAAAAAAAGAAATGCAAACCAACTTCCATTTCTGTACATAGTTTACCAGACCATAGTTCACATTCTATACCAGAATAAATATAGAATGCATTGTATTGGGCACAAGTGAGGGAGTAAAGAAAGTTTGCTCTTACACAGCATGAATTTAGGTTTGCCAGGACAAAAGGTTTATTTGTCTGCTTGCATTTTTCATGAGTCAACAACAACAACAAAAAGCTATTCTGTTATAATAAATACTAAAAACAGAAATCACAGTCTTACTAAAGTTAACATCACATTAGAGTTCTAATTGAGAACAAAACAGGATTATCAAAAACTATACAGAGCTTAAAGGAAGAACAAAAACAGAGTTTTCAATATGCAGTCAGTATTATAAAAATCATAAATCACTGAAATTTTCTGTTTCCAAATGAAATAGGATTCAAGATCACAAATACCCTAAAACTATACATCTACCAATGTAAGTTTATAATGAATTGACAGATGTCTGATTACGTTGGGAAAATGGCATATTTTCTTAAAATTATTATTAGAACAACAATAATCTATCAAAGCAGCTGGTTTATCATCTTCTGTGTGTTTTAAATAAAACATAGCTTTTCAAGCCAACTCTGTTTTCTTCAGGCTGTCAGTGCCATCTAGTGGAATATTATTAGCACTACAATTTGAAAGGTTTTAGCAACATGATTTATAGATTTTTATAAAAAGGTTATTATTAAAGTAGCATTTTAATTCTTTCCTCAAAGTAACAACCCAAATGTACACATATTTGTCTTTAAAGAAAGATATATTGAAGAAAAACTGATTTTATTCATAGAAATACACTGAATTATTAACATGTAATAAAAATCACAAAACGATCAAGCCAAACTTTCATATTTGATACGCTGCCAAATATTTTTACTTATTTCTCTTATTCAATAGCTATGCTATTTTACCCCAAGTTTATTCCTATGATAAAGAAACCATTAAAGCTAACTGCTTTGGAGGGAGGCATCAAATATACATCTATTTTTAAAAGCTATCTTTAAAAATGTCTCAACTTCAGTGAAAACTATCAAGCTATTTGCCACATGCCTGTCAAGCTAAAGCTGACTACAAGACACATAAACTGAAGCACAGAGACAAGTCCAGTGTCTAAGCCTTAGGTTAGGGCTTCCGGTTTTAGTTTTCAAACACCTGATCAGACCCTCTCTTTACAAGAATTTCTTTTAAATTGAGATTTCTACCTATTCTGAGAAAAGATATCATAGCACCTTCAATCCCAGTGTCTAATGACCTTCCAATTCCTTCACCTTCGACAGCCAATAAAATCCTCAGTCCTAAATCCTGTTTCTTAAATGTCTCTCAAATTTTAACTTTTCTTCATTTCCTAAACCTCATATCATCTTTTTAATCAGTATCCTGGCACAGGACTGCCACTCAAAACTCTATCTGTACACTAGTTATCCTTCAAAAACAAATTCATCGCCAACTCTAGAAGACCCAGCACCCACATCTGCCTACCCCCATCATTTCCTAGCTGTGCTACCACTATGCATCCTTACTAGAGACCTCTACTGTATCCTCCCACGTTGTCTATTTTTGCTTGTCTCTTTTACTCAGGTTGAGGTAGGAACAGAGTCTTGTACTTCTTTGCATCTTCATAACTTAGTAACTGCCTGGGTCAATGAATCATTGCCAAAAGCACAATAAATCATTGCCAGATCTTTTATGATCTGCTAGAAAGAGTGGTTAAGAATCCCAAAGCATCTAAAGCCAAGAGAAGCAGAATTTCATTAATGATTAAAAAGAACACAGATAAACATTTTTATCCATGAGTGCCTAAGAAAAATTCTAAATAATTTTGCAGATCCACAGTCACAATCCCTCTCGGAACCACCTGCAGAAGATACCTGTCTTAAATGAAACATAATCATAAATTCAAAGTTTTTATCCCAATCACTAAAGCTAAAAAAGTCTCCTAGTCAAAAGTGTTAAAACTAATTCTGTCTATATCAGACAGTAATATACTCATCTTCTTTAAAAAAAAAAAAAAACTGCTCAGTTTATTCTTTTGATTGTATTTTTATGTCATATCTCTCCTACAAATATTACAATAGAGATACTAAAAAACATCAGTGCTAAAAGGGCTCTAGTTTAATCACATTTTCACAGATGAGGAAGCTGAGGTATAAAGCTATTAAAATGACTTCCCTTTAATAATAAGCTAAACGTTTAAGTCAATACTTGAACCAGCTCTCCTGGCTCTTATTCCAGCACTTTCCTCATGTCTTGGTAAAGTTCTGAAAATAAAGCTCTGTAATTAGGGTCATTTTAGGAGTCTTTTCATGGATACTAAGAAGTCAGTCAATCCATTTCTCTTACTTCACAGAGGTAGTCTAAAAGCTAGCATACACTCTACCCGAAATCCCAGAATGTTATATAGTAGAAATGCCACAGAATAGGTAGGTACTCAATAAATATTTGTGGACTAAATTAGGCATACAAAAAATATTTTCTTATATTTAGACAAATATATTTTCAGGTTTTGACAGAAACAGATTTCTTTTGGCTCCACACCCTATATTTTCCTTTAATGAAAAAAATCAAAGGCATAGCTAAACCAACGATGCAAGAGTAGATGCAGCAGAATCCTATTTGTATTCATGAGTCAGTAAGATCAAGGCCTGAAAAAAAATGAAACTAACCCCATCCCCCAAAAATCCTTATTGTTAAGGAGGCAGTATTTCAGTAAAAATTCATAAATAATATTAGTATTAGCTCTCTTTTTCAGGTTTATGACATGTAACTATTCCAACCAGTCCATTCTGAAGGAAATCAGCCCTGGGATTTCTTTGGAGGGAATGATGCTGAAGCTGAAACTCCAGTACTCTGGCCGCCTCATGCGAAGACTTGACTCATTGGAAAAGACTTTGATGCTGGGAGGGATTGGGGGCAGGAGGAGAAGGGGATGACAGAGGATGAGATGGCTGGATGGCATCACTGACTCGATGGACATGAGTCTGAGTGAACTCTGGGAGTTGGTGATGGACAGGGAGGCCTGGCGTGCTGAGATTCATGGGGTCGCAAAGAGTCGGACACGACTGAGTGACTGAACCAAACCGATGGGAAGTTTACCTAAAGCCTAGATGTAGATTTATAAAGTTCAGGTATTTTTAAACCATGATTCAGCAAGTCCTTTCAAATAGTCCTAATAACTTCTGTAACTACTAAACACGTGGCTATTACAATTATTACATACTATAATAAGTTTTGGTCTTAATTTTTCAGAATTCTTATAACCAATTATCTAAAAATCTTTCACATGATTCAAACAGTATATATTTCCTTAAATGAATATTCAGTCAATAGATACAGTATAGATTAATTTCTTATAGCCTTATCTGCTACACCAAAAAAATCCCATTAATTTGAAAAAAACAGTATCCATTTCCCAAAAATAAAATTTTAGATCATTACTAACTCTTTATTCTACTTTCTTCCCCACAAAAACTGTCAGGAATACTACCAAATTTTTATCTACAACAGTTTCTGTGGTCCCCCTCTCTTTCTCCACATTGCACGCGCAGCTTGGCCAATGGTGCCCAAACACAGCTCCTCACTGGACTCGGCTGGGGATCATTAAACACTACGGATGCCTAGCCCCACCCCCCACGCAGTAATGAGAATGGGGTACCTCAGCGGTAAAGAATCTACCAGCAACGCAGGAGAGGTTCAATCCCTGGGTTGGGAAGATCCCCTGGAGAAGGAAATTGCAACCCATTCCAGTATTCTTGCCTGGAGAATGCCATGGACAGAGGAGGCTGGCGGGCTACAGTCCATGGAGTCACAGGAGTCAGACATGACTGAGCGACTAAGCAACAACAATGGCCTGGGTACTAGCAATTCTAATGTGCAACATGTGTGCACCACTGACCTCGGCTCTGAAGTACTTCAGCTATGATTTTTATTATTATTATACTTTACAATATTGTATTGGTTTTTTTTAATCTACCTCAAAGTTTTCCTTTCCTATGGCAAATTCTGAAAAGTAATCCTTTTTTCTTTTTTACCTTCTATACTATTTTCTCCACCCAAATCCTAAATTTCCAGTATATGGATTATTATTGACTTGCATCTCCTCTAAAGATTGGATACAGTGTCATCTTGTCTATAAAATACAGAAACTGTACCAGATGATTTCTAAGGTTTCTTCCATTCAGAATTTATATAGTACTCAAAAGAAAAAAAAAAAAAATCAACAGTACTTTCTAGGTTATCAAGCTCCCCTGGCGCCCTTCCTCAGTTCTCCTTAACTACCCTCCTTTTTCTGCGTTGAACCATATGAAATCAGCCAATATTAAACCATTTCTAACCTAAAACACAGCCATTTCATATGCTCCGTCTTAATAACACCTCCTGCTTTCCCTTTATACAAAACATACCCAAGCTAAACTTTCTTTCTTTCTTGAAAACCCCAATGAAATCTCAATTCCCTGTTATAACTTAGAAAGACACGATGACATGAATAGGCAAAAGAAATGGGTCCAGTCCTGGAGATAAAAGGTGCTTTTTTCTTTTTAATGGTCTACCCATACTTGAGTAAGGGAAAGCTATTAAATGAATTAATGCTTAAAAGTTTCTCTAGGCTAAAGGCTAAATTAAAGCAGAGATACTACAGTTTACCTAAATTGCCTTCTTAGTGTGTGTCTATCAGACTACTGCCCCAGGCTTAACCATCACTCGAATCATTTACACCTGTTGACCCTGTGATTTCAGACTGTTCTCCCAGAGCCCACCATCTCAAAAGTACACACTGCCAAACATATACATGTATCTATTCTTTTTCAAATTCTTTTTCCATTAGGTTATTACAGAATATTGAGTAGAGTTCCCTGTGCACTAATCAACTATGTGAGTGGGTGAAGTCGCTCAGTCGTGTCCGACTCTTTGCAACCCCATGGACTGTAGCCTACAAGGCTCCTCTGTCCATGGAATTTTCCAGGCAAGAGTACTAGAGTGGGTTGCCATTTCCTTCTCCAGGGGATCTTCCCGACCCAGGGATCAAACTCAAGTCTCCCGCATTGCAGGCAGACGCTTTACCATCTGAGCCACCAGGGAAGTTTATACTCCAATGTAAAACATAAAAATTCTTAAAAAAAATTTTAATAAGAAAATATACACTGCTGATCACTGACAGGGAGAGAGTTGGGAGTCAGTAAGAAGACTGTAAAATAAGATCATTATAAATTCACTACCTACCACTACTGGAAAGACATCATGAGCTCATGGTTTAAAGACAACAGAAAATTCTATGCAATACATTATTGTATTTTTTTTTAAAGGGGCTCACTCATCAGTTTCACTGTGGTTCTGAAACATCTAATGCCATCTAATTCAAGGCATGTTCATAATGCCTGATACACTTTTTTTTAAGTCAAAGAAATAGAAAATGACCTGTCAATTAGGATTAATGGTTATCTCTCAATTCCCAATTTTATCACATCCAACAGTCTTTTATAACACTATGTATAACGGTTCAAAATGCCTCTATAAGGCTTCTGTCTGAGCCATTTCATGCAAAAGGGTTGGTCAGAATTTCATCATATTTGGATCTGACCTAATATTAAAAAAGCAGTAAAAAAGCTAAGCAGTAAATACAAAATTCACTTTAGGGGGTAAGGTGCCTCAAAGAGGTGGGAAATCCTCCTCCTAAGCAGCTGACACAGAGGTGTGATGAGGGGCCCTGTGACGGCCAGTCAAGAGAAACAAGCCCTTGTACTAAGCTGCCAGGCACAGAAAACAAACAGTTTCAGATATGATCCCCAAATTGAAAACCACAAGAGCAGACATTCAAAACTGGCTTTGATCTGTGCCGGAGCTACTGCAGACCGAGGCAGCTCCAAGCAGTGGGGCCCCAGAGTGAGGCACAGCAGGGACTGGTTTATTTAACAATGGCTAATACTCCTCCTGGGGGGGAGCCAGCTAGCTTTCAAATAACACCTATTAAATTTGTAGATGGCCAAGTTCACATGAATATCAGGGGATTAAAATCCAAGATATCTACAATTTAGTATAAGCTATGCTTTAGCTACTTATTCAAATATCTCTGCTTCATCACGAAAACATAATTTACTATGATTTGGAGCTCAGTGTTACAGCATAAAAAGTAAATCATTTCATTTTATTTATCTGAATTACAGCAGATGAATCAATACGTTTCATTTATATACATATATATATATATATCACTGCTTTCGGGCAAAGAATTTGATGTAGTAATCAACTCTAAATTTATCAATTTCGCATTTTCTGCTTCACAATAATGAATCATACTGCATCCCAATGAGGATGAGAGCAAAAACAAGCCCCAAGCCTATTGCATTATAAAACTTTACCCAGCTCATCACAACAACCATATGCCTGTGGGAGGGAAAAGCTTCTGTGAATCAATTAGTATCCGAAGGCAATACTATTTTCTTCAGGAAGCAAAAAGTCACGCTCACTCATGTAGATCAATACCTTTCCAGGGACCCGGAGACTCTCAATGGCACCAAGATCACTGAAGCTCTCTGGAGGACTTTTCAGACCCTTCAAAAAAGAAAAAAAGATAAAAAAGAGAAGAATTTCAACTGTGCTGCAGAACTGTAACATGAGAGAAAATACTTTTTTGCTTGTCTTGTTATATTACCACCAAGTTTAATGATTTTGATGTGCAGATATGTGCGATTTGTTTATCTCCTTGAACAGTTGCTTTTTAACATTTTATTGTATAAAGAGAACTGCAGGAGGAGTCAAAAATAAGCTGCAAAGCCTTCCCCTTCTTTCACCGAGACCATCAGCTGATAGCAAAAGACTTTCCATTCATATTTCTCAACCCTAAGTTAGACTATACTTACTGAAATAAAAATCACCATTTTAAAAAGACATGCTCCTGTTGTACAATATATAGAATATGTTTCTAAAAATAGCTGTCACAATACATACAGTCCTATTATTAAATCAAGGAAAGATGTACTTTTGGAAATTCAAGATAAAATCACTATATGGCAACTTCATACCTAACGGCTGAAGTCTGAGTTAACCATTATTCAAAAACAACCAAAAGAGAAGAAACGTGGTGACAAAAGCATTCCATAAAAGCACTTATCTATGAGTCAGGACCAAATTCATTTGCCAAATTGGACCTTGGCAAAAAGGTCCCAGCATTATGACTGAGCTAAAAAGATTTTTAAATAATGATACATTTTTAAATGATAAAGGCTTAATTAATACATAAGTAATCCTTAGGATTTACCTTATCACTCTCATCAATGTACCCAATTCATACTATATAACTGAGAGTTAAACCTCACGTCTCACTGCTTTAGCTCTTTGGTGCTTTGTCTCTTCCAGGTTCCCTTGGGGCTCAGTGATCAATAATCTGCCTGCCAAGCCGGAGACCCAGGCTCGATCCCTGGGCCGGGAAGATCCCCTGGGGAAGGAAATGGCAACCCACTCCAGGATTCTTGCCTGGGGCATCCAATGGACAGAGGAGCCTCGCGGGCTATGGTTCATGGATGACGTAGCAAAGAGTCGGACGCGACTGAGTGACTATACAACAACTTTCTGCATTCAGGGATTCTGATTCAAGAATTCAGGGATTCTGAAAGGCTCATTTGTGCACCAAAGAAAGTTATCAAGACAGAAAGAAGTGCGCAATTTAAATTTTCTTTTAAAGCCTCTTTTTAACATAGGCTATTCAAAGCAGACCCCTAAAATCCCTGTAATAATAGTCTGGAAGCAAAATCAGCCCGTACATGAACTTAAGGAGAGATTTATGCTGTTGAGTTTTTGTCCTTTAGCTATCCTATACTGGTCTTCTGGTGTCCATAGCAACCAAAATATATGGCACATTTATTTGAGACTTAGAGTAGAACTTACTCATCTTTAAATTATAGAGGTGTATATTTTATCTTCCCTAATATAAAATATTGCTAATCATAGCTATAATTTTTTTATGACAAGGTGCTCTGCTTCATCCCCAATCTTCCATTTTCCCCAGAAAATGCCCCCCTCCACCCACCTTCTCTCCCTCTTCTCTCTCTCTTCTCCATCCATACTCTCTCCCTCTCTCGTCCTCTCTCATTCTCCCCGTCTTCCTCTCCCCGCACCCTTCTCGCTCTCTCATTCCACCCCACCAAACCAACACCCCACTTTCAGAGCTCCTCTATGAAATTTTCCTAAATCATATGTTTCAAAGAAACACTATTTCTCAGCATCACCTACGGACCAGCTCCATCACCTAGGAAGTTTTTTCCTAAGTCCCACCACAGATCTAATAAATAGGTATTTCTGAATTAGGACAAGGAATTGCATTTTAACAAGCAACCCAGGTGACTGCTATCATTGCTAATGTTTTGGAAACCCTGCTAACATTTCCCCACACCTCTGCCAAAGTAGCAAAGTTTTAAATAGTAAACACACCTCTCTCTCTGGACCCAGGAGAAGGGAAAGACCAAGTTCTGTTTGCCTCTCTAGCCTAGGGCTAGCACAATTTCAGAACAGAGTAAACACCAAAGCAATTAGTAACTTCTTTGGAGCCTCGGTTAAGCTCCAACCTCCAGCTAATTAAAACCCCGTTCCCATGAGAACATGAAACTGACCTTAAAATGAAGTTCCTAGGGAAATCTGCAGGAATAAGAAAAGCATATGGAAGCTTAAGGGCTTCCCAGGTGGCACAGTAGTAAAGAATCTGCCTGCCAATACAGGAGACGCAAGAGACATGGGTTCAATCCATGGGTTGGGAAGATTCCCTTGGAGTAGGAAATGACAATCCACTCCAGTATTCTTGCTTGGAAAATTTCATGGACAGAGGAACCTGGTGGGCTACAGACCATAGGGCCGCAAAGAGTCAGCCAGGACTGAGCATGCGTGCACACACTGAGGCTTAAAGTCTTACAACGAGTGAGAAAATTAAAGTGTGAAACTACTGGTGCATGTGTGTTTTCTTCCTTGTCCCAGTTTCTCACCAATAGTCATCATTAAGGGCATGGCACCAAAAGTGGTGAAGAGGGCAAGGCTGGATTACAGAATTACCCCTTGGACTGCAAGCAGATCAAACCAGTCCATCCTAAAGGAAACCAACCCTGAACACCCATTGGAAGGACTGATGCTGAAGGTGAAGCTCCAACACTTTGGCCACGTGATGCGAACATCTGACTCACTGGAAAAAACCGTGAGGCTGGAAAAGATGAAATAACCCTGATGCAAAAGGAAAAGGGGGTGACGGAGGATGAGATGGTTAGAGAGCATCACTGACTCAATGGATATGAATTTAAGCAAACTCAGGGAAAGAGTGGTGGAAAGAGGAGCCCCGCATGCTATAGTGCATGGGATTTCTAGGAGTCAGACCCGAATTAGCAACTGAACAACAAAATACATTTTATATACACACACTTATATGCATTCATATACACATAAATAAAACTTCATAATTTGATTCAAAACCACAACCAATCCTAAAGTATCTTTTTAAAATATAATGTTCATGCTTTTTAAACAAACCATTTGTTTAACCAACCTAACAGAAATTCTTGGAAGAATATATCAGGTGTCATTTTCTCTTTCCCCAGAGTTATGAGGAAAGAACCCAATGTCTAAAACAAGCAAACAAGTGGTATATACCAGCATCTAGAAAAACACCTTGCCTCCAAGTTAGTTATCACACAATAATTTGCTACTAATATGAATATGTGGCAATTTTCCACCAAACGTACAAAATAAAAGTAATAAAAACTGGAAACCCTATATCCATGTTAGGAAGCAAGGGATTCAAAGAATGGCTTCTGCCATCTTGAACAACCTGCCTATCCTCATAGTCTAATGACAGTAACAATAACTCAGAGGCTCTTATAAGGGATAAAGGAGGTAACATACACAAGAGGCCACAAACAGAGTCTGGTACATGGTAAACACCCTTTAAGTGTTCACCATTATTCTGAACGTCACAGAGAAATGCTTTTATCTCATCAAGACAGAAACCAAGAGTTAGGTAAATGCCTCAAAGCATAATATCTGACACTCATCCGTATTTTAGGATTATAGATCTGATTAGCAATTTTATAAATCTCTATTAACAAATATGAAGTCATCATTTTTATTTTATCTTCACCTCTTTAAAGCACCTCTTTAAAGCAGGAAGTCATGGTTATAGCTATGCTGCTGCTGCTGTTCAATCGCTAAGTCGTGTCTGACTTTTTGTGACCCCATGGACTGCCGCACGCCAGACTCCTCAGTCCTCCACTATCTCCCGGAGTTTGCTCAGGATCATGTCCAGTGAGTTGGTGATGCTATCTAACCATCTCATCCTCTGCTGCCGTCTTCTCCTTTTTGCCTTCAATCTTTCCCAGCATCAGGGTCTTTTCCAACGAGTCGGCTCTTCACATCAGGTGGCCAAAGTATAGGAGCTTCAGGTTCTATAACTATAGCGCTCTGCCTTTATTAAATTGAAACTTTCCCTCTAATCATTAGCCATTGTTGGATTTTCTTTTGTATCTGGTTTTTGTTTTCATAATTTCCCTATACAAAATCCATCATACATAATACCTGCCTCTGCAACTTTCTTTGCCGAATCAGATTACACTTCAGATTTACTTCTGTTTCGTCTACGTGAATCTTCAGCTTCCATTGATGAGACCAGCAACGTAGGTCCCAATGGTCAAAAGAAGCATGTAATGTGGTTTGTGATTCCTTCTCTTTTCAAGCAAAAGTTTCGGCAAAACTCAGAGTGTTTACACTAAGCCCTCGGTTTCTCCCAAACCCACCCGCATCGGGCATTCCTCCTCACCACCTTACCGCAGCACTGCTGTGAGGTCACCAGTGACCTTACTGCTGCTCAGGGCAGAGGCGCACTCCCATTCTCACCCTCCATGGCCCACGTGCAGCATTTAATACAGCTGATCACTCCCTCTTCTTTTCGGTTCTTTACTTGGACCTAACTGGTTGGGATGGTCTCTTTATCCAACAGATATGTACTGAGCATCTGCTACAGGAGAGGCGCTCTTTGGGATGCTCCTTGGGATGCAGGAGAACACTTCCAGGGGGATGCTGCTCACCTCACTGCTCCTTCTCAATCTGCCTTCCTAAATCCCGGAGCTCAGAACACGGAGTCCTCAAAAGCTCCAACTGTGGACTCTTGTTTTATTTCTACACTTATGCCATTGGTGATCTTAGCCAGCAAACACACCCTCCTTATACTCGTGACTCCTGCATGTTTACCTATACCCTGGATTTCGCCTCAAAAATTCAAGCTCTTTCAGCCAACTGCCTACTTTCTTCCTCCAAAAGCCAAGAGGCTTTCAAATGAACAAGTTTAAAATCTTGCTTCCTTCCTTCAATCTGTTCCTCCCTCAGTCTTACCCAGCTCAATTCAATTCTTCCAGCTGCTGGGGCCAAAACATTTGGAGTCACCCTTGAAGTTTCTCTTTCTTTCACAGCCCAAATCCGATCTATTAAGAAATTCTGTCAACTCCACATTCACAATATACCCACGATCTGACCTTTTCTCAACACCTCCACTGCTAGCATCCTGAGACAGGCCCACGTCCTGTCTCACTTGCATTACTGTATTAGCATCCTTACTGGCCGCCCTGGCCTTACCATGAGTGAGAAGAGAAGTAGCGAAGATGAGATGGAGATGAGACTCTATGTGATCTGGCTTCCTGCCCTCACTCTCTGACCTCATCTCCTACCATTTCTCTCGTCACTCACTTCACGCCTCCCACACTGGCCTCTTGCTGCCCTTCAAAGACACTCCTGCCTCAAGGCCTCTGCATCTGCTTTTCCTTCCACCCAGAATTCTCCTTCCCAGACAACCCCAGAGCTCGCTCCCTCACCTCCTTCAGGTTTTACCTCAAGTGTCACCTTCTCAGAGAGGCCTTCTGTGGCCACCGTATCTAAAAAGCACGTGCCGCGTGCGCTCAGTTGCTCAGTCATGTCCGACTCTTTGCGACCCCGTGGACTGTAGCCTGGTGGCTTCTCTGTCCATGGGATTTCCCAGGCAAGAATATTGGAGTAAGGTGCCATTTCCTCCTGCAGGGGATCTTCCAGACTCAGGGATCAAACCTACATCCCTCATCTCCTGCATTGGCAGGAGGATTCTTTACCACTGAGCCACCTGGAAAGCCCCATCTAAAAGTTATACATGACTCTAAATCGCCAACAACTCCCAGAACTCTCTATCCTCTATTCCTCTGAAATGTGTATCACCATGACTGCCTTCACACGTCTGTTCTGTTACTGCTGCATTCCCCACACTTAGAATGGTGCCTGGTACATAGAGTTTGGTAAGCACATGTTGAACAAACTGAAAGAACAGAGGCCAGCATCATGGAGAAAGCAGAACAAAGGAACTCATGTAAAGAGAGAGAGCTAACAAAGGCTGCTCTACACTCTCCTCCAAACCAAGATCCTTGGAGAGCTGAAATGCCAAAAAGTGTCAGAGACCTTAATTTCCTACCTCTTCACATTAACAGCAATATATTATCAGCATATTCTTTAGCCCCTCCAAAAAGAAACATCTTTATTTGTATTTATTTGTAATACTGCTATATTTAACCTAACAATAAACAGTATAAATAAAATTCCCAATGCTAGGCAGCACCCTACTTTCGTACCTCGTAGATTCATAAAAAGTGTATGAATAATGATTAAATATGAGGCTTCTCTGATGGTTCAGACAGTAAAGAATCTGCCTGCAATGCAGGAGACCCAAGTTTGATCCCTGAGTCAGGAAGATCCTGTACTGAAAGGAATCACAAACCACTCCAGTATTCTTGCCTGGAGAATCCCAAGGACAAAGGAGCCTGGTGGGCTACAGTCCATGGAGCTGCAAAGCATCAGACATGACTGAGCAACTAACACACACAAATATGTGGAAGTCAAGCCATAAACAAATATAATTAGGATGACCTTAAAAATCTGTGTGAAACTCCTAATTTTACCTCACCTCCTATATAATACAGTTCCAACTTTTTGTATGTGTTCTTTAGCTTTTTTTTTTTTTTTTCTATCCCAACTAAGCACAGATTTTACCTGCTCAATCTGATAAACAAATGACTGAGGCTGAAGAGTCACCATTTTCAGAACAATTTCACTACATTCGGGAGACATAAGGTTATTATCACTGGTTATCTGGGCTTCTGTATTTTTTCTCTCTCACTCACTCTTACAAAGCAGGGTTAGAAAACAAACCAACCAAAGTACAATGATGGCAATGTTGACTACGCGGAACCACCAGCAAGCAACAGGAGACGGCACCAAACTTAGCTGCTGCACAGAAGTCCAAATTCAGCATGCCAGAGGCAGTTTGGGGGCATCAGTGGGATAATGTACAGAAGTGTATATTGTTTTAAAAGTCAAATGGCTACCAAAGCTAGCCTGAAATCAACAGTTGCTTGAGTTTCTGCAATGGCCAGCTTCCAGTTTTCCCACTTTTCCACCATCAATGCAGCCACTGAGATAATCTCTGTGGTTATGCATTTCTTTGTTAGCCCTAGGAACTGTTAACTCCTTTATCTCTTTACTTTGATCTAATATAAACACTGCTAGGAAAGCCCCATGTGATACATGCAATCATTCCTGTTAGAAAGATGTGAAAACAGATGTTCAAAAAAGGTAATAATGGGGCAAGGATAGCCTCTTCATGAAATGGAGCTGGGGAAACTGGACAGCTATGTGTAAAAGAATGAAATCAGAACACTTCCTAACACCATACAAAAAGATAAACACAAAATGAATTAAAGACCTAAGTGTAAGACCAGAAACTATAAAACTCTTAGAGGAAAACATAGGCAGAACACTCAATGACATAGATCAAAGCAAGATCCTCTATGACCCTCCTCCTGAAGTAATGAAAATAAAAACAAAAATAAACAAGCTGGACCCAGTTAAATTCAAAGGCTTTTGCACAGCAAAAGAAACTATAAACAAGGTGAAAAGGCAACCCTCAGAATGGGACAAAATGATAGCAAATGAAACAACTGATAAAGGAGTAATTTCTAAAATATACAAGCAGCTCATACAACTCAATACCAGAAAAACAAAAACCCAATCAAAAAGTGGGAAAAAGACCTAAACAGATATTTCTCCAAATGGCTAACAAACACATGAAAAGATGCTCAACATCGCTCATTATTAGAGAAATGCAAATCAAAACTACAATGAGGTATCACCTCACACCAGTCAGAATGGCCATCATCAAAAAGTCTATAAATAATAAATGCTGGAGAGGGTGTGAAGAAAAAAGAACCCTCTCACACTGCTGGTGGGAATGTAAATTGATATAGCCACTATGGAAAAGAGTATGGAGATTCCTTAAAAAACTAGGAATAAAACCACCATATGACCCAGCAATCCCACTACTAAGCATTTACGCTGAGAAAACCAAAATTGAAAAAGACACATGTACCCCAATGTTCATTGCAGCACTATTTACAATAGATAGAACGTGGAAGCAACCTAGATGTCCACTGACAGATGAATGAATAAAGAAGCTGTGGTACATATACACAATGGAATATGACTCAGCCATAAAAAGGAACGCGTTTGAGTCAGTTCTAATGAGGTGGGTGAACCTAGAGCCTATTATACAGTGAAGTAAGTCAGAAAGAGAACGATAAATACCGTATACTAACACATATATATGGGATCTAGAAAGATGGCACTGATGAAATTATCTGCAGGGCAGCAATGGAGACAAAGACATGGAACAGACCTGTGGACACAGCGGGCAGGGGTGGGGAGGGTGAGATGTATGCAGAGAGTAACATGGACACTTACATTATCATATGCAAAATAGACAGCCAATGGGAATTTGCTGTATGACTTAGGGAACTCAAACAGGGGCTCTGTATCAACCTAGAGGGGTGGGATGGAGTGGGAGATGGGAGAGAGGTTTAAGGGGGAGGAGACATATGTATACCTATGGCTGATTCATGTTGATGTTTGGCAGAAACCAACAAAATTCTGTAAATCAATTATCCCTCAATTAAAAACTAAAAAAAAATTTTTTTCAGTTAAGTAAAGTTGCTCAAGGTCACACAGCTACAGGATGGACCAGGATTCAAACCCATCCTCAAGAAAGAAGTGTTATGAAGCATAAGACCAGGACTCAACAAATGTAACGAACTGTCAAATCTTACTATCCACTTAATTAAATATTCTATAATTCACAGAACTTTAAAACTTTATCTTCATGACAATAACAACATAATTTGACAGAGGAAAATAATCACATAGAATTTGTGTATTATTCACCAGAGACCTACAATGTGTAATTCACTCAGATGTCTCTCAAATTCTAAACTATCAAATAAGAATTTAATGTGGAATTTGTAGTCTTTTTTCCATGAACAAAAATATTCACAAATGAATCTTTCACTAAATGCTTTGCCTCCACATTCTCCAAAGTTCTCAAAATGACACTGATTTAAAATTCTAATCTAAATTACCCTCTCTAATATAAAAACAATAAAGAATGATCAATTATAGTAAAATATTAGAGCTGAAACAAAGGTATCTAAAACCAAACCATAATCAATAAGTATATAAAAGTAGATTTCTGCCATTTCTGATTTGAAAGAAGCTGACACGTTATTAGGATATCCCTATAATTTATGACAGAAAACAGCCAAAGTTTTTATTCAAGATTTAACATTCTGGCAAAAAATAAAAGATCATTATTTTGCCATGACAATGACTTTTTTAAAGTATCATTTCACAGACACTGATGACTTTCATAACAGAACTGTGAAACAGGATGAACAAAAATAATTATTATTCTCAATTTCACATAAGGAAATTTATGCTACTAGATTTAGGGACTTGCCCAAAGTCATAAAGCTATCAATATCAATTCTGCCTTCAAATTACTGCTTCCCCCCGCCCCCCGACTCTTTCTAGTCATCTCTATTGCAGAGACCTCACTTTCACCCAGGCCACCCTCAGACAACCAGACAGCTTGGGGGAAAAGGGAACCCGGCAGTATAGCTAAGGCGATCACTGGAAAACTGGCAAAAGCGGGGAGGGGGAGACAAAGACAGCCTCCGGCTCCCTCATTGGTCTTATCTAAAGGAATGTTCTTGGGTCACCGGGTCCCACCTGAACAAGGCTCCGAACCCCGCGGGTCAGGTGAATTTTCCAGGGTGTGCCTGGAATTTATAGTGCCCCTGACACTTGCCACCACCTATAACTTGGGTATCTGCTTGCCTGCGGCCCAGGGACAGAATATCTCGGCTCGTCTCCCAGCAGAGATGAAGGAGACCTTTGCTTCAGCCTCTGCAACTTACCTGCCGGGTCATAAGAGATTTGATTTTTTGCATGTCGAATTCGTGAGGCGGTATCCTGCAGCAAAGAACTAACAAATCACTCACAACCACCAAACTGCTGGCCCCGACACAGGGAAGCCATAGTGAGTAGTCACGTGGAACTGCTGACCTGGGTTTCCCTTCCTTTCCCCTAGCATGCTGGGAATTGTAGTCCCCCGGCTGCCATCGCCCCTGCAATGGAGGCGAGAGAACGGTCCAGGTACTACATTTCCCAGCAAGCAAAACAGCTGACGCTTCAGATAAATGCACAAAACTTGTTGCTCTGAGAGACCAAGGCAGTCGCCGGTCTTTAAAGAGGTACTAGGTATCGGTAACTCTGCTTCGGGGAGGCGGCAAAAACTTAATTCTTAGGTGACCAGGAACAAATACTGAGGAGACAGTATATAAACCTGACTGACATGAGGACCCCTAGGGATGTGGTGGAGGAAACCCCACCTGGTGTCCGGGGCGAAGTGAAAGGACGACAGACTGACGCGAAGGGGCTGGACGCTCCAAGAGAACTTGGCATTCCCCAGGTGGCGCTGGGCTTGGCCTGAGGAAAAGTGTGGTCCAGGTTGTCCAGTGCTGGCTGTCCAGGTTAGAGCTCTTCTTCCTCAGTCTTGGTATTCATAGCAGAAAACTAACACCAAAGGGTTTAATTCCCCACTTATCATTTTACCACCTGTGTAATCTAAGGAAAATCAAGGTAGAAAATATTAATATAACAATAGTAATAAGTAGGCATGTCACTTTAATGTCCTCTTTTCAACTTAGAGCAGTTTAGTTACATTGAGGAAAGCAATAGGGGAGTCTTTGGGGGCTCAATTTAAGAAAGAACTTTCCAATTATAAGAATAAAAGGAAAAGTGACCCAGAGCTAACAATTAATGATAGCACACGTGTATTGAGAGCTTGTTACCTGTCAGAAACTTACTGTCAGAAACCTTGCTAATAGCTTTACACGTGGTATCTCACTTATCCACACAAGTAAGTGAATGCAATTTATAAATTGTAAGGCACTTCATAATTATGAAGGATTACAGGCGTAATTCTACACAGTTTTCTACTCCAACAGAAACACCCTGTGCATAGTTTTATCACTGTGCCTGACAGTTCCTTTTGAAATATATGCTCACCTATATGCTTTTCTGACTCTACTACATCTAATCCCGTGAAGAAATTCCAGTGCCTTTTGGGCAACCTTAGTGTAGTTTAGTATAGCGGATTACCTGTTATAATCTTAATTGCCAGACAGTTCTTATTGATTGGAAGTCTCTGAAAGAGAAACTGCTTGCCATATTAGCATATGAAATGAAACCCAATTCACTCACTAAACATTTGTTGATTTCTGGGCACTAGTCAACCCGATTCTGAGCACTTCAGATTGATAAAATACAATCGTGATCCTTAAGGAGTTTACAATTTAGTTAAACAGTATGTATTGGAGGGGATCTAAGTCCAGTAGTTCTCAAACTTGGTTCAGATTCACCTAAGGAGGGTACGGTTGTTGTTACCATTTTTGTGGGAGTTCTTTGAGACCTTCAGTGATTTTTATAGGCAGCCAGCTGAAGAATTTAAAATACACTGTTTAGAATGAACCCAGATCCAGACCCAGAATTTTTTCCCTCATACACAAGGTTGCAGGTGACAAAGAGAAGCTTTTTTTTTTTTTCATTCATTTGGTTTTTTCCTGTCAGCCAAATTGGGGAAAAGAGTGGTTTCTGTATCTGCTTGATCTGAAAAGGCAAGAAAGCATTAAAATTCTATTTAACTCTTAATACTCTACATTTTAGTATGTTTCTTTTTAACTAAAAGGAAATGGACAACCCAGGCCTATAAAAGTTCAAAGACTGTAGCTATAATAGTAGAAGCATGGAAAGTAAATCAGTGCTATTGTCTAAATAAAATATATGCCCTAATTCAGCATACCCTAACACTATAGAAAATAGTTGAACTAAACATGATGGGTTTTTTGACTCCCTAAGCTAAAAAATAAAAACAAAAACCTAGAGCCCTAAAGCGCACTTTTTTAAAAAGGTGAAGCATGTTATTTCATTTCCATTTTTCAAAACTACATATATAAAACTTATTAGAGGACTTCCCTGGTGGTCCGGTGGCTGACTCCACATTCCCAATGCAGGGGACCCAGATTCAATCCCTGGTCAGGGAACAAGATCCCTCAGGCTGCAACTAAGAATTTGCATGCCGCGACTAAAGATCCAAAAGTAAATAAATGCATTAGTGCTCACACAGTTGTCCGAGGGTCATTAGTGGTAGGCCAGAACAAACTAGTGGAAAGTGTGGATGGCCTCCCAGCAAATCTTGACAAAAGTTTTTAGGATAGTAGTCCCTTTGTGAAGGAATGCCAGGCCTGTTTTTGTAGATTGGAATATCCAGGCTAAGAAGTAAGTAGATCTGATTCAGGGCAGTCGCATTAGCTGTAAAGTAGGATAGGGCTTCCCTGGTGGCTCAGACAGTAAAGAATCTGCCTGCAGTGCGGGAGACCTGGGATCGCTGGGTTGGGAAGATCCTCTAGGGAAGGGAATGGCAACCCACTCCAGTATTCTTGCCTGGAGAATCTCCATGGACAGAGGAACCTGGCGGGCTACAGTCCACAGGTTTGCAAAGAGTCGGACATGACTGAGCGACACACACACACACACACACCCCATAAGGGCTTATTTCTGATGGCCCAAATAGAAGGAGCCTCTGAAGCTTAAAAGCGGCGATCCTGGTTTGATTAGGACCAGGATAAATTTCTAGTCATCCTGTAAATATCAAAGCAGCAGAAAGATGTGGCCTCCCCAACAAAATGTAAAGACATTTCCTGAGCAAGCAGTAGTAGAAAAACAGGACACTTGCTGAAGGTAAAGCAGTGACCTGGAGAGGGGCCCTGGAAGGAAGACATTGCTGATAATCATTTAATGGCCATATGAATTGATCAGGGTTACTATAGACCTAACTCTGTAGGAGTTAGCACAGGCATGGGTGGTTGTGATGGCCTTCTCTAGCAGCCACCTCTTCCCTGTAAACTCTGATCTTTCCTGAGATCTATCGAATTAGAACAGGGTTTTCTTTCCTCAGTTCTTCTTGCGTGCATGCATGCTCAGTCATGTCTCACTCTTACAATCCCATGGACTGTAGCCCGCCAAGCTCCTCTGTCCATGAGATTCTCCAGGCAAAAATACCAGAGTGGGATGCAATTCCCTTCTCTAGGCGATATTCCCCGACCCCGGGATCAAACCTCTGTCTCTTACTTCTTTTGCATTGGCAGGCAGATTCTTTACCATTGAGCCATCTGGCAAGCCACTGTTCTCTGTTCGCCTTGGCATTGGCATGTCACCACCTCTCCTTCCCAATTCTTCCTATCATTCCAAAGCATTCCTATGCTACTAGTGAATAATGAGTGTGGATGTTTGAAATCCATAGGCTCCTGAACAGAGCTCCTCTGTGGGTTACAGGTGAGATGTGAGATGTAGATGATGGGAAGTTTCTTATAACGATAAAACACTTTAAACTATCTGTGATAGCACTTAAAAACTGAAAACAATTGAAGTTATATTTAACGTTATCTTGTTTGGCTTCCTGTGTAAACATTCTGAATTCTGAAGTTACTCTAGCAGGTTAAGATTTTTATTCGTACTACCTGCCACTAGAGGGCGCACTGTCATGATTTTTGTCTCAGCACTTTCCCAAGATGAGCCTGTCATTGTCATTTTTAAATATGTGCTTGCATGCCAAGTCACTTCAGTCGTGTCCTACTCTCTGTGACCCTCTGGACTGTAACCCGCCAGGCTCCTTTGTCCTTGGGATTCTTCAGGCAAGAATACTGGAGTGGGTTGCCATGCCCTCCTTCGTGGGACCTTCCCAGCCCAGGGACAGAACCCATGTCTCTTAAGTCTCCTGCACTGGCAGGCAGGTTCTTTACCACTTGTGCCACCTGAGAAGCCCTTTAATATGTGTCTTGACATGAAAAGATCATCTAAGTCATATTGACATTTTGTTTATGTATGTAACATCTATTATCACTGTATCATAAAATAAAGGATATTTTAATATAACAAAAGAAACCAAAAAAAAATGCAGAATAAAAATCAGTCCTTTAAATTGAGTGAATTTAACATTAGGAAAAACTCACTGCATCATCTTTATTTCTCTCACTTTGCTTAGGACCCAAAAAAGTTCATCATGAACCAGCACTGGGTTTGAAAAGCACTAGAAAGAGCTTATTTAATAAAACACAATTTGAGATGGATATTGATTTAAAAGATGTGACTGCTACTGCTGCTGCTAAGTCGCTTCAGTCGTGTTCAACTCTGTGCGACCCCATAGACGGCAGCCCACTGGGCTCCCCCGTCCCTGGGATTCTCCAGGCAAGAACACTGGAGTGGGTTGCCATTTCCTTCTCCAATGCATGAAAGTGAAAAGTGAAATCACTCAGTCATGTCCGACTCTTAGTAACCCCATGGACTACAGCCTACCAGGGTCCTCCATCCATGGGATTTTCCAGGCAAGAGTACTGGAGTGGGGTGCCATTGCCTTCTCTGTAAAAGATGTGAAGGGGAGTCTATCTGCTATCTGTAGAATTTCAATATTACTTTCCATATTGTGTTCTGTAAAATCCAATATTAATATTTGTAGGCATTTCTCAAGCACCAAGTGGGAATCAGAAGACACGGACTAAGGAACTTTTGGGTTTATTTCTGGGGGAACAACTTAAGAAAAATACTAGTTAATCACTATGCTAGATCCATAAGTGAATAAGACCAGTCTTTGTGTTCTAGGACCCAGAGGGAAAATAAACATGCAAGAAAATCAGTTGAGGTTAGTGAGATAAGTGCTGCAATCTCTAGATGGCACAAACAAGATTTAGAAATAGCACAGAGAAAGTTGTGGTGTAACAATTACCTGGGGGTAATTTTTTTTCCTTCTGAAGCTTGGAGAGATCATTAAGTGACCTCTGAAGAGGCCTCAGGGTTTTCCAGCTGTCACTTTGCTAGTAAGAGCAGGTCTGAACTGGGTTTCCCTGGTGGCTCAGACTGTGAAAAATCCGACTGCATGCAGGAAGACTCTAGAGTTTGGTATCCTGGGTCAAGAAGATCCCCTGTAAGAGGAAACGGCAAACCACTCCAGTATTCTGGCCTGGAGAATCCCATGGACAGAGGAGCCTGGCAGGCTACAGACCATGGTGTTGCAGAGTTAGACACGACTGCGCGACTAAGCATGAACACACACGCAGGTCTGTTAGCCCTAATCCAAAAAATGTTTCCAAACTTAAATTCCAAAATATCTATCACTTGTGTTTTTTTTTTTTTTTACCTTTAATTACAATTGAGGAATATTCTTTTTTTGCCTATTTTATCATCAAACTTCTTCAGTGGGCCTTTACTTTTCAAAAATGATTTATGCAAGGAATTTTGCATGATTTGAGGCAGATTTTTGTTTTATATAGTAGAGGCTTGGACTGGAAACTTCTTGCAGTAGATGACTTGAAATGAAATATGGGTTGTTATAGCTAGGTAAATTAAGCAGAAGTGCACTGCCTGGCAGTGAACGGCCAGGCAGAAAATCCGTAGCGCAGACACCACTGTAGAGGCAAGATGGTCTCTGAGCTGTTGGTTCACTTACTCTGTGCTTCAGCTGTGAAAATGTGGCCTCAGATATTATCTGTTATAATTATGTGCAGTCCATGATTCAGTGTTACTCGGAAACACACCTGTGGTTTGCTTTTAAAAATAACATGAATCCATAGACTCAATAAACCCATGGTGGACATTTCTAACAGGAAATATACACAGAAAAATACATATGTAAAGATGTATTACTTCTTGGTGTTTTATACCTATTACTTCATGGTGATTTATAACTATTTTAGCAGATATATGAAATACTGTGATTTTCATAGAAAAAATTTAATTTCAAAATAGCAGCATCGTTTTCCATGATAGGGTACTAGCTTCTGTTTTTTCAGAAAATTTCACAATATGCTCTTGGTTATTAAAACATACTGCTTTTTATTAGAGTCACCCAAAAGGATGTTTTCCTTCATGTGATGATTAACAACTAAGAATAATTCATGAAACATGCTGATGATTACTGAAAATCGCTAAGAAATGGCTCTGAAAGTCACAAGCCTGTCTTCTTGCAGAGCCCATAACAGGTGTTCCCAGTACCTGTGTCCTTTGTATACACATTCATTCTGTATTCAAATCGCAGAAGCAAGAGGCAGGCTAGGGTCTGTTACCTGACTGCTAATTTCCCTGGCAAATAAACCAGCAGCTGCTGGTCCATGAACCACGTTACCACCAGGAACAGGGCACTGCGTGCATGGAACAGGATGCATTCATGGAACCCTTCAGCAGCAGGGTTGGGGTCCTTCGGTGCAAAATATACCTTCTTCTCTTAGGTAAGGCACTGCATAAAGTGCGTTTTAACTACTTTTTTAAAAAATTGTGAGCATAAGGTAAATATTTGCTCTTGGTTGTAGATTCACTCAGATAATTGAAGGACAGCACAGAACCTTTTAACAATAACACAGTTTGTTCCAGCAAAGAAACAGGATCATTTAGGGGAAAGGAAGTTCAATCAATCGATGGTTATTGTTTTCTAAAGACAACAATTATTGTCAATAGCACTCATTAAGAATATTAAGACATTCTAAAAACTTAATGTGTTTCTTCTTTTTATAGAGTTTATATATAGGTCCAACACTCTTTAATGCATTCTACTTTGGCAAATATTCTTATAGGTCATGAATTTGTTACCACTTACTGTGAAACTTAGAGCAATTTATGAACATAGTTTGTGGCTGTTTTAATTAAAGATATTGTGGCAAACTGTTAGCTCTACCTGTTTTTTACCTAATTTATGAAATGTGGGAAAAAAGTTAGATTCCAAGCTGATAAAAAAAATGTACTCAATAGGGAGAAATGTGTTTAAAAGTATTATTTCTCCAAAATAGCTTTAGTCTTTCTCTTTGTCCAATAGTTAATTCAATTAATTTTTCCCCTCTACTTTGTTTCTCCCTCATTCTCCTCTTTATCATTAGAATTTAGAGGAGTCCACTGTTTCTATGTCAGAATTTCCCCAGACATTCTTCTTCCGTTCTTTCTATATCAGCTTTAAAAGTCAAGTTAAAAGAACAAGTCAGTTCCTTGTTTTGTTCATATCCAACAGATAGTAAATCAAAAAACCTTTTATTCCTTAAATTTTAAGAACAAATTAGCTAAATAACCACTTAAGTTTTTAACCTTCTTCTGTGTTTAGAGCTCGCAGTTACTGGTACTTTATGGCTTAGTTTTCATAGTACCTGTGATTATTTACATTTATACCTAATGTTGTTCATATTCCACATATTTGAAATGTACAGTTTGTTAATTTTTTAAATGAGTTTCCCATAATTGTGATTCTTTTTCCATTATGTTGTCAAATTCAAGCCTATACAGATGTTTAGGAATTTTTAGGAAAAGTAAGCAATTATCATAACTGACTTTTTATCTTTGTGCATTTTTCTGGGCTTCAAAAGTGTCCTTTGTGGCAGTCCATGCTTAATTTTTTACAACAGGATTGCTGTCATTTCCTAAGTAATTTTTTGCAACTGGCTTTACAAAGCACTGAGGGCCAATTCATTTGAAGGATTCTACCAAACTAAAATTAAACATAATTTTGAGAAATAGATAGCATGTCCATAAGTAGCTAAAGCAGTTATTATCCCTTAAGACTTTCACAAATTTACTCATCTCCATTGGTAGTGAGTTGTAAAGACCTTGGGTAATTTGGAAATTTTTTTGTATTTTGAAATACTGAGTATCAGTTTGTTTTTTCTTTTTAAAAAATTGTAGCTATTTGAAGCCCCAAATGTAGTTTGTAAAGTCTATTCAAAGTACATCATCATAATTTCTATTTTCTCTAAAGATAACAAGAGTTTATTTACAGTCAACAATAGCTGTGTTGTGCTTGCTAATATCAGACTTGGCAATGGGGAAGTAAATGCCAACTGTTTTGAGCTACAGTAGAGGTCACTTTGTGGAGTCTGATGTTTATGTTCAATACAGTGAACTGGTCTAGGGAGTCTTTTGTTGCTGGACTATAGATAATTTCACAATATGAGGTCATGTTCTTTAACACTGGACGTTCCTTTATCATGCCTTTGTTTTATAGTTTAAGGGAATCTCTGAAGGGGAGAGTTTTGCTATAATTTTGTATGTCAGATCATTAATGATATTATCAATGTTCTTCAAAGCAGTATAGTGCCTCAAATATAAAAAATCAAGAGTTTTCTTTTCTAGAACTCAAAAGTATTAACCTAGTAATAAAATTGAATGTTCATTTAAGTACAAATGTTTGGAATATCAAATTAAAATTTCATCAATTTTCATATCATTTATTTTCAAAAAGTTTATTTGTTCTTACAGAGGTTGACTTTCTAAAATTCATAGTTCAGTCATTTACGTTTCCTTATACGATGAGAAAAGAACCATTGAAAACTTCTGAGGATGAAGCTAAATTTTTTAAGTCAGTAAACTACTGTTTGGACAGCATAAGCTCATCACATCTACAGGGGGACGTTCAGCAATGGCTAAAGAGTACGTGCTCCTAAAGGGGAGCAGAAGCATACAATTATCTGTTTATTCTGCAACATTCATTACAAGAGAGGATTGCATCATATCAATAGGCTCCTGTATTTCCTGCAAATTAAAAAGATTTTAGTGGCTGATATGAAAAGTTTATAAAGAAAATTTCATCCCTCACTGATACTCATAACTTTCTACCTATAATTTATCTGATGAAAATGGTGTAGGCAATCTAAGCAAACAGCAATTGTAACAGCTACGTTCTCTCTCACTGTCATACATATACTTGAAAAAGCACTCATGATTTCATATCATGAAAAAAGTTAAATGACATGACTTCACATCATTTGGTATGATAAGCATTGAATATATTCAGAGATATTATTGATGGTAATGTATTATTTAAGATACTATTACATGATGTCTGTTATTTCCAAAATAGACCAAAGAACCAGTTCACTCCCTTAATGATTACTGTACATGCCATATAACATTTTCTACTAGTTCCATATTTTCCTAGGCTGTAATGTTTGTGTCATATTCAGTATTTTAATAAATAAAATTTACTTCTGTAACTTTAGTCATAGACTTTCCAGTCCGCTTAAGATTCAGCTTCCTGAGTCAAGATCCACCTACGTTTCTGTTCCAGTCATGCCATGGTAATAAAGTGTTTCCCAGTCATTTTCAGAACATTACAATCTCAGTTAATCTTTTTTCAACTCAAGCCACACAAAAAAGTAGATTAAAAAAGGTTCTTCCTCTTTTCAAAAAAAAAAAAAAAAGTAAACAAGGGCTTCTGCAATGACTTCCCCAAATGCTAAGAGCAGATTGGCCAGAATTGCACTCAGGCCGTCTCTAGCTACAGCTCAGTCTACCAGCAGTTTCTAAGTTGAGGTGTGAAATGTATTAAATAGACCAATAAATCAGTGACCAAATTGCTCACTGTCAGAGGCAAGCTTTTTATCAGCAGCCATGCCGCTTTTTCCAGTGTGTTCACAAGGCAGTGATGTGGATTCCCATCATCCCCCATGATTCCTTGGCAAAAAAACACAGAACTGCCACTTTATTAAAAGATACCTTTGGTGACTCAGTGGTAAAGAACCCACCTGCCAATGCAAGAGTTGCGGGTTCAATCCCTGGGGCAGGAATGTCCCCTGGAGGAGGAAATGGCAAATCACTCTAGTATTCTTACCTGGGAAACCCCATGGACAGAGGAGTGTGGCAGGAACAGTGCGTGGAGTCACGAAGAGTCTGACATGACTTAGTGACTAAACAAAGGGATTGACAACTTATTAAGTAGACTTAAATCTGAGATTCAATACTTCAGAATTCTTTGGGCCCTCTCTTACTTAAATATGGGCCCTTCCCCTTCAAATGTAGGGTAGCTGCTACCATGAGAAAGGCACCTTAGGATGCTGAGAACATAAACATAGAGCAGAGAGAGGCCTTGGACCTCATCTAATATAACCCTCTTCACACAAAAGAAAACTGAGTCACAGGGAATTAAAATGACTTATCTAAGGTAAGTCATCTAACTAACCACCATTTTATCCCAAGTATGTTTTCAACACCTCAAATTTCCGTGGACTTTTAAATTTATTAAAGTAGCAAATTCAAAAATCTCTCTGAAAGCTTAGAGAATAGGTTTCTAAAAGCTCTTATTTCTAGGCAGTTTACAAGTGATTAATTTAAGACTGTGTGGACAGGGGAGTCCAAGATCAAGAATGAACTGTGAAACCCACAGGAATATTTCTGTATTCACTGAAGTAAAAAAAAAAAAAACGAAAAGAAAAGAAACAGCAACACAATAAATACAGTGAAAATTACATTTTGCGTATCTTAAGTTAGTAATAATGGGTAAACTAGTTTTTATTTATTGCTTGCCAGGAACTTGTCAGGCACTTCCTATCGCCAATTACAATGAAAGTCATGAAAATCCATGCTGTTTGGTGCAGATATCCAGGTACTAAGAGGAATAATTTCCTGTGCAGGACCCCCACCCAGATGCCCAATGTCTTTCTATATCTCTGGCTTCAAGAGCTTCACTCCCTTCTCACCATCGCTGCTTCACAAATCTCAGACATCACTAGTGTTAAGTCCTAGGTTTACTCTCTCAACTTCATTTATTTCTCTTATGATTTCCTTTCCTGCAATCCAGTGTATCTCCTCTTTATAGCTCTCAGCAACCAGTTCCTTCTTTTTCTAATGATTCAAATTAAGAACAACTACAAATGCAACAGTCTTGTACTTGTCAGAAAAGAAAGTAGAAGTAAATGCTCATACCTTTGTAACTCCTTTGTAATGGACCAAATCATTGAAATGTGCAGATACAACCCATTGTCAGGAAAAAAAAAATTACAAGTCAATCACAAATATACACAGAAGTCAAGGAGACTGTTAAACACATATTTATTTTTCCCAGACAGTCACCTAGTCTTCAGTCCATATAGTCGGTTTCGACTGTGTATCTTCTCCCTGTAACCTCTTGCATTCTTCCTCTTTGTTCTTTTTCTCTTCAGTTCTTTGCTCTGACTTCCCTGCTGGCCGCAGGGTCTCACTCTTCACTAACAGCTATCCAAAAACTAAAACCATGGAAATCTTTGCTCTGACCTTCACCCTGGGAAGGAAAGAAGAAAATTTCCTGTTGGTGGATTTTTATTCCTCACGGGGGCAAACCAGCATCTTTCAGTTTCTCCAAAGAAAATTATTGTACAAACAGATCTTTCTACCATTCCCTTCCTAATATTGATGGCTTTTCATAGTAGGAATCAGATAAATCTTAAAGATCCCCTTACTAGTAGAGTAAAAAAGGGAGAAGCAATGAAAGAAGATAAAAACTTTGTAGAAGACGGAATTGAAATTGTGAGATGTCTCTCCATGCATGATAAGTCGCTTCAGTCGTGACTCTGCAGCCCTATGGACTGTAGCCCGCCAGGCCCTTCTGTCCATAGGACAAAATGTCTTCCAAAAATGTCTCCTTAGCTGCTTATTAATAAATGACAGCTCTATTCTTCCAGTTGATCAAACCATCAACCTTAGAATCATTCTTGACTCATCTTTGTTTATCCCACTCCCAACGTGCCATCAAATGTTGTTAGCACCCCCAGTCTTTTCTCACAGTATCTTTTACTACTGCCCTTATCTAGAGCACAACCATCTCTTGCCTACTTTATTGCAGGCACCTTCTAAGTGGGCTCCCTTCTCTTGCTCTTTCCCCTGTTTCAGTCTGTTCTCACAGCAGCTAGGGTACACCTTAAAAAAAAAAAATAAGAAGAAAACCCCTACCCCTCCTGCTCACAAAACTCTGGTTGTATTCCCGTCTCACTCACAGTAAAATTGCCTAAGTGTTTGCCATGACCCTAAGGCACTTCCTGTTCTGACCCAGCTGTCTTGCTGGTCTCCTGTCTCACCAGGCTCCTCGGGCTCCACTCTGCTCCATTAGTTCCCGTCTCTTGCTGCTGCTGCTGCTGCTGCTAAGTCGCTTCAGTCGTGTCTGACTCTGTGCGACCCCATAGACGGCAGCCCACCAGGCTCCCCCGTCCCTGGGATTCTCCAGGCAAGAACACTGGAGTGGGTTGCCATTTCCTTCTCCAATGCATGAAAGTCAAAAGTGAAAGTGAAGTCGCTCAGTCGTGTCCGACTCTTAGCGACCCCATGGACTGCAGCACACCAGGCTCCTCCGTCCATGGGATTTTCCAGGCAAGAGTACTGGAGTGGGGTGCCACTGCCTTCTCTTACTGTTGCTCAAACGCACAAACCAGATCCCCGCTTCTAAGCAGTAATAATCGATCACAACTGGTAATGGTTTGCTACCATTGTCCTTAGAATATTTGCATTTGGCAAGGCTTTGGCTAAAGGGAAAAACTTCCAGTTAAGGACTACCAAGTCACGTCAGAAGACTGTGAGGGAAGATTCTCAAGAGGAAGTAGCCCCTCAATCACATAGCTTGATTAGGATATGATATGACTCAGACATTAATACAGTCGCAATTTCAATTTTTTTAAAGGTTTCCATTGGACTTCAGAACTAATCATCTATCCCAGTTCTCCTTTTCCCATTATTCTTTAACAGTCAGAGATAATAACTTCTGCTTTTCCTTTCATCGTGCATTTAAAGAGGTCAAGCGATCCACACAGTCTTTGGGTGGAGTTTTTAAAATGCTCATTTCAGAGACAAATATTTACCTCTACAGGTAACCAGTACTAGAAGAGTCAGTACCTAGAAGCCTCTCTTCTTTGTAAAAGACTATCGCCCGATCAGGTTCTGTTTTTGTGCCTTTAGATTGTGAAATGTGGCTCAGGGTCTTTACAGCTTTCCTTTCCTTCACAGCAGGTGCTTGCTCGGGGCTGAAGGTGGCTGTGCCATCGCACACCGTCCATGGCATCAGGGGTCAGGCTCTCTATCTCCCCGTGCACTATGGATTCCACACTCCAGCATCAGACATCCAGGTCATATGGCTTTTTGAGAGACCCCATACGATGCCCAAGTACTTGCTGGGCTCCGTGAACAAGTCTGTGGTTCCCGACTTGGAATACCAGCACAAATTCACCATGATGCCACCCAACGCCTCCCTGCTCATCAACCCACTGCAGTTCACCGACGAAGGCAATTACATTGTGAAGGTCAACATCCAGGGAAACGGAACTCTGTCAGCTAGTCAGAAGATTCAAGTCACAGTTGATGGTAAGTCCACTGTGAGCGACATGGGCAGCTGAGTAGCATGGCAGCAAGCAATAGCTTAGGAGACTAGGCTACCAGGGCTTTAGGTCTGGTCTGCAACTTTGGGCACATTGACCCTCAAAGCCTCAGTGTCTCATGGCATGAATGGCACTATCCACCTCATGAGGCTTCCTGGGGATTAAATAAGAACATACGTAGAAAGGGTATGCACAGTGCCCAGCTAAAGGTAATCAAGCAGTAAGTAGGAGTTATTGTTTGTTTGCCTGGAAACTATCAAGTATAAAGTTGCTGATGTGATGAGATGGAGAAAATTTTATTTTTCATTAGCAGAATGCACCCTGGGAAGAACCCTATTTTTTGTCACATACATTTTTTTTTTTTTTAATTTTGGTACACTGGGAGAGGATGAGACTTGCTCAGTGACCACACTTGAGGAACAGTAGAAGGTGCTGGGAATGTCCCTGAAGGGAGAGTGGGCTTCAGCTAACTTTCAGACATTTATTTTCCTTAGTGATATATGTAAGTAGTGTACCTTAAAGATACTATACTATGCAACGCACAACTTTTGATTTTTTCCCCCAAACCTGTCTAACAATATTCCTCTGTTTTGGCAAATGCAAACTTCATTCCATCAGTTGCACTCTGCCATCACCCTTGACTCTCTTTCTCTCACATCCTTATCCAGTCCACAAATTAGCCCTCTCAGCTTTACCTTCAGAATATGGACAGAGGTGAGTCAGTCAATCCTCGCTGCACCCACTGCTGCCCTATTCAAGCCCGCCATCGGCTCTGGCCTGGACTCTCCAAACAGCCTGTGCCCACTCTCCCTGCTTCCACCCCTGCCTCCTGCAGCTCAGAATCCTCCTGTGGCTTCCTGTCTCACTCACAATCAAAGCCAAAGTGCCAACAGCGTCCCTCAAGGCCCGTGTGATTCCCTTACATACCCAGTCCCCCTCTGAAGCCTTCCTACCTCTCTTTCCCTCACCACTCTGGCCTCCTTGCCATTCCTGGAACAAGCCAAACCCTCTCACACCTCAGTGTCTGTGCGCTTGGCTGCTCACTGTACATAGATTACTCTTGTCTCGCATACTGCCCTGGTTCCCTCCCCTGTTTCTTTACGGTCTCAGCCAGAGTGTCACTTTACCTGTGAAGGCTTCCGTGACCACCTTATGTAAAGTATAACCTCATTCCCCCAAACTGAGAGAGAGAGTGAGAAAGAGAGTTACTGTTTACCTTGAGTTCCGCTTTATTCTTTTCATAACACTGGACATAGTACATATTTTTGTTTCTTTTATTGTCTCTCTTCCTGGTCTAGAATACAAGATCCATGGGAGTAGGCTTTATATTGTTTGCTCTTTTGTTTCCGCTGCCTAAACCCTGATGCTGGCCGTTCTTAGGCACTCAGTAAATATGTGCCCAGTAAATGAGTGGAAACTGGAGACATTGCAGGGGAACAAAGACACAGGATGTGGCAGCAGATGCCTAGAGAGGAACTCTGGGAGAGAAAAGGAGGACATTTTTTACAGTTTCATAAAATTCTCCTGGGTAGTATACTATCTCTTCCCCCCAAACTTTTAATAGAACATCCATTCCTTGTTAATGTATAGTACAATTGGATTTGTTGAGGAAAATGGAGCCAAAAGTTCTTTATAGAAAAAAATTTTTAGGCATAGTTGATTTACAATATTATATTAGTTTCAGGTGTACAATATAATAATTCAGAATTTTTATAGCTTATACTCCACTTATAGTTATTGTAAAATATTGACTATATTCGCTGTGCTGTATGATATATCCTTGTAGTTGACTTGTTTTATACATATTAGTTTGTACCTCTTACTTGTTTTTGTAGTCACTAAGTCATGTCCTACTCTTTTGCAACCTCATGGACTGTAGCCTGCCAGACTCCTCAGTCCCTGGGATTCTCCAGGCAAGAATACTGGACTGGGTTACCATTTCCTTCTCCAAGGGATCATCCCAACCCAGGGATTGAACCCGCATCGCCTGCATTGCAGGCAGGTTCTTTACCACTGAGCCACATCAGTGACTGATTTACAATGTTATATTAGTTTCATGGTATACAATATAATAATTCAAAATTTTTATAGATTATACTGTTTACAGTTACTATAAAATAGCGGCTATATTCCCTGTGCTGTGCAACATATCCTTGTAGCTTACTTATTTTACAGTGCTAGTTTATACCTCTTAGTAACCTACTCCTATCTTGCCCTTTCCACCTTCAACCAAAAGGTCTTAGTAGGGGTTTAGGACCTGTGTTGGAGAAGGAAATGGCAACCCACTCCAGTATTCTTGCCTGGAGAATCCCATGGACAGAAGACCCTGGCGGGCTACAGTCCATGGGATCACAAATATTTGGGCACGACTGAAGTGACTTAGCACACATGCACAGGACCTGTGTAAAAAAATCTTCTTGGGAAACTTCCACGTCTGCGTGACCCTGTTAAATCCAAGTGCATGATCACAGTACCAATATCTTTTCTAATGATTGGTTCTCCCCGTACAAGACTTTACACGTTACCTATTTGACTTTTTCCATATCACATATAACATTTCCATGCACTGGCATTTTTGAAACAAAAGCTGTTTCTACCTAATAAATATACCAAACAATCTTTCTTTTTAAATCATAATACTGTAAGCAAAAGCTACTCCAAACCATTTGCTCTTGCCAGGGAATATAAAGGGTTAAATTGAGTGGCCATCTTGATTTCCTCCATCTTGAGAAAGGCTGGAGCCTTCAGGGCTACCCAGCTTTCCTGCAGTTTACTTTTCAAACTCCTTTCCCTTTATCTTTCATTTTCTCCTGTCTTCTCTGGGTGGATGGAGTGAATCTGCATACACTCTAATGCACATTTGCCAGTGTAAAATGAAAGTGAACATGACTCAAAACAAATTTACCTGAGAAGATGCATCAACCCCAATTAAAAGTCTGATAGGAATTCAAAGCTAAACACTGGAACCAGTTGTCTGTTACTTACTGATCATCTTACTCTCTGTGTGTGACCTGTAATTTTGCATAGAAGGAAAGGCGATAATAGGCTTTGGTTTGTTAAAGAGACTAACACGGTAGTGACTGAAATAATGCTGCAATACAAATGCACAGCAATTAAAACATATAATTAGCTTACTTACATAGGAGGAAAAGTAAATGGTGAAAATATGATTCTTTAAAACTTTCACTTGATACTCCCAAAGTATAGTATGTCTAAGCTTTGTATTTTGCAGATAGTGGATAGGAATTTGTGTTCACTACATCTATCCCAACCAATCGCTCTTGGGATAGCAGGACAAATCAAGAGAGGGGAATAACCATGTGAACTTTGCCTGTGAGAGTAAACCTTTATGGTGTCGGGGGAGCACAATGAACAGGAAATAAGGGAGCTGATGTCCTTCACCACTAACTGCATTATCTATAAACTAAAGGTTTTCATTACAAAATTCTTGAAGATGAAGTTCTAGAATTGGTTATCTCTGCTATAAATGATATTTTTATATCATTATTTTCTATTTGTAATGACTTTTTTTATCCTCTTCTTTACTTCCTGAGCTGTCTACATTTAAAAAGTACAAAATTTTGGAATCATTTTCCTAGGATTTAAAACATGTGAAAGATCTCCTAGACTTTAATTATAACCCTGGGGTGACAAAGATCATTTCTTTCGTTCTGATGTTGCAGATCCTGTCACAAAACCAGTGGTGCAGATTCAGCCTTCCTCTGGGGCTGTGGAGTACGTGGGAAACATGACCCTGACATGCCTCGTGGAAGGGGGCAGCCGGCGGGTTTACCAGTGGCTGAAGAATGGCAGGCCTGTCCACACCAGCTCCACCAACTCCTTCTCTCTTCAAAACAGCAGGCTTCATATTGCTCCAGTGACCAAAGAAGACATTGGGAATTACAGTTGCCTGGTGAAGAACCCTGTCAGTAAGATGGAAAGCGACATCATTATGCCTACCATATACTGTAAGTTTTTTAAAATGTATATATATTTATATACCCCTGGAGAAGGAAATGGCAACCCACTCCAGTATTCTTGCCTGGAAAATTCTATGGACTGAGGAGTTGATGGGCCCCAGTCTTTGGGGTCACAAAAGTCAGACATGTCTGATCAACTGAGTTTTCTTCTGGAAAGTTTTCACCAGAGTAGTCACAGAGAACATCAATACCAGATGTCATTTGGTTTTGACCATTATTGTAATGCAGTGCTAGCTGCAGTTACACTTCCTAGGCACTGTCTTGTCATGAAGTATAGTTACTTGCACAACCCAGTTTATTGAAGATCCAGTTGAGATACTGGTCTTTTGACTATATTCTCTAACTCAGTGCATTCTGTGACCTTATTGCCAATGAAACATAGAAACCTCAATTTCAAGAACCCAGAACCATGCAGAAGGCACTGATTTATTCACCCACAAGGAGGGAGAGTTGTTCATCATAAAATGGGACAGGGATGTGCTCTGGAGCTGACCACTGGGAGAAAGAATGTTCCCAGGTTATATGTGGGTAATACGGCCCAGGGTCTGGCTAGTCTCTCTGCCCGTTTTCTCAGCCCCATTTTTAGAGGCAGGGTGCAGAGAGTATCACAGAGAAGACATAATTATTCTGCAGCAAGTTATTCAGCTTCCCAGCAAATCTGTAATGATTTCAGGTTTCACTTTTCTTTGGTTCTTTTTTCAGTTGCTGTAGTTGCTATTGTTATCATTGTGACTTTAATCTCATGTACAAAGTTAAGTTCACCAGACTTTTTAGTTCATGTCGTATGATCATCATCAACCCGTGCAAGATCTCTCTTGATCGTATTACTTTCCCGCATCCCCTCTACTCCGCAGCACCACCTCTAGTATGTCTAGCATTGTATCCTGCTTTCAGCCTCTCGCAAGGTTTCTCAGCCTTCACCCTAATGACGTTTTGACTGGACAACTCTTTGTTGTGGGTACTTGTCCTTTGCATTATAGGATGTCTAACAGCTGCCTAGCCCCTACCTGCTACATACCAGTAGCACCCTTCCCTCCAGTTGTGACAACTGAAAGTGTCTCTAGACATTGCCATATGTCCCCTGAGTGCAGGAGAGAGGGAGTGGTTTGTGCAAAAACTCCCCAAGTTGAACCAATGGCTTATCACATTGGGAAGCCATCTGATTGGTTACTGTCGTAGCTTACTTAGTGCACGGCCACAATAGCAGTATAACAAAACAAACAAGGCATGGCAAAGGAAAACTTCTCACCCTGTGGCGTGAGGGTGGAGGGTTCAGTTGGTTGAACCACAAGGGTAGAATTAAGCCTGGTAAATATATCTACTCCCTCATCAAACATATCTCCATAATGCTCAGAAAGGCCCTAAAGACTATTGTTTAAGTGCTTAGGAGGTAGACAGACCTAAGTAGGCAATGGGTTCCGTCACTACATATGTGACCTTAAGAAGTCCCTAGACCTTTCTGGGCCTCATTTATAAAATGGAGATGGTTAAAACTACTTCCCTACAATAAATGAAATCCTGTCTGAAAAGTAGCCAGTGACTGACACCAAGCAGGCATCCAGTAAGTGGAGGCTGTTTGTGTTATCAATACATCTGTCTTCTGTTTTCTTCAATAGAAAATTGATAGTCTTTCTTGAGAATGTGTGTTATTGATTCTTTGGGGAAAAGCACCAGCATACGTAGGTTTTTTTTCTGCTAGATCAAGCTTAACAATAAAACTGAGCTCCAGAAATGTGGTCGGAAAAGCAACTTCAGGGAAGTGTAATACAGTGGTATGATACAGGTATACAATACGATCTGCTTCATTAAGCAAAATTAAGATAAGAAAAATGGAACCATTGATTCTTTAAAAAAATCTTTTAATGTGTTTATTGGCTGTATCTGAATTTCAACAGTGAACAAATGACAGGTTAGGATAATGACAGGTTAGGATAATCAAAGGGACTAAGTACAAAGATGTAAATGGGATGTAGGAAAAACCCAGACTGTTACCAATAAAACCTGTTTCTGCACCTAGATCCAGAAGGACAGGAGCAAGGAGAGGTTACTGGGAACCTTGAAAAGTAAAATTCCATAAAGCAGGGGCCTCTGGTGGAAAGAAACAGCCAGAATGAGGAAAGGAACAAGGAGAACAAATATTTCAGCCTCATTTTCCTCCCTCATTCTAATCTTCTGCCAGGAATCCCCAGTGGCCAAATTCACCCAGAAATCAGAGGGAATGGGAACACTGCACAGGCAGGAACGTGGGACGCTGATTCTTAAAACTAGAAGCTAGCCAGTATTTTAGCAGAAGTGAGATAATGTGACAGTGAAATGTGTGAGAACGTCATAGATACTGTAGGAGTGCCCACAAAGGAGCATAGCGTAGGCACAGAACTCTGGAACGGAAGGCCTGGGTTCAAATCCTGCTCCTACTGCCTTAGCTCTCTGTGCCTTAGTTTCCTCGTCTATGTAATGGTGATAATGTACCTACTTCGTAGGTACTGTTATTATTCGGATTAAATCTGTTACTGTATGTAACTCGCTTAGAACAGTGACTCAGTGTGAGTTGCTCAGTTGTGTCCGACTCTTTGCTACCCTTTGGACTGTAGCCTGCCAGGTGGCTCTGTCCATGGAATTCTCTAGGCAAAAATACTGGAGTGGGTTGCCATTCCCTTCTCCAGGGGATCTCCCCCACCCAGGGATCGAACCCAGGTCTCCTGCATTGCAGGCAGATTCTTTACCATCTGAGTCACTAAGAAAGCCCCACAGTGACAGGCCCATAGTAAACAGTATATAACTGTTGGCTACTATTATTAGTACAATATTATGCGTCTTTGGGAATTCAGAGGAGGAAAACATTACTTCTAGCTGGAGAGAAGGCTTGTTGTAGGAAGTAACATTTGAGATGGACCTTGAACGATGGATTTGAAGGAGGCAAGGGCAAATTTTTTGAAAAACATTTCAGGCACTAGGGATAGTAGACACAGACACTAGGCAGAGGGCAGAGTATTTGGCAAATGGTCCAGTTTGACTGGAGTATAGGATACAACAAGGAATAGATACAGCTTCCCCACTCCCCTCTGTCAGAAAATGGAATGTTCCTTTGAAACCTTGTATGAATCAAAATGGTGCAAAGTAAACAAGCATTACCTTATGACCTGCAAAAAGTGAGTCAAAAGAAAACACAGATCCCTGCAAAGTTCAAAGCTATGGAGGCTTGATGCTGAGATGCTGAGTGTAGTTCCCTGGGAAGGAGCTTGGTGGCACCACTTTTGCTGCTGGGGAGCCCACTACCTCTAAAACAGTTCCTGAAAAACAAACTCTGAATGCTATTTTTCATCTTTTTCTCAAGAAAGCAAAAGTCCTCTCCAGACTTCTCTCAGTCAGCTAAAACAGGTATTAATCCAGGTCTTTCATAAAAGCTAAGTAGCATAAGCAGAGCTTTGAAAAGCAGAGTCAGATTGCAGGGAGCTTTGAACACTAGGCATCATTTGGTAAACAATGAGGAAAATTATTTTTTAAGCAAAACTCCCAATTTTTTAAAAGAATATTTTATAAATAAATATTTTATATTTATTTATTTATATAATATAAATAAATTTATAAATTTATTTATTTATATAATATAAATAAATTTATAAAATATTTTATAAAATAAATATAATATATAATAAATATATATAAATATATATAATAAATATATAAAATATAAAATATTTTATAAAAAATTTTACAGAATATTTTATAAATAAATACACAAACATAGAGTAAATCAAGAAATGTTTGTTTAGAGAGCATGTTTTCAAAATAGATCACAAATGTCATACAATTATAGAAAGAATATATATAGGAAAGGAAAAAAGGGAGGTAGGATGTATTTTATTAACCTATCATAGCCTCCAATTAAAATAAATAAATTTATATTAAAAAAACCTATCATACAGAGAAAAAAGTCACCAATTTTGAGCTACATTCTGTAATTAAACACATCTAGATCAGATCAGATCAGTCGCTCAGTCGTGTCCGACTCTTTGCGACCCTATGAATTGCAGCATGCCAGGCCTCCCTGTCCATCACCAACTCCCGGAGTTCACTCAGACTCACATCCATCGAGTCAGTGATGCCATCCAGCCATCTATCTCATCCTCTGTCATCCCCTTCTCCTCCTGCCCCCAATCCCTCCCAGCATCAGAGTCTTTTCCAATGAGTCAACTCTTCGCATGAGGTGGCCAAAGTACTGGCGTTTCAGCTTTAGCATCATTCCTTCCAAAGAAATCCCAGGGCTGATCTCCTTCAGAATGGACTGGTTGGATCTCCTTGCAGTCCAAGGGACTCTCAGCATTTTTTCCAAAAAAGTATTGTTCACATAGAAATAGAAAAAACTTCATACATTGTATAATTCAGCATTAGTGTAGGGGAACCCAAAGAGGATTATCTGCTAGTCCAACCTAGTTCAGAATTCAGTGTCTCAAAGATGAGCCAGTCCCTTCATGCAGAAAGAGGAGAAATTATCAGTTTATTAAAGAGCATAAAGGAAGAAGGAAATTACAGTTCTTCACCAAAAAAAAAAACCAAAACACCACTCTTCAAACAAATTATATAAGATTTATTGCAATCACTAGTTATATTGTGTTAAACAATGACATTGTTTTTATAGCTAAATTTTTAGCTATATTTTTATAGTAGTTTTACATAGCCTTATATTCAGATAACAGTGTGAAAATATTCTGTCTGCCTTAAAACACAGAGAAATGGACTTACAAAGAATAAACTGTGACTATCTGCACCACCAGCATTGAATTAGAGTCAAAAATTTAGATTTGGCACTATCTGTTAGTACATGTAGTCATATTCTTGACTGAATAAGGTTATTCTGACATAAATGTAAACTTCCATTCAACTCCAGGGGGCACAGACCTAAGCATTCAAGTTACCTGAACATAGTGAAAGAAAATGGGAGGAGACAAATGAAATCAAATCTAGGGCTATATGGAGACATCCGTACATTATTTAGGATGTTCCTTATTATTTAGTCTAAATGATTTACATTAACATAGAAAAGGTACAAAATGGAAAACAAGATATTAAACCAGCCAGATATCATCAACTAAAAATTAATACAAAGAAACAATCACTCAGTGTACTAAGAGACAGCAGAAAATTGGGTGGGAGCGTTCTTTGTCCACTGAAGAAAACCTGATCATATTTTGTTTGGACGCAGACTCCAATAAGTTCTGTGTCCTCTGGAGAGTATAGCATTTAGCACAGTGTTATGAGTCTAAGCTGTCAGTTCAAACTGCCTGCATTAAACCTCTGGTTCTGCTGTCATTACTCTATGCGTCAGTTTCCTCCTCTCCTTATCAACACTGTCCCAGTGTAAGACTAAAGTGTATCTCTAGTGGAATGGGGATTATGTGAGATTTTATGTGTAAAGAAGGCAGTGAGTGGCACATAGGAAAAACTCAATAATATTAGCTATTTTGCTTTTCCTCTTTTTTTTCTTTTCATTTGGAGCCCAAACTACGCTGATGTAATTGGCAACATGACATCAAGAAATCATGGGAAACTTGGGTAATTTAGAAGATACCTTCAAAGAGAATACTGAAAGAATACTTTGGAAAGAACTTTCTTCCCCAGAAATTACCATTATTTAACACATTTCATTTTTCTACATGAAAATATTTCCTTCACATGAATCCTTTTTATCTTGCCATCTATTTACCTATCTCTGAACTTTAGCCATAAATTTAAATGAAAAATTTCTGGGGAAAATTTCATAAGCAATTACAGATACATAAAAATGTCATTTGCATGATCTTGAAATACACTTTTGTTTTGCTATATAGTTTAATCTGACATAGTAAAAATATCGAATAAGATCTTTCTTTCAACATGTACATGTTCATGCCCTAATCTTATAATTATCACAGAAAATGGTGTTACACAGTGTATAAAGTATTTAAGTGGAAGGAAAACCATAATCACTGATAAAGGCTTTAAACTCCTAAATTTCCTTTCCTTTCCTGTGTTATTTGAAAGAATTAGTATATCCCCATGTGAATAAGTTCAGATTTTATAGAACATATCTTTTATTTATAGACTGAACTTTCTTCCTTGCATTCTTTTTAGACATAATCTATGCAAACCTCACAGAGAAATGCCTGTCTTGAGTAAAGACTAATGGTGGGTAGTTGAAAGAAGAATGTTTAGAAAATTTTGCCATGAGTTCCACTTATACATTGTGAGGACGAATTACTAGATGATTTAAGAAAGATTTTATTTTTACTCTTACTATGTAGTAATTGTGAATAGTGTTAACATCTTCTTGATTATTTTTGCATTCGAATGCAGAAATTTTCACTGGGTCAACATCTCATCTTCTTGACCTTCACTTATTCACTCATTCATTCATTTATTCACTCATTCACTCATGGTTTGATTTGATTAAAAAAATCAAATATCATGGTCTTCTTTGTGCTAAGCAATTTACTACCTATCATATACCCCTTCAAAATTCACAGCCTTGTCATGGCAAAGGGGCATGTATAACTCACTGAACCTATGAGCCATGCTGTGCAGGGCCACCCAAGATGGATGGATCATAGTGAAGAGTTTTGACAAAATGTGGTCCAATGGAGGAGGAAATGGGAAACCATTCAGCCATTCTTGTTGGGAGAACCCTATGAACAATATGAAAAGGCAAAAAGATATGACCCTGGGGATGAGCTCCCCAGGTTGGAAGGTGTCCAATATGCTATTAGGGAAAGAGTGGAAGGCAATTACTAATAACTCCAGAAAAAAATGAAGCAGCTGGGCCAAAGCAGAAACAACACTCAGTTGTGGACGTGTCTGGTGGTGAAAGTAAACTCCAATGCTATAAAGAACAATATTGCATAGGAACCTGGAATGGTAGGTGCATGAATCAAGGTAAACTGGATGTGGTCAAGCTGGGGATGGCAGGATTGAGCACAGACATCTTAGGAATCAGTGAACTAAAATGGACAGGAATGAGTGAATTTAATTCAGATGACCATTATATCTACTACTGCGGGCAAGAATCCCTTAGAAGAAATGGAGTAGCCTTCATAGTCAGCAAAAGAGTCTGAAATGCAGTACTTGGGTGCAATCTCAAAAATGACACAATGACCTTGGTTTGTTTCCAAGGCAAACCATTCAGTATTACAGTAATTCAAGTCATCAAATGTAATCCAAGTAATCCAATGCCCCAACCACTGATGCTAAAAAAGCTGGAGTTTAATGGTTCTATGAAGACCTACAACATCTAGAACTAGCACCAAAAAAAGATGTGCTTTTCACCATAGGGGATAGCAATGCAAAAGTAGGAAGTCAAGAGATACCTGAAGTAACAGACAAGTTTGACCTTGGAGTACAAAAGGAAGCAGAACAAAGGCTAAGAAGAATTTTTCCAAGAGAACACACTAGTCATAGCAAACACCCTCTTCCAACAACAGAAGACATGACTCTGTGCGTGGACATCACTAGATGGTCAATACTGAAATCAGATTGATTATATTCTTTGCAGCCGAAGATGGAGAAGCTCTATACAGTTAGCAAAAACAAGACCAGGAACTGACTGTGGCTCAGATATGAGCTCTTTATTGCAAAATTGAGGCTTAAATTGAAGAAAGTAGGGAAAACCAATAGGCCATTCAAGTATGACCTAAATCAAGTCCCTTATTATTATACACTGGAGGTGACTAATAGATTCAAGGGGTTAGATCTGATAGATAGAGTGCCTGAAGAACCATGCATGGAGGTTCATAACATTATACAGGAGGCAGTGACCAAGACCATCCCAAAGAAAAGAAATGCAAGAAGACAAAGTGGTTGTCTGAAGCTTTACAAATAGCTGAGGGAAGAAGCAAAGCAAAAGGCCAGGAAGAAAGGGAAAGATATACCCAACTGCAATAAATTAAAAAATTTATACAATTAAAAAAAAAAAAAAAAGATATACCCAACTGAATGCAGAGTTCCAGAGAATAGCAAGGAGAGATAAGAAGGCCTTCTTAAATGAACAATGCAAAGAAACAGTAAAATAGGAAAGACTAGAGATCTCTTCAAGAAAACTAGAGGTACCAAGGGAATATATCATGCAAAGATGGGCACGATAAAGGACAGAAATGTTAAGAACCTAACAGAAGCAGAAGAGATTAAGAAGAAGTGGTGAGAATACACAGAAGAACTGTATGAAAAAGGTCTTAATGACCCAGATAACCACGATAATGTGGTCACTCACCTAGATCCAGACATCCTGGAATGTGAAGTCAAGTGGACCTTAGGCAGCAATACTGCAAACAAAGTTAGTTGAGGTAATGGAATTCCAGCTGAGTTGTTTAAAATTCTAAAAGATGATGATATTAAAGTTCTGCACACAATATGTCAGCAAATTTGAAAAATTCAGTAGTAACCAGTGGACTAGAAAAGGTCAGTTTTCATTCCAATTCCAAAGAAGTGAAGTGCCAAAGATTGTTCAAATTACCATACAACTGTGTTTATTTCACAGGCTAGCCAGTTTATGCTCAAAATCCTTCAGGCTAGGCTTCAGCAGTACATGAACTGAGAAGTTCCAGATGTATAAGCTGGGTTTAGAAAAGGCAGAGGAACCAGAGACCAAATTGCCAACATTTGCTGAATCACAGAGAAAGCAAGGGAATTCCTGAAAAACATCTACTTCTGCTTCATTGACTATACTAAAGCCTCTGAGTGTGTGAATCACAACAAACTGTGGAAAATTCTTTTTTTTTTTTTTTTTTTTTTAAATATTTCTAGGCTGGCGGCCTAGAAAAGCCTAGAAAGAGTTGCTCTTTTCTTCCGCCTCCGGGTCCGCGCGTCAGTGGTCTGCGCAGAACCCAGGAAAACCTGTGGAAAATTCTTGAAGAGATGGGAATACCAGACCACCTTACCTGTCTTCTGTGAAACCTATATGTGGGTGAAGAAACAGCAATTAGAACTGGACATGTAACAACAGACTGGTTCAAAATTGGGAAAGGAATACATCAAAGCTGTATATTGTCACCCTGCTCATTTAACTTCTATGCAGTATACATCATGCAAAATGCCAGGCTGGATGACTCTCAAGCTGGAATCAAGATTGCTGGGAGAAATACAAACAACCTCAGATATGCAGATTATACCACTCTAAAGGCAGAAAATGAAGAGGTACTAAAGAGCCTCTTGATTAGAGTGAAAGCAGAAAGTGAAAAAACTGGCTTGAAAATCAACATTAAAAAAAACTAAGATAGCGGCATCTGGTCCCATTACGTCATGGCAAATAGAAGGGGAAAAGGTAGAAGCAGTGACAATTTTTTTTTTCCCTTGGGCTCCAACATTATTTCAGACAGTGATTGCAGCCATGAAATCCAAAGATGCTTGCTTCTTGGAAGGAAAACTATGACAAACCTAGACAACATACTAAAAGGCAGAGTCATCACTTTTCCAACAAAGGTCCATATAGTCAAAGCTATGGTTTTTCTAGTAAATCATGTATGGATGTGAGAGTTGGACCATAAAGAAGGCTGACCCAGAAGAGTTGATGCTTTCAAGTTGTGGTCCTGGAGAAGACTCTGGAGAGTCTCTTCACAACAAGGAGATCAAACTAGTCAATCCTAAAGGAAATTAACCCTGAATATTCCTTGGAAGGACTGATGCTAGAGGTGAAGCTCCAATACCATGGCCACCTGACTCGAAGATCCAACTCATTAGAAAAGACCTTGTTGCTTGGAAAGATTGAAGGCAAAAGGAGAAGGGAGCAGCAGAGGATGAGATGGTTGGATAGCATCACTGATTCAGTGGATATGAATTTGAGCAAACTCCGGGAGATAGCGGAGAAGGCAATGGCAGCCCACTCCAGTACTCTTGCCTGGAAAATCCCATGGACAGACGAGCCTGGTAGGCTACAGTCCATGGGGTCATGAAGAGTCGGACACAACTGAGTGACTTCACTTTCCCTTTTCACTTTCATGCATTGGAGAAGGAAATGGCAACCCACTCCAGTGTTCTTGCCTGGAGAATCCCAGGGACAGAGGAGCCTGGTGGGCTGCCATCTATGGGGTCGCACAGAGTCGGACCCAACTGAAGTGACTTAGCAGCAGCAGCAGCAGCAGCAGCTGGGAGATAGTGAAGGACAGAGGAGACTGGCATGCTGCAGTCAGACTTAGTGACTGAAAAACAACCTATCATATAATATATAGAAACACAACACATGTTCATTATTTTTTCCATAAAATCACTACGTTAGCCATATTTTCTTGTTTCTTTTTGTTTTCCTTTTGGTTTGGGTCTTTAAGAATTAAATAAAATATATAGGGTGAAGATCTGTCATTTATCTTACTGATATGGCATCAACATGCTTATAATCTTTATCATTTAATGGAAACTGTTCTCACTTTCCTTCCTTCACCTATTTATACCATCACAATATCATCTTCTTCAGAAAGGCTCACCTGCCCCCCATCTTGTCTCACCTCCTTAGCATCCCTAAGAGGTTTGCTATACACCTTCAGCACCCCATTCCCATCTCTCCCCAGAACTCACTTTCCATGAGCCCCTTCCACTCATAAGCATCTCCGGAAAAAGTAGGAGTTCTGTGTTATTCACCTTTGTATCCCTAAGGCAATACTTGGCACAGATTAAAAACTCAACAGAGGCCAAAGGTTGTCCAAACTACCATACATCTGCGCTTATTTCACAGGCTAGCCAGGTTATGCTCAAAATCCTTCAGGCTAGGCTTCGACAGTATGTGAACCATGAATTTCCAGATGTTCAAGCTGGATTTAGAAACGGCAGAGGAACCAGAGATCAAATTGCCACTATCCGCTGGATCATCGAAAAAGTGAGAGAGTTCCAGAAAAACATCTACTTCTGCTTTATTGACTATGCCAAAGCCTTTGACTGTGTGGATCACAATAAACTGTGGAAAATTCTGAAAGAGATGGGAATACCAGACCACCTGACCTGCCTCTTGAGAAACCTACATGTGGGTCAGGAAGCAACAGTTAGAACTGGACATGGAACAACAGACTGGTTCCAAATCGGGAAAGGAGTATGTCAAGGCTGTATATTGTCACCCTGCTTATTTAACTTATATGCAGAGTACATCATGAGAAATGTTGGCCTGGATGAAGCACAAGCTGGAATCAAGATTTCTGGGAGAAATATCAATAACCTCCGATATGCAGATGACACCACCCTTATGGCAGAAAGGGAAGAGGAACTACAGAGCCTCTTGATGACAGTGAAAGAGGAGAGTGAAAAAGTTGTCTTAAAACTCAACATTCAGAAAATTAAGATCGTGGCATCTGGTCCCATCACTTCATGGCAAATAGATGGGGAAACAATGGAAGCAGTGACAGACTTTATTTTTTTTTGGGGGGGGGCTCCAAAATTACTGCAGATGGTGATTGCAGCCATGAAATTAAAAGATGTTCCTTGGAAGAAAAGTTATGACCAACCTAGATAGAATATTCAAAAGCAGAGACATTACTTTGCCAACAAAGATCGGTCTAGTCAAAGCTACAGTTTTTCCAGTTATTATGTATGGATGTGAGAGATGGACCATAAAGAAAGCTGAGCACCAAAGAATTGATGCTTTTGAACTGTGGTGTTGGAGAAGACTCTTGAGAGTCCCATGGACAGCAAGAAGATTCAACCAGCCCATCCTAAAGGAAATCAGTCCTGAATATTCATTGGAAGGATTGATGCTGAAGCTGAAACTCCAATACTTTGGCCATCTGATGCAAAGAACTCACTTGTTGGAAAAGACCCTGATGCTGGGGAAAGATTGAAGGCAGGAGGAGAAGGGGATGACAGAGGATGAGATGGTTCGATGGCATCACTGACTCGATGGACATGAGTTTGAGTAAGCTCTGGGAGTTGGTGATGGATGGGGAGGCCTGGCATGCTGCAGTCCATGGGGTCACAAAGAGTTGGACATGACTGAGTGACTGAACTGAACAGTATCTTAAGATAAACTGCCTTTGAATGGGAGCTTTCTTTCCAGTACTTTGAAGTCTGCAAGATGTATCTAGAAAATTTACTACTGTGGAAAATGAAGACTGCTTAAATCGAATGGGGGGCAGGGGAGGGCCTGTGGTTTTCTTTTTGATTAATTGCTGTAACACTGTCCTTCAGGCAGCTGAGGGAGTTTCATATTTTCTTTAGACATCATTAGACACTGAAGTTCTTGCAGGAGAACTTTGACGCTATAAAATTCTGCCATTTTGCTAACACTGATATGGCTCTTGGGTCCACCACTCCATTAGAACTATTAACTCCATTCATATTAATTTTTGTTACAAATCTTACAAAGAGAGGGGGTGCTTCTGGGTATTTAGGTACACATTCTATTTTAAGTTTGTATATTCGGTTTTCATAAATTGTTCTTGGAGGCCCAGTTATCATCCCTGTCCATCTTGTGTCCTGTCTGCATCATCTTATAGACCCCAGCTAACTGGGCCATCTCCTACTCCTTTCTGGCCTTCTTCGAGTTCTTCCAACAGTCAGAAATTGCAAGGGACTTTTTCCTCATGCAAAAAACTGCTGTAAGTTGTCGTACCTCAAGCTTGCTGCTTACAAAACTATCTGTATTGACGAGCACAACCAGAAGGAAGGGGCACGTGGTTTGTTACCCGTGAAGTGATGACTAAACCAGGGCTGGTGACAGAACCTACAACCAGAACAAGATGCTCACACGGTGAGACACACAGGAATGAGACCAGCTAAGAGGCTCCAGGTTCTCATCTGGAGCTCCAGCTCTTTCTGGGGAACACTCTTGAATGCAACGGAAGACAGTAACCTCCACCACCCACATGGTGAAATGTTCATGAGAGGACTGTGTGTATGAGGCTGCTCCAACATATGTGGATTTAAAATGTAACGGGCTTACTCTTCTGGCACTCCATTTTTGGTTAACTGTCAGGGTAGCCTGTGGGATGCTGGATCAGAAGATCTGGCTGCCAAGGGCTACTCTTTGAGGCCCTGCAATCCTGGCCAAGGCAGGAGGAAGTAACCTGTCATAATACGAGCATCCTGAAGATTCTGGTGGGTTTTTCACAGTTCTACCCTCTAAGATCTATGCAGAAATCACAACGGACCCCTTAACCAGTGGGGCATCTCTCAGTCACCCCTCAGGATCCTGTTTCTTTCTCTCATTCTTCCTCAGGGGCTTCTCTGAAGTCAGGGCCAAACGGACATCCCCAAGGCTCCTCCCCCAACTCAGACACCCAGCATCCAGTAAAGGACTTCATCTATTTGGGGATACCTCTGCATCCTCTAGGGGAGCCTTTGATGTCGTCTAAAGAGCCACCAGCCCCCGACTCATCCGGAGTAGCTCTGGTCTCACCCCTTGCCTGCTCCGGCCGTTCAGCAGCGCCGCACGGCTGGGCCCTTCCTCTCAACAGGGCCCTCACGCTGCCCTCCATTTGCTTTTGTTTGTTTTTTCTGACCTTTAGAAAAGTTCCTCAATAATGTAGTAAGTGTAATATTTCAGTATTCCCCCGTAGAGGCCCACATCATAATTTAGAATTTCAGGATGAATCACCTCTTCTGTTTTCTTGAGGTGCTGTTTCTGTGACAATTTCCTTCACAAAAACAGGAATTGCTTTTTATTTTGGCAGAAAAAAAAAAGTATAACAAAGTCAGGAGTGACAGTGTATCGTTGAGGTTATGATGTCATAACCTGGTGTTGGCCTCGGTGGAATACAGTGTCAAGCCAGTAATACAGGCAGGTATCTACTTGCAGTTCACGAAATGTGCATGCCCATCTGTGCTGTAAATTATAACCCAGTAACCACTGCATTTTGTGTACAACATATGGCACTGCTCATGGGGAAGTGCTCTAAGTGATAAATACGAAAGAAAAAAGGGTCATTCACAGTAAATACTTACCATCTGCTCCCGAACAGGATGGCAAGCAGCATCAAGATGGAAATTTAGGTTCTGTTCCCACCCAGCCATAAATTGTTAAACAGAACAGATGATATATGATTTTACAAGTCACTTAGTAAACACCCATGCCTGAGGCAAAGGGTTCATTTCTATTGAGAGTTCTCTGCCAAGGGCAAGAAACTGAACCACAGTCAAAATAGAACTATCCATCTGTTTTCATCTTCAATGTCAGAGGCCACACTGGTTGAATCACTCCAAATATCCTCAGTTGGATTGCTCATGCCATGAATAATATGCTAAGCTGCATTTCAAAGTAAATGATGGTCAGCTTGACGTGGTAATGAAGAAGGAAATAGCATCATCAAGTAGTCAGAAGAAAGTAGATTGTAAGCAGTATGTAGAATGTGATAGATAGATCAGTCCATCTGTGTGCGTGAGAGAGAGAGACGGTGGGTAAAGAAAGAAGACTTAAGACTTTCCTGCTTAAGAATCTGTCTGCCAATGCAGGAGACACAGGTTTGATCCCTGGTCCAGGAAGATCCCACATGCCACGGAGCAACTAAGCCCGTTTGCCACAACTACTGAAGCCCACTCCCTTGAGCCCGAGCTCCGCTACAAGAGAAGCCACCGAAATGAGAAGCCTGTGCACCGCAGCTGGAGAGTAGCTCCCACTCATCACAACTAAAGAAAACCTGTGTGCAGCAGCAAAGACCCACTGGGGCCAAAAAGAGTAAATAAATAATTTTTTAAAAAAGAAAGGAAAAAGACGTAAATATCATACCCTGAAATATGGATGTTCGTTCTCTGAGATGAAAACAAATGAGTTTTCATCTTCATGCCTCTCTGGAATTTTAGGATTTTCTGCAGTGAAATGTATTTCTTTTTTTTTTTTTTTTTAATTTATTTTTAAAAGAAAATCCATCCTGAACCCTCCTCCCTCCTCCGTCCCCATACCATCCCTCTGGGTCGTCCCAGTGCACCAGTCCCAAGCATCCAGCATCTTGCATTGAACCTGGACTGGCATCTCGTTTCATACGTGACATTTCACATGTTTCAATGCCATTCTCCCAAATCTTCCCACCCTCTCCCTCTCCCACAGAGTCCATAAGCCTGTTCTATACATCAGTGTCTCTTTTGCTGTCTCGTATACAGGGTTATCGTTACCATCTTTCTAAATTCCATATATATGCGTTAGTATACTGTATTGGTGTTTGTCCTTCTGGCTTACTTCACTCTGTATAATAGGCTCCAGTTTCATCCACCTCATTAGAACTGATTCAAATGTATTCTTTTTAATGGCTGAGTAATACTCCATTGTGTATATGTACCACTGCTTTCTTATCCATTCATCTGCTGATGGACATCTAGGTTGCTTCCATGTCCTGGCTATTATAAACAGTGCTGCGATGAACATTGGGGTACACGTGTCTCTTTCCCTTCTGGTTTCCTCAGTGTGTATGCCCAGCAGTGGGATTGCTGGATCATAAGGCAGTTCTATTTCCAGTTTTTTAAGGAATCTCCACACTGTTCTCCATAGTGGCTGTACTAGTTTGCATTCCCACCAACAGTGTAAGAGGGTTCCCTTTTCTCCACACCCTCTCCAGCATTTATTATTTGTAGACTTTTGGATCGCAGCCATTCTGACTGGTGTGAAATGGTATCTCATAGTGGTTTTGATTTGCATTTCTCTGATAATGAGTGATGTTGAGCATCTTTTCATGTGTTTGTTAGCCATCTGTATGTCTTCTTTGGAGAAATGTCTATTTAGATCTTTGGCCCATTTTTTGATTGGGTCATTTATTTTTCTGGAGTTGAGCTGGAGGAGTTGCTTGTATATTTTTGAGATTAGTTGTTTGTCGGTTGCTTCATTTGCTATGATTTTCTCCCATTCTGAAGGCTGTCTTTTCACCTTGCTAATAGTTTCCTTTGATGTGCAGAAGCTTTTAAGGTTAATTAGGTCCCATTTGTTTATTTTTGCTTTTATTTCCAATATTCTGGGAGGTGGGTCATGGAGGATCCTGCTGTGATGTATGTCAGAGAGTGTTTTGCCTATGTTCTCCTCTAGGAGTTTTATAGTTTCTGGTCTTACGTTGAGATCTTTAATCCATTTTGAGTTTATTTTTGTATATGGTGTTAGAAAGTGTTCTAGTTTCATTCTTTTACAAGTGGTTGACCAGATTTCCCAGCACCACTTGTTAAAGAGATTGTCTTTAATCCATTGTATATTCTTGCCTCCTTTGTCAAAGATAAGGTGTCCATATGTGCGTGGATTTATCTCTGGGCTTTCTATTTTGTTCCATTGAACAAATGTATTTCTTATAAAATCAGGTAAAATATGCTGAATTCTAATGAATCATATCAGAAGCAAGGAACTTAAATTCATCAAAGTGTTAGGTTCCGAGAACTGAAAGAGGTGCTTGTGTGGGGACTGATGAAGTTTGAGATAGTTGATGCTAACTCTGAGGAGCCAGATATAGCAGATAATTAAGACAGACAGAAGAGAAAAGATTATGCTAATCATGAAATCCAATAAATGAGGAAGTAGCAAAATCAAAATAAAAATGAGTATAGGGAAGATGAATGACAATCAGATTCCCTTATTTAGAAACATGTTTTACTTGAAACTAGAGTAATTATTAAATTAGATAATCAACCTTATTCACCAGCCTTCACTTTAAATTACTGTGGGCTTCCTCTGCAAATCAAACCCATTCTCCAAAATGGAAGAATTACTGCTTTTAAGAATACGCCATTATGTTGTGAGAAAGTGAAAGTATTAGTCGTTCAGTCGTGTCCATGAACTGTAACCCGCCAGGCTCCTCTGTCCATGGAATTCTCCAGGCAAGAATACTGGAGAGGGTTGCCATTCCCTTCTCCAAGGGATCTTCCCGATCCCAGGATTGAACTCAGGTCTCCTGCATTGCAGGTGGACTCTTTGCTACATGAACCACCAGGGAAGCAGTCCTAAAGTGATTCCAAATGGGAAAGTTCCCATAGAAGTTTTGAGTAATATCAGCAAACTTTGAAAGCAATATTTATCATCATGTGTGTTCTCAATTTGTTTTTATACTCATATTCTATAAACCCTGAAAACAAGTAGAAAGACAGAAACTTGTAGTGAGTGACCACACTTCTCTTTTTCAAGCCTGCCTTGCTCTGCTCTCAGAAATGCTCTCAGGCTTCAGTCTTTGTGACAGACTGGGGTCTTCTGCTACTCCAAACCTCTGTTGATTCCTCTCATTGATTTCCTATGATGTGAACCATAACCAGTGTCCACCAGACAGTGACCTTTGCTTCCCTAATGTTCTATCAGTGCTGTCAACTTGGGGGGGACCCTGCTGCTGCACTGGAGCTGAGATAATAGCAGCAGGAACCATGTATACAGCACCTAACACCTCAGTTCTCCTCACAGTGCCTGGAACAGTATCATGCATGCAATAGCATCTCGGTATTGATTTTGGTTGAATGAATGAAAACGACTTTTCATCCCCATTACACAACTAACTATTCAGTGGTTTTGCAACACACAATTCTAAAACAGAGATTTTCCCCTGAGACTGTATCACAGCATGAAACGAGAAAACAGTATGAGCTCTAGTACAGTCCCAGGAACAGAGCATTCATTTCTCTGCACTTGAACCCTCCATCTCCAGTTCCTGATTACTTTGAATTTGAAGGTACTTCTATGTTTGCTTTCTAAAAGCAGGATCACCTCATGTATATATATTAATATAAATCTATAGGTTTCCTTCGGATGCCTCTGTGTCTTTAGGAAGCAGATATGTGTAAAGTGTATGTCCTCCAGTTAATATAATTTATTGCTATGTACCTTCAGTTTCTGTTGTATCTTAGGAATCTCCCCAGTTGGTAGGTTGGTCGGAAAATGCTGATATAATGGAGAACCACTCTGGGAATCGGCACATTTGAGGTTGACTTGCCAGTATCCAAAGTAACAAGCCTGGCATGAATCATGGCGTTTCAAAGATAGCAAGACTGGCAACCAGTCATCTAGTCAATCTTTTTATAGCAAAGGTGAGGAAAGTGAGACCCTAAAAGCTTAAGTGGCTTTTGAAGAACATTTTGCTAATCGTTGAAAAAGTTAGAATTTAATCTAGATATCCTACTCTCTGATCATCACATTGTATTATTCCACACAATGAGAGATGAACAGGTGTTACCTTTTTTTTAAATAAGCATGTTTGAGATTAGGTTATTTCTGGGCAAACCATCAATAGCCTTATCCAGTTTATAAATTCCTTGAGAGTAGGAACTGTGTCTTATACATTTTTTATCACTCACATATTAAATATATTATGGAGCACTTAGTATCTCTCAAATAAGTATTTTTTGACTACTTGATTAACTGAGTACAGAATTAATATGTAATTAGACAATAATTTGTTGTACAACAAATAATACAGTTAGGAAAACAGACACTGTTTTGAAAAAGAAAGTTACACAACTTGGCAGGTTTTTTTGGAGAGATAATATGAATAACTAAATACATATATTTTAGAATCCTAGGTCTGCTATTTAATAGCTTTGTGACCATGGGAAAATTACTTTTTTAAATACCTCTTCCTTCACCTTATAATGGGAGTAACAATTACCTCATATAGTTGCTTTAAAGATTAAATGTGGTTGTCTGCATAAGTACTTAAAGTGCTTTCAGATGGCAAATAGCCAACAAATACTGGTCATGATCAGCTAAATTATGAGCACAGTAATACCTAAACCTTAAAGTTTTTAGAATATAAGTCAGGATATAACTGAATGAGAAAAACCTGTCTAGCTGGGGAATGTTTTTTTTTAATCTTTCTTATTTGTTCTCTGAAGAAATCAATGGAAAATGTGTCTTAATCTGCAGATAATCTGGTGCCATAGAAATAGCAACCTGCTCCAGGAATATTGCTATGTAAGGAAAAAACACCATGGGATAGCCATGATTAAGTAGTTTATTGATGATAATGAAGATGTATTTTTTTCCAAATGGAATCTAAACTTAGCTTGTGGGGAGGAATTTTTAAGTTTTTTTAAACTCTTAAAATGTCATGAAAATATGGAATACTCCTGTACTTTTTTGCATAAATTTGTGCTCCATGTAAAACTATGTAACTTTTAAATATTTGCATCAACTGTCCCAGCACTTAGAAGAAAAATAGATAAAATCAGAAAAGTTGTCAAAGAGAAAGTAGTAGCCGTAATCTATTTTAAAATTACTTTTAAGTACAGCTGCAGTTTCAGAAAAATGGAATTTGTCTAACAAGCTTATAGATTTATCTATACATGACTCATGGAGAAGGCAATGGCACCCAACTCCAGTACTCTTGCCTGGAAAATCCCATGGACAGAGGAGCCTGGTAGGCTGAAGACCATGGGGTCGCGAAGAGTCGGACATGACTGAGTGACTTCACTTTCACTTTTCACTTTCATGCATTGGAGAAGGAAATGGCAAGCCACTCCAGTGTTCTTGCCTGGAGAATCCCAGGGACAGGGGAGCCTGGTGGGCCGCCGTCTATGGGGTCGCACAGAGTCAGACACGACTGAAGCAACTTAGCAGCAGCAGCAGCAGCATACATGACTCAAAAGCTTAGCACCACAATTATGATAACAGTGTCTGTAAAATTATATCCTAAGTTTCAAGGCTTTCACTGTTTCAGACAAGTTCAATCACATCTCAAATGACTTCCTTTTCCATGGATATCAGAATAAAACACTTTTAGGTCCTTATCGTTACTGGGAGTCTAAAGTGAAGTGAAGTGAAGTCGCTCAGTCGTGTCTGACTCTTTGAGAGTCTAAATGAGAACCTAATTGCCCAAGTTTAACATGAAGACTTTCATGAAAATAAAATGGTGCTAAACTCTCCCAAACTCAATAACTGTGTAGTGATTATTTATGTCACCCCTTTATTTCTCTTTTCAATTAATGCAGATGGACCTTATGGACTTCGAGTTAATTCTGATAGAGGACTAAAAGTAGGGGAAGTGTTCACTGTGGATATTGGAGAAGCCATCTTGTTTGATTGTTCTGCTGACTCTTATCCTCCCAACACCTACTCCTGGATCCAGAGGACAAACAATGCCACATATGTCATTAAGCATGGGCCTCGCTTGGAAGTTGCATCCGAGAAAATAGCCCAGAAGACAACTGACTATATGTGCTGTGCTTACAACAACATAACTGGAAGGCGAGATGAAACTCACTTCACCGTCATCATCACTTCTGTAGGTAAGTGGAACGTAAAACGCAGGGATCCGATGAAACCCAAATGCCTGTTAGCCTTGCTCTGCTCCTATTTTATACTTGTGTGGAAGAGAATATCATTGTGTGTATCATATATTCTAGGAAACTCTTTTTTGAGCTAACTAAGCCATGGTTTCTAACAGTCAAAGAAAAAAAACCCAAAGAAGAGTGGAGAGAGAAATCAGTTGCTAGCTCTGAGGGGCTATAAAAAAAAAAGAGAGAATTCAGTACAATCCTTCTAAATGTGCATTCTTGCTTTCCTGATTTTATAAACAGGAATAAAAGAGAATCAGATTACTCATTTATAAAAGTTTATATATACAGTTGCATTAAGTCAGATGAACACACCTCCATGAATTAGAAATGCGGTTTCCCTACCATCTGGTTTCCTTCTCACCATCCTTCATGGGCTTCCCTTCTTCTTTCACCATTTGAAACCTGAAATCTGTGAGATTTAGCAACAGGGGTCTCAATACCTTGGAAACGACAGAATTTTGTAAACTTGTGAAATTGGGCATTTTCTAGAAGTCATCTAATTTTTAGAACGGTCATAAATCCAAAGAGTTAAGAATCATTGCCTAAAATACTTATGTCCACCAAATTCCCAGCTTTCTGAGCCTTCTCTTCTGTCTACAGTATGATTTCATTCACTCCCATAGTTCCATGTGACACTGGTACATCCAAAATTTGTAAGGCTCTAAAACTGTATACACAATTACCTTCTAAATGTCTCCACTTTGACGTGCCAGAGGCAGCATACAGGTCCAATATATCAAAAGTGAAACATCTTCTTTACCCTCAAATTGCTGTTCTTTCTGTTTCCCTATTTAAATGAATGGTCTCTTGCCTGGAAAATCCCATGGACAGAGGAGCCTTGTAGGCTGCAGTCCATGGGGTCGCAAGAGTTGGACACGACCGAGCAACTTCACTTTCACTTTTCACTTTCATGCATTGGAGAAGGAAATGGCAACCCACTCCAGTGTTCTTGCCTGGAAAATCCCAGGGACGGGGGAGCCTGGTGGGCTGCCGTCTATGGGGTCGCACAGAGTCAGACACAACTGAAGCGACTTAGCAGCAGTAGCTACCAACCTTAGCCAGAAAGCTAAATGCCATCCCAGACTCTTTTCTCTTGCTTATTGCCCGGCCCAACATCCAATCAAGTTTGTCGATTTTCCTTTCTTCCTGTCTCTCAAGTCCATTCTCCTCTCTCCTCTTTCCTCCTTCTTTCTTTCCTTCTTCTCTTTTTCCTTCCCCTTCTCCTCCTAAATATCTTCTCCATTTGTACCTTCTCTTTCTTTGTCTTTATAGCCCTGGTGCCTAGGATAGGACCCATTACATAGAAAGTCAATGTGTATTTTTTTTAATAAGTAAAACAAGAATATAATCCTTAGAATTTTCAGTACTTGACCCTTAGGCCATGTGCATCAGAATCACATGGGGATATCTAATAATGTATTTTCATTAAGATACCTCAGACCTTTCGGATCAGGACCCGGCAGCTCATAAATGGGATCTGAATATCCAGCAAGCGCAAGCGAGACACCCATTATGAGCCATTAAGAGTTGTAAGACTATTATAAATATACAGATTGATAAATATATGGTAGGTGGGGTCTTCCCAAGACTCCCTAAAATCGAGGGTATTCATATTTGCAAAAATCATCTGTGTACACTGGAACTTACATACAAACATGGTAAGATTTTGTTTTTACTCTTATGAATAAAATGCTTCATAGAAGAGTGCTATCCAGTGGAACTTTTGCTTTGAAGGAAATGTTTGATATCTGCTCTATCCAATATAAGTACTTCCTAGCTTCATTTGGATTTTTTTTATTTTTTCCTCTTTCTTTTTTAAATTACGAAAGCAATTTACAGGAGACTTGGAAAACACAGAACAAAGTTACATATAGTTTCTCTTTATATTGTACTTCCTAGTATAATATAGTACTTCCTAGCCTCATTTGGATATTTTTCTTTTTTTCCTCTTTCTTTTTTAAATTACAAAAGCAATTTACAGGAGACTTGGAAAACACAGAACAAAGCTACATATAGTTTCTCTATATATTGCAGTTATTTTAAAGTAGATAAATTAAGAGTTTTAGTTGGAGTTTCAATATCAAACTCTCAAAAATTAATGGAATGAATAGACAGAAAAGTAGAAGGATATAGTAGACCTGGAAAGCACTATGAGCCAATGCAACATAATTAAGATTTATACAATTTTTACACAACAGTAGTATGCAAATCCTATTCAAGTTCCCATAGCTCATTTGGCTTTTGAGCACTTAAAATATGGTTATGCCACTGAAGAACTGAAGCTTTTATTTTGTCCCTATTAATTTTAATTTAAGTATTTCTAGTAGCTAACATATATCTAGTGACTATCATATTGGACAATGCAGTGCCTGAATTATGCTTCATTTGGGCAGTAGTTAATAACATATTTTCCTTATAGGTCTCAAAAACATATATGTGTTTGTGTTAGTCTCTCTGTCACGTCTGACTCTTTGCGACCCCATGAACTGTAGTCCACCAGTCTCCTCTATCCATGGAATTCTCCAGGCAAGAATACTGGAGTGGGTTGCCATTCCCTTCTCCAGGGGATCTTCTTGACCCAGAGATCAAACCCAGGTCTCTTGCACTGCAGACAGATTCTTTACCGTCTGAGCCACCAGGGTGTTTAGGGTTATATAAACCAGGCAATCAATCTTTCATTATTTGACACCTGTTATGGACCAAATACTAGGGTAAATGCCATCTGAAAAAAATAATTCCTGCTAACAAGATGCTCACAGCCTGATACGGGGGGGTGGCAGGCATGTAAGTAAACAGCCAGCATACTTTACTTTCTATTTTACCAAGTTTTTAATATATTTAACCAGCTTTTTACCTCAATGGTTAACTGAAACATAATTTTTAAAAACAGCATAATTAAGTATGTAATTTTGTGGCAATCTGGATGTTGTCTTAGACTTGTTCCTCATACTCACTGCAAGTGAGAACATGTCTATGATATGTAGGTGTGTACTGCACTGAAACCTTTCTTACTACCTAAACTTTTTCCATAATATTCAGCCAAGCTATCATCATAGTATCAGAATCCCCCAATATTTGATTCAGATCTTTTTACCAAAGTCCAAAGACAGCTACAGTCTTAATATCAAATAATCACCTTTTGCAAAATCTAAAAAACCTGTTTGACCTGTACAGAGAGCAGACATTTGTTATTATTGTAAATAAGAAGAGCAGGTGCTTATTTTTCAGAGTGATTCAGTGCTGTCAACATTCATGACCTCTTTGTGGTTTGTAGAGCTGTTTTCCAATCCCCAAATGTCCACAGAACTTAAACAGTAGCAAATGGCAAAGAAAATGAGTAGTATTAATGTGTTTTAAGTATTTGATTTTTAGAAACTTTTCCAAATCAATGAATCTCTACAATGCAAATTAAAGGTACAAACAAACCAGGTGGCTCAGTGGTAAAGAGTCCAAATCCACCTGCTAAACAGGAGTTGCAGTTTTGATCTGGGTCAGGAAGATCCCCTGGAGAAGGACAGGGCAACCCACTCTAGTATTCTTGCCTGGGAAATCCCGTGGACAGAGGAGCCTGGCGGGCTACATCCATGGGGCCGCAAAAGAGTGGGTCATGACTTAGGGAATCAACAACAACAACCTACATGAAAACATTGGACATCATTTGTAACTGTCAGCTGAACACTTACTGACCATCCATTCTGATGAGCTACCTATATTAATATCTGTGGAAAATGCAAAATAATTTAGAATGGTGAGATGTCTGCCTTTGAGATATTTTTAAAACCAAGTTACGTTTGACATAACCAGAGTCTAGTTGTAAGAAACCGGAGAAGGCAATGGCACCCCACTCCAGTACTCTTGCCTGGAAAATCCCACGGATGGAGGAGCCTGGTGGGCTGCAGTCCATGGGGTCGCTAAGAGTCGGACACGACTGAGCGACTTCACTTTCACTTCTCACTTTCATGCATTGGAGAAGGAAATGGCAACCCACTCCAGTGTTCTTGCCTGGAGAATCCCAGGGACGGGGGAGCCTGGTGGGCTTCAGACACGACTGAAGCGACTTAGCAGCAGCAGCAGCAGTTGTAAGAAACAGAACATCTTTGTTTGTAATGAGGCAAAGAATGTGGCCGATCAAAAAAACTCAGCAATAAGACACGAGAGGCAAAGGAAGAAGGAGTCAAAGATAACTATGTAGTCATAAATTTGGAAAGAAAACAACAAGCACTAGAAATAATCAAAGGTTTTGATTATTTGATAGGGACTTTCAGTTCAGGAGAGGAAGACTAGAGAATGTGGCTATTAGCTCTATGTTTTCCTGCCCGTTTAAGACTAAACCAGATGGTGCCTCCCCCCTCTTTGGACTATGATTCACATCTAAGTTATCAATGGACCTCTCTGTATCTTAGTAGAGATATCCTAAAGAAAACAGGGGAAATAGGCAAAGTCACCCAGCTAGTCAGTGATAAAGTAATATCTGAATTCAAAACCCCTTTTTTAAACCACTGAGTAAACTGTCTCCCTTGACGTTGACTGAGAGTATCAATGTCTAAAAAATACGTCACATATATACAGGATATGTCACATATTTGTACAAGATAGTATGTATTTTATCACCTTAACTAACTTTATGCTATAAACAAATAGATACTCTGGTTTATCCAGACATGTGTACTTTCATATTAGTGAGAAATAATGAAATATTTGTAACTAAAAGTAATACCTAGTATGTAACTTTCAAGAAAAGAATAGCAATTAAAGTAATAACTTAGCATTCATATTTTGGAAGAACAATGATTTTATTACCATAATTAAAGACTTTCTTGAATCCAAGTATCCCTACTTTAAAATTTAACTGGGTCTAAATCACTATTGTGACATGCAATATACATAAAATTAAAATGTTTATAATCAGAATTCAAATGTTCACATTTCATGACAACATTCCAATGTACAAGTTATTAGAGTTCTCAAGAGTCACATGGCCACAATTTGAGATTTAGCCACAGTAGAAATATTTTTGTATGTGATCCAGCAAAATCTCTAATTTTTTAGTATCTATTTCTAATTGCACAACTTTTCCTAAAGAAGAGAATGGCAAAATGACCCTACTCCTAGGCAGGAAAATGAATTTACTGATTTCTGTTAACTACCTAGAAATTTCTCTGGTTAAGATTTCCAGGAGATGTATTTCACTTTAGATCATGGAGGATAACAACTGAGATGAGCTGCAACCCTTACATCCAGACCCTGGAGCCTTAGGTGACATCCCCTGAGCATCTATCACAGAACAACTGTGTCTGTCGGGTGGGGCTGTGGTAGGGTGTGGAAATAGCATGCCTCCAGGAGGCCATCTTCATTGCCATAGGAACATGAATCACTGGCCATAATCAGCTTACAGACTGGATGGGAGCGACCTCAGGACTCCATTCTGATCTAGAAATAGACAAGCTGACTGGTGGCATATGGCTGTCTTGTTTTAGGTGCAGTCTCTCAAACAGCAGGGCTGCGATACCATGGATACCACACCTCTTGCCTATATTTGCACTTAATATGTTATTTCATTTTATTTGTTTGCCTAAGGAGGGGGCAAATAGCATTTGCACTAGGGCTTTAGTAAATGAGTCAATCGTGTTTAAATAAGGGGGAGAATGGCATGCTATGTGCTAAAGAGTACAGAATTCTCTGAAAGAAGGAAGAGGGGAGCTGCTGCAAATGTCCAGAACCACATTTGGGATTCCTGTATGTTCTCTGTGGCAGTGAGGTCAGAATTCCCCTGTCGTCTTAGTTGCAGTCTGGGTTCTAGAAATCCATCTCTCCTCAGCACACTCGCCTGGGAGCTGATGCCACAGCAATTGTGCCACTTGATTTCATCCTGGACAAATCTGGCATTTTTCATTTTGTAAATGTCAAATACTGAACCTGGTAAGTTTTGTGTATTCTGGTAGAGAGAAGCAGTGTTTTGCTTTGTTTTGTTTTGTTTTTAATTGGAGGATAATTGCTTTACAATTGGTGTTGGTTTCTGCCATCAGTTCATTTCAGTCACTCAGTTGTGTCTGACTCTTTGTGACCCCATGGACTGCAGCACACCAGGCTTCCCTATCCACCACCAACTCCCAGAGCTTGCTCACACTCACGTCCATTGAGTTGGTGACGCCATCCAACCATCTCATCCTCCATCATCCCCTTCTTCTCCTGCCTTCAACCTTTCCCAGCATCAGGATCTTTTCCAATGAGTCACTTCTTCGCATCAGGTGGCCAAAATATTGGAGTTTCAGCTTCAGCATCAGTCCTTCCAGTGAATATTCAGGACTGATTTCCTTTAGGATGGACTGGATTTTCTTTAGGATTGTATGGTTTCTGCCATACAACAACACAAATCACTCACAAGCATATATACATACATACATACATATATATATATATATACACCCCTCCCTCTTGAGCCTCCCAGCCACCCCACCCCCACCCCAGCCCTTTAGGTCAGCACAGAGCACTGGGCTGGGCTCCCTGTTTTATACAGCAGCTTCCCACTAGCTGTGCATTTTACACATGGTAGCGTAGAGATAGACTGACACAGTGCTACGCTCTCAGTTCGTCCCGCCCTCTCCTCCCCCACTGTGCCCACACGGCCATTCTCTACGTCTGCGTCTCTATTCCTGCCCTGCAGATAGGTCCATCAGTACCGTTTTTCTAGATTCCATGTATGAGAAGTGTGTTGAGAGAATCAGGGTGCTCTAGAGGAGAAGGGGGCCTAAACAGGGAAGATCATTAGTTCTGAGAAAAGGATTGCCTCTCTTCTTCAGTCTCCAGGGAGAGGATACTTGGCCTTAGCCATGGCCAAGGTTTAGAGCTGACAGGTGCTAGTCACCTCAGGATACTTTCTGATGGAGGGCTAACAGAAGCCAAAGGGGAGAGAGGCTAGAGGGCAATAAGGAAGGAGCCTGAAGAAATAAGGAAGTAATGCTAAAGAGAATGCGTTGGATCCCCTCTAGGACAGAATGTACAAATTCTGTCATTCCGGGAAACACAAAGTAAAAGAGACAAAAATTTAAAAATGCAGGAGAGGGGAGGAGATGTGTCTTATCTCATTTAAACATCCAGTCCTTGTTGTTGAACCTACTACAAGGCATCAGAATCATAGGAGCGCCTGGCAGAGCCAGTGTATGCCAGAGTGTAACTTCAGCATTACGAGAAACACTCTGAAATAATAATTATTAGCATGTTTTCAAGATGAAGGGGAAAAACAGCTGAGACTATATTAAAATATTTTTCATTGTAAAGTGTATTGTAAACAGTTGACCCAAATAAATTAGCATTGAATTTATTTCTAGGGACTAGGGGATATTGAATTTTAGTGAAGGCAGTCTGGTTATCAAGAAGTGAGAGAGTTGGAGTACATCAAACCTGGTGTTAGAAAAGGTTAGAGGAAAAAGTGAATATATTGAGCCTACCTGCCAATTGTTAAAACCATTAAATTTTTTGCAATCAGGGAAAAAATGTATTTCTCCAGTCTCCGTTCTAGGACTGACTATGACGTGTATTTTCATTTCTCTGAAACTGTTTCTTCATCTTTTAATTCCTTTTATTATTTTCATTATTACTGATATGACATACCCATACCAAATAAATGGGAAACAAATGTACATTTGGTTTTATACATATATAATGCACCTAAATTTGATTGTGTATATCTGAAAATTGGCTAATTTTTATTTCAGTAATTGGATCTAAAATGAACAAATAAGAGAATTCACTTGCTAAAAGTGGTGCCCAAGTAATATGCTGTATCTTAAATCATGCCACTTTATTATTTAGCATTTCTTATCAATTTTTTTCTGCTGTTACTTTGCTTTTGTATCACTGCTGGTGTCTCAGACCATTCTGTTTGCCTCTGTCTTATTGATAGCCACACCAGAGTACGGGTCCTTCTGAATTTATACTTGAGAAGTAAAATTGAATAGCTTTGTTGAGCTTCTAAAATTGTACTTCTGAAATGGTAGAGAATGTGAAAATCAGTCACATAAAGAATATCATCTGGAGATACTGGATCTGAAGAAGAGACTTCTCAGGGGAGAAGTAAGAGCTTCATCAAACAATCGATGTGGCATCATGCAGGGTCTGATTTATTTGTTGTAGTTCCAGTTGGTAGAACCAAGTAGATTTGGGTGCAATGATTTAAAGAATTTCTATTTCTCATATAATGGTCAGGCAAAAGTGGTAGAAAGAGCAGAGAATTGTAGTCAGCACTACTAAATTAAATTTGAGACCTATATTGGAATTTTAGCTTGAACATCTTTAATACGAAAGTTGTTATTACTGCATTGTTTTGATTTGCATTTCTCTAATAATCAGTGATGTTGAGCATCTTTTCATGTGACTGTTGGCCATTTGTATGTCTTCTTTGAAGAAATATTTATGTCTTTTGTCCATATTTTGATTGAGTTTTTTGGTTTTTTGATAATGAGCTGTATGAGCTGTCTATATATTTTGGAATTAAGTCTTTGTTGGTTGCATCATCTGCAAATATTTTTCCCCAGTTCTTAAGTTGCTTCTTTATTTTGTTTATGGTTTCCTTTGCTGAGTGTGCAAAAACTTACAAGTTTTATTGGGTCTCACTGTGTTTTTTTGCTTTTATTTCTTTTGCCCTGGCAGACTAATATAGGAAAATATTGCTGTGATTTATGTCATAGAATATTTTGCCTAAAAGTATTAATTCTGGTTAGATTATTTTTTCATCTCTAAAATCTAAGAGACAAAAAGTGTATAACAAACAGAGAGGAAAAGAGGAATAAAATAAACTCATAATAAAACCAAATTAAGACAAAAAAGGAGACAGCAAAAATGTAGGATATGTAGAAAAAAATCAGATTATAGTTAGAAACCAAAATATATTAATAATTACATTATATATTAATGGACTAAATATTCCAACTAAAAGACAAGTATTGTAAAGCTAGGTATTAAAATACTATTTAATACTTACAAGAGATATAAATTATATAAAGGATGCTGAAAGTAAATGAGTGAACAAAAAAGCCATGCAAATGGTCCAAAGAAAGCTGGTGTGGCCACACTAATACCAAAGAAATTAGATAAGAATTAGATATATTTCTTAAGAAATATTACTTCAGGTTAAAAATGGACATTTCATAAAAATGAAGTGATCTGTTCAGCAGGAAGATATAAAAATTCTGAATTTATATGCATCTACTAGAATAGCATCCAAGTACATCTAATAAATAGCAAAAATTGACAAGAGAAATAGAAAAATCCACAGAGTGGGAGATTTTAACATATTCCTGTCAGTGACTGATAGAACAAGCAGTCAAAAACCTAACAATAATAAAGAAAAACAATTTGACCTAAATGAAATAATATGAATATTGCACACAACAACTACAGAACTCAGGGGATATTATTCAATTAATAAGATTGTTGCCATATATGAGAGTGATGGAAAAATTGTTGATTGTTACACTTAAGTGATGAAATGATAATACAGAGAAAATTTGAAAGTGCATTGTTTCCATAGCCATTACATTATATATGGCCAAAAAATATCTGAGTTCTTCCAGTATTCGAAAACTATTATCCAGTTTAACAAAGCAGTTATTCAAATTACCGTTAAATGAAGTTCCAACAAATGTCACCATTGTTTCAGGTTCATCTTCATAAATGTCAACCAACATTCATGGTGAAGTTACACTTGTTTATCTTTGATGTAAACTATTTCTTTGCTGAATTGGATAATAACCAAGCATTTATTTGAAATCTAATTGTTTCAAAATATGGTTGAAAATACACAAGTTCAGCAAAAATCAACAAAAACAAGCCATAAGAATCAGTTAGATATATGGAATTAGCAATAAAGAGTATTGCATACTTTATTATTAATTCTAAATTAGGCCACACATCCTTCACATCAGTAAAATTTATAACTTTTGTATGTGGATATGCGCATATAGCTTTTTTGATACTCAGTTATTAGCTTACCACTGCATTGTTGTTCTTGTTGTTGTTCAGTCGCTCAGTCATGTCCAACTCTTTGCAACCCCATGGACTGCAACACTCCAGGCTTCCCTGTCCTTCACCATCTCCTGGAGTTTGCTCAAACTTGCATCCATTGAGTCTGTAATGCCATCCAACCATCTCATTCTCTGTCGTCCCCTTCTCCTCCTGCCTTCAATCTTTCCCAGCATCAGGGTCTTTTCAAATGAGGTGGCCAAAGTATTGGAGCTTCAGCTTCAGCGTCAGTCCTTCCAGTGAATATTCAGGATTGATTTCCTTTAGAATGGACCGATTTGATCTCCTTGCAGTCCAAGGGACTCTCAAGAGTCTTCTCCATACCATTGCATATAGTGTCCTATTTGCGTAAACTTCATGTAAAACCTCTTGGCTGCCTCAAATCATATAATATCCAAGCAACAAGAAAACTTAAAAGCCAGTCACTCCAGCCTCCTCATTTTACTGCTATGAAAATCCAGGCCCTTAGAGGTAAGCAGCGCATTCAGCACTGCCCAGCTCTTTAGAGAAAACAAACCTGTGAAGTAGGAGCATGGTATCTGAAGAAAGGCCTAGACCTCAAGCAGTGATCACCCAAAGGCTACAACAGTTACCAACTAAAAGGCCAGCATTCTAACAGTGGGAGAGTGTAACTTTTTCTACAAATTATTAACCGAGAGAAAAGGAAGAAAAATTTCTAATAAGCTTTGTGATGTTTTGGTCTAGATCAAAACCAATAAGTTGCAATTCTAGTTCATTTTATACTACCTTGATTTTATTTCTTCTACCCAAAATTGAAAAAAGTTTAATTTACAACCTGTTTAAAAGCAGTAAATATTACATATCTATTGTAATGCCATAAAAATAACATTTTGAGGACTTCTCTGGTGGTCCCGTGGTTGGGAATCCACCTGCCAAGGCAGGAGACACAGGTTTGATCCCTGCTGTGGGAATAACACACACGCCTCAGCGCATCTAAGCCCACAGACCCCAACCACTGCAGCCTGCGCACTCCAGAGTCCGTGTGCCACAGCTACTGAGCCCACGTGCCACAACGACTGAAGCCCTGCACCGTCGAGCCCACGCTCTGCAACCAGAGAAGCCACTGCAAGGAGAAGCCTGCACACCACAACTGGAGCGTAGCCTCCACTCACTGCAACTAGAGAAAGCCTCACACAGCAACAAAGACCCAACATAGCCTAAACAAATAAACAGATTTTTTAAACATGTAAAGAAAAAAAAAGGAACATTTTAAGAACACAGTTCTCTGGATACCTACCAGAAACATATAAACATACCATCTAAAATAGTAAAGATTTTGGTGATGAAAAGCAACTTGCTTAAACTCTTAAGGACTTAAAGTGAATATCAGTTCAGTTCAGTTGCTCAGTTGTGTCTGACTCTTTGTGATCTCATGAACCGCAGCACGCCAGGCCTCCCTGTCCATCACCAACTCCTGGAGTTCACCCAAACCGATGTCCATTGAGTTGGTGATGCCATCCAGCCATCTCATCCTCTGTCATCCCCTTCTCCTCCTGCCTTCAATCTTTCCCAGCATCAGGGTCTTTTCCAAATGAGTCAACTCTTCGCATCAGGTGGCCAAAGTATTGGAGTTTCAGCTTCAGCATCAGTCCTTCCAATGAACACCCAGGACTGATCTCCTTTAGGATGGACTGGTTGGATCTCCTTGCAGTCCAAGGGACTCTCAAGAGTCTTCTCCAACAAGAGCAATTCAAGGAGATATCATGATTCCCCTGACTTTTTAACTGGAGTTTAACATATATGATATACACTACATTATAACAAGATTCAGGGAAGATTAAAAAGTGCAAGTGATGTAGGTAGAAAAGCTGAGAGAGTATATATAGGTCCACAGTAAAAGAAAGGAAAGATTAAGTTTTCATTCTTATCTTGGCTGCTGGAGGCCTCAGCCAAGTCTTTGTGGTAGAAGTCGACAGGATGCAGGCTGGATATTTATTGCAGAGTTGAGTCTCCACCGTGTTCTTCACCACACCCAGATGCCCAAGCTGTTCTCCACCATGGCAGAAGGGAAGTGACATCCCATGGCTGTCACCCCCACATTCAACTGGACTGAGATGGGCAGCTACCACCATTCAAGTCCACATCAATACCTGATTCACATGTAATATGGAAGACATCTGTTACTTGCTTTTGTTGAAGGTCACAACAATTTCCACTTCATAGATTAACTCTCTGACTAAGCATGTTGTAGTCTGAAACTAGTGTCAACTTTGCCATACATAGTAAATTTTGTCAAAACATTGTCAAAACAGCATCAAAATGAAGCACAGAGTGTCAAGAGTCTGGGGTCTCATCTGGACTCTGCCACTTACTTCCTGAGTGACCCCAGGGAAGCCTCGGATTCCCCATCTCTAAGAGGGCATAATACTAATAATGTGCTGTGCTGTGCTTAGTCACTCAGTCGTGTCCAATTCTTTGCGACCCCATGGTCTGTAGCCCACCAGGCTCCTCTGTCCATGGGGACTCTCCAGGCAAGAATACTGGAATGGGTTTCCATGCCCTCCCCCAGGGGATCTTCCCAACCCAGGGATGGAACCCAGGTCTGCACTGCAAACCTGGGTCTGCCTGCATTGCAGGCAGATTCTTTACCCTCTGAGGCCGCCCTAATAGCATTGTTGTGACATCCAGGGGTTAATATGTATCGTGAACTCTTAGAATGGAGCCTGATGTATTGTAAGCACTCAACAGGTGTTAGCTATTAGCACTATATTTTATATAGGAATATTAACAAAAGGAATGACTTGCAAACCAAAGTAAATTGTAGTCGAAAGTAGGATTTAAAATATTCTATTGACAATCACACATATTTTATTTTAGAGATTAAAATCTCTTTATTGGTCAAAAATTAGTAATGATTTAAACTTAACACCTCTCCTCTTGCTTCATTACTCTTGCTTCATTACTTCATTGCTCACCACCACTCTAGAAAATCCACATACATGAACGGTGTTAAAAAGAGTGAGATGGGAAGAGAGAGAGAGAGCAGCCTAGCATCTGGGGATGTTCATACAATGAGCTCAAACAGATCCAACTTACATGCTAGCAAACACTATTGAAAAATATGACATGAGCTATTTTCTACATCTAGTATAACACAAGGGTATTATCCTGAACAGCTCACCACATTTCCAATCATAAATATCCTTAGAAAGTTTAGTGTGTATTCTCAAATAAATGTATTCCTTCTGTTAGGTCTTGCTCAGACTCTGTATGTGTGTATATATGTGTGTGTGAGTGTGTAGTGTAATATATATACATTTGCAATACTGTTTCATTTAGAATAAAGCATAAAGCCAAGCTATATAATAATTTATTATTGATCTTTAATAAAAATATTAAAATATACTTGTCTTTTTATTTAGGAATAGAGAAGCTTGCACAGAAAGGGAAATCATTGTCCCCTTTAGCAAGTATAACTGGAATATCACTCTTTTTGATTATATCCATGTGTCTTCTTTTCTTATGGAAAAAATTTCAACCCTACAAAGGTAGGTTAAATTTTTAAATATATATATGAATGGTTTATATGTATACTAAAAAGTATCTTACTGTGTTTTTTTCTTTCTTGGTTTTTAGTTATAAAACAAAAGCTAGAAGGCAGGTAATGCATATGTTTCTATGAAAATAATTTTTCTCTTGAATGCTTTCTCCTCAATGATTAAGACTGACAGAAACACCAATTTGTCTTTTCAGGCCAGAAACAGAATACAGGAAAGCACGAACATTTTCAGGTAATGGCCAGGCTGAGAGGGGTTGTGTATTATCATTATTAATATATATTGTTAATATTAACTATTCTATACAATGTACTATTGAGATAACAGAATTCATCCCCTCCTAGGGTGACTGCCCTCACTTCACGAAGTGCTATCCCTTGTATTAGTTTTCTGTAGGTCACATAGATTTGTAAGATAAGCCCCAAAAGACACTTTCAACATCATTCTACAGGCAAGAGAACTCAGGCTCAGAGAGACTACCGTTCGCCCACCATCATTGACCCATATTCCATTGATCCTCTTACAACTTTGGAACTGCCCAAGTGTTCTCTCGCTGTGTCAGTTTGTAAAGCAGACACAGTGCTGGCAGCTCCTGTCCAGGGAGAAGAGGAAAGGGAGGTCCCCCGGGTTGCAGCTTCTCCGACCCTAGGGGTGCCCCTCACTGCCATCACTTCTGACTCCCGCCTGAGTTGTTATGTTAACAGTGGGGTTTTTGCTCAGGCCTTAGAGTCAAAGGAGCTGGATTTCTGTCCCATATGTGCCTCTTCTCCCCAGTGTCGCCTTGGGAAAATTATTTTTCCTGACCTCAACTCATCTCTACAATAGAGCTCATAACGCCCTCTCAGGATTGCTCTGAGAATTAAATACAGTGTAATAAGTGCCTAATACAATGCCTGGATTCTTAGTAAACATGGGTCTTCTTCCCCGTATCTAGTCCTTTCTCACAAATAATAAAGTGTCGGAGTTCTGAAAGCTCCCAGAGACTATCTGGAAGAGCCACCCTACAATTGTACAGATGATAGTTTAGGTGATACTGGACTTGTGTATTCTATTGTATGCATAGGCAGCCATGAAGTGAAGTGAAAGTTGCTCAGTCACGTTCAACTCTTTGTGACCCTATGGTCTATACAGTCCATGGCATTCTCCAGGCCAGAATACTGGAGTGGGTAGCCTTTCTCTTCTCCAGGGGATCTTCCCAACCCAGGGATCAAACCCAGGTCTCTCACATTGCAGGTGGATTCTTTACCAGCTGAGCCACAAGGGAAGCTCTTAGTCGCTTATTTTTTTATTATTAGTCCTGGTGGACTCTGTTAGATCTACCAGGATACAGCAATATTATGGGTGGATTAAGAGCTGCTGTGATCGACAGATTGAGGCCTTGGTGGCTATAAGTCTCCGGTAACTGAAAGTTACAAAGGGCAAGGCTGCCCACATGTGTTTACTTGAATATATATGATACACCACTGTTCCTACATCAGACTTTAAGAATAATTGTCCCAATTCAGTTTCAGTTCTGAGCTTCAAAAGGAGTGATTTCCAGTACTACTTGGTGGCAGCATGACTGTAGAGGATTGTTGTTGTTGTTCAGTCACTCAGTCGTGTCCAGCTCTTTGTAACCCCATGGACTGCAGCAAGCCAGGCTTCCCTGTCCTTCACTCTCTCCCAGAGTTTGCTCAACTTCATGTCCATTGAGTCAATGGGAAATGTTAAATTGGTTTTATACACATACCACTTGAAGCAAACCATAAAGATCACTTTATAAAGGTTTCTTTAAAAAAAAAAAAAGTATAACGATCGCAGTTCAAGGCATTTGGTTTGTAAGGAGTATTTGTTTTCCATTTCAGGCCACGAGGATGCGCTGGATGACTTTGGAATATACGAATTTGTTGCTTTTCCAGATGCTTCTGGTGTTGCCAGGGTTGGTTTTCTAGAGGCTGCTTATCCTAGCAGTAGCATTCTGCTTCAGCAGAGGTGTAAGCAGCCTTCCTTTGAACATGGGGGCGCTGCAGTCCAATGGCTGCGCTACCCTCAGCCGTATTGACTCACTCTATAAGGAATGACGGTGCCGGATCTGGGGAGCTAAAGTGTCTTTCTAAGCCTCTATCAAAAAGGCTAACACAAATAAGGAAATTACACGAATTCATAAGCATTCTTTACCTGGTAAGCTCAGTGGAGAGAGAATTAGCTCGGTTGAAGGTCAAAAGAATTGAATAAAAGAGGGACGGAGAGACCCTGGTTTAAATCATTCTGCATCACTTTGATAAGTGGACTGTCTCTTCACTGACTCTCTCTGTCATTTAGTTTCCCCTTTAATTCCCCCTCATATCTCCTGAGGACATTGCAGAGACAATTGATTATACAGGTACTTTATGTTCTTCAGAAGAAAGGTAGTGTAGAAACCCAAAATATGCAGGTACATATTTTTATTTTTTTCTGAAGGTGCAAGAGAACTTTTATACAGTTGAAGCTTTTTTTTTCAGTCTGCACAGACAAGGTCTTTGAAGCAATCAATTTTGTTTAAGAGACAAATAGAATGTTTCTCTGAGCTAATCGGCTCATTAACATGTTTATAGATTTATATACAATTGATCTTTCCTGTTTCCTTATTCCCCTGTGATAGTTCACCTAAGAAAGGGGCCCCTGAAATGAACTACTTGCCTCTTGGGCATTTTCATTTCCATTTTTAAAAACTATTTGCCATTTGGGATTGGTTGTCTCACTTGTTCGGAGAATTCTAAGGTTCTGAGGTTCATCCAGCAAGTTACCTGGCCACAGGCTTTATTTCTCAAATGCCAGTGAGTAATGGCAGGGGAATGATGGAATTTCATCCTCTTGTGGGTGAGTCATAGCACCAGCATCCACGTCATCACTGGTAAAGGGCAAAACGGCATTGCAAAGTCTGTGTGTCCTGTTCCATCTCAGGCAGGATAGGCTCACCATTCACTTCTACAACCAAAAAGACAAAAATAAATAATTTGGTGGATCAGTTATTTCAGAGACAGCTCCTCATCATGACAGCAAGCACCCCTCTCAGGCATGTCTTTTAAATGGAGAAGCAGGAAACTGAAGCCTGATAAGACCGGGAAATGAATTTTGAAGTTATATTTTATTCCTAGGGATGCATTGGAAAGGGGTGAGTTCTATGTAAGAAACTTTAAATTTATTCTTGCAATTAACCACTACTCAGTTTTAAGATTGTATTGAGAGGATCTCTACTCAAAATGCTACAGTTCTAAAGAACCTAAGGCCAAGAAATGAATGCTTGATTACATACGAGAAAAGTGAAAGTGTTAGCCACCTAGGCATGTCCAACTCTTTGTGACCCCATGGACTGTAGCCCACCAGGCTCCTCTGTCCATGGGATTCTCCAGGCAGGAATACTGGAGTGGGTAGCCATTCCCTTCTCCAGGGGATGTTCCCAACTCAGGGATCAAACCCAGGTCTCCGGCATTGCAAGCAGATTTTTTACCATCTGAGCCACCGGGGAATCTGTCGTAAGTGGAATAACTCGATTTGGAACCATACCCATCTTCAGAGATGAAAACTCCTGAGGAATCAGCTGGAGGCTTTCATTGGCAGTTCCAGGTGCTTTGGGAAGAAGTGAGAAACCAACACGAACAACCCAAGAAGGAGGGGGAAAAGGATCCATGTTAGAAGCAGCCAGAATCGTGTGAAGATTAGCAGCTGAGTGCAATGGCTTTGAGAAAGGAATAATAATAACATTACCAAGATCTCAAAACTGAAGTTAAGAAGGGGAATGAATTACTAACTTTATGAGTTTTCAAAAATCAGAATCCATCTTTTAGTTTCTCGTGATACATGAAATGATGAATACTCCTTCTCTGTCTATTTGCTATACCTTTCATTGTCCATTTAGCACTTCTTTTGGGGAGTTGTACAGAAAGCAATGGCATGGAATGAACAAATTTATTACTTGCTAACAGCTCTAGTATTAGGTTAGGTAAGTAAGTTAGTCATTTTCTATATAGATTGCTTTTTAAAAATTTTTTTAAAGACTTTTTTTTGATGTGGACCATTTTTAAAGTGTTTATTGAATTTGTTACAATATTGCTTCTGTTTTACATTTTGGATTTTTGGCCAGGAGGCATGTGTGATCTTAGCCCCTCACCAGGAATAGAACCTGCACTCACTGTATTGGTAGGCAAAGTCTTAACCGCCCAACAGCAGAGAGTCCTGTAGATTGCTTTTCTCATAGCCCCTGAAAACCCCTATACCAAAGAAAATCAAGAGTTGATCTTAAGTCCAGACTCTGAACCAAAGTTCCCTAGACACAAAATTGATGGTATGAATCGAATCACATAGCCTAGGACTGTTGTGAAAGCTGTAACAAGTAGAATGGAAATAGGAAGTTTCCAGAAAAACCTGAAGCTAAGACGTTCCAAAGTGATCTGGCAAGTCAAATGGGGATGAAATAAAGGACTCTTCAGATCATCTGTATAGTGCAGAGTCCTCTACAGGTAGGACTATATAAATACAAAGGACTGAAAGCGACCACAAGTACAATGAACATAGGGTGAGTTGGGACGAGGAGGGGAGCCAGACTTTAGCTAAGGACTAAGAAAGCAGTATTTATAAGAATAACAGCATCAAGTATAAGAAACGAGTTAATGAAACAAAAATGCCACTTGCAATAATAAAATGCGTGTTGATCTTAACCAAGCATATGCTACTATACTTTCCACATTCATCCAAGCCTTTATTTTTTTTTAATTAACAAGCTTTTATAGTATGTTTTATTTTATTGTATAAAAGCATCTAGTATTCCATTTTATGTCTTTACTTTTAAAGCCCATTACTGCATTCAAACCAAACCATCTTCCCTTGTATGTTCTGTATTTCTTGGTACTGCCTTTACTAACTTGCCACATGATAAGGGCTTCCGGCTATTCATTATTCTTTTTCCTAAACCACCTTTGCACACATGATTTTCAATTAGTATCAAAAAGCTAAGACTGAGGTATAATATAAAGGATAGTGATATATGCTCTTTAATTCTAAGCTATCCTGATATCTTCCCTTTTGTTGTTTTCTTTTCTTTCTATTACACTTCCTTTACAGTACTGCCAGCTTTTTGCTTAAATGGAGGGAAAAAGTGATAGTTTGCCCAGCTATTCCTCTTCTGTGCCACTGCACAAACTACCATAGGGTAAGTGCAAGGAACTTTAGCAAGGAGGAAACAGATATTGAAGGAAAGTTGTTATTCTTTAGTCGCTAAGCCGTATCCGACTCTTTTGCCACCCCATGGACTGTAGCCCATCAGGCTTCTCTGTTTATGGGTTTTCCCAGACAAGAATACTGGAATGCATTGCCATGCCCTCCTCCAGGGGATCCTCCCTACCCAGGGATCAAACTCACATCTTCTGCATTGGCAGGTGGATTCTTTAGCACTGAGCCACCGGCAAGGCCATGAAGGGAAGTTAAACAGTTCCAATTCTCTCGTCATCACCTCTTCCAGTTGTTTCCAGCCGTGTAGCATAGTGGAAATTCCATTTGCTAGTCTGCCAATTTTTTTAATGTGCCCTATTTTTCCAGATGCCAGCGAGATCTGTTCCAGCCTCTGATGGTGTACCAGGGCAAGATTTGCACAGCACAATTTATGAAGTTATTCAGCACATCCCTGCCCAACAGCAAGATCATCCAGAGTAAGTACGAACTTGCTTTTGATGATGCTACATTGAGAGGGCTCAGGATTCAGCCCCTGCTGTCCCCAGAGTTTACTGAAAGGTTCAGAAGAAAAAATACATTAAAAACAGAAATTATGGCTCCCGTACATGTGGACACACTGTCCCACCTGAAAATAGCTCTAAGAAATAAAACAGGCAAACGTACAAGTATCTTCTGGGGCCAAGTACTTGGGCCAGTGGACCAGACCCAGAGCTCTAGAATCTAACATTTCCCCAAATGAATCCACTTCTGGAGAAGAAAGAGGTCGTTAGGCCAGTTCTCAAGCCATCTTGGTTATCTTGCTGATTTTCCAGTGGCTGTAGGGTTTTTAGAAGAGGAAATGGCAACCCACTCCAGTATTCTTGCCTGGATAATCCCATGGACAGAGAATAGCAGGCTACATACAGTCCATGGGGGCTGCAGAGAGTCAGACACGACTTCAGCGACTAAGCACACACGTAGTGGTTTTAGAGGCAGTATCACTACAAAGGGTGTGCTCATGTTCAGTCGCTCAGCCGTGTCCGACTCTGCGACTCCGTGGACTGTAGCCCACCAGGCTCCTCTGTCCATGGAATTTTCCAGGCAAGAATACTGGAGTGGGGTACCATTTCACCCTCCAGGGGATCTTCCTGACCCAGGGATCGAACCCATGTCTCTTGCATCTCCTACATTGTCAGGCGAATCACTACAAATAGGACCAGGGGGAAAAAAAAAACCCTGCAAAATGTGCCCAACACTGTCCCCATCAAATGCCCACCTCTCACAGATTCAAAGCAGTCTACTCTCAAGTGAACGGAACCACCATGTGAAGGACTGGGCTCACTTCAAGAAAAGCCCGGAAACTGCTCATCCAGTTAACCTGGGGGCTGGCACCAGGCAGTCACCTTCCCTTCCCATAGGTGGAAAAACTAATGCCAACAGCCTTTTGGAATAATGAAATGAACTTCCTTTTTTTGAGGGCTGTAACTGCCTTCAGGCATAACTGCCACAAATCTTCGTCCATCATTTCTTTATTTGTCATTTATTGACTTTGAAAAGAACATCAATAACCATACACAGGAACTTCCCCTTTGGCAAAAGAAAACAGTTCTAGCAAAGTAATTCGTGCACACCTCTGGGTAAATACCAAAAATAGCAGCCAGCAGTGGATGACCCCACTCCAGTACTCTTGCCTGGAAAATCCCATGGACAGAGGAGCCTGGTGAGCTGCAGACCATGGGGTCGCTAAGAGTCGGACACAACTGAGTGACTTCACTTTCACTCTTCAGTTTCATGCATTGGAGAAGGAAATGGCAACCCACTCCAGTGTTCTTGCCTGGAGAATCCCAGGGATGGGGGAGCCTGGCGGGCTGCTGTCCATGGTGTCTCACAGAGTCCGACACGACTGACGTGACTTAGCAGCAGCAGCAGCAGCAGCAGCAGATGAATGCCTGGGAAACGGTCTTCCAGGGAGGAGACCCAGCCCGGGGGGCCTGTGCATTCAGTTAAGGGCTGAAGAAGTGACAGGTGCACCTCAGAGGACCCCATCAGTGCATCCTTCTTGTCTCAAGGAGCCTGGAGAAAAGGGAGTCAGGTAACCAGGAGCAGACCCTGACAGAGCTGGGAGCTTCGAGTTTGGAAAGAAAAGAAAATTGCTTTGTAGCATTATGTTATTAATCTTACAGGACACCATGCTGCTGCTGCTGCTAAGTCGCCTCAGTCGTGTTCCACTCTGTGTGACCCCATAGACGGCAGCCCACCAGGCTCCCCCGTCCCTGGGATTCTCCAGGCAAGAACACTGGAGTAGGTTGCCATTTCCTTCTCCAACACATGAAAGAGAAAAGTGAAAGGGAAGTCTCTCAGTCATGTCCGACTCTTAGCGACCCCATGGACTGCAGCCCACCAGGCTCCTCCGTCCATGGGATTTTCCAGGCAAGAGTACTGGAGTGGGGTGCCATTGCCTTCTCCGGTAGGACACCATAGTGGAATGTTATTCCAGGACAGTTAAACAAAACCTCTCTAAAATGATACCTAACCCTCTTTACTGTCTGGAATAGAAAATGAAGGGATATTTTTCTTTGTTAAAAATAAGGAATATATAGAATTTTGAGAGTATGATCTTCCTCCTAATTTTAAGATTTTATCTGCTTCCTAATTTTAAGATGGTTTCCAAGCAAAAATTTTGCCCTATTTAAATTCATTTGTTTTTCTATATGTCCTTTATTCTATATTTTGACAGTTAGCCTGCAAACAAACCAAAGGAAGACTTGAGATTTATCTTTTAAGTCTCTAAATAATGAAATAAATATTGATTTTCAACTGTGGAGTGTGGCAGCTGTCATATCAGAACACCAAATAAAATGATTCACTGAAAAAAAAAATGACTCCTCAAATTCAAAAAAAATCATCCTCTGAAATTAGACTGCTTTCAGACATGAACAATATCGCTAGAATTTCTTGAGAGTATAAAATTTTATTTCAGAAATACACTTTGAAGGTTGAAAATACAGCAGAAAAGCTCTTTTTCAAGCTCATTAAGGACTATTTAACTGCTGTTGAGGACATGCTCCTTGCAGGGGCAGTGCACTCAAGACTCCCACACACACACACACACTCCCAGCCCCAGTGCTTCCAATGTTGCAGAAACCAGTACTCGAGAAACCAAGCACCAGGCTCGGAGAGCTAGAGAACTCAGGTTTATCACACCAGCAGGCCCAGAGGAGGTAACACTCTAAGCTCCGAGCCCTGAACAAAGGGATTACAGAGTTTTTATAGACAGACTGTAGTGGGCAACACTAGCCGCTAATAGGTGGTTTAAACGAAGGGGTTTTGTGCACAGGAGCAGCAGCCAAGATGGGGAGGAGGATGCCTGCCTGGACAGGCCTGATGAAGCAGGTTTGCAGGAGCTGGGCCATTGCAAAGAGCAGGACAAGGGTGAGTGAGATAAACTCCAGTTCCTAGTATTTCAAGTTCCCACTTTCTGAGACTAAGTGACCTACTGATCTCGACTTTGCAAGGGGCAAGCTGAGTTACAGACGCCGAAGGAGAAGGAGGTTATGTAAAATTTTAACTTTTCCTCTTCACCCACTCCCCGTCTCCTTGGCCTTTCTGTTCTCACCTCATTCCTCCCCGTCTTCTTTTTTTTTTTTTTGCTTTTTAGTGATTTTATTTTATTTATTTTTTTTAATTCCTCCCCGTCTTCTGAGGACGTTCCCTTTGTGTGTCTTTGTCTTGACCTCCATCCTGAGATGTCTTCCCTCTCTGAATCTGCCTTCTCTTTCTATCTCCTTCTTTGTAAGGCTGTCTCCCTCCTCTCTAGTATTGCTTTTAAATATTTTCTCCTCTTTTTCTCTTCCAGCTCATCCTAAAGGGGAGCCAACATTTTTTTAAACTGTTGTTTTCCTTGAATACAGATGTGGCTACCTATTCTAAATTTTAAAAAACAAGCAGGTAGAATATTTTTTTATTTCATCAGAAACTGTTTTTCACTTGTATTTTTTTATAGTCAAACCACAAACATTTCCAGGTCATTAACTATGTACTAGGGATAGAGATTAAATATAAGACATAGTCTTTTAAAGGTTTCATAGCTTAGTGGGCTCCTCTTCGCTTGTTTTAACTGAAGATCAGTAATCCTTAGTAGAACAAGTATTCCTCAATAGAATAAACATTCCCTATGTTTAGGGAAAGGAAATGAATAAATCATTTTTCTTTCCTTATGATCTATGGTTTTATTCTCTAGATCCAATTAAATTCAGAGATCCATTTCATGAATAATGCAGTATTACAGGTAGTGAATCTCCAGCATTCCCAGCTTGGAGTAAAGAACTGTAATTTACTGCTTTCTTTACCTCTGTTTGACAGTTGGTTCTGAGATAGAAACACAGCCAAAATACTTTTCCTTTGGCTCTTGGACTATTATTCTAGCAGTGTTGTTTTCATTACTACACGCGTCTATCACCTAACTGAACTGGTGTTTAACAAATTGGTAAGTTGGCCTGTGTTCATATTCTAGTACTCGGTCATTTGTTTATTGAATTCATGGCTGCATTTATTTAAATGCTGTCTGTCGACCTCATTAAACACTCTTGGCACAGTTTGCTTTAAACCCAACTTGCTCATAGGACATTCACGTAAGTCAACCTTTTAGTTTCAAAAAGAAATTATCTACAGAATTGAGTGATGGCTTACTCTTTATACTTATTGACTCATAAATGTAATTTTCTTGAACTACTTCAAAGCTCTCATTATTTGCAGTTGTAGAAGGGAATGAACGAATTTAGGGTTCTTCAACCTGTAGACCTGGAAATCTGTAGAACATTTTGCATGTCTCTTCACTAGGTAAGCATTCACGGGCAAAGCAGTGCATTTAAGCGAAATAAGGAACGCACGTTTTGAGGAAAGCGGTGGAAATGTATATTCATCTGGAATCAGTGGAGAAATCAAGCCAGATGCCTCTTACTCGCTGGTCCTTTTAACACAGAATAAAGGCATTTATAAGAGTCTGACTGCAGGTTTTCCGGCATACCCACAATGCACTGTGCTGCAGAGGAGCGTGGTGGGGCAGGAGTTCCCACTGGACATTCTTTATCGTGCCGACAGAAGACAGAAAAGGACGGGACTTTCCAATTACCTTTTTTGTATCATGTTTCCTACAAAGCTCAATTAGTTCTAATCTATACTTTCCCTTTCCTCAGCACCGACAGTATCATATCTAACCTACAAGTGTGGAAACTTTTATTTGTAAAATCTTCAGCAGGCTTTATTAAATTTTAAATTACTACACTTTCAAATTTTCGTTCCCAAATTTCCTTCTTGCTATTTGTACCATGGAATAATAAAGATGATTGTCACAAAAGCAAGAGTGTGCCTTCTCCTAGGTTGTCAGTCACCAATGGAGTTTTTTAAAAGACTTGTAAAACACTGAAGGAAATGACTTATTAAAGTCTGATTTTTACTTTTGTTCAAGGAACAGTGGATTCAAATAAATTATTATGCTTTTGCTTGTACATAGCCTTGATTCTTTGTCTTGTAGAGTAAAAATCTTACATAAATTCACATTATAGAATTAGATTTTTTTGATCCCTTTTCCCCACTGTGCATCATGGAGAGCTACCCAAAAAAGACTCTTGCTCTCACATGGCTATTTACTTTTCAGGCTTGAAATTTTTACTTTATTGCATTGTGAATTCTCCTTGTATATTGCTGTATTAAAAAAAAAAAAAAAACATAAACCAAATGGTAGAATTTAAAAACACCGTTTTATAACTCCCAAATGAAACAACTGATTCAGATACCAGTTAGCACTAGGCAAGACTGCTAGATAAAAGTTACCAGATAAAACTACCAAGAGTTCTGTTGTAGAAACCCTGCTTAGGAAAGGTGGTCGCGGCCCAGAGAGAAGCAGGTCTGCAGAGCAGCACAGATAGCTGCAGGGCACAGTGAGGCCTGGGGAGTGGGGTCGGAGCAGTCATCCAAGCCTTGTAGATCTTGAAGATGAAAGACAAATGTTTATATCCATTGACTTTGGCTACAGATACTCTGACCTGCCAGTGCCACTCTTTAGGATTTCATTCTGGCTAAATAAAGGCAGAAGCAGTCTAAATATACAGCACTGGGGAATTTAAAATGACATCAGTGACATGAAGTCCATGCAGTGATTCACCTTCCAACTATTAAAAAAGAACTATGACAAAATTTTCCGACTTCAAGCTATGTCTCATGGCCTATTATTTTATACAAAAGAAAGAAAAGAAGAGCATTTCCTGCAAATCAAAACTATGATGAAGTATTACCTCACAAAGATCAGAATGGCCATCATTAAAACATCTATAAATAATAAATGTTGGAGAGGATGTGGAGAAAAAGGAACACTCCTACGCTGTTGGTGGGAGTGAAAATTGCTGTAGCCATTATGAAGAACAATATGGAGGTTCCATAAAAAACTAAAAATAGAGCTACAGTATGACCCAGCATAACCACACTTGGGCTTATATCTGGAGAAAATGCTAATTCTGAAAGATACATGCACCCCAATGTTCATTGCAGTACCGTATACAATAGGCAAGACACAGAAGCACCTGAATGTCCATCAGCAGATGAATGGATAGAGAAGATGGAGTAGTTATATACAATGGAATATTAGATGACCACGAAAAAAGAATGAAATAATGTCATTTGCAGCAACATGGATGAACCTAGAGATTATCATTCTAAGTGAAGTAAGCCAGAGAAAGACAAATATCATTCGATATTGCTTATACATAGAATCAAAAAAATGATATAAATGAACTAATTTACAAAACATAAATAGACCTACAGGCATAGAAAACAAACTTATGGTTACCTAAAAGGAAAGGGAGGGGAGGACTAAATTAAGAGTTTGGGAGTAACATATATACTCTGCTGCTGCTGCTGCTGCTGCTACTAAGTCGCTTCAGTCGGGTCTGACTCTGTGCGATCCCATAGACGGCAGCCCACCAGGTTCCCCCGTCCCTGGGATTCTCCAGGCAAGAACACTGGAGTGGGTTGCCATTTCCTTCTCCAATGCATGAAAGTGAAAAGTGGAAATGAAGTCGCTCAGTCGTGTCCGACTCTTAGCGACCCCATGGACTGCAGCCCACCAGGCTCCTCCATCCATGGGATTTTCCAGGCAAGAGTACTGTAGTGGGGTGCCATTGCCTTCTCCATATATATACTACTATATATAAAATAGATAACCAACAAGGACCTACTATATAGCACAGGGAACTCTACTCAATATTTTGTAATAACCTAAAAGGGAAAAGAAACTGAAAAAAAATCACTTCGTTGTACACCTCAAACTAACAATATTGTAAATTAACTGCAATAAAAAACAAAAATTTTAAGAAGAATAAAAACAATAGCATTTCTTTTTAAAATGCATTTCGAATAAACCACTGTATTTATACTATACCTCTTATATTTTTGTAGAAGCACATGGTGAAAGGAAAACTAAGTCCTACAACTTACCCATTCTTTCCTGCTCTTTTTTCTCTACCAGCCTTATATATTTTTCTGCTAGAAAAGTCCATCAGTTCTACCACAAATATTTTCTTCTACATTTGGTTAAAAAAAAAAGGTATTATGTAATTAAAAAAGGAATCTATGCCCATTGTTAAAAGTGTATCTAGACTTGGAAATGCAGAAGGCTAACCATAAAGCAATTAAAATCACCTGTAGAGAGTAGACCAGAAACGTTCTCATGACAAAAGAAAAAAATGTAATTATGTGAGGTGGTGGATGTGTTTGTTAACTAACCTTATTGTGGTAATTATTTTACAATATATACATGTACCAAATCACCACACCTTAGACGTACACGATGTTATATGTCAATTATATCTCAATAAATCTGGAAAAAATAAATATGAAAACACTTCTAATTTCACTCCCAGAAAAATAACCTGTTAGAATTTTCTCAGGTTAGTCATGCACACATTTATTCCTACTCCCTCCAGTTCCAGAAAGGATTTATGGTAGCTCATATAAATGCATAATATAACGATAAAATATACCCCTCAAAATAAAGGTGATAAAGAAAACAGGATGAAAGAAAAATGAGAGTTTACAAAGGCAATGTGAAAAAAGAAATGAGGTTAATAACTAGTATGATGAATTCCCCTTCATCTGAGAATAGTTTTATATCCCTGAGATCATGTGGCATATACAGGACGACGTCTAAGGAGGGGCCTCTAAACCAAATGCAATCTGTAGTTGTCAGAGCTGAAGAAAGGTTGCAGTCTTATTGTAGGGCTAGGAGAGAGCAGATCAGCTTTCCCAGCCACCCAGTCACCCCAGGTCCATCCGCCTCTCTCCTCCTTTCTCAAGCTTGAATGCTCTTCCTTCCTGAGACCATGTTTCTTCTCACTTGGAATTCAGTTCTGTCACTCAGTCAAGTCTGGCTCTTTGCGACCCCATGGACTGCAGCACGCCAGGCCTCCCTGTCCATCAGCATCTCCCAGAGTTTGCTCAAGCTCATGTCCATCGAGTCGGTGATGCCATCCAACCACCATCTCATCCTCCGTTGTTCCCTTCTCCCCCTGCCTTCAGTCTTTCCCAGCATCAGGGTCTTTTCCAATGAGTCAGTTCTTCTCATCAGGTGGCTGAAGTATTGGAGCTTCAGCTTGAACATTCGTCCTTCCAATGAATATTCAAGACTGATTTCCTTTACAATTGACTGGTTTGATCTCTTGTAGTCCAAGGGACTCTCAAGAGTCTTCTCCAACACCAAGATTCTAACTACAATAAGCTACTGCTGCATCTCTGTGTTCCTGTTCATAGATCAAACTTTGGGACACTTTAAAACATAGACAGTCTTAAACAGCCTTTTTCTTTTTTGCTTCAAAATGACAATTTTTTATTGAGGTATAATGGATGTACAATATTGTAAGTTCTAGGTGTACAACAGAGTGATTCACAATTTTAAAGATTGTATTCCACTGATAGTTATAAAATATTGGCTATATTCCCTGTGATGTACAATATATCTTGTAGCTTATTTCATTTTTATTTTTTATTTTTTAATAGCTGATTAACAATGTTGTGATGGTTCCAAGTGAGCAGTGAAGGGACTCAGCCATACCTATACATGTATCGATTTGTCCCCAAACTCCTCTCCCATCCAGGTTGCCACATAACATTGAGCAGAATTCCTGTGCTATACAGTAGGTCCTTATTGGTTATGAATTTTAAATATAACATTAAACAGCCTTTTCTTAAATAGGTAATTATACATTTCCATGATTCACAAATCAAAATCCTATAAACAGTATGCATTAAGAAAACTTTTTTTATTAGTGTTTGGTTTTGGGTTTTGGTTTGGCTGTTTCTGTGTATCCCTCCAGATTTTCTTGCCACAACCAAGGGAAATATAAGCACATATTCTTATCTTTTTGAAACTCACTTTTCAATCACTTGTAATTCTTCTCACTTTTGTATCTCTCACACACGCAAAAACACACAGACCCTCTGAGCGCGTGGTTCCACTCAAAGCGACAAGGAATTGCTAAAGGGAGAAATGTGAAAGGATCTAGAATCCAATTAACTTTTGCTGTCACTGGTGTGTAACATCGGATGACTCACTGCTTTTTCAGTAAATGGGGATGAAATCTCATAAATTAATCAAGGGAAGTGATGAACCAACCCAGATGTTCACCTAATTAACAAATTAATCTTTAGAAAACAGCCTAAAGTTCTTTCCTTATTACTAAACATAATCATGGCTGTTGTTAAAATTTTTAACTTTATATTCCTGCTTCTAACTTGGAAGAGAATCATATTCCTCCTGCTTATTATTTTGAAAGAGTATATCCTACTGATACTCTTTTAAGCAAAAAAATTAAAACCTTATGAATAAAACAATTTTCCTTGTTTTTCTGACATTTGAGAACTTCCATATTAATAAGACAATTTCAGTTAACGTGAACTGCACACATACACTCCAAGAAGGTTCATGTGATGCCTGAATTTTACAAAACCACACGCCCTAGAAAGCTCTGTTTAATAAAATTGTCTGATAGCACAGTGCATGGCATATAGTTCACTATATGTTATTAAAGATTTAACTGATTTTCAGAAACTTGTAATTTTTCTGCTTCTGTATGCTTCTATCATCCCTGTGAACTTATATGTCATTTTTATATATTCTTCTAAAGTTCATGTTCAAATATATATGAATGTGTTTGTTTTAGTTTCATAAGGCAGTAAGAAAACAGAGATTTCTTTCTAATGAGTACACGGAAATAAGACACAGCACTTGGATGTAACAGTGATGCTCTCCTTTCTTCTCATTTACCAGATACACTTCTTAATGGAATTATCATGTTAACCTTGAAGTTTACAAATACTTTTACAGCTATTACCCACATAGATCTTCCCAAGAACCTTGTGGGCTAGAAAAAAGCATGGCTGCTTTATAGATGAAAGAACAAATACTAAGAAAGTTAAAAGACTTGCTCAAGTCACTTATATAAAATGTGTTTTGTGCATAGCCTACACAATATTCCCCTATACATTTTTTATTTATTTTTTAATTGAAGGATTATTGCTTTACAGAATTGCATTAAATTTTTTTTTAATTGGAGGATAAGTGCTTTACAATGTCGTGTTCATTTCTGCTGTACAACAACATGAATCAGCTTTACAGGTACATATATCCCTTCCCTCTTGAACCTCCCTCTCACCCCGCCCCCTTCCTACCCCTCTAGGTCGTCACAGAGCGCCAGGCTGGGCTCCCTGTGTAACATAGCAGCTTCCCACGAGGTATCTGCTACTCTCTGTTCGTCCCACCCTCTCCTTCCCCCACTGCGTCCTCAAGCCCAGTCTCTACGTCTATATCTCTATTCATGCCCTGCAAATAGGTTCATCGGCACCATTTTTCTAGGTTCCATATCAGTTCAGTTCAGTCACTCAGTCATGTCCGACTCTGTGACCCCATGGACTGCAGCATGCCAGGCTTCCCTCTCCATCACCAACTCCCGGAGCTTGCTTAGGCTCATGTCATCAAGTCAGTGATGCCATCCAACCATCTCATCTTCTGTCGTCCCCTTCTCCTCCTGCCTTCAATCTTTCCCAGCATCAGGGTCTTTTCCAATGAGTCACTTCTTCGCATCAGGTGGCCAAAGTATTGCGGCTTCAGCTTCAGCATCAGTCCTTGCACTGATTATTCAGGACTGATTTCCTTTACAATTGACTGGTTTGAGCTCTTGTAGTCCAGGGGACTCTCAAAAGTCTTCTCCAACACTACAGTTCAAAAGCATCAATTCTTTAGCACTCAGCTTTCTTTATGGTCCACTCTCACATCCATACATGACCACTGGAAAAACCATAGCCTTGACTAGATGGACCTTTGTTGGCAAAGTAATGTCTCTGCTTTTTCATATGCCATCTAGGTTGGACATAGCTTTTCTTGCAAGGAGCAGGTGTCTTTTAATTTCATGGCTTCAGTCACCCTCTGCAGTGATTTTGGAGCCCAAGAAAATACAGTCTTAGTACTCTTGCCTGGAAAATCCCATGGACAGAGGAACCCGGTAGGCTGCAGTCCATGGGGTCGCATAGAGTCAGACACGACTGAAGCGACTTAGCAGCAGCAGCACGCAGTTATAAGCTTAATGTAGATGGATCCTAAACTACCTATCATGGTAATTCATAAATGAGATTGTGCTTACATAAAGAAATTATCCTCTTAAGTGTAGAATTAACGGACTTTTAGATATGCAGATGACACCACCCTTATAGCAGAAAGTGAAGAGGAACTAGAAAGCCTCTTGATGAAAGTGAAAGAGGAGAGTGAAAAAGTTGGCTTAAAGCTCACCATTCAGAAAACTAAGATCATGGCATCTGGTCCCATCAATTCATGGGAAATAGATGGGGAAACAGTGTTATACTTTATTTTTTTGGGCTCCAAAATCACTGCAGATTGTGATTGCAGCCATGAAATTAAAAGACACTTATTCCTTAGAAGGAAAGTTATGACCAACCTAGATAGCATATTCAAAAGCAGAGACATTACTTTGCCAACAAAGGTCCATCTAGTCAAGGCTATGGTTTTTTCAGTTGTCATGTATGGATATGAAAGTTGGACTGTGAAGAAAGCTGAGTGCAGAAGAATCGATGCTTTTGAGCTGTGGTGTTAGAGAAGACTCTTGAGAGTGAGTGAGTCCCTTGGACTGCAAGGAGATCCAACCAGTCCATCCTAAAGGAGATCAGTCCTGGGTGTTCATTTGAAGGACTGATGCTAAAGCTGAAACTCCAGTACTTTGGCCACTTCAAGTGAAGAGTTGACTCATTGGAAAAGACTCTGATGCTGGGAGGGATTGGGGGCAGGAGGAGAAGGGGACGACAGAGGATGAGATGGCTGGATGGCATCACCGACTCAGTGGACATGAGTTTGGTTGAACTCCGAGAGTTGGTGATGGACAGAGGGGCCTGGCGTGCTGCTATTCATGGGGTCACAAAGAGTCGGACACGACTGAGCGACTGAACTGAACTGAACTGACACATATGTTTCTGTATTGGTGCTTGTATTTAAGACTGTAAATCTCATCAGCTTTTGCACAGTTAATGTCTCTATTAGACTCATTAAAAAAAGTATCTTCTATGGTTAATAAAATGTAAAGACTGCACCTGCTATTATGCTAGCTTTCATTCTTACATATTTTCACAGGGAACTTGCTTTAATGAATTTATTTTGAGAAGTTTTAAATCAAATTCTATGTCAGGATTTTACATTAATGTCCAATAGGTGGTTAGATTTGTTCAATGTTAAAATAGGTATTATGGTAACCTATTCAGTAACAGTTAATTCAGTTAAATTACTAAATTAAAGTATAACATTCAATGGAACAAAATAGAAAGCCCAGAGATAAATCCATGCACCTATGGAAACCTTATCTTTGACAAAGGAGGCAAGAATATACAATGGAGAAAAGACAATCTCTTTAACAAGTGGTGCTGGGAAAACTGGTCAACCACTTGTAAAAGAATGAAACTAGAACACTTTCTAACACCATACACAAAAATAAACTCAAAATGGATTAAAGATCTAAATGTAAGACCAGAAACTAGAGGAGAACTCCTAGAGGAGAACATAGGCAAAACAGTCTCCAACATATATCACAGCAGGATCCTCTATGACCCACCTCCCAGAATATTGGAAATAAAAGCAAAAATAAACAAATGGGACCTAATTAAACTTAAAAGCTTCTGCACAACAAAGGAAACTATAAGCAAGGTGAAAAGACAGCCTTCAGAATGGGAGAAAATAATAGCAAATGAAGCAACTGACAACTAATCTCAAAAATATACAAGCAACTCCTACAGCTCAATTCCAGAAAAATAAATGACCCAATCAAAAAATGGGCCAAAGAACTAAATAGACATTTCTCCTAAGAAGACATCCAGATGGCTAACAAACACATGAAAAGATGCTCAACATCACTCATTATCAGAGAAATGCAGATCAAAACCACAATGAGGTACCATTTCACGCCATTCAGAATAGCTGCGATCCAAAAGTCTACAAGCAATAAATGCTGGAGAGGGTGTGGAGAAAAGGGAACCCTCTTACAATTGTTGGTGGGAATGCAAACTAGTACAGCCACTATGGAGAACAGTGTGGAGATTCCTTAAAAAACTGGAAATAGAACTGCCTTATGATCCAGCAATCCCACTGCTGGGCATACACACTGAGGAAACCAGAATTGAAAGAGACACGTGTACCCCAATATTCATCGCAGCACTGTTTATAATAGCCAGGACATGGAAGCAACCTAGATGTCCATCAGCAGGTGAATGGATAAGAAAGCTGTAGTACATATACACAATGGAGTATTACTCAGCCATTAAAAAGAATACATTTGAATTAGTTCTAATGAGGTGGATGAAACTGGAGCCTATTATACAGAGTGAAGTAAGCCAGATAGAAAAACACCAATACAGTATAATAATGCATATATATGGAATTTAGAAAGATGGTAACAATAACCCTGTATACAAGACAGCAAAAGAGACACAGATGTATAGAACAGTCTTTTGGACTCTGTGGGAGAGGGAGAAGGTGGGATGATTTTGGAGAATGGCATTGAAACATGTATAATATCATACATGAAACGAGTCACCAGTCCAGGTTTGATGCATGATACTGGATGCTTGGGGCTGGTGCACTGGGACGGCCCAGAGGGATGGTATGGGGAGGGAGGAGGGAGGAGGGTTCAGGATGAGGAACACGTGTATACCTGTGGTAGATTCATGTCGATATATGGCAAAACCAATACAATATTGTAAAGTTAAAAAATAAAATAAAAAAGAAAATACAGTCTGTCACTGTTTCCATTGTTTCCCCATCTATTTGCCATGAAGTGATTGGACCAGATGCCATGCTCTTCGTTTTTTGAATGTTGAGTTTTAAACCAGCTTTTTCACTCCACTTTGTTCAAGAGGCTCTTTCGTTCCTCATCACTTTCTGCCATAAGGGTGGTGTCATCTGCATATCCGAGGTTATTGATTTTTCTCCCAGCAATCTTGATTCCGTATCAGTTCAGTTCAGTTCAATCGCTCAGTCATGTCCGACTCTGCGACTGTATATACATGTGTTAATACACGATATTTGTTTTTCTCCTTCTGATTTACTTCACTGTGTATGCCAGGCTTAGGTTCATCCACCTCAGTTCCTCCCCTATACTGTAAATCTTCTTTAGATGACTTATAATACCTAACAAAACATAAATGTTTGTAAATAGTTGTAAATGCAATGTTAGTGCTGTGTAAATAGTTGTCTGCAAGGCAAATTGAAGTTTTGCTTTGGGGAACTTTCTGGAATTTTTTTCTTTAGTGTTTTAAATCTATGATTGGTTGGATTCAGGATGCAGAACCCTCATATATGGATAGCTGACAGTATTCATTTGGTTTTTGTTTGTGTCTGAGAACTTTCTCATTTGAATATACTCCTAGGGGAGATGACAGCTCTTTTGCTCGCCACACAATGGGCGTAAACCGGCAGATTGTTTCTTCCCTGAAGCAGAATTCCACTTTAGGTTTATGGCAGAGGCTTTCTGAAGCTTCAAAACAGTCAATCCCTTAAATTCTACAAAAATCAGTTGTCATAGGTGGTGGCAACTTCAGAGACCACACCCCCATGATAACCAGTTCTGCTGAGTGTCCCCTGTGGCATCCATTCCATTATATGCACTTTAAAAGACATACAATACATGGTTTCAAATTGTAATGAATAGGATTACCTATGCTTTGTATGGAGAAGGCAATGGCTCCCCACTCCAGTACTCTTGCCTGGAAAATCCCATGGATGGAGGAGCCTGGTAGGCTGCAGTCCATGGGGTCACTAAGAGTCGGACAGGACTGAGCGACTTCACTTTCAATTTTCACTTTCATGTATTGGAGAAGGAAATGGCAATCCACTCTACTGTTCTTCCCTGGAGAATCCCAGAGACGGTGGAGCCTGGTGGGCTGCTGTCTACGGGGTCTCACAGAGTTGGACACGACTGAAGCGACTTAGCAGCAGCAGCATGCTCTGTATATTTAATGAAGACACCATGGTTAGGAGGCAACTGTTTCCAATAATAATCCAATCCTTTGAGACTGAAGCTCAGAACTCTTGACAACATTGGAGAGTCATTTTTCCTTGCTTCCTGGACTTGGGTGCCTATTTCTTTTCCCAGTTTATGACTTCCTGGGTGGCTCAGGTGGTAAAGAATCCACCTATAATGCAGAAGACGTGGGTTCAATCCCTGTGTTGGGAAGATCCCCTGGAGAAGGAAATGGCAACCCACTCCAGTATTCTTGCCTGGAGAATTCAATGAACAAAGGAGCCTGGTGGTCTACAGTGCATGGGGTTTACAAAGAGACATGACAGAGCAACTAATACTTTGACTTTCTTTCACTTTACTATATGTTTTCTTTTTGGAGAAAACAAAGCTATGGTAACAGAAGAATGAAAGCTTCTGCAGAGACAATTGGTCTTTTTAGGAACAGTTTGCAAATGGCATGCTGAGGCCTAGTCCACAGACTAGACAAGATAAATGCCAAGAGGCTTGCATTGTTACACAGTCTCAAATATGACAGTTAATACTATAAGTTAGAATGTCCAAACAAGTTGATTTATAGGTAAGTTAAGAACAGGAAGGATTATTTTTCTAGAATTGTTTATAGCTTGTGGGTGGCTGAGATGTCCATACAAATCCTTTCCAACCTGGGATTCTGAAAGTGGCTCCATTCCTTGATCTGTTAGTGCCACCTATGGTTCCAAATTAGAAGTGTTAGGTTAAAGTATAAAACCTATGCATTATGAACAGTAATCTGATTTTAAATTAGAGTATTTATCATTCTACTATATTTTGCCCTCTGGGTTTCACTAAATGAATAGAATATCTTTCTGGAGGGCAAATCTCCCAATATTCATTAGGAGATTTTAAAATGTTTATACTCTTTAATCCAGTTTAGACTCTTTAAACCAGTCAATCCTAAAGGAAATCAACCCTGAATATTGGAAAGACTGATGCTGAAAGTGAAGCTCCAATACTTTTGGCTACCCGAAGAGCTAGCTCGTTGGAAAAGACACTGATGCTGGGAAAGATTGAAGGCAAAAGGGTAAGGGGACAACAGAGGATGAGATGGTTAGATAGCATCACGGACTCGGTGGAATGAATCTGAGCAAACTCAGGGAAATAGTGGAAGAGAGGAGCCTGGCATCCTGAAGTCCATGGGGTCACAAAGAGTGAGACATGACTTAGTGACTGAACAACAACAAAATCAGTAATCCATGTTTAAGAAATGATGAGACAAGACAGAAGCAGCTGAGCATGCATGCACACATGCTATACCTAGCTATACTGCTGCTGCTGCTAAGTCGCTTCAGTCGTGTCCGACTCTGTGCCACCCCATAGACGGCCGCCCACCAGGCTCCCCCGTCCCTGGGATTCTCCAGGCAAGAGTACTGGAGTGGGGTGCCATTGCCTTCTCCATACCTAGCTATAGATTTATTTTTATTTCTTTTGTTTTTATTTGTTATTTTTCTCTTTTTTAAATCAAAGAATTCAAGCTTTTTTCAGTTCTGAAAACTATCTGTCATTATCACAGTAAATATTATTTTCTCTCTTCACTTTTTTTGAAACAGCCATCAGACATTTGTTGAAGTCTCTCAAACTCTTCACTATATATTTTAATTGTTCTTTCATATATTTTTATTTTTTTCTTTGCGCTTAATGTAGGTACATTCCTCAGAAGTATCTTTCAACACACAACTTATTTTACTATAATCAGATTTTACCATTCTTATTGACTATATGCATATAGACATATAAGATGAATATACATATGTAATATATTACATGTATAACATGTATTGTATATAATATATGCAACATACACATAAAACAAAAGTATATATGTATAATATTTATGTATATATTTATATGTATATATATGTGTGTGTATATGTATAATTTCTAAGATTTTCAGTTCACTCTTCTCTATATTTTCTTATTTAACTTCTAAATTTTTCATAGTTTCTTATTTTATTTGTGGATAATATCTCTTCATGTCTCTTTGATAACCCTAAACATGTTTATCAGAAGTCTAATTATTTGGGGGGGAATGAATTTATAATTAATTTTGTTGTCTGTTTGACATTAGCTGCTTTGTTTGTTTTGTAATCTCAGTTTGTGAATTTTTTAAGTGAATTTATTCTCTCCATCTGTTTCTTCACCAGCTTACCATTAGCACTTTGGCAGACTTTCAGTTGATCCCACCCGCGTCCGGACTCCCACCTGGTGATGAAGTTGTCGCTGATGGAGTCCTGGGCTAGTTGTCTTAGTTCGATTCCTGGTGGCTTCCTGCTTATGAGACAGTGTCCCCCCAGTCCCCTGAGCAGGCCCAGCCTCCCAGAGAGACTGATCCTGCCCCTGCCTTATGCACTGTGACTGGGCGATTACCTGTGGCCTGCTCTTTGCACGGGTGACTCTAGGTTAGCTGGAGAAGGGTCCGTGGGATTTCCTCATAGCTCACTGGAGGGAATGGTCTTGAAGAGTGGGCAATATAAACTGATCCCCCAACGTCACCTCTTACTTTACCAAGTCACCTCAGTGCTGGCACAGTGGAACTCTTTGCCTGCTCACTTCACAACTCTTGAAATTACGATCCTTAGGGGGCCACAGCCTATTCTTTCCTGGCTATCAGCCCTCATGCCCTGAGCCCTACTCACACTGTCCCAGAGAGTAGGAGGGAGCTTTCCTGTGTCCTTCACTCTCCCTCCTGAGATTATCTCAGGAGGCGCTTTCCTCCAAACCCTCTCTATCTTCTCCCATCCAACTCCTAGAAATCCTTGAGTCCACAGCAGGGTAATTTTTTTTAATGATTTGACCTGATGCCATCTAGCTTTAAATTCTGAATAGTCTGCACTGTCCTTTGAAGTCTGACACAGGAAAATGGAACTTTTCGGAATATTAAAGCTAAAATGGCTGGTACTTTTGGTGGCTGTTGTTGTTTAGTCACTAAGTCGTGTTCAACTCTTTTGTGACCCCATGGACTGTAGCCTGCCAGGCTCCTCTGTCCATGTGATTTCCCCAACAAGAATACAGGAATGGGTTGCCATTTCCTCCTCCATGGGATCTTCCTGACCCAGGGATTGAACCCATGTCTCCTGTGTCTCCCGCTTTCCAGGCAGATTTTTTTTAACCTCTGAACCACCAGAGAAGCCCAAAGTACATACCTAACCAAACACTTTCTGGCTCAATATGTTCAAGGAAAACTCAAGAAAAATGGGTCGATGTTTGAATATTTAAAGAGCTTCCAGACTCTGAGAAACACAACTCTTAGGTCACTCAGAAACCCCTGGTGCTCACAGACTCTACCCTTTACAAGACAGGTCCCTCAGAAATCCCACTTGCTGTGCATCCTGGATTAAGCAGAACTTCAACTAGGAACACTGATTCTCATGGGCTTATGACCTGGGCAATCAGTTTCAAGCTTGAAAAGTCTTGAATCTCTAGGAAAGTTTATACCAGAAAGAGACAACCTCCAACATAGTGCTTTTGGGGGGGAAAAAAAAACCACAAACTGAACAGGGTCCAAGTGTTTGGAAAAAAATGAAAGGAACACACCAGCTTGGAATGATTACTATACATGAAAGTTGCCTGAGAAAAGAAAGCAAAAAGCTGCCTCCATCTGGAATCTGCTCCCAAACACTAGAAGCAACCCCAGAGTCTCAGGGCCACAGTTGCTGCTGGAGGCACATTTCTTTCCCTTACCAGATGGGAAACCCTGTAACAAGTAATACCCCTTCTCTCTAAAGATATACCTGAAAGCTACAGCTGCACATCCAGAATTCCTTCTTAACGCTACACCAGATGGCATCTAAAAGGCTTTATCACATATTGTTTCATCTCACATGATCTTAACAGGATCCCTGTCATCCTCATCTTAAGAGATGGAGAAACTGAGACAAAGAGATTGAATGACTTGGCCAAGATCACTAGGCTAAGATATTGTTGAGTCAGGACTTACCAGATCCTTCCAGGACAATAAATCTTCATTTGCTATAAAATGGATCCGCTGAGTGTGATGTATTTTCATGTGAAATCCCATGCAAGTAAACCATACATTCTCTAATCGCTCAGATGGTCTGGATTCCAGAGACGCTCTAGGAAGGAAGACAAACACAACACAGAGTGGGTATCAACCCCAGTAAGAAGAAACTGGTAGAGGGTGGAAGGGATCTGATATAATCAACCTACCACTAGTGCCTGGCTAGTACCCTTGAAGGATGGCGTCACACTGAAGGTTCAGCACTGGCCCATGCTGCGGGCAGTCAGGTCAACATGCAGGGACAAGAACTAGGTCCAGTTTTGTGAGAGGGAGTCCTTGCTATTTGATACCTGAATAGTCTCGAAAGCCGTTATGGCCAGCTCGTCTGAGGAGCTGTTGTGCAAGCACTGAGGTGGTTGGGAATAGAGGCAGTAGCGTCTACAGGATGAGTCGCCCATCTGGCCAGACAGGGCGGTTGTCTACTGCCCCCCCTTCAGTGGGTGCTGTCTAGGCATAACAGAAGACGAAAGGGTGCACACAGCTTGTGAGCACTCCCGAAGATTTGTCCATATGCCTCTTCCTCAAAATCCTGAACAGCTGTCTAAACCACCTGCCACTGTTCAAAGGATCCACAAATGTCCATACTTCAGATCATTTCCCCTCCACAGAATGACCCACTGGACAGATTTCCCTTCACTCAAGGTTACTGTTGAGTGTGGCTGTAGCACAGCAAAGTCCATTTTCAGTTAGCGCTGATATTCCGAGCTGACTCATCTGTGAACCAAACCTTATTTCCTGCTTTTCTCTCTATCAGTCATGAGGAATTCCCTTGATATCATAAGTATAATTTCAGGGAGAGGCAACAGTGCAACTGAGACAGATGATGTGGAATTCTAGTCCTGTTCTGAGACTGATACACCTTTTATGTGGTTGCTTGTGTGACCTCTGGACCTACTGAGATGGGATCTGAAGGGGCCAGTCTAGCATTTGTGTGTTGCCCAGCTTGACCTCAAGACTCATCGAATCTGATCACATGTAGCTTGTGTTGTGAAACTCAGCCACATAGTCAGTTACTTGATATCCTGTGGTCAGGCACTCAGTCTCTTCTAGGGCTTCCTTTTTTTCAAACATAAGTAGTTCTCCGCCAGAAAGTCCTGCTGTTACAAGAATCCTGGAAAATCTGCAACGTGCCTCTAATATTAGGCCTTTTGAGAGACTCCATCCACAGAGGACACCCCAGTATCTTGGGCTCTGCCAGGCCACATGGGCTGAAAAGCAGAGCAGCTTGCACCATCTCCTACAGAGCTCTTTCTTCCTTCCCAGACCATGAGATCCCTAAAAACTTCATCTGTGTGACAGACCCCTGAATTTGTACCATGTATCTTTGCTGTCTGGTATGTGTTTCTCTTACTAAGGAATCCAGAGTATTTCCTGCACCCTGAGTCCAATTGGCAAGATGTTATCAGCATAGTGGACACGTATAAATAAAGCTGCTGCAAACATTCTTGTACGTGTGTTTTGCTGGACACATGCATTCTTCTTTCTTGGATGTACCTAGAATGTTCGGGTTGAGTAGACAAAATCCAACAGTTTTCCAAGGTGGATATATACATTTACACTCCCATAATCAGTATATGAGCATTCCAGTTGCTTAATCTTAATTTTTATAATATATATGTAATATATATAGTTTAATTTATCAGTTTTTTCTTTATCATTAGCCCTTTTCATATCCTGCTTAAGAAATTTTTGCCTACTTTCATATTCTCCTGTGTTTTGTCTTCAAACTTTTCTTTTGTTTTTGAATGTTTATAGTTTTCATAGATACTGCTGAATTTCTCTCGATTATTCTCATTTACATTTCTATCTTTAGTATTATGAGCTAGCTTATTTCCCCATATCATCCCCAACACCAGGTATTATTAAATTTTTCATGTTGGCAACGTGATATGAGATGATATTTTGTAGTTTTTAATACTTTTTTTATGAGTGAGGTTGAAAATACTGTATTTATTCATCTTTTATTTTCTTGAAAATCCTCTTCATATCCTTTGCTTATTGTTTTTAATTAGGGTATAATTGCTTTACAATGTGTGTTAGTCTCTGCAGGAATGGAATTGGCTTATTTGTAGAGACATGGATAGACTTTAAAACCTGCTTATTTTTTTAAATTGAAGTCTTCGTTTTTTCCATACTGATTTGTACAGATTCTTTATAAATTACAACGTTAGCTCTTTAACAGTATTATAAGTGTTAAAATTTTCCTGGTTGATTGGTGCTCTTTTGGCTTACTTTATGAAATATTTTACAAAGTGATTACATATTTATGCAACTCAAATGTATTAACTTTTTCTCTGTATGTTTTTTAGGGCCTTTACTATACCTTTCCCCACTTTAATACTTTTAAAACTTGGTCATGTTTTCTGAGAGTGTATTATTGAATTTATTATGTTTAAATCATTGAGCCATCTGCAATATAATTTAATGTAAGATGATTGAAGTTATCTAATTTTACTTGGTCTTGTATCAGGGAGTATGCTCTGTAATGGACACCATGTGGACAGGGTACCTTAGCATCATTCTCTTAGTCAGGTTAAGCCCCAAAACATTGATTCCAAGAGAGACCACAAGCCTCCCATCTACCTTGAGATAGGTCCCATGGTTACTGTATTCTGAGTTTATATACATTTCTTTCTCTTTTTAAATTTTTTCCAAAGAATTGGCTCATCTTTTAAGTACCATTTTTTTCACTTGTCTCTTCAGGAACTGTTTTCATTCTCTTCACAGACAAAGAGAGAAAAAGAGGTGAAATCTATACATTATAATTGCTGATCTGAACTGAATGTGAAAAGATAGACTTAATGGAAGCCCTCCGAGTACCACACTTTTTTTCAGCCTGTCATGCTCTCTACTGGTCTTACTTATTTCTTTCCTTTTTCAACTTTTGATTGCTGGAGATATTTCGCTGAAGGAAAATCTGATTTTTCTGCCGTATTTCTGCTCTCTAGTTGGGGTGAGGATGAAGACGTTGAGATGATAGGAAGTGGCTGTTTTGCATCCTTTCTCTTGGTTGCCTACTGACACATTTGGTGGGTTACTCCATAGGCTAATGAAATTGTCCAGATTTTTTTTTTTAGTCATTCTTCCCTCATTTTGAATTTTAAAAGTAGATACCACATGTTAATTCTTACATAATTGTCTCTTTCTATTCATTATTAACACTTTAAGTTTATGGAATAAGTGTGTACCCTTTTCTTTGTCTATATGTGATTAGAGGTTTGTCTATATGTGGTTAGAGCCCCTTACCTTATATCTAGTAGAAGGCAAAACTAGAAAGCATTTACAGAATGACATGAGAAAATATGATCTCAAAGTAGGGAAGATGTTCTAAATAAGACACAAAAAGCATAAACCACAGGAAAAAGCTCATGAATTTAACCACATTGAAATTAAGAGCTTCTGTTTAACACCACGAAGTAAGTGAGAATCGAAACTAAGAGCTAGAATTAAATTTGCAATACCCACAGGAAATAAAGGATTAGGACTTAAAACATCCAAAAGCAAGCGACAAAAATTATGACCAAACTGATTTTAAAACATGCAAATTAAATAAAAAGGAATTTCACAGCTGAGGAAGCATAAATAGTACTAAACATATGAAAAGATTTTCAATCTACTACTAATGAGGCAAATGGAAATTAAAATTGCAGCAAGATGCAGTTTCACATCCACTTGAATGATAAAAGAAAGTCTCATAATAGCAAGCGTTATCACGGATGTAGAGTTTAAGGGAAACCCCTTAATCTGTTGCTTATAGTAATGTGGGGCTTCCCTAATGGCTCAGTGGTAAAGAATCTGACTCCAAGGTAGGAGCCAGAGTTGGATCCCTGGGTCAGGAAGATCCCTAGAAAGGAGCCTGGTGGGCTATAGTCCATGGAGGTCACAAAAGAGTCAAACATGACTTCGTGATTAAAACAACAATAGGAATGTAAACTGCTACAACTTCGGGAAACATTTAAGTATTATTTAAGAATGTTGATCATGTACATCAACCAAGATTCCCCTGCAGGCAACATTTTCTAGAATAGCCCTTGTTCATGTGCATCAGAAGACACACACAAGAATGTCCAAAACTACATTATGCCACTCTAATATTCATCAACAGAAGCATGGATAAGTCAGATATAGCAAAGTAACTCAGTAGGATATTAAATAGCAATGAAAAATAACTCCAGCTACATCAATGTGGATGAATGCCGAGTGCATGTATATGTAACAATCCAGTTCCAGTAGACAAAACCAAGCAGTGTTTCCTGTGAATATTTTTATGGGTGGTAGAATCTCTGGCGAAAATCCAGGAATCCTAAACTTATTTGCGTACGGCTGAGAAAGATGCCATTTAAAGAGGGAAATTTTAATTTGAAGTCCGTGAGAATGAAGGAGAGAATGAACGTCACTTTACTTCTTTCTCTTATTATGGTTAGGAGTGATATTATACAGGTGGTAATTGTATGATTCCTTTTTTATTTTCAGTAATTACTAACCTGTAATCCACCAACCAAAAACTTACAGATTGATAGGAAGTACAAGGACAAAAGTTTTTAATGAGCAGTTTGAGTAAGAAATTGAATCACCCTCCAATACTTGAGTGTGAATTTCAACAAACAAGGAAATTCTAGCCACAGTACAAGGAAACCTAATCACAACACAACCATCCAAATCGGGACAGCTAACTTGGGGTGGACACTGATGTTGATTACTTGGATGTTGATTACCTTTATTTAATCCTCACACTTCATTCAAGTTTCACCAATTATCTCAATAATGTGTTTTATAACAAAAAGACCCAGCATAAGTTGCATTTATTTCCTCCAATCTGAAACATTTCCTTAACCTCTACATATTTATGACCTTGACAATTTTCAAGATGAGAGGCCAGCTATTTTGTAGAACATCCATCAGTTTACATTTGCATGATGTTTCAGGGTTAGTAGATTTAAGTTATGCATCTTGGCAGGAATATCACAGGAGTGGTGCTGTGTACTCGCCGTCCTACTAGGGTCCATCATTCTCATTTGTCCCATATTGATGTCATTCACCTCGAGGACTCGAAGATACCACTGAACAAAACGGCCTGCAGGCTTCTCCACTGAAAAGTTAGTCTTTCTCATTGTCATTAGTATTTGGTGGGAAGGTAAATTGAAACTGTCAGTACACTATTTCTCATCAAATTTTCCACTTATTCATTTACTTATTTATATCTATTTGAACTCATGGTTCTCTATATCATTCAGTGAATTATCTGATTATTCAGTGGATAATCTGTTACTACACTGTTTATTTTGATCCTTCAGTTGTCCTAGATTTGAGTATCAGGAACCTATTCAAGTTGACTAAACTTTTAGTACTTTCTGTATCTTTCTTTGATCTCTTCCTTGCTTTCTGAACCAAAAAAAAAAAAAAAGATTCAAGCTTATCTTATACCTTCCCTGTCCCATCTCTGGAATCTGCTATCTTTCCAAGGGGCCCTGGTTTTTAGAGAGAAAAATGGCAATTAGAAGGCACCATTTGAGTGCTAGTTGTGCTTATTGCTATGGAGGTGTCTCTCCTCACTCTCAGTCAGAGAGATGATAATATATTCACAGCTATATTTATTTCCATATCTAAATATACTTTAAAAACATGAATTCACACAGATATCTCCAACTGTAGTTCCATACTGCAAATTATTCTCTTCTCATGTCTGTAACCCACTTCTCCAATAGTGAAAAATATGGCTTTCACTTCCTTATATATTTTCTTATTTGAATAATCCCTCTGTGTAATCAATCTTCTATCTCAATGCTGCTATCTCCTGCCCAGAAGAAGTGCCCTCCTCTCTCAACTCAGCTCTGGCTCTTAACCAAAATGAACTTTAATGATTTCTAATCTTCCCAGGTGGCTCAGTAGTAAAGAATCCTCCTGCCAATGCAGGAGATGTGAGTTCAATCCCTGGGTCAGGAAGATCCCCTGGAGAAGGATATGGCAACCCACTCCAGTATTCTTACCTGGGAAATCCCATGGACATAGCAGCCTGGTGGGCTACAGTCCACGGGGTCACAAAGAGTCAGATACAACTTAGCAACTGAGCGTGCAAGCTTTACTAAACTTGGGACAGGTATCTTCTAGATTATAGGTCCCTGACTAAAGGCCTCCCTTCCCTTAAAGCATTTACTTTAGAAAATTTGTAGTTGCAAATTATTTCTCTGCCCCTTTAAAATGTATGCAAATATTCTCCCAGCCTAGTTCCAGTTTTATAACCCAGGGTTGTCCTTCTCAAGCACCAAGGAACGAGGTATTTGAAATGTAAACATCAAAGGAGATAGCACCCCTGTTTCCCAGTATCTGTGAGAAGGTGGAAACCTGACTTGGATGCATGTCAACCAGCTATCCCAGGGGCCTAATCACAGAGAAAAACATTTGCAAACTAAGCCACACAGTGCGCTTCAGGCACCCCATTGACCAACCTACCACACAGTGGTCCAGCTTTTTTCACTAGTTCATTCCAGGGTTTAAAAACCTTCCCATGTTTTACTTCAGAAGAGCTGAACTCGGTCTCTTTCTCTCCCCTCTATTACCACAGTGGTGGTTCAGTTCGTATGTCTTGTCTGACTCTTGTGACCCCATGGACTCCTCTGTCCATGGGATTTCCCAAGCAAGAACACTGGAATGGGTTGCCACTTCCTTCTCCAAGGGATTTTCCTGACCAGAAATCAAATCCTGGTTTCCTGCATTGCAGGCTAATTCTTTACTGACTAAGCTATGAGTTCTCGAATAAAGCCTTCCTTGCCTGTTTAACTTTCCTCAGTGCAATTTTTGACACTCTTCATTTTAGCATCTTCTCCCAGAAGAACACTGTCTTTTCTGCTCGGGCTCTAATAGCCCACACCAGATCAATCCTCCATTTAGACACTCTGCTCACTGTGCTAGCTGCCCCCGCCCCCTGAAAGTCCACACCTCCACACCTCCCTCAGGCTCGGATTCCCAGCACCGAGTCACTCCTACAGATGGATACTCCCTTCACACTATGCAGGTTCTGACCCGCCCCACCTCGACCGCACCCCCACCCTGCCAGGTCAGCCGCCTTCCTAGGCCCTGACTTCCCACTCTCCCACCATAGACATCTACTTTTCTCTGCACGTATAATGATTTAAGGACTGAACTGTTTGAAAATGGAAAAGAAATAAAAAGAAGGTCAGGGAAAGAAAGGGGAAGATGAAGACTTCATTTTATTCCAGACATTCTTGCCCTGTCTATATATTAGAACTGCTTAGGCAGCTTTTAAAAATGTACTTGTCCCTAGAGATATATGGTTGCCCAAAAGCAGTCCTGGGCATTTTCTGCTTTTACTGAAAACTCCAGATGATATTATTGTGGAGTCTGGGTTCAGAACTGCACCATTAGGTACAAAGAAGGGGTAGATGGGGCACAGGTGGGTTTAGGGATCTGGAGAATGAAGTGTATAAGAAAGCCCACCTGAAGCCTTCAATTTTGTCCATTAGGTAGAAAGAGATGTCACCAGGTGAGAATGAGGGGGTCAGAATTTTCAGGAGATGGGAAGTGGAGAATCTAGGAAACTATACTTATTCAGAGAGGGAGACAAAGTATAATAAAGAACAAAAGACTGTGGACATAATGCTGAACTTAACAAAAACTGTAGCAAGAGTCCTACTGGGGTGGATTGTTCATCTTTAGAATATTGTGGAACACAGGAACGTGTGCATTCTGAAAGTCCACACTCACTTGGGTTTTAGTATAGCCCGCCCGTTTGGGAAAACACCTGGGAGTATCAGTAGACATTATAGCTCAAACAACTATAAAAATGATCTTCACCTAATGAAAAAATGTTCATGATATCCTTAGAGAATTTTGCTTAACAAGCTTACCAAGGTTGTGGGGGTGTATGTGTTATTGAGATTTTATTGTTTATTAATTATATCATTCCATACAATTTTAAGTAAACAGACTTTGAGAAAATACACTGGGAGATTTAAACAGATGATGGTAATATTGATGAAAACATTCAAATGTGTTACAGAAGATAGCAAGAGGCACCACTTCCACTATCATTCCCCAAATTTGTAGATTTCATGTAAGAATAAATATAGTTCGTGGCATTCTTTATAAGTCTATGAACACCATGTGTGTGTGTTAGTCGCTGTGTCCAACTCTTTGTGACCTTAGGGACTGTGGCCTGCCAGGCTCCTCTGTCCATGGGATTCTCCAGGCAATAATACTAGAGTGGATTGCCATGCCCGTCTCCAGAGGATCTTCCCAACCCAGGGACTGACCCGGTTCCCCCATACTGCAGGCAGATTCTTTACCATCTGAGCCAGCTGGGAAGCCCTTGAACCATGATATACCTGAACAATCTCAAAACTTCAAAGCAAAACAAAGCACTTCTACCAGCAGATGTAGCAGTTTCAGTTTCTTTAAAAAGCAATAGCAGAAGCTAATGCAACATTGCAAAGCAATTTTCCTCCAATTTTAAAATGCAAACAAATGAACAAAAACTATATACACAACCCCCAAAGTTGTCATATTCCAGTGGTTCTGAATTTTTATATTCATATCAGAATAATTCAGGAAATAAAATGTGATTCACTGTTCACTCCCTATTTGAAATTATATGTTTCCGTACATGATTATCTGGTAAAATTTCTCAAATATTAAATTTATATTTTTAAAATATATGGATAGAAAAAAGTATAATGGAAAACAAAGATTACATTCAGATATGTTTGAATATGGTTCCTCCCCTTCTTTCTATATTCTGTATTTCTTAAGTTTGAAAATGAACTTCAATTATATTCATAATTTTAAAAACTAATGTTCTAGTTTTTAAAAAATAATGAAATTCATGATGACCCAATGTACATAAGTATTAGTTTACTGGGACTGCCATAACAAATTTCTACAGATAAGATGAGTTAAAAATCAGAAATGTATTTGCTCACAGAGGCTTAAAGTCCAAGATCAGGGATTTGTCAGAGTTGGTTTCTTTTAAGGCCTCTATCTCTGACTTGTAGATGGCTGTCTTCTCCCTATGTCTTCACAGGGTCATGTCGTGTGTGCGTGTGTGTGTGTTTGTGTGAGCATGTAACACCAATCTCTTCTTATAAGGACACCAGTCATATCTGAATTAGGATCCACCCTATGACCTCATTTTAGCTTAATTAACTCTTTAAAGACCTTCTCTGCAAATACAGTCACATTCTGAGATAAGGAGGGTTAGGGCTTCAACCTATGAATCTGGGGAAACAATTCAGCCTGTAACAGACATTTGGATTACTCTGAGCTTTCAGTGTTTTCCCAGTATTTTTTTTTTTTTTTTCTGTAGGTTTTTTTTTTTTTTTTTTTCCCACCTCGATTTCTTAACTCTGGGTGACTTGAAACTCTGTCTGGTGAACAGTTTCTCAGCAATGGTTCAGCTTTGTTGATTTTCTGTAATGTCAAGGGCAGCCGTCCATGGGGTCGCACAGAGTCGGACACAACTGAAGTGACTTAGCAGCAGCAGCAGCAGCAACATATATTTATATACATTTAATATTTTAGAAACCTAAAGAAATATGTTCAGAAGCAAAACTGAAACTGTTTGCATTTCTACTTCCTCGCTCTGCTTCTGCACAGGGTCAGGGCTTCAGGAGACAAGTAAACTTCACAAGTTAAAGCCTTATTTTTTAAAAAGGATTCTTACAACCACGTATCTCCTCCCATTAGAAGAAGAATAAGAAAGCCAAAATTTAAAATCAACCATTTAAAGTTTCTGATGTAAGAAGAAGTTTTCAGAAAAATGCTGGTAAGTTTCCCAATCATTACACTTTTATTTTTTTATGCTTATGAGGAAACTGCTATTTTTATAAACTCCAGCTGTAGTTTTTAATTAAAAAAACATGTGTTTGTACCTAAGCCATTACTTGTAAAACTATTGAAAGTAGAAATATGAGTGTTTTAATTCTATATTGGTATATTTAACTAAGACTATCTTTATAAATGTTCTTCTAAAAAGAAATGGATCATTAAGTGTACTTAAGGTGGTGAGCGGGTTTCTGGTCATGTAGGGCAGTGGGGAAAAATGATACAGAAACAATGCAAAGACCTTTGGAAAGTTTAACATAAAAGACTGTAAAGGAATTTGTGGTCATGTGCAATTCTGCCTTCCAGAACTTAAGATGTTATTAGAAGTCCAACAGAATATTTAATCAAAGATAACATCCCCCAGAGGCTATTTTTTAGGTTAAGTGCTTCCTTCACATCCATCTCATACAGCAATTTGGTTTAAAAATTAAAATGAAAACTTAAACTTATGCTTAGGAAAATAAAACTGAGCTTGGCTTGTGTGTGGTTTCAGTTTGTCAGACCATCAAAAGACAGTGTGAGTAGCCTTCCTGGGCAGCAGCCAGGATTCTGAATGGTCTTTCCCCCAATCAGCTCTCAGTCATGTGAAGCAGAACAACTCCTCAGGGCATGATATCTGGGATGCTACTGAGGACCTTAGTCTTCCCTGGTGGCTCAGTGGAAAAGAATCCACCTGCGATGCAGGAGACTCGGGTTCAATCCCTGGGTCAGAAAGATCCCCTGGAGAAGGGAATGGCACCCACTCCAGTATTCTTGCCTGGAGAATTCCATGTTCAGAGGAGCCTGGAGGGCTACAGTCGATGGGGTCCCAAAGATAGGACACGACTGAGCAACTAACAACAACAGAGAATCCCTTGAGATGAAGGTGGGTGAGCCCCAGTTCTCATCCTGAAGAGCTCTGCTGATTTGGTACCTCTTAATCCTCAAGAGAGGTAACTGGAGGAGTCACTTGAGAATGGCATCCTGTAGCTCCTTTGTCAATGATTACTATTAATAAGATTTGTGTTCATGATTATTTCAAAACAGGAAGATGAGGGCCCCTAGGAAACCAAGAGTGTGTCAAGGCATTCTCAAAATTTGTTCACACCAGTCATTTTGACCTTTATATATTTCCAACTATATATGTACACATGCATACATATGGTCTTAAAATTGATGAACTATAAACTACTTTAAAAGCATTACTGAATATAATAGGTTAGAATCATTATTTTTCCCCACTCCTGTCATGTGGGAGAGAGGAGTTGAGAAACTTTTGAAATTATAATCAGTCCACGGATATTTTTAAAGAGTTTAGCATATTTGATTGAGACCAGGTATTGTTGATGTTTACATTTAACAGGAGAAAAGACTCCATACTTGAGCATTAAATGTCAGTGACCTTATGTGAGAAAAGTATTTCTGTTTCCCTGGTATCTATAGGCTGAATCTGAACAAAAAGATGAAACAGAAAACTGTCGCCTGTTAAATGGCACAAAGTTCCCTTTGCAGCATCCCCGATGTTAGACACCACACCCAGGGAGCCACTGGCGGCTTAGAAGCCAAAGAGAGAACTGTCAAAATAAGGGACGGATTACACAAGGAAATCAAGGAAATTCTTTCTTTTTTTAAATTTATTTTTAATCGGAGGATAATTGCTTTACAATGTTGTGTTGGTTTCTGCCATATAACATGAATCAGCCATAAGTGTACACATGTCTCCTCCATCTTGAGCTCCCACCCACCCCACCCATCCAGCCCATCCAGGTTGCCACAGAGCACTGGGCTGAGCTCCAGAGGGAAATTCTTGATGTGCTACTTCATTTCCAGAATGTTGGGCCTTATTGGAATATTGTAGTCACTGGCTAAATCAAAAGAGAAAATTTGGAGTCTGTCCTCTGAGTCCTTAGGATATGCAGAGAGAGGGGAGATGGTTTAAATTACTGAAAGCAGACCTGGGCTAAGAGAAGGTATTGCATCAGACCCTAACAGAGTACGTCTGTGGAAAGAGCCAGGTGCCTCCTCTGGAGATCAGCTTCCCCGAGCAGAGGCAGCAGGGGAAAATAGCAGACGTGCTGAGGTGCCAACCCTGAGGGCCGAGGAGAAAAAGGGACCCGTGCGGGGGGAAGTCTGGTTTGGGAAATGGCCTCATTTGAGGACTGGGAGTGACACAGCAGAAAAGTTTTATGGGGTATTATGGAACTGGGGTACCTAGAAGGACTGGGGGAGAAAACACACTAACTTTCTTTTCCTTTTGATAAAACTTTTTTTTTTTCTTCTTTTGTGACCAGATGATTGAAGCTAGAGTTAGGTCTGGCCTAACAGGCAGCAGAGTAAAGAAAGTTCCCCAGATTTCAGTCTGGGATTCAAGCCAAGTAAAATAAGTGCCCAAGTATAATGAGCAAAAATTCCTTGACCAGACATTGCTAACTCAATGATTTTCAAAAATTCATTATTTTTAACTACTCTTAGAAAATATGTTATTCGTTCAACAAATTTTTGTTAAGAAGCTACCACATGCCAGGCACTGGAAAACAGTGAACAAAACGCACACAAATTCTTGACACAGAATAATGGAGAGAACAGAAAACAAAAAAGGTAAATAAGTAAAAATACATGGAATGGAATACTGGATTGTGATAAGTCCGATCTAGCTTGTTTTAAAAGCCAGATGAGGGAAAGGAGACATCGGGAGATGGGATCGTATTCAGTAGGCTACCAGAGCAGTGTCTCTGTAAGAAGGTGATGTTTGATAATGACCTGAAGGAAGTGAAGGAGTGAGCCCTACTGGTGTCCAAGGATATTCCAGGGAGCGGAAACAAGTGAAGTGCTGGAAGCAGGAGCAGATGCCACCTGTGAGGAGCAACAGAGAGCTGTACCAGATTTAGAGACAGAAAAACAAAGCTAAGATGTTATATCAGAGGGGGGAGCCTGGTGGGAGGCTGTCTATGGGGTCGCACAGAGTCGGACACCACTCAAGTGAGTAGCAGTAGCAGTAGCAGCAGCAGCAATAGGGTGCCTGGTCATCTGAGGCCTGGGCTTCCCATGCAGCATAGTGGTAAAGAATCTACCTGCCAATGCAGGAAACCCAAGAGACATGGGTTCAATCCCTGGGTCAAGAAGATCCCTTACTCCAATATTCTAGCCGGGGAAATAGCATGGACAGAGGAGGCTGGTGGTCTACAGTCCGTGAGGCCACAAAGACTCAGACACGACTGAGCAACTAACACACACACATAAAGTTCATAATAAGGAGCTCGGCGTTCACTGCAAGTCAAATGGGAAGCCACTGGAGGAACTGAACAGAATATTAGTACGTTATTTACATTTGGAAAGGGTCACTCTAGCTGAGATTTTTAGATGTCCCCAAAGGGATCAATTACAGCAAGAGTGAAACTCGTGAGAGAGCCACTGCTTAATTTAGGAGAGAGATGATGGGACCTGGACCAGGAATGGAACCGGTAGCTGGTAATCAGATGCCTGTTTTGAAGATGCGACCTATAGCATTTGCTCCACACTGAATGTAGGGTGTGGGAGAAGAGAAAGAGAAAGTATGCCTGCAACATATTTTGAATGTTTATTTAATTAAAAGTATTTACATATAGAAAGAGATGCCATGCAGAACTGCCATACAACCCAGCAATCCCACTGCTGGGCATACACACCGAGGAAACCAGAATTGAAAGAGACACGTGTACCCCAAAGTTCATCGCAGCACTGTTTACAATAGCCAGGACATGGAAGCAACCTAGATGTCCATCGGCAAACGAATGGATAAGAAAGTTGTAGTATATATACACAATGGAATATTACTCAGCTATTAAAAAGAATGCATTTGAATCAGTTCTAATGAGGTAGATAAAACTGGAGCCTATTATACAGAGTGAAGTAAGTCAGAAAGAAAAACACCAATACAGTATATTAACACATATATATGGAATTTAGAAAGATGGTAACGATGACCCTATATGCCAGACAGCAAAAGAGACACAGATGTAAAGAACAGACTTTTGGACTCTGTGGGAGAAGGCGAGGGTGGGATGATTTGAGAGAATAGCATTGAAACATGTATATTATCATATGTGAAATAGATCATCAGTCCAGGTTTGATGCCTGAGACAGGGTTCTCAGGGCTGGTGCACTGGGATGACCCCAAGAGATGGGATGGGGAGGGAGGTGGGAGAGGGGTTCAGGATGGGGACACATGTATGTGTGATTCATGTCAATGTAAGGCAAAAACCACCACAATATTGTAAAGTAATTAGCCTTCTTAAAATAAATTAATTAATTTTTTAAAAAAAGCATGTGCTTTTAAATTTTCTACACTTGAAAAATTTTCTAGTAAAAAGTTAAGGGGAAAATCTGTCCCACAAACAGTTTCTAGTAACAGTCCAATCAATTGCATTTTAATTTTGCTGTGATTTTTTAATGTAATAGATTCTCAACAAATATATCCCAGGTAAAGTTGGGCAATGACCAGATCTTTTATGATACCTCTGCTTCCTCATAGATGCCTTCTGGGATGTAACTCCTGTAAATTCACAAGAAAATGCAGCTCATCGAATAGTGAGAGATCAAAGAATCTCTTCAAGACCTATTTCAAGTTGCTGATATGAAAAGGAGGAGTTTTCAGATAAGCCCTGGTAAGTTTCTAAGAATTAGAGATATCTGTTTCATCAACTTTCTTTAAAAGCTATCTTTAAAAACTAATTCTAAAAACTAAAGCATAACTTTGGAAATGAATATACTTTGAAGTGTACATAAGCCATTTCTAACAAAATGATTCGAAAACTATTGAGAAATCTCATTGTTTTCATATACACATCACCAGATGCCACTGTTTTTAAAAAAAAAAAAAAAGAAACCTTCCAGCAAGCAAGGTGCAGAATGTTTCTGATGGTGGAAGGCTCTGGAGATGAGGCTGGAAGACCTAAGTAAAATTTAGATCAAAGATCCAAACTGTTTAGAAAATTGTGACTCATGCAGCTATGCAAAATTCTGTCCGATGTAACTCAAGATGGTATCAAAATTTCTGTTGTTGCTGTTGTTTAGTCGCTAAGTCATGTCCAACTCTTTTGCGACCCCATGGACTGTAACTCCCCAGGCTCCTCTGTCCATGGGATTTCCCAGGCCAAGAATGCTGGAGTGGGTTGCCGTTTCCTTCTCCAGAGGATCTTCACAACCCAGGGATCAACCCGAATCTCCTGGATTTTTTACCGTTGAGCCAGGGAAGCCCTATCAAAAGTTTACATCTGGTTAAAGATGAAAACCTCCAAAGTTTAATCAACATTTTACTCAAGGCTTTCCTTTACAATTAGCTTATATAAAGACTATGAGAAGAATTACATAATTTTAATGTAGTTAAACACAGTCCTAGGAAATGATACTAGCTAGCTTTGTAGTTTCAGTCTGAAAGAACATCAAAGCAAAGCATATGCCTGCTGGGCTCAGCCAAGCCTGGGAGCATCCTTTCCTGGAGGCATGAGTACCTTCAGGCTGCTGAGGCCCAGTGTCCTAAAGGTGGGGGTGGGCACTGGTTCTCACCACTGAAGCTGCTAGTTTAATCCTTCCTGCTCACCACTCCCCAAGAGAAAAAATAAAAGACTTTAGGCAATGGATCCTGAGAGTAAGTACTCATAAAGAGAACTCTGGGTTCAAAACTTTCCCAGAACAGAATAAAGAAGGTAAACTGTAATTTCTCTCCGCAGCTCCAGGAGCAGCTCCCCCTTGACCCACTTTAGACAGGGGTGTTTCAAGTGCATTTCTTTTGAAGAAGCAAAGCAAAAGCAAGCAACAAACAAGACAACACTGGTTCTGGTCCGATTGCCCTATACGCACAATGAACGGTGAAACAGATTAGCTGAGAGAAGACATAATTCAATTATGAAATAGTTTTCCTGATCACAACTCCCCCCACCCCCTTTACTTACACTGTGTGGTCTTGCCAAACATAAAGCTCTCTCATGTTTAAAAAATATGCCAACACTCCAGAATGTAAATCTGATCGGGTAATGTTCATGAAAAGACTTTGTAAGCCTCAGAACAGTGAACTAGACTAAAGTTCTGTATAAACATTAACAAACCATCGCTGAAAAAAAGGTTGAAGACAGTGATGGGCCAAGGAGTTATATCAAAGCACTGTAAGACCTTTTTGCTCAAATTATTGTCACCTTGAATTAAGTACAATATATCACTCCAGACCAAATATGGATCAGTGATATAAGTTGCTCATATAATTGACAGAGTGCAAAATTCATGTGAAAGCATTACCAAATATACAGTAGCTTCAAATCAGTATGTATCTTCTCAGCTCCCATCATAAGAGTGGGCAGTTGAGAAATTTGTTGATGTTATAAAGGGTCTTCATTTTTGAATAATGGGGGAAGCTTTGAGATAACTCAAAGAATTAAAAAAACAAAACAAAACTGGCTTGGGAAGAACAGATGTCAGTCACTCTATCCCATCTCCCTGGATAGAATTCCTGGGAGAATTCAAACAATGAAGGAGAAAGCAAGAAAGAGCCTGTCTCCCTGTTAGGTGACGAAAAAAAAAAAAGATCACTCCCACCATCCCCACGTTACACACACATGTACACATGCCAGTGTGCACATACACGGTTCTCCGGGCAAGTAATAGCCTGTAAGCAGGAAATCCTTCATGGGCTGTTTCTTGTAGTGTTCTGGGCCAGAGGCAAATGCTATAATCATTGGCTCAAACAGGAGAGAAAACCTAGAACTTTTCTTTACAGTCTTTGGGGGCACCCAGAGGAGCTTACTGTGAGACACTGGCTAAGAGAAGATAGTGCCTCAGGCCTGGGCAGGGCAGGTCTGCGGAGAATGATAGGAGCATCTCCAGAGTAAGGTCTGTCTGGCTGGAACAGCCAGAGCAGTTAAAAGAGCAGAGGACAATGCAGAGACCCCCTGAGTTGAGCTCACCGAGGATCTAAAGTAGAAAACTCTGGAAATAGGGTGAAGCAGGACAGCCAATGGAAAAGGCTTGTCCTTAGAAGACAGGCTTAGCATGCAAGCCCAGCAGTGCCAGTCCTCCACTGAGCGAGTGACCCAGGTGAGTTAGAACTCTGTCTTCTCATTTGTTAAGTGAGAATAAACTTTGTTTGCAAGCATCTGGTAAGGATTAAATTGAATAGTATAAGTTATTGATACATATCTGGCACTTAGTAGGCTCTTATTAGAATGAGATCATTCACATACTATAAAATTATTTTTAAGTTATACAAGTCAGTGGTTTTTGGTATATCCATAGAGTTGTGCACAGTTTTAGAACATTCTCATCACACCCTTAAAAATCCTGTACCCGTTAGCAGTCAGTCACCATTTCCCCTATCCTCTAGCCCTTGGCAACCACCAATCTACTCTCTGTCTCTATGGATTTGCCCATTTTGGACATTTCATATAACTGGAATCACACAATGTATGTTCATTTGTAAATGGCTCCTTTCGTTTTGCATAATGTTTTCGAGGTTCATCCATGTTACGTTATCATGATTTCATTTCTTTATTGTCAAATAAATTCCATTGTATGAATATACCACATTTTGTTTATTCAGTCATGAAGGCAATTTATTTTTGTTAAGCACTAAATGGATATTGCTTTGTTGATCTAAGATGGGTGTGTTTTACCAAGTTTGCCAAGACCTTCTTGAATTTAAGTTACTATCTGTATCACTCCATTTCAGTCTTTGTTTAAAGCCCTTTATTCACTAATAGTCTATTTCAATCTCCTTCTCCTAAACATTTAACCTTAGTTTTCTCAAACCCTATTATTTACCCCTTTTCCAATACTCACCTTCACATTTAGATATGTTATAGGTACATCAGTTTATATGATTTCAAGTAGAAACAATATTTTTCCAATAGTTGGAAAACTAATTATCACACTGGAAACAAGGAAATGAACAACTGGATAAATAGTTTTTTTTTTTTTTTTTTTTTTTTAGTTCATTACTCATACCTAAGTTAAATATAAATTGAAAAAAAAATTATACCCCAGAATGTTTCTTCAAACCATTTGAATGTTTTTTTTTTTCATTTTTATTTGAGAAAATAAATATCATTCCTGAATACCAAATATGCATGAGCTATCTAAGAGCCAGAATATCTTTAAACATGGTTGGCTTCTACTAATCACTGTGAAACCACATCACAATACCTCTGAAGGATAGGTAAATACAGACTATTTGGATCAGCAAATTCTTTAGCGAACAATCATTCTATTTTCCAGCATTAACAATACTCTCAATATTTCCTCAAAACACTTGACTAAATAAACACAGACTGGCTTAGACAAAAACTTACAGTAAGTTTGATATCACTCTGAAGGAATAACTGGTATATTAGTGTGGAAATAACTATGATAAGAAATGCACACCCAATGTGGGATTTTAAATCATGTGAATAGTATTTTAAGTTACCAAAAAGAGACATGGAACAAAGGGGAAGAAAAAATTTTTTTGGCTGCACCGTGCAGCTTTGGAGATCTTAGCTCCCTGACCAGGGATAGAACCCAGACCCCACCAGTGAAAGTGCAGAGTTCTAACCACCGGACCGCCAGGGAGGTATTTTTTAAGAGACATCAGAGGTCTCTGCTTAAAGCTGAGTGAAGTGAAGTCGCTCAGTCGTGTCCGACTCTTTGCGACCCCATGGACTGTAGCCTACCAGGCTCCTCAGTCCATGGAATTTTCCAGGCAAGAGTACTGGAGTGGGTTGCCATTTCCTTCTCCAGGGGATCTTCCCAACCCAGGGATCGAACCCGAGTCTCCTGCATCGCAGGCAGATGCTTTACCATCTGAGCCACCAGGGAAGCCTCTTGAGTAAATAAAGTGTACCTGTGCGCTCTGAGTTTAACCAATCTTTTCTTTTTTTTTATTTTAAACAATATGTGGAACAGTCTCTATTCCAACAACTAGGTATGTTGTCCAAACATACCTAGTCTCTGTGGGAAAACGGGCATTTCCAGTGGACAGTTGACAATGATTATCTATTGCTCATAGGATATAAGCCAGTTCTTAAATGCGGTCGACTCTTCAAGGAGCCTCATGTGTCCAAAAGACTGAACACATGCATTGGATATAAATAGCCATGGGAAGATTAATTTTGTTCTTACAGTCTTAGAAAGATGGAAAGCGGCATTCACATGAGTCATGGCACACAAGCACACAATTTATAAGTCCATCCACAAAGAAGAAATTAGTAAGAAATAAAGAGTTAATAGGAAATATCCACATGGTCTCCTATTATTTAAAAGATATTCATGGTGTGCAAAGGAACAAGAGCTGCCTGGTAGGACATAATATCCATAATGTCATTTTATTTTGTTCTTTCAACTACTTGTATTAACTTTCCATCTGTCCACTCAATATATATAAAGCAGATTGACTTTTCTGGCTCATGTTATAAGTTCTGAAATGATGCTTCTTGTAGCTATTGTAAAAATATAAACATTGAGTGTCACATTTGACCCTTCCTAAGACAGTGAGATGGAGAAGGCGATGGCACCCCACTCCAGTACTCTTGCCTGGAAAACCCCATGGACATAGGAGCCTGGTAGGCTGCAGTCCATGGGGTCGCAAAGAGTCAGACATGATTGAGCGACTTCACTTTCACGCATTGGAGAAGGAAATGGCAACCCACTCCAGTGTTCTTGCCTGAAGAATCCCAGGGATGGTGAGCCTGGTGGGCTGCCATCTATGGGGTCACACAGTGTCGGACACGACTGAAGCGACTTAGCAATAGCAGCAGCAGCAGCAGCAAGACAGTGAGAACATATTAGGCAGTTATATATAGTTGGGTACATATAGTTTGGGTACCAGTTAAACTAAAACACTTTTTACTCACAGATGTGGTAGGGTAAAATTGTGATATTTGGCAGTCTCAGACTCTTGATACAGATATGCTGAGTATCATTATTTCTTTATTCCTAAACTTACCGGGTGAGATTACACCAGTTCCTGATTTCACTTTGACTGAGAGAGGGATCTGATGTGAAGACTCACCATGCCTTGAAGAGTATTGCTTCTGGTACGAGTTTGGATGAAGGCTTGATAGTTTCTTAAAAAGTTAAACACGCAGCTATTGATATTTGATCGAGCAATTCCTTGCCAGGGCTGTTAACCTAAGAGAAGTGAACATACATGTCTGCATAAGACTTGTGCAGAAATAGTCATAGCAGCTTTCTGTGTGACTGCCAAAAATGGAAATAGCTCAAATGTCTATTAAAAGAAAATTGGATAAACAAAATGTGGCATGTTAATAAAACAGAATACTATTCAACAATAAAAAGAAAGAAGCTATGGAGGCAGGCAACATTCAGACCAATCTCAATGACATTATACTGAATAAAGAAGCCAGTCACAGAGGAGTATATTCTATATGATTCTAGTATTTCAATTCTCAGATAAGGTTAAGCTAATCCGTGTGTGTGTGTGTGTGTGTGTGTGTGTGTGTGTGAGTGTGAGTGTGCCAAGTCACTTCAGTAGTGTCTGACTCTTTGTGACCTGTGGACTGTAGCCTGCCAGGCTCCTCTGCCCACGGGACTCTCCAGGCAAGAGAACTAGAGTGGGTTGCCATGCCCTCCTCCAGGGGATCTTCCCGACCCAGGGATCAAACCCATGTCTCTTATATCTTCTGCATTGGCAAGAGGGTTCTTTACCACTAGCGCCACCTAAGAATGGTTTCCTCTGGAGGGGGTTAGTAGTGACTGAGAAGGGACAGGGAGTGACAGAAATGTTCTGTGTCTAGATTGGGGTGGTTTGGTAAAATTTTACATTTAATATATGTGCACTCCAGTTTTATCTCAGGGCAAATGGCAACCCACTCCAGTATTCTTGCCTGGAGAATCCCATGGACGGAGGAGCCTGGTGGGCTACAGTCCACGGGGTCGCAAAGAGTCGGACACGACTGAGCGACTTCATTCACCAAGTATAGCTGAAATAAGAGTAACTGAATGTAAAAAAAGAGAGGGAGAATAGCAGAAAGTCAATCGCTCTGAAGCTGAGTGTGGATACAGTGTTCATTATGCTGTCCTGTTGACTTTGTATTTAAAATTTTCCAAAGAAATTGTGCTGTGAAACTCTAGTTCATGATGTGAGGAAACAGAAGCTATAGTTTGATGAGTGGGAGAACAAAATATTATGACATGCTTCTGTTGGCAAATATTTTGCTGAGAGATTATAAAAGAGTGAGCTTGTATACCCAAAATGTTAATAACTGTGAACAAGGGATAGAAGTCAAGTAGATCTTTTTTTTCCTAGATGTTTCTGATTTTTTAATTGGACACATATTAGTCTTTTAATTAGAAAAATATACTATAAATATTACTGTCTTAAAAATACTAGGACTTCCCTGGTGGTCCAGTGGTTAAGAATCTACCTGCCAATGCAGGGAACACGGGTTTGATCCCTGGTCCAGGGAGACTCCACATGCCGTGGGGTAACTAAGCCCGTGCGCTGCAACTACTGAGCCCACACTCTAGAGCCGGCGAGACACAGCTGCTAGGCCCTCGTGCCCTAGAGACCGTGCTCCGCAACAAGAGAAGCCACGCAGTGAGAAACCTGCACACCAGGACTAAGAAAGCCCACGCGCCGCAGCAAAGACTCAGCACGGCCAAGAACAAATGAATACATGTTTTTAAAAGTTTTTCAGTTCAGTTCAGTCACTCAGTCGTGTCCGACTCTTTGTGACCCCATGAATCGCAGCACGCCAGGCCTCCCTGTCCATCACCAACTCCCGGAGTTCACCCAAACTCACGTCCATTGAGTCGGTGATGCCATCCAGCCATCTCATCCTCTGTCGTCCCCTTCTCCTCCTGCCCCCAATCCCTCCCAGCATCAGAGTCTTTGCCAATGAGTCAACTCTTCACATGAGGTGGCCAAAGTACTGGAGCTTCAGCTTTAGCATCATTCCCTCCAAAGAAATCCCAGGGCTGATCTCCTTCAGAATGGACTGGTTGGATCTCCTTGCAGTCCAAGGGACTCTCAAGAGTCTTCTCCAATACCACAGTTCAAAAGCATCAATTCTTCAGCACTCAGCTTTCTTCACAATCCAACTCTCACACCCATACATGACCACAGGAAAAACCATAGCTTTGACTAGATGGACCTTTGTTGGCAAAGTAATGTCTCTGCTTTTGAATATGCTATCTAGGTTGGTCATAACTTTCCTTCCAAGGAGTAAGCATCTTTTAATTTCATGGCTACAGTCACCATCTGCAGTGATTTTGGAGCCCAAAAAAATAAAGTCAGGCACTGTTTCCACTGTTGCCCCATCTATGTCCCATGAAGTGATGGGACCAGATGCCATGATCTTAGTTTTCTGAGTGTTGAGCTTTAAGCCAACTTTTTCACTCTCCTCTTTCACTTTCATCAAGAGGCTTTTTAGTTCCTCTTCACTTTCTTCCATAAGGATGGTGTCATCTGCATATCTGAGGTTATTGATATTTCTCCCAGCAATCTTGATTCCAGCTTGTGCTTCTTCCAGCCCAGCGTTTCTCATGATGTACTCTGCATAGAAGTTAAATCAGCAGTGTGACAACATACAGCCTTGACATACTCCTTTTCCTATTTAGAACCAGTCTGTTGTTTCATGTCCAGTTCTAACTGTTGCTTCCTGACCTGCATATAGGTTTCTCAAGAGGCAGGTCAGGTGGTCTGGTATTCCCATCTCTTTCAGAATTTTCCACAGTTTATTGTGACCCACACAATCAAAGGCTTTGGCATAGTCAATAAAGCAGAAGTAGATGTTTTTCTGGAACTCTCTTGCTTAGTCCATGGAATTCTCCAGGCCAGAATACTAGAGTGAGTAACTGTTCCCCTCTCCAGGGGATCTTCCCAACCCAAGGATTGAACCCAGGTCTCCTGCACTGCAGGCTGATTCTTTACCAACTGAGCCACAAGGGAAGCCCTAAAAGTTTTTAAACAATAACAAAAAACACTCCCCACCCCCAAATGACTCTCAGTCCTAATTACTCTGAATCAGTGACAACAAGGGTAATGTATTCCGGATGCTTGCAAAAATCCTGTCTCATGAGCTAAGAGGCTTCTTGGTATTGTAATACTTCCTTCATCTGAGAGAAAGAGGAACATGATCAAATGTAAAACTTTTGGAGGTTTTGTTCCTAAGAGAAATTTTATATAAAAACAAGAGCATGGAATTAAAGCATGAGCTATTCTATAGAGCATTTCTAGATCATGACCAATTTTTCTGTGCTTGCTCAATTATAATAATTTTATTAGTGCATAAGGACCCCAAATGAGTTAAAAGAGAAACCCTGATCAGATAGTATCCAGGGAGCTTAACTTTGAACACTCTTAAAGGGATCCTCAGTCTTTGAATTATTGAAATAATTTTTTAAAGATAACAAAATCTCACTCCAACAGAGTTTAAAAGAAGGCCTGGAAGGGAGAAGGAACTTCCCTCAATCTATAGCAAAGAATTCCTCTCAAATATAGATCATGACCACCAGTGAGACAGGTCACATCCCAGAATTATTCAGAGGAATAGGGCTGATGGTTGAAGAACCAGACTGAGATCTTAAAGCTCAGAAGAAGAGGAGGAGCTGGAAAACATCAGAATTCACTGGCAGAGTCTACCCCCTCAGGTGGACAGACATAACTGGTTCCGTTTTCTACAGGACTGCTTGAGGAAACAGTTGGCCCAAGAAATTCATATGCAATAGCAGGACTGAACCAACAGGGTGGGTGAAGTAAGGAGGAATCCAGGCAAACAGTACATGCACATCTAGGTCATGCATTCTCAACTTACCTCCAAGGAGTAAAAACTGCTTCTTAGAAGCAAAAAAAAAAAAGAAAGAAATTTAAAAAAATCAGGCCTTTCTTTAAAATAGACCACATTTTTAGAGCAGTTTTTGGTTCATAGCAAAATTGAGAAGATACAGAGATTTCCCAACTACCCTCTGCCCTCACATATATATTAATACAACCTCCCCCACTATCAACATCCCTCACCGGGGTAGCCCATTTGTTACAATTGATGAACTTACATTAACACATCATCACCCACACTCCGTAGTTCAGCTTATGGTTCAGTCTTGCTGTTGTATCTTCCATGGGTTTTGGCAAATACGTATGTAATGGCATATATCAACCATTATAGTGTCATATAGAATAATTTAGTTGTCATAAAAATCCCCTATGCTCCACCAATTTATTCCTCACTCCTCCCAAACTCCTGGCAAACACTGATCTTTTTGCTGTCTCCAAAGTTTTGCCTTTTCCAGAATACAATATAGTTGGAATCATATAGTATGTAGCCTGTTCAGATTAACTACTTTCACTAAGTAATATGCATTTAAGTTTCCTTCATATCTTTTTATTGCTTGACAGCTCACTTCTTTTCAGCACTGAATGAAGATTCCATTGTCTGGTTGTACCAGTTTATTTATCCATTCACCATACTAAAGGATATCTTGGTTGCTTCCAAGCTTTGGCATTTATACACAAAGCTGCTATAAGCTTTTGTGTACAGGTGTTTTTGTAGACACAAGTTTTCAACTCCTCTGGGCAAATACCAAGGAATGTGATTGCTGGATCATATGGTAAAGGAAGGTTTAGTTTTGTAAGAGACCATTAAGCTGTCTTCCAAAATGGCTGCACCATTTTGCATTCCCACTAGCAATAAACGAGAGTTCCTATTGCTCTAACATCCTCACTAGCCTTTGGTGGTGTTAGCGGATTTCAGCCATTCTAATAGGTGTGTATTTCATTGTTTGAATTTTCAGTTCCCTGATGACCTTTGATGCCCTTGTTTATGTATAGGGCACAGATATACATACATTCATGCAGTATATCTGTAATAGTACAATTTCAAGGGTGAGGACAACTATTTTGAAATCCTCCTCCTTAAGGGGGAAACGGTCTAAGAAAGAATTGGAGAAGCACTGTCTGGGTAGTCAGAGAGGCAGCATGCGGAGAGAGACACAGGATAGATGAGAAGGATTGCTGAAGACTGAAACCTGGCCTCACAGGGAATCTGAGCAATGAGACAAGCCAGGGGAATAAAACTGAGTATGGAGAGCAGAGCATCAGTTAATTTTTGCAACCTCTTTGTGTTAGGCAAGGTTCTCTAGAGAAGCAAAACCAGTAGCACATATTGGAGAGAAAGGAGGAGGGAGGCAAGAGGGGAGAGAGAGATTATGTAACAGTTTGTGCCTCAGTTTCTTTGGCTGTAAAATGGAAATAATAATAGCATCTACCTCAGAGGATTGTGGTGAAGAGGAAATAAGTGGTAGAAAGCACAACAGTGTCCGTACATACATTATGCCCAATAAATGCTTAAAAAACATATGAAGCCAGTCTGTGGAAGCCAAGAGCTAATTGAGTTCACATAATACATGTTAACACTTGCTATTAATTTTTTTTTTTTCTTTTTAGAATTTTTATTTGTCTTTAGTTACACTGGGTCTTCATTGCTGTGCACCTGTTCTCTAGTCACCATGAGCCGGGGCTACTCTCTCTAGTTGAGGCTCTCCGGCTTCTCATTGTGGTGGCCTCTCTTGTTGCGGAGCGCAGGCTCTGGGGCACTCGGGCTTCAGCGGTTGCAGAATGTGGGCTCAGTAGTTGTAGCTCACGGGCTTAGTTGCTCTGCAGTGTGGGGAATCTTCCCAGACCAGGGGTCAAAACTGTGTCTCCTGCATTGACAGGTGGATTCTTTACCACTGAGCCTCCAAGAAAGCCGTGCCACTTGCTTTTAATTTTTTAAAGGCTAACTATCTTTGCCACTCTCAGGCAGTTCTGTGCCTGTCACTGAGTCAGACGTTAGAAAAGATGAATCCCAGCAGGGTGGCCACTGGGGGCCCTGCCCTACCCTGGTCCGCTCTGCAGAACTAACCTGGAGGGCTTTGGCATTCATGTGAACATGAACGTGCTGAGTCGCTTATTCACGTCCAGCTCTTTGCGACCCCATGGACTGTAACTGACCAGGCTCTTCCGTCCATGAGCTTCTCCAGGCAAGAATACTGGAGTGGGCTGCCATTTCCTCCTCCAAGGGATCTTCTCCGCTTAGGGATCTAACCACATCTCTTGTCTCCTGCTTTGTAGGTGGGTTCTTTACCACTAGTACCACCTGGGAAGTCCCTAGGAGCTCCAAAAAGGCCGTGGAAGCCACTCCTTTACATTCTCTTTGGGAAAACAGAGACAGGTGGATAGTGCACCCAAGAAAACCAGTGAAATGCCAGCTTAAAGTCCTACTCAAGCTCTGGGCTCTTGGCAGCCCTCAAAAGTCTCAAGCAAAGAGTAGATTTTAACCTTTGAATTCTAACCACACACACCAGAAAGGTGGATGAGTAATGGTTTACTGAAGGACTCCTTTCAGAGAGAGAAAAAAGTCACAGTAACTGCAGATCTCAAGAAACGAAACTGAAATCAAATCTGCAGACTTCCTTCTCCCCACCTTCCAGTTTCGGCACACCCATACTGAGAAATACTGCCATTTCTGAGCCAATTAGAGCTCAGACTGAAGTGGAAGCAGAGGAGAAAAGTGCAAAAAAACCTGACTAGAAAAAAAAAGTATTTTTCTGTAACCTAGCAGTAAGAAGAAAACACAGACATTTGAATGCCTCCTACACCGAAATACATGTTTTTCCTGTCATTTATGTAGAAGAACTTTGCAAGAAAAATCTGGGTGAGTACAATATCTATTGGGCTTATTAACAGTATTATTACTATCTATAGCATCATTTTATTGAGTAGGAAGGAATCTACTTCTCAATTAGAAAATTGAAATGTATTCCAAAAAATAATATTTTAAGCCTAATTTTTTTTTAGCCTAGACTGTTCACTGTTGTGACACTGTGTGCTTTATATTAATTGAAAAGGAGTCACAACATTCCATAAAAGATGCAGTTGAAAACTAAAGGCACTTTTCCTTTAGAGGTATTTTTATTGATTAACTCCCCCATGGCGTTAGCAGCATCTTCAAAAAGAACCTATAATGAAATTTTAAAAATGTACTTTCTACAAATCTACTCTAAGGAGTTGCCAGAAAATAAAACTCCCTGATAAATCTTCAGATATTAGTGTCAGATGATATGTATTATAAACAGAGACAGAAATAGTGCTCGAGTTGTAGACAGACTACAGGAAGACAAACTACTTGAAATTATAACAGCCTTCCTCTTTCCTGATAGAAATCTTGGGTTCATGTCTGATTTTCTCCAAAATAAGGAACAAGGTAGTACCAGAGGGTGAGGGAAATACAGTTCTGATTAAAACCCTACTCTTCAATTTCCTTTTCCTTTAGAAACACGAACCAGCCCTAAAGTTAACCCTACAGCTGATAAATATATATGTGTTTGATCAATCAACTAACAATCAATTAACAAGTTCCTTTTTTAAATACTAGTTGCTAAAAAGCTCAGAACCAAATTTTAGGGACAGTTTTAGTAAAGTATATAGAATTGAAAAATTATTTTTGCAAATTTCATCTGCATATGCAATGGGAAAATCATGTATTTCGGTGTAGGAAACATTCAAATGTCTGTGTTTTCTTCTTCCTACTTACTATATTAGAGAAAAATACTTCAGGGTCTTTTATGGTTCCATACAAATTTTAGAACTATTTGTTCTAGCTCTGTGAAAAATGCCTTTGCTATTTTGATAAGGATTGCATTGAATCTGTCGATTGCCTTGGGTCGTATGGCCATTTTAACAACAAATTCTTCCAGCACATGGACACGCTCTATCTCTCCATCCGTTTTGTTGGATCAGTGTCACGTGGTTCCCAGAGTACAGGTCTTTTACCTCCTTAGATTTATTCCTACCCATTTATTATTTTTGATGCAAGTATAAATGCGATTGTTTTATTTCTCTTCTGATAGTCTGTTGCTAATATATAGAAACACAACAGATTTCCGTATATTAATTTTACATCCTGCAATTTTACTGAATTCATTTATTAGTTCTAATAGTTTTTTTGGTGGCATTTTAGGTTCTTCTATACATAGTATTGGAGAAAGCAATGGCACCCCACTCCAGCACTCTTGCCTGGAAAATCCCATGGACGGAGGAGCCTGGTGGGCTGCAGTCCATGGGGTTGCTAAGAGTCGGACACGACTGAGCGACTTCATTTTCACTTCTCACTTTCCTGCATTGGAGAAGGAAATGGCAACCCACTCCAGTGTTCTTGCCTGGAGAATCCCAGGGACGGGGGAGCCTGATGGGCTGCCGTCTATGGGGTCACACAGAGTTGGACACGACTGAAGTGACTTAGCAGCAGCAGCATACATAGTGTTATGTTATCTTCTATACATAGTGTTATGTTATCTTCTATACATAGTGTTATGTTATCTTCTATACATAGTGTTATGTGGGTAGAATTCCAAGGACAGTCTTACTTCTTCATATCCAGTTTGGATGACTTTTATTTCTTTTTCTTGTTTAATTGCCGTCACTAGTATTTCCAATGCTATGTTAAATAAAAGTAGCAAGAGTAGCCATCCTTGTCTTATTCCTGATCTTAGAGGGAATGCTTTCAGCTTTTCACCACTAGTTTGATGTTGACTGTAGGTTTGTTATATATGGTTCTTATTATGTTGATATATGTTCCCTGGGTCGGGAAGATCCCCTGGAGGAGGGCATGGCAACCCACTCCAGTACTTTTGCCTAGAGATTTCCATGGACAGAGCAGCCTGGTGGGCTACAGTCCACGGGGTCGCAGACAGTCGGACACGACTGAGCGACTAAGCACGGCACACCTTCCATCCACACCCGCTATATTGAGAGTTTTTTTAATCATAAATGGATTGTCAAAAACTTTTATTGAATCTTTTGAGTTGATCAGATCATTTTTATTATTCAACTTGTTAATATGATCTTTCACATTGATTGATTTACAGATTTTGAACCATTCCTGCATTGCTGGGATAAATCCCACTTGATCATATTTATGATCCTTTCCCATCTAGTGTATTGTTTAAGGCCAGTGTTTCTTTATTGATATTCTGTCTGGATAATCTGTCCACTGATATAAGTGGAATGCCAAAGTCCCATAATACTGTTGTATTAGTTTCAATTTCTTGCTTTATGTTTGTTAATATTTGCTGCATGTATTTAGGTGTTCGTTCCTATGTTGGGCTTCCCTAGTGACTCAGGCGTAAAGAATCCACCTACAATGTAGGAGACCCAGGTTCGATCCTTGGGTCAGGAAGATGCCCTGGAAAAGGGAATGGCTACCCACTCCAGTATTCTTGCCTGGAGAATTCCACGGACAGAGGACCATGGCAGGCTACAGTCCATGGAGTCGCAAAGAGTCAGACATGACTGAGCGACTAACACTTTGTTTTCATGTTGGGTGTATCTATATTTTCAATTGTTACCTCTTCTTGTTGTATTGATTTATCTTTATGCACTGTTCTTTATTTCTTGTCATTTGTTATAGTCTTTCTTTTAAAGTATATTTTATCTGATAAAAGTATTGCTACTCCAGCTTTTCTTGTTTCAATTTGTGCAGAATATGGTTTTCCTTCCCCTCACTTTCAGTTTTTCCATCCCCTTCCCCACTCCAGCACCTGGTAACCTCTGTTGTCTGAGTTCAACTTTGAAGGGGAAGTGGTTGTTTTCTTAGATTCCACATATAAGTGAGCTCATACAGTAATTGTCTTTCTCTTTCTGTCTTATTTCGCTTAGCATAATGTCCTTCAGTTTCATCTATATTGTCACAAATAGAAGGATTACCTTCTTTCTCATAGCTATTGTAAATATGTTTATTTGCTACAGTGCATGTGGGCATGCAACTGTCCCTTCAAAATATTTATTTCATTTCTTTCTGACATATAGTCAGAAGTGAGATTGCTGGATCACAGAGTAATTCTGTTTTTAATTTTTTGAGGAATCTCCATACTGTTTTCCATAATGGCTGTACCAGTTTACATCGCCACTAGCAATGTACAAGTGTTTTCTTCACATCCTCACCAGCTCTCGCTATCAGTTTTGTTTTGAATAATAGCCATCTAATAAGTGTGACGGGGTTACCTCATTGTGATTTTGATTTCCCTGATGATTAGTGATGTTAAACACTTTTTTCCTATATCTGTTGGCCATTTGCGTGTCTTCGTTTGAGAAATGTCTGTTTGGGTTCTTAGTTTATTTTTCAAATTAGACTGTTTGTTTTCTTGCTATTGAGTAGTTTGAGTTCCTTATGTATTTTGGAGGAGAAGGGGGCGACAGAGAATGAGATGGTTGGATGACATCACCGACTCAATGGACATGAGTTTGAGCAAACTCCAGGAGTTGGTGAAGGACAGGGAAGCCTGAAGTGCTGCAGTCCATGGAATCGCAAAGACCTGGACATGACTGAGCGACTGAACTGAACTGAAGAGATAGGCTTTGCCAGTATTTTCTCTCATTCCATAGGGGCCTTTTCATTCTGTGCATTGTTCCTTTTGCTGTGCAGAAGTTTTTAGTTTGCAGCCCATTTGTCTATGTCGGCTTTTATTGTTTGTGTTTTTGGGGTCATATCCAAAGCTTGTTGCTCAGACTGATGTCAAGAAGATTTTCCTCTATTTTCATCTATAGTTTTTTGGTTTCAGGTCTTAGAGTTAAGTCTTTAAGCAATTTGTGTTTTCTACTCAAGATCACTTTTTCATGGGTCTTTTGTAGTTCCATATGAATTTTAGGCTTTTTTTGTTTTGTTTTTTTGTGAAAAATTTCATTGGAAATTTTAGAACTATTGCATTGAATCTCTAATTGATTTGGGTAGTATAAACATTTTAATAATATTCTTCTAATTCATAACACAGGATACCTTTCCATTTATTTGTGTCTTCTTCAGTTTCTTTCATCAGTGTTTCACAGTGTTCAGTGTATGGATCTTTCACCTCCTTATTTAAATGTATCCCTGAGTAATTTTTGTGCTACTGTAAGTGAGCTCATTTTAATTTTTTTCAGATAGTTTATAGTTAGTGTTAGTGTATAGAAATGTAGCTTTTTAATACTGATTTTGTATCCTGTACCTTTTCCTAATTTGTTTTTTTTTGTTTGTTTGTTCTAAAGGCTTTCTCTTTTTTTTTGGTGGTAGTTTCTAAGGTTTTACTTACTCCTTGGAAGGAAAGTTATGACCAACCTAGACAGCATATTGAAAAGCAGAGACATTACTTTGCCAACAAAGGTCTGTGTAGTCAAGGCTATGGTTTTTCCAGTGGTCATGTATGGATGTGAGAGTTGGACTGTGAAGAAAGCTGAGCACCAAAGAATTGATGCTTTTGAACTGTGGTGTTGGAGAAGACTCTTGAGAGTCCCTTGGACTGCAAGGAGATCCAACCAGTCCATTCTGAAGGAGATCAGTCCTGAGTGTTCTTTGGAAGGAATGATGCTAAAGCTGAAGCTCCAGTACTTTGGCCACCTCATGCGAAGAGTTGACTCATTGGAAAAGACTCTGATGCTGGGAGGGATTGGGGGCAGGAGGAGAAGGGGACGACAGAGGATGAGATGGCTGGACGCCATCACTGACTCGATGGATGTGAGTCTGAGTGAACTCCAGGAGTTGGGGATGGACAGGGAGGCCTGGCATGCTGCGATTCATGGGGTCGCAAAGAGTCGGACATGACTGAGTGACTGAACTGAACTGAAGGTTTTATGGGCTTCCCTGGAGGCTTAGATGGTAAAGAATCTGTCTCCAGTGCAGGAGACCTGGGTCCAATCACTGGGTTAGGAAGCCCCCTAGAGGAGAGCATGGCAACCCACTCCATTATTCTTGCTTGGAGAATCCCCACAGACAAAGGATTCTGGCGGCCTATAGTCCATGGGGTCTCAAAGAGTCACAGCTGAGCAACTCAGCACACACACAAGGTTTTCTGTGTATAATATCTTTGCAAACAGAAACAATTTTGCTGCTTCCTTTTCCTGTTTGGAGGCCTTTATTTATTTTTCTGCTAATTGCTCTGGCTAGGACTTTTAGTTTTATATAGAAGGAAAGTGCTGGGAGTGGGAATTCTTGTCTTGATCTTAGAGGAAAAGCATTCAGTTTTTCACTACTGAGTATGATGTTAGCCATGCGCTTGTCATATATGGCCTTTGTTGCATTTAGGTAATAACCCCCAACCCTTCTATACCAAATTTGTTGAATTTTTATCATATAGTACAAGTAAAGAATTTCATCAAATACTCTTTCTGGATCTATTGAGATGATCATATGGTTTTTATCCTTCATTCTTTTAATGTGGTATGTTGCATTTATTGATTTGCATATCTTGAACCATTCTTCCATCCCAGAGATAAATCCCATTTGATTATGGTATATGATCTTTATAATGCTTATAATGTTCTGTTGAGTTACATTTGTTTGTATTTTGTTGATGATTCTTAACATGTATGTTCATCAGTGATATTGGTCTGTAATTTCCTTTTTCTTGTATTGTCCTTAAGTGGCCTTGGTATCATCATTAGGCTGGCCTCATAAAACGTACTTATAACTGTTCCCTCCTTTTCTGTTTTCTGGAAGAATTTAAGAAGAATTAACATTAATTCTTCTTTAAATATTTGGCAGAATTCACTGGTGAAGCCATGAGGTGTGAGATTTTTCCTTTTTGGTGAGGTTTCAATTACCAGTCCAAACTGCTTACTCATTATTGGTCTGGGAGGTTTCAGTTACTAATTCAAACTCCTTACTCATTGGTCTGTTCAGATTCTTTATTCATGATTCAGTCTTGATGGTTTGTATGTTTCTAAGAATTTATTTGTTTATTCTACATTGTCCAATTTGGGGCATATAAATGTTCACAGTGGTCTCTTAATATTCTCTGCATTTCTGTGATATCAGTTGTAACATCTCTCTTTCATTTGTAACTTTATATATTTGAGTTTTCTCTACTTGTTTCTGAATCTAGCTCAAGGTTTGTCAATTTTGTTTATGTTACAAAACAATAGCTCTTAGTAGCAAGAGAAGATTGATGGCTCCGTCACTGATTTGGCTGGTCTTCTTTTCTCTTTGCAGTGTTATTTCCTTCATGCCCTGCTGCTTCGAGATACAAACTACTTTTAAGAAACTTGGTATTGACGCAAAGATCTTCTTTTGAATATAGTGGAGTAGAAGGACCCTAAGCTCACCTCCTGAACACACCCAAATCACCATCTGAAGAACTATCTGCAGAACAACTGTCATTGAAAAACACTGAAACCTACGAGAGAAGATCCTCTACAACTAAAGATATAACAACTAAAGCCTATCCCCCCAGGTGGGTGACACACAGATAAGAGAATAATTATATTACACAGGTTTTCTCATGGGAGTGAGATTCTGAGCCCCACATCAGTCCTTCCAGTCCAGAGGTCTGGCAGTGGGAAAATATGACTTTTTCCATGGTTCTTCTAGTTTCTATTTCACTTATTCCTTCTCTGATTTTATTATTTCATTCCTTCTGTGAACTTTAGGTTGAGTTTGTCCTTGAGGTATAACATTGGGCTGCTTATTTGCGATCTTTCGTAATGTAGGCCTTTGTCACTATTAACTATTCTCTTAGAACTGTTTGTGCTGCATCTCATAAGTTTTGGTGTGTTGTGTTTCCACTTTTATTTGTCTTGAGATATTTTTTGATATCCCTTTTGACTTATTCTTTGACCAAATGGTTGGTCAGAAGTATGTTATTTAACTTCCACATATTTATGAATTATACAACTTTCCTTCTATTATTGATTTCTAGTTTCATTTCATTGTGGTCAGAAAAGACACTTGATGTGGACTTCAAGCTTCTTAAATTTGTTAAGACTTCTCATGTGAACTAATGTAAGATCTATCCTGGAAAATGTTCCATGTGTACGTTGAAAGAATGTGTATGCTGTTGCTCTTGGATGGAATGTACTGAATATGTCTGTTAGATCCATCTGACCTATGGTGTTGTTTAGGTATGCTGTTTCCTGATAGATATTTTGTCTGAATGATCTATCCATTGTTAAAACTGGGATATTGAAGTCACCTACTATTATTGTATATGTCTGTTCCTCCCATTTAGTTTTACTAATACTTGCTTTATTTTTAGGTACACTGAAGTACCTAAATTTTGGTGCATTATATATTATCATCTTGATGAATTGACTGCTTTATCATTATATAGTAACTTTCTTTGTCTCTTTTGACTATTTTGACTTAAAGTCCATCTTGTCTAATTGTAACAACTCCTGTCTTCTTCTCGTTGCTATTTGCCTGGAATATGTCTTTCTATCCCTTCACTTTCACTGCATGTATGTCCTTAAGTCTAAAATGAGTCTCTTGAAAAGATAGCATATCACTGTCAGATCTGATTTTTTTTTTTAATCCATTCAGACACACTCTATCTTTTGATTGGATAATTTAATTCTTTCATATTTAAAAGTAATTATTGATAGGTAAAGAGGTAAAGAATCTCTCCAGGAGATGCAAGAGACATGGATTTGATCCCAGGGTCAGGAAGATCTCCTGGAGCAGGCAATGGTAACCTACTCCAATATTCTTGCCTGGAATATCTCATGGACAGAGGAGCCTAGTGTCTACAGCCCATGGGGTTGCAAAGAGTCAGACACGACTGAGTGACTGTGCACACATGCACACAGGATTTGCTGTTGCCGTTCTGTTTGTTGTTTTCTGGCTGTTTTGTAATTCCTTTGTTTCTTCCTTCCTTCCTCTCTTGCTGTCTTCCTGTGTGATTTGATGACTTTTTGTAGAGGTATGCTTTGACCCCTTTCTTTTTATGTTTTGTATATCTGTGCATGCTTGTGTGCTAAGTTGCTTCAGTCATGTCCAACTCTGCAACCCTATGGACTGTAGCCTGCCAGGTTCCCCCATCCCTGGGATTCTCCAGGCAAGAGTACTGGAGTGGGTTGCCATGCCCTCCTCCAAGGGATCTTCCTGACCCAGGGACCAAACCCAAGTCTCTTAAGTCTCCTGCATTGGCAGACAGGTTCTTTACCACTAGTACCACCTGGGAAGCCCTTTGTATATCTACTACAGGTTTTTAACTTGTAGTAATCATGAAGCTTTACATTATTTATCCTATAGATATAACAGTCTATTTTAAGTTTATAACAACTTCACCCACATACAAAAACTCTACACTTTAACTTCTCCCTCCACATTTTGTGTTATTAATGCCACGGTTTACATCTTTTATTCATATTGTATCCATAAACACATTATTTTACTCACAGTTATTTCTTAGTACTTTTGTCTTTTACTTTTACATCAGAGTTAAAAGTGATTTATCTGCCACCATTACAGTACTAGCATGTTCTGGATTTGACTATATTTTCACCATTACAGTAAGTGTCATACTTCCATATTCTTTTCATTTGTCAGCGTATTTTTGTTACAACTCAAAGGCCTCCCTTTAGCATTTCTTGTAAGATAGGTTTAGTGGTGACTAACTCTACAGTTTGTTTGTTTTGGTCTGGGAAAGTCCTTATCTCTCCTTCATTTCTGAAGGACAACTTGAAAGTTTCGTAAGTATTCATGGTTAACGCTTGTCTTTTAGCACTTTGAATATGTCATCCCACTCTCTACTGGCCTGTAAGATTTCTGCTGAGAAATCTGTTGATAGTCTTATGTGAGTTCCCATGTAGGTGGGATTTTTTTTCTCTTGCTGCATTTAAAATTCTTTGTCTTTGATTTTAGTCTTATTATGTGTTTTAGAGAAGATCTTTTTGTATCAGAACTCTTGGGGAAATCTATGAGCTTCAGGAACTTCAATGTCCAAATCTCTACCCCTCCCCCCCACCCCCACAAACAATTGGGAAGTTCACAGACATGACTTTTTTTTTTTTTTTTTTAAATTTTAATTGGAGGCTAATTACTTTACAATATTGTGGTGGTTTTTGCCATACATTGACATGAATCAGCCATGGATGTACACGTGTCCCCCCTTCTCAAACCCCCCCTAATGTCTCTCTCCCCACTCCATCCCTCCGGGTTGTCCCAGTGCTCTGGCTTTCAGTGCCCTGTTTCATGCATTGAAATTGGACTGGCAATCTATTTCACATATGGTAATATACATGTTTCAATGCTATTTTCTCAAATCATCCCACCCTCAGAGTCCCACAGAGTCCAAAAGTCTGTTCTTTACATCTGTGTCTCTTTTGCTGTCTTGCATATAGGGTTGTCATTACCATCTTTCTAAATTCCATATATATGTGTTAATATTCTGTATTGGTGTTTTTCTTTCTGTCTTACTTCACTCTGTGTAGTAGGCTCCAGTTCCATCCACCTCATTAGAACTGACTCAAATGCGTTCTTTTTTATAGTTGAGTAATACTCCATTGTGTATATGTAGCACAAGTTTCTTATCCATTCATCTGCCAGTGGACATCTAGGTTGCTTCCATGTCCTAGCTTATTGTAAACAGTGCTGCAATGAACATTGGGGTACACATGTCTATTTCAATTCTGGTTTCCTCAGTGTGTATGCCCAGCAGTGGGATTGCTGGGTCATATCAGCCATGATTTCATTAAATAAACCTTCTGCCTTTTTCTTCCTCTCTTCTCTTTGGATTCCAACAATGAATGGATTGTTACATTTGATGGTATCCGATAATGCACATAGGCTTTTTTTTCACTTTATCATTCTTTTTTCTTTTTCTTTTTTTTTTTTTTGCTCTTCTGAATGGAAAATTTCAAATGTATTGTCTTCACAGGTTCACTGATTCTTTTGCTTGGATGAGTCCGCTATTGAAGCTTTCTATTGAATTCTTCAATTTAATCATTGTGTTCTGCAATGCTAGGATTTCTGTTTGTTTTTAATGGTCACTGTTTCTTTGTTGAACCTCTCATTTTGTTCATTCATTGTTTTACTAATTTTGTTTGTCTGTGTTTTATTGTAGTTGACAGGATTTTGTATGAAGATTATTTGAAAGTATTTATCAGGTAGTTCATTGAGTTTCATTTCTTTAGGGTCATTTATTGGAGCTTTATTAATTTCCTTTGATGGTGTCATGCTTCATTGATTATTCCTAATTCTTGTGGCCTTGCATTATTGTCTACACATTTGAAGAAGTAAGCACCTCTTCCAGTCTTCACAGATTGGGCTTAGGCAGGAAAAGGCCTTCTCCAGTCACCTTGTCCAGAGACTGTAGGTGAATTGTCTGGTAGATTCTGAAGATGAGCTTGATGCTGGCATCCTCAAGTGGGCAGGCCTGGTGCCCGGGTCAGTGGCTGGGCTAGACTAGTGCTTGGGTTTATAAGGGTGGGCTGGCATTTGGGTCCATGGGGTAACCCTGGCCCCTGAAGTCCTGGTGATGGACTGATGCAAGAGAATTTGGCCTATAGCCTGGGGCCGCTGACACTGGCCTGAAGGTTGGGTCCATGAGGTGCAGCCTGACACTGGGGCTGGCCATGTGCCTAGGTCCTCAGGAGCCAGTCTGGAATTGGGGCAGGCCAGGAGCCTGACTCCAAAGGAACCAGTCTGGAGTCTGTGTTCATAGAGCCCAGCCCAGCACCTGGGCAAACAGAGAGCCTAGGTTCATAGGAGCAGGCCCAGTCCTGGAGTAAGGCAGGAACCTGATTCTGCAGGAGACTACCTTGAGCCTGGGGTCTCCGGTAACCTTCTTGTTACTAGGGTGAGGCAGGAGTCTTGGTTTACTGAAGCTCACCTCAAGGCTGGGTTTGCAGAGGCTTAGCTAGTAGGGTACTACCAGCTTCACAAACTGAATTGAGAATTCCCTCTTTTACTGTGTTCTAGAAGAGATTATATAAAATCAGTGTTAATTCTTTAAATGTTTGGTAGAATTCTTCAGTAAATCTATATAGACCTGGAAATTTTTCTTTGTAGGGAGATCTTTAAAATTAAAAATCTAGCTTTCTTTTAAGTTATGGGACCATTCAAATAATCTGTTTCATATTAAATGGACTACAGAAGTTTGTTTTTTGAGGAATTGTTCCATTTCATTTGAGTTGTCAAATTCGTATGTGTGACGGAAACTTGATATAACTTTTTTATTGGTTTCTGTAGATGTTACATTATGTATACATAACTTATGATAGTTCAATAGTGGGGTTTTTTTTCCCAGTTTGAGTGAAGCATAGAAATCTTCGTATCCCCTAACCCTGTCATGTATAATGATCTTAAATATTTTCACTAAATACATTTAGAACCATATCAGACAGTGGTTTAAAAATCAAACATAAGTTTTAAAAACCAAAGAGAAGTCTATTATATTTACTAGCTTTTTTGCTTACTATGTTCTTTTCTCCTTCCTAATATACCAAGGTTCCTTCTCGTATTATTTTCTTTCTGTTTAGAGAACTTCCTTCACCATTCTCTTAAGGTAGGTTGTATAGGTTGCATCTTTTCATATTCCCACCAGTAGTGCACAAAGTTTCCTTTAATTTCTCCACCTTGTCCTCACTAATTCATGTTATTTTCTGGAGGTTTTTAATAGTAGTCATCATAATAGGGTTGCACAGAGTCGGACACGACTGAAGCAACTTAGCAACAGCAGCAGCAGCATCATAATAGATGTCAAATGATACAGTATTGTGTTTTAGGTTCGTATTTCTCTAATGATGCTAAAGCTGAAACTCCAGTACTTTGGCCAACTCACGTGAAGAGTTGACTCATTGGCAAAGACTCTGATGCTGGGAGGGATTGGGGGCAGGAGGAGAAAGGGACGACAGAGGATGAGATGGTTGGATGGCATCACTGACTCAATGGACATGAGTTTGAGTGAACTCCAGGAGTTGGTGATGGACAGAGAGGCCTGGCGTGCTGCGATTCATGGGATTCATTACTGAGTGACTGAACTGAACTGAAATGAAATGAATGATTAGTGATGTTGAACATCTTTTCATGTGCTTGTTGGTCATTTGTATATCATCTTTGGAGAAATGTTTCAGTCTTTTGCTCACTTTTAATTGGGTTATTTGTTTTGTTGTTGTTGAGTTGTAGGAGATTTTTTTTAACGTATTCTAGATTAACCCCTCATCAGCTCTATGCTTTACAAATATTTTCTCCCACTCCATAAGTCACTTTTTCATTCTATTCATTGTGTCCTTCGATGCATAGTTTTTGAGTTTGATATAGTCCCACAAAAGGGCTTACTTTAAAAATTAGTGCACTTAAAACAATTTCCCACCTCTTCTCTTTCTCTCTTTCCCCAGCTTATTTTAAATTTGAGCTACTCAGTATCTGCAGGCCAAATTACTGAAAGAAATTTCACCTAATTAACCTTTTTTACAAGGCATTACATCTCTGTGGTTTCTGGTTGTCATAATATTGTAAGAATTTCCATCAATTGTGCATATCTTTGCCAGTTTTTGTGTTGATATAGCAAAAGATAAGGTGTATCTTTTATTCACTTAATACGAATACAGGAATTGCTAACCAGAGAATAATATCTTTAACCTTGGGCCATTGGTCTGGCAGCTTTATGTCTGGAAGGGAAAGTAAATACTAACCTGAGTTTGTATCTGCCTCGTGTAGGCAATATGCCTGTGTACTAATTATTTCATGGAAGTGTACCTATATAGTCTATTTTCCACTATCCCCCAGGCTTTTCTTCTTTGTTGATTTGATTCTCCCATAGTGATTTTATAGGAATGGCTCACATTTTTGGAGCCATTTTTGGATTGTACTTAAAGCTGACTATTTAAGCTGTACTTAAAGCTCACATTTTTGAGCCCTTTGGGGTTGTACTTAAAGCTAACTACTATTGCCTAATTGTTTTTTTCCCTAACCATTGCTATATTTCTGTGACCCGGATTGCCAATGGTTTTCCAAATAGCAGCTTGCCATTTGTATACCAAATAGTAATGCCACCTAATAGTAATGCCATTTGCTACTGCCCAGGAATCAGCTATTACCAACTATTATGTGAAAATTTACATGAATGTAATAGTAACCTCTAAATTCACTGCCCAGCAAGCTATCCCAGAAGTCATGAAACTGAATGGCTCACAGATCAATCTAAGGTGTTTGAGGCACATCTTTATTAAATCAATTAAATACACAACAAAAAGCAGGGGGGAAGAGATGGGTAACACACTTGGGATACAATATAAGAAGAGTGGAAGGGTCTTATGACCTGAGTTATACAAGTTCATATATCCTCTCTCTCCCTCTCTGCAGTGTCAGCATTCTCCACTGTGTGGTTTTGAGAATGAAAGTTAAGGTCTTTCCAAGGGAAATCAACAAATACAAGATATCTTGTCAGTGACATCCACTTGCACCAATCAGAGAGCTGCAGAGGGGCCTGTATGCCTGACTGCAGCTCTAACTCATCAACCAGCCTGATAAGCCACTCAGGATTTTGTTTATGTTTCTTAATTACAGGACACAAAAGATCAGAATGGGTGTCAACAGTAGGTGACCCAATTAAAATTTTAAACATATAAAGTGCTTCAAGAGTGCTTCATGAATATTTAATACCTATTTGGCCCTTCAGTCTCTTCCTAACTATGTTTAACACTCACATGGGCTGCCGTCTGTGGGTCGGACAGAGTCGGACATGCCTAAAGCAACTTAGCAGCAGCAGCAGCTCTATTTACTTTATCTATGTCTATTATAACATGTTTCACAAACTACTTGCTTCTATACCTTGCTTCATAAATACTTCTCATTTTACATGTCCATCTCTCTTTAGTTTTATATAGCCTTTTTTGTTTCTCTTATTTCCTACAGCAGAATTGAATATTTATAAACAATAGAGCTAACATGCATTATAGAAAATAACCATTAAGGAGGATGAAACTTCTCTCTCTCTCTCTCTATATATATATATATACACACACACACACACACATATATGTGTGTGTATGTATATATGTATCCCCAAGATGCAGTTAATGAATAAGGCAAGGCAAAGAGAATTGTGGGTATGTTGCCATTTGAATGGAAAAAAGTGCTCACGCATTTCTATTTGGTAGTATTTCTCTGGAAGGATATAGAAGAAACTGATAATGGTAATTTCCTCTCAATAGGGTCATTAGAGGGCATGTATATCCTTTTGCACCATTTTCAATTTTCTAGGACACACACATATTGTCAATTGAAAAACTGATTATTTTTTAAATTTCTTTATAAAATACTAAATAATTTTTCTTTTTCTATACATAGGTATCAGAATGGCAGCACAACTTAACTTACCAGAAAATACAGATGACTGGACAAAAGAGGATGTAAATCAGTGGTTAGAAAGTCATAAAATTGAACAAAAACACAGAGCAATTTTGACTGCACAAGATGTGAGTGGTGCAATCTTGAAGTACTTAACTAAAGATCACCTTGTTGCTATGGGCATAACATTTGGACCAGCTATCCAAATAGAACAGCTCTTCAAAGAGTTGCTGGAGACATCCTCTGGAGATCCTTTCCAGACATGTAAGAGCGGAAAAGGCAGTAAAAGTGTTCCTAAAACACAGCAGAAAGATGGAGGGACTTCAAAACAAAAGAATAAAAAGAAATCAGATAAGGTTAATGACTCTACGGTGAGTACAGTTACTAAAGGTTCTAAGTCACTGAAAAATGAGTTCATGGAAGATGAAATAGATGACACAAAGAAAAAGCAGCCATCCACAGAACCGACATGCATGGCATACCCTTTTGATGAATTCAGTGATCCATATCGTTACAAATTGAATTTTAAACTACAGCCTGAAACAGGACCACTCAATCTCATTGATCCAATACATGAATTCAAAGCCTTCACAAACACAGAAACAGGCACGGAAGAGGATGCTAAAATGAAATTTAGCAATGAGGTGTTCCGATTTGCTTCTGCTTGTATGAACTCACGTACCAATGGCACCATTCATTTTGGAGTCAAGGACAAACCTCATGGAACAATTGTTGGCGTGGAATTTACCACCATCACCAAGGAAGCCCTCATTGACCACTTCAATCTGATGATCCACCAATATTTTGAAGACCATCAGGTCCAAAAAGCAAAGAACTGCATTCGAGAGCCAAGATTTGTAGAAGTTTTACTGCCAAACAGTACTCTATCTGACAGATTTGTTATTGAAGTGGATGTTGTTCCAAAATATTCTGAATGTGAAGTTGATTATTTCCAGATTAAAATGCAAAATTGCAGCAACACAATATGGAAACAAAGTCCAAACTTCTCAGTCTTTGTGCGAGATGGGGCCAGTTCTAAGGACATCATGAAAAGTAATATGGATTTCAAAGCATTTAAATTAGATTTGAAAAGACTTGCAGAATCTAGGAAAGAGGCAGAAGAGAAATGCAGAGTGAAAACAAATAAAAAAGAGAGCGAGGGGCCAAAGCTTGTTAAATTGTTGACAGGAAATCAGGATTTGTTAGATAATTCATACTACGACTGGTACATTCTTGTAATAAATAAATGCCACCCTACACAAATCAAACACTTAGATTTCCTAAAGGAAATTAAATGGTTTGCTGTGTTGGAGTTTGATCCTGAATCTGTGAGCAAGGGTGTGGTCAAAGCATACAAAGAAACCCGAGTAGTAAATCTTCACTTCCCAAGTTTGTATGTGGAGGGGAAAACCACAACTGAGAAGATTACTAGTCTGAATCTTTATCAACAACTCAGCTGGATTTTCTGCAATGGCCGGTTAGATCTTGACAGTGAAGAGTATAAACCCTTAGATGCAAGTTCCTGGCAAAGAGAAAAAGCATCTGAAGTCAGGAAACTGATTTCATTTCTTACCCAAGAAGACATAATGCCAAGAGGGAAGTTTTTGGTGGTATTTCTATTACTCTCCTCCGTTGATGACCCAAGAGACCCCCTCATTGAGACTTTCTGTGCTTTCTACCAAGATCTCAAAGGAATGGAAAATATATTGTGTATTTGTGTAGATTCACGCATATGTCAGGGATGGAAAGATCTACTTGAAGCAAGATTAACAACACAGCAAGATGAATTATCAAACCAATGTGTTTCTTCTTTAAGTCTTGAAGAGATAAATGGAACTATTCTTAAGCTAAAATCTGTGACTCAGTCTTCCAAGAGATTTTTACCATCTATCGGTTCATCTACTGTCCTTCTGAAAAAAGAAGAAGATATCATGACTGCTCTGGAAATTCTCTGTGAAAATGAATGTGAAGATACAATATTAGAGAAGGACAAAAAAAAATTACTTGAATTCAAAGCATTGAAAGAGGAAGATTTTTATCGAGGAGGCAAAGTAACATGGTGGAATTTCTACTTTTCTTCTGAAAACTATTCTTCCCCTTTTGTGAAAAGGGATAAATATGAAAAACTTGAAGAAATGATTCAAAGAGGGGCAGATTCTTCTAAGTCGACATGTGTCAAAATTATTCATCTGTATCATCATCCAGGCTGTGGTGGGACTACGTTGGCTATGCATATTCTCTGGGAACTAAGGAAGAAATTCAGATGTGCTGTGCTAAAAAACAAGACAGTGGATTTTTCTGAAATTGGAGAACAAGTGACTAATTTAATAACCTATGGGACAACAAATAATCAGGAATACTTACCTATATTACTGCTTGTTGATGATTTTGAAGAACAGGATAATGTCTATCTTCTGCAAGCTTCTATTCATACAGCTGTAGCTAATAGGTATATTCGATATGAGAAACCTCTAGTGATCATTCTAAATTGCAGGAGATCACAGAATCCTGAAAAAAGTGCAAAGATCTCAGACAGTATTGCCCTAATACAACAACTGTCTCCCAAAGAACAGAGAGCTTTTGAGCTTAAATTGAAAGAAATTGAAGACCAACATAAAAACTTTCAAGATTTTTATTCCTTCATGATTATGAAAACCAACTTTAATAAAAAGTACATAGAAGATGTGGTCAGGAATATCCTGAAAGAACAAAATATTTCCACCAAGGAAGCAAAGCTTTTTTCCTTTCTGGCCCTTCTTAACTCATATGTGCCAGATACCACCATTTCACTATCACAGTGTGAAAAGTTCCTAGGAATCACAAGCAAGAAAGCTTTCTGGGGAACAGAAAAATTTGAAGACAAAATGGGCACCTACTCTACAATTCTAATAAAAACAGAGGTGGTAGAATGTGGGAACTACTGTGGAGTACGCATTATTCACCCTTTGATTGCCATTCGTTCACTGGAAGAATTGAAGATAAGCTATGACTTGGATAAGAGTCAAATTACGCTGGACATGCTAACAGAAAATTTGTTCTATGATACTGGAATAGGAAGAAGCAAATTTTTAGAAGATGTGCAAACACTGCTGCTGACAAGACAGCGCAATGAAAATGAAGGTGAAATGGGAACTTTGTTCTCCCCGTTCATTGAAGCATTACATAAAGAAGAAGGGAACGTGGCAGTTAAAAATGTATTACGTGGAGGTATTCGTCGGTTCAACCCAAATGCATTCATTTGCCAAGCCTTGACAAGACATTTCTACATTAAAGAGAAGGACTTTGACAGTGCTCTACACTGGGCAAATCAAGCAAAAAAGATAGAACCTGACAATTCGTATATCTCAGATACACTGGGTCAAGTCTTCAAAAGTAAAATAAGATGGTGGATGGACGATAATGAAAGAAACAGGAGCATTTCTGTTGGGGAGCTATCTGACCTTTTGGATTTAGCAGTACAGGCCTCAAATGCATTCAAGGAATCTCAACAGCAAAGTGAGGATAGAGAGTATGAAGGTAAGGAAAGATTTTATCAGAAGTCAAAAAGGCGGTATGATACTTACAATACAGCTGGCTATCTAGGGGAGATAGAAGTTGGGCTCTACACAATCCAGATTCTCCAGTTCATTCCTTTTTTTGACAATAAAAATGAACTGTCTAAAAGAGATATGATCAATTTTATATCAGGAAGTAAAGATATTCCTGGAGAAGCAAACAATGAATTTAAATTAGTCCTCAAGAACTTTATTTCTTACCTAACCAATTTGAAATTTTCTTTGAAAAAGTCCTTTGATTTTTTTGATGAATACTTTGTCCTTCTAAAACCTAGGAACAACATTAAACAAAATGAAGAGGCCAAAACTCGGAGAAAGGTGGCTGGGTATTTTAAGAAGTATGCAGATATATTCGGCCCCTCAGAAGAATTACAGAACAAAGATTTTGGTTCAAAGCTTAGTGTACCGCTTCAGGTAGAGCTGTATCGGAGAAGCCTGGAAGTTTTAAAAGCAGACAAGTTTTCTGGACTCTTGGAATATCTTATCAAAGCTCAAGAAGATGCTGTACACACCATGGAAGATATAATGGACAAATATACTTTTCTCTTTGAACAATGCACTGTCAAAATCCTGATAAAGGAAAAGCAAAATTTCATCCTGGCCAACATCATTCTCTACTGTATTAAACCGACCTCCAAAATAGTGAAGCCAATTAAAAAACTGAAAGATCAGCTTCGAGAACTCTTACAACAAACAGGAATGTCGTATCGGTATCCAGAACCTTATTTCCTAGCTTCCCTCTTATTCTGGCCGGAAAACCAACAACTAGATCAAGATTCTAGACTAATGGAAAAGTATGCTTCGTCACTGGAAAATTCTTTTCGGGGACAATATAAGCATATGTATCGTACAAAGCAACCAATTGCCTATTTCTTTCTTGGGAAAGGTAACAATATGAACAGACTTGTTCACAAAGGAAAAATTGATCAATGTTTTGAAAAGACAGCTGATATTAATTTCTTGTGGCAGAGTGGAGATGTATGGAAGGAGAAAAAAGTCCAAAAGCTTTTGCTTCGGTTAAAGGGACGAGTTGGAAATAATTGTTTACACATAGAATATGGAATCAATGAAAAAATCACAATACCCATCACACCTGCTTTTCTGGGTCAACTCAGAAGTGGTAGAAGCATAGAAAAAGTGTCTTTTTACCTGGGATTTTCCATTGGAGGCCCACTTGCTTACGACATTGAGATTATTTAAGAGTTTGGCCTTCTCCCTCCAGGAATATGGACAAAATACCACTTAATTTTTTAGACCCAAGATGTATACTTATTTTTTTTTATTGGCGGATAATTGCTTTGCAGTGTTGTGGTGGTCTCTTCTGTGAATCAGTCATAATTATCCCTTCCCTTTTCAGTCTCCCTCTTCCCCACCCCCACCCATTTTATCCATTTGGTCATCGCAGAGCACCAAACTGGACTCCCTCTATTATACAGCAGTTTCCCCCAGTCTCCTGTTTCACACATGATACTGTATATATGTCATTGCTACTCTCTGTTTGTCCTACCCTCTCCTCCCACCATACTTTAAGTTGGCAAATTTATAGATACAGCCTCTAGTTTTTTGGCCCTGTGCATACAGTACTTATATTTCCTCGTAAGCATGTTGTAAGTCCCACATAGATTGTGATGAAAAAGAGATGTGAAAACTATCAAATATCTTCCGTGGTTTGGACACCACCACTGAGGGCAGAATAAGAAGGAGCCGGATGGAATTGGGCTTCCCAGATGGCTCAGTGGTATAGAATCTGCCTGCCAAGCAAGGGACACAAGAGACACGCATTCAATCCCTGGGTCAGGAAGATCCCCTGGAGAAAGAAACAGCAACCCACCCCAATATTCTTGCCTGGGAAATCCCATGGACAGAGGAACCTGGCGGGCTACATCCCATGGGGTCACAGAAGAGCAGGACACGACTTAATGACTCAACAACACGGAAGGAATGAGAAGCAGTGAATGCACTCATTCAGATGCACAGAAACCCACCATTCCCTCAATTAACAACCAAGGCACGGATTGAGGAAGATTGTCTACTTTCTTCTCAAATGTGAAAATTTTTCAGAATCAAAAGACAGTGGTTATGGTACCAAGACATTACATTATCTGCAAAACCATTTCACAAAAAAGGTGAAAACCTCTCAACAACAACATGTAATCTTACCGGGCAGACTGGGAAGGTACTCTGTACTTGGCACTGAAGGATCTTTCAAAGCAGAGGACCAACCAGTTCTCTGAAGGTTATACCTATAGAAGTATGCAGATCTTACCAAAGTAGATTAGAGAAGCAGGCTTCCTTTTCATGAAGTAGGTGACAATTGAGCAGAAGTGAATTTTGTTTCTATAGCTAAGAAGCTCATAGGCCTCCAAACAAACAAAAATACAGCAAAATTCCAAAGCTAAGGAATAAAAAGGACTCTTGTGAAAAGACTAATGAGTCTCCAATCCAGGGGATCCCATTGTTCTAGCAAGTATACATATAACCAATGCACAACCAATGAGAGGTACTCAAAATGTCATTTTCCCTAATAGAATTATGGCTCTGGGAAATCATCAATGGTTGCTAAAACTGATTTTTTTTAAAAGCTGATAAAGAACTATAATAGATGAGTCAAACTGTCCTAAATTCTGATCAATATTAACATTGCTGAGAGAGAAGCAGACATTACTGTCCTGGAAGCGCTATAGGAGTGCTCACTGTAACCCGGAGACAGTCTCACCAAATAAATGGACCTGAATCAAATCAAACCTCTGGATCTTACTTTCAATTTAAAGGAAATACAGACATTGGATGTTTTTCTAAGTAATTCTGTGTATGGGATACGGAGATGGATTAAAGAGAGTAGATGGGCATTATAGCTGCAACAAGATTGAACCAGAGTTAACAAGTGCTGTATTATGAGGGCCTGAGAGGTCATCAGACTCTGCTCTTCTCTTTGGACTGTGCTTTTGAAGTTTTCTGTTATAAAATATTTGTAAAACAAATAAGAAATGCTGTCTGTTTTTGCCTCAACAATCCCATTCAATTTTTTTTTCCCCACTGGAGGAGGTTTTTTCCTTTGCCACTGCATGAAATTTCAGCTTCATAACTTATTGGCTCACTCTTGGCATAAAATCGTCCTCTGTTTCAGTCTCAATTTAGAGATGAGAATGTCAAGTCACAATAATTTCTCTGGGGCCACTTCCCATACTGTTCCAGGTTTTGTTCTGCTCTAAGAGAAATAGTCTCGGTTGGAGTCCTCTTACCTTCCCAGGTGATCCTTTTGAACTCAGACCAGCTTAGGCAGGTACGTGAGAAGTACTTATGGATGTTTGTTCTACCGATGGTATAGAGTGCATCTAATGTCCAGTCTTGAGAACAACATGCCCCATACAGTCAAGGGATGCATCAAGCACTCCACATAGTCCTCCTGAAGCCTCCTCCCCACCTCCCAGGCTCAGGATGAGATTCTCATGGTGCTTGGGAGAATTGTCACCAAAAGAACCTCTTCATAAACCCTCTCTTCCTCAATGCCAGCAGTGGACAAACTACAGCTCGTGGGCTGAATCCAGCCTGTCTTTTACTTTTAAATAAAGTTTTATTGGAACACAGCCACATTCACTTGTTTAAATACTGGCTTTGGCTGCTTTTGTGTTGCAACAGAGTTGAATAGTTGCAACAGAGACCATATAGCCCACAAACCTAAAATATTTGCACAGCCATCTGGCTCTTTACAGGAAAATGTTGCCAAGCCCTGCTCCATGCTATCAACTCTTTATATCTTTATTGTAGGTCAGTTGTCTAATTGGTTCTTGGACATTTACCTTGAAAATACACATCTTGGTGTATCATCTAACTTTGGTATCTGAGTTCTGTCATTTTAGGGCCAAAGTTAAAATGTAAGAACAATTTTATCTCACAAAATCCATTTTCCACAGATAAATCTAATTATGCATTATTTGAGGACTCTGTCTGTATGCCTTGTTCATCCTAAGAAGGCCAGAGTCCCAGTCTGGCCCATGCCGCTGCCCCTCCCTTTTTGGGGATCTGTAGGGGAGGGGGACCGGCAGCCCTGCTAGTGTATCTCTCCCTTTCAAGAAATTCTAGACCATCTCTGGCGAGCAGATGGCTATGAGGTGGGGCGGGGTTTGAAATAATGTGCTAACACATTTGCTTTTTAGGCTGCTGTTTATTCTGAGCTGCCTTGACTGGACTCTCCCTTGCAGCTGCAATAACTGTGGGTCTTTATCAAGGTGGTCTTGGGGTAGAATCCCTCTTTTATTTTACCATGTGATATAAAACATTTATTTTTGACCTGGCCTGTGGCTTCCAGCAGCAATATGTTTCATTTTCCTAGTATGCAAGTACAGGCTCTGTGTGCTCAATTTTGTGAGAGCTTTGGAATTTAGATGATAGTATAATTCAAGAGGGACTTCCCTGGTGGCTCAGATGGTAAAGTGTTTGCCTACACTGTGGGAGACCCGGGTTCAATCCCTGGGCCAGGAAAATCTCCTGGAGAAGGAAATGACAACCCATTCCAGTATTCTTGCCTGGAAAATCCCATGGACAGAGGAGCCTGGTAGGCTACAGTCCATGGGGTCGCAAAGAGTCGGACACAACTGAGCAACCTTCATTATTGGCCTTCATTATAACTCAAGAAGATCATGATCACTTTCTTATCTTGCTCAAAATAATAATAATAATTATAATCATCATCAGCATCCAGGCCACTTCGCCAAGGAACAGCAGAGTAATAAATGTGTGTCTGTTTTTCTTTTTTGCAAATTAAAACAATAGTTGAATTATGCTGGACAAATTTGACAAGTACATTGATCTATCATTCTCTTTACCTATTTAGCTTTATATTTTCCCTAGGTCCATGGAATCTGGTCTTGAAAAACAGAAATGTGGAATGTAAGATTTAAATATTAATTATTTACTATTCCATAAGACAGCACTTTCAGTTGAACAGAATCTCCTGAAAGGTGTTTCCAAATTGCCTATTCTATCTCCCAATTCGGACAGAGTCAACCTAGACTGAGAAGGCATCAGATATATTTTTTTAACTTGAAAATCGCTGATCAGGTCATTGTAATACACGTTTCCCAGGAATCCCCTGGCAGTTCAGTATCTGAGACTCAGTGCTTTCACTGCCTGGACCTGGTTTCAATCCCTGGTCGGGGAACTCATATCCCACAAGCCATCTGGTACAACTTCCCCACTGAAAAAATAAAGAAGTTTCCCAACTCAGCATTCAGAAAGAAATATTAATCAACTCTCTCAAACAAATGGTGGCTGGCACAAATGAGCTTTGGAAATTTAATGGCATTCTGCTTCTGGTTATTTGGAATGTAGATTAGCAAAGAAATCTCAGTAACATCAAAGGGAAGATCACTTTTCAAATGGACTGTTATTTCTCTTAAAAATTTGTACTTTATTTCCTCACTTGTTTTTATATTTCTTGCTCCTCCAAAGGTCTTTCTGTTGGAAACTTGGAAAATACTAAAAAAAGAGCTCCTGTGCACTGAAATGTCTATAGATTTTCACCTTCTCTTTTCCTACTGTCAGGAAGCCCAGCACCAATTAAAGCATGTGTACTATTATTCTCTGTTCCTTTCTGTACTTTTAAAACTTAAATATGTATGTACACCATCATCATAACATTGTAGACCAGTTTCTAATTCTAGGGCAGGCTTTGTAGCCTGAGAGTCCTGTGTCTCCACTGAATGCATTTAAAGGAAGTAAAAATTTAAATTGTATTTTCTTTCATTAGTGGAAGGAGAAAATTGTTCAGTTTGAAATCCAGAAATTTACCCTTTAGTTAAATGCTATCATCATCTCATCCTATTTGTTGAAAATATAGGTAAAGCCTGTATTTTAGTGATTTACTTTATGTCACTTGGCTAGATATTTGGTCACCCACATGTTATATCAAACATCCATCTAGATGTTGTGGTGAAGATATTTTTAAGATAATATTAGCATTTAAATCATAGATTGTGAGTGAAGCAGTTTATCCTCCATAATATGGGTGAGCCTCATCCAATCAGTTGAAGGCCATAAGAGAAAAAGGACTGAAGTCTTCCAAGGAAGAAGTTCTAGAGAGAGTGCCTCCAAACTCCAGCTACAAAACATACACACACCACACACATATACACACTACCTGTGAGTGTGGATTTTGTGTGTGTGTATACATCTCTCTCTGTATTGTTGTTGTTGTTTAGTCACTAAGTCCTGTCCTACTCTTCGTGACCCCATGGACTATAGCCCACCAGCTCCTCTGTCCATGGGGTTCTCCAGGCAAGAATACTGGAGTGGATTGTCATGTCCTCCTCCGGGGGATCTTCCCTACCTAGGGATCGAACTCATGTCTCCTGCTTGGCAGGCAGATTCTTCACCACTGAAGCCCGGGGAAACCACCCCCCCCACACACACTCACCTCTCTCTCTCTCTCTCTTTATATATATACATATACACACACACACACATATATGTACACATCCTATTGATTCTGTTTCTCTGGAGAACTGTCACCACCCTTAAACCAAAAATTAGCCATCAGGAGTCTCAGATCATCCAGAAACCAGCCTTAGTATCCTTGCTTTGATCAGTCACTGGCTGTGAGAGGTCCATGGAATTTGCCTTGATGCAAATGCAGGAATGAATTTCAGAGTCCAGCAACAAAGGCACTTGGTCAATTAAGCTCCCTACAGTTAGAGATCTTTAAAGTGCATTTTCATGGCTATCACAAACACCAAGCTCAAATAAAACAAAATTAAAGTAGTTCCAAGTCCTAGACAAAAATGGATTACATTTGGTAAACTAAGACAATCTGATTTCTGAATGTCTACACAAAAAGATGTCTCTATAAATATCTCTATAGAAAGCTCCAAGTGAGCTAAGTGTTTAAGAATAATTTAGCATTAATTCAAAATCATGATACAGGAACAAAAAGACATTATAGCTAGTTTATTGGTTAAGAAAGAAGTTGAGAATTTCCCTGGTGGTGCAGTGGATAAGAATCCGCCTGTCAGTGCAGAGGACACAATTTCGATCACTGGTACAGGAAGATCCCACATGCCATGGAGCCACTAACCCATGCACCACAACTGAGCCCATGCTCTAGATCCCACAAGCTGCAATTTGTGGCAACTACTGAAGCTGTATGCCTAGAGCCTGTGTTCCACAGTAAGAGAAGCCACCATGATGAGAAGCCCACACACCACAATGAAGGGAGCTCCCACTTGCTGCAACTAGAGAAAGCCTGTGCAAAGCAACAAAGACCCAGTGCAGCCAAAAAAACAAGTAGATAGAAGAACTTGATCTGAAGGTAGTTCAGATTCACTGGTCCATGGTAATGGCTAGACACAGGGTGAAGGTGAAAGCCGCTCAGTCAGTCCAACTCTTTGGGACCCCGTGGACGACACAATCCATGGAATTCTCCAGACCAGAACACTGGCGTGGGTAGCTGTTCCCTTCTCCAGGAGATCCTCCCGACCCAGGGATCGAACCCAGGTCTCCCACACTGCAGGAAGATTCTTTGCCAGCTGAGCCATTAAAGAAGCCCAAGAATACTGGAATGGGTAGCCTGTCCCTTCTCCAGCAGATCTTCCCGACCCAGGAATCGAACCAGGATCTCCTGCATTGCAGGCGGATTCTTTACCAACTGAGCTACCAGGGAAGCCAGATATAGGGTAACAGGGATCATATAAAATAAGGAAAAGGAGCCATTTCACAGAAATGGGCTGCTCATTCATTTAGCGTGTTTCATGCAGTATTATATTCTGCAGTCTGAAGGGAGGCTTTAGGATTTCACTGGCTCCAAACACAAAATCAGCAATAAGAAAATGACAAATGAAAAGGTAGCATGTTCTTTTAGTCTCATTAAATATGACATCAATAGTTCAGGATCTTCAGAATTAATGAGAAAATCTGTTGCAGTTCATGTTCTCCTGAAAACAGACTCAGACACCAATGTGACCAGTCCCCAAGTCTTCAGGGTGTTTATCTCGCATCCCCTAGAATGCTTGTTTCTTACCAAGTGTTCTAGTGCGCTGGCCTGCTCATCTGACTTGATTAGCATGATGTCATCGATATAAGGGATCCCAGTGATGTTCAGTAGGATGTCCAGATATGTATGTTAATATCGTGACAGAGGGACCTAGAATGTATGCAGTCTTCAGGCAAAGCTACTGACTATCCTGCTGTCCATTTCTGATCAGGCTGGACCATAAAGCATTGTCAGAAACAATGCCCTCCTATCATGCGCCTGGGAGCATTCTAATCTTCTCTGGGGAAGATGCCACAAGTGTCAGCAAAATTGCAATTAGGGCTTCTGTTGGTTAAGTCTGTGGTATTTATTGTCTAGAGAAAAGGTCTTATCAACTTCAAACAATAAGCATAAGAGATGCATATTCTTGGACTATAATGCAAGGAAGTCTGAAGTGGATCATGCTGCTGCTGCTGCTGCTAAGTCGCTTCAATTATGTCCGACTCTGTGCGACCCCATAGACGGCAGCCCACCAAGCTCCCCCGTCCCTGGGATTCTCCAGGCAAGAATACTGGAGTGGGTTGCCATTTCCTTCTTCAATGCATGCAAGTGAAAAGTGAAAGTGAAAGTGAAGTCGCTCAGTCATGTCCAACTCTTCGCGACCCCATAGAAACACCCCTCTATATCTGGAAATTTAAAAACAAACCAGAAAATGTATAAGCTAACAATAAGACAAAAAAGGAAATTTTAAAGCAATTGTTAACTGAATAAAAATTAAAACATTACATTTTAAAACTTGTGAGACAAGGCAAAGGTGTTACATGGAGAGGAATATATAGCCTCAATTACTGATTTCAGATAATGAAACATAATGAAAATTAATCAACTGGCTGTAAACTTATGAAATTAAAAAATAGAATATCTCAAAGAAAATGTTAAGGTATATTACAATAAAGATAAAGCAGAAATCAATGATACAGAAAAGAAGAAAACGGAAGAGCTGGATAAACCAAAAACTGGCTCTTAGGAAAACCTAACAAAATATGCAGATTTATGGCATGATTGATCATAAAATAAAGAAGAAACATAATTACAGACAAAGCTAAAAATAGATTTCAGCTTTTATGAAGATGGATTAGACACTTTTCCCTATTCTTTTCACTAAGTACAAACGACATACAAAAGATGGCTTTTAAAGGTAGACAACGGAAGGTAAACTAACTAGGGACCTAGCTATCAAAAGAAACAACGTGATGCCAGGTGTTATCAGCACGGAATGGGAAACCAGAACTCTCGTCCTCATTCAGCAGTCAGGCCCCCTGAGGGGTCAGTGGAAATCAAGTGGGGAAGCTGTACTTTTATCCCCACCTGGGAGGGACCAGGCAAAGTGCACTCTCATTTTCCCTGATGGAGTGGTATCACAAAAAGTCAATTAAAACAGAAACTTTACATAAGATTTGGAACCTCATAACAGAATACCCCAAATGTCCAGGTTTCAATAAAATAAAGTCACAGCATCATACCAAGAATTAAAGAAAAGACCTCAAGAGGAATGAAACTATACAATTGATTGATGACAGCACCAAGGTGACAGAGAAATTTGAATTCTCTAACAAAGACTTTAAAACAGTATGGTAAAAATCCTTGACTGAAGAAATGTGAAGGTACTTGAAATCAATGAAAAGAGAGTTTCAGCAAATAAATAAATTTAACAAACAAAAAGAAGATATAAGAAGAACTACATAGAAATTTTAGAACTAAAAACACAATAATTAAAATAGACAACACAAAGGACTGACTCAACAGAATTCAGGGAACAGAGGAAAGAATTACTAAACTTAGAGTAAAAGAAATCACCAATCTGAAAAAAATGCAGAGATTCAAGAAACATGGGTCCATTAAAAAAAAAATCTGTATTTTATTTAATAATAATCATAGGAGTGGAGAAAGAGGGTGAGATTGAAAAAAGTACTGGAAGAAATAATGGCTGCAAACTTTCCAAATTTGGCAAAATATATAAATCTTCAGATTCAAAAAGCCAAGGAAACCTTACCTGAATAAACCCAGAGAAAAACACACCAACATATACTAGAGTCAATGATGAGAGGAGAATTCAGTGAAATTGAATTCAGAACAACAAATATTTTTAAAAATCAACTTTTAAAAAGCTGGTAATTAGAAAAGAAAATTGACAAACCTCTAGTAAGACTGACAAAGGAAAAAAAAAAAGAATTACCAATATCAAGAAACAGGGGTATCATTACAGACTCCAAAAACATTAAGAAGAGGGAATACTATGTGTGAGACCTGGGTTCAACCCCTGGGTTGGGAAGATTCCCCTGGAGAGGGGAAAGGTTACCCAATCCAGTATTCTGGCCTGGAGAATTCCATGGACTGTATATAGTCCGTGGGGTCACAAAGAGTCGGACACGACTGAGCAACTTTAACACACACATGAACATCCCTACACACAAAAATTTTACAACTTAGATGAAGTTGACCAATTCTCAGAAAAGCATAAACTGCTATATCTTATCCAGTGTGAAACAGATCATTTGAATAACCTTATAAATGAAAGTAGCTCAGTCATGGCCAGAATACTGGAGTGGGTAGCCGTTCCCTTCTCCAGGGGATCTTCCCAAACCAGGGATCAAACCCAGGTCTCCCACAGTACAGGTGGATTCTTTACCAGCTGAGCCACCAGGGAAGCCCAAATAACCTTATAACCCTTAAGGAAATTGAATATATAATTTTTAAATTCCCAAAAATGAAGTCTCCAGGCTCAGATAGTTTTACTGAAGAACTCTGCCAAAACAAGAAAAGCAGTATTGTCACTTCTATACAATCTCTTCCAGAAAACAGAAGAACCACTCCTAATTGATTTTATAGATTTAGACTTACCCTCATGCAAAAACCAGACAGATTGCCTCACCTAGAAAAAAACAAAAACCAATATCCCTCATGAACATAAACACAAAAGATCCTTAACAAATGTAAGCAAACAGAATTCACATATGAAAGGATTATATACCATGGCAGGTGGAGTTTATACCAAAATACAAGGGTGATTCAATGTTCAAAAATTAATCAACTACCATATTAACAGGCTAAAATAGAAAATTAAACAAGTCAACTTGTAGAGAGAAATCATGTGACAATATTCAACATTCATTTGTGATAAAAATAAAAATCTCATACAAAACTAAGAATAGGGAGGCGGTCCTAAGATAGTGGAGGAACAGGATGGGGAGACCACTTTCTCCCCCAAAAATTCATCAAAAGAACATTTAAACGCTGAGTAAAATCCACAAAACAACTTCTGAATGCCAGCAGAGAACATCAGGCACCCAGAAAAGCAGCCCATTGTCTTCGAAAGGAGGTAGGAAAAATATAAAAGACAAAAAAAGAGACAAAAGATGTAGGGACGGCGCTCCGTCCCAGGAAGGGAGTCTTAAAAAGAGAGACGTTTCCAAACACCAGGAAACACTCTCACTGCCGAGTCTATGCTGAGCCTTCAAAGCACAGAGGGCAACATAATAGGGAGGAAAACTAAGTAAATAATTAAAACCCACAGATTACGAGCCCAACAGTAACTCCCCCAGCGGAGAAGCAGCGCAGAAGCCTGCACCCGCCAACTAGCAAGCGGGGACTAGGCAGGGAGGCATGGGCTGCATTGCTTAGAGTAAGGATCGGGCCTGAACGCCCCCGAGGGTAATCAGAGCGAACTCATTTGGGCTAGCAAACCAGACTGTGGGATAGCTACCACGCAAAAAGCCCTAAGACACCACCAGGCCCGTGCACAGAACAAAGGGCTATGTGAACAGAACTAGCCGGCTGCAGACCATCCCCCTCCGGTGACAGGAAGCCAGAGCCGGAAGGGGGCAATTGCAGCCCCAGAGAGGCATTACCTACCAAACTGCAAGCAGGCTTCTTTGCTTACTAAGACTTCTTGGGGTTCTGGACAGTCATCCGCCTGAGAAGGTGTGCCGGTTGTACACCCAGAAAACCAAGTGGCGGGGAGGCGATAAGTCACAGTGACCACACTCGCCAAACACCTCATCACCCGAGCTGCTCGGAGCTGGGAAGGGCACAAAAGGCCGGCTCAACAGAGTCTGCGCCTCTGAGGACTACCCAAGTGCCTGAACCTGAGCGGCTTAGACCTGGGAGGTGCATGCAGCCCAGGGCCGGCCTCGGATGGTTCCCGGCAGAGCAACCTAGAGGTGAGCTGTGTGGGCAGGAATGGTGCACGCGCCGTGAGCGGGGGTAGGCCCAGTGTGGCTGAGGCACTGTGAGCACACGCCAGTGTTATTTGTTTGCAGCGTCCCTCCCTCCCCACAGCGCAACTGAACAAGTGAGCCTAAAAAAGTGTCCACCACCGCCCCCTTGTGTCAGGGCGGAAATCAGACACTGAAGAGACCAGCAAACAGAAGCTAAAACCGAGGGAACTGCCTTGGAAGTGACAGGTGCAATAGATTAAAACCCTGTAGTTAGTACTGACTACATAGGAAGGGGCCTATAGATCTTGGGAAATATAAGCTGGACGAAGAAACTATCCGAAAATGAACTGACCCCATACTGTCCACAGCCACACCAGAGAAAGTCCTAGATATATTTTTTACCATTTTTATTATCATTCTTTTCTTTTTTCTTTTTTTTTAACTTTTAAAAAAATTTTTCAGTCCTCTATTACTCCTTTAATTTTCATTTTTATAACCTACTATTACTTTTCAAAAAAAGACTTTTTTAAAGCAAACTTCATATATATATATATTTTAATAATTTTTGTGACTTTGTTTTTTTTTCTTCTTCTTCTTCTTTTCTTTAATATTGTATTTTTGAAAATCCAACCTCTACTCTAGAATTTTAATCTTTGCTTTTTGGTATTTGTTATCAATTTTGTACCTTTAAGAACCCAATCTTCAGTACCTATTTTTACTTGGGAGCAAGATTACTGGCTTGACTGCTCTCTCCCCCTTTGGACTCTCCTTTCTCTCCACTAGGTCGCCTCTGTCTCCTCCCTCCCCCTTCTCTTCTCTACCCAACTCTCTGAATCTCTGTATTCCAGACAGTGGAGGACACTTAGGGAACTGATTACTGGCTGGATCTGTCTCTCTCCTTTTGATTTCCCCCTTTTATCCTCCTGGCCACCTCTGCCTCCTTCCTCCCTCTTCTCTTCTCCGTATAACTCCATGAACATCTCTGATCGGTCCAGACTGTGGAGTGCACATAAGGAAGTGATTACTGGCTAGCTTGCTCTCTCCTCTTTTGATTCCACCTCATCTCATTCGGGTCACCTCTAACTCCCTCCTCCCTCTTCTCTTCTTCATGTAACTTTGTGAACCTCTCTGGGTGTCCCTCACTGTGGAGAAACTTTTCATCTTTAACCTAGATGTTTTATCAATGGTGCTGTATAGGAGAAGTCTTGAGACTACTGTAAAACTAAGACTGAAAACCAGAAGCAGGAGGCTTAAGTCCAAATCCTGAGAACATCATAGAACACCTGACTCCAGGGAACATTAAGCGATAGGAGCTCATCAAACGCCTCCATACCCACACTGAAACCAAGCACCACCCAAGGGCCAACAAGTTCCAGAGCAAGACATACCACGCAAATTCTCCAGCAACACAGGAACACAGCCCTGAGCTTCAATATACAGGCTGCCCAAAGTTACTCCAAATCCATTGACATCTCATAACTCGTTACTAGACACTTCATTGCACTCCAGAGAGAAGAAATCCAGCTCCACCCACCAGAACGCAGACACAAGCTTCCCTAACCAAGAAACCTTGACAAGTCACCGATATAACCCCACCCACAGCGAGGAAACTCCATAATAAAGAGAACTCCACAAAGTGCCAGAATACAGAAAGGCCACCCCAAACTCAGCAATATAAATAAGATGAAGAGACAGAGGAATACCCAGAAGGTAAAGGAACAGGATAAATGCCCACCAAACCAAACAAAAGAGGAAGAGATAAGGAATCTACCTGATAAAGAATTCTGAATAATGATAGTGAAAATGATCCAAAATCTTGAAATAAAAATGGAATCAAAGATAAATAGTCTGGAGGCAAGGATTGAGAAAATGCAAGAAAGGTTTAACAAGGACCTAGAAGAAATAAAAAAGAGTCAATATATAATGAATAATGCAATAAATGAGATCAAAAACACTCTGGAGGCAACAAATAGTAGAATAACGGAGGTAGAAGATAGGATTAGTGAAATAGAAGATAGAATGGTAGAAATAAATGAATCAGAGTAGAAAAAAGAAAAACGAATTAAAAGAAATGAGGACAATCTCAGAGACCTCCAGGACAATATTAAACGCCACAACATTCGAACCATAGGAGTCCCAGAAGAAGAAAACAAAAAGAAAGACCATGAGAAAATACTTGTGGAGATAATAGTTGAAAACTTCCCTAAAATAGGGAAGGAAATTATCACCCAAGTCCAAGAAACCCAGAGAGTCCCAAACAGGATAAACCCAAGGCGAAACACCCCAAGACACATATTAATCAAATTAACAAAGATCAAACACAAGGAACAAATATTAAAAGCAGCAAGGGAAAAACAACAAATAATTCACAAGGGGATTCCCATAAGGATAACAGCTGATCTTTCAATAGAAACTTCAGGCCAGGAGGGAATGGCAAGACCTACTTAAAATGATGAAAGAAAATAACCTACAGCCCAGATTACTGTACCCAGCAAGGATCTCATTCAAGTATGAAGGAGAAACCAAAAGCTTTACAGACAAGCAAAAGCTGAGAGAATTCAGCACCACCAAACCAGCTCTCCAACAAATGCTAAAGGATATTCTCTACAGGAGACACAAAAATGGTGTATAAACTCGAACCCAAAACAATAAAGTAAATGGCAATGGGATCATACTTATCAATAATTACCTTAAATGTAAATGGGTTGAATGTCCCAACCAAAAGACAAAGACTGGCTGAATGGATACAAAAACAAGACCCCTACATATGTTGTCTACAAGAGACCCACCTCAAAACAGGGGACACATACAGACTGAAAGTGAAAGGCTTGGAAAAGATATTCCATGCAAATAGAGATCAAAAGAAAGCAGGAGTGGCAATACTCATATCAGATAAAATAGACTTTAAAACAATGGCTGAAAAAAGAGACAAAGAAGGACACTACATACTGATCAAAGGATCAATCCAAGAAGATATAACAATTATAAATATATATGCACCCAACATAGGAGCACTGCAATATGTAAGACAAATGCTAACAAGTATGAAAGAGGAAATTAACAATAACACAATAATAGTGGGAGACTTTAATACCCCACTCACACCTATGGATCGATCAATTAAACAGAAAATTAACAAAGAAACACAAACTTTAAATGATACAATAGACCAGTTAGACCTAATTGATATCTATAGGACACTTCATCCCAAAACAATGAATTTCACCTTTTTCTCAAGCGCACATGGAACCTTCTCCAGGATAGATCACATCCTGGGCCATAAATCTAGCCTTGGTAAATTCAAAAAAATTGAAATCATTCCAAGCATCTTTTCTGACCACAATGCAGTAAGATTAGATCTCAAATACAGGAGAAAAGCTACTAAAAATTGCAACATATGGAGGCTGAACAACACGCTGCTGAATAACCAACAAATCACAGAAGAAATCAAAAAATAAATCAAAATATGCATAGAAATGAATGAAAATGAAAACACAACAACCCAAAACCTATGGGACACTGTAAAAGCAGTGCTAAGGGGAAAGTTCATAGCAATATAGGTATACCTTAAGAAACAAGAAAAAAGTCAAATAAATAACCTAACTCTACACCTAAAGCAACTAGAAAAGGAAGAAATGAAGAACCCCAGGGTTAGTAGAAGGAAAGAACTCTTAAAAATTAGGGCAGAAATAAATGCAAAAGAAACAAAGGAGACCACAGCGAAAATCAACAAAGCCAAAAGCTGGTTCTTTGAGAGGATAAAAAAAATTCACAAACCATTAGCCAGACTCATCAAGAAACAAAGGGAGAAAAATCAAATCAATAAAATTAGAAATGAAAATGGAGAGATCACAATAGACAACACACAAATACAAAGGATCATAAGAAACTACTATCAGCAATTATATGCCAATAAAATGGACAACGTGGAAGAAATGGACAAATTCTTAGAAAAGTACAACTTTCCAAAACTGAACCAGGAAGAAATAGAAAATCTTAACAGACCCATCACAAGCACAGAAATTGAAACTGTACTCAGAAATCTTCCAGCAAACAAAAGCCCAGGTCCAGACGGCTTCACAGCTGAATTCTACCAAAAATTTAGAGAAAACCTGACACCTATCCTACTCAAACCCTTTCAGAAAATTGCAGAGGAAGGTAAACTTCCAAACTTATTCTACAAGGCCACCATCACCCTAATACCAAAACCTGACAAAGATGCCACAAAAAAAGAAAACTACAGGCCAATATCACTGATGAACATAGATGCAAAAATCCTTAACAAAATTCTAGCAATCAGAATCCAACAACACATTAAAAAGATCATACACCATGACCAAGTGGGCTTTATCCCAGGGATGCAAGGATTCTTCAATATCCACAAATCAATCAATGTAATACACCACATTAACAAATTGAAAAATAAAAGCCGTATGATTATCTCAATAGATGCATAGAAAGCCTTTGATAAAATTCAACATCCATTTATGATAAAAACTCTCCAGAAAGCAGGAATAGAAGGAACATACCTCAACATAATAAAAACTATATATGACAAACCCACAGCAAACATTATCCTCAATGGTGAAAAATTGAAAGCATTTCCCCTAAAGTCAGGAACAAGACAAGGGTGCTCACTCTCACCACTACTATTCAACATAGTTTTGGAAGTTTTGGCCACAGCAATCAGAGCAGAAAAAGAAATAAAAGGAATCCAAATTGGAAAAGAAATAAAACCCTCACTGTTTGCAGATGACATGATCCTCTACATAGAAAACCCTAAAGACTCCACCAGAAAATTACTAGACCTAATCAATGAATATAGGAAAGTTGCAGGATATAAAATCAACACACAGAAATCTCTTGCATTCCTATACACTAATAATGAGAAAATAGAAAGAGAAATTAAGGAAACAATTCCATTCACCATTGCAATGAAAAGAATAAAATACTTAGGAATATATCTACCTAAAGAAACTAAAGACCTATATATAGAAAACTATAAAACACTGATGAAAGAAATCAAAGAGGACACTAATAGATGGAGAAATATACCATGTTCATGGATCAGAAGAATCAATATAGTGAAAATGAGTATACTACCCAAAGCAATTTATAGATTCAATGCAATCCCTATCAAGCTACCAATGGTATTTTTCACAGAGCTAGAACAAATAATTTCACAATTTGTATGGAAATACAGAAAGCCTCGAATAGCCCAAGCAATCTTGAGAAACAAGAATGGAACTGGAGGAATCAACCTGCCTGACTTCAGGCTCTACTACAAAGCCACAGTCATCAAGACAGTATGGTACTGGCACAAAGACAGACATATAGATCAATGGAACAAAATAGAAAGCCCAGAGATAAACCCACGCACCTATGGACACCTTATCTTTAACAAAGGAGGCAAGAATATACAATGGAGAAAAGACAATCTCTTTAACAAGTGGTGCTGGGAAAACTGGTCAACCACGTGTAAAAGAATGAAACTAGAACACTTTCTAACACCATACACAAAAATAAACTCAAAATGGATTAAAGATCTAAATTAAGACCAGAAACTACAAAACTCTTAGAAGAGAACATAGGCAAAACACTCTCCAACATACATCATCACAGCAGGATCCTCTATGACCCACCTCCCAGAATATTGGAAATAAAAGCAAAAATAAACAAATGGGATCCAATTAAAATTAAGAGCTTCTGCACAACAAAAGAAACTATAAGCAAGGTGAAAAGACAGCCTTCAGAATGGGAGAAAATAACAGCAAATGAAGCAACTGACAAACACCTAATCTCAAAAATATACAAGCAACTCCTACAGCTCAATTCCAGAAAAATAAATGACCCAATCAAAAAATGGGCCAAAGAACTAAATAGACATTTCTCCAAAGAAGACATACAGAGGGCTAACAAACACATGAAAAGATGCTCAACATCATTCATTATCAGAGAAATGCAAATCAAAACCACAATGAGGTACCATTTCACACCAGTCAGAATGGCTGCGATCCAAAAGTCTACAAGCAATAAATGCTGGAGAGGATGTGGAGAAAAGGGAACCCTCTTACACTGTTGGTGGGAATGCAAACTAGTACAGCCACTATGGAGAACAGTGTGGAGATTCCTTAAAAAATTGGAAATAGAACTGCCATACAACCCAGCAATCCCACTGCTGGGCATACACACCGAGGAAACCAGAATTGAAAGAGACACGTGTATCCCAATGTTCACCTCAGCACTGTTTATAATAGCCAGGACATGGAAGCAACCTAGATGTCCATCAGCAGATGAATGGATAAGAGAGCAGTGGTACATATACACAATGGACTATTACTCAGCCATTAAAAAGAATACATTTGAATCAGTTCTAATGGATGTTCATCTAGTGGATGAAACTGGAGCCTATTATACAGAGCGAAGTAAGCCAGAAAGAAAAACACCAATACAGTATACTAACGCATATATATGAAATTTAGAAAGATGGTAACGACAACCCTGTATGCGAGACAGCAAAAGAGACACAGATGTATAGAACAGTCTTTTGGACTCTGTGGGAGCGGGGGATGATTTGGGAGAATGGCATTAAAACATGTATAATATCATATGAGAAACGAATTGCCAGTCCAGGTTCAATGCAGGACACAGGAAGCTTGGGGCTGGTGCACTGGGCTGACCCAGAGGGATGGTATGGGGAGGGAGGTGGGAGGGGGGTTCAGGATGGGGAACACGTGTACACCCGTGGCAAATGCATTTTGATGTATAGCAAAACCAATACAATATTGTAAAGTAAAAAAAATAATAATAATTAAAAATTAAAAAAAAAAGAAAACTAGGAATAGAGGGAGGCTTCCTTAACTTAATAAAGAGCATCTACAAAAAAACATGCAATTAAATCATACTTAATGGTAAAAAACTAAATGCTTTTTACCCCAAGAATGAGAACAAGGCTAAGATATCTGCTCTTATCACTTTTATTCAACATTGTACTAGAAGTTCAAGCTAATGCAAGAAAGCAAGAAAGGAAATTAAAAGATACAGATCAGAAAGTAAGAAATAAAAACTGAAAATTATGTAATTTTCTACATAAAAAATCCTAAGGAATCTACAAAAAAAACCCCCAAACACCTAGAATTAATAAGGGAATTCAGCAAGGTCACAGTAGACAAAATGAACGTACAAAAAAAAATTTTCTTTCTATATTTGAGCAATAAACACATGGACACTAATATAAAATATCAATACTATTTATAATCACTCAAAAAAGGGAAATAGTTCAATTTAAGTCTAACAAAACATGTGCATAACTCTTATATTGGAAACTACAGAATGAAAAGAAAGCAATCAAAGATTAAATGGAGAGATATACCAGTTAAAGGATTAGAAGACTCAACATATCCATTCTCCCCAAACTGATACATTTTTAGTGAAATTCCTATTGAAATTTCAATAAGATTCTTTGTATATACAAAATTATTATAAAATTTATATAGAAAGGCAAAAAAAAGAATAGCTAAAGCAATCTTTTAAAGGAATGAAATGGGAGAAGTTGACTTACCTGATTTCAAGTCATAAAATGGTCAAGGCTGTATGACAGAGAAATAGATACATAGATCAATGGGACAGAATAGAAAGCTTATAAATAGCCTCACATAAATATGCTCAACTGATTTTTTACAAAGTTGTAACATTAATTCAATGGAGGAATAATAGCCTTTTCAACAAATGGTGCTAAATCAACTGATCATCCACAGGTTTAAAAATGAACTTAAACCTCACGTTTAATGCAAAAATTAACTCAAAATGGATCACAGGTTTAGATTTAATTATGTTTTTACAATTTTATAAAATTATAAAACGTTTAGGAAAAAACATGGAAGAAAGTATTTGGTGTCCAGGGCTAGGCAAAGAATTCTTAAGACTTGACACCAAAAGCATCATAGAAGAAAAGTTAATAAATTGGACTTAATCAAAACAAAAACTTTTGCTCTGTCAAAGATCCTATTATGGGGATCAAAAGACAGATATAGAACTGAATAAAATATTTGCAAACCACATATTTGACAAAAGACTATTATTCTGAATATATAAAGAACCCTAAAATCGCAACTGTTAAAATCACTCAACTCCATCAGAAATGGGCAAGGGTGCACGCGGCAACTACCGAAGCTGGCGTGCTCTAGGGCCCATAAGCCACGGCTACGGAGCCTGCAAACTGCAACTCGTGAAACTCATGTACCTGGAGACTGTCCTCTGCAATGAGGAGAAGTCACTGCAATGGGAAACCTGCTTACTGCACGGGAGAAAAGTCCCCTCTCACGGCAACTAGAGAAAGCCTGAGAGCAGCAAAGAAGAGCCAGCACAACCAAAAATAAATAAATAGATAAATTGTTAAAAAAAAAAAAAAAGGAAAAAGAAAGGGGATGAGCGAAGAATTAAAAATGTGGTATCCAGACCAGCAAGATTAAGAAAAAAAGAAATGGGCAAATGACATGAAAAAAACATTGAGATGTTTCATCAAAGAGAATATATAGATGGTAAATAAGAACATGAAAAGATGCTCTGCCCAACATTGTTAGCCATTAAGGAAACGCAAACTAAAACCACAATGTGTTATTAGTATATGCTTACCAGAATGGCTAACATAAAAAAGTAGTGTCATCACTAAATTTTGGAAGGGAGCTGAGAAACATATGCATTATAGATGGGATATAAAATATGATATAGCTGCTCTGGAAGATGGTCTGGCATTTTCTTAAAAATCTAACTGATAGCTATTATATGATCTAGCAGTTGCACCCCTGGGCATTTATCCCAGAGAAATGAAAAGATATGTTTACACAAAGTCTTATACAATAACGTTTTAAATACCTTTATTCATAACATCCCCAAACCAGAAACAACTCAGGTGTCCTTTAAGGTAAATAGCCAAACAAACTATAGAATGCCCATGCTATGACATATTACTTTGCAATAAAATTAAATAAACTACTGACACACTCAACAACTTGGAATTGGCTGAGTAAAAAAAATCCAGTCTCACAAGTTTACATACTAAGTGTTTCCATTCATATCACGATCTTGAAATAACAAAATTATAGAAATGGAGAACAGATTATTGGTTGCCAGGAGTCTGGAGAAGAAAGTCTGGGAGAAAGATGGGTACGGCTATAAAAGGGCAATAGAAGTGATCCTTGTAGGGATGGAATTATCTGTATTGTGTCTGTATCAATGTCAATATCCTGCTGGTGATTTCATAGTGTAGCTCCTGTAGATGTTACCACTGGGGGGATCTAGGCAAAGCATACACTGAATCTTTGAATTATTTCTTACAACTGCTTGTGGAATCTACAATCTTCCCCTCCGGAGTTTTTTAAGTAAAAAAGAAAATTAATACGATGCACTTCCTTGGTGGTCCAGTGGTTAAGAACCCACTGCCAATGCAGTTGCGCACAGGTTCTAATCCTGCTCTGGGAAAATCCCACATACCACGGGTCAACTAAGCCTGTGCCCCCAGCCGCTGAGCCCTCCCTCTAGAGACCGTGTGCTGCAACTCAAGAGTAGTAGCCCTGACTCCTGCAACTAGTAAAAGCCCACACACAGCAACAAAGACCCAGAGTAGCCAAAAATAAATACTTTTTAAAGTTAAGAATACTCCCCAAAACTTACAACTTTGAAAACAAAGTAATAAATTCATACATATTAACATATTTATAGATTTATTCACATATATTTGTATTTCTTCATATAATCTGACTTATGTTGTCTTTGTAAGAAGATTTAAAACCATGGTTTAATTTTCCATAATAGTAATAGGACTTTTCCAAACTTATTTTTTATTTAAATTCAATTATGTAAATTTTCTATAACTTAAGTAAACTGGATAAATGAATAAATGTGTATATATGCATGTATAGCATAAATAATTATACACTTCAGTTCAGTTCAGTCACTCAGTCATGTCCGACTCTTTGCAACCCCATGAATCGCAGCACGCCAGGCCTCCCTGTCCATCACCATCTCCTGGAGTTCACTCAAACTCACGTCCATCGAGTTGGTGATGGCATCCAGCCATCTCATCCTCTGTCGTCTCCTTCTCCTCCTGCCCCCAATCCCTCCCAGCGTCAGAGTCTTTTCCAATGAGTCAACTCTTCGCATGAGGTGGCCAAAGTACTGGAGCTTCAGCTTTAGCATCATTCCCTCCAAAGAAATCCCAGGGCTGATCTCCTTCAGAATGGACTGGTTGGATCTCCTTGCAGTCCAAGGGACTCCCAAGAGTCTTCTCCAACACCACAGTTCAAAAGCATCAATTCTTTGGTGCTCAGCTTTCTTCACAGTCCAACTCTCACATCCATACATGACCACTGGAAAAACCATAGCCTTGACTAGACTATAATACATGTGAGTTGAAATAATCTATCAGTAGCCCCTCACATGCTATAGCACTGCAGTTACTAAGACTTTCATCTGTGGTAAATTTGAATGGGATACAGTAGAAAGATAATCTGTGCAATACTTGTACTTTTTGAGGTTTACACAGAAAATAGAAACTATGAAGCATGTGGAATTAGTTGGTGGTTGCCAGGCTCTATTGATTAATAAAGACAGAGAATGATATGCTCAAATCATACTAGAATTGTAGAAGCTGGATTCTACTGTTTCAACACCCCAGGCTTGGCAGTTCTTTAATCTGAATCATTGCTGGAGACTTTAGAAAAATGAAGACTCATTTCCTCTTCCACTCCATATCTAGTACATAATTTTGCATTAGCCAGCATTTGAAACATGTTTGTGCTGTGCTCAATCATCAGTCATGTCTGACTCTTTGCAACCCTTTGGACTGTAGCCCACAAGGCTTCTCTGTCCATGGGATTTCCCAAGCAAGAATACAGAGTGGGTTGCCATTTCCTTTTCCAGGGGATCTTTCCAACCCAGGAATCAAACATGCATCTCCTGTGTCTTCTGCATTGCAGGTGGATTCTTAACCTGCTGAGCCATTGGGGAAGCTTGAAACATGTTTATTGGTCATTATATTTCATTCTCCAAAGGTTTTTATTGTTCTGATAGCTTCCACTTGCCCCATAGGGTCTATTCTCCACCCTTTCCAGCCCTCTCTTCTGCCCAAGATGCTCACCTACATAGACCACATTAATAGGCCTCCTTTTGAACTCTGGCTTCCAGGTGGGGGTGGCCATTAAGGATGTCTCAATAAGAAACTGGAGGGAAGGAGAAAAGTAAGGATATTTATTAGCCTGGTTGCTTTGCAAAGTCATCTTTCCAGCTGTGTTCCTGACTAACGGTAACAGCTTCTTTCTAGTGCGACTTCTTGACAAGACTCTCTTTCCTTTTGGGTTCCAAAACCTCTCCCTGTCTTCATTTCTTCATGGGTTGAAGGTTGGAGCTCTGCTGCCACTAACTCCCACACAGCACTTACGGTTTCCCTAATACTCATACTGTTGTATGTGTTCCTTTATTAATCTTCCTCAAAGTATTCTAATTTGCATGTGTAATCTGTTCCCTGCTAGGATCTGTCTGATGTATGTATTCTGCGCTTTGCTCTGAAACATCTTCTAGGGGCTGGATATGATTAACTTGGAATGACCTTAGCCAATTCCAGAAGGGATGCAAACTTCGAAGAAACATCTCATTCTCTGTACTAGTAAGCCCAGAGCCTTAGCCTCACAAAATGAGAAAACATAAAAATTTTCACCTGGTCCTTTTCGTTCTCCTCTCCCCTCTCCGCAGGTCAGATACTCCATATAGCTCCTCCTTAACTGATTGGATTGTTAATTTTAACTTAATTTGGATTGTTAATTTTATGGATTGTTTTCTAAACTTTGCCCTGCAGAACCCCAGATTTTGATGGAAGGTCTTTGGGAGGTTCTTTGGGGAAGAAAATATAGCAAAAATGAAGACCATCTCTGTCAGTAGAGCTTTCTGATACCCATTTCATTTAATTTTTAAAATTTATATGCTGTGGTCCCATATGAAATTTTATTTGAAAGGTAATTTCAGTCCGACAAATAAAAAGTTTTTGACTACTGGTTTAATTCACTTTGCTATCCACTGACAAATCAAAACTCTTCAGGATTCAAAAAGCAACCTTGACTGGTAGGACTTCGGGTAACAGCAGAAGTAGAAGTGGTAACAGTGTTACAGATTTAGAGTCAGGTTACTCCAGTCCGAGGTGCTTCAAATTAAGCCCCATAAAAGAACCTGCTTATTATGAATAGCCACTCCAAAGCTCTGATGATCTGTTTCTTTGTCAAAGTGGATACATCCTTTGTTATTTACAAATTCCAATCTCCAGCTGAGTCAATCTTTATCTAATTATTTTTATCTTCCTCCACAAACTCTTCCCAGGCTAAGCAGTAATCAGCCTTCAGCAATTACCATCTGGTATTATTTAGTGGCTTCCAATTTGTGAGTCATGGAATCACAGAAACTTAGAGTTGGGGTTGTCAAGGTCACTTGGTCTAGTATTCCTTCCCTGCCTGAAGTCCTGCTCTGTTTTCCCTGACTAGTCATGTCTCAGCCATCTGAATGCTTTCAGGTAAGAGGTAAGGCCCTGTTTTATGAGGTACTCCTCTTGTAAAAGAGTTTTTCCCTCTATTAAGTCAAAATGCGTGTTTCTGTGCATGGCACCAACTAGTGTCAAGCATTCCCTGTAGAGAAGAGAATCGTTCTCCTTATTTACAGAAACGTTCTTAAAATATTAGCCAACAGTAATCATGCCTTTGGAGAAGGCAATGGCACCCCACTGCAGTACTCTTGCCTGGAAAATCCATGGATGGAGGAGCCTGGTAGGCTGCAGTCCATGGAGTCACTAGGAGTCGGACACAACTGAGCAACTTCACTTTCACTTTTCACTTTCATGCATTGGAGAAGGCAATGGCAACCCATTCCAATGTTCTTGCCTGGAGAATCCCAGGGACGGGGGAGCCTGGTGGGCTGCCATCTCTGGGGTTGCACAGAGACGGACACGACTGAAGCGACTTAGCAGCAGCAGCAGCAGTCATGTCTTTGGGCTTCCCACATGGCACTCATGGTAGAGAACCCACCTGCTAATGCAGCAGACATAAGAGATGTGGGTTCAGTCCTTGGTTCGGGAAGATCCCCTAGAGGAGGGCACGGCAACCGGATGCAGGATTCTTGCCTGGAGAATCCCATGGACAGAGGAGCCTGGCGGGTCCTAGTCTATAGGGTTGCAAAGAGTTGGACGACTGAAGCAACTTAGCATGCATGCTTTTACTTAGTTCCTCCACAAAAATCAACCATCACTACCAGATCTAAAACCGTTCCTCTGCGGACATGTAATAGTTTCCAGACTCCTCACCATGCTTGAAGCCCTTTTATGACTGTGCTTCAGTTTTCACTTCATTCTTAAAATTTATGCTCGCTATAGAACACAATTCAGGAAACATGTTCTGACCAGTTGAGCCCACTGGCTATTCTACTAAAGACATTAGACTGATTAACATCACCACGTCTGTATCTGCCTTCTTGTTTGGCAGTCACTACACACCATCAGGGCTTCCCAGATGACGCTGGTAGCGAAGAACCCGCCTGCCAATGCAGGAGACATGAACTTGGTCCCTGGGTCGGGAAGATCCCCTGAAGGAGGAAATGACAACACATTCCAGCATTCTTGCCTGGAAAATTCCATGGACAGAGGAGCCTGGTAGGGTATAGTCCCTGGAGTCAGACATGACTGAGCGCGCGCGCACGCGCACACACACACACACACACACACACACACACACACGAATCATCATCATTCTGACTCATAACTGAATCAACTACAACACTCCCATCTTTTTCCCATGAACCCTTAACAAAGGTGGGTGTCTCTTGTCCTATATTTGTATCTAAATTCAAATATCACAAGGTGGGTACTCTCTTCCTAGTCTACAGGCAAGAAAAACTGCATTCAGAGAGGTTTGGTATTTTGTAAGGATCACACAAGTGGCTTAGCAGAGATTTGATTTTATATCAAAACCTGTATGTTTTCTGCTTGGTCATGCTGCCTTTTCATTCATTTACTCCCTCATCAAATATAACTGAGCACTTTCTCTGTGTCAGACATTATGCCAGGCCTTCAGGATAAAGTGATGATTAAGACATGTCCCTCATGGAAAATAAATTCTAGTGGAGAATATGGTTTACATGCTTGAAGACATGTAAATGAACATAGGAAGGATTTGCAGAGACACAGAAGAGAAAAATAGCAATGCCATTACTTCTTTTTTTTTTTCCCTAATTGAGCAGGGTAGAACTTCCTGTACTGTGTTGAACGGAAGTAGTGAGAGTGGGCACGTCTCTTCTTGTTCTTGATCTTAGAAGAAAAACCTTTCACACTGAGTATGATGTCACGGTGGGTTTGTCATTATGGCCTTTATTATACTAAGATACATTCTTTCTATACCTAATGAGTTGAGAATATTTATCATGAAAGGATGTTGAACTCTTTCAGATGCTTTTTCTTTATTATTAAGATGGTCATATGATATTTATTTCATTCTGACATTGTGATGTATTCTATTAATGATAATGTGAACGTCAAAACTTTCTTGCATCCCAAGAATAACTTTCACTTAATCATGATATATAATCATGTAAAGTTAGATTGTTTATTTGAGTTCTTTCTACTTCATTAGTGTAGATGTTTATTGCTATGAACCTCCCGCTTAGAACTGCTTTTGCTGCATCTCAAGAGTTTGGAGATGTTTCCATTTTCATTCAAGATATTTTTTTTTATCTCCCTTTTTGATTTCTTCTTTGACTTGGTTGTTCAGGGGTGTTTTGTTTAATTTCTGTATACTGGTAAATTTTCCAGTTTCCTCCTGTCATTGATTTCCAGTTTTCATACCATAGTGGTTGGAAAAGGTTCTTGTTATGATTTCAGTCATCTTAAATTTGTTAAGACTTGTTTTGTGATCTAACGTATCATCTATTCTCAAGAATGTTCCATGTGCACTTTAGAAGAATGTGTCTTCTGCCGCTATTAGGTAGAATGTCCTGCAAATGTCTGTTAGGTCCTCTGAGTCTAAAGTATAGTTCAAGTCCAAGGCCTCCCTACTGACTTTCTGTCTGGATTACCTGTTGTTAAAAGTAGTGTACTGAAATTCCCTACTATCACTATACTGTTGCCTACTTCTCCCTAAATTGGCTCAATATATTTTAGTGCTCTGATGTTGAGTGCATATATAAAAAATGGATTGCAAAATGATAAAAATGTTGAAACCAAATCTATGAGGCTAAAGTGCACTCTAAGTGGAAGCCATAAAAATAAATATTTATCTACATTTGTCCATATCCAAGCAAAAGATTTTTTTATTCATCCATTTCACCAAAATTATTGAGTTCCTACTCTGCATTCTAGATACTAAAGATATAACAGTGAACAAAAGACAAATTTTTCTGCACTCCTGGAGCTTGGACTTTAATAGTGGAAGTCTAATTACTTAGTATATCTCTGGCGTAGGCCTATGGAGGAAAAATAAAGCAGAAAAGGGACACAAGGAATGTCAGGGAGTGAGAGTAGGAGGGTCAATTAAAACAGAGTGCTCAGGAAAGGCCTCGGAGTAATGGTGATTAAAGTGTTCTGAACTCAAGCCTGAGAACAGGTCACACGGAATTGATCAAGCAAAGGATACAGCAAATGCAAAGGCCTTAACGTGGGTACAGGATCGGCATATTTGAAGTACAGAAAGGAGAGCAGCGGAGCTGAAGCAGAGTAATCAAGGGGGAAAGAACAGGGCATAAACAGAAGGTAGCCAGGGCCAGACCTGCCGAGTTTTCAGAAGCTGTTATAGGACGCTGGATTCTACTCAGGGGGAGATGGGGACCATAGTGTCTCTCTAGTGCTTTTATCATGAAGGATCATGTTAACAAAGCTTTATTGAAATGAACCATCTTTCTATTGTCCCAAAAGTTTATTTTAAGAATAGACTGGGGTTGGAGGTGGGCAGTGCAGGAACAGGGAAGGAGGCAGGGAGAGAAGCTGTGGGCTATGGGCTATTGTGATTATCCAGGCCAGAGATGATGGTGACTTTGAAAATAATGAACACAGCAGAGATGGCAAAGAGTCCCCAGATTCTGGTGTACTTTCAAAGTATAGTCAACAGAATTTGCTGGCAGATTCAGTATGGATTGGGAGGGAATGAGAATAATGAATGATGGCTCCAAGAGTTTCAGCCTAACTGGAAGGATGGAACTGCCTGTAACTGGAATGGGAAAGACTTCAAATGGAGGTGGTATGGAGGGAAGACAGGGGATTCCATTTTGGCTAATGTAGGTCTAAGATGCATATTAGACATCCACATGAAGATGCTGAATAAACAGAAGACAAATGAGACCAGAGTCTACGGGAGATGTCTAGGCTGCAGATATAAGTTTGGAAGCTTTTACTGTATTGATTCTAAATAAGGAAAAATATACCTTAAACAAAGACAATAAACAAGGGATTAGAGAAAATATTTGTAATAGAGATAAAAGTATGTGTCTGTATATGTGTATACATAAATATATATACACACATAAGGAAACAGTAGAAAAAAGGACAAAATAAACAACATGTGATTTGCAGAAGAGAAAAACTGAATGGCCAACAGATGTATAAAAAGATGCTCAAGGTCAGTAGCAAAGAGGAAAATGTGAATTTTAATATAATAAAGAGATAACAAGTCACACCCATCAGATTGGCAAAAATTTTTTTTAAATATTGGCAAGGATGTAGTACAAAGGGAATACTCATTCACTGCCAATAGATATGAAAATTGGAATGAACTCATAAAGTCACTTCTCAGTATATTAAAAGTTAAAGGCACACATGTTCTAACCCTGAAATTCCACTTTTTATATTCCATTGAACTGTGGATCTTCAAATCAGAGACTTTGTATTTTCTGAGGGTGTGTGAAATCCTTCCAATGTGTAACAGGGTACGGAGAAAGAAATCAGCTTTAGAATTCCCATCTCTGTATCTATTCTTCCTAAAAGCGATCTACCTAAAAGAATGCCTACTTCATTCACTCTTAGGCTCATCCTTCCATTTTAGCAACACCCTTTCCAATTTACAATGCTCAGAAGTTTGAATCACCAGAGGGAACTACTCTAGAGCTCTTTTCCCTTTGCTACAATAGGTAGAAACACCCCAGTGGAAGCAACACCCCAGTGGAAGCAACCTGGGTACCAGAGCGGGGACAATGTTCAGCGGAGCCCCAGCTGATCCAAGATGGCAGGTAGGGTTAGAGATAATTAACCCTCATTGTTTTAAGCTACTGAAATTTGGGGGTTGTTTGTTACTATACCATGAATTGCCTATCCTGAGTGATAGAGCGACATGACCCTGCTCACTCTAAATTTTATTATGGTGACTTGCTTCTGGTGTAGAAGCCTCTAGAGCACCAAACAAAAATGCAGTTTAAAATATTGGTTTCTTCTTTAATGATTGACCTATGCACCATAAACCAAAGTCTTTTTTCTGGCTTGTATGTATTTCTTTTAAGACAGAGAAGCCAGGTGTTAGGAATAGGATATTTTTGCCCATGTTGGGATGTTGTGAATTTAAATTGTGGTGTACAAAGATGGGAGAGATATCTCCTGCATTGCAGGTGAATTCTTTACCAGCTGAGCCACCAGGGAAGCCCAAGAATACTGGAGTGGTTAGCCTATCCCTTCTCCAGCAGATCTTCCCAACCTAGGAATTGAACTGGGGTCTCCTGCATTGCAGGCAGATTCTTTACCAGCTGAGATACCAGGGAAGATGGAGAGATAACAGTCATTTAATGACTTCATCTCTTCAGTTCTACTGCCAAACAATTCTTCTTGTGAAAAAGTCCCATAAGAGTAATTCAAGGAGAACATTAGAAGGAAATAATGCCAAAAAGGCTTTTCTACATATTTTAGTGTAATTAACTCATATAAGCTAGTCTCAAAATTGTAGGAAGTACCATCACATCTGAAAAGAATGAGTCTTTGAACAGCTGAAGCAGGACAAGTTAATGATGCTTCTTCATTTAAGAGAAACTGGGAAAATATTCAGGACCACCTAATGTTTCAGATATACTCCATGAACCTTAGGGATGGCAATTTAGTGGCTATCAGGGTACCTCTCCTGGCCCTGGTTTCTTTGACTGTAAAATGGGGATAATTACTGTAGCTACCTGACAGAGTTGTTCTGAGGGAAATAAATCAGTGCGTATTTGTAGAGCACTTAGTTAAAGTGAAGTGAAAGTCATTCAGCCATGTCCAACTCTTTGCAACCCCATGGACTATACAGCCCATGGAATTCTCCAGGCCAGAATACTGGAGTGGGGAGCCTTTCCCTTCTCCAGGGGATCTTCCCAACCCAGGGATCAAACTCAGGTCTCCTGCATTGCAGGCAGATTCTTTACCAACTGAGCTCTTGGACCAGAGTAAAAGCTGTTTTCTATTAAGCAATAAAGAAATTAGTGAATAAATGTTCCATGAGATAGCTAAAGCATATTTAGCAAATTCTACTCTGAATATTTATACCACTTACATAATTATATAATAAAAATTATATATGCTTATATAAGATGATCTGATATCACCTTATAAAATGTTTACTTCTAATTCTTGTTAAAATGTGGTCCAATATATTTACAGCAAATATACCCTTTTTATTAAATCAAGAGGGGAAAGTTTAAATGTTTATTGAGATTACTAAAGTTCTGATTTTTTTTACATGATTATTAATTATTTCCAGAAGGTAAAAACCAGAGTTTAATATACACATACACACACACTCACACTTTTTTACTGAAAGAAATATCACATCTTTGTTTATATTTGCTTCACACATACCATGTAGCTTGGCTGCATATTATGTTGTGTTAGTTCCAATTAAGGAATGAAAGGCTTCATTATTGTCCTATTTTATATTACGATGCAAAAGGAACAATTTTTATTAGAACCACATCACATTAACCCTGTCTTTTCTTCTATTACTTTGTTTTGCAAGGTACATTTTAATTTTTCATTGGCTTTTATAATAAACCTTCAAATGTGTATTAACACATATTTGATTTTAAAATTTGAAGTCACACTTTCTGACAGAAAGTTTAATTTCGCTGATAGATTTGCAAATTAAATTTGTTTGTCATTTTCAATGAATTGAATTAGATAAATCTATAGTTCTAAAATTTTGATGAAAATCTTTAAAACATAAGAGTATAGCTTTTTATCTAAAATCACAATTAGCAGAGCTGTATTGAAATTAATAATCTATTTATTTTCCCAAAACTTTCTGACTGCATTGAGTCAAATAAGACGCTTCTAGGTGAAAGAGCAACAAATAAAATTAATAGTTTTTCCATTGGACTGCTAACCTTTTTGGTACATTTCCCAGAAACTGAGAAAAAGTGACTGACTATAATATAATATCATATAAAAAAATATTTTGCAAGTCATTTCCAAATCTTTGCATTCAATAAAATTGAATACAGACATAATCAAGTTGCCAGATCATTAACTTTTATGATAGATGATTACATTATTTTTATAGTATAACTCATCATAGGTTCAAATAATTGACATAGTTTTAGCAAAATACTCCATTGCCATTCATTTTTAAAATGTGAACAGATTTTTCAGCAGCTTCAACAAGTGAAGTGAAAGTTGCTCAGTCGTGTTCAACTCTTTGAGACCCTATGGACTATACAGTCCATGGAATTCTCCAGGCCAGAATACTGGTAGCCTTTCCCTTCTCCAGGGGATCTTCTCAACCCAGGGATTGAACCCAAGTCTCCCGCATTGCAGGCGGACTCTTTACCAGCTGAGCCACAAGGGAGACCCATAACAATAAAAATCAGGGGCAAAATTGAGGCTGAATTCACATATTTCTAGCAATAACTATTCTTTTTTGATGGCTATATAAACTGAAGAAACAGTCAAGTATATTTTATCAAATACATTTCTAATAAAAATTTAACATTTATGCTTAATAACTATTTGCCAAAATAATTATATGCCTTGGCCAATTGTGTACTACTAATGATAGCTGTAATAACTCAGAATAAAATGTTCTAATTTTCTGAGTCTTTTGGTCCCAGAGTAAAAAAAAAAGTTTAACATTTTTGAGACATATTTTATTGTAGAGAAATATGATAAGGCAATTGAGAAAATATTTTTCAAACATCAAAAATGTATTAGGATAAATCTCTGTGGAGTGGAATGGAAATGTGAGTTCAAGGAGAAAAAAAAGAACAATGTCTAATTTCAGACTACTATATAAGAGCTTTATGTGTTTCTTTATATTGATGATGGTGCCTGTCAACTTTACCATTCACAAAGCACAACCCAAAATATCTTATTTGAGCTTTAAAATAGCATCCACATTTTTCTGATGAAAACACTGGGGCTCTGAATGACAGCTGCCCCCAAGATAAGGAAGAGACAAAAACAAATGCCCCCTCAAGCCCACTGGAATCCAAATGCCACTAAGTCACAGCTCTTCCACTTCCCATGCTGAAATGTTTGATGAGATGTGTTATAAGCAAACTCTTTGGTGTGGAAAGCAAAATAAAAAAATTCTTCTTCTATCTGACATCTTCCAATTCACTAACTCTTCTCTGTCTGTTTTAAAATGAATGATGTTCATAAATGCTCATAGGGAGACTATTAGAACTTAAACACTGTCTATCGGCATTGTAATAGTTATTCTTATGGGGCTCTGCTATGTACATAAATCAGGCATGTTTTTATAGCCAGAAATAATTTCTGCATAATGTCTGCTAGTAAATTTGAGCAAATGATGATCCTAAATGTGTCTTGTCAGAAAGTAAACCACTCAGCTGCAAGAAGGGCACTGTATCTATAAATAAGGCACCCACCTTCGAATCAAGATGAATCTCCACGATAATTTCCTTTCTTTTGTCTTCTCAATGGCTTCCCCATTGTGAGTGGGGAGCATTCTGGGCAGAAGGGTAGAAACCCATTGATTTTGCTTTAGTTCTCCAAGATTCCAAGCTCATCTCTGTTTGGAAGGAAGTTCTCACAACAGTGAGCTTTCTACCTGTCCAGAGATACTTTTCATTTATTTGTACATTCTGCATTCTCTGAAGAGTAGGATCTCTCCGGATGTGGGATCATCAAAAGACTGTTTTGGTCTTTTGCTTCAGGCAATTTTGTTTTCTTTCTTTACTAGTTTCAACCCACAAAAATCGACTTGAATATTAGGCTTTATCCAAAAAGAAATATCAACATGTGCCAGCAACTTCTGTCTGGAATTCCCTTCTTTCCTTCAACTGAACAAGTAGCTGCATTTTAAAATAATATTTACAATGAACCAGAAATCACATAATTTGTCACTATTCAAACTTAAAATGAAAAAAATGTTATATTTTTAAAATTTTATTTTAATGTTTAACTGAATTGTTTTACAATGTTATATTGATTTCTGATTAAATATTGTCTTTAAAATGTGCAAGGAATGACATCATTTGTCAAGAATGTATTAGAGGATGCGAAAGTGAAAGTCACTCAGTCGTGTCCGACTCTTGCAACCCCATGGACTGTAGCCCACAAGGTTCCTCTGTCCATAGGATTCTCTAGGCAAGAATACTGGATATGAAAACAAAAATTCAAAGTTGCTTTGAAGACATTCTTATATGCACATGGAGGAATATAAAAGAACACTATTCTAATGTTGCTTGAAATAAGGGAAACTGAGGAAAAAATTTACTATCCATCAATAGGAGAATGGGTTGGAAAAAGGAAAAAAATAGACAGAGATGTCAATGGAATACGGAAATTAAAAGGATGAACCAGATATATATGAATCAGTGTGAATGAATGTCAAAAGCATAATGTTGATAAGAAAGTAATATTATTTATATAAACGTTCTAACCAGAAAAACATTTAAAACTATTGAACTATATTGTTTAGCCAGAAAATATAGAATAAAATTTTAAAACGTATGTGGAATTAATAAATATCAAATTAATAAATATCAAATGAAATACCAATATTCATGGTAGAGATTTACTGTCAAGAGGGAGAGAGAGTAAAATGAAGTTGAGGGGTACACTGGGGCCTCACCTGAATCTATAATTTTCTTTCTTATTTAATAAATCCAAAGCAGTTCCAGCTGAATGTTAGGGTTGTTAAAACTTCCTAAAACTGGGAGGTGGGCATACAGATCATTATCTATTTATTTTATATTTGAATGATTTCCCCTAATAAAAAATAGCTAAAAGACAATTTGTAAAAGAAAAACAGGAATACAATGTATCCTAAAACGATAGAGAGAAGAATTTAAAAAATATGTCAATCCCATAAATCACAGCAGGATCCTCTATGACCCACCTCCCAGAGTAATGGAAATAAAAGCAAAAATAAACAAATGGGATCTAATTAAACTTAAAAGCTTTTGCACAACGAAGGAAACTATAAGCAAAGTGAAAAGACAGCCTTCAGAATGGGAGAAAATAACAGCAAATGAAGCAACTGACAAAGAATGAATCTCAAAAATATACAAGCAGCTCCTGCAGCTCAACTCCAGAAAAATAAAAGACCCAATCTAAAAATGGGCCAAAGAACTAAACAGACATTTCTCCAAAGAAGACAAACAGATGGCTAACAAACACTTGAAAAGATGCTCAACATCACTCATTATCAGAGAAATGCAAATCAAAGCCACAGTGAGGTACCATCTCACACCAGTCAGAATGGCTGCTAGCAAAAATTCTACAAACAATAAATGCTGGAGAGGGTGTGGAGAAAAGGGAACCCTCTTACACTGTTGGTGGGAATGAAAACTAGTACAGCCACTATGGAGAAGAGTGTGGAGATTCTTTAAAAAACTGGAAATAGAACTGCCATATGACCCAGCAACCCCACTGCTGGGCATACACACTGAGGAAACCAGAATTGAAAGAGACACATGCACCCCAATGTTCATCGCAGAACTGTTTATAATAGCCAGGACATGGAAGCAACCTAGATGTCCGTCAGCAGACGAATGGATAAGAAAGCTGTGGTACATATATACAATGGAATATTACTCAGCCGTTAAAAATAATGCATTTGAATCAGTTCTAATGAGGTGGATGAAACTGGAGCCTATTATAAGAGTGAAGTAAGTAAGAAAGAAAAACACCAATACCGTATACTAACACATATATATGGAATTTAGAAAGATGGTAACGATGACCCTATTTCAGTTCAGTTCAGTTCAGTCGCTCAGTGGTGTCCGACTCTTTGACACCCCATGAACCACAACACACCAGGTCTCCCTGTCCATCACCAACTCCCGGAGTTCACTCAAACTTACGTCCATTGAGTCGGTGGTGCCATCCAGCCATCTCATCCTCTGTCGTCCCCTTTTCCTTCTGCCCCCAATCTCTCCCAGCATCAGAGTCTTTTCCAATGAGTCAACTCTTCGCATGAGGTGGCCAAAGTATTGGAGTTTCAGCTTTAGAATCAGTCCTTCCAATGAACACCCAGGGCTGATCTCCTTTAGGATGGACTGGTTGGATCTCCTTGCAGTCCAAGGGACTCTCAAGAGTCTTCTCCAACACCACAGTTCAAAAGCATCAATTCTTTGGCACTCAGCTTTCTTCAGTCTGACTCTCACATCCATACATGACCACTGGAAAAACCATAGCCTTGACTAAACGGACCTTTGTTGGCAAAGTAATGTCAAAGTAATAGCTTTTGAATATGCTATCTAGGTTGGTCAAACTTTCCTTCCAAGGAGTAAGCGTCTTTTAATTTCATGGCTGCAGTCACCATCTGCAGTGATTTGGGAGCCCCCAAAAATAAAGTCTGACACTGTTTCCACTGTTTCCCCATCTATTTCCCATGACCCTATATGCAAGATAGCAAAAAAGACACAGATGTAAAGAACAGACTTTTGGACTCTGTGGGAGAAAGCGAGGGTGTGATGATTTGAGAGGGTAGCGTTGAAACATGTATATTATCATATGTGAAGTGGATCACCAGTCCAGGTTCGATGCATGAGACAGGGTGCTCAGGGCTGGTGCACTGGGATGACCCCAGGGGATGGGATGGGAGGGAAGTGGGAGGCGGGTCCAGGATGGGGAACACATGTACACCCATGGCTGATTCATGTCGATGTTTGGCAAAAACCACTACAATATTGTAAAGTAATTAGCCTCCAATTAAAATAAATAAAATTTTTAAAAAACTCAACATTCAAAAAACTAAAAAAACAATCAATCCAATAGATCTTAAGGAAAAAGAAACTATAAAAAATAAACAGTAAATAACTGTAAATTATGTAGTGGAAGTAAGATTAAATAGATCAACCATCACAATACATGTAAAGAGAATGAACTCACTATTAAAATACAAAGACCCTCAGTTTTTTTTTAAGTTAGCCATATACGGTTTATGAGAGACATACTTCAAACGAAAGGACACTAAAAGGTTAGAGACATTAAAAGAGATTTTAAAAATACAAGCAAATTTTTTCCTAAGTGATTGTAGCAATATTAATGTTAGATAAAACAGAATTTAAGGCAAAAGACAACAATGTGGATAAAAAGAGAAATGCACAATTAAAAAGAACATTTCACTAAGAAGATTCAACAGCCATGAACTTGTGTGCATTTAAAGTATATACAAAAAGCAAAAAACTCATTAAAATGTAATATGGTATTGACAAACCACAGTCATGAAGGAAGATTTTATCTAATCTGTATCAGAATATGATAAATTGAGTAACTCGAACAAACAAGTCAGGATTTAGACTTCGCAGGTATATACAGAATCCTGCAAAAAGCAAAGCGAAACAAACGAACAAAAATAGAGAGTATATGTTCTTTAGAAATGCACATAAAACAAAGACAAAAAGCTAGCACAGTTTAGTTAGCTTTCGAGTCTCAATAAATTCCAAATGGTCACATAGATCATGTTCCATTACCACAGTAAAATTAAATTAGAAAACATAAAATGATAATTTTAAGTAGTAACAAATGTTTGCAAACTTATATATATATATATATATACTCTTAAAATAAGGAGAAAGGCTTTTAGGTTTGTCCTCTCTGATTTGCAGAATACTAAAGTTAGCTCTGTGCTTGCTTGGCAGCACATATGCATATACTAAAAATGGAACGATACAGAGAAGATTAGCATGGCCCCTGCACAAGGATGACACGCAAATTCGTGTAGCGTTTCATATTTTTATATTTCTTTTTCTATATTATTAGCCAAAGTGAGATAAGAAACCTCTTGATTTTAAAGCTTTAAGAGGCATTTGATTTTCTAAAAGGACAGTCTGAATTCTTTATGTTGATATAAATTTAAAGATATAAATGACTCAGTTACTCATACAAAAATATTAATCTCGATTTTTAAAAGATCCAAAAAACTGTCCAGTTTATATTTTTATGACAAATAAAAAATAGCATTAAACTGAAAAAAAAATAATAAAGTTAGCTCTTTGAGTTTAAACTCTACCTAAAATAGTGGCAGTAACACAAGGTATCCACTAGATGTCAGTATTACTTTACGTTCATTCTTATTTGCCCACATGTTGACGTCGAATTACACCCAAGACCACCCAGTCCAACGAGTTAGATCTCAGACCCAGTTCCAGCCCTTTTAGGTTTGATTCAAGTATCTAATAATACAGAAATAATAATACCTATAGTGACAAATTTTAATGTGCTATATATAAATGTAAATATCATAAAATAGTTTCCTAGATCTCTTTCAGTGATTTTCCCTGAATTATTAATTTAGCTTGCTAAAGCAGTTTTGTATAGTTTTCTAAGCCTTTTGAGAGACAAAGGGAAGCCTTTTGAGTAAGCATTTCCTATTTTGGTGGGGGGGGAACATCCCTCTAAGTTGTCGTCAATTCGTATTTGTACATTCCTCTTAGCAATACAGCCCTGTGACAGCAGTAATGCTAACATTGAAAAAGATCTCGAGAAGCTATCTATTCTAACTTCCTGCATCTTAAACACTGACAAATGGGGAACTATTCTATTTTTAAAGACTGCAGGGAAGGAAATCATCAGTCAGGAAGTTCTTCTTCCCCTCTAATCTAATTCCTTCCTGGTGAAATGTAATCCCATTTCCTCTAGCGTGAGCCTTTCCAGTTGAGGATGAAGGAATAAACTGCCCACAATCTTCACGTGGGGAATAACCCTTCACATCCTGGAATTTGTGCCTACAAGTCTCTCCTGAGCTACAAAGTAGATCTCAACAAGGGAGGAGGCAGCAGCATTGCAAAGTCAGGTAAAGTCTTAATAGACCCAAAGTTACTGTGTTAAAAGACTCACAAAAAGCCTTTTGTAATGTAAAGAGGCCTGACCTAGAAGTAAAGCAATAGGTGTTCTTATCTCCACTGGGCTCCACTAGCTTTCTGGGTTATTTTAGGAGGTCGGATTAAATACGATCATGATGGAGCACCTGCTAGGAACAAGGTTTTTAATCAATTCTTCAGGTTTCATCTATTCTTAAAACAGTCCTTACAACAGGCCTGCAAGGTAGGATGATTACAACCATTTCCAAAGAAAGAAACTGAGGCTCAGGAAGGTTAATTACATTGCCCAGAAGCACACAGCTGGTAGGTGACAGAGCTGAGCTTCGAGTTCTATACGATTCCCAGGCCGTGGAGGTACAGCCTGGGAACAGACCTCTTGTTCTTCATGTTCTTAAACTTCACAGTGATGGGCTCTAAAAACAGAATCATAGAAATAGGAGTGTAGAAGGGCATTCCCCATCCAAGCCACTGCTCCTCTTTTAACTTCAAGTTGGGTGATTGAAAGCTAAAAACGTGTGTGTTAGTATTCGATGATCAGCTGTTCAGTTTCTACATTAGGGATATGCGTGCATGCTCAGTTGCTTCAGTCATGTCCAACTCTTTGCAATCCTGCAGACTGAAGTCCACAAGGCTCCTCTGTCCATGGGATTCTCCAGGCAAGAATACTGGAGTGAGTGGGTTGCCATTTCCTCCTTCAGAGGATCTTCGTGACTCAGGGATTGAACCAGAGTCTCTAGAGTCTCCCGCATTGGCAGGCGGGTTCTTTCCTACTGAGCCACCTGGGAAGCACGTTCAGTTCAGTCGCTCAGTTGTGTCTGACTCTTTGCGACCCCATGAACTGCAGCACGCCAGGCCTCCTTGTCCATCACCAACTCGCGGAGTTCACCCAAACTCATGTCCGTTGAGTCGGTGATGCCATCCAACCATCTCATCCTCTGTTGTCCCCTTCTCCTCCTGCCCTCAATCTTTCCCAGCACCAGGGTCTTTTCAAATGAGTCAGCTCTTCGCATCATGTGGCCAAAGCATTGGAGTTTCAGCTTCAACATCAGTCCATTCTCAATCAAGTGAAGTTGAGGAATCTTCTGCTCTGTCTTTAAAAATAAAAAATAATCGTCTCGGGTGTCAAATCTGGCCCTACCTGAACTCAGAGAGTGCACTAGAAGGAATCATTCTTCCAAATATGTCTATGTGTGCGTACTCAGTCGTGTCTGACTTTCTGCTGCCCCATGGGTTGTAGCACGGCAGGCTCCTCTGTCCATGGGATTTTCCAGGCAAGAATACTGGAGTGGGTTGCCATGCCCTCTTCTAGGGTATCTTTCCAACCAGGGATCAAACTCCTGTCTCTTCCATCTCCTGCATTGGCAGGTGGGTTATTTACCAACTTCCAAGTAAGTCCTGACCAATTCTGAACGTTGATTAGGTGGTTTCTGCCTCTGCAGTGCAGACACCTGTTTTCTCCCTCTGTCCTTCTCTTCCTTCTTCATTTCCTCCTCTCCTTTTTTCCTTTTCTTCCTTTCCTTTTGCCTTTCTTTTCTCCTCTTCCTTTCTTTCTTGAAACAATCAGAGGTGAGGTAGGGGTAGGGTGGGGAGATAGAAATGGGTCAGTCAGTTCAGTCGCTCAGTCGTGTCCAACTCTTTGCAACCCCACGCACTGCCTGTCCAACAACTCCTGGAGCTTACTCAAACTTACGTCCATTGAGTCAGTGATGCCATCCAACCATCTCATCCTCTGTTGTTCCCTTCTCCTCCTGCCTTCAATCTTTCCCAGCATCAGGGTCTTTTCTAAAGAGTCAGTTCTTTTCATCAGGTGGCCAAAGTATTAGAGCTTCAGCTTCAGCATCAGTCCTTCCAATGAATATTTAGGACTGATTTCCTTTAGGATGGACTGGTTTAATCTCCTTGAAGTCCATGGGACTCTCAAGAGTCTTCTCCAACACCACAGTTCAAAAGCATCAATTCTTCGGTGCTCAGCTTGCTTTATGGTCCAACTCTCACATCTATACAGGACTACTGGAAAAACCATAGCTTTGACTACATGGACCTTTGTTGGCAAAGTAATGTCTCTGCTGTTTTTAATATGCTGTCTAGGTTGGTCATAGTTTTTCTTCCAAAGAACAAGTGTCTTTTAATTTCATGGCTGCAGTCACCATCTGCACTGATTTTGGAGCCTAAGAAAATAAAGTCTGCCACTGTTTCTACTGTTTCCCCATCTATCTGCCATGAAGTGATGGGACCAGACGCCATGATCTTAGTTTTCTGAATGCTGAGTTTTAAGTCAGCTTTTCACTCTCCTCTTTCACTTTCATCAAGAGGCTCTTTAGTTCTTCACTTTCTGCCATAAGGGTGGTATCATCTGCGTATCTGAGGTTATTGACATTTCTCCCAGCAATTTTGATTCCAGCTTGTGCTTTATCCAGCCCAGCATTTCGCATTATGTACTCTGCATATAAGTTAAATAAGCAGGATGACAATATACATCCTTGACGTACTCCTTTCCCAATTTGGAACCAGTCCGTTGTTCCATGTCCAGTTCTAACTGTTTCTTCTTGACCTGCATATAGATTTCTCAGGAGGACAGTCTGGTATTCTCATCTCTTAAGGATTTTCCACAGTTTGTCATGATCCACACAGTAGAAATGGGTGGGGGGGTCAAAAGGTACAAACTTTTAGTTATGAAATAAGTAAGTCCTTGGGATGTAAGGTACAGCATGGTGACTATACTTAGTAATATGCTATTGTATACTTGAACGTTGCTAAAAGAGTAATTGTAAAAGTTCTCATCACAAGGAGAACAATTTGCAACTATAGGAGGTGGTAGATGTTAACTAAACTTACTGTTGTGGTCATTTTGCAGTACAAACATATATCAAATCATTATGTTGTACAGTTCAGTTCAGTGGCTTCCCCGTCTCCCAGAGTTTGCTCAAACTCATGTCCATTGAGTCAGTGATGCCATCCAACCATCTAACTAGTACAATGGTATGTGCCAACTTCATCTCAAGAAAACTGAAAAAACATTTTTAATTACAAAACAATACACTCATTGAGAAAAAAAATTAAACAGTATGGGCTTCCCTGATGGCTTAATGGGTAAAAAATCTGCTTGCAATGCAGGAGACCCAGGAGACACAGGTTCGATTTCTGGGTCAGGAAGATTCCCTGGAGGAAGAAACGGCAACCCACTCCAGTATTCTTGCCTGAAAAACCCCATGGACAGAGGAAACTAGGCACGCTACAGTCCAAAGAGTCACAAAGAGTTGGCACAACTCAGACACTAAACACATACACCGAAAGGCTTGTAAAAAGTTTATTTTTTAATTGGAGTATAATTGCTTTACAATGTTGTGTTACTTTCTGTTGTACAACAGAGAGAATTAGAATCTGGAGAAGGCAATGGCACCCCACTCCAGTACTGTTGCCTGGAAAATCCCATGGATGGAGGAGCCTGGTGGGCTGCAGTCCATGGGGTCGCTAAGAGTCGGACACGACTGAGCGACTTCACTTTCACTTTCCATTTTCATGCATTGGAGAAGGAAAATGGCAACCCACTCCAGTGTTCTTGCCTGGAGAGTCCCATGGACGGAGCAGCCTGGTGGGCTGCAGTCCATGGGGTCGCTAAGAGTTGGACACGACTGAAGCAACTTAGCAGCAGCAGCAGCATACAAATATCCCTTCCTTCTGGAGCCTCCCTTCCACCCGTCAACCCCCATCCCACCCCCTAGGTCATCACAGAGGGCTTAGCTGAGCTCCCTGCCTCCCGCTATTTTATATGTGGTAGTAACCTTCCACCTGGTGGGGGTTTCAGTATCTGCAAAACAGCTCAAAGGGTATGGCTTAGAACATTATCGATAGCCCTTGACTTTGTTTAATGGCTAACCTAATATCATTTTGTCTTCCTTGACTGTTTTCCTTTCTGCATTTTCTCGCTTTAAAAAGATGAAAGTTCTCACTTGCCGTCTCTCCACCCACCTCTCTCCAGGTGGTAACCACTGATAATAGTTTGATGTGTATCCATCAGGGCGTTTTCTATGCATTTACAAAAAAAAAAAAAAAGGAAGGAGAGAAACCGAGAGAGAAGGGAGGGAGTTATTTTTACAGAACTGGGATCATATTGTTCTGTAGCCTGATTCTTTCACACACAACTATCTCAGAGACACGTAATTTTATACTTTCAACAGCTGCACAATATTTGTTAATGTAGATGTGCCTTAATTATGTAACCATTCCCCTACCCGTAGACATGTAAAGTGTCTCCAATTTGCTCCTATTCCAAACCATGCTATAGTGAAATCATAGCCCACTCATATTTATCCACTTAGTACGATTATTAGTAGGGGCAGGTTTCTACAAAAGGGATTTCTGAGTCAAAGATAGTCTATTCAAGGTTTGATAGGCCCTGTCAAGTTGTCCTTAAAAGCCTCTAAGAAGTTACACAATAAGAAGTATATAATACTTACAATATATACTTAAGTATATAATACTTACAATAATAACTAAGAAGTTACATAATGTACCAATTATTAGTTTAGCTTTTTCTTTTTAACTCTTTACATGAATTAGGAACCAGTTTAACTTTCACAGTGGAGAAGGCAATGGCACCTCACTCCAGTACTCTTGCCTGGAAAATCCCATGGACAGAGCAGCCTGGTAGGCTGTAGTCCATGGGGTCACAAAGAGTCAGACACAACTGAGCGACTTCACTTTCACTTTTCACTTTCATGCACTGGAGAAGGAAATGGCAACCCACTCCAGTGTTCTTGCCTGGAGAATCCCAGGGATGGAGGAGCCTGGTGGGCTGCCGTCTAAGGGGTCGCACAGAGTCGGACACGACTGAAGTTACTTAGCAGTGGCAGCAGCTAACTTTCACAGCACAAGCAAATAGGAGTGATGAACAGAGAATATGCCGAGGCTTCAGGACCACTATTTAAGGATACTTTCAACATTTTTCTAACATTATTTTGTGCAATTGCTTTATTTTAGAGGGGAAAGCGATGAGCATGAGACTGGTTGGATTTTTTACTTTCTTTTTAAGGACTTTTTAGAGCAGTTTTAAGGGCTTCCCTGGTAGCTCAGTGGTAAAGAATCTGCCTGCAATGCAGGAGACTCTAGTTTAATTCCTGGTTTGGCAAGATCCCCTGGAGAAGGGATAGGCTACCCACTCCAGTATTCTTGGGGTTCCCTGGTGGCTCAGCTGGTAAAGAATCTGCCTGTGATGAGGGAGACCTGGGTTTGATCCCTGGGTTGGGAAGATCCCCTGGAGAAGTTAAGCATGGGATTGGTTGATTTCTTGGCTTTTTTTTTTTTTTAAGACTTTTAATAGAGCGGTTTTAAGTTCAAAGCAAAATTGAGGGAAAGGTACAGAGATCTCTCATATTCCTCTCCCCTCACTGCTCCCCCATTATCAGTATTCCCCACCACAGCAGCATGTTTGTTACAATGGATCAACCTATACTGACACGTTATAATCACCCAATGTCTATGGTTTACATTAGGGTTCTCTCTGGTGTTATTTGTTACATGAATTTGGACACATGCAAAATGACCTGTCCATCATTATATTGATAGTAACATCCAGAGTATTTTCCTGCTCCTTTGTCCATGGGATTATCCCAGCAAGAACATTGGAACAGGTTGCCATTTCCTTCTCCAGGCGAATCTTCCCAGACCAGGGATTGAACCCATGTATTTCTGGCGGCTCCTGCACTGGCAGGCAGATTCTCCACCACCGAGACACCTGGGAAGCCCAGGGTATTTTCACTACTCTGCAAATCCTCTGTGCTCCACCAATTCATCTCCCTCTCCAGCCCCTGGCAGTCACTAATCATTTTCCTGTCTCCATAATTTTTCCCTTTCCTTGAATATCATATAGTTGGAATCATACCATTTGTATCCATTTCAGACTGACTTCTTTTGCTTAGTAATATGCATTTAAGTTTCCTCTGTGTCATTTCTTGGTTTGATAGCCCCCAGCCCCTATTTTTTGTGCTGAATGGCTGTATCATAGTTTATTTATCCATTCACCTACTGAAAAACACCATGATTGCTTCAAGTTTTGGCCATTATTCATAAAGCTGCTAGAAATATCTGTGTGCATGTTTTTTTTTTGGGGGGGGGACATAAGCTTTCAACTCTTTTGGGTAAATATCTATCCAGTCTGGATACTGGATTGTATGGTCAGAGTAGGTTAATCCTGTAAGAAAGCACCAGACTGTCTTCCGAAGTTGCTGTAACACTGTGCATCCCCACCAGCAATAAATTAGAGTTTCTGTTGCTCCATGGGCTTTCCTGGTGACTCAGTGGTAAAGGATCCACCTGCAATGCAGGAGACATGGGTTCAACCCCTGGGTCAAGAAGGTCCCCTGGAGGAGGGCATGGCAACCCACTTTAGTTTTGTTGCCTGGAGAGCGCTGTGGACAGAGGAGCCTTGCGGGCTACAGTCCGTGGGGTCACAAAGAGTTGGACGTGACTGATCAACTGCGCATACACACAGCTCATCCATGATATTGTATGATGTGCAGCATCTTTCCATATGCTTATTTACATCTGTATCTCTTCTTTGGTGAGGTGTCTGCTAAGGTCTTGGCCTGTTTTATAATCAGGTTGCTTTCTTACAGAGTTTTAAGAGTTCTTTGTATATTTAGGATAACCGTCCTTTATCAGAACTATCTTTTCCAAATATTTTCTCCCACTCTATGACTGATTTTCTTATTCTCTTAACATTATATTTCAAAGAACACAAGTTTTTAGCTTTAATGAAGTCCAACATAGCACTTTTTAATAGATCATGCTTTCAATGTAAAAAGTCATCGCCTTATCCAAGGTCATCCAAGTTTTCTCCTATGTTATTTTCTAGCATTTTTTTAGTTTGCATTTTACCCTTAGGTCTATGATCCATTCTGAGTTAATTTTGTAAAGGGTATGAAGTCTCTGTCTAGATTCATGTTTTTGCATGTCGACATCCAGTTGTTCTAGTATCATTAGTTGGAGGAACTGTCTTTTTTCTATTGTGTTGCTTTTATTCCTTTGTGAAAGATCACTTAACTCTGTAGACACATGGTCTGGGCTTCCCTGGTGGCTCAATGGTAAAATATCCACCTGCAACGCAGGAGATGCAGGTTCGATCCCTGGCTCAGCAAGATCCCCTGGAGGAGGGCATGGCAACCCACTCCAGTATTCTTGCCTGGGAAATCACACAGACTGAGGAGCCTGGTGGGCTGCAGTCCATAAGGTTGCAAAGAATCTGAAGTGACTTGGCACACACATGTGGTCTGCTTCTGGGCTGTGTATTCCATTACACTGGTTTGTTTTGTTGCCAGTACTACACGGTCTTGATAACTGTGAGTGAGTGAGTGATAGTCGCTCAGTCACGTCTGACTCTTTGCAGCCCTACGGACTGCAGTCCACCAGGCTCCTTTGTCCATGGAATTCTCCAGGTAAGAATGCTGGAGTGGGTTGCCATTTGCTTCCTTTAATTGTGCTTTAAGGTAAATTTTGAAGTCAGGACACATCTGTTCTCCTATCTTCCCTTCTTCAGTATTGTGTTGGCTATTCTGGGTCTTTTGCCTCTCCACATAAACTTTAGTATCAGCTTCTCAGTATCCATGGAATAACTTCCTGGAACTTTCACTGGGGTTGTATTGATAAACTGGATAGATCTGACATCTTAACAATGTTGTTGGCTTTAAAAAAAAAAATGAAGCAAAACTCATATAGAATGAAGCTCACATATCTAAAGTGTACAATTCAGTGAGTTTTGGTAAATGTAATTGAGATTATTTATATCACCTCAGTGGAGGAGAGAATGGCACCCACTCCGTATTCTTGCCTAGAAAATGCTATGGACAGAGGAGCCTGGCAGGCAACAGTGCATGGGGTCACAAGAGTTGGACACGACTTAGTGACTAGACCACCACCACAAAAAAAAATAAAATAAACCACCACCACCATATCACCTCAGACGATTCCCTTATATTCACGTCCAGTAAATCCCAAATCTCATAAATATTCTCATACACAACTTTTTATGGACATAATTTTTTTTTTCATTTGAGCAGGTATCTACAAGTAGAATTGCTAAATGATGGCATAGTTAAATACATAAGTTGTTACCATATAGGTGGTACTGTTTTGCCAATAACACTGTATGGAATTTTTACACTTCCAGTCTCACCAATTGGTGAGTCTCACCATTTGGTATGAACCAAAATGTCATTATGATTTTAATCTGCAATTTTCTGACAGCTAGTGATGTTTGAGCTTTTATTCTTGTACATTTCTTTTCTGAAGTATCTGTTCAAGCATTCCATCCATTTTAAAAATTCTTGTTTGTTTTTAACTGTTGATTTGTAGGACTCTTTATGTATTCTGTATGTAAGTCCTTTCTCAAATATGGATATTATATTTTCTAGTGGTCTGTGGCTTATCATTTTATTTTACTAATGGAGCCTTTAGATAAACAGAAGTCTTAAAATTTTTATAAAGTCCCAATTTACAAATTTTCCTTTTATGTTTAGTGTTTTTGTCTCCTCATAAGAAATCTTTGCCAGTCCATGGTCTCAAAGATATCCTCCTATGCTTTCTTCTAGAAACTACTGAGTTTTAGCTTTTAGGTTCAAACATAAAATTCATCTCACTTTCTGTGTCTGGTGTGACATAGGAACTGTGAGCTCATTCACTGAGTATGTATTTGCTGAATGCTATCTGTTGACCTAAAGGCATAATATTCTCTTATTTTCTTCTATTATCATTTTAATGTCTGTAGGATCTGTAGTATCATCTCTGTTTTATTCCTGATATTTATCATTTGTGCTTCTCTTTTTTTCTTAATCATCCTTGCTAGGAGTTTATACATTGTATTCAATCTTTTCAAAAAAGCAATTTTTGGTAATTTCACACATTGTATTCTATCGTATTGATTTCTGCTCTTATCATTTTTATTTCCTTCCTTTTATTAATTATTCTTTTCTATAGCCATTTAAAATAAAAACTTACATCATTGATGTAATATCTTTCTTTATTAAAACATAATCATTTAAGGTTTATTCACTCTCAGAACTGATTTAGCTACATTCCACAAATTTTAATATGTTGTATGTTCATTGTCATTCATTTTGAAGTAGTTTCTAATTTCCCCTGTGTTTTCTTCTTTGACCCACAGTTCATTTAGCAGTCTTCAAGATATAGTATTAATTTCTAATTTAACTCTACTATGTAAGAAAATAACTTTGTAAAATTTCCTTTGAAATTTGAGACTTATTTTATGACCCAGCATATGGTTTATCTTGGTGAATACTCTATGTGAACTTGAAAAGAATATGTATTCTGAAAGTGTAGGTAAAAACATTCTATAAATGTCAAATAGGTCAAGGTGGTTGGTAATGTTCAAATCTCCTGTGCTCTTGATTTTTCATCTAGTTGGTCTATCAAGTACTGGGGAATTAATATCAAAGTCTCTAACTACGACTGGATATTTCTTTCTCTTTTTGCTCTGTCCATTTTTCTTCATATCTTTTGAAGCTCTGTTATTAATTATATATGCGTTTATAGTTGATTAGTGTGTCTTTCTGTTGACTTGGTCATCTATCCACATGCAATGCCTTAAGTTCTAGCAGTGCTCCTTTGTGTGAAGTCCCGTTCGTCTTGGGGTAACACAGCCACATCTTCTTTCTTATGCTCACAGTCTGCATGACATAACTTTTTATTTTTAAGCTGTCTCTTTGCATTTAAAGTGCACCTCTTAAAGACTGCATATGGTGGAATCTGGCCTTTTATACTATTTGGCAGGATCTATCTTTTAATTAGTGTTTAGCTTATTTAATACTGATACAGTTGAATTTAGGTTTACTGTTTTATTATTTGTTTTCTATTTTTCCTATCTTTTTCTTTTGTTTCTCCCTCCCTGCGTTATTTTGGATTTATAATATTTTTAAAATGTTATCTTTAATTTCTCCATGGATTTAACTGTACCTTTTTGTATTACTTAAGTGATTTGTCAAGTTTTATAAAATGCATTCTTAACTTACCACAGCCTACTCAAATTGGATATTTTACCCCTTCATGTAAAATTTAAAAATACAGCAACAGTAAAATTCCATTAATGCCCATATTGTATATCACTATGTTACAAATACCAAAATACATTATAAATTTTGCTTTAGTGATTTGTTTTGAAATTTTAATGAGATATAATTGGCATGCATCACTGTATAAGTTTAAAGTGTTCAGCATAATGACTTGACTTACATACATCATGAAAGTATTACCACAATAAGTTTAGTGAACATCTATCATCTCATAAATGTACAAAAATTAAAGAATTAGAAAACAATTTCCCCTTGTTATAAGAACTCTTAGGATTTACTCTCTTAACGACTTTCATATATAATATATAATGTATAGCAGTGTTAATTCTATTTATCATGTTGTACATTACATCCCTAGTGACTCATTTCTTTGGTAACTCTTTTTGTGCTTTTATACTTCTATTGATATCAATTTGTATCTGCTATCATTTCCTTTCAGCCTGTAAAGTTTCTTTTAACCCATCTTTAGCAAATCAACCTTTACCTTCATTTTTGAAGGATACTTTTGCTGGGTGTAGAATTCTGGATGGATTGAATTTATTATTTAGCACTTCAGTGATATTGTTCTATGGCCTCTGTCTCCACTGTTTCTGTTGAAAAGTCACTTATTATCTGTATCATTGTCCCCTTATGTGATGTCCTTTCCTCCTGAGAACTTTTCAGGATTTTCTCTTTATCATTGGTTTTCAGAAATTTGGCTAACCTGTGTCTAGATGTGGTTTCTTCATACTTTGTATGGGGTTTGCTAATCTACTTGGATCTGTAATTTGATGTTTTCCATCAAATTTGGGAATTTTTCTTTTATTATTTTTTCAATTGTTTTTTCTCTTTCATTTTTTTCTCTCCTCTTCTCCTGAGAAGCCTATTCCATATATGTTACACTGTTTGGTTTTTTCCCACAGGACCCTGAAGTTCTTTTCACATACTTAAAAAACTGTTTTCCTCCCTATTCTTTACTTTGGATAGTTGGTATGGATGCATTCAAGTTTTCTGACCCTTTATACTGCTCTTAAGACTAGCTGGTGAGTTTTATTCTAAACATTATAATTTTCATTTCTAAAATGTCCATTTGGCTCATTTTTTGCAGTTTCCATTTCTTTGCTGTAATTCTCCATCTGTCTGCTTACTATAATTATCTTATTCTTTACCCCTTAAATAAATATTATATTATAGCTGCGTTAAAGTCTTTGTAACATCTTGGACATCTCAGGTCATTTACTGTATGGTCACATTTTCCTGGTTTCTTCATATGTCTAGTAATTTTTAAATTTTATATTGAACATTGTAGAAGATACATTATAGGTTCTGTTATTTTCCTGTGAACAGTATTTAATTTTGTTCTATCTGCCAGTTAAATTACTGACTGATCACCTTGAAAGTGTAGAGGCTTGGTTTGATGCTTTGACAGGGTCCATTTTCATTTTGTGATTAGTCTTAGGGCAAATACCTCAATGTCTAGTCTTTGTACCCAGGGTGTAACTTTTCTAGAGTTTAAGTCAAAATCTTGAAAAGTTACCATACTTGGCAGGACTCAGAATCTTGACTCTGTCTCCACATAGTGAACAGGAGCTAAAATCTCTGTTCTGTTCTTTCAGTCCTCCAGCTGTGGTTGTCCTAATTCCTCTGCAGTACCTCTTTTAGGGGTTTTTACCCCTCGATTTCCAGTCACTGTAATAAACCCAAATTCCATTCTCTGAATTCTCAGGCCAATTCAGATGGTGCGGCTTTCTGCTTGAGTTACAGGTGTCCTGTAATAGGTGGACCCTAGAGTACGCTCAGGAAAATCCATAAGCATATTGATAAACATATGGATCTTTCTTTATATCTCTTTTTTCATTTTAAAAAAATTTGCTTTTAATTGGAGGTTAATTGCTTTATGATGTTGTATTGCTTTCTGCCATACCATTCATCAGCATGAGTCAGTCATAGATATACACACGTCCCCTCCCTCTTGAACTTCCCTCCCACCCCCCACCCCACTCTAGGTTATCACAGCATCCTAGGCTGAGCTGCCTGCTCTATATAACATCTTCCCATTAGCCATCTATTTTGCATATGGTAATGTATATATTTCAATGTTACTCTCTCAATTTGTCCCACCCTCTCCTTTCCCTACTGTGTTGGTAAGTCTATTCTCTATGTCTGAGCCTCAATTCCTGCCCTGCAAATACGTTCATCAGTACCATTTTCCTCATTCTATATATATGTGTTAATATACGGTATTTTGTTTTTCTCTTTCTGACTTACTTCAGTCTGTATAACAGGTTCTAGTGTCTGTATAACAGGCTCTAGTTTCATCCACCTCACTAGAACTGACTCAAATTCATTCCTTTTTATTTCATTGCATACATGTACCACAACTTCTTTATCCATTCATCTGTCAATGGACATTCAGGTTGCTTCCGTGTCCTGACTGTTGTAAATAGTGGTGTGATGAACACTGGGGTAAACATATGGATCTTATCCAGTGTGGTTTCTTATTTCAAGGATCAAATTCCCTGCAGTTTCTGCCTACTTTGGTATCTGACCAATATGTTTAAATAGCTGTCTTTTAATATTTTAACCAGAGTTTATAATTGCTATCTGTAGGAAGGACAGTCTGACAGAAGCTACTCCACCATGATTAGAACCAGAACATATACAGGTAACTTATTCATTTGATTTCACCGAAATGATAGCTGCCTTCTACACACACAGCAAAGACTGCTTACAATTTGGGGATGAAGCGTTCATTTTTGAATCACTGGCTTCCACTTCTAGATCATCATCTTTGCTTTACTAAAAGGTAGACGTGCCAAAGAAACACGTTTGCCTTCCTTGTGACAATTTCAAATGAAGTACCATGTCTGCTTTTGAATAATTCAGTGTCTATAATAGAGATTTAGGACCTCAGCCTTCTAAAATTCTTCAGCCTGAAAGATGTGATTTTACAAATAGTGCCTTGGAAACAGCTTCATGACCGACCGTTTATGTAAATAAGGGAAACCTCTGTTTTAAATAGTTTTATTGGGTATACTGGGCAAATTAAGGGAAAGAGAGCCAGGTAAAAGAATTTAGTGTGCTGGGAAATGTGGAGTGTTTATTTTGTAGGATGTGGTTTATAGATTCCTGGTTGGAATGGCCCATACCATGAGAGTTCCGGGTGGGTGCCATGCCACACAGGAAACAATGGTAGCCTGCCCCTGGGAGTAAGCCAGAGAGCTAACACATTCAGTGTGCATTGAAATGCTTCATCAACACGCCTTCTGCAGGGCCTGCCCTCTCTGCTGGGTCACTGACCTTTATAAGTGCACAGTCATGGCCACCGCCTGACAGGCATGAAAAGAAGACAGACAATGGGTGAGAAGGAGACATGCACAGAGGGGGGAAAATGCAGTCATTCAAGGGATTTACTGGTCAGGGGTGTCATGTCCTATGTCCAACTCCAGAATGCAAACGATGGTGTTTAAACCATGCATATCAAACTGAATAAATATAAGGAATGATTATTATCCACATAAAAATATCCCTGAGAATTGTGATCAGTTTTATGGCAGCACAGAACAACGTAGAAACTTGCTGTTCGCTATAAAAATTTTCATCAAGTTCTAAAAGCTTTACATCATTAACATTGATTAGAGCATCCTACAGCCTGATTTCAAAGGCATTCCAGACTTCAGAGACAGCATCATATAGCAGCTTCAAGTAGGGGGAAAATAATTGAATTTGGGTCCTGAATTCATCACGAAGTAGCTGTGTAACCTTGAACTGCTTGCTACAAACCACCATTCTTCATCTGTATATCTTCATCTGTTTATCAAGTAGGTGTTCTTCTAGTAGAATGATCCATTTCCCTGGTATCTTAGGATATCTGTTTTTACTGTCCCCTTGCAGTCTCAGATGATTCGTACAGCTTCTTGTTCAGGAAGTTTAAAAATCATGTTAACCCAGTGATTTTCAAAACAAGTTCCTGGAACCCTAAATGCTTCCTCAGTTCAATAATATGCCTGCCCTAGTATTATTTTACATATTAGAATTGCATGTAGGCTTGTATTTTTTATTTTATTTTTAAAAAGGTTCATTAGTAGGAGGAAAAAGCATTTGAAAATCCATTCTCAAGGATGTTTCTTCTATTTCCAAAGACCTGTAATTTTTGTAATGAAAAAGGAAGGCATAAATGTGTACCTCTTACTGATAAAACTTTTTTCAGAGGCTTCTATCAGATATTAAATGACATATCACTCCTATTGATTCTTAACCAAAATACCAAAATACTCTTCTGACAGAGAAATAATGTACTACAGATACATACGGAAAGACACACGTGTTCTGAGAGGCGTGATCTAGAATGGGGACACTGTCCTAGCTTGCACGCACACCTTTCCCCACTAAAGAGACAGTCCCGTAGATCGGTGGTGGTGTCAGCTGGCTCTGACTGCATTTCATGGCCTCTCAGTGCTACTGCGCTTATCTGAAAATTACATCAACCTACAGGGGCTCAGCAGAAAGAATTCTACAGGTAAAGGCACGAGAAGCGGGTTTGATTCCTGGGTCAAGAAGATCCCCTGGAGAAGGAAATGGCAACCCACTCCAGTATTCTTGCCTGGGAAATCCCATGGACAGAAAGCAGCCTGGCGGGCTATAGGGCATGGGGTCTCAAAAAAGTCAGACATGACTTAGCAACTCAACAACAACAAATCTAACTTTAACTGAACCTGAACATAATTACATGCAAAAATTTGCAGAAATAAGTGTATGATGCATTTCAAAGCCAAATAAAAATGATTTCTATTATTGATCACTGAGAAGTAATCTTTCTCACTGCTGCCTTCTATAAATACAAGGCAACTAAAGAGGTGTTAAAGTGAAAGTGTTAGTCATTCAGTTGTGTCCGACCTTTCGTGACCCCATGGACTGCAGCCCGCCAAGCTCCTCTGTCCAAGGAATTCTCGCCTGGAGCCACTAGCAAGTAGCAAGGGTAGCCATGCCCTTCTCCAAGAGATCTTCCCAACCCAGGAATTGACCCTGAGTCTTCCGCATTGCAAGTGGATTCTATACCATCGGTGCCACCAAGGAAGCCCAACTAAAGACGTTAATGTGTGTGAATAACCCGCAAGTGGGTTCCTAACTACAAAATATATATTCAGTATTTACAGGAGTTTTCCCTTCCAAAACCTACCCCCTTCTGTGGTAACAATTCTACTCCCTCTTTGCAAAAGTAAAGAAAGGTAATCCTGGAGAGAATGACATCAAGGTTCATTTTAATAGTCAGGATAATTGTCCTTGACTGCTGAAGACCTGAGCTCTCTGAAAGAACAAAGTGTCTGTTAGGTATTAAGGGGAAAGCCTTGTCCATCTTCTGGAAGAAGAGGGTGATACTTCCTGCGAGTCTCTAAGCCTTTGTGGTTGAAATAACTGTTCCGGGGGCTTCACGAGAAACACTGGAGAAGCAGTCATTGTGTTTATTGTATTTATCCACGCCACGGAATGCAAAGGTGCTGGAACACCCTCTAGGAGTCTTAATTTTGTTGAGTAAAAACTTACGAATCATTCCCGTAGCCTAAAATATCACAGATGCTGAACAGTACTCAGTTAGCTTTTTAGATGTCTTTTTAGTTCTTTATTTCTCTATTCCTTCATAAAGGTTTTCTTGCTAGAGGGTGGAAGGGCGCCCATTTAAATGTAACAGCGACGACTGTTAGAATTCTGAGGGAAGTTGAGTGTGGTCACCCCACCCATTTCATCCCATTTCTTCCCGTGTGAGGTAGGATTTGAGTCATATTCATTTGCCCCAGACCACACCAAAATTAAGCTGTTCACGTCCGAAACATTCCATGAATTCAGTTGCGAGGAGGAATTTGTTCAGCCATGTCATGGATTCATATTTCCCTTCCCTTCCAAGAAGGTCTGGGTGTCCTTATAAGGGAGAACGCCTCTGTTTCCCACAGTGTGGAGAGCTAAATAAATACTCTCTCACAGTCAATGCAGAGGTAACTTTTTTTTTTAATGGATTAAAAAAAAAAAAAGCAGTTCTGAGAATCCATCACTGTTTCAGCATCCCCATTCAGAGAGGGGGCTTTTGTCTCTCTCTCAGTGGGAGCTGCCATTTTAATGGGGCCTCCAGCGGGGCCTAGTTTGATGATGTGAAGTAGGCCTGCAAGAATCGAGGAATTTTTTTAAATTTAGATTTTGGTTAATTTAACCATACTTGCTTTCAAATGAACTGCAATTTTAAAAAGTGAATCCACGGTAAATGTCTCTGAGAAGTTGCTACCAGAGAATTTCAGCAGTTTCTCATTTAGGAAACTTTTTCACGTGAAAACCAATCCCTCGAAGTCCTAATAAGTATCACCTCCCCCCTCCCAATAGTCCCCATCTGTGTGCAAAGATGAAAATTGGGAGGAGAATTCATTCTTTAAATTATGCCTATATTTACACACACATAAAGTGGGCACAGGCACGCACTTCTAAGTGCTAAATGAAAGCATCTTCCAAAAATTGCTTTTAGCTGATTGGTGACACCAAGCCAGGACTGGGGTGGCTTGGTGGTAATTCTGGGGTTTCCCTTTGGCCTGAGTCGGGAGCACAAAGGTACAGGGAGTACTGCCCCCACCCACACCCCCACTCCAGTGCCAAAGTTCCTCTCCACCCCACACGGATGCCAACCTCCCAAAGCACACTTTCTAGATACAACTGTTGCTCTCAGTAATCAGGATGAGGCTGCAGAACCAAACTGGCCCACGGGCCACTTTGCACAGACCTGCTCTGCCCCTGCCCTGCGGCCCCATGGCCACACACTGGCTGCGTCTGGCAGCTGCGAGCCCAGATGCCAACCGCTGGAATGTGTTTCATGTTCCCAAGTCTCTGCCTGGCGGCCTCGGGGAAGGCGGCTCCCTGGCCTTACCAGGCTGGGCCAGCAGGGGAGCTGCTGTTAGATCCCTTTACAGATGAGCCTTCACCCCTCCATGAAGGGTTTGTCTGCACCAAGTCCATGCAGGATGTACACTGAGCTCCTCTGAAGGGCTGACTGCATGGGCCTGCTGCACCCTCTGCGCTCCCGGGTATTCCTGTGTGCGTGTGGGTATGTGAGCTCATATTCTTACATAGAGGCACTCACTTGTTGCAGAAACAAATGAATAGGTGAACGAGTGAATGAGGTTTTTTAAAAAAGCATGGAAGAAGGGATGTATTTCTGAAAAAAAAGCAAATGTCTGAGGAAGAGCCACAGGCCTGTATATGTTGTCACGTGTATCTATCTTTGATTCCATTATTGGGGAGTTTACATAAAGATGTCTTACAGTCAGTCAGCAAAGTCGCTCAGTCATGTCCGACTCTTTGCAACCCTGTGGACGGTAGCCTACCAGGCTCCTCCATCCATGGGATTTTCTAGGCAAGAGTACTGGAATGGGTTGCTATTTCCTTCTCCAGGGGATCTTCCTGACCCACGGATCGAACCCAGGTCTCCGGCATTGCAGGTAGACGCTTTACCACCTGAGCCACCAAGGAAGCCCTAATAAAATGAAAAAGTAACCAGCAAACAAGAAAAGCACTCCTTGATGAAAGTGGAGGGGCACGGAATTGTCCCCACAAAATAATTTTAAATTCAGCTTAAATTGTTCCATAATGTCCTTCTTTTTACTCAAAAGTATCTATCATGGACAACCCTGCATGCCAATATATACATTCTTTTTTTTTTCCCAGTATAGATATTTTTTAGAGGTCTGTAATATTTCAGAATACCAATATATGGTGGTGTGTTTAGTCCTTCCAAAATGACTTATGGCCATTTAAGTTGTCCCCAAGTTTTCAGTGATACAAATAAAGCTGCCATAAATATCCTTACATGTACACCATAAATTTTAAGCTATTGTATTTACTATAATGTCTTACTTTTTGCCATGCAGCTTGCAGAATCTTAGTTCCCCTGCATGCGTACATGCTAAGTCACTTCATTCGTGTCCAATTCTTTGAGACCCTATGGACTGTAGCCCACCAGGCTCCTCTGTCCATGGGATTCTCCAGGAAAGAATACTGCAGTGGGTTGCCATGCCCTCCATCTTCTGGATTCAGGGATCGAACCTGCATCTCTATGTCTCATGCATCGGCAGGTGGGTTCTTTACCACTAGTGCTACCTGGGAAGCCCCTTGGAATTCCCCTTGGGAATCCCCTACCCAGGATTAAACCCGGGCCCCAGACCACCAGGGAATTCAAGCATGTCTTATTTAGATTCAGTTGCCTGAAGCTATCGATCGAGCAGACAGAGGCAGCAGGTGAAGCACAGGTGTTGTATCAAGCGTGAGGCTGCACGTTGCAAAGCAGTGAGTTACAAGGGGCTTAGACAAACCGAGTACGCTCACCAGCAGTTGCCCTAAGGTTTGAAAGGTATGATTTTCTACAGTCATGAGACTATTTTCGTAAACTCTTCTTTCCTATATCACACCTGTAGATATATGAAACTCTGTCTCCAACTTTGTAACTAAAGTGGGTATGGAATCCCATCTGCCATAATAATCATGAGGACAGGAATAGTTGTAAGGTTCTCTGTAGCTAAAATGACTTTAGAGGTTACTGCAACCTACAGCCATTTTCCTTTTATTTCTCAAGGCCTGAAATTAAACATTAAAATTTATTTTTCCTTCAGTTTGATCTCCTCTCCATTGTACAGTTTCTTTTATATGTTTTTAAGATCCCCCCCAACATCTGTATTAATTGAGTCTAGATTCATTCCTTTATCCATTCAATTATTGATATAGATTAGAACATAATAGAGCTCAATAATCTTCAGTGTTCCAGGACAAAGTCATCACAACTTAACCAGCTGGGCCAATGAGTCCTTTTTATTAATTTATGTTTTATATTTTTAAGTCATTTTATGAATAATTTCTAGAAATAACAGGATAGTTAAAATGATTTTGTTAGAAGTGATAAGAACTTAAACATAATAAATTCAAATTTACATTCCATACTTTCCTGGTTTTGAAGGTGTCTATGCCCAAAATTGAAGAAAGTAGGGAAAACCACTAGACTATTCAGGTATGACCTAAATCAAATCCCTTATGATTATACAGTGGAAGTGAGAAATAGATTTAAGGGACTAGATCTGATAGATAGAGTGCCTGATGAACTATGGACTGAAGTTCATGACATTGTACAGGAGACAGGGATCAAAACCATCCCCATGGAAAAGAAATGCAAAAAAAGCAAAATGGTTGTCTGGGGAGGCCCTACAAATAGCTGTGAAAAGAAGAGAAGCGAAAAGCAAAGGAGAAAAGGAAAGATATAAGCATCTGAATGCAGTGTTCCAAAGAATAGCAAGAAGAGATACGAAAGCCTTCCTCAGCGATCAGTGCAAAGAAATAGAGGAAAACAACAGAATGGGAAAGACTAGCGATCTCTTCAAGAAAATTAGAGATACCAAGGGAACATTTCATGCAAAGATGGGCTTGAAATAGGTCAGAAATGGTATGGACCTAACAGAAGCAGAAGATATTAAGAAGAGGTGGCAAGAATACACAGAAGAACTGTACAAAAAAGATCTTCACGACCAAGATAATCATGATGGTATGATCACTCACCTAGAGCCAGACATCCTGGAATGTGAAGTCAAGTGGGCTTTAGGAAGCATCACTACGAACAAAGCTAGTGGAGGTGATGGAATTCCAGTTGAGCTATTTCAAGTCCTGAAGGATGATGCTGTGAAAGTGCTGCACTCAGTAAGCCAGCAAGTTTGGAGAACTCAGCAGTGGCCACAGGACTGGAAAAGGTCAGTTTTCATTCCAATCCCAAAGAAAGGCAATGCCAAACAATGCTCAAACTACCGCACAATTGCACTCATCTCACACGCTAGTAAAGTAATGCTCAAAATTCTCCATGTCAGGATTCAGCAATATGTGAACCGTGAACTTCCTGATGTTCAAGCTGGTTTTAGAAAAGGCAGAGGAACCAGAGATCAAATTGCCGACATCTGCTGTATCATGGAAAAAGCAAGAGAGTTCCAGAAAAAGATCTGCTTTATTGACTATGCCAAAGCCTTTGACTGTGTGGATCACAATAAACTGTGGAAAATTCTGAAAGAGATGGGAATACCAGACCACCTGACCTGCCTCTTGAGAAACCTGTATGCAGGCCAGGAAGCAACAGTTAGAACTGGACATGGAACAACAGACTGGTTCCAAATAGGAAACGGAGTACACCAAGGCTGTATATTGTCACCCTGCTTATTTAACTTTTATGCAGAGTACATCATGAGAAATGCTGAGCTGTAAGAAGCACAAGCTGGAATCAAGATTGCCAGGAGAAATATCAATAACCTCAGATATGCAGATGACACCACCCTTATGGCAGAAAGTGAGGAGGAACTAAAAAGCCTCTTGATGAAAGTGAAAGAGGAGAGTGAAAAAGTTGGCTTAAAGCTCAACATTCAGAAAACGAAGATCATAGCATCTGGTCCCATCACTTCATGGGAAATAGATGGGGAAACAGTGGAAACAGTGTCAGACTTTATTTTTGGGGGCTCCAAAATCACTGCAGATGGTGACTGCAGCCATGAAATTAAAAGACACTTACTCCTTGGAAGGAAAGTTATGACCAACCCAGATAGCATATTGAAAAGCAGAGACATTACTTTGCCAACAAACGTCCGTTTAGTCAAGGCTATGGTTTTTCCAGTGGTCATGTATGGATGCAAGAGTTGGACTGTGAAGAAAGCTTAGCGCCGAAGAACTGATGCTTTTGAACTGTGGTGTTGGAGAAGACCCTTGAGTCCCTTGGACTGCAAGGAGATCCAACCAGTCCATCCTGAAGGAGATCAGCCTGAGGTGTTCTTTGGAAGGAATGATACTAAAGCTGAAACTCCAGTACTTTGGCCACCTCATGCAAAGATTTGATTCATTGGAAAAGACTCTGATGCTGGGAGGGATTGGGGGAAGGAAGAAAAGGGGACGACAGAGGATGAGATGGCTGGTTGGCATCACCGACTCGATAGATGTGAGTCTGAGTAAACTCCGGGAGATGGTGATGGACATGGAGGCCTGGCGTGCTGTGATTCATGGAGTCACAGAGAGTTGGACACGACTGAGCGACTGAACTGAACTTAACTGATGCTCAAAATGGGCACTGTCTTTAAAATTCGACTGTCCATTGATTGTTATGTGGGAGCCTGGATCATATCCACAGTGTAAATACTTATTCCAGATTTCAAATACCTCTTTTTATAAATTTTAATGTATCATTATTCCTGGTTCTTATTGAGTTTGGCATTATCAAAATGCAATTCAGGTCTGGAACATATAGCTAAGATAAAACTGGCCCATCACAATACTTTGCAGAAAGCATTGGATAGAAATGGAAATTAACAAATTGTTGTGTGCTATGCACGCATGCTCAGTTGCTTCAGTTGCGTCTGACTCTTTGCAACCCATAGACTAGACTGTAACCCGCTGGCTCCTCTGTCCATGTGATTCTCCTGGCAAGAATACTGGAGTGGGTTACCATGCCCTCCTTCAGGGGATCTTCCTGACCCAGAAATTGAACCCATGTCAGAAGCATGGCCAGAAGCATGGTGACCAGAGGCAGGGCTTTGGGGTCAGCAAACTGTTTGAAAGCTTAGCCTTGCCACTGACTAGCTGCATGATCTTGCAGCAGTTCCTTAAAGTCTATAAGCCTCAGTTTCTTTATCTGTCAAATGGAAATAACCTCTTTATCTAGTGTTGGTGTGAAGGTTAAATGTCTATCCTGTAGTTAGGACTCAGTGAAGTCATTATTATTATTGGATTTCCCTTGTATGATTATCCTTCCCAAAATGCCCTGTGTCCCCAAAGCATATCCCCAGAGATATGCTTTCCTTTCCCCCTGATCTCAGAAGAACATCAGAAAAATTATTTTCTAAAAACCATAACTGCTAAGTGCATTTTGCAGAGGTGACTAGTATGGTTTTGGCGTATAGCAGCCATCTAAATATTTTGAGTCAATTTTAGCAATTGATATTACTAAAAGTATCTGCCTTATTAAATCATAAAAAACATTTCATTCATTCAACAATTACAGAGCACTCATACTGAGTTTCAGGCACTGTGCTAGATACTTGTTGTATGTATAGTAGTATTCCAAGCTGATAATGTACTACATTTGTAGAACTTTGACTCTAACAAACCAAAACATAAGTAATAGCTGGATTTCAAATACTGGTGACTGTGTAAGGTGGGAAGTAAATTTCAGGTATCCTCCTAATCACAATCCACTATACTTTATTTTATAGTTTAGTGAGCATGATGGAGAAGAGAGTTTTAGGGGCATTAGGAGATGAAGAAGAATGATGGGGAATAATAAATTAAATGAACAATTTAAATTCCAAGAAAAAGATCATTTTAACGGGTGAAAATAATCACACAAGCAGCCCTAATTTCAAACGGTTTCTTGACTGAGATCCAACACGGCAGACTTCGTTGCTGTTGCTCAGTTGTGTTCAACTCATTGGGACCCCATGGACTGCAGTACACCAGGCTTCCCTTATTAAACTATTTATAGTTTATAATGGTGGGCGTATAGTCTATTCTCTGACTTACAATCTACAAAGGATGTGGATTGAGTTATTCCATGGAAGCAAGTAGTCTGGCCCTGAAGGGACTTGGCATCACCTTTTGGCACAGGAGCAAGGAACACCAGACTCTGATTCTTTCTCATCAGGAACTTGCAAATGAATGAGGGAGAGACGCATGCTCAGTCCTTCAGGACCTGGTTACCTGCTTAGCATAGGCTCCTGAAGGCCCCACACATCTTAATACTGAGAATGCTCCTAGTGCGGTGGTGGTTGTTCAGTCATTCAGTCATGTCTGACTCTTTGTGACCCTGTAGACTTCAGCCCGGAGAAGGCAATGGCACCCCACTCCAGTACTCTTGCCGGGAAAATCCCATGGATGGAGGAGCCTGGTAGGCTGCAGTCCATGGGGTCGCTAAGAGTCGGACAGAACTGAGCGAATTCACTTTCACTTTTCACTTTCATGCATCGGAGAAGGAAATGGGAACCCACTCCAGTGTTCTTGTCTGGAGAATCCCAGGGATGCAGGAGCCTGGTGGGCTGCCATCTATGGGGTCACACAGAGTCGGACACGACTGAAGCAACTTAGCAGCAGCAGACTTCAGCCCGCCAGGTTCCTCTGTCCATAGGATGCTCCAGGCAAGAATACTGGAGTGAACTGCCATTTCCTTCTTCAGGGGATCTTCTTGACTCAGGGATCGAACCCATGTTTCCTGTGTCTCCTGCATTGCAGGGGAATTCTTTACCACTGAGCCACTGGGGAAGTCCAAGTAATACTCATAGAGTTTAATCATCCAACTTTACTCCTTCCAACTGAAAGTCCCTTGGGACAACCCAGGATGTTAGACAACATGTTCATCCTTGGAGGCTCATAACTAAACCCTGGAATATGTGCAGGAAATGCCACAGATCCTGAGATGTAGAACTGTCTCAGCAAACACATATCACTCATAGTATGAGACTCGTAACGTTCCCTACCTCCAAAGTTAACTGGGGCTGCTGACCTTGGCTGCTTCCCCGTCTTCTGAGAAAGCAACAGCAGGTGCTAGTAAGCTACTTGTGCACTGGACAGTGAGTGCAAGGTGTTCCATGCTGCAGCACAAATTCCGAGGCTTCAGACCAAGCCAACCAATGTCTACATAGGGAAGGGAACCTCAGCAGCAGAGGTGTGACCTTCTGCTCCATGGGATGCAGCCATACCAGGCACGTCCAGTGAACCAAGGGAGCTGGTCCTAGGACTGGTTTGTAAGAGGGTTTGTGTCTGAAGAACCAAAGAAGAGAGCAGGCTTTCAGGTGAAGGAGACCGCAGAGAATGATGTACTCTGCGTTACGGGTTCTGGTTCCTCACCTCAGCCCCACGGCCTCATGTCTGAGCCCTGTGGAGACAGAAACTGAAGGAAGAGTTTTCCTGAGGAACTCTGCAAGGCAGGAAATATGAACCTCACTGCTTGGGGCCTGGAGACCAGGTACAACAGCCAAATAGCAAGAACTGTGGTCCCCATGCTGGGGTTGGACGCAGCAGCATTCTCACCAGGGCTCTGGGGGATGCTGCCCTGTCCCAGCATGGTAAGGACATGTACTTTAGAAGGCATCATGGGACCTTTATCCCAGACAAGAGCGTCCATGGGATGGTGGTACCATTTAATGCCATCAGGGGCATTACAGCTTCAAAAGAGAAGCTGTAGCAAAAATCACTTGAGGACATTGGGTGAGAGTTTCCTTTAGAAACCCAAGGTCTCCTGTGAATCAACAGGTAAGATTCCAAGCCTGTGCTAGCTTCTGTGTTTGGAGGTAGTCAGAAGAACAAGATGCTTTGAATAGTTTCTTAAAATGTGACCCACAAAGGCTTTCGTTGTCCAGAAAATGGAATTTCATATCTCTAAAAATGAGTTCTGAGAATCCCAGACCCACTCGTGGAGCAATGGCTTGGACCCTCTCAATTCTTTCTTAGCTTTCTGGTCAGCTCCTGCCTACTCGTATCGTCCTGGCCTTTCTTCTTGTTCCTGGCTGTCCACACTGCATTTTCTCTGATGATGGATGCATTGGGCTTCTCCTGACCTGACCTTCTCTTTCCTGAACACTGCTTACTGTGGGTTACCCCACCCCTCCTCAAAGTAGGGCCTTCTCAGGAGGAGCCTCATTCATCTGCCCAGCTTTGCCATGCCTCTCACAAGTGTAGTCAAATACATAGAGAAAAACTCTTTGCACACTATGGGTTTAGTGAAAGCAGACAGCAAGTAATTGAGACCCTCCACATAACAAAAAAATAGACATCTGTAGTTTACAGGATACATGATTCTAGGTTAAAGGACAATATATTACAAACATAAATGACACTTTCAGGGAAGCATATTGTATATATTATAATTCCTAACATTGTAAAACAAGAATGTCAGAAGTCCCCTAAAGAAAGAAGAGAACATCTGTGGGTTTATGACATGAAGCAGATGGACTAGCATCTGAGAGGTGCTTAACCGTTTCTCTTCCTGATGTCATCAATTCAGTTACAACTGGAATAGTCTGAGAAGGGTATTTCCAAATCCCAAACTGACACAATTTGTAGGCGGCACTGTAGAAATGATGGGGTGCCTCAGAATTCACCCCAGTGATTAAGCATCCACTATGTTCCTGGCATACATTGATACATCATGTCATCAAATGTAACTCTGTATCCTACCAAGAGAAAAACAGCTGTGAAAACCACACTTTTTCTTTTCTTTCCTGATTTCTCCCTGATGTCATTAGTCCCATTACTGTCTAGCACAAGACTGCCTTAAAAGTTTTGCATAGCATTTCAAGGTCTTCAAATGGAAAGAATCAAATAAAGGGAACAAATAACCTCACCCTTTTATTAAAAGAGACTTTGGCTCTATAATGCAAGCTGCGGTTGTCTCAAAGCACAACAGTCAACTGTACGCCCCCTGAGTGAGAGCCCTGGGGAGCCTTGGAACCTGCATTTTAATATACTCTATAGGTACTTTTGGGGCTTTCCAGGTGGCACTAGGGGTAAAGAACCCACCTGCCAATGCATAAGAGACGCAGATTCAATCCCTGGGTGGGGAAGATCCCCTGGAAGAGGGCTTGGCAACCCAGTCCCATATTCTGGTCTAGAGAATCCCACCGACAGAGGAGCCTGGTGAGCTACGGTCCAGAGGGTAGCAGAGTCTGACATGACTGAAGCGACCTAGCATGCAGGTATCTTTTGCACACTGAAATTGGAGAACTAACCCAGAATATTCTAGTTTGCTCTAAAAATCTGAGAAACTGCTCCACATACACTATGTCACGTTCTCCAGGTACTCTCAGAAGCCAAAATGAATAAAACCAGGATGTTTGTTGTTTTGTTTGTGACGTTTTGCTTATAAGGAATGAAAGATATGCAAATAGTTCAAGAGGAAAGCATGCATGATAAAGATTTAAGGAAATGACTTATACATATCTTCCAAAGGGGAATTAAGACAGTACAACCTATGCATTTTTACAACCTGGGTTAAGCCTGTTCTATGGCATCATACAATTAGAATTTGTGAGAGGATTACTTTCCTGGGAAATCAAAGCAAAACAGCTTCCCAAATATCATATGTCTTTTCTCACAGACATAAAGCACAAAAAAACTATTTAGGCAAATTCACCCGGTGGACCCTGTTTATTACAACATACTTTTAGTAAAGCCTCTTTGGACTAGATCAGCTCATAGCAGCTTGAAGTGGAATGCCCCAACACTGGAACAGCTGCTCTTTAAGTAAAATATCTTGTTACAGCTTCATTAACCAACCAACTTTTCAGAATGTGTTATCAGTGCTATCACACAAACATACACAGTGCTGTAAAACTATCCAAAATCTACTAAAATCCAACGAACAAGAATGGATAGTTCTCCAAAGACAGTTCACATTCAGTCACAAAGCCCTTCTCAACATCCTTTGTTCAGGTTTGCAGAGTAAATTAGCTAATTTATTTTACCGTGGGCTACAGCTAGCTTCAGATGCCTCTTGAAGCTCCTGTGATGGCCTGTCCTATCCCTGGGTCTGCCAGGCCTCAGAGTGGCATCTGATTTCTCCCTCACCAAATGGTCTCACCAGCCCAATACCAAATCGAGAAAATTTAGGTTGCTTTCCTGGAAGCTTCCCGGAAATACATGTGACTAGCCAGGAAACCCAGCCTTGTCCTAAACTTCTCTAAGAAAAAGACTGAATACAGAGCCAAGCTAGATTTAGTGCCTTCTTTTCTACATTTTGAAGTAATTGTAACCAAACACAGAAATCCTTAACAAGGGTTCCCTGGTCGGACTTCCCTGATTCCATAAAATGAGATAGTCTGTAAGGATTTCCTGTGTAAATGTGTATGTGCATTTCCCTAAAGAGTTTGTCTACAGCATCCTCCGGTTTCTCAAAAGGGTCTGTGACATTTAAAGGTATGCCAGTCACATCTAAAGGCTGAATGTAATAGAGGTGGGTTGGAAGCTACCTCTAGTGTTTACTATGACTTACTTTACTATTTGAGCAGCCCCTTCTTTGTGTCATGAGGACTACCCACTTACTGAGAAAAAAGTAAGCAGCTTGCCTTCTGCATCAGTTCGGAATTGGCTTTGCCTGCTGGTAACACAGACCCTGTCACAGTGGCTTAAACAAACTAGATTTTCTTGTAAAAGAAATCCGGGAAAGGAAATCCAGAGTCTTTATACAGCCAACAAGATGCCATTAGAGACATCCGCTCCTTCCATCTTTCCATTTTGACATCCTCAGTCCCTAGCTTTGCATTTTACGACGACAAGAGAGCTGCCATCTGTCTATTTTTCAAGGACCTTTCCTGTATGTTTCCCCAAATAAAATTTACTTTATATACTACTGGCCAGAACTTAGCAACAAGAGAGACTGCGACATAAAAGCCTAGATAGGCAACTTACCTCCCACAGCCCCCGTCCTCAAATTAGGTTTTTGTTAGGAAAGAAGAAATGGAAAACATATTCAGTAGGCAACTAGCAGTCCTTTCTATCTTTTATGAAAACAAGTATTAATGACGTTATCTTCTGCCTATGGGTCCTTGGGAAGACGTTCTTTGTAACAGCTACTCCTTCAACAAATCAGAAGCAAGTCTATGAAGCACACTGCTCTGCAAGTGAGTGGATCTCGCGAACGCACGCGCACGTGCACGCATGCGCCCTCCCGGCCAGCACACGTGAAAGTCCTTAAAGGAGCCGCTGACCGACTCTGGCCTGGCGGCCGTGTTCACCTGTCCCATGCTTCCTTGCCTCACGTGGCATCTACCTGGTGGCGCACATACCTGGGAGAGAACAAGGGGGACCCTCCTCTTCCCACTGCTCTATTTCTCTCTCCGTCTTTGAGAAGAATGAGCAAAGAACCTGTCTCTCCATCCAGAACTCCTTTGCTTTTCTCCCCACGCCGTGGCTGCGCGCTGCCCTTCCGGGCATCTACCTGAGCCTTTCTGGTGAGTCGGGTTCTCTTTATTCGAGTCCAGTTCACTGTTTGTAGAGTGGAGGTCGGAATCCCGAGCTCTGGATCCTTGTCCATATTCTACCTCCCTTCCTGTGATTTACACGATGAGCCCGACGGGCAGCTTTCCTGTCTGACGTGAAAAAACACCCAGAACCGCATTTGTCTTTCTTTCCTGAAAAGGATTCTGACTTATTACCCAGCATGAGTTCTCAGAGGGACCTCAGCAGGTCCACCGGAGCCGTGTGCCTGTGTCCTCCCGTGGTCAGATGGAATAGGAGTGTTCTAAGGCAGTCGTCCCCAGCCTCTTCGGCACCAGAGACCGATTTCATGGAAGACAGTTTTTCCCCGGACAGGGGGGTGGCCTGGGGGAGTGGATGGTTCGGTTCCCCGCTCACCACCTGCAGTGCCGGCCGGTTCCTAACAGGCCATGGACCAGTACCAGTCCCTGGCCCCTGTGGGGGCGGGGTTGGGACCCCTGTTCTAAGGCCAGGTCTTTTTGTGTCCTTGCCCCAGTAACTTCTGCTCACTAAACCTGGGTGGTCACAGAAGTCAAATGGCAGTGACTGTAACTTCCTCAGACTTGGACAGACAAGCTCTTTCACCTGAAAGGTAGTGCTTTCGCCAGTGATTTTGCCCTCCTAACTCCTTCAGCACCGAGAGAACATCCCTATTTGAGTGCTAGCCGCCTGCGATGCTAATACTTGCACTGCAGAGTTTCACTTCCGGTCCCTGGAAGTGAGCGGGGCTCAGGGTCCTGCGGGGGGAACCGGGGAGTGGCCAGACCCCGCTCCGCTGGGCAAAGGACCGACAGCGTTCTGAGCTCTGTGGATGGTCTGGCGCATCCTTTCAGCCAAGAAAAGCTGATGGCTGCAGGATGAGCCCGGAACTCCAGGAGAGGTGCTAGTAGGGAAGGAAATGGGCTCCCCCCGCCCTCCCCAGGAGCTGATGTGGTCATCCTTAGGACTAGCTAGGGGACGGCTCTCGTCCAGAGTGGTTTCTCTGTTTGGTTTTCCTGCCTTGAGAACTGTATGTGTTATAGGGTCACAAATGCTGTGTGGAAGGGGGCTCTTTAAAAACAATTAAACTGAGAAGCCCTGGCTGCTGCTGGCTGAGCAGTCTCCCTCCTCTGCCTGCCAGAGACTACAAGCCCTGCCTGACTTCCTGTGAAGCTAGTCAGGGCAGAACATCTTTTCTCCGGATCCTCTTCTCAGCAGCAGCCACTGCAGTAAATCTTCAGAGAGGCCTCATTAGGCAAGTTCCTTTTTGAACTCCCTCCACCCACAGACCTCTCGAAATCACCACCGCCATTCTGGCATGTTATTATTTTTTCCTCCTCAGCTTGCCGTTTTCCTCGCTCCTGGCACTCAGGTCTCCCGCCACCGCTCTCACTTTCCTTAACGGACTCTTCTCTAGCTGGAATCTCTCCAAAGGGTGTGTTCGTGCAATCAGAAACTTCCCTTTTTGTTTTATCGCATCACTGAACAGGCCAGATAAGGCCCAGCTGAGGGAGAGAGGGAGGGAAGCAGGGGTCTCGACAGGGTTGGGCTGGTAGGGGGGTGGGGGGCAGGTGAAGGGGGCAGATGAAACCTTCCCACCAGTTCTTAGAAATGTATAGGGACAGCAAACACAGGCACATGGATATATGGTATAGCTGGTCCCCATTGGAGCCCGGCTGCCTTTCAGGAAGCCGCGCAGCCACATTCAAACCTATAGCAAATGACCATCCACGACTTGAAAAGAGCATCATATAGAGCAAACCAGACCCAAGACACCGTGAGCCCTGGAGACCAGGGCATTAAATAGTTAATTTTTAGCAAACCCAAATTGCATTTCCATCATGTGCAAGCAGTCAGCTGCTATTGTAGGTCACCAAGATGCAACGCATTATTTCTACAGTTTGTGGAAAACATTAGGCAGCTGTAATAAAGTCGATGGTATTTCCTTCCTTACTGAAACATGACTTCAGTAAATCCCTGTTTAAATTTTTTCCCCTTTCTAAACATTTCTCTCCATCTGCACGATAAGTCAATAAAAGAAATTAAAAGTTAAAATGCCTAATGAAATTTTATCAGGCATGAAATGGCATTTAAACCAGAGTTGCCACCCGGGCTTCGATGCATGAAAACTGACCCGAACTTCAGGGGTTATAAAAAGCAGGGGGAGGGTAACGGCAAGATTTCAGTGGCCTTTATGTATCGCAGCCACTGGGGGGGAAAAAAAGATCATTCCAAAGAGGCATTCCATGAAACCGAGAGTCTCTGAGCAGTTAAGATTTTTACAGGAGGTACATCATTTCTGTAAACCTCTGCATTCTTTTAGGCCACCATTCTTTTTTCTTTATTCACTTCTTTGCGCTGACATGCTTGTTTTGAAGTCAGGCTTCATCTGTGTACATCTGCCATGATCTCAGGCAAAATGACAGGAAGAAAGGCTGAGAACATTTTTAAGAACAAGGAACAGATAGAAAGAGTAAGGGACTTAATTCTTAATCTTCCTTAGAGAAGAGCTTTAGGATGTTCCATGGAGACTCAGAAAGAGTTTGAAATACATGGAAGGAAAAAACTTATTCTTCCCCATATGAAACGGTTTATTTTCATGATTACTGACTGCCTCATCCTTAGGTCAGAATTGCGCTAAGTCACTTCAGTTGTGTCCGACTCTTTGAGACCCCATGGACTGTAGCCCGCCAGGCTCCTCTGTTCATGGGATTGTCCAGATAAGAATACTGGAGTGAGTTGCCATGCCCTCCTCCAGGGGATTGTCCTGACCCAGGGATCAAACCTGTGTCTCTTAGGTCTTCTGCATTGGCAGGTGGATTCTTTACCACTAGCGCCACCTCGGAAGCCCTTAGGTCAGAATAGGCATCCAATTTTCATAGAAGCCTGAAAAGAAAAGAAGCCAGTCAATGAGTATGTGGATACTCCCCAGCTTTACCCATTTGAAACAGTAAACTTCTTTCAAAGTGAATCCCAGAGTCCTCCCACATACAGGACATCCACTGAAGTCAAGAGACATTATGTCTAAGAATGGACAGCAGAGACAGACCCTCTAATGAGAAAGCATATTTAGAACTTCCAAGTAACTGCCTAGAGTTTGTAACCAGAGGGCTGTACTTCAAAGTCATTGGCTTTACTGATTGCCTGGGTGAGAAGGAAGTTGTTGTCCAGCCTACAGATCCAGGAGAGGGACTCCATCCATTTCTAATGGCTCCGGAATTGGGCACGGGATGGTGCTTTTCCCACAGTGTGTTCCATTCAACTGCACACTGAAAAGTCAGCTGTAGGGGTGCTGAGCCCAAGCGATGCGGGAGTGAGTCCTTGCCTCCGTCTAGAAACTGGCCATCAGGTAGGTAGGAGAGTGTGTGTGTAAGCCGTGTGTGTAAGCCGTGTGTGTGTAAGCACCTCAGTTATGAACAGATCTTACCAGTGCCCGTACAACTGGACAAATACATTAAAATTCAGGCAAGGTGATGCCATTTTCAAATATTTACTTAGCTCCCAGTGCCCCCCAGGCTTTTGAAAAGTTATCCAAGAAAGATGGATTGGCAAGTTCAGAAAAGAGCACATTCACTTTTATTTTTTTTTAAAGGCTGACTTTCTGTCATAATAAAACAGTGTATCCTGAATTTTCAAGCTTTTGCCTTCCCAGTCTAACCTTAGAAATCCTGTGGTAATAGAGATCCATGACACTAAAATGGAGGCTTCCCAGGTGACTCAGTGGTAAAAGAAGCCACCTGCCAAGGCAGGAGACACAGGTTTGATCCCTGGGTTGGGAAGACCCCCCGGAGGAGGAAATGGCAACACACTCCAATATTTTTGCCTGAAGAATCCCATGGACAGAGGAGCCTGGTGGGCTACAGTCCAGTGGGTAGCAAAAGAGTTGGATATAACTGAGCACGGAGCAAGTGAATGTAAAACCAACCTAATAAACATTGAAATGAAGACTATTACAATTACTATTAGAAGTAACTGGTCCTTCATGGATCTAGACCCCAAACATCATTAAAAACAGACTTTAAAGTTAAAACCATTTTTAAAGCAACTATCGAATAGAATATCTTCATAGTAGAGACAACCCAATCTTATTAGTCCTAATTTTTTTATATCAAATAAAATCTGTGAGATGTTGAGTTCAATATCCTTTTCTCCACTCTCAGATCAGCTGGTTAACTGATTGACTCCCAAGAGGAAAATGCAGTTAATGCTTCTAAAGCATTAAATTCTGCTTTATTTACTTGATTCTCAAAAGCATTAGCAGTGAAAGAATGTACTTCCCTTCAGCCCCAAAGCAGTGTGAATATCTTGGTGATATTAATATCAATATTCCAGATAGCATTTTTCTATTAATAACTAGAAAATGGCTCTTTTTTGAGGAAAATTAAACTGGGGGTGCCCCTAGTCCCTAGAAAGGGGTTTTGAGTTGAGTGAGCACAGGAGTTAACACTCTTCTAAACAAAACTGGTTGCCTGGGAGTTTAGTCCCAAAAGCTGGAATGGCCAGCATCCTAGTGATGCTATCAGAATAACTATCTCTTCTAAAAGGATTGGGGGCATTCCAGTGGACGTGACCCATTTTCCACAGTGCAGCATGAATTATAAAATTGTCAGAGTTGCTATGGCTATCCTGTATCAATAAACACAAAGTCTATGTGCTTTTCCCCCCCAGGAATTCAACAAACATTTATTGAGAGCTTAATTTATACCAGTCCCAGGTATATAGAGAAACTCTTCTGGAACTTAAAATATATATGATACGTGTATACATGCATCAGTATTTACTTCTTACATACTTGGCACATAGACGCCACACCAGACCCCCTCCTCTCTCTCTCTGTCACACACCCACACACACACTCACACACACATAAACAGGAGAAGCCTGTGTGCCCATTCACTTGCTTTTCTCACAATTCCAGGAAGCTAAATTATCATTTCTAATGTAGTGGTTCAGTAATGTCATTGCAAAACAAAAGGCATACCAGCAAGAGTGGAGGGAAGCTATTAAACAAACAAAGGAAATGCAATAATTTAGAACCATTTCATACTGGGGCAAACAACACTACATCCTCAATAGTCTCTGAGATGCCAGGTTAAATCGGTTCAGCACGTTCCATTATCAATACAAGGAATGTACAGCTCATTTTAGAAAAATATTTTAGTTTTAAGGTCATACTTTGTTACATTTCTTCAATAATATTGCTAAACACACGAGCTGCTATTATGCAAAGACACTTGTCTCTCTCTCCACTAGTTTGGGAAGAAAAAATTACAAGTAGGAAACTAATTATAGAATGGTGAGTGTGATATAATGCACACTTCTTCCTCTGTGAAAATAACAATATTTCTGTCCCCAAACTCCCTTTGGTGACAGAAGAGAGGGTCTCTACATTTCAAAGACAAGAACAGGACTTTGTCTTCAGCATAAATCCCCTTGATTTGTGACATAACAGTTCACATGACTAATGTTGTTGATTTCCCATTTCCACGGACTGAATTGGGGAAAGATTTACTTTCCCTGAAATTCCCAAGACTTAAAAGCCAGCTGTTTGCTATTTTGAGTGCAACCTGCACAACCTGTTTTCAAAGCCTCCAAGAAGCAGGGAACCATGGGAGAGCAAGATAACTTGACAGCAAAGTAGAGCTGTTCAGTATCACTGCCCCCCTTGCCCCCCGTGGTGCTGGAGACCTGGCCTTCCTGCCCCCAGTGACAGATAACACACTTCATGGACACGAAGTGATCCGTTCAAGGGGTTCATGTGCAAGAGAACATGAAAGCTAGGCTTTATAATGAACTCTTAAAATACTTAAGACTTACAGCCGCTGATGTAAACTATCACAGGAAACAAAGAGATGCTTCCAAAATATGTACAAGCGGTCAGTGTGCTTACGTGAGAAAAAGAAATATCTTCTCCGAGTATTTCCAAATTTGAGCATCTATAAATCATGTAGTGAAAGCTGGAGGTCTCCTACCACCTGATTTCAAGATTTAGTAGAGAGCTACAGTAATTAAAGCAATGTGGTGTTTGCATAAGGATAAACATAAAAGAGAGTCAGAAATAGATTCACACGTTTATAGCTGATGAATGTTTGACAAAAATGCCAAGGTTATTCAGTGGGGCAAAATAGTGTTTTCAATAAATGGCACTGGAAAAAATGGACGAAGTATGAACTTTGGTCTTTGCCATCATATGCAAAAATTTATTCAAAATGGCCTACAGAATTAAGCATAAATGCTAGAACTGTAAAACTTTCAGAAAAACTAAAGAACAAGAGAAAATCTTTGTTACCTTGAGTTAGGCAGAGATTTCTTAGGACACAGAAATCATGAACCATGAAAGAAAAATTGGTAAATTGGACTTCATTAAGTTAAAAATGCCTGCTCTTTGAAACATAATGTTAAGAAAATTAAAAGCAAGACATAGACTGGGGAAAAAAATGGTTTAATGTCACATGTCTGATAAAAATCTTGTATCCACAGTATATAAAAGAAATCTCAAAACTCATAGGAAAGAAACCCACCCAATTTTTTTTTAAACAGGTAAACAGTTTAAAATAGTTCACTAAAGAAGATATAAATGGCAAATAAGCACATGAAAAGATGCTCAATATCATTAATCATTGTGGAAATACGAATTGGAACCCTGATGTGATACAATTACACACTCATCAGAGTGGCTAAAATTTTAAAATATTATTGCAGTTGTTGATCAGGATATGGAGTCCCTTGAAACTCTTGTACGTTGCCAAGGGAATGTAAAATGGCACAACCACACTTAAGTGAGTTTAGCAGTTAAACATCAAATATAAATTGACCATACAGTGTAGCAATTCTATTTCTGGGAAGAGAAATAAAGACTGACTTCTACACAAAAACCTATATACAAATGTTTATGTTTATGACATCTTTATTCATAGGCACCAAAAGCTGGAAACAACCTAAATGGTCAACAGCTGGTGAATGGATAAATAAATTGTGGTACATGCATAGGATATAATACGACTCAGTAACAAAAAGTAGCAAACTACCAATACACACAACAGGTGTAGTGAATCTCAAGAACGTTGTGCTGACTGAAAGAAACCAGTTTCAAAAGGCTTTCTACTACTATTTGATTTCATGGCTCATAAACTTAACCTCTTTAATGCAGCTAAGATTGTAGCCAACACAGAGGGACATTACAGAATAGAGTTTTCATGTGCATTTTCTATTTGATTAAATTCGTAGTTATTCCCCCTTTAACTCCTTACTAAGTAGAGGTTAAAGAGCTTTTCTTGAAAGTCAGGCAGAAGCTTTTTACCATCAGATGTTCAGTGTTTGAAAGATAGTTCTTGGTGACGCTTGGCCGGTTTAAAACAGCTTTACCACACTTTGAAAGTGCCCTGAATTCTACCTTATTTCTGAGTCTACTCATACTGAAAAAAAAGAGACTGGGGAGAATATGACTGGTAAGGATCTGGAGGAAAGGAACTTAGAAACTGAACAGAAAGATGGTAGCTGGTCCCCAGGTGGAACCTCACAATTAAGAACTGAGAGGTCTTATTTGGGGTCCTGGTACCTAGCCCCCTACCAAACCTTCAGTAAACCATACATTTCTGTTTAATGTATTGTGCAATTTAACCCATTTCTACACGACACCTAAGAACTTGGTCTTCCTTCAGAATAGGAGTAGAGGGAAATAAGGGTTGCCACAAAGAAGTAGCCAGGTACAGATTGCAAGGCTAATATAATTGGATTCTCTAAATTATTCTGAGAATTAAATAAGGTGTTAAAGTATCTTCTACAGGACTCAATATATATTCACCAAATTTTTATTTTCCTTCACTTTCTTTATGGAAGGAGAATATTTTTAGAACTGAAAAGAACTTGGAAGTTATCTTTTTCAGTGTTTTAATTTCACAAATAACAAAACAAAGTTCAGTGAAATTAAGGGTATTGCTCAAGCTCACACAGAGTTAGAAGTCCAACTTTCAGTTCTCATAGATCTTTTTCCTGAAGCATCTGCCTTCAACTGTGATGCACCTTGGCGCAGGGCCTGAGGAAATTTTAAGAGAGAGGAGAGTTTTGATCTGTATATTGAGGGATCCATGGACTCTTTGTTTCTGGTTCTGTGTTCATTTTAGCTATTTTCATTTTTTTTTTAAATTCCAAGAATGAAAGTTACTGAGAAGCCTTCTGTTCAGAGACTATGATTGCCAGATTTAGCAAATAAAATACAGGGCACACAAATAGATTTGAATTTTAGATGAACAACATAATTCTTTAGTCTAATGACAAATTTGGAACATACTTATATTGGCACTTTATCTGTGCACCTTACCGTGGACCTAACAGTAGGTAGTTCCCAACTATTAAAATTTCTTTTTACCCTAAAACAAGTAAACAATGGAAGATCGTTTGCATAAATCTTGACTAACCATTTCCTTCCCCATGACCATGTTTTCCTCACCTGAGATCAGGACAGCTGTTGTGAACAGCCTCTGTGACCAAAGCTAAGGCTGATGAAGACGGTGATGGGATAGGAGGAAGTCAATGATGTGCCCAAGCAGCCCGAAGCAAAGACATGCTTTGCCAAACAGGAAGTGTACAATTCTAAGCAGAGGGACTGAAATTCAGATCCTTCTGTCTCACTAACTCGTGACTATATGGCTTTGAATAAGTTGCTTACACTCTCCTGTACCCATCTACCTTTGGATTCTGCTTTTTTTTTTTTCCTATAAAATAAGGATACCTTTTGTTTTAGTGAAGATCAAATATGATAACGGGAAGAAAGCACTGACCACTGTGCTTGGAATATAATAGCTACTCTTATAGTCTGTCATTTTTTAAACCATAAAGTTTTGCATGCTTTTCTGTGTGTATCACAATGAAGATTGTTTGATTGTTTAAGCAAAATTGCCTGATGCTGGGAAAGATTGAGGGCAGGAGGAAAAGGGGGTGACAGAGGACGAGATGGTTGGAGGGCATCATTGATTCAATGAACATGAGTTTGAGCAAACTGGGAGATGATAAAGGACGTGGAAGCCTAGAGTGCTACATTCCATGGGGTGGCAAAGAGTCGGACATGACCGAGCGACTGAACGACAAGGAGAAGACTGGTGAGGGTCTTAAGCAAGTGCTGGGATGTAGAGTTTGAATGCTAAATTTTATTCTGTAGTTTGTAGGGGAACCATGGTTACCCAGACAGTGTGTGGGGCCTTACAGTCAGACAGCCTTTCTCTAAGTTCCCCTAAAAACTACCTGGGAAATTTGGTAGCATATCATTTCCTACTGGGTCAGGCATGCATTAACCAACATAGAATGAACTGACCTGCCTTCTCTAGGCATCTTCTTCAGTTCCTTAGGTCCAGCCTTGACAGAGAAGAAAATGAGAAGTCGTAACTCTTCCCATCGATCTACTTTGTGGGGCATGAAAAATGGGCACGGTCCAGTCAGAAGTAATTCCTGCTTTGGCACTTGTTTCTTAGTGTTGATGTTGTTCAGTCACTGTGTTGTGTCCGCAAGCCCGTGGACCGTAGCACGCCAGGCTTCCCTGTCCTTCACTGTCTCCTGGAGTCTGCTCAAACTCATGTCCATTGAGTCAGTGATGCCATCCAACCGTCTCATCCTCTGTTGCCCGTTCTCCTCCTGCCCTCAGTTGGAGCGGCCTTCTCCAAATTAACCAGCCCCTTTTGTGATCCATACAATAGGGATAAGATCACCTAAAATGGTAGGGTCTGAGAATTAAGAGTGTGGCAGAGTGTCTGGTTATAGGATGTGCTCCATATCTGGGTTTTTATTTTCTGCTTGGGTTAGAACACTATACTTAAACTTTATGAATCATACATAGGTCCCTGGAGTGCTCTTTCTCACACTTATCACAAAAATCTTGTGACTCAGTTTCAGAAGACTGTCCAAAATTGAGGACCAGTTGCTCAAACCAACTTTGTTTAGAAAATTGTTTTACCAAAATATCTTAGACAGTTGACACCTGAGCGAGTCAGACTCTCGCTCAGCCTTCCACTTCACGCCGTGTAGGCTGCAGTTCTAAGGTTCACCGGTTCTCCCAGTGAGGCCTTGCGAACCTGCAGATGTGTGTTATCTGTGCCTTCTGTTTGGTCAGCTTCAAGTGCTTCTAATCTTTTTATAACCAGTTCTGTTAGCTGTTATCTGGATTCCTTTTAGTGCCGGTGTCTATTGTACACTTTTAACAGGTCTCCACCCTCTTCCCTGGCAATTAGAAGGGCAATATAATTATTTTACAATGTGTCTTCTATCGAATAAGCTCCTTAATTGGACCTTTTCATCCTTTGCCATTTGTGTGTGTCTGTGTGAAAAATATCACTGAAAGGTTTTTCTGAAAGTGCGATTCTTACACAGTTTCCTGAATTAAATGCCAAAGGAGCGCCCACAGAATCTTTTAGCCAATGACAGCCCCTCTTCCTTCTCTCTCCATGCTTGGAGACATAGCTGTTGTTTGTTACAACCTAGAAAGTTATTTGGACTTACTATTTTTGTTTTGCAACTCTGTTGTGTGTTATTTTCTTATATAATCTTACCACTCTTCCTATTCTGGTGTCCTTCTCTGTGTGTGACACCATAGTCAGTGAAATCTCCAATTCCGTAGTTAATCATAGAATAACATGGGATAGTGGGGAAAAAATGAACTTTGAGTCAAGGGAGGTTAGTTTTCTTCCAGGCTCTGCACTAACTAGCTATGTGTCTTTGCCAGGTTGTCAGTTAATTGCTTTCGGTTTCAGATTCTTTATCTAGAAAAGAATCTTTGTATTCTAGAGAATACACACTTTTCCCTTAAGATTTGAGCTTTGTACACCTTCACCTCTGAAGTGACATCTATGGGATTTCCTATTCATTCCCAACCACCCAGCAAAGAACTGTTTTTATTTTATTACAGTTTTGACTTCTGTTGTTTAGTTGTAGGTTGTATTCAACTTCTTGCAAACCCATGTGTGTAGCTCGCCATGCTCCTCTGTCCATGAGATTTCCCAGGCAAGAATACTAGAGTGGGTTGCCATTTCCTTCTCCAGGAAATCTTCTGACCAGGGATCGAAGCTGTCTCCTGCATTGCAGGTGGATTCTTTACTGCTGAGCCACCAGGGAAGCCCATTTACTTCTAAGTTTTTACTGAATGACTGTGCTATTTTACTAGCTCCAAGTGGCTCAACTAAAACCCAACATAAAGCACTTCAATGATTTATTTGTATCATTTCCCCATATAGACCCACCAACCTAACTATAGTTAGAACTACTAATAGTAGTTCTATTAATATTCTGTAATATTAAAATATTAAGTCATATCAGTTTTCCCTAAACCATAACATGAATTTATAGTTTAAAAGTGAAATTGTACATATCCTAGTCAAGTTGTGAAATTCTCTCCTCTTTTTCTTAAAAAAAAAAGTGGGGGTTGCTGGAGGAGGGTTAACTATAAACAACGTTTGCTACCCTCATGAATTAGAAGAGCAGTAACCAGATATATTATGTTCCTGGAAAGGCAAAAAATAAATTCCAGATGAGAATTTGAAGACCCTCTCCATCTTTCCTGAGACTTGTCGGGTTCTTTTCTTCTCAGAGCTTGGGTCTCTCCCTGGTTGCCATTTTGGGTAGAGCTGATTAACATATAACGAAGAGCTCAGGCTTCCAGGAAACCCCCCTAGGGTGTGGGCAGGAGCCTTGAGATAGGAGTTCCCTACAACTTGGGCCCAAATCCTTGCATTATCAGAACCCTCCAGCCAGTGTGAGGACACGCAGAAAGCTGCCCACAAATTTACTGACCACAAGCTACGCCCAGCTCTGGGCTAACAGCCTCTCCACCCTTGACCCCCGGAGTCACATCAGTGAAAACAAACCTGGGGACATCTTAGCTTTGAAGGTGAAGCTGTGCTAAAATGGAAAAGAAGCCAAGTGTGTCCTTGCTGGTGTTTTCCTGAGTGTAATTGTAGCTCACAGGTTAAGCCCTTAGACTCAGGAAGGGTGCCACAGAAGGTGCTTGTTGCTCTCCTCTCAGCCTTTCTTTCTTGGCTAGGTTCAGGCTTCCCCATCTCACTGGGCCACCTGTTGTGCTTGAGTGATCATCCTGTCTTCAGCCTCACCCTACCTGCGGGGTCAAAGTGATTTTCCTAAAACTCGAATTCAATTGGAATTTTCCCTGTAGAAAGTCCGTACTGGATCCTGATCATCCTCAGGATACAAAGGTCTTTACCGTTCCCTACTCAATATCCTCCATAATCCTGACCTTCCTACTTATCTTGCCTCACTCTTCACTCTCCTCCCCCTTGCATACTCATCTCTAGCAGTGCTGAACTTTTCACATCTCTGAACACAAGAGTACAGCCTCACACCTCTAGAGTGCCCTTCTCTCAGACCCTTACCCTCTTGTCCACTTGATTAATTTACATTCAACCCATCTGATAGATGGATGGATAGAACTCCTAATGCAGTCTTCAAAACCCAATTCATAAAAAGTTAACAGGAAAAATTGTATTTTGACATCGTTTGTAGTTGCAAACATTTTTATTACTAATAACATTCAAGTTTTTCTTTTTTATCAGCCACTTATATTTCTTATTTGAATAATTCAATTCTTTTGTCTTTTTCTATTTTTACAGTGCGTTTTAGAAGCAGTGCATAAGATATTTTGCTATAAGGAAGACCCATTTGCTTGTCATATTTAGGCGCAAAACTTGTCTTCCGATATATTGGTTAACTTTTAGTATCCTATTTCAGTAGACAGTTTTATATCTTTGTGAAAATTTTACCTGAAGTTAAATTCTACCAAAGTTCTATTATTGATGTTGGCTGCTTTGAAGTCTTGATAGTAGCCATAATTAAGAATTATTTCTAATTTTAAATTTCTAAATGTAAAAATACACTAAATTTAAAAAATACACTGTACTTAACAAAAATAATAACAAACTTGTTAGTCACAGCCCCCAACATAGAGCAGGTGTTCAATAAGCCATTTCTGAGTGGAATGGTACACAGAAAGCTTGAATCTAAGTGGTAAAGTTAGAACCTTTCTATTTTCCTTTAAATTCCATATTCCCTCTAACTTCCATGGTTTCAGAGGTGTCAGATACAGGATGCTAAAAAGTCATCTAAGAAAGTACCATTTCCCTTCCATTACTTAGTCTCTCTCAGAAGATACTAGTTCCACAGACCTGAGAAAACCACCAAACCCTAAATCTCCTTCATTCCAGAAGAAAAGGGAAGAACTATTGCAAACCTTACCTGGGATGGTCAGTCAAATGATGTAGTCACTTCACTTGTTCTTTTGATTGACCCAGAAGTTGTAAAGCCATTACCTGCTAGCATCTGTCCCCAGATGTGCTGTGATGGTTCCAACCCCTGAAGCATTCATGTGGTTAGTGTTGGCCAGAAGTTTTAGGCCCATTTCCATCTGAAACATTAGCAGGACCTTGGTCCTGCTTTAGGTCATGACTGGTGTCCAGACCAGGGTGGAAGGAAGATTCAGTACTGGTCTCTGGCATTAGTTTTCCTCACATGATAGAATCCTTGAGTTCCTGAATTGTATTTTCCCAATACCTTTCATATAATGTGAGAAATTATATAACTTTAAGATTTAAAATATTCACAAACCATTCTTAACAATAGAGAGAAACTTTTAGATTCCATTTTAAAGATAACATAAAGTCATACTATTTATGCAGTGGCCAAATATGTATTAAATGCTTCTCTGAGCTAGACACTGAGAATAGAGTCCATATGGAAATACTTAGAGCATAGATACTTGTAACAAGTAATAGTAAGTATTAAAGATTAAATTAAAACAGTGATTGAGAGAGTTGCATTGAAATATATACACTAACCTGTGTAAAATAGATAGCTAATGGAAATTGTTGTATAGCACAGGAAGCTCAGTTTGGTGCTCTGTGATGACCTATAAGGTGGGATGGGAGTGGGGCAGGAGGGAAGTTCAAGAGGGGTGGATATATGTATACTTATGGTTGATTCATGTTGCTGTATGGCAGAAACCAACACAACATTGTAAAGTGATTATCCTCCAATTTAACTTTTAAAAAAGAATTAAAACACTGAAAACTTTTAAAGGAGAATACGCCACAGCGTTTGACTATGTGGATCTACAGCAAAGCCTTTGACTGTGTGGATCACAACAAACTGCGGAAAATTCTTAAAGAGATGGGAATTACCAGACCACCTGATATGCCTCCTGAGAAATCTGTATGCAGGTCAAGAAGCAACAGTTAGAAGTGGACTGGTTCCAAATCAGGAAAGGAGTACATCAAGGCTGTATATTGTCACCCTGCTTAGTTAACTTATATGCAGAGTACATCATGAGAAACACTAGGCTGGATGAAGCACAAGCTGGAATCAAGATTGCTGGGAGAAATATCAATAACCTCAGATATGCAGATGACACCCTTATGGCAGAAAGTGAAGAACTAAAGAGCTTCTTGATGAAAGTGAAAGAGGAGAGTGAAAAAGTTGGCTTAAAACTCAGCATTCAGAAAACTAAGATCATGGCATCTGGTCCCATCACTTCATGGGAAATAGATGGGGAAACAATGGAAACAGTGACAGACTTTATTTTTCTGGGCTCCGAAATCACTGCAGATGGTGATTGCAGCCATGAAATTAAAAGACGGTTGCTCTTCGGAAGAAAAGCTATGACAAACCTAGACAGCATATTCAAAAGCAGAGACATTACTTCGCCAACAAAGGTCCATCTAGTCAAAGCTATGGTTTTTTCAGTACTCGTGTATGGATGTGAGGGTTGGACTACAAAGAAAGCTGAGCGCCGAAGAACTGATGCTTTTGAACTGTGGTGTTGGAGAAGACTCTTGAGAGTCCTTTGGACTGCAAGGAGATCCAACCAGTCCAACTGGTTCCTTTCCTTTAGTTCCTTTCCAACTAAAGGAAATCAGTCCTGAATATTCATTGGAAAGACTGATGCTGAAGCTGAAGCTCCAATACTTTGGTCACCTGATACAAAGAACTAACTCATTTGAATAGACCCTGATGCTTTTCAAAGATTGAATGCTGGAGGAGAAGGGGACAACAGAGGATTAGATGGTTGGATGGCATCACCGACTCAATGGACATGAGTCTGAGTAAGCTCTGGGAGTTGGTAATGGACAGGGAAGCCTGGTGTGCTGTAGTCCATGGGGGTCGCAAAGAGTCAGACACGACTGAGCAACTAAAATGGATAAATGAATGAAACTTTTAAAGTGTGATCACTCACCTCAGCTAATGGCTGCTGTTATTTTGGTTGTTCCAAATCTAAAACCTTATACTCTTGACTCCTTCCTCTCTTTCTTTCAGATGTCCAATTCATCACCAAATCCTGTCACATCTAAATTTCAAAGATATCCATGATTCTGTGACCTCTCTCCAGGTCCACCATTATCAGCCTGGTCCAAGGTACATAATCCCTTTTAACTATTGAATACGCAATCTGATCTTCCTGCTCTGCCCTTGTCTCCTACAATCTGTTCTTAACCCAATAATCAAGGTGATGTCACTTCTCTACACCAACCCCTCCAATGGCTTTCCATATTACTCAAGGTAATAGTCAGTCTTTGCCACAGCCTGCTGTGACCTCCCCTCAACTGTCTCTCTAGCCTTTTTCACTCCCATTCTCTGCCTTTTGAAGAACCACTAAGACCTCGGCGCTTCACTGTGCTACTGTACACTATGTACTAGAGTATAAAGTTAGTCTTTCGACTAAGACTAGCCATGTAGCATGGAATTGCATATCGCAACAGGGAGCACTTATCAACTGAAACCAACACTCCTGGTATAGGTGTGTAAATGAAGTTGTAGCTTGTGTTGTCCACTAGTGTTTCATGTACATCCTGTCCAGTCAAACCTTATGGTGACCTCTGGAGCTTGATAGGAAGAACTCATCAAAATATATGACAGATTTTAATTTTATTTTTTAACAATATCATCTCCTTAAATATATATATATATATATATATATATATATTTCTTCAAAACCAAAAACAAAAGTGAAGATTGTTGTGATGATATAATGACCTTAAAAATTAATTAAAAAGAATCTCACCATTGAAAACATTTACATTAGCAACTAATTGTGTAGTCTATAACAATTTCATCTATAAGACAGCTTTATATGTTCTTTTTTGGCAAGAGAAGAGAAGGAAAGAAACTATTAAAAAAAAAAAAAGACATGTTTCTTTTATCGCTTGATTTCCAAGAAAATTAAAGGCAAATCCATTTCCCAGATGACGTAAGCGACTCATCCGAAATTCCTAGTAATATCCTTTCCTCAATTTCTATTGGGTAGCCCAGGTTCTGTTTTAATGTTAACTGTAAGGCAATGGCACCCCACTCCAGTACTCCTGCCTGGAAAATCCCACGGAGGAGGAGCCTGGTGGGCTTCAGTCCATGGGGTCGCTGAGGGTCGGACACGACTGAGCAACTTCACTTTCACTTTTCAGTTTCATGCATTGGAGAAGGAAATGGCAACCCACTCCAGTGTTCTTGCCTGGAGAATCCCAGGGACGGGGGAGCCTGGTGGGCTGCCGTCTATGGGGTCACACAGAGTCGGACACGACTGACTTGGCAGCAGCAGCAGTACTGTTTTATACCATAGTACACCTTGTAAACTACCGTAGATCTTTTTGGGATTTGTTTTTGTTTGTTTGTTTGTTTTTTAAAGTCTTCACTGAATTTGTTACAATATTGCTTCTATTGTTTATGTTCTAGTTTTTGGCTGCTAGGCCTACCATCTTAGCTCCCCCAGCAGGAATCAAACCCATACCCCTTGCATTGGAAGGCGAAGTCTTAACTACTGGACTGCCAGGAAAGTTCCTACCATAGATTTTTTTGAAAGTGGGCAGGAAAATGCACCTCCCTGATATTTTAAAACTTCACTGTGCATCATATTTTTTAAAGTCCTTTACCAAAACTATAATTCTGAATTTCATAATCAGTCCAAGATTTCCTCCTTTCTATTCATGTTCTTGGAATCTAACTCTTGCCTTCAGGTTTGAGACTTACCTAGTGGCTGAGATAGTAAAGAATATGCCCTTGGAGAAGGGCATGGCAACCCTCTCCAGTATTCTTGCCTGGAGAATTCCATAGACAGAGAAGCCTGGCAAGCTGTAGTCCTCTGCTGTGTGTGCTTAGTCACTCAGTCATGTCCGACTCTTTGAGACCCCATGGACTGTAGCCTGCCAGGCTCCTCTGTCCATGGGGATTCTCCAAGCAAGAATATTGGAGTGCATTGCCATGTACTCCTCCAAAGGATCTTCCCAACCCAGAGATTGAACCGGAGTCTCTCACATTGTAGTCATATTCTTTACCATCTGAGCCACCAGGGAAGCTCAAGAATACTGGAGTGGGTATCCTATCCGTTCCCCAGGGGATCTTCCCAACACAGGAATCAAACTGGGATCTCCTGCATTGCAGGCTTATTCTTTACCAGATGAGCTACCAGGGAAGCCCAGCTCTAGTCCATGGAGTGGCAAGGAGTCGAAGACGACTGAGCAGGTAACACTTTGGGTTATCGGATTGCTAGGGTCTTTTTATATTAATGCTAACTTTACTTTTCATTTATTTTTTGAGATATAATTTACTTGTAACTTTGGGCAAGTTTATTGTGATCCACACAGTCAAAGGCTTTGGCATAATCAGTAAAGCAGAAATAGGTGTTTTTTTGGAACTCTCTTGCTTTTTCGATGATCCAGTGGATGTTGGCAATTTGATCTCTGGTTCCTCTGCCTTTTCTAAAACCAGCTTGAATATCTGGAAGTTCATGGTTCATGTATTGCTGAAGCCTTGCTTGGAGAATTTTAAGCATTACTTTACTAGTGTGTGAGATGAGTGCAACTGTGTGGTAGTTTGAGCATTCTTTGGCATTGCCTTTCTTTTGGAATGGAATGAAACGGACTTTTTCCAGTCCTGTGGCCACTGCTGAGTTTTCCAAATTTGCTGGCGTATTGAGTGCAGCACTTTCACAGCTTCATCTTTCAGGATTTGAAATAGCTCAACTGGAATTCCATCACCTCCACTAGCTTTGTTCATAGTGATGCTTTCTAAGGCCCACTTGACTTCACATTCCAGGATGTTTCTGGCTCTAGGTGAGTGATCACACCATCGTGATTATCTGGGTCATGAAGATCTTTTTTGTACAGTTCTTCTGTGTATTCTTGCCACCTCTTCTTAATATCTTCTGCTTCTGTTAGGTCCCTAGTATTTCTGTCCTTTATTGTGCCCATCTTTGCATGAAATGTTCCCTTGGTATCTCTAATTTTCTTGAAGAGATCTCTAGTCTTTCCCATTCTGTTGTTTTCCTCTATTTCTTTGCATTGATAGCTGTGGAAAATTCTGAAGGAGATGGGAATACCAGACCACCTGACCTGCCTCTTGAGAAACCTATATGCAGGTCAGGAGGCAACAATTAGAACTGGACATGGGACAACAGACTGGTTCCAAATTGGAAAAGGAGTTCGTCAAGGCTGTATATTGTCACCCTGCTTATTTAACTTATATGCAGAGTACATCATGAGAAACGCTGGGCTGGAAGAAGCACAAGCTGGAATCAAGATTGCCAGGAGAAATATCAGTAACCTCAGATATGCAGATGACACCACCCTTATGGTAGAAAGTGAAGAGGAACTAAAAAGCCTCTTGATGAAAGTGAAAGAGGAGAGTGAAAAAGTTGGCTTAAAGCTCAACATTCAGAAAACGAAGATCATGGCATCTGGTCCCATCACTTCATGGGACATAGATGGGGAAACAGTGGAAACAGTGTCAAACTTTATTTTTAGGGGCTCCAAAATCACTGCAGATAGTGATTGCAGCCATGAAATTAAAAGACACTTACTCCTTGGAAGAAAGTTATGACCAACCTAGGTAGCATATTCAAAAGCAGAGACATTACTTTGCCAACAAAGGTCCATCTAGTCAAGTCTATGGTTTTTCCAGTGGTCATGTATGGATATGAGAGTTGGACTGTGAAGAAAGCAAAGCGCCGAAGAATTGATGCTTTTGAACTGTGGTGTTGGAAAAGACTCTTGAGAGTCCCTTGGACTGCAAGGAGATCCAACCAGTCCATCCTGAAGTAGATCAGTCCTGGGTGTTCATTGGAAGCATTGATGCTGAAGCTGAAACTCCAATACTTTGGCCACCTCGTGCGAAGACTTGATTCATTGGCAAAGACTCTGATTCTGGGAGGGATTGGGGGCAGGAGGAGAAGGGGATGACAGAGGATGAGATGGCTGGAAGGCATCACCAACTTGATGGACATGAGTTTGGGTAAACTCCCGGAGTTGGTGATGGACAGGGAGGCCTGGCATGCTGTGATTCATGGGGTTGCAAAGAGTCGGACACCACTGAGCGACTGAACTGAACTGAACTGAACTTGGGCAAGTTGAAATGTACATACAACCTGTTGATTTGATACATCTGTGTCTCTTTCGCTGTCTCACATATAGGGTCACGTTACCATCTTTCTAAATTCCATATATATGCATTAATATAGTGTATTAGTGTTTCTCTTTATGACTTACTTCACTTTGTATAATAGGTTCCAGTTTCATCCACCTCATTAGAACTGATTCAAATGCATTCTTTTTAATAGCTGAGTAATATTCCATTGTGTATATGTACCACAGCTTTCTCATCCATTCGTCTGCCAGTGGACGTTTAAGTTGCTTCCACGTCCTGGCTATTGTAAACAGTGCTGCAATGAATGTTGGGGTACACGTGTCTCTTTCAGTTCTGGTTTCCTCAGTGTGTATGCCCACCACACCAGGTAGGGTAGGATTGCTGGGTTGTATGGCAATTCTATTTCCAGTTTTTAAAGGAATCTCCACACTGTTCTCCATAGTGGCTGTACTAGTTTGCATTCCCACCAACAATGTAAGAGGATTCCTTTTTCTCTGTACCCTCTCCAACATTTATTATTTGTAAACTTTATGCTAGCAGCCATTCTGACTGGCGTGAGATGGTACCTCATTGTGGTTTTGATTTGCATTTCTCTGATAATGAGTGATATTGAGCATCTTTTCATGTGTTTGTTAGCCATATGTATATCTTCTTTGGAGAAATGTCTGTTTAGTTCTTTGGCCCATTTTTTGATTGGTCTTTTATTTTTCTGGAATTGAGCTGAAGGAGTTGGTTGTATATTTTTTAGATTAATTCTTTGTCAGCTGCTTCATTTGCTATTTTCTCCCATTCTGAAGGCTGTCTTTTCACCTTGCTTATAGTTTCCTTCATTGTTCAAAAGCTCTTAATTTTAATTAGGTCCCATTTGTTTATTTTGCTTTTATTTCTATTATTCTGGGGAATGGATCATAGAGCGTCCTGCCATGATTTATGTCAAAAAGTATTTTTCCTATGTCTTCCTCTAAGAGTTTTATAGTTTCTGGTCTTACATTTAGATCTTTAATCCATTTTGAGTTTATTTTTGTGTATGGTGTTAGAAAGTGTTCTAGTTTCATTCTTTTACAAGTGGTTGACCAGTTTTCCCAGCACCACTTGTTAAAGAGATTGTCTTTTCTCCATTGTATATTCTTGCCTCCTTTGTCAAAGATAAGGTGTCCATAGGTGTGTGGATTTATCTCTGGGCTTTCTATTTTGTTCCATTGATCTGTATTTCTGTCTTTGTGCCAGTACCATACTGTCCTGATGACTGTAGCTTTGTAGTAGAGCCTGAAGTCAGGTAGGTTGATTCCTCCAGTTCCATTCTTGTTTCTCAAGATTGCTTGGGCTATTCGAGGTTTTTTATATTTCCATACAAATTGTGAAATTATTTGTTCTAGTTCTCTGAAAAATACTGTTGGTAGCTTGATAGGGATTGCATTGAATCTATAGATTGCTCTGGGTAGTATACTCATTTTCAGTATATTGATTCTTCTGATCCATGAACACAGTATATTTCTCCATTTATTTGTGTCATCTTTGATTTCTTTCACCAGTGTTTTATAGTTTTCTATATATAGGTCTTTTGTTTTTTTAGGTAGATTTATTTCTAAATATTTTATTCTTTTCATTGCAATGGTGAATGGAATTGTTTCCTTAATTTCTTTTTCTGTTTTCTCTTTGTTAGTGTATAGGAATGCAAGGGATTTCTGTGTGTTAATTTTATAACCTGCAACTTTACTATATTCATTAATTAACTTTAGTAATTTTCTGGTGGAGTCTTTAGGGTTTTATATGTAGAAGATCATGTCATCTGCAAACACTGAGAGCTTTACTTCTTCTTTTCCAATCTGGATTCCTTTTATTTTTTTTTCTTCTCTGATTGCTGTGCCTAAAACTTCCAAAACTATGTGGAATAGTAGTGGTGAGAGTGGGCATCCTTGTCTTGTTCCTGACTTTAGGGGAAATGCTTTCAATTTTCACCATTGAAGATAATGTTTGCTGTGGGTTTATCATATATGGCTTTTATTCTGTTGAGGTATGTTCCTTCTATGCCTGCTTTCTGGAGGGTTTTTTATCATAAATGGATGTTGAATTTTGTCAAAGGCTTTCTCTGCATCTATTGAGATAATTATATGGTTTTTATCTTTCAATTTGTTAATGTGGTATATCACATTGGTTGATTTGAGAATATTGAAGAATCCTTGCATCCCTGGGATAAAGCCCACTTGGTCATGATGTATGATCTTTTTACTATGTTGCTGGATTCTGATTGCTAGAATTTTGTTAAGGATTTTTGCATCTGTGTTCATCAGTGATATTGGCCTGTAGTTTTCTTTTTTTGTAGCATCTTTGTCTGGTTTTGGTATTAGGGTGATGGTGGCCTCGTAGAATGAGTTCAGAAGTTTACCTTCCTCTGCAATTTTATGGAAGAGTTTGAGTAGGATAGGTGTTAGCTCTTCTCTAAATTTTTGGTAGAATTCAGCTGTGAAGCCATTTGGTCCTGGGCTTTTGTTTGTTGGAGGATTTCTGATTACAGTTTCAATTTCTGTGCTTGTGATGGGTCTGTTAAGATTTTCTATTTCTTCCTGGTTCAGTTTTGGAAAGTTATACTTTTCTAAGAATTTGTCCATTTCTTCCAAGTTGTCCATTTTATTGGCATATAGTTGTTGATAGTAGTCTCTTATGATCCTTTGCATTTCTGTGTTGTCTGTTGTGATTTCTCCACTTTCATTTCTAATTTTGTTGATTTGATTCTTCTCCCTTTTTTCTTGTTGAGTCTAGCTAATGGTTTGTCTACTTTATTTATCTTCTCAAAGAACCAGCCTTTAGCTTTGTTGATTTTGGCTATGGTCTGCTTTGTTTCTTTTGCATTTATTTCTGCCCTAATTTTCATGATTTCTTTCCTTCTATTAACCCTGGGGTGCTTAATTTCTTCTTTTTCTAGTTGCTTTAGGTGTAGAGTTAGGTTATTTATTTGATTTTTCTCCTATTTCTTGAGGTAGGCTTGTATTGCTATGAACCTTCCCCTTAGTACTGCTTTTACTGAATCCCATAGGTTTTGGGTTGTTGTGTTTTCATTTTCATTCATTTCTATGCATATTTTGATTTCTTTTTTTATTTCTTCTGTGATTTGTTGGTTATTCAGAAGTGTGTTATTTTAGCCTCCATATGTTTGTATTTTTAATAGTTTTTTTCCCTGTAGTTGACATCTAATCTTACTGCACTGTGATCAGAAAAGATTCTTGAGATGATTTCAATTTTTTTTTAATTTACCAAGGCTAGATTTATGGCCTAGGATGTGATTTATCCTGGAGGAGGTTCCGTGTGCACTTGAGAAAAAGGTGAAATTCATTGTTTTAGGGTGAAATGTCCTATAGATATCAATTAGGTCTAACTAGTCCATTGTACGGAGACGGCAATGGCAACCCACTCCAGTACTCTTGCCTGGAAAATCCCATTGATGGAGGAGCCTGGTACGCTGCAGTCCATGGGGTCTCTAAGAGTTGGGCACAACTGAGCGACTTCACTTTCACTTTTCACTTTCATGCATTGGAGAAGGAAATGGCAACCCACTCCAGTATTCTTGCCTGGAGAATCCCAGGGACAGAGGAGCCTAGTGGGCTGCCGTCTATGGGGTCACACAGAGTCGGACACGACTGAAGCGACTTAGCAGCAGCAGCAGCAGCAGTCCATTGTATCATTTAAAATTTGTGTTTCCTTGCTAATTTTCTGTTTAGTTGATCTATCCGTAGCTGTGAGTGGGGTATTAAAGTCTCCCACTATTATTGTGTTACTGTTAATTTCCCCTTTCATACTTGTTAGCATTTGCCTTACATACTGCGGTGCTCCTATGTTGGGTGCGTATATATTTATAACTGTTATATCTTCTTGGATTGATCCTTTGATCATTATGTAGTGTTCTTCTTTGTCTCTTTTCATGGCCTTTATTTCAAAGTCTATTTTATCTGTTATGAGTATTGCTACTCCTGCTTTCTTTTGGTCTCCATTTGCATGAAATATCTTTTTCCAGCCCTTCACTTTCAGTCTGTATGTGTCCCTAGGTTTGAGGTGGGTCTCTTGCAGACAGCATATATAGGGGTCTTGTTTTTGTATCCATTCAGCCAGTCTTTGTCTTTTGGTTGGGGCATTCAACCCATTTACATTTAAGGTAATTATTGATAAGTATGATCCTGTTGCCATTTACTTTGTTGTTTTGGGTTAGTGTTTATAAACTTTTTATGTGTTTCCTATCTAGAGAAGATCCTTTAGTATTTGTTGGAGAGCTAGTTTGGTGGTGCTGAGTTCTCTGAGCTTTTGCTTGTCTGTAAAGCTTTTGATTTCTCCTTCATATTTGAATGATATCCCTGCTGGGTATAGTAATCTGGGTTGTAGGTTTTTCTCTTTCATCACTTTAAGTATGTCCTGCCATTCCCTTCTGGCTTGAAGAGTTTCTGTTGAAAGATCAGCTGTTATCCTTATGGGAATCCCCTTGTGAGTTATTTGTTGTTTTTCTCTTGCTGCTTTTAATATTTGTTCTTTGTGTTTGATCTTTGTTAATTTGATTAATATATGTCTTGGGGTGTTTCACCTTGGGTGTATCCTTAGACTTCGTGGCTATTTCCTTCCCCATTTTAGGGAAGTTTTCAATTATTATCTCCTCAAGTATTTTCTCACGGCCTTTCTTTTTGTCTTCTTCTTCTGGTACTCGTATGATTTGAATGTTGGGGCATTTAACATTATCCCAGAGGTCTCTGAGGTGGTCCTCATTTCTTTTAATTTTTTTTTTGTTTTTTCCTCTCTGCTTCATTTATTTCCACCATTATATCTTACACCTCACTTATCCTATCTTCTGCCTCAGTTATTCTATTGTTGGTTCCCTCTAGAGTGCTTTTGATCTCAATTACTGCATTATTCATTATTGATTGACTCGTTTTTATTTCTTCTGCTGCTGCTGCTAAGTTGCATCAGTCATGTCCGACTCTGTGTGACCCCACAGACGGCAGCCCACCAGGCTCCACCGTCCCTGGGATTCTCCAGGCAAGAACAGTGGAGTGGGTCGCCATTTCCTTCTCCAATGCATGAAACTGAAAAGTGAAAGTGAAGTCATTCAGTCGTGTCTGAGTCTCTGCGACCCCATGGACTGCAGCGTACCAGGCTCCTCCATCCATGGGATTTTCCAGGCAAGAGTACTGGAAGGGGTTTGCCATTGCCTTCTCCTTTTATTTCTTCTAGGTCCTAGTTAAACTTTTCTTGCATGTTCTCAGTCCTTGTCTCCAGACTGTTTAGCTGTAACTCCATTTTGTTTTCAAGATTTTGGATCATTTTTACTATCATTATTCTGAATTCTTTTTCAGATAGACTCCCTATCTCCTCCTCTTTTGTTTGGTTTGGTGGGCTTTTATCATGTTCCTTTATCTGCTGAGTATTTCTCTGCCTTTTCATCTTGTTTAGGTTGCTGTGTTTGGGGTGGCCTTTCTGTCTGCTGGAAGTTTGTTATTCCTCTTTATTGTGGAGGTTCCTCCCTGTGGGTGGGGTTGGACGAGTGGCTTCTTGGGGTTGGACAAATGGTTTCCTGGTTAGGGAAGCTTGAGTCAGTGTTCTAATGAGTGGAGCTGGATCTCTTCTCTCTGGAGTGCAATGACGTGTCCAGTAGTGAGTTTTGAGGTATCTATGGGTTTGGTGTGACTTTTGTGTTCAGGGTTATGTTCCTGCGTTGTGGGCGAATTAGTGTGGTATGTCTTGCTCTTGGGTGCAGCTTAGTTTCAGTGTAGGTATGGAGGCTTTTGAGTGAGCTCTTGTTGATTAATGTTCCCTGGAGTCAGGAGTTTTCTGGTGTTCTCAAGTTTTGGATTTAAGCCTCCTGCCTCTGGCTTTCAGTCTTATTCTTACAGTAGCCTCAAGCTTCTTCATTCATACAGCACCAATGATAAAACATCTAGGTTAATGATGAAAAGATTCTCCATAGTAAGGCACACCCAGAGAGGTTCACAGAGTTACATGGAGAAGAGAAGAGGGAGGAGGGAGATAGAGGTGACCAGGAGGAGAAGAGGGGGAATCAAAAGAGGAGAGAGCAATCTAGCCAGTAATCAATTCCCTATGTGCTCTCCACAGTCTGGACCCCTCAGAGATGTTCACGGAGTTCCACAGAGAAGAGAAGAGGGAGGAAGGAGATTGAGATGACCAGGAGGAGAGGAGAGGGAGTCAAAAGGGGAGAGAGAAATTTAGCCAGTAATCAATTCCCTATTTGCTCTCCAGTCTGGAATACCCAGAGAGGTTCATGGAGTTACATAGAGAAGAGAAGAGGGAGGAAGGAGATTGAAGTGACTAGGAGGAGAGGAGGGGGAGTCAAAAGGAGGGAGACCAATCTAGCCAGTGATCAGTTCCCTAAGTGTTCTCCACAGACTGGAACACCCAAAGAGATTCATAGGATTAAGTAGAGAAGAGAAGGCGGAGGGAGGAGATAGAGGTGACCTGGGGGAGAAAAAGGAGAGTCAAAAGGGGAGAGTGCAATCAAGCCAGTAATCATACTCCTAAGTAAAAATGGGTACTGAAGATTGGATTCTTAAAGGTGTGAAATTGATAACAAATACCAAAAAGCAAAGATTAAAAATCTAGAGTAGAGGTTATACTCTCAAAAATACAATATTAAAAACAAAACAAAACAAAATTGCAAAAGTTATTTAAAAATATATAAGAAATTTGCTTTAAAAATAGGGTCTTTTTTTTTGCAAGGTAGTAGAGGTTTTAAAGATGAAAATTAAAGGAGTAATAAAGAACTTAAAAATAAAAAAAATTTTAATTTAAAAATGATAATAGTAAAATATATCTAGTAATTTCTCTGCAGCTGTTGAGAGCAGTGTGGGGTCAGTTCAGTTTCAGATAGTTCCTTGTTCCAGCTTATACTTTTTCTCAAGGTCTATAGGTCCTTTCCAATGTAGTCAATGCTAACTACAGGGTTTTAATCTGTTGCACCTGTCACTTCCAAAGCGGTTCCCTCTTCTTTGTTTATTTTGGCTTCCTCTGTTTGCAAGTCTCTTCAGTATCTAACTTCCACCCTGACACAAGCAGGTGAAGGTGGTCATTTATTTAGGTTCACTTGTTCAGTTTTGCTGCGGGGAGGGAAGAACACTGCAAACAAATATCACTGGCGTGTGTGGGGAGCACTCGCAGTACCTGGGCCGCACTGGGTTTGCCCCCACTCATGGCGTGTGTGCTTTCCCAGTCTACACTGCTCAGGCTCCAGGTTGCTCTGCGGGAAACAGTAAAGCGGGCCCTGGGTTGTGTGTACTTCACAGGTCTAAGCCGCTCAGGTTCAGGTTCTCGGGTACTCAGGTTCTTGGGTACAAAGGCACAGACTCGGTTGGGCCTGCATTTTGTGCCCTTCCCAGGTCCAAGCATTCAGGCGACCAGGTGCTTGGCGAGCACACTCTCCCCAGGTGGGCTGTGTGTCTTATCACCTCCCTGGTCCTGGGTGCAGTGGGAGCGCCATCTCAGGTGTGCCATGTGTCTCCTCTGGGGAGCTGATCTCTGGCTGTGACCCTCCTGGCAGATGTCAACCATCCAGGATCCCAGGAAGACTTGGTTAGAAACTGGGAGCCTGCTTGCAGTTTGGTAGAGGATGCCATCTCTAGGGCCGAGTTTGCCCCTTGCCTTCCAGCTCTGGCTGTTGCCCACCTGTAATGGCAGGACTTCTTTCAGCCTTTTTTCTCATGGCCAAATAATATTTAGTTGTAATATACCACATCTTTATCCTTTCATCCCTTGGCAGAAAGTTAGATTGTTTCTATATCTTGGTTATTGTGAATAATGCTGCAGTATACATGGGAGTGTAGATATCTATTCAGTGTCTTGTTCTCATTTCCTTTGGTTGTATATCCAGAAGAGGGTCAGTTAGATCATATGACAGTTGTATTTTAGTATTTTTGTAAAACCTCCACATTAGTTTTCCAAAGGGGTTGAACCAATTTTCACTCCCACCAACAGCAGACAGGGGTTCCATTTTCTCCACACCCTTCATATAGCAACTAGCTATCTCTTGTTTTTTGATGGTAGCCATTCTAACAGGTGTGAGTTGATATTTCATTGTAGTTTTGATTTGCATTTCCTTGAAGGTTAGTGATGTTGATCATCTTTTCATATACCTGTTGGCTATTTGGATGTCTTCTTTTAAAAAATGTCTATTCAAGTCCTCTGCCCATTTTTAATTGAATTATTTGGTTTTTCCTGTAATTGAGTTGTATGATTTCTTTCTATATTTTGGATATTCACCTCTTATCAGATATACAGGTTGCAAATATTTTCTCTCATTCATAGTTTACTTTTCATTTTGATTGGTTCTTTTGCTGTGCAGAAGCTTTTTAGTTTGAGCTGATGCCACATGTTGATTTTTTCTTTTGTTGTTTGTGCTTTTGATGTCATATGCAAAAAACTATTGCCAAAATGAATGTCAGGGAGCTTCCTCCCTATGTTTTCTTCTAGGAGTTTTATGGTATCAGGTCTTCTGTTTAAGTTTTAATTCATCTTGAGTTAATTTTTGTGAGTGGTATAAGAGGAGTTCATTCTTCTTTTTTCTGTTATCAATCCTTCCTTCTTTTCTTCCTTCTTTCTTCTCTCTGTCTCTCTCATTCTTCTTCATCTTCTTGGTTTTCCTCTTTTTTTAAATGCATGTGTGCCAAGTCGCTTCAGTCATGTCCAACTCTTTGTGACCCCATGGACTGTAGCCTGCCAGGCTCCTCTGTCCATGAGATTCTCCAGGTAAGAATACTGAAGTGGGTAGCCTTTCCCTTCTTTAGGGGATCCTCCCAACCCAGGGATCAAACTCCCATCTTTTATGTCTCCTGCACTGGCAGGTGGTTTCTTAAACACTGGCACCCTGGGAAGCTCCTTTTATTTATAGATTTTTCTTTTTAAATCAAAACTGTGTGTGTGTCTAATGGGAGGAGGAGAGGGAAAAAGAATGAAGTAGAGGAAGAGAGGGACTGGTGGAATGGCTGTTTAAAGGGGTTTTCCAGTATTTACTTTATGAAAAAAAATATGAAGTTTTTCTTTAACTTTTAATGAAAGCCAAATGTTAGAAATAGTAATTAAAATGTTTACATTGCAGTAGATTGCTAGATCTGCAATGTAGCCAAGCCTGGCAGCTTTTGATAAATTCGAATGAGCCACACAGGCTGGCCTTTTTTCACTAAAATGCCACAGTGTCTGGAAAGCAAATCCTCCTCACACACTACTCTTGTTTCAGATAAACTGAGCAAACATTGCAAAACGCCTACCAACATAGCAAAATGCCCACTGTACAAGAGAAACTGGAAGTTGTGTCAGTGGGTGAGAGTGGCTTTGCAGAACATGAAGATAAGGGTTTTGATGTAAGGTTTGATCTTTGGGCTTCTGCCAAACTTCCCTTCATTCAAAGAAGCGTCACTCTGGGTCCTTAAGGTGACCATCGTTATAGCTTGATCAGCCCAGATACCACTGACACATTTGAGAAAATAGAAATGAAGAGAAGGGAGACAGCTCTTCTGAGTCACTTCCCCTAAATGCCCTTATTTAAAAACCTCTCCCAGACCCCAGAAAAACACTTGTTTCACTCTTCCCTGAGTGAATAAATCTGCGGCCTGCAAAGTTGCCACAGATATCTGGCAGGATAGTTTTGGAACTTTCACATGATTCCCCCACACAGCAGTGCCTTCTAAATGAAAGAAAGAAATTGCCAGCGAACACACTTTGATGACTGCCTCCCATATTTAAATCAGACCTTCTGATCAAGGAATAAATAATTCCACATGTCCCCAGAAATTGCAATGTATTTAGAAATTATCATGCAGAGTATGGTTCTCAACACTGGCTGCGTGTAGAGATTGGGGAGCTTTTAAAAACACTGATGCCTGTGATCCACACCTAGAGACCTGGGAAAGGACTGGACACCCGTGTTTATCAAAAGCATTCACACACAGTCAAAGCATTCATATACAGTCCCTTTATATGGGACTGTATTCTAATAGACAGCCAGGTCAAGAACCACTGGCTGTGGAAGAATGGCTGATGTTTAGAAATTTGTGTTTTAATTATTATGGAGTTTTGTTTATTGGAGCCCACTAATGGAGGCATCACTTGGTCAAGTAACCTTCACTTTTGTGTGGTATGTCAGAGACCTGGAGCTCTTGCTTTTTAAGTGATATTTGGATATACATACCATTACAGTGTCTGTGGAGTTTCTCAGATGGTAGCTACCCTCTGTAAAAGAAAGATATGTAATTTGATTGCTTTGAAAACAATTCAGTAAGTCCAAGTGTTAACATACAAATAGTTCTCTGGGCCATGTTTAACACTTTAAAAAATTTATCATTAGTTGCATGAAAAATAAAAGTAGCCAAGACTTGTTCCCATATATTAGGGAGCTTTTTGTCTTCAAGAAACTCAAAAAGAAAACCACAGCCATGGTGGTTTGGGGTGGGGTGGCAGAAGAGCGAGAGAGAGATTTGGATTCTTTTAAAAAAAAAAAAGACAGTATCAGCAATAGTCACACTTTCATAAATATGGAAATAATGCAGCCTTACCCTGCTAACTCAGATGGTAAAGAATTCACTTGCAATGCATGAGATGTGGGTTCGATCCCTGGGTCTGGAAGATCCTCTGGAGGAGGAAATGACAACCCACTCCAGTATTCTTGCCTGGAGAATTCCATGGACAAAGGAGCCTAGCGGGCTACAGTCCATGGGGTCGTAAAGAGTCAGACATGATTGAGCGACTAATGCACACACACACAGTAAAGATAATGATACCTGCTTTGTAGAGATGATCTGTCCTTTGCAGGATTAGGACTAAAATATGTAGCTACTTTTGTTTTTACAACTCTTGTAAAGAAAAGTAACCTGGCCTATGGCCTTTAGAAAGGTACTCCACAAAAATAATAGTTGTTTCTTAAACACATTTGTCTAAAATACTTACTCATGCTTTTTGAATCTGCCATGCAAGTCTGTTAAATTTACAGATAACTGAAATTAAAGCAGATGAAGAGAAACAGAAAATCATGTAAACTTATAAAAATATGTGGTGGGAAATCCTTAATAGGATATGAGCTCTGATGAAATTCAGTTTAGCAGCAGAGCTTGAAAGCCAACAAAAAAGAAGTAGATTCTTGGACTCTCTTTTCTCTTCGCAGCTGTCCCACTTGGCTGTGACATGAGAGTAGGCACAGGCAGTTACCAAAACCAACAAGCAGATGAGAATTTCACCTTGGATCTAGAAGAACCACATGAGGGAGGTACGAAAAGCTTCAGTCCAAGGAGTGGCTTAGGGCTGAGAGCTGAGAAGAATGACTATGATAATGAGAGAGACAGAGAAGGAGGAGAGGGAGAGGAAAGGAGGGTACTCACGGAGCCACAGGCACCTTGCTCATTCTGAATGCCTGTTTCACAGACTTGTTATGGCAGAGTAAAACATAGAAACCCCAAACCACACAAAATCATAGCTTAACGAATTATTTTAAGGGGAGCACCCCGTAACCACCACCCAGTCAAGAAACAGAACTTTGGTAATATCCGCGAAGCACCTCTGTGTGTCCCATCCAGATTTAACACCTTCCCTCATCCCAGAAACACACACCAACCTGACAAGCATTGTAATCATCCCTTCTGTTTCTTTATTTTTACCACCCCCAGGAGGCACCTCAGTCACTCTGACGAAGACTTCCCTAATTTAAAAACATTATTTTTAAGTTGTCTTTATTCTAAAGAGTTCCTCCCTGTTTCTTTTCTTTGCAGTTGATCTGTTGGAGAACCCAGGGCATTTAACCTGGAGAGATTCCCATAGTCTGGATTGTGCAGGTCGCACGGAGTTAACATCTCTCCTGTCCTCTCTGTTTCTGGCAAATTGGCAGCCGGAGCCAGAGGCTTGGTCAGATTTGGGTTTGTCAAGTTCATAGGTTGTGGCGTGTTTTTTCATTAGGAGGCACAGGATGTAGCTCTTTAGGTGTTAGTTACCTTTGATGGAGAAGGCAATGGCACCCCACTCCAGCACTCTTGCCTGGAAAATCCCATGGATGGAGGAGCCTGGTAGGCCGCAGTCCATGAGGTCGCTAAGAGTCGCACACGACTGAGCAACTTCACTTTCACTTTTCACTTTCCTGCATTGGAGAAGGAAATGGCAGCCCACCCCAGTGTTCTTGCCTGGAGAATCCCAGGGACGGAGGAGCCTCATGGGCTGCTGTCTATGGGGTCGCACAGAGTTGGACATGACTGGAGCAACTTAGCAGCAGCAGCAGCAGCAGTAACCTTTGACGCTTGATGCCTTAATAGGTTCATTGGTTAGGGACTGTAAAATGGTAATACTCCGTCATTTGTATTATATTCACTAGCTGGAACACTTATATAAAGATATATTTCTTTCATCTACTTTAGATTATGCAGTAGTATAATGCAGCTGAAAAGACAGGATAATTGCTTGATTCTTTCCTTTTATTTAGCAGCTTTCAAAATAATAAATTGATTCTTTATCATCATTTGAAGGTGACTGGGGCTTTTTTTGTATTATTTTGAACCCATGAATTTAAACATATTCAACAGCTTTGCTTGCTTTTATCAGTCATGTTGGTACGTGATGCCAAGTATTTATTTCTTATGCCTTTTTTTGTATGTACCATCAGAAAATTAGAGTTGAATAGATTTGCTAATCCTTGGAGAAGGCACTGGCACCCCACTCCAGTACTCTTGCCTGGAAAATCCCATGGACGGAGGAGCCTGGTGGGCTGCCGTCCATGGGGTCGCTAAGAGTTGGACACGACTGAGCAACTTCACTTTTCACTTTCATGCATTGAAGAAGGAAATGGCAACCCACTCCAGTGTTCTTGCCTGGAGAATCTCAGGGATGGGGGAGCCTGGCGGACTGCCATCTATGGGGTCGCACAGAGTCAGACATGACTGAAGTAACTTAGCAGCAGCTAATCCTTGATAACATCACCTTGATAAAACTAGTTTTATGAAACTTGCCTATCACAAGTTCATCCTAAACTGATTATTCTCCCCCCAAAATATATACTTTCCAACTTTACTGAAAATAAATAAGCTAATTATTAATTAAATCTGAGATCTTGGGAGAAGTCACGGGAAGAGAAATACCAGTCATACAACCAGCAGAGGGAGTGCAGGTTAACTGACAAATACAATCTTCCATACTCTGCTTTTCTGTTGGTGAAATCACTGATAATGTTTTGGAGAGAAGAAGATGCCAGGAATAAGACCGGACTGTGTGACTCTATTGTCTGTTGGATGCAGAAGAACTACATTGAGTCTTAACAAAGGGGAAAAAAACAGCAATTAGAGAAAAAAGGATTCTCCTGAATTTCATCAGAGCCACCTTTCCTCAGAATTAAACACATTGTCCACAGCCTGATCGATACCTTGGAAGATTAAGAAGGAAGAAGATATGATTACCTCATTTTTGGGTAGATTTTCAAAATAGAAACATCCAGTGGTGGTATGGATTTCTTAAAGTAACATAAGTTCAGAGGTAAAGGCAAAATTTAATACAAACCATTCAAGCCCCATCTCAGCTTTTCATATGGAACCTTAGTCAATGACAACTTTTTTTTTTTTTCCTTTTAAAGGAAGGAGCGCTTACAGAAGTATCTTGCATTTTTTCTACCTGTGTTTGCTAATAATGATCCAGTCAAGGCAAGAATAAGAGCTTGAAAATACAGAGCACCCAAGCATTCCCTGCTTTCTTTGCAAAATTTCCTCTGGGGTTGGTGCTTTAATTTCTAATCACTCTGAGTCAATAACGTATGGCTTCAGTGCCATTATTGACTCTCACAATTTCTTGTCTCAATCCCATAGTTCGTAGAGCTTGGGGCTTGGGGTCACTGGCAGGGGTTTTGATTTGCGGCTTTCTGTGTTTACACAAAAGGGCAAGTCAATATCTCCCCTGTATCTGTGAATTCTGGACTAAACTGATCTATCAAGCGTTGTAAACAATTGAAGACCTTAAAGGACAGAAAGAAGCCTCTCTGGAAGTCTCCACTGCCTTTACATTTCATTGAATCCACAGACTCGCTTGCTCCCCACAGAGATCTGAGTACAGCTGAATAAGAAAGAAAGAAAAGTCACATGAGAAGAATGGAATGCTCTTACAATATTTTTAGGCTGCAATGTATACTGAATTCCATTCACACAGTCCTGCAGGAGGTTTCCCCTGTCTTCACAGAACATGCCACAACTCCTGCTTATTGCAACAGATACTTTCATTTCTCAGGAACTGATAATAATTAAAGAAAAAACAAACTGAGAGCCTCTTTGCATGTTAAGGCAGACTTTCCCCTTTTCTTCTATTGATACCTGTTTTATATAAAAAAAAAATGGTTAAACTGATAAACTGGTGTTGGAAAGTTCAGCTCTTTCTCCAACTTCATGGATTCATAAGTGTGCACCTAATTCAAAGCAATTTTGAAGATCACAGAGCAACTTCTAACTTTCTGAGAGGCTAATAAAAAAAAAAAAAAAAGAAAACAAAAGTTTTTGAACAGTCTACCTCATTTTTAGAGAGATAATACAGAGATGACTTTTTTTGAAAAGAAAAATTTTCCTTGGAGACATGGATTGAAAAAATGAGGACTTCTTAGTGATAGCTATAAATGAATGAGTTCAGTTCTTGCTTTCACTGCACTCGAAGGGTGTGAGTTCCTACTTGCATGTTCATTTGTCTTTATTCTGTGAATCTAATCTGTCTAGTCTACACCAACAGACAGCAAGGTCTCCTGAAGCCTGCTTTTTCTCTGTCTAGGAGCCCTCAACCTAGATGCAAGGCTTTAATTGCTGCTGAGTGTTCTGAAACACCCAAGTCTGCACTAAGCTCATTTAGCTCCATGCAATACCAAGTTAATGAAGTCTAGGTCATTGATTCAGTTGTGCATAAGAGGAACTTGCTGATTTTGTCCTCTCTGTCAGCTGAACACATGACTACTGTACACATCCCCACTGGCATTGTATCCATTAGTCAAAAAGAGTAGATAATAGGTATATATAGATGGAAACAGACTGTACTAAACTGTCTCAGCCATTTCATAGCTTTGTGAATTTAGGTAGTTTACTTGGTGTTTCCATTTCTTTATCATGAAATGGGATAATAATAGAAAAGACTTCATAGAATTGTTATAAATATTTAATGAGATTCTGCAGTGATTTTGGAGCCCAAGAAAATAAAGTCTCTGTTTACATTTTTTCCCGTCTATTTGCCATCAAGTGATGGAACTGGATGCCATGATCTTAGTTTTTGAATGCTGGGTTTTAAGCCAGCTTTTCAGCAAAAAATGAACTAAAAATACCATTTATTGAGTGTTCTCTATGTACCTACTTTTTTGTTAAGCACATTACATGGAAAAGTAGGTACATAGAGAATACTCAATAAATGCTATTTTTAGTTCATTTTTTGCTGAAAAGCTGGCTTAAAACCCAGCATTCAAAAACTAAGATCATGGCATCCAGTTCCATCACTTGATGGCAAATAGACGGGAAAAAATGTAAACAGAGACTTTATTTTCTTGGGCTCCAAAATCACTGCAGATGGTGACTGCAGACACAAGAAAGACACTTGCTCCTTGGAATAAAAACTATGACAAACCTAGATAGCATATTAAAAAGAAGAGGCATCACTTTGCCAACAAAGGTCTGTATAATCAAAGGTATGGTTTTTCCATTAGTCATATATGGATGTGAGAGTTGGACCATAAAGAAGGCTGAGCACCAAAGAATTGATGCTTTTGAAATGTGGTGCTGGAGTCTTCTGGTGCTGGAGAGTCCTGTGGACAGCAGGAAGACCAAACCAGTCAATCCTAAAGGAAATCAACCCTGAACATTCATTGGAAGGACTGATGCTGAAGCTCCGATACTTTGGCCACCTGATGCAAAGAGGCAACTCATTGGAAAAGACCCTGATATTGGGAAAGATTAAGGGCAGAAATAGAAGGGGACGAACAGAGGATGAGATGGTTTGGATGGCATCACTGACTCAATGGACATGAGTTTAAGCAAACTCTGGGAGATAGTGAAGGACAGGGAAGCCTGGTGTACTGCAGTCCATGGGGTCACAAAGAGTCACACATGACTTAGCAACTGAACAACAAAAAATTGTTTTTATTGAACATTTCAAAACATGAATTTCATAGTGGCTAATTATATGTAAGTATGAGTTATAGCTTAAATTCCTTTAGCATTGGTACATATTGGTATTAAAACTTAGATCCACAAGGTACGTAGAAGAAGCCAACACACCTTCATGAAAATACAAAGGAGTTAGGATACCTCCATTCTCAGAGCAACTTCATACATCACACACTTATATCAGCCAAAACAGCTGAATATAAGCAGGAAGTAACTTACTGGTGCTCACAGTGACTTTCTAATCTGCTGAGGACCTCTTCTCTTCCAATGACAAAACTTATATGAGTGTTTAGAAATGAGGAGTGTGGATGTAATTCAAGACATGAAAAAGATGGTCTCCTCTTTCAACAATTCTAGAATGCAGCTATTAAATGGTTATAAATGGCTATTTATCTATTTTTGCCTTTGGAGAGAAAAACAATGTTGAATTAGAAGAGTTTTCTGTTTTGTTTTCATTTTTCCTTTCTTTTTAAAATAAAACGTCATTAGCTGTATACTGCACTAGTCAAAAAAATGGGTAAATAATTCCTGATGTTTTAGAGAAGTAGCAGTATCTATTTCAGATCATTCCCCATACCAACTGCAAGTGCGTATCTGCACAACTTAAATGTGGTCAATGATTCTTCACTTCTCTTTAGCTTGGATGTATAACCTAAGAAGTATATCTAAGATGGATGGAAAATGAGAATATTGCAAATACTTCTTTACATTTTAGCAGAAGCAGTGACTAACATGGAACAGTCATTAATCTATTAAGAACACCAATTCCTGAACAACTCCTCTAAGCGATCCTGATTCAATAAGAATGGGGAAGGGTGCGAGGATCTCTGTTTTTTAACACTCATTTCAGTGATTCCTGTGATCTGACACATTGGGAACATTGGTCCTCTGTTGTTTTTGCTTGGCCGACTCTCTTCCTTCTTTTGATAAGAGCACCTTAATTTTCTTTTGATAAAATCCTCCTCCCCAACTCTCAGACCCTGTGGATGGTTGGTGCTCATTCCACCACCAGCTTCTAAAGGGAGTCTAGATCCCAGGCCTGTTCAGTCATTGTATCAAACATTCAGTATCTCTGGTTGAGTGTGAAACTCAATCCTGAAATGGTGAAACCATTGGAAAGAGGAGCTCTCTCTTTCTTCTGTGTTTAGGAAGCTCTATCCATCGCCAAGCCAGGCTTCAACAGTACATAAACCGTGAACTTCCAGATGTTCAAGCTGGATTTTGAAAAGGCAGAGGAACCAGAGATCAAATTGCCAACAACTGTTGAATCATTGAAAAAGTAAGAGAGTTCCAGAAAACATCCACTTCTGCTTTATTGACTATGCCAAAGCCTTTGACTGTGTGGATCACAGCAAACTGGAAAATTCTGAAAGGGATGGGAATACCATACCACTTGACCTGCCTCCTGAGAAATCTGTATGCAGGTCAAGAAGCAACAGTTAGAACCGGACATGGAATCACAGACTGGTTCCAAATCGGAAAGGAGTATGTCAAGGCTGTATATTGTCACTCTGCTTATTTAACTTAAATGCAGAGTACATCATGAGAAATGCTGGACTGGATGAAGCACAAGCTGGAATCAAGACTGCCAGGAGAAATATCAATATCCTCAGATATGCAGATGATACCACCCTTATGGCAGAAAGTGAAGAAGAACTAAAGATCCTCTTGATCAAAGTGAAAGAAGAGAGTGAAAAAGTTGGCTTAAAAAGCAACATTCAGAAAACTAAGATCATGGCATCTGGTCCCATCATTTCATGGCAAACAGATGGAAACAGTGAGATACTTTATTTTGGGGGCTCCCAAATCACTGCAGATGGTGACTGCAGCCATGAAATTAAAAGACAGTTGTTCCTTGGAAGAAAAGCTATGACCAACCTAGACATCATATTAAAAAGCAGAGACATTACTTTGCCAAAAAAGGTCCTTCTAGTCAGAGCTTTGGTTTTTCCAGTGGTCATGTATGGATGTGAGAGTTGGACTATAAAGAAAGCTGAGTGCCAAAGAATTGATGGTTTTGAACTGGTGTTGGAGAAGACTCTTGAGAGTCCCTTGGACTGCAAAGAGATCCAACCAGTCCATTCTAAAGGAAATCAGTCCTGAATATTCATTGGAAGCACTGATTCTGAACCTGAAACTCCAGTACTTTGGCCACCTGATGTGAAGAACTGACTCATTTGAAAAGACTGATGCTGGGAATGATTAAAGGTGGGAGGAGACGGGAACAACAGAGGATGAGATGGTTGGATGGCATCACTGACTCAATGGACATGAGTTTGAGTAAGGTCCGGGAGTTGGTGATGGGCATGGAGGCCTGGCGTGCTGCAGTCCATGGGGTCGCAAAGAGTTGGACACAACTGAGCAACTGAACTGAACTGAACTGATCCATATGAAAGAAAAAAGCTAACACAAAGATGGAATAAATGGAGAAAGGAGAGAGAAACTTAATTTAGATGACATTGTTTAGATTCTTAGACCCGGGTAAATTTTTTTATTGTAAAAACTGAGCTCATAATGACAGCAATAAAAGAAATTCAATGGAAACATAACTAAAAGTTTACAAATTCATATGGAAATAACTTAATCTGTATTACCTAGTAATAACTGTTTTCTGAGAGTTTATTAAATGAGGCATAGGAAACTATGGTGATCAGAGATACATCATAAGAACAAGGGTATATTGTGATTTTTATAGAATTTTTCAAACTTTATAATTGCATTTAACATGAAATGGCTAATTATCTTTACCTAAAATGGCATATTTCAAGTATAACTATGCTTAAAATACATGTATGGGAATTCCTTGGTCGTCCAATGGTTAGGACTTGGTATTTACACTGCCATGGGCCCAGGTTCAGTCCCTGGTCAGGAACTAAATCCCACAAGCCATATGGCACAGTGTGTGTGTATATATATACAACACACATATATATATCTCGTACTTTATATAGTGAGAGAGAGCAATAGTATCAGAATCCCCAAATCCCCAATACACGAAGCAAAACAGGTAGAAATGCACAATTCAACAATAATAATTGAAGATTTTAATACTTTAAATAATGAATAAAATAACTAGATAGAAGATCAACAAGGAAATAGAAGACTTAACACTATAAACCAAATAGACCTAATAGACATCTATAGAACATTCTACATAGCAAAAGAATATACATTCTTCTCAAGTACACATGGAACAGTTTTCAAAATAGACCATACGTTAGGCCATAAAACAAGCCATAGTAAATTCAGAAGGACTGAAATAATACAAAGTATGACCTCCAACCACAATGGATCACAAATAGAAATGCAAAACAGAAGGAAATTTGGGAAGTTCACAAGTATGTGTAAATTAAACAACACACTACTAAATGATCAACAAGTTAAAAGCTAAACCAGGAGCAGAATTAAAAAATACTTTGAGTTGAATGAAAGTGAATACAGGGCATACCAAAATTTATGAAATGCAGCTAGAGCAGTGCTTCAAGAGAAATTTATATCAACAAATGCCCATTGAAAGGGAAGAAAAGTCTCAAATCAATAACCTAACCTTCTACTTTAAGAAACTAGAAAAAGATGATAAAACTAAAGGAAAAAGAAGTGGAGGGAAAATGAATGCTTAGATAGAAAAAAATGAAATAGAGAACAGAAAATCAGTAAATAATCAATGAAAGTTGGTTCTTTGAAAATGTCACCAAAACTGACACACCTTTAGCTTCAGTACCAATAAGAGAGAGAAGACTCAAATTACTAAAATAAATAGTATTTTGAAATAATAAGTTTCTGATCTTATAGAAATAAGAATTATAAGAGAATATCATGAATTATCATATGCCAACAAATTAGATAACCCAGTTGAAATGGACAAATGCCTGGAAGGATACTAACTACCAGAACTGACTCAAATGGAAATAGAAAATCTGAATCAGCCTAGAACAAATAAAGAGGTTGAACTAGTAATCAAAAAAAAAATCCCATAAAGAAAAGCATATGCCCAAATAGCTTCACTGGGAATTCTACCAAATGTAAGATTATCATCAATCTCTCACAGTCTCTTACAGAAAATACTAAAGGAGGAAACATTTCCAAATTCATTCTGAGGTCAGTATTACTCTGCTCCACAAACCAGGCAAGGACTTATTGAGAAAACAAAAATTCCTCAACAAAATACCAGCAAAGCAAATCCAGCAACATATAAAAAAGATTATAAACCATAATCAAGTAGAATGTAACCCAGCTAATTTAGTTCAGTGTAATATACTGTATTAATAGAATAAAGGACAAAAATCACATGATTATCTCAAATGATACAAAAAAAAGTATTTGGCAAAATGCAACACTCTTTCAGGATAAAAACATTCAAGCTAGAAATAGAAAACATCCCCAACCAGATGAAAGGCATCTATGAAAAACCCACACCTAACATCATCATTAATGGTGAAATTGTTCTGCATACCTTAATTCCCTCATAGACTACATTGAAAATGCTATAAGCCCTAGAATTTTCTAGGTCAAAGCTTTGGGTTTTCCTCTGATCTTGATGAGAAGTCATTAGAGGAACTTCAAGCAAGAGTGAGTCATGATTTGATGTTTATTTTTAAAAAACACTTTGGCTGCCATATAGTCATCCATTGGGATTCCATTTATACTGGGAGTGTGGAATAGGAGGGAACCCTGGTAGACCTAGCAGACTATGGAAATAGTCCAGAGGAGAAGGTAGTTGTAGAAACAGAAGTAGAAGTTTTCAGAATACTTTTGCAGGTTAAGTTAGCGGCCTTACTACAGGTTTAGATGTGAGGATGAATGAGGAAAGGAGAGGAATCAATGTTGAAGCCAAGATGATGTTATGTACTGAGGAAAAGACCCATTAGGGTTGGACTTGGGAATGACAAAGGAAAGTTTTATCTTGGGTGCCTTAAATTAGAGATACATAAACCAAGGCTGTATACTGTCATCCTGCTTATTTAACTTATATGCAGAGTACATCATGAGAAATGCTGGGCTGGAAGAAGCACAAGCTGGAATCAAGATTGTGGGAGAAATATCAATAATCTCAGATATGCAGATGACACCACCCTTATGGCAGAAAGTGAAGAGGAACTAAAAAAACCTCTTGATGAAAGTGAAAGAGGAGAGTGAAAAGGTTGGCTTAAAGCTCAACATTCAGAAAACAAAGATCATGGCATCTGGTCCCATCACTTCATGGGAAATAGATGGGGAAACAGTGGAAACAGTGTCAGACTTTGTTTTCTTGGGCTCCAAAATCACTGCAGATGGTGATTGCAGCCATGAAATTAAAAGACGCTTACTCCTTGGAAGGAAAGTTAGCAAAGACATTACTTTGTCAACAAAGGTCCATCTAGTCAAGGCTATGGTTTTTCCAGTGGTTATGTATGGATGTGAGAGTTGGACTGTGAAGAAAGCTGAGTGCTGAAGAATTGATGCTTTTGAACTGTGGTGTTGGAGAAGACTCTTGAGAGTCCCTTGGACTGCAAAGAGATCCAACCAGTCCATCCTAAAGGAGATCAGCCCTGTGTATTCTTTGGAAGGAATGATGCTAAAGCTGAAACTCCAGTACTTTGGCCACCTCATGCGAAGAGTTGACTCATTGGAAAAGACTCTGATGCTGGGAGGGATTGGGGGCAGGAGCAGGAGGGGACGACAGAGGATGAGATGGCTGGATGGCATCACCGACTCAATGGACGTGAGTTTGAGTGAACGCCAGGAGTTGGTGATGGACAGGGAGGCCTAGTGTGCTGCAATTCATGGGGTCACAAAGAGTCAGACACGACTGAGCGATTGAACTGAACTGAAACCTATTTAACAGAGAAGGCACTGGCGACCCACTCCAGTACTCTTGCCTGGAAAATCCCATGGATGGAGGAGCCTGGTAGGCTGCAGTCCATGAGGTCGCTAAGAGTTGGAAATGACTGAGCAACTTCACTTTCACTTTTCCCTTTCATGCATTGGAGAAGGAGATAGCAACCCACTCTGGTGTTCTTGCCTGGAGAATCCCAGGGACAGGGGAGCCTGGTGGGCTGCCCTCTATGGTGTTGCACAGAGTTGTACACGACTGAAGTGACTTAGCAGCAGCAGCAGCAGCAAACCTATTTAAAATCGGTGTGGATATGTCAAATAGGAACCTGGATGTTTAGTCTGGAGCTTAAAAGAGACATCAGAGCTGAACATAGAGATTTGGAAATCATCAGCATACAGATCGTATTTAAAGCCATGGTACTGAATGAGGTTAATTGGGAAAACTGCATACATAGAGAAAAGAAGGGAGACCAAAGCAGAGCCCTGGAGTGCTCATACCTTTAGCATTCAGATAGAGGAGAAGGCAGAGCCCATGTAGAAGACTTGAGAAGCAAAGGCCAATGAAATAGAGAGAAACCAGGAGAGTATGGGATCATGGATTCCAAGAAAAGTAACTGTTTCAAGATGGAAAGTTAATAAGTTCTAGGGATCTGCTCTACAAAATTGTGCTTATAGATTATACTATATTGTACACTTGAAAATCTGAGAGTATATTTCATGCTGTATTCTTATCACAGTAAAAAAAATTGAATTTTTTCAAAGAAGGAAAGAATGGTCAACTTTCTTGAATACTGCTAAGAGGGCAAGCAAGAGAGGAATGGCAGAGTCCTTGGAGTTGTAGGGACAGGTGTCCAATTGAGGTAGGTTAGGAGAGAATGTGAATTGAAAAAGTAAGAGCAGCAACTCTGGATAACTCTTTGAAGAGAATTTTTATGAGGAGCAGCAGAAAAAAGGAACAATTCACAGGACATATGGATCTGAGATATTAGAGATAATTATAGAAATTAAGTCACTAGAAAAGATCTGGAACACAGGGGATGACCTGATCAGGTTGTCCTTTGACCTGAGCCTAGCTACGTCATCTGTAGTAATGAGAAGGAAGCAGAAGAGGAGTAATGTTGCAAGAAGACTGGTAGTTTTCAGAGGGATTTCTGTCTAGCTGCTTCTACTTTCCTGATAAATTTATGATAAGCATATGTTAAGTAGTGGGGCTTCTCTGGTGGCTCAGCTGATAAAGAATCTGCCTGTAATGAAGAAAACCCAGGTTTAATTCCTGGGTTGGGAAGATCCCTGGAGAAGGGCTGCAGTATTCTTGGGCTTTCCTGGTGGCTCAGACAGTAAAGAATTCATTTGCCTGCTACCCACTCCAGTATTCTTGCCTGGAGAATTTCATGGACAGAGGAGCCTGGCAGGGAATAGTCCATGAGGATGCAAAGAGTCAGACTCAACAGAGCAACTTTCACACTTTCACTATATGTTAAGTAGTGAGGGTAGGGAAGAAGCTGAATGAGTTTCAGAGCTGAGTGAAATGATTATTTGAGAATTGCTATGAACTGAGTTGTATCTCCCTAAAGCTTATATGTTGAAGCCCTAACTCCCAATGTGTCTGTGTCTTTATCTATAGATAGGGTCTTTAGGAGGCAGTATATTAATATATATATATATATATATATTTGTGTGTGTGTGTGTGTGTGCTCAGATGTGTCCGACTATTTGCGACTCCGTGGACTGTAGCCTGCCAGACTCCTCTGTCCATGGAATTCTCCAGGCAAAAGTAATGGAGTGGGTTGCCATACCCTCCTCCAGGGAATCTTCCTGACCCAGGGATCAAACCCGCATCTCTTTTGTCTCCTGCCTTAGCAAGTGGGTTCTTTACCACTAGTGCCACCTGAGTTGAGATTAAATGAACCCATAAAGGGGGAGCTCTAACCTGATAGGAGTGTGGCATTATATGAAGAGGGAAGGAGGGAAGAAGAGAGGAAAGGAGCAGGGATCTTGAGAAAAAGAAAGAATGAATCTATCTCTGCACTGTGAAAACACAGCCATCCACAAGCCAGGAAGAGGGCCCTCACGAGAAAGTGGAATTGCCAACACCGATACTGGACTTCTCTACCTTTGGAATTGTAAGAGTGATTTCTGTTGCTTAAGCCACATAGCCTCGTATCCTGTTACAACAGGTTGAGCAGACTAAGGTAGGAAAGTAAGATAGTGAAGATGTTATTCAATCTTAGTAGTATTCTGGGCATGTTGTGTGCCCATCTGAGATTTGCTGCTGTGAAACTTAAAGAGGGAGCAAGACACACAGTTATGCGTTTTGATTTTCAGTCATTTCAACTGTTCAGATGCCAGCGCAGGGTAAGCAGACAGATGGATTTAAACCTAGGTTATGACTTTGGAATTAACTCCAGCCTAGAGAATTAGGGGTATTCATAAGGGCGTTTAAATAAGAGATAAAAATATGGAAGGTGGCAGCTTTAAAAATAAGTTTCTCTGTCTCCTGTCTGATACAAAGATGAGCTTTGTTAAGAAAGGTTAGGGTAGATGTTCTTTACCCATATTTACAGTAAAGTATGTATCTATTATCTATCACTATCAAATAATGACACTGCAACTGGTAGTGTATTACTTTAGAATAATTGTTGAAGTAATCCATATATATTGATATTTTTGCACTGCAGACATTCAAATAGACTGGAGAGCTAAGTAATCAAGAATCAGGTGAGTACATATTTGTTGAAGAAACTCAGAATAGAACTTACAGTAACTCTGTCTGACCTTACTAATTAGAACTTCCATTTAATTTTTCACTTCTAAAAGGCTGTTTTCTCTTCAGAACTTAATATGTTTTATCTCAGTTTGGTATCAACATGCATAAGAGGAAGTACGATTGTACAGGTGAAATTTTGCCTTGGAAATTAAACTATGTCCTGTTTTCCATCCTGTTCAAACTTTGAGCTAAAATGCTGAAAATGAAAACCATTTCTAGACTCCATGAATGCCATAATCCTAAATTCTTCCTGAATTGTGAAGTGGAAAGTTAAATCGTTTTTGTTGGAAAACTCCCTGTTCAGTGGGTCCAGATCAGCACTCAGATGATGTCAGCAAATGTTACATTTTTTTCCAATTATGAAATGAATTATGGGGCGCTAGCTAACCACAGTCAGTCATTAAATAAAGCTATTTTGGCTGATACATTGTTGTTCTGCCAGAAAACACAGGTGTTTTGTTTTTAAAGAATTTTTTAAACATTTCTTTAAGAAAAGATTGCATTAACAATCCTTCAACACAAGCAATATAGGAGCATAAATGAGAAGGTGCTATTTATAGAGAATTTGTATGGTGGGGGTAGAGATTGTATTTTCATATATGAAATAAAGACTTGCTTTATGTCCAAGGAATTGAAACATTTGGCCTGTGATGTATGAAGACAGTGATATATGACCGTGCATATTTAAATGTATCTGTGCACAGAGTCTTAAGAGTTGAATGAAAGACACCTTATAAACATGAATTGTTATTATTGAGAACAAACTTTCTTGGACTGGGATTTTCAAAGAATATTAGTTCATTTGTTCTATGATGACTCCCAAGGGTTTCAAGTTCATAATCTCAAAATATCTGTCAATATCAAATATGTACTAGTAGAACTAGAGTTGTATTTTCGTTTGGAGGTATTCCTTGCAAGATGAATGGGCGTGAATTTTTTCAATTGGCCCAGTAGTCATAATGACTATTTTTAATCATTTTGTATTTTTAATGATATCTTTTCACTTATCTCTTTTTTCCTCCCTTGCAGTCTACTATCTTCAATTTACATATCTCTAAATCTTTCCAAAATCTTTCCAAAATGAAGCAGCTGCTTTCAGTTGATTCATCTAAGGAATTTCACTATCTCATCCAAACTATGACATCTTGAGTCATGCATTAATGGCATGCTTATGGAATGAAGCAGTTTTCTGTTTCAAAATGACTTTTTTTCTCTGTGTGTTCAAGACAGTATAAATATCACATATCTATAATCCTCAGAACTAAAAAGCTAATGCAACAGTCAACTTCTCACTGGGCTAAAATATGTTTAAAAAGAACAGTGAGTTTTAGCAAATGCTTTTTCTGCATCTGTTGGATTGATCATGTGGTTTTTGTCCTTTCTTTTGTTGATGTGGTGTAGCTCCTTGATTTGTGTGTTGAACCATCCTTGTGACCCTGGGATGAATCCAACTTGATCATGGTGTACAGTCATCTTTTTTATGTGTTATTGGATTCAGTTTGCTAATACTCTGTTGAGAATTTCTGCATCTGTACTCACCAAAGATATTGACCTATAATTTCCTTTTTTGGTTGTGTCTTTGTCTGGTTTTGGTATCACAGTGATGGTGACTTCACAGAGTGACCTTAGGAGTGTTCCTTCCTCTTCAGTCTTTTGGAAGAGTTTGAGAAGGATTGGTATAAGTTCTTTGTATGTTTGGTAGAATTTCCTAGTGAAGCCATCTAGTCCTAGACTTTTGTTTGCAGGGGATTATTTTATTACAGATTCTGCTTCACTGCTACTGATCAGTCTATTCATAGGTCTATATCTTCTTGATTCGTTTTGATGGATTGTATGTTTCTAGAAACTTGTCTGTATCTTCCAGGATGTCCAGTTTCGTGGCATACAATTGTTCATAGTATTCTCTTAAGGTTTTTTTTAATATTTCTGAAGTATTGGCCGTTATTTCTTCTTTTTCATTTCTTATTTAGGTTATTTGGGTCCTGTTTCTTTTCTTGGTGAGCCTGGCCAGAGGTTTGTTGATTTTTGTTTACCCTTTCAAAAACACAGGTGTTGGTTTGATTGTGTTTTTTTTCCCCTATTTTTTTAAATCTCTAATTTATTTACTTCCTCACTAATGTTTATTCTTTCTTTCCTTCTGATGACTTTAGGTTTTGTTTGTTTTTCTTTTCCTCCTTTTGATAACTTCAGGTTTTGTTTTTCTAATTCCTTTAAGTTGTTTATTTGGGATTTTTCTTGTTTTTTGAGAAAGGTCTGTATTGCTGTGAACTTCTCTCTTATGACTGCTTTTACCGCAGTTTTGTATTAGTTGTATTTTCATTGTCATTTACCTCTAGGTATTTTTTTTATTTCCTCTTTGATTCTATCATTGAAAAAGTCAACATCCATTTGTGATTAAAAAAAAAAAAAGAAAGAAACTCTCGCCAAACTGGGTATAGAGGGAACATATCTCAACATAATAAAAGTTATTTGTGACAAACCCACAGCAACATAATACTCAATGGTAAAAAGCTGAAAGCCTTCCTGTTAAAACCTGGAATAAGACACGGGTGCCCACTCTCACTGCTTCTATTCAACATCGTATTGGAAGTCCTAGCCATGGCAGTTGGGCTTCCCTGATAGCTCAGCTGATAAAGAATCAACCTGCAATGCAGGAGACCCCAGTTTGATTCCTGAGTTGGGAAGATCCCCTGGAGAAGGGATAGGCTACCCATTCCAGTTTTCATGGGCTTCCCTGGTGGTTCAGATGGTAAAGAATCTGCCTGCAGTGTGGGAGACCTGTGTTCAATCCCTGGATTGGGAAGATCCTCTGGAGGAGGGCATGTCAACTCACTCCAGTATTCTTGCCTGGAGAATCCCCATGGACAGAGGAGCCTGGTGGGCTACAGTCCATAGGGTCGCAAAGAGTCAGACATGACTAAATGACTAAGCACAGCACAGCATGGCAATTAGACAAGAAAAAGAAATGAAAGGTATCCAAATTGAAAGAAAAGAGGTAAAATTGTCTTTATATGGAGATGACATGATAATATATAGAGAAAGTAGAAAGACTCCCCACAAAAACTGCTAGAACTGATAAACAAATTCAGCAAGGTAGCAGTATACAGCATTAACATACAAAAATCACTTGCATATATTCATACTAACAATGAAACATCAAAAAGAAAAAGTTTTTTTTTAATCCACTTTAAATTCACATTAAAAAAACTTAGTAGTAAACTTGACCAAAGAGGTGAAAAACTTTGATGCTGAAAACAATAAGACATTGATAAAGGAAACTGAATATGATTTAAAGACATGGCAAGATAGTCCATGCTCTTGGATTGAAAGAATTAATATTGTTAACATGCCCATACTACCCCTAAACAATCTACAGGTTTAATGTGATCCCTATCAAATAATTTATGACATTTTCCATAGAACTAGAACAAATAATGCTAAAGTTTGTATTGTATCATAAAAGACCCATAATTGCCAAAGCAATCCTGAGGAAAAACAACAAAGCTGGAAGCTCTCCCAGACTTCAAACAACACTACAAAGCTATAGTAATCAAAACAGCAGGATATTGGCACAAAAACAGGTGTATGTATCCATGGAGCAAAATAGAGAGACCAGAAATAAAGCCACATTCCTACTGGGAAATTAATCTTAGACAAGGCAAGAATGAATGGAGGAACAGTGGAGGTAAGATCATCTCTTCAGCAAGTGATGGCGGGAAGACTGCCTTATGTAAATCAATGAGATCAAAACATTTCCTCACACCATACACAAAAATAAACTCAGAATTGCTTAAAGGCTTAAATATAAGACAGGATACCATAAACCTCCTAGAAGAGAACATAGGCAAAACATTCTCTGACATAAATTGCAGCACTGTTTTCTTAAGGTTGGTCTCCCAAAGCAGTAGAAATAAAAACAAAAATAAATAAGTTGAACCTAATAAAACTTACAAGCTTTTGCACAGCGAAGGAAACCATAAACAAAATGAAAAGACAGCCAGCAGACTGGGAGAAAGTATTTGCAAATGATTTGACAGACAGAGGCTTAATTTCCAAAATACACAAACAGCTCATACAAGTCAAGAACAACAAAAACAAGCCAGTCAGAAAATGGGCAGAAAACCAAAATAGACATTTCACCAGAGAAGACATACTGATGGCCAGTAGACACATGAAAAGATGCTCAACATCAATAATTAGTGAAAATGAAAGTCACTTAGTCATGTCCAACACTTTTCAACCCCATGGACTGTATAGTCCATGGAATTCTCTAGGCCAGAATACTAGATCGGATAGCCTTTCCCTTCTCCAGGGGATCTTCCCAACCCAGGGATCCAACCCAGGTCTCCTGCATTGCAGGTGGATTCTTTACCAGCTAAGCCACAGAGAAATGCAAATCAAAACTACAGTGAGGCATCACCTCACAGCAGTCAGAATGGCCATCACCAAAAAGTCTACAAACAATTAATGCTGGAGAGGGTGTGGAGAGAAGGGAGCCTTCTTTCACAGTTGGTGGGAATGTAAATTGATAAAACCACTATGGAGAACAGTATAGAGATCACTTCATTCCAGAGTTCCTAAATGCTTTTATTGTAGAATTTAAAAAGTTTTCCTCCTCAAAGTAATTATGATATCTTATTTTTAAGTGCTGGAATATACCATGGTCATTATTTAAATTCTGAGAGTGTCTTAAAAACATATTTTAATCAACAGCATATTCAGAATTTCACTAATTATTCACAAATGTGTAGAACTCACTAGAGTAAAATAACCTGCCTCTTGAGAGACCTATATGCAGGTCAGGAAGCAACAGTTAGAACTGGACATGGAACAACAGACTGGTTCCAAATAGGAAAAGGAGTACATCAAGGCTGTATACTGTCACGCTGCTTATTTAACTTATATGCAGAGTGCATCATGAGAAATGCTGGACTGGAAGAAACACAAGCTGGAATCAAGATTGCCAGGAGAAATATCAATAACCTCAGATATGCAGATGACACAACCCTTATGGCAGAAGGTGAAGAGGAACTAAAAAGCCTTTTGATGAAAGTGAAAGAAGAGAGTGAAAAAGTTGGCTTAAAACTCATCATTCAGAAAACGAAGATCATGGCATCTGGTCCCATCACTTCATGGGACATAGATGAAGAAACAGTGGAAACAGTGTCAGACTTTATTTTCTTGGGCTCCCAAATCACTGCAGATGGTGACTGCAGCCATGAAATTAAAAGACGCTCACTCCTTGGAAGGAAAGTTATGACCAATCTAGATAGCAGATTCAAAAGCAGAGACATTACTTTGCCAACAAAGGTCCGACTAGTCAAGGCTATGGTTTTTCCAGTGGTCATGTATGGATGTGAGAGTTGGACTGTGAAGAAAACTGAGCATCGAGGAATTGATGCTTTTGAACTGTGGTGTTGGAGAAGACTCTTGAGAGTCCCATGGACTGCAAGGAGATCCAACCAGTCCATTCTAAAGGAGATCAGTCCTGGGTGTTCTTTGGAAGGAATGATGCTAAAGCTGAAACTCCAGTACTTTGGCTACCTCATGCAAAGAGTTGACTCATTGGAAAAGACTGATGCTGGGAGGGATTGGGGGCAGGAGGAGAAGGGGATGACAGAGGATGAGATGGCTGGATGGCATCACTGACTCAATGGACGTAAGTTTGAGTGAACTCTGGGTGTTGGTGATGAACAGGGAGGCCTGGCGTACTGCAGTTCATGGGGTTGCAAAGAGTTGAACACGACTGAGCAACTGAACTGAACTGAAAATAACAATTTTTAAAATAATGAAAAGACTTAAATACAAAAGTCTTTGTATTTCATTAAAATAATTTATTTCATTAAAATTTGTTAAAATAATGAAAAAACTTAAATACAAAATTGAATGATTCTGTAATAGTCAGGTAGAAGGTCAGCTGTTGTTCAACTGAATGCTATGGACAGTTTACAAAATGAGATAGTTAATCTCTGTGACCAAATTTTATACTATAGTGACATATTTGTTTGTTTTTTTTAATCTATAAGTATAGAACTCCTACATCATTTCATTCTTTCAAGCTTAAATGTGGTAACTTCTGTTATCAAGGTTAATTGGGAAGTATATTCTACTTAATCAAGGTTCAGGTTAAATAAATGGCTTAAAAATTATATATAGAAATACATAATACATATAGGATAATAGATTATAAAATATCTAGACAAATGTATTAGAGAAGGAAATGGCAACCCATGCCAGAATTCTTGCCTGGGTAATCCCTTGGACACAGGGGCCTGGTGGGCTACATAGTCCATGGGCTCATAAAGAGTCGGACACAACTTAGCGATTAAATAACACCACCACCCAACACATATTACACCACCACCATACATGTGTACCAAATTTGGAAGAATTTCAATGCCTAAGTATGCCACTAAAGCTTATTTAACCACAAATAAGTGGTTAAACACTGCCATCATCACATTCTAGAACTTAATTCACAGGTACGACAGTGTCTCTAAGGAAAAAGGCATATGTAATTCCTGCCCATTGTGTCTAGAACTTTGTTCCTAGAGGACTATCATTACTCCCTGCTCCACTTGCCATCTTTGACCCTTAAACAGGCAATAGGAACTGGATTCCCACGTTTCTACCCAGTGATAGTAGCCTCTAAAGCCAGATGATCATTTGAGGATGTGCAGACGCTGAAGGTAAACTCCAGAAGACTGAAAAGCTATGATGGAGTGACCAGAGGTCTTCTTTAAAATTCTAAGGAAATCTGGGTCAGGGAGGATGGAATACTTAAGAACCTGAAGATAAATTTTCAACCTGATAAAGGGTGCAATTATTTACAGAGTAAAAGGATGACAGTGTGTCCCAGAGACATTTGAAGAAACACATTTTCAAGTGTTATGAAATATAACTCTAGATAATTAACAAGGGCAGAAATTAGCTAAAATGTTATAGCTACTGATGATTTGCAAAAGTGCAAATTTGCATATCCATTTTATTTTTTAATATAAAACTATTGACTATTGTTCACCAGTGTTTATAGAAGGTAAACAATATACAGTTGGAAAACATTCTTTTTATTTTTCAAGTATGCAAAACTCTTAAATAGATATTTTACCAAAGTAGATAAAGAGAAGTTAAATAATCACGTAAAAGATGGTCACTATCATTCAGTTCAGTTCATTCCAGTCACTCAGTTGTGTCTGACTCTTTGCGACCCCATGAATTGCAGCACGCCAGGCTTCCCTGTCCATCACCATCTCCTGGAGTTCACTCAAACTCACGTCCATCGAGTTGGTGATGCCATCCAGCCATCTCATGCTCTGTCATCCCCTTCTCCTCCTGTCCCCAATCCCTCCCAGCATCAGTCTTTTCCAGTTTTAGGAGTGCCTGATGAACTATGGACAGAGATTCATGACATTGTAAAGGAGGCAGGAATCAAGACCATCCCCAAGAAAAAGAAATGTAAAAAGGCAAAATGGTTGTCTGAGGAGGCATTACAAAAAGCTGAGAAAAGAAGCGAAGCGAAAGGCAAAGGAGAAGAGGAAAGATATACCCATTTGAATGCAGAGATCCAAAGAATAGCAAGGAGAGATAAGAAAGCCTTCCTCAGCGATCAGTGCAAAGAAATAGAGCAAAACAATAGAATGGAAAAGACTAAAGATCACTTCAAGAAAATTAGAGATACCAAGGGAACATTTCATGCAAAGATGGGCTCAATAAAGGAAAGAAATGGTATGGACCTAACAGAAGCAGAAGATATTAAGAAGAGGTGGCAAGAATACACAGAAGAACTATACAAAAAAGATCTTCATGACCCAGGTAACCACGATGGTGTGATCACTCACCTAGAACCAGACATCCTGGATTGTGAAGTCAAGTGGGCCTTAGGAAGCATCACTACGAACAAAGCTAGTGGAGGTGATGGAATTCCAGTTGAGCTATTTCAAATCCTGAAAGATGATGCTGTGAAAGTGCTGCACTCAGTAAGCCAGCAAGTTTGGAGAACTCAGCAGTGGCCACAGGACTGGAAAAGGTCAGTTTTCATTCCAATCCCAAAGAAAAGCCATGCCAAAGAATGCTCAAACTACTGCACAATTGTACTCATCTCACACGCTAGCAAAGTAATGGTCAAAATTCTCCAAGCCAGGCTTCAACAGTATATGAACCATGAACTTCCAGATGTTCAAGCTGGATTTAGAAAAATTAGAGGAACCAGAGATCAAATTGCCAACATTCGTTGGATCATCGAAAAAGCAAGAGAATATCAGAAAAACATCTGCTTCTGCTTTTTGACTATGCCAAAGCCTTTGACTGTGTGGATCACAGCAAACTGGAAAATTCTGAAAGAGATGGGAATACCAGACCACCTGACCTGCCTCCTGAGAAATCTGTATGCAGGTCAAGAAGCAACAGTTAGAACTTGACATGGAACCACGGACTGGTTCCAGATCTGAAAGGAGTATGTCAAGGCTATATATTGTCACCCTGCTTATTTAACTTATATGGAGACTACATCATGAGAAACGCTGGGCTGGAGGAAGCACAAGCTGGTATCAAGATTGCCAGGAGAAATATCAATAATCTCAGATGTGTAGATGATACCACCCTTATGGAGGAAAGTGAAGAAGAACTAAAGAGCCTCTTGATGAAAATGAAAGAGGAGAGTCAAAAAGGTGGCTTAAAACTCAACATTCAGAAAACTAAGATCAAGGCATCCGGTCCCATTTTCATGGCAAATAGATGGGGAAACAATGGAAACAGTGAGAGACTTTATTTTGGGGGCTCCCAAATCACTGCAGATGATGACTCTAGTCATGAAATTAAAAGATGCTTGTTCCTTGGAAGAAAAGGAACAAGGAGGAGGAAAAGACCAACTTAGACAGCATATTAAAAAGCAGAGACATTATTTTGCCAACAAAGGTCCATCTAGTCAAAGCTATGGTTTTTCCAGTAGTCATGTATGGATGTGAGAGTTGGACTATAAAGAAAGCTGAGCACCGAAGAATTGATGCTCTTAAACTGTGATGCTGGAGAACACTTTGAGAGTCCCTTGGACTGCAAGGAGATCCAACCAGATCCTAAAGGAAATCAGTCCTGAATATTTATTCGAAGAACTGATGCTGAAGCTGAAGCTCCAATACTTTGGCCACCTGATGCGAAGAACTGACTCATTTGAAAAGACACTGATGCTGGGAAAGATTGAAGGAAGGAGGAGAAGGGGATAACAGAGAATGAGATGGTTGGATGGTACCACTGACTCTATGGACATGAGTTTGTGTAAGCTCCGGGAGTTGGTGATGGACAGGGAAGCCTGGCGTGCTTCAGGGCATGGGGTCGCAAAGAGTTGGACATGACTGAGCTACTAAACTGAACTGAACTGATTTGTGTGTAGGGGGTGATACAGGAAATTTGTTCTATAATTTTATAGTATAATTTCTACACTAAGAGGAGCCATAATTAACTGGGTAACATTCTGATTACTACGATGTTCTTGGTTTTCCATGCTTCTGCTGAACCAATAATCCAGATACTGAAAAGATTGAACCTATATGTGAAGAATCAGTTGAGATAAAGAAAAACATGTAGATCAATAGTTTAGATTACAAAAGCTTATTCACCCATTTATTCTAGCAGGTCCTAAACTGACGTCGCTAACCACCCAGTTAGGTTTTCATGAGCAAAGTCTTAGACATTGAGCTCTTAGTTGACACAGCACAGGGATTTCAACTCTAGGAAAGAAGAGCTTCACTAGAAGAAACCTGTCAATGTCCATTTAACTCAGTCTTGCTTAGCTAATTAAAACACATTAGGATTTTTCTAGTTTTCTCATCTGGGTGGGCAGATTCTTGTTAGTGATGAAATTTTTCCTGTCAGGAGTTTTGCAAATAAACTTCCTTTTATATGTAGTTATAGATATGGATTCAAATACAACTGCTTGTATTGTCCAATTTAACTTATTTATATTATATTTAAATTTTACAGATAATCACAGAATCAACTACCTAATTTGAAAGGATAAGGTTTCAGGAAAATTTCCATTTTACTTGAATTGATTTATTTCTTAGGCTGCTCAGAGTAAGAGCATCCCAGAAATGTGGGCTTATCCATGATTATGAATTGGCATTTTTTTTTGGCAAATGTTTTTAAAAAATAAAAATAAAGAAGTGAAAATCATTTACATGTGTTTTATGTATACACACACAAAAAAAACAGCAAATAAACAAAAAACCCAGAATGGTCTGTAGGCATATATGAGTTAAAAACAAAATCAGATTGAGTAATGACTGTGAAGATTTCCTCCAACATTTAGAAAATACGTTCCCTAATGCAGAGGAAATAATGTATCATGTTAGCAAATGGTTTTTTATGATAAAGGAAGCAACTAAGAAAGCTTTATTTATTTGTTCAAAGTGACCAGAACTATAGACTCAGTTCAGTTCAGCTCAGTCACTCAGTCGTGTCCAACCCTTTGCGACCCCATGAACCACGGCACGCCAGGCCTCCCTGTCCATCACCAACTCCCAGAGTTCACCCAAACCCATGTCCATCGAGTTGGTGATGCCATCCAACCATCTCATCCTCTGTTGTCCGCTTCTCCTCCTGCCTTCAATCTTTCCCAGCATCAGGGTCTTTTCCAATGAGTCAGCTCTTCGCATGAGGTGGCCAAAGTATTGGAGTTTCACCTTCAACATCAGTCCTTCCAATGAACACCCAGGACTGATCTCCTTTAGGATGGATTGGCTGGATCTCCTTGCAGTCCAAGGAACTCTCAAGAGTCTTCTCCAACACCACAGTTCAAAAACAGCAGTTCTTCGGCGCTTTGCTTTCTTCACAGTCCAACTCTCACATCCACACATGACCACCGGAAAAACCACAGCCTTGACTAGGTGGACCTTTTCTGGCAAAGTAATGTCTCTGCTTTTTAATATGCTGTCTACGTTGGTCATAACTTTCCTTCCAGGGAGTAAGCATCTTTTAATTTCATGGCTGCAATCACCATCTGCAGTGATTTTGGAGCCCCAAAAAAATAAAGTCAGCCACTGTTTCCCCATCTGTTTGCCATGAAGTGATGGGATCAGATGCCATGATCTATAGACTCAAAAAATAAATAAATAAAAAACAAAAACCAGCGCCTCTAATACAACTTCAAAATGAATATATGAAACTTTATTTTCTTTAGAATCTAGTTATTTCTTCACACTAATAAACCAAAAACCAAGACCCACCATTTATATACATCAGTTTATGTATATATGAAATTATATGTATGGCAATGTAGGCCATTATTGAGCTTCATTTTCTGGACGAGAATGTCAAGTTAGTCTGTGCATAAGTAGCAGTTACAATCTGAGTACACCTCATCTTTGCTGCTTCTACCAGCACCAAGTCTGCCTCATCTGAATCTTCCTGCCCGTTGCATGAGAAACGTGAATTCTCCACTGCTGTCTGTGCACCAGTTATTCATTCAGGATCACCCCTGACACAGCCTGTTGATTTGATAGCAGCATCTCTTTCTTTGATTTCCTGGCATCAGATTCACTGCCTGATAAAGATTTTCTTTTTGTACCACCTTTTTCTGTACTAGCTGTTGGAGAATTAAGAAGTGTTTCAATTAACTCTGGGTAATCTGAGTTTCCTTCAGAGTCCCAATATCATCAACATCTATAGTTCCTTTTTACTTGAGGAAATACCATCCCCTACCCTTTCACTACAAGTCAGTTCTGTCTTTTTCCATCACAATTCTTCAGGCTGTTCTTTCCGACTTTTAGTCTTTCCATTCTGTTTCTTTCCCATGCTTTGCAATGCAGTTTTATTGGAGGCTATTTTTATTGCAAACTGGAAGAGCTATCATTCCCCACCTTCGCGCTGCCCCAGGTGTCCCTCATCTCCAGTCCTGAAAGCCTCAAGCTCGAGTTCCCTTTAATTCTCATGTGTTGGGTGAATATACAACCCCAGCTACCCTGCAGAGTTGGGTAGGAGTGCGAGGGCTCCCTGTGGGTCTCACCATCGTCTTTGCCTCAGGCCCTAGCCCTGTCCCCTCCTGCCACGGCACCCCCCACGGTGAGGACAGCATCAATCATTGCAACTCTCCAGGGGACAGAAAAGCAGAATGGAAGTCTCACTGGACAAATGTCCCCCAAGGCACATCTTTGTGCATGAGAGCTCTCCTAACTCCTCCTCACCTATGGCCCTCACTTTCACTAGCCTTCCTCAGCTCTCACTCCATGGCTTGCCCTCCCCTGCTTGTCTTTTTGACTCAAAGAGAAAAGACATGCTCACCATGGATTGGACGAAAGCCTGAGGAGTTTTCTACATTTGATACACAACTGCTCTCCTTTTCTCATCAGGACATCCTTAGTGAACATTTCCTGACAGATCTGTACCAGACATAATCTGGGGAATTGATTCTCCGTGTGTTTGACCTGGTTTTATCAAGGGACGGCTAGCAGTGAAGTGATAAAGGTAAGTGACTACCTGAGGCTACATAAAGCATAACTTAAAAACATGCATTTTTAGACTATATCTCATTGCAAGCTAACTGCAGGCTGAAGCTGGTCTTTCCAGCGCATTGCCATTCCACTAAACTCCCTCAGTGTTCAGCAGCAGGTTACCATGAAAAAGTGCAGGAAAAGACGTCAGATTGATAGATTTTCTAAAAATATTTGCACCAGTGAGTTCCCTTTGTGGGAAAGAATCTTTTCAAAGAGCATTGGGTAGGTTTTCATCTATTTGTGAAAGTAATGGGAGATCAAGTACAGAAAAGCCCCAAACGCATAAGAAGGAAAATTAAAATCGTCTTCCACTTCACAGAGACAACCACTGTTAACATTTTGAGAGATTTCCTTTCAGCCATGAGAGATGAGAGAGAATTACCAAAATTGGGATATTACTTGTTTATGGATGCATTTTTGTGCCTTGCTCTTTTCATGTAACACTACATCATTCATTTCATATTCGTCAAATGTTAATGGATCACTATCAATCAGAACAACACGTGTCTCTGAATACTATGAGCATTTTCTGACTATTAAGTGCTCTTCAAAAAAAAACATGATTTTTAAAAGATACAGTATTCCAAATATTTACTGTTCTATAGCATAATTAACAGAGAAGGCAATGGCACCCCACTCCAGTACTCTTGCCTGGAAAATCCCATGGTCGGAAGAGCCTGGTAGGCTGCAATCCATGGGGTCGCTAGGAGTCAGACACGACTGAGCGACTTCACTTTCAGTTTTCACTTTTACACATTGGAGAAGGAAATGGCAACCCACTCCAGTGTTCTTGCCTGGAGAATCCCAGGGACGGGAGAGCCTGGTTGGACACTACTGAAGTGACTTAGAAGTAGCAGCAGCAGCAGCAGCATAATTAAATCATTCTCCAACTTTTGACGTGTGCACTATTTCTTTTGTTTTAACACCTTTATTAAAATGTAATTATCTGTTCATATTTACAGTGTGTGTATGTATCACTCAGTCGAGTCCAACTCTTTGTGACCCCATGGACTGTAGCCCACCAGGCTCCTCTGTCCATGGGATTCTCCAGGCAAGACTACTGGAGTGGGTTGCCATTCCCTTCTCCAGGGGATCTTCCTGACCCAGAGATTGAACCTGAGTCTGCTGCATTGCACGTGGATTCTTACTGTCTGAGCCACCAGGGAAGCTCATATTTAAAGTGTCGTTTGCTAAGTTATGACTAGTGAATGTACCTATGAAACCATTATCACAATTGAGATAATGAACATATGCTTCACCCACAAGAGTTTTCTTGTGCTCCACTGTAATCCTTCCACCTGCCTCCCCCAGCCCCAACCCCTATCTCCAGGGAACCTCTGATCTGTTTTCTGATGCTATAGGTTAGTTTGGATTTTTAGACTATTTTATGAATGGAACAATAGAATGTGTACTCTCTTTTGTCCGACTTCTTTCACTAATCATATTTATTTGAGATACATCTATGTTGTACAGGCAGCAGTTTGTTTACTTTTATTGCCAAGTAGTAGTCCATTGTATGGATATACCACAATTTATTTATCCACTCACCTGTTGATGGGCATTTTTGTTGCTTCCTTTTTTAAAAGATTATTACAAATGAAACTTCTGTGAATATTGCATGTGTCTTTTTATAGCCATAAATTTCTTTTTCTCTTGGATAGTCTATACAAAGTTCAGTTCAGTCGCACAGTCATGTCTGACTCTTTGTAACCCCATGGACTGCAGCATGCCAGGCCACCCTGTCTATCACTAACTCTCGGAGCTTACTCAAATTCATGTCCATCAAGTCAGTGATGCCGTCCAACCAAAGTATTGACCCAGTTCAAAGTATTGAAATTTCAACTTCAACATCAGTCCTTCCAATAAATATTCAGGACTGATTTCCCTTAGGATGGACTAGTTGGATCTCTTTGAAGTCCAAGAGACCCTCAAGAGTCTTCTCCAACATCACAGTTCAAAGCATCAATTCGTCAGCACTCAGCTTTCTTTATAGTCCAACTCTCACATTCATACATGACCACTGGAAAAACCATAGCTTTGACTACACGGACCTTTGTTGGCAATGTCTCTGCTTTTTAATATGCTGTCTAGGTTGGTCATAGTTTTTCTTCCAAGGAGCAAGTGTCTTTTAATTTCATGGCTGTAGTCACCATCTGCAGTGATTTTGGAGCCCCCCAAAATAAAGTCTCACTGTTTCCACTGTTTCCCCATCTATTTGCCATGAAGTGATGGGACCAGATGCCATGATCTTAGTTTTCCAAATGTTGAGTTTTAAGCCAACTTTTTCACTCTCCTCCTTCACTTTCATCAAGAGATTTTTTTAGTTCTTCGTCACTTTCTGCCATACAGAAAGCAAAGTCTGTACAAAGACTTACACACAAATATTTTTGATTCTGAGGATGAAGTGTCTTTGTCACATGATATGGATGTAGATGTGCATGTTTTTAAGAAACTGCCAGAGTGTTTTCCAAAGTCGTTGAACCATTTTCATTCCCATCAACAGTTCATAAGAGTCCTCCTTGTTCCAGATCCTTGCCAACACCTGGTATGTTCAGTGTTTGCAATTTTGAGAATACCAGACCACCTGACCTGCCTCTTGAGAAACCTATATGCAGGTCAGGAAGCAACAATTAGAACTGGACATAGAACAACAGACTGGTTCCAATTGGAAAAGGAGTCCGTCAAGGCTGTATATTGTCACCCTGCTTATTTAACTTATATGCAGAGTACATCATGAGAAACGCTGGGCTGGAAGAAGCACAAGCTGGAATCAAGATTGCCGGGAGAAATATCAATAACCTCAGATATGCAGATGACACCACCCTTATGGCAGAAAGTGAAGAGGAACTAAAAAGCCTCTTGATGAAAGTGAAAGAGGAGAGTGAAAAAGTTGGCTTAAAGCTCAACATTCAGAAAACGAAGATCATGGCATCTGGTCCCATCACTTCATGGGAAATAGATGGGGAAACAGTGGAAATAGTGTCAGACTTTATTTTTAGGGGCTCCAAAATCACTGAAGATGGTGACTGCAGCCATGAAATTAAAAGACGCTCACTCCTTGGAAGGAAAGTTATGACCAACCTAGATAGCATATTCAAAAGCAGAGACATTACTTTGCCAACAAAGGTCAATCTAGTCAAGGCTATGGTTTTTCCAGTGGTCATGTATGGATGTGAGAGTTGGACTGTGAAGAAAGCAAAGCGCCGAAGAATTGATGCTTTTGAACTGTGGTGTTGAAGAAGGCTCTTGAGGGTCCCTTAGACTGCAAGGAGATCCAACCAGTCCATTCTGAAGATCAGTCCTGGATGTTCTTTGGAAGGAATGATGCTAAAGCTGAAACTCCAGTACTTTGGCCACCTCATGCAAATAGTTGACTCATTTGAAAAGACTCTGATTCTGGGAGGGATTGGGGGCAGGAGGAGAAGGGGATGACAGAGGATGAGATGGCTGGATGGCATCACTGACTTGATGGATGTGACTTTGAGTGAACTCCGGGAGTTGGTGATGGACAGGGAGGCCTGGCGCGCTGCAATTCATGGGGTCGCAAAGAGTCAGACAGGACTGAGTGACTGAACTGAACTGAATAGGTATATGGTGGTATTACCTTGTATTTTGTGTATCCTTGATGAGTAATAATTTTGAGCATCTTATTGTATCATTACTCAGTCTATTGGGCAAATTTGTCAAATCTTCAATCAGGTTTAACCTAAAGTGAGTTTCAGTCACAGAAGAGTACTTCAAATTTTATTTTATTTTACTTTTTTGGCTGCGCCACGCAACTTGCAGAATCTTAGTTGCTGGAAAGGAATCAAACCCGGAGCTCAGGCAATGAGAGTGTTGAGTTCTAACCACTGGACCACCAGGGAATTCACAGAAGAGTGCTTCAAAATGTAAGTTCTTAGAACATTCTTTTGTTAATGATACATTTCTGCCATTTTGTCTCACTCCTATGCAAAGCACTGAAGATGGTCTTAGAAATAAAAGATTGGTCATATGAATAGGTGACTAACAGGTGATGATGATAATTTAAAAGTCTCACCCAGTCATCATGTGGACAGCTTCAAAAACAAATGTATTTTAAAGAGGAACATCACCATTCAAACTACCCACCAGCACTTTCTGAAAGACCCAAAGTTCCCAAGGTCATGACAATTACGATATTACTCTAAGCCTTTCCTCAGAAATCTCCCTACTTCTTCAAAGTCAGTCCTGTTTAGCAGTTCTGATCACTTCTGGCTCTTTTCTCCCACCCATTTCTTCTTCACACTTTCTACCCCACCCTGTTTCACCTCCCCTTCCATTCTCTCCTCTCTCAGCAAATGGTCTGTTTCTTATCAAGAAGATAATCTATTGGGTGTGATTTCTACTCCCTTCTTTTCCCCAGTTTACAAACACGTGTGCTTTTTCACTCAGGCTTCCCTCCTCTGCCTCATGTAAGAGAAACACACAATTCTCTTCTTGCCTAAGGCCAGCACTGCCTCCTCCAGCCTCCGTCTTTCTCCTCCAAATCTGAGGGCATCTAGTATCATGTATCTGCCTCTCTCCTTGAAGTCTTATCAAACCATTGACTTCTTTCCTTCTGCATCCAAACCTGTTTAAGATTTTTACAGCTTAAGATCAAAATCTCCCTCCATCTGATGTTTTTCTTCAGATAGAGCTTTCCTTCCCTTCAGAGCCAAGCATTCAGAACAGATGCCTCTACTTCCTCTTCCTCGTCTCCTGTTCACACCGTAATCCCTGCAGTGTGACCCAGTTTACCTCCCGGTCAGTGTTTGCTAAGAATGTCAAAGGTTTCCTGACAGTCAAAGCTGCTGGGCACTCCTCAGCCCTGATCTTTCTTGACCAGACAGCAGTGTTTGACCCTCTTGAGTAACTCCCCTCCGTTGGTTTCTGTTTCACGATTCTTTTAAAATCAACAAAATGGTTTCTGTTATCTGCACCTGAACTCTGAATGATCTAGTGTCCTTCTATACTTTATCCTCCTAAAGGAGTAAACCAGCTCTTTGCACTGCCTCCACACAGCATGCTGTCTCTTACTTCCCAGTCTCTGATCATGGTGTTCTTTTACCTGCAATGCCTTTTCCTTTTGATTTGCCCAGGGTGCTTTAGTGAGATGGGAAACTTTGCATATATTAAAGGAGCTGCCAGGGAACTGTGGTATGTGTCAGTCCCTAGGTTTGTAAAGGTACAAGTTTCTCTGTAATGTTTCTCCTAAATCTTTCTCCTATTCCTGATGTACTAATGACAAAATATATCACTTCAAATCATCAATTCAGTATACACCCATGAAACTTTGGCTGATTTCTGATAGCCAGCTACCATCTATTACTATCTCTTCTTTTTTTAAAAGAAAAAAATTACATTTAAAAATTCCACTTCTATTTGTCTATCTAAAATTACTAGAAACAAGCCAAAAATGAAAATCTCTGAGAAAGACCCACTTTTTCCTCAGGAATCCACTTTGTATGGTGTTCATGGAAAAGTTCCATAGTACAAAGAGAAACAGAAGCAATTAGAGGATTTTATGAAAATACAAGATCAAATCTCTGCAGCCATGAACTTGAAAGTTTTATTCCTGTGAAGAGCTAGAGTTTTATAGATGAGATAGAGATTGAGAAAAGAGAAATTACATACCTACTACAATGGTCTTGCATATTTATGGCAAAGTTGAGTCCCCTAATTCCAGTTAAAGTATCATTTCCACTACTTTTTCAAAGCCTTTCTTTGTCAACATTTCCAACACTGATCAATGGTCTGAAAGATTCAGTTTTTAAACTCTTAATTTTGGGGCAGCTGAGAAATGGAAAATTTTTACACAATGCAAGTAAAAGCAAAGAACAACATTTTCAAAACCTGGAAACCAGATTGATCTTTTCAATTAATTGTTTGTTCTATCCTAAGTTAGAAGGGAACAGGCCCTGGAGAATTTGTGTATGTTACACGATAATGCAGTTCAGTCTTTTCTTACGTTTCTCCAGGGCCTGTACAGATGGACTTTCAGTTACTGCCTAGAGTCAAAGCTATGCTTCATATGTGCTAAATAAGTTTATGACTTCTCTCATTTCAAGTACATTTTGGGCTTCCCACAAGGATTTCCAAATAAGTACTACTTCTTAACTGAGTTAAAATAGCAGCCTTTTTCTTAACCAAGTGGAAAGAAAGTAAATCTATTTCAACTAGACCTGTTTTATTACCATTCCCACTCCTTATTTTGAAGCTTTCTGACTAGCCAGATATCAAGACAAGATCCATAATGATTTGTGAACCTCCACAAATTAAGAAACTGGAAAAGCACCAGGGACAGTAACTGGGTACTATCCCAGATGCTAACAACAGTCTCACACATGTGGGTCCCTTAGAGAGCCAAGCTTGCATTACCAGTGCCGGTGTGTAGGTCACCATCAGACTCCAGGTCAGATAGCAGTTTTTACAGATCTAACTACTGTTGCTCAAGTGGGTGTCCATGGAAACTAAAAAAAAAATTGGTTTGTTGCCTAGAGAAGTGGAAAGAAAACCAAGTCATTTGGTTTCTATGTGGTTTCCATGAAGCTAAGGAAATTTTTTGGCAAATGATAAAAACAAGGATGGTTAAAGCTACATGATCCCCTTGGTCATTTCTTGATCTTATCAAGAAATATTCTGTACATATATTATTCAAAAATATGAAAATATTCTAAATGAAGGAGCACCAAATTCTTAGGTTATTTGATGCTTGGTTAGATTGGGAACAATTCCTTAAAACAGTGACCAATATATATAACAAAACTGAATAGGTTAAAAAGTCCCTGGATTCATTATGTATGGAAAATGTTTCTCATCCACAAATTCAACAGAGTTCCAAGTATAAAAGAAAAAGCTAGTATTTAATAAGAGCAGAGGAGACTTAAACACCTATTCATTAATCCTATGGAAATATTTGTCACTCGTATATTGCTTTTAGGGAATCAGTTAAAAATAGAACCCTCCTAAGAGTTCAGTCATCTGGACATGGGCCTTTATCTGTCTGAACAAGTAAATATGACATAGCGGTGGGCAAGGGATTTGTACAATGAAGTCTCTGATAACAGGGATACCGAGGTGACAACTTGGCACGTGGTGGCATGATTTCACAGCATCTGTTGGCCTGCCGTCAAATAGAAAACAACTTCTGGCAGATTCTCTTTGTCAATGAATGCACAGAATTAGCCAGGCCAAGAAACGTGGTATACATGAGTTACAGCCACGAGTTGGCCTGACCTCAGCTGTTCAGCATTTATGATAGTCAATGCTGCATTTAGCTTGTCTAAGAATATTTAGAAGAAATACCTATAAAAATTCAACTTCAGACAGGAAAATCAAAATTGGTTTTATCCATGAGTCACAAGCTAAAATGCACATAGATGCCAAGTAGGGAATGAAAATCAATGTGTGGAAGCAACTAGAAGCCAAACAAGAGCACTATTGTGACGATAAACACCACTGACACACAGGCTCAGGGTTGGGAAATAAAAGGGAGTAATGACAACTGTAGCAAAGCGAGGAACACTTTTTTTTTCTTCTTGAAAGGGAACAGTTACAGCTCCAGTCTAATCATTTGGTGCCACATCTTCAGGTATTTCAAAGGAAGCTAGGTTTCATTTGCTTGCATCTTGCTGGAGTCCCAACAATGATCTATTTATTTAAGGAAAGAATAGTAAAAGGGATGTGAACACAACCACTAGAACAAATTCATAAATCATTAAAATCGCCATGTGATTCTGTACAAATCACATGAAAAATGTAATTTTATACAAATGTATACTCTGCTGAAAACACATACCTGACTGTATACAGACACACATACCCACACTCAGGGTACATGGCTCAGAGATAAAGAAAAGCTGGCTTGGTTAGTATACAAGACAGTGAAACATGGGCTCTGAGTCCTTTGGGGACTGAGGACAATGTTTTCCTGCTTCATGTTCCCAGACCATTTCCTGCATGTGTGCTTTGGCTTTGCGTTCGGGATATAAGTCATCAAGAGGTTACAGCGAAGGAGCACACGGGATGATGGCTGGCATCTCCTCTGCCTATAGAAGCGTTGTTTCTCTATAAGCCGTTCTACCTCAGTCATGTTATTTTTCAATCCAAAATCTTCCCTTGTTTCCCAGTACCTGTGAAATAAAGAAAGCCCTGACTTCTTGCTTCAGGCCCCAGCAAGCTTCCTGCACGTGGTCCCCTGCTGCACACACCCTCAGCTTTCACCTGACCTTCCCTCCTCATGGTTCCTTGTAACTCACAGAAATGTTGTCTTCATCGGCCTCTGTACAAGGCTTTTTCTCTGTCCCTCTTAAACCCCTACTTATTCTTCAATATCAGTGTAAAGAATTCACTTTGTTCGCACCCCTCCTAGACCAGACCAGTCCAGGACGGCTGCCTCCTTGAAGCTTTACACAGACTCATAGCAATAGTGATGGGGATCCTAACCAGTATGTCCTGGACTCTGCTCAGTGCTTGACTTGCCTGATTGCATTTACTCCTAGTGCCTGACTCTATGCAAAAGATATTGATTTATTTTCTGATTGTGCTGAGTCTTCGTTGCTGTACGAGGGCTTTCTCTAGCTGCAGGGAGCAGAGGCTACTCTCCAGTAATGGTTTGCAGGCTGCTCATTGCGATGGCTTCTCTGTTGCCCAGCTCGGGCTCTAGCTGTGCAGGCTTCGGTAGTTGTGGCACTCAGGCTTCGTTGCTCCGCCACATGTGGCATCTTCCCTGGCCAGGAGCTGAACTGGTGTCCCTTGCATTGCAAGGCAGATTCTTAACCACCAGACCACCAGGGAAATTGCTGAATTATACCTCTTAATAAATTTGTTGAAGTGTTTCTCAGAAGATAAACTCTTGTAAAGTTTGTTTAGAAATTCTTAATTTGGAATTTTCACTTCAGTGAAACGTATGAGTGTAATATAAATATATTATGAGATTATCTAGATGACTAGCCACCCCGGATAACATCAGTGCGCATGCTCTGTTCACATGTACAGTCTCATTCTTACCACATGAAAAGCCAAAAGACTCTGAGGTTAATAGCACAAATCAGAGGTTCAAAGTCATTGAAATAGAAGTAGTGGGAAAACCCGGCCATCACACAGTGTATGGTAATAAAGGGGAAGCCAGACTTGAAGAGCTGACCCACAGCAGTCAGGACCGCATTTAAAAGGGTAAGTATATCAGAGTATCATAGGTCCTGTTGGTACCCACCATCTTGTGTGGTAACAGCAATAAGAGTAATGGCAAACCCACAGTGAAGGATTTGTTAGAAAACAATTTTTTAGTATTATTTTTAGGGTGCATTACTCAAATTATTAGCATGAATACAAGATCACTGATTAAGGGGAAGCCTAACGATAATGACTCAAACCATGGTTCATAGTGCTGGGAATCAAGTCAACATAGGTATTTTTTCCATATCTAACCCAAAGTTCAAACAAGACCATTCATCACATCAAGCTTATGCTGTTCATCTGAATTACATTGTTTTGCGGTTTTATTTGTATTAGATTCCTAAATTTCTCTTTTTTAATTTTAGTAAAAGCTCTAAGTATTATAAATTTAAATCTGGTATTATCAATGTACATATTATATAAGTATAAAATTAAAAATAACCTCAGGATTAGAAATCTATGCATATTATTTTCTTCTAAAAAGGTTCTTTGCATTTCTTTCTTGTGAGGGTTCAGTGAGACAGTCTGTAAAGTGCTTAGGCAAGAAATGAAGACTTTAGACTTGGACAGAACTAATGATCAAAATTCTCATGATCTGAAACTGAGTGAAGATGGACATCAGAGAAAAGAGAACATTAACTAGAATGTTTGAGACTACTCCTCTTTGAATAACCAGATATTTATTTTTTAAGTTTTCAAGCCTCCTTGAATTTAATCTTTATTTTATGACCTAGAAACTGACAGTGCCTCAGGTTCACTTTTCAGCAATAAATTCTTACTATAGATCCATAATTGCAGAAAACAAAAAAAAGAAATTACTCTTTTAAAAATGTAGCACATCAGAGTTTTCAATTTCTATCCTGTTTCAGCAATGGAGTATATAACATGAGTTTTATCCATGAAGCTTTTCTCTGTGTGTGTGTGTGTGTGTGTGTGTATAGCAATATATATATTGCTACTTAGATGTAGGATTGATCAGCCTACAGAGTTGAGGAGGAGGTGAGTCATTTGTCCCTGTAGGCAAAGCAGCCGGGAAAGTTTATGTTCAGTTTTACACACTTCCATTGAATGACTACTCTGAACAAGAAACTGAGGAAGGATCTGGAGACACGTAAAGAGATGAGTGAGATACTATTACAAATGTCTTAGAGGTTTACAGCCAAAGGAGAAGTCAAAACTTTGTAATCCTGTGGCTTCAGTGGGCCTCGAGGCGCAGCTACAGTGACCAGCCCTAAGGCTGAGAGAGCGTCTGAACGCTGAGGATGCCAGCACCATCCACGGTGGTGACAGGACGTCATCCTGTAGCCCGTCTAGTGAACCGGTCTATGTCAGGACAGGGCCAGTTCCTGAAGGGGCACCAGCCCTGTCCTGCAGACAACCTTTGTAAAAGATGAAAATACAATGATATTTTGCAAATATTTCAGATTTGCAGTTAAAAACAAACCAGAAAAGGATGGCAAACACAGGATTAGAGAATCAGGATCTGAAAAGCTGAAACTGTTGGCTTTAACAAGATGATTGCAAAGGGAAAAATGGAAGTTCTTGCATTCTGGCCCATAAAAAGAAAAAAGAAAAAACCACTGTGTACAAATACAGGATGGGAGAGGCATGGAACCGTGTGTGTGTGTTTTAGAGTCAGACTTGAACTGGCAACCATGCAAAGAAGAAATATAAATGATTCATAAACAAAATGGTTTATCTTCATTATCATTCCAAGAGATTTAAGTTGAAATAGTAATCCCTCAATCTACCAAATTGATAAAGGTAGGAAGAAAGGTAATTCTCAGTGCTGACAAGAATTTGAAGAAATAGGCATTCTCATATACTTCATGTCAAAGTGTGAATTGTTAAGTCCTTCTGCAACAGTTTGGCAATATGTATTGGAAATCATAAAACCATGCAGACTTTTTATCCTAAGAATTACACTTTCAGAAATTTCTCTTAAATAATTAAGGATACGCGTAAGTGTTTAGCTACTAGAGCATTAATCATAGCATTTATTTTTTCCAGCTTTACTGAAATATTATTGACATAATGCATAATTAAGGTGTGCAAATAGATGATCTGATACAATTGTGGAATTGTTACCTCATTAACATTATTTAACATGTCACCTCATTTCATATAATGACCTTTATTTTTTCTTTTTTTGTGGTGATAACACTTAAGATTTACTCTTAACAACTTTCAAGGTTATAATACAGTACTGACTATAGTCACCATGATGTATGTTAGATCCTCAGAACTTACTCATCTGTAACTGGAAGTGTGTACCCTTTGACCAACATTTTACCATTTCCCCACAACCACCATTCCACTCTATTTCTGTGTGGTTGGCTCTTTTAGATTCCATATGTAAGAGAAAACACAGTATTTGTGTTTTGCTGTCTGACTTCCTTCACTTAGCATGATGCTCTCAAGGTCCTTCCGTGTTGTCACAAAAAGCAGGGTTTCCTTCTTTTTTATGGCCGAATGACATTCCGTGTTCTTTCTTCACTCATCCATTTCACACTTTCTGTATCCATTTATTCACTGATGTGCCGTGAGGTTGTCTCCGTGTCTTGGCTGTTGTGAATAATGCCGCAGTGAGCACAGGGGTGCAGATACCTCTTTGAGGCCCTGATCTCATTTCTTCAGACATGCACCCAGAAGTGGGATTGCTGGACCATGTGGTAGTTACATTCGTAATTTTTTGAGGAACTGCCATACTGCTTTTCATAGTGCTCTACAAGTTTACATCCCCGCCATCAGTGCACAAGGGCTGCCTTTCTCTACATTCTTGCCAATACTTAATCTCTTGTCTTTTTGATAATGAATATTATCAAAACTAACAGATACAAAGTGATATCTCACTGTGATTTTGATTTGCGTTTCCCTCATGATTAGCGATGTTGAGCATCTCTTCATGTACCTGATGACCATGTGGATATCTTTTTCTTCGGAAAAATGTCTGTTCAGATCTTCTGCCCATAATTTAATTGGATTATTTGTTCTTTTTCTGTTGGATTGTATTAGTTCTTTATATATTTTGAATATTAACCTAAATACTATCAGATGATATGCTACTATTTTCTCCCACCCACATGTTGCCTTTGCACCTTGTTCATTGTTTCTTTTGACATGTGGAAGCTTTTTAGTTTGGTATAGGCCTACTCAGAGAGGTCAGATAACTTGCCCACAGTCACACAGGCATTAATGCTAGAATTAGCAACTCAAACCCAGGATCTGTCTGTGCCTTAGCCTTCGTACAGACTATCTCGCATCTCAACAAGGGAGAACAGACTGGACTTGTTTGTGTGACTCCAGACAGGTAGAATTAGAAGAGAGATTCAGGGACACAGATATCAGCTCAGTACTCAAAAGTTTTCTCTCAAAAAAAAAAAAAAAAAATTGTCCCTTGGAAGATAGCAGATGTCCCTCTGCACACTTCATGTAGGTTCGGTGGTGCTCTGTGATGTCTGAGAAATCTCAGGCTTCAGTACGCATTGGAGTCGCCTGGGAGAGCTTCACAGAGCAGTTTGCTGTGTTCACCCTTAGAGATGCAGATTCAGGTGGGCTGGTGAGATTCGTGAGTTTGCATTTCTGTCAGGCTTCTGGGTAGTACCAGTGCTTCTGGTCTAACATCACACACAGGGATTTCTTCAAACTCTAAAATTTTGTTACTTTTAAAAAGTCGTACTCTACAAAGTAGACAAATAATGTGTTCTGCACAACCTCTCTCAAGGAATGGCAGCCATAATGCCCCTAAGCCATACAGTGAGGCTTGTCTGTGTTTCCTATTTAGCAGTCAGCAGAGTGTACCACATCTTTTAAAGCAGATGTTCATAGTTCTTTTGAATTCCCAAGGTTAGCTCATATATTAGAGACAGTTGTATTTTTTTAAGAAATCCATATTTATTTCTGATAAAGAATGAATAAAAGCAAACCTCCTTAAATTATGAGACAAGAAACTGATAAATCTTATTAGCACATTCACATTATCCGAGAGGAAACGTAGTTTTCTAACAGTGATTCACTCTTCAGCCGTCTAGCTCAATTTGAATTGAAAAGTGGAAATGCTATTGTTTGCCAAGAAATAAGGACAACAACCATATAATGTAACAGTGGCAAACATGGTGTTAAATAATGTTAATTTTTCAAAACTTCTGAACTCTTCTCATATCTACCTTGCAGGGCACCTTTATCTGTTTTTCACCCCCACTTTCTGATGAGGTCAAATTGCTGTCTTTAGGCAAAAGCACTCCAAAGTCAAATATTAAGGAGAAGAACTAGGTCCCTACGGATTGCACCTTTGGCCCTCTCCTTCCTGCAGGGCGGCTGATACGGTGCCTACAGCTGCTTTGTTACACACCGGATCGTCCTCTGCGCCTCCGAGCAGCCAGCATCTCCATTTGAGAACCGCAAGTGGCTTTTAGGTGATAAGATAGGGTTTAGCTGCTGTATTTTATGACATAATTCAGTTGGTGTTCCTTTACAGAGTGCCACTGGCTGGCCGACTTTAAACAGTCATAAACATTTGATGGTGGAGTAATTTAATTTAATGATTTCTTTAATCTTCAAATTGCGAGACTGTTTTCAAAATATTTTGTTGCCATGTGATCTCTTTTCAACCCACAGGATTAATAATTGATGTTGAAATATGGATGGGAAAAAAAATTGACAATGAACTTCTTTCTAAAGGAAGCAGCACCTGGAGGAATACCAGATTTACACAGTGACTCCCCTAGATAACAGATAACTGTATTGACCAAACTTGTAAAATGGCAACATTTTGGATTGAAATGTTTCTAAAATGTCTTACGTGCTTTCTTACCACTTTAAACAGTGGAACATTCTTAAACATCCTTTGATGAATCAAAATAATCCTTATAAATAAGCATGTCTCTATGGTATAACCAAAGTTTTTAACCTCTAAAAAATGCCTTCAAAACTTTGCTCCATGTTAGTCAGGTTAGTGAATTTTTATAGTCTTACACTTTCCCTTTTCACTTAAATGTACCGATCCCTGTTAATTTTTCCTTCCCTTGTAACTTGCTATTAAATTTACTACATGCTAGAAATCTGGGTTACTAAACTTACTGGAAGTTTGTGCAAATGGGTATGGGGAGTTTCTGAGAATTGTCTTGTGGTTCCTAAGGTGTGTTGAGTCTGCTCTGGTAAGTTTTAGCCTCTCCAGGAGTTTATTTTGAATGATTCCCGCTTCGTATCTGTTTTGTCCTGTAAATCAGGTTGCCAGGTACATGGCCCCTGGTTAAGAAAAGTCTTAGCTGTGACCAAGCAATGATAAACACTGGTCTGTTTTCTTCCCACTCTGCCCTAGCCAGCAGACTCTGTGTATTCAAATCCACGTCTTAGAGTGTAGCACCCACAGTAACAAACAGAACTGAGATGCCTCTTCTCTTCAAGACCCAGCATTCTTCCATCTCTTTATCCTTTAGACCTCACACAGGAAACTAGAGTGAGAGGAGAAGATGGAGTTGGGACAGGAGTTGAACAACTCGGGAGTTTATCTCTTAACTGAAGAAGGTCCCTGCAGCGGAGTTTTTTGTCTCTCCTAGTCACAGAGGTTAAGGAAGGAACAGAAATAGGAAAGGAAAGAAAAGTGCACCATTTTGCCCTTCTGAGAAGCATTCTTTGGAATTCTTTTCGAGTTTCAGGTGCCTACTCTGTGTGCTGCTGTGAGAAATGGCATTAATCACTTTGATCATCAAGTACAAGTTGCAACTCTGGCCCTCTAAGTCCTCTAGGATGTGGCTCAGTTCACTTTCTAATCTCACCTTCCACTGCTGTCTGTGTGCCAGACCAAATCCTCCAGACTCCCACACCTCTTTCACTTTTCTGCTCTGGAAGCACTTATTAGGTTTTAGTATGTGCTTCTCTGAGGGGAAAAAAGCAGGGTCAGGATGCCATAGTGAGATAAATTTGGGAAGTGTTGAGTTAACCAGTATAAAACAAATTTCTTTACTAGAGTACTTTTCAGAGCCTTTAAAATCCTAATCTTCAGATGGGGATTCTGGTATAGAATGAGGGTAACCATTCATCCCAGTCTGCCTGGGACAGTCCCAGTATACACCTGTTGTCCTGGCATAATTAACATTGTCTCTTTTCGGTTTATAAATGTCTCATGGTTTTCCTATCTGTTGTTTAGTCGTCTCTGACTCTTTGCGACCCCATGTACTGTAGCCCGCCAGGCTCCTCAGTCCATGGAATTCTCCAGGCCAGAATACTGGAGTGGGTTGCCATTCCCTTCTCCAGGGGATCTTCCCAACCCAGGAATCAAACCCAGGTCTCCTGCATTGCAGGCGGACTGTCTACAGTCTGAGCCACCAGGAAAGTCCGTCTAGATCTCAAATGCTGTCCCAAATGATTTGCGCTGTAGTGGAGGCTCTCTTATCATTGGTCCTCCTCCAAGGCTGGAAGTACTTCCTCTACTGAAAGTGATAATACCATGTCTGTGTCTTTCCCTTGGGACACGAGTGTTTTCTGCCCTGTTTTTAGTTTGGGGGTTCAATCCTTCCCTCCTCTACCGTACCATTAGAGTGAAAGCCAGGTAGTGTTTCACTTTGTCTTCACCCTCAATGCCAAACTCAAAAAATACCTTTGAAAGATTAAATTTGGTTGCACTGGAAGTTGTCCTGTCCTCTCTGTCATTATACAGAAATGCATCCTTGGTGCAGGGCAGAGCAGCTCCAACCACTGCCCTTTCTTGCCTTCTCAGAGACCTCTGCTGACTGTCACCACCCTGGCTCCTATCTCCCACGAGCACTCAAAATGCTCAAGATTCTCCTACTTAAAAAAGCCGGTTCTCAACTTTGTTCCTCCAGCTACCACCTTGCCTTTTTCCCATTGTTCATGGTTCAGATCTTCACAGGACTTGAACAAATAGCTATCTCTGCTTCTCTCCCATTCACTTGCCAATGCACTCTAATCTGGCTTCTGTCTCCTCACCTCCACCCTGCTCATATCAAGGTTACCAATCACTTTTTTCTTTTTTTCCTAAACCCAATTGACACTCCTCATTTGGGCTTGCCTCTGTGATTTATGGAGAAGGCAATGGAAACCGACTCCAGTACTCTTGCCTGGAAAATCCCATGGACGGAGCAGCCTGGCTGCAGTCCATGGGGTTGCGAAGAGTCGGACACGACTGAGTGACTTCACTTTCACTTTTCACTTTCATGCATTGGAGAAGGAAATGGCAACCCCTCCAGTGTTCTTGCCTGGAGAATCCCATGGACAGAGGAGCCTGGGAGGCTGCAGTCCATGGGGTCACTAAGAGTCAGACACGACTGAGCGACTTTCCTTTCACTTTTCACTTTCATGCATTGGAGAAGGAAATGGCAACCCACTCCAGTGTTCTTGCCTGGAGAATCCCAGGGACGGAGGGGCCTGGTGGGCTGCCATCTGTGGGGTCGCACAGAGTTGGACACGACTGAAGCGATTTAGCAGCAGCAGCAGCTGTGATTTATATTCTCTCTAAAAGTGCCCAAACTTCCTTGGAAACTTTAACATAGAATTGCCATTTGATCCAGCAGTTTCACTTCTAAGTGTGTACCCAAAGGAATTGAAAACAAGGACACACACAGATAATTGTACACTGATGTTCACGGCAGTCTTATTCACGGTAGCCAAAGGATAAAAACAACCCAAATGTCCCTCAGCAATGAATGGATAAGCAAAATGTGGTTTATACATACAGTGGAATATTATTCATCCTTAGAAAGGAATGAAAGCCTGAAACGTGTGAAAACATGGGATGAGGGCTTCTGTGGTGGATCAGTGGGAGGGAATCCGCCTGCTAATGCGAGAGACAGAGGTTCAATCCCTGACCCAGGAAGATCCCACGTGTTGTAGAGCAACTGAGCCTGTGCGTCACAGCTATTGAGCCTATGCTTCAGAGCCCGGGAACTGCAACTACTGGGGCCCACATGCAACAGAAAAGCCAGTGCACTGAGAAGCCTGCGTACCGCAGCTAGAGAAAAGCCTGCACAGCAATAGAGATCCAGTGCAGTCAAAATAAATAAAACTATATATATATATACACACACATATATATAAAGACATGGGACGAACGTTGAAGACATTGTGCTGAGAAAATAAGCCAGAGACGCTTTGTGAGGACAATATTGCATGACTCCACTTACGTGAGGCACCTAGAATAGGCAAACTCATAGAGACAGAAAGCAGAATAGAGGTTACCAGAGCCTGGGGGAAGCAGAAATGAGGAGTTGTTATTTGATGGGCACAGAGTTTGTTTAGGGGGATGAAAAAGTACTGGAAATGAATGGTTGCAGAATATTGTGAATGTATTCAATGCCACTGAATTGTACGCTTTAAAAATAGTTAGGGACTTCCCTGGAGATCCAGTGACTAAGACTGCACTCTCCCAGTGAGGGAGACCTGGGTTCGATCCCTGGTCAGGGAACTAGATCGCCTGTACTGCAACTGTAGATCTCGCATGCTGCAACTAAGACCCAGCACAGCCAAATAAATAAATACTTAAGAAAAATAATGGTTAAAATGATCCATTTTATGTGAAGTATCATCGTAACGGCGGTGGGGGGCGGGGGTGCAGAGAGAATGCGTCCAAAGTATCAAAGTCCCTGAAATGAAAACCTTCACAGTAAACAGAAAAGTCAGTTTCATAACTCCCCTCTGTTCAACAAGAATATCTTTCTGGGGGAAGAAATCAGCCCTGGGAAATTCCCAGGTAGGCGTCTTGAGAGGCACCTTGGAAAGAGCCTTCTGCTTCAGCTTATCTCTAGCCTTTGGGGTTACACAGCCACACCTTGTTTTACCAGTAACAACTGTTTCTGTGACATTAGGAGCTAAATCACATCTTCCCAATAACATAGGTTCTAATAGGTAGAGGGGGTTATCTCATTTCTAACTGCTCTTCAGGTGGCACTGCTCGAAAGTTTTCCTTTCGGTTTCCTTCAGTCCTCTTCTACCTTGACCCCACACTTCCCTCTCCCAAGAGGACAGTGGTTTGTGAACAGGTGCTTTGTAAGCAAGGATGGAACCGACCGCTTGCACAGTCAAGGGAAAAAAGTAGGGATGGTGTGAATGGTGATGAGGGCGATTGGGGAAGGGCCTCGAAATCTACTCCTGCAGGCCCAGATTCAGTCTTTTCTTGAGCATTAAGTTATCAAATTATCGGTGCTTCAGTCCAGCCTGTGGTGTATTTATACTTGTGTCATACTCTGTATGACGCAGGCTTCTCTGGTGCCTCATTGGTAAATAATCCTCCTGCCATGCAGGAGACCTGGGTTCAATCCCTGGGTTGGGAAGATCCCCTGGAGGAGGAAATGGCAATCTATTCCAGTATTCTTGCCCTGGAAATCCCATGGAGAGAGGAGCCTGGCGGGCTACAGTCCGTGGGGTCGCACAGAGTCGGACCCGACTGAAGGACTGAGCATCCACGCAGCAGGTACTCTTGTGTTGATGATGAATAGTCTGCTCCCCATGCCCAAGTTTTCTGTGACAGCAGGAAGCCAAATACATGAAGATGATTTCTCCAATGTTTCCGAAGTAACACATGACTCAGTGTTTGTTGATGATGTGCCCACTGCCTGTGAGGAAAGTCTTCCTCGTAATTCTCAAACCCCATGTAAAGTGTCTTGCTCCCTCCCAGGGTTTGCTGTCCACCTATCATAGAGAAAGCCCCTCGTGTTGCAAAGTGTGAGCTTTTATTTGGTCTGGTAGCACTTCGGAGCTCCTCGTAAAATTCCCACTCCAAGGGTAAGAAGTCCAAAATCCTGCCTGGGGCAATTTTCACCGTTGTGAATTCCGTAGACTTGAGGGTGGATAGACAGATAAAAGCGATGAGGCTTCTCAGGACACCGCGTTATGAGGCCTGAATGTGGGGTGTAGTAGTGGGAAAGGAAAGAGTCCAAAAATATTAAAAACACGAGAAAGGAGGGCCCTTGGTATCTGAAACATTCGTCTCTCTGTATGTCTTTTCCTCAGCTTCTCTAAGCTACCTGATCACATGGGGGAAAGTTCCTTATTAGAATAAAGTTCCAGGAAGCCTCTTTTTCACTCTTTTCCCCTAAAAACAAAACAAAAACTTACCACAAGAGCTCTTTACTACCCTGGAATTTCGAGGAGATCCCGTGAAACTGTGCGTGGATTGTACCTCCTCCAAGGACACTCCCTCATGCACACGATGCTGGCCGGATTTTGTAACTGCGTTTATGACTGATTTACGGAACTTTTACTTGGCAGGCCCCACTGTTACTGTTAGCTGGTTACTATGGATCTTTCAACATGCCACTCTGGCATGTTGCATTAAAAATAACCTCCCAAGACTGTACAGAATGCATAGAACAACGGGAGTACAGTCAGCGCCTCAGACTCCAGGCGCTGTTTCAGTGCCGACGCAGTCACGTGTATCCCCACGTGAAGCAACGGCAGGGAAAATTTTCAGACACCTCTGAAAAGGTCTGGTTGCTGGTTGCCTTATAATTTTTCTGATTCCCCAAAAGGAGTTCTCAGAGATCAACAACATCCTAAAAAAAAAAAAAGGAAAACTGTAGACCAAAAGAATAACAAAAACACACGTTGTATTTGGGAAGGGCACAGACCCAGAGGCAGGCTGTCTGGGTTTGAGTCCAGTACTTAACTAGCCCTGGGATCTCAGCAAGCTGCACCATGACCACAGCTGTCTCACCTGCAGAATGGAGTGGTAACAGTGTCTGGCTCTAAGGGTTCTTCTGAGGATCAAGGGAGATAGCCAGGTAAAGGTCATTGGTTCAGTAAGTGCACGTTAAAGGCACTCATTAAATAGATCATTATCCTTTGAACACCATCCTTTCAGCACATTCATAGCGTTTATCAACATGCGGCTTAATCAGCCTTGAATATTCATTGAAAGGATTGATGCTAAAGCTGAAGCTGTCATACTCTGGGCACCTGATGCAAAGAGCCGACTCCTTGGAACAGACCCTGATGCTGGGAAAGATTGAGGGCAGGCGAAGAAAGCAGGTAACAGAGGATGAGATGGCTAGATGGCATCACCGACTTGATAGACATGAGTTTGAGCAAACTCTGGAAGTTGGTGAAAGACAGGGAAGCCTGGCGTGCTGCAGTGCATGGAATCGCAGGGAGCTGGACGTGACTTAGCGACTGAACAACAGTGCCCGGCGTTGAGGTGCTTACGAGTGATGCCCAGTTACTTATGTACATGTCTGACACTCCTTCTAGATTATATACTTCTTAAGATCAGAGCTATACTCCATTCATTTGTATATTGGGTGTTTTTAATACAAGTATAATTGCTTTACAATGTGTTGGTTTCTGCTGTTCAACAGTGTGAATCAGCTAGACATATACGTATATCCCTTCCTTCTTGAGCCTCCCTCGTACCCCCCCCACCCCGCCACCCCACCAGCATCCTACCCCTCTAGGTCCTCACAGAGCACCAAGCTGAGCTCCCTGTGCTATCTGGCAGCTTCCCACTAGCTCTCTGTGTTATACATGGTGGAGTATACATGTCAGTGCTCCTCACTCAGTTCATCCTCCCCGCCCCAATTTTATATTCTCCAGAGCCATATGGAAGGTGCTGAATAAGGATTTATCAAATTAAATAGAAAGAGAGGAAGTTCCCTGGTGGTCCAGTGGTTAAGAATCTACCTTGCAATGCAAGGGACATGGATTTGACCCCTGGTCCAGGAACTAAGATCCCACATGCCGAGGGACAGCAAGGCCCTCGCACCACAGCTACTGAGCCCTGGGGCCTGTGCTCCAAAACAAGAGAAGCACCACAGCCAGAGAAACCCCAGTGTAGCAGCTGAGACCCAGTGCAGCCAAAAACAAATGGGTAAATAAAAATCTAAACAAGTCCTTTAAAAATGGCAAGAGAAAGGCCATTACAATGTAAGAGGCAACAGTTCATATGTGAACTGGTAGCCAAAAAAAAAAAAAAATCACAGTCTTCAGGGGCAAATAGAATCCATTGCCAAGAAAACCCTGGTGTTCCCTGAAACTAAATGACTATATCAAGCTACATGTGAATACAATATTTGTAGTGCTGGGTCTGGCTCAGCAAGTCTGGTTCTAACTGGGTTCGGCAGAGGAGAGAAAAGCTTTTATCTCTGTCCCAGCCCTGGCCTCAGCTCATGAGCCAGCCTTGCCCATGACTCAGGAGGAGAATTGCTCTCCCAGAGCCAGACACCACAGCCACCACAAGCAGAGTACTTTCCTTACGGCATTTCAAATGCCATGGGATTCGGTGGCAGCAGCCCAAACACAAGGGGACGTGGGGCCCGTACAGTGCAGTCTCTGGCCCTGCTTCCACCACCCGCGCTGGGACCAGCAGGAACAGAGCTGTGCCATGCCGAGGCGACAGAAGGCTGGCACCTCCCGGTAGGAAAGCCAGTGGGCCCTATAGCAGCCGCAGCAGGGATAACAGCAGCAGGGTCTGAAGTCTGATCTACCAAGCACAAAATGAACCAATAAATCTGGGGCGTGTGTGTATGTTTGTGAAGAACGTTGTTTTCTTTTTCCCCGACGTTGCGTCAACACCCTCTAGCCAAAGGGCCGTGGGAACACGCCTATAGTTGTAAGAAGGAGCCCTCTGAACCTGGCTGCACGTATTTCTTCACCTGACTATTCATCCGGATCCTTTATCATAGCCTTTATTATGTGCCAAACCAGTCAATATAAGCATCTCCCTGAGTTCTGTGAACTAGCAAACTGTTGAACTTGAGAAGTGGGTCCTGGGAGCCTCGAGCCAGTCGCTCAGAAGTAAAGAGGCAGCCTATGGTTTTGACCAGCTTCTGACGTGGGGACAGTTTAATGAGACTGAGCCCTTACCTTGTGGGATCCAGCGATAACCTGAGGTAGATTGTGTCTAGGTGTCCACCAGCAACGGAAGAAATTCTCAGCGTGTGGGGAAACCCTACACGTTTGGTAGCTAGGAACACGAGTGTGGTGCATGGGTGCTCTGTTGTGTCTGACTCTTTGTGACCCCACGAACTGCAGCCCACCAGGCTCCTCTGTCCATGGGATTTCCCAGGCAATAATACTGTAGTGCATTGCCATTTCTCACTCCAGGGGATCTTCCTGACCCAGGGATCAAACCCATGTCTCTGGTATTTCCTGCATTGGCAGGCAAGTTCTTTACCACTGAGCCACCCGGGAAGCCCTGTGAGTGAGGTTTTTCTTACAATGTTATATTAGGGAGTGTAAGCCCAAGCCAGCAAGAGTAGGAGAAAAAGACGATGAAGCAGGAAAAGCAGGGAAGCCACAAAGGCGAATGATCTCCACGCTGGCCACTGTCTGCCATGCGCCAGACACAGCACATCTCCTGACAGACTGTGTGGAGAAACTGCGCCTCGAGGGAAGGAGGAAGAGAAGAGAACAGATCTGCCACCTTCTGTCCCCATCCCCACCTCCTGTTAGTCGAAGTCTGACCCCCAGGCCATGAGTTTCGGAGCCCTTTCAGATTGCCACCTTCTGCTCCTTTGGCATCCTCTGGGAAAGCGGGACTCCACACCTTGCCGTGTAGTGTTTCATTCATGTCCAGAGAAGACAGGCAACGCTGCACCAGCCAGCCCTCCCGGGACTGGTAAGCAGCAGATGCTGGAACCACCTGGATGCTGCGGCTGAGACGGAGCCAGGGGAGGTGGCTGAGGCTCGGGAGACGCTGGTACAGAGTGACCCTGCAGAGCACTAGTGCATTTCTCATACACGTCCTCTGACTCTCCAGGTTTCCCTCGTTTTCTGCTTTGGTGAACGTTGAGCAGAACTTGGTCCGTACTCTCAACGCACAGGCGTCTAGTGTCTCTTGTACTTGACTCTCCTCTCCCTCCTGGGCACGCAGGAAGGTTCCACTCCCGCCTCCGTGCGGGCATACGGATGATGCGACTGGTGTTGGCTAATGGTCACAGGAGGAAGTACTCCGTGTGCTTCTGGTCCAGAACGTGTAAGAGCCAGTGTAAGTTCTCACACTCTTTCTCTGCTGCCGCAATCCTGGGAGCTCTACTGAGATAGAAGGGCCGCAGGGAGGTGGATGGAAGCCCTGAGACAGTGTGTATGGAGAGGAGCTGTATTTACTTTTTGTTAGTCAGACTTCTGTTAGTGACCCACCAAGCAACAGAAGTCTTATCTAACTAACTCCAGCAAGCTAGAAAGGGCGGCTGGAGAAGCAGATTCAGAAAGTATGTAGAAACCAGAGACTTGACAGTAAAAATCATACTCAAGGTGCAGCCATGGGAGCTACTGGCCAAGCACATCCTCCCTGCCCCATGGACACTACTGTGGACTCTATTTGCTGCCATGAAAGTGAAATGAAATGAAAGTGTTAGTCGCTCAGTCTCAGTCGTGTGATCCCATGGACTGTAGCTCACCAGGCTTCTCTGTCCATGGGATTCTCTAGGCAAGAATATGGGAGTGGGTTGCCATGCCCTCCTCCAGGGGATCTTCGCAACCTAAGGATTGAACCTGGGTCTCCTGCATGCAGGCAGATTCTTTACCATCTGCCTGAATCACAAGAGACGTCAAAATGATCCCTGTGTCTTTTTGTCTGCTTTCAGGATAAAAATACCAAGGGAAGAAATTATCTTAGCCTATATGGAATGTGTGGAGAAGGCAATGGCAACCCACTCCAGTACTCTTGCCTGGAAAATCCCATGGACGGAGGAGCCTGGTAAGCTGCAGTCCGTGGGGTCGCTAAGAGTCAGACATGACTGAACGACTTCACTCTCACTTTTCACTTTCATGCATTGGAGAAGGAAATGGCAACCCACTCCAGTGTTCCTGCCTGGAGAATCCCAGGGACGGGGGAGCCTGGTGGGCTGCTGTCTATGGGGTCGCACAGAGTCGGACACAACTGAAGCGACTTAGCAGCAGCAGCAGCATATGGAATGTGCACACCCCAGGCACAAGAGGGATGGGAAAAGAGACTTCTGTCTCACGCTCCTTTCAACACTCCAGTACCACACAATGGACTTTCTTGCAGATAGGAAACATCTTGGATGCTAGGCAGCCAAAAATTTTTAAAAATTAAAAATCCTACAGATGTTCACTGCAGTTATATATGTATGCAGTCATATGTGTATTTAATCATATGTAGCACAAGCCTACCTGTGTTACAGTGCCTGGTTATAGTGTTTTCTTGCAGAAGTCAATGAAAAATGATTTGTTATTGATGAAGAGCTAAGAAGTTTAACTATGTAGGACATAAATGGGAAGCTGCAGAATTCAGCCCCTAAACACTGAGTCTGTTTCTAATGAGCACATATCACAATTTAAAGGGGAATGAAACTTAGGAACAGAAAGTCTTATGTCAGTGGTGCCTATTGAGATAGTTATTCCTATACTACCTCATAAGCAGAGCTTAACCATTTCTATATGGGCCTAGATCTCTCTCTCTTTTTTTCTTCCTTCTGAAGTCCCATTTTCTGGGACAAACGGAAAGCACCAGATCAAAGCGTTTTTCTCTCCACTTCTTTGTGGCTTCCCTGGTGGCTCAGATGGTAAAGCGTCTGCCTGCAGTGCTGGAGACCCGGGTTCAATCCCTGGGTGGGGAAGATCCCTTGGAGAAGGAAATGGCAACCCACTCCAGTATTCTTGCCTGGAGAATTCCATGGACTGAGGAGCCTGGTAGGCTACAGTCCATGGGGTCCCAAAAACTTGGACATGACTGAGTGACTTCACTTTCACTTTTCTTTGCTGAAATGAACACATGACCTCTGTTATCACCCCAGCTGAAGCATCTCTAGCTTACATGCCTTAGGTGAGTGTTTCCCGGGCTCCGAAGAAAGCTTGTTATTGTTGCTGTTCAGTCGTTAAGTCGTGTCTGACTCTTTTGCAGCCCCATGAAATGTAGCCTGCCAGGCTCCTCTGTCCATGGGATTTCCCAGGCAAGAATACTGGAGTGGGTTGCCATTTTCTTCTCCAGGGGATGGATCTTCTTGACCCAGAGATCCAACCTGCCTCTCCTTCACTGGCAGGCAGATTCTTTACCACTAAGCCATATGGGAAGTCCTGCAGAAAGTATGAGACTAAACCTAAAAAGATCCATTTCTTCTTTGACTCTCTCTCTACCATGCAGTATATCATTATCTATTTCAAGAAACCAATCCTAAGGAGACAAAGAAATTCTAGGTGAACAGATAATAGGTTGTTTAGCAAGTTGTTTGACTTTGTGTTGTTTGACTTTGACTGTATGGATCATAACAAACTGTGGCAGATTCTTAGAGATGGGAATACCAGATCATCTTATCTGCCACCCACCTCCTGAGAAATCTGTATGCAGGTCAAACAGCAACAGTTAAAACCAGACATGGAACAACAAACTGGTTCCAAATTGGGAAAGGAGTACGTCAAGGCTGTATATTGTCACCCTGATTATTTAACTTATATGCAGAGTACATCACGAGAAACGCTGGGCTGGAAGAAGCACAAACTGGAGTCAAGATTGCTGGGAGAAATACCAGTAACCTCAGATATGCAGATGACACCACCCTTATGGCAGAAAGTGAAGAAGAACTAAAGAGTCTCTTGATGAAAGTGAAAGAGGAGAGTGAAAAAGGTGGCTTAAAACTCAACATTCAGAAAATGAAGATCATGGCATCTGGTCCCATCACTTCATGGCAAATAGATGGGGAAAGAATGGACACAGTGACAGACTTAATTTTCTTGGGCTCCCAAATCACTGCAGGTGGTGACTGCAGCCATGAAATTAAAAGACGCTTGCTCCTTGGAAGAAAAGCTGTGACCAACCTAGACAGCATATTAAAAACAGCAGAGATATTACTTTGCCAACAAAGGTATGTCTAGTCAAAGCTATGGTTTTTCCAGTGGTCATGTATGGATGTGAGAGTTGGACTATAAAGAAAGCTGAGCACCAAAGAATTGATGCTTTTGAACTGTGGTGTTGGAGAAAACTCTTTTGAAAGTCCCTTGGACTGCAAGGAGATCAAACCAGTCAATCCTAAAGGAAATCAATCCTGAATACTCATTGGAAGGACTGATGTTGAAGCTGAAGCTCCAATACTTTGGCCACCTGATGTGAAGAACTGACTCATTGGGAAAGACCCTGATGCTGGGAAAGATTGAAGGCAGGAGGAGAAGGGGAAAACAGAGGATGAGATGGTTGGATGGCATCACCAACTCGATGGACATGAGTTTGAGCAAGCTTCGGGGGTTGGTGATAGACAGGCAAGTCTGGTGTGCTACAGTCCATGGGGTCTCGAAGCATCGGACATGACTGAACAACTGAACTGAACTGGTCTGAGGAAGCTGTTAATGATAAATAAGGTATTGTAAATACCAAATAAGATATTGATCAATATCTTCAAAACCTTTGGAGACTCCCCACAAAATTTTGGTGTAGAAATAAAATACTGATATGGGTAGACCCGTAATCTGACAGTTTAGCACATTTTATCTCTAAAATTCCTAAAAGGGATCATTAGACACTGAACTCAGAGTTTGAGGAAGATTGTCCTGGTCATTTGTGTAGAAAGAACTGGAACAAAGTGAGTGAAGATCAGTGATAAAGACCAGAATGCAGGCTGTGGAGATAAAGGGAAAGCATAAATCTAAGAAAAATCTGCTGTCTTATCCAGCGGGGTGTCAATGATGGATGCTGGGGGCGGGGGGTGAGAGGGGGTGCATACCACTGGAAGCAGAGGGCTTCAGGCAGGAAAACCTTCCAGCTCCCCTGCTGCAACACGGGGTGACATCCTCAAAGTGAGATAATGATTTTGGCAACGATCAGCAGTATTGTTTGTTGTTTGGTCACTCAGTTGTGTCCGACTCTTTGCGACCCCACAGACTGCAGCCTGCCACGCTTCTCTGTCCATGGGATTTCCCAGTCAAGAACACTGGAGTAAGTTGCTATTTCCTTCTCTGGGGGACCTTTCCAACCCAGGAGTTGAGCTCGTGTCTCCTGTGTCTCTTGCATTGGCAGGCAGATTCTTTTACCACTGAACCGCTGGGGAAGCCAGTAAATCATCAGAGCAGCAGTCAAAGGCAGCAAGCCCCAGGCCCACGATCTGAAAGGGGTTCCTTCCTCACTATTGCCCCCAAAATGTGTGGAGTAGTTATACGTGTTCTGATTAAGGGCAACCAGGGGATGATTGGATTTTTGCCCTGAATAATAAGCATCACTGATTGATTGGCTACTCAATGGGGGCCACTTTATTAGGTACTTAACACAGCCTCGGGCTTCTGAGGTCAAGCTAGTGGTAAAGAAGGCACCCACATAGTGCATCATATACTGTTTACATCATTTTTACACATGAGGAACTGAAGCTCTGAGAGGTTCTATGATTTATCACATAGTGAATAAATGGCAGAACTAGGGATTGAGCCTAAGGATCCCCAGTTCCAAGTGCATGCTCAGTATACTGAAGCACAGCATCTCAAAACAAATGTGCTGAAAGAGAAGGTGCTTGACTAATGACTGAAAAATAGTACCACTGTGAATTACAGTGATGGGTGATTACTTGGCAGCAACAGAGCCAAAACCTTTTCCCTGGTACTACTGTCACATTTAAAACATAAATTTAGAGTTCTTCTTGTGTCAGTGGTACTGGGAAATTCTGGTTATAACTCTTTGACAACCTTGTCACCACTTTGTAGATAAGTACAGTATTCTTTATTTAATATGAAACTACTTCTTGGAAAAATCAGTTTAAAACATATTACTTAAAGTGCCCCCAAAGGTTAATTATGTATAATTAGGTATAAGCACTGCTTCCCCATGAATATGTTTTCCTTTTCCTTTTGGTAATGATAATGTGATTTTTCTGTGTTTCTTTTGACCCTGACTTTCAGAGCCAAATCTGATGCTCAACACAAAAATCTATCTCAGTCTGTATATTTAGAATTCTAGGTTTCTGTTATTTCCCTTGATTCTGATTTTCATTTAATTTTTCACTCATTCAGTACCTATTTGAGTACCTAACACATGTCAGATGCTTTGTCAAGTACACTGGAGACAAGATACCATGATAAATTCTATAATAAATTTATACACATGAAATAATAGAAGGACAAGATAGAAGAGTCAGATTGGTGAGGGGTTTTGAGTTAGATCTCAAAGTATGAGACTGTGTGATGGATGGAGGGTTGACTGAGGGTCAGGGGTTGAGAAAGAGCATGGCAAGTAAGTTTATAATCATTTTGCTTTTTAATAGCCTTGTTATTGTTTGTTGTTCAGTTGCTAAGTCATATCCGATTCTTTGTGACAAAAGGAGCCTGGCAGGCTACAGTCTATGGGGTCACAAAGAGTTGGACATGACTGAAGTGACTTAGAATGCACGCATGTCCATCGAGTCAATAATGCCATCCAACGGTCTCGTCCTCTGTCGCCCCCTTCTGCTGCTGCCTTCAGTCTTTCCCTGCATCAGGGTCTTTTCCAGTGAGTCAGCTGTTCAGATCAGGTGGCCAAAGTACTGGAGCTTCAGTCCTTCCTGTGAATATTCAGGGTTGATTTCTTTTAGGATTGACTGGTTTCATCTTCTTGCTGTCCAAGGGACTCTCAAGAATCTTCTCCAGCACCACAATTCGAAAGCATCATTTCTTTGGCGCTCAGCCATCTTTATGGTCTAACCCTCACAGCCATACATGACTACTGGAAAAAACATAGCTTTGACAGTACAGACCTTTGTTGGCAAGTGATGTCTCTGCTTTTTACTACGCTCTCTAGGTTTGTCACAGCTTTTCTTCCAAGGAGCAAGCGTCTTTTAATTTTGTGGCTACAGTCACAGTCCACAGCGATTTTGGAGCCCAAGAAAATAAAATCTGTCACTGTTCCTACTTTTCTCCCACCTTTTTGCCATGAAGTGATAGGACTGGAGGCTTCCCAGGTGACACCAGTGGTAAAGAACCTGCCTGCCAAAGCAGGAGACGTGAGAGACCTGGGTTGAGAAGATCCCCTGGAGGAGGGCACAGCAAGCCACTCCAGTATTCTTGCCTGGAGAGTCCCATGGACAGAGGAGCCTGACCTGCTACAGTCCATAGTGTCACAAAGAATCGGACACGACTGAAGCAACTTAGTAAGCATGCCTGCACGATGGGACCAGATGCCGTGATCTTAGTTTTTTGAATGTTGAGTTTTAAGCCAGCTTTTTCACTCTCCTCTTTCACACTCATCAAGAGGCTCTTTTGTTCCTCTTCACTTTCTGCCATTAGACGGGTGTCATCAGCATATCTGAGGTTGTAGATATTTCTCCTGGCAATCTTAATTTCAGCTTCTGTTTCATACAGCCCAGCATTTCACGTGATGTCCTCTGATAAGTTAAATAAGAAGGGTAACAAAACACAACTTGACGTACCCCTTCCACAATTTTGGACGAGTCCGTTGTTACATGTTCAGTGATATGTTGTTTCCTTTAGGATTGACTAGTTTGATCTTGCTGTCCAAGGGACTCTCAGGCATCTTCTCCAGCACCATAATTTGCAAGCATCCATTCTTCTGCATTCAGCCTTATTTATGGTCCAACTTTCACATCCATACAGGACTACTGAATAAATCATAGCTTTGACTATATGGACCTCCGTTGGCAAAGTGATGTCTCTCCTTTTTAAATTTTATTAACCGTACTGAGTAAATATATTTTGATAAAAATCTGTCTCAGAAAGAGATGGAAGAGGATAAAATAGATAGACTGGCAGATTATCATGCCAGTGGGTTCTTATGCATTTGGGGCAAAATAGAGGCACACAGCTGAGCAAAGCCTGAGTGTACAGACTCAAAGTTGCCGTATAACACAGGGAGCTCAGATCAGTGCTCTGTCACGACCTAGAGGGAAGGGTGGGATGAGGGAGTGGGAGGGAGATTCAAGACGGAGGGAGTATATGTCTATTTACGGTTGATTCACGTTGTTGTACTGCAGAAGCCAAGACAATATTGTAAAGCAATTATCATCTAATTAAAAATAAATTAAAAAAAAGAGTGAAAGGTACATTGACTTGCACATCCAGGGCTCGTCCCCACCCCGTCCTGTCCATCTCTCCTCATTGCTCTTTTTCTCCATGGTCACACCCTATGCTGTCCTCTCTGACTGCTCTCCCAGGATGTGAGCATACGTCTCAGCAGATTTTATTTACTAGTGATAAATGCAGTTCAGTTCAGTCTTTTAACCTATCATCATTGATTCTACTTTTTCTCACGTAAGAAAATGTACCCCCTTAAATTGGGCTTCCCAGGTGGCGCTAGTGGTAAAGAACCCGCCTGCCAGTGCAGGAGAAGCGGGTCGGATCCCTGGGTCGGGAAGATCCCCTGGAGGAGGGCATGGCAACCCCATCCAGTATTCTTGCCTAGAGAATCCCATGGACAGAGGAGCCTGGTGGGCTACGGTCCATGGGGTCACAAGGAGTCGGACATGACCAAAGCGAGTTATCTCACACGCATGCACCCCCTGAAATGCTGAGTTGGCTGTATTGCATTGTTGCCCCGGGTATACAGTTAACCCTACTGTGCTCTAACCCTCCTGTCTGTTCCTCACTCCTTGACAATCTCTTTGCTTTGAGGGGAGCATGGAGTAAAAGCCTGGACTTTGAAGTCAGATCTAACTTTGAATTCATGCTCACTCACTTACTAGCTGTGTCATTCTGGCGAGTTCCCTAGCCTCTGAACCTCAGTTTCCACTTGCATTAAGTGATGACATTAAATCAGCCTTTCAAAGTTGGTGAAGTGATATATACATGGGGGTCTAGCAGGTTGTCTGGCTGTGGTAGCTTCAATACATTGTGTTGCTGTTTTAGTAGCTAAGTCATACTAAAGTACACTAACATACTTAGTCAAGAGTAGCTAAGCTGACTCTTGCGACCCCATGGACTGTAGCTCGCCAGACTTCTCTGTCCATGGGATTCTCCAGGCAAGGATACTAGAGTGGGTTGCTGTGCCCTCCTCCAGGGGATCTTCCTGACCGAGGGGTCGTACCCACATCTCCTGCATTGGCAAGCAGATTCTTTGCCACTGAGCCACCAGCCATGCTAAACTATTAATGCTGCTTCACTACATATATAATTATTGTCACAATGAGATTCATTCTTCTTAACCTTTTCCCCTGCTCTCTTTCAAAAAAAAAAAAAGTTTTCTTTAAAAAGTATTTTACTGACTAAACCTCATATTTACTTTTAAAATATTTCTTCAAAGGTCCTCTATCCCCTCCCCACCCCACCCCCACTTTCCCAGAGATTTCAGCCTTCCTTCTCTTCTCCCTTGGCACCCTCTCCCTATCTGCCAAGTCTTCCCCACGTAGAGATCCTATCCCCTCTGTCTGTTTGTCCACATTGGAACATAAGCACCCCAGGGCAGAAAACTTGTCTTTCTACATATTTGTCAAGCATCGTGTGCACAGAGATGAGCTCAATATATAACAAATATAATACAGTCAGAATGCCTTACGCATTTAATAGATACCTTAGGTGCTACCTCTTTGTTCTAATTATACCAACCCTATGGACATGAGATGTATAAAGAGAGGCCTGGCTACAAAACAATAAAATTATGGTTTTGGCTGCTCTGCATCAGTAACAGGCTATCAGTGGATGGGTAGCCAAGGTGTTTCCTACCCTGCTCACTTTCTAAGAGCAGAGCCTCAGCTATCACACTAGGGGTCATACTCAGGGCTACCCAGCATCCAAAGATGAGCCCAGTGCACCTTCTGTAGCATCAGCCATGGCCGGGCTGCTGAAACCCCCAAGGGCAGTTTCTCTAGTACAAGAAGGTCGTGCTTCACAACTGCTTGCCTTTGTGTGTTTGTGGTGTTCAGTCACTAAGTCATGACCAACTCTTTGCGACCCTGTGGACTGCAGCCTGCCAGGCCTCCCTGTCCCTCACTATCTTCTGGAGTTTGCCCAAGTTAATGTCCATCAAGTTGGAGATGCCATCCAACCATCTCATCCTTTGTCACCCCTTTCTCCTCCCACCTTCAACCTTTCCCAGCATCAGGGTCTTTTCCAGTGAGTCAGTTCTTCACATCAGGTGGCCAAAGTATTGGAGCTTCAGCTTCAGCATCAGTCCTTCCAATGAATATTCAGGACTGATTTCCTTTAGGATTGACTGATTTGATCTCCTTGAAGTCCAAGAGAATCTCAAGGCTCCTAGAAATTGCCTTTTCCTTACTTGTTTTGACTTGAAGAGGCATAAAACTGATGGTCCCTTTCGTAAAGTTTTGGCTGACTTGTCATTTCTTTTTAAAATGTTTTCAAATTGTGTGTATAAAATATTTCCAACATATAGAAAAGAACCAAAAGATAATATGATACCTATGTACCCAGTACCTAGATTTAAAAAATGTTAATATTTTCCCATGTTTTCATCAACCCTTTCTTTTGTTTTTAAATGCTACAAACACAGAGAAAATCACCATTCCTACTTTGTCCCTCCATCCCTCAAGGTTTCTTTCAGTTGGTCTAGCTCATTTACATCTAAGGTTTTTATCTACTACGCATGAAATTATCTATATGCTTTGTATTATGTTACAAGTGTTTTACTTCTTATTTAAATACTTGAGCTTCCCAGGTGGCTCAGTGGTAAAGAATCTGCCTATCAAACAGGAGATGCTGGTTCGATCCCTGGGTCAGGAAGATATCCTGGAGAAGGAAATGGCAACCCACTCCAGATTTCTTGCCTGGGAAATCCCATGGACAGAGGAACCTGGCAGGGTACAGTCCATGAGGTTGCAAAGAGTTGGATACAACTTAGCAACTAAACCACACCATGTATTATGTTGCAAGTGCTTTACTTCTTTTTAAAATGTTTATTAAAATATAATTGATTTGCTATGTTTTGTTAGCTTCAGGTAAACAGCAAAGTGATTCAGTTTTTTATATATATAAACTTTTAAAAATTCTTTTCCTTGCTATGTTATCACAAGATGTTGAGTATAGTTCCCTGTGCTATACAATAGGTCCTCGCTGGTTATGTTTTATGTATAGTAGTGTGCGTATTTTGGAGAAGGCAATGGCAACCCACTCCAGTACTCTTGCCTGGAAAATCCTATGGACAGAGGAGCCTGGTAGGCTGCAGTCCATGGGGTCGCTAAGAGTCAGGCACGACTGAGCGACTTCACTTTCACGTTTTACTTTCATGCACTGGAGAAGGAAGTGGTAACCCACTCCACTATTCTTTCCTGGAGAATCCCAGGGAGAGAGTAGCCTGGTGGGCTGCTGTCTGTGGGGTCACACAGAGTCGGACACGACTGAAGTGACTTAGCAGCAGCAGCAGTGCATATTTTAACCCCAAACTCCTAATTTATCCCTCAAATATTTTAAAAATTTATATCATCCCTGGTGTAATTGTATATATCTTGCTGTACCTTGCTTTTTCTTACCATATTCTATTTTTGAGATTCATCTGTGTTGACATGTGTGGATTTAGTTTATTCCTTTTAGCTCCTGAAATAGTAGTCCATGGTTATAGCCACCCATTCACCTTTGGAGGGGCAGTTCGACCATTCACGCTGCCAGGCGAGTATATTCTCCTCAGTTCTGTCTCATCACAACAAAGATTTGGAGTGACGGACATTAAAGCCCTCGGCGTGTCACAGCTCTCGGCTCTTGGACAGACCGTGTTATAGCTCTCAGGTCTCGAACAGACTATGTTATAGCTCTTAGACAAATCAGTGTTACAGCTCAGTGTTACAGCTCTATTTTATTTAGAAGATAGCAGGAAAATCCATCCTCGAGGCGTGAGGGCACGTTGATCCAAAGATGTAAGAGAAGAGCGCCCCAGCGTGCGGGAGTGAGAGCGAGTGACCCCCAGCCCTTTGGCTCCTCTTTTTATATGTTTTCCCCCCCTACCCTGGGCCTGCCCTACGTAAATTGGGCCAGCCAGGAGTGTTGTTTGTTCTACCTGAGGTCCTCACTCTGGTCCTCAGACCTTCCTTTGTTCTATTTTTGCGGGCTTTTCTCTTCCTTATCTTTTAGCCACCACCATTCTAGACTCCTTTTCCCTATTCTAACTACCTAACAATGCCTTTTTGCTGTTCTAAGCAGTACTGCAGTGAACATTTGTGAATATTTATAAACATGGTTTCATCTAGTCAAGGCTATGGTTTTTCCTGTGGTCATGTATGGATGTGAGAGTTGGACTGCGAAGAAGGCTGAGTGCCGAAGAATTGATGCTTTTGAACTGTGGTGTTGGAGAAGACTCTTGAGAGTCCCTTGGACTACAAGGAGATTCAACCAGTCCATTCTGAAGGAGATCAGCCCTGAGATTTCTTTGGAAGGAATGATGCTAAAGCTGAGACTCCAGTACTTTGGCCACCTATGCTAAGAGTTGACTCACTGGAAAAGACTCTGATGCTGGGAGGGATTGGGGGCAGGAGGAGAAGGGGACGACAGAGGATGAGATGGCTGGATGGCATCACTGACTCGATGGACGTGAGTCTCAGTGAACTCCGGGAGTTGGTGATGGACAGGGAGACCTGGCGTGCTGCGATTCATGGGGTCGCAAAGAGTCAGACATGACTGAGCAACTGATCTGATCTGATCTGATAAACACGGTTTCTAGAGCATGAACTTCTCCAGGCAGAATTGGGTAGACAACACCTTAGGCTCTGAAACCCAGTTGCCCGTTCCAAATCTGTGTTCCACCACAAAGTCACAACAGTGTGATCCTGGGTGTGTTACTTAATTTCTCCATGCCCTGTTTCCTCTTCAGTAAAATTAGAATAATGATAACACCTCCTTCAAGAAAATAAAGCTATGAGAGGAAGCATTCAGTGTATGATAGCAGTCGTTATTATTAGGAGCAGTTCTAAGCATCTGTGGCTTTACTAGGTAATCCCAAATTGATTTTCAGTTGGTTGCAACAGTATCACCAGCTCACCAGCATTATCTTAGTTTGTTCCCCACATCCTCACCAGGGCTTGGCATTTAGCACTGTGACTTCCTTACTCTTTTCAAATTCAAGAAGATCCAAGAATGAGCTAGGCTACTGGGAGGAAAGAGAGGGGTGCTGGTGGAGTGATCAGGGGGTCAGCTGACCTCCATGAGGAAAATAATAAGTGGCAGATTTAGGAAAATGGAGGAATGTGAATTATTTTAGGTGGGAAGAAAAAGATCATTTATAGAGTCTGACTCATTGGAAGGTCTGGGGATTTACAGAAAATAAGATGTCACAAAACTAAGGAATAACGTTAACAGAGGGCGTGTATAAGGTGGAACTGTGAAAGTGTTAGTTGCTCAGTCACGTCCAACTCTTTGTGACCCCAAGGACTGTAGCCCACCAGGCTCCACTGTCCATGGAATTCTCCAGGCAAGAATACTGGAGTAGGTTGCCATTTCCTTCTCTAGGAGATCTTCCCGACCCAGAGATAGAACCCTGGTCTCCTGCTTTGCAGACAGATTCTTTACCCTTGGAGCCACCAGGGAATAATGTGAGGGGAAGAGAAACCCCATTGACATGGGGAGATAAGGACACTGAGTTTCCAAAAAAGAAGTCAATTGAAACAGTATTTTTTTTTTTTTCTGAAGACCAGCAGACCAGAGTCACCTCTGTGATAAAGCATCAGCACCTGCAACCTCTCTGATTTGTTCGTTTCACTCAATTCCTGCAGCCCCTGCTGTCCTGCAGACCCTGATTCCATCACACCTGTGTGGCTACAGTGACTGACCATGGCATGCTGGAGCAGACCGGCAAGGCAGGTATTAGCATTCCTGTTTTATCAGTGCAAGGACTAAGGCTCAGACAAATTCACTGACCTGCTCAAGATTGTACATCTTTAAAGCGGTGAAATGGAAACCAGAGCCTGGGTGTTCTGATTCCGAGTCTAGGGCTCTTTGAGTGAAAAAGAATTGATAATCATCTGAAATCTTTCGTTCTCAACTCAGATCTTCAGAGGGTCACGTTTGTCTCCCCAAGACCATCACTATTCTTCTTTTTGACTTTCAAGGACTTTCATTAGTAACTCTTTTTTCTCTCTCAATCCTCTTTCCTATCACCTTCTTAGCCACACTCTAACCTCTCCACCCAGGACACATCTTGTCTGATTTGTGAGTTCACTAAGTTCTTTCCCACCTCTGTGCTTTGTTCATGCCATTCCCCTCTCTTAGAGAAATTTCCCTTCTTTCTCCACCATCTTTTTAGGCCCAGTTTGGCACCCAACTCCAGCACTCTTGCCTGGAAAATCCCATGGACGGAGGAGCCTGGTAGGCTGCAGTCCATGGGGTCGCTAAGAGTCGGATACGGCTGAGTGACTTCACTTTCACTTTTCACTTTCATGCATTGGAGAAGGAAATGGCAACCCACTACAGTGTTCCTGCCTGGAGAATCCCAAGGACCGGGGAGCCTGGTGGGCTGCCGTCTATGGGGTGGCACAGAGTCGGACACAACTGAAGTGACTTAGCAGTAGCAGTAAGTCTTATATATTCTGTGATTGCCCCAGGGAACACTTTCTGAACTGCCACATTGGATATTTCATCATGAAATATGACTCTATTGTACATTCTCTTGATGTCCTCAAAGTGTTACCCTATGCAACAAAATGCAGAGTAGATCACTGCACGGTTGTTTGTTTGCTTTTTTTTTTTTTTTTTTTAACCAACTACTTCTTTTTATATAGAGATCTTCCAGTTATTCTTAGACTAACACTAAACATACTTCATAAAATATGAAAGATACTTGATAAAACATGAAACATACTGACGAAATATGAAGGGATCAGAATTAATAGGCAATACAAAGTATGAAGGCTTGGAAGTTAGAAAAATCAGTAGTCACGATAAAATTCCCTAAGCCGTGATAGAAAATTTAAATGACAAACGCATAAGGCAAGCTGGTTAAAAAGATGCAGAAACAGAGATCAGCACCAGATTGAAACAGCTTTTTCTGTTCCTTCTCTGATGGTTCTGGATTTCTGGCATTCTGCAAAACAAAGGAAGTGACTTCTAATCACTACTTAACAAATAGGCTCCCCCATGCTCAGAAATAAGTAGTATTAGTCTGCAAATGATGATCACTTTGTGTTCTCATGCAGCCAAAGTTGTATTCAGCATGTTACGAACTGATGCAAAAGTTTGTGTGCATATTCAATTTTCCAAACTTAATGAGCATCTCATATATGTAGAGATATCAAGAGGAACATTACCCTTGCCTTTGGGGAGTGGAAGTGTGTGTAGTTAGGAGAAAGTACTCATATTTATGCACAAGTAAATTGGTCCTTTGCAGAGCAATGTGTGAACTAATGTAAGTTCACATAACTTACATTAGTATTTATGTATTTCCATACTAGAGGTATGGATATACTGGAGGTTATTGGAGGTAACACTGATACAAACAATTAAGTGGAAGATTTCCAAAACAAAGTCAGTAAGAAATATATACTTCATTTCATGTAAAAGAAGGGGAAAAACGGTGTAATGTCTGTAAGGTATTGGAAGCAGAAACACATACATTATCACAATTCACCCAGTAGAGAATATGGTGTTAGTATTGCTGCAGAAGTCAATTCTGACTGCATGTTGAAACTGTTTCTTTGACTTGCTTTTCGTTGTTTTTGTTGCTATAATCGTACATAATGGCCTGCCTCAGAGAATCCTGCTCATCTGCCTGACTCTTGAACTAAAGTGCCTTTATTCAGGACCCTGTCCACCTGTAGATGGCAGGAAGGAAGAAACATATCCCCTGCCTGAGGCTTGCCATTCTAGGAGATATTTGCAAGATTAACGGCCTTCTTACATTGTTTCCTCACCTCTCCCCATCTCCAATCCATAAGATAACCTGACATCCAGACCCTGACAAGACAGTTATTTTGAGACATTAGTTTGCCATCTTCTGGGCCTGCCAGCTCTCTTAATGAAGTCCTATTCCTTGCCTCAACACCTGTCTCTGATTCATTGCCCGGATGTATGGTAAGCTTGGACCCTGTAACAGTATTAATGTTCCCATTTGATAATAGGAGATTGGAGAAGGCAATGGCACCCCACTCCAGCACTCTTGCCTGGAAAATCCCATGGGTGAAAGAGCCTGGTGCGCTGAGTCCATGGGGTTTCGAAGAGTTGGACACGACTTCACTTTCACTTTCACTTTTCACTTTCATGCATTGGAGAAGGAAATGGCAACCCACTCCAGTGTTCTTGCCTGGAGAATCCCAGGGGCGGGGGAGCCTGGTGGGCTGCGGTCTATGGGGTCGCACAGAGTCGGACACGACTGAAGCGACTTAGCAGCAGCAGCAGCAACAGACATTTAAATTAACTTTCCCTAAGTCATACAGCAATATGGCATAGCTAAAACAAATGATATTTTGGGAACAGTCTACATCATGAAACACTGAAGCTGTATATTTTTCAATGCATGCAAGTACTCCCAGATACTCCTTAAACAACAAGTAAAAAACTAAAATATATTCGTAAAATATTTGTTTTACAAGTAGTGCAAATGACAGAAGACAATGCTTTCTTATCCCTCTCGGTCAGGAAATCAGAGAATATTAAACACACACACACACACACACACACCACACACAAAACCCAAGATTCATTAACAGTGTTTCCTGAGGAAGAATATAGACTTCCAGACGGTGCCAGAATTCCACATTACTGCCTGAATTCAAAGATTAAGGGTGTGTTTTGCCCACACCCTACATTTTTGGGAACATAGGCCTTGCCATTATGTAAGGTCTACTCACAAGGCTAACATGACTCTCCTCTTCATGGGAGAGCCCTTCTTCTGATCCATAACATACATATTTTTATATGTACCTCATCTATTAACCAAACTGACAGATTATCACCCAGATTAACACGAATCTATTTATCTCTACAACTGCCAGCTCCTGTAAATGGTAGCAGTTACACAAGACAGAAAGATCTCTTGGAATGATCTGCAGACTTGCTTCAGTCATCCACAGAGCCATAAAATGGGATGGATTCAGAATAGAGAAGTGACTGCTTTTGAATATGATATAATTTTTCTCCCAGACCAGTTCTGAGCAGCTCGCACACTACAGCCCTGCAGTTTAGTATGGGCCTTTGTTGGGGCTTATATTTCCCACCTGTATTCCTTTTTCTTTCTTCAGCAAGTCTGTCTTTGTGCCAACTGCTAAATAACCATAAATTTTGTTCTTATAAACCTTAATGAATGCTTGGCCAAGATGCTGTAACTATTGGCTTCTACATTGGAGCATAAATGGAAAGGAAAAAAAAAAAAAAGTGCGCACTGTGAAAAACTGGATAAAATGGAAAAAAAGATCACAGCAAACCCAAAGTCGCAATTTGCCTTTAATGTGAAGGAGGCCTTGTTTTCACGGTGTGGCAGCTCTCAGGGGTTTTAATCTCAAAGTAGCTGATCAATTTAAGGTAAGTGGCAGGCATTTGGCCTGGTTCCCAGGCTTTGCTTTGCTGCTCTGAGAAAAGAAAGGATTCAGTCAGACACACAGACAACAGGCATCATCAGCGGCTCCCACATTCCAAGCATTTTAACACAGATTAGGTTGGCATGATTCTACTGTTTACCGAAATCTCCTAGCTGTTGCATTTTTCCTTCTCCTTGCCACGGTTATCCAAGATGGTTTTCTCAGGTCAGGACCTTCATATGCCAAATAGCTTGCAAGGCTGCAAAGGAAAACAGAAGAGCATGGGTCAAGACGTCTGATTAAAATGCTGTTTCACTGGCTCACTGCAAAATACGAGACTGCAGACAGCAGGTAATTGAGCACTGAACTTTTTGCCTTAGGCGTGCATCGAGACAGGAACTGTTTTACATGCATTCCTGAGAGGGGAAGAAAACGAAGATAATTTCTTTAACAAGGACAAACTTAATTCAGCCAGAAGTGCCCCATGGATTAGCAGGGTGACTGGTGGTTAGTTTCTCTTCAGATTTTATAAGCAGGAGCCATATTACATATGTTAAGCAAAATTGTAACCAATAAAGTCCGTGTGTTAAACATTTCAGATTAATTATTCATTTTTTCAGAACAGTACTATTAAATGAGCTCGACAGTTCCCTTACCAATATCTTATTTTCCTAGCAAAAGTGAATTTCTTAATCCATTTGACCTGTAACCTAAGTTACATAAAATATGTATTCAACGAATCAGACCAAAAAATATATAAAAATTGTTTTCCATGTGTTTTTGGCTGTATCATGCTTTTGTACAAATTTTGTATTTTTAAGTACATTTTCATTGTCTTTAAAGATACTTTGTCTTTAATATACTCAAGATGCCTCTCCCCTTACTCATCCTTATGGCATATTTCTACGTGTGTTTTTTTCTCAGAATTTTATCAAAACAAGTAACTGATATGAATTTTTAAATATAATTTTTCTAGCTATTAAACTTTTTAAGCACAGTGTCCAAATTATTACACTTTCTAAATCCAAAGTGCCTTAATGTTTCATAAATTTACATTGACATGCTTCTTCCGAAAATAATATTGTTGCAATTAAGTAGTTTATGCTAAGAATAAATACTTTTTTGTGGGAGGCATACCTACAGCATGTAGGATCTTAGTTCCCTGACCAGGGATTGAACCTGTACCTCCTGCACTGAGAGTGCAGAGTCAACCACTGGACCACCAGGGAGGTCCCAAGAATATATATTCTCATCAATAAGGGTTAGCTTAGAAACTAATGCAATTATATGCATTTATTTTAATTTCAGGTATTTCCCTGGTGGCTCAGACAGTAAAGAATCTGCCTGCAATTCAAGAGACCTGAGGATCTTCCCTGGGTCGGGAAGATCCCCTGGAGTAGGAAATGGCAACCCACTCCAGTATTCTTGCATAAAGAATTCCATGGACAGAGGAGCTTGGTGGGCTACGGTTCACAGGGTCACAAAGAGTCAGACATGACTGAGTGACTAACACACACATATTGCATATGCAAGGGTGTTTAAAAAAAATACTATGTTTCCTCATTGATTAAAAATAAAAGGGGATAAGTAAGAAAGCAACTTATAGTCATCATTCTGCTTCTGCTAGATGTGTCTGAGATGTGATGTCTGGAACTGCAGTAGCCATCCTGCAACCGTGCCAGGAGCTAACCTGAGAGACCAGCCTGACAAGCTGAGAATGGCAGGCAGAGAAGATGAAAAGAACATGGTTCTTAATTAGGCCACTGAGCTACAGAACGGAAAATCCTGGGAGCACCCAACTTGAGACTTCTTCTTATGTGATATAATAAATTCCCTTTCATTCACTCAACAGTATTGAGCACCTACCATGAGAGGATGCTCTAGGTACCCTATTATAGGTGATCGGAAAAAGGAAGTGTTCGTTGCTCAGTTGTGTCCAACTCTCTGTGACTCCATGAACTATTGCCTGCCAGGCTCCTCTGTCCATGGGGTTTTCCAGGCAAGAATACTGGAGTGAGTTGCCATGCCCTTCTCCAAGGGATCTTCTTGACCTAGGGATCAAACTGAGGTCTCCTGCGTTGCAGGCAGATTCTTTACTATTTGAACTACCTGAGAAGCAAGGATTTGGAATATGTTGATAAATAAAGCACACAAGAGCCTTACTCTGGTAGAAGTAACAGTCCAGCTGAGATAGATAAATTAAAAACATAAATAAGAAAATACTACACTATCTTAGGAAGTGGTAAGCAGGGAAATGTAAAAATAGAGCATGGTGAAATGAATCAGGACTGCTGGGATAGAGGGAACAGTTTTGGCTGAATAAAGTGAGAATTGGTCAGCCTCACTGAAGAAGGGAGATTTGAGCAAACACTTGAAGGAAATGAAGTTTTCTTGAAGGCATACAATGTGGGGATTTGGGGCTTTTTATTTTTCTTTTTGTTTCAAATCCACTAAATGAGGAAGAGAAGTGAAGAGATTGAGACAAAAAGGGAGAAATTGATGTTGATTTGGGATATATCTGATCCCAGTTCCACTTCAGATCCTCCTCATTCTTGAGAGCCAAAACATTCCTTCCTTTGCTTAAGTTGCAACTGGCTTTCTGTCACTTGCCACTGAAAGGGGACAGACTAGTACATTTTAAATTGGTCATATGAACTGTCTCTGCTTCTACAGACCATAAGTCCAAGTAGCCACTTAGACCATAGTTCCATCCTGTGTATAATGAGCTCTGAGTTTCACACTGGAGGTATCTAGGGAATGGTAGTCAGGACAGTGTGATATTGGTCAAAGGAGAGGCGAGTAAATCAAGGTAACAGAGTAGAGAACCCAGAAATAGACCCCCATAAATAAACTGATTTTTGACAAAAGAACAAAGGCAAAACAGTAGAGCAAAGATAGTCTTTTCAACAAATGATGTTGGAACAACGTCCACACGCTAAAAGAAAAAAAGAAAGGATCTAGACAAGAACCTTACACCCTTCACAAAAGCTGACATAAGATGAATCATATAGCTAAATGTAAAACCTAAAACTATAAACTCCTAGAAGATAACAGAAGAAAACCTAAGTGATTATGGCACTGACTTTTTCCACACAACAGTAAAGGAATGATCCATGAAAAAAAGAATGGATAAACTGAACTTCACTGAAATTAAAAATTTCTGCTCTGCCAAATATCAGGAGGATGATAAGACCAGCCATAGACTGGAAGAAAGCACGTGTAAAAGACATCCCTGATAATGGATTGTTATTCTAAATATACTAAGAAGTCTTAAAATCAACAATAAGAAAACAAACAATCAGATTATAAAGTGGGCCAAAGATCATAACAGACACCTCACCCAAGAAAATGTACAGATTGAAGAAGAGCATAAGAAAAGAAGCTCCACGATGTACGTCACCAGGAAAGAAAGTACAAATTAAAGCAAGATACCACTACACCACTATTAGAATGACCAAAATCCAGAACACTGACACCAGCAAAAGCTGGTGAGGAATTTTTCTTCGTTGCTGATGAGAATGCAAAATGGTGCACTTTGAAAGACAATTACGCAGTTTCTTACAAAACTAAATGTAATTTTACCATCTGATCTAACAATCATCAGTTGAGTCGCTCAGTTGTGTCCAACTCTTAGCAACGCCATGGACTGAAGCACACCAGGCTTCCCTGTCCATCACCAACTCCCGAAGCTTTCTCAGACTCATGTCCATCCAGTCAGGGATGCCATCCAACCATCTCATCCTCTGTCATCCCTTTCTCCTGCCTTCAGTCTTTCCCAGCATCAGGGTCTTTTCCAATGAGCCCAAGAAAATAAAGTCTGTCACTGTTTCCACATTTTCCCCATCTATTTGCCATGAAGTGATGGGACCAGATGCCATGATCTTAGTTTTCTGAATGTTGAGCTTTAAGCCAGGTTTTTCACTCTTTCACCTTCATCTAGAGGCTCTTTAGTTCCTCTTCATTTTCTGCCATAAGGGTGATATTATCCATGCATCTGAGGTTATTGATATTTCTCCCAGAATCTTGATGCTTGCTTGTACTTTATGCAGTCTGGCATTTCACGTGATGTACTCTGAATATAAGTTAAATAAGCAGGGTGACAATATACAGCCTTGACGTATTCCTTTCCCAATTTTGAACCGGTCCGTTGTTCCATGTCCAGTTCTGTTGCTTCTTGACCTGCATACAGGTTTCTCAGGAGGCAGGTGAGGTGGTCTGGTATTCCCTTCTCTTTAAGAATTTTCCACAGTTTGTTGTGATCCACACAGGCAAAGGATTTAGCATAGTCAGTGAAGCAGAAATAGATGTATTTCTGGAATTCTCTTGCTTTTTCTATGATCCAACAGATATTGACAATTGGAGCTCTCGTTCCTCTGCCTTCTCTAAATCCAGCTTGTACATCTGGAAGTTCTCATTTCACGTACTGTTGAAGCCTCGCTTGGAGAATTTTGAGCATTACTTTGCTAGCATGTGAGATGAGTGCAATTGTGCGGTAGTTTGAACATTATTTGGCATTGCCTTTCTATGGGATTGGAATGAAAATGGACCTTTTCCAGTCCCATGGCCACTGCTGAGTTTTCCAAATTTGCTGGCAAATTGAGTGCAGCACTTTCACAGAATCATCTTTTAGGATTTGAAATAGCTCAGCTGGAATTCCATCACCTCCACTAGCTTTTTTCCTAGTGATGCTTCCTAAGGCCCACTTGACTTCATACTCCAGGATGTCTGGTTCTAGGTAAGTGATCACACCATCGTGGTTATCTAGGTCAATAAGATCTTTTTGTATAGTTCTTCTGTGTATTCTTGTCACCTCTTCTTAATATCTTCTGCTTCTGTTATGTCCATACCATTTGTGTTCTTTATTGTTCTTTATTATTCTGTTCCATCTTTGCATGAAATGTTCCCTTGGTATCTGTAATATTCTTGAAGAGATCTCTAGTCTTTTCCATTCTATTGTTTTCCTCTATTTCTTTGCATTGGTCACACAGGAAGGCTTTCTTATCTCTCCTTGCTATTCTTTGGAACTCTGCATTCAGATGGATATATCTTTCCTTTCCTCCTTTGTCTTTCACGTCTCTTCTTTTCTCAGCTATTTGTAAGGCCTCCTCAGACAGCCATTTTGCCTTTTGCATTTCTTATTCTTGGGGATGGTCTTGATCATCGCTTCCTATACAATGTTAACGAACCTCCGTCCACAGTTCTTCAGATACTCTATCTATCTGATCTAATCCCTTGAATTTATGTCACTTTCACTCTATAATCACAAGAGATTTGATTTAGGTCATATCTCAATAGTCTAGTGGTTTTCCCTACTTTCTTCAATTTAAGTCTGGTTTTTGCAGTAAGGAGTTCATGATCCGAGCCACAGTCAGCTCCCCGTCTTGTTTTTGCTGACTGTGTAGAGCTTCTCCATCTTCATAATCAATCTGATTTTGGTATTGACCATCTGGTGATGTTCATGTGTAGAGTCCTGTCTGTGTTGTTGGAAGAGGGTGTTTGCTATGACCAGTGCGTTCTCTTGGCAAAACCCTGATAGCGTTTGCCCTGTTCATTTTGTACTCCAAGGCCAAACTTGCCTGTTATTCCAGGTATCTCTTGACTTCCTACTTTTGCATTCCAGTCCCCTATGATGAAAAGGACATCTTTCTTTTAGTGTTAGTTCTAGGAGGTCTTGTAGGTCTTCATAGAACCATTCAACTTCACCTTCTTCAGCATTACTGGTTGGGGCATAGACTTGGATTACTATGGTATTGAATGGTTTGCCTTGGAAAAGAACAGAGATCATTCTGTCGTTTTTGAGATTGTACCCAAGTACTGCATTTTGGACTCTTCTGTTGACTATGAGGGCTACACCATTTCTTCTAAGGGATTCTTGCCCACACTAGTAGATATAATGGTCATCTGAATTAAATTCACCCATTCTGGTCCATTTCAGTTCACTGATTCCTAAAATGTCACTGTTCACTCTTGCCATCTCCTGTTTGACCACTTTCAACTTACCTTGATTCGTGGACCTGACATTCCAGGTTCCTGTGCAGTATTGCTCTTTACAGCATCAGAGTTTACTTCCATCACCAGTCACAGCCACAACTGGGTGCTGTTTTCACTTAGGCTCAGCCTCTTCATTCTTTCTGGAGCTATTTCTCTACTCTTCTCTGGTAGCATATTGGACAGTTACCAACCTGGGGTGTTCATCTTTTAGTGTCATATCTTTTTGCCTTTTCATACTGTTCATGGGGTTCTCAAGGCAAGAATACTGAAGTGGTTTGCCATTCTCTTCTCCAATGGATCACATTTTGTCAGAACTCTCCACCATGATCCATCTATCTTGGGTGGCCAGCAGTCATACTTCCTGGTATTTACCCAGAGAAAAGGATAACTTAAGTTAACACAAATACCTGTACATAGATGTTTATAAGAGCTTTGTTTATTATTGCCAAAACTTGGAAGCCACCAAGGTGTCTTTTAGTAGGTAAATGGATAAATAAACTCTAGTATATCCAGTCAATGGAATATTATTCAGTATAAAATAATGAGATATGAAGCCATGGGGGAACCTTAAATGTGTATTGATAAGTGAAAGAAGTTAGTCTGAAAAGGCTACATCCTGTATGATTCCAAATATATGACATTCTGGAGCAGAAACTATGGATACAGTGAAAAGATCAATGGTTATCAAGGGTTGAGAGGGAAGATAAAGAGAAAGACAAGAGATTTTTAGGGCTGTATGATACTATATGCTATATACTGTATGATACTATAATGGGGGATAAATACCATGATTCATTTGTCAAAACCAAAAAAGTGTACAACATAAAGAGTGAAATGTAAATGTAAACTATGAACTTTAGTTAATAATAATGTATCAATATTTGCTCATCAGTGTTCAGGAATGTGCCACACCAATGCATGATGTTAATAACAGGGGAAACTCGGTGAGTAGGGGTGAGTATATGGGAATAAAAGCTCTTTCCTTCTGCTCATTTTTCCATGATCCTAAGACTGCTTTAAACAATGAAGTCTATTTTCTTTTGGAAAAACACCATAATAGGAAAAAGTCATCATTTGGATGTATTGTAACTTTAAAACTTCTATTCATCAAAAGAAATTATTAAGAGAATGAAAAGGCAATACACAAAGTCAGAAAAGGTATTTTATGTCTATAAATCACACTGAGAACTCATATCCAGAGTGTATAAAGATTTCTTGTAACTCAATAAAAAAAAAATTGACTCCGTTTTTTTTTTAAAGAAAGGCTCAATGATATGAACAGAATTATGAAAGAGTATATGCAAATGGTCAGTGAACATGAAAATATGTTCAACATCATTAGTTGTCAGGAAAATTCAAGTTGAAAACATAACAGAATATCTCTACACACATCCCAGAAAGGCTAAAATTTAAGAGGTTGATGATACAGATTTTAGAATATAGAGCAACAGAAACTCCTGGAATTCTTGAGAGTGTGATCTGGTAAAACTACTTTTGAAATTTTGTGGCCAGTTAAATTAAGCATATGTCTACCCTGTGGTTAAGCAATTCAACCCCTAGGTGTAAATCCAAAAGAAATGCATACATATGAGCATGAAAGATAATTACAAGAATATTCTCAGTACATTATTCTTAATAGCACCAAACTGGAAGCAACCCAAATGTCTATTAACAGTAGAATGGACAAATAAAGTGTGGCATGTATTCTATGTAGCAATGTAAAGAACTATTTCTGTGTGCAACATGGATGTATCTCAAAAGATGTAACATTTAGCAACAAAAAGATTACGTACTATAGAATCTCATTTATGTAAAGTTCAAAAACAGGCAACCTAAATTTATGGTAAGAGAAATCTGTGTAGTGATGCCTCTGAGGATGGGAACACAGGGTAAGCCTCTGTAGTATTGGTAATGTTCAACACTTTGCTTTGTATGATAATCAAGTATAAACTTAGATGTGTGCCCTTTTTGATCTACGTGTCAAATTTAGATAAGGAAAACAAAATACTTGTGGTTGCCTAAATCAGCCAACCATAAATTAAAGCCACAAAAGTTCCTAGGTTAATTTTCATCCTATCTTTGCAATAAAGATGGAGTTATTTCTTCAACATAACCAGTCAGATGGGGTCACAATACTTGAATCTTGAAGCTAACATATAATGAATGAGCTCTAATTTCTAAGACTCCAAGCTACAGTTCTTAACTCTAAGATAAATGACAAGGACTTTCTCGTACCACGTTTTACTCTTACTTAAGCAGTCCTATGTACTTCTTGTGCCCCACAAATTAATAATAATAGCTAATATTTTAGGGATCCTTACTGTGCACCAGTACCATAATGAACACTTGCATGCAGTAACATATTTATAAGTCTCCTACTAACCCTAAGAGATAGATACTACTAAGCTACTTTACAGATGAGAAAAGAAGCTGAGAAAAACGTAATAAAAATTTCCAAGGTCATTGTATCAGTCAGTAATCTTAGTTATATTTTAAAAAAGCCAAAGTTGAAGCAGAAAAGAAGGTGTTAAAAGGTGACTGGATAACTCCCGGAGTTGCCAGCATGGACGGGTTGAGGACGATGCAGTCGTGGACAGTACTCCAGATCCAAGACATGGATAGTTGACGGTCAGCTCTGGACAGTGTGACCGACTCTGCGTGCCCTGGAACCCGGACGCAGCCAGCAGTAGGACCGCCCTGCTGGAGCTTGCTCTGACTGCTGCCAGTGTTGAACCAGAAGGATGACCCTCTGCTCCTCCTGCACCAATCATGTGAAGAGCACACAATTCATGCCCTGGGGCAAAAAGGAGGGATTTATGCACACTTTTAAAATCACAAGTCCAGGGGTGGTGAGCAGGGATATGAGCCCAGCCAGCTTGGCACCAACATCCAGGGGCTCAACTGCCATGCTAAGTGAAGGTGAAAGTGAAGTTGTGGCCAACTCTTTGCGACCCCATGAACTGTAGCCTATCAGGCTCCTCCGTCCATGGGATTTTCCAGGTAAGAGTGCTGGAGTGGATTGCCATTTCCTTCTCCAGGGGACCTTCCCGACCTAGGAATTGAACCCGGGCCTCCTGCATTGCAGGCAGACGCTTTACCATCTGAGCCACCAGGGAAGCCATGCTAAGCTGCCTCCAAATGAGTGATGGAAGTTTATCATTTTAAGGACAAGGGAAGGCAAGCAAGTATCAAAATGGCCAGCAGCACCCCGTGCCACCATACCCTGTAGATCAGAAAGCATCAACCACTTGCTGCTTGACCAATTTAGAAAGGGTAAAGCTACTCATATGTGATGTGGGCTTCTGAAATCACCAAGTGCTTTAATGAAGGCAGGTTGGGAGGACCTCGTATGACAACTCATCAGGAGCTGTCGCTGCCCCATGTGGGGCCATGTGGCTGCATGCTGACTCAAACTGGTGGGGGAGGGCAGGGGGGGCGCCTCTGAATCATCAAGACCACATCCTGCCCCTCCCTCATTTTTTCCCCTGGAAGCTGCCCATCAGTTTTCTTGCTGAGATCTCCACCCAAAGCATGGGGTGCAGGTATTTGCACCAAATGTCTGTGAATGTCTGAGAAGTCCCATTTTCCAGGAACATTTGGCCCTGGTTGTCTCAGTGGCATCTATGTGTGAAGTTAACTATGACTAAGTGTGAAACTGATAGTCTGTGCGTGAAGACTCAGGGCTCAATTCAGGTCATTTATTTAGTTTCCACTGTGTTTTGGTGGACACACACCAGCATGTAACATCACATATACTTGCCTTCAACCATTTTTTATTGCTTATTTGGCCTAAAAGAAAAGTCTTAATCAGAATGCCAGCTAGATAGTAACTTGGGAGAAATACGTTCTTTTTGAGAATGCTGTCACAGACACACATTCATTATAGCCAAAGACTAAGCAGGCATCTCATCCTGCTCTGATTCATTTTAGAAAAACATGTGGTAGGCAATTCATAATCCTTGGCCATTTACTTTCAAATACAGAGTAAGAGGAAAGGGCAATTTTCTGTCTGTCTTTTCTTTTTTCTGTAAAGGCATTTTACTAAAATTAGTATCTGTTGGGGCTTTTTTGGTTTTGTTTTGTTTGGGGTTTTTTGGGTTTCCACTGAAGGTAGTAGTGGGAGTTAGGATTAGAGAGGCTGAAAAGTCATCAGTAGATGGAGGCATTTGAAAGTTCAGATGAAGGACTCAGAACTTTACTCTGTAGGCAGCAAGTAATCCATAGAAGTTTTTAAATTTTATTTTTAAGTCAAATACAACAAATCAAAAAATGTGGAAGTCAGATGCAAATTTAGTCTACAAAATAATAAGGCAAAATTTGTGCAACCAGCATATGTGACAGGATGGACGTGGTAGCTAACATTATAGTTGCCATCATTTTGTGATTTACAAATGTATCAAATCAACGGATTATACATGTTCAAATTATACAATGGTATAAGTCAGTTACATCTCAACAAAGCTGGAAATAAGAAAAGAATAATAGAAGACTGCCAGCACCTCAGAAAGTTTCTCAGTGACTTTTTTTTTATAATTATGAGAATACAGAAAAGCATGAAACACTTACATTCGGTTTAACATGTCAGTACCATCAAGGTCAAAAAGTCTGTCAAGAAGTCTAAGGTCAATCACATCCTAAAGTCTCCTTGAATTCACCCCCCCAATCACAACTCCCTTCCTCCTCCCCCACCCATCATAATCACTAGCCTAACATTTACGGAAATCATTTTATTTTCTTGCTTTTCTTTATGGTTTTACCCCCTAGATGAACGTGAAAGTGAAGTCGCTTGCTTAGTCATGCCCGACTCTTTGCGACCCCATGGATGGTAGCCTGCACCAAGCTCCTCTGTCCATGGGATTTTCAAGGCAACAGTACTGGAGTGGGCTGCCATTTCCTTCTCCAGGGAATCTTCCCAACCCAGGGATCGAACCCAGGTCTCTCACATTGTAGACAAACGCTTTACCATCTGAGCCACCAGGGAAGTCCTATGCATCCCTAAATAAGGTAGTATAGTTTTGCCTATTTTGAACATAGTTTAAATAGAATCATACTTTTTGTTTTCTTGGTTTTTTGCTTCTTTTACCCGCAGTATTTTTTTAGGGTCATCTATGTTGATATTTGTGTTTAATAGTCCTTTGCTTTCTTTATTGTGAATAAATTCTTTATTCATGCTATAGTTGTTACACAACTGGGTTGTTTCCAGCTTGGGGCTGTTACAGTGCTGTGGCATAGCTGTATGTGTGTATGGATATATCTATGTCTGTGTATAATAGAAAAGAGAATTAGGGAGATCTGTCTGTAAGTATTCATAGTATAAAGCTGAACTCAAGAAGAGAAGAATTAAGAGGGAGGGAGAGTTAGTTGGAAGCTCAATTGTATAATATTTAATATTTGAACTTGGTGATTAACAAAAGGAGTAAGAGACAATAGATCCCTAGCAGTTCACAAGTAGAAGTATGTTCATTTACAATTTTCAGAGATACTATTAAATTTCCTTTTTAAAAGCCTTTGTCAGTGTACACTCTTACCAACGACTTTCTGTATGAATAAGAATGCCCATTCCTCTTTATTTTTGCTAACTTTTAATAGTATCCAAAATTATCAGAAAAAGTTAAAAATCTCAAATTTTGTTTTCTTAATTACTAATGAGTTTGAACATTTTCATATACATTTTTCATCACACTGTTGTATTTTGTGTTCTTGTTGTTCTTCAGTCACTCAGTTCAGTTCAGTTCAGTCGCTCAAAGTGTCTGATCTTTGCGACCCCTTGAATCGCAGCACGCTAGACCTCCCTGTCCATCACCAGCTCCCAGAGTTCACTCAGAGTCACTCCATCCAGTCGGTGATGCCATCCAGCCATCTCATCCTCTGTCGTCCCTTTCTCCTCCTGCCCCCAATCCCTCCCAGCATCAGGGTCTTTTCCAAGGAATCAGCTCTTCCCATGAGGTGGCCAAAGTATTGGAGTTTCAGCTTCAGCATCAGTCCTTCCAGTGAACACCCAGGACTGATCTCCTTTAGGATGGACTGGTTGGATCTCCTTGCAGTCCAAGGGACTCTCAAGAGTCTTCTCCAACACCACAGTTCAAAAGCATCAATTCTTCTGCACTCAGCTTTCTTCACAGTCCAACTCTCACATCCATACATGACCACTGGAAAAACCATAGCCTTGACTAAACGGACTTTTGTTGGCAAAGTAATGTCTCTGCTTTTGAATATGCTATCTAGGTTGGTCATAACTTTCCTTCCAAGGAGTAAGCGTCTTTTAATTTCATGGCTGCAGTCACCATCTGTGGTGATTTTGGAGCCCAGAAAAATAAAGTCTGACACTGTTTCCACTGTTTCCCCATCTATTTCCCATGAAGTGATGGGACCAGATGCCATGATCTTCGTTTTCTGAATGTTGAGCTTTAAGCCAACTTTTTCACTTTCCTCTTTCACTTTCATCAAGAGGCTTTTTAGTTCCTCTTCACTTTCTGCCATAAGGGTGGTGTCATCTGCATATCTGAGGTTATTGATATTTTTCCCGGCAATCTTGATTCCAGCTTGTGCTTCCTCCAGCCCAGCGTTTCTCATGATGTACTCTGCATATGAGTTAAATAAGTAGGGTGACAATATACAGCCTTGATGTACTCCTTTTCCTATTTGGAACCAGTCTGTTGTTCCGTGTCCAGTTCTAACTGTTGCTTCCTGACCTGCATGCAGATTTCTCAAGAGGCAGGTGAGGTGGTCTGGTATTCCCATCTCTTTCAGAATTTTCCACAGTTTATTGTGATCCACACAGTCAAAGGCTTTGGCATAGTCAATAAAGCAGAAATAGATGTTTTTCTGGAACTCTTGCTTTTTCGATGATCCAGCGGATGTTGGCAATTTGATCTCTGGTTCCTCTGCCTTTTCTCAAACCAGCTTGAACATCTGGAAGTTCACAGTTAATTATTGCTGAAGCCTGGCTCAGTTGTGTCCACATCTTTGTGACCCCATGGACTGCAGTATGCCAGGCTTCCCTGCCCTTTACCATCTCCCGGAGTTTGCTCAAATTCATGTTGATTGAGTCAGTGATACCATGCAACCATCTCATCCTGTGTCAGCCCCTTTTTGCCCTGCCTTCAATCTTTCCCAGCATCAGGGTCTTTCCCAGTGAATCAGCTCTTCACATCAGGTGGCCAAAGTATTGGAGCTTCAGTTTCAGCATCAGTCCTTCCAATGAATATTCAGGGTTGATTTCCTTTAAGATTGACTGGTTCGATATCCTTGCAGTCCAAGAGATTCTCAAGAGTCTTCTCCAGCACCACAATTCAAAAGCATAATTTCTTTGGCACTCAGCCTTCTTTATTGTCCAACTTTCACATCCATATATGACTACTGGTAAAAATAGCTTTGACTATATAGACTTTTATCAGTAAAGTGATGTCTCTGTTTTTTAATATCCTATCTAGGTTTGTCATAGCTTTTCTTCCAAGGAGCAAGTTTCTTTTATTTCATGGATACAGTCACCATCCACCATGATTTTGAAGCCCAAGAAAATAAAATCTACCACTGTTTCTACATTTTCCCCATCTATTTGCCATGAAGTGATGGGACTGGATGCCATGATCTTAGTTTTCTGAATGTTGAGCTTTAAGCCAGGTTTTTCACTCTCCTCTTTCACCTTCATCTAGAGGCTCTTTAGTTCCTCTTCATTTTCTGCCATAAGGGTAGTATTATCTGTGCATCTGAGGTTATTGATATTTCTCCCAGAAATCTTGATGCTTGCTTGTACTTTATGCAGTCTGGCATTTCACGTGGTGTACTCTGAATATAAGTTAAATAAGCAGGGTGACAATATACAGCCTTGACGTATTCCTTTCCCAATTTTGAACCAGTCCGTTGTTCCATGTCCAGTTCTAACTGTTGCTTCTTGACTTGCATACAGGTTTCTCAGGAGGCATGTGAGATGGTCTGGCATTCCCATCTCTTTAAGAATTTTCCACAGTTTGTTGTGATCCACACAGGGAAAGGCTTTAGCATAATCAGTGAAGCATAAGTAGATGTTTTTCTGGAATTTTCTTGCTTTTTCTATGATCCAACCGATATTGGCAATTTGAGCTCTGGTTCCTCTGCCTTCTCTAAATCCAGTTTGTACATCTGGAAGTTCTCATTTCACGTACTGTTGAAGCGTCGCTTGGAGAATTTTGAGCATTACTTTGCTAGCATGTGAGATGAGTGCAATTGTGTGGTAGTTTGAACATTCTCTGGCACTGCCTTTCTTTGGGATTGGAATGAAAATGGACCTTTTCCAGTCCCATGGCCACTGCTGAGTTTTCCAAATTTGCTGGCATATTGAATGTAGCACTTTCACAGCATCATCTTTTAACATTTGAAATAGCTCAGCTGGAATTCCATCACTTCCACTAGCTTTTTTCCTAGTGATGCTTCTTAAGGCCCACTTGACTTCATACTCCAGGATGTCTGGTTCTAGGTAAGTGATCACACCATCATGTTTATCTAGGTCATTAAGATCTTTTTTTGTATAGTTCTTCTGTGTATTCTTGTCACCTCTTCTTAATAACTTCTGCTTCTGTTAGGTCCATACAACTTCTGTTCTTTATTATTCTGTTCCATCTTTGCATGAAATGTTCCCTTGGTATCTGTAATATTCTTGAAGAAATCTCTGGTCTTTCCCATTCCATTGTTTTCCTCTATTTCTTTTTTTTTTTTCAATAATAGAACTATTTTATTAAACATATGAACGTACTGATTTTGTACAACACGCATTTCTTTCTCTCCTCTGCCCCAGGAAGCCAGCGCTCTAGAACCCCATGTTTATAAAAACACACTTTGGCAGCTACTATGACAAGGTGAAAAAAGTGCAATTCTGAAAGTGACAACACATGACCAAAGTGGGGAACAGAAAAGGCAGAGCTGAGTGGGCCCAGGGCTCTTCTTCTTCTTCTCTCGAGAGGAAACAATTTAAGAATAGAAACTCTTGAGCATAATTTAAGCAGTACTGCCCAACTCTCTTGGTAGCATCTCTGTTTCAATTCCATTTATCTTGATGTTGTAACTAACTAATCTGTTGCTTCTTTAAGAAATTCTGCCCTGGTTTATATCCTTTTCAGTGACCCATATCCCTTTGAGCTTCAAAAACACAGAAGTCGCTCAGTCATGTCTGACTCTTTGCGACTCCATGGATGGTAGCCCACCAGGCTCCTCGGTCCATGGAATTTTCCAGGCATGAATACTGGAGTGGGTTGCCGTTTCCTTCTCCGTGTTTTCCTCTATTTCTTTGCATTGGTCACACAGGAAGGCTTTCTTATCTCTCCTTGCTATTCTTTGGAACTCTGCATTCAGATGGATATATCTTTCCTTTTCTCCTCTGCTTTTCGCTTCTCTTCTTTTCTCAGATGTTTGTGAGGCCTCCTCAGACAGCCATTTTGCCCTTTTGCATTTCTTTTTCTTGGAGATGGTTTTGATCACTGCCTCCTGTACAGTGTTACAGACCTTCATCCATTGTTCTTCAGGCACTCTTCTATCAGATCTAATCCCTTGAATCTATTTGTCACTTCCACTATTTGTGTGTGTATCACCTATTCATATCCTTTGCTCATTTTTCTATCAGCTGTTTCATGACTTTTTTCTTGATGGGGAGAACTCAATAAATTTTTAGTATTAATCCCTTTATTATCTCTATTGTAGATATATTTTACCTGTCCGTTGTCTCTCTTTGTTCACAGTCTTTTGCTGAACATAAATTTTTAATTTGTATATATGATGGCTTTGAGCTGTCAACAGTATCCAGTTATTCAATCATATGCTAATCTTGGTTTTGCTGTAAAGGTATTTAAGATGTATTAAAGCCCTTAATTAGTTGACTTTAAGTAAAGGAGATTATCGTGGACAGTTGGTGGGAGTGGGGTTGAGGGAGGGTGTTGCTGATTCAATAAGTTGAAAAGCCTTAAAAGCAGAACAGAGGCTTTTTTTCAGAAGGAGAAAATATAGTTCCAATCTACTTGTGATATTCTGTTCCTGAAGATCTGTTTTACTGATTTCAAATTTGCTTAGTCAACACCCCAAATTATACACACACACACATTCATGCTTTCCCACTTTTCAGGTTGAACTCTGACTGATCCAGTGTAAAACCTTTACATGCTGTTCATTTCATGTATAGCATTCAGGTTTCATGTCTTACTGAGACAGGCTTCATACTAAGATGTGTGGATAATGTTCAGGCAGCATTGGTAGCAATGGCTAAAAACTGAAAAGTCCTCCTTTACTCCTCTCTGCCATTCTAGAGGTACCCACTGTCAATAAGTTGGAGGTGTATTTTGCAGCCTCCTTTTTATGTAAAAAACGAATATCCCACAACACATTAATAAAAGATTAAAATCACATGGTTGTCACAGCAGATGCAGAAGAAACGCTTAACAAAATTCAACATTCGTTCATGATAAAAGCTATCAACAAAGTTGGTGTAGAGGGAATATAGCTCAATATAATAAAGTCTGTTTACGGCAAACCCACAGCTAACATCATACTTAATGGTGAAGAGCTGAAAGTTTTACCTCTAAGATCAGGAACAAGATAGCAAAGCCCACTCACTAATTTTATTCAACATAGTATTGGAAGTCCTGACCATAGCAATCAGACAAGAAAAAGAAAGGAAAGGTATCCAGATTAGAAAAGAAGATGTAAAATTGTCACTATTTTCAGATAACACAATTCTATATACTGAGAAATCCTTAAGAGCCACCAGCAAACTGTTTAAATTAATGAATGAACTCAGTAAAGATGCAGAATCCAAAATTAGTATTCAGAAATCTGTTGCATTTTGATACACTAGTGAAGAGCTATCAGAAAGAGAAAAACAATTCCATTAAAATTATATTAAAAATAAAATACCTGGGAATATATATTTCACCAAAGAAGTGAAAGATCTGTACTCTGAAAACTATAAGATATTAATGAAAGAAAGTGAAGATGACACAAATCAATGGAAAGACATACCATGCTTGGGGATAAGAAGAATTAATGTTGTTAAAATGTCCATAATTCCCAAAGCCATGAATAGATTCGATGCAATCCCTATCAAAATATCAATGGCATTTTCCCCATAACTAGAGTAAAAAAAATTTTTTAATTTTTATGGATCTACAGGATCCTGAATAACCAAAGCAATCTTGAGAAAGAAGAACAAAGCTAGAAGTATCATCACATTTCCAGACTTCAAATTATATGAGGAAGCTACAGTAATAGCAGTATGGTACCAATGGAAAAAAGAGACACAGAGATCAGGAGAACCCAGAATGGAGAGCCCAGGAAAAAAAAGTTACACACATGGTCGATTAATCTGTGACACAGGAGGCACGAATATAAAATAGGTAAAATTTAGCCTCTTCAATACTTCGTGTTGGGAAAACTGGATAGCTACATGTAAAAGAATGAAACTAGACCATTCCTCAGACCATGTACAAAAATAAGCTCAAAATGGATGAAAGATGTAAATGTAAGACCTCAAACAACTAAAACTCACAGAAGAAAACTGAGTTTTCTTAATATCTCTTTGATATTAATCTTAACAGTGTATTTTGGATCTGACTTCTCAGGCAAGGGCAACAAAAGCAAAAATAAACAAATGGAACCAAATCAACCTACTGAATGGGAGAATATATTTGCAAATGCCATGTCTGATAAGGGGTAATATCCAAAATATTGGGGGGAATAATGAAATGTTTTGGAATTAGTAGTGTTGGTTGTGCTATTCTGTGAATACCCTGAAAACCACTGACTAGTATACTTTAAATAGGGGAAGTGTATGAATATGAACTATGTCGCAACAAGGAGAAGGCGATGGCACCCCACTCCAGTCCTCTTGCCTGGAAAACCCATGGACGGAGGAGCCTGGTGGGCTGCAGTCCATGGGGTCGCTAAGAGTCGGATACGACTGAGCGACTTCACTTTCCCTTTTCACTTTCATGCATTGGAGAAGGAAATGGCAACCCACTCCAGTGTTCTTGCCTGGAAAATCCCATGGACGGAGGAGCCTGGTAGGCTGCAGTCCATGGGGTCGCTAAGAGTCGGATACGACTGAGCAACTTCACTTTCCCTTTTCACTTTCATGCATTGGAGAAGGAAATGGCAATCCACTCCAGTGTTCTTGCCTGGAGAATCCCATGGATGGCGGGAACCTGGTGGGCTGCCATCTATGGGGTCGCGCAGAGTCCGACACGACTGAAGCGACTTAGCAGCATGTTGCAACAAAGTTGTTATTAAAATTAAGTGAAAGACTGGATGGCAGAAATAATACCTAGCCATACCTCTACGGGAAATGGAATGGGATAACAATAAAGATGCTCTGTTGTTGGGTAAGTGGAAATGGTTAACTCTGACAGTCAAGTCTTTATTGTATAAAGCTCAAAGATTTCCAAATTTCTCTCCTATAGCCCCCAAGCCTCATATTGAATTTAATAGAGCACAATTCAGTATAACCAAAGCTTTGGATCATTCTCTGGGAGTTTTGGCAGACTAGAAGACTGAACAAGATCATGCCTAAAAATCAGGGATGGGCTAGTTTTTTGGACAGAGGCGCTAGACAAGCTAAAAGGCAAGAAATCGCAAACAGTTGCAATCTCTGAATTGCAGCTGTACCTGCAAGCCAGACAGCTTCCACACTGGCTTCCCACTGAAAAGACTGCCCGTCAGTAGTAATGACGGTGTGCCTACTGTGGGCCACACACTGTGCTCAGTGCTGGAGATGAAACAGTGAGCAAGGCAAGTTCTCTGCTTCTGGGAAGTTCCCAGCGAAACGAAAACAAATAATTAACAGATAAATGCTCTAACAGAGGTGTGCACCAAGTGCAGTGGGAGCAGAGCAGGGGCACAGCGGACGGGAGGAGCGAAGCTGAGAAAAATTTTTGTGAAGGTGACCTACCTGCTGGGTCCTGGGAAATGAACAGAAAATGCCTGCAGTGCCCTCTAGGCATTTTTATGCATATAAAATTCTTGTTATGCTATTATACAGTGTTTATATATACCATTGTCTAACAATGAAGCAGAACCAAATAAATACCAAAAAGGCACTAAATACTCCAAAAAGCTGTTCGGAGAATAATAGACACGTGTATGTGGTTTGAGGCATTTACAGGCATTCTTTATCCTGCATTTTTTAAATAAGAACACAGATAATTAACAAAATCCTCTACTGTCGACCTTAATTTATCTGCTAATCATTAAGGCTTTTCTGCTCTGTTTTGCTTTATCAAACAACAGACTCATTTCTGTACGAAAGACTGGGCTGAATCATAAAATCACTTCATTGTAGAAACAGAAGCAACTCCAGTGCATCTCAAGTGTAGGCCTGGCTGGGTTTAATTACTCCTGGTTTAAGTTGTTTCTTTTCTTAAAATAGTTTAGAAGGATTTTCCACAACTCTCCCTCATCATCTATCTTCTGTCATCTGTGGTCTCAGCTGTCAGCTGCTAAGTGAAACAGAGTGGAGTTTTAATGTGCAATTACAAATGAAAACAAACCGGCAACCCAAAAGAATACTCAAAAGCTACGGGGATGGGATTTCTCAAAAGCTTGAATTCCTCTGAAATTGGAGCTTATCAGCAAATGGCCTGTGTACTCATTTTGGCCCTCAAATATTTTAAATACTCCATCTCTGAATGAGCAAAGGGCTTTTATCTCAATATTTGTCAAGCAATTACAAAGACACCCTACCATTTGATTTCCAGGCTGCCACCTCCCACTGTGTTAAAACTGCAATTTTTGCTGTCAGTTGGGTGGAAAAAGGGCAGAATCATGATATCAGGAAGAAAAGTTTTACTTTAGTAAAAAATAAAAGTCTCTCCCCTCACGGAAGAGAGTTTTTCTTCCACTCTTGGTCTTTATTGCACACGTCCTAGCAGTCGACAGACACTCTTTCTCACCTACTATGCCTGGTTACGGGGCTTCCCAGATGGCGCAGTGGTAAAGAACCCACCTGCCAGTGCAGGAGACACAGGTTCAATCCCTGGGTGGGGAAGATCCCCTGGAGTAAGGAGGAGTAACCCACTTCAGTATTCTTGCCTGGAAAGTTCCATGGATGGAGAAGCCGGGCAGGCTACAATCTGTGGGGCTGCAAAAGATTCGGACACGATTGAGCGCATGCATGCACGCACGCACGCACACACACACACCCCTACCTGGTTACACTTTAAATTAGCCAAATAGATTTACTACTTATGTGTGTGGATGCTATGTTTTTGTGTAGCTAACAGTGTGACAGATTTTGTTTGCTGTTCATTAAGCATGACCTTACAGTTTTTAGAATTTTTTATTGGAATATAGTTAATTTGTGTTCAATGTTGTGTTCATTTAAGGTGTGCAGTAACATGTATATACATATACACATATCTACTCTTTCTTAGATTCTTTCCCATATAGTTCATTACAGAGTATTGAGTAGCATTCCCTGTGCTATAAATAGGTCCTTATTAGTTATCTACTTTATATATAGTAGTGTGTTTGTGTCAATCCCTATCTCCCAATTGATTCCTCCCCCCCTTTCCCCTCTGGTAACCATAGATTGTTTTCTACAATAGTGACTCTATTTCTGTTTTGTGAATAATTTCATTTGTACCATTGTTTTAGAGTCTGCATATAAGCAATATCATTTGATAATTTGTCTGACTTTACTCAGTATGACAATCTCTAGGTTCATCCCTGTTGCTGAAAACAGCATTATTGCCTCCTTTTTATGGCTGAGTAATATTCCATTGTATACGTATACCACAGCTTCCTTATCTGTTCATCTGTCAATGGACATTTAGGTTGCTTCTGGGTCTTGGATATTGTAAATAGTACTGTTATGAACATTGGGGTGCATGTGTATCTTTTTGAAGTATGGTTTTCTCTTGATAAATGCTCAAGAGTGGGATTGCTGGATCATATGATAGTTCTATATTTAGTTTTTTAAGGGACCTCCATACTATTCTGCATAGTGGTTATACCAATTTACATTCCCACTAACTGTATGAGGGCTCCCTTTTCTCTCTCCCTTCTCTCCCATCTCTCCCCTCTTTCCCTTCTTCTCCATATCCTCTCTAGCATTTATTGTTTGGAGACTTTTTGGTGATGGCCATTCTGACTAGTGTGAGCTGATCCCTCATTGTAGTTTTGATTTTCATTTCTCTAATAATTAGTGATGTTGAGCATCTTTTCATGTGCTTTTTGGCCATCTATATATCTTCTTTGGAGAAATGTCTGTTTAGATCTTCTGCCCATTTTTCAATTGAATTGTTTGTTTTTTTGATATTGAGCTTCCTGCTGCTGCTGCTAAGTCGCTTCAGTCGTGTCCGACTCTGTGCGACCCCATAGACAGCAGCCCACCAGGCTCCCCTGTCCCTGGGATTCTCCAGGCAAGAACATTGGAGTGGGTTGCCATTTCCTTCTCCAATGCATGAAAGTGAAAAGTCAAAGTGAAGTTGCTCAGTTGTGTCTTGACTCTCAGCAACCCCATGGACTGCAGCCTACCAGGCTTCTCCGTCCATGGGATTTTCCAGGCAAGAGTACTGGAGTGGGGTGCCATTGCCTTCTCCGAGCTTCCTGAGCTGTTTGTATATTTTGGAGATTAATCCCTTGTTGGTTTCTTCCATGTACTTTCTTAAGATTTAGTCCTTGCTTTAATTCCTTTAATCTGTTTCAACATCTACTCCCTCCAAGAGGATAGGCTTTGTTATGCTAAAAACAACAACAAAAAAAAACCCCTCCATATCATTGAAATGTAGGATGAATTTTGAAGTATCCAGAGATTCTTGTGTTTTCCCCAATATAATTTTGCCACAAAATGGGATCAGAACAATCTTAGGCTTAAGTTAGTACTGAAAATTTAGAGTTTACTGACTGTCAACAAAAATAAGACCAGGAGCTGACTGTGGCTCAGATCATGAACTCCTTCTTGCCAAATACAGACTGAAATAGAAGAAAGTAGGGAAAACCACTAGACCATTCAGGTATGACCTAAATCAAATCCCTTATGATTACACAGTGGAAGTGAGAAATAGATTTAAGGGACTAGATCTGATAGAGTGCCTGATGAACTATGGAATGAGATTCGTGACATTGTACAGGAGACAGGGATCAAGACCATCCCCATGGAAAAGAAATGCAAAAAAGCAAAATGGCTGTCTGGGGAGGCCTTTCAAATAGCTGTGAAAAGAAGAGAAGCGAAAAGGAAAGGAGAAAAGGAAAGATATAAGCATCTGAATGCAGAGTTCCAAAGAATAGCAAGGAGAGATAAGAAAGCCTTCCTCAGTGATCAATGCAAAGAAATAGAGGAAAACAACAGAATGGGAAAGACTAGAGATCTCTTCAAGAAAATTAGAGATACCAAGGGGACATTTCATGCAAAGGTGTGCTTGATAAAGGACAGAAATGGTATGGACCTAACAGAAGAAGAAGATATTAAGAAGAGGTGGCAAGAATACACAGAAGAACTGTACAAAAAAGATCTTCATGACCCAGATAATCACAATGGTGTGATCACTGACCTAGAGCCAGACATCCTGGAATGTGAAGTCAAGTGGGCCTTAGAAAGGATCACTACGAACAAAGCTAGTGGAGGTGATGTAATTCCAGTTGAGCTATTTCAAATCCTGAAAGATGATGCTGGAAAAGTGCTATACTCAATATGCCAGCAAATTTGGAAAAGTCAGCAGTGGCCACAGGACTGGAAAAGGTCCGTTTTCATTCCAATCCCAAAGAAAGGCAATGCCAAAGAATGCTCAAACTACCGCACAATTGCACTCATCTCACACACTAGTAAAGTAATGCTCAAAATTCTCCAAGCCAGGCTTCAGCAATATGTGAACCGTGAACTTCCTGATGTTCAAGCTGGTTTTAGAAAAGGCAGAGAAACCAGAGATCAAATTGCCAACATCCGCTGGATCATGGAAAAAGCAAGAGAGTTCCAGAAAAACATCTATTTCTGCTTTATTGACTATGCCAAAGCCTTTGACTGTGTGGATCACAATAAACTGTGGAAAATTCTGAAAGAGATGGGAATACCAGACCACCTGACCTGCCTCTTGAGAAACCTGTATGCAGGTCAGGAAGCAACAGTTAGAACTGGACATGGAACAACAGACTGGTTCCAAATAGGAAAAGGAGTACGTCAAGGCTGTATATTTTCACCCTGTTTATTTAACTTATATGCAGAGTACATCATGAGAAATGCTGGACTGGAAGAAGCACAAGCTGGAATCAAGATTGCTGGGTGAAATATCAATAACCTCAGATATGCAGATGACACCACCCTTATGGCAGAAAGTGAAGAGGAACTAAAAAGCCTCTTGATGAAAGTGAAAGTGGAGAGTGAAAAAGTTGGCTTAAAGCTCAACATTCAGAAGACGAAGATCATGGCATCTGGTCCCATCACTTCATGGGAAATAGATGGGGAAACAGTGGAAACAGTGGCTGACTTTATTTTTCTGGGCTCCAAAATCACTACAGATGGTGACTGCAGCCATGAAATTAAAAGACGCTTACTCCTTAGAAGGAAAGTTATGACCAACCTAGATAGCATATTCAAAAGCAGAGACATTACTTTGCCAACAAAGGTCCGTCTAGTCAAAGCTATGGTTTTTCCAGTGGTTATGTGTGGATGTGAGAGTTGGATTATAAACAAAGCTGAGTGCAGAAGAATTGATGCTTTTGAACTGTGGTGTTGGAGAAGAGTCTTGAGAGTCTCTTGGACTGCGAGGAGATCCAACCAGTCCATCCTAAAGGAGATCAGTCCTGGGTGTTCATTGGAAGGAGTGATGTTGAAGCTGAAACTCTAATACTTTGGCTACCTGATGTGAAGAGCTGACTGATTGAAAGGACCCTGATGCTGGGAAAGATTGAGGGCAGGAGGAGAAGGGGACAACAGAGGACAAGATGGTTGGATGGCATCACCAACTCGATGGACACGGGTTTGGGTGGACTTTGTGAGTTGGTGATGGACAGGGAGGCCTGGCGTGCTGCGCCTCATGGGGTTGCAAAGAGTCAGACACGACTGAGCGACTTAACTGAACTGAAACCTAAGAAATTGTCAATTCAGGTGGACTCATCCTGAACAGTTTTAGAACACCTTGATCCATCATCCATTCTTTAGACAAGTTTATAGGTGGCTTGTCCAACTGTGCAGTGGGAAATTGAGTTTTGCAGACCATGCTGGCCATGAGGAGCCCATCAGAGAGCATCATGGCAGACCGACCGAGGGGTAGAGCTCTAGACCCAATTGTATGTTCATGGGCAAATGACCTAACCTCTCTGAGCCTCAGTACCCTCATCCATAAAATGGGCATAATAATAGTACTTACCTCATAGGTGAGTGGTTTTAAAGAATGAGTGAGTTAATATAAGTGCTTAGAATAGTGCCTAAAATACATTGTAAATGCCACAAAAATATTTGCTATTGTTATTTTTTAAGCATGGCCAAAATAGATGTCTAAAATATAGGTATCTAAAAGTCAGTCTGATATAACTAAAAACAAATAAAAGTACACTTAAATAGGATTTCTTTAGATTGCTGGCTATATTACAGCATGCAGCACATATTTGATTATTGTTTGAGAGCAATTATTCACACACTTCTCAAACTGGTCTTAACACAAGTTTATTCCAGAAGATGTTTGTGAGGTGCCCAGAACTTTTTTTTTCCTGCAGCAGACAAATTTGTTTGTTCCTCCATTAAACAAAATGTAATTGATTTCTTGAATCCAGAACTTCTCAGTCTTTCAGATGATATGTGTTTTATGAAACCCAGGAGAGAGCTTTGCTGTGCATGGTTTATCAAGTGTAATTGAGTGCAGACCCTTTGTTCTTAGAGTTCTGGTACATTCACCACCTTCCCCAAACTGTGTTCCCAAGGGGATGCTTGCTACTTGGCAACTGACGGAAAGACTATTATGTCAAGTAACATTGAAGTCATGCCTTCCTAATTCCTAACCAGTATGAACAAGCCATATCGCACTGGAAACAAAACTCTGAAAGTGTGGAAATCAATGTGTGGTTTCTAGATTCAGAGACTTCAAAGACCAGTAAAATCAACTGTGCTCACGCTTAGTCGTGTCCTACTCTTTGCGACCCTTTGGACTGTAGCCCACCAGGTGCCTCTGTGCATGGGATTTCCCAGACAAGAATACTGAAGTGGGTTTCCATTTCCTTCTCCAGGGGATCTTTCTGACCCAGGGATTGAACCCATATCTCCTATGTCTCCTGTATTGCAGGGAGATTCTTTACCCATTGAGCCATTGGGGAAGCCCCACTAAAATCAATAGGTTGCCACAATTTCATCTTGCCAAGAAAGATCACTGACATAAGCAAAAAGTGAAGGAATAATTTAAGAGTAAAGGACAGTTATCGAAATTGAATATATCTAGCTATAATAAGAATTCACTACCTTATTTGCGTTTTTGTCCTTTTGCCTTGTATCAGGGAAAACTTACTCTTGGTCTGTTATCTGAGAATCACTGATGTTTACAGCAGCACACGGAACTTGTCAAATTAACCCCGAGTATTTCAGATATGTTTTATTTTGCCAAGGATTGCTGCTTTCTTATTTATTGGCCCCATTGGTCACTGTTACAGAGTCCTACATGTCTGGGTGGCTATCTCATATATGTCTGGATATTATCATCATGCAGAGATATGATACTTTAAAAAAAAACAATTTTATTTATTTATTTTGGCTGTGCTGGGTCTTCACGCTGCACGGGCTGTCCTCTAGCTGTGGCAAGTGGCGGCTACGCTCTGGTTGCGGTGCACGTGCTTTTCATTGTGGCGTCTTCTCTAGTTGCAGAGCACAGGCTCTAGGGCATTCAGGCTTCAGTAGTTGCAGCCTCTGGGCTCAGTAGTTATGGCTCCCAGGCTCTACAGCACAGGCTCAGTAGTCGTGGCAAATGGGCCCAGTTGCTCCATGGCATGTGGGGTCTTCCCGGATCAGGTCAAACCCATGTGCCCTGAATTGGCAGATGGACTCTTTACCACTGAGCCTAAGGGAAGCCCGAGACGGTGCTTGTATCTTGCTGGTGTGTTAGGAACCCCGTGGCAGTGGATACGCCACTGCAGGGATACTGCTGCCCTGTAAACACATCTCCATGCTTCTCTGGGCATCTTCTTCAAACTCACAGCTATATCCTCTGGAAATCCCTCCTGTAATGAATGAACACCCTCTCTTCTCTCAGACTCTCTGAATGTATACCACCTTGCCCTAATTAAGACACGATTCTCGCTTGCAGTCTCTCAACTCCCCCAACTCCATCAGGGTTAGGAGGGGCCAGTGTCTTCTTTATTCCCCAGTACAACTTCCAGACCCTTCTTGCTCCACTTGTGTATACAAACTGCTCGGAACCCTCTCCTCTCAGACTTTGGGAGTACTCCCTGCTCCTGGTTTCCTCCTGGCTCCCTTGTTTCTTAGATCCCTTCAGAGTGCCCTTCCCTCACCAGCCCTTCACACGCGGCATTCCTTGGTTTGGACCCTACTCCCTTTCACTTGATACTCTTTCCCTAAAATTTCTCATCCAATTCCATAGTGAAAGTAAAAGTCTTTGTTGGTCAGTCACGTCCAACTCTTTGCCACCCCCATGGACTGTAGCCCGCCAGGCTCCTGTTCATGGGATTTCCCAGGCAAGAATACTGGAGTGGGCTGCCACTTCCTCCTCCAGGGGATCTTCCCGACCCAGGAATCATACCCCTATCTCCTGCATTGCATGCAGATTCTTTACCATCTAAGTCACCAGGGAAGCCCAATCCTATAGTATCAATTACCATCTATTTGCTAATGAGTCTCAGATTTTTACCTCTGGTCCAAAACTCTTCTGGGCTTCAGACTTACATCCTCCTCCTCCTTCTCCCCTGCGTATCCCACAGGTTCCTCAGTCGCCCCGTGTTCGTAACTTCTCCCAGAGCCGGCGCTTCCTATCTCAGACGCTGTGCCGCCATCCAGACACTCGGTGCTGACAGCTGACGGACATTTCTCCTTCCCATTTTCCCTGCAGCTCAGTCAAGTGAACCTTCCAAACATCTCTAAACATCTGTCGGTCCATTGAGCGGCCGGCAGGAGGCGTCGCGCCATGCGCGGGTCCGGGACACGGGCTCGGGCCAACGGCGCGGGTAGGAGCCGCGCGGGAACGTGGTGGCGGCGGCGGAGGGCTGCGTTGGAGGACGCGGCCTCTTCCCTGCCGCTGGCCGGAAAAAAATAAATAAATAAACATCTGTCGTTTTCTCTTTTCCCGGACTAGCCCCTGCTCTTCTGTAAGTTACCGTCACCTCTGGACCATATAACGAGAACTCCAGCATCACCCCTTCAGTATGTTCTCCACTCTACAGAGTGGTCCTTCTTCTCAGATCTGACTACAACACCCCTGATGCCCTTCAATGGCTTCCCCTATTCAAACCCTTTAATGTGATGGCAGAGTCCTTCCTGATCTGGCCCATGCTTGCTTCTGAGGCCTCTGTTGTCTTCTTTCCACACCCAATGACTCTTTCTCGTTTTAAAATTTACGTATTTATTTTCGGTTGCAGTGGGTCTTTGTTGCTGCACACGGGCTTTCTCTAGTTGCCGTGAGCGGGCCTCCTCTCTAGCTGCAGTGCGGGCTTCTCGTTGCTGTGGCTTCTCTTGGTGTGGAGCGCAGGCTCTAGGCACGTGGACTTCAGCAGTTGCAGCGCAGACTCAGTAGTTGAAATGTGTAGGCTCAGTAGTTACAGCTCCTGGGCTCTAGAGCACTGGCTCAGTACTTAATGGTACATGGGCTCTGTGGCATGTAGGATCTTCCTGCATCAGAGATTGAAGGTAAGTCCCCTGCACAGGCAGGCAGATTCCTATCCATTGTACCACCAGGGAAGTCTTGACTCTTAGGTCTTAAAGAAGCCGCAGTCTTTTAGGATTCTAAACCTTTGCACACGTTACTCCTTTGTCTGAAACACTTCGCACTACATGCATATACCATCCACCACACACCTCCCTTTACCCAACTGGCTACTGCTGCTGCTGCTAAGTTGCTTCAGTCGTGTCTGACTCTGTGTGACCCCATAGACTTATTTCCCTCTTATTTTAGGCCTCACTGTAGATCCCTCTTTCTCCAGGAAACTTTCCTAGATGCTTCAACTTAATGCAGGACCACCCCCCACCTCTGCACACATAGAATGCTATCCTTTCCCTACTGTAGAATTTCATACACAAAACAATAATTATTTGTTTATTTGTCTATCTCCTACACCAAACTGTAAGCTCAGGAAGACATGGACTCTGTTGTTTTTATTAACCATCATATCCCTTGACCCTGGCACTTGGCGGGCTCATAATAGACACTCGACAATATTTTGAATAAAAAAAATTAATGCAGTTGATGATTGATTTGATTTTAAGTGTCCTGTTTGTGGACACTTGACTTAAGTCCCAAGAGACAACAGCACACCCAAAATAGGATAATTCAGGGGCAGGTGACTTACAAAGGGATTATATACAAAAATGGCATAGAGAAGAACCACTAGTAATGATACAGTTACAGTAACCACCCTTAGGCCAGAAGCTATTGCAGAACAGGAAGGAGAGAGTCATATACAGTTAGACACTCGAGAGGACCACTGGCCTTTGGATAAGAGACCATCAGCTCAAGGCTACAGCCAGGTTCAACCAAAGAAACATAACTAGTAGGAGATAAAGATTAAGGGATTTATTACAAGGAACTGGCTTATGTAATTGTTGGGGGCTGGCTATGGGAGCAGACCATCAGGAAGGGCAGGGTGGGGACTCTCAGGCACGGGATGAAGCTCCTATCCCCAGGCAGGATTTGCTCTTCTGGGAAGCCTTGGTTCTGCTCTTTGAAGCCTGTCAACAGGTTGAGTTAAGCCCACCCAGGTTCCTTAGAGCAATCTTCCTTAGGGAGAGTCAATTATTTATTGATTTTGATCACCTCTGCGGAATACTTTCTTTCTTTCTTTTTGCTTTAAGACATTTTAATGTCTTTTATTCGGGGGTATAGAAGCTACAATAAAATAAAGCTTAAGTCATAAGAAGACCATTTACATTAAAAAAAATAATTTTGTGTATTTGGTTGCACTGTGTTTTCATGCTGTGCAGCCATTTCTCTAGTTGCAGAGAGTGGGGTCCACTCTCTAGTTGCGGCATGTGGGCTTCTCATTGCAGCGGCATCTCTTGTTGTGGAACCCAGGCTCTGGGCATGCAAGCTTCAATGGCAGTGTTGCACGGGCTTAGCTGCTCTGCTACATGTGGAAGCTTCCTGGACCAGGGATCAAACCCATGTCTCCTGAATTGGCAGGCAGATTCTTTACCACTGTGCCCCTGGGAAGCCCTTCAGTTTTTAAACATGTAATTCACCATTGAAAGAAGGAGGATGTACTGACGTAGCTTATTCTAATTTAATTCTAATTCAGACATTCTAATTTCTCATCTATAATAATAACACTTTTCTTTGATCAGTGTCCTCAGACTCTCCATGAACTATCAATGCAGAGCTTCATAATTTTCCACATGTATTGAATACTTGCACAGAAATACTCAGATTAGTATTTGATTGAACAACTTGAAAGTTTAGTTGAGCTAAGTTGACACATAAAATTGGTCATCTCAGTTCATGTAAAGGAAAGGAAGCCAGAAAATGTACATCCTGACCTTACTCTTTGGCTTCTCCATTGGCCAGACTCTACCAGTAGTCAGAGGCAGAATCCATTGATGGAGTCCTTAAGGTTCCTGAACTCCAGACATTACCTAGAGTGTGAAGGAAGGAGGTGGAACCAAGCTTGGACCACACTCTATGGGTTGGATTGAAATTTCTCCAATAAGATGAATGAGGATCAGATTTAGTCATTTTGAAGAGAACAGCCTCAAAATTGACTGTTAGTTGCTCAGTTGTGTCTGACTCCTTGCAACCCTGTGGCCTGTAGCCCGCCAGGCTCCTCTGTCCATGGGGATTCTCCAGGCAAGAATACTGGAGTGGGTTGCCATGCCCGCCTCCAGGGGATCTTCCTGACGCAGGGATCGAACCTGGGTCTCCTTGATTGCAGGCAGATTCTTTACCATCTGAGCCACCAGGGAAGCCTCAAAATTAGGAGCCTAAAAATTAGAGGACTCTAAAAGATTGGAAACAGGGGTATTTCTATCCGGGCTCCCGTGTGAAAGGTTTGTCTCTTTGGGGGCTTTTCCTCTGGCCTAGACAGACCCACACAGTGTGTGGTTCCACATGTTTCGCCCTTCAGGCAGGAATGCCATTACTCACGCTGAGACTTCCTGGTGGTTCCGATGCCCCACTGCCGTTTCACGCGGTGTGCTGTGAGGCACAGAAGAGGCAGGGCAGTACAAAGCAGTGTGGCATGACCCACATCCTTTCTCCAGTGTCTGTCCACATGGGGAAACTGCAGCCTGGGGACCGGGGGCCAGCCTCTCCTGAAGTCAGAGAGCCACGAAGTAGACAACTCAGGTATCCTGAGGTAAGCCCACCAGCCAGTCTTCCCCAAGTGCAAAATGACGACACTGGAATGTGGGCAGCTGTCTCCTGGGTGATATTTACTTTTCATGGTTAAAAGTTCAGACTCTACAAACTTATGGTTGCCAAGTGGGGAAGAATGGGAGGAAGAAATAGGGGGAAAAAGTTCAGATCTAAAGTTAAACTGTTAAGGTGCAAATTCACTTAACCTTAAGTTGCTTCACCACTTGCTGAGTATATGAGGTTTTTAGGTTGCTTAACCTATAAGAAGAAAATTAGCACTGAGATTACATTACTAAAAATTTCAGGACAGTACATAGGGTCATATGAATGCTATTAGCATCATTAAAAGCAAATTGATATGCTCAGGTTCCTAAATACAATAAGCTTCAGGAATTCTTCATGAATTTAGAGCAGGGGTCAGCAAACAAAGCCAAATCCAGTCTGTTGCCTGTTTTGTAAATAAAGTTTTATTGGAACACAACCACACCCAGTCATTTACAAACTGTCTCTGACTACATTTGCTCTGAAAAGGTGCATAGTTGGCACAGAGAGGTACAAAACTAAAAAATATATATTTTTTGTAAATATAGACAAAGTATATAAATATCCTTATCTTTTTGTAAACAGAGTAACAACCACTCATTTAGAATCTGGAAGTGATAACTTGAAAGAGATGATATGAAACTGCTTTGCATTCACAGAATAGATACCCTCTTGCATGTATGCGTGCATGCTCAGTCATGTCTCGACTCTTTGCAACCCCATGGACTGTAGCCCAGCAGGCTCCTCTGTCAATGGGATTTTTCAGGCAAGAATACTGGAGTGGGTTGCCATTTCCTTCTCCAAGATACCCTTTTACAATATGTAATATTTGACTTTTTTCCCAAAGAATCTTACCACTCATTACACAATGTTCAGAAACAGGCATAAAGGATCTTCTCTGTCCATATTCCTTCATCGCCTTTAAAAAAATTTTTGCCATGGCAAATAGATGGGGAAACAATAGAAACTTTATTTTGGGGGGCTCCAAAATCATTGCAGATGGTGATTGCAGCCATGAAATTAAAAGACACTTACTCCTTGGAAAGAAAGTTATGACCAACCTAGATAGCATATTCAAAAGCAGAGACATTACTTTGCCAACCAAGGTCCGTCTAGTCAAGGCTATGGTTTTTCCAGTAGTCATGTATGGATGTGAGAGTTGGACTATAAAGAAAGCTGAGTGCCGAAGAATTGATGCTTTTGAGCTATGGTGTTGGAGAAGACTCTTGAGAGTCCCTTGGACAGCAAGGAGATCCAACCAGTCCATCCTAAAGGAGATCAGTCCTGGGTGTTCATTGGAAGGACTGATGTTGAAGCTGAAACTCCAATACTTTGGCCACCTGATGCAAAGAGCTGACTCATTTGAAAAGACCCTGATGCTGGGAAAGATTGAGGGCAGGAGGAGAAGGGGACGACAGAGGATAAGATGGCTGGATGGCATCACCGACTCAATGCACATGGGTTTGGGTGAACTCTGGGAGTTAGTGATAGACAGGGAGGCCTGGCGTGCTGCAGTTCATGGGGTCGCAAAGAGTCGGACACGACTGAGTGACTGAACTGAACTGAACTGAAAAAGACAAATCTGACATAAGATTTCAAAGTTGAATTTTAGAAATGAAGAGCCAGAAAATCCCCTCTTATGTCCTACTTTGATTGCAGTCTGTCTATAGCAAGTTAGTTCAGTAGGTTAGAGAGAGTTGCTAGTGAAACTGACCTCAAGACTTTGGCTCATAACTGGGCGCTGATGTCACTCTACAAGATCCTGTACAGTGACCTTGAATATTGATCAATAGCTATTTCCAGTTGGCTCCTTCACAAGGTATGCAAGGACTCATGGTGCTATGCCAAGTGACACTTTGACCCTTCAGAATTTATCATCACCACTGATAGAATCAATCAAGAAATATACCATACGGTGATTCAGAAACATCCTGTTTACCTGTGCTAGAGGAGCTGTTTTCATGGACCGTACTGTTTGTGTGGGCTTCCCTGGTGGCTCAATCGGTAAAGAATCCACCTACAATGCCAGAGACCTGGGTTTGGAGGAGGGCATGGCAACCCATTCCAGTATTCTCGCCTGGAGAATCCCCATGGACAGAAGAGCCTGGCAGGCTGCAGTCTATGGGGCTGCAAAGAGTTGGACATGACAGAGAGACTAAGCACAGCACCCTGTGGCTCAGAAGGTAAAGAATCACCTGCAATGCAAGAGACGCAGGTTTGATCCCTGTGTGAAGATCCCTTGGAATAGGAAATGGCAACCCACTCCAATATTCTTGCCTGGAGAATCCCATGGACGGAGGAGCCTGGCAAGCTACAGTGCATGGGGTCACAAAGAGTCAGGCATGACTGAACATATTCAGGGAAACACATGAGGTGACCAAATAGGGGTTTATCTTACAGGTGAGATCTGTTGGGATTTAGAAGAAATATTAAACTACTTAAAACCCTCTCTCCAGCCATCTGCATATCCTTTTTTGCAATGTTTCTGCTACCTTTTCCTGCTTTACTGATTACTGTTAATATGTGCTTCTGACCTTGAGTTGGCAAATCTGGCTTTGTTTTTTTTAAGTCTTGAATTAAAAATGGCAACCTGCTCTGCTCCCCATCTTTCCTAGATTCTCCCATCCATCTTTTTAGTCCAGCCTAGTAACTTGACCCTGAACTTCTGTTACTTTCTTTGTTACTTGATTTAGGAGAGAGGGATGAGCCCCTTCATACACATCAAACAGTCCTCCAATGAAAAGAGCCTATCAGTGCAAACAGGATCAAGTGTGGAGAAGGTCAAATGCTCAGTTTTGTATTTTCTCCCTTCCTGTTGTAGTCTATCACATCCATGATCAATCCACAGTAAAAAAAAAAAAAAAAAAAACCTTCACTGGAATGACATACATTGGGAAATGCTGTATTTCTACAACACAATGTCCTGTCTCTTAGCCAAGCACGCTTATTTTAAAGAGTTGGTATGCAATTAATGTATTTGGAACACATGGCTGATTAAAAATAGCAGCACTGTAAAGTTCTAACTTTGTTCTTTTGCCAATTTTGAAGTTCTATGAGAGCAAAGGATTTAACGATCATAGTAACTAGATAAAACCAACGCGTGTGTATATGTGCCTGCTTTGTCTCATTGAACATGTCCAAATCTGCATATGCAGTCCAGGTCCGGCAGTGTGACAGCAGGCTTTCTCAGTTCAGTAGATCATTCAGGACCCTGATGTCACTTGTGCTTTTCTAATGTATTTTACACATTACCTTACTTTATTAGATACACTTGTTTTCAGTGGAGCTGGATTTAACAATAAAGCGGAATTTTTAGAAGGTTGCTCAACAAAATAAACCTTTATTTTTCAAGCTTACCATACCCTAAAACTTTGTGCTTCCCGAAATTCCTTTTGAATTTTATCCTCTGGAACAAGTTTCTTTTCAGAAAAAAAAAAATATATATATATATATGTATTGATCTGTTAAATTTATTTATTTAAACTTTTTTTGCTCAGTCCTTAAAAGCCATTTCTGCCTTGCCAGTTCATGACACCAAATGTACCTCTGTGCTTCTAGAAAAACTAAATTAAATAACTGTATTAATTGGTCCAACTGAAAACTTGTTGGGAACGTCACACTTAAATGAATGTACTTCTGGTATCTTTAGTCAGCCCCCAGTTATCTGCCAGGGCACCTGTCTGGGACTCAACTAATGGTGGAACCTCCTGCTTCAGAAAAAAAAATACGCTTCACGTGGCCTGCAACCAACTCCAGACCTCTGTGCCATCAGTTACTCTCCTCTCTTCAGATTCCCCCTCCTTGTTGCCTCCCTGGAGGCTGTAAACAAACTCAAGTTTCTCCGGTTCTAAAACTTCTTTGAATACATAGAAATAAAATAAAAAGGAAACCTTACTTCTTCTATGTACTCTCTCCCAATCTACAATCTTTCCTCTCAATTTTTTAAACCGACGTATTTCTTCAAAGGATTAATCCATACAGACTCTGCTGTCCTACTTCCAGTGAATTCTGCAAGTCTGATTTCTTCCTCACCGTTCTACAGAGATTATTTTGGTCCTCTTCCTCTGTATTTCTGTGGTATTTAACGTGGTTGAACACTTGTCACTGTTTAAGAGGGTAGCTCCATTTTTTTCTGGCTTTATGCTTCCAAGTGCAGCAAAGGCCATGAGAGTAGCACTTTCTTTGTCATCTACATGGTAGGAATGAATTTTCATTTTTCTTTTTTTTTAATTTCTACTTTCTGACTGTGCCGTACAGTGTTTGGGATCTCGGTTCCCAAACCAGGGCTCGAACCCACAGCTCCTCGCTGAAGTGCTGAGTCTTAACCCCTGAATACTGCTTCCTCAGCTTCTTCCTTGCATGTCCTTACTGTAAGGCAGTTGGGAGGCTGTCATTGACCTGTTTAGCTAACACACCTAAAGTCACATTCTCTAACCTTTATTAGAATTAAAAGTGATTGTTTTGATCTCCATTTACCTCTCTCAGTTGGTGCCAAAGTCCATGGAGTTGACAGGTGTTTTGTACGGCTCCCTCTCCGCAAACTCCAGAGCTTGCTGCTTTAGCTTCTTTTTATGCGTTTCATGTCTTTCTCCTCTCTGTGCACATAGCTGTAGGTATTATATTGTAGCACAAATTTCATTGCATCTTGTAACATTTTTCTTATTATGTAAGTAATTCTTGCTATAGAAAATATTTTAAACAAAAAAGTATAAAGATAAAAGTAAAAACTTATAAACCTAGAATTCAGAGATGTCCAGATTTAGCAGTTTGGTCTTTTTTCTAAGGGTATAATAAAAAATTATATATAATTTTTACACACAAATATGTATCACTTTTCATCATTGGAATTAAATTTTATATACTTTTGTTTCCTGCTCTTTTTCAAACACAGTGAACATTTTTCCCCCTATCATTCCCTGTCATTAAACATTCTTCTAAAATAAGATTTTCAGTGCCTGTATACTATTCTATTATATGAATTTTTCATAATTTGTTTAAACAATTTCCTATTATTGAAACTGTTCCTGTTTTTTTACTATTAAGTATACTAGCTATGCTTTATCCATATTCATTACCTGCCAAGAACTATGTCTTGCAAAGGTGGCTTTATTATTTATCACAACAATCCAATGAGGAAATGAGGTTATCGCCATTCGACAGGAGAGAAAATTGAGGTTCAGAGACTTGCTCTGCATGTACAGCTAACTGGGCAGAGCAGAAGGCTCGGGCCACCTCACTCCAGCACGTGTGCTCCGAATCACCTGTCTGTTCTCCACCTCTAATGATGTGATAAACAGCATAGCACATACATGACTATCAGGTCAATCTTTTAGGGCACCATTGATCACACAAGATCCCACCTCTTTTTCATTGTAGACAATCAGAATTATCAGCTAAGCACATACTTTTTTTTTTTTTAAACTTACATAATTGTATTAGTTTTGCCAAATATCAAAATGAATCCACCACTGGTATACATGTGTTCCCCATCCTGAACCCTCCTCCCTCCTCCCTCCCCATACCATCCCTCTGGGTCGTCCCAGTGCACTAGCCCCAAGCATCTAGTATCGTGCATCGAACCTGGACTGGCATCTCGTTTCATACATGATATTTTACATGTTTCAATGCCATTCTCCCAAATCTTCCCACCCTCTCCCTCTCCCATAGAGTCCATAAGACTGTTCTATACATCGGTGTCTCTTTTGCTGTCTCGTACACAGGGTTACTGTTACCATCTTTCTAAATTCCATATATATGCGTTAGTATACTGTATTGGTGTTTTTTCTTCTGGCTTACTTCACTCTGGATAATAGGCTCCAGTTTCATCCACCTCATTAGAACTGATTCAAATGTATTCTTTTTAATGACTGAGTAATACTCCATTGTGTATATGTACCACTGCTTTCTTTTCCATTCATCTGCTGATGGACATCTAGGTTGCTTCCATGTCCTGGCTATTATAAACAGTGCTGCGATGAACATTGGGGTACACGTGTCTCTTTCCCTTCTGGTTTCCTCAGTGTGTATGCCCAGCAGTGGGATTGCTGGATCATAAGGCAGTTCTATTTCCAATTTTTTAAGGAATCTCCACACTGTTCTCCATAGTGGCTGTACTAGTTTGCATTCCCACCAACAGTGTAAGAGGGTTCTCTTTTCTCCACACCCTCTCCAGCATTTATTATTTGTAGACTTTTGGATCGCAGCCATTCTGACTGGTGTGAAATGGTACCTCATAGTGATTTTGATTTGCATTTCTCTGATAATGAGTGATGTTGAGCATCTTTTCATGTGTTTGTTAGCCATCTGTATGTCTTCTTTGGAGAAATGTCTATTTAGTTCTTTGGCCCATTTTTTGATTGGGTCATTTATTTTTCTGGACTTGAGCTGTAGGAGTTGCTTGTATATTTTTGAGATTAGTTGTTTGTCAGTTGCTTCATTTGCTATTATTTTCTCCCATTCTGAAGGCTGTCTTTTCACCTTGCTAATAGTTTCCTTTGATGTGCAGAAGCTTTTAAGGTTAATTAGGTCCCATTTGTTTATTTTTGCTTTTATTTCCAATATTCTGGGAGGTGGGTCATAGAGGATCCTGCTGTGATGTATGTCAGAGAGTGTTTTGCCTATGTTCTCCTCTAGGAGTTTTATAGTTTCTGGTCTTACATTGAGACCTTTAATCCATTTTGAGTTTATTTTTGTGTATGGTGTTAGAAAGTGCTCTAGTTTCATTATTTTACAAGTGGTTGACCAGTTTTCCCAGCACCACTTGTTAAAGAGATTGTCTTTAATCTATTGTATATTCTTGCCTCCTTTGTCAAAGATAAGGTGTCCATATGTGCGTGGATTTATCTCTGGGCTTTCTATTTTGTTCCATTGATCTATATTTCTGTCTTTGTGCCAGTACCATACTGTCTTGATAACTGTGGCTTTGTAGTAGAGCCTGAAGTCAGGTAGGTTGATTCCTCCAGTTCCATTCTTCTTTCTCAAGATAGCTTTGGCTATTCGAGGTTTTTTGTATTTCCATACAAATTGTGAAATTATTTGTTCTAGCTCTGTGAAGAATACTGTTGGTAGCTTGATAGGGATTGCATTGAATCTATAAATTCCTTTGGGTAGTATACTCATTTTCACTATATTGATTCTTCCAATCCATGAACATGGTATATTTCTCCATCTATTAGTGTCCTCTTTGATTTCTTTCACCAGTGTTTTATAGTTTTCTATATATAGGTCTTTAGTTTCTTTAGGTAGATATATTCCTAAGTATTTTATTCTTTCCGTTGCAATGGTGAATGGAATTGTTTCCTTAATTTCTCTTTCTGTTTTTTCATTATTAGTATATAGGAATGCAAGGGATTTCTGTGTGTTGATTTTATATCCTGCAACTTTACTATAGTCATTGATTAGCTCTAGTAATTTTCTGGTGGACTCTTTAGGGTTTTCTATGTAGAGGATCATGTCATCTGCAAATAGTGAGAGTTTTACTTCTTCTTTTCCAATTTGGATTCCTTTTATTTCTTTTTCTGCTCTGATTGCTGTGGCCAAAACTTCCAAAACTATGTTGAATAGTAATGGTGAAAGTGGGCACCCTTGTCTTGTTCCTGACTTTAGAGGAAATGCTTTCAATTTTTCACCATTGAGGATAATGTTTGCTGTGGGTTTGTCATATATAGCTTTTATTATGTTGAGGTATGTTCCTTCTATTCCTGCTTTCTGGAGAGTTTTTATCATAAATGGGTGTTGAATTTTGTCAAAGGCTTTCTCTGCATCTATTGAGATAATCATATGGTTTTTATTTTTCAGTTTGTTAATGTGGTGTATTACATTGATTGATTTGCGGATATTGAAGAATCCTTGCATCCCTGGGATAAAGCCCACTTGGTCATGGTGTATGATCTTTTTAATGTGTTGTTGGATTCTGATTGCTAGAATTTTGTTAAGGATTTTTGCATCTATGTTCATCAGTGATATTGGCCTGTAGTTTTCTTTTTTTGTGGCATCTTTGTCAGGTTTTGGTATTAGGGTGATGGTGGCCTCATAGAATGAGTTTGGAAGTTTACCTTCCTCTGCAATTTTCTGGAAGAGTTTGAGCAGGACAGGTGTTAGCTCTTCTCTAAATTTTTGGTAGAATTCAGCTGTGAAGCCGTCTGGACCTGGGCTTTTGTTTGCTGGAAGATTTTTGATTACAGTTTCAATTTCCGCTAAGCACATACTTTTAAAAGACTCAATCCTAACATCACACCAATCTCAAAAATAAAGTCGAGATGAATTAAGAGCTAAATATTTTAAATATATATAAAATGTGGGAGGTAATATGGGAAAGGTATTTGTAAAACCTGGAGTTCTCCAGGCATGAATACTCGAGTGGGTATTCCCTTCTCCAGGGGCAGATTCTTTACCATCTGAGCCACCGGGGAAGCCCTAAATTTAATAGTTGAGAAGACATAAATTCCAGATGCAGTAAAGAAAAGGATAGACAGATATAACTACAGAAGAATTTAAAACTCTATTTGATGAAACACACAGTTGTGGCGCTAGTGGTAAAGAACCTGCCTGCCAGTGCTGGGGATGCAGGAGATTCAGGGTAGATCCCTGGGTCGGGAAGATCCTCTGGAGGAGGAAATGGCAACCCACTCCAGTATTCTTGCCTGGAGAATTCCATGGACATGGGAACCTGGCAGGCTACAGTCCATAGCGTCACACAGAGTCAGCCATGACTGAAGCAACTTAGCATGCACGCATGCATTTGTTGTGGAGTTTGATTCTTCACATTTCCAAGAAAGGGAGGCTAGGAACAGGAATCCCTTTGGAATTTTTAGAGAACAGTTTCCTCTCACTGTTGGCCATAGAGAGAAATTATGATTCCCAAACCAATTCAGCACTGCCAAGAAAAATCTTTGTCCCCCTACAAACAGATGAGCCCCCAGTGACAACTCAAGTGGGGCTTCCCAGGTGGCACAGTGCTAAAGAATCTGCCTGCCAAAGCAGGAGATGCAAGGGATGTGGGTTTGATCCCTGGGTCGGGAAGATCCCCGGGAGGCGGGCATGACAACCTACTTCAGTATTCTTGCCTGGGAAATCCCATGGACAGAGGAGCCTGGGGGGCTACAGTCCATAGGGTCGCAAAGAGTTGGACACGACTGAAACGACTTAGCACACCAGCACAGGCCAGTCATTGGACACTGGTTGGATTAGGGGGCCCAGAATCTTCCTTTAAGTCACAGCTGACTCCTGTTTGTCCGTCCACTTCTCCCCAACTCGCAGCTACTGCTGTACCTGGACAGTTGACGCCTCTTCTGATTCCCAGGAGGTAAGGAGATCTGCCTCCTTTAGTGGAGGCAGTGATTGTTTGAGAAATGAGCACAAAATCTAAGGCAGAAACATTAGAATCAGACCTCATCATTGGCTTTGGTTTGACCTGTTGGGGCAGGTGATTTTCCATCTTCTACTGGACTTGGTGTTGCCAGAAATGAGCTAGGAACTGCAAAGAAGATCCCGAGAGTGAAGTCATCACAGTTACAGGCAGAATGTAAACTCCACAAACAGGAGTTTTTGTCTGTTTGGTTCACTCAACAATGAATTTTGTTTCCCAGAACATTGCCTGGTACAGAGTAGGCACTTAAATATTTGTTAATTAATGGAGAGAGAAAAAAAAGTACATCTTAATGACATGAGTTAAACCCTGGTTCCAGGTGCACTTGCCACTAGTCCAAGCTTGGACTTTTTAGATGCATAATGAATTTCTGTTTTTACTTAATGCAGTTTTAATTTGACTTTTCTCTCATTTGCAACTTGCTATGGTCTGTATAATTGTGTCCCCCCCAAACACATATGTTGAAGTGCTAGCCTCCAAAAGTGATGATATTAGTAAGTGTGGCTGCTGGGAGGTGATTTGGTCAAGAGAGTGGTATAGTGCTTTTGTAAAAGAGGTTCCATTTTTCATTGCTCTTTTAAACACTCAGTATCAACCTAGATTTACCCATATATTAATATTTACTCTTCCCATTGCTCTTTTTTTGTCTTTTCTGCATCTATGCTTCTATCTGTTATTATTTTTCCTCTTTTTTTTCTTCTTATAAGGTAACTGGTGGCAAGTTCTCATAATTTTTATCTGAAAATGATTTAACTTCTGTTTTTAAAGGGTATTTTCACTGTACATAGAATTTTAAGATTGTCATTTTACCCCAATGCTTTGAAGCCATCATTCCATATTTTTTCTGTAGTTTAGTGTTTCCATTGAGAATACAGCTGTCACTGTATTTTTTGTTCCTTTAAAGGCAGTACATACTTTCCCTCATCTTTGACTTCTAAGTTTGTTTATAATTGCCTTTTATTTTCAGCAGTTTTACTAAGAAGGACCTAGGTATAGTTTCTGAGCATTTATCCTGCAGTCATTCTGAGAACCTCTTGAATAACTTTCACTGATTCTGAACCTTGTCAGCTATCATTTTTTCCCTGTTTGCTTCTTGCTTCTGCCCCATTCTCTTTCTGTTCCCCTTCTGGAAGTTAGACATTTTCACGCTGCCTCCCGTATTTCTTATTTCATCATTTTTTATTGTTATAACTAACATAACATGATATTCATTTCAATACTTTCATATGTTGCAAAATGATCACCATAATAAGTCCAATAACATTCATCAGCCTACAGAGTTCCAATTCTTTTTCTCATGAGAACTTTCAAGATCCACTCTCCTGCTGCTGCTGCTGCTAAGTCACTTCAGTCGTGTCCAACTCTGTGTGACCCCATAGACGGCGGCCCACCAGGCTCCCCCGTCCCTGGGATTCTCCAGGCAAGAACACTGGAGTGGGTTGCCATTTCCTTCTCCAATGCATGAAAGTGAAAAGTGAAAGTGAAGTCCACTGTCCTAGCTACTTTCAAATATGTAATATATATTTGCAATACAAAAAAAAAAAAACTTTATAATACAAATATGTAATACAAGATTATTAACTATGATGTATATAACTGTTATCACTGGGCTATATTTATATCCCATTTCACAACTAGAAATATGAACCTTTTTAACCCCTTCACCTGTTTCAGCCCCCTTACCTCAGGCAACCACAGTCTGTTCTCCATATCCATGAGCTCCAGTATTTTTGTTTGTTTAAGACTCCACATAAAAGTGAGATCATACAGTATTTTATTTCACTTAGTATAATGCCCTCAAAGCCCATCCATATTATCACAAATGACAAGATTTAATTCTTATTTATGGCTGAATAATATTCTATTTTATATATAGTATATATTAGTGATAGACATTTATTTTCTTGGGCTCCAAAATCACTGTGGACAGTGACTGCAGCCATGAAATTAAAAGACACTTGCTTCTTGGAAGAAAGACTATGACAAACCTAGACAACATATTAGAAAGCAGAGACATCACTTTGCCAATAAAGGTCTGTATAATCAAAGCTATGGTTTTCCAGTAGTCATGTATGGATGTGAGTGCTGGACTATAAAGAAGGCTGAGCACTGAAGAACTGATGCTTCTGAGCTGTGATGCTGGAGAAGACTCTTGAGAGTCCCTTGGACAGCAAGGAGACAAACCAGTCAATCCTAAAGGAAATTACCCCTGAATATTTATTGGAAGAACTGATGCTGAAGCTGAAGCTTCAATACTTTGGCCACCTGATGTGAAGAGCAGACTCACTGGAAAAGACCCTGAAGCTGGGAAAGATTGAGGGCAGGAGGAGAAGGGGATGACAGAGGATGAGATGGTTGGATGGCATCACCAGCTCAATGGACATGAGACTGAGCAAACTCTGGGAGTTGGTGAAGGACAGGGAAGCCTGGCATGCTGCAGTGTATGGGGTCACAGAGTCAGACACGATTTAGTGGCTGAACAGCAATACCATGTTTTTCTTTATCCGTTCACCCATCTGTTGAAACTGAGGTTGTTTCCATGTCTTGGCTATTGTAAATAATACAATAACCATTTTCTCTTTAGAGGCATATATATCTTTCATGAAAATAAACGCTAAAAAAAAAAAGTAGAAGAAGGTAGTGAAAGGGATCCCTACAAATTAATGAGGTATAAATCGGTTTCTTGAGAGGAAACCTCCTAACAACTTTCTGATCACACTAAACTGTTTGCATGTTAGTATCTGTTTTAAAAAGCAAAGAGGTTTTTATTTTATTTGTCAAACAAGAGAGCATACTGTAAATTTTTGAGCAGAAGAGTCTCATTTGTTTTGACAAGTGGTAATAGAAATAAATTGAGACTATCTTAGGAAAATAATTTAAAAAAAATAACAACAATACTGCAGTGAACATGAGGGTGCATATATCTTTTTGAATTAGGGTTTTCATTTTATTCAAACTAATACCCAAAAGTGGTATTGCTGGGTCATAAGGCAGTTTTATTTGTAATTTGGGGGGAAACATCAATACTGTTTTTATAGCGGCTGCCCCAATTTACATTCCCACCAACAGTGCATAAGGGTTCCCTTTTCTCCACATCCTCCCCAACACTTAGTTCTTGTCATTTTGATGATAGCCATCCTAACAGGTGTGAGGTGGTATCTCACTGTGGTTTTGATTTGCATTTCTCTGATGATCAGTGATGTTGAGCATCTTTCATATGCCTGTCGACCATCTATATGTCTTCTTTGGGAAAATGTCTCTTTAGATCCTCTGCTCATTTTTAAGTCCGATTGTTTGGTTTTTCACTATTGAACCATATCAGTTCTTTATATGTTTTGGATGTATGCATGCTAAATCACTTCAGTCATGTCCAACTCTGCAACCCCATGGACCATAGTCCTCCAGGCTCATCTGTCCATGGGATTCTCCAGGCAAGAATACTAGAATGGGTTGCCATGCCCTCCTCCAGAAGATCTTCCAGACCCAGGAATAAACCCGTGTCTCTTACATCCCCTAAATCAGCAGGTGCGTTCTTTACCATTAGCACAACCTAGGAAACCCATATATTTTGGATATTAACCCATTATCAGGTATGTGATTTACAAATATCTTTTTACATTTAGTAGGTTGTTTTTTCATTTGATGATTGCCTTTCCTGTGAAGAAGCTTTTTAGCTTGCTTATTTTTGCTTTTGTTGCCTTTGCTTTTGGTGTCAAATCCAAAAATCAGGTCTTACATTCAAGTCTTTAATTCATTTTGAGTTATTTTTGTGAATGTTAGAAGATAGTGGTTTAGTTTTATTCTTTGGCACATGGCTATCCCATTTTCCAACGCCACTTATTGAAGAGGCTATCCTTTCTCCATTGTATGTTCTTTGACACTTTATTGATAATTGACTCTATGGGCTTCCAGGTGGCACAGTGGTAAAGAATCTGTCTGCCAATGCAGGAGACACAAGAGATGCAGGCTTGATCCCTAGATTGGGAAGATCCCCTGGAGGAGAAAATTATAACCCACTACAGTGTTCTTGCCTGGAAAATTTCATGGATGTAGGAGTTGGGTGGAACTGTTCATCAAAAACAAAGCAGAACTTTAACATTTGGAAAACTCTCACCCTATCCATTTTGAAAGGAATAAGAAAGTTTGTTTGAGAAAACACAGTGTGGGCTGCCATCTTGAACTGAGGTGTAGTGGGCGTCTTTTTCACACTAGGAGCTCCAGCCCAAAGTTCTCAGGGCAAGGCCTCTGCGTGCAGCACCTCATGAGCACCTGAAACTACAGTAAGCACAAAGGGAAAAAAGGATCAGTATTTCCTTCTGCATGGTCTGAAATACCTATTGTGGCTGTTTTGATGACCAATATATAAGTCACTCTTTAGAGCCTTAGGGAAAGAACTGCTTCTAGAAGTAGGTCAGCCTCATCCAGTCAGTTGAAGGCCTTAATAGAACAAAGACTGACCTCCCTCACCAAGGAGGAATTCTGCCAAAACACTGCCTTTGGACTCAGACTGCAACTATTCCCTGGTCTCCAGCCTGCCAGATTAAAGATTTGCGACACCAAAGACTGAAAGCTTCTACAATCAGAGATCAAGCCCTGAGCTTCTGGAATGGGAGCGCTGACTCCAAGATCAAGACTACCAGAGAACTAACCCTAGGGGGTATCACATAGTGAGAACTCACACAGAGGACACCACTGGAATACAATACCTGGCATCAGCCAACATTCAGTAGCACCCTGTGCAGGACGCCTCATCTAAACAACAAACAAAACAAAAATACAAACCAAATCATCAGCAGATAGGATTCCCACCTCACTCAGCCCTGCCCCTCAGAGGAAAACCAAACAAACAAAAAAACTCAGCACAAATTTCACCCTATACAAAGCTTACACAAACCACTGCATCAACCTGAGGAGGGCAGAAACCAAAAGGAAGAAAGAATTCAACCTTGAAGACTGGGAAAAGGAGACCTCAAACACAATAAGTTAAAAAAAAACAATAATAAAAAGGCAGAGAAATACTACACAAATGAAGGAACAAACTAGAAACACAGAAGTCCAAATAAATGAAGAGGAAATACGCAAAGTACCTGAAAAACAATTCAGAATAGTGATAGTAAAGATGATCGAAACCTTGAAAACAAAATGGAGAAAAGCAAGAATCAATTAACAAAGACCTAGAAGAATTGAAGAATAAACATACAGAGACAAACAACACAATTATTGAAATTAACAATACTCTGGAAGGAATCAATAGCAGGATATCTGAAGCAGAAGAACAAATCAGTGAGCTGGAAGATAAAATGGTGGAAATAACTTCAGAAGAGCAGAATAAATAAGAATGAAAAGAACTGAGGATATTCTCAGAAACTGTGGGACAATATCAAACAACACCAACATTTGGATTATAGGGTCCCAGAAGAAGAAGAGGAAAAGAAAGAGTATGAGGAAATTTTAGAAGAGATTATAGTTGAAAATTTCCTGAGCATAGCTAAGGAAATAGTAAATCAAATCCAAGAGGCACAAAGAGTCCCATCAGGATAAACCCAAGGAGAAATATGCCAAGACACATACTAATCAAACTAACAAAGACTAAACACAAAGAAAGAATATTAAAAGCAGCAGGGAAAAGCAGCAAGTAACATACAAGGGAAATCCAAAATGCTTAAGAGCTGATCTTTCAGCAGAAACTCTGCAGGCCAGAAGGGAATGGCAGGATATATTCAAACTACTGAAAGGGGAAAATCTACAACCAAGATTACTGTACCCAGCTAGGATCTCATTCAAAATTGATGGAGAAATAGAAAGCTTTTCAGACAAGCAAAAGTTAAGAGAATTCAGTACGACCAAACCAGCTTTACAACAAATGTTAAAGGAACTTATATAGTCAAGAAATACAAGAGAAGGAAAATGATCTACAAAATCCACTGAAAACAATTAATAAAATGGTAATAGGAACATATATATCAATAGTTATTTTAAATGTAAATGGATTAAATGCTCCAACCAAAATACACAGACTGGCTGAATGGATACAAAAACAAGACCCATATATATATGCTGTCTACAAGAAACCTACTTCAGACCTAAAGACACATATAGACTGAAAGTGAGAGGATGGAAAAATATATTCCATGCAAACGGGAAGCAAAATAAAGCTGGAGTAGAGACCTTAAACTAAAGAATGATCAAGGGATAATGATCAAGGGATCAAGCCAAGAGAAAGACGTAACAATTGTAAATATCTATGCACCCAACATAGGAGCACCTCGATACATAAGACAAACACTGACAGACATAAAAGGAGAAATTGACAGTAACACAATAATAGTAGGAGACTGACACCCCACTCACACCAATGGACAAATCATCAAAACAAAATATTAATAAGGAAACACAAGTCTTAAATGATACATTAGATGAAAACGATCTCATTGATATCCTCAGAATATTTCATCCAAATGCAGAAGAATACACCTTATTCTCAAGAGCACATGGAACATTCTCCAGGATAGATCACATCTTGAGTCACAAATCAAACCTCAGTAAATTTAAGAAAATTGAAATAATATCAAGCATCTTCTCTGACCACAATGCTATGAGAATAGATATCAATTACAAGGGGAAAAAAAGCAACTGTAAGAAACACAAACACATGGAGATTAAGCTGTGTTTCTAAATAACCAACAGGTTACTGAAGAAATCAAAAAATTTCTAGAAACAAATGACAATGAAAACACAACAACTCAAAACCTATGGGATGCAGCAAAAGCAGTTCTAAGAGGGAAGTTTATAGCAATACAATCCTACCTCAAGAAACAAGAAAAACATCGAATAGACAACCTAACTTTATACCTAAAACAACTGGAAAAAGAACAACAACAACAACCACCAAAAAAAAAACAACCAAAAACCCACAATTGGTAGAAGGATCTGAGCAGAAATAAATGAAAAAGGAATGAAAGAAACAATAGTGAAGATTAATAAAACTAAAAGCTGGTTCTTTGAGAAGATAAACAAAATTAACAAACCTTTGGCCAGACTCATCAAGAAAAAAAGAGAATAATCAAGTCAACAAAATTAGAAATGAAAAAGGAGAGGTTACAATAGACAATGCAGAAATACAAAGGATTATAAGAGACTGTTATTAACAACAACTCTATGGCAATAAAATGGATAACCTGGAAGAAATGGAAAATTCTTAGAAAAGTTCAGTCCTCCAAGATTTAACCAGGAAAAAATAGAAAATATGAACAACCCAGTTACAAGCACTGAAATTGAAGCTGTAATCAAAAATCTCCCAATAAACAAAAGCTCAGGACCAGACGGCTTCATAGGAGAATTCTATCAAACATTTTTTTATTGAAGGAAATTGCTTTACAGACTTTTATTGTTTTCTGTCAAACCTCAACATGAATCAACCATAGGTATACATATATCTCCACCCCTTTGAACTTCCCTCCCATCTTCCTCCCCATCCCACCCCTCTAGGTTGATACGGAGCCCCTGTTTGAGTTTCCTTAGCCATACAGCAAATTCCCGTTGGCTATCTATTTTTACATATGGTAATGAGAGTTTCCATGTTACTCTTTCCATACATCTCACCCTCTCCTCTCCTCTCCCCACATGCGTAAGTCTATTCTCTATGTCTGTTTCTCCATTGCTGTCCTGTAAGTAAATTCCCAGTACCATTTTTCTAGCTTCCATATGTATGCATTCAGTTCAGTTCAGTTCAGTCGCTCAGTCGTGTCCGACTCTTTGCAACCCCATGAATCACAGCACGCCAGGCCTCCCTGTCCATCACCAACTCCCAGAGTTTACTCAAATTCATGTCCATCAAGTCAGTGATGCCATCCAGCCATCTCATCCTCTGTCATCCTCTTCTCCTCCTGTCCCCAATCCCTCCCAGCATCAGAATCTTTTCCGATGAGTCAACTCTTCACATGAGGTGGCCAAAGCACGCCAGGCTTCCCCATCCTTTACCATCTCCCAGAGTTTGCCCAAACTCTTGTCAATTGAATCAGTGATGCCATCCAACCATCTCATTCTCTTTTGTCTCCTTCTCCTCCTGCCTTCAATCTTTCTAAGCATCAAGGTCTTTTCCAGTGAGTCTGCTCTTCACATCAGGCGACCAAAGAATTAGAGCTTTGGCTTCAGCATCAGTCCTTCCAGTTATTATTATGATTTCCTTTAGGATTGACTGGTTTGATTCCCTTGTGGTCCAAGGGACTCTCAAGAGTCTTCTCCAATACCACAGTTTGAAAGTATCAATTCTTTGGTGCTCAGCCTTTGTTATAGTCCAACTCTTACATACATACCTGACTACTGGACAAACCATAGATTTGACTATACATACCTTTGTTGGAAAAGTCATGTCTCTGCTTTTAAATATGCTGTTTGTCATAACTTTTCTTGCAACAAGCAAGCATCTTCTAATTCCATGGCTGCAGTCATTGTCCACAGTGATTTTGGATCCAAAGAAAATAAAATCTGTCACTGTTTCTACTTTTTCCCCTTCTATTTGCCATGAAGTGATAGGACTGGCTGCCATGATCTTAGTATTTTGAATGTTGAGTTTTAAGCCAGCTTTTCACTCTCCTCTTTCACCCTCATCAAGAGGATCTTTAGTTTCTCTTTGCTTTCTGACATTCAGTTTAGTCACTCAGTTGTGTCTGACTCTTTGCAACTCCATGGGTTGCAGCACACCAGGCCTTCCTGTCCATTGCCAATTCCTGGAGTTTACCCAAACTCATGTCCATTGAGTCCATTGAGTCCATCTCATCCTCTGTCATCCCGTTCTTCACCTGCCCTCAATTTTTCCCAGCATCAGGGTCTTTTCCAATGAGTCACCTCTTCACATCAGGTGGCCAAAGTTTTGGAGTTTCAGCTTCAACACCAGTCCTTCCAATGAACACCCAGGACTGAGCTCCTTTAGGATGGACTGGTTGGATCTCTTTGCAGTCCAAGGGACTCTCAAGAGTCTTCTCCAACACCATAGTTCAAAAGCATCAATTCTTTGGCACTCAGCTTTCTTTATAGTCCAACTCTCAAATCCATACATGACTACTGGAAAAACCATAGCCTTGACTAGACGGACCTTTGTTGGCAAAGTAAGGTCTCTGCTTTTAAATATGCTATCTAGGTTGGTCATAACTTTCCTTCAAAGCAGTAAGCATCTTTTAATTTCATGGCTGCAGTCACCATCTGCAGTGATTTGGGAGCCCCCCAAAATAAAGTCAGCCACTGTTTCCATTCTTTCCCCATCTACTTGCCATGAAGTGATAGGACCGGATGCCATGATCTTAGTTTTCTGAATGTTAAGCTTTAAGCTAACTTTTTCACTATTCTGTTTCACTTTCATTAAGAGCCTCTTTAGTTCTTCTTCACTTTCTGCAATAAGGGTGGTGTCATCTGCATATCTGAGGTTATTGATATTTCTCCCAGCAATCTTGATTCCAGCTTGTGCTACATCCAGCCCATCATTTCTCATGATGTACTCTGCATATAAGTTAAATAAGCAGGGTGACAACATACAGCCTTGACGTACTCCTTTTCCTATTTGGAACCAGTTTGTTGTTCCATGTCCAGTTCTAACTGTTGCTTCCTGACCTGCATACAGGTTTCTCAAGAAGCAGGTGAGGTGGTCTGGTATTCCCATCTCTTTCAGAATTTTCCACAGTTTATCATGATCTGCACAGTCAAAGGCTTTGGCATTTAGTCAATAAAGCAGAAATAGATGTTTTTCTGGAACTCTCTGGCTTTTTTGATGATCCAGCAGATGTTGGCAATTTGACCTTTTCTAAAAACAGTTGGCCACCTCATGTGAAGAGTTGACTCATTGGAAAAGACCTTGATGCTGGGAGGGATTGGGGGCAGGAGGAGAAGGGAACGACAGGATGAGATGACTGGATGGCATCACTGACTCGATGGATGTGAGTTTGAGTGAACTCCGCGAGTTGGTGATGGACAGGGAGGCCTGGCATGCTGCAATTCATGGGGTCGCAAAGAGTTGGACACAACTGAGTGACTGAACTGAACTGAAAACCAGTTTGAACATCTGGAAGTTCACAGTTCATGTATTGCTAAAGCCTGGCTTGGAGAATTTTGAGCATTACTTTATGAGCGTGTGAGATGAGTGCAATTGTGCAGTAGTTTGAGCATTCTTTGGCATTGCCTTTCTTTGGGATTGGAATGAAAACGGACCTTTTCCAGTCCTGTAGCCACTGCTGAGTTTTCCAAATTTGCTGGCATATTGAGAGCAGCACTTTCACAGCATCATCTTTTAGGATTTGAAATAACTCAACTGGAATTCCATCACCTCCACTAGCTTTGTTTGTAGTGATACTTCCTAAGGACCACTTGACTTCACATTCCAGGATGTCTGGCTGTAGGTGAGTGATCACACCATCGTGATTATCTGGGTAGTGAAGATATTTTTTGTATAGTTCTTCTCTGTGTTCTTGCCACATCTTCTTAATATGTTCTGCTTCTGTTAGGTCCATACCATTTCTGGTCTTTATTGAGCCCATTTTTGCATGAAATATTCCCTTGGTATCCCTAATTTTCTTGAAGAGATCTCTAGTCTTGCCCATTCTATTGTTTTCTTCTATTTCTTTGCACTGATTGCTGAGGAAGGCTTTCTTATCTCTCCTTGCTATTCTTTGGAACTCTGCATTCAAATGGGTATATCTTTCCTTTTCTCCTTTGCTTTTTGCTTCTCTTCTTTTGAGAGCTATTTGTAAGGGCTCTCAGACAGCCATTTTGCTTTTTTGCATTTCTTTTTCTTGGGGAGGTCTTGCTCCCTGTCTCCTGTACAATGTCATGAACCTCCATCCATAGTTCATCAGGCACTCTGTCTATCAGATCTAGTCCCTTAAATCTTATTTCTCACTTCCACTGTATAGTCATAAGGGATTTGATTTAGGTCATACTTGAATGGTCTAGTGGTTTTCCCTACTTTCTTCAATTTCAGTCTGAATTTGGCAAGAAGGAGTTCATGATCTGAGCCACAGTCAGCTCCTGGTCTTGTTTTTGCTGACTGTATAGAGCTTCTCCACCTTTGGCTGCAAAGAATATAATCTATCTGATTTTGGTGTTGACCATCTGGTGATGTTCATGTCTAGGGTCTTCTCTTGTGTTGTTGGAAGAGGGTGCTTGCTATGACCAGTGCGTTCTCTTGGCAAAACTCTATTAGCCTTTGCCCTGCTTCATTCTATACTCCAAGGCCAAATTTGCCTGTTACTCCAGGTGTTTCTTCATTTCCTACTTTTGCATTCTATTCCCCTGTAATGAAAAGGACATCTTTTTTGGGTGTTAGTTCTAAAAGGTCTTGTAGGTCTTCTTTCTGACATTAGAGTGGTATTATCTGCATATCTGAGGTTATTGATATTTCTCCTGGCAATCTTGATTCCAGCTTGTGTTTCAGGCAGCTTGGCATTTTACATGATATACTCTGCATGGAAGTTAAATAGGTGACAATATAGAACCTTGCTTACTACTTCCCAATTTTGAAGCAGTCCATTGTTCCATGTTTAGTTCTAACTGCTGCTTCTTGACCTGCATACAGGTTTCTCAGGAGACAAATAAGTGGTCTTGTATTCCCATCTCTTTAAGAATTTTCCAGTTTGTTGTGACCCACACAGTCAAAGGCTTTAGCGTAGTCAATGAAGCAGAAGTAGATGTTTTTCTGGAATTCCTTTGCTTTTCTGTGATCCAATGCATACAGGCAATTTGATCTCTGGTTCCTGTGCCTTTTCTAAATCCAGCTTGTACATCTAGAATTTCTTGGCTCACATACTGCTGAAGCCTACCTTGAAGGATTTTGAGCATAAGCTTGCTAGCATGTGAAATGAGTGCAATTGTATGGTAGTTTGAATATTCTTTGGCATTGCCCTGCTTTGGGATTGAAATGAAAACTGACCTTTTCCAGTTCTTTTCCAGTTCCAGGCCATGCTGAGTGTTCCAAATTTCCTCTTATATTGAGTGCAGCACTTTAACAATATCATCTTTTAGGATTTTAAAAACAGCTTGCATTCCAGGGAAGTCCCTGGACTTAGACTTTTGAGTTGAGGTTGAGACAAGATTTCTGGGTTGCTGAAATGGAATGAATGTATTCTGCATGTGAGGAGGACATGAATTTTGGAGAGCCAGGTATGGAATGTTAAGTACTCTGAATGCTTGGGTCCTCCCCAAATTCATATGTAGAAATCCTAATCCCCAAAGATGACTGTTGGGCCTTTGGGAGGTGATTAGGTCACCAGTGCAAAGCCCTCATTAATGCTATTCATGCCAATTCAAGAGATGATCCAGAAAGACCCTTTGCCCTTTACACCACATAAGGGCAGAGTGAGAAGGTGCCAGCTACAAACCAGGAAGTGGGCCCTTACCCAACCATGTCTCCACCTTGATCTTGGATGGTCCAGCTTTTAGAACTGTGAGAAATAAATTTCCATTGTTTATAAGCTACCTAGCACGTGGTATTTTGTTATAGTAGTCTTATAAATTAAGACACAACTAAAAGAGTCTTAATAGTTACATTCAAGTTAAGAGTTAAATGAGAGAACAGACAAAAAATACTTGCTACGTAAGTAACAGAAAACAGAACATAAAATAATTCTTCAAATTAATTAAAACAGCTACCTAAGAGAAAAATGGGCAAAAGAAATTAACAGGCAATTTATGGAAGTAATATAAACAAATTTTATGAAAGGAGTTCAACCTCACTGGTAATCTAGGAAATATAAGTTATGTTTACAATGTAACATGATTTTAAAAATATAATTGACAAAAATTTAAAGGATGGATAAGATCCATTATTAGTAAGATTGTGGGCAGTCTTTTTCCTATACTCTTGGCAAGAGAGTCAACTAGCAAAACCTTTTTAAGAGAAGATAACGTGGTAGTATCCATCAGAATTTTAAATATGCGTACCCTTCAGTCCAGTATTTCATTGTCTAGGCTTCAGTTCTTGAGAAGCACTCACATATATGCCCAGAGACAAGTACAAAGGTGTTTTCTATAGCATTTTTTCTAATAGCCAAATATCAGGATTGGTCAGGTCAATTATGGTAGACATCTATGCAGCATTTAGAGATATTGAAGTAGATCTTTATATTTTTGACTTGGAAAATCTCCAAAATACATATTTAAAATAAAAACAATTACAAAATAATATGTGTAGAGATATCCTATTTATATAACAAAAATTATTTACATTGGTAAATACAGATATATATATATTGAAAAATTAAGAAGGATACACAGCAACTCTCAACAGAGTCAATTCCCATTTATTAACATCAAGAGATGGGTGAAGTAGGACTCTTAACTTCTCACCCTATGTGTGTGTTTGTGCTCGGGCATTTCTGACTCTTTGCAACCCCATGTCTGTAGCCTGCCAGGCTCCTCTATTCATTAAATTTTCCAGGTAAGAATACTGAAGTGGGTTGTCATTTCCTACTCCAGGGCATCTTCCCAAGCCAGGGATCGAACCCGAGATTCTTGCGTCTCCCGCATTGACAGGCGGATTCTTTACCACTGAACCACCTGGGAAGCCCCTTTCACCCTATGAAGTGAAGTCGCTCAGTCGTGTCTGACTCTTTGCAACCCCATGGGCTATAGCCTACCAGGCTTCTCCGTCCATGGGATTCTCCAGGCAAGAATACTGGAGTGGGTTGTCATTTCCTTCTCCAGGAGATCTTCCCGACCCAGGGACTGAACCCAGGTCTCCTGCATTGTAGGCAGACGCTTTACCTTCTGAGCCAAAACCTCTATTAATATCTTTCAATTATTCAGGACCTTTCTTAAGCATATATTACCCAAATATCACCAGGTTTCACAGTACTATGGCTTTTGTTAGAGTGTTAGTTCCAAGTGAGAAAATGTAAAAACATGGAAAACGCTTGTCTTTGTGCCATCTTTTGCCAGGGCCACTTGCACTGCTGGGGTCACCAATCCTTACAAAGTGCCGCTTAAACCCCAGCAGCTTACAACACAATCATGGCTTCACATTTGAACCACAACCCTATGCCTCACTCAGGCCACTGTTTCCTCTCCAGTGTCACCTCTTTGGCAACCTTGAGGACCCACACTCATCCTTCTTCTGAAAGTGGGCAGGAATGTGACTCTTCTTCGTAGGTTACTCTCTTAGGGGTTCTAAAAGCAGAGTGGACTGGGCCCTAAGGTGTTATAGCCCTTTCTAGCTCTACAGACACACATCCCTTCTCCCACAAGTATATCTTCATAGACAGGATAGCTAGGTGGTCACTTTCAAATAACAAAAGCCACTAAAGACTCAGAATTACCGGACTTCCCTGCCAGTGGCTAAGACTCCCTGCTCCCCATGCAGGGGTCCCAAGTTCAATCCCTGTTCAGGAAACAAGATCCCTCATGCTGTAATAACCCCTGAGGCAGCCAAATTAATAAATATAGACTCAGAACTACTTATGGAGGAATTAATCATGCAGATATTCATGCACAGGTGAGAAATGACTTTTGTGCAGTCATTCTTGATAGCATTTTTTGTAATAGCCAGAGATTTCTAGCCAGAGGTTAGAAACAACTCATGTCTGTCCAAAAGAAATGGTTAAATAACGATACATCTACACCATAGAACATTAAGCAGCAGTTAAAAAAGAATGAGGAAACTTTCTTTATACCAACAGGGAAAGAAGCCCAAAATAAACGAACAAACAAAAAGAGAGGTGCAGAATGATATGTAAAATATGCTACCTTTGTAAACAGTTGAAGAACAATAAGAATCTATGTTTGGCTTTGCTTGTATTTGCTTGAAGAAACTGTGGAAATTGACACAGGAAATGAAGGACAGTTACCAGTCTAGGAACTGGGTGAGATTTCATCAAATAGAGGGCCAAATAGTAGGACAGGAGAGAGACCCTTTATTGTATGTGTGTGCGTATGCGTGCTAAGTTGCTTCAGTTGTGTCCGACTCTTTGCAGCCCCACAGACTGTAGCCTGCCAGGCTCCTCGGTCTATGGAATTCTCCAGGCAAGAATACTAGCCCACTAGTCCCCTCTGTCCATGGGATTCTCCAGGCAAGAACACTGGAGTGGGTTGCCATGCCCTCCTCCGGGGGATCTTCCCAACCCAGGGATGGAACCTGTATCTCCTGTGTCTCCTGCATTGGCAGGCAGATTCTTTACCTTCTCTACCACTGCACCACATGCTGTATCTTTCTATATTCTTTGATCTTTAAACCATATTTATGTTTTACCTATTCAGTCTTCAGATTTTCCTGTCTTTAAGGTCAGGTCCTTCTCATGGAGCCATGCACATGAAATCCTTGCACGTTAGCTTCCTGGCCCCAATCCTTGTTGTTTTGTTCTCTCAGGAGGTTCTTCTAGGGATTTGTACATTCAGTCAGTGTAAATGGGTGTGAGAGCGAGAGAACACAGACCTTTTCTCCTTGATCTCCCCTTGCTCAGGATATGGAACTTTGTTTTACACACCCACAAAGACAAATGTGTATATAATAACATGTATCATATTTACATAAATTAATTCTCTTTGAGTTACAAATACCAGAAATTCAACTCAAATAACTATAATAATTTTGAGATTGCCTATGAGAGTGCTGACAAAGGGCCATCTAGTCAAAGCTATGGTTTTTCCAGTAGTCATACATAGATATGAGAGTTGGACTATAAGGAAAGCTGAGCACAGAAGAATTGATGCTTTTGAACTGTGGTGTTAGAGAAGACTCTTGAGCATCCCTTGGACTGCAAGGAGATCCAACCAGTCCATCCTAAAGGAGATCAGTCCTGAATATTCATTGGAAGGACTATGTTGAAGCTGAAGTTCCAATACTTTGGCCACCTGTTACGAAGAACTGACTCCTTAGGAAAGACCCTGATGCCGGGAAGGATTGAAAGCGGGGAGAAGGGGATGACAGAGGATGAGATGGTTGAATGGCATCACCCACTCAATGGAAATGAGTTTGAGCAAGCTCTGGGAGTTGGTGATGGACAGGGAAGACTGGCATGCTGCAGTCCATGGAGTCACAAAGAGCTGGACAACTGAACTGAACTAATAAGATTACCTGTGGACACCAATAGGTCTTCCCTATAGTTCAAATGGTAAAGAATCTGCCTGCAATGCAGGAGACCCAGGTTCGATCCCCGGGTCAGGAAGATCCTCTGGAGAAGGGAATGGTAATCCACTCCAGTATTCTTGCCTGGAGAATTCCATAGACCAAGGAGCCTGGCAGGCTACAGTCTGTGGGATTGCAAAGAGTTGGACACAACTGAGTGACTAACACTACTGATACACTACTATGGACACCAAGGGTAAGAAACTCTTAATAAGATTCCTAGGGCCTTCCCTGGTGGTCCAATGGTTAGGATTCTGCGCTTCCACTGAAAGGGGCACAGGTTTGATTCCTGGTCAGAGAACCAAGATTCTGCATGCCGTGTGGCATGCCCCCCCCCAAAAAAAAAGATCCCTAACTCCTAGGTTGAACTTTGCCATGTACCTACTTCATAGCAAATAGCAAGTAAATATTAGCTGTAATCATTTGTGGAGATTTCAAAGCATAGTATTTGTTTTTCTGTATCATATGTCTGAATATTGTTGAAAAATGTGCATGATCTATTAAACAAGTCTTAGATTTTAAGATCTGTCCTTCATTTACACACACAAAAATATCCATCAGGCAAGACAAGAACAAGAAGACAAGAAGAGAAAGCCCACAATGAATTTTGAACTCAAAAATTTTAAATGATCAGACAAACCTAATTTAAACTTCCAAGTGAAATTGAGACCAGGACTCTAAGAAAATACCAAACAAGAGAATCTAGAGGATTCCAAGTGGTGCTTGATAAACACTCATTCAATATCTCAAATACTTTATAACAGGGGGAAAGATGAATGAGTTGATTGGGCAGCAGTTATTGTTAAGGGAAAATAAAGTAGAAAAAACTGAAATATTTAGGTACCTATCAAAAAGTGATGAAAGCCAGCCATGGAAAAAGATTCTGTAAGGGAGAGTTTCTGTATTAGAGAGGAAATAGCTGTACAGTGTCAAGAAGGAAATTAGGGAGATGGAAAGCAAGGAAACCCACCAGAAGAAGATGCCATCTTCACAAAAGCATTCTTCACAGACAACCCCAATGTTTTCCTCTTACCATGCTGTGGTTTGAACATTTTGCTTCATCATTCATACTAATTTACATCCAAACTCTTATAGCTGTCTCATTCATTTTAATATTTGTCTTTAAAAATATCTCTTGGGATCCCAGGAATGTACTAAGGTATGTCTATTGTTCCACAAGCTGAATTTATTGGTTGGGATGGGGATGCGGAGAAAGTGTATGGCAGATTTCAGAAGATAGCCTTTCAGTGTTAAAAGCCAAATGTGTGGATTCCTACACAGAAATAAATCAATGATTCTGACTCATTCTTAACATACATTTAAATACTGAACAGCATTTATATCCTGGCAGACCTGCTGGCAGCACCTCTCCTACATACATATGATAATGGTGATGGCAGCCACTGGCCATCATTACCCAAAATGTTAGTTTTATGAGGTTGAGCTGTAAGTCGGCCACTGAAATATGTTGCTGTACGATGTGTGACAACTAGAATGTGAAGCTGACTATACACACAGCTGCAGCTGAAGTTTGTCTTCCTTGAAGCATCCAACGTTTTGATGTAGGCTTGTGGACTGGAAAGCCACTGATAAGCAAACTGAAAGTGGCTCATTTCAGATATTCATCAACAATACCATGATGGTTAATGGTCTGTGTCAACTTCACTGGGCCATGAGGTGCCTAGATATTTGGTCACATGTTATTTCCAAGGGTGTCTGTGAGGATCTTTCTAGATGAGATTAATATTTGAATTGGGAGACTGAGTAAAGCAGATGGCCCTCCCAATGTGACTGGGCCTTGTCCAATCTATTGAAGGCCTGAATGGAATAAAAGGTTGAATAAGAAAGAATTCTCTCTCTCTGCCTGACTGTCTTTACGTTGGGACATTGATCTTCTCCTGCCTCCGTATTCACATTCAGAAAGAAACTTATATCAATGGTGCTCCTGGTTCTTGCACTCAGACTGAAAGTATACCATAGGCTTTTCTGGGTCTGCATTTCTCAGCCTCCAAGGTTGCAGGAGCCAATACCTTATCATAAATCTCTTTTAAATATATATGCTGCTGCTAAGTCACTTCAGTCGTGTCCCACTCTGTGCGACCCCATAGACGGCAGCCCACCAGGCTCCCCCGTCCCTGGGATTCTCCAGGCAAGAACACTGGAGTGGGCTGCCATTTCCTTCTCCAATGCATGAAAGTGAAAAGTGAAAGTGAAGTTGCTCAGTCGTGTCCAACTCTCCGCGACCCCATGGACTGCAGCCCACCAGGCTCCTCCATCTGTGGGATTTCCCAGGCAAGAGTGCTGGAGTGGGGTGTGTATATATATATATATATACACTCATGTGCACACATATGTATTTTTCCCCCTCCAATTGTTTCTGTTTCCCTAATACAAACCAAAAATAATTTGGGGTCTTAAAATCGGGCTAGACATCATGAAGGAACAGACAGTCTTGCAAGATTTCCAGGGCTTCCTGTGTTCAGTTAAGGCAGCAATGCCACGAGGTGAGCCTTTCTTGTTTATTTTTATACTTCCACTTCCTGTCAAGTGCTGTTTACCATCGACTTCAGAGGTGCATGAACATTTAAATAAACTCAAAGTGTGCAAAATTATGTGTTTAATACCACCCTCCCCTAACAAGTTCAATCTCTTTAGAGATTTCTGTGGTTTTCATTGTACTTGATTGGCTGGAAGAATGTTCACTTTAATTTGAAGGTGATTATCATGGCCTCTCTCATTTCTCTAAGGAGATATGTAAAGATAGTGTTCTTTCTAGGAGAATAACTGTAATAACAAAAAATGTAACACCACCTATCAGTCCTTTATGGCTTATACCAGCGTTTCTCAAATTCTGGTCCCCAGACCAACAACATCAGGATCATCTGAGAATTTATTAGAAATGTAAATTCCCAAGCTTCACTCCAGACCTTCTGAATCAGAACCTGTCTAAACTTTGAAAACCACTGGCTTACACCATCACTTCATAAGCCTGACTTCATTACAGCTTCAAAACATAATGTTGGTACTATTATCCCCATTTTACAGGAGAAAAAATAAAAGGTTCAGAGGTGCAAAGATGGCTTCAGTGAACACACAAGTAAAGGGCAGAGCTGAGGCTCAAACCACGTTCCTGTGACCCAAACCCAGTGCTCCTTCCACATTCTTCTTCTCAAAGAACTCAGGTGTGTTTCTAAAATGTTCCCCCACTGCCATGTAAGACTTGGAATACCGTTACATAATGACTCCACACCATGGAAACCTGCCAATCTAATGGGCAAACCACAGAATGTGGCCCTCTCGTGGATTCCTCTGCATTTCCCCCCTAGTTTTGCATGGCAGTGAGGCACACAGAGAATCAGACCCTAAAGAGGTTTGGCTCATGTGAGAGCAGCAGTTCATTCTGTCCCACCCTGCCTCCAACCCTCCCATCATGAGGGTTTCATGTCATTCTTTTAGTTCAGTTGTAATCCAGTACAGTTTTGTAAGAGCAGAAGAGAGCAGACAGCCTCAATGTCCATCAGAAAGGAATGGCTTATTAAATTCTGCCACAGTCATAAAGCATAAGACAGCTCTATATGGACTGATACGGAAAGATTTTTAAGACACATTGATAAGTGGAGAAAGTAAGGTGCAGGCGGTAAAAAAAAAAAAACCTCGCACACATACGTGTTTTTAAGTGCATAGAATTTCTCTAAAAGGATAAATAACACCTAAGTAGCAGGGATTTTGTTCAGCAAGGGGACTTGGCAGGGGAGGTGGGCAGAGAAGAGTGTGAGCAAGGAGGGGGACTCATTGTTCATTGTACTCCCCTTTGTATTGTCTGAATTTTTCTAATTAAAATTTCCTGTTTAAATATATCTTTATCATACATATATTTTTATATGTGTTATATATTGAATATATAATCACTTACGTTTTCAGTCCCAGAAAATGTCTTTTAATTTTAGCCTAAACTATCTCTTTATGTAAATTCCCAGATTTCATCTCTTTGGGTGAAACTGAATTTATTCTTTTTAAACTTGAAGCACTGCTTCCTAATTCTAATAATCTAGGAGTGCTTTTTTCATCCTTCAACAGCTGTTAAAAACTCCCAAGTCCACAGTTTTCTTGCAGGGCTGAGTCATCTCTCTGAGTTTGGAGCTCTCCGTATCGATTGATTCTTTTCTAACGTGGACAAATCGCTTTCTACCCTGGTTCCTCCAACCTCCAATCCCAGCCTGCCTAACAGTTTTCAAATGAGCCAATGCCTAATAGATAATCATGAGGTGTGAAGGTGCTCACAGCCAGGTACCTTTCTTCCTGTGGAAGAACTCCCCACCTGTGCTCCAGACCCCCAGGCTTTGCGAAGAATAAAAAAGATGAGCAAGGAGAAAAGAAAGGGAAAAAATGGCCTTGATAATTACTTTTCCCCCTGGCTCACCATAAGTGCTAACTATAATTGTATAAACTAGCATAAGCAATGGAGAGTTCCTTTAGGAGAGATGTTAAAAATGTTTCAAATAAGGGAGGAAGAGTGGTTACTATATTCTGAAAAGTAAGTGTGTAATTTCTAGAATATGTAAAATTTTGAGTGATTCATAGATAAAAGTTTAGAAGAGTGTAGGAAGCAGGATATGGGCTAAGTTAAAATGGATGTACATGGGTTGATAATATTGGGAAATACCCATAATACCACACAGCACAACATAACTCAAGGGGGAAAAAAGAAAGAAAAAAATAAAAGGGAAAATACAGTGATAGTAGCTGGCTGAAACAGCCCAGCTTTGAAAGGACTCACCAGGCTAAAAGAAAATCTGGGGTCATTTAATATAATTACTAATTTGTATTACTAATAATTTAAAGCACCTAAGCTCTTCAGGTAATGAAGAGTTCACAAAATAACTCACAGTTGTTAGCCATAGAAAATAGGAACTCTGAAACCAGACTCCCTCAGATCAGTGTTTCAGTTTATAGCCCAGGGAGCTTTTTCCTGTTGACTGATTTTTATAAAGTGAATGTATATTATCTGTGCAAATCTACAAGGGGAGAGGAAGCCAGGGAAGAGAGAAGTGCTGATTCTTCTGATCTTCACTTCCCCCCTAACTTTCCCCCAACATGCCCACCTCAACTGATTACACATACATACAATCACGTTCTTTTCTGTCCCGTAATTTGGTGATTATGAGAAAAACACCAGTAGGAGGATACTTCATAGAAACACTATGGTTCTTGGGACCAAGGGGATTTTCAGTGTAGTTTTTAATCTTGGTTTTTAGCATAAATTTGGTAAGTAACTTCAGTTACCTTTTTTGTTTTCCCTTTAAAGAAAACAGACTCCAGGGTGTGGGATGTTATGTATTTATTGGCATTCCAATGCCTTGAGCAAGCACTGTATGCCACTTTATGTGTTCACTCCTTTCCTTTTAATTCAGCACTCTCTCAGGCTCAGTTTCCCACAAGTCAGGGTTGTTTTCTAGTCCCTTAACATGACCCTTCTCTAAGGAATGAGGATTTTAAATTTTCTGTGCAGGTGATGATCACTGTTGGTGAAACGTTCATAGTAAATTAATAAGCACTTGATAAAATGTATCTTATATAGCCATTCAAAACAAAAGCACCAAAAAAAAAAAAAAAAGCACCATTTGACATCTAAAAGTAACTCAGATACAAATAATAAAGGCTTAGGGGCTTGGCAGTTTATTTGCCAAACATTTATTTGGTACCTACTGTGTTCTGGGCACTGTGTTAACCACTTGGGTGGCCATGACGATGAATAAGACAAGGTTCCCTGCTCCTGAGATACTCTCAGTCTAGCAGGAAGAGACAGAAAAGTAAACATACAGCATCAATATAATAAGTGCTGTAATAGCAAACACGAATAGAAAATTGTAGGCGTGGTGACAGAGGACTACCAGTGTTTCCTGAGGCAGGCAGCTAAGGCTTTCTATTGCATCTCAAAAACAAAATAGGAACTGGGGGAGAATCCTAGGCATAGGAGAAAAATGAATGTGGCTTTGGAGAAGCCTGGCGGGGAAGACAGACTAACAGACAAAGGGCAGTAGGACGAGACAGGACTTTAAGGGGAAGCATGCTGGTAGCTGAATGGTAAAGAACCCACCCGCCAATGGAGGAGACATGGGTTCCATCCCTGGACCAGGAAGATAACCTGGAACAGGAAATGGCAACCTACTCCAGTGTTCTTGCCTGGAGAATCCCATGGACAGAGGAGCCTGGAGGGCTGCAATCAATCCATGGGGTCGCAAAGAGTTGGACACAACTGAAGTGCTCTGGGAACACCAAAGGCAGGACAGTTAAAGTTGTGAAAGTTGTGGGACTGGGGTAGGAGCTGTGGTCAGTGAAGACCAGTGCGCTAGAAGGAAGGTGACGCTGGAGTCCAGGTAAAAGGAGGAATTGAGATTTTCCAGGCAGAGGAGTGGACCAAAAAATAAAAGAGAGAGCATTTCAGGGAAAAGGATCACCCTGACCCTGTCTATGAAGGCACAGATGGAGAACATTCTGGAGTGTGTAATATGGGGGTGGGCGACCAGAATAATTAGAAAACTAGGCTTGATCACAATCTGAAGCGGATCATATGCCACACTAAGGAATTTGGACTCAAATAGATTTTGTAGGCAGCTGGAAATGGAAGGAAGTCTTTATTCCTGCCAGTGATAGGATCAGATATAGTTGTAGAAATATAATGCAGGAAATGCCTAGGTGCAGCCTTCCACGTGTGAGGCGATGAGGGCCGATCTAGACTGAGGTAATGGAATGAAGAGTGAAGACAGTAGAACTGAGAGGAAGTAAGAAGACAAGATAAGAGGGCTCGGATCCCTCCAGGGCATCTGAGAGGATGAGGAGGTCCTGACGGAGCAAGGGAGGAGAAGAGGTGTGTGTGAGCAGTTCCCATGGAAGGGGTTTGCTGTGTCATTCTTTCCTGTGTGCTGAATTCTGAGGTGCCGCAAGGAGAATTCCTATGAGTAGCCGGTGATGCAAGTTTCTGGCTGGAAGAAAGTCATGAGATTGCCTAGGGATGAGGAGGAAGAGGAGCGAGGGGAGGAGAGAAGGATGAGTACCCTTAGAAAACCCCAACTCTAACTGAGGGACAGAAAACAAAGAGAAGAGGCACAACATTTAGAAGGATATACGAGGGGGACCAAGAGAAGGAAATGAGACAGAACTCAGAAGATGCTTTCCTGCTGGAGAGACTAATCCTGAGTGGCAAATGGAAAGGAGAGGCGAGTAAGAGGAGAACCGAACGGTTTTTCTTGATTGGCGAGAACAGCAGGGTGGGGCAGAAATCAGAGGACAGGGGATGAAAAAGAGAATCAGACCCAGTACCTAAAATAAGGCATGTTGTCTTTCTTAAGAATTTGATGATGAAGAAAAGGTGAAATGTAAGGCATCAGCCCAGAAAAAAAAGGAAGTTGAGCTAAAGAAAGGGTAGTTGTTTCTGTCGCTGTTTTTTTTTTTTTTATTTCTCTAATGTCTGGCAGAGTCTTGAGCACATGTGTACCCAGAGGAGAAAGGAGGGGTCAAGACGTGAGAGGAGGTGAAGTACCGAGGAGGCCAGAGGTTTCGGGCACACACTGAGAGAAAGACTTAGAAAGAGGTAGAACTTTCTCTTCTGGCATAGGAAGGAAGAAGGAAAGAGTCGGTGTACGCCTAGAGAAGTCTGAAGATGGTGAAGAAGGCAAACTCAGGGAGTTTCTACTTGATGACCTCCTTTTTCTTGAAGAAGCAGCTGGCTAGGAAATCTCTGAAAGTGAAGTCAAGGCGAATACTCTGAGAGAGAATGTTAATACATACCAGTGTCTTGTTTCTACCCTTAAAAACACGACTGCACTTTCTTTTGCAAGGGTGTTCAAGTCTTATCTCCAGAGAAGTGGTTCAGTATGACTGTGGAACATGTGAACCATAAACTTCCAGATACAGAAGAGTGTCCATGTAGCAGGACCCACACCAGCCTTACACAGCTTTTCCCGGGGATCAGCAAAGGCTTTTAATAACACTTCCTTTAAGCAACTTTGGGGTAAATTCTGGGTAGAGGATTTAGAATTTATCTGGGGTTGAATAGTTTGGTACTTCACATTGTACCAAAAAGATCAAAGAAAGGAACAAAAACTCTGGCCCTTCCCTTAGCATGAGAAATACATGAAGCTTAGGAGAGAACTGATGTGCCTCACTGGCCTTTTGAGAAACTCGGATCACTGATTATCAGGTCTGGGGTATGCTGCACAGTTGCCCTGAACAAATGAGCCACAGACACAATCATAAAAGAAAGATGTCAGACTATACAAACTACCATTTAGAAAGAATTAAGACAACCAAATTGTATGCTAACCATCAGCTCATCAGCTGCTGCTCTGGTGTCACTAGTCTCCAGAGGCTACTTAATCTCATTGAGACAAGACAGCCAGCCTAGTTGATACAGAAAATGAAAGCCCTTTGATCTCATATCACACAGAGCCAGACTAAGAGAAGGATCCAGCAGGCAAGATGACCGTCTTCCAAGAGAGAGTGAACACCGCAGGAAGGACAAGTAGGAAAGGGGTAATGTGTTACTTTGGAATGCCTTGGACTCAATGTGCTTAAATAAAGATTGAAAAAGTAATACATTCATCCCAATGAAGGAATAGGTTTTGTTTGCTCTAAGTGATAAAGCACAAACTGTACTGTTGCTATGAAATCTTTTGAATCATCAACATTTTCAGATAAGAGGGTAGAGATTAAAAGCCCAACAGAAGCACAATAAATGTATGAACACCTGCTTTTTAGCACATAACTATAAAGGACAGGTGTTGGTCAACGTCAACCACATACTGTCCCTACTAAATTTCCCTAGAAGGGATTTTATTATAATTTAAATAGCATTCATGATGCTTTGTAAATAAAAAGGGAACCATCCATGCAAAAAAAAACTGGCTTTGAAGAAGTCAGGATGTCCACAAAGATACTAGTGCAAACTGTAAAGTTATCAGACCATTATTCGTATGTCAGGAAACTTTGTGTTCTCTATTCCAATGCAAAAGGTACACCTTGCGATAATCACATCAATTGTGTTTTACATACTTAATACAACGGTGGTTTCAAAACTAATCCAAGGAATTCCCTGGCTGTCCAGTGGATAGGACTCATCACTTCAAAATAAAAATACTCATCTAGGGCCATGATTATATAAGTAAGATTAATAGGGAGGAAAAAGGAACATTATAGTGTGTTTCTTTTAGATGCAGAGGATTATCTTGAAAAAAACGACATGCTCTTTAGTGGTTCTACCAACTGGTTCTCATTCTTAAGATATGTAAAAAGCCAAGGGAAACTTAAGTTATACAGTGGAAGTGAGAAATAGATTTAAGGGACTAGATCTGATAGAGTGCCTGATGAACTATGGATGGAGGTTTGTGACATTGTATAGCAGACAGGGAGCAAGACCATCCCCAAGAAAAAGAAATGCAAAACAGCAAAATGGCTGTCTGAGGAAGCCTTACAAATAGCTGGGAAAAGAAGAGAAATGAAAAGCAAAGGAGAAAAGGAAAGATGTACCCATTTGAATGCAGAGTTCCAAAAAAGAGCAAGGAGACATAAGAAAGCCTTCCTCAGCGGCTTTCAGTGCAAAGAAATAGAAGAAAACAATACAATGTGAAAGACTAGAGATCTCTTCAAGAAAATTAGAAATAACCAAGGGAACATTTCATGCAAAGATGGGCACAATAAAGGACAGAAATGGTATGGACCTAACAGAAGCAGAAGATAAATAAGAAGAGGTTGCAAGAATACACAGAAGAACTGTACAAAAAACATCTTCATGACCCAGATAATCACATGCTGTGATCACTCACCTAGAGTCAGACATCCTGGAATGTGAAGTCAAGTGAGCCTTAGGAAGCATCACTACAAAGAAAGCTGGTGGAGGTGATGGAATCCCAGTTGAGCTATTTCAAATCCTGAAAGATGATGCTGGGAAAGTGCTGCACTCAATATGCCAGCAAATTTGGAAAAGTCAGCAGTGGCCACAGGACTGGAAAAGGTCCGTTTTCATTCCAATCCCAAAGAAAGGCAATGCCAAAGAATGCTCAAACTACTGCACAATTGCACTCATTCACACGCTAGTAAAGTAATGCTCAAAATTCTCCCAGCCAGGCTTCACCAATACATGAACCGTGAACTTCCAGATGTTCAAGCTGGTTTTACAAAAGGCAGAGGAACCAGAGATCAAATTGCCAACATCTGCTGGGTCATTGAAAAAGCAAGAGAGTTCCAGAAAAATATCTATTTCTGTTTTATTGACTATGCCAAAGCCTTTGACTGTATGGATCACAATAAATGGTGGAAAATTCTTCAAGAGATGGGAATACCAGACCACCTGACCTGCCTCTTGAGAAATTTGTATGCAGGTCAGGAAGCAACAGGTAGAACTGGACATGGAACAACAGACTGGTTCCAAATAGGAAAAGGAGTACGTCAAGGCTGTATATTGTCACCCTGCTTATTTAACTTCTATGCAGAGTACATCATGAGAAACACTGGGCTGGCAGAAGCACAAGCTGGAATCAAGTTGCCAAGAGAAATGTCAATAACCTCAGATATGCAGATGACACCACCCTTATGGCAGAAAGTGAAGAAGAACTAAAGAGCCTCTTGATGAAAGTGAAAGAGGAAAGTGAAAAAGTTGGCTTAAAGCTAAACATTCAGAAAACTAAGATCATGGCATCAGGTCCCATCACATCATGGCAGATAGACGGGGAAACAGTGGAAACAGTAACTGACTTTATTTTGGGGGTTCCAAAATCACTGAAGATGGTGATTGCAGCCATGAAATTAAAAAATGCATACTCCTTGGAAGGAAAGTAATGACCAACCTAGGCAGCATATTCAAAAGCAGATACATTACTTTGCCAACAAAGGTCCATCTAGTCAAGTCTATGGTTTTTCCTGTGGTCATGTATGGATGTGAGAGTTGGACTGTGAAGAAAGCTAAGCGCCGAAGAATTGATGCTTTTGAAGAATGGTGTTGGAGAAGACTCTTGAGAGTCCTTGAACTCTCAAGGACTAACCCTTGGACTGCAAGGAGATCCAACCAGTCCATCCTAAAAGAGATCAGTCCTGAGCGTTCATTTGAGGACTGATGTTGAAGCTGAAGCTCCAATAGTTTGATAACCTGATGCGAAGAGGTGACTCATTGGAAAAGACCTGATTGCTGGGAAAGATTGAAGGTGGGAGGAGAAGGGGACGACAGAGGATGAGATGGTTGAATGCCATCACCGACTCAATGGACATGGGTTTGGGTGAACTCCGGGAGTTGGTGATGGACAGGGAGGCCTAGCGTGCTGGGGTTAGTCGGACATGACTAAACGATTGAACAGAAATGAACTGACTGAAACCAGCAAAAATCCAATTGTCTAATTATACACTGTATATCGTATCATCAGTTCAGTTCAGTTCAGTCGCTCAGTCGTGTCCGACTCTTTGCAAGCCCATGAATCGCAGCACGCCAGGCCTCCCAGTCCATCACCAACTACAGGAGTTCACTCAGACTCATGTCCATTGAGTCAGTGATGCCATCCAGCCATCTCATCCTCTGTCATCCCCTTCTCCTCCTGGCCCCAATCCCTCCCATATTCAGAGTCTTTTCCAATGAGTCAACTCTTCGCATGACCTGCGAAAACCATAGCCTTCACTAGATGGACCTTTATTGGCAAAGTAATGTCTCTGCTTTTGAATATGCTATCTAGGTTGGTCATAACTTTCCTTCCAAGGAGTAAGCGTCTTTTAATTTCATGGCTGCAATAACCATCTGCAGTGATTTTGGAGCCCCAAAAAATAAAGTCTGACACTGTTTCCACTGTTTTCCCCATCTATTTCCCATGAAGTGATGGGACCAGATGCCATGATCTTTGTCTTCTGAATGTTGAGCTTTAAGCCTACTTTTTCACTCTCCACTTTCACTTTCATCAAGAGGCTTTTTAGTTCCTCTTCCCTTTCTGCCATAAGGGTGGTGTCATCTGCATATCTGAGGTGTTTGATATTTCTCCCAGCAATCTTGATTCCAGCTTGTGCTTCTTCCAGCCCATTCTTTCTCATGATGTACTCTGCATAGAAGTTAAATCAGCAGGGTGACAATATACAGCCTTGACATACTCCTTTTCCTATTTGGAACCAGTCTGTTGTTCCATGTCCAGTTCTAACTGTTGCTTCCTGACCTGCATATAGGTTTCTCAAGAGGCAGGTCAGGTGGTCTGGTATTCCCATCTCTTTCCGAATTTTCCACTGTTTATTGTGATCCACACCGTCAAATTAAAGGCTTAGGAGGTTTAAATACAGAAACACAGAGAACGTTCAGGCTTCTCCGTTGGCAATAGCAATAAAGAACCCGCCTGCCGGTGCAGGAGACAGAAGAGATGCGGGTTTGATCCTTGTGTGGGGAAGAGCCTCTGGAGGAGGTCATGGCAACCCAGCCCCCTCCAGAATTCTTGCCTGCAGGATCCCATGGACAGAGGAGCCTCGCGGGCTACAGTCCACAAAGTTGCAAAGAGTCAGACACGACTGAAGCAATTAACACATGCAGCACACAGACAACGTTCTTAGCACCGTGCCTGGCACAAGCTTGTGCAACCCTCACCACACTCTAATTTTAGAACATTTCCATTCCCCCTGAAAGAAATCTGATACCCATTCACAGGGACTTCACTTCCCCCCAGCCCCACTACTCTGCATCCTAGGTAACCACTCATCTACTTTCTTCTTCTGTAGATCTGTCTGTTCCAGCCATCTCGTGTGAATGGAATAATACAGGATGTAGGTTTTACTCACTGGTTTCTTTCACATAACATAATATTTTTAAGAATCATCCATGTTGTAGCATGTGTCCGTACTTCATTCTTTCTTTTGTAGCTGAATAATACTCTATTGTGTACATATATTTTCATTTATCCATTCATCAGCTGATGAAAGGTTTGGATTGATCATTATGAATAATGCAGCTCTGAGCATTACTGTACAAGTTTTTTCATAGACCTATGTTTTCATTTCCTTCAAGTATACAGCAAGGAGTGGAATTGCTGGGTCATATACTCATATAGTAGCTACGTGCTTAACATTTTGAGCTATTGCCAAGCTATTTCCAGAGTATCTATACCATATTATAATCCCACTTGTGGTATATGGGGTTCCATTTTCTCTACATCTTCGCCAGCATTTGTTTTTAACCAATTTAGAGGTATGAGGTAGTGCCTCATAGTTTTGATTTGAATTTTTCTGCTGGCTAATAATATGAACATCTTATCATACGCTTCTTGGTCCTTGCTGTATCATCTTTGGAGAACTATCTATTCAGATGCTTTGCTTATTTTATTTTCTTATTTTCAGCTTGATTGAGTTATAATTGACAGCCTTTGTAAATTGAGTTGTCTTTTTATTATTTAATTGAAAATTTTTTTACATTCTACTTATGTCTCTTATCAAATAGCAGATCAGATCACATCAGATCGGTCATTCAGTAGTGTCCGACTCTTTGTGACCCCATAAATCGCAGCACGCCAGGCCTCCCTGTCCATCACCAACTCCCGGAGTTCATTCAGACTCACGTCCATCGAGTCAGTGATGCCATCCAGCCATCCTCATCCTCTGTTGTCCCCTTCTCCTCTTGCCCCTAATCCCTCTCAGCATCAGAGTCTTTTCCAATGAGTCAACTCTTCGCATGAGGTGGCCAAAGTACTGGAGTTTCAGCTTTAGCATCATTCCTTCCAAAGAAATCCCAGGGCTGATCTCCTTCAGAATGGACTGGTTGGATCTCCTTGCAGTCCAAGGGACTCTCAAGAGTCTTCTCCAACACCACAGTTCAAAAGAATCAATTCTTCGGCGCTCAGCCTTCTTCACAGTCCAACTCTCACATCCATACATGAGCACTGGAAAAACCATAGCCTTGACTAGATGAACCTTTGTTGGCAAAGTAATGGCTCTGCTTTTGAATATGCTATCTAGGTTGGTCATAATTTTCCTTCCAAGGAGTAAGTGTCTTTTAATTTCATGGCTGCAGTCACCATCTGAAGTGATTTTGGAGCCCAGAAAAATAAAGTCTGACACTGTTTCCACTGTTTCCCCATCTATTTCCCATGAAGTGATGGGACCCGATGCCATTATCTTAGTTTTCTGAATGTTGAGCTTTAAGCCAACTTTTTCACTCTCCACTTTCACTTTCATCAAGAGGCTTTTTAGTTCCTGTTCACTTTCTGCCATAAGGGTGGTGTCATCTGCATATCTGAGGTGTTTGATATTTCTCCCGGCAATCTTGATTCTGGCTTGTGTTTCTTCCAGTGCAGCGTTTCTCATGATGTACTCTGGATATAAGTTAAATAAACAGGGTGACAATATACAGCCTTGACGAAAGCCTTTGACTGTATGGATCACAATAAACTGTGGAAAATTCTGAAAGAGATGGGAATACCAGACCACCTGATCTGCCTCTTGAGAAATTTGTATGCAGGTCAGGAAGCAACAGTTAGAACTGGACATGGAACAACAGACTGATTCCAAATAGGAAAAGGAGTTCGTCAAGGCTGTATATTGTCACCCTGTTATTTATCTTATCAAATATATAATTTGCAAATAGTTTCTACCATTCTTTGGGTTGCCTTTTAATTTCTTTGATTGTGTCCCTTGTAGCACAAATCGTTTTATTTTTGATGAATCTGGTTTATCTCGTCTTTGTTCTATGGCTTGTGCTTTTGCTGTCATAGCGTAGCATTGCCTAACCCAAGTTCATGAATATTTAGTCCTATATTTTTTCTAAGAGTTTTATACTTTTAGCTCCTTTTTTAGGTTTGTGATCCATCTTGAATTTAATTTTTGTGTATGTTGTAGGCTCGGAGTCCGCCTTCATTATTTTGCATGTGGATTTTCAGTGGTCTTCACATCGTGTGTTGAAAAGTCAATTCTTTCCCCATTCAGTGGCCTGGGTACCCTTGTTGAAAAATCAGTGGAGCATAAAGCTGAGAGTTACTATCTGGGTTCTCAATCCTATTCCATTGATCTATGTTTATCTTTATGGTAGGACCACACTGTCTTGAATACCAAAGCAAACTGTGGTAAGTTTAAAATCAAGAAGTGTGAGTCCTCCCATTTTTTCAAGATTATTTGCCCTTGCATTTCCTTAAAAATTTAGGATCAGTTTGTCAGTTTCTGCTGAACAGTCTGGAATTTTAATGTGGGTTGCATTGAAGCTGTAGATCAGTTTTAGGGATAGTAGCCTCTTAAATTATCAAGACCTTCTGATCTACAAATATGGAAATCTTTCTACTTACGTAGATCTTTAATTTCTTATAACATTGTTTTATAGTTTTCAGTGTACAGCTTTTGTTAAATTTATGCCAATGTATTTTGGGTTTGATGCCATTATAAATGGAATTGTTTTCTTAATTCCCTTGTTTTATTTTTGTGACATCATTTTCTTCAGCAGTTTTCTTGCCCACATCTCTGGTTTATGCAGGGATGCTCTTCTTCCTGTTTCTCAAAACTGTCTCACTTGTATGCTTATAACTCCCCAAACGGCTACTTGATTTGTGTCCAAAACTCCCACGTCTATGTTTACAATTGCTCACTGGACATTACCACCTGAAATTCACAGACATCTCAAATTCATCTGTTCTGGAGTGAATTCATTGATTAATCTTCAAATCTTCTCTCTCTCTTTTTTTTTTTTTTGCTATTTGAAAATAGCACTACCAACCTTGTTGCCTAAACCAGAACTCTGAAAACTCATTCTAACCTTCCTTCCTTCCTTACTTGTTCTACATCCTCAGTTTAGTTCAGTTGCTCGGTCGTGTCCTACTCTTCGTGACCCCATGAATTGCAGCACACCAGGCCTCCCTGTCCATCACCAACTCCCGAACTTCACTCAGACTCACGTCCATTGAGTCAGTGATGCCATCCAGCCATCTCATCCTCTGTCGTCCCCTTCTCCTCCTGCCCCCAATCCCTCCCAGCATCAGAGTCTTTTCCAGTGAGTCAACTCTTCGCATGAGGTGGCCAAAGTACTGGAGTTTCAGCTGTAGCATCATTCCTTCCAAAGAAATCCCAGGGCTGATCTCCTTCAGTATGGACTGGTTGGATCTCCTTGCAGTCCAAGGGACTCTCAAGAGTCTTCTCCAACACTACAGTTCAAAAGCATCAATTCTTCAGCACTCAGCTTTCTTCACAGTCCAACTCTCACATCCATACATGACCACAGGAAAAACCATAGCCTTGATTAGATGGACCTTTGTTGGCAAAGCAATGTCTCTGCTTTTGAATTTGCTATCTAGGTTTGTCATAACTTTCCTTACAAGGAGTAAGCGTCTTTTAATTTCATGGCTGCAATAACCATCTGCAGTGATTTTGGAGCCCAAAAACTAAAGTCTGACACTGTTTCCACTGTTTGCCTATCTATTTCCCATGATGTGATGGGACCAGATGCCATGCTCTTTGTCTTCTGAATGTTGAGCTTTAAGCCTACATTTTCACTCTCCACTTTCACTTTCATCAAGAGGCTTTTTAGTTCCTCTTCCCTTTCTGCCATAAGGGTGGTGTCATCTGCATATCTGAAGTGTTTGATATTTCTCCCGGCAATCTTGATTCCAGCTTGTGCTTCTTCCAGCCCAGCGTTTCTCATGATGTACTCTGCATGAAGTTAAATCAGCAGGGTGACAATATACAGCCTTGACATACTCCTTTTCCTATTTGGAACCAGTCTGTTGTTCCATGTCCAGTTCTAACTGTTGCTTCCTGACCTGCATATAGGTTTCTCAAGAGGCAGGTCAGGTGGTCTGGTATTCCCATCTCTTTCCGAATTTTCCACTGTTTATTGTGATCCACACCGTCAAATTAAAGGCTTAGGAGGTTTAAATACAAAAACACAGAGAACGATCAGGCTTCTCCATTGGCAATAGCAATAAAGAACCCGCCTGCCGGTGCAGGAGACAGAAGAGATGCGGGTTCGATCCTTGTGTGGGGAAGAGCCTCTGGAGGAGGTCATGGCAACCCAGCCACCTCCAGGATTCTTGCCTACAGGATCCCACGGACAGAGGAGCCTCACCGGCTACAGTCCACAAAGTCCCAAAGAGTCAGACACGACTGAAGCAATTAACACATGCAGCACACAGAGAACGTTCTTAGCACCGTGCCTGGCACAAGCTTGTGCAACCCTCACCACAATCTAATTTTAGAACATTTCCATTCCCCCTGAAAGAAATCCGATACCCATTCACAGGGACTTCACTTCCCCCCAGCCCCACTACTCTGCATCCTGCTGCTACTGCTGCTAAGTCGCTTCAGTCGTGTCCAAGTCTGTGTGACCCCATAGATGGCAGCCCATCAGGCTCCCCCGTCCCTTGGATTCTCCAGGCAAGAACACTGGAGTGGGTTGCCATTTCCTTCTCTGCATCCTAGGCAACCACTCATATACTTTGTTCTTCTGTAGATTTGTCTGTTCCAGCCATCTCGTGTGAATGGAATGATACAGGATGTAATTTTTAGTGACTGGTTTCTTTCACATAACATAATATTTTTAAGAATAATCCATGTTGTAGAATGTGTCCGTACTTCATTCTTTCTTTTGTACCTAAATAATACTCTATTGTGTACATATATTTTCATTTATCCATTCATCAGCTGATGGAGGTTTGGATTGATCGTTACAAATAATGCAGCTCTGAGCATTACTGTACAAGTTTTTTCATAGACCTATATTTTCATTTGTTTCAGGTATACAGCAAGGAGTGGAACTGCTGGGTCATATACTCATGTAGTAGCTATGTGCTTAACATTTTGCCAAAACTGCCAAACTGTTTTCCAGCGTATCTGTACCATATTTTAATCCCACTTGTGATATATGGGGTTCCATTTTCTTTACATCTTTGCCAGCATTTGTTTTTAACCAAATTAGAGGTATGAAGTAGTACCTCATATTTTTTTTTGAATTTTTCTGCTGGCTAATAATATGAACATCTTATCATATGCTTATTGGTCCTTCCTGTATCATCTTTGGAGAACTATCTAGATGCTTTGCTTATTTTATTTTCTTATTTTCAGCTTGATTGAGTCATAATTGACAGCCTTTGTAAATTGAGTTGTCTTATTATTCAATTGAAAGAATTTTTTCATTCTAGTTATGTCTCTTATCAAATATAATTTGCAAATAGTTTCTACCATTCTTTGGGTTGCCTTTTAATTTCTTTGATTGTGTCCCTTGTAGCACAAATCGTTTTATTTTTGATGAATCTGGTTTATCTCGTCTTTGTTCTATGGCTTGTGCTTTTGCTGTCATAGCGTAGCATTGCCTAACCCAAGTTTATGAATATTTAGTCCTATATTTTTTCTAAGAGTTTTATACTTTTAGCTCCTTTTTTTAGGTTTGTGATCCATCTTGAATTTAATTTTTGTGTATGTTGTAGGCTCGGAGTCCGCCTTCATTATTTTGCATGTGGATTTTCAGTGGTCTTCACATCGTGTGTTGAAAAGTCAATTCTTTCCCCATTCAATGACCTGGGTACCCTTGTTGAAAAATCAGTGGAGCATAAAGCTGAGAGTTACTATCTGGGTTCTCAATCCTATTCCATTGATCTATGTTTATCTTTATGGTAGGACCACACTGTCTTGAATACCAAAGCAAACTGTGGTAAGTTTAAAATCAAGAAGTGTGAGTCCTCCCATTTTTTCAAGATTATTTGCCCTTGCATTTCCTTAAAAACTTTAGGATCAGTTTGTCAGTTTCTGCTGAACAGTCTGGAATTTCAATGTGGGTTGCATTGAAGCTGTAGATCAGTTTTAGGGATAGTAGCCTCTTAAATTATCAAGACCTTCTGATCTACAAATATGGAAATCTTTCTACTTACGTAGATCTTTAATTTCTTATAACATTGTTTTATAGTTTTCAGTGTACATCTTTTGTTAAATGTATACCAATGTATTTTGGGTTTGATGCTATTGTAAATGGAATTGTTTTCTTAATTCCCTTTTTTAACTTTTGTGACATCATTTTCTTCAGCAGTTTTCTTGCCCACATCTCTGGTTTATGCAGGGATGCTCTTCTTCCTGTTGCTCAAAATTGTCTCACTTGTATGCTGATAACTCCCCAAACGGCTACTTGAATTGTGTCCAAATCTCCCATGTCTACGTTTCCAATTGCTTACTGAACATTACCACCTGAAAGTCACAGACAGCTCTAATCATCTCTTCTGGAGTGAACTCATTGATTAATCTTCAAATCTTCTCTTCTCTTTTTTTTTTTTTTTTTGCTATTTGAAAATAGCACTACCAACCTTGTTGCCTAAACCAGAACTCTGAAAACTCATTCTAACCTTCCTTCCTTCCTTCTTGTTCTACATCCTCAGTTTAGTTCAGTAGCTCGGTGGTGTCCAACTCTTTGCGACCCCATGAATCGCAGCACACCAGGCCTCCCTGTCCATCACCAACTCCCGGAGTTCACTCAGACTCACGTCCATCGAGTGGGTGATGCCATCCAGCCATCTCAAGCTCTGTCGTCCCCTTCTCCTCCTGCCCCCAATCCCTCCCAGCGTCAGTCTTTTCCAATGAGTCAACTCTTCGCATGTGGTGGCTAAAGTACTGGACTTTCAGCTGTAGCATCATTCCTTCCAAAGAAATCCCAGGGCTGATCTCCTTCAGAATGGACTGGTTGGATCTCCTTGCAGTCCAAGGGACTCTCAAGAGTCTTCTCCAACACCACAGTTCAAAAGCATCAATTCTTTGGCACTCAGCTTTCTTCACAGTCCAACTCTCACATCCATACATGACCACTAGTAAAACCATAGCCTTGACTAGATGGACCTTTGTGGGTGAAGTAATGTCTCTGCTTTTGAATATGCTATCTAGGTTGGTCATAACTTTCCTTCCAAGGAGTAGGGGTCTTTTAATTTCATGGCTGCAGTTACCATCTGCAGTGATTTTGGAGCCCCCAAAAATAAAGTCTGAGACCGTTTCCACGATTTTCCCCATTTATTTCCCAAGAAGTGATGGGACCAGATGCCATGATCTTTGTCTTATGAATGTTGAGCTTTAAGCCTACTTTTTCACTCTCCACTTTCACTTTCATCAAGAGGCTTTTTAGTTCCTCTTCACTTTCTGCCATAAGGGTGGTGTCATCTGCATATCTGAGGTGTTTGATATTTCTCCCAGCAATCTTGATTCCAGCTTGTGCTTCTTCCAGCCCAGCGTTTCTCATGATGTACTCTGCATAGAAGTTAAATCAGCAGGGTGACAATATACTTGACGTACTCCTTTTCCTATTTGGAACCAGTCTGTTGTTCATGTCCAGTTCTACCTGTTGCTTCCTGACCTGCATATAGGTTTCTCAAGAGGCAGGTCAGGCGGTCTGGTATTCCCATCTCTTTCCAAATTTTCCACTGTTTATTGTGATCCACACCGTCAAATTAAAGGCTTAGGAGGTTTAAATTCAGAAACACAGAGAACGTTCAGGCTTCCCCGTTGGCAATAGCAATAAAGAACCCGCCTGCCGGTGCAGGAGACAGAAGAGATGCGGGTTCGATCCTTGTGTGGGGAAGGTCCTCTGGAGGAGGTCATGGCAACCCAGCCACCTCCAGGATTCTTGCCTACAGGATCCCACGGACAGAGGAGCCTCACCGGCTACAGTCCACAAAGTCCCAAAGAGTCAGACACGACTGAAGCAATTAACACATGCAGCACGCAGAGAACATTCTTAGCACAGTGCCTGGCACAAGCTTGTGCAACCCTCACCACAATCTAATTTTAGAACATTTCCATTCCCCCTGAAAGAAATCCGATACCCATTCACAGGGACTTCACTTCCCCCCAGCCCCACTACTCTGCAATCTAGGCAACCACTCATTTACTTTGTTCTTCTGTAGATCTGTCTGTTCTAGCCACCTAGTGTGAATGGAATAATACAGGATGTAGGTTTTAGTCACTGGTTTCTTTCACTTAACATAATATTTTTAAGAATCATCCATGTTGTAGCATGTGTCTGTACTTCATTCTTTCTTTTGTAGCTGAATAATACTCTATTGTGTACATATATTTTCATTTATCCATTCATCAGCTGATGAAAGGTTTGGATTGATCATTACAAATAATGCAGCTCTGAACATTACTGTACAAGCTTTTTCATAGACCTTGTTTTCATTTCCTTCAGGTATACAGCAAGGAGTGGAATTGCTGGGTCATATACTCATATAGTAGCTATGTGCTTAACATTTTGCCAAAACTTCCAAACTGTTTTCCAGAGTATCTGTACCATATTTTAATCCCACTTGTGATATATGGGGTTCCATTTTCTCTACATCTTTGCCAGCATTTATTATTAACCAACTTAGAGGTATGAAGTAGTACCTCATAGTTTTGATTTGAATTTTTCTGCTGGCTAATAATATGAACATCTTATCATATGCTTATTGGTCCTTCCTGTATCATCTTTGGAGAACTATCTATTCAGATGCTTTGCTTATTTTATTTTCTTATTTTCAGCTTGATTGAGTCATAATTGACAGCCTTTGTAAACTGAGTTGTTTGTCTTTTTATTATTCAATTGAAAGAATTTTTACATTCTAGTTATGTCTCTTATCAAATATAATTTGCAAATAGTTTCTACCATTCTTTGGGTTGCCTTTTAATTTCTTTGATTGTGTCCCTTGTAGCACAAATTGTTTTATTTTTGATGAATCTGGTTTATCTCGTCTTTGTTCTATGGCTTGTGTTTTTGCTGTCATAGCATAGCATTGCCTAACCCAAGTTCATGAATATTTAGTCCTATATTTTTTCTAAGAGTTTTATACTTTTAGCTCCTTTTTTAGGTTTGTGATCCATCTTGAATTTAATTTTTGTGTATGTTGTAGGCTCGGAGTCCGCCTTCATTATTTTGCATGTGGATTTTCAGTGGTCTTCACATCGTGTGTTGAAAAGTCAATTCTTTCCCCATTCAATGGCCTGGGTACCCTTGTTGAAAAATTAGTGGAGCATAAAGCTGAGAGTTACTATCTGGGTTCTCAATCCTATTCCATTGATCTATGTTTATGTTTATGGTAGGACCACACTGTCTTGAATACCAAAGCATGCTGTGGTAAGTTTAAAATCAAGAAGTGTGAGTCCTCCCATTTTCTCAAGATTATTTGCCCTTGCATTTCCTTAAAAATTTAGGATCAGTTTGTCAGTTTCTGCTGAACAGTCTGGAATTTCAATGTGGGTTGCATTGAAGCTGTAGATCAGTTTTAGGGATAGTAGCCTCTTAAATTATCAAGACCTTCTGATCTACAAATATGGAAATCTTTCTACTTACGTAGATCTTTAATTTCTTATAACATTGTTTTATAGTTTTCAGTGTACAGCTTTTGTTAAATGTATACCAGTGTATTTTGGGTTTGATGCTATTATAAATGGAATTGTTTTCTTAATTCCCTTGTTTTATTTTGTGACATCATTTTCTTCAGCAGTTTTCTTGCCCACATCTCTTGTTTATGCAGGGATGCTCTTCTTCCTGTTGCTCAAAATTGTCTCACTTGTATGCTTATAACTCCCCAAACGGCTACTTGAATTGTGTCCAAAACTCCCACCTCTACGTTTACAATTTCTCACTGGACATTACCACCTGAAAGTCACAGACATCTTGCATTCATCTCTTCTGGAGGAAACTCATTGATTAATCTTCCAATCTTCTCTTATTTTATTTATGTATTTTTTGCTATTTGAAAATAGCACTACTAACCTTGTTGCCTAAACCAGAACTCTGAAAACTCATTCTAACCTTCCTTCCTTCCTTCTTGTTCTACATCCTCAGTTCAGTTCAGTCGCTTGGTGGTGTCCAACTCTTTTCAACCCCATGAATCACAGCCCGCCAGGCCTCCCTGTCCATCACCAACTCCCGGAGTTCACTCAGACTCACGTCCATCGAGTCGGTGATAGCCATCCAGCCATCTCATCCTCTGTCATCCCCTTCTCCTCCTGCCTCCAATCCGTCCCAGCATCAGAGTCTTTTCCAATGAGTCACTCTTCACATGAGGCGGCCAAAGTACTGGAGTTTCAGCTGTAGCATCATTCCTTCCAAAGAAATCCCAGGGCTGATCTATTTCAGAATGGACTGGTTGGATCTCCTTGCAGTCCAAGGGACTCTCAAGAGTCTTATCCAACACCACAGTTCAAAAGCATCAATTCTTCGGCACTCAGTCCAACTCTCACATCCATACATGACCCTGGAAAAACCATAGCCTTGACTAGACGTATCATAGATGCCTTCAAAACAATTTCTGGCCTCCTTGGAGTTTTCCCCCCAGTAATTTACAAACCAAGACTTTAAACTTTTGGACTACTCACTGTCCACTTCTTTTTCCTCTTTATATAAAATTGACATCAGTTCTCTGTTCCACTCTCTGAAAGACACCGTAGCTGTTATTTACTGAACTCCTGTGAGACCCACTTCCACCTTTCTAGATGAACACAGCACCTGGCTAATTTTCCTCCACATCCTCAACAGCTCGTCATCACTCCTGACATCTTTAAAACTCATACTAGAGATCCATCAGTCACTGTAACTGTAGGGTCACACGATCTTGTTCACTGCAGTCTTCCAGTTCCACCCTACTTTAGCCATGTACCAGCAGAATCAATCTCTGAATTTAACCATTAGAGGTACCTGGACTGTTTGATTTTTATAGACAGTCCCATATCTACCACTGTACCTCTGCCCCTTCTGTCCCTCCCTGCTTTCTGCTCACCGAGTTCAATGAACACTAAATCCTTCTGTTTGACCTACCTAGGAACCCTCAACTCAGCCCGTTACTACCTTCTCTAACAACAAGGCCCCTATCATGTTCTTGGGACCCACCCTGTCACTGGGAAACCCACACCATGCACACCGTCCAGTTTTTCTATTTATGCCCAGGAACATTGTTGGAAAGAACCTGGGAGTTCTCCGGCTCCCTATAACACATGCTGGCTACAACAGTGCCAGGAATGCCAGCAAAAATCCCCTGATTCATTGCAGGGAATATTCCCCCAATAATTCTATGCACCTAATTTTTATCTATGTACCTCAAAATCTCATGTATCTTCCCTCTATCATTCATGACAAAGACTTCCTATATATGTGTGATGCTCAGTCATGTCTGACTCTTTGCAACCCTATGGACTGTAGCCCACCAGGCTCCTCTGTCCATGGAATTTCCTAGGCAAAAATACTAAAGTGGGTTGTCATTTCCTCCTCCAGGGGCTCTTCCTGACCCAGGGATTGAACCTGCCACTCCTGTGTCTCCTGCATTGGCAGGTGGATTTTTTACCACTGAGCCACTTGGGAAGCCCTAAAGAATCAAATATAATTCATACCTCTTCCACACCTCCTCAGCATAAACCTGTCTCTCCACTTCCTGCAGTTTTCATCTGCTTCAAAGACATTTTTACTCCCATTTATCTGACTTACAATTCTAGATGTTTAACCTTAAAATCTCTCCAGAAGTTCGGTGCCACATTAACAACTTCTTACATCCTTAGTACCAAGCTGGCACACGGTAGCCACTTAATAGATGTTTATTGATTGAATGAGTAAATAAATAAATCTACACCTAGATGTCCTACTTCCAATTCAACTCTAGATTAAGTGGAGTTACTGGAGAAGAAAGAAAAGGATGGTCAAAAAAGAAGACTAGTTTCTGCTCCTTCCACTCCAGATGCTATAAACTCCAACTCTAAGTCTCTGAAGGTTCTGTTGTTTTTTCAGCAGAGGCTTTTTTGGGAGATAATTGGCACATGGAATCAAACCCACATTTAATTACTCTAAATGAAATAAAAACGATTGATTGCACACACAGTGTTTTAAAGGGCAGTAAAATCATATTACTTAAATACACGGTATACATAAAGTAACATAGTTATAAAATCAAAGGAGCATAACATCACCCCCGAACCATCTTGATCTCTAGCATTCTTCTGCTGTACTCAGATTCTTATAGCTGGATGGCTGGTTTTTTGTGTTCTTCAAACATGTAGGAGCTTCATGATAGCATAAAAAAATTAGTCACCCACCACCCACCATTGTTCTATATGCTTTTCCACATGCTGTTTCTATTAGGTATACTATTTTAAATTTCTTATGATCTTGTTTAAAGTATGTGTTTATAAATCGTAAATTCTGTTTTTCTGGTTTCTTCATCTATGATTTTTTTTTTCCCCTCTCATGTGAATGGATTCCAGAAAACCCAGAAACAATATCTATCAAGATCCAAGCAGCAGAGGAAGGAGAGGACTAGCAAATAAACATTTTCCAGTGTCGGGTTAGGAAGATATTCGATCTTTCAATGTGTTCAACAAATGGGTTTAATAATGCACATTTCAGTGTAAAACAGTTCACAACAGAAATATTTGCTACTCAGCCCATTTATCCTGGGAATTACACAACATGGACCATTTTCAATAACTTCTTTTCATTATAATGATTTCCTCCTGCTCGACCAACAGAAATGTACAAACCATTTTGGTCTAGAAATGTAATATGATGAGATACAAATGTATTAAAGAAAAATTAAAGGACAGTTCTATCACTTTGGTTTAGGGTTATACTGTCTTTCTCAGGTAATTCAGCCTCTTTAAATCTTTCCAACCAGAATATAAAATCGCTTTTTATTCAGAATCCATTCAACTAAACAACTTGAAAAAGCAGGTTTATTTTAAAGTCTTGGTAAAATACAGGTAGACCAAAAATAGATTAAGTTACATTTTGGGGTGCCTAATTGGTTTCTTTTACATTTTTTTTAGTGCCCACAGTATTTGTTCATCATTTATTTGTTGAGAAACTATTCTTCAGCCCAGATATTCATAGTTTCATGCTTCAGGAACACAGGTAAGTGATAAACTTCCATGGAACTCAAGCAAAGAAATTCTTTATATTTCAAATCACTTTGCACTCTGAAAGATACCCGCCTTCCTCTTCACCTCAAAATCTTTCATGGAGTCATAATTTCTATAGAAACCTGCATATGCTTTCTTTCCTGGTTCAGCTATAGCAAAGTTACAGAAAGTTGCAGTTCCCAGGGAGACAATGAATGTTCCAACAATATGAAATCGCAGATGCTTGGCCAGAAAGCCATGCATCTGAGGTTTTGTCGAAGAACTGGATATGGTAGTTTTTCTCCTTGATGGCCCAACACTGACGTCCTTTCAGACTGATGGAGAAATGGACCTAATTTTATAACTTTAAGATCATGAAGTGTTTTTTGAATCAAAAGAGATAACATATGTTTAACATAATTGTGACTTTTTATATTTTATGTTCTAATATCAATCCATACAGATTATATAGGTAGTAATTTTTGCTTAATAAGGCCATCCAATTTTGTGAAACCTTTTCAAATATTCTGAGTGACCAGAAATTGGGCTTCCCAGGTGGCACTGAGTGGTAAAGAACCTGCCCACCATTGCAGGAGACATAAGAGACTCGAGAGACATGGGTTCAATCCCTGGGTCAGGAAGATTCCCTGAAGGAGGGTGTGACAACCCACTCCAGTATTCTTGCCTGGAGAATCCCGTGGACAGAGGAGCCTGGCAGGTGATGGTCCATAGGCTTGCAAAGAGTCGGACATGCCTGAAGCGATTTAGCACAATATTCAAATGATTAAATGGTGAAGTTACGACTTAGCAAGCATGCATGTAACTTCATTTAATCATTTATTTAGCAAACAGGTACTGAAGTATATGATGTGTATGGTGAAACAGTAGGAACTAGTTCCCCAAGTAATAGAATAATAAATAATCAATAATAGGAAGAATTGAGATATACTTCCATATCACTATAATTTTCAGTAGTAATTGTCACAAAAGAGATGGTATAAAAATTCATAGAACTGTAGAGAATTGTGATGTTTTCAGTGATGTTTTCTAATTAGTTCTTAGACTTTTATGTTACAAAGCTACCTGATTGTCCCATAAAGCACCATCCTTACTCATGGTTTTCTTCTTGTTGTCTTTGTATACTCAGACTTTTTGACCACATTTGTCTAATTCTTGAGAAGTAAAAATTCAGGGCATGTTTATTTACTGAACACATATTGTGAGTAAGGTCTAAGCTAGCTGCTAGTCGTGTACCTCAGGACTACAGCAGGCACTGTCCCTTCACTCATGGAGCTCCTAATCTAATAGGGAAAAGGGGAAAAAAAAAACAAACATGTTTCCACTGAACATGTCTTTCATTCCTTTCTACATTCTCACCATCACTGGAATTGAACATTATTAAGCACCACAGTGACCACATTACTTCATTGATGTTCCTTAGAAGCAGCAAGCAATACAGTTGGTTATGGTTGATTTCATGGTTTGCCTGTGACTGTTGAGAAGACATGACAGTGTTTTCTAAAGCATTTCGTGAATGCTGCTGGCATAACCCACATATGGGTTAGAAATGCTGAGATGGCATTTCTGATTAACCTGAGCAGCCAACAGTCTTTGATAAAAGGCCTCTGATTTCTAAAGCAGGGCCTGCTTGAAAGAGCAAAACTCTTCAGGAAGTGAGCAGTCTAAGACATTTGCTTCTGGGGACTCTTCCTGGTGACATAACAGGTCCTTTCCCTCTAGAGCTCTTCCTCTGTGAATGAGAGCAGAGAGAAACAGCAGAAGAATGGAGGAGAGGAAAGAGAGACTAATGCAAAACAGATCCTGCGGTATGTGAGCGAGAAGTAGAGGAGAGAGTGAGGAAAGGCGGAGCTTAGGAGAAAGAGGAAAGAAGGGCTGGGGAGTGAGGGGACGAGGAAGGAAGGGACAAAGGGAGGGCGGGCGGAAGGAAGGAAGGACGGGAGGAGAGAGGAGGGGAGGGAAAAGACCGAGCTTTTGTGGAGCACAAGTAGCAAGGGCTCCAAGGGCGTGGTGGCCGTACCCGTTGGACACACAGTACTGTGGAGTCAGTCCCGGGCCAGGTCCCAGGAGCAAGGACAGTAAAACACTTAAGAAGCGACAGCTGTTTTATCAGGAGGAATATTAGCAAAAATCGTAGCTACTTGCACTTTCTTTGTGCCAATCCTGTAAGTGCTTTACATGAATTATCTCATTAGATCCTCAGGACAACCCTAGAGGCAGAGAGCCTTAACCCGGATAAAGAAACTCAGAGCAGTTAAGTAACTTATCCAAGGAGACAAAGCTGACAAGTGGCAGAGCTTGGATTTGAACCAACATAGCTGGCCTTCAGCGCCTCTACTCTGAAGCACCATGACTGCTGCTCATTGGACTTGCAAGAACCTGCTGTAATAAGACGGCAGAAAGGAAGTGTGGTGGATTGGGACATGAATCTGAATCGGGGCATTTCTGGTTTTCAAACTGCTCCCCTCTCTTTATGTGAGGAGAGACAGATATTTTAAACAAAACAAACACTTGTTACACACACATTTCAGTGTAAGAGATAATTACAATTGAATATCCTGATTTTATAGTCTTAGTGATTTTAGATATAATTTAACCTATGGTGCATGAATCAAATTACCCTTAATTGGCACCTTTGTGAACAATCCCAGCTGAAGCCCCCTAACAGAATGTTGGTTGGTCGTGAAATAACCTAAATTTAGGAAGACTGCACTAATGTATGTGGGTTTCCCAGGTGGCGCTATTGCTAAAGGATCTGCCTGCCAGTGCAGGAGACACAGGAGTCACAGGTTCCATCCCTGGGTCGGGAAGATCCCCTGGAGGAGGGCATGGCAACCCACTCCAGTGTTCTTGCCTAGAGAATCCCATGGACAGAGGAACCTGGCGGGTTACAGTCCATTGGGGTTGCAAAGAGTCAGACACAACTGAAGTGTGTCTAAGGTATGTATTATAGATAGTTACTCTTAATGAGTAAAGTTAATGAACCCAGCCCAGGACTGACTAGTTGTAAGCCTGGGTAATAGGAAGAGAGTTCATTTTTTCATTCAACAAATATTTATTCAGTAACCACTCTGAGTGACTATTTTAGTTAATACAAGAGTATACAAAGTAAAGCTCTTCTGTAGGTTACATTCTGGGAGGTAGAGTGGAGACTGATACTAAACAAAGAAACATTAATATAATGTGTCAGATGACAGTAATGCCAAAAAAGAATGATAAGGTGAAATAAGATGGATAGAGAAACTGGAGTGAGTGCAACTCAGGCAGAGTTGTCAAAGAAGATCCCTCTACTGACTTCTGAATGAGACCTGAGGGCGATGAGGCAGACAGCCGTGCCCATGCGTAGGTGAAGAGCATTTCAGCCAGAGGGCACAGCCAGTGGAAAGGCTCAGGGGCATGAACGTGCTTGGTGGCCCAGCAAGGAGGCCAGTGCAGCTGTGCAGAAGCAGCAGGAGAGGGGGCAGCGAGGAGAACCAGCACAGAGAGTGAGTAGGGCATGACTGGAAGGCTTGGAAACCCTGGAAAGGAAATCTGAGAGAAACGGGACGACCCTGGAGAGTCTTTGACACTGAACAGGAATGATGCGATCTCACTTCGGTTTTAGCAAGCATCACGTGGACTGCTGTGTGGAGAAGGCGAAGGGGCAAGGACAGAAGCAGGAAGACCAGTTAGGAGGCTATTGCAAGAGACCTGGTGATGGATGAGGATGACTGCTCTAGTGGTGTGAGTGCGACTGTATGGCTGGCAGGATTTTACCAATGGAGTGACTACAAGGCTTGAAAAACAGAGCAGAGTCAGGCTGAGTTGCTACATTTTGGACTAAGCTACCAGACAAATACAGATTTTATTTACTAAGGTGGAAACAACTGTGGGAGAAGTTTGGGGAGGAAAATGAAGAGTTCAGTTTTGGATGGGTTAAATTTGAGATGCCTATTGGACATTTGTGCTCCCTGCCAACTCAGGAGCCATAAGAGATGTGAGTTTGATCCCTGGGTCAGGAAGATCCTCTGGAGGAAGTCACGGCAACCCACTCCAGTATTCTTGCCTGGAGAATCCCATGGACAGAGGAGACTGGTGGGCTACAGTCCATGGGGTCACAGAGTCGGACATGACTGCAGCAACCTAGCATACACTCACACATGCATCAAATATCATGTAGGCAGTTGGATATATATCTGGAATTCAAAAGGAGTATCCAGGTGAAGGTATAAATCTTGGAGGATCAGTATGCAATGATATTTATTTAAAGTCATGGCACTAGATGAAGTTACTCAGAGAGTGAGATTGAAGAGTGGGGAAAGGAGCTATAAGGATTAACCCTTAAAACACATCATATGGTCTCCATGTTTGTGTCCTCCCCAAATTGATACATTGTAAGCTTAATCCCCAACGTGGGGTGTGTGGAGATGGGGGTTGCTGGGAAGTAATTAGATCAGAAGAATGGAGCCCTCATGAAGAAATTGGTGCCCTTATAAGAAGAGTCTCTGCTCTCTGCCTTGTGAGGAGATGACTGTCCATAAGCCAGGAAGAGGGTCGTCATAGTGGCACCCTATTCTTGTGCCTCCCAGCCTCTAGAACTATGAGAAATAAATGTTTGTTGCTTACAGCACCCAATTTATGGTACTTTTGTTATGGCAGCCCAAACTGAAGGCTATACACCAACCTAGAGGCTTGGAAGAAGAAAAATGACCAACAAGTGAATAGATAAGGCCATGAGAGAAGAAGAAAAGCAAGAGAGTAGGGTGCTGGAGACAGCAAAGAAAGCAGTTCAAGAAGGGTAAGCATGCAAGTGGATGGAATTTCTTCCTTCATTTCTTCTATTTTCTCAGTGAAATCAAAAGTAGGGCATCATGAAATGAGACTAGGAAGAAAGTGCTGGAGATTTGAGAAGACAGAATATAGGAGATAATCTTTGGGAAACCAAGATCAAGAATGGACTAGGGACATGCAGTAGCACTGCCTTGGTGGGTGGGCTCTCTTGAAAGCTGGTTATTTGGCAAACATACTCACGGGCCAGAGCAGGTTGGCTGTGGTGGCTCTGCGGTGCAGAGTTCAGTGTCAGGCTTGTTCAGCTTCAGGGTTAAATGTGCAGAGGGAAGGGAGAGGACATTAACAGAGCTAAGACAGACTCAGCAGGAGCATCACCTTCCAGCCCCTGGTCAGGATGAAAGGCCAGGGAACAGGGCTGGATTAAGCCAAGAATTTCCCAGGGTGGCCTAAAATACTTGGAATTGGAAGACACCCTACGATGGACTAGTGGTTGAGTAGAGATAGCAAAAGTGAAGACCAACAGAGTAAGAAGAGATCATAAATCTGAAGAGTTATGAAGTCAACCAGACAGAAATACTAAGAACAGGTATAGAAAAAGAGAGTGAATCAGGTTGGGTTTGTGGCTAGGGTCCAGGCAGTGACAACTATCAAGAAAAGGATGATGGGAATCCATTTTTATATGCATACCACAGGGGATGTTCTGATAGGTTAAATGGGAGTCAGTGAACTTGCAGAGGAACAGTTCAACCCATGACTGTTGAGTCTTAGAAGATACCTCCAGATGTGGGGCAGGACCCAGAGGAAGAGCTGGTGGTGCAAAGCATTGTTGCTGTTCAGTCACCAAGTCATGTCTGACTGCAACCCCATGAACTGCAGCATGCCAGGCTGCCCTGTCCTTCACTGTCTCCCAGAGTTTGCTCAAATTCATGTCCGTTGAGTCAGTGATGCTATCTAACCATCTCATCCTCTACTGCCCTCTTCTCCTTAGCCTTCAATCTTTCCCAGCATCAGGGTCTTTTCCAGTGAGTCACCTCTTTGCATCAGGTGACCAAGGTATTGGAGCTTCAGCTTCAGCATCAGTTCTTCCAGTGAATATTTAGGGTTGATTTCCTTTAGGATTGACTAGTTTTATCTTCTTGCACTCTGAGGGACTCTCAAGAGTCTTCTCCAGCACCACAGTTCAAAAGCATTATTTCTTCAGTGCTCAGCCTTCTTTATGGTCCAACTCTCACATCGTACAAACAAAAGAACATCAAATCAAGAAGCGGCAGAAGTCATGGCTTGTGACAGCTAAGACAGGAGAGAATTTTTGGAAAAGATGAAAATGAGCATGTGGTAAGTGCTGAGCCTAACAACTAAGAAAAAGCTAGCACTGATTGCGTCAGTGATGATGTGGGAAAGAACAGTTTTACAGAAGCAGTGAGAGGAGCACACACCCCGTGAAGGTGAAGGAGGCCTGAACAGTGGCGGGAATGCCCACACCTGGAACGTCCATCCCAGATGCTCAGCAGAAAGGCAGGCCCTCTACAAAATTCGCAGGCTCAGTCCAAGTGGATATATAGACACCTTGCTCAAAAATTACTATAGCGGCCACAGCAGAGGATTCTACCCAGCACAGGGCTCTTCTATGTAACTCATGCAAGTGGCCCTGCAGATGGCAAAGGGGGAAAAATAGCAGAATCATTTGAAACCAGCAGTGAAAAACTGCAGAATGGTGGATCTGGGTGTATTTAAAGGCGGAACTAGCCAAAGGGGGCTTCCCAGGTGGCCCGAATGGTAAAGAATCCGCCTGCTATTGCAGGAGATGTAAGAGACCTGAGTTTGATCCCTGGGATGGGAAGTTCCCTTGAAGGAGGGCATGGCAACCCACTCCAGTATTCTTGCCTGAAGAATCCCATGGACAGAGGAGCCTGGTGGGCTACAGTCCACAGGGTAGCAGAGTCACACACAACTGAGCACACACGCAGGCAAAGGGGAAGGTCTCTATACTCCATGTGGCCACTGGATATTTTCATTTGGCTGTCATCTCGAATTCCAAAGTGGAAATCCTAAACCTTCACCAAGGGGACTTCCCTGGTGGTCCAGTGGCTAAGACTCCCCTTCCAATGCAGGGGGTTCAGGTTCAGTGCCTGGTCAGAGAGTCAAGATTCCACATGCCTCATGGCCAAAAAACCCAAAACATAAAACAGAAGCAGTATTGTAACAAATTCAATAAAGACTTTAAAAATAGTCCACATCAAAAAAAATCTTAAAAAAGAAAAAACTGGAAATAGAACTGCCATTCAACCCAGCAATCCCACTGCTGGGCATACACACTGAGGAAACCAGAACTGAAAGAGACACGTGTACCCCAATGTTCATTGCAGCATTGTTTACAATAGCTGGGACACAGAAGCAACCCAGATGTCCATCGACAGATGAGTGGATAAGGAAGTTGTGGTACGTATACACAATGGAATATTATTCAGCTATAAAAAAGAATGCATTTGAGTCAGCTCAAATGAGGTCGATGAAACTGGAGCCTATTATACAGAATGAAGTAAGTCAGAAAGAGAAACACCGATACAATACATTAACGTGTATGTACGGAATTTAGAAAGATGGTAATGACAACCCTATATGCAAGACGGCAAAAGAGACACAGATGTAAAGAACAGACTTTTGTACTATGTGGGAAAAGGCAAGGGTGGGACGATATAAGAGAATAGCATTGAAACATGTATATTACCATATGTAAATAGATGACCAGGGCAAGTTCAATGCATGAAGCAGGACACTCAAAGCCGGTGCTCTGGGACAACCCAGAGGAATGGGGTGGAAAGAGAGATAGGAGGGGGGTTCAGGATGGGGGACACACGTACACCAATGGCTGATTCATGTCGACGTATGGCAAAAAACACCACAATATTGTAAAGTAATTAGCCTCCAATTGAAATAAATAAATTCATTTTTAAATAAATAATAAAAGCATCCCTTGAACAAAAAAGAAATAGTCCACATCAAAAAAATATTAAAAAAAAAACTTCAGGCCATCTCCTTTTGCCATCTTTCTTTTTATCTATTATGGACTATATTATTATCACTATTATTATTATTAATTATTTTGATACCTTGGACCCAAAGCCTGGTTAGAAGTTTGGTCCTGTGCCTCCATTTCATTGTCTGCAAACTGGAGATAATGAGGAGGTTTAAATGGGTTAGTTTACATACAGTGCCTGAGCTATCTTGGCAGGCTGCTGCTGCTAAGTCGCTTCAGTCGTGTCCGACTCTGTGTGACCCCATAGACGGCAGCTCACCAGGCTCCCCCGTCCCTGGGATTCTCCAGGCAAGAACACTGGAGTGGGTTGCCATTTCCTTCTCCAATGCAGGAAAGTGAAAAGTGAAAGTGAAGTCGCTCAGTCGTGTCCGACTTTTAGTGACCCCATGGACTGCAGCCTACCAGGCTCCTCCGTCCATGGGATTTTCCAGGCAAGAGTACTGGAGTGGGGTGCCATTGCCTTCTCCGTCTTGGCAGGCTATATACATGTTAACTCTTCCTATAATTCTGCTTATCTTGTTATTAAACAAATCCTGTTAGATATTTCCTCTGAATTCTCTCTTATAGCCATTCTCTGTCTCTATATATATCCATTCTTATCATCTTGGTCTTTTCACCACTGGCAGGAGCTTGGCCTCCCTGATTTCAGCCTCTTGACCCTGCTAGTACCAAGTACACAACTTTTATGCTATTACTGCTCCAAGAGCCACATTCTCGGCTCAAAAAAATCTTAAATCAGTTTTGTGTTTTGCCTGGAAATCAAGCTTAAGCGGCCCTGCCTGGATCTCATGGCTCTTTCTGACCACCATGAACCCACAGGTAGGATCAATGCAGCTCCACGAGCTTTGTATCAACCATTCTGTGTTTTCCTGTGTCAGGGGAGGTGGGGATGGTGCAACCCAGAGGAGGAGACCTTTACCTACCCTGCTTCAGAGATCACTCCTAAAGAAGACAGTGTGGAAGCCAGAGTGGGGAGGAAACAGGAGAGCCTGGTGCTCCACAGGGCAGTCGGTGCTCGGATGGAGGACCATTTGCCGGCCCCTGTGTTTCCTGCGGTCCCGTAGCTTTCGTCTAGCCAGCACCTGTGGCTCCCTACTCTGGGCCAGGATTTAGAGATAAAGCAATAAAAGCTGCAGATCCCACACTGAAGGAGTCTTATCATCCCGGGGGACCTCAGTAGGAGGCAGAACAGAACTCCAGGAACTGGGGGTGCATCTGTCTGATGGTAAGGAGGTGAAAGCTATGAGGAAAATGGCTCACAAGGAAGCCCTGGAGTATCAAAGGACAGAAAGCTGAGGAGACATCCCTGGGAAGTTCAAAACATAATATAAAAACTGAAAAGGGCAGGGGAGGACTTCCCTGGTGACACAGTGGATAAGAATCTGCCTGCCAATGGAGGGGACACAAATTTGATCCTTGGTCCGGGAAGATCTCACATATCATGGAGGAACCAAGCCCCTGCACCGCAACCACTAAAGCCCGTGTGCTCCAGAGCCTGTGCTCCGCAACAGGAGAAGCCGCTGCAATGAGCCCGAGCACGGCAATGGACAGCAGCCCCGGCTCGTGGCAACTAGAGAAAGCCTGTGCAGCAACAAAGACAGCACAGTCAAAAATAAAAATTAATTAAAGAAAGAAAAAAAGAAAGAAACTACAGAGTAGTTGCCCTCAAGAGTTTCTAAAGAGAGCATATGGGGTGGGAAACGCAGTGTCATCTAAGGCAACTTCTGCTAAAGCCAAGAAGATCAGGTCGGAGTGGAGTGAGGAGGTGGAGAGGATGACAGGATAACTACAGTCTGCACTGCAAACAAGAGAAGTAGGAGCCAGCGGCTGCGGAGGCGTGATCAACAGAGGCGCTCTTGAGGGGGCAGCCACGCACAGGGCTCTGGAGACAAGTGTCAGCAAATCTGGGGTACAGATCAAAGGGGCAGAACGAGGTGCCCCCACACCAAAGCAGTGGAGAAAGGAAGAACAGAGCCGCCTGTAGGGAAGAGAGTGCGGAGGACAGGGAGGAGCAGACAGAGGAGATGGAGCAGCCCTGGGACAAGATCTGGACAAGACGAGTAGCCTCCGAGGAGACAGCGCACATGCCCAGAGGCAGCCGTGGCTTCGTTACAGTCCACTATCTTTTTAGGTGCTCTGTTTCAGGCTGCTCCTTCTGCAACAGGTGGATGTTTCAACCCAGTTAAAAAGAATGACCTGCCAGTCAGAGGGTTAGCTGTCCATAAAAACAGAAAGACTAGGAAACGTGCTTTCATGAAAGAGATACTAACCAGTCCTAATACTGGTTAAGGGTCTGCTAAATGCATTTATTTAGTTCTCACACCAACCTAATGTGGCGGAAGATAGCATCCCTACTTTATGAGTGAGGGAAACCAGAGATCTGAAAGTTTAAGAACCTAGTCCAGGGCCACGTGGTGGAGCCAGGCTTCTAACCCAGGACTCTCTGGGTCCAACTGCCTAAACGTTTTTTACCTTGTGCCTCTAGGGAGGACCTTAAAACCACGCACAAGGGCTGATGTGGTAGAAAACAAAAGCACAGAGTCTGCTTTTCTCTGCACGTTATCATAATGGCTTTGGATAAACAGCTCTCAGAATTGCTGGTTTCCACTGGAGCCCCTCAGATTCGCTGCGTACTGCTTTTAACCCTCGGGCCCCCCACTTTGCACTGCCTCACAGGGGGCCAGCGGCCCCAGATGTTTACAATAGTTTACAGATATGTCACATCTTCCAAAGTTAGGATTCATGATAGCTTATTTTTTTCATGATACCTTTGAAGAATTTCTGTTTTCATCCATGATTTCTAATCTTAAGTATCCTAGTTCTATATGTACTATTATAATTTACTGATCAAATTTTATTAATGAGGGTTGATTCATTCACTCATCATATTTACTTTCAGCCAAAAAAGTTAAAACCTGGCTCCTCCCTCCCCATTTCTAAGGAAAATGCTAGTGAATTCTCCTAATGTTTTTCTGAAGTCCTCATTTCTATTCAGTCTTGAAAATCCAGAGAGTTAAGTTACAGAGATCCCAGTAATTCACATTTGAAGTCCAGACCCCTCTCTGGGTGCTGATGTCAGAGTCCCATCTTCTGTCACTACTCTAATTTAGGGCATTTATAAAAAATGGATGTATCATGATGGTGCCAGGCTTGGCATGCTAGACTGGACCATAGCACTTTCAAGGTGCAGCCGCCATAGAAACGGTCCAGTCTCATCATCTTCTACGGACAAGGACCTTAAGACCCAGGGCCTTCGCTGAGTTGTCCAAAGTCACACAGGTAGTTTGTAGGCAACTTCATTTTAAATTTCACGTGGACCAGCAGCCTCCATGATACTCCCATATCTTCTCCAGCGAAGGGAAAACTCTTTACTGCTTCTCTCCAAACTATTTTTGTAACATCTTCCTGAATAATTAGCAAACCCATTTAATAGGCACAGACACTGAAGGTCAGAAAGGTTAAATATCTGTTCCCTGAGGGTACAGTGAACATTGCTGAGAGAGGAATAAAACACAAACTCCCGACTCAGAAATCAAGGGTTCTGCCCTTTAGGGTATATAGACGTTAAGGATATTGGCAAATAAAATGAATAATCTTTACAGGTTCTGGACTCTACAGTATCTAACTTACCTCGGAGTTTTAGTATTTGTTCTTTTCAGAGAAAAATAATTTAATCGGGATTTTTAGGGTTAGAGAATACAGACAATTACCTAAATGCAGTTTCCTTCTGGTAAGATTTTAGAATTCGTCTTTCAGACAAATTCAGAAATGTATGTGAACGCATTTTCTTTCAGACAGAAATGTTGTAAATGACTAATCTCTGCAACACAAGAGAAAACACTAAGAAATCCACACAAAGTAGCAGGATGCCCTTGTTCTTTCCTGTTTAAGAAAAGTGGAACACCACCCTCCACTTTGAGATGTTATCCTAATTATGTCTCACGATCCCAGGCTGCTTTGTGCCTGTTTGCCTCAGAGAGACAAGCGCCATTGCTGTGTTCATTGACCACCTACTATGGCCAGACGGCACTGCCAGGGGCTGGGACATTGTAGAAGGGAGCTAGGCACAGTGGATGCTCTCGGGGAGCTCGGGGTGGAGCAGAGCAGAGCACCAAGCTTTGAGGAAGGCAAGAAGCAGATGGGCTCTAGGAGTTAGAGCAAAGAGGTTCGGCTGAGGGACTCGCCCAGGTTTTAAGGAAGAGCTGGGCCTTAAAAGGACTGTAGAATTTAGTGAAGAGGGCTAAAAGGAAATGGAGCAGAAGACAGAAGAGACTCCTTTCTAGGGTCCTGAAGTCAGCAAACTGATCCTTAAAGTTTGGTTGGATTATATTTAAAAAATTATCCTGATACATCGCTCTGAAGGAAATCAATAGATTGTCCCCAAAGAAGAAGAAATAAAGGATACGAAGTCAACTTTCCCATTGACAAACATTTATTGGACCCAAAATACTTGCCAGATACTGCGCTGGGTATCAGGAATACAAAACTTTGAGAAACCTTGAACAAAATTAAAGTGGGCATTAAAAATTGGATCCTGTCTTCAATTCATGGTAAAATGTTTGACCCACAGAGCTATGCTATTACATACTTTCTTCTAGACATTCAGAGAATTCTGCCAAGAATTCCATTCTGTATTATTTTCAGGGGAAATCCATCATGAGACAACATAAAAGAGTTACATGAATATGGACCCATACACTATGCAGTCTCATTCACTACATAATAGGAGAGACACAGAATGCCGTTCATTCAGAAAGAATCCGTTGTCTGGACATGCTATACTTAGAGCACTGAGGAACATCTCTTGGTCCCGGGACCTTAGCATATGCCTTCTTCACATATCCCTACTACCAAGCCATTCACAGGAGGTTCTCCCGGGTGACCTTCTCTCTCTTTCTTCCTATCTCCCGGATCCCGCTTTATCATCATTCACCTCCATTGTGTTGGACCTACACTGCTTCATCTGAACAATCTATCTGAAACACGTATACACCTTTTAGCTCAACCACAGGCAGCTATGACGACACAACTGTTAGGCCACGTGTGCAGAATACAAGTATTCTCTTGGAAAAGAAATGTAGGAAGTCACTGAATAGGATGGGACACTCTAAACGGAAAAGTAAATGGAGGTATTTCAGTGTGACTGTCACCATCTTTTTAAGTGTATTTCCACAGTTATTTTTCTGATAGCTCAGAATTCTAATGTAGTTGATGAAAGAATCTTAAGAACATGTTTCAAACGAGTCACAACAATATGCCAGGAACATAAAGGTATTCACACTCACACACAAAGGGAACAGAAGATAGGAGTATCTATCAAAAGGGAAAAAACTGAAAAGATGATGATAATTATACAGATATGAACATAGTGCTGACATGTTGCATGGGGATAATTGTAATTTCATCCCATGAAAATGGAATGTTTTCAATAGATAATATTATTTGGCTTTTCTCCTTTAATTTTATAAGCTACTAATTTATTTTTTTTCCCCTCATTGCAGTATCAAAACCATTTAAGTTCCACTGCTCAAATGCAGTGTACTAGAGCACATGCAACAGCAGGAAGAGAAAAATCCAGATCATTTCCAAATTGACGGGAAGCAATTTATTTAGAAGGTTGAACTTAAAGTCCAAAAATTTACAATTGAAAAATTTGGTGGTACAGTTGACTTTTTCCAAGATATTTAGCAGATTTTCAATATTATATTTTAAAGGCCAATCCTCCAAAAAAACCCAGTTTAGAAATGCCTGAGGGAGGGGAGAAAATGCATTCAAATGCACTGAATTATATTATGCCTTTTCTGTTGAAATAACAGTTTTTTGTGGTAATTACTTAATAAAGGTAATGTTCATATACACATATAACTCAAATTAAAATTGAGGGTAACTAATTTCAAAGTTATTAAACCAGAGAAGTTTTTTATCAAGATGATAAACAGAACTTTGTAGACAAAAAGTATAAATTTACATGACCTCTAATTAAACTTATTGTATAGTAGATTCTAACAAAACTTCATTTCTGAGTTTCTGGAAAATGTACTTTATAAACTCAAATGGCTAATATAAATCAGAGATCATTTAGAATTAGATGTACATTATACAATTACTAATTTTAAACACATTTCTGATTTCTTAAACAGTGTTATAAAAGTATAGACCAGAATTAAAATTTTCATTTTTATTTTAGGAAAAACAAAAACTTACAGATATTTGGTATAAAATGTTCACACAGGGAATGTATCTCTTACGTGACACTCAGAAAACTTTTAGGGTAAGCTACAACAGTGTATTTGGAAATCCATGAATTCCAATTTTTTAAAAACTAAGGTGATTTGCAACTTTAGAATATCTGAGATGTAGTGTGAAAATACTGGTACAAATAATTATTTTGGAATGATGTACTCATTCATGGAGGACTCCTAAACAAAGGAGTCGGAATTTTGTTCACAGTTTGTAAACTTGGCACAAATTTTGGTATGACAACCTGTTACCCACAAAGGAAGGTATCCATAAACAAAAACAATCTGGTATATACTAATTTTATACAATCCATTGTAAAACTTCCTGATCTGAAGCTTTAACCAACCTGGAGTTTGAATGAACCATAACCAAGGAGAGTGAACAAGACAAATTAACAGTATCAGAGAAAGCAGATGACATAAAGAGAGCTAACACTCAGTATTAGTGTATGTAATTAAATAAAGTTTCATTGTTTTTGACATTGCCCGAGTGATCTAGTAAGCTAAATCATGGAGTTTCTAATTCACTTATGGTTGTTATCCAATTCAGGAATGAAAAATGCAACCCAGTGTAGAAAAGATATTTTTCTGTTAATTTAAAAGATATTTACAGCTTAGTATTTTTAAACAAATTATTTACTCAAATTCTTATAATCATTTGCTGGTTCCTATGACTATTGACAATTATTTCTGAGTTACATAAATGTGTTAATTACCAACAAATAAATCTTTTTTTTTAAAAAAGCATTGATAGTGTGAGCAATTATCAAAATGGAGGATTCCCATTTGTGTCTCTGGTTTAAAGTCTAATTAGTGATTTGTAATGATCCAATATTTTATAGAAATACAAATTCCAACACTTTGTTTTCTTAAGTTTGTAAGGTATATGAGATTATAGCTATCTTTACAAATATAAATTTTGTTCAGAAATTGGATTTCATTTTAGAAGATATGCTTCTAAACACAAAAAATGTATTTTATGAATTATCTTAAGCATAAAACACACTTTTTATTTTTTAAGAAGTATTATAATGCCTTGCAAAATATTTGCTAATGTTAATGCAACAATTTTTATTTACCTAACCTGTTACTTCACATTATACTATAGAATCAATTTTATAAAGCCAAATTTTGATCTACTGTGAAATTAGCAAAATAGTTTAATTCAAAATGTCAAAAGATTTATAGAGGTAGTATTTTTCATTCAAACAGAATTTTTCTGGGTTTTAATTTTTACACAGAGTCCTGAAATAAGTAACTTTTTTTAGGGTTTGCATTAAGATATTTCAAAGGGTTTCAAGTATTTTACAGATAGAGATTTTGGATAATATTGAATTCTTTCAAAAAAATAGTCATTTTAAGTTTTGTTTTACTTCATTATAGAAGTCTAGAAGACTTTTCTTTTTCTCCAAAATCTAATTTTCACCTGAAATATTGAGGTTTTCTCACCAGGTAAAGTATACATTCTTACAAAGTTTCAAATTTCAGAAGTCCAGTAATGCATTTAAAGGAAGCACCCATCGAATCGTGCTCTCTCTTCTTTGTGTGTGTGTGCGTGTGTCTATTATCTTGCTGTTCTGTTATTTAAAGTCAATTTTAGGCTTTTTACCTCCACAGAAATACCTTAGTGAACCCTCAGCAGTTACTAATCACTTAATAACTGTGAACCGGCCAGCCCCTTCAAGTAGATCGTTAACCACAAAAGTGCCAGACAATTTCCAAATCATATCCTCTGTCCAGAAGGAAAAGATAGGGCTTTGTGAGGCCGAAAGGAAGCGAAGGAAAACAAAACAAATGTAGCTCATGCTGAAAGTGAAAAGTGCTTGGACAGATTAGTATTTTCTTTTCTGCAAGGCGTCCTGCCAATTTTTTTTAATAAAGTTATTTTTTTGGTCTGATTTTTCAGTTTCTTGGAAAGTGTTAGTATTTACCATCCCCACCGGCCCCTCATGATTATTATTGGTCGTTTTGTGTTTTCCCCATCCGTCTACATCAGTGACTGCTGAAACCCCCCGCCCGCCTCACTCTGTCAAAAACCCCAACTCTGGGCGACCCTGGGTTTGGTAACTCAGCCGACTGCCGACCACACATCCCACTCTCCCTCTCACGCCTCCTATTTTAGTCGCCCCACTCCAGTTGCAGCGAAAGCCGGAAATTTTCATTTAGCTCCCCCCTCTTTCTCGCCCCCCACTCGGAGCGGAGAGCCGGAGAGCCGGAGGCTCAGAGCACAGCCGGGGCTCGGCCGCCTCCCCTCTCTCCGGAAGGCTTTAATTTGCACACTCGCTGGCCACTGAGCGGCGAGCCCCCCACCCGGCCGCCGGGAGGGTCGCGGGCCGTCGGCCTCCAGGGCCCCCCACCCCGCCCCCGCCGCCTCCCCGGCTCGGGCCCCGAGCCCCGGCCGGAGCCCCGCGGCCTCCGTCCGCCCCCAGCGCGCCGCGCGGGCGGCGCCCTCCGCCGTCCCTCCGCCCTCCGCTGCAGTGCCCACCCCCTCGCCCGAGCGAGCGCCGCTAACTCCTTCCTCGAGCCGGTTTACCTGCTCCGCGCCGCGGCGGACACGTGCGAAGGTCGACCGGTCCCCGCAGCCCCCTCGCGAGGCCCGCCGCGGCCGGGCCCCTCAGGTGAGGCGCTGTGCGCGCTGATGGGTGGGCGGCAGGGTGCGGGGTGGGGGGGTGGTCCTTGGGGAAGACTTGGGGGCTTGGCCCGGGTCGGAGGGGAGGGTGGGTGGGGGTGACTGGGGCGGGTGGGGGGCGGTAGGTTCTCGGAATCGGCTGTGGTTAACCCCTTACGATCCAGGAGGGGTGGTTACAGGGGCCAGTTTCGGGGGAGCTACAGGAGTTTCTCCTAATCTGACTAGAGGGGAACATCCCACACGAGGGACTCCCCCCAACGCCGAGCTCCTGTGCCTGCTCGCACACAGTCTTGCGCACAAACACCCACACAAACACTTCTTCTCCAGTCTTTCAAACGGAACTTAGGCTCCACTGGGAAACTCACCGAGCAATTTACATTCAGGGTTTAAAATGCACTGCTTTGGGGGACCTCACGCGGGAGAGAATGTGTTTCGGTACCTTGTATTTATTTCCCCACGAAAGCTCCCCCTCCATCTCGCCGAGGTGTGGGTGTGAGCTCCACCTTCCCCACCGCGAGATAAATGTTAACGCAGACTTTTTGCTGGCAGCCCCCACGGGCGTGTTCTGCACTTAAGAGAGGAGTGCACGCCGGCGGCCAGTGCCCAGGCTGGGAGTCCCCCCGCAAGGATGGACGCTTGCTTTAGTTTCCTAGTTTACTTTCCTAATTTAAAATATCGTTAAAACGCACGCCCCATGGGTGAACACCTCCGGGCCCGAGCCCCGCATCCGTCAGTGTGCACGTGGGCGCATCTGCGTGTGTGTACACGCGGGAGTCGTGGTCCCCGGGGCGGCCTCAGGTCGCCGCGGTGGTGGCGACCCTTGCGGTGCTTGGCAGGCTTCGGGAGAGGCACATGAAGGATTTCATTGAGTGTGAAGACAGAGAGCAGAGACAGAAAGCAGAAGGAGGCGGCTGCAGCCTTTGTAGTCGCGGAGGAATGCGGAAATGTTGAAGCACTCTGTCAAACTTTTTTGAAATGGGGTCAAGTCACATTCAGCCAGCGTGGGAAAGCAACAACAACAACAAAAAAAGTGGACAGGGCGGGGGACAGGGGGGAGGCACGGCTGCTCCCGTTTCTCTCCGCCGGAGCCGACAGTCCGGGGAGCAAGGCGGGGAGAGCCGGGGCGGGCGGTGCGGGGCCCAGCGGGGGCGGCGGGCGCAGCTCCCTGCGGGGGTGGGACGTCCCCGCCGCTTCCTTCGCCGCCGGGCGGCGGGCAGGACTGGGGCGGGGAGGGGGCCCGCGGGAGGGGGCGGGCGGCGCGGCTCGCCGCGGCTCCTCCGCTACCTGTGTGGCCCTCGGCCTGGCTCCGACCGCTGGTTCCTCGGCTCGGGGGGCTCGTTCCTCGCCCTCCCCCCGCCCCCAGGACTAGCCTTCACCTTTTAAGGAGAATTTTGAATGGAGAGAATGTGAGGGGCCCGGTGCTCTCCGCGGTCCCCTCCGCCCGCAGACCGCTGGGGTCGCGCAGTCTGTATCTTTAATTCCTGGCGGAAGGCGAGAGAGCCAGAGGTTGCGGGGCAGGTAATTCCGAGGAGCTCCGGGAATTTCGGACACGCAGTCGGAGCGGTGAATGTCCGGCGGAGGCCACAGCGTTGGTGGAGCGGAGGTCCCCTGGGTCCTGGATTGCAGTTTGAATGGGAAAGAAGAGTGCGACCCCCCCTTCCCTGTTTTGTTGTGTGTGTTGGGGGTGGGCTCCGGGGGTCACTGACTGCTATTCGGACCCGACCTTAAGCTGAAAGGGGAGTGGAGCAACCACCTCTGCTGCCTACTTAGGGAACAACCCGGGTAGTGGGGAAAGGTTCGCGAGTCCTGGCCGCGGGGGCGCAACCCCTTTTCGCTTTCCCCTGGAGGCTCAGCTTTTACTCCCCCCACCCTTACCCTTTTTAAGGGGAGGCTGAGTTTTGCTCAGGTTGCAATCGGTTGAAAAATTAAAGGCGAGTCACGATTATGCCGCCTTGCTTCTGAAGTTGTTCTCCAAGGAGACGACAAGCTGAAGTGCGGCGAGCACCTCTTTATCCCATTCTTAGGGTTCGGTAGGCGACTTCACCCGCCCCCCCTCCCGCCCCCGCCGCCACACCGCGGGGGGAGGCATCTCTCACCCACTCCCGAGTAGCGGGAGCTCCCGCCCTCTCGGATCTGATGGGTTTCCACCAGGGAGGTCTTCCCAAGTCAGAGGAAGGATTCCGTTTCCAACCCAGACTCTTTTACCTTAAAAAGACCATTTGTGTGTCGTTTTTAAATGTCTCCTCGTAGAAAAACTGAAAGTAGAAAGAAAGGAAGCAATTTCCGAGCAGATGTCTGACCACCCCTTCTCGCACACTCCCAGCATCGGGTTACAAAGGTCCTGGGAGCCCCCACCCACATTCTACGGCCGCACTCGGGCGGACCCGAGGTCTCTCCACACCAGGCTGCGCAAGACCCCAGAACGCCCCCACGGCACCCATGGAGCCCCTGTCCCCTGACGTCCAGGCCCGGTAGGCAGGGAGGGTAGCAGCGCAACACAATGATACAGGGAAATATTAAGCCGTGACATTGACGTGCCCGGCGCCTCCCCTCCCCCGCGCTCCCGGCACACTCTGGGCTGCTTGGCACGCCCCCTCTCGTTCCACTGCGTCCCGCGCCCTGCGCTCATCCCAGAGGGGCCCCTGCAACCTCTCCGCGCGAAGACGGCTCCAGCTCTGCAGGGAAAGAAAAGTAACTTCGTTTTTCTCGGAGGAACCAGGAAGGATTAAGCGGCCTGGGAGAGGGCAGGAGCTCGCAGAGGGTAGCGATGGGGGCTGCGTAAAGGAGGAGGAGGGGTCCCTGTAGGAACCCCGGAGAATGCGCCTGGGATGTCTAATTACACTTTTTTCTTGTCCTCCCGTCTCCTCTTTTAGGTGGAATGACCGTGGACTGAGACGCGCCCGGGCTGAGACTGAGACTATGTAATCGCCTCGGTGTCTGCAGAGGACTGCGCTTCGGGGAGGGAAGAGGAGGGATCGGCTCGCTCCTCGGCGACTCAGCAGGCGGAGTTTCGCAGCGGCGGCACCAGGGTTGCGCCCGCCCGCGGGGAGGTCGCTCCATCCAGCCCCGGCGGCCGCGAGAGTCCGAGCGCCCGGGCGCGGTAGTCGGCGGGGGGTGAGAGAGAAAGCGAGACCGAACTCCGGGGCCCGAGGGAGCCAGCCGGGGAGTCCGGGAGGAGGCGAGCGGCGGCCACCAGCGAGCCGAGCGCGCCCCCCGCCCGCCCCAGCGGCACCGCGCCGGGCGGCATGGAGAAGGACGGCCTGAGCCGTGCCGACCAGCAGTATGAGTGCGTGGCGGAGATCGGGGAGGGCGCCTACGGGAAGGTGTTCAAGGCCCGGGACCTGAAGAACGGAGGCCGTTTCGTGGCGCTGAAGCGCGTGCGAGTGCAGACTGGCGAGGAGGGCATGCCGCTCTCCACCATCCGCGAGGTGGCGGTGCTGAGGCACCTGGAGACCTTCGAGCACCCCAACGTGGTCAGGTGAGCGGTGGATCGGCGCCCGTGCCGTCGGGGGCCGTGCGCTGGGGGAGGGGCTGGGATCCCCGGCCCCACGAAGATCCTGCGCGTGCGGGAGGGTGGGGGGACGGCGGGGGAGGCATGGCGCCATCCGTCGACCTTACTGAGTGAGAGTGAGTTTTGTCGACAGAGCCACGAGCCAGAGCTGGTGATCTTGCCAGACAGCGAGCAAAAAGACCAGTCAGAAAATATGACCTGCGCAGCCTTCCTCGCTGCTGTGCCAGTTCTAAGTGTTTTTCTCCGGTTCGTCCTGAAAGAGGTCCTGAAAGATGGATGTCTTTTAGGGGCTAGAACAAGGCAACCTGAGACGGGCGCCCCCCTCCCCCCACCCCCAGCCCACCCGTGTAGTTTCCTTGGCCATTAGGGGAGTTTTTGAGAGAATGAATGAGAGGTAACAGGGTATGGTGGTAATTAGTAGGAAGAAAAGTCTTCTGCCATAGCCTAGTATAAATGAGGTTTGAAAGTGCAGAAACACTTGAGAATAATTTTGTCAATTACACCTACAGTTTCTTTTCGCTAACATTGCATATTGATAAGGATGCCTGATGAAGGACTTCAGTGCCAACGCCCAGTTTGTGTCCTTTTAAAAATGTCTTCCAAATATGTTACCTGTTTGTATTATTTTGTGTGTCTAAGAGAGCATAGTCCTTAGGCTTCTTCTCCAGTCAATCAGTCCAGGTTATGAAATATTTAGATTCTAAACGTCCTGCCCAGGATTTTCCTGGGTGGGCTGTGCTGCCGGGTGGGGAGGCAGCAGTTTTTACCGCGTTTCTTGTGTGGGAACCAGTATTAAACCAAAGTGTGTGTGACTTTGGATAATGGTGTTTTCTTAGTGATCCTGGAATTTCCCCATTGTGTGTTTGACATTGTGTGGTGTGTCATCCTTTTCTTTTTTAAACAGAGGTGCATAGTTTTAAGCTGAAAAGGAATGCCCGGAAACTTCTACAAATTAGGGTGTGATTTTACCTTTCTCAACCAACGTCTAAGATAATAAGTTGGAAAAAGGAGGTCTTGAGGTCTTCTTCCTGTCTCCTTATCCGTCGAGGGGCTCTTTTCAACAGATATATATCTACTACTGTATGTGTGCTGTGGACGAGATTATGTAAATAAGCATAGCTAAATATTTTTGTGAAAAGTCAAACAATTTAACATTAGTCACCAAAGTGGAGAGACCCAAGACTGACCTTTGAAATACCAAGCCCTCTATAGACTCAGGAAGCCCATGTGTCTACAGAGTCTTCCTGGGAGGTTTCGACTTGTCTCCTCTCATCCCAGGCCGGATGACTTGTATGGTACTTTGTTCCTGCCACAGTTAGGACTCAGGCTAGAAGGCAGCAAAGAATCGTAACTACACAAACAAGGTAATAAATGGCTATAAAGCTTGGATCCCAATATACCTCTGTTTCAGCCAATAGTGAAGAGAGGGACTGAAAGAATCAGTGATTTAGGAAGATGAGATTGTATATAAAAGCAGTAGGTTTTTATAACCTGTGTATTTTTTTGTTGTTGTTGAAAAAACAACAGAAACCCTTTTGGGTCGTCTTTGTGATACTGGAGAGGAAAGCGAAGGGTACATTTGTCCCCTGTAACTTAGTTATCTTCCTAGCGGAACCACCCAGTCACTTCCCAAAGGGTGAATTCCACCGCTAGAATTTAAGTCCAAAATTCTTGTTTTATTTTGTCTGTTACCTATGGATAGTGTCCAGTTAAGGATGATTATCATGTATATGAATAAAATCATGGCCTTCCAATCGTCGAGGTATTCCGGAGGCACCCCTGTGTAACACTGTCCTTTCCCTAAAGCACAGTTTACTCTCATAACAGAGGGAAGTTGTTTTTGCCCTTGTGCCGGCAAATCCAACTTATTCTCTTGATTTATCTTCTTGAGCTTGGTGTGTCTTTACACATTTCTAACCAAGCCACGTCTTGGATTCTGTACTGAGAAATTTTAGGAGATTGCATTGATAAGTCGAAATTGTACTGATATGTTGGAAGACAAAGGCATCATTTTCTAAAACTATTTCACATGTTAAGTGGTAAAGATGACATCTACCTCTTAAGAATCGTGAGGAGAAACTGAGATAGTGTATATATGAACAGTTTGTAAATTTAAGAGCGCTTCAGATGTCCAAGTATTATTTGTGTTCAAGAAGATTGACGGTGTGGGTGGGGGGGTGGGGAGGGATGGACAGGGGGCTTGCCTTGGTAGAAGTTCCCAGTAAGGCATTAGCTCACCTGTCCTTTCCTGTAGGGACGAATCATACTCAAGCCTAGACGTTACAAGCTCCGGAACCATTAAGCTACTCGGAATATAATGAGCCTATAGTTTGTCAGAAAAAAACCATCAGTCATATGCCATGAAGTTCAATGACACTTGAGAAAATCATCGATGATGTCATCCTCACGAGCTGCAGATCTCCATTCCATTTGTTTCCTTCCTGTTTCTTCCCTTCTGCTTCTGCCTGGGGCAATTACTGGTCCCCATGACTTGCTGAGCTTGACTAGGAATTCACATTTTAGATGATGGCGATAATTGTTCAGGCAGGATTAGGAAATCAAGGACAGGTGACAAATTCTTTCCTTCTAAGGGAGAGTTGTCAGAATTGGGCCCCCAAACTTGTGATTTATTGTTGCCCCAGAGGATCCATTTTACAGTCCTGTGGCTGGTTCTTTAAAGGTTTCTTAAAAGGGCAGATAGGTGCCTGTATAAATGCCTTCAAGTCACAAGTAATTGATCATAATTATAGGCCCTTCCCACAGATAGTTAAGCCTCAAAGCTTGAAGACGCATAATAAACACATTAGTTTTTCAAAAGTTTGAGATATTTGATGGATTTGCCTGAAAAGCTGCCTTGTTGCTGGCTCTGGGACTGCCGGCATGCGCAGGGATAATGACTTGAAATTCTTGCTTACCTGTGGCTTGATGTATCCCCGGCCCAGGCTTGATCAGCCAGTCAGTGTCTGGGATATAAATTTATTTGTATTTTACAGTTAGTAATTCCAAATCTGGGAGCCTTCGCCAGAATCAGACTTCAGTATGAACCTATATTAGAGCTTCTGCACTCCACAAATGAATCCCGTTTTACCTTCTGAACTAAGTATGCAGAATGGATAAAATAACATGTTTTATCAGCAATCTATCCATTCACCAAATATTTATCAAGGGCCCAGTATTTGCCAGACACTATTAGAAGCTGGGGATACATCCGTGAACAAGTTGAAAAAGTCTCTACATTTACAGAACTTAACCTTGTCATGGGATGAACAATTCTTAGATCTTTTTAATAATTCATTTCTCTTTATTTCCATTGACTTTTTGCTATATCTCACCTAACCTTTTTTTTTTTTTTTAGAGCAGCTAATATTTGTGATAATTTGGTTACTGTGAATTTGCTGATTGAATAATTAGATAACTGAAACACTAATCAGAATCAAATGCTTTGGCGGGATTAAATTTCACTTTAGGGACATACACAGAGATCTGTATAAGACAACATTGGTGTGCAATTGATAGATATGAACATCTGAGCTCCACTTACTCAACAAGGATTTAGGAAGGACTTACTGTTTAAAAACCAAGGGGATTTTAAATAATAATTCTCCCTGGTTTTGAAGGAATAGTATGGTCACCGTAACCTGGAGACATGAATATCATGTCATTACAGAGATACTGGTTAGTGTTATCAGTGTTGTCTCCGGGGATGAAATTTGTTAGGGTAGCAGGAGAAGTAATTCAAGTTCAAGTACTAGTTCAGGAATCTAAAACTCTCAGTATTTCAGTGAATAAACTGGTGATGTCTGAATATGTTAAATTATCACTATTAACAAATTTAATCACTGCTTTAAGAAAACCAGGAAAAATGCATATAGCTCACCGATTATTATTCAAGGAGAGTTTTCCCATTTCCTCTTTTTAATGATCTCAGTAATATCATAAAAAGAGTAAAAATGTGATTTCTCTGGGAAAACCTATTAACAGAGTAGAAAGATACATGATTGGTTGCTGCATAAACATGAATCCTCTGGTGGGTTAGTTTATGGGAATCCTTCTGAATAAACTGTTATTTTGTGGGTGAATAATATATTTATTAGGACTTGTTTCAGGGAAGGCAGGAGAAGCACGAATTTAAAATGTGTTTTTATGTGAAAAGTAGGCTTTGTCTTTCATTCTCTGAGAGCTCCTTGAGAAGTTCCCAAGTTATTGAACTTTAGTAAATACACATTTTCATAGTGATGTTCTTCGATTCCTTGTTGCCGCAGAAGAACTTGGTAGTGCTGAATTGTTGCCATGGATTGCGCTGTATCCTTTTCACACAACTGTTATCACTATGGAACTATTAGAATTTCTCTATCAATGAGGAAGTAGCTCTTAAGAGGAAGACTTGTTTAAACTTGAGTATCTTTTAGGGTATTTTCCTATGTTTAGAACAAAGGTAAGTGGATATCTGTGAAAACAGACTCCTTATTAAAAGTAAATTACCTTTAGGGAGGAGAGAGTAGCATTGAAACATATATATTACCCCGTGTAAAACAGATAGCTAGTGGGAAGTTGCTATATAACACAGGGAGCACGACCTGGCCATCTGTGACGACTGAGAGGGATGAGGGTTGGGAAGAAGGCTCAAGAGAAGGGTGTATATACACACACACACACATATATATACTTAATAGCTGATTCACATTGTTGTATGGCAGAAACCAACATAACTTGTAAAGCAATTATCCTCCCAATTAAAAATAAAATTAAAAAAAAATAAATTATCTTAAAAAAAAAATCATGTCTCACTATTAATGATTTCCTAAGAATGCTTTTTAAGAATAAAACATCCAATACTCTGTGTGATGGGAAACTCATTAATAGTAGGATTGGAAGACACTTTGGAGGCCTTTCAGCCCTTTGGTACTATAGATAAACTAAAGTCCAGAGGTAAGCATCTTGCCTGCCATGCCATTTGAAATTTGTTGACGTACTCTAAAATCTCAGTAGCAATTTTAAAATAATTTCTTTCGTTTGAAGGAAGAGTTAACTCCAGTGAGTACATTTCTAGTTTGGAAAAAAATGAACTATATGTAGACAAAGGTGATGGTTTGCCAGGAATAAATGACATATCAACTCGGGAAATTCCTGAATTCTTGCAGTATGCCTTACTGAAGTAAATCTGTAAAAAAGTGTGATTATCCATTACATTCTGCTTTTAAGGAAATTGGGTAATAACTATGATCATTTAAATAGCTATAGTTAAGTAAAAATAGAGGTAAATAATGTAGTTAAGTAAGTAATAATACTAAATTCATTTGAGACAAAGAACAGTTAAAAAAAATCTAAATGCTTATGAACTATTTCATAATGTGGCCCTGGCATCTAATTCCCAGTTAGTGAAATAAACACTATAATACTTGAAAATTAGGTAGGATAGCAACTTCTAGACACCTAAGTAAATATGTGTTGCCCATGCTTCTTGAACTAATCACACCATTTCTAGTTCTCATGAGGCTCAGATAAGCTTCTCAGTCTTCTTTTTTAAGGTTTATTGATTTGTTTTTGTCTGCGCTGGATCTTGATCGCTGCGCTCAGGCTTTCTCTAGTTTCCGAGTGGGAACTTCTCTCTGGTTGTTGTACGCAGGCTTCTCACTGCAGTGGCTTCTCTTGGGGCGCCCAGGCTCTAGGCATGTGGGTTCCCGGAGTTACAGCTCAGGGGCTCTAGAGCACCAACTCAGGAGTTACGGCGCACAGGCTTAAGTTGCTCTGTGGCGTATGGAATCTTCCTGGACCAGGGATCGAACCTGTGTCGCTTGCATTGATAGGTGAATTCTTAACCACTGGACCCCCAGAGGAGTCCTCCTCAGTTTTCTTAGGAAGGAAATTAATCATGAGCTTCCTGGTGTTCTAGAACACAGCAGAGATGAAATCTGGGCACAGGAGGAGTGGGAGTACAAGAAGGTAGTGTTTGGAAGTGGGGCCTTTTCCAGGCGCATGGAAAATAGACACAGGTGGTTGGTGACAAGCCTGCCTACATAAAGGTTACCATTTGATTGGTGATCTATAGATGCCAAGTCTACTGGGGCAGGTGGGTGAGCAGTCAGAGGGAGGAGTTTTGTAAGAGCTGCTGGGCAGTTGTTCTGAGTGTCACCTGTGTGTTGCCATGCTTGATTTTGTTTTACCAACTACTTATGTAACTGCTCCCCATTAAGGTGAAATAAAGGCACCTTTAAAATATATATATATACACACACACACATATTATTTATCAGCATGTGAGATCCAGTTCCCTGAGAAGGGATCAAACCTGGGCCCCCCTGTCTTGAGAGCTTGGAGTCTTAGCCACTGGATCACAAGAAAAATCCCAAGAACATTTTTTTTTTAATATTATTTTTAATCGGACAATAATTGCTTCACAGTGTTGTGTTAGTTTCTGCCATACAGCAGCTTGAATCAGCCGTAAGTATCCGTATATTCCCTTCCTCTTGAGCCCTCTTCCCACCCCCAGCCCACCCCTTCAGGGCGTCACAGAGCTCTCAGCTGAGCTCCCTGTGCCCTGTAGGTGCTTCCCGCCAGCTGCCTGTGTTGCCCGTGGGAATGATACGTGTCAGTGCTACTCTGTCAGTGCACTGCCCCCTCGCCTTACCTTGCTGTGCCCGCGAGCCCATTCCTACATCTGCCTCTCTGTTCCTGCCCTGCAAAGAGGTTCATCAGTACGCTTTTCCTAGATTCCATGTATATGCATTAATATATGATATTTGTTTTTCTCTTTCTGACTTAGTTCACTCTGTATAACAGACTCTAGGCTCATCCACCTCAGTGCAGCCAACTCAGATTCGTTCCTTTTTATGGCTGAATAATAATCCATTGTATGTTATGTATCACAAAATAAAGGCAGCGTAAAGCATGTGGCAGGAATCTGTATGTTTGCGCACACAGCAGTCGCCTGGAAGCCCATTTAGGATGGAATCAGTATTAAACAGTTAGTAGTTTACCTGAATTTGGACAGCTACTTACTTTGTCATTCAAGTAGCCATTTTAATTACTGAGTCCTATTTAGCCTTCCTAAAGGATTTTAGTTCAGTAGAATTAGAATCACAGTACAGGAGTTTTTTTTCATTGAAAAGGGTTTTAGATTTAACTTGATTCAACCCTCTTTGACCTGTGTAGGAACTGTTGTGTAAATGCATTAAAAAATTGCCTGATTTTTAATCAGTTACTTTATTCCTCAGTTACATGAGTTGTAGATACAAACTGAGGATAACTAAGGCTCAAAAACAGGTTTATATCTAGTGTTAACAGAACAGGATGACTGATGGGCATTGCGTATCAGAGAACATTCCCTTGAATGAGAAAAGTATTTTCAGTTTAATGCTTTTATGTTTGCTGACTTGAAGACAAGGGTCGGCTGTATCTTTTATATCCATAAATAACAGGGTCCATACTGTTAGTTGCCCAATATGTGTCCTGAATGAAGTAGAGTAAATTAAATTATAAGCCCCTCACATGAGAACTTTTCATCGTTTTAGAGTTGCATGTAACATTAGTAGGACTTCCTTGGTGGCTCAGTGGTAAAGAATCTGCCTGCAGTGCAGGAGATGCAGCAGACACTGGTTTGATCGCTGGGTTGGAAGATCCGCTGGAGGAGGGCATGGCAACCCACTCCAGTACTCTTGCCTGGAGAATCGCATGGACAGAGGAGCTTGGAGGGCCACAGTCCATGGGGTCGCAAAGAGACCCCATGCTGAAGTGACTGATATCTCAAGCTACATGCTGGCAGATTATTGGTTTTGACTGTATCTGTACGCCAAGCTATTTAGTAAGAACACTCAAATACTTTACTGATATTTAAAATTTTCCCTGTGACTGTCTGTTTTTTTCATCTTTAGTCCTAGCTTCAACTTTGATGGGATTTTCTTGTATTCTTTGTGCGCGTTCCCTGCTTGCATCCTACACTAATATTGACTAGTCCATTTCCTCTCCCTGGGCTCCTTGCCGCCCCCGCTGTGTTTAATGGGAGCTGGTCTCAGGGTACGCTCTCCTCCCTGTACCACCTGCCGGCACCTGTTGAAATACTGTGTATGCATCCTTCAGAACCAAGCTCTAATGCCACAGTTTTTTGGGGGGAGGGTACATACCGTCCTCTTTATTGTTTGTAGTATTGCTGTTGGGTTGTGCCTTACAAACAAAGGAATTCTGATAAGTTCGATTTCACACCTTTCTTATCCTAAAAGAAAAAATTAGTGCACAATGTTCACGATTGCATATGTTGAATTATCAAAGTTATCTGTGACACGGGTGAATTTCCATTTTGAGCAAACACTGATGAAAACCAGTTTCTTCACTTAAAATTTTATACGTCGGAGGGTTGGGAGAATTTTCCACCCTCCAGATTCTGTCTTCATGTGTTTCAGACCCTGTTTCTCCTCCGTTAGTCATGTGCTTCCTGACTTGTGTGTGTCCTTAATACCTTCATTTGGATAAAATTTCTGCTTCCTTTGAATCTTAACAACCTCAGCCCTCCTTTATGGTGCTTAGTATATGTCTGTCTGCCCTGTATATTATTATGCTTATTATGTAAGGTATAATACCAATCTCCCCTCCTCCCACTGTTTCTGACCCTTTTAACTTTCCACACCCCAGTGGTGAGCTCCTTGAGGCAGAAAGTGTGTATTGGGTCACGTCCATTTACATTCTACATCCAGTGGAAATAAAATGAATGAATGAACAAATGAATGAAATAATGAAAAGGGGGTGTAGGTATTAAGTAAGGGATCATATGGGTTATTTCCATCACAGGAATGTTAATACAAAGGAGTGTCAAATAAAGAGGGAAAACAGATCTGTATATTGGGTTATACTTATTTGGTTTCCCGGGAATAATAAATATTGAAAAGAGGAATTTTCATTTTTTTCACTCCAGCATATATAGTTTATAGTCAAGTGAGTTTTAAAATTTAAGTAATTCCCATGGTTAACAGTCTTGGGCTTAATTTACATACTATAGAGAAGACATTAACATCAGGAAATGTGCACACATTCAGTAAAAGTTGAAAATGATTTGCACATTTTTAAATATAAGAATGTAAGTTACTCTGAATACATTTTAATTGCTTGAATTCTTTACTTTTCTTTTTACCACTAATGTGGCTTTCTGTGCTGGAAGAACTCTTCGGAGGAATGGAATTAAGTGAAATCTTTCTGTGTGCTAAGTCATTCAGTTGTGTCTGACTCTTTGCAACCCTGTGGTAGCACGCCAGGCTCCTCTGTCCATGGGATTCTCCAGGCAAAAATACTGGAGTGGTTTGCCATTTCCTCCCCCAGGGGATCCTCCCGACCCAGGGATCGAACCCTTGTCCCTTACGTCTCCTGTACTGGCAGGCAGGTTCTTTACCACTGACCGCCAGGGAATCACCTTTCCCCAATATCCTGTCCTTTAATGGGTTTATTGTCGGCAGGTCTGAGGACACAGCGCCCCCAGGAACACGTTGTCAGAACTTTTGGAAGCGTGGTGCTATCTACTTTAGTTCACTGTTCAATTTAACTCAAGGAGGAATGGAATTATTTGTTCTTTCTCTTTTTATTTCAAAATCTCAAACAGAATTATTCCTTTTTATGGCACACACTGGAATTTTCCAAGGCTCCTCTTAAGGCATGACCACCTTAGGACATTTTAAATTTCGTTCCTTATACTCTGTGTTTAAGTCATTAAGATCTATCCACAGAAAAGAGGTAGTTCTCTTTCAGGGACACTAATCTCTAATGAAGTCTCTTTTTTATTTTGCTTTCTTTGTTAAGTAATCTCATAATTTCTGTGTTAGGTATTCCTAAAAATTAGTGTAAAACATGTATTTTTCCTAATGTTTTCTTTTTAGAAGGTAAGGTATGAATGTGTAAAGTTGGAAACATTAACTCTTAGCCCTATTCAGCAACAGAACAAGAAAAACAGAATATGTCTTTGCATTTTAAATGTTAGGCTATTGGCTCTGACCAATATATTTTAAAACTTTTTGGTGGAAACCAGGAAGCTAGCTGAGTGGTTTCAAGTTGGGAGTTTTAGATGATGTCGTCTACATTCCAACCATGTAGAATCACTTAAAGGAGCTATTAAATAGCCTTGGATAAAAACGGGATGTTTTCTTGTTGAGCCATAAGAAACCCAGAGACAAGATTTAGAGATTGGGCTGGAAAGGACTCCTGTTGCTGATCAGGACTGAAGTATATTTAAGTTATGGAAGTCCCCTTAAAGAACAGGGACAGCATCCCTCCTTTGAAATAACATACCTCTTACATATTAAGATGAAATGAAAAGTTGAGACATCCTGCTAGTTGTTACAAATTCCTTTAAGCCCATGAGATTTAATCAGTGGTAATTTCTCTAACCAAAAGCTCATTAGGCTAGCGTGTAGGATTGATGGTGCCTCTTGGGTCCTCAACTACACCAGTTAGTTTTGCAAAGAGCAAAAGGTTGACTTAGATGGGAGAGTTGGTTTCCAGGAGAACTATAAAAAAGCTTGGTTGATTTGGTGGTACCCATTCCTGATGGGAGAAAAATAGAACTTTTGAGATGAGTCAAGAGTAGCATCTTTGTTTATGAAAAATGGTATAATTTTTTCCCCATCTTAGGTGATAAAGTTGAGAGGTGAAACCATCATTAGGCCAACAGAGAATGGTTAAGAGATGTACCTTATGAACTGAAAGGACCACAGACTCATTAAAAGGAGGGAAGAACATGGCAGAAGGTGAGCTAAGTTGAGGTAGAAGTGAGAGATACTGTATGGTGGAGATGTAAAATAGTGACAGAATCTGGCAATGCTTACGTAAATCTGAATTTTCTTAAGAGTTCAAGCTTTGAAACCTAGTGAAGCCTAAAGTTCTGGTACGTTTAGAAAGACCATAACCAGTGTTTGTTGAATAAGTAAACTCAGGCTATCATGCTTTTTAATTCCATAATGATAAAATGGCATAGTTGTCTGATTCCTTTTTCTTGGGTACCTTATTTTAGCCAGGGCTTTCCTGGTGGCTCAGAGGTTAAAGCGTCTGCCTCCAGTGCAGGAGACTCCGGTTCGATCCCTGGGTCGGGAAGACCCCCTGGAGAAGGAAATGGTAAACCACTGCAGTATTCTTGCCTGGAGAATCCCATGGACCGAGAAGCCTTCTGGGCTACAGTCCACGGGGTCGCAGAGAGTTGGACACGATGGAGTGACTTCACCTTCACCTTATTTTAGCCATATTGCATTGTCCATCATGCACATGTCTTGAAGTAATGCATGAATTAATATAGAATGTATGCTTTGCATTAGACCATAAGCTCCATGAAGACATGAATTTTTGCCCCTTTTGTTAACTGCTTTTATCCCCAGTGTCTAGAACAGTATCTGGCACATAAATACTTGTTGAGTGACTTACCGAAGAGCTAAGCAGTGAGCAAAGATTACTCTTTTACAGGAGTTTTTATGACAGTAAAAGTGTAAATTAACACCAAATTCAGCAGCTGTGTTATTTTTCTATTCACTCATTAGTGTTGCATTTAAAACTCTTAAGGTTATATAGTCTAATAATTATATTAGTAAATTGGATTATGACAGTAGTTAGGAGTTATTGAATAATTTAGTAATTAGCAAGTAGACTGGACACTAAGATATATTCCCTCTAAACTAATTTTTCCACTGATATTTTCATTCAGTTATGAACATAATTTTACATAAACAGTATTAACTGATATTTTAAATGGTCATATGATTTGTGGCAGAGTTGATTTAGATATTTTGGTGGGAATTTTAGGATATAGTTTCCGATTCTCCCGGTCATGAAATTTTATAGAGAGGATTGACAATCAGTTTCCTGAAGAGTCTGGCATGAGCTGTAAAGTCCTGGTGTAAGCCCCTACAGCTGTGCTTATCGCAGGCCCGTCTCACCGTGAACCTTGGCCCAGTACTGCTGTTTGGCATTGCTGCTGCTCCAAACACCTTTCTTCTCTGCTTAGATCAATTGACTGTGATCACCCAAAGGATCTGACCTTACTTGGTGTGGCTAATAGTAATGATGAAAAGAAAAAGGAGGAAAAAGCGGAAGAGGAAGGAGAAGGGGAGGAATGGAATGGTGTGGAATAGACTAGAGTAGAGTGAAAGCGTGCGGTGTTCCCAGCCTGCTGCTGTCAGATACATTGCAAGGACTTGTAACTGAAGTAGGATACCAAGGGGGTTATTTGTAGTTTTTAACTTAAAGTAATTATGTTTTCTCTTAAAGACGTTGTTCTGATTAATATGGCTGTGTAGTCAGTTACCCCAGAATTTAGGGGCTGGAGACAACCTTTTTCTTAGGCTCAAGGATTGAGTGGCTGGGAAACAGCACAGTGAGAGTAGGATCTCTGCCCTGTGATGTCTGAGTGATGCCCTGTGATGACACAGCTGCTAGGGAGTTGATTCATTTTGAGAGGATGTCTTCATTCACAAGTCTAGTGCTCACTCAGGCTGGTTGACATACGCTAAGACCTGAGCAGGGGGCCTGTGGACCAAAGCATGCACGCCCTGCCGCTCCGTGTATCCTGAGCTTCCTCTCAGCGTCAAGGCTGCAGAGTAACTGGACTCCTGTGGCCCTGCATGGCTCCACAAGCCAGTCAGTGTCCTTAGGAACAGGTGGGGTTACTTCTGCCACATTCTGTTGGTTACAAGTGAGTTCAAAGCCCCACAGATTCAGGGGAGGGCACATCTACCATCTCTTCCTGCTGCTGCTGCTGCTGCTGCTGCTGCTAAGTCGCTTCAGTCGTGTCCAACTCTGTGCGACCCCATAGACGGCAGCCCACCATCTCTTACTAGAAAGTATTAAAGAATTTGTGCCTCCCCCCTTGATAATCATGACATACATGCTTGGTGATTACTATAGCAGAGTATATGATAAAAAAGCAAGGCTCCTGTCCCAACTATCCCTGTGCCCAGTACCCATATACAACTTCTTTTAATTCTGTGTTTGGTGCTTCTGGTTGTTCCTCTGTGAATCTAGATAATATGCTATGCTCTATTTCTTAATATCTAAACTTCAGGTAATAACTATTGACTTCCTATTCTGAAAGATGAAGATTTAGCTCATCAGTACTACTCCTTGTTAATCTCCTTCCTCTTTGGTTTGATAGGGACATTTTTATTTTTTATGATGATTTAAAATAATGTCTTTAAACATAATTTTTTTTGTTCTTTCTCTTTTGGCAGTGTCTCTTGAGTCTACATTTAGTAAGAGAGGAATTCTTTATTTCCCTAACTTTTCCTCACAACTTCCATCAGCTACTTTGCTAAAGTTGTTAAATATTTGCATTCTGTTTTGCAACCTCAGGTATAGGTCCAATGTTAAAACCCTGTGAGGCTGAGAGAGTCCTTCTTTCTTAAATACAGACATCTGGATTCTCTTTTCTTATTCTACATCACTTTAAAAAAATTACACCTATTTTAGTGTACTGCTTTTTCAGACCATGACTTTGTTTTTCCTGGAGTTTATGATTGCCTTTTTATTTTTCTTACACTATTTGCCTTTATCACAGCCAGAATGTTTTCTTTTCAATCATTTCATCATATCATCTATTTCTATTGAATTGCCCGATTTCCTGAAGTTTCTCTGAAGTTTTGGTTTACTGAGAACTGGTTATTTACTTGGATTGATGAACCGTTGTCTTCCTGGGACTTTTTCACTGCTCCTCTGACTTGGAGCTACTCATTCCTGCATCCTGACTCTTCCTCTTCAGTGGTTCACACCCTTCTTTTGCTAGTGTAGGTTTGTGAGAAACTCCCTAAGAAACTGTGTATGAGAGATACACTTTTCTGAATCCTCACCTGTTTGAAAACATCTTTATTGTCTCTCGCAGTTGATTATGACTTGATTGTAGAAATCTAGGATGAACAATTTTTGCCACAAAACATTGCTTTCTCTGTATTCAATGTTACTAATAAAAAATCATCTACTGATATGATTTTCTAATTAGTTTTTAGTGACTTTTTTTTTTTTCTCTGAAAGCTGCTAGGATGTGTTCTTCAGAAATATGTGACTGGGTGTGGTGCTTTTTTAAGTCGAATTTGCTGGGCATTCCTTGAGATCTTTCTGTGCATATTTATTTTGTTTTTAAAAGTTACTTTTTCCTATTTGTTCTGTTCTTTCTTCATGAATCCCTCTTGTTCGTCAGATATTCAGTCTTTCAATTGGGACTTCTAAGTCTCTTAAGGTTCAGTTTTACAGATTGGCCTTTATGTTTCTTACCATCTTTTCCTCTACTTTCTAATTATTTTCTTTCCTTTGGGCTTGTTTTGCTTTATTCTAAAGAAATCTGTGCTATTTTCCAAACATCTATTGAATTTACTCTTTGCGCAGTTATATTTTTAACCTCAAACTATCTTTTTTGTTGTTGTTCTTTGCTTGTTTTTTTTTTTTTAATAAACTTTCTATCCTGGTTTTATAGTTGTACTATGTCTGTGAATTGCTCTAAATTTTGAAAAAGTTCTCCATATTATCTGTTTTAGTCAGTATTTTGTTCCTAACTCTTTTGTTTTCCCTGTTGCTGGATTCCTTAAATGCTGAGTAGTATTTGGATGGGCTTCCCTGGTGGTTCAGACAGTAAAGAATTCACCTGCATTGCAGGAGTCCCGGGTTTAGTCTCTGGATCGGGAAGCTCCCCTGTAGGAGGGAATAGCAGCCCACTCCAGTATTCTTGCCTGGAGAATCCCATGGACAGAGGAGCCTGGCAGGCTCCAGTCTATGGGTTGCACAGAGTTGGACACGACTGAGCGACTATCACTTCACTTCAGTATTTGGATATTATTTTGCTTTTTTTCAAAAAATCAAGTTTATTGAGATATAATTTACAAACAGTAAAAGACATCCATTTTGAGTGTGTTTTTTAATAAAGTCTGACAAGTTTATACTCTCATATAAACTACCATCAGAGTCAAGATCTAAGACATTTCCATTACTCCAGAAGTTCCCTTAGGCCCCTTTGCATTCAGTCTCCTTCCTCTACCTGAACCCCTGGCAACCCTAATCGTCTTTTTGTCATTATAGATTCTATTTGTCCTTTCTAGAGTTTCATACATGGTATCAAACAGTATTGTGTTTTTTGATATCTGACTTGCACAGGTATTTTTGAGGTTCATTTATGTTGACTGTATTAGTAGTACATTCTTTCTCATATGAATTTGCCGTAATTTGCGTTATTTATTCACTCACCTGTTGATGGTTAATTGTGTTGCTTCCAGTTTGCAGTTATTATGAATCATGCTGCTATGAACATTCGTGTACAGGTCTTTGTGTGGATATGACACATGCTTTCGTTTCATTTGAGTAAATATCTAGAGCGCCTCCCTCGTAGCTCAGTCGGTAAAGAATTTGCTGCAATGCAGGAGGCCCGGGTTTGATTCCTGGGTCTGGATAAATCCCCTGGAGAAGGAAATGGCAACCCACTCCAGTGTTCTTGCCTGGAGAATCCCATGAACAGAGGAGCCTGGCAGGCCACAGTTCAGGAGGTTGCAAGAGTTGGACACAACTTAGTGACTAAAACCGAGTATCTAGAAGTGGTCTGCTGACTTGTATGGCAAATGTATTAATATGTTTAATTTTCAAAGAAACTACCAAACTTTTCCAAACTGGTTGTACCATTTTGTATTTCCACCAGCAGTGTATAAAGGTTCCACTTGATTTGCTTTCTACTCAACATTTGGTATTGTCAATCCTTTTACTGTTAACCATTCTATGTTGAGTGCGAACTGATACTACATTGTGGTTTTAATTTGCATTTACCTGATGACTAATATTATTGACCATCTTTTCATTTGCTTATTGGTCATTCTCTTAGCTTCTTTTGGGAACTATCTATTCAAATATTTTGACCACTAAAAAACTGGATGATCCGATTGTATTGTGAGTTTTTTATGTATTGTGGAACACTCTTTTGTCAGGTGTGTGTGTTGCAGATATTTTCTCCAGGTCTCCGGCTTGCCTGTTCATTTTCTTAATGGTGTCTGTCAAACAGGACATTTTGATTTTTCCAACGTTTATAATTTTTTTCTTTGATGGATTTTGTTTTTTTTAGTATCCTATCTTTGCTTACCCCAAAGGCACATAGATTTTTTCTTGTTTTCTTCTAGAATTTTATAGTTATTGCTTTTATGTCAAGTCTGTGGTACATTCAGGTTAAATCTGTGTGTGGCTTGAGGGAAGAGTCTGGTTTAATTTTTTTCTTGTATGGATTATCCATCTGTTCTAGCGCCATTTGTTAAAAAAGACCACGCCTTCTTCATTTTGAATTACCTTGGCACTTTGATCACAAATGAGTTGACCATATAAATTTAGGTCCGTTTGTGGACTCTCTGCTCTGTTCCATTGATTTATATATTTATACTTTCGCCAGTGCCATGATGTTTTGATTACTGGCAACCCACTCCAGTGTTCTTGCCTGGAGAATCTCAGGGACGGGGGAGCCTGGTGGGCTGCCGTCTATGGGATCACACAGAGTTGGACACGACTGAAGTGACTTAGCAGCAGTCTTATAGTAAGTCCTGAAATCAGGTAGTGTAAGTTTTCCAACTATTTTCTTTTTCTTTTTGAAAGTTGCTTTTGCAATTTTGTCTGCTGAAATTTTGCTAAGAATTTTTGCAACTGTGTTCATGAAGGATATTGTTATCTAATTTTCTTTCTTAAATAACGTCTCAGGTGTTGGTTTGGAGGTAATCCTGCTATCATATAGTGAGTTTTCTAAGTGCTTCTAGCTCCTCTGAAAGACTTCATGTAACGTTAGTATTATCTTCTTACATAGTTAACAGAACTTACCAATGACGTCATCTGAGCCAAGGATTTTCCTCATGGGACAGCTTTTAACTTCAGATTTTATTTCTGTAGTGGACATGGAGCCATATAGGTTGAATCACTTTGTAACTTGTTTTTCAAGGAATTGTATGTTTCATCTAGCCTTTGGGGTTTACTGGCATGGATTCTTTTATTTTCTTATCTTTTTAATGTCTAGAATCTGTAGTGATGTCTTCCCCTTTCATTTCTGATGTTAGTAATTTGTATGTTCTCCCTGTTTTTCTTGATAATACAGGTAGATTTTTGTTAACTCTATTGATGATAAACCAGTTTTTGGCTTCATTAATTTTCTTTGTAATTTGTCTATTGTCTATTCCACTGATATTTACTTTTAGTTTTATTTCCTTTTCCTACTTACTTTGAGTTTAATTTGTTCTTATTTTTTAGCTTCTTGAAATAGTAGCCTTGTTCATTGTTTTCAGAATTTTCTTCTCTTCTAATATAAGCATTTATGTTGTTTTATTTGCTTCCCACAAATATTGACATAGTGTGATTCCATTTTCGTGTGATACAAAATATTTTAGCCCTGTTTTGGTGATGAATTTTTGACTTGTGGGTTATTTAGATTTGTGTTTTTAAGTTTCCAGATATATACAGAATTTTTCAAATGCCTGTCTAATTAAATTCTGTTGTGATCAGAGAACAATGCTATATGATTTTATCCTTTTTAAATTGATTAAGACGTGTTAATAAATGTAGATAAAGTGTATCTTGGTACTTGTTCTATTTGACTCTTTAAAAAATATTTCCCATTTTCCTCTCATGTGTTCATGTTTTCCTTTAAATCTTTAAGAACTTTTATAATAGTTGCTCTTTGTCTGCTATTCCATAATCTGTGTTATTTCTGGGTCTATTCCTATTGACTGATTTTTCTCCCATATGTATGCATGTCTGATACTTTTTTATTGAATGCCAAACATTATGAATATTTCATTGTTGACTGCTTGATTTTGTTCCATTCTTTTGAAGAATGCTGAACTTTTGTTCTGAGGGTCAGTAAGTTACTTGCAGTTGAGTTTGATCCTTCCAAGGCTTACTTTTAGTTTTTGGAAAATGTAGTCCATGGGGTTGCAAAGAGCGGGACACAACTTAGCGACTGAACAACAACAACAAAAGGAGGAGGGGAGCTGCTCTGCTTTAGACTTTACTTGAGGGCTAGGTAAGGCCCGCCACTAAGGCCACGTTACCCTTTTGTGGTCTCCACTCTTCTGGTTAGTGGGAACTAGAAAGATTTCTTGCTTTGTGTGAGCTCTAGGAATCTTTCAGTTTACAGCTTCCTGGTAATTGTTCTTTCTCAGAAGCAGTTTTTCGCTTGGCCTCAGGCGCAGATTTAGGCAAGAACTCAGGAGATCCCTTGTAGATTTCGGAAGCTCTTTTTCTAGGTAGTTTTTTCTTCAGTTCTCTCTCTCACGGATTTTAGTCACTTTAGCTGCCTTGTCTTCTCAGCTCTGATTTCAACCTGCTCAATCCAGACGATGCACCTCATGGGATGTTTCTCTTGCCTGTGCCCATGGTTTGGAAACTGCCTCCAGGCGTAAAGGCAGGGTGGTCCAGGGCACCTGATTTGTTTCCCTAGTCTCCGGGATCACAGTCCTGTGCTTCCTGTACTCCAGTATCTGAAAACGGTGGTTTCATATGTTTGTTCAATTCCTAGTTGTTTGTGTCAGGTGGATAAGTCAGCCCTCTTGCTTTCTTATAGCCCTAAATACCCATTAGTTTTTGTAAAAAAAAAAAAAAAAAAAAAAAACTGGGTAGCTAGTATGGCTGTTTATTGTTGCACTCCCTAATTTGGAGGACAGTGTAATTAATCATCTAGAAAGGAGTGATAAAGGTAGAAAGAACATCATCTTTCTTCCATTACCTGTCTCATCTGGCTATCTAAATCCATCATCATTCTAGATTTTCATGCCGTATTCCTCCCTGAAGCCAACAGGCAGTATAAAGCCCATATCATGCAATAACTAGTTTGATGTCATATTGATTTTTAACCAACTGGTTTTTCTTATGAGAAACAAACTGAGAAAAATAAAACTCAAGACGAATTAATTTCTTTGCAGGAATTTCCCATGTCTTGATGATTTAAAAGAATCTATTTTGCATTTAAATGAATCATTATGAGCTTGACTGAAGCTCGTTGGATACTCCAGATTACTCACTGTAGTGTGTTTTTTGATGGAGGCAGGAAGTGAAAAAGCAAGGTCTATGAGATTTTTGTGTCTGTGAAGTCGTTTAATGTTTCTCATTGAGGCTTTGGTCACTAGGGTAAATGACTCAAGGTATCTATTGTGCTTAGCAGTTTTTAAGGGGGAATTTCCCCCACCATGTTTCTCCCCTCCCCAAAATAATTAATTATACACTGGAAGTTTCAGTAAGTTTTTCGCAGTTTGTGAAGTCAGCATATTTCTGGAAGCTCACTGTGAGTGTAATTCTTCGCTGTACTCAGGCTTTTGTTTCTCCACCCTTGCCTCCAGCACTGTACTGTAAGGACACAATTCTATCGCTATTTTTTTTTCCCCCTCTCTCATTTGATGTGGTAGTTTGCATACAGCTGCAGAGTAGACAGTTACCTTTGAAAGGAACATTTGGCCGCTCTAATTTGATTAAAGAAAACCACCTCAATCATTTCTAGACTGAGAACGTTTTCATTTTAACTTGGCAGTCGGAGTTGGGAATGTACTCAGTGCACTTAGATATGTGGGGAGCCTAGTCAGGGAACAAAACCGACTGCTCAAATGGAGAAAGCTCTGGTGCAATTTTTTTTCTCTCTCTCTTCTTAAGGCAAGCAGTGTTACATAGGATTGCTTCTCTTCTCTCCCAAATTTTCTACAACCATGGTTTTCACCTCCATCTCCTCTTCACGGTTATTTACTTAAGAATTCCAGTAAACTAATTCTGGCAGGGATAAATTACTACACTAACACGATCCAAAGGACTTTTAAATCCTTAAAAATTACCTCGTTTTTATATGGAAATAAAACCCCAAATCATAAATGACTGTGAATGGCATATGCTTTCTTGGCCACTATAGGGAATGGCCAAAGAAGTGTTCAGACCATGGATACAACTGAGAGTCTAAACAACAGCAAAAATGCAGACCAAGGTTTGGAATTTACCTGTGGCTTTCATGGAAGAAAATTACTCCCCGTCAGAAGCCTGCAGCTCCAGCCCTAGGCAGTTATCTCACACGTGCGTCCTTCGATTCTGAGATAGAACATCTGATCACCTGGCTAGTGTGACAGTTGAAAATATATTCTGCAGATTGTGGGTTGGCATCAACTTCATAGATGTTATTGAAAATGCTCGAGCAGGGGCTTAATGTCTATCAGGTAAACCATGAACAAATTCATGAACCACAGTTCAGTAATATATAGTCTTTGGGGGAAAGATACTATGTGGGCATCTTACATTTAAAAGTTAGAGTCTGACATTTTAAATATAAGTTTCAGAGTACACATGGGCCCTTGGAGACACTATTACATTCAGATCAGTTCAGTCTCTCAGTCGTGTCCCACTCTTTGCGACCCCATGAACTGCAGCACGCCAGGCCTCCCTGTCCATCACCAACTCCTGGAGTTCACTCAGATTCACGTCCATAGAGTCGGTGATGCCATCCAGCCTTCTCATCCTCTGTCGTCCCCTTCTCCTCCTGCCCCCAATTCCTCCCAGCATCAGGGTCTTTTCCAATGAGTCAAGTCTTCGCATGAGGTGGCCAAAGTACTGGAGTTTGAGCTTTAGCATCATTCCTTCCAAAGAAATCCCAGGGCCGATCTCCTTCAGAGTGGACTGGTTGAATCTCCTTGCAGTCCAAGGGACTCTCAAGAGTCTTCTCCAACACCACAGTTCAAAAGCATCATTAAACAGTTCATGTCTTGAAGCTACTATTAATATCTGATAGGATATCTGTGGGTTTGATCCCTGGGTCGGGAAGATCCCCTGGAGAAGGAAGTGGCAAACTCACTCCAGTATTCTTGCCTGGAGAATCCCATGGACTGAGAAGCCTGCTGGGATACAGTGTATAGGGTCATAAGAGTCGGACCCAACTGAGCAACTAAACCACCACCACAATGATATTTGCCTGGGGCTTGCTGTCTGCATGAAAACTAGGCAGACCTGAGAGATTCCTGCAAGACTTAATCATTCTGAGAGAAAGAGAGATGCACATAATAGTAGAATTTGAAGAGGACTTGATCGAGTTCAGTCTCTTATTTCCTGAGCAAAATCACTCTCCTTAAAAAAAAAAACAGAACACTCCAAATGATTGAGTGGATGTATTAATACTAAGGACTGTCCAATAGATGTCTCACAAAGGGGCATGACTGAGTGACTGAACAACAGCAAATAAATGTTTGCTGTTCGACAGAGCTGTGTTGTCACTGTGCGTTCTTCTCCGTCTTCTGCCATTTTCAAGTGCTGGAGTCATTTCTGCCTTTAATCTCAAGACTTGTAGTCACCCGAGTCTTGTTCTTCCTTTGAGAGTCAAGGGCCAAGAAGCAGTGCAGTCTTCCAGTTCTGTTTTTACACGCAGTAGGGAGAGTGTGAATCTCCCTTTAGGCATGTCTGCATCATCAAAGCATATGAAGGTGGTAAAGGGACTGCAAAGATGACCGCCCAGAGGCCACTGCTAAGCCGGGGTTTGGGGGCTCACGGATTTTGGTGGAAACAGCTTTGTAAATGCAGTTGAACCCCACCCTGGCTAGCTCACAAAGCTTATTTGTTCCAGTATAGCCTAGCTGCTTCTATCCATGCGATTTTTCAGGCAAGAATACTGGAGTGGGTTGCCATTTCCTCCTCTAGGGGTTCTTCCTGACCCAAGGATCAAAGCCCAGTCTCCTCTGTCTCCTGCATTGCAGGCAGATTCTTTACCCACTGAGCCATCGGGGAAACCCGAATAATATACTACAGTGCAATCAAATATTGCAAAAAGTAATGCTTGCTTTTCTTGTTTTGTTCATATTCTACAAGTATAACATTCAGTAGCATTTGAGAAATAAAATACTGATGATTGAGGAAAAGTTGGTTTAATATGAATAAGGTATTTGGAGACCTAACGGAGATTCTGGAGGAAACTGCTTAATACTGATTCTTTAATATCAACTTCAGACTTTCTCTCTCAATAGAGTATTGTTATAATATTTCTCATATATAATTGCCTTTTTAAAAGTATGCTTTTGCATTGCCCAGTACTACATACAGAACATTGCCCAGGAACTACTATTGGAGGTGTCAGGTTTATCTTCTGTGGCTTCTCAGTTTGGGGTGCCAGCTGTTGAAATGCAATGAAATTATTGAATGTTTCTGACAAACGTATAGAAACTAGCCTGAGACCAAGGTCTTATTTTGTTTTGGTTTGTTTTTAAATAGGTAAAGAATGTGTTATTCCTTTTTGTATGGCAGTTGTCTACTTCTTAAGCGCTGTTAGTAGATTCATTCTTACTGTAACAGAGGGTAGGGGAGGATTGTTAGTCCCATTGTGCAGGTAAAGAAACAGACTCCTAACTTCTGCAGGATCTGTTCAAGGTCACCTTGACTCCAGGTGTTATTTCCCCTTAGGGTTTTTGTGTAGTACTACAAAGTGTTTTAGTTGCTCAGTCGTGTCCTACTCTTCCCGACCCCATTGACTGTAGCCCACCAGGCCCCTCTGTCCATGGGATTCTCCAGGCAAGGGTATTGGAGTGGATCGCCATGCCCTCCTCCAGGGGATCTTCCTGACCCAGGGATCAAACCTGCATCTCTTGCATCTCCTGTGTTGGCAGGCGGATTCTTTGCCACTGAGCCCCAAGTATTTTGGTCACGCAAAAATCATTTGGACATAGGACTCTTTTTGGCTAAAGGCCTCTTTGGGAAATGAAGCAGACATATACTGCATGCTTATAGAGGCTGGACTTTATTTTTGGGAGAAGATTATCTTCTTATAACCAGAAACTAGAGGTATAATTGCTTAATTATGACAGATATTAAATGCTGTATATATAACATATCCATGTTTTTAGATTAAAAACTTTTTTTTTTTTCAACTAGTTGTTTTAATAACGTATGTGGAGGCAAGTGGCCATAGAATTGGGACTGTTCAATAGTGTTGTTTGTTAGGGTTCATGCTGCTCCACTTGATGGCAGTCAGTTTTCCATCCCCGAGGCCGGTGAGCAAAGGGAGGAAGAGCTAGAGGTCAAAGGAAGTCGGCTCACCTCTGAATCTGGCACCAGAAGTGCTGACGAGGTGTCACTCAGGCTCAGGATGACTCAGCACTTCCTGGTTGCTCTCTGCAGCCTCGCTGCGGCTAATAATATCAAATGACCTTGGTCCCAGCTGAGGGTTTCAGGGAACCTTTGGTTTCCTCACTGTCAAAACTTTGAAATCAAAAAAATCTTGCCTTCCTTTCTGTTTTTACTGAATTTAGGGTATTAGGTGTGAGCCCTTAGTCTCTACACTGGTTTACATGCTTTTTTGTTCTGAATTGGAAGTAGCTTTGGCCCTGAGCTGTAAATAAATATATCCTTACTTCTCAAGTGAAGGCAGCCATGTTATCATTCATTTGGTCTTTGTATTACTTGTATTCAGTCCAGTAACTGGGGTAGGAATGGAAGGAAGTGAAGTTCAAACTACAGTTGCTGTGTATTTGTTAAGTTCGATCTTTGGAAAGGTTTAGTGACCCAAGAGGCCAAGAGAGGGAGGGAAATCATAGATCTGTTCATTGGCACCTCATCAGTTTCTGAATAGTCCACAACAGACCCACTATGTGAGTGAAAAGGAATTGTTTTTATTAATTAGTTTTATATTTAGAACTAAGCAAAATTGTTACACCCTAAAGTCATTCTTGGGCTTCCTAGGTGTCTCAGTGGTAAAGAATCCGCCCACCTATGCAGGAGACGTGGGTTCGATTCCTGGGTTGGGAAAATCCCTTGGAGAAGGGAATGGCAACCCACTCCACTATTCTTAACTGAGAAATCCCATGGACAGAGGAGCCTGGCAGTCTTCAGTCCATGGGGTTGCAGCATCTGACATGACTGAGCACACACGGACACATGCAAAGTTATTAATATCAAGACATCTGAAGATGAACTATTTCAGAAAACCTTAAAAATTTTAGAATACATTTTCTACCTGTTTTCCTGAGGTGTTGTTACATTAGTTAATAGGACCTGGTTGAGAGTTTATCCTTGTTAACAACCAGCTGGTTTAAAATTATGAAAAATATTTCAAACTATTTTTATTATTTATAGTAGAGTTTATAAACAAAGTTCTCTAAAACTTGATTTTGGGACAATATTAAAGTGTTTTTAGCGAAGTAATACCTATATCACAGCAAGAATAATGTTGTATTTAAGACACAAATATTTATTGTTAAATGTTTCTTTATGTATTTCCATCTTTACAGAGGCTTCTAAATAGCAAGAATTTCTAGCCCTTTAACTGCTTCCAAATAAGCAAAAGTGAAAACTCCTACAGAAAACACAGCCCTGACCTTTTTGCACACGTAATCCAAATGAAAAGTTAGCTTTGAAGTGGCGTCTTGTTACATAATCATACTGAAAATATGCAGTAATATGTATCCCTTTGAATATCTTTCATCCAGAAACATACTTTTGTTTTCTTGACTATCCTACCAGCTGAAAACGGGTTGTGTTCTGGTTGTTCATCTAACCACCGGCCTCAAGGTACTTGAGAAATTACAGGAAGAGCTTCGTTTCAAAGCATGAGCTTTTCAGAAAGTTTCAGGCCACGGGAGAATTGGAAGTGGAGTTTCACTCTGACGATGACTAAAATAAGGAAATGATGGAAGGAGAGAAACAGAATTGACAAACCCAGTTTTTGCCAGTCAGAACATCTGTCCAGTCAGTTGTAAATTTAACTGACAGAACATTTACTTTCTAGAAGGCGCTTAATGTGAATCATTTGAGACATGTCTAAGCATTTCTACCAAACTATTTGGCCAACTCAACTTTAGGGTATACAGTGTTAGAAAGCGTCACAAATCATTACAGAGAATATGAGAATAATGACCAGTACAGGCAGAAGCAAAGGAAACCCTGTCTTTTCTTGTGCATTTTCTGAGATGGTGCTCTAGAACTCAGAGAATGGGTGGCATATACTGAAGACTCCACTTTTCTGGTCCTGCCCACCACAGTACAGAAACTCACATTTTGATTTCTTCTGCATTTTCTCATCCTTTGCTGATTCAGTGAGTGTTTTGCGTATTGAGCTATAGTGGGAAATTCTACATGATAATCACTGAAAATGAAAAATACCTTCTGAGATTTCTGATTTTTTAAACTGTTTGTTTTAACTTTCAGCAGGGAGTCTTTTTGTTAACTTGCATAATTTATTGATGAATCAAGTGCTCCAGTTAATAAGAAAACCTAGTGAATAGAAGGTTATCATCTCTTCTGAGCACTGTTTCATTTTCCAAGAATTAGAATATGACAAACTACATTGAACAGTAAAACTAATAATTTATTACTTTGTTGATATTTGAGGAAATATTTTAAGATTTATCCTTTATTGTAATCTTTATGAACTACAGTTATGATGAACACTGTGCCTACTGTAACGAATTATAGGTAATAAAATGTTTACTTGGTTATACAGTTTGGCTATTCATGACAGGCAAGAAAAGGCCTTGTATCATGTCTGTTGAAGAAACAGTTACTATGGTATTGTGCTTTGATTAGATAATAAAATTTTACTCTTTAAACTTGTAGATTACGAAGGGAAAAGTTGAGATGTTGAGGTAGTAGTAGTGAGAGACATGCAGGAAGTTTAGATGGAGAATAAAATAGTGAAAAATATAGAGGAAGAAGGAAATTCTGAGAGTGTGTGAATAAATAAAATAAAAAAAGAACCCCCAAATTTAAAAGAGATCAATTTAAGGAAATTGTGTCCTGAAGTTCTGAAAGGTCAAAATAAGAATGGCAAAAAACTGATTCTGAGTGGGTGTCTCTAGACTAGACACAAGAAATGAAGTTAAAGGGGGAAAATAAAAAACACACCTAGAAATACAAAGGAGTCATAGAGAATTAAAATGAGTTTGGCTCCAAAATGAACAAAATCAATATGCTTAATCTTACATTGTTGACCTCTTGCCCAAAACCTAAACAAACATACATTTGTTTGTTCTTTTCATCTTATGTCTCTTGTGGGAAACAGAAGGTACATTCATCCTGTATTCATCCAGCTTTTGGTCTTACAAGTAGAAAAATAGGAGTAAAAGAGTTGTTATACCTGACATGGTCTGTCCCATACGTTGTAAAGTTCCTGTTGGTTTTTCTCGTTGACGTTATGATACCCAGTATGCTATGCCCATTATCTGGTTCCAGAGAAACTCTTGCCTTGTGGTGTTAAAGTATGAACTGACTTCTTTAAACATATATGCTAGATAAGTGGTAATCAATTTAGGACATTGGGTTCTTCTTTTCTCACTCACAGTCCCACCCCTCCCCTCCCTGTCTTTTTCATATGGATAAATGTGCATATCCATTTGCATTTCATTGCATATATTTATAAAGATGCCAATAAAGTGGTAAGCAGAGACAAAAACCAGAAATCATTAAAAAAAGGAGGGAGGAGTCACTTCATAGTATTCAGTTATTTACTGACATTTAAAGACATTTTGAAGTCCTCAATACATTCTCAAATACATTGCTAAACTTGGGAGAATTTGAAACACACTTTTGTAAATATTCTTTTAGGGGGAAAATCCCCAGCTGTCCAGTCTTAATGTTGAGGATTAGAATCATCTATAGACAGAATGTTTCAGTCATACTTTTTTTGAGAAGATACTTTTTTTTTTAACTTTTTCCCCCTCAGTGGTCAAATATACATAACATAAAATTTACCATTTTAAGCATTTTCAAGTCTATAATTCAGTGTCATTAAGTACATCCACACTGTTGTATAGTCATTACCACTATCCATCTCCAAAACATTTTTTGTCATCCTATGCTGAAACTCTGTAGTAATTAAAATGCTAACTCCCCATTCCCCTGTCCCTCCCAAGAAGATAGATTTTTAAACAACATTTTATGGCCAGGAGATGGGAACCTGTAGCGGCTTAGTATTAGGGTTGGGAGGAATAGAGACCCCCTGAAGCCAGCTCAAGAAGGAGGGGCTTTATCTAAGGGAACCGGGCCCTCTCCTCACACACGTGGTCTCCTGGAATGGCTTCTGGACTCCGGGAGTCCCCAAGGAGTGCCCTGGTTCGCCTTGCACGCAGGAGTGATCGCCTCTGCCTTCGGCCCTCACTGTTTCCAGTCTGTCTCCACGCTCGGGGCTCCCTCACACTCCACTGCCGTGAGCCTTCGTGGTCTTCTCAGCGCTGGTGCCAAACGAGGCTGACGCCCTGGATTCCAGAGAGTCTTAAGATCTGGTGTGGGGACTGAAAGCCCCAGCCTAGGAAAGACTGGATGTTGGTCTCAGTTTCCTATGGTTAAGAAAATGGGTTCACATTTGATTCTTTGTTGTTCTAGCTAAGGTCTGAGTCTTTAAGAAGCAAAATCCCGTGTTTGTCACGAAAACACAGCTTGAGGATAATTCTTAAATCATTTTGAAGTTTGACGAAGCATTTCCAAAAGCCATCTGTGTGTCACTAGACAGATTTGAAGTTGCATGCAAAGACTCAACAGTAAGTGTTCCGTCAGAAAAACGTGGAGACATTTGAGCAGTAGCAGGCCCTGAGAACCCTGAAGGAGGTCCTAGATTGCGTGGATGAGCATGACCCGTCCCGGGCCACAGAGGTGTCTCCCACTTACTCGTTTGCGTGGGAAAATCATGCTCCTCAGATGGAAAGGTGGGAACATCTTACAGATAATGGATTTTAAACCACTAAGCAGAAGGGCTGCTTGGCTTCGTGGTTTTAAAAGACACCTTCTGTATAACTAACTCACTAGCTTTGGCCTTTATCAACCAGCCAATGAGGAGCAGCCTCATTTTGACCCCAAATGACTTAAGCTCAGGGGACTGGTGACCTGGTGGTGGAGGAGCAGTCTGCATTATTCAATTTTCAGCCCATCCCGCATCGAGCTGTGCCTCTCTTGTGTGTCTCCCTTGAGGGCACAGATCCACTGGGACTTGCAGCATCCCTCTTCCTCATGTCTTAGGGCCTGCCACAGCGATTGCGTGTCATGTTTTATGGTTTTCGTTCCAGTGCCTCCATTTATAAAATGTCATTATTTCATATGAGGTGATTCAATAAAATAATCAGTGGAGAACTCCTAAGATTAATTAGGGTGTGTGATATTGAAGTCTGTGGATATGATAGACACATCGATAGGTTGAGACCTCTTTGTTACCTGAGTTGTTCAGACTTGAACCTTGAAGATTCATGTCTTTTTTTCTTGACGCAATCTGGTATCATCCAAGGCCAGTAGGTGTTCCCTCCGGAATGCCCCCAGTGCTGACTTCCCCCTCTCCATTGTCATGGTTACTATTCCAGGGCTCCATCAATACAGAGCCATATAACTTTTTTCCCCTGCCTTCTGTGTAACCATCTTCTGGTTCACACCATGCCCTCTTCCAATGAAACTTCATGCCCAAAATGACCTCGAATGCCTACCGCGTCAAGTCCAGATTTTATCTCTCGGAGCCCACTACAGTCTGGACCTGTCTTACGTATTCACCCTCCACTGTCCTCTAAACGAACTCTTGCTTATGTAGCTCTCAGGCAGAGCCTGCTGGCTTCTTCCAGCAAGCCTTGCTCATGTGGCTCCCTTGTCTGGCTTGCCTTCTCTTCTAATCTGTTTGCTTTGCACACATCTTCAAAGGTTGAGCTAGATCTCATCAACTCCATGAGGGTGTTTCTGGAGAGTTGAGCACTCCCATTGACCATGTTGGCCCTAAGCAGTTTTTTTCACCTGCTTAGCTCTGTGTTCTGTCTGGTCCTGCAGTGCCCGTGGCTGCTTCACACATGCATGTTCCTTTTCCTCAACTGTAATGAAAGCTCTTTGTGAAAAGTGTCCACAACTTTCATCTTTTTTCCTTGTTGTTCAGTCGCTCAGTCGTGTCCAACTCCCTGCAACCCCATGGACTGAAGCGTGCCAGGCTTCCCTGTCCATCGCTATTTCCTAGAGCTTGCTCAAACTCATGTCCATCCATTTGGTGATGCCATCCAACCATCTCATTCTCTGTCATTCCCTTCTCCTGCCTTCAGTCTTTCCCAGCATCAGGGTCTTTTCCGGTGAGTTCACTCTTCGCATCAGGTAGTGAAAGTATTGGAGCTTTAGCTTCAGCATCAGTCCTTCCAATGGATATTCAGGGTTGATTTCCTTTAGGATTGACTGGTTTGATCTCTTTGTTGTCCAAGGGACTCTCAAGAGTCTTCTCCAATACCACAGTTCAAAAGCATCAATTCTTGCACTCAGCCTTCTTTATGGTCCAACTCTCACATCCATATATGACTACTGGAAAAATCATAGCTTTGACTGGACAGACCTTTTTTGGCAAAGTGATGTCTCTGATTTTTAATACATTGTCTAGGTCTGCCATAGCTTTTCTTCCAAGGAGCAAGCATCTTTTAATTTTGTGGCTGCAGTCACCATCCACAGTAATTTTGGAGACCAAGAAAAGAAAATCTGTCACTGTATCTCTCTTTGGTGGTTAGCATAATGCTGGTCATACTGCAGGTGCTTAATAAATGCTTGCTTGGTTGATTGTGTGAGATATTCTCTCTCTTTAAAAATTACATCAAAATAAGGTGCACAAAACCAGTAACAATTTTTATATATAAGAACACTTGAAAAGATTAACTGCCACCAGTCTTCCTGGGATTACATGGGAAGGGTGTGTTTCAGAAATTTTATTAGAACGTAATGCAGTGTGGACTCTCCTCCCTCAATATTAGCAGTTCTCACCTGAGGGTGGCTTTACCCCCAGGGGAATTTGGCAGATGTTTTTTTCGTTAACAAATGGAAGGGTAGTATTGCAGTCTAGTGGGCAGGCAGTCTTGCCTGGTGGCTCAGGAGTGAAGAATCTGCCTGCTCTACAGGAGACATGGGTTTGGTCCTTGAGTCAGAAAGATCCCCTAGAGAAGAAGTGGCAACCCACTCTAGTACTCTTGCCTGGAGAATCCCAAGTGGAGCGTGGCGGGCTACAGTCCATGGGTTAGCAAAAGAGTCAGACATAACTGAGCGACTAAACAGCCAAACACCTAGTGGTTAGAGGCTAGGGATGTGATGAAACGTCATCCAATGCACAGGACGATCCCCCAGAGCAAAGAGTTAGATGGCCTCAAATGTCAGTAGTGGCAGGGACCGAAACCCCAGTCTGCGGCATGGTGTGGACACCACAGTTGACATTTTTTATCACCTAAAGGAAAGAGAATGTTCAAACACTGATGCCATTTTATGTGGAGGGAGTGATCATATGCTGTAAATTCCTAAATGGTGGAAACTGCAGCTATGTACAGAGACCAGAATAACAGAGAGTTGATAGCTGCTTGTGTAATAAAAGGGCACTTTATGTCTTAGGCCGTGCCTTTGGCAGGAGAGGACAGTATGTAGAGAGAATTCTCTTAAAGCTGAGTCCACATGTCTCATGGTTTTAGAGAATGACGGGCATTTGCTATCCCAGAAGGATGTGTTAGAATATTTGGTCACGTTTTTAATAAGGTGAAATTCCTTTGAAGTGATTGATAGTTGTGTTAGAAGATTGAAGCTTACAACCTTTTACTTTTCCAAATATTTTGAAAGCTTCCTTGAAGAACCCTTGGTAATTTTTAATGGTCGTCCTCCCGAAAATGAGTTTGGGAGGTCCATTTTTGCTGCATGCAGGGGCAGAATGGTGCAGTGCAGAGACCAGGCAGTTCTCAGATGTCCCGGGTAGGACATCTTAGTCATTCTCCAGCTCAGTTTCCTCATTTCAAAAAGAAGGACTTAGACTAAGGACTAATTATTTTCAAAAGGAAGGACTAAGATTTGATGACCTCTAACTTTAAAATTCTATGCTCCTGTAATTTCAGTTTCAAGTAGTAAAAAAACAAAAGATTGTTTATACAAAGTAGTTTATGAAAGAAACTTTGAAGGCGTTAATTATTCTAGTTCGTTCCTTAGAACCCTCGGAAACATCCCTTTCTATAAAGGCTCAACTCCAATGTGTAAAGAAAGAAAGGAATTCCTGTTATAAATTAGAAGTTGTCCCCACCCCCAAGCAAAATAAAGAGTCAAATGAAACTTACAGCTGATTTTAAAATGTCATCGGTAGCTAATTTTGTCCTTTTTTTCTGATGTGTAAAGAAAAATTTTGTCCATTTTTTCTGATGTGTAAAGAAAATATTTTAGGTATAAAAAAACATGTTAATAGTACTAATAATACTGAAATTTTCACACATCTCATGTTAAGCTCAATGCATCCAGATCTGAGAAATTTCCTGTTTGTAAAGGTAGAATGCATTCAGTTCAGTTCAGTCGCTCAGTCGTGTCCCACTCTTTGCAACCTCATGAACCACAGCACGCCATGCCTCCCTGTCCATCACCAACTCCCGGAGTCCACCCAAACTCACGTCCATTGAGTCGGTGATGCCATCCAACCATCTCATCCTCTGTCGTCCCCTTCTCCTTCTGCCCTCAATCTTTCCCAGCATCAGGGTCTTTTCCAATGAGTCAGCTGTTCGCATCAGGTGGCCAAAGTATTGGAGTTTCAGCTTCAGCATCAGTCCTTCCAATGAACACCCAGGACTGATCTCCTTTAGGATGGACTGGTTGGATCTCCTTGCAGTCCAAGGGACTCTCAAGAGTCTTCTCCAACACCACAGTTCAAAAGCATCAATTCTTCGGCGCTCAGCTTTCTTTATAATCCAACTCTCACATCCATACATGACCACTGGAAAAACCATAGCCTTGACTAGACAGACCTTTGTTGACAAAGGATTGTCTCTGCTTTTTAATATGCTGTCTAGGTTGGTCATAACTTTTCTTGCAAGGAGTAAGGAGACATAAGAAAGCCTTCCTCAGTGGTCAATGCAAAGAAATAGAGGAAAACAATAGAATGGGAAAGACTAGAGATCTCTTCAAGAAAATTAGAGATACCAAGGGAACATTTCATGCAAAGATGGGCTCAATAAAGGACAGAAATGGTAGGGACCTAACAGAAGCAGAAGATACTAAGAAGAGGTGGCAAGAATGCAAGAAGAACTGTACAAAAAAGATCACAACCCAGATAATCACAATGGTGTGATTACTCACCTAGAGCCAGAATGCATTTAGAAGCTCTATTAAGGTTTTTCAGCCTACCACTTAGTAAGTTATTGAGCTCTGAACCAAGCGATGAAGCTTTCCTATTTGTTAGATGGGCAGTTAAACAGAACCTTAATAATTTTCTCCTTTATTCATTCTTAAAGTTGACAGTTCAAGATATTCACAAGGCTGGGGATATTGTAGTATCCCAAGAAATGAAATGGCTTATGTACTCTCTCTATTCTGCAGAAACTGAGAGATTGGTTTTGGCATATTCTCATTTGCCCAGGACCTATTCTAGAACTTTGGTAGTGGGATTGCCTGAATAGAAGATGCTTTCAGCATAGATCCAGATGCTAAGGGCATCCAGCTACAGTTTGGATCTCATTTCCAGAGTCAGTGTTCCCTACAGGAAATAGCAGTGTGTGACATGGGAGATGTTCATAAAATAGTGCCGGAGATGGTGCCGCAGGGAGCAGAGGTTAGCTAGCACCTCCTGGATGCAAGGAGCGTGGATACTAGAGCGTGTGTGCAGAGTGTGAAACCATAGGGATCGCTCAGTCCCTGCTTTCAATGAGATTGTAACCCAGTGGGAGGAGAGAAAGCTTGGACTCTATGCAGACTGCTGTCATACAAAGATTGTAGGGGTAAGGACCATCCCCAGATACAGATAAAATCAAGGCTACTACAGAAGAAGAAATAATCTGTGGGAGCAAAAACGTGCCTCCGTGGAAGCGGTGACCCACGCGAACAGAATCAGAGTTGTGGAGAGGAATGACGCCTGCAAGGCAGACAAGCCTGAGGGGTGGCTGCGACAGGGGTGTGAGGGGTGGGGAGAGGTGGAGATGTGCCCAGGTCGGGGGTGGGAGTCAGAGTGCGAGCAGAGAGCTAACCAGGCTGAAATAGAATCTAGAGGTGCGCAAACCCGGTAGGACATGGGCCATTTCCTGGGACGTGAGGAAAAACTGGTGGCCTACATTGGCGCCGTTCCCTTAAACTGAGAGAGAGAAGCCGAGTGCAGGAATCGGCCAGTCTGAGTGGCTGGGTGGGTGTGTTAGGGGACAGGGCTCTAGAGTCAACCAGATAAATTGCTTTTTTTTTGGGGGGGGGGGCTGCACCTCGAGGCATGTGGGATCTTAGTTCCCTGACCAGGGATTGAATTGGTGCCTCCTGCAGTGAAAGCGTGGGTTCTTACTACTGGACCGCCAGGGAAGTCCTAAATTGCAGTTTTAAGCCAGATGGTGGTGCTGCAGCTAGAAACAAGAATCGAGAGAGAAGGAGTGGGTTTGGTGGGACCCTGATGAGCTCCGTTTTGAACGTGTTGAGTTGTATGGGCTCTCAGGAAATAGCCAAAGGCAGAGTTAGGATTGAAACGCGGAAAACTGAGAGCTCCAGAGAGGAGTTCAGAAAACCTGAGACAGTCTTAAAGGAGACGTAGATCTTTGTGAGCTCCACACTTGGAGCACGTCCTGTGTCCCACCTCAGGGAGCAGCCCACAAGTGCCCCAGTGTGGAAGCTGAGCACGTGACTCGCTTTGTGTCACCAGCTGAGTGACTTGTCTACAGCCGTCAGCCTTTACAGCACAGGGGGTTCAAATTGTGCCCAGACATAATTGCTGTCTATATGGTAGGTTATATAGTAGATCTACAGTATACGCATATACTGTAGAATATAGTAGATATACAGGCTTCCCATGGGATTTTCCAAGCAAGCGTACTGGAGTGGGTTGCCATTTCCTTCTCCAGAGGATCTTCCCGACCCAGGGATTGAACCCAGGCCTCCTGCATTGCAGGCAGACGCTCAACTGTCTGAGCCACCAGGGAAGGGTAGAGCATAGTAGATACGCGGGCTTCCCAGGCACTAGTGGTAAATAACTGACATAAGAGACGTGGGTTCGATCCCTGGGCTGGGAAGATCCCCTGGAGGAGGGCTTGGCAACCCGCTCCAGTTTTCTTGCCTGGAGAATGCCACGGACAGAGGAGCCTTGTGGGCTACGGTCCATAGGGTTGCACAGAGTGGGACACGACTGAAGTGACTTAACACACATAGTAGACGCACAGTAAACCCTGAAGGTCGCTGTCAAATATGACCCTACATGTCACATAGTGAAGAAGAACTGCCATATTTTGACGGGAAAGATAAGACTAAGAATGGAACCTTGAGATTATGTACATTTAGCTTTTTTTTTTTTGAGTATAGTTGCTTTAGTTTGTTAGTTGCTCTTGCCATGTTAATTACATGTATATCCCCTCTTTTTTGGATTTCCGGTCCCGTTTATGTCACCACAGTACACTGAGTAGAGTTCCCTGTGCTGTACAGAAGTTTCTCTTTAGTTATCTGTTTTATACACAGTAGTGTATACATGTCAACTCCAATCTCTCAGTCCATGCCATGCCCCGCTTTCCCCCTTGGTATCCAGACAGTTGTCCTGTATGTTGCATTTAGGATTGACGGGGAAAGGGGTCAGAGAGGAAGTCAGAGACCAGGGAAGTAGGGGGAGAAAAACAGAAGAAAACCGGGGAAGCCACAGGAGGGGAGCATTTCAAGGAAAATGAGGCGTTTCACTCCATCATCTCAGGTGCTGCCCACTGGTGGGAGAGATGGAAGGCTGCATTTAGTGGTGGGAAGCGGTCCGGTTCCATGTCTGAGATTTTACTGGAAGAAAGGAAGCCAGTTAACAGATAGCAGAGTGAGAAGCTGTAGCACAAAGACAGACGGCGTTTGTCACTCAGTCGTGTCTGACTCTCTGAGACCCCAGGGACTGTAGCCCGTCAGGCTTCTCTGTCCATGGAATGTTCCAGGCAAGACTACTGAAACGGGTTGCCATTCCCTTCTCCAGGAGATCTTCCTGGCCCAAGAATCGAACCTGGGTTTCCCATGTTGCAGGCAGATTCTTAACTGTCTGAGCCATCAGGGAGTGGGACGTTGTTGGTAGAATGACACCCCGGTTGATGTAAAATTGATGTAATTTTTTTTGTTATTATAGAAAGTAAATATGAGTGTGTGTAGGTGTGCAGAGGAGAGGTTGGGGAGGAATGGTAGGGAGTAAAGACTGATGAAAGGAGGACTTAGAAGGTGGAGGGCACCGTTGGTGGGGGAGCACTTCTCCTTGGAGAGGAGAATACTCTCCTGTGAACACAGGAGGGACAGAAGATCTGTTGATGAGCTGCATGGCTTGGATTTTCTTCCTTTCCAAGAAAAGGCCATTTGCAGAGAGAGGTGAGAAATAGTCACCTCTCTTCAGTCAAGGCTGAAGGTGTAATTCTTGAGAATTGGGTGGTGAGGGCCAGCCACAATTTGATGACCAGAAGTGGAGGAAGGGGCTGTCCTGAGAGGAGGGACTTGACTGCGTAGAAGAGTCTAAAGTGGTCAGTATTCTTGGAGTCCCTCAGCCCCAGACACTGTCCCTTGTGACTCAGTCAGTGGAGGCTTTATAACGTGCTAAAGGCTTGCATCAGAAGAAGCCTTATGCTTTTAAAAATAGCTCTAATAAATGAAATAAAAGCCAAAATTCTTAAGAATAAGTCATTTCATCTTCATCCTCTTCATCTCACACCTAACCTTTTAATTGAACACTTAGCATGTCCCAAGCCCTTTCCAGCCACCCTATTGTATTATTGGTCAGTCAGTCAGTCAGTTCAGTCGCTCAGTCATGTCCGACTCTTTGCAACCCCATGAAACACAGCATGCCAGGCCTCCCTGTCCATCACCAACTCCCGGAGTTTACCCAAACTCATGTCCATTGATGATGGATCATGTCAGTGATGCCATCCAGCCATCTCGTCCTCTGTCGTCCCCTTCTCCTTCTGCCTTCAATCTTTCCCAGCATCAGGGTCTTTTCAGATGAGTCAGCTCTTTGCATAAGGTGGCCAAAGTATTGGAATTTCAGCTCTGACGTCAGTCCTTCTAATAAACACCCAGGACCTATTTCCTGAAATCAGTCCTGGGTATTATTGGTCAGTGTAACTTAAAGTAGGTAGTTTCCTTGCTTTGTGTTTATTGTTTCAAAGATGTGATAGATAGGTAACTTCTTGGTTTATGCTAAAGATGATTAATTAACTTATGTGTAGACACTTAAAATTGTTAAGGTGACATGTTTATAAAAGGAAGACCTCTTTTACATGGCAGCCAATCTATCAAAATGAATGCTTGGTAAAAGTTGGATGAGTCTTCCATGAAACAGTTACTATTTGTTGAATTCCTTTTTTACAGAAATGTTAACTCAGAGTTGAAATGGGAAAGATTTGATACAGTGTTTTGACGTTTGGCATTTTAAAGTAATTTCATTAGATCATCAAGCTTTGAATTATTGAAGATTGTTCTACTGTAAACAGTTTTTTCCATTATCTGTCTTTGAATTAGAAACAAGTTGCATACTGTTTGCCAGGAAGAAGGTAAATGTATTATGTGCTAAAATATACAAAGCTTTTGGCGCTCTATTTTCTCTGCTTTTTCTTAATGAATGCTTTTGTTTAGTCTTCCATCAGATGAATAGAACAGATTTGTGTTGTGAATAGCTCAAGGCAAAAATAGAATTCGCTGTAACTGTGTTGACAAAATTCACTTGAAAAGACTCATTAAATGTCAATCAAGGTGAGTCCATTTCAGCCTTATTTGTGCACCAGCGCACCTGAGACAGGAAGTAGACGTATTGTGCCAGTGGCTCGGCAGGACAGCAATACCAGTCACTTCCTGAGGGGACAGTTTTGTTAATTGCCGTATCTCCAGCATTGGTACATGGAAAGTTCCAGAAGCCCACTTTCGAGTCATTGGCTGATGCTCAGTGGACAGTAAGGAAAAAGTATTTGACAAGGCCCAATAGGGGTTTTTATATTATCTGCTCCTCTCTCACCCTCTAGCATTTCTCACCCAGGAGGCAATTCATAATAAAAACAACTCAGTCTAAACGAAGTCTAAAAATGAGCCTTCTCAAATGAGCTCTTCTTCCTCTATAGGAGCTCTTCTGGCAAACCTGGGTAAGTACATCCGGAGGCAGTTATTCCTCCAGTTAAAGGTTGCATGAATTAAAAGTCAAAATGCAGAAACAGTTCTCTTACAGTGTGAAGAAAAGGTATGTCTCAAGGTCAAGGTAACCAGCGTTGCCTTTTCAGGAGGCAGTCAGAATTATGGCTCGCTGCCCATACACAGGGAACCAGTTCTCTGGTGCGGTTGCCATGTTCCAGGATCTGCCTGGCATTGAAGGCTGGAAGGCTGATTTTATTAGTATACCTAGAGGGATTGAGAGTCCAGGGATGATGGACTCATGCCAACCTCACAAGAAACCGAGGTTTGAACCAAAATGTTAATTTACTCTTTTCCAGTAAAAGCTGTGCTTTTTCAAGGGTACTCTGATCTGCCAACCAGGGCATTGCCTTTCTTGTGTGCTTATCTGTGGGAAAGCCAGATTACAGAGGACAGTTGCACAGAGTGCAGAGCCCAGGAAGGGAGTTGGAAGATAATCTTCATGTCTGTTGGCCTCAAACTCCATGTCCAGTGCATCATCTTGACTGTAGGGAGGGAAGTTCTGCTTGTCACGAAAGCTCCCCAGCCTGTGCAGAGTCGGCACCCCATTGCCAGACTGTGTCTTTCCAGACATGGGTTTTAAAAAAAAAAAAAACAATTTTCTTTCTTTCTTTTTGGCTGTGCTGTGTCTGTGTTGCTGTGCAGGTTTTTCTCTGGTGACGGTGAGCAGAGGCTGCTCTTCATTACGCTGTACGGGCTTCTCTTTGCAGAGATGTCTCTTGTTGTGGAGCACAGGCTTTAGGTGCGCGGGCTTCACTCGCTGGAGCACGTGGGCTCAGTAGCTGAGGCTCCTGGGCTCTGGAGCACAGGTTCAGCGTTTGTGGTACACAGGCTTAGTTGCTCCACAGGGTGTGAAACCTTCCTGGAATAGGGATCAAACCTGTGTCCCCTGCATTGGCAGGTAGATTATTTACCACTGAGCCACCAGGGAAGCCCGCAGAGATTGCTTTTATAGAGATAAAATATGAAATTCTTGTAAAAGTAAGTTGGATTGATTACTTTGTGCTGTGTTAGTTGCATTGCAGCCTGATCCCTTAGATTCGGAGTGGCTGGAGTCTCTTGGCCCTTTTTACTGGTAGCTCAGCCTCCTCACTTACATTTTAATTTTCCCTCCTTCCATCTTAGAGTTTTCCCTTCAGTTTAGTTCAGACGCTTAACGTGTTTTCTGTCCCATGGTCCTACTTATGAGTACTTTTGTGTCTGTTCATTGAAGTAATTTCCCTGACTAAAAGTAACCTTCTAAAGATAACTTTTTCACATCATTTGATAGCGGTATTTGAAAAAAGGTAAGTGATGTAGAAGTGGAATATTTTAGAGTTCCCTGGTATTTTATTTACATTTGTAGTTAACAAGTACTGAACATTTCTCGCAAAGAGGGCTCAATAAAGGACAGAAATGGTATGGACCTAACAGAAGCAGAAGATATTAAGAAGAGGTGGCAAGAATACACAGAAGAACTGTACAAAAAAGATCTTCACAACCCAGATAATCACGAAAGTGTGATCACTCCCACTCACCTAGAGCTGGACATCCTGGAATGTGAAGTCAAGTGGGCCTTAAGAAGCATCACTATGAACAAAGCTAGTGGAGGCGATGGAATTCCAGTTGAGCTATTTTAAATCCTAAAAGATGATGCTGTGAAAGCGCTGCACTCAATATGCCAGCAAATTTGGAAAATTCGGCAGTGGCCAAAGGGCCGGAAAAGGTCAGGTTTCATTCCAATCCCAGAGAAAGGCAATGGCAAAGAATGCTCAAACTACCGCACAATTGCACTCATCTCACACGCTAGCAAAGTAACCCTCAAAATTCTCCAAGCCAGGCTTCAGCAGTACGTGAACCGTGAACTTCCAGATGTTCAAGCTGGTTTTAGAAAAGGCAGAGGAACCAGAGATCAAATTGCCAACATCCGCTGGATCATCGAAAAATCAAGAGAGTTCCAGAAAAACATCTATTTTTGCTTTATGACTATGCCAAAGCCTTTGCCTTTGTGAATCACAACAAACTGTGGAAAATTCTGAAAGAGATGGGAATACCAGACTGCCTGACCTGCCTCTTGAGAATCTGTATGCAGGTCAGGAAGCAACAGTTAGAACTGGACACGGAACAACAGACTGGTTCCAAATAGGAAAAGGAGTACGTCAAGGCTGTATATTGTCACCTTGCTTATTTAACTTCTATGCAAAGTACATCATGAGAAACGCTGGGCTGGATGAAGCACAAGCTGGGAATCAAGATTGCCAGGAGAAATATCAATAACCTCAGATATGCAGATGACACCACCTTTATGGCAGAAAGTGAAGAAGAACTAAAGAGCTTCTTGATGAAAGTGAAAGAAGAGAGTGAAAAAGTTGACTTAAAGTTCAACATTCAGAAGACGAAGATCATGGCATTTGGTCCCATCACTTCATGGGAAATAGATGGGGAAACCGTGGAAACAGTGTCAGACTTTATTTTTGGGGGCTCCAAAATCACTGCAGATGGTGACTGCAGCCATGAAATTAAAAGACGCTTTTTCCTTGGAAGAAAAGCTATGACCAACCTAGACAACATATTAAAAAGCAGAGACATTACTTTGCCAACAAAGGTCTGTCTAATCAAAGCTATGGTTTTTCCAGTAGTCATGTGTGGATGTGAGAGTTGGACTATAAAGAAAGCTGAGTGCTGAAGAATTGATGCTTTTGAACTGTGGTGTTGGAGAAGACTCTTGAGAGTCCCTTGGACTGCAAGGAGATCCAACCAGTCCTTCCTAAGGGAAATCAGTCCTGAATATTCATAGGAAGGACTTATGCTGAAGCTGAAACTCCAATACTTTAGCCACCTGATTCGAAGAACTGACTCATCTGAAAAGACCCTGATGCTGGGTAAGATTGAAGGCAGGAGGAGAAGGGGACGACAGAGGATGAGATGGCTGGATGGCATCACCCACTCGATGGACATGAGCTTGAGTAAACTCTGGGAGTTGACTGTGGACAGGGAGGCCTGGAGTGCTGCAGTCCATGGGATTGCAGAGAGTCGGACATGACTGATCGACTGAACTGAACTGAACTATAAATTGTATATGTCAGGTTTTAGAATTTTCGTACATAGTTTTTTTTTTTTTTTTTGGAATATCTAAAAGATAATATGCATGTATTTAAGGAGGAAAATGCCCTACTCTTACTACTCAGTTTTTGAAAAAGAAACTGCTATTCTGATTCTGAAAGGGAAATGTACTGTCTGTATGAAAAAGAAAAGAGAAACATCAAAGAAAAAGGTCTAACAATATGTTATAGCAGTTAATACTTTTACATTTGCAACTTGTAAAATATAACCTCCTCTCAGAGGATTCTATGAGAATGATTAGAGAGACTAAAAAGAGACTGTAAACTATCAGTTTTATTATTGTTTTAGCATCTGAAAAAGGTCAGTAAAAACTGTGAGCTCATTGCTCTGTTAAAGAGGGATATATAGCTGATATGACTTTTTGGTTTTACTTCTGACAAAGAAATACCAGCCAAAAGGGCAGTGATTAAATATACATATGTCTAAAACTTCAAAAAAAAACCCAATTAGTTTCTTATTTTATTTTTATTCAGTTTAAAAAACTTTTGGTCTTGCTCTGCAGCATGTGGGATCTTAGTTGAAAGCACAGAGTCTTAACCACTGGACTGCCAGGAAAGTCCTATAACTTTTAAAAAGCTGTATAACTACGTTCATTCCTAAGGTTATATTTTTCAAAACTCTTGTTTACTGTCTAACAAAACTGAAATATTCTAAGTGAAATTCTCCTCCATCCCCTTAGGATAGGATTTCTTTTTCCAGTTAATTTCTGCGGCCAGTGATATTACCTGAGTCTGTATTTGATAACACTGCTGCCTTTGCTGTTTCTCACCTTAGGTCCAGTGGGTATTCTGCAGACAGCCGTCTTAGGCAGTGCTTGTAGACTCAAGTAACTTCCTATATCCAAGATGATAAGAGGGTGGCTTTAGCAGAATGAAATTCTATCAGCAGCTTAGACTAGTAACTGACATTCACTCTCATATGCCGAGCTGTGCTTACTGGGCTGACACTTGGCTCTAACCTTTGTGTATACTAATTCCAAATACATAATGTAAATAAAGTCTGGCACGAGAAAAACGGGTTAGATTAAAATATATGAGTCGCCGTACCTAGAGAATTGGGCGAGATCGTTGCAGGGCAGTTACACATGGATGGGCTTGGTGGCGTGTCCAGATCTACTTGGGAGGAACAATGAGGGTGGATGTGTGCTGTGGCGCAGAGGAGCGCTCGTCTATGGCTTTGATTGGGCCCTAAATCCAGATGGGGCTTCTCTCGGATGTGATTTAGGGTATGAAGTTGTTCCTTTCTGGAAGCTTCCTTCTTGTAGTTCCTTGGATACTTCTCAAAATGCTGGACAAGTGAAACACGGGTGCGAACACGTTTTGTGACCTAGTTTTGGCCTCAGTATACTTTCATCCTGGCAAGATACACAGGGGGTTTAAGCTCTAACAGCTAAATGAACTCAAATGTATACTGCATGTAAATTGCTTTGAAGGCTGTGGATCACAAGTTAATAGATTCTGGACCTTATTTTTCCTTTCATGAGCCAGACATTCCTTGGATTTAAGGGTAGGTTTAAATTAAAGAGTAGCAAATTGCTTTCCTCTTTGGAAATAAGCGAAATCACCCTGTGATAATAAAGTATTTCTTTAACATGTCAGGACGGTTACTGAGGAAAGAAAGCACGCAGGGAAAAAAGTGGGGATAACTTATTTAGTGGCTTGCTCTTTAGGAAATGGAACATTTTTCATAAAAACGAAGTCTTATACTATGTGACTTGAAAATAATGAGACCAAGGGAAAAAAAAAACAACAGGTACTAGAACTTACATGACCAAATAAATCTTGTCCCATGGCAGGCAGTCCAATTTTTCTAGCTCGGTCCTAATTGAGCAAAACATTTTCAGACTCTTTTGGAATTGTCTTCGGAACTGTTTTATGAGCCAAACTCCAAAATCAGCATCTTTACTTTTATTATCACACCTCTTTTTGGAAACAAAAGACTATGACTCAGCCTGATCCCCCACTGAATTTATCAGACTTGGCTCAGGCTATTTCCCAAAAAATAGAGTGTACTCTTTTACAGGACAATTGAATATTCTCATTCATTTATTTATTCATTCGCACATGGGGACTGAGTGCCACTGCTGAGTCAGGTGTGTGGTCATTACACAAAAGGGGCCTGGCTCTGGGAGTGGGAACAAAGACAGGTGAGGATCCCAGGGGCTGTTAGCCCTGTGCAGTCTTTGCAAATGAGTATGGTGCCCCACTCCAGTACTCTTGCCTGGAAAATCCCATGGACAGAGGAGCCTGGTAGGCTGCAGTCCATGGGGTCGCGAAGAGTCAGACACGACTGAGTGACTTCCCTTTCACTTTTCACTTTCATGCATTAGAGAAGGAAATGGCAACCCACTCCAGTGTTCTTGCCTGGAGAATCCCAGGGACGGGGGAGCCTGGTGGGCTGGCGTCTATGGGGTCACACAGAGTCGGACGCGACTGAAGTGACTTAGCAGCAGCAGCAGCAGGAGGTCCCCAGATGCCCAGAGAAAAGGAAAACTTTCTAGGCAGAGGTAACAGCTGTGTCAAAGCACAGCACAAAAGCCATGCACATTTCATGGAAGAAATGCTGTAATTTCAGGGTGGACAGAATCTCAGTTAAAAGATAAGAATGGAGTGGTTCTTAGGGGTGGGGTCATGAGGGTCCTGGAAGCCATGGAATGGAGCATACAGTGGTGGAGACTGAGACTTCTCATGCCTGCTTGTGTTGTGCTCTTCTTAGCCTGGTTATCTGAGCTCAAATCCTGGTTCCTTCATTTACAAGCTTTGTGATGCTGGGCAGTCTAGTCACCTTCTGTACCTTGATTTTTTTCATCTGTAAAAGAGATGATGATACCTGCATTAAAGGCTTCAGTTGAGTTCAGTTCAGTTCAGTCCCTCAGTCGTGTCCGACTCTTTGCGACCCCATGAATCGCAGCATGCCAGGCCTCCCTGTCCATCACCAACTCCCGAACTTCACTCAGACTCACGAGTGAGACGTCCATCGAGTCAGTGATGCCATCCAGCCATCTCATCCTCTGTTGTCCCCTTCTCCTCCTGCCCCTAATCCCTCCCATCATCAGAGTCTTTTCCAATGAGTCAACTCTTCACATGAGGTAGCCAAAGTACTAGAGTTTCAGTATTAGCATCATTCCTTGCAAAGAAATCCCAGGGCTGATCTCCTTCAGAATGGACTGGTTGGATCTCCTTGCAGTCCAAGGGACTCTCAAGAGTCTTCTCCAACACCACAGTTCAAAACCTTCAATTCTTCGGCACTCAGCTTTCTTCACAATCCAACTCTCACATCCGTACATGACCACTGGAAAAAGCATAGCCTTGACTAGATGGACCTTTGTTGGCAAAGTAATGTCTCTGCTTTTTAATATGCTACCTAGGTTAGTCATAACTTTCCTTCCAAGAAGTAAGCATCTTTTATATATCATGGCTGCAATCACCATCTGCAGTGATTTTGGAGCCCAAAAAAATAAAGTCTGACATTGTTTCCACTGTTTTCCCCATCTATTTCCCATGAAGTGATGGGACCAGATGCCATGATCTTCATCTTCTAAATGTTGAGCTTTAAGCCTACTTTTTCACTCTCTACTTTCACTTTCATCAAGAGGCTTTTTAGTTCCTCTTCACTTTCTGCCATAATGGGGGTGTCATCTGCATATCTGAGGTGTTTGATATTTCTCCCGGCAATCTTGATTCCAGCTTGTGCTTCTTCCAGCCCAGCGTTTCTCATGATGTACTCTGCATAGAAGTTAAATCAGCAGGGTGACAATATACAGCCTTGACGTACTCCTTTTCCTATTTGGAACCAGTCTGTTGTGCCGTGTCCAGTTCTACCTGTTGCTTCCTGACCTGCATACAGGTTTCTCAAGAGGCTGGTCAGGCGGTCTGTTATTCCCATCTCTTTCCGAATTTTCCACAGTTTATTGTGATCCACACAGTCAAATTAAAGGCTTAGGAGGTTTAAATACAGAAACACAGAGAACGTTCGGGCTTCCCCGTTGGCAATAGCAATAAAGAACCCGCCTGCCGGTGCAGGAGACAGAAGAGATGCGGGCTCGATCCTTGTGTGGGGAAGATCCTCTGGAGGAGGTCATGGCAACCCAGCCACCTCCAGTATTCTTGCCTGCAGGATTCCACGGACAGAGGAGCCTCGCGGGCTTCTCAAGAGGCAGGTCAAGCGGTCTCATCTCTTTCAGAATTTTCCACAGTTTATTACGATGCACACAGTCAAAGGCTTTGGCATAGTCATCCTAGTTGGTCACACAACCCTGTGTATTCTACCTCCTTAGAGTGTGGGAATATAAATTGATGTCATCTTCTGTAAGGCAATTTGGAGCAAGAATTTCTAAAAAGTGTGTATATTTTGATTCAGAAAAGGTATATACCTTTTGATTTTTGCAGGACCACTTAAAGGAAGTTCAGTTCAGTTCAGTTCAGTTGCTCAGTCGTGTCCGACTCTTTGTGACCCCATGAATCGCAGCACGCCAGGCCTCCCTGTCCATCACCAACTCCCGGAGTTCACCCAAACTCATGTCCATCGAGTCGGTGATGCCATCCAGCCATCTCATCCTCTGTCGTCCCCTTCTCCTCCTGCCCCCAATCCCTCCAGCATCAGAGTCTTTTCCATTGAGTCAGCTGTTCGCATCAGGTGGCCAGAATATTGGAGTTTCAGCTTCAGCATCAGTCGTTCCAGTGAACATCCAGGACTGATCTCCTTTAGGATGGACTAGTTGGATCTCCTTGCTGTCCAAGGGGCTTGCAAGAGTCTTCTCCAGCACCACAGTTCAAAAGCATCAATTCTTCGGTGCTCAGCTTTCTTCACAGTCCAACTCTCACATCCATCCATGACCACTGGAACTTACCTTAATGAGCCAGTGTTATGAGAATAGAGAAATAATTAAATAAATCACAAATATAATGTAACTTAAACATGGTTTCATAGATATGTACGTATAAAGAAAGAGACTTGTGAAAGCATTTGCTACATTGTTAGTTTTTTTAAATTGCATTACGTAATTCTATGATTCTTATTTTAACAACAATAGAAAATAAGCTCTAAAAGAGCAAGAATCTTGTTTCATTGACCCTGATACCCCTTGAAGAGAGGAGGTGCTCTGTAAATATTTGTTGGTTGTATTGTTTTCGCTCTGCTACTCTTGTTTCTCTAATTGATCTGTATTTCTTACCTGGACTTTTGCAGGCACTTCCGTTTTGCTCCCCTACAGTCCAACTTCTATTCTGCAGTCAGAGTGGTTATTTCCAAGTGGTAAATCTGGCCATAGCATTGCCCACTGTAAAGTCTTTTGATTCTTTCCCAATGCCCATAAGATAATTTCCAGACTTCTTAGCCTGGATTACCGAACTCTTCGTAATTTTGCTTCTGTGTACTTTTCCAGCTCTTCTCTTGCCATCTTCCAAGATAATCACCAAGTCATGCCAAACTATCCACAGTTCCCCCAATAGGAATTTTCCTACATACCTACATACCTTTGGACATGCTGTTCCTTCTGCCTGGACCATGCGAAACAGCCTTTGTTTATCTGGCAAATTCCAGATCATCTTGGGAGACTTGGCTCCCCAGCCACTTTCCCTCATTTGAGTTCCTCTTCTTCAGGGTTTCCATAACCTCTTGAACTCTTTTCCAACCCTTAACATATATGGGATAGACGTCCCTTAATACATACGTGATGGACATCCCTATCAGAACAGAGAGTTAGCGAAGGCAGGGACTACGTGTTCCTCTGCCTTCCAACTCATCAGGTTACTGCTGAGCAGGCAGCTTCTTCTATATCTCCATCTCAGGGTTTCTCAGTGTTGGTCTGAGGCCTGGTACCAATTTTCCAATGTCTGTGACGAAATTAGAAAAATAAGGGCCCTGTGGTGAATTTTTCGGAAAGCTAAATCTATTTACATTTTGGGTGTTAAAATGTACTCTCTTAATGAGATGATATTGATAGTAGATGGGAGGGTGTATTTATGTCTTTAGTTGGCAGCTGGATGTCAAAGCCCTAAACTTGTTGGAAATGCTACAGGTCCCTGGAAACCAAAGGTCTGGGAACACTGTATCTCATGGGGTGGCACCAAGTCCCCAAAGTCAAAAGCCCATGAGTCATCCTTGGCTTGTCCTCCTTCCTCATCCCTCCGCCCCCGCCACATTAGCAAGCCCTGCCAATTCAACCTCCTAAATATTTCTGGAATCTGTGCTCTCCTCTCCATCCTTGCTGCCAATTCCTTAGGACAGGCCCTCTTTATTTTCCTGTACAACTGTGGCAGCAGGCTCCTTATACTGGTCTTCTTGCCACTGTTCCTCTTTTATTCCTGCTAATCAGAATGAGCTGTTTCAAAAATCGAAAGAAGATACCTGTTTTCCACAGGATACAAGTTTCTTGCGGCATACAAAACTTCTCTCCAATGGAACTTTTTTTTTTTTTTTTTTAGTGTTTTGGCTGTGCCCAGTCTGGGTTGCAGCACGCCAAGTCTTCAGTCTTCAGTGTGGCCTGCAGGATCTTTAGTTGCAGCATGCAGACTCCTCATTGCAACGCTTGGGATCTCGTTCCCCAATCAGGGATCAGATCAAATGCAGGCCCCCTGCATCGGGAGCACGGAGTCTTAGCCGCTGGACCAGCAGGGCAGTCCCTCCAGTGGGACTTCTTGCTGTCTCTTTGCTCACACCTTCTCTTTTTCTTTTTTTTTTGAAATAATAATTGGATTTACTTATCTATTTTTGACTGTGCCGGGTCTTTGTTGCTGCACAGGATTTTTTTCTCTGGTTGCAGCAGGTGGAAGCTGTACCCTCCAGTTGCAGTGTCCGGGCTTCTCATCGCTGTGGCTTCTCTTGTTGTGAAACGCAGGCTGCAGACGCACCGGCTTCAGTAGTCGCGGCACGTGGACTCAGTGGTTGGGCGCCCTGGCTCTAGAGCACAAGCTCAATAGCTGTGGCCCACAGGCTTAGTTGCTCCTCAGCATGGGGGATCTTCCCGGACCAGGAGTCGAACCTGTGTCCCCTGCATTGGCAGGCAGATTGTTTACCATGGAGCCACCAGGGAAGGCCTTCTCCTGGTCTCCAGTGCCCTTTCTTTGCCACTTGTTTAGGCAACACCTGATGGCCTAAGTTCAGTTGTCATCGCTACAAACCTTTTCCGACAAGTCTCAGTGAGTTGTGTCTCTCTGTACCTCTTAAAATACCCAGTGTTTATCTCTGCCTCAGCATCTCCAGGTTAGTTAATGTTCATCCACTTATGTCTGCCACCACACTAGGCTCTGAACAATGTAAGCAAATCTGTTTTATCCTTTGATTTTTCTGTCCCCAGCACCCACGCACACCCATGCATGCGCGTGTGCTCAGTCTCTCAGTCGTGTCTGACTCTTGGCGACCCCATGGACTGTAGCCCACCAGGCTCCCTGTTTATGGGATTCTCCAGCAAGAAGACTGAAGTGCATTGCCATGCCCTTCTCCAGGGGATCTTCCCGACCCAGGGATCGAACCCACGTCTCTTATGTCTCTTACTTTGGCAGGCAGGCTCTTTACCACTAGCACCACCTGGGAAGCCCAGTTGATATCTTAAACTTAGAAAAATTTAGCTTGAAATAATACTCACTTACATTCTATGGTATATAAAAACTTTTTTCCTTTAGAGCTCTATATCTCTGTTGTCACAAATTATATCTTTATTCATGGTCTACCGATTAACTGTAGATTTATAATTATTTTCATATGCATTTGTCCTTTTAATCGTATTAAGAAAAAAGTTCAAAACACAGTAATATTGGCTTTTATATTTACCTAAGCAGTGGTTTACCTTTGTCAGCGATCTTTATTCTTCATGTGTCTTTCATTGCCTAGCGTCCTTTCATTTCAACCAGAAGGACTCCCTTTAGCATTTCTTCTACGATGTATCTAATGGCAACAGCCTTCTTTATTACAAAAAATACATATTATGTATTTATATCGGGTTGTGACGAGGTCTTCATTTGCTGTGTACAGCCGTCTTCTGGTTGTGGCAGGCAGGTGCTATTCTTCCTTGTGGTGCCCAGGCTTGGCGGCAGGCGGGATCCTCCTGCACCAGGGCTCCAACCTGTGTCCTGTTCTTATCCACTGTACCACCAGTGAAGTCGTTTTTCTTTTTAAAGCATAGCTTTTCTGGATTTAGAATTCCTGGTTAAGAGTTGCACTTTAAATTTGTTCTCCCACTGCCTTCTGCCCTCCATGGTTTCTGATGAGAAGTTGGCTGTTGATCTTACTGAGTTTTCCTTGTAAGTGATGAGTTACTTATCTCTGGTGGTTTTCTTTGCTTTTTGACAGCTTGATTTATAATACGTCTCAATCTCCTTGCTTCGTGTTCATGTGCGTTCAGATAAAGGATCATAAAAATTGATGCTGAATTAAATGATTATAATTTAATATTAATAATAATGACCATGAGTCCTTCATCAGTAGAACACAATCAGTACACTGTGCTTGAGAAGTCAAGAAAATGTTCCATGCTTATCTCAAAGAACTCCATTAAAATTTTTAATTAAAAATTTAGGTGCTTAAGATGAATAAAAATCAGTTATCCAAAATAATTACTTAGGTGGAACACCCAGTTGGAGAAGGAAATGGCAGCCTACTCAGGTTTTCTTGCCTGGAAAATCCCATGGACAGAGGAGCCTGGCGGGCTGCAGTCCACGGGGTCGCACAGAGTCAGACATGATTCAGTGACTAAACAGCAGCACCCAGGTGCCTTGTTAACTCCCAGGGCCAGTTGTTCCTCTGGTTCTCTGCAAAAGAAAAAGGATGCCTTGGAGGAAAGACAGTTACAATTTCATTACAAATTCTTACCTATTTTAGTTTTTAATTCCTCTTGACGCTATGGAATATTTACCTTATTATCTGAAATAGTCCTAAAACAAAAATCAAACTCTAAAATAAATTTGAAGTAAAAATATATTAAATAATAACTTAATATTTACACATTTTTACATTTGAACAAAACCTGATTTCAGATCCTAAGGGTAGTAGTTGATAGAGATACCAGCTCTTTCAACTTTTCCAACTGTGTCCTGTTTTCTAACCTTCTAATACAATTTCTTGATGGTGTTCTTAAAATATATATATAGAATTTTTCTCAGTTCTTAAAAAAATCATTCCTGGAAATTTTGTTGGGATAGACCTAATTTCAAAACGTAGGATGTTAGGTGTTCATTCTTAATGCCTTTTTTAAAGTCATGCTTTAGGTATTTTGGTTGCTTATACCATATTATATTAATATGGACACTAAATTCTGTCCTCAGACACAGGTATCTTATTCCTTCGTTAGTTTTGTCTGCATTCTCTTGGCCTGTGTTGTCTCATCTGTGAAATGACTGTATACTGCTGCTGCTGCTGCTCCTGCTGCTGCTAAGTTGCTTCAGTCGTGTCCGACTCTGTGCGACCCCATAGACGGCAGCCCACCAGGCTCCCCTGTCCCTGGGATTCTCCAGGCAAGAACACTGGAGTGGGTTGCCATTTCCTTCTCCAGTGCATGAAAGTAGAAAGTGAAAGTGAAGTCTCTGAGTCTTGTCCGACTCTTAGCGACCCCATGGACTGCAGCCCACCAGGCTCCTCCATCCATGAGATTTTCCAGGCAAGAGTGCTGGAGTGGGGTGCCATTGCCTTCTCCAGAAATGACTGTATAGAACCAGATAATCTCCAAAGCTCACCGTACTTAAAAACTACATTATTCTGCCTTGCAGGACTTTTTTCTTTTTTGGCCAGTATAATGAGCATTGGAGTAATTTTAAGATATTTTGAGTTATTGTTGTTTCCCTTTTATTTCATGGTAACTCTTACTTTTGACCTGTTAGCCAGATATCAGAAAAGTAGTTTTATTTTTCCTAACTTCTTTTTTGTAGAGTTAATCCATCCATAATAGGGAAGATTGAAAATCACATACCTTTAGTGAGGCAGTAATGATGCATATTGGGTTTTTTTCCCCTACAGCAAAATTAAGAATTTAACATATTTAAGTTTTAAAACTACCTTTTCAGAATTGATGATCAGGATTGCCTTATTAATGTAGTGGAGCAGATGGAAAGAAAAATATAACTGATGGAAGGAAAAAAACTTGGTCAAGAAAAAAACTTATAATTCTTGTTTTTAAAATGGTGATTTTTTTTTCGTGTTAAAAATTGGTAATTCTCATTGTATTGGTAATAAAAATACAATGATATTCTCATTGTATGTAAAAACTGATAATTACCATTGTATTGACAAATAGAAAACACAATTCTGTAATTTTACCACCTAGAGAGCTAGCCATGTTATTAATAGCATCGTGATTTGTCTTTCTACTATTTTGTTTATATATGTAGAGTCATACTGTATGTATTCTTTTGAAGCCTGAATTTGTTTTTAATAACACCATTCTCCATCCCTGGGTTGGGAAGATCCCCTGGAGAAAGGCATGGCAACCCACTCCAGTATCCTTGCCTGGAGAATCCCATGGAGAGAGGAGCCTGGTGGGCTACGGTCCATGGGATCACAAAGAGCTGGATACAACTGAGTGACTGACACCTTCCATGTTCAAAAATATGAATCTGTATCATCATTTTAAGGACCACATGATATCTGTGTGTGTGTGTGTATCCAGATTACTCTTCTTAAAAGGTTTTTAAAATCAATTTTTACTCCCATAGTCATGTGGGTCCATTTTCACAAACCCTCACAAATGCTGTGCCCTTTTATCATTTAAACATTTTTGTTGCCCAGTTTGAGGGGCTTATAAATAGTGTATCACTAATGGTACCATTTATGTTTCTTTATTACTAATTTACCATTTTCTCCTGTGTTTCTGTTCCTTTATGTTTCCTTAAAAGGAACTGACTTCAGTGGTGGTTTTATGGGATAATAACCCAATCATCAGTATCTGAGTGAATTAGTGCTGGGAGAGATTTACTCACCTAGTAAGGATGTGATTAGGAAAGATATTTGGCTTATGGTATAGGTAAAATTTGGTTGTTGTTGTTGTTTTTTTTTCCCTAAAACCCAGCAGACAGTCTTCATCACAGACGGCTGCCTAGTTTTGGCTGATTCCTCGTTTTTCCTCAAGAGAGGCCCAGAGCTGAAGAACAGGGCTTTTACAGGTCAGAAACGGAGACAGAACTGAATGTTGAAAGCTGGCCAGAGTGTTCCTGCTCTCCTTGTGACTCGGGCCAGAGCTGCTCACTTTGCTTTCAAAATGATCGCTGCACTCCTATATTTTTGAGATCGAAATATATTTTTCGGGCTCTGTTGGGTGAATTACAGTGTGTCATTTTCTAACTAGACAAGGGAAGGACTCAAGAGATGAGAGTCTAGGAGATGAACAGTCTTCAGCTTTATTTTAATTTTCCGACACGTTTTTGTTTTTTCAGCCCAGGAGGTAACATATGGCCAAGCTAAGCAAGGACCCTTGAGAGCTGGCATTACCGCTGTATCTGTCAGCAATGGGTCTCATTTACCATAAGGAAGTGTCTGCCCCCAAAGGTGTGTTCCACACAGAGGTAGGCTTGCCTGGTGGTCAGCAGATCAGACTTGGAAACCAGGCAACCTGATTTCCAATCCCATCTCCACCACTTGGAGTGTCTGGGCCTTAGACAAGACTCTAAACCTCTCTATGACTGTTTCTTGAGATAGCCTCTGTGTGCGTGCTCAGTCGCTCAGTCGTGTCCGACCCCACGGACTATAGCCCACCAGGCTCCTCTGTCCGTGGGATTCTCCAGGCAAGAATACTGGAGTGGGTTGCCATGCCCTCCTCCTTCCCAACTCAGCTGTCAAACCTGCATCTTTCTTTGGCTAGCAGATGCTTTACCATGGAGCCACCTGGGAAGCCCAGAGATAGACTATGCATACCATCAAATTCACCCACAGATATAAATACAGTTTGGTTGTTCTTTAGGACGTTTACTGAGTTCTGCAGCCATCACCATGTTGTAATTTTAGAACATTTTATTACCCTAAAAAGAAACAGAAGTCATTCTTCATTCCTTCCACTCCTCCACCTCCACCACCCCCAGCCCTGTGTGCTAAGTTGCTTCGGTTGTATCCAACTCTTTGTGACCCCATGGACTGTAGCCCTCCAGGCTCCTCTGTCCATGGAATTCTCCAGGCAAGAGTAGTGGCGTGGGTTGCCATGCCCTCTTCTAGGAGTTCTTCCCGATCTAGGGATCCAACTCGCGTCTCTTGTGTCTCCTGCGTTGGCAGGTGGGTTCTTTACCACTAGTGCCACCTGGCAACCCCCAGCCCTAGGCAGCCACTCATCTCCTCTCTGTCTCTACGGATCTGCCTATTTTGGAGGTTTCACATAAAAGAAATTATGAAATATTTGGCCTTTTGTGATCGGTACCCTTCAGTGAGCATAATCTTGTTGATTCATGTCACAGCGTGTATCTGTACTTCATTCCTTTTATTACTAAATAATATTCTACTCTATGGATGATACCATGTTATATTTATCCATTTAGCAATCGATAGACACTTGGGTTGTTTCTGTTTGGGGCTGTTAGATGCTGCAGTGAACATTTGTGTACATACGTCTGTCTCTTCACCTATAAAAATGAGTACCATTTCATAGAGTTGTTATGAGGAACAAAAAAAGTGAAAATATGTAGAAGTGACTAGTGAGGAGCAAACTAACAGCAATTTGGGCTATCTTAACGGTAAATGGGATACTGTATACTGCTCTGTTCACATTCAAAATGAACATAAAATAATAGAATTCAGACTCCTTTCACAGTCCTCTAGCAAGCTGAGTGTGTGCAGTGCTATGCTTAGTCACTGCTCAGTCGTGTCTGACTTTGCATCCCCATGCATGGACTGTCGCCGGCCCAGCTCCTCTGTCCATGGGTTGGTAAATGGTGTTAATTTCTTTTTTTTTTTTTAATGTATTTATTACTTTATTTGGCTGTGCGGGATCTTAGTTGCTGCACTCAGGACTTGGATCGCAGTTGCAGCATGTGGGACCTTGACTTGCAGCCGGTGGGATCTAGTTCCCTGACTAGGGGTGAAACCCAGGCCCCTTGCGTTGGGAGCACAGAATCTTAGCCACTGGACCACCAGGGAAGGTCCAATGGTGTTTATTCTATTAGTAATCAAGACGTAAGCTCCGGGAGTTGGTGATGGACAGGGAAGCCTGATGTGCTGCAGTCCATGGGGTCGCAAAGAGTCGGACACGACTGAGCGACTGAACTGAACTGAATCAAGACGTAATGGTCCCTAATTTTCTTAGTCAGCAGGCTTCTTCTTTTTACAGAGTTGACTTTATGCTGTTGTTGACCGCAGGAAACTCTTTTGTATTGGAGCTGGCTGAAGCAAAAGTGTGAAAGTCATTATTATCTAGCCGCCTCTGTTTTTCTTTCTCTTGACTTTGGGGAGATGGTGATGCATGGTGACTCAGAATATTTTGCCTCTGCTACCATTCTCTTCCCTTTAAGAGATATAAAATAGGTTTCTATGATTTCCCTGTGTGTCTTAGCTTGTTTCCCTTAATAGCATATAGTGAGCATAACAGTGATGTTACTCCTTCATTCTTCTGTATGCCTTTCACTACATAAAATGCGTTAGGTTTGAAGGATTGTGCTTGAAATATGAGTGCCTCTGCTGTTTGCTATGGGCTTCCCAGGTAGTGCTAGTAGTAAAGAACCCACCTGCCAGTGCAGGAGACGTAAGAGACGCGAGTTCAATCCCTGGGTCAGGAAGATCCCTTGGAGGAGGGCATGGCAACCCACTCCAGTATTCTTGCCTGGAGAATCCCATGGACAGAGGAGGCTGATGGGTGACAATCCACGGGGTCGCAAAGAGTCAGATACGACTGAAACGACTAAGCACAGAACAGCACACAGAGTGCTTGCTAGAGGACTATGAAAGAAGTCTGAATTCTGTTATTTTATGTCCATTTCAGGAATTCATCTTGAATGTGAGCAAAGCAGTATACGGTATCCCATATACCCACTGCTGCTGCTAAGTCATTTCAGTCGTGTCCAACTCTTCGTGACCCCATGGACTGCAACCCACCAGGCTCCCCCATCCCTGGGATTCTCCAGGCAAGAATACTGGAGTGGGTTGCCATTTCCTTTTCCAATGCATGAGAGTGAAAAGTGAAAGTGAAGTCGTTCAGTCGTGCCTGACTCTTAGCAACCCCAGGGACTGCAGCCCACCAGGCTCCCTCCATCCATGGGATTTTCCAGGCAAGAATACTGGAGTGGGGTGCCATCGCCTTCTCCGATATACCCACTGAGACAGCCCGAATAGCTGATTTGGGGCCCAGCTTGTCGCACACCAGTGTTGCACTACTGGATGATAGCAGTGTCTCTCCATATACACACGTTTCACTTTTGCTCTAGTTGAAGTATTCACTGTACTGCAAGTCACATCTTGTAAACTTGCTCAGTCTGGGGGATCCCCATTTTATTTGTAAAACACTTTTTGATTAGTGTATGCAAAACTATAAACTCATAGATCCACGCTGCCAGTGTACATAGATAGAAGCAGAAACTAAAGATGAACGGGAAGAAAATGAACGGTGAGGCTTTCTTATGAACACGCTTTTTAAGGCTATAAAGAATAAAAATGATTTAGTAAGTGAAAAGTGTTTTCTTTGCATCCCCTTAACAGATAGTGGGAGCCTTCAGTGTAACTGTATAATCACAAAGGGGTTTCCCTCAATGGGGTTACTACTGATACGGTGTCCCTGTGCATTTCCACTTTTAGCAAGAGCTAGTGGAAGGGGGGTTGCTTAACTAAGGGTTTTAGGAGTACATATCTCTGAGCATTGGACTCATTCTTTAAATGAACTAAACTCAGTATCCTTGTATTATTACTTCACTTCCTCTTAACCAGCTGAGGCCTTTCTGATTCTAGGTTCCATATTCCTGTTTGCTATGAGCTTATCTGTCTTTCCTCCTTTATTTTTTCCTCCATAAAATGCCCGTGTGGGCAGACAAGGAACCATAGGAGGAATCCTGGGGAGAAGCTCCCAAGGAGCCATTACTTAGTCAACTCTGCTGCTGTCAATTACTCTCGCCTGGAGGGCACCCTCGTGGAGGACCCTCCTAAGGCAAATCGTCTCCCAGCAAATCAGTGAACTGGGGCAGTCACCTTACTGCTATGTTGCTGGTCAGTCCCTCGGTCGTGTCTGACTCTCTGTGACCCCATGGACTGCAGCACGCCAGTCTTCCCTGTCCTTCACTGTCTCCTGGAGTTTGTTCAAACTCATGTCCATTGAGTTGATGATGCCATCCGATCATCTCATCCTCTGTCACCCCCTTTGCCTCCTGCTTTCATTCTTCCCCAGCATCTTGAGCTTAATTCATTTTGTCTAATGTATAAGATGTATTTAAGGTCAGATATTGATGATTAAAGTCATTTAATTGTTTCAGAATGTTTATAGATGTCTTAGGACTTTTTAAAGTCGTATAAAACCCAACTCACACGGGATAAGCTCCAAAACAACATTACTAGCTCACGTAAGTAATGCCCAGGCTGGGCACAAATGGATCTATGTGCTTCACCGACGTCATCCAGGATCTCTTGCCTGTTATCTCCCCGCTCAGGCTTTCTTCAGTGTTGGCTGCATTCCACGGTGGGTGCCCTGAAGTGGTGGCAGAGACGGCCACCAGCAGCTGCAGGCTAATCACTTGCCAGTTTGGTAATCCCAGAATAAAGAGAGCTCTACTTTCCCAGAAGTTCTAGTAAAATTCCTTGGACCAATTCTCATGGTCCTGTCCATCCCTGAATCGAGTGTGGGCTAGAGATGGTTCCTCAGCAAAAAGTGACGGTATGGTTTCCAGAAGAGATAATGGATATTGGAAATTGAGACATCACAGACGTCTCTCTGTAGTGGGATGTAGAATGAATTTACTCTGATGTTGATGTTAAAGTTTCACATAGTATTTGTAGAACTAATACATAGCCATATACCACTACTTGAAGGTTTACAAGTTTACATGTTGGTTGTCTTCCCCGAAACTGGGTATGACACTCTTAAAAACGGAACCCATCTTAGATCTCTTGGAATCTCTAAAACCAAGTACAGTGCCTGCACATGGCAGGTACTGATAAATGTTTACAGATGCTGCTGAAATGGTGCTTTCCTTCTAGCAGTATGCTCATTATTGCTGGCAGCAAATACTTCTGGAATTACACCATTCAGTGCTGGTTGAGAATAAGCACACGTAGTCTATATTTAATGAGCAAAAGGAGAATACCCTGGCCAGTATCCCGTAGTGTAGCGCTGGTGGAATGTGCGAACATAAATTTGGTGCATGCAAGCTATAACCACAGAAGGTGCTCTGTGGACCATAGAGGAAGAGAGTAGAGATTTTTTTTTAATTTCTCAGTTCTGAAGACTGCCAATAGCTCAATAAAATTGTATTTAGCACTTTTAGGCAGTTGCGCCAGACATCTCACAGCTCTTAAATTGTTTGATGTCCAAACGTTCAAGAGTATGGAAAAAAAAGTGACAGGAAAAAAGTCCTCACAGAACTTCCTGTGACAGGTCAGAGTTTTAATCACAGCAAATAATGCAGATTTCCCTTTAATTATAACCACAATAGAAAGGCAGGGAATGTGTTTCCAGAACATGTTGTTTGGGAGACCTTTGTAAATTGTTAATCTTTGGAAATCCCAGACCTATTGGACATAATCCCATCCATTAGACGAAGACAACTTGCCTATGCAGTAGATCCAGAATAGAGAGTTAAGTGGAGAACACGAACAGGAAGCAGTCGCTCCGAATTCCAGTGGGTAGGAAGCAGAGTTAATTCGTGGAGATATTTTGTTGTGAGATGATTACATCACTAGGGCAGCTGGACAGCTGAGTGCGGCGCTGGACCGCAGTGCTTGCTCCCTGCCCTGCAGCTGGGGTGTCAGGACAGCAGAGACAGGGAGAGGATTGCTTTATGGGATGGTTAGGGGCTTGTCTGACTTAAATGTGAAATGATAATGACCTCTCTGCCTTTTTTTGGATCATGTTTCCTGCAGCTAAATTGCATTCATAGACTCAGTGAGGGCTCAAGAACCACTTTCCATTTCTGTTTTTTGAATATTCACTTGGATCACATTAAGCTAAGCCCTAATGGATAACTTTTGAATGGTAGTTCTCATTTCCTCTAGAAGTCATCTGAGATAGTTTGTTCATCTTCGACACAGTGTGATTATATTTCTCTTACAGCCCTGTAGTTATGCAATCGCTGAAATGGTATTTTTGTCAGTTTACTGAATAGCAAAGAGATTTTTTTTTTTAAAGGTTTAGAAAGCCTTGAGATGTTGATCAACACAAGAAATCAGACAGCTGAAGTTGTTTCCCAGGCTGTATGTTCAAGTGTTCAGACCTGTCTGGCCCTTTTGTTTTGCAAGTGTTAGGGGCTCTAGGCAGCCTGGCCACATTCCTTATTGATTTATATAAATATATTACAGATTGTTAACCTCCTGCCAAATACCAGGGATTTCAGTTCTTGTTTAGCTCAGTTGCTTTATGTGAGTCTGATCTGTTATATTAAAGCATCTATCTTCTCTTTATTGCTCACCAAAGTGATTACTATTTGCTTTGGGCTGATTCCAGATAGAGTCATTGTAGATGAGAAAGCATCCAAAATATTATGTTCTAAAATTCCTAAGATTAGTATTTATAACTGTTGATTCAAAGTGCATTTTCTACCCGTTATCACTAATGTACTGAAGGAGGAAACGGCAACCCACTCCAGTGTTCTTGCCTGGAGAATCCCATGGACAGAGGAGACTGGCAAGCTGTAGTCCATAGGGTCACAAAGAGTCAGGCAAGACTGAAGCGACTTAACACATAACCTAACATCACTAATGTAACTTAATTTTACTATGGTAGTGTTTACTAAACAGTCAAGTCAGGCTTCCCAGCTGGTGCTAGTGGTAAAGAACCTGCCTGACAATGCAGGAGACATAAGAGATGTGGGTTCAGTCCCTGGGTTGGGAAGTTCACCTGCAGTAGGCCACGGCCACCCACTGCAGTAACCTTGCCTGGAGAACCCCATGGACAGAGGAGCCTGGCGGGCTACAGTCCACAGGGTCACAAACAGTCTGACAAAACCAAAGTGACTGAGCACTCAAGCACTCAAACAATTAAGTCAGACTAAATTTCACGTTTAATATAGAGTCAGTTCCGTTCAGTCGCTCATTCGTGTCCAACTCTGCGACCCCATGAACTGCAGCATGCCAGGCCTCCCTGTACATCACCAACTCCCGGAGTTCACCCAAACCCATGTCGATCAAGTCGGTGATGCCATCCAACCATCTCATCCTCTGTTGTGCCCTTCTCCTCCTGCCCTCAATCTTTCCCAGCATCAGGGTCTTTTCCAGTGAGTCAGCTCTTCGCATCAGGTGCCCAAAGTATTGGAGTTTCAGCTTCAGCATCAGTCCTTCCAATGAACACCCAGGACTGATCTCCTTTAGGATGGACTGGTTGGATCTCCTTGCAGTCCAAGGGACTCTCAAGAGTCTTCTCCAACACCACAGTTCAAAAACATCAATTCTTTGGCACTCAGCTTTCTTTATAGTCCAACTCTCATGTCCATACGTGACCACTGGAAAAACCATAGCCTTGACTAGACGGACCTTTGTTGGCAAAGTAATATCTCTGCTTTTCAATATGTAGTCTAGGTTGGTCATAACTTTCCTTCCAAGGAGTAAGCATCTTTTAATTTCATTGCTGCAGTCACCATCTGCAATGATTGTGATTTTGGAGCCCAGAAAGATAAAGTCAGCCACTGTTTCCACTGTTTCCCCATCTATTTGCCATGAAGTGATGGGACCGGATGCCATGATCTTAGTTTTCTGAATGTTGAGCTTTAAGCCAACTTTTTCACTCTCCTCTTTCACTTTCATCAAGAGGCTCTAGTTCTTCTTCACTTTCTGCCATAAGGGTGGTGTCATCTGCATATCTGAGGTTATTGATATTTCTCCCGGCAATCTTGATTCCAGCTTGTGCTTCTTCCAGCCCAGCGTTTCTCATGATGTACTCTGCATAGAAGTTAAATCAGCAGGGTGACAATATGCAGCCTTGACGTACTCCTTTTCCTATTTGGAACCAGTCTGTTGTTCCATGTCCAGTTCTAACTGTTGCTTCCTGACCTGCATACAGGTTTCTCAAGAGGCAGGTGAGGTGGTCTGGTATTCCAATCTCTTTCAGAATTTTCAACAGTTTATTGTGATCTACACAGTCAAAAGCTTTGGTATAGTCAATAAAACAAAAATCGATGTTTTTCTGGAACTCTCTTGCTTTTTTGATGATCCAGCAGATGTTCGCAATTTGATCTCTGGTTCCTCTGCCTTTTCTAAAACCAGCTTGAACATCTGGAAGTTCACGGTTCACGTCTTGCTGAAGCCTGGCTTGGAGAATATATATAGAGAGTAATATTTCCCAAATGCCTTCTGTGGATTACTGAGTCTGCAGGATGTTGGTGGCCAGCACTGGAGTGCAAAGCTTACAGGTTCTTCTAGGACTTTACTGCTCTCGATGCCACCTTGGAAGCTCTAAGGAAACAGTAATAGGCTCCATTTCCCAAGTGAAATTAGTATATTATTATTATTAATATTATTATTATTCATAGTATCAAGTGAAATTTATCTTAAAAAATAAAAATAACTGTCTCCTTGAACCAGCATGAGCCACTTCTACTGAGCACCCTTCTTTTCATAGCCTAGAAGATACATAAGTATATACATTAAAAGTTATACAATAATATTCTACTTTGTGTCTCTTTAAATATGTCTCTTTTAAAACTCCACTTTTAAAAATATTGCCAGTGAAAATTAGCGCCTTTTCTCCATGGCTTATCATTAGGGGCAGTTAGCAGCGACCCTAGGGAGCTCACACTTGGATATCACAGGTGCCTCAGGCAGCAAGAGTGAATCTTGAGAAATTGCAGAGTGCTATAACTTTGAGAAAAATAACTTGGGTGGGTTAGATGTGATTCTTGCATTGTGACACACGGAGTGTTTAAAAACGGTTTCAGTGCGATGAAGCAACGTAGCATATAGCCAGGGGTGTTAGGTAACTAACAACGGTTTGGGAGCAGGTGACCCTTTGGTTTTGCAGTGTTTTATGATCACTTCATTCTCTAGTTATGTCCCTGTCAATTTTTTTTTCCTTTTGAAAATTACTAAAATGTCTGATGTATACAGAGCATAAATGCAGTAAGAACTGAAGTTAGTTACTAGATCTTTACTGACTGGAGGCAGTGATAAGCAATGTATTTTTATTAAGGAAAAGTATTATTGATGATAGAAAGCATTTTGAAAGTAATGTGTAAGAAGCATAGCTGTAATGATGCAGTTCTCATGTTTGTATCTGATTTTAATACAGGCCATTTTTGGTTCACTGCTGTTTTATTTTATCACAAAAATAGAAGCAACTAACATAAAGAAGCTTGGTGATTGTGGAACAAAAAAGTAAAGCTGTCAAAGAATATGGGTTTAATGGGAAGAAGATGATTCAAAAGAGCCTGTGAATAAGTGGTAGTTACCTCAAATTACCATATTCAAAGAAGTGTTTTCATAAACTTCCCAGGTCAGATCCATTGTTCAGCGTCTGACTCTTGGTGACCCAATGGATTACAACACGCCAGGATTCCCTGTCCTTCACTATCTTCCAGAGTTTGCTCAAACTGATGTCCATCGAATTGGTGATGCCATCCAACCATCTCATCTTCTGTCACCCCTTTCTCCTCCTGTCCTCAATCTTTCCCATCCTCAGGGTCTTTTCCAGGGAGTCAACTCTTCGCATCAGGTGGCCAAAGTATTGGAGCTTCAGCTTTGGCATCTGTCCTTCCAATGAATATTCAGAGTAGATTTCCTTTAAGGTCGACTGGTTTGATTCATGAATGATAGCAATCATATTTTTCACAGTACGGCATGCATATGATTTATGGCACTATTTGTAATACATTTGTTAATTAGGGGTTTTTACTTTATCAGAATCATTTTTTCAGAATAAGTCACATTCAGTTCAGTTCAGGTCAGTTGCTCAGTCGTGTCCGACTCTTTGCGACCCCATGAATTGCAGCACGCCAGGCCTCCCTGTCCATCACCAACTCCCAGAGTTCACCCAAATTCATGTCCATCGAGTCGGTAATGCCATCCAGCCATCTCATCCTCTGTTGTCCCCTTCTTGTCCTGACCCCAATCCCTCCCAGCATCAGAGTCTTTTCCAATGAGTCAACTGTTTGCATGAGGTGGCCAAAGTATTGGAGTTTCAGCTTTAGCATCAGTCCTTCCAGTGAACACCCAGGACTGATCTCCTTTAGAATGGACTGGTTGGATCTCCTTGCAGTCCAAGGGACTCTCAAGAGTCTTCTCCAACACCACAGTTCAAAACCTTCAATTCTTCGGTGCTCAGCTTTCTTCACAGTCCAACTTTCACATCCATACATGACCACCGGAAAAACCATAGCCTTGACTAGACGGACCTTTGTTGGCAAAGTAACGTCTCTGCTTTTGAATATGCTATCTAGGTTGGTCATAACTTTCCTTCCAAGGAATAAGCATCTTTTAATTTCATGGCTGCAATCACCATCTGCAGTGATTTTTGGAGTCCAGAAAAATAAGGTCAGCCACTGTTTCCACTGTTTCCCCATCTATTTCCCATAAAGTGATGGGACCAGATGCCATGATCTTTGTCTTTTGAATGTTGATCTTTAAGCCAACTTTTTCACTCTCCTCTTTCACTTTCATCAAGAGGTTTTTTAGTTCCTCTTCACTTTCTGCCATAAGGGTGGTGTCATGATATTCAAACACTTTAGAAATTTAGAAGTTAATTTTATAAGTAAATGATTAAAAAAACTTAGAATGTTTGAAAGTAGACAAAGTAGGGAAGAAATTTGGTTGATCTTAATTGATTTTACTGGAGTTAGAGAACTCACCCCAGGCTACCCAGAATTAAAAAGTAGTTTGGATCTGGCTATGAAGTATATGTGTGGTTGTTGGTGGTGCTCACTCCATCTGATTTAACTTAATTATAGTGTTTAAAGTTTACTTTAGATTTAGAGAGAAGTACCAAAGATTGTGGAGCCCATCGATTGCAGAAATGCAGTAGAGTGGCATGGTGAACCAGCTAGGCATTAAAAATTTAAGTGGTAATGTACAAAGTGGCTAATTATGAGTCAACCCTGCATTTTAGTACTTGGGTTACACACACATTTATAGTTAATTTCTTTGAAGAAAGTGTTGTTTCATTTTAAAACTTGAAAGAAAATAATAGAATAGAATTTTTATTAGCCTTTTCTTAGTATTTATATTACATTCTTGTCCTGAAATTTATTTCCAGCTTGTTTATGTGTGGTGTGTTTAATTCTTTATATGTTTGGTGAGCATCTCATGTCCTCCCCTGCCCCCCCCCCCAACAATGATGTCCTTTGATTGTTGAAACTAAAGGAGGATCAGTCCTTTGGCTTGAAAATTCTTTTGATTACTGAAGGCTTTGTTTTTAAAACTTAAATTTGGAATTAGTTGTAGGATTGTATGGGATAAATTGAATTCTCCCATCAAAACATAATTATAAAGTTTGTCAGTCTGCCTTTATCATCTTAGGGCAGAATTAGTTTGCCAATGCAATGTCTGCATCCCCCTTAAAAAAAATAAAAAATTCACAATTTTTATTAGCATGATATTTGGAGTTTTAAAACAAAGAATTCATGCCCTTTCCAGGGAGATGACTGGATTGACCAGGATGAGAACACTTTCTTAGAAATAAACCAGATTTTTCCGTATTCCATTTTAATTACTTTCATAGACATGATTTGAAGACCTTAAATTCCAGGAAAATCTAAATCGCAGAGTCCAGTGTCCTTAAAGTATGCTTAGTCTCTGTCTCTTCAATAATTCTTGACCTATGAGCTAAGAACCGTGTTTTTTATGGAGGCTGCAGTTTTTGAAACTCTCTCCAGCAGCACGTTCTCCCTAAGACCTTAGGTAAGGACTCTGCAAGCAGACCTCGCGCGGCTTTCCTTTCGCCGCTGTCAGTTTTGTCACCAGGGAACCAAGTGCTCCTCTCCTGAACTTTCACATTAAAGGGTCAGACCCAGGTGGCGTTAGTGATACGGAATCTGCCTACTGACGCAGGAGACACAAGAGACGCGGGTTCAGTCCCTGGGTTGGGAAGATTGCCCGGAGTAGGGGATGGCTGCTTACTCCAGTATTCTTGCCTGGATAATCCCAAGGGCAGAGGGGCCTGGCAGGTGACAGTCCATGGGGTCCCAAAAAGCAGGACGCAACTGAGGGACTGAGCACTAACAGGTATCCTTCCATATTATCACAAGGAACGATCCAATCTAGTCTTTCCCTCCGCCTTAATTTTGTGATCAAAGGATATGTGTCAGACTTACAGATTACTTCTTTTCGTATTACCACCTACCTAATACTTATTTCTTTTTCCTTTTAGGTTGTTTGACGTGTGTACAGTGTCACGAACAGACAGAGAAACCAAACTAACGTTAGTGTTTGAACACGTTGATCAAGACTTGACCACTTATTTGGATAAAGTGCCAGAACCTGGAGTGCCTACTGAAACCATAAAGGTACTAAGAGTCCTCTCTCTGCCTGGTCAAACAGTCACACTGTTATTTAAACAGTGGCATTCTTTCCTTACGAAAATTGCCAGAAGTAGAGCCTTTGGAACTCAATATATAGTTAAATATATCTAGTATGACTAAGTGGATGTTTAAAGAACGGGGTATATTCTAGTTCACTAATTTTAGAACTCAGTGGAAAAAACCCTTTGGTTCTAATATATATTAAAATTATTAGGAAATACCTGCTCATACGTTATCTGGCCCTGCGTCTACGAAGTATAGTTTAGTAAGTATGTTAATAGCTCAGCCATTTTCTGATGGTTTGTGAACTCGGCGTTTTTTCCTCACTCATAAAACATTTATAGGAAGCCCAGAAGTGTCAGGTACCATCCCAAACTCTTGGGATTGAAAGATGACTTAAGACTCCTTGGAGGTCAGCAAGCTAGATGCAGTATATTGACTCCAAATCTTTTCTGCCTTTAAGTCTAAAGGGAAGAGCTGCTTTATTGGTTTACTTTGTTCTGCTTAATTGAACTCCCCAGTTGATCTTTTAGATCTCTGCACATATGTGCAGGTGTTCATGGAGATCTGTTTGGTTTTGTGAATTAGGTGAAACAGACTCTTTACCTTATCATTCATTGTGTAGAAATGACTTCTAGAATTCAGTATCATTTTATTTTATTTTAATATAAATTTATTTTAGTTGGAGGCTACTTACTTTACAATATTGTATTGTTTTGCCATACATCAGCAGGATGGGGAACATGTGTACACCCATGGCAGATTCATGTTGATGTATGGCAAAATCAGCATTTTAGATAAGAGTGAATACCTAAAAATAGTTTATATTCTGAATAGAGTAAGAAAGATCTTTTAGTGACAGCTAGGTAGGTTCCCAGTTTGGGTACATTTAGAACTTGACATATTGAATGATTTATTTATTTGGTTTTAGACTAATATATAGAATTTATTTTCTCCCATCTGCCTTTCATAAGAATCTGCCTGCCATTGCAGAAGACACAAGAGATGTGGGTCTGGGTTGGGAAGATCCCTTGGAGGAAGAAATGGCAACCCATTCCAGTATTCTTGCCTGGAGAACTCCATGGACAGAGGAGCCTGGTGGGCTACAGTCCATGGGCTTGCAAAGACTCGGATGTGACTGAGCAGCTAACACACGCGCAGTCCTCCTTCCATGTTCTTGGTCATTTTCTCTTCTATCTCTGCATCCTCTTTCCTTCAGAATTCTTTTCCAGTCTTGTGACTTCAGTTCTCTCCTTTATGAGTGTGTCCAAAATACTATGTTCAGCATGCAGGGCAGAACATAGCCCCATTCTGTACTCTGCTTTCAGGCCAAATTGGACTAATCCGCATCCTCTTAGTGTGGCTCACAGCTTGCTCCCTCCGAGGCCTTCCTCTCACTGCCATTTCTTTGCTCCCCCCACTAATAGCTATCTGCTCACATTTTTCAGGGCTGACCCCAGATACCATTTGGCTAACTTTTACAGCTGGATGTGATCTCATTTGTCTTTTAGCACTTGTTCTACACCTCTCTTCCTCTTTATTATATTTTGTTCATTTGTGATTATTTGTGTCCATATCTTACTTATTCGTCTTTGTGTCCTGACAGTCCATACTCAGAAATTTATACACATAGGTACAGTAAGACACGTTGTCAACCATGCTTCAGATATAATTGAAAATTATTGTTTTTTTAAATGACTTCCAATAGCTTAAACATAGACTGTCAACACAAGGATTGGCTTCTTCTGATCTATTTCTGCGTTCAAAAATTTCATTTCAGTTCAGTTCAGTCACTCAGTCGTGTCCGACTCTTTGCAGCCCCATGAATTGCAGCACGCCAGGCCTCCCTGTCCATCACCAACTCCTGGAGTTCACCCAAACTCATGTCCATCGAGTTGGTGATACCATCCAGCCATCTGATCCTCTGTTGTCCCCTTCTCCTCCTGCCCCCAATCCCTCCCAGCATCAGAGTCTTTTCCAATGAGTCAGTTCTTCGCATGAGGTGGCCAAAGTATTGGAATTTCAGCTTTAGCATCAGTCCTTCCAAAGAACACCGGGAGAGGTCAATTTTTTAAACAGCGAGACAAGGTAATCATTTGTTTATACCCTGCATTTCCAGCTACATAGGTCTTTTGAACTTCATGTTAAATTCTCGTAGGATGTTAGAGGCTGCCAAGTGGAATCATTAGCAAAAGTGAAAGTGAAAATCGCTGTCATGTTTGACTCTTTGTGACCCTGTGGACTTTAGCCCACCAGGCTCCTCTGCCCATGGGGTTTTCCAGGCAAAAATACTGGAGTGGGTTGCTGTTCTCTTTTTCAGGGGATCTTCCCAACCCAGGGATTGAACCCAGGTCTCCCGCATTGCAGGCAGATTCTTTACCATGTTAGCCACCAGGGGGTCTAAGAGCACTGGAGTGGGTAGCCTATCCGTTCTCCAGGGGATCTTCCTGACCCAGGAATCAAACCGGGGTCTCCTGCATGGCAGGCAGATTCTTTACCTACCAGCTGAGCTACTGCTAAGTCGCTTCAGTCGTGTCCGACTCTGTGCGACCCCATAGACAGCAGCCCACTAGACTCCGCTGTCCCTGGGATTCTCCAGGCAAGAATACTGGAGTGGGTTGCCATTTCCTTCTCCAGTGCATGAAAGTGAAGAGTGAAAGTGAAGTTGCTCAGTCGTGTCTGACTCTAGCAACCCCATGGACTGCAGCCTACCAGGCTCCTCGGTCCATGGGATTTTCCAGGCAAAAGTACTGGAGTAGGGTGCCATTGCCTTCTCCGAGCTGAGCTACTGGGGCTTCCCATTTGCAGCAGTATCAGTAGTTAGAACAGCTGATAAACTAAAATGATGTGCTTAAACTAAGGCTTGGTCAGGCAAGAGTAGAAAATAATGTAGAATGGGGAAAATTCCACTTCCCCTGAAGGGTGGGGGTAGAGAGGTAAGCTGGATTAAATGAGGCACAGGCAGAAAGGCAGTCACCAAGGCGAGGAGGAAAGAGAGAAGTGGAGTAGGGGAGTGACCGAGCCAGGCTTCGGGAGCAGAGGATTGGTGCTTATCAGCAGAAGCTTTTCATAAGGCAGCTTGTTGGAAGTATTTCTGAGTTCTTCACCTATCCACGGAAAGGGCGTGTCGCTCCATTCTGTTGAACAGAAGATTCTCCTGGCGGCTGTTAAATGTCTTCAGTCAGGGTCAACGCCGTTCTCACAGAGATGGAGGCGGGGGCAAGGACTGTGGTTATTCAAGGTTTGTGGTTAATTGTGTGTTGATGTTTTCATAATAAAACCAAACTATAGTCAGGCAGTATTTCAGGCAGCTAATTTGTATGTTAATGGCTAATTGAACATCTTTCGATAACTTAAAAGATAGTCACAAGACACTTTTCGTCTTCATCCTTAATTTTTTTTAAATTAAAGTAGACTTACAGTGTTGTGTTCGTTTCTGGTTTACAGTAAAGTGATTCAGTTACACACGTGTGTGTGTATACATATATATATATATATATATATATTATTCGTTTTCATACTTTTTCCACTAAGCTTTATTATAGAATATTGAATATCCTATAATATCCCTGTGCTAAACTGTAGGACCTTGTTGTTTATTTTATATATAGTAGTTTGTATCTGCTAACTCCAGGCTCCTAATTTATCCCTACGTACCCCATTTCCCTTTGGTAACCGTTTTGTAAATAAGCCCACTAGTATCGTTTTTTTTTAGATTCCACCGACAAGTGGTATCATATGATACTTGTCTTTCTCTACCTGACTTCATTTACTGTGATAATCTCTGGATCCCATCCTTGTCGCTGCAAACGGCGGTATTTATTCTTTGTTACGACTAATATTCCACTGTGTGACAGGTTGTTTCCCTGTCTTGGCTATTGTAAATAGTGCTGTGATGGACACTGGGCTACAGGTATCTTTTCAAATTAGAATTTTCTCCAGATAAATGCCCATTCATCCTTAATTTTAAAAACCGTTGTTGAACTGTGCAGATCTACTTTTCTTTCTTATTAAATATAAGAATATAAGGGTTTGGGTTTTTTTTTTTTTTAGAATTTGAGTGTTTGAGATTCTTTAAGGTCATTATCAAAAACACGAGTAATCATTTATAAGTGCTATAATACCATCAAGTGGATAGTGGTTTTTTTGGAAACAGATCATTTTAAGTTCAATATATGATTGATATAAATTTATTTTTAATGAATACTTATATCTTTTGTTTGTAAGCTGTTGTCTTTTTAAGCATTAGTATGCAGGATAAATAGCTGCTAAGTAGACAGTTCTGGCTAGTTGAATTTTTCGAACCTGCAGCCAGAGAACAGAAATATTTTGTTGTTGTATAACTCACTTGTGAGAAGTCTTAGTAACTATATCATTATTATTATGAGGGACCTATTGGGAACATGGATTGAACTGTTCATACAGAATGCTTTCTCATAGTAAGAGTTTTTCTGAGTATACTTGTACAAACATTAATTAAAATTTTACGGGGCAAGGTCTATGCTAGGCACTTTGAGGACAGAAAACTGAATGAGTCATGAATCTTTGCTCAGGGGCCTTAGAATATAAGAGCACACAGAAGCCTGTAGGATACTTCGCTATGGTTGTATAAGTAGCTCAGTTGGTGTTTTCAAGTTTTAAAAAACCCACTTATTTATAAATAAATGCAGTTTGTAGCTGATTCTTGCATTATGGTAGCAAAAAACTTTCTAAAATGTGCTTCAAAATCATAAATATTATTGTCTTGCATATATCAGAACATGCCATGTTTCGGAATAGGTAAATAGGTTAAATATTTTAACGTGAAATAGGCATAGAACAGAAAATCCAGGAGAGAGACCCCTTATTCCCACGACGTGACTGCGAGAAGCGTCCTCCAGCACCCGCTCCCTCTGTGTCGCCTTTGACACTGTTTACCTGTTGGCCCTCCTCAATTTCGCGTCTCCTGAGTGCACATTCAGGACATATATTGCATTAGGTGAGCTGTATTTGGTAAACCTAGGATGTTGCATGGTCTCTGACTAACTGTTGCAGAGGTAAAATCTTTCTGTTCAGGTCCGTTGTCAGTCTGTCTGTTAAAAAAAAAAAAGAACACATTGTTAAATCTAGAAGCTGGGCTTATCTTCTCAGTATACATACATCACATAGCAATTTTAAAATGCATTTAAATACCATTTGTTTGTAAAAGGCAAAAGACTACCCCTGAAGCTCTAAGTATTTGTGATGGTTGATAGTTGGTGAACTCATTAGAGGAAATCCGGACATTATCATAGGGCTTTCCTGGTGGCTTAGACGGTAAAGGATCTTCCTGCAGTCCAAGAGACGCAGGTTCAATCCCTGGGTCGGGAAGATCCCCTGGAGAAGGAAATGGCAACCTACTCCAATGTTCTTGCCTGGAGAATTCCACGGACAGAGGAGCCTGGTGGGCTGTCCATCAGATCAAAAAGATTCGGACACGACAGAGACTAACACTTTCACTTTTCCTTTGTCATTATCATGTGGTCTGGACTGAACATTGTCATTGAGAGAATGATGAGAATACAATAAAATTATAGGTGGTTCTTTCCAACATTTTAAAATGCTCTTCTCCTAAAAATGAATAATCACATCTTATTGTATTCACTCTTGATCTTGAAATTTTCGTCGCATTCTTTAATCTCTTTTCTTGATGTCCTAAGACACGGTCATTCATGCTGATGGTGATATTTGCATAAAGAACCCTCTTGACTGCTACGCTGTGACGTAAACAAATACTCAGACTTTGCCTCGTAGGCTAATCATTGCTGTATCTTGTTTTCCTCTTTGTAGTTCAGAATGTTTTCTGATCTCCTTAACTGTGGAGGAATTCAGTGCATCTGTTTAATTTGATCATTTGAGATTCAATATCATCTTCTGAGACTTCCTTGCTTAAACTTATGAGGCAATAACTGACACCTTATGATTGTCTTATTCTTTTCTTTGGGGGTTCATAATATGTTTTGAGTATATGTGTTTACGTGGCATCTTTCACTTGTTGCAGGGGGGCGGTGCTTTATAAGGAAAGGAAAAACAGCAGCTTCCAGATTGTTGGGTTTTTTCTTTCGTGCCTTTATCTGCCACTCTGTGAGAAAGAATCAGAAAGAACTGTAAACAAATTCCCTCACTTTGCTCCTTTGTCATATGTAACTGCTACCCAGAAAAAGAACTGTATGGCAGGATACATACATGCTAAGTTGCTTCAGTCATGTCCGACTCTTAATGACCCCGTGGACTGTAGCCTGCCAGGCTCCTCAGTCCATGGGGTTCTCCAGGCAAGCATACTGGAATGGGTTGCCGTGCCCTTCTCCAAGGTATCTTCCCAACCCAGGGGTCGGACCCAGGTCTCCCGCCTTGCAGGCAGATTCTTAACCACCTGAGCCACCGGGGAACCCCATGAATACTGGAGTGGGTAGCCTATCCCTTCTCTGAGGGATTCTCCCAACCCAGGAATCAAACTGAGGTCTCCTTCATTACAGGTGGATTCTTTACCAGCTGAGCTACCAGGAAAGCCTATATATATATATATATATATATGAAGAAACTCCTGTGTAAAAATCTCACACTTTACATGCCTGCAAAATGTAATACCCTCTTTTATTAAACTGTCAGTTGGTCCTCAGACTTGCCTCTCTGGTACCTTCTCTCTCCTGGTGTCTGACCCGGCTTCTCAACTATCTTTTAAGCTCTCTGAAGTCCCTGTGTCATTCTTTGGACATTCTGTACATGTAACGTGTCTTTCACAAGCAGCAATTCAAAGGCACTGAGAGATCACACAGAACACCAGCTGACTCTCCAAAACAGAGCACGGTTCTTTCAGCTCAAGACCACATGGCCTCTTTGGATGACTCAGTCTTGGAATAAAAATTATATTTTGTGCATGTATCTCTGTAACAGACAAATTCTACCGGGCTCGAGAAGGCCGAAAGACCTCAAGGTTTATGAGTCTGTGCGGGTCATTTTCTCTGTGAATTAGATTTCATTTTATCTTCGATTGAATGTTTCTTGGAGATTTCTGTTGGTTGTAACATTTTCAATAGGAGATAAAATGTCCTATTAAGTTTATGTTACAAAACCCAGGCTTCAGAGACTGACACACACTCTTAACAGCACCTGTTTTCTGCCTCTGGGAAAGATCTGTTTTCATGAATAATATCTGCTTGCAGTAAACAGTGGCCCTGGTGTCAGGATGGGGTGGCCGGGACTGATTCATCTTTCTCCATCTGACATAATGCGAAGTGACTGCCCGGTCCCGTTACTCTGATGAGGAAAGCCCCCCAGAGCCGCCTCTCCTCTCACCCCCAAAGGAATCAAGCCATGGCCCCTCTCAGCTCCTGGTGGTCTCCACTTTGCCTGAATTATGAGCAGGTGATTTGTCTCATCTTTGCAGGACACAGAGCAAATTAACATGAAAATATCGCTTCCCAGAAAACAAGGCAGACTTGAATGCCCTGTCGCTGGCGGTCATTAGCCATCTGCCACCGACACTCATACCCTGTTTATCACATTTGAAATTCAGAGCAGATGTTGCATAATAAAGTGATCCCAAAAACAAGACGAGAAACTCAGTGAACAAATACTCCACAATGACGATGAGGGTCCTGGAAGGACATTTGTTTCAATCTGATATCAAGGCTGGACTTTGCTGAATAGACTGTGGGTTTTTCAAACACACACAGGCATGTGCACACACATCTCTCCTGGTGTTTAAAGCAAACTGCTTTTCAGAGTCACATGAAATAATTTTTTGAAGAAAGTGCGTCCATGAAGGATGCCTGAGAGGACTGTTTAATAAGATTAAACAGTGGAATGTTACAGTAACACTAGTTCTGGTGCAAAGGACCTCACTGGCCAGTGTTGGTTTTTACTCTAAGATGGGCCTCAACCTACAGCAGTCTGCCTTAAAGCCGTTCATGCCTGTGGTACAGTTGGATTTCTCAGGGCTTTGTGACTTGCCAGCACGGTAGCCCAGACAGCTGATTTGCTTCTTGGCACTCAGGATCCTGTGTTCTCTCTACCCTCTGCCTCCCCTGCCCCGCACTGTCCCCATGCCCCACTCTTTTCCCTCCTCGCCAGTGCACACAGACACACTTGGCTTTCCCAAGGTCTCCGGAGCTCTGCCCCAGAGCTTCCTCCTCAGTTCTGGGCCTTAGGCTGTCTCCAGCCTGAGTCCTAAGAGCCTTTCCTTTACATTTCCCTGCCCTTCCACATTAAGGTAACATTTTAGAGGATTGCTTATTGTAATGCTTTATCCAAACAACTTGTGCACGTTCTTCATTGCATTGGCAGGCGGGTTCTTTACCACTAGCACCATCTGGGAAGCCCCTTCTGCCCATTCTGGACCCTTAGTATGCCTTTTAAAAAGCGCGTCACCCGTACATTAATGATCATACTTAGAGGCATTCTGCTTTTAAAAACCAGGTGTCTGAACTTTCATCAGGAATGTAACCTATGTATGTCATAGTTTTTCTTTGTGGGAAGTCAGCTTGGAATGTAGACTTCTGACTCAAAAAAAAAATGCCTTCTCTGAACAAACCACACCCTGGCCCACACCCTTAGCTGGGTAGGTGCCCACCTTACCCCCTACGCATATACACACACAGAATTTGGGGGGATTTTAAAAACAGGAACGTCAGCCATAATGCTAAGTGAAAGTTAGGCAGCCAGCCTGGGAGTTGCTTGAGGGCTAAATCAAAGTGGCTCCAGCCATTGGCCACCGTCAACTCTAACAGGAGAGATGATCGGAAGGAAGCGAGTCAGCCCTGAGTTCACCTCAGATTTAGGGGGTAACCTAGGGTGAGTGAGCTACATCTGTAGTAACTTTCAGTAGCTCTTCAGGGAGAGCATTTCAGATAGTCTAGATTTTGAGGACTCTCCCAGAAACAAATCCTTAAGCAATTTCCCGGGCCCTTGTAGTAGTTGAAAATATCAGAAAGAGGACAGAATTATGTGAATACATGATTATCTCAAAGTATAACAGATGATGCTGTTTTATATATATAATCTATATACTATATATAATATTTAGATAATATGATTATATAAACATATAACAGTATAGTAAATTATAATGGAGTTATTTAGTGGGTGGGTTTGTTTTTTTCCCTAACAGGAAATATGGGTTAAAAAAGAAAACAAAAAACTGGTGTCTTTCTAAAGGTACTGTAAGACTGACTCATTAAAATAAATACTGACTCACTAAAATAAACAAGTGACACTTTGATCAAGCTAATAATAGGTTAGCTGGAATCTCTTTAGAAAGCACTTCCTCACCTTGGGCATTGAGTCTGTTTATAGAGCCCATGAAGAAGTCGCGGGCAGTGTATACCCAGTGTGTGTCGCTATGGTAACAGATGGTGGAGAGATGCTCCACATAGTAGAGGGATATTCCTCACCCAAGTTTAGAGTGCGCCTGAGCTGCCTGGTTACAGTTTCTTTCCTGGCTGTCTTCCTCTAAATGTTGGAACAGTGGAGGCTTCTTCATCCTCAGCTGTCTTCTCGTCCCTGTCTACGCTTTCTGGCCAGGTGATATCATTCAGTCCTGAACCTTCAGGTATCATTATTCTTTAGCCTGACCTTTCCCTCTTGCTCTGAATGTATTATAATCAACCAGCTGTCTGATATCTTGGGACCAAAACATTACCCAAGAATCCTCTCCCCAACTCAGGCCTTCCCCATCTGCCCAGTTGTTTGATCCCCAAACCTAAGGATCCCTCTAGGTTTCTTTCTTTCCTTCACAATCTTCATCTAATCCCTCAGCAAGTACTTTTGATTTTATCCCCAAAAGATAACCCCAGTCTGACTGCTTGCTTCTCAGCATCTTTACTGCTAAACCCCTAGTCTGACCCATCAGACCAGCTTTCTAATTCAATATGCTGTTGTCACTCCTGTCCCTATGTAGCACCCCCTTCCTGTGACAACCAGAGGCACCTTATTGAAGCATAAATTAATCACTCAGACTTTCCTGGTGGTCCAGTGGTTGGGAATCCACCTGCCAATACAGGGAGCATGGGTTTGATCTCTGTTCCAGGAGGATTCCACATACTGCAGGGCAGCTAAGCCCGTGCACCACCGCTGCTGAAGACCGCTTGCCCTACAGCCTGTGCTCTTAAGTGAGAGAAACCACTGCAGTGAGAAGCATGCACCCTGCAACTGGACAGTAGCCCCTGCTCCTTGCAGCTAGAGAAAGCCCGTGTGCAGCACTGAAGGCCCAGCCCAGCAAAAAATAAATAAACAAAAATGGAGAAAAGAAAATTAAGAGGTATTACTCCTCTGATAAAAACCACTTTTCTCCAGTGGTTTCCTGTGACCTGTAGAAGAAAGTCAAAAGTCCTGCCCTGCCTAGTGCCCTTTTCCTCTCCTCCCCGCCCCCCAGACCCCGTTCTGCTTCTGTGGCTCACTGTCCTTCAACCACACCTGCCTTCCCTCTGTTCTTCCAGCATGCCTCCAGCTCAGCATGGGTACGTATTGTTCATTCTGTTTGGAATGCTACATGCCTCTCCCTCCCCAGCCCCACGGGAAGGGTGCCTATTTCTCGTCTTCGTAATACCAGCTCAGGTCACAGCCTAATGACTTCTTCTGTGATCACCTCCCCTACCACTCCACCTCTACTCACAGTTGACCACGTTACACATGGTGCCCCATTTTATCTTCTTCACTACCCTTGGCCAAAATGATCTCATTAATTTTTTTATGTTTGTTGTTCATCTTTCCCAACTGGAAGATAAGAGCTTTGAAGTCTGAACCTAGTTTATTGTGCTGTCTCTAGTACTGTCTGGAATGTACAGAAGACCTTCAGTAAACTGGTTAGTAACAATATACCGATGCCTGTATTTCAACGTTAATTAGAGGGTTGATTGGCTTCCCTGGTGGCTCAGATGGTAAAGCATCTGTCTACAGTGCGGGAGACCCGGGTTTGAGCTCTGGGTTGGGAAGATCCCCTGGAGAAGGAAATGGCAACCCACTCCAGGACTATTGCCTGGAAAATCCCATGGACAGAGGAGCCTGGTAGACTACAGTCCACGGGGTCCCAGAGAGTCGGACACGACTTCACTTTCACTTTCACTTTCAGAGGGTTGATTACATCAGCACCTGCTTTCCCATTGTATAAGTGAGAAAGTTGTACTTTTTCAGGGATAGATTTGTATATATTTATATATATTTACTTTCCTATTATATGCATATTATTATCTATCCATGTGCATATATAATAGAATAAATTGTATGTATGCATATGCCTGGCTTCCCAGGTGGCCCTAGTGGTAGAGAACTGACCTGCCAGTGCAGGAGCTGTAGAAGACATGAGTTTGATCCCTGGCAGGGATGATCCCCTGGAGGAGGGCATGGCAACCCACTTGCCTGGAGAATCCCATGGACAGAGGAGCCTGGCAGGCTATATAGTCCATGGATCACAAAAGAGTTGGACACGACTTAGCAACTAAACAATAAAACATACAAACATATATATGCATATACATATACATATAATAGAAAAGTAAGCAGAGAATATGCCATATTGTAACATATCTACTTGGTTCTTTCTTCATGCTGGGCAGAGATTGTGGAATTACCCATATCAACTAAGGATTTGCTTGGTTGGCTTGGCTTAGGTACAGTCTAAAACCAGTAACTGATGTCCACTAGAACTATAGTGCATTTTCTCCTTTAGTATTAATACTGACTTAACTAAATTCCAGAAGTCGTTCTCTTTCAATGTTTGCTAAGTGTGTTTTGTACTATGGATGGGAAACTGAGTCCAGTAAAGTGATTGATGCTGTGAATCTCAGAGCCCATTCTCATTTCTCAGGGGTGTAGCTAACAGATAATTTGGTATTGACACATTTTTAAAAATGTAAAGGTAAGTTTCCACATGTTAACTGTTGTGTGCAAAGTTCTTTGTCATTCCCACCATAAGCAGTGGCAGCTTCAAAGAGTGAAGTTACTTTTTAAAAATCTAATTGGAAATACTCTCCTAATCATTTGGATTTTTATCATTCTTATCCAGAAATTTCAGATACCCATGTGATTGTGGAGTTTGGAAGTTAAGAAAGCACATTCTATAAGAGCAGTTGCTAATAATTTATAGTCACTAAATTTTACATTAGTGAAAGGCAGCTAGAGAAAATATCCACCAGTTATCTAAGATTGTAACCTTTCCCTCATTCCTAAGGAAGGCGGAAAGGCTGAATCGATCGTTTCACTGCAGTTAAAATCATTGGTTCTATTACATATTTGTTGAGAGGAACAAGGGCTTTCACAAACACTTGTGCGATGAAGCCCATAATGCAAACCCCATAATGGTAGTCATGAGAACCAACTATCTCCAGGAAATAAACTATTGTTTGCAAATACTCTCGTTCTGTACTTCCTCTTTCTTCTCATTACTCTCAAAGAGCAAATTTGTCCACAAAGATCGATTCCAGTGGAAAAATCAGATGAGGAGAGTTTGACCTGATTCTGGATTCATATATCTAAATCAGGGCTTTGCTGCATGCATCTGGACACTGCGACTCTTTCTTTGTTTTTAGTTCTTTATTAGGCTATGTCCGCTCTTGGCTGCAGCACCTGAGATCTTTATGGACTCTCCAGTTGTGGCAGCCGGGTTCCCTAGTTGCAGCATGCAGGCTTAGTTGCTCCTGGGAATGTGGGATCTTAGTTCCCCGAACAGGGTTTGAACCCACATCCCCTGCACTGCAAGGCAGATTCTTAACTAATGGGCTACCAGGGAAGTGCCACCTGTGACCATTGACATCTTAGCAAGTAAAAGAGAATTCTGTGCGCATTAGAAACGACCAAGTATAAATCTAATCTTCAAAACCTCTAGCTACTACTGTGTAGTGGAAGCCTGATTTGGATGCCTGAAAAATAGACTCAACTAACAAAGTTTGCAGAAATGTGTCACCATCTGAAAGTGAGTCACGCAGTCATGTCCAACTCTTTGCCACCCCATGGACTATACCATCCATGGAATTCTCCAGGCCAGAATACTGGAGTGGGTGGCCTTTCTCTTCTCCGGGGGATCTTCCCAACCCAGGGATCGAACCCAGGTCTCCTGCATTGCAGGCAGATTCTTCACCAGCTGAGCTATGAGGGAAGCCCCTAGATGGTGGTGTCACCATCTGCTAAGGGATTAATGAAGTTAAATGTAATGCTTTTTCTCCAGGTGTGGCCTGTGAGCCACAAGGGAAGCCCAAGAATACTGGAGTGGGTAGCCTGTCCCTTCACCAGCAGATCTCCCCAACCCAGGGATTGAACCCAGATCTCCTGCATTGCAGGAGGATTCTTTACCAACTGAGCTACCAGGGAAGCCCCTAGATGGTGGTATCACCATCTAGTAAGGGGTTAATGAAGTTAAATGTAATGCTCTTTCTCCAGGCGTGGCCAGTGAATCACCTGTATAATCACCACCTGGGGTGCTCATTTAAATCTACAGCCTTGCCCTAAACATAGTCTGAGAAGGGAGTTTCCAATAAGTACCCACTGATGATGCCTAAAGACATTACTGTTTAAGAAATAGTCTCTTACAGGTTGACATATGACCCTACTTGGGAATGGAAAATGTCTTGAGATGACTCAGACCTTTGGAATATCTGCTTGCTTGTGCGTAGGTGGCCCCAGCCTTTCAGAGGACTCTAAGCCCAGGTGAATCAGGTGTGGCATTTTAACTAAAGTCGTCCGTTCAGTTCAGTTCAGTTCAGTTCAGTTGCTCAGTCGTGTCCAACTCTTTGCGACCTCATGAATCACAGTACGTCAGGCCTCCCTGTCCATCACCAACTCCCGGAGTTCACCCAGACTCACGTCCATAGAGTCAGTGATGCCATCCAGCCATCTCATCCTCTGTTGTCCCCTTCTCCTCTTGCCCCCAACCCCTCCCAGCATCAGAGTCTTTTCCAATGAGTCAGCTCTTCACATGAGGTGGCCAAAGTACTGGAGTTGCAGCTTGAGCATCATTCCTTCCAAGGAAATCCCAGGGCTGATCTCCTTCAGAATGCACTGGTTGGATCTCCTTGCAGTCCAAGGGACTCTCAAGAGTCTTCTCCACCACCACAGTTCACAAGCATCAATTCTTCGGCCGTATATACTTACCGCTGATATTTTATTCCTTAAAGATGGTCTATTGGAATGTGCTAACTCATTAATATGAATTAGCGAGAAGATGCTTAGAAACATGAGAATTCTAACGAGAAATTCTTAAGCCACCCAGAAAGCTACTCTTTAGAAAAAAAAGTTCATGAAAGCTACTCTTTAAAAAAGTTTATGACACATCATAATTTGACCTTTGAAAGATGTTTTTTGTTTCCTTTTGCTTAATGTTCTCACAGTTCTCTGGGGTCCTAAATTAGTAAACCATTACCAGATCTGCACATGTAACTGATCAGAATTCCTAACCCTGTTCTATTGATGAGGAACCAAGACTACGTGAAACCTAACGGGATCATAGGTGGAGATTTCTAGTGCTGACGCTAATGCGGCCAGTGTTGAGGTGCTTACCTTGAGGCTCGTGTATTAGAAGATATGAGTGCTCAGAGTTTCTTCCACTTGTGGTTCTAAGCCTTTAGCAAATATAAGCTAGTAGTTTTGCTGGTTTTTATATTTACTATTGCTCTCTGCTGTCCCTGACCATACTTGTTCATTTTTCCTTTCTTGGACAAAACCAAAGAAATATTTATCATTCTACTCTAGTATAGTCACAGCACTTTTAGATTGGAAAGCTAAAATAGAACATAGCAGAGGATTGGGGACCAGAGGGCATAGGAGGTTTCAATCTGAATTAAGTTTAGAAACTGCAGCGTTAAAAGGCTTAAGTCTAGGGACTTCACAGGTGGTCCAGTGGTTAAGGCTCCATGCTGCCAATACAGGGGGCGTGGGTTTGATCCCTGGTTGGGAAAGTAAGACCCCACATGCCACGTGGTGAGGCCAAAAGAGTAAAAATGATGAATTCCAGATGTAAAAAAAAATTTTTTTTAAGTTTAGGGCTACCCTGAGTGATCAGATACTGATTGATCTGGAAACATATCCTTAATTGAAGTTGTTCTGTGAATGTGTAGTTCTGTTGATGGTTGGAACAATTACTGAACACTTAATGAATATTTTAGTCTCACTATCACATTTTATCATTTAAATCTGGAACTCACCATCACCCATAGCTGAAGACCTGAAGTGTTACTGAGACAGAAGTGGTGTAAAAGCTGCAGGTGAGGGCTCTGCTTCCCTCTGTCCCTTCCCTCTTTAAAAATAGATTCCAAATCAGGAGGGTGAGGGTACAAGAAGAGGGAAGATGTAGGTTTGTGGTAACAAGAGCCAAATTGATTTAATGGGCTCCAGGGGAAAAAGAGAAATATATGTACCCTCAGTAAATACCCTAAAGTTAGCTCTTTTTTAGAAGTATGTGATACCACATGTAAATACCTAAAACATTACATAACTGACTTTTGTTTTCCTCATTATGATTCTTACTCTAGTCGTGGCAATTTATCTTGTAGGCCTGAAGTCCTTGAGTGTTTCAACCAGATAAAGATAGCTTGATTCAAGTCTTCAGTGCAAAACTCCATGAATCCAAATAAATGAAAATCAAAGACATAAATATTGGTTAAACTTTGTCTTTGGCATCATCTGTTCTAAATGTTGCCACTGTATTAACCGCCATTGATATGTATCTCGTCATTGCTGTAACATCCTGATAAAAAACAGGAGTTGGGAAGAAAGTGAAATATAAATTACATTAGAATGAATTAAGAAAAGAGTTGCATTTTGGTGTTCTACCAAGCAGGGAGATTTATGAAAGCATCACACACCAAGAGAAAGGACTTCTTTCCTTTTCTGTCTCAACTCCATCACTTTCACCACCACAGTTTCATAGGACTTCTTACTTTATTTATCACCAGGTTCCATAATTAACATATGGTTCATGTTATTGATTTCTCAGGTTTCAAAGTAAAATAAATTGAGCTTTCTTCCACATTTAGAATATACAGTTTTTTTAAGGAACTCTAAACAAAGACATGCATTATTTGTAAGTTAGAGAGCAGCTGCCAGAAAACAGAAAATTAGGAATGGAGTCATGGGTGAAATAATGGAGATACTGTTCAGAGGTAACCCTTTGTGTGGCAGGAAATTTTCCTTAGAAAAGAGACAGCTGAGTTTGCTTGTAAATTTTGCTAGAAACAGTCCTGATTTAGTAACATTTAGTGCTGGTTAGGAGGCTGAAGACAGCCTTTCAGCTTTGGACACTGAGCAAGCATTCTCTTTTGTAGTTTTGCATAAACTCTATAAACACTTTATAGTTTTAAAAGGTATGTGTATATGGGGGGTGACAGTATTAATTTTTTAATGACTAGAATAATATATCAACTATCAGAGAGTATTCTAAGCATAAAACAGTGGAAATGATCACAAAGGAAACAATTCATAGATTAGACCCTAAAATTTTAAACTTAAAATATTACAAATAGAACTAAAAGGCAAATAAAATATTTGCCAAAAGTACAGCAGAGGTTTCATATCCTTAACATACAAAAACCCCTTAGAAACCAATAAGAAAAAGAAAATTATCTAATTTAGATATAAATAAAGACCATTAACAGACAGATCACAAAGAAATGATACATAGACCCAGAATGGCTGGTAGAAGTATATTCTACTGCACAAATAATCAGTGAAATGTACATTTAAATCAGAAGGTACCATAATAGGAGATGATTAAATGAATTATGAAAATGCATTTAACAGAATAATGTTTCAGAGACGCTTATTTTTTAAGAATTGCCTAAAGAAAGATGATATTCATCTTTATTATCTGTGTATATAATATCCCAGCTTTGAAATGTATTTCAAATATACGTATAGAAAACTAGAAGGCAAAATGCTAAAGTGTCTTTGTTAAGGTATTATGGGGTGGTTTTTTTTTGGTCTAAAATGAGCATGTACATTAGCCATATGAAGTTGTCAGTGGTTGACTGCTTTTGCCCAGTAAAAATGGCAGTTTCATATATTTCAACCTAGTATTTTTATCATCGGACAAAAGGGCGTTATAACTTGTGCTTTAGTGGGGAATGCCCTCTGTTATTCCCCACTTTGAAGTTCTTTTGTCTGAATCTTTTTCTGAGCCCAGCGTAAGAATTAGCAACATAATATCATGTCATTTGTTGTTAGGCCACACAATGGAGCAGATTTGTAAAATAGTCGGTGTGTGTATATTGAAAACATGTAGTACGTGATTATTGATGATGGTGATATGGATAAAGGCATAGATGTTAAAAGACTGGGGAAAAAATGATGTGACACTATTGTTACTATCCCCTTTAATCTTTTCAGCATTTTATTGTTAAATAGTATAAATAGGCAATGGAGGAGTTTCATTCAGTTGTAAATGGAAGCAATTGCTGGTGAGTCGTAAACTTTTAGAATTAATATCTGCCCTTAGAATAAAGTAAAGTTACGAGCCTGTTTTTACTACAGTAGCAGGTACTAGTGTGGGTTTCTTTAATGATCTCTAGGTCATTAAATGTTTTTCGGTGTTTTTTACATGAAATCAACTTTCAGTCCTCTTGTTAAAATGAGCTCATAACACTTACAGTGGAAGCCCAGTATATAGTTTAGCAAAGAATTTTTAGGACTATGCGTTATTGTGCCTGCTAAAAAAGGAACATTTCTTTTTAAACCGTGAATCGACATGTACCAGGAGATTGCTCAACAAATAGATAAGATGCTGTGAATGCAGAATTAGTTTAATGAACAAGTGTCAGATGTCTTTCCAGTTTTTCTCGAAGTAAATTATTTGAGACTCAAAATGCCAACAGCGGTCTTGGTAACATGCACTTGCCTTAAAATAACGTGAATAACTCCACCATCCACTCCAAGACAGCCCTACATTTTTTCAAAATTAAAGGGGTACAGTGATGCCAAACAAAGGGAATTTGAATATATGTTTATTATTACTATTTTTTATTGTCTTTGCACATTGTGGCCTTTTGAGCATGTGAGGAAGAAAACAGACCGGGCTAGATGATAGAAATGAAAACTGTTGAGGATAAGGTGTTTATAGAAAGATGAACCCCTTGTGGGGTTTAGAAAACAGCATCCCCTGACACGCTCAGAATAGCTTGGACCCCATACCTGAATCCTTGGTACAGTAGGTAAAATTACTGTGTTTCAGCTGAGCCCTGTGAGCCCCTAAAGCACCTTCTCTGAAGGCAAAGACACAGCAATTGTTGATGATAACCTTAAATATTGGGTAGGAGGGAGTCCCATTTCACTTGGAGAGAAACCACTGAGCTTTCTTTCCTGCAGCAGAATAACAAAGTCCTAGACCCTGATGATTGATGAGCATGTTGCCAGGGGCAATGGACTGGAAAATCATCGCCTTGTCTTTTACTTGCCACAGGAAAGCCATAACAGAGATCTCTATTCTTCTCCTTCTGATAAGACGCCTAACGAAGCATCAGGAAAGGTCATGAAGCCTGGAAGTGTGTTACATCCCTCTGCCTCTTAAAATCCGACTCACAGTTCCCTAACTCACAGATGGAACATGTATGCAGTTCGATAGCCTTTGACACACCGTGCAGCTTTTTTGACCATTACACTGTGGCCTTTGAGCTGAGAGAGTCTGTTTTAATAAGTACAGGTATCACCCCTGTTTAACCTAGAAATATGCATTTCAAAATATATCTGTGCAATCAGATTCCATATGTAGCATTCTTTTACTCCATCTGGCATTATTAAATGGGCTATTTATAGGCTGGAAAAACTTAGGAGCTCAGAAATGAAAACTAGGGCTAAATTTGTAAACGCAAATAATATTTTAACTAATAAGAAACACTGTGAGAGGCACCCCCTGCCCCCAAGCACACCTCCTGCCCACCTTCACGTAAGGCTGCAGAGAGCTGTGGGCATCACATTGCAAGCCCAAGATTTCATGTGCATTTGTTTTCAGGAAGCCCTGAGAGATTCAGACTCAGCAGGCAGTTGTCACATGAGAGGGAATGTCTGAATTTGTTTGGGATTCCTGTTTATTGAGGTTTCCACATTGATCTTGGCAAAAGGGGACCCGTTATTTAGGCCGTAGGTTCTCAGCACTGTTTGAATTTTCATTAAGGTACTACTTTGTTGTTAGAAAGCATGGGCAGTGAACACGAAAAACAGACTCAGGTAGCCTTATATAGTATATTTTGGAAATGTGTTTGTTTAAGAGATTAGGGTTTCCACTTCCATGACTTTTTCCTCTGTATTTTTTCCAGGCCTGCATTCCAGTTCTGAGTTGGAAACATTGTAAACCTTTCCTAAATTATACTTATGGAAACAACAGCCCATCCCCGGGAGTTATTCCCGTAGCCTTTATGTACTAGAGGTGGGCTTGCAGGCTGTTTCATTCTTTGTCTCCAGTCTTGTACTTCCTGCCTGAGTGACTTGGAGACCTTTGTTCATTCCATTTATTTGTAGAAAGCGAGATGGCTAAAGAATGATGTTCCTGAGGCTGCCAATCTAATGCTGGCTTTGAAAAGTCCTCTCAGAAGTGAAAACAGTGTCTTTCTCCCCCTGGGCCAACCTGGTAACACTGCAGGTTATTTCCGCTTCTCCTCCCATTCTTCCTTCCCCCAAAACAGGAGGCCTGTTCAACTTAGATCAAAACCTCTGCATTGTTCACTTGCTGAATTTCGTGTTTGCTGCAAGTATCCCCTATGTTCTCAGAAACTGCCTACATCTTCAGTTTGGTTAGGACACTGTAAAACTGGGGATGAAAGAGAAAGTGAATTGAACAGATTCTAGTTTGTTTGCTTTTAAATATTTATAATTTGTCCGTCCCAGGTCTTAGTTGCTGCACGCGGGATCTTCGATCTTCATTGCAGCTTTATTTGTGGAATGTTCTGGGATGTGCTTCCCCCGAACAGGGATAGAACCCAGGACTCCTGCATTGGGAGTGTGGAGTCTTAGCACCTGGACCACCAGGAAAGTCCTCAGATCGTTGTTTTTATGAGTATCTGCTCCTTCAGAGCACCCCAGTCTCACTCCATGCTGTGCCCAAACCCAAAATTGAGGCGCCCTTTGTTGTGCCTTTCTGAGGCACATGCCCTGAAGGCCTCCCAGTTTATTAAAAAACACTTACCAGTACAGTTTTCCCATTCCAGCGTTCCATCTCTCACCTTCAACTTTTGAGTCATACACAATGTCAGTTAGGTGATGTTTCTGCTTGCCCTTCCCTCCCTTTAAAAAAAAAAAAAAAAGTATGTGCCTTGATTTGTTCTTCTGGGCCGAAATCAGCATGGCCAAGTCTATAACAGAGACACCATTTAAGTGCCCACCGACTGAGCTTGAATCCTGATTACAGAAAGAGGAGAAAGCGAATCTTGCCAAGATGGGGGCAGATTCCCCAACCTTGCAAAACGTTGCAGAGGATTAACGGGCTTGAACTGGAGATTTCTTTTGTGCATGTACTTGTATATGTGAGAAAGAGGGGAAAGAATACCCCATGCATAGAATTTTTAAACTGGGCAGCCCCATGGTAGTTCGCTAGAGGCAAGAGATACCCTTCTGGCTTGTGGGCCTATTGGAAAAGCATCCTTGGAGACAGATCTCACGTGGCTTCCTTGTGCCTGAAGGATGTTCTTCCCCGAGCTTGTACCTGAGAAGGCTTTGGGAGAGGAATCCTTCTTCTACCCAAAGTACTGTGGAGACTGGGGTTCTGCAGTTTGCCACTCAGGGAAATAAACCGGCATATGAACTCACAGCAAACCTCACCTCCTTGGTTGGAAGCGGTTTGTAAAGCGTTTTCTTCCTGGTTTGTGCGCTCCACATTGTTTCGGCTCCTCTCATCACTGACCAGCTGGCTTGTTGGTGAATAGAGCTGTGGGCCCCTCGCCATGTTTCATGTGAGGTCTTGGCTGGGTGGCAAACAGGCAGCCTGTAGCCAGTGTCAGCAATTCAGGAGGAATTGGCACAGCAGTGTCCCCATTAATTTCTGCTTGTCACATACTGTCATGCAAGTTACACCAGAGAGGAAATGACCGTTAAAAAAAAAAAGGTACCCTTGTGGCACTGGGTCCCCTCCAGACGTTCCCCGAGGTTAAACAAGTGGATACAATTTGCTCTACACAGACAGCTGCGGGGAAGGGAAAGCCTAGAAGGGGGCCCCCAGCGATGCGTCTTTCCTGTTAGCAAGGAGTGTCAGCTATCAACATCTGCCATATTTTAACCCTTCAAAGGGACCGGTAAATTAAGGGGAGCCATTATCCCACGCTCTGCTGATCATCATCAATCATAATGCCTGGGGAAATTACCGCAGCGCTGCTGCCTTGGTGGCAGGTTTTGTCCTCCCGGGCAGTGTTTTTTTCTTTTTTCGTTTTTGTTTTTGCCGGGAGCAGAGCAGGGTGGTGGGGGCAGAGAGGGTGAGGGGAAACTGGCTCTTTAATCGTTGGTAATTTACTGCCCACAGGGAAGGGGACTAGAGTGGCAATAAACTCTTCTTCGGTTCAAACCGGAGTCATTAAAATCGGTGGACTCCAGACGGCTTCCATTTCCAAAGAGATCCATCTTGCTGACTGACTTTTGTCAAGCCGTCTTCTCCGAAGAGTGATGGCGGCTTTTAGAACACAAGCAAGAGCTTTTGGGAAATGAGAACCAGTTTCTGAGGAGAAGGGCAGTCCAAGATGAGAAAAGAAACTCGAAAATAAATTAGAGGCTTCCAAAAACTGTTCTGTTTTGTTTTTTTAAAGATTGAAATGATTAAGCTGCTGTGATGCAAATAGAGTCCTGACTAACCTTTGTAAGCACATTCTGTGCTTTGGGGTAGATTTGTCTGGTGAAAATCTGATTGCCAGCATGGAGGGAAGGGTGAATGAGACAGTTGCATGTGAAATTTTGTTTATTAAAACTTACTCATTTGGGCTCATCATTAAAACTGGGGGGTGGGGAGGAGAGAACGGTTCGTTACCGTGTTTTAACCCCAATAGGTATTGGGTCCGTATTTGTGTACTTAGGACTTTTCTGAAAAGGATTCCATTTTGCTTGAGGACCTGAGTATTTCTCTCTCAGACTCGAGTTCTGACAGTGGTCAACCAGGATGAAGATAGGAGATCTGAGGTGATGCTCACCTGTGTGATTACACACAGACAAGGCAGTGAAGGGAAAAATCATCCTTGGATTGTCCTGAGTCCTTAACATTACTACAGAAAATTCTGGCACCATTTAAAAGAACTTTAAGTGAGGGCTAGAAGCTCCCATCAGAGTAATAGTAGAAGTAACACTGTCGTATTATCTAGACTTCATCTCGTCCTGTATGGAAGAAGAGGTGGTGTGATCACCAAGGAGAGCTTGGAAGTGTTGTCAGCCATGAATGTTAGAGCTATTTCAGTCCTAAGGCATCATTAGTCTGAGACCTTAATTTTCTAGATTAGGTAACGGAACCACCGGGACCGGTCCAAGACCTCACAGTGAAGCAGAGGCAGAACTCCAGTCTCTCCTTCCCAGGTGAACTGTTCATATCATTCGATGGGCTGACTCAGTAGAGCCAATCTCAGCAGCAACAGATAGGTTCCCTGGTCTGGTTGACAGCAGGGAGTAGGAAGGAACCACCACCAATCTGGGCTGGAGATCACTTTCTTCAACAAGGGCCGCAGTCAGCTTTTGCCACGACGTCAGGCTGTGAATTTGATGTACCAGTTTTCGTTGGCCCTGTTACAGCAAGAGATTCCAGTGTTAAAAAATGGTCTTCTTGTCCAGTTTTAAGTATATGTAGAAATACCTTAAAGTATTTCTGAATGTTAATTTCAAGATAATTAGATTTAGAGAAAATAACTCCTTTACGTATTTATAACTTTTTAAATATTAGATCGCAAAGAAGAGTCAGTGAAGTATACGTAAAGGTGCAGTAGTCCCTAACTCTGAAATCTCTTTTTCTCTTGTAAATGTAGACTACATTTAAGTTTTTCTATTCCTCAGACTACTGAGCCCTGATTTAGGGGGTAATCAGTGATGGTCTTGGAGCTTAGCTGAATATTGAAGTACATAATTTTATTAAGTCGTTAAAAGTCACAATTTGATATTCAGGAGTGGATGTATTCACCATAAAGTAGATTCTTAGGTAAGTTAAAAACAAGAACATAGAGAAACTAAATTGTAGCTTTTGGTTGCTTAGAACTGTTCTACTGTTTCTTAGGCCTGATTTCAAGATCTAACGTACAATGTCGGGCCTCAGTAGGAGCACATACCTGAAGACAATGCAGGCTCTGGAGGAATATCCGATGATTGGAGACAGAATAGCAGAGAAAATACCAATTTAGTGAACAACAATGAGCCAATTAGTCCAAAAACATTGGCTCGAATTTCATGGGAAGGCGCCGGGTCATTACTAACTCCTATGGTATTCAGAATCATAACACCAGTCACGACGAACCACTGTGGTAGTCATGTGTTCATAATATGGAATTCCGTAAAAATTCTCTTGGTTTTGGCATTAATTAATAGTGGCCATATTTCATGAAATGGCATATTTCATTGAAGACACTTGCATGTAAACACATCAGCTAAGAACTTGAAAACATTTTCCTAGCATTCGTTAGAATTTGTAATTGCCGAGTTCTCATGGGAAAAAGTAGTTTCTCATTTTAAGTCCCGAAGTTTCGATGGGATTTGGTATAGCATTTCGTTTCACTTCTAGTCTTAATGACTCACTGCATTCTTTTCCCCAGGACTTATCCCCTGTTTACCCTCAGCGCTGTCTCTCATGTAGACACAAGCCTAGTGAATCAATAAGCATGACTATTTTCATGAACAGTCGTATAGTTCAGCACCTGCAACGCCATCGGAAGACATTATCCAATGTGCACGTTTCAGAAAAATGAACATTTCTTATACCTTTATCTCTTGGTTGAATTTGGGTTTTTTTAAAAAGATTAAATTCTGGGGGAGACTTGTCAAAACTGAGCCTGAGACATTGTCTCAGAGTTGAGAAGTAGCCCTGTCCTCGTTTTACAGATGGAGGCAGCTGGCACCACCAGCTCATGAGTGACTTGCCGAAGTTCACAGGAGCTAGATTCGGGACTCTTGCACAATCCATTAGACTGTTTTCATCTAAGTCATCGTAATGGAATTAAATATAATTTATATATCTTTGTCAGTGCTATTTAATGAGTAAGTCCTATTTACATAAATGTTTTAGCATTTCCATGCCCTCCAGGCCATTAGGCAATTCATTTTTATAATTTTAATTATTATAAGCCTCTAAGTGTATAAAATCAGAATCAAAATGAAGACAGGTACGTGTAATTTTATTATTGTTAAATCCCATGGTGTCAATGATAGGATGCAGAAAGAAAACTGTTCACTAGATATTGGCTGCTCAGTACATATATTGTGTTTTGTTTAACACCTCTAAAATTATATTCAGAGTTAAAGAGCATATATTCTTATTTCTGCAGGTTTACTTTTAGACCATTCAGGAATATAGCGTGTTTTCAAAGCTACAGCTTGATTCTCGAATGTAACAGTCTATAGAAAGTGAAGAGGACTGCCCATGTGATCAGTGCTTTTTCTGATTTTCCTCATGGATCTGTAAATCATCACCGGCTGTGATTGTTGTTGCCGAATTGTCACTGAGAAAGAATTCCACATTAGGATAGTCTCTAGTTAAATTTTCTTCTCTGCAGTGAAAAGATCCTGCCCCTTCTTCCTACCCCACCCCACCCCCCCCCCCGCCGCTTTTTTTTTTTTTTTTTTAATTTTGGGAGAATGACAGAGAAACTTTAAAGCAGTTGTGAATAAGAACCCAGCTTAGTTTATAACACAAATTTATCCCAATACCCTTTTTCTTCCTAAAATATCATTAATAATCCAGCATCTGACATAGGAGATTCACTGTTACTTTAGACTTCTTAGCAGTTTTTCTTGTGACTTAGTATCTCATGCCTTTATTTGAGAACAAATAATGATTGTTAGAGACCACTGAAAATAAAATTTTAGCATTTTGAAGGAGTTATTGTATTATATTGTTCCTCCAAGCAATTTAGAAACTACCCCTGGAATTTCTTTTTGTTTATTTAGTGTTCTATAGGTTTTAGAACCTGTGTCTTCTTCCTTTGTAAAAATTAGAGTGACCTCCCAGGCTGTAATTTTTAATATCAACTTCTGTAAGAATCAAATATGACACCCATATAGAAGATATACCTTATAGTTGTTTAAGTGGTAATCCATACTCTACTTTAAAACCTAGGAATAGTTTTAATAAACCATTATAAACTATCATTAAATATCATTAAGTCCTTTTTTTAAAACTTCATTTATGCCAGGTATTTTTATGTTGTGAAAGCTGGATTGAACCAAAACAGAGCTTGCAGAAACCTATCAGAAGACACTCGAAATTTGCATTGCAAGAATAACAGGACAGATTTTTAAAACCAACATTCTAGCTGTTCCATTATGTCCCTAAAGGTGGCTAGGACGTTGTCCAGAGTGTGACATAAGTCCGTCGCTTTGTTTCGTTTCTCTTCAGAAATGGCTTACTGTAGTAGGGTTTTGTCACCATGACTCTATAGTAGATCATGTGCATCCATCCTATTCCCACTTTGCCCTTTCTTGTTCAGTTGCCAAGTTGTGTCCAACTCTCTGCGACCCCATGGACTGCAGCATACCAGGCCCTTCTGTCCTTCACTGTCTCCCGGAATTTGCTCAGATTCATACCTGTTGAGTCGATGATGCTGTCTAACCATCTCATTCATCTGCCTCCCTTTTCTCCTTTTGCCTTCAGTCTTTGCCAGCATCGGGGTCTTTTCCAGTGAGTCACTGGCTCTTTGAATCAGGTGGCCAAAGTATTGGAGCTTCAGCTTCAGTGTGAGTCCCTCCAATGAATATTCAGGGTTGATTTCATTTAGAATTGACTGGTTTCATCTCGCAGTTCAAGGGACTCCATTTAGAGCCAGTTCAACTTGAAATCTTGAGAAGTTGACAAGGTTTACCTAGTAGAATCTAAACTAGGTTTACCTAGTTTGAAGTGTCCAAAACCAGAAGAATCATTTTTAACCTACTTGAGCAGCCATTTATAATAGCTTGAAGGTATCACTTATATACAAATTAGGGAAATGGTAAAATTTTCAAAATTAGAAAATACCTTGGAATGTCGTCTAGACATTGGACATTACGTTTAAGGATGTGAGTTAAAAAAAAAGATGAGTAATGTGCTGACAGTCATGCAATTTGGACTAGTCCTAGAACTGTATCCCAAGCCCTGGTATTCTGGTCCAGGGGGCTTTCCAAAAACCATATAACTGTGGTTTTGTTCTTATTTCTAATTATTCACTATTTTAAAGACCTATACTTAAAACATTTTGTTGTTGGTTTGGATAAGTTACTGTACTTACTTGCACATTCCTCTAAAAGCAGTGTTAGTTTGAACTTTGCCCTTGTTTTTACTTACCTAACCCCAGAATCCTGGAATGCTTTCTTTGCTAGAACTTTCATTCTTAACATTTTATTCTCTTTAAATACAGCCTCATTCCACATGTATTTTTTTTTTTCCTCTACGGAGAGTTGGAATTTGTCTACCTATTTCATTTCAGTCATGTTCATGTGCTGTCAAAATCCTTGTCCCTTATTCTATTTTCCTGGTAGCTTCTTGCGCAACTACTTACATATTTGTCAAGTAAGGATATATGTCAACTAAGCTATTCAATCCAATAAACGTTTATTGCACACCTTCTATATGCAAAGCTCTGTGCCATCTCAGGACTAGAGAGAACTAAAAATAGGCAAAGAAGAATACCTTCAGAAACTTACGGGACACCCAGGTCATGTGCTGCAAACAGTCATATTGTAGGAAAGAGAGTGAGGTGCAAGAGGATGGTCACGTCCAAGTCCCTAGGATGGCTGCCCAGTGTGGGTTCTTGGCTTCACTCAGGAAAGAATTCAAGAGTGAGCCCTAGTAAAGAGAAAGAAGGTTTATTCAGGAAGGAAGCACACTCCATGGAGAGAATACAGGCCATCTTGGAAGGCAAGAGAGGCACAAGAGGCCCAAGGGTGTGGGGTTGTCAGTTTTTATAGGCTAGGCTGGGTAATTACGTAGGCTAATGAGTAGGAGGAACTTTCCAGCTATTTGGGGGATGGGGTGGGGATTTCCAGGAACTGGGTCACTGCCCACTTTTTGACCTTTTGTGGTCATCCTTGGAACCGTCATGGCCCTGGGGTGTGTTACATTGAGCATATACTGAGGCTCGAGGTCAAGTGGAAGTTGAGTCTGCCATCTTGGCCCCAGTCGGTTCTTATCAGTTTATGTCCTGTCCTTGGACTACGCCAGTCTTTTAAAGGTTGTGCCCTGCCCTTTTCCTGTCCCAGTCAGACCTTTCCTGTGAGATATATAAAGGAGGTGAAGGAGGTGCAGGAGGGGCTCCAAGGGTCACAGATGCACACAGGATTAAAGGAATGAGAGCTTAGCAACCCCGGCCTGAAGGATTTGAGGTTCGGCTTTGGTCCTTGGCTTGTACTTTATGAGCTGATCTTACATTACCAAAATCACCTTGCAGACTTCATGTTTTCATTCATTAATCACACAGGTGTGGCTGGGGACATGGAGGAGGGGAACGCACATAATTATGTATTTGCTTTGTATGGAGCCTTAGGAAGCAGCGCCTCAGTGGATTTGGGGAAGTGCTAAAATACTGAAAGATCTTACAGTTCAGGAGACACTGTCTGCTTATTTCATTTTATTTAATTGTTGTGGAGAGAGTCCGTGGCATCAAGATTCCTGGTGACCTGAGCCAGGTGACCTGAGCAAGACACTTAGTTTCTTTGAGCTTCCATTTCCTTATCTGTAAAAAACAAAGATTAAAATGTGCAAATCAAATGAGTTAAAAATGTATATTTTATAAGCAGTCCACCATCCTAAAGACATAAAGGATGTAACTGTTCACCTGTGTACTTTCCAGTTACTCTCATGTATACTATTCTAGTTTTAAAAACGTTTCATTTTGCACTGGGGTATAGCCAGTTAACAATGTGACAGTTTTAGGTGGGCAGCTAGGAGACTCAGCTATACATACATATGGATCCATTCTCCCCCAGACTCCCCTCCCATCCAAGCTGCCGCATAACATGGAGCATCGGTATCTCTAAAGCCGTACCTTCTGCTTTGGGCTTTGTTGACCATAAAACTCCTTTTGCACTTCCTTCTGTCTCTTGCTGATGATATTTATAAGTTATCTCCTTAATTACTATAAAAAAAAAAAACTTCAGATTCTCTGGAAAGTCAAATCTATCAACTTTTATCTCTGAAATTTCTAAGTATAGAACACACAATGTGTCATCATAGTTTAAGGAGTTGATTTTACTAGTTTTCCAGTGTGTACTGGTGCAGCTGAGAAGTGAAAGCCCTAGAAATAATATAGCATATTTAACATCTGTGCATTTTCCCTCAATTTTTAGTCATGGTTTCCTGATGGCAGCTGACCAAAATGAAATGGTATTTTTTAAACTAGTCTAATATTTGATGTACTTCAAATGCATCAACTTTTACTGGCATGCTTTAAATGGGAACAAGAAGACCTGTCTACTAAAGAAATATAGTTTTGTATCTAATTTATTCTATAAGTACTTGTGCAGCAGAATGTGGAAGCCACTATGCTGAATAATGTGGATGTTATATAAACATAACTAATAGTTTAAAATCTAGAAAGAGGAAATAAAATATCTGAGTAGTCATCACATAAGGCAGTGTATGACAGTGTCCTGTGTCACAAAATGACAAAGGCTGCAGGAATTCAGAGGGAAGACCCAGGACTCACTTCTTGAGGAAAGTAGCAGTTGTATAGTATTTTGAAGGTGCTACTCTGAGACGAGTTACACACAGCAGAAGAAACAAAGAGATAACAAGAAGCTGGTTGATCAGGAGATAAATGGCCTTGGTCCCATAGGGTCTAGGAAGTATGGCAGGCTTTCGGGTGGTGGCTGACGTTACCACTGTAGGGGATTAAGTTCTGCTGGCGATGTGCAGACTGCAGGCGCCACTCTGGGAGACGGCGAGGGACAGGGAAGCCTGGCGGCCGTGGTGCACGGGGTCGCGAAGAGTCGGCCACAACTTGGCGTCAGTCAGAGGGGCCGCTGCTCCAGTAGTTTGGGAATGAGATAACCAGGGCCATAGTACAGAAGGAGCATGGTGGTTAAACAGCAAGTAAGGAGAAATTGTGAAGAAAGAATGAGAGGACTTGGTTACTCATTGAGAGCAGAAAAGGAGAAGCCGAAATAAATAAGTAGAGAGCAGTTATCAGTTTGGAGAAGAAAGTGGTTGTTTACTTTAGTCTTGTTGAATTTGTCCCAGAGTGAGAAATTATATCTGAGGGCATTGCAAGAACTTGTGGCTGCAATAGCTGAGCCCCAGGTAACCTTTGAGGATTCACGGAATTTAGGAGAGGTGCTAAAATACTGGGAATGGAAAATGGCCAGTTGTGTGCGTGTGTATGTGTGTCTGTGTGTTTGTTTGTGTGTGTGTTTAAAGACAGGAAAAACATGGATTCTTCCCAATACAGTGCAGTGAGATTGTTGCTGTTCTTTGGTTATTAAAATGATGAGTTGTGAACGTGTAGAAAAATAACCGGTTAATCAGTATGAAAAGCTGTCCAAGCATCACTATGATCAGAAATGAAAAGCCACACAATACTGAAATCCTTCTTCCATCAAATTTGAGGCAAGCAAAACAAACCAAGAAAAGTTTGGTAATGCCGGGTAGTGTTGAGACCATTGAGACATGGATAGTCTCAGATACGTCTAGAGGGAGTATCAGTTGGTACAGCATTTTGGAAGCAGTTTGACTGTGTTTACTAAAACTGAAAACACATATATTCAGTGACCAGGCATTTTCATTTCTCAGAGAAACCCTGGTATTAGTTAGTGCAAAGGAGTTATAACTAAGAAACTTTCTGCTAATAGTGGAAAACATGGAAATAACCAAGTGTTCGTCAGTAGGGGGTGACCAGACAGACCTTGATAGTATGGACTAGTATGTGACAGTTGAAAAGAATGGCATACATCTGTAAGAAATTACCTTTAAAACATAGTGTTGAATGAGAAGGGCTTCACAGGTGGCTCAGTGGTAAAGAATCTGACTGCCAGTGCAGGAGTCAAAGGGGACACAGGTTCAATCCCTGGGTCGAGAAGATCCCCTAGGGGAGGAAATGGCAACCCACTCCAGTATTCTTGCCTGTAAAATCCCATGGATAGAGGAGCCTGGTGGGCTACAGTCCTTGGGGTTGCAAAGAGTCAGACATGACTGACCACGCATGCACACACGTTGAATGAGGAAAAAGAAACATCGATTCTTCCAAATATTGAACACTTAATGCTATTCAAAGCACTTATCCACCTGTCTATTACCTGATTATTATAATAGGATATGAAAAACATGTTTCATCCTCCCAAATACTAATGAAGAAACTCATACAGGTAGAAAGTAGGTGAAGCTATTTTTCTACTTGGCTTTCCAGGTGGCACTTGTGGTAAAGAACCCACCTGCCAATGCAGGAGACATAAAAGACATGGGTTCAACCTCTGGGTCAGGAAGATCCCCTGGAGGAGAGCATGGCAACTCAGTCCAGTGTTCTTATCTGGAGAATCCCATGGAGAGAGAAGTCTACAGTGGCTACAGTCCATGGGGTCGCAAAGAGTCAGACATGCCTGAAGCAACGTAGCACACATTATACTACTCAGGCGTAAGAAGAAGTAGTTTCCAAAGGAAGACATAGATCTCTCTCTAGTCCATAAGGCCTCTAATGATCAGTCTACTGGAGAGGTCCCTGCAAAGCATGCCTCAACTGGAAAAATTCCCAGATTTGGATGAATACTGGAAAGATAGGGATTTTTTTCTAATTGAGGTATAGGAGACATAATAAAGTTGATGCACTGATCTCAACTGTGCACACAACTTGATTTTTTTTTTCTTTTTTGCTAATATAATAACTATCCAGATCAAGAAGGAGAATATTTCCAAAGGCTTCTTCCTGACCATCCCCAGTCTACAAGCCCTTCCCTGAAGATAATCACTCACTGGCTTATATCATATGAAAGTGTGTACTGTTTTGTATGTAGCTTCTCTTACTCAATATCCTATCTGTGAGATAAATCTTTTTTCTTCTGTGTACCAGTAGTCCTGCCAAACAGTTTCTCAAGTGGTTTAAACTGTTTTGTTTTTGCGTCACTGCTATGGGAGAGTCATTTGCTGCATATGTTTATCAACACTTGGTGTTGTCAACTTAAACCATTGTAGTGGTATCTTGTTATGCTTCTAATATTCAATGCTGTGAAGACTAATACGGGTAAAAACGTTTTCATAAGCTCTGGACATTTGAGATTCCTCTTTTGTGAAATGCGGGTTCTTACTTTTCACCATTTTTAAACACTGGTCATGTGTCCTTTTCTAATTGATTTTTAGGAGTTCTTTATACATTGTGGGTAATGCTAAAGTCTCCCAGTGAGTAGGAATTTGAATGGACCCTTTCCTGTCTCTTTTGACTCAGAGCATCAGGCATAATTTAATCATCTCCTGGACCTCTCTTATGTTGTCGTTTAGTCTCTCAGATGTGTCCAACTCTTTGTGACCCCGTGCACTGCAGCATGCCAGGCTTCCCTGTCCTGCAGTATCTCCCGCAGTTTGCTCTAACTAATGACCGTTTGTCCATTGAGTCAGTGATGCCATCCAACCATCTTATCTTCTGTTGCCCTCTTCTCCTCTTGCCCTCAGTCTTTCCCAGCATCAGGGCCTTTTCTAGTGAGTCAGCTCTTTGCATCAGGTGGCCAAAGTATTGGAGCTTCAGCTTCAGCAGCAATCCTTCCAATGAATATTCAGGACTAATTTCCTTTAGGATTGACTAGTTTGATCTCCTTGCTGTCCAAGGGATTCTCAAGAGTCTTCTCCAACAACTGATGCTCAAAAGCATCAGTTCTGCAGTGCCCAGTCTTCTTTATGGTCCAACTCTCCCATCCGTATCTGACTACTGGAATATAGGGACTTTTGTAAGCAAAGTGATGTCTCTGCTTTTTAATATGCTGTCTAGGTTTATTGTAGCTTTTCTAACAAGGAGCAAGCATCTTTTAATTTTGTGACTGCAGTCACCGTTCACAGTGATTTTGGAGCCCAGGAAAATAAAAATCTGTCACTCTTTCCACTTTTTCCCCATCTGAACTCAACATTCAGAAAACTAACATCATGTCATCCTGTCCCATCACTTCATGGCAAATAGATGGGGGAGAAGTGGAGCTCTCTCACTACTGATCGCTTTAAAAATGCAGAGACAAAATCTTTGCTTAATGCCTTTTTAGCCTATTTTGACAACTCATGATATGGCATTCAAATATTGGCACATTTTAAGTTTCCAATAAAGTGTTTTTAACTATGAACTAAATAGATGGGACAGGTAGTGAAGCCTCATAGCTAGGCTTTTAACTGTTAGAAACTTTCACTTCCAGTCTGCATCTTGTCTACCAAAAAATTACTGAAAATACAGTGCCAGAAGAGAAGAATTTTATGAACTTTAAGGATGAAAAGCAATTCTTTTTAGCTTATCCATTTTACTACAGTGCGTGTGTGTGTGCGCGCGTGCGTGTGTGTGTGTGCACGCGCGCCCGCGCGCTGGGGGGTGCAAATACCATATCCTTCTTAAAAGTACTATAGATATAAAATAAAAGTAAACTGTATTGAAGTATAAGCTAGTAAGAAAACACCAGTAAGCACTGTTAGACACAGGTCTGACAGAGTCTGTGGTGACCCTAAAATCTCTCTAGAAACTGGCTCTCAGCGTTACAGGCCAGTTAAAACACTTCAGAAACCATTTTGAAAGATCATGTATGCCGATTCCAACAAAGAACAGGAAAGAAACAGAGACTAGAAATAATCAAGGCAGATGAAGTCTGGTTGTGACGGGTCTGCTGTGGTTGTTTAGTTGCCAAGTCGTGTCCAGCTCTTTGTGGCCCTGTGGACTGTAGCCCACCAGGCTGCTCTGTCCATGGAATTCCCCAGGCAAGAATACTGGAGTGGGTTGCCATGCCCTCCTGCAGGGAAATGTCCCAAACCAGCAACCGAACCCATGTCTTCTGCACTGGGAAGCAGGTTTTTTCCACTGAGCCACAAGGGAAGCCCCCATGATGGGTGCTACTTGGGATATTTCATGCTAGTTGTTTTTCCTGAAAACTTTTAAGCTTTTGATTCTCAGCCTAAAGAAAGTTTGGGGTTGTTCCAAGAGGGCATTGTTGATTTAGCTTTCATTCTGTTGATAAAATATTTCAGTGTGCGTGTGCTAAGCCATTTCGGTCATGTCTGACTCTTTGTGACCCTATGGACTGCAGCCTGTCAGGCACCTCTGTCCATGTAATTCTCCAGGCAAGAATACTGGAGTAGGTTGCCATACCCTCCTGCAGGGAATCTTCGCAACCCAGGGATTGAACCTGTGTCTCTTATGTTTCCTGCATTGGCAGGCAGGTTCTTTACCACTAGAGCCATGTGAATAGATAAATATTCCAATAGTTAGACTAAATAAGAGTCTAAAAGACAATCTGTTCGTATCATTAGCTCTTCCCTTAAATGGATTACTTTACTGTATTTCTGAACCATCTCTTTCTCTTAATTAGTAAAACTTTTATTTATTGAGCGCCAGTTCTTCTGTAGGATCTGTGTAAGGAAGTGGAGGTTAAAAAAAACACCTGAGTAAGCTGTACTCATGATTTTTAAGCAGCAGTAGTCTGTTGAAGACATAAAGCAACACTGTTAACTGTAAGTAGAAAAGGAGCTATCATTTCTTAGAAAATTCTGAAGCTTTCTGATTTTTGTTTCTGTGGTATATTTTATAAATGATCCTTGTAGGATTATTCTTGTTTCATAAACTTTATCAGAGACACTAAATTTTTTATTTTCAACAGTATAACATTTCTGGCTAGTAAGTTAAAAATTGTCATTAGTAAAAGGGACATTTGGGATTTTTCTGGTAACACAGTGGATAGGAATCCGCCTGCCAATGCAGGGGACACGGGTCCTCTCTCTGGTCTGGAGAGATTCCACATGCTGCAGAGCAGCTAAGCTCCTGCACCACAAGTACTGAAGCCCAGGCATCGAGAGCCACACTCCGTGACTGCTGAGGCTGTGCACCACAAGTACTGAAGCCCAGGCATCGAGAGCCACACTCCGTGACTGCTGAGGCTGTGCACCACAAGTACTGAAGCCCAGGCATCGAGAGCCACACTCCGTGACTGCTGAGGCTGTGCTGCAACCACTGAAGCCCGAGCCCCTGGAGCCTGTGCCCCCAGGAGGAGAAGCTACCTCAATAGGAAGTTCACACACCGCAGCAGACCCAGTGCAACCTAAAAAGGGGCGGGGGGGGGGGCTTACATGCATCTGTATGTGTAATTTTAACTGGTAACTTTAAAAGAGAACAGAAAAGTAAAAACACCTATAATTCGACCACTTTAAGAACTTGACATAACAAAGCAGAAGTCTCCTCTCTTTGTTCCTCCTTTTTACACCTACGTCCAGAGGTTATACCCTTTAACTGTACCTGTACCTCCTTCTGGGCTTCTGTACATTTTTATGTGTGTTCACATGGGGTTGGTGGTTTCCCAGGTGGCACTAGTGGTAAAGAACCTACCTGCCAGGAGACGTAAGAAATATGGTTCCATCCCTGGGTCAGGAAGTTCCCCTGTAGGAGGACATGGCAACCCATTCCAGTATTCTTGCCTGGAGAATCTCCTGCGCAAAGAGACCTGGTGAGCTACAGTCCATAGGGTCACAAAGAGTCTGAAGTTGCGACAGTCTTGGTTGCAACTGAAGCAACTAAACAGGCTGGGTTGGTAGATTTACGAGATAAAGACTGCTTTATTGACTATGCCAAAGCCTTTGACTGTGTGGATCACAATAAAGTGTGGAAAATTCTGAAAGAGATGGGAATACCAGACCACCTGACCTAGCTCTTGAGAAACTTGTATGCAGGTCAGGAAGCAACAGTTAGAACTGGACATGGAACAACAGACTGGTTCCAAATAGGAAAAGGAGTACATCAAGGCTGTATATTGTCACCCTGCTTATTTAACTTCTATGCAGAGTACATCATGAGAAACACTGGCCTGGAAGAAGCACAAGCTGGAATCAAGATTGCCGGGAAAAATATCAGTAACCTCAGATAGGCAGAAACACCACCCTTATGGCAGAAGGTGAGGAGGGACTAAAAAGCCTCTTGATGAAAGTGAAAGAGGAGAGTGAAAAAGTTGACTTAAAGCTCAACATTCAGAAAACTAAGATCATGGCATTTGGTCCCATCACTTCATGGGAAATAGATGGGGAAACCGTGGAAACAGTGTCAGACTTTATTTTGCCGGCTCCAAAATCACTGCAGATGGTGACTGCAGCCATGAAATTAAAAGACGCTTACTCCTTGAAAGGAAGGTTATGACCAACCTAGATAGCATATTGAAAAGCAGAGACATTTCTTTGCCAACAGAGGTCCATCTAGTCAAGGCTATGGTTTTTCCAGTGGTCATGTATGGATGTGAGAGTTGGACTGTGAAGAAAGCTGAGCACCGAAGAACTGACGCTTTTGAACTGTGGTGTTGGAGAAGACTCTTGAGAGTCCCTTGGACTGCAAGGAGATCCAACCAGTCCATCCTAAAGGAGATCAGCCCTGGGTGTTCATTGGAAGGACTGATGCTGAAGCTGAAACTCCATACTTTGGCCACCTTGTGCGAAGAGTTGACTCATTGGAAAAGACTCTGATGCTGGGAGGGATTGGGGGCAGGAGAAGAAGGGGACGACAGAGGATGAGATGGCTGGATGGCATCACGAACTCGATGGACATGAGTCTGAGTGAACTCCAGGAGTTGGTGATGGACAGGGAGGCCTGGCGTGCTGCGATTCATGGGGTCACAAAGAGTCGGACACGACTGAGCGACTGAACTGGACTGGAACTGGACTTTCAGTTAAATTTGAATTTCAACAAACCACAAAAAATTTGTTCATATAAATATGTCCTTTATATTGCAAGGGACATGTTTAAACTAAAAATGTACCTGTTGGTCATCTGAAACTGCACCGTAACCCAGTGTCCTGTGTCTGATCTGGCCACCATAATGCAGACATGTTCACACATACATAGATACGTACACTTTTCCTTTTATCAAAGTGAATCAAACTGTATGTGTTACCCTAAGGCATGTTCTTTTACTTATTAATTTATCTAGTTAGCGTGTTAGAATTACCCAGGTTCTTTCTAACGGCTGCTTGTTATTACATTGTAGACTCATCACAATTTATTAAACTATTCCCTTATTGGTAGACATTTTAAGTGGGGTTTTTTGGTTGTTTTTTTTTACTCTTTCAGACAAAATAGCATTGACCCACTTGTATTGACTTACTCTGAACTGTGCTGTTGGTCCTGTTGGGTGAATTCCTAGAAGTGGAATCGCTGGGTCATAGCACATTGTCAAAACATGGTTTGTTCATTACCTTCAGACTGTTCACCGAACGGCTGAGGCGGCCACGTGCACGCGGGGTGCCTGGTCGGGTGGAGCCAGCCCTGGGTGGGAGGCTCCTCCCTGACCTCCAGAATCGGCTTCCTTTCTGCTCCACCAGGAGGGCCGTGAGACCAGGCACTGTGGTTCTCCGGCCGAGCACAGCGCCTGCCTCCAGAGCTGGCCTGGGACACAAACTTAGAGTAGTGACTATGAGTTTACTCAAGGGGTGGCTGTGAAATTAAAGAAATAGTGTATGTGGAGCGCCTGGGTTAAAAAACACACCTGTAAAATGCTCCTTTGTTTTTCTCACTCCACTTGCATTTCTAGGTTCTTCCTTAGCATCGAGGGGCTCTAGTGTGGGGAGGAAGACATCCTGATTACAGAAAAGGAGGGTATAATCCCTAACAGAACTACCCCTGAGTGCTATGGGACGATAGAAGGGGGCGCCAGGCTTAGCCTGTGGGTGTGAGGAGGTTTGCTCAGGACTTGGCCAAGATCTTCTTAAAGTAAGTCTTGGAAGACAGATGGCAAAGAATCGGATGGACAAGATGTATGCATTGTGGAGCAGGATGGTGGAGGGGCTTCCCAGGCACGGGGAGTAGCATTGCAGACGGGCAAAGATAGCACAGAGCTAATCATCTTCAGGGCATAGAAACAGCTGGAAATGCGACCAGAGGCAGATCAAGATCAGACATGAAAGTGCTTTAGGAAACAGCCAGGTTCTACCTTTGTCTTCTAATGAACAGTAGGTGACTTCTGTACGAAGAAGATTTCCATTTCAGAAATATCATTTAGTTAACATTATGGGGAAGAGAGATTTAAAATGCATGCTTAAATCTAAGGACAGGGGTTGTGTTGGGACACATTGCAGTCATACAGGGAAGAGGTACTGGCAACTCGAGAAGGAATGTAGAGATAGGATTTGAAAGGAAATTTAGGAGTCACATTACTAGGACTGGCTGGGTGGAGAGAAGGCATCTAAAATGTCTGTCCAATTTGTGGATCGATCATTCGGGTGGACAGTGGTGCCGGTATTTAAGATAAGTGCAGACTGCAAAGTTTGATCACGGTGATGAAACTGTGTTGCTATCTGAGGACATACTGAGATCAGTTGGTGTGGAATATTCTAGAAAAGCTGAGCAGGAAGCATGTCTGACCCTCTGGGGAGAGGTCCCATCTGCCAGTATGACTTTGGATGCTCAGAATATAACTGTTGGAGCCAGGAATGAGTGAATTGAGGAGGTGAAGGCAGAATTTAGAATTTAAGATTCTTTTGAGACACATGACTGGAAACACACACAAATGCTGCATGTTTGTGGTCACTGTTGTGGACAGCAAAAGGGAGCTTGCCAGAGACCCAGAGAAGGTGGTGCTGAAAGCTCAGGTGGAATTGGAGACCAGGACAGGTGACCGTTCCCAGTCTTAATCGTAGAAGTCGGGATGGGCAGGTGTTTACTAAGGTGAGGCCTTGGAGGATCAGTGGAAGATAATTTTTGTGGTTCCTGGAAAGAGAATGATCCAGAAGGCTAACTGGGAATTTTAGGTGGGCCAGGAAAAAAATTTAAAGACTAGAGGGGTATGTTCAAGACTGGCATCCTCACAGTGAGGGAGGGAGAGAATGGGATGAATTGACAGCGCAGCACTGACGTGTGTGCGCTGCCTTGGGTAAAGTGTGGGAAGTTGGGGAGTTGCTGTATAGCCCAGGGAGCTCGGCATAGCATTCTCTGATGACTTAGAGGGGTGGGGCAGGCTGGGGGTGGGGGCATGAGATTCAAGAGGCAGGGGACATGTACATACTTAGAGCTGATTCACTTGGTTGTGGCTCAGTGGTAGAGAATCTGCCTGCCAAGCAGGAGATTCGGGTTTAATCTATAGGTCAGAAAGATCCCCTGGAGAAGGAAATGGCAAAACACTTGGGTATTCTTGCCTGAAGAATTGCATGGACAGAGAAGCCTGGTGGGCTGCAGTCCATGGGGTCACAAGGGTTGGACACGACTGAGCGGCTAAATCACCACCTTGCGTTGTACAGCCGAAACCAGCACAACAGTGTAAAACAATTATCCTCCAATTACTTTTTTTTTTTCCTAAAAATAATAATAAAAAAATAAAAGACCATGATCCTGCATTTAGGGGAGAGGCATCCTTAAACCAGAACAACACTTGCTGTATAAAATTTACCTGTGCTTAGTACCTGGCTGCTCCCAAGACTAAGCTTCCTAGCCTTGGTGCCACCCATCTTTCCCTAGACAATTCCTATTGCATTGGCTACTTTAACACTAACTTGCTGAATTCTTTGTACAGTAAGATAGTCGTTAGATTCTGGGTGTTTTGTTTACTTTTGCCGTGGCGAATGCTCTTCTGTTCCCTCTAGCCTAAAGATCCCCTGTTTTCTCTTGGCCTCCCTGCTTTTCGTGTCTAGATATGACCACCCAGAGTCTCTTCTTCCTGTCCGTGGACGAACTTACTAGCCAGGAGCGTTTGTTCCTCCTTCCCCTGGAGATGCATTTGCCGCCTCTCTCCTAACAGGCTGCCAGCTTAAAAACTCAGTCCTTAAAACAACACGAACTAGCAACTGCTGAAGCGCTGCCTCTTCTGAGCCCCCTTAAACAGCTGTGCACGCGGCTTGACCCAGAACAGATAACACACACAGATGTGTTTATGGGAAGGAGGCACGAACACTCTCAGGGTGTTGTTTTCGGCTTCTCACCACTGCAGGGATTTCTTCTCTTTTTCAAGGAAGAGGTACATTGTGGTAAGCAGTGTTTTATGACCTATAATAAAAACCCTTGTAAAGACCATTTTTTGGACCCAGAGAAGCTAAGTGTTCTTTTCACTCCTCTCCGCCTCTCTGTATTGAAATGCACGCAGTTCAGCATTAATGCATAACATAAGGGAACAATATCACAAATTCTCATTCTTATTTAAGCTGGGAAAGCAACCAAAGTTAATTATGTAAGAAAATCCATTAGGAATGTGTTTCCCTACTTAGTAGTAGCTTCTGAACAAATATGTTGATTGAGTAAAAAGCTATATTGCATTTTATAGCATATTGTTATTATCTCATGGAAACACCCTTTTGAGAGAATGTCAACAGAAAACAGTCCCCAGGAACAGGCTAAAAGGCAACCTGAAGCCACCTTAGAAAGTTGGGTCTTATACAAACAAGGGACATGCAAAACATTCAGTGAACAGTAACAGATGATTTCTAAGGACGCTTCAGGACCTAAAATGCTAGCAATCTTTAGTCTTTCAAAATTAAGAACAGGCAACATAACACTTGATGTAAATAAAGTAATAACTGCTTTAAAGATGTATCCTCTAGGATGCACGTGGTAGTGTTTGTTGACCTTGGTGGCTGAGTGGTAAAGAGACCGCCTGCCAATGCAGGAGACACAAGAGACGTGGCTTTGAGCCCTGGATTGGGAGGATCCCCTGGAGAAGGAAATGATAACTCCCTCCAGTATTCTTGCCTGGGACATCCCATAGGCAGAGGAGCCCAGCGGGCTGCAGGCTCCAGAGTCGAACACACCTGAGCAACTGAGCGCCACCACCAGAATGGCTGTTTGGAAAGTTGGAGATTGTTCATGTCCCAGCTGGAGAAACTAGATGAGTCTAAACCTAGGGTGTTGCTGGACACCACTGCTAATGGCAGGTCCTCTCTTGATTCTATGGCATCAGTTCTGAACCCAGTGGACAAGCCAGGAAATTCAGTGTTTTTCGTTCTCACAGCCGCCCTCAAGAGAGTGTTATCCCCATTTTACAGATGAGGAAACCAAGGCTGGATGCGAGGGAAGGGAAGGTAGGCGTTAAGTAGCAGGCCCAAGTACACCCATTGTCTAACTGGGAGATGTAGCAGAGTCCTCAGAAGATGGCTCTGTAAAGTTGACCTCTGGAAATAAGCATTAGCAGATTGCATTCGTCTCTTGGATTGTCTTTCCCCTCTTTTCTTCTTTAGTGTTCTGGTTTAGATTCCTATTATCTCATGTCTTACGTCTTTTTTCCCCCTTGTGTTTTGATTTTTCCACATTTAACAGTGAATATGCGTGACACTTCTAATCAGACACTTAGAATATCTTTCCTTTTTGAAGAACAGTGAAGAGGAAGGAGGGATCCCATGTGAAATGCCGAGGCAGGACTCAGTTAGGAGTGGAACTTCTTGGTTGTGGCGAGTCAAGTGCTTATTGGTGATCTTGCAAGAGCCATTGTGTTCCCATTCACCGTTTGGATGTGGTGTGGGTGGGGAATGAGAAAGTGTGCACCCTGAAGACCGTTGGCCAAGGAAGGAAGGGGGTTGCTTTGGTTGTTCATGGTCAAGGGACAAGAGAAGGGGAAGTCCCAGATACAGTAGGAAGGGCAATGGTTAGTAGAGTGAGGGCAGGACTTGAGGAAGCTGGAATGCAGGCGATTCAGAGCATAGGAAGAAGAGGAACACTGCAGGGAAGGCCGGAAGGTTTTCCCACGAGGAGGTGAGGGAGGGAGACAGATTGCCAGTGCTCATCAACGGGTGGGTTGCGCCCGGGACGTTGGTAGCATCCCTTGGTGGCCTGTTTTTCTCTCTCAAGTGGAGTGCACTCTAGTGTGTTTGGAGAGGAAGAGAGCTGATAAAGTAGAGGGACAGCGGTGAGAATTTCTCCTACGGGGACACCACAAGAGGTAACTAGGGACCTGTATGATCCCTGGCAGCAGCGTCGTCGTTAGGGTTAGAGACTGACTTCGTATTAATAGTAGACACGTATGTGGCCATTTCCCCACTTAACAGCTCTCTGAAGCACAGGTAGAACAGCTGAGAAAGACAGCATTTGCGCTAACTGAGGTTAATCTTTGCATAGAGGATGAGATAGAATGACCTCAGAACCAAAGAGGTGAGGGAATTGACAGATTTAATGAATGATGTTTGAAGAAGTTGCTTTCCACGTTTAATTAATTATGCTAAGACGTTTATGTGAATTTAAGTGGTATTTTGACATTCAAATAAATGTAATTAAAGTGACTTTTAAATTTTTAATTAAAAAAAAAAGGATCAAAGTTAAGTAATAACATGTTCCTGATTTTAGCCATGGGTGTAGATGACACAGAATGGAATGGCTTGAAGAAGTCCAAGTTTCCTGAAGCTAAGGGAGTTGGTGGGGGGCGTGTTTCATTGGGGAGCAGGGGTTAAATGAAAGGTAGTGACCTTAACAGGTTTTAGTTAATATAATTTGAGTTGTTAGAATAATTTTCAGTTATAGAACAGGTTACAATTGTTCTTACAAGTTGTAAGAACAGTTGATGGCAAGTTGTAGAACACTTGATGAAGAAAGGTCTTGAAGTAAGAGCATTATTTTGGGGGGAATTCCCTGGCAGTCCAGTGGTTAGGACGCTGTGCTTCCACTTCAGGGGACCCAGGTTCAACCCCTGGTCAGGGAACTAAGATCCCACAAAGCCAATTTTTGGGCTTCCCTGGTAGCTCAGCTGGTGAAGAATCTGCCTGCAATGTGGGAGACCTGGATTCAGTCCCTGGGTTGAGAAGATCCCCTGGAGGAGGAAACAGCTACCCACTCCAGGATTCTGGCCTGGAGAATTCCATGGACTGTATAGTCCATGGGGTTGCAAAGAGTCAGACGAGACTGAGCGACTTTCACTTTCAAGAGCATTACTGGGCTGCCCAGGTGACGCTAGTGGTGAATAACCCACCTGCCAGTGTAGGAGACTTCGGAGACTCGGTTTCCCGTCTCTGGGTTGGGAAGATTCCCCTGGAGGAGGGAATGACAAATCACTCCAGTATTCTTGTCTGGAGAATCCCATGGACAGAGGAGCCTGGCGGGCCCCAGTTCACAGGGTTGCAAAGAGTTGGACACAACAAGCTACTTAGCAAGCACGCACTCGAGAGCATTATTGCCCTAACTACGAGGCCAGTGGGCAGCCCCAAAGTCCATCCTACTATTCAGGGATGTCCTCAGAGACCAGACTCTTTGCCTCATTACACTCTGTCATTGCCTGTGTGCAGATGAAATCTCCCTTTCCATGTCAAGGTGGTTGCTACAGTCTCAAGTTCATGCCCTCAAGCACAGGTGGAGAGTTAGGGCTGGGGGATGAGGAAGCAGTACAGCAGAGAGTTTTCTGCAGTGGTCTTACTAGGGGAAAAATACTTTCTGAAATGTGCCTATATGTCTCAGTAGCTAGGACTGGGTCTCTGGATCCACTCCTAGCAAAAAGGAATATGACTGCCAGGGATCAGTCCTTCCTGACTGGCACCCGACAACGTAGGCAAACAATCATATGCTTCACTCTTTGGAAAAGCAGTGTCTTAGTATCTCATTTGGAGAGGAGGCAAGTATGGAGTGAGAGACAAGTTTTCAGATGAGGGAAGAGAGAAGGAAAATGCAGGAAGACAAGATATTGTGTCCAGATGCAGCCATTAAAAAGCATACTATTGGGGACTTCCCTGGTGGTTGGGTGGTTAAGAATCCACCTTGCAATGTAGGGTTCGATCCTTGGTCAGGGAACTAAGATGCTAGGTGCTGCTGAGCAGGTGAGCCCACACACTCCTGAGCCCGTGGGCCACAACTAGAGAGTCCGTGGGCCACAATGAAAGATCCCACACAACTAAGACCCAACACAGTGAAATGAATTAATTTAAAAAAAAAAAAAACTTTTTAAGAAAAGCATACTGTTAAATTTTTTTATTATGAAGAATATGTTTTGAAATGGGGAAATAGCCACAGTATATTGTTAAATGATTTTAAAAGGATCACAAAACAGTGTGATCTCTGTTTTGTCTAGAACAAAAACCATTTTGAGTCATTAGCCAGCAACCTAAGCATTTATACTTTGTATTTTCTTATTTTTGCAATGTCAATTTTTGTATCCCGATCTGAGGAAGTTATACCTGACATTGCTGTCTGCAGTTTCAGTTCCCAGTGACTTTCCATTGTGGGTTAGAAATAGCCATCATGATGAGGTAATGATTACTTCTTTTAGACGGTCCGTTTAGCCATTGCATTGTCCCTCGAACACCCACAACATTTCCAGGTTTGGTGAACATCAGTTGCGATTTTCTAATTTCCACTTAGTTGGGACTGATCCTTTTCTTACTCAGCATTATCATCAGTTCCAGGATTGAATAGTATATATAGCTCCTTTTTATGCTCTTTTCAGAATACGTATTTTGTTAATAAAACTTATGCAGGAAATGACTTTTACTATGCTTTCATCCAGTTGCCTCGAAGCAGTGGAAGTAGGAGAGCCAGCAGCTGCGGTGAGGGGCTTCGCCTTTGTTTCTGCTGAAGAACCCCCAGGCCAGGCGTCCCTTTCCTCGGCCATCTCGCCTCCTTGGAAGCCAACGGCCCATGACTCGAGGCTAATCTTCAGGGCCTCCCATTTATTCCTTACTTCCAGTTTACCAGTTTTACTGTCCAGCTGATCTGAAGCTTTAAGGAGCCCGCTTTAACCCTCCTCTTGCTTTTTTTTGGGATTTGTTTTGCCCTTTGTGATTTGAGGTGAAGCATTCTGTGGGTTCTCCTGAGGCCCAGGGTTTGCAGCCCGTTGTTAACTCTGTGACTCGATCAGTGAAAGCCGGAGAAGCCACTCTCAGGTTTTGAAGTAGGGTACAGTGTCGACGTACACCAAGCTTCATACAGTGACTTCAGGCAGATTCTGCTTAAGCACAGAAGTGGAAGGAGTGAGAGAGATCGCCTGTGAGTGAATGAAGCCACCTGATAGACTGCCCAGGACTAGCCTTTGTTACCCATGGCTTCATTGCTTATGCAGTAATATTGTACCACATTTTACAGGAGAACTGTGATCCTGGGACTAGACTCAGCAGTCCACTTGTGGGCCTGTATACCCGAAATTATTGAAAGCAGGGTCACAAAGAGATACTTACATTTATATACCTACATTCGTAGCATATTCTTACAGCAACCAAAATAATACAAGTTCATCCTTCAGCATATGAATGGATAAGCAAAATGTCATCAATCCAGACAGTGGAATATTATTCAGCTTTAAAAGGAAGGAAACTCTGACGCACGCTACAACACGGATGAACTTTGAAGACATTACACTAAATGAAATAAGCCAGTCACAAGAACAAATACGTTATGATGCCACTTACATGAGGTATCTAGAGTGGCCGGATTCGTGGAAACAGAGAGTAGAGGAGTGGTTGCCAGGGTCTGGGAGGAAGGGAGCAATAAAGAGTTGTTTAGTGGGTATAGAGTAGAGTTTGAGTTTTGCAAGATAGATAAGTTCAGGAGATTGGTTATACAGCAGTTTGAATATACTTACTACTAAACTATACACTTGACATTGGTTAAGGTGGGAAATTTTATGTATAGCTTACCACAATATATATACTTATACCATAATATATATACCACAATATATATAGCTTAACAATATATATACTTGTAATCAACAAAAAGAGGAAAAAGAGATCCTGAGACTGGCCCTCTGCGTTGACGATAGTCCTCTGCTTTATGATTTTGTCGTCATGGGGTCTAAGTCTGTTCTTATAATTGTAGTGTAGTGTGTGGTGTTAGTCGCTCAGTCGGGTCTGCCTCTCTGTGGCCCGCCAGGCTCCTCTGTCCCTGGAATCTCCTAGGCAAGGATACTGGAGTGGGTTGCCGTGCCCTCCTCCAGGGGATCTTCCCGAACCACGAGTTGAACCCGACTCTCCTGCACTGCAGGCAAGTCAACATGTTATTGGTTTAGTGTTGTTAAAAAAAAAAAAACACAAAAACCTTTGTTGTGTTGGTCTGTGCGATTCCTCTAACATCCTTCGTAAGAAACAAACTAGATAGATCTTTGTACGAAACAACAAATCGTTTATAAAGACACCTCTGTTAAAACGTGGATAACAAATTTGAAAAGACTGGGGTTTAGAATAGGAGAAAAAAGTAATTAACTTTGTACAAGCTGTATATGTCTTAACTGTTTAAATCAATGAACTACTGACGTATTTTTGTTGCTGAAACCCGAGGGTGTGAATACATTGCTTAGGTTTAAGTAGATCTATCCAAAAGTCCAGAATTGTCTATTGAGAGCTGTCATTTCTGTGATTTACTTTATGGTATATAAGTTGGTGTTTTAAGTGTCTTTTGAAACTACATTTTTCACCGCTGGGAAAAAAAGACCCAATGATAAAACTTTTTCCCATTAAAAAAGCTTGAGGTAGATTTTCAGTTTGCTTGTTTTCAAGAAATAAGAGAATTAGAGCTCTAGAACGCCTAAGAGAAACTAATGGTTGTTGCAAGGCTTTGAAGACTTCTGGTGTTCAGACTGAAGTCCAGAGTCTTTTTAAGGGAGTTGCCAAGGACGAAACCCCATCTGAAGTCTCTAGGAGCCAGACTTCATTCCAGGATGGTGTCCTGTTGAAACAGGCGCCCACGTCACATGTTTCAGAAAGACAGAATGGGGGCCCCCAGTGACTGTTTATCGTCAGTGGGACTAGACATTCAAACCTTTTATGCCAGAACTGGGCACTGTAACATTAAAAGGCTTTAAACCTGTGTTTAACTTAATTGGCAGTATCCGTAGTCTCATTGCATTGCATCACTGGGATTACTGTGAAATATTTGAGTCTTGTATAAGACAGATTAATTTAGATTAAAATCTTGAGGAGCTAATTTAAAAGTATGTCTCACGATACTATAAATTGAGATGGAACAGATAATAAGCCTAAGTAGAGAGTCCTTTCAGATGTCTTTGATCAAAGCACTTGCGATGCTGAAGGAAAGGTGTTTTTTTTCCTTTCTTTGTTTAGTGTTACAGTTCATTCATTCATATAATTCTCAGAAATTGGGACCAGAGTTCTTATTCTTATTTGTGACCAGAGTTGCAAGTCTGTCATGCTCCAGTGCATCGATGCATTGGAATTAGTGAAGGAAACAAGATTTTTGGCAATTAAAAAAAAAAAAATCATTAACTCAAAGTTCGCTAGTTCGAAACTGTAATTGTAGCTGGATGTTTTGGGTTTAAAAGAAAACCCAGTTTGCTAACCAAAAAAAATTAAGTAGCCTGATAAAATCTAAAGAGTGGTGATTCTTACATAGAACCAACTCTTTATACATAGGTGTCATTTACATGGAATCAAACGTTAGACCAGTGTACGTGTTCTCACTGCCTAAACTGTGCTTTCGTATGATGTTAACAAGTCATTTTTATCTACATTTGCCTTTAAATAGAGGAGACCTACACTCTTAGAATAAGTAGCAAAATAACACAACCTAAAACCAAATAATAGTGATTATGGCATAGAAGGAAAACTATGCAGCCACTAAAAATCATATTGTATAAAAGAGTTAGATTTTAGAGGAATTTTGTTGAAGTGGCAAAATATTCAAAATGAATTGTTAAATCTTTATAAAGCAACTATAAAATGTGTACTGAATAATAACAATTTCTATTTTAAAATGTGTTATATTTCTATATTAATGTTATATATATTGATATGTAGTATATATGATATATTTTATATATAATGCTTCAGTATTAAATAGAATTATAATATATTTACATCTGCAGATATACCAGTATCTGTTTAAAAGACATGAAAGACAAAGTTATTTAACAGTAGAGTTTTCTCTGTTTTCTGAGTGGTGGTGTTTTGCATGATTTTTTTCTTCCTCTGGACTTTTAATGAATTTTTAAAAAATATTTCTACATGCATTAAGCATGGACCAATTTTATAACTAAGAAAAATATAGTATGTGCTGTGAAGTGAAAGTCTCTTAGTCGTGTCTGACTCTTTGTGACCTCATGGACTATATAGTCCTGGAATTCTCCAGGCCAGAATACTAGAGTGGGCAGCTGTTTCCTTCTCCAGGGGATCTTCACAATCCAGGAGTCAAACCGGGGTCTTCTGTGCTGCAGGCGGATTCTTTACCGGCTGAGCCACCAGGGCTGTATAAATACACAAATGAAAGCAGTATACATGTATTTAAACTTAGGTGGCTCAGTCAGTAAAGAATCCGCCTCCAATGTGGGAGACCTGGGTTCAATCCCTGGGCTGGGAAGATCTCCTTGGAGGAGGGCTTGGCAACCCACTCCAGTATTCTTGCCTGGAGAATCCCCATGGACAGAGGAGACTGGTGGGCTGCAGTCCGTAGAGCTGCAGAGTCGGACATGACGGAGTGACTAAGCGCAGCACACAGTTCAGGCTTTTTATAAATTTCATTTCAGTTCAGTCACTCAGTTGTGTCTGACTCTTTGCAACCCCATGGACCGCAGCACACCAGGCCTCCCTGTCCATCATCAACTGCCGGAGTCTACCCACACCCATGTCCATGGAGTCGGTAAAGCCATCCAACCATCTCATCCCTTATCATCTCCTTCTCCTGCCCTCAATCTTTCCCAACATCAGGGTCTTTTCAAATGAGTCAGCTCTTCGAATCAGGTGGCCAAAGTATTGGAGTTTCAGCTTCAACATCAGTCTTTCCAATGAACACCCAGGACTGATCTCCTTTAGTATGGACTGGTTGGATCTCCTTGAAGTCCAAGGGACTCTCAAGAGTCTTCTCCAACATATAAATTTGCTGCTGCTGCTGCTAAGTCGCTTCAGTCGTGTCCAACTCTGTGCGACCCCATACACAGCGGCCCACCAGGCTCCCCCGTCCCTGGAATTCTTCAGGCAAGAACACTGGAGTGGGTTGCCATTTCCTTCTCCAATGCATGAAAGTGAAAAGTGAAAGTGAAGTCGCTCAGTCATGTCCGACTCTTAGCGACCCCATGGACTTCAGCCTACCAGGCTCCTCCATCCATGGGATTTTCCAGGCAAGAGTACTGGAGTGGGGTGCCATTGCCTTCTCCAACATATAAATTCGATGGGCCTTGTTAGTAATTACTTGGTTCAGATTTTTACGTATTTATTCTACTCATTGGCTGCTTACACTGTTTGAACACTGAAACATGAATCAAGCCATTTATTCTTGGTACTGTTTGAAAGGGTTGGTGCTTAGTGTATAAGAAGCTAAAGATGGCAAGCCAGGATGGCATTACTTTAGGTTAGTCATGCTGTTTAAAATCCACTCCTTGCAAGTCGTGTGCATGTGTTTCCAATAACGACTTGTGTGCCACAGAAGATTGCTTTCATTAACATTTTGTGCTTCACTTTCACACTCTCGTTTATTCGTTGCAAGTTGCTTTACCCTCAGTGGTTCTTAAGTCCTGGACCACTGTCCCTCAGCAGTGCGGTCTGATCTTTTCGTCTTTGGAAACTTAGAAGGTGACCCCGGCCAGTTCATCAGGCCCGTTTAGGTGGCGCTCAGAAAGAATTCCAGTTCACCTGTGTCATCCCCACTTGGTGCTTTGTCCACTGGCCTTGTGACAGTGGCCACGTTTCCTCTGGTCATTTCTGACTCGGTCTCCCCTAGGAAACGAGACACTTCACCGATGATCATTTGTTTCCTGCAAACTACACAACCTCTTCACATGCATTACTTCGTTTAAATCTCGTATTATGAAAAGTAAGCCCCATTTTCTCCTTTTTGTAGGTGGAAAACTCAGGCTTTGGTTTAGAATAAGCCAGGAAGGTAGAACTCCCCTGAAGAAAATATCAGAACTATAAGCCAGTAACCAAATAGAGCCCAACTGATGAACAAGTGTGTGCTCACTGCCCCTCCCGGCTCTGAAGCCCCTGATGCTGCCTAAGCATTTTTCTAGCCCTTACAAGAGCCTAATTAATTCCATCCTCCCTTTACCGCATTCTCACAGTGTTACGTGGGGTAGGTCAGTCTTGTGAGCCTCCAGATTTCCAAGGGTCATATCACGTTCACTATCTTAAATTCCTGCCATCCGACACTGCCTCTGAGTTTAAAACATTGTACCTGCTTTTGTAAGTTCTAAAATGAGAAGAAGGTGCGACGTTGGTCCAGATGCCTCCGTGCTGCCTGACTCTGTCAGCAGCAAGTGCTCACTGCGGTGGATGCTTTACGAGCAGTGATCCTGTGCTGCAGGTTTTGTCACTTTCCTGTTTTTATGGACAGAAAAAGTGAGGCTTGGTGAGGTAAAACTGCTTACCTGGTTTTCCATACTCGTATGATCTTTGATCTAATAAAGGAGTGCCTTGGGAGTTAGAATCCAGTTTTCCTGGACTCTGGTTCAAATCAACACTCTGGTTTTTTTTTTTGCTAGTGGTGTTACTTCGGGCTGATTACATACACCTACTATGTATCAGCTTCTTGACCTGTGAAATGGGTTGATAATATTATTTACCTCAGTGTTGTGGTATGGATTAAGTGAATTACTAAAGCAGGACTTGACACATAGTGACTGCTGAATAATAGGTGCTATAAAAATATTAAGAACTACCATTGCTGTTATCATCGTTTACTGGATTTTAATTGTTGAAATCATGTGTTAAATCATATAAAAGTATGTGAAGTGAAAAATGTCCCTCTCTCGCCAACTACTTTCTCTCCCCGCCATTAACCCTGGACACCAGTTTGGTATGTATCCTTCCAGAATATTTCCTATGTCATCTGGAACTTTTTTTTTTTTTGGCTTCACCAGGCCTTAGTTGCAGCACATGGGATCTTTAGTTGAGGCATTTGAACTTTTTAATTGTGGCATGTGGGATCTAGTTCCCTGACCAGGGATCAAACCTGAGCTCCCTGCACTGGGAGTACAGTCTTAGCCACTGGACCGCCAGGGAAGTCCCTGAAATTATTTTTTAAATCATCCTTTCATTAATAAAATATGGGTGGAGAGTGGCACTTTTTGTAGTAATGTTGAGCATGGGAGAGTGGAGCGGTAGAAAGGGAGACACATTCATTCATTCAGCAGGTGTTTATCAAATGCTTTATATGTGCCAAATACTATTCTAAGTACTGAGAATTCAGCATGTTGAATTTCTCTTTTGGCAAATGATTGATTTTGTTTCTTGGTTTTATTTAGGATATGATGTTTCAGCTTCTCCGAGGCCTGGACTTTCTTCATTCTCACCGAGTGGTGCATCGTGATCTAAAACCACAGAACATTCTGGTGACCAGCAGTGGACAAATAAAGCTGGCTGACTTCGGCCTTGCTCGCATCTACAGTTTTCAGATGGCTCTTACCTCAGTGGTGAGTGAGAAAGCACTGTTCTTTCCTTCAACTTCATTTTCCTCTTTGGAATGACAGACTGCCCCCATTCCAGGCCCCTAATGTTATTACTGCCCGTGGTCAGTTTGTGGACAGAATGTCTTTGCACTTTTTATATGGCGGGCTGTAGGAAGAGAGTGTTCTGCTTACCACTGCAGACACATCCGGGCTGGGCTTGTTGTGGACAGAACCCATTGCAGAAATAGACCGTTGCTTCTTAGCCACTAGAAAGGAATCAGTTACAAGTTTCCCAATGGTTTTGCCATATGGCTTTTTGCCATAACCACTGTTTTCAGAGCTGCATATGTCGTGTCTGGGGAGACACAGCTCGAGGTCAGGGAGAAGACAGCACCAAGAACATATCCCTATCCTAGCCTGAGAAACAGTCAGGTACCTGCACACGTGTGCGAAAGCACTCCTGTGAGGCTGTGGTGTCGACTGTGAAGAAGAGATTGAATTCACGGTGAACTTGGGTGATCCAGGAACAGGCAGCACCACCCCTCCACGGGACGCCTTCCTCCAAGCCAAAACACAAGCGCAGACCCACAGGCTCTATTTTGGCGAAGAAGGACAGTTGTAATCTGGGTTTTTTGTCTCATAAAACCATAATCCGCTGACTTTGGTTAGCTTCTGTTTCTCCTAATGTAGTTCATTGTTTCCGAGATGAATTTTGGTGAAAATGCACCCAAAATATACAACAGGAGTCTGGAAGTAAGCACTAATAAATCCTTGTCTTTGAAGGGCCTGTTTTACATACAGTGAATTCATGCATAGATTTTTTTTTTTTTTAAAGCCAGGGAATGTCCCTTTGCTGGGCTATGTATTCGGGGCAGGACATGGACGTTTGGATGTGGACTCGGAGAATCCTTTTGATTCCATGAACTCTACTAACATTGCCCCTAAAGCTTTAGATTAAGCCTTAAGTAAAAGAATCTTCATGAGTCAATAGGCCATTGTCTACGTATTATCCATCTTTTTTTAAATGAATTAATTTATTTTAATTGGAGGCTAATAACTGCACAGTATTGTGGTGGTTTTTGCCGTATATTGACATGAATCGGCCATGGGTGTGCATGTGTCCCCCGTCCTGAATCCCCCTCCCACCTCCCTCCCCATCCCATCCCTCTGGGTTGTCCCAGTGCACCAGCTTTGAGTGCCCCATTTCATGCATCAAACTTGGACTGGTGATCTATTTCACATATGGTAACATACATGTTTCAAGATGGTCACGACGACCCTATATGCGAGACAGCAAAAGAAATGCAGATATAAAGTCTCTTTTGGACTCTGTGGGAGAAGGTGAGGGTGGGATGATTTGAGAGAATAGCATTGAAACATGTATATTACTGTATCGTCCGTCTTTTAGCCTCAAAGTGTTTCTCAGTCAAGGGTGGCGCTGGAGGGAGGGGGGGAGGGGAAACGTGGTTGAGAAATGTATGACAGCATCTTTGGTCATCATAACAACTTGGGGGGTGGAGGCAGCTGCAAGGTGGCTAATATTCTGCTTAACAAAGAATTGCCTCCACAAATTCCAGTAATGCCCCAGCTGAGAAGTAGACATTCAGGAGGGGAGTTGGAAATTCTCGGAGAGAACTTGCCTTATAAAAAAACACTCAATTTGCAAAAGTATTCTGCTTCCTCATCCCCGAAATACAGATGCTGGAACCTGGTACATGTCAGATCGCGTGGTTCCCAGTGTTCTACACTGTACCTAGGGCAAGAGAGTTTTTTTTTACAGAAGATTCCTTTGAATGCGTCACCACTGTTGAGAGAGAAGCATTCTTGTTTCCTGTTGGCCCAACACACACTGTCACTTTTGAGAAGAGTGGGCACAAAATGGTGTTTAAAGGACACATCTCCGATTTGGGTGGTGTCAAGGGAGCCCTTGTATGCTTATATAATCGCACCACAAAGGGCTGAGTCTGTGTGTTTGCCCAGTGGGAAGGGTGAGGTGGCTGCGGCTTCCCTAGGAAGTAGTTTTGTATGTTGTTTCGGGGCCCTGGGGAGAAGCTTGAATAGGCTTTGCGATCTGGACAGATGATAGAAGGAACTGGTCTCCTAGGGTAGATTAATTGAAGGAAGGATGAGCCATAACTGAGCCACTTTATTTTAATCCCCCCTCAACGGGGCACTGAAAACCGTAAATAAAAACAGGAAACCCAGTTGGGTTTGTTTTGATTTTTTTTTTTTCTTCTTCTTAAATTTGAGGAATGATAGCCCAGCTTGTGCGTAACACCAATTAACATTCCATTCTCCCTGAAAGTTGATATGTTCAGACAGGAAAATGGAGACAAATGATTTCGTACAGAAAAGGGGAAAGGCAGTCATAAATACCTGATTTTTCAGTATCTAGCTTGTACTGTATACTTTTTATGTGACATAAAATAATTCTTATGTGACATGAACTAAAAAGGTTTAGCAATCAGAAAAGACACTGGAACAAATTGAGATTTTACTTGAAACAGTAGTAGCTGAAATTTAATGTTAAGAATAAAGAGTATGATTCCTGTAGAATGCTGCATTAAATTTTTTCCCACTGTTCGATATTTTTCTTTTTAAGGGAAAATCCATTTCTGTAGTGATACATTGGTTTGCATACACATGGTGACACTAGACTTGGAATTGTTTTTTTCAGAATGAACTGGTATTTTGGGGTTTTTTTGTTTGTTTGTTTGTGTTTTTTTTGCATTTCTCAAAGAGAAAAAGACTACATTCCACTTCCTGGAAATACGCATATTTTAGTGGGTTATGTCATACAGGAACTGGGAATCAACTTGATTTGTGGAATGTTAAAGAAATTTCAAGTTAACTGATTGGAAACTGACATTTTACAACCATGAGAAACACTAATACACTACTTCTGTTCCAAAGCCGGACTCAGATTTCCCCTTTTGGTACCCCCCGCAGCAATTAATCCCACCTTCCTCCCGCATTATTTCCAGAGAAACATTAATGCCTTTTGTAAGACTTTTCTGTCTTGTTTGTAATTATTTAGGGATTTTGTTTATCAAGCTGTAAGTTCCTTAAAGGAGTGGGCCTTTGGGGTAGAAATTAATTTAGGACAGTCATAAGTCTAGACTCTAGTTGTGGCTGAAGTTGGTGTAACATAGGGGCAAACGATCTGGTTTGGCTTGTCTTCATCTGATAAGGAGGAGGCTTATGTGCCTTTAGGGCTTCCCTGGTGGTTCAGTGGTAAAGAATCCGCCTGCCAATGCAGGAGACTCGAATTCAATTCTTGGGTCAGGAAGGGTCCCCTGGAGATGGAAATGGCAACCCACTTCAGTATTCTTGCCTGGGAAATCCCATGGACAGAGGAAGGAGCGTGGTGGGCTACAGTCCAAGGGGTTGCAGAGTCAGACACGACTTAGTAACTCAACAACAATTAAGTGCCCTAAACTGGGTGCCTTCCCCATGACACAAAGGTGTCTTAGGAAGAATTGGGGTTTTGCTATTCAGTATACAATCAGGTATGTACATGTAACCTCAAAGGGAAAAGTGGTTTATACTTGTTTCTGTAAATTGTACAGAATCAACATGTGGATGGCTACAGTGAAGACCTTAGAACCAGGCAGGAGGGTCCTGTGGCCTGGGTTTCACAATTTGGAGGAGCCAGCACTGGCCCTGCTCTAGCCACGCCTCTCTTGATGAGGACAGAATCCAGATACCTCTCAGAGTCTGAGACCCCCACGCTCAGCCAGCTAAACGCAAGGCTTTGGAGTTCCCTGACCGAATGGGAATCGCACAAGCTCTTCTCTTCTTCCTAAAAGCACATCGGGCCACCTGTGTGCTCGCCACACGCCTAAGGGGCAGTAGCTTGCAGACGTTGGGCAGGATGGGGACATGCAGAGGGGGGTGGCCGTAAGCACGTACATGAGGCCTCTTGTTCTGCAGGGAGGAGCTGGGAAGGTGAAGAGAAGTGGGGCCCATTATACTCAGAGCCTGGTGAAGAACTGTTTCTGAAACCCTGAAAATCAAATTCTGCGACCTGTAATGAAATAACTACATTTGTGGAAAACCAGAGAACAGGTCCAAGGGAGCTTCTTTCCATTGTACGTAAGGGACCTGTACAAATCATGCCCCATGCGGTTATATATAATCTTGTGGCAGATGGATTTCAAGAATACAGGCATACCTCATTTTATTCGCCTCGCTCTATTGCGTTTAGCAGATGTTGCATGTTTTACAAATGGGCGCTTTGTGGTGATCCTGCATCATAGCACCGTTTTCCAACAGCGTTTGTTCAGTTAATGTCTCTGTGTCACTTTTTTGTAACTCTGGCAATATTTCCAGCTGTTTCAGTCTTAAATTGAATATTTGTTTTGGTGATCTGTGATGTTACTATTTCAAAAACATTATGTGCTGCAGAAGGCAGGATTTCTTAGCAATAATTATTTTTTAATTAAAGCATGTACATTTTCAGGGCTTCCCAGGTGTCATAGTGGTAAAGAATCTGCCTGCCAATGCAGGAGACACAGGAGACGTGGGTTCGATCCCCGGGTTGGGAAGATTCCACTGGAGCAGGGCATGGCAGCCCACTCCGGTATTCTTGCCTGGAGAATTCCATGGGCAGAGGAGCCTAGCGGGCTGTAGTTCGTGGGGTCTCAAAGGGTCATACAACACTGAGCAAACACGCACACATGGACTTTTTGTTTTGTTTGTTTTTTAATTAATTTGTTTTAATTGGAAGAGAATTACTTTATTTTGGTGGGTTTCCCGTACATCAACATTAATCGGCCACAGGTATACATGTGTTCCCCTCCCCTCCCCCCACCATCCTGAACTCCCCTCCCACCTGCATCCCCACCCTACGCCTCTGGGTTGTCCTAGAGCACCAGCTCTGGGTGCCGTGCTTCATGCACAAACTCAGATTGGCCATCTGTTTTACATATGGTAATACACGTTTCAGTGCAGTTCTCTCAAATCATCCCACCCTCGCCTTCTCTCACTGAGTCCGAAAGACTGTTCTTTACATCTGTGTCTCTTTTGCTGTCTCGCATATAGGGTCATCGTTACCATCTTTCTAAATTCCATATATATGTGTTAATATACTGTGTTGGTGTTTTTCTGTCTGACTTACTTCACTCTGTATAATAGGCTCCAGTTTCATCTACCTCATTAGAACTGATTCATATGCATTCGTTTTAATAGCTGAGTAATATTCCATTGTGTATATGTACCACAGCTTTCTTATCCATTTGTCTGCCAATGGACATCTAGGTTGCTTCCATGTCCTGGCTGTTGTAAACAGTGCTGTGATGAACATTGGGATACACATGTCTCTTTCAGTTCTGGTTTCCTCGGTGTGTATGCCCAGCAGTGGGATTGCTGGGTCATATGGCAGTTCTCTGCATATAAGTTAAATAAACAGGGTGACAATATACAGCCTTTATGAGAAACGCTGGACTGGAAGAAACACAAGCTGGAATCAAGATTGCCGGGAGAAATACCAATAACCTTAGATATGCAGATGACACCACCCTTATGGCAGAAAGTGAAGAGGAACTAAAAAGCCTCTTGATGAAAGTGAAAGTGGAGAGTGAAAAAGTTAGCTTAAAGCTCAACATTCAGAAAACGAAGATCATGGCATCTGGTCCCATCACTTCATGGGAAATAGATGGGGAAACAGTGGAAACAGTGTCAGACTTTATTTTTCTGGGCTCCAAAATCACTACAGATGGTGACTGCAGCCATGAAATTAAAAGATGCTTACTCCTTGGAAGGAAAGTTATGACCAGCCTAGATAGCATATTCAAAAGCAGAGACATTACTTTGCCAACAAAGGTTCATCTAGTCAAGGCTATGGTTTTTCCTGTGGTCATGTATGGATGTGAGAGTTGGACTGTGAAGAAGGCTGAGCACCGAAGAATTGATGCTTTTGAACTGTGGTGTTGGAGAAGACTCTTGAGAGTCCCTTGGACTGCAAGGAGATCCAACCAATCCATTCTGAAGGAGATCAGCCCTGGGATTTCTTTGGAAGGAATGATGCTAAAGCTGAAACTCCAGTACTTTGGCCACCTGATGCAAAGAGTTGACTCATTGGAAAAGACTCTGATGCTGGGAGGTATTGAGGGCAAGAGGAGAAGGGGACAACAGAGGATGAGATGGCTGGATGGCATCACTGACTCGATGGACGTGAGTCTCAGTGAACTCTGGGAGTTGGTGATGGACAGGGAGGCCTGGTGTGCTGCGATTCATGGCATCGCAAAGAGTTGGACAGGACTGAGCGACTGATCTGATCTGATCTGATGGCAGTTCTATTTCCAGTTTTTTAAGGACTCCCCACACTGTTCTCCACAGTGGCTGTACCAGTTTGCATTCCCACCAACAGTGTAGGAGGGTTCCCTTTTCTCCACACCTTGTCCAGCATTTATTGTTTGTAGAATTTTTGATGATGGCCATTCTGACCCGTTTGAGATGGTACCTTATTGTGGTTTGGATTTGCATTTCTCTGATAATGAGTGATGTTGAGCATCTGTTCGTGTGTTTATTAGCCGTCTGTATGTCTTCTTTGGAGAAATGTCTGTTTAGTTCTTTTCCCACTTTTTGATTGGGTTGTTTGGTTTTTTTGTTATTGAGCTGCATGAGCTGCTTGGATATTTTGGACCTTAATTCTTTGTCAGTTGTTACATTTACTAGTATTTTCTCCCCTTCCGAGGGCTATCTTTTCACCGTGCTTGTAGTTTCCTTCATTATGCAAAAGCTTTTAAGCTTAGTTAGGTCCCTTTTGTTTATCTTTGCTTTTATTTCCATTACTCTGGGAGATGGCTCACAGAGGATCTTGCTGTGATTTGTGTTGGAGAGTGTTCTGCCTAACACATACACATTTTTAAAGACGTAGTGCTATTGCATTCTCAGTAGATCATGGTTGGTTGGTCAGTCACTAAGTCATGTCCGACTCTTTTGCGTGTGTCTGCTCCCTTAAACTCAGTGAAGTGCCTGATCGTGACAGTGCACACATCATGCTCCCTCTGTGGTGTGAGACTGCTTTGAGGGCCGTTCAGAGCGGTGCCAGGGTTGATGTTTTTATATCCAGATGTAATGGCCACATCTATGCAGTTAGAGTGAGTCACTCCCCAGGGCAGTCACCATGATGCCACCTGTGGGTAGAGAGAAGGCTACAGCCTAAAATGAGCTCGTTCCCTTTGGGGCATCAGTAACTTCTCATGCTGGGATGAAGTCCAGAATCGCCCTGCCATAAACCAATTTCTGTTCTTCGGTGAACAATAAGTATTACAGTGCCTTTTCAGTGTTTTGGGGGCGCCTTTATCCAATCATTAGACAAATGGGAGAATTCGCATTTTTCCTCCAAATGCCTGTGCCTACCACACAGTTTGGAGGGAAAAAATCCACTTTGTATCGTATGGAAGAATGAGAATATTCTGTCTTCAGTGACTTAATAAAAATTCTTACTAAGTGAATCACATTCTCCTTCTCGAAAGTTCCTTTTTTCTGTATTATCTTTCCTATTAAAGGACATATGTAAGCATATGAAAGCACCTTCCTCTCTGTAGAAGTAAAAGATAACAACTAAATAGGAAACATGGGAGACTGTTTTGATAATTATATGGATTACAAAAATTCACTTGGGGATTTTTTTTTATGTGAAACTGATAAGACTCCCAAAATTTCCATATTTAAAATCACTCCACAAGAATTAGAAAAAATCCCAATTGCTTACATCCTCTCCTTACGCCTCTGGTGTTTTCCTCTTCCGGTGCCCACATGGGTAGCAATTGCATGCGAGCATGAGTGCCAGGTCACTTCAGTCATATCCAACTCTTCGTGACCCCTTGGGCTGTATAGTCCACCAGACTCCTCTGACCGTGGGATTCTCTAGGCAAGAATACTAGGGTGGGTTGCCGCACTCTCCTCCGGGGGTCTTCCCGACCTAGGGATCGACTCTGAGTCTCTTACATCTTCTCCTTTGTCAGGCAGGTCCTTTGCGCCTCCTCGGAAGCCTGTGGGTAGCGCTTAGTAAACACGAAAGAAACCTTGTGGATTCAGAAAGTCTTTGATAACCCGAGGGTAGAAAGTTAATGGAGTTGTGACATTCAGTCAGCAGATCCTGATCGCTTTCCACGTGCCAAGCACTGTCAGTGAATCCGAGGGACCGTGGGGAGCAGAAGTGGACGAGGTCTTGCTCTCATGGAGCTCAAAATGGGGAGGCAGATCTTAATCAGTTAGTCATGCCAAGAAGTGTAGAGTTAGAAACAGAGATAAGTGCAACAAGGGAGAAGGGCAGAATGCTGCAAGGCCCTTGGGTCAGGGAAGCCCTCCCCGCTCACACCCTCCAGGATGGGAGATGCTGAGAGGCCGCCAGCATCCTCCCTGGGTGCAGGCCCCATGGAGGTGCCCGTCCTGCACTCTGTGCTCATTTTGTCCGTTTCTGTTTGGGATAGCTCACTCGACAGCTGGCACCACCAAGCCGGCAAAGGGAAGCCAGACCCAAGATCAGAGAACAATGTCATCTTTTACAGGAGAAAATAAATTGTTTATGCTTGTTTCCTCTCCGTGCGTGTTGTATTTACTATGGAGACCTGGCAGGGTCTGTGCCTCCTCGGGCAGCCGAGTTGCTCCCACAGAAGCCTGCAAAGCCTGCCAGTGCATACTGAGTAAATCAGGGCAAAGGCGTGAACCGAGTATAATGGAAAAAACCCAAAGCCTGTCGCCAGGGCACCTCGGCGAAAGGGCAGGACACACCTCGCCAGGCTCCCGTGGCTCCCGCCCCGTTCGACCTCCGCTCGCCCAGAGACAGCCAGGTCTGTTGTGAACGCCTCCAGTCGCCAGTGCGTGTTTCCCAGCTCACAATGGAGCGCTTGTGCCGCCTTCGTTTTCACTTTCACCAGCGAGGGAAGCGGAGCACAATGGGGCAGTGCCCACGGCTTGGGAACAGGACACGTTTTTCCTTAGGGTTCCCAGGGCTGGGGACGTGGAAAAGGCCAGAGCCAAGACAAACACGCGAAGCCGGCCAGATCCTCCGTTACGCTTTCTCAGTGGCAATCAAACACATTTCCAGTTACCATCTGATGGGTAGTCTCTGCCTGTGGGGTAAAGGCAGATGCTGTTGACCACGGTGAGCACCTTCCCTGAAGAAAGAGCCTGTATTCCTCACTGTACAGGATGCCGCCGTGGCGTGCCTGCGGGTGCCTATCGCATCGCACCAACTCTTCTTGCTCAGTCCATCAAATGACTGCTTTCCTTGTTTGTAAAAGATAGACGTTCATTTGATTGCAGCTCCTTCGTAAGCGATCACTGCTGAAAATTAGTTCTGGACAAAAACAGTTTAACTGTAATGCTACTGCCTGGAAGCTGTTTTGCTTCCTCCATACATCTGTTCGGCCCCCTCATCAAGGTATGATATAGACAGGGTCTGCTTGTCACCTGGTTATCTACGTTCATCCTGCCCGTGTCTACCCTGTGTGAGGCCATTCAGGCCTCAGAAGTAAGTTGAATGATGGCTTAAAGGTGAGTCACTCAGTCGAGTCTGACTCTGTGACCTCATGGACTGTAGCCCGCCAGGCTCCTCTATCCATGGAGTTCTCCAGACAGGAATACTGGAATGGGTTGCCCTTCCCTTTTCTGGGGGATCTTCCCGACCCAAGGATCAAAGCCTGGTCTTCTGCATTACAGGCAGATTTTTTACTGTCTGAGCCACAGGGGATGCCCAAATCTCAGAAGCTCGAGGCCAGGTTTGAGTGTAAAGACCAACCATTGTTTTAACGTTTTGGAGTCCAAGTGCTTTAGAGAGGTTTTGCAAACAGAGGGTTTCTTAGGGATCCAGAAGCTGGAAACATTTCGTTGCCTCTTCCATTTAATATTCGTATGGGAATGATTACTCCATCGCCCCTAAATTCCCTTAACTCAAGTGTCCTGTCATGTCCCTTCAGCAGAGTATGAGACGCGGTCCTTAGAATTGAGTAGAAAACAATGTCTCTATAACTTGGATTTTCACATCCTCTCTAATTCTTAGGATATGTCACTTCTGGTGTTTTGCAGATACCGCTGCTTGCTCCCTTGTAAGGCGGGGAAAGATAGGAATATCTTCAGTTTGCTTGGGCTTGGCTCGTCTCCTAGTACAAGTTCCTGAGTTGAGAAGTGTCACTGAAATTCTGTTACATTGAACACTGCCGTTTTTATTCACTCGCCTGCGGTGTTGCACTATTTTAGAGTTTCCTACAGTGCCCTCTTGGCCCATGGTAGTCACTTGATAAACACGTGATGAATGAATGAAACAAATCCTCATGATTCTCCATTGTCTAAAGAATTAATTCCAACTCGGTAGCATGGCACGCAGAGGGTTGTTTTTTGTTTTTTCTGTGTTCAGTTCAATTCAGTGACTCCGTCATGTCCAACTCTTTGTGACCCCATGGACTGCAGCACACCAGGCCTCTCTGTCCATCACCAACCCCTCCATCCTCTCCCTCCAACCTGCAAATCATCCCCATGCTCATAAATACATATTCCTTATTGTTGAACACCATCATTTCTCACTACTCTTAAATATAAGTTCTTTCACAACTCCCTCTTTTTACAGATGAATCGGTGAATAAATTTCCAACTCTACTTTTTCCGTGTTGCTGGTGGGACCGTTGCATCATCATTCAGTTCAGTTCAGTCACTCAGTCCTGTCCGACTCTTTGCAACTGCATGGACTGCAGCATGCCAGGCCTCCCTGTCCATCACCAGCTCCCAGAGTTTACTCAAATTCATGTCCATTGAGTTGGTGATACCATCCAACCATCTCATCCTCTGTTATCCCCTTCTCCTCCCACATTCAATCTTTCCCAGCATCAGGGTCTTTTCAGATGAGTCAATTCTTTGCATCAGATGGCCAAAGTATTGGAGTTTCAGTTTTAGCATCAGTCCTTCCAGTGAATATTCAGGACTGACTTCCTTTAGGATGGACTGGTTGGATCTCCTTGCTGTCCAAGGAATTCTCAAGAGTCTTCTCCAACACCACAGTTCAAAAGCATCAGTTCTTCGGCGCTCAGCTTTCTTTATGGTCCGATTCTCACATCCATATGTGACTACTGGAAAAACCATAGCTTTAACTAGACAGACCTTTGTTGGCAAAGTAATGTCTCTGCTTTTTAATATGTTGTCTAGGTTGGTCATAGCTTTTCTTCCAAGGAGCAAGCGTCTTTTAATTTTGTGTGTATTTTAATCACACCATCTGCAGTGATTTTGGAGCCCCCCAAAATAAAGTCTGTCACTGTTTCCATTGTTTCCCCATCTATTTGCCATGAAGAGATGGGACCAGATGCCATGATCTTAGTTTTCTGATTGTTGAGTTTTAAGCCAACTCTTTAACTCTTCCTCTTTTACTTTCATCAAGAGGCTCTTTAGTTCTTCTTCATTGATCAGCATCTAAAGATTTGTTGTTTATTTTAAACCCAGCTTTCAGCTAATCTTCCCAGTTGCCCACTGCGTCACTCCCTGACAGTCACTGGAACTCTGAGGGAGTGGCAGTTACACTTTGAGTATCTGTTGAGGCAGCCAGTCCTAACCTTCAAATAATTACCATGCTTCATCCTCCTTATTTGAGATTCCCAAGCCTTCCTACTCCTCCCCTACTTGTGCAGGTACATTTACTGTATAGTGTGTTTAAATTAACATTTAAGGTCTTTGGGGATCCTTAAAGGAACCGTAATGTTGTAGGAAAAGGTAGAAAATGTCTGTGTTACTGTTTCCTTTAGTCATTTTATTTAGTCCACTTGGGTTCTTGAGAAGTATAAGTACGTGTTTCTGTTAATCTCTATGTGGATGTGTGCCTGTTCAAGTTGCTTCAGCTGTGCCCAACTCTTTGTGAGCCTGTGGACTGCAGCCCACCTGGCTCCTCTGTCCATGGGAGTCTCCAGGCAAGACTACTGGAGTGGGATGCCATGCCCTTCAGCAGGGGATCTTCCTGACCCAGGGAGCGAACTCAGGTCTCCTGTGTCTCCCGCGTTGGCAGGCGGGTTCTTTACCATTGAACCACCGGGGAAACCCTGATCTGTATAGCTGTCTCCAGAAGTTCAGCTCAGACTTGTGTGCGGTCGCTCTGTTATGCTGGATTTTCTTTCCTGTTGTATTGACTTTATTGCTAATATTTCAAATGTGTTTATCACCGATGCTCCCTGGGCTGCTGAACAGTGCCTCTTGCTGCTCCCACTTTCTGTTTTCCTTTTCTCTGCAGATTGGAGCACAAGGAGAGTGACGTTGTGACACCCAACATCATAAGGACACTGACGATTTTTAAGCCCCTCATAAATTTGAATGCTAAAGCTTACAGTTGGCCGTGGAGGAATAGTCTACCGTCAGGTCTCAGGGAAACATCCAACAGAAAGGAGGGGAACGCGTAGGAGAATTTACTTTAGCACTGCTCATATATTTATTTTGAAGGCTGGCAGAATCTAAAAGTGGGGGCCATAAATTTAGCCACTCAACCATAAAAAGCCCAAAATAAGGGATTAAAAATTTCTCCTGCTTCTAGGTTTGGATACTAAAGTTTCAAGATTTCTCTTCTGCTATATAACTTTTGTTTGTTTGTTTGTTTAATTTCTAAGCCATCCTTCCCTTTCTTCTTTCCCATTTTTATTTTGATGAATTCCTCTTTAAAGGTCAGCATGCTTCTAGATGTGGGGACGTGTTTTCTGAGAGAGGCTGGTAGATTCCTCGGTGACGCTGACGCCTCCCTGCACCTTATGTAACGCAGGGTGATTTCAGTGAGGTGTGGACCGCACATGGTATCTGTTCTTGTGGGAAAATATGCTTCAGTGGTTTACTGGCACTGGTCTTGGAATGTGGCATTTAAAAGTACCTTTTTACAGTGGGAAAGAATTCTGTCAAGAATAAACAGTCTGACCTTGTTAAATGGGCCAAAGTCGGTCTGTAACCTAGTTCCAAAAAACTAGCTTTTACTAGTTTAGAAAAAGCAGATGAGAAACGTTACCGCAAAAGCTATCTAAAGAATAGAAAAGATTCTTACAAAGAATATGAGGTAAGTTCCTGAAATGAGGGTCTTCATCTATATTCATGAAAAGGTCTTGACTGAACTGTAAAATCCCACTTTTCCAGAGCGGATAGAAAAACGAGGACTCCAGTTCACCAGAAAACCAGATTTTCTTTTTCCTGGAAAGACAAGACTGGCTTATTGAAAGGAGCTGTGGGAGGGGCCATGCAGCATGGACCAACCGTGGGAAAGCAGCCGGCTTGGGGAGCCGGAGGAGGAGCCCGGATTGCCACGGGCTACCCACTGCCCACGGGTTAAAAGGTGGAGTGAAGCAGTCTGTCCCTCCCGTTTCTCTTGTTGTTGTTTAGGCGCTCAGTCTGCGTCCGACTCTTTGCGACCCCGTGGACTGTAGCCCACCAGGCTTCTCTGTCCGTGGGATTTCCCAGGCAAGGATACTGGAGTGGGTTGTCAGTTCCTTCTCCAGGGGATCTTCCCGACCCAGGGATCGAACCCAGGTCTCCTGCACTGCAGGCGAGTTCTTTACCGTTGAGCCACCAAAGAAGCCCTCACCTTTTTCTCCACCCCCTTTTCCCACCTACCTCAAGCCCACCCCCGTGATCTTGCCACTCCGACCTCTTTCCTCTCTTTTGCGAGGACAGGCCATTAGACTGTGTGCCTCCAGACACTAGATCTTCCCTCTGCTTAAACTGCTCTTCCCTCTTTCAGCCTAGCAAACTTGTACTACTTAGTCTTCAAGAAAGGCCACCCCCTCACTGAAATCTGAAAGATTCTCTAGGACAAAGTTAGGCCCTTCTTTTGTATACTGTTGATTTTGAGAGACTAGCCATCATATGATAACGCCCCCATTGGTTTGCCTTCCATTTTAAAAAGAATAACTGTAAAATATCCATTGAGGTAATGGGACACAGGCACCGAGGTATTGGTCTGTGAGTGTGTATATGTGTGTGTGTATGTGTGTGAGAGAGAGAGAGAGAGAGAGAGAGAGAGAGATGAAATACTGGGTTTGCCAAAAAGTTCATTGGGGTTTTTCCGTACCAGCTTATGGAAAATTCTGAATGCATTTTTATTTTTTGGCCATTCCAGTTAGAGGTTTCTAGGGAGCAGAGGTGTAGGGAGGCTGGCTTAGGTGGGGGTGCTGAGTGAGATCAAGACAGGGAAGCTGCCCCCCCAAACATCAGCTTTCCTGAAAGGTGTCACCAGAGTCTCTGTCTGCATCCATTTTGAAATTTCAGCATCAGGAATGAAACTTGTTTTAGTAATCAGTTTCACTGCTAAATCTTGTGTTTATTTTTAAATGATATTCTGGAAAAACAGGATTTGACTGCTTTTACTCAGAGGCATGGCCATCAAGTAGGTGGTTTGGTTAGTTATTGTCATAGCGGGCTAGATCTAGTCACAACCACTGTTTGGTTTTTTTTTTAAACCTTTATTTTGTATTAGGGTATAGCTGATTGACAGTGTTGTGATAGTTTCAGGTAAACAGCGAAGGGACTCGGCCATACATAGGCATGTATCCATTTTCCCCCAAACTCCCCTCCCATCCAGGCTGCTGCATAACACTGAGCAGGGTTCCCTGTGCTCTACAGTACATAGCCCCTTTCAATGTTAAACAGCTGATTTATCAGTAATGAATTAAATTGAGGAAAATTTTTCACGAGTTACAGAAGAAACTAGATCTTATGTTTTTTAAAAAATTGATACAGCTTTCAGAAAACTGTGTAAGTCAAAAAAAAAAAAAAACAACCCTAATGTGTAAAATAGATAAATAATCAGGTACTTTGCAGATGAGTTTATGGCAAGGTTTTTCAAAAGTAGCTTCTGCAATCTAACATAAAGTTAATAGGTTAAAGTTCATTTTCTTAAGCCTTTCCAGAATTATATATATCATGAAAAACTACCTACTCTATCTGACCACTCTAATTTTCAGTGGTTCTTACATACAAAAAAAAATTTTTTTTAATCCCTTGTGAATTTAAAAGTGTTAACTGTCCAGGAAAAAAAAAAGAGAGAGAGAGAGAGACTTACATGTTCCTTTTATACCTGGATACACATAGGCTACTATCATCATGACTATTACTTGCAAGTTGAAATTTAAAATGTAGCAAAACATTTAGGATTTTGACAAGATTGAGTAAATAATGCATTTGAAATAAGAAAAGCATCTTCAAGTTTGAACTTTCCTTAATAATGGTATAGTAAGTCAAAACACAACAAACTGTGGAAAATTCTTAAAGAGATGGGAATACCAGACCATCTGACCTGCCTCCTGAGAAATCTGTATGCAGGACAAGAAGGAACAGTTAGAACTGGACATGGAACAACAGGCCAATTCCAAATCGGGAAAGGAGTACGTCAAGGCTGTATATTGTCACCCTGCTTATTTAACTTATATGCAGAGTACATCATGAGAAATGCTAGGCTGGACGAAGCACAAGCTGGAATCAATATGGCCGGGAAAAATATCAGTAACCTCAGATATGCAGCTGACACCACCCTTATGGCAAAAAGTGAAGAGGAACCAAAGAGCCTCTTGATGAAAGTGAAAAAGGAGAGTGAAAATGTGACTTAAAACTCAACAGTCAGAAAACAAAGATCATGGCATCTGGTCCCATCACTTCATGGCAAATAGACAGGGAAACAGTGGAAACAGTGGCAGACTTTATTTTGGGGGGCTCCAAAATCACTGCAGATGGTGACTGCAGCCATTAAATTAAAAGATGATTGCTTCTTGGAAGAAGAGCTATGACCAACCTAGACAACATATTAAAAAGCAGAGACATTACTTTGCCAACAAAGGTCCATCTAGTTAAAACTATGGTTTTTCCAGTGGTCCTGTATGGATGTGAGAGTTGGACCATAAAGAAAGCTGAGCACCGAAAAATTGATGCTTTTGAACTGTGGTGTTGGAGAACACTCTTGAGAGTCCCTTGGACTGCAAGGACATCCAACCAGTCCATCCTAAAGGAGATCAGTCCTGAATATTCATTGGAAGGACTGATGCTGAAGCTGAAACTCCAATACTTTGGCCATTTGATGTGAAGAGCTGACTCATTTGAAAAGACCCTGATGCTGGGAAAGATTGAATGTGGGAGGAGAAGGGGATGACAGAGGATGAGATGGTTGGATGGCATCACCAACTCAATGGACATGAATTTGAGTGAACTCCGGGAGCTGGTGATGGACAGGGAGGCCTGGCATGCTGCATTCCATGGGGTCACAAAGAATTGGAGACAACTGAGCGACTGAACTGAACTGAACTCAAAGTCAAAATATAATCTTTGTCTTTTCTTTATGGCTATTATTCTCATTTTATTTCTAGAATAATTCCTTAGTTTTTAGGATCAGGGACTGAAATACCACCTTTAAATGCCATATTGCTGCTATCATACATATAGCATAATCCAAATTGTATTTTTCATCAGGTTTCTTTCTCTTTGGTGGTTATGGCTCCTATTTTTAAAGGAATCAAATTTTCTTTATATTTATTATAGTTCCCAAGTATTATTAGTTCTGTTGTATTTAAGAAAAATATGATATTCATGGATTGCTTTAAATTTGCTCTGCAGTTTTTAGAAATTTGACACTACTTGTATGATACCGTTCACTAGGTTTTCTGCAGACATTTTCTCCAATTTCTTCTGCATGTCCATTTGTAGCATTTGTATACGTGATTCAGTCCCTTCTTTAAAACTCTAATCTTTCTATAATCAGTTTTTTTAATCTACATTCTGTTTTTAATTAATTTACTTTTTATTGAAGGATAATTGCTTTACAGAATTTTGCTGTTTTCTGTCAAACCTCAACATGAATCAGCCATAGGTATACATATATCCCCTCCCTTTTGACCCTCCCTCCCATCTTCCTCCCCATCCCACCCCTCTAGGTTGATATAGAGCCCCTGTTTGAGTTTGCTGAGCCATACAGCACATTCCTGTTGGCTGCCTATTTCACATATGGTAATGTAAGTTTCCATTTTACTCTTTCCATACATCTCACCCTTTCCTCCCCTCTCCCCATGTCCATAAGTCTATTCTCTATGTCTGTTTCTCCATTGCTGCCCTGTAAGTAAATTCTTCAGTACCATTTTTCTAGATTCTGTATATGTGCGTTAGAATACAATATTTATCTTTCCCTTTCTGACTCACTTCACTCTGTATAATAGGCTCTAGTTTCACCCACCTCATCAGAACTGACTCAAATGCATTCCTTTTTATGGATGAGTAATATTCCATTGTGTATATGTACCACAACTTCTTTTTATCTGTTGGTGGACATCTAGTTGTTCTAGCTATTGTAAATAGTGTTGCAATGAAGAATGAGATACATGTGTCTTTTTCAACCCTGGTTTCCTCGGGGTATATACCTAGGAGTGGGATTGCTGGGTCATTGGAAAAGACTCTGCTGCTGGGAGGGATTGAGGGCAGGAGGAGAAGGGGACGACAGAGGATGAGATGGCTGGATGGCATCACTGACTCGATGGACATGAGTCTGAGTGAACTCCGGGAGTTGGTGATGGACAGGGAGGCCTGGCGTGCTGCGATTCATGGGGTCGCAAAGAGTCGGACATGACTGAGCGACGAATCTGATCTGATCTGATGGTGGTTTTATTCCTAGTTTTTTAACGAATCTCCGTACTGTCTTCCATAGTGGCTGTATCAATTTACATTCCCACCAACAGTGCAAAAGCTTTCCTTCTACTCACACCCTCTCCAGCATTTATTGTTTGTAGACTTCTTAATGCTGGCCATTCTGACCGGTGTGAGGTGATAATCTCATTGTGGTTTTGATTTGCATTTCTCTAATGATGAGTGATGTTGAGCTTCTTTTCATGTGTTTGTTAGCCATCTGTATGTCTTCTTTGGAGAAATGTCTGTTTAGGTCTTTTTCCCGCTTTTTGATGGGATTGTTTGTTTTCTTGGTATTGAGTTGTATGCGCTGCTTGTATATTTTGGAAATTAATCCTTTGTCAGTTGTTTCATTTGCTATTATTGTCTCCCATTCTGAGGGTTTTCTTTTCATCTTGCTTATAGTTTCCTTTGCTGTGCAAAAGCTTTTAAGTTTAATCAAGTCCCACTTGTTTACTTTTGTTTTTATTTCCGTTACTCTAGGAGGTGGGTCATAGAGGATCTTGCCTTGATTTATGTCATCCTATATTTTCCTCTAAGAGTTTTATAGTTTCTGGTCTTACATTTAGGTCTTTAATCCATTTTGAGTTTATCTTTGTGTATGGTGTTAGGAAGTGATCTAATTTCATTCTTTTACATGTAGCTGTCCAGTTTTCCATTTATTGAAGAGGCTGTCTTTGCCCCATTGTATATTCTTGCCTCCTTTGTCAAAAATAAGGTACCCATAGGTGCACAGGTTTATTTCTGGGCTTTCTATCTTGTTCCATTGGTCTGTATTTCTGTTTTTGTGCCAGTACCATACTGTCTTGCTGACTGTAGCTTTGTAGTATAACCTGAAGTCAAGACGTTTGATCTTCCAGCTCCATTCTTCTTTCTCAAGACTGCTTTGGCTATTCAGGGTCTTTTGTGTTTCCATATGAATTGTGAAATTTTTTGTTCTAGTACTGTGAAAAATGCCATTGGTAATTTGATAGGGATCACATTGAATCTGTAGATTATATTTGGTAGGAGAGTCATTTTCACAATATTGATTCTTCCTACCCAGGAACATGGAATATCTGTCCATCTGTTTATGTCATCTTTGATTTCTTTCATTAGTGTCATAATTTTCTGTGTACAGTTCTTTCATCTCCTTAGGTAAGTTTATTCCTAGATATTTAATTCTTTTTGTTGCAGTGGTGAATGGGATTGATTCCTTAATTGCCCTTTCTGATTTTTCATTATTAGTATATAGAAATGCAAGTGATTTCTGTGTATTGATGTTGTATCCTGCAACTTTGCTAAATTCGCTGATTAGCTCTAGTAATTTTCTAATACTATTTTTAGGATTTTCTATGTACGGTATCATGTCATCTGCAAACAGTGAGAGCTTTACTTCTTTTCTGATCTGGATTCCTTTTATTTATTTATTTTTTCTTCTCTGATTGCTGTAGCTAGGATTTCCAGAAGTATGTTGAATAATAGTGGTGAAAGTGGGCGCCCTTGTCTTGTTCCTGATCTTAGGGGGAATGCTTTGAGTTTTTCACCACTGAGAATAATGTTTGCTGTAGGCGTACCGTATATTGCCTTTTCTATGTTGAAATAGGTTCCTTCTATGCCCATTTTTTGTAGAGTTTTAATCATAAATAGGTGCTGAATTTTGTCAAAGGCTTTTTCTGTATCTATTGAGATGATCATATTGCATCCTTTTTTAATTGCTAAAATTATTTAAAAATGCAGACATTCCAGATAGGTTAAAAAAATGAAAAGAGAAATTTCTCAGTTATCTTTCCTCTCATAAAAAAACACTATTAACAGTTTGGTAAAACTATGGATGGAGATTCATGACATTGTACAGGAGACAAGGATCAAGACCATCCCCAAGAAAAAGAAATGCAAAAAAGCAAAATGGCTGCCTGAGGAGGCCTTACAAATAGCTGTGAAAAGAAGAGAAGCGAAAAGAAAAGGAGAAAAGGAAAGATATAAGCATCTGAATGCAGAGTTCCAAAGAATAGCAAGGAGAGATAAGAAAGCCTTCCTCAGCGATCAATGCAAAGAAATAGAGGAAAACAACAGAATGGGAAAGACTAGCAATCTCTTCAAGAAAATTAGAGATATCAAGGAAACATTTCATGCAAAGATGGGCTCGATAAAGGTCAGAAATGGTAGGGACCTAACAGAAGCAGAAGATATTAAAAAGAGGTGGCAAGAATACACAGAAGAACTGTACAAAAAAAGATCTTCACGACCCAGATAATCATGATGGTGTGATCACTCACCTAGAGCCAGACATCCTGGAATGTGAAGTCAAGTGGGCCTTGGAAAGTATCACTACGGACAAAGCTAGTGGAGGTGATGGAATTCCAGTTGAGCTATTTCAAATCCTGAAAGATGAAGCTGTGAAAGTGCTGCACTCAATATGCCAGCAAATTTGGAAAACTCAGCAGTGGCCACAAGACTGGGAAAGGTCAGTTTTCATTCCAGTCCCAAAGAAAGACAATGCCAAAGAATACTCAAACTACTGCACAATTGCACTCATCTCACACGCTAGTAAAGTAATGTTCAAAATTCTCCCAGCCAGGCTTTACCAATACATGAACTGTGAACTTCCACATGTTCAAGCTGGTTTCAGAAAAGGTAGAGGAACCAGAGATCAAATTGCCAACGTCTGCTGGATCTTTGAAGAAGCAAGAGAGTTCCAGAAAAACATCTATTTCTGCTTTATTGACTATACCAAAGCCTTTGACTGTGTGGATCACAATAAACTGTGGAAAATTTTTAAAGAGATGGGAATACCAGACCACCTGACCTGCCTCTTGAGAAACCTGTATGCAGGTCAGGAAGCAACAGTTAGAACTGGACATGGAACAACAGATCAGTTCCAAATAGGAAAAGGAGTACGTCAAGGCTGTATATTGTCATCCTGCTTATTTAACTTATATGCAGAGTGCATCATGAGAAACGCTGGACTGGAAGAAACACAAGCTGGAATCAAGATTGCCAGGAGAAATATCAATAACCTCAGATATGCAGATGACACCACCCTTATGGCAGAAAGTGAAGAGGAACTAAAAAGCCTCTTGTTGAAAGTGAAAGAGGAGAGTGAAAAAGTTGGCTTAAAGCTCAACATTCAGAAAACGAAGATCATGGCATCTGGTCCCATCACTTCATGGGAAATAGATGGGGAAGCAGTGGAAACAGTGGCTGGCTGACTTTTTTGGGGCGGCTCCAAAATCACTGCAGATGGTGACTGCAGCCATGAAATTAAAAGACGCTTACTCCTTGGAAGGAAAGTTATGATCAACCTAGACAGCGTATTAAAAAGCAGAGATATTACTTTGCCAACAAAGGTCCATCTAGTCAAGGCTATGCTTTTTCCAGTGGTCATGTATGGATGTGAGAGTTGGACTGTGAAGAAAGCTGAGTGCCGAAGAATTGATGCTTTTGTTTGTTTGTTTGTTTGTTTTGAATTGATGCTTTTGAACTGTGGTGTTGGAGAAGACTCTTGAGAGTCCCTTGGACTGCAAGGAGATCCAACCAGTCCATCCTAAAGGAGATCAGTCCTGGGTGTTCATTGGAAGGACTGATGCTTAAGCTGAAACTCCAGTACTTTGGCCACCTCATGCCATTGAAGAGTTGACTCATTGGAAAAGACTCTGATGCTGGGAGGGATTGGGGGCAGGAGGAGAAGGGGACAACAGGATGAGATGGCTGGATGGCATCACCGACTCGATCGACAAGAGTTTGAGTGAACTCTGGGAATTGGTGATGGAAAGGGAGGCCTGGCACGCTGCAGTCCATGGGGTCACAAAGAGTCGGAAATGACTGAGTGACTGAACTGAACTGAAATGAATGTTCATATCCTTTCCTATTTATATGCAACCATCTGTCTGTGTACATGTAAACATGTATTACATAGTATCCATACAAGTTAATTTTTTTTGGCGGGGGGCGGTCATTTAATTATGTCCATTCATCTTACACAGTTTTCCATATCTAACATATAGCTTGTTTATTCTTTTTCTTACCTTCACTGTGTGAATATACATAGTAGTTCATTTTACCCAGTCTCCTAAGATGGACCTTTGGATAGTCTTTTTGGAAGGCTACAGTGAACATCCTGGACTTACACCTTTTCCCCCAAATACAATACTTTTGTAGGATAGGTTTCAAGAAGTGACATCACCAAGACAAAAGATAACGTGTGCAGTTTTCTTCTGTCTTTATGTTTAGTTTTATAAGAAACTCCCAAACTTGTTTTCCAAAGTGGCTGTACTATCTCACATTCCCACCCTCAGCAGTGAGAGGGTTCCTATTGCTCCACACCCTCAGCAGCACTTCGTGTTGTCGGCGTTGATCCTGGCCTGTCCAGTAAGAGTGTAGTGGTGTTTCATTGTTGTTTTAATGAGTATTGCTGCTGTTCAGTCGCTTAGTCATGTCGAACTCTTTGTGACCCTGTGGGCTGCAGCGCACCAGGCTTCCCTGTCCACCATCTCCCGGAGTTCACTCAGACTCATGTCCATTAAGTCAGTGATGCCATCCAACCATCTCATCCTCTGTCATCCCCTTCTCCTCCTGCCCTCGATCTTTCCTAGCATCAGAGTCTTTTCTAATGAGTCGACTTTTTGCATCAGGTGGCCAAAGTATTGGAGTTTCAGCTTCAGCATCATTTCTTCTAGTGAATAATCAAGGTTGATTTCCTCTAGGATGGACTGGTTTGATCTTGCAGTCCAAAGGACTCACAAGAGTCTTCTCGGACACCACAGTTCGAAAGGATCAGTTCTTCGGTGTTCAGCCTTCTTTATGGTCCAACTCTCACATGTATGCACATTTCAAATTCTGGTAATGTCAAATTGCTATCCCACAGGATTTCCCTCTTCCTCCAATCCTCTTATCAGAATACGATTGTGCTCTCTGCCGCCTCTTTCCTGAGTGTCTCTGGTGATCACCTTTGTTGACCCTTCCTGTTCCTCCTCCCCACTAAGAAAGCATCCTGAGTGTTCCCACCTCAGCTTTTCACAGATCTCACCCAGGGCTATAGCCTTAACGCTCATGTCTGTGCAGAGGCAGCCCAGCCATCAGCTCTGCCAGGGGTCCCCTCTGTGCATCAGACCCTCAAGCCCGCTTTTCCCTTCATGTCTCCACCTGGTGTCCCGTGTACAACAGAAAAGCAACATGACTGAACTGCCACTCGTGAGCGTCTCCTGTCCCCGGCAGTTCTGCTTCATCTTCCTTTCTTTAATTTTATTACTCGTAATCACCAAGGGGCTTCCCAGGCAGTGCTAGTGGTAAAGAACCCACCTGCTGATACAGGAGACTTAAGAGACACGGGTTCATTGCCTGGGTGGGGAAGATCCCCTGGAAAAGGGCATGGCAACCCACTCCAGTGTTCTTGCCTGGGGAAGCCCATGGACTGAGGAGCCTGTCAAGCTATACTCCATGGGGTCACAAAGTGTCAGACATGACTGAAGCAACTTGGCACACATGCACAGTCTCCAAAACTGAAATCCTTAGGGTTTTTTTCTGGATTCAGTTGTGTCAACGTGCATTTGATTACAGGTTCAGAATATGCAACCAGTTTTATCTTGAATAATAGTAGTTTTTAAATCTGACCCAAGAAGTCTGGAGATAAATAATTCTGCAGCTAGTTAACTGCTCGACCGTGTCATCTGGAGTCCTATAACCAATGATTAGGAACAGATTCCATTCTGCTCTCCTCAGTGAAGGATGGTTTCCCTTGTGGTCTCAAGGTGACTGTTGCATCCTCAGACATCACACCCTCATATAGCAGGGTTCGGGCTTCCCAGGTAGCTCAGTGGGTACAGATTCCACTTGCAATTGCAGGAGATGCAGGAGACACGGGTTCAATCCCTGGATTGGGAAGATCCCCTGGAGGAGGGCACAGGAATCCAATCCTGTGTCCTTGCCTGGAGAATCCCATGGACAGAGGAGCCTGATGGGCTACAGCCCATGGGGTCGCAAAGAGTCAGACGCAACTGAAGCACCTGAGTGCACACACACACGCAGTGAGTAAGGAAGCAGGGGCCAGAGAAGGTTTTTACTGCTTCTTGATCAGGGAAAACAGTCAGTTCCAAAAGCTCTATTCAGAGTTTCGCTTACTTTTCACCTCCCAAAACTGGATCATATACCTCCCCACAGCCCAATCACACTGCAAGTTAAGCTTTTTTTTTTTTTTTTTTTTGCTACCTAAGGAAAATCAGGTTGTGTTAGTCAGGGAGAGGGGGAATGTCTGTTCCTCTGCAACCAACGGTACCAGGCCTTCATTGATCTAGGAAACTCCCCACGGCATTGGGGCAGCTGTATAGGTAGAAACTTATGCTCCTGGCTCTTTATCAGAGGTCACAGATATATTCAGTGATCTCTAGTAAAATAGTTTATCTAGTACAGTGCTTTTATCCCTTAGTGCTCCATATATGTTAAAAGCAGAAAGCTTTAGAATTTCATGAGAATGTTGATTAGGCTAAGAATGAATGCTTACCACTCTCACCAGGACTATGATACTTTAGGTTCTTTAATAAAAGAATTAACAAACACTTGAGGGGGCAATAGCAATCTGGAAATAATCTACAAGTGACATCTCTACATGCAGACTTGATTGGCTGTGTCAGAAGCTAAGGATAGTTTTTAAAACAGTGAAGCAGCAAGAAATATTTAGTTAAACTTATCACTTCTAAAGGATATTTATTTCATTAATTTCATTAATATATTACGTAGATATATTATTGTAATATATAAATATCTATGTTATAAGCATCTCTCAGGTATTATGGGTTTGGTTCCAGACTACAGCCATAAGGCAAATATCACAATGAATTCATGTGAAAGCTAGTCTTTTTTGGTTTCCCAATATGTATAAAAGTTATGTTTACACTATAGTCCGTGAAGTATGCAGTAGCATTATGTTTCAAAAAATGTACGTACCTTGGACTTCCCTGGCAGCACAGTGGATAATAATCCACTGCTAATTCAGGGGACACAGGTTCGATCCCTGGTCTGGGAAGATTCTGCATGCAGTGAAGCAACTAAGCCCGTGCTTTACAGCTTCCGAGCCTGCACTCCAGAACCCTCGAGCCGCAACTACTGAGTCCACGAACTGCAGCTGCTGAGGCCTCTGAGCCTAGAACCTGTGCTCCGCAACAAGGGAGCCCCCGCAGTGAGAAGCCTGCACACCGCGGCGAGGAGTGGCCCCCACGTGCCACAACTAGAGAAAGCCTGGGTGCGGCAGTGAAGACCCAGTGCAGCCAAAACTAAATAAACAAGTAAAAATGTACATACCTTAATTAAAAAATACCTCATTGCTAAATAATGCTGACCATCACCTAGGCCTTCAGTGAGTCATAATCTTTTTCAGTAGTAACATCAAAGATCACTGATCACCATAACAAATGCTACGTAATAAAATGTAGAAGTTTGAAATATTTTGAGAATTACCAAAATATGACACAGAGACATGAAGTGAGCAAATGCTGTTGGGAAAATGGTATCAATAAGATGTGTTTTACTGAGGGTTGCCACAAACCTTTAATTTGCAAAAAATAAACAATAAACAGTATCTGTGAAGCACAAGAAAACGAAGTAATGCCTGTACCTAGTTAATGTGTTCATTAGTTATTAATATAATTATATAGATTTTTAAATTATACTACTTTTTAAAGCATATGTACACGTAAATCTGAAGTTGCCTTCGTGTCTCTATTCTAACCAAAGAAACCCAGGGGAATCAGGAAGCAGGTATTGATAGATGTGGAAGAGTTAGGGAATGCTGCACAGGGGAGGTGATTTTTGAGTCAAGTCTTGAAGAATGAGCAGGAGTTTGCCGGGCAGAAAAAAGAGAAAGTTGTTGTCTAGGTACCATACCATACCACACAGCAGGGCATGCGTACAAAAAAGTGAAAAGTATGTGGGTTGGTGAGCGGGGTGTCTTGGGAGAACATGATCAAACTGCGTCTTTGTTTTTGGGTTTCGTTGTTTTGTTTTTCTCTCTAAAGATCACTCTAATGCAATGTGATGAATGAATTGATAAGAAGCTTTGGCATACATTAAGAAATTTCTGGCAGAGAGACCAGTGTGGAGGCTGTTTTAGGAGAGATATATGATGAGAGGCTGAGGGAAGGCAAGAAAAAAAGGAGATAGAAACTGTAAATGTAGATACAGAGAAAACTAGGGAAAACACATCACATGCCGAAGTCTGATATGAAAAGTAGGAGTGCAGCGCTCAGTCGTGTCCAGCTCTTTGCAAGCTCATAGACTGTCGCCCGCCAGGCCCCTCTGTCCATGGGATTTCCCGGGCAAGAATACTGAAGCGGGTTGCCATGTCTTGCTCCAGGGGATCTTCCCAACCCAGGGAAGGGATCCACATCTCCTGCATTGGCAGGCGAGCCACCTGGAAGGCCCCTGGTATGAAACTTAACTTATGAGAAAAAAAATAAAAAGGAATACTCCTTTAAATTGAAAACTATCCGTGGTCATAATTCTCTTCGTAGTATACTGTTGTCGATAATAATGTAGACACACGCTTAACGACGTAGCAGCCAATATCAGTGTAATCATTGCCATTGTTATTGGCAATGGTATAAATATGTACGGTAGTTTCTCTGGATGTGATGAGCATTTCCATTCAAAGTGGACTAGACCATGCCGTGGAGGACCTGCATAAGACATCTCACTAGTAATTGTGTGAATCAGAAGTTTTCTAACGGTTTAATGTATCTCCCAATTGTCATTTAGATGAATCTATCATAAAATGACTTTTTTTTTTTTTTTTTAATTTACAAACAGAGCCTTTTACTGAAACTTTGTCTTTTCATCAGGACTTAAGTGATACGTGCTTTAGCTTATTGGGCCTTAAAGACCCAGTACATAGTTATATTGTATCTAATTAGTCACCTGTCTTTCTGTTTCACCTTTTCCATTCCCATAATCCAGTTTTTGCTGAAGTTGGCAAATTACATACCTCACATGTGGTCATTATATGACTAAACCCTAATGAGGGTTATGTTACGTAAACAGCCACAAAATGCCCATAATTTACTCTTTTCATTAGACAACAAGCACCTTGAGGGGAAAAACCAGGCATCACACATATTATGCTCATGGAACAGTAATTGGTACCGATATGCTTTTAAGATGTTTATGTCCATTATAAAAGTAATACATCCTCGTTATGGGCAAATTTGTGTGGTCTCGTTTTATCTCCCTCTCCATTCTCTTGGTCCAGCTTGTTCATCCACTTAAAAAAAAAAAAAAAAAATGGTACCATGGATTTATTTTGCAGTTTCCAATGCCAGAAAGTCAAAGAAGAATGAGGCTAATAAATAAGGGGTAAAATGTTTTTTCAGCCTTTTGTTAGCTAGTTCTCCTCTTTGGACGCTCAGCTTCAGCCTTCTTCCTTCACTACTCCTGTGGAATAGCAGGTTTAGAAGTTAGATATTGGATGTCATTCCACCAAGAATCTGTCGAGTTTGAGAATTATTTTCAAACTTTAAATAAAAATTTCAGCACCACATGCCCCCGCTTCCTCCAAATACTATACACTTGAAAATGGCTGTTTCTCTTAGAAAGACCAGTGTCATTTCCTTGAGGCTCGATGGTAAGTCAGAAGAATTTGAGCAGATAGCAGAACTTTGGAATGTAAGCACTGTATGCCCCAGTGTTCTTTCTTATATTGCATTGGTTTATCATGTGTGTGTTTTCTATATCTCACCAGGTATTGGTGAATAAATAGTTCACACCCTCCCAAGAGAATAAGGTCTTTCTTTTCTCTAAACAGTGACTCCATTGATCCCGTTTCAGAATTTCTTCCCTTGTTTCATTCTTCCTTCTTGGCAACCTTGTTTTTGAAGCCTTAAATTGATTCACAGTGTTCCTGGAATACTCCTTTTTCTCTTCCACCATTTTCAACTATAGGCAGCAAGATTTTTTTTCCCCAAAAGTCTTGCTTTATTCAAGAAGCTGTATGGCCCAGCCCATTGACTAAAGGGATGGATTCTGGAGCCACGACTTTTACGTGGGGTTTATCTTGCTACTTAACAAGCCGTGTGAACTTAACTTCTTTAGCCTCTGAATAATATAAATGTACCCACTTTTTAAGATTGTTGTGGGAATTAAATCAGTCCATACAAGAAAAGAATAAGTACTCAGTACAGTACTATAATGGAAATGCACAGTAGTAACAGTCATCTTTGCACCGAATCGCGAAGACAGGTACAGGAATGAGTGTAACTAATTACACCGTGTGCTCACTTCTAGCCAGTTACTACTAGGGCCGCTCATATTACAGTTTACCTTGCTGACGTCTGAGGGAGACCCTTCTCTCCTTTTTCCTTACTATTTGTTTTTCAAAGGGGAGGATGTTTCTGGGACTCCTGAAATGACTCTGTTGAGGAAATCTTCTTTCCACTATCAGTATTCTTTGAACGGTGCTGAAGTTTGGGAACAAATTAAATATGTTCTTTCTAAGAGTATACAGGCACCTGGTCTTGGAATACAAGAAGTTGAATATGCAAATCCAACAGTTACAGGGTTTTCACCAAGATACTGACTCAGCATGGGTGCCCATGTCACTGTGAATTAACTGCAGAGACAGAGAAGACCATCTAGGTCCCAGGCATTCTCTGTCTCTCAGTGTGAGGTCAGAGAGTCCCAGAAACCCAGTGTTATTCTTTCGGATTTATAAGCTGCTCACTTTCACCTGCCAGGCAGATAATTGAGGGTAAAGGAGAGAAACTGAGTTTTGACCCCGAAGCACAAACCTGCTTGCTGTTCCTTTTCTTCTTTACCACCCCTAGGGCAGCCTGCAGAAAGATAAGAAACAAATTGCTCAGGAAGGGCATGTTCTATACTTAATCTCTATAGAGAGGAAGTGGATGACTGCAAACCAGCAATTCCTAAATTATGAAACTAAATTCCTAACTGTCATCAAAATGGGCCTTTTCATCTTATTTCTACACCAGACCATTTTGTATTCCGGTTATCACTGTCTCTTGGGGGTAGGTGCTCAATAGTTAATATTCAGAAAGTTTCATTTTCCAAATAGGTTAGATTCTTCCACGGTCAGTAAGTGACTCGTTGGTACCAACCACAGATTAGTAATTAATGTCACAAATAACATACGCTTCTTTCCCATAGTCTGCTTAAGATGTGTGTCACACCAGAACTCTGCCAGCTGTTAACCTTTCCAAAAAAACCAGTTGAAAGAAATTCCTGAGGCTTTCGGCCCAGCCCGTGTATAACCTGCACTGTCTTGTTCTGTTTCACAAAACCGCGCAGGAATGCCCCACCGTTCACAACCGGAGCGGGCACCTGAGCGAGCAACTCGATGGCACGCTCAGTCTGCCATTCATGGAATGTGTGTGTGGCATTTTACACAGTTGCTCTCTCTCTAACTTGGTTTTTTTTTTTTTTTTTTTTAAAGAACATTTGTCTCAGTATTGCTCTTATCTGTCTCATGCCTGACTCAGGATTCAGATTAAGCCATGATACTATTTCTGAAGAAAACGTACTCTGGCTTTTCTTAGATTCAAAGGAAAGGTGTGGTTTGGCCACAGAAGCAGCATTGTGTGGAAATGTGATTCAGGAGCTTCTGCAACCCGATCTTAGTGGGATCTAGCTCTCTTTAGACACTTCCTGCTCTGAACTCTGACCGCCCTTCTGAAGCCACCCGCTTCAGGCTTCACACAAAGCCTTTCACTCTCTATTTATGTTTCATGGGACTTACACCTTTTTTCCTGCTGCTGCGAGCTCCTTCAGATTAGTAACAATGACTCTTTGCCAAGCGTGCCTCGCATCGTTGGAGGGGCCAGACACGGTGGAGATGGTGGCTTGCTTGGTGAATGTACTGTCCTGCTCTTGGGGTCGATAGGACCTTGTCAATGCTGCTGCTTTTGCAGATTTTTTATTACTACTAATGGCTTCCCTGGTGGCTCAGTGATAAAGAATCCACTTGCCAATGCAAGAGAGACGGGTTTGATAGCTGGGTTGGGAAGATCCCCTGAAGAAGGAAATGTCAACCCCCTCCAGTATTCTTGCCTGGAGAATTCCATGATCAGAGGAGCCTGGACTACAGTCCATGGGGTCTCAAAAGTTGAGCACAACTGAGCGGCTGAACAACACAATGAAATGTGTATGAAATTAAAAGACGCTTACTCCTTGGAAGAAAAATTATGACCAACCTAGATAGCATATTGAAAAGTAGAGACATTATTTTCCCAACAAAGGTCCGTCTAGTCAAGGCTATGGTTTTTCCTGTGGTCATGTATGGATGTGAGAGTTGGACTGTGAAGAAAGCTGAGCACCGAAGAATTGATGCTTTTGAACTGTGGTGTTGGATAAGACTCTTGAGAGTCCCTTGGACTGCAAGGAGACCCAACCAGTCCATTCTGAAGAAGATCAGCCCTGGGATTTCTTTGGAAGGAATGATGCTAAAGCTGAAATTCCAGTACTTTGGCCACCTCATGCGAAGAGTTGACTCACTGGAAAAGACTCTGAGGCTTGGAGGGATTGGGGGCAAGAGGAGAAGGGGACGACAGAGGATGAGATGGCTGGATGGCATCACCGACTTGATGAACATGAGTCTGAGTGAACTCCAGGAGTTGGTGATGGACAAGGAGGCCTGGCATGCTGCGATTCATGGGGTCGCAAAGAGTCGGACACAACTGAGCGACTGAACTGACTGACTGACTGACTGACGTTCTAAGTACAGAATACCTTCACAAGACAAAGACATTTTTAGATAAACAAAAACCAAGAGAGCTTCCTTTCACCTTTTCACTAACGAAACTTCTAAGGGGCATAACTTCTAAAGGACATAGTTTCAAAAAGACTGAAACTATCTTAAAAGGAATGTCTGAGATGCAAGAAAGAATGGATACATACATTGGTAAACACGTCCATATAAATTGTTAATCACAGTAAATGTACAAAACTCGTCAGTTAAAAGATAGAGAATGTTAGGTTGGATTTTTTTAATATTTTATGTAATACCAACTAGTGCTTTTCCAAGAAACATCTCAAATTTGATCCTCTGCTGTTGGGAACATAAAATGGTACACTGCTTTCAAGAATGACATTACTGTGTACTTCAGCGTATTCATACCATGAGATCTTGTAATTCCACTCCTAGTTACATACTTTACAGAAATCCATACATGTGTGCACCAATATTCAGGAATATTCATAGCAACATTGTATGTAATAGCAAAACCTGAGAAAACCAAAGTGTTCACAGAAAAAAGGATGGTTCAGTCTCTCAGGTATATTCACGCAGTAAAATTATCCAGCAGTGAAAATGAAAATGAATGAACGATCACTGTAGACAATAACATGGATGAATCTTAGAAGCAGTACTGAGTGAAAAAAAAAAACGATAACATATATGAAATTTTTAAATATTTTAAAATTATAAAGTATATGAAATATTATAAACTTCAGAAACAAGTAATTACTAAATACATTATTTAGGCATATTTATGTGATAAACCAATATTTCTTGACAGCACGGAAATGAGAAACTCTGGGGACACAGAAGGATAAGGAGGCAAGAGACTAGAATTACGAGCAGTGAGGAATGTTAAAAACACCAGGAGGGAGAAGGGCTTGAGCACCCAAATAGCTGTAAAATCTTCAGAGCCTTGCAATCACCTCTAAGGACTTTTTTAGACACATACCTTTATTTAACATGATTTCTTAAATTTTCGCCATCTGATTTCCACTGCTCGGGCACTGAATTGAGAGTGCAGAAATTGATGAGACAGATAAAATCTCAGTCTTGTGGGGAAGATGGATGGGATAAACAAGTAAACAGTTATACACAGTCATCCCTCGGTATTCTTGTGAGAATGGGTTTCAGGAAACCGGTCCCCCCCACCCCCACCCCACCGCCGCACACACCAAAATCTGCAGAGTCTCTTGTATAAGACATGTAGTACACTTATCTTCGGTGTGCAGGGCTGCAGAACCCGCAGAGATGGAAAGTGCTTAGTCGCTCAGTCACGTCCGACTCTTTGCAACCCCATGGACTATAGCCATGGAATTCTCCAGGCAAGAATACTGGGGTGGGTTACCATTTTCTACTCCAGGGGATCTTTCCGACCCAGGGATCGAACCCTCGTCTCCTGCATTGGCAGACAATTCTTTTTACCACTGAGCCACCTGAGAAGATATGGAAGCCCGACTGTAATTTCAAGTTCTCCAAGGCACATGAAGGGCTCGAGTGTGACAGACCAGGCATATATGGATATTTACAAGGAGGGTGGTCAGAGAAAGTCTCTTATTGAGGAAGGGGCAGAACCAGGCTGAGATCCTAGAGCATACCAGGCAACAGAGGTGTTGCATTCACAGGCAGGAGTTTGGACTGTCCAAGAAAAGCAGACTGGCTGGTGCAGAGTGAGTGGCCAGTGAGGGATCAAGGCTGAGATCAGGGAGGGAGTCCTGGGTCCCTTCTCGGAGGTCCACGTAAAGTGTTTGAATGTGTTTTTTTTTTTTAAGTTTAATAGGAAGCCAACTAAGGGCTTTGAATAAGGGGCCTAGTCCATATTAGAAGCAGAAATTCTGAAAGGAATTAGGCTGAAAGACACAGGCAGTGATACCAATAGGAAAGAAAACAATTGATAAAGGGACAGAAGCATGCAAAAGCTGAAATGATTAAAGTAATACACTTTCAGAGCGTGAAGAGAAAAACTTAAGTAATCTGGGAAATTTTGTTATACTTAAGTCTTCATTTCTGTTCCCAGATAAGTCACATGCTAAAATATTAGTTACTTGTATACATACTCACACACTCAACACATACTTTTTCATAGCATATTCATGTCATAAAAGTAGGACATTTTTATTCAGAGTATTGAAAATAACTTGTTTTGTGCTTTAATAACTTAACCTTAGGTGATATTGTAACAGTTAATGAGGGCATTTAAAATGTGTCTTTGCCCATCCTGGGATTTGCAGAATGTGTGTGGAATAAGTAGTAGTATCATTAAGTATTATGCAGTATAAAAAGAGACCTGTTAAAAAAATGTTATTACTTGTTACTAAATGAAGTTCAGCTGAGATTATTATGATCAGAAGTGGATTTACTGTGCCTAATGGGTTTTCAGCTCCAGAGTCCCTCAGTTGCATGCACGTACGTGCGCACGTGTACACACACACACGCACACACACACACACCAAGGCCATGGGAAAGGCCCCAACAATGTGTGCATATGGTCTTTTTTTTTTTTTTTTAATTGCACAAGTAAGCTGTTCTAAATGCAGTTAACTAACCTTTTGCTCCTCTGTCCCATCTTAGCTTCCTTCACCTCAGGTAGCACTAGAGTACTTGGCTGTCGTTGGAGTGCTGTTAACCCTGCAATTTTATACAGGCAGCCTCTCCCCCCATGTTACTGCGTATGTATTTTAAAGCCCTCATCTTGCTTAGCGTCATCTGGTATGCCTCTGCTTCCCTCTTTGTTTTTGTTGTTCAGTCACTAAGTTGTGTCCGACTCTTTGCAGCCCCATGGGCTGCAGCACCTGTCCCACCGTCTTCCAGAGTTCACCCAGTTCACATCCATTGAATAGGTGATACCATGCAACCATCTCATCCTCTTTTGCCCCCTTCTCTTCCTGCCCTCAATCTTTCCCAGCATCAGGGTCTTTTCTAGTGAGTCAGCTGTTCACATCACACATGGCCAAAGTATAGGAGGACTTCAGCTTCAGCATCAGTCCTTCCAGTGAGTGTTACGGGTTGGTTTCCCTTAGGATGGACTGGTTTGCTCTCACTGCAGTCCAAGGGACTCTACATGGTCTTCTGTAACACCACGGTTCCAAAGCATCAATTCTTCAGCATTCAGCCTTCTTTATGGTTCAACTTTCATCCATACATGGCTACTGCAAAGACCATAGCTTTGACTGTATGGACTTTCCTCTCTTCTTTACTTCTTATAAATATCCACCTTGGCTTCTGTGACACAGTTTCCTGCGTTATACCCTACCTGTCTCACTCCTGTTTACAGACTACCGTCCTCTGTCTTCCTCCGCCTTCAGTGCTACATACGCTCTCTTGCTCAACAATCTCCTCTGCTTCCTGTAGGAAGAGAGGGCTCATCGTCTTTCCAACTTGGTCCACTCCCTTGATCCCCAAACCTGCATATGCAAGTGGACGGCTTCACCAGTAGCAAGCCTGCATGACATTTCCCTTCTGGGTCCCCATTCAGATCGATGGTCCCACCATCCACCCTGTCACCCAGGCCAGAAACCTGGGACTTAACCCACATTTCTTTTTTCTCCCCTTCTGCTCCATTTGACTGGTTTAAAATTATTCCTCCTGCTTCTCATCCCCTTACTGCTGTAGGTTGGTAGGTCCTTGTCCCAAGGCAGCCAGATCATTGGCAGCCTTTTGATTGAGCTCTTTCTCAGCCTCAAGGAGCTTCTCCAGTTTTATCCTAGGCAGTTACCAGAGTATTCACTCAAAAATGCAGATCTAATGTGTATCCCCTGCATAAAACTCTTCCATGCCTCCCACTCCCTGGAGGATGAAGTCTGGGCTCAATCATATGATGCTTAAGGTCCTTTATGAGCTGCTCAGCAACCTTCTGTTCAAGCTGCTGTCCCTGCCAGGCATACCTTCGCACCTCCTCTCTGAGCAGGGTAACACCGTACACCTCCACCTTGCACCTGCCCTGCCTTGTAGAGTCGATGTATATATAACATATGCCAATAGCCAAGATTTACTCTTATAAAAACCAGCAGCTGCAAAGTAGTTTTTAGATCTTTCCTCATGTGATTCTACAGTTGTCCTGTGAAATAGGTACTATGGATTTCCCATTTTGCAGGTGAGAAAACCTGCAAAAAGAGGACCAGGATTTGAACCCAGGCTCTTAAATCACATACCTACACTGGCACAGGCGCTTATGAGTCTGCCTCCTCTGCTCAACTGTGAACTTTTGCGAGCACATTCAGTGTCTTCAGTAATCTTCACGTCATCTTTATAGCCAGGATCCAGTACTTGTTACACATTGGTACATTAGTGTATATATGAATGAATGAATCAATCAGTCATTGAAGTAATTTTGTAAATGTCTCATAAACTGCATGAGATGTGATACCAAGAGTATCTGGGAGTAATACACATATATCCGTATTTCACCCACGTGTATTTTGTCCTGAGGATCTCACAGAAGTAGAAATGTTATTCCTGCCTTTAACTGAGAAACTTAAATAGGTGAAAGAACTTAAATATTGAGCATTAAAAGCTGCTCTTATTCCTGATACTGACGGACATTATTCATATTTATAGGAAGCAACCTATCTTGTTAAGGGTTCATCGTGTGCTGACAGCTAATGGCATCAGTGGTTTAATTATTGACTTATTCTAGATCTAGAGCAGACAGACTTCCTAGTATTTTGAAAACTGCTGGACACTTTAAATGTCAGCCTTGCTTTGCAAGGGATCTTATACAAGTGTTAAGCTTCCCATCTTCCGATCATCAACTAGTTTATCAGTTAAAATGGAAGGGAGGCTTCCCAGCCCAGTTGAAATTGGCAAGATTATTCATCTTGCCTATATCGAATGTATACATAAAAATGGCCTCAGTTCCTATTTTCAATGCAAAAACAGTATGCTTAAAAGATAGATACGGGTGCCCTGCGGTTTCTGGAGCTGCCCTCATGGAGAGTCATGGAAACATGGTCTCTAGTGTGCTTTGTAATAGTAACATGTTTATGTCATGAACCAGGACCCATGTAGCCAAAAAGCTTTTTCTGCCGCCACCATGCCAAGGCTGACAACTGAATGAGGGAAAAAATGAATTAATTGCATGAATATTAACAGGTTACGTATCTATTATAACGTTGGGCCCCAAGTTGACTAATTAAAAGGAATGCAGTTTGGAAAGCTGCCACAGGCCTGCTGCTTTCATTTGGAGGACCGCAGGCTGAAGGCAGTGGCTTGCGTGCCGGGCCCAGGGAGCGCTGGTGCGGCGTACAGGCCGTCCACACGAAGTCTGCACGTCTGCGTTACACTGACGACAGGGTGGCCCACAGGCAAACAAAATGGTTAAACAATGCATAATCAAGTTTTTATTTGGTATTTCCTGCGAGGCTGTACCAGTTGCCAGGGAGTGCACTGTATTTTTTTGTTCGGCTATATTAATTGTTGACCATGGCTGGCAGAGCACCAAACAGGGACAGATAAGGAGGAAAATGGCATCTGGACATTAAAGTCCCAAGTGTACTGGGGGGTGGGGGGAGTACACACACAAAAATTACAGCATATATCAGGAATTTTCCAACTAACGATGTGCGGATGTGAAAAAGAGCCAAACTGAGCTTTCTTTGTTCGCTACGAGAGGCCCCCCTGTAACATTCCTTTTAGCTGTGCATATTTTGGCTTCATTTGTACAGTTTTAACTTTATGCTCTGTGTGGAGAAGCTCAGTTGTAACTGGTTGTTCCTAATAATTATATTGCAATAATTAAAATTCATGGATAGCTGTTAGGTTCTTGGTCATTGAGAAACTGCTTCAAAAACCAAGTCAAAGCCAAAGACTTCTTTTAAGCGACCTTTCATTTCTGTCTAAAAGATGGCTATAATTATTTCTTTGATTTACCAACAGTTTTTTTAAAAGACAAGATTCATTGATGGAAACAAAAGAGAGACAATGTCTTAAAAACTTGGGGTACGAGGATGGGGGGCAGAGGATTAATGAGATCATGTAGCCTGCAAATAAAATCTTCCCCAACTGGTTTGTAAAACATGAAAATCTTTGACAGGGACAGTCCCCTTTGCTATGCTTTAAATCCATTTAAAAATGCAAAACTAATACATACATATTCGTAAATCTGTTGCAGAAACAGAGTATGGCAGTTTTGTGACCTCGATTAGAAATCATGTTACTGGTTTAATTGAGTAATAAAATGGAACATCTCCAGCTGAACACAACTCCCTTCTTGAAAGACTGGTCAGCCTTGGGGGTCCCCGGTAACCATGAAGATGACAACATGCACTGAACCATTAGAGCTGTGAAGTATGTTTGGTAGGGGCGTCTGTTGTGGTGTTACTGATCTGTGTGTGTGTGTGGCCCTCAGGTCCAGTGGTCGTACCTGCAGCCCCCGGGGTTATGCTGCCTTTAAGTTCTGACTCCAGCATGTGGCTCCCTATAGTTATTAGCGTGTTCTGCACATCAGTTTTCTCCCGAGAATATGGGCAAGACATTCAGTGCCTACATCACAAGTCAACATAGGATTTAAACAACCAAATTTGCAACGTTCTTAGTGAAGTGCCAGACATAAGGAAAACTCACAGTAAACTTTGCCTGTCATTACATCTTTTCTATTGTGTGGAGCTCTGATGTTTCTTTTCGCTTCTCAAAATAATTGTTTCTAGTTAGCGTCTGCATTAGACTTGAATATATTTACTTAATCACCATTGACTTCTACCGTCGAACAGGTTGTTTTGTCTGTAATGAAAGCCAAGATAGTGGTTTTGTTTACTCTTAAACATTCTTGGAGAAGCTGAAATTTTAATACCTGTTTTCAGAAGCCCTTATTAAGACCAATTTGAGTTGAGAAAAGCTGAAGACTAGTATTCTCAAATAGCGCCATTCTTCTAGAGATGGACTTCTAACCACAGGATACGCATACTTGATGATGTTATAGACGGCTGCCTGGTAACACAAAGGCCATGACTTCATCTCCAAATGCTGAGAGAAAATCCTCTCTTATTACTGTCTCATATTTGATTGAATGGTTTTCATAAGAACTTATTTTAATAACTTTTGTGCATTTCAGTTACATTTTCTAGTGTTTGGTGTTTTTCACTTTCATCTCCAGAAGTCTTAACCCTTAACCTTAAACACATGTTAAGGATTCATAGACTCTGGATATTAGAATTGCACAATTCATTTCAACACCCCAGGAATTCTGTGTGCTGTCCATTCAAATAAAGGGACGACATTATTCATGATGATCAATATACAGGTACCAAACATTTTTAAATCCACAAAACTTCTTGTAGAGCAAAGCATCTGTTAAAATAGACACAAGTCCTTGACATCAGACCAGTTTTTCTCAAAGCTAAATCTTGTGTCCTGAAAACATTTTGAGGTCTTAAATAATATTACTGTTGAATAACATCTTTTGAGTCATTTAGGAAAGACATACATATATATGGGAAGTTTTTTTCTAGTGGGATCTTTACATCTTAACAGTAGGAATAAAAGCTTTATTAATTCTCTTCCACCGAAACGGTAACAACTAATAATAAATGGAATGCGGTCAGCTTTAACTTAAAACTGGAAGACTCGCTTTTCATTTCTCCAGTTGGCTTTTTCTCTTCGGCTGCTTTTTAAGTCGGGCTGTTAGCAATTTAGCATGTCTTTAATTGTAAGCACCATTCTTCCAGTCCGGAGATCCCTATAGGAAGCCCCACTCTCCCAGCCGCGCCCTCTCATTGGCTTGCTGGGAAAAGAGCATTTCTGCATAAATTGGATGCTTCCTTCTCCCCAGGAGACCAAATATGCTCATGTTTCACAATCCCCTGGTTTGTAAGCCTGAGTCCGTCGCCCGAAGCTGGAAACTTTCACTTTGTAGAACACAGCCCATGTCGAAACCCAGACCCCAGAGCCCCAACATGCTATGGGTCTGATAGCGGACTGAATGCACGCTTGTCAGCCCAGTGTTTCTGAGCTGCCTCAGCCAAAATCAGAAACCGATGTGCCTGAGAGCGGTATCCTCCAAAGAAAGGTATTTCCTTTGTGCGGCCCCAGCACACACAGTATCCAAGGGGTTAACCTGAGAGCTGCTTTGAGAACGGAGGCGAAGGTCACCGGCGGCAACAGCAAAGACTTTTAAAGCCTGCCGTCCTGAGCCTTTCACCCTGCCTTTCCCACCCAGGGGATTGTAAACATTGGCTCCCGGCCACCACGTCCCACAGCACAAAACTTCTCTGTGCTTTCAGCATATACACTTATGCTCTTTTTTTTTTTTTTTTAATGGAAGCTGAAGCAAAGGCGCGTTCTTGCTGGGAGCACAGAGAACGTGTTTCTGTTCGGGGAAAGGAAAGAGATCCCATCCTGCTGGAATGTGGAAGCATGCAGATATGCTTATTTAGCGGTGCTTCACATGGAACTTAGCCGCTGCTCTTAGCCTGTCTTTCTCAAGTCAAAAGAATGTGTAGAATGCTGTCACTTAATCAGAACCCAGAAGAGCTCTTTTATCTGCCATTTGTTAGTAACTAGCAATATTGCCCTTATCTCTTTGTCCTTTAGCTCCAGCCAGTGCCCTGGTATATGAGCACTGGTAACAAGAAAACACTTATTACCTTGAGCGTTTGCTTCTTGTTTTTCTTTTTTAAAACTTCAGAGTTCTTTAATCACCATCTAAGAAGTTGAAGGGATTTTTTTTTTTTAACTTAAATAAAGTTGTCTTAGTCCTGGGACCATGGTTGTTCGGTGATGTGGAAAAGAAACTGAGATGATTCATATACTTACGCTGCCATTGATACCTGCCTCTATAAAAGTCTGTTATCCACACAACTTGTACATAACCTTTATGAATTCAGTCACATGAAAAAGTGGAATTTCCAGAAATATTATACATAGCTTAAATTTCTCCTTCCTCAGTGTTTTAATATTTTGTAGGGGGGTTAATATCCTTTCACCTATTTTAAGTAATTTTATGTCATTTCAGTCATTTAATATAATAGTTTTTTTCTCTTCAGTGATCTCTAAAGACACAGCTGAAAAATTCATGGTGATCAATCCATACGTTATAATAGTAGCTCAGGGCAGAAAAAATCATACCCCATGACATTTTTTTAAAAGTGTATTTCAGAGGCAGGCATATAATAGCGTACCCGTTTCTTCTGAAATGGCTACTATGAGCCCATTTTGGAATAAATTTGGATGCTTGCCTACAGAAAGGTCAGTCACTAAACATTCCTGTTTGAGTAACGATGCTTGATTCTGAAAAGCCCGACATCAGCCCCTGCCACATCGCACAGACATGCAGACAGGCTCTGCTCTAGCCTCTAGCTGCAGTTGATGACAGATGTGTGACTTTGCCTTCTGCCTCTCAGCTGAAATGACTCTTAGAGGTTCTTCACCAACTCTTCTGGAATTCCAGTGTTGCTGTATGGAATCACAGAGTCCGTTGTGTACTTATAAAGGTCCTTTACGTTTTCCTCTTGATCAGAGTTCCCTTTCTCAAAGTGTGACGGTTCTGTGATCAGCACCCCTGACCTGGATGTGTGTATGGGTTGACAGCACCACGTCCAGGTAGCTTCACCAAGCAGGTAGAATGTATTTATTCTTGATTATTGGAGTCTAGGCTTGGAAGGACTTTAGAAATAATCTCATGTGACCTCTGGATTTTATAATTGAGGATGCTCAGTCATGTCCAACTTTTTGCATCCCCATGGACTGTAGCCCTCCAGGTTCCTCTGTCCATGGGATTCTCCAGGCAAGACTGCTAGTGTGGGTTGCCTTTCCCTTCTCCAAGGGATCTTCTCGACCCAGGTATCAAACCTGGGTCTTCTGCAGTGCAGGCAGATATTCTTTATTGTCTGAGCCACCAGGGAAACCCCTATAGGAGAGGAACCTGGGGCCCATTGATACCAAATTACTTTTTTTTTGAGACAAAACACAGATATTATTTACTGATATATCTGGAGCTAAAACCAGGTCTCTAGATTTCAGTCCAGGACTGTTTCTCTTACTCCATCTAGCCTTGTAGCCCCTGTACTGCATGATGAGCTGCCTGACAACCAGAGGTGGGCATGAGGTTCACCGATGCTGCTATTCACACCGTGGGTGTGCCTCCATAGGCTGAAATTGGCAGAAGTGATTATGAGCAGGTCTTTTGTACCCTGAGCAGGAAGTAGCATCAAGTCTTGGTCCCTACTTATCCCCAAGGTGTCTAGTGACTGGCATTTCAACTCTTTAGCTCATCGGCTTGTCATGCCTCAGTTTTACTCTGATAAGTTTCTCTCAATTCCTATAGCATTCTCTTTTTCTCTTGCCTGTTTAACATGTCTCATATTAAAGACTGACTCTACCACACTACAGTGAACTCTCCATCAAAGCTGACAATATGACCAAAGCTATACACGGAGGCTAACTGAGAGCACTAAATGCTTTTATGACTAGATAAGAAAGACTGACTCTAACTGCGAAAGCATCAATCCAAGGACCATAAAAGAAAAGGAAGTCTTTTCAATAGGCATCTATTGCATTTACTGTTTTCTAAAGATGAATGTACCCATCATGAAAAACAGAAACATTGTTGAAGTGCATAATGATTAATTAATTAGAAAAATGTCTATCTAAATCAGGAGGCAGGAGTAAATAATGTTTGACATACAAATGAATGAATTAGGGGGAAAAAAGTGTAAAATGGAAAAAGAAACCAGAGTTGGTCCTTCCTAAAGACTAATAGCAAAGACAATCTTCTGGCAAAGAGAAGTGTGTGTTAGTCACTCAGTCATGTCCAACTCTTTGTGACCCCATGGACTGTAGCCCCCCAGGCTCCTCTGTCCATGGGATCCTTCAGGTCAGAATACTGGAGTGGGCTGCCATGGCCTCCTCCAGGGGATTCAGCCTGACCCAGGGGTTGAACCTGGGTCTCCTGCAGTGCAGGCAGATTCTTTACCATCTGAGCCACCAGGGAAGTTACTTCTGGCAAAGCTGCTCGAGAAAAAAGAGAGTGCTATTACGGAACACATCAGTGACCTTTGCTACTGGCTAGTAGGCCTTTTGAAAACTTGGGGGCATGTGAGACTGGACAGATAGAATAGGGTGCAGTGCTGATCAGGAAACCTGGAACATCAGGGTGCCTCCTCTGACTGCGTGCCTTCCCGGTCTTAAGCCTAGGCTCCCCTTGTCTCTCTCTGTGTGACTCTGTTCAGTAACCTAGGTAAGAAAAACAGATGTCACCTATCTCTGTATGTTTTAGGTTCTCATGCAAGCAACAGAACAGAGAAAATATATCCTGTAACAACAACAACAAAAAGTTTGGGACTGAGCAAAACAGATTGCTCTTATTATTTTCAAAACTCCTAAGTCGTTCTCATCAGACCCTGTTGGTCCATGACCTCTGTGTAAGAAATTAAGTGCTGAGTGGTGGGGGTATGCAGTATTAAGAGAAAGATTATGCTTGAGAGGTTTATAGTCTGGTGTAATATAGTAAGTGTGATAAAAGTTCCAATCAATGAGGTACCCTGTAAAGAGCAAGGACAAAAAATATCATGGAGGTACCAGCGCATAAAAATGCCTGGTTTTCATTAATAGACACTTTTTCTCACAATACTCCCCATGAGAAAAAATCATGGAATGCCTTGTATAGCTCCATGAAAAAATGAATTTATTGTAACAGTCACAAAGGATTCAGGTATCTCAAGGTAAGCTTCCATTCTCTTCACAAGTAGCAGCTTCTCAGTCTTGGCAATTGAGGCAGAACGGTACTGCCTTGGTTGGTTGGTTTATATAGACTTATCTTGGGAGTGAGACTCAGCACACATTTACCTCTGACTCATTGGCAAATGCACTGCTGAAGGTCCTTCCTGTTAGTGTCGATGAGTTCGATTTTGCTGCAAAATGTGTTTCCTATCGCCAAGGCTTTCAGATGGGATGGTTCAGACTTTCAGTCCCATAAGTCTCATGGGAGCAAGAGTTTGACATCCCTCAGTTTTTTCAGTGACGGCTTATTGTTCTCTTGTATTACATTTCAGAAACTTTAAAAATGTCAAAGGCTTTCTTTACCTCTCAGGTCTTCTATTTCTTTGTATATACTTGAGGTTTTCCTTTGAAGAGGTTTACTCCCTCTGCTGGTTTTAACTATGAAATGAATGAACGCATGTGATAAGTATATTTCTGATGACAGATCCCAGGGGTTGCTTGCCTGTGGTGTTCTTTGCCTTAGACTTTCTCCAAAGTGTAAACTTCTACTTTTGTTTGACTCCCTCAAATTCTGGATATAAAATCGCCCAGGAATCTGAGAGGATTTTTTATATTTCTTTTGAGAACAATATGAAATTCTATGAGACTTGTAGTAATTTGACACTTAAGTTAAGTCTGGCATGCATATTTATAGTATATAATATAATAGATGCTTAATAAATATTTATCAATTTCTTGATTGCAGCTGTATTTTTATTGTATACAGATTGTGCATGCTTTAATGCAGGAGTAATAAATCACTGATTCTTTTTGATGAAGTCATTGGTGTTTCCATAGAGCTTTCTCCATGTAGTTCCACGTAGTTCTTACTGTAGTTCCAGCCACACTGTAATACAGTATTTCTTTTTATATTTGCCTTGCTAGACTGTGAAGCCCTCCAGAACAGGCACTGTCTGTTATTTGTCTTTAGAGTCTCAGACCCTGTTGGTGAACTTCAACATATTACACAACTAAAAGCTTCTTCCCAAATGGTGTCCAAGAGCCAGAAAGTTTAATTAACCAGAACTGTTTTCTCCATTCTACTTTTACCATAAAAAGGTAATTGAAGGTAAATAACTTATTTGAAATACCCGCTTTCTAAATGTGAGCACGTGTGTACTACAGAATATAGTTAGTATAGTTAATACAGACGTAGCAAGACCGCCCCACCGTCTCCGCTTGTATATTATATAGTAGCGGTCAGTGCTATGATGGTTATACCAGAGCCCTGAACGATCTTTTTGCAACTTATATTTTCTTTTTATACCTTCATTTTCAATGCAAAACCAGCTTGTCATTTACATTGCTTGCTTAAAGCAAGCTACACCAGCTCTAATTTTTTCAAGATGGCATTAGTTAAGAAGGCTAAGTTGCGTGCAGCATACGTTCCACACTTATTTTGGGTTGTTTGTGCTCCTAACACCGGATGTTGTCTTGGACCATTGCTTTCAAAGCATTTTCCAAGGACCTCTAATTGTATAGGATAGTGAGAGGTATTATATGTGTGGGCGGGGAGGGGGCGAGGCACATTTCAGTAATACTTAGTAAATGTTGAATTAAATAGATTTCCTTTTTAAATGTAAAGCTTCTCAGATCCTCTAATATTCCAGGGTTAAAAATGTGAATTTCAGGAGAGTGGATTCAGCATATTCCCAAATTTGTTTTATTTAGAGCTGTTTTTTAAAATATTTTTATGTATTTCTTTATTTGTCTATGTCAGGTCTTAGTCATGGCACGGGATCTCCACTCCTTGTTGTGGCATGCAGGATCTTTTTGATGAAACATATTTTGGCATTATTGTCTTCTAAATTCCCTTTGGGAAACAGGAGTATAGACAGTCAGGACTTAACAGTATAACCAAATAGGTTCCTTCCTCATTTTCTCCAAGATACTGTCAATATTCATCTCTTACTGGAAATGTTTTAGTTGATAGGAAATATTGATGGAATGGCTTTAGCCTGTTTTTGAAGCCGAATGTAAAGTCCCCCAGATGCTGTGTGTGTCTTTCTGGCCTGAGTCACAGTATTCCTTCCTGTGCTTCTCACTGCACTTTTGAAATCAGTCAGAAGCTAAAGCCCTGTAAGTGCAGGAACTGAGGTGCATTCACCATCACGGAGTGCCCGCCATCCAGTAGCACTCTGCAAATGTTTATCTAGCAAATGAAGAAAATAATTTTTCCAGTTGTTCAGGTTTCTAAACAAAGGAAAATGGTACCACATGTATACTGATTATTGTCCTGCAGTGCACCCCGCGCCCCCAGAGTAGTTGTCATGGTTCCCCGTGTTTAAATTTCACGCCAGAGTGAATGTGAACACAGGCTCACCACAGAAGGAAAAGTGGCTACATGACCTCTTCAGAGGGAAGTGTGGCAGCAGGGGCCAGTAGCCGAGCGTTTGCCTCTTGACTAGGCTACAGGACCATGTACTGACAGGTACGACTCTGGACTTTATAATGATGTTTCAGCATTTTGTTCATAGAGGAAATCTAGTAAAAACCACCTCCACCAACTTCTACAGCTTCTACGTTATTAATATTTTAACTTAGAATCTTGGCAGAGACATTGCAAACTACTTCTCTGTGTAGTTTCCCTACTCAGTACCCACAGTATCTAAGAACTTTGCATAAATAGTTATATGCCTCCAGAGAAGGACAAGCAGATGCTTAAAGAGTTAGAAATTTGCTGAAAACCATTTTTAATGGTTTTCAAGAGCAAAAGTGAAAAACCGTTTTTAATCTATTGAGCCACACAAATGATAGTTATTATTATTGATTCTGCCATTTCAAAGACTCAAGTTAGGGCTTTAGTAAATACAGACTATATTATAATGTTTTGGAAATTTATGTTCTTACAAATTTATCAAAGTGTAAGAGGCTCCACTACAGGCTAACTTGACTGGTTGGGAACATCAAATGGTGGCAAAAAAGTGGAGACACTGGAACTCTGATGCATTCCTAGTGGGAGTATAAGATGGTTCAGCTATACTTGGAAAAACAGTTTTGTAGTATTTGCTGACCATATGCCTTCCCTCTCTCAGTAGATAGACAGACAAGTAGATATATACATGTGTTCAAGAGAAATGAATGCCTATGTCCAATAAGAGACATGCACAAAAATGCTCATAACAGAATGTTCATTCACCATGTGTGTTAATCACTATAACCAAGAACTAAAACACCCATCAAAAGAAAAAAAAAATGGCTAAATACATTCTGGCATGTCAACACAATGGAATACTACACAGCAAGGACAGGGAACAAACTACTGATATTGTCAGCAAGTTGTTAATAAAACAACTTACATATTAAGTTGAGTAAAAAAAGAAAAAAGCCAGACACACAAACCGCATGATTCCTTTTATATGAAGTGCAAGAAGACCCAGCAGTACTCATCCATGATGATAGAATGGTATTGACTAAGAAAGAGACAGAGAGCACTTTCCATGGAGAGGTAAATGTTCTGTATCTCCATCTGAGTGGTGGTTACCTAGGTGTGTACATATGTAAGGGTTAGGGGGACAGAGAGAAAGAGAGAGCTGGCAATAGATGGCTAAAGCTTATTTGCTCTTTACAAGAAATTTCCTCTAAGGTACAATGTATAAATGTGATTCTGCTTCCTTATTTATGAATGTGAAACACCTTTTGTATCTTCAGAATAATCTAAAGCAGATGTATTATTTTTTTTTCCCCCTGGTCTTATCTTGTTTTTGTAGTTTGGGAAAAAATTTTCAAGAACCTCTCTCTTGGTCTCACATGTAACACAGTCATTGAATGCCTGGTGTATGCCAGACACTGGGCCAGGCTTTGGAGATCCAAAGGTAATTAAGGTCTAATGCTGCCAGTGAGTCTTGTTGGGATGATGGAGATGCAAACAGTTTCTTGTGGTCATATCACACCTCAGCTGGGGCTATAAGAGGTGTGGGATATAGAGCTAGTAGCCTCTCAGAATGTTCTGGAAGGCTTTACCAAAGGCATCTTTTTTTTTTTTTTTAATTTTAATGAAATTAACTTTATTATAGAAATTATTCTGAGGCTTTCTGGGGAAGACAAATACATTTCAACATAAAACAAATTGAATTATATCAAAGACACACTCTACCTTTTAGCTATCAACTTTGTTTCTTCCTTGAGTTTATATCTTACCCTCTTTTTTTGCACAGAAACTTCACCCATTAACAACCTTTGGAAAACCAGCATATATTTCTTTTTTTAATTCATTTATTTTTATTTGGGGGATAATTGCGTTACAGTACTGTGTTATAGTTTCTGCTGTACATCAACGTGAATCAGCCATAGGTATACATCTGCCCCCTCCCTCTTGAACCTCCCTCCCATCTCCCACGCCATCCCACCCATGTAGGTTGTCACAGAGGCTGATTTGAGCTCCCTGAGTCATACAGCAAATTCCCACCGGCTGTCCATTTCACACGTGATACAGTGTGTATCTCCAGGCTGCTCTCTCAGTCTGTCCCACCCTCTCCCTCCTCCTCTGTGTCCACGAGTCTCCTCTGTGGCTGCGTCTCCATTGCTGCCCTTCCAGCAGGTCCATCAGAACCATCTTTCTAGAGTCCATATATACAGCATATTCATCTTACATAAATCTAGTATATGTTGTTCTAGCTTTAATTAGATGCCAAGGGATGACACCGACGTGGAACATCAGCCCGTAAACTATAAACCGAAACGTAGAAGCAATTGATATATCTCAATAAAACTCTGAAATTTATGGCCCTGCTTTTCTTTTTGCCGTATATCAGGGTCCTCAATATATTAAGCGGCTAAAATGGTGGTTTAAGATTACCTTTCAATGGCTAAAGAATAATTAAAGTTTTTATGTAATCTGCGTGTTTCCTTAGATATCACTGTTATCACTTCTTAGGCCATTTATCAAAGCCCTGACAGTTTCAAGGATAAAAGAAGCTTACCTGCCACAGATTTCTAGAAAGCAGCAACATTCTTTGAAATGTTTATAAATGGAAAAGTCATCTTTCTTTGAATTAGCTCTGAGGTAAAAGCCAAGTTATACCCAGACTGGAGAGTTACTTTTCCTTTCAAGTCGTCTTTGCATGCAGCAACCACACTGCCCCGAACACATGTGCAGCCTGAGCTCCTGAGCATAGGTGAGAAGCCTTCCGCTGGTTTTTATGTTCACATATGTCTCTCTCTCCTGATGGCGGATGTACCTAGAAATACTGGTGAGTCCTTGGTATTAGTGTGGTTTCTCCTAGAAACTGAGACAATTTTAAGAGAAGCCTTGCAGCTCATCAAGAGCAAATAAATTCTGTATTTTATAAGTGTTTAAAGAGCAGAACTATCCTCCCTTTTGGTAATCCTTTCCTTCCCCTCCTCGCAGAGAAGATACAAAGATACTAAAAATTCTTTAAGCATAGGAAAGAAAGGGAAAATAAAGGGCACATGTTACCCATCCGTCTTTGCTCTTTTTTAATAATTTGGAAATCAGACCATAAAATCCAGAACAATGTTATGTCCATATAGTTACACTGAACCTTCAAATCTGAAAATATTGTATGCCCAGGGATGTGAATGAAACAGTGGGTGGTAGTATCCAGGCTGTCCAAACTGTATTTTCCATTCTCTGGTTTCCACAGCCCTAGCGCTCTGTGCATTTCGCTGTGTTATCAAGTTAAGAAGGCACCCTGTTAGCTGTGTCAGCATAAATGGATGAGGGTGAGTCTGCCACAGAGTATAGCTTGGGGAACTGGTTAGATGGGGGTTTCATTTGCAGAGACAGGGAATGCAGAAGGAGAACAAGTTTCAGGGGAAGGTCTTTTGCTGTGGTCCCCAGAGAAGGAATGTTCTGGGAGGACATAGCGAACTTGCCTTTGATGATCACACCGCACCAGAGCATTGTGGGTAGGGACACCTTCCCGACCCTCCATCCACGATCCTGAACCCCCAACTGTGAAATCCTTTGGGACAGCATTTCCCTGGGTAGGGGGAGGGACAGGAGGATGGGAAACATTTCTTTTGTTCTTGGGATATCATGAACCTGGGGAGGGGGGGTCCATGATGGGGGGATGCCTTTTGTTCTAGTCAGCTTTCCTGTTAACTCACATTGTTATGGAGATGATTGTTTGGGGAGGGGGTGTTTTGTTTTGCTTTTGTGCTTATTGCTTTTGTTTCTGGCTGTCCAGCGTGGCTTCCTGGATCTTAGTTCCCTGACCAAGGATGAAGTTGGCCCATGGCAGTAGAAGGCACCATGTCCTAACCACTGGACCACCCAGGAATTCCCAGAAATGATTGTTTTACAAATACAGACATTTATAGTCATAATAAGGCATAAGACCAAAAAGCCAACAAAGAAAAGTCTCTACACTGAGGAGAGTCAACCTGAATCAGATAAACCTTGTTTCAAATCTTGCTTGTACCATTTACTAGTTGATTGGGTCTTGGACAAGTTGCTTAATTTCTGAAGTCTCAGCTTCCTTATCTTTAGAGATAGAGTCATGGATACTGACTTCATACCACTAACCTGCAGATGCTCCACGCAGACAGGTGAGGTCCATCTGGCACAGGACTTTACATCTTCTGTGCTCTGCAAATGTTTTCGTTCCCTCCTTCCCTAACCTGCTTCTTTACCCCCCAGATGGGATACAAGTGAAAGCTTTTAGGAGAAGAGATCACAAAATAACACAAGATCCCACAATAATCCATCTGCTATTCAACAGTTCTTCTTGTCAGAGCATACTTCCTTCCTTCTAACCAGAATTCCTAATGGTGCACTCTAAGTCCTCTGCACTGTGGCCTTCTCCTTTTTTGTTTGCAGTTTTAATCTTGCTAAACGAACGGCATGAAACATCCTAATCTCTGGGAGCATGTTTTCTTTAGTTCTTGCCTTTAATAGCGAAAGCACATTAGTGGGAACTCTGGAGTCCTCTGGAGACCTTACGTTTATTGCCGGTTGCCCCGACTAGTTAGCTAGCATGCATCTCTGTGAACCTTCTAGATGAAGGTGTGTGCTTACGAACTTCGGGGAGAGTGGTTTTTTCAGAATGGGCTGTACCTTGATAGTTCCTTCCAGCTCAGAAACTGCACACCCTTCCCATTTAAGGAAAGGAGAGCCCACAGATTTTAAGATGTTGAAGAATGTTTGAGCCTAAACTTAGGTCCTCAAACTGTGCATCCATTTCCGTCACTTGCACTGACCAAATAACCTACAAGTGTTCACATGATAGTTTTACATGCAGCCCGTATTAAGGATGAACATAGTCACCAAGGAGGAAGAGGCGTGGACTTAAAGAGACATGCAGCTGTTTTCATCATAAAAAGTCAGTTTGTAAATTTACTTCCAGGTCTGAGTGGTGATGAGGCTTCCCAAAGCATATAGATTTTCTTAAGTGTTAAAACAACCTTTAAAAGGAAACGATGAGCTCTACAGCCTGCCATATCCTGTGTGCAGAATAATTTTCGTTTCTACTTATCTGTGAAGGTTGAAGGAATGTCTACAAATATTTGCTTGGTTTCTATGGTGAAGGCAGAGAGAGATCAAGTGTGTGATTGTTCAGTGTCAAAATCAAAACTACACTATACTGTACTTCTAAAAAGAGAGTGCGTTTGTTGCTTGAAACATAATAAGACATTTAGCGAGTAGTAACTATTTTAAGTTTCACAAGTTCAGGATGAAATTTAAACAATACGGCCTGAAGGAAAACATGGGCCCTTCAGGCATGTTAAAACTTCATTTTCCAAAAATAAAATGGTCCTCACACTTTATTAAAAAGTCATCTGTTGATTAGAGATAATGTTGGTGGACTCTAAGGATGCCTTGTTGTGGGCATGGGGACATGACCACAGTAATTCTTTTTTTTTTTTTTTTTAAATAAGTTTATTTATTTATTTTTGACTGTGCTGGGTCTTTGCTTTATGCAGGCTTTCTCTGGTTGTGGCAGGCAGGGCCACTCTCTGGCTGTGGTGCTCGGCGTCTCTTACTGCAGAGCACGGGCTCCTCTAGGGTGCTCGGGCTTCAGTAGCTGCAGCTTGTAGACTCAGCAGTTGCTGTTTGTGGGCTCTGGAGCACAGGCTCAACAGTTGCGGCCCACGGGCTAAGTTGCTTCTCCGCATGTGGGATCTCCCCGGATCAGGGATCAAACCTGCGTCTCCTGCATTGGCAGGAGGATTGTTTGCTAGTGGGCCACCAGGAAAGCCCTATAAATTTCTACTATATTAGAAACCCCTTCGTCTGCCCTAGGTATCCCTACTAACCCTGGAACCCTGCATTCATTCTGCTGTCTTCTGGCTGCCCTTGCATTTTTGAAACATACATTTTTTTTTTTGGTACTTCCTTAGGTTTTTAGTTTATTATTCTTTATGCTTTAAATATACAGTACATACTATTTTTCATATTTGAAAAGTCAAATAGGAAAAAAACATTTTTTCCCCAAAAAAAATGAGTGAATGAAAGAAAGAGAGTAGTTGTCTTAGCATTCCTGTTGGTGTGGGGGTAGGTTGAAGGGGGAAATACATTTAAATCAGAAGCACCAGACAAGTGGAACATACATTTAAAAAAAAAAAACAAAACCTCATATGCACAATGCTTTGTCAGCTCCTGAGGATGAAAAGTCCACTTAGGAACAGCCTCTACCCTCAGATGGTAAAGAATTCGCCTGCAGTATGGGAGACCTGGGTTCGATCCCTGGGTTGGGAAGATCCCCTGGAGGAGGGCATGGCCACCCACTCCTGTATTCTTGCCTGGAGAATCCGCACGGACAGGAAGCCTGGTCGGCTACAGTCCCTGGGGTCGCAGAGTCTGACATGACTGAGTGACTAAACACAGCACAGGCAGTGAGTACATGGTGAATGGAATACAGTGTGATAAGCGCTGCATTTCCATGTAACTGGGCAGGATCAGGCAGGGCAAGACTCACAGGAATTAAGAGTGGAGTCATGAGAGAGAGAACTTTCCAGAGAAAGGATTTCAATCTATGAGAAGGCCACGAGGCACGCATGACATAGCACGTATGTTTGTACAACCATAAAGCCTCTGAACGGGTGGAGGACGCTTTCCCATGAAGGAGGAGCAGGCGATAAAGCCAGAGAGAGGGTGGGAGCCAGATCATGAGTTGAACTTGAACTTGACCCTGAAAGCTCTCAAGAACGGTGGAAGGATTTTAAGGAGGAATGGAGTGAGCACAGCTGTAGATACAGAAGAAGAGCCAGAGTGGGAGAAAATCTAGTGAAAGAAGACCCCTGAGGAAGCTGCTGTGACCTGTAGCAGTTAATGGGGGGACTGTCAGGGTCTGGTGACTTGATTGAGAATGGGGTTGTGTGGGAAGGAACCTGGGCAGCTGGTGACTTGACTTGCAGAGAGAGGGAATCTAAGAGGAAAGACAGTGTGTGCATTTTGGAATTGAAGTACCTATGGGAGTACCAGGGCTTCCCAGGTGGCGCTAGGGGTAAAGAACCCACCTGCCAATGCAGGAGACTTAAGGGAGGCCGGTTTGATCCCTGGGTTGCGAAGATCCCCTGGAGCGGGCCACAGCAACCCACTCCAGTATTCTTGCCTGGAGAATCCCACGGACAGAGGAGCTTGGCAAGCTACAGTCCATGGGGTCGCAAAGAGTTGGACACGGCTGAAGTGACTTAACATGGGAGCACCAAGTGGTGATGTCCAGGAGACAGCTGGACGTGCACATCAGAATTCTGGATACCATGTGGACTTGAGGGTCATCCATTATGATGCTTCCCAGGAGTTGTGCAGCACATTAGGAAAGCAGTTGCTCAAGAATATCCTTGTTGTTGCTCAGTCGTGTCTGACTGTGATCCCGTGGACTGCAGCACGCCAAGTTTCCCTGTCCAGAAAACAATTGTTTAAGGGACTGATTGGGAAAGAGGTGGCCAAGGGGTTACTGGAAAGTCCCTGGGACCCCACCCCAAGTTCTCCTTCAGCCAGCTAATTTGACTTGCTGCTCTTCTGGTTGTGACCCACCCTGTCTAGGATAACAGGGTAGCTCTCCTAGAGTGCACACTCAATGATAAACTGAAGTTCACTTGCACCTTTAAAGACTTGATGTCTAGAATAATACCTTTATAAAGTAAATTTGCTTAGACATGAGCAAAATGGGAGAAAGGCATAAGGCTTAGAAAGAGATGGTCAGTGCCCAGGAAATGGCACCCTACTCCAGTACTCTAGTCTAGAAAATCCCATGGACAGAGGAGCATGGTAGGGTACAGACTATGGGGTCGAAAAGAGTCGGACACGACTGAGCAACTTCACTTTCACTGATATCATGAAAGGTCAGAGCCCAGATCCTTGAACTCCCCTTCATTCATCCTTCAGTGGGTCACTGTCCCCCTCGGACACAGGACACAGGTCTCTATCTACAGAGTGCCTCTTCTCCAAAGAGTCCCTTCACCTTGGGCTCAGCTCTTTGCCCTGTGCCATTGTGCTTTGAGTTTTCGGACACATTCTCAGAATCAAATGAGGTTCAGCCCACCTCCCTCCACAGATACAGTTCCTTTTTTAAAAATACACGGTTAGTGGGGCTTCCCCATGGTTACGACTGCATGTATCTGATGCAGGGGGGCGGGGGGGTGGGGGATGGAATGCAGGTTTGATCCCTGATCAGGTAACTAAGATCCCACATGCTGCATGATGCAGCCAAAAAAATTTTTTTTAATTTAATAAATAAAAATGCAGAATTACTCAGAGGTCCTCAGTTATTTTAGACATTGTTGGCCCTGTATTCTCCAGGGTAGAGGACTGCCTCTCTCTACCATCAGCGCTGACCCCAGGAGTTAGTTGCCTGTGGTTCTTTCATGTGTCCAGTCATCAGATAGTAAGTGAGCACCTTCCATGCATTGACACTCTGTGTACACTGTGGCCGATGAATGGAATGACTCTAATGGAAAATAGGAGCTATGACGGTGCAATGCAAACTCAGGGGAGAGCAACCACCCCCAGCTAAGAGATCAGGAAAGGCTTCCTGGAGGAAGTGATCTGTGAACATTCAGACCAGCAGAGACTCAAGGAAAGAATATGCCACAGAGAGAACCACAGAAGCAGTGACCAGGTAGTTGGAAGCCAGTACATCTACACGGGAGCCAGAGGTGGTCCCCACTGGCTGGTCCCCAGTGAGTCTGGACAGCTGGGGTTCTGGAAAGATAGGCAGCCTTCCTGCGGGTAGCAGATGCACAGCAGAGGCCATGATTGTCGTTGGCTCAACTCCCAAAATCTGAAGACATTTTTGTGTAGACTTCGGCCATTTTTTTGTCATACACCAGAACATCTTTTTCTGGCCCTTAGGTTATAAATGTGTCTAGTTGAGATGATTCTGTTATTATTATTTGTTGAAAGTACTTTGTATGTTAACTTTTATTGGCATTGTCCTCTTTTAATGCTTTCCATTTAATTGGCCTTATAATGACAAGACTGGGCCAGAAAGAATTAAAATTCTGATGGTTTATAGTCTCTTAATTGTATGATTTTAAAGAACTGAATTTTGAGACCCTTTAGGAAAAGTCAGTGAAATTACCACTAATTTTGATGTTCACTTTGCAAAAGCATGGATGTCTTCTGGAGGGAAGAAACAGACATACTAGAGAGTTGTATGGGCTTCTCTGGAGACTCAGTGGTAAAGAACGCACCTGCCAGTGCAGGAGACATGGGTTCAGTCCCTTTGTTGGGAAAATTCCCTGGAGAAGGGCATGGCAGCCCACTTCAGTATTCTTGCTTGGAGAATTCCATGGACAGAGGAGCCTGATGGGCTACAGTCCATGGGGTCACAAAGAGTCGGACCCGACTTAGCGACTAAACAACAACTTCACAACAGAAGGTTTTATACTGGTGTGAAGAAAATAAACGGCTTAGAGAACAACTTAGAAAGCCTTCACTTGGACAGTATAAAAATCCTGAGTTATTCTAAGGATTTTATCCTTATTTCTCAGAAATCGCTACAGAAGTTTACATTTGAGACTTACTGAAATTGGCCCCAGAAGAATCACCACACTGTTCCCCCTGACAAGTACTTACTAAAGCAAAGAGCAGGCAAGGATGTATTGGTTCTATACAGTATATGGATTTTTTAAGTCATTACCATTGCTACATCATTTAAGACCTCTTAGAATGCTAACAGAGGTCCCTGTACAAGTCATCCAGTCTAAATGTCCTCTATGACGGATAAGAAAGCTGAGAAAAAGTCAGCACCCACCGTAGTTTCTTCATCAGCAAACTGGATGCATTAGTCAGGTCCCAGCAGGAAATAGATGGCAGACCCAAAATAAGACAATTCAAGGAAGGTTTGTTTACAGAGAGAAGATTGACAAAGAAGTGGGTTTAGGGGAAGCCCAGCGGATGGTATGAACTTGAGTCTCACTTGCATCAAGCTGTTACCATTCATTCCCAGGCTTGAAGGGTGATGGGGAGCAGTTAACTGGAGTTGGGTGGAGTGGGCTGCCTGGGAAGGACATTGACTTTGTGGTGACAGCCCTGCCAGCTCTGGACCACCTTGCTGGGAGGAAATCAAGGGGTTAAAAACTCAGCTTCACTGTTCTCCTTCTCTCTGAACTCCTGCCTTGGCTTCCCATTGGCCAAACCCAATAAGAAGCTGAAGGCAAATGATCGACACAGGTCCACCTCCCAAGAATGGGGCCCCCGTGCAGAGAGGCAAAGGGAAGCTGGCCCAGCACGATGTACTTACTGTGCTTCAGTGCTCTTTAAGCACGTAGCCATAGATTAAGGATGACTCAGAGAATATCTGCTAAGGTTTTCGGGATCTTGGTGAAAGGGTACATGAATTAAAGACTGCAAAATCTAATATTAAGTAAGAATGCTTTACTCTGACATGTATTTTGAGTCAGAGTTGGCCTTGGCTCTACTTTATCTTATACTGTACTGAACTATTTCACAAAATTGTGAATAGAGATCAAAGCAGTTTAAACAGATACATCCACTTGTGTAAATATCCTTGAACTCCCCTTGTCTTTGGCTCCCCCTCCTATTGCCAAATCCATCCAGCACCTCTAGAGGCTGTTAATACATGTAGTGATTGTAATAAACATCATATTTGCTTGGGTTCCAGCTGGCTGCAACCACCAAACTCTGTCCATAGTTCCTATTGTTATCTTTGCTTAGTAGACAACGTCATTGTTACCCTTAGAAGCCACCTTTGTCTTAGATTTCTAAATGTTGATCTTTATACATTGTACTGATTGTTTACACAGCATGTCTTTTAACTGTAGAATTATTAAACTGAGAGAATATGTGGGTAGAAATTAATTGATTATATTGTTGAAAGTTTTCTATGTTACTTCATGCATTAAAACCTTGAACAAAACGGATTTTTTTATGTTTTGTTCATTCTTTATAAAACTTTCTGTTAAAAATTAGTAAATCTGCTTTCCTGTGACTTAAACTGGTTTTAAGTGAGGCAGTCTTCCATCAGAAATTTTTAGAGGTACAGAACTGTAGTAGTTCCTTAGGAAACAGAATTTATACTTTAATGTCAGGGAAATTTGTTACAATTTGTTCTCAGAAGCTTGGAAGTTATGTATTTGAAATCCTATGAAATTACAGAAGTTGTCATCATTTCAGATATTTTAAAATTACAGTGACTTAAAGTGAGGATTGGGAGCAGGCACTGGCAACCCACGCCAGTACTCTTGCCTGGAAACTCCCATGGACAGAGGAGCCTGGTGGGCTGCAGTCCATGGGGTCGCTAGGAATCAGACACAACTGAGCGACTTCACTTTCACTTTTCACCTTCATGCATTGGAGAAGGAAATGGCAACCCACTCCAGTGTTCTTGCCTGGAGAATCCCAGGGACGGGGGAGCCTGGTGGGCTGCCGTCTATGGGGTTGCACAGAGTCGGACATGACTGACATGACTTAGCAGCAGCAGTGAGGATTGAAGGACTATGGGTCAGAAAATGGAATGGCCACATGTATTTGCAAATTAAAACTAAGGAAGCTTACTTGATACATGAGCTAATGTTACATAAATAGGGAATAATCGTTAGATTTATATCTATTGCAAAAGCCAGTCATTTATTATTTTAAATGTAAGTTCTGAATAGCATCAGAGAAGGCGATGGCACCCCACTCCGGTACTCTTGCCTGGAAAATCCCATGATGGAGGAGCCTGGTGGGCTGCAGTCCATGGGGTCGCGAAGAGTTGGACGTGACTGAGCGACTTCCCTTTCACTTTTCACTTTCATGCATTGGAGAAGGAAATGGCAACTCACTCCAGTGTTCTTGACTGGAGAAGCCCAGGGACGGGGGAGCCTGGTGGGCTGCCATCTATGGAGTCACACAGAGTCGGACACAACTGAAGTGGCTTAGCAGTAGCTGGACAGCATTAGGGTTATTTTCCTGGAGAATCAACTAGAAATGTATAGTTCATACTTTTTGACATTCATGCATTTGAATTTTATAAGGATTAACCAAAAAGATATCTCTTTAGATAAATGTTGATGGTTCAAAAAGACTATAAACATAAACCCAGTGAATGAATCTAATTCCTCTCACCTTGTTACAATGATTTAAACATAGCCCAATTAAAAATCTCTAAGACATAATAGAGAGTTTTTTAAATCTTAACTTTCACTGAAGTTATCAAATGGGAATTTGGTGAATACATTTGTACCATGCAGAGCACTGTTGTGGTTTCAAACCAAAAATGAAGCCTTTTTCTTTAACCTTTTTTTAGAGGAAATCACTTAACCCCAAAGGATAGCTGCATTTTTGAGATTTTTTTTTAAGTTCATGTTAAAATATTTCAAAGAAAATTTAAAATCCTTTTCTTTCAGTTCTTTAATTGCAACCTGTATGTTTGCCTGCTGATGTGTGGGTGTTTGGAGTGCTGAAAGAAGGGGGCTGGGTTGGATGCTGAGGAGGAAGTATGGGGTTGAAATCAGTGCCCAGGAGAATCCCACGTGGCAGCTCCCTGACTCTGGCTAAATTACCCAGCCTCTCTGATTGTTTTCTCAGCTATAAAATGTGCTTACCAACAGCAGCTGACTGGCCTTGTGCTTCTGAGACTGCCATCCAGCCGCTCCTCTCTCTCCCACTTTCCGCCTCCCGCACTGCCACGTCTCCATGACAGCTGTCCTCTTAAAGCTAGGTGTCTGTGTATAGAATCCTGGCAGGCATTTTTGTATGCATAAGTGACTATTTACACCCACACATAATCTTTAATAAAAATGGAAAAAAATTTTGCGCTGCTTCAAGACTTACCTGTTCACTTAACAGTGTATCATGAATATCTTTTCATGTGAACAGGAATGGGCACGATGACAGCTAACTCATCTTTCTTGATGACTGAATAATATTCTCCTATTGGGAATTATTGTGGAGTAAACATCCTTGCAAATACCTCTTTGTATACTAGTGTGAGTATTTCTATAGGATAAATTCCCACAGATGGAACTCTGGTTCAGAGACATAGGTAGATAGATACTGTCTTATTTATATATTTATAGATACTGTCAGATTGTCCTTTAAAGAGGTTGTGCGAGTTTGCCATTTAAAACATACAGGGTTCCTTCCTTCCTTCCTTCCATACCATGGCCAGCTCTATAATAGTGGTATTCTGTCCTTTCTGCCCATCAGGCAAAAACGATGCTCTCTGATTGTATTACTTTATTGTATATTGTTGTATTATCTTATTGTGTTAGCCTTCCTTCCTCTCTCTCCTTGCTCCCTTTTCTTTCATTCTTTTTCCTTTCTTTCTTTTCTTTCTTTCAATGAGATTGAGTATCTTTTCTAGTTTTTTCTTTTGAATTTTTTCATATTTTTTATCCATTTTTCTTTTGTATTGTCTTATTGATATAATTTGTTTTAGATGTTCTCTCCCAGGTTGTCATTCACCCTTTGCATTTATTTACAGTGTTTGCTGAAGAGGATTTCAGTTTTAAATAGCTGGATCTGTGAATCTTTTCATTTCAGGCTTCTAGATTACCCATCATGCTGAGAAAGGCCTCCACATCCCAAGATCCTCTTCCGTTTTCTTCTAAAACATTTTTCTAGCTCTGTTTCTTTCTTCTTATACATGGTATAAAGTAGGGATCAAACTTATTTTTCTTCCAAATGAATGGCCAGTTGTCTTGCTTTCACCTATTGAAGTGTATTCTCTCTCTCTCTCTCTCTAAAATGAAACTCAGCCTATCAGAATATCTTATAAAATATCTTGTAAATATCACCTTATAAATATCTCATTCTCTTTCTGAACTTTATTCATTTTTTAATCTGTTAGCACCTACTGTTTTATTTGCTGTACCTGCTTCCCTAGTGGCTCAGACGGTAAAGAATCCACCTGTAATGCGGGAGACCTGGCTTCGATCCCTGGGTTGGGAAGATTCCCCTGGAGAAGGGACTGGAAACCCACGCCAGTATTCTGGCCTAGAGAATTCCATGGAGTGTATAGTCCATGGGGTTGCAAAGAGTCGGACCCAACTGAGCGACTTTCATTTCACTTCAGAGTGTATTTTGGTGACAAAGAACAAATCCCCCTCATCCTAATTTCTCAAACTGTTTTCAGCTCTTCTTAAGTGTTATTCCGCCAGAGGCACCTAACTATCAAAGTTAAGTTACTCCCCCACATCATTGGATTGTCTTACATTTTTGTGTTAAATGCAGGAACGATAATTATCTTTATGATATGGCTTTTTCCCATCTTAGTCATAGTCTGTCTCACCATTTATTTAGTTTTTATTTTATATTCTTCAATAACAGTGTGTCATTTTTTTAATACAGATCTTGCTTTTTTCAATTCCTCGGTGTTTCACATTTTTTTGTTACTGTGTGAATGCGGTCCTTTTCCATTATGTTTTGTAGCTGACTTAGAAGCACTTGTGTGTTTGTTTTGTGCTTTATGTCTACTGTCACCCAAATTTTTATTATCTGAATAATATTTTGTTGTAATTAATTTCACATATTAAAACATAAAGCCAGTGTGTATAAGGCAGAAACCCTTAGAAGGACAAGGAGATTCTGGGGGAAGGAAAGCACAGACTCAATTATCTTTCAGTTTGACACAGTATAGAAGAATATAAGTAAGGATCTGTGTGAGGCGAACTAATTAATAAAGAACTTTACACTTAAAAGAGAGTACTCTTCTTATATCCTATGAAACAAAAGCCAGTAAAATGCATAGTCATAAAGGGTAGACATTCCACAGGTTGCATTCTCTGGCTGTGATGTAATAGCACTAGCAATTAAATAATCCAGCAATTAAAAGTTAACCATAAATATCTGATAATATGGAAATTTTAAAACTCTTTTCTAAATAATTCTTCATGCTGGTTTATTCTTAAAGAGAAAATTAAAGATAAATTGTGTATTATTTAAAGCTGAACAAAAATGAGGAAGGTTTATTTAATAATATATAACTAAATGTTCTATCATTAATCAAAAGTGAAAATAAATTATCCAAGTTTCAACTCAGAAATAAATTTTAGGAAGCAATTAGGAGGGAGGATTTAAAAAGATAAAAGTAGAAGTCAATAAATTAGAAAACAGTAAGGCCTCCCAAAATGAGAAGACATTTTGAAGTCAGTTTTTTAATAATGTAGCTAAACTGTCAATAACCCTGACTGATATAAAGAGGAAAAAAATTAGATTTCCTTTCTCAGAAAACCAAAAAAATAAATGAGATGAAAATAATTGCAAGAAATATTGTATAAATTTAAGCCAATATATTTTAAAATCTAGACTAAGGATTTTCATAGGGAAATTCCTTATCGTTACCAAAATTAACTCAAAACAACATTGAGACCTGAACAGACTAATTACCAAGAAGAAAGTCATGAGACTGTTAAAAACATACTGCTTGGAAAGATCCAGATCCAGGTGGTTTTACAAGTGCGTCCTATCAAGGAACTGATTACTCGTATGCTGTTTATAATATTCCAGAATATAGAAAAGGATGGACAGTTTGCATATATCCCTAACAGCAAACATGAAAAATTACACACAAAACAGAAAACTGTAGATTAGTCTCATTCATCAGTGTAAGTTAGTGCCCTAAGTAAATAGTAGCAAATAGAATCCAAGTCAAATAAAAGAATAATAAACCATGACTAGGAATGATTTATTCCAAGAAGAGAAGGGTGGTACAATATTGGGAAATCTATTAACCTAGCATTAATAGAATAAAAGAGAATGGCCAAATGGTTATTATTAATAGACTTTTTTTTTTTTTTGGCCTCCCAGCATGTGAGATCTTAGTTCTATGACCAGGGTTTGAACCTGCACCCCCTACATTGGAAGTGTGGCATCTTAACCACTGTACCACCAGGGAAGTTAGACATTTTTTAAAGCTTTTGATAAAAATGCATTACCCATTTTGTGTGGTAACTAAATTTTAAAAGGAAACAAAAGGAACTTCTTAAATGTATCAATATTTTTCTTATTATTTTAGCTGTCTAAACATTTATTTGATGATCATAATAAGTATCACTGGTTAAAGTACCAGAAGTGAAGATAGTTATACTAAAATGTTTTAGAATGGGTGATCAGTCAGAAATCACAGCCTCTTTAAACAGCATTAAATAATGCTGTATTCAGATTAAACTTTTCATCTCATGCGTTTGACTCTATTTCAAACTGAAGTGAGAAGATAAATCTGTAATCTCACAATATCTGTGTATATCTGTAAACCACTGGAGTTTAAGGTCCGTTTGCCCCTGCAACTTGGTTCACAGTGTGTTAGAGAAACAAGGAAGTGTTCCTCCAGCTAGAAATATTAGTAATACAGAAATAAATTACGTAACTAGACACTGGAGCCCAGAATCACTTTTCTTAACAAAAGTAGCAAGTACCTTCTCTTCGGGGATTGAATTTTTCCCACTTATCTTCTTATTATCACTTATCACTTATTATTAAGGAATGATTGCCTTAAAATCATCAATTTGGTATTTGTTGAAACACAGTTGCGACATGCTCAGTACTATGATGGGCAATTATAGACATAATGATGGGCGAAAGCAGATCCATGGCCCCAGTAATGACCCATATTATGAACTACATTATGTGCTAAGTCGCTTCAGTTGTGTCCCACTCTGCGAGAACTCCATTACAAGATATGATTTTTCGGTGGCAGTGGGTCCGGAAAGGTGATGATATCAAAGCTGAACTTTGTAGGAGAAGCAGAATTTCAACCTGTGGAGGAGAAAGTAGAGTTTGTCAGACTAGAACAGTGTCATCAAAAACCATGGAGGCAGGAGCTGGAAGATACGTTTGTATAATTGAGTGCTGCTCAAACCTGGCCAAGGGTTAGGGTTACCTAATGAAGTTTAACCAAAAGAAAAAAAAAAAGGAGGAGGAAGAGAAAAAAAAAAAGAAGAAGAACTGCAGGGCCCCCACCCATGGATATCTAAGTAAGTTAGGGGCAGGATAAGGCCCAGACACATGTGTTTTTCTAGACGCCCCAATCCTGGTGCACAGTCAGGGTTGAAAGCCAGTGATGTGGTCTCACGTGTGACTAGGCCATGTGTTTCATTATCAGTCAGAATCCTGTGAGTTGGTGGGACTCAGGTGGGCAGGTTTCTGCTCCATGTCATGCTGCCAGGAGCCACAGTCATCTGTTGGGGTGACTGGTCAGGCTGCAGTGTCCAAGATGGCTCACTCACATGGTCTTTCAGCCGAGAGCTCAGATGAGGCTGTCGGCTGGGACATTTCTGTGGGCTGCTCATTGCACAGCAGCTGGTTTCCAAAAGGAAGCATCTTCAGAGCAAACATTCAGAAAGGCTCAGGTAATCCTATAACCTAGCTTGCTGCTAAGTCACTTCAGTCGTGTCGGACTCTGTGCAACCCCAGAGATGGCAGCCCACCAGGCTCCCCCGTCCCTGGGATTCTCCAGGCAAGAACACTGGAGTGGGTTGCCATTTCCTTCTCCAATGCGTGAAAGTGAAAAGTGAAAGTGAAGTCGCTCAGTCGTGTCTGACTCTTCGAGACCCCGTGGACTGCAGCCTACCAGGCCGCTCCATCCATGGGATTTTCCAGGCAAGAGTACTGGGAGTGGGGTGCCACTGCCTTCTCTGAGCTTAGGTAGTCTCAGATGTCACTTCCACCATATTCTGTTGGTCAAGCAAGTCACTAAGGGCACCTCAGATAGAAGGGAAGGTGAATTAAACTCCAGTCTTTAATGAGAGGAGTGTGTATATAAGGAAAGAAGGCAATTGATGGCAATCATTTTTTTTTCCCCAAAAAATTTCTACTGCAGTCCTGATGCATTAAGTTCTATAGCATCAACGCAGATAAACAGAACTTCAGGAAATCTAGATAGACATCAGTGAAAGTGCAATTAGGTAAAACAGAGTAATGATAGAAGGAATCTGAATAATGTAAAATGCTATGTAATAGATGCGGTATTGAATTCCTTACCTGACAAGAAAGAATGTATCTTCGATTCAGACATCCATAGAATTTCTGCTAAAAAGAAGCACTCAAACCCCCATTTGCTCTTATAAATCTAGAACCTGAGTGATATGATTTCCTCGCCTTTCAATGTTGCAGAAATAGTTGGTTGTGCTTGGTTTATCTGTTATCACACTGCTCAGTTTAAAGCAGGGCTCTTCCCACGCAGGAGTCCCTCCCTTTGGACGGCGTTCTCCACGCGGTGTAAGCAGTTGGGTTGCACGTTCTCCCTCAGGTTCTTCATGTTTTGTTTTCTGACAAGAGTGGCATTGAAGGGGGCTTTGTTTTGATTCCCCACAGTCTCGTGATAAGAGTAGTTTTGACTTGTCCTGGGTGCTCTGCAGGCTTCAGGGTCACCATCCAACAGCCCCTGGAGTCATCTTCTAATTTCCCCAAATGGCTGAACTGGGAATTGAGCTGAACACATTGCCATCACCTGTTTTCCACGTATTGTTTTTTTTTTTTTAAGCCCCTTAAGAAAGAAACCATAGTTTTAAGGTAAGGATTTGTTCATTTGCTTGTTTTTTAAAGTCCTTGCTTTTGCTTTCTGAAATTCAGTTATTTTGCCATCCTAGTAAGACACCCAGAGTCTGAGGTGGGAACCCAGGTTGTGGGGATGATGTAATTTCCTGACCTGTCAGCCATGAGCCCACGTTACTTACTGCTCCAATCTCAGTGTCCCCGTAAGATTTTAGGAGCTCTTTCCACACCGAGTCTCGGCATGAAACCGCTCAGAATGAGGCGTGAAGCAGACGGCCGTCGCCCGCAGTAACGCTCGGATCCGCTTGTCCTTGCAGGTCGTCACGCTGTGGTACCGAGCTCCGGAAGTCCTGCTTCAGTCCAGCTACGCCACCCCTGTGGATCTCTGGAGCGTTGGCTGCATCTTTGCAGAGATGTTTCGTAGAAAGTAAGAAATACTTTTTGTTTCTCTCTGTCTCCCTTGGAAAGAAATGTTTGGGGTCTTGGATAATTTAAGTAGCAGTCTAGTATCTCTCTTTCAAGTGGGATCATGGTATCCACATCCATATGCCTCCGGCTCTCACTTCCAAGTCTGTCCAGAAACTGCCTTCGCAGTCCTTGCAGGGTCACAGGGTGTCGTTGTCGCTTCTGGCTCTTGGAAGCTCTGTTTGGAAAAGAACACTCCACTGTTCTTAACAATTTATTGTTTCTCTTGGTGATACTAAGACATGGTAAATGTGAAGCATGTTATGGAATTTTTTTTTAGTGAGAAATATCCTCAAGGTGGCCTTTTCCACAGGAGGAAGACCAGGGATATTATGTATGTGGAAATTTTGATGATGGGTTGACAAAACAGAATATTTAGACAGAAAAGGAATAGACAGACATCTGAGCCATTTCAGAATACTTTAAATGCTGTCAATTGGAGGAGAGATTAGACAGACTCAGGCACTATAGAGGGTGGAACTAGAACCAGAGATATTAAAATTACAGAAATAAAGATTTTTGCTTAGAAGGTGAAAAAAATCTAATGATTAGCGTTATCTGAAGAGCAGATCAGGGCTTGTTCTCACTGGCTATCGAAGAAGAGAACAGGCCGCTACACACTGAGATGTTTACAGCGGTATTCCTAGAGTGGGTGGGTGGGCTCGACGGCCTCCAGGGCACCTTTGACTCTGAAAGTCTGCGGTTCCTGTGTGTGATTTTCATATCACAAGAAATAGCCAAAACAATATAATAAAGATCTGCCAGGAAAAGAACCCACACCTTGGTACTAAACTCAGCCTGGTTAAAATTAAACAGAGAGGCTAATCAGAATCTAATCTCTCTTTGTCTTCTGTTTTTATTTCCATGGGAAAATGTGAGTTTGGAAGCTGAGTATTCTCCCAAGTTGGACATGTTATATTCAAAATGTAACTCCACAATAGCTCACAAGAAAGAAATGCAGTCAGCCCTTGTTTGCTTGCTCATTTGTTTGTTTTAACCAAAGGAAATTTTGTTCCTGTAACAAATCTGGGGACCTGCTTCTAGACCTCAGCAGATTCATGCATAGCTCACAGAGGGATATCAAAGTACACAGGTGTTTAAGGCAGGCCTATTGTGTGCCAGTCACAGGACCAAACCTCTTTTCATGCGTACCTTCTTATTTCTCACAATAAGAGATAGCTGAGATGCAGTGGTAAATTTATTTGTCTGACATCAAACAAAAAGAACGAGGGCTATTACTCCAAAGGAAGTCTTGTGAGTCTGGTGGTGTTTTTCTACCAAGGAGGGAAGGGGAAAAAAAGACCGCATTCAGCTGCAATGTTTGCTAAATAGGCTAAATAAGTGGCTCTGAAAGTGTGGTTCTTGGACCAGCAGCACCAGCAGCACTTGGGGGACCTTTTGGAAATGCAAATTCTTGGGCCTCACCCCAGACCCACTGGATCAGAAGCTCTTGGGCTGGGGTTCAACAGTCTGTGTTTTCACAAGCCCTCCAAGTGATCCTAACTCACCATCCAGGGTAGGAGCCACTGGAGTGGAGATTCATCAGTGGTGGTGTGGTTTAGTCACTAAGTCACATCTGACTCTTTTGCAGCTCCATCGACTGTAGCCCACCATGATTCCTCTCTCTATGGGATTCTACTACACCCAGGGATCAAACCCATATCTCCTGCTTTGGCAGGTGGATACTGAGCCACCAGGGAAGTCTCACCAGGGGATAGCAATCTTTAAATGTACGACTACCAGACCTCTCTCTTGAAATTCTGACTTCTTATTGGGCTAGGGCCTGGCATTCTTGTCTTTAATTAAAAGTGCCTCATGTAGTTCTTTTCTTCAAACAAATGTGGAAAATATTGGGTTAAACACTTATGGTCAGAATCAGGAATAATTTACTGACAATATTGCAGTGTGGGAGTCAAGACAGTCATTTCAGTTCATCCCATGAACCATTTGGTGCCGATGAGAGATGGTTAGAGTTTGGAATTACTTTGACATCTAGTGCTGTGCTCGGTCGCTCAGTTGCGTCCAGCTCCCTGGCAACCCTATGAACTGTAGCCCACCAGGCTCCTCTGTCCTTGCAATTTTCCAGGCAAAAATACTGGAGCGGGTAGCTATTTCCTACTCCAGAGGACCTTCTTGACCCAGAGGTCAAATCCACGTCTCTTGTACTGTCAGGCAGATTTTTTACCACCAGCGCCAGCCACCTGGGAAGCCCCGATGTGTCTAGCTAGAATTATCCTCAAATGTTAAGATTGGGTCCTTCTTTTGTTATGAGAGGAGGGGGATCAGTTATTTTTCAATAGTATAAAACTTGAATACCAGCCATAATTGATGATAAAACCAGTCTTTTTCTGGAAGATGTTAAAAGAAAGATGAAATTTAAGATATGTAGTGTTACATGTTCTCTAGTAAGGAATGTGCTATATTTTTAAGTGTAGATAGCCACCACTTATGGGACAATTGCTACCCACATTTTCATTTTACAGCCACTTTTCATTTTTACAGCCATATTTTCATTTTGCCACTGATGTGGAGGTATTGTTGGTAGTCTGGTTCCCAGACTAGCTTGCAGAGAATCCTGTAACAACCTGGAACATATACAAAACGTTATTTATGAAAATTTTCTGCTTAACAACAGTTTCTTCTATGGGAAAATCCATTCTGTGTTCAGTCCAGGAGACAGGAGTACCCATCTCTTCACCCAGCACTGGATCTGAGAAGGGACTCTGATGGAGGCATAAAGAGAGCCTCCTCTGACGTCAGCAGCAACAGTCTGCTTCACAGTTCTGGGAAAGCAAGCTGCTGGGTAGAGACCCCCTGGCTCTTCAGATGTGCACAGAAGAAAGTAGCCCCTCTCTAGGAGCCTTATACTGGGAGAGCAAACGGAGAAATAATTGCAGGCAGCAGGAAGCCATATCAGAATCCAGACCCATGTGCCTTTAAGGCTGAAGGACAATGAATCCATCTGGGCCTGCCATACACGCCCTTCCTGGGGCGGGTGCTCTGTCTCCTGGGTAGTTCCTGCCGGTTTGGATGCGACCTTGAAAACAGCCATGGCATCTGACCCCTCTTCCTGCTCGGTTCACGTTTTGGTATTTCCTGCGATAACACCCAGATATCTGAATGTGCAGGCTTCTCAGTCATGCCAGCTGAATTCTGGGGTCCAGCCACCGGCTTGACCTGCTTCCACCTTGACTCCTGATTCAGTGCAGACCCACCTGTTTGTGGTGTCCAGCTGAGAGCACACAGGCCATGCCTTCTGGAAGCAGACTCTCATTGCCTTAGCTGACCCTACATCAGGGAATCCTGGCATGTGTCCCCTCCCTCTGGCTTCCTCCTTGTTGCTATGGCAGTAGTTCCCAAATTGTGTCATCTCTTTTAACACCTTCATCATTTTTGCCATACTCTTAAGATAACTATACTTAGTTTTTCTACTCTCTTAAATTAATTAGTGTTATCTCGCTAAACCCACATTCTGAGGACTGTTAATTCAGTTTGTAGATGATGAACCACAGCCTTCTACAAGGAGTGTGAATAACTTGTCCATGGACATACAGCTCTTCTATAGGAGAACCAAATTTGAACCCTAGTCTGTCTGACTCTCTAATCTTTGATTTTTCCACTCTGCCATGTTTCTGCCTTGGCTGTGGTTTTACCTGTGAGGCCATATTTTTTTCTGCATTAATTTATGCATGATTACAGTGTAGCAGCAATAATATTTTAAGGAGGTGAAGAAGCAAACCATGCATCTAATAGCTTTGACTTCTAGTCTCTCCTATAGTGGAAAGGCTGACCAGTTTTCTGAGAGGTGCCTGCCTTTTATTCTAGAATGGGATACCTAAGAAATATGAACTCAGTAAAAAGAATCTTAGGGCAGATGGTTGACAAAGAGCGAGAGAGTTTGAATACCACCTGTCATTATTATACGAACTTAATAATTGCTACACTGACCTTCCGTGTGTGTGCATGCACTCAATCATGTCTGATTCTTTGGGACCTCATGGACTGTAACCTGCCAGGCTCCTCTGTCCATGGAATTCTCCAGGCAAGAAAACTGGAGCTGGTTGCCATTTCCTTCTCCAGGGGATCTTCCCGACTCAGGGATTGAACTCGTGTCTCTTGCGTCTCCTGCAGTGGCAGGTGGGTTCTTTACCAGCTGAGCCATCAGGGAAGCCCCTGGATCTTTTTATCTTCCTCCTTTAACTCTTCATCAATGGGTGATCCGTCTTTACCCCACACTGAGTCATATTTTAAGACTAAAAAACATTGCTGCAAATTGGGTGAGTAGACAACTATTCAGCTTGAAGATTGGGATGAGATGGATAGAGGGATGGACCGAGGAGTGATAGAGATTGATTTTTAACTTCATAGAAAGATAGATTCACAATTGTTAACTCTCCAGGTATCTGTCTGCTGCCCTGTGATCACAGTCTGAACTGTTTTCTGTGGTTTGAAAGTTATGGGGTTTTCCAAGTGATGGCAAAGTCATAAAAAGAAAACGCACATTAAAAAAAATAAAACGTGCTACTAATTCTTTGAATATGGAGATTGTGGTAAACAGATAGTAGTTCTTAGAAGTCCCAAGTTGCCAGCTAAAGTTGCCAGCTCTGTTGATCCCTAGCTAAAAAATGCCAGATGCCACCAAGAAGAACATAACAAATACAGTCCCTGTTAGAAAGAAACAAACAAGGCTTCATGATTTTACCCCGCCTCAGATGGTGGCCTCTCTCAGCTTGCCATAATTGATTTCTATGAATTGAACACCCAGTAGCTGAGAAACTAACAGTGAAACCGTCCTTTGTGGCTGAGCGGTCTGGGAGCAAACATCTTTAAAATGTCACTGAGTGCCCTGCCAACTGTCCTACTGGGTACTGTGTTGGCGTTCCCCATACTTGAGCACTTTACTCAGTGACGTCAGGGAAATGAGGTCCTTGACCAGAGGCTCTGAACACCAAGGTACCCAGGCAGGCCCCAGCCACTGAGAGGAGACCCATCACCCCAGCTTAGGTCAGAACATTTAAGTGGAAACCAGGGCACTCCCTGGACCCTGAGGTTTCTTGTCTCTTCTTGGATGTTTTCTTGGATCTCTTTTTTTCCTTCTTCAGAGAGGCCACCAGATGGGAAAAACTCCAAAGAAGCATTTACTTGAGTGAGGAAATACCCAAGGTGGTGGTACCCAGGAAAAGAACTGATCTTGTTAAACAGTGCACACAGGGGAGTTCTAAGTAAGAACAAGGAGTACTACTTTTCAATCGTAATCAGTGGTTTTTTTCTTACTCTTGATGTCCCTGATGCGGGGAACCATTGAGGGCAGGAGGAGAAGGGGGTGACAGAGGATGAGATGGTTGGATGGCATCACCGACTCGATGCACATGAGTTTGAGCAAGCTCCGGGAAACGGTGAAGGGCAAGGAAGCCTGGAGTGCTGCAGTCCGTGGGATCACGAAGAGTCGGACGTGGCTTATCGACTGAGCAACCACAGTATTACTTTAACAGGAATGTGTTTGTTTTCATGGTATGTGCTGAGATGCCCCCATCAGGCCAGCCTTTCCCTGTCAGGGCACCCCAACAGCTGCCCAGCTTCCCACCCCTTGGGTCTGACTCCCTGGGTCTGCCTGCCAGCCTGTTTTCCTGTTTCTTGCCTATTTCCTGCCTCCTTCCAATAAATTAATCTTTCCATTGTCGCCCTTTTTCCAAAACTTGTTAAAACTGGTGTAGGATCCTTGACCCTCGAGACCTTCTGAAGAAGAAGCCCCAACTGCATTCTGCCCATGTCACATCTTATTCTCCAAGATGTAAATGTATGTTCGTGAAGGGGGCCTACCTTGTGGCCCCAAAACGTGTCTTGAGGTTTTCCTCCTTAGAATCCTTTCAGTTCTTTTATCCTAGGTGGCCCCTTGCCCTCTCTAAATCTTCCAGAGCTAAACCTGGAAGATGTCTCTTCAGGGAGGAGAACCGCCCCCCCACCAGAGACGCCCCCCCCACCTCCCGCCCCCACATTCTGAGTGTATGGTGCCTAAAAAAAACAAACCCTCAATAATGAGACAAACACCCCAGTTCAAAATGGGCGAAAGATTTAAACATTCACATCACCAAAGAAGATACAAGGATATCAAATAGGCATACAAAAAGATGTCCTGTATCAGTGCGTGCATGCTCACTCAGTCGGCTCTGTGTGACCCCCATGGACCGTAGCCCACCATGGAGCTGAGTGTCTTTATCTGTAAAATGGAGAGGCTGGGATAAGCTACTACATCCATGGCATTCTGACCTTCACAGAGGTATTCGTATCCTTCTACAGTCTAAGAGTGCCCAGCCCTTTTCGTTCCCCTACTCAGCTTTGTTCAGAGCAGTTTGATTTCATCTTTTTTATTTACTGGGCTTCTGGAATCTAAAAGGGTTTTACAACACGGGAGTAGATGTCGTCCAAGATTCACTCTAACTCTGATATTCTTTGCTTCGGGGCGAAATTGTGGCTTGGTCATTTCTAGAATTCTTAACACGTCATGCAGAGCTCACCCTTGCTGACAGGGGTTCGTATGACACATGCTTGTCGTGGTTCTGAGAACTCGACATACATTATACAATTTAATCCTCCCAGGCAGCTTGCCCCAGGATCCCACATCTGGTTGTTGCAGAGCTTGAACTCAGAGCTGTATGACCTGTGACAGGTACACTGAAGTGTAATGAGCTACACTGGGAAGCCGGGTGGGCATATAAATATATAGGGCAGCAGTTACAGATGTGCACAGCGGCGGGGGCAGGGGGTAGTGGTGTGTGCGTGTGTGTACATGCCTCCCTCTCTACGGTTCCTTTTTTCACACATTTAAATATATAGATAATTCACATGGAATGTCTATGAAAGTCTAAACCAGTTCTGTCCAATAGAAAAGAGAATGTGAACCGTGTCATTTTAAGTTCTCTAGAAGTCACATTAAAAGTAAAAAGAAACAAGTAAAATTGATTTTTTAACACAATATATACAAAATGTAAACATGGAATAGGGCTTCCCTGGCTTAGATGTAAAGACTCTGCTTGCACTGCAGGAGACCCGGGTTCAGTCCCTGGGTTGGGAAGATCCCCTGAAGAAGGGCGTGGCGACCCACTCCAGTATTCTTGCCTAGAGAATTCCATGGACAGAGGAGCTTGGTGGGATCCTGTCCATGGGGTTACAAAGAGTCGGACATGACTGAGCAACTAACATACACACACATCCAAAATGTTATTATTTAAATGTGGAATAACTATAAGAATATGGATCATACTCTATTTCAACACTAAATTGTTAAACTGCAGTATATATTTTATGCTGACAGCACATCTCAGTTCAGACTAGCCACATTTCAAGGGCTCATAGACATAGGTACTGTGTTTTACATTGGTGTTCAGTTACTGGAGTGGGTAGCCGTTTCCTCCGCTAGGGGATCTTTCTGACCCAGACGTGAAACCCACATCTGCTGCACTGGCAGATGGATTCTTTACCTGAGCCACAGGTTTAAACCATCAAATGAAAAGATAAAGAAGAAACAGACAGCTCACTGTTTGTTGGGAAGGGGTGAGAGAATGAGTTCGTGCCCTTCTGCTGCTGCTGCTAAGTCACTTCAGTCGTGTCCGACTCTGTGTGACCCCATAGACGGCAGCCCACCAGGCTCCCTCATCCCTGGGATTCTCCAGGCAAGAACGCTGGAGTGGGTTGCCATTTCCTCCTCCAGTGCAGGAAAGTGAAAAGTGAAAGGGAAGTCGCTCAGTCGTGTCCAACTCTTAGCGACCTCATGGACTACAGCCTTACCAGGCTTCTCTGTCCATGGGGTTTTCCAGGCAAGAGTACTGGAGTGGGGTGCCATGGCCTTCTCCGCCATGCCCTTCTACCCTAGGCTTATTGATTTCTCAGTCTTTTGTCTCCTACATTGCCATCTTCTCTAGTTTGGGTGGAGGCCGGAGAAGTTGGGGTCCTTGTAAAACCAGCTGATGTTGATGCAGCGCCTGGCCTTTGTCCCTGAATCAGTGACACTTAAGGGGCAGCCTGTAAATACAGTGTTATCAGCCCTGGCTGATCAGTCTTCCCCACTGTGTCCTCTTCAAAAGCACGTGCACCTGGAGCCTCCGTCTCCACAGTCTCTGACTCTGCAGGCCATTTTCAGAAACAGGAATTGTGTGGGAAGGAACGACTCAGGGGGTGCAGATGCCGGTTAGCTTTATTTAAAAAAAAAAGTTTGAGAAATGAAAATGTCTTTCCTATTCTCCTATCCAAAATCCATTCCCAAAGACAATCCCTGGATATATTTCCAGATCTTTATTGCACATTCGAAAGTGTGTGTTTGCAAACATCTACATATGTATATGTATAGATAAATAGATAAACACATGCACACCTCTGTCAGTTTATCTCACAGAAATGGGCTTATGCTGTACATATGTTGCCTTATTCATTTTATTTTATCACAATATATTAGGTCAGTTCATAGAAATCAAACTCATTTTTAAAGTGCTGAATCATTGTCAGCTCATTTATTTCATGATTTAATTTCCCATTGATGAGCATTTATGGATTGGTTGGCTGGTTGCATTTGGTCTTATTACAGACAGTATTGCAGTTAAATCCTGTGCTTATTTTGTGGAACATTTGCCCAAGTATTTCTGTATGGGTAAATTCCAGAAGCAAAATTATAGGGTCAAATAACATGCCTATTTAAAATTCTGCTAGCTAAACCAAATTGCTCTCCAGCAAGTAAACTCTGTTTTTACCTTAAGGTGGGAAATAGGATTGAGAGTCTCAAAAATGAAGAAAGATTGTCAAAAATAAAACAAGACAAGGACTCTTACTTAAGCCCTGGCTTCCTCCTGCTGCTTCTACGCCTTTTTAAAAATAATGTCAAGAGGAAAACCTGAGTGAATATGGTAATTATAAAAACTGCTGTTAAGTTGGTTTGAAGCCTGAGGGACCTCTTTCAACTGTAAAGTTGACTGCGGGTTTCCTTTTTATCAGTTGTGTAGTGATAGGGAAGAAATCAACCTCATTTTGTCAGTTAAAAAAAATTATCGTAAGATAAAGACCCAAGCAGCTTTTCAGACTAGTTTTTTCCAGTGCGCAGACAGCATATGAAGATCATTCTATAGAGTTCCGTAGTGTGGAAGCTTGGAGAGTAATGTATACCGAGTTTTGATCTTCCTTCCAGCCTGGATGTAGACATGGGTACTCTTCTTCCTTAGTCGCCAGACCTCATGCATCTTTCCTTCAGATTTTGCCTTCTAGGGGACTTCCCTGGTAGCTCAGTTAGTAAAGAATCCACCTGCAACGCAGGAGACCCTGGTTCAATTTCTGGGTCAAGCAGATCCACTGGAGAAGGGATAGGCTACCCACTCCAGTATTCTTGGGCTTCCCTCATGGCTCAGCTGCTCCTGTAATGCAGGAGACCTGGGCTCGATCCCTGGGTTGGAAGATCCCCTAGTGAAGGGAACAGCTACCCGCTCCAGTATTCTGGCCTGGAGAATTCCATGGACTGTATAGTCCACAAGGTCGCAAAGAGTCATACATGACCGAGCAACTTTCACTTTCTTTTCACTTTATTTGCCTTCTGAGTCTATTCGTGGAAATAACTCTGGAAGCCCCTGCATCAGCCCTGACCTTGAAAGAGAAAATGAATCTAATGGTCTCAGTTCTACATCAGTCAAAGTCTTAGGTCTTGCTGGTTGCATCTCTCAACCCTTGATTTGGATAAAAAAAAAATTTGATTTGAGGCAAGAAGCGGCCCATTTTTAAAATATAAAACACTGGCAGAGAAAGTAGCTGTATTGTACATTGATAGCCAGCTGTTACTAGTCTGATCTTTCCTCCGTCAAAGGCAGACTTCTCATTGCTGTTCGTGGCTCTTACGAACATGAGTCGCTTCCCAGCAGTACAAAATAAAAAGTACCAGGTCTACACAAAGTGATTTCAGCCAGAGCGTGGGCCTCTGATCTGAGCTGAGTCCGGCCCTGGTAGAGCCTGTAAAGCGCGATGTTACGTTCCATCTGTTGCTTTACAGCAACCATGCAGCTGTATTGGCAAGACAGTAAATACAGTGACTAGCACGGTAAGTCCCCGGATGGGAACCTTCAGGTTGCACACGAGCAGAGCTGCACACAAACTTTCACATGTCCCTTCACGTGAGTGAGTTCACCTGTCTGGCATGCGTTGTTGTGTGCATGTGCCCTCCACACGTGCCTGTGTTTTTGTGTACCTTACAGTACTGCAGAGTACAGTAGTACCGTGCTAGTGCAAAATACAAGTGTTCCTTTATTTGGTACTAGTTCAAGAACTTCTTAGAATATGCAACCTTAGACTCAAATACTTCTTTAAACATTATATCTCAAGTCTATAAAATAACTTCACTCTGGAGAATTTTGAATGGGAATGTACATTAGCTATTACAGATACTGGATTTTAGATTAAAAATCAGATATCCAGTGACTTCACTGTGACCACATTTGTTAAAACTGAGTTCAATTTTGTGTGTGGTCTTTAAGATTTCATTGGATCCTTAGTACATATATTTATTTCAGCAGATATGACATTCTTGTGGGAAAAGTATTATAAACTTATCACAGTAGAGTACTATATAGCCAATGTGTTAGTTGGGTACCTAGGCTAACTTTGTTGGACTTAGGAACAAATTGGACCTACAAACAGATTCTCAGGACAGAACTCGTTTGTGTACAGGAAACTTACTGTACAGGGTATTTCAGGTAAATGTAAATTTGATGGGATTTCATTGTATGCCTAAGTAATTTCCCACAGAATGGTGCTAAAGAGCTAAATTACAACAAATAGTAAGGTGTGACAAAAAATTCTACTTGGTCTTGTCCTGGAGCGGTAGGTTACGATGACAGTCTGTTGTAGCTCCATGTGGCCGCTGCTGTGGGATCTGGGTCTGTCTGATACCCATGCTCCACTGTTGAATACTGCGTTCCTGCCTCCCATCTGGCCTTCCCATAGTGGCTGGAGGAGCTGATATCTGATATACTCAGTGCTTGGCTTAGCTGAGAAGCACTGGGAATTTTCTCGTAAAAATAGAAGATATTACCTGGTTCTTTCTTTTCCTCCTTTCATCTCCTCTTCTCAACCCTTGCTGCAGACTTTCTCTCCCTCTTCTGTCCCTCCTCCCTGTCTCTCGTCCACTCCCACTCTGTTCTTCTTTCCCTTCCTCCTCCCAATTTAACTGGGAAGTACAGAGCACTCAACATGGCCTCCTGTATATTCCTTCCCTAATAATACATGGTAGTATTGAGTTTCTGATTTACTGCTTCAATTTTGCTGGATAAATTAAATTTGCAGGGATCCGAATTTACTCAGTGATAGGCTTAAGAGCTGTCGGCTGCTTGGGGGGTGTGTGTGCATGCGTGCGTGCACATCTATAAAACCAATAATCTGGCCAAATGTATTTCTAAATCTTCTAGTTTTCTTATAAACATTTTAGAGTTTTAATATGAGGGGAAAAAAAAGTGTGGCAGAGACAGCTACAGACATGTGGGCTGTGTTTACTCACAAATTGAAATATTGCAAAGGACAATTCAGAATGGCAGGTTTCCGGTGAAAATTAGATTTTACTACGAGCTAAACTGGATATTACTAGCTCTTGTTCTTATCACTGGCACAATTAGAGTTTGCTGGACACTCTCAGTCCAGATCTGGGAGAAGATCCAAAACTTCGGAAATTAGGGGTCAGGAGCCTGCCAAATGTGTTTGTGCTATGTTGTCCAACTGTTTAACTGGTAAAACTTTACATACTAATATTTCAATATAAGAAGGAGTTTGGAAGCCAAATGCTATGTCCATTTTGCTGGTCAGAGTCTTACTGAATTCTCCGGATATCAGCATAAAATAAAGTTAATTTTAGAGGCACTCAGGTGAATGGGGTACAGCCCCAATTAGAAGTGGCACTGAACTGAAATACACAGACATTTCTCATTTTTATCTAAACTGATACTTTTTTTATATATTGAGTAAAAACAGTTTCTTGTTGTATTACATATGTGAGCCCTCAGTCAGAACGCAGTAAAAATATTAGAAGCTTTTAGTTTAAAATGATACCTACTGCCCTTCTCTGTTTCTTACTAAAAAGGTGAAACCCCCAGCACTTATAACTGGCAATGAAATAATTATCTGAATTATGTGAAAGGACCCCATTTAGCCAGAACCAGATTTAAAACCCCGTTTGGTGATTCAGCTCTCGTGTGCACCTGGAAATAAACAGACCTTGCTGCCCCTCCCTCAGTGCCTTGTTTAGAAACACCGAGCTGATCGTAGTTCAAAAAATAGTCAGCTGTTTCCACCACAGATCCTAGTGAGATCTCCACAGTGGACTGACTCCCCTCTGCCATCAGTGTTACAGCTCTTTCTCTCCTGGGTATGGGTACAAATACCAGGAAAACATATGTACCAAAAGAGATCAGGGGAGGTGAGGAGAACAGGGTATTTAGTAGGTGGAGACAGAGACATGAGACCAGTGTGCGGGGAAACATGCGAGACACTAAGATTGATCTAAGAGCTACTCAGAGGCTGTTAAACGCTTACAGAATGGGCCAAAGTAATGTCTGCATTTTGTTAACTACACATTGTCTGTCTGGGGAGACTGTCCTTCTTAGAAGAATGAGATAAACTAAAGGAATAAAATTCTTGTTACTTTTGAAAAAAATATTACCAAACAAGCAACAGTCTCTAGAAGCCTAAAAAATGATATAAAACTCTGAAAATGATTAACTAGCAAAACCAGAAGAAATTTCTAAAAATCAGTAGACTAACTCAAGACAGTGCTAGAAGACATACTCTCTAAAAGAGAAACAGTGGAATCAACACAAGTGTCCATCGACAGATGAATGGTTAAAGAGGATGTGTGTGTGTGTGTGTGTGTGTGTGTGTGTGTGAGATACGCACAACGGAATATTCCTCAGCCATAAAAAAGAATGAAATAATACCATTTGCAGCAACATGGATGGGTCTAGAGATTATCATACTAAGTGAAGTTAATCAGACAGAGAAATACAAGTATCATATGATATCATTTATTTGTGGAACCTAAAAATAATCATGCAAAAGAACTTATTTACAAAACAGAAATAGACTCACAGACATAGAAAACAAACTTATGGTTACCATAGGGGAAAGGGAGGGAGGGATAAACTAGATCTTGGGATTAACAGATATACTCTACTATATATAAAATAGATTTTTATAAAAAGGAAAGCAATGACCTACTGTATAGCACAGGGAGCTATATTCAATACCTTATAATAACCTGTAATAGAAAAGGATATGGAAAATAATATATATATATATATTACTGAATCACTTTGCCGTACACCTAAAAATAGGACAACATTGTAAATCAACTATACTTAATTTACATAAGAGAAAAATAAGAGAGAAACAAAATAAGAGAGAAAATAAGAAATAAGAAAAGAGAAATAAAAATAAGAGAGAAACAAGAGGCAACAAGAACTGAACATCCTGAAATGTAGAAACAGTAACTGAAATGGAAAGGGAGATACATAAAATGTGAAATTATAAAGAAATCAAGTACAGTAGCACAATTGAAATCTGAGAATAGGCAGTAAAAAGAATTAATATAGGAAATGGAATCTTTGATGTGAAGGACAGTATTGAGAAGTTCTCACAGAACACTGATGAACAAAATTGTCCGTGGTTTAAACGGTAAGAAAAGGACAAATATGAAGACTAGAGAATGGGAATCTGGCATAAGAAATCAATGGTCTTGACATGCGATAATCAAAAACATAGACTAAGACATGACTTGAGTATATGGATTGAAAGATCTCACAATATTTTGACGAAAATCATTACAGAAGAGAAAAACCAGTAGTTTGGGATGCTCAGGGCTATGGGTACAGAACTCAAATCAACTTAGATAAGCTAAAGACTAAGGAATTTGTTAGCTCACATAAACGGTGATTCCAGAGATAGATGAGCTTCAGAGTTGGCTTGATGTATAAGCTGCAGCTCCATTTTGCTGAGACTCTCTTCATTGTGGTGGCATCTTTGAAGACTGTCTTCCCTCATGGCCAAGTGGTTCTGGTAGTTCCAGGTTTTGGACAAAGAACACATTCTTTTGTCCCAGAGTTCCAAATAGGTGTACTGAGATTCATCCTCAGAACTGTTATGACACATGCCTACATTTAAACCAAGGAATGAGACCAGAGAAGATTTGCTGATCAGATGGTGGTCTGAAGAACATCAGACTGACATAAAGCTCACCCTGGGACGTGTTAGAATTGCATAGAGAAAGAAAAAAGCCTGTGAAGACCAATAAACTTATTTGAAAGCCATACAAGAAGAAAGGAAAATCAGGCTGACCTCAGACTTCTCTTTTATTCTAAAAGTCAGAAGAGAATAGAGAAATGGCTAGATTTGTGAGGGAAAGTCTGTGACCCCAGAACATAGAGGTTCCAATATGTAAGGATTCCGTTACTGTCTTGTTTGTTTGTTAAATACCAATTGGGCATGCTTGATTTGACTGAGAGGGATATCAAAATTAGCACATCAAGAATAGGTGACCACAGATTGTAAATTGGTGCAGCCACTATGGAATACAGTGTGGAGGTTCCTCAAAAAACTAAAAATAAAGTTCCCATGTGATCCGCCAGTTGCACACCTGGGATATACCCAGACAGAACTATAGTTCAAAGAGGTACACACACCCCTGTGTTCATAGGATGACTATTTACAATAGCCAAGACATCGAAACAACCTCAGTGTCCACTGACAGATGAATGGATAAAGAAGATATATGTGGTGTATACACTGGGATAGTAGCCGTTGAAAAGAATAATGCCATTTGCAGCAACAAATGGATGGAGCTGAAGAAAATCATACCAAGCCAATTAAGTCATAAAGAGAAGGACAAATACCATACGATAGCCCTTCTACAGAATCTAAAATACAACACAAATGAACATACACACAAAACAGAAAGAGACTCAGAGACGTAGAGGACCCACTTGTTGCCAAAGGTGGGGGTGGGGAGGGAAGTACTGGGAGTTTGGGATTAGCAGATGCAAACTGTTATATATCGGATGGGTCAACAGCAAGGTCCTGCTGGATAGCACGGGGAGCTATATTCAGTATCATGTGATAAACCAGGAATGGAAAAGAATAGGAAAACGAGTGTATTTGTATCAACTGAGGCAGTTTGCTGTACAGCAGAAATGAACACAGCATTGTAACTCAACTATACTTCAATAAATTTTTTTTTTTAAAAGAAAAGAATGGGTGACCACAGCACGAAAGGACTAATGAGATTCCCTGTGGGACACAATATCTACAGACACCCAGCTCTTCACAGAGGTTCTGAGAACCGTGGCTTCAGCAGCCCTCACCTGTTGGTACTGGCCATCTAATGACCCGGTAGGAATGTGGTCGAACTAGTATATTTTTCACAACAGCATCTGGATGAAGCTTAAAAGCAAATAATTCCATTATAAATTAATGGTCCTTATTATGAGAATAGCCCTATAATTGGACTTCAGAAATTCCCCTGAAGAAGCTTCAGGCAGAGTGTACCATCAGATTTAAAAGTCTAATTAAATGGGTCTAAAATTATGTTTCATTTTAGGCCACCTATGACTAGAAAGAAATGGTTTCCAAAGGCCTTTAAATAAAGAAGAGGAGTCAGTCAAAGGAAAGATGAAATAGAAAGGGAGATGAATGGGATAAGGAACAATTATAAAGATGTAAAATGGAGTAGCCAAATTACAGCCCCCTTCGGAGGCACAAAGGGAGAACTGACACTTAGGAGGACTGAGGAAATGATACAAAAGGCAAATTTGGGTAAACTTTCAAGTGGGATACATACCTTTCTATGTAATTCCTGACATTTTCCCATTTTTCTTTTAATCCTGAAATGTTCTATTTAAAGATTATCTATATTAATACAAAAAAAAAAAAACTGGAGTCAATCAACATGTTCCACATGAGTGGAATTGCTTTGTAAATAACTGCTATCAGTACGATTTATGAGGAGGGTGGAAGTAGGAAAGTGCGTGCTGTGCAGCTCTTAGAAGTGAGAGTGCCCACCAGCATGTTACTCGTGTTGCTGGATGTCACTGTGTTGTTAATATCACTGCCTCTGCTACTCATTGTTAAGATATTGACACACTTCCAGTTTTCCCGGTGCTAAAAGACCCACTGCCTCGAGAAGCCCAGTTTCCTACGGCAGTTTCCTGCCTCTCTCTCCGCAGATCACCAGGGCTTCCCTAGGATCCAGCTGAAGGGTTGTTGTCACTCAGTCATGTCCAACTCTTTGCGACCACGTGGACTGCAGCACGCCAGGCTTCCCTGTCCATCACCAGCTCCCAGAGTTTACTCAAACCCATGTCCATTGAGTCGGTGATGCCATCCAACCATCTCATCCTCTGTGGTCCCCTTCTCCTCCTGGCTTCAATCTTCCCCAGTCTAATGAGTTGGCTCTTTGCCTCAGGTGGCCTAAGTATTGGAGCTTCAGCATCAGCCCTTCCAGTGAATATTCAGGGTTGATTTCCTTTAGGACTGATTGCTTCGATCTCATTGCTGTCCAAGGGACTCTCAAGAGTCTTCTCCCACACCGCAGGTACTGAAGGGTTACTGGCTAGCATATCAGGGTTATCCAGAATCATGCTCCAGCCCTTTCATGTTTAAAACAAAAAAATTTCTAAATACTATCGCAGGCTATGGAGATGCTTTCCTAACAATATCCGTTTGTATCAACTCCTGTACTCTCTTCAGTCCCCGGAAGTCATCCTCTGCTCTGGCAGTGGACCCTTCCAGCTACCCTTTGCCAATGTCAGGAAGATCATTTTTCTCTTTATACGAGAGGCCTTCTACCAGTTCCCAACTGGCCGCTGATTTTTATCCTATGTCCCAGGCCTTGCAGGCTCCCGGAAATGAGTTAAAACTAGGAATTGAACATCTTTGCTGTGAAACTCTTCCTTTGCTTTGGTTTTGTTTTTTCAGGCACGTGGTTAGCATATCATTCACCTGTTAGCCATCTCGGCACAGAAATGTCCACCAAGCGTGGTACCCAGAATGGCCCCTAAACATGTTTAAATATGCACCTAATTTGTTTTGTTATAATGGGTCACGGGATTTTGCACTGTAATTAAGATAATGAACCTTAAACTTACGGAGGTACAGTGGATAAGAGTCCACCTGCCAATGCAGGGGACACGGGTTCTATCCTTGTTCTGGGAAGATCCCACATGCCCCAGAGCAGCTAAGCCCATGTGCCACAACTGTTGAGCCCGTGCTCCACGGTAAGAAAAGCCACCGCATGAGAAGCCTGTACACGGCAGCTAGAACGTAGCCCCCGCTCACCACAACTAGAGAAGCCAGCACACGGTGGTGAAGACCCAGCAGAACCAAAAATAAATTTAAAAACTGCTTATAAAATAAAGTGAACCTTACAATAAGTTATTCTGGATTATCTGGATAGGCCCCATCTAATGATATGAAAATTTTTTTCTTAATTTTTTAAAAATTTTATTTTAGTTTGGAGAATAGTTGATTTACAATGTTGTGTTAATTAAAGTTCAGTTCAGTTCAGTCGCTCAGTCATGTCCAACTCTTTGCGACCCCATGAACCGCAGCATGCCAGGCCTCCCTGTCCATCACCAACTCCTGGAGTCCACCCAAACCCATGTCCATTGAGTCGGTGATGCCATCCACCCATCTCATCCTCTGTCATCCCCTTCTCTTCCTGCCCTCAATCTTTCCCAGTATCAGGGTCTTTTCAAATGAGTGAGCTCTTCACATCAGGTGGCCAAAGTACTGGAGTTTCAGCTTCAGCATCAATCCTTCAATGAACACCCAGGACTGATCTCCTTTAGAATGGACTGGTTGGATCTCCTTGCAGTCCAAGGGATTCTCAAGAGTCTTCTCCAACACCACAGTTCAAAAGCATCAATTCTTCGGCACTCAGCTTTTTTCACAGTCCAGCTCTCACATCCATACATGACTACTGGAAAAACCATAACCTTGACTAGACGGACCTTTGTTGGCAAAGTCTCTGCTTTTGAATATGTTGTCTAGGTTGGTCGTAACTTTCCTTCCAAGGAGTAAGCGTCTTTTAATTTCATGGCTGCAATCACCATCTGCAGTAATTTTGGAGCCCAGAAAAATAAAGTCAGCCAATGTTTCCACTGTTTCTCCATCTATTTGCCATGAAGTGATGGGACCAGATGCCATGATCTTAGTTTTCTGAATGTTGAGCTTTAAGCCAACTTTTTCACTCTCCTCTTTCACTTTCATGAAAAAAGTTAGTTTCAGGTGTACAGCAAAGTAATTTAGTTATACATATGCTCAGACGGTAGAGAATCTGCCAGCAATGCAGGAGACCCAGATTCAATCCCTGGGCCAGAAAGATCCCCTGGGAAAGGGAATGACGACGCACTCCAGTATCCTTTCCCAGAGAATCCCATGGACAGAGGAGCCTGGCAGCCTGCAGTCCATGGGGTCTCGAAGAGTTGGACACGACTGAGTGACTAACACTTTCATTTTCATACATGAATCTGTTCTTTTCTAAATTTTATTTCCCATACAGGTTATAACAGAGTATTAAGTAGAGGTCCCTGTGCTGTACAGTAGGTCCTTGTTGGTTATCTATTTCATATATTGAAGAAGGAAATGGCAACCCACTCCAGTATTCTTGCCTGGGAAATCCCATGGACAGAGGATCCTGGCGGGCTACAATCTATGGGGTCGCAGCAGAGTCAGACACGACTGAGTGACTAAAACCAAGTTTGTTTTCTAAGTCTGTGAGTCTGTTTCTGTTCATAAGCTCTTTAAAAGAGAACTTTCTCAGGCTGGAGGCAAAAGAGATGGGACAGAAGAGGAAGTCAGATTCCAAGCGTGAGAAGGATTTGACCCACTGTCACAGCCTCTGAGATTAGAACCAGAGAGAGGCCTCTGGAGGGGGCGGAGGGCCACTGACAGCCAGCAAGAAATCAGGAACCTCCATAAAACAGCCACATGGAACTGGGTTCAGCCAACAACCCAAGTGAGACGAGAAGCAGATCCAAACCTCCAGAGTGGAATGCAGCCCTTCGTGAGACTCTAAGCAGAGAACCAGTTAAGCCAAGCCATACCTGGACGTGTGATCTGCAGAACTTTGAGATGAATCCTGACTGTTGCTTTAAGCCACAAAATTGGTGGTAATCCGATACAGCAGCAGCAGCAGGCCAGCACACCGATATATAAAATAATAACAACACAACAACAACAAATACACCCGGCAGGATGGGATGGAAGCAGTGGTAAATGCTGCAGAACACACTGTTCATCATGGCTGGGGAAGTGTTTTCAGTCTGGGATTCTCTCCACGGTGAGCCACTAGTTCTGAAGGCCAGGAGGACCCAGAGCGAGTCTGTACTCAGCACTCGGCTAAGAGTTTACATAGGATTGGGTGTCTGGGGGGAAAACGGATGTATCATTCTGTGTAAGAAAAGTTGTTTTAGAGATGGGCTGTTTTAACAAAGGGGCTTCTCTGGTGGCTCAGTGGTTAAGAATCCTCCTGCCAGTGCAGGAGACTCGGGTTTGATCCCTGGGTTGGGAGGATCCCCTGGAGAAAGAAATGGCAACCCACTCCAGTATTCTTGCCTGGAGAATCCCATGGACAGAGAAGCCTAGTGGGCTACAGTCCTTGGGGTCTTAAAAGAGTTGGACACAACTTAGCGACTAAAACAGTAAAAAAAAAAAAAAGTCTTAACAAAGTGGCCTTGTGCACTGCTGTGATTCAAAGAGAGTGAGCGTATTTGTAGATTCTTGTTTGTTTTCCTAAGGTTACTGTTGTGTATAGTAAGAAATTGGTGAGAAGAAGAAGTTATACAAAGGGGAGATTGTTTTGACAGTAGGTCCATGCTGTCCCATTTGTGTGTAATTTCTTCTGGTACAACTGTAAAACTTTGACAAGCTTTTCAAGATGTATTAGCAGAGTTCTGGGTGTTATTTATGAAAGCTGCTTACATCAGGCTTCAACTCGACTTAAAGGTCCAGCGAGTTGCTTTGTGCCATGGATTACACTGGTGACATGGAAGTTTGCTAATATATGCTGGAATTCCATAAAGGTTGGCACTCTGGAGCCAGCCTGCCTGGGTTTAAATCCCAGCTCTTCCACTGACTAGCTGTGTAGTCTTGGGCCAGTTACGGAACTTCCCTATACCTCAGTTTCCTTTTCTGTGAAAATGGATGATAAGAGGGCCTCTCTCGTAGTGTACTGTGAGAACTTTATGTGCTCAAACTACCACCTAGCACCTTGATCGGCAGCAACAAGTGTTAGCTATAATTATGTTTGTTATGCTGTCCCTAAACATGCAAACATTCCTGAAACTGGGTCTTTCTGACTCCTTGTATGTGAAAACCAGTTGAGCCCAAGGATCTCTAACTGCAGATCACCTACCCGTTGTGTGCCAGCAGGCCACACCAGGAGGTCCAGTTACCTGGCATCCCTTTCTGTCGCTTCTTACTGTTATTTTCCACTTCACATTGGTGGAGCTTTACCGATAATAGGGCCTTATATTACTTACCAGATAAATCTTCATTTTTTAACACCTTAAAAGAACATTCCCTATCTGTTCTTTTATGAAATGATGTTTCATAAGATAATAGGCATGCTGTGGTATAGCAGAATAATATTAGAATAACTTTGGAAATGATAGGTTTAGTTTCCTTACTCAGGATTTGTCAGAGCCTTTATTATTAATATGAATTTTCAATGTCCAAGGATATATAGTGCATTTCTCTGCAAACACTTTTGACCATGGAACATATTTTCCAAGATATGCCTCTTCGAATTTCCTAGAAGTGTTCTAAAAGATTTTATAGTTCCAAATATACGTATCTATGTCTGTTTACAAGTTTCCCCGGTGGCTCAGTGGTAAAGAATCTGCCTGCCAATACAGAAGGTGGGCTTCAAGCCCTGGGTTGGAAAGATCCCCTGGAGAAGGAAATGGCAACCCACTCCAGTCTTCTTGCGACTAAGCAACAGAAATGTACGTTTACCCAGATTCGACTTAGATAAAGCAAGGGAGAGTCTAATTCTTATTTTTTAGGTTAAAAACGGCCCTTGTTAGGGCAGGTTAATGACTTTTCCCAGTAGTCCTTCTCTGAGATAGATAATGAAGATGTCATTGTACAAAGACATGATCCTCTACTTGGCAAAGACTGGGTCATCAAATGCATGTTGAATTGGGCAGTCCACGTGTCATCCATAAAGTTAGCGTGGCCTTTTTAAAAAACAGCTTGTAGGGGCCTTCCCAGGCGGTCCAGTGGCTAAGACTTTGTCTTCCAGTGCAGAGGGCGCAGGTTTGATCCCTGGGGAAGATCCCAGGTACCTCATGACCAAAAAACGAAAACATAAAACAGAAGCAATATTGTAACAAATTCAATAAAGGTTTTTAAAAGCGGGGAAAGGAGAGTGTGGGCAAATTGGGAGAGTAGCATAGAAACATACACACTACCATATGTAAAATAGATAGCCAGTGGGAAGTTGTTGCATACTACGGGGAGCTCACAGTGGTGCTCTCTGTGACGACCCGGGGGGCGGAATGTGTGTGGGGTGGAGGGGAGGCTCAAGAGGGAGGGGACACATGGATACTTATGGCTGACTCATGTTGTTGTACAACAGAAACCAGCACAACATTGTAAAGCAATTTTCCTCCGATTACAAATAAATTTTAAAATAATTTTTAGAAGACTTAAAAAAATACTTAAAAAATAAAACAGCTTGTACTTTCAGCCAGCACCACTTATTGAGGTGGTAACTTCTATAAGGTTACCCCCTCTGTGAAGAAGTTCCTTCCTTTTGTTCTGAACTTACCTCTTCCAAATGCTTCTTTGATTTGGTATTCAAGAGAAGTGAACACAACCAAGTTGCTTCTTACCGATTTTGTAGGCTTCAGCCTTCTCACCTTCTTGGTGTTTTCCTTTCTAAAGTAAAAAGTCCTCATTCTTCAGGCTTTCAGTTGACTGTGAAGATACTACACTATTGCAGGCTAACAAATTAGCCTGCCACAGTTTCATGGATGCTGGCAGAAGACAGAAGACTCCTGGGTTAGAGACAAAGGCTACTTTATTACTCACTGCAATGGTAGTAGCTAATTACATATTTATTAGAGTTCCTGGTTTAAAACCTGCCTGTCCCGTCACTCATGCAACTCTGGAACATCTCTGTTTTTCTCACCACCGTATCCCTAACAGCTCACATGGCATGGTGCAGAGCGGGCACCGAGTAAATAAATAATGAATGCATGAACACAGTACCGTCTCTCTAGCTCAGAGCCTATCTGTCATTCTGAGTCGCAGAATGGGCCAAATGCATTATTTGGGTCCATGCCTTCCTCTGAACAGTTTTGTTGTGTTTCTCCCTGTTCTCACAACCTCAAAATTTGTCTTTACTGCGGTTTGATCATTTTTTATTTCATATTCCCGTGCATGTGTGCTATCATTTCGGTCGTGTCCAACCCTGCGACCCTATGGACCATAGCCCACTAGGCTCCTCTGTCTCTGGAATGTCCCAGGCAAGCACACTGGACTGGGTTGCGATTTCCTTCTCCAGAGGATCTTCTCAACCCACGGATTGAACCTGTGTCTCTTACAGCTCATGCACTGGCAGGCGAGTTCTTTCTACTAGCACCCCTGGGAAGCCTATTCGCAGGAAGCACTTAAATTTTAGAGATGTTACATTTAGAGATGTTACATCATTTTACTAATTGAAATGATGTAGACATATTACATGGTACCAGTCCTAGATACTCCTGCTAGCATTGTCCATTTGGGTAATTCTGATGTTTCCATTTAACTGACTTGCATCATAAGGAAATGAAAGGTGCTGAAAGCTGGGACTCAGATGGTGTTTCAGTTATCTTTTGCAAACCTAGATGGTTAAGATTATTCTGGGCACTGTGGAAGATGGCAAAGTGAAACAGCACTTCTCACTTACACATACATACCAAGGTCTGTGGCCAGGACCTCAAAGAGGTTAGAGTTTGTATGAGCGAATAACACAGACTTGGTGTGTTCGCACGTAATCATGGTAAGCAAGCTGCATTAGAATCTCATGAGGCATGTGTCAGTGCTAAGCTACGTGGTACAGATTTAAATACCGCATGGGAGTTTGACATTACTCTGAACTGGACTACAATACTAGAGATTTCATGAAGTTCACTCTGGGCTGGATTTTGAAGCTCTTAGATTGAATCTTTAACCAGAAGTTCATTAGGCAGGCCACAGAAGTTGCAGCGTGCCCTTGGAAACGTGAGAGCTGGCTGGAGGGGTAGGCATCAAATGGGAAAGCGTGTGTTCCATGCACGCTCACCACGGGGCCGCAGCCTTTCTGTCTCCTCTTCCATTCAGTTTAGCCGTGTGTGCGTAGTGAGGAAGCCACACCTTTGGGCAACTACAGCTGGGATTGGGGGGGGGGGCAGGCAGAAGACGGGGCCCTTCTAAGGAGGATCCATGAAGTAAATAAACTCCGAAGGAAAAGCTTGGAACGCCAGCCTGTGTACTCATAAATTCCAGCTATTCCCAGAGATGAAAGGGAAGTGAGAGGACCGGGAACAATAGGCAGGGGTGTTCCCTGGGACCTTCTGACCGCCTGTTTACAGCAGAGGAGGAGCAGCGGGGCTGCCCAGATGGCAGGGCCAACGCGAGAACGAAGCTTCCTCGCCCTGAGACCTCCTTAGGAAATCCTGTTTGTGACGGTGACTTCACTGCAAAGTGATCAGGAGCGCTCCCCTGGGTCGTACAAGCTCACTTCTAAAACCGTGAACAACCATGGTTTCTAATGAGTTTGAAATCTTATTATCATGCGCGTTCAGCAAGATAGAAACGGAATCAGGTGAGGCTTGGGTCAGACCTTATTTTGCAAGCCTTTGCCTATCTTGCCTATCTTTCTTGTGCCGCTGACATGCTGGTCACACAATAGCTGAACTGTGAGATAAGCCTCATCTTTCTTTTCCTGTGTCGGTATGTTAGGGAATGATGGTTCTGATGGCCTTTAAAAGCAGGAAAAGGCAAAGCCCCGTGACACCATGTCTTTGGCACTGCATTGCTTCAGTAAGAGAACTATCTTGAAAGCCTGCGAAATGCAGATTAAGATTGTTGAGAGCTGGGTCAAAACACCATCAAATCCAAAGCCGATTGACCAGAGGGCCCTCTCTGAAAAGACCCACTTTTTACATCCACCTTGGAGTCTACCCTTCTCTCCTCTTTTCCTTCCGCCACTTAAGTGCTTTTGGGCCTGGGGGATGGGGGCGTCTGCTTTCTGCGCCAAGCCTCATGAAATGGGATTTGTCTTCCATCGCAGACAGGTGGCCAAGCTGTTACAGAGAGAGGGCTTTGGCCCCCTCTGGATACGTGGCCCTGTGACGGAGCAGCGCCAGGCCACATGTCTGACCCCGTGGGCAGCCTCAGATGGTGACAGCTTCGGTTAGTTCGTGCGGAGTTCCCCTGACTGACAACAGAGAGCAGGAGCGCAGCTGCCCTCCAGCGCTTCTGTGTGATAGGAAGAGATCTCTGAAACAGAACACGGCTGTCCCTTCCTCCCTCTGTCCCAGGATGGGCCAGGCACTGGGAAAGGAATTTGGGCCTTCTCAGACCATGCTTATTGTTATTATTTTGGCTTGTGGGATTTTAGTTCCCTGACCAGGGACTGAACCCAGGCCCTTGGCCATGAGAGCACAGAGTCCTAAGACTGGAGCACCGGAGAATTCCCCCATTACCTAATACAGCCTTCCACACTTATGATATGCATCAGGAACAGATTTCACAAGCCTTTTTCCTAGGAGACTAGATTAGTCATTAGGGTTAATTATTCAGTAGTTAGAGGAAACCGTGATGGAGAAAAAAACCAACTTCTGGAAGCCAGGAAGCAGAGGGCCTTATAACTTCACATTGCTCCGTGAAGAGAATGCGCAGTGCAGTCTTTGCACCCAAAAATCTAATCATGGTTGGAACTCTCCAGACATCAAAAACATCTCCTCCTTAGCTTTAAACGGCCTCCGGTTCCAACCCCACATATTCTTAGGGAGCATCCTTCTCCCAGAGGAAATACAGTTGGATTGTCGTGAGAAAAGAACCCTGGGTCTTCTGTGCTGTTGGCTTCAGCAGACTCTGCCGAATCTCTACTGGTGAGATAATAAAATTACCACTTCCAGAAATGTGAAGGAAAGAAGCCTTTTGGTTTCGAGTTCCTCATCTAACCACTACACAGCATTGATAGAAAAAATCTGGACCCAGTTCACTGCTTTTGCCTTCCACTCTCCCCCTAAGGGCCCACGTGGAAAGCAAATTTGGCCTTGTTTCCTTAGCATCCTCTGGGCCCAATCCTTGTCTTTCATCATCTTTCCTAAAGCTGATATGACAATTCCACAGGGAAGAAGCAAACAGTACACTTGGATGAACTCTACAAAACTCAAAAGAATTTTCCGCTTCTCCCTGATTCTGAAGTGATTTTCTGTATTTAAGAAAAAAGAAATGAGGATAGTTCTGGTCTGAACGGTTCCATATTGTTTATATCATATTGGTGATATTTTAAACTGGGCAGAGAAAGCATACAGATTGTTGGGCTTCCTAGGTAAAGAATCTGTCTGCCAATGCAAGAAGTGCAGGAAACTCAGGTTCAATCCCTGGGTCAGGAAGATCCCCTGAAAAAAGGAAATGGCAACCCACTCCAGTATTCTTGCCCGGAAAATTCCATGGACAGAGGTGCCTGGTAGGCTACAGTCCATGGGGCTGCAAAGAGATGAACATAGCTGAGCACACGGGCACATACAGATTATAAGATAGTGGTTGGCCTGCTTTAAGGAACCCAAATTGTAAATACCCTTGAAAAGTACTCAAAAATTCCAGTTATTACCAAAGATGAAGGGGAAGTGAACAGATCTCATCAACTGCTTCTTCTGTGTCATCCTCTAGGTTAAATGTCAGCACCTCAGAGAGGCCTTTTCTGACCACTCTTCTCTTCTTCATCAGAGCATTTTATTTTCTCTTTTGCACTCAATTATTTAGTGGCCATTTCTCTTTCTTCCTCCCTGAAATCCAAGGGACCACATCAAGGTCAGGGCCCATAGCATTCACGCCCTCCTGAATTCCCTTCGTCTGGCACAGTGAAGCACACACATCCCAGACCCCCAGGAGTGCTGAAGGAATGAATAAGCTATGGAAGTATGGCAAGCTGGCTTCATGTTCTTGGTGAGCTCCCAGCTCTTGGGGATCTCCTCTTTTCTTTTCTCAGATTCAACTAAAGAATGCTACTTGATCTCAACATCCAGCTTATCAGGGTTGGTTCCATTCATTAATTTTTCTTTAAAAAAAAAAAACTAGAATTTTTGTTCAGTCGGAGTCTCAGGTCCAGTAATAGTTCCATATCTGAAGAGTGCAATGTAGTGAAGGGGTTGCAGGAAGCAGTTTTGGAACATTTAATTTGTCTCTATCGCTTCTTGGCTGGGTAGTGGTGACTCATTATTAACCATCTCTCCCACCTCAGTTTCCTCACCTGTAAAGTGATGATATTAATATAGAGTTCTCACCTAGTGTAGACCTGAGGTTAAATTAAACAGCACATGTAAAGCAGTGAGCTTTCTGTTTCACGTTGCATATGCATAGTAAACTTTAACCCCTGTCATTTTGTTCATATTGTTAAAGGACCTGGGTGTATCATTTTTTCTAGAACAGGATAAGGGGTGGCTTCCTGTCAGAGGTAACCCTGGACATTAGGAGTATTCAAGGTCAGAAAGCCTAGGACCTGGAGTACTGGATCCCACAGAGCCTCCTGCCTGAGGGCACTGGGCGGTATGGCCAAATGACTCAATATTGAAGTAATGACTAATCGTCGCAGGGCTCCTCGTGTCTCTTCCCCTCCGCCCCACCACAGTCACCACAAGGCTAGAACTGATCCTGGAGTCTGGCTGAGCATACAGTGAGTCTCAGCAAACCCATCCAGTGGGATTAGAGAAGCCAGGTGGGGCACTCCGGGGTGAGGGATCAGCTGCCTCTGGGACCGAGAGGAACTGGTGGTCCCTGTCCTGTTTCCTGTGTGCTTCACAGAATCCGGAGCGCAGTCTCCAGTGTATACTGGCCACCAGAGAGTCTTGTTCTGAGGCACAGGAAGGAGCGCCTCATACCAGCTCATAGGGAAACTCCAAACAGTCAGCAGGAAGAAACTCAATCACAGATGAAAATGATTTTGTCTCACCGTGTGTCTGTGCAGGAATCTGAGGGGGAAAACGAGACATTCGTTGAACAGAATGTACTTTGTTCTTTTTCATGTCTGTGGTTGTGTGCCTGGCTCACTGGTCTCCATCAAGAAAAGAGCAATGACTTACACATTTAACTTTGTGACCCCGTGGAGCAGTGTAGCCTGCCGGGCTTCTCTGTCCATGGAATTCTACAGGCAAGAATACTGGAGTGGGTAGCCACTCCCTTCTTCAGCAGTTCTCCCTGACCTAAGGATTGAACCCGGGTCTCCTGCACAGCAGACATCTGAGCCATCAGGGAAGCCTCATTTAATGATCTTATTGGACAGAATTCCCTTTCACACTGACTTGTAAGGCAGATACTTCCCTCTCCTATCTCACTTGGAACTCAAAAGAGGAGCCCATTGGCTTTAATATTTTGCAAGCATGTAGGGTCAGCAATCTGGACATTAAAAGAAATCTTTCATTGTTGGTTGTGTTCTTTCATTTAACAAAAATAATACATGGCTATTGTAAAATATATGTTAAAATATGAGTAAAGAATATAAGATTAGCCTGTGCATGTTAGTCACTTGGTCATGTGATCCTTGTGATTCTTTGTGATCCTGTGGACTATAGATGTCTGAGCCGCCAGGGAAGCTCTTTAAGATAAGCGTTGTTCGTAGTGAACAAAACTAGTGGAGGTGATGGAATTCCAGTTGAGCTGTTTTAAATCCTAAAAGATGAGGCTGTGAAAGTGCTGCACTCGATATGCCAGCAAATTTGGAAAACTCAGCAGTGGCCACAGGACTGGAAAAGGTCTGTTTTCATTCCAATTCCAAAGAAAGGCAATGCCAAAGAATTCTCAAAGTACCGCACAATTGCACTCATCTCACACGCTAGTCAAGTAATCCTCAAAATTCTCCAAGCCAGCCTTCAACAGTACGTGAACCATGAACTTCCAGATGTTGAAGCTGGATATAGAAAAGGCAGGAACCAGAGATTAAATGGCCCACATCTGCTGGATCATTGAAAAAGCAAGAGAGTTCCAGAAAAACATCTATTTCTGCTTTATGGACTATGCCAAAGTCTGTGTGTGGATCACAATAAACTGTGGAAAATTCTGAAAGAGATGGGAATACCAGACCACCTGACCTGCCTCTTGAGAAATCTGTATGCAGGTTAGGATTACACAGTTAGAACTGGACATGGAACAGCAGACTGGTTCCAAATAGGGAAAGGAGTACATCAAGGCTTTATAATGTCACCCTGCTTATCTAACTTATATGCAGAGTACATCATGAGAAATGCTGGGCTGAATGAAGCACAAGCTGGAGTCAAGATTGCCGGGAGAGAAATATCAATTACCTCAGATATGCAAATGACACCACCATTATGGCAGAAAGCAAAGAAGATCTAAAGAGCCTCTTGATGAAAATGAAAGAGGAGAGTGAAAAAGTTGACTTAAAACTCAACATTCAGAAAACTAAGATCATGGCATCGGGTCCCATCACTTCATGGCAGATAGATGGGGAAACAGTGGAAACAGTGACAGGTGTTATTTTGGGGGGCTTCAAAATCACTGCAGATGGTGACTGCAGCCATGAAATTAAAAGACACTTAACTCCCTGGAAGAAAAGTTATGACCAACCTACTCAGCATATTAAAAAGCAGAGACATTACTTTGCCAACAAAGGTCCATGTAGTCAAAGCTATGATTTTTCCAGTGGTCGTGTATGGACGTGACAGTTGGACTATAAAGAAAGCTGAGTGCTGAAGAATCGATGCTTTTGAACTGTGTTGTTGGAGAAGACTTTTGAGAGTCCCTTGGACTGCAAGGAGATCCAACCAATCCATCCTAAAGGAAATCAGTCCTGAATATTCATTGGAAGGACTGATGCTGAAGCTGAAACTCCAATACTTTGGCCACCTGATGCGAAGAACTGGGTTATTTGAAAGGACTCTGATGCTGGGAAAGATTGAAGGTGGGAGGAGAAGGTGGGAGGATGACAGAGGATGAGATGGTTGGATGGCATCACCAACTCAATTGACATGGGTTTGGGTGGACTCCGGGAGTTGGTGATGGACAGGGAGGCCTGGCATGCTGCAGTCCATGGGGTCACAAAGAGTCGGACATGACTGAGCTGAACTGAATGAGAGCATCTTGCTGTTTCAGAAAATAAGAAAATGCTAATAAAAAAAAAACCCTGGTAATACGTTAAAAGGGCACAGAGTCTAGCGCAGAGAGACCACTAGACAATTCTAAAACAATCTGAGGCATTAAAATATATAATTACAGTAATGGATTCAATACATTGAATAAAACAAAAATCCATGAGTCCATACTTTAAGACAGGAGAGAAGAGAAAGCTCTTTCTTACATTGTGCTCAGACTCTCTGCAGCTCCATGGACTGTAGCCTGCCAGACTTCTCTGTCCATAGAATTTTCCAGACAAGAATACTGGAGCAGGTTGCCATGTCTTCTGCATTGGCAGGCAGATTCTTTACTGCTAGTGCCACCTGGGAAGCCCTTCTTACAATAAATGCCAACTATACAAATAGAATGATAGAACAGCATCAATGGATGCTAAAGTTCTGAGTGAATTTATGTGATAAAGATCGAGAAATTTATATGATCTCAAAATAGCTCTCTATAAAACACTTATTTTTTTAAGATGAGTCGAGAGGAGAAAGAAAAATAAACTGTACACCAGTAACCAAGAGTTGACCATTATTAGTAACTTAACAAGTGTCTTTCAATTTTTTTCTAATGTTATAATGTTTTTAATGTCTTATAAAAATGAGCTCATGCTTTTTTTAACCTTTTTTCTTATATAAAAATATATCATGATCTTATTTACTTGTATTTAAATATTACTAGGCACATACTGAGTATTTATTGAGTGAATGAAATTCACAAGCCTTTAAAAGCAAGGTTGTGGTATATGCTCTTATAACTCTTCTGCACTCCCAAGATTTTTTCCTTAGTACTAATTCCTAGAAGTGAAATAGTGAGGTAAAGAATATTTAGAACCCCATGGCCTTTGATATATGGAGCCAAATCACCCTCCAGAAAGATTCTTCTACCTTATTTTCCCACTGGTGATGTATTATGGAGAAGGCAATGGCACCCCACTCCAGGATTCTTGCCTGGAAAATCTTATGGACGGAGGAGCCTGGTAGGCTGCAGACCATGGGGTAACGAAGAGTCGGACATGACTGAACGACTTCACTTTCACTTTTCCCTTTCATGCGTTGGAGAGGGAAATGGCAACCCACTCCAGTGTTCTTGCCTGGAGAATCCCAGGGACAGGGGAGCCTGGTGGGCTGCCGTCTATGGGGTTACACAGAGTCGAACACGACTGAAGCGACTTAGCAGCAGCAGTGATGTATTAAACACACACCTTTCAATACATTTTAAAGAAGAAGACTGGGATTAATGTGTGTGAAACACCCAGAGTAGGACCCAAGTCATTGAATCAGAAAATAATAGTCATTCACATCCTCTTCTGTCTGTAGGTTAGGTTCTGTGAGGACTAAAAGCTGGGGATCACTGTTTTGCAAAACCTTCCCTCGTATCAGATGGGGTTTTTGTTAATGCAGAAAGCTCCGAGTTGGGATAGAACCTGATTTTAGTTGAGCCACTCACAGACCAGACCCTCATCTCCTAGTCTTTATCAGAAAACTCTGGACTTCCATGGTGCAGTGGATACAAATCCTGCTGCCAACACCGGGGACACGAGTTTGATCCCTGGTCCGGGAAGATTCCACATGCCGTAGAGCAGCTAAGCCTATGTGCTGAAACTGCTGAAGCCCGTGGGCCTAGAGCCTGTGCTCCACAACAGGAGAAGCCTGCAAGCCGCAGCTGGAGACTAGACCCCGATCCCGCAACCAGAGAAAGCCTGGGGCAATGAAGACCCAGCACAACCAAAGATAAATAAACATGAGTCGATATAGGTATGGATGTAACTGAACAAGATTCTGTATACCTATAGCAACACAACATTGTAAGTCCAGTTTACTCCAATAAAACATTTTTTATTAAATAAAAATAAACCCTACCACCTGTGCTAGACCTGGAGTCTTCTATGTCAAGGTCAAGGATGAAAAGAAAAATCTCATTTCTCATGATGATAGGTTGGCATCAGGCACCACTGTTATCAACACAGAACCTCCAAAAGGGCCTCTTCATTGGACTTGGATGCTGGGTCCTTAAGACCCTTGAACACCAGCAACCGGTGCAGTTTCCAGAGGTGACAGGGCAGAGTGCAGGTTGCACCCGCCCTCACTGCAACTGAGCAGGCTGCCCTTAGAAGCTCCATGGTCCCCATGGCAACTCTCACCAGCTGACGTAAGCCCCCAGCTAGCTGGAGCCGAGGTCTGTCTGCATATTCTCCGGATCCATGTGTGATACTGATGATTAAGGAGAACCAAGAAGGGGATATTCAGAGAAGCATCTTTGGATCCCAAAGATGAGAAATCATCAAAGCTGTAACCATGATATGGCTTTACTTATATTTTCCTTTTTTGACTTCCACCAGCTCACATGTTCTCAAGTGATGACAGTTGGGCTGATTGAGAGCCGTTAGTCAAATCCAGTAATAGTATTAATCTGTGGTTGGAAATGACTGTTAAAGAAAGTGCCAGGCTATTCAGTTGTGGCTTTTCTTCCAGCTTCCAGTCATGCCAGCCTCCCAGTGGGAGGAACAGAGGCTGTGGTAAAGGAAACCGTTGATAAACGAAAGAAACCAGAAACTGTCACTACCCATAACAACGAAACAACAACAAAAAGATTGCAGAAGAGAGGGGGAGACAAAGGAAATGGTACAGAGCAGTTTCAGCCTGCAGTCTGATGTGATCAAGAGGCAGGAGGCTAGCGTGGTGCTGCCTCGGGCACTGACTCCAATTTTCCAGTGAGAACAGGAAGACTATAAGTACCAAGTAACAGTGCTGAGCAGGAAAGCTTTTCTTGAGGGAAGAGAAAGCCTGGAGTTCAACTGAAGCTATTTTTATCAGCTTCCTAACATGCTTCTCAGACCACGGATACACAAAGGAAGCTAGGAGTCCAGTCACCAAATTATGTCAAAAGAGCTTACCCCGTAATCCTCTTGACTGAATTTTCTATAACAAATGGTTCATAATGTTGCACCATTGTTGAGTTTTCAAGAAACGCTTATTGTAACTGAGAAGGGCTTTAGCAGTCAGTGTCTTCTATTTGCTGTTTTTATTTCGAGAACTTTAGACTGGCAGCTCACCATGTGTGTTCACCAAAGCTCAGAGATGCATTTGTTGTTTGTTTTAACTTTAAAAAGTAAAAAAACACTGTCAGTAAATATGTATTCAGTGAACTGAAAAGTTAAATGGTTCTATAAAGGAACTGAAGGTATAACTTCCAGAGTAACATCGAGAAGAATCTGAACACTGTATGCCTAAAGCATTTTGCTGTCTCCCAACAAGAAAATAGCAGTTTTACCAGCTATTCTACCGTGTTTCCAGAGAAGGCAATGGCACCCCACTCCAGTACTCTTGCCTGGAAAATCCCATGGATAGAGGAGCCTGGTGGGTTGCAGTCCATGGGGTCGCTAAGAGTCGGACACGACTGAGCAACTTCACTTTCACTTTTCCCTTTCATGCATTGGAGAAGGAAATGGCAACCCACTCCGGTGTTCTTGCCTGGAGAATCCCAGGGACGGCAGAGCCTGGTGGGCTGCTGTTTTATGGGGTCACACAGGGTTAGACACGACTGAAGTGACTTAGCAGCAGCACCTACCATGTTTCACATATTATACCTTTTTTCCATTTTTTATTATTTTTAGAATCAGGATGTACATTGGAATCAGTTGGTAGCACCTTAGATTTAATGAAAGGTGGTGCTAAGTCACTTCAGTTGTGTCCGACTCTTTGCAACCGCAGGGACTGTAGCCCGCCAGGCTCCTCTGTCCATGGGATTCTCCAGGCAAGAATACTGGAGTGGGTTGCCATGCCCTCCTCCAGGGGATCTTCCTGACCCAGGGATTGAACCCACATCTCTTACTTCTCCGGCATTGGCAGGTGGGTTCTTTACCACTAGCGCCACCTGGGAAGCCCTCATATATAATGTACAGTAATGATACTTATATTTATCATGTTGTACATTACATACCTAGTACTTAAGTATCTTATAACTGGAAGTTTGTACCTTTGACCACCTTCAGTCTACTTCCCACTCCGCCTCAGCCCCACCCCTGCCTCTGGTAAGCCCAAATCTGATCTCTTTTTCTATGAATTTGTCTTTTGAGTATAATTGACTTGCAACACTATGTTAGTCCCCGGTACACAGCACCATGACTTGTGTGTCTCTGCGTTTCAAACTGGTCACCGTGATAAGTCTCGGTGCCATCTGTCCCCATACAAAGATATTATGTAATTGTTGACTGTATTCCCCACACTTTACATTTCATACCCCAGACTCCATGACTGAAAGTTTGTACCTTTTCATTTCTTTCATTTCATTTCTCTTTGTAGAGAGAGAAATGAAATTTCTCTGCTTCCCCAACCCCTATTCCTCTGGCAACTACCTGTTTATTCTCTGTATCTTTGAGTTCATTTGTTCCGCGTATAAGGGAAATCATATGTTATTTGTCTTACTCTTTCTGACTTATTTCACGTGGTATAATACCCTCTAGGTCCATTTATGTTGTAGCAAATGGCAAGATTCCATCCTTTTTTATGGCTGACTGATATTGCTGTGTGTGTGTGTGTGTGTGTGTGTGTGTGTGTGTGTGTGTACTGTAGCTATACTGTGTATGTCGACAACTTCTTTTTTTATAGTGTCACTGTGGTTGTTGTGGACAGCTTCTTTATCCATTTTTCTATCAATGGGCACGTAGGTTTGCCTCAATGTCTTGTTGTTCAGTCGCTAAGTTGTGTCCAGTTCTTTGTGACCCCATAGACTGCATCACTGCCAGGCTTCTCTGTCCTTCACCATCTCCTGGAGTTTGCTCAAACTCATGTCCATTGAGTCGGTGATGCCATCCAACCATCTCATCCTCTGTCGGCCCCTTCTCCTCCTGCCTTCAATCTTTTCCACCATGAGGGTCTTTTCCAGTGCATTGGCTCTTCGCATCAGGTGGCCAGGGTATTGGAGCTTCAGCATCAGTCCTTCCGATTGTAAATAATGCTACAATGAACATAAGCATACATATATTTTTTCAAATTAGTGTTCTCATTTTCTTCAGATGAATACCCGGAAGTGGGATAGTTGGAGCATATGTGTATTTTTAATTTACTAAGTAAGTGATGTTCCATAGAGCATTCAAGGAAGAGCCCAAAGAGCCTGAGGCTGAGAGTTGGTGTTGCCCTCGGGGGTCACTGCCGGCCAGTGGCAGGGTGGGCCCGGGCGTGTCCGGCCCGGGCGGTCCACACAGGGTGTGCTGTCCTGCCGCCCGCCAGAGCCTGTGCCTCCACAGCAGGCCTCTGAGGCAAACCCCACATTTGCTCTGAAGCGTCCTTCTATCTGGGCATTGGCAGAACTCCCAAACAAGTGGGGAAAGGCACCAGGAAAGTTCATCCTCAGATGAGCGGATCAGTTAAACATCAGACAGTAGGACGTTGTTCCATGAGGGGCTGTGGGACCTGTGTGGCTGCGTTCCCCAGCCACGCCAGACTCACCATGCAGACACTTCCCTGTGTCAAGGTCTTCCTGCTTTCAGGAACCCCATTTATCTTTCAACATAAATTGTTTGTTTTGAAAGTAGTGCTGATGCTAATAAAATAATACAATAAGATAAAAACACCAAAGATATACTAAATGTGCAGCATAACTTGGTAAATTAATAAAGCAGGGCAGGACTTCCTGGGTGCAGTGCTGAGGCCCTTGTGCTTCAGTGCAGAGGACACGGGTTCCATCCCTGGTCGGGAAGCAGATCCCACACGCCGTGCAGCACAACTTGGTACGACCCAAATAAAGAAATAAAGTGCTTCTTTTATTAAAAAGAGAATGGCATTGAAATACGTATAATATCATATTTGAAACGGGTCACCAGTCCAGGTTCGATGCACGATAGTGGATGCTTGGGGCTGGTGCACTGGGACGACCCAGAGGGAGGGTATGGGGAGGGAGGAGGGAGGAGGGTTCAGGATGGGGAACACATGTATACCTGTGGTGGATTCATTTCGATATTTGGCAAAACCAATACAATATTTTAAAGTTTAAAAAAAAAATAAAAAAATTGACTACTAAAAAAAAAAAAAAAGAATAGCAGTTCAGAAATGTCTTTAAGACTTTTTAGCATGCAAAACCAAAGGAATCTAAAGTGCATATTAGTTTTGTGCTAAAGATACACAATTTGAAAGTCCGTTTAATGAGCAAGGCACGCAGTGTGCACTACCAGGCTATATCAATATTTTATTTTAACTATATTAGATACTTCCATTTATAATGCATTAAAAGCTGTGTGTGTGTGTGTACACGCACGTGTTCAGTCATGTCTGACTCTTTGCGACCCCATTGACTGTAGCCTGCGAGGCTCCTCTGTCCATGGAATTGTCCAGGCAAGAATACTGGAGTGGGTTGCCATTTCCTTCTCCAGGGGATCTTCCTGGCCCAGGGATCAAACCCATGTCTCCTGCATCTCCTGCATTGCGGGCAGATGGTTTACCACTGAGCCACTAGGGAAGCTGTTCTAAGCTTTAAATGGCTCTAATCAGTTAGCTGAGATGAACACAGTACAAGTTTTCAAGTTTTAAAATTTATTTTGAGCATCACTTTTTTGAGTACTTTCTCAAAATATGGTAATCACCCTGTATTTGTACCACTGGGAGGTGCTGTCTGCTGTTTATTACGGATTAATAGTAGATGTTAGACTTGATATTTGATCTAAGCCTCAGTTCCTCCTTTTAAAATGAGGATAATATTATGTACTTAGCAGAATGCTCTTAGAATTAAATGAGATAATACATGTAGAATAGAGTAAAGCTGTCCCTGGCCTGCCACATGTGCTTGGTAAGTTGCATCTGTAATTAATAGCCATCGGTGGTGAAGAAAAGTGACCTACTCAACATCTTTTAGGTGGCACTGGTTTTTATCTACATAATTTCTCTAACGCAATGGTCTTAAGGCTAAGGTTTCTTTTGTACTTTCTTAAAGTTCCTCTCAGAGTTTTAATTTGCCAAATGTCGTCAGAAGCTTGTTGGTAGGTTGAAAGACTCTAAATTTCATTTTCCAGGAAAATGCATCCCTCAGTTACAGTACCAAGCCTACCAGTGATGATCAAGAAGTCCCAAAGGTCAATGCATAATTATACTTTATAATCAGAAAGTAGACAGTTACTTAAAACCTAAAATTGGACCAGACTGTTTTCTGAACTGAGAACCAGTTTTTGAATAAATGTTCAGCCACAGTTTAAATCTTGAATCTAGTTGGGAAGTGTGTGACCCCTACTGTAACCCGCCAGCCCCTTGGACCACATAGTCTTAACTACATTAAAAAAAAATGCCTCCCAAAGTTTTTTAATATCGATATATTCATCTTTTCCTAAGACCATCAATTTAGAGATAGCAAAACATGACTGGACTCTTTTTTAACAACTTTTATTGTATTTTTCTTCTTAGAAAGTAATACATTAGCAAAATTTTAGAAAGTCTGATTTTGGAAAATGCAGAGAAGCAAAAAAGGGAGGGTGAAAATTGCCTACAACACATAGATAGAAAACATATATCTTAAAATTTTCATTATAGGCGTCTTTGTAGTCTTTATATATATATATTATACGCTATGAATATATTTTATATTATGTATACATTTGACCTATATTTCCAGTTTTTTAATATGTAATTTCAGTATATAAATTTACAGTAATTATTACTGTACATATTTTTTTACCAGTTGTTTCATTTGTATGACTGACACAACTTTATGCCTATAATGTCCTTCTCTTATAATTGTAAAGTCAAGTGCATGGTGGATTGAGTCATATGTCTCTAGAGAATGTGTAAGCCAATCAGATCCTGAATATGTTCATTTGTTTCATAAATAAGTACTGTGCACTGGGGCCAAAGATTTCCCTAAATAACTCATTTGTAACATATTTTTAATGTCCTGTGTTAGTTGCTCAGTAGTGTCCAACTCTTTGCAACCCCGTGGACTGTAGGTCTCCAGGCTCCTCTGTCCTTGTAATTCTCCAGGTAAGAAAACTGAAGTGGGTAACCATTCCCTTCTCCAGGAGACCTTCCCCACCCAGGAATCACACGCTGGTCTCCTGCATTGCAGGCAGATTCTTTACTGTCCAGGCCGTCAGGGAAGCCCTTTAATGTTCTATGGTAGATTGCATTTAAATGTATGATATAATAGCATCAATAAGAAATTATGAATAACAGTGTTGATTCCAGCATTTGCACTTACCACATATCTGACTGTCTGTTTCAGTTACAAAACCCTCCTCTGAGTCCCAGCTTCCTCATCTGTAAAATGAGGAGAGTATTGCCTGCGCTTCAGGGTTGTTTGTAAGGATTAGAAAAATAGGTCTTACCTGTCGTTCCTATCCCATTTCATTAGGCAAAATTATCTGGCTTTGTTGGAAACTCAGAAGTAGAAATTCATAGAATTATTATCAGTCGTGAATATGCATAAGTATGGAAGTGTTCAGGCTCACCACTAATCAGGGGGATACACATTCTATTAACAGTTTATGAATGCACTTGGGGCTGGGGGGGTGGGGTTCATTTACTACTATATTGCTAGCATCCAGAACATCATCTGACACTCATTCTCTGAAGTATCCTCTGAAGGAAGGAATGAAGAAGTGAATGAACAAAATATCAAATGTTGAGCAAGTCATTGAATTTTGCAGGACCTCAGTTTCTTCATTAATATAAGGAAAAGACCATATTTAAACTATGTTGATGGAAGTAGAAAGAGGAATACTCTAAAACTAGTCCAACTGCCATGGATATTGAATAAGAAAACACATTTTATCTCCGTATTTGTCATTATCCTAACCATATCATCTTTAAAGTTTTCTGAGCCAGTGATATTCGTAAGTAGCACAGCAGAATATCATAGGTACGTTAAACTCAAAGATGGGGCCAAAACAAGAGCATTGAATTTTCTTTGCATACTTAGCCAGAATGAAACCAGGCAAAGAAATGGCCAGCAGGGAAAGGGGCGGGGCAGAGGCTAGGATAGAAGGAAATACAGTAGGAAGCCAAAACAAGTGACTTTGTAGTACAAGAGTGTTTATTATATTTGCTACGTTTTTATTTTGAGGTATAGTTGACTTACGGTGTTGTTGGTTCCTGATGTATAGCTGCCTGACTCGGTTCTGCATATGTGTATTTTTCATCTTCTTTTCCCTACGGTTTATTACAGGATGTTGAATGTAGTTCCCTGTGCTGTACGGCAGGATCTTGATGTTTATCCATCCCGTGTGTAACAGTTTGCATCTGCTAGTCCCAAATTCCCAATGTGTTTGCTACTTGATTAATAGTATGACTTTTACCAAGCAGCTAATCTTACTTGCCAGCAGTTCCGATTCGTCCAGTTTGTTATTTCTGCAGCCCATCTGTGGTATCGAGTGGGACAGGAGCTGTGATGTGGATTCTTGAGCAGATGAGCAGAGGTTAAGTGGCCACCTGCCTACACTCAGTGATTTGTTAATCAGTTACAGAGCCTGCTAGGAGCTGGGTCTCTGGCTCCAGGGTTGTATTCCTTTTCCATTACACGTGGCTCAGTGCTTCTGTCTTGTTCTAAAGAAGACGCTACAGGGGACACAGCCCTGTCCTGCTCCTGAAACAGCATCGTTACCTGACAGGCTGGTCTGCCAGGAGGACCACTGTTACCTTTTTTAGAAGGCTGGGGTTTAATCATTTTTTTTTCCCAAGAGGAAGTAGCCATAATGGTGCACCAAAAATAACGCCTTAACTGCTAAATTCTACTTAGTAGGTGGTTTCCCAGAGATGATCCAATGCAATGAGTCATCACTCTGAGCATATTAGCACATTATTTCTCTTTTTCACTAACCCCTGATGCTTTTGGTTACATGTTTTTTAACCTTTAGAGCCTTTCTGGAAGGTTCACAGTCTTCATGCTATGAATATAAACTATCCCCACATGACCCTCTTTTTCTTCTGCTTCCACTTTTGAAATCGAAGGTAACCCCTGACTCAAGAGAACAGTCAGGATCATGACCTCAAATAAAAGAGCAACAGTTTTCTCCAGCTAGAAGTAGCTCTGTCTCACACCCAGTAATAATCAAGAATGTAAATTAATATAAATAAATATGTGCGACCCAGGTCAAGAAAACTATAGCACTTGATCGAGAGATACAAAAGATGTACCTCCATGTAGAGATTTGAATATTGGAAAGATACTACATTTTCCTGAATGAGAAGGTTGAATGTTCAAAAGGATGCAAGGACTTTCCAAATTAATTTATAGGTTTATGCAGCTTCAGTCAGAAGTCCAGTGGGATTTTCTAAAATATATTTGGAAGAGCTACACTGATGAAAGTAGCCAAGAATTGTTTATCAAAAAAAAGTTAAAAAGGAAACTTCTACCACCAATCAGTAAAATGTATGTGTTATGCAGCCAGAATAATAAAAACAATTTGGTTCCAGCAGAACAAATGACAGACATTAATGGAACAGAATAGACAGCCCCCCAGAAAAACTCCAATCCAGAAAGTGTTATAATTCATCATAAATCACAAATCCTGGGAGGCAGAATAGCTGGTTCAACAAATGAGGTACAGTAACTGACCAACTCACTGCAGGGGAAAATGGTAATCTGATTAGATTCTCTCTGTTCTTTACCACAGAGCAAGTAACAGATGGCTTAAAGATTTATATATTAAAAATGAAACTGTAAAAGTATAAAGAAGCTATAGATAATACGGATGCCTCTAAAATGGAGCTAGACTTTCAAAGCATTAAAAACAAAGAAAAATGTTAACATATTTGACTATATAAAAATTGAAAGCTTCTGTTCATCAAAAAAATAAAGATGCTGCAAAGTTTCAGAGCATATGGTACACTTGGAGAAAATGTTTGCAAGGAGTATGACAAAGGCCTAACATCCTTAATGAATAAAGGGCTCTAAAAATTAATTGGGAAGCCACAGCACACTCCACTGGCACTGCACGACTTTCCTATCACATTATATATTAATACATGTCAGAGTGCAGCATAGCTTTTGTAAACAGAATACCATTCAGATGACATGAGTGAAAGAAATTCAGATCTCATTTTCCATTCACATAGTCTTCGTTCAAAGGCAGTTGAAGGAAACGGCACATTATGCCATAAATACTTCAGGACGGTTTGTCCACATTGACACTTCCATTTCCTAAAACGAAACCTTCGCTGGGCCACAGGGAGAAAAAAGGCGAGCTTTGTTAACCAGCGTTATTTCAACAAGCACATCCATATGGTAAGAACTTCCTCTGATGAGTCACCCACAGTTGTCAAACACCAACTTTCCTTTGTTTGACCCGAGCAGAAATAAAAGTCTGTGGAACCATAATACAAGAGTATGAATCATTTAATTGTGTTTTATTCCTATCTGAATTTGCATCCGTCACAAACCCACTGTGTCCACCATGAAAAATTGCATTCTTCAAATATCACTGAAAAAAAAATCCTGTTCAAATGCTTCTGTTCTGTCAAGATAGTCTGTGAAATTACTAAGGAATGTTGTGGGCTTTGCTTCCTGTGCTAAATTGTTAAATTATCACACATTATTGGATTCCAACCAAAATATTCTGGATAGGAATATTATATTCATACAGGATACTAGTTGTCTTGACCATTTAGAAAGGAATAAAGGGAAAGGATTTGAACTGTTCCTTGTCGTAAAACAGCAACTCTAAAAGGGTAGGTAGAAATGTGTCTACAAATAATATTTTTTTAATATGTCTTTGATTCTTTTCTTCATAGAGGCTTGAATCATACTCAGTCTCAGCTTTGTTTTGACGGCCAACCACTGTCTTGTCTTTTTATTCTTGTTCAAACCAAGGACTGTACAGCCAGGATTCCGATCCTGGTCTGAAGTATGATGCCATCTAAGTTTGTTTGAAAGAGACCTTTAGAGATCCCATCTTAACTGCTTCCATATAAAAAGAGAAAAGAAATGATAGTTTGATTTCTTGTAATTAGTTTGCTGTATTTTCCAATTTTTCTACAATACATGTATATTTCATAATCAGAAAAAATTTTATTTTTAAAGTAGCTGCCCATCATTAAACATATAAACACAAAAAGTAAGCCTTTTTAAAAAATTCAACTGGCTCTGAGGTCAGCAGAAATTTATCCTGAGAAAAGAAATGCTAACTTTTGTTGACTGATCACATTAATCTCTCAGTACTAGAGACATATAGATAAACCTCACTGACATCCTGTGGCCAGTGCCCATATTTGTATGCTAAGCAGATTTTTTTTTTTTTTAAGGAAAAAATGAGAAAATCGGTTTTCCACCATTTGGAGAGTATTTTTAACTAATGATTGAATCCAATTTGAGGGTATTTTTGGATCATTTGTAATACTGTATGAGTGATACTTTTGGTTCCCTTTTGAGAAAAACTCCTTTTTTTTTTTTTTTAATAAGCCACTTCAACCAGTAGACACACATCTTTTGCAGAAATTTTCTAGTGATTATGTTACCCCAAAATCAACATTAAAACTTGCAGCCTTGGAGTATGCATCATTTTGCTGACAGCTGGCTGATGTCAGTATTAGAGTGTTTGCAAGAGAGAGCATGTGCATATGAGCATAGAGGTAATCATAATTATCTGCTCAGAGACACACCCACATGAGAGCCCATAAAACTCTCTTTGGCAGAATTTGTTGTGTCAAAGACAAGACCAGTGGATTCGAAGACTAAAAGGAAGAGTGGTTTGGAAAGCTACATTTTTCTTACCATAACTTTAAGTAATATTTGCTATTGGACTATGTCACTATTCAGTGGGCTTACTTTAGCATTTTCTGCCTTAAGCTCATTGTGTATTGCTTTGATGTCTGCCTATCAGACAGAGAAAACTTGACTCACGCGGGCCGCCTTGGCTCACACAGGTAGTTTGTTTTCCGTGGTATATGTCGCTGCTTAATCACAGCACCTCTCCTACTGCACCTAGGCTGCCGTTGTTTAGTCACTGTTAGTCCAAGTGTTAGTCGCTCAGTTGTATCTGACTCTTGGCGACCCCATGCACTGTAGCCCTCCAGGCTCCTCTGTCCATCGAGTTCTCCAGACAGGAATACTGGAGTGGGTTGCTATTTCCTTCTCCAGGGGATCACACCTGCATCTCCTGGATTGAAGGCAGACTCTTTACCGCTGAGACACCGAGAAAGCCCACTGCACCTAGGTAGCATTCCAGAGGCATTCTCAGCCGGGCTCACAGCCTGTTACTGTCATCAGTCACACTGGGCAAGACGCACTCTCTTTGCCTTCCTAGATGTGCAGTAGCTCCATCCCAGTCTCTACTGGTGGTCTCCTCTTTAGATTATGCAGGGCTTCCCTGGTGGCTCAGGTGGTGAAGAATCTGCCTGCAATTCAAGAGACCCAGCTTCGATCCCTGGGTTGGGAAGATCCCCCGGAGAAGGGAACGGCAACCCACTCAGTACTCTTGCCTGGAGAATCCCATGGACAAGGAGCCTGGAGGACTACAGGATTGAGAGACCAGCACTCAGATATGCACTTCCCTCAGCCAGTTAAGTTGACCGGGCAGATTAAACCACAGGCGATGCTCTTTCCCTGGGCGAGAGGTATACAGTTTTACAAAGTCTTTTGCTAAAATGGAGTAATAGCAAATTGAATTTAGGTGTGAGGAGGGAGCTACTGAGTGTCTAGTCCCTTATTGTCTAGAAACAGTGAGTTACTAGGAAAACAAGAATGAACTTGTCTCTTTGGACCACTTTCATTCTTACTGTTTTGAGAGATCTCGTTTGTTTACAAAAGACCTCTGAAATAACAAAGATACTTTTTAAAAAATTAGTCTTTTTTTTTTTTTCCTTTTACTATAACTTCTTGTACTGGGTCTCCTGGGTAGGGTCACCAGCCACCCTGGTTTGCCTGGGACAAAGAGGTTTCCCTGGATACAGGATCTTTAGTGCTAAAAGTGGAACCGTCCTGGGCATACTGGGTCACTTGATCACCCTGTTCGTGGGTGCCCCCCCACATGGCCAGTATTGAGGAACAGAGGTACCAAGATTCCCACCCAGCCAGCTCCCTCATGTAGGTTTTCTTTCTCTCCCAGGAAGGCACAGTATAAAAAAAGGCTAGGAATTGTGGGACAGAATGATTTTATTATGTGATATGATGAGTTTCTAGTTTGGGTAAGTGATGGTTCTAGTTCACATTTCTGCAGAATGAAGGTAATTGGTAAGCCCTGGCATCTGGTCCCATCACGTCATGGGAAATAGATGGGGAAACAGTGGAAACAGTATCAGACTTTATCTTTGGGGGCTCCAAAATCACTGCAGATGGTGATTGCAGCCAGGAAATTAAAAGACGCTTATTCCTTGGAAGGAAAGTTATGACCAAACTAGAAAGCATGTTAAAAAGCAGAGACATTACTTTGCCAACAAAGGTCCGTCTAGTCAAGGCTATGGTTTTTCCAGTAGTCATGTATGGATGTGAAAGTTGGACTGTGAGGAAAGCTGAGCACCGAAGAATTGATGCTTTTGAACTGTGGTGTTGAAGAAGACTCATGAGAGTCCCTTGGACTGCAAGGAGATCCAACTAGTCCATCCTAAAGGAGATCAGTCCTGGGTGTTCATTGGAAGGACTGATGCTGAGGCTGAAACTCCAGTACTTTGGCCACCTGATGCAAAGAAGTGACTCATTTGAAAAGACCCTGATGCTGGGAAGGATTGAGGGCAGGAAGAGAAGGGGAAGACAGAGGAGATGGTTGGATGGCATCACCGACTCGATGGACATGAGTTTGGGTAAACTCCAGGAGTTGGTGATGGACAGGGAGGCCTTGGCGTGCTGCGGTTCATGGGGTCGAAAAGAGTCGGACACGACTGAGCGACTGAACTGACTGAGCCCAGTTAGTAATTAAAGCCTGGTAGACTACAGTCTATGGGGTAGCAAGAGTCAGACATGACTTAGCAACTAAACCATCACCAATCAATCTCTGGCACTGCTTTTGCCAAGTGTTCCTGGTAATCTCTGATAATCCTTTCTGTGTCTCCACATGCCACCGATCACCCTTGCCCCAAATGATCTTCCAGCATGTCGTCATTAAAGTTTTTCAATACCAAGCCCAACTTAAAATACAGTGCATATTACGCTCGAATTTCCATAAGGGAGGAAGAGAATGACACAGGCTCTGTAGTTATATGAAGAGACAGAAGACCGCCTTCCCCAGGGCACTGAACCTGAGATGTCTGCCTATAAAAGCAGCTTATCGTTCATGGTGAGAGAGGTGATTCCATGGGAAGTCCCAGATCCTGGACTCGCCTCCAGGTTCCTAGTAATTAGTAATACTAATACAAACGCTTTACCCTTGCAAGTTAGCACATCTCAGCTTTGACTCAGAACTCTTTTCCTGGTTCTCAAGCTTTGTTTCAAATGCAAAGTTGTAGTAGTACTTGCTAGTTGTCTGACTTCAGGTTAGACTGAGGATGAAAATGCAGTAATGCAGGGAGTAGCCTAGCCTTTAGAAATGCTCAGTTACTGATCATCTCTCTCCTGCCTTAAGAACTCCCCTGATGGACTGCCCTGGTGGTCCAGTGGTTAAGAATCCCCCTGCCAATGCAAGGGACTTGGGTTCAGTCCCTGGTCTGGGAAGATCCCACATGCCACAAGGCAACTGAGCTCATGTACTGGCCCTACTGGAGCCCGCATGCCTTAGAGCCCAGGCTCTGCAACAAGAGAGGCCAGCACAGCGAGAAACCCATGCGCTGCAACTCAAGAGTAGCACGTGCTCTCCGCAACTAGAGAAAGCCCGTGCGCAGCGTCACAGACCCAGTGCCACTAAAAATAAATAACTAGTAAATTAGTTTTTTTAAAAAACCTTCCCTGATGAGCAGAGTGATTAGACAGCAAGAGATAAGGGAGGCACCGGGTGAGTAACTAACATGTTATTTGGCAAGAACAAGTCTTGGAAATTACATGAAATAAATACTTGAATCCCAGACACAGAATGAGACAAATTTTGTTTGTTGTTCCTATTGGACCAGAACATGCCAGCCCAGCCTTCTAATTTTAAAGGTAGGAGAGGTGTTGTATTTAATAACTTGAGGAAGGAAGTCTTATGGACTGAATGTTTGTGTCCCTTTCAAAATTCAGATGTTCAAGCTCTAACCCCTAATTTGATGTGATTTGGAGATGGGGCCTTTAGGAGTTAATTAGAGTTAGATGAGGTCATGAGGGTGAAGCACCCATGAGGAGATTAGTGCCCTTCTAAAAAGAGACACCGGAGAACTTGGTCTCTCTCTCCATCAAATGAGTGATGCAATGAGAAAGTGGTCTGCAAACCAGGAAGAGGGTCCTCATCAGAAATCGATCATGTTGACACTTTCTTCTAGGACTTCTCAGTCTCCAGAGCTGCAGGGTGTCAACTTCAGTCATTTAAGCCACCCAGCCTACAATTTTGTTATATCAGCCCAAGTACCCTAAGACTAGGAGAAGGGAAAGACAATTCTTTCATTAATTAAGTGTATACAAGAAATAACAGTTTCTGGCAAGTGATAGATACTCAACATTTGTTCAGATGATTAGAAATGACTTTTTTACATCTTAATGACTGCTTAGGCTTTCTTAGTCATGTATAAAATTGACTAAGTCAGTAAAAATATTAATTCATAAGTTTTGTAATGTTTGAGAAATCTCAAGTGTTTGGGTGAGCTCTAGTTTAATTGGCCATTTTGAATCGAAAACCATTGGAGTTTTCCTCTCTCTCTCCCCCTGTCTTTTTCTCTCAAGGAAGTTACTCACAGTCCACTAAATATGAGCCCTCTGTGGAGAAATAAATTATTCACAGCTGGTAACTAGTGAAAATGAATTCAGCTATTTACTTGTAAGGAAATGACCAGGCTGAGTGTCCCCTGCTGTGCACAGACATGGCAGCACCCTGTAGCTTGTGCTCATCTGGTTTTTGCTGTCAGGAGTACCTCCCTTACCGACACAACTTCATCTCAGCTTCTTTTTGCCCCAGTCCTTCCTTTTTTATTACTTGGCCTTTTCATTTTTTTTTTTTTTCCTCCAGCCCTTCTTCCTCTCTGGGCTGGCTTTCTTCAAGCTCCTCTTCCCCCTCCACACCCTCGTTAATCCCTCACTCTCTGTTTCGCCTTTGCTTCCCTTTCTGCACTTTCCCCTTTCTTTGTCTTCCAAGGAGCCCATCCCTGTCCTGCATGCCTTGATGAAGTAAGCCCGCTAGGGCAAAAGTTCTCCCCGCACAGGCCTCTGCTGCTTCTCTGCTGGTTTTGGCAGGCCGCGTGGTTTTTAAACACCCACTGTTTGCAGATACTGCCTAGCCCCACAGAGCAGGTAAAACATAAATGGATACAGCGGTAGAAATCAAATCTGGTTTCGGCTCTGACTGTGTATACATCTATTCACACATACGTATCTGTGCAAACACACATGCTCACACTTGAATTACCCAGAGATGAACCAAGGAAGTGAATTTGGAGACGTGCGAGACTGCACCTTATGGAAAGACTAGAGAGGAAAGCCTTCTTGATAGAAGAAACAGTAACCATTCAGTATGTATTTAATGAGTGCCAATTATGGACAGAAAGTTATGTGCCCTAGATATAGAAGCAAGTAGAGGTTGATCCTGTCCTCGGGGAGCTTCTGGTTTGGCTGTAGAGACCAACAAGTAAATGAGGTAGAAGTGGTTAGCCCAGGAGTGGGGAATGAAGAAATGAGATGAACAGATTAAGTACGCGCAATATATGGCAAGTATATGGCAAGCCATGTTGGCGACTTTTCCTTCCGATTTTAAAAAATAACTGATGCTCAGGACTTCACTGGTGGTCCAGTGGCTAAGACTCAACATTCCAATATAGGGTGCCCCAGGTTCAATACAGAGAAGGCAGTGGCACCCCACTCCAGTACTCTTGCCTGGAAAATCCCGTGGACAGAGGAGCCTGTTAGGCTGCAGTCCATGGGGTCTCTAGCAGTCGGACATGAATGAGCGACTTCACTTTCACTTTTCACTTTCATGCATTGGGGAAGGAAATGGCAACCCACTCCAGTGTTCTTGCCTGGAGAATCCCAGGGCCGGGGGAGCCTGGTGGGCTGCCGTCTATGGGGTCGCACAGAGTTGGACACAACTGAAGCGACTTAGCAGCAGCAGCAGGTTCGATGTCTGATCAGAGGACTAACTCCCACAGGCCAAAATAAGACCCAGCACAGTCAAATAAAAATAAATGTAAAAAATGTTTAAGTAACTGATGTTCATGAAATAAGGCTTACCACATGGCCCAGTGGTAAAGAATCCACCTACCAAGCAGGAGACATGGGTACAATCCCTGGTTTGGGAAGATCCCCTGGAGAAGGAAATGGCAGCCCACTCCAGTATTCTTGCCTGAAAAATCCCATGGACAAGAGCCTGGTGGACTGTAGTCCACGGGGTTGCAAAGAGTCAGACATGACTGAGTGACCGAGCACATACACATGCTCATAAATGCTTAGTACAAAATAATAGAAAAATGCAGGGGCGAAAAATCACCCATAATATCACCATCCATAGGAAAGCATTAGATAGTTTTCTGAGTGTCTTTTTTAATCCATAGACATTTGGGGGGTTTATTATATAACCCTAATCTGATAAATCAGGTATTTGGGGAGATTCAGATACTAGTAGATTATTCAGAACTTCTAAAGCACTTCTCTCCAAACGAGTACATGATTGAATATATGGGAGAAGAAATGTCTATCACTGAACTTTAATACCATGTACTTTCCATATATTTAGCCCTAAAGCAGTTTTCTTAGCAGTTTTTCTTTTTCGGTCCTGAATCTGTAATGTTTGCTTGGAAATATAATTTAACCACTTTTTAAAAACAGCTTTATTGACCTATAACTCACATACCATGCAGTTCACCAATAACAATTTTATAGTTCAGTGGTTTTTAGTGCAGGGTATCCAGAGAGCTGTGCAACTGTCACCGCAGTGAGTGTTAGGAGTATCTTCATCACTAAAAAGAAGCCCCATACTTATTAGCAGTCGCTTCTCCTTTCCCCACAGGGCCCTGTCCTAGGCAACCACTGGTCTACTTTCTGACTCTCTAGATGTGTCTCTTCTATATAAATGGAATCACACAGCACGTCGTATTCCGTGACTCACTTCCTTTATTCGGCATAATGTTTTCAAGGGTCAGCCACATTATAGCAGCATTTCATTCCTTTTTATGACTGAATGATACTCCAGTGTATGGCAGTATCACATTCTGTTTAGCCCTTTATCAGTTGATGGACATCTGGGTACTTTCTTCTTTTTGGTTATTATGAATATGAATATGCTTTGTACATTCATGTACAATTTTTTTGTAAGGACATGTGTCCTTACAGTTTTTTGTAAGGACATTTCAGTACTCTTGGGTGTATGTCTAGGTGTCATTTTTAACTTCACTGATAACAGCTTTAAAACTGAACATGAGTTACAAGTATAAAAGAGCAGACATTCTTCTGGGTAATATTTTCCGAAAGGTCATTTTATGAACATGGAAAATTCCTCTACTAGTCAAGAAAGATAGCAGTTAAAGCATAACTGCAGGTCAAATGCAGGTTACAGAGGTGTTCTGTAGGGTGATCCATGACACGCTCGTCTTTTTAGTACGATGAAAGTATTGTAACTAATAATACTTTGATCTTCTATTATGCATGAATCATTTCCTTCCTATAACAGACATATCACCATACATGTCTTGTCTGCTAGAAAACATATCCTACTTCTAAACATTACTTTGCACCGTCCATTGAGATTATGAATAATATTTACATGTTCTTTTAGTTGTTTGTTTTAAAAGGCATGTAGTCTGAAACTCGCTCCCCTTTTGTAATTTGACCCAAGAAAATTCACTTCACTGATAATGGTGAGCAAGTTTTTTGCTAAACTTACATTCAGAAGAGGAAAGGATATTGCCAATTCAAAATGAGTTAATCTGCACTAGGAAAATTTGACATTCGCTTTTTATTTTCTTGATGATAAAAGTGTTCAGAGTTTTAACAGATGTGCCTGCTAAGTCGCTTCAGTCGTGTCCAACTCTTTGCGACCCCAGGGACTGTAGCCCGCCAGGCTCCTCTGTTCATGGGATTCTCCAGGCAAGGATACTGGAGTGGGCTGCCATTTCCTTCTCCAGGGGACCTTCTCGACCCAGAGATCCAACCCGTGTCTCTTGCGTCTTCTGCACTGGGAGGCAGGTTCTTTACCACTAGTACCACCTGGAAGCCCCATTACAGATGCAGAGAATATATAGTGACTCCAGAGGAAGGACTGTTAGGTTTGACTTGGGCAACCACCACACTGACAGACGTCCTCTTCCTTTCTTACACATCATGCTAAATATTTTACCTTATCATCTGTGAGTAAGTCTGAGAAAGCTGCGTATTTAGCCGCTCTTCATTATGGGTCTACTATAAGCTGGACATTTTTACAGATGAAGCAATCAAGGTTTAAAGAGGCTCAATGACTTTGCTAAGGCCTTACAGGGAGAAGTGGCTGAGTAGGGGTTCACACCCAAAACAGTCTATCGCCAAAGTCTATGCCCTTTCTCCAGTCAGCATATATTCTGAGAAATCAACATGGTGAAGGGCTGGGGGGAGTATTAAGGCTTGCATGTGTGCATGCTGAGTCGTGTCCAACTTTGTGACCCCATGGGCTATAGCCCACCAGCTTCCTCTGTCCATGGGGATTCTCCAGGCAAGAACCTGGAATGGATTACCATGTCCTCCTCAAGGGGCTCTTCCTGACTCAGGGATCAAACTCTCATCTCTTAGGTCTCCTGCACTGGCAGGCAGGTTCTTTACCACTAGCACCACTTGGAAGCCCATGTTAAGGCTTAACCTCTCACAAATTTAAGAAAGCCTTAGAGAAATCCTTGGTTTAAAAAAAAAACCCAAGGTCTACATTTATTTTGGCACAACGGTGATTTTATGGAAAGGAAAATGACTGCTATGGTTTGAAATAAATGCAATTTGCCATTGTATTTTGTAGTAATCTCCCTTTGGTTGGGAAAAAGAGAAAAAAATGTATATGTATAAATGAAAATGTATGCCTTTCATAGAATTTATTTTATCAGCATTAACTATTATCAAGTATAATGATGAAGAAAGATATTCAAATACTCAGAAATCATGTAAAATCCTCTTTTATAAAAACATAGCCATGTTCAGTTTCAGATGTTTTCCTCCAGATATTACGTGTCTTGTCAAATAAGTTGGCTTCAAACGGTAGCATGGGCAAAGTCCTTCTGGAAGTTTATCTGGGAATTCAAAATAGAAGGAGGCTCAGGGGCATGAGAAACAGAAGGAGAGTTTATGCAATAGACCGTAAAAGTTCCAAAGACTGTGGAGAAAATCTTTTGGAGAAAAAGGAGGCTCATAAATGAGAGGAAGAGAAAAGGGATGTAGGCATAAAATTGGAAATGAATTCATAAAAGTTAGATTGAACAAAGGTCCTTAAATAACATTTCCACTGTTCCCCAACCACTTGGTTAAACTACTGAAAAGTATTATGACTAGCAATCCCACTACTGGTCAGATACCCAAAGCAAACCCTAATTCAAAAACATACATGTACCCCAGTGTTCACAGGAGCACTCTTTACATTAGCCAAGACACAGAAGCAACCTAACTGTCCATCGACATAGAAATGGATAAAGAAGAGGTGGTACATATATACAATGGAATATTACTCAGCCATTAAAAGGAACTGTAGGTTTTTATATAGTAAAAAGCGTAAAAGTTACCTTAAGTAATGTTCTGTATAATAAAAGGATTTTTTAACATGTTAATCCAGTAAAGCAACTGCACTCTTTATTTTTGGACGTTTTTGGTAATAATAATCTTTCTATTTCATTAATTAACCTCCCACCCCAAAATATGTATATAGGAATTCTTTTTAAAAATATAAAGACAGGCTTCAGATTTCCTACCTTCAACAGAATATCTCTGTTGATAACTATGTTTTTAAGTAATTAGTCCAAAATAATTCATATGTCACCTGAGAGTCTTATGTCCAAAATCGGACAAAATAGGATAGCTTTGTGGGTCTCTCCCTGCTCCCACAGTGATTTTTTTTTAATGTATGACTATCTTTAAAAAAAACTATTTATCTAATTTACTTATATAGCTGTGCTGGGTCTTAAGTTGTAACATTCGAACTCTTAGTTGTGGCATATGGGATCTAGTTCCCTAAGCAGGGATCAAGCCCAGTCCCCTGCATTGGGAGAGTGGAGCCTTAGCCACTGGGCCACCAGGGAAGTCCCCGTATGATTTTATCTTTGATGAGGCTCTGTCTCATGAATATAAGAGAGCGTTCCTTTTCCATTTTCATTCTTCAAGGGGAGCCTCTATAAGTACACCCTAGGATTTTCACAAGAGGTAGATTCTTAGGCAGTGGGAAGAAGCAGCGTTTAAAATTCCTGTGGCCCTCCTCAGGTTGTCTCTATCTGCCCACCTCTATCTTAGTCTCAGTCTTCCAGTCTTCCTGTGTCTTTTATTCTCCCCTGTCTTGCTCCTTCAACCCTTTACTTCCTTCCCACTTAACTCTAGTTTATGGTAATAAAGAACCAACCAGTCTGACTCATACATGTGTGTGTGTTAGCAACTGTTCAAGGCAGTAATCACTAAACCAAAGATTATGATCAAAGATTATGTTCATATTTGTCCACCTAAAATATGCCATAAATTATATGAATTGAAGCCTATTTATCTCAGCTAATCTGAAGGAGGAAGAAATATTCAAAATAATCTCTATGAAAATATCAGTCCTGTATGTTTCTTCAGTTCGTGGTGCATGCATACTGAATACGGCTGACACTTACCAAAGAGCCTTATTTAAAGATAGAATAAGGTCCTTGTTAGTCACTCAGTCACATCTGACTCCTTGAGAACCCATGAACTGAAGCCCACCAGGCTTCTCTGTCCATGGGTTTATCCAGGCAGGAATACTGGAGTGTGTTGCCATTCCCTTCTCCAGGGGATCTTCTCGACCCAAGGATTGAACCTGGGTCTCCTGCATTGCAGATGGATTCTTTACCATCTGAGCCACCAGGGAAACACCAGGGAAAGTCCTTAGGGAGATCTTATTCTCACATCTCCATACGCCACCGTAGCACAGCCAGGAGTTCATCATGATGAAAAGTTTCATCTCTCCTCTAAACCCATTGTCCTTCTCCATGATCCTGATGTACGTAGCATCCTTTATCATAAAACCAGCTCATACAGACTATTCCAAATTTTCAGCCAAAAACTGAATAGGTGATTTTAAGAATTTGATCACATGACCAACCTCTTGGCCAGCTGAGAGTACCAGTTCCAGTTAGGCCTAATGCCCCTTCTCTTGTCTTGTGACTATTTCTTTGCCTATGAAGATCCATAGATCCGATTTATAGAAGCTAAATTGCCAGCAGTCAGAGTCAGTCGCTCCGTATAACTCAAGCCAACCCACATCTGCTGCAAAGACAAGTTAATAGACCTCAGAATCGCACACCAAGACTTCCTAAGATGGCAAGGGCAATTTGAGTTCTACACCGTTTTGTAGCCCCTGAGTTTCTAGTATGCCCTGTTTAGCATGTTTTTCTGAGTACTCACAGAAGATTGGTTATGATCCAGCCCTTCTGCTTGCTACCCTCATTAAAGGAAGCCAAAGTGATGAGCCAGTCCTAACGCAACAATGCAGGGCACTTTTCACTTCATGGGCCAAGTCCAACCAATAGAGATAAGACTACAAGTTCTTACAATATGGTAGACGACCTGCCTTGAAAGTCCTCTGTTAAAACACGTAGCAAATGTAAGATAAGATAGAGCGAGCTCAAGTACATAGTGGAACCAGCAAAAAAAAAAAAAAAAAAGTTAGAATATTGCCAAGGGACAAAAACAAGAGGCGAGCTAAGAACCAAAACAGTAAGGACAAGAGCCACTACCGTTACAGCCGAGCTTCAGGCTGAGGTCTCGGAACCCACCTCTACGAAACAGACGTTCTTACGCCTTTGCCTGGAAACATCCGTTCAAGTTAATCTGCTTTGTTTGTTTCCCAATAGCTATGCCAACATACTTATTTTAAACTGCTCCATAATCCTCACAAGTAATTTCACTCATGCTTGTGGGTACCAGTCTTTTTCATGAAGGGTGAGGGGCTTGGCATGTTGACATAGCAACTTAACCAGCTCAGCAGATTAGACTGATGCTGCTGGTGCCTCTGAGCTTGCTGACCTGGCACCCTCACCTCTCCAGCCATCTCAGATACTTGCTTAACAAGGAGGGGACTTTTGTTCCTGTTCCCAAACCTAGTGCCAGCCATACTTAGCTTTATATGTTTATACTTTTAATATTAAGGAAATAGGTGAGTGTGAAAAGAAAGAGACCTGTTGATTCTGTGTGACTTGAGTTCTGTGCTTTCCAAAGAATTAAAAGATGATGTATCCACGAAGATGTGTGAGCTAAACAGCTATAAAAGATTGGGCTATAGGAAGAATTTAAAGATCTAGAAGGGCCATCGATCAGTACGTTTTTATGAAGAGGATAGAAAGCCTTGATCTGGTGAATTGCTTTGTTCCTTGTTCAGGTAGAGCAAGAATTTAAAGGTAGTTGGACGCTTGCAAAGCAATGTAAGAATCCCATAGACAGACTTCCCTGGTAGTCTAGTGGTTAAGAATCCACCTGCCAACGCAGGGGACATGGGTTCAATCCCTGGTCCAGGACGATTCCACATGCCAAGGGGCAACTAAACCTTCACGCCACAAGTACTGCATGAGTCCACGTGCCCTAGAGCCCAAGCTCCGCAACAAGAGAAGCCCGCACAGTGAGAAGCCCCCAGCTACTGCGTGAGTCCACGTGCCCTAGAGCCGGAGCTCCACAAGAGAAGCCCCCACAGTGAGAAGCCCTAGCACTGCAAGTAGAGAAAGCCAATGTGCAGCAGCGAAGACCCAAAACAGCCATTAATAAACAAACAAATAATCTTTTATAAAAACTCATAGGCACTCACTTACAAGACATCAGGTTCTCTACAAAGTGCTCGTCAGGGGCCCCTGAGCTGCTTCACCCCAGAGGCTCAGCTAAAGTGACTGTCTGTGATTGCAGAGAACATAAGTAACCAAAATCAAAATATTACAACGTAGTAATGAAGCATCCGGGCTTTGGGGCAGAGCAGACCTGGTTTAAAATTTTAAGTCTGCAATTTGTTATAAGTGCTTAGGTAAGTCATGAAACTTCTCCAGTCCTCAGTTTCCTCATCAGAAAATAGGGATGATAGTAATACTGTCTTGCTCCTAAAGTTTTTGTGAGAATTAAATGAGATGATGTTAGGGCAGCCCGTGGCACTATGTCAGATACGACACCAGTACTGTATAAATCATAGCTGTTAAGAGTCCATTATTGAGCTTTTCAGAAACTTTCACTTCTCACCTTGCTATCTTGTAAGACTTCTGGATGTCTTTTAGAACCCAACCCATAACTTCTTTAATGTTTATTTATTTGGCAGTGCCAGGTCTTAGTTGCAGTTTTTAGTTGCGGGAAGCAAACTCTTTGTTGCGTTGTGTGGGGTCTAATTCCCTAACTAGGGATCGAACCCAGGCCCACTGCCCTGGGAGCATGGCATCTCAATCACTGGGCGACCAGGGAATCCCGCCAACTCCAAAATTCTTTACTAATTTGGCTGCGTTAGTGGTGTCTGTGTTAGTTCGCTAGGGTTGCTGCAACAAAATGCTGAAGACTTGCATGGCTTCGACGACAGAAGTTTGTTTTCTGACAGTTCTGGAGGCTGAAAGCCCAGGATCAAGGTGTCAGACAGTTGGGTTTCTCTGCGAGCGCTCTCCTTGGCTCACCTTCTGCTGTGTGCTCATGTTATCACTTCTCTGTGGGCACGTGTGCCTCTGGATTCCTCATCTCAGAAGGACTCCACTCAGGCCGGATTGGAGCCCATCCTTGTGACCTCATTTGAACTTACCTATCACTTTAAATTGGACTTCCCTGGTGGCTCAGATGGTGAAGAATCCCCTGCAGTGCAGGAGACCCGGGTTCAATGCCTGGGTCAGGAAGATCCCCTGGAGAAGGAATGGCAACCTACTGCAGTATTCTTACCTGGAAAGCTCCATGGACAGAGGAGCTTGGCAGGCCACTGTCCATGGGGTCACAAAGAGTCAGACACAACTGAGTGACACTTTAAAGACTATACCTAAATACAGTCTCATTCTGAGGCACTGGGGTTGAGCTTCACCATGAATTGGGGGTCGGAGGGGAGCGAACACTATCTAACCCATGACGTCACAAATAAATTATCTTACACTGCATTTGAAAATAACCATTTTTGAGAATTCCCTAGTGCCCAGTGGTTAGGACTCCACATGTCCACAGAAGGGGCCACCGGTTTGATCCCTGGTCTGGGAATTAAGATCTCGCAAGTTGTGGTGTGGCTAAAAATAAAACAAATGAAAAGAATGATTTTCAAGAACAATGGCCTGGATGGAAAGGATGGTTGAGGAATTTTAAGGTGTCTTCTAGCTACTAAACTGCAGTGAGTTTGCAGGGGTCTGCTTATATAGCAAGTTAATTTATTGTCTGTAAAAATATTTAAGAGGTCCAGTTTAAGGCCTTATAATTGATATGTAATATTTTTAAAATATCTCTGATAATAGGCAGCACGTATTTTTAAAAACACATGGCTGTTGAAAAATACCTTTTGGTGTCGTTCATTGAACCAGGAGTTAGGGAACTTTTACGTGTGTACCATGGGATATGTAAAATAAGATATGTATTAACTGGACACCGGTTCAGGTAAAGCGCTAGGTCAAAGGTTAGGGGACAAACCTAGAAAACTCCCTGCTCTCTGCTTAAGAAAGTGCCAGAAATGTCCCCAAGTGAGTTCACTTGTCCCCAGGTAAGTTGTCAGTTAAATGCTCGGTGTAGATAATAAGGCTTGCGTGTTCACGATTGCCTCTGAAGCCCAGAGTTAGGATTTTGAACTTGTCATAGTTAGCTGTCATAAAACTGGGAGAAAGGGATGTGGTATGATGAGAAAAAACAGCCCCATAGGTAGCTCACTGTAGCATTCCAGACAAGTGGAAGGAGAGAGACCCATGAAGTACTGTGATAGCAGAGTGATATTAAGGAAAGGCGCTCCACCAGAAAACTAATTTACAGTTACCAAAGGGAAAAGTGAGGAGGAAGGGATACATCAGGAGTATGCGTTTAGCAGATACAAGCGACTATACATAAAAGAGATGTGGACCTACTGTATACCACAGGGAACTATAGTCAATGTCTTGTAATAACCTATAATGGAAAATAATTTAAAAATATGTTTATATACATGCTGGGCTTCCCCAGTTGCTCAGCGAGAAAGAACCCACCTGCACACTGTTTACAATAGATAGGACGTGGAAGCAACCTAGATGTCCATCGGCAGACAAATGGATAAGGATGTTGTGGTATATATACACAATGGAATATCACTCAGCTATAAAAAAGAACGTATTTGAGTCAGTTCTAATGAGGTGGATGAAACTGGAGCCTATTAAACTGAGTGAAGTAAGTCAGAAAAAGAAACACCAATACAGTATATTAATGCATATATATGGAATTTAGGAAAACAGTAACATCGATCCTATATGCAAGACAGCAAAAGAGACACAGATGTAAAGAACAGACTTTTGGACTCTGTGGGAGAAGGCGAGGGTGGGATGATTTGAGAGAATAGCATTGAAACGTGTATATTACCATATGTGAAATAGATGACTAGTGCAAGTTTGATCCATGAAGCAGGGCACTCAAAGCCGGTGCTCTGGGACAACCCAGAGGGATGGAGTAGGGAAGGGAAGTGGGAGAGGGGTTCAGGATGGGGGGACACATGTGCACCCAAGTGTGATTCATGTCGGTGTATGGCAAAAACACCACAATGTTGTCAAGAAGTTATCCTCCAATTAAATAAATGAAATTTAAAAAAAGAATCTGCCTGCAATGCAGGAGACCCGGGTTCAATCCCTGGGTTGGGAAGATCCCCTGGAGAAGGAAATGGCAACCCACTCCAGTATTTTTACCTGGAGAATCCTATGGACAGAGGAGCCTGGAGGGCTACAGTCCTTGGGGTCACAGAAGGTCAGGCATGACTGAAGCGACTGAGCATGCACACATGCACACATATATACGTTCATACGTGTATATATATATAGAGAGAGAGAGTTGGAAAACTTTGCTGTATGCTTGAAACTAATATTATAAATCAACTATACTTCAGTTCGGAGAAGGCAATGGCACCCCACTCCAGTACTCTTGCCTGGAAAATCCCATGGATGGAGGAGCCTGGTAGGCTGCAGTCCATGGGGTCGCGAATAGTCGGATACGACTGAGTGACTTCACTTTCACTTGTCACTTTCATGCACTGGAGAAGGAAATGGCAACCCACTCCAGTGTTCTTGCCTGGAGAATCCCAGGGACGGGGGCGCCTGGTGGGCTACCGCCTATGGGGTCGCACAGAGTCGGACACGACTGAAGCGACTTAGCAGCAGCAGCATACTTCAGTTACAGAAAAAGGAAGGGTGCTCTGGGAAGGATCTGACCAAAATAATTTCAAAGAATTCCACATACCTCTGCTTTGAGACTAAGATAGTGACGGGTTCCATCCGATCCCACAGTTAGACAGGACTTTGAAGCCAGGGCCTGTATATGATGGTGGCAGTGTTGTTACAGTGACTAAGACTAGGATACTCAGGATGGGCTTCCCTGGTGGCCCAGTGGTTAAGAATCCACCTGCCAAGCCAGGGGATATGCATTCAATCCCTACTCCGGGAAGCTCCCACATGCCACAGAGCAGCTAAGCCTGTGCACTGCAGCTGCGGAGCCCACGTGCTGCAAGTACTGAAGCCCCCTCAGCCTAGAGCCCGTGCTCCGCAACAAGAGAAGCCTGAGCACCGCAACTAGAGAGCAGCCCCTGCTCACCGCAGCTAGAGAAAGCCCACACGCATTAACAAAGACCCAGCACAACCAAAACTAAAAATAAACAAGTAAAAAATTAAAAAGAGAAAAGGATACCCAGCATGGGAGTGAGGCACCACCGGATATTCCGGAGCAATCCTTACCGTAAGGAGAATGCAAGAAAAACCTTCATTTACAAAAGGTTACTTATTCCCCACCCAAAGAATATGTTGATTTCTGTTAAATAATCATCAGGACAAACTGGACTGAAATGTAACTGGAGAAAATTCCTTGTTTAATGTGTGTCTTTCTTTCAGGCCGCTTTTTCGTGGAAGTTCAGATGTCGACCAACTAGGAAAAATCTTGGAGTAAGTAGTACCTGTGATTTTACATCCGTGTCTGTGGCATTAGAACATTTACGTTGACCTTCCTCTGACGTTCATATAACACATTTATCTCTTGTCTCTCCTACCCCAAGCTGCTGCTGCAGACAGTGTTACTATTTGTGTGGTGAGTGGGGATGTGGTAGACGTGCCGTTTCGTGCAGAGCCCGTCACGACGTGTGGCCTGACTGCTCTGCCCTGGAAGCCTGTGTGTTGCTCGTGTGGCTCCTTTGGCAGCTCCCCTTTGCTTGGCTGAGCTCCCGTTCTTTAGTTCTGTTGTGTTGTCTGCTTGGGGTCTTTTCAGATGCTTCCACCATCAGAGGGCGGGGTGCTCAGTGGCCTGGTAACCCATCCTTATTCACTGGGCTTCATGTCCCCATTGAACATCCTGTAATCAGCCAGGTTGGCTTTGCATTGTTTGGTTTTGTGTTCCTGGGCAAAGGATGGTCTGCTACTCAATTGACTTCTCTTTGGAACACTGAAAAAGGAAATGAGAATCCTAGGTTCCATCCCTCTGTCTGTGGCTAAAGAGCTATGCAGCCTTGAGAAGGTCACTCCGAACACTGTGTAGAGGACTCACCTGGTGCCCCGTGTCACATAATAAGCGCTTGTAAGAATGCCAGCTCTTCCTGTAATTCATCATTAGTTGCTTCATCTTTTTGTTCTTCGCCTGAGAAGTGACTTAGAGGTCCTTCCTTGTGCTCGAATTCCTTGGTTCCAGTCGTCTGTGACTTAGCTCCTTGATGATTTTCAGAGTGCGTGAAGTGTTTGCGTGTTTGTGCATGTGAGGCTGTGGATGCTTCTGTGTGTCCAGAATGTGAAGAAGAGGCTTTTCTTCTCACAGAGCATGCAATAGGGCATCCTTTGCCAAGCTCCATCAGGATTGGAGTGGCAAGAAAAGAAATGGGAGTTCTAGAGCCAAAAATGGTACATTGGTCTGTACCATTTGATAGGAATCCCCATGATTATTATGATATTCAGGCTGTAAAACTGATGAAAATTCCCCCTAAAGAAAAACATTATATTTTAACACTGTCTTCTCATGCATAGCTGCTGAGGACAGTTGGGATAAAACGGGAACCTGAGTTTGTTCTTTTCGCGACTAGAAGCAGCTGCAGCAGGCTTCTGTGAGCGCCAACATCACTGCTGAGTGTCAGACCCAGTGGCTTTAAGGCCTGAAAAACACATGTGCACCTTTTACTGTCTGGGGGCTTCCCAGGTCTAGGACAGGTGCCACAGTGACTGCTCCTGCCGCTGCTACCGTCCACTCTGTCGGAGGGACCAACTCAGGACCAAACTTGGGCGTGACTCTGCTTCTGGGTGTCCGCTTCTCCGGTCATTCAGGGATGAGCTCCCATCTGTTCTTGCCTGTCCCTGTTGAGTATGTTTTGTGTGCATGTGATCGTGAAGAGGGAACCGTGAGAGTCAGGCCTACCCGTGACCCTCTTGTTAAAAGCAAGAACACTCTTGACTGAAGCCAGCTTGCCAGACACCGAAGTCCTTCACCTGCTTTTCCTAGCTGACCCCATTTGGGTGTTCTGCCTGCCTCCAGCGCCCTTCTTACTGCTGGTGCCCCGAGTGCTTGAAGCCCATGAGATGGACCAGAAGGAACCTCTGACAAACACACTTGACTTGCTTCCAAGGGAAGCCAGTTCCACTTCTGGCCAGGGCCTGAGATCTAGGTTGTCCGCAGAAAAGAAGCCGTGACGCGCGATACGTTTTGTGCCTTTAGGTTTTCCTTCTTGACTTCTGGCCTTGTGTCGGGTCATGCTGTTCAGTTTCCTCCGAAGGCTTTCTTCACTTTGGCGTAGAGAAAGGGCAGTGCTGCACCCTAGCGGCCCTTGGAAGCACTTGAAAAGTCATTTCTGTCCCAGCCATTCATGCCATTTATAGGTTTTGTGGGCTTGCCTGGTGGCTCAGCCGGTAAAGGATCCACCTGCAATGAGGGAGACCTGGGTTTGATCCCTGGGTTGGAAAGATGCCCTGGAGAAGGGAAAGGCTCCTCACTCCAGTATTCTGGCCTGGAGAGTTCCATGGGCTGTATAGTCCATGGGGTCCCAAGGAGTTGGGACCAACTGAGTGACTTTCACTTTTGCAGGTTACAACCTGCTCTGTCAGTCTTTCCAATACAAATGTCAACTTTTAAGCCTTATATTCAGCTTGATCCAAATACTGAAATTCCATGCAAGCCCTTTTGAATGGACCTCTTAGAATTTCACAACACTCATGTATGGACCATAAAAGTTCATAATAGATATTAAAGTGAATATATTTGAAAGGGAAGCCATATTCACATTCTCTTAAGGGGGAAAACCTTTCTGTGTTTAGGAAGATTTATACTTTCAAAGGACAGCAAGTACTTTGAAAGTGAAACTGAGTGCTTTTAATCTGTGACATTCTAGAGCATTTTTAAGAGCAGAGTCATAGTAAAATGGAAATAAAATACTGAATTTGGAGTAAGTTCTATCCAGCCTCTGGGCTGAACTCTCTCTGTGTGGCTTTAACCATTCATTTTATTCCCCATCTTAAGTTTCCCCGCCTATATAATGAAAATAATAATATATCTAAACTATATGTCTCAGGAGGTGGTAGATTTTAAAACACTTTTAAAAGTTATTTATATACATGTAGGGACACTGTTTTTCTGAGAACTTTTGGCATTCAGCTGCCAACATTGCCAGATTTAACTCGACATAAATATATTCAAAACTGCACATAAAAAAAGATTTTCAATTTGTACTAAGAGTTGTTAGAATTGATTTCTAGGTAACTGGTAACAGTACACAAAAATATTGATATAAAAATGGCCAAAAAGCCAAAAATGAAAGAAAGGCAATGTTTTAAAGTCATTTAGTAAACATTCTTCTGTTCTTCCTCTGCCTGTCCCATTCTATCCAAACACACACACATTTTTTTAAAATAATTAATGGTAACATTCTCGCTGTCTTCTTTTTATTCTTATTCTGGATCTTGCTATTAAATTTGTTTGTTGCTCAAGTTGTCATTTACCTTCATCTGTTTCAGTAACTGTGTGAGTCTCTCTATCTGCCTCAGTAACCTGGCTCTCCCTGCATGTCTGACACGGGTGGGGTAACAGTGACTTTCACCAGGCACCCTGTGGCAGGCGTCTGCTCTTCCCAGGTGAGACCTGTGGCCTGGGCTCTGTCGAGGTAAGAGAAGGGGAACAAAGTCCTGCAGAAATCTTGTGGAATTTACCACTACCTGTTCCTACACCCTGGAGACCCATTCAGGAGAACTCCCCAACCACACCACCACCCCGGCCTCTCAGGCCCAGCAAGTACTGGCCAAGAAGACTATAATGCAGGGTAGCACCATTTCTAACTGTAGTCAGAAAGTTTGCTCAGTATTTCAATAGCCATATATTCTGTCCACTAAATTTTAATTTTTCTTGTGGTTGTTGTTTAGTCGCTAGGTTGTATCCGACTCTTTGTGACCCCGTGGACTATAGCCCACCAGGCTCCTCTGTCCATGAGATTTCCCAGGGAAGAATACTGGAGCGGGTTGCCATTTCTTTCTCCAGGGGATCTTCCCAACCCAGGGATTGAATTGCATCTCTTGCGTCTCCTGCCATTGGCAGGCAGATTCTTTACCACTGCACCAACCAGGGTTCAGAATTAATCAGAGTCTATATGAGATATAAGTTCTTGCTTCCCCTGAATTTCCTTGTTCAACCCTACTTACTACCTGTATATAAGTTGTAAGGAACATCTATATAATGTATAAGTTGTATAAGGCCACAGACCTACTAATAGTTCTGAAGAACCTTAAGTCACACACCCACAGAACTCATCAGTTGATATTTTCAGTGTGTTGGTGACGCATTGCCTGCACATTTTAGATTAATAATGTTATTTCCCTCTTATGATACTAACGGGTAGTGCATTGATATTGATATGCATTGATACGCAGTACATTGATATTGATGTTGACAGATCCTGTGGGCCAGGCACTGTGCTGTGCATTTTACAGAAATCATTGCTGATCCTTAACACCACAGATTATTACCCTTGTCATATAAATAAAGACTCACTGAGACTCACAGAAGTTAAATAATTTGTTCTTACCTACCGATAAGGCAAGTTCAGGATGTGAACCCAGTTCTGCCTGTTTCCAAAGCTTGTGCTGCTTTTACATTGCTCAGTTCTTTCTCTGCATCTCTGATCCTAGGATGAGTCTCAGAGGAGACAGAAGATAACAGGGTTTTTAATGGATTGTTTGCTCACTTTGCAATACCAAAAAGTAATTCTATAAAATATGTAAATAAGTTAAATTTGTAATATGTAAATATGTAATATGTAATAAATAAGTTAAATTTTATATTAAATGATAAAATAGTGTTTGTGTTACACAGAACTAACATACCTTTTAGCCTCATTTGGGAGGTCTGACTCTAATCTATGTAATTTCTGTTTGGGGACTCATTCTTTAACCCAAAATGCAACCAGGTTTACGTGTCAACACATCATGTTAGATGAGCATCCTAAAAGTGTGTCAACACAGGAGTGTTTGATCAGGACACAAAAAGCCGTCTGGGGCATAAGGGAAAACATGATGCATCCATGCGGGTCTCCTTTGAGTATTTAGATCCTGGTCCGGCAGTGTTTCAGGGCTTATTGGTAAGTTTCCATTTCTGCGTGATCTCTTACATCTCACAGCTGCTGCCAGAGTGATTGCGTCTCTCTCCCCAGTGGCCTTTATAATTCTCCTGTGAGATTGCCCTCCCCCCAGGGTCACCATACTGCACTAGCACAGAGAAGAACCCTGCCGGTCACACAAGTGGGGACTCCTGGGCTCTGTGTTCCCCGGGCCCCTCCCTTAGGCTTCACCTCCTTCTGGAATTGGTAGAAAAATCGCTTCAGCACAGTAGCTCATGCTTACATTCACCTGTGGTTCTTTTGTAGCGTAATTGGACTCCCGGGAGAAGAGGACTGGCCTAGAGATGTTGCCCTACCCAGGCAGGCTTTTCACTCAAAATCCCCTCAACCAATTGAGAAGTTTGTAACAGACATTGATGAACAAGGCAAAGACCTGCTTCTGGTAAGTTCACACGATGCAGAGTTGGTCTTCTCTGCGCTCACGAATAGAACTCGTCAGCTAATATTTTTAGTGTGCTGGTGATGCATTGCCTACACATTTTAGATTAATGACGTTACTTCCCTCTTTTGATGATAATGGGTAATGCATTGATATTGATACACGTTGATATTGCATTGATACGCAATGAATTGTTACTGCTATTGAGAAGTCCTATGTCCGCACTGGGCGCTGGCCACAGCATCAGTTCAGCCTCACATGCCGCAGCCTCACAGGACAGAGCTGAAATCTCTCTGCAGCTTTCATTTCCACCCCCATGGCAGCTAGTGACTTTGGATTCTGCAGTGTCTTCAGGTCCTATAGAAAGGGAAAGAGTCTGATTCACACCCTTTCATTCTGCCGTTTTTTAATGTTCTTTTGAATGCAGCCTTAGAATCCTCTGGATTCGTCTAAACATATGCTTCAGTAGAAGTAAATATTATGTTTCCTTGTTTACACTTTCCTGCTACTTTAAGCAGCTTGTTTGGCATTCTAAATGTGTCTTTTCTTAAAACAGGCACATCTTTAGGAAGATGTTTTTCCAAAGGAACCAAATAGCAAGACTCCTTCCAGTTACTGATTTATTTAAGAAGTATTGAACGTGCCCTGCCATATAAAATACCTCACCAAAAACAAAGGTCTATGCCCTGTTTGAGACTCAAACTCATGTACTTGGCTTTGTACATAATTCCCTGTACTTGGAGACCAGGGCAATGTACCCCCTGGACTACTCCTGCTGTCTGGAACCCAATGAGTAGTAATGAGTGTATTCTTTACCAGCCAAATGAACAACCTTTGATATCTAGCCAAGAAAGTGCTCCTAGACTCAGAGGAGCCAGTGCTCCCATTCTGTCAGCGTATTACAAATTTTAGATACAGACCTAAGAGTCTATAAGTCCGAGGAGAAATGTTATGCTTCAGCTCTGTATGGACACAGCCATTGACTGGCCCGTTTGCAGAACCATGGATTTTTCCCAGTGAAAGCCCTAACTCCATCTTCACCTCATGGTGGCTCATTTGATGGTTAGGCAAAAGTTCCCTCCACTGCCCTATTCCCTCCCTGCTGTTTGTAAGACACTCACTGAGGACCTGGCCCGCATCCTTTGAGATAGGTTAATTAGAGAGGAGAACATTCACCTAGACAAGGGCTCACTGTATACCGCATACATACCCAGTGGTTTACATGCTATCGAGGAAATTTCTTCCTTGATTTCTCTTACATTTCACAGCTCATTTGGTGGGGAGAGGGGGTGTGATTCTAATCTTACGTAATTATTGTTTGGGGAATCGTTCTTTAACCCAGAATGCAACCAAGCATGTATTTGCATTACCTTAAGAAAAGGAGATTTGATGGATCGCTTCTGGTGGCTGCAGATGGAGAGCCATCCAGAGTATGTCACTGTTCTGTGCATCGCCTTCTCTTACCAATTCTGCTTTTCCCTGCCCTTCACTCCACCTCGTTGCTTCTTTTCAGTCCTGCTGTCTGTTCCCCTTAATATCAGCTGGTCCCTTGACTACCAGAACTCACTAATTCACGGATCCTTTCCTCTCCAGTCCCTCTGCGAGCATTTTTCCTGCCTTTGTTTCCTCCATCGGATTCTTACAGAGAGGAATCTGGCTGGCACACCTCACCCTTTTGCTGCCAAACCGTGGTATGGGTTGGTACCTAAGGCCAAGCTGCACTCCTAGCCCAATCAGCTATGCTGGGAGAGGGTGAGGACTACCCGATATAAAATACAGCCACCATAGGCTTTCCTTTTCAGCAGGAACTTTGAATGAAATGTTTCTCTTAGTAGAGGGTTCTGGGTAGAGAGTCACAATGATGAACAACTTTAAAGTAACCCACTGTTTCAGCTACTGGAACATCCAAAGACAGCCCCAAAGATTTCCTGGCCCCAACATCAGTAGGAATCACCAAGAAGAACTTAAAATTTAAAGATAACAGACAATCCCGTGTGTTCATTCAAGGTCCCCTGATAGCGGTGGTGGCTTTCAAAGTCAGACTACACGTGCTAATCTGAAGAAGTAGCAGGAGATGAAAAAGGAGCAAAGAAACCTACCAAAGAGAGAAGGAAGTCGGTAGATAAGGAGTGACAGCAGAGATTAGAAGAGCAGAGGAGAGGAATAAAGAGCAGAGGAGAGGAATAAAAAGCAGAGCTCAGACTCCCCTGGTGGTCCAGTGGTTAAGAATCCGGCCATCAATTCAGGGGGACGCAGGTTCGATCCCTAGTCTGGAAAGATCCCTCAAGCCACAGAGCAACTAAGCCCGTGTGCCACGACTAGGAAAGCCTGCATGCCTTAGGGCCCATGCTCCACAACAGGAGAGGTCACCGCAATGAGAAGCCTGTGCACTGCAGCTGGAGAATGCCCGCGTGCGGCAGCAAAGACCCAGCACAGCCAGCAGTCGATTTTTAAAAATTTAAAAAGCAGAGCCAGTAACATCGTGACCAGTTGAGGGTTAAGTGTGAAGCATAATATGCACAGATATTCAGGGAAAGGACAGTCCAAGACCTTAAACCTCAGAACTATCTAAAAGCTCTCACCGTTTCATCTTAGAGGGACAGAGCCAGAACTGTAAAGCTGAGAAAGCAGCCCATTCAGTACGAGAGAGGCCCCTGCCACCCTCAGAGTACTGTTCCTCTATTGAAAATGTTTTACTGAGGAGGGCAAGGGAAAGGAAAATTGTTGACAATTAACATGTTAAAGTTTAACGCTTTTCCATTTCTATCTGAAAAGAAGTCGACTTTATACAATGCTTCAGTCATATGTGTATGGATATATACATCAACATTTGTAAATACTCTTATGTAAATCTATAAGGAAAGTAGTCTGCAGTAACAAGACAGTTCAGGGGGAGAATTATTTTTAGCAACCCAAACCTATATATCTTTACAAGTTTTGTCCCGTTCATCGTGATTAACTTTGGAGGCTGGGTACGTCCTCCAGACATGATGCTCTTGTAGAAAAGAAGTTTCTGAGTTCTTGCTATCTAACTGCTTTCAGAGCCTGAGGTAGTACTTTTTTTTTTTTTTTTTTGATACTTGTATTCGTCTGCTTCTGCTGCGTAACAAACAACCAAAATAAATATCTCACTAGCATTCAGCAGTCAGCCTTTGCTCGTGGGTCTGCACACTGGCAGAGACAGCTCTGTGAATCATCTGAAACAACTCTTCTTCAGCCAGTGGGTCAAGTGCTGGTCTTCCCCACGTGTCGCATTCTGGGACCCAGACCAAAGGGACTTTGGCTCCCTGGGGCGTGTTTTTCTCATCATAGGAGGAAGGTGGGTCCTCCCAGAAGGGCAAGCAGAAACATACAATGCCCCTAACGGCCTAGGTAGGCTTGGCAAAGGTACCCTGCTATTTCTGTCCGTGTTCCATTCACTGATGAAAATTACACGGCCAAGGCCAACTTTAATAGAACAAACACTCCCCCAATGGAGGCACAGAAGGAAAGAAAGGAAATTTGTGTTGGAAAATGATCCAGATCCACTGTAGTAGTCAAGTAGCAATTCCAAAAGCTCGTTTTAAGTCAATTATTTGGCAAGCAAATTATGTTTTTTTGCAGAAACAACACTATTACGCAAGAGTTTGAAATTAATTCTCAAAATAGCCAGTTGCTCTGTTGAAGTAGAGCAATAACAAGACTCAAGCACTTTTTCTAACAATATTTCTGTAGGACAAAGTGTGTTACAACCTCCAGCTTGAGATTCTCACACACAGGCCCCGCTGTAGGCTAAGGATTTCTCCTCTCTGCCACGCTCCCAGCTCTAAGCCATCAGTGTCGTGTGGGAACAGGGCTTCCTCCCAGATGATCCTCTAGGGATGTCTCTATCTTGGACATATTTCCACAACTTTTTTTTTCCTTCTTTCCTATGTCCTGGGAATTAAACTAGCAACTTCCTTTTCTAGTGCCACTACGTAATTTTCTCCTTCTTGGACTCTGGGAAGAGAGAACTCCGGCTCAAGAATTTTGCCCCTGCTTTCCTGTCCTTTGAGAATTCAGCCCTTGTAAAGCTTTTCTCAAGATGTTTATTGCTATTAGAGACAGTAGAACAAGCTCCTTCCTCTGCTTGTTGTTTGGACCTAATTTTCAGAAGACAGGTTGGCATCCATGGACTGGTAGGGAGCTCAGGATAAATAAGATTTTGGGGGACCCAAAAATTCGCTTGACGTTAAGTGTAGAATTTTCTGTTTGTACTTTTCTAGGTCAGTTGTATTCAGCAGAGTTTTAGGAGTTGCTAATCCAATCAGGACTGTGAAAGACTCAAGGGCTCAGATTAAATGGAAGAGGTCTACATAATTGTGATGATGTTAAAGCTAGATTACATACAGCAGGGGTCCCCAGCCTCTGGGCCACGGACCAGTACCTGCTGTCAGATCAATGGTAGCATTAGATTAAAAATAAAGTGAAAGTGAAGTCACTCAGTCATGTCCAACTCTTTGTGACCCCATGGACTGTAGCCTATCAGGCTCCTCCATCCATGGGATTTTCCAGGCAAGAGTGCTGGAGTGGATTGCCATTTCCTTCTCCAAGATTAAAAATAAAGTGCACCATAAATGTAATTCCCTTGAATTGTCCCCAAACCATCCCACCCCACCCCCGTCCATGGAAAAACTGTCTTCCACGAAACCAGTCCCTGGTGCCAAAAACGTTGAGGACCACTGACGTGGAAGACTGAAATTCAGAGGCATTTCAGACCCCAGCCCACTTCAGCGGACACTGCCACAAGGATGGAGGAGCTGGCATAGCTTCTCTGCTCCTGGGAGCTCCTGGGGCGGTGGTGTGGACAGGTGGGGTGTTACTCATCGCTAGTTAGTGCTGACCACCTGCTGGGCATGCTGGAGGAGTTGCTAGAAGGAGAGGAGGAGGATCTGAAGAACAGGATTGCCTGGGATTGGAGTGCAAATGGAACTGAAATTAGAGGAATGTTAATAACTAATTGATTGTGTATTAGCAGCTTAGGAAGACAGATAGCTGCTTTCCTCCTTTCACCTTCTACCTGCACTTGGTCAGCAGCCTGAAATAGGGTTTAGTGACTTGAATTGAATGTAATGGTCTCCCTGTACGGCCACTGCTAGCCCCTATGGCACCTTGACATGAATTAGAAGGAAAGCACAGCCCTAGGGTGGGGTACATGACTTGCTAGTGGATCGGGATAATCAGGGTCTAGGTTCAGCCCTTACTTGTTGCCCCCTCCACTGGCCCTGTGTTCAGTAATTAGCCTTACACCTGAACAAGGCAACCCCTTTCCATTTCCCGCTCATGGATAAAACTTGAGCAGAGTGAAAAGTCAGGGTGAAGACTGACTATGGCACCAAGTTTGCTAGCATCAGAAAAATCACTTCCCTAACTTAGGTTATATGTATACTGTAATAAGGGCTTCCCAGGTGGCTCAGTGGTAAAGAATCTGGCTGCCAAGCAGGAGACCTGGGTTCAATCCCTGGTTCAGGAAGATCCCCATCCCTGGGTTGAGAAGATCCCCTGGAGAAGGGAATGGCAACCCACTCCAGTATCCTTCCCAGGAAATCCCATGGACTGAGGAGCTTGGCGGGCTACAGTCACACAGAGTCACACAGAACTTAGCAACTACACCACCACCACCACATGCTGTAATAATAATATGATTGAGTTGGAAAGAAATCTGGGTAGCTAACAGTCCACAAGCAACCCAAAAGGTGTTGCCTTTTGAAGCAAAAGGAGAAGAGGGCAGCAGAGGATGAAATGGTTGGATAGCATCACCGACTCAATGGACATGAATCTGAGCAAGCTCCAGGAGATAGTGAAGGACAGGGAAGCCTGGTGTGCTACAGTCCATGGGTCGCAGAGTTGGACACAACTTATCAACTCCACAACAACGTAAGATGAGTGCTCTCTACGTCGTTGTATTTAGTGTCCCTGAAAGTAGATATCCATTCTCATTATGCATGCTAGGTTGCTTCAGTTGTGCCCGACCCTCTGAGACGCTGGGGCCTGTAGCCTGCCAGACTCCTCTGTCCATGGGGTTCTCCAGTCAGGAATACTGGAGTGGGTTGCCAAGCCCTCCTCATAATACATGACAGTGAATAGATACGTAACTGTGTAAGCACATGGACGAGTTTTATGTCACTGTTATTTTTTCTCCATCACAGAAGTGCTTGACATTTAATCCAGCCAAAAGAATATCAGCATACAGTGCCCTGTCTCACCCATACTTCCACGATCTGGAGAGGCGCAAGGAAAACCTGGATTCCCACCTGCCGCCCAGCCAGAACAGCTCGGAAATGAATACCGCTTAACCTGCCTTGAGCTGATCATCCGGAGAACCTCCTTGGTGGCTGAGGGGTCCCCCGAGGAAGCCTTGCAGAGCTGTTGAGGATCACTGGCTGGAGACCTTCTAGCTGCTGTCTTCCGGATGGGCTCTGCTTCTCCGAGGAAACCACCTCGTTTACTGTTTTGAAATCAATGCAAGAGTGATTGCAGCTTTATGTCCATTCGTTTGTTTGTTTGTCTGTTTGTTTCAAGAACCTGGAAAAATTCCAGAAGAGAAGCTGCTGACCCATTGTGCTGCCGTTTCATTTTTTTTCTGATCTTGAATGCTGCCAGTGTGAAGTGAGCAACCTGGGCACAGCTGAGTGAGATTGTACATGTGATCTCTCTGTAGCTGCTGGGGCCTGATCTGGTACTTCTGAGGGAGTGTGTGTGCATGCGCGCGTGTGTGTGATTCTTGATCTCTTAAAAAGTGTTACTTTCTGTAAACAAGAAGAAGAGTTAAATTTTAAAGACTCAAAAGTGACCGCTAAATAACAGGTGTCTGTTGACTAAAGGAGATCCACCAAAATGGGCTTCTCAAATTAGAAAATTGAGCCTGTGTCCTTAGCATTTCTTTTCTGGTCAAAAGCAGTCAATTCACTAGTAGTAAAGGGTTCACCATCTAGGTGAAGTTTTATACACACAACAAAAGGAAAAAATAATTCTAGTATCTTTTAAGAAACCTGTTTCTGAAAGCACATGTTCTATTTACTCTTCAAAAAGCTGCATTTACTCCTTGTCATTTTAACCTGTATAGTATGCTTGATTGTTTCTTTTAAAGAATACCCTTATAAGCTTGCTGTAGATTTAGGGAGTGTACCTCAGCAAGGTAAAATTGTCAAAAAAAAAAGTAGAGAAAGCCTTTATTTCCTGGTTTGGAATTTATTTCTTTTTTTGGTTTTTGTTGTTACTTTGTTTTGGTTTTGATTTTAGGAATTTTCAGGAACTGTTTGCTTTTTGAGTTGGGAGGATAGTTCTCTGACTAGAGGCAGGAATGCCATGTAAGTTCTCCTCCACCTTTTACACTGTACTCCTGCAGTGCACTGCCTGATTTGCAAAGTGTACATCTTTATCTGTCCCTCAGCGTGTCTAATGTATTCCACTAGCCTTACACAGTTCATGACCGACCGCGCAGGCTGTTCTCATGCATCTCCTCCTTTCTTTCTTCAATGAACCTTTCATCAGTAGTTTGATTCCGATGATGGCTTTTGGCTCCAATTCCACGATCCTAACAGAATCTCATGTGTTCTCCCCCTACTGCAATCTTCCTGGCGTTTACTGTTGTTACCTAGGCAGTGAGCAGGAGACTGGTTCTTCTCCATCACTGAGATGTAGATTGCTTTAAAGTGTTCCTTAGTGTTTTGCATTGTTATAGACTATATTGTCAGTGTAGCATCTGAGGGAACGTCCTGAACTATTTTTTAGGAATGTGTATTTACTCTGTAAAATTACCCATTCTCCATCCACCAGGCTGTGCTTGCTTCTAGTGCCCTACGCACATTCCCCGCTCCCTGCAGAGCCAGCCTGACCCGGGCGTTGTGAACAGCTTTACCGTTCCTCTTGCCGTTTTTCTCTACAGTACTTTATATCCCATGCCATCTCTGCCGTCTGCGTAGGTAGTGCTCAGTTGGCTCTAGTAACCAGAAGACACAGAGATGAAGTATCCTTTGGTAAGTTTTAGCTCCCTTGGCTTTCCAATTCACGTTTTGCGTGTATGCAACAGTTAGGCCATGTTTAGCATTAGGGTCTTCAAAGAATGGACGTTGCTTCTCTCAGAAGGAAATGTTCTATATGCTGTTCATGCATAATCAGGCCTCTCCGAGTTCTCCATTACTTAATATTGTATACGACTATCTTGAACAAGAGAAAAATTAGGAGACTTTTCTCTTTGAGAGATTTCTGGGTCGGGACCCATTCTTTTCTAATATATATGTATTGTTTAATATTGTTCTAATTCAATAACTTTAAGAGCAGGAAAATTTTTGCTAAAGCAAGCTATGAATGAGGAGATGGGCCATAAGAATGCTTTTTCCAGTCTTCCCTGTGACAGCATCGATTATGTTTTGTCATCACTGTAAATGCTTGAGATATAATGGACCCAGAACATTCGAGGCAAATGTACTTGTGGTCCCTCCAGATAAGTGGGGGGGACCACAGATAAATGAGTTCTGCCTTTCCTTTGGGGGTCAAAATAATAAAGACCAGGGGCCTGGAAATTGAATTTTAAAACACTGCACTGATCCATCAGGAGTTTTTCAGTGAGTATCCATGGTTAGAGTGAACATAACTTGGGTTTTGGCTTTTGCAAAAATTTTTCATAAATTCACTCAAGAAAAATGCAGCTGTTCTAAACTGGAATTTTTCAGCATTCTTTAGCATTTTAAACACGTAGAAAGTTCAATTTTTATTTCCAACATATGCTCCTGATTCATTTATTGGTGGCGTTTATAAAGAAAACTTCAAGCACGAACATTTAGAGACTTGCCAAATTACCCTGTGAGAGGCAGAGTGAGAGGGCTTTTCGTCCTCTGTGAACTCGTTAAAGAGTCTGTCCCCAGCTCCTCCATCCTGGTGGCTGTTGCACTTGAGTGATTACTTTTTTGTTTTCTGTCTCTCACATCCGGCTCACCACTTCTGAGACACAGATCCCACACATGCACCTTTGCCATTAGGGCACTTTGAATCATAGAGCAGAACACAAGCTTACTGAATGCGGCTTATTCTTCTGTGACATATGGTTTCAGACGTCTTTGCCAAAAGCTAGGCAGTGATTAGCTGAAAAGGTCATATTGCTCCAGGGTTACACTGAAGCCGCTTATAGCACTAAGAAACAGGATGACAGACTTGAAATCACATTTGAATTTCTTACTAGAATTGGGACAAGAATATTTGCCCGATCGTTTCTGTGTATTTCGATCTAGCGGCCCACGCATGGGGAACTGCTGTGCCAGGGTGGACTTGTAACAACCTACATGTAAAGAGTCCATTTAAGCATCATAAGCTCTCACCTGGCAAAGGTAATAAGGCTGTACCCTTATAATCTTAAAAGCACAATCCCCAAGAGCTTGTCAGAACCCAGTGCACTGGAGCCTCCCACTTGGCCTCCCCCTTTGAAGTGGATGGAAACTCAAGGAGCGGAGAACCTGTTTTGGAAGAAAGCTCCAGGCCATTTTAGCCCCCTGTGTTCTCATGCTTTTCTCTCAGGAAACACACATTTTGAATGACTGACTTTTCACTTAGCCTCAGGTGACTTATACTAAAAATAGTTCAAAATATTCACCTGATTCTCAGCCTCTTCATTTTGAGTAAAAATGAAAATTTCAGAATGCATGGGATGTTACTATCTTAAATAAAGCACAGATCTTTTAATGGAGAAATTTATGATATGACTCCAGAATGTGATACTACCCATCCTGGTGAGAAAAAAACTTAAATATGACCAAACTTTTGAGTCTTAAATAGTGGATTTAAATTGAGTTTTTAACTAACTATGGCTACTTCTCTTAAACAGGGGTACCTATAAAAGTCAGTAATGACAATTCTTATTCCTTAATAGAAATTAAATCATGTATGCTTCCTAATATCATAAACATACCAAAATTCTTCTCTAAAGAATTGCTTCTCTTTTTAAGTGACTTTACTATAATTTTTATGATAAGCACATGAGAGTGTCTCATTTTCCAAAAACAGGCCAATGTTGCATAGGTAGGTGTAGGAAAGAATAATGTTGAAAGTTAATAAGCCACTGTAGTTACTTAATTGTGTTAGTGCAATTTCTTGGAACGGAAATAATTGAATATTATATATTCCAGATATTGATAGAATTCAAAAGAATGCTTAAAGACATAAAATAGTGTGTTTATAAAAATAAAGATGCGATTATTTCTAAATTTTTTAAAAACCAGAAGATACTAGGCAGTGGCTAGAGGAAATTCTGGAGAAAATGAAGGTATTCAAAGAAGGATAGTTTCAAAGTTATATGTATTTTATTTAAAGTCACCTGGCGGCTATGAACGTGATATGGTCAAAAACAAATATTATGGAAAAGCCATTCCAAACAGTTATCATTTCAAAGGTTGAGCTAAGCAAGCTAAACCACCCCTATTCCTTCCACATTTCATGGGAAGAAGCAGCCACGTGAAGCTACTCTTGTGCAAGCCTGAAAATGTTCGTTGTTAAAAACAATAAATTTTGTAAAGGTACGTGTTTCCTATGCCACCAAGATTTTTGAAAACTTGTGAAACCTAAACCGTTTATCATGTGCGTTCAGTACATACAGACACATGATGAGGAAGATAATTACGTGTTCCTTCCCTACAGTGGAAAAACTTCAGGCTCCCATAAACCTGCCAAGCAAGTCCCCAGATAACTGGCAGTGGTGTCTCCCTCAAAGGCATAAGCAGATAGTATTTCCACTTTTTTCTCAATGTAATTTTCAACCTGGTTTTATTACACACCTATATCTCAAGCATTTCTAGTTTGTCCTTTTTCAGAAAATAAACCAAAAATATTCCTTTGGCCTTATCCATCTTCTGACCTTTGTTAACAACAAAAAATGGAGAAAGAGGAGGGGTCTGATTTTTCAATGTTTTCCTCAGTTGTTTTTGTTTTTTAAATGAAGTGCAAGCCAGCTTTTTAAATGTGTTCTATTTCTTAGCATTCCCTGAGAGTTAATTGAGATAAAAGAATGGACATCCATCAATATATTTTATGTTTTCTTAATAACTGGTGCTCTGGCCTTTGAGAATATAACAAGACTGTCCTGAAAATAAACACAGTTTCCAACTGTCTAGTTAAATACTAGTACAGCAATTTGAAGTCAAAATGTTAGGAAAGGGAAGTGATTTTTCTTTCACATGTCTGTTTTTAAATTCACATTGTCCTAAGGGATGGCCTTTCTTGTTTTATTCTAGTATATTCCACAAGGTGGCACTTTGAAGGGGGGTATGGAATCTGAGTGACGCCTCTAACTTTATTTTTCTGCATATGTTTAACTTTTGCCTAGCACTTGTTTTTCAGGATGATTCATAGTCCTCACAATGTTCTATAACTTAGATATTTTAACTGTCAGCTAAGTTCTGAACAGTTGTCTGCAAGTACATTGTTCTTGAGGATGCATAAGACACCCATTTTGATTATTTAAGTGTATGATGAAAGCCTAGTTGTTAATTTGTTCATGAAACATTTTTTGAGGTAACTCATTACCTCACATTTCCACGTCCAGAAATTAGAAAGTTGGACAGGCTTATTACTCAACAGGCAACACTCAGCTGTGAATAGGATAGTGTTGTTAGGAGTGTAAGACTCCTCCAGAGGCGTCAGGCACAATATGTATATCCCATGTCAGCTGCTTTCCCATTGCCCTGGTGGCCATTACACCATCCAATTTAAAAACCCTAACTAAAAAAATCAGATGAAGACACTGTTTAAGTGACACATCAGCTACTAAATAGACCAAATTATTTTTTCAAAGATCTGCTATGCTGAAACAGAGCCCTAAAATACTAAAAGACCTGCAAATTTGTATAGTCACAAGTGTAAATTCACAAGATATTCTAATTTTTAAACATTTTCTTTAAGCCTAAGAGCTAATAACTTAGGAGTATATCTACATTAAGTGATGTCTCCATTTGTGAAGTTCCTTGGCAACTTCATGTTATAAAAATATATGTTTTCATAGACTTTTGTTTTAACTCACAGATCTGCTCAGACACCATTATCCACCTGATGATTTTAGTCAATTTGAGAAGTCATTTTCTTCCGTAGTGTCACTGAAATTTAGAAGGAAGGAAATTACATTATTTTCCCAGCCTTCCCTTAGCAGAACCCAGCGGAAGGCCGTTAATTCCTTCTGAGTGGCAGAAACTCCATAGTCCCTGCTTCACTTTTCTCCGGAGCAGCCAGCTGGCTAGTCTCAGTAATTTATACTGAATCAAAATACCACACCCATTAGGTGCTGTCAAATCTTCGGCCTGTCCATCTTCTTAAAATCCCATTGAAGAAGATTCCAGTTTAAGTCCCTCAGTGGAAGGCCGAATTCAAACCTCCAGTCTGTTATCATTTGGGCCAGTCTGAACCCTATTTACTTCTGTTCAAAACCTCCCTCCCACCGAAAAAGCCTTCCCGTGCGCTGCACCGTCGCCCCGCCCCTTTGGCCGTAGAGTGTCAGTGGGCGGGGCTGACCGAGACCCGCCCACCGCTCACCTATTCGTACCTGATGTTGATGTACAGACCCGGCAGGATACTGTCCGAGGTCCGTGTGCCCTGCTGCTGTCTCAGAGGCATCTGTTCTGCAGTCTTAGGAAGTAAAATGTCCCTAGAGGCAAACGATGTCTTCTGTGCATAAATAAGTACAACACAATTCTCCGAAAGTTCGGGTATAAAGAGATGCTACTCTATCAAGCTATCTACCAGGCATCTCTCAAGCTCTAAGCTCTGCTTTTTTTTTTTTTCTTCCTAAAAGAAGATGTATAATTACAGGAAAGATTTTTTTATTTTTTTATTTTCTATCATTCTACATATATGATGGCAAAAGATATGCCTGGAAAAGTTTTGTTTGGAAAACTTATTTTCTGCTTCATCCTCGGTTGGCAAAAGCTCCTAACTCTTTAGTTTCAAACTTTTTCTTTCTCCTTTTTCTTTGTCAGGTAAATAAAGGTATGTGAGCAAATTATGTTATGTAGGAAGGAGACTCTTCTGTTTAGAGGAACCTTTGATGTGAATTGTTTTGTCAAACAACCCCTTCCCTATTTAAGGAGTTTGGGTTGTCAAATGTAGTTTTTCTTAAAGGGGACACATAACTGCATAATGCTGTAAAGAACTATGATTGTAGCACTAATCAGCAAGCGTAAAGCCACAAGTTATATCATTTCTAACTCTGTGGTTTCTAGCCAAACCCATTGAAGTGCTTAGGTTACAGTCCTGAAGAGACCCTTCATACCCTTACTTGAAAGTTTCTAATCTTAAGTTTTATTAAATGCAATAATATGTATTAACTAGCAATATTTGTGTGATCACCAGCAACTCTGAATTTGACCTTGAAGTCTCTGGATAAGGAAAATAGATCCCAGCAGTAATACATATCTTGAACCCTCTGCCCCCACCAAGTATATTGTATATCTTGCCATTTTGGTCCTGTGATTGCAAGAAATGTATACGGGAATATTTTAATTCCTTAACTTACTTTGTATTCATTTTATTTTTCTATGACCAGTGATAAGTGTGTTAGTTAGCACATGGAATGAATAGCATCAGCTACTCCTAGGATCAGCACTTAACACGGTGGGAAATTTTTATTCCAAGTTGTTCTACATTTGCATAAATTATTTCTATTATTGTTCATGTATATTATTTATTTCAGTCACACTAGGCCTGTGAAAGTGCAACAGAAGGCAGACTGCATTAGGATTTGCATTTAATGCTCATTATCATGGTCTTGATGGAACTAAGAAAATTAAAATTAAGACTAAGCCCCCAAGTAAGCTGCATGCATTTTAACATGATTAGTAGAATTTAAGTCTATAGAGATAGCATTTTTTGTGTCTAGGTGTTTTATAAGTGTGTAAAGGAATTAAAGCAAAGGACTTTGTAGTTGTTCTCTTGTCAAGTATGCATATATTATGGTGTGAAATACAGCAAAAATTAAAACTGCAGATAGCAAAGCATCAAATAAGGCCTTCAGTTAGAAACTGTGCCAAGTGGTCATCATAATAGATGGCAGGTAGAGACAGATGCCTGGTTGGCGCTTCCGCTTAGCTGGCAGAGAGAAGAAGCACCTCCCCCCCCAACTAGATCTGTGCCCTCGTAGGTGTTGGGTACAGTAGGGGGAACAGGTAGCCCTGTTGAAAGGAGACCAGTGTGTGAGTTTTCTGTAGAAGCAGAACTGCCAACCTGTGCCATGAGGCTTCCAGAACGTGCCAGATGGGAGAAGTCCAAGGTTGTGTGCTTCAAGCAAGGTGGTTTTGTAGAGAAGCACTGCAGTCTGGTCACTGAAGCAAAGAAGGGCTGCGGGTACGTTGTCAACAATGGGATCTTAACCACCAACAGTCCCTAACACATCAAAAGCGTGTTGCATGTCTGCTATTTTAAGTTTTGACCTGAGGGTTACAAGGCAAGTGTTTTGTATAGAAGAGCAGTATGTGTTAAGAAAAGCACAATGTCGGTTCCCATAGAGTGCAGAGTAGGACTAGAGGATTTTATAGGCTTATCATTTCTGAGATGTGTTAAAAAAAAAAAAAAAAAAAGCACGTTTTCACCTTAAAATGTATTGGTGTTTCTGCACTCCTATAGGGCCTAGTTAAAAGTTTCTTTTAGATTTCAGCAAGGCTGTTGCAGCCAGGGAGTTATTGTTTGCTTTTTTTTTTTTTTTACTTATTTTTATAATAGAAGATGTTTTTAAAGTAGAAGAAAATCTTAATTAGGGCTTCTGACTTGTTGGTTTCTGTGTTTGAAATCACGGTTCTGGAGATGTGGGGATTGCACATGCGCATGTCAGATACTGAGGCTGTGTGCGCCAGCCCAGGAGAACAGAGGCTCCACCAGCCTCTGTATCCTTTCCTCGCTCCCTCGGAAGTGCTCCCTGCCCCCTTCCTGACCTATCCATCTGCTGCCCCTCATCCTCCTCTGCTGTACTTTGGGGTCAGGGACTTGACGAGAGATGCTTTAAGCATCCTAGGTATGCCTGTTCAGGCTTGGCCACCATCCCTATGGCCATAGTTCTCAAGAGAAAGTTCCCGGTGCTGAACACAGAGAACAGTCAGGACACCAATCACAAATGCCTTCTAGCCTCTTCGCATGGATCTTGATTTTTAAACCCAGTCATTCTACAGAGCATTCCGTTTCTGCTGTGGTGCAAATAGAAAAACTAACCCAAGAATATAAAGCACATTCCAGGCTGCTGTTTTCTGTCCATCTACAGGCTGTCCTTTCACTGTATTTCTTCATACTTGAAACTCATTCTGCTATTTTAGTATCAGGTACAGACGTATAAGGGTGCATGTTCCTTAAAGGTGCAAAACAACTCTCATTCCGTTTGCTCATGTTGCTACAGAATGCTCTGTTTCGGTGCTTTGGGTTCAGCAGGTCAGAGAAGCAGTGCAGAAACTCACTGCCGGGGACACAGTTTTACACGAATGTTGGCAGGTGGCTTTGTGGTAGATATGACTTCCACTCTTCTCTCTATCCACAAGATGGAGAGTTCCCACACTGGTCAGGCAGGCTCACCGGGGTGGCCTTCCTCACAGGGTCCACAAGCCCTGTGCTCTCCCCAGGTGTGGGTGCAGCGCACCTCTCCAAAAGCAGGGGCCTGCCTACATACCCAGGTCACTTAGCCCTCAAAGAGAAATGACCTCGGGTGTAGACAGGAGAATGGAAAGAGCCGTCTCACTCTATAGGCCAACCTCATAGAAAGCCCTCCTGAGGCAAAAAAAAAAAAAAAACAGAAAAGAAAGAAAAGGAAAAAAAAGAGAAAGCCAATCTGTAAAATTACCCTCCTTCTAGTGCCCTGAGCTGAGTGATTTTGCTTCCTTCCTTTTAGCTAGATGAAAATATAGGTCAGTTTAACTAGACTCTTCCTTCCGGAAGAGGAAAATAGAAAAGTAGGTATTTGTGTCATGTGAGATATGGAATCCAAGGACCACCAAAACTTACATTAAATACCCCCGTTGCTAGCAATCTGTTCCAAATGAGCTCAAGTAAGTGGTGCATGATGACCCGGGTTGCTGAGGGCAAAGGTAGGTCTCCTAGCTCTTACTCTTAAGACTTGTTTGGAGAGGAACTACCAGTGGTGACTGAAGCGATGGAATGTGTCGGAAAATTCAGAGGGTTACAGATCAAGAATCCTTTGGAAACTGGATGTCTTACTGGGTGCTAGAATGCAAATTTAGGTATTTATTGTCAGGTAATGGAATTCATTGTTTTTTAAGAATTGGTGTTGAAATGTCATTGTCCAGTTCATTGTTTTCACTTATGCACAAGCTGAATTGAGGCAAAAAGAGACAATAGTTTGTATATTTGTCATATCTTTTGTATTTCTTACAATAAAACTCTTGGTAGCAAATAAAAATAATAAAAACAGCAATTTTGACCTGCTTTATGGGAGATGAATTATTATTCTAGTTATTTTTCTTTTTGCTTAAATGTAAATGTAATCCTTGTGAGTAAGGTAACATAATTGGAAGTTTTAGCCGAATATGTTTCAAATTTTTAAGAGGCTCCTTTTTAGGCTTCAAATGTGAAAAAAGTAGCTACTCATTGAACTTAAAATTTCTATAACACATACTTAGTAAGCTCTTACTAGTCAACTGTGGTAATCACTGAAGACCCAAAAATAAGTAAAGCATGAGCAGTCCTTTCTGAAACTTCCAGACTGAGACTATGAAAAAGGTTTGTGTAACCAACTGCTGATAACCTGGGGAGGAACAAATATTTCACATTGGAAATGTTGCTTGCACCTGCGTGCGTGTGCGCTCAGACCTGTCCAGCTCTGCAACCCCATGGACTGTAGCCCGCCAGGCTCCTCTGTCCATGGAATTTTCCAGGCAAAAACACTGAAGTGGGTTGCCATTTCCTCCTGCAGAGAATCTTCCCAGACCAGGAATCAAACCTACATTTCCTGCATTGGCAGGCAGATTCTTTACCACCAAGTCACCTGGGAAGCAGAAATGGTGCCTGAGTGGACTGACAATAAAAGTTAATGCTGGTCAGTCACGCAAGGAGAAATATTTTGCGTCTGCAGTGGCCTGCAGTTACGAAATAGCAGATGGGAAAAGGCAGGAGATTGGTGAGGCTGCACCTGGAGCGGTGGCTTTTAAGCTTTTGGATCATAACCTATGGAAAGAAATATAACGGAAGAGTGTGGCTGGTGTGCACTCACACACGTATACACACACAGACACGCACTGGAAACACTCCACAAAGTGATACTGTGTGTCCCACACAGGAGTATGGCTGGTGTGCACTCACACACGTATACACACACAGACACGCACTGGAAACACTCCACAAAGTGATACTGTGTGTCCCACACAGGAGTATGGCTGGTGTGCACTCACACACGTATACACACACAGACACGCACTGGAAACATTCCACAAAACGATACTGTGTGTCCCACACAGGAGTATGGCTGGTGTGCACTCACACACGTATACACACACAGACACGCACTGGAAACATTCCACAAAGTGATACTGTGTGTCCCACACAGGAGTATGGCTGGTGTGCACTCACACACGTATACACACACAGACACGCACTGGAAACATTCCACAAAACGATACTGTGTGTCCCACACAGGAGTATGGCTGGTGTGCACTCACACACGTATACACACACAGACACGCACTGGAAACATTCCACAAAGTGATACTGTGTGTCCCACACAGGAGTATGGCTGGTGTGCACTCACACACGTATACACACACAGACACGCACTGGAAACATTCCACAAAACGATACTGTGTGTCCCACACAGGTTTTCTTATGATCCTCCACAATAAGAAGAAAATACTGGGGGAAAGCCACTAAATTCACTTCATATAACTCCACTGATAGGCCATGACTCAATGATTTAAAACTGTAAGGGGGAGGGGAGTGAGGTCCAGAAGAGCTTAATATGCCATGTAAAGGAGTTTGGAACCGCTGAAGGATTTTAAAGAGGGAGACAATTTCTGCTAATGTGTGCCCATTTTTGTTTGACTTACATACTAGATCAGAGCGATAGATGTAGCAGCTCCTGAGATGCTACGGGCAAAGCAAAAGTGGGACTATAGTCGCTGTCTGATACTTATATTCCCGTCTTTGTGTCCAATATCAGGTATTTTAACATTAGTCCTCCAGAATTCCTTGGGAGCTCTCATTAAGACTTCTAACTTTTTAACAGGCCCTAAATTGCATCTACATTTTTAGGATCTACACAGAATATTCAGAGGGGATGATACAGAGAGTTAGGAATTTGATCTTTATTAAGAAATGGAAGGTTTGCTGTTTACTAAGAGATCAGTCATAATTACCTGTTTCCACAAACCACAGGCATCCACAACCAGGTTTAGCTGGACCATTTTTTTCAAAGTGGTTTACAAAAGACTTTAAGCTAGTTAGTTATCTCTGTGTCTGTTTAGCTACTTAGAACCTCAGTCCATTAAAAGCGCAATAGGCCCCTGCCACTGATTTTTCTCTGGACTGTGAGCCCAGTTTACAACTCCCAGTTCTTTAGGGACAGTGATGGGCCCCAGGAAGTCGTATTTGTAACAGCCCTAGCAAACTAATATGTTAATTCAATGAAGAAAGGATAATCTTTCCACCAAATGGTTCCGGAGAAACTGGTTATCCATATGGGTAAAAGAAAATGAAGCTTGACCCTTACTTTACACCATGAAAAACAATTCAGAATGGATCACGGACCTAACATGGAGCTGAAATGATAAAACTTGCTGAAGAAAAGAAAAAGATCCTTGTGACAGGGTTAATATCTGTAAAGTTCCTGGGATATGAAAAAAGACTATCGTTAAGCCATGAAAACAAACTTTGTCTTGTTCAGACAGACAGAGAAGCCTGTCCTTGCTAAGAGGATCCCGAGCTTAAGTCAGGGCTAAGGGAGGAGGAGGAGGAGAAATGAAATCTTGGAGACCCAATTTACAGGAAGAAGTAAAGTGGTGTTACTAAGGAGAATGAGCTTTCAGTATGGAACAGAACCCCCAGTGGCTGCATTTGAGAGTCTGGGAAAGTTCTGAGAGAACGGGAGCTGTCATCGTTTGTTGTATGATACAGCACGAGAAAGGGAAGGAGGGGGAGACAAACTGGGAAGATGGTTTTAAGGAGTTTTCTTATATCTGAATATAAGCCCATTTTGATGTTTTCCAAGAGTCTACAAAAGATCCAAGTTGATTTTCAATGTCTAATGATGTTGTGCTGAGATGGATCCAGGTTTATCCAGATCTATTAATTCTACACGAATGTAATGGCACCTTCTCTGAAGCCCCGGAACACCTCCCTTGAAGTTTTAGTGTTTTACTGACATTATTACGGCATGCCATGTAGTAAAGTTGACCCTGCGTTTATCTGTCTCCCTAACTAGCTTATAAACAGGCCCTTTGAAGGGAGCACTTGTGTCTTAATCTCATCTTTGTGTCTTGCTCGTATCCAGCTTCCAGTCACTCTGAGAATTACACCAAGCAGGTGTTCAAAGGGCTTTCCTGGTGGCTCAAACGGTAAAAAAAAAAAAAAAAAAAAAAAATCCTCCTTCAGTGCGGGAGACCTGGGTTCGATTCTTGGGTCGGGAAGATCCCCTGGAGGAGGGCATGGCAGCCCACTCCAGTATTCTTGCCTGGAGAATCCCATGGACGGAGGAGCCTGGCAGGCTGCAGTCTATGGGGTCACAAAGAGTAGGACACAACTGAGCGACTAAGCACAAGCACAGGTGTTAAAAAATTAGTGTGAAATGGATACATGAGGGATAGATGAACGGGATTGAACTTAAAAGGCAATGTCTTTAGCAATATCTATGAGAACACTGACTTCTCCGCCACCACTTGATGGATTCTGAGGGACTACCTCCGTCCTAGCCCTCACTTTATCTATACCCAGCATCCGCACTATGCCAAGCACACAGGCATAGTGGAATAATAGTGGAACACAACAGGCCTTGGAATAATCATTGTATCCTCTGGAATGAGGATTTCAGTACATCAGGAATGGCAGAAAGAAAAACAATCCAAGGCCAAACAGAAAGCAGCTGCCTGGGCCATGCTGCTGAACTGCTGCTGCTGCTAAGTCGCTTCAGTCGTGTCCGACTCTGCGCGACCCCATAGACGGCAGCAAACAGGCTTCCCCATCCCTGGGATTCTCCAGGCAAGAACACTAGAGTGAGTTGCCACTTCCTTCTCCCATGCTGCTGTACTGGGTGAGTGGCAAAGGACAGGAATCCCCATGCGACCCCTGGGAACCGCAAGTGACCGCGGGCGCCCTCCTCTCCTCCGAGGCGATAGGTGGCGCTGTGGGCTACCGCGGCCGCTGGGTCCGCGAGGCACCGCTCTCTCAATGGGGTGGGGACTTGGCCGAGGGACCTGCTTCGGGGCCTTTTCGTTAGCCGCGCTGGCCTGGTCTCTCCGCTGAGGGCTGGCTGAGCTCTCAGTCCGGCACCATGGGGAAGCGGGACAATAGAGTGGTGAGTACTGGGCGGGGAAAACAGTGGGGCGACGCGGGGCGCGGCGGCGGGAGAGCGGGACCTCTCGCCCTTCGCGGCTGGGCCTGCGAGTCAGCAGCGGCGCTCGGACCTTGAGACTGGAGACCCGGCTCCCCCCACAGCGGGGCCGGCCCCGGACGCGCTTGCGCCGCGCACGCAGTTGGCGCCTGTTGGCCCCCCACTCCTTTCCCTCTTCTCTCTCGCCCCCCCTTTTCTTTACATCCGGTCAGCCCTGCCGCACCCTCTGGCAGTGCTCTGTGGCATCCTTCTCCCCCGCATTCGGGCCAGCAGTGCCCACTGTGTAGAGCCGCCAAGGGTCCTCTGATCCCTCCTGTAAATAAGTGCGAAGTCTGAGGCCCGGAAAGGCGCCGGAACTCGCCCCCGCCACCCTGACCGGTATCGCCCGCCCCATCTCCGCCGCTCTCGCGCATTCGGGTGGGACGGAGGCGCGGAGGTCTGGGACGCTGTCCCTACACCCGGGGGCCTGCAGGGCGCCCGGTTCTAGAGGCAAGCGTACTCCCTGGTTTAAGAACCAGGATCAAAGCCAAATGCTTTGATCCGGCCCCAGAGCCCACCACTACGCATGTGTGTGTGAGTCGCTGTGTCGTGTCCGACTCTTTTGTGACCCCATGGACTACAGCCCGCCAGGCTCCTCTGTCCATGGGATTTTCCAGGCAAGAATACTGGAGTGGGTTGCCATTCCCTCCTCCAGGGGATCTTCCCAACACAGGGATCAAACCCGGGTCTCCTGCATTGCAGGAGGATGCTTTACCGTTTTAGCTACCTGGGAAGCCCACCTGGCACTTTTAGTAGGCCCTGAGAAGGAATAAATGGCTTGATTGTTGACTCTGGACTCAGACCCAGGCTGAAATGTCAGTTTTGGGCTCTCTGGAGTTGGATGACCTAGGATACGTCGCTGTTCTCATCTGTAAAGTGGGATCAGTGCAGCCCGTAACTTGGCAGAATAGTTGAGACCGCACAAGGCAAGGTGGGCGGGCGAATGTTTGGTCTGCAAGTTGTTACTCTGTAACTGAGATGAAAGAGATACAGAAGTAGCTAATAACAAAGTAAGAAATGGCTGATGAGAATTCGAGGTTCTGAGGTTCTCCATTTTCACAGGCAGACGTGGGAGGAATTTTAGGTGTCCACTAGCTTGGTTTGGAAAGCCCAGGTTGTGAATCAGATTGCATGGGCCATAAACGTAAGGAATTTGCGATAAGCTTAGGTTACACTTTGCTAGGCTTGGCCATGATAGAGTTTTAAACGAATGTGCAGCGCAAAAAAAAAAAAATGCTGTTGAAGTTAACGTACTAAATTTAATGAACTAGCTTTTTAAAAATTAAGCGATTAATTTCCTTTGCTGTTTGGGGGAGGGAGAGGTGCTCAAAGAGCTTTACTTCTCTGAAATACTTAATATGTTCAAAACTCTTATCTTAGTTTTATATAGTCTTCATAATCAAAGATGTCTAGGAACCACCGTGGTGAAGTTTGATTACAAGGTTGAGGAATGTTCTTTTTTTCTTTTTTTTTTTTTTATTCAATTTTAATTTAAAAAAAATTATACGTGTGTTCCCCATCCTGAACCCTCCTCCCTCCTCCCTCCCCATACCATCCCTCTGGGTCGTCCCAGTGCACCAGCCCCAGCATCGTGCATTGAACCTGGACTGGCATCTCGTTTCATACATGACATTTCACATGTTTCAATGCCATTCTCCCAAATCTTCCCACCCTCTCCGTCTCCCACAGAGTCCATAAGCCTGTTCTATACATCAGTGTCTCTTTTGCTGTCTCGTATACAGGGTTATCGTTACCATCTTTCTAAATTCCATATATATGCGTTAGTATACTGTATTGGTGTTTGTCCTTCTGGCTTACTTCACTCTGTATAATAGGCTCCAGATTCATCCACCTCATTAGAACTGATTCAAATGTATTATTTTTAATGGCTGAGTAATACTCCATTGTGTATATGTACCACAGCTTTCTTATCCATTCATCTGCTGATGGACATCTAGGTTGTTTCCATGTCCTGGCTATTATAAACAGTGCTGCGATGAACATTGGGGTACACGTGTCTCTTTCCCTTCTGGTTTCCTCAGTGTGTATGCCCAGCAGTGGGATTGCTGGATCATAAGGCAGTTCTATTTCCAGTTTTTTAAGGAATCTCCACACTGTTCTCCATAGTGGCTGTACTAGTTTGCATTCCCACCAACAGTGTAAGAGGGTTCCCTTTTCTCCACACCCTCTCCAGCATTTATTATTTGTAGACTTTTGGATCGCAGCCATTCTGACTGGTGTGAAATGGTATCTCATAGTGGTTTTGATTTGCATTTCTCTGATAATGAGTGATGTTGAGCATCTTTTCATGTGTTTGTTAGCCATCTGTATGTCTTCTTTGGAGAAATGTCTATTTAGATCTTTGGCCCATTTTTTGATTGGGTCATTTGTTTTTCTAGAGTTGAGCTGGAGGAGTTGCTTGTATATTTTTGAGATTAGTTGTTTGTCGGTTGCTTCATTTGCTATTATTTTCTCCCATTCTGAAGGCTGTCTTTTCACCTTGCTAATAGTTTCCTTTGATGTGCAGAAGCTTTTAAGGTTAATTAGGTCCCATTTGTTTATTTTTGCTTTTATTTCCAATATTCTGGGAGGTGGGTCATAGAGGATCCTGCTGTGATGTATGTCAGAGAGTGTTTTGCCTATGTTCTCCTCTAGGAGTTTTATAGTTTCTGGTCTTACGTTGAGATCTTTAATCCATTTTGAGTTTATTTTTGTATATGGTGTTAGAAAGTGTTCTAGTTTCATTCTTTTACAAGTGGTTGACCAGATTTCCCAGCACCACTTGTTAAAGAGATTGTCTTTAATCCATTGTATATTCTTGCCTCCTTTGTCAAAGATAAGGTGTCCATATGTGCGTGGATTTATCTCTGGGCTTTCTATTTTGTTCCATTGATCTATATTTCTGTCTTTGTGCCAGTACCATACTGTCTTGATGACTGTGGCTTTGTAGTAGAGCCTGAAGTCAGGTAGGTTGATTCCTCCAGTTCCATTTTTCTTTCTCAAGATCGCTTTGGCTATTCAAGGTTTTTTGTATGTTCTTTTTTTCATGCCTTCCTTTCTGTAGGTCAGACCTTATGGTATTGATTCTCGTAGAGTTGAAATGGTGTTCTCATGGAGAACACCTTAGGCTTAAGGTATTGAGTGTTTTGGCTGTTTAATGACCTTAGGCCTTAAATGTTTAGAAATCACTGGACCTTGGGTACAGTTTTCATGCAAAAGCCTAAGATGTTTTGTTTTACTGGCAGAAGGTGTTAGACATTCTTTTAAAGCATTTGAAAAACTTTTCAAGTTAGTTTCATTTACTAGAGCATTTTTGACAACTCTGGGCTCTGCTGATTCCTTGGTATGTGTCTCGGCATAGGTAGTTCTGGTAACATTTTGTATGCGCTTGAAAGGTTATAGAAAGGGAAACAGGACATTAAGAGATAGAAGACACAGGTTACACAATTCAGCCTCCTCGCTGCAGTGGAGGAGGTGGAACTATTAAAGTGTTAATCTCTCAGTCGTGTCCGACTTCTTTGCAACCCCATGGACTGTAGCCTGCCAGGCTCCTTTGTCCATGGAATTCTCCAGGCAGGAATACTGGAGTGGGTAGCCATTCCCTTCTCCAGGGGATCTTCCAACCCAGGGATCGAACCCAGGTCTCCAGCATTGCAGGCAGATTCTTTACCCTCTGAGCCACCAGGGAAACCCCCAAACTATTAAAACTGGGACTCCCCCCAAAAAGCACCGTGGGTCATCTGGCAACTCAGTTCAGTACATCATAACTTTTGACTTTAAATAAACATTTGCATCTGAAAATAATGGCATTTTTTTCTTTTTACATTGATGATAAAAATCATGGTTTTAGAGATGACAGAACTGCTTTCTAAAAAGCCATAATTTTCCGGTTGAAGTTGTTTTAAAAATAGGCTTTACTTTTTGGAGCTCTTTTGGTCTCAAGGCAATATTGGGCAGAAAGTACAGAGAGTTCCTATACGCTCCCTGCCCATAGACATGCTCTGCCTCCCCTATCTTCAACTCCCACACCTGAGCAGTATGTTTGTTATGGGCAATGAGCATACATTGGCGCATCATTTTCATCTGAGGTCCTTAATTTAGGTTCAGTCCCCGGGTTGAAAGATTAGAGTTCCTTCTTGATATTGTACACTCTTTTTTATTTATTTATTTATTTAGATATTGTACATTCTTAAGCAACTTTTTTTTCCCACTGAATATTTTAACCCTTGAGATTTGTAAAGCATGAGAGTGTTAGTCTCTCAGTCGTATCCGACTCTTGGCAACCCCATGTGGCCGGCCAGGCTCCTTTGTCCGTGGAATTCTCCAGACAACAACACTGGAGTGGGCAGCCATTCCCTTCTCCAGAGGATCTTCCTGATCCAAGGATCGAACCTGGTCTCCCACATTGCAGAAGATTCTTTATACCGTCTGAGCCACTGGTCACCCTTTGTGCCCATTATTTTCCAGAAGTTTCTTTCCTGTTCTTTTCTGTTTTTACTAAAACAGATGTATCCTCTAGATAAAAATAGGTAATCAAAGTAACGAATGAAGTTCTGCACATTTTGTCCTCAACAACTACACTGCAGTTGCTCTTTTCCTAGCTGCCCACTTACATATTCCCTTGAGCCTGTTTTGCCATCCTGACTTCCAGAAAACCAACCCGTTTTCTGTTACCCAAGCTCATGGAACAGTTTGGAGCCACAGACAATTCTACATATAAGTATGGGTGTTTGATTTAAAAGGTCACAGTATTTAAAATGATTAAGTCATAGCCATTTTAAGAAATGGCACAATTTCTTTATTTTGATTTATACTCAGCCATTATATATGCTATGTATAATGCGCTAATGTTAGAAGCATTATTTTTCACACTTAGGCATAGTAAGTTGAAAGAGGACCTTTGTGAAATGGTTTTGGTTTTTAAAACCTTTTTGTTGTGCATCATAAAGAGGAGCACTGTTGCTTAATGATTATGAGCACAGACTCATGATCAAGTGTTTTGCAAGGAGTTTTTAAGATGCACTTCATAAGTATTACCATTGTAATTGAAATAAATAATGGAGCTATTTAGAGTGTACTTAAGCAGACTGGGCATAGAGTTTATCAAAAGCTTGAAAGTTAAGCTTTACATACTTAACTTATTACATACTCAGTATGTAATAGCTTTACATACTTAACCTTATTACATACTCAGTAATAGCTCGTGTAATTGTGCCATAACTTGTCCATGATTGACATGGACTCTTAGCATATGAATGTACTATTTTATATTCCTCTGCAAAGTAAGCAGTAAGATAGGATGATACATACTTTGAAGATGCAGTTTCACAGTAGACATTAAATATATGCTAGAAAATTTAAAGGCTGTAAAACAGTAAATGTTGTGTTTAGATTATTTAAAACTACAGTGGAAAATTGCCGCTATACTAAGTCCTCTGCATACGAACCTTCAAGTTGCAAACTCTCAAAGATGCAAACACGCTTTCGCATGTATAGCCACGTAAGTTAGTCCACCTGTCTGGCGCATGTTGTCGTGTATGTGCATCCTCTTCAAGTGGTTGTGCTTTTGTGTACTGTACAGTAGAATGCAGTAGCACGGTGTGTTTATGGCAAGTCCTGAGTGTCCAGAAGCAAGCATAAAAGCGGTGGTGATGTAGCTGTTACTACTGTACTCTTGGAGGTAATGTGCTATAATATTAAAAAATGTTTTCTTGGCACTTCCCTGGTGATCCAGTGGTTGGGAATCTGCTCTCTAGTACAGGGGATGTGGGTCTGATCCCTGGTCAGGGAACTAGGATCCCACCTGCCATGGGGCAACTGAGCCTGCACACCACGACTAGAGCGCCTGTAACTAAGACCCAGTTTTCATGGCACAGCACAATCTGATTGAGAAATGGTTCATTGTTGCACAAAAGGCGACACTTCAGAATGCCAGCCGTTTTGATTCGTGGGCAGCTCATGAAGTACTGACTTGCCGAGCTTTTTCATCTTTACAGTTCACTTCAAATGCCAAATATAGAATGGTTGCAACTATAGAATGGTTGCTGTTGAGTTCTTAGGCAACTTCTCATGTAATTGTAAGAGGATCAGCTTCGATGATTGCTCTCAGATGGTCATTGCAAACTTCCAATGACTGGCTACTGTGCTCCTCATCTTCAAGGCTCTTCTTGTTTCCTTTGCAAAACTTCTTGAACTACCACTGCTTTGTACATTTCAATAGCAGTTCTTGGGCCAAATGCATTGTTGGTATTGGGAGTTGTCTCCACTCGTTTACGGCCCATTTTAAACTCTAACAGGAAAATCCGCTCAAATTTGCTTTTTGTCTAACATCATTTCCATAGTCCAAAGTAAATATAAAATAAACAAGTAATAAGTCATTAGCAAAAAGCCGTAAAATGAGAAATGTGCATTAAAATTATGTATAACATGACCACATTTATTATGACTGTATTCCAATGTCAAATGGCGAATTTCAACAATGGAAAAACTGCAGTTACATTTGCACCAAGCTGGTATTTCATTTGGGGAATATAGTGTATTTGATGAATCTCAGGTTGATGGCTCTTTGGGTATTTTCAGTTTTTCCTCTTTTGGTGATATAGTTTTAACATCCGTGTATATATTTATAACTTTGAAAATAAAGTTTTTACAGTTTCAAACTTAAAATGGTTTATCATTAAGTACTGCTAAAATTATGACATGATACCTAAGAAGTAAGAAGGTGATAGATACTATACTCCGGTTTAAAGTGATGATCTTAGTTTGTACATTACACTTTTGATTGTTAAGATGGTCAGTGTCATTGGTTGGGCCAACAACTGCTCTGTTGTGGCCTTTGTTGGTTGTCATTTCCACATAAACTGATTAAAAATCTCAGTAGAGACAGTTGAATGACATTTGAGGGCATAACATTTGATATTAAAAATATGACTTTTATGCCTCAGTCTTCAACATTGCATTGACAGCCACATGTAGCCCCCATCCTGTAAATGTCTCTGACCTTAGGAACTCTGGCTGTAAGAAAATTATATTAAAGGTTTAACTGTTTTCATCTCAAGTAATTAGGCAGTATCCAGTTGAATGGAAATAATTCTCGGTATGTGTTGTTTATAATGGTTGTGTATTGTTTACTCTGCCAGAGAAATCTAGACGTATGTAACTTACATTTGTTATGAAGGTGGAAATTTTGTCATTTTTAAAGATTTTAAGTAAAATGCAATAGATGAAAGTCCCTTTTCACTTTTTTGTGGAATGTTAAGTACTAAGTTTCAGGCCTTAAAATCTTTGTGATAGTCATTTTCAACCAAAGTTCTTTTTATTTAAAGAGTAGAAAATGGAGAAGGAAATGGCAGCTCATTCCAGCATTCTTGCCTGGGAAATCCCATGGACAGAAGAGCCTGGCGGGCTACAGTCCATGGGGTTGTAAAGAGTCAGACATGACTTAGCAACTAAAGGACAGCAACAAGGATTTGGCAGTTTCTGTTATGAGTGCTGTAAGAAGCTAAATAGTTAAAAGCATAATTTGTGATAAAATAAAAAGTGAAAGAGTTTTTTAATAAATGTTTGTTGACTTGAATTAAGTTGGAAAACTTAATCATAGGATCAAGAAATTGAGACTGAATTAAAGACTAGATTTTGTATCTGTTCTAAAGTGAATTCTAATAAAACAGTGTCTGCTAGACACTGTCATTAACAAATATTTTGCTTTATTTTGTCTCAGTATGTTTTTGGGCAAAGTGTATAAAAATATGTATTTCTGCTCTAGTAAGTGTAGTTTACAGAGCATAATATCATCATAATTTTGTGGGTTTTTATTGTACAGAAATATATATAACATAAAGTTCACCTTTTTAACCATTTTTAAGGGTATAGTTCATTAGGTACATTGACGGTGTTATACAGCTATCACCACTGTCCATTTCCAGAAGTTTTTCATTATCTCAAACAAGAAGCTTTGTACCCATTCCACCACTCTCAGCCCCTGGTAAACTCCCTTTTTTGTCTCTGAGTTCACTTATTCTAGGTACCCCAAGTAAGTTGAATCATATAATATTTGTCCTTTGGTGTCTGCTTTATTTCACTTAGTATGCTTCCAAGGTTCATCTGTGTTGTAGCATGTATCAGAATTTCACTCTTTTCTGAGGCTGAATAATATTCCATTGTATGTACTGAATTGGCCAAAATGCTCATCTGGATTTTCCTGTAAGATGGTATGGAAAAACCCCCACAAACTTTTTGACCAACCCAATACGTGGTACATTTCGCTTATCCGTTCATCCATGGGTGGATGTGTGGACTGTTCCCACCTTTTGGCTGTTGTGAATAGCGCTTCTGTGAACATGGGTATACGTGTATCTGTTTGAGCCCCTCCTTTCAGTTCTTGGATCCTGAATCATATGGTAATTCTGTGTTTAACTTTTTGAGGAATCGTCAAACTTTTCCAAAACAGCCGCACCATTTTTTATTCTCACCTGCAGTGCTTAACGGTTCCAATTTCTTCACATCCTGGACGACACTTTTTATTTTCTGTTTTTGACAGTAGCCATTCAACTGGTGTGAGATGGTGTCTCGTTGTTTTGATTTGCATTTCCCTCATGACTAAAAACTCCAGGAGATAAGGGAAGGCAGAGGAGCTTGGCACGCGTGGTTTCAGGGAGTCGACAACAATGACAAGTAACAGCGAACATGTTTTCATGTGCATACTGGACATTTGTTTGTCTTCTTTGAAGAAATGTCTAAAGTCCTTTGCACATTTTTGAATGGGGTTTTGGGGTTTTTTGTTGAGTTGTAGGATTTATTCATTCTGCATATTAAACCTTGTCAGATATATGATTTGCAAGTATTTTCTTCCATTCTGTGGATTGTCTTTTCAGTCTTTTGATAGTATTCTTTGATGCACAAATGTTTTTAATTTTGCTGAACTCTTGTTTATTTTTTCTTTTGGTGCCTTGCATAATTTAATTTTTGATAGTTAACAATCTGTGTATAAAATTGCTATCAGGATGACACAGTATTTCCTGAGATAAAAGATAAAGTAGAATAAACAATGAACTTAGTGTTAGGTCTTCCATCTTTGAAACCAAGTTTCTTCATTTACCATTGAGGATAGTATTATTACCCTTAGAGCTTTATTGGGCTTTTGGAGAAAGTACTACAAAGCCACCTCAGAGTAAAAGAAGAGGTATCAATATTATTTTCATCAAATTTCTGGTGAAGATAACATTTTATGTGAAATAGTGGTATTACTTATCTCCCAAACCTCTGAGGCTTAATGTTGTGCAGTTGCTAAGTTGTGTCCAACTCTTTGCGACCCCATGAATTACAGCGCCCCAGGCTTCCCTGTCCTTTACTATCTCCCTGGCTTGCTTAAACTCATGTCCATTGAGTCAGTCATCCAGCCATCTCATCCTCAGTTGCCCCCTTCTCCTCTTGCCCTCAGTCTTTCCCAGAATCAGGGTCTTTTCTAATGAGTCAGTTCTTCACATCAGGTGGCCAAAATATTGGAGCTTCAGTTTCAGCACCAGTCCTTCCAATGAATATTCAGGACTGATTTCCTTTAGGATGGACTGATTGGATCCCCTTGCAGTCTAAGGGACCCTCAAGAGTCTTCTCCAACACCACAGTTCAAAAGCATCAATTCTTCGGCCCTCATCCTTCTTTATAGTCCAACTCTCACATCCATACGTGACTACTGGAAAAACCACAGCTTTGACTATATGGACTTTTGTGGGCAAAGTGATACCTCTGCTTTCTAATACACCATCTAGACTGGTCATAGCTGTTTTTCAAAGGAACAAGCATCTTTTTAATTTCATGGCTGCAGTCACCATCCACATTCATTTTGGAGACCAAGAAAATGAAATTTGTCACCAATGTTTGCATATTTCCTCCATCCATTTGCCATGAAGTGATGGGACCAGATGCCATGATCTTCATTTTCTGAATGTTGAGTTTTAAGACAGCTTTTTCTCTCTCCTCTTTCACCTTCATCAAGAGGCTCTTTAGTTCTTCTTTGCTTTCTGCTGTAAGGGTGGTGTCATTTGCATATCTGAGGTTACTGATATTTCTCCCAGCAGTCTTGATTCCATCCTGTGCTTCATCCAGCCCAGCGTTTCTCATGATATACTCTACATATAAGTTAAATAAGCAGGGTGACAGTATGCAGCCTTGACATTCTCCTTTCCCAATTTTGAACCAGTTGATTGTTCCATGTCCAGTTCTAACCGTTGCTTCTTGACCTGCATACAGGTTTCCCAGGAGGCAGGTAAAATCATCTGGTATTCCCATCTCTTTAAGAATTTTCCACAGTTTGTGGAATCTACACTTTGACTGTGACCTACACAGTCAAAGCCTTTAGCATAGTCAGTGAAGCAGAAGTAGATGTTTTTCTGGAATTCTCTAGTTTTTTTCTGTGATCCAGCAGATGTTGGCAATTTGATGTCCTATTCCTGTGCTTTTTCTAAATCCAGCTTGTACATCTGGAAGTTCTCGGGTCCACTGTTGACGCCTTGCTTGACAGATTTTGAGCATTATTTTGCTAGCGCGTGAAATGAGTGCAACTGTGTGGGAGGTTGAACTCAGTTCTTTGGCATAGTTTGACCTAGTATGCGTTTATAGTAAAGATTGCTTTATGAGTAAGAAAATGATTATTTTAATGGAGTTAATTTTTGTTTTTTTTTCCTCAAGGCCTATATGAACCCAATAGCAATGGCCAGATCAAGGGGTCCAATCCAGTCTTCAGGTCCAACGATCCAAGATTATTTGAATCGACCAAGGCCTACCTGGTATTTGTGAAACAATTTACCTATATAAATATATATAAGGTTTTCATAAATGTTTTAAAGGTCATTTTACAGCTTCTACTGATTGCCAAGCAGTTGCTGGATGCATCATTGTTTGAAGTAGTATTTAATATGTGCTTACTTTTGAACGTATAAAGCACATGCATGAATGTAAAGCAAGCATTTAGGAACCCACCACCTAGTACAGCTAAAGCTGAAGCACTGCCAGAGAATCTTGCATACCAAAAACATCCCTGGCTCCTAAAAGAGACCTTAACCTTGCAGTATTCCAAGCTATTTAAAATGGTAGGTTTGAACAATTTAACCTTTGAGGTGTAACCGTAAGTGTTGAGAAAGAAAATGTTAGGCCTTGTTTCTGGTTTTATCTGCTGGCTTTACAATGTGTTAGGATTTCACATTGTCTAAGTTGTGTGTTAAAGTTTGTTGTTTTGCATATCGTTGAGTGGCTCTGATCTTTGCTAAATAAAGCGTTGTAGCTCTAACATTATTATTTTTCAATATGTCTTATTATTAAATACCCATAGTCCTGAAGTGACATAAGAGAAGATTCAGAGCTGTTAGCTTTTTATTCCTTCTAAGGGCCCCCGAGAGCTGGGCAGCTAGAGTTGAAACTTGCGCTTACACACCACAAGGAATCCTTAAATAGGAAGTAAGCTGTGTCTGCCCCTTCCTCAGTGCCGTTGTTTATTGTTGCAGCATACAGGGAAATAAATTATTGCAAAACAAAGTGTATTTTATCTTTAAGATTGGGGAGAAGGGATGAGTACTTTTTTTTTTGAGAAGGGAAAGGGGAAGTGCCTGAGCTAGTGGATTACATATGTGGTCAGCCATTGCCAAGACAACCCTCAGGTTGGGTAATTGCTAGAAGGATTCACAGATAGTTGTGCTCATGGGCAAGATTTATCATAGTGGGAGGATACCAGGCACAGTCAGCAGAGGAGAAAGGCGCGTGGGGAGAAGTCCAGGGGAGATTGGGGCAGCTTCTAGCACTGCTTCTGCAGAGTCATACAGGATGCTGCCTTTAATTCCCCCAGCAATGAGTTGCGATAACACGTGTGAGATGTGGCCAGCTAGTGTGATTCAGTATGTCCAGCTTTTTTATTGGAGATTGATCAGCCTCTGCCTATCAGCTGCCAAAATTTCAGACTTCCAGAAGGAATGCAGATGTTCATATAAACTATCATGTGTGTATAGATAGGCATAGTGAGCACTCTTATCAGGGCACGGTGCCAAGATCTAAGTTCCCAGATACCAGCCAGGGCCACTCTTTCTTGTAAGCAGGTACATTATAAAGTGGGTGACTTAGTAGTAGACTATAGTAGTTCAGTCATACAGGCCTTAACTCACCCTAACACTGCAACTGCCAGCTTTGTGACCTTCCCTAAGCTGCAGCCTCTTTCTCTCCCATATAATGGGAGTAATAAAGCTACCTTTTCTCACGGGATTGTTGTGAGGATGAAAGGAAGATGTATTTAAAACAGTACCTGTTGGGAGCATGTGCGCTCACTTGCTGAGTCATTCCAACTCCCTGTGACCCCGTGGACTGTAGCCCACCAGGCTCCTCTGTCCGTGGGAGTCTCCATGCAGGAATACTGCAGTGGCTTACCATTTCCTCCAGGGCATCTTCCGAACCCAGGGATTGAACCTGTTTATATAAACTTATAGATATATAAATTTAAATAAATATAAATTTATATAAAATATTAGTTCTTATAAACCCATGTTCTGGTGAGGAATGATTATGTTATCTAATAGGATTTATTATGATAATTAATATACAGGGACATGAGCAAAGAAATTTTAAATGTAGCAACACTGGAGCTGGAATGGAGGCTTATTAGGATATTTAAAAATTATGAAATTTTTGTTGTTTGTCAGCAGCCATCTCTAATTTGAATTGCTTGAAAATTTATTGTACACTCTATTTTTTAAGGGAAGAACTGAAAGAACAACTAGAAAAGAAAAAGAAAGGCTCCAAGGCATTGGCTGAATTTGAAGAAAAAATGAATGAGGTTTGTAAATTGTGCCTTTAGAAAAAGAGACTAATCTTTTTTTTTTTTTTTTAATAAAAAATGAGATAATTTTTAATAAGCCAAGAGTTTGGGCCTAGCTCTTTAAGGGGGCTCTGTATTTTAGAAATGTTTTTGTTACATTGAATATGGTTTGTATTTAAATATTTGATGTCTTTAAAAAAGAGAAAAAACATTTTATGGTAATTTAAATCATCTTAAGTCTTCTAAATGTTAGGTTCTTCCCTTCTGTCCCCTAGTCCGCAGGCCCCCATCTTACCCTGAGATTTCCACAATGATGTTTGCTTGTTTTGATTACAAATCTACATGTAGTATTTCAGCCACAGTATAGATTAATTGAACTTTTATTGTCTGGAAAGAGAATTTAACCACCTTTCTTAAAAAGAAAAAACTTCTCAGTTTCAGTAATAACAACCTACTCCTCCTTTCAGTATACAGTGTGGAATTTCCACTTCATAATATCCTCTTGGAAAAGAGCTCGGTAGAGGCTCCTTTGGTGACAGGGAAGAGGATTCTTAAACCTGCAGCATCTTTTGACTGTAATTAGAGGCTGAGATGGAAGCCAGATAGTAGAGGATGGAAGGAAGGAAGTAGTTGTCTGTACATTTCGGTATAAAAGGAGAAGGGGGCAACAGGATAAGATGGTTGGATGGCATCACTGATGCAATGGACATGAGTTTGAGCAAACTCAGGGAGATAATAAAGGACAGGGGAGCCTGGCGTGCTGCAGTTCATGGGGTCGCAAAGAGTCGGTCACAACTTAGCGACTGAACAACAAAGGACAACAACATTTAGATATATTAGGAGGAGAGAGACGACTTCTGATGTGTTTACAATTTTTCTGCAGAACTGGAAGAAAGAACTAGAAAAACACAGGGAGAAATTGTTAAGTGGAAGTGAGAGCTCATCCAAAAAAAGACAGGTAGTGCCATTTTTATTTTATTGCTACTCTTAGTCTCAGAGTTGGGTTTACATAATACTGCTGTGTACTGCTGTTAATAGGTCCATTGGAAAACACTACCTTATTTAGATTTGTACTTGTATTTGTTTGCTTTTAGAGAAAGAAAAAAGAAAAGAAGAAATCTGGTAGGGTGAGCAAAAGTTTTCCATTTTTCTAAATGTTATAATCAAGAGCCTACAGAACAAAAAGTAGGAGTAATTGGTACAACCTGTATGCTAACTCTAGCTAAGTCAGAGTCTGGAGGTCCTTTGGTAGTTATGGGTGGGTTTGTTCTGTTAATGATAATAAAAGGAAGATGCTGACTTCGTGACTCCTTCACCACAATTAAAGAGGGAAAATTGACCACATCTTTTGTTACTTTGTGGGGGGATGGGGGGCAGGGGGTGAAATTTGACATTTAATATTTAAGTCATATGGCATCCGTTTCTCAGAAACTAGATTGATCTCATTAAGTATTTGAGAGACTTAGTAAAAGAAAAGTTCCTGCATCTCACAAGCTTTAATTGTTTTGTGCTTGGTCAAGTATTCATCTTCTTCTTCATCAAGCTCTGATTCTTCCAGCAGTTCTTCAGATTCTGAAGATGAGGTAATGTTTGCTGTCGTGATGAAATATGAAATACATGAAATAGCATCTCTGATATCTTTCATAACAAGGGGAAACCTATTATGAAGAATCTGTTGGAAATGTTTACTTCCAAGTTTTGATTGATTATCTCTGAGAGCACTGACATGAATAAATAACTAGATACTTAAATATTGGTAAATGTATTTTTTAGATTCCTAAATTTGTCTTGTTCATTTAAGAATGTTAGTAGAAGAAATGGATTTAAAAATCAGCAAGTCCATTTTAGCTAAGAATTACATGTGACTCAAATCACTTAACGTTTTTTAATTTTTAAAAAAGTGATGTATATTTTAAATATTTTTAAATAAAACATTTACAAGCTGATATTTTCATTAAGTTTTGTTCATTGATAAAGTTTTGATGTCAATTAAATGCAATGAATATATGCAACAAAACAAAGCAAATTATTTATGTTTCATGTAGGATAAGAGACAAGGAAAAAGGAAAAAGAAAAAGAAGAGTCGTTCACATAAATCTTCTGAAAGTTCCATGTCAGAAACTGAATCAGACAATAAGGTAAAACTATTTAAATGAGCAATGTTTTGTATAGCAGACATTTAATTAGATTTTTCTTTTAGTTCTTAAATAGTTCTCTCTTAAATAGAACTATCTTAAATAGTTCTCAGTGTTGAAATGATACTGTTTTTTGTACTTAGATGCTCTGTGCCACTTAATTGATGCACTTAATATTGTCCATAGGGCATTTAATTGTTCTCTAAATGCTCTGACATACAAGTCTCCATGTCTCAAAATTTTCATGGTAACTTTATGATAAACATGGCTGACATTGTTTTTCCCATCTTCATAAACCATTTATAGTTCAGATAAAAAGCATCTTGCTTCAATTCATACAAATAGTATTAGAATTGGAAGTTGAATCTGTCTTCTGATATCTGATCCAGTGTCCTTTTTATGGTACTATACCTCATCTGTCCTGTACTATCCAGAATTATCAGGTACAGTTAACTCTCAAACATTAGTGGTCATAAGAAATACATGCAGGTTGTAGTAAAAATGTAGATTTCTGGGCCCCATCTCCACAGTCTGATTTAGTGAGGCTGATTAGGATCAGAAGTCTACATTTTTAACAAATAGTCTCTGTGATTCTGACATGGTGTTTTACAGTTTGACAAGCACTGTCCTGGGGATCAAGGAGAACAAAACCACTAAATGGTTTTATAGCGGATATCTACTTGACCTACTGAGCTTTCTTCTGATAAAATTCCTGGTGTCTAGAAAGTACTCAGTAAATGGTAGTTTTGTTCTTAAAGCAGAAGAGCCAGTTTAATGATACTGATAGCTAACGTTTATTGGATGCCTGCTATGTATTAGGCCTAGTTCTAAGCACTTGACTTTTAACTCAGTCCTCTCAGCAACTCTATGAAGTAGATACTTGTTTATCCCATTTGATGGATAATGAAGGCTCAGAGAGGTTAATAGCTAGCTCAGAGGGTTTCAAAAGTAGAAATTCTTGCCTGGAAGTAAATTTCTTTCAATCATAATCACCTTTTTGATATTTTTGTTCATTATGGTATAATGCTCTATCTTTCACATGTAAAATTAATATACATATATATTTGTTTAGGATAGTTTAAAAAAAAAAAAGAAGTCAAAAGATGCAACTGAGAAAGAAAAGGTAATGTATATTTTATGTTGCCTTTTTTATATTTATATATATATATTTAATATTATTTATTCATTTTTAACTGCGCTGGGTCTTCATTGGTTTGTGTGGATTTTCTCTAGTTGCAGCGAGTGGAAGCTACTCTTTGTTGCACTGCATGGACTTCTCATTGCCGTTGCTTCACTTGTTATAGGCTCTCAGGCATGCGGGCTTCAGGAGTTGTGGTGCACAGGATCAGTAATTATAGTACATGGGCTTAGTTGCTCTGTGGCATGTGGAATGTTCCCGGACCAGGGATTGAACCCATGTCCCTCGCACTGACAGGTGTATTCTTCCCACTGAGCCACCAGGGAAATCCCTACATTGTTTTAATTTAAGATTCTTCATTTCCTTTAAGAATTGTTTCAAGCAATCAACAATAAAGCATTCCCTTTTTAACTTAAGAGATTTCTTTTGCTTATTGGGTTCATTATTGAAAGGAAAAGATCAGAAGAGTATTCCTGCAGAGAATTTGTGTAGATGTAATGTATTATCTCAAAATTGAAATAATGAAGTTTTAAACATTCCATTTGTTTCCTCACTTCATTTTAAAGAAGGTCCTTTTAATGAAAGAACATGGATTTCTCTTTCAAATTGAGTATACCATAGATAATTTTAAAAATGTTTTTTCTACTGTAAGTAGATGTTTTGTCTTCATTTATAGCTTATCTATGCTTAATGCTAAATTTATGCCTAAGTTTCTAATTTATAATTTCTAGTTTTTTGATTCCCTGGAGAGGAAATGGTAATCCACTCCGGTGTTCTTACCTGGGAAATCCCATAGACAGAGGAGGCTGGCAGGCTACAGTCCATGGTGTCACAAAGAGTCGAACACAACTTAGCAACTGAGCACATATGCAGTCTTTCTGATTATTAAAAATAAAAGCCTAAAGAAAGCATTGCTAATAAAAGAAAACTAAATACCAGTGTCACCAAGTTTTATTCAGTCTTTTTATATCATTCCAATGGACATGAAGTTGGGCAAATTCTGGGAGATGGCGAGGGACAGGGAGGCCTGGTGTGCTGCAGTTCATGGGGTTGCAAAGAGTCAGACACAACTTAGTGACTGAACAACAACAAAAATTGAGATGAAATTCACGTAATATGCTATGAACCATCTTTAAATTATAATTTGGTGATACTTTGTTTATGTACAATGCTGGGCATTGATCTGCTCTTTAGTTTCAAGACTTTTTCATAATTACATTAAAAATACCCATACTCATTAAGTACTCAATTTCTTTCTCTCTCCTCATCCTGTGTTAGCCTCCAGTCTGCTTATGTCTCTATGAATTTATGTGTTCTGGCTATATCATATAAAAGCAGTTATACTGTATATGACCTTTTGTGACTGGCTTCTTTCCCTTAGTCTATAATGTTTTCTTTTGGGTATATATGGAGAAGAGGTTTCTTTCTTTCTTTTTTTTTTTCCCAGTTTGCAAATAAATACACTAAAAAAGAAACCATATTGACAAAGTTGGTTTCGTTAATTCCAAGGATTCAAGCATTTAAAATTTATTAATATAACTCACCATATTAACTGGAGAAGGCATTGGCACCCCACTCCAGTACTCTTGCCTGGAGAATCCCATGGACGGAGGACCTGGCAGGCTGCAGTCCATGGGGTCGCTAAGAGTCGTTCACGACTGAGCGACTTCTCTTTCACTTTTCGCTTTCATGCATTGGAGAAGGAAATGGCAACCCACTCCAGTGTTCTTGCCTGGAGAATCCCAGGGACGGGGAAGCCTGGTGGGCTGCTGTCTGTGGGGTTGCACAGAGTTGGACACGACTGAAGTGACTTAGCAGCAGCAGCCATATTAACTGCTCAAAGGAAGGAAACTGTGATTATTTTCATAGTTCCAATAGGGTGTGATATAATTTCAACAGAAATTCCTGATTTTCAAAACCATTACAAAATAATAAGCGGTTATTTTCCCGTGTTTAAAAAAAATGTAAAACTGAAAACTGGCAGTTTACAAACATGAAATAACTAATAAAACATCTGCAGTATGATTTTGAAGTACTTCAAAATATGCAAAATAAAGAGCAATACATACACATATAATAAATAACACATATACGTACCCAGCAGAATTAACAAATGGTTTAAATTTTGTCATGTCTTGTTTTATTGGCAGAAGTCTCTGTCACATTCTCCTTCACTATAGGCAGCTGTTTTTGAAATTACTGTGTATCCTTCCCATCCACCTTTATGTAAGTGTGTGTTCACACATATTTTCAAAATGGTATCATTGTGTTTTCTTCTGAAACTTCCTTTTTTTCACACAACATTGCTGTTGACATTTATCCTTCTTGATACTCTCAAGTTTGTTTCTTCTGCTTCTAATATTCCATTATTTTAATGCACCACAATTTGTATTTCCATTCTTTTTCACAATTTTGAGGATTGTAGGAAAGGGAGACAATCATTTGGATGAAGGCTACTTTGGTTTTTGATTTAGTCTTTATTGTTAGATAAAGATTTTGCCCTCACATACCCTTTACTCTGTTTCAACTTTAATAGCAAAAACCTATATGACTGCCCTCCAGAAGGAGATGGGTTAAGTAGATTGTGGGATATACTCTAAGTGATACGTATTTTCAATGTATATCAAAAGTGGCCACAAATGATGGTGTATTTGGCATGGAAAGATACTGTTGGGTGAGAAGAGTGGGTTACATAAACAGGTATTTATGTACAGGCATACATACACACATAGATGTTTTCCAAAATCCCTGTTGTGGGATTTGGGTGAATTTTCTTATAATGAATTATTTCTACCAAAATAATAAAGCTGTTTACAGAAACAAATCACATGTAATCTAACGTGTATCATCACTTTTAGTTTATTTTCTTGTTTACATCTTCAAAATTGGGTTCATGCTATAGAAAAAATGGTCATTTTTTTCTGTGTAAGATTAGGTGGTAAGCATTTTTTCCTTAATGTGGTTTTGTTTTTGTTATGAACTACTTCATACATACAAAGTATATAGAAAATATAAAATGACAACTGGCATATCCAGAATGCAGCTTGAATACATCTTCATGTTTTGTCGTTTTGCTTCAGATGTTTTCAGAGTACTTCTCCCTTCTCCCAGTCTTATTCTCCTTTTCTTCCCCCGAGTTATACATTTTCTCATCATGAAATGCTTAGGGATTAAGTTTGGGTTTTTTGTTTTGTTTTGTTTTTTAATGTGAATTTAACACTTTAAATGCATTAAAATGCAGTGATCTTTTTAGATTCTTTTCTATAGCACTAGGCCTGTCTGATCCAACCCTGGATTGAAACAAAAGAGTTAGAATGCAGAGGACCCAAATCTTATACTATGTTTTCATTAACTCTTTAAGATTCTATCATGTTTAATTAGAGAAAATAAAGAGGATATTACATCTAAGTCGATGTATAGTTATTTCTTTTCAAGTTACTTAATAAAAGTAACTTTTATTGAAATTAGAAACTGATTCCTGATAATTGTCACCAATTTTAGACAGTTCTAAAATGAAAATGGGTAGTTTTTGTGATAATAGGAAAAATTTTTAAGTAGAACTTCGAAACGTAAAATTCTTGCGGCATACTATTACATCTGAGTCAGCATACATGCATTTATTTTTCATAGGACATTAAAGGGCTCAGCAAAAAAAGAAAGATGTATCCAGAAGATAAACCATTATCCTCTGAGTCAGAGTCAGAATCAGAGTATACTGAGGAGGTAAGTATATAATTAAATCCATTTTCTTTACCTTAAAATATCTAGTTATTTGACTTAATAAATGTGAATTATTAAAAAATAATTTTTCATAAGTATTTGACTCACTTTTCTAACATGTTAAAGAAATGCCATTTAAGAAGAAATTCTGTATTTTTACAGAAGATAGAAATACAATTTTTATTTTGATAATTATATTCCCACATACCTTTCCAATCTGAGAACTTTTATTTTTACTCTACTAATATTTTCTTTAAATTTTACTACCATTTTGATGACATGAAAAATACTGTATAGTATGTAGCACATTAAAACCCAGCATTCCCTTGTTTTGGTTTTGAGCTGCTCTTTAGGAAGCAGAAAGATTATAAGGTAAAGCAGAAATGTTGACAGGACCTCAGTTTTCCTGTCCATAAAATGAGGGACTACGATTAGGTAATCTAGACCATCCTTTTCAGCTATAATATCCATATCTTAGATTTTGTACTCTATTGGAGTTAGAGTCCTTTCTTGGTTCATTTTAGGTTTCTAAGTTATCATCTTTGATGTAGTCCTCTGCTTAGACTTGCATTCCTCATTTGAAAAATAAAACCTGTAGCAATTTTATAGCAATTTATGTAGCAATATTTCACACTGTTCGTTTAATGAAATTTGTAGGTAGTATAGCTTACCTGTACACATTTTTATATTATTGATAGTATCCCTTAAAGAAATAAAAATGAATAGAAAAAATAATATATAATTTTATAAAATTTTATTTCGGTATATAAGTATTTGAGCATAATAACACTAGAAGACTTAAAATATTGAGCTGCAGCAAAATTCAGGCTATAGCAGGCAAATTGACCTACGCCCTTAAAAAGCCATACAATAGCATTGTCGTCGGTGACATTTTCGAAAATGGTAGATAATTCCCAGTAAACCTCCGAATGAAACAAAATACAGTCTTCCCTCCATTTACATGATATCGCTCTTGTAGGACATTTACTATCCTGTCATTCTTCCCTGTCTGCAGGGAGTTGGTTCCAGGACCCCAGTGGATATAAAAATCCACAGGTGTTGTCTCTTACATAAAATGGCATAGTAAATACTTGTGTATAACCTATGCACATCCTCCCATATACTTTTAAGTTATCTGTAGAGTACACATAATACCTGCTGCTGCTGCTAAGTCACTTCATTCGTGTCCGACTCTCTGCGACCCCATAGAGGGCAGCCCACCAGGCTCCCCCGTCCCTGGAATTCTCCAGGCAAGAACACTGGAGTGGGTTGCCATTTCCTTCTCCAGTGCATGAAAGTGAAAAGGGAAAGTGAAGTTGTTCAGTCGTGTCTGACTCTTGGCAACCCCATGGTCTGCAGCCCACCAGGCCCCTCCGTCCATGGGATTTTCCAGGCAAGAGTACTGGAGTGGGGTGCCATTGCCTTCTCCGACATATAATTACCTAATACAATGTAAATGCTGTATAAATAGTTGCTGGCATGTGGCCAATTCAAGTTTTGCTTTTTGAAACTTTCTGCCATTTTTTTTTCCCAAAAAAAAAAAAAATTGTTTACTTCTGGCTGTGCTGAATCTTTGTTGCTGGGTGGGCTTTTCTCTCCTTGCAGTGAGCAGAGGATATTCTCTAGTTGCTACATGCAAGCTTCTCACTGCAGCAGCTTCTCCTGTGGAGCATGGGCCCTAGGGTGCGAGGGCTTCAGTAGTTGTGGCACGTGAGCTCAGTAGTTGGGGCTCCCGGGCCCTAGAGCATAGGCTCAGGAGATGTGACACATGGGCACAGTTGATCCGCGGCATGTGGGATCTTCCCCGATGCAGGGATTGAACCCTCATCTCTGGTATTGCAGGTGGATTCTTTACCACTGAGCCACCAGGGAATCCCCTTCCCAAATATTTTTGATCTGTGGTTGATTGAATCCATGGGTGCTGGACCCGTGAATATGGAGGGCCAACTGTATGTTAAAACCCAGTACAAAATACTTGTGTTCATATTTTAATAAACTTGTTCAGTCACTCAGTCATGTCCCACTCTGCGACCCCATGGACTGCAGCACACCAATCTTCCTTCACTATCTCCTGAAGTTTGCTCATGCTCTTGTCCGTTGAGTCAATGATGACATCCAACCATTTCATCCTCTGTCATCCCCTTTGCTCCTGCCCTCAATCTTCCCGAGCATCAGGATCTTTTCCAATGAGTTGGCTCTCCACATCAGGTGGCCAAATTCAGCTTCAGCATCAGTCCTTCAATGAATACTCAGGGTTGATTTCCTTGTGGATTGACTAGTTTGATCTTCTTGCTGTCCAAGGAACTCTCAAAAGTCTTCTCCAGCACCACAGTTTGAAAGCATCAATTCTTAGGCGCTCAGCCTTCATTATGGTCCAACTCACATCCATATATATGACTACTGGAAAAACCATAGCTTTGACTATATGGACCTTGTTGGCAAAGTAATGTCTCTGCTTTTTAACACGCTGTCTAGGTGTGTCGTTGCTTTCCTTCCGAGGGGCAAGCATCTTTTAATCTTGTGGTTGCGGTCACCATTTTTCCCCATGTATTTGCCATGAAGTAATGAGACTGGAGGCCATGGCTTTAGTTCTTTGAATGGTGAGTTTTAAGCCAGCTTTTTCACTCTCTTCTTTCACTGTCATCAAGAGGCTCTTTAGTTCCTCTTTGCTTTTTGCCATTAGGGTGGTGTTATCTGCACATGAGGTTATTGATACTTCTCTCAGCAATATTGATTTCAGCTTGTGATTCATCCAGCCTGGCATTTCAAGCATGATGTACTCTGCATATAAGTTAAATAAATAGGGTGACAGTGTACATACACTCTTAACGTACTCCTTTCCCAATTTTGAACCAGTTCGTTGTTTGATGTTCGGTTCTAACCGTTGCTTCTTGACCTGCATACAGGTTTCTCAGCAATACCAGGTCTGGTATTGCTGTCTCTTAGAATTTTGCACAGTTTGCTGTGATCTGCACAGTCAAAGGCTTTAGTGTAGTCAATGAAGCAGAAGCAGATTTTTTTCTGGAATTCCCTTTCTTTTTCTGTGTTCCGGTGGATGTTGGCAATTTGATATGTGGTTCCTCTGCCTTTTCTAAATCCAGCTTGTCTATCTGGAAGTTCTCTGTTCACATACTACTGAAGCCTAGCTTGAAGGATTTTGAGCATAACCCTACTAGCATGTGAAATAAGCACAATTTTGCGGTAGTTTGAGCATTCTTTGGCATTGCCCTCTTTGGGATTGGAATGAAAACTGACCTTTTCCAGTCCCAAAGCTGCTGCTGAGTTTTCCAAATTTGTTGGCATATTGAGTGCAGAACTTAAACAACAATATCTTTTAGGATTTTTTACTTTTTATAATTGGGTCCATTATATGAATGTCAAGCAAGCTATTATAAATTTATGTCAGGGCTATCCTATTGCATGACAGCCCGCCCCTGTATTAACCTGGCCCTCCCCACTCAGTCATTGTGATGACAAGAATACCACCAGAAACAATATTTTTATTTTCTAAGTGTTTTCACGAGAGAACTTCCACCCCTGTTGAAAGCTAATAGTCTCTCATGTTTATTTGTTCTATTCCTTTAGTCTGTTTTAGTTTGTTTGTTCTATTGTTAGTTACTTTTCATATATTTGACATATAGTAACCTAGCAGATAAACCAAACAATTCAACATTTTGGCAATTTCTGCCCTTCAGTATTATAATATGTGTATTAATTATGTATTTCTTAATATAAAATGTTATACTTGGATTTAACATTAATACACATCAGCTTTAGCACCTTGAATATAATGTAAATCCAGTGTATCACACTTTAAAATATTTAAATAAAACATTATTGGGTTAATAATTGTTACTTAAAAAGATTTTAATCTGTTCATTGATACCAAGTATACTATATACATTTTTTTATACATGTATATACACATATAAAGCTACTATTTATTACGAACACCATAGGTAAGAAAAACACCTACCATATTCCAGCCTGCTGCCTTGAGGGTGGTTTTTACCTACATTTCACCAAGAGGCTACAATGAGAGTAATACATAGCAGAAGTAGGATTCAGAGCTTAGTCTGTTTTCTTTCAGCTCAAATTTTTTATCTGCTGTACCTCTACTGCTGTTTTTAGGTGCTGAAAGAGTGGCTCAGTGGTAAAGAATCTGTCTGCAATGCTGGAGACCCAGGTTCAATTCCTGGGTTAGGAAGATCCCCTGGAGAAGGGAATGGCAACCCACTCCAGTATTCTTGCTTGGAGAATCCCATGGACAGAGGTGCCTGGTGAACTACAGTCCATGGGGTCGCAAAGAATCAAACACAACTGAGCGACTAACCCTTTCACTTTCCTTGAAAGGTTTTTCATTGAATCCTCCCTGTGATTTAACATAGGTTTAAGGAACAACAAAGCAACTTAAAATGTTATTTCATTGTCAAAAAAATGTTTTTTACGTAAAAATTCTAAAAATGCAAGTTATATTAGTGAATGAAAAAAAAATGCCTTGGGTATAAGTTACATATTTAACTTTGCTCCACAAAAATTGTAATTCTGTAGGTACGAGCAAAAAAGAAGAAAAGCAGTGAAGAACGAGAAAAAACAACAGCAAGTATCACTTATGTTTTTACGTGATAACAGTATAGCTGTTTTGTTTAATATAAACCTCATGATAAAGCGTGATTGCATTTACTAGAACTAAATATTTATTGAGAAAGGTGTGGTGTTCAGCAGCTTCACTTAATGAGTTGGAGAAAGTTAAATTCGCTTAGAATAAAAGGAAGCATATCCTGGTAGCATTTCAGTATTTCACTGTTAAAACTGTAAGCTTAAACTTTTGTTTGACTTCCTTAAACAAACGATACTAGGAAACATGAAACTAAAGTATGGTGATTCCCTCCATCTTCGAGAGTAGTTATTCCCAGAGCTACCAAACCTGATACTAACAGAAAAAAGCTCCTGAAGCACAAGCTTCAGTGCAAAATAAGCAGGAATGTGACATCATAAATGATTCATAAATAAAGATAACTCTTGTCATTTCTAAAGCCAGCTCTACTGCTGTGCAGGTTGAGAAGGTGGAAGAAGAGAATAAGGAAAACAGACTTGGTATCCAGTGAGAAGCAAACCAGCCTAGAGAAAGTGTATAACAAATTACCAAAGAGAAATGGAGGTCATACCACCAGACTAATTTAGGAGCACTCACATAAGTACGGGCTGTGGCCTTTGAAGGCATTTTCTTAGGGAGAAGTAAAAGAAACATGAACAGCATCATTTGTAGGTTTGAAAGTAACTACCCTCTCCTCAAAATGTCTTTAGCTCTTAAAATGAAAGTCCTCTGGAAAGAAGGTTCACCTGATAATGTATGATTCATAACGTTTTATATGCTCCGAGATCAAGGAAACATTTAAGAGACTTTTTTCCTGAGTGGGAAAATAATTTGGGTAAAGACTGCTTTCATCTTTGGTTAGATTATTAAGACATAAAGTTAATTAATTTGGGGTAATTGTAATTTGTATTGCATACTTCACTGTTTGATACATTTAGTTCATGTATTTATTAAGCTTCTCTATGCAGGCACGGTTCTGTCTTGGTATAGCTGTTATAATGAAGTTCAAGATAGATAAGAGGGTGATAAATGAGAGGCTGAGGGAGGGAAGGCCTCTTTAAGAAGTAAAAATTCAGCTGAAATCTGATTCACAAAAAAGAGCCAACCAGTAGATGAAAGGAAGACTGTCCAAGACAAAGAGAAGAGCTCAGGACCTGTGGTGGGAGTGAGCTTGGTACACTGGAAGAAATGAAAAAAAGTAGGCTTGGCTCCTCCATGGAGGACAAAGAGGAAGAGTGCGCGGTGAGGTTGGAAAGGAAGCCGAGGCCCTGAGACAGAGCACACCGGGCTTTTATCAAAGCAAACAGGTGGCCTGAGTCAACCTCACCTTTGTAAAATGGAGGCGATGAGTAGACATAAACGAGAAATGCTGTTATCTGTATTGCAGTGGTAGTGGTGGAGATGGCCCGGCCTGGTAGATTTGAGGTATGTTTTGGGCTTAGGTGGTAGGACTTGCTTGGTGCCTCAGGGGTGGAGAGTGGAGTTAAAAGAGTAGAGTCAAAGAAGCTTAGATTGTTTGGCTTAACTAAAATGACGAATTAATTAATGGTGCCATTTACTAAAATGGTTGAGAAAGAATCTTGAGAGAAAAATTAGGCATTTTTAATGGTAGTTTTAAATATGTGTGGTAGAGCTATTAATGAGGCGCTTGCAGTCTTCAGAGCCTAGGACTGGATATAAAGATTGGTTTGTAAGTGGTATTTAAAGCCTGTGACTGGGAAAGCATGTGGAAAAGAAGGAAGCCCACAAAGGTTGAGCAGAGGAGGAACCAGCAAAGGAACTGAGGTCTTTGTGATAGAAGAAAAGCAGCAATGAGGTGTCCTGGAAGCCAAGAAGAAAAGTGTTTTTAGGAACAGAGTGGCCAACAGTCCTTTTATGAAAAAGTAATCTGTACCCAAAACTTACCTTCAGAAGTCCAAATACAAGATTTGGACTCTGTAACAGTCCTTGTATACTTGGACTTGTAATGAGAAGAACAATGGAAGTTGTTTTAAGAGCCACAAAGTAGGTAAAAGGCCTTATTGGGAGCAAGGGGTGGAAAGTTCTCCTAGATTAGGAGATGGACTGGAAGCTTTGCTTTTGCCACCTCTGTGTGCTTCTTCCCTTTTTACTTTCTTCTGCTGAATATCAGCACTAGTGTATTACTTGATACCCCATTTCCACATACCTGTTTCTAAAAGGTCTGCCTTTCTCTTTAACATCAGAAAGTCAGGGTGTAGCAAAGTTTTAGCCTCCTTTGTCTAGTCACAATATGACTACTTTTACAATGGCCTTTTCCTCTAAAAATCAAGTGCTAAATAGACTTTTCAACTTTGCATCAGTATTTTGTACCAGTTAGTTGTTAAGTTAATGAAGTAGTCCTACCAGCCTAAGCAGTACATAATATCTGTTCCTTTTTACTTAAAAATAGGTTTAGTGTATTTTTCCTTTGAATGCTACCATTTTACAATTGTTTTACTGCGATGTGACATTTCCTTTGCAGTAACTATAATTATTACAGCTTTAAAAATTAGATAACAGAAAGTATAGCAGTTGACACCATAATTCAATTGAATTTATTTCCTATAGGAAATGTTGTTAGAAGCTACATTAATGTGCTACTGACATAGAGTTTTTCCTTATCCTTTGAAAATTGACAAGTACTTTCTTTCCTCTCAATACAGTATTATTGAGACTTTTTGAGAAATGTTTTGAGTAACTTACTTGTTTGTGTGGATTGTTTGAAATGACTGCGTAGTAACTTAGTATCATAGTGAAGTTGTTTTTAATTTGCAGGTTTTCATGTAGCTATATCTAACACGGAACTATCTTTTCAGGAAAAAACAAAAAAGAAAAAGAAGCATAAGAAACACAGTAAGAAGAAGAAAAAGAAGGCTGCTAGTTCAAGTCCTGACTCACCATAACATTAAGAAGAAGCAGGATTCACTTATAAAGAAAGTGCAATGTCTAAGGAAATTTCAACTGTGAAAATTATGACATATTTACTAAAATGCATGAATTATCTTGTTTTTAAATTATTCCTGGACTGTCAGTAGCCACTCAGATGCCACTGTGTGAAGGGCCATAACTGTTGCCTGCTGCTTGAACATCTGTTTTTTTCCCTCTTCCAGTAACTCTGGGAGGTAATACACTGCAGTCATACTAGTGGTTTAAGATATTTGGGAATAAAGTTAATATTTTGACTAGAAACATCTAATGATAAATCAACAAAAACTGAATCTGTTACACATCATTAAGATGTAATCAGAGATGACCAGATGACTCTAGTTAACCTTTTTTGAAGTAGGGATTACGTTGATATTTCAAAATCCTTACTCTTGTAGATAAGTGTATTTTAAATTTTTCCCCTTTTTATTTACCTGGGGAAGGAGCTTTTAGGGGTGGGGGGTGGTTTGCTATCACTTTAGCTAGCAGAATAGCGTGCCTTTATCCTCACACATCTTATTTTTGTGGACACAGTAGCCATGCTTCATGGGGAGGTCAGAGCCAGGTATGGCAGTCTTGCCCTTTACTGAGCTTAGTCACATCCTTGGACTCTGTCCCATGCTACTTTGAGTGAACCAGAGAAATAGCCTTTTGCAGCATGAGAATGCCCCAAAAGCTCTGGGATTTACCTCCACTTCGATAATACTGAATGTTTTTTAGCATTAGAATGTGTTATAACATTTGAACTAATTTTGACTACACTTTGGCTTTGAAAAGAAATCATTTCAGATAGACACTGGTACTTTTTGAACTTGATAGCTAAAGATTCTAAAATGCATGTTTTATACTGTTAAGTTTTCACCAGTCAGGAAAATTTTATGTAACCAGTGATAGTTCTTTTATTTTTTGTATGAATTTTGTTTAGGCTGTAATGTTTAGCTTTTTATTAACTTCTTATTCTTGCTATCTTAAATTCCTTACTGTGTTTAACAGCATACTTGCCAAGCTATTTAGCATGTAAAAAGCAGGTTTTTGATTTTTTTTTTTTTTAACAGCTTCATATTGAAGCTGAGACTTACCATTAATAAGTTGAGTGGCAGGCCTGGTATGCTGTGTCTTGTTACATAAAACTCTTGCCAGAATCTTAGTAAATATAACGTTTTAAAAGTTTGTCTTTGTATATTCACAACAGATTATGACAAGTTAAATTTAAGTGAGAATTACATTATTGCTTTTCCTGTGTCACATTTTACTAAGATTTTGTGCCTCATATCTCCTGCTGAACTGTTTACTAGTAATGTTAAAGAGAATTGAAAATCATTTTCACTTTACATTTTTATATAATCAGGTAACATGAAATATAATTTGATGTACAATTTTGCCTGTTACAGAGGGTGTGCTAATTATAGTGGCATATGCACAAAACATTTTGGCATGACAAGAAGCTGAATAAATAGCTATTTTACTTAAAAATAGCTGTGTTCTTATCAGCTCCCTTTGAGTCACAAGTTATAAACATTAAGAAACACTATTAAGTATGAAGTGGTAGATGGATAAGACATATCCCCAGATTTTTAGCAAATTTCCCTAAATTTTATGCTTGAATTTTCATAATCTTTCCTTTTTAAAGAAATCTACAAGGTTTAAGTACACAGCAAATTGGGGAGACATTTTTTATCCTAAAAGAAGTTTCTCAGAATTGTTCATGGAGTGCTAAAGGATAGGACAAATGTATCAAGTTACTTGTTGATCAGATTTGCTTTGAACATAAAAGTATACCTTTACAGACTGGTCCAGTATAGGATGATTACGTACCACTAAAAGCAGCAGTTCATTTTATTAGACTGGAGGAGAAGGTGATTTGGCAAAAATTGTATTCTTTCCAAGTTGTGCTGACTGTCTAGGAAACTACTTTTTCATTGGTCTTCTTGTGGTAGCCTTAACAGTCTTCTAAAAGGTATACAAGAAAATTTGAACAGGTGATATTATGTGCAAGTTAATAATATCTCTTTCTCCCTCCACCAAACTCATTTTTCTTAAATAATTATATACTAATTTTATAAACATAAAACATGTTATTTGGATACTGATGCCAAGGTAACTGCAACAAAATTGATAAGTGTCTGGGCTGAGAAATTGAATTTATACCTGGTGCTACCTTTTTCTGATTGTTTTGAATTCCTTTGGTTGCTCTTAGTATATTTAGGTATTTAAAATACCCTCAGATTATTCTGTATTTATTTTATCCAGAGTATGGATTCATATTCCTCCAGTCAAGATGTGCTAAGAGCCTAATTTTCTTTTAATTTCATGGAGAACAATTGACTAGCCACTAAGAACAGTTATTAAAACTTGCCAGTTTTCAACTAAAAATCAGTGAACATTTGGCATTTCCTTAAGAAAAGTTTTGTGAGTTTTGCTTTTTTCCCAGTTGTATTTGCCTAATTTGTTTTTATATGTTATTTAAAATTTAGTAAGAATACATTGTTCTAGATTCTGAAAGTCATTTTAGTACTTTTTTTTCCTTGCCTTACCACAGTGAAGACCAGCAGACATACACAAAAAGATATTTGTTTTTTATACCAGGACTCGACAGTAGACATGAGAACAGTTACCGTCTTGGCCAGCTTTGACATAATCATACTATGTTTTCCCACCAGTCAGTCAGATAAGTTGGAGGGGTAAATGTGAGGATTTTATGTTTCTCTAAAGTTCCCAGTTTGAGGCCTCTGTTTGCTTATCATGAGAAGGTACTTGGTTAGAGTTTTCAGAGGAGGTTATATATAACCTTTGAAGGAGCTCTTTATAGCCTAGGAAGTTATTTTATTTCTACTTAAAGATAAGGTCTTTATTGTTATGTGTTCATCCATAAACATTTTCAACTGTAGAATTTGTTCTCAGGAAATATAAGTGGCAATACTTTTAGATACCACTTTAAGTGGTGTTGAACCACAAAAATCAAAATTGGATTAGCTGTAATATTTCAGATCACAATAACTTTAATGAAATCACTGCCATTATTGCATATTTTTCCAATTACTTGAGAACCTTCTATGTTTGGTTGCTGGGATATTGCCATGGTCACATTCTGTGTTGGTGTGGAGTGGTGAGTTGTGGAATCAGTGGCAACTCAGGACGCCCAGGCTTGGAAGTAGGCTGTCTGAGAAGTCTTCATTGTTTTGAAGCCACACTTGACATGGACCAGAAGGTTCTGAAGAGACTGGTGGAATCCATCAGTAAGAGTGTCAATAGCTGTAAGTACTGACCAGATACCCAGCACTGCCTGAACATCTTCAGTCAAATAAAAACATTGGGTAGTTGGCCATGAGCAAGTGCTTTATAACCCCAAAGTAGAGTTCTCCTATTTTCTATCTAATATTTTGGTCATTTAAAAAATATAGGTAGTAAGTAAATGAAAATCCCTGCACTTACACAGAAAATATTTCAGTCATCAGGTGTCCTAAAATACATTACATATGTGGGAAGCCTAGCTTGAGAATTTATGTGACAGTGTAAATGCTAAAGGATTATGTGCCTACGGAGTTCTGATTTTATTATAGTCTGAAATTTAATAAGAGATTTCAAAGTATAAAGGTTTACTGTGACAACTTCCCTGAGTTCTCTGGCACAAAAGCCATAGCAGCAGATGACTGCTGTACTTCACAAGATTGATAGAGATGCATAAGGTATTTTAGATGTTAAATATCTTGTTACTTGCACATGGCAAGTGTTTATTAAAACTTATAGATTTTTTTTTCAGAATTCCTTGCCCTGCCAGATTTTAAAAAGTAATCTTGTAAATCTTTGTTTCTAAAGCCTGACCACAAGCAATCCTGACTGATTTCTAAGAATTTATTTCTAGACTTTGAGGAAGTACTTTTATTTCAGCCAGCTTTACGGCCTCATTATTGGGCACTTCCAGTTTTCCTTGTGTGACTTTGGCAGGATGGTCACTACCTTGTTTAAGCCTCTCATTGTGGGTGTAATTCAGTTTTCTCTTTTCTTAGTTGGATTTTAAATGATCTAAGCTCCTCAAGCACTCCTGGGCCCTGTTTTACTCCTGTTGTCCTGCTGCTGCTGCTGCTGAGTCACTGCACTCGTGTCCGACTCTGCGTGACCCCATAGACATCAGTCCACCAGTAGTTGTCCTACTACCGAAAAATCCATTCAGCAGATTTACCTAGTGTTGAATGTAGTAAGACATGCCTGCTGTTAATAGCCTGAGTTTTAGAGCATTCAAAGGGAATTATGCTTACTTTGAAAATCTGACTTCCCTTCCCTTCCTGATGAAATTTTTAGAGGTGTCTGCTACCCATATGTGTGTTTAAAACCATTATTTGTTACTAATATTTGAAAGCAATTCTCTGAAATAATCAGTAAATACAAGTATGTAAAACTTAATGAGAAAAAAAAAATTAATGAGCCCCATATCCCATATAGTCTTCTACAAAAAAGATATAGCTGTTTAGAAAAAAAAAAGTTGCATTCCTTCCTTATTCCAAAGTTTTTGACACTTGATAATTCTTAAGTTACTGTTAACAGTTCAGACCCTAAATACTTGAACAGCTAGTGACCAGGATAACCAGATTATTAACAGCTGATGTTTGTTGAGCTCTTCATTGGCAAGATACTGCAAAATGGTTTATGTCCATTTTCTTTACTTGAAACAGACGCATTGAGGTAGGTGATGTTATCCATGTTCTTAGATGAGGAAACTGCATCTTAGATTAAGTTGTTTGTGTAAAGTCACCCAGTTAGTGGACTATTTGTGGGGGCTGAGCTAGTCTGATGTATACTCAATCTTTATTTTTTCAAATAAGTCAGCATTATACTAGTCCCTGATGGTCCTTCTGTATCCTGTTGTACCATAGTAAAGGCACAATGAAAGGTTGTTGAAATCAGTTCTTGAGTCCTTCCAGTTGAGACCAGGATAGACAATGTGCTCTCAAGACTAGAATTTGGTTGATGATGGGTATTGCTGCTTTGGCCATCCCAAGAAGCGACTGTCTTTATTATTTCTCTTGGTGTTCTAATTGTGTGACAGAAAGTTGAAGCGATTTTTCCTGGGCTTTGCTTTAGAGCTTCTTAGGAGGGAGCCTTCATAATTTGCTAGGCCCCTCAAGTGCCACATGGCCATCCAGCCATTACCATTGTGTGACTCTGCTCAGATCGTCAGCCAGTCACCTCCAGTGACCTCACAAAGGAAATTCACTACCTTGCTAAACAGCTGTTTCCTTTTTTTTCCCTAACAGATCTAGACTGTTCTGTGTTCTAGAGCTAATATGACTTCTGTCTTCATGAATACTGCTCTCTAGAGCTACATTGTTCATTATAGTAACCACTAGCTTCATGTGGCTATTTAAATAAAATATGTAGAACTTAAAATCCAGTTTTGGTCACATGAGCCTCTTTTCAGGGTTTAATAGCAGCAACTGAGTTGTGGCTACCAAATTGAACAGCACAGATACAGAACATTTCCATCATCTCAGGAAGTTCTATTAGACATTGCTGCTGTAGAGTCATGCAAAGAAGTTATTCCCTCTTCCAGATAATGGCCCTTTAATCTGATGGGGGAGGCAGATAATTATCTCATGGTATATAGTAAGTGGCTTCATGGGTGTGTAACCTGTGTGTTCTTATAGGGCCCCATGCTAAGTTTAAGGCTCTGCTAACACTGACTTAAATAATTTTTTTTTTTATTCTCCCTTGTATTTATTTGGCTGTGCCAGGTCTTAGTTGTGGCATGCTGAGCCTTTGCTCTTTCTTGCAGCATGCAGGATCTAGTTCCCTGGCCAGGGATCTGATGAGGGCCCCGTGCATTGGGTGCACAGAGTCTTAACCACTGGACCACCAGATCTAGTCCGAAAATTCATTTTAAATTAGAGACCTGCATTTTCATTTTGCATTGGGCCCACACATTCTGTAGTTGACAGTGGCCATGACCTCGTATTTGTAGTATGGTAGGAGTAGCTCCCCCATCAGCATCACCTAAAGGTTAATACTGAAAATATAGATCCCTGAGTACCACCCTTAGTGTATTTTTAAAAATCTCTTATCAGTGGTGCCAAGCCTCCAGAGTGTTCACTTCATGTATTCTTAGACACTATAAAGTTTGAGGATCCTGATCTGAATTGTCTTTTCTTCAGACTTCAATTCCGTAGCCTAATGTCAATCCCATTTTGACAGTGAGTTGGGAATTGACCTAGTCGTTTTCACACAGATTGTCATTTTTATACTTACGTACATTAGCAAACTTTTTTAAAGATAAATGAAGAATTTTAAAATTATTCTTAGTAGTGTCATGTGGTTTCATTCAACTGATCATTTTGGCATCTCAGACCTACTCTGGATCTTGACTCTCATCGACCATATTCCTTAACTTTTCCAGTTTACAAGTGATTGATTATCATGTATTTAGCAAACATGTATTGCGAGATTACCATTGTCCTAGGCTCTGCTGCTGCTGCAGCTAAGTTGCTTCAGTCGTGTCTGACTCTGTGCGGACCCCAGAGACAGCAGCCCACCAGGCTCCCCTGTCCCTGGGATTCTCCAGGTAAGAACACTGGAGTGGGTTTCCATTTCCTTCTCCAATGCATGAAAGTGAAAAGTGAAAGTGAAGTCGCTCAGTCATGTCCGACTCCTAGCGACCCCATGGACTGCAGCCCACCAGGCTCCTCCGTCCATGGGATTTTCCAGGCAAGAGTACTGGAGTGGGGTGCCATCGCCTTCTCCGGTCCTAGGCTCTACTTGTTACTGAATAGATAGTAACAAGATTTTGCTAAAATCCCAAGTATTTAGTGAACTGAATTTCCCTGATCCACTCCTACCAGATGGAGGAAATAGTTAAATGTAGTATGGTTTGACTTTGTAAACTCATGAGCCTGTCTTTTCTGGGCACATAGGAGTTTTTAATACAATTGATTATCTTTTTTAGGACTTAGACCAGGACCGCCTAAGGGCCCACTAGTCCAGTATGTGGCTTTTCCTATGTCTGTGGTACGTAGTAACAGGAGCCAATATGTGTGCATACATAGGTTTGTGTACGTGCATTATTTCCTAGCTGTGGCTGCTGAACAGGCTTTACTCTAGCACCACCACCGTACTCATACTTGTGGTCTCCCAACTGTGTGGAGGTTTTCCCCAACAAACAGTTCTCTGTGACATTAGCTGAGTGTCCCTATAGTTTAACACTACCGGGGGAGCATCAGATTCTACAGGTTAAGAGTTCATTCCTACAAGACAGTACCCCACCAGATGTCAATCACAAGTCCAGATGATTATGCTTGTGACCAACTGGCTACAAATCATGACCCCTCCTGTGTTCAGTTAATCTGCTAGAGCACCTCACAGAACTCAGGCTGCAGCTTACTCTCCAGATTACCGATTTATTATTAAAGGATATGATTGAGTAGCTGGATGGAAAAGATACATAGAGCAAGGTATGTGGTAAGTGGTGTGGAGTTTCCAGGCTCTCTCTGGACACCTTTGTGTGTTCACCAACCCAGAAGCTCCACTTTTGGGTGATTTTATGGAGGTTTTATTACACAGCCATGATAGATCATTAACTCAATTTTCAGCCCCCCTCTGGAGAAGGATGGAGGTGGAACTAGAATTTCCACGCTTTTAAACATGACTTGGTTTTTCTGGTGACAAGCTCCGACCTAGGAAGAACCAACAGTCACCTCATTAGAACTAAAGACATTCCTGTAAACAAGGAAATGCTAAGGGATTTAGGAGCTCTGTGACAGAAACCAAGGAGAGAGACCAATTTTTTTTTTTTCTGCCCGTTATTTCACACGGATAATACAAGATGGGATTGGCAAGCAGTGCCAGAAAGCAAGGAAGTGTTGCAAAAGGGTGAGGGCATGTGAAAGAGACAGAAGAGCCAACTTGAAAGCTCCCAGTGGCCAAAGGCTGAAACAACTTGGGCAGCGAAATTATTGATAAGTGACACAGTACCGGCCTAAAATACGTATATGTGACTTCATACAGATGTAAATGATTCAATAAATGGAAAAGAGACAAATCTTCCTTTGAAGATCTTAATAGTATAAATACCCTTTCCCTGTGAAGTGGAGTTTGCTGCTGCTGCTCCTGCTGCTGCTAAGTCACTTCAGTCATGTCCAACTCTGTGCGACCCCATAGACGGCAGCCCACCAGGCTCCCCCGTCCCTGGGATTCTCCAGGCAAGAACACTGGAGTGGGTTGCCATTTCCTTCTCCAATGAATGGAAGTGAAAAGTGAAAGTGAAGTCGCTCAGTCCTGTTGGACTCCTAGCGACCTCATGGACTACAGCCCACCAGGCTCCTCCATCCATGGGATTCTCCAGGCAAGAGTACTGGAGTGGAGTTTAATTAAACCTTTATCATGAGAGACTGGCTTCTAAGGAATAGATTAGAGAAAGGGGAAGTAGATTCAGTGGAGAAACTAGACTGACTGAACTGCGTGATCCTGCTTAGCAGCAGTGATACATTATGTTAGTGTCATGTATCTGATACGTGACAAGAACAGCACTTTATCCCTCTAGTACTTTTCCCCAAAACATAATCACAATTTAATTATGAGGAAAGCATTAGGCAAACCTAAATTGAGGGACATTCTGCAAAATAAAAACTGTCAAGGTTATGAAAAGGACTAAGACTGAAAACTTGCAGGATTGGAGGAGACATGACAGCCAAATGGATCCCACATGGGATCCTAGAATAAAAAGGAAATTGGTGGAAAAATGGGTGAAATCTATAATGTAGTTAGTAATAATGTGCCGATGTCAGTGTATTAGTTTTGACAAATGCCCCATGGTTATGTAAGATGTCAGCAGGAAGAAACAGTGAAGAGTTTTATGGGAATCTTACTCTGGGTGCATCTCTTACATAAAATACAACTATTCCAAACTAAAAAGTTTAATAAATAATGGGTCAATCTCTAGTTTATGAACACCATTCTCATTACCCACAATTTCTCAAGTATCATTTACAGGGGTTCTTTGACCACACATGTAAGGTCTTTAGATATAATGAGCTGCATAGATAAAACTCAGAGAAAGTTACTACCTGCTGCAGATTGTGTTTAAAATCCTTGATTATTTTGCTGGATAACTTGTTAGTATTTGATTCAGAGCAGTTCCTGCCTCCTGACTCACTTTCTTCAGATGGCCATTTCACGTCGCTGTAACACTCAAACATTAATTCTCCATCACAGTTGAGCAGGGCTAGTTTCAGGCAAACATTAGTGTAATATGTACACCATATTACTCAAATGTTAATTCTCCATCAGAGTTGAGCAGGGCTAGTTTCAGGCAAACATTAGTGTAATATGTACACCATACAGTGTGTCCACACACCTGAGCTGTGTTTCTCCTCATATTCCATAAAAAGCGGGGGGGGGGGGGGGAGATGGTTTTTGTCCTCAGAGCACCTGCAGCCCCTTCTGTGACCAAGTCTTGAAAAGTCACGTTGCTTTATTTCTATTGTACTCTTGGTTGAAATGGTGGTCAAAAAATCCCCCTAGTTTTAAGTGAAGGAGACACAAGCCCCATCTTTCTAAGGGAGAAGTATCAGAAGTCTCATTGTAAGAAGAGCATATGAGTGCGACAGAATTTAAAAGTATCTGGGAAAAGATGACCTGTCACATCTAGATTGACCATTCATAAGGCAGTTCCAAGAATCCACTGCCAAAGTGATCCTCCTTAAATGCGAATCTGATCCTGTTAACTTGGCAGCCAAAAGTTTCAATGAGCCCCTCTGTAAAGTCAAACGGTTCTTCCACCTAGCTGCACCAAACCATCTGTGGCTCTGAGAATATGCCACCCTGCCTTCAAACTGCCTCCTCTCGTAAATGCTTACTCCTGTGATTGCTTTAGCTCAAGTGACACCTCTTCCTGGAGCCCCTTCTTATTCACTTACTGCCTTTCCCCACTTAATGATTCCTTTCTTTGGATCACTACCAAACACTTTAATCATAGTGTTTGTAACACTTTTATTTCACTTCTTTGTCTCTTGACCAAAGTGTAATAAATTAAGGGCAGAAATGATGGTGTATTCATTGCCTAGGTTCATGGGAGTCCCTTAATAAATGCTTATTAGATGGATAAAAATGACCTTTATGTCAAATTTGGGGGCTATGTATGAAGACTGAGAATCTAATTCAGTTGATAAATAATATTAGGTATCTTAATTGTTTATTCTGTAGATTTATCAACCTTTACCCTAAGAGCCAAGTCATTCTGACCATGTTAGAAACCCTAATGTAAACTGCATATTTGCTGTCAGTTCTCATTGGTTTTTGTTGGGTAACTTGAAATCATCTCAAAGACAAAATCTAGAAAATATTTCTCCCTCCACCATCCCCAAAAGAGGGAGAGAGCAGAAGGAAGAGAGAAATAGAACTAGTAACCAGCTTCCCTCCTAACTCTTAGTTCTCTCAAATTATCTTTCATTCATAGAATCAGACTTTTAGAAACTGAGGGAATCTCAGAGATCATCTAGAATAATACTCAAATTTTACAGGTGAGGACTCTGAGGCATAAAGAAGTTGAATTGTGTTAAGTCAGCTATGTAGGATAAGAAATGGAAGGGGAACCCAGATACTTAAGTCCAGTACCCCAACCCATCGGACAGGGCATTAGAGTCACCTACGTGCTTCTTAAACAGCGTTATCAGGCTCCCTACCTGCTTTCTGACCTCATTTCTGTGGTCCTAACCAAAGCTTCGGAGAAGGCAATGGCACCCCACTCCAGTACTCTTGCCTGGAAAATCCCATGGATGGGGGAGCCTGGTGGGACATGACTGAAGCGACTTGGCAGCAGCAGCAACCAAAGTTTATTGCTCCAGCCAGGCTTCTAGGCTTCCAGTTTTCCCCTTCAATACAACTTTGCCAGGTGGGTTTTCTTAAACCACTTCTCAAACCTTACATAGAAGAATTAGCTGAGCTTTTGTTTCAAAGGTAGCTCCTGGACCCACTGTTAGCAACTGTGACTTAGTAGGTCTGGGGCAAGGCCTTTGACAAGCAATGAGAGGTGGATGATTTTCATACAGAGGGGTGCAAAGATGATACCACAAGAAAGCCTGCTCCAGTAAAATAAATGTTAATCTCCTGACCAGGCATTCAAGGCTCTCTTTCAACAGCCTGTCCAATTCAGTCTTGTTTTTCACTTCTTTCCAACTTGCTGTGCTCCCAGCAAAACATATTCAACCTCAATCTCAATTCTTTCCTTTACTCATGTTATTCCTACTCTTCCTGGAATTCTCCACTTCTTTACCACCCTGAATAGATTCCTTTCTGGATAAATGCTCTGCATCCTTCAAGGCTCAGTTCAAAGTCTACTCTCATGAAAATAGCACAACTCTTTCTCATACAGATTTCTCTTCACATGTCTATAGTGGTGAGTGTCAAATGACATAATTTAACATTTATATACTGTCTTAATGAGACATCTGAGTGGCATCTATCTTGATTGTGTGAGCTCTTAAGTAACAAGTCCATGTCACAGTTTTTAAACCACTAGTACTTTAGAAAAACAAAATAGCTAATTAGTAAAATATATTTTATTGGGTTGAAGAACTCAAAGGTTAAATCTAAGTTGTATTTGTATTTTAATTTTACAGTCAAAAAGAGTGAAATAGAGTGTCTCATAAGAATTTTTCACAACGTGGTGGGACGAGGTGATGTGAAACTTGCTAACGTTGGACTAGATCGTAACACATTTCGAGTGATCCTGCACAGCATATTTGGAATGACTGATGATGTGCTAATGAATAGGGGTAAGGAGTCATGGAGACTGAAATGGGCCAAGCTGAGATGGCAGGTGTGTGTGGGTGTGTGTACACACACACATATATATATATACACACATATATTCAGTTTTCACCAAAGACTGAAATTTTTTAATGCAAAAACTATAAATATAATTCTGGTAGTGCTACTGATTTAGAACAGTAAATTTGATCATGAGGATGGATTTTATTATAAACTCACTCAAGTTGTTGTCTCATAGCTGTAGTACTTTGAGAAAGAACCAGTAATGAACTAAAGAAGCTAGCAGTATTCTTTTTGAAAGGTAAGTTTGTGGTTTCCATTGCCTTTGGATTCATATGCTGTAGACACGTAAAACATGTCAAGTCATGTTGACTTCTTCAACACACACAAAAAGAAAATTGCTGACTGTATTGAAAAACTTAATTTTATATTTAAAATAGGAAACTGTATAACGTGATCCAGTCAATTTCGATAACAAACTTTTAGGTTCAATTTGATGTCTTGATGTGTGTAGACACCATGAAAACTTTATCACATCATGTGGTGGTCCGCAGTTATATCCGACTCTTTGCAGCCCCCATGGACTGTAGCCTGCCAGGCTCCTCTGTCCATGAAACTTTCCAGGCAAGAGTACTGGAGTGGGTTGCCATTTCCTTCTCCAGGGGATCTTCCTAACCCAGGGACTGAACCCTCATCTCTTGCATCTACTGCTTGGCAGGTGGGTTCTTTACCACTGAGCCACCTGGGAAGTCCATAGTCAAAATAACTAATGTTTCCATTACCCCCAAAAGAGTAAACAATATTGTATTTTCCATAGGGAAATACCAAGATTTCATTGGTAATTTCAAAAATAATGTATTATTTTACTAATTGATCTTTAGGTATAATACAAATTCTTTAGAACAGGATTTTACCACTCTTTTCAGAGTAGAAAAAATTATCACATTGATTATCTACATTGTTGGTCTTTGTTCCTCAAAATAGCCATACAAAACATCACAAGTGACGCTCATCATTAACCATGGGGAGGAGAATGGCTTCTTTCTGTAAAATCTGTTGGAAATATACTTCCGGTTATTTTTGATTCTTTCAAGAAAGATTGTGCCCCTCTTTTGTCCCCCTCTTTTTGGGAGGAAATACTTTTTTTTCTCTCTATTCATACTACTCTTGAATAATAGCTATAAATTACAATACACTAACACATTCTTTTTCTTTCAGTATTTTTTGCATTTGACAAAGACAATGATAACTATATAAATGTGAAAGAGTGGGTTAAAGGACTATCAGTGTTTCTTCGAGGGACTTTTGAAGAAAAGCTGAAGTGTAAGATTTCTATATAAATTTTAATATATATATTGTCAACTTTATATTTAATCCATAAATTATTTTTTAAAAAACATAAACTCAGTGTTATTCTCTATAGCACTCTTGCAAAAGTTAGTTCATGAGAGTTAAAAAAAAAAGGCAGATGAAATGGGTGACCTATTTCATAGGAGAGTCCCCAGACCCAGGACACTTACTTTACTAGTTCTGTAACAATCAAATACCACCAGGATGGCTCTTTGGCTCAAGGCCTGGGCAAATAACAGCAGCTACAGGTCAGGACGGGTGCCAACTATGATCATAGGCAAGGCTGAGCACTCTGGGGCTGTGTCTGGGCTCAGCAGGAAATGGGCCTTGAATATGGGCAGCCGTGCAGTTCACAGCGGGACTACTGCTTGCCTTTTCCTCAGAGAAAGTATGAGGGATGAACACGCAACAAGGCAAAGCACACAACTGTCAGACACCAACACTCTACTGTTAGAGTGAGTGCAGGCGGATAGAGAGGGAGTGAGACTGAGGCAACGCAGTCCCAAAGGAAGGAGCTTCCTACAGAAAAGCATCATCAGGACTTCCAAAGACGAAAGGCTCCCAGTTCACAATTTTGTAGAGCTAGCTCTGGCTCACCTCACCTGTACCACTGCTGTGATGCATGTTTTCTGTTTGACACCTCCTGTGCCAGGGTGTGAAACCTAGAAAGAGAATAGGAACAATTTTAAACAACAGTGTTCAAGGGAACAGATATCAAATTACTTAGGAAAAACTGCAGAGTTCTGAGTATGCAAGCAAATTTTTATCCCTTCTGCCACTTGATTCTGGATTTGGGATGTTCAAAAGAAAATCTCTAAGTTAAATACATGTTTTAAAAATGATAGTAACATTTTAAAGACTCACCAACTGTATTTGACATTTATGACTTTTGTTTCTATGTTTTATTTGAGGGAGGTCTTTTTTTTTCCTTTTTTTTATACTTAAAAAATTGAAGTATAATTTACATGCTGCTGCTGCTGCTGCTGAGTCGCTTCAGTCATGTCCGACTCTGTGAGACCCCATAGACGGCAGCCCACTAGGCTCCCCCGTCCCTGGGATTCTCCAGGCAAGAACACTGGAGTGGGTTGCCGTTTCCTTCTCTAATGAATGAAAGTGAAAAGTGAAAGTGAAGTCGCTCAGTCGTGTCCGACTCTGCGACCCCATGGACTGCAGCCCACCAGGCTCCTCCATCCATGGGACTCTCCAGGCAAGAGGACTGGAGTGGGGTGCCAGTGCCTTCTCCAATTGACATACAACATTGTATAATTCCTTTTTTCACTTACATGTTTTTTCCCCCACTTTTCTCCAGTCTAATTTTCACAGGATACCATTAAGTATAGTAGTCACTTGTTCCTTATAATTGCAGAGTTCTTATACAGAAGTCTCACTGAGAAATGAAAAGTGAAGTTTCATGAATGTAAATTCTTGTGAAAGGGTTTGTGACGAAGTGCAGCTAGACATGATGAACTGCTGTTGTTTAGTCTTTAAGTCGTGTCCGACTCATTTGCCACCCCATGGACTGTTGTCTGTTAGGCTCTCTGTCCATGGGATTTCCCAGGCAAGAATACTGGAGTGGGTTGCCATTTTCTTCTCCAGGGATCTTCCCAAACCAGGGATCAAACCCATGTCCCCTGCATTGGCAGGTGGATTCTTTACCACTGAGCCAGAAGGGAAGCCAGCATATAATGAATAGCACCACACTATCAATTTTTTTCCCTTTTCTAATCCCACTGCCTAAAAATACTTCATGTATTATATATTTCAAGATATGGTACTTTGGGGAAAATACTATTTCTAGTAGGGTTGTGTCACAAGCTCATATATGCTATATATTAGAAAAATGCAACAAAAGAGCTAATCTGATACTCTGGAATTTAATACCTGGTTCTTTTTCTTCCTCCCTCACTCCCTCCCTTCCTCCCTTCCTTCTTTTCTTCCTATCTTGCTCTTCATTCTTTCCTTGTCTATCTCCCCTCCCTGCTCCTTTCCTTTCTTTCCAAAAACATTTAACTAGATTACTAACTCAAGAACTACTTCACTGCTATATGCCCAGGACCTGAATAAGGTCATGTGTGGGATGAAGTTATGAGAAACTGTAGCAGTGCTTACATAGTGCAGTGGAAATCATGGAAATCGTTCTCCAGGGAGAGATGGATCATTTGGGATAATGAAATGGGCAGTCTCCAAGGAGATGACAGACTCACTACCCATTACCCAAATATATTGAAATATGTTTTTTGTCAGTGATATAGTGATGTGTATACACTAGCTTTTTAAATCTGAGTAAGAAGGAAATTGCCTGGAAAATCCCATGGATGGAGGAGCCTGGAAGGCTGCAGTCCATGGGGTCGCTGAGGGTCGGACACAACTGAGTGACTTCACTTTTACTTTTCACTTTCATGTATTGGAGAAGGAAATGGCAACCCACTCCAGTGTTACTGCCTAGAGAATCCCAGGGACGGGGGAGCCTGGCGGACTGCCGTCTATGGGGTCACACAGAGTCGAACACGACTGAATCGACTTAGCAGCAGCAGCAGCAGCAAGAAGGAAATTATAGCAGCAAGATACACATACATATTTATATGTGTATAAATGAAAAGAAAGAATTTATACACATATGTGTGTGTGTGTGTATCTCACAAAGGATATTTAGTCTTGTGGAAAGATTTATAAAATTCTCTCCTGTGTAGAATGTTGTTGTTCAGTCACTACGTCACGTCTGGCTCTTTGTGACCCCGTGGACTGCAGCACGCCAGGCTCCTCTGTCCTCCATTGTCTCCCAGGATTTGCTCAAATTCATGTCCACTGAGTCCATTGAGTCTGGACTGTAGATTGTATAAACTGTTTTTATCCTTCTTTAATTACATACTGAAATAACTGAGAAGACTAATGACATTTTAACTATTTTTATCCGTATCTATAAACTTCTTGTGCTTTGGAAAGTTTGTTTTGAAGTTTATTATTTCAATGGTGATGGTTACATTTCTCGAGAGAGAATATACGACATGTTGAAGAACAGTCTACACCAACAGTCACCCGAAGAAGAGACTGATGAAGGAATAAGAGAGTTGGTAGATATAGCCCTGAAGAAAATGGTAAGAATAAACAAGCTGTAGTTCGTTATATCCAGTCAAGTGGATGTGAGGAAGCTAAAGAAATGATTTGGTTCCCTACGTGGTGAATGTAACCTTCATGAGGGCAGGAGTTCTTGTTTGTTCTCTGCTCTATCCATTGCCTAAAACAGTGCCTGGCTGACAGTGGTTACTTCATAAATATTTATGGGATGGCTGGGTGATTAAATGAATCACTACATTAAATGAATGTTAATTTTATTTATTACTGTACTATCAGTAAATCCTCCTTATCTGGGAAGGAGGGTGATAGACATAGTTCTTTTAAAATTGAATGCCACTGTAGTCTCTTTTCATGACCTTTGCTTTCTCATCCATCTCAACACATTATAATGAAATAACCCGTATAAACTGCTTACTACATGCTGGGCCCTTCACAGAAGCTTAATATTTAAACATGTTTTATCTTCAAAACAACAGTATGAAGTAGAAAATATTATCTCTATTTTGCAGGTGAGAAAACTGAAGTGCAGATAGGTTTATACAAGGTCATGATGGAAAATGAGGTGCAAAGTTTATCTTTCAATGAAACCAGTAACACCTCTTGATTATGGCCATAGTGACCTCTTTTTCTTCTTCCTGTGACCCTAAACTGGATACCAATGGTTTAAGACTCTGAGGCCGCCAGGGTCCAGCTCACTACCTCTTTGGAGTTGAGGAAGTAAGCAATGAGGGGTCTGCCAAGTCTCAGACTCAGCTAACAGACCGGAGGGGTCCTCTTCCATTGCAAATGCTCAGTAGCCACTGAGAGGCGGGAGGGCAGACTTCTTGAGTGACAGTATCCTTCCCAGTACCACACCCATGCCCCCTTTTATTAAAATACTTAAAAAAAAAAAATTTTACTTGGCTGCTCTGGGTCTCAGCTGCAGCACATGGGATCTTTAGTTGCAGAATGCAGGATCTGGTTCCCTAGAGGGCGACTGAACGTGGCCAGGCTCCCTGTGTTGGGAGCATGGAGTGTTAACCACTGGACCACAAGGGAAGTCCCCCAGCCCCTTCTTTTGGAAAGAAAATGTTATGGAGTGGATCTTTTTCTGGAAAATTATTCAAACCTTTCTTTAAATCAAGAGCCCCCCAGCAACCTTGATTTAGTTATGCCCAGAAGTGAAAAAATAAGGACTCATCAAGTCAAATCCAAATTGAATTAAGCAGTTAAAACTATTCATAATCTACACACACGATTTAGTTACTTTCTCATAGTCCCTGTCATGAGCACTGCATTCCAGCCTGGTCTGCCTGCTTCCTGACTTGCATTCCGGCTTACTGTCATAATCCATGCTGAGCCATTCCTCTGCTTTTCCTCGCCACCTATCTACACCCCAACCATCTTTAAGGGCCTAGCAGAAGTCTGCTAGCTTCTTCTGATCCTAGTCCTTCTTGCTCTCTCAGTGCCTGCTCCTTACTTCACTTTTACACATTTTACGTTATATCCTTGTCTCAAGTTTAAGAGATGCTTTGTGAAACAAGACTAAGCTTAAGAATCTTTGGCACTATTTCCATCACAAAAGTAGCAGTATCGTAACGGGCTTCCTCTAATTTTCTGTTTCATTTCCCCAACTTGCATAGAAGTCCTTTAAGGATTTTTATTATTATTTATTTGGCCGCACCAGGTCTTAGTTGTGTGCGGGATGCTAGCTGCCAGCCCACCAGGGAAGCCGCCCGAGGGACAGGGTTTTATATGTCTAAGGTAACGCTGGGGCTGCTATGACAAAGTATCATACTCTGGGTAAACAACTGGAGTTTATTTCTCACAATTCAGGGAGTCTGAGAAGTCCAAGATGAAAGTGCCAGCAGGTTAACTTCCTGGCTGAGAGCTCTTTTCTTGCCTTGCTGACAGCCACCTCCTCAGTGGGTCCTCACATGGCAGAGAGACGGAGCTTTGGCCTTCCTTTTACTCACAGGGACCTTCATGACCTCATCTAAACCAAACTTACCTCCCAAAGACCCCCACCTTCAAATATGATCCCATTGCAGTGGTTAGAGCTTTAATTTGGGAGATGTGGAGAGACAAACATTCTATTCATAATATCAGGTATTAGATTAAAAGGAACAAAGTAAGTTGCCTCCATAAGTAAGCATCTTTTGATGTGTGCAAGTAGTGCCTACATAAGTGTGAACTTGATTTGGTAAAATCTTTTATTCTACAGTTATTTTCCATGCAGAATTAAAATTAACTACTCTGTCATTTACCAAGAAATCATCTTCCTCTCTAGGATTATGACAACGATGGCAGGATATCTTTTGCAGATTTTGAAAAAGCAGTGAAAGAAGACAGACTTTTGTTGGAAGTGTTTGGGCCGTGTTTACCGGATGCAAAGGTGCAGTGGCAGCAGCGAATTGGCTTGGGGGAAATTTTCAAAGATCTGAAAAGAAATCCTTGCTAGACACTTACCTCTATAGGGTTCCAACCTACTGCTGAAGTTCAGGCAATCAAGGTCTCTGCCCCATCTTAGCATTTGGGACCCAAGACTCTCAGCTTTTAACCACCTTAATCATACACAATTCCTAATATTCTGGATGTTCATATTTTCTCCCTCTAAACCCAAGGTATACTGGCTTGCTTGAGATACAACAGCAAATACAGGGTGGATTCAGCAAGAACCTACCATCAACTGCTAGGAGAAAACTTGATTTCTTTCTCATTTGTTGTCAATGAGAATACACTTTCAAAAATTTTGGACACATGCATAGTATAGTATTTTATTTGTGCTCAAAAAGTATTGAATCTGACAAATGTTTTCTGTGCCAGAAGAGCCGGCCTGGTAATTGACTTCACTATTTCCTGTCTTAATTCTTCCTTTGAGCAACACATGATATAGGAAGAAACACATGCAAACACATGATATAGGAAGAAACTTTTTATTCTCTGCAGTAATTTAGATGGGTGATTTTTGTGGATGAATTTGCATAATGTTAAGCTATCCTTCATAGCTCAGTTGGTAAATAATCCGCCTGGAATGCAGGAGAACCCCGGTTTGATCCCTGGGTTGGGAAGATCCCCTGAAGAAGGGAATGGCAACCCACTCCAGTATTCTTGCCTAGAAAATTCCTGGAAAGAGCAGCTTGGCAGGGTACAATCCATGGCGTCGCAAAGTCAGACATGGCTGAGCAACTGACACTTTCCCTTTCAAGCTATCCTTAAGTCATCTCAGCTTGTCCTGCTGTAGTTTATCCCCACATTTTAACTGTCTGGAAACCTGTATTAAAAATCAATGTGTAAAAGGCAAACTGTTTAAGAGGACTGATGGGTTAAACAGTATAGAATAACAGGCTGGAGTAAGTACTTAGGTTCAGATGGAACCACCAAGGTTCTTCAGCTGCTCCCCTAGAGTCCATCCGTAGCCCAGTTATCTAGAGTCTTACTGCTCCAAGTATAATCTGTGCATCACTGGCATCACCTAGAAACTTGTGAGAACTGCACTCTCAGACCCCTCCTCAAACCAGCTGAATCAGAATCTTTTTTTCTTTAGTGTGTGACACAATTCAGGTTCATTTTCTCTCCCGTGTCATGGTCCATCTTGTGTCTGTGGCCAGGGATGGGGAGGAGTGCTGGCCTCCACAGTCATGGAAAAGGTCAGGGACACAGAACCCACATAGCAGCTCCTCCCTTCAGGACTATCAGAGAAAATTTTAATTGACATAAAATACACCTGTCATAAAATTTATCTTAACCAGTTTTAAGTGTACAGTTCAATAGTGATAAGTACATTGGTGCTATTTTGCAACCAATCTCCAGAACTCTGCTCATCTCGCCAAACTGAAACTCTATACCCATTAAACAACTTCCCAGTCCCATCACCCACCAGCCCCCGCCACCACCATCCAAATCTGCATTTTAATAAGACCCCAAGGAAGAGACTCAGAACACCTAAAAGTCTGAAAAGCCTGATCTAGACAGCAACTTGCTCTAAGTCTATGTTGAAGTTGCTAATGTATTTTTTGACTAAGAGTGCACAGAAAGTACAGTTGACCCTTGAACGATACAGGTTTGAACTGGGAGCGTCCACTTGTATGTGGAATTTTTTTCTATTAATAAATACATACTATATGATTCACGGTTGGTTGAATCTGAGGATACAAAACAACAGATATGGAAGGCAGACTGTAAAGTTACATGTGGATTTTTGCGTGGAGGGTCAGCAACCCTAACGCCACATTGTTCAAGGGTCAACTGTATGTAATTATCTCACAAGGAAGTAGGGCCAGTCCCCTTGCCTGCAGCTTCTTTTAATACCATCCACCATGCAGTGCCATCCTAGCAAGCTCGCATAACGTCATAAACGAAGGTGAAACTTTCTAACCTTTATGTTCAAATTCAGTCCATTAGGCAAGAGACCCTTAGGATGGGGAGAGAAGAAAAAGGGACACCATCTGGTATGGGCCTCTTCTGGTTACTGTTATCAGCAAAAAAAGAAACAGCAAACAGCCTGGACATACTTGGACCTCCAATTATGTGGCCCACTGACAGGGAAAAAATGTGGGAAGTAGTGGTGAAAGTCTACCATTTACAAATACAGATTTGTTTCTGCCTCAGACGAAGTAAATTATCTTTGAAGTTAACTAAAGCATATATGCTTCTCATTTCAGCTTTGTGCTAACAGTTTATTAACTTTTTTGCTTTACAGAGTTGTCTTGATTTTGAAGCCCTGGCATTCCAACATATCCTGACTTCTAGTTTTTGAATGTTACTCACCCAAAATTATTAAAATCAGAAACAGATCCTGGTCGCCTGTCTTTATATTGTAAAGTACCTATAGTTGCTTCAATTGGTTTACATATAGTGATTGCAACATGAGAAATAATGTTGTAATGAATGATTTCTATAATATTAAGTATGGATCAAAATAACATCAATTGATATAATAAGTAATGATAAACTAATTAATTTGTTAAGTTAAGCCAACAACCTTAGATCTTGGAGCAAATGTTGTGAATTAGCCATTCACAATCCTCTTTTCTCCTGCTTCCTCAAAAACAAATAGAAAACCTAAACATCTGACATTCTACACTCTTCTGTTAGGAACAGCAGTGGGCCCAATTCCAGCCAATAGGATGTAACCAAAGTCACGGAGTGGAGGATCTGGAAAAGTTTTATTTTTTTTAAAGGGACATAATTGGTTGGCATGTTCTTTGTTCATGATAAACTAATTTTAAAAGATGAAACTAAATTAGACAAGTAGCTTGAATGAAACTACAAAGAAGAGAGTGCATTAAAAAAAAAAAATACCAGCAGTAAAAATCTCTTCAAGAATCCAAATGACAGCCTAAAAATAAAAAGTAGTCCTTTAAAAACATTAATTTACTGCAGGCAATTTATATCCTTCTTCTTTGTTTTAAAGGACGACTTCTATGCACGTCTTCCACTTTGTCCTCTGGAGGCTTTGGTACAGATGAAATTACCTAGTTTTAAAGAGAACCACCAACAGTTTAATTTTTATAGTAGAAGAGTAATAAACTATTAGAAGAGGTAAGATGTAAACCCAGGAGTTTAATCCTTGCCATCACCACACTTAAGGCAGTCAGCCCAGGTTCAAGGTGCAGCCTACAGTCTAGGCACAGAGCAAAGTTTTCTGTCCAAATACTGATGGGAGTAAAATTTTTAAAGCCAAGAAAAATTTTGAGGGGAGAAAAGTAAATGTATGCTCTACTTTAACATTCCTTTATAGAGCTGTTATTTTCTGAAGTCACTTGTAATTTTATGAATACAGAAAGATACCCTGGTTTTGTGTAACTTGAAACACGATAATGTTTGATATATTCAGAGACAAGGAGGGTCCAGCCAGGATGGTGGAAGAAAAATGTAGAGAAATAAGCAAAAATGCTAGAATCCTCAATTTCTCAAGGAAAAATGAAACCAAATACATCAGAACAAAGTAGACAATCTAAGTTAAAGGACATACAACAGTCTTCACTTAAAATGGAAAATTTCTAGAATCTGACATAACTGTATTTAGTATTTTCCTTCTACAATTTATAAATCCAGGACGTGGACCTGACTTTTTCTTGAACACAGTCGGCTCCGGTAAGGTGTGTCCGTGTGTCAGTCTACCACACCCGCAGGCTGGGCGCCAGCACAAGCGAAAACAATGCTACAGAAGTTTAAGCGTAAAAACTGGGTCCCTCAGTTTTTATTATAAAATAATTCCTCATCCTTAACTGGGTATAACTTTGATGTTAAGAAAAGGTACATAAAATAATCTCCCTTAGCCTTTCTTACTCACATTTGTGAAATATATGTACCACTATGTGAGAAGCATTTTCTGAACCTGAGTTCAAGTACAAGAGAATGGTCTTTCTCCTTCAGATGATTTCTAAAGACTTGCCCCATAGTAAGGTATCTTTCAAAAGCTATCTCAAATGTTAACTTTTATCTGTGCTTAGAAAATGGAAAATGATAATGTAAATAACATTAAAAAACTACTACTTAAGGAGGACAATTTATCAATAGGTCTAGTCTACTTAAGAAATATGAAATTAAAATGCAGACCTTCAGGCCTAATCTTTAGAAATCTCACCTTCTTCTATGATTATCAAAGAAGCAAAATAAGCATTTGAATTTTTAAATTTATAATTGTGAACTTGAGAAATAAATTATAATAATTTCCCCTCAATGCAGTAGTTCTCCACGTTGGCTCATATTACAACTATCTGGAGAGGGATAGTTTTGTTTAAAAAGGGAGGGCCTGGGCTCCATTCTCATAGACTGATCTGACTGAAACTACTGCTTTTATATTTTCTACCTAGAGTAACATAAAATATACTTAAAGAAAGGATTAAAGGTATCAAAACAAATACATATCTGTAAGTCAAATTCAGTTACTTCAACACAGAATTGTAGGAAAATACATCTAAAAATTAAAAATGGAAAAAAAAGAATGACAATACTAAAAAAAAAAAACGATGACAATACTGAAGTTCCTACAAATAATTCTCCACTTAGCTGTTAGTCCTTATAACCAAACTGTCTCTTAAAAGTTTCTTTTTTAAACGATCTTACCTCTTTAAGTTTATTCCGAATTAAATTTGCTGTTGTATTCAAGGAGTCATCATGCATGTCCACTTTAGGGATGTCTGGTAACTGGGGGCCAATCATAACCTCCTTGCTACTTGTGCATGCTTCAGCAAGAGTCTCACGCTTGCAGTCATCTTCTCTTCTCCTTTTCCGCTCCTGCAGCTGTGTTGTCCTAGGCATAAACCTGTCAACTGCCTCTGAAGGAGTGAGAGCCTTCTGTGTGCCAGGGCGGGCCAGTGAATTTTGTAACGTTTTCATCTGCATTTTCTGCAGAGAGTCACAGTGGTCACAACGCCCCAGTGTTTCATCAAAGTTTCTACCATCCTGAGAGGAGTTTGATGGTCTGTCTACACGTTCTCCTGATGAACATTTACACTTGGGGGAGAAATAACACAAAGGCAACTCAGAAGAATAAGGAAGACAAAGATCTGAGTTCCCAGTAGAAGTGTTCAGAGAGGCTGCAGGAAATCCAGATGTCTTTGAATGGAAGGCCCCTCTAAAATCTTTTGCATCTTTATGCTTCTTTGTCATGTAATGATCTGTATGTTACAATTTAAAAGGCAGGGAAAGGGAAACAGAAATGGTTCATTTACTGTTTTCACCATGTAGAAACATGTAACTTTAAAAAGAAACATTAAGATGTTAATGAATGCTACCCTAAAAAATTTATTCTTGAACAAGTACTGTATTTACATGGTTTAAAAGCTAAAAAGGGTATCTGTCCAGTCTTCTCCCTCCCACTTAGCCCTCTTGTTCTCCTATAATACCCACTTCTCTGTATCTCTCTGCTTTCCAGTTAACTCTACATCTTAGGGAGTTTTTCCATGTCATTACACAGAAAACGTTTTATATCTTCAAAGTATTTTTACTATTTGAACGTATTGTGCTTAGTTTGTGTTTGTAGTTTTTAAAGGAAACAATATGCTGGGTCCATAGTTTATCATTTCTTTTGCCACACGGACAGGTTTTTCCTGGAGCCAGTTCTTTACACATTTACACAGATTATAGTTCAGTGCCTATGAATGACCAAAGGCTCCCAACAGCTCTTGCCAAAGTTTCAGGTAAGTTTCCCACGTCTCTCCTCACACTGCCAGGTGCCCCTTACCCAACCAGCCAGAAACTCATCATTTTCAACAGCTTTTTAGACACTGTCTTTTTAACCAAAGGGTGAAAATGTGGTAATTTGAGCCTCTAGAATTATTCGGATTTCAGACCACACACACTATCATAGTCCAGTGCTGACTCCTCTAGTTCTACAATCCATGAACTAGATCCTATGACTCCATTCTGTGCACTGGGATTTTGTGTCCAGGGCAACTTGATTAGAAACATGGGGCATCTGGCCAGCTCGTGTTGATCAACAGTGGAATTTCCCCACTGTTTTCAGTTTTAGATTCACAGTTCAAACTGGTCTGCACATCCGAAGCTGTTTCTCACTGTCTTGTGGTCAAAGCCTTAATTCCTCAGCATGGACACAGGCCTTTCAGGATTCACTTACTGTCCCCTTTTCTAATCTCAGATTCACACATAAGCTACTGTGCTGCAGTTATCATATATTACTCACAGTTCCTGAAAATGCATGATGCTCATTTATTCCTCTGGCCCATCTTTCCATCTGTTCCTCTCCCTCTCCCATTCTCAGTAATGTCTACTTTCCCTTCAGAACTCAGCCACCTTTCTCATCCTGCAGGAATCTTCCATGAAATAACATCTATCCCTTCCCAGGCCAGATTACATAACATTCTGTAAAGAAAAAACTTCATAGCTTATACTCACTAGACTGGGAAAACTCTAGGAGGATAAACTCAGCAAAACGCCTGACACATAGGAGGTGTTTAGTAGTAGGCTTTACATACCTTTATTTTTAGTCATTCTTGCTACATAAGCATTCCTCTCTCGTAATTTTTTTCTGGTTTCTTCAACTGTTTCAAATTCTGGAGCATAGCACACATGAAGCAACCCACCAAAGAAACTCTGCTCATCCATTTTTCTCTTGGCTATCCTAAACAGAAATTCACAATATCATGGTTTACTTAGGGTGAAAGCTTAACTAGTATACAATGCTTTGATCTAAAAAGCAAAGTCCAGATTTTGTTGTGTACATAAATCCTATGTCTTGGGAGTTAAGATGCTCTGCACGTGAATGGTATTGACCCTACTGATCCACTGCATATTCTTTCAGAGCCTTTCTTCCCCTCTCCCAAGAGTCTTCATAGGTTTTAAGCTAAGTTTTCCAAAAATATCCAGACTCCTTTTAACCAACATAGGATTCAGCTGGTTGGCCTGAGGTACACAATCTGTGGTCATGAAATAGAGATTCTGTGTTAAAAGGCCCTCAAGAATTAGCTCATGCCCAGCTTAGCCTTTTTAGCACAATGTGTTCCTATAATGGGGTTCAAAGATAAGAAGTTAATAAAAATATTACAATTATTAATAATGGAGGAGACACAAATATGTAACAGTAAACGAGAAAAGGAGAGGATTGTATTCATTTAATGTATACTTACTAAACATCTATGACTGGCCAGGAATTACTACAAAATTAAGTACTTCTGTGTCCAGGGAAAATGGTAAGAAATACTCACTGAGATTTTACCATGTGCCAGGCAGTGGCCTAAATGCTTAAATGCTTCACTTGAAATCACGCTTCTCAACATCCCTATGATGACTCTGAGGCATGGGGAGATCATTTGTCCAAGCTCACCTTGGTTTGTGGAGCCAGGATTCAAATCCACATGTCACACTGTCTGGCTCATCGTAAAAGGGGTGTGGGAGATGCAAAAGCTTCATGGAATGAATGCACAATAAGAAAATATGCTTCCCTAACCATGAGGAGCTGGCAAGTTGGTTAGGGCAGTGAGATTACATATAAGAGCAACTGGAGAACAATACATGACCCATATACCCCAGTACTATTTGTAGCACAGAAACTGTGAATTGTAACAGCCAGGGAAGGATGGGTTTGAAGCATATTAGTGACAAGAATATAAGATAAGGCATTTCATATTTCCCTTATTACAGCAGAGGATTTATGCTATAGAGAAGAAAAAAAAGATGGGGTCAATTCAAGCTCATGTTGTTTACTGCATTCTGAACAGGAGGCATCACATCTGCTAAGCCCTCTACGTGGATTATCTCATTTCATCCTCATCCAACTTCAGTAAGTAGACCCTTTTTTACCATACACATTTTATAGAACAGGAAAACAGGTTTAATGGGATTAAATAACTTGTCCAAGGTCATGATGTTAGTAAGCAGTGGAACCTGAAAACTTAGTCCAAACCCAGTTTTTACTCTACCACACTACAAGACAGAAAATGGTTAAGCATGGAGATGACCCGATGGACAGACTTTTGATAAAGCTAACACTTACATTAAGAATATTGGGAAAAAATTAAAAGCCATGTTAGATTACTGGGTAATTCATGAAAGAATAAGGGAGGCCAAAATGATAGCAATGGGAACAGAGGAAATGAGACACTGCTTAACTTGCATATTACCTTGCGCTTTGTAAATTGAGAAATTTAATAAGATAAACTTCTGTAAAGTCTTCTGCTGGGTATTCATCTAGAGCATTATACTGTTCAATTGTACCATATAAAGCAAATCGCTCAACTAATTCCTTCATTGCTCCCACTGCAGGAACTCCTTGTATTAATAAGTACCAAGACTCCAAATTGATTGTATATACCTAAAAGAGATGCAGACACATTAAATGTATTTCACAAACAAGCCTAAGACAAGCTGTTACTATTTAAAAAAAAAAAAAAAAAGGACTGAAAACAAGAACTACTCTGTTCAGGTCTGCAGAAAAGTTGTTTTTTTTTTTTTTTGCCCCTCTCTTTGTAGAAACAATAATTCACCCTACATGTGAGGGCTTCGAGCTAAAGCACATAATAGACTACCTCCAATCGACATGTCTTCAGAAGCTGCCTCGGTAAATGTTACAGGAAAGAGTTAAATATTCACTACTGTAAACCCGGAAGATACGACTAAAACACATACCCCGTTTTCAGGGAGCTCCAACAGTTGACCAAAGAGGCCGCGAGAGTATCTGCTACCTGAGTACCGGCGTTCCTCACACTCATCTCCAGCAAATGGGTGTGACCGCAGCCTTTCAAGACTTTATTTACATTAACTAGGCGTGTGAAGCTACAGCTCACATAAAGCTACCGACGACAACGAATGAAACCAAAATCACTTTACCTTCACAGCGCGAGGCCGTCGGCCCTCCCGATACTTGGCTCTCGAGTCACACACAGCCCTTTGGACGTGGTGATCCAATACGCCCCCAATTTGCCCTCCACTCGACGCCATCTTGCCGGCTTTGGCCCTCGCAGAGACGACAACATCCGCCTGTTGCCCTCCTGATTATCCAATCAGAGAGAGGGATGGGTCAAGGCGCGCCGAGATTGGCTGAAGGAGCGACAGGGTTGGCCATCGTTTCCTGTGAGCAAGTAGGCGGCGAGCGAGCTGCCGCCCTCCAGCGGCGCGGCGGAGAGGCCCGGCGAGCCGGAGTGGACTTGCTTGACGCCCCCGATACCGAGGCGCGACGGGCGCGAGGGGCGGGACCTGGGGGCGGAGCCGATCAAGCGTATCTGGCCCGCACGCCCTCGGCCCGCAGTTAGCCCGGTCCGCTGGGGTGGGCCTCCGGCGGGGCCCTGGCTTGCGGAGGATGTGGGGCAGCGGTCGGCTGGCGGGTTCTGGTGGCGGGGCGGCCGTGACCGTGGCCTTCACCAACGCGCGCGACTGCTTCCTTCACTTGCCGCGGCGCCTAGTGGCCCAGCTGCACTTGCTCCAGGTAACGCGCCCGCCCCACGGACTCCCCAGCCCGGACTCGGGACTCCTAGGGGGCCGTCTGCGGTCGCCCAGGACCCGGGCCTTTTCGGGACGCAGCGGCCGCTCGGGTGTCTCCCGACGGCGGGACGCGGGCTGCTCTCCCCGCGCCGCCGACCTGTTCAGCAGCCAGAACGTGGGCCGCTCTGGAGCAGGACCGGTCCGGGCGGTCTTTGCAGCCCTACCATGTCGGGTGCAGCCCCGGGCCTTTGCGTTAACTTGCCGTACGTATTCCAGGTCTTTACTCGGTGAAACTGGGCTTTCAAACGTTCTGATAATTCTATCTCTGAATTCAGCTATTCCTCACTCCAGGTTGGAAAAGCTCTGGAGAAGTCGGGTTTGTCTTTGCGGGTTGTGTTTTGTTTCGATCGTAAAAAATGTTTTTCCTGCCAGTGATTTCCAGGTGCGCCTGCCTGACTGTGGCCCAAGAGTCCCTGTAAATTAATAGAGACTGAGCTGCGAGAGAGATTAATAAGATGAAGGTTCTCGCTGCGTCTCCGCTGCTCAGAATACCGCCGAGGTGTGCCCGGAACGTGCAGTGGGATTATGCATACTTGGACTTCTGCAGCTAGTTGCCCTCTGGACATTGTGATTGTGGTTGTTCATAGTTCTAACCACATCCCTAGTTTCGTAATTATAAAATAGAGGCACCTGGTCTACCAGTTTGAGTGTGCTATGAGGACAAAAAGATACTTGAAATCTTTGAAAATCCTGTATGCATAGAACCCATTACGGGCTGATCCTTGCAGGAAATATTTAGGAGTTTGCAAAAATTTTAAATATACCACCTCTCCATTTTAGCTACTTCCCTTTAACCACTCTTCTAGATTGTTTTCCCCCAGTCTTTCAAAGCATGTTAATTTCAGTGGATCCTGCCATTATTGCTTTTACTATAGAGAGTCTCTTGGAGCTTCCCAGGTGACAGCTGTAAAGAATCCTCTGGCTAAGGTAGGGGATGTAAGAGACGCCGGTTCGATTCCTGGGTGGGGAAGATCCCCTGAAGGAGAAAATGGCAACCCAGTCCAGTAGTCTTGCCTGGAGAATTCCAGGAACAGAGGAACCTGGCGGGCTACAGTCGGTGGAGTGGCAAAGAGTCACTGAGCATCTGAGCAGCAGACAGTCTCTAGGCTCTAATGAGCTATCCCTCATGGCAGGAGATAAGTTAGTTTTGTCACCAAGCCCTAGGTAGATCCTGCCGCCCCTGTGCTCTCAGTCAGCTCTGATGGAAATTTAAATCATCACCTCAGGAGTTTATTGGAAACACTCCTCACCTGGTGAGTTTATAGGAGTGCTTCCTTATAGTAACTAATTTGCTCCTAGAATGTGGGTGCTGTATGAGGTTTAACGGTCTTCATCTTTGTTTTAAATTTTAAGCCTTTGATAAGTATTTGCAAGAATTAATTCATGGATATCTTTTTGAAACTTAAACTCCCTTAGCCTTGGAACAAACTTGTTTCTGTCTAGCCTGTGTCAGAAGACTAGGCCAACTCTTCTCCCTAATTATAAAAGTACTACATGTTATGTAGAAAATTTGGGAAGCATGGAAAACTATAAACAAGAGAATAAAAGGTACCCATAACTCCCAAACCTAGAGATAACAAACGTTAACAGTTTGGATCAAATCTTCCAGTTTTGTTTCAAATCTTTGTTTTATTTCAAATCTCTATTTTTAACAGAAATCAAGGCCTGCACACACTGGTAGTTTTGTATACTGATGTTTTCTTACAGTCTTATGAGTGTTTTATTTTATTAAAAGGTAATTGTCATTTTTTTTTTTTTAAGTTGCTCAGTTGTGTCCAACTCTTTGCCACACCATGGATTATGGAGTCCATGGAATTCTCCAGGCCAGAATACTGGAGTAGGGTAGCTCATCCCTTCTCCAGGGGATCTTCCCAACCCAGGGATCAAACCCAGGTCTCCTGCATTGCAGGCGGATTCTTTACCAGCTGAACCACCAGGGACGTTGATTAATTTTAGGTTGATTAGTGTTCTGTCATAAGTTTGCCATAATTTAATTGTTCACTGGTTGAACGTTTATATTGTATTCAATTTTTAGACATTAAAAATGATACTATAATTATATTTTAAGAAAAAGTTAAAAGTAACATATCTTTGTGTAATATATAATAAAACATTGTTTTATCTTCTGGTTAAAATAGGCTTTCAGAAATTATTGAGTTAGAAAGCATAATTTTTAAATTGTTTATTTATTTTTGGCTGTGCTGGGACTTCATTGCTGCCCGTGGGCTTTCTCTAGTTGTGGCGTGCAAGGGCTACTCTGTGTGGTTCGAGGACTTGGCATCTAGGTGGCTTCTCTCCTCTCCTGTGGAGTACAGGCTCCGGGGCACGTGGGCCTAGCTGCCCCACAGCACCTGGGTCTACCCAGACCAGGGAGGGAGCCTGTGTCCCCTGCATTGGCAGGTGGATTCTTAACTACTGGACCACCAGGGAAGCCCCCATGAGTAATTATTAAGGCAGAAAGGCATGAATTAGGAGTTAATAGGTTGAATTATTTTACATCTGCTGAAGCATTGAATATATAATACAGATGATACTGTAAAGGAAAAAAAGTTAGAATGATTTTCTGAACTGTATCAGACTTACCTTTTTTTTTCCCCCTTTCAGTTTTATTGAGATATAATTGACATACAGCTCTGTGTACGTTTCTTTTCTAATATTTATTTCTTTATTTGGTCCTGCTGGGTCTTTAGTTACTGCTCTCATGACCTTTGATCTTTGTTGCGTCTTGCAGGATCTTGTTCCCCAACCAGGAATCAGACCCGGGCCCCTGTATTGGCGTGCAGGGTCTTAGCCACCTGACCACCGGGGAAGTCTCCCTGTGTCAGTTCAAAGTGTACAGCACGTAATGATTTGACTTGCATCATGAAATGATTATCAAAATGTTTAGTGAACATCCGTCATCTCCTATAGATACAAAATTATAAAAAGGAAAAAAAATGTTTTCCTTTGTGATGAGAACTCAGCGTTTACTTCCAACCACTTTCGTGTATTAATGCAGCAGTGGTAGTTGTATTTACTGTGTTGCTAAACGCTTTAAAAATAGACATTTTGGTGTTTTGATGGACTGCTGAATCTGAATCTTGGGGTGAGTGGGCTTCAGGCATCTGTAGTTTTATTAAAAAAGTATCTTAAGGCTTCTTGGATGCACCGAGTCAAGACCCACTACTCCAGAATCATACAATGTTCACAGTCAAAGAGACCATCTATATCTAGGTCATGTCTGTGCTTTAACGTGTAAGGAAATCAGCCAGTACATTTCCATGCAGTTAATTTGCCCTCGTCTAAAACTCACCTGGCTTCCCAGGTGGCTCAGTGGTAAAGAATCTGCCTGCCAGTTCAGGAGACGCGGGTTCAATCCCTGGGTCAGAAAGATCCCCTGGAGAAGGAAATGACAACCCACTCCAGTATTCTTGCCTGGAACATCCCATGGACAGAGGACCCTGGCAGATTCCGTCCATGGGGTCTCAACAGAGTTGGACATGACTGAGCGACTGAACAACAATAACTCACCTACCTCTCCCATGCTCACCTTCTCACTGTTTCCTCCATAACCCAGCTCCTTCCCATCTCTGTACTCTTCCTCAAGCTATTCTTCCCGAAAACATTTTTCTGCATCTGACGCTACTAAAAACAGCATAATCCTACCTCCCCCATGTAGTTTCAGATTCTCTCCTGCCCATATTTGTCTCCTTTTCAGAACTTCACTGCTGTGTTTGTATGGTAACAGCTCACTTGTTATACTCTGTTCTGTGTTTCAAATATTATCTTATTGTCCAAGTCCGTGTTTCAAGACTCGGTACCCAGAGTATGCTTTAACTCAGGATTTCTTAACCTTGGCACTATTGACATTTTGGGCTGGAAAATTTGCTGTTGTGGGGCTCTGTCCTGGGTAGTGTAGTGTAGAATATTATTTAACAGCAACTTGGCCTCTGCCCAACTAGAGCCAGCAACACCCCTCCTCCCCGTCGTGACCCAGAGTGTCTCAAGACATAGCTGAATGTCTCCTGGGGCACAGTTACCCTCAGCTGAGAACCACTACTGGAACTCAGTTACTTTGTCTGCACTGCTGAAGCAGGGGAGTGGATTCAAATCCACACTGAGTGCAACCAAATGAACCTAAATAGCACTCCAAAAATAACCAGGTACAGTTTTGAATTTCTTTTGTGTTAGCCAGGGATGAGCCAGGCCTGGGACCTGGCTGAACTAAGGCATTGCAGCCTGTGGTTTTACCCAGCAGTTCCCTTCAAGTGATACTGATACCATGGGTTTGGGCAAAACTAGATGGTCAGTCCAGAGAAGGCGATGTCACCCAACTCCAGTACTCTTGCCTGGAAAATCCCATGGATGGAGGAGCCTGGTAGGATGCAGTCCATGGGGTCGCTAAGTTGGACACGACTGAGCGACTTCACTTTCACTTTTCACTTTCATGCATTGGAGAAGGAAATGGCAACCCACTCCAGTATTCTTGCCTGGAGAATCCCAGGGACGGGGGAGCCTGGTGGGCTGCTGTCTTTGGGGTCGCACAGAGTCGGACACAACTGAAGCGACTTAGCAGCAGGAACAGTGGATGGTCGGTCATTTGTTAATTTGATTGAACTTCTGGAAAAGGGGCTCCTTTCTTTACAGTGTGTCCTTTTCTTCCCTCTTCCTGAGTGCCCAGGAGCTCTGTGGTCCAAGTGAAAGATTTTTGACATAAAAATGGACTCAGAACATTAGTCCGCAAAGTTTACTAAATGCAGCTGAACATATGGATCTGCTTACCACTTTAAAAAAAATATATATATATATATGTTGATTTGGCGGCATCGGGTCTCAGTGGTGGCACGTGGGATCTTGCTTGGGTCACGCAGGATCTTCACAGTGGTGCACTGACTCTCTAGTTGTGACGTGTTGGCTCAGAGCACAAGGGCTCAGTAGTTGGGGCTGCGGGCTTAGTTGGCGTCTTGGTTCCCTAACCAGGGATCAAACCCGTGTTCCCTGCATTGCAAGGCAGATTCTTAACCACAGGTAAGTCCCTGGTGACTACCTTTTGACCAAAGGAATAAGTGAAGTATTTTTCATATTTCACAAAGTTGATTTTTCCCTTTTCCAGGGAGTTGGTGAGTTGTTGTTTTTGGTTTTTTTTTTTCAATATTGCAGGGCATGTTTCCTTATTTAACGTCTGTGATTTTAAAAGTTTCTTCATATGAAGTAGGAGAATTGATCTGGATTAAAAGTCACTGACTCTGATATCCCAGACTCTCATCCTCTCAGCTCATGTAGTAACAGCTGACCCAGTAACTGAAGACTTGACTCCAGATCTGGGGCTCTTTCTGCCATATCACACTGTTCTCAGTGGAAAGATTTTGTCAGCCAGACAGGTTGGACTCTCCTGTGGAGAATTGCGAGAAAAATTACACAACTAAGTGATAAACGATGATTTCTTATAAACAAAGTTTTAATAAGTTTAAAGTACCTTATATTGCCTTGGAAGTGGCCCCAACATTCTTTGAAATTTCTCCTACTAAAAGACATACAATAAGCAGTCCATAGCTAGTTTTGAGAGAATAAAATTTGATGTAAATAAATGAATTTAATAATTTAAACTTAATAAATTTATTTTGATTTAAGTGAATTTAATAGGTGGCAGTAGTGGTAAAGAACCCACCTGCCAGTGTAGGAGATGTAAGAGACAAAGGTTTGATCCCTGGGTCGGGAAGATACCCTGGAGGAAGGCATGGCCACTCCAGTATTCTTGCCTGGAAAATTCCACGGACAGAAGAGCCTGGCAGGCTACAGTCCGTGGGGCTGTGAAGAGCTGGACACGACTGAAGCAACTTAGCACAGCACAACAGTACTAAAACTTCCTGAGATGTTAAGTGTTAATGGCTATTAGTGAAGCCCTTACTTTTTATTAAAAATGATCTATATATGAAAATACTTACAATAACAAGGATAAGTGGGGGAAAAGGAGACTAAATCATAACTGTAATACAACAGTTAACTTGTGCGTAGAAAAAAGGGTTAGCCAGGAAAGACCAAATCATGTCACATGGTTGATAATTCACATGGGAAGATCAGTAATTCCTTTTATATATTTTCCAAGGTTTATGTACTTTCTAATATTTCTGTAATAAGTTTGTAATTTTTTTAATCATAGAAAATGGCTTTTAATCCTTAGACGTACACTTACATATTTTATATAATTGCTATTAATAATTTATATAATTGATATTAATGAGAATAAATTTTATACTTTGCTTTTTTGACTTATAAATATGTTTCCATAGTTCAAGGCTTAAAATTACTTAAGCTGAATAATATAAAATTTCTACAATGCATAAAAGAAGCTATTAACAGTAATCTCAGGAACAGGAATCAGCCCTCACATTTTATGTCTTTATACTTTCTGTGCTTTTACCATGTGCTTTTATTACTCATCTAATAAATAAATGCTAACGCTTTTTATTGATTACGTGTTTCTACTTATTTACCTATTCTTTACTAAAGTAGTAAATTTATAGCTTGTTTCCATATTGCTAGACATATAAAGATAGCCCTGAGTTTTCATAATTACAGAAAATACTGCAGGGATATGTTCTGGTGTGGTTTTTTCTTTGACTCATTAATCCTAAATAAGTCAAAGGCTATCTCAGTTTGCTGGCTCCCTGCTGCTGTTGCCGCTATGAACTCTGGAGTGGCTGAATCAGTTTATCCTGCCATTAAGGATATACAGGTATTGGTTTCACCCATAGTATCGTCACATTAGGAACTGGAAATGATTACAGCTTTAAATGCTGTGATGAAGGTGGTCACAGAGAGCTATCAGCTATCTATAGAACTCTTTTTGTACATGTGCATTGCAGTTGTAGTTTATCTTTTCTGTGAATCCAGAGAAGCGTATAAAAACTTTCAAAACCTTTCTCCCCCATTTCTTATTTCTTGAATAAATAGAATCAAGCTATAGAAGTAGCCTGGGGTCACCAGCCTGCATTCTTGAGCTGGGTGGAAGGCAGACATTTTAGTGATGAAGGTGAAAATGTGGCTGAAATTAACAGACAAGTTGGTCAGAAACTTGGACTCTCAAATGGGGCACAGGTAAGCACAAACTGTGATGACAGTGACTTTTTAAAATGTTATATAGCAAAAGAAGTAAAAGTTCAGATGTATGTCTTAGGGAGGTAAGATGACACCTAACTTGTGAGCTACTGCAACCAGCATAAGATATCCAAGTTATGTATACTACCTGTCACGTGCTCTGTTAAGTCAGCGTCTAATAGTCTCCCATGCTCACTAGCTGATTTTCTAGTCTACCTTTTATTGTACTCAGTTTCCAGGTTCCTGAATTTGTTCAGTTATTCTTTATGAATTATTCAGTTTTACTTACTATGCTTAAATTGTAAACTCCAAAGCTTAAGGACTCATGTCTGTCTCCACTTTATCATATTCACCAGTTTATGTTTTTAAATATTTTAAATTGCAGAAGTAACACATATTCAGTACAAATATTTTACAATCGAAAGTAAAAAATGTTTTTCCCTTTCTCTAACCCCAGCCTCGGAATGAGTGTGTACTGTGGGGTCTCACTAGACCGTTAGGAGTTAAAGAAGGAGATCATACATATTTTCTGCAATTTTCCCCCCACAAACTGTATCAGAGATCCTTTCCATATGTTAAGATAATATGCATTGAGCATCTCTGTATATGTATGAAATGAAAAACTTTTTTTCTGGTGGGGGGGGCCACAGTGGAGCACGTGGGACCTTAGTTTCTCTACCAGGGGTCAGATGTGTGGCACCTGCAGTGCAAGCATGGAGCCCTAACCACTGGACTGCCAGGGAATTCCCAGAAATGAAATAGATTTTCAAAACTGAATCGCCAAGTCTAGGGTGCCACACATATACAAATTTGATAGATGGGGCTAAATTGCTTTCTATTACCAGTTTCTCATGAGGCTTCCCAGGTGGCGCTAGTGGTAAAGAACCCACCTGCCAATGCAGGAGACTCCGGTTCAGTCCGTGGGCCCAGAAGATCCCCTGGAGGAGGGCATGGCACCCCACTCCAGTATTCTTGACTGGAAAATCCCATGGACAGAGGAGCCTAGCGGCTATACTGTCCATAGGGTCGCACAGAGTCGGACATGACTGAAGCGATTTAGCATTCACATACCAGTTTCTCAAAATAAGTTTTAACTTATTTTGAACACAGGTTAGTTTTGTTCGCGTGCATTTCTGATAATAAGCCACTGATGAGAAATCCATTGGCCTAGCAGTAGTCTCTTGCTTACCTTAAATTTTTGCTGGAATCTTCAAACTTTAGCACCAGAGTAGCCTTACAAATCACTGACTTTGCTGCCTTGTTCTACAAACCTAGGGAAATGGACTGTTTTGCCCAGGTTTCCATAGCAAGTTATGGAAATAACTAACAATTCTGCTCTCTGTGTACATGGCACTTCTCTTTGGGAAATATCCGAACCCTGAACAGTCCTGCTTGTTTTTAATTCCCATCTGCTCTAAAGTGAATTTGCTGTCTAATTTGCTGCACGTTCCCTGTATGGACTGCAGCGGCTCCACTAAGGCGCTGTGCCCCCGTCATTGATGGGGGCAGGAAGTGGACTGGCTTGACCAGACACCAGCTTCTCGCTTTATGCCTCCTCAGAGTCCCGCCTTTCGAGTGGTGTATGTGGGAGGCGCCGAGGGCAACAACTGGGGAGCGGGCAAGACGCTCGGGGAAATTCTGCTCCAACCCACAAAAGAGAGAGGGAGCATTTACTCCTCGGGGGCTCTTACTCCTCTAATCCCCAGAAATGCCCATAGAAGTGGAAAGAAAGTGAGTGGATTCCAGATTCCTGAGAGACACTAACCTTCCTGTGTCTCTGTAGACTGGAGTGACAGAGTATTTATTTCACTATATTTTAGCTGTGAATGATTATACTTCTGAATAATTCTAAATGATTGGTTCTGATCTCTATTTCAGTGTGTGACTAACTTTTCCAGAAGCACCATGGCTTGAAGTTTGTTGCGGAACATCTAGAAACAATAGTATTTATATACTAGATCAAGCCTTGACTTGATGACATCATTGTTTTTCTTCTATTTTTTAACTTACATTTTTTTCTTTAAATGGTTATGTTTATATTATTTTTTAAAACGTGTAGTGTGCTAGGATGTATTTCCCTTTATTTTATAGTTGTGAAATTTTTTTTCTAAAATGCTGAGTATATCAGCACCTACCTAAGAAGAGCTTGATAAATATTTGTCAAATAAAGGACTACACACACACGTGACTACAGAGCTAAAAGAGAGAAGTTCCTATTTTCCAGGGATATTAAAAAGTCTTTTAATGGTAGTTTTATCCTTTAATTTTTTTCCAGGTGTTTCTCAAGCCTTGTTCCCATGTGGTGTCTTGTCAGCAAGTTGAGGTGGAACCCCTGTCAGCAGATGATTGGGAGATACTGGTAAAGAAAACAAAATGAGCACTATCCAAGTTTAAGGTCAAACTGCTTCAAAATATCAGTGTCTTGTATGTTTTTTTGGAGTATAGTTGTTTACAGTGCTGTGCTAATTTCTGCTGTGCAGCAAAGTAACTCAATGATGCACATGTATACATTTCTTTTTGTTCCCGTCCCTTATGATTTACCCCTAGGAGATTGGATACAGTCCCCCGTGCCGAACAGTAGGGCCTTGCTGTTTATCCATTCTGTACGTAATTTGCATCTGTTAGTCCCAGATCCCCAGTCCTTCCCTTGCCCTCCACTGCCCCTTGAGCAACCACAGGTCTTTTCTGTCTGTGAGTCTGTTTTTGTTTAGTACATATGTTCATTTTGTGCCATATTTTAGATTCCACGTGTAAATGATATCGTATGGTGTTTGTCTTTCTCTTCCCGATTTACTTCACTTCGTATCCCATAGCTAGTTGCATCCATGTTGCTGCACATGGCATTGTTTTGTTCTTTTTTACAAAAGAATGAAAGTATCCTGCTGTATATGCACACCGCATCTTTATCCATCCATCAGTTGATGGGCATTCAGCTTGTCTCCATATCTTGCCCGTTGTGAACGGTGCTGCTCTGAACATAGGGGTGCGTGTATCTTTTTGGATTATAGTTTTGTCTGGATATATACCCAGGAGTGGGATTGCTAGATCATATAGTAGTTCTATTTCTAGATTTCTGGGGAAACTCCATACTGTCTTGTTGGCTGCACCAACTTAGGTTCCTCCCAACAGTGTAGGGCGGTTTCCTTTTCTCCACACCCTCTCCAGTGCTTGTTACTTGTAGACTTTTTAATGATGGCCATTCTGACTGGGGTGAAGTGATACCTCATTGTAGTTTTGGTTTTGGTTTCTCTAATAATTAGTAATGTTGAACATCTTTTCGTGTACCTACTGGCCATCTGTATGTCTTTTTTGGAGAAATGTCTACTTAGGTCTTCTGCTTTTTTTTTTTTTGATTGGCTGTTTTCTTGAATTACATGAGAAGTTTATATATTTTTGAGATTAAGCCCTTGTCAGTTATATCATTTTGCAAATATTTTCTCCCATTCCTTAGGTTGTCTTTTTATCCTTTTTTTTTTTTCCCTGTGCAAAAGTTTGTAAGTTTGATTAGGTCCCATTTGTTTATTTTGTTTTTATTTCTGTTGCCTTGGGAGACTGATCTAATAAAACATTGGCACAGTTTATGTTAGAGAATGCTTTGCTTGTATTCTCTTCTAGGAGTTGCATGATGTCATATTTTGTGTTTAGGTCTTTAAGCCATTTTGAGTTTATCTCTGTGCATGATGTGAGGGTGTGTTCTAACTTCACTGATTCACACGCAGCTGTCTAACTGTCCTAGCACCACTTGCTGAAGAGACTTTCTCCCATTTGATTTTCCTATATTCTTGTTGAAGATGAATGGATTAATGGACCATAGGTGTGTGGGTTTATATCTTGGCTGTCCATTCTGTTCCACTGATCCACATGTCAGGTTTTGTACCAACACGCATTGTTTTGTTTATGGTAGTATTGTCTGAAATCTGGGAGACTTACACCTTCTGCTTTGTTTTTTTCCCTCAGGATTGCTGTGGCACTTCTGGGTCTTTATGGTTCCATATAAATTTTTGGATTATTTGTTCCAGTTCTGTGAAAAATGTCATGGGTAATTTGGTACGGATTCCGTGAAGTTTGTAGATTGTTTTGGGTGGTATTGCCATTTAACAATATTAATTCTTCCAGTCCAAGAGCATGGGATGGCTTTCCATATCTTTGAATTCTCTTTAATTTCCTATATTAATACTTTATAGTTCTCCGCGTCTAAGTCTTTCACCTCCTTGGTCAGGTTTATTCCTAGGTATTTTATTTTGGTCCAAGTTTAAAAGTATTGTTTTCTTACATTTCCTTTCTGATACTTCACTGTTAATATAAAACAAATGCAACTGATTTTTTTTTATCTTTAATTTATTCATTTCTTGACCACAACTATAACAATGCTGAGTTTTTCATATTTCCAAAGTAATGCTTCATCCATTGCCATGTTATCGTATTCCAAATTACTAAGTAAGGTAGAACTTGATTTTTGAGTGTTAATCCTGTATGCTGCTACTTTGCTGAGTTCATTCATTAGATCTAGTAGTTTTTGTATGGAGACCTTAGGGTGTTCTGTATATAGTATCATGTCATCCGCACCAGGGCTTCCCTGGTGATAAAGTATCCGCATGCAGTGCAGGAGACACAGGAGACTAGGGTTCGATCCCTGGGTCAGAAAGATCCCCTGGAGGAGGACAAGGCAACCCACTCCTGTATTCTTGCCTGGAGAATCCCATGACCAGAGGAGCCTGGAGGGCTACAGTCCCTGGGGTCACAAAGAGCTGGACACAACTGAGTGACTGAGTAGGGATGCATTTACATATAGTGACAATTCAACCTCTTCCCTTCCAATCTGAATACCTTTTATTTCTTTTTCTGTCTGAGTGCTGTGGCTAGGACTTCCAATATTATGGTGAAGAAAAGCAGTGAGTGGGCATCCTTGTTTTGTTCTGGATTTTAGCAGGAATGCTTTTGGCTTTTTACCGTTCAGGGTTACATTGGCTGTGGGTTTGTTGTAAAAGGCTTTTATTATATTGAGATATGTTCTCTCAGTACCCTCTTTTGAAAGAGTTTTTATCACGTTGTTGCTGTTCAGTCGTGAAGTCCTGTCTGACTCTTTGCAACCCCGTGGACTGTAGCACACCAGACTTCCCTGTCCTTCACTATCTCCTGGAGTTTGCTCAAATTCTTGTCCAAGTCAGTGATGCTGTCTAACCATCTCATTCTCTGCTGCCTGCTTCTCCTTTTGGCTTTAATCTTTCCTATCAGGGTCTTTTCCAGTGAGTCAGCTCTTCGCATCAGGTGGCCAAAGTATTGGAGGTTCAGCATTGGTCTTTCCAATGAATATTCAGGATTAATTTCTTTTAGGATTGACTGGTTTGATCTCTGGTAGTCTTAAGGGTAGTCTCAAGAGTCTTCTCCAGCACCACAATTCAAAAGCATAAATTCTTTAGTGCCCAGCCTTCTTTATGGTCCAACTCTCACATCCATACATGACTACTGGAAAAACCATAGTTTTGCCTACACTGACCTTTGCAGCAAAGTGATGTCACTGCTTTTTACTCTGCTGTCTAGTTTTGTCACAGCTTTCCTTCCCAAGAACAAGCATCTTTTAATTTCATGGCTGCACTCACCATCTGCAGTGATTTTGGAGCCCAAGAAAATAAAATCTGTCACTGCTTCTGCTTTTTCCCTTTCTGCTTGCCGTGAACTGATGGGACTGGATGTCACGACCTTAAGTTTTTGTAATGTTGAGTTTTAAGCCAGCTTTTTCACCCTAACTTTCTGCAATTAAAGGAATATCATCTACATACTCTGAGGTTGTTGATATTTCTTCCAGCAATCTTGATTCCAGCTTGTGATTCATCCAGTCCAACATTTAGCACGATGTACTCTGCATATAGGGCTTCCCTCGTAGTTGAGCTTGTAGCTCAGCTGCAATGTAGGAAACCCTGGTTTGATTCCTGGGTTGGGAAGATCCTCTGGAAAAGAGAGAGGCTACCTACTTCAGTATTCTTGGGCTGGTGACTCAATCAGTAAAGAATCTGCTTGCAATGTGAGAGACCTGGGTTCAATTCCTGGGTTGGGAAGATCACCTGAAGTGGGCATGGCAACCCACACCAGTATTCTTGCCTGGAGAATCCCCAAGACAGAGGAGCCTGGTGGGCTGCAGTCCGTGGGGTCACTAAGAGTTGGAAACAACTGAGTGACTAAGCACAGCCAGCAGCACTCTGCATATAAGTTAAATAGGCAGAGTGACAGTATACATCCTTGTCATACTCCTTTCCAAATTTTTAACCACTCTGTTGTTCCACATCCAATTCTAACTGTTGCTTCTTGACCTACATTAAAGGTTTCTCAGGAGGCAGGTGAGGTGGTCTGGTATTCCCATCTCTAAGAATTTTCCAGTTTGTTGTGATCTACACAGTCAAAGGCTTTAACATAGTTAATGAAAGTGAAAAAACTGAAAGTTGCTCAGCTGTGTGTCTGACTTTTTGCAAATCCAAGGAATTCTCCAGACCAAAATACTGGAGTGGGTAGCCGTTCTCCTCGCTAGGGGATCTTCCCAACCCAGGGATTGAACCCAGGTCTCCTGCGTTGCAGGTGGATTCTTTACCAGCTGAGTCACCAGGGAAGCCCTAGTTAATGAAGCAGAAGTAGATGTTTTTCTGGAATTCCCTTGCTTTCTCTATGATTCAACGAATATTGGCAATTTGATCTCTGGTTCCTCTGCCTTTTCTAAACCCATCTTGTACACCTGGAAGTTCTCAGTTCACGTACTGTTGAAGCCTAAGCTTGAAGTATTGTGACCATAACCTTACTAGCATGTGAAATGAGTGCAATTGTACAGTGATTTGAACATTCTTCAGCATTGTCTTTCTTTGGGATTGGAATGAAAACTGACCTTTTCCAGTCCTATGGGCGCTGCTGAGTTTTCCAAATTTGCTGGCATACTGAGTGCAGCACTTTCACAGCATCACCTTTCAGGATTTGAAATAGCTCAGCTGGAATTCCATCACCTCCCCTAGCTTTGTTGTTAGTAAAGCTTCCTAAGGCCCACTTGACATCACACTCCAGGATATCAGACTCTAGGTGAGTGATCACACCATCGTGGTTATCTGGGTCATTAAAAACTCTTTTGTATTGTTCTTCTGTGTATTCTTGCCACCTTGTCTTAATCTCTTAATCTCTTCTGCTTCTGTTAGGTCCTTACCCATTCTGTCCTTTATTGTGCCCATCCTTGCAGGAAATGTTCCCTTGATATCTCCAGTTTTCTTGAAGAGATCTCTAGTCTTTTCCATTCTATTGTTTTCCTCTATTTCTTTGCACTGTTGGTTTAAGAAGGCCTTCTTATCTCCCTTGGCTATTTTCTGGAACTCTGCATTCAGTTGGGACTGTCTTTCCCTTTCTCCTTTACTTTTTGCTTCTCTTCTTTCCTCAACTCTTATAAAGCCTCCTCAGACAACGTCCTTGCCTTCTCGCATTTCTTTTTCTTTGGGATAATTTTGGTCATGCGTCCTGTACAGTGTCACAGACCCCCATCCATAGTTCTTCAGGCACTCTGTCTACCAGATCTAATTACTTGAATCTATTCAAGACCTCCACTGTATAACCATAAGGGATTTGACTTAGGTCATAGCTGAATGGCCTAGTCATTTTCCCTACTTTATTCAATTTTAGTCTGAACTTTTATGCAATGGGAAGTTGATGATCCAAGCCACAGTCAGCTCCAGGTCTTGTTTTTGCCAACTGTATAGAGCTTCCCCATTTTAGTTGAAAAGAATATAATCAATCTGATTTCAGTATTGACTGTCTGGTGACGTCCATGTGTAGAGCTGTCTTTCTGTGTTGTTGAAAGAGGGGCTTTGCTATGACCAGTGTGTTCTCTGGATGAAATTCTGTTAGCATATGCCCTGTTTCATTTTGTACTCCAAGGCCAAACTTGCCTGCTATTCCAGGTATCTCTTGGCTTTCTACTTTTGCATTCCAATCCCCTATGATGAAAAGAACATTTGTGTGTGTGTGTGTGTGTGGTGTTAATTCTAGAAGATGTTGTAGGTCTTCACAGAACTGGTCAACTTCAACTTCTTTGGTATCAGTGGTTGGGGCATAGACTTGGATTACTGTAATGTTGAATGGTTTGCCTTGAAATGAACTGAGATCATTCTGTCATTTTTAAGAGTACACCCAAGTACTGTGTTTCAGACTCTTGTTGACTGTGACAGCTCCTTCATTTCTTCTAAGGGATTCTTGCCCACAGTAGTAGATGTAATGGTCATCTGAATTAAATTCTCCCATTCCCATCCATTTTAATTCACTGATTCCTAAAATGTTGATGTTCACTCTTACAATCTCCCGCTTGACCATATGCAATTAACCTTGTTTCATGGACCTAACATTCCAGATCCTATGCAGTATCGCTCCTTAAGCATTGGACTTTACTTTCACCACGAGACACATCTACATCTGGAGTGTTGTTTCCACTTCGGTCCAGCTGCTTCATTCTTTCTGGAGCTATTAATAATTGCCCTCTGCTCTTTGCCTAGTAGCATACTGGACACCTTCCAGACTGTGTCACGTCTTTTTGCCTATTCATGCTGTTCATGGGGGTCTCACGGCAAGAATACTCCAGTGGTTTGCCATTCGCTTCTCCATTGGACCACTTTTTGTCAGCACTCTCCACTGTGACCCATCTGTCTTGGGTGGCCCTGCATGGCAGGACTCTTAACTTCATTGAGTTATTCAAGTCCCTTCACTATGACAAGGCTGTGATCTGTGAAGGAGAGTTAAACTTTGTCAGATTCTTTTTCTGGGTCTGTTGAGATGACCATGTGTTCTTTTGACTTTTCTTTTGTTTCTGTGGTGTGTTACATTGACTGATTTCCATGTGTTAAACCATCCTTGTGAATTTGGGATGCATCTCAGTTAGTAGTGGTGTATGATCTCTTATGTGTTGTTGGATTCAGTTTGCTAATATTCTGTTGAGAATTTTTGCATCTGTAGTCAGCAGAGATACTGGCCTGTGCCTTTCTTTTCTGATGTATCTTTGTCTGGTTTTGGTATCAGGATGATGGTGGCTGTGTAGAATATCTTTTGGAGTGTACCCTCCTTCTCCGTCTTTTAGAAGAGTTTGAAAAGGCCCAGTATAAATTATTCTTGTATGTTTGTAGAATTCACCTGTGAAGCCAGCTGGTCCTGGACTTTGGTTTGTTCTTTCTTGTTCAGTCGCTAAGTCATGTCCGACTCTCTGTGACCCCATGGACTGCAGCTCACCAGGCTTCCCTGTCCCTCACCATCTCCCAGAGTTTGCCTAAGTTCATGTCCACTGAATCAGTGATGGCATCCAACCATCTCACCCTCTGTCACTTCCTTCTCCTCCTGTCTTCAGTCTTTCTCAGTATCAGAGTCTTTTCCAATGAGTCGGCTCTTCACATCAGGGGGCCAGATGTGAAGAGAGCATCAGTGCTTTCAGTGAATATTCAGGGGTGATTTCCTTTAGGATGGACTGATTTGATCTTGCTGTCCAAGAGACTCTCAAGAGTCTGCTCCAGCACCACAGTTCAAAAGCCTCAATTCTTTGGTGCTCAGCCTTCTTTATGGTCCAACTCTCATATCCATAGGTCTTCCCTGATAGCTCAGTTGGTAAAGAATCTGCTTGCAATGCAGGAGACCCTGGTTCAATTCCTGGGTCAGGAAGATCCACTGGAGAAGGGATAGGGTACCCACTCCAGTATTCTTAGGCTTTCCTTGCGGCTCAGCTGGTAGAGTCATTGGGAAGACCCCCTGCAGAAGGGAAGGGCTACCCGTGCCAGTATTCTGGCCTGGAGAATTCCATGGACTGTACATAGTCCATGGAGTCTCAAAGAGTTGGACACAACTGAGCAACTTTCACTTTCACTTTTCTCATATCCATACATGACAATTGGAAAAACCGTAGCTTTAGCTACATGGACCTTTGTTGGCAAAGTGCTATCTCTGCTTTTTAATATGCCGTCTAGGTCTGTCATAGCTTTTGTTTGTAGGGAGGTTTATCACTACAGATTCTATTTCACTTTCAGTGATTGGTCTGTTCAACTTATCTATTTCTTGATTCAATTTCAGTGGGCTGTATGTTTCTAGAAAGTTGTCAATTTCTTCCAGGTTGTGAAATTTGTTGGCATATAATTTGTTTTTGTATTTTGGACATGTTGTGCAGCTTTCAGGATCTCAGTTCCCTAGCCAGGGATTGAACCTGGGCCATGGCAGTGAGGAGCTGCTAGTCCTAACCACTGGATCATCAGGGAGTTCCCCGCATTTAATTGTTCACAGTATTCTCTTATGGGTTTCTGTATTTGTGCAGGATTTGTTGATTTGTCCTTCTTCCTTTCTTACTGTCTTTATATAGGTTCTTTCTCTTTTCTTAGTGAGCCTGGTCAGAGGTTTGTCAATGTTGTTTACCCTTTCAAAGACCAAGCTCTTGGTTTTCATAATTTTTTTTCTATTTTTTTTTTTAATCTTGATGTATGTCCTCCCTGCTCTTTATTACTTCCTTCCTTCTACTAACTTTAGGTTTTGTTTGTTCTTTTTCTAATTCTTTTATGTGGTAGATTAGGTTGTTTGAGATTCTTCTTGTTTTTTGAGGAAGACCTTTATTGTTATGAACTTCCCTCTAAGAACTGCCTTTGCTACAGGCCATAGATTTTGTATTGTGTTCTGACTGTACTTGTCTCAAGGTATTTTTTAACTTCCTTTTGATTTCCTCATTGGTTTTTTAGTAGCATGTTGTTTAGTCTCTACGTAATCTTTTCCTCATTCCTTATCCTGTGGTTGATTGGTAATTTTGTGCCACTGTGGTTGGAAAAGATGCCTAAAATACTTTCTATACTCTTGAATTTGTTGAGGTTAGTTTATGCCCTACTGTGTGGTCAGTCCTAGAAAATGTTCCATGTGCACTTGAAAAGAATGTATATTCTACTTTGCTGCTGCTGCTGCTAAGTCGCTTCAGTCGTGTCCGACTCTGTGCAACCCCAGAGACGGCAGCCCACTAGGCTCCCCCGTCCCTGGGATTCTCCAGGCAAGAACACTGGAGTGGGTTGCCATTTCCTTCTCCGATGCAGGAAAGTGAAAAGTTAAAGTGAAGTCGCTCAGTCGTCTCCGACTCGTAGCAACCCCATGGACTGCAGCCTACCAGGCTCCTTCGTCCATGGGATTTTCCAGGCAAGAGTACTGGAGTGGGGTGCCATTGCCTTCTCCGTATATTCTACTTTGGGGGCATGTGTAACTGTTCTGTTGGGTCATTTAGGATTCCTGTTGCCTTATTGATTTTTTGTCTAGATCTGTTCTTTGATGTGAGTGGGCTGTCAAAGTCTCCTGCTATTATTGTCTTGCTGTCAGTTTCTCCCTTTATGTCTGTTGTTGTTTAGTCACTAAGTCGTGTCCAACTCTTTCTGACCCGGTGGACTGTAGTCATCCAGGCTCCTTCTGTCCATGGGATTTCCCAGGCAGAATACTGGAGTGGGTTGCCATTTTCTTCTCCAGGGGATCTTCCCAACCTAAGGATTGAACCCACGTCTCCTGAATTAGAGGCAGATTCTTTATCACTGAACCACCAAGGAAGCCCTCATGTCTGTCAGTATGTGTTTTATATATTTGGGTGCTCTTGGATTAGGTGCATGTATGTGGACAAGTATAACATCTTCTCGTATTGCTCCCTCTACCATTATATGTTGTCCTTTATCTTTCTTTATGGCATTTGTTTTTAAGTCTGTTTTGTCTGATGTTAAGTATTGTAATTTCTGCTTTCCTTTTATTTCCAATACATGAGATATCTTTTTCTGTCCCCTCACTTCTAATCTGTGTCCTTTGCCATAAGGTGGGTCTCATATAGGCTGCATACTGTAGGGTCTTTTTTTTTTTTTAATCCAGTCTGCCACTCTGTCTTTTGATTGGAGCATTCAGTCCATTGACATTTAAGGTAATTATTGATACATATGTATGTATTGCCATATTAAACCTTGTTTTCCAGTTGATTCTTTGTTTTTCTTCCTCTTTCTTTTTGTGGTTTGATGGCTTACTTTATGCTTCTTTTTGGGTTTTGTGCCTTTATTTTATGTTTTTGATTTGTGACTGCCCTGTTTTTTAAGTATGTTAACCCTTTTGTATATCTGCTTGCTTTAAACTGATAGTCATATCTGCTCAAACATATTCTAAAAAAAAAAAAAATGTGCATTTTCTTACTGTCCTTCCCCACATTTTATGATTTTGATGTCCTTTTTTACATCTTCATGTTTATCTTTTTGCTGTTGCTTGTATTTATCATCACTTTCACAAATAGATTTTTTCCTTTTTTTTGGATATTTATACTAGCCAGCTTAAATGATTTACTTTCCAGTCATGATTTCTCCCTTTCTATATCTCCTTGCTTCTTTTCTATTTAGAGATCTTTTAATATTTCCATAGTTTTACTATTGGTGTATTCATTTAGTTTTTGCTTGCCTGAGAAATTCTGTATTTTTCTTCTTATTCTAAACAATAATATTGCTGGATAGAATATTCTAGATTGCAGAATTTTCCCTTTCAAGACTTTGAATATATTTTGCTGCTCCCTTTTGGCCTGCAGTGTTTCTGCAGAGAAATCAGCTGATAGGCTTATGGGGGTTCCCTTGTAATTAACTCTTTGTTTTTGTCTTGCTGCCTTTAGAATCCTCTTTAACTCTTGCCATTTGTATTATAGTATGTCTCTGGGTAGGTCTGTTAGGATTCATATTGTTTAGGATCCTCTGCGCTTCCTATATCTGGATATCTGGTTCTTTAGGTTTGGGAAGTTTTTAGTCGTAATTTCTTCAAATACACTTTCAATCCCCTTTTCTCTTCTCATGGAAAACATATTACACATAGATCAATGTACTTTATATTATTATCCAGTGGGTCTCATATTGCTTTAATTTTTTTCATTTGGCTTTCTGTCTGCTGTTTCGTGTAATTTCCTTTGTTCTGTCTTCCAGATCACTTATTCTTTCTTTTGCATTATTTATTCTGGTATTCATTACCTTAAGCTCAACTTTCGTCTTGGCAAATGAATTTTCTAACTTTTCTTGGCTCCTTATAGGCCCTAGTTCCTTTTTATAGCAGTTTGCACTTCTGATGATAGCCTTTCTTAATCCCCTTAGCATTTTCATTACCTCTCTTTGAAGTTGGTGTCTATTAGACTGACGAGATCTGTTTCACTGTTCCTTTAGGGGAATTCTCTTGGTCTTTTAGTTGGGAGTAGTTCCTCTGCTGCTTCATTTTACTTATATTTCTCTTAGTCTGTGAGTTTAGGAGAAACAGTCATCTACTGTAGCCTTGGAGGACTGTTTATATGTGAGAGCGTCCCTGCATAGCTTGTGTGGATATAACACTTCTTTGAGGGTTGTTTTCGGTTTGAATGCTTGCTGTCTCTTTTCTCTGCATGTGCTGTCCATTATCCACTTGATAAGGGGTGTGCAGGTGCTTGGCCCACGCACAGTCCCAAAAAGGCAAGAGCAGCAGTCGGTGCTCAGTCATGGGACCCTTGGTGGTGGCAGTGCCTGCCACCTGCTGCGGTCTGCAGCTACCTCGAGTCTGAGGTGGTAGCGGCCGCTTGTGCCTACCCCGGAGCTCGTGTAGGTGGTGCCCTGTCATCTGAGAGCACACAGAGGGAGAGGAGTTCTGTGGAGATCCTGCGCCTCTCCTTGCATGCCCCCTAACAATATCACCCTACCTCTCTGGTGGGCCCAGGCTTATCCCCATATTCCCTTGGTTGGGGCACGTGACATGCTAGTCCCCTTGGGCTGTCCATACTGCCAACCCCAGTCCTCTCCCCAGTTCTGCCTCTGAAGCCTGAGCCTCGGCCCCCACCTGCCTCTGTGGATGAGCATCTGAGACTGGGCAGGGCCTGGTGGCAGTACTGACCATCTGTGCGGGTCTGTCTCTACATTGCCCTCTGTAAACCAGTTGCTATGCTTTCTGAGACTCCAGAGCCCCTCTCCTCTGTCCCCACTGATCGCTCCGCCTGTGACAGGGCTTCCAAGCGAGGAGAAACCTTTCCCCTCTCTTAGCTCCTGTCCAGATTCCTTTCTCTCTGTCTCTTTTTTTCTTTGTTTTGTCCTTCACAGTTAAATGGAGATTTTTTGCCCCTTGGAAATCTAGAAAATGTTCTACCAATGTTCACTAGATGTTCTGTGAGAACAATTGCACATGCACATTTGTGGGAGAAGGGGAACTCCCCATCCTACTCTTCCTCCATCTCGATCTGATCCCCCAAAATATCTGTGTCTTTAGATTTCTCTTCTCTGAGTGGTGTTCTAAACCAAGTAGGTTTGCTTTATAAGAAAGAGTTGAGGTTTCCTTTCTAAACATGAAATAGACAAAACGTAAAGGGAACTGACCTTTTTGTTTATTTCTAGGAGCTGCATGCTGCTTTCCTTGAACAGCACCTTCTAGATCAGATTCGAATAGTTTTTCCAAAAGCCATTTTTCCGGTCTGGGTTGATCAGCAGACTTACATATTTATCCAGATTGGTAGGTGCTGTTGTAACACTTTCTGTCATACTCTTCACTGTCGCATTGACTCCAAAGTAGAGGTCAGTGCACACTAATGACCCTTGTTTTCTGTACAGCTGCACTGATACCAGATGCTCCTTATGGAAGGCTGGAAACCGACAGCAGACTCCTGATTCAGCCAAAGACCCGCCAAGCCAAAGAGAGTACATTTTCAGAAGCAGAGGGTATACCTGGGAAATTTCATCATTATGGAAGAGACCAAAAAGGATTGACAAAAGAACTTCAAACCAAGCAACTTCAATCAAATACTGTAGGAGTCGCTGGGTCTAAAGAAAGAGAATCAGAGGGTAGAATTGACTCATCATTTATCCCAAGCTTATGGACTATGATAGGAAGCATTTTCTCTTCTGGGTCTGAGAAGAAACGAGACACATCCTGGGGGTTAACTGAAGTCAATGCTTTCAAAAACATGCAGTCAGCAGTTGTTCCTCTGGACAATATTTTCAGAGTATGCAAATCCCAGCCTCCCAGCATGTGTAAGGCATCAGCAACTTCTGTGTTTCACAAACATTATGCCATTCATGTATTTCCATGGGACCAGGAATATTTTGATGTGGAGCCCAGCTTCACTGTGACCTATGGAAAGCTAGTGAAACTGCTTTCTCCAAAGCAACAGCAAAGTAGAACAAAGCAAAATGTCCTGTCACCTGAAAAAGAGAAGCAGATGTCAGAGCCTCTAGATCAAAAACAGGTTAGCCCAGACCATAGTCACAAAGCTGGCAAGGCCTGTGTGCTAAAGGTAGTCTGGAATGGACTTGAGGAACTGAAGAATGCCATTAAATACACCAAAAACTTAGACGTGCTTCATCTTGGGAAAGTCTGGGTTAGTATAAGTCTTTTTTTAAAAAATATTGTGTTAGTTGCTCAGTTGTGTCCGACTCTTTGCAACCCCATGGACTATAGCTCACCAGGCTCCTCTATCCATGGAATTCTCCAGGCAAGAATACTGGAGTGGGTAGTCATTCCTTCTCCAAGGGATCTTGCCAACCCAGGTATTGAACCTGGGTCTCCCACATTGCGGGCAGATTCTTTACTGTCTGAGCCACCAGGGAAGCCCCAAATTGTACTATAGTTCATTTACAATGTTGTTTGTTTCTGGTGTGTAGCAAATGGGTTAGTATAAATCTTAGAAAATAATTTTATGTTGCTTGAACTTGCCCAAATTTTGAACTAAAATATTATAATATTTTATGCACAAGTTGAAAACCAGTGTAATAAATACTATTTAAAGTCCCCCCTCCTCTAGTCTTCTCTGGTGGCTCAGATGGTAAAGAATCTGCCTGCAATGCAGGAGACCAGGGTTTAATCCCTAGTTTGGAAAGATCTGGAGAAGGAAATGGCAACCCACTCCAGTATTCTTGCCTGGAGAATCCCATGGACAGAGGAACCTGGCCGGCTACAGTCCATGGGGTCACAAAGACTCGAACACGACTGAGTGCCTAACAACAACAGTTCCCATGGGGACACATTTCTGATTGCAGGGTAAAGTCCTTGTTTGGGTAAGGTTTGTGTGTGTTTTTGTGTGTGTTTCTGGCTAATAAACTTGGACAGGTAAAGCTAAGATAGGTACAGGCCCAGAGAGGTCAAAATTACCTGCCTGGGGTAACAAGTCAGTAAGTAGAATAAGATTCAAACCCTGGCAGGCTGACTCTTGAGTTCATGCTTCAAATGGAGTGCCCTACGAAGCCTCACATCTTTAATGCCTGAAGATTTGCTTCCACCTTCTTGAAAGCAAAGGAATCTCTTGGTATGTACTGGGGGAAATGCCCAGTGTAGGGAGAGACCCACGGGGTGAGATGACCGGGGTTCAGAGGCACCCAGAAAGCTCCTTGCCCTGCTGGTATTGTTCCTTTACTGTGATGGAGAGCGAGAGTAGTGCACCCAGCATTTCCCCTCCTCATCCCAACTTCAGATGCTAATTTTACAGGAAATGAGTCACCAGCCTCCTTTATTTTAACCTAATTTTGAAGGAAGATTATTGGAACAGGGAAGAACGATGGAAAGGAAAGGGAGTCTCCTTAGTAGGTTTCTTTTACTCTCACAGTTTGGACTGTGACCTTGAGGTCAGTGACTTACAGGTTGTGATCTCTTCAGCCTACATCATTCTTAAAGCTCCAACCGTGCCTCATATTTTCTGTTATCTCTAATCTCTTACTCAAGAAGGTCCCACTGCATCTTGAAAATCATATTGTCTGAACTTGTTAATGGACCTGTCTGTTTCTGCTAATCGTTCTGCCATTAGGCAGGAAGCACTGTTATTTCCTTGATGTTATATGGTGAGGATGGGGTGAAAAAGTGGTGACCAAGTCCTGGAGACCAGGAGAGACGGCGGTGAGGAGCCTGCAGTTGCCACTCTGCGGTCAGGCTGGGAGTGTGGCCAGTGAGAGGTGGCAGTTAGCTGCCACCAGGAGCTCAGGCTGCCTTAACCTGAGAGACCAAAAGTGATCACCTTCTGAAGAGGACGTTAAAGAAACAACTGTAGGGAAAAATTGAAATGTTAGTATTAGTACCTGAATGCCCACCTATACTGTCAGTCATGGCAGTATCTTATCATTCACCTGAGTTGATAGAAATTAATATCAGCATTTATGCTGTGGAATATTTCTTAATCAAGATTTTAACATTTATATTTTAAATTCACTTTTATATATTTCAGATTCCACATGACCTGAGAAAGAGACTAAATATAGAAATGCATGCAGTTGTCAGAATAACTCCAGTGGAAATTACCCCTAACATTCCGAGATCTCTAAAACTACAACCTACAGAAAACTTGGTGAGTTCACATTTATATGTTATATCACACTTATTTTACATGCATTGTAAAATTTCTAGCTGCTTTAGCTAAGTAATAAGAATGTACTCCTTTATTCTAGAAGGGCAACGAAGTCTTATTGCCTTTTGGTTTTATTGTGATAAAATACATATAAGATAAAATGCTGTTTTAACTCTTTAAGTGTGCAATTTAGTGCCATTAAGTACATTTATAACATGAAACCATCACTATTTCTGAAACTTTCCCATGCCCTGAATAGAAACTTTGTGCCCATTAGGCAATCACTCCCCACCCTTTCCTCCCCCAATTCTCAACTGCGATCAGTCTCTGAATTTGCTTATTCTAGATCTTATATTAAGTGAAATCATACAATATTTGCCTTTTGTGTCTCTGTTATTTCATTTAACGTGTTGTCAGGGTTTATCCACACTATAGCATATATCAAACTTCATTCCTGCTTATGGCTGCATAGTATTCCATTGTATGTATATATACATGTTGTTTATTCATCTGTTGATGGATGCTGGGGTTATTTCTGCTGTTTTTTGTTTTTTTTTTAAACTTCTGATTAATGCTGCTGTGAATATTGATATACAAATATTTGAGTTTCAGCATCAGTCCTTTCAATGAATATTCAGGACTGATTTCCTTTAGGATTGACTAGTTTAATCTCCTGCGGTTCAAGAGACTCTCAAGCATCTTCTCCAGCACCACAGTTTGAAAGCATCAATTCTTTGGCACTCAGCCTTCTTTATGGTCTAATTTTCTCATCAGTACATGAGTAGTGCAAAGACCCTAGCTTTGACTATATGGACATTTGTCAGTGAAGTGATGTCTTTGCTTTTTAATACAACTGTAGGTTTGTCACAGCTTGCTGCCCAAGAAGCAAGCTTCTGATTTCATGGCTGCAGTCACTGTCCACAGTGATTTTGGAACAGAAGAAGAGAAACTGTCACTGCTTCTACTTTTTCCCCATCTGTTTGCCGTGAAGTGATGGGACCAAATGTCATGATGTTAGCTTTTTGAGTGCTGAGTTGTAAGCCATCTTTTTCACTCTGCTCTTTCACCTTCATCAAGAGGCTTTTTAGTTCCTCTTCACTTTGTGCTGTTAGGGTGGTGTCATCTGCATATCTGAGGTTGTTGATATTTCTCCCAGCAGTCTTGATTCCAGCTTGTAACTCATCCAGCCCAGTATTTTGTATAATGTACTCTCTGTATAAGTTAAATAGTATACAGCTTTGACGTACTCTCTTCTCAAGTTTGAACCAGTCTGTTGTTCCTTGTAAGGTTCTAACTATGGCTTCCTAACCCGCATACAGGTTTCTCAGGAGACAGGTAAGATGGTCTGGTATTCCCATCTCTAAGAATTTTCCAGTTTGTTGTGATCGGCTTTCCCATAGTCAGTGAAGCAGAAGTAGTTTTTTTTCTGGAATTCCCTTGCTTTGTCTATGATCCAGTGAATGTTGTTCCTCTGCCTTTTCTTTCTTTTTTTTTTTTAATTTTATTTTATTTTTAAACTTTACAATATTGTATTGGTTTTGCCAAATATTGAAACGAATCCGCCACAGGTATACACGTGTTCCCCATCCTGAACCCTCCTCCCTCCTCCCTCCCCGTACCATCCCTCTGGGTCGTCCCAGTGCACCAGCCCCAAGCATCCAGAATCGTGCATCGAACCTGGACTGGCGACTCGTTTCATATATGATATTATATGTATTTCAGTGCCATTCTCCCAAATCATCCCACCCTCTCCTTCTCCCACAGAGTCCAAAAGACTATTCTATACATCAGTGTCTCTTTTGCTGCCTCGTATACAGGGTTATTGTTACCATCTTTCTAAATTCCATATATATGCGTTAGTATACTGTATTGGTGTTTTTCTTTCTGGCTTACTTCACTCTGTATAGTAGGCTCCAGTTTCATCCACCTCATTAGAGCTGATTCAAATGTATTCTTTTTAATGGCTGAGTAATACTCCATTGTGTATATGTACCACAGCTTTCTTATCCATTCATCTGCTGATGGACATCTAGGTTGCTTCCATGTCCTGGCTATTATAAACAGTGCTGCGATGAACATTGGGGTACACGTGTCTCTTTCAATTCTGGTTTCCTCAGTGTGTATGCCCAGCAGTGGGATTGCTGGGTTGTATGGCAGTTCTATTTGCAGTTTTTTAAGGAATCTCCACACTGTTCTCCATAGTGGCTGTACTAGTTTGCATTCCCACCAACAGTGTAAGAGGGTTCCCTTTCCTCTGCCTTTTCTAAGTCCAGCTTGTACACCTGGAAGGTCTTGGTTTTTAAGTATTGCTGAAGCCTAGCTTGAAGGATTTTTGAGTATAACCTTACTAGCATGAGAAATGAGTGCAAACGTGTGGTAGTTTTTACATTCTTTGGCACTGCCCTTCTTTGGGATTGGAATGAAAACGGACTTTTTCCAGTCCTGTGGCCACTGCTGGGTTTTCCAAATTTGCTGATATATTGAGTGGAGCACTTTTAACAGCATCATCTTTCAGGATTTGAAATAGCTCAGCTGGAATCCCATCACCTCCACTAGCTTCATTGATAGTAATGCTTCCTAAAGCCCACTTAAGTTCACACTCCAGGAAGTCTGGCTCTTGCTGAGTGACAACATTGTCTTGGTTATCCAGGTCATTAAGAGCTTTTTGGGACAGTTCTGTGTGTTCTTGCCACCTCTCCTAAATCTCTGCTTGTTTTTTCAAGCTTCTGGTTCTTTGTTAAACATTTCTTGTGTCCTCTGTCTATGCCACCATTGTTTTGTTGAGATCTTGAGTCATCTTTACTCTAATTACGCTGAATTCTTTTCCAGGCAGATTGCCTGTCTCTACTTCACTTAGTTGTTCTTCTGGGGTTTTATCTGGTTTCTCAGCTGGGTCATACTTTCTAACTTTCTGTGTTCGTGGTCTCTGTTCCTCAGGCTACAGGTTTGTGGTTCTTCTTGCTTCTGCTGTCTCCCCCCTAGTTGGTGAGGTTGATCCAGGGGCGTGTGCAGGCCTCCTGTTGGGAGAGACTGCTGCCTGCCCCCCGGTGAGTGGGTCTAGGTCTTGTCTGTCTGTCGGCAGGGCTGTGTCAAGGATGTGTTCGGAGGCCAATGTTGGCTCAGGGAGACCTTTGGGCAGCCTGTCTGTTCCTGAGCTGGGCTGTGCTCCCGCCCTGGTGGTGGTTCTGGGGCGTCCCAGTGCTGGAGCCTGCAGGCTGTTGGGGAGGCCAGGCCTCCGGGAGAGCTCACGCCTGTGAACAGTGCCCGGAGCCCCTGCCACTGCTGTCCTTGTCCTCACAGCGAGCCCCAGCCAGTCCCCGCCTCCCCAGGGAGCCGCCCACAGCCTGCGGGCAGTTCCGCCCGGGTTCCCGTGGCCTCACTGTCTAGCCCTGCATCGTAGTGCGGGTGAAGCCTTGCTGAGCACTGGCTTGGAAGCTGCACTGGCCTTCACTGGCCAGAGACACTGATGGCTCCTCCTCCCGGTGCCAGACCCCCGCCTGGGCCGCTGACACGGGGCCCAGAGCGCTCTCACTCCTGTGGCAGAACTTCTGCCATACTATGATTTTCCAGTGTGTGGGTCTCCCACCCCGTGGGTGTAGGATTGGATTATATCACAGAAGCACCCCCCTGCTGTCTTATTGTGGCTTTTCTTTTCTTTGGATGTAGAATATCTTTTATGGTAGGTTCAGGGTTTTTTGTAGATGTTTATACAGCAGTTAGCTGTGATTTAGCTCTTTTCTTGAGAAGAGGTGAGCTGAGGTCCTTTTGCTTGCCCTCTTATCTCTGTCTTGTCTCTCAGTATCTTTTTAAAAACCATGTGAAGGTAATTTAACATTGTCTTGATAACTCCAGGATTTTCAGAGTCAGATATTTTGCTGTCTATATTGCATTGATATTCTTAAGTAATCTTTAAACATATAGGCCACAGTATAAAAGATTTGTAATGTGGAACTTTTATGGCTCTGACTTATAAAGTTCTGAGTTCTCTTTTTTTTTTAAGTTTATGGGAGCTCTGCTTTTAACGTGGTTATTGATCTTGATATTTTTTTTCAAAAACTAGGTCTTATGTACAAAAGTAATTAGCCACTGCTCATGAGTTTTGTGTTTTCCCTCTGGTATCAGCAATGGGGTATTCCCCTGCCTATCCCTAGTTGTGTGCTGTGGTGGGAGCTCTGTGACCTCGGCAGGTCTCTCTAGGCTGATTATATCCTTTAGGACAGAAAGGTGTTTGATTCTAGAGGAACTATGAGTTGCTTTCTGATTCTAAAATTCTTGATTTAAAAGTTTTCATTTTCATGTTATGACTTTCTCTAGGTCTTTAATCCCATTTTCCAATAATATACAAAGAAGTAACTGACTTATTTCTGTGATTTTTAAGAGTGGGAAAGTGATGCCTTTTCTTAGTTTAGCTTGCTTTTTTAGTAGTGAGTGTATTCTAAACCAAGCTTAATCAGTGGATCTAATGAATGAAGAGAGATAACAGATATGAGTTGTTATATATAAGCTGTTAGATAATAGATATGGGAGTTGCAAAATGGTAGAAGTTTATTTTCCTAGGCAGATAGAGTCCTTCACATATGAATTTTGGTTAGTTCTGTTTTGTATTTCAAGAAGCTTGTTTAAACTTAGTAATATTAATCTAAAAGCTTCAGAAATTAGTTTTTCTCAGAATTTCTTCATATCTTTTGAACAGTTTATTAACACTCTACTTGTTGAACGTATCAGCCATCATAGAAAAAAAATAAAGTGAGACTAACACACAAAGAGTTTGTTTTTCTCTTGTGCAAAGAAGTTTGGAGGAGCTCACAGTGGTTAGACCACGTAAGCACGACGCAGGCCCCTTCGATCGTTCTCTCTGTCACCTTTAGCCTTTGTCTCCTCCTCTCAGATGCAGGGTGCTTACGGTGGTGATAGACGTCACATCTGCATCCTTTCAGCAGAAGGAAAGGCATCTTCTTCTTGCAGGGTTTCTCCACCGTTCAGTTCGGGAGAGAAGGCCTCCTCTTGGGTTGCTGATGGTAATTCGTTGGCCAGAGTGCAGCCACACACGTGCACACACAGCTCCAAGCTGGGAACAGAGGATCCCGCTCCCTGACTACAGAGTTTGCTTCACAGGAAGCAGGAGAGAATAGGGTTGGAATGGTTATCAAGTGAGCTGAATTATGCTCTGTGTATCACTGGGCATAGAAAACAGGAGCATTTAAAACTTTGCCATTTGTATGAGTTTTTCTTCAGGCCACACCATACTCATTGTACTGTAATGTCAAGTCCCAAACCTGTGCCTGTGACCATCGTTTTACTGGCAAGATAAGGTATTAAAATAAGAATGTTAAGTTCAGGTAGTAGAATATCGCCACTGTTTGTTTCCTTTCCTCTGGCAGTCTGAAGACGTAAGTGAAGAAGACATAAAAACTGTGTTCTACTCATGGCTGCAGCAGTCTGCCACTACCGCAGTTCCTCTCATAGTATCAGAGGAGGAGTACATTAAACTGGAAATGAAAGATGGTAAGTATATTTTATTTGTTATTTTCATATTTTTCCTATTAAAGAAGTCGGACAATTTTTCATTGTTTTTCCATCTTGTGATAGGTATGAACAGGAAACCTAATAATGATAATTAAACAGTAGATTTTATGTATCAAAGAATCCTTTTATTTAAATGTAAATAAATTTAAATTTTAAATTATTTCATCTCAGCTTCAGTACTAACTACATTTATTACTTTCTTTTTAATAGGGGTGAAGGAGTTTTCTCTGAATATAGTTCATTCTTGGGAAAAGGAAAAAGAAAAAAATATTTTTCTGTTGAGTACCAATCTGCTGCAGAAGATGACAATACAAGTAATTACGTACTACTGAATATTTAATGATAATATTTTCACATGTGATTGATTCTAAAGTATGAATTTACTTGTTAAGACCTTGCATCCTAAACTGTATTAGAAACTCAAATGATAAGAGTAAGGAATAACTTGATTTAAAATATTTTATTCTGTAATCTCTTTAACTTACTTAAACAAATGATTGATGTATCCTAAATTTAAAATGGATGCTTCAGCAAAACTGTTCTAGGAATAGAATTGATCGTGTTAACTGGCCAATGGATCATGATTTTAAACTCTTCTAGTATGGGAACAAATGAAAACTTAGCTGAGGGGGGGTAACTTTTTTTTTAACTTCATATTTTTATTTGCAATTTTGCTGCACAGCCCATATTATTTTGTCAATTCTTAAATTCTCAACTCTTCACAACTATTATCAGATTACTTTTCTTCCAGATATATGTTTAAAGTACTCTTTTTAGAACATTATGTTTTGGTTAGGATATTTACTGTCATTATAGAACTGAAGGTGAATTAAAGTCATTTAGAATTTCAGTGGTTTGAAACTAGATATTATTTCTTTACTTTGGTGAAATACAATTTAAGGAATACCATTCAGAGACTATACAGATGGAAAATTGTGAAAAGAATGCGACATAAATCAAAATTGCAAATAAAGATATATCTCTAAACTGTATGAAGAAGACATTCTTTACTGCTTGTTAAATATTTATATTCCTTAGATGAGTAAATTATTATTGTCAGGGCTGTTTTAAGTAATAATCTTGCATGCACAGTATATCTTTTCTCTCTGGTGTAACAGAATCAGCAATTCAGTTTCCTGGAACCCAAGAAAAGCAGGCAAAAGGTATTATTTTGACATGTAAAATTGATTTTTCCTTGCTACTATAGGTCCTTCTAGATCCTATGGTAAAAGAAGAAAACAGTGAGGAAATTGACTTTATTCTTCCTTTTTTAAAGCTGAACTGCTTGGGGTAAGAAGTTACGGCCAAACTGGCACGTTTAGACACATTTAACATTACCTGTCTTAGGGCTTTTATGTGTAAATATTAAATTAGATGTCAGTGTCGTTGACTAGTCTTACTAATGTAATGGTAGATAGTTTTTTCAAGGATTGTTTCTGTTTTCACACCTGGCTTAGTAATTTGCCTTCTCTTCTGAGATAAACTGAAAGTCTGAAACTTATTAGAAATTTTACTTTGAGATTTGATCTGTGAGAAGAGAGCCAACTAGATATGACCTGGATCATACATGCTTGAATAAAACAATAATTTTTTGAAATTAATAAATTCGCTTTGAAAGTTAAATCCAAAGACATTAGTTGAATGTTTAAAAATATTTCAAATTAAGTTATTCCTTCACTGTCTTATAGATGTACTGATTGATGGGAATTATTTGTGTTTTCTTTAACTTTTAAGACAAATTTGAAAAGAACCTCCTCAATTTCTTTAGCTCTTAATACAGTATAAGAATCTCACATAAACCGTTACTTCTTAGAATTTGTCACAGAGGCCTTTAATGGATGTAGTAGTAGTGATTTGATTTTCTGTAATAGTATAACCTAGAAAGGTTTTAGTTAAAGGATTAAACTACAGAGCAACAATAATCTGCTTTTTAAAGTAAATAATCTACTTTATAAAGTAAAAACTCTTCAGGTCAGACTAATTTTAATAATTTATGAAATTTATTATCAGAAATAAACTGGCAGAATCAGGAAGTAGGTTGAAGTTCATGTTTGCGTAATCTTCAGATTGAAACTGGATTTCAAAGATGATGTTTAAGAGGAAATAAGTCTTCAGTTATCCTAATACTTTAAAAGCACTCATGTATGATAATGTTGATTAACAAGCCAGAAATCATTTTGAGGGGGATATATGTGTATATTAAGACAAATCCCCTTAAGGATTCCTATTTGGACAGAATTTCTAGTTACTGCACATATATGAAAATAGTAAAATTAGTTTTAAAATCTGTGACTCAGATTTGGCATTAAATCATTTTACTTTCAAGTAAGGGAAAATTTCCAAGATTTTACTCTTTTTATAAATCATTAGGCTACGAAGGAAAATTTCCAAATTGTTTATAGGTAGATTTTATCCTGTTTTAGCGTTTGATCATGCAATTTACATGTTTTGCAGAGGAGTGAATTCCTTAGGCGTCTCCTCCATGGAGCACATCACTCATAGCCTCCTGGGGCGCCCTTTGTCTCGGCAACTGGTGTCCCTTGTGGCAGGACTTAGAAATGGAGCCCTTTTACTCACGGGAGGAAAGGTATGTGGTTAAAATATGCTCATTTTCATTAATTAGCATTTTTTTAACTTTAAAAAAAATTGAGAAATATGTATATGGCTGCGCCTGGTCTTGGCTGCAGCATGTAGGGTCTTTTCGTTGTGCCATACAGCCTCCTAGTCGCAGCCTGTGGGATCTAGTTCCCTGACCAGGGATCAGACCTGGGCCCCCTGCATTGGGAATGCAGAGTCTTAGCCACTGGGCCATCAGGGAAGTACCTGATTAGCCATTTTTAATTCCGCTCTCTTTGAGTTTTAATCATCTGTTATGTAGGGTTGTTGATACGATAGATGGAAAGATTTACTCATTCACTAATATTTTTGAGCGCCTGCTATTAGATATTGAGAAAATAGTGTGGAATTGGGCAATGCTCTCCCTGCTGTTTTTCTATTTCTATTGATATGATTGTTTGAATTTTCTTTTTTATGATGTTGGTAGGGTGTTAAATCGGGATTCCCTGGTGACTCAGTAGTAAAAAATCCACCTGTCAATGCAGGAGGCACAGGTTTGATCCCTGAGTTGGGAAGATCCCCTGGAGAAGGAAATGGCAACCTACTCCAGTATTCTTGCCTGGAAAATCTTGTGGACAGAGGAGCCTGGCAGGCTACAGCCCATGAGGTCGCAAAGGGTCAGACATGGCTTAGTGACTAAACAACAACAGAGCATGTTAACGGGGCTGATTAATGTTGAAATGTTGAATTGGCCATGCAAATCTGTAATAAATCCCACCTAGTAGTGGTTTCTTATTCTTTTTGTACTTTGCTGAGTTCTGTTTGCTGATATTCTGTTAAGGATTTTTGCATGTAAATTCACGATCAATATTAGCCTGTAGTTCTGCCTTTGGTTTTGCTCTCAGAGTAATACTGGCCTCACAGAATGAGTTGAAAAGTGTTCCCTTCTGTTCTGTTTTTTGGAAGAGATTGTATAAAATTGATGTAAATTCTTTAAAATGTTTGGTAAAATCTCCACTGAAACCATCTGTGCCTAGAGATTTCTTTATATATTTTTTATAAATTCAAAGTCTTTAATCATCTGTTTCATTTTGGCTGGTGTTGGGTAGTTTGTAGTTTTTGAAGAATGTGTTTGTTTCTTCTAACTTGTCAAATTTGTGAGCATGAAGTTGCTTGTAGTATTCTCTAACTGTGCTCTTTTAAAAATTTTTTTATAGGAGTATAGTTGCTTTACTGGAGAAGGGAATGGCAACCCACTCCAGTGTTCTTGCCTGGAGAATCCCACGGACAGAGGAGCCTGGTGGGCTACAGTCCGTGGGCTCGCAGAGTCGGCCACGACTGAGTGCCTGACACTATAATTGCTTGACAATGTTAGTTTCTGCTGTACAGCAGAGTGAATCAGCTATAGGTATACATACGTGCCCTGTTTTTTAGATTGCCTTCCGTTTGTGTGTGTCCCATTTAGGTCACCACGGAGCATTGAGTAGAGCTCCCTGAGCTCTACAGCAGTGTCCTTATTAGTTATCTACTGTATACATAGTATCAATAGTATATGTATGTCAATCCCAATCTCCTAATTCATCCACCACCCCTTCTTTCCTCACTGGATGCCCATAGGTTTGTTCTCTATGTCTGTGTCTCTGTTTCTGCTTTGCAGATAAGATCATCTATACCATTTGTCTAGATTCCACATATATGCATTAATATGATATTTGTTCTCCTGACTTCACTCTGTAACAGTCTCTAAGTCCATTCACATCTCTACAAATGACCCAGTTTCATTCCTTTTTATGGCTGAGTAGTATTCCTCTGTGTGTGTGTGTGTGTGTGTGTGTGCGCACGCACGTGCACACATGCCACATCTTTTTTTTAACCCCAAGAAGCATTTTGTATTGGGGTATAGCCGATTAACAGTATTGTGACAGTTTCAGGTGAACAGTGGAGGCCTCAGCCGTACATGTGTCTGTTCTCTGCCAAGCTCCCCTCCCATTTGGGCTGCCGCGTGACACTGAGCAGAGTTCCTTGTGCTGGACTGTAGTGTTTTGTTGATTATCCATTTTAAATATAGCAGTGTGTACGTGACCTTCCCAGAGTCCTTAACTGTCCCCTCCCCCTGGCAACCATAAGTTCATTTTCTAAGGCGGTTCATTTTGTCAGTAAGTATATTTGTATCATTTCTTTTTAGATGCCATATACCAGGGATGTCATATGATATTTTTCCTTCTCTGTCTGACTGACTTCACTCTGTATGACAGTCTCTAGGTCCATTCACATCTCTACAGGTGACCCGATATTATTTTTATGGCTGAGTGATATTCTGTTGTGTGTGTGTGTGTGTATGCCACATCTTCTTTATGCATTCCTCTGATGGTCATTTAGCTTGCTTCCATGTGCTGGCTATTGTAAATGGTGCTGCAGTGAATACTGGACTGCAAGTGTCTTTTTGAGTTATGTTTTTCTCTGGGTATATGCCTAGTAATGGGATTGCTGGGTCAGATGGTAGTTCTGTTTTTAGTTTTTTAAAGAACCTCCATACTGTTCTCCACAGTGGCTGTACCAGTGTATATTTCCTACAGCAGCACGTCTTACTGTGCTTTTCACGGATTGGAAATCTGTTAGGCCCTGTTTCCTGATATTGGTAATTTGTGTCTTCTCTTGTTTTAATCTTTGTCAGTCTTACTAGAGGTTCCCTGCTCTTTGAAGGGCCTCACAGTTTTCTTCTCTACCAATGCAGTATTTTTTCCAGAGCTGCAGTGTGATTTTTGTGAGTCTTTGTGGGTTTTTGTGTTTTTTTTTTCCCAATTCAAAATCATAAGGCTTTTTTATTTCTATTCACTTTTAACTGCAGCATGATAACTTTTTTCCTCTTACTACCCCAGTTGCTTTCTTTTGATTTCTTACTTGAAATAGAGCAACTACTCCAGTAATCCAGGTTTCTACTTTAGTAAACTAGAAACAGAAGAACAAATTAAATCCAATGTAAGCAGAAGAAATAATATGAATTAGAGTAGAAGCTATTGAAGTGAAAACAGGAAACCAGTAGGGAAAATCAGTGTGAAACCAAAGGCTTTTTTTTTTTTTTTTTAAAGATCAGTAAAAACTGATAAACCCTTAGGCAGGCTAAGAAAAAAAAAAAAAAAAGGATACAAATTACTAGTATAAGAAATGAAAAAGGGGGCATCAGTATAGATCCCACAGACATTAAAGGGATGATAAGGCTCTATGCTGACCTAGTGGGGTATAATGGGCAGGCGGTGGGGGCGAGGCTCAAGAGGGAGGGAATAAGCATGTACTTAGTCTTGTAGGCAGAAACTAACACAACGTGGTAAAGCAGTTATCCTCCAATTAAAAATAAATTTTAAAAACGCATAATAAAGTAGGAATCGTAATAAACAGCTTGTGCCCCTAAAAATTTTTAGCTCTATGCCTAAAAATTTGATAACCTAGATAAATAGACCAACTCCTTGAAAGACACAGGCTGCCAAAACTCACACAAGAATAATGACGATATGAAATGGCTTACATCTATTAAAGAAATTGAGTCTGTGATTAATATCGTTCTCAAACAGAAAGCACACACCCAGGTGGGTGCGCTGGGCACACACTACTAAACTCTCAAGGAAGAAGTTGTCCCGGTTGTCTGCAGTCTCTTCCAGGGGGTGGGAGCAGAGGAGAGTCTAGTCTATTCTGTGAGGCCAGCATCACCTAATACCAAAACAAGACAGGCATCACAAGAAAACTACCAACTAAGACCCATCATGAACACAGATGCAGAAATCCTTAACAAAATATTACCAAATGTGATCAACTAATGTATAAAAAGAATTATATACCACAATCAAGTAGGGTTTATTCCAGATATGCAAGGCTGCTACAGTATAGCAGTTACTCTAAATGTTCCTAAATTACCTATGTCAAATTTCAAAATATATCATCATGGTAGAATATTATTTTAAAAAACAACGTCCTGTTGACTGAGGAATCAGACCTCCACCATGTGACTTAGGGGTAGCATGCTTAATGGAGCTAGTGGAGGAACTGAACTTGAGTCCCACTACTCTTATGTAGTGGGACTCAAATTGGGCTTCCCTGGTGGCTCAGGCGGTAAAGCGTCTGCCTGCAATGCGGGAGACCTGGGTTTGATTCCTGGGTCGGGAAGATCCCCTGGAGAAGGAAATGGCAATCCACTTCAGCACTCTTGCCTGGAAAATCCCATGGACGGAGGAGCCTGATAGGCTACAGTCCACGGGGTCGCAAAGCGTCGGACGTGACTGAGCGACTTCGCTTTCACTTTCACCCTTATGTACTTACTGGCAGTGACTTAAGGCAGTTTTTCAGTTTCTAGCCTCGCCTTTTAGGATTAATCTCACTTAAGAGAAATAATATATATGAAAGGGCTTTGTAAACGGAAAGGTACTAAAATGTGAATTACTTTGAGTGAGAGAAAAGGCCTTCTGACTAAACCAAAAGTATAGCAGGTGGGACACACAGTCCCGTACCCCTAATCTCTTTATTCTTTAGGGTCCGCTGACTTTAAAAATAAATGCAATTCTGTAAACTCTAATGATGGTACTATTGTTGAATGCTTGCTAAATTTAAGACTTTACACAATAAGCTTGGCTAGTTTTCCTGCTCACAGTAATGAAAAGCAAAATATTAGAACTGGTGCAGGACTATTAACAGCTAGGCAGGGACTTCCCTGGTTGTCCAGTGGATAAGACTCTGCACTCTTAATGCAGGGGGCCCAGATTCGATCCCTGGGCAGGGGACTCGATCCCACATGCCACAGCTAAGACCTGGCTGAGCCTAAATAAATAAATAAAATATATACGTTTAAAAAAAAGGCAAGTCAAAGCAACAATGGTAGTAGCCTAAGGGAGTAAGCCTATATTAAAAGAATTATAGAAACCTAAGTGTTTGATCTTCTAGGGGCCACTTACAGCAATGTTTAGCAAAATTTAAATGTGTATACCCTTTGATATAGTATTGCTGCTAAGTCACTTCAGTCGTGTCCGACTCTGTGCAACCCCATAGTTGGCAGCCCACCAGGCTCCCCCGTCCCTGGGATTCTCCAGGCAAGAACACTGGAGCTAGTTGCCATTTCCTTCTCCAATGCATTAAAGTGAAAAGTGAAAGCGAAGTCGCTCAGTCATGTCCAACTCTTAGCGACCCCATGGACTTCAGCCCACCAGGCTCCTCCATCCATGGGATTTTCCAGGCAAGAGTACTGGAGTGGGGTGCCATTGCCTTTAGCTCGTAGAAATTTATTCTGAAGGTGCAATCTGACAAATAAACATAACTCCATGGATATTTATTTTAGCTTTACTTATCATGGTTAAAAATCGGGAGTAACATAAATATACATCAGTTCACTTCAGTCGCTCAGTCGTATCTGACTCTTTGCGACCCCATGAACCGCAGCACACCAGGCCTCCCTGTCTATCACCAACTCCCAGAGTCCACCCAAACCCATGTCCATTGAGTCGGTGATGCCATCCAACCATCTCATCCTCTGTCGTTCCCTTCTCCTCCTGCCCTCAATCGTTCCCAGCCTCAGGGTCTTTTCAAATGAGTCAGCTCTTCACATCAGGTGGCCAAAGTATTGGAGTTTCAGCTTCAACATCAGTCCCTCCAATGAACACCCAGGACTGATCTGCTTTAGGATGGACTGTTTGGATCTCCTTGCAGTCCAAGGGACTCTCAAGAGTCTTCTCCAACACCACAGTTCAAAAGCATCAATTCTTCGGCACTCAGCTTTATTTACAGTCCAACTCTCACATCCATACATGACCACTGGAAAAACCATAGCCTTGACTAGATGGACCTTTGTTGGCAAAGTAACGTCTCTGTTTTTGAATATGCTATCTAGGTTGTCATAACTTTCCTTCCAAGGAGCAAGCGTCTTTTAATTTCATGGCTGCAGTCACCATCCGCAGTGATTTTGGAGCCCATAAAAATAAACTCAGTCACTGTTTCCCCATCTGTCTGCCATGCAGTGATGGGACTAGATGCCATGATCTTAGTTTTCTGAATGTTTAGTTTTAAGCCAACTTTTTCACTCTCTTCTTTCACTTTCATCAAGAGGCTTTTTAGTTTTTCTTCACTTTCTGCCATAAGGGTGGTGTCATCTGCATATCTGAGGTTATTGGTATTTCTCCCGACAATCTGATTCCATCTTGATTCCAGCTTGTGCTTCCTCCAGCCCGGCATTTCTTGTGATGTACTCTGCATATAAGTTAAATAAGCAGGGTGACAATATACAGCCTTGACGTACTCCTTTCCCAATTTGGAGCCAGTCTGTTGTTCCATGTCCAGTTCTAATTGTTGCTTCCTGACCTGCATATAGGTTTCTCAAGAGGCAGGTCAGGTGGTCTGGTATTTCCATCTCTTTCAGAATTTTCCACAGTTTATTGTGCTCCACACAGTCAAAGGCTTTGGCATAGTCAGTAAAGCAGAAATAGATGGTTTTCTGGAACTCTCTTGCTTTTTCGATGATCCAGCAGATGTTGGCAATTTGATCTCTGGTTCCTCTGCCTTTTCTAAAACCAGCTTGAACATCTGAAAGTTCACAGTTCATGTATTGCTGAAGCCTGGCTTGAAGAATTTTGAGCATTACTTTACTAGCGTGTGAGATGAGTGCAATTGTGCGGTAGTTTGAGCATTCTTTGGCATTGCCTTTCTTTGTGACTGGAATGAAAACTGACCTTTTCCAGTCCTGTGGCCACCGCTGAGTTTTCCAAATTTGCTGGCATATTGAGTGCAGCACTTTCACAGCATCATCTTTCAGGATTTGAAATAGCTCAACTGGAATTCCATCACCTCCACTAGCTTTGTTCGTAGTGCTTCCTAAGGCCCACTTGACTTCACATTCCAGGATGTCTGGCTCTAGGTGAGTGATCACACCATCGTGATTATCTCGGTCATGAAGATCTTTTTTGTACAGTTCTTCTGTGTATTCTTGCCACCTCTTCTTAATATCTTCTGCTTCTGTTAGGTCCATACCATTTCTGTCCTTTTTCGAGCCCATCTTTGCATGAAATGTTCCCTTGGTATCTCTGATTTTCTTGAAGAGATCTCTAGTCTTTCCCATTCTGTTGTTTTCCTCTATTTCTTTGCATTGATCACTGAAGAAGGCTTTCTTATCTCTCCTTGCTATTCTTTGGAACTCTGCATTCAAATGGGTATATCTTTCCTTTTCTCCTTTGCTTTTCACTTCTCTTCTCTTCACAGCTATTTGTAAGGCCTCCTCAGACAGCCGTTTTGCTTTTTTGCATTTCTTTTTCTTGGGAATGGTCTTGCTCCCTGTCTCCTGTACAATGTCACGAACCTCCATCCATAGTTCATCAGGCACTCTATCTATCAGATCTAGTCCCTTAAATCTGTTTCTCACTTCCACTGTATAGTCATAACTGTGGTGTTGGAGAAGACTCTTGAGAGTCCCTTGGACTGCAAGGAGATCCAACCAGTCCATTCTGAAGGAGATCAGCCTTGGGATTTCTTTGGAAGGGATGATGCTAAAGCTGAAACTCCAGTACTTTGGCCACCTCATGTGAAGAGTTGACTCATTGGAAAAGACTCTGATGCTGGGAGGGGTTGGGGGCGAGAGGAGAAGGGGACGACAGAGGATGAGATGGCTGGATGGCATCACTGACTCGATGGACGTGAGTCTCAGTGAACTCCAGGAGTTGGTGTTGGACAGGGAGGCCTGGCGTGCTGCGATTCATGGGGTCGCAAAGAGTCGGACACGACTGAGCAACTGATCTGATCTGATCTGTATAGTCATAAAGGATTTGATTTAGGTCATACCTGAATGGTCTAGTGGTTTTCCCCACTTTCTTCAATTTAAGTCTGAATTTGGCAATAAGGAGTTCATGATCTGAGCAACAGTCCGCTCCTGGTCTTGTTTTTGCTGACTGTATAGAGCTTCTCCATCTTTGGCTGCAAAGGATATAATCAGTCTGATTTCGGGATCGACCATCTGGTGATATCCATGTGTAGAGTCTTCTCCTGTGTTGTTAGAAGAGGGTGTTTGCTATGACCAGTGCACTCTCTGCAGAACTCTGTTAAATACACGTCAGGAAGGGTTTTGATAAGCACGTTATGGTTCAGTACATTCTCAGAGAGGCATTGTACTAGGGGCTGATGTACCTCTATGTCTGTTGATAAAGAGGACAGTGATTTATTGTAAACCCTCAGGAATACTGTAATCCCAGCTTAATAAATTTGCATAAAATGTGTGTGGAGTATCTGGAAGGAAGATATGGCAAAACAGTGGTTAGTAATTTTGTGAGGTGGGGTGGTTTCAGATTTTTTTTTAACCTTTATCTCTAAGTATCTATAGTTATGTTGTATTTTTTGAATGTTATTTTTAAATTAGGTATGTGGATTTTCTTCTTTTTCCCCAGTTTTATTGAGATGTAATTTTTAGATAGCATTGTGTAGTATATACTTGATTGATCAGACTGAATGTTCGTGATTACCATAGTGACAGGCTGTTTCTGGGACTGAATACATTGAGAGTTCTTACGACACAATTACTTTCTAGGGAAGTGGAAAATCAACTTTAGCGAAGGCAATCTGTAAAGAAGCATTTGACATATTGGATGCCCATGTGGAAATAATTGACTGTAAAGCTTTACGAGGTATGAATATGGTAATATTCTACATATATGTCTTTTTTGGTAGAAAGAAATGTTACTATTTAATGCTGCTAATTAATAAATAGAAATAGCTAATCTTTATTTAATTTTTCTGTTTGTCATTTGGTAATTGAAATTACTTAGAAATTTTAGATCTTTGGCAGTCTGATGTTTTTAATAAAAATCTTAAAACTCCCCATATTTGCTGGAGGCTTTTTTTTCCCTAGTCAAAACTCTTTGTAGACAGTACTCCTAAAAAATGCCAATTTGCACAACTCTGAGAAAATTAGTATTTAGTATATATTCTAATTGAGTAGATTAGATTAGATTCAGTATATTAGATTCTGATTAGAACTCTAATCAGAAGTATAGATTACTTCTGAATTGCTTTGGGGAACTAGTCGGGTGACTGTTTCAGGGGAGGGAAAGTGGGCGGCTGTAGACAGCAGAGAGGAAATTTACAATTTACCATACACAGCTGACTCTTGAATAGCGCGTGTGTTAGGGGTACCAACCCTCCATGAAGCCAAAAATCTTCGTATGACTTATAGTCAGTCCTCTGAACACGTGGTTCCGCTGCGTCCACGAATTCAGCCAACCTTGAATGGTATAGTGTTGTAGTATTCCCTATTGGAAAAAATCCACACATGTATAAGTACACTTGCACAGTTCAAACCTATGTTGTTCAAGGGTCAGCTGTACACTTACACTTCTGAAAGTCTGTAATATATTATCCAATTGTTTAAGAATCAGAAAAATTTTACTGAGTAGTTAGTTCTTTCTCCCCTTGCGACCACTCCTACTAGTGGTAGTCTAGTCATTATATTCTGTTTACTAATCTAGTATATAGTAAGAAACTAAAATAGCCTTTGAAAACGCATTACTTCATATTCTATAAAGGTGGTTTTTAGAGACCTTGTCCTTCTCTTAGAGTCTTGATTGCAGCCTCATGTGAAAATTTTAAGTTTGAAGTAACAGGAACTCTTGACCTTTCTTATGAATTGGTATGTTCTCTATTCTTTGAAAATGAAAAGTTTGTAATTCACCATGAAGATGGAAGTCACATTAGTAATTTAAATACAGCAACTCTAGGATCTTGAGGCAGCTACATTTGTGTTTGCTTTTGTCTGATTCTTGACCCCTTATTTTCATTTATATTTTCCCACATCCCTGTTTTTATTTTACTGTTTTGTTATAAATAGGGATCTGAAATTCTCCATGGAATGAACAAACACATATGTATAGAAAGTATAGTAGCATAGTCTTTCAGTTTTATAAAATTCAGTATTTTACTGAGTCCTTTGAAGCTGTATTAATTAAACTGTGTTAATGACTAACAATTTTAGTGATTGGTATGTTAACAAAATACTGTATGGATTAGATTTGCATAGTCAGATCAATATTGAGCTTTTCTAATGCTTTCAAGGGCAGCCTGAACTTTCCCAGCCTTCAAATAACATTAAAACCATTTTATATCTTCTGTGTTAAGGAAAAAGGCTTGAAAACATACAGAAGACCCTAGCGGCAGCTTTCTCGGAGGCACTGTGGCGGCAGCCTTCCGTTGTTCTGCTGGACGACCTGGACCTTGTCGTTGGGCGCTCTGCTCTCCCGGAACACGAGCACAGTCCGGAGGCCGTTCAGAGCCAGCGGCTCGCCCACGGTAATGCGCACGGCGGCTCTCTGGCTGCAGGCCTTCTCCTTCATCAGTCAGCGTCTTTAGTGTTAGTGGTAAAGCTGTGCTGTTCGGAGAACAGGATATGTGCTGTGTAATGTGTTGCTTTTGAGGCCTCTGGGAGCACTGTATAATTGTGTAGTTATCCTGTATTAGCAAGATCCATAGAAGAGCAGTGTGAACATTCTCTAACCTCATCATTAGTCTTTGGGGCCGTATTCTCCTCTGGAGTGGGTTGCCATTCCCTTCTCCAGGGGATCTTCCCGACCCAGGGATTGAACCCAGGTCTCCCACATTGCAGGCAGATCCTTTGCCATCTAAGCCACCGAGGAAGTTCTCTCTTCTCCACTTATTAGAAATTGCTGAACTGTACAGCTTTACTCTTGCTCATTTGACAAATACTTCTCTATTGCTCGTGCACAGTCTGTAGTCTCAGAGTCTTGGAGAGGAAATAAAAGGAAACAGACAGTGTTAGTACAGAAGACTCATAGTTATGGTAGCTACCATGTGCTGACTGCAAGGGTTGCTTTGTATCCCCACGCAGATGCTCTCCTGGTTTTACAGGTGAGTAAGTGGAAATTCAAGGTGATGTAATTTGCCCAGGAAGACACAACTAGGAGATGGGTGGGTATGTTCTGCTGGAAGTGTGTGCAGGGTGTGATAGGAGCACATACACTAAACTGGAGGTGGTTGGGTAAGAAGTTATCAGGGAAGGTTTCTGAGAGTTGTTCATAACTAGGATGAGTTTTGATGGAGGAGTAGCAATTGGCACGGAGCAGCTTCAGGCTAATGAAGGCACGAAGGAAGTGTGATCCTCCGGCAAAGGTGCAGAAGTCCAAGAAATTCCAGTGGAGCTTGGGGTTCTAGGAGAGGATGGGATCAGGGCTTGGAGGGTTTGACAGCATTCATCTGCATCAGGGTTCTTAAGAGATGAATACAGAATGCAACCATAATGGCTGGATTACCATAAATTAGTGTTAAATTCACATTTGGAATCTTGTAGTGTCTGAAAGACTTGCTAGTCTCGTGTTTAATTTCTAGGTCAGGATCAGATATATGTTATTAATGCCTGTTTCGTTTCTTACCTCATACCAAACCTTTCTTGAGCTAGGGTAGAAAGAGATTGTCCAGAAAGCCATAGGTATATAAGCTGTATTTTGCTTGCTCAGCAGAACAACAATTTGAAAGTTTATCATCCTTCTATAATACTTATTTCAGAGACTCCTTTTCATGTACCTATTAAGATTCAGAAGTTTACCTAGTAAGAACCAACCTCACTAGGCATGGTTCTGAGTACACAACATTTGCCTCGCTTCCTTTGCCTCTGATAGAGTAACTGGAACCTGCCAATCCTCGGTCCTCAGTCTAGGTAAAGAGGAGCCATATCATTTATACTCTACTTTAAAGGCCAAGTTTAGGTTATTATTTTTAATTAGTGTATGATTTTAAAATTTCACTTTTATATAATAAGCTTTTACACTGTGTTGCTTAATTCCAGCTTTGAACGATGTGGTGAAAGAATTTATTTCCATGGGAAGTTTGGTTGCGCTGATTGCTACAAGCCAGTCACAACATTCTGTACATCCTTTACTTGTTTCTGCTCAAGGAATTCACATATTTCAGTGTGTCCAGCATATTCAACCTCCTGACCAGGTAACTACTACTTGTGAAGAGTATTGAAATGTGTCCCCTTTTATATAAATTATTTATCAATTTTATTAATGATTATAACTTTATTAAAATGTAATGCTTATGTTAGTGATCTTAAGAAGACTTAAAAATCAACCTTCAGTGCATGTTTTACTTAGATACGAAATTTTCACCTGTAACCATCTGAAATATTACCAAGTACTTTCCAAGGAAATATCTTTTTTGAAAATAACATTTCTTCTTTTTTTCTTATTAAATTTTTTTTCCATTTAAAAAGAAACAAAAAAAACCCTAAGAATTCTGAACTGCTTCATTCTGCATCAGTAAAATCTGTAAAACACTATGGAAATTAGAATTCTTTTTACATTTAGTGAGATACAGTTGACAAGAACAATTATATATATATGTAAAGTGTACAACAGTGATTTGATATACATTGTGGAATATTTACCACAGTCAAGTTACTTAACACATCCATTACCTCATGTATTTACCTTTAAGAAATTCTTCTTTTAAAAATGTGACTAGCAAAATATTTTTTTTTTAACAGCACTAATATTCTGTACCCACTATGATTCTGACATCCGTTTCCAGTGTGTGGGGTTTCTTCCCCACACCACCAGGCAATTCTTGGAGACCAGGCGGATGTCCTCCAGTTCAGCCTGATTCTGACACTACCCAGAGAGAGAGTCAGAGTTTACGGGTTAAGGGCTCAGTCCCACAAGACTGCCCTCCACCTCAGATACCAGTGTCGCCCGTGCTTCTGACTGGTTTTCCGTCAGAGGTTCCCATGACTCCCTCTTTGGCTTCAGTTAATTTTCATAGCAAGTCAGAGAACTTGGGAAACTAGTTTACTCAGTGGATTACCAGTTTGTTACAAAGAATATGAACAGATACAAATCAGCAGTCAGGTGAAAAGACACACAGGATGAGGTCAGGAGCAAAGGAGCTTCTGTCCTTCTGGAGTTTGGGACTTGCTCTGGTGGCGAGTGCAAGTGTTTGGGTCTCCAGCCTGAAAGTGAGAGTGCTCCTCCCTCAGTCGTGTCTGACTAGTTGCGAGCCCATGGACTGTCGCCCGCCAGGCTCCTCTGTCTGTGGAATTCTACAGGCAAGAATTCTGGAGTAGGTTGCCATTTCCTTCTCCTGGGGATCTTTCCAACTCTGGGACCGAACCCAGGTCTCCTGCACTGCAGGTGGATTCTTTACTGTCTGAGCCACCAGGGAAGCCCTTCTGCAGCCTGGGAGCTCTGCAGACCCTGTCCTTTTGGGGTTTTATGGAAGCTCTATTACATAGGTATCGTTAATCAAATCATTGGCATTGACTCAGCCTCCAGTCCCTCTCCCTCCTGGGAAATCAGGGGTTGGGACTGAAAGTTCCAGTTCTCTAGCCTAGGTAGGTTACTCTGGCAACCAACCCCCTGTACTTAGGTGCGCTCCAAAAGCCACCTCGTTAACATAAACTCAGATGTGGCTGAAAGGGGTTTCTTAGGAATGTCAAGACACGTTTATCACTCTTATCATTTGGGACATTTTAAGGGTTTTAGGAGCTCTGTGCTAGAAGCGTGACAAAGACCAAATGTGTATAAGCACATACAGTGCATCGTCTCCTTTGGGGGCTTACAGGCCTGATGGCTTTAGTGGCAGTGCACTCCAGGAATGTTTCCAGACAGGCAACCGTATTTTAACTTTCTGTCTAAAATTCTTACCTAGCATCTACGCTAAAAGTACTCAGCCCCTATGCTAATTAACTGTTATTGTAGTTAGGGTGTTTGGGGTGGACGTGTGCACACTGCTATATTTAAAATGGATAACCAACAAGGACCTACTGTATAGAACAGGGAACCCTGCTCAGTGCTGTGTGGCAGCCTGGATGGGAGGGGAGTTTCGGGGAGAATGGATCCACGTGTATGTATGGCTGTGTCCCTTCACTGCTTACTTGAAACTATTACAACATTGTCCTGTTAATCAGCTATACCCCAATACAAGATAAAAAGTTTACTTAAAAAAAAAAATCACATTGTACACTTTAAATATCTTATAATTTTATTTGTCAATTATATCTCAAAGCTGAAGGAAAAGAAAAGGATAAAAATATACCTATTATTAAACATAACAGAACATAGCGGTATCGACCACTAAATGCTTTTAGAATTATGTTTTATGGGAATAACGACAACAAAATACTCTTAAAGGAGCCAAAATACAAACCTTTTTACTGGAGAAAGAGCCATCATTTATCAATGTAATTCTTTTTACAGCTTTATTAAGGTATAAAAAAATCGAAGACAGCAAACTCACTATTTAAAGTGAACAGTTTGGGAGTTTCCTGGTGGAATAGCGATTAGGATTCAGCTCTTTCACTGCTGTGGCCCAGGTCCAGTCACTGGTTGGGGAATTGAGATCCTGCAAGCCATGTGTTGCGACCAAAACATAAAAAAGTAAATGTACAATTTGATCGGTTTTAACATAGGCATATACCATGAAGCATCCCCACAATTAAGGCAGCAAACGTGTCCGTCCCTCCAGGTGTCTCCTTGGCCTTTGCGGTCACCCCTCCCCCAGTCTGCGTGCAGCAAACACAGTCTGCTTTCTGTCCCTGCAGATTGTGGCAACCGGATTTTCCTCAAAATACGTGTACAAAAGTTTGCACTCAAGTAAAATTATAAATCTGAATTTCGTGGTTTTTTTCCTTAGGATCAAAGATGTGAAATTCTGCATGCTATAATAAAAAATAAACTGGACTGTGACATGAAGAGGTTTACCAGTCTTGATCTGCAGCATATAGCTAAAGAAACCGAAGGGTTTGTGGCTAGAGATTTTACCATGCTTGTGGATCGAGCCATACATTCTCACCTCTCTCATCAGAATGTGTACACCAGGGAAGGTACGTTTTATTGCTAAAACCAAAATTTGGTTCCTTCCTTCCTTGTGGAGAAATGTAATTGTAGTAAGGTAAGAAGTAAATCTAGTCCATGTTAGCATTCAAATAAGCAGGTATTTGAGTAGAAAATGGGCATTTCCAGCTAAGTTGACAGCATTTTTTTAACTGAGTTAAGATTAGCTAAGTGAAATCAGATGGGGAAAGACAAATACCACATGATTCTATTCATGTGGAACATAAAAAACAAAATGAATGAACAGACCAAACCAGACATAAATCTGCAGATGTGAAGAACAGAGTGGTGGTTACTAGAGGGGAGGGCAAGCTGGGTAAGGGAGGCAGCTGTATGAGAATTCATGTATAGATATGACCACCAAAAGAAGTTGTGTTTATTTTTAAACAGAATTAGTTTTAACAACATTGGACTTCCAAAAGGCGCTCCGAGGATTTACTCCTGTGTCTCTGCGAAATGTCAACCTGCATAAACCCAGGGACCTGGGCTGGGATAGGATCGGTGGGCTGCATGACGTGCGGCAGATACTAGTGGATACTATCCAGCTACCAGCCAAGGTACTTAGAAAAGAATTGAGGACCTCCTGCTTCCTGTAAAACCCCCGAATCACTGGCTCTGGCTCTATGTGTTGGCTTGCCCAGTCTCAGTTTGACCCAACAAGAATTTATTGTTACCAAATAAACGTCCAGTCCTATTTTGGGCACTTGAACAGATTTTTTAAGTATTTGATACGGTCCTTGCCCATAAAGCAGGGGTGATATTTATAGTAAATATTTTTTTTTAATTTTTTATTTTTGACTGCACTGGTCATTGCTTTGTGGGGGTGTTCTCTAGTTGAGGTGAGCAGGGCCTGCGCCTCATTGCGGCGCACAAGCTTCTCGTTGTGGTGGTGTCTCTCCTTCTGGCGCACAGCCTCTGTAGGGCACGCGGGCTTCAGTAGTTGTGGCACATGGGCTTAGCTGCTCCAAGGCATTAGAATCTTCCTGGACCAGGGATCGAACCCACGTCCTCTGCATTGGCTAGCGGATTCTCATCCACTGTGCCACCAGGGAAGTCCTGTAGGAAAAATACAGTTTGATGTGAATTTCAGGGTTCTTGGATTTTTCTTGAATAATTCAATTTCACTGAAGCATATGAGCCATCAGCTATAATTGAGCAGAAACAGAAATAAACTAGAAGGTGGGAGAGTCATTGAGGCCCCCAGAACTGATGGATTAAGCCAGATTTTGGGTGACAGTCTAGAAAGGCAGAGTTAGCAGGCAGCACCGACCAGGCTGACTGTTCTTTAGATCAGAAGTAGAATCTAGAAGGTGGTGTGTTTGGATGAGAAACCTGAACGTGAAGGATCTTTGCATGAGATCAGGGACCCGACCAAAGAGAAAAAGAAATGGGTAAGGCCCTCAGTTACATGTAAGTCCTGGGAACTGTCTGGTGGGGACTGGGACGTACTGAGTGGCACCCACGACTGGGGGTTAAAGCCTTTGTGGAAGGACATGGACGGGGGACGTGGCCTGCAGGGTCATGACCCGAAGGCTGGGTCTGGGCATCAGCGTCAGTGTCCAGGCATGTGAGGCCATCTACACAAATGCTCACTTTGGGACCTCGTTCAGATTAGAATGGAGGTAAAGATGAGGTTGGAATTTTGTCAATATATGGGGCTTCCCCAGTGGCTCAGGAGTTAGAAAATCCACCTTAAGTGTGGGAGACATGGATTCGATCCCTGGGTTGGGAAGACCCCCTGGAGAAGAATGGCAGCCCACTCAGGATTCCTGCCTGGAGAATCCTGTGGACAGAGGAGCCTGGCGGCTGCAGTCCACAAGGCCACACAGAGTCAGACACGACCGAGCGCAAGCTCACATGCTGCCCAGAGGAGACCAGGGGTTGCTGATAGACCCAGACAGCTTTCTTGCTGTTCAAAAAGTTTTCTTGTTCAAAAAGTTTTGAAACATGTTCAGAAAGTTTTCTTGCTGAGAAGCTGGTGGTTTAGAGGGTAAAATAGAGCAGTCAAATTACTTGTTCAGCATGGACTCTCCTGGGAGATTTTACTATTATCATTACACATGCTTCTTTATTATTTTCTTTCCTTGATTGAGTATATTTGAATGGGTATAGCAGTCATAGCTTGCCCTATGAGCCATACAAGCGGAGGGCAGTATACTTATTTTTATTTTCTTAATGTAGCACTATTAAAATGTTTGGGGGGAAAAAACAGAAAAAGTGGAAAGAAGTTCAGATCCATTTATATGCATTTTATGTGGAATGTATTCCATGGTCCAGTGGGAAAAATCTGTGTTAGTTTCTTTGAGTTCATTTATTAAGTAGGAATGTTTTTTTCTGTCATTGCACTGTTACAGAGATGGCAGTTGTTACCATCCCAGGACTTTTTTCTGTACACTGATCTTTAGATTCTCAGTCATTTGTTATAGAGTTGAGCTCTTTGTCATATTTTTGTATTTTTCAGTACCCAGAATTATTTGCCAACTTGCCCATACGACAGAGGACAGGAGTACTGTTGTATGGTCCTCCTGGAACAGGAAAAACCTTACTAGCTGGAGTAATTGCACGGGAAAGTGGAATGAATTTTATTAGTGTCAAGGTATGTTTGGCGTTTATCTTTTTTCTTTTTTTTTTAATTGAGGCAGAATTTGCATCATTATTTTAAAGTGTGCATTTCCGTGGTATTTAGTGCCTTCACAGTGCTGTGTAGCCACCACCTCTCTAGTTGCAAAACTTTTTCATCACATTCTCCATCCCCTCCCAGTCCCCTGGCAGTCACCAGTCTGCTTTCTGTCTCTCTGGATTTGCCTGATGTAGATATTTCATAGAAAAGGAATCATGCAGTATGTCTTTTGTGTCTGACTTCTTTCACGTAGCATAATGTTTTCAGGGTTCATCCAAGTTGTAACATGCCTCAGTACTTCAGGACTGCGGATGGCTGGATGATAATCAGTCTTTTTAAGTTGGTGTGGATATGCCATAGTTTGGTGAACCTCTGGGTTGTGCCCACTTCTTCGCTGTTATGAATAATGCCGCTGTAAACATCTGTACATAAATTTTTGTGTGGACATATGCTTTCAGTTCTCTGGAATACTTATATGCCCCAGAGTATAAATATATATAGTCACTCATATGGTAATTCTGTGTGTAACTTTTTGAGGAACCACCAAACTTTTTTGGTGACTATACCGTTTTACATGTATAGCAGCACGAGAGTGAGTATACCTATTTTTCCATATCCTCGCCAACCCCATTTGTTTCTTGATAGTGGGTTAGTCTCATATTTGGAAAACTATTAATAGTAGAAGCAGTGATCAGTCTTTTAAGCTGTGTGGGAAATTGAATAATGAGGCATCTCTCTTTTGTAGGGCTTATTATTAATATGTATTTGCTCAAGACGGCAATAGAATTATGTATAAATATTCAGATAAAAGAGCCAACTTGAAGGGGGAAGAAAAGCTAGAGGACTAGGGCCTGGAGACCACTCTAAGGCAGAAGGTGAAATTTTTATGTTTCTGTTGTTTGTTGTCTGTATCTCACCCTTGCTGCCTCACACCAAGTTTAAGTTTTCTCACACGTAGGGTGAGTATGGTCCTTAAAAGGACATGCTAGGACGGGGGAGCCTGTTGGGCTGCCCTCTATGCGGTCTCACAGAGCTGGATACGACTGAAGTGACTTAGCAGCAGCAGCAGATCCCCAGAAGTCACCAGGTGGCGCTAGAGGTAGACGCTGCCTGCTAATGCGTGAGACTCGGGTTTGATCCCTGGGTCTGGAAGATCCCTTGGAGTAGGAAATGGCACCCCACTCCAGTATTCTCGCCTGGAAAATTCCATGGGCAGTGGAACCTGGCAGGCTAGTCCATGGGGCTGCAAAGAGTCAGACTTCACTGTGCATGTAGCGGATCATTTTGAGTAATGCTTCTCACTCCACCACTGGTGTGTCATTGTGGTCTGGGATGTGATGTCTTATTTGTAAAGTTTCAGCGCCCCAGCCATATGTATTTGCCAAAGAGCAATTACTTTTTTTTTTTTTTTTTTTGAGCAATTACATTTCAAGGCAAAGGAATCATAAGCAAATTCCCCGCCCCGCCCCCATCTGGAAGTAGGGTGTTTCTGTGAAACGTTTCCATAAACCAAAATGGTATAAAGCAAACGAACAATCAGACACATCCTGCTAATGGATGAACAAAGTAAACTGAGGTAAAAGCACAGCTGCTCACAGACGCGGTTCCAGCTGTGACAGAAAGCGTGGGAAGAAGCTTGGTGATGCCACGCCTGCTGCTGGGGCGTGTGCTGCCGCGGTAACGGTTCACAGCCAAACACTGAATGCTGCTCTCACTCTCTGCTCTGTTTCATAAATGTGAAGTGTTTCTTTGGATTTCTTGTTAGTGAAAACACTTACTAAATAGGTCTTTCATGAATGCGAAGTAATGTAAACTGAACTTCAAAAAGAGAGGGGAGAAAAAAAGAAAAAAGAGGGAAACCCTACATTGTAATCTTACTCAAAATTGATTTACAATCTGAAAGCCAGTCTAGCAATTTGCAGTTGTGTTACATCTACCCTCCTTCACGTGAGTTTTTGTGACTGGTTACGTGAGCGTCCTGGCATCGATGGAGAGCAGTGATCATGTTCTTTTTCACTTGTCACTAGAATGCAGTTTTATTGTGTGTTTTTTTAAACAATTTTCAAGATTAACACTTGCAAATATTTTTGTATTTTGGATTGTTCCATTAAGGAGGACGTCTTATCTCTCCCCTTTAGCAAATCTTCAAATCACAGTTGGGATGAGCTCTCATAGGTTTCAGTAGAGAGCTGAGGCTGTGGGTTAGGGTGGGTCCTGGGAGGTGAGCCTCAGAAGCAGGCTTTGCACGGACACCAGCATGCTGCCTTAGTTACTTCTTATTTCATCCTTCATAGTTCCCTATGCTGAGAAAATATAATTCCATACTAGTATATTAATAGATATCAAATGATGACTGAATATTAGAAATTCTTCATTTTGGTCACATATCCTGATCGTATTTGGTCTTTTCATGGTAATGATTTGTCATTGGAGACCACGTTAGGGCTTATCCAGTTTTTTTAAATATCCCAATTTAAGGAAAAACTGTCCTCATTATTGATTTTGTTATATGTAGTAAAGCTTGTTTTGAAAGTTTTTTCAGTTGACTTTTAGGAAAAACAATATATTCTTCAAATAACATACCTGTTTATTGAACAAATAAATTGGTTTCAGTAATTGAAGATGCTGATTAAAGAAATTCATGTCTCACTACATGTTCTTTGGAGTCTCCAAAGATTTGAGAAAGATGGAACATTTTCCCTTTTTAAACCATTCATTACTTTACTAAATGAATTATTCAGCACTTACCATGTAGCAGGCACTGATATTGGATTCGATAATAAAGCTGCCTTTTCTGAGCTTATATTCTGTTACTGGAGAGAGACAATAAACAGACACATTTAATGCATAATACACTGTCAGGGGGTCGTGGGTGCTATGTAGGAAGACAGTCAAGGAGGATGTAAAGTAACCGGAGTGGACTGTAGATGCGGTTGTCAGGCAGAGCCTTTCTGGGGATGTGACATTTTGTCCGAGATCTGAATGAAATGAAGCAAGAAGCCGTGAGACTCTGGGGACAGATGTTCTAGGCAAAGGAAACATCAGGTATAGAACTTGTGATATCATATTTATTCCACTCACGTTAATTTCTTCAATGTATTTTGGAGAAACCCATTTAATTAAACGTTTTCTATTGTTACATTTAGACTTAGCCATGGAAAAAAATGATACTTTGTTTTTAGATAGTTTTGAATTCACTATAATTTAATTTTATTTTACCTAACAGGGACCAGAGTTACTCAGCAAATATATTGGAGCAAGTGAACAAGCTGTCCGGGATGTTTTTGTTAGGTTAGTACCCTATGAATGTTTTTTTAACTAACTCTGTGGTTATCAGTCAATACTTGTTGATCTTGTTTTTTAAAAATCTGATTTTTGAAACCTATGATTTAATGTAGGTCATTAACAAGCTGGAGAACAAAATTTCAGTGTTTTACCAAATACTACTTAAATATACAACATTTTTCATACTAAGCTTTAGAAATTATTTGGTTTTATATTTATAATAGAAATATTTCTGAAATGTTGAAAGTGAAATCATTATCGGTTATTCATAGATGCTTAAAATATATGAAGCACATAATTACTAGTTTTATCTCTCTTATAAGATTCCATGTGGCCAACTTAATTAAAATAGAGTATAATTATCACTACATTCATTTTAAAATACATGTGAATGCAGAAGCTAATATTTAAGAGTGAAAATAATACTTAAATGTGATGGGATTACAGAAAGCTTATAAATGAAAAAGCCACTTTGTTCCTTTACTAAAATTTTATTATAAAATATGCAGTTAGAATATATATAACATCTGTATATTTTAAAGAATAATAAAGTGAACTCTTATTTCTACCACCCAATTTAAGAAAAGAATATTACCAGGAAGGCCTTATCACAGATAAAGACAGTCAACCACATACTGACCAACAGTTCAGTTTACCAGGATGATATTACAGTTATAAAATTGTGTCTAATACTGTAACTTCAAAATATTTAAGGCAAAAATTTATAGAGCTCCAAAGAGAAACTGACAGATCTGTCTTCATAGTGGAAAATTTTAACACAGTTCTCAGTTATTAATTTAAAAATAGTAAAGAAAAAAAGTAAAAATTTAGAAGATTTAAACAACATATTCAGCAAGATTGATGTAAAGTTATTTAGAACATGTGCCCAACAATTGGGGAATACACTTTCTTTTTAAGCACACCTGGAACATATTTGAAACTTGGCCATATGTCAGGCCATACATAGCAGTTGTAGTAAGTTTCAAAGAAATAATGTAATGTGGACTCTCTTCTCGTTTTAAAACAAGTTAAAATAAAGGATAAGGGCCCCCAGTACATTTAGCTGGGCCTCCCTGGTGGCTCAGACAGTAAAGAGTCTGCCTGGGATGCGGGACATGCGGGTTTGATCCCTGGTGTGGGAAGATCCCCTGGAGAAGCACATGACGACCGACTCTAGTCTTCTTCCTGAAGAATTCCATAGCCAGAGGAGCCTGGCGGGCTACAGTCCACAGGACACGCCTGAGCGACTAACACTTTCAGACTGGAGAACCGGAACACTTCCACCTGCCACCAGACCAAGTCCCAGCGATGAAAAGATAATAAGAGGATATTATGAAATAATAATATAAATTTTATGCCAGTATATTTGAAATTTGGGCAACATAGATAAAATATATTTGACCAAAGTCAAGCAAAGAAGAAACAAAATCTGAATATCCTTGTACCTGTAGGGAAAAAATGAGTCACTAGTTAAAAATTCTTGCACAAGTTGAACATCAGACGTCTTTGGTTTTTTAAGAGTTTTGCCAGACGTTTAAGGCACAGGTAATCCAGTCTGTTGTCGGTGCCAGATTTATCTTACTTGCCATGTATTTAATAAAGATTTTTTTTTAAAGCAACCTGACAGTTACTTTGTATTAAGGGCGATTCTTCAGATCTCTAGTCTATCCTTTTACCAGAGATGAGATTTATTTTCATTTTATAAGGTTCTCTATAAAATAGTTTTAGTCATATATTTTTTTTTCTAACTTGAACTTTGTTTAGTTTTGTTAATTGACTTTGTATTAATTAAAAAGAAGGTAACATAATAAGCGTGCCGAATTTTAAATTCACAGAAGACATGAAGAGACAATACACAAAAGAAGTGCAGGTGGCCAAAGCATATTAAAGAGTTTACTTGTGATAAGGATCAAAGAAGCTTTTAACTTACTGAATAAGACTGGTCCAGAAGGCACAGATCTTCCCTGACTTCTCTAAGACCTAGTGTACTAACAGCAAGATAATTACTGTTTCTTAAGGGTTTGTTGTGAAGAATTAAATACATATATATGTATGTATATACAGATATATATATATATATGAAATTGCAAACTCGGAGGCCCTCTTCAACTATGAGATACTGTTTGTTTCCCCAGAGCACAGGCTGCAAAGCCCTGCATCCTTTTCTTTGATGAGTTTGAATCCATTGCCCCTCGACGTGGCCACGATAACACAGGGGTTACAGATCGTGTGGTTAACCAGTTGCTGACTCAGCTGGATGGAGTCGAAGGCTTGCAGGGTAATAATCGTAAATACAGAAATACCGTCTAATACCAGCTTCCCCCAGGGTTTAGTAAAGTGTTTTCTTTCCCCCCCAGGTGTTTATGTGCTGGCTGCTACTAGTCGCCCTGACTTGATCGACCCTGCCCTGCTCAGGCCCGGCCGACTAGATAAATGTGTATACTGTCCTCCTCCTGACCAGGTGACAGTTTCATATACCTACAAACGCTCCACTCTTTCCTTGTGAGCTTTACTTCTGCCAGGTAACAGCAGTTGTCCTTAGAAGACCAGTTTTCGGCACAGGCCCTAGTCACTGTTTTCTTACGGCGTGAAAAGATTCTGAATTAGATGCAAAGCCTTTCTTTGGCTCAGCCATCCCATGCAAACTCCCATCTGAAAACTTTGTGTTAGCCAGATGGAAAAAAGGGAGGGAAACCAAGTATTGCTGTCCGTGTTCCCTGTGTTCAGAGATCACACAGCTCATTATCTTAACAGAAGACTGATACAGAATCAAGCATAGTAGTGTAGGAAGCATCCATGCTGGTTATGTAGAGATACGCCTTTTAACCACTCTAGTCCTGTGTTCCCAAATTTAGAAACGAATGGATAAGTGAAAGAAGAAATAGACAGATCAATAGTCACAGGTATAAATGTATATCACATGTAGCGATTATTTTAATTTTCTTTTTGAAACATTTCTTGGCTCCTTTGCCCAAATCTAGAAGATAAGCACTAAGCAATGATCTACACTGAATAGTTGAGAATGTTGATTTTCATTCATTTTCCTCCCTGTGTTCCTTCTGTTAGACAAAAGTACCAAGGAGGATAGATGTAGCCTGGTGGTACATTGCTCAACTGATCTGTAAAACTGATTAGATACATGAAGTGAATGTATAAGGAAAATCTTGTAAGATGCACAGTTGAAAATACTGCGTTCAATGGTATTTGTTAAGTCGGTGAGTTTTTCTCCCTTCAGGCGTCACGTCTTGAAATCTTAAACGTGCTCAGTGAATCTCTACCCCTGGCAGACGATGTGGACCTTCAGCACGTGGCCTCGCTGACCGACTCCTTCACGGGCGCTGATCTGAAAGCACTCCTTTACGGCGCCCAGTTGGAGGCCCTGCACGGGAGACTGCTGACCGGCGGGCTCCAAGTGAGTATTGGAGGAGGCTGTTACTGTGGCGTCTTACAGCGATGCGAGCAGTCCAGTGTCAGCTTCAACCTTAAAAATAAATTTTATTTTTGAAAATCTTGAGTTTAACTTTATAGAAGTTTGCCTTTAGTCAAGTGTACCATAATTGGGGTACTGGCTTTGTAGAGAATTTGTACTTACATGAAGAATTTGGTGTGTTTCTTTCACTTTACCTTACTGTTGGCAAAATATAGTTGGTGTGTGGAAGGGTATCCTTTGAATTGAGGTGTCAAGAATTATATTGCGATTTCAGATTTTTTACTTTTTTAAAAAAATCATCAAATAGTTGTTTTGAAGCTCAGGTTGCCCCAGGTCCGGCCAGGAGGAGCCCCTTCGGATGGCTTCTGTGCCTTTGCGCTGTATTGTCCTCATTCTCTGATCATTACTTCCCTACAGGACAAGATGTTCTAGGTTTATCCTGTACTTTTGGTATTCCAGCCCCAGAAAGTTTTTTCTGTAAGGATAATATTTTAATTTTTGCAACAAAGAATTTGAACTCTGCCGTATTATGGACTTTACCATATATTTTCTAGGAAGACTTTTCCTATATCCTCCTCTCCTTCACATTTTGTTGGAAGTTATTGCAGGGACTAAATTTAGATACTTCCAAGTTTGTGCTACTTATTTTGGTAAGCCACAGAAGGTGTTTCCTCCCCCCGCCCCACTTCATTAGCAGAAAGGGTGTTTATTTGTAAAGCACTCTATAATGATGCATCAACCATGTTTTAAAATGCTTTCTCATTTCAGAATAGAAAAATATGAATTTAAAGAGACATGAAAATAAAATCCAGATGTCTGAGTCCTAGCTTTGTTAGTTTTGGGGGAGATGGTTGGCCAATTACCCATATACTCCATTTTGTCTTTCCTTATTTTAATAGTTAAAATTATGTGATATGCCTCAGAACCATTAGAGAATCAATAAGAACTTTTGTAAAAAGGGCCTGGAGTTTCCTCAACCTGTTAGAATGCTGTGTGGTTTATTTTGAATTGTGGATTATTTGAGCTTTACAGCTGATTGTCCTTTTGTGTGTTTTAGGATGGAGGTTCCAGCTCTGATAGTGACCTGAGTCTATCTTCGATGGTTTTTCTTAACCACAGCAGTGGCTCTGATGATTCAGCTGGAGACGGGGAATGTGGCTTAGAGCAGTCCCTGGTTTCTCTGGAGATGTCTGAGGTGCTTCAAGATGAATCGAAGTTCAACATGTACCGGCTCTACTTTGGAAGCTCTTACGAATCAGAACTTGGAAATGGAACCTCTTCTGATTTGGTAACTTGTGTAGTTGTCCAGTTTTGAACTAGGAAGCCATATGTCGGTTCAGTTTATGTCCTAACCAGCCCCATGTCTTTCTGGTTGGTGTGACTCCGTCATAAAGCACTCTTTCCATACACTAGTCAGTCATTTCCATTCCTTGTGAAGACGGGGCTGGCAGTAAGGGAGCCGAGGTAGCCAGGGGTGGGATTACCCTTTGGTTTCTTTAAGGTTTTTCTCTCTTAATTAGCAGCTTTAAAACATCTTTAGTAGCAGATCAATTTTATATTAAACTTAAATTCTATTATTGTAGAACACTTAAGGATAATCAGAAATTTGGTATGATAATCTCAAAAATTCTGACAACAAAATGTTGTCTTTTGGTAATACTTCTGGTAGAAAGTATAAGCATAGTGAAAAAGTTATTAGTAATGTTTCCACAGGGAAAATGTTTAGATTCAGTTTGTGTGTTTCAGTTGCTAAGTCGTGTTTGACTCTTGCAACCCCATGGACTGTAGCCCACCAGGCTCCTCCGTCCATGGAATTCTCCAGGCAAGAGTACTGGAGTGCGCTGCCATTTCCTTCTCCAGGGGATCTTCCTGTCCCAAGGAATTTGAACCTGGGTGTCCTGCATTGCAGGCAGAGTCTTTACCGACTGAGCTACGAGGGAAGCCCAGATTAAATTTGGGCAATACCATTTTTCTAAATTAAAATAGCATTCAACACATATCTCAGAAGACAGTGATTCACTGTTACTTTATTGGTAAACTTAACATTTTTACAAATATTCAGTAATTTTTTAGGTAGATTTCCTTAATTAGGTTTTAAAAAATATAAAAGTAACCCATTTTCAGTCTCAAGAATAGTAAGCAGTTTTAATTCTAGTCTTTGTTTTCTGTTTCTTAACATGTAGAAATGCCCCAGAACCTTAGTATAACCTATCATTAGAGCATTAGTGGTGGATTTATAACAAAGCATTTAAAAAAAAAAAAAAAACACCTGGCATGATGGCAGTTTTCACTCTGTGGTGGTTCAACCACGTAGGTATAGATGATCCTTTATAGAATATGAATGTATTTTAACCTGCTTATATTTTAGCTAGTTACAATGTAAGCTTCAGATCAGATCAGATCAGTTGCTCAGTCGTGTCCGACTCTTTGTGACCCCATGAATCGCAACACGCCAGACCTCCCTGTCCATCACCAACTCCCGGAGATCACTCAGACTCAGGTCCATCAAGTCGGTGATGCCATCCAGCCATCTCATCCTCTGTCGTCCCCTTCTCCTCCTGCCCCCAATCCCTCCCAGCATCAGAGTCTTTTCCAATGAGTCAACTCTTCACATGAGGTGGCCAAAGTACTGGAGTTTCAGCTTTAGCATCATCCCTTCCAAAGAAATCCCAGGGCTGATCTCCTTCAGAATGGATTGGGTGGATCTCCTTGCAGTCCAAGGGACTCTCAAGGGTCTTCTCCAACACCACAATTCAAAAACTTCAATTCTTCGGCGCTTAGCCTTCTTCACAGTCCAACTCTCACATCCATACATGAGCACAGGAAAAACCATAGCCTTGACTAGACGAACCTTTGTTGGCAAAGTAATGTCTCTGCTTTTGAATATGCTGTCTAGGTTGGTCATAACTTTCCTTCCAAGGAGTAAGCGTCTTTTAATTTCATGGCTGCAGTCACCATCTATAGTGATTTTGGAGCCCAGAAAAATAAAGTCTGACACTGTTTCCCCATCTATTTCCCATGAAGTGGTGGGACCGGATGCCATGATCTTCGTTTTCTGCATGTTGAGCTTTAAGCCAACTTTTTCACTCTCCACTTTCACTTTCATCAAGAGGCTTTTGAGTTCCTCTTCACTTTCTGCCATAAGGGTGGTGTCATCTGCATATCTGAGGTTATGGATATTTCTCCCAGCAATCTTGATTCCAGTTTGTGTTTCTTCCAGTCCAGCGTTCTCATGATGTACTCTGCATATAAGTTAAATAAGCAGGGTGACAATATATAGCCTTGACGAACTCCTTTTCCTATTTGGAACCAGTCTGTTCCATGTCCAGTTCTAACTGTTGCTTCCTGACCTGCATACAGATTTCTCAAGAGGCAGATCAGGTGGTCTGATACTCGCATCTCTTTCAGAATTTTCCACAGTTTATTGTGATCCACACAGTCAAAGGCTTTGGCATAGTCAATAAAGCAGATATACATGTTTTTCTGGAACTCTCTTGCTTTTTCCATGATCCAGCAGATGTTGGCAATTTGATCTCTGGTTCCTCTGCCTTTTCTAAAACCAGCTTGAACATCAGGAAGTTCACGGTTCACATATTGCTGAAGCCTGGCTTGGAGAATTTTGAGCATTACTTTACTAGCGTGTGAGATGAGTGCAATTGTGCGGTAGTTTGAGCATTCTTTGGAATTGCCTTTGTTTGGAATTGGAATGAAAACTGACCTTTTCCAGTCCTGTGGCCACTGCTGCGTTTTCCAAATTTGCTGGCATATTGAGTGCAGCACTTTCACAGCATCATCTTTCAGGATTTGGAATAGTTCAACTGGAATTCCATCATCTTCACTAGCTTTGTTCGTAGTGATGCTTTCTAAGGCCCACTTGACTTCACATTCCAGGATGTCTGGCTTTGGGTGAGTGATCACACCATCGTGATTATCTGGATCGTGAAGATCTTTTTTGTACAGTTCTTCTGTGTATTCTTGCCATCTCTTCTTAATATCTTCTGCTTCTGTTAGGTCCATACCATTTCTGTCCTTTATCGAGCTCATCTTTGCATGAAATGTTCCTTTGGTATCTCTAATTTTCTTGAAGAGACCCCTAGTCTTTCCCATTCTGTTACTTTCCTCTATTTCTTTGCACTGATCACTGAGGAAGGCTTTCTTATCTCTTCTTGCTATTCTTTGGAACTCTGCATTCAGATGTTTATATCTTTCCTTTTCTCCTTTGCTTTTCGCTTCTCTTCTCTTCACAGCTATTTGTAAAGCCTCCTCAGACAGCCATTTTGCTTTTTTTCATTTCTTTTTATTGGGGATGGTCTTGATCCCTGTCTCCTGTACAATGTCATGAACCTCATTCCATAGTGCATCAGGCACTCTATCAGATCTAGGCCCTTAAATCTATTTCTCACTTCCACTGTATATTCATAAGGGATTGGATTTAGGTCATACCTGAATGGTCTAGTGGTTTTCCCTACTTTCTTCAATTTAAGTCTGAATTTGGCAATAAGGAGTTTATGATCTGAGCCACAGTCAGCTCCCAGTCTTGTTTTTGCTGACTGTATAGAGTTTCTCCATCTTTGGCTGCAAAGAATATAATCAATCTGATTTCGGTGTTGACCATCTGGTGATGTCCATGTGTAGAGTCTTCTCTTGTGTTGTTGGAAGAGGGTGTTTGCTATGACAGTGCGTTCTCTTGGGAAAACTCTATTAGTCTTTGCCCTGCTTCATTCCGTATTCCAAGGCCAAATTTGCCTATTACTCCAGGTGTTTCTTGACTTCCTACTTTTGCATTCCAGTCCCCTGTAATGAAAAGGACATCTTTTTTGGGTGTTAGTTCTAAAAGGTCTTGTAGGTCTTCATAGAACCGTTCAACTTCAGCTTCTTCAGGGTTACTGGTTGGGGCATAGACTTGGATTACTGTGATATTGAATGGTTTGCCTTGGAAACGAACAGAGATCATTCTGTCGTTTTTGAGATTGCATCCAAGTACTGCATTTCGGAGTCTTTTGTTGACCATGATGGCCACTCCATTTCTTCTGAGGGATTCCTGCCCGCAGTAGTAGATATAATGGTCATCTGAGTTAAATTCACCCATTCCAGTCCATTTCAGTTCGCTGATTCCTAGAATGTCGACATTCACTCTTGCCATCTCTTGTTTGACCACTTCCAATTTGCCTTGATTCATGGACCTAACATTCCAGGTTCCTATGCAGTATTGCTCTTTACAGCAGCGGACCTTGCTTCTATCACCAGTCACATCCACAATGTAAGCTTACCCGTGTTAAAGTTTTCCTGCTGAAAGTTTGTCATTTTATCTTTGATAAGTACATAACTTTTTTCTCCCTTGCTCTTTTTCCTTCCCTCCCATCTCTCATTATTAAACTTCACCATGCAGAGCTCACAATGCCTGTCAGCACCAAGCTCCATGACTCAGGAGTTTCCCGGAGCTCCTGGGAAAGATCAGTCACTACGACCTCCATTGTTCAGAACAGCCTCCCAGGAGGGTTACCAAGAACTCACACAGGAGCAGAGAGATCAACTGAGGGCAGATATCAGCATCATCAAAGGCAGATACCGGAGCCAAACTGGAGTAAGGCTTTCCCCCTTCATCGTAATTGTAAAACTTTTACAGATTGTTTTTCCTGTTTTTGATATGTATTTTTTTGATTTGTAAATGTGCTCTCTTTATAAAGGGCTGAAATACATGGATCGGTCAAACAGTTATGTGGTAACACATTTTGGTAATTTTATGAGAAAGGGAAGGCCTAGTCCCAAGAAAATGGCAAAAGCAAATAACATTCTTTTTCAAAAGCAAATAACTCTTTTTCATTATGTCCCTTAGTTAACTTTCTGTCATTTTATTTTTTGTTTAAGGAGGATGATGCCCTTAACCCACCAGGACCGAGCAGAACCAGTTTGGCTATTAGCCAGTCACATTTAATGACTGCGCTTAGTCATACTCGGCCGTCCATCAGTGAAGATGACTGGAAGACCTTTGCTGAGTTGTAAGTAACAAATTCTGATTCAGAAGTATACATACTACTACAAGCGACAGTTCTTCAAACTTCTAGAGTTCTTTTTCGAATCACAAATATGTGGAATATTTAAAAGCCAATTCAAAAACATTTGCTTAGCAGCCATGCATTCAAACACTCAAAAATGTCAGGAATAAAGAAGTCAAAAATAAATTTTTATTTTTATATAAATGTATGTTTATATAAATCGGACTTAATCAAATAGTTAATGGACTTTTTAAATTTTAAAAACAAAAAGTATATTAATGAAACATGATTTCTCTCTACAACGATCCCCATTTCTAACTTAAATAACCACAGTAAGACTAAACTGTTTTCAAATTAAATCTAGTTTCAATAAACTTGGCCTGATTATTTATATAAGTCAGCAAGAATAGTAATTGACTATATAGGTGCTTTTTGCTGGAAATTTTTAGAAGGAATCTCAGTTTGGTGTTTTAGAAGACTTGATGCTTGGAAGCCAAGGCAAGTACTTACCATAAGATTTTGCTTGCAGTAGCTATATACTGTTGACCCTCAAACAACATGGACTTGAACTACAAGAGTCGATTTCCAGTAAACATGTACTGTAGTACTACACAATCCATGGCTTGTTGAATCTGTGGATACAGAGGCTGACTGAAGATTTATGTCTGTTAGTGAGGGGTGGGGTTGGTACGCCTTACTCCTGTGTTGTTAAAGGGTCAGCCGTATTCAGGTGGCTTAAATTCCTCTCTTTTGGAGGTCCCCAAGATACCCTCAAGTCCCTATACCTGCCCGGAAATGACCTTCCTAAACTCATCTGGGAAGATTACTGGGAACTCTGAAAAACAGGTACCAGGCGGGTTTTCCAAGGGGCGTTATTGGTTCCATAAAATCAATCTTAGTTTCTTAGGACTGGTCTCCTTTGTTCTCCGTGCACTCTCACGTGTGACATTACAGTCAAAGCCTTGGTAAGACAGCCGGTGCTTCCAACTGTGTCCTGTCACAAGGAGAAAGGATTCTCATGGAACTTATGGAAATAACTGTAGCCAGAGGAATATTGTTTGAGAGTTTCTGAATTCTGGAAGGATCAGGTAGAAAACATGTTTCATTTTTGTTCACAAAGGCATATTTAGCCAAATTATTGATGGCTTAAAAGAAAAAGTTTTCCTTAAATCTGGAAAAAATAAAACAATACTTGATAAACCCAAAGTCATAAAAACTATGATGTCCTCAGTAGTTCATTCAGTCCCATGTAATTAACTTTTATGGATCTTTTGTTAGCAGTTTTACGAAGCCATCAGTTTCTCCATTAGAGTTCTACAAATTCTTACCTGATTCAGTGATATAAACTTTCTGAAAGTTACCAGAAACCAGCTCTTGTTAGAGTACGTCCATGAGTCTCACTGAAGATCTAGCACTTTCGCAGGAACACTTTTACAATAATTATAAATGACAAAAGACTTAAAAATGGCCGTGGTTAAAGATTTGATGAAACTCTTTACTGTCTTTGCCAACTTTTCTGTAAATCTGAAGCTCTTCTAAAATAAAAAAAAAATCTGATGAAGCATCACTATGATGCAGTTGATGAGGAAATTTGGTCATTTCTGTAACATACAATTTTAAAAGATAACTGGAATTATAGGAGTTGTATACAGTTCCTAAATGTCTGATATGTAATATTCATAAGGCATGTTAATAACATACCCATATAAATATAACTGAGTATCGTTTGTAGTATTTTTTCTTGACAATGCTTCCTGTGTAATGTAATATATCAAGTAAGCCTAATTTATCTTTCTCTTTTTGTAAGGAGAAAGGGAATAGATCTCTTGAGATGTTCCAGGGGATCTCTGGAAAATCACAAGAGTTAATTCAAAGTCAAAAAGCCTTATTTAGAATTTGGGGAAGTTTGTCAAAACTATCAAGAGGTTTTAAAACACCAGTACTATCTTACGTATCTTACTATTAAACAATACTTACTCGCTTAACCATAGTGTCAGATTTTGCAGGCAAATGCAGAGTTACATAGTTGTAAAAATGAAACACTTAAGACTTTCTTAAGACATGAGGCATAGGGAATTCTTTGGATAAAATAGGATTTTGATTTCTAAAAATGTTTTCTATGAAGACTACTTAAAAAGGTAAAGAACCTTTCATAGTCTCAGCAGTAGCAGACCAATAGCCAAAAAAATTTTTGTCCTGAAGGAGAACATTTTAATATCAGTAGTATATAAACTAAAACTTTTTTTAAACCCCATAGTAAATTCATTCCATTTTTCCACCTTGACTACACAAAGTCTGTCTCTCTGCAAGTTTCTGTATTTGTTCAGTTTGTCCTTTATTCTTTCCCATTCTGAAACAGTCAGAATAGAGTTGCGTAGCTGTTTTCCTTGTAAATTCTCAGTTCTAGTTAAAGACATTAATTAGAATTCTTAACACAAAACTTAACTTGTAATTTTGAACTGTTACACTAGCATTTTGTAGACTGGTAGATTACTGCATACATTTCATAATTTCCGGAAGAATACACCTTAACAGTACGATTCTTCAGTGTAGAATAGGACACATTTCTTTATACTTTGAAATATTTTTATTTTCTACATTGTAAGAACCCAAAAGTAAATAATACTATGTTCAGTAGTTAATGTTTCAGTATTTTATCATATTTAAAAATGATCTAGATATCCAGTGAATTTTCATCATTTACCAAAACTAAGGGTTTAAGTTACTGAAGAGATTACGGAAACAAAGGAGACATACCATAAAAATTATTACTGAGAAGTTCACTTATGAAAATTTTATGGGATATTAAAGCAGTTAACTGTCATGGCAAGTTTCATAACATATACTTTAACTTTTATTTAGTGGACAGTATCCCAGATCACTTTATTTGGATTAGTTTGTATTATGTTTCTGAGAGTTGAGAAATCTTAAATTTGTGCTTTTTTCTCTAAGCCAATTAAGTAAATCATTTTACAAATTATGGCAATATTCATCCAAAATACCATATATACATTGATATAACAAACACAAACAGATCCTGTTTAATTTCCATCCCCAAATTTTAGCCTTGGGAGGTTTTTTTTTTTAATTGGAATATTTTACTGTGTTGTTAGTTCTTATACAGAACGTGTATCGGGTATTTGTATACATGTATCCTTTCGCTCCCTCTTGAGCCCCCCTTCTGCCCCACCCCTCTAGGTTGCAACAGAGCCCCCAGCTGAGCTCCCCCTGTTACTCAGCAGCTTCCCATGAGCTGTCTTACACATGGTAGTGTATATACGTCAGTTCATCCCACCCTCCCCTTCCCCCCACTCTGTGTCCACAAGTCCCTTTCTCTACATCTGCTTCTCTATCCCTGCCCTGCAAATAGGTTCATCATATATGCACTTACGATTCTTAGATTTAGATTCTAGATTCCACATATATGCAATAACATACAATACTTGTTCTGACTGACTTCACTTTGTATGAGACTCCAGGTTCATCCACATCACTCCATATGACCCAAATTCATTCCTTTTTAAACCATGGGAGTTGTTACGTGTGTGTGAAAGTTGTTCAGTCACATGCAACTCTTGCAACCCCATGGACTGTAGCCTGCCTGGCTTCTCTGCCCGTGGACTTCTCCAGGCAAGAACACTGGAGTGGGTTGCCGTTTCTTCCTCCAGGGGATCTTCCCGACCCAGGTCTTCTGCACTGCAGGCAGATTCTTTACCATCTGAGCCACTGGGGAAGCCCAGGAATTTTTATAAGTCTGTATTTTTTAAAAAGCCTCTCCTGTTTCTGCTCCTTTTTTTCCCCCCAGTCTCAGGTGATTGTGGACAGTGTTTTAGTTATCTCCTAGGATATGTACAGGGACAGAGGAAGAAAGTCAGTTTTCTGCTTACTTATGTTTAAATAGAGTTGATTTACAGCATTAGCTTCCGGTGTACTACAAAGTGATTCAATATTTATAGATTACACTCCATTTAAAGTTACTGCAAAATAATGGCTACATTTCCCTGTGATGAACAATACAGTCCTTGTTCCTTGTTTTATCCAGAGTAGTTTGTACCTCTTAATCCCCAAACCTGGCTTGCTCCTTTCCTTCCTTCTCTCGTCTAGTAACCACTAATTTGTTCCCTGTATCTGAGTCCATTTCTGTTTTGTTTTATGCATTCATTTGTTTTTTTAGATTCCAAAGTAAGTGATATGGTATTTGTCTTTTCTGATGGTACTCTCTAGGTCCATCCATGTTGTATCAAATGGCAGTGTTTCAGTCTTTTTTAATGGCTGAGTAGTACTCCTAAGTAATATTCCATCTTATTAAGCCAGTGGTTTATTGATGGACACTTCTGTTGCTTCTATTCCTTGGCAATTCTAAATAATGCTTCTTTGAACATTAAAATACATGTATCTTTTTAAATTACTATTTGTTTTTCTACTATATTACTATATTTATTAATATTCTATATATAGCAATATAGAGTATAGTAATACTATATAGCATTACTATACTATATTACTAGTTATAGTGTATAGTAATCTCTATATAGTAATATCTAGTATACTAATTAATACTAATCACATTCTGGGTAAATACACCCAGATTAGAATTGCTGGTTACATGGTAGTTCTATATTTTAGAGGAACATCCGTATTGTAGGGAGCCTCCATTTTGTTTTCAGTAGTGGTTAGTTACATAAACGTCCGTTGACACCAGTAGTGTCAGACGGTCCCCTTTTCTCCTCTTCCTTGCCGTTATGACCTATAGTCTTTTTGATGATAGCCATTCTGACAGCTGTGAGGTGGTATCTCACTGTGCTTTTGGTTTGCATTTCTCTAATTAGAGATGTTAGCCTTCTATCTGTATGTCTTCTTTGGAAAATGTCTGTTCTGATCCTCTGCCCATTTTTCCTCAGGTTTCTTTGATATTGAGTTGTGTGTACTCCTTACAGTCTGGGTGTTTCTGGTCACATCATTTGCAAATATTTCTTCCCATTCAGTAGGTTATCTTTTTGTTGATTATTTCCTCTTTCTAGGAGTCTGGAGGTACATTTATTATCAGAAGTCTAGAGTAATTATTTACAATTTCCTATCTTTAAATAGTTCTAACATCCTGATCTTTTACACTATCTGCAATCATTTTGAGGTGAATAGGGGAGGTCTGGGGGTTGGTAAAGAGAGGTGAACTTTTGAATTGTTTCTAGAGCCACATTTCTGATTTTGCAGAGACCAATTTGTAAAATATGGACAGTTTCTTATTTCCTCAAAAAACTGGATTGCAGCCTGAATGCTATCAAGGGCCTGACCCAACCATCCAGCTACATGAAGAAGATCTTTAACTATGAAGGAAATCAAAAGATGTTGCCTCTAAGAGACCCACGTTAGGGCAAAGGGCATGCACAGATTAAAAGTAAGGGGATGCAGGAGGATGCCATCGCAAGATGGCAGAGTAGAGGGCTGTGAGCTCACTCTCTTCCTGCAGAAACACCAAAACCACAACTAACTGGTGAACAACCATTTATAAAAAAAATTACTGGAACCTCCCAAAAAAGATATTCTACATCCAAAGACAAAAGCCACAATAAGATGGTAGGAGGGGCATTACTGCAAATCCCATACCTTCTGGGTGGGTGACCCACAAGCTTGGAAACAATTCTACCGTGGAAGTTATCCCACAGGAGTAAAAGTTTTAAACCCCACATCAGCCTTCCCAGCCTGGGGGTCCAGCCCCCAGAGAATCTGGCTTTGAAGGCCAGTGGGGTTTGATCACAGTATTTCTACAAGATGGGGAGAAACACAAAGTCTGCTCTTAGAGGGCACACACAAAGTCTCATGTATACAAAGACCCAGGGGAAAAGAGCAGTGACCTGATAAGAGACAGGGACAGACCTACCTGCTAGTACTGGATGGTCTCCTGCAGAGGTCAGGGAGAGAGGTAGTGGCAACCATGACTCACTGCAAGAACAAAGACACTGGCAGCACCGATTCTGGGATGTACTTACTAGCATGAATCCTCCCCGAGGCTGCCATTAGCCCCTGCAGGCTCCAGTGCTGGGTTGCCTCAAGCCAAACCACCAACGGGGCAGGAACACAGCCCCACCCATCAGCAGACAAGCGGATTAAAGACTCCCTGAACATGGCCCTGTGCACCAGAGGGACAAAATCCAGCTCTACCCACCAGTGGACCAGAATCAGCCTTTCTCATCAGGAAGCCTGCACAAACGTCTCAGTCAGCCGCAACCACCAGAGGGCAGTCAGAAGAACTACAGTCCTGCGGCCTGTGGAACAGAAAAAGCAATCACAGAAAGTGAAAGTGAAGTCACTCAGTCATGTCCAACTCTTTGCGACCCGGTGGACTGTAGCCTACCAGGCTTCTCCTTCCATGGGATTCTCCAGGCAAGAATACTGGAGTGGGTTGCCATTTCCTTCTCCAGGGGAATCTTCCCAACCCAGGGATCGAACCCGGGTCTCCTGCATTGGAGGCAGACGCTTTAACCCCTGAGCCACAGGGAAGCCCCAGAAAGTTAGTCAAAATGAGATTGAAAAGGAATATGTCCCAGATAAAGGAACAGGATGACACCCAGAAGAACAACTAAGTGAAATAAAGATAGCCAACCTACTAGAAGAAGAATTCGGAATAATAGTGAAGATGATCAAAGATCTCAGAAAAAGAATGGAGGCAAGGCTTGAGAAAGATACAATAGATGTTTGCTGAAGACTGAGAAGAACTAAGGAGCAAACAGATGAACAATCTGAAATGAAAAATACACCAGAAGGAATCAATAGAATAAGTGAAGCAGAAGAACAGATAAGTGACCTGAAAGATAATAGTGAAAATCACTGCCACGGAACATAACAAAAGACAAAGACAGTCTAAGAGACGTCCAGGACAATATTAAAGGCACCAATATTTGCATTACAGAGTTCCCAGAAGAAAAAGAGAGAAAGGATCTGAGAAAATATTTGAAGAGATAATAGCTGAAAAATTCCCTAACATGGGAAGGGAAATAGTCACCAACATCTAGGAAGAACAGAGAGTCCAGATAGGATAAACCTAAGTAGGAACATGTGTAAGGAACATGCTGAAACACATATTAGTCAAACAAAGATTGAATACAACAAAAGAAAAATTACAAACATTAAATATAAAAGCAACAAATGCCATCCAAGAGAACTCCCATAAGTTTATCAGCTGGTCTTTCAGCAGAAACTCTGCAAGCCAGAAGGGAGTGGCATGATATATTTAATACATGCAGAAAAGGCTGTTGACAAAATTCAGCATCCATTTATGATGAAAAGGCTCCAGAAAGTTTTTTCAGAGGAAACACACTATCAATATAACAAAGGCCATATATGGTAAAGCTACAGCTAACATCTTCAGTTCAGTCACGTCCAACTCTTTGTGACCCCATGGACTACAGCACGCCAGGCCTCCCTGTCCATGACCAACTCCCAGAGTTTACTCAAATTCATGTCCATTGAGTCAGTGATGCCATCCAACCATCTCATCCTCTGTCGTCCTCTTCTCCTCCCACCTTCAATCTTTCCCAGCATCAGGGTCTTTTCCAATGAGTCAGTTCTTCGCATCAGGTGGCAAAGTATTGGAGCTTCAGCATCGGTCCTTCCAGTGAATAGTTAGGACTGATTTCCTTTAGGATGGACTGGTTGGATCTCCTTGCAGTCTAAGAGACCCTCAAGAGTCTTCTCCAACACCACAATTCAAAAGCATCAATTCTTTGGTGCTCAGCTTTCTTTATAGTCCAACTCTCACATCCACACATGGCTAGAAAAACCTTTGTTTTTGACTAGACAGACCTTTGTTGGCAAAGTAATGTCTCTGCTTTTTAATATGTTGTCTAGGTTGGCCATAACTTTTCTACCAAGGAGCAATCATTTTTTAATTTCATGACTGCAGTCACCATATGCAGTGATTTTGGAGCCCCCCAAAATAGTCTGTCATTGTTTCCTATCTATTTGCCATGAAGTGATGGACCAGATGCCATGATCTTAGTTTTCTGAATGTTGAGTTTTAAGCCAACTTTTTCACTCTCCTCATTCACTTTCATCAAGAGGTTCTTTAGTTCTTCTTCACATTCTGCCATAAGGGTGGTGTCATCTGCATATTTGAGGTTACTGATATTTCTCCCAGCAATCTTGATTCCAGCTTGTGCTTCATCCAGCCCAGCATTTCTCATAATGTATCCTGCATATAAGTTAAATAATCAGGGTGACAATACACAGCCTTGATGTACTCCTTTCCCGATTTGGAACCAGTATGTTGTTCCATGTTCAGTTCTAACTGTTGCTTCTTGACCTGCATACAGATTTCTCAGGAGGTTGGTCGGGTGGTCTGATATTCCCATCTCTTGAAGAATTTTCCACATACTTAACAGTGAAAAGCTGAAAGCAGTCCCTCTAAACGGGAATAAGACTAGGATGCCCAATCTCACCAGTTTTATTTAACATAGTTTTGGAAGTCCTAATCATGGCAATCAGAGAATAAAAAGAAACAAAAGGACTCCAAGTTGGAAAAGACATTAAAATGTCACTGTTTGCTGTTGAAGTGATACTATACATAGAAAATCCTAAAGACACTACCAGAAACACTACTGAGCCCATCAATGAATTCATTAGAGTTGCTGGTTACAAAATTAATCCACATAAATCTGTTACATTCCTAGATACTTACAATGAAACAAAAAGAGAAATTAAAGAAGCAGTCCCATTTACCATCACAGCAAAAAGAATAAAATACCTAGGAATAAACCTACCTAAGGAGACAAAAAACCTTTACTGTGAAAACTGTGAGACACTGGTGAAAGAAATTGAAGATAACACAAACAGATGGGAAAATATACTATAGTCTTGGACTGGGAGCATCAATATTGTGAAAATGACTGTACTACACAAGCCACGCGACACATTCATTGTGATCTGTATGAAATTACCAATGGCATCTTTTACAGAACTAGAACAAAGAGTCTTAAAGTTCATATGGAAACCCAAAAGACCCTGAGTAAGAGCAATCTTAAGAAAAACAGCTGAGAGAATCAGACTTCCTGATGTCAAGACTATATTATAAAGCTATAGCCATCAAGACAGTATGGTTCTGGCACAAAAGCAGACATATCATCAATGAAACAGGATAGAAGCCCAGAAACATAAACAATGGAGGAGAGACAGTCTGTTCAATAAATGGTGCTGGGAAAACTGGACAGCTCCATGTAAAAAAAAAGAGAACATTTTTTAACACCATACAGAAGAATAAACTTGAAATGGATTAAAGGTCTAAATGAAAGGTCAGACACTATAAAACTCAGAGGAAAACATAGGCAGAACTCTGACATAATTCACAGCAATGCCTTTTTCAATCCATCTGTCAGAGTAATAGAAATAAGAACAAAAATAAGCAAATGGGACCCAATTAAACTCAAAATCTTTTGCACAGCAAAGGAAACCTTAAGCAAAAAGAAAAGCAACCCACAGAATGGGAGAAAATATTTACAAATGAGAGTTGACGAGGGATTAATCTCCAGAATTTACTAACAGTTCATGGAGTTTAATATCAAAATAAACAACCCAATCAAAAACTGGGCAGAAGACCTAAATAGACATTTCTCCAAAGATGACATACAGATGGCAAAGAGGCATAATGGAAAGATGTTCAACATCACTAATTACAGAAATGCAAATCAAAACTACAGTGAGGGCTTCCCTGGTGGTCCAGTGGTTAAGAATCTGCCTTGCAATGCAAGGGACATAGGTTCGATCCCTGTCTGGGAAGATCCCACGTGCCACGGAGCAGTTAAGCGTGTGTGCCACAACTACTGAGGCCGAGCGTGCGAGAGCCTGTGCTCTGCAACAAGAGAAGCCACTGCAGTGAGAAGCCTGTGCACCACCACTGGAGAGCAGCTCCCACTTTCTGCAACTAGAGAAAGCCTGTTCGCAGCATCAAAGACCCAGTGTAGTCAATAAATAAATAAATTCTATTAAAAAAAAACTACAACGAGATATCACTTTACAGCAGTCAAAATGGCTGTCATCAACAAACCCACAAACAGTAAGTGCTGGAAAGGGTGTGGAGAGAAGGGAGCCCTCCTCCACTGTTGGTCAGAATGTACACTGAGACAGGCACTGTGAACAGTATAGGTGTTCCTTAAAAACTCAAAATAGAGATACTCGATGATCCTGCAATTCCACCCTGGGCATGTATTTGGAGAACAATAGTCTGAAAGAGTACATGCACCCAGTGTCCACTACAGTTCTATTTACCAGAGCCAAGACATGGAAACAACCTAAGTATCCTCTGACAGGTGAGTGGATACAGAAGATTTGGTGCATACACACACAGGCATATTACTCAGCCATTACAGAAATGAAATAATGGACCTAGAGATTGTCATACTGAATGAAATAAGTCAGACAAAAAAAGACAAATACCATATATTGCTTTTCTGTGGAATCTAAAAAAAAAATTATTCAAATGAAAGGGAATGGACAAAGATACTCCATCCAAACAAATGACAAAACAGGGATTGCAATTCTCATATCATACAAAATGGACTTGAAAACAAGATTATAAAGAAAGATAAGGAAGGACATTAATGATAAAAGCCTCAATACATGGAAAGGATATGACACTTGTCAACATATATGCACCTAATATAGGAGAACCCAAATGTATAAAACAAATACTAACAGATTCAAAGAGAGAGAATGAAAGGACCACAGTAAGAGACCTTAACACCCCTCTCACATCAATGGGCAGACCTTTGAGACAGAAAGTGAATAAGGCAACAGAGATCCTAAATGATAAAATAGCAGTTAGACTTAATTGATGTCTTCAGAACATAACATCCAAAAACAAACAAAAAAACCAAAATACATTCTTTTCAAGTGGACATGAAATATTCTCTAGGGTTGACCGCATCCTAGGACACAAAACAAGCCTCAACAAATTTAAGAGTATAGAATTATTTCAAGCATCTTTTCTGATCATAATGGCATGAAACTAAAAGTCAACCACAAAAAAAAACGAGAAAAAAAATTACATGCAGACTAAACAATATGCTACTAAAATCCAAGTGGTCAGCAAAATTGAAGAAGTGAAGTACTTTGAGGCAAATGACAATGAAAACAGAACCATATAAAATCTATGGGATGCAGTGAAAGCGGTTCTTAGAGGGACGTTCACAGCAATACAGGCTTCTTTAAGAAACAGGAAAATATAACAACTTAATCCACCACTTAAAGAACTAGAAAAAGAACAAACAAAATATCACAATGAAGGAGATGATAATAAAACTCAGAAGTAAAATAGATATAAGAAACATAAGAAAAGATCAATAAAACCAAGAGCTGGTTCTTTGAAAGGTAAACAAAATTGGCCAGGCTTAGTAATAAGAAAAGAGGGAAGACCCAAATAAACAAAATATGAAAGAGAAGAAATCACAACTGATGCCGCAGGCGGAGGAAAGGTAAGAATAGTATAAACAGTTGCTGTGTAGTCACTAAGCTGTGTCTGACTCTTCGCAACCCCATTTTTGGGGTTGCAGCAAGCCAGACTTCCCTCTCCTCCAGTGTCTCCCAGAGTTTGCTCAAGTTTATGTCCATTGAGTCAGTGATGCTATCTAAACATCTCATCCTCTGCCGCCCTCTTTACTTTGTTCTACTATGAACGTACTGTGTTCTACTGTGAACAATCATGTCAACAAATTTGACAGCCTGGAAGAAATGGATCAATTTTTAGAACAACAGCCCACCAAAACTGAATCAAGAAGAAATAGATAACCTGAGCAAACCAATCACTAGAAATGAAATAGAATCTAATTTTTAAAACTCCCTTCAAACAAGAGCCCAGAACCAAATAGCTCACTGGGGAATTGTACCAAACATACCACGAAGAAATCACATTGATCCTTCCCAGACTCTTCCAAAAGATTGAAGAGGAAAGAATACTCCCAAAGATATTCTTTGAAAGCACCATCACTTTGACACCAAAACCAAACAAAGACAACCAAAAAAGAAAATTACAGGCGAATACCTTTGATGAATAGAGACACAGAACTTCTCAACAACACGTTAGCAAAGCGAATCCAACAACACGTGCAGAAAGGCACACACCACGACCAGTCTGGATTCATCTCAGGGTCACAGGATGATTCCGCTTCTGAAAATCAGTGGGATGCAGCACATCTGGATGACAGTAAAAGTGACTGGTGAAAGGAATCCAGGTTGGAAGAGAAGAAATCAAACTGTTTGCTGATGACGTGGTACTATATACACAGAAGATCCTAAAGACGCTACCAGGAAGCCATAAACAAAATGAAACACAACCTACAGACTAGGAGAAAATATTTCTCCCAGTGATGAACTAGGAGATGCAACTGACAGAGGGTTAATATCCAAAATATACAAACGGCTCATACAGGTCAACAACAAAAAAACAATCAACCCGATTGAAAAATGGGCAGGAGACCTCAGTAGACATTTCTCCTAAGACAACATACATATGGCCAATCGGCACACAAAAAGATGCTCAGTGTCACTAATTATTAGAGAAATGCAAATCACAACCAGAGTGAGGTACCCCCTCACACCAGTCAGCATGGCCGTCATTAAAAATTCTACGGATAAAGAATGCTGGAAAGGGTGTAGTGAAAAGGGAGTGCTCTTACACTGTTGCTGGGAATGTAAATTGATACAGCCACTATGGAAAACAGTATGGAGGTTCCTCAAAAAACTAAAAATACAGTTGCCAAAATATCCAGAATCCCTTTCTTGGGCATATAGCCAGACAAAACTATTAATTTGAAAAGACACCCAAGACCCCTGCTTACACAGCAGCATATTTATTATAGCTGAGACATCAGTTCAGTCACTCAGTCGTGTCCGACTCTTTGCGACCCCATGGACTGCAGCACACCGGGCCTCCCTGTCCATCACCAACTCCCAGGGTTTACTCAAACTCATGTCCACTGAGTCGGTGATGCCATCCAACCATCTCATCCTCTGCCGTCCCCTTCTCCTCCCGGCCTTCAGTCTTTCCAAGCATCAGGATCTTTTCAAATCAGTCAGTTCTTCACATTACTGCTACTGCTAACTCACTTCAGTCGTGTCCGACTCTGTGTGACCCCATAGATGGCAGCCCACCAGGCTCCCCCATCCCTGGGATTCACCAGGCAAGAACACTGGAGTGGGTTGCCATTTCCTTCTCCAATGCATGAAAGTGAAAAGTGAAAGTGAAGTCGCTCAGTCGTGTCCGACTCTTAGCAACCCCATGGACTGCAGCCCACCACGCTCCTCTGTCCATGGGATTTTCCAGGCAAGAGTACTGGAGTGGGGTGCCATTGCCTTCTCCATCTTCACATTAGGTGGCCCAAGTATTGGAGTTTCAGCTTCAGCATCAGTCCTTCGAATGAATATTCAGGGCTGATTTCCTTTAGGATGGACTGGTTGGATCTCCTTGCAGTCCAAAGGCCTCTCAAAAGAGTCTCCTCCAACACCACAGTTCAAAAGCATGAATTCTTTGGTGCTCAGCTTTATTTATAGTCCAACTCTCACATCCATACATGACTACTGGGAATACCATAGCTTTGACTAGATGGAACTTTGTTGGCAAAGTAATGTTTCTGTTTTTAAATATGCTGTCTAGGTTGGTCATAACTTTTTTTCCAAGGAGTACGTGTCTTTTAATTTCATGGCTGCAGTCACCATCTGCAGTGATTTTGGAGCCCAGAAAAATAAAGTCTGACACTGTCTCCACTGTTTCCCCATCTATGTGACATGAAGTGATGGGCCCGAATGCCATGATCTTAGTTTTCTGAATGTTGAGCTTTAAGCCAACTTTTTCACTCTCCTCTTTCACTTTCATCAAAAGGCTCTTTAGTTCTTCACTTTCTGCCATAAGGCTGGTGTTATCTGCATATCTGAAGTTATTGATATTTCTCCTGGCAGTCTTGATTCCAGCTTGTGCTTCTTCCAGCCCAGCGTTTCTCATGATGTACTCTGCATATAAGTTAAATAAGCAGGGTGACAATATACAGCCTTGATGTACTCCTTTCTTGATTTGTAGCCAGTCTGTTGTTTCATGTCCAGTTCTAACTGTTGTTTCCTGACCTGCATACAGATTTCTCAAGAGGCAGGTCAAGTGCTCTGGTATTCCTGTCTCTTTCAGAATTTTCCAGTTTATTGTGATCCACACAGTCAAAGGCTTTGGCATAGTCAATAAAGCAGAAATAGATGTTTTCCTGGAACTCTCTTGCTTTTTTGATGTTCCAGAAGATGTTGGCAATTTGATCTCTGTTTCCTCTGCCTTTTCTGAATCCAGCTTGAACATCTGGAAGTTCACAGTTCACATACTGTTAAAGCTAGGCTTGGAGAATTTTGAGCATTACTTTGCTAGTGTGTGAGATGAGTGCAATTATGCATTAGTTTGAGCATTCTTTGGCATTGCCTTTATTTGGGATTGGAATGAAAGTTGACCTTTTCCAGTCCTGTGGCCACTGCTGAGTTGTCCAAATTTGCTGGCATATTGAGTGCAGCACTTTCACAGCATTATCTTTTAGGACTTGAAATAGCTCAACTGGAATTCCATCACCTCCCCTAGCTTTGTTCATAGTGATGCTTCCTAAGGCCCACTTGACTTCACATTCCAGGATGTCTGGCTCTAGGTGAGTGATCACACCATCGTGATTATCTGGGTCTGAAGATCTTTTTTGTACAGTTCTGTGTATTCTTGCCATCTCTTAATATCTTCTGTTTCTGTTAGGTCTGTACCACTTCTGTCCTTATTGTCCCATCTTTGCATGAAATGTTCCCTTGGTATCTGTAATTTTCTTGAAGAGATCTCTAGTCTTTCCCATTCTATTGTTTTCCTCTATTTCTTTGCACTGATCACTGAGGAAGGCTTTCTTATCTCTCCTTGCTGTTCTTTGGAAGTCTGCATTCAAATGGATATATCTTTCCTTTTCTCCTTTGCTTTTTGCTTTTCTGAACTGAGACATGGAAACAACCTCAATGTCCATTGACAGATGAGTGGATAAAGAAGTTGCCGTGTGTGTGTATACACACACACACACATACCCCGGAATATTACTTAGCCAAAAAAGTGAAATAATTGCATTAGCAGCAACATGGATGAACCTGGAGGTTATCATACTAGGTGAAACGGGTCAGAAAGAGGAGACCTGTAGACGTATGCAACCCCAAGGCTGGCTGTTGTGCCCCTCTGTGTCTTTTTCCTGTTGTCTTTCCATAGGCAGCATAAGACACTTGTTTAGCATTAGCACTCTTCATGTGTTTTTCAAAAACAGAAGTTTTCTCCAGTTTAAAGGATCCACCTGGCCACTGACAGACAGGGTCTTAATGGTGACTGTAACCTGCAACCCTTTTTATGGCTTAACCATGAATGACCATAAGAAGTGTCCAAAAAGAGTGCAAAAGACGTAGCTTTCAGAAGATCCACAAAGTTTACTCACAGAGCTAGCCAAAGAAAGCAAAGTGCTTCATGGTCACAGGCAGTGAGAATGGGGCAGTGAAGATGGAGTCTCCCGTCTCCCACCAGAGCGCGTGATGCCGCCAGTTGCCGGCCTGCCCTCCGCTGCACTCACAGGAGCTCCTGGAGCGGGACTTCCCTGCACCAAGAAGACAGTGAAGCTTGAGCCAACAAAGGCCCCTGTGGGCTGGGACACCTTAAAGCCAGCTCCCTAAGAGCTGGCACAGCTGGACAGAGATCGCTGCTTATCACTTCCTGTCTCAGATCCTGAGTTTTCTTGATGCCCATCAGATTCAAGCTGATACTTAATCTTCTGGCTGGCTTCTCGCTGGTTAAGCCACAGAGAGTCACAAACCCATACCAGTCACAAAGCCAAGCTCTCAAGACATAGAACAAGGGGAAACCTCATCTGTTTAAATAAAGGGAACCCACTGCAGTGTGTCTCAACAAATGCACATCTATTAGAACCATAAAGTCACCAGTCTCTGAGGCCAGTGGGCTTGAACAATGGGCGTAAATTAGAACCTCCCCTGGTGGCTCAGCTGGTAAAGAATCCGTCTGTAATGCAGGAGACCCTGGCTCGATCCCTGGGTTGGGAAGATCCCCTGGAAGAGAGCATGGCAACCATTCCAGTATTCTTGCCTGGAGAATCCCCATGGACAGAGGAGCCTGGCAGGCTAGAGTCCATGGGGTTGCAAAGAGCTGGACACAACTAAGCGACTAGGCACACAGCACACACTGCATTTCCACTCTTTGGTTTTCCTCCTTATGAGAAGTGACACAAAAGCTACAGACAGAAGCAAATAGCCATGTTTGGGGAGAACTGGATCAACAGAAAACAAGAGTACTCAGAAGATATCTTTTCCAGAGTCACTGTAGCTAAGGCACTAGTTCACACAAAATTTTTTCTCCTGCTTCTGAATTTAGAAAAGGACTCTCCCCACTCTCACTTCCACTGAACCTGCAGGCAGAGACCCAGGAGACTGACGTGGTAAGGATTCTGACCCTTGACTGGCTCTTGTCAGAGGTCCCAGGATCTCCCACCTGCAGCGACGGGAGGCCTCCATATGCACCAAACTGCAGGGGTAGCAAAAACTTTCCCTTCTCGGTTCTTTGGCTTCTCTATAATTTACTGACATAAGATGTTAACAGGTGATAAACTAGTTTTGTAGATACAGGAACCCCATAAAAACAAGACTTATTGGCGGTCAATGAGCTGAGGCCTCTGTAGTGTCCTGAACTGAGGGAAGGGATGGGGCCTGAAGCTTCAGAGGTGAAGAGGGCAGTTCACAAGGAGATGAGACGAGCAGACTTTCACTCTGCCACACAGATAAAAAAAGTTATGTCTGGGAAGAGGCTGTCTGGTGCAGGCCCCAGTCTCAGTTCTTTAAGGCAGTTAAGGGAGAGGTAAAAGGCTTTCCTGGGTCTGCTGGGTCTTGATTTCCTTCAGCTCAAAATAATCCATGTGCCAAAGTGGTTCACTAGGGGGGCCATATTCTGCTCCCCTTCAACAAAATATGTGCTTATTGTAGAAAAATCAGAAAACAAAGGGGGGGAAAAAACCCCAGCAGTTTCCCTAAACCTCATTACCTCCCAAATCTTATTTATTTGTGTGCTTATGTTTTCTCTTACTAAAATAAGACACTGCACATAATGCTGTATAGCAGTCACTCGTCCATCCACACATCTTTAACATTGTTTCACATTTTAAATAAGTTTACTATTTTGTCATTTTATATAGTACAGCTATGGCATAACATCCAATTTTTGGACATAGAAGTTGCATCCAGGTTTTCAGTATGAGTAATGTGATAAACATTCTCTTACCTCTGTTTGCACATATCCCTAATTATTTCACTGGGATAGAAGTAGAATTGTTGCATCAGTTTACTCACATTTTTTTTTAATGCTTTTGAAATCTACTGCCAAATTGTCTTTCAGAAATGTATGTAGCAATAGCAATATAGTTATAGTACCAGCTTCACCTTACCCTAATGTTAAGTATTTTAGTCTCTCTCTAAACTTGGCCACCTCGTGCGAAGACTTGACTCATTGGAAAAGACCCTGATGCTGGGAGGGACTGGGGGCAGGAGGAGAAGGGGACGACAGAGGATGAAATGGTTGGATGGCATCACCGACTCGATGCACATGAGTTTGGGTGAACTCCGGGAGTTGGTGATGGACAGGGAGGCCTGGCGTGCTGCAGTTCATGGGGTCGCAAAGAGTCGGACATGACCGAGCAACTGAACTGAACTGAAACTTGGCCAATTTCGAGAAAAGTCGTATACGTCTTAAAATCTTACATTTCTCTGATTACAGTATAGTGGTTGATCATTGTCCTCTGTATTTTCTCTTTTCCAATTTGCCTGTTCATCCTCTGTGTTCCTTTTCTGTTGTAGTGTTCAACTTTTAAAAACTCTTATAAGAACTTTTATAAGAACTGTCTTTTGTTTCTTAAAAACTTGTTTGCAGCAATCCATTGTTTATGTTTTGTAAGTTCAGCATTTATAAGTATTAAATGTTATCTCATTTTTTTTTTTTAAGGTATGAAAGCTTTCAAAATCCAAAGAAGAGAAAAAATCAAAGTGGAACAGTGTTTCGACCTGGACAGAAAGTAACCCTGGCGTAAAATATGCTTCTGATTTTGCGTACGTGTGTGTATGTGGTGTTTGTCCCTGTGTTGTAACACTGAAAATGGTGTCTGTACGTGTCTTTTTAATTTAACTTGTTAATCTATAAAAACAAAGATTGGTAAACCTGTTATCTAATGATCAGGATTATTTGACAGTAATACTTTAAAATAAATTGAGATATTTATAACAGATTCTGTATTTTATTTCCTATATATGTAAATTCTTACTGAAATAAGGTTGGCCACATGGAATAACTGATTTTTTTTCTCCTTTGAAGAAGAGAGAATGTAATTAAGTACATTTCTTAGAATTCACGGTTGCATATTCAACATCTTTCTTTCATTTGATAAGTTTTGTGCACCTTGATTATTTTGGAAATAAAAAATTCAGTTATCTACTGATCCAGTGATCTGTTCTTTTTATCTGAAAATGTAGAATTTGCACACAATTTAAGTAAACTGAGTTGTTCCTTGAATCAGAAGTGAAATGACGTCCCCTAACACACTACATGCAGCTGCAAGGCCAGGAGCTTGAATGATGTGCAGTCCTCCCCGCCAGCTCCATGACAAACCTATCCTGCCATGCTGTGATCTATGAATAATTTGTAATGTCACTACCATCAACACAAGCTGTATAGCATAATGTGGTAAGGGGAAAGGAGAAAGGTCAGTGGAATATGCAAATGAATACATAAGAGAGCAAATAGAAATCTATCAGCGGTAACCACCGCCCTTCTTGCAACTAATCATTTGGCCATGACTGATAGGCTTTATTCCTCTTCCATTACTTGTTCCATGTTCCTCTGACTTCAGCCCTCACGTTAGTGGATTAGAAGCTTCCCTGGTGGCTCAGCTGATAAAGAATCTGCCTGCAAGGTGGGAGACCTGGGTTCAATCCCTGGCTTGCAGAAAAACCTCTGGAGAAGGGAATGGCACCCCACTCCAGTATTCTTGCCTGGAGAATCCCATGAACAGAGAAGCCTGGTGGGGTACAGTCCATAGCATCACAAAGAGGAGGACACGACCAAGCGGCTAACAAGTGGATTAGAGGCCTTTTTAAGTAGGGTGGTCTAAGCTGTCGTTTCCATCTTTGCCTCTGGTGACCTGAGACTGCAGGTGTCCTCCATTAAATTAGCCATGCACACTCGGTATCAGAAGCTTCCAGCCGTTCTTCTCCCATCACCCATTGTATAGCATCAGCTTCGTATTCACTCAGCCAACATTGTAAATCCTCCCCTTTCAAACCACCGGAATCATCACTACGTTCCCCTCCCAGAAGCATGCCTCCTTTGCTTACCTCTAAATCCACAAAGCCCAGAATCACAAGAAGGGCAAGCAAAGATGTTTGAGTCACTAGGAATTAACTGAGACATGTCATTCTCCCTCGCACTTTGGTTCCCAGCTCCTTAGCGCCTTCTATTAAGGCCACGGGCACTGGTTCACAGTACGTATACTGTGTACTGCATCTTGCAGAAAGCAACTCCAACTTCACAGTCAGTTATCTCCCCAGAAGCCTAGCTGTTTCCGGGTGAGGGGAATTTACGTTCAGTCTAGGGAATTCACTATAAAGTGAGTTTTGTGATCAGGAGCAAATGCCGTAAGGCATAGTGTAATAGTGTGAGAGTGTGTGGTGAGTTCGTGAAAGAAATGCTGGGCTGGAAGAAGCACAAGCTGGAATCCAGATTGCCGGGAGAAACATCAGTAATCTCAGATAATGCAGATGACACCACCGTTATGGCAGAAAGTGAAGAAGAACTAAAGAGCCTCTTGATGAAAGTGAAAGAGGAGAGTGAAAAAGTTGGCTTAAAGCTTAAAGTTGGCTTAGTTTAGAAAACTAAGATCATGGCCTCTGGTCCCATCACTGCATATGGTGACTGCAGTCATGAAATTAAAAGATGCTTGCTCCTTGGAAGAAAAGTTACAATCAACCTAGACAGCATATTAAAAATACAGAGACATTACTTTGTCAACAAAGTTCTGTCTAGTCAAAGCTATAGTTTTCCCAGTAGTCATGTATCGATGTGAGAGTTGGACTATAAAGAAAGGTGAGCGTCAAGGAATTGATGCTTTTGAACTGTGGTGTTGGAGAAGACTCTTGAGAGTCCCTTGGACTGCAAGGAGATCCAACCAGTCCATCCTAAAGGTGATCAGCCCTGAATATTCCTTAGAAGGACTAATGCTGAAGCTGAAACGAATACTTTGGGCACCTAATGTGAAGAACTGACTCATTTGAAAAGACCCTGATGCTGGGAAAGATTGAAGGTGGGAGGAGAAGGGGACGACAGAGGATGAGATGGTTGGATGGCATCACCGACTCAATGGACATGAGTTTGGGTAAACTCCGGGAGTTGGTGATGGACAGGGAGGCCTGGCATGCTGCAGTCCATGGGGTCACAAAGAGTTGGACACGACTGAGCGACTGAACTGACTGAACCTGGCTTCCCAGGTTGCTCTAGCAGCAAAGCATCTGCCTGCAAATGCAGGAGACCTAAGAGACTAGGGTTTGATCCCTGGATTAGGAAGATCCCCTGGAGGAGCACATGGCTACCCACTCCAGTATTCTTGCCTGGAGAATCCCATGGACAGAGGGGCCTGGCAGGCTGTAGTCCATAGGGTCACAAAGAGTCAGACAGGAGTCCTTCTTAGCCTAGCACCCAAGGTCTCTACCTCCAAATATATTCTTTAGATTTTGCATAAAAAAGAAAAATACATAGTTCTTGTCTGAGCCTCCTCCTTCTACACTGACATTGTTGTCTCCCTGGGGCATGTAGGGACAGGACAATAGAAGGAGCTTCCTTTTACAAGGCTGATCCCATGCAGATAGAGTATTGGGTATTCAAGCAAGGGACACCGGCTGGGCCACTATCAAGCAAGATTTCAAAAGGCTGGGGGTAAAAGGGACTCCAGTTTCTTCCATGTGTCCACATCCCACCAGGAATTCAACTCTTCCAATCAATACCTGTTGAGGTCCTTTAATGGACCGGAACCTGGTGGTCCAGAGTCGACGATAAGAAAGTAAAAATAAAAAAGGCTGATATTCCTTGGTTTATGCAGAAAACCAATAAAGCCCTTGATACTGGGCTTGCATCGCTCATGAAGGCACTGGGCGCTCTCTCGGGGGGCGGGGGGGGGCGGTGAAGTCATAGTGCGCCTTCTGGAGAGGGTCTTAGAAGCCTGGGCGGGAGAGCACGATGCGTTTCTACACTCCAGAGAATTAGCTGGAAAGAGAAAGAAAGACAGACACGGGGACCCAAGCTCTGATGGAACAAGGGTGTTTTATTCAACACAGTGTGGGTATATACGCTGTCTTACAAGGTAGCTTCATTCAACAAAGATAAAGATCAAAAGCCAGACTTACAATTTATCAAGGAAACATAAGGCAATACATATCAAAGAGAGAGGGTTGTAAATAATCACTTTTACTGTATGGTTCATAAAAAGGAAGAGGATCGTAAATAGTTACTTATCACCTTATGGTAAAACTAATGAAGGAAATGCATGCATTCCTCAGCCAGGAGCGGTTTGCCACCCCTCTTAATCCCTGAATATTCAGGAATTAATAAGGAACAGAGGATTCATGACAGATCCAAACAGCACACAAGAAGCCTCCTGTTAAATGCTTACTGACAAATACCTAACTTTTTCATAAGAGATCTAAAATGGCTGCGAACGAATAATGCCATCCAGTAAACTATGGGATCAGACTCCTGTTTTTGTGCCAGAATTTGGCACAAAAACAAAAATATAGATCAATGGAACAGAATAGGAAGCCCAGAGATAAACCCACACACTTATGGTCACCTGCTCTATGACAAAGGAGGCAAGAACATACAACAGATAAAAGACAGTGTTTTCAATAAGTGGTGTTGGAAAATGGGACAGCTATGTGTAATAGAATGAAATGAGAACATTCTCTAACAGCATATGCAAAAATAAAATTAAAAGAGAACCCTTTTACGCTGTTAGTGGGAATGAATTGGTACAGCCACTACAGAGAACAGTATGGAAGTTCCTTAAAAAACTAAAAATAGAACTACCATATGATCTAGCAACCCCATGCCTGCGCTATATCTGGAGAAAACCATACTTCAAAAAGATACATGTCCCTCAATGTTCATTGCAGCACTATTTACAACAGCCAAGAAAGGAAGCAACCTAAATGTCTATCAACAGAGCAATGGACAAAGAAGGTGTGATATATACATACAGAGGAATATCACTCAGCTATAAAAAAGAATAAGACAATGGCATTTCTAGCAACATGATGGAAGAAGAGTTATGACCAACCTAGACAGCATATTCAAAAGCAGAGACATTACTTTGCCAACAAAGGTCTGTCTAGTCAGTTCAGTTCAGTCGCTCAGTCATGTCCGACTCTTTGCGACCCCATGAATCGCAGCACGCCAGGCCTCCCTGTCCATCACCAACTCCTGGAGTTCTCTCAGACTCATGTCCATTGAGTCAGTGATGCCATTCAGCCATCTCATCCTCTGTCGTCCCCTTCTCCTCCTGCCCCCAATCCCTCCCAGCATCAGAGTCTTTTCCAATGAGTCAACTCTTCGCATGAGGTGGCCAAAGTACTGGAGTTTCTGCTTTAGCATCATTCCTTCCAAAGAAATCCCAGGGCTGATCTTCAGAATGGACTGGGTGGATCTCCTTGCAGTCCAAGGGACTCTCAAGAGTCTTCTCCAACACCACAGTTCAAAAGCATCAATTCTTTGGCACTCAGCCTTCTTCACAGTCCAACTCTCACATCCATACAAGGCTATGGTTTTTCCAGTGGTCATGTATGGATGTGAGAGTTGAACTATAAAGAAAGCTGAGCACAGAAGAATTAATGCTTTTGAACTGTGGTGTTGAAGGAGACTCCTGAGTGTCCCTTGGACTGCAAGGAGATCCAACCAGTCCATCCTAAGGATCAGTCCTGGGTGTTCATTGGAAGGACTGATGTTGAAGCTGAAACTCCAATACTTTGGCCACTTGATGAGAAGAACTGACTCATTGGAAAAGACCCTGATGCTGGGAAAGGTTGAAGGCGGGAGGAGAAAGGGACGACAGAGGATGAGATGGTTGGATGGCATCACCAACTCGATGGACATGAGTTTGAGTAAGTTCTAGGTGTTGGCGATGGAGGGAAGCCTGGCATGCTGCAGTCCATGGGGTCGCAGAGTTGGATACGACTGAGCAACTGAACTGAACTGATGGACCTAGAGATTATCATAGAAAGCAAAATAAGTCAAAGATAAATATCATATGATATCACTTATGTGGAATCTAAAAATGTGATGCAAATGAACTTATTTATGAAAAGAGTCACAGACTTAGAAAACAAAAAACTTACGGTTATCAAGAGGGAAAGGGGGGAGGAATAAATTAGGAATTTAGGGTTAACATATATACTATTATATATAAAATATATAATAAACAAGGATCTATGGTATAGCAGATACCATAGCACAGAGAACTCAACTCAATACTATGTAATAACCTATATGGGAAAATAATCTGCAAAACAATGGATATATTATTATTAACTGAATCAAAAAGATTCGACACTGAAAGACGAACCCCCCAGGTTGGTAGGTGGCCAATAGGCCAATATGCTACTGGGAAGAGCAGAGAAACAGCTCCAGAAGGAATGAAGAGGCTGAGCCAAGGCAGAAACAACGCCCGCTTGTGGATGTGTGATGGCGAAAGTCAAGTCCGATGCTCTAAAAAACAATATTGCATAGGAACCTGGAATCTTAGTTCCATGAATCAAGGCAAATTAGAAGAGGTCAAACTGAAGATGCCAAGACTGAACATCAACATTTTAGGAATCAGTGAACTAAAATGGACTGGAATGGGTGAATTTAACTCAAATGGCCATTATATCTACTACTGTGGGCAAGAATCCATTAGAAGAAATGGATTAGCCATCATAATCAACAAGGAGAGTCTGAAATGCAGTACATGTGTGTAATCTCAAAAACGACAGAATGAAAAAAAAAAAAGACAGAATGATCTCAGTTCGTTTCCAAGGCAAACCATTCAATGTCACAGTAATCGTCTGTGCCCCAACCACCAATGCCAAAGACGCTGAAGTTGAACTGTTCTACGAAGACCTGCAAGACCTTCTAGAACTAACACCAAAAAAGATGTTCTTTTCATTACAAGGGACTGGAATGCAAAAGTAGGAAGTCAAGAGATACCTGGAATAACAGGCAAGTTTGGCCTTGGCGTACAAAATGGAGAACAGTTTGCCAAGAAAACGCACTGGTCATAGGAAACACCATCTTCCACCAACACAAGAAACAACTCTATCCATGGATATCACCAGATGGTTAATACTGAAATCAGATTGATTATGTTCTTTGCAGCTGAAGATGGAGAAGCTCTATGCAGTCAGCTAAAAGAAGACTTGGGAACTATCTGTGGCTCAGATCATGCGTTCCTTATTGCAAAATTCAGACCTAAATTGATGCAAGTAGGGAAAACCACTAGGTCATTCAAGTATGACCTAAATGAAATCCCTTATGATTATACAGTGGAAGTGACAAATAGATTCAAGGAAGTAGATCTGATAGAGTGCATGAAGACTATAACCAAAGCAATCTACACATTCAATGCAATCCCTATCAAAATTCCAATGGCATTTTTCACAGAAGTAGAACAAGCAATCCTATAACTTATATGAAACCACAAAAGATTTCAAAGAACCAAAGGATCTTAAACTTATCTGGAGGCATCATACTCTCTGATTTAAAACTATAATATAGTAATCAAAACAGTAATAGTACTGCCATAAAGACAGACATGGTTCAGTGGAACCTAACAGAGAGCCCAGAAACAAACCCACATATTTATGGTCAATTTACGACAAAGCCAAGAACATGCCATAGTGAAAGGACAGTATCTTCAATAAATGGTACTGGGGAAACTGGACAGCCACACGCAAACAAATGGAACTGGAACATTATCTTACACCACACACAAAGTTTAACTCAAAGTGGATTAAAGACTGAAATGCAAGACCCGAAATCATAAAACTCCTAGAAGAAATAGTGGGTGATCTCCTTGACACAGGTCCCGGTGACAACTTTTTTGAATTAAAACCATAAGCAAAGGCAACAAAAGCAAAAATAAACATCAGCAAGATGAAAAGGTAAAGTACCAGTGTCAGACAATATTTGCAAATAATATTTCTGATAAGGGGTTAATATCCAAAATATACTAAGAACTCATTCAACTCGACAGCAAAAATAATGAAATAATCTAGAAAATGAGCCGAGGACCTGGACATTTTTTTCAAAGAAGACATACAGATGGCCAACAGGTACACGGAAGGATGCTCAACATCACAGATCAGGGCAATGCAAATCAAAGACACGACCAGATGACCACTCACATCTGTTAGAATGGCTGTTATCAGAAGCACAAGAAAAGAAAAATGCTGGCAAGGGTGTGGAGAAAATGGAGCCCTTGTGCACTGTGGATGGAAATGTAAATGCATCCAGCCGCCACAGAAAACAGTGTAAGGGCTTCTGAAAAAACTAAAAACGGAACTACCGTACGATCCAGCATTCCCATTTCTGGGTCTTTGTCCAGAGAGAACAAGAAACACTCATTCAAAAATATACAAGCACCGCCGTGTTCACTGCAGCATTATTTACAAGAGCCAAGTTGTGGAAACAACCTGTGTCCATTGATGGGTGAATGCATAAAGAAATGGCAGTACGTGTGCACAGTATGAACTAGCCTTATGAAAAGATTTAAATAACTAAAAAGACTTAAATCGTGTAATTTGCAGCAAGATAGATGGACCTTGAGGGCATTATGCTAAGTAAAACCATACAGTCTCACTTATGTGGAGAATCTAAAAAAATAGTAATAAAAACACAGCCTCATATACAAAGAATGAATTGGTGGCGACAGGGTGTGGAGAGGGGGCGAAATGGGTGAAGTCAAAAGGCACAAACTTCCAGCTGTCAGTCGTGGGGGTATGATGCCCACAGCACGGTGGCTGTAATGACAACACTGCATGGTACATCTGACAAGTTGTTAAATCTTAAAACTTTTCCTCACAAGAAAAGTTTGTAACTATGTATGGTGGCATACTAATAGACTTATTGTGGTGATCATTTTGTGATGTGTACAAAAGCCAAATCGCTGATGCTGTACGCCTGAAACTAATGTGTGTCAGTTATACCTCAGTTTAAAAATATTTTTTAAAGTAAACAAGTAACTCTCACATTCTGTTTGGGGACCACTGCTTTCCATTGCCCTTCTTAAATGAAGCCTTCTGTGCAGCAGGAAGGCTCCCCATGACAGCCAGTGCAGCTCTAGGCTGTCCTGTATGATACTGTCATTCAAGTGCCTACAGCCTCTGGGCCACAGTTCTTTGGGAGATCAGGCAGGTGTGCTGGGAGGTGGTGAGCTCAGTTCTCTGAGACTGAGGACTCCACTTCTTTAGCTACACCTGGAGATCCAACCAGTCCATTCTGAAGGACATCAGCCCTGGGATTTCTTTGGAGGGAATGATTCTGAAGCTGAAACTCCAGTACTTTGGCTACTTCATGTGAAGAGCTGACTCACTGGAAAAGACCCTGATGCTGGGAGGGATTGGGGGCAGGAGGAGAAGGAGACGACAGAGGATGAGATGGCTGGACGCCATCACTGACTCGATGGACGTGAGTCTCAGTGAACTCCGGGAGTTGGTGATGGACAGGGAGGCCTGGCGTGCTTCGATTCATGGGGTCGCAAAGAGTCGGACACGACTGAGCGACTGAACTGAACTGGGTCTCTCAAATCGTGAGTTGTTCCACAGTGCACCTTGTTAGTTCCATGGAAAATTTCTTGAGCCTGGCAGGTGACAGGCGTCAGTCCAGCCCATTCGTGACCAGCTTACCACAGCACAGGGGTCTTGGGCAGCCAGAGCTCTACCAGCTCCGCCTGCCAACTTTGCCGTGCTGGCTTCACACTTTCCACTAGTAACAGATCTGTGGTTTTTTTCTGAGATTTCTTTTACAGTGGTGGACATTAATGACTTTAAATATTTTGAGTTGTGCCGATCTACTCAAGATTGTGCCAGCTGGTGAAACCACCAGATACTTATCTCCACTTACTTCCGCAAGTCCCACAACAGTTTACACTTTGGACTTACCTTGAGGCTTCGCGAGTCTCCTCACAGTTGCCATCTTGCTTCCTTTAGGTTGATGGGTTCCCATTACTATTCCTTGTTGAAATGATGCCAATTCAACCAGACTTAGTGTTTCTGGCTGTCTTTTTTTTAATTGCTGTGTGACTTTATTACTCTAAGTATACAGTAAAAAACAAAAACTAGCCCGAATACATCAAATGATAGCACACGTGAACCCAAGACAGGCCAGTCTGCACCCGTCCTTCAGAGTTACGGGCACTGATACTGATGGCAAGGCCAGCGTGCTGGCTGTGGGGGGAGAAGGGGCAGGAGAGGGGTGAGGAGAGGGCAGCCCCCGCCTGTGTGTGTGTGTGCATCAGCTCGCCTGCACCCGTGGGCACCTGTGGGCGGGAGGGGAGGGGGGCAGGGAGCCAAGGGGCTGGCGGGCGCGGCCCCGAGCGTGGCCTCTGCTCACAGGCTCAACCAAAGAGAAAGCAGTCATCCACCACCGAGTGCCCCACTCAGCTGAGCCTCAGGCTGGGCTGCGGCCACCCCAGAGCCGTCCTCTCCAGGGCAGCTCCTCGGGAATCCAGACCTTCTCCTGCCCACCAGGACAGCGTCTGCACCCGGGACCTGCAGAACCCCCCACCTGGCTCAAGGTCTTGCCGGGTGGCTCTTCCCAGTGGGGCACCCAGGCTGAGCATCCCTTCTGCCTTTGTTACCCAAGGTCATCTCAGATGGGACCCACAGGTGCCCCCTCAGGTGCCCCAGAAAGAACCAATCACAGAGCAAGGCTAGGGGCAAGGACCTGGCAGGGCCTCCCCAAAGTGCTTACCTTGTGGAACAGGCTGGCCGCAGAGTCCAGTGCTGTTGCCCCCGAGACCTGGAGTTTCTCACACTCCAGTTGTCCTCCAGGAAGGATCCAGACAAACTTGAAGAGCTCAGAAGGCAAACTAAGAGCAGCCTGGAGAGTGGCAAAGAAGCAGTGAAATCAGGGGCTTCTGGGCTCCCTTCGCCACAGTTTGGGAGCCCCTGGCATCCCCAGCAGCCATCTTCAGGACCCACGTTGTTGCTGTTCAGTCGCCCAGTTGTGTCTGACTCTTTGCCACCCCATGGACTGAAGCAAGCCAGGCCTCCCTGTCCCTCAGCATACCCTGGAGTTTGCCCAGGTTCATGTTCTTTGCATCATGGATTCCATAGAGCCATCTCATCCTCTGACACCCCCTTCTCCTTCTGCCCTTGATCTTTCCCAACATCAGGGTCTTTTCCAATGAGTTGTCAGGACCCGTATCCTCACCAAAACTGTCGACTGACAAAACTCAAGCAACTCAGTAATGATTTGGGGGTCCTTTGGTCAAGGGAAAACAACCCACGGATTCAGGAGGCACAGGACCTCCCAACAGCACAGCCTCCTCCCAAATGCCTGGCAGGAGCTTCATCAGCCTTAGAGGCTATGTGGAAACAGCCTGATTGGTCAGGGGGCTTCATTAGGAGGCGAGCAAGCCCCGAGCTCTAGGGTCAGGTAAACGAGCCACAGCTGAGCTGCAGTGTAGTATAGCGTGCTCAGTGTATATCGGGTTCCCTGACAGGGGACTAGTTACTTTTAACAAAGCTAACTGGTATAAACAGGCCTTTGATGAGCTTCCTCAATTACCCCAAAGCAGATGTAGAAACTGAAGTCTTTATCAGCTGCATTTTATATACAGAGAGAACTAGCCTGAGAAGTGGTTCTCACCGCTGGAACTGTAAACATTTTTTTGGCTTTTCTTAAATTTTACTAGATTCTTTGCAACCTAACGGGGTCCCAGTCTCACGCCCACAGACACTGATTTACTTAGTTGCTTGCAAGAACTTCCCAGCAGGGTTTCCTTTTTCATTTTGTATTTTTTTGTTTTTAGTTGTTAAACCTCCACAGGGGATTGTAATGTGCTCCTGATTCACTGGTATAAATTCGGGGGAGGACAAGGAACCTAAAAACATACTCAAAATCCATATAAGTCTTAAAATATAAAACGTGGATAATCCGAGTGTGATATTTGTGAATTTGCTAAGTACAAAAGTACTGGCAAGTGACTATGGAGGAGAACGGATAGAAAATGAATTTTCCTTCAGCGAGAGATGATGGTGTTGGCCTTTGTAGTTCAGAACCTCTTAGTCCTGTTAATAAAGCCACAACCATGAGGACTACCAAGTCTGGTGAGGGTCCCCAGGGTCCCGGGTGAGCGGACGGTGGGCCGCAGCCCTGGGCCTCTCCCCAGCCCTGACGTGGCCGCCATTTTGAAACCCTGACAGACGCCATCATGTCCTAAATGCAGCCCCACTGTGAGACCCGAGTCACGAGGCTGCCCACGTCTCCCTCGTCCAAATTTAGGGCACTGTTAAGGACAAACAGGAATTTAAAATAAGATGCTTAATTCTGTTGAAAGTAAGGCAAGGGATTTTCCTTTAGGTCTGAGAAAACTTGTATTTTCTCACACTCTTTGAAATGTATTTTTAAGAAACTAAATAAGCCTTAGTCAGGTTTGCGCTCTCAGGGCCCTGGGAGCCATGCCTTTGACCTGTAACTGTCAGGCCAGGGCACCCCATCCTCCAGTTTCTGGGGAGAGTAGGAGCCACACTTCCGTGCCCCAAACTGCTCAAGTCTTCCTGTCACACAGACATGCTTGCCCCTTTCACCCCTCAGAAAGTCAATTAGCTAACGGAGGTGGTCGCCCCAGTCACCAGGGAAATTTAGCAAGAGCCGCATGTGACCAACGCTGCTGTGCCGTTCTCGGAGGACCACTTACTGTTTATCTGAGAACATGTATACAGTGACTGTACCTGCCTGGCCGCACAAAAGGGTCTTTGTGTGACCTCTGTTTTTGCGACCTTAGCCAAATGCCTGTGATGGAGCAGCGCATTCTAATTTAACCCTCAGTCAAGAGTGTTTTCTTTCTCTACTACCTTTTTGGAGAAGACGTCTGAATTCAGAGTTTTTTCAAACTATTTCCCCAACAGCACCTTCGTTCTTTAAAGTGATGGTCTTTTTAACTTGCACCTTTCCTATCCAGGGTGAGAAGTACTGAAGGTACAGGTGTTTTTGTCAAACTTGCTCCCTTCCACGACAGGTGGAACACAGAAGTGAGAGGAATTCCAAATAGCGATGATGTCACTAGAAGCTGAGGCTGACTGGAGCTGCTGCCTGTAATTGAGTAATTACTTCAAGCCAGGCTGTAATGTTCAGTGAGAAATAATGGTTCATGATTCCCACTTCTTGAAAGAAAAAAGAAAAAGAGAGTTTTTTTTAAGTTTTATATACACATTGTTAGGAATTAAAAATGTTAATAGCCCAATGTGTTCACCTTTCCCTTTGTGACATCTTTCATTACTTTTCAATTAAAAGAAATTTACCAAAATAATACATGTACAGTTATTTTTTTAAAAAGGCCAGGAATTCTAAATAGTTGTAATGAAAAACAGCAGTTCTTTGCTTTATCCTTCACTGTCTCCGTAACTGCATCAGGATTTACAGAGCCACGTACGAAGGTAAGAACCTACTGCAGAAGTATTACCTCACACAACGACTGGAGCCCGCTCGACAGCCTGTGTAAGGCTTCTGCTTCTGTGTCGGGGCTGGGCTCTAACATCACCAGGGCAGGCAGCCTGGAGGAAGATGGGCGTGGAAGGAGAGCAAGGACAAACCGGAGCCTGCATTCGTCTCTCAGCCCCTCGGCGACGGGGCTGGGGACACGGTCTGCGGGCCACATCGGCACAGACCTTCCATTATAGGGTGAGAGACACAGATGTACACTGTGAGTAAGAGGAGCCACTGGTGTTTGCTAAGGAGGCAAATGAAAATTCAATCTTAATTCTAAAAGATACTACACAAGTATCCACCAATTTATAAACAAATGGTCAGTTTATTCACTGGTTTAAAAATATTTCATTTAATAAATACCTTACTTTGTATTCATTTTATTGATCAGTCATTCTTTGAGTATCCTAATATCTATTACATATTGATGACAAATCTGTCAACCAAATCACGAGTACTACAACACTAGTGTCTTCTACTTACACCATTTTGGGGTGGAAAACCCTTATTTACATGAAACAAATGAATGAGATAAATTCAAAGTAAATATACTGGGAAAAATACATTTTAATCCACAACTCTGAATACTAGCATTTAGTTATTTACAATGGTAGTTACAATCAATTTTACAACTTTTGTGAAAAGAGATTATAACATACAGCTATGTATCTACAATATACAAATCATAACTTTCGTCCAACTAATAAACCATAACTGTGTATAAAAATGGTAACAGTTAAAACTGCTACAATTCAAAATCACTGTAATTAAATTAGATTCTGGTAAATTTTCCTGGGGTTGGGAAATAATGGTCAGCTCAGAAGAGGAGAGGAGGCAAGTACATGTAAGCCCCACTTTCTCCCACTTTGAAGCTGTTGCTCCCTGACGCAGCTGACCTGCCCTTGAAGTAAAATCTGTCCCTGAATCCTGACTAGAATTCCTGTACCTGACCTTCTAAATCTCAAACACTGTTTTAGGCCTGTTATGATGAATCCACAGCAGATGGCTTTAACTTTGGGGTGGACTTGTTTTCAGATACCGATGCTCAGTCGCTCAGTCGAGTCTGACTCTTTGCAACGTGTCTGACTCTTTGTAACGTGTCCAACTCTTTGTGACCACATGGACTGCAGCACACCAGACCTCCCTGCTGCTGCTGCTAAGTCACTTCAGTTGTGTCCGACTCTGTGCGACTGCAGACGGCAGCCCACCAAGCTCCCCCGTCCTGGGATTTTCTAGGCAAGAGTACTAGAGTAGGGTGCCATTGCCTTCTCCGCCAGACCTCCCTGTCCACCACCAAATCCCAGAGTTTACTCAAACTCATGTCCATTGAGTCGGTGATGCCATCCAACCATCTCATCCTCTGGAATCCCATTGTCTTCCCACCTTCAATCTTTCCCAGCATCAGGCTCTTTTCAAATGAGTCAGTTCTTTGCATCAAGTGGCCAAAGTATTGGAGTTTCAGCTTCAGCAATCAGTCCTTCCAATGAATACCCAGGACTGATCTCCTTTAGGACGGACTGGTTGGATCTCCCTGCAGTCCAAGGGACTCTCAAGAGTCTTCTCCAACACCACAGTTCAAAAGCATCAATTCTTCTGCGCTCAGCTTTCTTTATAGTCCAACTCTCACATCCATACATGACCACTGGAAAAACCATAGCTTTGACTAGATGGACCTTTGTTGGCAAAATAATGTCTATGTTTTTTAATATGCTGTCTAGGTTGCTCATAACTTTTATTCCAAGGAGCAAGCGTCTTTTAATTTCATGGCTGAGTCACCATCTGCAGTGATTTTGGAGCCCCCCAAAATAAAATCTGTCACTGTTTTTATTGGTTCCCCATCTATTTCCCATGAAGTGATAGGACCGGATACCATGATCTTAGTTTTCTGAATGTTGAGCTTTAAGCCAACTTTTTCACTCTCCTCTTTCATCAAGAGGCTCTTTAGCTCTTCTTCACTTTCTGCCATAAGGGTGGTGGCATCTGCATATCTGAGGATATTGATATTTCTCCAGGCAATCTTGATTCCAGCTTGTGCTTCTTCCAGCCCAGCGTTTCTCATGATGTACTCTGCATATAAGTTAAATAAGCAGGGTGACAATAGACAGCCTTGACATACTCCTTTTCCTATTTGGAACCAGTATGTTGTTTCATGTCCAGTTCTAACTGTTGCTTCCTGACCTGCATATAGGTTTCTCAAGAGGCAGGTCAGGTGGTCTGGTATTTCCATCTCTAGAAGAATTTTCCAGTTTGTTGTGATCCACACAGTCAAAGGCCTTGGCAGAGTCAATACAGAGTAAGTAGATGTTTTTCTGGAACTCTCTTGCTTTTTTGATGATCCAACAGATGTTGGTAATTTGATCTCTGGTTCCTCCACCTTTTCTAAATCCAGCTTGAACATGTGGAAGTTCACGGTTCATGTACTGTTGAAGCTAGGCTTGGAGAATTTTGAGCATTACTTTGCTAGTATGTGAGATGAGTGCAATTGCACGGTAGTTTGAGTATTCTTTGGCATTTCCTTTTATTGGGTTTGGAATGAAAACTGACCTTTTCCAGCCCTGTGGCCACTGCTGAGTTTTCCAAATTTACTGATCATGGTCGAGGGTTCTGACAAAACGTGGTCCACTGGAGAAGGGAATGGCAAACCACTTCAGTATTCTTGCCTTGAAAACCTCACGAACAGTATGAAAAGGCAAAAAGATAGGACACTGAAAGATGAACTCCCTGGGTTGGTTGGTGCCCAATATGCTACTGGAGATCAGTGGAGAAATAACTCCAGAAAGAATGAAGAGACGGAGCCAAAGCAAAAACACCACCCAGCTGTGGATATGACTGGTGACAGAAGCAAGGTCCGATGCTGTAAACAGCAATACTGCATAGGAACCTGGAATGTTAGGTCCATGAATCAAAGCAAATTGGAAGTGGTCAAACAGGGATGGCAAGAGTGAACATCGAAATTTTAGGAATGTCAGCAAACTAAAATGGACTGGAAATGGTGAATTTAACTCAGACGATCATTATGTCTACTACTGTGGGCAAGAATCCCTTAGAAGAAATGGAGTAGCCATCATAGTCAACAAGAGTCTGAAATGCAGTACTTGGATGCAATCTCAAAAACGACAGAATGATCTCTGTTCGTTTCCAAAGCAAACCATTCAATATTACAGTAATACAAGCCTATGCCCCAACCAATACTGCTGAAGAAGCTGAAGTTGAACAGTTCTATGAAGACCTACAAGACCTTCTAGAACTAACACCCAAAAGACATCTTTTCATTATAGGAGACTGGAATGCAAAAGCAGGAAGTCAAGAAATACCTGGAGTTAATGGGCAAATTTGGCCTTGAAGTACAGAATGAAGCAGGGCAAAGGCTAACAGAGTTTTGCCAAGAGAAGGCACTGGTCATAGCAAACAGCCTCTTCCAACAACACAAAAGAAGACTCTACACACGGACAACACCAGATGGTCAATACTGAAAAATCAGACTGATTATGTTCTTTGCAGCCAAAGATGGAGCAGCTCTATACAGTCAGCAAAAACAAGACCAGGAGCTGCTCAGATCATGAACTCCTTAATACCAAATTCAGATTTAAATTGAAGAAACTAGGGAAAACTGCTAGACTATTCAGGTATGACGTAAATCAAACACCTTACAACTATACAGTGAAAGTGACAAATAGATTCAAGGGATTAGATCTAATAGAGTGCCTGAAGAACTATAGACAGAGGTTCGTGACGTACATGAGAAAGGGATCAAGACCATCCTCAAGAAAAAGAAATGCAAAATAAAAAAAAAAAAAAAAAAAGAAATGCAAAAAGGCATAATGGCTGTCTGAGGAGGCCTTACAAACAGCTATGAAAAGAAGAGAAGTGAAAGGCAAAGGAGAAAAGGAAAGATAAACCCATTTGAATGCAGAGTTCCAAAGAATAGCAAGGAGAGATAAGAAAGCCTTCCTCAGTGACCAATGCAAAGAAATAGAGGAAAACAATAGAATGGGAAAGACTAGAGATCTCTTCAAGAAAATCAGAGATACCAAGGGAAATTTTCATGCAAAGATGGGCACAATAAAGGACAGAAATGGTATGGACCAAACAGAAGCAGAAGATATCAAGAAGAGGTGGCAAGAATACACAGAAGAGCTATACAAAAAAGATCTTCATGACTCAGATAATTATGATGGTGTTATCACTCACCTAGAGCCAGACATCCTGGAATGCGAAGTCAAATGAGCCTTAGGAAGCATCACTATGAACAAAGCTAGTGGAGGTGATGGGATTCCAGTTGAGCTATTTCAAATCCTAAAAGATATCAATGCTAATGACCTGTTAATCATTTTTATGGCTGCCCAATGTTAGTCCTAGGTGCGGTCAAGAAACTACTGCTCTGGGGTGCCTACACAGCATATTTCCTGTGTGTTCAGTGAAGCTAACTGTCCACACTATAAGGCTAACATTTCGATGAAGCCTCGTTCCGACTGAGAAGGTAGGTCAGAGCAGTGAAGAGCAGCTCTATTAAAATCAACCAAATGATTCTGAATTTCTCCCTACTACAGAAGAATGCCTGGGCTAATAAAAATCATCCACCAGTCACTTTCCTTAATAAAGCAGTCAATAGTTTGTTAATATATTTTCTAGATAATAAAATAAAGCTTTTTTAAGAGATACTGTGAGAGATATTGTGGATCACAGCTACATTTTACTTGATTTAGCCCTTGGTTAGAAATTTATATCTAAATTAATATTTTATTCTTATAGAAAAATACAATCCATTTTATGAGTTTCTAGAAATAAATTAAGGAGAAAAATAGACACTACCTGTTCCTAATAGTCTCCCTGGAAATGACAGTATTTGCCTGGGAGGATATACACACTTAATGTGTATGTAATACTTCATTTCAAAATATATTTAATTCTTTTCTACCTAATTTTCTAAGTGACTAGTAATAAACAAGCTAGTGATTACTTTAGTCATTTTTCCATCCAAGAATTTCATTAAAGAAACATGTGGCATGTCTTACAGTGGTACAGATACAAGGGAACTGGAAATCCAGGTTTACTTTTTAAACTATAAATGGTTGGCAACTGTTTCCTTTATAGTTATTGCAGGAGTAGGTCCAACATGAGTCCATATATAGCCTTTCTCTGGTCTGGTGGGAACTGTGGGAAATGGTGATGAACGTGACTTGAAATATTCAGAAGGTGCATGACAGACAAATTCCAAGTATTCCATCTTCCTTGGAAGATCCTCCTCTGGTCCTGGAAGGGAGCCACCATTTACATTTTTGAAGATATGTATCATTTTCATAAAAATTAAAATTCCTAAACACTATGAGAAACTGGTCTGGTGCTAACCTGACATTAGTCCTTGAAATATATATTATTTTGAAGTTACTGCCTATCATTTTTTTCTGCTTTTAACTGCTTAAGGAAGATAGCATTCTCTCCAAAATATAACTCAATATAGAAAGGATTCTAAAAGTGATATTTAGCCTTATATAATGTCTACTATATGTATGCTGCTGCTGCTAAGTCACCTGAGTCGTGTCCGACTCTGTGTGACCCCACAGACGGCAGGCCACCAGGCTCCCCTGTCCCTGGGATTCTCCAGGCAAGAATACTGGAGTGGATTGCCATTTCCTTCTCCAATGCATGAAAGTGAAAAGTGAAAGTGAAGTCTCTCAGTCATGTCAGACTCTCAGCGACCCCATGGGCTGTAGCTCACCAGGTTCCTCCATCCATGGGATTTTCCAGGCAGGAGTACTGGAGTGGGGTGCCATTTCCTTCTGTGCTACTATAGGTCAACACTGATCTAAATACTTGACAGATACATCAATGCTTTGAATCCTCACAGCAACCCTCTGAGTTTGGTATTATGATTATTCCCATTTTACATGAGGGAAAGAGAGATGGAGGAAACTACCTGAGATCACACAGCTAGTAAGTGGCGGTCCTATGAACCCAGACAGTCTAGTTCCAGAGTCTGGGCTCTGAAACTTTATGATATATGGTCTCCTTCAGAACATTAGGAAGAGGAGGTGAGAGAGAAGCCCAAGAGGTGGTTCAGGCACATTGCTGCCTCTGCTGACAATCGGATCTGATGGGACAGGTATATAAAAGTTCATTCTTCTATGTACTTACAAGCAGAAGACTTGGCCATGTGTCATTACTTGACACGCAGGTGAGAATAACCGTGATACTTTATTTGTCCTTCCATTCTCTCGGAAAAATACCTTTTGTGTTTTTTCTTAGAATGAAAAAGTAATGTATGCTCATTGCAGAAAGGCTGAAAAGTTTGGGGGTAATTTTAAAACTCTAAACACTTTCAAAATTCTATTTATCAACAACTTCTTGTGAGTCTATATCAAGAATCAATTCTTTGGTCAGCCTTGAAATCAATGAGTACAGTGGCTGCCATTTCAACCACCAACAACAATATAACAGGTTACAAATGGTCCAGGATGACGTGTGTGATACGTAGAGGAACACATGTTGAGAATGTGTAAGATGTTAAAACATAACCATGACAGTTCCTCTACAAATTATTTTTAAGTAACTTTTTGTATGTTACCTAAATAATATAGTTCTTGAGCAATAAATTCTTTTAATAGAGTTTAACCCTGGGTCACCCAGAAAAATCTTATCCACACAGCTTTTTAGTAGGTGCATGCTGCCCCATAACTCAAAATAATTGATAGCCTCAAACCCCAGCTTTATAAAATTTCATATTTTCTGTAAAATTATCTTTTTTGTACTTATGCTTCTTTGTTATGGACTGAATTGTATGCCCCCAAATTCATATGTTGAATCCTAATCCCTAATGTGGTAACATGTGGAGAGAGGGCATTTAGAGAGGTAATTAAGGGTAAATGAAGTTGTAAGGATGCAGCGCTCATCCTATAGAATTGGTGACCTTATAAGAAGAGGAAGAGATGCTAGGAGTGCACGCACACAGAGGAAAGCTCGTGTGAGGACACAACCAAAAAAGTGGCTGTCCACAAGCCAGGAAGAAAGCTCGCACCAGAAACCGACCCTGACAGCACCTCGATCCTGGACTTGCAGCCTCCAGAACTGTGAGACAGAAAAATTCTGTTGTTTAGCCCATTCAGTTTATTGTATTTTGTCCTGGCGGCCCGAGCAGATGAATACAGTTTCCCGTAATAACGGAAAATAAACAGGTTCAAGAACCTGTCTGTCCCTGTCTAACTCACCCACGATGTAGGACGCAGGGTCGAACTGGTCCCTGGGGCTAGCGAGAGTGGGGATGAGCCACGTCAGCGCTGCACTCTTCTCACAGTACTGGTCCTGGACAAAACCTCTGATCTGAGCATAGTAGGGTTTTCCATCTTGTTCATCAATTACAGAAACAACATCTCCAATCTGGTAATAGACTCCCTGGGAGAAACAGAAGATAAGCCTATATTTAAAAAAACAGAACACCACTACAGGTGCAAACTGAAACTTCCTTAGTATGAAAAGTTTCCAAGCGGTCAACAGAAGGTCTCTGAGATGGTCTGATGCGTTGACATTTACACGGTTGTGATTGATGCCAATTCCAAAGCTGTTTCTTTCTTCTGTCTTTGGCTGTGCTGGGGTTTGGCTGCTGTGCACTCCTCACTGGGGCCTGTGGGCTTTCTCCAGCTGTGGTGCACAGGCTCTCTTGTTGCAGCCAAAGGGCTTCTTATGGTGGTGTGTGGCCTCAGCAGTTGCAGCACATGGGCTCTCTAACTGTGGCTCACTGGCTTAGCTGCCCCTAGGCGTATGGGGTCTTATTTCCCTGATCAGGGATCAAACCTGAGTCCCTTGCACTGGAAGGCAGATTCTCAATCAATGAACCCCCAGGGAAGTACCTAAAGTTGTTTCAATTTTGAATGAAAAAAACTTCACATACACATGATGACTTGCAGCTGGAGAAAACATTTGTTTACAAAAATAATTTTATATCACAATAGTACAATCCCTACTTTTTTTGCCAGAACCACTGCACTGGACAAAGTTAAGTGACTTGCTAAAAGCTCCCTAAGGCGGCACTGCAGCCGAGGCGCCTACACCAGCTCAGGAGTCTACCTCTGTACAGTCCTGAAAAGCAGTGCTTTTATCAAGACAACTTCACCTCTCCCCCTCACCATGGGCTTCCAGGAGCAGCCAGTCCCCACTACTGCCCTTCTCCTCTCACTTCTTGAAGGCATTTTTGAACCTCTGTGCCCACTCCCATCTCTGTGTCAGGCTCCATCCTCTATTTGTCCAAATCTCTCCTCTCCCTCCTTAGCCGTCAGTGTTGTCAGGTTGACTAGGATGGCTCGTTGCCCTGGCTCGACACCACACATTTGGATTTTAAAAACAATTCCCATAATCTACATTAAAAAATACTTAAGATCTTCATATAGTATTTCCATAGGCAACTTCTTCTCCCCACTCAGCTCTGGATGTTACATAATAGCCATGTATGGGGGAAAAGAGCTTAGAAAGGAACAAAAAACACAGTCGCACCTTATAGAGAGTAGCGAAGACCTTTAGACTAACCCAATATTTTAGTACCACATTATGCCTTCCAGGCAGAGAAGGCAATGGCACCCCACTCCAGTACTCTTGCCTGGAAAATCCCATGGATGGAGGAGCCTGGTAGGCTGCAGTCCATGGGGTTGCTAAGAGTAGGACACAACTGAGCGACTTCACTTTCACTTTTCACTTGCATGCATTGGAGAAGGAAATGGCAACCCACTCCAGTGTTCTTGCCTGGAGAATCCCAAGGACAGAGGAGCCTGGTGGGCTGCCGTCTATGGGGTCGCACAGAGTCGGACACGACTGAAGTGACTTAGCAGTAGCAGTATGCTTTCCAGGTGGCTCAGGGGTAAAGAATCCACCTGCATTGCCAGAGATGGAGGTTCAGTCCCGGGTGGGAAGACCCAGTAGAGGAGCAAATAGCAAACCACTCCAGTACTCTTGCCTCGGAAATCTCATGGGCAGAGCGTGGCAGGTTACAGTCGTCACAATAGAGTTGGATAAGTGACTAAACAACAACAAAAACACAATACATTCAAATCTTCCTTCAATAACTCTGATGCTCACCTTGTAGAAGATTGATTCTGCAGTGATTATGGTGGAAACGGACTCAGGAGCTTTGATGGGCTATGAAAAAAAAGAAGTAAAAATATTAGCACATTCATTGTATGTGTGTGGGTGTGTGTGTAGTGTGTATGTGTATGTGTGTGTGGTGTGTATAGGCATTTTTCCAGCCACATATGAGTTCTGTAATCTGAGAAATACTAAAGTTGTTTGGTGACAAGAACTGCAGTGTTAAAAAAAATAAAAATCTTCTGAACATTGCAACAAAGCATGGTCTGAATATTTCTGCTGTTATTTCCGTTACCTTTAGCTTAAAAATTGCTGAGAATCAAAGGACAAGCTCCTGATTATGTGGCTGAGACCTAACAGAACCCTTCTCAGAGCTTTATTGCACGTAACAATCTAGTTTTAAAAAGTATCTGTGGCTTTAATGGCCTGAGCATGACAGAGGTGGAAATAACAAACAAGTCTCTTCAAAGACATTTTCCATCTCAACTTAACTATAGCTATGATAATATCATCAGAACTAGTTTTCTAACAAGTCTGAACCAAGGCCAAAGGAGGCTTTCTTGGGAGTTGCTAGTAATTTGCCACCAATCATCATCGAAATTCCTTAAGCTGTAATACACTTTTATGCCACAACACAGTAACTAGGCCTTCCCAAATATGTCTTGATATCATCCTTGAAGAAAGCGGTTGCCAGAGAAATCGATATAAAATACTTTCAGAAAACATATTCCACCATACATAAGAGGAAAACTATAATCAAGTATTCACATATTTTGTCTAGTCAATAATCACATTTTAGAAAACAAATTTATTAAAATCCTAATAAATTAGAAGCAACAATGGCACCCCACTCCAGTACTCTTGCCTGGAAAATCCCATGAACGGAGGAGCCTGGAAGGCTGCAGTCCATGGGGTCGATGAGGGTCAGACACGACTGAGCGACTTCACTTTCACCTTTCACTTTCATGCATTGGAGAAGGAAATGGCAACCCACTCCAGTGTTCTTGCCTGGAGAATCCCAGGGACGGGGGAGCCTGGTGGGCTGCCATCTATGGGGGCTGCACAGAGTCGGACACGACTAAAGCGACTTAGCAGCAGCAGCAAGGTCATATAAAAACACTTTTGGATATTGTCAAAATTACAGATCTTGGTGTCCTGGGTTCCCCCTCACCTTTGCTTAAATACTGGAGGGGTTTACATGACTTTCATTTTCAATCTGCATACGAGTCGGACACGACTGAAGCGACTTAGCACATCTCAAGAAAAAGAATCCACAATCTGCACAAGGATATAACGCAAGACCTCTCTGAGGTTTTTAAATGAATACACCCAGCTTCAGAAAATGCCTTTACTGGTGAGTGAAGCATTTCTGGTCTGAAAGCAGAGAACCATATTGAGGTTTAAAAAAAAAACAAAAAACAGTATCGAATGCTTTGCCCAGTGTGTTTGCCCACTGTCCCTTGTATTTACAAAATCAAAAGCTTTCAGTTACCCCAGCACAAACTTTTCAACGATCTACTTTCTTATAAAAGAAGAGATAAAGAAGATTTAGTAACACTTTTGATTCATATTCATCAAGTTGATCACTGTAAATCAGTAAGAAACATTTTTGGGGGGCCATATAACAAGCAAATATGGAACTGAATGAATTCCAGTGTTATTATTTACTTAAAGCTTTATGGAAAAGAAAAAAAATGCCATGCCCACACCAAGAACTGTAACTCCATCTCATCTTTTGCATAGAGAACCCAATAAAATGTGCTCAAGATTTAGGTTTCTTTTAGAATCATGTTTTATGTTCCCCAGGGGGGATAAAAAACTAAAACAAGGAAAAGAGGATATCGTTAACTTTATAAAACAGTAAGGCTCCTAAAAGAGCTCCTTCCCTTTCTGAAAGCCTGGATCAGTCCCCAGAAGGCTACAGAAGAGCTGCCAAGCGCAGAGTCCAAGTTCAGTGGTGAGAGATGAAGGCGGTGGTTGGTCACACTACACACAATGCCACAATTACAGTACAAGACACTGTCCACAATCATCTTACATTTTTTAATTTAAAAATATGTCTTCTCCCTTTCCCTTTAGTGGAAACTTTCTTTTCAGCAGCTGGAGCAGATTTGTATTTAGTGTTTCTGAGCCGAGCGGACCTCCTGTGAATTTCCTGCTTACTCTGTTACATAAACAAAGAACAAAAAAAAGAGAAATAAAAAGTGTAGAAAGGTTGCTGTCCTGATACAACCATCTTACAAGGATCCCAGAGTATGCACTTTAAACGAACATTTACAAATAAATTAAGAGTGCAACTTTTCTTTTCATGCTGGGTAATAATCAAACGAACTGGCTTAATTTAAAAAGGGAGAGCCACAGGCAAACATCTCCAGAGACTCCAAAAAACGTGTTAACTACTTGTAAAAGGGCAAAGGGCAGCAAGAGGTAAGACGATTCTACGCCAAGGTAAGACCATTCATCGGTTGCGTTTATAACACAAAATTCCTTAAAAACTCAACTCTCCTAAGCCAGAGAATGGGTGTGGTATGCCACCTCCTGCCGTGGAACACTTATGTTACTACTGAAAATGACCTGATAATCTTAATAACATGACATTATGATAAAGAAAACTTTATTAACAGAGAAAGAGGCCCAGTAGCCGTGACCCTGTACTTAACGTACGTAAGTACCCTCAGATGTCCGGGTGCTACCAAAAGTATCACAGGGGAGGGATTTCTGAGGGGTTTTTCCTCTTCTTGCTTCTCTAGACTTTAAACTTCTCATGAGAAAAGGGGCTGAGAAGGGGTCAAACCAACGACGACCTTCCTGTCGCGGGCGGGAGGGGGCGGCCCGGCCCAGTTTGCCGGGAGGGCGCCGCCCGCCCCGCGCCGCGTCGGCCTCCGCCCGCGGGAGGGGCCGCAGGGGCTCACCTGCTTGCCGCCCCCGCCCCCGTTGCTCTGCGGAGGGGCGGCCGAGGTGCTGGCGAAGGTCGCGGCGCCGAAGCCACCCCCTGTGCCGCCGCCGCCGCCCCCTGTGCCGCCGGCCGCCCCCGGGCAGGAGCCCCCGCCGCCTGCGCCGCCCCGGCCTGTGCAGTGGTGGCAGAGGATCTCCCCCTGCGGGCCCTTCTTCCACATGGAGGACGACGTGGTCTTGCAGACGCTGCAGGTGGGCTTCAGGCCCAGCGGCATGGTGGCCGGCTCGGGCGGCCCCCGCGGGCGCAGCGACACGGGAATGGCGACCGCCGACCTCGGCGGCCCGCGGGCCGGCCCGCCACTCCCACTGACAGAAGAGCGGCGCGGGCGCGGCGCCGAGCTGCCCAAGCCGGGACCGGGCCGCGGCCGCCGCCCCCTGGAGGCAGGAAGCCGGTTCCGCCCGCTCCACAGTCAGCTCCACGCTCGGCAGCCCGAGGCGCCAAGAGGCGGGGCGGGGCGGGGCGGGGCCTGGGAGGACACCCTTGCCTCGTCCTTAGGGGGCTTCCGGTGATGGGCGGGGCGGGGCGGGGCCTGGGAGGACACCCTTGCCTCGGCCTTCGGAGGCTTCCGGTGATCGGCGGGGCCGCACACTGGTCGCCCGCCTGACCGGAAGTGCCTTGCCCGGAATTACCGGGACTGCTGGGAGGTTCACGCGCTTTTCGGCCTTTTAGGCCTACGATTGACTTATAAAATACAGGACGCCTAAGTGAATCTAAATTCCAGATAAGCAGCTAGTAACTTACTAAAGCCAATGTATCCTATGCAATGTTCGTTGTTTATCTGAATTCAAATTTAAGTGGGCAGCCTGTATTTTTAATTTTCCAAGTCCGGCACTCCTACTTAGGACCTCGTTACACTCTTTAAAATTATAATTTACACCCCCATATACGTTTGATTATAAGGGACATTTGAGTATTAGGAGTTGAAACATTTTAAAGCCCTGGAGACCATGCATACGTTCATTGGCACTTGAGTGGCGGTGTCATCTTGAGTCCTATAGCCTCTGAGCATTAGGCCGGGGAGATAGTGCTGGTTTGGCATTGTTGGGAGGCAGATTTGGCCCCGAGAACCTCCAGAAAGGGTCTTGGGAGCTCCCTGGTCCGCACTTGGGAACAACTGACCTAAGACAAGGGCATCATGAGAGTCCAGCCTTCTCAATTAATGCCGCTGGTCAGTACCAGCCTGGCCAGGGAAACGAGTCTCTACCCAGCCTCTCTCAGTGGAGTGGTGGTTGCCGCCTCTCTTGGTGATCCTGGGTTTCCTAGGCTTGGAGTTCTCTCCCACCTCTTGATGAATATGTTGGTGGAGGGATGTGGGAGGAAGAAGAAAGCTTTATTGACTGCCTTATCAAGTTGTGAAACTGCATTTAGGGCTTCTGCCGATTGTGGTTTAAGATATTATCCCTATTTTACTCTTAACTGATGATCAACAGAGGAACTGTGATTTGGCCTAGATGCCCGGGTGGACACTGGTCTTGGAAGCACATCTGGACAGGGCTCTGCTGCAGCCCTGCATCCTGAGTTGCGGCTCTGGTCATCCTGGCTCTGAGTCTAGGGTTCCCCAATAGTGGCCACCTCATGCAAAGGGTTGACTCATTGGAAAAGACCCTGATGCTGGGAGGGGTTGGGGGCAGGAGGAGAAGGGGACAGCAGAGGATGAGATGGCTGGATGGCATCACTGACTCGATGGACGTGAGTTTGAGTGAACTCCAGGAGTTGGTGATAGACAGGGAGGCCTGGCATGCTATGATTCATGGGGTAGCAAAGAGTCAGACACAACTGAGCGACTGAACTGAACAGTACCACAAAAAATTAACTACATTTCAGACTGTTATTGGGTATAAGAGCAATTGTGAAAGTGGCTGAGAATAGGTACACAGTGTGGTCTCACTGTAGAAGGCTGCGCTCTGTGAGAGGCATCTAGATATTAAATTCTATGCTTCCTAATATATCTCTGCTGCTAGTACACCTGTGTTCGCACCACCTCCTGTGAGATTACTGCCTCTCATTCACGGAAAACTTTGGCCCCTGACTCACCAGGTTCCTCTCCACCGGAGACACCATCCTGTCTGGGACCCACATCCACATGTATAACCATTCAATGTCCTCTTTTCTCCATTCCTCCTCATTCCAGCATCTCCATCTCCTGTCCTTGTCAGCTCCCATAGCTCCTGGTTACACCCTCTACCCTTCTGAGACCATCAGAAAGAACCACATTTTTTCCTTGGTTTTTAAAAAAAAATTTTTACAACCTTTTAAAATTAAGTATAATACACATACTGTAAAGTATCCAAATGCATCTAAATACAGCTTATCACAAAGTCACTGCACTGGGCCAACCAAATCAAGAAATAGAACATTAGCCCCTCACATGCTCTTTATCCAGAGATCACCACTATACTGATTTTTAATAGATTTTGTGGCTTCCCTTTGTCAGGGTAAGGAAGGTCCCATCTATCCCTGTTTTCATCATGAATGTGTAGAATTTTATTCAACAGTTTTCTGTATGAGATGATCATAATGCTTTTCCTCCTTTTTGAAAAATCGTTTATTTTTCCTCTGTCGGGTCTTTGCCGCTGCGTGTGGACTTTCTCTAGCTGTGGAGTGGAGGCTGCCCTCCAGCTGTGCATGGGCTCCTCCTTGCCCAGTGGCTGCTCTTGTCACAGAGCGCAGGCTCTAGAGTGCTCAGGCTTCATAGTTACGGCATGTGGACTCAACAGTCGTGGCTCATGGGCTCTAGAGCTTGGGCTCAGTGGTTGTGGTACATGGGCTTCGTTGTCTGTGGGATCTTCCCAGGCCAGGTATCGAACCCGTGTCATCGGTATTGGTGGCAGATTTTTATCCACTGTACCACCAGGCGAGTCCTGCTTTTTCTTGTCTGTTAATAATGTGAATTCAGGTTTCTGAATGTTAATACTGCCACTTAATGGAATGAATCTAGCTTGGCTATTGTGTACTGTCTTTTCACATATTGCTGGATTACTTTACTAATATTTAAGATTTTTGTATCTATGTTCATGAGTGAGATAGGCTTATAATTTTCCTTTCTTGTAATATTTTTGTCAGACTTTGGCAGCAAGATCATGTCAGCCAAAGAAAGGACTTCGGATTTTATTCTCAGTGAGATGGGAAACCAAAGCTCTTCTATTAATATTTACTGATATGAAAAGATTTCAGATATAAATTTTCAGAGGGGAAAAAGCAATGTATAGGACAGTGCATAGAACATGATCACTGTATGTAAACTAAATATCTGTGTACATGGTGTGTACCTGTTTTAGTTATTCAGGAAAAAAATTGTTGCTAATTGATGCACAGAGGTGGTGAGGCAGGCTTACACTTTTCTTTTTACACCCTTTTTTTTCTTTTATAACAGCTTTAGCTACACAAAACAGTCCACCCTTTTATTTTAAAGTATACAATTCAGTGGGTTTTAATATATTCACAGATTTGTACAACTATCACCACTATCTAATTTTCGAACATTTTCATCAGTCCAGATAGAAACTATCCATTAAGTAACCATTAAGTAGTCAAAGGGTTAAGTCAAATCTCCCCCAACCACTAATCTACTTTCTTTCTCTGTGGATTTGCCTGTTCTGGACATTTTGTGTAAATGGAATCACACAATATGTGGCCTTTTGTTTGCACCTTTTTATCATTTGAAATATTTCTTACCACACTGTGTTACTTTTATTTTTAAAAAGAGGAAAAAGTTTCAAAAGGAAAAGAAGGAAATTGGTGGTTTCTTGGTCCTAAAAATCCTCTGCCAGCTGGAGGTGGCAGGTCACAGCAGACAGTATCTAGTCAAGGACTGGCAAGCAGACCTCCTCTCAGCATCTCAGTCCCTTGTCTGTAAATTGGGGAGGGTATGACCCACCCCAGGGCTGCAGCAAGATTTGATCAATTATCACGCCTGGCACATAGTTCTCAGTCAAAACGTAGGGCTTGTCTTCCAAGCAGCAAAGCTATAGTGTCTCAAAGCTCCTATGCAGATGTACTGGAGTGTTAACAGAATAGACCAGTGTGCTGCAAGGAGAAATAGGACTAGGTGATGGGTAGGGGGAGGGGGTGGGGTCAAGTTGGGAGGTGAGAGAAATGGGCGGGAGAGAAGGATTCAGGATGACACTGTCAGTGAAAGCTCTGACCCAGTCCTGCTCCCTCATGGGCGCCTCAGCAAGAGCCGGAGCCACTACTGGCCAGGCCAGGGCTCCCTGAGGCACCACGGGAGATCTCAGATTGACAGAAGGAGAGCGAGAGACCTAGCTTGGACTCAGGGGAAAGAGACGATTTGGTGCCTATGGGATGTATGAGAAAATTCTGCAGGTGGAATGTGTCTGTCTGTATGTATGTTTGTGAGTGTGCAAGCTGTGAACACAAAAATGAATACCTCCCAAGATCTTAACATTCACACTATGGGAAAGAAATAAAGCTGAGCTCCCCGGGGGATTATCATTGTCAACGTGTGGTCTAATTTGCATGATTTAGGTGCTGCATGCTACATTAATTAAAACTCTTTTTAAAAATGCATAAAATATATTCCAGGGCCTGTTTCAAACAGATGCAGTTCACCACATTTTGTATCTTGGTTGCGTTTGGAAGGCAGAGTTCCTTGTCCAACCACACCCTTGTCCTGCATACCTCAAGGGCACACAGCCCCTGAGTCTCCTTTACCTGCCTGTCAAATGAGGGTAATGAGAGAGCACACCTCCTGGGTTAGTGGGAGGATTCAGTGAGTTAGCACAAGTGAGGTTGTAACAACTCTTCCGCCTGGTCACTGCTTGATTTCATGCCAGTCCTAAGGCTAATAAGACAGGAGGAGGCATTCTTTTGACCAGGTTGGTCAAATGTATACCCCTCTCCCCCACCTACAGTCTTGGAAAAAGTGTAATTAACTCAAGTTGCCTATTAACATTGACAAACTAGAGAAAGAATGTGTGTGGACTGGACAGGGTGAGACCTATGGAACTGCCAGAAGAGAGAGGGCCAGGGCAGGTGTTCCTGCTGACCTCGTCTTCAATCCTCAGGAGGGGTGTCATGGCAGCCCTGTCTCCCTCTGCAGTCACACCTTCTGTGCAATAACCCAGAACTTTCTCTCTGTTCTGTGTGTGGGGCCCCATGCTTCCCACGCCAATGCCTCAGTTCAGGGTGTTCTCCTTACCCGGAATATGGGTCCTCTCAAGGTGTCATAAGGACCCTATCCATCTTCCCAGAATCAGCTCAGGCATCACTTCCTCCAGGAAGCCTCATGCCAGGAGTCACAGCCCTCCCCCGCCCCTACCGAACTAAGGAGCTGTTCCTTGCCATGCCTTCTCCCTCCTCTTACCCTAGGGTGCACCTTCGTACCCTTGTCTCCTCCACTGCACCAGGAGCATGTTGAGGAAAGGAAGTCTGCCCTTTTCCTCTTTGTGTTTCTTCTACCTCCCCACATCTTGCATTGTTTGTTGTTGTTTAGTCACTAAATCATGTCCAGCGCTTTGCAACCCCATGGACTGCAGCCTGCCAGGCTCCTCTGTCCATGAGATTTCCCAGGCAAGAGTACTGGAGTGGGTTGCCCATTTCCTCCTCCAGGTGCCCTTCCTAACCCAGGGATTGAACCCAAGTCTCCTGCATTGGCAGGCGGGTTCTTTACCACCGAGCCACCCGGGAAGCCTGCACTCAGTAGGTAGGCATCGATTAGCAGTCTAATGTGTGTGGATTAACATATCAGTCAGCCTTTTCTCAGCTGAATGAACAGCCTCGGTTCCAGGCGGTGCCTGCGCCCATTCCCCTCCTCACTGCCCCCACCTCATCGGCTGACTTCCTTCACCAACCAGCCTGCATCCGGCCTCCCTGGCTCCTCCCTGGCCTGCAGTCTGAGCAGGCATCCCCCTGCACCACAGTGGGCACTCAAGTTGCCCATTAACATCATTATCCACCACTCAGCACCAGCTGGATCACAAACAAGTCTTCCTTATTTGAAATAACCATGCGGGATCCCTGGTGGAGCTTCCTAAGCATCTTCCTCCTGTTTGGGAAAAGGTGATGATGTGGTGAGGAGGACACCTTGTCTTCTGGTTGCCTCTGCTAAGGCCTCGGGACCCTTCTTGACGCGGAATCAGTTTGGAGGTGGCAGAACAGGCGTCCCTGAGACTCAGCACGGAGTGCCTTGGCCATCACCGGCCACCAAGGGCCCAGCAGAGGAACCTGACTCAGAGCCCATCTGCCAGGCAGCGGGGGTCCTGGCCCACCCCGGCCTCCAACTGCCACTCCCCTAACTGTCACTCAGAACTTTGCTTCTCGGTACCTGCACCCGTGCCTGCCTGCCCTTCGAATGACTGCTGGCTCAGGAGCCAACACGGCTCTTTGAGGACTGGGTGAAAGCCACGTTGTGGGATTCAGGTATCCAACCTCTGTAGTTCTATAAGGCAACCTCAGCTGTCTTTGACTCTTGTTCCTTTGGTTTTGGTCTCGAGAGCTCTTCGAATCTTGCTGCCTCTCCACCTGATTTGCGGGATGGCTGGGGAACCAACTTGGTCGTTTGAGCATCTTTTAACCTTTCTCAGCTGTATGTGAAGACTGTGTTCCTCAGAGGAGTTCGGATTTTATCAAAAAGAGAAATATTTTATTTACCCGAGGAAATGAAACTATCTTTTTAATATAAATAATAAGTTTTCATTATAAAAATTCATACAATTCAGCATATCCTTCAATTCTGCTGTGTTAGTGATAACCCATTCCTCTGATGTTGGATATTTAGCCTGTTTTAAATTTTTTGGAGTTACAGTGACTGATATAATGAACTTCCTTACGCATGTATTGTTGCCTGTTTTTGTGGGTATTTTTATGAGGGAAATTCCTAAAAATATAACTGTTGTGTCTAAAGTGGCACACATTTTAAATTGTGATTAATGTTGCCAACTTACTCACCCAAAAAAGTCTGCACACCTGCCAACTCCTGTGAAATTATGTTAGGGCTGATTTAGCCACTGGACATAGAAGATACATTGCCGAGGGCCACAATAGTTTTGGGGGTTATGAAAACTTTTAAAATTTCTTTTAAAATGAGGAGAAAAATGAATACAATAATAGTGAATATAAAATATACAGTGAATCCAGCCTGGATTATATTTTTTATACTAATGAAACCGTTAAAATATACTCCTTCATAGTTTATTATGGAGGTAGGACCCAGGAAGCCAAATATGTATAGGCCCCTTACCAGTCATAATGTGGCCCTGGCTTATCCATTTCTCCACATCCTTGCAATTCTGAGAATTCTCTTTTTAGTTTTTAACAGACTTTTATGCTAAACAAACAAAAAAAAACATTTCACGATTGTATTTCTTTGACTATTTGTGAGGTGTGGTCTCCTAAGTTGATTGACCATTTAAATTTCCTGTATGAACTGCTTACTTATGTTCCTTTCCCATCCTTCTATTGACTTGCTCACCTTTTCCATGTTAAAAAGTTCTTTTTACATTATAGTAAATATTGCAAATTTTATTTTCAGAATTTTTCACTTCAGATTTGTTGGTATCTTTTTATGATGATATTTGAAGTGTTCCTGTACCCCAGACCTGTCAAGCATTTGTTTCATGGTATCATTCTTATAAAGGCTTATACAAATTTCATTGATATTTTCTTATTTGGCTATTAACATTTATTATAATCTTTCATTAATCTGCAATGAAATATTGTAAAAGATGTGAAATAGCTATTAAACTTTGTTTTCCAAGAATAGCTAATTGTTCTAATACCACGAGACAATGGAAATACCACCTTTACCAAATATTAAATTCTTACATACATGATTCTATTTCTTGAATCTCTTCCATCCTGTTGATCCATTTATCTGTTGCCCTGTGAACACTGCACTTTTAATTATTTAACTTTATTATATTTTTATTCCATTTTCCCTCTTACCCAAAATCCTCTTTCAAATTTTGTCTTGATTATTCTCACACATTTACTCTTTCTGGGGAGCTTTAGAGTTATGTTTTTAAGTACTGAAAAAAATTTCAATAAGTTTTGTAAATTTAGAGATTAATTTGAGAAGAAGGGATAACTGTATACAAGAGAGTCTGCCTCCCCAGGGGCATGGTATCTTGTTCACTTTCTTCAGATGCCAGTCCCACCTGGTCCATGGTTTGCCCAAGCCCTCACCATCTCATTCATCTCCTCAGACATTTCCATGGTTCCTTGTGGGGCAGGGGGCCACTAGCAGGGGCCTGCCTGAGTCTGCATGTCCCGAAGAGGTGAATGGGGGCCTTTTCCTTTGCCATAAATGGTCTGCGTGGTACTAGTTTTCTGAGAACTCTGTTCTGTTGAGGAGTGCTGTGGCAAAGCCCGCCAGAGTCTCTTACTGGATTTCTGGTCTCTGCTTCCACTTTTGCTTCCTCAGGTCCACTCTCCACACCGCGCTCCCTGTAACCTTTCTAGTCAGATCCCCACAACCTCCTGCTGGAAAACCTTCAGCGATCTCCCCATTGTATTAATTACTTATTGCTCCGGACACAAATTACAACAAATGTAACACCTTAAAACAACACAAAAATTTGTGATCTTAGAGTTCTGGAAGTCAGAGGTCAGAAATAAGTTTCACTAGGTTAAAATCAAGATACGTTCCTACAAATAGAATACATTCCCTGACCCTTTCCGACTCCTACAGGCCTCCTGCATCTCTTGGCTCACAGCCCCTTCCTCCACCTTCATAGCCAGCCGCTGAATCCCTCTGGCCTGTGCTGCTCTCGTCCCGTCTCCTTCCTGACGCTGACCCTCCTTCCTCTTATAAGTATGGTGATCAGGACCCTTGTAAATCAGTTGGGCCCACCCAGATAGTCCCACCTCACACTCCTTAACTTATTCACGCCTGCAGTGTTTCTTTTGCCACACGAAGTAACCGGTTCACAGGTTCGGGGGTTAGGACGTGGATACCTGTGTGCGGGCGTGCCCAGTCTCTAAGTTGTGTCCGACTCTTTGTGAACCCATGGACTATAGCCCACCAGGCTCCTCTGTCCATGGGATTTTCCAGGCAAGAATACTGGCGTGCGTTGCTTTGGGGGACCACTATTCAACCAAGGCCTTCAGGATGAATTTGACTTGCCAGCCCCACAGCAATCTGCCCCCTCCACTCTCCTGTTTCTAACCTCACTCTGCTTTCCCCTTCCAACTCCCTAATTCCATCCATATGAACTTCTTTCAGTTTCTGGAACCTGCCTCTCTGCTTCCTCCAGTCCTGGTCCAGACAGACTCCTCTGCCCCAGAAAACCTTCCCCTACCTCTTTACCTGACTGACTCCTCATCTCCCCACCTCGGCTTAAACCTCACTTTCTCTGGAGGCTCTTGACCGCCTCTTCTACTCCCTGCATCTTCTTCGACACTTTGTTACTCTCATAATATCCTCCATGTTTCTGGCCCTACTTCTATTGCCTTTTATATGATTGCTTATTTGATTATCTTCTCTCCCAAAATGCAAGCTCTTTAAGGGCGAAGGTGACAAGGGCAACTCAACGTAAGAGGGAGTTTATTCACTCACTGCAGAATAAATCTATAAACATATTCCTTTCATAATAGAAATAAAGTTATTTTAGTCTATAGTTCTCATATTAAAACTATTTGTTCATCATTTATTCAACCAGTGTGTGTGGAGCAATGACTTGGAAACTACAGAGCAAAGGGAGTTAAAATAAAGAAAAAACATCATCTGATGTTATGAAGTTGCTAAGGTGCTAATGGTACACTCATAAGGACCTGAATAACAGTGTTCCCTCTCCAGGAAAATGGACTTGGAGGTCAGTGAACCAATAGACTTTAGTTCTGGAGATCATCAGCATCTGGTTCGGAAAGCTGCAGATCCTTATACTGGGGGCAAGTCTGCTCGGTCCTATGGAACTGCACCTTCAACTCAGGAGCCACGACAAGCTCATGGAAATCCACACTCAAGAGCTGATAGGCGAGCAGATACCTATGTGGTACAGATTTCACCAGAGACTACTACAGACGACAACAACCCCGGCCCATTTTCAGAAACAGCTGTCCGCAGAGGTAAGAATAAAGAAATGGCCTTTTTGGAAGAGAACAGCAAAAGTTCTCTTAAAATATTTCCACAGGGTGTGTTGTAGGATTTAAATTTGCCTTTAGTTTTTCCCAGCATGCTTTACCATGAAACAGGACATATGTAAGAACACATGGCTCCCCAAGTTTTCCAAGGCATTCATAAACTCATGATAGACATATTACGGTGAATAAATTGTGGTTTTCTTAAGAAATGTGAATTAGTCATTGAACACAGACTGTCTTAACTTACATACAAAGTGATACCATGATACTGTCTTTAGTTTTAAAGAATACTAATTCAGAGCCCTACATATTAATTCTATATCAGAAATACATTCAGGTGTAACAGAAGTCCAAAAAACTATGGCTTAAATAAATGAGAATTTTTTTTCTTTCATGAAATATGAAGTTGGAAGTTAAGCAATTCAAGGCAAATGCTGTAGGTCCCAGAAAACAATATGCCACGCTTAGGGCTTCTTCTAACTTCTTCTAACTCAAAGAAACTAAGCCATGCCATGTAGGGCCACCCAAGATGGACAGGTCATGGTGGAGAGTTCTGACAAAATGTGGTCCACTGGAGGCGGGAATAGCAAACCACTTCAGTATTCTTGCCTTAAGAACCCCATGAACAGTATGAAAAGGCAAAAAGGTAGGACACTGAAAGATGAACTCCCCAGGTCGGTAGGTGCCCAATATGCTACTGGAGATCAGTGGAGAAATAACTCCAGAAAGAATGAAGAGACGGAGCCAAAGCAAAACACCACCCAGCTGTGGATATGACTGGTGACAGAAGCAAGGTCCGATGCTGTAAAGAGCAATATTGCATAGGAACCTGGAATGTCAGGTCCATGAATCAAGGCAAATTGGAAGTGGTCAAACAGGAGATGGCAAGACTGCACATCGGCATTTTAGGAATCAGTGAACTAAAATGGACTGGAATTGGTGAATTTAACTCAGATGACCATTATATCTACTACTGTGGGCAAGAATCCTTTAGAGGAAATGGAGTAGCTACCATAGTGAACAAAAGAGTCTGAAATGCAGAACTTGGATGCAACCTCAAAAACAACAGAATGATCTCGGTTCATTTCCAAGGCAAACCATTCAATATCACAGTAATCCAAGTCTATGCCCCGACCAGTAACACTGAAGAAGCTGAAGTTGAACGGTTCTATGAAGACCTACAAGACCTTTTAGAACTAACACCCAAAAAAGATGTCCTTTTCATTATAGGGGACTGGAATGCAAAAGTAGGAAGTCAAGAAACACCTGGAGTAACAGGCAAATTTAGCCTTGGAGTATAGAATGAAGCAGGGCAAAGGCTAATAGAGTTTTACCAAGAGAACACACTGGTCATAGCAAGAACCCTCTTCCAACAACACAAGAGAAGACTCTACACATGGACATCACCAGATGGTCAACACCGAAATCAGATGGATTATATTCTTTGCAGCCAAAGGTGGAGAAGCTCTATACAGTCAGCAAAAACAAGACCGGGAGCTGACTGTGGCTCAGGTCATGAACTCCTTATTGCCAAATTCAGACTGAAATTGAAGAAAATAGGGAAAACCACTAGACCATTCAGGTGTGACCTAAATCAAATTCCTTATGATTATACAGTGGAAGTGAGAAATAGATTTAAGGGACTAGATATGATAGACAGAGGGCCTGATGAACTATGGATGGAGGTTCATGCACTTGTACAGGAGACAGGGATCAAGACCATCCCCAATAAAAAGAAATGAAAAAAAGCAAAATGGCTCTCTGGGGAGGCCTTACAGATAACTGTGAAAAGAAGAGAAGCTAAAGGCAAAGGAGAAAAGGAAAGATATACCCATTTGAATGCAGAGTTCCAAAGAACAGCAAGGAGAGATAAGAAAGCCTTCCTCAGTGATCAGTGCAAAGAAATAGAGGGAAACAATAGAATGGGAAAGACTAGAGATCTCTTCAAGAAAATCAGATATACCAAGGGAACTTTTCATGCAAAGATGGGCTCAATAAAGAACAGAAATGTTATGGACCTAACAGAAGCAGAAGATATTAAGAAGAGGTGGCAAGAATACACAGAAGAACTGTACAATAAAGATCTTCACAACCCAGATAATCACAATGGTGTGATCACTGACCTAGAGCCAGACATCCTGGAGTGTGAAGTCAAGTGGGCCTTAGGAAGCATCACTACAAACAAAGCTAGTGGAGGTGATGGAATTCCAGTTGAGCTATTTCAAATCCTAAAAGATGATGCTGTGAAAGTGCTGCACTCAATATGCCAGCAAACTTAGAAAACTCAGCAGTGGCCACAGGACTGGAAAAGGTCACCTTTTGTTCCAATCCCAAAGAAAGGCGATGCCAAAGAATGCTCAAACTACCGCACAATTGCACTCATCTCACAAGCTAGTAAAGTAATGCTCAAAATTCTCCAAGCCAGGCTTCAGCAATACGTGAACCATGAACTTCCAGATGTTCAAGCTGGTTTTAGAAAAGGCAGAGGAACCAGAGATCAAATTGCCAACATTCGTTGGATCATCGAAAAAGCAAGAGAATTCCAGAAAAACATCTATTTCTGCTTTATTGACTATGCCAAAGCCTTTGTCTGTGTTGATCACAATAAACTGTGGAAGATTCTTCAAAAGGTGGGAACACCAGACCACCTGACCTGCTTCTTGAGAAATCTGTATGCGGGTCAGGAAGCAACAGTTAGAACTGGACATGGAACAACAGACTGGTTCCAGATAGGAAAAGGAATACATCAAAGCTGTATATTGTCACCCTGCTTATTTAACTTATATGCAGAGTACATCATGAGAAACGCTGGGCTGGAAGAAGCACAAGCTGGAATCAAGATTGCCTGGAGAAATATCAATAACCTCAGATATGTAGATAACACCACCCTTATGGCAGAAAGTGAAGAATTAAAGAGCCTCTTGATGAAAGTGAAAGAGAGTGAAAAAGTTGGCTTAAAGCTCAACATTCAGAAAACTAAGATCATGGCATCTGGTCCCATCACTTCATGGCAAATAGATGGGGAAACAGTGCCTGCCTTTATTTTTCTGGGCTCCAAAATCACTGCAGATCATGACTGCAGCCATGAAATTAAAAGATGCTTACTCCTTGGAAGGAAAGTTATGACCAACATAGACAGCATATTAAAAAGCAGAGACATTACTCTGCCAACAAAGGTCCATCTAGTCAAGGCTATGGTTTTTCCAGTAGTCATGTATGGATGTGAGACTTGGACTATAAAGAAAGCTGAGTGTCAAAGAGTGAATGCTTTTGAACTGTGGTATTGGAAAAGACTCTCGAAAGTCCCTTGGACTGCAAGGAGATCCAACCAGTCCATCCTAAAGGAGATTAGTCCTGAGTGTTCATTGGAAGGACTGATGTTGAAGCTGAAACTGCAATACTTTGGCCACCTGATGTGAAGAGCTGACTCGTTTGAAAAGACCCTGATGCTTGGAAATATTGAAGGCGGGAGGAGAAGGGGACAACAGAGGGTGAGATGGCTGGATGGCATCACCAACTCAATGTTCATGAGTTTGAGTAAACTCCAGGAGTTGGTGATGGACAGGGAGGCCTGGCCTGCTGCAGTCCATGGGGTTGCAAAGTCAGACACGGCTGAGTGAATGAACTGAACTGAGGCCTTCTTAGGACCTGGATGACTTGATGATGGACTCTGAGCTTCAAACTTCATTGCTGTCTTCCCATGGCCCTCACCCTCTACCTTGTTACTGGAAAGATGCCTTTTGAAACTCTAGTTGGCAGCTGAGTCGCCAATGGCCTTTATGACTCCCTGACATGGATAGAACTTTGTGTTGGTTGTTAGTTTTCTTCTTTTGGCTTGAATTTCTCATCACATGGAACTGGGTCCCAAGAAGAGGTAGACCAGATGGACAAGCCCCAGTGTGTAAGCAGTTGATGAAGCTTCTGCTAGTCAAGCCAGTGCTAATGTTTCACTGGCCAACATGTCATGTGGCCAAGCCCAGCGTCAGTGTGGGAGGGAACTACACAGGCTTTGCCCATTATAAATTCTTATTTGTCTTCTTGTAATTGGAGTGTAAGTGTTCTTCATGTACTAGATCACTTTACAGATACATGATATGCAAATACTTTCTCCCAGTTTGTGGGATTTTTTTTTTTTCACTTTCTTGATGGTGTCATTTGAAGCACAAAGCTTTTGCCTTTTTTTTTTAAGTGAGAATTCTTTTTTTTTAATTAATTTATTATTATTATTTTTGGCTGTGTGGGATCTTCATTCCTGCCCATGGTCTTTCTCTAGTTATGGCAAGTGAGGGCTACTCTATTGTTGCGGTGGCTTCTCTTGCTGCAGAGCTTGGGCTCTAGATGCAGGGGCTTCGGTAGCTTAGTTGGTGCACAGGCTTAGTTGCCCCACAGCATGTGGACTCTTCCTGGACGAGGGATCGAACCAGTGTCCCCTGCATGCAGGCAGATACTTAACCAATGGACCACCAGGGGGATTCAAATCCACTTTTGATGAAATCCAACTTTTTTTTCCCCTTTGCTTATGTTTTAGGTATCATTATCTAAGAAAACATTGCCTAATCCATGCTCACAAAGATTTACACCTATACTTTCTTCCAAGAATTATATTTCTTGTTTATGTTTATGATCGATGTTTAGTCTTTGTGTGTATGTGTGTGTGATATGCCCAAATTCATCATTTTGTATGCATATGTCCAATTGTCCCAGCACCATTTGCTCAAAAGACGCATCTTTCTCCACTGAATTGTCTTAGTATGTTTATTAGAAATCAATTGGCCACATTTGTGGTCAGTTCCACACATGTAAGGGACTGTTTTAGGGCTCTCAATTCTATTTCATTGATCCATATGGTCTAGTCTAATAAGGCTGGGTCACATTTAGTACCTATTCTCTTATAGTTCTTGATACATACTAGATGTGGATTTAACCCACTCCAGTACTCTTGCCTGGAAAATCCCATGGACGGAGGAGCCTGGTGGGCTGCAGTCCATGAGGTCGCTAAGAGTCGGACACGACTGAGTGACTTCACTTTCACTTCTCACTTTCATGCATTGGAGAAGGAAATGGCAACCCACTCCAGTGTTCTTGCCTGGAGAATCCCAGGGACGGGGAAGCCTGGTGGGCTGCCGTCTATGGGGTCGCACAGAGTCGGACACAACTGAAGCGACTTAGCAGCAGCAGCAAGTAGATACTTTAATGCAGTAGCACACACACTTGGGGATATATGTTCTGGCATATCTCAGTGCTATTTCTTTATTGTCACACTTCCAATGCACAGAAGCTACCCAGCAGAAGGACACATTGACAATCCTATAAGTCAACTTTAAGCAGCATTCTTTTTTTTTCCTTTTAAAATTGGGATTGTTGTTCAGTCACGAAGTCGACTGTTTGCAACCCCAGGGACTGAAGCATGCCGGGCTTCCCTGTCCCCCACTAACTCTCAGAGTCTGTCCAAGTTTATGTCCATTGAATTTGTGATGCTATCCAACCATCTCAGTTTCTGCCACCCTTTTCTCCTTTTGCCTTCAATCCTTCCCAGCATCAGGGTCCTTTCTAATGAGTCAGCTCTTCGTATCAGGTGACCAAAGTATTGGAGCTTTGGCTTCAGCATCAGTCCTTCTAATGTGTATTCAGGGTTGATTTCCTTTAGGATTGACTGGTTTGATCTTGCTGTCCAAGGAACTCTCAAGGGTCTTCTTCAGCACAGTTAGAAAGCATCAATTCTTTGTCGCTCAGCCTTCTTTATGGTCCAACTCTCACATCCATACATGACTACTGGAAAGACCAGCTTTGACTATATGGACCTTTGTTGGCAAAGTGATGTCTTTACTTTTTAATACACTGTTTAGGTTTGTTATAGCTTTCCTTCCAATAAGCAAGCGTCTTCTAATTTCATGGCTGCAGTCACCGTCCACAGTGATGGGATAAGTTGGGAGAAGCCCACAGAGAAGCAAATGGTCATTACCAATGCCATATTCGGAGGGCTCTGGAAAAACCCATGTAGTTAGCTGGAAGTAAACATAGATGCTAACACACCCTGAACTCCGCTTTGGCATGCCACTTGCTTGAAACTCCTTGGTTATACTTACCATTAGTCAGATTATGCAGTTTCTGCACAAGTAGGAGGGAAGGGAGTTGCTAAAGACAGGGAGGGGGGAGAGAAAAGTGGTGGAGCAGCCCTGCAGACTCCCTGCAGAGGGGTGAACGCCCTCTCCCCCAGCAGTCCCTGTGCGTCACTGGCTCTGTCTATGCAGGGATGCTGCTGGGTCCCTAAGGATGGGCTGGCGACATTCTGAGATTCTCAGGTCACTTTTGTTCCTTAGGAGGATGGAGTGTGCACAATACGGAATCAAACCCCTGAATTTGGTGTTTAGATTGTGGGGGCTCTTATGGATAAACCCTTGGATCTCCACTAAAATGCCTCTTACAGTCTGGACTGAGTCTTTTCTGAGAGTTCTGCAGAGCTGTACTGTCACACCATTGGCCAGCTCTAAACTCACACTCCCTCTCCTGTCCTCAAGAAAATCAGAGGAGAAATTTATTTCACTAAGTGTCAAAAATAGGTAGTTACACTTTATACTTTTACTTTTGAATACTGTCTCATAAAAATAAGTTTCTGTCTCCTCAGCTTTCATCGTAAAAGTGTTATTCCTCCTGTCCATTCAGCTTCTGATCACTGGGGCAATCGTCAGCCTGTTTGTTTTCTGGTAGGTCTTCATTACTGATGTAGATGACCTATTAAGTTGCCCACGTTAATTCTCACTATTTAGCTTGACTGAATTTTGATCATTAAAAAATTATCTATTTTTTCCGTAATCATTCATGTGTATATGTGCTCAGCTGCATCTGACTGTGACCCCATGGACTGTAGCCCTCCAGGCTCCTCCATCCATGGGATTTTCCAGGCAAGAATACTGGAGTGGGTTGCCACTTCCTTCTCCAAGGGATCTTCCCAACCCAGGGACCGAATCTGTATGTCTTGTGTATCCTGCATTGACAGGCGGGTTCTTTTCCACTGGGCCACCTGAGAAGTCCAACCATTCATAGGATATACCATTTCTATGGCTTTGTTTTTCTGAGGCAACTCCTAGACCAAAGTGTTAGTAGATTTCTAGAGTTTCACTTTAACTTCCTAAGCCAAAAAACTTTTCCCTTACTCTTATTTTGGGTACTATTTTCTTTTTTATTTTCCCTGAGCTATTTCCACAGACAAAATGGAGTAAAGGCAAAAAGGTGAGATTGTGAAGGCCTTGAAGGCTAGATCTCTGTTAAATGCAGAAATTATTTCAGGGAGTATGATCCATCACTGCTTAAACTCATCCTTTGGAAATCTATATTTTAGACAAATATATGAGAATTTTATTACTTTTGTTTATATACATATCTCAGTATTTTAAAATAAAATCGTCACTGGGACATTTGCATTTATGCAAATTTCACTTACTACTTATGACTGTACTTTTTATGACCCTATTTTTAGAAGTAAGATACAGTTTATCTTTATCTTACAGTTTAACAGTTATATGTTTCACTCTTTCCTTTCCCATCTGTCATTGTCAACTACTTAGGGTTTTCCCCCTTTCTTCTCATGAGATTGTTTAATTTATACTTAAATATTATACTAGTTAGCAAAATAAACTACTTATTGTGTAAGACAATATCTTTTTTTTTTTTTTTAACCAGGAAGGCTTTACGATCTTGGGTGGTCAAGAATCCTTGGTTCACTTACACACTCTTGTAAGTATTATTGGATTAAATAAAAAGTGTTCTTTCTACTAGCTATTAGTTGACGTTCTTTATTGAAAATTAGGTAAAGGTAACAAGACTCTTGAGAGTCCCTTGGACTGCAAGGAGATCCAACCAGTCCATTCTGAAGGAGATCAGCCCTGGGATTTCTTTGGAAGGAATGATGCTAAAGCTGCAACTCCAGTACTTTGGCCACCTCATGCGAAGAGTTGACTCATTGGAAAAGACTCTGATGCTGGGAGGGATTGGGGGCAAGAGGAGAAGGGGACGACAGAGGATGAGATGGCTGGATGGCATCACTGACTCGATGGACGTGAGTTTGTTGGAACTCTGGGAGATGGTGATGGACAGGGAGGCCTGGCGTGCTGTGATTCATGGGGTCGCAAAGAGTCGGACCACGACTGAGCAACTGAACTGAACTGAACTGAACTGAACATATTCTTGTAATGACAAAATTATAGAGATGAAAAACAAGCAAATTAGTAGTTGCTGGGAGTTAGGGCTTTATGAGTGCATGTGTATATGTGTGTGTGTTACCATAAAGGGATGGTACAATAGTTTAACGATGAGATAGTTCCACACCTTGATTGTGGTGCTGGTTACATGGATCTGCACCCAGATCTGTGTCACAGGTCTATGACATAGCATTACATATACACACGCTATACCAATGTCACATACTGGTTTGGGTATTCTACTTTAAATATGTAAAATGGGGGGCCAACTGGGGGAAGGTTACACAGGACCTCTGATCCTTTGCAATTTCCTGTGAATCTACAATTATTTCAAAGTAAAAATATTTTTTAAAGAACCCACAAACTGTGTGTGGATGGCAATGGAAAGGTTAGTTTTAAAACCAAAAAAAAAGAGGTAAAGATAATAATCTTTATTTTTCTTTATAATACTTATCATCAGATCAAACATCTCTGTGTCTCTCTACCTGTAATATATCACATGATATAAGCCCTGGAAGCAAATATCACATGGTTTGAAATTCTCCTCAGGCCGGCCTTTTTTGTTGTATTTATTGTACTCGCCTGCTGTGGGAATCTCCGCCGCCAGGTGCCTGCGAATTACATTCTCCTGGGATTGTTTGTAAGTAAACCTCTTTAGCATCTATTGTCATTCACCTCTGAGATATATTTTCATCCCATTATTCCTTTTTTTGTGGAAAAATCTTCCTATGGAATAAGAAGATTGAAATTACTTGTGAGATGTTCTCTTGGATGAATTTTGAAGTCAACTTACATATGAGGTGGACTCCACACCCTTTTAACAAGCTAGAGAATTTGGGGACCTTCGGCTACTCCTTTGGGCTGGCAAACTTGCCTCTGAGAGGCCTGCTCCCGAGTCTCCCAAGACAGTTAACCCGACTGTCCTCTGTCAGGCACAACAAACTCATTTTGCTATGGAGAGTGAGTTCCACATTTAGTTCACAAATTGTGCGCAAGAAATGTAACTTTCTCTGTAAAATTTATTTTACTTCTACTTCAACGTCTCCTGACTATGTTGTAATTGAGGTTTCTGTTCTGTTAATGTTTATACCAGTTGGGCCAACACTCTTGCCTCCTGGAGGCAGTGAACTCACTGACAATAAGCATTTGCTCCTCTTAGGAAAAGTCCTTGCTCCTCTGAGGAAATCTCACTGTGGTTCAGTGAGTTGGAAAGAAAGTCAGACTCTATGCAATTGCTCCCACGAACTGCTGACCACCCTTCCATGAGAAGATTTACTCACCAATTCATTTGTTTCTCACCTGGTTCCATATCAGTGTTGAGGTAGCTTATAAAAATACAAAAATACACGCAACGTAAGAAGATAAGTTGGTGGGGAAATCTGATGGAAGGAAAAATAAGGAAAGGCAAATGAAGCCAGAGGTGAGATTAGTGCACAAAATGCCTAGTCCCGAGCGTTTGAGTTTGATCAGCTTAGATTTGGATCTGCGCCTCCTGGTGGTCAATGTGAGTAAGAATACATGGGCAACGGTGTTTCTCAGCACTCAGAATCTTGCATCTTGCATCCTGAAAATCTGAGGATCTTGCATTGTCTAATGTGAATTACCTGTTGGGAAGAATAGCTTCCTCGTGTCACTGGAGAAGACAGAGCATCTGGCCAGCTGGGAATGTCCTCAGGCCCTGGAGCACTGCCAACTGCAGTTCTCAGTGCCCTGCCAGACAGTCCTGGAGCCTGACTGTGGGCTTAGGCATACCATCACTGCCTTCTTGGTCTCATCCTCTGGCTTGACTGCCTCTGGTTCTCAGCTCCTCCCTCTCCCATGCTGCCCCATCCCTGGTTCATGTGGACCAAGGGAACCCTCGGACCCCTATACAGTCCCCACACTGCCCTGGTGCAGCCCACTTCAGAGTTGAGGATTGGCACCTACCAGTGCAGCTGCGTGCTTTGTAGGTAAGTGTCCTCCAGCCCCACCCCCAGGTACTGAGGTCTCAATCTTCATCCCACATCTGAGGTTTGACACATTTTGTTCTCATTCAAGCACTATGGGAAAGGTCAGTACTGAAACAGTTGCTGAGGCGTTAATAGAAATAGCATGTCCTGCTCTGATAAAATGTTAAGATTTGTGTGGATGGTCCCATTTGATTAATGACAGTATGGTCTACAGATAAAGCTTATACCTTGGTTTCTACATTCCTAATTAATAACATATTCAGTTTAACTCGGGCTTCCCTGGTGGCTCAGAGGTTAAAGCGTCTGCCTGGAATGCAGGAGACCTGGGTTCGATCCCTGGGTCGGGAAGACCCCTTGGAGAAGGAAATGGTAACCCACTCCAGTACTCTTGCTTGGAGAATCCCATGGATGGAGAAGCCTGGTAGGCTACAGTCCCTGGGTTGCAAAGAGTCGGACACGACTGAGCGACTTCACCTTCACCTTCACCTTCAGTTTAACTCACTGAATATGTTGAAAGTTACTATTGTATTCTAAGAACTTTTTACTCACATGAGAATTTTTTCTTGTCAGGGAGAACATTAAGAAAATGTTTATTTCCATTATTTCCATGTGGCATAGCCTATAGCTTTGTGCGCTAAGATCATGAATATTCCTGCTAGTTCCCTCTAACCTGGCAGCACACACATACCTCAAAGCAGCCCTTCTGGATTCGGCGCCTTGGGAAGCAGGCTTCTGATTTATTGTGAATTTTGTTTTTTAGACAGTTCTTCAAGGTTTGCTGCTAGGAACCGTGTCAGTGTAAGTCTTTGATACACATTTTTTCATTTGTGTGTGCGTGCTTTTCTTGTAATGTTACGTGAATAATAATCACAGTCTCTGGTTTTAGCTTCTATCACGTCGAGGAAGTGTTATGGGCAACAGCAGCGACTGCTCTGGTGACGCTATCACTCAGTCTATTTGCTCTTCAAACAAAAGTACGTATTTTTGAAGCAGCTTTCTGTCATAGGCAGTATGTGACTGTCTTCCCCTGCCCCTCCTGACCCTCTCTGCTTCCCCCTCCCCCTGGCTGGCTGCTTCCTGTGGGCCTCACCTCCACCGAGCCCTCGTCTTCTGCCTTCTGGCTTTCCTAGTGACCTTGCTAAAAACGTAAGAGGGGCTTCCCTGGAGGCCCAGTGGTTAAGACTTCGCCTTCCCGTGCAGGGGGTGTGGGTTCCATCTCTGGTCAGGAAGCTGTGAGAACACGCCTTGCATACAAAAGAGAAAACAAAGCAGAAGCAATACTGTAACAAAATTCAATAAAGACTTACAAAGATGGTCCGCATCAGAAAAAATTTTAAGTAAAAGCAAACAGGTAAAATTAATTTTAATGATATATTTCATTTAACCCAATATATATGAAGGGTTATTATTTCAACATTTAATCAATATAACAAAAGTAGTCATTTTACATTCTTTTTTTTTCAAACTAAAATTCAAATCCAGTGTGTACTTTCTACTTGCAGCCATCTCAGTTTGAAGTAGCTCTATTTCCAGTGCTTATTAGCCATGTATATTGAAAGCACAGCTCTAGACAAATTTTCTTGGCAGACATTAGGGTCACCTGGAGAGCTTGTGAAACATAGACTGCTGAGCGCCACGCCTGGAATTGTGAAGACAAGGTCTGGGCTGGGGCTCAGTAACGTTCACTTCCCAGGCACTGCCGATGCTTCCGGCCCAAGAACCAGCCTCGGTGACCTGGTACTTTATTGTCTTGGTGTGCTGAAGGCAGGGAGTGATATAGGGCGATAGAGGAATTAGGAAAACCCGCTTGCAAGAAAACACATTGGATTCGAGGATCTTCTTTTGCTTCCTAATCCAATTTTTTTCAGGTCAGAAGATGCATATTCCTCTTTCTTTTAAAAATGCTAATCTTCTCTAAGCTGATTTGGTTATTGATTCATAAAAGCACATTAATAAATTTTAGGTTTACAAAAGGATCATGAAGTTTTGAAAGCTTAGTATATATATTTCTACTGAAATGTATACACTAAAATTGATACATACAAATGTGAGAAAGGTACCCAGTTAATATCTTCATCTACTGAATGCCATTAATGTATTCTATGCACATGCTTTTAAAAATATGAATGATTATGATCATACTATACTTACAAATTTACATCCTACTTATTCAGTGTACATTTTTTATTAGGGAAAATTTTATAAAGATATACACACAAATAGAATATTTTAACAAACCCCCATGTGCCAATTACCTAGTTTCAAAAACTGCAAATTTGTGGCTCCTGTTATTTCATCCATACCTTACCTTGTCTCTCTCCTGAAGAAGCACGATACCTTTTATGTAGTATTTTTCAGTGTGTAGGGCTAATGGATTTCCATGGTTCTCGGGATTAGCCAGGGTACATTGTTAGCAAATGTGCCAGTTTCTGCCTAGGGGGTATGAGATACATCTCTAAATACCCTGAAATTCCTATGGATGATAATTGAATCGTTTTTTGTGTTTTTTTTTTTTTTTTATGTTTCCTCAGTGGGATTTCACTTTGCTAAACGGAATGCTGTTTGTTTTACTCTTCGTACTTATCATCTATGGAATTATCTTAATCTTCATTCAAGCATATGTAAGTGGGCCCTCCGTTGAAATCCTCAGAGGACCGGTAGAATATCGGGTGAAGTGCTGGTTGTGTGGTGAAGCAGACACCAGATGGGTGAAACTTGCACAGACACTGGTGGGAGAAAGTTCTACGAATAGCGTGGGGGTGACAAGGGCTATAAGAGCTATCAGAACACGACAGCACACGTGAGCCCCGTAGAGGAGAGGGCCGTAAGAGGGGAGCTTGCTGGATGCCGAGCCATCTAAGGAGGCTTTGGCAAGCCCATCAGGGGGTCCTGGGGCTCCCAGGAAGGCTCTGCTGCCCCCTACCAGTGATGGACAGGGGAAAGCATGAGCCAGGAAGGAAACTGCAGTGGGTCGCACTGCGCGGCCACCAGGGCCCTGGTCAATTACATGCCCCTCCCCATAGCTGGAGGTCTCCAAGGTCGCCTGCCACACCAGTGTGGTGGGGGGACCACTGACAGCAGGTCTGGGTGTGAAGATTGAGCTCCAACCTGAGACAACAGCTGTCCTCCCCTAAGAGGATCACAGAGGTGACCAACCCACAGGGCAGATCAGATTCCAACTTCCCTACATGGTGCTGCTTGTCTGAAGTAACGAGGGTGCAGAGATGGGAAGCATGGATGGGCTTGCTTTTCTGACAGCAGCAGCCTAGAGGAAGCTCCTCGTTTTCCAATTCCAGCTTTCTTCCTTCCATTCTTTTTTCTTTTTTTGCTTTAATATATTCATTGCCTTCTTACTAGATATCATACATAGGCCTATATGTTTTTCACGAAGTCATCAAGGGTAATTCTCACAACATTCCTGAAAAGTACATATCTCATCTAATCTTATAGAAAAGAAAACAGGCTCAGAGAAATGAAAGAATTCACACTCCACACTGCACCCAGGGAGTAGATGACAGGAGTGGGGTTAGAGTGAGGTCTGTGTGATCTGGCGGTCACACCCGTTCCACCACGCACACCATCCGTGGACTGAGTCCAGTGTGCAAGTGGAGAGGCAGAATGAGAAGGTCTGGCCCCACGTCTGGTAGGGGCCTGGAGTGGCCCCTGTATGGAGACCCTACTGGAAGCCAGGCTCACAGAGGGACTGGCCTGGGGCTTGTGACCATCTGTCTAAAGCCCCAGGGCCAACTTGGTCCTGCTGCTGAATTAAAGAGTTTCTGTGGCAACAAGTGGCATTGCTAAATGGACTTCAGACACAGAATCAGTATTTCTGCCTGGATTTTGGAGATAAACTCAAAGACGTCATAGATATGTCTTTAAAGGCCATAGTTCTCCATTTATTGTTACTGATGGTGGCACAGATACTGTAGTAATAATACACATATTTATGTGGTGGGTGGGTTCCTTACATCTTTACCATGCCACTCAGGAGCAGTTAAGAAACTGTATTTCCTACTAGATACATGAACCCTAGTTTGCATTCTAAATTTCCTGTCACAAATACCAATAATATATAATCTTAAGCATATGATTAAATGGAAGTCAGACAGCTAAGCATGCACGCCTGATGGGCCCTGGCAATTCTGAATCCTTCAGACTGCAGGTGCCAGCTGTCTTCTCACACCCAGCTCAGTCTGAGAACAGGGGTCCTCATGCAGTGTATTGCTGGCCCCTGGTTTCTCTTTTTCCTCAAGAACCTTCTCTGGTTAGCAGAGGTTCCCCATCTCTCATCCTGAGGAGTGAATGCCATTGTGTTTCTCAGATGATGTACACACCACTTCCTTAGTCTCTTCTGCAGCATTTAGATCAATTTGTCACATATGCTGATCAGGGCTGTTTTGGTGGCAAGGAACACATACCACTCAGATTGGCTCAAGGCAAAGGCCCAGAGATTCTCATGGAGCTCCTAGATGGGAAGAAGAGCCAGAATTCACAGAAATGGAAACCCCACTGCCCTTTCTTGGTCATCTCAGCTTTAAAGCACTAGCTAATCCAGCTAGTGCTAATCACCCAATGGCAGCCTGGATCCCTCTATCATGAGAACTGATTTCCACCTGGCCCAGAGGATCTCTATGATCCTGATCATGTAAGAGCTTCCTGGTCAGTCAAGAGAGTCACTGCTGTTGGAGTGGCATCTCCCACCTCTTGTCAATCAGCTCTAGCAAGGCTGTGTGAGGGTCACAATATTCCCTGAGCTGAGGGGAGGGCACTTTTTCTAGAAGAGCTGTGTGGATGGGGCAAAAAAGGAAACATACTCAGTATATCCCGTTTGCCTTACTATGCACGAGATGTTTAGTACTTGCTCGATGACCCTTACTTGATATATAAAACAGCTAGTTTTCACCTCCTCGCTGAATGGAATTGAGTTGATACTGTCGACCGACTATGTTCAAGAAAAACTAATTTCCCCACAGCTTTGACTTTCTAAGCATTTTATCTAACAGCAGTGACCTAAGTGACCCCCTGTGTTGTTCCCCATCTTGCTCTTAACATATCGTTGTATCCTTTCTTTTTGCAGTGGTTGCATCTATTGTATGCTGGACTTGGAACTGTGATCTTCTCACTCGTACGTCCATTTCTCCCTTTCTTTGATAAAGAGTATGCATGTGCATTGACAGGGCCTTAAGACCTCTCCTAGGCCTGGAGTCAAGTGGAATCAGTAATTCACTGGGAAGCCCTCCCGCTGACTTGCTCCTTCTTTCTTCTCATTCTCTTCCTTCTCCTTTTTACTTTTTATAAAGACAGTTCTTAGAGTAGCTTTAGGTTCACAGTAAAACTGAAAGGAAGATATAGAGATGTCCCAGCCTCCATACAGGTATCACCATCCCCAATGTCAACATCTGCCACCAAAGTGTACCGTTTACTACACTTGATGAACGAACCTACATTGATATATCACAATCACCCACATTAGGGTTCACTCTCTGGTGTTCTACATTCTACGGGTTTGGACAAATGTATAATGATACGTACCCATCATTGTAATACCATACAGAGTATTTTCACTGCTCTAAAAAGCCTCTTTGCTCCTCCAAACTGATCCCCAACTGTTTCCAAGTTTTGCCTTTTCCAGAATGTCATACAGTAGGAATCATACGGCATGAAGCCTTTTCAGATTGGCTTCTTTAACTTAGCATGTGCACTTAAAATTCCTCCATGTCTTCTCATGGCTTGGTAGCTCATCTCTCTTTAATGTTGAATAATATTCCACCATCTGGGTGTACCACAATTAACTTACTCTTTCATCTACTGAGGGGCATCTTGTTTGCTTTCAAATTTTGGCAATTATGAATAAAGTTACTACAAACGTCCGTGTGCAGGTCTTTGTGTGGACAGATGATTTCAGCTCCTTTGGGAAGATTCCAAGGAGCACATTTACTGGATCATACAGTAAGCGTATGTTCAGTTCTGTAAGACAGTATTCCAAAGTGGTCGCAATATTTGCATTCCCCTCTAGCAGTATACGAGCGTTCCTGTTGCTCCACGTCCTCACCAACATGTGAGGTTATCTGTATTTCAGATTTTGGCCATTTTAATAGGTGCATAGTGGTACCTTATTGTTATTTTAATTTGCATTTTCCTGTTGACATAAGATGTAGAGCATCTTTTCATATGCTTATTTGCCATCTATATATCTTCTTTGGTGAGGTGTCTATTAAATTCTTTGGCCCATTTTGTAATCAAGTTGTTTGTTTTCTTACTGTTGAGTTTTAAGAGTTCTTTGTATATTTAGGGTACCAGTCCTTTATGTTTCTCTTGCAAATAATTTCTCTCAGTTTGTGGCTTGTATTATCATTCTCTTCACATTGTCTTTCACAGAGCAGAAAATACGAATTTTAATGAAGCCTAATTTATCCATTACTTCTTTAATGGATAATACTTTAAGAAAACATCACCATACCAAAGGTCCTCTAGATTCCCTCCTGTGCTACCTCCTAGGAGTTATATGTTTTACATATAAGTCTATTATTCATTATTTTTTAAAATTTATTTATTTAATTTTTTTGACCATGGTGCGTGGTATGCAGGATCTTGAGCAGGGATTGATTCTGCGCCCCCTGCAGTGGAAGCACTGAGTCCTAACCATTGGACTGTCAGGGAGTCCCTGTTATGAGCAATTTTGTGAAAGGTGTAAGGTCCGTGTCTAGATCCTTTTTTTTTTTTTGGCATGTGGATGCCCAGTTGTTTCAGCACCATCTGCTGTAGAGACTAGTATTGCCTTTGCTCTTTATTCTGCTGATCCATATATTCGTTAAGTCTTTATCTTGATTACAACTTTCTAGTAAATGTTTTTGTCTGGTAGCATCAGTCCTCCAACTTTGTTCTTCTCCTCCAGTATCATGTTGGTTATTCTGGGTCTTTTGTCTCTCCATATCAATTTTAGCAGTGGTCTGTCAATATCCACCAAATAACTTGCTAGGGTTTTGACTGGGGTTGTGTTGAATCTATAGATGAAGTTGGGAACAACTGATATTTGACAATATTGAGTCTTTCTATCCATGAACATGGAATGTTTCTCCATTTATTTAGTTCTTCCCTAATCTCATTTGTCAGAGCTTTATAGTTTTCCTCATACAGTTCTTGTACATATTTTGTTAGATTTATATCTAAGTATTTAGTTTTTTTTGGATGCTAGTGGAAATGTTTTTGCGCTTTAATCTCCAGTTTCACTCATTCACTGCTGGCATATAGGAAATCAATTGACTGCTGTATAGTAACTTTGTATCCTACAACCTTATTATGGCTGTTCATTGAACCCCTAAATGTGCCTGGGGCTTCAAATCTTGATCAGGGCTTCCCCGTGAGCTGGCTGTCTCTGGCATGGTGTCCTGAGTCCTCTTTCCCTGGGGCCAGGGGGCAAATAGCTTGATCCCAGCTCACTTTCCTCTCCCACTTCCCTGTCTGCCTTCAAACACATACCCTCACCAGGGAGGTGCACTCGGCACTCCTCACTACCAACACATGAAATGATTAGGAGTCATTATCTCTCTTATAAGAAGAAATAAGATAAAGTCAGCAGTTCTTGGAGGGGAGGGAGAAAGAAAAGCACTTTTCCATAGAAGTCAGGACTCCGGGGTGACAGGTGGAGGCTGGGGCAAGGCTGGAAGCTCAGCTGCTGGGGGCCTTTTTTCAGGGATGACCAACTGTCCTGGTTTGCCTGGGACTGAGGGGTTACTGAGGACACATGAAGTCCCTGGGCAAACTGGAGTGGTTGGTTCATTCTAGCTTTTTCTGCACAAAGTTGCTGGAATCAGACATTGGGAGGGGGAGGATAAGTGGGATGGGACTCAGTGGTCCAGGTGAGGGAGCTGCCTTGGCAACCCCCAGCCTCGGGTTTGACTCCCTTCTCTACCACTTGCCACAGAGCGGTCTTCCCTTCTTGGAGGCTCTGTTAATCTCACCTGCCTCAGCTAGGTCGTTCCCACTTTATATGAGATGATGTCTATCATGAACGGATAAGAGGCTACCTAGAAGGTGTCCAATTCTTCCTTTTCCTCCTGTTCTTTTTTCCTCTTCCCCTCTTCATTCTTAGAAGCCTGAGTGGGAACCAGGACCCGGGGAGAGCTGATAACCTGAACTACTGGGGATGGGTTTCACTGTAGTGGCTGTTGTTCTAAAACAGCTTATTTTCAAAAAAACAAAAAAATAAAACAGCTTATTTTCAAGAATCTTTAAAACCCCAAGAACTCCCTGTAGTGCCAAGGTTGCCCTGCTGCCTCACGGCACTGGACTCCAAGTCCGCAGTCTGGATAGAAAGGCCCGAGGAGCTGCCTGTTTTCCCTTCCTCCCTCTAACGCACTTGCGCTGCCCACATTTGCTCACTTTGCAACAAACACAAGGGTGAGAGGACTCTCCGACTTTCTTCTTGATGTTTAAGAAGCCTGTAATTTTACCTACCACAGCTAAGACGTTTAATTGGGGGTTATTTAACCACACATAAATCTTCTCCTCACTCTATTTTGGAAATACTGACATCATCACAAAGCCATCTCCAATGTCAGGCTTTGAAAAATGCTATCACCCAAAGGAGAGTCCAGAACTACTGCTGTGGGTAATGTAGGTGTCAGGGAACCATCTGTCTCTTCCTTCTTTGTTTTCAGTGAGAACATGCTGGAAAGTCACAAACACAGGGCATTTTGTAGTTTCTGTGTCCAATCAGCCCACCTGGTCCACGTCACTGACGAGAGGCACAGAGGTTTCTGGACTTGGAAGGAAAGGAGGGGTCACAGACTTGGTCCTACTGGCTTCAGGAGAGTGAAGCGCTGGCTTTGATAGATAGAGCACCAACCTGGGGAGATTGTGAATGATTGAGGCTCTAAGAATAACATCTCTAGCTACAAATTTACTTTTAGTGATGTATTTACTGATGGTAAGATGCTTTCCAGGTAATCTCAGGTCACTTCTTTGATCAAAATGTACACTTTAAGTAGCTAATTCTTCTTTCTTTTCTTTAAGTACTTGGTGATGGATGTGCAGCTGATGGTGGGAGGGCGCCATCATCATTCTGACCTGGACCCTGAAGAGTATGTTTTTGCCGCCCTGAACATCTACATGGACATAATCAACCTTTTCCTTTTTATTTTGCAACTGATTGGAATGGGACGGTAGTCACATGGCAAGGCTGGCTCATGCTGAAGAGAGGGAAGGAGGGACGGCTGTGAAGACTGCAGAGGTTATCACTCCATAAGTCTATTTTAAAAAATAATTTTAAAAATACTTTTTTTTCTTGTCAAATGAAAGCAAGCATTTGGTAGACAGTAGCTATAGCTGTTATATATTTTTTAGTTCCAGTGTTACATTACAAAACTTTCTGGTGGACATTTTCTGATTTTTATAAATTTAAAAGATGAGTACATAAAACTCATCATGAGTACTTACTAACAAACATTTGTAAGATGCTCATTACTTTGTTGAAGTTTTCCAGGTACTACTTAAAACTGTAAACAATGTCTGTCTACATGAATAAAGCTGATTATAGAAACCTATATTTACTCCATTCTCTTCTCTTGATGTGGACATTTGGTGGGAATATTTTGCCATCTGACTTAAGAGTAAGGTGAACCAAAGAAGTCTGCCTTTCTCTTGGGTTCAAGTCAGACTGGAGAAGTAAATTCTATCTTGAGAGATGTTTCTTTTTTTTTTATTTTTAAACTTTACATAATTGTATTAGTTTTGCCAAATATCAAAATGAATCCGCCACAGGTATACATGTGTTCCCCATCCTGAACCCTCCTCCCTCCTCCCTCCCCATACCATCCCTCTGGGTCGTCCCAGTGCACTAGCCCCAAGCATCCAGTATCGTGCATCGAACCTGGACTGGCATCTCATTTCATACATGATATTTTACATGTTTCAATGCCATTCTCCCAAATCTTCCCACCCTCTCCCTCTCCCATAGAGTCCATAAGACTGTTCTATACATCAGTGTCTCTTTTGCTGTCTCGTACACAGGGTTATTGTTACTATCTTTCTAAATTCCATATATATGCGTTATTATACTGTATTGGTGTTTTTCCTTCTGGCTTACTTCACTCTGTATAATAGGCTCCAGTTTCATCCACCTCATTAGAACTGATTCAAATGTTTTCTTTTTAATGGCTGAGTAATACTCCATTGTGTATATGTACCATAGCTTTCTTATCCATTCATCTGCTGATGGACATCTAAAGAGATCTGTTTCTATCTCAAACAAATATCTGCTCCCAGGCCAACCTTTGAGGTCTGAACTACTTCAGTGTCTGGCAGGAAGATAAGCAGGGGCCATTGCTAGCATGGATGGATTGTGCGGGGGATAAGATGGGGAAATCAGATGACATCTTCTAGTCTCTCTAGATTTATCATGGAGCTTTATTTCTAGATTTAACTGAACATACAGATCTCAGATAAGACATATGGACTTAAGTAACAAGCACTATAGTCACATACACCCACCTGAATTTGATGACCTGTTCCAAATTAGCCATATCTCCACTCCTGTGGTAGAATTTCTTTACAGTGTTTGTGCTCTCCTATTACCAGCAAAGTCCTGAAGATTGATGTAACCTCTGAAATGTGAGCAAGTAGCAGAGAAAGGGACTTTACAGCCACCCAGCAAAAAAAAAAAAAAAAAAAAAATCTAGGGCCCTGTAAAGCTCCTGGGTGGGGTTGTCTCAACAAATATCACCATGCACACATATACCTGCCAAAGTCACAGGGAACTCCTTCCACACGAGAAAGCAAATTCCCCTGGGAAGCTTGAGGTGTGCATATTCTTCTGGCATCAAAACAACCTTCCTGCACATTATAGGGACACCTGGTCAATTTATTTCTCCATTGACATTTCTGCTGTCCCCACACATTAGACATTTGTTGCCTCAGCAATGCTCCCAAGAGTCCACTCTGAGTCTACTGTACGTGCCATCACATGGAAGTCTATTATTATATTGTATTTAGATTGACAGTCATTTAGTTGTGTCTGACTTGTTGTGACCTCATGGACTGTAGCCTGCCAGGCTCCTGTGTCCATGGGGATTTTCCAGGCAAGAATACTGGAGTGGGTTGCCATGCCCTCCTGCAGGGGATCTTCCCAACCCAGGGATCAAACCCAGGTCTCCTGCATTGCAGGCGGATTCTTTACCATCTGAGCCACCAGGGAAGCCCCTGGTGGTGACTCAGTGGTGACTCAATTAAAAGAGATTCTAACACTCCTATGACAAACTTTTGACTTCTGCATTTAATAAGGACTCTGAGCAAGACATACCTTTTAGGGTCAGCCTATGAAATGAGTAATTACTTTGCTCTCAATGATAGAAATTCATCTTTTGAGAAGACAGTCCATGATTTGCCCGTGATGGGTAGCACATCTGTAAATCAACCCAAGGTGTCCAGAATGTGGCAATGGAAGCTTAAAGAAGAAGAATCCATAGAAAAATTTAGGTTATACTTTCATAATGCCCACAAATGCTGGGCCTATAATTTACTTTTAACTTTTGTTCTTTGTGTTATCCCAAATGGCTATTCCCTCATTTAGCTTTAGGCATGGTTTGCTGAGCAAATCTATCACACAAATGGACCCTGGTGAAACTACTCATGTTAAAGGCTAGTATGCTGTTAGCCATGGCATTTCTAACATTGGTATGTCACTTTAAGAATATCAATGGCCCAAATGCCATGCCATGCATTTGACACAAATGTTGGCAGTTTTGGTATCTTTTGCTTAATCAAAGTCCTTGAAACAAATCAACTGCTGAAAATGTAAAATCGTCAATGGTGTGCAAGTTGTAGGACTTGCACTCATTATGCTAACATTATGCTAACATTATGCTAACTCATAATGCACTAAGGTAACGTTTATCTGATTGTTGCACTAAAGCAGGGGTCAGCAAATGGACAACACATGCCAAGTGTAGCCTGTCACCTTTTAGATTTTTAAAATTTTATTTTGAAATAATTATATATTTTTTTTAATAATTATAGATTTACAGGAAGTTGCAAAGGTACTTCAGAGTGTACTCTTGCCCCCTAGTGGTTCTCTCTTACATAATGTACAATATCAAAACCAGTGAACTGACACTGTGTGTGAAATCTATGTATAGCTGTCACTTTATCACATGTACACTCGTGTAGCCCCTATGGTAACCAAGATGCAGATTGCACCATCACCAGAGGTCCTCTTTCTATCCCTTTAGACTCACACATGCACCTCCCTTCCCCTCCACATCCCTGACTCATGGTAACCACCTGTCATTTAAAAATGTTAAATGGATGAAGCCATACAGTGTGTGACATTTTGAGACGATTTTAACTCCCCTGAGATCCATTCCACTTGTTACAAGCTGTCACTAGTTCATCCTTTAAATATTCCATTTACTGCAGTAAAGCATGCCATTACTACAGGACATTCTGGTGGACTTCAGTCTGCTATGAACAATTGTGTACAGGTTTTGTGGACCTAAATTTTCACTTCTCTGTCATCAACATCCAACAGTTGATGCTTGGTCATATGGTTAGTGTAGTTGGTTTTTAGCAAAACTATTCAGATACTTCCCAGGGAGGCTGTACTGTCTTCCATTCCCACAGGCAGTGTATGAGTGATCCAGCTGCATCCTTGGCAGCATTTGGTGTTGATACTACTAATCATTTGAGCCATCCTGATACGTGTGTAGCGTGCCTTGTGTTAATCCCTCAGTTGTGTCTGACTCTGCGACCCCATAGACTATAGCTCGCCAGGCTCCTCTGTCCATGAAGTTCTCCAGGCAAGAATACTGGAGTGGGTTGCCATTTCCTTCTCCAGTAGCGTGTCTCACTATGGTTTAAACATGCATTTCCTACTCAGTAGCGATGTTAGCATTTTTTTCAGGTGCTTATTTGTTAGCCATACATCTTCCTTGGTGAAATGTCTTTTTTTCATTTTATATTGGATTGTCTATCTTTTTACTGTTTAGAAAGTTCTTTATATATTCTAGATATGTGGTTTGCAAACATTTTCTCCCAGTCTATAGCTTGATTTTTTCATCTTCTTCATAAGGTCTTTTGCAGAACAAAGCTTTACATTTTGATTAGGTCCAATTTATAAATTTTTCCTTTTATGGATCATGCTTTTGGTACCAAGTGTAAGATCCTTTGCTTAACCTAGAATGTAAAGATATTCTGTTATTTTTTTCTGAAGTTTTTTTTCAGAAGTTTTATATTATCTATGATCTAGTTCAAGTTTTGTACAGTGCGCGACTCAGGGGCTCACATTTTTGCCTGCCTTATTTACCAGCACTGTCCCTCCTCTGTTGTAGCATTGTTGTAACATTTGTCAAAATCAGTTGATGATATGGGAAGGAGGCTATTTTTGATTCTCCATTCTATCAATGTGTGTGTCTATCCCTCCATCAGTATCAGTTTTGATTACCGTAGTTTTGCAAATGGGTAGAATGACTTTTCCCACTTTTTCCTTTTCAAAATAGTTTTAGCTGTTTCAGTTCTTTTGCCTTGCCATATTTTTAGAATACTTCACAATTTCAGAATTATTTACAGCTATAGGAAAATATTGCTGGGCTTTCCTAAAGTTGCTAATAATCAACTGAACCAAACCCAGGCATTTTGTGGACTGAGACCCCTGAGGAAGCCAGTGGTTTTTCTTTAGGAAATGAAGATATACACAAAATATCCCCCCAAAGATAGCTACTGATTTTTCACGTAGTCAAAAATACTTGTTGCAGCAGTCAGGCTGGCTATGCTCTCTAACTTACCATTTGTTTGACTTGCAAGGCCTGTTGGGTCCATGTTGGTTGCCAGGCAACCCACCCCAAAGTGGACATGTCACATCAGTGACATCAGTGACTCCCAAGGCCTGCAGGGGTCAGGCATTCAGTTTCAAGAAGAGCCTAGGAGCCAACTGGAGTACTGGGCGGCTGTGTCAGGCAGGCTGCAATGTTATGCTGGGAAATGGCTTGAGTACTTGGGCTGCTACCAAGTCTTTAACAAAAGGAGTGATTTCACTTTCTCTTGTTGGACTTCTTTATTGTTTCATCTGGACCACAGGAGAGGGGACAAAGAAGCAGAATCGGAAGGGACTCAGGCCCCATTCTCACCTTGATGCATGTTCAGTTCAGTCGCTCAGTTGTGTCTGACTCTGTGACCCAAACCCATGTCCATCAAGTCGGTGATGCCATCCAGCTATCTCATCCCCTGTCGCCCCCTTCTCCTCCTGCTCCCAATCCCTCCCAGCATCAGGGTCTTTTCAAATGAGTCAACTCTTCACATGAGGTGGCCAGAATATTGGAGTTTCAGCTTCAACATCAGTCCTTCCAATGAACACCCAGGACTGATCTCCTTTAGGATAGACTGGTTGGATCTCCTTGCAGTCCATGGGCTCTCAAGAGTCTTCTCCAACACCATAGTTCAAAACCACCAATTCTTTGGTGCTCAGCTTTCTTCACAGTCCAACTCTCACATCCATACATGACCACTGGAAAAACCATAGCCTTGACTAGACAGGCTTGAATGAGCTTTAAGCCAACTTTTTCACTCTCCTCTTTCACTTTCAACAAGAGACTTTTTAGTTCTTCTTCACTTTCTGCCATTAAGGGTGGTGTCATCTGCATATCTGAGGCTATTGATATTTCTCCCAGCAATCTTGATTCCAGCTTGTGTTTCTTCCAGCCCAGCGTTTCTCATTATGTACTGTGCATATAAGTTAAATAAGCGGGGTGATAATATACAGCCTTGATGTATTCCTTTTCCTATTTGGAACCAGCCTGTTGTTCCATGTCCAGTTCTAACTGTTGCTTCCTGACCTGCATACAGATTTCTCAAGAGGCAGGTCAGGTGGTCTGGTATTCCCATCTCTTTCAGAATTTTCCACAGTTTATTGTGATCCACACAGGCAAAGGCTTTGGCATAGTCAATAAAGCAGAAATACATGTTTTTCTGGAACTCTCTTGCTTTTTCGATAATCCAGCAGATGTTGGCAATTTGATCTCTGGTTCCTCTGCCTTTTCTAAAACCAGCTTGAACATCAGGAAGTTCACAGTTCATGTATTGCTGAAGCCTGGCTTGAAGAATTTTGAGCATTACTTTACTAGTGTGTGAGATGAGTGCAATTGTGCGGTAGTTTGAGCATTCTTTGGCATTGACTTTGTTTAGGATTGGAATGAAAACTGACCTTTTCCAGTCCTGTGGCCACTGCTGCGTTTTCCAAATTTGCTGGCATATTGAGTGCAGCACTTTCATAGCATCATCTTTTAGGATTTGAAATAGCTCAACTGGAATTCCATCACCTCCCCTAGCTTTGTTCGTAGTGATGCCTTCTAAGGCCCACTTGACTTCGCATTCCAGGATGTCTGGCTGTAGGTGAGTGATCACACCATCATGATTATCTGGGTCGTGAAGATCTTTTTTCCACAGTTCTTCTGTGAACTGAAGCAGGGCAAAGGCTAGTAGAGTTTTGCCAAGAGAATGTGCTGGTCACAGCAAACACCCTCTTCCAACAATACAAGAGAAGACTCTACACATGGACAGCACCAGATGGTCAACACCGAAATCAGACTGACGCATGTAGCAGTTCCTAGGTAAGAACAGCCCCACTGACACTTATGAGACAGGGACCTGTGGGCACATAACATGTCAATTCCATTAGACCTTCAGAGCTGGGAGCAGCGTGACTTTCAATCAGCCAAAGAGCTCCACTACAAGGGAAGCCTCCCTTCTCCACTAAGGAGAAATTCCCTTTTCCGAGCTGGAGAGTCTAAACTGCGTGAGTCAGGAGCTATAAACAAAAGGTGGTAAATGGATGCCACATCACCTTGTCCCTTAGCTGAGAGGGTAAGGAAGCCAGGGGTGGGGGAGGTAGGCTGCTGGGTGGGAAACTTAATTGTTTTGGTCTTATCCCCCTACCCCCACCCCTTGCTCCCTGCCAGTGCCTGAAGACCAGCAAAACTCTCTCCTATGGCAGTGGTGATGCCTGCCCGTATCAGAGGAAACTACAGTCCAGGGGCTTCTTTCTTCTTCACGTGCGCCTCTGTGCTCAGCCTGTAGTCCTTGGCACCTTCTGTCCCTCACAGGCACTGCTGGCCCTTTGTCATGAAAGCATTCCTTCTTGTCTGCATGCCAGAGTTGGCAACAATCAAGGCATATTCGGACAGTTTGTTTCAACCCTATTTTTACCATTCAGCCTGTAAACATTAACTCAACTCCTGTTCAGTAAAAGCTAGGCCAGTGGGGACACTTGTCCTCCCCCCATCTTTAATCCATCTTGATTGACAGCACTGACTACCAGACTGATTCCAGGGAATCTAATATTCCCAAACCTGGCCCAATGGTTCACCTTCCAGAAAAGTGTCTGTCAGCATTCCAAACCTTGCTGCCGAAACCATCTGAGGTTTGACTTTATCCAGTAAGTTAGCCTGTCAGTTTTGTGGATGCTGACGGAAGACACAGGATCCTTGATCAGAGGCGTGTGCAGCATGCAGAGTGAGTGTCTGCATATTTATGTCAGTTTTCCAGGTCCCCAGTTCCCACAGGCAACACCGCAGGCCTGGATGAACGCCAAGCACGCAGCGGTCTGTGTCACAGCTGAGGAAGAGAGAGCAAGGAATCCAACACTTTTACAGCAAACCTGCTTCTTGTCCCCAGGCTTACGAGAGATATAAGTGCTGAGAAGTGGCTCAGGCAAACCCCTCATCAGTTCTCGTAGTCTTGGCACACTCAGCAAGATGTGTAGGCACTTCAGAGGCCCAGGAGAACTGGACTGTCTCATCCCATAACTACCATTTTCTGTATTGTTTACTCCTCATGAATCTTTCTCCCAGCTTGTCTGTAAACTGATGCCTTGTGAAGGCTAGGCTGGCTCAGAGATGATATCTATATCCTGATTAGGAATATTTTCAAGTTACAGTTTTAAAGACTGAATAAGAGTAATTTCTTCTTAAGTTTGGCCACCACTCAGTTGGTTTAGAGAAGGAAATGGCAACCAACTCCAGTATTCTTGCCTGGAGAATCCCAGGGACAGGGGAGCCTGGTGGGCTGCCACCTATGGGGTTGCACAGAGTCGGACATGACTGAATCGACTTAGCAGCAGCAGCAGTGTGTCAGCCACTTGTCATTCCTAAGTACAACAGAGAGCTAAATTTAGGAAACTCTTCTGGTCCATCTTTCTTTAAGCATGACTAGACCCAGTTCTTAGAAGAATGATCACATAATAATCTAGAAAGACCTGCTTCTGCTAAGTCGCTTCAGTTGTGTCTGACTCTGTGCGACCCCATAGACGGCAGCCCACCAGGCTCCCCAGTCCCTGGGATTCTCCAGGCAAGAACACTGGAGCGGGCGGCCATTTCCTTCTCTGATGCACGAAAGTGAAAAGTCAAAGTGAAGTCGCTGGGTCGTGTCCGACTCTTAGCGACTCCATGGGCTGCAGCCCACCAGGCTCCTCCTTCCGTGGGATTTTCCAGGCAAGAGTACTGGAGTGGGATGCCATTGCCTACTCACATCTTTCCAGAAAGAAATCTACTGGAGAGAAGGGGATAATGACTGACAAGGCAGTAACATACTGTTGCTAGGTGATGACCTTGTAATTACAACCACAACCCAGGGCTGAGATACAACTACTACTCAGCCCCAGAGCCAAGCACATGAATACTTTTCTCCTATGGAGTTTAATTTCAGCCTGAAAAAGGAAAAAACCCAAATTGGTATTATCATGTGATATTTAGATTCTAAAATTTTACTCTTTAGTAATTTACTAACTGTAACTTTTAAAATTATGACCAAATTTCAGTAAGTCTGAGACTGCAATTTCATAACAGGTAAGCCACAGTACGTGCTATGTCACTTCAGTTGAGTGAGTCCGACTGACTCTTTGTGACTCTATGGGTTGATTGTAGCCCACGAGGCTCCTCTGTCCATAAGATTCTCCAGGCAAGAATACTGGAGTGGGTTGCCATTTCCTCCTCCAGGGCATCTTCCCGACCCAGGGATCTAATCCGAGTCTCATGCACTGGCGTGGGGCTTCTTTACCACTGAGCCACCAGATTTTAATTTCATTAAGGTCAGCAACATGATCCAAGGACTAAAAAGGGAACAGAAATGAGATCAGTGGCTGTAATAAACAACATTTAAAGAGTAATTCTGCATACTGACACTGGAGTTAAGCTTGGGATCCACAAACTGACAGGCGCAAACAAAACGACGACTCTCAGAGGTTACCATGGGCACATGTTGTGAAGCGTCAGCTGGGGGTCTGGGACTTGTGCCTGAGCACTGAAGTTCAGATGCTGGGGGCTGCTGCAATTACTTAAACGGGAAAGAACAATTAAATGATTGAGAAGCAGGCATTTCTATTCATATGGCATAAAAAAATTTTCCTATCCTAAGCAATTTCACAAACTATCTTAAAATTCTTTTTCTATGTTTCTATTAGAGACTTCAAGGAAAAACCGTAAGTTTTCTTCTGAAAGTTACAGTGATTAAAAATAATGAGTGCTGAAGTCACAACGTTTTAACACATTATCATGCAACGTTTTAGGCTTATCTCTGGGGTATAACATGCTCAGTAAGCAGGCTAGTATAGAAAATATTAGGAACTAATCTATTACATGTAAGAACCAAATTAACCCCATCGTATTAGAGGGAATTTAATGTGAAGAAGATTAGCTTCCTGACTTGGTTAAACAAAGTCTATAATGAGACAAAAGTGAAGTAGTTTAAGTAATAAATGTTTAATCAAAGAATTTTACATATTATTAACAGCATTCATTTGGCCAAACATCTACACGTTTGTAGAATCCTATTGTATATAAAGTGGGAATGTATCAAGTATAGACTATGAAAGTGCAAATAACAAGTCAAGGTTAGAGTAATTTTTTCTTACATTATAAAATTAACTTGTTTACAAAATAGGCTTTGCCAAACTTTATTTCTGAATCGTAAAGTCAGTGACTGTGTTTTTAAAATATGTACCAAGGAAATACAAATTGGATACTGATCCTTTTCATGCTCAGGAGAGACCACAGAAACACAGGGAGCTGCACAAGAGTGTGAAACCAGAAGCCTCGACGACACTGCCAGCACGGCGCTCCTTCTCCCAGCACCGCGGCTCTGCAGCCGCCTCAGTGTGACACAGACTCCTCCTACTGAAAAATTACAACTTGATCTAAAAACTGATTGGTGTTGATATTTTCAATCTAAATTAAATTTGTAAAAAAATCCTTTAATGGACTATTTCAGTTTCATATACAGTAATACACTGTAGATAAAGGTAATATTTTCCCCAACTAATTTTAATAGGGATTGATATCAATCAATGTTTCTGATAGCTGGGGAAATAAAAACCAATGTGGACTTCCGATATCCATGGCACAGGAGCAATTCCCACACAGTTTATCCTAAGGGAAGAGGGGAATATTAAATACTCTAATATAATGTCTGAGCCATACGATTCGAAGTACAAGGAAATTTCAACAGCAGGGTTTGGGACAAAAAGTAATCAAAAATTGTTAATTTCAGCTCATGTGGATATTAATACTAACATAACCTTTCACCCATCCCAGGACTTGCCTGTACAAACTTGGTACTGGAATTTTGGTATCTGTAGATTTCTGATAAGAATCTGGCAAAACATTAAATAGAGTGTTGCATATCTATTTTGCTTATGTTATGCTAGTTTTCGTAATATGTAAGTAAAACAGCGATTCCAACAGTTTATTCTAGTTTTAATTACACACTGTACCACTGTATCTTAATTACAACTAAGACCAGCATTTTCTTCACAGTAAGACACTGGTAACTAGGAAGTTGATTTTTTCCAACACTAAACAGTAATCACACAGCAAATGAGTATTGTGCAATAGAACAAACACGTCAGCATTTGCGATTTAGTCAAACAAACCGATTGAACATTTAGTTGTTATATTTACTGTAAAGGCAAGGCCATGGGTGGTTTTATGGAGGTCTTTGCAATTCATACAGCATAGTTACTTCAGAAGAGACATTGAAGTTGGAATTACTTACTTGACTGGCAACTACCCATTGAGGTGAGGCAAAGGCACGGTAACATGTTGCGCAGGATGCTTTACTGAGTTTTTTTTTTTTTTAAATAATTGTGGGATTTACTATAACTCATGAAAACTCCACTTTTTTTTTTTCTATTTTATAAAACACTTACCATTAAAAGTAATTGCACCCATTAGTAATTAGAATGCACTGTAAAATTGTGAAAACAAAGAACTATGATTGCACTTCCAATAAAGTGTCTCTTAAAATACAGCACCGCTGTTGCTAATCAACTGTATTTTAATATTAAAATAAACTGTTTTGAACAGCAGCATTAGATTTAGTTAACTTAAGCTACAGGCTACATTTATTTAAATGCAGTCTCCATGGCAACAAAAGCCCACTAAATTCTGCAACATCACTGCTACCAAGTGGCACCTGTTACTTCCAGGAAGGCTGAGACTGCTTGGAAGCCCTCCGGGACACGGCACACCTGCACGCCTTGTCAGCGCACGAGTCAGAGTTTGGCACGAGTGGACTGTAAATAGACATGAAAAGAGATCTCCGATTCATGTGAAATTAAAATCAATTACACTGTGGTAGACGCAGCGCTAAAGAGAAGCCTTGGCTACCTCAATTCACACCGCTCAGACAAAAAGGAAGAAGGAAAGTTACAGAAGAGCACAGAGAGATGGAGGAATGAAATATTAGGTCTGTCCAAAATAACTACTGAAATGAAGAAAACTTTCAGTTTTTTTTTTTAAAGGAAAAACCACCCAAGGATTAGAAAGTAAGCCTTTCATTTAATGTTCAATTTAAGTGCTGCTGATCTAAACAGAGGACTGCATTTTCTTCGAATGTGGAATCTAAGCTATTTATTCCATTTGTGTTAATCTCTCCAGCTCTTCTGTTTGTCAGCATAAAGGGGAAAAGCTATCCAATTAAATATAGAAGAAATTCCCTGTCAGGTTAAAATCAGAAATGAAGCTATACCATTCAAGGGAACTCCTTCACATTTAATCCTAATGTCAGTGGTTTATAATTAGTTGGAATTAAGTGGATCAAGTCTCTGCAAAGCATACTCCACTAGCATACCATCTGTACCTGCAAGTCACTAGAGCCCCGAGATGTGCAGTTCATACTAAGTGTACTTGTTCAGGCCAGTCACTTGAGGTCTGAGGTGTCTGACTTGAAACATCGGAACCATCCCCCTTGCTGGCGGCCTCATTACCACTGTCGCCAGCTTGAGATGCTGCTTCCCCAGCCAGAATATTTCCCTCCAAAGCATTTTCTTCTCCTCTTTGGGTTCCTCTACCTTCACTGATCGCAGCATCTCCAAACACTGAATCTTCTGGAGGCATCAGTTCCACATCCCTCACACCTTCTGACTCGTCTTTGACACAGGGGAGCTGAGAATCTGCACTGACTTCTGTAGCTGCTGGAGGAATCAGAGCAATACTTTGAGGGTTCATGTCATGAAACCAAGCCATGATATTGCCAAGAAGATTGTCATTGATGTTGGCGTCCTGGCTGGCTGAGTCAGGGTCACTGGATGAGGGGAAGAATTCACTTCTCGCCTCACTGGGAGGGTGGGAACTCAGGGTGTCAGTTGAAAATGGGTCTCTTTCTGCTCCTAGTCTCATGAGGCTGTCACCAAGTTCCAATAGCTCAGAGCTGCTCAATGCAGCTCGAGGGCTATCTGTGTTCCTGGGGACGGAGTCCAGTCTGGAAGGTAAAGAGGTGCCTATTGCCCCTAAGGATGCTTCATTACTGAGAAAGTCTGTACTTTCTTCATCGATGGCCAGCCCAGATTCTTGCAGAGATAATTGTATTGCAAGAAGTATATTGGGATCGTCTTCATCCAAGGAACTGAGAGCCTGAGGCAAAAGAAAGTAAAATTACTTCAAAATTTAAAAGGAAAAATGATCGAACCCAGTGAGGTCTGCCACTGTTCTTTTACCAAACAGATGATTAACAGTACCTCTATTTATACAGAAGAACTTTTTGACCTACTAGAATCTTATTTTAATTTTCTCCTTGCCCATGCTAAAGAGAAAATAAATTACTTAAGTGTAAATCTGAAATAGAAAAATCTTTCCCTGTAGTATAGCTCTGAAGCAAAGATTGTAGAAGGGAAGGGAGAAAAAGGAGAGCAACAGAAGTAAAAATAGGAAGCCAGGCTCAAGGGAGAAAGAGCAAAAGGCAGGGGCAACGAAGTTGCCCAGAAAGGCTACCTGAAGAGAGTCCTGGTTCTCGGAGCGACTGGCGGGTGTGTAGTCACGCAGGGAGGAAGTGTGCAGCGCACTCATAGATGCAGAACTTACCACGGAGGTGCCTGGCCTGCGGCCACCGCCACCTTCTGGGAGATCTGTGTCAAAGCAAGCAGTGCCAGAGAGTTTAGTCACATCAGGCCTCGTACATCTTTTTAACTAAATCAATGACTTCTCTTTGAGCGCTGGTGAAAACCCGGGGCCACAAGTTCACTTCATCTTTCAGAGATTTTTCATCCATAATGTCTCACCACAAGCAACAATATATATCTAACACAATTATTTCAAATCCATGATCAGGCTTTACAACTTTATTTAGATTATACATCGTTCTATTCATAAAGGCAAGTGCTACCAAGTGTTTGTTTTTTTCCCCTTAGGCAACAAGAAAGGTGTTTTAGTTTTCAGAGTTCTTTAAAGAATTTGCAAGTTACAATAGCCCCCAAAGCTAATCTTTAACCCTGTCGATCCTGATATATTAAAGATGAGCTGCTGACACTGCTGTAGTTGGAAGATTTTCAATTAAAAATTTAATATTTAAAGGATGATAAATTATCTTCACTACTAGGAATTTTAAAAATGTTGATAGGAAAACTGAGGTTAGGAGAAAAATATTTCAGGAACACACTAAGAGTAACCAACAGCTACAATCTATCAAGTGCTCGCTGGGTGCTATTCGTATTTAAGGGTTTTACAGACACTGCCTCATTTAACACTCACAACAAGCCCACAAAGCAACACTACTGCTGTTGCTTCTTTAGAAGGAGGAGACCAAAGCTTGGAGAGGTTGGGGGACTAAAGCTTCACAGTGACATGCAGCAGAGCTGGAGGCATGAGCTCAGGTCTGTCTGACTCCCCAGTCCATGTTTTTAATCGCCCTGGTTTTCTGCATCCTGTGACATTAGAAGCACCTGCATGCTGACTGTATACCTAAATTACAAACTCTTTCACAACATTTAGATTCGCCACTTTTTGAAGACATGCAAGAGAACTAAGAGATTACAACAAACCCAATGCAAGGACTCACCTAAAGTGCTTTCACTTGGCTCGTCGGGGTCTGGAGGGTTACTCAGCAGACTGTGCACGTCTCCTCGCCGGCGCTGTTGTCTGTGCCTCCTCCGATACTGAAATTCAGCATATTCCTGCATAAACCACAGGTTATAAAACACGGGAGAGCATGCACATTTTAAAATGCAAATAAAACCAACCATACACTTTTTTTCCAGGAAAAAAATGTGTGATTTTATACACAGATTATAAAATCACTTGGCTTTAGAAAAAGAAACTTCAGGTTTTGCCATGCCAAGGAAAACAGAAAAGGTAAAATGGAAAAGAAAAATTTTACATAGCCACTGTAACTGTCTGAATAAATTCGGAATACTTGCAAGCTCTAATGCTAGATCATAACTGAGCCTCATTTCATATGCCTGGATCTTGTTATCTAAAGTTATAACTAATATCAGAAAGATTTTACTGATATGAGTTAGGCCCTCTCTGGAGGTCTGGTTTTTAAAAAAGGACTGTGATATATGCAACAGGAAAAAAAAAAAAAAGGAAAAACAAAAGCACACACAGTTAAGTACTTGTTAAGATAGATGGATCTGGTATTCTTTGGGACTACTACAAACCATATTCACTGCAAAAAAGAATATGAGGTTACCTTTAAAACAAGGTACTACTTGGCTTCCTTCCTGTGTTAGTTCATATGTAGGGTAATGCCTGGGCTGTAGCCCAGGCAAGGCAAAGTGTTTTCAATTTAGCATATGGGAAGACACAGAAGTGGGCAAATGTCCCCGAGCCTATTTCACATTTGTGATAACAGTTTTAAGTGGGTTTGCTATCACTGGAGGCAGAACCTGGGACTATCTGCTATCATCTGGGTACACATGTCGTTTTCCAGATTTTAGTGACAGACAGACCAGTGTACATGATACCAGCATGTGTGTGTTAGTCGCTCAGTCGTGCCCAACTCTGTGTATTCTCATGGACGGCAGTCCACCAGGCTCCTCTATCCATGGGATTTTCTAGGCAAGGACACTGGAGTGGTTTGCCATTTTCTTCTCCAGGGGATCTTCCTGACCCAGGGATTGAACCCGGGTCTCTTGCACTGCAAGCAGACTCTTTACTGACTGAGCTACCAGAGAAGCCATGATACCAGCACAAAAAGGCTAATTTTGAGAATCATTGTAGAATCTTTGAGTGATACACACTAAAATATGATTTTAGTTTATGATTTGTGATTATCTAGTTACTATGATTATCTAGTTACTCTAGAATATTCAATATGATTATATTGTGAAAGTAACAGAAATAGATGAGAATAAGTTTTACAATCCCAGTAAAACTTTCACATCGTATGACTCAGGTGAAATTCTCCTTTATCTATGTAAGTAGCTGGACTCTAATTAAAGAATGGAAGGCAACCTATCAGGTTGGAAATAAATGAACATAAGATACTACAAGTGTCCAGAGAGATTAACCAGGTTCTTTAAAATTTACTGCTGAGCTGAGGCACTGTTTCCTTTTTTCCTGGAGGCTGGTGATCTAAAACTGGATGACTGTGTCGTCATGGTTCACAGGACCACCAAGTACTACCACATTTCTCAGACAAAGATGGCAACAAAATATTATGCCAGTTTGAGACTTATCTTTGTGACCCACACAGTTAAAGGCTTTGGCATAGTCAATAAAGCAGAAATAGATGTTTTTCTGGAACTCTCTTGTTTTTTCGATGATCCAGCAGATGTTGGCAATTTGATCCCTGGTTCCTCTTCCTTTGATGCCAAAGCCTTTGACTGTGTGGATCACAATAAACTGTGTAAAATTCTTCAAGAGATGGGAATACCAGACCACCTGACCTGCCTTCTTGAGAAACCTGTACGCAGGTCAGGAAGCAACAGTTAGAACTGGACATGGAACAACAGACTGGTTCCAAATAGGAAAAGGAGTATGTCAAGGCTGCATATTGTCACCCCGCTTATTTAACTTATATGCAGAGTACATCATGAGAAACGCTGGGCTGGAAGAAGCACAGGTGGAATCAAGATTGCCTGGAGAAATATCAATAACCTCAGATATGCAGATGACACCACCTTTATGGCAGAAAGTGAAGAAGAACTAAAGAGCCTGTTGATGAAAGTGAAAGAGGAAAGCAAAAAAGTTAGCTTAAAGCTCAACATTCAGAAAACTAAGATCATGGCATCCGGTTCCATCACTTCATGGCAAATAGATAGGGAAACAGTAGCTGACTTTATTTTTTGGGGCTCTAAAATCACTGCAGATGGTGACTGCAGCCATGAAATTAAAAGATGCTTACTCCTTGGAAGGAAAGTTATGACCAACCTAGACAGCATATTAAGAAGCAGACATTACTTTGCCAACAAAGGTCTATCTAGTCAAGGCTATGGTTTTTCCAGTGGTCATGTATGGATGTGAGAAATGGACTATAAAGAAAGCTGAGCGCCAAAGAATCGATGCTTTAGAACTGTGGTGTTGGAGAAGACTCTTGAAGAGTCCCTTGGACTGCAAGGAGATCCAACCAGTCCATCCTAAAGGAGATCAGTCCTGGGTGTTCTCTGGAAGGACTGATGTTGAAGCTGAAACTCTAGTACTTTGGTCACCTGATGTGAAGAGCTGACTCGTTTGAAAAGACCCTGATGTTGGGAAAGACTGAGGGCAGGAGGAGAAGGGGATGACAGAGGATGAGATGGTTGGATGGCATCACCGACTCAACGGACGTGAATTTGGGTAAACTCCGGGAGTTGGTGATGGACAGGGAGGCCTGGCGTGCTGCAGTTCATGGGGTCACAAAGAGTCGGACATGACTGAGCGACTGAACGGAACTTGAGATTTATCTTTAGGAAGAATCTGTTTACTTTGTACACTTGGTGATGGTACAAAGTTACTCAGAATTAAATAAACTATTTTATAGAATATATGTATTTCCATTGAAGAAAACTAAATAGTTGAAAAACAACGGTAAAAGAAACTTGTTATAATTATTCTGATAAAAAAAAATCAAATGGCATTCTCTCACCATGTGATAGACTTTTAAAAAATTGTTTTCATAAAAGTAAACTCGTCTGAAAACTTCCATGGATTCCTAAGATCTCCAAGTAAGCATATGAAAGGCTTTAGTCAGAATACTCCAATAGGTTTGAGAGTGTTATGGCTACAGAGAAGAGTGAGAAGTTCTAGGATTTATAGGGGGAAAAGCTGCCAGGAGTTTTTTATTATTGTAAATAATAACAGCCACCGTTTATTGAACACCAGTTCTGTCAGTGACTAAAACAGATGCTTTAATCTTTCCAGAACTTCCATGGGGGTAGATATCAGGATCCATATTTGAAAGATGAGAAATGAAGGAAGGTACAGCCTAAGCCGACCTTAAGTTATAGGGTTAGACCTTGAATTCTGGTGTCCCTGAGACATCTTGATCACACTGTCTCCCCTGGGCTCCACTGCCTTTGTTGTTGTTTTAGTTGCTCATTTGTGTCCGACTCTGTGCGATCCTATGGACTGCTGCCTGCCAGGCTCCTCTGTCCATGGAATTCTCCAGGCCAGAATACTGCAGTGAGTTGCCATTTCCTTTTCCAGGGATCGAACCCATGTCTCATGGAGCACCTCCACTGGCAGACAGATTCTTTAACACTGAGCCACCAGGGAAGTCCCACAGCCCTTAAAGTGGCACAAAACAAATACTGATGCTTGTCAATGACTCATTCAATTTAGCTTAAAAAGAATAAGATGTAATTAACCTTAACAAAAAATATAAATTCAACCTAAAAGTCTATTGAAGTTTGGTAACATTATTTTTTTCATAATCTATATAAAGGCAAAGAACTAATTTTCAAAGATATAATTTTGGTAGATACTTGATAATCACACACATGACAAATTTTAAAATTTCATGTGGCATGGTAATTCTTTGGATTTTCAATGTTTATACAAAAGCTTGGTGCTCAATGTGCCAAATACCTTAAAGAATAAAAAAGTTTAATTATTCTTAAGAATAAAATATTATTTATAATTTCACGTTTTTTCAATCCCTAGAGAACAAGAGCTCAATAATTTTATTTAGAAATATTCACACGTGAGATAAAAAGCTTCTCTATTTTTACTAAAATGAAATTGTGTCAATCATATTAGTAGGCTCTCAATATTCAAGGACAAATATTTTGAAATTCTTTAAGTTACTGCCATAGTCAGACGTCTCAAGATGATGCATACCTGATTGTGAATATATTTTTGCTCTATTGTGTTTCTACCTTGATACTGAAATCTTTGTACTCTGTTTTTGATAACTGAAGTTTATTTATTCCTCCTTTAAGGTGGAAATTTTCCAAACTATCCCCAAAGCTGAAATTATAACACAGAAATAATAAAGTATAGGTTCAAGTAAAGAAAAGGTTCATAATTTGTTCTACAATAGAAAATTCATTAATATATCAAAAATTCTTTAAAAATTTAAGTGACTTTAAAATTTTCATATCAGAGCTCTAAGCACAAATTTTTCCTCAAGTCAATGCTGTTTTGGATATATCTACCAATATCAAAAGGCCACAAGGTGATTGCAAGTATTCTCAGCAGCTGAAAAGAGAAAGTATCTGATTTAAATAAACCACAGTCATTTATGAGTAATAATCAATTCCATTGTCTTTCAGTTGCAGATATTATATGGGCTATAAATGATAAAGGTTTCATAGTTTACAAGAATTAAGTTAAAAGGTTATATCAAAGTGTCGAATGGTGTACTGTTGTGTGAAGAACAAAGTAGAGAGAACTGCTAAAACCATTTAAAATCGACTCAACAGTGACAGTGGCAATTTAAATCTCAGAAAATAGCAATGTGTTTAAGATTTTCACTTTATCTTGTTTTTGTTGCTATTTGCAGTATTATGGACCTTCTTATTTTAAAGTGGGATATAAACAACAATGAAAACAAGAAGATTGTGAACATCTTAAAGAGAAGCAAAGAGCATATGATCAAAGCATTCTTTCTGCATAAAACATTAATGTTAAGCTTTCACCTAACTGACTATAAATCAATTCTAACAGGTTGTTTCAGTAACTTAAAAAAACAGATTTTGTATTTATGCTTTTTATAAATTCAGACTGAACTAATACATAAAATTCCTATTTCTGTTAAAGATATTTTCCAAAAATATACCCTAAGTTGGTCTCCCATAATTAAAATTCAGTAATTAAAAATTATAAGAGGGGGTATGCATTTAATAGTGTGATGATAATTAAATATCATAAGAAGGTAAATGTAGGCTCTGCTGAGGCACTGTTACAATAAAGGAAAGAAAAAACACTGTTTACAGCCTCAAAGGGATATTTAGAGAATAGAAAAAGTGAAAGGGAAAGTGAAGCTGCTCAGTTGTGTCTGACTCTTTGCGACCCCATGGACTTTAGCCTACCAGGTTCCTCCGTCCATGGGATTTTCGAGGCAAGAATAAACAAATGAGGGTGCAAATATTAGCAGGATTGCACTAAGGAAAATTATAACTGACCCAACCCAACCCAACCCAACCCAACCCCCACAAAACAATTACCTCAGGTGATGCAAATCCTAAATATTCCCAATCCCATGTTCCACCAGCAAAGCTACAAAGAAATCAGACACACCATTTGATTCTTATCAGTACAACAAAGTTCAAATAATCAGACCCTTGTCCTTTGAACACTACTTCTAACTCCTTTGCTTGGAACTTGCTTAACCAAAGACCAACTACTGAATATAATTAAAATAATTCTTTCAAATTCTATGTTGTTTTATGTTTATGTAAAATGGTGGAAAATTAAAAATCACCATGCTATACCAGAGTATTTTTTATGATTGCTTCTATTTTTAAGTGTTTATATAAAAATAAGGGTCCAAGGAATTTCTAATCCTTATAATTAGTACAAACAAGAAAATATGCTTCAATTTATGTCAGTATAAGTATCTGAAATAAAACAACCAAACTCAACTGTTCTTTAATGGATGAGTATGTGGATCAATTACAAAACTTTACTAACATCAGATTTCTAATTTCCTCACAACTTTTTACCAGAAAATACAAGTATGACGATAATAAGTTGGCAAGCCTTCCAAATTCTACATCATGTGTATGACTATCAAAATGACACATTAGAATACTTGAATTATGAGTTCATTGAAGTGTGAAATTTACCTACCTTAATTTAGTCTGAGAAAGTGCACAATGACCAACAAAAAATAACAAGAAAAACAGAAATAGTACTGGGGAAAAAAAAAAAATCACCAAAAAGAAGTTAACATACTTTTATAAGCTATCAATATTTCAGGTATAAGTAACTTTCAGGAATATGAATCCCAGTTGGACAAAAAATACACTTGCTGCCTCTGTGGCTGGTGCTAGGGTGAGGTTCACAGTGTGTATCTTTTTTACCTGCGTCGTGGAGCTTCTGGTGAGTCTGCAGGAGCAACTCCCCGAGCCACAGACGCCAGGAACTCTTGCCTTTTCTGCTGTACAAGGCATGCCGCCTTGATGATCTTGTGGCGGGGTGTGCGAAGGTAAGGCCTATTGACTTTTTGGGCAAGGTCTTCAGTGACCATTTCTAGGTCTGTCTATGTTAAGAAAAAACAAACAAAAAAATTATAGGATAAATGGGTAAGTCAATAGCAAATTCAGTATCTATCTGGTTAAATCTAACTCTCTTTTGAAATCAGAAAGTAATCCAATTATCATAATAACTTCCAATTTAACAAGTTTCTACTTCGTAAATTTTAGGAAAACACCATTCATTCAACAGGCATTTATAGCAATGTAGTTGGTATGGATTACAAAGCAGTAGTGAGTACCGCAGCTATATAAAAAAAGTTTATAAACTTGCCTGTGTGAAAAAGAACTAATAAAATTCAAAGCATTGTACATGCAAGTGAAGGCCACATGGCATAGACTTTATGTAAATACTGAAGGAAGGTGAGGCAAGGCAAAACCTTTGGGATCTGGGGTTACGTCTGGAAGACCTCATGGAGAATACGAATATCAAGCATCGAAAGAAATACAAGACATAAATTAGTAGAGGGGAGTTTAAACGGATGATAAAAACATCCGTAGCAAGAGGAGAAAGTTTGGTTACTCCAAAAAAAGAGGAATGTATAATATACTTGGTTGGCTATACTCATGTCAGTTGGCTTAATTAAATGTTTTATTTTTTAAAAGTACGCTAAGTTTTTCTTTCAGTTGCACTGTTAAAATGAACTGGCAAATACCAATGTTCTTGTCTAGTAAGTGATGCTGTTAGTTTCACTTTTGAAGATAAAATTCTATCAGGCCAGATTTCAACCTCAACCAGTTTAAAATAAATAACTGCAGTGGGAAATGCTTGCCTAGCTCAGAGCTCACTCGAATCTACATAGTGACAAATTCAAACATAAAGAAAATTTCAGTTTATTACTATAACTTTTGTTTTATTTAAAAAACATTCTAAAAATGGAAACAAAATTGTTAATTACACTCTAGTAAAATGAAACTTAGTTGTAAAGCGGTTGAGAAAGGAGAAAACCTGTTTTTCATCATAACTGCATTTAAGTTTAATAAAAAAAGATATCTTACTTGCATGAGTTCAAAAATTTCTTTCTTTGTGCTTTTAAGTTCTAAGAAAAATCCATATGGATAAGAACACTTAAGAATGCGTCGAGTTTTTAAGAGCACATGAACTGCATCTTCAATGAAAGTGGTATCTGGACAGGCTCCTTCAGCTATAAAGTAAACCAGGCATGGTAAAAAAATTTCTTTGTAAATATGCTGTTATAAATTAAACAACTAAGTTTTCTCCAAGAAGAAACTGAAGAAGCTATATCATAATATTTACTTGAATCAGACTAAAAACCTATGTAAAACTCATACATTTTGCATTTATGTGACCTGCATACATTTATAAATGGAACACACCCCTGCAGTATCCCAGGAATGCAGTCCTAAAGGAAAGCATACAATGATCCTGGATTCTGTTCTCACCGTTTGTAAACAAATCTAGCTTTAAGTTCTAGGCTTTACTAAGTTTCTCAGGTTGTCCCTAGCGGAATTTAGAACAAATGCCTTCCTATGTTCTTAAAAAAAAAAAAGAGTCTATTATAAATTATGCTTCTGCAAAAATGATATTGTAAGGTAAAAGATATAACATTGTGGGGGAACAACTGGGTAGGTAGTGAACGCTATTAGCAGTAAATGAACACTTCAGGGAGAGAGAGAGCAGAAGAAGGGAAGAGTAGCTTCATTTCTTCCTTTCTGAATCTTCTTTTGATTCTTTCTTATATCTTACTATGCTGGCTAGAACCTCCAAAAAGTTGAACAGAAGCAGCAATTCAAATCTACAAGTATTTATTTTATATGTACATGTTTTGGGCACTGTTCTAAGTATTAGGGACACATCGGTGACAGAACATACTGTAGAATCTGTGAGGATTTTTTCTTTCAATTTTTACTGTGGACAGTTAACACTTCAAGAGTTTACTACTGGCTTGATATAGTTATGTCATTACTATGGTCTAAGAACTAGTAATTAACACGGAGATTAAGCTGCTATTAATGCTTTTTGTCCCATTCTAAGCTATTTAGCTTACAGTTATTGTTTTAGTAAGGAAGTTATTCTCATGAAAAGGCTGTTAGTACTCACTACTTTTATACAATGGACCAAAAAAACATAAAGATGATTGATTGCATTTTAGGCTTAAAACCTTATATATATAAGCTATAATTTAAAAAATATGACTTTTTAAAACAAACATGCCAGAACCTGTATGCTGTATAGTCACTGTGAGGTATTTATTGTATTCTAATTATGTAACTAGTATTCAATCCATTTTTAGGAATGTTCTTTTTGAACTTCCATTTTAGGGACCATAAGTAAGCGCTCATGCCTTTGCTTTTTGACTCCAATGTCCATTATTTACCAATGAGATGATTTTCTCCCAAACCTGTACTTGACTTCCATTCCATAAGGCACTCTGCTAAATTTCTCAAGAATCTTTGGGAGTTAGTCATACAACTGGACAGCCTGTGAATCCTGCTCTGTTGACTAGGTCAGGGATGCCTTTTCAGTCCATATACTTTTGCCCACATTGTAGAGCATCAACAATGGTGCAGAGTAAGCAAAACCATGATGTGTGCTGAGGAGAAGGTGAGGTAAGCCAGGTGGAAAACCTAATCAGAGGCCTCAAATGCTAAATTGCACTCTGGACTTCAAAGAACTCCAAACTACCAAATGAGCTAATGGAGGTAATATATTCCTTTAAGGGTCTTAATCTCCTACCAAAGAAGTGACTTAAGCATGACAGATATTTTATATTAACTATCATATATATCACTTATAACTTACTTTCTTTGAGAGCTCTACTCAATTGCTCCATCTTTTCTTTGGCTGTTTTAAGAAGGCGTTGTTCTAACTAAAGAAATAGAAATAAACATATCATTTTCTTTCTTACTCACAACAGTGAGTATTATACAGTACATCTGAAATGATATAGGACATACCTGATAGCTATGTTCATGATTTTTAAATCTTGTATAATAGTGCATGAATCTGTCAAGTTCCTGAAATCGCTTGTGTTTTTTTTCAGCCTAAGAAACAGAAGTCCAAATGACTTTTATAATATAAACAAAAGTACTAGCTATTAAAATTTGGCTTTTTTTCACCACACAAAAAATTTTTATTAGTAAAAGATAGTAATGCATACAAATTTGTTGCTTGCTTTGTTGAGAAAATAATAACCAATACATTTTAAACGCTTTCCAGGATAAAGTCTGGCATTTGTATTTTCTGTGACAAACCACTGAATCCACTATTCCCAGAGTGTGAGGTAAATATGTCTCTCAAGCCCTATGGTCATCAAATCTTCAATGTTTTATTATATTGTTTATTGCTATGGACAGAAACGTGTCTCCCATCAAATTCATATGTTGAATGTCTAACCCCCAACGTGACTATATTTGGAAACAGGCCCTGTGGTATCACCCTGTGAGGTGATAAAGGTGGAACAAGCTCATGAGGGTGGAGATCTAATCCAACAGAGCTGGTGCTCTTACAAGAAGAGGAAGGGACACCAGAGCTTGCTTTCTCTCCTCCCTGTGAAGACACAGTAAAAAGACAGCTGTCCATAAGCCAGGAAGAGAGTCATCACCAGAAACCGAACTGGCACAGATCTTGATCCTGGGCTTCGTAGTCTCAAGAACTGTGGAAAACACATTTTTCTCATTTGAGCCACTTGGTCTATGGTATTTTGTTATGGCAGCCAAGCAGACTAAGATACTTACTGTATGAAATAACATAGCATATTGTTGATATAATGTTACAATTATTTTTAAGTCATTTTAGAGTTATGCTGGGATATATGTCTTTTCTGATATTACCCATATAAACAAGAAAAAATAAAAAAAAAAGAGCTCAGGCTTATAGAGCCATTTTGTTTAAATTAAAGGCTACGTAAAGGTGTATTGAATTTAATGCCTCGTTACAATAAAGGTAGGCAAAGAAGAAATGCAAAATACTTCCACTGGTATTAAGTGGCTTAAGCAGAGGTCTTGGCTTAAACAGTTTTCTCTACCTCCACAGTCATTTCCTTGGATTGCTCCTCCACATGCTGAATGACTTCATAGCGAGTACATCTGTAATATCCTCCAGTGGAAGAACTATGTTTTTTCCATTCTTCCAGACAAATCCAGCAAAAGTCATACTTGCACTGCAAAAGAAAACATATGTGCAAACATCTCCCCATGTTGGTATGCAAATTACTTTTCAACTCCTAGCTAATCAATCAGTTAAGAGATTAAACAATCCTGCCTGTGTGACCAGGGACACAAACCTTCTCAAAGACAAGCCCTCTGTTTCAGGTCTTCTCTGAAGGCCTTATCCGCACTATGGAAAGATGTGGGGGTAGTTTAAAATTATTGTTTATAAGGATAAATTAAAATATAAATAATAATATTAAGTAATCTCAAGAAACCTTTAAAAATATCAATATGATACTCTTTCCAAATAACAAAAACAGATACTGACAAATGCTTCATTTTTCAAGTGCATAGTAATCTTACTTTGGTCTCTAAAGCTCTACCAGTGTATTTGAAAACTTCTGTTGACTTTGACAAACTGGTTTTGAAAATGGGAGTAAATTAAAAAGGTCTTTAATCAGAACATCTAACAAAAACCCTATTTCTCATTAAAAAAATTCTTTAATTACTGTAATTTTCAAACAATGCCAAAAATATGAGCATTCCAGTATGAAAATATATCCTTTTTTTCTCTTAAATGCTTATGGATTTTGAGTCAGAAAGATCTTCCTAATTAAAATCGATGTTTTCTCGCGGTACGTTTACAGCTTATTTTTAAAAAATATTTACATCTTTGATCTGTTCAGAATTTATCTGGGTATTCAGTATGAATTAAACTTTCTCCCATGCAGCTGTCCAGTTGTCTCAATACCATTTATTACACAGCCCACATTTCTCTACTGGTTGGCGATGCTTCCTTTTTCCAACACTAAATCCCCATGTATGTATCTATTTCCCTGGGCTTTGTTTCGTTGATCTGTAGATTCATGTACCAGAGCTATGCTGTTTTAATTACTGAGCCTTTATAGTGTGGCCTACTATTTGGACATGGCAACCCACTCAATACTCTTGGCTGGCAAATCCCATGGACGGAGGAGCCTGGTAGGCTGCAGTCCATTGGGTTGCTAGGAGTCGGACATGACTGAGTGACTTCACTTTCACTTTTCACTTGGAGAAGGAAATGGTAGCCCACTCCAGCGTTCTTGCCTGGAGAATCCCAGGGATGGGGGAGCCTGGTGGGCTGCCATCTATGGGGTCGCACAGAGTCGGACACGACTGATGTGACTTAGCAGCAGCAGCAGCAGCAGTTCCTCCTCACTGCTCTTTTTCAGAGTTTTTTGGCTCTTCTCCATAGGAATTTTTGAATTAACTTGTCTAGATGAAGAAATAAAACCTGCTGGTATTTTTGTTGCAATCTTTCTAAGAACTTTGTTAGCTTTCCATTTGTTTGTTCACTTCTAAGACCTAAAGATAGGGGTCTTAACATTTTCTTCAGGTACTCTAACACATTTCTTAAGCTTCTTTCTAGATAAAGGAAGTCTTTTCTTTCAGCATATACTCTATCTGGATGTTGCTGGAACACGTGAAGGCTATTACTCTCTGCATATAACTTTTGTATTCTGCTAGTTAATTAAATTTTTATTGTTTGCAATAGTTTTTCAGTTGATTCTGTGGGTTTTCTAGGTATACAATCATGCTGTCTGTAAAAAACAAGAGACAATTTTATTACCTCATTTCTAATCTTTACATCCTCAATTTCTTTTCACTGTTGAATTATGTTGACTGGTATCCTCGGTCCAATGTTAATAATATTTGTGATGAGAGCATTTTTATGTTGTTCTCAATTTTAGGAGAGTACCACTAGTTTCCCCACTAAATACCATGCTAATTTTTGGACTAAGGTAAATTTATTTTTGTCATACTTGAAAGGAAAATTTTGTGTATTCCTATTTCTTTGTGTGTCTTATAAAGAATGGTTGCTGAGTTTTTGTTAAATCCTTTTTTAGCATCTACAGAAAATTTACATAGTTTTTCATCTTGTATCTACTAAGATGAGGTACAGTAATAGCTTTTAAAATATCAAACCATTCTTATATTCCTGAAATAAACCCCATGTGATTAATTACCTTTTAAAAAATTAAAAACATGTTTTTTCATTTGGATATAACTGATGGTCAACTACTCTTCTAATGTACTCTGCTGGATTATATTCACTAATATCTGTATTTTCTCCTCCAATATTTTATTTAGGACTCATGCATTGTTATTCATAAGTAAGACTGATCTATACTTTCAATGGGGATTCCAGGTGGTGTTAGTGGTAAAGAATCTGCTTGCCAATGCAGGAAACTCGAGAGAGGTGCATTCGATCCCTGGGATGGGAAGATCCCCTGGAGAAGCAAATGGCAACCCGCTCCAGTAGTCTTGCCAGGGAAATCCCATGGTCAGAGGAGTCTCGCGGGCTACAGTCCTTGGGATTGCAAAGAATTGGACAGGATTCAGTGTGCATGTGCACGTGCACACACACACACAAACATTCAATATTTATCAAGTGCTCATATCAAGGCTCTACTCATTTTATAATAATAATCTAAAAGTTTCCAGGTTTTCCCTTTTTCCTATTTGTCCCAGAAACAGTTCAAATCATATTGAAATTACTTATTCCGTAAGTTTTGATAAAATTTTATTGTGAAACTGTTAGGGGCTATTGCTTTTAAAGAAGACATTGTTGAAAAAAACTCGTCTGGGGAGTGAGGTTGTTTGGATATTTCTTCTAGGGTTAGTTTAATAAATTAAATTTTCTTAGAAAATCAATCCATTTCAAATCCAAGTTCAAATTTATCTGAAAGAGTTGAGCAAAATTATCTATTATTATTTTACATTCTATGATAAGAAATTTTACATTCTATGATAAGAAAAAGAAAATAGAACTTTGATAATTTGTAATTTTTCAGTTGCAGCATATACATTTTCCACAGAGCCAGATCAAATTTCAAGTGATTTAAAATGTGTAAGAATAAAATTTAAATAGTTTCCTAAAAATCATCTAAAGGGAAATGAATTGAGTTTAAAAAAAAAAAATGAACCTATTTTTATATTGCCAAATCTGTCATTATTTTAAAATGTTTCACAATTTGATTCCAGATAGGAATCAAATAGATAGTAATAGATAGTAAAAACTATCTATTGAATAATAATAAACACTGAAGAACTAATAAAGGCATATTATCATTTAGTCATTGTGTTATAATATGGATTCAATTACATGTGACTTCTTGTTCTACCTTAAAAGTTAAAAAAAAAAAAAAAACCTCTAAAAGCATAAAAACTTTTACTTTCTAGATGTCTCCTTTTATGTCATAAGAATGAAAGAATTACTCATCAGTTTCCTCTGTTGAATGCAAATACTAAAACAACAAAATTCTGTAAAAATTATCCTTCAGTTAAAAAAAAAATTATCAGAATGAGATAGGGCAGGGCTTGAGTTTGCTGGAAATAAATGTTGTTTGATGACGTACAGAAACTGACCATAAGAAATAGGTATGCATTTACATACATATAATTTTAAATCAAATATTAAAAAATGTTGAGCAACAACAACAAGACTATTCTTATAGAATGTAAGTAAGTGCTCCTTTTAATATATAACAGAAGCTTAAGCAAACTTTAAGATAAGTTACCCTGTATCATTAGCCTGATTAGTTCATGAAAATACTTATTTACTTGATATGTATTCATCAACTACTTACTGTTGGTGAGTGTTATGACTGAAATAAAGGTAACAATGGTGGATTTGGTCTTTTTATTAGTACCCCATCTGCTGATTTTTTTATGGTCAACCTTTTGTTGTGTAAAAAATTTTCTTTTACACATCTATGTAGTCTGTATCAGACTAAGAAAAAACTAATATGAATGTTGGAAATACAACTGCATATAAATGAAAGAATTTTGCTCCGATCAGCTGAACTAACAAGCACTCCTGAGCATTCAGAACACTGTACAAAGTTTTTCTTCTGAGGAATCACTGCTGTCTCACTAAGACAATTCACTCATGTTAATTTATTATAATATAAAATCATCTGGCAACTGTCATTATTTTTGAAGTCATAGTAATGATTATTAGCTTCAAGGTAAAAAATCAATAAGTACTTAAGATATTGATGTATTTTATCTAAATCTTAACTGTATGGGTTTCTTTCACATCCTAAATCAGAATAATTATATTGTTCTTCTCTCAATAATTTTAAATAAATATTTTTATATACATGGCATTTCCAAGGATAAGGAAAAAAATTGAGACAGTACAATTAAACAAAAACAGTCATGAAAGTAGGCATGGATTAATAAAATATTCTTAACTTCTAGAATATTTCTTTTAAATATAGTAGTTTCCTTCTGTGCAACTAAGTCAGAAGGGTAACCTTTTAAAAGTAATTATTAATTTTTAGCCAAGAGACATTTTCACTTTCAATATAGTAATACGTTACTTATTTAATTGACTGTATTAGCAAACTTAAGTCTGCACACTGCTTTGGGCACTTTTCTTATACAGGATTTAAATTTGGGCTTAAAGGGTTCGCTTGGGGCCTGATTTGAACCTCGAGACTAAGCAGTGTGCTCCAAAATAAGCTTTGTAACATCTCCATGTAAGGTGGCACTTGATCATTTACACATTTACATATACACAGAACTCTCTTAGGATCATGGACTCTGGCATCTCTGATCTGGACAAGGACCATGGAATCCTTACCTTTGTTTTTAACATTCACCATGATTGTAAAATTTAGTAATATAAATCAACATTTACATTAATTAACAAAGAATGTGGAATATAATCTCCTAGAATCACTCTGAAAGACAAGATTTTTATGCTTACAGTATTTTTCCTTTGGATTCACAATCAAATTAAGGTCCTAACCACAAAGCAAGTACAATCCTCTTTAACTTACCTTAGCACATTGCATGTGATTGCATCCCTCATTCTTCTGTATTGGAGACTTACAATTCGCACAAGGCTTGGAGTTAGTTAACAACCAGAGACAATTGGCAGCATCCTCATAAGCTTCACTGACTCCTACAACTTTGGGGTATTAAGCACAAATACAAAAATAAACAATTTAGTGTACAACTTCAGATGGAAAAACACTCAAACTTTTCTTTGCAGGTTGCCTCTCAGTTTTAAATATATATACTTATTTTTCTATCAGAGTCTATGGTAAAGTTTTTAACCCATGATTATTTAAGATAAACTAAAAATGAATCCAATGACATGTCTAGAACTAAATTCATTATTTTCCCCAAATCTCCTTTCTCTACCTCCTGTGCTGGTAAATGATTGATTATCTACCCAGAATCAATCTAGGAAGAACATGATCTTGGACATCTTCCTCTTTGCCTCATCTGCTGTATCCCATGGGTTCTCTTACTTTTTCATATCCATCTCCTCTCTATTTCCAGCTAGGATCCTCCAAACCTTTTGCCTAGACAATTAAAACACAGAAACCAACTTAATCTCCCCAGATCCTTCTCCCTCGTCCCCAAACCCCACTAAATTGCCTCTGTAAAGTGATCTTTTAAAAATACAAATCTTTAAATCTTTTAGTTGTTCCTCACTGACTACAAGATTAATCAAATTTCTTTAGCAAAGAACACAACGGCCTTCATGATTTGGCCACTGACTGACTACCTGGCAAGGTCCTCCCATCTGCTATCCCCACACCAACCTTATACTCTTCACCATCTTATAAACTATTTATTCTACTTTAATATGAGATCTGCAATCTTAAAGAATGTCAGGGTTTTTAAAGACTCTAAATTTTACATTTTATATTCTATAAATCCCTACCTCCGCCTACAGAGAGATTTAGGGGCTGGAGAGAGTGGCAGATGGGTAATTTAAAATTTATTTTTTCCTGCAAGATTGTCAGTACTCAAGTTTGCTTTCTAACTTCAAGTACAGAGGAAAGTTCTACGTTTTCTTCACTGAAAGAGATTCTGAAAATCACTGCGAAATTCTTGAGAGTGGTCCATTCTATTAAGGCCCTCATTATATGCAGATTGTCTAGAAAGGGTGGGTTAAGAGGTTAGCCCTACTGAGGAAAGCAGGGGAGAAATCAACTCTAAGTTTTGAAGTCTAAAAGAAAAAGTCACTCAACTCCTAGATTCAAATCCCTGCTCTTTCCGCCATCTTTCCGTGCCGCCAGAATGGTGCACATGAATGTCCTGGCCGATGCTCTCAAGAGTATCAACAATGCCGAAAAGAGAGGCAAACGCCAGGTCCTTATTAGGCCGTGCTCCAAAGTCATCGTCAGGTTTCTAACAATGATGATGAAGCATGGTTACATTGGCGAATTTGAAATCATTGATGATCACAGGGCTGGGAAAATTGTTGTGAACCTCACAGGCAGGCTAAATAAGTGTGGAGTGATCAGCACTAGATTTGATGTACAACTCAAAGATCTAGAAAAATGGCAGAATAACCTGCTCCCATCCCGTCAGTTTGGTTTCATTGTACTGACAACCTCAGCTGGCATCATGGACCATGAAGAAGCAAGACGAAAACATACAGGAGGGAAAATTCTTGGATTCTTTTTCTAGGGATGTAATACATACAAATAAAATGCCTCAGAGGACTCTGATGCTTCCTTAAAAAAAAAAAAAAAAACAAATCCCTGGAGAGGGAAGGGGACAAAGGTTTGCGGTGTGACCCTTGGGAAGTAGTTCTGCATATGAACTGGAAGCCCTGAGCACCAGCAGCAGCCATTTGATGGAGTCTAGCAGTGGAGGGGGGATGGTGTCTTGCCACACGGAACCCTTAGTACCTACTTACCTCAGTTTGTGTCAAGAACAGAACAGCAGCTACTGCTTGACTGTAAAGCACTGCTCTTCCACATAGAGAGAAAAAACTGCAGCCGTGAACTGCTCAGACTCCACTCCATTTCTAAACCCACCTGGGAAGATGGCTTCATTAGGGTGCTGGGGCAGAGAATTCTTTGATAATTTGGTGGAAAACAGGAGTTTCAGAAGGAACTTACTACCCTTAAGTTCAGTTCAGTCGCTCAATCGTGTCCGACTCTTTGCGATCCCATGAATCACAGCATGCCAGGCCTCCCTGTCCATCACCAACTCCCAGAGTTCACTCAGACTGATGTCCATCAAGTCAGTGATGCCATCCAGCCATCTCATCCTCTGTCGTCCCCTTCTCCTCCTGCCCCCAATCCCTCCCAGCATCAGGGTCTTTTCAAATGAGTCAACTCTTCGCATGAGGTGGCCAAAGGACTGGAGTTTCAGCTTCACCACTGGTCCTTCCAATGAACACCCAGGACTGATCTCCTTCAGAATGGACTGGTTGGATCTCCTTGCAGTCCAAGGGACCCTCCAGAGTCTTCTCCAACACCACAGTTCAAAAGCATCAATTCTTCGGCGCTCAGCTTTCTTTACAGCTCAACTCTCACATCCATACATTACCACTGGAAAAACCATAGCCTTGACTAGATGGACCTTTGTTGGCAAAGTAATGTCTCTGCTTTTGAATATGCTATCTAGGTTGGTCATAACTTTTTTTCCAAGGAGTATGTGTCTTTTAATTTCATGGCTGCAATCACCATCTGCAGTGATTTGGGAGCCCCAAAAATAAAGTCTGACACTGTTTCCCCATCTATTTCCCATGAAGTGATGTGACCAGATGCCATGATCTTCGTTTTCTGAATGTTGAGCTTTAAGCCAACTTTTTCAGTCTCCTCTTTCACTTTCATCAACAGGCTTTTTAGTTCCTCTTCACTTTCTGCCATAAGGGTGGTGTCATCTGCATATCTGAGGTTACTGATATTTCTACCTGCGATTTTGATTCTAGCTTGTGTTTCTTCCAGCCCAGTGTTGCTCATGATGTGCTCTGCAGATAAGTTAAATAAGCAGGGTGACAATATACAGCCTTGATGTACTCCTTTTCCTATTTGGAACCAGTCTGTTGTTCCATGTCCAGTTCTAACTGTTGTTTCCTGACCTGCATATAGGTTTCTCAAGAAGGCAGGTCAGGTGATCTGGTATTCTCATCTCTTTCAGAATTTTCCACAGTTTATTGTGATTCACACAGTCAAAGGCTTTGGCATAGTCAATAAAGCAGAAATAGACGTTTTTCTGGAACTCTCTCGCTTTTTTGATGATCCAGCGGATGTTGGCAATTTGATCTCTGGTTTCTTGCCTTTTTTAAAACCAGCTTGAACATCTGGAAGTTCACAGTTCACGTATTGCTGAAGCCTGCCTTGGAGAATTTTGAGCATTACTTTACTAGCATGTGAGATCAGTGCAATTGTGTGGTAGTTTGAGCATTCTTTGGCACTTTCTTTGGGATTGGAATGAAAACTGACCTTTTCCAGTCCTATGGCCACTGCTGAGTTTTCCAAATTTGCTGGCATATTGAGTGCAGCACTTGCACAGCATCATCTTTCAGGATTTGAAATAGCTCAACTGGAATTCCATCACCTCCACTAGCTTTGTTCGTAGTGATGCTTTCTAAGGCCCACTTGACTTCACATTCCAGGATGTCTGGCTTTAGGTCAGTGATCACACCATTGTGATTATCTGGGTCATGAAGATCTTTTTCGTACAGTTCTTCTGTGTATTCTTGCCACCTCTTCTTAATATCTTCTGCTTCTGTTAGGTCCATACCATTTCTGTCCTTTATCGAGCCCATATTTGCATGAAATGTTCCCTTGGTATCTCTGATTTTCTTGAAGAGATCTCTAGTCTTTCCCATTCTGTTGTTTTCCTCTATTTCTTTGCATTGATCGCTGAGGAAGGCTTTCTTATCTCTCCTTGCCATTCTTTGGAACTCTGCATTCAGATGCTTATATCTTTCCTTTTCTCCTTTGCTTTTCACTTCTCTTCTTTTCACAGCTATTTGTAAGGCCTCTCCAGACAGTCATTTTGCTTTTTTGCATTTCTTTTCCACGGGGATGGTCTTGATCCCTGTCTCCTGTACAATGTCACGAACTACCATCCACAGTTCATCAGGCATTCTGTCTATCAGATCTAGTCCCTTAAATCTATTTCTCACTTCCACTGTATAATCATAAGGGATTTGATTAGGTCACACCTGAATGGTCTAGTGGTTTTCCCTACTTTCTTCAATTTCAGTCTGAATTTGGCAATAAGGAGTTCATGATCTGAGCCACAGTCAGCTCCTGGTCTTGTTTTTGCTGACTGTATAGAGCTTCTCCATCTTTGCGAAGAATATTTCTGATTTCGGTGTTGACCATGGTGATGTCCATGTGTAGAGTTACTACCCATAGTGGCTACTAATGAGCTCTGGAGGTAATGCTGTCTACAAAAGGTGCTGCTATAAAACCTAATTACTAAGCACAATGTCCGATTTTTGTTTAGAAGTAGTGGCCTTTCTCCTCCCTTTAGCAACAACGTTATTTTTAGCTCAGAGGCTCCAATATATTCTTATGACCTTTATTGTCCATTGTTACAATAAATAAAGCACAAAGGCATTTAAACAAAGCAGCTGTGTAGCCTGCAACATAACAGTTTTTTTCTCCCACCCTTGGAGAAAGAATGCTAGTTTCTGACTGCATTCTAGGGGATTACATGAAGTAAGTGGTGTTCAGAAAATAATCGACTATCAGAACAACAAATCCTTGTGCTAGAAAAAATGCCTTCACTACCAGTGCTCTGAGCAAGCTCGTTTCGGACATCTGCCCTTTGTATATACTTTTCTCAGTACCTACAACACGCAAGGCCCCTTCAATCTACCTGGTGAGCCCTCTTCACCCCCTCAGACTTCCAAACTTTTTTTTCAGCTGCATGTGGATCTTGATCTTCTTTCCTTAATAATCCAGTCTCTTTGTAAGAAAAATTAATCTCATTTAATCAAGTATTACAGTATAACAATATATTAATAGAATCAACATCCGTTAGTGAAAACAAAGTTGCTTTTAAAGACTGAATTCTTAAAAACTATTTGAATTTCATTTAGTAACCATTATTATGTGTACTATGAAAAAACGCTGGTGTTAAATTTTTATAAATTACAATTTCACAGAAAATATAATCATTCCTGTTTCTTGCTCTGATTAGCCACAATAGAGGTAGGTTCGGTACTAAAAGACAGTGTTTCAACTTTATATGGAATTAATTTCAATTAATAATTGAAAGAATATTTTCTCAGTATATTTTCTAGTATTTTTCTCATCAATTAGATTTTGTCACTCCTTTTAAGTCTCATAATTTAAAGACTCTGGAAAACCAGGGATAAGGGAGAAAACAGTCTCATGAATCTACCAGTTCCGTTGAAAATTCTTATGTCAAATATATGTGACCCTGACCCAAACTAATATGTAAACCCAACACAGTAGTAAATCAAACTTTTCTCTTTTAGAGTATTATTTTTGTGTTAGTATATTTAACAATGATGTTCTACTTAAGTATTACAATTGGCCTATTATTGTTTGCTTTAAGTCTTACCATAAATTTCATACACTTAAAAGTGGCCATTAAGAGTTTACTGGTCACTACCAGCTTTCACTGTGGTGGGTATGCATCAGGATAGTGAGAAAGTTTTCTTAGCAACAGGGAATCTTCTCTGCAATCTTGGTGTTGGCTCCCTCTACAGTAGACCACTTGTGGGTGTCTTGGGTCTCTTGCTTCCTATCGAATTTTCTAAAGTTCCTCCATCTTTCTGAAGTAAGATACCATTTGGGACTCTGAGGGTGATCTTCAGTTTTCACTTGAGGTCTCCCTATCTCCGAGCACCAGAGACAGCCATGTATACCCCGTGTGCACCGTTTTCTAACTCTATTTGTCTTCTCTCTTCATATCAAGATCTTTGTCTTAGGCAAGAATCTTCTGTCACAGTTCCACCAAAAAGCTATACTGTACAAAAAGCTGTACGTACAATGAAGTTATCTTATTTCTCTTCTATATACCTCTCTCCTCCCAAGTGTGGTGCTTGTCTTGTTCAAGCCCTTGTATCATCTTACCTGTACATTCTGAGGTTACTGCAGAAACAGTGCTCTTACCTACTCCCTAATTCAGCATCCACACTTGCACCTGACTGATTTTCTAAGCAAACATCTTCAGTTACCATGTCCTTCCTTAAAACTCCTTTTTGGCGTCTCGGGATAAAGCAAGACCTCCCAGCGTTACATACAACCCCACCCCTGCAAGCGCTGTCTCATCTCTCACTGCATGTTTGTACTGGCTAAAGGGACTTGCTTGCAGTCCTTGGATATGCTGTGCTATTTCACAGCCCTACTGCACCAGAGCCTAGAATGCCCTTCTTACTTTCGTCTGTGTGAAGAACATCTACCACCTTTCAAGATATGGCTTAGGCATCAATTATTTTTATAAAGCTTTCCCTACCTCTCTCCTAGATGATCTCTTAACTAATCCCCTCCTTTGTTTCTCCTCTCCCTCACAATGTATCACAGGTATACTGTTCTCTAACAGCATCTCTAATACTTATTGTCCTGAGTTTTGTACACAGCTGTCTCCATCTCTAAAATGTAAATTTCAAGAGCATAGAGGGCATTCTATTTCTGTATTCTACCATAAAATAGTACTAAATAAATGCGAAAGACATAATGAAGACACCATTTAAAGGCAATAAGTTATTCCTAAGTTTTCTCAGCATCTGTTTTGAGCTGCAGACAGGCGCTTGTTAAAATCCACCAGACATCTCCACACATATGTCTTGCAAGTAACTTGAGTGCAAAATGGCCACAACAAAATTCATTATTTTCCCCTGAAAGCTATTCCTCTACCTGAATCTCCTAAGTTGACCAGTGACATCATGATCTAGTCTCTGACCCAAACTAAAAACCTACCTTCCCACCTCTGGTCTAGCCCTCCTTTAGTCTATCACTCCTAGTCATCAGTTATCCTAATAAACAGTATCTTAACCATGTTACTTCCCTACTCGAACACTGCATTCTACAGCTTATTCTGTTAATAGGATAAACTCAGACCATTTGGCAAGAACTCTTTCAATCTGGCAACACCTATCTTTCCAGCCTCATCTTTTGCAAATTTCTCCCATGGACCTTAATTTTAAACTCCACAGAATGTATAAAGATATGCAGGTAGGTGGGCAATAGCAAGCCATCTCTCACGGAAATATAGATGTTTCCAGGTGTCAGAAGCAGGAAAAGAAAGCAAAATCCAATCATCTTGCCATATTTAAATGTGTTGGAGGGTAATGGTATTAATCTCTCTATGGAACTATCATACATAGACATACTACACACAGACGAAGAACAGGGAAAATGGATGGGTAACCAGAGAGCAATGACACAGTCTACCTGGTATTCAGAGGAGAGATACAATGAACCAGGGGACCAAGAACAATCTATACAAACCTTTCTGATTTGGGAAGCTGGTATTTAGAAGATATTTGACTGAACAATCAATGTTCAGGAAAGCAATGATTAACCAGATATCACTATAAAATGTCCTAAGACTATCCAGTTGCCTCTGCTCCTGTTTAGAGAACATGCATTTTCTTAACACGTGAAAGAGATCGCTCTCATGGTCAGTTAATAAACTGGTATTCTAGTCTACTTAAGTTGTCTCTTTTCCATGAATCTGAATAATCCTGAGTCAGTGCACAATATCATCTTGTGAATATAAAATGCTGAGAACCATTTTTCAGGCAATGGTATATTGTCCAATATAATAGTAACACAAGCCTGAGGAACTCAAGGCTGCCAGCCAGTCCCTTTCAGTATTGTTTTAGCTGCTGACAGATATGCCTCTGCAGATATGCTAAAACTCAATTCATATCTTGCTGCTATCAGGAGGATTCCTTAACATCCTCTGTCCCCAACCTAGTTAGTTGTTTTTGTACTCTCATCTAACCTAACTATGTTAGCTACCATATGATAGCTAACTGTAATATCTGACTGCTTCCCTACTAGCCTCTGTACTCCCTGGAGATTGATGTCATCTTTATTATGTGCTTTGCTCATAATAAGTGAAGATGAACCACGTGAATTCTTAATCCTGATTTGCAATACCTCAAACTCCAATATTTAAAAAGTCAAAAAACTCCAAATGAGTTTTAATTTATAGTAATTTAAAATAAAACAGTTGTCATAAAATACGTCAGGGGGTAAAAAATTATGGCAAAGCAGATATATTTACCTATCGAACATAGGAACTGCTATTAGGAAGGCTAATTCAAACCTATTCTATTTGCCCTGTGTCACTCAGTCCAATCTGTTAGCTTCCTATCTGTGCAATGGCATAACCACCATCAGTCTCTATTACCATTTCTGTGAGGATGAACAGAGAAACTATACTTAGAGACATCTCATTAAAAACTAGTTAAACAGACATCACATTTAATCTAAGTAAATCTACAGAACCACGTAATAGCAAGAAATTGACTTGCCTAACCCTCCACTGGAAGCTTCCTCTCAGTACAGACCATGCATTTCTTCTCATGAAGTCTAGAAAAGCTGGTGAGCTCACTCCAGGATAAAAGAGAAGGACTATAGGAGCAGAACTTAGAGTGACTTTATTTACCTTGGAGTCCTAATAAGTCTGTTAGAAACATGGAACCTGTCTATGCTTTCCCCTGAGATCTCCAAAATGATACTGGCTAGAGGGCTTCAAAGAGGAGCTCTCCATTAAAAAACCTGAAATCTTTAGAAATGAAGACTAAGAAACAGGACCACATTATCTTTGGAATGCTATTAGAAAATATATAGCTATCTAAAATTCCCCTTACGTTCTTCCGGTTTCATTTCAGTTATTTTTTGTAGCCAATTTTTCCACGTTTGGCAGTCACAAGGCTCATGGGCTTCACCAAGGCACTCCCTGAAGAGGAAAACATGGAAAAGGCAATTTTAAAACATGCTTCATCAACATCAAGATAAAAGAGCAGGTGGGAAGTACTGTTTTGAATGAAAAGTTGAGAACACTACGGCACAGCGGCCCCTGAGAGATGAAGCATTTCAGCAGAGAGAATGCAAGCCTGACTCTACAGCTCGGCAGTACTAGGCCAGAGTTTTCCTTCAGCAGTGCATTTATTCCCACATTTTAAAAGGCTCTAAACATATTAACTAATATTTATAACTTAGTCCTTCAGCTTCCCAGGTGGGGCTAGTGGTAAAGAATCTTCCTGCCAATGCAGGAGACACAGGTTTGATCCCTGGGTGGGGAAGACACCCTGGAGAAGGAAATGACAACCTACTCTAGTATTCTTGCCTTCTATGCATTGTCATTTCCTTCTCCAGGGTATTTCCAACATCCAGGGATCAAATCCACATCTCCTGTGTTGCAAAGTGTTGGACACAACTGAAGTGACTTAGCATGCAGGCAGGCCTTAAGAGTGGTAAAGATATTTTTATCGGTTAGGTTCTGTCTCACTAACAGTTTAAATTTTTGCAATTCAAAGTATGTTCCCCTGGGGAACAGCACTGCCATTACTTGGGAGCTTGTTTACCTGCACAGGAGCAGACTGCATAAGACATACTGATTAGAATCTGCCTTTTCTCAAAATAACCGCATGACCCTTCTGCATTTTAAAGTTTGGGAAGTACTATTTTACATTACATTCTTGTCACTACTTTTACCTCTGAATCCCCAAGTAACAGCAAGGGCAATCTAACTGACTTTCAAGTGTTTGACAAATCCTAATTTTCTGTCCTATTGGCATTTGGCAAATTTTGATTTAAATAATAAAAACCCCATCAATGTATCATTGTAATTTAATTATATATTCTTTCTATAGGCATATAAAAGTCAAACATTAAAAACGACATAGACCTTTACAAACTGTTTAATTCAATATATTATACTCTATAGGACAAACTGTTACAATTAATAACAAAATATTAATTTGGGGAAAGAAAAAGGCAATCTATAAGTGCCATCATCACCATTATCACCACCAGTGTCATTTTAAACAAAAAACTTATTTACAATTTAGCTTTGTTAAGAAGACTTGCCAACTGACAGATAGAGTCTTACAAACAATTATGAGGTAACATTCCACTATGTTAAGAATATATCAATTCTACTTCATACCCATGGCTACTATTTTTGAAAAACAAGACAGAACAAGTGTATGGAAGAATGTGGAAAAACTGGAACCCCTGTGCATTGCTGGTAGGAATGTAAAATGATGCAGCTGTTATGGAAAACACTGTGGTACAGTTCCTCAAAGAGTTTCAACAGGATTGGAAACAAGGACTCAAACTTTGATGCCAATGCTCATAACATTATTCACAATAGCCAAAAGATGGGAACTAGACTGCTCACTGCCATATGACTGCATAAACAATGAATATATATACATATGTATATATACACACACACAGTGAAGTGTTAGTCATAAAAAGGTATATGTATATACACACAATGAAATGTCAGTCATAAAAAGGAACGAGCTTCTGATACATGCTATAACATGGAAAGAATCTTGAAGACATGTTAAGTGAAATAAACCAGATACAAAATGACAAATATTGTATGACTTCACTAGAATAGGGGCATTCATGGAGACAAAGAGTAGAATGATGGTTACCAGGAGATGTGGCAGGGAGGCAGGGTGGGGAGTTGCTGCTTGTTGGTTACAGAGATTTTGTTTGGGATGATAAAAATGTTCTAAAATGGATGGGATGACAGTTTCACAACACTGTACTTAATGCCATCAAATTGTATACCTAAAAAAATCACTACGTACACCTTGAAAGAATAATTTTCTTAAATTTCTGACTATTACCATATCTGGTATTTGGGAAATCTTTTCCAAAACTGGTTTTATATAGCTCCTTAGTAACTAAGCTATAATTTAACAGCCTTTTAAAAAATATAGCATTGATTAAAAGTGGAGGTAGATGTATTTGGTATATATTTTAGCACATATTAAAATCAACTCTGCTTTCCAGAAATGTAAGGGATATCTGTGATGACTGTTCATTTTAATTTGACACATATATTAGAATAAGAAATATGCCACAGATCTAAGAACAGTATTTCCATGTGTTGTCTGAAAATGGAATATAGAATCTATTTTTCTCATGAATCATGAAAAAAACCCAAATGAACATAAAAAACCACAGTGCAGAAATTTTACAAATCTGCAATATCTAAAACAAAACAAATGAAGTCAGTAAAATAAATTATTTTCAATAAGTTTAGGATTTCCCTCCTCCCCCGGCATATTCACTATTTATTTCCTAGTAGAATCAGTATCACAATGACTGATTGTGCTGTCAACACATTTTCTGACAGAAAAAAAGAAAAATAATAATGGAGGAAGAAGTCCTTTGCTTTCAAATAGAGTCTGAAAAAAATGAATGCCATGTCTTCCAAAGGCCGTACTTGCTTATTAGTGGGCTTGGCTCACTGAGGCCATGCTGCATTACAGAGCAGTCAGTTTTTCTTTTCTAGAACCTCACAGGAGGGCACAGGTGATTCCTCAATCGCTAATCAGTATGATCATGTCTGAGTGTTACAGCCCGTTGGCACAGTTTCTACTACTTTCCAATGCTGCTGCTGCTGCTGCTAAGTCACTTCAGTCGTGTCCATTAAAAGAAGCTTATAAATAAAGGAGGAGGCTAGAGCAAAAACCGTGAATGAGAGAGTGTTGCCACTGAATACTACTAAGTTTCTCTGAAAACTAAGGCATAAGAGAAAACAAGCCTCAACTTCTGCAAAGCACAGCAATGACAATGATGTCAGACGTCAATAGGTGACTGATATCCTGTGGTCATGTATGGATGTGAGAGTTGGACTGTGAAGAAGGCTGAGTGCCGAAGAATTGATGCTTTTGAACTGTGGTGTTGGAGAAGACTCTTGAGCGTCCCTTGGACTGCAAGGAGATCCAACCAGTCCATTCTGAAGGAGATCAGCCCTGGGATTTCTTTGGAAGGAATGATGCTGAAGCTGAAACTCCAGTACTTTGGCCACCTCATGCGAAGAGTTGACTCACTGGAAAAGACTCTGATGCTGGGAGGGATTAGGGGCAGGAGGAGAAGGGGACGCCAGAGGATGAGATGGCTGGATGGCATCACTGACTCGATGGACGTGAGTCTCAGTGAACTCCAGGAGTTGGTGATGGACAGGGAGGCCTGGCGTGCTGCGATTCATAGGATCGCAAAGAGTCAGACACAACTGAGTGACTGATCTGATCTGATCTGAATCTAGATCTTGCCATGTGTAGGGAGAGAGAGTATTCTGATAGAAATAATGAAGATACTGAAAGTTCTGCAGATACTGGAAAGCTAAATTCCTGAAGAAGTGTTAACTAAGACACCAATGACTGGTGGCAAATACTTTGACAAATTTGTCATCATATAGGCTAGTGGGAGAAAGCATTCTAGGTTCAGTTATTAAGGGCACAGAACTTGTTGGTGAACAAGTTAGAACAGAAAGGGCTATATTGTAGTGGGAAGAAAAATGCCTACTCCCACCTTCCCTCCTAACAATGAATATATTCATTCTATCCAGGCAGACATATCCTGGGGACAGCTCTCAGTTGATACTGTCACATTTAATTCTTAAAAAGAAGAAATTATTATTGGCATTTCTGATGGTTTTTACAATCATATTTAGAAAATATTTTTGAACTTTTGGGAGAAAGAAAGAAGCAAACCCTGAATCACATGCTTTTGTTTTATAAAGATCTCTCTTGCAAAGCTTCCTTTTGCATGAGGCAGATTTTTTATCTTTGAAACATGAGATAAGGGCAGCAGAATTCTCCTTAGAACTTCTTTTTTTCTTAGAATTTCTGATTACAGGCAAAGCTATGAATATAGTCAGTGGATATGAGTAGGCAGCTATGTAAAAACAAAAATGCCAATCAATGGTGAGAGAAGTGAAGCAATAGAGAAATCCTAGAAAATACATGTATCATATACCTAAATATATCAATCTCGTAGCTTAAGGAATTTCAAAACTGAAAAGTAACAAGGTTAAATCTTGAATTGCAGTCTTAGAAAATGATGATACTATTGGCTAAGTCCTACCATCCTGCCACCAGGAGGAGTAAATAAGCGTGATCTTAAATCCACGTGGCCATCCACAGACCCCTTAAACTGGGATAAAATTCCAAGTAGGACCTGTGATTTTGGCATACAGTTTCCAATGCAGATTGAGTATATCCAGCCTAATATTTTGGGTATGAGAAAGAGTAAACTGACATATTTCTCTAAACACTACACTGGAAATGTACAGCTTACAGCATCATGTATGCGTATGCATATGTATATTTTACAATCTAATCTATCTTGGTAGGTTTCTCTATTAGTTTCCATATTTTCAGTTAATCCAAACTTGCTACCTATAGCATACAAAGAGAGGTGGGGAAGAATACAAGAACATAAAAGCTAATTCTGAGTTAAAAATCTAATAAAAACTAGACCACAGAAACCACAGTTTATCATCTTATCTTCTACATATTTTACTAATTTGTGTTTTCTATTTTCTAAACATTTTACTAATCTGTGGTTTCCATTTTTGTAGGCTCTTCAAAAACCCTCTTAATCAGTTTTTTCTAAACCAGGGAAGCTTACACGAACCAGAGGGCTCAGAAAATGATTTTCCGAAGGATAGTACATAATTAGTAACATTCTAGGCAGAGTGCTTGAAGGTAGTAGAACTTAAGTTTCTCAAGAAACTCACTTCAAATAAGTTCTTTTATGTCCTTATTTTAAATACTCTTACTTTAAACAAAGTAGACTCATATTCATCTATGGATAATTTATCTACAATTAAGTTTATGTATATTCATTAACTCACTTCCCATTTCTGTTGCTGGATCCTTATCTCTTCTGCTGGGGTAATGAGGTGGAATTAAGGGTCAACCATTGAATAATAAAACATGTAAAATGAAAAATCTGTTGCTGCTGTTCAGTTGCTAAATAGTATCCGACTCTTTTGTGATCCCATGGACTGGAGCCTACCAGGCTCTTCTGTTCATGGGATTTCCCAAGCAAGAGTACTGGGGAGGGTCGCCATTTCCTCCTCCAGGGGATCTCCCCAACCCAGGGATCAAAATCACATCTCCTGCATTGGCAGGCAGGTTCTTTACCACAGAGTCACTTCAGTCTAGTTCAGTCGCTCAGTTGTGTCTGACTCTTCGCAACCCCATGGACTGCAGCACGCCAGGCCTCCCTGTCCATTACCAACTCCCGGAGTTTACTCAAACTCATGTCCATCGAGTCGGTGATGCCATCCAACCATCTCATCCTCTGTCGTCCCCTTCTCCTCCTGCCTTCAATCTTTCCCAGCATCAAGGTCTTTTCAAATGAGTCAGTTCTTCACATCAGGTGGCCAAGTATCGGAGTTTCAGCTTCAGCACCAGTCCTTCTAATGAATATTTAGGACTGATCTCCTTTAGGATGGACTGGTTGGATCTCCTTGCCATCCCAGGGACTCTCAAGAGTCTTCTCAACACCACAGTTCAAAAGCATCAATTCTTCAGTGCTCAGCTTTCTTTACAGTCCAACTCTCACATCCATAAATGACTATTGGAAAAACCATAGTCTTAACTAGATGGACCTTTGCTGGTAAAGTAATGTCTTGCTTTTTAATAAGCTGCGCCACTAGGGAAGCCCAAAAGTAAAAATTAGGCATGTGCTTTTTAAATGTTGTGTAAAACTACCACATGTGGATACAGGTATGTGGATATACTCTAAGTATTTATTCAGTATTTTGTTGCTATTTTACTTGTTGAATCTGATTTAGTTATGAAAGTAGTAAACACTGTTTTTCTTTTATTAATCATTATATTCAAGCAGTTAGCATAGAAGCCTAGCAAACTTTTTCTGTAAAGGATCAGATAGTAAATATTTTGAGTTTTGCAGGCCACATGGTTTCTGCTACAACTACTCGATACTGTCACAGTCTGAAAGCAGCCACAGACAATACGTAAACAAACTGACATGAGCAGGTATGGCTGTGTTCTAATAAAACTTTATTTTAAAAAATTGGTGCAGACACTACGTTATTGACACCTGACCTAGAATTCACTGCTATATATAGGTTGGCAGTTCAAATAAGAATTTTAGCTAATGATAATGATGATGAGTGTAAGAAATAGATCTTTCATGGTAGGGACATTTCCATAACTATGCCCTTTTACCATCTAGCAGTGCTACAATTTGACTTTGGATTCTGATAGGTATACTAAACAAAGATTAGTGTTTTATATCCACCTCAAATATATCCTTGCATATGTGATAAATCTGGAAATGAGCAAAAAGCATTACAAATACTATTTCTTCCTCTGATCATTAAACAAAAACAAAAGTTATTATAATTGAAACTACTCTGAATAAAGTATAACGCTGATGTTAGACAAACACACAGTCAAGTGACTACACACACTGACTGTACATCCATTACTGATTTATCACCAGTTCATACTTACTGAGTACTCATCAGGCACTAGAAATTATATAAAACACAAGATACATGAAGTGGTTTCTAACTGGGACTGTGCAACAGAATCACGTAAGAGTTTTTTCTTCAAAATCCACTAAATCAGAATTTCACTTGTTAGGGTCTAGAATGAAAATATGGAAAAGCTGTTTTATATTAAACTCTGGGCATCCCTGGTTAAGTATCACTGCTAGACACTTCTACTTTAAGAAAAGATCAGATCAGATCAGATCAGTCGTTCAGTCGTGTCCGACTCTTTGCGACCCCATGAATCGCAGCACGCCAGGCCTCCCTGTCCATCACCAACTCCCGGAGTTCACTGAGACTCACGTCCATCGAGTCAGTGATGCCATCCAGCCATCTCATCCTCTGTCGTCCCCTTCTCCTCCTGCCCCCAATCCCTCCCAGCATCAGAGTCTTTTCCAATGAGTCAACTCTTCGCATGAGGTGGCCAAAGTACTGGAGTTTCAGCTTTAGCATCATTCCTTCCAAAGAAATCCCAGGGCTGATCTCTTTCAGAATGGACTGGTTGGATCTCTTTGCAGTCCAAGGGACTCTCAAGAGTCTTCTCCAACACCACAGTTCAAAAGCATCAATTCTTCGGCGCTCAGTCTTCTTCACAGTCCAACTCTCACATCCATACATGACCACAGGAAAAACCATAGCCTTGACTAGATGGACCTCTGTTGGCAAAGTAATGTCTCTGCTTTTGAATATGCTATCTAGGTTGGTCATAACTTTCCTTCCAAGGAGTAAGCGTCTTTTAATTTAAGAAAAGATATCAAACTCTAAATATTTTCTAATCTAAGGTCAATAATTTGGTATTAAAGTTCAAATTCATGGGTTCTAGCATCAAACAGAGACGGAGTCTAATCTCATTTCTGCCAGTTCCTAGCTATATAACCCAGGGCAACCACTCTGCATCTAAATTTCCTTATCTGTAAAATGGGTATAATAACAGCATTCCATTCACAGCACTGCTGGGAGAAATGAATATCTGAAAATTTTGACAAGGTGGTTGGCACACATCAAGCACACAGTAAATGTAAACTATCACTACTGTACACATTTTTTAATAAATAATAACGGTATCAAAAATACTACTTAAAGGCATGACTCAGAGTATAAAGTCTCTTTAAAAACTGTCAGAAAGGTGACTAGGCTATTCCAACTTGTCCTGTACTGACCAGCAGAAGAGGTGTCCTTTCCCACAGTCCACAGCAGGAGCTCTGAGCAAGGGGAAGCTGAGTGTATCAGACCCAGAGGTGTCTGATCCTTGTTTTGTCAGTCTGACTGCTCTTTCACAGCCTGGAGTAGGACACCATTTAATGGCAGGATTATTTTCAACAAAGGCCTGTTTAAACAGCAATAACAAAACATAAAAAAATATTTTAACTCTCAATTCTAACAGAGTGTAAATGTCAATTTACTTCAGAATGAATGAAATGAAACAGAATGAAATGAAAAAACAAAGAGTAGTCAGTTTCAAGAAATACTTAAAACAGTACTGGAATGTATTAAATAAGAAGGAAAAAAATGTGGCAATTACCTTAGTAATAATTTTTAAAATTTATGTATTCTTTAATCTAAGAACCAAGTACATTGATGACAGAATAAAAATGCAACTATTCATACCGAAAATGTGTAATTTAAAAATGTTTTCTCACAATATGCTACTTTTCTGATGGAAAATAATTATAATAAACAGAATTTTATTTCAGGATTAGCTGTATTAGAATAATAAATTTCTACATGGTACTTTAATAATACATAAAAATCAATATTACAAACACAGAGTTATCATATGATCCAGTAATTCCACTTCTGCATATATACCCCAAATAATTAAATGCAGGGACTGGAATAGATATTTGTACACCCATTATGCATAGCAGCATTACTGCTGCTGCTGCTGCTAAGTGGTTTCAGTCGTGTCCGACTCTGTGTGACCCCATAGACGGCAGCCCACCAGGCTCCCCCATCCCTGGGATTTTGGAGTGGGTTGCCATTTCCTTCTCCAATGCATGAAAGTGAAAAGTGAGAGTGAAGTCGCTCAGTCGTGTCCAACTCTTAGCGATCGCATGGACTGCAGCCTTCCAGGCTCCTCTGTGGAGTGGGGTGCAGTTGCCTTCTCTGAGGAGCATTACTAACATTAATCAAAAGGCACAAACAACTCAAATGTCCATGGATGAAAGTGTGGATAAACAAAATGTGCTACTACATTACTGGAATATTACTCAACCTTAAAAAGAAAGAATTCTGATACATGCTACAATGTGAATGAACCTTGAAGACATTAAGCTAAGTGTAATAAACCAGGCACATAAGGATAAATACTGTATGATTCCACTTACATCAAATAATATAATATTATATGGATATAATATGGTTTATAAGGACAAATGCTGTATGATTCTACTTATATGATTCCACCAGGCTTCCATGGGTCAGGAAGATCCCCTGGAGCAGGAAATGGCAACCCACTCTAGTATGCTTGCCTGAGAAATCCCATGGACAGCGGAGCCTGGCAGGCTCCAGTCCATGGGGTTGCAAGAGTCAGACATGACTTAGAGACTAAACCACCACTGCCACCACTTATATAAGATGCCTAGAAACACACAGAGACAGAAAATAGAACAGTGCTTTGTGGTGGCTATGGGAAGGGGAAATGGGGCATTTGTGTTCATGGAAACACAATGTTTGGGATGACGAAAAAAATTCTAACCGTGAAGGGTAATGATGGTTGCACAATAATGTAAAAGTACTTAATAACAACAAATTGGTCACTTAAATCTGTTTAAACTGGTAAAGTTTATGTGTATTTTATCACAATAATGAAAAATGTAAAAAACCCACCAATTTTATGATACTTTCTATGTTAAAGAAACAGCAGGACTTCTTTTTTAAAAGTCAATATATTAGGGTTCGGAGAATGCAACGGCACCCCACTCCAGCACTCTTGCCTGGAAAATCCCATGGACGGAGGAGCCTGGAAGGCTGCAGTTCATGGGGTCGCTAAGAGTCGGACACGACTGAGCGACTTCACTTTCACTTTTCACTTTCCTGCATTGGAGAAGAAAATGGCAACCCACTCCAGTGTTCTTGCCTGGAGAATCCCAGGGATGGGGGAGCCTGGTGGGCTGCCGTCTATGGGGTCGCATGGAGTTGGACACGATTGAAGCGACTTAGCAGCAGCATATTAAGGTTCAGACTATAAAAAAATCTGAACATGCCTGTTAAATCCCACAAAAAAGATTGGCATATAGTAATGAGTAACTCCTGAGTGAAAATAAAGAAGGGAAAAACAAGATGAAATAAACATTATACTTTATTATATGAAATGATTACTTGAAATATAAAAAAATCCATAAATTTCCAGGTTGATAATCTTTATTTCTAAATATTTATACTGAGGAGTAAAAATACATCATTTAGAAAATTTAAAATAGCTACTATTTAGGATGAGTGTTTTTTTGACCAATTAGTTACAAAAGTTCAACACCCAAACCAACAAACAGTCCTGCACAAAAGCTTTCTTTTCCAGTAAACTACTATTGCCAATTTTCCCTTTTACTTCTGTCATGATTATAAAACAACACTTTAGCTGAAAACTTTAATTTAGGCCACTACTCCTTTACTCTGAGAGACAAAAGCCAGAGTCCATTACTTTGCGTTCAAAAATAGAACAAAAATTAAAAATTTTAATATAGGTTTAATAAAATTTAAATTGTGGAGATTACACAGATAACTGGCAACATACCTTAATATCAAACTGTAGGTATCGTTTGTCCATCTCCTTAGAAACTACACTTTCTATTATATCCACAGGCACAAGTTGGAAGCAATCATATGCAGGGCAGAAAATGTTGTGAGCTTCACCTTCTTGAATTTTCAGATTCAAAAACCTAATACAATTGTCAATTGATAGAAAGAAAGGCAAGGATATAATTTATTTGCACATTCTAAGAATGTTTCCTGATGCTGAATTTTCTGTTAGAGTATAATTAAAACACATCAATAAACAAAGTGTGCAATATCAACTGTAATATATTAGCTCAAATAATTCACAAACACTGAGCATTTATTATCTGCCCAGCCATTCACTATATGACTATTTATTTATGCACGTCTATGTTTTACACATTTTTTTACATTTGTTTGCTTTGTCCTCTTTAAAAACTTGAAACAATATATTTAAGAGTAAAAACTTAGAAATAAGTGACTTAGAAAGGTCATATTCGATTCTCAATATTCTATGCCTTAAAAAAAAGACAGCAATGGTATAGATTTAAGCCACACAAAACTCAAAGAGATTTTTGAGACGGCACTGGAATATAGTGTAACTTTTAGAAGAAAAGGTTTTCTATTTATATTTTATTTAGATAAACATTAAAATGTGTTTCATGTCCTACTCTAGGCACACTGGTTGAGGTAGTAGGGAAAAGGCATCGTAGAAAGTGACAGGAATCTAACCCAAGGTCAATTAAGTGGTCAAGAGCAAGATTTGGAATTAGAGAATTCCAGGCCTGCCACTAACAAGTTGTATGATCTTAAGCAATTATCATTTAAGTGTACTGTGCCTCATATAAAGTGGAGATAACAACACGCACTTCCCAGAGTTGTTTTCAGATTATATGATATAATGTATGTGAAATATCTACATGGTGCTGGGCACAGAATAAAGAATTTAAAAATTTTACTGATGGTTTGATTATTAAGAATATTTCCCATGGAAAAAGAAGAAACAAACTTTTGAACTGTGAATTTCCCTTTCCTGAGGAGATATATATTAAAAAAGAAAAAAATGACTAAGACTGATGTCAAAGACCTTACAGTCTACGTTTTGTTCTAGAAGTTTGTGGTTTCAGGTCTTACATTTCAGTCCTTTAATCCATTCTGAATATATTTTTATGCATGGTATATGAAAGCAGTCCAGTTTGATTTTTTCATACGTGACTGTCTAGTGTGCCCAGCACCATTTACTGAAAATATTAATATTGTCTCTTCTCCATCATATATTCTTTCCTCATTTGTTGTAGATTAATTGCCCATGTAAGTGTGAGCTCATTTCAGGGCTCTTTTATTCTGTTCCATATAGCTATGTATTTTTGTGCCAGGACCATACTGTTTAGGTAACTGCAGCTCTGTTGCTGTTCTTCAGTTGCTCGGTCGTGCCTGACTCTCTGCGACCCAAGGACTGCTGCACGCTAGGTTTCCCAGTCCTTCCCCATCTCCTGGAGCTTGCTCAAACGCATGTCCATCGAGTCGGTGATGCCATCAAACCATCTCATCCTCGGTCGCCCCCTCTCATCTTGCAAACTATATTTCCCAGTATCACGGTCTTTTCCAATGAGTCAGCTCTACGCATGAGGTGGCCAAATTACTGGAGCTTCAGCTTCAGCATCAGTCTTTTCAATGAATATTCAGGGTTCATTTTCTTTAGGATTGACTGGTTTGATCTCCTTGTAGTCCAAGGGACTGTCAAGAGTTTTCTCCAACACCACAGTTCAAAGGCATCAATTCTTCGGTGCTCAGCTTTCTTTATGGTCCAACTCTCACATCCATAAATGACTGCTGGAAAAACCATACCTTTGACTATGCGGATCTTTGCAGTAACGTTTAAAATCAGGGAGTGTGACAAATTTAACCTCATTCTTCTTTCTCAAGATTGCTTTGGCTGTTAAGGGTCTTTTGTATTTCCATACAATTTTTAGAATCATTTGTTTTAGTTATGTGAAAAATGTCCTCAACAATTTTTAATAGTGTAAGGCATGCTGAGACTAAAAATTTGAGAACTGCTAACTACAAACTTGCTTTTTCAACAAAGCAGGAATCACTTCCTTTTAGCTCTGAACAGGTTCCCTGTGACATCAGATATAATTTATCTTAATAGTCCCCTGTCACAGTGCACAATGCACATAGATATAGTTAATATATGATGATGTTTTAAAATTTTATGTATTCTAAATACACCAGTGCGGCGCTGGAGTGGTGAACGGCTGAGAGGAGCTACCCCAGAGCCAAGGTCAGTAGCGGCGGCCGTGAGGAGATACCCCATGTCCAAGGTAAGGAGCAGCGGCTGTGCTTTGCTGGAGCAGCCGTGAAGAGATACCCCAAGTCCAAGGTAAGAGAAACCCAAGTAAGATGGTAGGTGCTGAGAGAGGGGATCAGGGGGCAGACAGACTGAAACCACAATCACAGACAACTACCCAATCTGATCACACAGACCACAGCCTTGTCTAACTCAATGAAACTAGGCCATGCCTGTGGGGCCATCCAAGACGGGCGGGTCATGGTGGAGGTCTGACAGAATGTGGTCCACTGGAGAAGGGAATGGCAAACCACTGCAGTATTCTTGCCTTTAGAACCCCATGAACAGTATGAAAAGGTAAAAAGACAGGACACTGAAAGATGAACTCCCCAGGTCGGTAGGTGCCCAATATGCTACTGGAGATCAGTGGAGAAACAACTCCAGAAAGACGAAGGGATGAAGCTAAAGCAAAAACAACACCCAGTTGTGGATGTGACTGGTGATAGAAGCAAGGTCCGATGCTATAAAGAGTAATATTGCACAGGAACCTGGAATGTTAGGTCCATGAATCAAGGAAAATTGGAAGTAGTCAAACAGGAGATGGCAAGAGCGAACGTCGACATTCTAGGAATCAGTGAAATAAGATGGACTGGAATGGGTGAATTTAACTCAGATGACCATTATATCTACTACTGTGGCCAGGAATCCCTTAGAAGAAATGAAGTAGCCATCATAGTCAACAAAAGAGTCCAAAATGCAGTACTTGGATGCAATCTCAAAAACGACAGAATGATCTCTGTTCGTTTCCAAGGCAAACCATTCAATATCACTGTAATCCAAGTCTATGCCCCGACCAGTAACACTGAGAAGCTAAAATTGAACAGTTCTATGAAGACCTATAAGACCTTCTAGAACTCACACCCAAAAAAGAAGTCCTTTTCATTATAGGGGACTGGAATGCAAAAGTAAGAAGTCAAGAAACACCTGGAGTAACACGCAAATTTGGCCTTGGAGTACAGAATGAAGCAGGGCAAAGGCTAATAGAGTTCTGCCAAGAGAACGCACTGGTCATAGCAAACACCCTCTTCCAATAACACAAAAGAAGACTCTACACATGGACATCACCAGATGGCCAACACCGAAATCAGATTCTTTGGAGCCAAAGATGGAGAAGCTCTATATAGTCAACAAAAACAAGACCAGTTGCTGACTATGGCTCAGATCATGAACTCCTTATTGCCAAACTCAGATTTAAATGAAGAAAGTAGGGAAAACCACTAGACCATAACGGTATGACCTAAATCAAATCCCTTACGATTATACAGTGGAAGTGAGAAATATATTTAAGGGACTAGATCTGATAGACAGAGGGCCTGATGAACTATGGACGGAGGTTCATGCAATTGTACAGGAGACAGGGATCAAAACCCATCCCCATGGAAAAGAAATGCAAAAAAGCAAAATGGCTGTCTGAGGAGGCTTTATAAATGGCTGTGAAAAGAAGAGAAGCGAAAAGCAAAGGAGAAAAGGAAAGATATAAACATCTGAATGCAGAGTTCCAAAGAATAGCAAGAAGAGATAAGAAAGCCTTCTTCAGCAATCAGTGCAAAGAAATAGAGGAAAACAACAGAATGGGAAAGACTAGAGATCTTTTCAAGAAAATCAGAGATACCAAGGGAACATTTCATGCAAAGATGGGCTCAATAAAGGACAGAAATGGTATGGACCCAACAGAAGCAGAAGATATTAAGAAGAGGTGGCAAGAATACACAGGAGAACTGCACAAAAAAGATCTTCATGACCCAGATAATCACGATGGTGTGATCACTCACCTAGAGCCAGATATCCTGGAATGTGAAGTCAAGTGGGCCTTAGGAAGTAACACAACGAACAAAGCTAGTGGAGGTGATGGAATTCCAGTTGAGCTATTTCAAATCCTGAAAGATGATGCTGTGAAAATATTGCACTCAATATGCCAGCAAATTTGGAAAACTCAGCAGTGGCCACAGGACTGGAAAAGGTCACCTTTCGTTCCAATCCCAAAGAAAGGCAATGTCAAAGAATGCTCAAACTACCGCACAATTGCACTCATCTCACACGCTAGTAAAGTAATGCTCAAAATTCTCCAAGCCAGGCTTCAGCAATACGTGAACCGTGAACTTCCAGATGTTCAAGCTGGTTTTAGAAAAGGCAGAGGAACCAGAGATCAAATTGCCAACATCCGCTGGATCATGGAAAAAGCAAGAGAGTTCCAGAAAAACATGTATTTCTGCTTTATTGACTATGCCAAAGCCTTTGACTGTGTGGATCACAATAAACTGTGGAAAATTCTTCAAGAGTTGGGAATACCATTCCATCTGACCTGTCTCTTGATGAATCTGTATGCAGGTCAGGAAGCAACAGTTAGAACTGGACATGGAACAAAAGACTGGCTCTAAATTGGGAAAGGAGTACGTCAAGGCTGTATATTGTCACCCTGCTTATTTAACTTATCTGCAGAGCACATCATGAGAATCTGGGCTGGAGGAAGCACAAGCTGGAATCAAGATTGCCTAGAGAAATATCAGTAACCTCAGATACGCAGATGACACCACCCTTATTGCAGAAGGTAAAGAAGAACTAAAGAGCCTCTTGATGAAAGGGAAAGAGGAAAGTGAAAAAGTTGGCTGAAAGCTCAATATTCAGAAAATGAAGATCATGGCATCCGGTCCCATCACTTCATGGCAAATAGATGGGGAAATAGTGGAAACAGTGGCTGACTTTATTTTCTTGGGCTCCAAAATCACTCAGATGGTGACTGCAACCATGAAATTAAAAGACACTTACTCTTTAGAAGGAAAGTTATGATCAACCTAGACAGCATATTAAAAAGCAGAGACATTACTTTGCCAACAAAGGTTCGTCTAGTCAAGGCTATGGTTTTTCCAGTGATCATGTATGGATGTGAAAGTTGGACTATAAAGAAAGCTGAGCACAAAATAATTGATGCTTTTGAACTGTGTTGTTGGAGAAGACTCTTGAGAGTCTCATGGACTACAAGGAGATCCAACCAGTGCATTCTAAGGGAGATCAGTCCTGGGTGTTCTTTGGAAGGAATGATGCTAAAGCTGAAACTCCAATACTTTGGCTACCTCATGCAAAGAGTTGACTCATGTGAAAAGATCCTGATTCTGGGAAAGATTTGAGGCAGGAGGAGTAGGGGATGACAGAGGATGAGATGGCTGGATGGCATCACCAACTCAATGAACATGATTCCGAGTAAACTCCAGGAGTTGGTGATGACAGGGAGGCCTGGCATGCCTCAGTCCATGGGATCACAAAGAGTCGGACATGACTGAGCAACTGAACTGAACTGAACTGAAATACATCAGAGCAGGTTTAACTATTTCTGGAGAATTAAATGACAGAACCCAGAAGACCTTACTGAAGAAAAGATAATTTCTCTGTGAGCCAGGCTATCAATTTTCAGAAACATACAATCTCTCACTAAATTTAGAAGTATAACACAGTGTTGTTAAATGTTAGTAAAAGAGGAAAATCTGGATCAAACTTGACTTATATTTTTATCTTGTAGGTCAGCTTCATACATTATATCCTAAGCTCCCACTCCACTGTTCATTACTGAGCTTAGTAAGATTCTAATAACTAACATTACCGAGTGGTTACTATGTGCCAGGCACTGTTCTAAGCATTTTACATGTACTTAGCCATTTAACAATTAAGTGGAAACAGTCCTATAAAGTAATATGACAGTTACCATTTTATAGATTAGGAAATTGAAGCAAAGGGAGGTTACTGCTTACTTAAATCAACAACTAATAAATAGCAGGAAGGATATTCTAGGTTGGACAGAAAAATACTAATTTTTCTTTCATTGAAGCCCTTGGCATAGATGCTTCAAAGCATATGTATGGACTGATGAGATAGGGGGTAGAGAAGAATAAGATAAGACGTTTTCAAACTATCTAAAGTGAAAGTGAAAGTGAAGTTGCTCAGTCGTGTCCGACTCTTTGCAACCCCATGGACTGTTACCTATCAGGCTCCTCCAACCATGGGATTTTCCAGGCAAGAGTACTGGAGTGGGTTGCCATTTCCTTCTCCAGGGGATTTCCCTAACCCGGGAATTGAACCCGGGTCTCCTGCATTGCAGGAAGATGCTTTACCATCTGAGCCACATATTGTGTACTAAACTGTGCTACTGAGGATACAATGGTGAGCAAGACACTCCGTACTTGAAATGCTAAAATTCCAGTGAAAACCCAGGTATTGATTTGTCCAGCAGAAAATGAAAATATTCTTCAAATCAAATCAAGCACCACAGTTGTCATATTTAATTACATAAAAGATCCAGGCTTCAACAAAAAATTCTACAGAAAAAGGAAAATATGTCCCATACACAAGAAAAACAGTAGTTGGTAGAAACTGTTCCTAAGGAAACATAGATACTGCACTTATCAGACAAAGATTTTAAGTTACATATTTCTTAAAAAGTCACATAAATGGAGGAAACAAACCTATAAAACTAAAGAAAATTATAAGAACAATGCCTCACTAAATAGGGAATATTAAAGAAAAAAGAACATATATAAAAACAAACAAATTCTGAAGTTAAAAGTAAAATAACTGAAATGTAAAATTCACTACAGGGGTTTAACAGCAGATCTGAGGAGGAAGAAGAAATCAGCAAATTTCAAAAAAGTTCAACTGAAATTACCCAGTTTGAGGGAAAAAAAGAATTTTTAAAAAAAAGAACAGGGACTTCCCTGGTGGTCCAGCGGTTAAGAATCCACCTTGCGATGGAGGGGACACGGGTTCAGCCCCTGGTCAGGGAAACTGAGATCCCACATGCTGTGAGGCAACCATGCCCGTGCACCCTGGAGTCTGTGCGACGCAACTGGAGAGCCTGTGTGCCACAGGGAGAAAGCCTGTGTGACGCAACCACGACCCGACGCAACAGTGTAAGTAAATAAAGAGAATAGATCATCAAAGATCTGGGCAGCAATACCAAACGTACTAACATATGCATAATGGAGACGCAGAAGGAGAAGAAGGCGTGAGAAAGAGTATTTTAAGGTATAATGACTGAAAACTTCCCAAATATGATGAAAAACATTCATCTATGTATCCAAAATGCTCAAAAAACTCTAAGCAGGAAAAGCTCAGTAAAATCCACTTCTATGATGAACAGCAATCTCTATGACATCTCTGACTCTTGACTGAAGCCTATACATCTAAACCCTATTTCCAGCTAAGCATGCCAGCGCACAACCCACACTATAATCGTCATATGCCTTGGCCAACACTCTTCCTCCTAAGCATCCCACAGTTCTCTAAGCTCGGTCTTAGTTGGAGTACCGCCATTCCACCCACCACCCAATCCACTCTTAACCTCTCCCTCATCTCCTTATTCTTGGAAATTCCACCATTAATGGGGGGAGGAAATTAGCATTTATTGAGGAAAACCTCCTATGGGCCAGGTGCTTCATCTTTACCCCCACCCTATGGGGTCACTTGGATATCCACTTAAAACTAAACTACGTAAGGCTTCCAAAACACATCACACTGTTTCATGTCTTTGAGAACGCTGATTCTTTAGCGCAGAGGTTGTCTGTCCTACTTCTTTGCCTCTAGCTAATTTTAACTCACACTTCAAGACCTGGTTCTATGATCTCTTCCAGGAAACTTTCCCAAGTAACACACATAAGACTATCTAAGGGCCTTTAAACATTCTTCCTTGCTTCTTAGACTGGGGAGTTTCTTTTCTATGTGCCGATGAAAGGATTGCAATTAATTTAAAATCTGTTTCATTCACAGATGAATCACTCAATCTGGAATGTGTTTTACTGATACTGCAGATACCTGACTGGACAAGAACATCTGGTAGGAGTGAGGAGAACACTAGGTGGGCTGATAGGGGACCATGGAAAACAACAATCAGTCTTTCAAATTTAAATCTTATCACTAATTCCTCATGGCTAGTCTGTCATGAGTATGGGAGATGGTTCCTGTGACAGGAGTGTGGTGAGGAAGGTCAAAAAAATTAAAAAAAAAAACTCAAGTAAATCTCTTAGGGGGACTCAATTTTATATAGAAATGAAGGTCAACAATATCAAACTTGGTAGAACCCAAATAATACTTCCTAATGCAATTCAGTTGACAATTTTAAGCTAAATACAGTACTAAACCTATGGAGGATTTTCTGTGCTCAGAACTAGGTCAAAGTTTGCTTTGTGTTATGAGCTCTGACCCTTGCCAATTAATTTATCTGTATCAACTGCACCCATCTGATCCTATCTAATTAGAGTAGAATCTATGTTTTAAAAAGAATCAGATAATTTTATTTATTCTGATTTTTTAAAACCCTTTTCAAAAGGTTCTTTTATTCCCCCCTCCAAATAAAATCTTGCCTTATACCCCAATTTGGAAAACAGATAAGAGAAAAGGTGCTGTGCTGTGCGCTCAGTCGTGTCCGACTTTTGCGATCCCAGGGACCACAGACCATGAGATTCTCCAGGCAAGAATGCTGGAGTGGGCTGCCGTTTCCTTCTCCCAGAAAGACAGAAAGAAGATCAGTGTTTGCCCACAGACGGGAAGTGGAGCGGGGTGGTGGTGGTGCAAGTGTAAGATGGAGGTAGAAAGAGACGGGTGGGATGGATTTCAGGGGAAATGAGGAAACACCTGGGGGTAATGAGTATATTCATTAACTTGATTGTTTCATGACACTGTATGGTATATGGAGTCAGAGCTTTTTGAATTATTTAATTTGAATATGTGGCTTACTGTACGTTAATTATACTACAACACAGTTACTAATAAAAGAAAACCAGGAAACGTCTTCAGGTCCTTGTCTCACCTCACACGGTGCTTCCCAACTCCCTACACTTGGTACCCAGTTTTAAAAACTTTTATATAGTTTGAAAGAATAGTTTTAAAGCTTTTGTCTTAAATACTAATGACATGCCTTGCTTAGGTCATCAATCAATAGATTATGTGTCTCCGGGGATAACCTGATATCATATTGCTCATCACACTGATCTTCATTCTGTTTATAAACCTCTCTTGAAAAGTACATTAGAGTAAAATTAGTGGATGGTGAGAAAACATAAATTGGTAAGGTACTGGGAAGGAGGACAGAGACAAACATGAGAAGGAAAATAAAATTTCAATTTGTAATATAGACCAATCATACCTAGAAGAGACACAGAACTTTGAATTGATTAGAAAGGAATTTTAAATATCTGTATTGTTATATCTGCTTTCTTCCCCACAGTACCTCACATTAAGCTAAATAACCTTAATTACTAAATTAAACAATTTTATAAAATAGATGGGAAGATAGCAAAATAAAAACAAAATTCTTCTTTAGCAGCAAAATATAAAACATTTCAGTGTAATTCTGAAACCAATATAAATAATCCATATCATTAAATATTGAAAGCAAGCAGTTTTACTGCCAAATCAGAGTGCTATCCTGCAGTAAGAAATATGAAGTTGCACATATACTCACGACTCCCAGCATCCTCTACAGAAGTCATGTCCACAGGGCATGTCCACTGGGTCTTCAAATACTGAAATACTGCACATACAAATATCACACTGAAAATGAAGAAGAAAAATGATTTCAACAAAGTCATACTCTTGACGGAGAACATTCCTTTGTTCATTAGTTCATGGCAAAAAATGCCGGTAATTATATAAAGTGTTTCAAAATTATAAGGGAAGTTAAAATTACTGTGCCTATCTTTGACTAAATAACAAATATCACGCTTACCTCATTATAAATTACTGTGGGACTGAAATGTTTTAATGCAAAAGTTAAATTCTTAAACTCTAAACTTATGTGAGAAATTACTCAGCAACTATTTGTTTTGAAAGGGAACATAAGAAACAAATCATTACAATCTATTCAGGTCAAGATCAAATTGCTCCTTGTGAAATAACCACTTCAATATGGTGTCCTTCACCCTATACTCAGCCCAGAAAATCTACAAAAATAAAAAGTAACTTTATTTTTTCAATACAGTAACTCAACATATTCAGAGTAGCAATTTAAGGATTTCTACCCAGGGAACCATGCTACAAAGCTTTGTATCTTCTACACATAACTAGGAGAATCAAACTTTAAAATGTTACAGATGTGAACTACAGAAGTAGGATGCTGTTTTCCAAGAAGGTCCAGATAAAATCTGGAGTACATTCATCACGTACTCCATGATAAATGGAGTACATTTATCATGTATTTTGAGCAGCTGAATTATTCAAGAAACATAAAAACTGCCTATATGAGTGCATCAATGGTTTGACAAAAATACACACAACGGCAGTACTGTGTCTCAGTAAAAAGCAAATATTTAGTATGGAAATATATCTGGATAAATAACTCCAGAAGCTTCACTGAAACACAGTTATCAACATATTATAAATGTATTCTGAAAAATATAAAAAGGGTCTCATATTTTTGGTTTTAGGTGCTTAACACAAACTCAATTTTTAATATTTCAATATGGCTTATTCGAAACTGTAAGTAACTGGAGCTTTTCAGTGAAAATATCATAAACAGTTTTGCCAAAACCTTTAATGTTTCCTGTTTTAAAAGAGAAAAGAAAGCCCACTTGTTTTTCAATCTATAACTCAGAGATCACAAAAATAGTCTCTGATAATAAATATTTAACCAAAGCATGAAATAATCAAGCCCTTTAAGCAGGGTACAGGATTCAATTACAAGAAGAATACAACTAGAGGCTCCATGAAACAACGTTAAAATTAAAACTATGAGAAGTACACTGAGTACTAAACCATACCAAACTGGTATCCAAATCCCCCGGTGATAAACTTAATTCATCTGGAGAGGTGACGGAAGAGCGGGTCGTCCTTGGCGTTCTTGGAGAAGGGAGTGTGTCCCAGGCGTTATACCCGCTTGGCGGTGGTGTTGGCATCTGAACACCTGATCGCTGGCAGCAGTTCTCTGGGTTGGACATCCAAGCTTCAAGTAATTTCTCCCTGTCCCAGTCTTTAAGACAAACGGAATGGATATCTCTCAAATAACAGAGAAAACATGGTGCTGTTTTAAGAGCTTCATAATAACAAAAGAGAGACTAAATTACACGGCTATAGGTCCTCTAGGAAGAAAAGTTATTTGTTAGCAATGTTGTAATTACAAATGACATACTTAGGTATGTTATATCCATTCATATTTTTAAACAGAATTGAAACTTTTATAATTTACCATGGCTTAGCACCATGTCAATATTTAACAAGATGGCCAAAAATTTCAGGCATTTCTACTCATAATCAAAAGTGGTGGCTCACATATCATTGGAATTTACTAAATTTTATTGGTAAAGGTTTGATTAAGCCATTTTATTCCTTCAAGAATAACATATAACCTCACAATTGGCCTTAGTGCTGTCAAGTTGTAAAATTTTACATAGTTCATAATAAACATGTCAAAATGCCAACAACTCCTACAAATTCATTTGATAAACATCTTGAAAGCAGAAAGAACTTCTTAAGGGATTATGATTATAAAGTTTTAGGGAATTTGATGTAAATTATATATTAAGTGAGCCTGAATCTGGCTTAACTAAAAAAGGTTATCTTTCTACTATGAATACTTTAAAAACAGCCAAGTCACCTATGTTATTATACAGACTCACAAAACCCTAAACCTTTAAAAACAATAAACTGATATATCCAATGATTTTGCTAGGTGTTTAACACATATTATTTCACCCATTCCTCCCAGCAAACTTTCCAATCACTATTGAGGTGAGGAAACCAAGACTTGGGGAAATTATGTGACTTGGCCAGGCTCAAAAAGATATGAGGTATATGAAACAAATTTCTGTGAATCCAAAGTCTGTGTTCTTTCCAGTGCAGCCCAATAAAGCACAGGTCAGAAGTAACACAGAGTCAATTATTTACCATAGGCCCATTCTATATCATTTTACAAACCAAATACAAATATCTGTGGAAACTCTATATGGAAGACTTTTTTCAACCATATTAAGTCAATATATTTGGCGGTTTAACAGGATAATTAGGATTCAGGTATGCAATGAAGACAGAGTGTGTTTCCACAGGTGCAAAGGCACAGGAGTACAATGGAGAGATGTGAACAGCTCTGTAAAGTTAGAGTTGACTCACTGGAAAAGACTCTGATGCTGGGAGGGAGTGGGGGCAAGAGGAGAAGGGGACGACAGAGGATGAGATGGCTGGATGCCAGCACCGACTCGATGGACGTGAGTCTGGGTGAACTCTGGGAGTTGGTGATGGACAGGGAGGCCTGGCGTGCTGCGATCCATGGGGTCGCAAAGAGTCAGACACGACTGAGCGAATGATCTGATCTGATCTGATCTGATACTTTGGTTTGGGGAGATGGAAGATAAGATTGGAAATAGGAGTCAGATTACAAAGAAGAAAAATCCAGCAACTGAAAAGCTCTGCATACGAGTGTATTCTGGGAAATGTTGCTAAATGGACCTGAGGTTTTTGATAGGTCACCACAGGCATACCTTGGACTTACCGCAAGTTTTGTTCCAGACCACTGAAATAAAACAAACAGTATAACAAATCAAGTCACACAAATTTTTTTGTCTCCCAGTACATGTAAAGATTATGTTTACACTACATTGGCTATTTTTTTTTTTTACTATAATGCTATTGCACACTTAACAAGACTACAGTACCTTAATTAAAATACTTTATTGCTAAAAAACACTAACCATCATCTGACAAGGTAAGGTTGCCACAAATCTTCAAGTTGTAAAAAATGCAACATCTACAAAGCACAACAAAGTGAAGTGAAATAAAACAAGGTATACTTGTAATTAACAAGTTCAAACTTTCTTAGAACAGTATGATTATTTTTCAAGTCTCCATTAAAACACTTTTAAATAAAGGGAGAAAAGAACTGCTATAATTTATATACACACAAACAAATTAAATTCTAGTCTTGGATTCTGTCATATCGCTCATTTAGCAAACATTTGTTGAGTGTCTTTTATGTGCCATACACTATGTCAAGCTGTAGGGATACAATGGGAGGGAAAAACAGGCACAATTCCTTCTTTCATGGAATGTAAAGTCTAGTAAAGAGAAAGTCATCAAATAAAATCAACACATTAAAAAAAAATATCATCACTGTCAGAAGCAGCATTAAGAAGAGGTAGAGGCTCCCATTTAGGGAGGTCAGAGAAGGTGACTGGGGAAATGGCCTGGCGTGAACATCTGAGGGATGAGTGAGAGCCAACTAGGTAAAAGGTCTCCAGAGACCAGAAGACCAGAAGGAGACCAGAAGGACCCTTTGAGCAAGGCTGAAGAAACAGGCTGGGACCAGGCCATACAGGGGGCTTCCCTGATGCTCAGTGGTAGAGAATCCGCCTGCAATGCAGGAGCTGCAAGAGACACGGGTTCGATCCCTGGGTTGGGAAGATCCCCTGGAGGAGGGCATGGAAACCCACTCCAATATTCTTGCCTGGAGAATCCCATAGACAGAGGAGCCTGGAGGGCTACAGTCCTTAGGGTCACAAAGAGTTGGACATGACTGAAGCGACTTAGTACGCATGCAGTCCATATAGAACTTCTAAATAACACTCCTATCATCAGTTTACGAGTGACAGGAAGCCAGTGAAAAATCTGGCATATGGGTAGGAAGAAAAGGTTGTCACAGTTAGATTTGAACAGATCTTTCTGACTATAGTATGGAGAGAGAAACCGGATAGGATGAGAGTGGAGGGAAAGGCAGACTAGCAAAGGCTACTGGGAAGTACAAGTAAGAGATTATGCAGCTAAGGCCGTGGCTGGCTGCAGTAGAGACGAAGAGAAAGGGAGAAGTTCAGATTTGGGAGGTCAGACTGAAAATTTGGTGACATTGGGATACAGTACCTGAAGGAGAGGAAATATCAAAGTTTTTGTCCCAGGTCTACCACGTTTGTTGGTTGGTGCTGCCTTCCACGTAAATAGGAAATACCAGAGACTCAGGTACAGGTTTAACAGCGTGATTTTAATTTTAGACATGATGAGATGTTTTGGAGGTACTTTCAAATAGGCAGTTAAATATACGTGTATAGAGTTCAGAGAAGAACTCTAGTTCAGAGGGAGAAATATCTACAGAAGACTTGGGAGAAGATGTCATTTCCTAGGAAGAGAGTAGAGTGAGAGGAGAAGATGTGGACTATTCAAGTTCAATTACCTTAGAAGTGATGAGTCTCCAAAGGAGCTTTAAAAAAATACTACTAACGCATATATATGGAATTTAGAAAGATGGTAACAATAACCCGGTGTACGAGACAGCAAAAGAGACACTGATGTGTAGAACAGTCTTATGGACTCTGTGGGAGAGGGAGAGGGTGGGAAGATTTGGGAGAATGACATTGAAACATGTAAAATATCATGTAAGAAACGAGTTGCCAGTCCAGGTTCGATACACGATACTGGATGCTTGGGGCTAGTGCACTGGGATGACCCAGAGGGATGGTATGGGGAGGGAGGAGGGAGGAGGGTTCAGGATGGGGAACACATGTATACCTGTGGCGGATTCATTTTGATATTTGGCAAAACTAATGCAATTATGTAAAGTTTAAAAATAAAATAAAATTTAAAAAAAATACTTCAATATACATTTACTCTAAGGACAGTCAAACTAGACTTGGCCTCATATTTTAAAAAACAGAAATGGCAAACAGCTCCAGTATTCTTGGCTGGAAAATTCCATGGACAGAGGAGCCTGGCGGGCTAGAGTCCACAGGGTCACAAAGAGTTGGATACGACTGAGTGACCGAGCAAACACACAAGTAAATTTTACTTATTTACTCGTTAGGTAGCTTTCAACTATTAATACATGTTAATATTACTGAGGAAATGCTCAGAAAATGACCTTTGTATTTTTAACAGAGTCATTCTTAAAATTCAATTACTTCTCGGTAAATATAGCCAAACATTTCTGTCTTCTGTCTTCAACCTCATTACTTTGGGACTAAATTTGACAGTACCTAAAATAATGCTTAAATTTATTTTCTTGTGGAAAGCTGAATGAATGTTACCAAGGATACAATCTATAAATCTACCAAATAGTTCAGTTTAATAGCTCTGAAACAGAGCCCATCTGGGTTTTGACAGCAATTAGTGCAAACTGTAGTTCTGTGCACTGTCTATTTTATTCACTAACATCATTTACCTCTGAAAATCTTATTTGATTATCAGATGTCACTGATATTACCTAGAATAATGTAGAAGAAATGTTCATTTGAAAGTCTGCATTAGCCTCTATTTTATGCTCTAACAGGGGAATGCAATAAATTAACAGAACTCTTAAGTTATCAAAAAAGCTATCACAGAATACACAAAAGTCAACTGCTGCTGCTGCTGCTGCTAAGTCGCTTCAGTCGTGTCCAACTCTGTGCGACCCCATAGATGGCAGCCCACCAGGCTCCCCTGTCCCTGGGATTCTCCAGGCAAGAACACTGGAGTGGGTTGCCATTTCAAATTCAATTAGATATCACCTTATTAGAGTTGAGCCTATTATGTAAAAGAAGTAAGTTAAGCAAATATCAATAGAAAGAACATGGAGTTTATCACTTAAAAATACTTGATGACATAATGTATCAACACTAGAGAAGAAAATCTTTGTTTTAATTACAATAAAGTTACTGGTTAAGTTAGCCTTAGATTTTTACAGGATACAACATTATAAGTTAAAATTATGATACATTATATAACTTAGCCCAGTGCAGACAACTGTGGCAGAAATGGGTATGCTTACAGAGAAGAATTGCTGCTTACAGTTAAGTGTGACCATGTGACTAAAGTCTGCTCAGTGGAATAGGTGCAGGGGTGATTTATGTCACTTCTGGAACAGGCTCAAAAAAACCTCCCACATCTTTATCTGCATGCTTTTTCCTTTCTGACTGGTTGGCTAGAATGGAGAGAATCCCCAGGGCAACCTCAGAAGCCACTGTTAGGATGGCAGAGTCTCAGTCAGTCGGGATAACTGTGTGGAGCGGAGCCACTGCCCCATTCCCAACCTAAATAAAACACCTTAGACTACTATTATGATCAAGACACATTTACTGTGGTTGACTCTATACTTTCACTTCAGCAGTGGCCTACTCTAATATAACTGGCACAACACAGCCCCTCGCAGATGAGTGACTTCTACTTCTATGCTGGCTCTATATTATATGTACATGAACTCTATTTAAAATCTCAAGCAAAGGGCAGGTTGCTGTGAACCTTATACAAAAGAAACAAAATTTAAGATATTTTGTATTTCTTTCCCAGTTTCTATATTATGACTGGTAAGCATTATTACTGATTACAAGGAAAATATTTTATCTTTAAATTCTAAGATTTTAAAAACTATTTTGAATTCCTCAATTTCATCTTTGAACCAGGTCTAGATTTTTTTTCCCCAAAGGATTACTTAAAAGTTTTAAAGATGACAATGGAGAAATAGGGTTTTACAATAAAAAGATGGATTTAAAATATACAAATAACATTTCCAATATATTATCTATTCATTCTGTAACTATGTTCTCAAGGCTTAAGGGATGGTTATTGTGGAAACAAAAAAACAATAAAAAGCTGCCCTCTAAGAGCTCCCAGGTTAATGTAGAGGAAAAGCAAATACAGAGATTATTGCAATATTGTATTCTAAGTGTATGACACATGTATGCACAGGATATAATGGGAAGAGACAGGAAGGCTCTCAAAGTAACCCTGGGAATACATAAGCTGGAAAGATTTCCTGGAAGTGGTGCTTAATGAAGACAAGCAGGAGTGGGTAAAAATACGTGTGGAGACTGACGGCCCAGGTGTACAAGCCTGAGTCATGAAGATATACTAAAGAGATGGGATGTTCTAAGTCTGGGGAGAGCCAGTGGAGGGTTTTTCAGCAGGGGAGATAAATGCTCAAAATTTTAAAATGCAATACAAAAAATGAACACGGGTGAAGAGGAAGGCCAACAATGGACTACAATTTAGATGAAAAATAATGACAAACTGAATTTAAGTTGGGGCAGTGAGAATGGAAAGAGCTAGGGAGACTGGGAGAGGATGGGAGCTATTTAGGAAGAGAAATCATGAGGCTGTGCTCAAATGTAATAGACAGGAAGAAGGAAAGTGTGACTTAGTCTGGTCAGGGTAATTAAATGAATATGGAGGCCATTTATCAAGATAGTGGGAGAAATGATGAGTTCATGTATGGACAGCCTTTGGTTAGGGAGAAAAGGTTAAAAAGACATTTAGAAATAAAGTCCTGAATACTACATTAAGGTCAGGGTGTAGCTATGTTCTTTATTATCTAGGTGGCTTTTGAAACCCTTGGTTTCAAAATGTGCACAACAATGTTTCTCAGACAAGGGTCTATTTGGTAGGCTGTTTATAACACATGTTTTTATGCCTATTCCCTCAACTAAAGAAAAGACTTAGATTCTCTAGAAGTCATCCTAGGAATTTCTGGTTAGTTTCCCAGGCAATTCTCATTTACACCAAAAGTTAGAGCCACTGGTATATAAAGTGGAAAAGAATGTCAAGTACAGAACTCTGGGAAATAGCAATATTGAAATTTGTGATTCTGGAGGGTAATATACCAAATTATTCACAGAAATGACCAAAGGAAGATGAAATATGCAGTTTAAAATTTTCTTCTAATCAAAAGATCATATAAAAATTTTTGGAAGTGGACATTCTATTTTAATACAGATGATAAAGATTTATAGTTAAAACAAAGAGGTATGTCTCAAAATTATTGGATGAGAAAGACCATTCACCTTTCCCTTTTTAAAAGTAATTTCTAAATCAGAAAAAAACTCTTTGAATAAGCCAAAATGTCAAATATCGATTGTGCAATTGGAGGGTCCACCTCAACATGTGACAATTCCCAAAATGGTTGTCTTAAGGATCACAGAGGACTTATAATAAGCTGAGCACTTTTTCTAAGTAAAGTTGGTAATGTCCTCAAAAAAATTTTTAAAATGAGCAAAAAAACCCCCACTGTAAAAGGAACAGTATGTTCTTATGTTGACTCTGTAGATTTTGCTTTGTGCCTTTCATGGTGAGAAACAGTTTTTACATAAAATAAATACAGCTGACAAAAATAAATAATAATAACAAACTGTTAGTTAACTGACTTTATTTAATCGGCTTTAGTAAAAATTAATGTCAAAACCAGGACTAGGACTACGGACTCCAACTCTCAACCCTGCTCAAATCAGATACATTTCTAAAATTAGACAATCTATAAGTTGGTTTATTTGCTCAATTTTCAAAAAGAGATTTCTTATTTCTTCTCTGATTCATAGCCAGTTTGTATTTACTTCAAAACACAAGGATGTCGAGTACTGCACTAACCACTGCACAAATAACAAGTCAGGCTTGTTTAGCAAACTATTTTGTTTTATATTAAAACATTAAAACAGCCATCTTTTTTTTTTTCATATTGATTGATATTTATTTGAGGACATGCCATGTCAAAATAAAACAAGAGAGTCAACTCTTGCCTTTAACAATAATATTGTATTATAAAAGCACTTTACAATTCCATCCCATTTTTGAGTTCTAGTTACTGGGGTATGTGGCCTGATGATTATCTGAAAGCATTTCTCTATTCAGATCCATAATCCAAGTGCTCTCTGAATATTATAAGGTGACAGTAAGTGGGAACTGGAGGAGGAGGAGGAAAGAGAGGGGAATAAGTTTCTCCCAGTTAAGGGTTTGTCACAATGAGGGGATGAGGATGTACGAAGATATTTTTGCTGTCTTTTCACCCTTATACTGTGTTAAGTAATGCTTACAACATAAATTCAGTAGGCTTTTCCTGAGCTGTAACTCAGAAATTTACTTCCTACAAACAATGTATTTACAGATGTGTTTATTAACTTACACAGCATCTCACAATAACTAGTAAAGTTAAAACGGTGCACTTCTGCTGCTGTTGCTGCTGTTAAGTCGCTTCAGTCGTGTCCGACAATGTGAGATCCCACAGACGGCAGCCCACCAGGCTCCATCGTCCCTGGGATTCTCCAGGCAAGAACACTGGATGGGTTGCCATTTCCTTCTCCCATGCATGAAAGTGAAAAGTGAAAGTGAAGTCGCCCAGTCGTGTCCAACTCTTAGAGTTGGACTTAGAGTGGACTGCAGCCCACCAAGCTCATCCATCCATGGGATTTTCCAGGCAAGAGGACTGGAGTGGGGTGCCATTGCCTTCTTTGTTTGCAGTGTTTTAAGGGAAATACATATTGCCATTGTGATGGAGCTCTAGATAGACTGAATAAAACATCTAAAAGTTAAAAGTAGTTTAAAAAGGCAAAGAAATAAATATCACCAAAGAAAAAAGATTAATTGTAGCTTAAATATAAAACCAAATCACTAATTAACTATATAGATCTAATAAAAAGAAAAGCCAGGTTGAGAGAACCAACATTTAAAAAATGCTGAAAAATAAGGCATAAATCTGCATAATGTTAAGTTTTACTTTCATTCTCTCTTTTCCCTCTTCTATGTATGCCTTACAAATAGCTGTAAAAAGAAGAGAAGCGAAAAGCAAAGGAGAAAAGGAAAGATATAAACATCTGAATGCAGAGTTCCAAGGAACAGCAAGAAGAGATAAGAAAGCCTTCTTCAGCGATCAATGCAAAGAAATAGAGGAAAACAATAGAATGGGAAAGACTAGAGATCTCTTCAAGAAAATTAGAGATACCAAAGGAACATTTCATGCAAAGATGGGCTCAATAAAGAACAGAAATGGTATGGACCTAACAGAAGCAGAAGATATTAAGAAGAGATGGCAAGAATACACAGAGGAACTATACAAAAAAGATCTTCACGACCCAGATAATCACGATGGTGTGATCACTGACCTAGAGCCAGACATCCTGGAATGTGAAGTCAAGTGGGCCTTAGAAAGCATCACTATGAACAAAGCTAGTGGAGGTGATGGAATTCCAATTGAGCTATTTCAAATCCTGAAAGATGATGCTGTGAAAGTGCTGCACTCAATATGTCACCAAATTTGGAAAACCCAGCAGTGGCCACAGGACTGGAAAAGGTCAGTTTCCATTCCAATCCCAAAGAAAGGCAATGCCAAAGAATGCTCAAACTACCACACAATTGCACTCATCTCACACGCTAGTAAAGTAGTCCTCAAAATTCTCCAAGCCAGGCTTCAGCAATACGTGAACCGTGAACTTCCTGATGTTCAAGCTGGTTTTAGAAAAGGCAGAGGAACCAGAGATCAAATTGCCAACATCCTCTGGATCATCAAAAAAGCAAGAGAGTTCCAGAAAAACATCTATTTCTGTTTTATTGACTATGCCAAAGCCTTTGACTATGTGGATCACAATAAACTGTGGAAAATTCTGAAAGAGATGGGAATACCAGACCACCTGATCTGCCTCTTGAGAAATCTGTATGCAGGTCAGGAAGCAACAGTTAGAACTGGACATGGAACAACAGACTGGTTCCAAACAGGAAAAGGAGTACGTCAAGGCTGTATACTGTCACCCTGCTTATTTAACTTATCTGCAGAGCACATCATGAGAAACGCTGGACTGGAAGAAGCACAAGCTGGAATCAAGACTGCCGGGAGAAATATCAATAACCTCAGATCTGCAGATGACACCACCCTTATGGCAGAAAGTGAAGAGGAACTAAAAAGCCTCTTGATGAAAGTGAAAGTGGAGAGTGAAAAAATTGGCTTAAAGCTCAACATTCAGAAAATGAAGATCATGGCATCTGGTCCCATCACTTCATGGGAAATAGATGGGAAAACAGTGTCAGACTTTATTTTTCTGGGCTCCAAAATCACTGCAGATGGTGACTGCAGCCATGAAATTAAAAGATGCTTACTCCTTGGAAGGAAAGTTATGACCAACCTAGATAGCATATTCAAAAGCAGAGACATTACTTTGCCAACAAAGGTTCGTCTAGTCAAGGCTATGGTTTTTCCTGTGGTCATGTATGGATGTGAGAGTTGGACTGTGAAGAAGGCTGAGCGCCAAAGAATTGATGCTTTTGAACTGTGGTGTTGGAGAAGACTCTTGAGAGTCCCTTGGACTGCAAGGAGATCCACCCAGTCCATTCTGAAGGAGATCAGCCTGGGATTTCTTTGGAAGGAATGATGCTAAAGCTGAAACTCCAGTACTTTGGCCACCTCATGCAAAGAGTTGACTCATTGGAAAAGACTCTGATGCTGGGAGGTATTGGGGCCAAGAGGAGAAGGGGACGACATAGGATGAGATGGCTGGATGGCATCACTGACTTGATGGACGTGAGTCTGAGTGAACTCTGGGAGTTGGTGATGGACAGGGAGGCCTGGTGTGCTGTGATTCATGGGGTCTCAAAGAGTCGGACACGACTGAGCGACTGATCTGATCTGATGTATGCTTGTTCAGATCTGCTCTAAGGGCTTATAAGAAAACTTTTCATATTCAATTTGATCTCAAATGTCCTGGGCAAAGTATTTGCTATTCTGTTGAAGATTCTATAGTTGGTAAGGTTTAGACATCATTGTTTTCATTTGTTACAGAAATTTTGATCAAGGTGCCAAATTTACATTCTAAAAATTGAAAGCAGGTAAAAAAGGCAAAGAAATAAATATAACCAAAGAAAAAAGATTAATTGATTCTTCTTAAAGGAATTTGATTTCTACAGTGCCTTGCTTGCATAGCATTTTTAAAAAAAGAAACAAAGGAAAAAATAAAGAAAAGAAACTCAAGAGAAATCTATTGCTTAAAAAACTTTTCTTTTTCAAACAGAACTCTATTTTGACAATTTTAAAATCTTGGGAGAATTAGCTCTTAGAAGAACTAAATATTTAAAACGTGCTGAAAAAACAAGAGAAAAGTAAAAGTGCTTCAAAACAGCCATCTTTTAACTGTGAAAAGTTTCAAAAGTACTCAGGACATTTCTTTCATTACCATGAGCTCGAAGTAAAGCTTCAGCAGTAAATAGTGGAGCCTGGAGCATGTCTGCTGTTTCCACAATGAGCATATCTTTCAATCTACGAAGATCCTGAGGTCTTAATCCTTCATATGGCTGTAAAAAGAAGAAAAACAAAATTAAACTGGCTATTATACCTTTAGGAAGTTCTGCAAATCTATAAATAAATATATATGGTTATCATTTATTTAATCTTTTAGTTCTGGTTTGGCAATGAAGCTAAAAAGGCACTGTATCTTCCACTATCACGAACTTCAAACTACTTTATCACAAGTCTTTTTTTAAGCTGGAAAGTAGATGCCTGGTCTCACGAACCTCATCACTCTAAAATAAAGAATTATACTATGATGACAAGATCATCTTATAGTTTCAAAAATCTAAGAAATACTAAAAAAAAAGCATTAGAAATAAAAACCTATAATTTACCACTGACCAATGGTCATGATCAATGTTCTAAAGTATTTCTATCCAGTCTTTTCTTTCTGCAAATCAACTGTATGTGAATATGCATGTATTCACTTACATACAGCTTTAATCACCGAACCACCAATATTTACACTTATTAAGACTGAATTTGGAGGAAAGTGATTATGACATACTATTCAACTTACTCTTAAATGTATTATCTCTGTTTATTCAAGTGTTTGTTAACACTCCATAAAGGTACTTTATCATTTCAAGTGTTTTTTTATTCTTCTGCTATCCTTTATCTTTTCCCCCCTTTGCTTTTAACAGAAAACATATAAAGAACAAAATCACAAATGTCTCACCATTCATAAATTTATAAATGCCAAAATAACCTGTGACATGTTTTCCTCATTTCCCCAATTTCCCCATCTTCCCCATCCTGTTTATGGCAATCACTACCATGAACTTGATTTGTAGCTATTGTAATAATAAGGCATAACATTATAAATATCATTAAGCAGTTTGCCTTTATTTTTATTCAATATTGCATTTTTATTACTAATATTAATATATATATCTACTTCAATCCTTTAAACAGATGTAACCAGCTTACTGCAGTAAGCACAGAACTAAAGATAACAACTTAAAATGCACTAGAAATTCTGAACTACTCATCAGAATTACAACCACAGAGGACGTCCTTTGGTGACATTTATCAAATATTCCAGAGAGTTCTGGAAACCCCAGAACAGATGCAGTTAGTAAACTCCATCTTTTACAGTTGGCTTACAGTTATTTTAAAATTAGATATTAACTTTATTTCTTGTTTTCCTTTTTTTTAATTATCATGGAAACCATTTCATCGGTTGTTACTCAACCCCATATGACAGGAACTCTATTCATCAAGGATATTTCTCTCACTTGAGACAAGTTTTCTAATCCTAAAATGTCTTCTGGTAGGGATGCATATATAAGCAATGAGTGTATTTATGACAGGAAAGACTGACAGACTTGACTGCAAAAACATTGCCAAGATTTAAACATAAAAACTATGTTGCTTTTAATATATAAGGAATTTGTGACAGTCAGTAAATTTAAAACATCGAACGTCACAAAAACACAAACATCCTTAAGTATATAAGCTCTCTAACCTAACAAAATGGTCAACGTTTGGAACTAAAAAACAAAAGACCCAACAACCACCCTCAATATTGCTAAGGTCGCAGTGAGATAATCCTCTGATATACTTTTTTATATAGGTAAAAATAGAAATTGGTATATCATTTAAAAACTAAGCATCACATCCCATGAGTCTTTAAAATATTCATCTTTTGACTCAATAATCTTACTTACAGGAATTCATCCTAAGGTCTAATCACAATGTGAACAGAACTGGTCATCTGCAAAGTTACTTATAAAAGTGACAAAATACAACTAACTCAAATGTACTTTAAGGGAGTTAAAGGATGTCTACACGTTAAGAGTAGTCAGCCGTCACTCAAAATATTTCCTATAAGTTTATAAATATCAAGAAATGTTAAGGAAAATAAAAAACTATTGAACACTGATGAAAAGTGGAAGGTAATGTGTTACAAGCATTATTTATAAGTGGTAGAAAAATGAATACTTAAAATTTTTACTGTGCTTTTTATAAAGAGCGTGTTTGGTTGAAAAAAATTTAATCAAAAAAATTAAAGAAAAGTCACTGGGGATGTTAAAGAGATTTAAACATTGGTGGAGCATGCACTCAATCGGTCTGCAGTGTTACTCTTTTTATAAATGATGGTAAAGCCTTAATACTGAATACACCACACAGCACACTGTATTAATAGTCTACTACACCGATACATGCATTCAGCTATACTGCCATGAATCTCTACATATTATAGGTATCCTATGACCCTAACTAGAAAAAGAAAAAAAAATAAACCTAAACCTCTAATATAATTTATTATTATATCCCTCTCTAGGGATTAACTAAAAAGAAATTAAAAAGGGAAATTTAATCCCAACTATCCTTTGAAAAGTACCCCCAAATCATCATGTACAGCTTGCTTTTAAGCTAATTTATTAAAACACATCTTTTCATGCAAAAACTCACAAATCCCTTCATGATTAAATCTGTAGTATTCAGTCTAGCCTAGAAGTTATTCACTATGTGTAACACTGCTTCTAAGTTCAGATTTGGGACTCCAGGTATTTTTCCTGCCCCAGTAATGAAAAACAATATTTCTTGATATTCCCAGTGGTGGCAGTTGTATATTTCCTGGTATTAATTCCTTAATGTTCTTCTTTAGAGTAGCCTTCATTCTACCTAATTTATGTTGAACAAAATAAAATGTGATTTTAGATATATCAAGAAAGGAATAACGTAAAGCAACTTGTATACATTCCTTTTTTAAAAAATACACAGCTTAAAACTTAAATAGGTAACAATGGAAGAAAAATAGTTCTTGAAGGAAAAAGACATACTGCCTTCATGAACATGTAACATGATCACTCTGAATCTCTGCAACTGAACTAGGTTACGTGAAGCACTTTAATACATAGTTCAGTCCCAGGTCAGTAGGAGTCCAATATGCTATGGGGGAAGAATGGGAAAATGCTCCAGGAAGAATGAAGAGGCTGGGCCAAAGCGGAAACCATGCTCAGCTGTGGGTGTGGTCTGGTGGGGAAAGTAAAGTACCATTCTATAAAGAATAATAACACACTGGAACCTGGAATGTCAGGGTTCATGAATCAAGGTGAATTGGCTGTTGTCAAGTAGATGGCAAGAGCGACCATCCACATCTCAGGAATCACTGAACTAATTAAAATGGATGGGAATGGGTGAATTTAATTCAGGTGACCATTATATCTACTACTGTGGGCAAGAAACCCTTAGAAGAAATGGAGTAGCCCTCACAGTCAACAAGAGAGTCTGAAATGCAGTACTTGGGTGCAATCTCAAAACCAACAGAATGATCTTGGTTCATTTCCAAGGCAAACCTTTCGGCATCACAGTAACCCAAGTTTATGCTCCAAACACTAACACTGAAGAAGCTGAAGTTGAATGGTTCTATGAAGACCTACAAGACATTCTAGAACTAACACCAACAAAAGATGCTCTTTTCATCACAGGAGACTGGAATACAAAAGTAGGAAGTCAAGAGATACCTGGAGTAATAGGCAAGTTTGGCTTTGGAGTACAAAATGAAGCAGGGCAAAGACTAACAGAGTTTTGCCAAGAGAATGCACTGGTCATAGCAAACACCCTCTTCCAATAACACAAGAGACATCTCTACATATGGACATCATCAGATGGTCAATACCAAAATCTGATTGATTATATTTTTGTAGCTGAAGATGGAGAAGCTCTACACAGTCAGCAAAAACAAGACCTGGAGCTGACTGTGGTTCAGATCATCAGCTCCTTATTGCAAAATTCAGACCTAAACTGAAGAAAGTAGGGAAACCACTAGACCATTCCGGTATGACCTAAATCAAATCCTTTATGATTATACACTGGAGATGATGAATCAATTCAAGGGATTAGATCTGGTAGACAGAGTGCCTCAAGCACTATGGATGGATGCTCATAACACTGTACGGGGGGTGGTGACTAAAACCATCTCCAAGAAAAAAGAAATGCAAGAAGGCAAAGTGGTTGTCTAAGGAGGCCTTACAAATAGCTGAAAAAGAAGAGAAGCAAAAGTCAAAGGAAAGAGGGAAAGATATACCCATCTGAAGGTAGAGTTCTAGAGAACAGCTAGGAGAGAGAAGAAATCCTTCTTAAGTGAACAATGCAAAGAAACAGAGGAAAACAATAGAATGGGAAAGACTAGAGATCTTCTCAAGAAAACTGGAGATACCAAGGGAACATTGCATGCAAAGATGAGCACAATGAAGGACAGAAACAGCAAGGACCTAACAGAGGCAGAGGAGATTAAGAAGAGATGGCAAGAATACACAGAAGAACTGTACAAAAAGGTCTTCACGACCCAGACAACTATGATGGTGTGATCACTCACCTAGAGCCAGACATCCTGGAATGCGAAGTCAAGTGGGCCTTAGGAAGCATCACTACAAACAAAGCTAGTGGTGGTGATGGAATTCCTGCTGAGCTATTTCACATCCTAAAAGATGATGCTTTTAAAGTGCTACACTCAATATGCCAGCAAATTTGGAAAACTCAACAGTGGCCACAGAACTGGAAAAGGTCAGTTTTCGTTCCAATCCCAAAGAAAGGCAATGCCAAAGAATGTGCAAACTAACATACAACTGTATTCATTTCACATGCTAACAAGGTAATGCTCAAAATCCTTCATGCTCGGCTTAAACAGTATGAGAACCGAGAATTTCCAGATGTACAAGCTGGATTTAGAAAAGGCAGAGGAATCAGAGATCAAATTGTCAACATCCACTGGATCATAGAGAAAGCAAGAGAATTCCAAAAAAAATCCTATCTACCTCTGCTTCATTGACTTTGCTAAAGCCTTTGAGTATGTGGATCACAACAAACTGGAAAATTCTTAAAGAGAGGGGAATACCAGACCACCTTACTTATCTCCTGAGAAACCCGTATAAAGGACAAGAAGCAACTGTTAGAACTGGACATGGAACAGTAGACTGGTTCAAAATTGGGAAAGGAGTATGTCAAGGCTGTATACTGTCACCCTGCTTACTTATAAGCAGAGTACATCATGTGAAATGCCAGGCTGGATGAATCCCTAGCTGGAAACAAGACTGTTGGGAGAAATATCAATAACCTCATATATGCAGATGACACTAATGGCACAAAGTGAAGAGGAACTAAAGAGCTGCTTAATGAAGGTGAAAAAGAAGAGTGAAAAAGCTAGCTTAAAACAACATTCACAAAAATGAAGATCATAGCATCCAGTTCAATCACTTCAGGCAGACAGATGGGGAAAAAGTGGAAACAGTGACAGATTTTATTTTCTTAAGCTCCAAAATCAGTGCCGACAGTGTCTGCTGTCATAAAATTAAAAGTTGCTTGCTCCTTGGAAGAAAAGCTATGACAAACCTAGACAGCATATTAAAAAGCAGAGACATCACTTTGATGACAACGGTCTGTACAGTCAAAGCTATGGTTTTTCCAGTAGTCATGTATGGAAGTGAGAGCCAGACCACAGAGAAGGCTGAGCATCAAAGAACTGATGCTTTCAAACTGTGGTGCTGGAGAAGATTCTTGAGAGTCCCTTGGACAGCAGGGAGCACAAACCTGACAATCGTACAGGAAATCAGCCCTGAATATTCACTGGAAGGACTGATGCAGAAGCTCTAACACTTTGGCCACCTGACATGAAGAACCAACTCATTGGAAAAAATCTTGATGCTGGGAAAGATTGAGGGCAGGAGGAGAAGCGGGTAACAGAGGATGAAATGGTTGGATGGCACCACCAACTCAATGACATGAGTTTAAGCAAACTCTGGGAGATAGTGAAGGACAGGGAACTGGCATGCTGCAGTCCATGGGGTCGCAAAGAGTTGGACACAACTTACTGACTCAAAACCAACAACATGTAGGCAGTGTCCCTCTCTTCTGCAGGGTTACATTGAAGGTGCCTTTCTCTTTTCTGTTGCAAAGATAAACTGCTTCAATTTTCAGATTAATACAAACCATCAGTAACCTTCAAAGCAGTCCAATACTGATATAAAGAAAGAAAAAGAAAATTTAAAGACAAACAGGGAATAAAAGCGCCTCTTTTGCATCAGTACATATTACTGCTACCAAAACACCACTGAAGAAAAGTGAAACAGTCCAACATGTAAACTGTACCACTTTGAAGTCATGTATAAAGTGATAGTATTTTCAAAAACTGTTTCAGAAGAGACTGTGACAAAGGAGTTATTAAAGATATATTTATTTTCCCCCACAATTAAAATAGCTTTCCCTGATTATATAGGTGAAATAAGTTCACTGTTGGAAAAAAATGAAAAAACAGGTACTTATTGACCCAAGTATATTGGTAACTGTTAAAATTTTAAAAGATGTGAAAGACACTTAGGAGAAGGAGAGGATATTTCCAATTTCTCTCAATACCAACCTCACATTAGCTGACCCCTGAGCTGAGCCTGGCTCAGCGATAAAGAATCTGCCTGCCAATGTGGGTGACACAGGAGACGCAGGTTCTATCCGGGGTTGCTAAGTTCCCCTGGAGAAGGGAATGGCTAACCACTGCAGTATTCTTGACCTGACAGTCCCACTGACAGAGGAGCCTGGCGGGCTGTAGTCCTTGGGGTCGCAAAGAATCGGATACGACTGAGCACACAGCACAGGGCTTAGTCTGAGAAAGAGTGGGGGAAGAACAAGTACAGAAAGACTCAGGGCTCTCAGAGGAAAGCAGCTCTGCCTCCTAAGGGTGGTAGCCAGCCAAGGCAACAGCCAACCGTACTGGTTCCCTGTCAGAAAAGGAGCTTTGAGCCTCCCTGAGTTATAGGCTGGGAGGGGAGAGGAATGGGTGGGTTCTTGTGATGGCTTTCACAGTACTGTATTGCACAGTTTTCCCTTCCCTTATCTAGCGATAGCCACACAGTCTTCTCCTACAAAGCCTGACTCTTACTAGAGTCTTTGTTCTTTCTTTGAGGGGTTGGATAAAATAAGTACCTCCATTCCTAGCTATCACTCTAATATATCATCTTGTTTTTATTTCTTCCAAGCAGTTTACAACTCTCGATACTGTGTTCATTTATTTTTTTAATCTTATTTGTGTGCATCTATCTTTGCTAGAATGTAAGCATCTAGAGGGCAAGAGATCTTTGTTCCTCACTGTATCCCTAATTTCTGTTAAAACACTGTCTGGTAAAGTAGTCACTCAAAATTTTGTCAATGATGGGGTGAAGAAGAAGACTGCCCATTTACAGACTCATCATCTGGAGGAAAGGACTAAATTAAAATGTGTCAGGAATTCCTCGGTGGTCTAGCAGTTAAGACCTTGCCTTCCAATGCAGGGGGTGTGGGTTCCATCCCTGGTCAGGAAGCTAAGATCCCACATGGCTGGTGGCCAAAAAAACAAAACATATAACAGAAACAATATGGTAACAAATTCAGTAAAAACTTTAAAAATGGTCATTAAAAAAAAAAAAGTCATTAAAAAAAATCTTTAAAGTAACCTTTAACTAAAGAAAATATGATAGGTAAAACAATATAAATCTTTTAAGAAACTCTTTTTTTGATCATCTGGAGAAGTAGAAGCTTACAAACTGTCAGAAATTCATGGGAAATTAAAAAACAGACAACACAGTTATTTTTCTAAACACAAACAATAATAGTTATATTAAGTCCTACTGAACCAAATTCAATTCACTTCAGTTCAGTCACTCAGTAGTGTGTGACTCTTTGCGACCCCATGAATCGCAGCACGCCAGGCCTCCCTATCACCAACTTCTGGAGTTCACTCAAACTCATGTCCATCAAGTTGGTGATGCCATCCAACCATCTCATCTTCTTGTCATCCCCTTCTCCTCCTGCCCCCAATCCCTCCCAGCATCAGAGGCTTTTCCAATGAGTCAACTCTTCGCATAGGTGGCCAAAGTATTGGAGTTTCAGCTTTAGCATCAGTCCTTCTAATGAACACTCAGGACTGATCTTTAGAATGGACGGTTGGATCTCCTTGCAGTCCAAGGGACTCTCAAGAGTCTTCTCCAACACCACAGTTCAAAAGCATCAATGCTTCGGCGCTCAGCTTTCTTCACAGTCCAACTCTCACATCCATACATGACCACTGGAAAAACCATAGCCTTGACTAGATGGACCTTTGTTGGCAATGTCTCTGCTTTTAAATATGCTATCTAGGTTGGTCATAACTTTCCTTCCAAGGAGTAAACGTCTTTTAATTTCATGGCTGCAGTCACCATCTGTAGTGATTTTGGAGCCCCCAAAAATAAAGTCTGACACTGTTTCCACTGTTTCCCCATCTATTTCCCATGAAGTGATGGGACCAGATGCCATGATCTTAGTTTTCTGAATGTTGAGTTTTAAGCCAACCTTTTCACTCTCCTCTTTCACTTTCATCAAGAGGCTTTTTAGTTCCTCTTCACTTTCTGCCATAAGGGTGGTGTCATCTGCAGATCTGAGGTGTTTGATATTTCTCCCGGCAATCTTGATTCTAGCTTGTGCTTCCTCCAGCCCAGCATTTCTCATGATGTACTCTGCGTGTAAGTTAAATAAGCAGGGTGACAATATACAGCCTTGATGTACTCCTTTTCCTATTTGGAACCAGTCTGCTGTTTCAGTTCTAACTACTGCTTCCTGACCTGCATACAGGTTTCTCAAGAGGCAGGTTCAGGTGCTCTAGTATTCCCTTCTCTTTCAGAATTTTCCACAGTTTATTGTAATCCACACAGTCAAAGGCTTTGGCATAGTCAATAAGAACCAAATTAGCACTGAATAAACATTGAGAAATCAATCACTTTTAGAGGAAAAAATTTATTGTGTATTACAATAACTTCTTTATTTAAGTATTATTTATGGATGTCCACTGTACAAGCAGTGCTTTCAGTCATGGAAAATATTCTGCTGAATAAGAAAGTTATGACTCTGGCACTAACAGAGTTGACAATCTAATAAAAGAGAAAGGCAATAAACAAGTAAACAAATATATAAACAAAATAGTTACAGCATGTGATAAAAATAAATAGGGTATTGTGATAAAGAGTAACAGACGGAGAGGGGCCTACTTCAGAAGAATGGTCTAAGACTGCCTCTTGGAACATCTGATATAGTCAAGAGAAAACTTGGGAGATGATTTCAGACATAAGGAACAGAAGTGCAAAAAGCCTTAGTGTAGTCTAAGTACTATAGCGTGCCAGGAAAAATCATTTGAGATAAGGCTAAAAAGGCAAATAGTGGCAAGACCATGTAAGTTCTTATATCTGAGCAAACAGTTTGGATTTTATTCTAAGTGCAATGAAAATCACTAAACGGTTAAGTGATATGATCTAATTTGTGTTTAATAATGTCACTCTGGCTACTGTGCACAAAATGGATTCTAAGGGGACTAAAACAGAATCAGGAGACCAGTTAGGGAACTACTATAAGCAGTTCAGATGAAAAGTGAAGGTGGAAAGGACGACTGAGGGAGGCAGGAGCAGAGAACAAGAGAAGTAAATGGATTTGGGTTATATTTTTGGAGGTAAATTGACAGAACTCCCAGATTGTTTGGATGTGATGAACTGAAAATGTTGTTACATTTATGCTTGCGTGGGTGGAGGTAATGTTTACCGATACAAGGAAGACTTAAAGGAAACCCAGGGAGCAAAGTCCCTGCAACCCAGGGAAGAAGTGTCTCACTAAGAAGGGAGGGGTTAATTGTGTCAAGTGGTGCTGAGGAATTCAGGTAAGAGGAGGAGAGAAAAGCATCAGGTAAGAGGAGGAGAGAAAAGGGTTTGGCAAGATGGTGACTCTTAATGTCCATGTCAGTGCAGTTCCATCGGAGTAGAAGGGGAGAAAGTTACACTGCAGAGGGCTGGAGAGTGAAGGGAAGGTGAGGAAGTCAGTATGTACAGACAACTCTTAAATTTTGTTTTTCTCATATGAAGATCAGGGATATGGGGCTACAACTGAAGGGGGACAGGAACAGGAAGAGTGGTTAATGGAGAAGTTGTTTTGTATTTTAAGATGGGCATTATCCAAGCATGTTTGTTGAGAAGAGCAATCCAGACAGGCAGAGACTGAGGAACAGGAGGACTGGAGTCTTGGAGTCAGCATCGCTCTATACAATTAAACATATATATGGGGCTGCCCTCATAGCTAAGTTGGTAAAGAATCCGCCTGCAATGCAGGAGACTCCAGTTTGATTCCTAGTCAGGAAGATCCCCTGGAGAAGGGATAGGCTACCCACTCCAGTATTCTGGCCTGGAGAATTCCATGGACTGTATAGTCCATGGGGTCATAAAGAGTCAGACATGACTGAGTGACTTTCACACACACACACAAACACACATAAGTCAAAGGACAGGTTTTCTAGATCCTTTTCACACTTATGGCTTTTTCAGATGTATTTTCATACTTATGGCTATACAGGTAACAGAATGTATAGCATACTGCAACGACGACCACACAAACTGGGTTTTAAAGAAGAAAAAAAAATTTAGTACAATATTTGCATAATTTCTTTCATTAAAAAAAGCTTACCTCTCGTTTATCTAAAGCAGCATATTCAGCTTCTATTTCTTCAGCTTCAGGATCTCGTGAGAATACCATTTGAGATTCTAGATTTAGGGCCAAATCTTTGTGGTGCTGCTTTTCAGCACAATCACAAGGAGTATCTTTATTCTCATTCTCAGCAAACAGGTCTCCTCCATGTTTTACTAAAAGCTAAAAAAGATTTTTTCAAAAAATTGCAGCTATAGATTTAAATGACAAGTTATTCCATGCTACATATTAAAACTTTTTAATATAATAAAATAAGCATGACAAAAAATCAATAATATGTAATAATATGAAGTGACAGTAAAAGTTAGATACCAGCGGCTTCTGATTTTAAGATAAGCAAATTACTGTTAATCGCTGTTAAGATGACTTCCTTTGGTTAAAAACAACAAACCTGTTTCTTAAATTTTATAAAGAAATTCTTAAACATTCTGTCCAATCCAAAGTTTTACTTAAAAATGAATAATTTTATAGCTATTCAATGCTTTAAATTTTATACATTTCTACAAATCTTTCTCAAACAAGAAGGACATAACCACTAACACCTGATGTCCTGGCAAGGCAGACAAAAATTTTCATTTGTGTCATTCATTATCCAGTTAAACACTGAAATGAAATTAGGTTTAGCAAATCACTGAAGCAAAACTGTTTCCAGTATTACTCAAAATAAGCAATGGGAATAGCTACTCACAGCCAAGGTAAGAAGATACTCCATCAAATCTCTTGATATTTAAAGGAAGGATTTCACCCAAAGAAATCCCACTTGTAAAAATGCATAAAAGAGTAACAGTGTGTTTACTACCGAGGTTTCTGCGGATTTTGTAGAAGCTTAATACACTGTTACTAAGGGCTGTAGGTTCAAGGTTCCCCATTACATCTGCAGACACTGGGAAGGACATGAATACCACGAGGGTCATAATCCAGGACACCCCTGAAGGACAGCCTAACAATTAGTCACGGAGCGAATTCTTTTACAGTATTCACTCACCACCACATAACACAGTAACAGACACCATCTATTGTTTTCTGAGTGCCAAGCACTATGCTGAGACCTCTAATACATATTCTTATTTAATGTTAACAACCCCAAGTGTAGGGACACTGTGATGTTTCAGAAGAGTTAAATAACTTGACCAAAATTACCCACTAATAAGCAGCAGAACTGGGTTTCAGACACAAGTTTGACTGAGTTGTTAATGACACTGTACTGACACAAAGAACAGGTTGATCGCAAACATTAAAGAAGTCACACGTATCCTGGGCATACTGTAAAGTTCTGGCCAGATCTCATTTATGATCTAAACGTGAATACTTTTTAGAGATTTTCATTGTTTAAGGGAGTTAATCAAAATGGTAGTTTCTTTTCATTTTCTTCCAAATTTTATCTCCTCTCCTTCCAACAAACACAGATCTTCCTGTAAAATTCCTTTATTGCTTCTGCAATTCTCAGGGTTCCTCTACAGTTATCCCAAGAGGCCCTGACAAAATAAGGGACCTACACCAATGCCAGGCCTGGAAGCCACTGACAAGCCCAGTGGACATGACTCTGGCTTCCTGCTCTAGGCCAAAGGTATTCCTCAGAGTTAAGATGGTTTACAACATTTTTTAAGTTGTAAAAACAAGCAAACAAATCAAGAAGAATATGAAACACAGACTTGTGGTCACAAAGGTTAAAATGGTTACACATTACATCTGGCCCTTTAAAGAAAAAAAAAAATATGTGAAGCATAAGTCTCAGCAGTCACTGTTATCATCTGGAACCCTTCAGTCTAAGTGTGGTCTGGGGACCAGTGATATCACTGGGGGTTTGTTAGAAATGCTGAATCTCAGTGTTACCACCCAAGCCCCTCCCACTCCAGACCTCTATATCAGAATCAGATTTTAATCTCAAGGAGATTCTTATGCACATGAAAGTCTGACAAGCAATGACCCTACACTCTGGCCTAAGTGGTATGGAGACTGGTATATTTATATTGCCTACTCTATTTAATACTGGGAATTAATAAGCCCACAGACTTACCATACCAACTGCAGGATCTACTACTGTTTTCAGCCTTTCAGCTTCACAGGTTATCCAACACAAAACAATTTGCTTCTGACTGCTACAGAACTTGCCTGGAGAATCCCATGGATGGAGGAGCCTGGTGGGCTGCAGTCCATGGCGTCGCTAAGAGTCGGACATGACTGAGCGACTTCACTTTCACTTTTCACTTTTATGCACTGGAGAAGGAAATGGCAACCCACTCCAGTGTTCTTGCCTGGAGAATCCCACAGACGGGGGAGCCTGGTGGGCTGCCGTCTATGGGGTTGCACAGCATTGGACACAACTGAAGTGACTTAGCAGCAGCAGCAGCTACAGAACTAAGAGCTGACTTTGTTCTCTGCTTCTTTATTCAGAGCAGTAGGAAATGATTTCTAAAAAGCACACTGGGATAGTTTTCAAAGCCATGATTTGATTTACATCGAAAATAGATACTGCCACAGAAGACATTCCAAATATTAGCAAACAAGATAAATCATATTTAACTTAATTATCCCAGTCCTTAGCAAAAGCAAAGACAACAAAATTTAAGAGGCTGTGCCATTCCAAAATATTGGTGAGAGGAACCTTCCAGTCTGCATTCCATGGGGTTTAAAAAAAAAAAAGTGTATGGAGAGGGAATGTGCGAGAAGTCATTGTTGAGAGTCACTTTTGACAATTTTCAGAACTTGAGATTTCTTACATTGACTGGTGATCTGTCTTCAAAAGCAGTCCCAAAATGAGTCTGCTGGGAGTGAGGTGAGGGGTCCCCCAAACCTGTATCTCATTGCTGGAGAGATACCCGTCTTGGGTGATGGGAGGGAAGGTTCATATTTGCAGCACGTGTCCATTTGTCTTGGCAAGGAAATCAATGTATATGCTACTTTGGGCAGAGAAGCCAGCTAGCTAACAGCAGTACTGCCTGACACTGGAGGAGGAATTTTTAAAAAAGTGTTTCAGCATACTGACCTTTGGGGCCTAAGGTAGAAACACCAGTAAACACAAGATACCAAGACATGTTAAACTTCTGCTACATGAGTTAGTCGCTCAGTCGTATCTGACCTTTGCAACCCCATGGTCTGTAGCCCACCAGGCTCCTTCTGTCCATGGAATTTTCCAGGCAAGAATACTGGAGTGAGTGGGTTTCCATTCTCTTCTCCAGGGGATCTTCTCAACACAAGAGATCAAACCTGGGTCTCCCACATCGCAAGTGGACTCCTTAACGTCTGTGCCACCATTTCCTGCATAAAGTCAGATGTTTTGCTTTTGCATAATAGGGAGTTACACCTGGTTGGGAAGAGGCAGTTTTTAAATGCTTCAACCAAAGCATCCAAGTATCATTTTCTTCACTCTCAAGCACGGAGAACTGAATATTTTATTAAAAAAAAAAAAAATATATATATATATATATATTTAGCCTATCTCACATACTTGGTGGTATATACAATTTTCTACCTTAAAAGAAACATCCAATCATCACCGTCTCAGGACATCTGTTTATCGACGTTGTCTTCCTTTCTATTCATAATCCCACAGGAAGAGGGGAAGGACAGCCCCCAGTTGATGACAAATCCCTTTCCACCCCTTTGATCCTTCATCTAAATGCCTGGTGACTCTGCATAAATCGTTTAACTTCTGTAAGCCTCAGTTTACACAGGTCCATTTGTAAAATGAGGCTTACATTATTTTGAGAAAAAGTGTAAAAAGAAAAATAAGAGTCTGTTCTAGTTGTAAAATTCCCATTTCCTAATCTGTTTCCTCTATGACCCTGAGCACTCCATTACTCCCAGTCCCTTTAGTCTCTGACTCTACTGGCTCCTGGCAGAGGAGTCCCCTATCTTAATTCTGTTAGTCCTCTAATGACTTCCTTAATACTTTCTCAGCTACATTTCTGAAATTAGTGACTGACACTCATTGTCTCTACATTTCCTCAGCAAATTACTCAATTTCTCCCAGCAATCTAACTTCTACCCTGCCCACTTCACTCTAATATTATTCCTGAAAGTCATTAATACCTCTCAAAGCCAGCCGCCTTTCTCAGTATTCTAATTCCTTGCCCTTTCTGAAGCATGGCAAATGACTGCCTGCCTCCTCTCCTTGAAATTCTTCTCTTGGTATCCTCGATGCTGGATTTTTTTGGTTCTCTTCTCTGCTTTTTTGTTTTTTTTGTTGTAGGCCACTTCTTGTTCTCATTCCCTTTAAACACAGATATTCTCCAAGTTGATGCTGTGACTTTAATTCTGTAATTTTATCTATAATCTAAAGTCCTGTCCTTAGATTTGTCATCTATACCTTATCTTGCTTTTAGTTATCAACTCTATGGAGACAACATTTGATTCTAAATCTATATTCATTACCCTCAGTTAGTTTTAATTTTTAACAGCCTGAATACCATTTCATGTGGATAATCTAAGACTTCAATCTTCTTCTAAATGACAATTCAAGATATTCGCCTTTCCTTCTAACCAATTCCTTCACCTCATCTCACTTTTAATTTTTTTCTTTATACTGTTGAAGTACACTTCACATACAACACCTGAACTCACTTTTTCGATGTCTGTCAATTGCTAGCAGGCTTCAAAGTGAACCAGGTTCAAAATCATGCTCAGTTTACTTAAAAATAAAGTTAATTTGTTCTACTCTAATTATAGATATGATAGCAGATTGTTACACAAAATGCAGAAAAATCAAAGTAAGAAAATTATATTATCCAAAGATAGCTCACCATTGTTAATATCAACATTTTAAAGTCTTCATCATCTTTAACCTTTCTCTTACTTTCTTGTATAAACTGACCAAGTCACCAAAATGCATTTGTCTCATGCTTTCCATTTCTAATACCACCGCACATATCCAGGCTCTTCATCAGTTCACAGCAGAATCAGTGCAATAATATTCCAACTCCTATCACTATCTTCTAATATTTTGGTTTTCAACCTTGGCTGTACACTGGAATCATCTGGAGAAGTTTTATTACAGGGGCCCCACGCTCAGAAATCCAATTTTATTGGTTTGAGATATGGTCTACAGAATGGGATTTTGTGTGCAGACATGGTTAAAACCACTGTTCCAACACAAAGGTTTCCAAATTGTTTAAGAATCACTTGGGTAGTCTGATAGTTATATTAGGGTGATCTGGAATGGAGACTAAGTATATGCACATTTTACAGATTATTCCATTGTAGGTCCCACAGATTACTGCTCTAAGCTAAGGCTTCTCAAACTTTAATGTGAATATGGATGACTTCAGCATTCCTGTTAAACTACAGATTCAGACTCAGGTGATCTGAGATGAGGCCTGAGATGCTGCATTCCCAACAATACCCAAACTGATGCCAAAGCCAGTCTGAGGAATAGTGTCTGGGTAGCAAGACTTTAAGAACCACTCCTTTATCAGTACCCCCTTTCAAATAAAATCTATTCTACATTACAACCATTAGGTTAATCTTACTATATTTGCTTTTTTTTTTTTATATATTTGCTTTCAAATAGCACGAATCAAAAAAATTAAATGGCTAAATTTTCTATAAATAAATTTCAAATTAGCACTTAGGATTTTCTACTTACTATGGCTTCTATCTTCATTTTAAATCATCTGTCTTATCAAGCCTCTCCAAAATACTTCAATTTGCATATGTTTGAGACGTAGAACAGTCCTTCTCAAACTGCAACATGCAAACGAATAACCAGTGAAACCTGCTTAACGCATTCCTGGAGTCTACCCCAGAGATTCCTATTTGGTATCTGGAGGTCTGGCAAGCACAAGAATTTGTATTTACAACAAGAGTTACTGATGCTACAGGTCTGAGGACCACATTTTGAGTAGCCTCCTCCAAATACTTAAACTGAAGTCTTATCCACTCAAATATTACTACTATCCAAAATATTTTCTGGGCTTAGGAAAATTAAAATGATCTTTCCTTCCCTTCAGTGCCTATAACAATATTTTGAATGCAATAATGAAATCATAACTATCTTGATTAAAAATTAGAAAACCGAGGCCCAGACAGGCACAGTTACTTCCGGTTGCTAAGTTGGGGCCACAATTTCCTTATTCTTTTTTATAGTTTTAAAACCCCAGGTGCTAAAAACACAATTGTAATTAAGTAAAACTTTTCAGTATAACTTGTGAATGATTTTTATGGCTTTTCAATGAAGTGTGAAATGCTCTGACGGCTGCTGAGTGTCATACAGGCCCTGTGGCTACAAAGGGGAAGTGGGACTTACCAGCTTTGGTTTCCTAGTGACCTTTATTTGATCTGACAATAAGCAGCAACACTTAAAGCTTTGAATAAGCAAGTAGGACAAAGGTGCATAGGAAATATCTAAAGATAATACTCATTTTAAAAAACGCTTTCCACAAAGAGTTGAAGCACCCAACAGCCACCTCTGTCACATCAACCATTTCTTGAATCACTATGACAGGTGAAGCACCAATATAAATGAGGCCTAATGACTGGGCTTGCTCTAGGGAAGTCGGCCAAGGGGAGAAAAATCACAAATTAGGCCTTGCTAACAGACCTATCCCATGGATGGAGGAGCCTGGTAGGCTGCAGTCCATGGGGTTGCTAAGAGTTGGACACGACTGAGCGACTTCACTTTCACTTTTCACTTTCATGCATTGGGGAAGGAAATGGCAACCCACTCCAGTGTTCTTGCCTGGAGACTCCTAGGGACGGTGGAGCCTGGTGGGCTGCCGTCTATGGGGTCGCACAGAGTCGGACACGACTGAAGTGACTTAGCAGCAGCAACAGACCTATGCTGGCCAAGAAGCAATAGTTAGAACCTTGTACGAAACAACTGACTGGTTCAGGATTGAGAAAGGAGTATGACAAGGCTGTTTATTGTCACCTTGTTTATTTAACTTACACACAGAGCACATTATGAGAAATGTCAGGCTGGATGAGTTTTAAGCTGAAATCAAAACTGCCGGGAGAAATATCAACAACCTCAGATATGAGGATGATACCGCTCTAATGGCAGAAAGCCAAGAGGAACTAAGGAACCTCTTGATGAGGGTGAAGGAGGAGAGTGAAAAACCAGTTTAAAACTCAGTATTAAAAAAACTAAGATTATGGCATCCAGCCCCATTACTTCATGGCAAATAGAAAGGGAAAAGGTGGAAGTAGTGATAGATTTCCTCTTCCTGGGCTCTAAAATCACTGCAGCCATGAAATTAGAAGACAACTGCTTCTTGGCAGGAAAGCTATGACAAACCCAGTGTGTTAAAAAGCAAAGACCTCACTTTGCCGACAAAGATCCATAGAGTCAAGACTATGGTCTGTCCAGCAGCCACGTACAGTTGTGAGAGCTGGACCATAAAGGCAGAGTGCCAAAGAATTGAGGCTTTCAAACTGTGGTGTTGGAGAAGACTCTTGAGAGTTCCCTGGACAGCAAGGAGATCAACCCTGAATATTCCTTGCTGTCCAGGGAACTCTCAAGAGTCTTCTCCAGCGGTGTGCGGACTGATGCTGAAGCTCCAATACTTTGGCCACCTGATGCGAAGAGCCAAGTCACTGGAAAAGACCCTGATGCTGGGAAAGACTGAAGGCAGGAGGAGAAGAGGGTTGACAGAGGATGAGATGGACATTACAAGTACTGAGCCTGCGTGCCCCACCTACTGAAGACTGTGTGCCCCAGAGCCCACACCGCAACTGCTGAGCCTGTGTGCCCTAGAGCCCACACACCACAACTTCTGAGCCTGCGTGCTGCAACCATTGAGCCTGTGTGCCCTAGAGCCTGCACACCGCAACCACTGAGCCTGCGTGCCCCAGCTACTGAACGTGCATCTACAGCCTGTGCCCCCCCTGTCAAGAAGCCCATGCACCATAATGAAGAGTAACCCTGGCTCGCCTCAACTATAGAAATAACTCACGTGGAAATGAAGCCCTAGCAAAGCCAAAAACAAATGAAATTATAAAAAAAAATTTTTAATTAAATATACATTATCTGGGTTTTCACAGAAAAATGTTTGCTTACCCTTGGAATGATTCTTTGAAATATGAAAAAATTAGAATTAAAGGGACTTTAATTTGCATTAATAAATGTTCAACATATAAGCATTTCTAATTTTCAAACAACTGCAGTCTACTCTTCTTTGTGTTACTTTTATCTCATAAATAATCTGAATGATTAATTTGTCAAACTTCAAATTTTCCTACTTAAGGAAAAGTAGGATTTGATACAAGCATCTGTTGTTAGAAGGTGCCCCGTAGAGATAAAAGAAGGGGCTGGCCAAAATAGGCAAGGAAGAGCTGTATTCTGCAAATTAGTGGCATGAGTTTGACACAACAAAACAAAACAAAACAAAAACACTGCCAAGATAAATCCAAGTATCAAGAGTAGATATGGTGGTAACGGTAGCATCATTAATAGGAACAAGGCAGAACAGAAGAGGAGCTGTGGATAGAGAAGCTTGAGTATAGTTTTGGAAACACTGACTTTGAGAGACTGTTGGAATGTTCATATGAGGAAATCAGCAAGGCAGTAATATAGTGTGAGAAACTTCAGGGTGAGCTCTCCATTTATATGTGTGTGCGTGTGTGTATATGTGTGTGTATATATATATATCAGTGTATCTATATCTATAGCTTATATTTAGCCACTGATGCCTTCACACATGCAAGTGTCTAAAAGAACTCTGTGATTAAGAGGTTTTTATGTTATGTTCTGTGTATGTACATGTGTGTGCCCCTTTAGCTTACTACAGAACATCATTATCACAGAGAGAAGGAGAAGTTGTAAACATTTCATTTAAATGGTTCAAAATAATGAACCACAAGAATCTGTGTGTTTAAATGCACATACAAAATTGCCCAATGTCGACTTTATCAACTCTGTTCTTAAATAAACACAGAAAAAAACATCTTCAATAGCTAGAAAAGACATATTTCCATAGACATTTATAAGTAAATCCTTAAGAGTTAAAAAAAAATAGTTTGGCCTTAACCATGGAATAAAATAATCAATTTAACCTTAAAGGCCAGACATTAAAAATGGGATCTATTTTGCTACAATCACAGATTAACAGAAAAATTAGTGCTAAAGGGTTCTTTTGAGGTAACTGTGATAGTTACCTCTTGGATGGCTGGATGGTTTCCTCTTCTTTGATAATCTCAAAGAAGCTGAGTGACTGGACGTCTACAGATAACCACTGTAAGGATCAGGGCTAGATACCAGTGCTCTTTACACCATACTACGATAGCTTAATGAAAAAGTTAATCAACATCTGGTAACACCCTTTCACTCAACCCAAGCCCATTATATCATGCTTGGTATCAATGAGCACTATGAATACTAGAAGACCTTACACAAAGACACTTAAGGACTAATACTCTTAAAGGACAGTTACAGAGTAGATTATATATGTCAGTGTGTTTGTTTTATGTACTAGAACTAGAAAACACAATAAGGCGTCTGGGAATTAGTTAACGTACACTTTCTTGTGAAACTCTTTGTGTTTAGTTAACAGTTAACATTATCAAAAGTCACTCAAGACCTGAGGCTGGGTAAATATACAGTCAAGTATATAAAACAGATTTAAAATAGCTTTATATGGGTAAAATGACATGCTAAAATCTGTTGACGACAACTAGATTAAATGCAATGAAGGTATTTACAGGGTTCTATTTACAGATTTTACATTAAGTCAAAGAGCTCTTCTGAATACAGAAAAATGAAAATAGTTATTAAATGGTGTGGCTTGCGTACCATCATATACTGAAAGATCAAACAGTAAAACATACACATTCACACCAAGCAAATCATCAGACTTGTCAGTCAGAATAAATCTGGCATTAATTTTCTTCACTGAATAAAAAGTGATATACAAACACATAAATGTGTTGGCAAAAATACCACATTCACCTTTTGAAAACAATTTAATAAGCCCATCACTGTAAACTTACTTCAAAATCAACAACTACTAAAGCAATGCTTATAGAGAATTTTTGGAAGCAAGATATAAAACAGCAATTTAAAAGCAATAATATTACTATCAAGAATAAGCTATTTTCTACTCTAGCTCACTTGAAAATTATTAATACAATGCTGATGCAGTCCTGTCAACAACGAGTCACTACAGCAGTGATTCGTTCATAAGAGGTGGGCATAGAACAATATATAAAAAAACTTGATTAAAAGCCTCAGGAATTCTGTCAATAGCCTCATTCCATGCTAAATCCTAGGACATCCTTCTACCACATTGAGAATCAATGTTAGAAAGTAAAGTTTAAGATTAGTTTTAAGTTAATGACCGTCACTGGACTTCCCTCATAGCTCAGTTGGTAAAGAATCTGCCTGCAATGCAGGAGACCCTGGTTCGATTCCTGGGTTTGGAAGATCCCCTGGAGAAGGAAATGGCAACCCATTCCAGTGTTCTTGCCTGGAGAATCCCATGGGCAGAAGAGCCTGGCAGGCTACAACCCTTGGGGCCGCAAGAGTTGGACATGACTTAGTGACTAAACCAACCAACTAAATGACTGTCACTAGCTAAGTAGTGGGCAAAGGTGACACAATTCCAAGAGCTGAAATGACTAATAGTCTAAAAGATCAGTAAGTATCACAAACAAGAGCAAAAAATACAAGGTAAGATCAGAAGGCTTCCAGAAGTTGAGAACAACTGACATTTCAGATATGCTAAAGAAGTCATATAAATGGCCATAACCTTTTAACATGAGTAAGAAAATGGAGAACCTTCATGTTTTTTGTATATTTATCAATTTAGAAGTATAAGTTTACACACATGAATAATATTAAGGAAATACTAAGTTTTAAGATGCATATTTTAATCTTATTAACATATATTTAATCTGGAAAACTACTTTTCTAATCAAGACCTACATATCTGGTAAATGGATACTCTGATTCAATTTATAATGCTGCACTGAAACTTAAATACATTTATGCAAAAGAATGTCTAAGAGTTATGTATGGATTGACATGTATATAGCTGAGAGAATACAGCTGTATAGCAGCAAGGACAGTATAAAGAATAATGATTTCTTAGCTTAGTTAAGATCCTATACTATACGGCTGATTTTATCTAAGCCTATTGTTAGATATACATATATATATGAAAAACATAGATGGAAAAATTCAAATACAAAGTACTCAGGTACTTTAGTGCAAATTACACAGAAAAAAACCAGCACATTTTAATATATAAAATTTTTTAAAGCCCCAATATATATATTCATTAATATTTATCCCTGCTGATTCTTATTTAGTCAATAAGTCGTGTCCAACTCTGCAACCCCAGACTATAGCCTCTTTTGTCCATGGGATTTCCCAGACAAGAATACCAGAGTGGGTTGCCCTTTTCTTCTCCAGGGGGATCTTCCTGCCCAGGGATCAAACCCAGGTCTCCTTCATTGCAGGCGGATTCTTTTACTGCTCAGCCACCTGCGAAGCTCATAGCTTAGGGAACTGATCACTTCTAGATAATATAGGTTAAGGTCCCACTTGTCAAGATTTGCCATATGTATACATTCTATAAATTGGTGTCTAAAATCAGCGACAAGCGCAACTTTTGATACCAAAAGTATTACTCTCAATAAGATAGTGTTTGTATGATGACTGCTATGTTCAGGGATGTCAGTCAATTTTTAAATTGCTTCTGATTTCATTTCATTTCCAAGGATGAACGTTTGTGGGTTTGTTTTCCTAAAACAAAGGCTCCCAATTCTTTTAGAACCACAAGAGACAGAAATGACTAGTCAAATTAACGAAGTAAAACAAATACTGATTATCACACATTACCGAGACACAGATTTTACCATGCAGATTGCTAAAACAAACAAACGGGCACACCAAGGTTTACCTCTACGCAGGTTTTCATCCCTGAGGCAGCAGCATAGTGCAGGGGTGTGTTCTTTTTGTTATCAACAGCGTCAATAGCTGCTCTCTCATATTCGCCTTGGTCAAGTTTTGCTCCTTTCCATCTTAAAATCATCTGTAGACAATCCGCTCTTCTAAAATCATCTTCCGCAGGGCGTGCTAAGCGAGGATGAAGGGCTCCTTCTGAGATCATAATTTGAGGTCCCATACACAACAAATGCATAGATGTTTCATTGTGCACATTCCGTTTATTTGGATTTCCATCTCTACCAAAAAGAAAGGTCCTAAAATGGTAAAGAATGAAAATCAGGTTTTTCCTACCTGGAAATAATACACAGGAGATACATTTAAAGCTCTACTTCTAAGCTGCTAATCCAGTTTCTACTGAGGCACTGTTTCACAATAGGCTGAATGACTAATTTTTTTTTTGGTTGTGCTGGGTCTTCGTTGCTGTGTGGGCTTTTCTCTAGTCGCGGAGAGTAAGGGCTCCTCTCTAATAGCGGTGCACAGGCTTTTCACTGCAGGGGCTTCTCCTGCGCTAGGGCTTCAGGAGTTGCAGCTCCCACACTCTAGAGTATGGGCTCAGCAGCTGTGGCACACGGGCTTAGCTGTTCTGTGGCATGTGGGATCTTCCCAGACCAGGGATCAAACCTGTGTCTTCTCCATTAGGAGGTGGATTCTTTACCACTGAGCCACCAGAGAAGCCCCACTAATTCTTACAATTATAAAAAAACTTGATTCTAGAACAATAATACTAAAAAACCAAAGTTGACTATCATTACAGTGTTTGCTAATAAAAGAGAAAAAGGCATAAGAAGAAAAAAGAAAGGTAAGGAAAAGGAAAATGACAGAGAAAAGGAAAAGGAGGAAGAAAGAAAGGAACCACACGGCCACATAACAGACTAGTTTGTCAATTAACATAAATGTCTTAGGTACATTATTAAACATATCCCAGCGATTTTTTTTTTTTGTTATTGCTCTGCTATATTTTATTTCTCTTGAGTACATTTTTACTTAAGAAGGATGCTGACCATACAGGAGAAGCAAGCAATGCGTAAGTCTGGAAGTAAATGTTAAATCTAGGAAAAATTTAGTTGAGTTTTCCCCAGCCTTTGAAAGAATAAGGCATATATTTATACAATGTAATACCTTCTTAAGGCAATAAGCTAGGTGAGTTCTGGAAGAGCACGATCTAATTTCAAGGTGGTAGACATTACTGATGATAATAGGTGAGCTGCCTTAACTTCTGCCAGATCCAGATCTGAGAGCTGTGTCTAGCATCCACTACATCTTTTGGGCTAGGCTCAGTGGATTAACATTTGAGCCAGTTCAGTGGCCATAACAGGAAATGAGCTGGATAAAACCTAGTATAATTCAGTCAGCCTGTACTAAAAAACACAAGTATACTATGAAATGGGCATACAGTCCCATATCCAAAGATGAGTCAATTTACTATGGAGGGCTGGTATCACTTGCGTTCCTATGTCTAAGGGCAGAATAGCAATGAGAAGGGAGCAGAAGAGTCAAAAGCTAAATCCTAGTTATATCTGGATTGTTTTGAGGTTAGTTTTAGCTTAGAACAAGAAAAAACAAAGACAAAACCCTGACTAGGAAGGAACTAGGATGAGCTCTTCAACTTGAATGAATGAGCCAAGCTAGAAAACTCTTACGAGGAAAAAGGCTGAGTAAGATGTTTTACGGTGGTTTCCAATTTTTAGAACAACTCTGGGTATCTCCTGCTTTTATAAGATTCTAGACAGTTCAGCAATACAGCCTTTCAAAACTAGCCTATTAGGCTTCTAGGGTCCACATTCATTTGAGCCATCTTGAAAGTAAAACATGAAGTCTCTGAAGCAGGAACAAATGAAATAATAACTAGTCCCACATACCCTAACTCCTACCACTGGGGTAATGCAATCTGAGCCAGATCAGACATCACATAGTACATGTACTGGGGTCTGCACTGCAGGGCAATGTGACAGGCAGACTAGTATCTCCACCCCAAAGAGGTCTATGTCCTAATCCCCGGGACCTGTGAATATGTTACCTTATACAGTAAAAGAGACTTCACAGATATGATTAAGTTAAGGTTCTTGACATTGGTAAAGTATCCTGCTATCCAGGTGGGCCCAATGTAATCACGAATCCTTAGAAGAGAATGACAGGAGGGTCAGAATCAGAGACATACTGGAAGATGCTATGCTGCTGTCTTTAAAAATGGTGGAAGGGGCCACAAGCCAAGAAGTGCAGGCAGCTTTTAGAAACTGGAAAAGGTAAGGTAAGGGATTCTACCCAAGAGCATGCAGAAGGGATATAACTCTGCCAACACTTTGAGTTTAATCCAGTGGAACCATTTCAGATTTCTGATCTCCAGAGGTTTAAGATAATACATTTGTGTTGTTTTTAGTCACCAAGTTTGTGGTAATCTGTTATAGCAACAATAGGAATGAGCCCTAAATATAAGACTCTGGGAAGCTTGTGCAGTAGATCTTCCCTCTGGAGACCAGGGAAGGTGTGAAGAGGAGTTGGTGGGGGAGGGTGGCGATGGGTGGGGGGTTGTGTGTGTGGAGGGGGAACCTATCCCTGAGTATGAACACGGTTCTAGGGAAGACCTTGGGTTCTTATGCTCTGCAATGTGAAATATGTTTCTCGGCAAGAGATAAAGACTATCATCTCTGAGTCTTACAATTCAGGGAATGTAGGAATGGTCTCAGGTCTCATCTACTCCTAATCCCCCAGGCAAATGTTAAACAAGTACCTCCTGAGAAGCAAGTATCTCCAGTATCTCCTGGAGTTCTCAATGTCTACTCAGTCCAAGTTTAACTTTCAAAGCTTGTCTCTGAAGCTCAGGTCCCAAGTTCTAATAAAATTTGCTCAGAAAGCCCCATTTTCTCTAAAGTCCTACAGAGCCTTTATGGCCTTCTGACTCCCTCAGTACATGGGTATGCTCTTTATTGCTTACTCTATCTGGTTTCCAAGGATCTGACCTAGCCATCTAAACAAACCCAACCCTACTTAGAAGCCTCTTTACACTAAGTTCCCTCCTCCAGCTGCATTGATCATTCCCTTCTTTGTCTTCCTATAACATCCTAATTATATAATTCATTACATCGCATCACAGTTACTTTCTTACATATCTGTTCCTTTCTCCCACTTGGTTTATAGCCTTTTAAGGCAAGATCTATATCCTGTTCTTTCTTGAATCCCCAATATAGTGTCAAACACAGAGGAGACTCTTGCTATAATTTTGATAGATGAACTACTTTGTGTATTACTTTTATGATGAAGATTAGTGATGTGGCATTGGGAATACATTAAGACAGAATTCTAGATCTCTCAAGCCAGTAACACAGCAGACTGGTCAAGAACCCAGTATCTACTGACCAGTACAGACTGCCCGGCTATAGTCTCAGTCCTGTCACTTTCTAGGTGTGTGATCTTGCACAAAATAGCTAATATATAAAATATACTATGTATGTAACCAATATAAACATACAGCTAATATACATATTATATACATAAAACCAACTAATATATGGCTTCTATTCTTTGACCAAGTAAACCTACTCCTGAAATTTATCACTTAAATGTCTGGTTATAGGAAAACTGGGAAATACAAATCACAGTATTTTTGTACATTGGAAATTATAAAGTCATTAACAAGCCTATATAAGAATATTTATAGTGAAAATCAGAAGGGACATGGAATGATTCTAACAGTTGTTTAAGGGAGGCAGGAATGTGAGTAGTTTATTTATATAAACATAATGCTGCTTCATAATTTAAAAAAAAAGGAAAAATATATTTTTCCTAAGTCAACAACTGATGATAAAATTTTCAATAATATTTCTCTGTATTTATTATGGCTGAATTACAGTGAATAACCAAAATTTTAAACACTACTCTAAAAACGTGTTCAAGATTAAAATCTCTTCCAAGAGCCATTATTAACAATAAAAGAGATTTCATTTCCTTAAAAATTTAACTTAAAATTAATTCAGATTCCATATGATTCTGTACAGCAACATAGATTCAGCTTTTCCTATCCCTATTTCCAATATATCACGTATTTTCTCTTTTGTTCAGGAGGCCTCAAGTTCTCATCACCATGGAATTTAATACAAGTTGGAAGGACGTCAGCTAATATGGAGACAGACTCTCTCATTAAACAATCCTACATCCTCCCCAATAGAGGGAAGAGATAATGTGATAATTTTGCAAACATTCTTATACCCAATCTGCCAGACTCTGATTCAGCAAACCAAAGCAAGCTTATTATTCTGAAGTTAAAATATTAAAAGAGCTTAATTATTTATTCAGGAAAGATTCTCAAATTTATTACAGTACTATACCTGCATAAACATTCTGTACTAAAACTGTCAAGTTGGATATTCTAATTTTATTGATTTACATTATTACTTTTATATTATATGCTTAAATTCAAAAGTAGTCTTCTTTAAGTTACATGAATGAGTAAATGGAATTACAAATTTGTAATTGACATGTAAGTTTTAGATAGGCCCCTCTTGTAACTATGCCAGTAATTATGAAGTGTATTTTACTACTTACATACAAGGTTAATTCTTGGACCAGGATAGGAGATAACTGGCAGGAAGGAAGGGTAAGGAAAACATTAACCTGGAAAAAAAAATTCCTTTCATTTGACCTTAATAACCCATCGAAAGTCATTTGTTTGTCTAGATTCTTTCAGTGTTCATTGTGAAACAGTCAAATTATAACTGCAACCTATAAATCTACATTTACTCTCCACTTCAATATGACCCTATTCTGATCACTGTACTAAAACTGCACTCGTTCACATCATCAGGAATTTCCTAAGAGTTAAGTTCTTATCCTCAATTCTTGTTTTAACCTTAAACTGCCAATAATTCATTTATATCCTTATCTCTTTATTACCTCGGTTTCCATAACTACCCATCGTTTTAAGAGGTCTCTTCATTTTTTTCAGAACAAACTCTCTTTTACCTATGATGATGGCTCTACTTTCCTATCTCCTTCAGATCAGATCAGATCAGTCACTCAGTCGTGTCCGACTCTTTGTGACACCATGAATCACAGCACGCCGGGCCTCCCTGTCCATCACCAACTCCCGGAGTTCACTGAGACTCATCAAGTCAGTGATGCCATCCAGCCATCTCATCCTCTGTCGGCCCCTTCTCCTCTTGCCCCCAATCCCTCCCAGCATCAGAGTCTTTTCCAATGAGTCAACTCTTCGCATGAGGTGGCCAAAGTACTGGAGTTTCAGCTTTAGCATCATCCCTTCCAAAGAAATCCCAGGGCTGATCTCCTTCAGAATGGACTGGGTGGATCTCCTTGCAGTCCAAGGGACTCTCAAGAGTCTTCTCCAACACCACAGCTCAAAAGCATCAATTCCTTGGCGCTCAGCCTTCTTCACAGTCCAACTCTCACATCCATACATGACCACAGGAAAAACCATAGCCTTGACTAGACGAACCTTTGTTGGCAAAGTAATGTCTCTGCTTTTCAATATGCTATCTAGGTCGGTCATAACTTTCCTTCCAAGGAGTAAGCATCTTTTAATTTCATGGCTGCAGTCACCATCACCATCTGCAGTGATTTTGGAGCCCAGAAAAATAAAGTCTGACACTGTTTCCACTGTTTCCCCATGTATTTGCCATGAAGTGATGGGACCAGATGCCATGATCTTCGTTTTCTGAATGTTGAGCTTTAAGCCAACTTTTTCACTCTCCACTTTCACTTTCATCAAGAGGCTTTTTAGTTCCTCTTCACTTTCTGCCATAAGGGTGGTGTTATCTGCATATCTGAGCTTATTGATATTTCTCCCAGCAATCTTCATTCCAGCTTGTGTTTCTTCCAGTCCAGCATTTCTCATGATGTACTCTTCATAGAAGTTAAATAAGCAGGGTGACAATATACAGCCTTGACGTACTCCTTTTCCTATTTGGAACTAGTCTGTTGCTCCATGTCCAGTTCTAACTGTTGCTTCCTGACCTGCATATAAATTTCTCAAGAGGCAGATCAGGTGGTCTGGTATTCCCATCTCTTTCAGAATTTTCCACAGTTTATTGTGATCCACACAGTCAAAGGCTTTGGCATAGTCAATAAAGCAGATATAGATGTTTTTCTGGAACTCTCTTGCTTTTTTGATGATCCAGCGGATGTTGGCAATTTGATCTCTGGTTCCTCTGCCTTTTCTAAAACCAGCTTGAACATCAGGAAGTTCACGGTTCATACACTGCTGAAGCCTGGCTTGGAGAATTTTGAGCATTACTTTACTAGCGTGTGAGATGAGTGCAATTGTGCGGTAGTTTGAGCATTCTTTGGCATTGCCTTTCTTTGGGATTGGAATGAAAACTGACCTTTTCCAGTCCTGTGGCCACTGCTAAGTTTTCCAAATTTGCTGGCATATTGAGTGCAGCACTTGCACAGCATCATCTTCCAGGATTTGGAATAGCTCAACTGGAATTCCATCACCTCCACTAGCTTTGTTCGTAGTGATGTTTTCTAAGGCCCACTTGACTTCACATTCCAGGATGTCTGGCTCTAGGTCAGTGATCACACCATCGTGATTATCTGGGTCATGAGACCTTTTTTGTACAGTTCTTCTGTGTGTGTCCTATCTCCTTAATGGAAGCAAACTCACTTTCTGAGTCTGTTTTCTTCTCTGGACGTCTTCCTTCCTTCCAGAGAGCACATCCATTCTTAAAGTCACTTATCTTTCAGTGGTTTCTATGAATACACATTGTAAACTGTAAACTTTTATTGGAACCCAAATGACAGACAGTGGCAGCAGAATCATAGTTTTTCTCAAAGGGCTTCTACTATTATTTCAGTGATAATTCTTAATGCTCTATCACCCTGACTACTATCCTGACCTTGAGGCCATATTCTAAATTTTTATGGGTTTCCCTGGTGGCTCAGCTGGTACAAGAATCTGCCTGCAATGCAGGAGACCTGGGTTTGATCCCTGTGTTGCGAAGATCCCCTGGAGAAGGGAAAGGCTACTCACTCCAGTACTCTGGCCTGGAGAATTACATGGACTGTACAGTCCATGGGGGTCACAAAGAGTCTAAGCCCCATTTTTTCTTGCACTTTCTATCATTATCTCACATTCAGTTGAGCTCCCCTCAAAATAACCATCTTCTTTGTTACAGCCTCAATTTCTTGTCATAACACTATTATTCCAGTAGTTACTAAGATATACATATACTTTCAGTTCCCTTTACATCTTACCTTTCATGCAACATTATTTTTGAGTAGCTGTAATTGTATTATAGAGGTTAGGTATATTGTTAAGAAAACAGATTAAATACCTGCCCTTACAGTGTGTACACAGCAACGGAGGTTAGGAGAGAACTGAATTTCAATCCATTTATAAGAATTTAATAACTCCTGAAATACAAGAATCAAAAAAAACCCCCCAAACTGGAAACTCTATTTTAATTTTCAAAGCTTGATATTAACATATGCTCTGACAAACACATGCTCTAATAAAGATTTTATATTTCATTTATACCAAAAGACAGGCCCCTTTCATATTCTAGGAAGCACAAGAAGTTATCCTACAAAATCTAAGGAACAAGCACTCTAATTTCCCATTTTATACATGCTTATCCAAACTAGAACATGTGGACTCCAAAGTCTAAACAGTGCTTTTGCTACATCAAATAGTAACTATTTATGAATATGGATTCAGTTTCCCAGGAAAGAAGCACTGTGGTATGGTATGATGTAAATACATAGCATTTAGGTTCAGAGAGATACAGATGCAAACTAGCTCCTAAACTGCAAACCGCCCTTCTTTTACCATATGATTATGTCTAAGAAGAGGGGAAAGCTGTGCCTGCTGTTGCAGGTACCATAAAGCTAAACGAAATGGGGACTAAATCAAGGCCTTATTGCAATTTACTTTATGGCTACTAAAGTATATTGTTCTTGGCTAGGTATACTTCTTTGTCCACCCGTATATGTCATGTGTTAGGAATCTAGCCAAGCTTAGTCAGAGTCTATACCGAAGCTAGCAGGCAGGTATGCCAGATTACATGAGGCAGCATGAGAAAATAATGGCCATCAACTTGTTACCAGTTTAGAAAAGTTAAACACAGTGAAACATTTGAAGCTATCTAAAACATAAACAGTTAAAACAGAGTTGGTATTTCACTTAATGCTGATGTGTGCTATTTATCCTTATTCTATTGAATTCATGACACAGTGTTAGTTCAGTTCAGTTGCGCAGTCGTGTCCGACTCTTTGTGACCCCGTGACTGCAGCACCCCAGGCCTCCCTATCCATCACCAACTCCCGGAGTTTACTTAAACTCACGTCCATTGAGTCAGTGATGCCATCCAACCACATCATCCTCTGTCGTCTCTTTCTCCTTCCGCCTTCAATCTTTAATCTTCCAATGAGTCAGTTCTTCATCAGGAGGCCAAAGTATTGGAGTTTCAGCTTTAGCATCAGTCCTTCCAATGAATATTCAGAACTGATTTCCTTTAGGATGAACTGGTTGGATCTCCTTGCAGTCCAAGGGACTCTCAAGAGTCTTCTCCAACGCCACAGTTCAAAAGCATCAATTCTTCAGCACTCAGCTTTCTTTATAGTCCAACTCTCACATTCATACATGACCACTACAAAAACCATAGCCTTGACTAGACAGACCTTTGTTGGCAAAGTAATGTTTCTGCTTTTTAATATGCTGTCTAGGTTGGTCATGGAGAAGGCAATGGCAACCCACTCCAGTACTCTTGCCTGGAAAATACCATGGATGGAGGAGCCTGGTAGGCTGCGGTCCATGGGGTCGCTGAGTGTCGAACACACTGAGCGACTTCACTTTCACTTTTCACTTTGATGCACTGGAGAGGGAGATGGCAACCCAATCCAGTGTTCTGCCTGGAGAAGCCCAGGGATGGCAGAGCCTGGTGGACTGCCGTGTACAGCGTCTCACAGAGTTGGACAGACTGAAGCGACTTAGCAGCAGCAGAAGCAGCAGGTTGGTCATAACTTTTCTTCCAAGGAGTAAGTGTCTTTTAATTTCATGGCTGCAGTCACCATCTGCAGTGATTTTGGAGCCCCCAAAAATAAAGTCAGCCACTGTTTCCACTATTTCCCCATTTATTTGCCATGAAGTGATGGGACCGGATGCCATGATCTTAGTTTTCTGAATGCTGAGCTTTAAACCACCTTTTTCACTCTCCTCTTTCACTTTTACCAAGAGGCTCTTTAGTTCTTCTTCACTCTCTGGCATAAGGGTGGTGTCATCTGTATACCTGAGGTTATTGATATTTCTCCCGGCAATCTTGATTCCAGCTTGTGCTTCCTCCAGCCCAGGGTTTCTCATGATGGACTCTGCAGATAAGTTAAATAAGCAGGGTGACAGTATACAGCCTTGATGTACTCCTTTCCCTATTTGGAACCAGTCTGTTGTTCCATGTTCAGTTCTAACTGTTGCTTCCTGACCTGCATACAGATTTCCCAAGAGGCAGGTCAGGTGGTCTGGTATTCCCATCTCTTTCAGAATTTTCCACAGTTTGTGGTGATCCACACAGTCAAAGGCTTTGGCATAGTCAATAAAGCAGAAATAGATGTTTTTCTGGAACTCTCGTGCTTTTTAAGTGTTAAGTGACAGAATGTTAAGAGTTATTTAATTACAAAATTGACCAAACAATTAAAATAATAATATGATTTGTGATTTTCTCTGCCCTCAATAAATTTTGAAAAAAGATACACAGATTAAAGAAATTAGAGTTGTCTAATCTTAGGAAACGAGAGCAATAAAGTAATTTCTGATTCTAGGACAGGATGTTAAAGGCTTTAATAACAAAATTATCAATCACTGACCTCCAAACAATTAAGAAAAAAGAAAAAACAAACACTTAAGACTGAAATTGAAAATACAGAGTAAAACTATAAGTATAAAGTATATGGCCAAATCATAAAAACAGTAATTTTAAAGAGAATATATAGTCACCTTTTCTTTAGGTCTTTAAACACTCATCAACAGAATGATAAGCAGAAGCTGGAGACAAATACATCCCTTCTTAGAGAAACCAATAATATTGATCAAATCAGCAATTTTTAAACTTTCTGGTAGTAGACTGTTATAACTTTTACAAATTTAAAAATTACTGAAGATTCGTGTTGAGAAACTGGGATTGATATATACACACTGCTGCTGCTGCTGTTGCTAAGTCGCTTCAGTTGTGTCCGACTCTGTGCGACCCCATAGATGGCAGCCCACCAGGATCCCCCATCCCTGGGACTCTCCAGGCAAGAACACTGGAGTGGGTTGCCATTTCCTTCTCCAATGCATGAAAGTGAAAAATGAAAGTGAAGTCACTCAGTCGTGTCCCACTCTTCGCTACCCCCCATGGACTGCAGCCAACCAGGCTCCTCCATCCATGGGATTTTCCAGGCAAGAGTACTGGAGTGGGTTGCCATTGCCGTCTCCGTATTATTTTACACACTACTACGTAGCCAGGCTTCAGCAATACGTGAACTGTGAACTTCCAGATGTTCAAGCTGGTTTTAAAAAAGGCAGAGGAACCAGAGATCAAATTGCCAACATCCGCTGGATCATGGAAAAAGCAAGAGAGTTCCAGAAAAACATCTATTTCTGCTTTATTGACTATGCCAAAGCCTTTGACTGTGTGGATCACCACAAACTGTGGAAAATTCTGAAAGAGATGGGAATACCAGACCGCCTGACCTGCCTCTTGAGAAATCTGTATGCAGGTCAGGAAGCAACAGTTAGAACTGAACATGGAAAAACAGACTGGTTCCAAATAGGAAAAGGAGTACATCAAGGCTGTATATTGTCACCCTGCTTATTTAACTTAAATGCAGAGTACATCAGGAGAAATGCTGGGCTGGAAGAAGCACAAGCTGGAATCAAGACTGCTGGGAGAAATATCAATAAGCTCAGATATGCAGACGACACCACCCTTATGGCAGAAAGTGGAGAAGAACTAAAAAGCCTCTTGATGAAAGTGAAAGTGGAGAGTGAAAAAGTTGGCGTAAATCTCAAGAGTCAGAAAACGAAGATCATGGCATCTGGTCCCATCACTTCAGGGGAAACAGATGGGGAAACAGTGTTAGACTGTATTTTGGGGGGGCTCCAAAATCCCTGCAGATGGTGACTGCAGCCATGAAATTAAAAGACGCTTGCTCCTTGGAAGAAAAGTTATGACCAACCTAGATAGCATATTCAAAAGCAGAGACATTACTTTGCCAACAAAGGTCCATCTAGTCAAGGCTATGGTTTTTCCAGTGGTCATGTATGGATGTGAGAGTTGGACTGTGAAGAAAGCTGAGTGCCGAAGAATTGATGCTTTTGAACTGTGGTGTTGGAGAAGACTCTTGAGAGTCCCCTGGACTGCAAGGAGATCCAACCAGTCCATCCTAAAGATTATTAGCCTTGGGATTTCTTTGGAAGGAATGATGCTAAAGCTGAAACTCCAGTACTTTGGCCACCTCATGCGAAGAGTTGACTCACTGGAAAAGACTCTGATGCTGGGGGGGTTGGGGGCAGGAGGAGAAGGGGACCACAGAGGATGAGATGGCTGGATGGCATCACTGACTCGATGGACGTGAGTCTGGGTGAACTCTGGGAGTTGGTGATGGACAGGGAGGCCTGGCGTGCTGCACTTCATGGGGTCGCAAACTAAGCTACTGAACTGAACTGAACTGACTGATAAAGTATTTTAGTGTGTAGTATTTTACACACTACTATATGTAAAATAGATAACTATAATAATGACTGATTTTATAACACAGAGAACTCTACTGAAGACTCTATAATGACTTTTATAGGAAAAGAATGTAAAAAAGACTGGATACATGTATATGAATAACTGATTCACTCTGCTGTAAAGCGGAAACTAACACAACATTGTAAATCAACTATACTCCAATAAAAATTTTTAAAAAAGATCTCTAAGAGCCTTTGTTTATGTGAGAGATATTCATCATATTAAAAATTAAAATAAATTTATCCATTAAAAATAAACTCATTATATATTTGACATTCCTAATATCCTAAAATCAAAAATAACTGTATTTTTTTAAAAATTAAGTGAACACAAAGGCATTGTTTCACATGTTTACAAATCTTTTTTAACACTTGGCTAACAGAAAACAGATTCTCATAGTATTAAATCAGTTATGATATGTTTCGTTTGGGTTGATGCATATGAAGAAAATCCAGCCTTATATAATTAGAAAAGAGAGAAATGTTTTAAAATAGCCTTTTTAGATAAGTGTGACTATTCATATTTGATACCAAAAACTCAACAAGTGGTCATTTCTTAGATTACCTGCAGTGTAAAATCTAAAATCTTATCAATGAACTTTTGCAATGTTTAAAAATCTACTGGTTTACCTTATATTTTGAACAAATCTTTTACCCATGCATAACTGCAAAAAATCATATACTTACCTTGAAAAATACTAATTCACTAAGTTATACAGATCTTCTAGATTCTGTCACATTTCATTATAGAGTATTTTAAAAACTCATGTTAATTTATATCACTGCCAATCTTATTTAGTAAGTCCCTAAGTACTGGGAAGCTGTCAAGCTTAAGGCAGTAAATATAAGTTTTCAAAATTCCAATACTCACTGGCAAGCTCAATCATCTTTTACTGTTGTTATTAGTTTAAAATGTTTTCATGAAAAAATAAGCATCAACATTTCAACTCACACCTCAAACCACAGTACAAGTGTTATTCCTCAAAGCTATCAGCAGACAAGAGCAGAAGGACTTTGTGCATTCTTCTCATTTATAGACTAATAAAAAGATGTGTACTCAAGGACGGAGATTAATTAACATTAGTAATTCTACTGCTTCATCGAGGAAATTTTAAGTAAAATTGGCTTTTTTTTTTTAAAACAGCAAGTGGCCGGCAGTGAGGAATACAGTAATTACTTAAGGTTCGGTGCCACTGCCTTGATTCACCCAAAAGCGTTGGCAGTTTTATCCTCCATTTTCTGCACTATCATCACAAATGTCAACACAGTGAAAAAGGCAAATAACATCTCAAAATTAGTATTGATTTAAATACTAAAAATAGTTTTGATCTACTTTACCTCTACAAGTCCTCAGAATGCACTTTAAGACTCATTGGATTAGACAGGAAAACAACCTAAATGTCCGCTGACAGACGAACAGCTAGAAAATATGTGGTGCATATATACAGTGAAATATTTACTAGTCAGCCATAAAAAAGAATGAAACAAAGCTCCTGGAGCAACATGGACGGACACAGAGACCACCATAATAAGTGAAGCAAGTCAGAAAGACAAAGTCAAACCTCATATGATATTACTGGATCTAAAATGTGATGCAAATAAACCTAAATATGAAACAGAAACGAAATCAAGGGCACAGAGAACAGACTGGTGGTTACCAAGGGGAAGGGGGTGGGGGAGGGCAGGAGTGAGTGTCTGAGATTAACAGATGCAAACTGGTATATACAGAAAGGATAAACAACGAGTCCCACTGTATAGAACAGGGAACTACATTCAACATCCTGTGACAAACTATAATGGAAAACATATGAAAAAGAATATATGTATGACTGAATCACTTTATTGTACAGAAATTTATACAGCATTGCAAATCAACTACACTTGAATAAAACTAAAAAAAAAAGACTCAATGGATTAGATACATCTCTTAAATAAAGTTTTCCAATTTTATAAAGTATATTTTAAATTATACTATAAATGATTAAAAAGTATTTTCCTACTTGAGTTCTTTTATGTTAAAATAGACATATTACCTTAGTAATAACATTCAAAAACATTTTACTGTGGTATTCTAAGAAAGTTTTAATTAATCACATAAGAAGATCTGATATTAAATGTTATTGTTAGTGTTCAATATTCAGAACCTAAAGCAACAGTTTCATAATCTTACTGAAAATGTTCAAATCAAAAACAAAGACTGAACAGACTAATCAAGAGTTAATCTCCTTAGAGCATTACTGTTCAGCAGTGTATTTGTAATATTTACAATCCAATCAAAGAGATGAATTTAATAACAACTGGATGATTTAAAATCTAAGTTATAGGAATTTCTGAGAACAATACTGCAGGTCAGAACAGTTGGTAATGAATTCATAAAAAGGCAGAAATCAAGTAAGGACTTAAAGGACAGGGAATTAGAGAAGAAACAAGACATTTCAGAATCAGGGATTAACAATAAAGCTAAGGGGATGGCATTTTTAAAAGTGGGAAAAGCAAGAGGGAAGGCAACCAGTCTGACTGATATGATCATGTTGGAGAATAATGAGAGATTAGGCTGACTCGGCAGAATGAGGGCAGAGAAAAAATAAGGCTTCAGAAGCCAAGTAAAATGAGGCAAACAATAGTGTACCGCCATAGTTTTCTTATGACAGAACGTTGAGAAGGATAAACTTTTAGCAAGATTAACCTGAACACGAGACTTGAAGAGGAAAAGACTTGCAAAAGGAACATTTAGGAGTCAAGTACTTTCAGTACTGGAAGAAGAGGTTGATAAGAGTAAACAAACTTTTAGGCAACAGGAATGGAAAGACATGAACCCATCAGATAAGACGGAGTGAACTCTGCATTAGTAACAGGTTAGGTAAAGGAGATGAGTAAGTCAAGGATAATCTGAAGATATTTAGGGTTACAAATTTGAGAAATAATACTATACACTATGCTATGCTATGCTAAGTCACTTCAGTCGTGTCTGACTCTGTGTGACCCCATAGACGGCAGCCCACCAGGCTCCCCCGTCCCTGGGATTCTCCAGGCAAGAACACTGGAGTGGGTTGCCATTTCCTTCTCCAATGCATGGAAGTGGAAAGTGAAAGTGAAGTCACTCAGTCGTGTCCGACTCCTAGCGACCCCATGGACTGCAGCCTACCAGGCTCCTCCGTCCATGGGATTTTCCAGGCAAGAGTACTGGAGTGGGGTGCCACTGCCTTCTCCGAAACTATACACTAGGTATCATGAAACATAACACATTCATTTAATTATACAAGCTTAATATTTTAGAGACAAGGAAACTGAAATCCAGAGTAACTAATTTGTCTTGCTAATAAGTGTTTTAGGATTCCAGGGGGTGCTAGTGGTAAAGAACCCACCCGCCAATGCAGGAGATGAAAGAGATGTGGGTTCAATCCCTGAGTCAGGAAGATCCCCTGGAGAAGGGCACGGCAACCCACTCCAGTATTTTTGCCTGAAGAATCCCATGGACAGAGGAGCCTGGTGGGCTACAGTCCACGGGGTCACACAGAGTTGGACACAACTGAAACGACTTAGCACAGTAAGTGTTTTAGGCATTCCTGACATACAGGCTTATCTGACTATAGAGATAAGATGCTATCATAGTGTTGAAAGCCTAAAGACTACAGTCATCTGCCTAAATGGGCAGTTAGCTTTGCCATTTACAAGCTGCAGAGTTCTGAGAAGTTGTTTAATCTTTCTGAGCTTCAGTTTTCTCACTTCTGAAATGCGGATGATAAACGACCTTATAGCCCTAGAATGAGAATTAAATGAGACAAGGCACGTAGAGCAGTTAGTAGTGCCTAGAAAACAGTTAAGCCCTCAACACGTTTGCCATTATTTTATTAGTACAATATGTCAGTGTAATTAACATAGGGAACATCCATTTTTGAAAGAAAAAATGTAAAATTTCAAACAAGATTAGGTGGCAGTGGCTTCTAAGTGGGTATTTTTAGAGAAATGAAAATAAGAGATAACTGAAAAATGGAGAGGTAATAGAAATCTCTTTTTAAATCAAGAAATACCTATTTTATTTTTAAGAGGTTACAAAAACACCTACTTGATAATCATAGGCCTGAATAAACTAAGTTATGCATGGAATTTTTCTCATTTACGAATCCTGATCCTAAAGACAGTATCTGTGCAATGACTTAGAAAGGTTCTATTTACTTTGTGTAAGATACTACGCTAGACGCTAGAAGTACAAAGAAAGTCCTTTTAAAAAGCTGTAATTTAGGTAGGCAAAGAGTAGGTTTACAAATTTACAAAACCAATGGGTAGTGTATACCACACAAGTAATAAACAAAAAAGAACCACAGAAGTTCAAAAGAAGACTGAAGTTCCTTGCGGACTGAAGTTCCTTACAGGCTGTGACAGGAATAAGACAGATAAAGAATGCCTAGGACCCTGCTGTTAAGTCACTTTAGCCTGCCAGACTTCTTTGTCCATGGAATTCTCCAGGCAAGAATACTGGAGTGGGTTGCCATTTCCTTCTCCAAGAGATCTTCCCGACCCAGGGACTTAACCCGCATCTCCTACATTAGCAGGCAGATTCTTTACCACTGAGTCACCCGAGAAGCCCAGGACATTGAAGGAAGGCTAAAATTTAGGTAAGAAAGAGAAGGCTGAGAGGAGAGATACTCCCGGGAAACAGCATTATGAATGTGGCAGACAGAACACCCCTGGCATGATTCAGGGATACCAGAAACAGCAGCTTAATTTGAACAACAAATTTGTATAAAAAGAAATAGAAAAAGGATTGAAAAGCTTTTTGTCAAGTTCTAAAGTACTCAGAACGCCGATTTAAGAATTATATTTCACTGCATAAGCAAAGAATTGTTTCTTTCTCTTCTACCACCACTTCCACAGCTGCACAATCTACTACTAAAAACACTACATTTATTTTGGAACTACTTTTCTATCCTTTGCTTCTTTCATCTTATAAGTTAGCAAATAGCAAATTTAATTCCCATGTAATTAAGAAGAATTCACATACTGCTATCACTAATGCTTTCTTCCTAAAGAGATTTTTTTTTTAAGTTTCTTAGTATTGATATTTTCAGTTCCAAGAAAATGTTTTACTTTTAGAAAAGTCTTTTCTGGTAACTGAACCTTTTAAAAGAAGGAAACTCAAATCTTATCAAGACTAGGTAAGGGAAACACATCAGTTTTTCAACTTAAATTGCCTTGGACACCATTCCCTGCAATTTTTTGATAGATGACAAGTACTTTTCTAGAACTGAAACATTGTAAATTAAAACACTACACTGTTATAAAGAATTCATACTATGAAACATACTGAGGATCAAAATGTATTTACAGTAAAAAGAATATGTGAACTAACCTCAGAAATGAAACACATAATAAAAAAATCATACTTAATAATTTAGGCATATTCAGTTTTACAAAGTTTAGTTCACTATAATACCACATAAGGCATGTATTCTCAAAGACCAGAGCGGTTTTTTTCCCCTTTCTCTAATCTGTTACTAATTGGTTTCCAGTAATACTTACCCTAATATTCTATTCATTCCATGTCTAGCAGCATAGTGTAACGGAGTATTGTGCTGGTAGGGCTCCCCATAAGATGTATTTGGATCAAGGGATTCTTTTAGCTGAGGGTTGCTTTCGTATATTTGGCAGGCCAGGTTTTCATCACCATTGATGAGTGCTTTACGGAATTTGGTGGTTGAACTTCCCATGTTTTGTTTTGCTTTTTTCTGATAGGCAATGGCACTTTTTCCTTCACCCTTCAGCCACTTCTTAAATGCTTCTGCAACATGTTTCACATTCTAATGGAGGAAAAAAATATTAGATTGTAAAACCAGTAATTATGAAGCAGTATCCTAAGGAAAAAATACCACAATTAGGAATATTAATAAAATCTATGAAGCATATGTAAGGGAAAGAATTATGTTTTACCAAATTTATCTTAATAGCCAAAAAAAAATCTCTAATGTTTAATATTGCCCAAACTAACTTCTTAAACTGCAATATTTTCCCATACAGAAAGTGACGGTTTCACAGGCTGTACTTTATACTATAAAGTTACGTATATACATGGTCTTTTCAATTTTCTCCTTCACAGAGGCAGGAAATGAGTTTGATTAAAATTTATGGTTGAATACACTTAAATTCTTGTATAAATTACATATAAATCTGATTCAGCCAATTTCTAGGATAATGAAAAATACAGGAAATTTTGTTCATATAAGAACTCCAAAAAATGTTAAATTACAATAAAGTAAAATGAAATTGTTCAGTACTTAGAAGGACTTCAAAGAAAAGATTTTTCACATGTAAATACAGAGGGCTATACAACTCACAGCAAATGAATAAAACTAACTACAACTAATTACACTCAGAATAATGAAATAGTGATTATTCTACCATAATACCATTACATTTATTTTCTTCTACTGTAAATAATTCAAAACAAGGCTGAAAACATGAACTGTTTATGACTACTGTATTTGGAAAGAGGTTATAATAAAGATCACAGGTATTTACTACTGAAGCAATGTGAGGTGGGTAGGGGAAAGACAAGAAAACAATCATTTAATTTGGAGTATGAAATCTCAAACTAGCTATGTAATTGTAACTACCCTTCTAATGCCTCAGGTTACATCTATACAGTAAAAGGAAATAACCATTTCTTAAGGAAAATAGTCAGGATTATGAGAGTTACTTATTTAAGTACCTACCACAGACCTTGGCTAGTATGCTTAATAAATGCTAATTTTGTTCCATTCCAATAAATGTTTCTGAATCTAGTCTTCAGCCATTATCAAAACCAGTCATAAAGGAAACAGCCTATGCAAAGGAAGGTATGAAACAAAAGGTTTATTCAAATGGTGAGTACTGCTAATAGAAGATAAAACTGAAAATAGGTTGTGGCCAGACTAAGAAATGTGTCCTTTAACCGGTAAAGAATGGACGAAAGTGAAAGTGAAAATCACTCAAAGAGTAAGAAATATGTCTTTCCCTAATTTCCTGATTATCTTTTAATTGTGAAGGGCTCTATAATTTTTTTTTCTTCTTCATTTGGTGGCTCAGAGGTTAAAGCGTCTGCCTCCAATGCGGAAGACCCGGGTTCGATCCCTGGGTTGGGAAGATCCCCTGGAGAAGGAAATGGCAACCCACTCCAATATTCTTGCTTGGAGAATCCCATGGACGGAGGAGCCTGGTGGGCTACAGTCCACAGGGTCGCAAAGAGTCGGACATGACTGAGCGACTTCCCTTTCACGTTCTATAATTTTTGCTTTTAATAAGAAAGAAATATGTCTTTCTTATTCTTTATTTTTTGTGGATATAAGGTAACACTTCAATAGTATATGTGACATTTAAACTATACCTCCACTTGTATTACTTAATGTTTGCACTCAGGGATTTTTGTTTACAATGAATTATACTATGGCTCAAATTTTAAAAATTACAGTAAGAGGGTTAAGCTCAAGGGTCATATGTTAGGGGGGTGGAGGTGCATAGAACCAGCTGCTACAATAAGTAACCTTACAAGGGAGTGTAAGATTCCTCAATAGACTCTTCCAGTTCAACACTGTATTTCTAAAGGTTATCTTTAGTACCAGTTAAATTAAGAGTAGGAGCCAATTACTTTGTTGAAGCCAACCTTCAGCCTATAATAATGACTTTAAAAATAGTTTACTTTTGTAGTAAAAGGTAACATATTAGGAGATAGATATTTATTTTTAAACAACTTCATCTTCTATAAAGGATTTCTGGGAGTAGTTTATTAATTTAAGTGCACTTGAGTTTTTGAGGCAGTTTATTAACCTATCAATGAGGAAACTGGGAGACATGCACTGAATCACAGAAGTAGAAAAGACTATATTTAAATCATACCAGCCTATCTTTCCAAATAGGAAAGCTTTTGAACATTCATGGGTTGTTGCTTGCCTTCATCATTATCTTATTGCTCTTGTCCAAGTCTAATGCTTCAGTAAGACTGAAATTTATACTACAGAATGTACAGTTTACAGTACCTCTAAACAAAGCAAGGTTTAGTGCAGGTATCAGCAAACTTTTCCCATAAAGACCAGATAGTCAAGTATCTACTTGTGAGTCATATGGCTCCCTGAGTCATATGATCTGTCTTAAGTACTCAACTCGGCTGTTACAGCTTGAAAGCCACAGACAGTATCTAATCGTAGAATAGCTGCGGTTGTGTTCTATAAATTTAATTTACAAAAGTAAGATCCAAGATGTGGTCCATGAGCTGTAGGTTGCCAGACAACCCGTGATGTGGTGGAAGGAAAATAGCAGGTTTGGAATTCCACATCTACTTGTTAGTACTAATAACACAAATCATTTAACCTCTCTGTACCTTAATTTTTTCTTATGTAAAAAAGGTGTAAGGCCACCTACCCTGTGGAATTGTCAAGATTACCTAGGTTAAGTATGTAATACAGTGCATAGTAGGTACTCACTAAATTTTATCTCCTTCTCCTATCTGCAAGCCATTGGTTAAGAGTTGCTGCCTTTAAAGAACTCAATACTCGAATTTTTTTCAAAAGACAGTGAAACCTTAAGAAAAATGTCACCTACTCTAAGTTTTATATCAGAACTGATATGTACCTGGTAGTCTAAACTTCATCATTTATTAGGGGTCTGACCTTTGACAAGATAAAAACTACGTATTTTTTTCAACAGTCTTCTGTATCAAAGTTAACTCCTCTTTCACTTATTTTCTAGGTCACTGCCAGTATTAACAAAGGTCTCTCCAGTGTAACTGCACTTATAAATACTAAGTGAAAGGTATACAAAATTTAGAACAAAGCCAGAGCAGGAGACAGAATCTCACACTGGAGGTACATGGAAACACACAAATACACACATATAAGGCAGGGAGCAAGAGGTCTTTTGGAAAAGACCCTGATGCTGGGAAAGACTGAAGGCAGGAGGAGAAGGGGATGACAGAGGATGAGATGGTTGGATGGCATCACCAACCACATGGACATGGGTTTGGGTGGACTCTGGGAGCTGGTGATGGATAGGGAGGCCTGGCGTGCTGTGGTTCATGGGATCGCAGAGTCGGACACGACTGAGCAACTGAACTGAACTGAGGAGGTCTTACTCCAAAATGTTGCTACAAATGCAATATAGTTAAGTGATTTGGGAATTAGCTTGCCTAACTGCATATTAAATTGAAGTCAAGTGTGGCTTTAATCTTGGTGGCTTCCTGCAAGACGTTCATGAACATCTATCTGCAGTCTACAGCAAAACTTGTGGGTATTAGAGAGTACTATCAAAATGATCTGAGCTGAGAAAAACCTCTTAACTAAGACAGCAACTTCCCTGTAAGATGTATTCCAGAAATAAAATGTCCAGACAAACATGAAAGTATTATGCTGACAACTCTGGAAAACTCGCTGCGGCAGTTTGGCTGCCTGAGGTTTCTGAGCAACCAAGGAAAGAGATAATCCAGCAAATTCTGGCTGCTGCTGGATACCATTTATATCTATACAGCTTTCACTGTATGAAAAAGGATGCTGCAGTTAGTAAAGAAATGAAAACAGCTGCAAAGGGCAGCAACTGAGTGCCTCTTTTTGCCAAACTGGCAGATGAACACTGAAAACAGCTAGCATGAGGTCCATGGTGGAAAGCTGTTCAAACACGGGATACAACCACTGCACAGCATCACTCTTAGAGTTATTCTATTTCCTATTAAAACATAATTCTCTGCAATGATCAGAGGATTCTAAGTTCTAGATTCTAAATTCTAAAAATTTTCAAGTAGCTACAATTTTTCTTAGACGGTATTCAGCTTTCATACATTTGACTTTACAACCACTGAAAATATGTAGTGCTCAAAATGAATATTTTGGGCTCTAATGTTAAGATAATGTCAGTGAAGAGCTCAATTTTAGCAACTTTGGCATATCTGGTTATTTAGCAGTGTTTGCTTTCATAATTTTTGAATACCATATTGTCTTTATTTCCTGAACATAGGCAAAAATGTTAAGTTGGAAGCATTTTAGTGTGCTGTGAAGAAATAAAAGTCTTAAAGTTGATGCAACTGAGAAAAACAATTACTTATGCCTCAAACTGAGGATGCCTAAACTTAAATCAACTGTATATTCAATTAAAAAAAGATAAATATAACACACCATTTACAAAAGGTTAGAAATTTGTAAACAAATATTAAGAAGCAATAATTATGAGATGAAAACAAGATGGTGGAATAGAAAAGACTTGAGCTCACCTCATCTAGAACCTACCAAAAAAGATACTGTAGTTCCAAAGACAAAGAAAAAGCCACAATGAGATGGTAGGGGGGCAAATTCATAATATAATCAAATCACAACTTGCAAACTGCAAAATAATTATATCATGAAGTTCTCCTACAGAAGAGAAAGTTCTGAACCCCATATCACGCTCCCCCCTCCGGGAAGGACTCATGCAAGGACTCATGCGCTCTAGGATCTAAGGTGAAGAAGTGACTCCACAGGACCCTGGGAGGTCTTTGAAAGGTCTCCTGAGGAAGCGGGGGTCGGCTGACGCTCATTTGGGGACAAGGACGCAGTGCCAGAGGCCCTAGGTGGGGGCTCTTCTGGAGGTCACCATTTTGGCACTGGAACCTTGTCTCGCCTGTAGGCGCCAGTGGTGGGATGCCTCAGGCTAAAAAACCAACATGGTGGGAGCACAGCCCTACCCAACAGCTGACAGGTGGCCTGACGTCCTCCTGAGCCCACAACTGCCTCTCCACACATCCCTTGACAGAGCCTTGATAACCAGAGGGCTCAGGCGCCAGTCCCTGGACCAATCTCATCCACCAGGGGGCACATAATCCAGTAATCATGATACCTACTCAAAGGTGTTGAAAACCCACAGCCACACAAAAACCTGCAAATGGCTATTTTCTGTAGTTGTTTAATCACTCATGCATATCCAACTCTTTGCAACCCCATGGACTGTAGCCTGCCAGGCTCCTCTGTCCATGTGATTTTCCAGGCAACAATACTAGACTGGGCTGCTATTTCCTTCTCCAGGAGATTTTCCTGACCCAGGAATGGAACCCGTGTCTCCTGCACTCACAGGCAGATTCGTTACTGTTGAGCAACCAGGGGAGCCCACTTGGATGTCTACGGCAGCTCTATTCATAACTACCAAAAACTTGGGAGCAAATAAGATGCCCTTAAGTAAGTAAATGAATAAATTAACTGTGGTACATGCAGACAATGGTATAGAATTCAGCACTATAAAGAAATGAGCTATCAAATTATGAAAACACATGAGGAACCTTAATTGTACATTAGTAATAAAGAGAAGCCAAAAGGCTACCGATCACAAGATTCCAACTACATGACATTCTGGAAAAAGATAAAACTATCCAGTTTTAAAAAGATGAGTGATCACCAGGGCTGGGGGCAAGGGAAGGCTGAACTGCTAAGAGTCAGACACGACTGAGTGACTTCACTTTCACTTTTCACTTTCCTGCATTGGAGAAGGAAATGGTAACCTACTCCAGTGTTCTTGCCTGGAGAATCCCAGGGACGGGGGACCCTGGTGGGCTGCCGTCTATGGGGTCGCACAGAGTCGGACATGACTGAAGTGACTTAGCAGCAGCAGTAGCAGCAGTGAATTTTTAAGGTATTGAAAGTATGCTGTATGATATTCTAATGATGGAATATCATTATATTAACAATATAAATAATACATGCATATTATTATAATAATTAATATATTATTTATACATGTCTATATTATTAGTACATGTATCCAAATCTACAGAATGTTAAACACTTAAGACTGAATCCAAAGGTACGCTGGATTTTGAGTGATTCTGTCGTGTTAACGTAGGGTTCACCAGCTTAACAAGTCGGCCATTCTGGTGAGTACTGCTGATAATGGAGGGGACCATGCATGCATGGGGTTAGGGGTATGTGGGAAACCTCAGTGTCTTCCTTTTAATTTTGCTGTGAAACTATAAAGCCCTAAACAAGAGATTCTTAAAAAAAAAAAAAAAGACCAGAATCTTAATCTTTATGTTAATCTCTGGGCATTTGCTTCCTTGACAATACAATGAACACGAGTTACTGTGAAAAATAAAACTGAAAGTAAAGTATTTAGCACAGTGACTAACAAAGAAGGCATTTCATAAGTCTGTGTACTTTCCCTTGGGTGTGTGTGCGTGTGTGTGCGCTTTTCCCAGAAGCCACTTCATAATTACTTATTGGTTCAGAACTTTAGGACAGTTGAAAGAGTTAGAAATTTAACCAACAGATAGGTTGTAAATGACTGTCCAAATCTAAGTTGTGAGAAAACTTCCAAATAATATTTTATCATTATGTACTTATAACTCATTTCTGAATAGTGCTGGAAACTAAAATTACTTAAGTAAACCAATACACATGCATTAAAAAGAAACAAACAGAAAAGACAAGGAAATATATGCCAAGGACACAGGATAAATTTATGTTAGCCTTTTATGACAACTAAATTAAGGAATCTAAATAACATTAGATGAGATTTCTAAAATTTATAGGGAACTCACAGAACAATCAATCCACATTCACTGCTGGTGTGCCTGTGTGATATAGTTTCCATAATGTAGGGATATTTTACCTCACTTGAAAAATGTTAGGTTAAAATTAGTTCATTTTAAACCAAAATTTTCATTAGTTCAGTTCAGTTGCTCAGTCGTTGTCTGACTCTTTGCGACCCCCTGGACTGCAGCACGCCGGGCTTCCCTGTCTATCACCAGCTCCCGGACTTTACTCAAACTCATGTCCATGGAGTTGGTGATGCCTTCCAACCATCTCATCCTCAGTCGTCCCCTTCTCCTCCCACCTTCAATCTTTCCCAGCATCAGGGTCTTTTCCAGTGAGTCAGTTCTTCATATCAGGTGGCCAAATTACTTACACATACTTATAAGTATACTTATAAGTATTTCATACTTCTACAAAATTGACAAATATATTATTTAATATTGTTAAAAAGGTTTATTCCCCACTATCAAGATCCTGATTTTAATTAGGGTGTTCTGCCCACAGGAAATTCAAGACTAAGAGGAAATCAATTCTTTTTATGCAAACTAATGTTCTCTCAAGGTTTTCCTATTAAAAATGAGCTTAAAACTTCATAATGATTCTTATAATTTACAATGTTAGAAAGCTCTAGGGAAAATTTTAAAAATTAGAAGAAAAAGTAACACTGAAAGTATGTGAGTACCTAAAATCTATGACTTTAAACAGTATATTCTAAATATACGTTACTAGTATTAGAATTATGCTACACATAAATGATTCTTTTAATTGTTACTATCATAGTTTTTATTTACTATGTTGAGTGTAAGTTGAAAGTATGGTACTGTCTGGTCTTCCTAACTTCTGAAACTGTGTATGCATGTTAAAAATGGAATCAAATTCCAATTTTTGGAGTTTTAAATTTTGTAACATTTACAGATAAACATCTGATCTCTCAGCATTGGAAAGTTATTAGCATCATCTACTATAGAACCATACGAAGAGAAGTGGAGAAAACAAAAGAAGGGAAGCTGCCAGTTTTCTTCTCCTGTCTTTTATTCACAATAAGCTATCTGAAGATCACCAACAGGGAAAAGGATGAGTGATTGATAATCTCTGATGTCAACACCCTACTTATATATTCAAGTGAGAGGGAAACCCAGGGGGTAACAAAGCTTGGATCTTGCTTGCTGATCATCCTCCAGATAAAAGTGAGATAAATAAAAACATCATTGTTTTTCTATTTCCCAAATATAAAATGGATCCCTTTTCCAAAATTTCATTTTCAGTTCCTTGTATGGAACTTAAAACCTAATTTTAGAAACTGCTTCATTTTATTTCTAGAGCGTATCTAAAGAAAGTTATTTCAATGCATGAAAATTCATAAACTAAGTGTTCATAACTCAAGAAATAACAGAACTTACAATCTCCTCAAAAAAGAAAAATCACTAGAAATACCTATAATGCAATAAATGAATTACACTTCAAAATAAAATCACAATGAGTTTTAAGTCTTAAAAAAAAATCTTTTCAATATCTCTTATCATAAACTAGTCAAATAGAGTATTATTTTAACTTTCAATTTAAGAGGAGAATATATGTCCACTTGAATCTAAAATATACAAAAGAAAATTATTCTAACACTCAAACACACAAGTAGCTCAACTGCTTTTAAATTTTCAATTTCCAAGAAACTATGAACAAATGTTTCTCAGTTTAGCTTCCAATTAAGTAAATTATGGTAAATTCATTCAACAGAATGCTGGGATACATTAATTAAAATCATTTTTATAATTTTATATTCTGTGGAAAAAAGCCTTTACCATAAATGTTATATATACTATCATCACCACTTAAAAAATATATATTTATAGAAAAAGACTAAGGAAATACGTATTACCCTATTAACTCTGAAGGGAAGAATTATGCCAGCTGTACTGGGAATTCTTCCTCTATTCTTCTTGGCATTAACAAAAAGTATTTAAAATAGATCTACTAACAATGGACATAATAGGGAGAACTTGACAAGAATATAGTAACAGTAGGATTTTAACACTCCACTTACCATCAATGGACACATGATCCAAACAGAAAACCAACTGGGACACAATGGCATTACATAACAAACTAGACCAGTTGTACTTAACAGTTACAAAATATTCCATCCAAAATCAGCAAGATATATATTCAAGTTCACATGGAATGCCATCCAGAATAGGTCATCAGGCAAGTCCCAATGAATTTAAAAGGACAGAAATCATATCAAGCATCTTTTCTGATCTCAACAGTATAAAACCAGGAATCAAATACAGGAAGAAAAATGGGAAAAACAAAAACAAATAGAGACTATACACCTCAGAAAACAAGAAAAATCTCAAATAAACAAGCTAAACTATCACGTAAAAGAATTAGAAAAAGAACAAACAAAACTGAAAGTCAGCGGAAGGAAGGAAACAGTAAAGATCAGAGACAAAAAAAAAAAAAAAAAAAACTAGAGAACCCCTCTACAGAGAAAGGAAAAGAACAACGAAACGAGTTCTTTTTTTCAAAGATAGAATTATTAAGCCTTTACACAGGCTCGTTAAGAAAAGACAGAGGACCCCAATAACAAAATAATAGGTGAAAGAGGAGAAATTACAATCAGTATCACACAAACATACACAATCATAAGAGAATACTACGAAGAGGTAAATGCCAACAAATTCAGCAACCTGGAAGAAATGGATAAATTCCCGGAAACATACAATCTTGCAAAAATGAATCAGGAAGAAACAGATAATTTGAATAGACTGATACTAGTATTAAAACGGAGAAGGCAATGGCACCCCACTCCAGCACTCTTGCCTGGAAAATCCCATGGACGGAGGAGCCTGGTGGGCTGCAGTCTACGGGGTCCCTAAGAGTCAGACATGACTAAGTGACTTCACTTTCACTTTTCACTTTCATGCACTGGAGAAGGAAATGGCAACCCACTCCAATGTTCTTGCCTGGAGAATCCCAGGGACGGGGGAGCCTGGTGGGCTGCCGTCTATGGGGTCACAAAGAGTTGGACACAACTGAAGCAACTTAGCAGTAGCAGCAGTATTAAAACTGAATCAGTAATCAAAAACCTCCCAACAAAGAAAAGTCCAGAACCAGACAGCTTCCCAGGTGAAGTCTACCAAACATATAAAGAAGAGTTAATACCTACCTAGCCTTCTCAAATTATTCGGAAAAACTGAGGAGGAGGTCACACTCCCAAGTTCATTCTAAAGTCCACCACTACAGATATCAAAACCAGACAAAGACACTATGAAAACGAAAATTATTTCAATATCCTTGATAAATATAGAGGTAAAAATCCTAAACAAAATATTAGCAAACCAAATTCAACAATATACAAAAAGGACCATAAATCATGGTCAAGTGGGATTCATTCCGGGGATGGAAAGATGGTTCAACATCTAAAAATCAACCAATGGAATGAATCATGTTAACGAAACAAAAAATAAAAGTCACATGATCATCTCAACAGGTACAGACAGACCACCTGACAAAATTCAACTTCCCTTCATGAGAAAAACCCTCAACAAAGTTGGCATGGAGGGAACATATCTCAAAATAACAAAGTTCATTTATAACAAACCCACAGCTAATTCATATTAAATGGTAAAAGTAAAAAAACAATCCCAGTGATGGCAAAAGTAAAAAAACAATCCCAGTGACCACTGCATCAAAAAGAATGAAATACCTAGAAATAAACACACCAAGAAAGGAAAAACCTACAGTCTGAAAACTATAAGACATTGATAAACGAAATGGAAGATGATACAAATAAATGGAAAGGCATTCATATTCATAGACTGGAAAGATTAACATTGTTTAAAGGTCCATAAACCTAAAGCAATACTTATCAAAACAACTCTTGACAAATGTCACAAAACTAGAACAAAAAATCCTAAAATTTTCTGGAACAGAATCACAAAAGGCCCCAAATAGTCAAAGTAATCTTGAGAAAAAAGAACAAACCTGGAGGTATCACACTCCCTTAACTTCAGAATATACTAAATGCTACAGAATTTAAAAAAAAAAAAGCTAAGGCTCAGTTCAGATCAGTCCTGTCTGACTCCTTGTGACCCAATGGACTGCAGCACGCCAGGCCTCCCTGTCCATCACCAACTCACAGAGTTTACTCAAACTCATGTCCATTGAGTCGTTGATGCCATCAAACCATCTCATCCTCTGTTGTCTCCTCCTGCCTTCAATCTTTCCCAGCATTAGGGTCTCTTCAAATGAGTCAGTTCTTTGCATCAGGTGGCCAAAGTACTGGAGTTTCAGCTTCAGCGTCAGTCCTTCCAATGAATATTCAGGACTGATTTCCTTTAGGATGAACTGGTTGGAATTCCTTGCAGTCCAAGCAACTCTCGAGAATCTTCTCCAACAGCACAGTTCAAAAGCATCAATTCTTCAGCACTCAGCTTTCTTTATAGTCCAACTCTGACATCCATACATGACTACTGAAGTCATAGCTTTGACTAGATGGACCTTTGTTGGCAAAGTAATGTCTCTGGTTTTTAATATGCCGTCTAGGTTGGTCATAACTTTCCTTCCAAGGAGTAAGCATCTTTTAATTTCATGGCTGGAGTCACCATCTGCAGTGATTTTGGAGCCCCCAAATATAAAGTCTGTCATTGTTTCCTCTGTTTCCCCATCTATTTCCCATGAAGTGATGAGACAGTATGCCATGATCTTAGATTTCTGAATATTGAGCTTTAAGCCAACTTTTTCACTCTCCTCTTTCACTTTCATCAAGAGGCTCTTTAGTTATTCTTCACTTTCTGCCATAAGGGTGGTGTCGTCTTCATACCTGGGGTTATTGATACTTCTCCCGGTGATCCTGTTTCCAGCTTGTACTTCATCCAGCCCAGTGTTTCTCATGATGTACTCTGAATATAAGTTAAATAAGCAGGGTGACAATATATAGCCTTGATGTACTCCTTTTCCTATTTGGAACCAGTCTGTTGTTCCATGTCCAGTTCTAACTGTTGCTTCCTGACCTGCATACAGGTTTCTCAAGAGGCAGGTCAGGTGGTCTGGTATTCCCATCTCTTTCAGAATTTTCCACAGTTTATTGTGATCCACACAGTCAAAGGCTTTGGCATAGTCAATAAAGCAGATGTAGATGTTTTTCACGAACTCTCTTGCTTTTTCGATAATCCAGCAGATGTTGGCAATTTGGTCTCTGGTTCCTCTGCCTTTTCTAAAACCAGCTTGAACATCTGGAAGTTCACGGTTCACGTATTGCTGAAGCCTGGCTTGGAGAATTTTGAGCATTACTTTACTAGCGTGTGAGATGAGTGCAATTGTGCGGTAGTTGGAGCATTCTTTGGCATTGCCTTTCTTTGGGTTGGAATGAAAACTGACCTTTTCCAGTCCTGTGGCCACTGCTAAGTTTTCCAAATTTGCTGGCACATTGAGTGCAGCACTTTCACAGCATCATCTTTCAGGATTTGGAATAGCTCAACTGGAATTCCATCACCTCCACTAGCTATGTTCGTAGTGATGCTTAATAAGCACCACTTGACTTCACATTCCAGGATGTCTAGCTCTAGGTGAGTGATCACACCATCATGATTATCTGGGTCATGAAGATCTTTTTCGTATACTTCTTCTGTGTATTCTTGCCACCTCTTCTTAATATCTTCTGCTTCTGTTAGGTCCATAACATTTCTGTCCTTTATTGAGCCCATCTTTCCATGAAAAGTTCCCTGGTAACTCTATTTTTCTTGAAGAGATCTCTAGTCTTTCCCATTCTATTGTTTTTCTCTATTTCTTTGCATTGATCGCTGAGGAAGAGTTTCTTATGTCTCCCTGCTATTCTTTGGAACTCTGCATTCAGATGTTTGTATCTTTCCTTTTCTCCTTTGCTTTTTGCTTCTCTTCTTTTCACAGCTATTTGTAAGGCCTCCTCAGACAGCCATTTTGCCTTTTTGCATTTCTTTTTCTTGAAAATGGTCTTGATCCCTATCTCCTGTATAAGGTTATGAACCTCTATCCATAGTTCATCAGGCACTCTATCAGATCTAGTCCCTTAAATCTATTTCTCACTTCCACTGTATAATCGTAAGGGATTTAATTTAGGTCATACCGTTATGGTCTAGTGGTTTTCTGTACTTTCTTCAATTTAACTCTGAATTTGGCAGGAAGGAGTTCATGATCTGAGCCACAGTCAGCTCCCAGGCTTTTTTTGCTGACTGTATAGAGCTTCCCCATCTTTGGCTGCAAAGAATATAATCAATCTGATTTCAGTGTTGACCATCTGGTGATGTCCATATGTAGAGTCTTCTCTTATGTTGTTGGAAGAGGGTGTTTGCTATGACCAAACAAACAGTTCTCTTGGCAAAACTCTAAATTTGCCTGTTATTCCAGGTGTTTCTTGATTTCCTACTTTTGCATTCTAGTCCTCTATAATGAAAAGGACATCTTTTGGGGGTATTAGTTCTAGAAGGTCTTGTAGGTCTTCATAGAACTGTTCAACTTTAGCTTCTTTAGCATTACTGGTTGGGGCACAGACTTGGATCACCGTGATGTTGAATGGCTTGCCTTGGAAACAAACAGATTTCACCCTGTCGTTTTTGAGATTGCATCCAAGTACTGTGTTTTGGACTCCTTTGTTGACTATGGTGGCTACTCCATTTCTTCCAAGGGATTCTTGCCCACAATAGTAGATATAATGGTCATCTGAGCTAAATTCACCCATTCCAATCCATTTTAGTTCGCTGATTCCTAAAATGTCAATGTTCACTCTTGCCATCTCCTGTTTGACTACTTCCAATTTGCCATGATTTCTGGACCTGACATTCCACATTCCTATGCAATACGGCTCTTTCAGCATTGGACCTTTTGTCTATCACCAGTCACATCCACAACTGGGTGTATTTGCTTTGGCTCCATCTCTTCATTCTTTCTGGAGTTATTTCTCCACTGATCTCCAGTAGCATATTGGGCACCTACCAACCTGGGGTGTTCATCTTTCAGTGTCCCTTCTGCCTTTTCATACTGGTTTGCCATTCCCTTCTCCCGTGGACCACATTTTGTCAGAACTCCGCACCATGACCTGTCCGTCTTGGGTGGCCCTGCATGCATGGCCGTGAGGAGATACCCTGGTTCAATGTCAGGAGCGCCAGCTGCACTTCACTGGAGCAGCAGTGAGGAGATACCCTATGTCCAGGGGCAAAGGAGAAGTCCCAGCAAGATGGTAGGAGGGGTGAATTTGCATTTAGGGTTGGACCCCATTCCCGCCAGAGATGCTCAGAGGCCTTGGGCAGGCCTTGTGTGCACCGGGACCCAGGGACCCCACAGAGTCTGGGACAGAACTGTGTTTGAGCATCTCCTGTGGAGGTACAGGTTAGCGCTGGACTGCTGCTCTGGGTGGGCAGACTTGGGTATGCAATAAACCCTCTTGGCGGAGGTCACCACTGACCCCACCATAGAGCTGCCAGAGCTTCCACAGGACCAGGAAGTAGGCTCCTGGAGGGCACAGGTGGAACCTTGTGTGAGCCAGGACCCAGGAGAGGGGAGCGGTGACTCCATGGGAGACTGACCCAGACTTGCCTGTTGAGTGTCCAGGAGTCTCCAGTGGAGGCATGGGTCGGTGGTAGCCTGCTGCAGGGATGGGGGCACTGGGTGTGGCAGTGCATGCATGGGATCTTTTGAAGGAGGTCACCACTGTCTTCATTACCTCCACCATAGTTTGGTCCCAGATAAACAGCAGGGAGGGAACACAACTCCACCCATCAACAGGAAATTGGATGGACTTGCCCATCAGAACAAGACCCAGTTTCCCCCTCAGTCAGTCTCTCCCATCAGGAAACTTCCATAAGCCTCTTATCCTTCTCAGAGGGCAGACAGACTAAAAACCACAGAAAACTAATCAGTCTAATCACATTGACCACTGCCTTATTTAACCATCCATGGGATTTTCCAAGCAAGAATACTGGAGTGGGTTGCCATTTCCTTCTCCAGGAGATCTTCCCAACCCAGGGATTCAACCCGGGGCTCCTGCACTGTAGGCAGACGCTTTACCGTCTGAGCCACCAGGGAAGTCCAGCATAAAAATCAGTTTCTCTCTACTGAGCCCAGAGAGAAACTCATGCACTTATTGTTAATTAACCGATGATAAAGAAAGCAAGGCAATGCCAAAGAATGCTCAAACTACCGCACAATTGCACGCATCTCACGTGCTAGTAAAGTAATGCTCAAAATTCTCCAAGCCAGGCTTCAGCAATACGTGAACCGTGAACTTCCTGATGTTCAAGCTGGTTTTAGAAAAGGCAGAGGAACCAGAGACCAAATTGCCAACATCCGCTAGATCACGGAAAAAGCAAGAGAGTTCCAAAAACACATCTATTTCTGCTTTATTGACTATGCCAAAGCCTTTGACTGTCTGGATCACAATAAACTGTGGAAAATTCTGAAAGAGATGGAAATACCAGACCACCTGACCTGCCTCTTGAGAAATTTGTATGCAGGTTAGGAAGCAACAGTTAGAACTGGACATGGACCAACAGACTGGTTCCAAATAGGAAAAGGAGTACAACAAGGCCGTATATTGTCACCCTGCTTATTTAACTTCTATGCAGAGTACATCATGAGAAACGCTGGACTGGAAGAAGCACAAGCTGGAATCAAGATTGCCGGGAGAAATATCAGTAACCTCAGATATGCAGATGACACCACCCTTATGGCAGAAAGTGAAGAGGAACTAAAAAGCCTCTTGATGAAGGTGAAAGAGTACACTGAAAAAGTTGGCTTAAAACTCAACATTCAGAAAACGAAGATCATGGCATCCGGTCCCATCACTTCATGGGAAATAGATGGGGAAACAGTGGAAACAGTGTCAGACTTTATTTTTGGGGGCTCCAAAATCACTGCAGGTGATTGCAGCCATGAAATTAAAAGACGCTTACTCCTTGGAAGGAAAGTTATGACCAACCTAGATAGCATATTCAAGAGCAGACACATTACTTTGCCAACAAAGGTCCATCTAGTCAAGGCTATGGTTTTTCCAGTGGTCATGTATGGATGTGAGAGTTGGACTGTGAAGAAGGCTGAGCGCTGAAGAATTGATGCTTTTGAGCTGTGGTGTTGGAGAAGACTCTTGAGAGTCCCTTGGACTACAAGGAGATCCAACCAGTCCATTCTGAAGGAGATCAGCCCTGGGATTTCTTTGGAAGGAATGATGCTAAAGCTGAAACTCCAGTACTTTGGCCACCTCATGCGAAGAGTTGACTCATTGGAAAAAACTCTGATGCTGGGAGGGGTTGGGGGCAGGAGGAGAAGGGACGACAGAGGATGAGATGGCTGGATGGCATCAGCAACTCGATGGACGTGAGTCTGAGTGAACTCCGGGAGTTGGTGGTGGACAGGGAGGCCTGGCGTGCTGTGATTCATGGGGTTGCAAAGAGTCGGACACGACTGAGCGACTGAACTGAACTGAACTGAAAGAAAGCAAGAATATATAATGGGGAAAAAACAATCTAGTCAAATAAGTAGTGTCAGGAAAACTGAATAGATAAAAGAATGAAATTAGAATATTTTATTGCACCATATAGAGGATAACTCAAAATGGATTAAAGGCCTGAAAATATAACCTAGAAGAAAATACACAATATACTCTGACATAAATCTTAACCATGTTTTTTTGAATCTGTTTTTTCGGGCAAAAGAAACTAAAGAAAAAATAAACAAATGGGACCTAATTAAATGTACAGGCTTTTGCACAGCAAGGGAAACCATCAATAAACCCAAGAGTTCCCACTGAAAAAGAGAATATATTTCCAAATGATATGTGTGGTATGAGACTAATGTCCAAGATATATAAATAGCTAATAAAACTCAATACTGGAAAAACAATTAAAACATGGGCAGAAGACCTGAATAGACATCTTTCAAAGAAGACATACAGATGATCAATAGGCACATAAAAAGATGCTTAACATGACTAACCATCAGGGAAATGCAAGTCAAACTTACAGCGCGATATCATCTCACACATGTTGGCATGGTTATCATCCAAAAGATACCAAATAATAAATGCTGGTGAGGATGGAAGAAAGGGAAATGTTGGTGGAAATTTAAATTGGTACATCCACTATGGAAAACAGAATGAAGGTTCCTCAAAAGATTAAGTACAGACTACCATATGATCCAACAATTTGAGATTTGGGTATATATCCAAAGAAAATGGAAACATTAATTTAAAAAGATATATGCACTGCAATTTCACAGCAGCATTATTTATAACAGCCAAGATATAGAAGCAACCAAAAGTGTCCATCAACAAATCAATGGATAAAGACGACGTAATAAATATATAATGGAATATTTATCAAAAAGAAAAAAGAAATCTTGTCATTTGCAACAATGTTAATAGAATTGGGGGATATTATGCTTAGTGAAGTTAGAGAAAGATAAATACTGTATGTTTTCAATTATATGTGCAATCTAAAAATTAAACAAATGCAGAGGGTGTGGAAAACAGGGAACCCTCTTACACTGCTGGTGCGAATGTAAACTGACAGAGCCACTATGGAGAATAGTCTGGAAATTCCTTTAAAAACTAAAAACAGAACTACCATATGACCTGGCAATCCCACATCTGGGTATACAACTGGATAAAACCATTAATTCAGAAAGATGTATGCACACCATTGTTCACTGCAGCACTACTTACAACAGCTAGGACATGTGTGTGTTAGTCTCTCAGTCGTGCCTGACTCTTTGTGACCCCATGGACTATAAACCACCATGGACTATAAACCAGGTTCCTCTGTCTATGGGATTCTCTGGGTAAGAATAATGGAGTGGGTTACCAGTTGCTCCTCCAAGGGATCTTCCCGATCCAGGGATCAAACCAGGGTCTCCCACATTGCAGGGAGATTCTTTACCATCTGAACCACCAAGGAAGCCTAGCTAGGATATTGAAGCAACCTAAACGTCCATCAGCAGAGGAATGGGTAAAGAAGATGCAATACATACATATAACTAAATATTATTCAGCTGTAAAAAGGAAAGAAATTGTGCCAGTTGCAGAGATGTGGATGGACCTAGCCACTCATAGAGAATGAAGTAGAAAGAAAAAAGCAAATGTCATTTAGTATCACTTCTATATGGAACCTAGAAATTGATACAGATGAACTTAATTATAAAGTAGAACTAGAGACACAGATGTAAACAAACTTATGGATACCAAGGGGGGAAAGAGGGGTAGGATGAACTGGGAGGCTGGGATTGACATATATACTACTATGTATAAAATAGATAACTAAAGAGAACCAATTGTACAGCTCAGGGAACTCGTGCTCTGTGGTAACCTAAATGGGAAGGGAATTCAAAAAAGAGGGGATATATGTATAGCTGATACATTTTTCTATACAGCAGAAACTACCACAATATTGTAAAGCAACTCAGTTGAGTTCAGTTCAGTTGCTCAGTCGTGTGTGACTCTTTGCGACCCCATGAATCGCAGCATGTCAGGCCTTCCTGTCCATCACCAACTCCCGAAATTCACCCAAACTTATGTCCATCGAGTTGGTGATGCGATCCAGCCATCTCATCCTCTGTCGTCCCCTTCTCCTCCTGCCCCCAATTCCTCCCAGCATCAGGGTCTTTTCCAATGAGTCAACTCTTCGCATGAGGTGGCCAAAGTACTGGAGTTTCAGCTTCAACATCAGTCCTTCCAATGAACACCCAGGACTGATCTCCTTTAGGATGAACTGGTTGGATCTCCTTGCAGTCCAAGGGACTCTCAAGAGTCTTCTCCAACACCACAGTTCAAAAGCATCAATTCTTCGGTGCTCAGCTTTCTTCACAGTCCAACTCTCACATCCATACATGACCACAGGAAAAACCATAGCCTTGACTACACGGACCTTCGTTGGCAAAGTAATGTCTCTGCTTTTTAATATGCTGTCTAGGTTGGTCATAACTTTCCTTCCAAGGAGTAAGTGTCGTTTAATTTCATGGCTGCAATCACCATCTGCAGTGATTTTGGAGCCCAAAAAATAAAGTCTGACACTGTTTCCACTGTTTCCCCATCTATTTCCCAGGAAGTGATGGGATCAGATGCCATGATCTTAGTTTTCTGAACTTTCAACTTTCATCAAGAGGCTTTTTAGTTCCTCTTCATTTTCTGCCATAAGGGTGGTGCACTAGGGATGTACAAAATGATAAATATAATCAACACTGCTGGATGTTACAGATGAAAGTTGTTGACAGCAAATTATAAGAGTTCTCATCACAAGAAAAAAAAATTCCTATTTCTTTAATTCTATGTCTATATGGGATGAAGGATATCACAGCAAGTTTAGTGAGCATCCTTTATCTCATATAGACATACTTTAATGATGTATATAAATTAAATATTGTGCTATACACTGAAAACTTATCCAGTGTTGTATGTCAAGGAAGGAAGTGAGGGAGAGAAAGAGAGAGAGAAAGAAAAAGAGAGAGAAAAAGAAAGAAAGGGAGGGAGGGTTGGAAGAAGAAAAGAGGTAGATAAACTATGTTCATAGATTGGAAGACTAAACACAGAATTGCACAAATCCTAGAATATACTCAGCAAACTTGAAAAAAGGGATGGTGAAACAACTTAATTATCTGTTTTCAAGATGGTGTCATACTAGCATAAAGGTTTAGCAAATAGATTAATGGAACAGAATAAAGTCCTCAGAGATAGAATCAATAGCATTAGGGTGCCGGGACAATTCAATAGAGGAAAGGTAAGTCTTTTCATCAAATGATACCAATTAATAGATATCCATTTGGGAAAAAAACTGAACCTTCACCCTTATCTCAGACGATGTGTTAACAACAGATCCTAGATCTCAGTGTAAAACTTAAACTGACAAATCAGTATACAGAATGAATTAAGAATTTCCATTAAGTGATATGAACAAAAACCAAAAGGATACAGTGACAGACTACAATATTGTTTCCAATTATTCACTTCTCTTTCTATAGGAGGATTTTACTTCCTTGCCATTTACAGCAGTGTTGGCCATTTGATCTGCTGTGGCCAATGAAATGAGTAGAAATGAGCGTGACGTTTCTGAACCAAAGCTTTAGAGTCATCTTTTTCTCAATGCCGTAAGACCCAGGCAGTAGCTTCTCCTCCAGCCTGGGTCTCAGAAGTAAGACATGAAGCAAATCTGAGCAGATCTGTAGCTGACATGTAACTGAATAAAAAAATGTTTGTTGTTATAAACCACTTAAATTCTGCAGTGATTTGTTTTTGTAGCATAATTTGTCACAAGCTAACTATTATAGGACTGAACCAACAATTCACAGTAAACCCCAAAAACCTATAAACATGGCTAAAACAGAAAAAGTTTATTTTTATCAAGTAACTATAAATCAGGAAGGAGGTAGCCCAAAGCTCTTATCTAACCTATAAACTACATGATGTCACCAATGTCCTGAGCTCCCCCAATTTTGTACTCTGCCATTCTTAGCTTGTAGTTTCATTCTCATGGTTGTAAAATGGCTGTAACAGCTCCAGACTGTACCCCTGTTATATCTCATTACGCTGATCTAGATCACATAGCTATCAGTACCTTCACGGGGAACTGGAGAAGAGTTTTCACCTTTTAAAGTTTCCATAGTTGAACAGGAAGAAAGAAAAGATTTAAAAACAAAGGTTGGGTCAGCACACATAGAGTGTGTGGCACAGATGCCACTTCCACTTACTAGACTAGCAGAAGGGCCTGGAAATGAGCTGAAGTGCTGTATTACTGGTGGGAAGTATAATCTGAAACAATAATTTCATTATTTTAAAGTATCTGTTCATGTTGAAGATATCATAGGCCTAGAAAACCTACTTTTATATATATATACTTATATAAACTTATAATCTATATGTATTCTTATATAATATATATTTACTTTTATATTTAAATGAGGTATAACAAGGCCAATTTATTTCTTTTGATAAACTAAAAATGTGTGTGTTAATTACTAGTCACGTCCAACTCTTTGAGACCCTATGGATGGTAGTCTGCCAGGCTTCTCTCTCCATGGGATTCTCCATGCCACAATACTGGAGTGGGCTGCCATGCCTTTCTCCAGGGGCTCTTTCCAACCCAGGGAAAACCCACATCTCCTGCATTATAAGCAGATTCTTTACCCACTGAGCCATCAGGGAAGCCTAGACTAAAAGTGTCAAGAGTACATTTATGTATGAAAAGTAGTTCTGCGGAATTTTTATTTCCATAAATAAGCAAATATATATATATATACACACACACACAAATAACATGTATATGTGTGTTTATACCAGGTTAGGATAATGTTACTTCTTACCGTGGGTTATGGTTTTAAAAAATTAACAGATATTGTCTTAGGATAACTCCTGACAGGTACACAAAGAGCTCTGTACACTTACGCTTATTTTGTAATTATTTATAATAGCAGGGCTTGGCAACCAGCAGACTCCACTGTACCATAAAACTGGCTGAGTGATTTCACTGTGGATCCCGACTGTACAGTGCTTAGGTCTACTCTTTTAGGCTAAACAGAAGAAGGAAGCTGGGGTAGATGCGACCAGTTAGTACGATTACTTCCACCTAACCCCGTTTCCAGAATGATCCATCACCCTCAGCTGACTGCCCCTGTGCTTCTAGCACACTTTGTTCAGATAGTATACATTCTGTTAGAGGAGCTAAGATGCAGAGAAGGCACAGGATCTGGACAATTTCACTCCACACAAAAATTTTCAAGCTCTGCTATTTCAGTTACATCCATTACTTCTTCGTTCATAGCTACCTGTACCCCCAATCCTTATATTTTTTGGGTTTCTTTAGCACTAATCAGCCTTCTTGTTTTCTTTCACAATTGTAGAATTAGGTTTGAACTTTGCTCAATCATTTAGCTTTGCTAAATCAGTTGCCTCTTTTGTATTTTTTTTGACGTTTTTCATCTGTTGTTGTCTCCTCTTTTGTTCTTTTTTACTTTAACATAAAATTCTGACAGAACATAAAAGTCATGACATGCATTCATGTTGTTGTGTAACCATCACCAATCTCCATCTCCAGACTTTTTCACTTCTCCCAGACTCAGTCTGTTCCCAGCTCACCCTCTCTTCAGCTCCTGGCAACCACCATTCTATTTTCTGTTTCTCTCAAGTTTGTGCTTTTAAAAATTCAATTTTCCAAAACGGAGATCTATCTCCTTCATTCAGTTCTAGGACAAATTCTCTGATCATCTTTGCCTCTTCATTCCTCTGTTCTCCCTTTCCAGAATTTCTGTTATTTGGATAATAGATGTCTTAGCTAGACCTAATTTTTTTAATCTTCCTCTCAACTTCTCTTTACCTTTTTCTTCTACTTTTAGAAAAATTTCCTTAACTTTATCTTCCAACTATTCTACTGTATTTAAATTTTAGCTACTATGTTTTAATTTTCAAGCTCTTTCTTGTCATCTGGTTGTTCCTTTCCCTATAGTATCCTATTTTGGTATCATGGATATAACATCTCATTTCTATGAAGATATTAAAGTCTTTTTTAAAAACTTTTGTAGATTTAACATAGAGATGCCAATTCCCCTGAAACTGATTTATAGAGTTAATATAATCACAATCAAAATCCTAGCAGGAATTTTTATAGATATAGACAAGTTGAATCTAAATTTTATATGGAAAGGTAGAGAAACCAGAGTAATTAAAACCAATTGTTGGGGAAAATATTAATTGATTTCAAGACTTAAAGCTTCATCGATAAGTGTGGTACTGGCAAAGAAACAGACATACAGATTCATGGGAGAAAAAACAGACTCCAGAAATATATCCGTACAAAAAATTCACTTTTGACAAAGGTGCAAAAGCAATTCAATAGAAAAAAAGAGTTTTGGTTTTAAAAACAAATGGTGTTGGAACAACCAGACATCCATTTGAAAAGAGAAAAGAAAAGAAACAGAACAGAATCATGACCTGAGGTGCAAGGACAACTTACTCTTTTAACTAAAAATGGTTCATGGATCTGAAGGTAAAACTATAAAACTTTAAGAAGAAAACATAGGAGAATTAATACAAAACATTTTTCTATTGGGTTCTACTTCCTTTTTCTAAGTGAAAGACCATTTTAAAATTAGGCTTTTCTGAGGACCGCAAAATTCTTCTATTGTTAAGTAACTACAGCCCTCGATCTAAGAAGGACATTTGTTTAGAATATGGGGACATTTTATTATTTTCCTGTTCCTCAAGGCTGTTCCAATGACTGAATCTAATACAGGGTAAGATATGCTATTACAAAAGAGATTTCAAAAGAAAGTGAACCTATCCCATAGGTACTGTATAGTATACAATTGCATTAAAGATGAAAGATACAATTTCTAATGTTCTTTGTGTTTAATGTCAAACATTAAGAAAAGTCTGGCAAACACTGTGTGATCCCCGGGCAGGTCTACAAAGGTATCCTCTCATGATGAATAATTTATAGTTTAGAGTACTACTCTCCCCAAACACTCTACCACAAACTGTTCTAATAACAAAGGGTATTTCTCCCTTTAATCCTTTGAACAAAATGTACTAAACAAAAAGGTAAGGAAGAGAGGTAAGCTGAAAGGAAATATCCACAAGGCACTGTAGTGTTGCTATTAAGTCAAATGACACTGATTAACAGTAAACACAAATTCTAAAAGAAGAATGAACAAAGTCTTTACAACAGGATTTTTTAACTTGCTGATTTTACAAGATAGTTGTATTTCCTTAAAGATCAAGATTCTACAAATGCTTTCCTCCATTACATTCCAGTTTATTTGTATTATCTGGCAGCTGTTCCACCCTTCTCTGGTAAAAAAAACAATCCAATTTTTCTGAGGAAAAATTCCACCACAAGCAGGACATGTTCAGATAGGGCTGGGTCTACTCTCAGTTCAGTCGCTCAGTCGTGTCCGACTCTTTGCAACCCCGTGAACCGCAGCACGCCAGGCCTGCCTGTCCATCACCAAGCGCCGGAGTTTACTCAAACTCATGCCCATTGAGTCTGTGATGCCATCCAACCATCTCATCCTCTGTCATCCCCTTCTCCTCCTGCCTTCAATCTTTCCCAATATCAGGGTCTTTTCAAATCAGTCAGTTCTTGGCATCAAATGGCCAAAGTACTGGAGTTTCGGCTTCAGCATCAGTCCTTTCAATGAATATTCAGGACTGATCTCCTTTAGGATTGACTGGTAGGATCTCCTTGTAGTCCAAGGGACTCTCAAGAGTCTTCTCCAACATCACAGTTGCAAAGCATCAATTCTTCAGCACTCAGCTTTCTTTATAGTTCAACTCTCACATCATGACTACTGGGAAAACCATAGCTTTGACTAGATGGTCCTTTGTTGGCAAAGTAATGTTTCTGCTTTTTAATATGCTGTCTAGGTTGGTCATAACCAACCTAGATAGCTCCTTGCTTCTTCCAAGGAGCAAGAGTCTTTTAATTTCATGGCTGGAGTCACCATCTGCAGGGATTTTGGAGCTCCAAAATATAAAGGCTCAGGGGGATTGCAAGATGGTGGAGGAGTAGGTGGATGTGGAGTCCATCTCTCTCCACGGATACATCAGGAATACACGTTAAGACACAGAAGTGCATGTGGAACACCAGCTGAGAGTGGAGAGTAGGACCTGACCAGTAGAAAAGAACATACAGACCCACACAAAACTCAGTAGGATGAAGGAACTAGTGGGGAAGAAATGGAAATGTTTGTTAGTAGGACTGGACCTGCCCTCGGCAGGTGGGGGAACTGAAGCAGGGGTCTGATCCCCCCATCGGGCAATTGTCTGAGTCAGAGGAGAAACATTTAGGCTGAGAGGGAAACAGCTGATCTGTGGCAGCCTAAATAGAATGAGAGTCAGAAAGTCCTTGCCACAGCCATACAGACCCTGGACGGCACAGTTGCTGGGGGCTGGAGTTTAGGGATTGTGGAGCAATCCCAGGGCGAGGGCTGCTGTTGACTGTGGAGAGAGATCGAGGGGATGTGAGGGAGGAGACTGTGGTGGGAAATGCTCGGGGAGGAAAGCTGGGCAGCCATGGAAGCAAGGCGATACTGCTGAGTCATGCATAGGGGGTGGAAGCATCCCCATAGCCTCTCCCCGCACAAGCCAGCATCAGTAGCTGAACAACAGAGAGGCTGGCCTGTCAAAAATCTGACCCACTCAACTACAGAGTAGGACCCCACCCACGGTGCTCCTTTAAGTGCCTGATGTGCTGATCTACAGAGTAGGACCCCAGGCGGGGGGGCCCCTCCATGGGCCTGGTGGGCCAAACAACAGAGAAGGACCCCAGGCAAGATGCCCTGTAAGTGCCTGAATGGGCGGAGCTGTAGAGAAAGACTGGCCAAAGAGGCCTTCTAATCGCCAGCTACAAGAGGCTGGAAAAAAGACTGAGAGGGCCATAACTCTGGCGGTGGAGGCAGTCCATGTCTCTGCACACTTGGCGCTGCCAGGGTCCTTGCAAGCCTAGCAGGTGCGCTACCTTCATGCTCAACTCTCACTGGGGCAGAGCTGCCACAGGCAAAAAAAATCTTGCGCCCATGAGCGCAGGGTAGCTTTGGTCCTGTCTGACTCGTTGCGACCCTGTGGATTGTGGCCTGCCAGGCTTCTCTGTCAGGGAGGGGGGTTCTCTAGGCAGGCATACTCAAGTGTATTGGCCAGTACTGGTTTCCATGCCCTTCTAGAGCACTATATCTCCCGCTGCCCCAGCCGCCAACTCCCGAGTACCTGGTGCCGCCGGAACCCCTGCAACCCCAGCAGCCGCACCATCTCCACACCTGGCCTTCACAGGGGCAGACCCGTCTTCCAGGGCAGCCTCAGGAGCAAACCCCAGTGGACATATCCAGAAGCGGGCCAGGGGCAGTGTGACTAAGGAAGAAGACCCAAAACCCTCCCACCAGCTGGACAAGCTACAGATTAAATTCACACAATCAACTAGGCAGACTGTGTGTCTATGGACTATATAAAAGGTCACTGAGAGCTCCCACAAAAGAAAATGCACTAGTTCTGATAGCTGTGGACACTGGAGGCAAGAACACAGAGGGGTAGGAGCAGATTAGAATCTGAGCTGCCCCCACAGCAGGCAAGAGACCAGCACAGTGCTGGGCATCCTAGGGAGGTGGGGTGGACTGTGACTCCCAGCAAGGGAAAGGACTCTGACAGCAGTGACTCAAGAAAAACACTTATTATGATGATGTTCTGACTTCACCTGTAGATTCTTTTAGATTTTTTTTTCTCCCCACCGCCCCCCTCCGTTCTAGTTGACAATTTTATTGGCACCATGAAATCTAACTAAGGTTTTGAGCTTTCATTTTTCTTTTTTTTCTCAGTCACATTTTTTATTGTTGTTATAAATCTCTGCCTCTACATTGGGCTTTTGCAGTTCTGGGGAGTTGTTTTACTTTTTTTTTTCTTTTTTCTTAATTTTAATTTTTAATTTTTTAAGCCTATTATTATTTTTTCTAAATTTATTCCTTTCTTTGCTTTTCCTACTGTTCCTCTTGCAGTTAATCTTTAATATACATAAACGTTCTTTATCTACCTCTATTTAACTTTGCATAGCTATTCTTTCTTTTCTTTCTTACTTTTAGTCTCAACATATTTGTTAGTTTTATTTTCATTGTTTTATACCCCAATTGGCACCTTGCTTTAGTTTTGTTTTCCAGTTTGTGCTTTAGATCGTTTTGTTCTGGTAGACGTAACTTTTGGTTCCTTTTGTTCACCAGGTCAATCTACTGCACCATATTTTTGTTGGACTGTTTTGATTTTGCTTATGGGTGTATATATATGTGTGTATATTCAGTCACTTTTTATTGTTATTATAAACCTCTGCATTTACATTGGGCTTTTGCAGTTCTGTGGAGTTTTCCTTTTTTTCCCTTCTTTCTTTCTTCTGTTTTTTTAAATCTTCTCTTTTTATAATTTTAACGTTTAATTTTTTTAAACCTATTATATTTTTTCTACATTATTCCTTTGTTTGCCTTTCCTACTGTTCTTTTCTCCTTGCTGCTGCTGCTGCTGCTGCTGCTGAGGCTACATGGCTTCAGTCATATCTGACTCTGTGCGACCCCACAGATGGCAGCCCGCCAGGCTCCTCTGTCCCTGGGATTCTCAGGCAGGAACACTGGAGTGGGTTGCCATTTCTTCCTCCTTTCCCCTTGCAGCTAATCTTTAATATATATAAATCTTCTTCATCTACCTCTATTTAACTTTGCATATCTAGTCTTTCTTTTCTTTTCTTTCCTCTCAACATATTTGTTAGTTTTGCTTTCACTGCTTTATTCCCCACTTGGCACCTTGCTTTAGTTTCATCTTCCGGTTTGTGCCTTAGTTTTATTCTTAACTGGTAAATATAATTTTTGATTTCCTTTGTTCGCCTGGTCAATCTGTTGTACTTTATTTTTGTTGGACGGTTTTGACTTTGTGTATATGTGTATATTCCATTATTTAATTATTATTTGCCTGATTTTGGAACTGACATTTGTCTGGGGTTCATCTTTGGTTTCTCATTTTTGGATATTTGTTTTAATCTCACTTAATGCCATAACAAATCACTTGTGGAATCTTCATTCCTGACCAGAGATCAAGCCTTGAGCCTTTGGAGTAGGAGCAGTGACTCCAAGACCCTAGACTACCAGAAAACTAACTCTAGGGGGTATCAAATAGTGAGAACTCACACAAAGGAAACCACTGGAATACAAGACCCGGCATCACCCAGCCACCAGTAGCACCCTGTGCAGGGTGCCTCATCTAAACAACAAACAAAACAAAAAAACCACCCAATCGTCAGCAGACAGCATTACCACCTCACTCAGCCTTGCCCCTCAGAGGAAAACCAAACAAACAAAGGCTCAGCACAAATCTCACCCTAAAAGAAGCTTACACAAACCACTCGACCAACCTTAGGAAGGCAGAAACCAAAAGGAAGAAAGAATGCAACCTTGAAGCCTCGGACTAGCAGGCCTCAAACACAAAAAGTTAAAAAAAAAAAAAAAAAAGGCCAAGAAATACTACACAAATGAAGGAACAAACTAGAAACACAGAAGTTGAAATAAATGAAGAGGAAATAGGCAAACTACCTGAAAAAGAACTCAGAATAATGATAGTAAAGGTGATCGAAAACCTTGAAAACAAAATGGAGAAAATGCAAGAATCAATTAACAAAGACCTAGAAGAATTAAAGAATAAACATGCAGAGACTAAACAACACCATTACTGAAATTAAAAATACTCTAGAAGGAATCAATAGCAGAATATCTGAAGCAGAAGAATGAATCACTGAGCTGGAAGATAAAACGCTACAAATAACTTCTGAAGAGCAGAATAAAGTAAAAAGAATGAAAAGGATTGAGGATAGTCTCAGAGACCTCTGGGACAATATCAAGCACACCAACATTTGAATTATAGGGGTCCCAGGACAAGAAGAGAAAAAGAAAGGGTATGAGAAAATTTTTGAAGAGATTATAGGTGAACATTTCCTCAACATGGAAAAGGAAATAGTCAATCAAGTCCAAGACGCATAAAGAGTCCCATACAGGATAAACCTAAGGAGAATCATGCCAAGAAACGTACTAATCAAACTAAAAAAAGACTAAACACAAAGAAAGAATATTAAAAGCAGCAAGGGAGAAGCAACATATATAAGGGAAACCGCATATGCTTAACATAAGACAAACACTAACAGACATAAAAGGAGAAATTGACAGCAACACAATAGTAGTAGGAGACTTTAACACCCCCCTCACACCAATGGACAGATCTTCAAAACAGAAAATAAGGAAACACAAGTCTTAAACGATACATCAGATGAGATGGATCTCATTGGTATCTTCAGGACATTCTATCCAAATGCAGAAGAATACACCCTCTTCTCAAGTGCACATGGAACATTCTTCAGGATAGACCACATCCTGGGTCACAAATCAAACCTCAGTAAATTTAAGAAAATTGAAATCGTATCAAGCATCTTTTCTGACCACAACACTTTGAGACTAGATATCAATTACAAGAAAAAAAAAAAAAACTGTAAGAAACACAAACACATGATTAAACAACATGTTTCTAAATAACCAACAGGTTACCGAGGAAATCAAAAGGGAAATAAAAAAATTTCTATAAAGAAATGACAATGAAAACACAACTTAAAACCTATGGGATGCAGCAAAAGCAGTCCTAAGAGGGAAGTTTATAGCAATACAATCCTACCTCAAGAAACAAGAAAAACACCAAACAGACAACCTAACTTTACAGCTAAAACAACTGGAAAAAGAAGATCAAAAAACCCCCAAAATTGGAAGGAAAGAAATCATAAAGATCCAAGCAGAAATAAATGAAAAAAGAAATGAAAGGAACAATAGTAAAGATTAATAAAACTAAAGCTGGTTCTTTGAGAAGATAAAAAATTGACACACCTTTAGCCAGATTCATCAAGAAAAACAGACGAATCAAATCAACAAAATTAGAAATGAAAAAGGAGGGGTTACAACAGACAATGCAGAAATACAAAGGACTGTAAGAGACTATTATGAACAACTGTATGGCAATAAGATGGGTAAACTGGAAGAAATGGACAGATTCTTAGAAAAGTTCAATCTTCCATGACTGAACCCGGAAAAAGTAGAAATTATGAACAACCCAATTAAAAGCACTGAAATTGAAGCTGTGATCAAAAATCTCCCAAAAAACAAAAGTCCAGGACCAGATAGCTTCACAGGACAATTCTATCAAACATTTAGAGAAGAGTTAATGCCTATCCTTCTAAAACTCTTTCAAAAAATTGCAGAGGAAGGAACACTTCCAAACTCATTCTATGAGGCCACCAGCACCCTGATACCAAAACCAGACAAAGACAGCACACAAAAAAGAAAACTACAGGCCAATGTCACTGATGAACATAGATGCAAAAATCATCAACAAAATTTTAGCGAACAGAATTCAGCAACACATCAAAGTGCTAATACACCACGATCAAGCTGGGTTTATTCCAGAAATACAAGGATTCTTCAATATATGCAAATCATCAATGTGATATACCATATGAACAAACTGAAAGATAAAAACCATATGATAATCTCAACAGATGTAGAAAAAGCCTTTGACAAAATTCAGCACCTATTTATGATTAAAACTCTTCCAAAATGAGCATAGAAGGAACCTACCTCAACACAGTAAAGGCCGTATATGATAAGCCTACAGCAAACATTATTCTCAATGGTAAGAAACTGAAAGTATTACCCCTAAGATCAGGAACAAGACAAAGGTATCCACTTTTACCACTATTATTCAACATAGTTCTGGAAGTGCTAGCTACAGCTAGGACTGTATCAGAGAAGAAAAGAAATAAAAGGAATCCAGATTGGAAAAGGAGGAATAATGCTCTCACTCTTTGCAGATGACATGATACTGTACATAGAAAACCCTAAAGATAGTATCAGAAAACTACTAGAACTAATCAGTGAATTTAGCAAAGTTGCAAGATACAAAATCAATACACAGAAATCACTTGCATTTCTATATAGTAACAATGAAAGATCAGAAAGAGAAATTAAGGAATCAATCCCATTCACTATTGCAACAAAAAGAATTAAATATCTAGGAATAAACTTACCTAAGGAGACAAAAGAACTGTACACAGAAAATTATAAGACACTAATGAAAGAGATCAAAAATGACATAAACAGATAGAGAGATATTCCATGTTCCTGGGTAGGAAGAATCAATATTGTGAAAATGACTATACTACCAAACACAATCTACAGATTCAGTGTGATCCCTATCAAATTACCAATGGCATTTTTCACAGAACTAGAATAAAAAACTTCACAATTCATATGGAAACACAAAAGACACCAAACAGCCAAAGCAGTCCTGAGAAAGAAGAATGGAGCCGGAGGAATCAACCTGCCTGACTTCAGATTATACTACAAAGCTGTCATTAAGACAGGATGGTACTGGCACAAAAACAGAAATATAGACCAATGGAACAAGATAGAAAGCCCAGAAATAAACCCATGCACCTATGGGTACCTTATTTTTGACAAAGGAGATAATGGGGCAAAGACAGCCTCTTCAATAAATGGTGCTGGGAAAACCGGACAGCTACATGTAAAAGAATGGAATGAGAACACTTCCTAATACCGTACACAAAGATAAACTCGAAATGGATCAAAGACCTAAATGTAAGACCAGAAACTATGAAACTCTTAGAGGAAAACACAGGCAGAACATTCAATGACATAAATCAAAGCAAAATCCTCTATGACCCACCTCCTTAGAGTAACGGAAATAAAAACAAAAGTAAACAAGTGGGACCTGATTAAACTTAAAAGCTTTTGCACAGCAAAGGAAACTATAAGCAAGGTGAAAAGACAACCCTCGGAATGGAAGAAAATTAGAGAAATGCACAATGAGATATCACTTCATATTGGTCAGAATGGCCGTCATCAAGAAGTCTACAAACAGTAAATGCTGGAGAGGCTGTGGAGAAAAAGGAAGGCTCTTGCACTGTTGGTGGGAATGTAAATTGATACAGCCACTATGGAAGACGGTATGGAGATTCCTTTAAAAACTAGGAATAAAACCACCATATGAACCAGCAACCCCACTCTGAGGAAACCAGGGTTGAAAAAGACACATGTATCTCATTGTTCATTGCAACACTATTTACAGTAGCTAGAACATGGAAGCAACCTAGATGTCCATCAACAGATAAAAAAGAAGTTATGGTATGTATACACAATGGAATATTACTCAGCTGTAAAAAGGAATGCATTTGAGTCAGTTCTGATGAGGTGGATGAACCTAGAACCTATTATACAGAGTGAAGTGAGTCAGAAAGAGAAAGATAAATATTGTATTCTAATGCACATATACGGAATCTAGAAAAATGGTTCTAAACAATTTACTTACAGGGCAGCAATGGAGAAACAGACAGAACTTATGGACATGGGGAGAGGGGAGAAGAGGGTGAGATGTTTGGAAAGAGTAACATGGAAACTTACATTACCACATGTAAAATAGATAGCCAACAGGAATGTGCTGTATGGCTCAGCAAACTCAAACAGGGGCTCTGTATCAGCCTAGAGGGCTGGGATGGGGAGGAAGATGGGAGGGAGGTTCAAAAGGGATGGGATATATGTATACCTGTGGCTGATTCATGTTGAGGTTTGACAGAAAACAACAAAATTCTGTAAAGCAATTATTCTTCAATAAAAAAAATAAATTAAAAAAAAAATAATAAAGGCTCTACCCTAGTAGTAAGCATAAGGCCCCAATCTGGCTAATCAATGTTTTTTATTCTCCTATCCACAGTGAACAGTTCTTGCAAAGTGGACCACTGACTTAATTCCAGGGCTTCTGTTGGAGGGACCAAGAAAGAAGTGTTTCCTTCTGCATCTGAACAAAGAATGTGTGAGTCATTGTGTTTTCTGTCACGTATTTCCCCCACTGGCCCACAGCTATCTGGATTAAGGATGAACATCTGACCCAAAGTGAAACTCCTAGCAAGCCAGCAGCCTATTACAAGGTCTGGTTCAAGAATTCTACTCAAAAGCAGGTCCTATACTAGATAGTAACTAATTTAACCAAATCCTCTCTTTTACAGAATTCGAAGGTATTGAGAGGGAAAACATGAATTAACTGCACTTTCATACTTCATTATTTCTCCTCAACCCTCCACAATTCTTCCCTGCAAAAAGACCTATCTGCTCAGGACCTACCCTTTTCTCATGAACAAAACAAGCACATGGAAGGAATTCTTTCATCTTCTCATAGTCAAGTTTATAAACCAACTTGCATTCATTTTTTTCTTTTCTTCCTGTTAGAATGAAAGCGCATGCATCGCTTACAAAGCAAAGGTAAATGACCTACTTATACTATGAATTCCTTGCTTTTTAAAAACATTTTCTTCTTTTCCAAAAACTATATTCTTTCATTTACCTTATCCCATTCATAGGCCAGCAGTTCCCCAGAATTGAGGGACAATATATGCCCTGATCACCTATCAACATGCAAACATGCTCATTATTTTCCACTTTAAAAAATCTGCTTCTTAAAGGATGGTCTTCTCAATAATGCTTGGTCAATGACATCTACGTGGGGAAAAAAAGAAAAAAAGCAACCTTGAAATCTACCTAAAATCTCACACAAAACTGAAATTCCAAATGAATGGCAAATCAAAATGTGAAAGGCAAAATAATAATTCTTTCAGAAAAAAACTGTGGGGGAACACATTTATAACTAGGAGAAGCAGAGATATTCTAAACAAGATACTGTTAACAGTAGTTTATTTCATGTATGTCACTTTTTCCCCCATAATTGTTTCAAATCTCTGCATTTATAAGGATGTAATGCATAATCAGGTTTTTTCCTCTGCCACAATCATTTCCTTCCCACTCTCTTGCAGAAAAACCACTACCTTGAAGTTGGTTTTTCTAAATATATGCAATAACCTAGCTATTCATCAATAGAACAGATAAACGGTGGTTAGTCATACAATGGAATACTTAGTAGTAGCTAAAACATACCAAAAAATCTGCACGATCATTATCTAAAGAAGTGGGGTTTTTTTAATCCAATCAAAATGTAAACTTGTGGCTAAGTATAGTTTTATACTTCTTTATATTTCCCACAGATATGAGTGTCTGTATTTTCCAAATCCAAACTTAAGAGTCAGGTAGAACAATTTAAAGCCCAAATACAATACTTGAAAATACTTATCCTGGATTTTCTGAGAGGTGTATAGTGTACCCAAAAGCAACAGAGCAAGTGAATATAAGAGTAAACAATCTGTATCTAATTTATCCATTGTGTTCATTATAAGAATAGCTGTCAGCTGGGACTCAGTTCATCATACATAGGCATTTCAGCAGCCTTTTACACTAACTTCAAAACTTCTAGACAAAGTATGAAACTTAAAAACTTCCTGCCCCCTCCTGATGTTTTTTTCCATTTGCAAGGAGCCCAACTGGTGTTATATTTCTAATTTTTGTCTACTCCAAGGATATAAACAAATCTGGAGAGAAAAAATTGGATATGCTTACTGTTTTTACCTCTCAACTTGTCAGAACTCAGGGAAGAAACAGAAGTGCTTCCAAGCGTCACTCAACAAAACATTTTCTTAAAGAAGGTGCGAAACATAAACTTTACCCCTTTTAACAAAGGATCATTAGCACTGATCTTCATGAAAATGAAATTTCAGAAAATGACTACAAAATTGCATTATATAAAAACTATAAAGAATAAAATTCCAATTGATGGATTCACTTTGCTGTTCTTTGGCAAAATGTAACTTACAGGCTTAAGACTGTAAATTTCAAATAATGCTATTAATGAAACTAACAACTCAAACAATACATGTACAGAAGTCAACTGAAAAAAAATGCCAGAAGCCTAGGTCTATAAGGAAAAGCTCATGAAAACACCTAGTCTTATGGTTTAACCTATACTACAATCCCACCTGCATTTTATAGTAAAGAAACACGGGAGTTTAATTATTTGGGGAAGGCCTTATGGTACATTTAGAAAAATCTGAAGACAAGCTTCAGTTTGAATCCTGGCTCTGACACTTACTAGCTTATAAGCTACTTAAAATGTTTGAGATTTTTTCCCCCCATATGTAAAACAGATAATTAAGCCTCCATTGCTGGGCTATTATAAAACAGAGTGACAACATATATAAAATAATTCAATATTTCCTAAATAGTAGGAATTCAGCAAATGTACCTGGAGGAGGAAAGGGGAACCCACTTCAGTATTCTTGCCTGGGAAATCCCATGGACAGAGGAGCCTGGTGGGCTATATAGTCCACAGGGTTGCAAAAATGAGTTAGACATGACTGGGTCACTGAGCATGCATGTGCTGTATAATGTAGCCATCATCATCATCATTACTAACTTGCCTAGAATCACACAGCTATATCTAGTTCCAAAAACTTGTTTCCTTCTTTAAAAATGCTTAATAAAATTTTATACAGAGTATAAAAATTGGAAAATACATAGAAAAAGATGAAGAAAATTAAAAGATCACTGTTACCCTTAAACCCTGTAATAATTACTGTTAACATATTGGCATATTTTCCTTCTGTATGTACAGAGCCTTCTTTTAAGTCCAGAACTGGATCATGATGTAAAAATAAAGGTGAAATTCTTTCTTTTGCACTTAATTTTTATCATGAGCACTTCCTCATTTGATGAACACATAATTTTGATATGAAACAGAGATAATTGGGCTTCCCAAGTGGTACCAGTGCTAAAGAACCCACCTGCCAATGCAGAAGACATAAGAGACACAAGTTCGATGCCTGGGTTGGGAAGATTCTCTGAAGAAGGGCATAGCAACCCACTCTAGTATTCTTGCCTGGAGAATCCCATGGACTAAGGAGCCTGACAGGCTACAGTTCATAAGGTCGCAAAGAATTGGACATGACAAGACCGAGCACGCACGCGCATAGATAATAAATTAGTCCTTTCTCTATTGTTTTATATTCAGCTCAGTTCTAAGTCGGGTCTGACTGTTTGTGACCCGAGACTGCAGCACGCCAGCCTCCCTGTACATCACCAACTCCTGGACTTTACTCAAACTCATGTCCATCAAGTCGATGATGCCATCCAACCATCTCATCCTCTGTTGTCTCCTTCTCCTGCCCTCAATCTTTCCCTGCATAGGGTCTTTTCAAATCAGTCAGCTCTTCGCATCAGGTGGCCAAAGTATTGGAGTTTTAGCATCAGTCCTTCCAATGAATATTCAGGACTGATCTCCTTTAGAATGGACTGGTTGCAAGGAGATCTCCTTGCAGTCCAAGGGACTCTCAAGAGTCTTCTCCAGCACCACAGTTTGAAAGCATCAATTCTTCAGCACTCATCCTTCTTTATAGTCCAACTCTCACATTCATACGTGACTACTGGTAAAACCATAGCTTTGACTAGATGGACCTTTGTTGGTACAGTAATGTCTCTGCTTTTTAATTTGCTAAGTTGGTTCTAACTTCACTAGTATGGATAAGCTTATGTACACCTTTGAAGCTATGTTCTTACCCCCCACAAGAGGTCTTAAGCCATGCGGCAGTATCTGTTTTCTCAGCAAAGTTCCTACTATTATTATACATGTTGACATTCAAGTCTTGGTTTGTATCTGGAAGAAAGATCTGTTTATACTTTACATATCTTTAGCTATTGACACTGAATCTTAGCATTAAGTACATTCCGTTGCCATAGCAACAAAATAAAGGTTAAGGGCTTCCCTGTGTCTACTGTCTGCTGTGCAAGCCAGACACCCAGACTGAGACTGGAAATTCTTCAACAGCAGAGACAAGAACGTGAATCCTATGTATTTGACTTAACGTTTTTGAATTCACTTTATATTCCATATATCTTAGTGAAGTAATGAAAGACAGAGGACTATAACAACCTTTAATACCTAAAAAAGACATGAAAAATTCATATTTGAGCCACCAATGTCTCCCTGTATCCTGAAGAAATGGCAACAGGATAACCCTAAGTGCTTCAGTGACACTTTTTCAAATTGAAAAGTTAGGCAGGATTTAAAACATGATATGACAGTAGGGCACAATATTTGAATTGAAATATCTACAGTGTATGACTTCCACAGCAATACAATCCAAGTCTTGCTGGGCTTGAGACAAAGAGGGCAAGGTACCTCTGTGGGATCTAACTGCTCCAATTAAGGTAGTTAGTAAGCATCGGCTACACAAAAACACTAGAACCTACAAAATACTCAAAAATTGAATCGGGACCAAGTACCCTCCATTCTGGTTTACAAGGAGGAATAGGTATCGACCATTCTTGCTAAGTCACTTCAGTCGTGTCCGACTCTGTGCGACCCCATAGACGGTAGCCCACCAGGCTCCCCCGTCCCTGGGATTCTCCAGGCAAGAACACTGGAGTGGGTTGCCATTTCCTTCTCCAATGCAGGAAAGTGAAAAGTGAAGTTGCTCAGTTGTGTCCAGCTCTTAGCGACCCCATGGACTGCAGCCTACCAGGCTCCTCCGCCCATGGGATCTTCCAGGCAAGAGTACTGGAGTGGGGTGCCACTGCCTTCTTCGATCGACCATTCTTGGAGAACATTAAAGAATCTACAGTATAAAGTTATAAATCATGATGCAGAGTCATCTAAAAGCAAGCTCCATATCCAAATATAATAATGACTGTTAGGAAACTCCACTTTCAATGACAGTGATGAAAAATTCATGTTTTCAGTTCAGTCCAGTCGTTCAGTCATGTCCAACTCTTTGCGACCCCATGAACCGCAGCACGCCAGGCCTCCCTGTCCATCACCAACTCCCAGAGTCCACCCAAACCCACGGCCATCGAGTCGGTGATGCCATCCAACCATCTCATCCTCTGTCGTCCCCTTCTCCTCCTGCCTTCAATCTTGCCCAGCATCAGGGTCTTTTCCAATGAGTCAACTCTTCACATCAGGTGGCCAAAGTATCGGAGTTTCAGCTTCAGCATCGGTCATTCCAATGAACACCCAGGACCGACCTCCTTTAGAATGGACTGGTTGGATCTCCTTGCAGTCCAAGGGACTCTCAAGAGTCTTCTCCAACACCACAGTTCAAAAGCATCCATTCTTCAGTGCTCAGCTTTATTTATAGTCCAATTCCCACATCCATACGGAATCTACATGACCACTGGAAAAACCATAGCCTTGACTACACGGACCTTTGTTGGCAAAGTAATGTCTCTGCTTTTTAATATGCTGTCTAGGTTGGTCATAACTTTCCTTCCAGGGAGTAAGCGTCTTTTAATTTCATGGCTGCAGTCACCATCTGCAGTGATTTTGGAGCCCAGAAAAATAAAGTCAGCCACTGTTTCCACTGTTTCCCCATCTATTTGCCATGAGGTGATGGGACTGGATGCCATGATCTTAGTTTTTTGAATGTTGAGCTTTAAGCCAACTTTTTCACTCTCCTCTTTCACTTTCATCAAGAGGCTCTTCAGTTTGTCTTCACTTTCTGCCATCAGGGTGGTGTCATCTGCATATCTGAAGTTATTAATATTTCTCCCGGCAATCCTGATTCCAGCTTTTGCTTCCTCCAGCCCAGTGTTTCTCATGATGTACTCTGCATATAAGTTAAATAAGCAGGGTGACAGTACACAGCCTTGACGGACTCCTTTTCCTATTTGGAACCAGTCTGTTGTTCCATGTCCAGTTCTAACTGTTGCTTTACAGAGGATTAAAAAATGCTCATTTCTCAAAAGAATATATAGACTTAGGAACGACATATGCTAGGGAAGCATGCTGCAATAAAAATCAGTCAAAAAGTAGTTTCAAGTCAAAATAAGAGGCATAGAACATATTTTTAGAAAAGGGAGGAGCAGAAAAATAAGAGCTGGAAGTCAATGGTCTGTAGCCTATTCTAGAAGCACATGATTGTCAGGCACACTTCTCAGAGCATAAGCAAAATAAGCACATAATATAATAAATTCATGCAACAAACATTTATCGAGCATCAACCACATCCCAAGCGTGTAGGGGAAATACAGCAGGAACAAAATATTTTTATTCCCATGGGAATATTTTATTCCCATTCCCAGTATTTTATTCCCCATTCCCATGGAGTTTACACTCTGTATTCAATAGTGTAAGGTGTTATTGAAAAAATAGTAATAAAGTCCCGAAGAGGATAGAACTGGGGGATGTAGTAATTTTTCACAGGATGATTAGGGAGGGTGACTTTTAAGATGAAATAGTGAGCCACGTGTTATCTACGGACAAGAGTATTCCAGGCAGAGGCAACAAGTGAGTGAAAAGAAACATGCCCTGGGTGTTCAAGGAACAGAGAGGAGACCTGTGTGGTGCACAGTGAGGAAGAAAGTGGTAGGATATGAAGTCAGGAGATATAATGGGGGCAGGCACACTGTCTAGGGTCTTGAAGGGTCATCATAAACCCTCAGGCTTTTATTTTGGATGAAAAGGGAAGGCACTAGAGGGTTTGGGGGAAAGGAATGAAATGACCTGATTGCTTTAACAAGATCACCCTAGCTGACTGTCTAAGACTAATGGGGGTGGTGCCAAGGCTAGAAGCAGGGAGACTATCCAGAAAGCGGCTGCAATAATCCAAGTAAAAGATGATGACAGCTTGGACTGGAGAGTTAGCAGCAAAGGTAGTGAATACTCAATCAGACTCTGGATTTATTCTAAAAGTAAGAAGACACAGAATTTGCTGACAGATTGGAAGTACAGATGAGAGAGAAGGAAAAGACAAGAATGACTTCAGGGTTCTTGGTTTGAACACCAGGAAGAAAGTGGTTATTACTGAGAGGAAGACTGCAAGCAGTGAGGTGACTGGAAAGGAAGGAGATCTGCCTATATCTGAATGGTACACTCAAGAAACCTATTAATGCCAGGTAGGCAAAAGGATACATAAGTCTGAAGCTGAGGAGAGGACTGGAGCTACCACTTAGAAACTGACAAAATACAAGTTGTACTTCTTTTTGTATAAACAATTTAACATTAAAATATAAGCCCGCTGATGCTTTCCACACATTTTTCCAATTTTAAAATGCTGAGATTTCCTTCCTATCTATTCTATTCAATTATAAGTTACTTAAATGCGTTACAGTACAGTTCAGTTCAGTCGCTCAGTCGTGTCTGACTCTTTGCGACCCCATGAATCGCAGCATGCCAGGCCTCCCTATCCATCACCAACTCCCAGAGTTCACTCAAACCCATGTCCATCAAGTCGGTGATGCCATCCAGCCATCTCATCCTCTGTCGTCCCCTTCTCCTCCTGCCCCCAATCCCTCCCAGCATCAGGGTCTTTTCCAATGAGTCAACTCTTTGCATGAGGTGGCCAAAGTACTGGAGATTCAGCTTTAGCATCAGTTCTTCCAAAGAAATCCCAGGGCTGATCTCCTTCAGAATGGACTGGTTGGATCTCCTTGCAGTCCAAAGGACTCTCAAGAGTCTTCTCCAACACCACAGTTCAAATCAGTTCTTCGGTGCTCAGCTTTCTTCACAGTTCAACTCTCACATCCATACATGACCACTGGAAAAACCATAGCCTTGACTAGACGGACTTTTGCTGGCAAAGTAATGTCTCTGCTTTTCAATATGCTATCTAGGTTGGTCATAACTTTCCTTCCAAGGAGTAAGCATCTTTTAATTTCATGGCTGCAGTCACTATCTGCAGTGATTTTGGAGCCCCCAAAAATGAAGTCTGACACTGTTTCCACTGTTTCCCATGAAGTGATGGGACCAGATGCCATGATCTTCGTTTTCTGAATGTTGAGCCTTAAGCCAACTTTTTCGCTCTCTTCTTTCACTTTAATCAAGAGGCTCTTCAATTCTTCCTCACTTTCTTCCATAAGGGTGGTGTCATCTGCATATCTGAGGTTACTGATATTTCTCCTGGCAATCTTGATCCCAGCTTGTGCTTCTTCCAGCCCAGCGTTTCTCATGATGTACTCTGCATATAAGTTAAATAAGCAGGGTGACAGTATACAGCCTTGACGGACTCCTTTTCCTATTTGGAACCAATCTGTTGTTCCATGTCCAGTTCTAACTGTTGCTTTCTGACCTGCATATAGGTTTCTCAAGAGGCAGGTCAGGTGGTCTGGTGTTCCCATTTCTTTCATTCCAATCCCAAAGAAAGGCAATGCCAAAGAATGCTCAAACTACCGCACAATTGCACTCATCTCACACACTAGTAAAGTAATGCTCAAAATTCTCCAAGCCAGGCTTCAGCAATACGTGAACCGTGAACTTCCTGATGTTCAAGCTGGTTTTAGAAAAGGCAGAGGAACCAGAGATCAAATTGCCAACATCCGCTGGATCATCAAAAAAGCAAGAGAGTTCCAGAAAAACATCTATTTCTGCTTTATTGACTATACCAAAGCCTTTGACTGTCTCGATCACAATAAAGTGTGGAAAATAAATGAGTTAAATAGCATACAAAAATGAGACGCCTAAAGTCCAATTAAGGAAAAGTAGTGTAAACAAACGACACCAAGGAGTAAAGAGTGTGAATAAGGAAAAGGCAGGTGGTGAGAGGCATCATGGAGACAGTTTAGCTACATGTTACATTAAACAGGTCATTGATTTGTGACTGCCACTGCCTGGATTTAAGGGCAGGAAATTCCATATGAAGAGAGGTCACTTTACAATGATACTCTAGGTAGCAGGGGAATGAGAGACACTCCTATGTAAATGGATCGGAACCATTTTTTTCTCGCTCCTATCCACCCTGTACCTGACTGCTAATCTTACATATGTACAATTTTGTGTTTACCTTCTTTTATGAAATAAGATTGGAATTATGGCTAATTTCATTCATTTTAAGCTATTTCATTGTAGACTTTCTTTAGTTTTGGGAGAACTGCTTTTAGATCACTGTGATACACACACATTTATATCCTGAATTTTTAAAACTTAGCATCATAACAAAGAGTTATAAATACTGCATTAAAATCTAAATTGTAGCAAAATTTTTCATTCATTTTATTATCTCCCCTGTCAGGGCTCCTCATCTAAAGAACTCTGAACACAGAAAATGATTTTCAATGCGGAACTGTTTTTTAAAATTCTCCCAATGCTTGTATACAAATAGTACCATCCCAGAAGCATGAGAGAAATAAGTTAATTCTCTACAATAGATGTCAGAGACACCAGCAGCACCTGGGAACTTGCTGGAAGTGCAAACTCTCAGGTTCTTCCCCCGACTTACTAAATCAGAAACTTTGGGGGTGGGGCCCAGCAATCTACACTCAAGCTCTCCCAGTGACTGATACATGCTAAACTTTGAACATTAAGGCTCAATTCTCTCAAGGAATGTCTGTTGAAAAAGGCTACTAGACCATAAAATCTTGAACATAGAAACCTTATTATGTTTCACTTTTGACTGCCTTATGTAACTAGCATTTAATCCACATTCAGAATTTTGGAATAGTTAAATGAAAAAATCAGAGGTACCCCTCTCTCCAAGTTTCCTTGCTTTTTTACATTCTATGATACCAAGTTACCAGCCCAACCTTTACCCTTCCTTTCTAGTCCTCACTATTCTATAGAACAGGCTATGTCTTTCCAATCAGAATATTATATTTGAACTTTTAAAGTAATTCTGTGGATGCTGCGTCGTCACATTTCACAGCAAGAAAATTCCTTCAGAAGATTATTTCTCCAAAGGCATCAATTTACGGATGAGAAAAATAAATGTGTGGAGCAATCACATGACAAGCACATCCTTAGACACTAAAAGATAAAATTATTACCTTCAGTTAACTTTATCTGGCCTGATTTAAAATAGCTAGTATATTAGATTTAAATAAAGAAAGGTGTTAGAAAGATTGAAAGAATCATCTTTATACCTGGTTTCTGGAAATAAAAATAAATATAACACCAAAATCCATCACTTTATTTATTGGCAACAGAGTGTGCCCTTTTCTCATTCTTTCATCTATACATTAACTATGGGAGGAAAAGATCCCTAACATTAGTAAGAATGCTATTCAGCTACCTAGTGAAATGGCATGCAATGCTTGGCCTCTGCAGGGCACCCAAAGCTGGTACTCTGGGACAACCCAGAGGGATGAGGTGGGAACGGAGGCGGGAGGGGGACACAGGACGGGGGACACATGTATACTTGTGGCCAATTCATGTTGATGTACGGCAAAAGCCATCACAATATTGTAAAGTAAATACCCTCCAATTAAAACAAATTAATTAACTTATTTTAAAAAATACTAAGTTTCCCAGAAAGGAATCTCAAGACTTTACAGTAACTGTTTCATTCAGGTAATGTGGTAGTTTTTCTGACCAACATTTATCCTCCTGGTTATACTCCACCTAGCACAGAGGCTGCCTAAAGAAAGGAGCTCCTCTGATACTCTGTATCCCAAATTGAAAGCAATTTTAATTGTACTCTCATCTTATTTCACAAGGATTCAGAAATTTATAAGCAACATACTGATAATTAAATAAGGAAGGGGATATAGTGTACTGAAGACAGCCTGGTATACGGACTTTGGAGTCACAAAGATCTTTAGGATTTAAGAGTGTGTGTGTGTGTGTGTGTGTGCGCGCGTGCGCGCGCGTGTGTTCGAAGATCTATTCAAGTGTTTTTAAGTTTTTTAAAATTGTAGTTGATTTATGACACTTAATTTCAGGTGTATTCAATATTTTTGCAGATTGTATTCCATTATAGGTTACTATAAGATAATAGATGTAATTCCCAGTGCTATACACAGTAAATCTTCCCTGCTAATCCTATTTTTCACATGCACGCGAGGTAAGTTGCTTCAGTTGTGCCTGACTCTTTATGACCCTATCCACTGCAGCCAACCAGGCTCCTCTGTCCATGGGATTCTCCAGGCAAGAATACTGGAGTGGGTTGCCATTTCCTCCTCCAGAGGATCTTCCTGAACCAGGATCAAACCCACATCTCTTACATTGGCAGGTGTGTTCTTTACCACTAGCGCCACCTGGAAGATCCCCTATTTTTACACGGTGGTTTTTACCTGTCAATGCCATACCTCTGATTTACCCCTCCCCACCTCCACTTCCCCCTCTGGCAACCATAAGTTTGTTTTCTGTCTGTTTGTCTTTTGCATATAATTTATTTATATTATGTTTTAGATTCCACATATGAATGATGTCATATAATATTTGTCTTTCTCTGTTTAACGTATTTCACTAAGCATATCCTCTAGGTCCATGCATGTTGGCAATACTATATTTTTATGTCTGAGCAACATTCCATTGTATGTATATATGTATACATATAGAGATACATCCACACTACACCTTAAGCCATTTGTCTGTTGATGGCACCTGCGCTTGCTTCCGTGTCTTAGCTATTATAAATACTGCTGCTGTGAACACCGGGGTGCACGTATCTTTTCAAATTAGTGTTTTTGTTTTTTTTCTGGATATATCCCCAGGAGTGGAATTGCTGGATCATATGACAGTTCTACTTATAGTTTTTTGAGGAACAGGGATTCCCTTTTCTCCACTTCGTATCCAACATTTGTCATTTGTAGACTTTTTCAAGATAAGCCATTCCAAGCAGTGTGATTTGCATTTCTCTAATAGTCAGCAATGCTGAGCATCTTTTCATACACCTGTTGGCCATCTGTGTGTCTTTATAAAAATATCTACTCAAGTCTTCTGCCCACTTTCTGATCAGATTGTTTGTTGTTTGACTATAAGTACAGGGCTTTACTTCTGGGCTCTTATGTTCCATTAATCTGTGTGTTTTTGTGCTAGGATCATTCTGCTTTGATTACTGTAGCTATACAGTATAGACTGAAATCTGGGAGGGTCTTAGCTCCAACTTTGTTCTTTCTTCTCAGGATTACTTTGGCAATTCTGGGTCGTTTGCAGTTCCATATAAGTGTTAGGATTATTTGTTCTAGTTCTCTATGGATTCAAGTTTTAATTCTTATCTGTACTTGCCCTCGTTTGACAGAATAGAAGCCATAATGTTAGCATACTGCCTCATACTGTTGATTATCAAGTCTTTAGTTATTTTAAAATACAGAATTCTTGAAAATAGAAACTATGTTTAATATTATTTCTGTATTCTCCTACATTATATTCAATTAGGTGTTCAATAAACATTTACTGAACTAATATGGGACAGATTTTAATATATCAGATGAATGTCCCACCTAATAGGTGCCCTTGCTTCCAGATTTCAGCCCCCAAAGCATCCCCTTAAGCCAACTAGCTTAAGACAGATCTGCTTTTGTCCAATTCCACTTAAAAACCTTCCAAGGCTTCTAGCCCTTAAGCTGTTAAAGCAAAGTTCCTGCCAATATCAGAATCGATCTCACCATGGTATCTCTCATAACTCAGACCTACCTCTAGACTACTCAAGCTACAGCAATGCTCTTGCCATGCCCCTATAAACCCCTCCTCAGCAGGCTAACTTCTACTGGGCATCCAGGTCTCAGTTTAGAAGCCGTTTTCTCTATCAAGGTCCCTGATCATGGTTCTCCAAGCCTCCACTACCAATTAGGTGTCCTGCCTCCCTAACCTGGTAATACACTCCACCCACCATCTAATACTATAATAAAGTGCTTAACCTGCTTCCCTAATTACGTGGTAAACTTGAGGACAGGATCACACATTCAGTTTTACACCCACCGTTAAGTTCTGGCACATTATCGAGCATAGTGATAAAGTCCTGTGTTCTCAACAACAGTTTCCAATTTGAAAATACCATCATGCTTATTTCCCTGTTTACTTATAAATAACTGGGGACAAAAACAGCTGGCTGACTGATAGATTAAAGAAAAAGATTCTGGGGCCTTATTCTGCCCACATTTACTACGACACAGAAAGCAAAATCAGCATTAATTTTTTTCAAAGAACAGAAAAACTATTTCATGAGTACTTATTACTAATGGGGGACCTGTTTTGTCTTGGTCCCAACCCCAGAGGTTATAGTCATCAAACTGGATTTGATCCTAAAAGAAGCAGAGCCACGGTTGATAGAAGAAGAAACAGAAGCTGCTGCTCAAACTGGAATGCCATCCTAGGACCAAAAGGTGACAAGCACCTGTTACGGACGACTGAAAAGAATGGCAAGTGAGTCTGCATCCCTGACAGGCCAATGGAACCAGCACTGGAACCAGCCCTAGGCTTCCCTCTAACTTCTCTTACAGTGGCCCTCCATATCCATGAATAAGAAACCAGCAGACATGGTGGGCTGATTGTAAGGGACTTAAAACATCCGAAGATTTCTGCCTGGGGCCCTGGAAGTAATCCCTGCAGATACAGAAGGATGGCCGTACTTAAGGAAAAGGCCCATCCCCCAGTTGTTTCTACCACTCTCTTTCTGATTTCTAGAGCAACTGAAGATGATTTCTGATTGACAGGAAAGACAATACAAGATCAGAAGAAAATTCAGAAAAAAATTTGTATACTCAGAACAGTATAGAGACTAGACTAGAATACTGGAAGCCACAGGGGAAAAGATAGACATAAATAATAATGTGAAAGACCAAAAGAAAATGCGTGGCCAGTGACTGCATAAACTAAGACAAAAAACAGAAGACAGACTGACAAAACATACTGGCAAACGAAGCTAAAGGATTATATCCAAAATGTATCAAAGGCAACCAACAACTCAATAAGGAAAAAAATCCAACAGGAAAAAATAAGTACAGTTACGAACAAGCAATTCAAAGACCTGAAAAATCAAAAGGACCAACAACTGAAAAGATGCTCAGCTTCACAAGTAGTTAGGAAAATGCAGAATTAAGCGCCTTAAGAAACTTTTTAAAGCTGATTTTATATTCAAAGAAAAACATCAGTGATAGTGAGTTTCTGAGGTAAATAGTCACTCTCAGATTGTAATGATGGCAGTAAGAACTGTGTCAACATTTCTGGAAAATAATCTGGCATTATTTGTCAAAATTAAGCAGTATACATTATGTACAAGATACTTGTCACAATATTGTTTGTAATAGAAGACTAGAGACAACACAGATGTCCAAAATGAAAACAGATATGGCTTCAGATATCTACTACTACAAAACTAACCACTTCAAGCTTGCTGCCTCTAAGCAACGTCATTTCTCACAACTCTATAGGTTGGCTGGGCCATCTCTTTGCTTTTTTCACCTCTGGTTCCTCTGCAGATGCATTCAGCTCAACTGTCAGCGAGGTTAGTACATCCAAGATAGCTGGTTGGTGCTGACTGGGGTGTCTTGGTTCTCTTGCTGTAAGCTAGACTGGCTTCCTTTCATGGCAGCTGTGGGAAAGCATTCTTTGAAGTCTTCTTAAAGACTAAACCCCAGAACACATCATATCCATCATATTCATTAGCCAAAGCAAATCATAAGGCTAACCAAGATTCAAGAGGTGGAGAAATAGATAGGAGCAGCAGCAAGGCCTTGTATCAAAGAGGAATACATATTAGTATGGGAGAACTTTATGGTCATTAATCATTCTATCACCGGGAGGTAGGGGTATGTGTGTGTACTATATACATACACACCATGTTCATAAATCTGTAGTTCTATAACAGTAATATTACATAGTTATATATTTCATCACATATATGTATGTTTGTAAATCTTGGAAATATGCTTATAAATTAACTAATGAAATATTGAGCTATGTAAAGTAGTCAGTACGCTGGCCCAGAACACAGAGCACTGAGGGCATGTCAGGAAGGCCAACACAGGTGTGGCCCGGAGGTGAGGATAACAGGGTGTTGTATGCAGACAGGGAGCTGCACAGCGCTGTGGGCCCAGTGAGGGCCTGTGGATCCACAGGCCAATAGGCTCAGCAGTCAATGATGCAGGGTGTGGCAGGGAGAGATATACAGAGATGATGGTCTGCATGACAGAGAAAATGGAAACAAAACAACTGGACAAATAATGAATATAATGAGGTTAATGTGAAGCCAAGCTTCTTACCACCAGAGAAGGCATTATAAACATGGAAAGGGCAAAGACTAAAAGAACCCTGGGATACCGGATTGGAATTGGAAGTATATAAACAAACTCCTGGTTTTATAACATATGTACACAGGTATAGAAACAATGATGGATGTATATGAGTGTATTATATATATAAATACATGTATATAAACCATATTCACACATTTCCTAGTTCCTATAAGCAATGACACCCCAGCGGCAATGAGCAAACTAAGTCTCTAAACTTTTGTTTTTAAAACCCATCTTCTACATAAAAATACCAAATAAGGCTCCTTGGAGAAATGGCTGATTCCAGGGCTAGGCCAGGCAAAGTACAATACGAATCAGGAACAAACAGCATGTGCCAGAAGTGCACAATGAATGAGACAGCGCATGATAAGTTGGCATGGGAGCCAGCTTGAAAGGGCGCCCACTGGCTAAACCAGGGACAACTGAGACAGCAAAATAAAGAATAAGTAACAAATCACAGCACGCTAAAATCAAAACCCATGAGTCCTTACTGATTTAATAAACTCATAAACAGAGGAGAAAGCAAAGTTCTACCTTAAAATACCAACTAATACACGTAAAAGGACTAACAGAAACAGAAAAATATACAAGCAATTAATTCAGGTGGGAGTCATCACTGATACCCACACCAAGGCTAGTGAGTAGAGGTTTGAAGAGACTCAAGATGTGTAATTTTGGAATACCTCTTCACACATACACTGATCAAATGCAAAAGGACACCAAGGTGTTTATCACCAGCAGCAGCGCGATTTGACATCATATGCCTGCGCATGCAAGGCACCAGGAATGGCACAGCGCACTTCAGTGGTATTCCTGCCAGGAATGTCAGACTTGATTGGAGTCACGAGAAAATAGCACACGGGCCTAGGTTAAGGGTCATCCTAAAGAACGGAGGGTCTGTACTTCCTAAAACTGTCAAAGACATGAAGACGGGGGAAAAGGAAGCTGAACAAGTCTGTAAAAACATGACAACTAAATTCAACATGTATTCATGGATACGATCCTAGACCAGAAAAGAAACAGATATTGTTGGGAGAGTCAATGAAATATGAACAGGTTGGTAGGGTTGTTGTATCAATGCCTATTTTCTGATTTGTAGGGTTACATAAGACAGTGCTTTGTTTTTGAGAAATAGACACTGTATTATTTATGGGCGATGGAACACCATGTCTATAGCTTGCTCTAAAAGTTTCAAAAAAAAAAGCCTGTGATGATGGGTATATATGTATGCATTTATACACACATACACAAACATGTATGTAACATACATATAAAGAAATAGAACAGGCAGTGGAAGAAATACAGTAAAATATAAACAATGGTGAAATCCGAATGAAGGAGATATAGGAGTTCTTTGTACTGTTCTGGCATCTTTTCTGTTAAACCTGAAATGATTTCAAAAGTTTTTTTTTAATGTTATTATCAATATGTGATATAGAACATCTGGTGTTACAGCAAATGATAAGCAGCTATTGTCTGAAGCTAGGAGACAGAATGAAAACACTGCCTTAATATGTATATTTACATACTTTCCTTTCCAATACCCAGAGGGGAAACATGAATAGGAGGGCAATGTTTTTATGCATTTGGCATAAAGGCATCTCAATGTCTCTGCTTTTGAATTGTATTTATTTTGGCTGTGCTGGGTCTCCGTTGCTGTGCGGGTTTTTTAGTTGCAGCGAGTGGGGGCTGTTCTCTAGCTGCGGGATGCGGGCTTCTCACTGCAGCAGCTTCTTTTATTGTGGAGCTTGGGCTTGGTTGCCTGTGGCATGTGGGATCTTCCTGGACCAGGGATTGAACCCATGTCCCCTGCATTAACAGGCAGACTCTTAACCACTGAACCACCAGGGAAGTCACATTTCAGGGTTTTTAAGTGAACTTTCTTATCTCCTCATGGATTTTAAATAGGTGGAATTCTGACTTTATTCATCTGTGTGGTCCCAGTACCTAACACATTAATGGTTTTGTCAGTTATATCTTAAATACAAATTCTACCCCCAGTATTATTCCGATCAGAAAATACAGTGATCTAAGTACCAAGAATTCTACCACACTGAATTCTATGTCAAGCTAAAATATATACATATATATTAAACTGATGTTTGAAAAATATCAAGGATTATCTTTCTTAGGAACTTGGAAGATTATATGCTCTACATTCCTAAAAACAAGAATATATAATCAGAAGCAAAAGGCCTTAGTCTAAAGAATGGCTAACTGTTGACAGTTTTGGGTTTAAAAAAAAAAAAAGGGAAAAAAAACCACAAAACCCCAAAAAACAGAATACAAATGAAACTTGGTCTAAAGACCTGACACTGGTTGATCATCTTTTAAAAAGTCTAAGAGGGTCTGAAAAATAATTAGATTGAACTATATCAAAGTGCTGATACAGCATATATCCTTCCAATAGATGAGTTAAGATCATTTCTAAATCAGAAGGAATACATTTTCATTGCAGAAACCAAAACTCTTCAAGGCATCAAAGAACTGTTAAAATTAAACTCAAAATGTTTAAAAGCTGAATAGATTTTATATTGCTCAATACTCTCTCCTTCATGGAGAATACAAATATTTTTAGTACATTTTCTAGGCTCTTGGTCCCACTGATTAACTAGAAAAAAAAAAAAAGTTACATATGCCTGAAAATCTATGTTACAGGTAACCATACAGAACTTCAGAACTGTCTTTTCAAAGGTTTAAACAACTGAAAACTACATTTTGATACTATACAATTCATCTGTTTCAGTAAATAAAAGATACTAACACCTTATGAAATTAGAATCTTTCATTCAAAGTATTATTAACCTGACCTGACCAAGGGGTAAAAGACTTATACACTGAGAACTATAAAACATTAATAAAGGAAACTGTAGATGAGTCAAAGAAATAGAAAGATATCCCATGTTCTTGGATTGGAAGAATTAATATTGTTAAAATGGCCATACCACCCAAAGCAATCTACAGGTTTAATGTGATCCTTATTAAATTACCCATGACATTTTCCACAGAACTAAAATGTGTAAATCCTAAAACTCATACAGAACCATGAAATTCGGCCCAGAATTGCCAAAGCAATCCTGAAGAAAAAGAACAAAGCAAGAGGCATCAGCCTCTCAAGCTTGCAACAATACTACAAAGCTACAGTAATCAAAACAGCATGGTATTGGCACAAAAACAGACATACGGATTCATGGAACAGAACAAAGAGCCCAGAAATAAACCCACACATCTAAAGTCATTAATCTTCAACAAAAGAGGCAAGAATATACAATGAGGAAAAAGACAACTCTTCAACAAGTGATGTCAAGGAAAGCTGGACAGCCACATGTAAAAAGAACACATCCTCTCATCATATGCAAAAATAAATTCAAAATGGCTTAAAGACTTAAACATTAGACACGACACCATAAAACTCCTAGAAGAGAACATAGGCAAAATATTCTGACATAAATCATATCAATGTCTTCTTTGGTCAGCCTCCAAAGGCAACAGAAATTAAAAACAAAAATAAACAAATGGAACCCAATTAAACTTGCAAGTTTTTGCAAAGTAAAAGAAACCATAAAAAAAAGAAAATAATGAAAAGACAACCTACAGAACAGGAGAAAATATTTGCAAAATGATGCAACTGACAAGGGCTTAATTTTCAAAAAATACAAATAGCTCTTACAAGTCAAAAACAAAACAAACAGCCCAATCCAAAACTGGGCAGAAGATCTAAATAGACATTTCTCCAAAGAAGAAATACAGATGGTCAATAGGCACACAAAAAGATGCTCAACACCTCTAATTATTAGGGAAATACAAATCAAAACTACAGTGAGTTACCACCTCACACCAGTAAGAATGGCCACCACCAAAAAGTCTACAAATAACAAATGCTATAGGAGGTGTGGAGAAAAGGGAACCCTCCTACACTACTGGTGGGAATGTAAGTTGTTGCAGCCACTGTGGAAAATGTACGGAGGATCCTTAGAAAACTAAAAACAGAATTACCATATGGATCCAGCAATCCCACTCTTGGGCATGTATCTGGACAAATCTATAATTCAAAAAGATACATGTACCACCCCCATGTTCAAAGCAGCACAATTTACAACAGCCAAGACACGGAAGCAACCTAAATGTCCACTGATTGATGAATAAAGATGTGGTACATATATACAATGGAATGCTACTCAGCTATATAAAAAACAAGAATGAAAAAATGCCATCTGCAGCAATATGATGCAACTGTGGAAAATTCTGAAAGAGATGGGAATACCAGAACACCTGATCTGCCTCTTGAGAAATCTGTATGCAGGTCAGGAAGCAACAGTTAGAACTGGACATGGAGCAACAGACTGGTTCCAAATAGGAAAAGCAGTTCGTCAAGGCTGTATATTGTCACCCTGTTTATTTAACTTATATGCAGAGTACATCATGAGAAACGCTGGACTGAAAGAAACACAAGCTGGAATCAAGATTGCCGGGAGAAATATCAATAACTTCAGATGACACCACCCTTATGGCAGAAAGTGAAGAGGAACTAAAAAGCCTCTTGATGAAAGTGAAAGTGGAGAGTGAAAAAGTTGGCTTAAAGCTCAACATTCAGAAAACGAAGATCATGGCATCCGGTCCCACCACTTCATGGGAAATAGATGGGGAAACAGTGGAAACAGTGTCAGACTTTATTTTTCTGGGCTCCAAAATCACTACAGATAGTGACTGAAGCCATGAAATTAAAAGATGCTTACTCCTTGGAAGGAAAGTTACGACCAACCTAGATAGCATATTCAAAAGCAGAGACATTACTTTGCCAACAAAGGTCCATCTAGTCAAGGCTATGGTTTTTCCTGCGGTCATGTATGGATGTGAGAGTTGGACTGTGAAGAAGGCTGAGCGCCGAAGAACTGATGCTTTTGAACTGTGGTGTTGGAGAAGACTCTTGAGAATCCCTTGGACTGCAAGGAGATCCAACCAGTCCATTCTGAAGGAGATCAGCCCTGGGATTTTTTTGGAAGGACTGATGCTAAAGCGGAAACTCCAGTACTTTGGCCACCTCATGCGAAGAGTTGACTCATTGGAAAAGACTCTGATGCTGGGAGGGATTGGGGGCAGGAGGAGAAGGGGACGACAGAGAATGAGATGGCTGGATGGCATCACTGACTCGATGGACGTGAGTCTCAGTGAACTCCGGGAGTTGGTGATGGACAGGGAGGCCTGGCGTGCTGCGATTCATGGGGTCGCGAAGAGTCGGACACGACTGAGCGACTGATCTGATCTGATGCAACTAGAGATTATCATACTAAGTGAAGTAAACAAGAAACAGAAAGACAAATACCACACGGTATCACTCGTATGTGGAATCCAAAATATGACACAAATGAACCTATCTATGAAACAGAAACACAGAGAGAAGAGACTGGTGGTTGCCACAGGGAGGGGACTGACAGAGGGATGCAGCAGGAGGCTGGGGGTAGCAGATACAAGTTTTTACCTAAATAGGTAAGCAGCAAGATCCTACTGTACATCACAGAGAACTACATTCAATATTCTATGATAAACCATAATGGAAAAGAGTATTTTTAAAAGAATGTATATATATTTATAACTGAATCAAATGGTTATACAGCAGTAATTAACACGTTGTAAATCAACTTTACTTCAACTTTAAAAATTGTTTTACCTACAGGAAAAAAAATTAAACAGTTATAGCTATATAACAAGTTTATACATAACTATATAACAAGGACTTCCCTTGTGGCTCAGCTGGTAAAGAATCTGCCTGCAATGCAGGAGACATGGGTTCGATCCCTGGGTTGGGAAGATCCCCTGGAGAAGGGAAAAGCTACCCACTCCAGTATTCTGGCCTGGAGAATTTCATGGGCTATATAGTCCATGGGGTCGCAAAGAGTCGGACATCACTGAGCAACTTTCACTTTCAACTATATTACAAATCTTTTTCCTTAATGGGAAATCTTAATGTCAAATCTTTTCTAGCGTATAACAAATAAAACAATATTCAGCATTACTATAAACCAGAATCTGTGTGGTTTTTAAATGGAGATAAAATACTTCTTAGGAAAGTAATAAGAATCAAATGAAATAATGTAATAACAAAATACATGGTGGTAAGTGTGAATTAAACATTCAATAAATGGCCTTTACTGTGTTAATTCTCATAGAAAGGAAGTCAAACAATCCTGAAATATGGTCAAGTGACTTAAAAACGTATTAGAGATGTCTGTAAAGGCATATGGATAAAATCACAGTCAAATATACACAATGGCAAATTCAACAAGGAAAGGAATCTTAATTTACTCATCCTTGAAGTCCCTGAATCTAACACACAGCCTGGTACACAGAGTAGGCATTTAATAAAGGTTACTGAAATGAAGTGAATATGAAAGTTAGTCATCTGAAAAAAAAAAAACAAACAGGTAATCTGAGGTTGTCTGAAAAATAAAGAATCCCCAAATTACCAATACTATTGTCCGAGTAAATCACACTTTGAGAAAGAAAACAAAATACCTACACATTTTAAGACCATGCACAGAAACTCCTCTCAGACTGGTCTTTTTAATAATGACGAAGTCACTCTCAAATCTGTTTTGGCAAATGTGTCATATATAAAGTTCAATATTAGAAATATTTTAAAATTTCATCAATTAACTGTGCATCCCCAAATGGGGAAAAGTACCCAAAACACTGAGGAATCTTTCCTAACTTCCATTGGAGGAGAATCAGATCAACTTAAATCATGGTTCTTCCATCTATTTATATATGAAAATTAGTTTAAGCTTTTACCTACAAGTAAGTTGTAAATACACATATTTCACTTTCACAAGTTCAAATGCACACCCCAGAGAAGGAAACAAAAAAACCCAAACTCTCTCAAAAGTGGGTAGTGCTCCTATAGGAGTATAAAAGAGTAGCAAACAAAATTTCCCTCCCATGTCTCAGCAGCCACCTGTTACAGCCCACACTTATGGCACAGGCAGCATGGTTCGGGAACACTTTCATATTGAAAACTCAAAATTCCCAGTGCAATGGACGAGGGAAAAATCATAATGTGGAGATACAGCCCTATCTTCTCCACTCTAAGTCCAGAGGTAGTAGAGGTCAATACACTTTTTTTTTAAAAGATTTTCTTCAAGTTATTGCCCATTTTACTAAACGTAAAAACCACACCCTTAGTAATACATTTGACTCTGTGCGGTGCTTGGCTTCTGAAACATGCCAGGAAAGTACATTTCCAGAGAGACAGCTGGAGCTACATCTCTTAAGCCTACTTCAAACTAAAATCTGTGAACAGTGTGCAGTTACAAATCAAATAATAGTCTCAAATCAACTGCTGGGAGGTTTTGAGAACAAAAAAAAATTACTGTTAAATACATTTACCTTTCTGAACAAAATGATGTTTTTTGTTTTTAGGGAAAAAAAAAACACCCACACACCAAAGCTACCAGTCTACATAAGAGAATAATTTAAAGAAGAGTAACAGAGAGCCTGCAATACACAGAGGAAAATCATTCTTAAATTCTCTTTTGCTTTCTACAATGCCTTTAAAAGTATAAACTACATGAAGGCACCTAAGTCACCAGACACTGTCAGCGTTACAGTTATTCTTAAGGGTAATTTCTGGAAAGTTCTGCAGTGGCAATTTAAAAAAAGCAAACCAAATTTTAACGAAGAAAAAAATGCTTAGTTCAAAATCTGGAAATACACGTTGATGGTTTTTACGGTGAATTCTTTTTTTTCTTTAAACTAAGAAACAGGAAGGTGACAGGCACAATGGTGAGTAACATCTGTAGGTGGCTGAGCCAAACCAAATTCAAAAAGATCTCTGTGGAATTAAGGATTTCAAATAATATCTTGACAAATATAATATGACATGATCAAAAACCACTTTAGCTACTTTTTTCCTTTACTAAGAAAGCAAAACCTTCCAGTACAAAGGTTTTCACATCACACACACTGGAAGAATTAAATGTAAATCCAAAACACTAAAATTATCAAAAGGCAACCAAAACACATTTGAAAAAATGAGACTTCCGTTTTTCATACCGATTTCTCAGACCTACTAGTAAATCTCCCCTGGAATGGGTCTTCATTTCAATTTAAGATTGTTCAATATGCCACTTCTTGTGAATACAGCTTGTGAGACTAATTCTCCAAACCTCCTCCGGAGATGCTTAATTACAGCTCTAATTCCAATTTCCTGCGACTCAGTCACACACAGAAAACAGCTTATATACACAGGAGAGGAGAGGAATGGAGGTCCAGGGGAGCGGCCCGTTTTTGTGTGGTGGCAGAAGCTGCAAAAATAAAGGTTCACTGGAGCTATTATCCCCACCCATCACAGCCCTCCAGAACGCTTTCATCCATCCACCCGCTCCAGACTCTCGAGCTCTCCAGAACGGATGAACCCGTGGCTTTCCACGTCTCAGAGGATGGGCGGGGGACGCTCTGAGGTCCGGGGTACACATAGAAAAAGAGGGAGGGCACAGATCCTTTGAGGACGGAGGGACAAGGAGATGCATCCAGATGAGGAGGCTGGGACGCGCCACGGAGACACCGAGGCTTGCAAATTCGCTGACAGAAAAGCTCACAGGAGGCAGACAGGGGATGTTGCCTGTTCAGAGACGGGAACAGACAATCCTCCAGAAGAGAAGGGAGACGGCATCTGTAAGAGTCCCGGGAGGGCGTGAACTAGGTAGCGCTGAACTCGGAGCTCAAAATGGGTAGAAACCGCCTCAAAAAGACCCGCACGGCGAGGCTGAGACTTACGGTTACTTCCCGGGCTGAGGGTAAGGGTCGGGTGGACCCTGCAGCTCTGCAGCTCTGCCACCGCCGTGGCGCCCCTGTCTCTCCAGCCGAGCCGGTGACCTCAGGTACTCTATGCGCCCCACCCACCCGGGGGGACGCCCCTTCTCGGCGTGCGCCCCCTCCTCGCTGGCCCGGACGCGCCCGCCTGCCAGAGACTGCTGGGGCCGAGTGCGCACTGGAGGCCCGCGGGGACGCAGCGAGAGCTAGAGGCGCCCGCGGCGAGGCTCAGACTGGGCGGGCGCCCCCCATCCCTCTCCGGCCGCCGCGCCGCCTTACTCGGGGGAGGGGAAGAGGGGGCGGTGGCTCTCGCCTCCGCCTCGCGGTCAAGTCCGGCTCAGGCTCCAGCCTGGAGCGCGCGCGCGCGCAGCCCGGGCCGTCCTCCTCCCCTCCCCCGCCTCCGGCTCAACTGCTGGCGCGCCCGCAGCCGCCACCACCCCGTCCCCGAGCCGCTCGCCACCAGCCCCAGACAGCCGGCACCCCAAGCGAAAAGCGGCAGGAACGGCAGCACCTCGGCCACCGCCCCGGAAGCTCTTCCCCACCAACCGGGAGGCTTCAAGGGGTGTGAACCCGGAAGCGATTTCCTCGCCCCGGTAGCAGCGGGATGGAACGCTAAGGCCTTTGAAGACCTGGAATCCCGTAATTTAGAGAGCAGGTGAAGTGTGTATGGCGCAGAGCTCAGAGGCGAGCAGAGGCCAATAAAGAGCCGGTGGACAAGAGGCTCTCCGATCCCAGAGACCGGATCTCTCGAGTTGCCGGGTGTGGGTCGCGGCCGTACACGCCGGGCGGCTTCAACGGGCGACCGAGTGTTCTCCTGTCACAGGAAGTTGGGCCTGGCCGCTGGGAAAGCGAAGGGAAGGCGGAATGAAAAAGCAGTGAAGGGCCCCCGCCCCCGCCCCCAGGTGACTGTCCCACCCACTGAGTTGAATGTAGCGGCCCGGGAGGCACTCGGCCCCCAGCACGGGTGAGACGAGGAGGACGGTCCAGACTCCAACGAGAGAGACGGAGAGGTAGGAGGCCGAACTGTCTCCATCCAGGCAAGGACTTCATTTCTTATAAGTAGTTACAGAGAAGCCAAAGACACTTTTTGGGTGGCATCTCTTTGTGCAAAGAGGCGTGCCCGCCCTTTTCTGGTAATGGACGCTGATGGGTGGTGGTGGCCGAGGAAAACGCCTAGGAAGTTTTTATTTTTGTCACTTCAGGAAAAGCGATTGACAGCAGCTCGCCCCTCCTCTCTGTCTTCTGCGTCATTTAAGGCTTTTGGCTGTCTTTCTTTGCTTGTTTCTTCGTGGTGTTTTTAGCTTCACCAGAAATTTTTCATCTAGCTGACCTGACTCCGGATTTCACCTCCATTCCCATCTCACGCATGGAGAGGTTTTTTAACTTCAGTCTGCTTGCCAGTGCTTCCTCACCATCATGTCTTTTAACTGTTTTGATGTCCTTATTTATTTGGGGGAAAATGTCAAAAGCTCGAAAATGTTTTCATAACAATAGAAAATCAAATATTTTATGGTCTTTTTTACTTAATCCCATGTTAGGTGTATTGGTTATTTTTCCCTTCGAACTGGGTTGTGGAACCACAGTAGGACTTGATATAAAGTATATTTGGATATACTACAGATGAAATCAGGCTCCCCCAAATAACCTCCTCAAATGTTCACTGTAGGAATTCATTAGTTCCTTCTCTGTTAGTCAGATTTAGTATAATTGCCTTCAAAAGTTATTTGAAGATTATTAAATATCTTACAGAATAGAATGTGACTTAACAGAAAGAAAGAACTTGAAAATTACCAATGATGCTTTTTCATATTACCTAATGTTTGGTAGAACTGGTTCAAAGGACAGGAACAGAGCAAACTAGAAATAGCACCAATGACTGTTTTCTATTCTGCTTTATTATTATTTCCTCTCTTTTTATTACTGTAAGCCAATTTGAGTGGCAAAAGGATGAAATTTTTAATGGTCAGCCTATCCTTGGAGGGAAATTCTTACTGATATTTAGTTGCCATCTCTTGTCTCTAATACTATAATGCTTTAAAATATTAAATCGTTTAATGAGAGTAGAGAAGTGGCTAGTAACTTAGCTACTCCGCCTCGGTTTTTTTCTTCTGTAAAAGGGAGATAACAACAATAATAACTACGTCATTAAGTTTGGGGAAGAATAAAATGAGTTAATGCATGTAAAGCCCTTAGCACAGTATCTAGGATGTAATAATCATTGTAAGTGGTGGTAATTATTCATATTATTTTAAAAAGTTGAGAAACTTTGCTTAAGGATGAAGGAGGGAATCAGGTACATCCTACAGAGCCCTAATGCTCAATTTTTTTGTTTTTAATTCATGAAGTACACTTTCTGATCATTGTTGCTAATTTATATTAGCATGTACTTTGCAAATTGGTAAATCATCTTGTCTGGAGTAGGAAATGGCAACCCACTCCAGTATTCTTGCCTGGAGAAGCCCATGAACAAAGGAGCCTGGCAGGCTACAATCAATGGGGTCTCAAAGAGTCCGACAGGACTGAGCAGCTGCACACACAAATCATCTTGTCAGTTTTGACTTCTGGTAACTAAATTTACAATACCTATATTCATGTACTGAATCTTCTCTTTTTCTGCACTGCAAAAATACTTTGAAAGTTTGTCCATCTTGGGGATTCCGTGGCGGTCCAGTGGTTAATTCAGATTGTGCATGCATTGCCTAGGTCCCATTTTCAGTCCCTGGTCAGGGGACTAACATACTGCAAGTCTTGTGGCATGGCCTAAATAAATAAATTTCATTAAATTTGTCCATCTGTACTCTATGTAGTAAACGTTTCTTCTTAGCAACATTATTGGCAGTTTGTTCAACAGGACCTGCCCCATGAGGACTAAATGGTGTCTGTTCACCCCATTTTTCACCCAGTCATAGAGATGAGAGATGCCCATGTTTTCAAATGATGCCTGGTAGGTCTCAGGCCAAATGAGAACCTCTTCACTTATTTGTAAGGCATCATTAGTCAGGCAACATAGTATCACTTATGCCTAAGCATTTTCCAAAATAGAATGATTGGTGAACAAAATGCCACATTTCTTCCTATTCTTAGTCACTTGAAGGCTTATCTAAAATTCTGTCTAAACACATTACAAACTAGTTATACCATTTTCTGTTATTTTTAGCTCAAATTACTCTCTCTCAATCCTTTTGCATGTGATTCTGCCTTAGCAGTTTTGTCTTCATATATTAGTAGCTTTTGTTCTTTTCCTAACTTAAGCCTTTGTTTTCTTCCTTCACGTCACTGGAAGTATGTATATTTCAAATATTCTTTTTTTTTATTGTATCACATTTATCTTTTAAAAATTCAATGTACTGTGCAATACCAAATATTCTAGATGAGTAATAAGTATTAGTAAATAAAGCACTTTGCCAGTAGATTTTTTTTTTTTAACAGGTGACCAACAGTTTAATCAGTTCGCTTTAAAGTGTGTTTAGAAAACTAAGAATTACTTGATTTCTCATTTTAGATGCTTAATAGAAAAAGGGTTTCTGTAATTGTGCCATATATGTTATACAGTGTATTCATAATACAGTGTCTTTCTTTTGGGGACTGTCAATATTCAAAGAGGCAGGCATACATTTCAAAACTTATTAGGTTTTATATCCTGAAGTCATTGTTAATCTGAGGTGAAAAGTAAGTGCTAAATTGGAATTCTGAGAAGAAAAAAGTCTCATTGTTTTTCACTAATAGGAAGTTCTATTGCATGAGGTGGGTTTTAAGATGGTCTTATGAAAAAATTGAACTGAAAAAAATCCCACAAGGTATAGAGTGAGAATGCATGTCTTCAAAACTTCTCACAAAATGAAATGTCTCAAACCTAATGTTCTATCGTAGTTTCTCTGTTATCTATAGTTTGTCTGGATCTAAATTAGTGAAAATTTTTATAACCTAAAAATTTTTATAATTTATAAATAAATCTTATAATTTAAAGTTTTATTACTTAAATAATTTATAGATTAAAATAATTTAAAATTTTTGTACAATAATAATTTTTTAAAAATTTTAGCTAGTGTTTACTTAAAATGTCAAAGGTTACTGAATTTTAAAAGCATTCTTTTTAGGGAAATTTTCTAGTTTTAAGGTGGTGGAAGGGAGTAAATTAAAGATTTTTTGTTATTATGTAAAGAAGTGAATTAAAGATTTCAAAATGACTTTATTTTGCAGTTGAGAAAACAATAAAGTCCTCTATCTCCTCTCAGATGACATTCAAAACCTTTCTTGAAAATGAGCTCTTTTTTTCTGAGAGTTGGAGCAATAAGGAAATTATTAAATATAAACAGATCATTTTAATGCCTAATGGACTTTTAAAAAAACTGAAGAAGGTTCATCTTACCATGGCCAGGAAAGCAATTCCTTGCTTGATGTTCTTCTCAAAACTTACTGGCATATAAATGAGAGGTAAATTTTAAAAAAAAATAAAATATATTCAGTGCAAAGAGATGTTTAGTCTCTCAGTCGTGTCTGACTCTTTGCATCCCCATGAACTATTGCTCACTATGGGTATTCTCCAGGCAAGAATACTGGAGTGGATTGCCATGCCCTCCTCCATGGGATCTTCCCAACTCAGAGATCAAACCCAGATTTCCTGCATTGCAAGTGGATTCTTTACCATCTGAGCTACCAGGGAAACCCATGAAAAAGAAAAATTAGTCCAGCCATGAAAAGAAAAATTTATAAGAGCACTTTATGAGGAGATGGGACTATGAAACAACCAAGAAAGTGCTTGAGCTTCAATTACTTGTTGGAAATTGCCCAGTGGAGACTTAAAATTAGTCTGGGGGAAAAAGTGTACATGTGTATATGTATGTGTGTGTATATATATACATATACATATATATATTTGGAAGCAAACTTTTTAATTATCCACAGAATTGATAATGGAAGTGAAGAACATTTTTAAGTCGATATCAGAAAGCTTTTATCAACTGATTTAATGTTTTTGTGTCTGTGATAGGCATCTCCAATGAATATTAAACTATCCTTTCAGTTCAGTTCAGTTCAGTCGCTCAGTCTTGTCCAACTCTTTGCAACCCCATGATGGCAGCACACTAGGCCTCTTTGTCCATCACCAACTCCCGAAGTCCACCCAAACCCATGTCCATCTAGTCGGTTATGCCATCCAGCCATCTCATCCTCTGTCGTCCCCTTCTCTTCCTGCCCCTAATCCCTCCCAGCATCAGGGTCTTTTCCAAAGAGTCAACTCTTCGAGTGAGGTGGCCAAAGTATTGGAGCTTCAGCTTCAGTCCTTCCAATGAACACCCAGGAGTGATCTCCTTTAGGATGGACTGATTGGATCTCCTTGCAGTCCAAGGGACTCTCAAGAGTCTTCTCCAACACCACAGTTCAAAAGCATCAATTCTTCAGTGCTCAGCTTTCTTCACAGTCCAACTCTCACACCCATACATGACCACTGGAAAAACCATAGCCTTGACTAGACGGACCTTTGTTGGCAAAGTAATGCCACTGCTTTTCAATATGCTATCTAGGTTGGTCATAAACTATCCTTTAGTTCATCCAAATATCAAAATTCTTTTTAAAGATTCTGGAAAGAATGTCAATCGCAGCTACCTATTTCTAGCTTCCAAACTTAACAATATGACATTCACTTTTGGAATTTATGAATACTATTCTGAATCACTATTTCAAGGCATTTTTACTTAGTTATTTATAAGACATTTCATAATTATATCACCTTTTTTACAGGTCCAAAAGGCAGATTCTTAACTAAGAATCTGTTAAGACCTATGAAAGTATATATCCCCATTAAAAAAAAAAATCTACCTTTAATAGAAAAGGAAACAAAGACTACAAGGTATCTGAAATTATTCATAGAGGTTTACTAGTGGTGAGATGTGATCAGTCATCTCTGACTTGCTTTTTATATAGTACATATATTCTAAGACAGAAAAACCAACATTTTATTAGTTGTTCTCATCATGATTATGTCTCCTTTAATCTTTCAAGGGATTTCTTTGTTTTTATAAAGCAATGGGAAATCCAGAAAACATAGAGGATGCATACGTTGCTGTTATTCGGCCGAAGAATGCTGCCAGTCTCAATTCTCGGGAATACAGAGCTAAGTCATATGAAGTGAGCACAGCTGACTAACATTTGATTTTCTACCACTGAATGTCATTCTCCATTATCATTTTCATTCACATTTAAAGTCTTACCATAGCCTGTAAATTATTGATAACGTAGATATTGACAAGCTAGAATTTACGATTATAGAGCTCGTCCCATCACCATGTCTTTTTTTTTTCTGCTGCATGTATTTTGACCATTTTTTTCTATTCATTGATATGGATAAATTCTTAGATAGTGAAAGTTACTTATTAGAGTTTTGCATATATAATTTATGAGAGTTTGGTTTTTACTAGAGTTTCTGGAATGGCTTGCAAAAAAAATTGCAAAATTCCAGTCTAAATTTTATTATGGTTATTTTTCAAAACTCTATTTTTAACAGTTCATTTAAAAATATCTTTACCTTTAATTGTTTTAGGCAATTAAGTTACTTCTCTGAAATCTTGAATACATTATTAGTATTAGTAAACATGACTGAGGCACAAAAAAAGAAAAGCCCAAAGCAGATTTTTATCTTTACTATGCAGCAGATTCAAGCATCATAAAATACTTCTAGTCTAATCCGCTCAGTCCTGTCCAACTCTTTGTGACCCCATGGGCTGGCAACCCCATGGGCTGTAGACCACCAGGCTTCTCTGTCCATGGAATATCCCAGGAAAAAATATTGGATGGGTTTGCCATTCTCTTCTCCAGGGGATCTTCCTGACCAAGGGACTGAACCTGCATCTCTGGGTATTCTGCTTTAATTGCCTTTTCAAGGTTAGTTATCTGAAACCTATTAAAGGATACTGCAAGGATTCTGAGGAGGCTGCCATTCAGCAGTGCTGTGGCTTACTAGTTCTCAGTCCTGGCTACACTTTAAATCACCTGGGGAAGTTTAAAACTTCAGTACCACAACCTTACTCCCCTGACATTCCAATTTACTAGGTCTGAGATGAAGCTATACATTGATCCTGTTCTAAAAGGGTACATGTTATTCTAATATGCAGCTAGGCTTAAGGTTAAGAAAGATTTCTGGCTATATTTTAGGGCAAGTACATTTTATTTTAAACATTCTCTTAATGTTGTTTTTCTCATCCAAGATTTTGTTGCATGAAGTTCCCATTGAAGGACAGAAAAAAAAGAGAAAGAAGGTTTTGTTGGAAACTAAACTGCAAGGTAACAGTGAAATAACACAAGGCATATTGGATTATGTAGTAGAAACCACCAAACCAATTTCTCCTGCAAACCAGGGTATCAGAGGTAAGAAATTTTTCTCTTTAACACAGTTGGTTTTAATTGCTTGTGAAGGAAGACATTTTAAAAATATATTAAAGTCAGTTTCTTTTTATGTTCCTTTTCATTGAAAAACTTGAAAAAGACTCATTATTTCTGGGGTTTTTTTTTAAGGTGGAACCAAACTCCCTTCAAGAAGTTCCTTGACTATAATGCTTTTTAAGTTAAAAAATATTTTTTAAATATTTTAATAATTTTAAGTAAAAAAAAAAATTGAAAAATATTTTTGCAGTTTCTTTTTTTTTAATTGGAGTATAGTTGCTTTACAATGTTGTGTGAGTTTCTGCTGTACAGCAAAGTAAATTAGCTATATATACACATAAATCCCCTTTTTTGATTTCCTTCGCATTTAGGTTGCTTCAGAGCACTGAGTAGAGTTCCCTGTGCTGTACAGTCGGTTCTCATTAGTTACCTATTTTATACATAGCAGTGTATATGTACGTCAGTCCCAGTGTCTCAATCCGTCCCACCCTCCCCTTCTTCCCTTTGTATCCATACGTTTGTTCTCTCTCTCTCTGTCTCTATTTCTGCTTTGCAAAGAAGTTCATCTATGACATTTTTCTAGATTTTACATGTACGCCTTAATATATAATATTTTTTTCTCTCTGACTGACTTCACTCTGTGTGACCATCTCTAGGTCCATCCATATCTCTGCATATGGCACAATTAAGTTGCTTTTTATGGCTGAGTAATATTCCATTGTATGTACGTACCACATCTTTGCTCATTGCTCTGCTGCTGGATTTTTACGTTGCTTCCATGTCTTGGCTATTGTAAATGGTGCTGCATTGAACATTAGGAAGCATATATCTTTTTGAATTATGGCTTTCTCCAGATATATGCCCAGGAGTGGGATTGCTAGATCATATGGCAGTTCTAAAAAAATATTTCAATTGTGTTAATGATTTGTTCAAGAAAGAGAGGAAGCCAAAGTGGCTTGAAAACTAAAAAGAAAGCACAAGTTTTTTTGTTAGAAGTATAATTTCCCTAGATAAGTATCTTTGAACTACTGTTTTTATTTCTTTACTCCAGGACACAGAAAACTATAAACCTCTCTCCATAACTAAGTAGCAGTTAAGATTCTGTGTATTAGAGCAAGTCATATAAATTACCAGGTAGCAGAGGTTTTCTTCCCATTTGGTCACAAGAAGAAAATCATTTTCAACAAGCCAAACTGTGAACTGTAGAAATATTCACTCTAAAAGGTAGAGGCCCCATTTACAAGATAATCTATAGCTTATGAAACTGATTAAATATCAATGATCAATTTTATCAGGCTGTGCCTCAAAAGAAGCAGATAGCAGTTAGAAGTTCTAGAAATTATACATCTGTCCAGAATTCAGGCATTATAATTGAAAAGGTAAAGCTAATTTCAGTCAGACAACTGTTGAGAGCAGTTGTTGGTAGTGAAGTAAAACGCACCTCTCTGTGCCTAAATTTTTGGGGTTTTTTTACAGCTTATTCAGTGTTTTTTTTTTTTTTCTGTTCATCTCTTTTCAGTAAAGAGACTATTATTGTTGTAAAGATAAGGCTGAATCATGTCATTTGATTTATTGGTTATTTGGGATACTTGTTCTCTAGAGATAAGCTGAACTAAGCCTGTTTGATAACTTCTGAAGGTACCATTTACCATATTTTACCTCCCCAACAGGTAACCTCCTCAATAGGGCCTGAAGAGTTTTTGCAGTTCTGACCATTGTAACTGGAGACTATAAGAAGTTCCTGCATAAATGTACAGATCTTTGATACACATTCTGAGTCCCACAAAGAGAATCCCCTTTCCCTGATTATCAGATTGACTTTTTAAATAAAGTGATCTAGAAATTGATCTTAGCTGAAAAAGGAGGACTATCCCTGTGGGTGATCAGGCATATGAAAGGCTCCTTTGGATGCCACAAATTTGTCAGCTTTTTCTACCTGTCTTAGACTTCTCTTAGTAATTTGTATTACTATTACTTAATTGTTTTAGTTATCAGTACCTATTCTGAGATCAAATTACTGAGACAAAGTCTGAGCCCAAATCACGTATTTGAGCTGAGATAGAAAAGTCATAATTTGCTATGAATTAGCCAAACTCTAACACTTGGTTCATTCCCCAAGAAAGGGGATATACATGATATCAGTGTGAACAAAAATGTCCCCTGGCACAGAGGACTGGTAGTTTTTCTTAGAAGTTACGAGTGGATAGGCACCCTGAAATATGTCTAGCACAATTATGTCTTGTATACTTAGTAGAATGTGCTAATAAATTTTCAGGCATCTTTTAACAAGAGAAATGAAAATAAAGTTTTTACTTAACTAAACAGTTAAAATAATGAACCATATCATACCTGACTATCCTATTCAATTGTTTTTCTAAAAGTGTGAAATATTTTTATAGAGAATATGATTTCTTACATAAGCATCACATGAAAATTACAAATGACTTTATAACTGCAGTAGTTTTGCCTTTTTGTGCAATGCTATACATAGTTTACAAAGCACTACCACAATTACTTATCCATGAAATTCTTAAATTGATCCTGTGAGTTGGTATACGGTCATTTTCACATCTGTAAAATGGAAATGCAGACATGCTGCCCAGTCGCTTCAGTCGTGTCTGACTCTTCGCAACCCCATGGACTGCAGCCCACCAGGCTCCTCCATCCATGGGATTTTCTAGGCAAGAGTACTGGAGTGGGGTGCCATCGCCTTCTCCGAATGCAGACATAGGCACCTAGAAAAATCATATTCCCATTTGTGGAGGACTTAGGACTAGAACTGTATTTCCCAACTTGTAGTTAGTGCTTTTCTCCTCCCCTAACCCCCCCCGCACCACACCCCACCCCCTGCCTGAAATAGATCTCATAGTTGCATATAAAATTGGCAAAGTAGTCAGTTTCGATCAGAACTAGGTTTAGGGAAGCTACAAGGCAGGAAAGATTAAGTGGGACAGGACCTCAAACCAGACAAAAGTAATATTACCTCTGAAATTTATTAGAATGTTTTTCTTTATTTAACACTTACATTTTGTACCAGTGTCAGTTTTGTAGAAAATTGTTTGGGGGCTCTAATAATAATCGGCCATAATAATCACAAATATTCACTCTAGCATTTTGTGAATGAATGAAGCTGTTTGAACACTTGTAGTATCTACTTGTCCACAGATGGCATCCAGCCAGGCATTCCTACCTGGGTCGAGAACAAAGTTCTGTTTCTGGGAGTGGGGAAGTTGGAAGGGTTGATAAAAATCATGACAAAGATAGCCAGAAAATGAAAGGTTTCAGAGTGAAAAACTTTTTGTTTTTATTTATTGCCCCTTTGCTGCAAATCAGGAACAAGAGACTAAGAATGATGGGTAAAATTCAGAACAATAATTTATAGCCCAATCAGATTTTAATAAAGCCTGAAATTGAGGATGGAGGTTGAATATTAAATGAAGGGTTACTAAACTTTAAAACTCTGTAATTCATACATACTACCCTTCTTGGCCAGCTCAGACTTTAGTGAAATTCTCACCATCTACGTCCCAACTGAAGATGTGCATGCCTCTTCACCTTGCAGGGTGCTCTGCTATTTGGCTGCTCTGCCAGTCCTTAGTGGGGCGGATTTCCTTGCTGTGCATGGGGAGCTTCTCTCCTAGTGAGTCAGAACCAGGGATCTGTTGGATAATTGCCTACAGAATGATGTACATTATTATCAGAATTACCAGTTTTTATTAGTGCATATAATAAAATTGACTTTTTATATTTCAGTTCCTCTTATACTGCCTTTAAAATATTTTTTCTAATTCTCAAGGTAATTTATAAGATTTTAAAAGGCCCGTTATGTTTATCTTTACTGACTTAAAATGATTAGGAAAACGAGTGGTCCTGATGAAGACATTTCCTCTGGATGGGGAGAAGGTGGGCAGAGAAGCGGCATTATTTATTGTTCCATCAGTTGTTAAAGGTAAAGCCTTGAGTTTCGTCTTGTGAATCTTGGTGTACCTTAGGTGCTAAGCTAAAATCTATGGAGGAACTTAGGAATTTGGAGTCATAGTTACTATTGCAATACTGTTGTAAAAATCATATTTTTAATATAACGGAAGATGGAGAAATTTGTTACTTAACGATATTTGATTCCCAAGTAATATTCAGGCTTCTGGACTAATCGTAAAGTTTTTGTTTCTGTTTTTAAAAGTAGAATAAAGAAGTGAGGAAGGAACGTATAATAAAAACAAAAAGTTTTCAGGTTATAATGAGGTATTTTTCAGACTGTGCTATATAAATAGAATAGAAATAAAAATGTACGTATTTTGGGAAATTAACAGATTATCATCAGAACCTATCTTGTATTGGGGATAAGAAAGTGTCGGTTTTAAAATACTCCACCCAACAATAATGGTAATATTTAAAGAACTTAGATCTAATGTGAAAATTTAATTTGAGCTTTGACAAGGAATTTATCCTATTATCCTGGAATAATAGAAAAAATATTGAGCTTCAGTCAGACCTGCAGTCTACTAAGTTTTTGTTATGGGCAAACCACTTCTTTAAGCCTCACCTCTTTATCTATAAGATAGGTATCTGCTCCTGCTTGATTCATTGTGCTGGAAGAATCCAGTGAGGTATTCGATGTAAAAGTCACTTTGGAACCTGTAGAGTACTGGCTTCATGTAAGGTAGTAATCATACTGATGATATATTAATGGCCCAATGTGGGCATCTCATCAGACTGCTGCTACACAGTACTTAACATACGTTTTATTAGCCAGCTCTGCCAGTCCAGATTTCTTTTTCCCAGCCATACTTAGGTTAAATAGTTCAGCATTTTACATGATATTGGAAATCTTATTGTTAATCAGAATTTTACAACATTGTTGAGCAAGAGAAAGGGGAAACAATTTCTGTAGTCCTACAAGATTCTAAATTCTGCATTCACCCAATTGGACAAGGTCACAGAGCTGGCCAGCCCTTGAATCCAAGTCTTCTAATTACAAGTCTAGAACAACTTATACTTATCAGTTTTTTTAAACATACTGTATACGTTTAAATAAAAAACACGCAGTTGTAAGCCTTTTATATGATGGCATAAATCTTCATTTTTCTTTTTCAGATAATACTAAATATACTTATACTCCAGGATGCCCAATTTTTTACTGCTTACAAGATATTATGCGAGTCTGTAGTGAATCCAGCACTCACTTTGCTACACTTACAGCAAGAATGTTAATAGCCTTGGATAAGTAAGAACTGCCATTAAAAATATTTTTTAATAAATCAAATACATATTCATAATAGAAATTAGCTTTGTGAGATAGAAATACTTTATGGATGAAAATAATAAAATTTATAATATATTTATTATGAAATGGTAAGTTTTTGAAGTATAATATAAAAATTTTAAACCCCAAAGATAAGATTGTCCTGATTTATTTGCAACATGTTAATTTTATTCTTTGAAAGTGACAAAGATTGCCCTGGCTTAAGAATTAAGATTCCTTTGTTATAAAACAAGGTTTATTATTGATTTACCCCTATTAGTGAACAAGTCATTTAACCTGTGAAGCCTTTGTCCTGTAACAGCAGGTCTCATGTCACCTACATATCAATGATTTAAATTTTAAAGTGCTTCATGTTTTTGAAATGGTTTTAATTATTTAGTGTTATATACATTTTTTTGTTATATGCATTTAAAAAGAATAGTTTGCTGTATCCAGTAATAAACCTTTATTTACAGTAAGTGAAATACTTAACTAACACTAATTAAAATTATAAAAATCTGAATGTAGTATTAGAAAGAGTTAGACAGTAGTTTACTTTTTTCATCTTCACTTTAGTACAAATACTTCTTCTGCCTCTTCTTTCTATTTTGCCAGGTGGCTAGATGAACGTCACACACAGTCTCACTTTATTCCAGCCTTATTCCGACCTTCTCCTCTTGAGCGGATAAAAACTAATGTTATAAACCCTGCATATGCTACTGAATCAGGTCAGGCAGAAAACTCACTACACATGGGCTACAGTGCACTAGAAATAAAGAGTAAAATGTTAGCCCTAGAGAAAGCAGATACCTGTATTTACAACCCTTTGTTTGGATCAGATCTTCAGTATACAAACCGGGTAAGAATTTTGGCTCTTATTTCAAAAGATATTTCATTTCAAAATATAATTTATTTTTCCTGAGACAAATGCATATATTAGTAATTGTAAACACTGAGATGACATCCTCACTTAGCTCTGCTTTTATACTTGGGTCATAAAGCTCTTAAACAGCTTTTGTTCTGTTTTCCCTTTCTAGGTAGATAAAGTGGTAATAAATCCATACTTTGGTCTAGGAGCTCCAGACTACTCGAAAATCCAAATTCCCAAACAGGAGCAATGGCAGAGGAGCAGGAGCAGTGTCACCGAAGACAAGTACGACTCTGGTTTCACTTCACTGTGCCTTTAAAAGCCTATATGCTAATATTGAACAATTATTGTAAATGATATATGCAATAGTATGCAATGTAATCACTGCGTAAATGATTCAGTTTACAGCTGTTCAGTGATGTGTAGCTTTCATAGATGTGTCATATTTGTTTCAGAACAATTTGAATTTCAACACTGTTGTTCTTGTTTGTTTTTCATGATTAGGGAACGACAGTGGGTAGACGATTTTCCTCTCCATCGAAGTGCCTGTGAAGGAGATTCGGAATTACTAAACCGACTTCTCAATGAAAGATTTTCAGTCAACCAATTAGATAGTGACCACTGGGCACCCATTCATTATGCATGCTGGTAAATAGATTACTTATTCTTTTCTTGTTAGAAAGAATGAATCTTTAGTTATTAATGTTAGTGTTTCTTTTCAAAGCTGTTCTCATTCCAGCCACTTTTTCCTCCACCCTGTGTGTTTGCCTTCTGCGCTTTCTCTGTAGGAATCTTTGATTACTATGCGTGTGCCACAGCATCTGGCCCGTTTGAAAAGTATCATTAATGTTCTCAGGCATTTCTTAGGTCATGAAGTAGGATAGCTAATGACTAACAAGTGCCACTGCACAGCAGTTGGTCCCTTGGTCACCCACAATGTCTATTGTTTTGTACTGGAGTTGTATTATGTTTGCTTATCCTTACTATAAAATTTACGTGTGTTAGCTACATATGACTTGACCTGTATCATGTTAGACAAGTATTCTTTTAGTTCTTTGGAAAGCTGTGGTATCTGGAAACATCCAAAAGTTTTCATTAGAATTAAAGCTTTTTTTTTTTTTTGATGAGAAGAATTAGCTCTCAGGAGTGAGGTTAGCTCTCTCCACTAGTTGCCTATGGAGTTCTTGCTCTTGCACTCTTCTCACATAATCATAACTCTTCCCCTCAGCCTGGACTGAGTTATTAAATTTATGTTCATAGCAGTAGTTAACCATTTGCTATAGCCTGTCCTCTAGAAAGGATGTAATGAAGTTATTTACCTTTATATATTTTTTAATTTATTTAAATTGGAGGCTAATTACAATATTGTGTTGGTTCTTGCCATACATCGACATGAATCAGCCACGGGTACACATGTGTCCCCCATCCCGAACCCCCCTCCCACCTCACTCTCCACCCCATCCCTCTGGGTTGTCCCAGTGCACTGGCTTTGAGTGCCCTGCTTCATGCATCCAACTTGGATTGGTCATCTGTTTCACACATGGTAATATACATGTTTCAGTGCTATTCTCTCAATCATCCCACCCTCGCCTTCTCCCACAGAGTCCAAAACTCTGTTCTTTATATCTCTGTCTCTTTTGCTGTCTCACATATAGAGTCGTCATTATCATCTTTCTAAATTCCATATATGCATAAATACACTGTATTGATGTTTTTCTTTCTGACTTACTTCACTCTGTATAATAGGCTCCAGTTTCATCCACCTCATTAGAACTGACTCAAATGCATTCTTTTTAATGGCTGAGTAATATTCCATTATGTACATGTACCACAACTTTCTTATCCATTCATCTGCCAATGGACATCTAGGTTGCTTCTGTGTCCTAGCTAATTGTAAACAGTGCTGTGATGAACATTGGGGTACGTATGTCTCTTTCAATTCTTGTTTCCTCGGTGTGTATGGCCAGCAGTGGGACTGCTGGGTCGTATGGTGGTTCTATTTCCAGTTTTTTAAGGAATCTCCACACTGTTCTCCATAGTGGCTGTACTAGTTTGCATTCCCACCAACAGGGTAAGAGGGTTCCCTTTCTTCCACACCCTCTCTAGCATTTGTTTGTAGACTTTTTGATAGCAGCCATTCTGACCAGCATAAGATGGTACCTCATTGTGGTTTTGATTTGCATTTCTCTGATAATGAGTGATGTTGAGCATCTTTTCATTTGTTTGTTAGCCATCTGTATGTCTTCTTTGGAGAAATGTCTGTTTAGTTCTTTGGCCTGTTTTTTGATTGGGTGGTTTATTTTTCTGGTGTTGAGTTGCATGAGCTGCTTGTATATTGTTGAGATTAATTCTTTGTCACTTGTTTCATTTGCTATTATTTTCTCCCATTCTGAAGGCTGTCTTTTCACCTTGCTTATAGTTTCCTTTGTTGTGCAAAAGCTTTTAAGTTTATTAGGTCCCATTTGTTTATTTTTGCTTTTATTTCCATTACTCTGGGAGGTAGGTCACAGAGGATCTTGCTGTGATTTATGTCAGAGAGTGTTCTGCCTATGTTTTCCTCTAGTTTTACCTTATATTTTATGGGAAAGTTGCTTTTGACTTACTGTTTAAAATGAGCTTCTCTGGCTAGTTTGAGAAGTGCCTACATTGTTTATTGCCTGTTAAAAGTCCACAGCTTTTTAGCTGCAGGGCATTGAGCAAGCAACTTTACTTCACCTCTCTGCATCTTAGTTTATTTCAGTCAGTTCAGTTCAGTCGCTCAGTCGTGTCTGACTCTTTGCGACCCCATGAATCGCAGCATGCCAGGCCTCCCTATCCATCACCAACTCCCAGAGTTCACTCAAACCCATGTCCATCAAGTCGGTGATGCCATCCAGCCATCTCATCCTCTGTCGTCCCCTTCTCCTCCTGCCCCCAATCCCTCCCAGCATCAGGGTCTTTTCCAATGAGTCAACTCTTCGCATGAGGTGGCCAAAGTACTGGAGATTCAGCTTTAGCATCAGTCCTTCCAAAGAAATCCCAGGGCTGATCTCCTTCAGAATGGACTAGTTGGATCTCCTTGCAGTCCAAGGGACTCTCAAGAGTCTTCTCCAACACCACAGTTCAAATCACTTCTTCGGTGCTCAGCTTTCTTCACAGTCCAACTCTCACATCCATACATGACCACTGGAAAAACCATAGCCTTGACTAGATGGACCTTTGTTGGCAAAGTAATGTCTCTGCTTTTGAATGTGCTATCTAGGTTGGTCATAACTTTCCTTCCAAGGAGTAAACATCTTTTAATTTCATGGCTGCAATCACCAACTGCAGTGATTTTGGAGCCCAAAAAGATAAAGTCTGACACTGTTTCCACTGTTTCCCCATCTATTTCCAATGAAGTGTTGGGACCAGATGCCATGATCTTCATTTTCTAAATCTTGAGCTTTAAGCCAACTTTTTCACTCTCCTCTTTCACTTTCATCAAGAGGCTCTTTAGTTCTTCACTTTCTGCCATAAGGGTGGTGTCATCTGCATATCTGAGGTTACTGATATTTCTCCCAGCAATCTTGATTCCAGCTTGTGCTTCTTCCAGCCCAGCGTTTCTCATGATGTACTCTGCATATAAATTAAATAAGCAGGGTGACAATATACAGCCTTGACGTACTCCTTTTCCTATTTGGAACCAGTCTGTTGTTCCACGTCCAGTTCTAACTGTTGCTTCCTGACCTGCATACAGGTTTCTCAAGAGGCAGGTCAGGTGGTCTGGTATTCCCATCTCTTTCAGAATTTTCCACAGTTTATTGTGATCCACATAGTCAAAGGCTTTGGCATAGTCAGTAAAGCAGAGATAGATGTTTTTCTGGAACTCTCTTCCTTTTTCAATGATCCAGCAGATATTGGCAATTTGATCTCTGGTTCCTCTGCCTTTTCTAAAACCAGCTTGAACATCAGGAAGTTCACGGTTCACATATTGCTGAAGCCTGGCTTGGAGAATTTTGAGCATTACTTTACTAGCGTGTGAGATGAGTGCTAGTTTATTTATCTATATGTAAAATACAATAATTAGATCATTTCCAACTGAAAGTCTTTTGATTTCTCTGATTTCAATATTTGTGATTAAGTAGCTAAATATAGTTGCTTTTAATATATATCTTTTCTCTATTGACATTATGCTATTTCTTTAAAAATATCTTTTATTAAATATGCTCAATTTTTTTCTGCTTCCTTAAAAATATTTTATTCTATTAATGTAACCTTAATTGTTTTCCCATTATAGGGAATTTTTATACTCAGATTTGAAAAGAGTTACCCTAAGTCTTCTTTCACTGAAGTTATAATTGTTTTTTCAGATTACTGGTAAATACTGGTAGCAGCAACAGTACCAGAAGAAATCACATGCTTTTCCTTGAGCTAAACAAAAAGAAGTAAAGAATATAGTTCAAACATCACGAATTGAGAAAGACAGAGCTAGTGAATTTTAGCTTAGGAATCCCAAAATTACATTTGCCTGTATTGTTGCCCTTTCTGTGGCAGGGCCTCATTTCCTTCTCTATTAAGAGAGTGATAATATTTTCAACTACGTATTACATAAAAACAGAAGTATGGTATTGTATTTAATGTGCTTTGGAATGTACCTACATTTTAGTCCCTACTGAATATTTTAGTTCCTAAAAGTATGGCCTTTAGCAAATTAGTTAATGTCTCTAAGGATCTATTTCTTTATCTAAAAGATGAGCTTAATTTTAGTGCTTTTTTTAAGATTAGAGGAGAAAATGTGAATAAATGCTTGGAAGGGTACCTGGCAGTAATAAGCATTCAAAAAAATGGCTATTATTAAAGTATTATAAAAATTTAAAGATTTTGATGTCTGAATCTAAAATTCATTCATCTGTTGTATTTTTATTTGGATATTACTCCAATACACTGAGGAAGAGTTTTATCCATCAATAAAATCAAATTTCCATCAGCTGGAAATAATAACCAAGTTTAATATACCAGTAGTAGTAGTAATATAGGTCACCTTGCAATACTTTTAATAAGATAGATCATTTGATTGGTGTGAACTTGAATGAAGACTGATTAAACTATTTAGTAAAGAACATAAATTACTTTATCTTGGAAATGTACTCTTACTTACTAATTAATACTAGGATTAGAAGAGGATTACTGGGCTGTCTCATCAAGAGACTGGGATGGGGTCTATCTTTATAAGCTTATACAAGATGTTTTATCCCTCTTATTCTGTCTTCTCATCTTTAAACTGGAGAAGGAAATGGCAACCCACTCCAGTGTTCTTGCCTGGAGGATCTCAGGGACGGGGGAGCCTGGTGGGCTGCCGTCTGTGGGGTCGCACAGAGTCGGACACAACTGACGCGACTTAGCAGCAGCAGCATCTTTAAACTGAAGGATTTTATTAGATCAGTGGTTCTCAAACTTTTGTGTTAAAACTCCTTTTATTCTTCAAAATTACAAGATCCCAAAGAGCTTTGGTTTATGTGAAGTAATACCTAGTGTTATATACTTTATTAGAAGTTAAAACTGAAAAATGTCTAAAGAATTTAATTATTTTAAAGTAGCATATTAATATAAATAGCAGAGTTTTCCAAATATATCTTATTTTCCAAAATAAAAAAGTTAATAAGAAAAGTAGCAGTGTTCTTGCCTGGAGAATTCCAGGGACGAGGAGCCTGGTGGGCTGCCGTCTGTGGGGTCACACAGAGTCGGACACGACTGACGCGACTTAGCAGCAGCAGCATTGTTTTACATTCTTGCATCGTTTTACTGTGCAACCTTATAGAAAATAGTTGGATTCTCACATCTGATCTTGCCTTTAATTTGTTTCAATTCTCATGTCAGGGAGCTTCTAGAGAACTCTGCTATATACTTAAGAGAAAATCATAGTGAAAAGGGAGAATAACATCTCAGTATTACTATGAAATATGTTTTACCTAGAGGACATGCTGAAAAGCTTTCAGTGATCTTCCTGGTTTCCTGGATCAGTCTTTGAGGATCACTTAATGAAATCACCCCTAGGATTGCTCCAAGCTTTAAAAATTATATTGATTGACAGGTGCCTAAAAACTTTTCTTTACCAGAATCACCATTTCCAAAACTGTTTAATTTGGCTTTCTCCCCATATGGGTAACCTCTCAGCCACTCAGTAAATGTCTCACTGACATCTCATATTTTCTCACCTCTCTCAAATCAGTGTCTTCTCTCTCTGATAGTACTTCCAGGCTTCACATCATTGGTAGAGAGTGTTTCAGAACTCTGATGATTTGGCTCCCTACAAATTATCCCATCTGATTTCATTTGGGCCTTCAGTGCAACGAGCTGTGTATTGTCTTTATCTCATTCATCCTGTCAAGTTTTCGGTCCCCTATTCTAAACCTAGAAACTTCCCTGGTGGCTCAGACAGGTAAAGAATCTGCCTGCATTGGGGGACACCTGATTCAGTCCCTGGGTTGGGCAGATTTCTGGAGAAGGGAATGGCAATCTACTCCAGTATTCTTGCCTGCAGAATACCCATGGACAGAGGAGTCTGGCGGGCTACAGTCCATGGGGTCGCAAAGAGTCAGACACTTCTCTGCACTTTCTGCTTTTCTGTACTTTCTTTTCTCTTGTCTTCAAACATACATGAATCCTCTCCCTACTCGAAAAAGAACCTTAATTTGAACCTGCTGGCCCTTCTGGCCACTGTGCTGTTTCTTTCCTTCCTTTCACAGCCAGACTTCAGTGACTACAGGACCATACTCACTGCTTTCTCTTTTTCAGTCTTCATGAACCTTCTTAACCTTTCTGAGTTTTTAATCTCTTTCACTGCTCTGCTGCATTTAACGCTGTTGACCACCCCTTTGTTTGCAGAACAAATGGCAGTTGAAAGGGCAGCTATAATAGAGCTATAATGAAGGTCAATACAAATGCAAGATAATACTTATCATTATTATTATTGAAATACTGGTCTTCATCCTGTGACCCAAGCATGTTTTATATTAATAGTATAGAAACTGTTACACTAAGAGTCAGAAAATTGGATTTTAACTGGTTAACCATGAGACCTTGGGCAAATTACTAAACTGGTACAAGCTTCATTTTTTTCATCTGTGCATTAGAAATATCTCTGCCTGCCTCATAAGTTGTTGTGAAGATTATATTAAGTAATTATATAAAGAAGTACCTTGAAAACTTATTAATCATACACAGAGTTGAACTGTCCCCCTCAGTATCTTTTCCTATTCTGAGAGTATGTTTTTCAAGATGCATTTCATTGTTCTAAGATGTTCATATTTCTCTCTCAGAAAGGTTTCATCCATTCTTGCAGCTTTAACAGGCTCAGTTGGATGAATTTGTATATCTGGTACCTCAAGCCTTTGCCTTCCTCCTGAGTATCAAGTCTGTGTTTTCAGTTGCCAGCTGAACAGTTTAGTCACCCATTTTCTTAATGCCTGAGGCAGTATGGAGAATGCAAAGATATAACTTTCAAGGAACATCCAGGCTGACAGAAATATATATATAAAAGGATGAAAGTAGTTAATGAGATTAAAAAAGTAAAAGTAAAATGGTAAATTATAGTGGGAATATATATAGGACGTAGTTGGTAAACTGTTTCAGAGAAATAACAGAACTTAACCTGAAATAAAATCAGGAGAAGGAAAAAAGACATCTCAAGAATAGCTAAGAATGTAAGCAAACAGTCACGTGAATGAGAAGGGTAGGATACAAGTGGCAGGTTCAGGGCATGTGTGAAAGGGAAGAAAGTTGACGGTTTAGTTCTAAAGATGTGCTGTTTGCCCCTCAGATGCACCATATCTAAGAGCAAATTTCCTTTCCCTTTTTACCCATTTATTTCCAAAAAAATGAATTGCCTTTCCACCATTGCGTTAGATTGAAGCCTTATATGTCTTTGTAACTAGATGGTAAATTCACTATGTCTGGCACATTCTTTGTACTCTTTGCTTACTTTTTTTCCTCACTACCTAGAATATTTTACTTCTCTTCAGCATCTCTTCAGCTTTTAAATTGTTCTTCTATCAGAATACTTTTCAGGACTCTCTTAGACTGAAATCTTATCTTCCTTTTCCAGCATTTTCTAAAGCATCAATGTATACTATTATTTGACAAATATATATATTTTGATTGTTACTCTCAACTGTTACTTAAATGTTACAGCATGATGTAACTTATCTCACATGTTTGTTTTCCTCTGATTACATTAGAAGCCTTTACCAGAGCAGAGACCATTTATCTTAACATATCTTTGTGTCTTTCACATTGCCTCATTCAACAGCTACATGTAAATTAGGTCTTGGGCCTATTGTAAATTTAAAAAAAAGCATTATTAAATTTATGAGTTACTTTCTGCTCCTGAAAATATTTTTGACTAAAAATTTTATCTCCCTAATTTATAATTTTTGTATATTTTGTACGATTGTGATTCTGTATCCTCTGCTCTATCTTGTATTTGAGATTATATTTTCTCCCAGTTGATCAGAAATAGAAACATTTGAATTAAATCAGAGTACTTCATAAGAAATCCATAAGGACTGAAAACATTTACATAAATGTCTTCATTCCTTGTTCTCTGCCATAGAAAAGTCTTAGATTTCTTTGAGATGTCTGAAATTTGGATTTTTCAAACACTTCATATGACTTTTGTAGGTGTTTTATTTTTTTGTAGGTATGGAAAAGTTGAAGCCACTCGCATATTGTTAGAGAAAGGAAAGTGTAATCCAAACCTTCTAAATGGACAGCTTAGCTCTCCTCTTCATTTTGCTGCTGGAGGAGGACATGCGGAAATTGTACAGATCCTCCTAAACCATCCAGAAATTGACAGAGTAAGTTATTTTCCAGGCGTTGTTTTTTTTAACATCCAAACAGTAAATAACTAGTAATGACACTTAAAATGTTTAGTTGTACACTTGAGAGGTCAGCTGAGAAATGAAAACAAATTTAACTTGCTATATAGAATAAATAATATGTATACACTTTGCTTTTAAATTGTAATAGAATACACCTCACATAAAATATACCATTTTTGCCATTTTTAGTTGTACAGATCAGTGGCATTAAGTACATTTACATTGTTTTACAACCATCATCACCATGTATCGCCCAAATGTACATAAAATTTAGCTTCCTGTCATTTTATATAAAGTGTCTCCTGTATTGCAGGGAGATTCTTTACCAACTGAGCTATCAGGGAAGCCCTTATATAAAGTGTTTTCTAAAAAATATCTTAAAGAAGGAAAAAGATATTTTGGAATTTGTACTGTCAGATGTGTAAGGGAAAAATAATAGCTTTAACAAGACCTTTGTTGCTATAAACAGAAGTTTGGAAAAACAATAGCCACAGTGATTAGTGCTTTGAATCTTTCATCTTCGGCTGTTCATGTTTACTTGAAGTATAGCATGCAGTAAGTATGCTTAATACCTACTTAACACTTGCCAGTAGTCTTTTTAATGAAATTTTGATTGACTGACATTTTCCCTTACTTGTATATTTGTAATGCCTTTTTTCTTTAACCTCTGATTTTTCCCTCACATTCCTAGCACATAACAGACCAACAGGGAAGATCTCCTTTAAATATTTGTGAAGAAAACAAACAAAATAATTGGGAAGAAGCTGCAAAATTGTTGAAGGAAGCCATTAACAAACCAGTAAGAATTACCTTCATAAATATTAGTTAGAGCCAAGCATCGTATTAAAGTTGATAAAATTTGAGGATTTGTGGTAAGAATGGAAGGATAAATGTATGGATGGCTTACTTTTATAAAGCCTCATGTTTAGACATCGTAGATATTAAATTTGCTGTCATCTCTAACATTTGGGCATTTATTCTTGCATATCGAAATAAAAGTTTGCATAAGTAAATCTTTCAATCACTTAAAATTAATCTAATTCCCAATGTAATCTCTATACTTTATATGGTGATTACAAATTGTAACCACTTCATTGAAGCATCTCTCTCTACTTAGGCCTTCTAAGTGAAGTGAAAGTGTTCATCGTTTAGTCATGTCCAGCTCTTTGCGACCCCATGGACTAAAAAGGATAAAAGTTTTATACCAACAGGATATAACCCATATATCTGAGCCTTTCCAGACATTTCCATTAACTAGATAATATGTACTTGTTGAGTATTTTTGTAAATTTACCACCATGAAATGCTGAAAGTGATGTGATAAATAATAAGTACATGATCTCTGTCTTAAAGGGAAATTTCACACATTCATACACGTTTTTGTCAAAACATTATTCCCTGAGCACAGGACAAAAGCAAGGAAATAGATAAGCAGTACAGGCACCCTTATATTAACTTCATTGCAATTTACTTTCTAATTGTATAGTTAAAAACACATTTTTATTTCTCATATAATCTTTAAATCTGAAGGTATACGATAAAAGGATTTAGGTACTTTTACCTAAAATGAACTGTCCTGGAAGTTGTTTAGAGGCATCAGTTACTTCCTATAACAATAAAAATGAATTGATAATATCATTTCTCTCTGTGATTTTCTGAACTGGAAGAAAGAAACTGGCTGCATAACTTGTATCTGCAAAGTCCTTTATCACAGATTGCTTTTGGGATAAATTATTGCTGGTGCACATTTCTACATTGTAATTTGTAGCCCACTAAACTCATGAGGTAGTTAACTAACACCAGATTTAGTTAACCAGGTCTGTATCCCCCATTTGGTATTAACATTGTACATTAATAGCTTTAAAGTATCCTCTCAGAAGATTTTTGAAGTTGAGTATTTTTTTTTTTAAACCATTTCCCTTCATTTCTCAAACTTATTTGACCATGGAATATTCAGAAGAAATTTCATGTTTAAAAATATAAATAATGGAAGTAAATTTTTAAAAAATACTGCCAGAAGTGGTTAGGATTCTAAGCTTCCAGTGCGGGAGGCACAGGTTTGATCCCTTATTGGGCCACAAAGATTGCAAGCTGTGCAGCAAGCCAAAAATAGAAAAAATAAAATATTGCCAGAAGATTCTCACTTAAAGTAGTTTTTCTGATATTTTCCATATTAGAAATCTATAATAAAGCAGATGAAGTTGAAATTAAAGCATTTTGGGGGGTTGGGATGTATAACTTCTACCCAGCTTGCATAATTTATTATCATTCTTTGTCCTAGTATGAAAAAGTTCGTATATACAGAATGGATGGATCGTACCGTTCTGTTGAACTGAAGCATGGAAATAATACCACAGTGCAGCAGATAATGGAAGGAATGCGTCTCTCTCAAGAAACACAGCAATATTTCACTATTTGGATCTGTTCAGAAAACCTCAGTAAGAAACTTGTTATTTTGATGTATAAACCTCATTATTCCTTTCTGAGAGTGAGTTGGTAAACTGAAGGGTAGCGTCAATTATTATTGACTTTTAAATTTTCAAATGATATAATATTCTTCTCTTTTACATAAATTGTTTATGTTCAAACTGCTGAAACAGATAAGCCTCTGCTTGCTCCTGGCCCCTCTTTATTCATACAATGTTGGGTTTTTTTTTACTAATTTTATGTACTTATTTATTTTTGGCTGTGCTGTTCTTCATGGCTGCGTGGACTTTTTTCTAGTTGTGGCAAGTGGAGCCTACTCTCTAGCTGTGGTGTGAGGGCTTCTGATTGCAGTACAGCAGTAGAACAATGGCATCTGTTGTTGGGGAGCACAGGCTCTAGGGCGTGTGGACTCAGTAGTGGTGCCGCGTGGGCTCTAGAGCACAGGCTCAGGGGTTGTGGCACAAGGGCCTAGTTTCTCCCCAGCATCTGGGATAATCCCGGATCGGCCATCAAAGCCATGTCTCCTGCATTGGCAAGTGGATTCTTTACTTCTGAGTCACCAGAGAACGCCATACAATGTTTGAAGTGGTAAAAACCAAAACATTTTTTCTTTGGCAATGAAATTTGATTTGAATGCTGTTTAAATGCAGTTTAAATTTCATTTGAATTCTGTTTAAATGCATCCAACTTGCCTTTATTTTCAGTGCTCACCTCCTCTCGGAATACAGATATTCTTTTTCTTTATATTGGTTTTCTATCAGATCTTTCTATCGCAGTTCAGTTCAGTTCAGTCGTTCACTCATGTTCGACTCTTTATTTAAACTCAGCCTAATGTCACTACAGATTTGGTCTCTCAGACAAAGTATTGCAAATGCATAAGGGATTTCATCGAGGTGGTTGTGATTTGTTTTCTAGTGATTTAACTATTTTTTTAAACACCAAATTTTTACCGATTGTATCATAATTAAATAGGCTATCATGGAATTTAGGATCTTAAATTCATTTGATAAATTTTAATTCATTTCCAGAATTATTCTCATAATTCTTACATTCTTAAAAAACAGTTAACCTCAAATTGGGCATAATATTGATTAAAATCAATATTGATGTAAATTTAGACCTTTAATTTGTGTGTGTTCAATACTTAGGTACAGAATTTAATGAAAAGTTTCTATGTGTTGATGTAATTAGTTCATTTTTACGTTATCATTTATTAAGGGAAAGATATTTTTCAGGCCTTCAACTCAAGCCTTATCATAAACCATTGCAACATGTTCGTGACTGGCCAGAAATACTTGCTGAATTGACTAATTTGGATCCCCAAAGGGAAACACCACAGCTTTTCCTAAGAAGAGATGTGAGACTTCCTTTGGAAGTTGAGAAAAAGGTTTGCTCAGACATCTGTTTTATAGTCATTGATGTTCAGAATCTGCTGAGTTCCTATTTTACGCACCAGAGGCAAACATTGTGCTCTTCCTTTTCAGGAGGGTTCATTTCTGTTTTTCTGTTCAATCCTCACATCCCTATTGTAAGTGGTAGAGTTTGAGTCCGTCTACTTACAAAGCCCCTGGTTGGTGTTTCCATTTCCACTTCCATTGTCTTAGAATACAAAAGAAATCGAGACTCCATCCTAAAGAGAATAGAGAGAACTAAAAAAAAAAAAATTCTAGATACAGAAGATTATATTTACAAAGGGGACATTAAAAAGTTATTCCTAGTAGTCAGTATGTAGCTATTTTAGATTCAACAGAGAACTATACATATAGTCTGTCCTAAATAAGTATGTCTGGATTTGAATTACTATAAATGTTAGAAGTGAAATAATGCCATCTGAAGGATGACCAGACAAGGAAAAAACCTAAGGGATATATTACAGTTTAAACTAGGTGATAGTCTAAATACAGCAGTAGCTTTGAAAACTGGGGAAAAGAAAAGTTCTGAGGTCTCATAAATTTGGTGAAGAAAAAGTATACAATGCATTTCCTCATTCTTTTATTCAAGGAAATACTAAACACATAAGGTTAAGCACATTTCAACACGTGAAAACTTCAGTGACCTTGCCCAAACTTGGTAAATGTTTTATGTCTGACTGTTCATATTGTCTCAGAGAAGGCAATGGCACCCCACTCCAGTACTCTTGCCTGGAAAATCCCATGGACAGAGGAGCCTGGTAGGCTGCAGTCCATGGGGTCGCGAAGAGTCGGACACAACTGAGCGACTTCACTTTCACTTTTCAGTTTCATGCATTGGAGAAGGAAATGGCAACCCACTCCAGTGTTCTTGCCTGGAGAATCCCAGGGACAGCGGAGTCTTGGTGGGCTGCCATCTGTGGGGTCGCACAGAGTCGGACACGACTGAAGCGACTTAGCAGCAGCATTCATATTGTCTGTCTTATATTATCCAACTTAAGGTAAAAAAGACGTTTGACAAAATTGAATAGCCTTTCTTGATAGAACTCAGAAAACTAGGAGGGGAGCTTCCTCAATCCTATAAATGGAATTTATAAAAAACCTGCAGTTAACATACTCAATGGTAGAAGACTGAAAACTTTCCTCCTAAGATCAGGAACAAGACAAGGATGCCTGCTTTCACCACTGCTGTTTAACACAGAACAAGAAGTTCTAACGAAAGCAGTTGGTCACACTCTCCCCAGCAGCACCAAAAAGTAAAGAAAGAAAAAAAAAAGGACATCCAAATTGAAAAGGCAAAAGTTAAACTGTCTCTGTTTATCAAAAATGACATGATCCTATATACGGGGAATTCCAAAGAATCTACACAAAAGCTGCTAGAGCTAATAAATGGACTCAGCAGAGTTGCAGGGCGCATGCTCAGCATGTGAGATCAATTGTTTCTACAACCAGCCACAGACACTCAAAAAAAAGGAAATGAAGAAATCCTCTAGAATAACTTCTATAAGGATAAAATACCTAGGAGTAAATTTAATAAAAGAGATGCAAAACTTATACATTGAAAACTACAAGAATAAAGTGAAGGGATTCACATTTCCCAATTTCTTAGTACAAAGCTACAGTAATCCAAGCAATTTGGTACTGGTATAAAGATAGAATTGAGAATGGAATAGAGTTGAGAGTCCTCAAATAACTCCATATACCATACCAACTACTTTTTTGACAAGGATGCCAAGTGAATTCAATGAAGAAAGAGTAGTTTCTTCAACAGATGATACTAGGGCAACTGGAAATTCACACTCAAAAGTATCAAATTGGACTCTGATCTCACACCACATCAAAAATTAACTCAGTGTCTTAATAACCTAAATATAAAAGCCAAAACCATAAAATTCTTAGGACAAAATATATGTGTAATCTTTTTTTTTTTTTTTTTTTTTCTTTTTTTTTATTTCTTTTTTTTGTTTTGTTTTTATCATTTTTTTTTTTTTTAATTTTTATTTTTATTTTTAAAAAAAAAATCACATGCTCCCCATCCTGAACCCTCCTCCCTCCCAACCTCCCCATACCATCCCCCTGGGCCTTCCCAGCGCACCAGCCCCAAGCATCCAGCATCGTGCACTGAACCTGGACTGGCATCTCGTTTCATACATGACATTTCACATGTTTCAATGACATTCTCCCAAATCTTCCCACCCTCTCCCACAGAGTCCATAAGACTATTCTATACATCAGTGTCTCTTTTGCTGTCTCGTACACAGGGTTATCGTTACCATCTTTCTAAATTCCATATACATGCGTTAGTATACTGTATTTATGTTTTTCCTTCTGGCTTACTTCACTCTGTATAATAGTCTCCAGTTTCATCCACCTCATTAGAACTGATTCAAATGTATTCTTTTTAATGGCTGAGTAATACTCCATTGTGTATATGTACCACAGCTTTCTTATCCATTCATCTGCTGATGGACATCTAGGTTGCTTCCATGTCCTGGCTATTATAAACAGTGCTGCGATGAACATTGGGGTACACGTGTCTCTTTCCCTTCTGGTTTCCTCAGTGTGTATGCCCAGCGGTGGGATTGCTGGATCATAAGGCAGTTCTATTTCCAGTTTTTTAAGGAATCTCCACACTGTTCTCCATAGTGGCTGTACTAATTTGCATTCCCACCAACAGTGTAAGAGGGTTCCCTTTTCTCCACACCCTCTCCAGCATTTATTATTTGTAGACTTTTGGATCGCAGCCATTCTGACTGGTGTGAAATGGTACCTCATAGTGTAATCTTTATGACCTTAGATTTGGCCATGGAGCTTTAGATATAACACCAAAAACATGAGTAACAAAAGAAAAAATAGATAAATTGAACTTCATCAAAATTAAAATCATTTGTAAATCAAAGGACATTATCATTAAATAGAAAAGACAAGCTAGATAATAGAAGAAGATACTTGAAAATCATATATACGATAACTGTTTCAGTTTAGTTCAGTTCAGTCGCTCAGTCATGTCCAACTCTGCAACCCAATGGACTGCAGCACTCCAGGCTTCCCTGTCATCACTAACTCCTGGAGTTTACTCAAACTCATGTCCATAGGATCAGTGATGATATCCAACCATCTCATCCTTTGTCATCCCCTTCTCCTCCCGTCCAACCATCTCATCCTCTGTCATCCCCTTCTCCTCCCCCCTTCGGTCTTTCCCAGCATCAGGGTCTTTTCTAATGAGTCAGCTCTTCGCATCAGATGGCCAAAGTATTGGAGTTTCAGCTTCAACATTAGTCTTTCCAATGAATATTCAGGACTGATTTCCTTTAGGATGGACTGGTTGGATCTCCTTGCAGTCCAAAGGACTCTCCAGAGTCTTCTCCAACAACACACTTCAAAAGCATCAATTCTTTGGCACTCAGCTTTCCTTATAGTCCAACTCTCAGATGCATACATGACCACTGGAAAAACCATAGCTTTGGCTAGATGGACCTTTGTTGGTAAAGTAATATCTCTGCTCTTTAATATGCTATCTATGTTGGTCATAGCTTTTCTTCCAAGGAACAAGTGTCTTTTAATTTCATGGCTGCAATCACCAACTGCATTGATTTTGGAGCCCCCAAAAATAAAGTCTCTCACTGGTTCCATTGTTTCCTCATCTACTTGCCATGAAGTGATGGGACTGGATGCCATGATCTTAGTTTTCTGAATGTTGAATGCTTACTATTCAGAATATAAAAGGAACTCCTACAACTTAGCAACAAAAAGACAACTCAATTAAATTGGGTAAAGGACTTAACATTTCTCCAGTAAAGATACACAAGTGGCTAACAAGCACATGAGATGTTGTTCAAGATCATTAGGCATTAAAGAAATGCAAATCAAAACAAAAAGAATCCACACCTACTGCTGCTGCTGCTGCTGAGTCACTTCAGTCGTGTCTGACTCTGTGCGACCCCATAGATGGCAGCCCACCAGGCTCCACCATCCCTGGGGTTCTCCAGGCAAGAACACTGGAGTGGGTTGCCATTTCCTTCTCCAATGCAGGAAAGTGAAAAGTGAAAGTAAAGTAGCTCAGTCGTGTCCAACCCTCAATGACCCAATAGACTGCAGCCTTCCAGGCTCCTCGGTCCATGGGATTTTCCAGGCAAGAGTACTGGAGTGGGGTGCCATTGCCTTCTCCGCCACACCTACAAGGGTGGCTGTAATAATAGCAGTTTATAAAGGAAGATACTGAGGGTTGAGGAAGTAGAGAAAATAGAACCTTTGTATGCTGTAGATGGTAATATAAAATGGTGTGGCCTCTGTGGAAAACAGTGGAATAGTTCTTAAAAACACTAAACATAGAATTACTATTTGATTCAGCAATTCCACTCCTAGGTGCATACCTAAAGAAAACAAGAGCTCAAATATCTGTATTCCAACATTCTTATCAGCAATATTTATAATAACCAAAAAGGTGGACACAAGCTGAGTGTTCATCAACAGATCAATGGATAAAGAAAATGTGGTATATACATACAATGGATTCTTATTCATCCATAGAAAGGAATGAAGTTCTGAAACATGTCATAACATGGATGGACCTTGAAAATATGTTAGGTGAAATAAGCCAGACACAAAAGGAAAAAGTGTTTGATTTTACTTACATTAAATAAATATCTAGAACAGGCAAATTCATAAACAGTATGTTAGAGATTAGCACAGGTGAGATGCGCAGGGAGTGAGGACTTACTGGTTACAGAATTTCTGTTTGGATGTTGACATGTGAAAATAGTGGTGATGGTTCACAGCATTATGAATGTAATGAATGCCACTAAATTCTACACTTAAAACATAGGTAAAGTGGCAACTTTGATTAAACAAAATGTGATAGATCTATGAAATCTGCAAGTAATCTAAGTATACTCAGCCTGTTTTCCTTCTTCACTTAAATATTTTCAAAGTTGGCTGGTAGAGAAAGAGTAATAATAATGATAGTACTTGGACATTAAATTAATTGCATTTTATACTACCACTTAGGTAAAGTAGGTTCAACTGAAAAAGAAGCAAGGTTTAGTGAATACTTACAGTGAGTCAGAATATCATCATCTGGTTAAGTGGGTACATTCTTTCACTCCTGTGTAATTGAGAAATTCCTGTTTTTACCATCTGAAAAATAGAAGAATTGCATTGTTTTGGTTAGAATTATTTTAGGATAAGAAGAGCCTACTTTGATTTAAAAAGAACGGTTGTTGACTAATACTCCCTGAATACACTATTAGGAATTATAACTATTCTCTATTCAAATTCTTCAAATTCACTAAGTCGGTTTTTACTAACTAGAAAAATATTTTCTTTCACTTTTTCCCAACATTTAGTTTCAGAAATTAAAAACCCATAGGAAAGTTGAAAAAGTAATAAAATTCATACCATATACCATTCATTAAATTCACTAATTGTTAACATTTTACTATATTTGCTTCACCTTTCCTCTCTTTTCTTTGTAAATCGTTTAAAATTGAGTTGCAGGCATCATGGCACTTCATCCTTAAATATTTTAACATCATCTTATAAGAACAAGGATGTACTGTACATACTACAGAACCACTGTCAACCTAATAAAATTAGTATTTTCCACAATAATATCTAATATCAGACCCATATTCAGATTCCGCCCCCCCCGCCCCGTTTCTCAGTCTCTTAAAACACTCAACTGAAGAAGCTAGTCAACCTTCATGCTTTGTATTTGTTACCTCTTTGCTTCTTTTAATCAAGAGCAATCCCCTTATCTTTTTTCCTCCATGAAATTCTGATTCAATTTTTTAAATATTGTGTGGAGTGTTATTTTAGTTAGCAAGACAACAAAACTTTTTACTGTAAGGAATCTGGGTCATTTTGGATCATATATGGAAATACTCAAGTATTTATTTAGAATATCTGTAATTGGTGATCATATTATTCCAGGTATAAATGTATTCTGTGGGGTAGCATTTTTCAGTCTTTTTTAATCTTATCAGATTAAGGGAAACTTTAGTTTTTAAAACTTAAAGTATGCTCTCCTTTCATGTTATTTATCAAATAAAAACTGTTAAGCTCTTTTCAAACTTCATGTATCCTTCTGGGAATGGACAATACTTCTTTCATCTTCTTTGTGGTTCACTACTATGTTGTGTGAAGCATAAAATTTAGAAGGATGTTTGAGGAATATAAAGAATTTAAGTAAAATTGTACTACAAATTACTCACACTCATATCCATAATTTTACTGGACTTGAATCAGAGGTTAGCAAACTGGCCTATTACCATATCTGAACTGTTGCCTATTTTTGTATATCCTATAAGCTATTAATGGCTGAAAAATTCAGAAGAATTAATATTTCATGTCATGTGAACATTTCATGAAACTCAAATTTCAGAATCAGTATAAAAAGTTTTAGTAGAACTCTGACATTTGTAGATGTATTGTCTACAGCTGCTTTTGTGCTAAACTAGAAGAGTTGAGTCACTCTATTAGAGACTTTATGACTCACAAAGCTTAAAATAATACTGTCTGGTCTTTAATAGAAACGACTTGTCAACCTCTGCTCTAAAGCAAAACCAGCTTATTTATATGCAGTTACATAGCTTTTGCTTTTTCATGTGAGTGACAAGTTGTACATTTATAACAGGAAATTGTGGCCTAATAACCATACTGTATTTTCTCGTTTAAGATTGAAGACCCACTAGCTATTCTTATTCTCTTTGATGAAGCCAGATATAATTTATTGAAGGGCTTTTATACAGCTCCTGATGCTAAACTGATAACATTGGCAAGTCTACTGTTGCAGATAGTTTATGGAAATTACGAGAGTAAGAAACACAAACAAGGTTTCCTAAAGTAAGTATTTAATATAATTCATGGTCTTGTGCTGTGCCCAAGATTCAGTTTACCAAGGAAGTTTAGAAATATGTTATTAAGAACTATTTAGACACTGGTTTGGAATTAAATAACATAAGGCATGGAATGAGAAGAAAACCTATAGTAATGCATTCTTTTAAGTTATATTCTCTCCAAGGTTATTTTTCTTATATTTGAATATAGTGTGATATGCTTTATATTTGTCTTTCTTTACTGTATGTTTAAATAAGTTCACTAAAACCTTACTTAGATAAGTAGTAAAAAAAAAAAAATGTTATAAGGCAGACACATTTCAGAATCCCACCCAAAAACTAGTTCATGTTTCATGTTGTGAAAAAACATTGAAGTTTAGCACATCTAAAGTTTGTTTATTGTAGTTTTCAGTATTCAAAAATATTTTGTGCTTACTGAAAGAAGAAACATTTCTCTAGACTGAACAATGTTGGGATCTTGACTTCTTGCTTAAAATGTCAAGTTCTCTGATATTTTAAGTATAGTATTTTTCAGCTCAAAAATCATTTAAAACCATTTATATCTAGATGATTATATTACTTTAGCTACTAAAGATAATTTATTTTTTAAATGTTGGCATATTTGCTTACAGTGAAGAAAATCTCAAATCTATTGTACCTATTACCAAATTGAAAAGTAAGGCACCTCACTGGACAAACCGAATACTTCATGAATACAAGGTAAGCTGTTAAATAGAAATAAAAAGACATAGCCTAGTTGACATTTTGTTAATATTATTAATATGTTTTAAACATAGGTACATTAAATTTATATTCCTGAAATAAAAAAGTTATAGTTCACATATCTGAAAGAAAAAGTAGCAAGATACTTTATTTTTAACAATATAGAATTTTTTACTGACTACCTTCTATATGCTGGTACTGTGGTAAGTGCTAGAGATTTTTTAAAAATATGAAATAATATACTGTCTTTATCCATGCACTTAAAATGTAATAAATAAGCATTATTTTTAGACCTTGATTTTTATTTTTTAATAGATCTCAGAAGAAAAAGTGCCCTTGGGATAATGTCACACATGTTATTCTTTGGGTTACCCTTGATTTTAGAGACTGTTTAGTTGACCTGTTTGGATTGTTAAAGGTACATTCTCCTTTCACATCTCCTTATTTTACTTTGTTTTTAGAATCTTAGTACAAGTGAAGGTGTCAGTAAAGAAATGCATCACCTACAGCGCATGTTCTTACAGAACTGTTGGGAAATTCCTACATATGGAGCTGCTTTTTTCACAGGACAGATATTTACAAAGGCAAGCCCCAGTAATCATAAAGTCATCCCTGTGTATGTAGGTGTGAATATAAAAGGACTTCATCTCCTCAACATGGAAACTAAGGTAGATTTTTATCGTTTCAGCTGTTTTTGACCAGTCACACTATATATATAATATTTAAAATAACAGTAGTAGGCTACATGAACAATTTCATTTATAATAACAGAGGATGGGGGTTGAAAACAAAATGATTACCAATAGGGAATTGTAGTACATTTCTACATTGAAATACCTTGCAGCCATACAAAAGAATGAAGAATATTTTTGTGTAGAATGATCCCTAAGATATATTTGGTGCTGAACCATATGTAATATGCTATCATTCATGTAAAAATGGGTGGTAACGGGTAGTTAACTGAAGAAAACAAAAACACTAACACAGAAAGATACACGCACATCCCTTTTCATTGAAACATTACTTACAGTGGCCAAGATAAACAACTTAAGTGTTATCAGTGGACAGATGGCTAGAGAAAATGTGTGTGTGTGTGTGTGTGTTATGTTCTTACAGGATTGTTGGGGGGAATTCCTACGTATGGAGCAGCTTTTTGCACAGGATAGATATTTACAAAGGCAAGCCCCAGTACTCAGAGAGTCATCCCTGTGTATGTAAGGCATGAGTATGAAGGTTATACACACACACACACACACACACACACACACACAATGGAATATTATTATTTGGCCATTAGAAAGAATGAAGTCTTGCCATTTGCAATAATATGGATGGACCTTGAGGCCATTATGCTAAGTGAAGTAAGTCAGACAAAGATAAATGCCATATGATCTCATTTGTGTATGGTGAAATCTTAAAAAAACAAAGAAGCTCATAGAAATAAGAACAGACTGGTGGTTGCCAAAGGCAGAGAGTTGGGAAATGGGCAAAATAGGTAACGGGGGTCAAAAGATAGAAACTCTGAGCTGTAAAATACGTCATGGGATGTAGTATAGAGCTTAGTTAATAATGCTGTATTGCATATTTGAAAGTTGCTGAGAGATGAATCTTAAAATTCCTCATCACAACAAAAAAGTGTGTTAACTGTGTGTGGTGATGAATGTTAACAATATTTGCAGTATATACAAATACTGAATCATGCTGTATACCTGAAACTAATATAATGTCATATGTCCGTTATACCTCAAAAAATGTGGGCAAGTGAAAACTAGATTTATATAAATACGTGTTGTGGTGCTTTTGTATGGATAAAAAGTTTCTTAAAGCCTTTGGAGAAGGGAAACTGTGTAACTGCATAGGAGTAGAAGGGAGACATTTCACTTTATAGCATTTTGCAACTTAAAAAAAATTTAACTGTGATTGTATTATCTATTTAAAAATTAATTAGATATAAATGAAAAAGATACAAATTTTAAAAGGAAGTAAAATATCTGAAACAAGTGGTTCATTTTGAAAATTTGAATTAATTACAAGAACATATTTGGGGGCAGGATGAAGTATGGATTGGACTGTGAATACCTGTTAGAACACTTCAGAGCTTTTCTATTCCACCATCTTGGTCTGGTGGAGGTGATGGAATTCCAGTTGAGCTGTTTCAAATCCAAAGATGATGCTGTGAAAGTGCTGCACTCAATATGCCAGCAAATTTGGAAAACTCAACAGTGGCCACAGGACTGGAAAAGGTCAGTTTTCTTTCCAATCCCAAAGAAAGGCAATGCCAAAGAATGCTCAGACTACTGCACAATTGCACTCATCTCACACGCTAGTAATGCTCAAAATTCTCCAAGCCAGGCTTCAGTAATACGTGAACCGTGAACTTCCAGATGTTCAAGCTGTTTTAGAAAAGGCAGAGGAACCAGAGATCAAATTGCCAATATCCACTGGATCATGGAAAAAGCAAGAGAGTTCCAGAAAAAGATCTATTTCTGCTTTATTGACTATGACAAAGCCTTTGTATAGATCACAATAAACTGTGGAAAATTCTTCCAAGTGATGGAAATACTGGACCACCTGACCTGCCTCCTGAGAAATCTATATACAGGTCAGGAAGCCACAGTTAGAACTGGACGTGGAACAACAGACTGGTTCCAAATAGGAAAAGGAGTTCATCAAGGCTGTATATTGTCACCTTGCTTATTTAACTTATATGCAGAGTACATCATGAGAAATGCTAGGCTGGAAGAAGCACAAGCTGGAATCAAGATTGCCGGGAGAAATGTTAATCCTCAGATATGCAGATGACACCACCCTGATGGCAGAAAGTGAAGAACTAAAGAGCCTCTTGATGAAAGTGAAAGAGGAGAGTGAAAAAGTTGGCGTAAAGCTCAACATTCAGAAAACTAAAATCATGGTATCTGGTCCCATCACTTCATGGTAAATAGATGGGGAAACAGTGGAAACAATGGCTGACTTTATTTTTGGGGGCTCCAAAATCACTGCAGATGGTGACTGCAGCCATGAAATTAAAAGACGCTTACTCCTTGGAAGGAAAGTTATGACCAACCTAGATAGCATATTCAAAAGCAGAGACATTACTCTGCCAAAAAAGGTCCGTCTAGTCAAGGCTATGGTTTTTCCAGTAGTCATGTATGGATGTGAGAGTTGGACTGTGAAGAAAGCTGAGCACGGAAGAATTGATCTTTTGAACTGTGGTGTTGGAGAAGACTCTTGAGAGTCCCTGGGACTGCAAGGAGATCCAACCAGTCCATCCTAAAGGAAATCAGTCGTGAATATTCATTGGAAGGACTGATGCTGAAGCGGAAACTCCAATACTTTGGCCACCTCATGCGAAGAGCTGACTCATTGGAAAAGACCCTGATGGCTGGGAAAGATTGCGGGCAGGGGGAGAAGGGGATGACAGAGGATGAGATGGTTGGATGGCATCACCGACTGTATGGACATGGGTTTGCATGCACTCTGGGAGTTGGTGATGGACAGGGAGGCCTGGCGTGCTGCAGTTCACGGGGTCGCAAAGAGTTGGACACGACTGAGCGACTGAACTGAACTGAAGCGAAGCTTATGTAAAAAGGCATTTTAGATTAGGAAATTTCACTGTAAACCTAATTTTTATTTTCATCATTTAAGTCTTATTTATGTAATCACATAACTTCTGAAAATATCCCAGTGGTAGTTTCATGATAACTCAGAATCATTGTTATGGCAGCAGTTATGTTACCATACTATTAGATATGCCTGTGAATGGAGAGAAAGACAGTGCAGGGACATATGCAGAAGAGGGACTGGCTTCAGTAATTCACTTGGAACGTGACTTTTTGAAGTCTTTGATATTGGCTTGTTTTTGAGTCATTTGCCTATCATTTTCTATTTAGACTATTATATTCATACAAAATATAAACTGTTTCTTATTAGCTTATAACTACTTTTTTATTCCCTATTGTACTGTTTGTTAAAGGAAATGAAAGAAATTCCCCTTGTCATTTCAAGAAATTTTTCCTCTGCAATTTTAGAGCATTTTATATCAATATCTGCAAATTCTTCTTCACTGATCTGGTGGTGATGCCATGGGCGTAACACTGAGCCTTTTCTCTAAACTGTGTATTATGTTTGACTTTTGGTAGCATTCCAAATTTAGGCAACAGTAAAAAGCTTTATATAGTATTCAAATGATGGTTCAGTAATATCTTATAACATTTCATCCTATGAATAATATTCTGTTCCAGGAATTGAGTGAGAGAGCAGTAGCAGGCAGAGGATGATAATAGGATTATTAAGAATCTGCTTTTTCTAGAAATAGAAATGCTGTCATTGGGTATATACAGAGGTGATTGAAACCAAGGATAATAATGTTTTCTCGCCACATAATCATTACCTGCGTGCTCTGTAAGCTACAGGTAAATTTATGGCACTATAAAAGCTCTAAGATTTTCAAACCATCAAAGATGAGAACAGTCAGCTTGTTGTCAGTTGTCTTAGATTGAGCAAGACCTAAGGTGTCTATACGGTAAATATGACAGACTTGCTTAAATGGAGTAAACACCTTCATCTGAAAAAATATCTTTATTTGCATTTAAAACTCTGTTTCAGTGTGTACTTTGTGTAAATAGCTATCTTAGCAGATCCTACCCATATGTTATATTTTATAAGTATAGTTATTTGTAAGCAAAATGTTATTATTTTCCTATTAGACATGGTATACACATGTAAATTAATTACATTATGTTTCACTTACAGAACCTCACTTTCAAAATGCCCTAAATCATAATCTTTCTGGCATATCCTTTGTTTATTATTTACAATCATTATGTTAAGAACTGCTAGTCCTGGAGAGGTAATGTTTCTAAATATACTTATTTTAAAGGATGGCATGAACATTTTCTTTTATATATGTATGCAAAGAATATATTTATTTTTAGGGTAAGAAAATACAAGTTATTACTAGGAGATAATTATTTTTTAAATAATCAAATATATTGGATTCCTATTTAAATATACCATTATTTAGAACATGTAGGTACAAGGTACTGTCATTGTTTTTTAAATAGTTCTGTTGAATATATGAAGGATATATTATTGATTTTTAAAATAATGCTGATATTTACTATAAATATGGGCTTCCCCCATGGCTCAGATGGTAAAGAATCTGCCTACAATGCAGGAGACCTGGGTTTGATCTCTGGGTTGGGAAGATCTCCTGGAAAAGGGAAAGGCTACCCACTCCAGTATTCTGGCCTGGAGAATTTCATGGACTGTATAGTCCATGGGGTCTCAGAGTCAGTCACAGCTGTGACTTCCACTTTCTTTCACTTACTATAAATATAACAGTGTACTTATTTTCAGTGATACAAAATTGCCTAAGTCACCAATTTTACCACATTAAATAAATTTCAGATCTGAAAGTACTGTATGAATATTCAAAAGGTACTGAATATAGTAAAAGGAATTGTTTTTAACCTGCAGAAAGTAAACTTTTAGTACACTTAATTTTCTTGAAAACCACTGATAGAACGGGCATCTTTGTTTTCCCATCATTGGGTAAGTTTAAAATGCACATACAGTGTGTTGATTTGTTATACTTAACCTATTTCAAAATGGTTACCACTATAGCATTAGCCACACCTCTATCACATCACATAATTATAATTTATGTTTTCTGGTGAAAACATTTAAGATCTACTCTCTTAGCAACTTTCAAACATATAGTACAGTATTGCTAACTATAAGCACCATGCCCCACATTAGATTCCCAGAACTTAATTCATTACTGAAAGTTTGTACTACTTTGACCAACATCTCAGTTCCCCCCACCCGCCAGTCCCTGATATAACCACCATTCTACTCTCTGTTTCTATGAGTTTGGCTTTTTTAGATTGCACATATTAAGTGGTATCATCCTATGGTATTTGTCTTTCTTTAGCTTAAGGTCCTCCAGTTCCATCCGTGTTGTTGCAAAAGACAGGATATCCTTATTTCTCATGGCTGAATGTGTGTGTGTGCATAAATATACATACATAGCACAGAATGGGCATCTTCAAATAATTTTGTCATTCTGATAAAAAGAGTATCATTGCTCAAGAAGTCTGCTGTGGCTCTGTGCTGCAGGCTATGTCAAGTTACCAAGTGAACCATTCTGTTTAGACCTGGCTAGATAAGTGTAGATAGTAAGAGAAGATAGGTGTTGTTTTTAATAAATATTTCAATATTAATGATTTCCAATTATGTTGCAGGCTTTACTCATCAGTCTTAAATATGGTTGCTTTATGTGGCAATTGGGAGATGCTGATTCATGTTTTCAGATCCATAGCATGGAAAATAAAATGAGCTTTATAGTACATACAAAACAGGTAAGTACCTAATCAGTTCTTGATTTACATGATAGTAATAAACTCTACTGTATTAGTAAAATTATTTCTTTCTTAAAAAATGACAGTCCATTTTACTTCAAGTAAAACTTCTAATGTGAAATTAATATTATTTAAGACCAAGGTAAAAAGGCAGGTCTTTCCTAAACAAAGCAAGAAACTTAGCTGAATAATTTATTGCACTCTTATAACAATGAAAAATTCCTTTTCAAATAGAGAACACTGTGTCTACTGCCATTTATGTCATTTACATATTTTTATATGTTTCAAATTTATTGTTGACATGTATTTTACTTTGTAGGCCGGCCTTGTGGTAAAACTGCTGATGAAGCTAAATGGACAGTTAATGCCCATGGAAAGAAATTCATGAGAGGAAACCAGCTGATACTCAAGCCACCACATTTTGTGATGTAGATTTTTTCCATGAAAGATTTCTTAACCTTACTTTTAACAAGGCATTTAGTCTCTTGTAATATATATATATACTATTACATTGTACAGAATCTGTACTCATGTTTGGTGTGTGATATACCAATTAGTTTTATATAATATCCTTATAAGTTAATTTTTAAGAGAAACACACAAAAATGTGTAGATTGATAGTCTGTATAACATTAGACAAAACAGTAAGCTTTAAAAAAGTTATTTTTGGTAAATGATAAAGAATTTAGAGGGGAATATGATGAAATTAAAAATACAGGTTTGCTATATCTTTATGTTTGTGTCATTTCAAAATATACAGAAAGTCAACATCTGAATAAAGAAAATGTTTTCTACTTAAAGCATATATAACACTATTACTTAAAATGTGTTTTTGTAATCTTTGAACATTTTTCACATGTTAAGATACTTAGTTAAAATAAGCTAGTATATCTCAAACTATTATAGTTATTGAAACTCCTGCATCATAATTATCTGAGTACCTCTTAAAAACAAGGATTTCAGGGACTCATTCTAGACAGGTTCATTCACTGTCTTCAAAATAGCAGGGCCTGTGAATTTTTTCTTAAGTTTTAGTTTGTTTTCTGTTGATGCAATTCCAGACCCAGAAATGAATTTGTATTATTAAAGTTAAGTAAATTATACAAACTTCCTGGCACACAAACACATACACACATGGACACATAGACTAAGGGACAGTCTCTGGTATTAGTTGTTTGATTTATTAAGAACATGCTGTATTTTTATGAGTTGGCACAATGGTGTAATATTGCCTTTACATTGTAGGAAGTAGATCACCAAATATCTGGTGGTTTTCTTTAGGGAAGCACTGATGTCATATGAGTAGCTAACTTGATTAATCTGCTATTTAATATTGAAATTAGGCTTTCCAAGTTTTCCAGAAATTAGGCTTTCCAATTCCAAGAATTGTTGTATTCAATTCAGAGACAGTTCAGAGATTCAACAGTCACATTTAAAATTAGCCCACACATTGCAGATAATTTTTTCATATCATCATCTACTCTTCAGATTGACTTCTGTGTATGTTTAATGGTGGTCTGCTGAGTTTTATTAAGATTATGTGGTTCAGTAAATTAAATGAGAAGCCCTGATTTATCTTTAACTCGATGCTAAGCATTTTTGACTACATAGACAGTGCTCTGCTCAGTTTCATCCATTTCAGTGGCCTCAGTTATTACCAAATACTCTGTTGACTCCCAGACCTAAAACTCTAGCCTCAGCCTTTCTTCTGAGTTCTTGATCTTAATTTCTTGCTATTCCAGCTCCCCGTCAGTGGTTTACACAAGGAACATCTATTTCATCATAGCTGGAAGCAGTTTGTTCCATCTCCTGCCCCATTCTCTTCTTAATGCTTGTATTGTCTGATTAATGGCATCAGACTGCATGTGGCTGCTTAGCCTGGAAATTTGGGAGTGTTCTATAGCTTTTCTGCCTTTAATCATCCTACACATTCCTCTTACCAAGTTCTGTCAAATGTCCTGTGAGTCCTTCCTGTTCCCTGCCTGTGTTTGCACTGCAACCACCATAGTTCAAGTCATTGCCATCTGTTCCTGGGCTCATTGTAACATCTTCCCCTGGCTTCCCAACTCAGAGTCTACATTTCTGCCCACCTGTTTCTCCACACCTGTCTTATAGATCCAGTTATTTCATTACCCTCTGAAAACCCTCCTCACTGCGTGTAAAGTTAAATTCCAGTTCCTTAGTACTGAATATGCTAACCCACCTATCCAGATTAATATCTATCCATTTCTCCTACACTCATTCTGTGCTTACAGCCCAGTGTTTCCCAACCCTGGCTCTGCAGTAATGTTGTATGGGGAGTTCTACTACTTTATGACTCAATAATTTTAGGTAGGGCCCAAGCATTTCTGTATTAAAGTATCCCAGGTGATTTTTATATACAGCTTAGGGTTTAGAATTGCTGTTCTAACTAACTCTAGGAGATAGCTGAATGCCTTTTTTTTCATAGAGGGAGGTGAGGATACATCTCTGCTGCATCAAATAACTCCCTCCTCTACTTAATACCACGTACCCTCCTGGAGTTGTACAGTATGGCAGCACTGGGAAAAGGGAAGAGGAAACTATTAGAGTAGCATGGCTATTAAAAGCTTAAAAATATACAGCATTAAGTCAATTTCAAAATTAGTAGGGATAAAATGCATTATTGTCAGACCATAACAACCCAGAAGTAAACAATAAAGGGGAAATGCAGCCAGCTTTTAATGAGTGCCTAGGAGTATGTGAGCACTGAGGGTGAAAGATACTATTTTCCTTTTCATCATTCTTTCAGTAAATTTGATTGCCTTTTATGTGCCAGGGAGCCAGTGGTAAGAAAAAGACTCTGCCTTCAGGGATTGAAGTTTAATGAGAGAGGCAAAGTACTCACATAAATTATAATATAAAAGTTAAAATTACTATTTAAGCAAAAAGAGGGAAACTTGATAATACATCAGGAGAGGATTCCTCCAGCCAGCGCTGCTTGAGCTGGTGTCCAAGGAATAAGCAGGAGTGAAGACAGCTGAGGGGAGAGGAGATGAGGTAAGATGTTTTGACCTCAAGGATGGTCTTGGAGAATTGATGAGAGGAATTACAATTTTCTCATTTTTAGCTAAGAAGTGAATTCAAACTGTTGTTTATCCAAATCGCAGCAAATGAATTTCCATTATAGAAATAATACCAGAATAAGTAACACTGTATGATGACTGCATTACAAAGAAGAAAATGTACTGAAGAACCACATCTTATAAGATTAAAAATTGCCAAAATTGACTCTAGAAAGACTTGATGGAAATATTTAACAAAGTAAAACTACCCATAGTCCTTGACCAAATATAATAAAGGATTGCATAATAAAATTTAGGTTTTATTTTGATCCTGAGGAACTCAATGGTAAAAACTAATTAGAAGAATTTGATATATGGAAAAAAAAACTGATTTATTAATCAGTCCCTTACTTTATAACAGAAAAAAACACTTCCAGTGAAATTATTTCAGTAAGATGAAAATGGGAAGAATTTAAATCATTTTTGCTGTACTGTGTGTATAGAAATTTAAAAATTAAGTTGGTGTGAGTACATGCAAAAAATAGTACCTCAACAAAAATTCATCTGTGATGGTATGACTCCTCTTTACTATTGTATTCATAAAGCTAGAATAACTCTATGATCATACTTGATATTTGAAGAGGCAGGGATAAGCAGACTGGAAAGGACCTAAAGCAAAAGAGGGGTAAGCCCTGGAAGTTCTTAGAAATAAGAGTACTTGAGGCAAAGAAATGTATTTTGGACATCTTAAGGTGTAGGTGAGAAAAGCAATTTCAGTACATTCAGACAATTTCTATGACAGAAGGAAGTACTGGTTGTTCAGAATCCATTGGAAGGGCACCAAAGATAAGCAGAAAATTAGGAAGCTACTTCCCCATTAGTTAAATAATAGAAATAACTAATACTTTAAAATGGTGTTTACTATAGGCCCGGCATTATTCAGAGCACTTTTAGATATATTAATTCATTTAATCTTCATAACAATCACTGAAGCAGTTAGTATTATTCCCATCTAACAGATGGAGAAACAGTTAAGTAGCTTGTGGAAGAACATATCTAATTAGCCGTGGATCTGGGATTCATATCAAGGCAGTCTGGTTCCAAATACAAATGAAGGAGAAACATACATGATTGTAATAAAAACAGTATTTGTTTTCTATCTTTTAAAAAGCTTAAGAGAAAAAAAAATAAAAATAAAAAGCTTAAGACACAAACTTCCTAACAGAAATGTAAATGTTTTCATTTTCTTATACTGTGTAACCTGAGTACCACCACATATTTAGAGGTTATGTGGTTTCATATTTCACTTCAAAGTGAAAGTCGCTCAGTCATGTCTGGCTGTTAGCAACCCCATGGACTATACAGTCCATGGAATTCTCCAGGCCAGAATACTGGAGTGGGTAGCCGTTCCCTTCTCCAGAGGATCTTCCTGACCCAGGAATCTACCTGCAATGTGGGAGGCCTGGGTCCGATCCTTGGGTTCCCTGGGTCACTCGAAGAGTCAAACACGACTTAGTGACTACACAACAACAATGCTTAAGACAGGGAAGGGAGGAGGAGGGTTTGAAGAAATGTGTTGAAAATCCTGGTGCCTAAGGGACATGTAGGTGGAGATGCCCCTGGCCTGAAGCAGGAGTGGCAATTGAAACTACAGGAACAGATTTAAAGCCACCCAGGAAGAGTAGAATAAGAATCAAGCCAAAGAATGCCATTTGAAAAATGGACAAAGGTAGAGCAACCCACAAAGCATCTTGCTAGGCACATGGTTATCAGTATGGAAAGGAAATACCTTGGCAACATCCTGCCCATAAATTTCATATAGGCAAAAATTAAGAATTAAAATAATTTTAGGGAATTCTTTTTTTCTTACATTCTTTTTAGGAGGGGTTGCTATGCTGGGTCTTCCATGTGGTACCCAGGCTTCTCAGTGAGCTAGCTCCTCTCACTGGGGAGCATGGACTCTAGGTGCAGCTTCAGTAGTTGTGGCCTAGAGGCTTAGCTGCTCTGTGGCACATGGGATCTTCCCAGAGCAGGGATCAAACTCATGTCCCCTGCACTGGCAGGCCAGTTCTTAACCACCGGGCCATCAGGGAAGTCCAAGGATGACCCCTTTAAAGTTTTTTATTTTCCTTCCTTTTCTAAAAGCTCTTTGATCTGGTTCTTCAATTACATCCTCATATTCTACAAATGTTTCCGGTTTTCTGATAATACTGTTATATTGGTTATATTAGGCTAGGACTAAATTAGTCCTGTATTTCTTCCTTGTCTTGTTGTCTAGATGATGAGGTTTGAAAGGAGGTCACACTCACCTCAGGACCTTTCTCAAAGCTCAGCCACCTCTCCTGCCCATGTTCATTCCCCAGTACGCTTCTTGGAAACTTCAAAGGCAGCCCCGCCTTCAAATCAACTCCTCTAGGTCTCAGATCAGATCAGATCAGTCGCTCAGTCATGTCTGACTCTTTGCGACCCCATGAATCGCAGCACGCCAGGCCTCCGTGTCCATCACCAACTCCCGGAGTTCACTCAGACTCACGTCCATCGAGTCAGTGATGCCATCCAGCCATCTCATCCTCTGTCGTCCCCTTCTCCTCTTGCCCCCAATCCCTCCCAGCATCAGAGTCTTTTCCAATGAGTCAACTCTTCTCATGAGGTGGCCAAAGTACTGGAGTTTCCGCTTTAGCATCAGTCCTTCCAAAGAAATCCCAGGGCTGATCTCCTTCAGAATGGACTGGTTGGATCTCCTTGCAGTCCCAGGGACTCTCAAGAATCTTCTCCAACACCACAGTTCAAAAGCATCAATTCTTCGGCGCTCAGCCTTCTTCACAGTCGAACTCTCACATCCATACATAACCACAGGAAAAACCATAGCCTTGACTAAACGAACCTTTGTTGGCAAAGTAATGTCTCTGCTTTTGAATATGCTATCTAGGCTGGTCATAACTTTCCTTCCAAGGAGTAAGCGTCTTTTAATTTCATGGCTGCAGTCACCATCTGTAGTGATTTTTGAGCCCAGAAAAATAAAGTCTGACACTGTTTCCACTGTTTTCCCCATCTATTTCCATGAAGTGATGGGACCGGATGCCATGATCTTCGTTTTCTGAATGTTGAGCTTTAAGCCAACTTTTTCACTCTCCACTTTCACTTTCATCGGACCCCTTTAAACACTGGTGCAGTCGCCACCTCCTGGAGTTGAGCATACTCCGTTATCCAGAGCTCCAGTCGCTCACCTTCAGCCTGGTTCATGGTATGGGAGCCTCCTCTGGCCTGAAGAATGGCCTGGGAGTAACCGAAACAAAAGAGGGTGCCGAAGCGGTTTGGTCAAATCAAGTGAGATGGTTTGGTGACAAGCTGCGTCCTCCATGTTACTAAATGCCATTGTCCGCACCCCCGCCGCTCCCACGTATCACCTGCCATTTACCGCGCAGGCACGAAAACCAGGCTGGGGAGCAGCACCTCAGAGCACGACTCTCCATCAGGTTGAACCAGAGTGGATTAGCGTGTGGTAACCTCTGAGGGTCAAGCCCTACCCAGTGACTTTACACTCCGGCTGCTCTTTAGAATCAGAAGCCAGAGCGGCCGCCAACCCACTCAGTCAGAACCGTCTCCCTAGGAAAGGCCAGTGCTCAAGCTGAGGACCCAGACGCGCGCTCTCGGCTCCGCACGCGGCGGCCGGCGCGCGGCCCCTCCGGGGGCTCTCGCGTGACCCGGGGCCAGCTCACAAACGCGCGGGCGCGGCGGAGCCCAGGCGCCGGGCCACTGTCGCCGCGGGCCAGGCCTGCGTCCGAGACGAACAGCAGGCGCGCCCGCCGCCGGACTCGCCAGCGGAAGACTCCAGGTGACGCGAAGCTCTCTGACTTCACATCAGCGACCCTCTAAGCCAAATCCAGGTTATCTCCCTCTCCGTTTCCCCTCAACACCCGCAGCTCTGCGTGTCCTCCCTTTGTCCCATGTCCCTGGGATACCCACCTTGAGCACGTGTGCATCCTGTCGCACGTCGCTTTTTTCACAGTCTAGGAAGTAATTTGTCCAAGCTGCACTGTGTCTTTCAGCTCTGTAACAAATTACATTGGGTCACTGTTCAGCTAATTAATATTTAGGATAACAGAAGTTGGGATCTATTTTTGCCTATCAAATTGGCCATATTTAAGATGAAACTCTCAGTGCTTGTGATAATGAGGGGAGACTATATCATATAGCTTTTTAGAGTGTTATTTAGTTGTGTGTGTCCGTCTTAAAAATATTCACATAGGAATGGTCAAATAATTGATGGCACATCATTCAGTGGGATATTTTTCAGGCATGAAAGGTAAACTTTCAAATATTTGATGGCAAATCATGGTATGTTAACTATGATTTATATTCTGTGATAATGTAAATGTTTCACATCTGTACTGTTCAGTAAGGGAGTCAGCACTTAAGGGTAGTCAGTCAGTTAGTGGCTTCTCAGCACTTGAAATGTGGCCAGTATGACTGAAGAGTGAAATGTTAATTTAATTAAACCTACACTGAAATAGCCACATGTGGTTACTAGCTACCACACTAGATGATGATGCATGGTCTCGTTTTTTCAAAAATGTATGATATGCATCATTGTTATCTCTAAGAAAGGGACATCATACTTGCTTCTCCAGCATCTAATCTTCCTTTGGGTTGTTCTAACTCCCTGATATGTGTATATATGTGTGTGTGTGTGTGTGTGAATATATTCATACACACACACACACACACACACACACACACACACACCTCATTTCTGAGTCAGTTTCTCCTCCAATACCAGTCCAAACTGGGTGCAGTATTCATGGTCAATCTGTAGGGACCTTCACATGGAGACCAGAGCAAGCAACCCTTGTCCAATTCTGTATCTTTTAAAAACAACCCTTTTGTTACACACAGCAATGTAAATGTATGTAATGCTACCAACTGTACACTTTAAAATGATTAAACTGATAAATTGTATGTATATTTTACCACAATGAAAACAAGAAACCAACCCTTTTTCAGAAAAACAGCCAGAAACCTGAGGATACAACTACCATAAACCATGATGACCCATCAACATCACGACCCCCAGGTCTGCCATGCTTACTAAAGCACAAAAGCTGAAGCCACTTGAGGAAGCTATCCCCACAAAAGCCAACTGCACAATCTGGGCTGCTATAAAATACCAAGGTCAAAACTCTAAAGCTATAAAACATGAACCCTCACCACCCCATAGTCTCAATTTCTCTAGTTGCATTTATTTTTCAAAATGTTCAGCCAATGCACCAGATGTTGCAAATTGTGGTAAAGAATGACACCCTTCCCCCCGCCACTCCCGCCTCCCAAGTTCTTTATCATTAACTATAACCAAGTAGAAAAGAGTCAAAGTAACACAATTATTACTGGTAAAGCAGTTTAGAGATAGTGGTTTTGGTGTGCAGCTAAGTGAACTTGTAATAACTCACCAGTGAATTCGACATAATTACTTTGTCATGGATGGACAGCCTTGGCTCCCCCAGAAGTTATTCAGCACTCTTATTCTATGGAAGATAACCACGTGTGTGCATGCTAAGTTGCTTCAGTTGTGTCTGACTCTTTGTGACCATATGGTCTATGGCTCACCCAGCTCCTGAAAGGAGCTGAGTTCATCTGTCATCCAACTCTCCTCTTGTCTGTAGAGGAGGTATAGTGGAGGAGACTCTAGGCTAAGGGCATTGCATGAGTAGACTTTCTTCCACATGGAAACCTGAGGTCAGGAGAAAGCAGTTACTCCCCCACATGTCTCAAGAAGAAAAAAAAATTTGGACAAACCAATAACCATTAAATCAAATGCATGAACAATGAAGAAGCAAATTTTACAGAACCTTTAGGGAATAGATTATTCCTATAATATTCAAAATGCTTTAAGAAGCAGATAATTCGTATGCTACCCAGTTTGTTTTAAGAGCATGGTATAACCTTGACAGTAAAATTGGACATGAACAGTACAAAAAAGGGAAACTGTTAGCAAAATTACTCTTAAAAGCATAAAAGTTCTGAGTAAATGTTATATTTAATTCAGAAAAAGTAATCTATCATGACCAAGTTTGATTTATCCAAGAAATGCCACATGTTCAATAAAGAAAATCTATTAATATACCACATTAGCAGATTAAAGTAATAAGACAGATAGCAGCTGTCATTTCTCCACATGGTGCTGAAGGGCTTAACAAATGTATTAAGACCATAAGAATAAACAAGAGTCAGAGAAGTGGAAAAGAAGAAACAAAAATTGCCAGTATTTATGATATTGTCCCTATAGAATATCCAGGAGAATGTGTAAAGTTATTAGAACTAATAAGAGCGTCCAATCAAATTGCTGGATACAAAATCAACATGCAAAGATTAGTAGTGTTCCTGTATACCAATATTTTAAAAACTGAAAGAAGAAACATAGGAAACATATATCATTCCCAATAGAAATAGAGCTATATCACATTATTAACTAGGAAGACTTAATGACATAAATATATCACTTTTTTCCCAAATTAATTTATAAATTTAATTCAATACTTACTGAAGTACAAGCAAGAGATTTTATGGAACTTGATATACTTATCTTGAAATTGATCTGGCAATGTAAACAGCTTGTGGGATCTTAGTTCCGCAACCAGGGATTGAACCCAGGCCCTCGGCAGTGAGAGTGAGGTCCTAACTACTGGACTGCCAAAGAATTCCTTTCACTTTACTCACAATTCTGGGTTAGCCATTCGGAGTTGGATCAGCTGAACAGTTCCTCTGATAGCCCTGGCAAGGTTCCCCCAGCAATTTGTGGTCAGGTGGGTCACTCTGCTTTGGAGTGTCGGGTAGTTAAAAGCTCGAGTGACAAGTCAGTTGTCTCTCATCATCCAATAGGCGAGCCCAGACTTCTTCACATAGGTAGGGGTCTTAAGAACTGTTGGGAAGCCAGTTTGTAAGTTCCAATATCTGTCAAAACTCTGCTTGCATCATGTTTGCTAATGCTCCATTATCCAAAAATAAGTCACATGGCCAACCTGAGATTCAAGAGGTGAGGAAACAGATTCTACATACAAAGTTAGGAAACATTTATGGCCCTTTTGAAATTTCTGATTCTGCTTTCTGCCCTGGGGGCTGAACAATATGGACATCTTTAAGTGTTTCTCATGCTCTTTGGCTTCCCCTGGGCTCAGCCAACGGAAACAGCAGCAGAAGATAAGTGGAGAGTGAGATTAAGGATTTATGCCCTTGGTTCTCTTGCTGCAGACTGACTGGTTCCTCCAGCCAAAGGCCCAGCTCCAATCAGGTGGTTTTTCTCCTACAATCTGACAAAACACATCATAGAAATAGAAAATTATAGATCCAATTACTTGGGCTCAGCCATAATTGAAATTATAATTAAAGCCTTAAGCCATACATTTTGAGAAACTTTTGAGTAGAATCATTCGGACAAGGACTATTTTAATAACCTTTAATACTCAGGTGTTTTGTTAAAGTGAGCAGATAGGTGACTCAGATGGTAAAGAATCTGCCTGCAGTGTAGGAGACCTGGGTTTGATCCCGGGGTCAGGAAGATCCCCTGGAGAAGGGAACGGTTACCCACTCCAGTATTCTTGCCTGGAGAATTCCATGGATAGAGGAACCTGGTGGGTTATGGTCCATGGGGCCACAAAGAGTCGATTATATTTGGGCTTCGCTGGTAGCAAAGATGGTAAAGAATTTGCCTGCAGTGCAGGAGACCCCAATTTGATTCCTGTGTCGGGAAGATACCTGGAGAAGGGAATGACTACCCACTCCAGTATTCTTGCCTGGAGAACTCCATGGACAGAGGAGCCTGGCAGGCTATATAGTCCAGGGGGTTGCAAAGAGCTGGACACGACTGAATGACTCACTCACTTCACTAACACTCAGTTAAAGCAGAAGCCAAAAGGGTACTGATTAAGCCACAGTCCAGTCTGGCATGGTTATTGTCCTATTGAAGTTAGATCTATGCATGGAAATAATATAATTTAATATGTCTCCTATTATGGACCTCTATGTTATTGCCAATCTATTACTATCACAAACAATGCTTTTTCTGTCAACTTAAGAATTCATTCTCCTTTAATCAAAATAATACATTATGATAAACAGTAAGGAGGAAGGAAAGTTATGACCAACATAGATAGCATATTGAAAAGCAGAGACATTACTTTGCCAACAAAGGTCCGTCTAATCAAGGCTATGGTTTTTCCAGTGGTCAGGTATGGATGTGAGAGTTGGACTGTGAAGAAAGCTGAGTGCTGAGGAATTGATGCTTTTGAACTGTGGTGTTGGAGAAGACTCTTGAGAGTCCCTGGGACTGCAAGGAGATCCAACCAGTCCATTCTAAAGGAGATCACTCCTGAGTGTCCTTTGGAAGGAATGATGCTAAAGCTGAAACTCCAGTACTTTGGCCACCTCATGTGAAGAGTTGACTCACTGGAAAAGACTCTGATGCTGGGAGGGATCGGGGGCAGGAGGAGAAGGGGACGACAGAGGATGAGATGGCTGGATGGCATCACTGACTCGATGGACATGAGTTTGAGTGGACTCTGGGAGTTGGTGATGGACAGGGAGACCTGGCGTGCTGCGATTCATGGGAGTTGCAAAGAGTCGGACATGACTGAGCGACTGAACTGAACTGAACTGAGGAATTCACTGCATAGCAAAGGAACTATATTCAATATCTTGTGATAAATTATAATGGAAAAGAATTTTTAAAAATAATATATACATATGTATAACCAAACCGCTTTGTTGTAGACTTAAAACTAAAACAATAGTGTAAATCAACTATAGAAAGTGAAAGTGAAGTCGCTCAGTCGTGTCCGACTCTTAGGGACCCCATGGGCTATAGCCCACCAGGCCCTCCGTCCATGGGATTTTCCAGGTAAGAGTACTGGAGTGGGGTGCCATTGCCTTCTCTGACTACTATACTTCAATATAAAAAGTATTTTTATATTGAAGTATTTTACTAAAGTATTCTCTATTCTCATGTCATGAAAACATCCTCTTAATATCATGTACTTAAAAGTCTTACTGTTTTACTTTTCACATTTAAATCTGTAGTCCACCTAAGATTGACTTTTGTGGATGGCAAGATAGGGGTCAAAAATCTTTTGCTTTCTGTATGGATTCCCAGTTGACCCAGAATCAAGAGCCATTCTCTCCCCATTATTATTAATGCCATCTTTGTCACAGATGAAGGTCCATGTATGCATGGGTCTCATCCTCTTAATGTCAACCTTTCTGTGATCTTATACTTTAGAATCATCTTACATGTTTTCTTTCTTTCTTTTTTTTTAAACAAATCGGTTCCTTTTTCCATTCATCTATTTGATTATCAACATATTTAGACTGGATACTCAATTCTACACTGATGGTGACTTTCACCAAAGTTGCTAGGAATTCTTTTCTCATTTTGTTATTCCTTTTTGTTAAGTGTTCCCTCCCATCTGATTGCTCTCATGATATTTTCATTGTTTGTAATGTTCTATAATTTCAGGATAAAGCTTTTTATTTATTCTGTTTTGGGTATTGTTATACATCATGGATCTGCGGATTCATATTTTTCATCAGTTCTGGAACATTCTTAGCCATTATTGTTAATTTTTTCATAATTTTATTTATTTATTTTTGGCTGTGCTGGGTTTTTGTTGCTGCACAGACTTTTTCTCTAGTTGCTGCGAGTGGGGGCTACTCTCCAGTTGTGGTGTGAGGGCTTCTCATTGTCGTGGCTTCTCTTGTTGCAGAGCATGAGCTCTGGGTGCAAGGGCTTCAGTAGCCGTGGGACACGGCTCAACAGTCGTGGCTTCCAAGCTCTAGAGCACAGGCTCAGCAGTTGGCGCACGGGTGTAGCTGCTCTGCAGCATGTGGGATTTTTCCCAGACCAGGGATCAAACCTGCATTGGCAGGCGAATGCTTTGCCACTGAGCTACCAGGGAAGCCCTCATTATTTTTAAAATACTGCTTTTGCTTCATTGTCTTCACTTTTTCCTTTTGAAACTCTAATTAGATATATGTTAGTCCATTAAATTTTCCATGTGCTGACTTACAATTTCCATCTCCTTATCTCTCTTTACTACCTTCTGGATATATCTTCCATATTTTCTAGTTAAATACTTGTCCAGTTGTTCTGCATCATTATTGAAAAGAGCAGTTTTTCCCCAACACTACAAAGTCCCATCTTTTTCATAAATCAAGTATCTGTATATCATAATCAAATGTCTGTTTCTGGGACTTGTGTATTTTCTACTGATCTATTTGTGTGTTCTTGTACCAACTCCATATCCCCTCAATTGCTGTGGCTTCATAATGAGTCTTGATACCAAGAAGCAAGTCCTCCCACCTGATTTTCCCCCTTTAAGAGTGTCATAACTATTCTTGGCCCTTTGTTGTCCAAGCAGTTTTAAAAATCAGCTTGTCAAGTTCCACAAAAATAAGGTTGGGGTTTTTATAACAATTTTGCTGCATGTATAGATCTGGGGCAGACAGGTCGTGGGAGAAGACTGCCACAGAGGCAGTCCAGAGCCCAGGCAGTGGCAGGGCCACCTCAGTTCTTGCAGCTTTAATACCCTGACCCCAGCACCACACTACTGCACACCATAGCCTTGCACTAGATTTGGGACAAACACAACAGAGAAAGGGATGCAACCTCGGGTTTCTTCTGGGTGGAACTGCAGATGCCTACACAGGCGGCACATAGGTTTGCTGTGACCACATGTGCCTCCCTTGCTTTAGCAATCATCTCCTTTGGAGCAAGGCACACAAACAAGGGCAATGGAGTCTGATCAAACTGGGCCCACAGAGCTTCTACTCCAACAGCTGGGGAGCAGATCCCATCCCTAATAGGGCAATGACAGCCACAGAGGAAGCCCCACTTCACATCCAGCACAATCTCTAAACACAACATCAATCACACTTCCTAGCAAAGGACAACAGTCAGCACACTCTGAAGAAAGACATGGTTATTATCTATACCAAAACCAACCTTTACACCAAAAATATTGAAAACACACAGTGTTCACAGGGATGATCTTACATAAAAACACCCCTTTAAGACCACAGTAGGTAACTATTCCTCCTAAATTCTGAGAGACTTAGAGTTAAGTAAAATGAAAAAGCAGAGAAACTACTTTTAATCAAAAGAACAAGAGAAATCCCCTGAAAAAAATAATGGAACAGACCTCAATAGCCTATCAGACCCTGAGTTCAAAAAGCAGGCAATAAAAATGCTAAAGAAATTAAGAAAGGTTATTGATAAAAAGGTAGCTCACTGTAACAATGAACTAAAACTATAAAGATGAGTCAATCAAACTATTCAATTGCTGAAATAAAAACCAATCTAGAAGCAATGAATAGCACCATATGACAAAGAAGAACAAATAAGTGATCTGCAAAATAGAATAATGGAAATCATGCTGTTGATAGCAACACGCGGGATCTGTATGATAATATAAAGTGTGCTAACTTAACACTTAATAGGACTTCCCGAAGGAAAAGAGACAGAAAAGCAGGGATTGAAAAGGTATTGGGAGAAATTATGGCTGAGAACTTTCCAATGTAAAGAAGGAAATAGATATTCAAGTACAGGAAACACAGAGAATCCAAAACGATATGAACCCAAACAGATCTGTAGCAAGACACATCATAATTAAAATGGCAAAAGTTAAAGAGAGGATTCTGAAGACAGCAAAAGAAAAATAAAGATTAAGTTATAAGGGAAGTCTCATAAGACTATCAACTGATTTCTCTGCAGAAACTTTGCAAGCCAGAAGGGAGTGGCATGATGTATTCAAAGTCATGAGAGGGAAATACTGTAAACTAAACTATTCTGTCCAGCAAGATTATCATTTAAAATAGAAGGTGAAATTAAAAAAATGTCACAGGTAAGCTAAAACTAAAAGAATTCAGTAATATTAAACCCACCCTAAAAGAAATACTGAAGGGTCTTCTCTAAATAGAAAAGAAGCAAGAATCTGTAGGAAATGGAAAATCATGATAAGAAAGGCAAATGAATAAAAGATTTGAGGATAGTTAAATAAACCAGTACATAGTTTAAAAAACAAACAAAATATTTTTGTAAAAGTGATTATAACTATTACAATAAATAGCAAAAGGATAAGCATGAAGATATAAAGCAAGACATCAAAACTGCAGTGTGGGGAAAGAAGTATAAAAATTAGATTTTTAGAATGTGTTTGAACTTGTATAACTGTCAGTTTAAAGCAAGTGGGTATAATCATGGGTAACATACTTGAAAACTAGGTTAACCACAAATCAAACACATACAACAGATTCACAAAAACCAAAAAACAAGGAACTTAAGCACACTACAAAAGAAAATCATCAAACCACAAAAATAAAAACAAAAAGAAGAAATGAGCAAACTACAAAAACAGAGTTTAAAATGGCAGTACTACATACCTACCAAGAGTTACTTTAAATGACAATGGAATAGGTGCTCTAATCAAATGACATACAGTAGCAGATTGGACTAAAGAAATAAGAATCTACAATATGCCACCAACAAGACTCTCACTTCAGGGTGAAAGACACACACAGAATAAAAATGGGAAAATATGTTTCATGCAAAGCAAATGGAAATTATAAGAAAGCAGAGGTAGCAATACTCAAATCAAACAAAATAGGGTTTAAAACAAAAGTCATAAAGAAAGATAAATAAGGATATTATATAATGATAAATGGATCAATAAAACAAGAGGATATTACACTCATTGACATATATGCATTCAATATAGGAGCACATAAATATATAAAACAAATGCTAACAGGCATAAAGGGAGAAAACAATAGCACACCACCAACATTAATGGACAGATCATCTGGACAAAAAAGTCAAGAAGGCAACAGAAGGCAACAAATGATACAACAGACCAGTTGGACTTAATTAATATCTATGCTGCTGCTGCTAAGTCACTTCAGTCGTGTCCGACTCTGTGTGACCAGATATGGCAGCCCACCAGGCTCCCCCGTCCCTGGGATTCTCCAGGCAAGAACACTGGAGTGGGTTGCCATTTCCTTCTCCAACTAATTAATATCTATAGGACACTATTTCCAGGAGCCGGTGAGGCATTCCACTTGTGACAAAGGTCATGAGGAAGGATGCTTGGCATACACAAAGGCGGGATCGAGCCTCAGGAGTCCCCCTGGATATTCTCGAGCATCTACCCCCAAAAAACCAGAGTCTGCCTACTTTATTGCTTTGTGCTCTCACCTCTGACTTTACTGGGGGCTGTCCCCCACCACCATCTCGCTCTCTCTGTCAAAGAGTTAATTTACAGCTCCAATTAATAAAGTTCCTGGGCAACTAGGAGTGTTTAAATCCAAACCCCTCAGATAGCTCTCTAACTCGCCTGACAAGTTTACCCGGACTCCTACAGCTATGCATACGATTGTTTACAGTCTCCCAGCCTCGAGAGGCACGGGAAGCTTAAGATATTCAAATAGCTTAGAACTTCTCAGAGAGTTAGAAACTGTCAGAATAAAACTAGTAAAAGATTTCATTGATGAGCCAATGCTTGTTGCCAAGTTTTCACATCCCCTGTATTGTATTCTTGAATATGTATTAATTAATAGTTGGTATGTAGAAAAAATAAGTAGTGGCCTTGGTGTTAGTAACTTTAGACCCTTAAGGTAATAAATTCTTTCCTTTGTTGTAAACCTATTACACAGCTGCCCTATAGGAATGCAATTTTATCTTCAGAAGATGGCGCCAAACCTTAAAATAATTACCCTTAGAGAAAATAAGTCTTTGTTGATAAGTCTTTGTCAAGAGTCATAAAATGTTAATAGGCCTTCTGGCCAGAAGATGATGTAAATCACCTAAACCATTTGTATATGATAAGTTTGCAGGAAAGAAACCCTGGTTTTTGATAAGGATCAAAGACTGCTGACTTTGCATCCCCTATTATCCTCTGTGTGTAACTTAGGGTATATAAGCCCCTGTTGAAAATAAAGCTACAGGCCTTGCTCACCAAAGCTTGGTCTCCCCATGTCATTCTTCCCCTCAATTTCCAGCTGAGTCTCCATCTGGAGCGCAGATATCCTCTGCGACCATTTATTTGCCTGGGCTTCTAAGACCCACTTGAGAAGGTGTCTAAGGTGGCGCACCTTCCGCTATTCGAGAGGGCGCCTGTGGCCTCCATGGTCAGAGCTAACCTGGTGTCACGGGTTATATTGATTTTCCGCGTAAACCAAGCTACTCAGCTTCTTTTCTCCACTGAATTTTCCTACTGAGCTATCCTCATTCTATTACTCTTTATATCTTTGATAAATAAATAAATAAATAGGTCGCCGAAGCCGTCTCTCCTTCGAATACCCTGGATCAGCCGGGGCTGGACCTCGGCACACTATATACCAAAAAAAGTGAAATACACATTCTTTCCAAATGCACATGAAACAGTCTCTAGAATGTGACCACTAGGTCACAAAACAAGTCTCAACACATTAAAGAGGATAGAAATTACTTTAAGCATCTTTTCTGACTACAGTGGCATGATACTAGAAATCAACCACAGAAAGAAAAATGGGAAAAGAATGAATGCATGAAAACTAAACAACATTTTACTAAAAAACCAGTGGGTCAACAATGAAATCAAAGAAGAAATCAGAAAATACCTTGAGACAAAAAAAAAAAAGTAACTACAACCTTACAAAAATCTCTGAGATACAGCAAAAGCAGTTCTAAGAGGGGAGTTCATAGTGATACAAGTCTACCTCAAGAAATAAGAAAAATCTCAAATAAACCATTTCACCAGTGATCTAAAAGAATTATACAAAGAAGAACAAACAAAACCCAAATGCAGAAGGAGGAAGGAAATAATAAAGATCATAGGTGAAATAATTAAAATGGAGATTGAAAAAACAATAATAAGAAAATCAATAATACTAAGACCTGTGCATTTGTGTCTGTGTGTGTTTAAAAATTAAAAAATTTACAAACCTCTAGTCAGGCTTCGGTTCAGTTCAGTCGAGCAGTCATATCCAACTCTTTGTGACCCCATGAACCGCAGCACGCCAGGCCTCACTGTCCATCACCAACTCCTGTAGTTCACCCAAACCCATGTCCGTTGAGTCAGTGATGCCATCCAGCCATCTCATCCTCAGTCGTCCCCTTCTCCTCCTGCCCTCAACCTTTCCCAGCATCAGGGTCTTTTCAAATGTCAGCTGTTCACATCAGGTGGCCAAAGTATTGGAGGTTCAGCTTCATCATCAGTCCTTCCAATGAACACCCAGGACTGATCTCCTTTAGGATGGACTGGTTGGATCTCCTTGCAGTCCAAGGGACTCTCAAGAGTCTTCTCCAACACCACAGTTCAAAAGCATCAATTCTTCGGTGCTCAGCTTTCTTTATAGTCCGGCTCTCACATCCATACATGACCACTGGAAAACCCATAGCCTTGACTAGACAGACCTTTGTGGACAAAGTAATGTCTGCTTTTTAATATGCTGTCTAGGTTGGTCATAACTTTCCTTCTAAGTAGTAAGCATCTTTTAATTTCATGGCTGCAGTCACCATCTGCAGTGATTCTGGAGCCCAGAAAAATAAAGTCAGCCACTGTTTCCAGTTTCCCCATCTATTTGCCATGAAGTGATGGTACCATATGCCATGATCTTAGTTTTCTGAATGTTGAGCTTTACACAAACTTTTTCACTCTCTTCTTTCACTTTCATCAAGAGGCTCTTTAGTTCTTCACTTTCTGCTGTAAAGGTGGTGTCATCTGCATATCTGAGGTTATTGACATTTCTCCCGGCAATCTTGATTCCAGCTTGTATTTCATCCAGCCCAGCGTTTCTCATGATGTACTCTGCATAAAAGTTAAATAAGCAGGGTGACAATATACAGCCTTGACGTACTCCTTTTTCCTATTTGGAACCAGTCTGTTGTTACATGTCCAGTTCTTTTTTTTTTTTACATGTCCAGTTCTAACCTTGGCTTCCTGACCTGCATACAAGTTTCTCAAGAGGCAGGTCAGGTGGTCTGGTATTCCCATCTCTTTCAGAATTTTCCACAGTTTATTGTGATCCACATAGTCAAAGGCTTTGGCATAGTCAATAAAGCAGAGATACATGTTTTTCTGGAACTCTCTTCCTTTTTTGATGATCCAGCAGATGTTGGCAATTTGATCTCTGGTTCCTCTGCCTTTTCTAAAACCAGCTTGAACATCTGGAAGTTCACGGTTCACATATTGCTGAAGCCTGGCTTGGAGAATTTTGAGCATTACTTTACTAGCATGTGAGATGAGTACAATTGTGCGGTAGTGTGAGCATTCTTTGGCATTGCCTTTCTTTGGGATTGGAATGAAAACTGACCTTTTCCAGTCCTGTGGCCACTGCTGAGTTTTCCAAATTTGCTGACATATTGAGTGCGGCACTTTCACAGCATCATCTTTCAGGATTTGAAATAGCTCAACTGGAATTCCATCACCTCCACTAGCTTTGTTCGTAGTGATGCTTTCTAAGGCCCACTTGACTTCACATTCCAGGATGTCTGGCTCTAGGTGAGTATAAGCAATCACACCATTGTGATTATCTGAGTCGTGAAGATCTTTTTTGTATAGCTCTTCTGTGTATTCTTGCCACCTCTTCTTAATATCTTCTGCTTCTGTTAGGTCCATACCATTTCTGTCCTTTATTGAGCCCATCTTTGCATGAAATGTTCCCTTGGTATCTCTAATTTTCTTGAAGAGATCTCCAGTCTTTCCCATTCTGTTGTTTTCTTCTATTTGTTTGCACTGGTCATTGAGGAAGCCTTTCTTATCTATCCTTGCTATTCCTTGGAACTCTGCACTCAAATGAGTATATATTTTGTTTTCTCCTTTGTTTTTTGCTTCTCTTCTTTTCACAGCTATTTGTAAGGCCTCCTCAGAGAGCCATTTTGCTTTTTGCATTTCCTTTTGGGGGATGGTCTTGAGCCCTGTCTCCTGTATAATGTCACAGACCTCTGTCCATAGTTCATCAGGCACTCTTTCTATCAGATCTAGTCCCTTAAATCTATTTCCCACTTCTACTGTATAACCGTAAGGGGTTTGATTTAGGTCATACCTGAATGGTCTAGTGGTTTCCCCTACTTTCTTCAAGTTAAGTCTGAATTTGGCAATAAGGAGTTCATGATCTGAGCCACAGTCAACTTCTGGTCTTGTTTTTGCTGACTATAGAGAGCTTCTCCATCTTTGGCTGCAAAGCATATAATCAGTCTGATTTCGGTGTTGACCATCTGGTGATGTCCATGTGTAGAGTCTTATCTTTTGTTGTTGGAAGAGGGTGTTCACTATGACCAGAGCATTCTCTTGGCAGAACTCTATTAGCCTTTGCCCTGCTTCATTCTGTACTCCAAGGCTAAATTTGCCTGTTACTCCAGGTGTTTCTTGACTTCCTACTTTTGCATTCCAGTCCCCTATAAAGAAAAGGACATTTTTTGGGGGTGTTAGTTCTAGAAGGTCTTGTAGGTCTTCATAGAACTGTTCAACTTCAGCTTCTTCAGCGTTACTGGTCAGGGCATATACTTGGATTACTGTGATATTAAATGGTTTACCAAGAAGAAAAGAGAGGGAACCCAAATTCAACAAAATAAGAAATTAGGAGAAATAACAACTGATACCACAGAAATACAAAAAAATAATAATAATATTAAGAATAATTAAATGGTAGGAAACCTAGACGAAATGGACCCATGTCTAGAAACACATAGCTTGCAAAAACTGGGTCAAAAACAAGCAGATAATTTGAACAGACCAATCACTAGAAGTAAAACATAATCCATAATAAAATTCTGTGCAAACAAAAGTCAGGACTGAACAGCTTCACTTAGGAATTCTACCAAACATACAAAGATCCTACACTGATCCTTCACAAATTATTCCAAAAAACTGAAAAGGAGGGAAATTCATTCCATGAAGTCACTATTACCCTATGCCAAAACCAGACAAAGATACAACAAAAAAGAAAATTACAGGTCCATATATTTGATGACTATAGATGCAAAAATTGCCAACAAATATTAGGAAACTGAATCCAACACCACATAAAAAGGATCATACACCATGATCAAGTTAGATTCATTCCAGGGTCACAAGGATAGTTCAGCATATGTAAATCAATCAGTTGATACACCACCACCAACAGAAGAAAAGACAAAAACCACATGATCATCTCAACAGATGCAGAAAAAGCATTTGACAAAATTCAATATCCATTCATGATAAAAACTCTTACCAAAGTGGGTAGAGAGGAACATATCTCAAATAATAAAAGCCATTTGTGAAAAACCCACAGTCAACATAATATTCAATGGTGAAAAGCTGAAAGCCTTTCTACTAAATTCAGAAACTAGACAGGATACCCACTCTCAGCGCTTCTATTCATCATAGTATTAGAAGTCCCAGCCACAGCAATCAGGCATGAAAAAGAGATAAAAGGCATAGAAATTGTAAATGAAGAGGTAAAACTGTCACTATTTCCAGGTGTCATGATAATCTATATATAGAACCCTAAAATATCCATATAAAAATTATTAGAACTAATCTGTGAATTCAGCAAGGTAGCAGAATATAAGATTAATATATATATATATCTCTTGCATTTCTTCACACTAACAAGGAAATGCCAGAAAGAGAAAGTTTTTAAAAAATCCTGTTTATTCAGGATGGGGAACACATGTATACCTGTGGCGGATTCATTTCGATATCTGGCAAAACCAATACAATATTGTAAAGTTTAAAAATAAAATAAAATTAAAAAAAATAAAATTAAATTAAATTAAATTTAAAAATAAAATAAATTAAAAAATCCTGTTTAAAAGTAACTTAAGAAAAACCTAAGAATAAACTTACCCAAGAATGGAAAAGATTTACACAATGAAAACTACAAAACATTGATAAAGAAATTGAAGGTGAGTCAAAGAAATCAAGAGATACCCTATGCCCTTGGATTGGAAGAATTAATACTGTTAAAATGGCCATACAATGCAATCTACAGATTTAATGCAATCCCTCTCAATATATGCATGACATTTTCCACAAACTATAATAAATAATCCTAAATTTTATATGGAGCCACAGAAGACCTAGAGTTGCCAAAGCAATCCTGAGGAAAAAGAACAAAGTTGGAGGCATAACCCTTCAAGACTTCAGACTATACTACAAATATACAGTAATCAAAACAGCGCAGTACTGACACAAAAACTGACATATGGATCATTGGAGCAGAATAAAGAGCCCAGGGACAAACACACACCCATAGTCCATCAATCTACTACAAAGGAGATAAGAATATACAAAGGATAAAAGACTCTTAACAAGTGATGTTGGGAAAACTGGACAACTACAAGTAAATCAATGAAATTAGGACACTCTCTCACACCACATACAAAAATAAACTCACAATGGTTTAAGGAACTAAATATAAGACATGATTCCATAAAATTCCTAGAACAAAATATGGACAAGACATCCTGACATAAATCATAGTAATATTTTCTTAGATCAATCTCCCAAGGCAAAAGAAATAAAAGCAAAAATAAACAAACAGGACCTAATCAAACTTAGAGCTTTTGCAAAGCATTTAAGAAACCACCAACAAAATGAAAAGGCAACATAAGGAATGGGAGAAAATATTTTTGAATAATGCAACAAAGGATTAATATCCAAAATATACAAACAGCTAATATAACTCAACATTGAAGAAAACAACCAAACCAAAAAAAAAAACACCCAGAAAGCCTAAATAGACATTTATTCAGAGAAGACATACAGATGCATAAAAAATGCTCAACATCTCTAACTATTAGAGAAATGCAAGTCAAAACCACAATGAGGTAGCACTTCACATTAGTCAAAATGGCCATCGTCTACAAATAATAAATGCTGGAGTGGGTGTGGAGAAAAGGAAACCCTATACACGGTTGGTGCGAAGGTAAATTGGTGCAGCCACTATGGAAAACAGTATGGAGGTGTCTTAAAAAGATAGCTACCACATAGTCCAGCAATTCCACTCCTGGGTATATATCTGGAAAAGATGAAAACTCTAATTAAAAAGATACACACACCCCAATGTTCACGGAAGCACTATTTACAATAGCCAAGACATGGAACTCATCAACAGATGACTCCCTTAAGATGTGGTGCGTGTGTGTGTGATGGAATAATACTTAGCCATAAAAAAGAATGAAATATTGCCATTTGCAGAAACACGATGGACCAAGAGAATATTATTCTTAGAGAAGCAAGTCAGATAAAGACAAGTATTATATGGTATCATTTACATGTGGAATCTAAAAAAAAATACAAACGAACACATATATACAAAACAGAAATAGACTCACAGGCATCAAAAAACAAACTTATGGTTATGCTTACCAAAGGGGAAAGGTGGCAGAGGGAGATAAATTAGAGGAGTATGGGACTAACAGATACAAAGTACTATACATAAAATAGATAAGCAGCGTGGATTTACTGCATCACACAGGGAACTATATTCAATATCTTGTAATAACCTATAGTAGAAAATAATCTGCAAAAATATTACTGAATCACTTTGCTGTATACCTGAAACTAACACAATACTATAAATCAACCATATTTCAATTAATAATAATTTGTTAATATAGGGAGTTGTGTAGACAAGTATTGGAGTGCTGAAAAGATAAAGGTGAGACTTCAGCAACAGAGACAATAAAAATAAGTAGCAGCTACCACCCCTGGGGATGCAGATTGGGTTGTTAAAACGAATAAACTTGAAAGAGGGACCTACAGAGATCAAATTCAGACCTCTTGAGGAGGTTGCTCCCTAGCTGTGGAGGTTCCTCAAGAGTTACACAAAAGACTTAAAGTCAGACATTAATCCTTGAAAAGGTTGTTTTACCTCTAGTTTACTTTTACTGAAAGCATCCCCACTTCCTTAAGACATTTTATTTTCACCTATTGGAGAACTGTCATACACGAGAATTTGTTGGGACAAGATACTTCAATACCAGATGTAAATCTACCATATGTAAACAAACCCACAAAAGACTGAAAGTCTCTACATGTGGCACGAGGGAGTCACTGGCTACACCCTGTCTTCCAAAAACTTGAGTTCTTTCATTCCCTTATGTGTCCTTTCTCATTTTCTTTGATATTTTTATTCCTTTCTATAATCTTAATGTGATTTTAAGAGTATCATGTGATAAATGCATCCAATCAATAAACTGTCTTTAGCCAGTAATTATATATAAGTTAATTAATTATAAATGTTTTTTAATGATTATGAAATTATTCATTATAGAATAAAAATTATTGTATTAAAATTCTTTTGTAACTTTAACATCTTTATTATATCTCTTAACATCAACATTTGTTTTGTAGGTTCAAAGGAAAAAAATTAAACGTGAAAATTATAACTGAGTTACAATCTTGTATTGGTATAAAATATACCCACAAATAAGATGTCTGAAAAGAAGCGTACTTCAGAAGAGCTAGAGGATATCATTAGTCGATATAGAAAAGAATCTAGATCACGGTCAGTGGAGGAATCTGGACTTACTAAAGAAACATCAAACTTGTTAAAGGAAGATTCTGATGAGACATCGTCCAACCAAATTTATGAAACGCATCCTAGTAAAAACACATTAGCATCTTCCTCTGGAAGTAAGTCTAAGAAAAATGAAGAACAAAGGAAAAGTCTCCAATTTTCTGAAACAATTACTACATATGACAGCCTGCAGTCAAAAACTGGAATTTCACAAAATTCATCATTATCAGAAACTGAGATGAGGGCTGAATATCAGGCTTTTGTTGACTCCCTATCTCATGAAACATTAGGAAAAATTAGTCCACAACTCTCTGAAGAAAATCAGAAAGGATCTGGCTTACCATCAGATAACTTCACAATTAACCTCAAAGCCAAGGGTTTACAAGAATTCCCTAAGGACATTTTAAAAGTCAAATATGTAAAATATCTGTATTTAGATGAGAATGAAATCAAAAGTTTTAAAGGGGCAGACTCAAGGGATATGCTAGGACTTGAAATTCTATCCATACAAAAAAATGGGCTATCAACACTTCCATCTGAAATTCAGTTACTTCATAATTTAAAACTATTAAATGTCAGTTACAACCAAATATCACATATACCTAAAGAAATATCACAGCTTGGGAATATCAAGGAACTATTTTTAAATAACAATTGCATTGAGGATTTTCCTTCTGGCTTGGAAAGTCTTAAAAACTTGGAAATTTTAAATTTGGCTAAAAATAAGTTAAGACATATACCGGATGCCCTGTCTAGTTTGAAAAACTTGAGGGCTCTTAATCTGGAATATAATCGGTTAACAATATTTCCTAAAGCTTTGTGCTTCCTTCCCAAGTTAATTTCACTAAATCTTACTGGAAACCTGATAAACAGTTTGCCAAAAGAAATTAAGGAGCTTAAAAATTTAGAAAAACTTTTACTGGATCACAATAAACTTACTTTTTTGGCTGTGGAAATTTTTTTATTGCTCAAAATGAAAGAACTCCAACTGACAGACAATAAATTGGAAGTTATTTCAAACAAAATTGAGAATTTTAAGGAACTCAGGATTCTAATACTTGATAAAAATTTATTGAAAGACATGCCAGAGAACATTTCCCACTGTGCAGTGTTGGAATGCCTTAGTCTTAGTGATAATAAATTAACAGAACTTCCTAAGAACATCCATAAGCTTAAAAATTTAAGAAAACTCCATATAAACAGAAACTATCTAGTGAAAATACCTGAATATATTTCACATCTTAATAATATGTTCAGCCTAGAATTTTCAGGAAATTTTATCACAGATTTTCCCATTGAAATAAAAAGCTGCAAAAACATAGCTAAAGTTGAATTGAGTTATAATAAAATAATGTATTTTCCACTAGGTTTGTGTGCTTTAGACTCTCTTTATTATTTGAGTTTAAATGGAAATTATATTTCAGAAATACCTGTAGACATATCTTTCAGTAAACAACTGCTTCATTTAGAATTTAATGAAAACAAACTCCTTTTATTTTCTGAGCACTTATGTTCTCTTATTAATCTTGAATACCTGGATCTTGGTAAAAACAAAATAAGGAAAATACCACCATCTATTTCCAACATGGTATCACTCCATGTTCTTATTTTATGCTATAATAAGTTGGAAACTTTCCCCACAGAAGTGTGTACTTTAGACAATTTGAGAGTACTTGATCTTTCAGAAAACCAAATACAGACTATACCTTCAGAAATCTGTAACTTAAAAGGAATCCAGAAATTAAACATCTCAAACAATCAATTTATATATTTTCCTGTTGAACTTTGCCACCTTCAATCACTGGAAGAATTGAATATAAGCCAGATAAATGGGAAAAAGGTAAGAGACAGCTTGGGCTTTGTGAGGAAGGGAGGGCTGAGGGGATCAGAATCTAAGCTGCAGTGTGTGTGTGTTTAATTTAGCTGGAATATTTTATTTTTTGACCTCAAACATGGCTTACAAATTAACTTTGCAACACAAGAGTTTAACAGGAAAACATTTCACTAAAATGAAATACCAAGTAATTAAAGGTGACAAATTTATAGATTTATTTTCACTTAACTTATAGATGTAACATAAACACATTATTGAAAATTTGGAAAATTGACAAAAAAGAAGTAAAAATAAATTCCGGAAGTACTGGACATATGTTGATACAACTTACTTTTGAAAGTGAAAGTGAAGTCGCTCAGTTGTGTCCGACTCTTTGCGACCCCATGGACTGTAGCCTACCAGGCTCCTCTGTCCATGGGATTTTCCAGGCAATAGTACTGGAGTGGATTGCCATTTCCTTCTCCAGGGGATCTTCCCAACCCAGGATTGAACCCAGGTCTCCTGCATTGTAGACAGACGCTTTACCATCTGAGCCATCAGGGAAGTCCTAACTTACTTTTACTCTTGCTTTTTCTTATTTATATAATTTTATAAGCAATTGTAGAAATACTGCATACTCAGTTTTAAAGTCTTCCATTTTCACTTAACATATACAAATTTACCCATAACATAATCTTCCCAATAATTATTATAACCAATGCATGATATGTGTAACTAATCCTCTGTTGTTAAGCATTCTATGATGTTTTAATTTTTATCATAAATAATGCTATGATTGAACTTCTTCATAAATGTACCCTTTTCATATTTTACTATTTCCCTATGGAATTTCCCCTAAAGAACTGCTAGATCAATGGGTATAAATGTTCTTACAGCATTTCAGTTTACTCAACACTGACTGAATTTTATGGAAATATTTTTTAAAAATCAAAGAATTTGATTTATATATTAAGATCTCAGTAAACAAGTGAAAAGGACACAGCTATTACCTAGCTATCTTTAATTTGACCACCACAGTCAAATTAATTTGATAGAGGCTGGGACTATTATCTGGAGAAGGGATAGGCTACCCACTCCAGTATTCTTGGGCTTCTCTTGTGGCTGAGCTGGTAAAGAATTCGCCTGCAATACAGGAGACCTGGGTTTGATCCCTGGGTTGGAAAGATCCCCTGGAGAAGGTAAAGGCTACCCCACTCCAGTATTCTGGCCTGGAGAATTACATGGACTGTATAGTCCATGAGGTCACAAAGAGTCAGACACAACTGAGCGACTTTAACAAGTCACACAAGTCACAAGGGACTATTATGGACAGCAAGATTTCCTAGTATGTGTTATGTGTCCAGCTCTTTGCAACCTCATGGACTAGAGCCCACCAGGCTCCTCCGTCCATGGAATTCTTGCTCCTCTGTTGAGGGAAGAATACTGGAGTGGGTGGCCAGCTCCTCCTCCAGGGGATCTTCCCGACCCAGGCATCAAACCTGGGTCTCCCGGAAGATTCCAGGCAAATTCTTTACCGTCTGAGCCAGAAGGGAAGCCCAAGATTTCCCAGAGTCTGTTACTAAAAAATACTAGGCACATGAGCTTTGTGAAGCACTGGGCTCTTAGAGAATCACAATGGATTCAGCATATTAAAAGCTCTCAAATGTCCTGCACAAAGAGATTGGTTTGTCTCTATTTAACCCACATTTCCCAAAGTTATTTGACATTTTAAACCTATCTGCTATATATACTGGAGGAAATGGCAACCCACTCCAGTGTTCTTGCCTGGAGAACCCCAGGGATGGGAGAGCCTGGTGGGCTGCCGTCTATGGGGTTGCACAGAGTCGGACACGACTGAAGTGACTTAGCAGCAGCAGCAGCTATATATACATTTTCCAGAAAGACTACTCCAGAAAATACTTGCTTAAGTAGATGGAATGAATAATAATACATGTTATGTTTTAAAAGTTTCTCTTATACTAAAAGACACGTTTTAGTTCTGTACTATAATCATCAACTAATTCCTTGGCTGATTTATAATCCTCTCACTTTCTCTTCCTATATCTTCCTATGGAAATCTACAAAGTTGTGTCTTTAATTTTCTCTTTTCTATTAACTGCTTCCTAGACCTCAGCATGCACATAACTCTCAGATCCACATATCTGGAGCTAATCTTTCACCAGTGAGCTAGTACCACAGATTCCCTGGATATTCTCTGTTCTCCTATTCTTCTATTGTCTCAAACTCAATATAACTTCAAAATCAAACCCACCTTTCTTTCTAACGCAACTCCCTTCAAAATTTCCCCATTTCTGTTTGTGATGCCACTTTCTTCAGACCTGTCGATCTAGAAATCATGGAACCATCACCAGTCATACTGAATCTTACACCAAAGCAATTTCATTTTTCCTCTGAAAAAGCTCTTGGATCCTCTCTCTTTTCCAACGTCACTGGCTCCGTCCTGGTCCATGCTTATTGCTCAGTTCATGCCTAGACTACTCGGGGAAACTTCTGCTATTCTCTTTGAGTCCGTCACCTGCCTTTTCTCAGGACTCATCAAACTACCAGCCTTCATTTCACAGGGCCATTCTTAGGAATCTAGATCCCTTGGATGGGTGGATGGTTGCCAAAGACACCATTCCGCGTCATTAAAACATCAATTTGAAGGTCACCAAATGAGAAAAATGATATATCAAAACTCCTCTCAAAAGGAATATCCTCTGTAATTGGAAAGATCACTTTGATAACCCTCTTGGGGTGAAGGTAATATACTCAAAAGATTAATCTATAAACGGCATATATTCACTGAACAGTCATCTGAAGAACAGGAATAAGGTTAATTACAGGGCTTTTATTTTGCTGAGTGAAGGATGCCCAACAGAAATTTTCCTTTCAGAGTAGCTCTCTCATCACACAGTTCTGAGGCACTTCCTCTAAGAAATGCTGAGCAAGTTGTTAAAGAATATTTGAAGGATTGTCAAATTGTAGACCTAGCTATTTGTGTTGATCAGACTCCTCCCAACAAGACCAGATTTCAAGTCTTGCCAGAGGCTGGTTCCATATTCCTTCTCTGAACATATCTCCTTCTGCTTCCTATCATCTCTTTGCTTGTCAGCTTTTCACTGGCCATTTGTATGCATGATATTTGTCTTGCCTGGAGTGTCCTGTAATTCCCATTCATTCTCAAAAAGCCATTTGAGTCCCACCTGCTACATGAAGCTTCTTTTTTGTTTTCATTTATGCTGATATACATTCCCTAAATTCTCTCTCTATATTATTGTAAACATTATTTTGGCACTGAATTACTTATTGATTAGTGCTGATCTCTGATTGTTTCATATGTGTATATTTTGGGCTTCCCAAGTGGCGCTAGTGGTAAAGAACCCGCCCGCCAATGCAGGAGAAGCGATGCGGGTTTGGTTCCTGAGTCAGGAAGGTCCCCTGGAGGAGGGCACGGCAACCCACTCCAGTATTCTTGCCTGGGGAATCCCATGGACAGAGGAGCCGAATATCAGGCCACAGGGTTGCAAAGGGTCCACAGGATTGCAAAGAGTCAGACACAACTGAAGTGACTGAGCATACACATGCATACATTTTGTTCCCAAACTGAATTTTAATCTCCCTGAACTTAGGGTCATCTATTATGCTTCTTTTATACATGGAAGAACACTGAGCTCAATATGCAGTATTTACTTTGTTGTCTGATTATTTTTGAGGAGCCCACATATTCAAAACACTTTTTTGCACTCACAGGACTTCCTCTATTTCAGAAGTCACTTGTGATGACTTTATTTTTTCTGAAGATGCGTATTTCTTCTTTGCCTTAGCAGAGTATTTTAATTCCTGTTACTTTGCAATACTTTTTGTACTAGGAATTTTCATTTGAAGCTACATTGCTAAACTGTGTGTGTCTATTACAAAGGAATTTACTGAACACTTACTCAAAATGTATTATGATTGGGAACATGTATTAAAAAACTATAAAACATACATTATGTCATTTAAAAATCCAAGGAGAATACATACACAAGGGATTAATAGAAAGCTCTGTTGATGAGAGTAGGAGGAAAGAGATCAAATATGGAAGAGAATAATTTAGAAAGACTTCAGGGAGAAGAAATCAAAGCAGGGTAAGCTTTAGGGACAGAAGGGATAAGGTGCACTGAACATCAAGTGTTGGGAGAGTGAAAAAAGTAGTTAATAAGCCACAGGGTTGAATAGGTAGCATTGGTCAGACTGGGGAGATATTTGGATGTTACACAATTTGTTGTGGGTTTTATTAAGGAAGGGAATCACAAGGACTTTGTGACATAGTGAAAATATCTTCTTTTTTGAAACAAACAAACAAAAAAATCTCTCCTTCCCTTTTATTTCAGAAAAAGTTTTCATCATAGAAATATTTATTAAAAATATAATTGTTTAACTTTTGTTACAGCTAACAAGACTTCCAGAAGAGCTGTCTAATATGACTAAACTTAAAGGACTTGATATCTCAAATAATGCAATCAGAGAGATGCCAACAAATATAGGGGAACTGAGGAGTCTGGTTAGTCTAAACGCAGACAACAATCAAATAAGATATCTGCCATCATCTTTTCTGTCTTTAAATGCTCTCCAGCAGCTAAACTTGAGTGGTGAGTGTCAAGTATAATCAATAAGGATTATCAGTAAGTTGAGTTTTAGTTTCTAGGTTGCAAATTTTGCTGACAAGACAGAATGGCAAGCAATCAACACCATGTATTAAGTGCCCATTGGAAGGAAATGGCTATTGCACATACAGAAAATGAGAGCAAAGCCTAAAGTCCAGTTCCTTCCCTGAAAGAGGCTATGACCTAGCTGGGGAACCTGAACATATTTTCATTTCTTTTCTGTCTTCTCTGCCTATACCTAATCATTCAGTATTTCTTCCCTTTGTGAACCTGACCTCACTCTCCCTCTCCACACACAACCTTAGGTCAGCATTTTCTCTATTTTCCTTCCCTGCTGGGTACCCTGAGCCCACTTCTACACCCTATAGTAATCTAATATCTTACAGTGTTTTACAAAGTAAATCACTTCAATTGCAACAACAAAAGTAAGTCATTCTAAAAATATCAGAATTCTCAAAGCTAGACTAGTATATTTCTTCATTTTTATTATAAAGTATTTCAAGCTTACAGAAAAAACCACCTATATGCTTACTCTCAGCTATAAGGAATCATTTACTTGAGTTTTTTTTTTTCATTCTTTTTTTAAATTAACTTATTTATTGAAGGATAATTGCTTTACAGAACTTTGTTGTTTTCTGTCAAACCTCAACATGAATCAGCCGTAAGAGGGGATACATATATACTTGAGATATTTTTGACTGTTAAGAAATACGACAGAATCGAAACTTCTTTTGTACTTCTCCGCAGACTAGAAGTAGGGGCAGGTGGCTCACTGGTAAAGAATCCACTGCTAATGCAGGAGATGCAGGTTCAATCCCAGGTAGGAAAGATCACCTGGAGAAAGAAATGGCAACCCACTCCAGTATTCTTGCTTGGGAAATCTCATGGACAGAGGAGGCTGGCAGGCTACCATACATGTGGTTGCAGAGTCAGAAATGACTTAGCAACTAAACCACTGTACTTCTAGTGGTGTATCTTTTTTCTACCCATTTTTTCCATCCTTGATAATCATACCAAACACACTCTAAAAAAGTATATTCTGCAAGTGTTAGGTACAGTGTTTTATAAATATCATATAAGTACTGGTTGATAATCTTGTTGGAATATTCTGTCTTTATTGGTATACTGTCTTGTATTAGTTGCTTTGGAGAGGCATTAAAATCTACAAGTAGGACTGTGGAATTTGTATGATTTTTGCTTTAATTATCAGTTTTATTCATGTATTTTGAAGTACTAGTATTAGAAAAACACACAAATATGATTGTTTTTAATAACAAAATGGTATTGAATTTTGTTAAATGACTTTTCTGTATCATTGAGAGAATCATGAGCTTTTTTCTCTTAATATCACATGTTACACTGATTGATTTTCTTATATCGTATCATCCTTGCATTTCAAGATAAATCCCACCTCGCAATGGTGTATAATCCTTTTAATATTTTGTTAGATTTCATTTGCTCTTATTTTGTTGAGGATTTGTGCAAAAAGGATATTGATCTGTAGTTTTCATTTCCTGAAGTGTCTTTTTCTGGCTTTGGTATCAGGGTAATGGCAGCTTCATGAAATGAGTTATGAAGTGTTCTGTCCTCTTCAATTTTTTGGAAGAGTTGAGGATTGGCATTAGATGTTCTTTAAATATTTGGTGGAATTCACCAGTGAAGCTACAAGGTGTAGGGTTCTTCTCTGTTGGAGGATGTTTGATTGCTGCTTCTGTCTTCTTTCTAGCCATAGATCTATTCAGATTTTCCGTCTTTCTCCATGATTTAGTCTTGGCAGGTTTTGTGTTTCTAGGTATTTGTTCATTTCCTCTAGATTATCCAGTTTGCTGGTATAATAATGGTCATAGTGCTCTATAATCTTTTACTTCTATAGAATCAGTAGTAATGTTTCTACTTTCATTTCTGATTTTGGTAATTTGAATCTTTCTTTTTCCTTAGTCCATTGAACTAAAGGTTTATCAATTTTGTTGATCTTTTCAAAGAACCAGCTTTTGGTTTTGTTGATTCTATTGATTCTCTATTTCATTTATATCTGCTCTAAAAATTCCCAAGTGGCTCAGTGGTAAAGGATCCACTTGCCAATACAGGAGATGCAGGAGATGTGGGTTTAATCTCTGGGTCAAGAAGATTCCATGGAGTAGGAAATAGTAACCCACTTTAGTATACTTGCCTGGAAAATCCCATGGACAGACGAGCCTGGGGGGCTACAGTCCATGGGGTTGCAAAGAATTGGACACAACTGATTGACTGAACATGCTTGCAATCTTTATTTCCTCCTCCTCCTAATAGTTTTGGGTTAATTTACTTATATTTTTCTAGTTAATTTATATATAAAGTAATTACATTCTTTTTTAGTGTTGGTATTTTCAGCTATAGATTTCATCTTCAGCACTGTTTCTGCTGCATCTATAATTTTTGGTTATTGTGTTTTCATTTTATCTTTGCGTTTTATAATTTCCTTTTTGATTCCATCTTTGACACAGTGGTAGCTTAAATTTGGCATGCTGCTTAAATTAGTAAATTTTCCAGTTTTCCTTCCATTATCTTTGGTAGTGTCATTCCACTGTGGTCAGAATAGATATACTATTTGGCTTTTTTTGAATCGATCTTAATGAGACTTGTCTTGTGCCTTAATACATAGTCTATCATGGAGAATGTTCTATGTGTACTTGAGAAAAATGTGTCTTCTGCTGTTGGAATGTTATATGTATATCTATTGGGTTTAATTGCTTTATAGTGCTGCTCAAGTCCCCTAAATGACTTTTTGACTAAATGTTCTATCCATTACTGAAAGTGATGTATTAAAGCTTCCATTTATTAATTTAAAACCACCAGATTTTCCCTTCAATCCTATCAGAATTTGCCCAGTATGTTTTGGGGCTCTGTTGTTTGGTTTGTACATACTTCTAATTGTTATATCTTCTTGATGTAATGATCCTCTTATCAATATATACTGTCCTTTGTCTTCTATAACAGTTATTGACTTAAAGTCTTTGTTATCTGATATTATATAAAACCACCCCAGTTCTTTGGTTAGTATTTGTATGGATAGCTTCTGTCCTCAATACCCAGAGCCATAAAAGAAAATACGACTTTCCCAGTCTTTGCAGTTTGGCTCTAAGCTGGGGCACGTTAACACTAAGCCAGGCCACCTACAACTCTGTCTTAGTCTTTTGCTGACTGTGGGACGCCCAGAAATCCACCTCAGGTGCAAGTCTAGGATTCTCTCAGTTTTCTTCTGGGCAGGTGTCCAGTTCTGAATATGCTTATTGCATTCCATTTCCCCCAGAATATACTGTGGCCCTTCTGAGCCCTAATTCCCCCAAGAAACTTCCTCCTCAGCCTTCTCCTGCCTGGGCTTTTGAATTTGTCTGCTGCTTTCTTTGTCTGCTGTTCTTTGCCCCCCTCCCTTGTGGGGGAGGGGGAGACAGACAGTGTATGTCTTTACACGGGACAACGACTGCCACCAGGGAGGCTGCTCCAGTCTGAGCGGGGGTGGGGGGGGTGGGGAGCAAAACAAAGGTCATCCTCTGTGCCAGTCCGTCAGAAGATCAGCAGACAGGTCAAAATGCAAAAGCACAGTATTCAAAGAACAAAGTCTATGTTGGCTTTCTGATACCAGCATGCTGTACCAGGAATGCAGGCCGCCCCAGCCCTCTCTGACTGCTGCTGCCCTGGAAGTGGAGAGTGGCAGGGAGAAAAGTCTCAGTGCTCTCTTACCAAAACTCTTCTGCCATTTTCTTCCTGGAACAGGGTCCTACTAACTGTAAAATCCTGGAGTAAATGCCAGAACTATGAAAAAGCTGATTCTGTCATTGCTTTCCAACTTTTGATTGATTCAGTGGAGGACCTGATTTTTTGAGAGGATTACTCTGAACTTTCTGTGATATTCATTAAAGGTGTGGTTTTCATGTTTATTTATACTGCTTGGATTTTGCTGTTTCTGGTCTGAATATTTTACTAAATTGGGGATTTTTAACCTATTTCTTCAAAAATTTTTTCTGCTTCATTTTCTCTCTTCTCTTTGTAAGATTCCAATTACCTTTACGTATTGTCTTACAAATCCCTAAAACTGTGTGTGTGTACACACACAGCTTTTAAGCATCTCATACTGATCTGCCTTCAAGTTTACTGACTTGTCTATGATCTCTATTCTGTTACATCTGTCGGATTAACTTTTAATTTCAGATACTAAATTTTTCAGTTCTAGAACTGCCATTTTTCTTTTCATAGTTTATAGTTCTCCTCCAAGATTTCCCATTTTTTCATTCATTTGAGACTATCTTTCTTTATATTCTTAAACTTCATTGTATTAGCTGCTTTAACAATAAAATTCTTTTATTGTTAACTACAATAATTGAGTCAGTTTTTTTCTCCTGGGAGTGAGCCACACTTTCTTGTTTCTCTGTTTTGAATCCTGAAGTCTATCATCAATTCTATCTTTCTCCAAAGAAAGTTGACATTTGTTCTGGTTGCTATTGTTGCTTCATCAGGCACTTAAGTTGCTGAATTAAAAATGCAAACTCCTTCCCTGAAGTTGGCAGCTCCTTAGATCTCACAGTACTTTCAGCTGGTAGCTGTTATATCGGTTATCTGTTGATGTGTGACAAATTTCCACAAAATTTAGCTTCTCAAATCAATAACATATTTATTTCACACAGTTTCTGAGGGTCAGGAACCCAGAAGGTGTTTAGTTGACTTGCTCTGTCTCAGAATCTTGTATGAGATGGCAGCCAATCTATTGGTTGGTACTACAGACAGGCTTGATTAAGGCTAGTAGATTTGCTTCAAAACTTATTTATGTGGCTACTGGCAGCAGAATTGAGTTCCCTCCTATGTCAGCCCCTTCAAGACATGGTAACTGGTTTTCCCCAGAGCTAGTAATATCAGGGAGAGAGAATATACATGAGTCAGAAGCAGCACATACTCCAAGAAACAACCTAGTACCCAGATCTTGGTTTCTAAAACCTTTCTTCACTAAAAGGAACCAGGTTCCTTTATTCTTGGCTAAAATAACACAACCATAAAATATACAAATAACACAAAGGCAGACTTTAGCCCAGTTCCTCTTGAAGTGATGACAAATTCTTTGTCTGTAATCACAGTTTTACTTTTCATGTCAAGTTTATATTATCAATAGATTAAGATGGTTTTGAAAAAATTACATTTAAGGAAGTGGAGCTTACTCTCCACTCTTTGAGGATGGACTAGACTTTATAATCCCGTTCTAAAGAACAAAGTATGGAAAGGAGAAAATAAAAACATTACCTTGCAGAAACCTGGCAGACACTATTTTAGCCAAGGGATCAAGGTTAACACGCCAGTGATATCTTGTGGATGTCAGGTATCCCTGAGGTGAAGAGAGCACTCAATCTCTGTGGTGTTCTTTCCAAAAACCCATAACCCCAGTCTATTTATGAAAAAATATATCAGATAAACTCATATTAGGAAATATTCTTCGAACTCCTAACCAGTTCTATACAAAACCATTAAGATCTTGAGAAACAAGGACAGGCTGAGGAATTCTCATGGACTGGAAGACATCCTGTATGCAGTGTGCTATCCTGGAATAGATAACTGGAACAGAAAAAGGACATTGATGGAAATATAATGAAATTCAAAAGCATCCAAAGCCTATTTAATAGTACTGTGTCAACGTTAGCTTCTTGGATTTAAAAATGTGACAGAGGGGACTTCCCTGGTAGTGCAGTAGTTAATACTCTGCTTCTACTGTAGAGGGCACAGGTTCAATTCCTGGTTGAAGATCCTGCACACTGGATGATGGGCCCAAAAAAAGTAACATAATAATGTGAGATGATAACATCAGGGAAAACTAAAACTAGATGAAAAGTATTCAAGAACTCCATACAACTTCTGCAACTTTTCTGTAAATCTGAAATTCCTGGAAACAAGAAGTTTATTTTAAAAAATTACTGGAAAAAAAGTACCATCACACTTACTCTGTAAAGTCCATTCTGGTATTGCAAGAGGAAAGCCTCCTATCTTATTCTGTCATTCTCGATGAGAAAAAAGAATCCTTGCTCTGTTTCTATACATCCTCCTTTTCACTCCTAGCAAGTGGACAACAGCAAGAACTTAAGATCTGCCAGCACCGTGAGGCTCCTCCGGCACTGCATCAGTGGGGCCCCTCCGGCACTGCGTCAGTAGGGCTCCTCCGGCACTGCGTCAGTGAGACTCAACAGACCCCCTTTCGTTGTTGTTGTTAAGTTGCCATGTTGTGTCCGACTCTTCGTGGCCATGGACTGCAGCATGCCAGACCTCCCTGTCCTTTACATGGTTGTTATTTGTCTCCATAGTTTTCCTTTACAAAACGATATAATTCAATTATTTTTTTTTCTGCTAGGAAATAATCTTTCAGTTCTGCCTAGTGGTATCTACAACCTTTTTTCACTGAAGGAGATAAATTTTGATGATAACCCTTTGCTGAGACCACCAATGGAAATCTGTAAAGGAAAACAATTATATACTATTGCACGCTATCTACAGAGGGCAGATGAAAGAGATGGTAGGTAATGTCATTTTCTGGTATGTGTATGTTAACAAATAATTTGCTTTAATCAGAAGTTTTCAATCTGGCAGGGACATTAAAGTATTTATCATCTTCCCTTTTCTGAAGGCTGGGAGTTTATTTTGATAATTCAGATTATCTAATCTAGGTCTTTACATTTTGAACCATTGAAAAACAGGTAAATTTAAGTCACAGATGAGTTGCTCCCCATCTACTAGCCTTGATGCACTTCAAGAGGTTGTGGCCATCATGATCGTGGCCAGACTCAGAGAATCTACATATTGAATTTTTTTTATCAGTTCTGGACTATGTCACCATATGCAGTTGTTCCAAAAGTCGTGTTTGGCCTTGAAGGCAGTTCACAGATCAGGTTTACTTGGCCCAATGCTATTACTTGTCTGCAGTCCTTAGGCAGTCTTCATTCCTGCTGTTCTTAAGTACTCCTCTGATTACTTTAGAGACTGGGTCCAGTTTCTTTAAATGCCCTTTCACCAGATGGAGACTGGTTTCTCCAAGTCTTTGGATGGAAGTTTCACTGTCTCATTCTTTCCCTGGGTTTGGGTTCCCAAAGTCTAAGCTTTTTCCTGGGACTCTGAGTTTGCCACTCACTGTCAATCCTCAGAATAGATCCAGATTTTTGTCCTCCAATTTAATGCAGTTTTTAAGTATTAAATCAATTTAATGATCCAGATTTGGGGAAAGAGAATATATACAACTGTCCCCCCAAATCATTCTATTATGTACCCCGTCTGTGTAATCAAGAGGTTTATACCATCATAATCCTTTAATCTGTTGAGATGGTCACTAAAAATGCACAGTCCTCTGTAAGCCACAATATGTATGGTTACCTTAGCCACAATATGTATGGTTACCTATCTGAAGATTATGCAAGAAGACAGCCTCATTGATGGAAGGAGCCTAAGCAAAAAAGTCACAGTAGTTCTTTTCTCTAACTTTCTATGCAAGTTGGTTCTGCTATCATAAAAGGGGATATTTAATGGTAAGTTTACTTTTGTAAACTTTTGTAAAACAAAGCTTGAAGGCCTTTCTAAAGATCTGTGTTATTGCTAGGTTACAGTACTTTAGAGAAGGGCTGTAAAGTTACATGACTGAACTTCCTTGTTAACATTCTGTTACTCAAGTTCCTGAGGATAGAAGGTTCATGTGGTTCTAGCCCATGGAAGGGAAAGTTCAACAGGCAATGACAGTAAATCAAAGTCAGCAAAAACAAGAGAATTCAAGTCATTTATCGCCTTTCTTTATTCCCATGGGGCCTTCACACTGCAGGCTTGGCACCACAGAGACTGAAGAGGAAGTCATCATGGGAGATATATTTATCCTGCAATTAACAAGGAACATGGGGTCTCTTCCTTAAAATTTCACTTAGAAGACTGGATTTTCAATTATATCATTAACATACAATCTAGCCTGAGTGATTAATGGTATGGATAAATATTTTAAAACAGAAAGCACTAAACATATTTGAGATGATTATAGAGGGGTGGCAGATCTCTAGTTTTTGAAAATTCTCAAGTTACCCTGGTTAACAGAAAGATGGATCTAGTTCATATTAGCTAATAGCTTTTTCTAAACTAAAAACACTCTAGTTATGTCTAAGCCAACATTCATTAAATACATGATGTGAATATAAAACAAGCATATATGTGTGTGTACACCGTATTTATAGTAGTGTTAAACTTGGTTTCTCAGGATAATATCCAAAGAAGCATATTAAAAAGCCAGAACTGAAGGAAGGAGTTAAATTTGTTTCAAATCCTTAAAGAATTAAAGGGTTTAATGATCACTTTGAAGTTGCTTATGATATTCTTCTAAATAGACATTTTATGGGAAATTGATATTTATGTTATTTATGTTTAGGGTTATTCAGAATTTAGAAGAAATGGACTAAGTGGTTCAAATTTCTATTTTGTTATCTTCTCAAATTTCAATTAGTATATCTGTACTTATTTTTCAATTTTGTTTGATATATACATTGTATAAAAGCACAGAAGTAAAAAACCTAGCTATAATAGTAACTCAAAATAGAGTACATTTTTCAAAACACATGGCCTAAATTTTCTTTTATGTTCCACTGTAGAGAAAATCTTAGCGAAGATCTTCAAGATAGTTGCCAAGAATATTACTGAAACACATTTTCAATTTTTGTGTCAAAAATTAAACCTGACAATCTCAGAAAGTGATAAGTCTGCATTGAGGTATGTATAAATGACAACCTGTAGTATAAGCCCATTCTCATGTTCTGGTTTATATCATACTGGTATTACATGCTTCTGAAACATTCATATTAACATGAACTCTATTTGTTATAAGAGACTGATTTTAGTTTACTGTATGTTTGAGATCCATATGGTTACAGTAGTTTGAGAGCAAGAACTCTGAGGATAGACCGCTTGGCTCTAAATCCCAACTAGTTTTGTGACCCTGGATAAGTCCTCTAACTTTTGTATGCCTCAGTTTTCCACTAGTAAAATAAACAGATTTACCTAAGAGAGTTGTCATGAAGTCAAGCATGTAGTGCAGGAGCAGTAATGCACTGGTCTACAGTAAATAGGCCACAACTATATTGAGGTCTTGAGTAAATCTCTCTTAGAATCAAATGTTAATTGAATTGTCAGTGTTATACAAGGCAACAAGGGCTGACATAGGACTGATATTCACTTACTATGTGTCAAACTCTATGCTATATTTTTATATAGACTGTCTTCAGTTAATTTAGTCACTCTGGCAAACTGTATATCTAGGTTGCAGTTTAAAACAATGTTCCTAACTGATAATTAAAATAATTATTATTTAAAATTTTTTCAGCACTGTTTCACTAAGCGAGAGAGTCCACCAAGTACTTGATAAGTGGAAAATGGAAAAGAACAACTTGTCAGTAACCACTGCTGCTTTAAGAGATCAACTAACTCGGGCGCTAACTATGATAGGAGCATATGAGATTATGGACAAAATAACAGCTTTAAAACTTTTTTCATGTGCAATTAAATTCTGAACAGTGTATCTGGAATAAGAACTGAGAACTTAGGCTGCACTTAGATAACTGAAACTGGATAGAAGAGAAATGCATGTCATGTCTCTTTTTATGAATTCCTAAGAGATGATAAATTTTGGCTACTACTCTAGTGTCATCATAATAAAATATTACAGACACTATTTTGTGTATTAGTTCTGTTGTTTCTCTACCCTCCCTTCAGAGATACAGATATAAAGACAGCTATTCTTCAGTTCAGTTAAGTTCAGTTGCTCAGTTGGGTCCGACTCTTTGCGATCCCATGGACTGCAGCACACCAGGCTTCCCTGTCCATTACCAACTCCTGGTGCTTGCTCCAACTTATGTCCATGGAGTTGGTGATGCCATCCAACTCTCTCATCCTCTTTTGTCTCCTTCTCCTCCCGCCTTCAATCTTTCCCAGCATCAGAGTCTTTTCAAATGAGTCAGTTCTTCGTATCAGGTGGCCAAAATATTGGAGTTTCAAGTTCAGCATCAGTCCTTCCAATGAATATTCAGGACTGATTTCCTTTAGGATGGACTGGTTGGGTCTCATTGCAGTCCAAGGGATTCTCAAGTCTTCTCCAACACTATAGTTCAAAAGCATCAATTCTTCTGCGCTCAGCTTTTTTAGTGAATATAAATCCTTAGGCACTCTTATTACTGTGGGAAAAGTTTAAAAATAGAGAAGGACTGGAGACAGGTGCTGTAGTTGGGAACCAGTATTTCATGTTGCACTTCCAAAACAAGAATAAAGACAATAAGATACACGGTGTTTAAATCCATGTACTGTGTTTAAGTACTGTGTTTAATTTGGTCTCACATCACAAAATGTCTATATCTTTTAAATAGAAAGTTATTTTATAAAGTTAATAAAAACTGTACACTGTCTAGAATATTCCCAATCACTTGGAGACTCAGGTCACACTAGCTTCTTGTTGTCGTTCCGTCCCTAAGTTGTGTCCGACTCTTTTGTGACCCCATGGACTGTAGCCCACCAGGCTCATCTCCATGGGACTTCCCAGGCAGGAATACTGGAGTCGGTTGCCATTTCCTTGTCCAGGGGATCTTCCTAACCCTGGGATCAAACCCACATCTCCTGCATTGCAGGAGGATTCTCTACCACCAAGTCACTCAGGTAGCCCCCCACGAGCTTAAGTCAGTGAAAAATGAGGAATCCTGAAGTATTATTTGTTTCACCCGTGGTTGGTGTCGATGGTTAACATTCTCAACTGGCAGCAAAGTATTTCCATAGAACATTAAAATAGGAAGGAACTTGGAAACTGTCTATTAGTTTACAGATAAGAAAAGTAAGACCTAGAATAATTAAGTGACATAGGCAGGTTCTCTATCCTTCCTTCAAAGATAAAAGACCAGAAACTTTTCTTGGGAAAACTTTAGTCTGTAAGTGAGAGAGAGAAGAAAACTGGATAACATCAGAACAACATCACAACTTTCACTGTGCCCAGTTCTTATCTTTTGCCAGACTGCTACAACAGCCTTTCAAACAGATGTTTTATCATATTTGTTGTTGTTTAGTTCTTCAGTTATGTCCAACTATTTTGCAACCCCATGGGCCCCCCAGTGAGACCCCATGGAGCCTTCCAGGCTCCTCTGCCCAGGGGAGTGGGTAGCCATTCCCTTCTCCGGTGGGGATCTTCCCAACCCAGTTATTGAATCTGCGTCTCCTGCACTGGCAGGCAGATTCTTCACCTCTCACCCTCTCACCCATCAGGGTTTCCTGTCTTACCCATAGACTCACCCAGAGCTCACTGTATTTTGTTGCCAGATTTATGTTTTAAAAACACAGATCTAAGCATATCAACCTCATGATCAAAATTTCAAATTATTCCTTTTATAGTGTAGATCAAGGGCAGCCAGTCTGGTGGAGAGAGAGGTTCAGGTCACTGTCTTCCTGAGTTTGTGGGGCAGCTGAACTCCCCCAATTCCTTGGTCCTTTGGCGCCACCTCAGGAGCAGGGAACGATTCTGACTGAGGAAGGGTCGAGAAGGTTCCTTGGAGAGACTTCCATAGAGAGAGGTAGGCTCTGAAGAGTTTTAGCATCAGTCCTTCCATGAATACTCAGGGTTGATTTCCTTCAGGATTGATTGGTTTGATCTCCTTACAGTTCAAGGGACTCTCAAGAGTCTTCTGAAGCACCACAATCCTTTATACATACTGTACAAGGAACCATTTTCTAATACAAGATCATAAAGATTTACACCTAAGTCTGTATTAATAGGGCTTCAGTTCAGTTCAGTCACTCAGTCATGTCCGACTCTTTGAGACCCCATGAATCGCAGCGCGCCAGGCCTCCCTGTCCATCACCAACTCCTAGAGTTCACTCAGACTCACGTCCATTGAGTCAGTGATGCCATCCAGCCATCTCATCCTCTGTCGTCCCCTTCTCCTCTTGCCCCCAATCCCTCCCAGCATCAGAGTCTATTCCAATGAGTCAACTCTTCGCATGAGGTGGCCAAAGTACTGGAGCTTCAGCTTTAGCATCATTCCTTCCAAAGAAATCCCAGGGCTGATCTCCTTCAGAATGGACTGGTTGGATCTCCTTGCAGTCCCAGGGACTCTCAAGAGTCTTCTCCAACACCACAGTTCAAAAGCATCAATTCTTCGGTGCTCAGCTTTCTTCACAGTCCAACTCCCACATCCATACATTACGACAGGAAAAACCATAGCCTTGACTAGACAAACTTTTGTTGGCAAAGTAATGTCTCTGCTTTTGAATATGCCATCTAGGTTGGTCATAACTTTCCTACCAAGGAGTAAGCGTCTTTTAATTTCATGGCTGCAGTCACCATCTGTAGTGATTTTGGAGCCCCTAAAAATAAAGTCTGACACTGTTTCCACTGTTTCCCCATCTATTTCCCATGAAGTGATGGGACCGGATGCCATGATCTTCGTTTTCTGAATGTTGAGCTTTAAGCCAACGTTTTCACTCTCCACCTTCACTTTCATCAAGAGGCTTTTTAGTTCCTCTTCACTTTCTGCCATAAGGGTGGTGTTATCTGCATATCTGAGGTTATTGATATTTCTCCTGGCAATCTTGATTCCAGCTTGTGCTTCTTCCAGCCCAGTGTTTCTCATGATGTACTCTGCATATAAGTTAAATAAGCAGGGTGACAATATACAGCCTTGACGTACTCCTTTTCCTATTTGGAACCAGCCTGTTGTTCCATGTCCAGTTCTAACTGTTGCTTCCTGAACTGCATATAGGTTTCTCAAGAGGCAGATCAGGTGGTCTGATATTCCCATCTCTTTCAGAATTTTCCACAGTTTATTATGATCCACACAGTCAAAGGCTTTGGCATAGTCAATAAAGCAGAAATAGATGTTTTTCTGGAACTCTCTTACTTTTTTGATGATCCAGCGGATGTTGGCAATTTGATCTCTGGTTCCTCTGCCTTTTTTAAAACCAGCTTGAACCTCAGGAAGTTCACGGTTCACATATTGCTGAAGCCTGGCTTGGAGAATTTTGAGCATGGCTTTACTAGCGTGTGAGATGAGTGCAATTGTGCGGTAGTTTGAGCATTCTTTGGCATTGCCTTTCTTTGGGATTGGAATGAAAACTGCCCTTTTCCAGTCCTGTGGCCACTGCTGAGTTTTTCAAATTTGCTGGCATATTGAGTGCAGCACTTTCACAGCATCATCTTTGAGGATTTGAAATAGCTCAACTGGAATTCTATCACCTCCACTAGCTTTGTTCGCAGTGATGCTTTCTAAGGCCCACTTGACTTCACATTCCAGGATGTCTGGCTCCAGGTCAGTGATCACACCATCGTGATTATCTGGGTTGTGAAGATCTTTTTTGTACAGTTCTTCTGTGTATTCTTGCCATCTCTTCTTAGTATCTTCTGCTTCTGTTAGGTCCATACCATGTAAATCCTTTTGTTTCCATCAGTGGCTGTTAAGATAGCTGATCTTCACAAATGCATGTGGTTAGTTTTCAAAGCTACTGCAGGAGGATGGGAGTAGATTAGGTTAAAAATACTTGAAGCTTGCTGTTCTTATCAAGATACAGCTGCTTTTCTTTAATAAATGCTCCATGGATTGCTGACAGGTTTTGATTAATTTTCAGAGTTCTCAAAAAATTGATTCTGACACATTTTAGGTCTGTTTTCTTGTTATTTTAGAGGGGAGAATTCTAGGAGTTTTTGACTGCCATCTTCCCTGACATCACTCTATATGTTTAGTTTTATATCAGCCATCTTGCTACATGTTTTCCATTTGTCTCACCTTCTTATGTTTATTCTCATTACCTGTCTTAATTTGACCAATCATTTTATTATTTTTCTACTGATTTTATTTCTATTACTTTAGAGATTACATTAGAAATCACAACATTCATATAGCAAAATACACAAGACGTAAAACTTCTTAATGCATGTTCTCCTCTCTTCATTTGTTGTGTTGCATTTTTAATTCTATATTTAAATTGACTAACTTTATAATCATTGCTTTTAAAGTCAATATGTATGCATTTATACACACATATATATATATAAATTATTTCTCCCAGGGTTCTTCATTCCTCGTTGCATTTCTATCTTGTCTAGATCATTTTACTCCTGCCTAAAGAATTCCCTTTAATATTTATTTTAATTCAAATTTTCTCATGATTAATTTTCTGGGGGTACTCTTTCTACCCCCTTCTGATGCCTATGTCAGAAGCTTTCTCTATCTCCTTTATACTTTAATAAAACGTTATTACACAAAAGCTCTGAGCGATCAAGCCTCGTCTCTGGCCCTGGATTGAATTCTTCTCCTTCGGGGGCCAAGAATCCCGGTGTATTCGCGTGATTCAATAGCAACCTCTCATCTTGGGGGCTCATCCGGGATCCTTCAGGACAAGATGGACCTGATAACCTATGTGAGCTTACTTCTGCTGACTCCAAATATCCTGAGTCTGCCGTTGGATCCTCAAGACAATGTCTTCCTTTCCTGGGCTCACTCCTATGCTGCATTCCACAATCGATCTAACTGCTGGGTCTGTGGAGCGCTCCCCTCTTCATCAGTGGAAGGCTTCCTGTGGTGGACATCCCCACTTCAAGGAAAAGACTTTCTCCAAGTCTGTGAATACCTTCGACAACAATCACATGCGATGCCTCTTCTTCATCTGATGACATCTACCAACCCTAAAATGGACTGGTGCAACACTTTGTACTCTAACTATGGACATAATGTTTTAAAAACTTTTAATTTTGATTATACATTGTCTCGGTTCAATGACTATTTTGCTACATATAACGTAAATAGGTCTAGATCTAATGGTTTTTTACCTGACGTTTATCAAATATGAGATGAGGTTACATGGCTAACTCCTGAAAAAGGACGTTTAATATCTACTGCCTCTATATGCTGGGAACAAACAGAGCTGTCCCCAAAAGTTAGCCAACAACTTACTTACAATGATTGGAAACAATTGGGATATTTGTCTCAGGAAACATGCAATGTAATCATTCCCGTGTTTTCCAATCCCAGTTCAGGTTCTCCCTTTGTCTGGCCAGGCACGAATTGGGACTGGATATATCAGTCGCGCTGGCTTGCTCCAAACGGGACTTATTGGATATGTGGCTCTTACCTATGGGCATGGCGTCCCCCTGGTTGGATAGGGAGATGCACCCTGGGTCTAGCCTTTACTCACGGCTTTATATTTTCAGAGCTTCCAAAAAAGCCTGCTAATTTACCCCACCTTAAAACTCGGTGGGCAAGGTCTGTATTTCATTGGTATGATTATTTGGTTACAGCGTTTGTTCCCTCTTTGAGAACTACAGATGTTATGTTACGAGTGGATGCTTTGACTAATTTTACTCAGCAGACATTACAAGATTCTCAAAAGGCTATTTCAGCTCTTAATGCTGAACAAGCACAAATTAGAAAGGTGGTTTTACAAAACAGATTGGCTCTAGATATTCTGACAGCTACACAAGGAGGAACTTGTGCCATTGTTCATACCCAATGCTGTACATATATACCTGATATGAGCACGAATGTTACTCATTTTACCAGCCACATGAACAAGATGATTAGGGCCATGGATACTCCTGAAGCCTCAATTGCCTCACTTTGAGAAACGTTAACTAGTTCCCCATGGTGGACAACTATCTTAATTACAATAATTCTGGTTGTTTTGTTCTTGCTGTTTGCGCCCTGCATCTGTAATTGTATAACTGGATTTGTTTCTAGCCGCATGAAAGCTTTTAAGTTACAAATGGTTGCTCAAACTCCTGCTACTGCTGTAGCTTCCTACAGCTACTATTTGGGGCCCCTGGATCAGATATCCTCAATATGAGGATTAGGAAAATATGTTGCCTCACCAATTTAGGGACAACGCCCCTTGTCAGCTCGAAAGTAGTTATAAAATGAGAACGACGCCCCTTTTCCCTAGACAACATAATTCTCCTAAAAAAAGGGGGGAGAATGAGAGAGTCAGTTCCTAGACAGGTTGATAGGGAGTCTAGGGGTCCCCAAGGGGAGAGGGGTCTGAAATTCTCAAGGAAAAAGAAAGGACAAACTTTTTTTCTTTCTCCACATTCCTTAGGATTATATACCAATAATGTATCCTGCCTAAGGACAGTCTTTAGATTCAACCTTCTGTTATCTTAAAATGTTAATTATGAGAGTAGACCTGGTCTTTACAAGGATGTATCTTGCCTGAGGACAGTGTTATCTTAAAATGTAAATTATGAGAGTAGGTCTGATGAGGTCTTTACAACCTCCAGATATTCTTTGGATTATATAACTTCATTGTTAACACTAGCAAGCGGGTACTCTTTCTACCCCTTCTGATGCCTATGTCAGAAGCTTTCTCTATCTCCTTTATACTTTAATAAAACTTTATTACACAAAAAAAATAAAAAATAAAAAAAAATAATAATTTTCTGTTATATTTGACCAAAAATAATTTGGCCTTCAGAAATTCATTTTAACAATGTTAGCACATTACTTCTTACATGCTTCTATAGTGGCCTCTTAGTTTTTCTTGAAACTCCCAAAGAAAAACTCCCAATTTTTTTGGCTCTCCCAAAACTGAAATGGTTCAAGAGTCCCATTTTTCCTCAGAGGAGTTTGTCAATACTTAAATTCAGTCTGCTTGGTTGTCTTATGATCACAGCTCTCTAACGGTTTCAAAAGAAAGCTATGATTTTAGAAATTTTTTTTCTCCAGGAATTTGGATTTCAGGGTTTAAGAAAACCCTTACGTGGTTTTCCTCATCTTAAGTAGAAGCAGAAATCCTGGTTTCTTTGTGTATTATTCCTGGAATGCTTTTCCATCTCTTTGCTTAAAAAATAATATTGGTTTTGGACCAGTGCTTCCTGCATGAATCGAAAAGCATCTTCCTTCATTTTGAGGCCCTTAGTTTAAGTTTCTTCCCAGTCTCCCATACGGTGGTGATTGTCCTAAGGTCTAAAAATATCCTATTAACAGAAAATGTCTCCTCCTTCCGGGTAACTCACCTCCATCTTACTTTTCCTTGCCTTGGGCAAATTATTTTTTTATACTTTGTAACTGGAGCCTGACATAAACTTTAATGTCCTCATTTTGCAACTTTGTGCCTCTGTCAAATTCTCACTCTATTAACTTCTGTATTCTTGCTGATAGCCTCCAGAAAATAAGGAACTCACACCCCTAGGCATGGCTCTGCTGGAGAATGAATGTTGCTACTATCACTTCTCTACATTATTCTCTTTCCACTTACATTTTGCCTTCTCATCTCAACTATAGCAATGTTCTTTCTTCCTTCATTAAATCTTTAACCTCAACCTAAATGAAGAAGAGGTGATAAAACCTCCTCAAAGTCAGGCTGGCACAGTGCTTTCACTTCCAGTTATTCCAGCTTTTTGACAGTAAGGTACATGGGTTTATTTCTAATTATCCCATATTCTTTATAGAACAAATACCCAAACGCATATTGAATAGCATGCATGTATTATTTTCCCAATTTCAAAGTCTGGCTTCTTACAGAAATTAGAGTTTCCACTTCTTTTGAAATTTATCTGAACATAATCTTACTCAGTGTACCAATACTGTTTTGATTTTGGTAGACAATGGTAGCCAACAACAGTTTCAGGTGAGGGTTAGTTACATTCCCCTAGAACCTTACTCCATCAATGAAGCAAATCTTAATACAATTCTCTCTCTCACACACACATGCACACACACACACAGACATAGAGTTATGTAATCTGTAAGTGCAACAAAATCCCAGCTCTGTCATTTTTAAATATGCTAACCACACCTTTCAGGAAAGATACACTGGGGGCAAATGTGACAACATACTAGAGATAAGATTTGACTAATCTGATAGTCTAGTTTAGGCAACCAGAATCTTCCAAATTTCAACCTAGACAAACAACAGTTGTGGGATTGAGCTGGAGAGTCAACCTTAACAGAAGAGACTACAGGGCTGGATGGAATTTTTTTTAACTGTGGTAAAGCACACATAAAATTTATCATCTTGACCATTTTTTAAGCGGGATTAAGAACACTGACACGGTTATGCAACAATTGCTGCCATTCACCTCCAGAACTTTTTCATCATCCCATATTGCAACTTCAAACCCATTAACCCTTTGCCCTTCTCCTCAGCCCTGTAAACACCATTCTACTTTCTGTCTCTAGGTATCTCATAGAAATGGAATCATACAATATTTGTCTTTTTATGTCAGGCTTATTTCACTTAGCATAATGTCTTCAGAATTGCATTCACTTTTAAGCTTGAACAATATTCCATTGTGAATTTATGCCATATTTTGTTTATCCATTTATCTATTGATAGACACCTGAGTTACTTCCACGCTTTAGTTTTTGTGAATGAAGTGAAGTGAAGTTGCTCAGTCATGTCTGACTCTTTGCGACCCCATGGACTGTAGCCTACCACGCTCCTCCGTCCATGGGATTTTCCAGGCAAGAGTACTGGAGTGGGTTGCCAATTCCTTTTCCAGAGGATCTTCCCAAACCAGGGATCGAACCTGGGTCTCCTGCATTGTAGGCAGACGCTTTACCATCTGAGCCACCAGGGAAGTTATAATACTGCTATAAACATGGGGGTACAAACTTTTGTTTAAGTCCCAACTTTCAGTTCTTTTGGATATATATCCAGAAGTGAAATTGCTGGCTGATGGTGCGTGTACTCAGCCAACTCTTCGTAGCTCCATGGACAGTAGCCTGCCAGGCTCTTCTGTCCATGGGATATTCCAGGTAAGAGTACTGGAGCAGGTTGCCATTTCCTACTCCAGGGGATCTTCCCAAACCAGGATTTGAACCTGCATCTCTTGCACTTTCTGCACTAGCATCACCATGGAGAAATTGCTGGATCATATGGTAATTCTATGATTAATTTTTTTAGGAATCACCATGCTGTTTTCCAAAATGACTGCACAATTTTATATCCTCACCAGAAGTGTACAAGAGTACATTTATCTTGGTAAGACTTGTTATTTTCTGTATTTTTATAACAGCCATTCTAATGGATATAAAGTGGTATTTCATTGTGGTCTTGATTTGCATTTACCTAATGATTAGTAATGGTGAACAATTTTTTTCATATGCTTATTGGCTATTTGTATATCTTCTTTGAAGAAATATCTATTCAAGTTCTTTGCCTATTTTTAAAGTTGGGCTTTTTGGAGAGAATTTGTATATTCAGGAGTGTATCAAGTATTTTAGCGAATGCAATATATACATATAAAATGTCACTATTTTTTACAGTTAAAAACCCATATAGTATTTTATTCTATATTTACATAATATATATAATTTTAGCAATGAAAACACATTTCTAACTTTTACTCGGAAAATTAGGAAAGCCTCTGGTATCTAGCTTTTAGTGGCTGTCTCTGATATGGCCTTTCTTATTCAAACTCTAGCTGACCATCCTGAGAATTAAATTCCGTATTGTTGCAATTGCCTGCACATACATCAACACATAATACAACATAACTAACACAATGCTCTGTTGAAATATTTGAAATTTAAATTAAATCCCACACACCATAGTTGAAAGGTCTGTATCTGGTTCTCTGGTTATGGTGCTTATTTTTCTGCCCTTCACCCACCATTCCCCAGTCACATTTGCTACCTTTTCTATTTCTTGAACAGCCAGTTTGCACATTCCTAACCCAGGGTCTTTGCACTTGCTGTTCCTTCTGCCTAGAATACTCTTCCTTTTGATTCTCTCATGAACTTACCCTTGTCACTACACAGGTCTCAGCTCTGCCGGGAGCCAGCATATTGCATATTGAGTGCAGTACTTTCCACAGCATCATCTTTCAGGATCTGGAATAGCTCAACTGGAATTCTGTCACTGCCGGGAGCCAGGGTGAGGAACTCCACCCGTGGCAAAGGTCATGAGGAAGGAGGCTCGGCATACACAAAGGCAGGATCGAGCCTCAGGAGTCCCCCTGGAAATTCTTGAGCATCTACCCCCAAAACCAGAGTCTGCCTGATTTCTGCTTTGTGCTTTCACCTACACCTCTGACTTTATGGGGGGCTGTCCCCCTCTACCTCTCTCTGAAAAAAGAGTTAGCTTACAGCTCTAGTTAATAATTCCTGGGTGTGACAGTGTTTCAACCTACAAACTCCTTTGGAAATCCTGTAGCCTGCCTGAATAGGTTTTTCCGGCCACATGTGATTGCTCAGAGCCTCCCAGCTGTGAGGGGCATGAGATGTTCTAAACTAAATACAGATTCCTTTGAGCAGTTAAAAGATTGATTAGAAATTGTATTGGTGAGGGGTTTTTCACTTGTTGGGCCAATGTTTGCTGCTAAGTCTCCATATCCCTTACCTGCTGTGTCCCTGGCAGTGTTTGTAACCTTGGACCCTTGAGTTAATTCGTTTTTGTTGTAGCCCACCACACCTTTGCCCTATAGGAATGCAACTTTAATGCTTTTGGAGGGTGGCACCTGCCTAATCACCTTTAGAGAAAAATAAGTTTTCTGAAGAAAGGGTCTTAAAATGTTAACAGGCCTCCGGGCCAGAAGATGATGCAAATCACCTAAACTTTTGCATATGATAAGTTTGCAGGAAGAAAGCCTGGCTTACTGCATGACTCTACCCCTTCCCCCATTATCCTCTATGCATAACTTAAGGTATAAAAACTACTTTGGAAAATAAAGTGCTGGCCTTGTTCACCAAAACTTGGTCTCCCCATGTCGTTCTTTCTCTTACCTTCTGGCTGAATTGTTCAGCCTCTTTTCTTCACTGAATTTTCCTACTGAGCTATCCTTATTTCAGCCTCTTTTCTCCACTGAATTTCCTCACTGAGCTATCCTCATTCTATCACTCTTTATATCTTTGATGAATATTTAAATAAATAGGTCGCCGATGCCGTCTCTCCTTTGAATACCCTGGATCAGCTGGGGCTGGACCCCGGCACAGCTGAAGTGTTACCTCCTTAACAAAGTCTTCCCTGATCCCCAAATTACAAGTAGCTCCTTTCCCCCAAGTCTTTCTCAGTCAAATTGCCCTGCTTATCTTAAACTTAAGCTTATGTCTTTATTAGCCCTATGAGAAGAAAGACTTTTTATTCAGAACTCTGTACCCAGTACCAAGGTGAGTGCTTTGGCCTATGGTAAGAGCCAACCAGTCCATTCTGAAGGAGATCAGCCCTGGGATTTCTTTGGAAGGAATGATGCTGAAGCTGAAACTCCAGTACTTTGGCCACCTCATGCGAAGAGTTGACTCATTGGAAAAGACTGATGCTGGGGGGGATTGGGGGCAGGAGGAGAAGGGGATGACAGAGGATGAGATGGCTGGATGGCATCACTGACTCAATGGACATGAGTCTGAGTGAACTCTAGGAGTTGGTGATGGACAGGGAGGCCTGGCGTGCTGCGATTCATGGGGTCACAAAGTCGGACATGACTGAGCGACTGAACTGAACTGAACTGTCTGAAGAGCTCAATAATTTTTTTTTTATATTCACATGAATGTTTGAATACTTAGAGTGTGATGTGAGTCATAATAGAGATAAAAAGAAAGTACTATGAGAACACAGAGCAGGAATACATAAATCATAATTCCAGAACAGGGTAGGTGAGAATTGTCCTGATAAGTATATTAGTCAGCATGGGCTGCCATAACAAAATAAAACAGACTGGGTGTAACAATAGAAATTTATTTCTCACAGTTGTGGAGGCCAGGAAGTCCAGGATCAAGACACAGAGTGCTGTGGCTCCTGATGAAACTCTCTTCCTGGCTTGCAGATGTGTCCTTCACGGTGTCCTCGCATAATGGAGAGAGCAAGCAGATGGCATCTCCTTACCTTCTTATAAGCACAGCAGCCCTATCAGACTTGGGTCCCAACTTTGTAATCTAATTTAACCATTATCTCTGCCTCACAGGTCTTAACTCCAAAATCAGTCACATTAGGGGTTGGGGCTTCAACATAAGAATTCTGGGGGCACATAAACATTCAGTCCCTAACAAAGAGCTATATAGAGAAGGGCAGGCATTGCTGAGAGACGCTCCTCCATGCGTCTCTTACACTCCTCTGCATTTGCTGGGGCATGACAAGAATGAGGGCACTTCTGGGCACAGTGCTAGGTCACTTAAGAGAGGGCCTTCCCTTGTACTTTGGCTGTTTCACTTGTGCATGATCTTGCAACATTACGTACTGGACATTTGAAAATATGGGCTCTTTTAACTATACAAAGATTCAATATGTAGACACATTTTATTACACAAACAGCCCTTGTTACTAAATTTCCTGTATAGAGAAGTCTCAAGAATTGGTAAGTTGTCAAGTTCATATAGGTAGATGTAAGTTTTCTAAAATTCTTAATTTTTATTTGAACACTTTAATTTTTATCATTGACAACAAATACTGCCAGTGGTTTTCCTTGAAAGGAGAGGCTGACTTCATTTTCAAGAAAACATCTGTCAAATACCCAACCCTGAATGACCAAAGTCTGTCACTTGTTCTTTCAAGCACAAATGCCATTCCACAGAAAAAGGAGCCGGGGATCCCCAGGTGGCTCAGTGGGTAAAGAATGTGCCTGCTAATGCAGGAGATACAGGACACAGGTTCAACCCCTAGGCCAGGAAGATCCCCTGGAGGAAGAAATGGCAACCCACTTCAGTATTCTTGCCTGGAGAATTCCATGGACAGAGAGGAGCCTGGCAGGCCACAGTCCATGGGGTCGCAAAGAGCCAGATGTGCCTTAGAGTAGAGTGTCTCAACATGCATGCAGGCATGAAGAAAGCAGCTAGTTAAAATACCTTTTAAAAAAGGAATACTTAAATAAATAAATTTAAATTAATAAAAAGGAATATAATTTCATCAACAACATTCTTAAGTGAAGCAAGCGATGTTTCTCTACTGTAAGTGCATAGCAGTGAAGAATAACAACTACTAGAGTTTGGTGCCCAGGGAGAAGGCAATGGCACCCCACTCCAACACTCTTGCCTGGAAAATTCCATGGACGGAGGAGCCTGGTAGGCTGCAGTCCATGGGGTCTCGAAGAGTCGGACACGACTGAGCGACTTCACTTTCACTTTTCACTTTCATGCATTGGAGAAGGAAATGGCAACCCACTCCAGTGTTCTTGCCTGGAGGATCCCAGGGACAGGGGAGCCTGGTGGGCTGCCGTCTATGGGGCTGCACAGAGTTGGACACAACTGAAGTGACTTAGCAGCAGCAGCAGAGTTTGGTGCCACTTATCATCGGTTTGTGCTAAGGCCCCAGAAGTTCTATTTACTACTGATTTGACACCATACATGGAAAAACAGACTGGTTCCAAATAGGAAAAGGAGTACGTCAAGGCTGTATATTGTCACCTTGCTTATTTAACTTGTATGCAGAGTACATCATGAGAAACGCTGGGCTGGAGGAAGCACAAGCTGGAATCAGGATTGCCGACAGAAATATCAATAACCTCAGATATGCAGATGACACCACCCTGATGGCAGAAAGTGAGGAAGAATTGAAGAGCCTCTTGATTAAAGTGAAAGAAGACAGTGAAAAAGTTGGCTTAAAGCTCGACATTCAGAAAACGAAGATCATGGCATCCGGTCCCATCACCTCATGGCAAATAGATGGGGAAACAGTGGCTGATTTTATTTTTCTGGGCTCCAAAATCACTGCAGATGGTGACTGCAGCCATGAAATTAAAAGATTCTTACTCCTTGGAAGGAAAGTTATGACCAACCTAGATAGCATATTAAAAAGCAGAGACATTACTTTGCTAACAAAGGTCTGTCTAGTCAAGGCTATGGTTTTTCCAGTCATCATGTATGGATGTGAGAGTTGGACTGTGAAGAAAGCTCAGCGCCGAAGAATTGATGCTTTTGAACTGTGGTGTTGGAGAAGACTCTTGAGAGACCCTTGGACTGCAAGGAGATCCAACCAGTCCATCCTAAAGGAGATCAGTCCTGGGTGTTCATTGGAAGGACTGATGCTGAGGCTGAAACTCCAATACTTTGGCCACCTCATGTGAAGAGTTGACTCATTGGAAAAGACCCTGATGCTGGGAAGGACTTGGGGCAGGAGGAGAAGGGGATGACAGAGGATGAGATGGCTGGATGGCATCACCGACTCGATGGACATGGGTTTGGGTAGACTCCGGGAGTTGGTGATGGACAGGGAGGCCTGGCGTGCTTTGATTCATGGGGTCACAAAGAGTTGGACACGACTGAACGACTGAACTGAACTGACACCATCACTACAAATTCCAGCAGTAAAAAAGTAAATCACATATTATTATAAAGAGCTTTGACTTTGCAGACACCCCTGGGGTCCTGAGGATACCCAGAAGACCATGAACCACACTTTTTGAACAGCTATGAATCAGAATAAATGCAAAATATAAAAACCAGTTAAGACATGGTCCCTATTCTTTAGTTCATCTGGTAACAGAGGAAACTGATGAAGTCAACTGCAACACAGCTTTAGTGACAGGAGAAATGGTAGCTTTTGTGGCGGGTAGATTAAAAGACAAGGACTCGCGTCCAGTTAGCCTATGATTGTAGTAATGCAGACAAGCAATGCCCAGGGTCGACTCAAGGCAGTGGCAAGAATGGAGCAACTTTTAAGGTGGTGTAATTACAGGACTTGGTGACTGATGAGATGTCATGCGCAGCGCAGGAGGGCAGTTTGGTGGCTACTGGTGCCCTTCCTACAGACGCAGTACGGGAGGAGCAGGTTGGCCGCCAGGTGAGTGAAGATTTATGAGTTTACTTGGCGCTACTCATCTGATAGGAGCATCTGATCTCCAGACAGAGGAGTCAGAACAGGCAACTGGCTGTTTACTGCTCCTTCCACAGGGCCTCGCAGTTTTCTCATTCACTGCTGTATTCCCAGTGCCAAGCACAGCAGCCAGCTCTTAACGTTGACTGTATAAAGGAATCAATCTGGCCGGGGGCTGGTGACAGTTACCTAACAGGAGGGTTCCACTTGGCGGTCATTTTACACGCATGTTTATTTGAAACCACAAGCGTGGATGAGCTGAGGTTGCGTGTAACAGGAGAACCGAATTTCGTTTCAAAATCTGTCTGGTCCTAAACAGCCAGAATAAGTGGCGTTGTTGGGAAATATTGCCTCAAACAGGTCACGACGGCCTGTACCATAGATACCTAGCTTGCAAGATTTGCTTCTGTTAGACGTAGAACACCCAATAACCACGAGTTGTTACCTCTATCATTGCATATGAATACTGGCCTGGTTTTATTCGAGGTGAGATGGGAATGACCCCAGCGTCCCAACCTTCAGGGTGTATAAGGCGTCTTTCACAATCTCCCTTTATCGCGGATATTTGGAACTCTCCGACCGCCCGGGACGCGGCCCCCGAACGGGTTCAGGTGCGGCGCCTTTCAGAGCCCAGGAAGGGGGCGGCGCCCTAGCCACCCGCCCTGCTGACGCCACATAAGCCGAGATCACCTCAGCCGCGCGCTGTGCAATCACCGAACGCGCGCCGCCGCCGCTGCCACGCCGCAACCCTAGCCCTGAAATCCTTCCGCCCGTCCCATTACAGTGTTGTGTGCTGGCGCCCCGCACCCAGGACACACAGGCTCGGGTGGCCCGCGATTCTTAGAGGTGACCTCCTCTTAAGCCTATGTTTCTCTTCTGTCTCTGCACTCCCCGTGCCACAGGTGCAGCCTGCTTCTTCAGGGCCTCTCTCTCTCGGCGCAAGGAGACTTCGGCATTGGGCTGCTTTTAAGGGGCGTGGCCAGAGGCAGGTCCCGCCCTATTCTGTGACGTATAGGGTGGTGTGCGAAAGAGGCGGAGTTATAGGGGGTGGGGGGTGGGGCTGGGCTTAGTAGGAGACCTGCTGGCCCGGCCACCTCCTAACGCCCATCTGCCAGCTTCTGTTCCTCGGTGGATTCGGAGGAGCCGCGGCGACCTCGGCCTCCAGCGTCTCTGGCAAATTGACGCGGGGGTGGCGGCCGGGATAGTGATGCTGGACTTACTGCAGGCGAGCGGGTCAGTGCTGGGGCAGGCGATGGAGCAAGTAACGGGCGGCAACCTCGCATCCATGCTGCTCATCGCCTGCGCCTTCACGCTTAGTCTGGTCTACCTGTTCCGCCTCGCGGTTGGCCACCTGGCCCCACCACTGCCGACTGGGGCGGTACGTGCACCCCTGGGGGTTCTGGTGGAGGGGACGCTGAGACCAGGGCGACCGAAGAGCTAGCGAGGGGCTGGCACCGCTGTGGTGCCGGGAAGTGGCGGCGGGCACGCTGGAGGCTGGAGCTGGGAGGGAGTCGAGAGGCAGCAGCCCCGATTCTGGTTGCACGGGCGGTCGAGACTGCCCTGACCTTGCTGAGCTTGGTGCTGGGTGCCCTGATGTCGGTCGCGTGCCTCGTCCTCGTTGGGGTCGTGTTTGCTGCGACTGTGGTCTTAGTGATGCCTCTGTTGACCGAGGCACTATCGGTAGCCCTAATGGCCAGGGTCGGGGTGGCGGCTGTGGCCCTGAGCGTCCGGATGACGGTACTGGCCGCCGTAAGGGGTGTTTCAGCCCTGGTGGGGGCCCTGTTGGTGATGTTTGGGGCAGCTTCGGCCCTGGTGGTCGTCATCCTAGGTGGCTACCCTTGAGTGGTTCAGTGTTCTATGGGCTGTGTCGTTACCCCCAGTGCCGATTTTACATCACTATGGAGAGGAATGTGTTTAGTTTGGTAGAGTGAGCGTCATGAGTGTTGCAGGGACCTTCCTATGATGCTAATAAAATATCAGATTCTCTAACTTAGAGCCTTTACTGACCACTGGCTTCTATTTCCCAAATATATGTGATGAATGCGTTTTAGCCAAACCAAGTAGCATTGACAATAGAATACATTTTTTACTGACAGTGGAAATCACAAGTTTTTTTTTTTTTTTGACGAAGTAGTTTTTAAATGATTTTTGTTTGACCTCTTAACAGGCACGAGGCAGTTTTTTCCCCCCCTCCATGTGTGGTGTTTTTGAGGAAGTGTTATCTTTGGAAAGACAACTGTAGTATTTTAAGATTGTTGCTACTATTGTCCAAAGAGTGAGTTTGTAGGGCTCCTTTCTCTTTGAGACTACGAGGATATGAGGACTATTGTCCTTTTTCATAACTGCACGTTTGATTTCAGGAGACTTGATGCTGTAATCTGTGAGTCTCATTTTGGGGCATCTGAAGTACATTTTAAGCCAGCGTGGTCAGTGGTTCAGTCCTGTCAGACTCTGTAACCCCATGGACTATAGCCTGCCTGGCTCCTCTGTCCATGGAATTCTCCAGGCAAGAATACTGGAGTGGGTTGTCATTTCCTCCAGGTGATCTTCCCGCCCAGAACCTATGTCTCCTGCTTTGGCAGGTTGACTCTTTACCATTGAGCCATCTGGGAAGCCCAGAAGTACATTTTATAGTGAGTGCTAAAATGTTCCTGCTAGAACTGATTTTCTCTCTCATTAAAATCAGTGGATCTAGATCATTCCTTGAGAGAAGCATGATAATGTGTTCTGTTGACCGTAATGAGGAATGTAACATCTTAAACATTTCCCTTCTTTCCCTCAAGTTACTCTGTTTTTTTCCCATTGTGGGACTAAAGATTTAGGCAAGATTTGGGGACTAAAACTGTGAGTGGTAGTAGAAATAAGTGCTCAAGAAACCATAGTTTGAGTTTAGTGTTTTTTTTTTTTTTTACTTATGGTTAGGAAAGTTGCCTAGAGCCTAATTGCAGTACTGTGATGTTTGGTCATTTATCTTATACCAGGTTTTGAGTTTCTCTTCTTTTTCCCAAAGCTGCTCGGTCTAAGGTATTTGCGATTTACTTGTTGTGAAGTTACTTTTGGTGCTTCATCTTTTGGTAACTTCTTAATATTAAGGACAAGTTTCTTTCTTTCTTTGTTTTTGAATTGTGAAACTAAACTGAATGTCTTATAATAGGAAATGTAAACTCGAAGTTTTTTTGTTTGTTTTCTTTTGCAGAAAAGTCCACCATACATTGTCTCTCCAATTCCATTCCTTGGACATGCTATAGCATTTGGGAAAAGTCCAATTGAATTCCTAGAAGATGCATATGAGAAGGTAAGTGTTACAAATCATTAAAGGAAAAGAAATTAGTGCTTTTCCAATTTTCTTTTAAATGGTGGAATATTAAAAAAAATGTAATCTTATGCTTATCCCTAGTACAGGTAACAGATAAAATTGGAGTTTTTCTGGATTAAGAGCTGGAGGGGTCTTAGAGACCCTGTTATGTTCTCCTTTGTTCTAGGATTATCTCTGAGGAAATTTAGTTCTGGCAACTATGGTTTAAAAACCACTGGCCTCAATTTTGTATTCACTGATCACAGTTAACATGGATACTATTAATAATTGACCCTTTTTTTTTAACCATGCATCTGTGGAATTTTCTAAGCCCCTCGCATGTCCCTCCCCCTCCAGCAAGTTTCTGTACTTAGTTTCTGTTTCCACACCTCCTCACTTACTCTTTAGTCCACTCTAGTCTGTCTTTCAACCCCTTCACTAATGAGCACCATGTCCTAATGTAGTGCACTTAGCTGTATTTGTCAGTGATGACCACTCCCACCTTAGCTGTGGCTTCTCTCACTTTTTCTTCTGCTTCTGTGAATGCTGCTTTCCTAACTCATTTGTGGGCTCACGCTTGGCCATTTACTGTTGGGATTCACTGAGGTTTGGTCCTTGGCCTTTATTCTTTCCTACCTGATCTTGTCCCTACCTGCAGCTTCAGTTTTTAGCCACATGAAGTGAGAGTGTGAAAGTGTTAGTCTCTCAGTTGTGTCTGACTCTTTGTGACCCCGTGGACTGTAACCCACCAGCTTCCTCTGTCCATGGAATTACCCAGGCAAGAATACTGGAGTGGGTTGCCATTCCCTTCTCCAGGGGATCTTCCCAACCCAGGGGTTGAACCGCATCTCCTGCATTGCAGGTGGATTCTTTACCTCTGCACCACCTGGAAAGCCCAGCCAGATGTAAATGACACCCAAATTAAAGTCTCTGGTTCAGGTCTCTTCTTGGGCTTCAGACCTGGATATTCACCCCCCACATTATTTTTTCTTAGTTGTCCAAAGTCATCTGAAATCAAACATTTAAAAAATCTGACCCTTTGCTTTTTCTCTCTCTAATCCTGATGGTCCTTTCTGTTCACCTTCCTCATCATTGTTCTGCCAGTTTTGCAGTGTACCAGGAGCCTAGGATTCACTCTTGATACTTCCTGCTTCATCCATCAATTCATTCCCAAGCCTGCAGATTTTCTCTTCAAAATAATTCCATATCCTTCTGCTTCTGTCTCCACTGCCTCTCCATTACATTGTCCCGAGTGCTCATCATCAGGTTCCTGTAACAGGCTCGCTGGTCGTCTGGCTTTCCTTCAGCTCCTATCCCTCCCTCCTCTCCATCCAGGAGCCAGAGGGATCTTTCTTTTAAAATATGCACAGATTAGTATCTCTCCCATGCAGTTTAAGACCTTCCATCTCATTCCGTTGCTTGCAAGGATACAACTCCCTGAATGTGGCTGATAAGGCTCTGTATGGCCCCACTAGATAGACTCAACCCTCATCACATCCTTACCTTCTCTTTTACCTTTAGAACTCTGCGCGTGCTCTGCCATCAGGCTAACTACTATCCCTACCATGCTTTAGGTCTCAGCTCTGGTGTCTTTTTCTCTTTTTAGTCCCTTTTATCAGTTCTCTCATCGAAGAGTTGCTTTCCTTTGTCTAGTACTTGTCACATTTGTAATTTTACATTTGTTAATGCACTTATTCAATTGAGTTGCATCTATTTAAATAGACTGGAGTTTCTTGAGTCAGAGACAGTATTTTTGTTCATGACTGTATCCCCAGTAACTGAAATCTTTAATAGTAATCAGAAAACTGCAAAGCAAAGCATTTAGCACCTAACCAGATTAACAAAAAAATTAAAAATGAGATCATTCAGTGTTGGTGAGATAGTGGTAAGACTCATTTGTTGTTGCTAAGTCACTTCAGTCGTGTCTGACTCTGTGTGACCCCATAGACGGCAGCCCAGCAGGCTCCCCCATCCCTGGGATTCTCCAGGCAAGAACAGTGGAGTGGGTTGCCATTTTCTTCTTCAATGCATGAAAGTGAAAAGTGAAAGGGAAGTCGCTCAGTCGTGTCTGACTCTTTGCAACCCCATGGGCTGCAGCCCACCAGGCTCCTCTGTCCGTGGGATTTTCCAGGCAAGAGTACTGGAATGGGGTGCCATCTAACATAACAGCTATGGAAAGTCACTAATTAAAAACTAGGTGGTAAGACTCATAACTAAATAAAATTCTGGTATCTCCACATAGCAATAACTTTAGGAAAGGTCATATTCTTTGGCTACTCCTGTAAAGTTACTTTTAATCAAAGGGAAAAAATATCTATATTCTCAGAGATATTCATTACATAATTGTCTATAATAAATAAAAAATGGACACATCAACCATAGAAAGAACAGTTAATATGATGTCTGTGAAAGATAGAAAATATTTTCAATATAAGGAGTGAAAAAAGCAGAATAGAAAGTTTTATTTATATTTTATTTGGAACTGGATGAACATAATTATACATTTGGACAAAGACGGGGGGAAGAATTGCATTAAGGTTTGTGAATGTTTTGATCTTCAACAATGTATTATTTTATTATTTAAGATGAGTGTCTTAGTGCTTGCAGATTTTCTGGTAACATCACTGTGGGTACTTTTCTCTCTTCAGTATGGACCTGTATTTAGTTTTACCATGGTGGGAAAGACGTTTACCTACCTGCTGGGGAGTGAGGCTGCTGCACTGCTTTTTAATAGTAAAAATGAAGACTTGAATGCCGAGGAAGTCTACAGTCGTCTGACGACACCTGTGTTTGGGAAGGGAGTTGCCTATGATGTGCCTAATACAGTAGGTGACGCGGTTAGCTTGAAGAAAGACAAATCTGCACTATACAATTTATAGCTAGTAGTGTAAGCTGTATTGCTAAAGTAGAGAAGAGATTATTCCTTGCCTCAAAGCTCTGAAGAATCAGGAGGCACTTATAAGAAGGAAAACCAAGGGTAGCTGACAGAGAATGGGTATTTTGCTTTATAGCTGCTGGTGTGGACTAAACAAACAATTTTAAAGGGCTACCTGTGCAAAGCAATATTAATAGAATCAATGAGAACTTAGCGTGTTAGCATTTGATTTGAGGTAGTAAGAAGGAAAAACTCATTTCATTAGAAGGGCTTCCTATTAATACTTTCCCACCTCCTACCTGAAATTCTAGGATGAGAGTTCTTCTGAGCTAGATGTTGTTGGTTTTAGAAGTTTGTGTGATTTCTTTGCTCCCCCGAAGGCAAATATTTAAGTACTGCAACTTGGTATAAAATGCATCCAATAATTAGCTTAATTACTTGGTGCAGGCTCCGGCTATCAATGTACCATGCATTACCCAGTACTCTAGTGTAGCAGCTAAGAATTGACATTCAGTGTTGCTTCTGGGGATTGAGGAGGTATGGAGGAATGAACAGCTCTCCTTAAGACCAAAAGCGAAAGCCTAGGTTAATCCCTCTGGTTGGATATATAAAATAAATAAAAAATATAAAATAAACCAAAGGGTTTATTTTAGAACTTCCCCAAAGGGTATATTGTCTTAGTGTGAATTTATTCCCACTGTATTACATTCTAATTAAACTTTTGGAAGATAGTGTGAGTGAGGAATGATATTTGTTTGGGAATAAATGGTAGAATATGTGAAAGAGGATAAAAATACTAGCAAAGCATAATGGACCTTTGGGAGATTGTGTTGGCATCTGGGTTGGGTTGGAAGACTAGAATATAATGGAATAGGAGGAGGCAGCCTTGGAGTTAAGAGTGGGGAAAGCATGTATGTATTAGGAAGGAAGGCCAGAAGTGGGGTTCCTAATTTATCATTTGAATTGGACCTGCATAGCATGTGTCTACTACATATTACTTCAGATATATGCATGAAGTTTTATCTGGTGTGGTGAAGAAAATTATTTTCTCTTTAATTTCAATTTTTTGGAAGACTGCTTTCTTTGTGTATTAAAGAGTTATAATAACCCAAATGAGTCTCATGGTAAAACAGAACTGTGTTTTAATACTTGTATACCCTTAATATTTTGAAGGTTTTCTTGGAGCAGAAGAAAATGTTGAAAAGTGGTCTTAATATAGCCCACTTTAGACAGCACGTGTCTATAATTGAAAAAGAAACAAAAGAATACTTTAAAAGTTGGGGAGAAAGTGGAGAAAAAAGTAAGCACAATGTTTTGGTTTTTCATTTGTCCTAATATGTCTACTTTTCTGTGACTAGAAATTTTAACAATGTGTGTGTGTATGTGTGTGTAAAGAGCAAACTACAGCACGTGTAAAACCACCTTGGATGCATGCATGCCGAATCGCTTCAGTCGTGTCTGACTCTTTGCCACCCCGTGGACTGTAGCCCATCAGGCTCCTCTGTCCAAGTGATTCTCCAGGCAAGAACACTGGAGTGGGTTGCCATGCCCTCTTCCGGGGGATCTTCCTGATCCATGGATTGAATCCACACCTATTAATGTCTCCTGCATTGGCAGGCAGGCTCTTTACCACTTATGCTACCTGGGAAGCAAAACCACCTTATATTTAATGAAATGAACACGTTATGGAGTTAAAAGACTTGAGCGGAAGTAATTATTGTTGCTCACTTAGCAAAATCTTAAAATATTTTAATTAATGTGCATATTGTTTAGCTCAATTACATAAAAATGATTCATGATTGAATTTTGAAATAAACCAAATGTAAAACTTACATTCAAAGTCATTTTAAGATAATATATAAAATAAAAAAATTTGCCCTCCATGTCAGCAACTTGAAGTCTAAAAGATTAAATTATATATGTAATACATTATTTTTCTAATGTTGTATGGGAATGATTTATTTCAACAAAAATGTAAGTTTAAATACATAAGCTTGCTGTACTACCAAAAGAGCGATTTTAGCTGTTCCCAATAGAAATTTAAAAAACAACGTTATTATGTGCTTTCTTGCATTATGTAGGGAATATATTGAATGTAACATAACTTTCTTTGGACTCTGTGAATCCAGTTTTTATACTGGATTGCAATTAAGTGTTGCCATCGAAACCATTGCCATAGCCCTAGCAGGAAGCAACATCTGTCTACAGGGCAGTAAGACTACTATGTAGATCATCACATTCTAGATCTAGTCTTCAGCTTCTTTAAAAGGTCCAGGAACCTGGTTGTATTTAACAGACCTAAATTTTATGTGACATACTTGCTATTCTATGAGAAGCTGATGTATAAATGAGAATGCTAACTGAGTAAGTACAAGTGAGATGCAATTATGGGACAAAGAACAGCATAATATTTGCTGCACTTCTCTTTATTGGCAGTCTAACTGGAAAGCCAAATGACAACTAGAAGTTCGTTTGGTGAGCATGGAATCAAAGAACAGGATATCGACTGGGTAATTGTTGTGGCTTTTACAGTGTCATCCAGGTGTGCTTACCTGATGCATCCGTCTCTAATGTTTGCATATACAAGATGGTGATTAGTTTTCTTTTAAGACTTTTTCAAGACTTCAGTTTTTTTTTCCTCACTTATTAATTTCCCACTTTTATCTTTTTGAGATGAAGGGCTCATGAGTCTGAGTGAGGTTTTAGTTACCTCCGTGGCATCTATCTTGGCTATCCAAAGAGGTGGGCTGCCTTTGGTTTCTCTTTATTGTAGCCTGTCTACAGGCATTTTTCGATGGTGTGAAAAGGATCTTGTTGGCTAACAAGTTAAATTTTTATTCTCATTTCCTTCATAGTACTTTTGCGTCTCTAAGAAAACAACATTTCAAAAGAATTTTGGGCAATAGTAATGGGAATGATCTTTTTCCCTCTAGATTTGTTTGAAGCTCTTTCTGAGCTCATCATTTTAACAGCCAGCCATTGTTTACATGGAAAGGAAATCAGAAGTCAACTCAACGAGAAGGTGGCACAACTGTATGCGGATTTGGATGGAGGTTTTAGCCATGCAGCCTGGCTTTTGCCAGGCTGGCTCCCTCTGCCTAGTTTCAGGTATGGACGAAGAGACGATGCTCGGTCATTTCACTGTGTGTTTAATTACCGTACTATTGGTTTGCTTTGCATTAACAAAAATAAAAATTAAATATAGAAGCAAATTGGGGGGTTATGAGCCTCCCTTCTTCTGTAAGAATTCAACATTTTTTTTACATAGTGAGCTCATTTAAGGTTAAGTTTCAGTTTTAGAAAGGTTAATTTGACTGTCCTGATACTTTAAAACCCACATGTCCCACATATTCCGTGTACTCCGGAAAGTTCCTGAACTCTACCTAGAAGTGATGCAGCTTTCTAAGCACTTGAAAGTATTTGACTAATTTGTAGTTTATTGTGAAGTTTCTGTGCTTTGAAGTATCCATACCTTTCTTTGTCTCCTTGTCAGCCTGTTGTGATCTCCTTAAGAGCAAGGATCATCTGTGATACAGAGAAACACTGCTCACGGGACTTGACATGTAGCTTAGTGTTTTGCCTATTAGTAGCCTTTATTGATTCATTTCTGTTCAAGTGAGGAATAGGAGTTACTCAAATTTGAAATCCTATAGAAGAACCAGAGTGAGTCTGTCCACTTCAAGAATTAACTTGCTTAAAATTGGAATTTCCTGTTAATATAAAGGTGTATTTCTGCTTTCTTTTAAAATGGAAAATGGTTGTAAAGGAGTAATCATTTGAGTTTTCAGTTACAACATAGGTAGTATGTTCAGAATCAGGGATAAGTATGTTATAACACATTTCCTGTCCTTAAGGACCTTAGAAATTCCTAACAATATAAGATTTTCATGGATTCTTTTTTTTTCCCTCTTGGTTCTGAGTTTTGTCAATTGATGCCTGAAAGTATTGCTTACTTTTTAAAAGTCATCTTCATGTTTGAATTACAGACGCAGGGACAGAGCTCATCGGGAGATCAAGAATATTTTCTACAAGGCAATCCAGAAACGCAGAGAGTCAGGAGAAAAAATTGATGACATTCTCCAAACTTTACTAGAGTCTACTTACAAGTAAGAGCTCTTCAGATCACATATTAAACTGAAGCAGGAAATTCCACATTAAAAGCATAGTTAAATATTATGTACATTTAAAAAGTAAAAATACTGGCAAAAATTAGTAGATATGACCTTTGAACTTCTTAAATGGATGAGACATAAATTACTGGGATCCTGTGCCTTACTGGAATTTAGTACTGTGCATGTGAAAAGTTTGCTAGTAAACTGCAATGAAGTCTTTGTAATCAATGTCATATTTTTTATTGGCCTCTCTTCTCTAAAGGGGAAAAAAAAATTTGGACTTGTGATGGGTAAATGCAAGAGAAGAAATGAACTAATTTTTATGTAAAGGTTGGGGCATGAAGTGCACCTGCAAATGTTAAATTTGTGTGTGTGGTCCATTCTGTAGGGATGGGCGTCCTCTGACGGATGATGAAGTAGCAGGCATGCTTATTGGACTGCTCTTGGCAGGGCAGCATACTTCTTCAACTACCAGTGCCTGGATGGGCTTCTTTTTGGCCAGAGACAAAACACTTCAAGAAAAATGTTTCTTAGAACAGAAAACAGTCTGTGGTGAGAATCTGCCTCCTCTGACTTATGACCAGGTTTGTGGGATTTTCAGTTCCATTGCTGCTTATGATACTGAGTGTGTGTGGCTGATTGTTAAAGGGGACAATTTGGGATCTTCTATATACTATAGATTAAATTGATTAATTTTAGAAAATTCATCATAGCCTCCCCTGAAATGTCCTAATCCTAGATCTGTTTGCTGGTATTTTGTTGAGGACTTTTGGACAATATTCACAGGGGATAGTGGGCTATAGTTTTATTGTTATGTATTTGACAGATTTTGGTGTCAGGGTATATTATTGGTTCTCAGAGAAGGAGTTTGGAAGTGTTCCCTCCTCTTTTTCCTTTTAGGAAGGCTTTGTGAAGGACTGGTATTACTGCTTTCTTAAATGTCTGGTAGTATTAACCAGTGAAGCCATCTAGGCCTGTGCTTTCTTTGTGGGTAGTTTTTGATTACTAATTCAATGTCTTCACTTTTTACAAATCTGTTCAATTTCTTTTTGAGTTAGTTTTTGGCAGTTTGTGTCTTTCTAGGAATTTGTTTCATCTAGGTTATCTAATTTGTTGGCAAACAGTTAAAGTATTCTCTTGTCATTCTTTTCTATTAGGTCAATAGTGATGTCTCCTTTTAATTCCTGATTTTAGTAATTTTTAAAGTGATAGCTAATTACATAATTAATCCACCTATTAAAGTATATAATCTACTGGTTTTTAAAAGTATTTTCAGAATTGTGAAACCATCATCAGAGTTTCATTTGAAAATGTTTACACCACTTCCAAAAGAGGGCCATGAGCAGTCCATTTCCCCTGCCTCTAGCAACCACTAATCTATATTTTGTCTCTTTGTATTTGCCTATTTGGACATTTCATATGAATGGGATCATACAGTATGTGGTCTCTTGTGACTAGCTTCTTTCAGTTAGCATGTTTTCAAGATTAATCCATGTTGTAGCATATATCAGTACTTTAGAGGACAGCCTAGCATCAGGAGAGTTTGCTTACGTGCCATTTGGAGCTGGTAAGATGATTACACTTCATATTTGAATAGTTTGTTCTGGTAACATATTTGTTACCGTATTTGTAGCCATCGTGTGGCTATACCACTTTTATTAACCTCTTCATCAGTTGATTGACATTTGGATTGTTTCCACCTTTAGGATACTATGAATAATGCTGCTATAAACATTTGTGTACAGGTTTTGAAAAAGCTGAAATTGATGATTTTAGCTAATGTTTTCATGTTTTCGATGGGTAAATTTTTGCAGGTCCTTACCATGCCATTCGTTAGAGTGATCTGTTATCATGCCTTTTTCTTTGCTGACCATGGACAGTAATAAAACTGTTTTTATTCAGCTACTCTGAACTTGTTTGTATCCTCTTGCAGTATGCTTAAATGTTTGTAAAACCTGGAAAATTTTTCTCTTTTTAGCTCAAGGATCTCAATTTACTTGATCGCTGTATAAAAGAAACATTAAGACTTCGACCTCCTATAATGACCATGATGAGACTGGCCAAAACTCCTCTGGTGAGTCTCCTGGCTAGAGCTTTTCCTCTGTGGCCCCAAGTTGTATTTATCAAAAAGAAATAGTGTAATATCAAAGAGAATTTTTAAAAACGTAGAATAATCACTTGTACATAATTTTCAATTTTACCTATTCTAGATATATAGATATTTTTACATAATTGCAGGCAGTATACATGCTCACCCGATCTCCCTACAATTAGGGCTTTTACAATGGAAGTGTGTTTTGTCCTTGTTTTTTTAAAATAACATATATGTTGTTATAAGTAATTGTAACTGTGGAACTGTGTAAATTGGATTGTGAAAGGCTTCTTGAAATCCTATCCCCAGCCCCATGGCATTATGATTTTTTAAAATTTGTGTATATCCTTCCAGCCCAATGTTGTGTCATATGGAAATTATCTTAAGTTAAAATAATTTTTAATTGGCCTGTCTACTGCTGCTGCTGCTAAGTCGCTTCAGTCGTGTCCAACTCTGTGCGACCCCATGATGGCAGCCCATCAGGCTCCGCCGTCCCTGGGATTCTCCAGGCAAGAACTCTGGAGTGGGTTGCCATTTCCTTCTCCAACGCATGAAAGTGAAAAGTGAAAGTGAAGTTGCTCAGTCGTGTCCAACTCTTAGCAACCCCATGGACTGGAGCCCACCAGGCTCCTCCGTCCATGGGATTTTCCAGGCAAGGCCTGTCTACTAGCCAGTTTTAAAACATATGTATATTTCATGTATACTAGTGCTTTATTATACAATGACCTGATTATTGGGTAGAGCATTTTAAGGTTATGAAATGTGTTGCTTTCACCTGCAGACTGTGGCAGGGTACACCATTCCTCCAGGACACCAGGTGTGTGTGTCTCCTACTGTCAATCAGAGACTTAAAGACTCATGGGTAGAGCGTCTGGACTTCAATCCTGACCGCTACTTAGAGGACAGCCCAGCATCAGGAGAGAAGTTTGCTTACGTGCCATTTGGAGCTGGTAAGATGATTACACTTCATATTTGAATAGTTAGTTCTGGTAACATATTTGTTAACTAATCCATGTGAATTTTATTTACAAATATCTTCCCCTTTTCTTATGGGGACATGCCTGCAGACATTTGTTAGGAATGTAACCTTTGCAGGTTGGAAGAAATATTTCATTTGTACTAAAGAAAATAGTTCTGTGAATCCTTATATAGTGTTCTATTGCCTTTCGTAACCCATCTAATTTTATAGTTCTGATTTTTGTAGTCTACCCTGTTTTCCCTTATCATGCTATTTAAAGCTCTTTGTGAATTCTGTTCTTAAAGAACCGTTGAAGTTAGCACACCATTTGGGCATTCAAGCTAAATATGCTGAGATAATCAGCATTTCAGAAAACAGTAATGGCACAGAAGCTTTTCTGGATTGTTAGTGAGCTTTTTGGTTCTTTGTCTATGTATTCTTATAATGTTCTTTAAATTTGGACAGTAGTCATGTATGGATGTGAGAGTTGGACTATAAAGAAAGCTGAGCGCCTAAGAATTGATGCTTTTGAACTGTGGTGTTGGAGAAGACTCTTGAGTCCCTTGGACTGCAACTAGATCCAACCAGTCCATCCTAAAGGAAATCAGTCCTGAATATTCATTGGAAGGACTGACGCTGAAGCTGAAACTCCAATCCTTTGGCCACCTGATGCAAGAACCGACTCATTGGAAAAGACCCTGATGCTGGGAAAGATTGAAGGCAGGAGGAGAAGGGGATGACAGAGGATGAGATGGTTGGATGGCATCACCAACTCAATGGACATGAATTTGAGTAAGCTCCGGGAGTTGGTAATGGACAGGGAGGCCTGGCGTGCTGCAGTCCATGGGGTTGCAAAGAATCAGACACGACTGAGTGACTTAACTGAAGTTTGGACAGGTAGTGCGTAAGTGTGCACACCTATGCATTTCGATTAAGATCCTAAAATAATGCAGGCTGACTGCTGTTCCTCCAGTAATTCCTCTAGTCATTGGCACTTTGTACAGATTAAACTGTATTCTACGACTTACTTGATTTTTCCAAAAAGACCATTTAAGTGCCATGACTTGTTTATCATTCGTCACACCTTTTCCTCACATAAATCAAAGTATAAAGTCCTTTGGAAACTTTTGATCTTGATAACTATTTACTAAAGAAATTCAAAAATGGTATACCATATACATAACATAGAAGAGTCAGATTGTTCAAGCGGTTGGAAGGGGCATTAGTTATCAAGCCCAAATTCTGCCCCAAAGAGGAACCATTTCTAAACTGACACTTACCTGGCTTCTGTCTGGGGTTAGTGCAGACCCCACTGGTGAAGGGCTCAGGTCCCCCACCACTTCAGATGCCATTTACAAGTGCAGGTTGGTACCTGTTCTAACCAACTGGCTGTGAACTCGAGGTTCTCTAGACCCCTTCTTTGAGCTTCCATAATTTGTTAGAATAGCTCGCAGAACTCCAAAAAGTTTGCTTACTGACTGCTGGTTTTAGTCAGTTCAGTTCAGTCGCTCTGTCGTGTCTGACTCTTCGCGACCCCATGGACTGCAGCACGCCAGGCTTCCCCATCCATCACCAACTCCTGGAGTTTACTCAAACTCATGTCCATCGAGTCAGTGATGCCATCCAATCATCTCATCCTCTGTCATCCCCTTCTCCTCCTGCCTTCAATATTTCCCAGCACCAGGGTCTTTTTGCATCAGGTGGCCAAAGTATTGGAGTTTCAGCTTCAGCATTAGTCCTTCCAATGAATATTTCAGGACTGATTTCCTTTAGGATGGACTGGTTGGATCTTCTTGCAGTCAAGGGACTCTCAAGAGTCTTCTCCAACACCACAGTTCAAAAGCATCATTCTTCGGCGCTCAGCTTTCTTTATAGTCCAACTCTCACATCCGTACATGACTACTGGAAAAACAATAGCTTTGACTAGATCGAACTCTGTCGGCAAAGTAATGTCTCTGTTTTTTAATATGCTGCCTAGGTTGGTCATAACTTTTCTTCCAAGTAGCAAGTATCTTTTAATTTCATGGCTGTAGTCACCATCTGCAGTGATTTTGGAGCCCCCCAAAATAAAGTCTGTCACTGTTTCCATTGTTTCCCCATCTGTTTGCCATGAAGTATGGGACCAGATGCCATGATCTTAGTTTTCTGAATGTTGAGCTTTAAGCCAACTTTTTCACTCTCCCTTTCACTTTCATCAAGAGGCTCTTTAGTTCCTCTTCACTTTCTGCCGTAAGGGTGGTGTCATCTGCATATCTGAGGTTATTGATATTTCTCCTGGCAATCTTGATTCCAGCTTGTGCTTCATCCAGCCCAGGGTTTCTCATGATGAACTCTGCGTATAAGTTAAATAAGCAGGATAACAATATATAGCCTTGACATACTCCTTTCCTGATTTGGAACCAGTCTGTTGTTCCATGTCCAATTCTCACTGTTGCTTCTTGACCTGCATACAGATTTCTCAGGAGGCAGGTCAGGTGGACTGCTGGTTTACTGCACAAGTATACAACTCAGGAATAGCCTGACAGAAGAGAAGCACAGAGCAAAGCAGAAGGAAGGGGTACACAGCTGCATGCCCTCTCTGGGTGTGCCACCCCACCCCCAAAAGTCACCTCATTTGCAAATTCAAGTTGTGCTTGAAGGGGGCTTGTTATGAATAACAAAAGGCTCTTTTCTTCTTTGAACTTTATTGCTCTCTTCACTTAAGAAATTCCAGTGGTTTGAGGAACTGTGTGCCAAGAATGGAAGACTAAATACATATTTATTACAAATCACATTATCAGAGGTTATGATGCCTTTAGTAATGAAGTCAGATTTGAAGTCTTAGGTCCTGCAACATGGTTCTTCTCTTTCAAGATTGCTTTGGAGATCTAGTCCTTTGCATTTCTCTCTGCATTTTAGAATCAGCTTATCAGTTTTTATATGTATATGACCCTTTACATTTTGATGTGTTGCTATTTTCAGTATATTAAATTCCTTTTCCATTATCATTTGAAATGGCATTTAAAGTTTTGATTGGCAGGTTCATATTATTAACTTTTAACTATGGGTCTCTTGGGAGAGATGTTCTGAATGTTCTAGTGTATCTCCAAACTTGATCACCACTGTGTGTTTCAAACGTTACATATATTTAACCTAGATAGATACTAGGTTTCCGGAAAAAACAATTGGAAAAATCATTGTATAATACCCCTGGTGCTGTTTCTCCTAACAGACATTAAAAATCTCTTGGGCTTTTTATGGTTACTTACATTGTTATGAAAAGAATATGTCTCTTTACTATAGTATCTGTGTATCTGTTTTTCACCTTTAATTAACCGTAGATAAACAACTTTTATTTCTCCAGACTCAAGGAGATAAGAAAGAATTTCAACCGTTATAGAAACTTCTTTTTTCTTTTATAGGGCGTCATCGTTGCATTGGGGAGAATTTTGCCTATGTTCAAATCAAGACAATTTGGTCCACTATGCTTCGTTTATATGAATTTGATCTCATTGATGGGTATTTTCCCACTGTGAATTATACAACTATGATTCACACCCCTGAAAAACCCATCATCAGATACAAACGAAGATCAAAATGAAAAGGCAGCAAGGGACTAAAATGTGAACATCACTGGAAAACGCAAAAGCGTCGAAGAGAATGAAGTTTATGAAACCACTCCCAGTATACTTGGTTTTTTGTTTGTAATTTTAAACAAGTTTATTTAAGCTTATGGGTTTTATGTATTCAGTGCCATCAAATCCAGTGGCATTTCAGAAATTTCCTAATAGTTTTATGATGGGTACTTCATATGCTCTCTTTAAGGAAATCAAGCTCATTAGTTTGGGGGTGAGGATCTTTGGTAACTGTCAGATTCTAAATGACACAATTTCCAGGTGTGAAGAGCATACATAGCTCTTGGCAAGAAAGTTCAGAGTATTCAGATCTTGTACTAGATCTCCAAGTACAAAAACCCAGTGAAATATCTGGAAGCCTTAGGTTATTCATTCATTTATTGGGCAGTGTATGTATATGTAAGGATGGGTGGGGAGGGAATAAACTCACATTTAAAGCCTTAGATAAAAGAGAATCCTATTGTTTTGATATGATGATATTTAGCAATGATGGAGCTATATTGTAGGAAAATATAACCTTTAAATAGCTGGAAGCACTGTCCATAGCAAACAGATTTCTGACAATGACTAATTATATTTCCTAAAAAATAATTAATACAAAAGACTGCTCGTGTGACTGGACCTAATTACTGAATATCACATATTTAACTGCCTGATAAATTTGTATCTGGGTCCACATAGTTCCATCTGTGTGGAAATCCAAAATAAAGTCCTTGAAGGATAAGTTTTGTTCTCTTTGGCCCAAGGTGATTTCCATTTCCTCTCTAGAATCTAATCAGGGGTTTTTGTGATTAGTTCTGTTAATTTAGGTTAACAAGCTTTTTTTTTTTCCTTGTTAAATACAAAACCTGACATCAGGAACTGTGGCTTTAAGACAAGGGTAATCCAGTGCAGGGTTTCTTGGGAGTGTATCTCACTAGTCAAATTCTATGAAGCCTGTGTTCAAGAATCAACTCAAATTATAAATGGAGATGCAACTGTATATTACAGCTCTGTTTACAAGGTTAGCGGTCTCATGTTAAGCTATTTGTGAGGCAAAAATCTGTGTTGCTGAGTTTTTCACATTAAATTATCTTTGAGAATATAGTCTGTATTCATAAATTGTGAAATGTGTGGTTCGATGAGAAAAATTCAGGAATCTAGAAACTAGGATGTAAAAAAAAGTGCCATCTTTATTTGTACTAATTTCAAACCATATTTTCTTTATTCATAAATTTAAGTAACCACATTAGTATTAGCAGTATCCATGATTCTGCAAACAGAAATCAGATACTTTTCATATCACATTATAGATGTCTTATAACTTTTATCACTATGAAATTATGGTATTATAAGTCTGTTAAATCTTCTTTCTTTACTCACCACAAAAATTTTTTAAAGTTTGAGTATGTCTATATAATTGGTTCCCTTGCAATCCTATATACTGTATGTTTTTAAAAACAGTATTCTGGGGACTCCCCTGGCAGTCTAGTGTTCAAGACCTCACCTTCCAGTGCAGGGGGTGCAGGCTGGACCCCTGGTCGGGAGCTAAGTTCCCACATGCCTCGGGGCCAAAAGACCAAAACATAAACCAGAAACAACACTGTAATAAATTGACAAAGATTTTAAAAATGGTCCACATCCAAAAAGCATTATTTTGAGAAGGGATCCATAGTTTAATGAGATTGCTAGAAAGGTTCATGGCACAAAAAAAACTGTGGTAAGGCTGGTTCATGTTTAGTGAATAGTTATAAGATTTAACAAAATTTAGTTTTCAACTACAGTAGACTAATTATTGAGAAGCATTAACAAGTCTGACTGTGGAGGCCTAATGTTATAAGGATGCTGATGGGGAAACAATGGGAGTGAAACTGATCAGAATACCTACTCACTCTTTTCTCATTCTTAGAGTGGAATTACCTTGAATAGAAAGCTGTGCTTAGCTAAAAAAAAGTTTTACCCATGAGCTCCCCTCTTCAACTGTTTTAGAATACATTTGTATTCTAGAACACTTTATTGGGACTTAGCTGCTAATATGGAAGATTTAGGTAATTTGAAATTTCCAAGAATGTAGATTGCCTGTTTGTCTTGGTATAAATTGTAAACTATCTAATGTTAAGACAAAACCCTCATATGGATTAATCACAAAAATACCCCCTTGGGTTCTAAACGACACTGTATGTAGACTTAAAGTTGATACAAAGGGACACAGGAAGACTCTTCCTCCATGTGGGGAAAGAATAATCCCGGTAATATTTAATTCTAAAATTAGGACAACTTTCGGAATCTCTAAATCCTACATATTTGAGATAAATAATAAGGTGATATATACTACCATAGGCCAAATGCTTGTGTCTCTCCAGGTTTGTATTTTGAAAGTGAACCCCCAATTTGTTGGTATTTGAGTGGGGAAGGTGATGAGGTCAAGGGGGTGGAGCTCTCACGAGTGGGATTAGTGCCCTCATAAGAGAAACTTTAGAGATTACCCTTGCCCCTCTGCCATATGAGGACACAGAAAATAAGTCTACGAAATTAGGAAAACAGACTCTCACCAGATAGCAAATCTGCTGGTGCTTTGATCTTGGACTTTCTAGCCTTCAGAACTGTGAGAGATAAATTTCTATTGTTGAATAAACCACCCAGGCTATGGTATTTTGTTATAGCAGCCTGGAGAGACTAAGATAAGCACTGAAAACTAAGGCTCGTTAAAAATGAAGAAGGTTCTTTTTGGCCCCACCTTGGAGCTTGCAGGGTCTTAGTTCTCTCAGTGAAAGCATTGAGAAAAAATAAAACAACATAAAAATGGGCTTTAAAAAAGAAGTGAGATCCTAGTATTTATGGAAAAACACAGAAGAGCATTTCTATAGCTTTGAGGCTAGAGATGCTTTATTGATTTTCAATTTTTAAAGTCAAGCTATGGACAAAAACATAGCAGATATGGTGCTGATTGTAAGATACATGGAGATATTAACACCTTTGACACTATGATAGGGAAGTTTGGCTTCAGGAGATTTCAGGGGAAGGTGAGGGGGGAACATTAATATCCTCACCTTTTGAACTGGAAAACCAAAAGTTACTATGAAAACTTGATGAAGAAAAGAAACGGAGAGGTTTAAGATAGTCTCTAAAGTTATAAAAGAAAATCACAGAAGACAAAAAAAAATTTGCTATAATATTGATACTGAAAGGAAAGGAAGCCCAGTGGTAGAAAATTCAAGGTTAACTGTCTTATTGGAAAGTCAATAGACCATACTGAGTAAAATATATCGGGAGCTGGTATGTCCGGAACTAAAGGTACTAGCACATACTGCAGCTGTTTAATTGTTGTCTATCAAAAGAATTAAAAATATCAAAAACTATCCTTGAGTCTATGGTTGGAGCAGGAAGGACGGGGCAACATTAGCTTTGCATCCTAAGCTCTTGTGAACATTATAATTTGTAGAAGTGAGCATGTGCTGTAAATATAATTTTAATAAAAACGTAATAAAATGTTAATTATACAAAAATGAAGAAGGTTCAAATACAGTGTAGTTAAAACGGTGAAGTCATTTTTATTTCAGTACTTGACAAAATACCCCATAAAATTCAAAACTTCTACCATTATACAAAAATAGGTCTCTACAAGTGATATTATCTGTCTTCATCACCAGTAGCAAATATATTAGGCAGAAACATGTAACTTCAGTAGCCTTATAAGAAAAGTGCAGGACACCTCAAGCTACACATTCAACTGTATCATAATGCCAAAAGTTTAATCTTTTCACCCATTAGATAAATAACACAATGTTTATAATTTAATCATTTAAATTAGCATTCCACAAATATACATGTAATTGAATGATTATTGTGCATGAATACATACACAGTGCTTATATGTACAAATTCCAGTTTTTGTGTGCTGGCAAGGGCTTTGTATACAATCATAAGCTGTGTTCGCATTGGTCCCATTGAATATCCACAATACAAAAGCACAAAAGAACCATTGATTTACAAAAGGAAATCTGTTTAAAATCAATTCATGATGTTTCAAAGGATTATCTTCTCATGCCAGCATGAAACTGAGTTGAACCTATAAGACAGGAACAGGATAGTTCAATGATTTCAGATCAGATTGTGACTTAGACTAACTAGTTCATGATGGGCAGAAGATTATTCCCTATCATTAAAAAAAAATGCTTTGTTTTCTCCTAAAGAAGTTTTATTCAAACTTGATTTTTTTAAAAGGAAATTTTGAATATATATATTCAAAAGCATCTGTATCTGTCTCCGTAACATGCTAAGTGAGATTAACATTAAGATTTTCTGTAAAGTGCCCTGCGGGCTGAATGTTCTATAGAACATTTCACTCTTCAACATCTTGTGAAATTTAGATGCTCAGACCAACAAAGTCCAGCTATGATAATAAAAGTTTCCTATAGCAACAAGTTGTTTGAGTTAGACAATTTCTTGTATGAAGAGAGAAACTACTAAAAACAACTGGTGATGAGTCCTATCTATTTTGTAGGAATAGCAGAAAAAAGGGTCTCTAATAATAGTTATATATATATATATAATATGTGCGTGTCTGTGTGTATGAAAGTTGACTTAAAGGTCATTAAATTGAAGTGATTTAAAACCTTTGAATCAGGAATGAACTGAAAAGAGGGAAAGAGGTTTTTCTCACAATCCACTTCTAAGAATGAAATTTTTTGTGTGTTTTTGAAGAGAAATAAAAGGTCATCCTTACAGTCTTTGGACCGGGATGGGTTCCTCGGATCATACACAAAAGCACAAGGTCGGAACAGAGATTATAGCCGCACTAAGTGACTACAGAACCTGTGTCTTCCTCTCGCCTCCCTATGCCTTATCTGCATGCGCAGAAGCAATTGCTTTGGAACAAGTCCTCCAGCAGTCTCTGGAAGCTTCAGAGTATCTGCACATCGGTGCTCATCGTGCATCTCACCTAATCTTCTCAATGAGACGAGCAGGGATTTTTGGGGGGAAGAGTGGGATCCAGGGTGATAAATCCTGTTTTGTATTAAATTCCTAAAGGGTAGCTGATAACTCATGCACTGAACTAGAAAACTTGATTAATAATGAGGAAAGTCAAAGAATTTCAAACAGAGAAAGATTTCCAGGTCTATCTAGCACTGTGGTGCTGCCAATACTTGGTTAAGCTGAGGGTACCTGACTGTACAGTTCCAAGTCGTCTTTGCAGTGCCTCCAGCCGAGTGATGTAATCTGTCAGGGCTCTGTCAGGATCATAATTCTGAAGCTGAGAACATGCTAAGGAACCAGGGTTTAAATCAGCTGGAAGGCCTGGGTACCTATGAGATTAAAAATATGAAGATGAATCCAAATTATCCAGAAACAATGCAAGTAACTCATGAGCCTGCCTCCACCCCTGCCCTCAAAAGGCAAAACACGTGTATACTCCCCAATCTATATGTATCCACCCACCTCTGAGTCTGCCATGTGTTAAGGAAAAAACTCGTCAATAAATTCAAAGCAGTCACTAAGTCATCAAAAGAATGCCCAGCACAACTGCTACTGCCGAGAACATCACTGAAGGCTGCATACGTATGAACGCATCTTGTCCTGCAAACTTGCGAGATTTTTTTCGTAATTCCAAAGCCACAGTTTTAGTTAATGCCTTCTTAATGTCTAGCCACAGCGCATATACTGAGTAACACGTGATCAACGCTGTTTCCTTTACCCCTGGGAACCAGCTACAAATTCAAAAACTCTTTTTGGTTCTGGGCATTAGATTATGTAAACAATATATAACTAAAGACATGTTTAGCTATTTCATTGCAAAGCCCCAACAGTGTCCTTCATTCTCTGTTGCTAGAATAAGGACTGATGTTGAAGCTGAAGCACCAATACTTTGGCCACCTGATGCAAAGAGCTGACTCACTGGAAAAGACCCTGATGCTGAGAAAGATTGGGCGGGCAGGAGGAGAAGAGGGTGGCAGAGGACGAGATGGTTGGTTGGCATCACCAACTCAATGGACATGAGTTTGAGCAAACTCCAGGAGACAGTGGAGGACAGGGAAGCCTAGTGTGCTATAGTCTATGAAGTCACAAAGAGTTGGACATGACTTAGTGACTGAACAATAACAACACTGGTATAGATTTTATCAAACTCTTACCTATTTTGAAACGGTAAAGGAGACCTTGGATAGTCCAGATCTGATCTTGAGCGGTATGCAGTATGTCTCGGTTCTCCATAAAGCTCCAGCCCGCCAGAAGAATGATAAAATGTGTCAGTCTTTTCTGCACCTAAAGTAATCCAAAATGTACCTTGTAAAGAAAAGAAAAATACCAAGCCCTTGAAAAATTTCTACAAAACAGATAAGGTTCAAAAGACTGACTATACTGCACTATACTACACTATCTCCTATTTATAATCATTTTCAATTATTCTTGCTACAGAAATAGCAAGAGAAATTGCTAGAGAAACAATAGTATAGCTTATTTTTTTAACCTTTGAATATTAGAATTTCTGATAATCTGGAACTATAGCTCTAAGAAAATATTTTCTTACTCTGAGGAGTGTCTGAGTGTGTATGTTATGAGAGAAAAGGCAATGTGGATTAACAATATTAAACTGTTAATGCTGTTAATATTAAGTCCTTTTATCACTCTGTTCTGCTGACTTTCATTGGAAAAAACTGGAACCAAGACATACTAACTTACAACACAGAATTCATTATGGTTCAAATTTCAGCTGTTTCAGTATAAGGATCTATGTGTGTGTGCTCAGTCATGTCTGACTCTTTGTGACCCTATGGACTGTAGCCCTCCAGGCTCCTCTGTCCATGGAATTCTCCAGGCAAGAATAATGGAGGGGGTTGCCATTCCCGTCCCCGGGGATCTTCCTGACCCAGGGATTGAACTCGCGTCTCCTGCGGTAGTAGGGAAATTCTTTACCACTGAGCCACCGGGATGCATGTTTCAAAAACACTTCATTTAGAACAGTACCAAATATATTTCTTCTATCTCTGCACAGAAGAGGAAAAGGTGGTTTACTACCAGTACATGTCAGTTATGCTGTGTGTCTATAGCTCTGTGTGCTTCCCAGCTTCTCATCTCCTCCTTTTGCCTGAAATGCTGAAGCCCTAGTGTTTGAGCATAGAGAGAAGGAATTTTAACTTTTATATCACCTATTGGTAAACCCAGAAACCTGTTTAATATTGCTAAATTGTGAAAACTTCAAATTGAAACTTCCACATAATAGAGTAAGAGCAATCCTATCTCGAACCAGAACCTTAAATGCAGTTGAACAGAGTGGGCTCTGGAGCCAACAGCTAGGGCCACCATCCCCTACTGGGTAATTTGTTGCAAATGACAAAAGCTTTCTGTGCTTCAGTTTTTCATCTGTAATTGTGCTTACATCACAGAATTGTGAGAACACATGGAAAAAAGTCGGGCTAGTGTGAACCAAGTGTGCCATAAAAATCAGCTCTTTTACTACTCTTCAGAACAGCAAGGTCCTCAGCTTTGTTAGTTATCAGGGCTCTGTCTTTGGACAACACAGGTCCCAGAACACATTTGGAAGGTTATTATATATGCAGTAATTTTAGAGAAATCACCAACGTAAGAAAAAATTCTATTTTGACTTCACCTGGATTCAATCCAAAGCCATCCCTGTTAATATTGATGGAACCAGAACTTGTGACTCGATGCCACCGTCGAACCAAAAATTTCATTCTAAAAGAGATTCCAATGGAAAATTTCACAGAACATCTATAGTGTAAAGAGTATAGACACATACTTTCTACAGAATTCAAGTCATACATTTAAATATTAATGCAGATCAAATTTCAACATAATCACGTGGCTAATATTATGCCAATGTCCCGTGGTTTATGATAAAACTAACTGAAACAGAGCAGGGCTTTTCCCATGAGGCAGAGGTTTCCTGCTGCCAGTACCATGTTCTGGCTTAAGAGGAGCATGGGACACAGAGACGAAGAGCGAATGTAACAGAAAAGGGAAGCTGGATGGGCAAAGGAAGGGCGAGGAAAAATGAAAAGAGGAGGAAAGAATGGAGACTAAGGGCAGAGGAGATGGAAAGAGAACAGAAAGACCCTTAATTTGGCAGTGAGAGTGAGTGGGGAAGCAAGAAGAGTGAGGCCGTGCAGTCAGGGATGAAATACAGTGCTGGCTTCAAAAGGTACGGGGGTGGCTATGTCACAACCCAGCTGTAGCAAATCGCTGCCTGCCCCATTCTGGCCCCAAGAGCTCATGGAGCACCAGTTTTGATTTCTTATTTCAACTAGTTTCAAGGCTTGGTTTTTAGGACGGTTAAAATACAATGGACATACAAGAGAAGAAGACGACTGTGACAGTGTGAAGTCCTTCAATGGTAACTGGCTCTCAAGGAGCCTTCCCGAGTCCTTGAAACCGAGATGAACAGCTAACTCCTGTGACCTCTCACTTACTGTCTGGAGGGCTGTGCATACTGCTCTGCCCCGGGAGAGAGTGAGTGAGGATTAAGTCTTTTTTCTTTGTCAATGCACCTCCCAGCACTTAACCCTGGATAGGCTGTACCAGGTGATGAAGGGAGTGAAAGGAAGGAAAGCTCTTTGCTTTCTCCAACCCTCTAATTCTTATACCAGTGCTGAGAAATGACAGAACCAGATAGGAAGCCACCTGGGAGACACAGTCTGCAGGCTGTAAGGCCCTGGCAGTGCGGAGGCCAGCTGAGAAGGGCAGTGAGGAGCTGAAAGATAGCACATGGTCCCCAGCACACAAAAGCACTAATACCACCTCTTATTCTGCCTCTGTGGCCTTCTGAGGTACTTGTGAGTAACCTGAATACAATGGGATTGGACAGTACTTAAAAAAAAAAATGTCCTTTGAGACTGTCTGCCGCCTACAGAAGCAAAGGGAGGGGCAGCAAGGACAAAGCATCGAGGTGTCTGGGTGCATCTAGCCAGGTGAGAGGGCGGCAGGAGGCTTTGTCGTCAAGGGAGTCAGATTCCTGGCTCCATTTCAGCCACATACAGAGTGAGCATGGCAGTACCTAGCTTGGAAGGCCAAAAAGGAGCAGCAAACGCCCCAGCAGAGCCCAACACACACTCAGGCCAGGGATTTCTACAGCTGGGCTGCTGGAGGGGCTGTGGTAGTAGTGAAGAAAACGAAGCTATGTCAGCCGAGGTAACTTTTCAAAAAGCATTTTTCTCCCTTATGATCTCTTTTTTTTATATGTCTGAACTAGTTCATGGGCTTATTTAGATTAAAAAAAAAAAAGAGAGAGGGACCACCCAGACCAGATATTCCAGCTGAGTCACTGGCTGGCTGCCTTTGGGAGGGCCCTTTCCGTAGGGTCTGTCCGGTATGATGTGAAGTTCCCCTCCCTGACTAGAGGATGAAAACCTGCACAGAGGGAGGCGTGTTTCAGTGACGTCAAGTGACTCCTACTGGATGACTACAGGGTGCAGGAGGCAGAGCAGAGAGAGAGGACTAAAAATAACTCAGTTTCTCAGAATGCATTCTACTCAATGCCTTTTCTTTCGAGTACCTCACCTGGAAATCGCCATGGACACTCTGACGGCTGACCGAAACCTGGTGAAGCCCTTTGGTCGGTTGGTGATCACCTCCAGGTCTGTGAAGGCCGGCTGTCCCCCCATGCGGGCCAGCAGGGCCAGGGTGGCCTCCTCACACTCCTGGAACCCACCCAGTAACAGAAGCAGGTATTTCTTCTGATAAATGAGAGCTTTCCGAAAGCTTTCTGCCCTCAGGTATTTGCCATAAATTCTCTGTTTAAAGGGAAGAAAAACAGAAAGACATTATTCAAACCCTTCTGCAGGGGAAGATAATCTAGACTTTATTTTTAGTAGCAGGAGTAGAACGGCTGGTACCTCATCGCTGTGTTCTATTTTACCAGCAAAGTGGAAAGTAAAGCTAGACCTTGATACTTCCACTTCCATTTAGTCAATGAATTTTAGCTCCTATTAATCATAGTTAACGCAAATATTTTTGTCTTAGCCAAAAATAGTATAAAGCTTTTACAGTATAGAGTATAATAGTACAGAGCTACTTTTATTACTATCATCACATTTAACTTTTTCAATGTTAATATTTTCTATTTCTTTAAGAGTCATAAACTTACATTCATGCCATAGTTGGAATAAATATTACAAACGTTTTCTTTTTTTGGATTTTAAGTTAACTGCTTAAGGTAGTTGTACTATTAATACAGTATTCATTATAAGTCATAAGAGACGCTATTTAGAGGGCTTACCATTACAGAGCATGATCCTCTAATATTGACAGTAGCAGAGCTTCTATACGGAATTGAAAAGCTAACTTTCTGTTGGTTTATTAGGGATGAGACTGTAGGAATGGGGACCATGAGCTCAGGGGGCTGCTTCTGTGACCTCTGTGAGCTTAACCTGGTCCCAATCCCGGCATGCTTTACCACAGTTTTTTTGTGACTAGCTAGAGACCTCATTCATGACAGACTGAGACACCCGGAGAAACCACCTCAGTGTGACCTCAAATTCTTTAGTCTGACCATTAGGGTTAGTGAGAGATGAAATAAGGCAAGAGCAGAGGACCGACTCTGTTGTATGTTCAGCTGGAGGATGTCTCCTACCTTTATAGCGGCATGCTCGGAATCAGGGCTCAGATTCTGAAGTAGAGCTTCGTTCCTCAGCTCGGCTTTGAGTTTGTACACTTCAGCTTCTGCCCTCTTCAAGGATTTCTGGAGAGCCAGTTTTTCTCTGTTCCAGACTTCTTTTTCTGAGGTGATGATGGCTTCAATGTTGGGGCCACCACTGAGTGAAAACCTAGAAGACTGCAGAGGCCAGAGCCTACTTATGTGATTTTAAAGAACAAGTCTCTGAAGAAAAGTCTGAATTTAACTTATTAAAGGTATCCCTATGGGAGATATAGAGTAGTATTCAGCTTTCCAACCTCAGATGGAGAAGTTCAAAGCCAATCTCAACTGACATTAGGAGGCTCGGATGGTAAAGAATATGCCTGCAATGCTGGAGATCTGGGTTCAATCCCTGAGTCAGGAAGATCCCCTGAGACAGGAATGGCAACTGCAGTGTTCTTGCCTGGAGAATCCCATGGACAGAGGAGCTTGGAGGGCTACAGTCCAAGGGGTGGCAAAGAGTTGAACTCGACAGAGCGACTAATAGGACAACATTAACTTTTAAGTTTATGGCCTTGTTGAGGAGATTAACTTTACAACTAAAAGTCCCTATGAAAGCCCGGACCCATGTTTAGATTAGTTAGTTTAGATTAGTAGAGCATTCAACTAAAAAAGTCGATAGTCTTTTGTTTTGGCTGCGCCATAGGGCTTGAGAGATCTTAAGTTTCCTGACCAGGCACTGAACCTGGGCCATGGCAGTGAAAGCATTGAGGCCTAACCACTGGACTGCCAGGGAATTCTTTCCATTGTTTTTTGGGGGTAGACTTTCAAAATGGACCACCTGGGTCCAAATGCTGAGCCTGTTCCAAAAGCAGTACACTGGAAAAGGGGGGGAAGCCAGCATGTACACGGGGAAGCGGGTCTCTGCAGAAGCTGTGTGGATGTGCTACCGTGTGTCTGACCACAAAGCCAGTCTTACAGGTCTTTCCTGTCTTCATACTGATGGTAACAGAGCTGACAGTTTAGTTATTTTATAGTTTTTAAAAGGGAAAAATGTAAATAAACTCCCGAAGTAGTTTATTAAGACTGAAATCCACAATTGAATAGCATTTTCACTTGAGTTGTGAACACAACGAGTGATAAATTATCGAGAAGAACAGGCAGAACACACATTTGAACACTTCTTCACATGTGTCTGCAACTGGCCCACAGGTAGGGACTTACTCGGCTTTGAAGATCAATGTGTCTTGGTTTGACTACTGACCTCAGTTTTCTCATGTGCAAGGCTGGGTATGGATTAGACATCCTGAACATACAAAACCCAGAATCTGGCAGAAAAGATTCCCAATCAATCAATAAATAAACAGCTACTATGGTTCCCATCCAATTTTCTAATGATGCTACTACACATCAGATGCTAAGTATGCAGCCATGATAAAAACAGACGTACGTAATCTCTGCCAGTTCCTGCCTGTCGATGCCACCTGATTTGCTCCTCCAGCTTCATAATCATGTTTCTTAAATCATTCTTTTCTTCAGTCAGTTGGCTGATATGTCCCGTCAGCTCAGTGTTTTGTCTTAGTAGTCTTTCAGTTAATGAGCCGCAAGAAGTACCTGGGGACATTAAGGTAGGCTAAAAGACAAAACAGCGTAAGGTCATACAAGCACAAATGTTTATGAATAATGCATATAAAATGTGAACTCACTGAGAACAACAGACTTCATGAAGAACCATGGCTTGTGCTGAGTCTTAAGTAATAACCAGGACTTCACCAGGGAGGAAAGAAGGGCATATTAAGTGATTACAACAGCAAGTACAAAGATACAAGGCTTGAGTGAGTATGTTACCTTTAAGAAGTTACAGACATGCTTATTAAGACTAACCGTAAAGCCTGCTTTCATTATACAGATGACAGACCTAAATGTAGTAGTGAAGAGCAACGAAAGGCTTGAGGCTGGAGCATGCCATAAACAAATTTATGTGTGACAAAGAGTCCTTCGACAGTACTCTGCAAAGTAAAGTATATTAGAGAAGAAAGATTGTGGCGCCAAGCTGCGACATCAGGAAGTTATTGCCCACAGTCTAGGTGAGGAATGCTGAAGGCCTGAATGCAGGCAATGACCGAAGGCACATGAACAGACATTTAGCAGCCAGAAGGCACAGACCCTAGTGACTGCCCGGGGGTGCATGTAAGAGCAAAGGAAAGTGATCTGTGCTGACTTTCAACTGTACACTGGGCGATACCATGACCAGAAATGCGGGATCAGGGCCAGAAGGAAGAAAGGAAGACGATGCTCAGTCTGGTCTATGCCTGTGAGGTTCCTAAAGGTGTCACCGCGGGGTATGTTTCCCTAAGGAAAGGTGTTGCATAAATAACTGAAAATATCAACCTGGAACACAGGACAAAGGTCTAGACTAGAACCACAGTCCACAAGAAGATAAGCCACATAAGGGCAGGATCGTAGCCTCAGAACCCAGTACAGTACCTGGCACGTACTAGGTGCCCAATATAAGTATTTGTTCAATAATTAAGTCTACTGAGAATTCAGGCTTAGGGAATGAATGAGCTTTCACAGTAAGAGGAAAACAATGGACGAGCATAGGAAGAAGAGGAACTCTTGAAGGTGAATGACAAAAGAAATGGAAGAAATGAGAGAATATTCCCACAAAAGGTAAGGAAAGAGGGTATTTTAAATGGAAGAGGTCAAAAGTATCAAATGTTACAAAAAAGCCAAGAACTACAGGGACTGAACAGATTTGCCACACGAGTGAACTGAGCACAGTGGCAGCATCACGAGCGTGGTCTCACCGAGCGGTGTGGGTAAAGGCAGACTCCTGCTGCGAGAAGCTCTTCATAACGTAAGTAAGAGGCCAGCAAAATTTTTCAATAATGATAATATTGCTTCCCCTCAAACTTTCACTATTTTCTGTTGGGGTAAGGCAAACATTACTAATATTTTAAATAAATGAAACGATAAAACTTTTTTAGAAAATGCAGTGCCAGTATCAAATGATTCATGTAATTTCTATAGCTTTGCTCTCGATACTTTAAAAAGTGTTTTTAAAAAGTCTTACCTCTTCTCCTGGCTGGCCAGTTAATTTTTGTAGTTGTAAAATAATTCTGTCAATATTTTCCTGAACCCAAACAAAATCTTCATCATCTGCTGTTTCAAACTGTAGTCTTCAAAAAAGAAAAAAAGGGCAAAAAGTCAAAACGTATCAACTCAAGGAGCAGTGTTACTAACACAAACATTACAGGTCAGGTGACACCACTTCACCTCTTTTTCCTCCTTTACATTAATTGTTCTCTTTGCCTGAGTCAGGGTGTTAGGAGGATTGTTTTCAGGTCTGTGAGTTCTGTTAAAGATAACCTTCTAATGTAAACATGCATTAACTTTAAAACTTATCTAGCTACTACTGAGGGACAGACTGCCCAGCCTGCCTAAGAATGCCATTTCTAAAAGTTAGGCAGCAAATTCTAACCTGTTGGAGGCTTTCTGGGCTAGATGTTGTAGTTTTGAAGCCACACACTGAAGTTTTTGTCTGATTATTTCCAATTCATGATGATAGCCAGTTCCTCCTCCGTTCATTTCAATCATTTTAGGATAGCTTGATTCCTTTGTCTCTCCCATTTTCTGCTGAAGAACCCAATTTCTGGTTCGATCATTGGTTAAACTCCAAGCGGTTGGCTAGAAATTTTGGACAGAAAAAGAAAAACGAAAATTGTACCACAAATAGCACATCACATTCTTTCTTAAGAGAACACAATTACTGTTTATATTCCAAATAAACTTCTATAGATTTTTAAATGATTGTACATCATTTAATCCAGTATCAAAATTATATGATCACAGGACTGCAATATTCTTCTAAAAGATATTTTAAAACAAAATGTCAATTTACCTCATTAAGATTCTGATACAGAATTCTTCTACTTTCTCGTTCTTCTTCTCGTTCTAGTTCTTGCTTCTGGAATTCCTGCATAATTCCTTGCAGTCGTTTTCCTTCCAGGTCTAGCTTATAAACTTGCTGCCTTTTCTCTTCCAGCTGGCGCTGAAGATCTTCCACCTTGGACTGAAGCTCGTGCATTTTCTTTTGTCCCTCTGTGTTGGCCTCCTGTTCTGTCTGCAGTGTCTTTCTGTGAACCTGCCTATCCTTTTCCATTTGCTGTCTTGTTTGCAAAGAATCCAGTTTATATTTCTCAGTCTCATTTAACAGTTCTACGATACGACTGTGTTTCTCCTCTAGCTGTTTTTGAAGCTCTTTAAGGAGGTCCTCTGAGGGTAAGGATGGCCGGGGCTGCCCACTATCATCGCTGCTCTGCAGCTGTGCGTGTAACTCCCGCTCCTGATCCAGGGTACTAGTCATTTCCCGAATCCGAACCTTCTCAGATTCAAGAAGTACCTGGAGCTCCAGGTTGCGGCCTCGTTCTTCAGCTAGCTGGGCCTCGTGCAGCGCTCTTTGTGATTCTATCTTCTGATGTGATTCATTCAGTTGCTGTTTCTGTTGTTCCAAAAGTTGACTCAGTTGGATATTTCTTTGTTTCTGACCCTCAAGTGAAAACTTCAGATCCTTGTAGGAGAAAGTTGAATTTGAGAATTTGTTCATGTTAATATTGGCAAAAATAATTCATAAGTATACAATTGTGCCCATTGTGCTTTTATTAATACTAAGTTGGTAGTATTTGGTAAAAGAACTGATGACCATTTTGCTAACTTATATTTTCAGTAGTTAGAGTGTAAAATTATTTGGGCAGCCAGTTGATGTTCATCAAAGAATATCAGCAAAAGAGAGTTAAGCTAAATAACACTTTCTCTCCCAACATTAATCATATCTACTTAAGGAATATTCAGCAGATTAATAATCTTTAAAAATAAAAGTATTTATCATATAATGTGATGGGAGTTCCTGAAACTCCTTGAATTTTCCCATATATTACTACATAACTTAAAATAATTGGGCTTATGGAGAAGGCAGGGGGACAAACTACTCAAAATCTATAAACATCTGTGATGATAAAAAATATTGATAACTGAAGAAATAACATGTCCTTGCTAGGCAGAAAGCTCACAATGCCTAGTGGCTACCATGGTGGACCTTAGAAAAAAAAACAAAACCCAAATGTAGCAGGGTAGAAATTCTGGTTGGGCTTCCCAGGTGGCGCTAGTGGTAAAGGATCTGCCTGCCAATGCAGGAGACACAAGAGACGTGGGTCTGATTCCTGGGTCAGAAGATCCCTGGAGTAGGAAATGGCAACGCACTCCAGTATTCTTCCCAGGGAAATCACACGGACAGATGAGCCTGGCAGGCTATAGCCGATGGGCTCGTGAACAGTTTAACTGAGTCACTGCGCACAGAGCAATTCTGGCTGCATAGTTTTTTTTAGCACAGAGCTAGCAAGTACTGGGCTTACACAGACAGAAGGGCTCAAGGAGAACTCTGCAAATGGCACTGCATGTAGTATGACCTGCTGTGAGCTGTGCGAGGCTGGGGTGTGCCTCTCTGGGAGTGAGCCCAGCATCAAGGGCCTCACTGTAAGTTTTCATAACATACAGTAGCAAGGGCTCTTGCTACCAGAAAAGCACCACTGCTCTCCTTTCCTAGGAGAAACAGGAACTGAAACCACTTCTGGGCTAAAAAGATACAACTGCCGTGTTTATCAAATTGTATATACGCGAATTCAAATTCCTAAAACACATGCTGTAGCAGAAGAGTCTCTATGCATCCTTGCATGCAGAAGAAAAAAAGGATCATACCATTAGCAATTTCTACTAATACTTTAGATAACACCGTAAGAATATTCAACACATAGTGAACAATTTATTTCACCTGATGAAGAGTGTAAGGCAGACACCGCAGGAAGAGGTACGTTTCTCTTCTATCACTGCGGATTCTTCCACAGACATTTAAAGATAAAGAAAACAGTACCTCAAGTTCTTCTTTGTCCCGTTCTTCACTGCGTCCCTGCTTGGCTTTCTCTTTCTCTAAAGCCCACTGGAGCTCTCTGGATTTCTTCTGTTCACTGGCTAACGTGTCATTAAGCAAATGAACTTCCTCTGTTTTATCTTTAACTTCCAACCTAAATCAGAGACAAATGAACTGTCATAAAACTACTCTGACCAAGTATCTATTGAGAGAGAGAGAACAGCATCCACGGAAACGTGGTGGCATACTGTAAGTGAAGTGAAGTCGCTCGGTCGTGTCGGATTCTGTGCGGCCCTGTGGACTATGCCCACCAGGCCCCTCCGCCCATGGGATTTTCCAGGCAAGGGTACTGGAGTGGGGTGCCATTGCCTTCTCCACATTATAAACTAATAGAAAAATATATACCATATCAAGATTCAAGATTTTTCACTGTGGTTCACTTCCAATTAACTGTTTCTAGTAATACAACTATTAATTATTATTTACCATCGTAAACAATTTAATGTTTGGAATAGAATAAGGATTTCCATTAACTTTTACTGAACGTAATAATCATTTGTGTGTGTGTGTGAAAATGTTCAAAATAATGACTATACTTATAATGTGCCCGTGGCAAGCAGAATATCACAGTATTTACATCAACAAATTTATCCTTTTTAAAAGCATTATCTTTCTAAAATTTTGCATATTTTACCTAACTAGACCATGAATTCCATTGAGATCATAAATATCATTTCACATTACTTGATGGTAAAATGAAGGTCAAATTTATGTATCTTATACAACAAATTTATGTGTCTTATACAACAACCAACAACAGTCTCAAACAGAACTGAAGCCATGGAGAGAATATGCCAATACCTAATCCTCAGTTTATCATTTAGAAAAATCTTTAGTGTTTCCTTTCCGCTGTAGTTTTTTGTATAAATAACAGCTTCATGTTATTTAAACATCATATATAATGTCATATTTTTGTAAGATCTGCACAGTGTCTGTGACAAAATTATTCCAAGTCCTTCAGTAATAATGAAGTCCTTCACTTTAATGGCTTCCCTCGTGGCTCATATGGTAAAGCATCTGCCTGCAATGCAGGAGACCTGGGTTCGATCCCGGGGTTGGGAAGATCCCCTGGAGAAGGAAATGGCAACCCACTCCGGTACTCTTGCCTGGGAAATCCCACGGACAGAGGAGCCTAGTCGGCTATAGTCCATGGGGTCGCAGAGAGTTGGACACGACTGAGCGACTTCACTTTTCACTAATACAGGTTTACAGTCAAGCAGTGTGGCACACCTGAATGCCTCTAATTCCTTGAGGTGCTTATGCTGGGCCTTCAGTGTTGCTTCTAGTTCGAGTTTAGTCCGTGCAAGCTCACTTTTCAGTTCGGAAACCACCATTTTCTCAGAGCTCAGTTGCTCCTGCAGCTCTGTTGCTCTGTCTTTCACGCTGCCGAGCTCCACCTGCACCTCTAGCATTTGAGACTGCTTCTGCTGCATATTATAGTCGAAGGGTTCTACATGAAAAAATGTTAGTATTTAGAATATGATCCAGCAACTGGTACTTCGTTTATAAATATTCTGTTGACAATAACAGACGTGTTACTTAGGAGATTACTACAAAGCAAATGTGGAATGATTACAGCCTGTGAAGTTAGCAATTTATATAAATAGATGAATATGTAGATTTTCCTCATAGTGCTAAATCCTCAAGATTTCAGAACTATGAACATATAAGGATGATAAAAGTTTAACAGAATTCATTACTGGATATAAGACTTGAAATAAACAAAAAAAGTTCCCTTAATACCATAAATAGGAACTTGTATCTGTTCATTAAGAATTTCGATAGCTCACACAAAAAAATTCCAAGTTTCTGACAGCCAAAGTACTGGTGATTCCGATTACAATAATCAGCAACGCCTGCTGGCTTTGTTCAGCCCTCCTCCACAGAAGTCCCTAGGAACTTCATTATAACAGAAGGGGGAAGTCCAAAGGCCAATCTGGATCATGGTTTTGTCTTTAAAAACAGACCAAATCCTTGCTACATGTGTATTGCAAGAAAACAAAATAAAATATTTAAATCTCCAAGTGAAAAAAAAGGTCATGAAATATTTATCAGGATCCATCTTTATAAAAAATATAAACTTATGTACATATACACAACGAAAAGGTCTGAAGACATATTTCCTGGGTGTTAACAGTCATTTATTTTAGGATTTAGGAGATTCCAGGGTGATTTTTACTCTGTTTTTTGCTTCTCTGCTCTACCATAAATGTATTTTTATTTATTTTGGCTGTGCTGGGTCTCTGTTGCTGTGCAGCCCTTTTCTCTGGGTGTGGTGCTCAGGTTTCTCATTGCTGTGGTTTCTCTTGTTGCAGAGCACGGTCTCTAGGCTCGGGGGCTTCAGTCACCGTGCTCCCAGTTTCCAGAGCACACAGGCTTAGCTGCTCTGAGGCACGTGGGATCTTCCTGGACCAGGTATCAAACCTGCGTTCCCTGTACTGGCAGGCAGATTTCTTACCGCTGAGCCACAGGGGAAGCCCTACCGTAAGTGTATTTTTAACTTGAAGCTCATCAGTTCCTATTAGAAGTCATATTACTGGTGTCAGGAGATAGGATTAACATTGACTTTAGACTATTCATGTTATTTAAGCTTTTGAAACTATTTCTTAGGGAGTAGAGTCTCAGGATTTATATATATAAATATGTATATATGTGATAGTAACTAAGCTTTCAACGGGGTTCTATTTATTTAAATGAAGTAATAGCAATAAATTCTCTAAAAATAATCTTCAATTAATCCTATGTCTAAACATAAGGAATATATTTAATTTGCGGCCTTACTACACCTATTTTATCTAAAATATTTTAAGATATTTAAATTCTTCAGCTTTTCGATGACAAATATGAGACTGATATAAATTTCAAAATAGGCAAAGGCAATGCCAAAGAATGCTCAAACTACCGCACAACTGCACTCATCTCACACACTAGTAAAGTAATGCTCAAAATTCTCCAAGCCAGGCTTCAGCAATATGTGAACCGTGAACTTCCTGATGTTCAAGCTGGTTTTAGAAAAGGCAGAGGAACCAGAGATCAAATTGCCAACATCCGCTGGATCATGGAAAAAAGCAAGAGAGTTCCAGAAAAACATCTATTTCTGCTTTATTGACTATGCCAAAGCCTTTGACTGTGTGGATCACAATAAACTGTGGAAAATTCTGAAAGAGATGGGAATATCAGAACACCTGATCTGCTTCTTGAGAAATGTGTATGCAGGTCAGGAAGCAACAGTTAGAACTGGACATGGAACAACAGACTGGTTCCAAATAGGAAAAGGAGTACATCAAGGCTGTATATTGTCACCCTGTTTATTAAACTTATATGCAGAGTACATCATGAGAAACGCTGGACTGGAAGAAACACAAACTGGAATCAAGATTGCCGGGAGAAATATCAATAGCCTCAGATATGCAGATGACACCACCCTTATGGCAGAAAGTGAAGAGGAACTAAAAAGCCTCTTGATGAAAGTGAAAGTGGAGAGTGGAAAAGTTGGCTTAAAGCTCAACATTCAGAAAACGAAGATCATGGCATCTGGTCCTACCACTTCATGGGAAATAGATGGGGAAAGAGTGGAAACAGTGTCCGACTTTATTTTTCCGGGCTCCAAAATCACTGCAGATGGTGACTGCAGCCATGAAATTAAAAGATGCTTACTCCTTGGAAGGAAAGTTATGACCAACCTAGATAGCATATTCAAAAGCAGAGACATTACTTTGCCAACAGAGGTTCGTCTAGTCAAGGCTATGGTTTTTCCTGTGGTCATGTATGGATGTGAGAGTTGGACTGTGAAGAAGGCTGAGCGCCGAAGAGTTGATGCTTTTGAACTGTGGTGTTGGAGAAGACTCCTGAGAGTCCCTGGGACTGCAAGGAGATCCAACCAATCCATTCTGAAGGAGATCAGCCCTGGGATTTCTTTGGAAGGAATGATGCTAAAGCTGAAACTCCAGTACTTTGGCCACCTCATGCGAAGAGTTGACTCACTGGAAAAGACTCTGATGCTGGGGGGGATTGGGGGCAGAAGGAGAAGGGAACAACAGAGGATGAGATGGCTGGATGGCATCACTGACTCGATGGACGTGAGTCTGAGTGAACTCCAGGAGTTGGTGATGGACAGGGAGGCCTGGCGTGCTGCGATTCATGGGGTCGCGAAGGGTCAGACACGACTGAGCCACTGATCTGATCTGATCTGATCTGATGGGTGTTTCTACCTTTATATTAAACCAAAATGAAAACAAAGATGTATCCTTTCTACACATGATGAAAATTCAGATCTCACTTTAATTTCTAATGATTTTGAGAGAAATCAGCTCTAATGAACAGATACTCCTCTTGAAAAGTGAAGAAAAGATCTGAACAAGCATATCACAATAGCACAAATCCAGCTAGCCAATAATCATATGACAAACTTAGAGAAATGTAAATTAAAACCATAATAGCAATCCACTGCATACCCACTAGACGGGCAATCAAGGGCTGACATCATCAACTTTTGGCAAAAATGTGAAGCAACAGAACTTTCTAGAGCTATACTGCTAGAAAGTGCACAAACTGATATGACCGTGTTGGTAAAGAGTCGGGCATTATCTAATAAATCTGAATATATACATTTTATGACCTAGCAATATACGTATCCAGAAGACTCATGCAAGAATGCATCAGAAACACGGCATAACCATGTGCAGAACAGTACTGAATTTAACAGCCAGAAAGTAGAAATAACCTCAATGTTTAACCACAGAATGAATATATAAATTGATATAAACTGTGAAGTAGTCACACAAGGGAATTCTATATAGTAACAAAAATGAACTAGAGATAAATGTAACGCAGAAGAATGTCATAGAGAGGTGAAAGAGATAAGACACAAAAATTTATCAGAGTGATAAAGTGTAAGAGCAGGAAATACTTTAAACTTACATGGTTTAGGAATATGTAAAAAGGCAGTTAAAAACTCAGGATAATGGTTACCTCTAGAGTACCACAGAGGAACATGTGTTCTATATCACTACAGAGGAGCAGAAGCAGACTTCTGGAACACTTGATACGGGTGAGGTTTCCACAGGAACTCATTTCATAGTGTTTATATTGTATATTTCTGCATTTTGTAATTTTCTATATATATGTTACAGTTTAAAAATACAAAAAAGGTATTAAAAAAGAAATGGTTATTTCCATTGAGGAGTTCTTTTTCTTTTAGGTTATCCTCACACAAAGCTTCAAAACAAAGAAAGATAATGAGCTTAATAACTAAACAACCTGATCAAGGCAATGCCTGCTCATTTTAAATTAAAATTAAATATATCTGTTTATATGGGCTTCTCAGGTGATTCAGTGGTAAAGAATCTGCCTGCCAATGCAGGAGATGTGGGTTTGATCCCTGGGTCGGGAAAATCCCCTGGAGAAGGAAATGGCAACCCACCCCAATATTCTTGTCTGGAAAATCCCATGGACAGAGGAGCCTGATGAGTTATAGCATATGTGGTCGCAAAAGAGTTGGACAGCAACTAAATAACAACAATCTGTTTATATGTCAGAAAATTGCTGTCTCTTGGACTGAAGTATTCTGTAAGAGTTACCATCATTCTCTCTCCACACATAGCTAGCTGAAGTCAATTTCAACTTCTGTAGAAGATAAAGGGCTTTCCTGTTGGCTCAGACGATAAAGAATCCGCCTGCAATGTGGAAGACTTGGGTTTGATCCCTGGGTTGGGAGGATCCCCTGGAGAAGGGAACGGTTACCCACTTCATACGTGTTCTTGCCTGGAGAATCCCAAGAATAGAGGAGCCTGGTGGGCCACAGTCCATGGGGTACAGAGTTGGACACGACTAGGGAACTTTTACTCAGCCATAGGAGATAAATGCAAAGTCCTGTGCTATTTTAAAGCACGTCCTTACCAGCCTGTTTGGCGCACACAGCATTTTTTCTCTTGCGACTGAGCAATAACCCCCTTACTTCCACCACTGCCGTACGTGCCAAGTCACTTAAATCATGTCTGACTCTTTGCGACCTCATGAACTGTAGCCCTCCAGGCTCCGCTGTCAATGGGATTCTCCAGGCAAGAATACTGGAGTGGGTTGCCATGCCCTCCTCCAGGGGATCTTCCTGACCCAGGGACTGAACCTGAGTCTCTTAAGTCTGCTGCACTGGCAGTCAGATTCTTTACCACTAGCATTCACCACCACCACCTCCTCCCAATTTCAAGAACTATCGCTTTTTTTTTTTTTTTAAGATGGAGCAATAAGCTTAGATGGCATAGCATAACTGAGCATTTTTTATCTCATTCCCAAAGCTGAGTATGAGTTTTTGCCTGGCTAGAAAACCCTATGTAAACAAATATATTTCAATTCTAAAAAATATTTTTAGTATTATACATGTGTGTGTATATATCTTTTATACATATATCTTAAAACAAACTGGAGACCTCTTTAATCCCTAGAGTAATTAATGCAGATTAACATACTGATAGGAGAATGAGGAAAAAATGTGACAAAGAAGAAATGTGTTTTAACTGAATAATAACAAGAGAAACAAAATGAAACAGTTTCTTTCACCCATTTATGTCACCATATGAGCCTGTCCTATAGCATACCTTGGCTTGGCTGATCAATTTCTTGCTCTCTTTTCAGAGTCGTTTTCTTAATACTCATTTGAGAATGCAGTGCTTGAATTTCAGCTAACAAACTCCTTCTGTCTGCTTTCTGGAGGCATTCCATAGCTGCTCGATATTCAATACCCTGTAAAAGAAAAAGTCAAGAGGGTTGTAAAGACAATAACAAACCAGGAAGTCTGAAGAAGTATGACATGCTAAAATTTTGGGAAAAGTTACTAATTTTCTCTTCCTGATCATTAGGATTTACTTTACAGATTATTAGTCTTTGCGTTTATTTCAAAAGTCTTTAAACACACGATAAAATATAATGAGTAATATAATAAACACGCATGTACTTAGCCCAAGAAATAGCCCCTACACAGCTGAAGTCCCTCGGGCACAACTCCGTGAACACACGGTCCTCTGCACCATCTGCTCAAGAAACAACTAGGTTCTAAGTCTGGTGCTACTCTCATGCACTCTGTGTAATACACTGCATATACACACACCCCTAAAATATACACAGTTCTGTTTTACGTGTTTCAAAACTTCATATAAATGGCATCATACTGTATTCATGTTTGCTTTTTTCACTGGATACATTGGTGAACCATCCTGGCTCTACTTCACACTCATTTCAGTGTCATGTAGTATTGCCTGCTATGAATAATACAGCACATTTTATTTGAGCATCTTTTCATATATTTATTGGATACTCTTTTATTTCTTTCATGAGCACATATTTTAACACCTGCCCATTTTCCCACTGACTGTTCTATTCTCATTAGGTATTTGGTTTGTAGATTTCTTTTCTTGTGATATTTCTGTCTGGTTTTAGAGTTAGAGCAATATTGGCCTCATGGAATGAGCTGGCGAGTGTTTCCTTCTTTATTTTGCCAGAATTTGTGAAGAACTATTATGTCTTTCAACATTTGGGAGAATTCACTCGTGAAGCCATCTAATCCTGAGCCCTACTTTGTGAAAAGTTTTAAAACTACGAATTTTACTCTTTGTTATATGTCTACTCAGATTTTCTACTTTTTCATCAGTTTTAGTAGTACGTATACTTTTAGGAATTTGTCCATTTGATGCTACTGTAAATAATTATTTTTAAAATTACATTTGGGACTTTCCTCTTTTTAAAAATATAAATTTATTTATTTTAATTGGCAGCTAATTACTTTACAATATTGTATTGGTTCTGCCATACATCAACACATTTGGGACTTTGCTGGTGTCCCACGCTGAAGACTCTGCACTCCACTGCAGAGGTGCCGGTTCCATCCGTGGCATGCCTGCCTGTGCGCTTAGTCGCTCAGTTGTGTCTAGCTGACTCTCTGAGACCCTCTGGACTGTAGCCCACCTGTCTCCTCTGTCCATGGGATTTTTCAGACGAGACTAGTACAGTGAGTTGTGGTTTCCTTCTCCAGGGGGTGTCTTTCCAATGCAGGGATCAAACCCACGTCTCCTGTGTCTCCTGTACTGCAGGGTTCTTTACCTGCTCAGCCACTGGGGAAGCCCCTTGATCCCTGGTGGGAGAACTAAAATCCCACAAGCCTCATGTTGTGGCCAAAATTTAAAGGGTGTTTTACCATTTTCCTTAACTTAGTCTCCAGAAAAGCCTCTATTTTATTTACCTTTCAGAGTCAACTTTTAGCTTTTCATCCTCTCTACTGTACCAGTGTATCCATTTCATTAATTTCTTTTTTCTTTATTACAGTTGGGCCTATTTGTGGATTACATATTTAAGAATGTCTACTCATGAAAATTTATCTGTGACCCTAAATTCAATACTTGTGATGCTCTTAACAGTCATTCTCAAACATGTGCATAGAGCAGCAAGAAATTAAAACTGCCACATTCACATGTTTCTAGTGGAAATCGAGCAAGGTGATATTTTGCCATCTTTTTATTTCTTATGCTGTAAACAAGTGTCCTTTCTGTCATCCTTTTAGTGCCATATTTTGGGTACATTTGTGCTTTTTACTGATGATTTTGCTGTTTAAAATGGTTCCCAAACACAGACATGAAGTACTGTCCAGTATGCCTAAGCACAACAGGGCTGAAAGACACATGACAGAGAAGATGCATGTGTTAGAAAAGTTTTGTTTAAGTTACAGTGCAGCTGGCCATGAGTTCAATGTTAAAGATTCAACAATACATAATCAACAGGGTGTCTTTAAACAGAAATGCACATAAAACAAGATTACACATTGACTGCTTGACAAAAATGTCACCGCCAGGGACTCACAGGCTTTCCCTGCTGGCTCGGTATTCACAACAGCTTTACCAGTCTTACTGCTGCAAATGAAGAGAACTGAGGGTATTTTATTCTTTCTGTTTTCTTTAGACTTATTTTGTTACTGTTTTTCTAACTTCCCAAATTGGATGATTAACTCATTAATTTTTAGTCCTGCTTATTTTCTAACATAAGAGAAAATATCTGTAGTAATACTTTTTATCCTAAATATTCTTAGTGGCTCCTGTTAAAATTTTAACCTTAAGACTTACTCTAAAACTAATAAATAACTCATTTTATATAAATAACTATAAATATTTCTAATAAACAACTAATAAATAACTCATTTTCTCATTACTATTAAAAAGCATTCTTTGTTTTAAAGTTTTTCTTACAGTCTCATTTTGATACCTGTTCTTGTATTCTCTGTTCCAGACAGTTTAATAATCCAACCGCATCTCCTGTACCTAGAGCTGTCAGCTCGGTCTGAAATGCGGCCAGGAAAACACTGCGCTCCTTTAAGAAAACCTGCTGAACAGCAAGCAGAAGTTCACCTCGCCAGTCAGAGGTGCTCTCATGAGGTTGAGAACTATCATAAACCTGGCAGAGTACAAAAAACAAAAGTTAGTTTTCAAATAAGCTAAGAACTGTTCTAGATATCTGTTCAAGGTATCTGTCTGCTAACCAGAATCAGCATTGCAAGTCTAAGAGGATACAAATTTACTTTCAAGTGTGCAACTTGGAGCATTAAAACAATACATAGAAATTTATGTGAAAAACATCATAAAAGACAACAGTTAATTTGGCAAACAAAGTGCCTTATTATTGATAAAAATCATATAAAGCTACTTAGATGCACAATAGTCTTTGAGTACCTTGGCTTCTCTTTGAACTTGCATTTTGGTAATTAAATCCTTAAGAGATGAGATTGTACTGAGGTAAGCTCTTCTCTCTTCCAGCCAAGACTCTGATGTCTGCTGAGCAGAATGGTCTTCTCCGTCACTACAGGGAGACTCAGTGAGCGAGAGCACCTGCATGCCTTCATTATGGACAGCTCTCAGCAGTCCCTAGAAGCCACAACACAAAAGCCAGAATTAAGACATTTTCAAAAACTGTCAAGTCAGACATGAAAAGAGGAATCCCAGACAGACAGATTTAGAAAAGCCACTGCAGAAAGGAAACACCAGCCTGCCATCACTTTCTTCCTCCAGAGGGGCACACCAATCCCAGAAGACTGCCTATGCCCTTACGTGGCACTCATCTCCTAGGTTCTTTCTATTTATCTAACGTGCTCTTCTTGGATTTATATCAGGCACTAATTTGACCAAAAGAAATATGTAGAAGATAGGTTCTAGACTGAGACTGCTTTAATAATTTGGCAAACAAAAATATTAGGAATGGAAAGTTTTAAAAATCTTTATACAATTATACTCTAATTATCTGTAAAATACAGAAATAAAACTAAATAGAGCCACAAGTTTCCTTCTAGCTATGAATTTTTCTCTTCAGAGAGATCTTAATATAGTAAGATCTTCTATACTAACTTCTAATAAACTATTATGTTCAACATAGAAACTACACTCGCTAAGTTTTACTGAAAGATGGCTGTCTTTTAGTACCTTTATTTTCTTTGGAAATGAATCTCCTGAACTTTCACCTTCTTCTCCTTGGCCTTCCGACGCCGTGTCAAATCCTTGACTTTGTGAAAGATAAATTCCCTGACCCCAGTCTGATCCAGAATCTAAAATAAAGAAAACCATGGACTATTAAAGAGAAACAAACTTTTTTAAGTAAGTACTATAAAAATTCCAGTTTATATAACTTACCACTGGAACATATTTCTCTAGTTTGGTAAGCATCAGAATGTGTTAACCCAGGAATTGAGGAGCCCTAATCAGAGAAAACAAAGAAATAAAACATGTTTTGCTTTATTAAAAAAAAAGGTCCAATGAACATTTCACTTTTTTTGTAATGCTGTCAAACAAATATGTCACACCTTTCACAATAAATAAAACTATCCATGGTTTACAGTAAGGCTTTAATTTTTTTCTTCAGGATATTACAATAAGAGACATTAATTTTAATATATTACAATAAGAGACAGAAATTAAGGAATGATAACATCAGGTTCTAAATCTGCACCGGAGCTTTGTGGGACATTACTATTTGACTGTACACAAAAGATAGATTTTAAATTGTAGTTTTATTATAAGGAAGAAATTGCCCCCAAATTTGTCTCTTAACAACATGAAATTTTTTTGGGAAAAAAAAAAAAAACAACAACAACCACAGAATGCTGAAAAAATACACTGTGAAAACCAAATACCTCTTTAGACCTCAGACACTGGATCACCGCCTTCAAGGTACTACACTCCTCTGTCAGCAACTGGACAGCGACATAGTGATCCCTCTTTAAGGTTTCAGCTTCTGAAATGTGTCTGGATTCCATATCCAGGATTTCGGCAGCATGTAGTTCTTGCATCTGCTCAATCTTTTCAGTAAACTGATTAATTATTTCAGTGACTTCTTCTGATGAACATTCCCTCCCTAAGTCAGTCTGGATTTCTGCATTTCTAACAAGAACTTGTGGAGTCTGATTGCTGCTGCTGACCTTGAGGGTCCCATCTGTCTGGGATGCGGAGCTCTGACCCACTTTTATAGGAAGTGGCTCTAATGTGCAGACCTTTCTATCTTCTTGTACCTCAGTATTATTTTCTCTTTCTGAGAAGCAGGATAATTTTGCTTCTGCCTTTTTGAGTTGATCCCTAACTTGGCTTAAATCTTTCTGGAGAAATGCCGTATATGTTTCTTTTACCTAAAACATAAAACAACAGTTTAGAACATTCAGGTAAAAATATCACATGTAGAATTTAGGGTTGAGAGTATAATCATGTTAGTATGCTCATTTTCCACAGAATAACAGGGAAAACATTTCAGAAACAGAGTTTTCATACACATTTGCATATATATAAAGTCACAGATTAACACAGAAGTGAAATCATTTTATCGGACTCTATTTTTGGTTCTCAGGGGTTAACATCCGTCCTTCTCCTTCTTTATTAACTAGACTAGAAGATTAAAAGCATCCCCCTTTTAAGAGATTAAAAGAGATTCCAAGGAAAACCAAACAAGAAAGATGAGAGCAATGAAATTTATAATAACTTTTCATCAAATTTATGAAAGATTTTTTTTCCCTAAGCTGTTAAATTATAGATCTGAGATTGTTTTCATATTAAGAGAATATACACTTTGAAATAAAATAGGTAGAAATAGAAGCTATGTTATTAATTTTACCAAAAGTTCTTCCTGAAGTTTTTCTGCCTTCTCTTTGTAACTGGCAAGTTCTTCTTTAGTAGCAGCAGACTCTGCTCTAACAGTCTCAAGCTGACCAAAAAGTCCATTTTCTTCATTGGTATGAAACAGCTCAGCAGTTGTCTAAATGGTAGTGGAAAACACAAACATGTCATTTTCAAAAAATAAAGCCAAATTCAAGGTACTTGAATATTTCAATAAAGCTTTTTCAGGAACAACTGCCTATCAGATTAAAGGGGTTAAATAGACCCATGTTCTTTCAACAAATAGGGAAACTCTTTAGAACCATCAATTTATATTCTTGAGTCAGTACACACACGTACACACACACACACACACACACACACACACACACACAAAGAATGATTTTTCTGGGAATGAAAGGTAAATCAGGTCATTAGAATATATCCTAAAAAATTTTATAATTAATGAAACAGTTTCAGTTATCTATTCAAAAATTTTTCATATTTATATCACTCTCCTCAAAAAATATGAGGTGGTTTGGTAAGATATTTCTTAGATACTAAGAAATAATAAAATCTTACTAAGATATTTTAATCATATGGAAAGTCATATTACTGTTTTAAATATTATTTATAGTAATTTATATAGTTTCAGTTAGCTAGAAGGAAAAAGCCTAGTAAATGGAAAGAATCACTACTCTTTGACAAATAAATATTCATAGGAACCTAATATATCAGTTAATTTCTGGTGTTCAGATAAGACTACACAGTACTCAAAATTACAAATATATAAAGTGAGAATCTGAAAATTAAAGTCCTTCCACATCTGTCCTATGCTAATACCTACGCTTTTAGAACTTTACATAAACAGACTTTCAGAGAAGAAAGGATGAAATCTAACAGGTATAGAATCTGTAAAAGCAAATGATTTATCACTCATACATTAATGCACTAGAACACTAATATATTCTGGTATTTTTCATTGTGTAAAAGGAATGATAACACTTACCATGCATATTGGAAGAAAGAGGGAAAAAATCCACACAAGTTCCAGAGGACATTTGCTATCCTTAACATTTCCACGTTTCTTGGGACTGCTCTACTTACGACTGCTCATAATGACTATGGCAGTAAAATAAATACTGTGATTTTAAAACTATACAAAATACAGTTTGTATCCATTATTCTAGTGAAAATAATATGACCATACAGAATGGTCATTTTTTAAAAATAAAAACCCTTTATATATGGAGTTGCTAGATATAAAGAGCATTGTTTGAATTTAATAAGTTAGCAGTAAGTTTAAGGAAAAGGGAAAAGAGTTTCTTAAAGAATTTAAGTGAAAAAGATCAAATACAAACTAACCTTGAGAATTTCAAAGTCTCCTGGAGGGCTTCTTTCCCTTTCTTTGCTTCCCTGTTTTTTCTCATTGTCCTCCAATAGCTTCTGCAGTTCTAGTAGCTTCTTTTCTTTTTCCAGAGCATTTTTTTCTGCAATTTCTATCTGTTCTTTTTCTAAAATCAAACTAGTCTGCATTGCAACCACCTGGCTTTCTAATTCTGATATTCTCAAGGTCAGTGCTGACACATTTGACTCCATTTCATTTTCTGTTAGTTGAGTCAAATTCTGTATATTCGTTCTTTCAGGTTTTGATGAAGTTGATTGTTTATCTTGCCAGAATTTTGCATATTCTTTAACTGCTTCAAGTTGGACTTGACTCACAAGAGCAGCGGCAACTTTTTCCTCAAGTGTATTCTGTAGGTTTACAATCTTGTTTTCCAGCACTTCTTTTTCAGACTGGCCTTGCTCCTGCATGTCCTTCATCTGTTTACGACACTGGGTAAGTTCTAAGTCCTTTGCGCTCACAGTGCTCTCGAGCTGTAGCACCTTTGTTTCCAAGCTGCTTATGGAAACTTTGCTGTTTTCTTCAAAAGAATTGAGGTAAGTCTGATTTTCTAGGGGCTGAAGAGCGTCCTCAGGAAGGACTACCTCTAGTCCTGGTTTGTTTTTGTTCAGGTCATCTATGGCCAAGTTAACACTTTTCTCTGGTATGCTATGGATTTTTTCAATTTCTTCACGTTCTCTCTTTAAGTTGTATAATTCTTCTGTTAGTTGGTTCATTTTTAAATTGGTTTCTTTAAGTGCATTTTTTGTCAAGGCCATTTCTTCATTAGTGTTTTCTACTTGCTGTTCCAAAGCCAATTTTTCAGCTGTTACCATATCCAACTGATGTTTTAAACTATCTGCTTCTTCTGGGAGAGAATTAGCAACCACTGATGTCTTTTGTTCAATATTTGCCAATTCCTGTTGAAGTTTTTCAATCACTTCATTCAGCTGCTCGATTTCTTCTTCTCTATTTTTCTTCACACGTTCTTGATCACTCAACAAACATTCTATCTGGGTTTCAAGATCCCTTATAAGTTCATTTTTTTCTTCAATAATCTATCAGTTAACAAAAAAGCAACATATGTAATAACTATGTATTTATATTTGGGGAATTTTATTTTATTAAGGCAATATCTTATTAAAGTGTTGATCATATACACAAAAGTACTTCTCAGAAATACTAAATTTTAATATAGACCACAAGCCTTACATCATACCAAAAATGACCTTACTTGGAACTTCTTTCAGAAAATTATTATAGAGTAATTTATGCATTTAATAGCTGATTTCCTGAAAGTAAAATAGTCAGTATCAATATATTCTAATTGAAAAGGATGAAAAGTATTAAAATAAAAGTCTATAACAGATAGTGCTTAAATATCACTATCTTATTTAAAAACTCAAACATAATAGAAGAATTTTGAAGTTTTTAATATTTCGGTTAGAATGATAGGATGAAATCTGAGGTACCAGAGACTATGAAACATCAAAAATGTTTGACAATATTAGGAATGGATACAAATACACATAGCTTGTTAAACTAAGATGTCTTAATAAATCAAAATTAATGGATAAAAGAGAATTAGGTTTTATTTGGTTTTTACATTAAAAAATAAACTGAAAAATAACTATTTTGCCCTTTAAAATTCTAGCTTAACCACTATGAAAACCAGTATGGACGTTCCTTAAAAAAAGGAAAACAGAATATGATCCAGCAATTCCATTCCTGGGCATATATCCAGAAAAGGCAAGAAGTCTAATTTGAAAAGATACACACACCCCAATGTTCACAGCAACACAAATGACTATACATAAAAAAGATAAGCATGAAAGGTTAACTGTATAAGCAGGGAACTCTGTTTAATATCTTGTAATAACTTATAATGGAAAATAATCTGGAGAAAACTAGATCCGTTTGCTGTACACCTGAAATTAACACCATAGTGTAAATCAACTACTTCAATAAAAATAAAATTCTAATTTAAATAGTTTCATATAGTAATTTTAAATTAGTGTACCTTGTTATCTGTCGTCATTTTAAGTTGATGCTGAAGTTTCATAATTTGCTCATTCAATCGGTCAATTTCTACCTCTTTTTCTTGCATTATTTGAGCAAATTTCCCAAACAGTACATGTTGATCCTGAGTAGAGATAGCATCAGATTCCTTTATGATAAATCCCAGTTTCTCCATTTCATCCTAGGAACAAAGATAACCATCCCAGTTGGATAGAGCATTACATGTGATCTTTAGACTATTCTGTCAATTAACTCTTACCAAGCTACAGCACCCAAAATGTTCAAAGCTACTATATAATTATTATAAATCAATAAATTTTAAAATGTTTTGATACAGGTCTCCAAAATTTTTCATATGTTGGGTTGAACATAAACTCTATGCAAATCCATTTGCAGCTATTATTCCTCTGTTAAGCATTATGTAGCAGCTGGATTTAGCAAATGCTTAATACTTATGACTATACAAGACAAAAACAATGAATTATTTAGAGGCAAAGTTTTCCTTGAGCAATTACCTTAAATAATTTGTTTTCTTGTTCAAGTTCTTGTAGGCGGGTAGTAGATTCCTTTTTCTGTATTTCTAACTGCATATGTAGCTGCTGGACTTCTTCATTCTTATTTTCCAGTTCTTCTCTGAACTGTTCTAACTGCTCTTCTAAGTTTGTGATCTTTGATATCAAAATTATCAAAGGGAGAGAGAAAAATACTGTTCATATAGATGTTTATTTGTCAAGAGAGAATGAAGACTGCTGGATTAAGCTCTACAGGATGCATGCTTAAAACAGGTGAGCCATGAAAATAAAGGAAAGGGGTTTCTCTAAGCCAGATATAACTGCGTGGCTTCCAGACATTTTCAAACTAAACACTTTAAAACTATCCTTCCCAGAGGAAGGCTATAAGGAGCCATTTCCTACCAAATATTATCTCCTGATAAAGCATAAAAGAGTTATGAGAGGAAGGGAAAGAATCCACATTTTAAATCTTATTTTATGTTAAATTAACTGCTATCAAAAAGGCTCAAGAAAGCTGTAGAATTAAGTCAGTTATTTTAGCCACCAAATGAGACTAACTCAATTCAGTCCATATTAATACTTAACCCCATAAAAGGTTTGGCAGCCACATGCCTTATTTGGGCAGAAGGGAGCAGAGGCAGACTCTAAGACCAAGAGATACATAGGTCTGACACACAGAAACTTACAGAGTAAGTTAGTAAACCATTTTAGGAGAATAACTAGAGTGTTCCTATGCATAAGACAACTGAAATTCAGCTCTGAGCACAGATTATCACTAATGGTAAAGCAATTGCTCTTTGATAGTTATGTAGAGATTGAAACTAATGGTGAATAGTAACAGCTATTTATATTTTAAAAATTGGGCTTGCTTGAGGACAGGAACAGTTGTTTACCCCAATGCTTTGCAAGTTCTTCTATATTTTTAATGAATGGATTTTCAAATGCTTATTTATCTAATGATCAAAACTGCTGCATTAAGACCAACCTAAGATACAAGGGCAGCATTTAGTGGCAGCTGGCCCAAAGAATACTTATAAATCATTCATCATCTTAGAACTTGAAAGGGGGCACATTCTGATTACACACCAACATGTAGTCAGAGGAGGAGGAAATGGCAACCACTCCAGTATTCTTGCCTGGAGAATCCCATGGACAGAGGAGCCTCTAAGGCTACAGTTCATGGGGTAACAAAGGGTCGGACACGACAGAGTGACTGAGTACACGTAGTCAGAATTATATCTTAGCATTAGCAAAGCAAAGACCTTCAAAATCATTTAACCTAATATTTCTGTAACAGAAATCATATTTATATTAGTAATAAATAGCCATCATTTATAGCTTCCCTGATGACTCAGATGGTAAAGAATCTGCCTGCAATGCAGGAGACTCAGGTTCGATTTCTGGGCCGGGAAGATCCCCTGAAGAAAGGAATGGAAACCCACTCCATATTCTTGCCTGGAGAATTCCATGGACAGAAGCCCGTGGGGTTGCAAAGAGTCGGACATGACCGAGCAACTAACGCTTACAGGCAACTCACTGTTAAGACACTGCATGATATGCTTTATATGTATTATTCTTTAAAAACCCTGTAATGACTCAGACATGACTGAGTGACTTCACCTGCACTTTTCACTTTCATGCATTGGAGAAGGAAATGGCAACCCACTCCAGTGTTCTTGCCTTGAGAATCCCAGGGACGGGGGAGCCTGGTGGGCTGCCGTCTGTGGGGTCCCACAGAGTTGGACACGACTGAAGCGACTTAGCAGCAGCAGTAGCAATGACTTTATACATCTTTACTAGAATTATCTCCATTTCAGAGATGAGGAAGGGAGTCACTGAGACAGGAGTCCCTTGTTCTGCAGTCACAAGGCTAGTATGTGGAAGTCACTTTTGAACCTCAGGAGTTTACCTCTGGAACCTGACATTCTTAACTATTATTTATCCTACTTCTAATAACTAATGTCTAAGACTTACATTTAAATAATTTTCTTTAATACTGGTATTAAGCTCAGTAATAACACCTGAAATATAGTTATTAGCTGCACACATATAATTATCAGGTTAGTCTCCTGAAAATTGTGATGATTATATCTTCTTCAAAGTTACCTAATAGATTACATTTATACTTCTTCTATCTTCTATGACTACTTTTGGTGACAAGGTATTATTTCAACACATACATAGATATTTAAGCTCAAAATTGCTGCCCTTGCCTGTCTCACCTCACACTTATTTTCTTTTTTGATAAAACAGGTTATGGTCAAATTCTTAGCCTTAATATTCAAAGTGTAGTCCTGGGAGGAGAACTAGCATCACATGGGAACATGTTTGAAGCACAGATTCTCAAGCCTCACCCTGGGCCTACTGAATCAGTCTTCATTTTAAAACGATCCCTAAGGGGATTCATAGCCCATTCAAGTTTCAGAAGCACTCATCTAAAGCACTAACATTCCCATCATAAGCAGCTGAACTTGAGGCATCAAAACAGAGACTTCAATTCCCAAAATGACACGGTGAGGCATTCTTTCCTCTTCACAGCCAGACTTCAGTTTTGGTCCCTGGCTGTCTTATTACTGAGGCTATGATAACCAAGAACCAGAAAAATATTATTAAGGTTTAAAAATAGAATGGCAGCTTTTTGGTTTAACCTTGTTTAATTTAGCTACCAAATGATATCTAGATTGTCTGGATTACATTAATTAGCACCTATTTGTGTTTTAAGAATTTTTTCTTTCAAATGTGTACACACACACTGGCTTCAAATGTGTACACACACACACGGGCTACATGCACACACACACACACACACACCACACACGTGCTTCCCAGGCGGCACTAGTGGTAAAGAACCCTCCTGCCAATGCAGGAGACATAAGAGATACAGGTTAGATCCGTGGGTCTGGAAGATCTCCTGGAGAGGGCATGGCAACCGACTCCAGTATTCTTGCATGGAGAATCTTATGGACAGAGGAGTCTGGTGGGCTACAGTCCACGGGATCACAGAGTCGGACACGACTGAAGCAACTTATCACAGTCCAGCACATACATACATATATATATCCTAATTAGACAGAAGATTCCTTGAGATTGGTGCTGGTTTTAAAATTGGACAGTGGTGCTCTACACATGGCAATTCAACAAATACTGAATGACTGTTTATGATAATTTCTCATCAGCAAGGCAAAACATGCCTGGATGTTTTGGCAGTAAAGCATCACAAAGCTCCAGAATGAGAGAAATTGAGGAGGAATTCTTGTTCAGCTACTTACTGTGTGACCATGAGCAAGTTCCTTAACCTTTATTAAGATCTGGTTTACTCAATAAAGTGGAAACACCAAAAGAACCTATCCTCACGGAGAGTTTAAGGTTAAGGACACAAGGCATTAATTAAAATACTGACCACGTTCTAGCACAGACCTCAACAAAGTTAACTATTATTATTTATTATTGTCATTTGTAAGTTCGATCTCATTGCTGCTGCTGCTAAGTCGCTCTACTTAAAACCTATCCTATTGAAAGCATCTTTTTCTTAAAGAAACTCTTCTATTTCTCTCCACATTATTCTCCTCTTATACAGCCTGAAACCCTTATCTATCTTAAGGTTTTCTGTTCTTTCACTCTGCATTTCTAAATATTGTAATAAACTTTTTAAAAAGTTGTACACAAATTAGGCTATCAGAGTAGTGGGAGGTATCTCAAATATAACAACACATAGACATCCTACGTTTATACTGTCAGATATCTGAAAACATTTGTCTAGTGCAGGAAAGAATGCATAAGAAGTTATTTTCTTTAAAAGATATGTTTCAATTTTACATCCCTATCTTTCAGTCTCCACTTACTGAGTGACTAGGTTCTGATAGAACACTTGTCACTGTTATTCAAAATTAGTAGACCAAGTTTGTTGTTTAGTCGCTAACTTATGTCTGACTCTTTTGTGACCCCATGGACTGTCACCTGCCAGGCTCCTCTGTCCATGGGATTTCCCAGGCAAGGATACTGGAGTAGATCAAGGTTAGCTGTCAACTTAATTCTTTACTCACTCAGCAAGTCTGGCTCTGTTTCATCTGTAAAAACTGGTAGCTAGTTGATACAAGCTCTCTAAGGTCTGTTGTAATTCCAACAAATATAATTCTAAGTAGGAGACACTTATTAGATCCTTACTTCAAGAAATTAAGAGGTTAAGTAGTGTTAAATAAAATTCAAATGACAATATAAAATTTTACTATATTTAATCAATTATTTCTGCCTTGTGACCAGTTTTGGAGTCCCATTTTTTAGAAAGCAGATCATCTATTTGATTATTTAGTGTAAGAGAAATCTTTAAATGTTAATTTTTTTTGAAGCACACATTAACAAGTGATTATATGTCCACAAAAGTGTCCCCAGTCACTCACATAAAAGCCAAAAAGTAAAATAAGAATCTCTCAGATAAACATTAGTTAGTACTATGAGATAATGAGAAAATAATAATTTTCATGAAAATAATCATTTCCATCATTTATATAGATGACTTTTTTCTTCTCTAAACTACAAGTTCTCTGAGCTATAGTTTTAGGTGACATCTAAATCAATCTTCTTTTTTTCAAAGTACTCATTAACACTTATAAACTGTTTACACTCAATAAATACACATCAAATGTTCTGAGAAAATTATATGGAAAGAGATAAAAATGTAATTGAAACTTTTGAAACATTTAAAATGATATGCTATAGCTAGATAGCAAGGAACAATATGCTAGAGAAAAACTGATGATAGACAAAGGTTCAAATAATTAGGACTTGAAAATGATGGCTGTTTTAAAAGTGCATCTTCTGGTTTTCTCGGGGTAGGGGGAAGGGAGGGAGCAGAAAAACATAAAAGAACTTTATAGAATTAAGAAGATGTATATTAGTACACTGTAAAAAGTCACTACTATCTCCCAGGGAAATATAACTTTAGAAAAAACAAACTCCACAGGAAAGCAGCAGTAAGTCAAAGCCCATGGCAAGGCCAGGAGGAAGATACTTCCTTGTGCCCCAACACTACTCTCTCTCTCTCCTCTCGTCTTCATTTAATTCATACCTACCAAACTGGCCACCTTTTTGTCCTCAAAACTCCCTTCCTGTCCAGGCCATGTGTCCCCTCTTCTTCATTCCAGTTTACTCGTTTAAATGTTTACTGCCTTCAACGGCAGCTTAGGCAATGAGCTAAGAAACAGTCTATATACTTTGGTTTCACACCATGAACTCCATTCTAATCAAATTAAATTTTCTAAAGTAATTCAAGCCACATTTTGTCATTAAAAATAAACTTACCTCTTTTTCCTTTCTGTCTATGGCATCTCGCTCTGCCTGCAATTGTATTTCTAGAGACAATTCTGCTTTAGCTTCTATAGCTCCAAAGTGTTTTCGGTCCTCTACCTTTAAATACATAAAAATTTTCTCAAAATTTCAGACATTAAATCCTAATTATCCATTTTAATTGGAGAAGTGTTTCTTGAATTAGAAGTAGTCTACATTAGTGAACAATCAAAAGTTACAACATTCACTCTTGAATGTACTTTATATAAATTAAAACAAGAATGCCTGACAATCTTAAAATTCATTTCTCAGGTAAAATGAAGGCTATCCCCTCATCTCCTACATTCCCAAAGTTCCTTATCCTGCTTTTCTTTAGCATAATAGGAACAGATCTCACTGCTTCTTAGCCTGGGGCACGGCATCAGCCTGAACTGGTGCCTACAGCCTGAACTGGTGCCTACAGATTTTCACTTGGCTGTTATTTTAGAATCTTATTAATGCTTTAAAGGGTAATTAAGTCTTCTGGCTTAATCTTTCTTATTCAGGACCCAGTATGCAAGGGATATTTGGAGAAAAGAATAGGGTGGGAAGATTTGAGAGAATGGCATTGAAACATGTATAATATCATGTATGAAATGAGTTGCCAGTCCAGGTTTGATGCACGATACTGGATGCTTGGGGCTAGTGCACTGGGACGACCCAGAGGGATGATATGGGGAGGGAGGAGGGAGGAGGGAGGAGGGAGGAGGGTTCAGGATGGGGAACACATGTATACCTGTGGCAGATTCATTTTGATATTTGGCAAAACTAATACAATTTGTAAAGTTAAAAAAAAAAAAAAGAATAAACAGAAATGGTTATGATGTTAATGAAGACATACAGATACATTATGCAACAATATCAAGAGTCCTTAGGATAAAGCCCACTTGATCATGGTGTATGATCTTTTTAATGTGTTGTTGGATTCTGATTGCTAGAATTTTGTTAAGGATTTTTGCATCTATGTTCATCAGTGATATTGGCCTGTAGTTTTCTTTTTTTGTGGGATCTTTGTCAGGTTTTGGTATTAGGGTGATGGTGGCCTCATAGAATGAGTTTGGAAGTTTACCTTCCTCTGCAATTTTCTGGAAGAGTTTGAGCAGGATAGGTGTTAGCTCTTCTCTAAATTTTTGGTAGAATTCAGCTGTGAAGCCATCTGGACCGGGGCTTTTGTTTGCTGGAAGATTTTTGATTACAGTTTCAATTTCCGTGCTTGTGATGGGTCTGTTAAGATTTTCTATTTCTTCCTGGTCGAGTTTTGGAAAGTTGTACTTTTCTAAGAATTTGTCCATTTCTTCCACGTTGTCCATTTTATTGGCATATAATTGTTGACAGTAGTCTCTTATGATCCTTTCTATTTCTGTGTTGTCTGTTGTGATCTCTCCATTTTCGTTTCTAATTTTGTTGATTTGATTTTTCTCCCTTTGTTTCTTGATGAGTCTGGCTAATGGTTTGTCAATTTTATTTATCCTTTCAAAGAACCAGCTTTTGGTTTTGTTGATTTTTGCTATGGTCTCTCTTGTTTTTTTTGCATTTATTTTTGCTCTAATTTTTAAGATTTCTTTCCTTCTACTAACCCTGGGGTTCTTCATTTCTTCCTTTTCTAGTTGCTTTAGGTGTAGAGTTAGGTTATTTATTTGACTTTTTTCTTGTTTCTTGAGGTGTGCCTGTATTGCTATGAACTTTCCCCTTAGGACTGCTTTTACCATGTCCCACAGGTTTTGGGTTGTTGTGTTTTCATTTTCATTCGTTTCTATGCAAATTTTGATTTCTTTTTTGATTTCTTCTGTGATTTGTTGGTTATTCAGCAGCGTGTTGTTCAGCCTCCATATGTTGGAATTTTTCATAGTTTTTCTCCTGTAATTGAGATCTAATCTTACTGCATTGTGGTCAGAAAAGATGCTTGGAATGATTTCTATTTTTTTGAATTTACCAAGGCTAGCTTTATGGCCCAGGATGTGATCTATCCTGGAGAAGGTTCCATGTGCGCTTGAGAAAAAGGTGAAATTCATTGTTTTGGGATGAAATGTCCTATAGATATCAATTAGGTCTAACTGGTCCATTGTATCATTTCAAGTTTGTGTTTCCTTGTTAATTTTCTGTTTAGTTGATCTATCCATAGGTGTAAGTGGGGTATTAAAGTCTCCCACTATTATTATGTTATTGTTAATTTCTCCTTTCATACTTGTTAGCATTTGTCTTACGTACTATGGTGCTCCCATGTTGGGTGCATATATATTTATAATTGTTATATTTTCTTCTTGGATTGATCCTTTGATCATTATGTAGTGACCTTCTTTGTCTCTTTTCACAGCCTTTGTTTTAAAGTCTATTTTATCTGATATGAGTATTGCTATTCCTGCTTTCTTTTGGTCCCTATTTGCATGGAAAATCTTTTTCCATGATCAAGTGGGCTTTATCCCAGGGATGCAAGGATTCTTCAATATCCGCAAATCAATCAATGTAATACACCATATTAACAAATTGAAAAATAAAAACCATATGATTATCTCAATAGATGCAGAGAAAGCCTTTGACAAAATTCAACATCCATTTATGATAAAAACTCTCCAGAAAGCAGGAATAGAAGGAACATACCTCAACATAATAAAAGCTATATATGACAAACCCACAGCAAACATTATCCTCAATGGTGAAAAATTGAAAGCATTTCCTCTAAAGTCAGGAACAAGACAAGGGTGCCCACTTTCACCATTACTATTCAACATAGTTTTGGAAGTTTTGGCCACAGCAATCAGAGCAGAAAAAGAAATAAAAGGAATCCAAATTGGAAAAGAAAAAGTAAAACTCTCACTATTTGCAGATGACATGATCCTCTACGTAGAAAACCCTAAAGATTCCACCAGAAAATTACTAGAAATAATCAATGACTATAGTAAAGTTGCAGGATATAAAATCAACACACAGAAATCCCTTGCATTCCTATACACTAATAATGAGAAAACAGAAAGAGAAATTAAGGAAACAATTCCATTCACCATTGCAATGGAAAGAATAAAATACTTAGGAATATATCTACCTAAAGAAACTAAAGACCTATATATAGAAAACTATAAAACACTGGTGAAAGAAATCAAAGAGGACACTAACAGATGGAGAAATATACCATGTTCATGGATTGGAAGAATCAATACAGTGAAAATGAGTATACTACCCAAAGCAATTTATAGATTCAACGCAATCCCTATCAAGCTACCAACAGTATTCTTCACAGAGCTAGAACAAATAATTTCACAATTTGTACGGAAATACAAAAAACCTCGAATAGCCAAAGCGATCTTGAGAAAGAAAAATGGAACTGGAGGAATCAACCTACCTGACTTCAGGCTCTACTACAAAGCCACAGTTATCAAGACAGTATGGTACTGGCACAAAGACAGACATATAGATCAATGGAATAAAATAGAAAGCCCAGAGATAAATCCACGCACATATGGACACCTTATCTTTGACAAAGGAGGCAAGAATATACAATGGATTAAAGACAATCTCTTTAACAAGTGGTGCTGGGAAATCTGGTCAACCACTTGTAAAAGAATGAAACTAGACCACTTTCTAACACCATACACAAAAATAAACTCAAAATGGATTAAAGATCTCAACATAAGACCAGAAACTATAAAACTCCTAGAGGAGAACATAGGCAAAACACTCTCGGACATACATCACAGCAGGATCCTCTATGACCCACCTCCCAGAATATTGGAAATAAAATCAAAAATAAACAAATGGGACCTAATTAACCTTAAAAGCTTCTGCACATCAAAGGAAACTATTAGCAAGGTGAAAAGACAGCCTTCAGAATGGGAGAAAATAATAGCAAATGAAGCAACTGACAAACAACTAATCTCAAAAATATACAAGCAACTCCTACAGCTCAACTCCAGAAAAATAAACGACCCAATCAAAAAATGGGCCAAAGAACTAAATAGACATTTCTCCAAAGAAGACATACAGATGGCTAACAAACACATGAAAAAATGCTCAATATCACTCATTATCAGAGAAATGCAAATCAAAACCACTATGAGGTACCATTTCACACCAGTCAGAATGGCTGCGATCCAAAAGTCTACAAATAATGAATGATGGAGAGGGTGTGGAGAAAAGGGAACCCTCTTACACTGTTGGTGGGAATGCAAACTAGTACAGCCACTATGGAGAACAGTGTGGAGATTCCTTAAAAAACTGCAAATAGAACTGCCTTATGATCCAGCAATCCCACTGCTGGGCATACACACTGAGGAAACCAGAAGGGAAAGAGACACGTGTACCCCAATGTTCATCGCAGCACTGTTTATAATAGCCAGGACATGGAAGCAACCTAGATGTCCATCAGCAGATGAATGGATAAGAAAGCTGTGGTACATATACACAATGGAGTATTACTCAGCCATTAAAAAGAATACATTTGAATCAGTTCTAATGAGGTGGATGAAACTGGAGCCTATTATACAGAGTGAAGTAAGCCAGAAGGAAAAATATAAATACAGTATACTAACGCATATATATGGAATTTAGAAAGATGGTAACAATAACCCGGTGTATGAGACAGCGAAAGAGACACTGATGTACAAAACAGTCTAAAGGACTCTGTGGGAGAGGGAGAGGGTGGGAAGATTTGGGAGAATGACATTGAAACATGTAAAATATCATGTAAGAAACGAGTTGCCAGTCCAGGTTTGATGCACGATACTGGATGCTTGGGGCTAGTGCACTGGGACGACCCAGAGGGATGGTATGGGGAGGGAGGAGGGAGGAGGGTTCAGGATGGGGAACACATGTATACCTGTGGCGGATTCATTTTGATATTTGGCAAAACTAATACAATTATGTAAAGTTTAAAAATAAAATAAAATTAAAAAAAAAAACAAAACTCAACATTCAGAAAACTAAAAAAAAAAAAAGAGTCCTTAGTAATTTTTTTATGTAAATAAACATGTTCATGCAACTAAGCATAATCTGTACTAAAACACTTGATAAAATTAACCCAAAGAAAATGTCACACCTTTTGAAAAGTGTCTGCACTAACGAGTAAGGCTTGCTCCAGCTCCCTTACTCTGAACTCCAATTTCTCAATTTCTTCATTCCGCTCCTGTATATCCCTCTGAAGCTGCTCTTTAGACAGCAAAAGCTCACTGCACTTGTCCGTTTTTTCTTTCAGATGATTTGTTAACTGCTCAACCTGGAAATATAATAAGCAAAAACTGTAATGTTAAAATATGTAAGGATGTTAGTAATAAATCTATCCTCCTTTCAGATTTTTTTAGATCCTATGCTTAATTGTATTTTTGATAAGGATGGCACTATCACCTCCAACTACAGCAACGTTTTCTGAGTTGATGCTTCTAAGCAGCACTAAAGAGAAATAATATTGCTTTCACCAATTCTTTTAAGAGAGTTCTGTTAAGACTAAGGCTTTCCCTAGCTAGGAGGAAAAAATAAATGCATTTTTGAATAATGTTGAATTGCTAGCTCTAATGGCACAACCACACTAAAACCTAATAAAGAAAACAAGTTTACACAGTACTTACATTCATATGTGAGATACAATGACCTAAAAAACTTTCATGGATTATACTTTTCTTTCCACCAACGGTTTATCAACATATATAATAATACAGTGGTTCTAAAATACCATAGGGACAGAAGGGAACTGGGGACCTTTAATACAGTTACTTGGAAAAAAGCTTTTCAGCCCACACATTCCACCAGCCTAGGAGAGGGATCAGGATGCCAGGCAGTGCAAGGGATCCATGTGCCCTGAAAAAGTGATTTGGATAAGAAGCAGATGGAAGGATATAGGAAAGATCAGTAAGAGAGCTTGTGAAATTAGTTGTGCTCAAATGGAGAAAGCTTATTAAAAAAAGAAATATGATGGTAAGAAAAAAGAAACTCTACCTTATTTCAGTGAGATTCTTAGAGGAAATTATCTAAAAATGGCACTTCTTCCTTAAAACATTAAAAGAAATGCTAGCTTACCTACAATTAGAGGTTGAGAAAGGACAGTAATAAAGCCTGAGGAGAAGCCTGAACAACCAAGGCTGGACTAAGACTTGAAGTAAGGTTAAAGGAGAAGACAATAAAGCAGGCAGAGCAAAATGGCACAATGTACTGGTAACAGCTAGATGTTTCTTTTTTTTTTTTTTTTGGTCCTGAGAAAATCAGAAGCTAGAGAATCAGATCTGGCTAAATAAGAAGAAAACAAATGGATCACAATGTTTTGGAAGAAAATCAAACACATACTTTTTGTTAGTTTCCTAACTTAGTTTCCTAAAGTTTTATGAATGAGGCAAATTACCCTTTTTAATAATAAGGAAACAAATAGTAGGAAATGACTAAGTTCTAGAGCTTAAATATTCTTTTCAGATTCAACAAACACACAGCTATTTTTCAAAATCTAGAATATGTCAGGAACACAAAGAATGACTATGAACTGTGGGGACTGCTAACTTTTCTACTGCTCCAGTAGATAACGCTTTTCTACATCAGATTCCTTCTGGTTTTTTGTTTTTAAAGATACCTTTTGTTAAATAAGACTGTAGATAACATTTTACGACAATGAGTTATAGGTATTTTATACTTCTTTGGTATCTTTACCTTCTCATATTGAAGTAATATTTAAGTTTCTGATTTTGAAAACTGATATACAATAGAAAGAATTCAAGTTTTTTAAGATATGAATCTTACTTTATATATAATATACAAATTAACGTACGGAAGACAGTATCAATAAAAACATTACCTCTCTAGTTTGGTGTTCACTGACAGGCTGGAATCGAGGCACGACCTTAAGTTGTTGTTCTAGTTTCTGTATTTCCTGTTGGAATACATCTCTCTCGTGTTCTCTATCGACAGCTTGCTCCTAAAGTTTAATAATGATAGTAACTGAAGAAATAATATTTATTGACGTTATTATTTCCCTTACTTCCCTTTAATTGTAGGCACAGTTGCCTGTTTGAAGATGAACGACTGATGATCACAGAAATGCTCCAAACCAAAAAGGTTTAAAAAGATAACACTTGTTGCATGGTACATAGCCTAGTAGGGCTCTTGTATGATACATAACCCACGGCTCTTCAGCAAAAATGCAAGCACTTAAATGTTATCTGAAGCACAACACTTTTTACAATTCAAGTAATGTTAAATACAAAATGAAATTAAAATGGTCTCCTTAAAATGCATTTACTTTTTTGGAACAAAGGAGGACTCCCAATATTTAGGCAAAATAAGTAGAACAAATTGTGTTGTAGTTACATTTTTTTCATTTTAATATAGGTTTTTTAAAATACCTAAAATTACAATGTATTTTAGAATCTGATTCTCTGATCTGTGAAGATAACATAAGACTTAATGAAACTCCAAAGAAGAAAATCCACATGAAATTAGAGATTTAACATCTTTTTTGGAAGACAGTAATGACAGCATAAAACAGCTGCAGTTCTTTGCTTCCAGGGCACACTGTTACTCGTGTGTATACGTTTTATGGGTGAAATGGTGGACAGTTAGCTCTTAGGATCCTTACTTGGTCTGACTACTGGTTCAGAAAAAGGCTAGGACAAGTTTCTTAACTATGAATCTGGAAAGGCTAACTGGTAGGGCTTATTCGTAATCTGTTGGTACTGCTTTTAATTCTAAAAGCTGCATAATAAAAATTTTTAAGTAATACTTTTTAATTAATTAGATGACACAGATAAAAATAGTAGAATTTAAGTCTTTTCATAATTTAAAATCCACAACATAGAACAGTAGCAAGTAGCATTCCCATGAAAAAGTTATTAAAGTTGAGAATACTTACATCTAAAAATTTTCTCATTTTTTCTAACTGCTTTTCCAGTGCTTGGTTTTGTTGCCTTAAATCCATTAGTTCAGCATTTTTCTCCTGTTCCAGTTCTATAAATCTACTGACTTGCTCTTCGACGTCCATTTCTAGAGCTTTCACTTGTTTTTGAAGGTCATCACGCACTTTTTCAGCTTGACACTGTACCTCTAGTTTTTCCTTCATCAGTTTTTCTGTCTCCTGTAGTAATTCTGTTCATGAATGCAAAAACATACTACATTAAGTCACAATTAATGATGTTATGATAAGGAAATCACCCATAACTGTGTTCAGATTTTAACTTCATGAAGTTAAGGGGCTGAGTTTCATTTCAAAAACATGTGAAAAAGGAAAATACTTATGTGAAAATATCAAAATAACACATTCCGATATAAGTAAGCAAGCTAGTATCAATAAAATCATACAGAATTAACAAAAAGAATTATGTCCTATCACTAAAAACAATAAAAGAACACAGCAAATGACCCCCTCAAAGTCCACTTTCACTACAAGGAAACGAGCAAAATCTAACCAAATGCAAGCACAGAAATAACTCACCTCAGGCGAAAGTCAATCCATTCCAAACCTGTAAAGTCATTTTTATATGCATACACAACACACACGAAAATCAAATACTGTAAATTTTTAACCAAGGTAAGTAAGAGTTACAGAAAAGAAACATAACCAGAATCAGAATTTCCTGTTAGTCTTTCTCCTTATTTGATCCACATTCCTGAGTTAGTCTTACACATTCACATGTATGTGTATCAAGGGAAAACTGACAAGTATGAGAGGCAGTGTGGTGCTTAAGCGCAAAGACTGTGGGTTAACATCCTAACTCTACCACTTCTGACATTTAATATGATGTCCTTCAATTTCCTTGTATGTCAAATGGGAGTTAATAACAGTACTGACCTCTGAGTTATTTCCCCACAATAAGTTAATTTATAATATATCAAATAAGTTAATATATCAATGTGTGAAAAATAGTGCCTAGACTATGTAAGGACTACATATACATGTAAGTTTTAGCTATTATTAGTCATACAATAATAAATTTTATACAGCAAAGTAAAACAATTGTCTAATGAAGAAAATGGAATGACTGTAACTCCAGAGTCTTTACACTAACTGGTCTGTCGACACTGTACTCAGGATTAAGAATCTACAGAAAGCAGCTTTCCTTTTAAACAACGCTGATTTAGATGTTAATACAAAAGTAATCAACCAGAAAGTCTCTTCACTAAATTTCACTGATCTTGTTGATACCATCATCTTAGATACTGATTTAGAAAAGAGTACTGTAAAAAGGCATAGGTTGTAAGAACTTAATATATTCGTTAAAGAAAATAACTTTTAATTTATATTATATTGCCTACCACTATTTCATCCATTTTCTTGAAAAAACTGAAATAGTCTTAAGCTCTGTGGGAATAATATGATGATGGTCACTATGAATCTCAGTTTTTAATTCCAAATTTTTATTGTAAGAAAAGTTTTTTTTGTTGTTAGAAAAACTTGTAAGTATAAAACACAGCAGCAAAATTAGAGATATATTAGTTGACTGAAAAATCCAAGGGTCACCCAATGGCCATGCAACTGTGTAAACACACCTGCTCCAGGCGCTGCATCGACTGCAGCATCTACTAGTCCTATTAGGAAAAAACACACACACATACAACAAAACATGGTGATTTACATGTCAGCTATTTCCTAAAACACAGTAATATATACACACACACAAAACAACTAGGAGTAAAAGCTGAACATACTGTCACAGGTTACATTTTGAGACGTATTCAAATTCTTTGAATATTGTACATGCATGATAAACACACTTTGCACATGAAAAAGGACAACCCTAAACCTGTGTTAAACAAATCTGAGCAACCAGAAAAGTTTTACCATATTATAAAAATGTATGTTGTATCTCTAAATTGATAAAATTTAATTAGTAAAACTAAACATTTATAATTCTAACTGCATGTATAATATAAAGATGAAAGTGAAAGTCACTCAGCTGTGTCCGACTCTTTGTGACCCCATGGACTATAATACAGCCCATGGAATTCTCCAGGCCAGAATACTGGAGTGGGTAGCCGTCCCTTCTCCCAATCCAGGAATCGAACCGGGGTCTCCTGCATTGCAGGCAGAGTCTTTACCAACTGAGCTACCAAGGAAGCCATAATATAAAGGTGAAAGGATATGACTAAAAGGATTTAAAGTTCCACTGTTACAAAGACTGACATCTATTTTTTAAACCACTAATTTACCTAATTTTTCATTTAAGAAAAGATTAGAGGTTATCAGTAAACTTATTTATTCTTTGACCTCCTGCTTATATTCAACTAAATGTCAGCCTGCTTCTAATAGCCTTTTCAATCTATTATCTTGCAGGGTGAAATCCACCCCACCCTGCTCACAACTAGTGCCAGATCAGTGCTCTTAGTTAGTTAATCCAGGTGTACATTTTGCTGCCTTTCTGCAATTAAAAGAACTAAATCTCATACAACTTAAAAAAAAATCCTGCTTCATTATATCCAGCGTTCTCTTTAGGCAGAGGTTTGAGGAAATACAAAGAATTATCATTCCTGTTATCATATGCCAAAGGAAAAAGAAGGAAAAAACCAAACCTGATTCCACATGGTTGGCTAATAAGACAATTACCAGTAAGGTAGATTTTCTTATTATTTTTCAATCCTTATATAAAGCATAAATCATGGCACTGAAAGGGGAAAAAGAAGTCATGTTGAACTTTTAAGGAACGTTTCACATGAAGTCGAGAGATACGTACGCTGCTCAGCAGGGCCCGCCCCTGCTTTCATAGCCTCCTTCTGCCGCGACAGTAATTCTCTTTCTTCTTGGATCTGCTGTTGCTCTGCTTCTAGTTCTTGTAATCTACTACCTGCACATAACAACTCCTGCTCAAGACGATCTATTATATCAGTTTTTTCCTGAATTTGCCTTTCAAAAAGTGTTTTCTCATCTGCATAGCCATCAATGACACCTATAAATAAAATTAACAAGGAATGGTTATTATTTCAAATTTTGCTATTACATATTTATATTAAAAAAAGGTGTACTGTCAGCAAATTTCAAATCATTTCAAAAAAAAAAATAAATCCTTTCACCTTTTAAAAACCTTAAATCAATTTGCTGCTGATGATAGTAGCAACTATAATATGTTCAATACAGTATTCTTATTAGCCATTGTGTTTAAATATGAAATTTCTCTGAATTTTCTATTACTTGTTATGCTAATTTATCACATCATGTTGGTGTAACATATTTTATTAAAGAGATAGGTTCCTGGAAAGCTTAATATAAATCAAATGCCTGTGAACTGAATCACATTTTAAATATACTAGAGAAAGTTGACAAAGTGATTCTAGAAGCCTATCACCCACAATAGCATGGTATGATATAAATAGCGTGGGGCTTCAGAGGCTTAAAGCCTGGAATCAGCATTTAAAGGTGACTTCGAACAATTTATTAGTATCTCTGTTCCAGTTCCCTCATCTTTAAATGAAAAGAGCTGTCTTAGGATGGAGGGATTATGGTAACAACTCACCATCATTCACTTTTGTATTTTGTATAATTTTAAATACTTTCATATAATTCTATTAAGTACTTTCATAATTAAAAACTATATATAGTTTTAAAAGCTGCTTAGAGGAATTTTGAAGACAAGCTACAACTATTTTTCAGTGGTCATTTGAAATTAAAAGTAGATTGCTGGTTTCCAAACTTGGCTTGCACCAAAATCTATTTTTAGATTTGAAATTTCTCCATCCTCAATAGCCAACAGCAGGGTACTCACCCTCGGCCTTACTGAGCTCCACAGCCAGCTGTTCTCTGGCCCTGGACTCCTCATGAAGGCGCTCTCGCAACTCGTCTTGGCACTTAAGGGACTCAGTCACTTCTTGTTTCTGTCTAAATGATTCACGCATCAATTCTGTCTGTGTAACTTTTGCATGTTCCAGCTAAACAAAGAGGGAAAGTATATGAAGGAAGACAGAGTGTTAAGAATATCAGTGCCATTCTCTATTAAAGCTTTTAAAAAATTTTTTAATGAAAATAAAGATATACTGTTGAACTGTAGTCATTTAATATTTCTAGTGCATGCTAATATTAGTAGATAGCGCAGTTCAGTAGACACATTAGCTGTGCACAAGAAATGTATACAGAGATATATTCTAACTTTACTCAACAGAAATAATTGCTTCTTACTGTTAGTACCTGCTTTCTCCGTTTTTACTGAAACAACTATAAGGGGGAAAATTGAGCTCAAGTGTTTCTAGTACTTAATATTAACATTATTAAATTTAAAAAAATTTACCACAGCATTTTAAAATTTGCCATAGAAAATAGATTTTAGAGTTACTAAACAAGGCTTTTGGTGGTAACTTTTCGTTGTTGGATAAATCAGTATCCAACCAGCGTGGAACTAGTCTTGTTTTAAATTTTATCATTCATAACTTATTTGAAAATAATATGAACATACATTTAAGAGTCATAATGGGAAATTAAATACATTTTAATCACAAAATATTCTCTAAAATATCTCTAGTAATATGCTATTACCTCAACAAAGATAAAATTCATATATATATTTTTTTACTTTTGACTGGCAAAAGATTACTTTCCTTTAATGTGGATAACCAGTACATATTAATTTTTAATATTAAAAAGTGGCCATAAAACATGAACTATTTATATACAGCATGCTTCTGCACTTATAGTCAGAGTCAATATTTTAAAAATAAATCAACTGCTTCCCCATGTAATTTTTTTCTGTACATTATAAAATGGCTGCCTGGTAAATACATGAATCTCCAAGAGTTCATAGCTCTAACTAACTAGGATATGAGTTTTTTCCTTCTTCAAATTTACTATACAAATACAATACACTTACAACAAAATAAATACTTCCTTTAGAAAAAAATTTAAAGTTTGTGTCTATATTCTATCTCTTGACAAGGTATAAAATTTCATTAAAATGCATTTAAATATTACAGTAAAGCCTACAAGAAATATTAGGAACTTCAGTTTTACAAAGCAAAACAAAAAGTTGGCAGGGACTCAAATGCAGTAGATCTAGCAAACAAACTTCACTTATTATGGCAGAGAGTACCAATACCTTACTGGAATAAGACAGTCTTTCAAATATTTATGTAAACATTGTAAATGTTAAAAAATCTCTTCTATCTAGGTAAGGTACAGTTTATTCCTAATATTTATACAATACCTACACCTAATAATGTGAAATATATAAAAATATCATATTCAATATTCTCAAACAATAATTTAAAACCTACATCAGAAATACTTATAAACAATCAGTAAATATTTTGTCACTCTAATATATAAAAGCTTCAGGGGAGGTAACGAAACTATTCTGAAAGCATCTGAAATATAAGGTAGTACATCGTTAAAGCCATGAAAGTCATTAAAAGGGCTGAATAACTTGGAGTAAATCATTCACAACATTTAAAAGTCAAATGAACCTGAAAGACTAACTATGCTAAATACCCTGAACACTGTTAATAATATACATTTCACATAAAAAGTAGAAAAAGGTATTTTTTCACAGGATTAGTAGGCATATTAAATATAAGTTTCTTAGGCAGTTAGCAAAAAAACCTGAAATTAGAATCCAGGCTTTCTTTTTTCGTTTCTGGAACTAGAGCCATTATGCCAAACGATTGGCTCAATGACAATTCACTTAGCTATTTTAGGTATGAGAATGCCTATTCCCTCAAATACAACCAGCCTGCTTTTACTAAAGATTGGCATCATAAACACAGAGAAATAAGATTCTTAAGGACAAGCAGGATCTCTTTAAATAGCTTGTCTGGCGTGGCAGAACTGAAATATTATCTCATTTAGCTTTATGTAATTAAACACATTGCCAAGTTGGGGCTTGTGGACGAAATTTTGCCCTTCAATACATTAATCATTACAGGATGAATGAACCACACAACAGGAAAAGAAGATTCTATTCCATTTTACCCTTCCAAAGACATTTAAAGTTCATTTCTCATTATAGCTTTTTTCACTAAATATATAAAAAACTGAAAGCATAAAACTATAAAAAAACCAAATTTTTATACTTACTGAATAAGGAGGGGTAGGCAGGGAAATTTTAGAAATAAGCTTTAATATGTGCCCATTTCTTTTATGAATAATATGAAAAATAGAAGTATTAATAATTACGGAGTTATTTTCATCCAAATGTTCACACAGAGGAAAAGGATGTGGTAATGGTACACGGGATTCAACCTCATAAATGTCTTCATCTTGTTCTTCCAACCACGAATCACTAAGTTTGACAGTTGCCAAATAGGTCTTGTACGAATCCATTCTAGAAGTTGTAGCCGCTAATTTTCCTCATTTGCTTTACCAGTTTTCCACTACACTAAAAAGTTCTGTTTACTTTATAAAGATATACCATAGCAGTATGAAAAATTTTCTTTGGCACTATCAAATAAACATAAAAATTAATTCATACAACTAAACAACAAAAGAAAAAAAACCCCACAAATAAGAAAAATTAGGTCCCCACCAGTCTTCAGCAAAACAAAACAAAGAAACCAGAACAAAATAAAAACAAAAAACAAAACTAAAAGCAAGTAAACATGTTTTAAATTAGAATAATGACTAAAATGTTGAAGAATGAAAGAATGAAAATATAAATATCTAATTAGCTAAGCAATAAAACTGCTCTCGCTATCAAATATGTCTGTGGAAGTAAAAGCCTTCCAAGTAAAACCTGGCAGGGAAAGTCAAGTTTGAAGTCTCCATAGCAGCAGCCTTAAGAATCGCAGTTGCAAAATTATTTCCCTTGTTCTTGCTGCTTCATTCAATGCTCTTCTGAACTGAGCTATTCAAACAGCCTCTCATGCTGAGCCAAAGGATTCTAGTCAGTGTCCCCTGAGGAAAGGTCAGAACACAGGGTGTGGTTTAATGCCTGTACCTATAGGTACACTGACAGGTGGAATCTGAATTAACACACCCACAAAAAAGCCTGCCTAACAGGATCCAAGTTCCACGTCAGAGCTCTGAAAAGGATATTTAGATAGTTTATAATGCTTCTAAGATAAGCTAGTGTTTTTCCATTCCATTAAAACATGTTTTAATTTAAAAATGTAAACTCAAAAAGGTCTGAATCCACATTATCAATCAGTTCTTCAACTATACCCAATAATTGTAACTCTTTCTGGAAAACTAAGTATTTCCTTTTGATATTTCCTTAAAATAACACCCATTCTTTTGAGCAGTCATTAAAACTAAATATAGATGGTTCGGTTATAACCTATTTCTACACTGAATTATTTACAGAGTAGTTGTTAAGGAAAAAAAAACACCTCTTTTTAAAGCTGCATTGTATAATATACAATAGCTGATAATTATACCACTTAACCTACACTATGAACTCTGACTAAGACTTAAGAGCACAAGTTGTATATAATGGCCCTCTGGTACCTTGAGAAACCTCGACAATAGTGAATAAACCAGTTACTCAGAATTTGAAAAGCTGAACATGAAAGTTGTTTTAAATAAATGAAAAATCTTTCACTGTGGTGACTTTTCTCTACCCAGTAATTAAATATCCTTAACTCACAAAATCTTATCTGCTATGGGAAAATCCCACACTAAACCAAGCCTATCAACAAATACCCATTTTTATGGCCACTTTCACTACACAAAGTATCTTCAGAGGAGTCAATACCCAAATCCTTCACAGTTTGTTAATAATAGGAGAGAGAAAATGACATTTTTTACTGAAAGCTCAGAATCTATAGCAATATGGTTTGGGATGGTGGAAGAGCATTGCTGTCTAGAATTCCAGACAGTTCGGTTCAGATCAGTCACTCAGTCATGTCCATTCTTTGTGACTCCATGAACCGCAGCATGCCAGGCCTTCCTGTCCATCACCAACTCCCGGAGTCCACCAAAACCCATGTCCGTTCAGTCGGCGATGCCATCGAACAATCTCATCCTCTGTTCTCCCCTTCTACTCCTGCCCTCAATCTTTCCCAGTATCAGCGTCTTTCAAATGAGTCAGCTCTTCACATGAGGTGGCCAAAGTATTGGGGTTTCGGCTTCAGCATCATTCCTTCCAAAGAACACCCAGGGCTGATTTCCTTTAGAATGGACTGGTTGGATCTCCTTGCAGTCCAAGGGACTCTCAAGAGTCCTCTCCAACACCACAGTTCAAAAGCATAAATTCTTGGGCACTCAGCTTTCTTCACAGTCCAACTCTCACATCTACACATGACTACTGGAAAAACCATAGCCTTGAATAGACGGACCTTTGTTGGCAAAGTAATGTCTCTGCTTTTGAATATGCTGTCTAGGTTGATCATAACTTTCCTTCCAAGGAGTAAGCGTCTTTTAATTTCATGGCTGTAATCACCATCTGCAGTGATTTCTGAGCCCAGAAATATAAAATTAGCCGCTGTTTCCACTGTTTCTCCATCTATTTGCCATGAAATGATGGGTCTGGATACCACGACCTTTGTGTTCTGAATGTTGAGCTTTAAGCCAACTTTTTCACTCTCCTCTTTCACTTTCGTCAAGAGGCTGTTTAGTTCTTCACATTCTGCCATCAGGGTGGTGTCATCTGAATATCTGAGGTTATTAATATTTTTAGCCGAAATCTTGATTCCAGCTTGTGCTTCTTCCAGCCCAGCGTTTCTCATGATGTACTCTGCATAGAAGTTAAATAAGTAGGGTGACAATATACAACCTTGACGGACTCCTTTTCCTTTTGGAACCAGTCTGTTGTTCCATGTCCAGTTCTAACTGTTGCTTCCTGACCTGCATACAGGTTTCTCAAGAGGCAGGTCAGGTGGTCTGGTATTCCATCTCTTTCAGAATTTTCCACAGTTTATCGTGATCCACACAGGCAAAGACTTTGGCATAGTCAATAAAGCAGAAATAGATGTTTTTCTGGGACTCTCTTGCTTTTTCGATGATCCAGCAGATGTTGGCAATTTGATGTGCCTTTTCTAAAACCAGCTTAAACATCTGGAAGTTCACAGTTCACGTATTGCTGAAGTCTGGCTTGGACAATTTTGAGCATTACTTTACTAGTGTGCGAGATGAGCACAACTGTGCGGTAGTTGGAGCATTCTTTGGCATTGCCTTACTTGGGGATTGGAATGAAAACTGACCTTTTCCAGTCCTGTGGCCACTGCTGAGTTTTCCAAATTTGCTGGCATTTTGAATGCAGCACTTTCACAGCATCATCTTTCAGGATTTGAAATAGGTCAACTGGAATTTCATCACCTCCACTAGCTTTGTTCATAGTGATGCTTCCTAAGGCCCACTTGACTTCACATTCCAGGATGTCTGGCTCTAGGTCAGTGATCACAGCATCGTGATTATCTGGGTCGTGAAGATCTTTTTTTGTACAGTTTTTGTGTATTCTTGCCACCTCTTCTTATCATCTTCTGCTTCTGTTAGGTCCCTACCATTTCTGTCCTTTATTGAGCCCATCTTTGCATGAAATGTTCCCTTGGTATCTCTAATTTTCCTGAAGAGATCTCTAGTCTTCCCCATTCTATTGTTTTCCTCTATTTCTTTGCACTGATCACTGAGGAAGGATTTCTTATGTCTCCTTGCTATTCTTTGGAACTCTGCATTCAAATGGGTATACTTTTCCTTTTCTCCTTTGCTTTTTGCTTCCCTTCTTTTCATAGCTATTTGTAAGGCTTCCTCAGACAGCCATTTTGCTGTTTTGCATTTCTTTTTCTTGGGGATGGTCTTGATTCCTATCTCCTGTACAATGTCACGAACCTCCATCCATAGTTCATCAGGCACTCTATCAGATCTAGTCCCTTAAATCTATTTCTCACTTTCACTGTATAGTCAGTCATAAGGGATTTGATTTAGGTCATACCTGAATGGTCTAGTGGTTTTCTCCACTTTCTTCAATTTCAGTCTGAATTTGGCAATAAGGAGTTCATGATCTGAGCCACAGTCAGCTCCTGGTCTTGTTTTTGCTGACTGAATAGAGCTTCTCCATCTTTGGCTGCAAAGAATATAATCAATCTGATTTCGGTGTCGACCATCTGGTGATGTCCATGTGTAGAGTCTTCTCTTGTGTTGCTGGAAGAGGGTGTTTGTTATGACCAGTGCGTTCTCTTGGCAGAACTCTATTAGCCTTTGCCATGCTTTATTCTACACTCCAAGGCCAAATTTGCCTGTTACACCAGGTGTTTCTTGACTTCCTACTTTTGCATTCCAGTCCCCTATAATGAAAAGGACATCTTTTTTGGGTGTTAGTTCTAGAAGGTCTTGTAGGTCTTCTTAGAACCGTGCAACTTCAGCTTCCTCAGTGTTACTGGTCTGTCTATGCCCCCAAATGACCAGTTCCAGACGAGGTAATGACAAATTCCTATTTATTATGACTTCGTATATGAGGGTTCCAGTAAGTTTTGAGAAGACACTTTAACGTGCAGCTAAATCTGACTTTCTTGGGGCTTCAGCAGTTACAAAATCATCAATATCCTAGATTTTCAGCTTTATGAACTGGCTGGATCCTTGCTCAGCATTTCAAATACCTCTCAAAATACTCTTTCTCAGTTCTTTCTGCAAATTAAAGTTTACTTTGATAATCTGGTGTCCAATTTCTCTTATTTGAAGCAAAAAAAAAAAAAACAAAGACCCTGAAAGTAAGACATATCCTTTTATAAATAGAAATATTTAGGTCAAGGCAAGAACTAACTACAAAGAAAAAAGAGAAAAGCTAGGAGAAAGAAACCTCAAAAAAGCAGCAGATTAGGATGACTTAGAATGGGGTAAACAGCCCTCACAACAAGGGTATATTAACTGATGGCATAATTCATGTTCAGTAAGGTGACCCTGAAATAAAATAATTCAAATAACAGTATGTTTGTAAGAGAGTGCCAAACAGCTCTCCTCCAAACAGCATATTAACGGATGGTATATTACATATATTGATGTTCAGATAGGTTACTTGAATTGGAATAATTCAAATAATATATTCTTTTTCTTGAAATTTTAGAAAGCACAAAACACCTTTTGCAATCTAAAACAGTTCAAATAATTTTAATTATTAAGAGGCCACCCTTTTAATTTTCTAGACTAGCTCATTATTCCCTGGTTTCAGGTAATCAAGATTTGCAATATATGTTTGAAGGCTATTAATTTGTGGAACAGAGTTATGTTTAGCTTTACTTTAACTGTACAACGTCAAGCCATTTAACTTTTTTTCCCCAGAAATATTTCTCTCAACTTGTAAAAGACTTCTGTTGCTCTCCTTTGTATTTATTTTATTTTTCTAAGTTATTTAAGAGAGACTAAGTCCTGGCTACAATACCCTGACACGCACAACAGGAGCAACACCTAACAGCAAATGTATTTCAACACTTTAGTACAGCTTATTTTAAAACATAACAAAATGTTTTGTTTTTTTGTCATAACAAAATGACAAAACAAAATCTTAACAGTACTACTGTTTCATCCTCAGAAAAAGGCTCCTCTTTGGAGAAAATATAGAAACATGCACCTTAAATTCCATCATTCTAAAAAATGATTATAAGTTCATGAGAGTTGCCTATAATAAAAATCTTTCTTTGGTAGTAAATCCCTCATCATTCATTGTTTTCTTCTAACACCGAAATGAATCTCTTGGTAAATAATGTCCTATGGCTCTAAACTACCTCTGGATTCTAGAAAAGTTTAATTGCTAAAAGACTATTTCCACAGAACAGACTGATTCCTATTTGTACTTGATCCAAAAATCAAGAATCTGAAACCACACTCTCATAGATAACTTTTCTGCAGAACCACAATGAGACTACTAAATAAAGACAAGCTTAAAGAGATTAACTTTCTAAGGGCTTGAGAGTAATCTCTCAGCACGTTTACTCCTAGTCCAGCAAAAGCTATCCCAACCTGGGACTTCCCTGGTGATCCAGCGGTTAAGACTCCATGCTCCCAAAGCAGAGGGTGCTGGTTCAATCCCGGTCAAGGAACTAAGATCCCACATGCTGCACAGCATGGCCCAAAACCAAAGCCAAATCAAGACTACACTTTAACACAAATGATTAAAAAACAAAAACAAAGTTATCCTAACCAATAGGAACTATAATAGGTTGAATACAAGCCTGAATATACGTACGGTAGCCTGTCTCGGGAAAAGAGAAGTGAAATCCATCCCAGAAGATATATTATTATATAGATTTGGACATACCATGGGGCAAATCACTTGTGAAATCTAATACATAAAGTAAAACATTCCTCACAGATACTATGAAATCAGACCATAAAGGTAGATATCCTGATACTTCATAAGGAAAATGATTACTTATTATTTTATTAAAGCAAGATACATCTATGGAACGTTAGTGAAAGTGAAAATGTTAGTTACTCAGGTATATCCAACTCTTTGCAACTCCATGGACTACAGCCTGCCAGCTTCCTCTGTCCATGGGATTCTCCAGGCAAGAACACTGGAGTGGGTTGCCGGGCCCTCCTCCAGGGGATCTTCCCAACCCAGGGATTGAACCCAGGTCTCCCACACTGCGGGCATATTCTTTACTGTCTGAGTCACCTGCGAACTCCATGAAACCTAGTGTACCCTCCAAACTTAAAGCTAAGTATAAGGCTTAATTACGATTTTCCAGTAAAGTTATATAAAACCAAGCCAGTTTTTTAAAAAAAAAAGGAAAGAAAGAACCTTGAATATTTGAAAATATTTACTTATACTATCGGGCGTTTTCACTGAAACTCCTCCGCAACTCCAAACAAAAGCCCACAATCCCAGACAATAATGTCTCTCGCCATCCTAAAGGCAGTTTAATCCCTCTGACCCAAAGGCCACATGTTCCCCTTGTGTTCTGGATTCCGTCCTCTCCCATCCCAAGGATCTGCTTCACAAGGCCCATCCCCTCCAACCTGCACATTCAACTTTTCCATGGCTACTCAATATAAACATGAACCGTAGAAAAAGCATCCTGCCCCTTTCAACTGTTCTGTTTTCTTCACAGCCAGATGTTATGAAATTGCTATCTCTATTTCTTCAACTCCATTTCTGTAACTGGCTGAATTGTGAATTCCTCCTCTATCAATGCCACAAAACTGTTCTCCTGAAGGCCACTGATGACACCTATATTGAAATATCCAATGGACACTAAATTCTCAGCATTCATTACCTTTCCATGGTATCTGACATTTACAGAAAATCACTCCTCATCTGGCTTTTAAGACACTATTCTCTAAAAACAAAACAAAGACATTATTCTCTTGATTTTCCTTGCTCATTCTCTCAATCTCTTTTGTAGATTGATATACCTTGATTCCCTTTTAAATCTCAGCACTCTACCAGCACAAAAATTTAGTTCTCCACACTCTTCAAAACCATAATTTCAAATGTCTTTAAAGGTGACGCCAACTTCTAATCTAGTCTCCCGAACTCGACTCGAGAGTATCTTTTCCCTCTATGCACTCTAAAACTGCACTCATTCTTCATTTCTTTTGTAAACCCCATCTCAGTAAATGAAATATCCCGATAACAGCCGGTCAAGGATCAGCTTGTGGTTTCTTTCCTCTTCTGTTCCTTATGCCCCACATCCAACGTCACACCAATTTCTATCAAATTCAACTTCCTGCAAGCTTTGAGATCACTTCCCTCTTGCCCTAACTTGATTTCTACCCTCTTCACTTGGAGTATTTTAAGAGTCTCCTGTTTCTGCACATTCAGCCTCTCTCCTCACTCTTTTCCAGCCCATCCATCCACCACATGCTACTAGAGGAAATCCCTGTACAAAAACAAATCTCAGAGTATTTCCTACCAAAAATATTTCAGTGATTCCCCACATTTTTCAGCATAAACTTAAAACTTTTCTACTCTACCCTCAAGGGACACTGTGGCTGCAAGGCTTGACCGCTGCAAGCCTTCTACCCTCTGCTGCCCACATTCCATCCTGGGTGTTCTTAACACAAAATAACCCACTATCCTCAAACACACCATGCTGGCTTATGCCAACATGCGATGCCCTTGACACAAATTTTCTTCTTGACTTATCCACTAAGTTTCTACTAGGAAGTCTTTTTCTTAAAAAACTCATTTTCCCTTGAATTACGATTTGGCCTTCATTACTTCATGCAAAAATGGGCTCAATAAAGGACAGAAATGGTAGGGACCTAACAGAAGCAGAAGATATTAAGAGGTGGCAAAAATACACAGAAGAACTGTAAAAAAGAAATCTTCATGACCCAGATAATCACCATGGTGTGATCACTCACCTACAGCCAGACATCCTGGAATGTGAAATCAAGGGGGCCTTAGGAAGCATCACTACAAACAAAGCTAGTGGAGGTGACAGAATTTCAGTTGAGCTATTTCAAGTCCTAAAAGATGATGTTGTGAAAGTGCTGCACTCGATATGCCAGCAAATTTGGAAAACTCAGCAGTGGCCACAGGACTGGAAAAGGTCAGTTTTCATTCCAATCCCCAAGTAAGGCAATGCCAAAGAATGCTCAGACTACCGCACAACTGCACTCATCTCACACGCTAGTAAAGTAATGCTCAAAATTTTCCAAGCCAGGCTTCAGCAATACGTGAACTGTGAACTTCCAGATGTTCAGGTTTTAGAAAAGGCAGAGGAACCAGAGAGCAAATTGCCAACATCCGCTGGATCATCATAAAAGCAAGAGAGTTCCAGAAAAACATTTATTTCTGCTTTATTGACTATGCCAAAGCCTTTGCCTGTGTGGATCACAATAAACTGTGGAAAATTCTGAAAGAGATGGGAATACCAGACCACCTGACCTGTCTCTTGAGAAACCTATATGCAGGTCAGGAAGCAACAGTTAGAACTGGACATGGAACAACAGGCTGGTTCCAAATAGGAAAAGGAGTACGTAAAGGCTGTATATTGTCACCCTGCTTATTTAATTTATATGCAGAGTACATCATGAGAAACGCTGGGCTCGGAGAAGCACAAGGTGGAATCAAGATTGCTGGGAGAAATATCAATAACCTCAGATATGCAGATGACACCACCCTTACGGCAGAAAGTGAAGAAGAACTAAACAGCCTCTTGATGAAAGTGAAAGAGGAAAGTGAAAAAGTTGGCTTAAAGCTCAACATTCAGAACACAAACATCATGGCATCTGGACCCATCACTTCATGGCAAACAGATGGGGAAACAGTGGAAACAGTGGCTGAGTTTATTTCTGGGGGCTCCAAAATCACTGCAGATTGTGACTGCAGCCATGAAATTAAAAGACGCTTACTCCTTGGAAGGAAAGTTATGACCAACCTAGATAGCATATTCAAAAGCAGAGACATTACTTTGCCAACAAAGGTCCGTTTAGTCAAAGCTATGGTTTTTTCCAGTGGTCATGTATGGATGTGAAAGTTGGACTATAAAGAAAGCTGAGCGCCAAAGAATTGATGCTTTTGAACTGTGGTGTTGGAGAAGACTCTTGAGAATCCCTTGGACTGCAAGGACATCCAACCAGTCCATCCTAAAGGAGATCAGTCCTGAATATTCATTGGAACTGGAAGGACTGATGCTGAAGCTGAAACGCCAATACTTTGGCAAACTGATGCGAAGAGCTGACTCATTGGAAAAGACCCTGATGTTGGGAAAGATTGAGGGCAGGAGGCAAGGGGACGACAGAGGATGAGATGGTTGGATGGCATCACCAACTCAATGGACGTGAGTTTGAGTAAAGTCCAGGAGTTGGTGATGGACAGGGCATGCTGCAGTTCATGGGATCGCAGAGTTAGACACGACTGAGCGACTGAATTGACTGACTGACTGACTTCAGTAAAATTGCTCTTGTCAAGTAAGCAAGGTGCTCCCTTCAACCACCTGCATTAGATTTTAGAATCCACTCCTCAGGCTGTAAGTTGACCTGTCAGCATTAACTGACAGAATGATTCACTCCTTTCATTTCTAAAGGTCAGAAAAAGTGCCAGTCAAGAGCATGGACTCTGAAGTCAGTCTGCTAAGTCACTTCAATCGTGTCCGACTCTGTGCGACCCCAGAGATGGCAGCCCAGCAGGATCCCCCACCCCTGGGATTCTCCAGGCAAAAACACTGGAGTGGGTTGCCATTTCCTTCTCCAATTGAAGTCAGTCTGCCTGGGTTCAATTTCTAACTTACACCCACCTTATAAGCCTGGGCAAGTTCTCTGGTTTCTATGCTTCTGCCCTGCACCCCTCCATCCCCTCAGTCTCTACTTAACAAGGTGGTCAAAGTGATCTTTTTGAAAAATATAAGTTAGATCAGTTACTGAAAAAATATCTGATGACCCAAAGCTGGAAACAATCTGTATGTCCTCTGGATAAACAAACCGGTTCACACTCCTCGGCTCTCCAAAGAAACAAACTATTAACACACGCAGATGAATCCCACGTGGGTTTTGTTAAGACAGTGAAAGCAGAGCCAAAGAATGCATAGTGCATGACTTCATTCATGACACTCTGGGAAAGGCAAAGTTATAGGCACAGAAAGTAGCAACAGTGTCAAGAACAGGAGGTGGAGGAGGGGCTGAGTGTAAAAGAACGGAGGAGCACCAGGAAGTTTTGGGGAGATGGAACTATTTTTTATAATGTTTGTAGTTACATAACACTACGCATCTGTCACAACCAAAAGAACTGTCTACACACAAAATGAAATTTACTGTATGTAAAATTAAAAAAAAAATTAACCAAAGTGTCAGGGAACCCAAAATGGAATAAAAACTGTAACAAATGATCATAATTGTATTAAAAATGGATAACAAACCCACACTTCAGGGGTAGGGAGAAAAGATTTAACCTAAAATACTCTGAAAAACAGTACTTTCTTTACTGTAAGGCTAAAGACGAAAAAAGTCAGTCACTTCAGTTCAGTCATTCAGTCATGTCTGACTCTTTGTGACCTCATGGACTGCAGCATGCCAGGCTTCCCTGTCCATCACCGACTTCCGGAGCTTGCTCAAACTCATGTCTGTTGAGTTGGTGATGCCATCCAACCATCTTATGAAAAAAAATACTATTGTACTCTAGCCAGTAAAACTGTTTTTCCCAGGGGTATAGGTTAGCAACTGCAAAATTACTTTATGGGTATATATGGGTATGAAATTACTTTATGGGTATACATGGTTAACAAATAAGTAAAACTACTATCGATCATGAGAGCCTGGTCTCTCATCTTTGGAGAACAAAGTTACAAAGGAAAGGGGAAAGGGTAGAAAGAATGCTGTGGTGGTAGTGGAGGTATCAGAATGAACTTATACCTTTATTATATATACAAACAGATACAGAAAAAAAATAGATGCCAACTGTTTTTCAAACTGTCTGCTGAGAGGACCATGACACCTTACTAACAACAAGCACATACAGCACCCAGGCCTTGGTTTCAAAGTATCATCCTCTAATAAAGGGAACTTCTAATAAAATAAAACTTCCTTGGAGAAGGGGCTGATTCCAGGACTGGGGCAGGGAAAAGACAAGATGGGCCTGGAGACTGTGATAGTGCAAATGTTCAAAGGAGGAAGCACTATGGAACTGCCCACGAGCCAACCTGAAGGACTTCTTCACGTCAAAGCTAGAACAGAACTATTACAGAATTTGATTACAGATAACCCATTGAAAAAATTAATAGCTATGAGTCCACACGAGGCCTGATTAGTTAAAATAAATGTGAGTGAAGAAATAGCTCTTACAGAAAAATTCCAATCAATAGATGATGAATGATGATAGAAAATCACCACTAGAATATCAGAGGAACAACGGTACAGGCAAGATCTACCAATGGATGGTAAGACTAGTGGGTGGAAGTTTAGAGTTAAAGAGAAATAGGATATCTGCATGGTATCAAAGTACCTCCCCGCAAATATTTATTAATTACAAGAGGAAAATAATAACAGAATGAAGAAACCCAGCAGATACCACAAGTAATTGAGATTAACACCACTAGTCGTAAGACATATGCCTTTAAATTTGATACACAGAGAAAGGCACATTCCTCCTGTGGTATTCTTGTTAAATGCATAAGCTTCATGTAATCATGAGAAAATATCAGACAAAATCAAATCAAGGGACATTCTACTAACTGGCTAGTTCTTCTCAAATGTCAAGGTCATGCAAGGCAAAGCAAGATTTAGGAACAGTCAGTCTGGAGAAGAAGAAGACATGACAATCAATGCATGGTGGGATTCTGGAATAGATCCTAGAACAGGAAAGGACACTAGCAGGAAAACTGGTAAAATCCAAACAGCTTATAGTTTATAGTGATGCACCACTTTCCATTTCTAAGTTTTGATCATTACAGTATGGTTACACAAGATGTTAACATTAGGGAAAATTGAGTGAAAAGCACATGGGAACACTTGGTACTTTTTCTTTTCTGTAAGTCTCAAATTATTTCAAGGGCTTCCCTGATGGGTCAGTGGTTAAAGAGTCTGCCTGCCAATGCAGGAGACACGGGTTCAATCCCTGATCAGGGAAGGTCTCACACGATGCAGAGCAACTAAGCCACAACCACTGAGCCACAGTGAGAAGCCTGTGCACGGCAAAGAGAGTAGCTCCTATCGCCACAACTAGAGAAAAGTCTTCACAGCAACAACGACCCAGCATAGCCAAGAATAAACAAAAAAATTTTTTTAATTGACAAAGGAGGCAAGAATATACAATGGATTAAAGACAATCTCTTTAACAAGTGGTGCTGGGAAATCTGGTCAACCACTTGTAAAAGAATGAAACTAGAACACTTTCTAACACCATACACAAAAATAAACTCAAAATGGATTAAAGATCTCAACGTAAGACCAGAAACTATAAAACTCCTAGAGGAGAACATAGGCAAAACACTCTCTGACATACATCACAGCAGGATCCTCTATGACCCACCTCCCAGAATATTGGAAATAAAAGCAAAAATAAACAAATGGGACCTAATTAAACTTAAAAGCTTCTGCACATCAAAGGAAACTATTAGCAAGGTGAAAAGACAGGCTTCAGAATGGGAGAAAATAATAGCAAATGAAGCAACTGACAAACAACTAATCTCAAAAATATACAAGCAACTCCTACAGCTCAACTCCAGAAAAATAAATGACCCAATCAAAAAATGGGCCAAAGATCTAAATAGACATTTCTCCAAAGAAGACATACAGATGGCTAACAAACACATGAAAAGATGCTCAACATCACTCATTATCAGAGAAATGCAAATCAAAACCACTATGAGGTACCATTTCACACCAGTCAGAATGGCTGCGATCCAAAAGTCTACAAATAATGAATGATGGAGAGGGTGTGGAGAAAAGGGAACCCTCTTACACTGTTGGTGGGAATGCAAACTAGTACAGCCACTATGGAGAACAGTGTGGAGATTCCTTAAAAAACTGCAAATAGAACTGCCTTATGACCCAGCAATCCCACTGCTGGGCATACACACTGAGGAAACCAGAAGGGAAAGAGACACGTGTACCCCAATGTTCATCGCAGCACTGTTTATAATAGCCAGGACATGGAAGCAACCTAGATGTCCATCAGCAGATGAATGGATAAGAAAGCTGTGGTACATATACACAATGGAGTATTACTCAGCCATTAAAAAGAATACATTTGAATCAGTTCTAATGAGGTGGATGAAACTGGAGCCTATTATACAGAGTGAAGTAAGCCAGAAGGAAAAACACCAATACAGTATACTAACGCATATATATGGAATTTAGAAAGATGGTAACGATAACCCTGTATACGAGACAGCAAAAGAGACACTGACATATAGAACAGTCTTATGGACTTTGTGGGAGAGGGAGAGGGTGGGAAGATTTGGGAGAATGGCATTGAAACATGTAAAATATCATGTATGAAACGAGATGCCAGTCCAGGTTCAATGCACGATACTGGATGCTTGGGGCTAGTGCACTGGGACGACCCAGAGGGATGGTATGGGGAAGGAGGAGGGAGGAGGGTTCAGGATGGGGAACACATGTATACCTGTGGTGGATTCATTTTGATATTTGGCAAAACTAATACAATTATGTAAAGTTTAAAAATAAAATTAAATTAAAATAAATAAATAAATAAATAAAATTACTTAAAAATAATAAGTTAAAAAATTGTACCCAAAGACTCCACATCTCATTATGAATTAAATTCCAGGTTCCATGTGGTCCAGTCCCCAGGTATCACTCTGACCTTGGCTCCCACACTTCTCCCATTCTTCTTGTTTGAGCTGCATGGCTTCTGTCAACCATAAAGAGAACCAGCACTGGACCACTTCAGGGCCTATACTCACTACTCCTTTGCCTGAAACATTCTTTCCCAACTTACCTACCGGCTGTCTCTGCTTGACTATCACATTACCAGAGAGGTCATCCTTAACTTTCCTCTGTAAAATGTGCTCTCCCCCATCACGCTCTATCTCCCCTATTTTAGTTTTCTTCACAGCAGGTATCACCATCTGGCATACAATGTTTATTTATCATCAGGCTCCAGCAGTATATCGTTAGCTCTATGAGACTAGAGACTTTGTACATTTTGTTCAATGCTGTACCTCCAGTATCTGGAAGAGCAACTGTTACATACGAGGTGCTCAATAATGATGAATGAGTGACTCTTCTCAAAGCATCAAGCCCTCCAGTAAGCTTTACTTGTTCTCACCTCACCCTAAACTTTCAGATGCTGCTCTCTTTTTTCTAGTCTCAGGGTACCCTATGCAGAGCTATTTTCCTGAAAGTCTCTTTCACTGCAAAAAGGCATCATAGCAGTTTCAGCTCTGTTTTAGATTTTTATGACAAGTTAAAAAAAAAACAAGATAAAAGGGAAATATTCCATTATGAAGAAGAATCAAATAATGCCTCATTAAAAGAAAAATGGAATACTAGTGATTTCACAAAGAGAACTATCCATTATTTTGGAGTTAAAATAATTGGTAAAAATATTCATCATGTTCAAAATAATTTTAGGTATTAATGAGAATATCATGAAGTCAATGTCTTTAAACATCTCTCATGGAAAAGCAGTAACTAAACTAAATTTAAAGAAAAATTTTCAAAGTTTCCATTCCCACTGCCTTAAAAATGTAATTCATCTAAGAAATATCTGATTTTTATATCAAATGTCAACAGCTACTTCAATTTTTTTATATAACAGGTTATTAGTAGAACACTTCAGAATTCTGCGAGAATAATGCGGATATGATAATAACAATTCCTAGGTCAGTGGTTCTCAAACTTTAGTCTGTATTGGTGTCACCTAAAGGACCTGTGAAAACACAGGTTTTGGGGGCTCCATTACTCAGTAAGGCTCGGGCAGGGCCTGAGAATTTATACTTCGAACAAGTCTATAGTGATGCTTGTGTTGCTACTTTGGAGACTGCACACTGAGAACTGCTTACTGATCTAGGCAAAATTTCTGTGCTCTATTCAGTGATTCTGTAACTAAAAAGATACAAAAAAATCTACATGACATATCGCTGTTTTAGTACTTAACAAATTGAGAATAACCAGGATCTTAATGCACCTCAAAGGGCTCGCCCTGGTCACATAAAGTTTATTTGATAAGTTGTAATCTTAGCCTGGGAAACAGTGCTTCAGGTGGATCTCCGTTGACAGTGTTAATGGATTATGGGAACATTTCTCTTCAGTAGCCTGAAAGAACAAGTCCAACCACTCATCACTTCTGATTTATTTACCCAGGTTTATTTACCCACGGAGCTTGTCAAATGCCAAATATATTGCATTAACTAGACTATCCATAAATTACAATGGGTATCAGGTAGTAGCAAAAGTATTAACAGAGCTCAAGACTGTGGTCAAAGAATTAAAAGTATTAACAGCTGTTTTCATGTTTTATCTTTTCATAAAAGATAATCAGAGAAATTAAATACCAATGTGGCTGAAATAAACAAGAAAAAAAAAAAAAGAAGGATGATGTGGAAATTCAGTACAGAATTATCTCTACTACACAACTTCACAGAATAAAATAAATAATTATGATGCATACGCATTCAAGCATTAGAAGTGTTGAAAAACAACAGCTGAAAATGCTCAAAGTGGCGCGGCTGATTCAGTGGAGGAGCACGTTGTTCAGGTGGCTTACACATAAGCTCTCTAAAAGACAGCCAAATCCAGCACTTACGCTAATTTTGTTAAAGACTTCAAAAGATATCAAAACATGGTAGAAAATATGTATTTCTAAATTGTAGCTGCATTCATAATTTCAATGCTTGGTCTTGAGTTGGCTACACCTGAGGCTGATGAAAAATGCAACAAACATAATTCTTTGATAGAAAAGTATAGTTTAATGTCTTGGCAGGTTAGTAACACAGTGAGGCTGGTTTTAATTGATGCCATTTCCTTAACGGCAACTCAGGATGTTGAGAATGAAAAGTAACTCATTGTGATTATCTTGAAGATGGGACCCCTATCATTCTTTGTGTAAATAGTCATCCTTTCTGTTTGTAAATATACAAAGATTTGAGTTTTCAGGAATACCACACGTTTTTTAGTTCTTTGTGGATGCTCAGGAAAATTTATGTTACTGAAATAAAGGTTTTTCAATCCTTATGTAAAGTGAGCTTCAGAAAAACAAGAAATTACCCAAACATAACAATTTCTTCTATACTATGTTTATATCTTCAGAATTTATGTATGAAAACATTTCTGAGACCTACTTAATTGCACATGAGTACTTTAGTTGGCTCAGACAATCAAGGTACAATCCAGAAGTTTATCAGTAGATACGTGATGATATATTCCACTGGCCAATCAGTAAATTCTCACTGCAATGTGTGGTAATGTTAGGATTCTTCTGCTCTCAAAGATAGAGCCCACACTCTGTCACAGAAGAAAATTTAGACTGTGTTCCAACAAAGAAGAATGAATCTGAGAAAACTCTAATAGCTGAAAACTATTAGGAGGTTAAATATTTTATTGGAAATATATATTGCTTTGATAATGCCTTCTTAGTTTAATGCCAGTAGCAAATTACCAAGAGGGAAAAAAAAAAGAATAATGGATTGATAATGATGTTAACCAAACAGTAGGTGGTTAACAAATTATTTCAACGGTCACCAAATAAGAGATGACTCAAAAATGGTGTATAATCACTGACTTAACATAAAAAGAAATGAATCTTTGATACATCTAATAGTCAATGCTGCTGCAGAAACAGAATGATTTCTTGAAGAAAAAAAGTGGCACCAATGGAGCCCAAACATCAGCAGAAACAAGAGATCAAACATATTCTTTCAACTTCTCACCTTTTGTTTTAAATGCACATGGATTCAGAACACGCTGAATAAAGGTATCAGTGAAAAAAATGTTAATAATACCGGCCCTGCAGCTGATGACAATGAGGCACTCACCTGACTGACAAGAGAACTATGATTCTACAGGTAAATTAAATATTTAAAAAATAAGTGAAATCTCTTCATTTTAAAACAGCACATAATTTTAAAAATTCTGCATAGAGTACTTAAGAGACACTTATACAGGGTATAAACATTTTATAGACAGAAGAAACTGCAAGTTAAGGTATAAATACAATGGTATACATTCTTAAAAGTTCTATGAAAATAATACTTTAAGGTAGAAACTGCCCCTCATTCTAATTACCTACAAAGGTAGTAAAGTGAGGTATTCTAATCATATTTGTGAAAAGAATGCAAAAATCATGAAGGGGTTGTGGGCCTGATTTGTTGTATTTAACAGTACTGTTATGATATGTGTGAGCAGATGGTTTATTTTAGAGATTCCTTATACTATTCCTTCAAATAAATATATATATTATAATGGAATATTTCATACAATGGTAAAGTTAAAACCTCTTTTGATGTCAAAAAGGTATGTGTAGTAAGAGTCTAGAAAAATCTGAAAATTAAAACATTGAATTTTAGAATTTAAGATTCCATCAGTATATTATATTAACCCTTACCATTTGAAAACAAGACTAGTGATACCAGTATTGGTTGTCACAAAAACTACAAATTATTAAAGGGGAACCAAACTAGATTCCTATGAGACAGAGGAGAGGAAACATTTAGCCGTAGTTCATGAGCTTAAAAGAAAACCTACTTCCAACTCGGTGTATATTAGCAATACGAGGAGGTTACCTGACTACTAGTTTCACTTATGGCTTCCAGGAGCTTTTCAACTGCTGCTTGTAGTCGAGAGCTGATATTCAGCATCAGTTCTTCGTTTTCAGGGTCTATTTCAGGCCCAGTGAAGCCACTCCTCGCGAGCCGCTGTGACAGCTCTGTCCCTTCCTCAGCTGCTTTGGACCACATGCTACTGTCACTTCCAGAATAAGGTATAGATTCATCTGTAATGAGAATTATTTTGAAGGTATAAATAAAGTACAAGGAATCATTTTAGTAAAAAAACAAAAGTATAAAATAAAATCAAATTAAAACTTGAAATCACTGGAATGAAAGTGTTATTAAGATAACACTGTAACAAAACAAAATAGGCAAATTCAGAACGCAGTATTATTTGATGACCTACCAGGTATAAGAATGGGAAGAATAATGCTATGCTAATAGGGCTTTGCATAAGTTAATACTTGAGAGTTAGTAGTTTTCCTTTGATAAAAAGTTTTAAAATATCTTTCAACAGATATTTACTAAATGCCCACCGTGCAGGGTTTACTAAGTAATGGAGATGTATAGGTGGCAAGATGTGGCTCCTACCCTCAAGGACATTACACACAAGGGCAATGAGAGAACAAATATTCACACAACAACATAAAAAGAAAACACGGTACAATGGGATATTCCAAGTGTATGGAAAGATGGAAGTCTTGATTCTGTATGGAGAAAACACTCTGATTTCTGAGCACTATCCTGGGCAGCACCGCCTGCTTGGCTAGACAGTAAAAGGGACTAAGACCTTTCTGTAACTGGTTACTCCCAGGTGGCTCGGTGGGTAAAGAATCTGCCTGCAATGCAGGAGACACAGGAGACATGGATTCATGAAGACCCCCTGGAGGAGGGCAAGGCAACCCCCTCCAGTATTCACACCTGGAGCATCCCATGGGCAGAGGAAGCTGGAGGGCTATGGGTCCATAGCATTGCAAAGATTCGGACACGACTGAAGCAACTGTGCATGCAGAACGCATACCAGGAAGAGGTTAGACTAATAAACAGTTCTAATTTAAACTGTGGCCTTATGTTTCCACGCTAGTCTTTTTTCTTATGTAAAGAAAACTGAGTTTACATGGGCAGAGATAAAGCTTTGGAAGTGCTTTCTCTAAACTGAAATAAAAGCATAGGTTATTTATCGCTTCCATGGAATACTGTACTCATCTGTGGCAGCTTGCTATAATAGAACAATGAAATTTCCTGAAGAGGAACTATCTATTCTTTTATTAACGTGTACCACATATTTATCAGTAACTGTGCAAAGTTAACAAATTAAAAGCAGAAGAAATTTAAATTTTCAAGGTACTTGGAATAAATATTCAGTTTGATACAATCACCCAGGAGAATAAAAGCTATTCTTTAAAATGTTTTGCTACAATAGCTGGTGCCATATGGAAGTCTCTCAATCTCAAGCAGTAAAAATATCAGATGCAATTTCAGATACAAGATCTGAAATCAGCACAATTCAACATTCTCAAAGTACCTTCTCTGTATAAGTCACTGGCTGAAGAATCCACAACTGTATACCAGAAAATGACTTAAAATGTTTGCTATTATATAGTGGTGGTGGTTTAGTCACTAAGTTGTGTCTGACTCTTGCTATTACATGTGCTGTGTGCTTAGTTGCTCAGCAAAAGTTGACAAATTTACTTTTAACTTCATGGCTGCGGTCACCATCTGCAGTGATTTTGGAGCCCAAGAAAATAAAGTCTGTCACTGTTTCCCCATCACTGTTTCCCCATCAGATGCCATGATCTTCATCTCTTGAATGTTGAGTTTTAAGCCACCTTTTTCACTCTCCTCTTTCACTTTCATCAAGAAGCTCTTTAGATACTTTTCGGTTTCTGCCATAAGGGTGGTGTCTCTGCATATCTGAGGTTACTGGTATTTTTCCCAGCAATCTTGATTCCAGCTTGTGCTTCATCCAGCCCAGCATTTTACATGATGTACTCTGCATATAAGTTAAATAAGCATGGTGACAATACACAGCCTTTACGAACTCCTTTCCCAATTTGCAACCAGTCCATTGTTCCATGTCTGGTTCTACCTGTTGCTTCTTGACCTGCATACAGATTTCTCAAGAGGCAGGTCAGGTGGTCTGGTATTCCCATCTCTTGGAAGAATTTTCCACAGTTTGTTGTGATCCACAGTCAAACGCTTTGGTGTAGTCAATAAAGCAGAAGTAGATGTTTTTCTGGAACTCTCTTGCTTTTCCTATGATCCAACGGATGTTGGCAATTGGATCTCTGGTTCCTCTGCTTTTTCTAAATCGAGCTTGAACCAGTTCTTGGTTGATGTACTGTTGAAGCCTCACTTGGAGAATTTTGAGCATTACATTGCTGGCATGTGAGATGAGTGCAATTGTGTGGTAGTTTGAGCATTCTTTGGCATTGCCTTTCTTTGGAATTGGAGTGAAAACTGACCTTTTCTAGTCCTGTGGCCACTGCTGGGTTTTCCAAATTTGCTGGCACACTGAGTGCAACACTTCAAGAGCATTTGAAGTAGGAAGTCAAGAGATACCTGGAGGAACAGGCAAGTTTGGCCTTGTAGTACAAAATGAAGTAGGGCAAAGGCTAACAGAGTTTTGCCAAGAGAGCACACTGGTTATGGCAAATACCCTCTTCCAACAACACAAGAGAAGACTCTACACATGGACATCACCAGATGGTCAATAATGAAATATTGATAATAGTCTTTGCAGCCGAATGGAGAAGCTCTACACAGTCAGCAAAAACAAGACCGGGAGCTGACTGTGGCTCAGATCATGAACTCCATATTGCAAAATTCGTACTTAAATTGAAGAAAGTAGGGAAAACCACTAGACCATTCAGGTATGACCTACATCAAATCCCTTATGACTATACAGTGGAAGAGACAAATAGATTCAAGGGATTAGATCTGATAGAGTGCCTGAAGAACTATGGACAGAGATTCATGACACTGCAAAGGAGGTGGTGATCAAATAAAAACTGAATGTATTGATAATAGGGACTAACAGTTTATAAATATTCATGAGTTCAAAATTACCTTAGATTTCAAAATGAGTTCAGATATTGTACAATGTATACTACAAAGTCACTAGATAAAGTTAATGTAGCCTAAAAAATGAATGATATTTTTGATGAAGCAAGAAATATTAATAGTTTACAATTGGTTACATATATTGGAAAAATACATATATCACATATTTAGCTGAGGAAGTAAATGCATTCTAGTGACATTTTCTTTTAATGGATACAGAGAATTTAGCAAATCTGAGGTAAGATCATGGTCTGATATGATGATAAGGCTTTGTGGAGTCAAAGAACGTGGAGAAGCAAGAATGAGGTAGGACAGAGAGCTGAGAAAGGGTAGCTAAAAGTAGGCTGGATCCAAGTTGGGAATGGCCTTATGTTTTAAGAAACTGGGGGCTTTGTTATTCATAATGGAAAAGTATATAATTTTTTGAATAAGAGTATCAATTCTATGAACCAGGAAGCAAGCTGTATCAATGCAGAAGGAGGGGTTAGAAAAGAAGAGTCTGGTTAGAGAGCTATTTCAATTGTCCAGATGAGAAATGATAAAGATGGACCAGGGCTGGTTACAGGCTGGAAAAAATGGAATGTGTAAGACAACGAAGAAAGAAAAGCAGTAAAAGAAGACTGAGTTTTTCCAGCTTAGATGACTTTCAGATGACAGAAGAGTCTTTAGCAGAAATACTAAAAAGCATGAAAATATTAAATAATAAAAAGCATGAAAAAAGGATTAGTCTGAACTGTTAATGGGCTACATGGAGGAGAGACAATAGACAATAACGTTTGGAAATTTGGGAGTCATTTGTAGAAAGGTGCCATAATCTTAGTTTTCTGAATGTTTAGCTTTAAGCCAACTTCTCACTCTCCTCTTTCACTTTCATCAAGAGGCTCTTTAGTTCTTCACTTTCTGCCATGAGGGTGGTGTCATCTGCATATCTAAGGTTATTGGTATTTCTCCCGGCAATCTTGATTCCAGCTTGTGCTTCCTCCAGCCCAGTGTTTCTCATGATGTACTCTGCATATAAGTTAAATAAGCAGGGTGACAATATGCAGCCTTGACGTACTCCTTTTCCTATTTGGAACCAGTCTGTTGTTCCATGTCCAGTTCTAACTATTGCTTACTGACCTGCATACAGGTTTCTCAAGAGGCAGGTCAGGTGGTCTGGTATTCCCATCTCTTTCAGCATTTTCCACAGTTTATTGCGATCCACACAGGCAAAGGCTTTGGCATAGTCAATAAAGCAGAAATAGATGTTTTTTCTGGAACTCTCTTGCTTTTTCCATGATCCAGCGGATGTTGGCAATTTGATCTCTGGTTCCTCTGCCTTTTCTAAAACAACCTTGAACAATCTGGAAGTTCACGGTTCATGTATTGCTGAAGCCTGGCTTGGAGAATTTTGAGCATTACTTTACTAGCGTGTGAGATGAGTGCAATTGTGCGGTAGTTTGAGCATTCTTTGGCATTGCCTTACTTGGGGACTAGAATGAAAACTGACCTTTTCCAGTCCTGTGGCCATTGCTGAGTTTTCCAAATTTGCTGGCATATTGAGTGCAGCACTTTCACAGCATCATCTTTCAGAATTTGAAAGAGCTCAACTGGAATTCCATCACCTCCACTAGCTTTGTTCATAGTGATGCTTCATAAGGCCCACTTGACTTCACTTTCCAAGATGTCTGACTCTAGGTGAGTGATCACACCATCGTGATTATCTGGGTCGTGAAGATCTTTTTCGTATAGTTTTTCTGTGTATTCTTGCCACCTCTTCTTATTATCTTCTGCTTCTGTTAGGTCCCTACCATTTCTGTCCTTTATTGAGCCCATCTTTGCATGAAATGTTCCCTTGGTATCTCTAATTTTCTTGAAGAGATCTCTAGTCTTCCCCATTCTATTGTTTTCCTCTGTTTCCTTTCATTGATCGCTGAGGAAGGCTTTCTTATGTCTCCTTGCTATTCTTTGGAACTCTGTATTCAAATGGGTATACCTTTTCTTTTCTCCTTTGCTTTTCACTTCTCTTCTTTTCACAGCTATTTGTAAGGCCTCCTCAGACAGCCATTTTGCCTTTTTGTATTTCTTTTTCTTGGGGATGGTCTTGATTCCTGTCTCCTGTACAATGTCACAAACCTCCATCCATAGTTCATCAAGCACTCTGTCTATCAAATCTAGTCCCTTAAATCTATTTCTCACTTCTACTGTATAATCATAAGGGATTTGACTTAGGTCATACCTGAATGGTCTAGTGGTTTTCCCTATTTTCTTCAATTTCAGTCTGAATTTGACAGTAAGGAGTTCCTGATCTGAGCCACAGTCAGCTCCCGGTCTTGTTTTTGCTGACTGTATAGAGCTTCTCCATCTTTGGCTGCAAAGAACATAATCTGATTTCGGTGTTGACCATCTGGTGATGTCCATGTGTACGGTCTTCTCTTGTGTTGTTGGAAGAGGGTGGTTGCTATGACCAGTGCGTTCTCTTGGCAGTACTCTATTAACCTTTGCCCTGCCTCATTCTGTACTCCAATGCCAAATGTGCCTGTTACTCCAGGTGTTTCTCGACTTTCTGCTTTTGCATCACTTCATGGCAAATAGATGGGGAAATAGTGGACACAGTGGCTGACTTTATTTTTCTGGGCTCAAAAATCACCACTGATGATGATTGCAGCCATGAAATTAAGACTCTTGCTCCTTGGAAGGGAAGTTATGACCAACATGATTAGCATATTCAAAAGCAGAGACATTACTTTGCCAACAAAGGTCCGTCTAGTCAAGGCTATGGTTTTTCCAGTGGTCATGTATGGATGTGAGAGTTGGACTATAAAGAAAGCTGAGCACTGAAGAATTGATGCTTTTAAACTGTGGTGTTGGAGAAGACTCTTGAGAATCCCTTGGACTGCAAGGAGATCCAACCAGTCCATCCTAAAGGAGATCAGTCCTGGGTGTTCATTGGAAGGACTGATGTTGAAGCTGAAACTCCAATACTTTGGCCACTTGATGCGAAGAGCTGACTCATTTGAAAAGACCCTGATGTTGGGAAAGATTGAGGGCAGGAGGAGAAGGGGACGACAGAGGATGAGATGGTTGGATGGCATCACCGACCTGATGGACATGGGTTTGGGTGGACTCCGGGAGTTGGTGATGGACAGGGAGGCCTGGCATGCTGTGGTTCACGGGGTCGCAAAGAGCCAGACATGACTGAGTGACTGAACTGAACTGTAGAAAGGTGAGAGGTGAACCTTGGAAGAAGATACATTTAATCAGGTGCAATATGTAGTGAGAGAAGGACAAATAGTTGGCATCTCTGTATAGAATAAGCCAACAAAAAAATCTCTGTAAAAAAAATTCAGAGAAAGACAGGAGCAAGATGTTCCAGGAGACAAGGAGACAACATTTTAAAAAGAGAATTCAATAATCCTGTCTGTCTAAAAAGTCAAACAGGACAAGAACTGAGATGCTACTGGATCTGTCAATTGGAAGGTCACTGCTGTCCACAGGGAAAGCAGCTTTGATACTATACAAACAGAAACCCAAGCTGTTAGAAGCAAGAGTTGGTTTGATCTCTCATAGTGTTTGTTGTGCTTTATCTTCAGGAGAGTGCAAGGTTGAGAAAAATCATTTTTTCTGTAATATTATGAAGATACCAGCAAGTTTTATGGTCTAAAGAAGAAATCAGTTGTAAGGAAAAAAACTGAAGATACTATATATAACACTGGAGCAACTGTCAAACACAAAATACAAAGGATGTATTAAAAAAGTGGCTTATAAAAAGCCACTGAATGTTAATTTTTTAATGGGTAATAAAAATATATTAAAGTATCTAATAAAGATGAAAATGTGAACCAGCTTAATGTACTTTACTGATGACATTTTGAAGATATAAACACACAAAGATAATCTCAATGTGTTCCAATGAAGATACAGAACTTTGTTTAGTCCAATGAAATAAAGGAATGAGAACAATATCAAACTTGTATTTATAATAACTAGTGTTTGGAAGGAAAAATATAAATTGGCAGGGCAATTTCATTAAACGCCAGTAGAATTCTCAGAATGATCAATTTGATGAACAGAATCATGATTTCAGACTGGCCAAACCACTCAGACCTGTATCTGAAACATGGTAGATGATAGTTATACAAAAAGTCTTTGGTCATTCATTCTGTGGATTACACCATGTTCATTCTATAGAGATAGCAATCAGCTTCTCAGTTTAAGCAGGGCCTATGATAGGACGGAAAAGGCAATGGCACCCCACTCCAGTACTCTTGCCTGGAAAATCCCATGGATGGAGGAGTCTGGTAGGCTGCAGTCCATGGGGTCACTAAGAGTTGGACACGACTGAGTGACTTCACTTTCACTTTTCACTTTCACGCATTGGAGAAGGAAATGGCAACCCACTCCAGTGTTCTTGCCTGGAGAATCCCAGGGACGGGGGAGCCTGGTGGGCTGCCGTCTCTGGGGTCGCACAGAGTCGGACACGACTGAAGTAACTTAGCAGCAGCAGCAGTATGATAGGATAGAGCAGTCCCCTGCCCTGGCCTGAAGATATCTAGGGCTCCAACTGGAAACCACTGGTTCTAGTCTGATTTTTGTACCTGACAGATGACTAAACTAACTGAAGCCTCAGGAGAGTTAAGAGACTTGCCCAAGGCCACAGAGAGCTGGAAGAAGGACCTTCTCATTACTAATCCAGTATTCTTGCTATAACATCGCATTGCTCCAAAAAAAAAAAAAAACCTGCAGCAAATAAGATTCAGTCCCTGGCCTTCTAAGGGGGAGGTAGAGGTATTTTACCACTGAGCCATCACAGTGTAGGCCTACAGGACATTTTCTTTGAACACTTCCTAAGGAAACTCATTTTTATGAACTAGTCTAATATTCACTCAAGTTCAAGCAATTCCACAGTGGCTCAAAATTTCCCTTCACCTTCTTATGAGGAAGCAAACATTAGCAAGTCAATTATTATTTTTTTTTGAGAGTGAACAAGTCCACACACGTTTAAAATCTAAACAAGTTTAGACTTGAGAACTGCAAAGAGATTACAAGTGCTACTACCCACAACAAAAAGTCATATATAAAAATTGAAGAGCAGGAGTTGTTTTATGGAGAAGGAATGGCAACCTGCTCCAGTATTATTGCCTGGAGAATTCCATGGTCAGAGGAGCCCAGTAGGCTACAGTCCATGGACTCACAAGAGTTGGACACGACTTAGTAAGCAAACCACCACCACCAGTTGTCTTATAATCAGATTAAAACTGAACTTTTTGTTATATTAAATAAGATACAAAAGAACTATTTCAGAAGTTCATTTTAGTTTTTACAATAATACTCCCATTAAACATATGAAGAAACACCAGAAAAAAATCTTACATATGGAACATGGTATCAGTATTTTAAAGACTATACTTTCCTGTTTTAAATTATAAATTCTTTAAATTCAGTATTTCCTTCAAGATGTAAAGTGAATCTAAATGCCCCAAAATGATACTAGTGATCTTCCTAATTTTGTTACTAAGACTACCACATCATTGCCAACACAGTAACATAAAAACTGATTAAATGGAAAGTATACATTCTAACACCAGAAAAATTCTTATCTCTGCTTTAATAGTCTTTAAACCATATTTCTTAACAGCGGGTCTAATTTTTTCTCTTGTATCTTAGTATTATTCATTCAAAATCTACTGATAGTTAAATATTTATTTTAAAAGGCTTAATCAATTCAAACATGTAGAAAATGGTATTAAGTAAAACATTAAATACCATGATTTTATTTTGTCTTGAATAGAAATTTCTGTGCCTTCTTCACTGGACTGAGAATTGTGAAGCAGAGAGCAAAAAAAAAAAAAACAAAAAACTTTTCAATAAATGTTTGTAAAAGTGAACTGATAAAACTACTTATACTGAAAAACTACTCTATTATTGGATATCTTAAAATAGTAGCTAGATATATTTCATTTATATTTAGAGATTTAGAGGACTGTGAAAGAAAGTGACTTCCCTGGTGGCTCAGATGGTAAAAGCGTCTGCCTGCAATGTGGGAGACCTGGGTTCGATCCCTGGGTCGGGAAGATCCCCCTGGAGAAGGCAATGGCAACCCACTCCAGTACTCTTGCCCAGAAAACCCCATGGACGGACAGAGGAGACTGGTGGGCTATAGTCTATGGGATTGCAGAGAGTTGGACACGACTGAGCAACTCCATATATATGCAAGAAAGTAGGCCAGCTGATCAGATGTCCTTTTAGGTCTGCTTTATCATAGAAATAACTATGGGAGCACTGCTCTGGAAATGAGTTTGCTATCTTTTAAGAAATGTCATTCGCCAAACACCTCAGCAACCACTTTGAGAAACGTCTAGGAGAACTGCTAACACACAAAAAAACTTCCTGTCATGTAGCGAACATTCCTCGGTGTGTCTTTTGGATACGGTGGAGGTCTTACCGCAAAATGCCCCTTTCCCAGATGGTTAGGTGAAACTAGCTTATGAAATGATTGTTTTTTAAAAAGCATGATTTGATAAATACTTTTACAATGAGATCAAGAAAATTTTACCTAATTCTTCATATGCAGAAAACAAACAGCCCTTGACTGAGAGCTTAACCAACAGTGAAATAAAAAAAAAGCATTTCTACAAAGTTTGAAACAAATGAAAATTTAAAGTTACAGTATCATTTCACCTCTGACTTCACTAAAAGTAGTTTTTAAAATTATCTTTGAATTCACCTTAAGTTTTTAAAATCAATTTTAGTTAAAACTCCAAGCTTTTCTCTGCATTAGAAACATTAAGTGGCCAACCTATAATTAAGCAAACTTTCTCTAAGTGGGATAATTTCTTCTCATTTTTCCACATGAAATTTAAAACAGAATGTTCTCAAAAATTGCATAACTGGCATTTTTATTTTTAGATGACTGGCCTCCAACTGCGGAAAAGTGCTTGGGTATGGAATGGCAGTGAAGGAAGGCCTTGATCTTCTGGTCCAAGGGTCCAGACCCCATCTTTCCCCATATGACAAAAACGTTACCCTTTAGAGAGTGGTTTTAGGATAATGCTTATACCATATAAATATTGGTAAGAGTTTTGAGTGGTGATATGAAATTTTTCTTTCATTGGTTGTGAAATTAAATAGCCTTTGATTTATGTAGCACAATAATAACCCTGAGTATGTGTAATGACAACTCTAAGGCACCCATTTGCAAATGCTAAACAATAATGGTATTTGAGATTAGCTCTAGTATATTTGTGTTTGGAGGATTTTTACTGGAAAATAGTATTCTTTCTTCTGTATTTTCAGCACTAGTAATGTGCTTGAACTCAGCAAGATTTACTGAAAATAATTATGATAGTTTCAACAGCTTATAAAACTCACCTCCTGTCTGTTCCTCATGGACACAAGACTTAATTGGTGGCTCTGCTTCTGACCTCCGAATCAGGCAGGCAGAAGACTGGACTTTACTAGATCTATCTAAAATGCCCAGGACGTGGCGACCAATTGTTTCTTCAACAGCTGCTGTTGTCTTTACCACTTCTAAGAGGATCTTCAGAAGTCTGTTATTAGCTTTCTGGAGTGCATACCTGTACAGGTAAGGAAACATTCATTAAAATGTTTAATCTTTTTAAAGCAAACACTAGGTCTACAAAAGAAAAATACACTATAAAACATCTGACTTAAAAAGAAAAACTTCATATGATCCTGTTAAAAATAATATGCAGTAGCACCTACAATGAAGTGCTTTTTGTATTTAAATTATAAAATTTGTTTTCTTCTGAAAAATTTTCATCAGTCAACTAGTTTTTGAAAATATGCAGCATTTTACTGACCTGAAAGAAATCAAATAACTAAAGTTTTTAACTAGTAGCTTCTAAATTAGAAGAAAATTTTTACGGAGATGCAGAAGTTAAGTTTCAAAAAGTGTGCACAATACCTCATCATAAGCAAGTTATTGAGCTGGTAATACTATTCATGGTTACTCTTATATATTTTAACCTTTAAAATATCTTTTTGCATGTTGAACAACATATTCTAAAATAAATTCAAAAATTCCACCAGGAAAAATGTTTGTGTTTCTATAACTTAATGGTGATGATCTATATGGTTAAATTACAAAAACAGGCAGAGACCTGTTTTTAATAAAGGTCTACAGTACAATCTCACTATCTGCCAACACCAGAGGGTTAAAAACCTCAGGCTGCTGATTATTATATCTGCTCCAGAGACAGAAACTTCTCAAGTTACACATACTACACTCATTTCAGTCAGCAGAAGGAACCTATTTTCAACCAAATGGAATTAATAGTGCATCTCCCTCTCTCTTTTTTAACAAGCAACACATTATTATTTAAAAAAATTAGAAAATGCTCCTACCCACCCACCAAAATATCTTAGCACTGAGATAATCATGGTTAACATATTAATGCCTAAGCATTCTAGGCATTTTCCCTCGTCTTTCTCTCTCATAAATATATATACAAAACAAAAATGGGATTATCGTGGACAAAGTGTTTTTTTACAAGCTTTTGTTTGTCTTTAGCACAAACATCTTCATGTGTCAAGAAATATACTTCCATAAATGGTGATTCAGAAGGTTATCTGATTGACCTGAATAACTAAACTCTCTTGTCCTAACAGCTTAATTCAACAAAGGTACAGTGGCGGCAAACTATACATTTCATGCACGTAGAGAAAATAAGAGACTCATGGGAAAGGCCCTCTGCCTGAAGACACTTGCTCTTCAGCTTCTCAGTGCAGGAGAGCACCAACAAACAGGTTAAGGGCTATCTGTTTTCACAGGCACATGACATGACTATTTTAAGACAAGGTAATAAATGGAGCAGTTTCCCTTCAGCATTTGTCAAGTGAAAAAGACAGTTCTATTTTTACACTGAGATCAAGTTCTCTGGTTACCTAAGGAGGGATATTAAAAATAAAACTCTAAATAATTTAGTTAGTAGAAAGTAAGTAAAGGGTTTATTTCTTTAACTTGTTCTCAGGTTTCGTTCAAGCCTCAAACATCCCAGGACTAGGATAATTTGAAAATATTCCCACATAAGAGAAATAATTCAAAATAAAAGGATGGTAAAAAGAAATAAATAGGAATATTCATTTATCAACACTCACTACAAAGATTCCTAAAAAGTAAACACTGTATAATTTTTTAAATATACCAATTAGAGATAAATAATATAAAATAAACATTGTGTTTATTTTATATTGCCATGGTAACTCTAGTTTTCGTACACTGTCTTTCTTGTTTGAGTTCCATACTGACTGTGTTCCATACTGATGATCCAATGGGGAAGCCAAAATCTTAGGGGCCAAATTCCTCCATGCAAGCTGAGGAAGCAGGTTAGGAGGACACAGAGGGTTGACAATAACAGAAATTGGAAAAGGAGGAAATTAAGTTAGTAGGTATTAATTTTAATTTAAAATTAAAGAAATGCTTTTCATTTGAACAAAACAGATTTTAAAATATTATGCCTAAAATCCTTAATATTAATGTGGGGTAACTATTCTCATTTTTACATGAATCTCTACGAAATCAAAGTTAAGGGAAAGTTTTGTTAACATCGGATCATGAATTTATTCCTCCATAAAGGTGGGATATAGATTAAAAAGTCTCATCTGTTATACAGTAAATGCATCAAAGAAGTTAAATGTATACTATCATATTTAATCATTTAATTTTTTTTTCTTGTCATAAACCAGGGGGTGGCTTATACTGAATGCATGTCTGAACAGTGAAGGAATAAACTGACATGTATAATTTTGTTTTTTTAGGATGAAAAATAGCATGTGAACAGAATAAAATTAATCAAGAAAGGTTCAATAACCAGATAACCTCAGCCTTATCATTTATTGAGTTGAGTGCATGCTCAATAGCCAATAAAATTATATACAAGAGATTTTTAAAACTTTGTCTATTTAATGTTAGGAAACTGATCATTCTTTACACATAGAGTACAATGTAGAAATAAAATAGATGTACAAGATAACGATAAAGACAAATAAAGCCTGTAACACCAAAACAACTATTTCAATTCACTTTTCATTGAAAAAAATATGCATTCTGTATACCTTTCATTGGACACAATTTCAGGAGGCACCTCTTCAGGTTTTTTGTCCAATACCTTTTCTTTAAAGGTCTGTTCTTCAACTTCTCCTTGGTTTTCATTTCCATTCTGTTTTAAGTGTGCGTAAAGGTAGGGAGGACAAGACAGAAAGAAAATCTGTCATCTTGGAAATAGCATGTCATTCTTACATTGTTCTAAGGTAAAAAAGAAACCTCTGCGTGCAAAACAGATACTATCTGAAGTAATATTTAACTATATTTTATCAGGAGATTAACATTATCAGAAAACTGCATGCTATAATGTGACAATAAAGCTTGTTTGGTTACTGGGCTGCCTGGTGAAACAACAGTCATTGCTAAATCACTGTCAGATTCGAATTACCTTAAATGGAACGTAAAGCATCTTGACTCCACCTACCTTCAATGTAAACAATCACAAATATGTTAAGCTCAGACCTATAAAAAACACACTTCACACCAACAACAAAGACACACAGATCCCACTGCATTGTGGGTCCATTGCTCCTAGGTGGGCCAAAGTCCATACTACCTGTGTTTGCGTACTGCTGTTGCGCAGCTCACAACACAGCTTCTCTCTTCCAGCTAGAGACAGCTGCTTTAGTGCTTCCAGCTCCTCTAAAAGCACCCTCTCTCTCTCTGAAACCAGGTTTTCATTATCTATTGAGGATCTCTAAATAAGAAAAAAGGTCATGAGAGAATATTGTTTGCGATAGAAAGGAAAGGCAGGAATATTAAGCAGATTTTCTTTTAACCCGCTAGAACCAACAGGCCTTGGTTCTACCCTGATTCATATCCCATGATTAGGGGGTTAAAAGCATATATCAAGTTCAATGCAAAATTTGAAACTTAAAAAAAAAAAGCTAATTACGCCTAAATATTCATGAATTTTTACAGCTTAATTCATATTACTTTAATATGCCAGTTTTGCATTGAAAATTCAGAAGTTTCAAGTCACAAAATGCAATGAAGAAAAGCAAAATTAATTTTTCCAAATGTCTTATGTTCAACTCCCAATTTTCCTATTATTCTATATCTGAAACTATATTTCAAGAGTTCTCTATTTGTTGTCTTTTGTGTTAGCTTAACTTTTCAAAATAAATTGAATAAATTTGTTTTTATAGGAACTTATACATAAATATTTGCTTTTCTACAATGATTTTGTGAGTATATTACATACAGCAATTGATAAGATTTCAGTTCCCAAATACCAAGGAGTATGTAAATTTAGTCAAGAAAGTGGTTAAGAATATTATGCAAATTTGCATTTCTCAAATCAAGAAGAGATGTTTCCATGGATTAAGTTCCAGAAACATACTACTTCAGATTTCCATTCACAATTAAAAAGACAGATTAAAGATAAAGGTAAACCATGGAGAAGCCAATTGGTAGACTCACAAATCTATAAATCAAAATAGGAAAGCTGAGTATCAACTGCACCTCAGCACAAAGAATTTCCCCAATTGCCAAAGTACTTTTGCCACGTATATACTCAATGGAAAGCCTAAAAACAAAAACCTCAGAACCACTTTTTCAGTGCCTAAAAAGGCAGATAAGTCAAATGGTAGAGAGACAGTGCTCTCCAAGGTTGGGTTAGGCATCCTTAACCCCTTAACAAGATCTTAGTCTCCTATACTGGTGGAGTCTGTTCCTGATGTTAAATATTCGTATTCATTCAGATCTCAGCAATAACTCTGACTTAAAAAAAAAAAAAAGCTCTATAAAAACACTGCTTTTTAACTGGGGAGGGAAGGGACTCTTGGTCCCATACCTGAGCTAACTGTTCATTCAGCCTCTTAATCTCTTCTTGTAGCTGCTCCTGGTCTTCTCGCTGTCTCTCCATCTGCCGCATGTGTGCCTGCCTTAAAAGCTCTGTTGCCTGTTGATGTTCCTGGTACTGTCGTACAAGTTCCTGCCTCATATCTTCCAACTGTTCTTCATTTAACATCAGTTGTCTAGAAGCATCCATGCTTGATACCAAAATCTCATCATGGAGCTGTAATAGTTAAAAAAATCCAACTGTAAAACATTTTGTGGAAACCTATCAGCACTGATTTTTTAAAATACATATGAAAATAATTCTAATAGTAACCCCACAAAGCATGTCATTTTAAACTTCACATTATTAAACTAAAACATAAATAATTTAAAACATTTGTCTTTATAATTTCAAACCAATGTGAAGGTAATTATTATTATACATGTTGTTCTCCAAAAGCAAAATAGCTATCAGTTATTTTAGATGTAGTCTAAATCAAAGGGAGGAGAAGAATAAGGAAAGACACTCACGATTCCTCCTATTCGTGATGAATAACTATTATTCCTCTTGACATTTTATGAGGAAATAATATAAATGGAATTCTTCTATTTTAAAATTTAATTTACAAAATGAGAAATTTTATTTCTTTATATTACACAGTGGTCATCAGAGTACTGTAGAGAACTGCTTGATAAGAAACAATCTTCAGTAATGTTTATCTGGAAATAAAAGCCTTATATTCCACCTTCTCAAACTTGTAAGAAGTCAACACCTTATTGGATTTCAACAAGTCCTGAAAAGCTACACTTAAACAAATCATTCTGCCTCGAACAGTTGCTGGCAAGTTAAAGAGGTTTTGCACTTCAAAAAGAGTTGACATTTTATTTGAATATGTCTCTAAAAAGACATAACCTGTCATGAATATGAACAAAAAATTTGAATCATGATAATCTTAAAAGAAGTAGAGTTTACTATGTTCTGTTACAGGCACAAGTTGAGGTACAGACCCTCCATTGATGAAAAAGTAAAGGGTATTAGTATATATATAGGAGACTGCTTTAAATTATCTTAAGCGGGCAGCTCTTTCCTTCTGATATTATCCTATTAAGCAAATATTTTATCATACATATTGCCAAATTATAGTATAATAATTTGAACTGACTGAAAATTAACGTGGGTACAACTTACAGTGAGCTTTTACCATGCACAATGTATGTAAGACAAACAGAAATATTATGAATCCGACCGGTTTTATCTAATAATAATATTAAGCCATTTATTCATACACTTTAAAAGTCACTTTTCCCTGGTGGCTCAGACGGTAAAGCGTCTGCCTACAATGTGGGAGACCTGGGTTCAATCCCTGGGTCAGGAAGGTCTCCTGGAGAAGGAAACGGCAACCCACTCCAGTACTCTTGCCTGGAAAATCCCATGGATGGTTGAACCTGGCAGGCTACAGTCCATGGGGTCGCAAAGAGTCGGACGCGACTGAGCAACTTCACTTTCACTTTATAAGTCACAGGTCAAGACTGAACCGAATACTTATCTTCTCCATTAAGCAACATCACTGTTAATATTTTTATAGTGAGAAAAATCACAATTTTTTAAATAAATTTTTATACTCAAGGAAGCGTACTTACAGATTCTCTGACCATAAATGTTCTATCTTTGGAGGGCATTTCTTCTGAAATAGTCAGTTCAAAGTCCTTTGATTCCAGTATATCGTCGAGATGATCCTTGCTTGATAACAGAACTTCCTTTCCATCTTCTCCTAACTCCTTACTAAGTGGTTTACATTCTTCTTTAAATTTCCTGTCTGTTGCCTCAAAAGTCTGAAAACCAGCCTGACCTTGTGATAATTTCATTTCATTTAAGTAATGCTCTTGCTGACAGAGAGTAGATGCTTCTGATGATGGAGTATCTTCTTTTTCCCCAGATATTCTAGACAGTTCAGTTTGCTGAGCAAATGCTATACTCATTGACACAATGACCTGAAGAAATAAGGTAATCAAAAAGGATTCAGTTCAAGAAAGGATTAGATCTGTAAATACTAGCAAGAATTAGAAAAGCAAGTTTCCTCTTAAAAACTACATAAACTAGTAAAAAAGATGGCCTCATGCTTTTAAACTAAAAGAAATCTCAGCATAAAGTGATAAGAAGATAAAGATTCTGTTTCATAATGAATCTAATATCAAAGTGTTTTACTGCCTGCCTTTTTAAAATCAATAATTATAAAAAATTCTGCCTTACTATAACAGCAGTAAATGTTTGGTACAGAAATTAAAAAGGAAATAAAAGCCCTTATATTTCTCTCCTCCAAGAAAAATCATTATTAACACTTTAGTACATACATTTCCAAATCTTCTTCCTCTTCTTTACATTTAGATATGGATATAAATATAGACAAACATTTTTCTTAGTCATATTCTAATACTATAACCTGTTTTCATAACTATAGTAAGTATCTTTTCAAGTCAAGAAATACATTTCTATATAATTGTAAACGGGTTTAAAGTTTCATATTATACAGATTACTACAAATGTACTTAATCAACTATCTATGTTGGACATTCAGACTAACTCATCCTTAAGGCTGTTTTAAACACCGCTGTGATGAAAGCTTTTTAACCGTGTCATACACATATTCTTTCCAATTTACTTGCAGTAAATTTCCAGCAGTACAGCACCAGGTTTGTGTCATTAGTGAAACTGAGCGAGACCCTGTGGGGCTCCCCGGCGTGGAAGCCTTTTTTGTCCCCATTTCCTGTAGGCAAAACTCCAGACTCCATGACCTTCCATGAGTTCCAAAGGGCAGATTCGAACAGTTGTTAGTCAAGGAAGGAGCAGCCAAGAAACAAGCTCAGGCTGGTTAACAGGACCAGAGAAGCTCTTCAAGATAAGGAGACCAACCACCTGAGAAGAGATGAAGGGAGTGCAAGTCCAGCTCACACACCCTCATCTTGTCAGAAACTCCATCCCTGAAACCACTGCTATAAATAGCGTCTCCTGCACTGGCAGCTGGATTCTTTGCCACTGTGCCACCTGGGAAGCCCCACTGCTATAAAACCTCGCGTCAAATCCTCCCAGATTGGGACATGCAGCTTTTGAGGGCAGGAGCCTGCTCTGTCTCCCATTGCCTGGCAAAGCAAGAAAGCTATCTTTTTCTATTTCACCCAAAACTCTGTCCCTGAGATTTATTAGTGGTGGGCAAAGAAGCTGACCTTTTGGCATCATTGGTAAAATGATGATACAATTCAATCTAATCTATTTCACTTTCCACTTCAACTATGATCCTTAATTCCTGCTTATTTTAGTTCCACCCACCATAGGTACCTAGAAATTGTGACCAGCAGCCTTGGCTCTGAGAAGTCTAAGCCTCTGAGAACCAACTATTGTTCAGGCACTAAGTCATGTCTGACTCTTTTCGACTCCATGGACTACAGAATGCCAGGCTCCTCTATCCTCCACTATCTCTTGGCATTTGCTCAAATTCACGTTCACTCAGTTGGTGACGTTATCTGACCATCTCATCCTCTGCCGCCCTCTTCTCCTTTTGCCTTCAATCCTTCTCAGCATCAGGGTCTTTTAGAATGAGTCAGCTTCTTGCATCAGGTGGCCAAAGTATTGGAGCTTCAGCTTCAGTGTCAGTCCTTCCAATGAAGATTCAGGACTGATTCCTTTAGGATTGACTGGTTTGATCTCCATGCAGTACCAGGGACTCTCAAGAGTCTCCTCCAACACCAGTTTTCAAAAGCATCAGTTCTTCAGTGCTCAAACAAAAATGTGATGAGATGTTAGGTCACAAATGAAATTTTTTAAAAATTGGTCATTATAAAGATCACTTTCTTTTGTATACATATTTAGAATAGAAATGGATAACAAATAATTAAAAGAACCATGTGTTTTGGAAACTAAAAAACCAACCAACCAACCAAACATAAAAACCAAGCCTAGACTAACTACCTTGTAATTCTCTCCTTTCTATTCACCACCATACCATCTAACCAAATTCCACCTGTGTTTACAATTAACTCTGCCTAGTCTGTGTCTGTGCAGCTGAACTTAACTGAGGAGAAAAATGAAAAAACAAGCTGACTGGTCTTACTTTAACATCATAACCACTATCCTTGAAATGAGCCCTTAGTAATATGGGCGATTCTACCCAATTTCCCTTGTCGTTTCCATTTCTTATTCCTTCTCTTAGCCCTTTGCTTTCTCCTTAAAGCTCCAACATCATCTCTTCCTTTCTCATTCTCAGGTGCTGAGTTCGCTTTTTACTTTACTGAGAAAAACAGAAGTAATCAGAAAAGAACTTCCACAGTCTCCACATACTTCATCTGAAAACATACCTGAATCATGAGTCAAGTATTCTTACCTTCCTTCCTGTTTCAATGAATTAGAAATACCATGCTTCAACCTAATGGCAGCTTTTCAGGAGATCTGCAACTCTTCTCATCTACTCAAGGACACTGCTCCAGCAACTATTCCACTCTCTCTTTAAATCAGCTATTTTTTTCCCCTTCTCTCCTCAATCGCTTCTATCAGCATAGAAACAGGATGTGGTATCTTTCATCTTAAACAAAAACAAAACAGCAACAACAATCTACCACTCGGTTCCCTACATCACTCTTTAGTTAGCACTGTACTTCTCTCCTTTTTAAAAACAACTCAGAATAATTCATTTCTTCATTCTTCTCCTTCACTCTCTCTCAAATCAAATCTAATCAGTTTGTCTCTACCATTCCATCAAATGTGTTCTTGTGAAAGTCACCGATGATTGCACACTGTAAAATCCAAGGGTTAATTTGCAGTTCCAACCTTTCAAGACTTTATCAGAAACACCTGACAAAGTTTAATACATTCTCAATAAATTGTCATCACTGGCTTCTCTGATGCAATCTTTGGTCATGTCCACATATAATGCACCACTTCTTCATTTCCTTTGTTCCTCCTCACTTCTCTGCCCTCAAACAGTGGCCCCCTCTGGGCTCAGTTTCCAGACCCCTTCTCCATTTACACTCACTAGATTAAGAGTTTTCAATATTTCTTACTGTAACCATGGTAAACATACACATACAACAAAAATAAAACATTTTATACTGTGACCCAAGTTCTTGTGTGTCTGTTTTATATAACTGAATGTTTCCATTAATATAAAAATCCTGTACCAAACCAAATTTAATTTCATGCCTTAAAAAGAAGTTATAACACCACAGTTTGAAAAACACAACTCTAGATACTACCATATTTCCATGTCAAGTTTTATCTTACTTCCTGAACTCTAGATTTATACATCCAATCATTTTCTCATCCCTTATATTTACATATTTAATGACTGTTTTTCATTTAATGGATCAAAATTTGAATATTAAGTTACCCACTCCCCTTCAGAAACTACTCCTTTGTATTTGTTTTCATCCTACATCTAACACCTAAGTAACTCCATTCTTCCAGGTGCTTAGATCAAATTACCTGCAGTACTATCTTCCCTTGAAGGGAAAGTCCTTCCCCTCTTTCCCTGTATTTCCTCTTCCTGTATCCAGTTACATCTGCTGAGGATATAAATCTGTACCAGGGTTTCACAATATTTCTCCAAATGGAACCCATGAATACAAAAGTCACAGGACTGAATGAAACCATCCTCCAACTCGGCAATGCTGGCAGTTGGGTAGGTGGCTCCCAAACTCTTGCCAATTCTCCGTGGACACCTCGTGGAGACATCCACTGGAAAACTGCTGACTTTCTCTTTTGCATCCTACTTTCTTAAAAGGATCAATCTGTTATCTTCATGATTTACTCTCCCAGTGACATCTGGACTCTCCCCTCATGACAGTTCAAAAGTGAGGTCTTCTGTGATTACCCTATATAAAACAAAAGCACCTCACTCCCCATGGAATCTTCTAGTCTTATTACCTTGGTTCATTTTTCTCTTCATAGTATCTATTACTCTCGTACATTGTCTATTTGCACCAACTAGATAAAAGGTCAGGGCTTCACAGGTGGCTCATTAGGAAAGAATTAGTACAGAACTCGTGGGTTCTATCCCTGGGTTGGGAAGATGTCCCAGAGAAGGAAATGGCAACCCACTCCAGTATTCTTACGGGGGATAGAGAAGTCTAGCGGGCTAGAGTCCATGGGGACACAAGAGTTGGACATGACTTAGCGACCACACAATAACAACAGATGTAAGGTCTACAGGAGCAATGATTTCATCTATTTTTCTTCTGCTATACCCTGCACTCAGAACACTGCTTGGCAGTGAAATGAACTGTTAATGAATGTCTATTTTTCAATAGTACATACCCAAATCACAGGGTGAATCTAATGTTATCTATGTTAGCAATCACTACCTCTACTGCTTTCTTCTTTATACTCTGTGCTTTTAAAACAATGTTTCTCAATATTTTTCTAACTTCTTATAGGGTTGAGCATAACCCATCTGTTCTGGTGACTAATATAAACAGTATGTCCTATTCTGGGGCTTCACTGGTGGCTCACATAGTACAGAATCTGCCTGCAATGCAGAAGACGTGGGTTTGCTCCCTGGGTCAGGAAGATCCCCTGGAGAAGAGAATGGTTACCCACTCCAGTATTCTTGCCTGGAGAATTCCACAGACAGAGGAGCCTGGCAGGCTACAGGTCATTGGGTCCCAAGTACAGGACACCACTGAGCAACTTTCATTTTTCATAAACTATTCTAGGATCAACCTGGGCCATGATGTGTTGTTTCTTGGATCACAGTATTGGGTTGGCCAAAAAGTTCATTTGGGATTTTCTGCAACATGTTATGGGAAAAATGAATAAACTTTGTGGCCAATTCAATACCTTGGCTGCCTCTGGAATGGTCTTTATTGACCTGTACTCTAGTAATCTGCTATAAGCTTGATGAATGATGCTTCACAAAACATATTTATATCATCATCATTATCACAGTAGTGAGACTACTTCAAAAGATGTCATTTATGAGTCTTTATTATCTTCTAGGTGTCTTACGGCATCCAGTCCCATCCCTTCATGGCAAATACATGGGAAAACAATGGAAAAAGTGACAGACTTTATTTTCTTGGGCTCCAAAATCACTGCAGATGGTGACTGCAGCCATGAAATTAAAAGACGCTTGCTCCTTGGAAGAAAAACTATGACAAACCAAGACAGCATATTAAAAAGCAGAGACGTTACTTGCTAACAAAGGTCCATATATATAGTTGAAGCTACGGTTTTTCCAGTAGTCATGTATGGATGTGAAAGTTGGACCATAAAGAAGGCTGAGCACCAAAGAATTGCTGTTTTTGAATTGCTGGAGTTGGAGAAGACTCTTCAGAGTCTGTTGGACTGCAAGGAGATCAAACCAGTCAACCCTAAAGGAAATCAATCCTGAATAATCATTGGAAGGACTGATGCTGAGGCTGAAGCTCCAATACTTTGGCCACCTGATGCAAAGAGCTGACTCATTGGAAAAGACCCTGATGCTGGGAAAGATTGAAGGTAGGAGGAAAGGGAACAGCAAAGGATGAGATGGTTGGATGGCATCTCGGACTCAATGGACATGAGTTTGAGCAAGCTCCAGGAGATGGTGAAGGACAGGAAAGCCTGGTGTGCTGCAGTCCATGTGGTGGCAGAGTCAGGCACTATTGAGCAACTGAACAATATAACACAAAATAGGTGCCTTGTATGTATTAGCTCATTGAACCTTCACAAGAATTACTATTACTTCTATTATTCTCCTCTTTTAACATAGAGGGAACTGAGACTGACTGGTTAAGTAACTTTCCTAAGACTGCAAATCTAATCCTATCCCAAACCTCATATTATTAACTGCTATACTAGGATGCCCTGCTACAAACACTTCACTTGAGAAATTTATGTAAGAGGTAAGTAAAAGAGAAAACCTTGCAATTCTCTAAAAGAACCAGATAGTGAGAACTGTATAAAAGTGATGGTGCTTCACTTTTTTTTTTTTTAAGGTTTTTTTGACCATTTTAAATCTTTATTGAATTTGTTACATTGTTGTTTCTGTTTTTTTTTTTTGGCCACAAGGCATGTGAGATATAAGCTCCATGACCAGGGATTGAACCTGAAGCCCCTGCACTGGAAGAAGTCTTAACCACTGGACTGCCAGAGGAGGAGTCCTGGTGCCTCACTGTTCGCTTTGAACAAAATTATTCAATTCAAATATGGAAGTGAGTAGGTCCTTATGGCCCACATATTTCCTTGAGTATTGACCACCTCATCTAATTTATGTTTAATCTAATTCTTCATGCATTTCCTGTAAATTCTATCCCTCCTTCACTAAAACGCATATACTCCAGTAGGACTGTTACACTAGAACAGTTTAAAAACTATAAAAAACAAGCAAGACAAACTCAGAATCCAACTATTCCAAAATAAGAACCCAAACAGGAATATGCATTTTAAGAGACTTCAGAGACAAAGAAATGGAATCATAATGGTATAGTAGGTAGTACACGTGGTATTCAGGAGTTTATAAGAATAGTTCTGAGCATAGCAGCTAAGAGCATCTACAGTCATAAACATCACAGTCACTTCTGTTTTTTATTTGTTGGTTACTTTGGACTTGGATCCAGTACCCTAAGTTCAGCGGTTCCCTAAGCAGGGAAAGGTGACACAGTTTCCACCTGCTAGATCAGTGGTGCAGAAGCAAGCAGGCTGCAAGCCCCCTAAAGAGGCACCTGGAGGAAGCCTTGTGGCCCCCTGGACTCCATGCATCCCCCAGGTCAAGCTCAGTAAAGCCACAGTCTACCTGTTCAGTTCCCCTTGGGCTCTCAGAGGAAGAACCCCACACTTACAGGAGACCACATTTGATCTCCCTTCTGGGGTCCAGATGCGTTTCTGAGCCAAGTTTTTCCAGAATCCATCACTTTGTGGTAAGCAGGAGAGTGATTGTCTTCGGTTATACATTCTGCCTGCAGGTGAAAATTCTCTCCACCAAGATTCCCACAAAGCCCAAGGCTCTCTTTCCTATGGACTACAGCAGCCTTTCTCCCTCAGGAGAAGGATGAAGGAATGAAATTGGGTACAGGCTTCCATCAATCCCTAAATAATCCCTATATTTCAGGAAACAGACTTTGCAGATGGCTGAGTGGTAAAGAATACGCCTGGTAATAGAGGAGACACAGAGATGTGAGTTTGATCCCTGGGTCGGGAGATCTCCTGGAGGAGGAAATGGCAACCCACTTCAGTATTCCTGCCTGGAAAATTCCATGGACAGAGGAGACTGGCAGGCCACAGTCCATGGGTCGCAAAGAGTTAGACACCACTGAGTGACTGAGCATGCACACATGTACTACTGCTCTGGGAGGAGGCAGGCAAAACTGTTTTAATATAAAAGACCAAGCACTTCCTTTCTCATTTCCTATCACATCCTCCACCTTTAAGGAAGGCCAAACTCCTTCCTATGGTACTACTCACAAGGTAATAAATTTATAACTCCGACAAGTTTCTAACTGCTATTCTACATCAAGAGACGAATGCTTTTCTCATAGAAAAATTCACAGAACATTCCATTCTAAGGCAACTGTGGATAGTTACAGTATCTGACAACTTAAAGGAGCTACATGTAAAATTTACAACAAAAACCAGTGCTTTATCATCAATAAAATCTATCTTTTTTTGAAGGCTCAAAGAGAATACAGACAACAAAATTATCTTTCAAATAAACTATAAACTTACCTTAGCTACTTCTTCTTCTAATCGTTCTTGGTACTGTTTTTCCAGCAACTTAACCATATTTGTTTCCTTTTCCACTCCAAATTCACCAGAATACTAAATTAAAAAGCAAATATGACATATTTATTTATACTAATTATACAACACTTATTTTTAAACTTCTCAAAAGATTTCTATTCTTTAGAAAATTTCTTAAAAGCTTTAATAAGTAAATAAATTGCTGCTCTATTAAAAGCAATAGTTCTAGTGAATAATTCTACTAAATTAATTGTACTTACTCTTGTGAAGTTTAAAATGCAAACTGAGAAGCATGCTTACAATTACTAATGTACAGTTCTAGAGCGGGGGAAGAAAAGATATTACTTAAGAACTAAAAATTTACTGAATGAAGCCCAGGGTTTTACAGTTATGTTTGGGAAAAGTGGCCACAAATTGGGAATATACACAGTGTTGAGGAGAGGCAAAAGGTGGTTTGACTAGATCAGATATACTGGAAAAGATGAGGGACTTTTTCTATACTGTATGGCCTGTGCTGAAAAAAGCCTTATCCAATGTCCTAGCCCTAGCGTATTGAATTCTGGGAATTCCTAAAGAATAGTCTAGAGATAGTCTAGTTCAACTTCTCATGGTAGGAAGAAAAGCTGTTTCTCTTTTTTGAAACTAATTTCTTGTAAAGTTCAGGGCACTGAAATTACTTGCTATATAGCCCATGTTATATAAAACAAGACAAATTTTAAATTAGAATATATTTAGGGGGAAAAAAAACCTCTCAATTTTAACTTTTTTGTGTTTTTCCTATGCTATGAAAGTACATCAGGCTTCCAAAGTGGCACTAATGGTAAAAAACCCGTCTGCCAACGCAGGAGACTCGGGTTCAATCCCTGGGTTGGGAAGATCCCCTGGAGGAGGCAATGGAAACCCATTCCAGTATATCAAATTTCTTCACTTATATATTCTTCTGGATCTTTATTTTCATTTTTACTATACTTAATTCTCAGCAACTATTTATTGAGTAATTAAATCACATACATAAAAATGATAGTAACAAAATACAATTAGTGTACATAACAGTTTAAAAATACCTCTGCAGCACCATCAATGTTCTGTTCTAGACAACTTGCTGGGTATGTTGCTTTCTGTACATCAGACTCAGTAATTACCACTGAATCAACGAAGAAGCTAAATATAAACAAAAGAGGATGAAGGGATTAGTGTTGTGTGTGAATTTTACTGTTAGTAAATCCACAGCATGCATAAAATGTGTGTTGGGGCAGTGGGGTTTTGTAACATAACTCATTATTTTTGACTACTTTTTTCACTTAAAAGTAAAGCAGCAGAATTACATAAATATTTAACAGATTATCCCTGAGTTTTATGCCATTTTATAAGTCTACTACAAATGTATGACATGGAGCTGTTTATAAGTATAGATATTTTTTAAAAGTTACCTATACTATTATTGAGGAAGCAAAGTTTACAAAATCTCATTTTTATTAAAAATTTACACACACATGCAGAGTGAAAAAATTCTGGAAGAATACATATAAAAAGTAACAGTGATTACCTCCAGTGGAATAGGGGCGTAGTGACAGTGAGAAACATTCTTAATTTTATTCATAACTACTTCTGAAATTTTTAGTTTTTCATATATTCATGTATCTTTTGGTATTCACGTCTTTATTCTGTATTGTATTGGGTCACTTCTAAATGTTCACTACAACAAATAATGCTAAAATAGAGATCTCATAAATGTATCTCTGCATACATCTATAGATGTTTCTACATGATAAAATCTTATAATTTTAATTTTTAAAATTTTAACATGCCATATTTGAAAAAGTTACATTAATTTAATTCCATAATCATACAATTTAAGTATTTTCTCAAAACTTCAACAACAGAGAGTCTCAACGACCTTAAAACTTTCTTAGAAGATGTATGTCTTTATTTTTGAGATTATACATTTTTTCAAATAGGAATGTACAAAGAAGTAGCATTCTTTGTGTTACTGGCCATAAAAGTTTCCTCTGTTGTGAACTCCCTATACATCTTCTATATTCATGTTAAATTATCATAAAAATTCATGTTTCTTGTCTTTATTCTCTGCCCTTTCCTGGTTCATTTATCTTTTTTATTATTTCATCTGTTTCCTCACAGCTTCGTGCAAACACTGTTCTGATCCTTTGCTTCATTTCTCATTTTCACAGCCCATGAAAGATCCCCCAGATTATTCATCCAGCTACAGAGACTCAAAAAAAAAAAAAAAAAAAATGCTGCCGAGTTCACAATGACTTAATTTCGTAGCTTTACAGCCTTTGAAAATGTTTATCCCAAATTCAAAAAAATAGACTAGCTGAAATCAAATTCACTGTTTCTATCTTATAATTAAGGTCCTAACCTTCCACCTGCATGATTTCTTTACATTTATTAATACATCATAAGCCTTCATATTCTCTAGCTCAAACAATACAGGTCATCTTTCCTCTGTTTTGCTCCAAAGATTCCTTCCATCCCAATATCTCACAGTCATCCCTTTATTTCCATTTCCCCTGGAGCCACTGCAAAAAGCATCATTACAGAAATGTGCAGCGATGGGCACTGAAAAATGCCACACATTCATGGCTTTAAATTCCAGCACTTTGGCTGTCTCATCATGTTATATTCCCCAATCACTAAAGAAATTATTTTCTATGAATAAATATTATTTCAATGATTGGACTGAAGTCCCTTGAGGTAAGTGAAGTGAAGTGTCAGTTGCTCAGTTGTGTCTGACTCTTTCTGACCACAGGGACTATACAGTTCATGGAATTCTCCAGGTCAGAATATTGGAGAGGGTAGCCGTTCCCTTCTGCAGGGGATCTTCCCAACCCAGGGATTGAACCCAGGTCTTCCACTCTGCAGGCGGATTCTTTACAAGCTGAGCCATGAGGGAAGCCCAAGAATGCTAGAGTGGGTAGCCTATCCCTTCTCCAGATCTTCCTGACCCAGGAAACAAACTCGGGTCTCTGCATTGCAGGCAGATTCTTTACTATCTGAGCTACCAAGGAAGCCCCTTGAGGTAAAGGGTCACTTTACAAACATCTAAAGTTTTCTCCACAACATTTAGCCAATTCTCTTTGCAGTCACAGGACTGGAAAAGGATGTTTTCATTCCAATCCCAAAGAAAGGCAATGCCAAAGAATGTTCAAACTACTGCACAATTGCACTCATCTCACACGCTAGCAAAGTAATGCTCAAAATTCTCCAAGACAGGCTTCAACACTATGTGAACCGAGAACTTCCAGATGTTCAAGCTGGATTTAGAAAAGGCAGAGGAACCACAGATCCAATTGCCAACATCCGTTGGATCATGAAAAAAGCAAGAGAGTTTCAGAAAAACATCTACTTCTGCTTTACTGATTACGCCAAAGACTTTGACTCTGTAGATCACAACAAATGGCAGAAAATTCTTCAAGAGAGAGGAATACAGACCACCTGACCTGACTTCTGAGGAACCTGCATGCAGGTCAAGAAGCAACAGTTAGAACTGGACATGGAACAACAGACTGGTTCCAAATAGGGAAAGGAGTATGTCAAGGCTGTATATTGTCACTCTGCTTATTTAACTTATATGCAGAGTCCGTCATGTGAAATGCTGGGCTGGATGAAGCACAAGTTGGAATCAAGATTGCTGGGAAATATCAATAACTTCAGATGACACAACCCTTATGGCAGAAAGTAAAGAGCAACTAAAGAGTCTCTTGATGAAGGTGAAAGAAGAGAGTGAAAAAGTTGGGTTAAAGCTCAACATTCAGAAAACTAACATAATGGCATCCGGTTCCACCAGTTCAGTTCGGTTCAGTCGCTCAGTCGTGTCCAAGTCTTTGCGACCCCATGAACTGCAGCACACCAGGCCTCCCTGTCCATCACCAACTCCCAGAGTTCACTCAAACTCATGTCCATCACGTCGGTGATGCCATCCAGACATCTCATCCTCTGTCGTCCCCTTCTCCTCCTGCCCTCAATCCCTCCCAGCATCAGAGTCTTTTCCAATGAGTCAACTCTTCGTATGAGGTGGCCAAAGTACTGGAGTTTCAGCCTTAGCATCATTCCTTCCAAAGAACACCCAGGGCTGATCTCCTTTAGAATGGACTGGTTGGGTCTCCTTGCAGTCCAAGGGACTCTCAAGAGTCTTCCCCAACACCACAGTTCAAAAGCGTCAATTCTTCGGCACTCAGCTTTCTTCACAGTCCAACTCTCACATCCACACATGACCACTGGAAAAACCATAGCCTTGATTAGATGGACCTTTGTAGGCAATGTAATGTCTCTGCTTTTCAATATGCTATCTAGGTTGGTCATAACTTTCCTTCCAAGGAGTAAGCATCTTTTAATTTCATGGCTGCAATCACCGTCTGCAGTGATTTTGGAGCCCAAAAAATTCAAGTCTGACACTGTTTCCACTGTTTCCCCATCTATTTCCCATGAAGTGATGGGACCAGATGCCATGATCTTCGTTTTCTGAATGTTGAGCTTTAAGCCAACTTTTTCACTCTCCTCTTTCACTTTCATCAAGAGGCTGTTTAGTTCCTCTTCACTTTCTGCCATGAGGGTGGTGTCATCTGCATATCTGAGGTTATTGACATTTCTCCCGGCAATCTTGATTCCAGCTTGTGCTTCTTCCAGTCCAGCGTTTCTCATGATGTACTCTGCATATAAGTTAGATAAGCAGGGTGACAATATACAGCCTTGACGAACTCCTTTTCCTATTTGGAACCAGTCTGTTGTTCCATGTCCAGTTCTAACTGTTGCTTCCTGACCTGCATACAAATTTCTCAAGACGCAGATCAGGTGGTCTGGTATTCCCATCTCTTGAAGAATTTTCCACAGTTTATTGTGATCCACACAGGCAAAGGCCTTGGCATAGTCAATAAAGCAGAAATAGATGTTTTTCTGGAACTCTCTTGCTTTTTCCATGATCCAGCAGATGTTGGCAATTTGATCTCTTGTTCCTCTGCCTTTTCTAAAACCAGCTTGAACATCTGGAAGTTCACAGTTCACGTACTGCTGAAGCCTGGCTTGGAGAATTTTGAGCATTACTTTACTAGCGTGTGAGATGAGTGCAACTCTGCAGTAGTTTGAGCATTCTTTGGCATTTCCTTTCTTGGGATTGGAATGAAAACTGACCTTTTCCAGTCCTGTGGCCACTGCTGAGTTTTCCAAATTTGCTGGCCTATTGAGTGCAGCACTTTCACAGCATCATATTTTAGGATTTGAAATAACTCAACTGGAATTCCATCATCTCCACTAGCTTTGTTCATAGTGATATTTTCTAAGGCCCACTGGACTTCACATTCCAGGATGTCTGGCTGTAGGTGAGTGATCATACGATCGTGATTATCTTATTTGTGAAGATCTCTTCTGTATAGTTCTTCTGTATATTCTTGCCACCTCTTCTTAATATCTTCTGCTTCTGTTAGGTCCAAAGCATTTTTGTCCTTTATCAAGCCCATCTTTGCATGAAATGTTCCACTGGTATCTCTAATTTTCTTGAAGAGATCTCTAGTCTTTCCCATTCTGTTGTTTTCCTCTATTTCTTTCACTTCATGGCAAATAAATGGGGAAACTATGGAAACAGTGAGATATTTTATATTTTGGGGCTCCAAAATCACTGCAGTCATGTAATTAAAAGATACTTGCTCCTTGGAAGAAAAGCTATGACCAACCCAGACAGCATATTAAAAAGCAGAGACATTACTCTGCCAACAAAAGTACATCTAGTCAAAATTATGGATTTTCCAGTAGTCACGTATGAATGTGAGAGCTGGACTATAAAGAAAGCTGAGCACCAAAGAATTGATGCTTTTGAACTGTGGTGTTGGAGAAGACTCTTGAGAGTCTCTTGGACTGCAAGGAGATCAAATCAGTTAGACCTAAAGGAAATCAGTCCTGAATATTCATTGGAAGGACTGATGCTAAAGCTGAAGCTCCAATACTTTGCCCACCTGATGGGAAGAACTGTCTCCTTGAAAAAGACCCTAATGCTGGGAAAGATTGAAGGCAGGAGGAGAAGGGGATGACAGAGGATGAGATGACTGGATGGCATCACCAACATGAGTTTGAGCAAGCTCTGGCAGTCTGTGATGGACAGGGAAGCCTGGTGGGCTGCAGTCCATGGGGTTGCAAAGAGTCGGACACGACTGAGTGACTGTACTGACTTTCCAGTCGTGGTTTCTTTTAACCCTTATGGTCTTAAGGTAGTTTTTACCCTCAATATTATGGGTTTTGAAACATGGGTTTTAAAGAGGTGGCTCAGTGGTAAAGAATCCACCTGCCAATGCAGAAGATGTGAATTCAATTCCTGAGTTGGGAAGATGCCCTGCAGAAGGAAATGGCAACCATTCCAATATTCTTCTTGGAGAATCCCATGGACAGAAGAGCCTTGGTGGGCTGCAGTCTGTGGGGTCACAAAAGGTTGGATGCGACTGAGGACAGCACATATTACCTAAACTTGCTTAAATATCTGCCTAAGATCAAATGGCGGCTCAAGGGTCCAACTGGGAGTCAAATACAGGTTTGGCTGTTTCAACTCCATACTATTGCTCTAAGAGGCTTCAAGCATAACATTACCAAATATTTGTTAAATGAATGACAATTATTTTTCATAAACTATTTCAAGTCTATATTAGAAGAACAATATACTCTTTATTCAAAAAGCGCTACAGCTGTTTCCAAATATGTAGTGATACTTCACAAGAAATAACTTTAATTACATGTTCATAGGGGAAAATATGGCAGTCAATAAACCTCACTGGTGGGGTCTGAGAGAAAACTAATGGTTCTGGTTGAAAGGTACTGTTAATATATTTCGATTGTGCATTTCAGAAACTCTGAAGAGCACAATAAGCTTGCAAAAGCCCCAGCGTAGGAACAGCGAAGTAGATCTACTCTTCCAGAGCTCTTCCTTTTCTTCATGCTTCAGAGAGAAAACATCACTAATTAAAGGAAGGCTACTTGAAATACGTTAAATGGTTATGAGTTCTTGTTATCCACCTATTTTCTTTCATATCAAAGAATCTAAAGTAATAGTATCCAAGTGTCAATCTATGGACTGCCTGCATCATAATTATCTTGTTATAAATACAAATGACCAGAGTCTATGTCAAAGCTATTGAATCTACTCATGCTTCAAATGTAAAATCCAGTAATCTGCAATTTTACGTAGTCGAAAAATAGTATTAAATTTCAAAAACCTCCAATGTTTTCGATGCATCATAAACTTTGGGAACCAATGACTTCAAATAAAACGCAAGCTTTTAAGGCTGTGCCAATGTGGGATAAATAATTCCAAAGCCTATATAGAGAGGCTGAATGAAAGCAGCAGAAGCAGAGTGCTTCCAAAGAAGTGAGGAAACAGTGGTTTGTCTTCAACACACACACACACACACACACACACACACACACACACAGAACAAAACACAAAAACTCTGTCTTCAGGTTTCAGTAACAAGCACCTATGGAGACTTCAGTCCTAGAGCAGCAGAGCCAGTCAGTTAGGTTAAAACTCTGAGGACTTTATGGAGCTAGTTAAATACTACAACACATTTCCCAACTATAGTATAAGTTGTTCAATCATTTTAACAAATATTTACTAAGCACCAACTATTTGTAGGGAATTATTATAGGATTTGGGATACAGGAAATTACATAGACAAAAATTCCCTTAACAAAGTTTGAAGTCCAACACAGGGGACAGATAACGTAAACAAATAAATAAACCTTCCCTCCTATCTATCTATATATATACACACATACACATATACATACATATATATACACTTATCTTTATAGTTACATATATATAAAACACATTTCCCAGGTGTCTCAGTGGTAAAGCATCTGCCTGCCAAGCAAGAGATGTGGGTTTGATCCCTGGGTTGGGAAGATCCCCTGGAGAAGGAAATGGCAACCCACTCCAGTGTTCTTGCCTGGGAAGTCCCATGGACAGAGCAGCCTGGCGGGCTACAGTCCATGGGTTGGGCACAACTTAGCAAAGAGTTGGACACAACTTGGCGACTGAACAGCAACAAAATATATATAACATAACATTAATATAGAAAAACTAAACAGGAAACTCAGGTGTAGAGCACTAAGGGGTGATTTTAGTTTGAATCGGGTGATCAGGACAGGCCCCATGAGAAAAAGGCATCTGAGCAAAGACCCGAAGAACTGAGTGTGTTGGGCAAGCAAATAACCTAGAGCAAGATCAACCCAGGCAGAAGGGACAGCAACGAGAAGAGGATTCACAAGCAGGAGCATCCCGACAGCTTGAGGATCTCGAGGAGACTACGAGGAGTTACAGTAGTAAGGCACAAGCAAGGCAGCAGGACACAGATTCAGAGAGAGACAGGACCCCGTAAGTGAGGATCTGGGAAGGCACAGGAAGGACAGGAGAGCACTGGAATAACATGACTTGTCTTCAATTTTAAAAGCAAAGCTTTGGAACTGTAGAGAACAGACTCTAGGGAAGAGTTAGGACAAAAGCAGTAATCCAAGTGAGACATGATGACGGCAGGGACTAGGGGCCTGGTGAGAAGTGGTACAGTTTAGATTTGTCTTGGAAATAGAGATAACAGGATTTCTTGACAGACTGGAAGTGTGGTTTGAAAGGGGAGTCACCACTGATGGAGTCAGATGGCTGCAGAAGGAGCAGATTTTGAGGGGAAAATTCAGAGTGGGTATTTTGGATGTGGTAAATCCAAGTATTAGACAATCAGGTGGAGAATGTCCAGCTATCACTGGAGTGATCATATCTTCTATCCTTTGTGTACTGCCCATATCAAAGCAGCCAAGACTAAGCACACAATACAAAACAAACATGTGCACACCAGCTGGTGTAACTTAGCAAATTCATAACAAAGAGCCTCTTTATAAAATAAAGCTGTAATTAATATTCCTATTATAAAGTATATCTTGTTTACACTAACCTTTACTTCACACATTTCAGAGATGAAGAATTACCTCCTGTTCGTATTTCTTGACAATGCTACAGCTCGTCTCTTTCAAGCAAAGTTGCTTAAGTTACATTTTTTTCTTAAAACAACCATATTATGACGGCTACTAAACTACAAATACTATTGAATGAACTTAAAGGTTGATGGATACCTTGGCTGAACTGCAGACTCATTAACAGCTTGAAGCCTTTCCTGCAAAGAATGAATCTCAGCCTCATAATTTTCTTCAGTTTCTTTCAATTGCTGCTGCAAAGAGGATACGCGGCTTTCTAATTCGTGAACCTGTCCTTCAAGTTGTTTGGTTTTTTCAGTATCTTGCAGGGTAGATAACTTGCTTTTATGACTAACATCTAAGTTACATGAATAGAAGAAAATACACATTTCAACATAAATTTCTCAATGAAATACCAAAATCACTTTTTTGAAGTAGGAGAATATTCATTCTTCTTTGAAAGATAATGTTTTTTAATAGTATAACTCGGGTATCAATTTAAACTCATGTAGACATGATAAGAAAACATGATAACTCAAGATCATTTTTTCTATGTTCATGGCAGCAATACCACTACAACTACCAATTTTATGTCTTTTTACTGAAGTCAAATTACTGAACATCTGATACAAAAAACCACATTATGGTATATAATCCAAATTTACCAATGTCTTGCGAATTGGTCATCTGAGGATGAGTTGATAAAAAGTCCGTTTGCTTTTTTGGCAGGTTCGCTTCTGCAAATCCAAGTTTCATATTACATGCCTGCTGTCTCTCGATCTATGAAAAATAACAGAAGAAAAACAGTGACATACATATATGACTCAGGACTGTGGAAACTATACAAAGCAACTTTATCTTTAAAAAGGTTTTCTTTTTTTCCTTCCCCAAATCACCCAGAACTGTACCATTCTGATACAGATATTTTCCCTTCCATGTTATTCCACACTCTGACAAGTGACTCACATCACATTCCCTTCACAGGGACTGAAATTATACGACTAAATATAATGTTCTTTCATATCCAGAAGGAATTTGATCTAACTATAAAAACAGGAGCCACACAGAATTTTGGTCTAACGTTCATAACAATATTTAAAACATGACTTAATCTTTGAAATTTGAATTCATACAGAGTAAATTTTATATTATGAATACTTGATAACATATCTGCTATTAATCTCCGAATGTAACCTATATACAATCAGGTGGCTGACAAATGTGTGCTATTCTTTATACAAAAAGAAGGAAAACAACAAAAACAGATAAACCTCAGCTTCCTTCCTTAACTATTAAAACTAGGCAGCATATGTCAGATGTGTATGTGTATTACTTAAGTCATTCCTCAAATATTTAATACTCAGTCTACTATGTGGCAAGCACGGTAACAGGGAGAGCAAGAATATAAAATCAGTGGAAAAAAAATGCACACACACACATACACGGTACATCTGCCCTCACAGAATTTATCAACTAATTTGGGAAGTAAAATTAAATAATTAACAATGCATTAAACTATAACATGTGACTAAAGGGTGATAACAGAAGAGACTGGTAGGGGTCTGATGGAGGAAGTGAAATTTGGTTTGGGCCCCCATCGTTTTGTTCAATGCTTAGGAAAGGTTCCAAGGAAGGAGGAGTAGGAGCATTCATGAAAGGGTGGCCTGCTATTAGTGATGAAGACAGTGGTCCTGAGGGACAGGGGACGCTGAGCATGCTGGGTGAAGAAGGCAGACAGAGACCGAAGAGCACCTGAAAAGCAAGGTGAGAGTGTGGATTTGCTGTACCAGGTGAACAAAGAATTCTGGAGATGGAGGTGAGCACCAGGATCAAATGTATTTCCCAAGAAGGCCATTTCAGTTGGTACTACTTTTATCAAATCCTCTACCTGACTCCTAACCCCATGTACACTTCAACCAAGAATCTTGCCTCCGACTTCCCAGAGAAAATAAAGCCCATCAGGTAAATACTTCAGTTTTCAGCTCTACCTTTCAATACTGTCAGTTCATTCAGCAAACGCACAGTAAACCTTTACCATGTGCTAAACAAAGCCCTGTGCTAAGAGGAAATGAAAATCAAGAGAAGACTTCCTGACTTTGAAGGATGTAGTGGGGTTTAGCCTAGTGGACATATCACATGTCGTCACAACTGCATACACCATAATTAGTGGATCAAGTAGAGATTCTTGGTGACTATAAGTGGGTGGGCAAAACCCACAATGAAGGCTTTAAAAGCCACAGAACTAAAGTTACATAAATTAAGGAAAGAAGATATTCTAAGAGAAGAGCTAATACTATAAAATAAAAAAAACAGTAGAATTAAGAAATTGGGCTTCCCTTGTAGCTCAGTTGGTGAAGAATCTGCCAGTAGTACAGGAGACCTGGGTTCGATCCCTGGGTCAGGAAGATTCCCCTGGAGAAGGAAATGGCAACCCACTGCAGTATTCTTGCCTGGAGAATCCCAGGGACAGAAAAGCCTGAGGGGCTGCTGTCCATGGCGTCTCAAAGAGTTGGGCACGACTGAGCAACTAAACACTTACTTACTTAGCTGAAGGTACACTGATCATCTGTTTACATTACCACCTAAGGTGGTAACGTAGAGATCTGACTTTCATTCCTGGCTACACAAGTATTCCTTGGGGTACCAAACAGTTTTTCTTGTATTTTTTTTTTTTCCTAATTGCTTCCCAATTAGAAAAAAAAAGTTTTTTTAATTTTTAATCCTTCCCAATATTTAAAAAGGCAAAAAGACTTCATGTAAGATTAGATCATAAAATCAATGAAATGAAAGAATAAACACGAGGCCCCATTCCTACATGCGACAGCACGTGAAGCTGAGCAGCCTCTGTCCCCTTTAAATGAAGTATGTTTTCTCCAGGTTTCACTTTCCCAGCTTTCACTTGGCCTTCTTCATTTATCTTATGGGCTGAGCTCATGTAGGCATTTACGTTTATGATCTCTGACATACACCTCTCCTCTTTCCCCAGGACTCAATTAAAATAACAATGAATCTGTAAAAGATAAGTCCATAATAAACCAAAAAATGAAAGAGACCAGCAGATTTCAACAGAAAAGGGTGGCAGAACAGCGATTAAGCAAGAAGGAAGGGGGAAGCAGCAGCCTAAAGCATACCTGAAGGGAGTCGCAGGCACAGGAGACAGTTAACTCGCCTAGCGGAACCATGGAAAGACACCAGGCTCAGAGAGACCAATGACAGGCAGAGATCAGAAAAGGAATGTATCAGCCCTTAACTAATCGCAGCACAGCCTTTCCTGCTGACCCAGCCAGGCAGAAGTCTGGTGGCGGGTAAAAGTTTTTCTAAAGAGAAACTGAAAGAAGTGTCTGGGGAGAACTAAGGAGCCGAGCGTGGGTGTCTGTGTTCCAGGGCAGGCTCCCACACTCCAGCACCAGGGAAGGGACACCTGTGACTCATCAAAAGAAACCGTTCCCCACTCACTGTCTTCAAAGGAAAGAGGCAAAATGACAAACATTGCTGTAGTTACTTTTTTACTGCAAGTCCTCCTACACTATTTAATAGCTACAACTATGTACTGTCATCAGGAAAAGCAACACATTTTTAAAAGAAAGAAAGAAAACAAGGAAGGAAGGTAAGAAAGAACGGACATTTGATGATTAAGAATTCACTGGTAACTTCTGCCAAAGAAAGTTCAGTGAAGTATGAGGTGGGAGCTTGTTTACAGGTGGGCAGAAGAGACAGCAAGAGGTGGGAAACTGCAGTCTCTTCTTTCCTTCAAATAATTTGGCAATGAAGGAAAGAGAACCACAAAGAATACCAGATTCAGGGAACATTGGTTATGTTCTAAACAGTGGAGGCAAGAGGAATATGCAAGACAAATGAAGGACAGAAACAAGACAAGCAGAGACAAAGAACCTGAAAATAAATACAGGACGGAAGAAACAGGCTACCAATCTTAGAGGAGGTGGAAGGGCATGCTAACAAAAGCACAGAAAATAAGATAACCTTGGTTTTGAAAAGGGACAACTTCTTCTGAGACAGAAAAATAAATTAGGGTATTTTCACATTTAGAGAAATGCATATTGGTCTACAGGTAGCAAGGTGAGGTAGCTTATAATTGTTAAGTTTAATACAGAAAAATGGGAAATAAGGCTATCTGCGAAGGAAAAAAAGGGGAGCAGAAATGGAAAGCATGACTTTATAACTAGGGAAGTTGTCAAGTTAGGTAACATCCACTGAGGAGACTATGAGAGAATGAATGACCACATAAAAGACCTGTCAGCGACAGTCAGAGGCCACGACTCTGCAGCGTCACCAAGCCATACCACCATCTCATTTTTTCAGCAGCCCTCAGAAACCCAAGCGTGAGTAGAGAAAAAGGGTCTCAAGAGGCAGGATAAGTGCAGCAGAAAAACAAGAAATCTAGATGACGAAGGGTGCTGGTATGAAAGTTGTACGATAATTCTGAATAGGGTTAAATATTCTAGCAATGAATGGAAGGAAAAAGAAAAGTAGCAGTGGTAGAGAAAGGTAGAATTAAAGAAGGGCTTTTAGCCTATCTGCCTGTCCTCCCACAAAGTTATCTGGAAGATACTGAAATAGGTTTACATGTTTTATAAAAGACTGAATAAGGTTGTGCATTAACAGCACAGGAAGAGAAAGAAAGAAGGGAAAGGAGAAAGAGGGGAAAAGGAGAAGGAGAAGAGAAAGGGGAAATAGCCAGAATATCCCTCATCAGCAATATAAGTTTCAGTCAGTTAAATCTTTCAACTCTGCCCAAATATTTTAACACAATGACATGAAAAAGCACCCAAACAAGCAAACAGAGATTTTTCTGGTACTTTTTTCATACAAATTGAGGACTACAATACTTAATTTTTGCTAATATAATGTCATTTTTCTGAAATAGCGAATAAATTATATGATGGCTCTATACACTCTTACATAGCTTTTATGCACACATTTCTAAATATACATAACATGATGTGAAACTAATTAGCTATGTTCTAAACAGCTAATTATTATTATTATTGTTTAAAAGAGACTCACTGCTTTAGAAAATGTTATGATGTCAAATTAAATGCAACTGTTTAACAAAGTTTACAATTTGACATTTTATATATATTTTAACTTTATCTTGATTTCAAAAGCTCCCTAAAGGGGTAAAGACTCCCTCAGCTCACTGATATAAATATATGTCACTTTCCCCTAAATTATGTCACTTTCCCCTAACTTTCTTTTCATGTTTACTCATTTTAGAAATTTTCAGTTGATAAAGTAACTCACAAAATAGCAGGAAATACAAGAAATGCAAACATCATTACACATTTTCCATATTTTCCATACTTTACTTAATCGTGATTGAAGCACCACGAGTCTGCTGTATGCTTCTGCTGCTTTGCTGAGAAGAGTGTGCATATTTTCTTGAAAATCTAGATGATAAACAATTAAAATAATTTCACTTACAGTAAAAGTCTGCTTCTTTCAATTAGCATTATTCATCTATTCATAACTTTAAAAAAATCGCCTGCTGGAAGTAAAATTCATGTATTTAGTAACGAAAACCGCATTAATGTGGAACACATGCTACAAAGATTAACAATTTTATATTAAAATATGATAATTTCTGTTGGCATTCATTAATTTGTACACATTTGTTCATTATTCATACCAATGAACAAGGGCAGGAAACATTTTATTTGTGAAGGGATCAGTTCAGTTCAGTCGCTCAGTTGTGTCTGACTCTTTGCAACCCCATGGACTGCAGCACGCCAGGCTTCCCTGTCCATCACCAACTCCTAGAGCTTGCTCAAACTCATGTCCATTGAGTCGATGATGCCATCCAACCATCTCATCCTCTGTTGTCCCCCTTCTCCTCTTGCTTTCAATCTTTCTCAGCATCAGGGTCTTTTCCTATGAGTCAGTTCTTCACATTAGGTGGCCAAATTATTGGAGCTTCAGCTTTAGCATCAGTACTTCCAATGAATATTCAGGACTGATTTCCTTTAGGATTGACTGATCTCCTTGCAGTCCAAGTGACTCTCAAGAGTCTTCTCCAACACCACAGTTCAAAAGCATCAATTCTTCAGTGCTCAGCTTTCTTTATGGTTCAACTCTCACACCCATATATGACTACTGGAAAAACCATAACTCTGATTAGATGGACCTTTGTCAAGAAGTAATATCTCTCCTTTATGCTGTCTAGGTTGGTCATAGCTTTTCTTCCAAAGAGCAAGCATCTTTTAATATCACGGCTGTAGTCACCATCTGCAATGATTTTGGAGCCCAAGAAAAGAAAGTCTTGTCACTGTTTACATTGTTTCCCCATCTATTTGCCAAGAAGTGATGGGACCAGATTCCATGATCTTCGTTTTTTGAGTGTTGAGTTTTAAGGCAGCTTTTTCACTCTCCTCTTTCACTTTGATCAAGAGGCTCTTTAGATCCTTTTTGTTTCCTGCCATAAGGGTGGTGTTATCTGCATATCTGAGGTTATTGATATTTCTCCTGGCAATCTTGATTCCAGCTTGTGCTTCTTCCAGCCCAGAGTTTCTCATGATGGACTCTGCATGTAAGTTAAATAAGCAGGGTGACAATATACAGCCTTGGCGTATTCCTTTTCCTATTTGGAACCAGTCTGTTGTTCCATGTCCAGTTCTAACTGCTGCTTCTTGACCTGCACACAGATTTCTCAGGAGGCAGGTCAGGTGGTCTGGTATTCCCATCTCTTTCAGAATTTTCTACAGTTTGTTGTATTCCACACAGTCAAAGGATTTGGTGTAGTCAATGAAGCAGAAATTTTTCTGGAACTCTCTTGCTTTTTCTATGATCTAACAGATGTTGGCAATTTGATTTCCGGTTCCTCTGCCTTTTCTAAATCCAGCTTGAACATCTGGAAGTTCTCGGTTCATGCAGCGTTGAAGCTTGGCTTGGAGAATTTTGAGCATTACTTTGCTAGCATGTGAGATGAGTGCAATTGTGTGGTAGTTTGAACATTCTTTGGCATTGCCTTTCTTTGGCACCGGAATGAAAACTGACCTTTTCCAGTCCTATAGGCTAATGCTGAGTTTTCCAAATTTGCTGACATATTGAGTGTAGCACTTTCACAGCATCATCTTTTAGGATTTGAAATAGCTCAACTGGAATGCCATCACCTCCACTAGCTTTGCTGGTAGTGATGTTTCCTAAGGTCCACTTGACTTGGCATTCCAGGATGTCTGCTGTAGGTGAGTGATCACACGATCGTGGTTATCTCAGTCATTAGATTTTTTTTGTACAGTTCTTCTGTGTATTCTTGCCACCTCTTCTTAATATCTTCTGCTTCTGTTAGGTCCATACCATTTCAATACCAAAAAGTTAACTGAGATTGCAAGTTGTAAAAATGAACTAATATAGGATTCCTATTAATAAAGATAACTAAATGTCTTCTTATTCTTTTTATAAAAGTAAACCCCTGACATAAACTTATTCAACAAATACAATGACTTTTAAAGGTTTGGATCTATGGTATAAAATTAAGAATTATAGTGAGGAAAAGATGGAAATAGAGCAACAGTGGATAAAGAGACAAGAAAATTTGTAGACAGCTTCGGTTTTCTTTTTATCACAATTACTGCACTGTAAAACTAAAAATGTGCATTAAAGGTAAGATTTCATGAACCTGAAAAAAGATGCTAAGATAAACTCAAATCAGCCAAGTGATTAAATCAGGAATTAACTGAAATAGTTTATCATCGATTCATTGAAGAAAATTAAATACTCTGTTCAACAATGCAGTAAAGCCTTTATTACCTTGGACTTCACATCTATAATCTTGCAATACCAGTTCTTGATTTTCAGAACTGTGAACACCAGAAGTCTCTTTCTCTTCTCCATTTACTTCACATTTTAAAGCAGGAGTATAATGTTCACCATGGACATTGCAAAAAGTCTGCCGACAATAAAATTAGGTATTTTATGGAATTAAAGTTTTGATTTCTGCCTCTAGAGATTATTAAACATTATTTCCTATATGCAAAACACAGTCAAAAAATGTCACAGGAAAAATCAGTAAGAAAACACTTCCATGTACCAAATCAATCTGCAAAAGAATAAACAAATCTAAATCTTTCTCTCTCCACATGCAAGACATGAATTCTTCTCACATCAGGAAAATATGACAGCCTTCATTATAATATATATCAAATATATATGTCTAAACTACAATATTTTTATTTATTTCTAATAATGGATATATCCTGTACTTTACCACTTTCTAGTATGGATTCTATACAGATATTCCCTCTGTAATGTCAACTACCCATGAAAAAAGTGAAAAGATGAGGGCAAAAGTTCAAAAATGATGACTAGAAAGTAGTGTATAAATTCTATAGAAATTATATAAAGTAGGAGATCACATTCACAGACTTTAACACAAGAGAATACTATTCATGGTTTATACACAGAAGAAAATAAAAAATATTTGACATATTATTCTGGTTTTTCTCCTGAGCAATGGACAATTCTATCGTTACTTATAAACAACATATATCACATAATCATCTGACAAGCCTAAAGAAGTTTCTAAGTAAGTTTCACCTTTGCACCTCATGCAATTGGAAGTAACAATCAACAACTTCTAGACCTAACCAATTTGTTTACTGTTGCTATTTCTTGAGATTTGCCTAAAAGTGAAACTTTACTATTAATTGACTTTATTAAATTTCCAACATAGTTTCTAAGGTAGAATTTTATCATAAATTGATTCAGGTTGGTAGAAACCTGAATGATCAGCCAATTTACAAATAAAGCAAAAGACTCAGAAAGATGAAGTAACTAGTCCATAGTAACATCAATGATTAGGGACAAAATCAGATTCATGATGAACTGCAAGGGACCTCTCCATTACAACAAGCTGATTTATGTTTCAACTTGAGATTAGGGGTCAGGTAAAGACATTACTAGAAGAAAAAAATACATAAAGTCCGTTTATAAATGAACTACTATGACTTTGGAGAAGGAAACGGCAGCCCACTCCATTATTCTTGCCTGGAGAATTCCATGGACAGAGGAGCCTGGTGGCTACAGTCCATGGGGTCACAGAGAGTCGGACACGACTGAGTGACTAACACACACACACACACTACAACTTGGGCCACTTTATATTTACAGACCATCAAGAGTGGATATGAAAAGGCAATGCCTGAACCTGTCAGCAGAGTGGAGGCCCTTAGTGTGGATATTCCTGACTTTCTTTTGTGTTTTTGAATACTGTTTCTGAACTATTCCATAGGTAATTAGAACCAGTAAGGCAGCTCTACCTTCCCAACTACTATCACGCTCCCCACCCCTTCAAATTATAAATACGCTGGCTGAGATGGAAAGCTGTGACAAGCTTAGGCATGTATGTTAAATTTTGAAATATTTCAAATATGCAGAAAAAAGTTCATCTATTACCTAGCTATAATAAATACTAATAAATAGTCATATTATATCCATATTTTAAAAAAATTGAATACTACATACAGATTTGAAGATTTCTGAGTTAAGTACTGCTTATCTATTTCATTCACCTCTCTGTCCAGAGGTGAGTATCTAACATGCGTGTTTTTATACTTTTTCCTTTTGAGATTTACTGATGTAACAAAGACACTCTTGCAATGAACATATCTGGCTGTGCACACATGTGAATCTAAGTAGAAGTAAAAGATGGACTGTGTGACGTACATCAACTCAACAATACACCTTGACAATCTGCTTCTCAAGGTGGTACACTCCCACCAGGGGTACAGAAGTTCTGTTTCACCTGATCTTCACAAATACGATTACAATTGGTATGCTTAGTTTTTAGATTTGGCAATCTACAGTGTGAAATACTGTCTCACTAGTCATGTGCAAGACCCCCAGCTAAGTCATCACATTCATTCAACCGCCAAAGTGGGCAGGAGTGGGAAACAGACCCACTTACGGCTCTATCGCTGTGTTTTAAAAATTGGGCAGCTCTTCTGTAGAATCAACTACTGAGATAATTCACCTACATTTCTTTTGTTTCAAACTGATTGTCAGGAAAACATTTAAATACTTATTTTAAACTTAAAAACTCAGGAATATTTTCTAAATACAGTTCTGAAGTAAGACTGTTCAGTTCAATTCAGTCGCTCAGTCATGTCCGACTCTTTGAGACCCCATGAACCACAGCACGCCAGGCCTCCCTGTCCATCACCAATTCCCGGAGTCCACCCAAACCCATGTCCATGGAGTTGGTGATGCCATCCAACCATCTCATCCTCTGTTGTCCCCTTCTCCTCCTGCCCTCAATCTTTCCCAGCATCAGGGTCTTTTCAAATGAGTCAGCTCTCCACATCAGTAAGATTGTAGGGAAAAGTAATTTGGATGATTCTGCTAAATCAAAATAGTAGTAACTTAAAATTTAGCATTTCTTGTCTAAAAGCACTTTTTAACTAATGGCTTACCTGTGTAAAATGAGCACATTCTTCAGATACTGCCTTGTGAAGTTTTCCAATAAGCATTTGTAAAGGCTTCACTTCACCTAACAGAAGAGGTAGTGCATTAAAAATGTTCAATTTACATGTTTAGAAACTATTTTCATATTTTACTTACATCAACTGGAAGCTTCCTGGGAATAAGATTAGTTTTAAGTTCTGTATTTCTTTCAATGTTATTTTGTACTGCTCAGTGTTAACTGTATAAGATAATTTGTAGGATTTTCAACTTACATCCTACAATATGGTACAAAGTACTGATGTACAATGTTTTTGTACTACAATCCAATGAAGAGCTGTATCACACAGCATAACCCACCTGAGCCACCAGGGAAGCTGGTCTACATATATTCACCCATATAAAGCTGAAACAAAATGTCACACATATTTATTCTTTCTACACCCTATGCACTCCAATATTTTCTGTTCTACTCTATTATTAAAAAAAAAAAATAAAGCTGGTCATTACTCACTGAACTTCATCACCCATTAATGGACCCACTAATTAACTTGTAGTGCGAAAAACTACAGATTCTATCTGAAAAGGATACCGATACAAACAACATATGCTTAAAATTTTATTCAATTCAAACCCAAAGAACTCCTTTTTCCTGAAGTGAAAAGGGATTATATTCTTACTTAAGCCACGCTTTAAACTCTACTGTTCAAAAGAACAATTCCAAACTTAGGAACCACCTCATTTATAAAGGTAGATCGGTCAAGAATGGAGACCTAAAGATACCTTGAACAGAGAAAGTCTAATTAATAACTGAATAATTATTAAAGATAAAAGTTAACCGTGACTAGTCTTCCACTTAAGCTTCCTTCAATATTGTTGCTGACACAGTGCCGTCTTTTTGCTCACTGTACAGACTTCCAACAAGTCTCATCCTTGTCCTTGGCCTCAAATGATCTCTTGACTTACAAATCTTTATCTTGAACTTAAACTTGCCCCTTAGGTTTCAGCCTTTTTTCCATTGCATACTAGGTATCGCTTTTTTCAAAGTCATCAAGTATTTTTAACTCAATGTTCCAAGCTAAATACACTATTTTTCCCACAAATCTACTCCTCATGACTGGAGTCACCATCAATCCAATTACTCAAACGAGACACTTAGGGATCATTCTCAATTCCTCCCCCTTACTGCTAATATTACCTGCAGATTACAACCCACCTCTTTAACTCAAACTTTTCTTCCAATGACATTTTAGATCAACATCTTAATGTTAACAGAATAACTGCCAAAGCTGCTTAACTGGTCTTTCCATCACTTATCAGTTCAGTTCAGTTGCTCAGTCGTGCCCAACTCTTTGTGACCCCATGGACTGCAGCACACCAGGCTTCCCTGACCATTACCACCTCCCAGAGTTTACTCAAACTCATGTCCATTGAGTCTATCACTTATCACCTCCCTTAATTTGCTCCAGTGATTTCATCTTAAAATAAAAATCTTACTATGTGGATTCATTTTGATATATGGCAAAACCAATACAATATTGTAAAGTTAAAAAATAAAATAAAATGAAAAAAAAAATCTTACTATGTTCCTCTATTTGAAATCCTGCCTTAGGTCTTACAACCAACAGCATAAAGAGTAAACATGTTTCAGTCAGGGTATACGAAACCTTTTCTGATCAAGGTTCTGACAATCTTTATCCCTCACTACTTCTGCACACACCTTGAACTTTCAATTCTCCAAAATGGATGTCATTTCTCACATCTCTAAATTTAAGACTCAAGATACTTTCCTAAAATTCCAACCTCCCTACTCCTGCCTACTGCCTCACTCTTCCAGGAAGTACTAGACTTTTCTCTTCTCTCCCTCTGTTCCTTCTGTTTATTCTGCCATTATAGAAAACTTCCTATTGTTTTCTAAGAGTTTATTTTATATTGCTTTTCCACAGGACTGTTGATTTCTTGGGGAAAATAATTCAGTGATTTTTAAACTTCTCAAGCACTTACACGAACAGTCTATGACTGTATGAACAAATGAGTCTAGGACTGGGAACTCCCAGTCATGTTCTTCCATGGGGTCTAAGTCAAGAACAGAATCATGAAGTGGCAGGCTCTAAGTGATACTTACTTACTTAGAATTTTGTTAGAAACCATTTACCTGTTTCTTGTGTCTTTATATTCTGTAGCTCTAGCTGGTGTATTTTCTGAAGTTCCTTGATCTTTTCCTCTTGAGCAGAAATAAGCTCCTGTTTAAGACTGCAAAGAGCTTTATCTTTTTCATTTTCCATATATTCGCGAACCTGATCCACATGAGTTGAATAGACCAGAGACAGGCATATACGCTGGGCTTCCATCTGGAGCCTTAAATCATTCTTAAAGTGAATTAATGTGCAGGTTAGAATAATTTAAAATGACTAATCAAATAATTTAACTTATTTTTGCATATACCCATTATGGGGTGGGGGGAATACATGATATTATAAACTATAATTGAGTGAGAAAATAATTAAATTAAACGTCACTTTTCTTACATGAAATTATTTTCTCACTCAATCTGCTGCACTGACCTAGGAAAATAGTACAACTTTCTCAAGGAAAATAACACAATATTTTCATCACTTCATGGTAAAGTTTGATATTTGGTAAAGTTAGGATGGCCTGATCTTTCATTTTTGTTCAAAAACAACATTTTTAAACAAATATGGGCTTCCCTGGTGGCTCAGCTGGTAAAGAATCCACCTGCAATGTGGGAGACCTGGGTTCGATTCCTGGGTTGGGAAAACCCCCTGGAGAAGGCAACAGCTACCCACTCTAGTATTCTGGCCTGGAGAGTCCATGGGGTCGCAAAGAGTCAGACATGACTGAGCGACTTTTAACGAACAAATATAGAGAAATGCAAATAATAATGAAATAAACATTTATGTACACATATCACAAAGTAATAAAATAAAATCATTTCATCTTTTTTATTCATTTCTCTATTATTTTGGTTTAGAAATAAAATATAGATAAAATTTAATCTATCATGTTCCCATTCTTCCTTCCCCAGAGGCCACCAAATTATAAATCTGATCATAAATTTGCTGCAAAGCCAGTTCACTTCTTACACTCTCATTTCTTAATCCATCTATAAACAGTGCATATATTTTACATTTTTAAGAATTTACATAAATGGTGCAAAATGGCATTTATTTTGCAAATTAGTCTTCTCATTCAATATGCCTCTGAGATCTTTCCATGTAGATACACATAAATTTATTTTAACTTGGTGCTGTATATATGAATATTACAATTTGTTCATTTCCTTTTTGGAGATCAAATGGATTATTTCAAATTTTAGATATATCAAAAAATGCTGCAATAAATTTTTATATATATGCCCTTGTACATATATGATAATGTTTCTCTAGTGCACATGTGTGCTAAGTCACATCAGTCATATCTGACTCTTTGCAATCCTACGGACTGTAGCCTGCCAGGCTCCTCTGTCCACGGGATTCTTCAGGCAAGAATACTGGAGTGGGTTGCTATGTCCTCTTCAAGGGGATCTTCTTGACTCAGGGTTCAAATCCGTGTCTCTTGTCTCCTGCATTGGCAGGCGGGTTCTTTACCACTAGCATCACCTTGGAAGCCCTTCTCGATTGTAGTGATTCTCAAAACTGTAGCCCAAATCAAAACCACCTGGATGATTTAAAACAGACTTCTGGGCCCCTACCCCTGAGCTTCTACTTAGAGAGGCCTGGTGTGAGCCCTAGAATTTGAATTTTAACCTGTTTTCAAGTGATGCTGCCACTGCTGGTTACAGACCATACTTACTGCCAGCAGAAATGTAAATGCTACATGGTAGACCATGTATATTGTATCAATATTAGATTTTAACAAAATTTTTTATGCAATTACACAATTTTACACTGATATAGTTAATAATGTAGGTGAATACTCATCTCCCCATATCCTCATCACACTTCTTATTGTGAACCTTATCTTGTCAAACTGATAGGCATAAAATGCTATTTCACTGTTATATCAATTTATAACATTGAAAGCATCTTTTCATGTTTATTAGCCAATTAGCAGAAGTATTTCTGTGGCTGCAGTATTATTTCTAAGCGCATTGAGACTGCTCTTTGGTGTTACTGTTGTGTAAACTGTTGCTCAATTTCTTCATGAGCCTCCTTCCATAAACACACACCTCACTGCGCTCCCCATCGCTAAGGGGGTTTGTCTTGGCAGTGACGTGTGCGTCAGGGACAGCTTTTGCGTTTGTCTCTGTTTACTTTACAGAAGTTAACATCAAGGAGATGGTATCTAAATGTCACTGAAAGTGTCTTCAGTTAGAAAAAAATAATCATTTTAGTGAGAAAAATCTGACCATTTTGACAACTTCAAATTTGGGTCCTCTCCTAGTAATGCCTTTAAAAAATTTTTTAAATGATCTTTTGACTTTTTTAGGAGTGATAAAATTAAACCTAATTATGATTTTGAAAACAATTTCAGATATTTAACAAAGTATTAACAGATATGTAATTAGAACTTAACTATTTAGGTTATTAAAATGTAAAATTTGATATAAGATCATAAATATGAGCACATTTATTAAGAAGTAGAAAGAAAAAACTTTCCAAGGGCTTCCTACTATATAGAGAATAAAATTTCAGCTTCTTACAAAGTCTGTAAGGCTCTCCAAGATCTGGTCTTTTCCTTCTTCAAACTCTTTTTCTTCCACTCTCTTTCCCTCAAACTCAGCCGAACAGGTCTTTATTCTGTCCCTTACACTCACCTCTGCCATCGCAGTTGCTCTCATTTCCCTGTGGTAGACTCCTCACTGTCATCAGACAGCAGTTCAAATGCCAATTCCTCCTAGACCCCTTTCCTGACCACCCTATTTAATGACTACCCACCATTCTCTATCACATAATCTCTTTTATTTTCTTTATAAAACATCACTATTTCTTAACTCTTCTACTCACTTCATTTACTATCTACCTCCCTCACTAAAATATACGCTCTCTGAGAGCGGAACCAATTCTTACTCTTGTTCACCACTGTAGTCCTACCTGGCAAGAGTCTACAAATACTTGTTTAGAAATGAAGAAACACACATAAAGCTCTAGTTAGCACCATTATACAATGTGCCCAGTGGGATCTTCCTGCTATTTCTAATTTCAGTGTCTATCAAATATAAATTGTCAGCAGTGATCTAGTATTACTCATTATATGTATTCTTTAATTGTATTTAGAATTAATATTTTTTCCCCTTTAGGTGTAACAAGACTCTGAGAAAACTAGGATTTAAATCAATATCTTTTTATCAGGGAAATAAGAGTTTCATAACTACTGAACAACTACATGAAGTACTAAAAAGTTTAAGAGTTAATTTTCAGTTAACCTTGAAAACACCAATACAAAAGGAGACTCTGAAACCAATCTTTGGAATTGCAACAAAATATTACAAAATAATTATTTTAATGCTCTGACTCTCAACAAAGTTATTTAAACTTGCTTTTTCAAAGAAAATGTGTTCTATTTCCTGAGCAGATTAACTAAAAGAGAGGTAACACGGTTTAACAAAAAACAGAAAAAAGAAATGTAAATGATAAGTTTAAGTGAGAATTACATCACAGGCTTTACTTTCATTCTTGAAAGGAGGTTAATTTATGTTGTATGAAGATGAAAACTTTCAGTATGAAATGGACACTTTAGTGTATACACATTAAGTAAACATACCTGTTCTGATTTAAGTGCACTGAGCTCCTGCTGAAGTTTATCGTTTTCACCTGGATCAGTAATCCCAAGTGATGATTCATTTGTCACTGATGGCAAGTGAGCAGAAAACTGTTCTTGTTTGCTTTCTTTTTCCAGAATCTTATTTTCAAAAGGAATTTTATTTACCTCCATTATTTTTGATTCTTTACCAAAATCTTTATTTATTTTAGGAACTGACCCTCCAGGATCCCTGCTTGTTGAAACTCCATCTTTCAAAGAGCTTAAATGGACATCATGCACATTTACATTTTCTGTCCTACTGTGGTCAATTATGATTTCTAGCTCTCTACATCTCAATAAAACTTGCTCTTTATCTTGCTTTAAAGATTTAACTTCTTCCGTTAGAAAACTTATCTCGTCACATTTCTGTTTTAATTGCTCAGAAAGATCAGACAGTCTCTCTGACAGCTCTAACTTTTCTCGCTTGGTTACCTCAAGTTTTTCCATAAGTTCTGTTGTATCTTTCTCGACAACCTCACCAATTTCCAGTGGTTCTGCTGTAAAAGTCTTGTCATCGTCAAAGACTGAACTTTTCATTTTCACTATACTTGGGTTTATTCTTTGCAAATGATGAAGCTCTTCACTTAGTGCTTTAAGCTTACTTTTATACTCTATTTCTTGCTTATTTTTACTGTCTTCCAAATCGCTTTTTACCTTGAGAAGACAAGCATAATCCTCCTGTAATTCCTGATAGTTAACTTCAAAATTTTTTTCAGCAAATGAAAAAGTGTTCCTTTGCTTTTCAATCTCTTCAGTAAGCTGAATACATTGTTTTTTGAGGTCCTCATTTTCCTCTGTAAGTATTTCTATCTCTTTTTGCCAGCGACAGTCTTTGGATTGGGACTTAGTGGAGTCTATGAAAGTTAATCTTTCTTCTTCGTTAACAGGAGTATGTATTTTCAACGTGTCTTCAAGGGCCTTCTTTTCATCTTTAAGAATGCTATTCTCTGCTTCAAGTTGTGCAAATTTTTCTTGAAAGTCATCCTCTTTTTCCTTCATTTGTTTCTCCAATAATTCAGTTTTAAGTTGTAATTCTTGAACTTCCTGTTCAAGTGTACCCTTTTCCTTTTCTTCTTGTCTGAGTATTTCTATTTCTTTTTGCAGTTCGTTGATCTGAAGGGTCATTTCTTCTGATTTTGTATTCACGAGGGACTGCTGTAAATCTTTTAGCTTTGAAATTTCCAAAATCAGTTGGTTCTGCTTAGTTATCAGATTGTCTTTTTCAAACTGCATGGTTTCTATCTTTTGACTCATTTCATTCTGTAAGCCATCTATCTGCTGTTTATAGTGAATGCCTAAGTTATCTTTAAGCTTTTCAATATTTATTCGATGTTCAATTTCCAAATCTTCCTTCAGTTTGGAAAGTTCTTCCTCATGACTAAACAGGAGCTGTGTCCTCAGCCTCTCCAGCTCAGCTTCCTGTGATTCAGCCATTCTGTCCAATACAGCATTCTTTTCTCTTTCTAACATTTCAAGCTTTATCTTATAATTTGTAACTTCTGCTTCATGTTTTAATTCTAGTTCTTTCCTGGCTTCAGAAGCAGAAACGATCTCAGCTTTCAAACCTTCCACTGTACTAAGGGACTTGTACGCTTCATTGAGTTTACCTTCTTGCTCAGTTATTGTCTGTCTAGCCCTCTGAATTTGGTCCCTTGAAAAGCTCAGTTCTTCAAAAAGGTCTTCCAGCTGTCTCTGGAGAGCAGACTTTTCTCCTGAAATCACTCCTATTTCTTCCTTGAGTTTTTCCTTTTGAGAGTTAGTATCTTGCAATTTTATATTCAGTTCATTTATTGCCATATTCATTAACTTTATTTGATCTTCATTGACTGTAACACTTGGATGTGATCTTAAAGCATTCTCCAGCTCCCCCTTATGTCGTGTCCTAAGTTCATCGATCTGTGACACGTGTTGTTTTATTAGCTCTTGTTTCATCTGTACTATCTGCTGCCCATACATCTCATCCAGCTCTGCCCGGAGTTGTTCCAACTTTCTTTGTGTTTCTTGTTCCATTCTTTGTAGGATATCCGTTTCAAATTGACTGTCTTTATGATTTTTCTTCTGAAGTTCCTCAACTGTCCCCATTAATTGTTTTATTTCTTCAGAACACTGTCTTTCCTTTTGCTTGGAATTAGTCAGTTCTAATTTCATATTTTTTATCTCTTGGTTCTTCTGTACAACCTGCTCTTGTAATTCTTCCAGTAATTTATCAGCAGCTGTTACTTTATCCTTTAGGTCAATAGTTTTTTTTTCTTCTTCTATTATTTTCGTATTTAATTCTTCAATAACTGCTTTCTTTTCCTGTATTTCTTTATTTGAGTTTTCTACTTTTTTATCCTGTTCCTTTATAAAGAAAAAATGAAAACATAAAAATGGCATTTTTAGTTTCCGGTTACTTATACCCCTTAACCCCATCACCAAAAAAATTGATAGAAACTGCTTTTTACATTATTCTATAAAAAGCAACGGCTGAGCCTGCTCCTGCAATTTTCTTACGTCAATGAGACAAAGGACTTGTGTAGCCAACACTACCTATGAGCAAATATCATAGCAATGTTGGTCTTCTTGGGGGGAAGAAAGTTTTCTTGCATTGCTATGATTAAATGTTTTAATAAAAAAATTTAGTGGGATCAAAATATGTCTGAACCATTATATTTTCTTCTTTCTTATTAACTGATCAACATTCTAAATATTTGGTATTTGCAATTGCAAGAGGACTACATACGCTTTACAGTTCTAGAGATAATCCTAAAAAAAAAAATCAACGTTCCTCCCATACAGTATTTTAGTGACCTGAAGGTTTGGTGGGCAGGTGCTATGAAAAGAGTAAAACAACAAAAACAGGCTCCTAAAGGTCAGCCTTAACTTCACTCCTAAGGCTAAATGAATCAGAAGTTCAGGGATATGCCATGCTTAAGTGGCTGAATTGCAAGTGACACGCAAGACAATTACACCATTTAGAGCATATCAATTTGATTCTACATTTTGGGGGTAAGCAGAAATTTGAAAGCAAGACAGATGTTTTTTACCCCTGTTCTGATTTAGGACTTTATTTTGGAACTGCAGATAAATTGAAACCCAAAACACATGCCCAGGGCATGTCCCTAATCATTCAGAGAAGTGTCACAGCATGAGACAGTCAAGTAGAAGTCCTGGAGACAAAGTTCTGTCTCTGTCATTCACTTGCCTGAGTGGTTGGGGCTGCAGTCCCAAGGACAGAAAAAACAGTAAAATTTACAGGTCTGAATATACTTAAGTAATTAAAATCACCTTCAGAAGACAAAGGCCCGGGTCAAGGGGACTTAAAGGCACCTCAAATGGATGTGTTAACTTACCTTTAAAAAAAAAAGAATGTCAAGGCCTAGGGAAAAAGAAAGTCTGAGAGGGAAATAGTAGCAGTGCCCATGCAAGAATCGGAGAAGGCAATGGCACCCCACTCCAGTACTCTTGCCTGGAAAATCCCATGGATGGAGGAGCCTGGTAGGCTTCAGTTCATGGGGTTGCTAAGAGTCAGACATGACTGAGCGACTTCACTTTCACTTTTCACTTTCATGCATTGGAGAAGGAAATGGCAACCCACTCCAGTGTTATGCCTGGAGAATCCCAGGGAAGGAGGAGCCTGGTGGGCTGCCATCTATGGGGTCGCACAGAGTCGAACACGACTGAAGTGACTTAGCAGCATGCAAGAATGGTTCAAGAAAGAGAATCAAGGTATCAGGAGACTTTGAGAGTTCTAATCCCTCTGGGAAAGTCACACCTAACCTAGAAAGCAAGGTAGGGGGCTGCTGTAAACAGAATTAAGAATTTCAGTCCAAAGGCATGGCCATTCCTACTCTGAGATGGACATATGAGGTTATCATAGCCTAATCAGCTTTGGCTTGGTGTCACATATCCCGTCAATGTCACATGCCTTACTGTTGATACTGAGCCTTCTGGCCTAGACTACCTTCTGGCAGTCTACTAGGCCTAAACTGCCTTTCTGGTCTTATCTCCTGGAAAGACTCATTTTCAAAGACTATTGTTTTCTAATCAAACTATTTTTTGATGCTGATAAAACATTTTTAACATGGTTCAACCTGGGTCTTTATGCACACTCCATCCTGTTTAAAATGTCCTCTTATCAGTTCAGATTCATAATTTATTCACTGTTTACCAAATAAGTACTGAAGAGCTTCTGTGTGGCATATATTGCACCAATTATGAGGAAAACAAAATTCAATGAAAGGGAAGTGTTCTAATTTACAGACTTACCTCAAATATTACTTCCCTGCTAAGCCTACCCTGAATCACTTCCCTTATGAAGCCAGACCTGCCCAGAATTTTCAAAACACTTTTTACTCATACTTAGCCTTGTTTTGGGATGCCTTGTATACCACGAGTTTTAGTGAAGAAAAAAGCACATTTAAGCATCACTATCTCTTGCAAGAGCCTGATGCAAAACAAGTGTTCTATAAACATCTACATAATGATTTTTAAGTTACTTTGGTTGTAAATCATGTGCATTTTATAACTTCAATATCTTAAAATTGTACATTTCTAATTTCCCTAAGCGACAGTCTCTGGAATAAGACTACACAGATTTGAAAGCTGGCTCTACCAATGTATTACCTGTATATCTGGGCAATTTACTTCGTCTTGCTTTGCTTTAACTTCCTCATCTGAAAAATGGGGGTGATAATAGTATTTGCCTCATAAGATTGCTGTGATGATTCAATGAGATAATATAATATGTGTAAGATGCTTTGAGGGTTTCCTGATACCAAGTAAACAAAAACAAATGATAACTAATACTTTTATTGTTATCCAAACAGTAGTCTTGTTGTGCTAATTTCTCAACATCTTGAAGAAGAACTGCCTAAATTACAAAAAATACTGTACTGTATGTTTAGTCTGGCCTCATTATTCAAGGATTCCGCATGTGTGAACCTGCCTACTTGTTTAAATTTATAGATAACTCCCAAATCAATACTCAGTCATTTGTACACAGAATGGTAAAAAACTTGAGCTGCTGGACATTCATGATTCAAGCTAAGATGATGTCAAGCAAGATGAGCAAGGCGAGAGAACAAGGAAGGAGACCATGAGGATGGAGGTGCTAGGCAGTAGTGGAGTGTACTGTAAAAACTTCTGGCTCTGGGCTAGCCCAATAGAGTTTGAATCGCAATTAGGAGGAGGGGAAGGTGCTACCTTTAGACCAGTCACTTAACACTTTTGACTTTCATGTCTCTTTCAAGCTATAATCTACCAGAATCTTTTTAGGATTTAATATTACAATCTGTATGATATGCACAATGTTGTAAGTCAAATATACTTCAAGAAAATTAAAAAATAAAATACAGTGGAAAGGGTAAAAAAAATCTATATGATATGTATGTGTGTGTGTGTGTATATACACACACACCTGGGAGCATCAATTATTGAATAAGTGTTCCAGGCAACTTTATGTAACACATTAACTACCACGAATAAAGAGAATCTGTATTTTTTTCTAATTGAAGTGTGTGTTAGTCGCTCGGTCGTGTCTGTCTCTTTGAAACCTCATGGACTGCAGCCCTCCAGGCTCGTCTGCCATGGAATTTTCCAGGCAAGAATACTGTAGTGGGTTGCCATTTCCTCCTCCAGGGGATCTTCCCCACCCAAAGACTGAACCCAGGTCTCTTGCATTGCAAGCCAATTCTTACCATCTGAGCCATCAGGGAAGCCCTTTTTCTAACTAAAATCCATAAAATTTCATTTTGCCATGAAAATATTTACAGAATTACATAACCATGGCTAAAATGAGTAGAAACATCTTTAGATGACAAAGAAAAAAGGACAGAAGTTCTGGTTATATATATGGATTCTCCTGAGGACTCAGTTTAACATAAGCTGATTACTTTCAAAGAACTCAGTAATGAGTATTATCTTAATACCTATTACTGGAAGACTCCCAATTGTTTTTGAAATAAATTATTTTTCATGTTTAAAGAACTTTTCTGAATTATGAAACTTTGTGATTCATGTGTATAACAAAAAGATAAACATTTGGATAAAAAGCTTTAAAGTCAACTGTTAAGTTGCTGTACACTGGCTGACTTCCTTCAAATAAACATACCATTTCATATGCTCTGATTTTCTCTTGCAAGAAACTAATTTGCATTTTGAAGTCTTCTTTCTTTCTGTGATAATCTTCTAATAGGTGGTCTTGTTCTTCCAGCTGCTGCTGATGAGTGAGGATCTGCTGCTTGGCTTGTAGTAAATCGGCAGCTGTGCTACTATGCGTGCTGTTTCTCAGAGTTTCACTAGCCTGTAACTTGAAAATATAAAGAAACCCCAAAATATTAAATTCTTAAATCAGTGCACCAAGGAATGGACATCCTTTGTTGGTGTTGCTTGGCTAATAGTTGTTCTCTGGGACGTGTGCTGGATTCAGAGGTTTGAGACTCCAGCCAACACGTTTTCATAGCTGATCAGATAAACATGGGTACATTATTTAAGCTGACAGATTCCTCCCTTTTCTCAAATTATTTTCTGTTGCTCATCATCAGAAACGTTGATTAATTCCACTAGTTTCCTATGAATCTTATTAAAGGTAAATGGAATATATTCAATCAAGTTACATTCTAGAACCTAACTAAAATAAAGTCATACCAGGGTATGACTTCAGACATCCTTTAGACAAAGGATATAACTACAGGTTAATTTCTGCGAAAATTCACCTTATCAAACTTATAAGATTTTAAAATATAGATAAGGAAGAAGTATAAAGAAACTAATAGCATAAAACCACTCAAGAAGTATGAATTAAATTCCTAGTTAATATAACAAGTATTTACCAGTTTTTTCAACATAATACATTAATAAGCAAACACGACCTTTAAACAAGCTTATATTTGTTCTAGAAAACATGAGAAAAAGATTTAATTCATTATTAAAAATTTAATAAATTTTCTTCTACTAGTCATACTTACATGCTGGAATTGAATCTGTAATTTTTGACTCTGCTCTGTCAACTCTAAAAATTCTCTCATCGTTTCATCCTTTTCTCGTCTTGCCTGTTGTAAATTTGCAGTGAGCTGGGTTATGATGCCATCTCTCTGTTTAATGGCAGCTTCAAATTCTTGCAACTGAAAGACATCAGTGAAAATTAAAAGTGTTACACTTATTTTTTTAACAAAACTAAACATTAGTACAGGTAACTTCAAAAATAAGATATTCAAAATGCATTGGCAGAGTTATTACAATTTGTAAGCAGTCTTTTCCATATTTGAAAGCTATTATCTTGCAACAATTAGTTTTACTTCCAAACCAACTCTAAAAAGATTATCTGAACTAGGGAACAAAATACATTAGATTTGACTTACCCGTATATCTACTTCTAGAAGGACAAGTGTCTTTATATTTAGGGATGCTCCAATGTTTGTAGGTATTACCATGATGGCCATGCTTAAGCCTTACTTGTTTCTAAAGAAGGTGAAACTGAAATATATTCTGTCATCCTCATCAATGTCTTATTTCACCTTCTTTTCATAACTGACTGCCACAAACTAACATGTCATTTTAACTATAAGAAGTTATTTACAAAGACCTGCTGACAGGTTTAATGAGTCTAAGTCATAATGTATTGACGTGGTTTACAATTTAAGTTTCTCTCAGGCTGATTACAAAAACATCCATCCATCCATACTGAAGTGATTTCATCCTAGGTATCTCATAAAGTTTAATAAAACATCTATGTTATATTTAAGCTTATTAATGGACTAGTTTTAAGCAATGCTGTTTATGATATACGTAAGGACAAATATCACAAGGTGACTCTAAGTCACCATTTAAAAACCCCATCTTTAAAGAATGTATCTATTTGCTAAGTCGCTTCAGTCGTGTCCGATTCTGCGTGACCCCATAGACGGCAGCCCACCAGGCTACCCCGTCCCTGGGACTTTCCAGGCAAGAACACTGGAGTGGGTTGTCATTTCCTTCTCCAATGCATGAAAGTGAAAAGTGAAAGGAAGTCGCTCAGTCATGTCCGACTCTTAGCGACCCCATGGACTGCAGCCTACCAGGCTCCTCCGTCCATGGGATTTTCCAGGCAAGAGTACTGGAGTGGGGTGCCATTGCCTTCTCCAGAATGTATCTATACTATCATTCAAATTTCCTATTTTTGTTTTGTGAGTAACAAAATGAAAGCCACATAAGTTAAACACACCTGCTTCAGCCCTTCAGTCCCATAGGTAGCCCTCATTTCTTCTAGTTCTCTGTTGAGCTCTTCAATCTCATGCTGTTTCCCAGCCAATTCACTTTCCATCATCTCTAGGTGGGTCTGATTGTACTGTGCTCCATGTTCAGAGTAAGAATCATCAACACCAAATTCTTCTTCCTACACCAACACAGATTTTAAATAATTCAGTACTAGCAACATTTTCTCGGGAAAAGAGATTCAAAAACTGAATCCCACAGCAAAGGCATCACCTGGGAATTTACCAGCATGACAACCTACTTTGTTGTTAATGTGATAAATACCTCAAGAGCAAAAACAAGATATCTGCAAATTCTGTTACAACTGAGTTTTATAACAAAAGGTGGATAATTTTGTTTTGTTACACATTAAAAGCATTTAGAAATCACACACAGAAAGAAATACATGCAGGAAAAAGCTTTGTTAGTAACCAGCTTTAAATAGAATGAAACATTAGTATCATAAGTAGTTTTAAATACTGTACCCTTAATAAATTTGTAGGCTTTCCTGTTCTCATCACAAAACCGCAACCATTTACCTGTACAAAAACAATTTCCTGAAATATTATGATTTTAGAATTTTATTTAAAGCTAAAAATTGATTTGTGCTAACTGTATTCATGCTTTTCTTATGCCTAAGGAAAATGCCACACTGGCAAAAACAAACACAGTGATTAAATTTAAACATCTAAAAAACATTATGACTGTTTCAAATGCCACTGACTCCTCACACATTTGAGTGCTTACAATGAAAACGGCAGTGTGCTGTATACATTTCCATTTAAGTGAATTAACACTCCAAGCAGTTTCTCTTCTGTCCTAGATCCTCCTCTACAAAGACCTAAAATCATGTAAATAATTGTTTTTTGATAAAGCCCTATTGATTTAAAAGTAAAACTGTTTACTGGTCTAAGTCTACTGGAGAGCAAGTGAAGAAGGAAGAGGAGATGAAGAGCTGAGGAAAACTCCCCCAAGAACTTTCGCCTGGGGGTACTATGAGAGCCTTGCCAACCCTGACAGACGTGGAGACTCTCCACAATACAAATGCCTCTATCACTGGCATTTTGTGGTAGGAGGAAGAAAGTTGGCAGAATAGGTCTCTGAGGCCAACCTGGAGGCAGATTAATTTCAAATCAATTAATCTACTCAATAATCCCTTCCTTCCCCCTAACAGCAAACAACTGAACTTCATTCTTGCTTACATCTTAATTTTTCACATTCTATGTTAACAGAATCCAAGTTATGAAGCTTTCAATACTGAAATACATAGAATATCCTAGAATTAGGATTAGATCTACGTGGATCACAACACTATAAAAGGGGGGATGATCCTAATTAAGAGTTCTTTATAAAGTCTGATTCCTTTGCTTTTCACCAAGGATAATTTCAGAAAACAAAACCAAAGTTTAAAACAATTCGCCTTTATGCCAACGCATTATTGTGATTTGTGAAAACTATCAAAACACAGCAGTGCTAACTTTATTACGATTATTAATAAAGTCACTTATGATAACTTTCAATTAAATTCATCTAAATTTCAATTAGCTTTCCTTGATTTTTAAAAAATTTATTTATTTTAATTGGAGGATAATTGCTTTACAGTATTGTGCTGCTTCTTGCCGTACGGCAACATGAATTGGCCACAGGTATACACGGGTCTCCCCCATTCTGAACCTACCTTCCAGCTCCCACCTCACCCGTTACGCAGCACGTTGATAAATGTCTACTAAAACTTTTCCTTTAGGGTAACAGTAATTAAATGGATTTTATGAATATTTTCAAATATCATACCAAGCAAAGGATAGTCCTTTAAGTGGTGATGATATCACTATTACATAAATTAGTTATCTATTTATTTTAACTGTATATACAAACACACTACATAGCCAACACTCAGCCTAAATTTTCTGTAAGTTGAGCACATTTTATACTTGAGCTACTCATATGCATTGGCTTCTATGCATAAAATACTACATGACTGTTTTCAAAACTTAATTGTCTTATTATAATAAATATAAAAATCCTGTCAATATTAATAGTTTTAAAAAATTTAGTATCATGTAAGTGGGTAATAAAAGATTATACACCAGAACTAAACTAAAACAAACTATATTTCAAAGTTAAAACAGAAACACTCCTCAGAATATGAGGATCATTAATAGCAATAAATTATTATGTTTTTAAATCTAGATAATTACTTCACTGGTACCTAAAGGGTAGAGCATTTGTCTCATCCTCTTACAATAGCCTTTTAAAGCAATACTATATAAACCATAATATGAAAGTACATTAATAACTTGAAACATGAAGATTAGATGAACAGACTCCTGCAACTAAAAAATAATAACTTTTCTTAATGTCCTTCTTCACTGTGGCATCTGTCAAAAGTATTTAACCTTTAGGTTATACCAATACAGTCTTGTTGAATCACAAGTTACTCTACCTGTGTAGACAACCTGAAGATTTGGGAAAGTACATAGGGTGCATTCTAAATTTTAAAATGTTCTATAGGGTATCATTTCCTAAAAATACTGCTATTCAGAAGAAAATCAGAGGAAAGATCACTCTTATCTTGTAACTATGTTCTTCACACAAAAACTTTTCAGTGAACATCAGTTCAAAAACAGAAGAATAACTTATCTTTTATTAATGATTAATACTTTACTCTTATACTTAATCTGATGTGTGTATAAAAATTTAAATAATGGATGTTTTAATAAAAAGTAGAATCTGATAGTTCAGAAAGTTCATAAAAATTACAGGACTTCAGTGTGCCTAGCTGACTCTTGGATTAGAGCCAAGAAACTAAGGCGGCTAAGATCATTCATTCAAAGTTAAGTATCAAGCACCATGTTGTACACCTTCAATAAACAAATTATACCTTAACAGAGCAGAGGCAGGCAGGGAGAAAATTTTTAAAATGGTGAAGTTAAAAAAAAAGAAAGAAAGAAATCCAAGCCAAAGGTGAAAGGCTGTTGAAAGGCTAAGTTCACATTACTCAATGGCTGGCTATAGTCTGTATCTCCAATCCGGGTCAGTTATTTCAAAAATGTCGTAAGTCGTGTAGGTGACTTGGTTAAGAAATACTGAATAATGGAATCTGAATAATGAAATCCATAATGAGACTGTATGCTCTCCTATTATTTCATCTTTCTACACACAGCAAAGCATATTTATTTACTTGTTTTATGTCTATGTATTGCCTGTAGCACTTCCGACTTTTCCCAAATAACCCTGCTCAAAGGGTATCACTAAAAATATTTTATGTAAACATGGTATTTGAGATATGAAATGTCCCTTCTCCAAGAACTGAAAAGATTATGTATAATTTGAATTAATTTGTAAAAAGGGTATTTTCCATTTAGTCTGATTTCGCTAGTACACATAACTGAATATATTTTAATACAGAACAGATCTTAGGTCATAGGATAAAATTATCTGACTAATGCTTTCTAGACCTGAAACCATTTTTTAAGCCAAGGAGAATACTAATCATAGAAGTCAAGAACATTAAGCGCATACCATATCTACAAAATAAAATTTCCAAGCTAGTTTTAATTAAACATATAATTGGAATCTGAAATCCTTCTGAGAATAATTTGTTAAATTCATTTCTTACAAACTTAGTGTGAAGAAAAGCATACTTCCGTTGAAGGACTGTAAAAAAATTTTTTTTGCTCATTGTTTTTCAAGTATCAAACATTAAGATCACCAAATAACCCTCACAACAACCCTGTGAGATAGATACTATTTCCACCACTTTACAGGTAAGGAAGCTGTATTTCAGAGTTTAAGTGAGGTATCCAGCTTCAAACAGCTCAGAGATCAGAAATATGAACACACACTTTCTGGGCTCCAAAGCCCCTGCCTTTTTATATCACCTTATTTCCCTATGCAGCAGAAAAATGCAATGATATTTAGACAAAATACAACATAATTGTGTCTTATGATTAAAACGATATAGTTTTGAAATTTTAAAATTAATCAAATGCAAACCAGAGCAGCCAAGATTATTAAACTTTGCAAATCTGTAATTTGTAGTTATGTGTTGCTTAGAAAGGAATTTCATTTTTGAGGGGTATTACTCAGAAGTAATCTCTAAGAGTTCTAATATGAAGAGTATTATAATGTGAGATTTATTCCTTGGTTTATTTTTTACTTTTTATTGAAATGCATTTAATTTACCATGTTGTATCAGTAATGCCTAACGCGGCTAGGGATTACTGACAATGTTGTGTATTCCTTAGTTTATAAAACTGAACTAATGAAGATTTTTCTGTCTTCTAACACACGTAATATGGATTAGAAGTTCCCTGAAATTCTATCTCGGTCAATCCAATATAATTAAATCAACTGGCTTGAGACCCAAAACTAGTCCAGAGGATCATGGATTGAAGCCAGTATCCATTTTAGCAATCTTGATATGACATCATCAAATGTTTCACAGATCATGAATTTTTCTACTGTATTAATAGACAAATTAAAATATGTAAGTTTTTCAAAGTATAATCCATTATGAATCGAGGCCCCAAATGGATAATATTAAAAGGATTATGATTCAAATCTGTCAAAGATTATTTGATAATTATCTTTCAATGTAAACTTCTAAATCACTAATATTTTTCAAACTATTTTCAAACTATTAGTGGTCAGCATCAGAAAAAGCAGCAGAGGACTGGTCACACAGTAAAAGTATCTTTTCCTGAAAATTGGTTTAAAAAAATATATATGTATGAATTGGTATATATTATGTGCACAATTATTCATGTATATTGCTTTTGTTCAGTCACATGGTTGTGTTCCACTCTTTGAGACCCCACGACTGCAGCACGTCAGGCCTCCCTGTCCCTCACCATCTCCTTTAGTTTGTCCAAGCTCACGACCACTGAATCAGCAACACCATCCAGCCATCATGTCCTCTGATGCACCCTTCTTCTGCTCTCAATCTTTCCCAGCATCAGGGATATTTCCAATGAGTTGGCTGTTCGCATCAGGTGACTAAAATACTGGAGCTTCAGCATCAGTCCTTCCAATGAATATTCAGGGTTGATTTCCCTTAAAATTGATTGGTTTGATCTCCTTGCAGTCCAAGGGACTCTCAAGAGTCTCCTCCAGCACCACAAGTCAAAGGCATCAATACTTCAGCACTCCGCCTTCTTTACGGTCCAGCTCTCACAACTATATGTGACCATCGGGAAGACTATCATAGCCTTGACTGTATGGACATTTGTCAGCAGAGTGATGTCTCTGCTTTTCAATACACTGTCTAAGTTTGTCATAGCTTTCCTGCCAAGAAGCAATCGTCTTCTGATTTCATGGCTACAGTCACCATCCACAGTGATTTTACAGACCAAAGAGGAAATTGGTTACTGTTTCCCCTTTTCCCCTTCCATTTGCCATGAAGTAATGGGGCTGGATGCCATGATCCTAGTTCTTTAATATTTAGTTTTAAGCTGGCTCTTTCACTCTTTTCCTTCACCCTCATTAAGAGGCTCTTTAGTTCCTCTTTGCTTTCTGCCATTAGAATGGTATCATTCACATATCTGAGGCTGTTGATCTTTCTCCCACGTATCTTGACTCCAACTTGTAACTCATCCAACCAGGCATTTCTCACAATGTGCTCAGCGTATAGGTTAAATAAACATGGTGACAGCAGACAGCACTGTCATATTCCTTTCTCAATCCTGAATTAATCAGTTGTTCCATACACGGTTCTAACTGTTGCTTCTTGACCTGCACACAGGTTTCTCAAGAGACAGGTAAGATGGATGGTATTCCCATCTCTTTAAGAGCTGTCCACAGTTTACTATGATCCACACAGTCAAAGGCTTTAGTATAGCTGATGAAACAGAGGTAGACGTTTTTCTGAAATTCACCTGATTTCTCTATGATCCAGCGAATGTTGGCAACTTGATCTCTGGCTCCTCTCATTTTCTAAACCCAGCTTGGACATCTGGAAGTTCTTTGGTTCACATACTGCTGAAGCCTAGCATGCAAGATTTTAAGTATGACCCTACTAGCATGGGAGATGAGTGCAACTGTATATTCATGTATATAACTATACATATATATGTAATACCTGTGTGCTGTGTGCTTAGTCACTCAGCCGTGTCTGTCTCTTTGTGACCCCATGGACTGCAGCCTGCCAGGCTCCTCAGTTCATGGGGATTCCCCAGGCAAGAATACTGGAGTGGGTTGCCATGCCCTCCTCCAGGGGATCTTCACAACTCAGGGACTGAACCCAGGTCTCCCGCATTATAGGTGGATTCTTTACCATCTGAGCCACTAGGGAAGCCCTATGGAATACATATGTAAATATATAAAATAATGTACATATGTATGTAAAATATAGTTCTTACTGTTGAAACATGCTCAGTATATTCTAACTTTTATCTCTAAGACTTACATTTAAAATTATTTTTACTTAACTTTGAAACACATCATACTTACTAGCTATCAGATATAGTTTCAATAAACTTTTCGTGACCTAATCATAATTCCCACCAATTTTTAAAATCTAAAATATTTAGGCAAAAATTCACAGTAGTAAGAATTTCCAATATTATTAATTTAGATTTTCATAAAGAACATGAAAATGACATTTTTGATGTCTTTGGTTTTGAATCTATATTAAAAAAAGTTAAATTTTATTTTCTTATCCCAATATGAGAAAATGGCTATACAAATTTTAAACAAATTTCACAGGCATGTATTAGATGGTCAGATCTGTCATGACTTGGATTATAAAAAATTCACTTTGGTAAAAAGAAAAAACAACACCCTGTTGTGGATATGACTGGTGATGGAAGTAAGGTCTGATGCTGTAAAGAGCAATATTGCATAGGAACCTGGAATGTTAGGTCCATGAATCAAGGCAAATTTGAAGTGGTCAAACAGGAGATGCCAAGGGTGAACATCAACATTTTAGGAATCAGAGAACTACAATGGACTGGAATGGGTGAATTTAACTCAGATGACCATTATATCTACTACAGTGGGCAAGAATCCCTTAGAAGAAATGGAGTGGCCCTCACAGTCAACAAAATAGTCCAAAATGCAATATTTGGATGCAATCTCAAAAATGACAGAATGATCTCTATTTGTTTCCAAGGCAAACCATTCAGTATCACGGTAATCCAAGTCTATGCCCCAATCAATAATGCTAAAGAAGCTGAAGTTGAACGGTTCTATGAAGACCTACAAGACCTTTTAGAATTAACACCCAAAAAAGATGTCCTTTTCATTATAGGGGACTAGAATGCAAAAGCAGGAAGTCAAGAAACACCTGGAGTAACACGTAAATTTGGCCTTGGAGTACATAATGAAGCAGGGCAAAGGCTAATAGAGTTTTTCCAAGAACACACGGGTCATAGCAAACACCATCTTCCAACAACACAAGAGAAGACTCTACACATGGACATCACCAGATGGCCAACACCAAAATCAGAGTGATTATATTCTTCGCAGCCAAAGATGGAAAAGCACCACACAGTCAACAAAAACAAGACTGGGAGCTAACTGTGGCTCAGATCATGAACTCCTTATTGGCAAATTCAGACTTAAACTGAAGAAGTAGGGAAAACTACTAGACCATTCTACATGACCTAAATCAAATCCCTTATGATTATACAGTAGAAGTGAGAAATAGATTTAAGGGACTAGATCTGATAGACAGAGTGCCAGATGAACTATGGATGGAGGTTCATGACAATGTACAGGAGACAGGGATAAAGACCAGCCCTAAGAAAAAGAAATGCGAAAAAGCAAAATGGCTGTCTGAGGAGGCATTACAGATAGCTGTGAAAAGAAGAGAAGTGAAAGGAAAGATATACCCATCTGAATGCAGAGTTCCAAAGAATGGCAAGGAGAGATAAGAAAGCCTTCCTCAACAATCAATGTAAAGAAATAGAGAACAATAGGATGGGAAAGACTAGAGATCTCTTCAAGAAAATTAGAGATACCAAGGGAACATTTCATGCAAAGATGGGCTCAATAAAGGACAGAAATGGTAGGGACCTAACAGAAGCAGAAGATATTAAGAAGAGGTGGCAAGAATACACAGAAGAACTGTACAAAAAAGATCTTCACAACCCAGATAATCACAATGGTGTGATCACTCTCCTAGACCCAGACATCCTGGAATGTGAAGTCAAGTGGGCCTTAGGAAGCATCACACAACAAAGCTAGTGGAGGTGATGGAATTCCAGTTGAGCTATTTCAAATCCCGAAAGATAATGCTGTGAAAATGCTGCACTCAATATGCCAGCAAATCTGGAAAACTCAGCAGTGGCCACAGGACTGGAAAAGGTCAGTTTTCATTCCAATCCCAAAGAAAAGCAATGCCAAAGAATGCTCAAACTACTGCACAGTTGCACTCATCTCACACGCTAGTAAAGTAATACTCAAAATTCTCCAAGCCAGGCTTCAGCAATATGTGAACCGTGAACTTCCAGATGTTCAAGCTGGATTTAGAAAAGGCAAAGGAACCAGAGATCAAATTGCCAACATACACTGGATCATTGAAAAACAAAGAGAGTTCCAGAAAAACATCTATTTCTGCTTTATTGACTATGTCAAAGCCGTTGACTGTGTGGATCACAATAAACTGTGGAAAATTTTGAAAGACATGGGAATACCAGACCACCTGACCTGCCTCTTAAGAAATCTGTATGCAAGTCAGGAAGCAACAGTTAGAACTGGACATGGAACAACAGACTGGTTCCAAATCAGGAAAGGAGTACATCAAGGCTGTATATTGTCACCCTGTTTATTTAATGTATATGCAGAGTACATCACGAGAAATGCTGGGCTGGATGAAGCACAAGCTGGAATCAAGATTGCCAGGAGAAATATCAATAACCTCAGATATGCAGATGACACCACCCTTATGGCAGAAAGTGAAGAAGAACTTTCTGAAGAATTCAAAAGAGCCTCTTGATCAAAGTGAAACAGTAGAGTGAAAAAGTTGGCTTAAAGCTCGACATTCAGAAAACTAAGATCATGGCACCCAGTCCCATCACTTCATGGCAAATAGATGGGGAAACAGTGGCAGACTTTATTTCTGGGGGTTCCAAAATCAGTGCAGATGGTGACTGCAACCATGAAATTTGAAATTAAAAGACGCTTACTCCTTGGAAGAAAAGTTATGACCAACCTACACAGCATATTCAAAAGCAGAGACACTACTTTGCCAACAAAGGTCCATCTAGTCAAGGCTATGGTTTTTCCAGTAGTCATGTATGGATGTTCAAGGTGGACCATAAAGAAAGCTGAGCGCTGAAGAAATGATGCTTGTGAACTGTGGTGTTGGAGAAGACTCTTGAGAGTCCCCTGGACTGTAAGGAGGTCCAACCAGTGCATCCAAAAGGAGATCAGTCCTGAATATTCACTGGAAGGACTGATGTTGAAGCTGAAACTCCAATACTTTGGCCACCTGATGTGAAGAGCTGACTCATTTGAAAAGACCCTGAGGTTGGGAAAGATTGAAGGCAGGAGGAGAAGGGGACGGCCAAGGATGAGATGGTTGGATGGCATCACCAACTCAATGGACATGAGTTTGGGTAAACTCCGGGAGTTGGTGATGGACAGGGAGGCCTGGTGTGCTGCAGTCCATGGGGTCGCAAAAGACACAACTGAATGACTGAACTGAACTGCTAAAGAAAAAATGCACTTTGTGGAATCGTAGACTGCCCCAAAGTCTCCTCTGGTTCAAGCATCAAACCATCTTAAACTTTCAATTGAGAAGCTCTAAGAAGTAAGTTACTATAGAAGAGAAAAGCAATGTTTTCATATCTAAGATCCATATTTAAAGTCACAGGGCAGATTCTCTGAATTGCAACCTGTAATTTAAAACTGAGATATTACCCATAAAGGCAATTTTATGTAGCTTAAATTAGGAAATAATTTATGTATTTAACATTGGTTAATTATTTTCCTGATGAGAATCACTAATAAATATATTCCCAGCTTTCAATCACCTTAAACTTTTGAAATCTAACAGTTCTTACTCCCATTAGAAATCCAAAATAGTATTAAGTTCATTTAAGAACATGAAGTGTTTTTTTTTTGTTAGACAACTACGATAAATCAAAACTTATACGAGGTTTGACAGAAAACAACAAAATTCCGTAGAGCAATTATCAAATAAATACATTCAAAGAAAACTTATAGAATATACTGAGTTGTTCAACCATTCACAGTAAGAAAAGTTTTCCATGTCCTCAAATCTTGGACCAAAAATAAATGACATTCATGTCTAAACGAAAAAGATAAACAGCACATTTATTTAACACATAAGGAAAGTATCTCCTAAAGCGCCCAATGCCCACATTAGCCTTTATCACCTAAAAGTCACTATTGCAACATTAATTTCAATAAATGGTTTTACATAATTAACTAGAATTCAAGCATTTGTAAAATAACATTACACAAAATAAAATAGCCTATATTATAAAAGGTTTACTGTGTTAATTATAACCTTATAACAAAACCCAATTTCAAACACTTTCCTAGAAACTAAAACAAGGTCTCCATCTAATTAAGGACCACGTTACTCAAAGAGATTTAAGACTTTAATTGATAATCTGAAAAAAGTCAGAAAAACACAAACTTCAACTTCTCCAGGTTATTTACATCATACTATGCTAGTTTTTATTATATTTATAAAATAATAGAAACATGTGGTTGTTGTAAGTTGTAAGTAATAAAAAACTAATAATCAGCAATAATTTTTAAAAATATAAAATGTTAATCACAATGCTACTTATTCTTACCTCTGAACTATAATCATCTGCTGTGGTTGAAATTTCACTTTCCGGCTAAAAAAGAAAGCAAAAACTGATTATTTAAGGTCTTTCTAAAACTCCCCTTCCAAATACTGTACTTTATTAGCCCATTACTATTGGTAACTTATTATAGAAAACTCAAAAATATCACTAAAAACCAAGAAAAAAATACTCCATTTTTAAAAAGTCTACTCTGATTATGAATCACTATGGCTAAATAACATCTAAAATGCATGACTAGACAATTTTCTAAGTATAAAAGTACCAAGATGGACTTTCACACAGGTTTTTCAACATACTACAAATCACTTCTAAGGAAAGAGGACCAAATAAGATATCATCCTTCTAATTCCTATACTTCTTTTAAATAAAATAGTTCTAAATTATTACTTAAAAAAGTTCAATTTCTTTAAGATCAAGAATCATCAACCTTGGTGCTAGAAAAATAGTAACAACTTGAAGAAAATTACTAACTTCTGTTGTTATTAACACTGTTGCAGATTACAAAAAATTTTTAAACATTTCTGCTTCATCCTCCTATCCCTGGTATTTGGGGAAGAAGTGAGTGTCTTTTCCAAGCTTCCCTCAGCTTAGAAGTACTAAGAGGAGTCAAGGAGAAAACCCAAATTTTCCCTGCTTTCACTGTCTAAGAATCTAATTTTACAAGTGAAAAAAGAGACCTAGATATTTCCTTTTTTCATTCAACAAATACAAACCATACCTGCACTCAATATAGGAGCACTGAAATAAATAGAACAAATATTAACAGACATAAAGGGAGAAACTGGCGGAATATAATAATAGGAGACTTTAATGCCCCACTGACATCAATGGACAGGTCTTCCAGGCAGAAAATAAAAACACAATAGACATCATAAACAACACAGCAGAACAAGTAGACTTAACTGATATTTTCTGGACATTACATCTCGAAAATAAACATTCTTTTTTAAGCACATATAAGCACTCTCTAGGACAGACCACGTACTAAGACACATGGTAACCCTGGATGAGGGACAGAGGCCCTTGGACATCAAAGAGATCCAACCAGTCCATCCTAAAGGAAATCAGTCCTGAATATTCATTGGAAGGACTCATGCTGAAGCTGAAACTCCAATACTCTGGCCACGTGATGTGAAGAACTGACCCATTTATAAAGACCCTGATGCTGGGAAAGATTGAGGGCAGGAGGAGAAGGGGACGGCAGAGGATGAGATGGTTGGATGGCATCACCGACTCAATGGACATGAGTTTGGGTGGGCTCCGGGAGTTGGCGACGTACAGGGAAGTCTGGCGTGCTTCAGCCCATGGGGTCACGAAGAGTCGGACATGACTGAGCGACTGAACTGAACTGACCTTTGATGAATATAAATTTTAAAATTTTCAACAAAACAACCAAACCAAACCCACTAACACATTAAAAAGGACCATGCACCATGTTTAATTTGGATTCATCCCAGGTTCACAAGGATGGTTCAACAGATGCAAATCAATTAATGTGATACACCACATGACAGAAAAGAGACAAAATACGTATGATCATCTCAACAGATGCAGAAAAAGCATTTGATATAAATCAACATCCATTCTGTTTTTTAAATTTTTGATTATTTTATATTGGATTATAGTTGACTAACAATGTTGTATTAGTTTCAGATATACAGCAAAGTGATTCAGTTATATTAATACAAACCAACGCATCCATTCTTTCTCAAGTTCTTTCCCATTTAGGTTATTAGAGAATATTGAGCAGAGGTCCCTGTGCTATACCGTAGGTCCTTGTTGGTTATCTATTTTAAATGTAGTAGAGTGTACACGTCCATCCCAAACTCTCTATCTATTCCTTCCCCTCACACCAGTCAGAATGGCCATCATCACAAAGTGTACAAACAAAAAATGTAGCAGAGTGTGTGGAGAAATGGGAACCCTCCTACACAGTTTATGGGAAAAAGTAAATTGGTAGATACTATGGAGAATCATATGGAGGCTCCTTAAAAAATTAAAAATAGAGCTACCGTAAGATCCAGTAATACCACTTCTGAGCATATAACTGCAGAAAACCATGGTTCAAAGCATACATGCGCTCCAATGTTCACTGCAGTGACAACAGCCAAGACATGGAAGCAACCTAAATGTCCACTGACAGAGGAATGAATAAAGAGGACCTGGTCAGTCAGTTCAGTCGCTCAATTCAGTTCAGTTGCTCAGTTGTGTCTGACTCTTTGCAACCCCATGAACCGCAGCACATCAGGCCTCCCTGTCCATCACCAACTCCCAGAGTCTAACCAAACACATGTCCATTGAGTCGGTGATGCCATCCAGACATCTCATCCTCTGTCATCCCCTTCTCCTCCTGCCCCCAATCCCTCCCAGCATCAGAGTCTTTTCCAATGAGTCAGCTCTTCGCATCAGGTGGCCAAAGTATTGGGAGTTTCAGCTTTAGCATCAGTCCTTCCAATGAACACCCAGGACTGATCTCCTTTAGGATGGACTGGTTGGATCTCCTTGCAGTCCAAGGGACTCTCAAGAGTCTTCCCCAACACCACAGTTCAAAAGCATCAATTCTTCGGCGCTCAGCTTTCTTCACAATCCAACTCTCACATCCATACATGACCACTGGAAAAACCATAGCCTTGACTAGACGGACCTTTGTTGGCAAAGTAACGTCTCTGCTTTTGAATATGCTATCTAGGTTGGTCATAACTTTAATTCCAAGGAGTAAGCGTCTTTTAATTTCATAGCTGCAGTCACCATCTGCAGTGATCTTTGTGTCCAACTCTTTGCGACCCCATGGACTACATACAGCACGCCAGGCTTCCCTGTCCATCACCAACTCCCAGAGCTTGCTCAAGCTCATGTCCATCGAGTCAGTGATGCCATCCAACCATCTCATCCTCTGTCATCCCCTACTCCTCCCACCTTCAATCTTTTCCAGCATCAGGGTCTTTTCCAATGAGTCAGTTCTTCACATGAGGTGGCCAAAGTATTGGATTTTCAGCTTCAGCATCAGTCCTTCCAATGAATATTCAGGACTGATTTCCTTTAGGATGGACTGGTTAGATCTCCCTGCAGTCCAAGGGACTCTCAAGAGTCTTCTCCCAATACCACAGTTCACAAGCATCATTTCTTCTGTGCTCAGCTTTCTTTATAGTCCAACTCTCATATGCACACATGACCGCTGGAAAAACCACAGCTTTGACTAGATGGACCTTTGTTGGCAAAGTAATGTCTCTGCTTTTTAATATGCTGTGTAGGTTGGTCATAATTTTTCTTCCAAGGAGCAAGTGTCTTTTAATTTCATGGCTGCAGTCACCATCTGCAGTGATTTTGGAACCCAAGAAAATAAAGTACATATATGTAATGGAATATTACCCAATCAATAAGAAGAAAGAAATAATGCCCTCTATGCCAACACTGATGGACCTGGAGATTATTATACTAAATGAAGTTAGATAAAGACAAATAACATATGATGTCACTCTTATGTAGAACCTAAAAAATAATGATATAAATGAATTACGTACAAAACAGAAGCAGATTCACAGACTTAGTGATTATAATTTGCTATCTTCTGACTGGTATGAGGGGATATCTTACTATAGTTTTGACTTACATCCTCTAATAATTAGTGATGCTGAGCATCCTTTCAGGTGCCTCTTAGCCATGTGTGTATCTTCTTTGGAGAAGTGTCTATTTAGTCCTTTGCCTAGCTTTCAATTGGTTTGTGTTTTTGATATTGAGCAGAAAGCTGTTTATAAATTTTGGACATTAATCCCTTATTGGTCACATTATTTACAAATATTATCTCCCATTCTGTATTTTGTCTTTTTGTTTTGTTTATGGTTTCCTTTGCTGTGCAAAAACTCCTGTGCTTAATTAGGTCCCATTTGCTTATTTTTGCTTTTATGTCCATTCCTCTAGGAAACAGATCGAAAAAGATCGCTACAATTTATGTCAGTTTCTGCCTACATTTTCCTCAGTTTTATACTATCCAGTCTAATATTCAGGGTCTTTTATCCATTTTGAGTTTATTTTTGTGCAATATCCATTTATCATAAAAACTCTTATCAAAGTTGGTATAAAGGGAACAGATGTCAACATAATCAAAGCTATTTATGACAAACCCATAGCCAACATAACACTTCAGGTGATTACCATATGATCCAGCAATCACACTCTCGGATCATATCTGAAGAAAACTCTAATTCAGAAAGACACATGCATCCCTGATGTTCACAGCAGCACTACTTACAACAGCCAAGACACAGAGACAGCCTAAGTGTCCATCGACAGAAGAATGGATAAAGAATTTGATATACACACACAGGCACAGAACACAGAGTATTACTCAACCATAAAAAAATGAAATACCATGTGCAGCAACATGGATGGACCTCGAGATTATCATACCAAAAGAAGTAAATCAGAGAAAGACAAAAATCATACGATACCACTTTAAAAATGACACAAATGAACCTATTTACAAAACAGAAGCAAACTCGTAAACACAGAAAACAAACATGGTTACCAAAGAAGGCAGGAGAGAGAGATTACAAGTTTGAGATTAGCAGATACAATCTACTATATATAAATAGATAAAAAACAGGTGCTACTGTGTAGCACACAGAGCTATATTTTATACCTTGTAATAAACCACAGTGGAAAAGATATTAAAAAGTGTACCTAAATATGTATATATGTATAACTGAATCACTTTGCTGTACACCAGAAACTACACAACATTGTAAATTAGTTATATTTCAATTAAAAAAAAATTTGACTCATGGGTTCCACCCAGACTTGCTGAATTAGAAATCTGTATTTTAAAAAGATCGCACACATGATCTGTATACACAGTGAAGTCTGAAGAGTATTCCTTCAAAATGGGGAAAGATAACAAAGTACCTGTCCAATGACCCCCCCAAAAAAACACACAAAAAACAAAACTAAACAACCAAAGAAACCAAAACCCATAAACAACCAAATATGAAGCATCACTGTCTCCCTTCTCACCTACACGTAGAGAAAGTGTACTCAGCTCTCAAGACCAAGTTTCAAGTCCATCTCCTCACTGATGTAGTAACTGATGCCAGGAACAGAAATAAGAAGCTTACTCCTATTCTAAAATCCTGTAAATGACGTACATGGCCCTCTTTTAAATCTAATATACTTTCATGATGTATGCCCTCTTGGTTTGTTCACTCACTAAAGTCTTTTAAATGGACTACTGATTAAATGCATGAAACTGAAGTCGCTCAGTCGTGTCTGACTCTTTGCAACCCCATGGAGTGTTACCTATCAGGCTCCTCCAACCATGGGATTTTACAGGCAAGAGTACTGGAGTGGATTGCCATTTCCTTCTCCAGGGGATTTCCCTAACCCGGGGATTGAACCCAGGTCTCCTGCATTGCAGGAAGACGCTTTACCATCTGAGCCACATATTGTGTACTAAAAACTGTGCTACTGAGGATACAACGGTGAGCAAGACACTCTGTACTTGAAATGCTAAAATTCCAGAGAAGGGCCCAGGTATTGATTTGTCTGGCAGAAAATGAAAATATTCTTCAAATCAAATCAAGCACCACAGTTGTCATATTTTATTACATAAAAGATCCAGACTTCAACAAAAAATTATACAGAAAAAGGAAAATATGGGCCATACCCAAGAAAAACAGTAGTCGGTAGAAACTGTCCCTAAGGAAACATAAATATTGTACTTATTAGACAAAGATTTTAAGTTACATATTTCTTAAGTCACATAAATGGAGGAAACAATGCCTAAAAAACTAAAGAAAGTTATAAGAACAATGCCTCACTAAATAGGGAATATTAAAGAAAAAAGAACATATATAAAAACAATCAAATTCTGAAGTTAAAAGTAAAATAACTGAAATGTAAAATTCACTACAGGGGTTTACCAGCAGATCTGAGGAGGAAGAAGAATCAGCAAATTTCAAAAAAGTTCAACTGAAATTACCCAGTTTGAGGGAAAAAAAGAATTAAAAAAAAAAAAAGAACAAGGACTTCCCTGGTGGTCCAGCGGTTAAGAATCTGCCTTGCAATGGAGGGGACACGGGTTCAGTCCCTGGTCAGGGAAACTGAGATCCCACATGCTGTGAGGCAACCATGCCCGTGCACCCTGGAGTCTGTGCAACACAACTGGAGAGCCTGCGTGCCACAGGGAGAAAGCCTGTGTGACGCAACCACGACCCGACGCAACAGTGTAAGTAAATAAAGAGAATAGATCATCAAAGATCTGGGCAGCAATACCAAATGTACTAACATATGCATAATGGAGACACAGAAGGAGAAGGCGTGAGAAAGAGTATTTGAAGGTATAATGACTGAAAACTTCCCAAATATGATGAAAAACATTCATCTATGTATCCAAAATGCTCAAAAAACTCTAAGCAGGAAAAGCTCAGTAAGATCCACTTCTATGATGAACAGCAAATCTCTATGACATCTCTGACTCTTGACAGAAGCCTATACATCTAAACCCTATTTCCAGCTAAGCATGCCAGCGCACAACCCACACTATAATCGTCATATGCCTTGGCCAACACTCTTCCTCCTAAGCATCCCACAGTTCTCTAAGCTCGGTCTTAGTTGGAGTACTGCCATGCCACCCACCACCCAATCCACTCTTAACCTCTCCCTCATCTCCTTATTCTTGGAAATTCCACCATTAATGGGGGGAAGGAAATTAGCATTTATTGAGGAAAACTTTCTATGGGCCAGGTGCTTCACCTTTACCACCACCCTATCGGGGTCACTTGGATATCCATTTAAAACTCAACTACTTAAGGCTTCCAAGACACATCACACTGTTTCATGTCTTTGAGAATGCTGATTCTTTAGCACAGAGGTTGTCTGTCCTACTTCTTTGCCTCTAGCTAATTTTAACTTACACTTCAAGACCTGGTTCTATTATCTCTTCCAGGAAACTTTCCCAAGTAACACACACAAGACCAATTTGGGGATTCCCCCAAATCATGGCACTTTAGGGCACCATATGCATTGCTGTTAGCACAGCTCTCATCAGACTATTTAACCTGTCTTACGTCTACCTTCCCCACTAGACTGACCTTCCTAAAGTACAGAGACTGTCGTATTTATCTTTGTATCCTCTGTGCTCAATCTTTGGAGTATTACAGTTGCTCAATAAATGTGTGTTGAATCAAGCTCACAAAAACCACACGGGATACTAATGAGTGATGTTATTACAATAACTTTATACTTAGAATGCTACTATTTAAAAATCGAGATGAATACTTACTTCAACAGAGAAGACCTGGTCACATTTAACTATTTCTCCACTGTGTAGAGCTCTCGTTATTGTGGATTCAGGAGGCACGGCCGTTCCTGATCTCTGAGAATTATTTACAAACGTCTCATCACTCTGTGATTGCTCAATGTTTACAGCATGGTATGCTGACATGTCATGTTTACTGCTTGAAGTTTTTCTCTTTTTTTTCTGCTTCTTAGGATTCTGCCCATCAGACTGAGCTTTCCTTTGTCGAAACTGGGCAAGCTACAGGAAAAAAAAAAAAATCATTATTGTCAAAGATAAGTTTTCTTTATCACCACTAAGAAAAAAGTAGCTTTGGAGTCATTTTCTTTAAAGGATAAACCCATCACTAAAATGATGATAAAATAAAGGACAATGGATACTGTCTTTAATATAAGAATGACTGCTGAATTGCAAAGAAACCAGGTATTTCTGAATGAATGCTATTCAAATATTGAGAAGAACTGAAAATATCATGTCTAAAGAAAGAAATTAGCCCAGAGTTGGGGAGAATAAAAAGAACAAAAAACAGGTGCCCTCATTCATTGTTCAGTAAAACTATAATCTCTGCATATGAGATTATATGAAAACACAGGAAATCTAAATGCATTTACTCTATGGAATTTCTGCAAATTCTAATTACATATTCTAGTAAATGTAATTATTTCATGCAAAAAGCTTCAGCTATACAAATGATCAATGTAGCCTTATTTATAGTGGGAAAAATTATAGATATTTTTATCAATATTATTGTATCAAACAATAGTGCCTCCCAGCCCTTAACCATTTGCATACCATATTCCAGTTGTCACCCAGACTTACCATTTACTTAATATGTTTAACTAGTGTATTTTTCTTTCTTTTTTTTTTTTAGTGTATTTTTCTTATTCAGATTTATTTTAAAAGGAGACTTTGAATCCTTGACATAAAAGACAATGTCATTTGAGTTAAAAAAAAAAGAAACAAAAATGAATACAATAAAATATAAAACTATATTATTAAAATTTTAGCTAGACATTGCTGAAGGTTCTAAGAGAAACAGACACATGGTAGAGGGGTGCTAAGAATCTATTAGTACCAGACAGACTTTTGGCTTGTCATAAGGCAGATAGACTTAAAGAAACCTGCAAAGTAGTTAACCATTTTTTTTTTAAACACTACTATCTACTGTTATTTAATACTAGATCAACAACATATCACCTAAAATATCTCATCACTATCTAAATCAGAAGTATAGATTACACACTTTGGCCAATACTGGATTAATTAAAATAATACTAATGTAAACCATTATTAATATTAAAATATTAATGTAAATCATTATTAATTATTGTTTATGACACAGCAGTAGTAAGAGGAAAATTATGTGCATCTCTTTTAACAAAGATAAGAGAGGCCTCAGGCTCATAGCCTTCAACAATTATATCTACCTTAAATTTTATTAACTTTATATATATAGGCATGGATAAACACTAGAAGAATATAACCATAACAACTTTGGTCTATCTCTAGAGATTACAGCTATTTTTCCTTATGCTGACATGAAATTTCCTTTTTGCTGCAGTGAATTTTCTAAATTTTATATGAAGCAACTATTAACTACCACTTCCTAAATTTAATTTGAACTCCGTCATTCTGAAAGAAAAGCATAAGAACAAGTGTAAGCCCTTTTGCCTTAAAAAGAGGAAACAGATGAACATATTAATACATAAATTAGAACAATTACAAAGATGGTCAGTAAATGTCTTAGAATATAAAGTACTAAAGAAATCTTGATAATGCTGATATCATTAACTATCAGATTATGTGACAGATATTAGAATAACATATAGCATATGTTATACTTTTGTTTGCTGTAAAGAAAAGTTAATAGATAAGTACTATTTACTTAACAAATGTCCAATTAATAAGTGAGAAATATCTAATCACTGACCTTGTAGAACATAAAAATACATCACATTTAAAATTTTTCCCCAGCTGTTGAACAACTATTCAGTTATTCTGCTATCTGCTTAAGGAACAGATGCAAGACTAGTTGCCTCTATTTGTATATTATTAAGCTGCTGGAATGCATTTAAACTACTTTGAATAGGAAATTCATTCTTAAAAATAATTCAACTGAAACACTGTTACATATTATCTGTAAATGCAATCAGAAGTCTAGGCATATCATTTTAAAAGGATCCCTCAGAAAGAATGCAAAAGCAAAAACGTATTAATAATGACATTCTTGATATTAAAAAAAAATATTCAGACAGCAGAGGATATCAGGACAAAGTTGAAGATTTTGTTTAAAATTCCGTCTCTGTAGGGTTATATATAACATTTATACTTAATGTTTATACATACAAATACATAACAAAAGAAAATTTTTGTTAAAATAATGCACTATAAAAAGATTTTAAAAACCAAACAAACCTCTGTCTGAGACAACAGTATCCATTATTAAATGAACCTAGTGAAAAAGTTAATAAAAGATATGGAATAAAAAGTAAAACAGTTTTATTACTGTGTTTAGAACTAATCACTTCTAAGGACAAAAAATTATCAAACACTGTTTCAGGTCTAGGTTATTGATTAAATGAAGTCATATTATTTTTTCACAACAATTAACCAAAAGGTAAACCCCATGAAGGTAAGAACTTTTGTTCACTGCTGTATGAGTGGAAAAAAGATAATGCATTTTTTCTTACACAAAAGTTAACATGGAGGAATCATTTTAAGCACTGTTCCACAGACCCTAAGAACTAAGATGATATAAAGATCCCACTACCTAAAAAAGTTCCACCGTCTCAGAATTCAAAGTGGTAATTCAATGAATTAAAACATAAAATACTCCTTCTCACAATAATCTCTCTACTCCACGAACAAAACAAATAGAAAAACCAAACAAACAACAAAATTAAATTCTCAGAATAATAATACCCATAACAGCCTTTTAGGAAAACATCTGTTTTGTAAAAACATGAGAAAGAAAACAAGATCACATCATAAATAGCTATCAAAGTTATTTTTTATCTTAAACCTGAAAAATGGCAGATAAGCAAAAATCAGAAACTATTTAATTGCTAATCATCTGATAGTGAAATGATACACTTTATATTACTGGAAAAACATTTATTCCAAAACATGCTTGAAATTCAGACTACAGCCATCTGTGTTTGTCATTTGGAAGCCAAATATAAAAATGTTAACATATGTAGGCATGGAAATAGCTGCAAGATTTACTGGAAAGAGATTATGTCCATATACACTTGTCTTTCAAAACGAATTCAGATCTCAGGCAAATGTCTTACCCTAACCAGAACACGAATAAAGGACTAAATAAAAATGACTAAGAATTTATTCCGTAAACTCAATTTTTATTTATAAATGAATATTCTCAATAAAACAAGGAGATTTTAAAACGCTGTTAAAAAAAATGCCAAGTTTCTATACATGTCACTTCAAAAAAAGTACTAACTGGAAATGGTTTTATTTTTTGAGTCTTTGTCAGATATGTATGTGCGAGGCACTAAGCCAGATATAAGTCAAAACACACAGTCCTAACTGTAGGGTCTTTTAGTCTAGGCCAGTGTTCTCGCCTGGAGAATCCCAGGGACAGAGGAGCCTGGTGGGCTGCCGTCCATGGGGTCGCACAGAGTCAGACACAACTGAAGCGACTTAGCAGCAGCAGCAGCCTAATATCTCACAGAGTTGTGAGAAACAAGAGAAAAGTTAGCGTACAATTTTGTACACTCAACAGTCCTATATATCGGTAAGGTAGTATGGGAACATGTCTTGTCCTGATTTTCTCAAAGAAGGCTCTCTGTAAGCTGTGAGGTTGCAGAGTTTTATAGCTGTGAAGGAAATAACTTGGTATATGATAGACAGCAGTGAGTTGTTCATTTACTTAAAAAATATTTATGGACTGCCTATCACATGTCTGCCCTGTGCCAAAGGCAGAGGAGGTAGTGATGAAATGATACAAGCCCGACTCCCCTGAATTGTAATCCAAGGAGGAAGAACTAATAAGCAAATGTAGACAAATATAGAAATGTATCATTTCAAGAGACAGAAAGCGTTTTGAAGAAAAAGCTTAAGTACTAAAGAAAATCTAAAACAGAAAAGACTTCATTTGTATGGGAATGCAGGGAGGAGTCATGAAATATCTTACTGAGAAAAGAATGTGAAAGCTGAGATTTGAGGACAAATGACTTACTTCTCCAAGAGTAAGGAGCAAAATAGAACATAAACATATGATTCCAAATTCAGTATTCTTTCCATTAAAACCAATTTGCATTACATGCATTCACTCTTTTCCTTCATTTGTCATTAAATGTAAAAACACTTAAAATAAGCAAGTGACATACAGCTTTGTACTCCTTTCTCAATTTTGAACCAGTCAGTTGTTCCATGTCTAGTTGTATGAACAATTGCTGCTTCTTGACTAGCATACAGATTTTTCAGGAGACAGGTTAAGGTGGTCTGGTATTCCCAACTCTTTAAGAATTTTCCACAGTTGTAAACCACACAGTCAAATGCTTTACAGTAGTCAATGAAGCAGAAGTAAATGTTTTTCTGGAATTCTCTTTGTTTCTATGATTCTATGAATGTAAAGTTGTATACTGTCACCCTGCTTATTTAACTTATATGCAGAACACATCACGCAAAATGCCAGGCTGGATGAATCACAAGATGTAATCAAGTCTACCAGGAGAAACAGCAACAACCTCAGACATGCAGATGATACCACTCATATGGCAGGAAGTTAAGAGGAACTAAAGAGCCTCTTGATGAAGGTGAAAGAGGAGGGTGAAAAAGCTGGCTTGAAACTCTACATTCAAAAAACTAATATCATGGCATCTGATCCCACCACTTCATGGCAAATAGAAGGGGGAGAAAGAGGAAGCAGTGACAGATTTTATTTTCTTGGGCTCCAAGATCACTGTGGACGCTGACTACAGCCATGAAATTAAGACGCCTGCTCCTTGGAAAGAAAGCTATGACAAACATATACAGCATATTAAAAAGCAAAGACATCACTTTGCTGACAAGGGTCCATGTAATCAAAGCTATGGCTTTTTCAGTAGTCATATATGGATATGAGAGTTGGACCCTAAAGAAGGCTGAGCACCAAAGAATTGATGCTTTCGAACTATGGTGCTGGAAAAGAGCTGGGAGTCCCTTGGACTGCAAGGAGATCAAACCAATCCATCCTAAAAGAAATCAACCCTGAATATTCACTGGAAAAATTGCTGCTAAAGCTGACACTCCAATATTTGGGCCACGTGACACAAAGAGCTGACTCACTGGAAGAGATCCTGATGCTGGGAAAGACTGAAGGCGCAAGGAGAAGGGGAGACAGAGGATGACATGGTTAGACAGCATCACCAACTCAATCAACAAAAATTTGAGCAAGCTGCAGGAGAAAGTGGAGGATAGAGGAGCCTAGTGTCCCTAGGGTTGCAGAGTCAGACACGATTTAGCAAATGAACAGCAACAATTAAAAACAGCAACATTAAAATTAGAACACGAGGTTAAGGCATGAACAAATGAAATCACCAAAACAACATATACTTTTTTGACAACACTAGGGGGAAAATACAAACACACACACACACACACACCCCAAAAAGATTATAAAGTGTTTTAAAAATGTTACCAACTTTCTCCAGTTTTCAAAAACAGCTGTAAGTAGAGTTACTTTCTATATTTTTACTGTAGAAAACTTTTAAAATCATTATTTCTAATTACAGTGACTATTTGTACTTGTCCGTGCGGTCTTTAAATCTTTGTGATATTCCTTAATGAATGTTGCATAAGCATGCTGTACAAGCTATTACAACAAAACTCCACGGGCTTAACTATGAAAACAAAAAGAAGATTAACACAGTTGATCGAAAGACAATTTGTATGTAGAGCTGAAGTGGGGCAACTGAAAGCAAAGAGGACAAAGGCAACAGTCTAAAGATGCTCTGAAGAATGTTTCCCAACAATAGCACAAAGATACAAAGTGCTGGAAAATAACAGTGCCGAACGGACCTGAGGAAATCAGATGTGAAGAAGACCACAGACCTTCAGCTCATGGGGCCGACAGGCTTATTTATACCCTATAACCTCATTCAATGCAGAACTGTTCTTAAAGTTTAGGAAAACTTTAGTGTCTAAGAAAAAAGATTCTGCAGCCTAAAAAGTTATCTTAATTTTGCACATTTTACCATATTTCACTGTCTGCCACACAGTAGGCCCACATACTTTTCTGAATGCAAGTAATGTTTCAAAAAGAATACAGACTACATATAATAGAGTACTGGACTGTTGTGTCTATAAAGACTCTGATAAGCTAGCTATGTGATACTGGACAAGCCACGTACCCTCAAGAGAACTCAGCTTTTTCAATTTACAAAAAAGAGGAAGTATAGAAGGATCTCTTAAAATTTCTTTCAGTTTTACCATATGATACAGCAATTCTACTCCTAAGTGATATATCTGAAGAAAACAAAAACACTAATGCACACTAATGCATGTATGTCAAAAACACACATGCACCCCAATGTTCTCAGTAGCATTATTTACAACAGCCAATATATGGAAGCCACCTATGTGTCCACCAGCAGAAGACGGGCTAAAGAAAATGGTGCACACACACACACACACACACACACACACACACACACTGGACTATGACTGAGCCATAAAATATGAACTTCTGCCGTCTGCAACAACATGCATGGACTAGAGGGTGTTACGCTTACTGAAATAGGTCAGAAACAGATGAGTACCCTAGGCTCTCACTTTTATGTGGAATCTAAAAACTAAAACAAACAGTGAATATAACAAAGCAGAAACAGCCTCAGATACAGAGAACAAATGAGTGGTTACCAGAGGGGAGAGGAACAAGATACAGGGGTAGGGGATAAAAAACGTACAACCACTGTGAGTAAGACACAAGGATGAGCTGCACAGCACAAGGGATATACACAGTACTTTATAACAACTTTGAGTGGACTATAAAGATATTGACTCTCTGATGTTCACTTGAAACTAATATTGTAGATCAACTATATGGCAATCAATAAAATTTCTTTCAGTTTTTAGTGCCTATTTTAGAAAAACATTTTTCAATTGTTTTTCTTCTTATTCCCTGTACTATCACTTAATTATACAAGAGAAAAACTACAATTCTACACTATAATAAGATTTTTAAACCACTGCTTGAAAAAGCAATTCAATAAACAGTATTTATTACTAAATGATCCCAAATGAAAAAAAAAAAAGATATAGAATAAAAAGTGGAATGATTACATTATAGAGTTTAGATCAAACTTCTAAGTGTATAAAATTATGAAAAAACTGTTTAGGCTTCATATATATGAAGTATATGATGTCACATTATTACTACAGAACAAATAACCAGAAGATAGCCCCCGGAGGGCAGGAATTTTCATCAAAATCAAAGTCTCAAACAGTCTCGAACAGTGCTTATACATAGGTTCTCAATAAACACCTGTTGAGTCAAAAAAAAAAAATTTTTTTTTTTTTTTACAAAACAGAGGCACCAATAGCAATAATTTTAGATTTCTTCCTTAAAAAAAAAAAACTAAACTGATATATCAGGTCCATGATTACATTACTGTACAATCATACAAGTAATATTACGCAGCTGACAAAGACCATGTTTTCCAAAAAAATTTAATGTGAGAGAATGCTCTCAATATAAGTCAGGGGAGAAAAGAAGCCAAAATTACATACAGAGCATGACACAAGTTAAGTTTAAAAATATACACAGAAACAGAATCAACAAACTGTCAACAGTAATTACTTACAGGTTATGAAAGTATGGGGAAACAATGACAGACTTTTATTTTCTTGGGCTCCAAAATCACTGCATAACAGTGACTGCAGCCATGAAATTAAAAGACGTTTGCTCCTTAGAAGAAAAGTTATGACAAACCTAGGCAGCGTATTAAAAAGCAGAGACATCACTTTGCCCACAAAGGCCATACAGTCAAAGCTATGGTTTTTCCAGTAGCCATGTAAGGATGTGAGAGTTAGCCCATAAAGAAGGCTGAGCACTGAAGAACTGACGGTTTGGAACTGGGGTGTTGGATAAGACCCCTGAGAATCCCTTGGGCTGCAAGAAGATCAAACCAGTCAACCCTAAAGGAAATCAATCAACCCTGAATATTCACTGGAAGGACTGATGCTGAAGCTCCAATACTTTGGCCACCTGATGCGAAGAAATGACTCATTGGAAAAGACCCTGATGCTGGGAAAGATCGAAGGTGGGAGAAGGGGGCAACAGAGGATGAGAAGGCTGGATGGCATCACCGACTCGATGGACATGAGTTTGAGCAAGCTCTGGGAGTTAGTGATGGACAGGGAACCCTGGCGTGCTGCAGTCCATGGGGTCGCAAAGAGTCGGACATGGCTGAGTGACTGAACAACAGCAGCAACAAATTAGAGTATGGGTAATTGTTTCCTTTTTTAAAGATTATCACTGCCTCCCCTCCTCCCTCAAAGATCTGTAAAGACTATTCATTATTAAAACTTTGGGCCCATATGTTGATATCATTATTTTTAAATGGATATTATACAATTACACATCTACCAAAAATTTCATCCCAAAGGACAGAAATAAGGCAGAAGTCCCAGAACTACAGTGTCCTGATGACCTCTTTCATCAGCCTCTCCAGACACCCTCACAACATCCTGCAAGCTGACTCCTAGCAGTGACAGGCTGTTACACATCGCTGTTCAGATGCCACCTGGTGGCGGTGGAGGTTCAGTCGCTCAGTCGTGCCCGACCCTGTGCGACCCCAGGGACCGTAGCCCTCCAGGCTCCTCTGTCCATGCGGTTCTCCAGGCAAGAGTACGGAGTGGGTTGCCATTTCCTTCTCCTGGGGATCTTCCCGACCCAGGGATCAAACCCGGGTCTCCTATACTGCAGGCAGATTCTTTACCAACTGAGCCACCTACTTCTGTTTTATTTCACTGTCACCTCATTTACTGCTAACATTGAATGGTGAGAAGAACAATACTATGCCCCAACCTAAGTTTAATCTCATTAAAAACAAATACATAAATAGCACGCATGCTAAGTCACTTCAGTCGTGTCCGACTCTGTGCGACCCCAGAGACGGCAGCCCACAAGGCTCCCCCATCCCTGGGATTCTCCAGGCAAGAACACTGGAGTGGGTTGCCATTGCCTTCTCCAATGCATGAAAGTGAAAAGTGAAAGTGAAGTCTCTCAGTCGTGTCCGACTTCTAGAGACCCCATGGACTGTAGCCCACCAGGCTCCTCCGTCCATGGGATTTTCCAGGCAAGAGTACTGGAGTGGGGCACCGTTGCCTTCTCCGACATAAATAGCAGTTCATGTAAAGGAGAATCTCTAAGACAAGATATATCTGTAATGGATGCTATCATGCTCAGCAGCATAAATACATTCCAGGTTATAACCTGAGGTTTATTCATTTATAAACCATAAGTAATGGACTACTCCCCTTCATGGATCACAGCTAGCATGGTTATGTTCACGATCCTTCAAGGTAGGCTTCAGCAGTTTGTGAAACAAGAACTTCCAGATGTACAAGCTGGGTTTTGAAGAGGCAGAGGAACCAGAGACCAAACTGCCAACATTTGCTGGGTCATGGAGAAAGCAAGGGGGGTTCCAGAAACACATTTACTACTTCTACTTCATGGACTACATTAAAGCCTTTGACTGTGTGGATCACAACAAACTGTGGAAAATTCTTAAAGATATGAGAGTACCAGACCACCTGACCTGTCTCCTGAAAAACCTGTATGCAGGTCAAGAAGCAACAGTTAGAACCGGACATGGAACAATGGACTGGTTTCAAATTAGGAAAGGAGTATGTCAAGGCTGTATACTGTCACTCTGCTTATTTAACTTATTAACTATGCAGATTACATCATGGGAAATGCCAGAATGGATGAAGCACAGCTGGAATCAAGATTGCCAGGAAAAACATCACCAACCTCAGATATGCAAATGATACCACGCAGGAAAGTAAAGACAAACTAAAGGGCCTTTTGAGGAGGGTAAAAAAGCTGGCTTGAAACTCTACATTCAGCTGAGCGCTGAAGAATGGATGCTTTTGAACTGTGGTGTTGGAGAAGACTCTTGAGAGTCCCTTGGACTGCAAGGAGAGCAAACCAATTAATCTTAAAGGAAATTAGTCCTGAATATTCACTGGAAGGACTGTTGCTGAAGCCAAAGCTCCAATACTTTGGCCACCTGATGCAAAAAGCTGACTCACTGGAAAAGATCCTAATGCTGAGAAAGATTGAGGGCAAAACTAGAAGGGGGAGACAGAGGATGAGATGGTTAGATGGTCACCAACTAAATGGGCATGAATCTGAGCAAAGTGGGGCTTCCCTGATAGCTCAGTTGGTAAAGAATCTGCCTGCAACGCGGGAGACCTGGGTTCTATCCCTGTGTTGGGAAGATCCCCTGGAGAAGGGAAAGGCTACCAACTCCAGTATTCTGGCCTGGAGAATACCATGGGTTGTATAGTTCATGGGGTCAGATACTGAGCAACTTTCACTTTCAGGGAGATAACCAAGGAAGGGGAGCCTGGCGTGCTGCCGTCCATGGGGTCGCAAAAAGTCAGACACGACTCAGCGACTGAAAAACAACAATGGACTATTGATCTCTCTTATGCGCACATTTTTTGTAGGAAATATCAACTTAAAAAAATAAAAGAATTGCCACAGCTGGTCACTTCCATGGCCCACCTTGTGAGGCATCCGGTACGCACCAACAGCTCCAAGGGACAAGTCAGAGCTCATCTGTGATGAGACCAGGTGCACAACACACACACCAACACCAGCTGGCTTTTGGTTTTGCCTCAACAGGCACTACTCTCCGTGGCCTGAGGACCATGGGGTTATGACCTCTGCACACCTCCAGGCCCCTGGCACACGCTAAGTCTCAGAAAACGAGCTCAAGTTAACACAGCACCAGTGTCTGTAACAGTGAGAAACACTGCAAACAACCGAAATGCTCACTGGTATGAGAATGCTAAATGAGGTAAATTCTTAATACTGGAATAGTACGTGCAATACTGAACAAAAAGAAAATCTCTGACTGCTTATGATATCATTAAGTTCAAAAACAGAAAAACTAATACACCGTTTAAGTAAACATACGTAGTATAGAAAAACAAGGCACTAATAAAGAAAATTCAGAACCATGATTACCTGAGGTGGGAGGGGGTAAGATTAGGATGGGAAAGGTTTCAGAAGTATTTAAATGTGCATATTCCTTAAACTGGGTGATAGGCACAGAGGTAGTTTTAAAAAAATCATCTTCTTATCCACATATTTTATATGTATTCTTTTGTAGGTGAAACATATTTAAGTACTTTTGAAGAATGCAGAATTTCCTGCTGAGGAAACTGGCCAGTGCTCAGAGATCCTACCACCCAGGACACCCCAGCTGATCCTCCTACTCTTGATTTGATGAGAAAAGAGGCAGTTGATGAGATTTTTCTCTTGGAATTAGAGAACAAAGAGTTAGAAAAGATGTCTAGAAAGTAACAGGGAGGAGATGAATCTTACTGAAGGAGTTTAAAATCAGTGCATGATGCAATAATCAAATAAATATCCCTAAAATCACTCACAAAGTACATTTATGTATCAACTTACTAGTCATGTTGCAGACTGAAATATTTTTGTTCTCTATCAACAAAGCCAGATTTTCCTTCTGACATGAAATCATCCACACATCTTTAGTTGCACACCAAGTAAAGTAGCTGGCATATAAGAGTTCACGATGTATAATCAACTTAGTTTTGCAGAATCACGCAAAGCAGCTATGTGAAGTGGGACCCAAAATTTATTGCATATTGAGGATCTTTATAAAATAGCGACTCCTGGCTCACATCCCAGATTTTCTGATTTGGGGATGGAGTGTGACTTAGGCTTTGAAATTGTTTTAAGCTTTCCAGATGCTTCTACTGTGCAGGAAAGTCTGCGAACCGCTAAGCTAGATGCTTACTCTATGAATTGATCTGGTTCAGTTCAGTTCAGTCACTCAGTCATGTCCAACTCTTTGGAACCCCATGAACCGCAGCACGCCAGGCCTCCCTGTCCATCACCAACTCCCGGAGTCCACCCAAACCCATGTCGATTGAGTCGGTGATGCCATCCAACCATCTCATCTTCTGTCGTCCCCTTCTCCTGCCCTCAATCTTTCCCAGCATCAGGGTCTTTTCAAATGAATCAGCTCTTCGCATCAGGTGGCCAAAGTATTGGACTTTCAGCTTTAGCATCAGTCCTTCTCCAACACCACAGTTCAAAAGCATCAATTCTTTTGTGCTCAGCTTTCTTTATAGTCCAACTCTCACATCCATACATGACTACTGGAAAAACCATAGCCTTGACTAGACGGACCTTTGTTGACAAAGTAATGTCTCTGCTTTTGAATATGCTATCTAGGTTGGTCATAACTTTCTTTCCAAGGAGTAGGCGTCTTTTAATTTCATGGCTGCAATCACCATCTGTGATGATTTTGGAGCCCAGAAAAATAAAGTCAGCCACTATTTCCACTGTTTCCCCATCTATTTGCCATGAAGTAATGGGACTGGATGCCATGATCTTAGTTTTCCAAATGTTGAGCTTTAAGGCAACTTTTTCACTCTCCTCTTTCACCTTCATCAAGAGGCCCTTTAGTTCTTCTTCACTTTCTGCCACAAGGGTGGTGTCATCCACATATCTGAGGTTATTGATATTTCTCCCGACAATCTTGATTCCAACTTGTGCTTCTTCCAGCCCAGAGTTTCTCATGATGTACTCTGCATATAAGTTAAATAAGCAGGGTGACAATATACAGCCTTGACGTACTCCTTTTCCTATTTGGAACCAGTCTGTTGTTCCATGATCTGGTTACTCTATTTAAATAATGTTTCTTTTCCTCTTCTTTTAAGTGTCGATTGTGGAAAACAATTCCAATGAATAGAACAGACATGGGAATTCATCCTGTAATTTTTTGTCTTGTACAAACTGAGGTACAAGGAGAGGAAGCTGATTTGCAAAGAGAAGGGTGTCAGATATTATGAGAGTGAAATAAGGTTTGACAGAATGCACTGACTCCAAATGGCTTTTCAGTTTCACATGAGGCCCAACTATACCTGTGTTAGCTTTCTTTGAAATCTATCTTTTCAATTACCCTCTTTTTCTCTCCTTCACATAACTGCTCAGTTTTTGGGAACAAAGTGCCCTGCTAGAATTAGGGTGCTTACATTTGGCCATTTGGATCAATTAATATTTCATATTAAAACACACAGTTTACTGCTTCACCTGTACACACACACGCATGCGCGGTTTTACTGCTTCACCTGTACAGCAATAATTGACACTTGCCACCTGGTGGCAGCATACCCACCTGAACATGGCACATAATATTTTCTGGAAAAGAATAACCTCTTCAGAGCTTAAACATGTGACATACACATTCTTTCAGTTTTTGGCTATTTTTAGGGTAAAATCCATACTCTGTCAGCTGAATTATGTGGCTCCTCATTATGTGATCCCAGACTACTTCTCCAATCTAATTCTCTGCTATACAGTTTAATCTATTAACTGTACAGAGCATCTATTACCTGTATGGAGCATCATGCTATGCTCCAGCATGAGACTGATGATGTTGATGATGGCTAATACTTCCTGTAAACTTCTTATAATTTGACAATGTTCTAAGAGCTTTATATGTGTAAGTTGAATCCTCACAACAACCCCAACGCAGCTGATATCACTGTTCTTATTTTCCAGATGGGAAACAGCAGTACTGAGAGGTTAAGTAACTTGCATAAAGTCACAAAGATAAAAAAATGCAGAGCCAAGATTTGATTCCAGACTGTCTGGTCTAGTCCAAGCTCATAACCACTAGTATTACGATGCTTTTTACAAAAAAAAAAAAAAAGAAAAAAAAAACTTTGAAAAAGTAGGTAACATTCACCATGGTTTCCTGATTCACATTCACTCCCCTTCTCACAATAACCTGAATTACTCATATCGCTTTCTGACCAACTACTGCTAGAGGTAAAGGTTACTTTTCAAGTCTTCATCACACTTGATTTCTCATTTTTGACAAGCGGCCACTTCTTACTTGAAATGCTTCCCTTAGTTTCACAGATATCATCACCTCCTAGCTTTGTAAATAGTTTGCATCTCAGTGTTCTCTGCAGATACTTCAGTTCAATTCAGTTCAGTCACTCACTCATGTCCAACTATTTACGGCCCTACAGACTGCAGCACATCAGGCCTCCCTGTCCATCACAAACTCCTGGAGTTTACTCAAACTCATGTCCATTGAGTTGGTGATGCCATCCAACATCTCATCCTCTGTCGTCCCTTCTCCTCCCACCTTCAATCCTTCCCAGCATCGGGGTTTTCTCAAAAGTCAGCTCTTCGCATCAGGTGGCCAAAGTATTGGAGTTTCAGCTTCAACATCAGTCCTTCCAATGAACACCCAGGACTGATCTCCTTTAGGATGGATTGGTTGGATCTCCTTGCAGTCCAAGGGACTCTCAAGAGTCTTCTCCAACACCACAGTTCAAAGGCATCCATTCTTCAGCGCTCAGCTTTCTTTACAGTCCAACTCTCACATCCATACATGACTACTGGGAAAACCATAGCTTTGATTAGATGGATCTTTGTTGGCAAAGTGATGTCTCTGCTTTTTAATGTGGTGTCTAGGTTGGTCATAACTTTTCTTCCAAGGAGCAAGTGTCTTCTAATTTCATGGCTTCAGTCACTAAAATAAAGTCTGTCACTGTTTCCATTGTTTCCCCATCTATTTGCCATGAAGGGTCATATGGTAGCTCTATTTTTAGTTTTTTAAGGAACCTCCATCCTGTTCTCCATAGTGGCTGTACCAATTTACATACCCACCAACACTGTAGGAGGGCCCCTTTCTCTTCACACCCTCTCCAGCATTTATTGTTTGTGGATTTATATCTCATTGTAGTTTGATTTACATTTCTCTAATAATTAGTGATCCTGAACATCTTTTGATGTATCTCTTGGCCATCTGTATGTCTTCTTTGGAGAAATGTCTATTTAGGTCTTCCACACATTTGTTGATTGGGTTGTTTGTTTTGGGGTATTAAGGATCATGAGGGCTTTCCCGGTGGCTCAGCTGGTAAAGAATCTGCCTGCAATGTGGGAGACTTGAGTTCGATGCCTGGGTTGGGAAGATTCCCTGGAGAAGGGAATGGCTACCCACTCAAGTATTCTGGCCTGGAGAACTCCATGGACTGTATAGTCCATAGGGTCGCAAAGAGTCAGACACAACTGAGCGACTTTCACTCACTCACTCAAGCATCATGAGCTGTTTGTAAATTCTGGAGACTAATAATCCCTTGTCAGTCACATCATTTACAAATATTTTCTCCCAATCTGTGGGTTGTTTTTTTGTTTATTTCCTTTGCTGTGCAAAACCCTTGGAGAAGGCAATGGCACCCCACTCTAGTACTCTTGCCTGGAAAATCCCATGGACGGAGGAACCTGGTGGGCTGCAGTCCATGGGGTCGCTTAAAGTCGGACACGACTGAGCAACTTCACTTTCACGCATTGGAGAAGGAAATGGCAACCCACTCCAGTGTTCTTGCCTGGAGAATCCCAGGGATGGGGGAGCCTGGTGGGCTGCCGTCTCTGGGGTCCCACAGAGTCGGACACGACTGAAGTGACTTAGCAGCAGCAGCAAAACCTTTTGAGTTTAAGTAGACCCTATTTATTTCTTTTTGTTTTTATTTCCATTAAATGAGAGCTCTCTTGTTAAAGGGACGTGCACTGGATAAAAATGCCCAGACATCTATTAATATTTTCATTAGGAGAGGAATTTATATAAATTAAAAACTAAGTATCAGTTTGGCAAACATAGATAGTTTTACATTAAAATATACTCAATGTTTTAAGTTATCTTTGAAAGGTTTCTGTAACTTCCAGCCCCAACCTATAAATTCCCAGCAAATATTTTTAGTTATAATTGGTCCCTGCCCCTGTTTTCCCTGGGGAAACAGTAATGCAGTATCAACTTGAAAAAGTGAGACCCCTGAGGAATAAATACTGTCTAATCAGAGTCCACAATGAGTGATCCTTAGTAAACAAGGAATTTTGTTTGCAAATTCTGTGTGCTCAATATAAAGAAGGAAAGAGATTCTTGACCTTATACCCAGTTAGTTGTTCAAAGCTCTGTAACTGGAGAACCTAATTCAATTAACACAATTTATATATTCAAATCTTTATAGATGAGGATTTTGAATATTAAAGTTTAATATAGTTCTTATTGGTAAAAATAATAATTTGGGGGTTTTGATGAATGATGTCTTAAAAGAAAAGAACTGACTGGAGGGGCTTTAAGATATGATTTCTTAAAAGGAAAAAAAAGTTAGACTTACAGAGAAACTTTTATACCACATAAGAATCTCAGTGAACAGCAAACCACAATAAGCATCATAACCCTGGTGGCAACAGAAAACAAACAGCACACTGTTCATGAACAAAGGGAATAAAGGCATTTTTCATAGTACAAGAGAATCTAGAGATTTAAATAAACAACCTAGGCAAAATCACTTCTGGAGCAATTCTAAGTTTTTGAAAAGCACTAAACCCATGGGCAAATCAACCATGAGCTTTAAGTATCCTAAGTGATATTCTGGTGACCATGGCCACAAAAACTCTAGAAGTAAAAGGGGAGTCACTGTGATAACAAAAATGTCTTATGCTAGTAAAATATCTGTACAGATCTATTGTGTTCACATATGCAAATGGCAGGTCTTTTTGCTACTAAAGATTGGGTTATTTTCTCCCACAGTGAAAAAGGATTGGTAATGATCAAGCCAAAAACCCAACAAGTGCCCCCTGGACCGACTGCATGGACTTGATAAACAGCTGGCCATAGAACGAAATGACTCATTGACCTACACAGAATTCAAACTTGAGCATCATGCTCTAGTCAAACCAAGAACTGAAAGGAAGGACCAGTTTAAATTTTGGCAGAGAGCAGAAGGCCTAAAAAAAAAAAAAAAAAAGATGGGAGATAATCCTACTGAAGATCACCTGCCCGAGTGCAAGTTTCTCACTCTTTCGCCCCTTCAGTATATAACAACTTGTATGTAACATAAATATAAGTAATAGTAGTATTATGCAAAAGAAGCTGGTAACAGCCCTATTAAAAAATGGGCAAAGGACATGCACAGACACTTCAAAGAAGACAGACAAATGGGCAATAAGCACATGAAAAGATGTTCAACATTCTTAGTCACTAGGAAATTAAAAAGCAAAAGCAAAATGAGATACTGCCTCCCACCCACTAGAATAGCCATAATTTTTAAAAACTAGAAAACAATAAGTGTTGGTGAAGATATGGAGAAATTAGAACTCTCATACACTGCTGTTGGGAATGGGTATAGCCACTCTGGAAAAAGTTTGGTGGTTTCTCAAAAACACAGAATTACCATATGATTCAGAAATTCTACTCTTAAAGCTCAACATTTAGAAAACGAAGATCATGGCATCTGGTCCCATCACTTCATGGGAAATAGATGGGGAAACAGTGGAAACAGTGTCAGACTTTATTTTTGGGGGCTCCCAAATCACTGCAGATGGTGAATGCAGCCATGAAATTAAAAGACACTTACTCCTTGGAAGGAAAGTTATGACCAACCTAGACAGCATATTCAAAAGCAGAGACATTACTTTGTCAACAAAGGTCCATCTAGTCAAGGCTATGGTTTTTCCAGTGGTCATGTATGGATGTGAGAGTTGGACTGTGAAGAAAGCTGAGCGCCGAAGAATTGATGCTTTTGAACTGTGGTGTTGGAGAAGACTCTTGAGAGTCCCTTGGACTGCAAGGAGATCCAACCAGTCCATCCTAAAGGAGATCAGTCCTGGGTGTTCATTGGAAGGACTGATGCTGAAGCTGGAACTGCAATACTTTGGCCACCTCATGTGAAGAGCTGACTCACTGGAAAAGTCCCTGATGCTGGGAGGGATTGGGGGCAGGAGGAGAAGGGGACGACCGAGGATGAGATGGCTGGATGGCATCATCGACTCAACGGATATGAGTTTGGGTGAACTCTGGGAGTTGGTGATGGACAGGGAGGCCTGGCATGCTGCGATTCATGGGGTCGCTAAGAGTCGGACACGACTGAGTGACTGAACTGAACTAAGGTATATACCCAAGGGAAATGAAAACTGGTACTCAAATACCATATATGAATGTTCACAGAAGCACTCTTCACAATAGCCAAAAGGTAGAAGCAACTTAAATGCGCATCAATGAATAAATAAACAAAATGTGGTATGTACATACGACAGAATATTATTTAGCCATAAAAGGAGATGAAAAACTGATATATACAATACTGATGCACACTGAAAACATTACACCAAGTGAAAAAAAGGTACCAGGGGTCAAATCGTATGGTTACATTTATATGAAATACCTAGAATAGGTAAACTTATTCAAATAGAAAGCAGACTGGTAGCTGCTAGAGGCTGGGGGAAGAAGGGAATGAAGAATATCTTCTTAATGGATACAGGGCTTTATTCTGGGATGATAAAAATGTTTTGGAACTAGACATAAGTTGTAGTTGCACAATACTATGTACATACTAAATGCCTCTGTATTGTTTTAAGATGGTTAATTTTTACATGACTTCCACCTCAAGTTAAAAAAAAAAAGAAAAATCATAGCTTCTTATATCTAGCACCACAAGAACTCAAAAGCTTTCAATCATTAACACACTTTTTCTTCAGAACACCTGTTGAGAGTCATGGACTGTGACAGGATTTTTCCCGCAGACAATAAGGCACAGAATTCATCATAATTTAAATAATTGCTTGCCAAGTATAAGTCCATAGCTGCAGCCGTAGGCGTTCAAAAATGTTGGTTGAACAAATAAGCAAATAAATGTCTTTTCTTGTACAACAAACAGCATATAAATACAGAAGCTCCAAATGCAAAACAGCCCTTTTATAAGTTTATAAATAAACTTTGAAAAATTCTGAAGCTTTCCAAATTAAAGTTTTTAAAGAGATGCTAACTAACGAAATAAGATATCCAATTTCAATTTCAGTAGAACTGAATTGAGATATGAAAAACATTCCTCATCATTTAACGTTTAACAATTTACCATGAGAACCTTTTCTAGCTTTCATATTAGAGGAAATTCACTTACAGTTCAATAATCAGTAGCCTACAACAGATAAATATTTTACAGTCATAGTTTAATTCTTACTACAAACTTCTTATACATAAAAATAAGGTGTTTGGTTTAAAAATAATTTTTGCTCTAATCTTGTCATATCCCAGTCACTGGGATAAATCTCTCTTTTTCACTTTCTGTTTTTCATGAGCTTATTCAACTTTCAGTTTCACTAACAGGACACCACAGACCTCCTTACCAAGTGTCTCTTCATCGGATCTTGAGGCTCTTTTACCCAATCACTGCTCTATCCCTGTTCCTGCCATGTCCCTGGATTAGCCTTCAAAACCTCTCTTCAATATAAACTTCGAGAAACCTGTTCTGCCCATTCTTTCCTCCATATTCTCTCTTTAAAGCTCATAAACTAAAAATCACTTTTTGCTTTTTTTCTTCCAACAAACACTAAAGGTCATGAGTTGGTTTTTAAATTGCAGACAGTGCACCACTCTTACAAATGTTGAAGGTATCAAACTGCAGCACCTACTTTGAAAGCTAAGCAAGTGATGTCGCAGATAAGAATAAAAAACTAGAAAGTATATAAGAAACAGGGATGGAGAGCAATGTTCTTAGTGGTGGAGGGGAGTGTCTGAAATATGTAAAGAACGATTATACACCATGACTAACGATTGAAGAGTCCTATTATCAATAACCTAATATACAACTTGCAGAGAGCACTGTCCTTTTTGTATAGAGCTGGCAATATTTCTCAAATGGAAAATGCTCATTAAACAATCATATAATTATTACTTACTGAATGCAACAGGCAAAAATTTTTATAATTATTCAACAATGCCAATTATATAAAATGCTGAATAGCTAATAAAAACTTTGGTTTTATAGAATTCTGCCAGTAGAATGTTAAAAAGTATACATTCTGTGAATATGCAGAAGTAATTTTATACTAAATATACAACTGTCCTCTAATTCTGTTTGCTAATATTACAACACTTTCTTTTCCATAAAATTGTAGATAATTTTACTTGGAAAAAACTGAAGTCACTTAAAGTGGAGTTAGAACTCTGGATCAACACAAGGACGGCCTGTGTAGCGCTGTCCTTATTAGCTCCTTGCAATGAGGTTAGCCTGGTTCTGAAAATATTTACTTAATGCAGTAATGTCTCAGGTCTCCACAGGTCATGCTTCTTACTACCTCAGTACTGAGGAAGTAACTGAGGACCCAACAGCAAATGAAAAAACCAACAAGTGGCAGAAGAACGAAACTGTCATACAGCGCGTTCACAAGGCTCCACCAGTGCTTGGTTATTACAAGCCAGCCCCTCAAGCTAGTCACAGCAAATCTAAATCAGCACATTAGCGGAGGACGCAGGTGAGACGGAGCCACCAAGATAGGCATGCTCATGGCAATGAGAATCGACAGAGAAAAAGCATGAGATCTACAAAGCCAGAAGGGAGATATATAAACGTCTAATAATAGAGAATCCCAAATACATAATGGAAACAGCACTGGAATAAGAACTGTAGTTTACCCTAGGGCTCATCTTCTTGTTCCGTATAATGATCAAACAACATAACATTCTCTTCAACATACTATATTTGATAAGCTTTTATTGTTTTCAAAAATGGCATTTAAACATTTTTACTGGTCATAAAAGAAATATACTGCAGAGAATCTGGAAAATACTAAGAGTGTAAAGGAAATTAAAACTGCCTATAACCCACCACCCAGAGATAACCATCATTTATATCTTGGTGCATTTTTTTTTTCAGGTGTCTTCATATATAAAGATTGTATATATACTTTTTTTTGGTAACATTTTTATCAATCTGGTGTTATTTGTGGGCATTTTCCCAAATCAGAACATTTCTGCAGAATTATTTTGATGGCTACATATATGGAAATTTGGGCTTCCCTGGTGGGTCAGATGGTACAGAATCCACCTGCAATGTGGGAGACGTGGGTTTGATCCCTGGGTTGGGAAGATCCCCTGGAGGAGGGCATGGCAGCCCACTTCAGTATTATTGCCTGGAGAATCCCCATGGACAGAGAGGAGCCTGGTGGGCTACAGTCCGTGAGGTCGCAAAAAGTCGGACACGACTGAGCGACTAAGCACAGCACACATACCAAATTTATTCTTCTATCATTGCAAATTTTGGTTGGTATAACACATTTTATAAAGTATACTATACTGTATTCACAACAGGTCATTTAAAAAATTATCATTTATAGATACAGAAAGGAAGTAGTTTTTCAATGAATAGTTTACCAAACACCAAGAAGCAAATTTACAAGTTGTGGTTTTACAGATTAGCAAATACAGTATTTAAATTCAATGAACAAACAAGACATTTAGAGAACCAAGTATCTAATAAAGTTTTAGAAATGGTTATTTTAAGTGATCTTTAATGCCAGCAATGAGACTTCCAATGACAAGAATTCTGAATTACTGTTATTAAATTACAACATGCTAGTCAAGCAGCACATGTTAACAGCTCATAGTCATTCTGCTCATTCATTCACTAGGCAAATATTTACTGCATACTTACCATTTGATAGATATCAGGCTAGACTGCATTAAGTATCAATATCAAGAACCTTCTTTGTAAAACAGTCTTAAAAATGAGGCAGCAACATTTAACACATTTAAACAAATGAAACAATTTGCCACAAATCCTATAATACCACCTCTCTCACTATACTTATTACCCAGTATCTGTCCCGCTAAACTTTGAGCAACTTCAGAAAACAGACTGTCACCATCTCTGTATTTCCAGCTCTTGGTGTAAAACAGGAGTTTGACACAGGTTTGCTTAACAACCTTACACTCACAACCCAAAGGTTTTAAGTCCTAACATAAAAGCATACATTTATACAAAAGAAATAATGTACACACTATTTTCGATGTCCATGTTCTTATTGTCCATGTTCCTATCAGTCTTCATAACCTTAATGGCTGAAAAATATTCTATCAGACTTAAATAATATAGTTTAGAAAGTGATTCTCCTAACATTGTCTTTGAAGGCTGTCCCAGTGTTTTTATATTTTGGTGCCAATGCTCCAGCAAACATATCTTGCCTTACCTGTCTTGAATTTTTTTCTGACTAGAAAAATTCAGCTCAATTCTAGAAGATAATCTTCCACAATGAAAGTGAATGTTAAAAGAAGAAGATTTTTATCCCATAGGCAGAAATCACACAAAGAAACTAGAATTCTTTTTTGCCAAACCAAAGCAATTTAAATAAATTCTCTATTATGAGAGGTGTTGTCCAAAGTAAACTATGTTTTTTGGACTGCTTCATATATACTTAGGAGAGATACTTCTGGAGGCAGATAGTAAAAATACTGAGGTAACAAGCAAACAAACAAAACGTCTAACTAGAACTTCAATGCTTTTGGAAGGAGGTGCACACTTTTCCTCCACTTTCTTGGATTTATAGATGTGCTCAGATCCTCAAGACTGCAGAAATGTAAGCAACTTTGAGATCTTAAAGATGCCTTTATTTCCCTTCCCTGTGTGTAGATCCTAAAATAACAATCCACCTGATACAAACACTTAAGGTTTGACCTTAGATAATACAGAGCTAGTTTATATGCTTACATTAGTTTAAGAAACTTATGTTAAGCATCTACGATTGTATCTCTGCAGTGTGGTTCTTCAGTGATTACCCAAATCAGACCCAGTCTCATTTTGCTTATTTGGAGGGAGGAGACGGAGACGAAAAGAAACAGTTAAACTATTTGTAATTTAACTGAGATGCAAGTATGACTGTGAACAATCATCTCTAATAAAACAACATACAGTCTATAAACTGTAATTTCATCATAGGGAGGAAAGGGTCCTTTTGGCCAGTCAAGAAATATGCTCAAGCACGTAATTTTAAAAAGAAATATTCTATGTAATTTATATTTCGTCTATGTCAAAATTTTCATGAAACCCACTGAATAATAAAACCTTTTCCATTGTTTGCTTTATAGTCCTTTCCATACACACATATAAGATAGGGACTCGACAAGAAAGCAAGAATTCTATAGGTGATGCTAAGAATATGGACCCTTTCGTCCCCAGAAGTTCCATTCGCAGACTGCGGTAACATTCCACACAATACAAGGCGCATGCCGTGACAAAGACCTCCAAACACGAACATACAAAGCCATGCTTCTAAAAATGCCCCTACAGCGAAGTTCACAGCTGGCACTTGTGGCACACTCAAGCCACGACTGAGACAGCTGTCATAGGCCAATCACACACTCAAGAGTGCCAGCGTGCCACCTAAGAAAGCCAAGCCGATGATGAGCGTACAAATCCCCAACCGAATAAAGAAGAGCCCCAAATCCCCACCCTGAAAAGCACAATGTCTGCACAACCCAGAAAACTCCCTCAAAACAAGTCAAAGGTTGGAGATTCAGAAGCAAGCTATATCAGCGTATACAGTAAAAAAAAAAAAAAAAAAAAAAAAGAGAGAGAGGTTTTATTTGGGCATTCACGAGAAAGGAGCCACACCACCCAGTCATCAGGGAAATAACCGCTAGGTAGTGTCTCACCAGGCTTTTTCAATTAGAAAAAGGGGACGAGGGCAAGACGACGGCAGACGCCGCAGCACCTCCGTCCCAGGCAGCGCGCCGGGGCTGCTGAGCTGAGGCCTCCGCCTCGCAGGACCCCTCCCAGCCCTCCCCGGCCACCGCCTCCCAGCGCAGGCCGGGCGGCCTCCGGCTCTCACCTTGGCTTTGCCAGCCTCCAGCTTCTTCTGTCTCTCTTCGTCCTCCATAGCTTCTGCGGGGAAGGCTGGGGGAACACAGGCAGGGGGTCGGGGAAGGAAAGGCAAGGTCGCTTCCAACGGGGGTGGGACCGCGAGCTCCGCGGCGCAGGGCGCAGGGCCGGTCCGGGCGCTCGCCCCTCCCGGAGCGGAACCAGTCTGCGCGCTCACTGGCTGACCGTCCTCGGCCGCACGGGCCGCGTCGTCACCACCGCCGCCATCTTCGTCTCCACGTAAACACACGGCGGGACGGGAGGGGGGAGCACGTCGTCTGCGCAGCCGCCGCGAGTCCGGCCGCGCCGGGCAGGTGCGCCGGCGGCCCCGCCCCGCCCCGCCGCGGCCCCGCCCCGCCCCGCCACGGCCGCTTCGGACCCGCAGCCACCGCGGCGACCCCAGCCCGGCCGCCCGGCCTCCCGTCCGCGGCGCCCACTGGTGGAAACCCTGCTCTCGGGGGAGCACGCTTTCCCGGGGACGCATGCCGCTCCGCGGGTGGCGGCCTGGCTGAGGGGGTGGGAGAGAGGGCGCTGTGTCAGGGGCGCCGGTCGGACCCCCACCGTCGTCCAAGGGACTCAGTGGTCGTTTTTAGAACATTTGAGATTTTTCAAGTTTCACAGCAAAGGAGAAAATACAGGTGCCTAACGCTGAAATTGGTGAACACTGAAAAGTCCCAAAGGAAAAGACGGGGGCGAAGAGGGGGTTGGGTTGGGGAAGGGACCCACCAGACGACAATTTTTCAGCCTAGATTGACTGGTCAACCCGGAGGACTGGCAGGGCGGCCAGTAGCCTTCACTCCTTCCGGAGCCGAAAGTGCCTCCCTTTTTCCTCACATGAGGCTGCCCAATCGCCTGTTCATCTTCAAGGCCCACCTTACTCGCCGCCCTGAATAGCTTTTCTGATCTCTTTGTTCCCTCCAGTCTTAACTTAATCCCCTCCCACGAGCTTCCCCCTAGCTATGGTGCCCTGAAAGGATCTAGGCTTTACAACCTGGGTTGAGGACAAAGCCAGTATAGACTTTTTCACTTAAATGACCTTGAACAAGTTACCTATCCTCCTCTAGCTTACCTGGAAGTTTTGGAAGGCTTGTTAACATGTGTGAGTTAACATACGTGACTGCCCCTGGCATATTAAAATATCCTTAATATCAGTTCTCTTCTCCCTGTATTTCCTTTATGTATTCTGCATGATGTTTTAATAACTTGTGCCCTTCTTAATTGGAGAAGGAAATGGCAACCCACTCCAGTACTCTTGCCTAGAGAATCCTGTGGATAGAGGAGCCTGGTGGGCTGCTGTCCACAGGGTCGCACAGAGTCAGACACGACCGAAGCGATTTAGCATGCATGCATGCATTGGAGAAGGAAATGGCAATCCACTCCAGTGTTCTTGCCTGGAGAATCCCAGGGACGGGGGAGCCTGGTTGGCTGCAGGTGCATGGGGTCGCCAAGAGTTGGACACGACTGAGCGACTTCACTTTCACTTTTCACTTTCCTGCATTGGAGAAGGAAATGGCAACCCACTCCAGTGTTCTTTCCTGGAGAATCCCAGGGACGGGGGAGCCTGGTGGGCTGCCGTCTCTGGGGTCGCACAGAGTCGGACACGACTAAAGCGACTTAGCAGCAGCCCTTCTTAATTCACTTCCTGCTCCCAACTCCTTAATGGCAAAGACTGTCTTGCTCACCTTGGCATTACTAAAAAGACCAGCGAAATGCTTCGCACTCAATAAACACGTGTTGCATTGAATTGAGCCATTTTAATAAATTTAGCATGACTCTCCTTCCTTCATTTTCATATGTTCCCTCATTACTTCCTTTCTCCTCCCGGTCATCTTACCTTCAAATCTGTTCCTGGGATGAACTAACTACACTTTTTGATCTCTCTGGTTGATCATGTTTCTCCTTTGTTTTGGGTTAGGTTGGATTGAAAAACTAGTATGTGCAAATTGGAATAAGCTATGCGTTAAATCATACAAGTGGTGTTGAGTGAAAATTGGGTTAAAAAAAGGAAAAAGAAGAAAAGTAAAGATCTTAAATCTACCACAAACTGAAGACCAGTTTTGAATAGTCCTGATTTAGACATTCTTAGATTTAAAAAAAAGATTTTTTTGTTCTCAGACCCCATAATGCATATGTAATTGTGGCAGCTTGTAACACCCAAGTATATATTGTCCCGTTTTCCTAACCTGAATTGAGAAATGAATGAGATTAAGCATTTTATCATGGGAATAAATACTTCAAACAATAAAAGAGATAATTTACTGTCACCCGCCAAGCTGAGAGTAAAACTAGGACTGGAACTAAGTGTTCCAGTAGTGCAGTGACTTAAATACTGCCTGGACAGAGGGGTTGTGTTTGTAGGTTCTGATTGTCTGGGAGGAGGAAGCCCTATAATATCTGACAAGACGTTCCTGCTTGTTAATAGATGCTGCTTTTCAGTAACTAAGGAATTCACTTGTTTGTTCCACTATGTGCTGAAAGCATTCAAGAAATATTTGTTCCAGTATGCGCTGAAAATGTTCAAGAATCTTTTAAAGGACTAAGATTATTTCAGTGTTTCCTGTTACTAAGACCAGCCAATCATACATGTTCGTCTTATATTAATATATAATGGATGCTCAATAAATGTTGAAAGTTGTATGTTGACTTCTGTTAGAAGGGCAAACGTGTGGCACTAGTGCCCAAACACCTCCTTCTGGCAACTATTCAAGTCATATCATTCATTCACATCATATCCTGAGAAGATATCTGAGCAAAGAATTGCAAGAAATGAGAGAGTGAGCCATGGAGATAGGTGAGGATATTGCAAGTCTAAAGATCCTGAAGCTAGATCACGACTGTCTTGATAAAAGCAGGAGGCAAGGGTGGCTAGAGTAGAGTGAGGAAGGAGGAAAACAGTAAGAGATGAGATCAGACAAGTAACAGGAGGCCAGATTCTGTAGAGTTCTGAAGGTCCTTAAGGACTGGCTTTTACACTAAGTGAGACTGGGAGCCATTGGAGAATTTTGAGCAGATAGGTGAAATGTTTTGGATTATGTTATTAAAGGACATCTGGCTAAGAGCAGACCAGACTATGGGGGATCATTTTGGATGCTACTGCAATAATCTAGACAACAGATATCTAGGAGTTTGGACAATGGTAGTGGTAGTGAATTAGATTCTGGGTATATCTTAAACATGGAACTTAGAGTGCCACAGGAGTTGTAGATTGAATATGAAATTTGAGATAAAAAGAGGACTCAAAGTTGACTCTAATGTTTTTGTCCTGAGCAACTGAAATGATGGAGTTGCCAATAACTGAAATGGGGAATAGTAAACTTGGAAGAGACCATGAGTTCAGTTTTGAACTTGGTAAATTAGAGATACATATTAGGTATTTGAGGAGTAATGTCAAGTATAGCTCTGGTTATCTGAGTCTGGAGTTGAAGAGAGATTCATGCAAGAAATATCGATTTGAAAATAATTAGCATGTAGATGGCATTTTAAGGTGAGAGCTTGGATGAGATCATCTGGGGCCATGGTGTCCAACATGATAGCCATTAGCCACATGTGACTACTGAGCATATGAAACATGGCTTGTCTGAACTAAGGTATGCTATAAGTGTAACACATTGATATTATTTTATTTTTAAAATTTTTTTATTTTTAATTTCAATTTGTTTATTTTAATTGGAGGCTAATTCAGTTCAGTTCAAATCAGTCGCTCAGTCATGTCCGACTCTTAACACATTGATTTTAAAGACGTAGTATTTATAACAAAAGAATTTAAAATATTTCATTGAATATTCTCCATCATGGAGAATTACCTTAAATGCTGTGCTGTGCTTAGTCCCTCAGTCATGTCCAACTCTTTGTGACCCCAAGGACTGTAGCCCACCAGGCTTCTCTGTCCATGGGGATTCTCCAGGTAAGAATACTGGAGTGGGTTGCATGCCCTCCTCCAGGGGATCTTTCCAGCCCAGGGACTGAATGAACCCAGGGATCGAACCCAGGTTTCCCGCATTGCAGGCGGATTGTTTACCATGTGAGCCACCAGGGAAGCCCTTTCCTTACATAGTTACCACTGAATGTCCTTTGGACAAAGCCCCTCTTTCTAAATTAAAAATGGTCCTGAAGAGCTTCCTTAGTCAAGGCCAAGTATTGAAATTGAAAGTTAAGATTAATCCACCAATCATGGCATTGCAAAGAGTCAGACATGACTTAGTGACTGAACAACAAATGAGATATTAAATTATTTATTTTTCTTTTTCTTTCAGGAAGCATTTTATTGTTGCTCCAAGTGTAAGAATTTTCACTGACAGAAAATCAATACCTTTAGATAACCTCCCATATAACTGCTCAGCTTTTGAATCTTGGATTTTGTAATCATATCAACCTATTTCCAAAAGATTGCTCTGCTGCTGCTGCTGCTAAGTCACTTCAGTTGTGTCCAACTCTGTGAGACCCCATAGACGGCAGCCCACCAGACTTCCCCGCCCCTGGGATTCTCCAGGCAAGAACACTGGAGTGGGTTGCCATTTCCTTCTCCAATGCAGGAAAGTGAAAAGTGAAAGTAAAGTAGCTCAGTCGTGCCCAACTCTTAGCAACCCCATGGACTGCAGCCTACCAGACTCCTCTGTCCATGGATTTTCCAGGCAAGAGTACTGGAGTGGGATGCCATTTCCTACTCCAGGGGATCTTGCCAACCCAGGAATCGAACCCGCAGCTCCTGCAGCTCCTGTATTAGCAGGTGGGTTTCTTTACCACTAGCACCACCTGGGAAGCCCATCCTTCCCCCACCTCAACCAGTATATTATAATTGCCATTCCATGTTATTTGATCTTTCACAAATTGGTCAGATACAACCTACCTGCCATCTCATTTAGAAGCCAGTATCTATCAATAGACCTTGACTTCACAAAACCTGCAGCAGCAATTGAGGCAATTCCTTACATTCTGTATTTTTTTTAAATAGTTTTTCTCTCTTATATTGTCTTGGACAAAATATACCTCCTAAATTCAGGAGGAGGAACATTACAGTTTGTTTTTAACCATTTCTCTTACAGATTACATAATTTTTCTTTAGCCCTTTCTCATAAGGTCTATCTGAAATACATTTGGTCGTTCTAGTTGCCATTCTATGGATCTTTGCAAAATCCTATGTAATTCATTTAAGTTAACCAAGTGATTTTCATTAAATATTTGAACTATGTGTTTCCCCATAGTACAATTGTCTTGGGTTTTCCTATGTGCTTAATTCCTATTTGTGTGTCACACTTACTTTAATAACAATACCATATGACTGATGTATTTTGAATTTCAACCCTATTCTTTAAAGCACCTCGCCCACTGGTGAATTCTGTATTTTGTTGTACAAGCCATTTAAAAATGAGTCAGATTTAAAATGAGTCAGTAATGCCTCATCAGTAATTCCTTACAAACAGGTATACAGCTTTCTAATTTTTCAAAAGCAGTTCTTGTACAACAGAAACACCACGGGTTTTACTGATTACTCCCTTGAATTTTTCCAAACCTAATACAAAACACTGAATATCCAGATACATGATCCTATGGTAATAAAATGTTATCTTTAAAATGTTATCTCAAAATTATTCAGAGAAAGCTTTCATCTACGACTATCTTCGCGGCTTTGCTTCCCTAATTAGAAGACATTCACCTACCATTTCCACTGAATATGCTTCACCATCACTTGCCATGCAAACTGCCTAAAACTATGCCCAAGAATCTTCCATCTAGGAGTAACACTTCCAAGCATCTCTACTTCAGTTAATGACCTTCTTCTTCTAGTCTCTTCAACTTGAGACCTTGGAGACATTTTGAATTCCTCTTTACCTCATCCATCGTATCTATCAGGAACATGCCCCGTTGTGTTTCTTTCCCAGGGCATCTTGATTCCTTCCCAGTTTTTCTTTTTCCACTGCCCACATGGTCAATTATACCCCTATTATCTTACATTTTGAAGATTTCAGAAGATCCAGTTTGGTATATCACGTTCCTTCCTCTTCATTACCTGCTAGTCCTTATGAGTCTATAACTAGCAGATTAGCCTTCTAAAACACAACTCTCACTGTCATTCCATTATAAAATGACTTTCTACTGCACAATAAAAGGACCTTCAAATTCCTAAACCTGTCACTCAAGGCCCTCCCTAATCTGCCCTAGCTCGACTCCGTAGTCCTAAATCCAACTCCTTGCCCTTCCCATCTCCTCACTCAGGTGCTCGCTGGGCTCCCCGTGAAGCAATTGCTAAATGACACTTGCACAGTGCCAGAAATCCATATACAATTTCAGAGTCATCACAAGACAGATATTTCTGGGACATAGAATTGAACTTATTTTGCAAATGCAACTAGTATCCTTTGTAATTAGGGTTAAGCTGAAGAAAAAGGAGACATTAAACCCTAAAACCAAAAAGTGATTATTTTTACCTATTAGTAGAGGTGAAAGCATATGAAAAGGAAATAGGAGGGAGCATAGTGATGTATCTTTTATCTTTGGCAGAATAAGAAACTGAAGGCTCAAGAGGTTAAGTGACTTGCCCGAATTTCCATGGTTAGGTAGCAAAAGTCTTATCCAGAATTAGTCCCAGGCCCCAGTTTAAGTCTTACTGCATTGTGTTAAGCTGCTCCTCCAAACAAAATCAGTACCTGAGTTTTAAAAGAATAAATCCATGCTTCCAGAGTGTATTAAATGGAATTCCAGTTGAGCTATTTCAAATCCTAAAAGATGATGCTATGAAAGTGCTACACTCAATATGCCAGCAAATTTGGAAAACTCAGCAGGGGCCACAGAACTGGAAAAGGTCAGTTTTCATTCCAATCCCAAAGAAAGGCAATGCCAAAGAATGCTCAAACTACCACACAATTGCACTCATCTCACATGTTAGTAAAGTAATGCTCAAAATTCTCCAAGCCAGGCTTCATCAGTACGTGAACTGTGAACTTCCAGATGTTCAAGTTGGTTTTAGAAAAGGCAGAGGAACGAGAGATCAAATTATCAACATCTGCTGGATCATCAAAAAGGCAAGAGAGTTCCAGAAAAACATCTATTTCTGCTTTATTGACTATGCCAAAGCCTTTGACTGTGTGGATCACAATAAACTGTGGAAAATTCTGAAAGAGATGGGAATACCAGACCACCTGACCTGCCTCTTGAGAAACCTATATGCAGGTCAGGAAGCAACAGCTAGAACTGGACATGGAACAACAGACTGGTTCCAAATAGGAAAAGGAGTACGTCAAGGCTGTATATTGTCCCCCTGCTTATTTAACTTATATGCAGAGTACATCATGAGAAACACTGGGCTGGAAGAAGCACAAGCTGGAATCAAGATTGCTGGAAGAAATATCAATAACCTCAGGTATGCAGATGACACCACCCTTGTGGCAGAAAGTGAAGAGGAACTAAACAGCCTCTTGATGAAAGTGAAAGAGGAGAGTGAAAAAATTGGCTTAAAACTCAACATTCAGAAAACGAAGATCATGGCATCTGGTCCTATCACTTCATGGCAAATAGATGGGGAAACAGTGGAAACAGTGTCAAACTTTATTTTGGGGGGCTCCAAAATCACTGCAGATGGTGATTGCAGCCATGAAATTAAAAGACGCTTACTCCTTGGAAGGAAAGTTATGACCAACCTAGATAGCATATACAAAAGCAGAGATATTACTTTGCCAACAAAGGTCCGTCTAGTCAAGGCTATGGTTTTTCCAGCGGTCATGTATGGATGTGAGAGTTAGACTGTGAAGAAAGCTGAGCACTGGAGAATTGATGCTTTTGAACTGTGGTGTTGGAGAAGACTGTTGAGAGTCCCTTGGACTACAAGGAGATCCAACCAGCCCATTCTAAAGGAGATCAGCCCTGGGTTTTCTTTGGAAGGAATGATGCTAAAGCTGAAACTCCAGTACTTTGGCCACCTCATGTGAAGAGTTGACTCATTGGAAAAGACCCTGATGCTGGGAGGGATTGGGGGCAGGAGGAGAAGGGGACGACAGAGGATGAGATGGCTGGATGGCGTCACTGACTCGATGGATGCGAGTCTGAGTGAGCTCTGGGAGTTGGTGATGGACAGGGAGGCCTGATGTGCTGTGATTTTCATGGGGTCGCAAAGAGTTGGACACGACTGAGCGACTGAACTGAACTGAATTGAGGACTTTTTGGGTTAAATTTTAAGGTTTCAAAAGATTATGACTTCTGAAATCAGAACTTGTTTGAAGTGGCCTAATTAAGTGTTAGAGAAACTAAAGTGTTACTGTTATCAAGATGGAATTATATGCCTATAACCTAATATACTGCAATTGAATACTGAAGAGAATATATACTAACTTCAGATCTTCAAGGATTTACATGATACCAAGTAGTCACAGAACATAATCTAAATGAGTTTCTCAAAGAGTTGTATCAAGGGTCCATGTAGTTTTTAAAGTCAAGATACACTTAGTTTTGAATCTGAAAGAAAATTTCAAATAATCTCACAGTGTCTCTTCTGTTTTCACTAAGAGGTTGTGAAATATTAAATACCCTCTATATTATATTTCTTGGCAAATAGATGGGATAAAAATGGAAACAGTGACAGACTTTAATTTCTTGGGCTCCAAAATCACTATGGACAGTGACTCCAGCCATGAAATTAAAATATGCTTGCTCCTTGGAAGAAAAGCTATGACAATTCTAGATAGCATATTAAAAAGCAAAGACATTGCTTTGCCAACAAAGGTCCGTATAGTCAAAGCTATGGTTTTTCCAGTAGTCATGTACGGATGTGAGCATTGAAGCATTATGAAGGCTGAGAGACGAAGAACTTATGCTTTCAAACTATGGTGCTGGAGAAGACTCTTGAGAGTCCCTCCGACAGCAAAGAGGTCAATCCTAAGGGAAATCAAACCTGGATATTCATTGGAAGGATTGATGCTGGAGCTAAAGCTCTAATACTTTGGTAATCTGATGCCAAGAGCTGACTAATTGGAAAAGACACTGATGCTGGGAAAGATCAAAGGCAGGAGGAGAAGGGGGCGACAGAGAATGAGATGGTTGGATGCCATCACCGACTCAATGGACATGAGTTTGAGCAAACTCCTGGAGATGGTGAAGGACAGGGAAGCCTGGTGTGCTGCAGTCCATGGGGTTGCAAAGAGTTGGACACAACTTAAAAACTGAACAACACTTAAAATGCCCTTCTTAGGGAAGTTGCCCCTAGTTGCTACGGATTGTGCTGGATTTGAGTAAAACCAGCTTTGTTTATGCTTGGCTACTAATGTGTGGACCTCTAAAAAGACTAGACACAAAGGCAGCTGATCACCTGTGAATTAATAAGGCATACAATTCTAACCAGTTTCAGCATTCATTTTGAATGGTGACTTATGGATCTAATTACAATATCTCCTTCTTGGAAAGTCAGATGCCTTGTCAACTGAGAGAATTTAGGCATGATTCCAATTTTCCATGATACCTGATATACTTCCCAGTCTTGCAAGTACCCATGTAACTCTATAACTCAGAAGATAATGTTTTGGCTACCTACATCCCAGTATGTATTTGCAAAAAACCTCCATTGCCAATGGTAAACAGAGTATGACTTTTCACTGCATCTTTAAAAGTCTAACAAAGATTTTTATGTAAAGTCTGTGCCACTTTAAAAAGGGCAAAATAATATGAAATATTTGAATGCTTTCTATATCCCCAGAATTTATATACACAAATAAATTAATGTGATAAGATATATATCATCACATGAATTTCTATTCACCCAAGAAATCAGGACTAGAACTCATCTCTTTGAAGATATGTAAGGTAATTCTGAAGTGTTGTGTGTGTGTGTGTGTGTGTGTGTGTGTGTGTGTAGGTATGTGTGTGTATAGCAGGCTATAAAACTTTGCTAGAGAGTCTGTTGAAATAAGCTGTCAATCAAAAATCATCACAAACTTCTGTTTCTAATCCAATAACTGGAATATCATTTGGTATTGTGCAGCAATGATTTAATAAAAGCTACCTAAAACATTTGAAAGACCTAATGTGTTTGAAGGAATTGAATATGACATCTACATTGACAAATAAACTGAGATATGGCATGGTACCACTTTTTGAAAGAAAATATCCTAATTTACTAACTTAAAATATAGAATCTCAGTCTATAGATATGATTTTGATTATAAAGTTTGTTGATTTACCTTTACAAGAGTGACTTCATTTTTACCTTTTAACATTTCTGTAGTAGCTTTAAAAAAACTTGATATTTTGTTAATGTCCAGATTACATTTGTTGATTCCCTGATTTGACACTGTCAAACTTTAAAGTGCATATGAATTACATGAAGTATTTATTATAAATGTAAAGTTCTAGGTCAGAAGGTCTGAGCAGAGCCTAAAGGACTCCGGAATTTGTACATTTAACAAGCAGCTCATGTGACAGTAATGCAGGCGGTCTGAGTACAAGGCTATATATTGAATGTTTGTGTCCCTCCAAAATTTGTATGTGGAAGTCTTAACCTTTGTTATGATGGTATTAGAAGGTAAGGGCCTTTTGTAGGTAATTAGGTCTTGTGGGCAGAGCCCTTAGGAATGGGATTGTGTGTGTGTGTGTGTGTGTGCGTGTGAGCGTGTGCTCAGTTCCTCAGTCGTGTCTGACTCTTTGTGATCCCATGGACTGTAACCCGCCAGACTCCTCTGATCGTGAAATTTTCCAGGCAAGAATACTAGAGTGGGTTATCATTCCCTCCTCCAAGGGATTTTCCTGACCCAGGGATTGAACCCACATCTCCTGTGTCTCCTGCATTGCCAGGTGGATTCTTTACTACTGTGACACCTGGGAAGCCCCATGAATGGGATTAGTGCCCTTACAAAAGAGATTCTGGAGAGCTCCTTCACTCTTTCTGGCCATGTAAGGATACAAAGAGAAGTTCGGGGGTCTTCCCAACCGAGGGATCACACCAGGTCTCTTGCATTGCAGGTGGATTTTTTACCATCTGAGTCACCAGGGAAATCCACAAAGAGAAGCTGGCAATCTGCAACCCAGAAGAGAACTTTCACCAGAACCCAATCATGCTGGTATCCTGATCTCAGACTTCAAGCCTCCTGGACCATGAGAGAGAAATTTCTGTTGGTTATAAACTGTTCAGTTTATGGTGTTTTGTCGTAGCAATACTAACATGGGAAAATAGGCATATCAAAGAAGTTTCCTCATTATTGATTAATATTACAATGATAATCTAGAATGTATACTTATAAAACTTAAGAATTGTTTTTTAAAATAAACAAGAAGGAAAATAAGAATAAAGAACACAATGTAATATAACGTTCTTTTGTTTTGAAATTTTGGTCCCTGCAAGAAACAAAACTACAGTTGCCAAAATAGAAAGAAATTATCCTATCTTAAAAAGTTCAAATTGCCCACCATAAAAATAATCGTGACAGCTAATATCTGTTGAGTGATTCCCAAGTACATATCAGTTAAGTATTAAATGTTTTATGCATACCGCATGCGCGTGCACTCAGTCACGTCTGACTCTGTGCCACCCTGTGGACTGTAGCCCGCCAGGCTCCTCTGTCCATGGGGTTTTCCAGGCAAGGATGCTGGAGTGGGTTGCCGTTTCTTCCTTCAGAGGACTTTCTTGACACAGGGATTGAACCGCCATCTCTTGTGTCTCCTGCATTGCAGGTGGGTTCTTTACTGCTGAGTCATCAGGGAAGCCCCCTTCATGTACACTATCTCAACGTAATTCTGCAACTCTGTGACAAGTGTGCTATCTCTGTGTTGGTATGAGGAGACAGAGAGGTTAAGTAACTCTCCCAAGGTCATGGGGCTGATGAAATGCAGAGGCAGACCTTGACTCTGGGTCTGTGACCATGCCTCTGTTTACTTTCTCCTCGCCACCACAGGACAATGCATCACAATTGGACTGGGTTTAAAGCAGCATTTTTTATTTTTAGTTTTTGCTTAACAAATACATGAGAAAGACTTTGACAATTTCTGACCCTCATTAGGGTGTTCTTTAAACTGTAAATTCAAAAACTGTGTTTCCTTATAAAAGTTGAAAAACGACCTCACTTTGAACTAAAGAAAGATATTGTAGTTATTAATCATAGCTCTTGTAGAACACACTGCACTTCAGTAGCTTGACACATTCTATAATCTGTTCTCATTTTAATATTTAAATGATGGTCAAACTTTGCACAAGATACTAGAATAATGATCAGTTATGATCTGTTAAGATACAGAGACTCAAAGAATTCAAAAGATAATGATAAATAATATCTACGCTGCAACTTTCTAAAGGTAACTAGAATATTTTCATTTGCTATTTCATCTTTGTAATCTTTAAAAGACAAGAGAAGCACAATCGCAAAAACATTAGTTAAAACTAGTCAATGATAAAGTGGTTTCAAAAAATAACCTTTTTTCAAACAAGGGAGAAATCAGAGGCTTTTTGAGAAAACATTTAGCAAAATCATAAAAATGGACTAGCACCTTCCCTCCCCCACCCAGTTGCCCAAAATGTTTAGAAAATTCCCATAAAAATATTTTAACTGAACATGGTTCTTGTTCAAATCATGAAGCTTTGCTATTATGTGAAATTTCTTCATTCTCAGAAAATAGAAAAAGCATTTACAATTAACTGTTAATTTTCTGCAGGGTTGGAAAATGGGAAGAGGCAGGAATAAAGAAGTGTTGGCTCCACTGAATTATTTTAATTTCTTATATGTCTTATATAGATACATACTTAATGGCCAAGCCTCAATTGTCTAGCTTACATAACCATCCGCATTTTAAATTCTCATACTTGTCCACACTGAGTCTCCAGCAATTCATCAATTACAGTCCAGGTTTTCCCACCTTGTCACTGGTTCCCCGAATTGTTCCCACCCAGGAATCTCTGCTCTGGTAAGCTGTGACTCTGTATTTACCCATCTCTTCCCTGGTGGCTCAGTCAGTAAAGAATTGGCCTGCAATGCTGGAGACACAGGTTTGATCCCCGGATCGGGAAGTTCCCCTGGAGAAGGAAATGGCAACCCACTCCAGTATTTTTGCCTGGAAAATCCTATGGACAGGGGAGCCTGGTGGGCTACAGTCCATGGGGTCACAAAGAGTCGGATATAACTGAGTGACTAAACCAGCACCACCACCAGTCTTGGGGGCAGCTGTTTGCCCTGCATCCTCCTCTTCTCTTTGGGAAGAAGAAGCGTGACTTTTCAGTCTGTTCAGTTTTTCCCTTGTCAGGATAGACTTTCAAGATACTTAAATGCAGAACTGGAAACCAGAAATCCTAGCTAGAAATTGTGAATCAGAGAGGTTCTAGGCCTGCAGAGAGCAGGAACAGCTGAGATCAGGGGTGAGATGGCAAATTGATGTAGCAGAATTTATTAAGCCTTTCTGCCCCCCTTTTCCTTTTTGGCTTCCAGAGCATGGGAAGCTAGACATATATTGCCAGGTGGGGTATTCCAAGAATCCACTCTTAGAAAATGGATCGACACGTTGGATGCTCTCTAAATCAACAGTCCTGCAAATCACCCTTAGAGTAGCCCATTCGTCAGCAAGCCCTCCACTAGACACACACGCACCAGCAGATAATCAAGAATTACAAGACAATCAAAGGAGACGTTCAACACTTAAAATGGAAGCCATAGTAAACAAAGAACTTAGAGAAAGCAGAGCTAGTGTGGAGAGTGAAGGGAAAAAGAATTTTAAGTGCTTATAATGTTTATCCCCAGAGAGAAAGAGAGGTTATTGATTGTGTACAAGAGGCAAAAACAGGAGATGATCTTAAAAAAAGCAGTGGTCAGTGACCAAGAGCAAGCTCTTAGAAAATAAAAAGAATAGTGAAAATAAAAATTCAGTAGAAGAGTTGGAAGCTCACTTTCTGGAAATTTCCTACAAAGTAGAATAAAACGAGGTAGAGAAAGAAATGCATGAGAAAAGATTTAAAAAACTAGAGATCTATCCAACTAGTAGCAGTTTCAGAAAGTTATAAAGAGAAAGTGAAGGGGATAAATATGAAAGAAATAATACAAGAGAATTTTCTAGAGCTAAAAAGCAGGACATTCCACTTTGAGAGCCTATAGATTGCCTACTATGATGAATGAAGGGCAATCACTGAAAAAATTATAGAACTCTGGGCATAAAGACCTTGTATCCTCATCAATCTTGTTCCTCTTTCTTCTTTGTCTTTACTTGGAAAAAACCACAACTCTGGTTAGATCCAACACTAAACTCACTTTTTTTACCCAAGCCCCACAAACAAGACTGCAGAAAAACCATGCTGACTGGTTTCACTTTAATAATGTGCACCCAAGTGTCACCAAGGCTCTTAATGCGACATTACTTGTGCCATATTTCCATGATTCATTCTCTATCACTGCATCATACCTCTTCTCTCTCATTAAACCCCGACCTGCCAGCAGCACCCTAACTTTCAGCTAATAATTCTGCTTTCTTTTGCTGGGAAGAGTTTGGAATTAACTAAAAGAGATCCTCCATAAACTTCCACCACAAGATCCTGCTATCCATGTCACGAGGCCCACGTCCTAACTCCTCCCTTTACTTTTGACGAAATCTCTGAGCAAAGGCAAATTTCTCCACTTGTGCATTAGATTTCATTCCCCTTTGCCTACTCAAGGATTTTGCTCCAGTAATTCTTCTCTTTGTCTCCCAAAGCATCAAATTTTCTCTGTCTCCAGGATAATTTTTCATTAGAATACAAATATGTTCTTTTTCCCTCTAGCTCTCTCACTCTTACTCTGTGTGTGTGAGTAAAACCAACTTTCTCTTTCCTTCCCCAGCTCAAAGTGAAAGATGTGTGAAAGTGAAAGTCATGTCTGACTCTTTGCTACCCCATGGACTGCAGCCCACCAGGCTCCTCCATCCATGGCATTCTCCAGGCAAGAATACTGGAGTGGGTAGCTGTTGCCCTCTCCAGGGGATCTTGCCAACCCAAGGATCAAACCCAGATCTCCCACATTGCAGGCGGATCCTTTACCATCTGAGCTACCAGGGAACCCCCGCCTTCCCCAGCTACTCCTCTAATTTCCTCCTTTCCTTGTCAGCAGTGCTCCAGTTATCTCCAATTTCTCTCTGCCCATTCTCTCTTAAATCTACTCTAATCATTATTTTCACCTCCATTATGCCATCAAAATTGCTCCACCCGAAGTCCCTGATGGTCTCCATGATGCCAAATCTATTGTCATCTCTCAAACCTCAGCTTCCTTGACCTCTTGGCATGATTTGACACAGATGATGACTCTCACTTTCTTGAGACTTGTCTTTACCTGACTTGCAGAGACACGTGACATTCACTTGCTGCTGCTGCTGCTGCTAAGTCGCTTCAGTCATGTCCAACTCTGTGCGACCCCATAGATGGCAGCCCACCAGGCTCTTTACCTTTCTTTGATTGATTCCTTTTCATCTCATCAATCTCTAACTGTTGAAGTGCCTCAGGGCTCAGTGTTTGGATGTGTATCTACTCACCAAGGGGATATCTCACCCAGGTATTTGACTGGCATATGACCATCAGACCTAGACAGCATATTAAAAAGCAGAGACGTTACTTTGCTAACAAAGGTCTGTCTAGTCAAAGCTATGGTTTTTCCAGTAGTCAGGTATGGATGTGAGAGTTGGACTATAAAGAAAGCTGAGTGCCAAAGAATGGATGCTTTTGAACTGTGGTGTTGGAGAAGACTCTTGAGAGTCCCTTGGACAGCAAGGAGATCCAACCAGTCCATCCTAAAGGAGATCAGTCCTGGGTGTTCATTGGAAGGACTGAAGATGAAGCTGAAACTCCAATACTTTGGCCACCTGATGTGAAGAACGGACTGATTTGAAAAGACCCTGATGCTGGGAAAGATGGAAGGTGGGAGGAGAAGGGGACGATAGAGGATGAGATGGTTGGATGGCATCACCGACTCAATGGACATGAGTTTGAGTAAACTCTGGGAGTTGGTGATGGACAGGGAGGCCTGGCATGCTGCAGTCCATGGGGTCGCAAAGAGTTAGGCACAACTGAGTGACTGAACTGAACTGAGCTGATACTCATGACTCTTAAATTTCTATCTTAGCTTGGACTTCTCCTTAGATTCTCAGTTTGATATCTCTACTTGTATCTCAAGTTTAATATGGACAAAACTGACCTGTTGATAAATACCTTCCAACCTGTTCCTCCCATAGGTTTTCCCACCTCGCATAAGGACAACTCTTTCCTTCCATTTTTGCAGGTCAAAAACTCTGGAGTCATGCTTGATTCCTTTCTTTCACACCCCACATCAATTAAGTCAGCAAATGGTTAGCTTTACCTTCAAAATATCCCAGAATTTGATCATTTCTCACATCTCCACTAGCACCACTCTGGCCCAAACTACTATGACTTCTTACCTGGATTATCATAATAGCATCTTGAGCGCTTGCCCCACCTCTGCCCTCCATGTTTTTACCCAAGTACCAAAAGTGAGAGCAGTCATGCGTGTACGCGTGCTCAGTCGCACAGTGGTGTCTGTCTCCATAGGGTCTGACAGACCCTTTGGACTGTCGCCCGCCAGGCTCCTCTGTCCATGGAATTCTCCAGGCAAGAATACTGGAGTGGGTTGCCATTTCCTTCTCCAGGAGATCTTCCCGACCCAGGGATTGAACCCACGTCTCCTGCACTGCAGGTGGATTCTTTACTACTGAGCCACCTGGGAAGCCTTGACAGCAGCCGTATTTCTGCTTTTTTCCAAAAGTATCCCATTCTTTCAGAATAAAAAGCCAACTTCTCACAAGATCCAGCTCCATCTTACTGCTCAGAGCTTAGGGCCATTTACCTTGTACCTTGTATATCTGCTCCAGCCACACTGGCTTCCTAATATTCCTTGAAATAGACAGACACTCTTGTCTCAAGGCCTGTTCCCTCTGTTCTCTCTGCCCAGAAATGTCATCCCTTGGACATCAGTATGGTTTGCTCCCTCACTAACTTCAAGTCTTCACTCAAATTTCCCCTCGAAGTAGGGCCCTTCTCATCCAAATTTCTACCCCTCACACTGCATACTCTCCTCTGCTTGAGTGCTTATCACTATCTAACATATTACATATGTTACATTTATTTTGCCTATTATTTGTCACCCACCCACTCCCAGAATATAAGTTCCACAAAGGCAGGGATATATGCCTTTCTTTTTTTCAATGCTATCATCCCTAGCTTCTAAAACAGAGTCTTGCACAATAATGGCTGCTCGACAAGTACTTGTGAACGAGTGAATGTATGTTTAATAAAGGCTCCCACACAGGGAAAAACAGATTCAGGAGCCAGTGTTGACACTGTGCTTCTCCACAGCCACACTGGAAGTGGAAGGCAAGAGACAGTGGCATAAAAAATATAGATGAATTCCAGCCTCCCTGGATTTCAAGGGAAACTGTTAAGGAGGGTAAGCTAAAGATGCTTTCAGATTTGCAAGATTCCAAAAATATTATTCTTGAGACTTCCCTGGTGGTCCAGTGGCTAAGACTCTGGGCTCCCAATACAGGCGCCTGGGTTTGATCCCTGGTCTTGGAACTAGATCCCGCATGGCATAACTAAAGATCCTGCAGGCTGCAACTAAGAACAGGGACAGTCAAACAAATAAATAAAAATAAATATTAAAAATATTATTTTCATGAACTCTTTATTAGGCAGCTATCAGGTGACTGACTTCATTAAAATGAGGAGGAAAAAATACCCCAAGAAATAAGAAGATATAGATTCCAGGAAAATTGTTTCAACACAAGAGGAAAAGCAAAGGGAAGACCTAGGGTAATAATTAGTAAAATTCTAGGCTGTCGTCATACAGAAAGTCTTGAGAATGATCAATCCATACAGAAGCAGGAGGACCTGGACTCCAGGAAAGATGTCTTTGAGTTAAAAACCAGAACTAATAGCTCACCTGATACATATTTACTCAAAGGAAAGGACTTCTACAGTCTGGTTAAGAGAGTTCATGAAATAATTAGTAACAGATAAATAGGAAGCTTGGAGAAGGCAACGGCACCCCACTCCAGTACTCTTGCCTGGAAAATCCCATGGGCGGAGGACCTGGTGGGCTGCAGTCCATGGGGTCGCTAAGAGTAGGACACGACTGAGCGACTTCACTTTCACTTTTCACTTTCATGCATTGGAGAAGGAAATGGCAACCCACTCCAGTGTTCTTGCCTGGAGAATCCCAGGGACGGGGGAGCCTGGTGGGCTGCCGTCCATGGGATCCCACAGAGTCTGACACAACTGAAGCAACTTAGCAGCAAATAGGAAGCTAAACAACACTATGTGGCTTAGTTATTTGCACAGTAATAATAATATAAAATAATGGTCAAATAATTTGATTAAAAATTGTAACCATGGATAGAAAAGAATGTGGGGACATTGTATATAGAAGCCCAATCCAAATTTTTCAGAGTAAAAAGCTGACATACAAACACCTAAAGTAGAAGCAGAAACTAGCACTTAAGCATATTATATAGAATATAAATAGCTAAAGAAAGAAAAGAGCTGAAAGAAGCTGCCAACTTAGACTGGGCATGAGAGGTTGAGAGAGACAGGACCCTGACAGTCTCTACTCTTCACTGTAAGCTTTGTAGTACTATTTGACGTTTTAGGTTATGTGAATGCAATTTTGCTAAAGGTAAAAATTAAAACTGAATAGGCTCGTGTAACATGAAGAAATGTCATTTAGAGTTATGGAAATAATAAAAGGAGCTGAACACAAATGGTACAAGACAATGGTTACCTCGGAAAAGTGGGATTGTGGGCTGATAATTTTATGACTACAGGCATGACTGCTAAAACAAAATTAAATGAATAAGACCAAATCACAGTAAAGGTTGATCAATCAGATGTCTGCGAGAATGGTATAGTCCTGAAAAATAGTTATAAATTAGCCTGCATTCATAAGAGCAAAGTCATTAGCCTGCATTTCACTAAGAGCCTTCTATCAGAATGCATATGCTTACAGAAAGAAACCCTTCTTGAGAAAATGAACATATCTGGGCTTCAGCGTGATAATGTCATGATGATTTGCCATTTTGAAAACTAGTATCTTAATATCAAGGAAAGGTACCTGTTGATTTAATAGGCAGACTGAAATCCAAATTCAAAACTCTCCACTTGAATCAAAATGACCTTCCTGTAAGAAAATTAATCCTCTTAGCATTTTGTTCTAATCTTATTTTAGGAGCAGATTTTCCCTAATACCCATTGGAGTCATTTGAGCTCTAACACAGAAATAGCAAAGAAAATCATGATAGGTAAATACTGGGTCAGGACTTTTGTATGTGCTGTGATGGGTTCCATGGAACCCACGCATTAATTACTTTGAGGTTACCCAGGGGAAAATATCTGTTTTTATTTTTTAAGATATTCATGACATCTCTCAATAATTAGTTTGTTTCAACATTTCTTTTAAAATACTTTTATTAAGTAATATTTTAATACATACTGAAAAATGTAACACATGTGTAAGGAATAAAGTATGGTGATATAACAAATTTTAGAACTGGAAGATTACCAATACCGTAATAGCAACTCCCTGCATGTTTCTTTCCACATCCCATCCTTATTGAAAAATAGCATTCTCTATACCAACTTCACAATTTTCTGTTACGATTCAAATTAATTTCTTCTGGCTGTATCCTCTGAAGAATAATATCTATGGAACACTTTTGCTTTCACTCACAAATGAGTGAGTATAGTATTTGAAATTGATATCTAGTTGCAAGGCCAGCTTTGCTACAATCTGGCTACTTTTATAACTGTAGACAGGTTACTTAACTCTTCTGAGCTGCAATTTCCTCATTAGGAAAACAAGGATAATAATTTCTCATTTGTAGAGTTATTATCAGACTTAGATGAGCTAATATTTATGAAGTTCTGATTACCTATAGAAAGTAGATCATTGTCATCTCAGAATATTTTTACAAAGTATAAAGAAAAAAAATAGGTTAATTATTTCACTTGGTAATGCTTGCTTCAAAAACAGAATCTAAAAAGAAATATTTCACTTGCTTTATCCTGGTTATTTTAATAACTGAATCCAATCAACCTGTATGGATGATTTTTTGGCTCATTGTGTAGACACTAGTTGTCAGGGTGGCTAAATGTCCTGTTTATTAATGAATTCAGTAGTTTAAAACTCAACATAAGGATGGAGAAAACAATAGAGACTGCACATGAGAAACGTCAATAGGGTATTGATCTAGTTGCCAATCGTGTGTTTTGCTGACTCACCATTATACAGACAGGAAAGAGGGCAATGACTTCAGAAACACTAAATTTTTGTTGTTCATTTTTTAAAACATTTTTCTGCCTTAAGAAATAATGGAGCCAGCTGTCACAATATAGCCGCCCGGAATGTTACCAATTATTCTGTCACCATGGTAGCAGCGTCTGGGGAACACATGATTAGATACAGGCTTCTAAAAAGTCAGAGGTTGACTTCTATATTTGTATAAGGAGACTTGTTTATCTGAAGAGAGATCACATTAATTCTCTGTACCCTCCTGAACTATATGAAATGCTACCTTCCTGAAAGAGAAGCTACTAGTGTGGAGAATTCCAGAATACCTTAAGATGGCCAACATCAAATAACTACAGACATGAAATGTGTTGCAACGATAGTAGGATGAAGAACTGGTCCTTTGATTTTAAACCTACCTGATGTATGCTAATGGTGATGGTGGTGATGAGCAAGGGATTGTGAGTGAATCAGGACAGAAAATTTATTATTACTGCTAAATGCAAACACTCAATCATTTTCATACATTTCAGGCCCGTTCTTCTTAAAGAGCCGAGCTACTTTATTTTCATGTGACATGCATTCTGTGTTGCAGTCCTGCCTTTTGACTTGTGTGTCTATGTGTGTGCTCAGTCATGTCCAACTCTTTGAGGACCCATGGACTGTAGCCCACCAGACTTCTCTGTCCATGGAATTTTCCAGGGAAGAATATTGGAGTGGATTCCCATTCTCTCCTCCAGCGGATCGTCCCGAGCCAGGGATCGAACCTGCGTCTCTTGTATTTTCTGTATTGGTAGGAGGATTCTTTACCACTAGCAGTGAAATATATGACAGGTGCACAATGAGGTTAATTTTAAAGGGCTCTTTGCCACGTTTTCTGCTGTCATCTGAGAACTGGGCTAAGATGATAGCATGATAAATATTTGGGTGAAATCCAGTCATGTGGCAGTTTGTCCCTTATATGATGCTGAAAGATGCATTTGACTGATTTTATGTTTCACCTACTTGACCAGTAGTTGTTTGACCAAATTGTTTTCTTTTGCATTTTGCAGACACAATTTAAGTGTGATGACTAGCTCTGTGGGACTTTGTCTTTAAAACTACTTGTTCAATCACTTCTAGAGTTTCAGTAATAAGGTTTGCCACTGAACTGTTTAGTCCAATTTATCTTATGATCAGAAACATCCACACAGTGGTATTGACATTCAGTTGAGCTTAAATTTGGAACAATGAAGTAAATTTTGAATCATAAAGGGATGGTTAAGAATTCTTGAGAATTTGTTTCCTAATGTGTGTGTGTGCTTAGTCACTCAGTCATTTCTGACTCTGCAACCTCATGGACCATAGCCCACCAGGCTCCTCTGTCCACGGGGATTCTCCAGACAAGAATACTGGAGTGGGTTGCCATGCCCTCCTCCAGGGGATCTTCCCAACCCAGGGATCGAACCCAGGTCTCCCACACTGCAAGTGAATTCTTTACTGTCTCAGCCGCCAGGGAAGCCCTGTTTCCTAAAAAGGGGGTTTAATTACTATGTCCAATTTTAAAATTTATATATCATATCATTGTTATGAAACTTTATAGAACAGATCACTCTAAGCTTACTTCATCAATTCTTCATAAAAATACATTTTAATCTATTTACATTACAAATATCTAGAAGTGACAATATGAGCTGGTGCCAATGCATACTTATTCTCCTTTTTATGGATCAGTCACCTGGTTGCCATAGAAACCTTGCTGGGAGGAGAACTATCTGGTTTTACATTTATATTCCTTAAGGCTTTTACCTCCAAAACTATGTGCTTTGATTTTTCTGTATCATTGCTATTAGTTTTATAAGTTTTTAAAGCTTTTTTAATGAATAATGTAGTAATAATACCTAGTCTTCCAGTTATGAATTTTTATAGCACTATTAAATATTTCTCCAAGGATTTTCTCCCTAAAATAATTATAAGGTGTATTTCCAGAATAGCTATTTGTAAGTTTGAGGACTAATTAGAGCCTTGTGACATTATGATACACATTATTGTAATCTAATAATAAATAAGTTTTTAAAAGTCACAATCCACTGATATATTTACTTGTTTTATGTACTATGAAACTTTTAGAAATATCATCTAATATTTCCTCTGCTGTTGTCACTGTTATTAGAAATAACTCTTTATTACGTTTAGTGATAGCATTATCAATAGAAATAGAAAGATTTAATAATTTTCATTAGAAATTCTCTATTGTAACATGATGATACTTTTGTTGCTTGTCAACAAACCATGAAATGTTTACTATGTACTGTCAGCTTGCTCTTACTTTATATTTTCTATATATAAAAATATATATGACATTCATAACATGTAACAAGAATATATTTGTCCTTTTTTATTTCTTCTGGAGTACAAATATGAAGTGGGTCCTGGCCAAAAACATCGCTTCAATTTCACACATTACTGCTGGCAGTGAAAACCGGCAAAATGTTCATGGAGGGTAGTTTGGTTCGTCAAAATTAAAAATGCTCACACTTTGACCCAATCACCTCAACACCAAGGTTTTTATTCTACAGATAATCTTGCATATGTGCAGCACAAAATGCATGCAAATGAAACATTTATTGCTGCCTATTTGTCATTTGGAAACATTAGTAAATGCTCATTATTAACAGATTGTTTAGATGAAGTATGCTATATTTGTACTGTGGAGTACTATGCAGACAGTAGCTAGAGTGATGACTTTTATATGATGGATTTGGAACAATCTTCAAGAGTGAAAACTCAAAGAGCAGAAGAGAGTACATATGACATATTACCTTTTGAGTGAAAGGAGAGAGAGGGGGGAAATTTATACATGTATGTTGGCAAATGCATGGATTTTATTTTAGAAGAATGGCCACAAACCTGGGTACAGGTTGTCCTTCAGAGAGGGGAACTGGGTAACTGAATAAAAGGAGAGAGACAAGTTTTTATTGTATCTGCTTTTGTATCTTTGTATCATGTATGTAAGCTCACTTTACATTACACATACATATATGTACACACATACATAATTTTAAAAAATAAAAGAAATGTAGCCTCATAGTGAAAGTTGCTCAATCGTGTCTGACTCTTTGTGACCCCAGGGACTGTAGCCCACCAGGCTCTTCTGTCCATGGGATTCTCCAGGCAAGAATACTGGAGTGGGTTGCCATGCCCTTCTCCACGGGATCTTCCCAACCCAGGAACTGAACCTGGGTCTCCTACGCTGAAGGCAGATTCTTTACTTTGTGAGCCACCAGGGAAGTACACATACAGACTCATATCTTGGAATAAATATACTGCCCGATACTACTTTTCATTTCTTCTTTCCTCTTCTATAACTTCCATCACTGAAGAGGACTTAAGTTCTTTTGTTAAAAAAGAACAGACATTTGTATCTTTATAACTACCAGCACAATTGTTTCTAAGTAGTTAGAGAAGACTTGGGCGTCTTGACCTTTACATTTTAGAAGTGTTTGGTTTTGTAAATACAGCAATGCAGTTGGGCCTCTGCAGTCTAAAGAGAAGTGGAAATTTGATCATTATAAAAGAATCCCCCTTTGGAGGCTGGAATTGTTTGTAGTCTAAACTGAGTAATGGTCAAATTGCATCAAGGTACTATGTATACAGTCTCAGAATGATATTCTAATATAAAACTGTAATTAAATCTCTGAAGATGGTTGAGTTTGCACCATATAGAATTTGTAACATGCTATAAAACGTGTACCATATATGTAAAACATATTTAGAGATTCGTGGCAACAGGTTTGAAAACTTATCTCATGTTTTAAAAGAAGTTTTAAAGGTTAAAATAATGAAATAATGTCTAGTAGAAAAAAATGTTAAAATTTCAATATAGAAAAAGAATTACAAAGATCTTATAAAGTTCTGTGAAAGGCTGTCTTGCTTAGAGGTGAAGACTGCCTCAAATTCTATAATTTGTGGTTATTTCAATGACTGTCAATGAGGAACAAAAGTAATTTTCTTAAATCTCAAGAACACTAGAAAAATATTTACATCATCATATGCATTCTCACAACACAGGTACAAATGCATGCAGTGCCAATTAACTAATGTTTTCCCTCCACCATCCCCAGGAATTCATATCTGCTTCTCTGCTAAGTATGTTTCAATGACGGTGCAGTCAATATACTCGATCCTCTAGAAAGTAATAATACATACCCCCTGGAGAAGGATGCCTTTGTTTCCTGGATCTTGGAGTCGTGCAACATATGGTCTGACAGATTCTAAGCTCCAAGTATCTATTTTTAGACATGATGGTTCTTTACCATTATCTTTCAATAAAAGAGAAAGTATTTGTTGAACTGAGACTTGCTTTCACAATAGTACCTAAGCTAGAAAGCAAGTGGTTTTGTCAGCTTAGAAAGTTTGGTGAGATGAATAATTTAGTCTGTAGGAGTAATATGTCTAGAGAAGAAATTTAAGTAGAGGTTAGGTAATGCAGGTAATTAATTAAATGATCTTAGGTTATCTGATTCACAATGACTAATTTAAATATGTCCTAGAAATACATACAGATCATAAGTCATGATTGTGATATTCTCAAGGGCAATACGGAACACATAATTCAATACACAATAGAAAAAATTAATTGTTTTATGTGCTTTAAAACATTTGAGAGTTCTCTCTCTCTTTCTACCTTTTTTATCTTTTGCTAATGTTCACAGAGAATCACAGTGCCTGATCAAAATAGAGAACAGAATCAAGCTAAGGTTTATATTTAATGCCAGGAAAAATGAACATATTTTAGAGCACTTATCTTTAGCTAGACAAATATGTGAATTTTAAAAAGTACTTTTTCTGAGAATTGTTCTAAACCTTACAATAGGGATTGCTTCTTTAGATCGTCACCGTAATTAACTGGGTACAAAGAATGGTGTGTTATGAAACTCCTTGGTACTAGGAAAATGATATTTAGCACTTCTCGTGGGCTGAAGAAGAGACTAACTTTCTCCATGTCACTGACGGCTGGGAAGTCATCAATCTTACCAACAGAAACAGATGCCAATAAACTCTGCCCTCATGTTCATTCCTGTCCTTTGTCAAACCTGAAGGCCTGTCCCCTGTGACACTGGAAAAGCAGACTACTTAGAGAAGGGAACCTCCATCATGGTGCTAGATATTTACATTCATGTGGTCCTTGGTTCAGAGATGAGTTGGGTTTCAAAACTTTAGTACCAGAGTAGAATTTTCAATTAAGACAATATTATAGGTGGTGCTAATGTTCTGGAACGAGTCTATAAAATGAAGTGTTAAAAAAGTAGTAAAACCCCAAATAGCTGTGAGACAAGTTCAGTTCACTTAGTTCAGTCTCTCAGTCATGCGTGCCTCTTTGAGACCCCATGAACTGAAGCATGCCAGGCCTCCCTGTCCATCACCTCCCTGCTTCAGCATCAGTCCTTCCAATGAATATTCAGGACTGATTTCCTTTAAGATGGACTGGTTGGATCTTCTTGCAGTCCATGGGACTCTCAAGAGTCTTCTCCAACACCACAGTTCAAAAGCATCAATTCTTTGGCACTCAGCTTTCTTTATAGTCCAACTCTCACATCCACACGTGAACACTGGAAAAACTATAGCCTTGACTAGACGGACCTTTGTTGGCAAAGTAATGTCTCTGGTTTTTAATATGTTGTCTAGGTTGGTCATAACTTTTCTTCCAAGGAGTAAGCGTCTTTTAATTTTTTGGCCAGAGTCATTATCTGCAGTGATTTTGGACCCCAATAAAATAAAGTTTGCCACTGTTTCCACTGTTTCCCAATCTATTTGCCATGAAGTGATGGGACCAGATGCCATGATCTTAGTTTTCTGAATGTTGAGCTTTAAGCCAACTTTTTCACTCTCCTCTTTCACTTTCATCAAGAGGCTCTTTAGTTTCTCTTTGCTTTCTGCCATCAGGGTGGTGTCATCTGCATATCTGAGATTACTGATATTTCTCCTGGCAATCCTGATTCCAGCTTGCACTTCATCCAGCCCCGCGTTTCTCATGATGTACTCTGCATATAAGTTAAATAAGCAGGGTGACAATATGCAGGGTGATATACTCCTTTCCCGATTTGAAACCAGTCTGTTGTTCCATGTCCAGTTCCAATTGTTGCTTCCTGACCTGCGTACAAGTGAAGCAAGTAGCAAAAGAGAAAACAACACACCAATTAAAAATGACTTATGTTGAATGCTGGTGTCTGAAGAAAAATTTTCTTTAGAGGAGAGTAAAAAGAATACAGGCTCTTGTGAGAATTGTGAAGAGCTTTTATTAGTGCTTTTAGGAACTCTAGAGCTTGTTCTTTCTTTTTACACCCCCCAAAAAAAAAATTCACTTTGAAATGTCACTTCTCTTTTTTTTTCTGGTTTAAATACACCACTGATAATAGTCTTTTGCTTAGGCATGGTTATAGTCGTGGTGGGGGAGGTAAAAATGGATCAAGGGAGAGGAAAATATTCTTGAAATAACCAGTTTCAAGTTAAGACAGGGAGAGAATAAAGGAAAAGGGATTAAAGATGAGATGTCTCTGGGCAAGAGATTATTAAAAATTATCACTAAGAGTGGAGGATGTAGTAAAATAAAGAGAAAAATTTGCAGCTTGACATGGGCATGGCTGAGTGATGTTAGGTCAGATAATTTCCTATCTGTGCCTGTCACTAAGTGATACTGTTTATTCTGGTCAAATCTGTTACAGTGGTTTGAGCAGGGGAAGGGAGGCAGACACAGTGGGAAGGCCTCAACACCTACTGTTTTGCCTGCCCAGCAACTGTTGCCCCTTCTTTGATTCCCCATATTCCTTTGGGGCAGAGGCTCAATCACAAGGAACAGGAGCCTGTAATTACTGAAATGGGAGCCAAGGCCACCATGGGATTAAGCTCTGAGTTGCTGAGCTGCTAGCCTAAGGCTCCTTGAATTTTCCCTGGCTAGAAACAGAACTGGTCCCAGCATCCAGAGGGGGCTTTAACCTGCTGGTAAAAATGAAGCAACTCCAGTTTAAAAGCTACAGTAGTTCTCAATTTTGGCTATCCATTAGAATCACCCGTTGAAAACCAAAACTGGTTTTAAACATAACAAAAAAACCAGACCAATGTCTGGGCTTCCCGTCAAACCAATTAAATCAGAATCCCTGGGGGTGGAGAGCTGGGCTTTGGAATACTTAAAAAGCTCCCTAGGGGATGCTAATGTGCAGCTAGCATTGACAACAGCAGGTTATGAGGGATACAGAGGTGAAAAGCTCAAGAGTCCAGCTCACAGGTGAGGGTGAAGAGAGAAGTTCTACAGGCAGCTTTGGAGAAGGGTACTCTTGATGCTCAGCTGGCTTGCCTAGTGTGGCAGTGAGGTGCAAGGGAGTCAGGTGGAAGCAGGAGGTACTAGCTGTTCAGCAGATACAGGAATCAGGAGCTCAGTGAGGAAGGCTGGATGGCAGTAAGGTAAGACTTCCCATCTTTGCTATTTTGCCTAGTGAAAGTGAAAAGTGAAAGTGTTAATGGCTCAGTGGTGTCCGACTCTTTGCAACCCCATGGACTGCAGCCCATCAGGCTCCTCTGTCCATGAAATTCTCCAGGCAAGAATACTGGTGTGGGTTGCCATTCCCTTCTTCAGGGGATCTTCCCTATCCAGGGATTGAACCTAGGTCTCCTGCATTGTAGGTAGATTCTCTACTCTCTGAGCCACCAGGGAAGAGGAAGCCCTAAGTTACCTCTTCGGTGATTATTTGACAGCACCCATCTCCCCTTCCAAAAATCTAGCCAAGGTTAGCAGTCATTTAAAATCTCCTTTTCACTGATTTGAGTGCTTAAGATGGGAGGAAGAACGGGCCATCTTCATGTGATCATAAATCTACCAGCTCAGTGCATGGGGTGCAAACCTCCTACTCAATAGACTCACAGAAGCCTATAGCAGGAAGGGACCTTCAGTGTCATCTGGTTCAACACTTTTCTATGAATGTCTCCATTAGACTTGATAAAGGCGAGGAGTGTTTCTTAAGTTTCTTTGTTTCTCTAGTGCCCACCTGGTGATGCATAAATATCAAAAGACCAACTGAAAGAAAATATTTTTAGATGAGGAAGCTGAGTTGCTTAGTCAGTAAATTAGTCACTTCATTCATTCATTTATTCATCCATTCACTTAATACCAGACAGAAAGCTTTAGATATTTATAGGAATCAATGTACAACAAGGAGGTTATAGTTAATAATACTGTACTGTATACTTAAAATTTGCTGAGCATAGATCTTATGTGTTCTCACCCCATACATAATAGTAACGACGTGAGGTGAAGGATGTGTTAATTAGCTTGATTGTGGTAATCATTTCACAATGGATAGGTACATTGAATGATTGTGTTGTATACCTTATACATACTCAACTTTAATTTGTCAGTTATACTTCAATAAAGCTGGAAAAATAAAACTAGCAAACAATTGCAATATACTCACAATTTTCATTTTCATTTAAGATAATGTAGTCTTTTTTATGGTGGATTATTTTGGTATTTCACAAAGAAAAATAAATTTTTGCAGCTGAAAAAAATAGCTATAAGGAGCTAGAATATTTCTGATCATCTTAGAAATATAAGTAATTTTATTCAATCAACATTTTTATTCACTTACTAGGGAAGGCATTTATTAGGTGCTATAGAGGTTAATAGGGCTTCCCTGGTGGCTCAGTTGGTGAAGAATCTGCCTGCAATGCGGGAGACCTGGGGTTCAATCCCTGGGTCAGGTAGATCCCCTGGAGAAGGAAATGGCTACCCATTCCAGTATTCTTGCCTGGAAAATCTTATAGACAGAGGAGCCTGGTGGGTTACAGTTCATGGGGTAGCAAAGAGTTGGACACAACTGAGCGAGTAAGCCATAGAGGTTAATAGAATTTAATTATTAAGAGCTCAGTCTTGGTGTCAATAGCCTGGATCTGATTTCTGGTTCCTACTTCCTGGGTGTGTGATATGGGACTACTTATTTAACCACTTCATGTCTCCCTTTTCTTAATTGTAAAGTAGGAATAACAAAATATGCTTTGCAGGGTTAACAAGACCTTACACTTAATAACTATTCAATAACTGTTAACTATTAAAGACGTGATTTAATATGATCTGCTATTTTGAATCCCTCTTCACTACTAAGAAGACTAGGATCTGTTACCTAGGTGGGATTTTATTTCACTGAGCCTCATGTGGGTTTGGATCTGAAGATGGGCCTGGAGCACTGCTGACTTTGGGTGAAATAGTGGGGAGAGGAGTTTGAAGTCCTGAAGACCATCCAGTAGGAAGAAAATGTGAGCCAGGCTCTCCAACAACAGATCTGAAAGTTGTTTTTCTGTGTGGTGTGGTAAGTAACCCCTTGGACAAAATCTGCAGTGAAGTCCATTTTGCTCATTCATGTTTTCAGGTGACACGGTTTACTTCAGCAGAATTCAAGGTTGTTCTGGGTTTATGAGAGAGCATGTGCAGCTGGCAGAACCAGAGGAACTGGTTGCTGGTTGCTGACTGTTGGCTTAGTTTGTTTTCCCTTTCAAATACGTTTCTGATTTAAAATTGTCATGCTATAAATACCAAGGAATAAATCTTTAAAGATGGAATTTAAAGATAGACTGTAAATAGGAAGGAAGATAATTTCGGAAAAAGCGGGCTTTATTCCATCTTGTGAATATTTGCTCCCCTGCTCTGCAGTAATGTAACATTTTCTACCAGCGATGAAGAACTGCCTCATGGTAATTTAAGGCAGAGTACTGCAGGATCAAACAACCCAAAAGGTTGTTAAACTCACCAGACTGAGTGGAATCTCAAGTATTATGGTGTTTCTTTTCTGGTGATGGTGGCAGTCTAACTACCTTGAGAACCCAGGATCATATGGAGGTACAAATTGTTAGGCAGCTAGTGTAGGGCTGGGACCTTGGTTCTTTTTTAAAATGTCAAATTTTTCTCCCATACAAGTATCTTGCTCCATTAACCTAAAGTTTATACTTGTTGTTTCAGTTTCCAGGCATTCAGAGAAATACCTCTCTCATCTAGTAGGTAATAAAACATCCAGACCCAAGACAGGACAATTGTTAACTGCTGTCCAACTTATCAAGAAGAAAAACACCAGGTAGACCTTTAACTCTTACCCCATACATCTGGTCCTTGAACAATGGCCTGGGGTCATTAGAAAGGGTCATGGGATGGCAACTCAATGTCTAATAAAAAGTCAAGGACTTGGGGATCAAAAATAAAAGCAAATTATACAAAATAAAAAAAAATTCAAACTAGACATAGTTGACTTTAAAACGATTGGTTAGAAATTACATATATGTCAGGGACCCACGTTAACCAAAAACAAACAGATCAATACTGGAAAAGATATAAACTGCTGTAATTCCTGCCTTCGGGGCACTTCACCCCGTCTCAGTGTCTATCCTGAGAGCTCTGCACTTCTCATTTCTCTAAAATAAATTCTGCATGTTTACTACCATGAGTGTCTGCGTGATCGTAAAGTTCATTCTTTGGCTCTGTGAACAAGAACTCAGATTCCCATTTCAATATCAGGTCTGGAATCAGCAACTTTGCCAGGCTAAGTATACAGTTCCTTGCCACAGACCCTTGAGGTAATTAGCCTGGAAGTGGGAGCACTTATTGATGAAGTCTTTCTAGATTCTGGTTAGGCACATTTCAGAGAAATAAAGTTGCCAGCAGGAACTCTGTATAACTCTAACGTTATTAAAAACAACTGTTTTGCAAAGGAAGGAAATAAGCTAGCTCTTTTGTTTGTTTGTTTGCAAACAAAGAATATTAACCACCTGTGACTATGTGGGTAACTTTACTGGTTTACTCAGCCTTAAGCTTTGTAGATTTTTCTTTGGTTTTCAGGCAATGCCAGGCAAGAGAATGGAGGAAGAGAGTTCTGGGTAGAGACCTGCTATTCCTCTGAAGGCCCTCAAGTGAGACATGTAGGCAGCTGGCAATATTTCTGGGAAGTTGATGTGGTGTGGGTGATCCATTTGTCCACTGAGTCCAGGAGTCTGTGGGTGCAGTTTCATTGGGTAGGGGGAGGGGGAACGGATGACCACTTCCTCTTTGACCTCAGTCAGATTTTCTGAGATTCAAACATGAGTGGTCAACCAAAGGCTTGTGGTTTTGCTAGAAGTCCATTTGCATGAAAAACTAAGGACACTTCCTGGGCAGAGCTGGTCAGGCAGGTACTTTGGGCGTAGTAACAAAACAACAACAACAAAAAATACCCCAAACAAGAGCAAACAAACAACTTTATTTATAAAAGGGCAGAGGTGCTTCTGAATACATCACAGATACTACATTTGTACTTGACTTTCAACATATGTCCTGAGTGTCTAAGTACAACCTGTGGAAGGAGGGCTCCAGAGTCTGTCCTTTGCCTGCAACAAGCTTTCAAATAAAAAGGAGGCCAGGGAAGGAGAGATCCATTCAATCTTGCAAATTTGATCCCCACCCCAAGTAAGGTCACTTAAAAACACATATAAGGGGGGAAGGGTGGCTGGGTGCAATGATTTGGAGATTGGGATTGACATATATACACTACCATGTGTAAAATAGGTAGCTAATGGGAACCAGCTGTGTACCACAGGGAGTTCAGCTCTGTGCTCGGTGATGTCATACACGGTAGGATAGGAGGAGTGCAGGGTGGGAGGGAGTTCCAAGAGGGAGGGGATATATGTATACATGTAGATGATTCATCTCGTTGTAGCACAGAGATTAACACAACATTGTAAAGTAACTATCAGTTCAGTTCAGTTGCTCAGTCGTGTCTGACTCCTTGAGACCCCATGGACTGCAGCATGCCAGGCTTCCCTGTCCACCACCAACTCCCAGAGCTTGCTCAAACTCATGTCCATTGAGTTGGTGATGCCACTCAACCATCTCATCCTCTATCGTCCCCTTCTCCTCCCACCTTCAATCTTTCCCAGCATCAGGGTCTTTCCCAATGAGTCATTTCTTTGCATCAGGTGTCCTAAGTATTGGAGTTTCAGCTTCAGCATCAGTCCTTCCAATGAATATTGAGGACTGATTTCCTTCAGGATTGACTGGTTTGATCTCTTTGCAGTCCAAGGGACTCTCAAGAGTTTTTTCCAACACCACAGTTCAAAAACATCAATTTTTCAGCACTCAGCTTTCTTTATAGTTCAAATCTCACATCCATACATGACTACTGGAAAAGCCATAACTTTGACTAGACGGACCTTTGTTGGCAAAATAATGTCTCTCCTTTTTTTAATATGCTGTCTAGATTGGTCATAACTTTCCTTCCAAGGAGTAAGCATCTTTTAATTTCATGGCTGCAGTCACCATCTGAAGTGATTTTGGAGCCCAAGAAAATAAACTTGACACTGTTTTCACAGTTTCCCCATTTATTTGCCATGAAGTAATGGGACCAGATACCATGATCTTAGTTTTCTGAATGTTGAGCTTTAAGCCAACTTTTTCACTCTCCTCTTTCACTTTCATCAAGAGGTTCTTTAGTTTCTCTTTGCTTTCTGCCATAAGGGTGGTGTCATCTGCATATCTGAGGTTATTGATATTTCTCCCGGCAATTCTGATTCCAGCTTGTGCTTCATCCAGTCCAGCATTTCACATGATGTACTCTGCATATAAGTTAAATAAGCAGGGTGATAATATACAGCCTTGATGTACTCCTTTCCCTATTTGGAACCAGTCTGTTGTTCCATGTCCAGTTTTAACTGTTGCTTCTTGACCTGCATACAGGTTTCTCAGGAGGCAGGTAAGGTGGGCTGGTATTCCCATCTCTTGAAGAATTTTCCATCGTTTGTTGTGATCTACACAGTCAAAGTCTTTGGCATAATCAATAAAGAAGAAGTAGATATTTTTCTGGAACTCTCTTGCTTTTTTGGTGATCCAACAACGTTGGCAATCTGATCTCTGGTTCCTCTGCCTTTTGTAAATCCAGCTTGTACATCTGGAAGTTCACAGTGCATGTACTGTTGAAGCCTCGCTTGGAGAATTTTGAGCATTATTGTGCTAGCATGTGAGATGAGTGCAATTGTGTGGTAGGTTGAAAATTCTTTGGCTATACTCCTATTTTAAAAAAGAAACACATATATGATCTTATATTGCCATGGTTGCAGAAAAGGAAGAGAACTGCAAAAAGAGATATATGACAATATAAATTTGACTTAAAAATTGAGTTACTTTAGCCTTTATAAAAATTCAGAAAGATGAAAACTTTAGAACAGTTTCTAGGAAAAATTCTCTTCTACCATGCTACTACTTCACCTCATTCCCTTTCCTCTCTGTTCCTTCATCATTGCTTACTCCCTGCCACTGGTGTCCCACACACAGTTCCTAGTGATTCCAACACACTTTCTTTTCTTAATTACATCATTTTAGTAGAGCCTTCAGAGAAGGCAATGGCACTCCACTCCCGTACTCTTGCCTGGAAAATCCCATGGATGGAGGAGCCTGGTGGGCTACAGTCCACGGGGTCGTTAAGAGTTGGACACGACTGAGTGACTTCACTTTCACTTTTCACTCTCATGCATTGGAGAAGGAAATGGCAACCCACTCCAGTGTTCTTGCCTGGAGAATCCCAGGGACAGGGGAGCCTGGTGGGCTGCCGTCTGTGGGGTCGCACAGAGTTGGACACGACTGAAGAGACTTAGCAGCAGCAGCAGCAGCAGTAGAGCCTTGGGTCACCTGTGATCTTGGGGAAGCATGTAGATGAGCAGACATTCAGGCTGAGAATGAGACCTACCTTGTAAATAAAGTCCAGGAGGGCAGGGCTTAGTCTTGATTTTCACCATATCCCCCCATTCTGAAAACAGGGTAGGGGGTATAGTGAATAATGAATAAAACACAAGCAAGGTATTTAAAAATTCCATTCTAACACAATGCCAATGGCAACCAAGTCATTTCTCCTACTGGAGGTAATGACAATGTTTTGGGGATTTGAAAATTTTTTTAATCCTCAATGAGTAAACCTCTTTGCAAAAATATGAGAAGGAAAAAATGAATCAATAATACACCATTCTTATCCAACCATTATTATATTTTTCTTATTCAGAATTTTATAATATGCATTTAAGATATGAAATATGGAACTTATTTTCAGAAGAACTAATCTCTATAAGACATCACTGAAAACAAACCATGGTGTTGCTTAAGTCTGAAATAATCTTTGATAATCTAAGTTCCTACGAGAGACATTACTTTGTCAACAAAGGTACACCTAGTCAAGGCTATGGTTTTTCCAGTAGTCATGTATGGATGTGAGAGTTGAACTATAAAGAAAGCTGAACGCAGAAGAATTCATGCTTTTGAACTGTGGTGTTGGAGAAGACTCTTGAGAGCCCCTTGGGCTGCAAGGAGATCCAACCAGTCCATCATCCAGGAGGGGATCAGTCCTGAGTGTTCATTGGAAGGACTGATGTTGAAGCTGAAACTCCAATACTTTGGCCACCTGATACAAAGAACTGACTCATTTGAAAAGACCCTGATACTGGGAAAGATTGAAGGCAGGAGGAGAAGGGGTCAACAGAGAATGAGATGGTTGGATGGCATCACCGACTCAAGGGACATGAGTTTGGGTAAACTCCAGGAGCTGGTGATGGACTGGGAGGCCTGGGAGGCCTGGTGTGCCGTGTTTCATAGGGTCGCAAAGAGTCGGACACGACTGAGTGACTGAACTGAACTGAACAACAAAGCATGACGTATAGATCACAGAAGACTTACTGATCAAGCAGGTATAAGACATGAATTTTCTTGCTGGCTTTTACTCTGAGGGTTTCAGTGTTTCATCTGTAAAAGAAGAGGACAGTGGCTCCATAATCTCAAAGCTCTTCTTAAAGTCTGAGGTTTAACAATTCCTAAAGAAGATTTTATTGTTTTGCATTCAGATTGTAAGATAGGTTGAAGATATAATATTTATATACTTATGTACATAAATTTATGGGCTTCCCTGGTGGCTCAGTGGTAAAGAAACTGCCAGCAATGCAGGTGTCACAGCAGACACAGATTCAATCTCTGGGTTGGGAAGATCCCCTGGAAGAGGGCATGGCAACCCCTCCAGTATGCTTGCCTGGAGAACCCCATGGACTGAGAAGCCTGGAGGGCTACAGTCCATGGAGTTGCAAAGAATCAGATATGACTGAAACAACTTAGTACACACACACAGATAAATTTATATACTTACATATAATAATAAATATTAACTGGGATACAGGAGTTCCTTCCATGCAGTAATAGATTTTAGAAACTCACAAAAAGAGACCATTTCTAATTTTTCAGGACAAAAAAAATTTTTTTAACCTGGAGGAACTGCGGTAAATAGTTTTACTTAGCAGATAGACTGATTATTAACAAAGTTCCAAAAGGAAATCTTTATGCTTAAAAACCAATAAAACTGAATGTTAATTCAAGATAAGGTGATGACAACAAAACAGCTATAAGTCACCTAAGGGACAGAGTGAAGATAAAACATTAATTGGTTTATTGGTGCAGAAATGGGATGAAGAAAATTCTACCACTATGCTCCTACATAAAGAGGGTAATAGTGTTGGAGAAGACTCCTGAGAGTCCCCTGGACTGCAAGGACATCCAACCAGTCCATTCTGAAGGAGATCAGCTCTGGGTGTTCTTTGGAAGGAATGATGCTGAAGCTGAAACTCCAGTACTTTGGCCACCTCATGCGAAGAGTTGACTCATTGGAAAAGACTCTGATGCTGGGACGGATTGGGGGCAGGAGGAGAAGGGGACGACAGAGGATGAGATGGCTGGATGGCATCACCGACCCGATGGACGTGAGTTTGAGTGAACTCTGGGAGTTGGTGATGGATAGGGAGGCCTGGCGTGCTGTGATTCATGGGGTCGCAAAGAGTCGGACACGACTGAGTGACTGAACTGAACTGAACTGAATGCAGGAAATTCTTCCTTGCAGTAGAATTTAGTATCAACTGTCTCCCCAACTCTCCGTTTTTCCAAGGACTTATCTTCTTCCTTCAGAAGAAAGTGGCAGTCTGATGATTATCTCATTAGCCTCTGTATAATCCCTCTTTTGGGGTTAATAGTGAGACTGACAGGACCACAAAGGTTTAAGGTGACACCTCCCCAGGGGACAAAAGTGCACTGGTTGCAGAAATTAACTTCCTATTGAAACTTCTACTCATTTAAAATTTTTTATTATTTATTTTTTGGCTTCGCCTTGAAGGATCTTTGCTTCCAGATTAGGGATCAAATCTGTGACCCCTCCATTGGGAAAGCTAAGTCTTAACCACTGAACCACCAGGGAAATCCCCACACTTTAATTTAAATAGCCCAAATTCATTACAGTTTCAAAAGAACCATAAGTAATTTGCATTGCAAGCACTTGAAGCACTCTAGAATTGCTCCTGGGCCTGAAGGCTGACTGAATTAGTACTAGTGATTTACCAAGTAGCTCTTCAGGATTTACCAAGTAGCTCATCAACGAAAATGGGGCTGGGGGGCCGGGTGGGGCGGGGTGGCTGTTCACATGTGTTTCCCTGTACAAAAGGATTTAAGTACAAACTTTGACATTTCTCCTTTCACTTCTTCCTCTGGTATCTTATCTACACTTGTAGTACTAATCTAGGGGAGGCTTCTTTAAGTAGCTGCTTTCTGTTCTGATGAAAATTAAACAATCAGAATCATAGAATTCAATGTTGAAAGGGCCTTAGAGACTTAGAAGAAAAATTATGACCAACCTAGACAGCATATTAAAAAGCAGAGACATTGTCAACAAAGGTCCATCTAGTCAAGGCTATGGGTTTTCTAGTAGCCATGTATGGATGTGACAGTTGGACTACAAAGAAATCTGAGCATCGAAGAATTGATGCTTTTGAACTGGGGTGCTGAAGAAGACTCTAGAGAGTCTTTTGGACTGCAAGGAGATCCAACCAGTCCTTCCTAAAGGAAATCAGCCCCGAATATTCATTGGAAGGACTTATGTTGAAGCTGAAGCTCCAATACTTTGGCCACCTGATGCGAAGAACTGACTCATTTGAACAGACCCTGATGCTTGGAAATATTGAAGGCGGGAGGAGAAGGGGACAGCAGAGGATGAGATGGTTGCATGGCATCACCGACTCAAAGGACATGAGTTTGAGTAAACTCTGGGAGTTGGTGATGGACAGGGAGGCCTGGCATGCTGCAGTCCATGTGGTCTCAGTATTGGACATGACTGAGCGACTGAACAGAACTGAAATGAAACGCTGAAGTGTTCATCTACATCATGTTAATCACATAAATAAGCGTAATCAACCTATCACGCTGCAAAATTCATGTATATAATGATTTTCCCATTGCATGTCGCTTTCTAGCAGCAAGTCAGAGCCTCTGGCTGCGTGGCTAGAAGGCTCCGAGTCCCATTCCGCCCCCTGAAATACTCCCAGAGGCGCTCACCGCGGTCTCCTGCTGCCCCCTGCCGGGACCCAGCGTCAGGCTGTGAAAAGCTTCGCGCAGCCGCGAAGGAGAGGAGGGGGCCAGACGCGTGACGTCATCTCTGTGCGCATCTCATCGCCGGAAGTTATTTCTGTCCACTTACGTCCCTGTGTTTCTCGCGAGACTGCAGAGGTGCCAGGAAAGGCTTTTCCCCGTGCCCTGTTTTATTCCAGGTTGAGGTTGGTGACTTGCTGCTGCTGTGCTTTTTCTTTTTAGAAGCAGGTCTGGGTGGCTGTGATGTGTAACTGAGTCCCATTCCCGCGCAGTCGCTGGCTCACTTTCTTTGTCGGAGGACAAGGGACGGAAGAACCCGCGAAATGGAACCCGTAGAAATACCCGTAGAGTTTTTGAGTTACAGACTCGCGTAGGTTCGAACCTTGCTTCCACCAACTAAGTCAAGCTAGTAAGGGAGCTCGGCGCTTTTTCTCATTTTGTAATTTTAGGAATAATGCCTATCTTTTAAGTTGCCTACCTTTTAAGTAAGATAATGTGTGAGAAGCAGTTAGTTCTGGGTTTTGCAAATTATGCTCGTGATTCTGCTGCCTTTTCCCTTCATTCTCGGGCTTGTACTTAGCATTTTCTTCTCAATATCTCTGAGAGATGCTTAGTATGCTGAAGATTATGCATTTTACGAAAACAGTATGCACTGTTAAATGAGATTGATCTCTTTTTTTCTATATTAACGGAGTCCTGACAACATTTTGTCCTCCTTCCTTTATTTTTTTCCGTTTCTAGGGACAACTGTTTTCCCGCTTTTCTGGAGGAACGCAAAGTCCTTTTTCCTTAAGACAGATGAGGTGAGAAATGCATTTCTGTAAAGATGTTCAAACTTAGCTCGTTTTGTCAAAAGACTAACTGGAACGCAGTACCCTGTAACCAGAGGTTACCCATTTCCATCAAAAGCCCCCTTGTCCGGGGAATTGTGGAGCAGAGGGGCACATAAACCCACTTTTATCCCTTAGACCTCACAAGTACAGAGGTTTTCCATGTATTTGTTAACTTTGACTTTTAATGCTTGGAATAATGGCTTTGATAATTAAAAACGTCAGTTTGAGAGACAGATGGAAATAACTTAAAATATTAATTATTTTTGAAATTTATAGATTGAGTCAGTTGATACTACTTGTATTAGGCTGCTTAAATATTTATTCACCATACTAGGTGTAATAGATTATTTTGAAGGGAGATTGGGTGCTAAAAGAGTAAAATAACATTGATATTTATCAGGTTTAACTTTTTTTGTGTTGAAACCTGAAAAACAACTTACCCTATTTTTATCCCTTCTCTGTGTATGTATGTCCCTCTCCCCTTTTCATGTCAGTGATATTATACTAGCCATACTCTTAAGCAATTTGCCACTTAACAACGCTTAGGACATATTTTTATTGTGTTAGATCTGCCTCCTTTTAAAGAGTAGGCTGTGTAATGTTATATTGATGTGTGTTAGTCACTCAGTCTTGTGGGACTCTTTGTGACTTCATGTACTGTTGCCCACCAGGCTCCTCTGTCCATGGAATTCTCCAGGCAAGAATACTGGAGTGGGTAGCCATTCCCTTCTCCAGGGGATCTTCCCCACCCAGTGATTGAACCCAGGTCTCCTGCATTGCAGGCAGGTTTTTTACTGTCTGAGCCACCAGGGAAGCCTCATTGTATTGATGTACCACTATTTATTAATCATTCTACTCTTGGTGGCCATTTGGGTTCCTTCTTTTTTTACTCCCACAAACTATTATAATCATCTTTTTTTTTTCCTGTGAAGTAACAAATGTGCATTCTTGTCTTTCATTTCCTTTGGATGATCTTCAAGAAGTAGAAATGCTGGGTTGAAAGATACAATAGACAGTACCAAGTTCCCTTCCAACAGTGATATTTAGAATTCTTATTTTTTCCTATGTTTACCAGTTGTTAATGTTAGTTACCATCGTTTTTAGGTTTAGCTGATCGTGCTCATACTATTGATATTGGGGGGGGGGGTCCAATTTTTTCATGTATAATATTGTAATCAAAACCAAATTTTTGTGGCCAGTTCAGTTTTTTCTTGTTTAAATAGAATACTTAATTTTAGGCTCCTTAGTAATGAATTACTATAAAACAAATGATTCACTTCACCTTGAAGTAATTGTTAAGTTGAAGAGTTGTGGGAAAATACTGTTTGAATGGAATCTTGTACTATGGATAGATTTAGGAGGATGAGCCTTTCTGAAAGACAGAGTGGGTTTAAAAAGGCAGGAAGACAAGAATGGTCAAGGATGTCTAGGACCAGAGATTTAATAGGCAACGGTGTTTCATTGTGAGATTGCAGAATAGAGGAGATAGCTAGAAAGGTCAGTCTGAAGATTTTACCTTCCAGGGGAGAGCTACAGAGGTGTCTTAATCAGGGCGTGAGGGACATGACCACATCTTTGTTTCATAAGTGTTCTGTGGGGGGCACTTTTGAGTGTCTCGTTTAGAGAAACGAGTTAAGCGACTGATAGTCTGAGTGAGAGAATTTGCGAAGAGTAGAGAGATTGGATTTCAGAGATACTGAAGAAGCAGAGTCTACATGAATGAATGACTGTGGGTTCGAGGATGAGAAAAAAAAGCAAAGCTTACTTTCACATTTTTTATTATGAGTAATTATTAGGAGAGTAATGGTGATTTCATTAATTAGAGGAGGGCTTGTTTGTTTGGGGGCTGGGAAAGATGCTCAGGTTGGTTTTGGACTTGTTTATTTGTGTGAAAGGTATGTCCATGGAGAATGAATTATACACAAAGACAAGTCCACCTATAATACATCCAGAAGTCTTAATTTCTTAGTCTTTTGTTAAGATATTTGGCATATATTTTTCCTCTGAATTTGTCATCAACAGAATTTCTTTTGAACTTGCTGTGACTCATTCAGCTCTGTTTCTCAAGAGTAGAGTGTGGTCTAAAGCAGTAGTCTTAGACATTTTTGATCATATACAATCTTAATTTTAAAAAAGGTCTATAAATACACCTCCAATATATGTATATTTATTGACTAGTTATATACATGTCTTATGGTACTATTGTTAATATATTGTATAATTATGAAACATGTAAAAAGTAGAAATTTTAAAAGGCCAAGACAAATATAAATTGGAGCTGTACTGTATTCTTCCTGCATCCCATTGGATCATCTCACACCCACTCTTTGGAAAGCCCTGGTTGTATCTAGAGCTGTCAGTGTTCTGTCCCTTTATCCAGTAGAGGTCACCCTGAGCATCTGGAACAGAACAGGGTTTTGAGCTGGGCAAGGTAAAGCCTCATTCTTTAATTAGGAGGGTCTTATTTTTAAGTTTCTGTCTTCATGTATTTTTGGAAGATTATGTAGTTACAGAGTATATGTTATAATGAAACATGAAGAATAATGAACTCAGGGTATAGGGCACTCTAAAACACGCTTTTGCCGTTTCCTGTTTACTTTGTGAGTGACCTGCATTTTGTTCGAATGTTACCTGAGTCTGTAGTTTTGGAATCTTTTCCTAATTCTTTGAGGATTAATGGATTATCTGAGTTATAAGAATGTTTCCTGCCAGTAGGCATAATCCAAGTTCTTGTTAAATTGGAGTATTTAAAAGGACAGGCACAGAGGAGCTTTTCCTATATGGATCTTGAAAGCAGCATCTCAAGCCCATTGTAAGTAATTAGAAATTAAGAGCAGTTTGTCACAGCTATATAGTCTGAAAAGGAGAAAGTACTGGTGAAGTACCATGTACAGCACTTTACAAAAAAGTGTTATGACCATAAGCAACTTAGGAGCATAAATCATCTGACAATTTGGATAGCAAGACAGAAACTTTTCTGTTAAAATATTTCCTATAAACAGAGATATTCATTTTAGTAGGGACCTATGATTATTATCATGTATAAGTTCATATATTTTATGCCCCATTTCTAAATGATCAGGAAAATGAGTTGTCAAGGTTTTAATCTTTTGACCAAAGTTATGTGTATTATGAAGCAGATGCAGAGAGCCCTGAGTTAGTCTTTTGTAAAATGGTGGTAAGAAGGAGAATGGCAAAAGTAAGTTTTTAAATGTGTACATCTCATTTCTCTGTATAATTCCACATGTAGTGGACTCTGTATGAAATATCCCAGCTGGGTCATAATGAAGTGAAAATTGGTTTGGAGTTATTGGGTGAACCCAACAATCAGGGTAAATTGAGTGACGTGGAGATTGGGATCAGGGCTGTTGACTAGAGATCCATGTAAGATAAGAATTAAGGATGGGTTTAAAGAATACCGTGAACCTAGAAAAAGGTGTTTAGGGTGGAAATAACATAGTATGAAGTGTTGGTTTTCAGGGCTAGATTTAGAGTTTGATAACCAAAAAGTGATAAGAGGCAAAGAAGGCTGGTATCTGTGGGCAGATGCAAGGCCAAAAATCTGGTAAGTTAGAAGACAAGGCAGAATTGAAAGCGTCAGTTAGTAAAAATAAGTCAAAGCTTTGGAAAGCAGTTAGATAAAGCAGAGATAGAAAGGGGCAATCGGTTTTGGGTAGCCAATGCAGGCAGGACCAAATAGCAAGTAAAGGCAAGAATAATTCTGGGGCAATGTTGTTGCTGTGTGCTGCTTTTATTTATGTTAAGAATAGAAGTGGCCCCTGGCCCACAGATAATTGGAATGGTGAGCCAGGGAGTGGGAGTGTGGTGATGAGATTATCACAGAACCAGGAGAGCTGGATCTCTAGTATTTTCTTACAGAAATGACCACACTACAGGATCATGATATAATCTGTCAGCTGTTGAACATGTTTGTTTGTGTAATACTGTATATGTTGTTTTATACAGCTTTCCAAAAGGTTTGGGCCACCTGACCATTATGGTGCCAAGAAAACTCTTGTATGTGAGAAGTAACTATCTCTTTGGTTCAAGATGTTGGATGATCCGATTTTCAACAGAAATCCTCTTTAAATCAGTTTCATTTAGGCCTTTCAGTAAGAAATGTGATAATGCAGACAGTGAACCTTTGGAAAATGAAGAACTGCTGAATAACTTACTTACCATGGGAGTAGATGTTGACATGGCAAGGAAGCGACAGCCTGGAGTTTTTAACAGGACAGATACTAATGAGCAGGACCTGCAGACATTCCTTCTGTCTAAAGGAGCCAGCAAAGAAGTGATTGCTAGCATCATATCAAGATATCCACGAGCCATGACTCGCACACCTGAAAGTCTTTCAAATCGATGGGATCTGTGGAGAAGAATTGTGACATCAGACCTTGAAATTGTAAATATTTTGGAACGTTCTCCTGAATCTTTTTTTCGGTCCAGTGACAACCTGAACTTAGATAATAACATAAAGTTCCTCTACTCAGTTGGATTGACCCATAAAGACCTTTGTCGATTGTTGACCAATGCCCCGCGTACCTTCTCCAATAGTCTTAATCTGAATAAACAGATGGTTGAATTTTTGCAAGAAATCTGTTTGTCGTTGGGTCACAATGGTCCCACAGATTTTGTCAGGAAGATAATTTTTAAAAACCCTTTCATCTTAATTCAGAGCACCAAACGGATAAAGGCTAATATTGAATTTTTACAGTCCACGTTCTGCTTGACCAACGAGGAACTGCTTAGTCTGATATGTGGTCCAGGAGCTAAAATCCTAGACCTTTCCAGTGACTGTATGAGAAGAAGCTACAGAAATATCAAAGACAAACTCTCTTCTCTTGGGTGTACTGCAAAAGAGATACGGAAGTTTGTTTTAAGCTATCCAGATATGATCTTCTTGGGAGAGAAAAAGTTTAATGATAAAATAGACTGCCTCATAGAAGAAAAAGTTAACATTTCACAAATAATTAAACATCCTCGGATTTTGGATTCAAGCATAAGTACTTTAAAAAGTCGAATCAAAGAATTGGTAAATGTTGGCTATGACTTGAGTACATCAAACATCAGCCTTCTGTCTTGGAGTCAAAAAAGATATAATGCTAAATTGAAAAAGTTATATATTGAGCAGAACATTGTCCTGGAGAATTAAGCAAAAGTCAGTCTTCTAATGTAGTGATATTCATTTTGAATTTGGACCTTTCAAAAAGGAGAGATTTGTATTCTTAACCACATATACATAATGTAAAGTGCCTTTGGATATTTTATTTTAAAGGTTCATAAAAACTCACTGTCAGTATATCCAAGTATATAGTCTTCCCAGCTACCTCTTCTGTAGTTTGAATTATTAATAGTACCACATCCAATTTTATGATATAGGCTGTGGCTGTTGTAATTAATGGTCATTGCTGAGTGCTATGGCAGAACAATGTGTAGAAAGAAAATGCAAAATAAGTTTTTTTGGCTTCTCTTCCTGTTTAAAAATTGAGAGATTGATTTGGATATTTCTATTTCTTATCATGGTTTTGAATAGCAACCTATTTCTCCTGTTATTCTGTGTATCTAATTATAGTTCATCTTCAGAATACAGTGTCAGTAGAAATAAGACAACACAGGAGGAATTCTTCACCCAAATTCTACATACTTCATTTAAATCGTTAGTATGCCTCATGGCTCCTCCAGTTTAGGCTAAATTTACTGTGGCTATATCCTGATTTCTTTGAAGATAAGGGCAACTGTGACAGGCAGAATAATAGTTAACCCAAAGATTTCAATGTCTTAATTCCCAGAACCTGTGGATATGTTTTGTTACATTACAAAAGGACTTTGCAGATATGATTTAAGAACCTTAATTTGGGGTCCTGGGTTGGGGAGATTATCCTGGATTATCTGGTTGGACCCAGTATAATCACAAGGGTCTTTAAAAGTGAAGAGGGAGGTAAAAGGAGAGGTCAGAGTGATGTGATGGAAGAAGGACTTGACCCACTTTTACTGGCTTTGAAGGAGGAAGGGGACATGAACCAAGGAGTGCAGGTGGCCTCTAGACAATGGACAAGGCAAGGAAGCATTCTCCCCTAGTGGCTCAGAAAGGGAGGCAGCCGTGTCAGGACTTTGAGTTTAGCCCAGTGAGACCCTTGTCAAACTTCAGACCTGCAGAACCGGAAGATAATAAATCTGCATTATTTTAAGCCACTGAGTTTGTGATAATTTGTTACACCAACAAACAGACTAACAATTAAGTAGATAATTTAGTAATTCAGGTGAAGAAGTATACCTTTAGTATCATATTTGTATTTCTTCTCTTATACTTTTTTCATCCACTTACCTTTCTGGAATGGCTAGTAAGTTACTGTTTGTAAATTCCTGTAAATACACGGATAAAAAGCTAAATGTAAGTCTAAATAAAGGAATATTTTTGCTTAATGAATGTACAGAAATGGTTTTTGTTTATTTGTAATTTGCTGGTGTTTCTACTAATATAAATAAAGAGCTAAAAGTTTCTAGAGGCATTAATTTCAAAAATGACATGTGTCTGTATCTTGAAACATACACAGTCTAGCTCTGCATAAAGTGAAAGAGAAGGAACCAATTGTATGACTGTAATTACTTTCAGTTGTTTTCCAGAGGCATTTGTTTTCTAGGTACGGATTTTAAATTAAGTAACAAATGATGCTTAACCTTTGAAGCATTTTTTTCTTTTATTGAAATATAGTTGTTTTACAGTATTCAGTTTCATGATCACGGAATAATGATTCAATATTATTTTTTTTCAGATTATACTCCATTATAGATACATATGATACACACACACACACACCAAGATAATGGGTATAATTCCCTGTGTTAAGCCTTATTTTTTATCATTGATACCTCAAAAAATTTTATTCCCACCACTGATAGTAACAAAATGCTTGTTTTTTCAAGGCCATTTGTATGTAAATGATACTCAACTATTTCCAATAAACTATTTGATGGCAAACATGGCATAATTTAGAAAGCATGGACTTTAGAGACATTTCTTTAGAGAAATATATCTGGGCACTGTTCCTGATTAGCTCTGTAACTTTGTGTAAATATTTTAATTTTACTGAACCTATTTTCTCATCTATAAGATGAGAAATGGACTTCCCAGAGTTAAGAATCAGGTGATACAGGGCCTCTAAGGTTTCTTGCACACAATAACTGTTCAGTGGTAGCCAGAATAAATAGTTACAGTAGCATTTTAAAGACATCATTCCCATATTATACAATTCAAAGTATGCAGCTTTTAAAAATATTCATTGTGCTGTGCAATAATCACTGCAGTCTAACTTTAAAATGTGTTCATGCCCTTTAAAAGGAAATCCTGTGCACATTAGCACTCAATCCCCATTATCCCCCTCCTGCTTTCCTAGCCCTGTTTATTTGCTCAGTTGTGCCCAGCTCGTTTGTGACCCCATGGACTGAAGCCCACCAGGCTCCTGTGTCCATGGGATTTCCCAGGCAAGAATACTGGAGTGGGTTGCCATTTTCTTCCCAGCCCTAAGCAACCACTGATCTTTCTACAAATTGGCCTACTCTGAACATTTCATATAAATGGAATCATACAATATGTGGCCTTTGGTAACTGGCTTCTTTCACTTAACATAATGTTTCTAAGGTTCATTCTTATGCTGTGTATCAGTATTTCATTCTTATGTGTTGGAAAATAATCTATTGTATAGATACAGCAGTAGGATTGGGAGTAAATTTTATGGTTTAAGTCCTGGGATGGGGAGCTTATCCCAGATTATCTGGGTGGGCTCAGTGTAATCAAAGGGGTCCTTAAAAGTGGAAGAGGGAGGGGAAAGAAGAGGTCAGAGTGATGTGATGAAAGGACTTGATGGATTTTTACTGGCTTTGAAGGAAGAAGGGGATATAAACCCCCTTAAGTCCCTGTTTTCTGACTTGTTTAGGAATTCTTTACGAGATAATTGGTTTGAAGTCTCTAACAGGTCTGTAAGAAACTTGAGGGAGGTGGGCAGAGGAAATAAAAGTTTATTGGCATCAGCTCGTCATGAGGATTATACCTGGACTTTTGAGAGATGATACAGCAACGACAGTTGCCAGTGGCCAAAGAGGGTGTGGGATGCACAGAAGTAAAATACAGTACCTATTTGGGGGTTGGGAGAGGGACAACTTCCTTTGTATTCTTTGTAGAAACAAATGAGCAATGCCTGTCAGGCATTATATAATTAAGTATTTTATATAAGATTAAGCTTATATAAGTACACATATATAAATATATGTATAATTATATAATACACATATACATGCACATATAATATTTTTTTGAAGTATAGTTGATGTATGATGTTTCTGTTGTACAATGAAGTGATTCAGAATATATACCTTTTCACATTCTTTTCCATTGTAGTTCATTACAAGATACTGAATATAGTTTCCTGTGCTATACATTTGGATCTTGTTTATCTATTTTTATATATAGTTTGAAACATGTCCTATCTTAAGGTTTGAGTCTGAGGAAGAGTCAATTCTTGTAAAAAAAAAAAAAAAGTGAATTACAAGCATATCTTAGAGGTTATTGTGGAGTCAGTCCTGGATCACTGCAGTGAAGTGAATATTGCAGTCAGGTGTGTCACATGGAATTTCTTGGTTTCCCAGTACATATGAAAGTTATGTTTATACTCTAGTCTATTAAGTGTGCAGTAGCATGCTGTCTTAAAAAAACAATATATACCTTAATTCAAAATGCTTAATTGCTAAAAAGTGCTAACCATCATCTGAGACTACAGCAAGTCAATCTTCTTGCTGGTGGAGGGTCTTTTTTTTTTTTTTTAAAGGTTTTTTTGATGTGGACCATTGTTGAAATCTGGGCTTCCTTGGTGGCTCAGCTGGTAAAGAATCTGCCTGCAATGCAGGCCATGGACTTGGGTCAGTCCCTGGGTTGGGAAGATCCCCTGGAGAAGGGAATGGCTATCCACTCCAGTATTCTGGCCTGGGGTTGCAAAGAGTTGGACACAACAGAGTGGCTTTCACTATTGTAAAATCTTAAATTTGTGCAGTATTGTTTCTGTCTTATGTTCTGGTTTTTTGGCCACGAGGCATGTGGGATATTAGCTTCCCAACCAGGGATCAAACCCACACCCTCTGCCTTGGAAGGCAAGGTCTTAACCACTGGACCTCCAGGGGAGTCCCAGAGGATCTTACCTGGATGTTGATGGCTGCTGACGATCAGAGTGGTGGTTGCTGAAGGTTGGGGTGACTGGAATTTTTAAAAAATAAGACAACAAACATGGAGTTTGGTACATGAATTGACTTTTCATTTCATGATTTCTCTGTTGCATGTAATGCTGTTTGACAGTATTTTACCCACAGTCGAAGTTCTTTCAAAATTTAAGTCAGTCTGCTGCTTTATGTAATAGACTAAATTCTGTTTATTTAATAGACTAAATTCTTTGTTGTCATTTTAACAGCCTTCACAGCATCTTCACAAGAATAGTTTTCCATCTCAAGTAGCCACTTTCTTTATACATCCATAAGAAGCAACTTCTCATCCATTAAAGTTTTATGAGATTGCAGCAGTTCAGTCATATCTTCAGGCTCAACTTCAAATCCTAGTTCTCTATCTATTTCCACCACATCTGCAGTTCCTTCCTCCACTGACGTCTTGAAGCCCTCAAAGTCATCCATGAGGGTTGGAGTCAGTCTTTTCCAAACTGCTGTTACTGTTGATATTTTGACCTCTTCCTGTGAATCAAAAAGTTTCTTCTTTTTCAATTTAAATTTTTTTTTATTTTTTATGAAGATTCTTAATGTCATCTATTAATACAATGCTGAATCTTTAATATTCTGTAATAAACCATAATGGAAAAGAATATTAAAAAGAATATATATATATATATATATATACAGCTGTACTACACTTAAAAGTAATGGTGAATCTTTTCCAGAAAGTTTTTGCTTTACTTTGCTCAGATGTATCAGAATCAGATATATTAGAATGAATCACTATGTATGATGGCTTGATCCATGGCCTGCAGAACGGGTGTTGTGATAAGCAAGCAAGAAAATAACATTAATTGCCTGTGCATCTCCGTGAGAGCTCTTGGGAGACCAAATGCAATGTCAGTGAGCAGTAATATTTAGAAAAGAATCTTTTTTCCTGAGCAGTAGATCTCAACAGTGGACTTAAAATATTCAGTAAACCATGTTGTAAACAGATGTGCTGTCAAGCTTTGTTGTTCCATTTATGAGAGCACAGGCAGGGACAGTTCAGTTCAGTTCAGTCGCTCAGTCGTGTCTGACTCTTTGCGACCCCATGAATCACAGCACGCCAGGCCTCCCTGTCCATCACCAACTCCCGGAGTTTACTCAGACTCACGTCCATCTAGTCAGTGATGCCATCCAGCCATCTCATCCTCTGTTGTTCCCTTCTCCTCCTGCCCCCAATCCCTCCCAGCATCAGAGTCTTTTCCAATGAGTCAACTCTTCTCATGAGGTGGCCAAAGTACTGGAGTTTCAGCTTTAGCATCATTCCTTCCAAAGAACACCCAGGGCTGATTTCCTTCAGAATGGACTGGTTGGATCTCCTTGTAGTCCAAGGGACTCTCAAGAGTCTTCTCCAATACCACAGTTCAAAAGCATCAATTCTTCAGTGCTCAGCCTTCTTCACAGTCCAACTCTCACATCCATACATGACCACAGGAAAAACCATAGCCTTGACTAGACGGACCTTTGTTGGCAAAGTAATGTCTCTGCTTTTGAATATGCTATCTAGGGTGGTCATAACTTTCCTTCCAAGGAGTAAGTGTCTTTTAATTTCATGGCTGCAGTCACCATCTGCAGTGATTTTGGAGCCCAAAAAAATAAAGTCTGACACTGTTTCCCCATCTATTTCCCATGAAGTGATGGGACCGGATGCCATGATCTTTGTGTTCTGAATGTTGAGCTTTAAGCCAACTTTTTCACTCTCGTCTTTCACTTTCATCAAGAGGCTTTTGAGTTCCTCTTCACTTTCTGCCATAAGGGTGGTGTCATCTGCATATCTGAGGTTATTGATATTTCTTCCGGCAATCTTGATTCCAGCTTGTGTTTCTTCCAGCCCAGCGTTTCTCATGATGTACTCTGCATATAAGTTAAATAAGCAGGGTGACAATATACAGCCTTGACGTACTCCTTTTCCTATTTGGAACCAGTCAGGGTAGATGGACCATAATCCGGAAGAGCCATAGGATCTTTGGAATGAGAAATGAACTTCAACTTCAAGTCATTACCTGCATGATTCCTAAACAAGAGAGTCAGCCTGTCCTTTGAAGCTTTGGAGCCAGGCAATGACTTCTCTCTAGCTATGCAAGTCCTAGAATGCATTTCTTCCAATAGAAGGCTGTTCCATCCACATTGAAAATCTGTTGTTTAGTGCAGTCACCTTCATTAATTATCTCAGCTAGATCTTCTGAGTAACTTGCTGCAATTTCTACATCAGTTCTTGCTGCTTCACCTTGCACTTTTACAAAGACAGCATTTTTTTTCCTTAAACTTCGTGAGCCAACTCTGCTAACTTCCAACTTTTCTTCTGCAGCTTCCTCACCTCTCTCAGCCTTTTTGAGTTAGAACTGAGTTAGGGTCTTGCTCTGAACCAGGCTTTGGCCTAAAGGAATGTTGTGGCTGGTATAATCTATCCAGACCATTAAAACTTTCTTCATATCAGCAATAAGGCTGTGTCACTTTCTGGTCCATTGTGTATTCACTGGAGGATCACATTTAATTGCTTTCAAGAACATTTCCTTTGCATTCACAGCTTAGCTGTTGGTGCAAGAGGCCTAGCATTCAGTCTGTCTTGTGTCTTCCTCTCTAAGCTTTGGATTTAAAGTGAGAGACAGGTTAATCTTCCTTTCATTTGAATACTTAGAGGCCATTGTAGTATTGTTAATTGGCCTAATTTCAATATTGTGTCTCAGGAAATAAGGAGACCCGAGGAGAGGGAAAGAGAAGGGGAGTCAGCTGGTCAATGGAATAGTCAGAACATAAACAACATTTATCAGTTAAGTTCACCACCTAATATGGGCATGATTCATGGCACCACAAAACAATTACAATAGAACATCAAAGATTACTGTGACAACCTAGAGGAGTGAGACGGGTTAGGAGGAGGGAGGGAGGTTCAAGAGGGAGAGGACATAAGTATGCCTATGGCTGATTCATGTTGATGGACCCAAGTTAGGGGCATTCTTTCCTTTTTGCATTCTTGCAGATGGGGAATACTGATTGTCGTTACACTCTGAGCATCAGCTGAAGTGTCTGGCAGAAGTATGCACTTGGGTCCTCATTATTCCCCAGCACATGGGAATGTGTCTTTACAGACTTGCTCAGCTTCTTCAGGATAACTTTTTCTCCTGACCAAAGCCATATCTGACTGCATTTCATGTAAGCATGATACACTTGACTAAAGCTTGTTAATTTAGCTAAAATGTGATAATGTATGCACAGATTTAAAGTTTAGCTGAGTGTATACATTAAAATAATTCAAAGTTCTATAGATTATATATTTAATTGATACCTAAAAATAATTACTGTTAAAAAACTAAAACTAAGGCCTAGTCATCCTGAGTGTACTTGTGCACAGAAGTTCATGAACTGCAGGGGGAACTGTAGACAGCAATTTGGCTTATACAGTTTTCTAACGTCAGCTGTAAGTCTGGCTTGATAATTCAAGCTAAGTAAAGAATCCTTTAAAAACCAAGAAAGTTAGCAGGGGATCATTTCATTTGTAGATTCTGTCAGCTTCAAGTTGGAAGAAATAAACTGATACTCTCATATACAGTTTTTCCCCCGATAGTTTAATGTTTGCTTAAAAGAATACAAAAGCTATATTGCTTGAATGGTTACTCTTTCCTTTTAAGCAAATGTTACTGTTCAGTTGTTTCAGGCAGTTCCAAAATGATATGATTAGGGCACTTTTTGCATTTTAACCTGAGTTTGTAGTTCTCTTCTTGTTTGTTACACAATCTCAACTCTTAGTATTATGCAGCGATGTCTTTGAACTTTTTCAGTTGTACTGCCAGATCCTCTGTTCTTGTTTAATTTTCATCTTTGAACTTGGGGGGTGTTTATTATATGTCTGTATAAAAAACCTCACATAAGGTAGTGTGGTCTCCACATGATTGCAGTTGATATGGTTAGTTAGCTTTCATTCTTTTGGAACTTGAGGATTTTTTTGTTTGTTTGCTTATTTGTTTTTAGTAAAGATTTTAATGATTCCATCTGAAGTGAGAAAATCAGATTTTGTTGTAAGACTGTTATATAACAGACACATTATTAACACTCTTGGTTTCTGTGTTGTTGAGAAGACCCTGCATATGCAAGTGTGTGTGCTCCAGGGTCTCCCAGGCTGTTTTGATGACTTCATTGATAACTCATTGGCTGAACAGTTTTAGTTTTGAGGATCAGTGTGTAAAAGAGAATGGTAGGGTTGGAAATAAAAGTAAAACACCTTTATATAAAGCACCATACGTACAGTGCATGCCCTGCATTTTTATGGTAGCTACAAAAGAGTTTGAAATCTCTGCAGTTAAATGCTGTCTTTCATGTCTTTACTGTCTGCATCACACCTTCATGAAGTTGAATTCTGGTCCACACTCTACCTGGCATCTGGAAACTTGACAACAAACTCTAGAACAGAATGGTCATCATACAGGGAAGGGTGCTTTTTCTCTTCCTGCCTCTGCAGCTGGTTAGTACCTATTTAGATAAGCTTTGCTTTGTACTCTGCAACTTTCTTCCCTAGAGTCAGTGAACAGAGGAGTCACTCGCGTAATGGCTTGACCAACTAGATCCCTCAGAAATATAAGTTCACCCCTTCTCCTTTCTTTTCCCAGTCAGACTAATACTTATATATTTACCACAGTCAAAGTCTCTGTCAAAATTGAGGCCCTTGGTAGCCTAGAAGAGTGCAGTAGTAGCTTTGATAGTTCATTGGTTTGTTTATAAAAATAACATTTTTTCCTGATTGCATACTAATCATACAATTACACAATGTTGGACAATACAGGAAAACACACAAAGTACCTATAATCCTCATATTCCAGAGATAGCACTTGATAATATTTTGGTATATAACTTTCTAGTCTTTTCTTTCTTATGCATATGCATTATTATGTGTGAAAAATAATCTCTCTTCTATAAAATAAATAACTTAACACATATTTGCTGAATACTAATTATGTACTGTTGTATTTGATGCTGGATTATTGTAACTTTTAAACATTCTTATAAATGTACTATGCGCATTCTCTCTAATCACACACCATTTATAATCTGTTTTTAGATAAATTTGAGCCTTGACCACCCAGCTCCACTGTGGTTAAGGGAATATGCCATGTGAGAGCAATAGGGAAGAGAACTGGGACTTCCCTTTTGGCTCAGCGGTAAAGCGTCTGCCTGCCGACGCAGGAGACATGAGTTCAGTCCCTGGGTTGGGAAGATCCCCTACAGAGGGAAATGGCAACCCATTCCGGTATTTTTGCCTGGGAAATCCCCTGGACAGATGGGCCTGGTGGGCTACAGTCCATGGGGACGTGAAGAGTCGGACACGACTTAGTGACTAAAACAACAACAAAACAACAAGGGAAGAGAACTGGCTTCCAAGGAGGCCTGGTCTGAGTTTGTCAGGTCACCATGTCAAATATGTTCAGAGCTTGGTGAAGGAATCCTTTATTGTTTCCACTCAGTATGACAGAAGTTCCTGGAAAGGTCATCAAAGGACTGGTAGGAAAGCAAGAGGAGTACTTGGAGAAGTATTATTTGAGAATCATCTTCAAATCCTATGTTAAATTAATATTCTGATAAAATAGTGATTAGATTTCATGGCCAATATTGAACTATTTAGATATAAAAGACATTAAATACTTGTAGATCATATATTTGAATCTAAATTTCCCAAAGATGATTCAGAATTGAAGCTTCTGGTATCAAGTACCTTTAATTTTGACATATTTTTCTCTAGAAGGCTTCCCAGGTGTCACAGTTGTAAAGAATGAGCCTGTCAATGCAAGAGACACAAGAGATGAAGGTTTGATCTGTGGATCTGGAATATCCCCTGGAGGAGGAAATGGCAACCCACTCCAGTATTCTTTCCTGGAAAATCCCATGGACAGAGGAGCCTGGTGGGCTACAGTGTGTGGAGTCTGTAGAGTCAGACACGACTGAGCAACTAAGCATGCACATTCTTCTCTAGGCAATGCTTGGACCCATTTTTTAAACCTCTAATCTTTTCACATTTAACCAACCCCTACTCTGAGATATCAGAGAAGGCAATGGCACCCCACTCCAGTACTCTTGCCTGGAAAATCCCATGGTTGGAGGAGTCTAGTAGGCTGCAGTCCATGGGGTCACACAGAGTTGGACACGACTGAAGCAACTTAGCAGCAGCAGCAGCAGCTGCACTCTGAGATATTCTATACACTGCCCCTGAAATAAATTCCTTGATCAACACTGGTAGGCTGAACAGACCTGGCTCTATCAGTCATGGAGCTTACAGTCCAGCAGAGGAAGAGAGAAATGCCATTAAGCATGCAAATAACTAAAAATAAATTGAGAAAAGTGAAGGAAACAGAGCTCTTGGATAGAGAATATAAGATGAGACTTGAATGAGGAGACAGCCAAAGAGCCGTGCAGAATATTTCAGACATAGGGAACAGTTGATGTGAAGACCCTGGTAGTTAGTATGTCTTTGGAACTGAAGGATGCCGGGTACAGCTGGAGAATAGTGAGTGCCTGCTGAGTGGCTTTAGAAGATGTGATAGTGATGGGCAGGCACATGGAGAGGTAGAATCATGTCAAATGTAGGGCCTCAAAGTCTGTATGATAGGAAACTTGGATTTTAAGGACAATAAGAAACCACTGAGAGAGAGTAAGCAGGTAAATAATATTTAGAAGTACAATAATATTTACATTTAAAAATAATTTCTATAGCTTAAAGAGAATCAGAGTGGAACCATTGGAGAAGCATGAAGATTAATAAGAAGGCCATCGTAGTAGTTCAGGCAAGAAACGATGGTGACCGGGGTGAAGGTGCTAACCTTCAGTGTGGTGACAGTAGATTTAGAAAATGTTGATGGATGCACTCTATAGCACCACTATCCAATAGGAATATAATGTGAGCCACAAATATAAGCCAAATGTATATTTAAAAATTTCTCATGACCGTATTAAAAAAGTAAAAGGAAATAGATTAATTTTAATAATATATTTTATTTAACCCAATATATTAAAAATATCACTTGAACAGAAAATCAATATAAAAGTTATTAGTTGCCTTTCTCTTTTTTGTACTAAGTCTTCAAAATCTGATGTGTATTTTATACTTAGGCACGTCTCAGTTTGGTCCAGCCCCATTTTAAGTACTCAGTGGCCACATGTGGCTGACAGCCAATAGTAGATAATACAGCTGTATAGAACTTGGTGGTCCATTGGATGTAAGGAATTAAGGAGAAGGGGAATTCTAGGATAACCCTATGACTTCTAGTTTGAGTGATGGGTTTGTACCTTTTGAGATGAAACAAGTTGAGGGCAAGAAAGGGTTTAAGATAGAGGGAATAAAGAATGCAGCTTTAGACATGATAAACTTGAAACGTATGTAGAGACAACCTTGTCACCCCTGTGAATTAGCTGGCAATGACCTGGCTCCTTTTTCCCTGAGTAGGAGAGGCTGCACTCTACTACCCTCCCCCAAAGAATGCCAGGATTGTTCTGAATACTGGCAGACCTGTTTCTTGAGAACCAGGTGCCCCACATATAGGGCTTGCACCCACAAAACCAAGTGCAGTAGTGGAAGGGGGCAGGATTGCTCTGCTGGAGGATGTACTAGCAGTGTGTTCAGGTCCTCACTGGCCCGGGCAGCCTCCCCACAGGATGGCTAGAGGACAAGAGAATCAAGCAAGCTGCAGACTTTCTGTTGTGAATAGTTCCTCTGTGCTCCAAGTAATGCTTACTGGTATTTATGAGAGGCCCTTAACTAGACAAAAAATGCTGGAGGGAACTTCAGGTAGGCATGCCAGATAAGCCATTTGAATATATGAATGGAGGTTGGAAGAGAATTAATTTCCTTTTTTTTGCAGCTTCATCAGAGACAATGGTGTACAAATAATATTTAAATCCTTAATAATGGTTTAGACGAGCAGCAAAGAGTAGAGTGTGAGATCCAGGCTGAGGTTCTCCAAATTTTGAGGTTAGGTGGGGGGAAAAAACTAGGGCTGCTCAGAGCCATGGAACCTAGGAGAACAGAATATTTCGAGAAGGTGGCAGTGGTCAGCTGTGGTGATGCTGCGGTCAGAGGTGGAACAGGAGTTCTTCAGAGGTTTCACTGTTGTCCTCTGCTGCTACGCCAGCCCCTACCTTCACAGCCCTCCACCAGCTGCTGCTGCTTCTCTGCTTCTCCTACACCTTTCTGATTTTTGTTTTTGTTTCCCTAAGCCTGCTTTTGTGCTTTCCCCCGTCTCTAGTTGCAGGACGTAGTGCTTTTTATGTCTTTTAACCTTCAATCCTAACCTCAGTTGTTTCACATGATTTGCAATATTGTTGTTGTTCAGTCACTCAGCCGTGTCAGACTGTTTGCTACCCCATGGACTGCAGCAAGCCAGGCTTCCCAGTCCTTCACTGTCTCCCTGAGTTAAACTCATGTCCACTGAATTGATGATGCCATCCAACCTTTTTGTCCTCTGTCGTCCCCTTCTGCTCCTACCTTCAATCTTTCCCAGCATCAGGTGGCCAAAGTGTTGGAGCTTCAGCTTCAGCATCAGTCCTTCCAATGAATATTCAGGACTGATTTCCTTTAGGATGGACTGGTTGGATCTCCTTGCAGTCCAAGGGACTCTCAAGAGTCTTCTCTATCACCACAGTTGGAAAACATCAATTCTTCAGAGCTCAGCCTTCTTTATGGTCCAACTTTCACATCCATACATAACTGCTGGAAAAACCATAGCCTTGACTAAAGGGACCTTTGTTGGCAAAGTGATGTCTCTGCTTTTTAATATGCTGTCCAGGTTGGTCATAACTTTTCTTCCAAGGAGCAAGCGTCTTTTAATTTCATGGCTGCAGTCACCATCTGCAGTGATTTTGGAGCCCAAGAAAATAAAGTCTGTCACTGTTTCCATTTTCCCCCATCTATTTGCCATGATGGAGAAGCTCTATACAGTCAGCAAAAACAAGACCAGAGCTGACTGTGGCTCAGATCATGAACTCCTTATTGGCAAATTCAGACTTAAATTGAAGAAGTAGGGAAAACCGTTAGACCATTCAGGTGTGACCTAAATCAAATTCCTTACAACTGTACAGTGGAAGTGACAAATAGAGTCAAGGGATAAGATCTGATAGACCAAGTGCCTGAAGAACGGTGGACGGAGGTTCGTGACATTCTAGAGGAGGCAGTGATAGAGACCATCCCCAAGAAAAAGAAATGCAAAAAGGCCAAATGGTTGCATGAAGAGGCCTTACAAACAGCTATGAAGAGAAGAGAAGTGAAAGGCAAAGGAGAAAGGGAAAGATATACCCATTTGAATGCAGAGTTCCAAAGAATAGCAGGGAGAGATAAGAAAGCCTTCCTCAGTGATCAATGCAAAGAAATAGAGGAAAATAATAGAATGGGAAAGACTAGAGATCTCTTCAAGAAAATTCGAGATACCAAGGGAACATTTCATGCAAAGATGGGCTCAATAAAGGACAGAAATGGTAGGGACCTAACAGAAGCAGAAGATGTTAAGAAGAGGTGACAAGAATATACAGAAGAACTGTTCAAAAAAGATCTTCACAACCCAGGTAATCATGATGGTGAGATCACTCACCTAGAGCCAGACATCCTGGAATGTGAAGTCAAGTGGGCCTTAGGAAACATCACTACAAACAAAGCTAGTGGAGGTGATGGAATTCCAGTTGAGCTATTTCAAATCCTAAAAGATGATGGTGTAAAAGTGCTGCACTCAATATGCCAGCAAATTTGGAAAACTCAGCAGTAGTCACAGGACTGGAAAAGGTCAGTTTTCATTCCAATCCCAAAGAAAGGCAATGCCAAAGAATGCTCAAACTACCGCACAATTGTGGTAGTTTGCACAACTCATCTCACACGCTAGCACAATAATGCTCAAAATTCTCCAAGCCAGGCTTCAACAGTACATGAACCATGAACTTCCAGATGTTCAAGCTGGTTTTAGAAAAGGCAGAGGAACTAGAGATCAAATTGCCAACATCACTGGATCATCGAAAAAGTGAGAGAGTTCCAGAAAAACATCTATTTCTGCTTTATTGACTATGCCAAAGACTTTGACTGTGTGGATCACAATAAACTGTGGAAAATTCTGAAAGAGATAGGAATACCAGACCATCTGACCTGCCTCCTAAGAAATCTGTGTACAAGTCAAGAAGCAATAGTTAGAACTGGACATGGAACAACAGACTGGTTCCAAATCGGGAAAGGAGTACGTCAAGGCTGTATATTGTCACCCTGCTTATTTAACTTATATGCAGAGTACATCATGTGAAATGCCAAGCTGGATGAAGCACAAGGTGGCATCAAGATTGCTGGGAGAAATATCAATGACCTCAGATACGCAGATGACACCACCCTTATGGCAGAAAGCGATGAAGAACTAAAGAGCCTCTTGATGAAAGTGAAAGAGAGTGAAAAAGTTGGCTTAAAACTCAACATTCAAAAAATAAGATCATGGCATCTGGTCCCATCAGTTCAGTTCAGTTCAGTTGCTCAGTCATGTCCGACTCTTTGTGACCCCATGAATCACAGCACGCCAGGCCTCCCTGTCCATCACCATTTCCCAGAGTTCACTCAAACTCCCATCCATCGAGTTGGTGATGCCATCCAGCCATCTCATTCTCCGTTGACCCCTTTTCCTCCTGCCCCCAATCCCTCCCAGCATCAGCGTCTTTTCCAATGAGTCAACTCTTCGCATGAGGTGGCCAAAGTACTGGAGTTTCAGCTTTAGCATCATTCCTTCCAAAGAACACCCAGGGCTGATCTCCTTTAGAATGGATTGGTTGGACCTCCTTGCAGTCCAAGGGACTCTCAAGAGTCTTCTCCAACACCACAGTTCAAAAGCATCAATTCTTTGGCGCTCAGCTTTCTTCACAGTCCAACTCTTACATCCATGACCACTGGAAAAACCATAGCCTTGACTAAACGGACCTTTGTTGACAAAGTAATGTCTCTGCTTTTTAATAAGCTCTCTAGGTTGGTCATAACTTTTCTTCCAAGGAGTAGGCGTCTTTTAATTTCATGGCTGCACTCACCATCTGCAGTGATTTTGGAGCCCCAAGAAACAAAATCTGACACTGTTCCCACTGTTTCCCATCACTTCATGGCAAATAGATGGGGAAACAGTGGAAACAGTGACAGACTTTATTTTTAGGTTCTTTAGTTCCTCTTTGCCTTCTGCCATTAGGGTGATATGTGCATATCTGAGGTTATTGATATTTCTCCCGGCAATCTTCATTCCAGCTTGGGCTTCATGTAGTCTGGCATTTCCATGATATACTCCTCATATAAATGAAATAAACAGGGTTACAATATAGAGCCTTGATATACGCTTTTCCTATATATTCTTTTGCTATATGTTGTGCATCTGTTATACTTATTTGGATACCACTTCTGAATGTCAAATGTTAATTTCAATTAATAAGATATTTATTAATAATGAATAATAATAAAGGTTGACAGTATTAATCAAGAAACTAATCGCCTGTGCTATTGTTTAGACCAGTGCTCCACAATAGAAGTTTCTGGAACAATGGAAATTGCTCTGTCTGTTATATCTAGTAGACACTACCTCATGAGGCTATTGAGTATTTTAAATGTGGCTCAAGAGACTGAAGAACTGAATTTTATTTAAAAAAGCATTTTAATTAATTAAAATGTGAATTTAATTAGCTATATATGGCTAGTGCCTACCATATTGGAGAATGCAACTTTAGACCTTATGTTCTGCTAATAAAGTCTTTCCATAGAGATAGAGAGTTTGGTCATACTATTCTCATGCATGTCCGGTAACCCATCTTCAAACAACATAAGCAAGCCTATTTTATTTTTTAGGTCCTCTGTAGCCACGAGATTTTTACATTCTATTAGTGAGGTGGCCCTTGAAATTTTTGTGCTCAGTTTCAAAACATACTGTCTTTTACATCTGAAAACCTGTGTAGAAACTGCCTGGAACGATGGTATAAAACCTGCTTGATTAGATTTTTACAATCATCCAGTGAGCTGTTGCTTTTATTTAAAGTTTTTTTTCCTAAGAACTTACCAGTTATTTCTCTAAGACAGGAAAGTTTTCACAATCTGTGTTCCTCCATAGGCACTAACTTTCTGTCATATGACTCATCTTTCCCTAGACTCTGATTTTACTTCTTTTGTGTCTAACTCCTCTTTTCTAGACTCCAAAGTACTAGAATGCCAGAATTCCTGTTACTTGATCTTGAACAGCAATTTACACATTGTTGCCTCAACTCACTTTGTATTCTAAATCTATTTGCAATCTCAGAACTTTGTTCCACAAGCATGTATTACTGTACTTCTAATTTACTTTTTTATAGTTTAAGGATCATTCTTTATGAGTACACAAGAAGCTGCCCCTTTTATTAATGGCTGCATAGCAGAACTTTTGGATGGGTGTACCATTATTTATTTAACTAATTTTCATCAAGGGGCATTTAATCTATTGCCATAAAAATTTTTCTGCAGGGATGTCTTTCCGTGTCATTTTTTTATGTGTACAAAATATCTATAGGACATATTCTGAGAAACAGAATTGTTGGATCAAAGATATGTGCATTTAAAATTTTGGTAGATGTTGCTGAATTGCCTATGGTATCTATTATATTTCTGGGCTTTCCTGATGGCTCAGCAGGTAAAGAATTGGCCTGCAATGCAGGAGACACAGGAGACGTGGGTTTGATCCCTGGGTTGGGAAGATACTCTGGAGAAGGAAATTGTTGCCCACTTCAGTATTCTTGCCTGAAAAATCCCATGAACAGAAGATTCTGACGGGCTACAGTTCAGTGGGTCTCAAGGAATCAGACATGACAGAGCAACTAAGCACTCACACACACATTTGTACCAACAATATGTGAGGGATGCCTGTTCTCCTTCACCAACAGTAGGTTTTTCTTTTTTTATCATTAGCAATCTGTTAGGTAAAATTGGTGTCTCCTAACTTCAACTGGGGTTTCTCTGGTGACTGACTCAGTGGTAAAGAATCTGCCTGCCAATGCAGGAGACACAGGTTTGATCCTTGGGTCAGGAAGATCCCCTGGAAGAGGGCATGGCAACCCATTCTACTATTCTTGCCTGGAGAATCCCATGGTCAGAGGAGCCTGGTGAGCTACAGTACATGCGGTCTCAAAGAGTTGGACTAAATAACAATAACAAACTTCAATTGACATTTGACAATTGACATTATTATGAGTGAGGTTGAGCATCTTTTCATATATTTAAAGCTGCGTGTATTTCTTTTTCTTTAAATTGTCTTGTGCCTGTTGATCATTTATCCCTCACAAGTGAATTCTTTGTCTTTTTGCGGACCTTTTTGTGTATAAAGGAAGTTAGCCTTTAGGCTGTAATAATGCTGTATTCTTTTCCCTAACTTTTAACTTTAATCTTTTTTTTTTCATGTAGAGTATTTTAATTTGCATGAACTTGGTTTTATTAGTTTTTCTTTCATGATTTAGAAAGGCTTTCACATTCCAGTATTATAAAATCATTCTCCATGTTTTCTTCTAGTGCTTTATGATTAAAAATTAAAATTTGATCCATTTCAACACCATTTGTTGAATATTTTTTCACCAAGAAATATTTGTTTCATTTCTTTACTATTATCTGTCATATCATATTGTTTCCATTTATTCTTTCTACATATGTGTGACTTGTAGCATTTTAAAGTTTTTCTTTATATAGCTTTGACACAGTTCTTGCTAAATTTTATTACTAGGCATTTAATCTTATTATTGCTATAGTTTTAATAAATGGGATCTTATTAATATATTTCATTGTTTTGTAACTGACTGAGGCCCTCATTGTTTTATACAGAAAGGCTATTTATTTATTCACTCATTTTATCTTAATATTTTTCATATTCCTTTCTCTAATAGTGTGTCAGCTGATACTTTTATAGAAATGTTAAATAATCGTGCTAGTAATAGACATTCTTTTTCTTAATGTCAATTGAAATGCGTTTGGTATTTCTCAATTAAGCATGATGTATATGATGTTATAAAATTGTATAAAGTAAGACTTTATCCCTTTTTTAATTGAGAATTAGTTAAAATAAATAATAGAAATTAATTTGGTCAAATGCTACTATTTAATCTATGGAAATGATTATGATTTTTCTTTTCAGCTTATTAATATGATGGATTAGATTAATACATTTGCTAATAGTGATTATCTATCATCTTGGTATGACCATAGCTGACCAGAATGTATTATTTTTTTAATGTGCTGCTAAATTCCATTTGATAATGATTTAATTAAGATTTATGAGTTGTTGTTCTGTCACTGAGTCACGTCTGACTCTCTGCCACCACATGGACTTTAGCAAGCCAGGCTCTCCTGTCCTTCTATACATTTATAATTTAATTTATAAATATAATATATATATTATATATAATAAATATAATATAATTTATAAATATAATATAAAATAATTTACATAGTTTTTTTTTTTTTGTAATATATGTTGAGTTTTGGTATCAGTGTTTTGCTGGCTTCATTAAAATAAAATGATACTGTTATTAGCAAATGATTTATTTTCATCAATGTGAGCAAAGGAGTCTGTTGTTCTTTTAATATTCTCTACTTCTGTGGTTATTTCTAAATTTTACTTAAAAAATACAATTTTTTTTCCATTTAAGTTAGAATCATGAATCTTTATCTAAAGTATTTATCTTTAGAACTGACATTAAAAATACATTCTGCTATTTTTTTCCATTTTCTGTTTAGTTTTTTCCTGTTATCTTTATTTTGCTTTTCTTAAGTTTATTTTATTGTCCTTTTCTAAGATCTTGAGCTGAATGCGTAATTCATTAATTTTCATTTTTTTGACCATTAATAGAATTTTCTGAGACTATGTTTATTTTTCTGAGCATTGCTTTATCTTTTAAGTTCTGTATATCATTTTTATTACTTTTATTTTTTATGTTTTTGTGAAAAATGGTGAGAGAGCTGAGCTTTTATCCTATTTTCAAAGGTAGTAAGGTAGCCTGTCACAGTTTTATGGATGCTCTGACTCCTGGGTCAGAGACAAAGTGTTGTTTATTACTCACAGCAATTACGACAGTCCAGGAATTAGTATTTGTGCCTGTTCCCTGAGCCCCACTTTTCCCAAGGTGATGTGAAGAGGACCAGGTGACATCTGCATACACAGTGAGTTGCATTACAGGAGAGAAACCCTGAGTTTAGGAAGCCTGAAGCTTTTATAATGGCCAGTAAACCTAATTGTCTTTTGAAGCTTCAAATGGAGAACTATCTCTGTCAAGATCTGTTCCAAGATCTCTCCAGGCTATTCAGTGTACAGATATCCTTGGACAGATAGTCTAGAACAAAGGAAGTTAGTGCCTCAGCTTGCAATGTGTACAGAAACGTGAAACTTGTGGAGAATTGTTTCCTAACAATATCCACCCCTTGTCTCTCTTCCGTCTTCACTGATAGTGATTTCCCCTGAGAATATGCCACTCTCAGCTACTCCGATCAATCTGAACAACCAAGATTAGAACCACATCCATTCACTTTGTACCATGTAAACACATATATATCAACAGGACTCTAAGCAGTAGATGAGGCTATAGTGTATATAGCATAGTATAGTATAGTAACCATAGTATTGACCTAACCATGCCCTTCATGCTTCCAGATTCACCTACTGAGCAACTCCCATAAGTCATTTGGGTCTATTTTAGAAAGCAAGATGGCTTTACTAATCCTTAGAGAAATGCAAATCAAAATGGTACACCTGCTATGGAAAACAGTATGACAATTCCTCTACAATTAAAAATAAAGTTTCCGTATGATCAGCAATTCTGCTTCTGGTTATGCATCCAAAAGAATTGAAAGCAGGACCTTCAAGAACTTGCACACCTATAATTATAGCAGCATTATTCAAAGTAGCCAAGAGGTGGGAAGCAACCCAAGTATCTACTGACAGAGTATGGGATAAACAAAATGTGGCGTAGGAGTACAATGGAGTACTATTCAACTTTAAGAAGAAAGGAAATCCTGTCATGCTACAACATGGATGAACCTTGAGAACGTTATGGTAAGTGAAATAAGTCAGCCACAAAAAGAAATATTGTATGATTCCACTTTTATGAGGTATCAAAAAAGTAGTATGAATGACAGAAACACAAAGTAGAATTTTAGTTTTTAGGGACTTGGAGGGAAATGAGGTGGTGTTGTTTAGGGGTATAAAATTTCAATTTGTAAGATGAAAAAGTTCTAGAGAGCTGCTGCACAGCAATGTGAATATACCTAACATCACTGAACTATACACTTAAAAATGTTTAAGATGGGGGGATTCCTTGAGGGTCCAGTGGTTAGGACTCCACGCTTTTGCTGCTGAGGGAATGGGTTCAATACCTGGCTAGGGAACTAAGATCCCTCAAACCATGCATTATAGCCAAAAAAATAGTGTAAAAATTAAAAAAAAAGTAGTTAAGATGGTAAATAATATTTTATTTTACTGCAATTAAAAACAAAATCAAATGGCTTTCTCCTTCACTTCAATTTATATATTGATTTATCCATTATTCAACTTCAACAATTAACAAGTCATGATAAGATTAGCAATTTATTCCTATTTACTCTTTATTTCTACCTACTTCTGCATTACTTTATTATTTTGATGTAATATAATTTCAGACATAAATCTGAGTATGTATGTCCAAAAGGTAAGAATTACTAAAACTTTAATTTTTAAATTTATTTGTTCAGTTCAGTTTAGTCGCTCAGGCATATCTGACTCTCTGTGACCCCATGAACTGCAGCACGCCAGGCCTCTCTGTCCATCACCAGCTCCTGGAGTTCACTCAAACTCACGTCCATTGAATTGGTGATGCCATCCAACCATCTCATCCTCTGTTGACCCCTTCTCCACCTGCCCTCAATCTTTTCCCAGCATCAGGGTCTTTTTCAATGAGTTAGCTCTTCGCATGAGGTGTCCAAAGTATTGGAGTTTCAGCTTTAACATCAGTCCTTCCAATGAACATTCAGGACTGATTTCCTTTAGGATGGACTGGTGGATCTCCTTGGAGTCCAAGGGACTCTCAAGACTCTTCTCCAACACCACAGTTCAAAAGCATCAATTCTTCAGCACTCAGCTTTCCTTATAGTCCAAGTCTCACATCCATACATGACTACTGGAAAAACCATAGCCTTGACTAGATGGACCTTTGTTGGCAAAGTAACGTCTCTGCTTTTTAATATGCTGTCTAGGTTGGTCATAACTTTCCTTCCAAGGAGTAAGCGTCTTTTAATTTCATGGCTGCAGTCACCATCTGAAGTAATTTTGGAGCCCCAAAAAATAAAGTCCACGACTGTTTCCACATCTATTTGCCATGAAGTGATGGGACCAAATGCTATGATCTTAGTATTCTGAGTGTTGAGCTTTAAGCCAACTTTTTCACTCTCCTCTTTCACTTTCATCAAGAGGCTCTTTAGTTCTTCTCTTTCTGCCATCAGGGTGGTGTCATCTGCCTGTCTGAGGTTATTGATATTTCTCCCAGCAATCTTGATGCCAGCTTGTGCTTCATCCAGCCCAGTGTTTCTCATAATGTACTCTGCGTATAAATTAAATAAGCAGGATGACAATATACAGCCTTGACATATTCCTTTTCCTATTTGGAATGACTCTGTTGTTCCATGTCCAGTTCTAACTGTTGCTGACCTGCATACAGATTTCTCAAGAGGCAGGTCAGGTGGTCTGGTATTCCCATCTCTTTCAGAATTCTCCACAGTTTACTGTGATCCACACAGTCAAAGGCTTTGGCATAGTCAATAAAGCAGAAATAGATGTTTTTCTGGAGCTCTCTTGCTTTTTTGATAATCCAGTGGATGTTGGCAATTTGATCTCTGGTTCCTCTGCCTTTTCTGAAAGGAGCTTGAACATCTGGAAGTTCACGGTTCACATATTGCTGAAGCCTGGCTTGGAGAATTTTGAGCATTACTTTACTAGCATGTGAGATGAGTACAATTGTGCGGTAGTGTGAGCATTCTTTGGCATTGCCTTTCTTTGGGATTGGAATGAAAACTGACCTTTTCCAGTCCTGTGGCCACTGCTGAGTTTTCCAAATTTGCTGGCATATTGAGTGCAGCTCTTTAACAGCATCATCTTTTAGGATTTGAAATAGCTCAGCTGGAATTCCATCACCTCCACTAGCTTTGTTCGTAGTGATGCTTCCTAAGGCCCACTTGACTTCACATTCCAGGATGTCTGGCTCTAGGTGAGTGATCACACCATCATGTTTATCTGGGTCATGAAGATCTTTTTTGTACAGTTCTGTGTATTCCTGTCACCTGTTCTTAATATCTTCTGCTTCTGTTAGGTCCATACTATTTCTGTCCTTTATTGAACCCATCTTTGCATGAAATGTTCCCTTGGTACCTCTAATTTTCTTGACGAGATTTCCAGTCTTTCCCATTCTATTATTTTCCTCTATTTCTTTGCATTGATCACTGAGGAAGGCTTTCTTATCTCTCCCTGCCATTCTTTGGAACTCTGCATTCAAATGGGTATATTTTTCCTTTTCTCCTTTGCCTTTCATTTCTCTTCCTTTCATAGCTATTTGTAAGGCTTCCTCAGACAGCCATTTTCCTTTTTTGCATTTCTTTTTCTTGGGGATAGTCTTGCTCCCTGTCTGCTGTACAATGTCACAAACCTCCGTCCATAGTTCATCAGGCACTCTGTCTATCAGATTTAGTCCCTTAAATCTATTTCTCACTTCCACTGTATAATCATAAGGGATTTGATTTAGGTCATACCTGAATGGTCTAGTGGCCTAAGTCTGAAATTGGCAATAAGGAGTTCATGATCTGAGCCACAGTCAGCTCCCGGTTTTGTTTTTGCTGACTGTGTAGAGCTTCTCCATTTTTGGCTGCAAGGAATATAATCAGTCTGATTTCAGTGTTGGTCGTCTGGTGATGTCCATGTGTAGAGTCTTCTCTTGTGTTGTTGGAAGAGGGTGTTTGCTATGATCAGTGCATTCTCTTGGCAAAACTCTGTTAGTCTTTGCCCTGCTTCATTCTGTACTCCAAGGCCAAATTTGCCTGTTACTCCAGGTGTTTCTTGACTTGCTACTTTTGCATTCCAGTCCCCTATAATGAAAAGTACATCTTTTTTGGGTGTCAGTTCTAAAAGGTCTTATAGGTCTTCATAGAACCATTCAACTTCAGCTTCTTCAGCATTACTGGTTGGGGCATAGACTTGGATTGCTGTAATATTGAGTGGTTTGCCTTGGAAACGAACAGAGATCAGTCTGTCGTTTTTGAGACTGCATCCAGTTTATCTATTGAATTTATCTATTGAATCCTCTCAAAACCATCGTATGTAAGAAATTAGTGATTTCTGGTTGATGTGCCTAAGTGTAGTCATATTTTTCTTATCCTGCTTAGAATTCATGGCGTTCTTAATTCTATATCTTGATGTATTTTTCAGTCTGGAAAATAATCAGACATTATCTCTTCAGACTTTTTTTCTGCCCTATTCATTCTCTCCTTCTGCTCTTGGATTCCAGTTATATGGATGTTAGACCTTATCACTGTGTCACTTATGTCTCCATCTTGGTTTATAGTCGACTTATCATAAAAAAACCCCCACAGAAAAACCTGTTTTGGAGTTCCTCTGAAATATATTTGGCAGGATAATTTATTGACGTAATTTAAAATTTTTTCCACAATCCCCAGAAGTTGGTATGTACTGATTCTGGGCTTCTTAGCTTCAGGATGTTGTAAACAGCCCTTAGTATAGAAGGTCTGAAAAGAAGAACATGGGTAAAGATAGGAGTTTCTTGATACCTAGAAAAAAACCCCACTACCCAAGTTTTTGTTTTGGGGATACAGACGTAGGAAGAGAGTACAATGGGAACATGAAGTCTGAGTGTTTGCTAAGGAGAACTAGGGGTACAGAACTGGCAAGAGTGGGATTCGCTTTTAGAGACTGGAGTGGAGTGCCCATCTAGGTGACAGCTTTATGAGTAGATGGAGCCTGTGTACTTTACACTTGAAGTGAGATCTTCTGATGGGAAGTTGAGGTGGAACTTGTTGATGCTGTGGACAGGGAGCACTTAAAATGGTCTCTGAAGCTGACTTAATAGATCCTGACACAGTGAATGGTGTGGCCTGTCTTTGGACAGGTGGGCTTAAGCGTTGACCATCATGTGTGACCATGATGAACTGAGGGTCAGAAGAAGAGATTTACCCTGTCCTCAGGGTTGCATTGGGGGTGTTGAGGGGGTGAAGGCAGTCTCTCAAATGTGAATTGGAATATCTTGATACCTTTGACTGCTAGAAGGCTAAGCTAGATTTTTTTTCCTACATCCAACATATCCATTTATTGTTATCTAGCTTGCGCTTGAATGTTGTAGAACACATTCATACCTTGTTTTGTCCCCCAGATCTACTGTTACCATCCAGGTGTACTTTTGTCTTTCTCAGGTTAGTCTGAGTTAACAACAATGAAAAAGATGTGGAAAGTAAATTCAGGAGAGCTCTTTTATTTCCCAACTTCCTTTGTTAACAGCTATAACCATCTTTAGGAAACTTCAAAAGGACACACAGGAACAAAGGAGAAAAGCTGAGACTGCTATTTCATGGTGCAATAGACTTAGGTGGGTGGAGAAGGCAATGGCACCCCACTCCAGCACTCTTGCCTGGAAAATCCCATGGATGGAGGAGCCTGGTGGGCTGCAGTCCATGAGGTCGCCCGGAGTCGGACACGACTGAGCGACTTCACTTTCACTTTTCACTTTCCTGCATTGGAGAAGGAAATGGCAATCCACTCCAGTGTTCTTGCCTGGAGAATCCCAGGGATGGGGGAGCCTGGTGGGCTGCCGTCTATGGGGTCGCACAGAGTTGGACACGACTGAAGTGAATTAGCAGCAGCAGCAGTAGCAGCAGCAGCAGACTTAGGTGGAAGAGAGAAACCTTGATAGAAGCAACAGGTAATAGCAATTGAAGGTGAATCAGACAGTAATTCTCAGAAAGAAAAGCATGATGGTTCACAAGTTAGATCAGGAGAGTGGCCTGAAGTGTATGCTGGCGAGAGACTTCTGTCTAGCCTTAATTAGACACTGTCCTACACCTTCACCCCTCAATCCGAGTCTCTGACTTCACCTACCTGTGTGATCCTTCTACCGTGGTGGCTCCAAACAATAGTGGCCAACGTTGTTGTTGTGGTTCAGTCTCTAAGTGGTGTCCGACTCTTTGCGACCCCACAGACTGCAGCACACCAGGCTTCCCTGTCCCGCACTATCTCCTGGAGTTTGCTCAAGCTCTTGTCCATGGAGTCAGTGGTGCTATCCAACCATCTGCTCCTCTGTTGCCCCCTTCTCCTGCCCTCAGTCTTTCTCGGCCAACATTGGTGTCTTGTATTCAGGGCAAGGAAGTCCAACTCCCATTGCTCAATAGGGAGTGAGTCTGCCAGAAGAACTGAAGAGGGTATTACAAGACGCTGTGTCACAGGCATAAAAACTTGGAGCTCTCAATGAATTTTCTTTTTTAAAAATTTTGTTGTTTATTTATTTATGTTTGGCATCGCTGAGTCATCTTTGCTTGCATAGGCCTTCGCTATTTGTGGCGAGCCAGGGCTACTCTTTCTCGCCTTGTAGGGCTTCTCATTGCAGTTGCTTCTCTTGTTGTGGAGCACAGGTTCAGTAGTTGTGGTACACAGACTTAGTTGCTCTGTGGCATGTGGGATCTTTCCAGACCAGGGATCGAACTCATGTCCCCTGCATTAGCAGGCGGGTTCCTACTTAGACTGCGCTACCAGGGCAGTCCCAATGAAATTTCTCATAAAAACTCTGTGCACAGTTGTATGGTATTATTTAGCACAGGTGCATTTGGTACTATTAAACTATTAGCACAGCTATGTCGGGTTATACAGGATTCCTAAGAGACCTGACCAGCGAGTATAACATTGTTTCTATAGTAAAATGACCGACAAAAGAACCTTTGGATACAGTCTGTAAATTGGATTGGCCTGACTAGGTTAAAAGGCCCATCCTGCTCCCCAGCTTTAACGTCTGCCCCTGTGCAAAGAAGGTAAGGTCTTTTATACTGACAGATAAGCCACACTCCCTGATTTTAAATAAAGATAAAGATTGCCTCCTTGTCAGAGAGCTTGTCTGATTTAGGACAGGCCATACTTAATGAAATATGGCATTAAATGGGCCTTTTAAACAAGGCAGTTTGTACCAAGTTCTCTACCGTTATCAGAGCATCTGTGTTTACTTTTGTGTGAAAGTAAAAGTTTCAATCTTATTTTTGATCAAAAATGGCATTGCTTATTGTGATAATGAGTGTGAATATCACTCAGTAAAAAGTAAATAAAAATGGGGGTTTTATTTTTTTATTGGTTGCCATTTTCCATGGAGAATGAGTTAAATATGTGGAGTTGAAAGAAAGGTAAAGAGAGGTGGTTGACCAGTTTAGCCATGTTTTATGTAATACTTGTTTTTCTTTTACATGAACGCATTTTACCATCCATCAGGACAAATTAATATGTCTTGGGCCTTTAAAAACTGTAAAAAAATAATTTTAATGGTTCCAATAACAGCTCCAGATGAATGCTGGAAAACAGATATTCCAGACTGTCAAATAGCGTATGTATTGCTTGGCTCTGTTGTAACTGCAAGTAAATGCTGCTTTTGTATGAGGTCTCCTTGACTGCCAGTGGAAGAACTGTAGCACATTTATTGCAAACAAAATTGGAATGGGAATGTGACATGTTACAACAGAATGGTACCTAATCCTTTCTCACCAATTGGATTGAATTAAAATAATAAATCATTAGGACAATAAAGCATTCTTGGTTATAGGATGGTATAATTTAATTAAAGAGCTTTTTAAAAATGGCAGGTTCAGGGACTTCCCTGATGGTTCAGTGGCTAAGACTCCACATTCTCAATGCAGAGACCCTGAGTTCGATCCCTGGTTGGGAAACTGGATCCACAGACCACAACTTAAGATCCTGCATGCTGCCACTAACATCTGGTGCAGCCAAAAAAAAAAAAAAAAAGTGGCAGGTTCATACTTGCATTGCTTATGATACAGAGATTTTATTTAAAAATATGGTTTCTTATCATCTGGAGAAATAGACTTAGATCCCATGTAGTTATTTGTGTTAAATGGGAAAAATATCAGGCAAGCTTCAGAGGTGAATTGAACTGTGGAATGAAAAGTGTTTACAACAAAGGCCAGTTCCTACTCTGTTTACTGCAAGTAAGGAGCTTCAGGATGTTGTCCTGTGTTTGAAAGGGGTGACTCATGCCATCATTTATTGAGGTTAATTGCTTGTGTTTGTGAAGATCACGGTATGTTGCAAAGCAGGGCTGAGTAATCCACGGTGACCTTTTGTGCTATCAAAGCTTTATCAATTAGAAGCCCCTTATTGTAAATTCAGAGAACACCCATTGAGTGCCATCAAAGAAAGATCTTGGCTACTTAAGCAATCCAGTTTTTGTTTTTGTTTTTTTCCTTTTTGGGCTCTTTTCCTTCCAGCTGAATCCTCTCTAGGGTAGTGTTTCCATATCTGCAAAATTAAGCATATTGAAAATGTTTTCTGACTTTTAAGAAGTGTTGTGTTTTTCCTAAGCAATAGCAGGAATTTCAGAAAACTAAAAAAAAAATTCAGAATTTTTTTTTCCTTGCTACATGCCTTTCTTCTTGAGGCCCCCAAACTGGCTGGCTGGCTAACTTCTGGTCACTTTCTTTTCCATCTGCTTCACTCTGTTGATACTTGGCCTGAGAGACATTTTGCAGACTTTGTTAAATGTTTCAAAATTGTAAATTAAAACCATTATTTTTACTATAATTTGCTTTTGAATCAGTCTTAAAATATTTGTTTATTCTCATTCACTTATCTCAAGATATGATTTTTCATTTCTTATTTTCTTTCATGTTGTTGCAGTTTCTGACATTGTTTAATGCCCTGCACCCCCAGCTTTTGACATTGTTGAATTCTGTCTTCTCATCCCTTCTTGAAATTCTCTGCTCTAATGTATTTTATGACACTGCATTGTCCTGGATCTTCTTTTATAAACTTCGCCTTCCTCTGTTTCTTTTCTTTCTCCTTCCTCCTCTTTCTCTTCCTCTTCTAAAATTGCACTGCTACTGCTGCTGCTAAGTTGCTTCAGTCGTGTCTGACGCTGTGCAACCCATAGACGGCAGCCCACCAGGCTTCCCGTCCCTGGGATTCTCCAGGCAAGAATACTGGAGTGGGTTGCCATTTCCTTCTCCAATGCGTGAAAGTGAAAAGTGAAAGTGAAGTCACTCAGTCGTGTCCGACTCCTAGCGACCCCATGGACTGCAGCCCACCAGGCTCCTCTGTCTCTTTTCTATGTTCTTTAGTTTGGTTATTAACCAAGGCTTAGCTTCACCCCCCCCACCCGCCCCCCCCCCCGCCCCCACCTTCTACTCTCTTGGCACGCTCATATACTCTATTTCTCAAGTTCCAGGTCTACATTTCCAACTGCTGTGGAACGTTGCTACCATTTCCATCAAGAACAAACTCCAAAAATCAAACTCAAAATCTCCTTCTGCCCAGATTCAGGATTCCTAATGACTAACATAGTATCTGACACATATTAGAGACTCAAATATCTGTTGAATTATTCAGTAACTTGAGAGAGACATACTGGGTTAGGGGACTAAACTGTTTCTGGGCACGGTCAGAGCTGAAGGTCAGACTTAAAAACCCAAAACTTGTGGCCAAAAGTCAAAGTATAGTATCCAAAAGAGAGTAATTGACTCAGGTCCAGTCTCAACTGTTGTCTAAGGGGTTTGCTCTGATAAATAAAGAAAAGGCAGTAGAAGTCTGTGGGACAGTGGGATAATGCTGTCACTTTTACTCATAAGGGATACTAATAGGGGATATGCAATTGGTAACATCCTCAGTGACCTACTTGAAAATGCTTTAAGTTGTTACTGGCCCTCAGTCAGTGTCTGGGGGAATGGACTGTGATATAAAAGAAAAATAGATAAATTGGACCACATCAAAATTGAAATCTTTTGCTTTTCAAAAGATGCTATTAAAAAAAATGAAAAGGAAAGCCTTGGACTGGGAAAAAATATTTTCAAAACATATTTAATAAAGGACTTGTATCAGAATATATAGAGAAACTTACAACTCATTAATAAGATGTTAAGGAACCCAATACAAAATGGGCAAAAGAAATCAATAGGTACTTTACTAAAGAAGATACATAATGGCAAGGAAATTACACTCAACATCCTCAGTCATTAGAGAAATGCAAATCAAAACCACTGGAATTTCAAAGTGGCAGTAGAGTTTTAAAACCATGTGAAACCACTGTATACCTGCTTGAGAGGCTAAAATTTAAATGACTGATGATTCAAAGTGTTGACAAGAAGATAGAGCAACTAGGACTGTCAATATACTGGTGGAAATGCAAACTGAAAAACCACTTTGGAAAGCAATTTGACAGTTTCTTATAAAGTTAAACATATACTTATTGTATGATCCAGCAAGCCTACTTGGAGGTCTTTGCCTTGGGAAAATGAAAATAAATGTCCAGACAAAGGCTTGTAGGTAAATATTAATAGCAGCTTTATTTCTAATAACTCCAAACTGGAAACAAGCATTTTGGAAAAAACAAGTGAATGGATAACCAAACTGGTGCAATCATGTAATGGAATGCTATATGGCAACTTGAATAAAAAAACATGAGTGTGGAGAGGTAGACTGGGCAAGATAAGGACTTTTAAAGTCATATTAAGTTTAGACTTCATCCTAAGAGTGACTGACAGGTTTTAAGCCCTTTTTAATCATGTGATATTGAGAGCTGACTCATTGGAAAAGACCCTGGTGCTGGGAAGGATTGAAGGCAAAAGGAGAAGAGGGCAGCAGAGGATGAGATGGTTGGATGGCATCACTGCCTCAGTGGACATGAGTTTGAGCAAACTCTGGGAAATAGTGGAGGACAGGGAAGCCCAGTGTGCTGCAGTCCATGGGGTTGCAAGGAGTCACACATGACTTAGTGACTGAACAGCAGCAGCAAATCATGTGATGTGATTTCTAATGTATGTCTGTGGCTGCTGTGTGGAGAATGGGTTGAATGGAAAGATCTTTACCAAGAGGGCGTCAGACGATAGTGCTATGAGTTGGGAGAGTTGCTGGAGGAAATAGAGAGAGATGGGTGGATTTCAGAGATATTTGGGAAAAGTAGAATTTCTTGTGGGAATTGATAAGGAAGGAGGAATTGAGAATAGTTTCTAAGTTTCTGGTTTGGGTAACTGGGTGTATGGTGGCACCTTTCACAGAGATAAAGAATAAAGAATAAAAGCTTATGGACAAGGTGATGACTTTAGTTTTATACATGCTGCTTTTGAGGTGCCTGAGAGGCATTCATATTGTGTTTAGAGACAGTTGGATATATCAGTCTGTTGCTTGAAAACAGGCCTAGGCTGCAGAAACATGTCAGTTCCATGTAGGTAGTAGTTGAAACCGTGCAATTGATCACTGATGAGTAGGATGAGGAAAGAAGAGGCTTATAGCAAAACCCTGAGAAACTCTTATGCTCTATGGAGAGGTAGGAGGAAAATTAGAAGAGTACTGTATTATGGAAGCCACTAGAAATGGTGAATGATCAATAGTATCAAATGGAATTATGTCATTGAAGAATATGATTTTTATTCTTAGTTAATACATGTTGTAGAATATTTGAGATGTGCTCTTACAGTAGAAGATGAATCACTGTTACACAATTAAAAAGAAAAGTCAACTGTTTGATATCTTGTCAAAAAGCCAGCACTTTTTTTTTTTTTAACATTTTTAATATAGATGGAAGAACTCAGAGTTTTCTGTTATTTTGTTTTGTTTTTTCCCCTCCTTGGGCTTTCCTCCTTCATTAGAGACTTTAGAAGCACTAAACATTAAAGAACTTACAGAAATCCACTTACATACATTGTGGGTGGAGAAGCTTGTACTAGATATTCCCTTATTTACAAACCTCTGAGCAAGAACATACTTTTTGCAATGTTTGTTTAATAAATGCTGTTCACCTTAATTCCCCCTTTCCCTTTGGTCTCTTTCATGCCTGAATGGGTGTGACTAGCTTGAAGAGATCAATGGCAAAAGGTTTTTGATCCCCCTACTTTAAGCAAGAAGTGTTTGTCGAGTGGGCAAGAGGATCTGTCAGTGATGGATAGAGAAGTTTTTAACTGAAATACCAGTTGTTTTCAAATTGATCTTATTGCCGTGGTCAGCTTTGGTTGTTTGTGGCAGGATGCTGAAATGAATGTCTACACCCCCCACCCAAGATGCCATCTTTCCCTTTCCTTTTTTCTAATTGCCTTCTCCCAAAGATGGAAGAAAAAGAAAGCTTTTAAAGAGCTAGAATTTTACTTTAGAGTGATAAGTAGGAGAGTATTTTTAAGGAATTGAAGATGACAGTTACAAGAACGCAGCCTGGAAAATGGCTGTAGGCGCTTACTAAACCATAGTTCCAGTCAGTGGCAGTTTTCTACTCTGGGAGGCGAGGAGGCTCCCAAGCTCTGTGTCCCAGTCATCAATTGATGCCTTTCAGCTCCGCATACCTGTCTGGGGTAACGGACTGGGCTCTGAGCATTTCTCGGTCGCAGTGAGCACAGTGTTAAGCTTTGTCAGTAGAGGTTGCTGGAGGGACACTGCCTGAAGGGGAGGGCTTCTCTCCCTGTTCCGTCTGCTACATTTTGCTTTTCCTTGCTCCTGCTTTGGGGTCTGTCAGTGGTGTGTGTGTGTGTGTGTATAGTGGGGGGCATCTACTGGTGCTCTACCTGACATGTGCTCCAGAATGGGCAGTCCATTGGTGACGTCACAGATCTGTTCTGAATCTTGCTTCAGCCCTCCCAGGGTGACATTGGTATACCTCAAGTCTCATGCTGGCAGTGGCACCCTTATTTCTTCTTCGGGTGTGCCCACCAGCCTTGCTTGCGTGCGCTCAGAAGGTTCCCTATAATCGTCCTGCCATGGACGCCTGTGCCCCAGGCTTCATACCAGTGGTAGTGCTCTGCTTCCTTCTGTGTGTTCACTCAAGAGCCTCTGTTCGCCTACTCCCTGGAGGGTTATCTCTTGCTGTCCTGTTACTGTGGACCAACTCTGGCCGTCAGACCAGGAAACATCCCCACTATCCAGTGGGCTGCAACCATAGCTTCTTCAATGAGATCTTTACGCATGCCTTGAGGAGGAGACCATCCATCCAGATTTCTTCTTCCTTGTGTACTGTTCAAGGCATGTGCCTTCCTCTATCACAGGTTAAATAATTTTCTAATGCTTAGCTTCTGCAAATTACTGTGTGGTTTCTGTCTCCTGAGTGCACCCAGAATGATGCACTCTCTTGCCTTTAATCTATTATGTATACATCTGCCAGATTACTCTTCTTGCAGCTCACCTCTGATTTAAAACACAAACCAAAAAACGACACCCCCGCCCCAGCCCAAAACAACAGTGATCCTTGAGTGATTTGGCATTGAGACCATTTGAGACCCTCCATGATCTGGTCCTTGCTTTCCTTTTCAGTCTTATTTTCTACTCTACCTAAAATAACCAAGGCAAGCAGCACTGCTCAGTATTAAAAGTCCAGTCCCAGGTTTGACTTCTAGCTTTATCACTTATCACTAAGCACACAAGGCCTTGTCCTTTGGCTGCTCTGAATTTCAGTTTGCTCATCTGGAAAACGGGGATACTAACAGCTTGTCTGCTCACACCACAGGGTTGTTGTGAGGTTCAATTAAATAATGTATGTGAAAACGAAGAATTCTAAGACTCTGTCTACCTGTAATGTGTGGCCATACATGTAGTGTTCTTTTTTTTTGTTTTTTGTTTTGCTTTTTAAGGAAGGTGCTCCCATGTGAAAAATAATTGCTGCCAATCATTTGTCTAGTATTTATGGAAGGGATAAAGGGGATATCTCTTTTTAGAACTCAAAATTATGTCTTATTTTTCTATTTCATGATTTAGCTTGTTTCAAGATGGGTGAAGTAAGACATTAAAAGTATCTTGATTGTTTCTCTTTTCTTTGCCATCAAAAACACAAAATACAATGGCTTTAAAATTTGGGGGTAAGGTAGAACATTTATCTCTTTTGTTACTTGGTCCTGAGGCTATCCATTGATTACTTGGGCAGACAGATCATTTCATACATATGTGTGAATTCATTAAAGTAGTACTCCTCTACCATATACTTTGGTTGTACATGTGCTAAATAAAATATACAGAAAAGTGAAAGTGTGAAAATGTTAGTCACTCAGTTGTGTCCGACTCTTTGCAACCACATGGACTGTAGCCCACGAGGCTCTTCTGTCCATGACACTTTCCAGGCAAGAATACTGGGTTGACATTCTCTTCTCCAGGGGATCTTCCCCACCCAGGGATCGAAATCTGTGTCTCCTGTATTGCAGGCAGATGCTTTACTATCTGAGCCACCAGGGCTTTTTGTAAACTGTAAAATAGAAATAAATGAATTATTTTTAGAAAATAAACCAGAAATGGAGAAGCTCCTAAGTTGGTGAGAAATTCAGCCTATTCAAAATTCAAATCCCTTGGGAGAGGTATTCCTCTTCCATGAGAATGTGATAAAGTGTTTTTGGGCCTTAAGCCTGTGCTACAAGATGAGAGACCCAGCTGTTCGTGTAGAAAGAGGAAGGTTTCTCTAGTTGCTTATGGATTGGATTCATCTTTGTTGGGCATCAGGCCAGCCTATGAATGTTTTCATAAGCAGGTGGTTCTTCTGAATTCCTCATTATCTTGGTTGGATATATAATGCTGGAGGAAAAAAGCCTATTCCCGTAGAACTGAAAACATGAATATAAAAGGCATTTAAAAACTGTTAAAAAAAAAAACAAAAAACAAAACTTCCTTAGGGAGGAAATACAAGATTCCTTCTTTTGTAGCCTGACAAAAAGGTGAGTTCAACAGAGGGTAAAAATGAAGAGAAGTAGCCATTCCAGTCTTGCTTAGACAAAACCTGTATTATCTAACCTTTCTATAGTTCTTTGTATTTTCCAAAGACCTTTACAAATGCATTTTTCTCTGATGTAACAATCCTCCGATCAAAGCAGGTTAGCATTCATGTTTCCATTTTCTAGATGGGAAAAAAGAGTTCCAGAGAAGTGAAGTCACCTTCATAGGTCCTAGGGTGAGTCAAAGGTAGAATGGGCTTTTGTACCTTTGACACATAGTTTTTGGCTTAATTACTCTGCAACATGTTGTTTCCTGTCTTGACTAAAGCTCTACAAATTGGTTGAAAAGAATCCCTAATCTAAGAAGCCACGTCTGGAATTCTAAGTAGAGGATACTCTGTGGGAAGGCTTTTGGTTTTATTAAAACGGAGATCCCTTTGGGCTACCTTGCTTAGAGGGATGTGGAGAAGAGCTGATGTGGTTCATAGACTTGGAGAAGGAAGTCCTAGACTTCAGAGGATGTGCTCCTGCAGGTCTCCTGGGGATTGTGGTTATACCTCTTTATAAAAGAAATCTGAAAATGATGTTTGTAGGATTGGCATCTGAGAAAGTGGTTTAGCTCAGCCACTGAGATTTGTGTTCAGCTCTTATGCACCCAGTCAGCTTTCCATGTATTTGAATTATTTTTTTCCCAGAGGAGAACCCAGTCAGTCTCCAATTCTTGAAACTCTAATTTAAAATATGTATTTCTTTGCAGTGTGAATCTTTTTGAGATTTGATGTCTGATCAAATAACTAGATCACTGACTAGTACGTTGCCAAATACCCAATAGGCACCTCAATAAATATTTATTAATGTTAATCATGAGAACGATCTTTTTCAACATCAATGTTTGAAATATGTGCTTTACCAATACTGCAACAGGGAAAACTTTCAGGATAATTACATTTTGCACTTATATTCAGTGATTTATTTCCTAGAACCTCAATATATGATTATTATATTTTTCTCACTCTTAAAGATATTGGCAAATGTTAGTTATTGGCAAATGTTAGTCCTATACTATGGAGAAGGCAATGGCACCCCACTCCAGTACTCTTGCCTGGGAAATCCCACGGATGGAGGAGCCTGGTAGGCTGCAGTCCATGGGGTCGCTAAGAGTCGGACAGAGCTGAGCGACTTCACTTGCACTTTTCACCTTCATGCATTGGGGAAGGAAATGGCAACCCACTCCAGTGTTCTTGCCTGGAGAATCCCAGGGACGGGGGAGCCTGGTGGGCTGCCATCTATGGGGTTGCACAGGGTTGGACACGACTGAAGTGACTTAGCAGTCCTATACTATAGATGAGGAATGTAAAAAGGAAATAGAAATGATTTGCTAAAACACAGAGGATTGAAATGAAGTAGGGAATGAAAATTTAGGTCTTTGTCCCCAAATTTTGCTAAAAATAGTCTATTAGTACTCCTGGGAACTAAACTAATGGTCAAGAAATTGTAGTGGAGCATGGTAAGTTTGGGCTTCCCTGGTAGCTCAGCTGGTAAAGATTCTGCCTGCAATGCAGGAGACCCCTGTTCAATTCCTGGGTTGGGAAGATCCCCTGGAGAAGGGCATGGCAGCCCACTCCAGTATTCTTGCCTGGAGAAGCCCATGGACAGAGGAGTCTGGAGGGCTACATTCTATGGCATCGAAAAGAGCTGGACACGACTGAGTGACTAAGCACAGCACAGCATATGGTGAATTCACATATGTGGAACTGTTCTTCCAACTAAAATATAATGTTGAAAAATGAATTTTTGTTTTGGCTCTCACTGTGGGATTACAGTATCTACTGGCAGTTGAAGGCAGTTGTTTTTCCTTTTGAATTTAAACTGTGATTATTTATTCCTGATGATTCAGGTAGTAATATGACCTATTTATTACTACTGTCTATTTTTTTCAAATCAGCGTAAATAATATAAAAGTTGATCCAATATATTTATGTATGCTGCTAAGTCGCTTCAGTCGTGTCCGACTCTGTGTGACCCAGTAGATGGCAGCCCACCAGGCTCCCCTGTCCCTGGGATTCTCCAGGCAAGAACACTGGAGTAGGTTGCCATTTCCTTCTCCAATGCATGAAAGTGAAAAGTGAAAGGGAAGTCGCTCAGTCGTGTCCGACTCTTGGCGACCCCATGGACTGCAGCCCACCAGGCTCCTCTGCCCATGGGATTTTCCAGGCAGGAGTACTGGAGTGGGGTTCCATTGCCTTATATCGGTTCAAAATTTTTAAAAATTGCAATTGAAGTTAGAATAGTTAATACTTTTCATAATTAAAGTGAAAAGTGACTTAGCTGTTTAGTTATTTTAGATTTCAGTAGCTATTTTAGAAATATACTCTCTAGTTATTTTTATAACTTAATATGAAGTAACTTTTATATCTTTAAAGGTATTAAAATTCCTTTTGTAGCATTATTATTAAAATTTTGTGAAACATCTCAGTGTTAATGACTTTTATCATCTGTTTGAAATAGGGTTTCTCAACATGTGATTTATAATTCACCTGCATTGGAGTCACCTGGGATATTTATTAAAATTCAGAGCCCAGGGTCTTAACCCAAATCTGCTGAAGGTGACTCTGAAGACTAGTGTTCAGAAATCTGCACTTTACATCTGGTTTCCAGCTGACTGTGCAAGCTGCAGGTTATGCAGCATTGTTTCAGTGTGGGAGGACGGGGCCGCGGTTACTGTGTCCAGGGAGATGAGCAAGGACGTAAAGGGCACGACACACTGTGACATTTGGCTCGCCTGGAGGTAACAGAGGTTGAAGGTGGGCAGCATCATGAGTTAACTGCATTCTTTTGAGTTACTTTTATAAAATCTTTTAGAGAGTTAATCCCGCTGTCAAGAAAGATAGTGTGTCTGTGTTAGTTGCTCAGGGTGTCCAACTCTTTGCGACCCCTCCGACTGTATAGCCCACCAGGCTCCTCCATCCATGGGATTACCCAGGCAGGAACATTGGAGTGGGTTGCCATTCCCTTCTCCAGTCAAGAAAGACAGGTGAGGCTAAATGCATATAAGACTGCATTCTTATATAAGATTATGTGGAAGGGTATTTATTCCTCACTATTCTGGAATTAGTGAGGAAAACTCAGCAGTGGCCGCCACAGGACTGGAAAAGGTCAGTTTTCATTCCAATCCCAAAGAAAGGCAATGCCAAAGAATGCTCAAACTACCGCACAATTGCACTCATCTCACACACTAGTAATGCTCAAAATTCTCCAAGCCAGGCTTCAGCAATACGTGAACTGTGAACTTCCAGATGTTCAAGCTGGTTTTAGAAAAGGCAGAGGAACCAGAGATCAAATTGCCAACATCTGCTGGATCATCGAAGAAGCAAGAGAGTTCCAGAAAAACATCTATTTCTGCTTTATTGACTATGCCAAAGCCTTTGACTGTGTGGATCACAAAAAACTGTGGAAAATTCTTAAAGAGATGGGAATACCAGATCACCTGACCTGCCTCTTGAGAAATGTGTATGCAGGTCAGGAAGCAACAGTTAGAACTGGACATGGAACAACAGACTGGTTCCAAATAGGAAAAGGGTATGTCAAGGCTGTATATTGTCACCCTGCTTATTTAACTTATATGCAGAGTACATCATGAGAAACTCTAGGCTGGATGAAGCACAAGCTGGAATTAAGATTGCCGGGAGAAATATCAATAACCTCAGATATGCAGATGACACCACCCTTATGGCAGAAAGTGAAGAGGAACTCAAAAGCCTCTGGATGAAAGTGAAAGTGGAGAGTGAAAAAGTTGGCTTAAAGCTCAACATTCAGAACACGAAGATCATGGCATCTGTTCCCATCACTTCATGGGAAATAGACGGGGAAACAGTGGAAACAGTGTCAGACTTTATTTTTTTGGGCTCCAAAAATCACTGCAGATGGTGACTGCAGCCATGAAATTAAAAGATGTTTACTCCTTGGAAGGAAAGTTGTGACCAACCTAGATAGCATATTCAAAAGCAGAGACATTACTTTGTCAACAAAGGTCCCTCTAGTCAAGGCTATGGTTTTTCCTGTGGTCATGTATGGATGTGAGAGTTGGACTATAAAGAAAGCTGAGCGCCGAAGAATTGATGCTTTTGAACTGTGGTGTTGGAGAAGGCTCTTGAGAGTCCCTTGGACTGCAAGGAGGTCCAACCAGTCCATTCTAAAGGAGATCAGTCCTGGGTGTTCTTTGGAAGGAATGATGCTAAAGCTGAAACTCCAGTACTTTGGCCACCTCATGCAAAGAGTTGATTCAGTGGAAAAGCCTCTGATGCTGGGAGGGATTGAGGGCAGGAGGAGAAGGGGACAACAGAGGATGAGATGGCTGGATGGCATCACCAACTCGATGGACAAGAATTTGGGTGAACTCTGGGAGTTGATGATGGACAGGGAGGCCCCGTGTGCTGCCGTTCATGGGGTCGCAAAGAGTCAGACACGACTGAGTGACTGACCTGAACTGATTCTGGAATTAACAATTCCAAACTTTTTGTTTATAAATGACAGTATACAAACAATCACTATTTTCCTATTATGATTCATATGACAATTAGCATATACAGAAAGAACCTCAATTGCAAATCCATTGGTAACTGTAAATTCCATCAGTGTCCTAATATAATAGAAAACATTCTTGAAGCAGTTAGTTCAAGGCCAGTGCACTCTTACAGAGTCCATTTTGTAGCAGTTTATACTGACGAGTATATTTGCAATTCTTAGTTATTTGCTTTCTGTATAAATAAAAATAGAATCATGGTAGTCAGGTTAGTTAAATAACCCAAAATGTGGCTCAACACAAAAAAGATATTTTTCATGCATGTTACAGCCAATGCGGTTTGTCAGAGATAGATTGGAGCTTTGCATCATGCAGAAATCCAAGCCTTTTTTGGTGGGTTGTTCTGATATCTTTTAAGGTCTTTCAGCCTTCTAACCAAGTGGTGAGAGAGTGTGAAGTTCCCCAGGCTCTTTTTTTGTAATTAAATTAATTTGACTGCACCAGATTTTAGTTGTGGCACTCAGTATCTTTAGTTGAAGGATGTGGGATCTAGTTCCCTGACCAGGGGTTAAACCCAGGCCCCCTGCCTTGGGAGTGCAAGTCTTAGCTACTGGATCATCAGGGAAGTCTCTACCCATGCTCTTAATTATCTCACTGGAGGTGACGCAAGTCATCTCCTTCCCTACATTCCACTAGTGAGAACTAGTCACACAATCCTACGGAGCTGCAAAAGCTGCAAAGCATCTGAGAACTGTGGTCTGATACTTTATCAAGAAAGAAAAGAATACAGCCAGACTATTCTAGATCATGCATATCAAAGATATATCCTAGGGAGTAGGAGATGCTTAGATAGATAGACTCACATACTATAGATATTAATATTTCCCAACTTATATTTATCTCTTACAGTCACTGAGGGCAGCTGCCTTTGTGTTTGATGGCATTTCAATAAGAAATGTATTTTACATAATGACATGATACCAGCACATATATACCAATGTGAAAATTTCATACTTGTTAAGGATACAATAATTACTTTTACTATATATGGTGCTTTGGCTCCATCCCTTCATTCTTTCTGGAATTATTTCTCCACTGATCTCCAGTAGCATATTGGGCACCTACTGACCTGGGGAGTTTCTCTTTCAGTATCCTATCATTTTGCCTTTTCATACTGTTCATGGGGTTCTCAAGGCAAGAATACTGAAGTGGTTTGCCATTCCCTTCTCCAGTGGGCCACATTCTGTCAGATCTCTCCACCATGACCCGCCCATCTTGGGTTGCCCCACGGGCATGGCTTAGTTTCACTGAGTTAGACAAGGTTATGGTCCTAGTGTGATTAGATTGACTAGTTTTCTGTGAGTATGGTTTCAGTGTGTCTGCCCTCTGATGCCCTCTTGCAACACCTACTGTCTTACTTGGGTTTCTCTTACCTTGGGCGTGGGTAGCTCTTCACGGCTGCTCCAGCAAAGCGAAGCCAATGCTCCTTACCTTGGAAGAGGGGTATCTCCTTATCACTGCCCTTCCTGACCTTCAACATGGGATAGCTCCTCTAGGCCCTCCTGTGCCTGCTCAGCCACGGTGTGGGGTTGGTCCTCCCGGCCGCCGCCCCTGGCCTCTGGCTTAAGGGCGTGGGGTATCTCCTCCCGGCTGCTGCCCTTGACCATGGACATGGGGTAACTCCTCTCGTCGCTGCCCCTGACCTCGGATGCTGGGGATCTCCTCTCGGCTGCCCCCCCTGGCCTCGGGCGTGGGGTTGCTCCTCCCAGCCAACACCCCTGGCCTCAGGCGGGGGGCGTGGGGTTGCTCCTCCCACCCGCTGCCCCTGGCCTCGGGCTTAAGGGCGTGGGGTATCTCCTCTCGGCCACCGCCCCTGACCTCGGACGTGGGGTAGCTCCTCTCGGCCATTCCTGCGCCATCGCAGTCTGGCACTCTCGGCTGCTGCCCCTGACCTCGAACGCGGGGTAACTCCTCTCGTCACTGTCCCTGACCTCGGACGCTGGGGATCTCCTCTCGGCTGCCCCCCCTGGTCTTGGGCGTGGGGGCGTGGGGTAGCTCCTCCCGCCCGCCGCCCCTGGCCTTGGGCTTAAGGGCGTGGGGTATCTCCTCTCGGCCGCCCCCCTCCAGGCCCCCCCCCACCCCACCGACCTTGGACGTGGGGTAGCTCCTCTCGGCCATTCCTGCACTGTCGCAGTCTGGGACTCTTGGCAGCTGCCCCTGACCTCAGACCTGGGGTAATCGTGACTTGTGATAGAAGCAAGGTCCGATGCTGTAAAGAGCAATATTGCATAGGAACCTGGAATGTCAGGTCCATGAATCAAGGCAAATTGGAAGTGGTCAAACAAGAGATGGCAAGAATGAATGTCAACATTCTAGGAATCAGCGAACTCAAATGGACTGGAATGGGTGAATTTAACTCAGATGACCATTATATCTACTACTGCGGGCAGGAATCCCTCAGAAGAAATGGAGTAGCCATCATGGTTAACAAAAGAGTCTGAAATGCAGTACTTGGATGCAGTCTCAAAAATGACAGAATGATCTCTGTTCGTTTCCAAGGCAAACCATTCAATATCACGATAATCCAAGTCTATGCCCCAACCAGTAACGCTGAAGAAGCTGAAGTTGAACGGTTCTATGAAGACCTACAAGACCTTTTAGAACTAACACCCCCAAAAGATGTCCTTTTCATTATAGGGGACTGGAATGCAAAAGTAGGAAGTCAAGAAACACCTGGAGTAACAGGCAAATTTGGCCTTGGAATACAGAATGAAGCAGGGAAAGACTAATAGAGTTTTGCCAAGAAAATGCACTGGTCATAGCAAACACCTTGTTCCAACAACACAAGAGAAGACTCTATACATGGACATCACCAGATGGTCAACACCGAAATCAGATTGATTATATTCTTTGCAGCCAAAGATGGAGAAGCTCTATACAGTCAACAAACACAAGACCAGGAGCTGACTGTGGCTCAGACCATGAACTTCTTATTGCCAAATTCAGACTTAAATTGAAGAAAGTAGGGAAAACCACTAGACCATTCAGGTATGATCTAAATCAAATCCCTTATGATTATACAGTGGAAGTGAGAAATAGTTTTAAGGGCCTAGATCTGATAGATAGAGTGCCTGATGAGCTATGAAATGAGGTTCGTGACATTGTACAGGAGACAGGGATCAAGACCATCCCCATGGAAAAGAAATGCAAAAAAGCAAAATGGCTGTCTGGGGAGGCCTTACAAATAGCTGTGAAGAGAGGAGAAGCGAAAAGCAAAGGAGAAAAGGAAAGATATAAACATCTGAATGCAGAGTTCCAAAGAATAGCAAGAAGAGATAAGAAAGCCTTCTTCAGCGATCAATGCAAAGAAATAGAGGAAAACAACAGAATGGGAAAGACTAGAGATCTCTTCAAGAAAATCAGAGATACCAAAGGAACACTTCATGCAAAGATGGGCTTGATAAAGGACAGAAATGGTATGGACCTAACAGAACAGAAGATATTAAGAAGAGACGGCAAGAATACACAGAAGAACTGTACAAAAAAGATCTTCACGACCAAGATAATCACGATGGTGTGATCACTGACCTAGAGCCAGACATCCTGGAATGTGAAGTCAAGTGGGCCTTAGAAAGCATCACTACGAACAAAGCTAGTGGAGGTGATGGAATTCCAGTTGAGCTATTTCAAATCCTAAAAGATGATGCTCTTAAAGAGCTGCATTCAATATGCCAGCAAATTTGGAAAAATCAGCAGTGGTCCCAGGACTGGAAAAGGTCAGTGTTCATTCCATTCCCAAAGAAAGGCAATGCCAAAGAATGCTCAAACTACCACACAATTGCACTCATCTCACACGCTAGTAAAGTAATGCTTAAAATTCTCCAAGCCAGGCTCCAGCAATATGTGAACCGTGAACTTCCTGATGTTCAAGCTGGTTTTAGAAAAGGCAGAGGAACCAGAGATCAAATTGCCAACATCTGCTGGATCACGGAAAAAGCAAGAGAGTTCCAGAAAAACATCTATTTCTGCTTTATTGACTATGCCAAAGCCTTTGACTGTGTGGATCACAATGAACTGTGGAAAATTCTGAAAGAGATGGGGATACCAGACCACCTGATCTGCCTCTTGAGAAATGTGTATGCAGGTCAGGAAGCAACAGTTAGAACTGGACATGGAACAACAGACTGGTTCCAAATAGGAAAAGGAATTCATCTAAGGCTGTATATTGTCACCCTGCTTATCTAACTTATATGCAGAGTATATCATGAGAAATCCTGGACTGGAAGAAACACAAACTGGAATCAAGGTTGCCGGGAGAAATATCAATAACCTCAGATATGCAGATGACACCACTCTTATGGCAGAAAGTGAAAAGGGACTAAAAAGCCTCTGGATGAAAGTGAAAGTGGAGAGTGAAAAAGTTGGCTTAAAGCTCAACATTCAGAACACAAAGATCATGGCCTCTGGTCCCATCACTTTATGGGAAATAGATGGGGAAACAGTGGAAACAGTGTCAGACTTTATTTTTCTGGGCTCCAAAATCACTACAAATGGTACTGCAGCCATGAAATTAAAAGACGCTTACTCCTTGGAAGGAAAGTTATGACCAACCTAGATAGCATATTCAAAAGCAGAGACATTACTTTGTCAACAAAGGTTCGTCTAGTCAAGGCTATGGTTTTTCCAGTGGTCATGTATGGATGTGAGAGTTGGACTGTGAAGAAGGCTGAGCACTGAAGAATTGATGCTTTTGAACTGTGGTGTTGGAGAAGACTCTTGAGAGTCCCTTGGACTGCAAGGAGATCCAACCAGTCCATTCTGAAGGAGATCAGCCCTGGGATTTCTTTGGAAGGAATGATGCTGAAGCTGAAACTCCAGTACTTTGGCCACCTCATGGGAAGGGTTGACTCATTGGAAAAGACTCTGATGCCTGGAGGGACTGGGGGCAAGAGGGGAAGGGGACGGCAGAGGATGAGATGGCTGGATGGCATCACTGACTCGATGGACATGAGTCTGAGTGAACTCCGGGAGTTGGTGATGGACAGGGAGGCCTGGCGTGCTGCCGTTCATGGGGTCGCAAAGAGTCGGACACGACTGAGCGACTTATCTGATCTGATCTGATCTGATATATGGTGCACTCTGGTATTTTCTGTACTGTTTTCTACTCTGTTCTATTTTGTTTCTGTAGTCTTGCCTGCCTAAACCCAAGGCTCATCTGTAGTCTTGCTGCTGCTGCTGCTGCTGCGTCATTTCAGTTGTGTCCGACTCTATGTGACCCCGTAGATGGCAGCCCACCAGGCTCCTCCATCCATGGGGTTTTCCAGGCAAGAGTACTGGAGTTGGGTGCCGTTGCGTTCTCTGTCTGTAGTCTTAGGAGGCTCCATTCCATCTCAGCAGTCTCTGCTCCTGAGGGGAGACTTCCAAGGGGAGTTTGTGTCTGGGTTTCCTGTTGTTGAGTTGTTCAGTCACTCAGTCATGTCCGACTCTTTGTGACCCCATGGACTGCAGCGTGCCAGGCCTCCCTGTCCCTCACCATCTCTCAGAGTTTGCCCAAGTTCATGACCGTTGAATCAGTGATACCATCCAACCATCTCATCCTCTGTCATCTTCTCTTCCTGCCTTCAGTCTTTCCCAGCATCAGGGTCTTTTCCTGGCATGTAGGTTATTCTTGCTGCGGTCCTTTGGGCACGCAAAGGCTTGGCATTATCACTTGTGTGCTTTCTTCCTCTCCTGTAGTGAGAGTTGTCAAATACAGGCATGCATTATTCTGTTGCTCTTCACTGTATTGTCCTTGGGAGTTATTTTGTTTTTAACAAAATGAAGGTTTGTGGTAACCCTACATTGAGCAAGTCTATCAGTGTTGTTTTTCCAACAGCATTTGTTTGCTTCATGTCTCCATGTCTTGTTTTGGTAAGATTTTAGTATTTCAAAGTTTTTCACCATTATTGTATTTGTTATAGTGATCTGTGGTCAGTGATCTTTGATGTTCTATTGTAGTTGTTCTTGGGTGCTGTGAACCATGCCCATATTAGGCCATGAATAATTGATAAATGTGTGTTTTTACTTCTCCATTGACCAGCTGATTCCTTTTCTGTTTCTCTCTCCCTGAGCCTCCCTATTCCCTGAGACACAACAATATTGAAATTAGGCCAATTAATAATATTACAATGGCTTCTAAGTGTTCAAGTGAAAGGAGTCACATGTCTCTTCACTTTAAGTCAAAAGCTAGAAATGATTAAGCTTAGTGAGGAAGGCATGTGGAAAACTGAGATAGACTAAAAACTAGGTCTCTTGTGTCAAACAGCCAAGCTGTTAATGTGAAGGAAAGGTTCTTGAAAGCAATTAAATTTGCTATTCCAGTGAACACACAAAGGATGTTGATATGGAGAAAGTTTTAATGTTCTGGATAGCAGATCAAACCAGGCACAACATTCCCTTAAGCCAAAGCCTAATCCAGAGCAAGGCCCTAACTCTCAATTCTGTGAAGGCTGAAAGAGGTGAGGAAGCTTCAGAAAAAAAGTTGGAAGTTAGCAAGGGTTGGTTCAGAAGGTTTAAGGAAAAAAGCCACCTTCATAACATAAAAATACAAAGTGAAGCAGCAAGAGCTGATGTAGAAGCTGCAGCAAGTTATCCAGAAGATTTAGCTGAGATAATTAATGATGGTGACTGCACTAAACAACAGATATTCGATGTGGATGGAACAGCCTTCTATTGGGAGAAGATGCATTCTAGCACTTACATAGCTGGAGAGGAGAAGTCAATGTCTGGCACCAGAGCTTCAAAGGATAGGCTGGCTCTCTTGTTTAGGGGATCATGCAGGTAATGACTTGAGGTTGAAGCTCATTTCTCATTCCAAAGAGCCTATGGCTCTTCAGGATTATGCTCCATCTACCCTGCCTGTGCTCTTATAAATGCAACAGTGAAGCTTAGTTGACAGTGTATCTGTTTACAACATGATCTACTGAATATTTTAAGCCCACTGTTGAGACAAAATACTTAGGAAATAAGATTCCTTTCAAAATATCACTGCTCATTGATAATGCACCTGGTCTCCCATGAGCTCTGACAGAGATGCACAGGAGATTAATGTTGTTTTCTTGCCTGCTAACACAACATCCATTCTGCAGCCCATGGGTCAAGGAGTAAGTTCAACAGAGTCTTTTTACTAGGAAACACATCTTATAAGGTTATAGCTGTCATAGAGAGTGATTCCTCTAACGGATCTGGGCAAAGTAAATCGAAAAGCTTTTGGAAATGACTCACTATTCTAAATGTCATTAAGAAGCTTTGTGATTCAAGGGAAGAGGTAAAATTTCAACATTAACAGTTGTTTGCAAGAAGTTGAATCCAACCCTCATGGATGACTTTGCGGGGGGCGGGGGGGAGGGGGGTTCAAGACGGTGGAGGAAGAAACTGCAGATGTGGTGGAAATAGAAAGAGAACTAGAATTTAAAGCGAAGCCTGAAGATATGACTGAATTGCTAAAATCTCATAATAAAACTTTAATGGATGAGAAGTTGTTTCTTATGAATGTGTAAAGCAGTTGGCTTCTTGAAATGGAATCTACTGGTGATGATACTGTGAAAGCTGTTGAAATAACAAGAAAAGCTTTGAAATATTATATAAACTTAGTTGATAAAGTGGCAGCAGGGCTGAAGCTGATTGACTCCAATTTTGAAAGAAGTCCTATTGTGGGTAAAGTGCTGTCAAACAGCATCACATGCTACAGAGGACAATCATTCATGAAAGGGAGAACCTTATTTTAAGAAGTTTCCAGAGTCATCCCAACCTTTAGCAACCACCACTCTGATCAGTTAGTAGCCATCAACATCCAGGCAAGACTCCTCCACCAGGAAGAAGATATGACTCACTGAAGTTTCACATGATAATTAGCATTTTTAAGCAATAAATTATTTTAAATTAAGGTGTGTACAGTATTATTTTAGACATGATGCTGCTGCTGCTGCTAAGTCGCTCAGTTGTGTCCGACTCTGTGCGACCCCAAAGATGGCAGCCCACCAGGCTCTGCCGTCCCTGGGATTCTCCAGGCAAGAACAGTGGAGTGGGTTGCCATTTCCTTCTCCAATGCATGAAAGTGAAAAGTGCAAGGGAAGTCGCTCAGTCGTGTCCGACTCTTAGCAACCCCATGGACTGCAGCCTTACCAGGCTCCTCCATCCATAGGATTTTCCAGGCAAGAGTACTGGAGTGGGGTGCCATTGCCTTCTCCGAGACATGATACTATTATACCCTTAATAGACTACTATATAACTTTCATATACACTGGGAAACAAATTCTGTGTGACTCACTTTATTGCGGTGGTCTGTAACTGGTACTGTAAGGCATGTTATAAATTTAGTTACAATTTAAGTTTTCTGAGGGTCTTTTATCTATTTTTAAAAATGAGTGTTTTCAGGTTTCCTCTTATATATTTACCAAAGGACTTTCTGAACAGAGGCCCTTCCCAAACTAGAGCCTTGGCTAATTCAAGTGCCATCTAGTGGCCAAACTAGTAAAAACTAGTTAAAATGCTAGAGAAATTGACTTTCATCTTACCAGCTTAAAAGGACTAGGTCTAGGACATAAATATTACAAGTTACTGTAAATTTTGCTGGGACTGATCCAAGCTATGCTGAAGTTACTGCGGGATCAATATTTCTGATTTCTCCATCTCTGAAGCAGACAGCTGGGATAGAACTTGAACCACAAAGTCACTGTGCTATGTAGAAGGTATTTTCCTGAGGGCACTTATCAAGGGGTCATAGAGTATTTGATATTCATTTATTTATTTTTCAGTCATTCATTCAGCATCAAATATTATATACACACACACACACACACAGAGCTAGGTTTAAGGTACTGTGTTAGGGAATAAAAGATGAACCAGACTGGGTGTTATATTTTTTTAAAGGCTTGTTGTTCAATAGGGAAAATATACATCCATGACTTCAATGAAGCTAGTTTTATAAGATTTAGAAAGGTGAATCTGACATGGTCCTAAGCTTAAAGAACACATGGACAGCAGAGGATGTAGGAAACTCCCAGCACTGCTCTAGGCTCAGTCTTGGGGGAGATAAGACATGCACTCCAGAACAGAAAGTGGTATCAGATGGCGGCTGAACTAAGTGGGTCTATCTGCAAGTGCTACCAGGAGACAGAAGGCTGCTCTCTCAGCTCATCGCTCCCTGTCTTCCCTACGGAGCTCTTGCACGTTTTGGAACCGGTAAACAATGGTTAGTACAGAAACTAAAAATGAAAGTGGAAGTTGCTCAGTTGTGTCCGACTCTTTGTGACCCTGTGGACTCTCTTCTCCAGTCCACAATACTGGAGTGGGTAGCTGTTCCCTTCTCCAGGGGATCTTCCCAACCCAGTGGTCGAAACCAGGTCTCCTGCATTGCAGGCGGATTCTATACCAGCTGAGCCACCAGGGAGGTGTTTTTCACATCTATGGTTATCAACTACAAAATAGCTTTACAAAAATAAATAAATTAGTTGAGCCTATCGCTGTAGTTGGCATTAAGTCAGCTAATTTGTCTTAAAACTTTTATATAGATTTAAGCTAGCTTATGTAATTAATACATCCCAATGAGAATTTTCTAGTGGCTATTTTGTGGTTAATTTTGATGACTGAAAAAAAAAGAGACCACAAAAAAATCACACAAAGAAAAGTTGTATTTGAATTTAGCTTTGGTGTAATCTCTAGTAATCTCCCAAGTCCCATCTCTTTAGCAGCATTGAATTCTGTAGTGTTTTCCAGCTCCCTCCTCCACCATTTTCCTCCTTCAGGGTCATGAGTGATTAATTTACTGACTAAATCTCAAACTGATATTTGACATTCAGAGACAGATTTCACTTGAATGGTTTAAATTTGAGGAGTTTTTCAGTGCTCAGCTGGATTGTTGTTCTGAGTGCTGAGATGGGAGAGGGAACTTAAAAAGTAATTTATAAAGCAGGTGATATACATGACTTTCATATTACCTACTTAAAGTCTGCAAGGTGAAAATTGATCTTCAGAAAAATTCCCAAATCACTACTTAGTTAAAATTTCTAACTCAGCACCCCAGATTGTAATGTATTGGTATACATCTACGTGATTTAATTCTGTCTTTAAAAATAGATAATGAGAAAACACTTTTGAGTGATTTGTGCTACAATAAAATGTGGTTTAATATATATTGATAAAATATTAATTAAAATTAATAAAATATTAATATCAATAAAATAATATTTTTGTATTGCTTAGACATGCCAATAACTTTTGACATGGAGGCAACCTTTAGTTAGTTAAGACGCATTTTTGTAGTGGGATGAGTAGTATTAGTTAATGTGAACAGGCCTTATGCAAATCTCATGGGCCTAATATAATTTTTGTGAGTCTTAAGATTAGAGAAGAAGAAGCTTTGAGTTACGAGTCATTATTTCTGAGATAACTGCTGAGAAAGAACTATGATGCTGCTGCTAAGTCGCTTCAGTTGTGTCCGACTCTGTGCGACCCCATAGATGGCAGCCCACCAGGCTCCACCGTCCCTGGGATTCTCCAGGCAAGAACACTGGAGTGGGTTGCCATTTCCTTCTCCAATGCGTGAAAGTGAAAAGTGAAAGTGAAGTCGCTCAGTCGTGTCCGACTCTTCGTGACCCTATGGACTGCAGCCCACCAGGCTCCTCCGTCCATGGGATTTTCCAGGCAAGAGTACTGGAGTGGGGTGCCATTGCCTTCTCCGAGAAAGAACTATAGCCACTGCTTTTTGTTTTGGGCAAAGGAGACTGCTCACAGATGCTCCTGCTAGACACAGCATTGGTCACAGCAACTCTACTCTGGCAGTGAATATTATTTTCATGATTCTCTGACTTCTTTTTTGCCAATCAAATATAAACTTGGATATAAGTGTTCTTTGTTAATGATTACAGAGGCAACAACCTGACATAGACTAGCAAGCCAATAGGTAAGGTTTAGACTTAACTTTCTTTAGTGAAGATGCTCCATTCACTCATTCACTCATTTACTCATTCATTTTTCCAACAAATATTTATTAAGTACCCACTATGAGATGGTGCCTTTGAACCCAGGTGCTGGAGGCACCACATCGAAAGAATTGACGTCTACAAACTCTAGTGTTAGGGAAGACTCCTGAAAGTCCCTTGGACAGCAAGGAGATCAAACCAGTCAATCTTAAGGGAAATCAACCCTGAGTACTCGTTAGAAGAGCTGATGCTGAAGCTGACGCTCCAGTATTTTGGTCATCTGATGTGAGCAACCGACTCTTTGGAAAAGCCCCTGATACTGGGAAAGATTGAGGGCAGGAGAAGGGAGTGACAGAGGATAAGACAGTTGGATGGTATCACTGATGTAATGAATATGAACTTGGGTAAACTTTGGGAGATGAGAGACAGGGAAGCCTGTCGTGCTGCAGCCCATGGGGTCGCAGAGTCAGACACGACTGGGCGACTAAACAACAACAACAGTATGAGATTGTGAAGGACAGGGAAGCCTGGCCATGGGGTTGCAAAGAACTGGACACGACTTAGCGATTGAACAATAACAACGACGTACCAGGTACTGTTTAGGGGCTGGGGTTTCAGCAGTGCACAAGACAGGCCACCATCTTGGCCCATAGCCTCAAATTTACATTCTAGTGAATGGATATAGACAAAGAACGAAACAAATAATTAAAACATAGTATGCAAATGATAATAACTTGTATGGAGAAAAATGAAACATGAATGGGGTAAGGGAGTTCCTGGATGAAGAAAGGGAATTCCACTCTAAATCAGATGGTCAGAGAAGACTTCACTGAGAAGAAAGACGAAGCAAAGGAGTGAGCCATGTAAATATATCTGAGAGAAGAGCATTCTAGGCAGAAGAAACAACAAATGCTGTGGCCCTGAGGTAGGAGAGTGCTTGATTGTATCAGCTGAACAGCAAGGAGGCTGATGAGGCAGGAACAGTAATGGAGGGGAGAAGATACGGCTGAAGTCAGAGAGGTAGTGGGGCCAGATCATGCAGGGCTTTGTGAGCCACTGTGAGGGGGAAGGGGAAGCACTGGAGGGTGTTGAGCAGAGAGCACTGTTTGATTTGTTTTAAAAGAATCGTTATGACTGATTCTCATTGTTGCACGGCAGAAACCAATACAACTTCATTGTAATTATTACCCAATTAGAAAATAAAAAAAGAACCACTATGACTCCTTCACTGAAATAGGAAGCAAGGTCATCAGCTGAGAGTGTGGAGAAAGGAGAGGGAGCTGGTAGAGATGATGATGCAGTTGCCTAGGAGAGTGGGACAATGATTTAATGGGGGAAATTATGTGAGTACCAGGCAGCACAGAAGGCCCACTTAGAACTAGTGGCCATAATTTAAAGTGAGACCAGTCAGCTGTGTGGAGCAGGTAGAGTAGGGTTTAATGAGGGCTGAGGCTTTGCCAAGTGACTTAGAGAAGGAAGGGTGGGAAAAGAGAGTCGAGTGTCACTCAGGGGAATGATTTAGTGATTGGCTCTGGAGCTGATGCTGAGTAAGTAGAGAAGTGGGACTTCCCTAGTGACTGAGACGGTAAAGTGTCTGTCTACAATGTGGGAGACCTGGCTTCGATCCCTGGGTCAGAAAGATTCCCTGGAGAAAGAAACGGCAACCCACTCCAGTACTCTTGCCTAGAAAATCCCATGGATGGAGGAGCTTGGTGCAGGCTACCGTCCACGGGGTCGCAAAGAGTTGGGCACGACTGAGTGACTTCACTTCAAGTGAGTACATGAGGGGCAGGGACAGTGAAGAGGTAGGTGTCATGTTGGATGTGTGACAGAGTGAGCTGGTCAGAGAATGATACGCTTGAAGTTAAGATCATGGGACAAAACTGGTTTCAAATAGGGTGTGGTAAGAAAATTATCTTTCTCAAATGAAGTATAAAAATGCCACAGACGAATGTTCATTATATTTGAATCCCTTTGAATCATGCCATTCTTTCTAGATCCCCCTCTCCTCCCTCAATATTTGAGTTTTTAGAATACCAGCAGAAGATAGTATAGCAGAAGTCCAGTGGCTGACTTAGAGGATTAGGTACTCAGTTTGTAGATTTCGTTAAGAAAGAAAAATTATGATCTAGCAGAATCAATTTTCCCAAGATTATTTGTTTTATTCTAGCTTAAAGCTAAAAGGAACACTGATCTCACTATTTCTGAACACTGAGATCAAGAACAAAATATTCCTTGTTCAGTTGGAAATATTCAGCAAACAGATGAAATCACATTTACATTATCCATTGTCCCAAGCACTAGCTGTAGAGTAGGAAAAAACTTGTGAATGCTAGCACAGTCATGGTTACAGTAAAATAGAAACTGAAGGATTACCCAATACATACTTATCATTGGAATGCACATCTTATTTACAAAAGCATGCTGTTTTTGTGTTGACTTTTGAAGAGAGGCTATTAGACTCTAAGAACATAAAACTTGAAAGAAGTATAAATGTAAGTTATTTAGAGCTTCTTAAGTACAGATTAAAATGCCAACATTTGGAATTTCATAACTTACAAGTGGTGGTTAGGCTGCTTGATTCGAAATTGCATCAGGATGTGTAAGGATCCCTTAAATTAAATTGGAGTGAGGATTTGAAAACATCTGCTTTTTATGTTGTTACTTTCCATAAGCCTTTCTAGGTATCAGTTCAGTTCAGTTCAGTTGCTCAGTCGTGTCCGACTCTTTGCGACCCCATGAACTGCAGCATGCCAAGCCTCCCTGTCCATCACCAACTCCTGGAGTTCACTCAGACTCACGTCCATCGAGTCAGTGATGCAATCCAGCCATCTCATCCTCTGTTGTCCCCTTCTCCTTCTGCCCCCAAGCCTTCCCAGCATCAGAGTCTTTTCCAATGAGTCAACTCTTCACATGAGGTGGCCAAAGTACTGGAGTTTCAGCTTCAGCATCAGTCCTTCCAAAGAAATCCCAGGGCTGATCTCCTTCAGAATGGACTGGTTGGATCTCCTTTGCAGTCCAAGGGACTCTCAAGAGTCTTCTCCAACACCACAGTTCAAAAGCATCAATTCTTCAGTGCTCAGCCTTCTTCACAGTCCAACTCTCACATCCATACATGACCACTGGAAAAACCATAGCCTTGACTAGACAGACCTTTGTTGGCAAAGTAATGTCTCTGCTTTTGAATATGCTATCTAGGTTGGTCATAACTTTCCTTCCAAGGAGTAAGCGTCTTTTAATTTCATGGCTGCAGTCACCATCTGCAGTGATTTTGGAGCCTCCCAAAATAAAGTCTAACACTGTTTCCACTGTTTCCCCATCTGTTTCCCTAGGTATATGCTGCTGCTGCTGCCAAGTCACTTCAGTCGTGTCCAACTCTGTGCGACCCCAGAGACAGCAGCCCACCAGGCTCCCCCCTCCCTGGGATTCTCCAGGCAAGAACACTGGAGTGGGTTGCCATTTCCTTCTCCAATGCATGAAAGTGAAAAGTGAAAGTGAAGTCGCTCAATCGAGTCTGACTCTTAGCGACCCCGTGGACTGCAGCCCACCAGGCTCCTCCATCCATGGGACTCTCCAGGCAAGAGTACTGGAGTGGGGTACCATTGCCTTCTCCGCCCTAGGTATATAGATAATGTTAAAAAAAAAAAAAGGGACACTTTAAGCTCTGTGGGTGATTAAATATCTAGGGTAATTAGCTATGCAATTATTTTGAAGAAGTAAATTGAAAGTGACTTAAATACAAACTTTTAAAAAGGAAGGGTAAGCCCACAAGAAATACAGGTGGTGTTGTTTTATCTTTATGCCCTGTTGCTTTGCCTCAATGCAGTATTAAGTATTACTATTAGCAGTGAAGTATCAGAGAGGCAATGGCAACCCACTCCAGTACTCTTGCCTGGAAAATGCAATGGACAGAGGAGCCTGGTAGGCTGCAGTCCATGCAGTCGCTAAGAGTTGGATACGACTGAGCGACTTCACTTTCACTTTTCACTTTTATGCATTGGAGAAGGAAATGGCAACCCACTCCAGTGTTCTTGCCTGGAGAATCCCAGGGATGGGGGAGCCTGGTGGGCTGCTCTCTATGGGGTTGCATGAGTCAGACACAACTGAAGTGACTTAGCAACATGTTATTTTTAAGATAAATTAAGGTCATATAAAAACACTGGGAAATAGATGGGGAAACAGTGGAAACAGTGTCAGACTTTATTTTTTGGGCTCCAAAATCACTGCAGATGGTGACTGCAGCCATGAAATTAAAAGACGCTTACTCCTTGGAAGGAAAGTTATGACCAACCTAGATAGCATATTCAAAAGCAGAGACATTACTTTGCCAACAAAGGTTCGTCTAGTGGAGGCTATGGTTTTTCCAGTGGTCATGTATGGATATGAGAGTTGGACTGTGAAGAAGGCTGAATGCTGAAGAATTGATGCTTTTGAACTGTGGTGTTGGAGAAGACTCTTGAGAGTCCCTTGGACTGCAAGGAGATCCAACCAGTCCATTCTGAAGGAGATCAGCCCTGGGATTTCTTTGGAAGGACTGATGCTGAAGCTGAAACTCCAATACTTTGGCCACCTCATGTGAAGGACTTATTGGAATAGACTCTGATGCTGGGAGGGATTGGGGGCAGGAGGAGAAGGGGACAACAGAGGATGAGATGGCTGGATGGCATCACTCACTCGATGGACATGAGTTTGGGTGAACTCCGGGAGTTGGTGATGGACAGGGAGGCCTGGCGTGCTGCGATTCATGGGATCGCAGAGTCGGACATGACTGAGGGACTGAACTGAACTGAACTGAACTGAAAAACACATTTGGATATTGTAAAAATTACAGATCTTGGTGTCCTGGGTTCCCCCTCACCTTTGCTTAAATGCTGGAGGGGTTTACATGACTTTCATTTTCAATTAGTCAGACACGACTGAAGCGACTTAGCAGCAGCAGAGCTTTAATCAAGTTAAGAGTACAAGATGCTTTGTAAAGAGCTGAAGTAGGTCCTAACAAAGTAGGGTAATCAACCCATTAATTGAAAATATTTGTCTAAGCAAAAGTCAGAAGGAGAGTAGTTTGTTACTAAAATGCCAATCTTAGCTACATTTGGAAACAAGAATAGGAAATGGCAATCCACTCCAGTATTCTTAATTCTGTGGACAGAGAGCCTGGTGCCTGCAGTCCATGGAGTGCAGAGTCAGACGTGACTGAGTGACTGAGCAGTGCAAGCACAGTAAACCAGTCATCCAGTGACATGAGAGCCCCTCAATGTAAAAGCTCCAAAATCTTTCAGTTACTGCATAGTTTTAAAAGCTGGATAAAAATCATCCTAAACTTAAAATAGTAAAACCCACAGTTGTGAACGTGTATGATATCACAACTAGGTTAATCAACTACTGACCGTTTGGGACTTGCGATTTGGTTGAGACCTGCAGGTAGCTCTCAGTGATCTTACAGTTTCTTAGAGGAGATAAGAATAATATATACCCATGACAGGAGAGTACAACATGTGCTGAATGAGCTTAGGAAAGGGCACTATCAGCGCTTTTCCTCTCAAAAAACTTTTCTCCTCCTGGGAGACTTCATTCCTTTTGCACTTGGTTTTACTTATTACACTCTCAACTCACAGTACTTATTATACACTTAACTACTTTAGAAAATATTTATCCAGATTTTGAGTCTGACTAGGACCTGAGTTATCCTTCTAGATTTGGAGCATTCTTTACCATATGAGTTTTGGTAGGAGGAAGATGAAAAAAGCCAGATAGTCACTTTCCCACACTTCTTTGCAGCTAAGGTGTAGGCATCTGACCAAGTCAACCAATCAATTAAAAAACATGACAGCTTTATTGAGGTATAATCCACAAACTGTTCAGTTCACTCAAAGTGTACAATTCAGTTGTCATAAGTGTATTCACAGTTGCAGAACCATCCACAACTGATTTTAAAACATTTCTATCATCTCAAAAAGAAACCTCATATCCATTAGCAGCCATTTCCTATTCCCCTAACCTCCTCAGCCCTAGGCAACTGTGTTCTACTTTTGGTCTGTCTAGATTTACATATTCTGGATATTTTATTTGAATGGAATTATATAATAATTCTTATGTAATTGCCTTCTTTCACTTAGTATAATGTCTTCAAGTTTCATCCATGTTGTAGCAAGCATTAGAGCTTCATATATTGTTGAATAATATTCTATTGTATGAATATACCACATTTTGTCTACTCATCAGTTGATGGACATTTGAGTTATTTTTGTGTATGATGTGAGTTAGGATAGCATGTGAATATCAAGGTATCTCACCCAGCATCACTTTTTGGAAAAGGTTTTTCTTGCCACATTAAATTGTCTTGGCACCCTTGCCAAAAATCAATTGACTGTAAATGTGAGGGTTTATTTCTAGACTCTCAATTCTATTCTATTGATCTATGTATCTATTCTTAGGCTAGTACCTACTATTTTAATAACGATAGTTTTGAAGAAAAGTCTGAAATCAGGAATGTTTTCTACTTTTTCAAGATTTTTTGGCTATTCTGAGTTTCTTGAGTTTCTGTATGAATTTTAGCATCAGCTTGTCAATTTCTGCAGAGATACCAGCTGGTATTTAGGTAGAGATTTTGATGAATCTGTAGATCATTGTGGGTGCTAATGCCATCTTAATAATTTTGTCTCTACTCCATGAACACTGATATATTTCCATTTATTTAGGCCTTCTTTAATTTCTTTCAGTTATATTTTATAGTTTCTAGAGTAGAAGTTTTGCACTCCTTTTGTTAAATTTATTAAGTATTTTATCTTTTGCTAATATTGTAAGTGAAATTGTTTCTTTAATTTCACTTTCAATTTTCTTATTTCTCATTACTAATTAAGTACAATTGTGTTTTGTATATTGATCTTGTATTATGGCACCTTACCAAACTTGTATATTAGTTTCAATAATTTTTTTAAGTGGATCTCTTAGGATTTTCTATATACAAGGTCATGTGATTTGCAAATAGGTATAATCTTATTTTTTGCTTTCCAATATGGATACCTTTTACTTTATTTTCTTCCCTAATTGCCATGTCTAGAACCTTTATTACAATGTTGAATAGAAGTAGTGAGAATGGATGTTTTTATCTTATCCCTCTCATAAGACTGAACCATTCAGTCTTTCACCATTAAGTTCAATCCATCAGATTTTAGATGCAGAGAAGTAGTCCCCCTTGCAGAATCCATTCTGATTTCCCTTTCCTGCTGTATTTATTGTCCTTATCACATTCAGATATACCATATGTTTTAAGCTGTTTTTTTGTTTGTTTTATAGTCTGTTCTCTGCTCCTGCTCCTGACTGCCTCCTGCCTAATGTAAGTGCCATTAGCACAAGCACTTTTGTTAGTTTTGGTCACTGTTTCATCAAAAACTGTGAGCATGCTGCACATATAGTAGCACTCAGTACATATCTGTTGGTTGAAACAATAATACCGTGGTCTGTTTTCTGTTGCTTGGTTTGTAAACTCTTTTGTGAAAGGAACCATGGTTTTGGATTTGAAAACGATTTTGTTTTATCTGTACATGAGTGTGCTTAGTCATTCATTTGTGTCCAACTCTTTGCAACCCCATGGATTGTAGCCCTCCAGGCTCTTCTGTCCATGGGATTTCCCAGGCATGAATACTGGAGTGGGTTGCCCTTTCCTACTTCAGAGGATCTTCCCAACCAAGGAATCAAACCTGTATCTCTTGTGACTCCTGCAGGAAACTCCCCCAAGAAACCAGTAGGCAGATTCTTTGCCACTGGGAAGCATAAAATATATTGAATATGGTAGGTGCTCAGTGAATGGTGGTGAAATAGAATCAAACATTCCATTGATGACAAAAGGCTTCATGGAAATGAGAGCTGAGCTAGGACTGAAGGATGAGTAGGAATGAGATGAACAGAAGTAGGGACATCTTCAGTCAGTTCAGTTTAGTTGCTCAGTTGTGTCCGACTCTTTGTGACCCCATGAATTGCAGCACACCAGGCCTCCTTGTCCATCACCAACTCCCAGAGTTCACTCAGACTCACGTCCATCGAGTCAGTGATGCCATCCAGCCATCTCATCCTCTGGCATCTCCTTCTCCTCCTGCCCCCAATCCCTCCCAGCATCAGAGTCTTTTCCAATGAGTCAACTCTTGGCATGAGGTGGCCAAAGTACTGGAGTTTCAGCTTTAGCATCATTACTTCCAAAGAAATCCCAGGACTGATCTCCTTCAGAATGGACTGGTTGGATCTCCTTGCAGTCCATCTTAGAGGTATTAAATGTAAATTTTGTTATTTTGGTTTAAGTACAATCAGCTGTACAGAAATTTATTCTCTCTCAGTTCAGTTCAGTCGCTTAGTAGTGTCTGATTCTTTGCGACTCCATGGACAGCAGCACGCCAGGCTTCCCTGTCCATCACCAACTCCTGGAGCTTGCTCAAACTCATGTCCACTCAGTCAGTGATGCCATCCAACCATCTCATCCTGTCGTCCCCTTCTACCTCCTGCCCTCAGTCTTTCCCAGCATCAGGGTCTTTTCCAACGAGTCAGTTCTTCACATCAGGTGGCCAAAGTATTGAAGTTTCAGCTTCAGCATCAGTCCTTCCAATGAATATTGAGGACTGATCTCCTTTAGGATGGACTGGTTGGATCTCTTTGCAGTCCAAGGGACTCTCAAGAGTCTTTTCCAACACCACAGTTCAAAAGCGTCAGTTCTTCGGAGCTCAGCCTTCTTCACAGTCCAACTCTCACATCCATACATGACCACTGGAAAAACCATAGCCTTGACTAGATGGACCTTTTTTGGCAAAGTAACGCCTCTACTTTTTAATATGCTGTCTAGGTTGGTCATAACTTTTCTTCCAAGAGGCAAGCATCTTTCAACTTCATTGCTGCAGTCATCATCTGCAGTTATTTTGGAGCCCCAGAAAATAAAGTCTGTCACTATTCCCATTGTTTCCCCATCTATTTGCCATGAAATAATGGGACTGGATCTTTGTTTTTTGGATGTTGAGTGTTAAGCCGGCTTTCTCTCTCAGTAAAATTCTTTCTCAGTCCTGGAGGCTAAAGGCTTGAAATCAAGGTGTTGGTAAGGTCATCCTCTGGGTGAGGGTACTTCCTGGCCTTTTCTTCTAGTAACCTCAGGCATGCCTTGGCTTGCAGCTGCCGTGCTTCTGTATCTGATTCCATTGTCATGGAGTGTTCTCCCCGAGTGTGTCTGCCTTCTTGTGGAATTTTTCTCTTCTTTGTTTTTTCATTCTGTAAAATGGAATTATAGTTGATGTACAATGTTTTGTTAATTACTACTATACAGCAAAGTGATTCAGTTATTTATATATATAGGCTTCCCTGGGGACTGAGTGGTAAAGAATCCATCTGCAATGCAGAGGACGTGGGAGATGTCGGTTTGATCCCTGGGTGGGGAAGATCCCCTGAAGTAAGGCATGGCAACCCACTCCAGTATTCTTACTGGGAAAATCCTATGAACAGAGGAGCCTGTGGGCTACGGTCCATGGGATCACAAGGAGTTAGAAATGACCGAAGTGACTGAGCATGCAGGCATTTATGTATACATACATTCTTTTTTAACATTCTTTGCCACCATGGCTTATCGTAGGATTTTTGAATATAGTTCTCTGTACTATATAGTAGGACCTTGTTGTTTATCAATTCTACATATTTTATATAAAAAGTACTGTCTGTGGTGTCACACAGAGTCGGACACGGCTGAAGTGACTTAGCAGCAGCTCATATCTGCTAACCCCACCCTTACACTCTATCCCTCCCCAACCTCTCCCTTGGGCAAACGCCAGCCTGTCTTCTATGCCTGTGAATTTTTCTCTTCTATAAGTACATCAGTCATCTTAGATTAGGGCTCATCCCAGTGATCCCATCTTCGCTTGATTACATGTGCCAAGACCCTATTTGTCACATTTACAAGTACCAGGGGCTAGGAGGACTTTAGCAGATCTTTCTGAAGTACCCAATTCAGCCTATGATGCTGTGACTCTATGTTTAGTGTGACCCCTTTCCACTTTCTCAGTCTCCCCTCTTGCTTGTCACTCCCTATGCTCATCCTGAACAGGTTACTCTTGTCCTGTCTGGAATGCCCCAGTCTGGTTGGTGAGCACAATGTGATATTTTACAGCTCAGCTCAAGAGTCACCGTCTTTGGGAAGACTTCCCTGAGTCCAAGTCAGGTTAAGGGCTTCTCTTTTAGGCCCAATATACTGTTTGTCCTGCTGCACTGTAATTATTGATTTGCCTGTCTCTTTCTTACACTAACTCTGAAGTTTTGAAGGCAGAGACTTTTTGTCATACTTAATCGTTGTGTTGTCCTGGCTTAGCACAGTGCTCAGCAGCTGGAAGACACCCAGTAAATGTTTACTGTTGAGTTTGAGGGCTTCTCCCATGGCACTAGTAGTAAAGAACCCGCCTGTGAGTTCCATCTCTGGATCCAGAAGATTCCCTGGAGGACAACATGGCAACCCACTCCAATATTCTTGCCTGGAGAATCCCATGAACAGAGGAGCCTGGCAGGCTGTAGGCCATAGCGCCACAAAGAGTCAGACAAAACTGAAGTGACATAGCATACAACATGAGTAATATTACAAAGGAAGTTTGATAGAACTTAGAAACCAGTAGGGTGTAAAGGAAGAAGAAATAAAGGATTACTTTAGAACTTTGTATATAAGTAGAATTTTGAGGTATGTATGGAAAGGAAAAGCGAAATTCAAAGAGGAGATGATTTGGGGAAAGTATTATAATCCCAATTTAAAAGGGATATGGGATAAATATCTGATAGAGTAAGTAGAGTGGGAGGACAAGGATTGGGCCTTATGGTTGTGTTTCTAGTACTTAGAAATCTGCCTGGCATAAAAGAGACCATCAGTTCATATTTACCACATGAAATGTGCTTCCCTGGTGGCTCAAATGGTAAAGAATATGTCTGCAGTGAAGGAGACCTGGGTTCAGTTCCTGGGTCAGGAAGATCCCCTGGAGAAGGAAATGGCAACCCACTCCAGTGCTCTTGCCTGGAGAATTCTGTGGGCAGAGGAGCCTGGTGGGCTACAGTCCATGGGATCGCAAAGATTCGGACATGGCTGAGCGACTAACTTTCACTTTTTCACGTGAAATGTAAAGCAAATGTTCAGGTCTCCAAATTGGCGTTTCTACTGACCAAATAGAGACGTTGTGGACAGTGAGCTGCTTTGGGAGCTGTGAAGATAAAGCCTTCACCTTTGGGTATTTTGATTTAAAAGTTAGAACAGAATGATTAAAGGGGAAATTTCCAGTAGGTAAATCTAAAGAGCCATGAAAAGAGCTATGGACTTGAAAGTCATAAAAGTCTATTTGGAGATTATCAATATAGAGATGATAATTGAAGATGGAGGTAGATGAAGTTTTAGAGGGATTGGGCATGGAGTGAAAGATTGAAGAACAGAGGTCAGGACTTTGGGAAAACACACATTTGGGTACCAGGAGGTGGAAGTTAAACCAAAGGAGATGGAGACGGCAGCCACAGAATGGATCACTTGGATACGACAGCATCATAGAATCCAGGAAGGAACATAATTTGAATAATAGGAGGTCATTAGCTGTGCCAAATGCTGGAAAAAGATAGAAAATAATGAGGACTGAGAAAAGCTCATCAGCCTTAGCCTAATTCAGTCATTTTTGACCTTCAAGAGACATGCATCAGTGGAGTATTGATAGTTATCTAATCTTAGGTATTTAAAAAGGGGTTTGGTGACAGTAGCAGAGGTGATGTTCGGTAGACCATATAATTAAATTTGTCAAGAAAAGGAGAGAAAGTGGATAATAACTTGGAAGGTCAGAGTGATCAACAAAGGCTTCTTGCTGTCCTTTTGAAAGATGATGTACTTTCGACAAACTTAGTGTTCTATATCTTGAGTGTTTCATTCCCAAATCAGGCTAGAGCTAAAAGAGTGAGTTACAAAGGCGGAGAAATCATGGGGCTTTTGGCCTGACAAACCAGAGAGTGTCCTGCTGGTACTCTGGGGACTCGTGCTTTGTCGTGTGGTCACCACTGGAAAAGAGAAGTGGGGCAGGAAAGGCCACACGAACTTTTTATGGTGGAACAGAAATTGTTAGGTCACAGAGCAGAATCAGCACATTGGAACAGAAGAGACCAAGCAAACATCTCTGTTTATAGATAAAGCACCTGAGGTTCAGAAAGAAACCCTGGGACCTCTGGGTTTTCATGAAAAAGCATCCAAGTTGTCTGATAGGGTGATGGATTTGTTTGCCCTTCTCCTCAGACTGAGGGGAATTCCATGACACCGTTGCTGCTCCCTAAGAGAATACTGGATTGTAGACAAAGCAATAATTGCTGTCTCTGCTTTTTATTGAGGATGTTGCTGATCAGACAGTATTAGCCTCTTTGGGGACACAGCCTCCTTCGCAGACAACTTCTAGAACCAGTTTGGCTGTGGTTTGCAAATAGAAATGGGGAAATAGAGGCCATCTTGTTGGCTCCCCAGGGTCATCATTAACCAAGCCAGCCGGCTGACAAGCCTGTGGCTATGGAAACCAACCTTACTGAGGAAGAGGGATTATAAAAAGAAGCCTCTTTTCTTTTCGATGGAATGATGTCTGTCAATTAGATCTTGTGGAAATATTAGGTTGGATCATTTAATGTTCTCAGTTAATGCTTTATCAGTTTTTTTTTTTTTAATATCCTCTCTTATTTGACCTTTTCTGTTCTGTTGAAGACAGTGATGAATACTGCATTTTTCTTCTCACAAGGGTTTTACATGTGAACTCAGGATATCCTTTGTTTTCACATGTGCAAACTCATAATTTCTACTATGGAGAAAAAATAGTGTGTGGTCCTGGGCATACCTTTGCTGCAGGGGTTCAAAATGATGAAAGAAATAGGAAGCAGGGAGTTGGCTGTATCAGTATCTATCTATATGCAAATTATCAGTTTTCTTCTCAGAAATATATTTCTCATCTTCATTGGGGTCTGGAGTACATATGATATGCCTTATGTGCTACCAACTCTTCCATCTGGTATGTATATATGCAAATGCTACAGGCATACACACACATACACACATTCATACACGTGGATGCCGAAATTCCTCACCTACTCGGAAGCTCCTGATGCAGGGATAATAGATACTAAGATGGAAGCACAGGAGGAGAGTGTGTGTGACAGAAACACAGAAGTGTTTATTAAAGAATTCTTTGGGGTGTGTGCGTGCTCGCTCAGTCACTCCAGTCATGTCCGACTCTGCAGCCCCATAGACTGTAGCCCTGCCAGGCTCCTCTGTCCATGGGATTCTCCAGGCAAGAACGCTGGAGTGGGTTTTCTTTGGGGATTTGAGCTGTTTTCCTCTAAACTTATCTTTTATTTCCCACACTGTTGTACAGTTTTTACATCATTATTCTAGATATCACTGAAAAGCCTGAGGCAGCCTATTTAGAAATGTCTCTAAACATATTAAACTGAATAGCAAGTAAATAATTTCAATCATAACTTGCAGCCAATAAAACCCTTCCAGTAACTGGCAAAATCTCAAAACCTTTGAAGGCTTCCTCTCCAATGACAGAATTCTATACATTCAGAATTTAGAAGGAAATTCTGTGGGTGGCATAAATGAGAAAACATCTCAAGCTTTCAAAACCAGAAATTAGGCATAGTGTTATGTTTCAGTTATGGATGGAGAATATGTCTTCACTTTTCATTCTAAACTGAGACAGTGTCGGAAGCTAACCAGAAACTCTGCCGTGCTTAGGATGTTGAGAAACAGGAGGTATCAATACCCAAGATAAAAGAGATTAGAGGAAAGGTCACCAATAGGAGACACAAAGAAACTAGAGTAGGAGAATCAGCAATGGCCATACACACAAAAGATTCACAGTATGTTAGAGATCACGTTCTATTTTAGAGCAAGACTTCTGCTAGGCTATCTTAAAGAGAAGATTTCCTGTTTTTAAAAATAACTCCAAAGAAGGACCCATGGCTTCTATTGGTAACCCATTAAAATATTTAATAACCCTTTCTCTCAGGATTTAGGTTCATTTGTTCTGTTATAGCCAAGTGAAACTTGTTATGAGTTTAGATAGATGAACTAGCCTGACACTCTCCCCCAGAGTAGTGTAGACAAGAATGTAGACGTTTTTGTAAGTGAGGATTACGGTTAGATACTTACTTTCAAGAAACCAAAATTCCTTTATCCTTAATTTTTATCCTGAATTCCTTTATCCTTAGTCATCTTGATTGCTTCCCACTAAACCCTTCAAAGTGCCCTGAATACGGAAATTATGAACTTGGTTCTTGTCGATGATTATCTCTGGGTCAGACTTCTCATTTTGGGCTCTATAAGAGATGTGAAAATGTTGAAGCAATTTTCAATGTTTTTCCCTTGTAAAATATCTGGTGGGTAATGTTCAGACACACTGAAACCATACGCACAGAAAACTAGTCAATCTAATCACACTAGGACCACAACCTTGTCTAACTCAATGAAACTAAGCCATGCCCATGGGGCAACCCAAGACGGGCGGGTCATGGTGGAGAGATCTGACAGAATGTGGTCCACTGGAGAAGGGAATGGCAAACCACTTCAGTATTCTTGCCTTGAGAACCCCATGAATAGTATGAAAAGGCAAAATGGTAGGATACTGAAAGAGGAACTCCCCAGGTCAGTAGATGCCCAATATGCTACTGGAGATCAGTGGAGAAATAACTCCAGAAAGAATGAAAGGATGGAGCCAAAGCAAAAACAATACCCAGCTGTGGATGTGACTGGTGATAGAAGCAAGGTCCGATGCTGTAAAGAGCAATATTGTATAGGAACCTGGAATGTCAGGTCCATGAACCAAGGCAAATTGGAAGTGGTCAAACAGGAGATGGCAAGAGTGAATGTCGACATTCTAGGAATCAGAAAACTAAAATGGACTGGAATGGGTGAATTTAACTCAGATGACCATTATATCTACTACTGTGGGCAGGAATCCCTCAGAAGAAATGGAGTAGCCATCATGGTCAACAAAAGAGTCTGAAATGCAGTACTTGGATGCAATCTCAAAAACAACAGAATGATCTCTGTTCGTTTACAAGGCAAACCATTCAATATCACAGTAATCCAAGTCTATGCCCCAACCAGTAACGCTGAAGAAGCTGAAGTTGAACGGTTCTATGAAGACCTACATTTTATTTATTTATTTATTTTTTAAAAAGCCAACCTTCCTATTTTTATTTATTTTTTTAAAATTTTATTTTATTTTTAAACTTTACAATATTGTATTGGTTTTGCCAAATATCGAAATGAATCCGCCACAGGTATACATGTGTTCCCCATCCTGAACCCTCCTCCCTCCTCCCTCCCCATACCATCCCTCTGGGTCATCCCAGAGCACCAGCCCCAAGCATCCAGTATCATGCATTGAACCTGGACTGGCGACTCGTTCCATATATGATATTATACGTATTTCAATGCCATTCTCCCAAATCATCCCACCCTCTCCCTCTCCCACAGAGTCCAAAAGACTGTTCTATACATCAGTGTCTCTTTTGCTGTCTCGTATACAGGGTTATTGTTACCATCTTTCTAAATTCCATATATATGCGTTAGTATACTGTATTGGTGTTTTTCTTTCTGGCTTACTTCACTCTGTATAATAGGCTCCAGTTTCATCCACCTCATTAGAACTGATTCAAATGTATTCTTTTTAATGGCTGAGTAATACTCCATCGTGTATATGTACCACAGCTTTCTTATCCATTCATCTACTGATGGACATCTAGGTTGCTTCCATGTCCTGGCTATTATAAACAGTGCTGCGATGAACATTGGGGTACACGTGTCTCTTTCAATTCTGGTTTCCTCAGTGTGTATGCCCAGCAGTGGGATTGCTGGGTCATAAAAACACATTTAGATTTACATAAAAATTATGAAGATACTAAAGAAAGTTTCCATATACCCTACCCACACCCAGTTTGCATGATTATTAGCATCTTACATTAATATGATGCTTTTGTTATAATTAATGAACCAATTGGTATATTATTATTATTAGATTTGTGTCTTTAACATTTGCTTTTCAAAATTGATATTATATAAGGATTTCCGTGCAATAAAGCAGCATTTAAATAAGCCTAAAGTTAAAGAAAGGAAAAGTCATAGTATGATCATATGATCATAATCATATCATAGTCACAGCTGCCTCTTGACAAGACCATAAAAGTGGCCCTTGCTCTTATTTCAACTTAAAAGAATCACTGTGGAAGGCGCCAATGGAGGCGGAGGGTAAAGGGGGGACGTGGTGTAAACGGCATGGCTGCCACGTTGTTCTTGGCGTGGTTTCTGGCGCTCTCTGTTCTCGTTCCTTATGATGCGCGCTCCCCCTCCCCCACCCTACCCGCCCGCCTGCCCCGGTTCTCACTCTCTGTTCTCGGTTCTCGGTGACCCATGCTCCCCTCTCCCCCGCCATAGTGCCCAGCCACCTGCCCCGCTCTCTGCCCTGCCCCGCTCTCTGCCCCGCCCCGCTGCCCAAGTGCTGAGGCGGCTCCTGCTGGTCCCTGGACTTCCCAGTCGAGGCGTTTGTCAGAATGTCCCCAGGAGGGGGATTTGGTGGTGCTAGCAGCAGTGGTGCCCAGCAAACTCTGCATTCCTTCTGGCCTCGTGTCACGGGAGAAATCTGGAATTTAACAGTGAAAGATTTCTGAGTACAGAAACTCCCACTGGCTCGTATTAAGAAGATTATGAAACTGGCCGGCGATGTGAAGATGGTCAGTGCAGAAGCCCCTGTGTTGTTTGCCAAGGAAGCCCAGATTTTTATCACAGAGTTGACTCTTGGGGCCTGGATCCACACAGAGGAGAACCAGCACCAGACTCTTCAGAGGCATGACATTGCCATGGCAATTACAAAATGTGATGAGTTTGACTTTCTCACTGATGTTCCGAGAGATGAGTGGAAACCAGCAAAGCATCAGGAGAAGCTGCGCTGGTATGTGACTCTTGCTGAACCTGTCCAGGACTGCTGCAGGTTGGCTCAGCAGCCCACTGCCAATCCAGTCCCGGGGCAGCAGCAAGGCCAGCAGACCCCCAGCTCCACAAGCACCATCAAGCCTAGGCAGATCATTGGTGCACAGCCTCAGCAGGGCCAGACCACACCCGTGACCATGCAGGTGAAGAAGGTCAGCAGGTCCAGGCCCATCCACACGGTCAAGCCCAGCAGGCCCAGAGCGGCACTGAATGGACCATGCAGGTGATGCATCCCGAACACAGGCAAGATCCAGCAGATCCCGGTGCCCCCGCATGGCGGCCAGCTGCAGTGTACTCGCTTAGCCCAGCCTGTAAGGGGGCCCTTAAGCACCCCATGTGGTGCCGGGACAGACTCAGACGCGTGCCACCAGTGCTCACAGATCATGCAGAGGGAGAGCCAGCAAGAGCAGCAGTTCAGCCAGTTCACGGAGGGACAGAGGAACAGCATGCAGCAAGCTCAAGAGCTCAGAGCCAACTGGAGGGACAGCTTCCAGAGAAGTGGAAGCCAGGAAGTTCCAGAGACCTGGAAATGCAACTCCCCCGCACCTCTTCCCCGCTCACCACACACACCCTCTCCCCACATACAGGGCAGTTGCCTCCTGTGTTGGTTGCTCCCAGCCCCTACAGAGCTCCACTTCCCCTCCTCCCTCCGTTGCCTTGCAGTAGCTGTTGGGTTATCTGGGGCCCCAACCAACTCCAAGGCCTCTAGGAAGCTGCATGCCTCTCTCCCCAGGGTGACCTCACCCTCTCCTCCCCACCCCTCAAAACAGCTCTACCAGATCCAGTGAGTCACCATGCCTCCCGGCCAGGAACTCCCCTAGCTGGTGTTTATCCAGTCAGGTGTCCAGTGCTCTGACAGGCAGAGCCCCCAGGTGAGCCGTGACGTGATGGCGGGCCTGAGCTGGCAAGGCCAAGGACACCCAACACAATTTTGTGCCATTCCGCCCCAGGTGGTGGGCACTGCCTCCCTCCACACAGGACCCTGTGGACCTCAGTGCCTCCTGCAGGCTAGGTCTCTGGTGTAGTAGGTCCCATGCTTGAGGGCCGAGATTTTCCAACAGAAGGATGGAAGATGTAATATTTTTTTATTTCCTTTTTTCCCTTTTTTTTCCTCCAGGCAATCAGTATTTCACTGTGTTGAGCTGTGTGTCCAATGCTATGATATGAAAATATTGAATAGCATATTTATGACATTTTCTCAAAGAGTGTGGCTGAAGAAATATTTCTTTTATTTTTCTTTTTTTGGTTCTTACCACCACTTCTTTTAGGAGTAGATCCCTTTGGGGCTGTGTGTAATCTCCTGACTCTTAGATCAGCTGTTGCCTCAGGATTCGCCACCTTGTTCTGCCCTCAGGTAAAGTTAGGTGACGTGTGTAGCTTCCTTTCCTCTAGTGCTCCTCTCCCCAGGTCCCTGCTCCTGCCCCAGAGCTCCTTGGGTTTGCATTCTGAGGCGGTGGGAACATTCCTTGTATTTAAGAGACTCATTTGTCATGGAGAGTGGATGGTTTCATTCCCAAACCCTTCTCTTCCAGGGACCCAAGGAGACTAGAACTTTGTGCATTTTCCCTCTCCTTCACGCCCCTCATTTTTAACTTTATTTTATTTTTAAATGCATTGAAATTTGTGACAGTCTCCTTTGCTGCATGGACTTCAAACTGCATGAAATGCAATAAATCTCATTTTAGATTAAAAAGAGTCAATGTGGAGGATAACGTACAAGATGACAGAATTTGGAAGCATTCTATTTTTAGGAAATGTCCATTAGCAATTACTTAACATTTTTCACTGTTACTGCTGAGAATTGACCAGTCTGTTTTCCAAAATATGTTGTCCTTTTCTTCTTATATTTTTGTTCCAATTCTGCTAAAAGTCTTTTTCTAATTTTGAATTAAAATACTTTAAAATAACTTATCTTAATTTTTTTCCCCCCTGCTATAATCTTTAGAAGTTATTGCCAAACCGACTTGCAGTGCTCCTTGGATTGCCCTTTTCTACCTCTTGACTAGTTTCCTAATCAGCTCTCCTGGGAGCAGTTTACTGGCTGAGGGATACTGTTTAGGACTGCTGTCCTAAAAAAGTTGAGAAGATGAAGATTACCTTTTCAGTTTTTCTTTTTTCCTTCTTTGGTTTCTTCAATTCCCAAGTGTGGTCCATTTGTCTCTATGATGGACTCCAGTGATCCTTGCTTCCAGGTATTTCTCTCCCTTTGTTTCTAAACCATAGAATATGGGGCAGTTTTGAGGGGATGTTATTTCTGTGATTAAGCTAGAAAAGATTGTGAATTCCTGGCAGACTTTCTCTCTCTTGGCAGCTTTGATGAAATAAATTGCAGCGGTGAAGAGGCCCACGTGGCCCGGAACTGGGGGTTGCTTCTGGTCAATAGTCAGAAAGGAACTGAGGCCCTCAGTACTGCAACAATTATTCCTGCCAATAACCATGTAAATAAGCTTGAAATTGAATCCTTCCCCCATTGAACTTCTGGTTGAGACCCTAGCCCTAAGCAACGTCTTGGTTATAGTCACATGAGGGATCATGAAGCAGAGGATCAAGTTAATACACATCTGTATTTCTGACCCACAGAAACTATATTGTTTCAAGTTGCTAAATTTTGGGCCAGTTTTTAAACACAGGAATAGATAACTAGCATACTAAGGGTTCCTTCACTTTGAAGAATGTGATGAGTCACAAACAAGTCACTCTTTTCTCAAGATAATAAGAATAACATATAATTGTAAAAATTCAGACTTCATGACCCCTAAATAGAAGAGATGTTTTTAGTCTTTTTTAAAGTGTTAAAGTGAAAAAGAACTAAAGAACCTCTTGCTAAAAGTAAAAAAGGAGAGTGAAAAAGTTGGCTTAAAAGTCAACATTCAGAAAACTAAGATCATGGCATCTGGTCCCATCACTTCATGGGAAATAGATGGGGAAACAAACAGTGTCAGACTTTATTTTTTTGGGCTCCAAAATCACTGCAGATGGTGATTGCAGCCATGAAATTAAAAGATGTTGCTCCTTGGAAGAAAAGTTATGACCAACCTAGACAGCATATTAAAAGGCAGTGACATTACTTTGCCAACAAAGGTCTATCTAGTCAAAGCTATGGTTTTTCCAGTAGTTATGTATGGATGTGAGAGTTGGACTATAAAGAAAGCTGAGCACCGAAGAATGGATGCGTTTGAACTGTGGTGTTGGAGAAGACTCTTGAGAGTCCCTTGGACAGCAAGGAGATTCAACCAGTCCATCCTAAAGGAAATCAGCCCTGAATATTCATTGGAAGGACTGATGCTGAAGCTGAAACTCCAATACTTTGGCCACCTGATGTGAAGAACTGACTCATTTGAAAAGCCCCTGATGCTGGGAAAAATTGAGGGTGGGAGGAGAAGGGGACGACAGAGGATGAGATGGTTGGATGGCATCACCAACACAATGGACATGAGTTTGAGTAAGCTCTGGAAGTTGGTGATGGACAGGGAGGCCTGGCCTGTCTGTCGGACATGACTGAGTGACTGAATTGAACTGAAAGTGTTAACAGTAAGAGATCTCAGAGGTGATCTGGTTAATGTTTCTCTAGTATTACATAGAAAACGGAACTATTGATTTTTCCTCTAAAATTGGCTTTACTCCCAATATTCTTTATTTTTTGAAAGCCCCTGGCACTCAGCCTGTAAGCCTGAAAGATCAGAAATTTAGGAGTTAGCCTCGATTCCCTCCTCTTGTGTGTGTCTGCAGTTCCCTCCTCTTATGCGTGCATGCTCAGTCATTCAGTCATGTCTGACTCTTTGTGACCCCTTGGACTATAGCCTGCCAGGCTCCTCTGTGCATGGTATTTCCCAGGCAAGATATTGGAGTAGGTTGTCATTTCCTACTTCAGGGGATCTTCCCAACCTAGGGATTGAACCCAATGTAGGAGTTTTGGCAGGCAGATTCTTTATCACTGAGTCGTTCTCCTTTACTACTGAGTTCAGTTCAGTTCAGTTCAGTTCAGTCACTCAGTCGTGTCCGACTCTTTGCAACCCCATGAATTGCAGCACGCCAGGCCTCCCTGCCCATCACCAACTCCCAAAGTTCACTCAGACTCATGTCCATTGAGTCAGTGATGCCATCCAGCCATCTCATCCTCTGTCGTCCCCTTCTCTTCCTTTTTGTTCATGGGGTTCTCAAGGCAAGAATACTGAAGTGGTCTGCCATTCTCTTCTCCAGTGGACCACATTCTGTCAGATCTCTCCACCATGACCCGCCCGTCTTGGGTTTCCCCAGGGGCATGGCTTAGTTTCATTGAGTTAGATAAGGCTGTGGTCCTAGTGTGATTAGATTGACTAGTTTTCTGTGAGTATGGTTTCAGTGTGTCTGCCCTCTGATGCCCTCTTGCAACACCTACCGTCTTACTTGGGTTTCTCTTACCTTGGGCGTGGGGTACCTCCACCTAAATAACACATCACCATCAAGTCTACTAATTCTGACTCTAAAATATGCCTTAACTCTGTCTACCTTTTCCCATTGCCACCACGCTGATCTAATTTATCTTGTTTCTCACTTGGAACTGCTACCAAGTGAGAGCAGTTTGTGGTAGGCTGTATAATACTTCTCCTCCTATCTCCCCAAAGATGTGCCGTGTTAATGCCCAGAATCTGTGAATATATTACCACACGTGGCAAAAGGGACTTTGCCGATGTAATTAAGCTTACAGATCTTCACATTATCCTGGATTATCTGGATGGGCCCAACCTAATCACATGTGTCCTTAAAGGCAAAGAGTATTTCTTGGCTGAGTCAGAGAGATGTAATGGAACAAAAAGGAGGAGAGATTTGAAGAATGAGAAAGACTCAACCCACCATTGCTGGCTTTGAAGATAGAGGAAGGAGGCCACAAACCAAGGAATGTGGGTGGCTTCTAGAAGCTGAGAATGTCTGAGCTTACAGGGACAAGAAAACAGGGAGCTCAGCTCTACAGCCATAGGGAACTGAATTCTGCCAACAACCTGAATGAGCCAGAAATTGATTCTCCCTTTGAGCCTCCAGAAAAGAAGGCAGTCCTGACGAGTGTAGCTTAGTAAGACATGTCAGACATCAGACCTGCAGAACTGTAGGATAGTAAATTTGTATTGTTTCACCTAATAAGTCCGTGATAGTTTATTCTAGCAGCAATTGAAAACCAATGCAATTTCTCTGAATTCTTCCTAAGTATTCTTCTAGCTCTTAAAACTCTTCTTCACAGGATAGCCAGAATGAACTTAGAAAACAAAAAACAAACAAATTTTGGGACTTCTCTGGTGGTCCAGTGGCTAAGATTCTGTGCTCCCAATGCAGGGGACCCAGGTTTGATCCCTGGTTAGGGAACTAGATCCCACATTGCCACAATGAAAAGATCCTGCGTGCTGTAACTGAAGATCCCATGTGTTGCAACCAAGTTGAAGATCCTGAGTGCTGCAACTAAGACCTGGTGCAGCCAAAGAAATTAAAAAAAATTATATATATATATATGTTGTTTTGTTTTGTTTGTTTGTTAGTTGCTCAGTTGTGTTCGACTCTTTGTGATCCCATGAACTGTATGTGGCCCGCTAGGCTTCTCTGTCCATGGAATTCTCCAGGCAAGAATACTGGAGTGGATCACCATTCCCTTCTCCAGGGGATCTTCCTCACCCAGGGATCGAACCCTGATCTCCTGCATCGCAGGCAGATTTTTTCATATTTTAAAAAACAAAACAAAATTTTGTCAGGTGACTTCCCAGTTGAAACTCCTTTCCATTGTGTTTAGAATAAAGTCCAAGCTCTTTTCTGTGACCCGGAAGCCCTGCGTGCCCAGTCTCTCCAGTCCTGAAGTCAGGCTTCCTCTTCCATCTCACTGGCCTTTTGATTCTCTGAACTTGTTAAGCAGTTTCACACCCTGGGGTTTTCACAGATGCTTAGTGCTCTTCACATGCAGTCTCCTTCTCATTCTTCAATTATCTTCTTAAATGGTGCTAATAATATTTAATGATGTTAGAGAGGCCAAAGTGGCTTTTTCTCACTATCCCATTTAAATATGCTCCATTTTTCTTTATTTTACATTTTAAAAACTATTTCCTTCATAGTACTCTTCTTAACACAAAATCATGTTTGTTTATTTTTTGCGTATTTATTGTCTATTCTTTCAACTAAACTCTAGACTCAGGGAAACCGGGATGATGTTTATTTTGTATTCTCAATACCCAGTGTGCTGTCTAGCACATAGTAGATGCTCAATAAATAGTTTATGAGTAAATAAATGGATACTGCTTCAATGGGATGTTTGTAGGCACTTTTCCAGGGAAATGGTTTTAGAGTCAAACAGGTTTGGGAAATTCAAAATTAAACACAGTTAAATAGATCTTTTTACTGCTAGACTTTGCTGAGGCTTTAATTTGCAAGCAGATTATTCACTGCTAATGGGTCATCAGTCTCTAAATGGGAGCAACTGTTTGTAGCTTTTCTCCTGTTTATTTGACCTGGAATTTCTTTTGCTTGGGGCACCTCTTAGGACAAGTGTTCTGTGATATGTCATTTGGCAAATGCCAGTGTATTTCAAGATCCCCACTTTGTTTTTTGGGTGTGCACCTTGCAGCATGTGGGATCTTAGTTCCCCGACCAGGGATCAAACCTGAGCCCCCTGCATTGGAAGTGTGGCATCTTAACCACTGGACCAGGGAAGTCCCAAGATCGTCACTTTCTAGACAGGGAAACTGTGGCCCGGGAAGATTCTCTGACTTGCCTCGGTCTATTCTGTGAGTTTTTGTAGCAGTCAGGGCTTTCATCAAAGTCTACATTTTAAAGAATGTCTATAGAATCTTTAAACGATTAGCTGAATCAATAAGAAAAGTATTGGTTTAGAGTGAAAATTATAGATGAGAGAGCAGACTATATCAAGAAATTTGGCCTTCTTTGGAAATTGACATTTTTTGATAAAATACCACAACAGAGAAAAAGTTATTCAGATCCCATAATTTAAAATTTAAAAATGCTACCACACCCCTTAACCCCTGCCCAGATCAAAACAAAAATTCATACAATCTAGATTGCTCTAGCTGCCCAGGAGAGGAAGAAGTCAGGCAAGGTCTGACTTTTATTTACTTCCCTGATTGCTATGTTCTTGTGGAAATTTTTGTGTGGGAATTCTGAGAGTGTCTGAGAGTAGAATCCAGATGTTCACTTTCAACATAGGGAATGAGTTGAGTGTTTAAGTGCCTGGCTTTGGAATCCTACAGCTGTGGGTGAGAGACCTCCCTCCATGTCTTACCACCTGTCACATGTAGTACATTATACCAAACCACTCCAAGCCTCTCTTTTCTGCAAACAGAAATAATATAAATTCCATCTTGTGCAATTGTGCAGATGAGATGATGCATGTAAAGAGCTCAGCACATTGCCTGGCCCCAACAAACACTTGTAAATGTGAATTAGTATTTTTAGGAGAAAGCTGTTGATGAGCATTTGTGGGATTTTTGAAAATACTGAGATAGGTTTCACAATTGCTCATTGTTGTCCATTGATTGATTCAAGGTCTCTTTGTAAGACTGTGGAATTTGCAAACCATGGCCTCTGCCTTGGTTTTGAAAAATACCAGCTAAGAAAGAATAGAGTCCACATAAAGTTTCCATCTAGTTCACTTCCTGATCACTTAGTATTTTGCCTGTAAATTGTTGAGTAAGATTCTTGGATCTAACGCAGCATAAACACACACTGGTCATGATTTAATGATAAGCAGCATAGTTAACACCTTGTATCACTAAGGGGTTGTTTCTCAGCTTTGATAGGGCAGATTCAGAGTGCCTTTATTAGGACTTAGAGTAGTCTTCTTCCTAAGGCATGGTCTTTCTAGGGTCTGTCAAATGCTCAGAGTGTCTAGTGAGCTCTCTCTACTTTGGCAGATTGAAACTTGAACATTTCCAGATCTTGTGTGAACTGTGGTAGTTGTTCAGCCCGTAGGTCCCTATAGTTGTTCTTTCCCTGGCTTTGTGGAGTCTTGTTCTATGCATCTGTTGCCTAGTATTCAGCCAAAGACTCAAGAGGGCCCCTGTGCAGGTTTCTGGAACTCCTTTTATTTCTTTATAGCACTTTTTTCAGGTTGGAATTGTGTATTTGTACACACAAATTACCCAGCCCTTTTCTGTCTAGTACCATGCCCCATGAATTCCAGCTGCCTCAGTGGCCTTGAATTCTGATCTGTTTCCTCCCACTCCACACTGAGATTTGCAAAGTACTTCCAGGCTCACCTTGTTCATTTCCCATCTTTCAGGGATCATATTTTGCCTGTTGTCCAACATCTGAAAACAGTTATTTCATATGTCTTGTCAGGTTTAATAATTTTAAGAGGAAAATTTCTCTGTGGTGACCAGAAGCATTAGTCGCTCTGTTGTGTCTGACTCTTTGTGACTCCATAGACTGTAGCCCACCTCTGTCCATGGGATTTTTCCAGGCAAGAATACTGGAGTGGGTTGTCATTTTCTTCTCCAGGTGGCCAGAAGTGGAAGTCCTTTTCCATTTTTAGTCCTCATTACTTTACCGCAGGATCTCTACAATGAAGACTCTCACCTCAGTGCTGTAGTGGTGAGAAATTTGCTTTCACACCATACACAAGTTTCTCTTATGACTAAGGGTCTGAGCAGGACAGGTGTAGGGTATGGATCAGAGAATCAGTCTATCATCAAGAACAGAACGAAATTAACTCATCAATAACTGAAGGAGTACATGTAGCTGTGTGCTTGATATATTTAAGATTCCAGATCATATAGATGATAGCCTATGTGATGGGTTCATTTCTGAACTCTTTTCTAATAAACCTTTATTAGAAACAACTTACTGATTATATTGGTGGTAATTGGAATCATTGTAATCTATGCTTATTTTCATGCTCTATAGCTAGAAAGGCTTGAATCTATCAGAAAAGGACAGGGCTTTCCTATGAGCAAAAACCTTCAAGGTACAGAGTCATGCAAGAAGGCATATTTTCTTTAGTCATCATAAGCACATTAATTATAATGAAATAAGCTAATAATATGGGGCTTCCCTGGCGGCTCAGTTGGTCAAGAATCCCCCCGCAATGCAGGAAAGCAGGAGACCAGGATTTGATCCCTGGGTCAGGAAGATCCCCTGGAGGAGGAAATGGCAACCTACTCCAGTATTCTTGCCTAGAAAATTCCATGGACAGAGGAGCCTGGTAGGCTACATTCCATAGGGTCACAAGACTCAGACACAACTTAGTGACTAAACCAACCAATCAACAAAGCTAATAATATATTTCTATGCCAGTTTCTTCATATATTAACTTGAGTGAGACAATCACATATCGATATCTTTCATAAAGACGTATCAACAAGAATGGGCTATTTCATCCCATAGTATGACTAGGTAAAGAAAAATGCAATAAAATATGATTTAAAGGGCCTAAAGGCTTTCAGTCATAAAAATTGAAAAAAACTCAAGAAAAATAATTAGTTTGTTTTTCTTCTTGGTAGGTGGTAGGGACCCACTGGTGAGAACATGTTCATTAGTAGGTTTTTGCTGCTAAGTGTAGAATGTTTATCTTTGCTTGCAAGTGATATTGCCTGTATCATGAATAACTATGAGGAAAACACAAAAGGAAAATTCCTAAATTTAAATTTGTGTATATATATTGCAGTTCTCTGTTTCAAGTGTCTAATGCCTATTAATTCAAATGCCATGATTTTCTTTTCTTCTCCACGATCATTTTGACTTGGATGAGTTTGGAAAAGCATTTGCAAGAAGATAAAACATCTTTGTTTTATGACTGGTCTGTGGGTCTACTGACTCTAGCCTTCTTAGGGCACTGAACTTTGAGAATTTCCTATCTATTTGTAACTTCAAATAATCTTTAAAAAGGAAACTGCTTTGATGTTTGCCTTTTCATTCTTTTGAGCGTGTAACTTTCTTATGCTAATTGTCTATATAATAATGTGCAATCATCTAATGAAGACGATGGAGTAGTTGGTATCATCCTCCTTTTACAGAGGAGGAATCAGAGGTTGGATGGAAGGATTTGGGAATTTGCCCATCATCACCCACAGACAATTAAGTGTCCTGATCAGAACTGGGACTAAAGAGTAGGTCTAGTAGAACGAGCACTGGTTGAATAGGAGGAAAAGACTTAATTGTAGTTCTTTCCCTGTCCTCAACTTAGGCTAATTTCTTATCTGAGCCTTATTTTCCTCATTTACAGAATACTGGGATAGGATAGGCAAGCTTCCAGGGCCTTTCAGCTGACATGTTATGGTCATTTGACTCCCTCTGACTTTTCTCCCAGAGTACATTACTTCCTTGGCCTTTTATCTGTAAATACCTGGGTCACGTTTAATTTGCATTTCTCCACTCTGCCTGTGCCCCAGTGATACATTTTTTTCACTGTAAGTAGTTTTGCTGACCCCACTCCAGTACTCTTGCCTGGAAAACCCCATGGATGGAGGAGCCTGGTGGGCTGCAGTCCATGGGGTTGCGAAGAGTCGGACACGACTGAGCGACTTCACTTTCACTTTTCACTTTCATGCACTGGAGAAGGAAATGGCAACCCACTCCAGTGTTCTTGCCTGGAGAATCCCAGGGACGGGGGAGCCTGGTGGACTGCTGTCTATGGGGTCGCACAGAGTCGGACACGACTGAAGCGACTTAGCAGCAGCAGCAGCAGTTTTTCTGAAAAGCTTAAAAGAAAAAAACATTTAGTCACATAGCCTGTGTTAACTGTGTGATTTAGAAGCTGTCTGGTTGACTTTCTCATTACTCTTTTAATATTTTACTATTGTAATAAATGGTATTTTTATTACAAATTTACCTAAGCTTATGTAGTTCAACTAAAGTATGGGAAAAGCCATCACTGTATTTTCAGATTCGGTCACCTGCAAATCCCTAAGTATTCACCATTGTTTTCATTACTATCACTTTTGTGATCATGGCTCTCATACTACCCTTATTACAATATGACAAGGGAAGGTAATCAATAACTTACCTTCCTTACAAAGATGGGGCTAGAAAAGAAAACTAAAGAATGGTTATTTCCATGCTGTTTTTTATACTCCTGAACTTAAGGACATTATGTTGAAGTATTTCAAGATAAAATATGTGCTTCAAAGTCTTCAAAATAATTAAAAAATATAATTGTAAAATAATGAAGAACTGCTAAGACTATTGGACCTTTCAACTAGGTTCTGAAATGCATACCAAAGTTTTGTGTTTTTGGAGCCCATTTCCGGACTTTTCTGTGACTGATAAGTCTCTACTTTGCTATTAAAATTGTGATTTCAGTTTCAGACAGTTGAGCCATAAATTGCTGAGATCTGGGATAAATGGCCAATTATATTAGAACAAATGTCTATTGTTTTATTTGGGGAAGGGGAGAGTTCACTGTACTACTTACTTAGAGTGATTATTTCAAATTTTCCTCCTGAAGAAAAAGTCCATGCCATATTTGTGGAAATGGTTAAGTGACCACAAGAACGAAGAATTCGGGGATGATTTAGTGCAGATCATCTTGCAGGTTTCCCGGCATGAGCATTTTAAACAGTCCTATGTTGTGTCCAGGTTTGCCAAAGTGTAATCTGTGAGCAATTGAGGCAAAATGAAAATCAGAAACCTAGGAGAGTAATATTGTTTTGGAATTGTTAAGCAAAAGACCTTGGTTTGGGTTGTTACGTCTGGAACCAAAATGTCACATGTGGCATACATCACTTGAAGTTTATTATTTTAACCTTTAGGCCTCCTTGTTGAAAATGTGTGCTATTCTGTGCCTTGCATCCCGGTATAAGCATTTCTATTCTATTGTATGTGAGTCTGTGCCAGCTACATGGTGAGCATGGTGAAACCATAGCTTGGATGGCTAGAAGGGCCCCTCTGTGGTTCCGCCCTTTTACTGGAACTGCCAAACCCAATAGGTTCGAGGGGGTGCTTAAAAATGAAAGCATGGCACCAGGTAATTGAAACCATTCCCTACACATCTGGGGAAAAACCCAATCTAGTCACACTCTCTGCTGAAAAAGAAATCATCCCACGCTATTGCCAGGAGTTGCAGGAAAGTAAAAGTGGTGTCATTTTATGTTTACAGAAGCATTTAGCATTTTCTCGGACAGACTCAAAAGCTTGTGGTTACAAAGTGTGAAATTCTTATTAAAATTCCTCATGAAATCAACAGGACCCATGTCTGGCAATTGTTCCAAGGCCTCCTTTCTTTCCATTTGTACATTGTGGCAGTTATCCTACTGATCCATTCTCTTCTCCATAGCAAACAAACCTACCCTACTTTCCCATTCATTTGCTGATTTGTCCTAGTCAGGAAAATTTTAATTTGTCATTCATGGTAAGTTTACCCTCAATGCCATGGCCTCCTTCATGCTGGCAAGAGGCAGATTGCCCTCTGGGATTAATCAATGGTTTTGACCCCAACAGAAGAGCTAGGTATGATGACAGGGAGTGTGTGTTTTGCTTTTAAATCTAAGTAAAGATTTATGGATTCAGAATTTGATATCCTTGTGCAGAATTGTGAACCTTCCACATGCAGTCCAAAGTTACTTGCCAGCAATGGATTTGTATGTCCTCCAACGTTTCATGTTGCTTTCAGTGATAATAGTAATACGACACTCTATTTCTGAGCTTCTTTCACTATCGTGGTTATTCTTACAGTAATAGCTTTTGGGACAGATGGGGTAGGAATTATTTCTTCCACTTTGAAAATGAAGATCTTGAGGCTCAGAAAAGTTAATAGCTTACTCAAGGTTGCACAGCTTGTGAAAGTTGGACTTAGCTGTCAGACAGGTCTTCTCACCTTGAATCCTATATTTTTTCCGTTAGCATGTGGTACCTCTTAGGTTTGTTACATCTTCTCACCAAAGAAAATTTTATTTTGGACAAGTTTTCAAAGCAGTTTTGATGGAATGTGTTCAAATGCTGTTTACATGGAACCGACAGCATGGAAATGTGCGATTTCTCAATCAGGATGGTGCTTGTTATCTTGGAATCCTGGAACTGTCGAGGATCAGTGTGAAATGGTTTCATCCTTCTCTGTTTGTCTAAGCGGAATAATTTGCCCATTCTTTTGCTCTTGTACATTCTTCTATTTATAATATAGGTAGTCATGTATCTGTATATTTCTACATCTCAAATGTAAGCTCCTGATGCCCAGTTATCATCGTATTCATCTCTGTATGCTTCATTGAACTTTTTTCCAGTGTCTTGCATGACATAAATACTCAGTGAATATTTAGTAAAAAGAATCAAAGATGAGATAGCAGGGTTTCAAGAGTCCAGATGTACTTCTGTGTACCATTTGTATCAGTCCTGCCCCGTATAACTTTCTGCAGTGATGGAAGTGCTTCATATTTGAGCTGTCCAACACAAGAGCCATTAGTGGCTAATGTGATTTGGGAACATAATTCTTTAATTAATATAAAGTAATTTAAATTTAAATAGCTGCATGTGGCTGATGGTTACTGTATTAGACAGTGTAGTTCAAAATTTTCATGTATTTGAATGTTGTTGGATCTCTCAAATCTGACTGTATTTAGGTCCCTCCCTATATACAGGTGATTTTCACTATGTTTTTGGTGGGGTTGCAGAGCCAGTAAGGTGATGAGGGGTGCACAGAGACTTTCCCTTGCACCTGAGGTGGAGGTCCTCCCTGCCCTTTGAGCCCCTCTGCCCGCCCCCCCCCCACCCCCGCGCTGTCCTGGAGTGTTTTCTGGAAAGCGGGAGTGACTTGTCTCTTGGAGTTGCAAAGTGTTGGAATGGGCTCAAGGAGATGACGGTGGGGATTTCTCAGTTCTTAAGGGTCAATGTTATTTTGTCTGGATCTGTAGGAGAGAAAATGTCCATCATTTCCAAAAAAAAAAAGCAAGTCTGCAGTCAGAAGAAAGAGGAGGGTAGGCAGCTAACATTTGTCGAACAGGTTTCCTCATACACAGTCTGGGTGCTGGTCCACTTGGGCTGAGAATCTTTAGGCTTTGCCTCTCTCCTTAACACAGAAGGCAGTATACATCACCTGTAACCATTAATTTCTGCATTTCTTCTTGTTGTGAAACTTTTAAATTCCTGCTCTGAAGATGTCAGCTAGGAATTAATAGAAAAATCTGCCCCCATCGCCCTTCCCCAGCAGTAGCAGAGACTGCCCAGGAAGGGAGAGATGCTATTCATGCAGGGTGGACCCTTTTATCTCCCCGGCTTCTAAGAACCCCCATTCCTCATCCTATGGCTTCAGCTAACTGCTCTGGAGGAGGCAAAAGGTTAAACACAGAGAGAGGCAGGAGTGAAATGGCAGCCAAATGGGAGAGCCCAAGTAGGTCATTGAATAGGTATCTATGTGTTATGATGTGATTCTGGTGACGAGTTCTTTCTCAGGATGTAAACAGGGTTATAAAAACAGAGTTTTGAGATCTTTGTGCTCTGTTAGAAGTAAAACAAATATTTAGGAAATGGCAATAGGTGCATTGTTAGTAGCTACTATCAGTGAATCCTAAATTTCAGAATTAAAACTTGAAATTTAAGGACTGGCATCATTATTTGTGAAAGGACTTGAGAGTAGCTACTGAGATTCAAAACGCAGGATCTGCCCTGAAGTGCTTACTAGCTCAGGCTGACAAAACCAGTAGATATTAATATTCTGTATTGTATATGAAACTGGCACTGAAAATTGTTTTTCCTTTTAAAAAATATGTTCAGATTAACATTTTAACTTTTTTTCCTTTTTCTGGTGGAGGTGGGAGGTAAGCATTATCTGTCCCTTTAGGCATAAGACAAAAGCAAATCACAGACAGGGAAGTGACCTGGCTAAGCTCTCAGAGTAGTCATGTCTCTATCTACACTGGCATTTGAACAGGGAACTTCAAACCCAGCAGCCACCAAGCTGGCCTTCTCCTCAGGAGTAAGATGACAGCTCCAATCTCTTAGCAGATGTAAAGGATCTTGTGTATATAGAATACATAAGTAAATGTGCGCAGGAGGGAAAGAGACTCAGTCTGGTAAAACTGATGGAGAGAAGACAAATTACCTGGACTCAGTTCTGGTTCACTGAACTTTTTTTTAAATAAGCTTTTGGTTTTGAAATAATTTTAAATGTATAGAAAAGCTCCAAAGATAATACAGATGGTTCCCATATAAATGTCATCGTTTCCCCTGATATTAGCATTTTATATTTGATTTCTTTAATTTTGCAGTCATTTTGAATGCATGCATGCATGCCTGTATGCTCAGTCTCTCAGTTGTGTCTGACTCTTTGCGACCCAATGGACCTGCCAGCCTCCTCTGTCCATAGACTCCTCCAGGCAAGAATACTGGAGTGGTTTGCCAGTGTCCAGGGGATCTTCCCTACCCAGGAATCAAACCTGTTCTCCCTAAATGCATGATTATCCCTTAAATAGAGCCTTGTCTACAAGTGGGTTTGTTTCTATCACTTTCCTATAACATTTTCCAAAAATTTACTGCCAAGAGAGGCTAACCTATATGTCTGATGAAGATTCAATAAGTGAACACTAAAATTGCTATTATAAAGTCACTGGAGAGTTTTACCCACAGCTGCCATTGCTACAAAAGGGGAAGGAAGAGAAGAAAGAATATTTGATAGCATAACAGAAGAAATAACTTTCAACTAAAAGGAGAGCCTTTTCTGGTAACTTTCAGTTCAGAAGGCTCTTCTTCCAACAGGAACCATTGAGGCTATATCGCAATGTGGCAACGACAGACAGTTTTTCAAAAAGTGTTTTACTAAATAAACATCAAAGAAGATATGCATTTCCCCAAATCCTTCTATTTGTTGAACTATAAATAGAAACAGAATTAACTAGGACTAGAAAAATGTGGTTGATGGTGGAGGTTCAGGAGGGAGGAGCCATGGGTGTACCTATGGCTGATTCTTGTTGATGTGTGACAGAAAACCACAAACTTCTGTAAAGCAATTATCCTTCAATTAGAAAATAGTGGCAAAAAAAGTTTAAAAAAATTGGTTGATAGTGATGCTCAACTTTGAAGTTGGGACTCTGAGCAATTGCAGATTGAGTGGGGAATTTCTACAATGCTTGCAAGGAGGTGAATCACAGATCAGTGGAGGATATGGAAGTGTGTGGGACCCAAGAAGATCAGAATGCCACAGAGAAGTGCCACTGATGAAGAGTACACGGGAAGGACCCAGCCTGGGTTTCCTGTCATTCGGTGAGGAGCAACCAACACCACGTACTGCACTAATACAACAATTATATTTGTTTGTTTTTTGAGTTCCTTAAATTTGCATTTCTGCTTAAGCAAAAAACTATGGAAGAAAGGATATGACATTTCTAATATTCGACGATTTTTATCCCTCAAACTGGGGCTTCCACATTGTTTCCCCTCAGTTCAGTTCAGGCGCTCAGTTGTGTCCAACTCTTTGCTACCCCATGAACCACAGCACGCCAGGCCTCCCTGTCCATCACCAACTCCCGGAGTTTACTCAAACCCATGTCCATCGAGTCGGTGATGCCATCCAACCATCTCATCCTCTGTCTTCCCCTTCTCCTCTTGCCTTCAGTCTTTCCCAGCATCAGGGTCTTTTCAGATGAGTCAGCTCTTCGCATCAGGTGGCCAAAGTATTGGAGTTTCAGCTTCAGCATCAGTCCTTCCAATGAACACCCAGGACTGATCTCCTTTAGGATGGGCTGGTTGGATCTCCTTGCAGTCCAAGGGACTCTCAAGAGTCTTCTTCAATACCACAGTTCAAAATCATCAGTTCTTTGGCACTCAGCTTTCTTTATAGTCCAACTCTCACATCCATACATGACCACTGGAAAAACCATAGCCTTGACTAGACGGACCTTTGTTGACAAAGTAATGCCTCTGCTTTTGAATATGCTATCTAGGTTGGTCATAACTGTCCTTCCAAGGAGTAAGCGTCTTTTAATTTTATGGCTGCAATCACCATCTGCAGTGATTTTGGAGCCCCCCAAAATAAAGTCTGACACTGTTTCCACTGTTTCCCCATGTATTTGCCATGAAGTGATGGGACCAGATGCCATGATCTTAGTTTTCTGAATGTTGAGCTTTAAAAAGCCAACTTTTTTCACTCTCCTCTTTCACTTTCATCAAGAGGCTCTTTAGTTCTTCTTCACTTTCTGCCATAAGGGTGGTGTCATCTGCATATCTGAGGTGATTGATATTTCTCCTGGCAATCTTGATTCCAGCTTGTGCTTCTTCCAGTCCAGCGTTTCTCATGATGTACTCTGCATATAAGTTAGATAAGCAGGGTGACAATATACAGCCTTGACATACTCCTTTTCCTATTTGGAACCACCCTGTTGTTCCATGTCCAGTTCTAACTGTTGCTTCCTGACCTGCATATAGGTTTCTCAAGAGGCAGGTCAGGTGGTCTGGTATTCCCATCTCTTGAAGAATTTTCCACAGTTTATTGTGATCCACACAGTCAAAGACTTTGGCATAGTCAACAAAGCAGAAATAGATGTTTTTCTGGAACTCTCTTGCTTTTTCGATGATCCAGAGGATGTTGGCAATTTGATCTCTGGTTCGTCTGCCTTTTCTAAAAGGAGCTTGAACATCTGGAAGTTCACGGTTCATGTACTGATGAAGACTGGCTTGGAGAATTTTGAGCATTACTTTACTAGCGTGTGAGATGAGTGCAATTGTGTGGTAGTTTGAACATTCTTTGGCATTGCCTTTCTTTGGGATTGGAATGAAAACTGACCTTTTCCAGTCCTGTGGCCACTGCTGAATTTTCCAAATTTGCTGGCATATTGAGTGCAGCACTTTCACAGCATCATCTTTTAGGATTTGAAATAGCTCAACTGGAATTCCATCACCTCCGCTAGCTTTGTTCTTAGTGATGCTTCCTAAGGCCCACTTGACTTCACATTCCAGAGTGTCTGGTTCTATCACACCATGGTGATTATCTGGGTCATGAAGATCTTTTTTGTATAGTTCTTCTGTGTATTCTTGTCACCTCTTCTTAATATATTCTGCTTCTGTTAGGTCCATACCATCTCTGTCCTTTATTGAACCCTTCTTTGCATGAAATGTTCCCTTGGTATCTCTAATTTTCTTAAAGAGATCTCTAGTCTTTCCCATTCTATTGTTTTCCTCTATTTCTTTGCATTGATTGGTGAGGAGGGCGTTCTTATATCTCCTTGCTATTCTTTGGAACTGCATTCAGATGGATATATCTTTCCTTTTCTCCTTTGCTTTTTGCTTCTCTTCTTTTCACAGTTATTTGTAAGGCCTGCTCAGACAGCCATTTTGCTTTTTTGTATTTCTTTTTCTTGGGGATGGTCATGTTCCCCCTAATGCCTAGTAAATTAAAACTGGTTAATTAAAAGATTTTTCACTTGTTTTCACTTTATGTTTTTGTTGTTGTTTTTTTTAAACTTGAAAGTAAAGAACAGTTATTTGAGCTAGAAAAATCCAACTGACATTTGCTATGAGAATACCTAGAATAGGCAGACAGATGAGCAGACCCTTTGACAAAATGCAGTCTTCCTGTGTGTCAGACCATTGATATTAATTTTATATTTTCTTCCCAGGATTAAATTGGTTGTGTGTATTTAGATTTTTGAATTTTACAGATTTAGTAGTATGTAGCATTTCCCCCACCCCCAGGGATCTAAGAAAGTGTATCTGAAAAAATGATTACTTATCATTACATTTAATTCTCAACCATAAGGTGGCATCACATCACTTGTTATGTCAAACAAGCCGACTTTTTCTGCTCACTTAAATGACTAATACTCTGCACATGCCTTCAAGTTATAGGTGTAACATATGGTTGAATTTTGAAGTTTAGAAGCAAACATTGGAAACTGGCATCTTCATATAGGTGTTTAGCATTTTTGTCCTTATATTTGATCTTTTTATATTATGTCTGAGAAGTTAGTAATAGAATAAGCTATTACTATATTAGCTAATACTATGTTTTGTCTCATTAAAATATGTAAGGCAGTTTCTTGCATATATAGAAGCTTCTCAAAAATATTCACTGCATGATTAAATTAAAATATTCCTTTAATAGGCCTTACCCTCAGGAATTCGTTTTCTCATTTGTCAAGTTGAATTTACAGCATACTTTTATTGCTATGACCCATTTCTTACCAGAATAAGAAGCTTATTTTCATGAAGAAGTTAAACCCAACTGAACACATTTAATTTCCCTACTACCCTTTAAAAACACATTACTTTTTCAAAAACATACCACCTTTCTTTGCTTAATTAGAAATGTCCAGAACTTGCAAATTACGTAAATATGCTGGTTTACTTTCTCTAGTTGGTTCATTGAAAATTATAGTTTAGTTTTGAAAAACTGAATAGAAGTTTTGCTTCATTTTCCTCTGTAAAACATCTTGTACCTTTGTAGAAAACATTATAAACACTTTCTGTATAAAACCTCTCTTCAGATGGAGTGATTTTGTTCTTGGAACTCGTGTGTGTGTGTGTGTGTGTGTGTGTGTATGACAGAAGTTTTATTACAGTGAAAAAGGACAGAGGAACCTTCTGACACAATCATCAGAAGAGGGATGGAGAGTGCCCCCCACCACGGTAGTCTTGTCAGTTCAGTTCAGTTCAGTCGCTCAGTTGTGTCTGACTCTTTGCGACCCCATGGACTGCAGCACACTTCCCTGTCCATCAGGTTTCCCTGACCATCACCAACTCCCGGAGCTTGCTCATACTCATGTCCATCGAGTTGGTGATGCCATCCAACCATCTCACCCTCTGTTGTCTCCTTCTCCCCCTGCCTTCAATCTTTTCCAGCATCAGGGTCTTTTCCAATGAGTCAGTTCTTTGCATCAAGTGGCCAAAGTATTGGAGTTTCAGCTTCAGCATCAGCCCTTCCAATGAATATTCAGGACTGATCTCCTTTAGGATGGGCTGGTTGGATCTCCTTGCAGTCCAAGGAACTCTTAAGAATCTTCTGCAACACCACAGTTCAAAAGCATCAATTCTTCAGTGCTCAGCTTTCTTAATAGTCAAATTCTCACATCCATACATGAGTACTGGAAAAACGATAGCGTTGACTAGATGGACGTTTGTTGGGAAAGTAATATCTCTGCTTTTGAATACACTGTCTTGGTTGGTCATAGCTTTTCTTCCAAGGAGTAAGAGTCTTTTAATTTCATGATTGCAATCACCATCTGCAGTGATTTTGGAGCCCCCAAAATAAAGTCTTTATTCCCATGGCTAAAGTTGGTAGTCTTATCAAGGCCTTATATACTTTTACCAGATCCACTCCCACAACATACATCTTAAGAAAGCAAGATTAGTCAGAAGGTTCTTGTTAAGAAGAAGAAAGGTCCTCAAGCAAGTTACATGGTTGTTATATAATCATTAGTACAGAGCTTAAGGAGAAACACCCTTGAGCAAGATGAATTGTTTTTTTGTCTGATCATTAGCTCTGGGCTTAAAGAAAAAGTGTCTTTTGTGACTAAGACAAAGGAATGTAGAAAGAAAAGTTTGTCCTTTACTTCTCCTCCAGAATGCTGGACCCCTTTCTCCTCCTTGAGAACCCTGTACCCATTCCTCCTTCAGGGCCCCAGACTCCTTATCAGCCTACTTAAGAATTGTTCTTGGAACTTTTTGTTTAGGGTTTTGTGGGAGGTTAGTGCCACTTGGTTTGCAGGGAATACTCCCACAAGGTGTGTTGTAAGGCACCTTAAAAGTTTAGTTAGGAATTTGGAGGTTGCAGTAAGGAGACATCTCTCTAAATGAGTGAGAACAGTGTTTCTATTACATTGATTGAACTGATTCCATGAATTGAGGTTTGACTGTAACCGCTCCAGGTGGCCCTAGTGGTAAAGAATTCACCTGCCAATGCAGGAGACGCAAGAGATGTGGGTTCGTTTCTGAGGTTGAGAAGATCCTCTGGAAAAGGAAATGGCAACCCTCTCCAGTATTCTTGCCTGGAAAATTCCATGGACAGAGGAGCCTGGTGGACCATACTCCATGGGGCTGCAAAGAATCAGAGACAAGTGAGCACACACTGGATATTAAATCTCCCTTTCCCCCCCTCATTGGAGCTACGATTTAAAAATAACTGTTTCTCTCTTCTGCAAATAAAAGGCATTATATCCTTACTATTTTTTGCTCAGAGCTTAAGTGAAAAGTCAAAGTGAAACAAACAGGGTAGTGTAAAATAGAGTGAGGAGGTATTTGTAGGAAGAGGTTAAGGTTAAGGAAGGCACATTTGAAAAGATGACCTTGTTATAAGCTGAGTTAGAGCCAGCCCTGTATTTGGTCTTGATTTGGTTGGGTGGAGAACGCAATGGTTGTGGTCAAGGAGAACATTCCAGAAAGTGACTAGCCTGTGTGAAGGCTGTGTGTTGGGAAAGAGCTTAGTATGTAACAGAGAAGAAACAGAAATAAGGACTGTGTGGCTAGAGCCATGGAATTATAGAAGCTGGGACTGTGGGAAGGTAAGTGGGCGGGGTGGGTTAGTACCGTGGTAAGAACTTCAGTTCAGTTCAGTTCAGTTCAGTCGCTTAGTCGTGTCTGACTCTTTGCGACCCCATGAACTGCAGCACGCCAGGCCTCCCTGTCTGTCACCAACTCCTGGAGTTCAGTCAAACTCATGTCCATCGAGTCGGTGATGCCATCCAGCCATCTCATCCTCTGTTGTCCCCTTCTCCTCCTGCCCCCAATCCCTCCCAGCATCAGTCTTTTCCAATGAGTCAACTCTTCACATGAGGTGGCCAGAGTACTGGAGTTTCAGCTTTAGCATCATTCCTTCCAAAGAACACCCAGGGCTGATCTCCTTTAGAATGGACTGGTTGGATCTCCTTGCAGTCCAGGGGACTCTCAAGAGTCTTCTCTAACACCACAGTTCAAAAGCATCAATTCTTTGGTGCTCATCCTTCTTCACAGTCCAACTGTCACATCTATACATGACCACTGGAAAAACCATAGCCTTGACTAGATGGACCTTTGTTGGCAAAGTAATGCCTCTGCTTTTGAATATGGTATCTAGGTTGGTCATAACTTTTCTTCCAAGGAGTAAGTGTCTTTTAATTTCATGGCCGCAATCACCATCTGCAATTTTGGAGCCCCCAAAAATAAAGTCTGACACTGTTTCCATTGTTTCCTCATCTATTTCCCATGAAGTGATGGGACCAGATGCCATGATCTTAGTTTTCTGAATGTTGAGCTTTAAGCCAAGAACTTAGGATCTTTTAAATGCAATAGAAAGCAGGTGAAGAGTTTTGCTTAGGGAAGTTACCTGATCTTATCTACATTTTTAAAAGCTCGCTCTGGTTCATCAAACAGTGGAATAGATAAATAAGTTGAGAGATACTCATACAATGATATACTCTCTGATGTACTCATAGCAAGGAGAATGAACGGTCACTGCTACACACAATGGCATGAAGCAACAAGCCAACCCAAGTGCATTGTTGAGTGAAAAAATCAAATACAGTAAGGAGTGCACTGTATGGCAGCATCAGGTCTTTTCCAAAGAGTCAGTTCTCTGCTTGTTACTGTTTCTCTATTAAAAATGCTAACTCTTGATTTTATATATCTTTTCCTTATGATATTAATAGTAAAAACTTGAGATTTTACCTGGGGACAGATACTTAATCCTTTCTATTCAAATAACCACATTACTTTTTCTATGATGAGTTATATTATGTTTTTTTTTTTTTTTCCATTTTACCTATTCTAGGATTCATGTCAAAACTGGGAGTAGTAGGAGTATCTGACTATTTAATTAACATAATAGCATTATATTCTACTATGCTGTAAAGATGGTGAAAACAGGTAAAAAAAAAAGTTGTTTAAAAATCTGCAATGCTTCCAAAGTCAAGAGCTAAGTCTTTGTGTCATCATATAAAGTGTAAATTGCATTTGATCATTTGGATGTTAAATAGCAAGTTTCTCAGTCCCCCTCACTGCCCTGCTTAAGAAATAAGGTAAGTTTTATGTCTTTTTCGGTCATTGCATGGCCTGTCAGATTTCTGAAGAGAGGCTTGGGATGGAGAGGCCCCTGACGGGTGCAGCAGGGGCTCTTTAAGTTGTGAGCACTGAAGTGTCTCAGCTGGGCTGCTGAGATGTGGAGGCGGTACACAGTGAATTCTGACCCTGTAACCTTTTCTATTGAAATTGAATCTTCAGATTCATATCCATCAAATTGACATGTGCTAGTCTGAGGAAAAAACAATGTTGGAAATGGTCTACTGAAAGTAATTTACTCCCTCATCTATCATGTTCTCAAATAGTCTGCATTTGAGCAAAGCAGTGGGTGTATAATACCCATATTCTAAAAGCTGAGAAGCCCTGGGGAAGGGGACTTTCATTTTATTCTTTCTTTCTCTCTCTCTCTCTATATATATATATTCACACAAACATATAAAGTAAAAGTAGAAGAGGTAAATGACATTTAAAATTCATATTTAAGTTTATATATAGTGTATATATGTATGTATATATAAGTATACACACACACACACACACACACATATATGTTTTAGCTAGACTTGAATTCACTTCCACATATCAGAAAAGGAGAAAATTATTCCTCCTGGTCAGTATTAGGTTTTCAGAATGTACACATGGAAAATCGTTAATGGAAACCACCCCAATTAGATTTATTTTGCATCATGCTTCACTGAGTACAGAAGTCATTTAGAACACTTTAATTTTTTTCCTCTGAGACTATCACAAAACATAACCCCCAAAGCAGGGGTGGGGTGGATGGGGGAAAAATGATCTGCAAATATTTGCTTGATGCAAATGCACTTTCTTGCTTAGTTAGAGTGAAATCAATACCAACCTCCAGATTTGTTGACCTGTTCATGAGATGGAAACTAAAATGTGAGAGAAAATGGAAGTTCTCCCCAATGATAGATTTTTTCCTCTTCCACATGCAGCTAGCGTGAACAGTCTAATGACTGGCAAGATCCGCAGACCTCTGTATAGTGCTGAGGAATGTCGTGGAGAGAGGGCATGCTTTACCTTTATCACTGTGCCTTAATCTTCTTAGATTTTTCTACAAAGAAATCATATTAATCAAATCGCCTTTCTGCTGTATGAAAGGTGAAGACTGACTAATACTTGACTTTGGGTGAAATTGAATATAGAAGAAAATCCTGACTTGAAATAATACCAGACTTTTTATAATCCTGTGTTGTTGGAGTCTTAGTTCAGGATTGCGATTTTCACCTCAGGTTTTGTGAAATTTCAGAGTCCTGCCAGCGAGCCAGATAGGTACTGCACACTTTTTAGAGGCAAAGCAAAACAAGACAAAACAATAACAAAACTCAAAACAAAAAGAACAAAAACAAAACACTAAATGTATTGAAACATAAAAAGAAATATTTGTTTGAAAATGTTTAGGTTTCATTATGTATCTTCAAATCAAATAAAGAACAGCAATTGTATGCTGTCAGTACAAAAAGGCAGAAACTGCTGTTCATCTGGTTCATAAAGTTTACTGTTTACAACTGAGATACAAAATGTCTAAATTCTGAGTTTTGAAAAACTTAATTCATAATCTACATATGTAAAATATGGTTACTTCAAAGTGCTTTTCCTGGGGAAAATATCTACTTATTTCAATAATTCACTTATTATTTTTGGAAGGCTGTGAAATTTTTTTTTAAATCTGTTAGCATATCTGAATAACTTTTGAGGGGAGGCTGACTTTTTGGAAAAGCATGAAGTCATTAAGAATTGAGAGCCCAGTATTACTGAAAGTGAAGTAAGTCAGAAAGAGAAAAAAACAAACATTGCATATTAAAGCATATACATGGAATCTAGAAAAATGGTCCTGATGAATCTATTTGCAGGGCAGGAATAGAGACGCAGACATAGAAAACAGGTTTGGGACACGGTGGGGCATGGAGTGAAGAGAAGTGAAGTCGCTCAGTCGTGTCCGACTCTTAGCAACCCCATGGACTGCAGCCTACCAGGCTCCTCCGTCCATGGGATTTTCCAGGCAAGAGTACTGGAGTGGGGGTGCCATTGCCTTCTCCGCATGGAGAGGGTGGGACAAATTGAAAAAGTAGTGTTGAAACATATACGTTACCGTAGATTACACAGATAGCTAGTAGGAAGTTACTGTATAACACAGGGAGCTCAACCTAGTATGCTGCGACAACCTAGAGGGGTGGGAAGGGGTGGGGAGTGGAGGGGGATTCAAAAGGGAAAGGACATATGTGTACTTACGGCTGATTCACTTTGTTGTATGGCAGAAGCCAACACAGCCTTGTAAAGCAGTTATCCTCCAAATAAAAATAAGAATTAAAAAATAAAGAATTGAGAGCCCAGGAATAAACCCAGGCGTATATTATCAACTTATCTTAGATAAGGGTGCCAAGAATACACAATGGGAAAAGGAGAGTCTCTTCAATAAATGGTGTTAGGAAAATTGGACATCCACATGCAGAAAATGGAATCGAATCCTTATTTTACAAAATACACAAACATTAACTCAAGGTGAATTAAAGACATAAACATAAGCCTCAAAAGCGTAAAACTAGAAGATAACATAGGTGAAAGTGTTTCTTGACATTGGTCTTGGTAATGAGTTCTTGGATATGACACAAAAAATATTGGCAACAAAAACAAAAGTAGACAGTTTGGACTACATCAAACTAAAAAACTTCTGCACAGCAAAAGAAACAATCAAAAAATAAAATAGATAAAAATGTAACCATTTGAGTGGGAAAAAGTATTTGCAAACTATCTATCTGATAAGGAGTTACTATCCAAAAAATATAAGGAACTCACACAATTCAATACCAAAAAACCAAATAAACAATTAAAAATTGGGCATAGGAACTGAATAGACATTTTCCCAAGTGGCTTGCAGGTAAAAAAGTGTTCAATATTGCTGATCAGGGAAATGCAAATCAAAACCACAATGAAATATCACCTCATAATAGTTAGAATGGCTTTATCAAAAAAGACAAGAGATAACAAATGTTGGCAAGGATGCAGAGAAAAAGGAATCCTTGTACACTATTGGTGGGAATATAAGTTAGTGCCGTCACTCTGGAATATAGTGCGCAGAGCCCTCAAAAAAAACTAAAAAATAGAGCTATCATTTGATCCAACAATCCCACTTGTATCTATATATCCTAAAGAAATGAAATCAGTATCTCCAAGAGGTATCTATATTCCCATGTTCATTGCAGCATGATTCGCAATAGCCAAGATGTGGCAGCAACTTAACTCTATCGACTACGGGAATAGATAAAGAGAATGTGGTGTGTTTGTGTGTGTGTACACACCGTCGTTGTTGTTGTTCAGTCACTAAGTCATGTTCCACTCTTTGAGACCCCGTGAACTGCAGCACGCCAGGCTTCCTTGTCCTTCGTTGTCTCCCACAGTTTGCTCAAATTCATGTCCATTGAGTTGGTGATGCTAGCTAACCATCTCATTCTCTGCTTCTCCCTTCTCCTTTTGCCTTCAGTCTTTCCCAGCATCAGGGTTTTTCCTGAGTTGGTTCTTTGCATCTGGTTGGCCAAAGTATTGGAGCTTCTGCTTCAGCATCAGTCCTTCCAATGAATATTCAGGACTGATTTCCTTTCAGTTGGCTGGTTTGATCTCCTTGCAGTCCAGGGAATTCTTCAAGAGTCTTCTCCAACACCACAATTTGAAAACATCAATTCTTCAGCTCTCAGCCTTCTTTATGGTTCAGCTCTCACATCCACACATGACTATTGGAAAAACCATAGCTTTGGCTAGACAGACTTGTGTTGGAAAGTGACGTCTTTGCCTTTTAATATACTGTCTAGGTTTGTCATATCTTTCCTTACAAGGAGTAAACATCTTTTAATTTCATGGCTGCAGTCACCATCTACAGTGATTTTGGAGCCTAAGAAAACAACACTTTTCCCCCTTCTATTTGGCATAAAGTGATGGGACTGGATGCCATGATCTTAGTTTTTTGAATGTTGAGTTTTAAGCCAACTTTTTCACTCTTCTCTTTCACATTCATTAGGAGGCTCTTTAGTTCCTCTTCAGCCATGAGAGTAGTATCATCTGCATATCTGAGGCTGTTGATATTTCTACCGGCCATGTACACATGTTATTCTGCCATGAGAAAGAAGGAAATCCTCCCATTTGCAACAACATAGATGAAACTGGAGGATATTAGGCTGAGTGAAATAAACCAGACACAGAAAGATAAATGCTGCAGGATAACCACTTATACGAAGAATCTAACAGTCAAACTCATTCAAGCATTTAGTTATAGTGTTTCCTTCAATCTAGGAAGTTCCTGATACCCTTTTTTTTTTGGTCTTTAATGCTCATGACACTTTTTAAGAGTATTGGCCAATTATTTAATTGAATGGCCTTCAATTTGGGTTGTAAATCATATCAGAGATATAGGATTTTGATTTGCCTATCACTGGTGATGTTTGATCATTTGGTAAATGTGGTGTCTGCCAGATTTGAAAATACACCATTTTTGCCTTTGACATTTGAAAGTGTAGTTTAAAAAAGTGTACCAAACAAGAGTGAGTAAACACAGTCTTTCAAGGCAATATTACAGGACCACTCACTGAAGGTAGAGTTTTATTTGTTAAAGAAATCTCATTCTTTGCTGTCAAATTACATTTTGAGACAAATTTTCTATTTCTCATCATACTCTTGCCTTGCATTTTAGCATCTGTTAATGATAGTTGCCTGAAACAGTTGTAACAGTGGTGTTTGCTGTATGGTGATTTTCCCACCATTTTTTCTACAATTATTAGTGGAATGTCATTGCAAGAAAGTGCTGTCATTATTTATATCAACAGAGACTTCATGACTTCTTATTTTATTCTGTGGGTTATATCTATTACTGTATTTATTTATTTTGTTGCTCAAGTATTCCCCATGTTAGCCATAGGGAGACCTTTTAAGTTCAGAGTCCTTATTTTGAACCCTTGCTCTAAACTCTTTCTCTATATTTGTACCCATTTACTTCAGAAAGGCTCCATGCAGTCCGATGTTAATAGATTGTCATTCACATGGATAACAGGATGTTTATATTGGCTTCTAAATATGATAGTGTGTCCTTCCTAAGGAAAAAGAAAGCAATTTCTAATCTGTCATTCTCCTGATTCATTTGTTACTCTCACAATTTTTGCTACAGACTTTACATGTGGACATTTTTCAACTTCATAATAAATATCCTATATAGGCAATAGGGATTCAACTATTTTCAGGACTTTTAGTTATCTTCATATGATTTTAATCCAACAAGCATTCAAATGGCAACATTTGAAATAAACATTTCGAATAAATATTTATTTCTTACATTGGCAAGAAAAATTGGAAAATGAAACTTATTCTCTGATCTCAACCAGTTTGCTCTCCAGTGAGGGAGATCAGGGGCTTCCCAAGTGGTGCTAGTGGAAAAGAACCTGGGGCTGCCAGTGCAGGAGATGTAAGAGACGTGGGTTCGATATCTGCATCAGGAAGATCCCCTGGAGGAGGGCATGGCAACCCAGTCCAGTGTTCTTGCCTGGAGAATCCCGTGGACAGAACAGCCTGGTGGGCTGTAGTCCAAAGGGTCACAAAGAGTCAGACACGACTGAAGTGACTTACCACGCACAGGGGGGGTCACACACACATGCAGTTATGGCACAGCTAGAGCAGGATGTGATCAGCATTTGAGCAAAATGTTATGGGAACATAACGAAGGACAGGATTTATTCCAACTTGAGGGTAGGGTAGTGTAGGGTGATGGAAAAGGATTGGGCAAGGAAGAAGGGACATGTGAGATCTTTGAAGTTTAGTAAAGAAGACAAAGACATTAATGTTAAGCTGAAGAAAGTATCTGTAACATAGCTTATTTCATTTGCCATTTGGTCTTTATCTTCATTCTTTCTAGAGTAAGTTGCTTTTTAGTTTCAAAAATTCTGAAAAGCAAAAGTCAGAGAGGTTTACATTTTTACAACTATTGCTGAGACATGCCACTGATGGTGACCGAGATGTGATAACCTAGGAGTATAATGAGAATAGCTAAAGTTTGTGTCACTTTACATTGTCTAGTCTTGAGAATGGAAAGTCAGAGCAAACCTGGGTTACAAATGTCTTATATAACCCCTGAATTATTCCCCTTTGCTCTTCAGCTCTTTTGGCAGAAGTAGAACCACCTCTCATGCTATCTAACTGGGTTCAGAAAGAGGTCCTGTCATGATAGCCCTTTAGATGTTATCCAGGTAGGGAAAAGAATGATGAATTCCAAGACAGTGATTGCAGTTTTGAGTAATAAGCGAACATCAAGAGACAGTCTTTGGAAGGTGATGGTAATGGTAGTGAGGGAGTCTCATTGTGCTTTATGTAAACAGTTGTTTTGAAGGGGCTTTTCTCTTCTGGCATGCAGTGCATCCATTGTTGGTATCCCCTTTCCTATGCTGTTTTTGGCCCCCCAAAACACTAGTGCTTCTGAACACCAGGGGTGAGGCTGTTTGACTCCCAGAAGTTCTTATCTCAAGTTTTTGATGCCTTAAATTTCTTCAGGTCTGAGACCTGCCAGAGAGCAAGGCAGAAAGCAGAGCAGCCTGGATGAATGAACACTCATGTGAGCTGTAGAAGGAGAAAACTTCCTCTCACAATCTGGTGGAAAGTAAAATAGAAAACGCCATGTGCTTTTGTGTAGAAGATAATAGTGAAGCTACTTAGCATCACGGAAAACTTTTCTTGGTGGGGTGTACATTTCCTAATTCATAGCTGAATGAAAGGAGAACTTAATACACATCAGATCAGATCAGTTGCTCAGGCGTGTCAACTCTTTGCGACCCCATGAATCGCAGCACGCCAGGCCTCCCTGTCCATCACCAACTCCCAGGGTTCACTGAGACTCACGTCCATCGAGTCAGTGATGCCATCCAGCCATCTCATCCTCTGTTGTCCCCTTCTCCTCCTGCCCCCAATCCCTCCCAGCATCAGAGTCTTCTCCAATGAGTCAACTCTTCGCATGAAGTGGCCAAAGTACTGGAGTTTCAGCGTCAGCATCATTCCTTCCAAAGAAATCCCAGGGCTGATCTTCTTCAGAATGGGCTGGTTGGATCTCCTACTGGAAAACAATTGGTTCTGAAAAACTTCTGAAGATTATTTATTACTAAATGCTTTCAATGCTGCTGCCACCTAAGGATATGAGAATTGTCCCCTCTTATACTCATTTTATGAAGAATATAAACACCCAGAAATATGCATATATGTAAATAATGGTTTTTCTATGTATAATTTATGTCCAAAACTATAATTTATATTCCAACTAAGACTGTCTGGATGAGAATTTATTCTGATCCTCTACTATTTGCCTTCTTCCATCTAAGCTTATTCCATAAACATAGAGAATTACATGTGTACTTTGTGGAACAAAAGAAAGACAAAATTTCCTCAAACTTTCCCTCAAGTGGTTTAAAAGTTGTCACTGATTTTAAGTCCTGAATTGAAGTTTTTGTTATACATATGTGGGTATATGTACACACACAAATACAGACTCATCTGAAAGGTGAGGTATAAATTAGCCTACAAGAAAATAACAAAACTGGTAATACAATGACTATCAAAGCTAGTGTTGCCTCTGTGGAGTAGTTTTGCATGCTATTTGTATCACAATTACATCTGGGAACTCCTTTCTACTTGGATACATCAAGAACAAGAGGCTGCTTGCTTCTTAGTTCCTTAGAGAGTTAGACTGTTTGGCCAGAGTTATGGAAAAGGGATTGTGTCGCAAGTCAAGTTATGGTTTCAGGACTGCTTCCAAATATTCCTGCTTTGGTTATAGGAGTAAAGAGCTGCGGATTCTTGAAGCAGTCTTTTTGGTCAAACAATTTAACAGGCTGTGGGTCTAGTGCCAGTGATTCCATTTCTAAAGGATTTTCCTTTGAAGTGTTTGTTCCTCAATGTGTTTTTCCAGCCAAACATATGCCTATGATTTGAAATCAGCTTAAGAATTTTCTTTCACACTTTAGTGTTCATGTTTAGTTTGCTGGCATTAAATGATGCGAAATAAACTTGTTTGGCTCCTCAAATCCCTCCGGGACTTTGCCACTCATGGTTATTCTTAGAGGTGGCGTTTCATTGTCTCTGACTCTAGATGACACTTGACAGTTACTTTTTCAATTAATTTATTTCTGGGAAAGGGTTAAAGGAAAATATGCTCAAGCTGCATATATTTTGCATTTCTTTTCTAGAATTTCTTAGAAAATTATTTCTTATTTGTTAACCATTATCTTAAAGGTTTTCACTCCATCATTTATGTAGGTGTTCTTCTTGACCATTACTATGTTTGGCTTATGATGTGAAATTGTGCTCACTGGACTAGATTTAAGATTCATTGAACAGTTCAGTTCAGTCGCTCAGTCATGTCCAATTCTCTGTGAACCCATGAACTACAGCATGCCAGGTCTCCCTGTCCATCACCAACTCCTGGAGTCTACCCAAACCTATGTCCATCGAGTCAGTGATGCCATCCAACCATCTCATCCTCTGTCATCCCTTTTTCCTGCCCTCAGTCTTTCCCAGCATCAGGGTCTTTTCAAATGAGTCAACTCTTCGCATCAGGTGCCCAAAGTATTGGAGTTTCAGCTTCAACATCAGTCCTTCCAATGAACACCCAGGACTGATCTCCTTTAGGATGGACTGGTTGGATCTCCTTGCAGTCCAAGGGACTCTCAAGAGTCTTCTCCAACACCACAGTTCAAAAGCATCAATTCTTCAGTGCTCAGCTTTCTTTTATAGTCCACCTCTCACATCCATACATGATCACTGGAAAAACCATAGCCTTGACTAGATGGAACTTTGTTGGCAAAGTAATATCTCTCCTTTTTAATATGCTGTCCAGGTTGGTCATAAATCTAACACTATATCCCCATCTATTTGCCATGAAGTGATGGGATTGGATGCCATGATCTTAGTTATCTGAATGTTGAGCTTTAAGCCAACTTTTTTCACTCTCCTCTTTCACTTTCATCAAGAGGCTCTTTAGTTCTTCTTCACTTTCTGTTATAAAGTTGGTGTCATCTGTATGCTGCTGCTGCTAATTCACTTCAGTTGTGTCCGACTCTGTGCAACCCCATAGATGGCAGCCCACCAGGCTCCTCCATCCCCGGGATTCTCCAGGCAAGAACACTGGAGTGGGCCGCCATCGCCTTCTCCAATGCACGAAAGTGAAAAGTGAAAGTGAAGTCGCTCAGTCGTGTCCGACTCTTAGCGACCCCATGGACTGCAGTCTACCAGGCTCCTCCATCCATCCAATCCCTCTTGCCTGGGATTTTCCAGGCAAGAGTATTGGAGTGGGTTTGCATTGCCTTCTCCCATATCTGAGGTTATTGATATTTCTCCCAGCAATCTTAATTCCAGCTTGTGCTTCCTCCAGCCCACTGTTTCTCATGATGTACTCTGCATATAAGTTAAATAAGCAGGGTGACAATATACAGCCTTGACGTACTCCTTTTCCTCTTTGGAACCAGTCTGTTGTTCCATGTCCAGTTCTAACTGTTGCTTCCTGACCTTCATACAAGATCAAGACCATCCTCAAGAAAAAGAAATTCATTTTACATGGGTCAGCAAAAGATTGAAAACGTTGAGATTCAGCCGTTTCCTGTCTTATTTGGGAGAGGAGAGACTTGTGTGTGATAAAACATTGTGTTCAGGGAGGATAAATTACCTATGATTCTGTTGGTTTTGTGAATGGTCACTGAAATTCAAATATTGGATGCTGGAGAAAGAGGCCAAAGTCAGAGTGTTATTTCATTTTCTAATTATTTATAATTGTTTACTAATTATTCTTAAGTGTGGTCGGATATCCTGGGAAGGAACCAAGGAAGGCTTATATTCTGTACTCTTGGCTTCTTCCAGTGAACTGATTTTCAGATCATAAAGGACCAATTTTGAGCAGTAGCTGCTGCTGCTGCTGCTAAGTTGCTTCAGTCATGTCCAACTCTATGGGCTGGCACCCCATAGATGGCAGCCCACCAGGCCCCTCTGTCCCTGGGATTCTCCAGGCAAGAGTACTGGAGTGGGTTGCCATTTCCTTCTCCAAAGCATGAAAGTGAAAAGTGAAAGTGAAGAGACCTTTCTAAAGCCTTCTCTTGATGACTAAGATTGGAAAATCCTTTAACTTAGTCACACACTGCTATGGACTGAATGTTTGCATCTGTTTCCCTTGCACCCCACCCTTCCCAACCCGTTTCAGATGTTGAAGCCCTAATCGTCAATGCGATGGCATTTGGAGATGGAGCTTTGGTATGTAATTAAGTCATGAGAGTGGAAATCTCCTGAGTGGGATTAATGCTTCATACGAAGAGACAAAAGGGAAATGATCTCTCTCTGCCACATGAGGATTCAGAAGAAGGCAGCCATTTGCAATCCTGGAAGAGGGATCTCACTCAATACCTTGATCTTGGACCTTTCAGTCTCCAGAAGTGTGATAAGGTAAGTATGTATTGTGTAAGCCACTGGTCTGTAGTAATATTTTGTTACAGCAGCGTGAACAAAAACACATTAATTTCAGGTCATACAACATTCAAATAATTTTTCTATTTCTTGGACTAAGGTGACTTCTCAGATTACCTTTGTCCAGGTAATTTAAAAATTTTTATCTTTTTGTGATTTAAAAAATTATTTATTTTTAATTGGAGGATAATTGCTTTATAATATTATATCAGTTCAGTTCAGTTCAATCGCTCAGTTGTGTCCAACTCTTTGCGACCCCAAGAACTGCAGCACACCAGGCCTCCTTGTCCATCACCAACTCCCGGAGTTCAGTCAAACTCATGTCCATCGAGTCAGTGATGCCATCCAGCCATCTCATCCTCTGTCGTCCCCTTGTCCTCCTGCCCCCAATCCCTCCCAGCATCAGGGTCTTTTCCAATGAGTCAACTCTTTGCATGAGATGGCCAAAGTACTGGAGTTTCAGCTTCAGCCTGAGTCCTTCCAGTGAACACCCAGGACTGATCTCCTTTAGGATGGACTGGTTAGATCTCCTTGCAGTCCAAGGGACTCTCAAGAGTCTTCTCCAACACCACAGTTCAAAAGCATCAATTCTTCGGTGCTCAGCTTTCTTCACAGTCCACCTCTCACATCCATACATGACCACTGGAAAAACCATCGCCTTGACCAGGCAGACCTTTGTTGGCAAAGTAGTATCTCTGCTTTTTAATATGCTATCTAGGTTGGTCATAACTTTCCTTCCAAGGAGTAAGCATCTTTTTATTTCATGGCTGCAATCACCATCTGCAGTGATTTTGGAGCCCCCCAAAATAAAGTCTGACACTGTTTCCACTGTTTCCCCATCTATTTCCCATGAAGTGATGGGACCGGATGCCATGATCTTCGTGTTCTGAATGTTGAGCTTTAAGCCAACTTTTTCACTCTCTTTCACTTTCATCAAGAGGCTCTTTAGTTCTTCTTCACTTTCTGCCATCAGGGTGGTGTCATCTGCATATCTGAGGTTATTGATATTTCTCCCGGCAACCTTAATTCCAGCTTGTGCTTCTTCCAGTCCAGCGTTTCTCATGATGTACTCTGCGTATAAGTTAGATAAGCAGGGTGACAATATACAGCCTTGACGAACTCCTTTTCCTATTTGGAACCAGTCTGTTGTTCCAAGTCCAGTTCGAACTGTTGCTTCCTGACCTGCATATAGGTTTCTCAAGAGGCAGGTCAGGTGGTCTGGTATTCCCATCTCTTGAAGAATTTTCCACAGTTTATTGTGATCCACACAGTCAAAGACTTTGGCATAGTCAACAAAGCAGAAATAGATGTTTTTCTGGAACTCTTGCTTTTTTTGATGATCCAGCGGATGTTGGCAATTTGGTCTCTGGTTCCTTTTCCTTTTCTAAAACCAGCTTGAACATCTGGAAGTTCACAGTTCACATACTGCTGAAGCCTGGCTTGGAGAATTTTGAGCATTACTTTACTAGCATGTGAGATGAGTGCAATTGTGTGGTAGTTTGAGCATTCTTTGGCATTGCCTTTCCTTGGGATTGGAATGAAAACTGACCTTTTCCAGTCCTGTGGCCACTGCTGAGTTTTCCAAATTTGCTGGCATATTGCATGCAGCACTTTCATAGCATCATCTTTTAGGATTTGAAATAGCGTCAACTGGAATTCCAAGTGGAATGCTATTTCAACTGGATTTCCAGTTTATGTGTGGTTACCCAGATGATTTAGAACATGCTTACTTTAGATTATCGGTGAAATGAATACTGTATCAAATGAAGAGATCATTCTGTTGTTTTCGAGATTGCATCCAAGTACTGCATTTCAGAGTCTTTTGTTGACCATGATGGCTACTCTGTTTCTTCTAAGGGATTCCTGCCCACAGTAATAGATATAATTGTCATCTGAGTTAAATTCACCCATTCTAGTCCATTTTAGTTCACTGATTCCTAGAATGTTGATGTTCACTCTTGCCCTCCCCTGTTTGACCACTTCCAATTTGCCTTGGTTCATGGACCTGACATTCCAGGTTCCTATGCAATATTGCTCTTTACAGCATCGGACCTTGCTTCTATCACCAGTCACATCCACAGCTGGGTATTGTTTTTGCTTTGGCTCCATCCTTTCATTCTTTCTGGAGTTATTTCTCCACTGATCTCCAGTAACATATTGGGCACCTACTGACCTGGGGAGTTCCTCTTTCAGTATCCTATCATTTTGCCTTTTCTACTGTTCATGGGGTTCTAAAGGCAAGAATACTGAAGTGGTTTGTAATTCCCTTCTCCAGTGGACCACATTGTGTCAGACCTCTCCACCATGACCCTCCTGTCTTGGGTGGCCCCACACGACATGGCTTAGTTTCATTGAGTTAGACAAGGCTGTGGTCCGTGTGATCAGATTGGCTAGTTTTCTGTGATTATGGTTTCAGTGTGTCTGCCCTGTGATGCCCTCTGTCAGCACCTACTACTGTCTTACTTGGGTTTCTCTTACATTGGATGTGGGGTATCTCTTCACGGCTGCTCCAGCAAAGCGTAGCCACTGCTCCTTACCTTGGATGAGGGGTATCTCCACACGGCCGCCCCTCCTGACCTTGAACGTGGAGTAGCTCCTCTCGGCCCTCCTGCAACTGCGCAGCTGCCGCTCCTTGGATGTGGGTTTCTGCCATACAATGTGAATCAGCCATAAGTATACATATGTCCCCTCCCTCTTGAACCTCCCCCCAACCCCATCCCATCCCAATTCTCAGTTGTACCAGAGCACGGCACTGAGTTCCTAGTGTTGTACAACAGATTCCCACTGGCTATTTATTTTGCATATGGTAATGTATGTATTGCCCTGCTACTCTCTTAAATCCCACCCTTTCCTACCTCCCACCTGCCCCACCCTGCTGTGTCCAAAGTCTGTTCTTTATATCTGGATCTCTGTTCCTGCTCTGCATTCACCTAAATGAGGTGACTGACAACTTGTGGCTCCCATGATAGGTGGGAGGTACCTTGTCATGAAATCACTGTTGGTCTGGTGGATGGACAATCACTGGCTTCAGTGCTGGAGGCTGGAGAAAGAAGCCAAGTAGGAGCAGGGACGTCTCACTCAGGAGACCTACTTAGCCTAAGGACTCTACTAAGTTCTCATTTCTTCTCAGTGCACCTGCACCATGCTCCATGGACCCACTGACATACGAAGCCAAGGTGACAGACTATTATGGATAGTTCATCACATGCTGACTCATCTAGTAGCTTTGTCCACTTCTCCACGCTCAAGCCTTGAAAGGCCAGAACTTTCAGAATGATCACATTCATGATGGGTACTTTAAAAAAAAATAATTTTATTTATCTTTGGCTGTACTGGCTCTTGCTGTTGGGCATTCCTCTGTTGTGGTGAGGTGGGGCCACTCGTTGTGGTGCTCGGGCTTCTCATTGTGGTGGCTTCTCTGGTCACTGAGCGCGAGTTCTAGGGTGTGGGGGCTTTAGGAGTTGCCACGCGTGGGCTCAGTGGTTGTGGTTTGCAGGTTTTGGAGCACAGGTTCAACAGCTGTGGCACACCAGCTCAGTTGCTCCGTGGCATGTGGGATCCTCCTGGATCAAGGATTGAACCCATGTCTCCTGCATTGGCAGGCGGACTCTTGACCACTGAGCCACCAGGGAAACCTCTTGATGGGTGATTTGAAACATACAGTGTGTGCCTACATGTATGAGTTTCATTTGTTCATAAAGCTGGTATTTCGGAAAAAAAACTAGATTTGTTTTCTCCATTTTCTTTCTTTTTTTTTTTTTGACATCACATTATCTCATCTTCCTTTTCAGCTAAATCAGATCTCTATTCTACCTACCCTCTTTTGTAAAGACAGTCAGTTGGCGTGATTGTCAAATTTGGTGTAGAGTTTCCTTCTTACAAGAGATAGTCTTAATGTATGACATTTATTCTTTCAACACACATATATTTATAACTTCTGTGTGCTAAGCTTTGTGTGAAGAGGTAATCAAATAATGATAAATATGTTATGGATTTTTGCCCTCAGATAGCTTATAATCGAGGAAGAGACATGGCATAATAATAATTATCTCTGCTATAATGCATGTTATTGTTGTTTAGTCACTAAGTTGTGTCTGACTCTTTTGTGACCCCAGGGGCTATAGTCCACCAGGCTCCTCTATCCATGGAATTTTCCAGGCAAGAGTCCTGGAGTGGGTTGCCATTTTCTTCTCCAATGGATCTTCCTGACCCAGGGATTGAACCTGGGTCTCCTGTGTCACAGGGAGATTTTTTTTTTTTTGCCACTGAGCCACCTGGGAAGCTGTATATAATACGTAAAATGACATATTAATAACACAAATAAAATGCTATAGGGACTCAGAGGAACTTTGTCCTTTCTTGCTTGGTACCCATCTTTCTGCTGGGTGACTGGTTCTGAGCAAGGCTACCGGTGGGAGACAACATCTGAAGCATATCCGGACTATGCTATGTTACTACAGGAATTATAGCCTCACCTTTGAAAGACTGAGGGTTAGTCCAATCATGGTGACCCATCCTGGTAAGTATATTGTTCCCAGATTTTGAAGGAAACTAGTTACAGTTTTCTATTTGGAATAAGGGAGTTTTAAGAAATACAGAGATGGAAAGAGAAGAAAAAGAAAGAGTACACAATGGTTCTAGAATTTCCATGTAGGACATGCTTGGGGTGGCTGTCAGGGAGGGGAACAGGGGAACTTCCTATAGTATTTGTGTAACCAAACCCAGTTGTTTACTTAGGATCGTATATTTATTTGGGGTGGCTTGGAAGAGGCTGTTGAATATTATGGCTGGGGAGGGGATCGCAGGTCATTTCTTGGTATTTCCACTCGTGGTAAGTTGCTCAAAAAGGGGGCAAATAACTTTTATTAGGAGGTAATTTATTAAGGAGCATCTTTATATACAGGATCTTTTCCCAATTTTAGCACTGAAGCTCTGGCATAGAACTTTAGAAAAGTCCTGACATGAAGATTTGTTGAAAGGAACTGTACTTGACTCCAAAAGAATGCCACTATCTTATCTCAGATATAATTTTAATAGATGAGTTTATGTAGTTCAAGGAAACAATTTCTCTAGCCTCAGGGGAACAGAATCAGGTGGTGCCCAATCAACACTACAATTATCCTTCTGTCTTCTAGCCCACTACCTGCTCCGTGCTTTTTGTCTCAGTGCTTGCAGTGCTGGTGGCAAAAATGAAGAGTGTCGGAGGCCAGTGCTCTTGGATCCTTCCTGAAAACCCTCTGGTTAGATGAATCATTAAATGTCTCTCCACTCGGCCTGCTCAGCATTGCACTGCCCTGGCTCATATCTGCAGTCCTACCTTTGATTCTAAACTGATGTTAGATTTGCTTGCTCCTTTTGGCACATTTTCATATCAAGAGCACAGTCTGTGATATGTCCATCTGCACGGCTATCTAAATAAGAGCAGACTTGTGGGGAGTGTGGCCGAGAGTTCACTTAAGACCCTTCACAGGCTCCTGCTGGCCTCTTCCAAACTGGCAGCTGCAAAGGAGGTTAATCATGAATGTATCAAATACGGTAGAGTGGTCTGGTCACACATTACACCTGGGAGTGTTGAGTCCTGCTTATAATCAAATGCCTGGTACTGTTTTGATGACTTGGGCTTTGACTTGTGTTGACTTGTCAGTGGGACAAGTCAACAAACCTTAGCTAAATAGTTGTGGTATATATTAGGAATGTTAGATAAGGCAGTGCCATGTAGTTCCTATCATTGTGCATTCTTGGATTGAAAATAAGCCAGTCTCTCAGCAGTTTGAAGAGAATGCCTTAGAACTGGCCCTTTGAACACCATAAGAATGAAAATGATGTGTGGAGAGACTTTGAAGACACTCTGACTTGCTAATGTAAAAAATATGAAGGATCTAGATGTTTGCTAGGAAAATACAAGTGGGAACCAAACTATACTTAAAACATTCTGACATTTCCCAGATGGTTACCTAAGTAATTGAAGTTATAACTGCTTTAGTTTGATGTGTCAGTGTATACTCTGCAAGCTATTATGGAACCCATGACGTTCCCAGTCTGCAATCAATAGCAATATTAAGAAAAAAGAATTAATTGTTAGCATTGATAAACATTTAATTAAGGCCTATAAAAAAAGCAATTGCTTGCATGCACATGATTCATTATCAGATTTTTATCATTTCATGATCAAATCTCCAAAGAAGCACATGCCAGTTACAAACTAAACCTAGAAAGTTTTCCAAGGACCAGTCATCTATTTAATATCTTGCATAAAATCGATGATGATTTAATCAGCTGATCACAGGCTGAGCCTAGTATATGGAGCAAAGTCTATGGAAGAAGAATTGGTGGATTGGTGAGGCAGTGGAATGAGAAGAGAGGGGTACAACTTGTCTAGATTCTTCTTCATATCCTCCCATTCTTTTTTTCAAAAAAGTATTTTTTTAAATTGAAATAATGTTGACGTACAAATTATGTTCATTTCAAGTGTAGGGCATAATGATTTGACATTTGCAGTTATAGAATAAAGTAATTAAACAAATGTTCATTTATTTATTTGGCTGCATGGGGTCTTAGTTGCAGCATATGGGATCTTTGATCTTCATTGCAACATGTGAAATCTATTTCCCTGACCAGGGATTGAACTCAGGCCCCCTGTATTAGGAGTGCAGAGTCTTAGCTACTGAATCATCAGGGAAGTACCCCCTGCCTCCATTCTTATATTCCATTCTACTTGTATTTTCAAATCCCAGGGACGGGGGAGCCTGGTGGGCTGCTGTCTATGGGGTCGCACAGAGTCGGACACAACTGAAGCGAATTAGCAGCAGCAGCTAGTAAATGTCTTTCAGACCTATATTTTTGTTTCTAATTTCTATGAAACTTCCAGATGTCTTCTGGGAATTTCCACCTAAATTCCCAAGCTTCTAAAACCTGATATTTCATCTCCCTTGACAATCTGAGTTTTCCTTTTAACTTACTGGTTAATACCAGCAGTTATTAGTTACTGGCGTTGACGTCTGAGAATCGTTTCACTGGCCATTTTCTCTTGTTTGTCCATATCCACGTAGTTCTTAAATCATACCTATTCTTCCTTATCATCATCTCTTTGATTTGCTCACTTTTTTCTAGTCCTGTGGTGACCCCTTCAAAAGTTTGCATCCTTACTATAGCTTTTGATAACCTTCTAATTGGTCTTCCTACTTCTAGTTTCTCTGTCCACTAAATAGGCCAGTAACTTACCATAAAGCTTGTTGTATGTCCTAATTTGGGCTTCTCTGGTAGCTCAGATGGTAAAGAATCTGCCTTCAATGCAGGAGAACCCTGTTTGATTCCTGGGCTGGGAAGACCCCTGGAGAAGGGATAGTTTACCCACTCCAGTATTCTTGGGCTTCCCTCATGCCTAAGGTGGTAAAGAATCTGCCTGCAATGTAGGAGGTATGGGTTCCATCCCTGGGTTGGGAAGATCACCTGGAGAAGGGCATGGCAACCGACTCCAGTATTCTTGCCTGGAGAATCCCATGGACAGAGGAGCCTGCAGGCAACAGTCCATGGGGGTCACAAAGAGTTAGCCATGACTGAGCAACTAAGCACAGCATCAGTTCAGTTCAGTTCAGTTCAGTCGCTCAGTCGTGTCCGACTCTTTGTGACCCCAAGAATTGCAGCACGCCAGGCCTCCCTGTCCATCACCAACTCCCAGAGTTCACTCAAACTCACGTCCATTGAGTCAGTGATGCCATCCAGCCATCTCATCCTCTGGCGTCCCCTTCTCCTCCTGCCCCCAATCAGAGTCTTTTCCAATGAGTCAACTGTTCACATGAGGTGGCCAAAGTACTGGAGTTTCAGCTTTAGCATCATTCCTTCCAAAGAAATCCCAGGGCTGATCTACTTTAGAATGGACTGGTTGGATCTCCTTGCAGTCCAAGGGACTCTCAAGAGTCTTCTCCAACACCACAGTTCAAAAGCATCAATTCTTCGGCGCTCAGCTTTCTTCACAGTCCAACTCTCACATCCATACATGACCACTGGAAAAACCATAGCCTTGACTAGGCGGACCTTTGTTGGCAAAGTAATGTCTCTGCTTTTGAATATGCTATCTAGGATGGTCATAAATTTCCAAGGAGTAAGCGTCTTTTAATTTCATGGCTGCAGTCACCATCTGCAGTGATTTTGGAGCCCCAAAAAATAAAGTCTGACACTGTTTCCACTGTTTCCCCATCTATTTCCCATGAAGTGATGGGACCGGATGCCTTGATCTTCGTTTTCTGAATGTTGAGCTTTAAGCCAACTTTTTCACTCTCCTCTTTCACTTTCATCAAGAGGCTCTTTAGTTCTTCTTCACTTTCTGCCATCAGGGTGGTGTCATCTGCATATCTGAGGTTATTGATATTTCTCCCGGCAACCTTGATTCCAGCTTGTGCTTCTTCCAGCCCAGCATTTCTCATGATGTACTCTGCATATAAGTTAAATAAGCAGGGTGACAATATACAGCCTTGACGTACTCCTTTTCCTATTTGGAACCAGTCTGTTGTTCCATGTCCAGTTCTAACTGTTGCTTCCTGACCTGCATATAGGTTTCTCAAGAGGCAGGTCAGATGGTCTGGTATTCCCATCTCTTTCAGAATTTTCCACAGTTTATTGTGATCCACACAGTCAGAGGCTTTGGCTTAGTCAATCAAGCAGAAATCGATGTTTTTCTGGAACTCTCTTGCTTCTTCGATGATCCAGCAGATGTTGGCAATTTGATCTCTGGTTCCTCTGCCTTTTCTAAAACCAGCTTGAACATCTGGAAGTTCATGGTTCACGTATTGCTGAAGCCTGGCTTGAAGAATTTTGAGCATTACTTTACTAGCGTGTGAGATGAGTGCAATTGTGCAGTAGTTTGAGCATTCTTTGGCATTGCCTTTCTTTGGGATTGGAATGGAAACTGACCTTTTCCAATCCTGTGGACACTCCTGAGTTTTCCACATTTGCTGGCATATTGAGTGCAGTACTTTCACAGCATCATATTTTAGGATTTGAAATAGCTCAACTGGAATTCCATCACCTCCACTAGCTTTGCTCATAGTGATGCTTCCTAAGGCCCACTTGACTTCACGTTCCAGGATGTCTGGCTCTAGGTCAGTGATCACACCATCGTGATTATCTTCATTGTGAAGCTCTTTTTTGTACAGTTCTTCTGTGTATTCTTGTCACTTCTTCTTAATATCTTATGCTTCTGTTAGGTCCATACCATTTCTGTCCTTTATCGAGCCCATCTTTGCATGAAATGTTCCCTTGGTATGTCTAATTTTCTTGAAGAGATCTCTAGTCTTCCCCATTCTGTTGTTTTCCTCTATTTCTTTGCATTGATCACTGAGGAAGGATCTCTTATCTCTCCTTGCCATTCTTTGGAACTCTGCATTCAAAAGGGTATATCTTTCCTTTTCTCCTTTGCTTTTTGCTTCTCTTCTTTTCACAGCTATTTGTAAGGCCTCCCCAGACAGCCATTTTGCTTTTTTGCATTTCTCTTCCATGGGGATGGTCTTGACCCCTGTCTCCTGTACAATGCCACGAACCTCTGTCCATAGTTCATTAGGCACTCTATCAGATCTAGTCCCTTAAATCTATTTCTCACTTCCATTGTATAATCATAAGGGATTTGATTTAGGTCATATGTAAATGGTCTAGTGGTTTTCCCTACTTTCTTCAATTTAAGTCTGAATTTGGCAATAAGGAGTTCATGATCTGAGCCACAGTCAGCTCCCAGTCTTGTTTTTGCTGACTGTATAGAGCTTCTCCATCTTTGACTGCAAAGAACATAATCAAGCTGATTTCGGTGTTGACCATCTGATGATGTCCATGTGTAGAGTCTTCTCTTGTGTTGTTGGAAGAGGGTGTTTGCTATGGCAGTGCGTTCTCTTGGGAAAACTCTATTAGTCTTTGCCCTCCTTCATGCTATATTCCAAGGCCAAATTTGCTTGTTACTCCAGGTGTTTCTTGACTTCCTACTTTTGCATTCCAGTACCCTATAATTAAAAGGACATCTTTTTTGGGTGTTAGTTCTAAAAGGTCTTGTACGTCTTCATAGAAGCGTTCAACTTCAGCTTCTTCAGCATTACTGGTTGGGGCATAGGCTTGGATTCCCATGATATTGAATGGTTTGCCTTGGAAACGAACAGAGATCATCCTGTCATTTTTGAGATTGCATCCGAGTACCGCATTTTGGACTCTTTTGTTGACCACAGTGGCTACTCCATTTCTTCTAAGGGATTCCTGCCCACAGCAGTAGATATAACGGTCATCTGAGTTAAATTCACCCATTCCAGTCCGTTTTAGTTGGCATGGCCTAATTTAGCATCTGTCTCTTCATTTGTTGTTGTTTAGTCGCTATGTCATGCCTGACTCTTTGTGATCTTATGGACGGTAGAACGCCAGGCTTTCCTGTCCTTCACTATCTCCCAGAGTTTGCTCACATTTACATCCATTGAGTCGGTGACGCTATCTAACAGTCTCATCCTCTGCTGCCATCTTCTCCTTTTTGCGTTCATTCTTTCCCAGCACAGGGTCTTTTTCAATGAATCAGCTCTTCGCATCAGGTGGCCAAAGTATTGAAGCTTCAGCTTCAGTATCAGTCCTTCCAATGAATATTCAGGGTTGATTTCCTTTAGGATTGACTTATTTGATTGCTTTGCTGTCCAAGGGACCCTCAAGAGTCTTTTCCAGCACCACAATTTGAAAGCATCAATTCTTTAGTGCTCAGCCTTCTTTAGGGCTCTTCATTACCTATTCAGTAAAATACTTATCCTTCAGCTTAGCATTCACAATTGTCTACAGTCCGTTGCAATATCAATGCAGTTTTCCTTTTTTCTATACTGGAGACTAATAATGAAACAAAGACTTTCCAAAAGAAAAACAAACTCAGAGAATTTGTATATATATGAGAAGAAACACAAGAAGGAAAATGATTCATGATGAAGCACAAAATTATAGGAAGGAATGAAGCCCACCAGAACAAGTAAACATAAAGAACATTGACTACACAGTGATGATGGTAAGAATGTCTCTGGGTCTTATAACATGTGGAAGTAAAATATATGGTGGGAGTAGCACAAAGGGCAAGAAGCGGGAAAAAGGTTGCTCTAAGTCTGGTGCATTAGTAAGGCCATGGTAAAGTGTGAGTTCAGTGTATAATCATTCAAGAATTATTAAGATGATGTTCAGAAAGCTGATGTATCTACGGGACAGGGAGTTACTGATACTAAGGGCTGACTCCTTATCGCTTTTACTTCAGACATTAGATGGTTTCCTTTTTGCAGTAAATCATGATGGAAACATGGTATTTGTGTCAGAAAAAGAATGCAACACCTGTAATGTAAGCAAGATGACTTGATGAAGCAAATGTCTATAATATCTTGCATGAAGAAATCAGAAAGGATTTTCTTAAAAACTTATGGGAATCTATGATTAATGGAATTATCTGGAAAAACAAAACTCAGAAAAAAGTCATACACTTAATTGCTATATGTTGATGAAAACATCACATGATATTTTGGAAGACATAAACACTAGTACTGAAGTGCGCTAGAGACAGGGAGCTGTGCTGTGCTTTGCCCTGTCGCAGTCATGAGCTGTGATGAAGGAAGAAAAGACATATTGCAGTTTCTATGTCAGCCATCAAATGAATAATATACAAAGCCAGTAGAGGAGCTAAATATGAGTAAGTGACTAAACAACAAAAGTAGCGACAAAAGCATACTTGATTAGTCCAAAAGAAGGCAGAGAAGGCAGAATAAAGGACAAAAGACAGAAGGGGAAAATATCAAAAGATAACCTAAACCTAGTATATCAGTAATTATATTAAATGTAACTGGACTAAGCACTCCAGCTAAAAGGCATATATTGTCAGTCAACTGTCAGTCAAGTGGATTCTAAAGCTACATTTTTTGCTCCCCCCGTGTTTTGTGTTTTTGATGTCATATTTTACACCTTTTTTGTCTGTCCCTTAACTGTTTGCTGTAATTATAGTTGATTTTATTATTTTTGTCTTTTAGTCTTCATACTAACTTATTTAAGGGGTCGATGCATAGCCTTCCCTATATATTTGCCTTTACCAGTGGGATTATTCCGTTCCTATAATTTCCTATTTCATCTTGTGGCCTTTTTTTTTTCACTTAAAGACGAACTTTTAACACTTCTTTTAAGGTGGGTTTAGTACTGATGAAGTATTTTAAGTTTTGCTTGTTTGAGAAGCTCTTTATTGCTCCTTCAGTGCTGAATGATAACCTTGCTAGGTGGTGTATCCTAGGTTATAGGCTTTTCCTTTCAGCACTTTAAATACATCATGCCACTCCCGTCTTGCCCACACAGTTTCTCCCGAAATATCTGCTGAAAACCTTTTGGGGTGCCCTTGTATGTTACTCTTTTTTTTCTCTTGTTACCTTTAGAATTTTCTCTGTAACTTTTGTCATTTTAATTATGATATTTCTTTGTGTGGGTCTCTTTGGGTTCATCTTGTTTGGGGCTCTGTAACTCCTATACCTTGATGTGTCCTTTTTTATGTTTGGGAAATTTTCAGCCATAATTTCATCAAATACACTTTCAACCCTATTCTCTCTTCTTCTGGGACTCCAATAATGTGTATGTTGTTATGCTTGATATTGTCTCAGAGGTCCCTTATGCTATTCTCATTTTAAGAAAATTGTTTTTGTTTTTGCTCTTATTGGGTGATTTCCATTATTCTATCTTCCAGACTGTTTCTGTATCACCTAACCACTTTTAATTTCCTCTAGTATATTTTCATCTTAATTACTATATTCTTCAGTTCTGGCCAGTTATTTATTTTTTATAGTTCTTTATTAGAATTATCACTGTGTTCAACTATTCTTTTCTCTGTTCAATTAGTATTCTTATTACTATTGCTTTGAATTTTTATCAGGTAGATTATTTATCTCTGTTTCATTAGATTTTCTTCCTCAGGTATTTTTTTTTTTTCTTGTTCTTTAATTTGAATCATATTCCTCTGTCTTCTTATTTTGTTTTACTTTCTCTGTCTCTGTAAAATTAAGTGGAACAGTTACCTTGCCCCGCCTTGAGGTCGTGCCCTCTGTGGGAGCATCCCTGCATGTCTGCGTGTGCCCAGTGGCTGTGATGGGCACCTGGACCTGAAGTGAGCATGGTCTGCATCTTCCTCTGAGGTGTGCTCCAAGCCAACATCTTGGTGGGGTTAGAGTTAGAGCTGGAGGAACTACAGCCAGAGCCAGCTGCAAGCCAGGGTTTCTCCTGTGCTTAATGGCCATCAGTACCCTGATGCTTTCGCATGGTGGTGTTGGAGAAGACTCTTGAGGGTCCCTTGGACAGTAAGGAGATTAAACCAGTCCATCCTGAAGGAAATCAGTCCTGAATATTCATTGGATTCATTGGGAAGGACTGTTGCTGAAGCTCCAATACTTTGGCCACATGATGTGAAGAGCTGACTCACTGGAAAAGACCCTGATGCTGGGAAAGATTGAAGACAAAAGGAGAAGGGGACAACAGAGGATGACATGGTTAGATAGCATCACTGACTCAAAGACATGAACTTGAGCAAACTCTGGGAGATAGTGAAGGACAGGGAAGCCTGGTGTATTATATTCTGTGGGGTTGCAAAGAGTGGGACCCAACTTAGCCACTGAACAACAGCAACAACAAACCCTATTGAGGGCCAGGAGTTAGCACTGCGGGGCTGGAATAGGAGCCCTTGGGGAGTTGGATCTCTCATGGGTCTCTGCATTGGTTTGGGATGTGGCTGGGACCTGAGGGCATGGGACTACACCTCTGAGCTGGTTTCACTTTTCCCCCAGTGTGTGTGCCTTGCTTAGAGGCGGGCTTGGGCTCTAAACCTCTGAATCTAGAGAAAAAAAGATCAAATTAAATCTAAAGAAAGTAGGAGGAAGGAATTAATAAAGATAAGAACAGCTTAGAGGCTGGAGGGGTTGGTGCTATACCACAGTCCTGGCCCGGCCGGCTCCCAAGTGTGTATGAGTGCACCCGCGATGATGGCCTCTGTCCTTTGAAGTGTGTGCAGGGTGTGCAAGCTCGAAATGGCATCCTCCACTCTGGTCATAAGCAGGGCCAGAGTCCGAGCTGGCTCTCTTTCCTCCTCGTGTGTGCACTCTTATGGGCAATATTCGTCTCTCCCTTAGTGGAGAACAGCATCAGAGCACAGGGCCTGGAGCAATAACTCAGCATGGCCTGGGGAGTGCACGGGGGTGGTCCCAGCACACAAGCCAGAGTGTTACTGGGAGGAAGCAAGTGTGTGTGCATTCTCTTCAAGAGCGGAGTCTCGGTTACTTGTAGCCCTTCAGTAAGCCCCACAGGTTTTCCCGCCCGCTAAGAGGACTCATCTTCCAGATGTGGACCCCAGGACTGGGATACCTAATATGTGGCTTAAATCCCTCCCTCCCCAGGGGGGTCCTCTAATCTGTGATATTCCCCTCCTCTTCTGTGCTCCCTGCCAGGGGCGTGGGTGCCGACACACAGATTGCCTCTCCTCCCTTACTCCCAGACTGAACGTGAATCTTCACAGCCTTGTTTGTAGACATGTTCTGCTAGTCCCCAGGGCAATTTTAGCAAGAGTCTGTCTATATATAGTTGTAGTTTTGATATATTCATGAGAGTTGGTTAGCCTGGTATCCTCCTACTCTGCCATTTTGATCTCCTGGTAGAACACTTCTTGATACATCTTGGATCAAAGAAGAAATTTAAATTAATATTAGAAAACATTTTGAGCTGAATTATAACAGCAGCAAAAACCTACCAAGACTTGTAGATGCATCTACAACAGCGCTTGGAGGAAAATTAATGCATATGGTAGGAAAGTAGAAAGGTTGACAGTCTATTTTGTAATCTCAGGAATCTAGAGAAAAAAAGATCAAATTAAATCTAAAGAAAGTAGGAGGAAGGAATTAATAAAAATAAGAACAGAAACCATTGAAACAGAAAGTGTTTACTTGTTTCACAAGTTACTTAAGTTTTCTCATCTATAAAATAAGGATAAAATCAAACCTACTTCATTGGATTGCTGTGAGGATTAGACAAACTAATACATGTAAAATATCTTTAAATGGTGCTTTTCATGCAGAAGACACTTAACAGTGATTACCTGCCGCTGCCGCTACTACTACTGCTGTGTCTACTGTTATTACAGGATGAGTTGTTAGGCACATTTTTTAGAAAAAATGGTGATCACGTGGGCCATGAGGAATCTAAAGATTCTAAAGCAACTGGAACTGAGCTTGCCAGTTTATCCAGGGACATTCCTATGCTGTAGGAGGTGGTATATGATAGAGTACCCTTTTCACGGTAAATCACATCCTATCACCCCTCTGCTGAAAGTCTTCCCATTACTTTTAAGGTAAAATCCAGACTCCTTATCATGGTCAACAGGGATGCATTATCTGACCTCTGCCTGTGTCTTTGACTTTATCTTCTTTCCTCTCCTCACTTCAATCCAGATATTTACCCTTACAGAGTCTTTTAAACTGTCTGTTTCCTCTGACTAGAATAGTGTTTCTTCATCTTGCATAGAAAATTTCTTCTTTTTCAGGAGTCAGCTTAATTGTCATCTTTCCAGAGAGGATTTGCCTGACCTCCCTATTTGTGGTTGGTTGGATTTCCCTCTGCCCTGTGTTGTTTTCTGTCCTAGCAACTATTGGTTTCCTTCATAAACAGTCTCAAAAATCTGTAATTACTGGTGAGTTTACTTGTACACAGTCTCACCCTGTAAACTGTTACCTTCATGAGATGGGGTTCTGCTCTGTCTTGTTCAGCATGCCAGGATAGAGTCTGGTATGGTGCATTAAAAGTATTTCTTGAATGAATGACTGCATCTGATAGGATTACTGTCTTGAGGGGGTGACATCTTTGAAATCTAAGACCCTGAACCTGCGCTGTGACTATTCTATTGCTTATCCGAGGGAGAAAAGTGGTAAAGTCCAGAAAGAGTTAGGCAACTTCCTCTATATTGGGGAATTTGTGATGCCACAGGTTTCCCTTCTTGGTGGAGCTGTCAGATAATAACACTGATTCCTTGAACACTTACTGTGATGCTTTGCTGTGTAGGAATTGACCCCTCCCTGCAACTCCTTGATTTTACTATCTAATCCTAAAGGACTTTTAGCAGGCCCTAGAGAAGAAAGAAGGTATTAATTAAAATGATGCTCACCCTTAAATTTGACAAATAACAGGCTTCTGGCTGTCACTAACCAACACTGTTAGCACTAAATTAGACGTCTGCTATGGTTGTTCAGGCAAGTTGTTTCATTGATCTCAGCACTGGTTCTCCTGCTCTGGAAGATATAAATCATCGCTGAGAAAGATGGGTTTTCTTTTATGAGTCCTCCTGATATTAGCCTCAGGCTATGAGATGAAGACAGAGAAGTGCACTCTTCCAGCAGAGAATTCTTCCTCCTGTTGTGTCTGAGTTTTTCACTCCCCACCAGTCATGTCATCCTCATCAAGCACGGACACTTCTGGATAAACCCACACTAACTGTACTGTTTCTACCTCTTACTTCAGTGATTCAGTCTCCTTTCTGTTTTATAATTGAAGATGCCATATAACTGATTGTAGTTGAGTAATTGCTCTAATTTTTATGGAAACCTGTATTGTTCTAATAGCAGGGCATTCTTTTTTTCAGAACAATATTACCTTAAAGAGTCATATTTATGATGACTGATTTAAAACAGACACTTGTTTACCCAGGAGAGGTTTAGATACTGTTGAAATCTGGTATGTATTGAATTAGGATGCCTATTAGTCAGTTTGAATGAAAGAAAGAAAACAAAGTGAATTTTGGGAGAGGGAGCACAGAATAGTATGACCTATGCATTTGGATAAATGGAGGTCAACTCTGGTTTAACATGAGGCAAGCTACTTAATATACTTCTGGGCCTCAGGCTCCCACAGCCCCCTAGCTGCACTGCTCTGGTATTTGAAGGCAAGTGATTCTGACACTTGTGGAAAAGAATGTCTTGCTTACATTGTGCACTGAGCCCTGGGGCCTTCCCACGTCGCTTTAGCAAGGGCAGCCATCCGCCTGGCTCCTTCTGCCTGTCGAGAGTAGCTTTAGACTAGAGAGGTTGAAAATATGGTCAACTCACATCTGCAAGGCCCTATTATTTTTAGACTACCCTTTTTTATTAAATAAGCTTTAAGCTAAATTCCGTATTCGAAGAAATTAATTTTATCTCACAACACTGAGCTCCAAATGTAGGAGAAACAAGGTCAAAAGGAAAACATAACTTCTGTATGAAAACAGTCTTTTTGAATCTGCTAGTGAACTCATTAAAACTATGAATTTCATTTCTGAAAGGAGAGCATCTCTTTCACATATCACTCAGGATGTGATCGCCTGTCATCTTTTAGATGGGTGTCTGTTCTCATTTCTGGTTTTATTAATTCCAATTCAACTAACGCTGAAAAATCTTCCCAGTGGAAACTCTCTCTCTGGAGGTGGTTTTCATGTCTCAGAGATGATGTGATTCTGTGGAAACTTTATAATTCTGTCAGAGAGGGATGGTGTAGGAAAGATCTATAGAGAGACTTCCGTCATGATCCTCCCAGTTACGTGACAGATGGGATGAAGACCACAAAGCTTTGTCCTTGGAAAAGAAGGGGAAGTAGTCTTGCACCTTGGTTCTCTTACCAAGTCATGGCTACTGCAAGGAGCCTGGATTTGCAGTCAAGACTTACCAAGTTCAAGTCCCAAGTGTGCTGTTGACCAGCTGTGTGATTTGCATCAGTTTGCACAAGTTGCTGTAAACTTCAGTGTCATTATTGTTAATTTTCTTTACTGTTAATATTAACCATCTGATAGCATTGTTGTGAGGATTAGATGAGACCATGCATAAAAGGGTGATGCAAATGGAAGGAATGGTTATTACTACTACAGGCTCTTTATAGCTCTAGCTGATTTTCTACCTTAAGTTCAGTGTTGTTGGATATTAGTTGTCTTCCTGTATTTTGCTGGTAGCAGCAGAAATAGTCAATGGATAAATGGGTCTTCAATTACAGTCTTTCCTTGGGACTGACCCATGGCTAAATCCCTGCAATATATCTCTACACTACAGGCATTAGAAAAGATACAGAAGAATTACCAGTAAACCACAGGGTCCCCGGGCCTGTGTCACCCTTCGTCTGCCAAATCTGGACTTAAAACTCAAAATAGCATTTCTTTTAGACTTAGACAAATTGAAAAGAAAAAGTAGCTCTCAGTTGAAGCCTGTGATGAATCCGTGCTTTATTTTATACTTTTCTTTTGAAAGTTATTTTTAAAAAGAGGCAAGTGATCCTTAATAAAGCTTCCCACGCTTGCTCAATAACAGTTAACGGGTCCAGGTCTGTGACTATAATCTTCAATTGATGGATGTTTGGTTTCCATCTATCAATAGCTTGTCTAAGGGAAATTATATTTAGGAACAGTTATCTAAGAGACATGCTCCCTGCCTACCCACTTGCATATTTTATCTTTGGATTTAGTTAGATGACTGAAAGCATATGTTACTTTAGCTTCTAAAGAATGAATACCCTTCCATGAACCATACCAATACATTATGTCCTCAGCTTTTTAAGAAAGTTGTTACAAGAAAAGGCATATGAAATCAACTCTTGATTTTAGTGAAAATGCTCTTGAGAACACTTAGGGTTCCCTATATAAAGTCATAGATGATAAATGGGTGTTTAATTTTGTCAAAAGCTTTCTCTGCATCTATTGAGATAATCATATGGTTTTTGTTTTTCAATTTGTTAATGTGGTGTATTACATTGATTGATTTGCGGATATTGAAGAATCCTTGCATCCCTGGGATAAAGCCCACTTGGTCATGGTGTATGATTTTTTTAATGTGTTGTTGGATTCTGATTGCTAGAATTTTGTTTAGGATTTTTGCATCTATGTTCATCAGTGATATTGGCCTGTAGTTTTCTTTTTTTGTGGGATCTTTGTCAGGTTTTGGTATTAGGGTGATGGTGGCCTCATAGAATGAGTTTGGAAGTTTACCTTCCTCTGCAATTTTCTGGAAGAGTTTGAGCAGGATAGGTGTTAGCTCTTCTCTAAATTTTTGGTAGAATTCAGCTGTGAAGCCATCTGGACCTGGGCTTTTGTTTGCTGGAAGATTTTTGATTACAGTTTCGATTTCCGTGCTTGTGATGGGTCTGTTAAGGTTTTCTATTTCTTCCTGGTCGAGTTTTGGAAAGTTGTACTTTTCTAAGAATTTGTCTATTTCTTCCCCGTTGTCCATTTTATTGGCATATAATTGTTGATAATAGTCTCTTATGATCCTTTGTATTTCTGTGTTGTCTGTTGTGATCTCTCCATTTTCGTTTCTAATTTTGTTGATTTGATTTTTCTCCCTTTGTTTCTTGATGAGTCTGGGTAATGGTTTATCAATTTTATTTATCCTTTCAAAGAACCAGCTTTTGGCTTTGTTGATTTTTGCTATGGTCTCTTTTGTTTCTTTTGCATTTATTTCTGCTCTAATTTTTAAGATTTCTTTCCTTCTACTAACCCTGGGGTTCTTCATTTCTTCCTTTTCTAGTTGCTTTAGGTGTAGAGTTAGGTTATTTATTTGACTTTGTTCTTGTTTCTTGAGGTGTGCCTGTATTGCTATGAACTTTCCCCTTAGGACTGCTTTTACTGTGTCCCACAGGTTTTGGGTTGTTGTGTTTTCATTTTCATTCGTTTCTATGCAAATTTTGATTTCTTTTTTGATTTCTTCTGTGATTTGTTGGTTATTCAGCAGGGTGTTGTTCATCCTCCATATGTTGGAATTTTTCATAGTTTTTCTCCTGTAATTGAGATCTAATCTTACTGCATTGTGGTCAGAAAAGATGCTTGGAATGATTTCTATTTTTTTGAATTTATCAAGGCTAGCTTTATGGCCCAGGATGTGATCTATCCTGGAGAAGGTTCCATGTGCGCTTGAGAAAAAGGTGAAGTTCATTGTTTTGGGATGAAATGTCCTATAGATATCAATTAGGTCTAACTGGTCTATTGTATCGTTTAACGTTTGTGTTTCCTTGTTAATTTTCTGTTTAGTTGATCTATCCATAGGTGTAAGTGGGGTATTAAAGTCTCCCACTATTATTATGTTATTGTTAATTTCTCCTTTCATACTTGTTAGCATTTGTCTTACATACTGCGGTGCTCCCGTGTTGGGTGCATATATATTTATAATTGTTATATCTTCTTCTTGGATTGATCCTTTGATCATTATGTAGTGACCTTCTTTGTCTGTTTTCACAGCCTTTGTTTTAAAGTCTATTTTATCTGATATGAGTATTGCTACTCCTGCTTTCTTTTGGTCCCTATTTGCATGGAAAATCTTTTTCCAGCCCTTCACTTTCAGTCTGTATGTGTCCCCTGTTTTGAGGTGGGTCTCCTGTAGACAACATATGTAGGGGTCTTGTTTTTGTATCCATTCAGCCAGTCTTTGTCTTTTGGTTGGGGCATTCAACCCATTTACGTTTAAGGTAATTACTGATAAGTATGATCCCGTTGCCATTTACTTTATTGTTTGGGGTTCAAATTTATACACCATTTTTGTGTTTCCTGTCTAGAGAATATCCTTTAGTATTTGTTGGAGAGCTGGTTTGGTGGTGCAGAATTCTCTCAGCTTTTGCTTGTCTGAGAAGCTTTTGATTTCTCCTTCATACTTGAATGAAATCCTTGCTGGGTACAATAATCTGGGCTGTAGGTTATTTTCTTTCATCATTTAAAGTATGTCTTGCCATTCCCTCCTGGCTTGAAGAGTTTCTATTGAAAGATCAGCTGTTATCCTTATGGGAATTCCCTTGTGTGTTATTTGTTGTTTTTCCCTTGCTGCTTTTAATATTTGTTCTTTGTGTTTGATCTTTGTTAATTTGATTAATATGTGTCTTGGGGTGTTTCACCTTGAGTTTATCCTGTTTGGCATTCTCTGGGTTTCTTGGACTTGGGTGATTATTTCCTTCCCCAGTTTAGGGAAGTTTTCAACTATTATCTCCTCAAGTATTTTCTCATGGTCTTTCTTTTTGTCTTCTTCTTCTGGAACCCCTATGATTCGAATGTTGTAGCGTTTAATATTGTCCTGGAGGTCTCTGAGATTGTCCTCATTTCTTTTAATTCGTTTTTCTTTTATTCTCTCTGATTCATTTATTTCTACCATTCTATCTTCTAATTCACGAATCCTATCTTCTGCCTCTGTTATTCTACTATTTGTTGCCTCCAGAGTGTTTTTAATTTCATTTATTGCATTATTCATTATATATTGACTCTTTTTTATTTCTTCTAGGTCCTTGTTAAACCTTTCTTGCATCTTCTCAATCCTTGTCTCCAAGCTATTTATCTGTGATTCCATTTTAATTTCAAGATTTTGGATCAATTTCACTATCATTAAAAACTCTCCAGAAAGCAGGAATAGAAGGAACATACCTCAACATAATAAAAGCTATATATGACAAACCCACAGCAAACATTATCCTCAATGGTGAAAAATTGAAAGCATTTCCTCTAAAGTCAGGAACAAGACAAGGGTGCCCACTTTCACCATTACTATTCAACATAGTTTTGGAAGTTTTGGCCACAGCAATCAGAGCAGAAAAAGAAATAAAAGGAATCCAAATTGGAAAAGAAGAAGTAAAACTCTCACTATTTGCAGATGACATGATCCTCTACATAGAAAACCCTAAAGACTCCACCAGAAAATTACTAGAACTAATCAATGACTATAGTAAAGTTGCAGGATATAAAACTCAAGACACAGAAATCCCTTGCATTCCTATACACTAATAATGAGAAAACAGAAAGAGAAATTAAGGAAACAATTCCATTCACCATTGCAACGGAAAGAATAAAATACTTAGGAATATATCTACCTAAAGAAACTAAAGACCTATATATAGAAAACTATAAAACACTGGTGAAAGAAATCAAAGAGGACACTAATAGATGGAGAAATATACCATGTTCATGGATTGGAAGAATCAATATAGTGAAAATGAGTATACTACCCAAAGCAATTTATAGATTCAATGCAATCCCTATCAAGCTACCAACGGTATTCTTCACAGAGCTAGAACAAATAATTTCACAATTTGTATGGAAATACAAAAAACCTCGAATAGCCAAAGCTATCTTGAGAAAGAAAAATGGAACTGGAGGAATCAACCTACCTGACTTCAGGCTCTACTACAAAGCCACAGTTATCAAGACAGTATGGTACTGGCACAAAGACAGAAATATAGATCAATGGAACAAAATAGAAAGCCCAGAGATAAATCCACGCACATATGGACACCTTATCTTTGACAAAGGAGGCAAGAATATACAATGGATTAAAGACAATCTCTTTAACAAGTGGTGCTGGGAAATCTGGTCAACCACTTGTAAAAGAATGAAACTAGAACACTTTCTAACACCATACACAAAAATAAACTCAAAATGGATTAAAGATCTCAACGTAAGACCAGAAACTATAAAACTCCTAGAGGAGAACATAGGCAAAACACTCTCTGACATACATCACAGCAGGATCCTCTATGACCCACCTCCCAGAATATTGGAAATAAAAGCAAAAATAAACAAATGGGACCTAATTAAACTTAAAAGCTTCTGCACATCAAAGGAAACTATTAGCAAGGTGAAAAGACAGCCTTCAGAATGGGAGAAAATAATAGCAAATGAAGCAACCGACAAACAACTAATCTCAAAAATATATAAGCAACTCCTACAGCTCAACTCCAGAAAAATAAATGACCCAATCAAAAAATGGGCCAAAGAACTAAATAGACATTTCTCCAAAGATGTCACACAGATGGCTAACAAACACATGAAAAGATGCTCAACATCACTCATTATCAGAGAAATGCAAATCAAAACCACTATGAGATACCATTTCACACCAGTCAGAATGGCTGCGATCCAAAAGTCTACAAATAATAAATGCTGGAGAGGGTGTGGAGAAAAGGGAACCCTCTTACACTGTTGGTGGGAATGCAAACTAGTACAGCCACTATGGAGAACAGTGTGGAGATTCCTTAAAAAACTGGAAATAGAACTGCCTTATGATCCAGCAATCCCACTGCTGGGCATACACACTGAGGAGACCAGAAGGGAAAGAGACACGTGTACCCCAATGTTCATCGCAGCACTGTTTATAATAGCCAGGACATGGAAACAACCTAGATGTCCATCAGCAGATGAATGGATAAGAAAGCTGTGGTACATATACACAATGGAGTATTACTCAGCCATTAAAAAGAATACATTTGAATCAGTTCTAATGAGGTGGATGAAACTGGAGCCTATTATACAGAGTGAAGTAAGCCAGAAGGGCAAACACCAATACAGTATACTAACGCATATATATGGAATTTAGAAAGATGGTAACGATAACCCTGTAAAAAAAAAAAAAAAAAAAGACCATCCCCAAGAAAAAGAAATGCAAAAAGTCAAAGTGGTTAAGGAGGCCTTATGAATAGCTGTGAAAAAAAAAGAGAAGCGAAAAGCAAAGGAGAAAAGGAAAGATATACCCATTTGAATGCAGAGTAAAAAAAAAAAAAAAAGTCATAGATGAGAGGTTTTTTTTTTTTTTTTTTTTTTTTTTGAGAACTTAATACCAGGAAAAGCTTTGCCTTTCCCAGGGTACTCTAGTAAACAATGTGTGCTCAGTTGCTGCCATGTCTGACCCTTTGCAACCGCATGGACTGTAGCCTGCCGTCTCCTCTGTCCATGGGATTTCCCAGGCAAGAATATTGGAGTGGGTTGTGATTCCTTTCTCCAGGGGATCTTCCTGATGCAGGGATGGAACCTGCATCTCCTGTGTCTCTTGCATTGGCAGGCAGGTTCTTTACTGCTGAACCACTGGGAAAGCCCAGTGAACAATGATACTTAAGTAATTACTTGGTGTACTTGCTTGCCATTCAGCTTCCAAACAGCTTGAAGCAATATTTGAAGTTCAATGGTGGCATCAATGTTTACTTTAATAGATAGCCTATTTATATATCACTTTTTAAAACCTTGCTAGATTGTTATTCATATCTTTTGTTGTAAGCCATATCAAATGGTTTTTGAAAAGAAGCATTATGTAAAGAGAAATGAAATAGTAGCTGTTAAAAAGGACTTAAACAAGAGAAGAGTAAAAGGGATAAGAACCATCATCCTTGTCATCATTATCATAGAGGGGGCTATAATTACTTATGAATGTAGGAAAAGAAACTAATGGTAACTTTCACTTGTATTAAAATGTTTTTTAAAAATTAGAAAACATTTATGCATTAGAAAAATACAGAGAAAAATATAACATTCGCCTGTGTATTGTTGTTGTTATCTAGTCACTAAGTCAGGGCCAACTCTCTTGTGATCCCATGGTCTGCAGCCCACCAGGCTCCCCTGTTCAAGGGATTCTCTGGGCAAGAACACTGGAGTGGGTTGCCATTTCCTTCTCCAGGGGCATCTACGTACCCATTATTCAAATTTAACATATATTAGTATTTGCCATTTTTTGTTCAGATAAAAAAATTTAAAGCAAAAATTACAATATAATCAAAGGTTAATTCTTTCATCTCCTTTCTGTCCTGAGGCTATCTGTGCTCTGATGTGAACTTTCTAATGAGGCATTTGTATATTACTACATGTATCTGTCTGCAGTTTTTTGTTCTTTCTTTCCCAGCAATGCTTTTGATTTTTATCCATGGAAACCAATGTAATTCCTGTTAATTGCTAACTTCCCTCATATGATCAGACCACTGTGTGCTTCATTCCTTAACTGAGGACAGTTAGGATTTTTCCAGTTCCCTAATATGGCGAGCAGTACTGCTTTGCTCCTGTTTCTTAGTACACAAGTGAGAGAATTTCTCTAGGGTATGCGCCTCGAAGGGAAATGGCTAGATCATAGGTCTTCATTCATTCAGCAAATAATGCAGTGTCCATTATTTGGCATGTACCATTCTAGGTGGGCTTCTTGGTGGCTCAGTAGTAAAGGACCCATCTGCAATGCAGGAGATGTGGGATTGACCCCCAGGTCAGAAAGATCCCCTGGAGGAGGGCATGGCAACCCACTCCAGTATTCCTGCTTGGAGAATCCCATGGACAGAGGAGTCTGCCGGGCTACAGTCCTTAGGGTCACAAAGAGTGGGACACAACTAAAGCTACTGAGCATGGACGCACCATTCTAGGCATCTTTTGTTGCCTATCTACAAATACTACAGCGAATAAGACTGCATGAACCACTCTGGGGGTGCACTGGAGGAAAAGATAGACAATAATAAATAAACAAAATAAAGGTATGTTAGATAGTGAAAATGCTCTGGAGAAATAATAAGCAGAGCAGGTAATAAGTCTGTAAATGAAAAGGTGTGCAATTTTATAAAAGGTGGTAAAGGGTAACTCATTATGGTTTTAATTTTCATATCTCATGAGTGAAAAGAAGCATCTTTTCATACATTTAAAACTCTTCACATTTTATGCACCCCTTAAAAATTCCTGTATTACATCTTGTTGATTTAAATCCTTTAATTTCAAATGCTCTTTAAATATATACAAACTAAAACTAGACATAAACTTCTAGAACTTTCAGTTCTTATTATAGGTTGTTGTTCTTATAAAAACAAATGTAAAAATTGCATACAACTCTCTCCTCTGCAAAGGAAAAAAACTTTGTTATCCTACATAGTTTAATGTTATATGAAGTGTTAGTGACTGTGGCCCTTTTCTTTTGGGCTTGATCTGCCTTTCCCACTGGGCGTCTGTCACAAGGTGATGCGATTCTCTCACCACTCTTCTTTCTGAATCACTGAAACACCTTTGTTCCTCCAGCACACTCTGAAGTCATCTGGCCCACGGTTGGTGCAAAAGCCTCATTTGCTTCTGAAATCTATCTCTATACATTGTTAATTAGCTGAAGACAATTAAAGTAGGACTACTTGGCACAAACCTGATTGCAGACACAAAGACAGACTGGGCCTGTGAGGAGGCATTTGGTTACGTGTGGTTCAGTTCAATTCAGTTGCTCGGTCATGTCTGACTCTTTATGACCCTATGGACTGGAGCATGCCAGGCTTCCCTGCCCATCACCAACTCCCAGAGCCTACTCAAACTCATGTCCATCATGTTAGTGATGCCATCCAACCATCTCATCCACTGTCGTCCCCTTCTCCTCCTGCCTTCAATCTTTCCCAGCATCAGGGTCTTTTCCAATGAGTCTTTGCATCAGGTGGCCAAAATGCTGGAGTTTCAGCTTCAGCATCTGTCCTTCCAGTGAATATTCAGGACTGATTTCCTTTAGGATGGACTGGTTGCATCTCCTTGCAGTCCAAGGGACTCTCGAGTCTTCTCAACATCACAGGTCAAAAGCATCAGTTCTTCGCGCTCAGCTTTCTTTATAGTCCAACTCTCGTATCCATACATGATTACTGGAAAAACCACAGCTTTGACTAGACTGACCTTTGTTGGCAAAGTAATGTCTCTGCTTTTTAATATGCTGTCTAGGTTGGTCATAGCTTTTCTTCCAAGGAGTAAACATCTTTTAATTTCATGGCTGCAGTCACCATCTGCAGTGATTTTGGAGCCCAAGAAAATAAAGTCTCTCACCGTTTCCATTGTTTCTGCATCTATTTCCCATGAATTGATGGGACTGGATGCCATGATATTAGTTTTCTGAATGTTGACTTTAAGCCAACTTTTTCACTCTCCTCTTTCACTTTCATCAAGAGGCTCTTTAGTTCTTCTTTGCTTTCTGCCATAAGGGTGGTGTCATCTGCATATCTGAGGTTATTGATATTTCTCCCAGCAATCTTGATTCCACTTTGTGCTTCATCCAGCCTGGCATTTCGCATGGCGTACTCTGCATATAAGTTAAATAAGCAGAGTGACAATATACAGGCTTGACGTACTCCTTTCCTGATTTGGAACCAGTCTGTTGTTCCATGTCCAGTTCTGACTGTTGCTTCTTGACCCGCATACATATTTCTCAGGAGGCAGGTGAGATGGTCTGGTATTCCCATCTCTTTCAGAATTTTCCACAGTTGATTGTGATCCACACAGTCAAAGGCTTTGGCATAGTCAATAAAGCAGAAGTAGATGTTTTTCTGGAACTCTCTTGCTTTTTCGATGATCCAACAGATGTTGGCAATTTGATCTCTGGTTCCTCTCCCTTTTCTAAAAGCAGCTTGAACATCTGGAAGTCCACGGTTCACATACTGTTGAAGACTGGCTTGGAGAATTTTGAGCATTACTTTGCTAGCTTGTGAGATGAGTGCAATTGTGCAGTAGTTTGAGTATTCTTTGGCATTGCCTTTCTTTGGGATTGGAATGAAAACTTTTCCAGTCCTGTGGCCACTGCTGCGTTTTCCAAATTTGCTGGCGTATTGCGTGCAGCACTTTCACAGCATTATCTTTTAGGATTTGAAATAGCCTCAACTGGAATTCCAGCTGGAATGCTATTTCAACTGGATTTCCAGTTTATGTGTGGTTACCCGGCTGATTTAGAACATGCTTACTTTATCAGTGAAATGAATACTGTATCAAATCCTGAAAAATATATTCCAATGAGAATATGCCAGTCTCCCCAAATGGGTCAACCTACCCCAGTGTGAGCAACTCTGATCTAACATAGATTTAGAGCCCAAGATGGATTATGAACTAGTACTAACATGGTTTCTGGAATAGGCCGAATATTTTTAGGGTCGACAGTTATCCAGATGGCTGAGTCATATGTGTTAGGAATCTTAAGTCTTTTTCCTTGGTTTGCCTAGTTTGGAGCTGTACCCTATGTGAAGCTCAGAATGGGCTTCCCTTCACTGTAGAGAAGACCAGGAGAAATTTGCTGTGCGTCCTTCTTTCTGTGATGTGCACCTCATTACCAGACTTCCTTGGGCTTCCCTTCCTTCTGAGGTCCATGTACGTGACAGTGGCCTATTTTATTATTTTATTTTATCTCATGTTCATTATCTGAAACTTTTGTATCTGTTTGTTTGTACTCTTGTCACGTGGATGACAAATTCAGTGGAGAGATGACTCAAGACCTTCAATTTCATTCATTCCTGATTGCTGGTATTATAGATTGCTGGTGTGGATACCTAAGGGTGAGGGGCTGATACAACTGTCCATCTGAATATGAATCAAAATCTTTGTTTCATTATTCACAACTTGAATCATCAAATATTCTTTTTGGCAAGTCAGGGTCATTATATAGATACTGAGAACAGACTTTATAGTCATACATATTAATATTGTTGATAGAATTGGCCTTATTGAGAATTTATTACTGCCTGCTAAATGTTAATAGAACTAAAAATTAACACAGCTAGGGGATTTTGCTCAAAAAAAGGTGAGAAGTTTTACATTGAACACACATGTGTATGTGTGGTTAAATCATGTTAAATTGCAGCTTTCATGGGTCAAAAACAAATATAAGCAACATAATATGGTTCATGTATGCCTTACCAAAGCAGTAACAAGGATAATAATGTCTAGTTTTCTTTTTTTCTTAAAAACCAATAATCAAGCAGGTCACCTGGGTCTTAAAACAACACTTTCTTTACATAAAATATTTTAGTCTTGTGGGGTGGGATGCAATAAAAATATCCTGTCTATAGAAAACCTAGAATGCCTTTGTCCTTCATCTAGCAAAATTCTCCCAGGATCCGGAGCTAATCTGTTCATAAAAGCTTCAATCACCATTCTCGTCCACAGTGAGGGTTGTTTCCTGTGAACTTGATGATTTTCTGCTTTGCTACCATTATTTTAGTTAATAATTCTGTATTATCTTCTTTCTAAATAAATTGTCAACTCCTTGGGAACAGAGACCATTCCTTGACTCTTTGTGGCTTCCAGTAACTGTTGATTTGCCTGAGCATTTGACTTGGGGAGGGTATTCTGATAGGATTTAACTATTTATTAAGTTGGTAGAGTAACAGGGAAATGCTATTCAGAGGACTAGGAATGTTGCATTTTGAGAAACCAATCAAGGATTATCCTGCCACAGTCTCCTTTGGTAGACAATGCAAAGCTGAGATTCTCCTTTGGGAGAAAATATACTTTGAGACTCTCTCAGCTGTTTGAAATTCTCTTAACTCTCTGTTCCAAGTAGAATGGTCAAGAGAAGCTTATCCCACCAGATTGAATCTGTGTTGACTAAACTGAGCACAGAGATCATCACCTATTGATTTTAGTACGGCGGTGATAAACATTGAGCATGTAGATAAAGTCAGCCAGATATCTGGTTTGTGTACTTATATTGGTAATTGGGTGACATTTTCTTCAATGGATAAATATGGATGAATCTTCAGTGGAAGATATATTTGAATAACCTACAATATAAAAAATATGATTTTTAATGTGTCTTTATGTTCACCAGTACCATCTTCAACAAAACTGCCCCCATATCTCAAAAGTTAATGACAATTTCTACCACAGCATAGAAAAGATCTTCAGGTAATTAATGACAGCACCTCAGGCAACAGTTTTTCCCTTTGTCCTTTCTGTTTTTATAAGAGAACTCAGTGCCAAAAGGAGAAGAAAGATAATGGTTCACAGTCAATGCTCATGGACCAGACACTTAATCTGAACTTAACCAAAAGTCAATATTTAGCTGTACCTTATCAGTGTGGAAATGTCAAGCATAGCAAGAGACAAGAACAAATTTCTCATTCCTGTGCTTCAGTGTTTAAAGCTGTGTGGCAGAGTTTCAACATCAGATAAGACAAAATGGCCTTTGGGGAAAAAAGACAACAAATGACAACACTTGCAGCTGCCGGGACCCGAGTTTATGCGAGGAACACAGTCACGGGAGATGCCTCCTAATCTGTCTCAGCACACCCCCTTGGCCACCTTGTGGCCTGTGTGATGCCAGCACTTGATCACTACTCACAGTAGGTAGCCTTCAAGAGGCTGCAGCTTGCTGAGTAAAGTCAAAATTTGTTGCCACGTAGGTCAGTTGACACAGTTATTTGCCTTCTCAGTTTGTGTGGCTGGGAAATGCATCAAGCATGGCTGTGGATCACAGACTGTGGGTCTGCCAAGCAGGAGTTCCCCTGGGCCTCCCTGAAGCTAGGGACAGTTCAGGTTTAGAACAGAGGTTTTCAATCTTTTAAGAACTTCCAAAGGGCTTCCCTGGTGGCTCAATGGTGAAGAACCCACCTGCCAGTGCAAGAGCCACAGGAGACACAGGCTCAATCCCTGGGTCAGAAGATCCTCTGGAGAAGGAAATGCCAACCCACTCCAGTATTCTTGCCTGGGAAGTCCCATGGACGGAGGAGTCTGGTGGGCTACAGTCCATAGGATCACAAAAGAGTCAGACATGACTGAGCGACTAAACAAAAACAGCAACAACAATAAGAACTTCAGAATCCTTTCAAAATTCCATCTCACTCTATAGGACTCCAGCTGACCTCACCTGTGTAATTGCTGTTGAAAGTTGTATTTTGTTAAAAAAAAAAAACAGTTACATTGGAAAAACCTGTAATGATACTCACATTTAATGAGGTGGTTGGACTCCCTATCCATTTGGTTGTGAAGAAAAGGAAATAGTGTAAGAAAGAAAGCTGGTGACTTATATGGCTAAATATGCATTGTTACTGACTTTTGAAGGACTTGTGGGTGGGTCTGGCATTTCATGGAACATGGATATCTAGAAATTGCTGAGACAGAAAACATCTCTTCATCTCAAAGTCCAACTAAAAGGGATCTGCATCACCTTAGGTTCACAGAACATTGAGGCCTTAGAATTTACCAAGAGCAGGGACCTACTGTTCCAGACTATTTATTTGTGTCAGCTAGGTGCTTGTTAAAAAATACAAATTCCGGTTACTTTCCTCCTGAACATTCTGATTGAGGGAGACTATAGTGGAATCTGGAAGCCTATTTTTTAAACAAGAGTTCAAAGAGATTTTTTTAAAAAAATTATTTATTTATTTTTCTTTTTAATGGTTTTATTTTTAAAACTTTACATAATTGTATTAGTTTTGCCAAATATCAAAATGAATCCGCCACAGGTATACATGTGTTCCCCATCCTGAACCCTCCTCCCTCCTCCCTCCCCATACCATCCCTCTGGGTTGTCCCAGTGCACTAGCCCCAAGCATCCAGTATCGTGCATCGAACCTGGACTGGCAACTCGTTTCTTACATGATATTTTACATGTTTCAATGTCATTCTCCCAAATCTTCCCACCCTCTCCCTCTCCCACAGAGTCCATAAGACTTTTCTATACATCAGTGTCCCTTTTGCTGTCTCGTACACCGGGTTATTGTTACCATCTTTCTAAATTCCATATATATGTGTTAGTATACTGTATTGATGTTTTTCCTTCTGGCTTACTTCACTCTGTATAATAGGCTCCAGTTTCATCCACCTCATTAGAAATGATTCAAATGTATTCTTTTTAATGGCTGAGTAATACTCCATTGTGTATATGTACCACAGCTTTCTTATCCATTCATCTGCTGATGGACATCTAGGTTGCTTCCATGTCCTGGCTATTATAAACAGTGCTGCGATGAACATTGGGGTACACGTGTCTCTTTCCCTTCTGGTTTCCTCAGTGTGTATGCCCAGCAGTGGGATTGCTGGATCATAAGGCAGTTCTATTTGCAGTGTTTTAAGGAATCTCCACACTGTTCTCCATAGTGGCTGTACTAGTTTGCATTCCCACCAACAGTGTAAGAGGGTTCCCTTTTCTCCACACCCTCTCCAGCATTTATGATTTCTAGACTTTTGGATCGCAGCCATTCTGACTGGTGTGAAATGGTACCTCATAGTGGTTTTGATTTGCATTTCTCTGATAATGAGTGATGTTGAGCATCTTTTCATGTGTTTGTTAGCCATCTGTATGTCTTCTTTGGAGAAATGTCTATTTAGTTCTTTGGCCCATTTTTTGATTGGGTCGTTTATTTTTCTGGAGTTGAGCTGTAGGAGTTGCTAGTATATTTTTGAGATAAGTTGATTGTCCGTTGCTTCATTTGCTATTATTTTCTCCCATTCTGAAGGCTGTCTTTTCACCTTGCTAATAGTTTCCTTTGATGTGCAGAAGCTTTTAAGTTTAATTAGGTCCCATTTGTTTATTTTTGCTTTTATTTCCAATATTCTGGGAGGTGGGTCATAGAGGATCCTGCTGTGATGTATGTCAGAGAGTGTTTTGCCTATGTTCTCCTCTAGGAGTTTTATAGTTTCTGGTCTTACGTTGAGATCTTTAATCCATTTTGAGTTTATTTTTGTGTATGGTGTTAGAAAGTGTTCTAGTTTCATTCTTTTACAAGTGGTTGACCAGTTTTCCCAGCACCACTTGTTAAAGAGATTGTCTTTAATCCATTATATATTCTTGCCTCCTTTGTCAAAGATAAGGTGTCCATATGTGCGTGGATTTATCTCTGGGCTTTCTATTTTGTTCCATTGATCTATATTTCTGTCTTTGTGCCAGTACCATACTGTCTTGATAACTGTGGCTTTGTAATAGAGACTGAAGTCAGGCAGGTTGATTCCTCCAGTTCCATTTTTCTTTCTCAAGATAGCTTTGGCTATTCGAGGTTTTTTGTATTTCCATACAAATTGTGAAATTATTTGTTCTAGCTCTGTGAAGAATACCGTTGGTAGCTTGATAGGGATTGCATTGAATCTATAAATTGCTTTGGGTAGTATACTCATTTTCACTACATTGATTCTTCCAATCCATGAACATGGTATATTTCTCCATCTATTAGTGTCCTCTTTGATTTCTTTCACCAGTGTTTTATAGTTTTCTATGTATAGGTCTTTAGTTTCTTTAGGTAGATATATTCCTAAGTATTTTATTCTTTCTGTTGCAATGGTGAATGGAATTGTTTCCTTAATTTCTCTTTCTGTTTTCTCATTATTAGTGTATAGGAATGCAAGGGATTTCTGTGTGTTGATTTTATATCCTGCAACTTTACTATAGTCATTGATTATTTCTAGTAATTTTCTGGTGGAGTCTTTAGGGTTTTCTATGTAGAGGATCGTGTCATCTGCAAATAGTGAGAGTTTTACTTCTTCTTTTCCAGTTTGGATTCCTTTTGTTTCTTTTTCTGCTCTGATTGCTGTGGCCAAAACTTCCAAAACTATGTTGAATAGTAATGGTGAAAGTGGGCACCCTTGTCTTGTTCCTCACTTTAGAGGAAATGCTTTCAATTTTCCACCATTGAGGATAATGTTTGCTGTGGGTTTGTCATATATAGCTTTTATTATGTTGAGGTATGTTCCTTCTATTCCTGCTTTCTGGAGAGTTCTTATCATAAATGGATGTTGAATTTTGTCAAAGGCTTTCTCTGCATCTATTGAGATAATCATATGGTTTTTATTTTTCAATTTGTTAATGTGGTGTATTACATTGATTGATTTGCGGATATTGAAGAATCCTTGCATCCCTGGGATAAAGCCCACTTGGTCATGGTGTATGATCTTTTTAATGTGTTGTTGGATTCTGATTGCTAGAATTTTGTTAAGGATTTTTGCATCTATGTTCATCAATGATATTGGCCTGTAGTTTTCTTTTTTTGTGGGATCTTTGTCAGGTTTTGGTATTAGGGTGATGGTGGCCTCATAGAATGAGTTTGGAAGTTTACCTTCCTCTGCAATTTTCTGGAAGAGTTTGAGCAGGATAGGTGTTAGCTCTTCTCTAAATTTTTGGTAGAATTCAGCTGTGAAGCCATCTGGACCACGGCTTTTGTTTGCTGGAAGATTTTTGATTACAGTTTCAATTTCCGTGCTTGTGATGGGTCTGTTAAGATTTTCTATTTCTTCCTGGTCAAGTTTTGGAAAGTTGTACTTTTCTAAGAATTTGTCCATTTCTTCCACGTTGTCCATTTTCTTGGCATATAATTGTTGATAGTAGTCTCTTATGATCCTTTGTATTTCTGTGTTGTCTGTTGTGATCTCTCCATTTTCGTTTCTAATTTTGTTGATTTGATTTTTCTCCCTTTGTTTCTTGATGAGTCTGGCTAATGGTTTGTCAATTTTATTTATCCTTTCAAAGAACCAGCTTTTGGCTTTGTTGATTTTTGCTATGGTCTCTTTTGTTTCTTTTGCATTTATTTCTGCTCTAATTTTTAAGATTTCTTTCCTTCTACTAACCCTGGGGTTCTTCATTTCTTCCTTTTCTAGTTGCTTTAGGTGTAGAGTTAGGTTATTTATTTGACTTTGTTCTTGTTTCTTGAGGTGTGCCTGTATTGCTATGAACTTTCCCCTTAGGACTGCTTTTAAAGTGTCCCACAGGTTTTGGGTTGTTGTGTTTTCATTTCATTCGTTTCTATGCAAATTTTGATTTCTTTTTTGATTTCTTCTGTGATTTGTTGGTTATTCAGCAGGGTGTTGTTCATCCTCCATATGTTGGAATTTTTCATAGTTTTTCTCCTGTAATTGAGATCTAATCTTACTGCATTGTGGTCAGGAAAGATGCTTGGAATGATTTCTATTTTTTTGAATTTATCAAGGCTAGCTTTATGGCCCAGGATGTGATCTATCCTGGAGAAGGTTCCATGTGCGCTTGAGAAAAAGGTGAAGTTCATTGTTTTGGGATGAAATGTCCTATAAATATCAATTAGGTCTAACTGGTCTATTGTATCGTTTAACGTTTGTGTTTCCTTGTTAATTTTCTGTTTAGTTGATCTATCCATAGGTGTAAGTGGGGTATTAACGTCTCCCACTATTATTGTGTTATTGTTAATTTCTCCTTTCATACTTGTTAGCATTTGTCTTACATACTATGGTGCTCCTGTGTTGGGTGCGTATATATTTATAATTGTTATATCTTCTTCTTGGGTTGATCCTTTGATCATTTTGTAGTGACCTTCTTTGTCTCTTTTCACAGCCTTTGTTTTAAAGTCTATTTTATCTGATATGAGTATTGCTACTCCTGCTTTCTTTTGGTCCCTATTTGCATGGAAAATCTTTTTCCAGCCCTTCACTTTCAGTCTGTATGTGTCCCCTGTTTTGAGGTGGGTCTCCTGTAGACAACATATGTAGAGGTCTTGTTTTTGTATCCATTCAGCCAGTCTTTGTCTTTTGGTTGGGGCATTCAACCCATTTACGTTTAAGGTAATTACTGATAAGTATGATCCTGTTGCCATTTACTTTATTGTTTTGGGTTCAAGTTTATCGTTTTTGTGTTTCCTGTCTAGAGAATATCCTTTAGTATTTGTTGGAGAGCTGGTTTGGTGGTGCAGAATTCTCTCAGCTTTTGCTTGTCTGAAAAGCTTTTGATTTCTCCTTCATACTTGAATGAGATCCTTGCTGGGTACAATAATCTGGCTGTAGGTTATTTTCTTTCATCACTTTAAGTATGTCTTGCCATTCCCTCCTGGCTTGAAGAGTTTCTATTGAAAGATCGGCTGTTATCCTTATGGGAATTCCCTTGTGTGTTATTTGTTGTTTTTCCCTTGCTGCTTTTAATATTTGTTCTTTGTGTTTGATCTTTGTTAGTTTGATTAATATTTTTGGTTGTGCCGGGCCTTTGCTGCTACGCTTGGGTTTTCTCTAGTTGTGGCGAGCAGGGGCTGCTCTTAGTTCTGATGCATGGGTTTCTCATTGTGGTGGCTTTGCTTGTTGCGGAGCACGAGCTCCAGGTGTGCAGTTTAGGCTCAGTAGTTACGGCACACGGGCTTAGTTGCTCCGCAGCATGTGGAATCTTCCTGGGAATCCACTGTGCCACCAGAGAAGTTCCCCAAAGAGATTTTATCTTCCGACAGATCCAGAAAAGTTGCTCTACTGTGTCCTGGCATAATGCACACTACAGGGTAGATACTCAGTAATGCAACGAATGAGCGAAAGGAAGAAACCGCAGTGAACATGCCGAAAGGCAGTCTCAGCCCCTGATGTCGCTGCATTCTCATTCAGCGTGCCAGGGCTTTTGGCCTTGCACAGCTAACTCCAAGTTGTGGGAGAATGACCTTCAGAAACAGTTGATAAAGGTTAGGTTTTTGAATGTCACATGGAATAATACTCCTTCCCCTTTGTCCTTTGTCGGGATGTCATAGTGACACACACGAAAATACTGTGTCCTAAAAAAGGAATGAAAGCTAAATGTCATAAACAGAAAGGAACTTGTCTAAGTCGCCCTTAGGAAGAAATCGATTTTGTGTGTTCTGCCAAAATAGGTCCCACCAGGCGTAAACCATCCTTCCTCTTTAAGCCGTTCCTCCCTGGGGCTCACTGGTAAAGAATCCGCCTGCCAATGCAGGAGACTCGGGTTCAGTCCCTGGGTCGGGAAGATCCCCTGGAGGAGGGCATGGCAACCCACTCTAGTATTCTTGCCTGGAGAATCCCATGGACCAAGGAGCCTGGCAGGGTACAGTCTATGGGGTCACAAAGGGTTGAACACAGCTTAACAAGTAAACAGCAACAAAAGGCACAAAAGTGAAATGGTGTTGGGAGCAGAATTCCTATCTCCATGTAGGTAGTGCCGCGTCCGACTCTTTGTGACCCCATGGGCTGCAGCCCTCCGGGCTTCCCTGTCTATCCCAACTCCCGGAGCTTACTCCAACTCATGTTCATTGAGTCGGTGATGCCATCCAACCATCTCATCCTCTGTCGTCCCCTTCTCCTCCCACCTTCAAACTTTTCCAGCATCAGGGTCTTTTCCAATGAGTCAGTTCTTCGGACAGGTGGCCAACGTATTGGAGCTTCAGGTTCAGCATTGGTCCTTCCAATGAACACCCAGGACTGATCTCCTTTAGGATGGACTGGTTGGATCTCCTTGCAGTCCTAGGGACTCTCAAGAGTCTTCTCCACACCACAGTTCAAAAGCATCAATTCTTCAGTGCTCAGCTTTCTTTATAGTCCAACTCTCACATCCATACATGACTGCTGGAAAAACCATAGCTTTGACCTTGTTCCTCCTTTTCTAAAATTGTATGACACATTGACTTTGCTATTATGGTTCCCAGGGGAATCATTTTGTAAACTCCATACAATTTATAAAACTTTGTTACAAGTCTCAGAACTACCGGAGCAGAGGACATGGGCTGTAAGTGAGAGAAGGAAGGTGGAAGCTGTGTCTTTATTCCACTCACTCTAAGGTTCTCTGACAGAGCTTGGGCACATGGCAGTTATGGGACTGGACTGAGAATGCCCAATCATCTCTTTTGTTCAATTTCTATGACTACCTGTCATCATCGTGGGATTTATTTAGAGTCATTTGATTTCTACTGAGGAGAGGATAGACAACATGCTGGACAAAAAGAGCCCCAGTGAATTTCTTGAAACTTGTCATGCTCTGTTTTTGTGACTTACTGAAAGCTTTAATAAGTATTGTTGGGGGAAAAAGCAACAAGGCAGAGTTAGGGAAGGTTGAAGGCTGGCCCAGTAGTGGTTCTTAAGCTTCTCTGCATTTTAGAGTATGGGCAAGTTAAAAAACTCTAGTACTTAGGCCTTGTCCCATACCAATTCAGTCCCAATTTCTGGGGGTGTGACGTGGGTGACACTTAGAAAAAAATTTCCTAGGTAGTTTCATTGTGGAGCCGAGTGGTGATTCCTAGATTGTTCATACACTCTGTCTTTTCTAGTTATGTTATTCCCTCTGCCTGAAATGACCCTCATTCCTTCTCCTGTCGAAGGCCTACTCATCTTTAAAAATTTACCACACAGATACCTTCCATTGACGGAGTTCACTCGTTTGTTCAACAAATATTTACTGAAATGCTTCCTTTCTCCATGGTGATGGCACTCAGTGACAACACAATACATTTTGATGATTTTAAGTTATTTATTATTATCATTGTTTTCATTCATAGACTTTGAGCTTTTGAAGCCAGGGATTGCAAATTGTTCATCTTTGCATTCTGTAACACATTTCCCTTTATTTCCATTCCCCCACATTCCCAGAGGTTGGTGATGATTGTCCCACAGACATTCAATATTGTATAATCATGGTTTTTCAAAGGTGTGGTTAACATACTCAGTGGATTCAAAATTCCTATAGCTTAACTTCAGATTAAGAGTTTTGTTTTAGTAACACCCAGATTTGTTTGTAATGGTTTTCTTAGAGATGCCCATACTTTTGTGAGTTTTTTATTTGCAGTAGCATTGAATGATGCTTTCTTGGAATGATATGAGATTGTTCCAAGGTTTATTTTCCAGACAATACTTGACATCATGAAATTTTGTATTTTATAGACTTTGTTTTTATACTCACCCATCCTCAAGTTCACCTGTCTCTTTTTATTTCACTCATTCCTTTACCTGATACTTTGGGCCCTCTAGACTCGGTGAAGTGTTAGTCACTCAGTTGTGACCGATTCTTTGCAATCCCATGGACTATAGCCCACCAGAATCCTCTGTCCATGGGATTTCCTAGGCAAGAGTACTGCAGTGGGTAGCCATTCCCTTCTCCAGGGGATCTTCCTGAGCCAGGGCTCGAAGTCAGGTCTCCTGCATTGCAGGCAGATTCTTTACCATCCGAGCTACCCCTGACTCTAAAACCTAACTCTCACCTGCCCACATAAATATTCTGGGCTATTTAGACTGGTCTTCTTAATGCTTCCCAAGTATAGGGTTTTTTATCCTTCTTGCCTAATACTATTCTGAATTGTTCTGGTACTCCAAAGACTCACTCCCTCCATGAGTTTTTACATGAGTTCTTCAGCTTTTTCATAAGATCTGCACCGTGCAATTTAGCCCTAGTCTTTATGCTGCTGCTGCTAAGTCGCTTCAGTTGTGTCCAACTCTGTGCAACCCCATAGACAGCAGCCCACCAGGCTCCTCTGTCCCTGGCATTCTCCGGGCAAGAATACTGGAGTGGGTTGCCATTTCCTTCTCTGCCTAGTCTTTATACAGTTTTGTTTATTTTTTATTATTAATATCATTCCTCACAGATGACCTGTCTCTTTACCTGACTGTAGGAATTGTCTCATGTAGGTTTCATAGGTTCTGTGGCACCTACCACAACTAAAGGCTATTGTCTAGTTACTTAGTACATGTTTGATTCTTTAGAGATTGAATTCAGTTGTATCTGCCATCTGGTAAAGCTGGATTGTTTAATACACAATTTAGAAAATTTGGAAAGGTTTTCTGTGCAGTGTAAGCCCAGCTCTGGGGCCTGGTCATGGGCTGAATTGTGTCTCCCCACATTTATATGGTGGAGCCCTAACCACTCAGTACCTTGGCGTGTGACTGTATTTGGTATATGTGGAGACAGGGCCTTTAAAGAGGTGATTAAGTTAAAAGGAGGCTGTTGTTGTGGGCTCTAATCTCATCCTACTGCTGTCCTTTTAAGAGGAAATTGGGATGCACAAAGCGAAACCACACACGTGGAAGAAAGACGTGAGAATGTGTCAAGAGGAGGGCCATCTACAAGCCAAGGAGACAGGCTACAGAAACCCAACCTGATGGGCCCTTGATCTGGAAATCTCAGCCTTCAGAACTGTGAAAAAATACATCTCTGTTGCTTTAGTGGCTCAGCCTGTGGTATTTTGTTACGGCAGTCTGAGCCAACTAACACAGGTCCTATATGCTACCTGTCCAGAGTGACAAGTAACCTCTCATGGATGGATTTTCCATTTCCATCTTCTTCCTGCCTCAGTTGGAAGATTCTAGATCATGCCTCCCTGACAGAGAAGATGAAATTGAGAAGCAAAGAGTTTCCTTCTTCTCACCCTTTACCCTTCCTGGTTCTGTGAAGGGTACCCCTGCCTAGAAGCATTTCCATCTACTTTATCTTGATCTCAGATCACTTCCCCAGTGATGAAGCTGGGTGAAGGTAGGGTCCTCAGCCCTCTGAAATTAGTGTTTTTTCCCCCTTCAAAACTCTGCTTTCCTGTGCATAAATGTAATGGGTTAGTTTGTATTTGAGGAAATTCTTACCTAAAAGAAGATGTCTTAGTTTGAGTTTTCTCTAAATCAGATTCTAAGACAAGGATTTGGATGCAGATGGTTTATGTTTGAAGTGGTCCCAGGAGGCCCCGAGAGGTGTAGGTATGTAAGAGAGAGACAGGAGGAAAGTGCAGAGGGCTTTCAGGTGTGGTCACCCTGTGGGAGCCTGGGGCCCCATCCTGTCAGGGACGCTATGGGAGACCATAGTCACAGCAAGGGAAGCTGAGGCATTTATTCACCATCTTCTGCTGCTCATGAGTGCAGGGCTGGTTCTGGAGGAATGAGCTAGCCACCACTCTGACTTACCCTGGGAGTCGGTGGATCATGCTCCTGCAGGCAGAGGAAGTCTAAGGGCAAAGAGACATGGGCCCTTGAAGTAGGAGCCCATTGCCTTGTGAAAAGAACTGTCCATCAATAATATAGGCGGTCAAAGCTATAGAAGTGTGTCAAGGGATATTGAGAAGGCATCACTTGTCTGTTGCTGAACACTGGTTTTTAGATTTGAGGAAGCTGGACTTAGGTTCTCTGAAGTTATGACTTACTCTGCTAGGTACCATAAAAACAAATCTTTAGTGCTTTGGGCTTTTTGTGGCTGATTCCTGCTCATCCCCTAAATCTCCATTTTAGAGCCATTCTGCCAGAACGTAATTTATTCTTGTAGTTCTATAGCAGCTTTTTTTGCAGTGACCCTGATCATCATCTCCTGGTGGTCTACCAGAGTGTATCTTGTAGTACACTCCATCCAGCCTGTGCCCTCCCCCCATCGCCCCTCGCCAATCTCCCAACAAGTTGGATCAGAAAACAGGGATTTAAGCACTCTCCATTCCTACCCCAATATCCTTATTTCCTAGTAAGCCATGTGTTTGCATGGAGAGAGGGGTGGATGTTAGAACATGGCCATAAGCCTACCCAATGGCTTCTGTTGAGGTTCAGCCATGTTCTGGGCTTGTTAAGTTACTGGTGGGCAGGGTCTGTCAGCAGATTGAAGATCATCCTGGGAGGTAGTTATTATAAGAGATGAAGAAATCAGGGTTGATAGCTGGATCCAGTAACAAGCCTTAGTTATCAGAGGAGAGGGGCCATTCTGAGAATGGTGTGGTGTCTGTGACTCAGATTTGTCTCTAACCTTCCTTTAGATCATGTCTCAGTCCTTCAGAGGTGAAAGCTATAAATGAAAAGAGTTTTGTGGTAAAACTGTTGGACATGAAGGTACAAGCAAGATAATTTAGGGACCCCTCTGAAAGAATGTAATGCAATCAAGACAGAGGAGAGGACTTCTCTTCCAGTTCCAATGATGTCCATGGAGAGTGCTAGAAGGGCAGGAGGAATAAAAAGCTGTGTGGTGTGTGACAAGGCTTGTTCCTTAGCACAGGTGAGATTCCCCAGGGATTTACCAGAGTTACTCGGAAAGTGCTTGATTGATAGGTGTGTCCCGATAAGTTGAGGGTGGAAGCCATAAAATCTGAGTCAGCTGATTAATGCAACCTCTTTCATTCCCATAAGCCTACGTTGTTGTTGTTGTTTAGTTGCTAAGTCGTGTCTGACTCTTTTGCAACCCCATAGACTGTAACCCACCAGGCTCCTCTGTCCCTGGGATTCTCCAGGCAAGAATACTGAAGTGGGTTGCCATTTCCTTTGCCGGGGCATTTTCCTAACCCAGGGATCTCATCCGCATCTCCTGCATTGCAGGTAGATTCTTTACCACTGATGAGAACTGAGCAAACCCTAGCTGCAAATGAAACTTTCTGGTTGATAGAGACAAATTATTTCATTTCTTTCTACAGTCAAATTTAGGATAGTTGTATACTGCCTGGTTCCTAGTGGGTGCTCAAAATTTTTCTTTGAATGAATTATCTTTATTCACATTTGATAAGTGTCAGGAGTGAGCAGGATTGGGACTTCTCTGGTGGTCCAGTGGTTAAGACTTTGCCTTCCAATGCAAGGAGTGTGGGTTTGCTCCCTGGTTGAGGGGCTAAGACCCTACATGCCCTGGGGCCAAAAAAACCAAAGCATAAGACAGAAGCAATATTGTAACAGATTCAATAAAGACTAAATAAGATGATCCACATCAAAGAATCTTTAAAAAAAAAAGAGTGAGCAGGATTGGAGAACTGATCTATGATAAATTCCTGGGGTGATAAATTCCTATGTCTTACAGAAACAAGTACACATGTAAGAAAACACAGATAATGAAATGACTTTGTCACTATGTAAACTTCAGGTAAATCAAGTTATTGCTGAATAGTTCTTTAACTGATTGCTCTTAGTTTGCCATCACTTGCTAGCACTGTGCCTTTGGCCAGGTTGTTTAACATCTCCCAACCTTGGTTATTCTGTTGAACTGAGATAATATTACCTACATAGTGATGCTCTTGTGAATACGAACGTTAATGTATATGAAGTGCTCAGTACAGTGCCTGGGATGGGGCAAGCATTTCATGGTGGTGATGATGAGGAGGAGGATTGTTATCATTATTATCATATCTTAGACAATCTATGTTGTTCAGTCGCTAAGTCATGTCCTACCCTTTGTGACCCTATGAGCTGCAGCAAGCCAGGCTTTCCTGTCCTTCACTACCTCCTGGAGTTTGCTCAAATTCATGTCTATTGAGTTGGTAATGCTATCAAACCATTTCAGCCTCTGCTGCCTTCTTCTCCTTTGTCTTCACTCTTTCCCAGCATCAGCATCTTTTCCAATGAGTCAGCTGTTTGCATCATGTGGCCGAAGTATTGGAGCTTCAGCATCAGTCTTTCCAGTGAATATTCAGGGTTGATTTCCTTTAGGATTGACTGGTTTAATCTCCTTGCAGTCCAAGTGACTCTCAAGAGTCTTCTCCAACTCCACAATTTGAAAGCATCATTTCTTTGATGCTCAGCCTTCTTGATGGTTCAGCTCTTACATCCGTACATGGCTACTGGGAAAACCATAGCTTTGACTATACAGACCTTTGTTGGCAAAGGGATGTCTTTGGTTTTTAATACACTGTCTTGGTTTGTCATAGCTTTAAAGTATCCATTAAAAGCAGATAATCTATGACTATGTTATATAAGATCCACTGGGAATTACCTCTACTTTGTTCTTTCGTTTTTAGTTGGTTTTCTACAAATACATATTTAAAGTAAACTTTATAAGTTTAAAATAAAGCCTTTGGTATAGACTCTCATGGGCTTCCCTGGTGGCTCAGATGGTAAAGAATCTGCCTGCAATAGAGGAGACCTGGATTTGATCCCTGGCTCGAGAAGATCCCCTGGAGAAGGGAATGGTTACCAACTCCATTATTTTTGCCTGAAGAGTTCCATGGACAGAGGAGCCTGGTAGGCTACAGTCCATGGGGTCTCAAAAATTGGACCTGACTGAGCAATTCACACACACACAGAGACTTAAGGTTTCTGTAACTTTAGATATATTCTCTATGTTCAGTAATTTTGTCTTACCTATTTTTGACTACCTCCAAGAGATTAGTGAAGCCTCATTTTCTCTTATATCAACTAGGCTGTATTTTCTGCTTTCCAATATCAGCATTTGCTTGTTTGCATCTCTGTCAGCTAAACCAGAACCTAAAACTAGGGTCTATTGTGTATTTCTCTTAGCATCTCCTTTGTAAGCTGCTTGAAGAAGGTTTGCTAGAGCTGTGTGAAAGTGCATATTGTTTAGAAAGACAGAACTATTTTTAGCTTGAAGGTAGAACTGTGTTTTTCTTTCTTAATAAATTCCTTTTCTTTTGATGAAAGCCAAAACTTGAAGCTAGTGGTGACAGATCAGGGTCCTAATTGCTGTGCTGTTGGAAATAGAGATGTTTATTGATAATCAACTAAATAGCAAACCAGATTTCATCAGTGTGGTAAGATGAGCCCACTCAGTGGACTGGTCTTATAAAATACTTTTTCTAGTGAGCCTGGGAAAACTTGTGAAGTGGTAATAATAAAAGCAGCATCTGGTCTTTGCAGGAACTTTGTCATACATAAGCAATGCATCACGGGTGTGGTAATGAACATCAGGTGTTTTTGGCACATGACTTCTAAACTTGGGGAAGAGGAATTTTGCTTTTTTGCACATACTGGAATGTGTTTTCACATTTCTGGTATTAAAAAAATAGCTTAAGAACTACGTTATTTTTTTATTCCTTATTTGGAAGCTATACTGGTCAGCATAAGAAAATACTTAACTTCAGATCTTCAAAGGCATGTTGTAGAGGTTTGGAAAGCATTTGGTTTGGCTTGAAGCATGTTTGGCTAGTGAAGTGACAGGCACACAAGAAAGAACAACAGGTGAAAAAATGTGAAGTTTCTTTCATCTTTCAAAGGATTTTCTTGATGAATTGAAACAGCCATGAAAATAAGCACTGGCCTTCGTGCCCAGTGGCCTAAAAGTACTTAGAATGGGCCAAATAAGAATCAGGCAGGGACCTAATGAAAATCAGGCAACAAGCCTAGGCTAATTAAATATGTGCTGCCTTCCCCTACTTTTTAAAATTCCCTTTGGCTCAATTTTTAACAAAAAAATCTGGTTTTATGTTAGATATTTCTCTTCCTTGACATTGTAGAGACATGAGTATTCAGTAGAACCAGTGAAATTTTTTGTTGGCTAAGTTGACTTTCTTGCTGGCTTCTTTCTTTTGAAAACTGCTTATGAAAATTAACTAAATTTCTTGGCTAAAGTAAACAACATCTCTTGAAGTGGTTGACTGTGAGTCAGAGACAGAATTTTTCATTTTGTTTGGGAGAGATAGTGCATTTGATTGTAACAATGTTTTTAGAACAGCTTTCAGAGCTGTTGATGGAGCTTCCGTAGTTTCTCCAACTTGTTTAAAGGAGCCTTTGGGATCTATTGAGTCATGAATAATTATCTGCTTAAGATCAGAAGACAGATGTTTCCAGAGAATTCTGTAAAACTTTAAAACATTTTTTTGGATGAAAATTGACAGAAGAGTAGAACATTTGCTCTAATATCTGTTTATGGTGTGAGTACAGAGTGGACCTGGGACTGAATCACACGCTCTCAGGCCCTCTTCAGTGACCTCTTTCTTGCCAGTACCTCCCATGAAGAAGTCACTGCTTAGTTTAGCATTTGAATATGAATAAAAGTTTTATGTAACTCAGGAGATAACATACTTAGTTTACTACAGCCCATTTATAAAGTCTTAGGAGATGTCTGAATTATAATAATTGGTGAGTCTGTTTTGTGTCTTTCTCCAAAGCCTTTGCTTAGGGAGTGACTTTTGAAGTTCAGTGATGATGCCGGATTTGGAGGAATTCTAGTGGCATGTGTTTGGGGAGCAGCATGGTTGAGAATCATATTGAATCTACAGACGGTAAGACATCACAAATGTGGATGTAAAAGTATGACAAGACAGTCAAATCCTATGACAGATCATTCCTTTTAAGGAGAAATATCAATCCAATACTTAGCCACTGTCAAAGGGCAGTCATAAACACCACCACCAACAAACCATATGCTTTCAAAAGAAGCCTAGTAGCCTGTTTTCTTTTTGAAATGCTTAATGAAAAAGCTGCACAGAAAAATTTCTGTGGATTTGAGGATTTTGGAATAAACAAGCATCAGGAGCAGAAGCCCACGTGCTCTGTGTTTCCTGGCTTTAATTGTTTTGGTTTCGAGCTTAGCAGCAAAATATTCTTGCCAAGTGACTGTACGTGTGCATGGGATGTTTTCGGCTCTGCTTCACTAGGGCGTTTGAAGAAAAGGCTCTGGTTTATATCAGTCAGACATCATTTTAGTGTAAGAGAAAACACGCCCCTTGAAACAATTAAGGGATCGAAACTTATCATTAGGGTGAATAATAAACTGCAATGTCTATTTAGAATAGGGTTTCAGAAATTAATTACTGGGGTAGGTCACAGCATCCTTCACTGTTTTCTAATGATTAAAAACTATAGTTTTGATAATTGGACCGTGAGAAATTTGTCAGGGCAATATATTTATCATTTATCACTCCAGAAAGAGGTCGGCAAACTTTCTCTGTAAAGAGCCAGACAGTAAATATTTTAGGCTTTGTGCCTTTGTAGTGTGAAGGCAGCCACAGACAGTAAATGAGTGAGTGCGCCTGTGTTCCAATAAGAGTTTAGGTATTATATGTGACATTTCATATGATTTTTAACATGCTCTTCCTTTGATTTTTTTCCACCAATTTAAAAATGCAAAGTCCGTTTTTAGTCCTGTTTTTGTATAAAAACAGGCAATGAGCCAAATTTGGCCCAAGGGCTATAGTTTGCTGACCTCCTGCTTTAGAAGAAAAGACCATGTTACTATTTACACTAAGACATGTGAGTGTTATTTTAGAGAGCAATGCATTTTATTCAGTTCACAATTACTTTGTAAATCTGATCTGGTGATCATTGTTTTTAGAATGCATCATTTGTGAGGACTGCATATGAGGGCTAGCTGAGTGGCACAAGATTTGACAAATGGATTTCTGACCGTTCCTCTCATTAGGTTCCAATTCCCGTTCATCAGTTAAAGGAACTTGTGTCATTGCCTCACTTGTTGCAATGAATAAATCTGTATAATTTTACAAAAGAACAACTGCATGGATTCTTTTGCAGCCTGAAGACTTGAGTGTTGGGCTCCTCTTTATAAAAGTTTCCATGACAATCTGGCCTGAGAGAATGACAGGTTTGCCCTCATGGGGAATTTCTTATTAAGGAAGCTTTTCTTTTACCAGGAAGCTTTATGGGGACTTAATAGGGGGTCAAACAGAAAGGACCAAATAGGACCCTTTCATAAACCATACCTTCTACTCTCTCTGGCCTGAAAGAGAGCTTGTTTCCAACTGTGTGTGGTGATGGGGTGATGTTCAGAAGCTGAGAGGTTAGAGAGGACCACCATGCTACCCTGGGGTCTCGCTTCCTAGTGGTAACCAAGAGACCCAGTCACAAGCATGAGCTATTAATATATGGGCTAAGCCAAGAATTATAGGCCCCTGGATTCCTCTGTTGAAAGGCCGTGTGTGGAGTAGTGAAGCGAGTGGCTCTGAGCTTGACTCTCTGAGCTTTTCTCTTGGCTCTGCCATCCACTAGCTGTGTGACTTTAATTCTCTGCGCCTTACTTTCCTCCTCTAAAAAGGGGCAGGATGATAATAAATAACAACCACGCCAGGGTAGTTGTGGGGATTAAGCAAGTTCATACAGTTGGCCCTCCTGTTTGCGAGTTCCACGTCCGCTGAAGTGGAGGGCCCACCATTATACAATTTTTTACAAGGGACTTGAGCATCCACAGATTTGGGGATCTGTGGGGAATTAATCCCCTGTGGAAATGAGGGACGACTATCTATGTGATGCATTTTGGAACAGCACCTGTCATGTGGTAGCGAATAATAAATAAGAGCTATTGTGAAGATTTTCTTTCTTTTTGGACTGAAAATAATACATTTGCAAACTCTTACTTAAAGGGAGATTCCTTTCCTCAGGCATAATCACTATGAAAATATCCTTTAATCTCTTGCCTTTTCTTTCACATCCATTATCACTCCATAATTTTATTGACTTATACTTTCCAGCCACCTCAGCCACCCTGTCCTAACACCCTTTTGGATCTTGGCCTTTATTCTCTTCCTACTCACTACACTGGTTATAAACTCAGTGATCTCCTGGGTCTAAATTGGCTCGTATGTAAGAGGGAAGCATAGTTCATCAAGTGTCACTTAATATATTGCCCTGTAGCTGTGGCACAGCTCAGTCTCAGTTTGGTTGATAATCTATGGGTTTTCCAGGAAAGTTTATTAGTAAGCTGCTTATGCCCTGCTTAGAGCTAAAATATTGAGAGAATAGAGCCCAGTGGGGAAAATGGGGAGTGTTCTGAAAATAGGATTTATGTCTCATCTTTTTCAGTCGGGTTCCCCAGGGGGCCTTAGAGAATGTTCTCTATTCTAAAGACCTCCAAGAAAGACTTTGTGCTTGACTAGGTATATTGGGCTTGGGTTGCCTTTCCTGCCAACTGCTTTCTGGGCTGGAAAAGATGAAGTTGTAAGTGTTGCCATTTGTTGTTGTTGTTTAGTCGTTCAGTTGCATCTGACTCTTTGTGACCCCATGAAGTGCAGCATGCCAGGCTGCCCTGTCCTTCCCTGTTCCTTGAGTTTGCTCAAACTCACGTCCATTGAGTCGGTGATGCCATCCAACCACCTCATGTCGTCCCCTTCTCCTCCCGCCCTCAATCTTTCCCAGCATCAGTCTTTTCTAATAAGTTGGCTCTACAGATCAGGTGGCCAAAGTATTGGAGCTTCAGCTTCAACATCAGTCTTTCCAATGAATATGCAGGGTTGATTTCCTTTAGGATTGACTGGTTTGATCTCCTTGCAGTCCGAGTGACTCTCAAGAGTCTTCTCCAACTCCACAATTCGAAAGCATCATTTCTTCGGTGTTCAGACTTCTTTATCGTCCAACTTTCACATCCGTACGTGACTATTGGGAAAACCATAGCTTTGACTATATGAACTTTTGTCAGGAAAGTGACGTCTCTGCTTTTTAATACACTCTCTAGGTTTGTCAAGTGTTACTATAAGTGTAAAGTGCGAGTCGCCCAGTTGTGTCTGACTCTTTGTGACTCCATGACTAGAGCCTGCCAGATTCCTTTGTCCATGGGATTCTCCAGCCAAGAATACTGGAGTGGGTTGCCATTTCCTTCTCCAGGTGATCTTCCTGACCCAGGGATCGAACCCCAGTCTCCTGCATTGCGGGAAGATTCTTTACCATCTGAGTCACCAGTGTTGCTATACACTGTTTTAAAACCAGCTAAGTCTTTGTTGTCTTGCTTCTTGGGCCTGTGCTGTGCAGCAGGGCAGGAATGTGGTCAGTTGTTGAGGGAAGCTTTTATTTTGCTTAACTATTATCCTGAATTTGGCTGTTCCTATTTTCTTGGAATAAAAGTGAGATGTCATTGTTTGGACAACTCAATATAAAGACAGTACGAATTTTCTTTCCCCCTAGAGAGGTTTCATTGTGTAAGTTGTGGACAAAAGCAATTCTGAAACATTTTAATATGTTTGCTTAAGGGAAGGCCACAATGCATGAGGTTTACATGAAGTCTTTGGGTTTCGCCCTTTTGGATAATTCTAAAGTGGTAGTTCTCAGCCCAACAAGAAACAACATCTGTGTTAAAAATACAATACAGGCCTAGTTTCCCCTCATGTTTCTTTACTCTCTAGATATCTCATTCATATGAGACATTCTCCCTGACTGCAGAGGGTACTTCATGTAGGTGAGAAATACCCAGAGAGTAGAGGGGAATGGGGCTGTGCCCCAAATACAGTTTTGTTTAATTGAAATAATTCTTCCACATGACATTTGCTAGTGGTAAAGAATCTACCTGCCAACGCAGGGGATGCCAGAGATGTAGATTTGATTCCTGGGTCAAGAAGATCCCTTGGAGCAGGGGAGCAGGAAATGGCAACCCTCTCCAGTATTCCTTTCTGGGATTTCAAAGAGTTGGATGTGACAGCATGCATGGGGTGGTGTATTAATTGCTTATACTTTAGGCTCACATAGAGTTTTCATTCATTTATTCATGCCTCTTCCTCCAGCATATGAGGTCCCTACTGTGTGCAGAGGGCAAAACCAAGACATATATTTGGACTACAAGACACACAAATGCCTGTTTGTGTTGTTCGCTTCAAAAGTGAAATATTGTCTTTAACATTTTTACTGCAAGTTTTCTGGAGTACAACCAATGGTATTCATGATGATTTTATTTTTTTCTAAGGAAAGAAGAAATAAGAAAACTGCTTTCTTAGTGCTTACAACATGCTAGGCATTGTACATAATGTGATTTCATTGACTCTTTGCATTAACCCTTCAGCATAAAGATTATTATTCCCTTACTATAAATGAGAAAACTAGTTTGGGATTTAAGTCAGTTGCCCAAAGCCACATAATTGGTAGGTTGTAGAAAACTAGGATTTATAAGCAGGTCTGTCTCTCTTCACTAACCCAGTCTGCTTCCCTTCAAGCAGAGATGGAACACCTGGCAGAACATGCTCGCTTGTGATGTAACACAAAGTGTCCTCTGAAGGGACTTAACTTAGAAAATTATTATAGAAATAGGTGGAAAAATGTGTTCCTTTTCCAGATTTTAAAAAGTAAAAATTTGAAGCTAAAATTGTGAAACCTGGGCACAATTATTTAATTAAAATAAACTAATAAAATAAAATAAAAAGTAATTCTTTAAGTATGTGGGTCCATACTCAAAGAATTAGTTGTTTAAAATGATTATTCCACCAAGCTAATAAGTCTACAATCTTTGTCAGACCAAGACGTAATTTAGTAAGTACAATGTAGACTTAAAAAATGAACAGTTTCTGGTTTGGGTCTAAATATAACAGTGGTGATCATATTTTAGAATATTTTAAAATTTTAATTATGAAAGAATTGCTGATCAAGGAATAAGAACCAGAGGTTCTTGCAAATGCTTAAGAGCAACCACAAATTCTTGCTGCCACGCAGAGACAAAACAATCTTCTTTTTTGTGTCAGAATTTCCTTTTGGCTCAGATGACCAGATCTACAAAAGACAAAATGGGGAGATTTTTGCTACTCTGAAAAGGTTTTCCAATGTACTTAGGGAAAAAATTGTATGAGATTTATGAATTCCTCTAAAATAGTGTATCTGGGGGCCATCTATCCTATTTCTGCACAAAAATCTCTCACCGTTCTCAATCTTGGTTTCTAGCCTTGTCTACAAATAGTGACAACTTCCCTATCTCAGTAGGTATCCAAGATGGTGGAGCAGAAGGATGTTGAATGTTATGAAAAAGTACTTCGGAATGGTTAAAGTGTTATTCATATGGAATGATAAATGCATGCAGGCAATACTTTTCAAAATTCTCCCACATATTTTCCCCTTGTAGTAATATAGTTCCCCTTCCATTGCCTTTCCTCCATTATTGCCCAGAGAACAGGGAGAATGTCACCTAGGGAATGGAGAGGATAAAAAAGGGAGATCAGTCTTGTCAGTTGAAAGAGAGACATTGAAAACTTCAAATTATAGGAGGCAGGAAAGAAGAGATAAAGGAAGGAAGGAAGGAAGGGAGAGAAGGAAGGAGGGAGAAGGCAAGAAGTCAGCATTTGTGTATGGGCTCCATGCATGAAAATTCCCATAGAGTGGGTAGAAACATCCAGAAAACCTGGGATGTTCTCCTAGAAGAACCTGGAATTCCCCTCTCTCCTGAGGGGAGAATGAAAGCCTTTAAGAGAAGTTCTGAGGTCAGCCTGGCCCTCTGTGATGTGGAAACAGTAGAGCCGGATTGTGAGGGAAGAGTCTGCATAAATGGTTCTGAGATAGTATTTCAGGTTGCCCAGGGCCTGTATAGGGCCTTCACTGGTAGCTCAGCTGGTAAAGAATCACCTGTGATGCAGGAGACCCTGATTCGATTCCTGGGTTGGGAAGTTCCCCTGGAGAAAGGATCGGCTACCCACTCCAGTATTCTTGAGCTTCCCTGGTAGCTCAGACAGGAAAGAATCAGCCTGCAGTGCTGGAGACCTGGGTTCGATCCCTGGGTCGGGAAGATGCCCTGGAGGAGGGCATGGCAACCCACTCCAGTATTCTTGCCTGGAGAATCCCATGGACAGAGGAGCCTGGCGGGCTACGGTCCATGGGGTCGCAAAGAGTCGGCCATGACTGAGTGACTAAGCACAGGGCCTGTATAGAATCTGGAAGTCCTTCTGCACCAAAAGGAGAAGGTGCAAACATTTGAGAGAACTGGTAGACTAGAATAGCTCCCAAAACTTTGTACCAGCCGTTAGACAGATGAACATCAGAAAGTCAGATAGTACCAACTATTGCTGAGGGAGCTGGGAAACCATTGCCCTGTTAGCGTAGGTCTAATGTGATACAGCTCTTTGGGGAAGCTTTCTGGCAGTGCTTAGAGACATTTGGTCATATACACTAAGACTCCCACTCTTTGAGTATATGCTGTGGAGCCACTCTGACACAGGTCTGTACAGGAACATGTATGAGTATGTTTATTTGGGAAGGCAGAAAGTTGGAGGTAAGTGAGGTATCCATTGCTAGGGGAATGAATTAGTGAATTATAGGATATGCATATACAGTGGAATTCTATGTACCACTCAGTTAATTGTCTACACGTACATAAAGCAACATGTGCGGCATGCCCACTCAGTCATGTCTGACTCTTTGCAACCCCATGGACTGTAGCCTGCCAGGCTCATCTGTCCATGGGATTTTCCAGGCAGGAATACTAGAGTGAGTTGCCGTTTCCTTCTCCAGGAGATCTTCGCAACCCAAGGACTGAACCCACATGTCCTGCATTGGCTGACAGCTTCTTTACCACTGAGCCACCTGGGAGCCCATAGTACAATTAGAAGTGTATAAATTAAACACCTCCAACACAAACAGCATTGCACATTTCACAAAGACACAAACATACCTAAATACAGTTAGGTTTTATAAACATTTTTGTGGATGCCTCTAGCAGCAAGGGAAATGGAAGCTATAATGAGAAATTAAGGGGAAAACAATAAAATTAATATAACACAGTATAGGCCTGTGAAGTTAAATGATGGTGTACCATGAGCTAAGAGATAAAATTTAATCTGAACATTAGGTTAAAAAAAAAATAGCTGCATTTTGCATATTTGAATCACAGTGAATACATATGGTGATTTCTTGTGATGATTATATTCAAGAGAGGTGGTCCTGTGAGGAGTGGCAAGGAGTGACCAGTCTCTGGGAGTAAGCTACATATCCAAATTACATCAACAGGTGATTTCAGGACCAGGATGGAATTTAGTAAATTGCTTGTTGTTCCGATGCCCTGGAAGATGAAACATTTACCCCCTGAGATTAATTTTTCACTGACTGATCAAACTCAATGTACTGTTTATGTTCTCTGTAACAGGAATTTTAAAGTACATAAATTTTTAAGCGAGAGTCTGATATCCAAAAAGATACATTACTTTCATCTGAAGTAATTAGATGTTCAACTGGGTGAAATACGGCTACAATTTAAGCTCCTTATTTATAAAATATGGATCCAGTTAATCAGATTTATAGTGTGAAGTTGGAGCTCTCTCTGATGACTAGAGAAGGAAGTTTAATGTTCTTAGAACATTATCCCCTCTGCTCTTCATTATTTACCAGCTGCATGTTGGCCGTGACTGTACCTTTTTAGATCTCGGTTTCCTCATCTGAAAAATGATTGGGGTAGTGTATCACTCCCTCAAAATGCTGTGATTTCACAATAGAAAAAACAAAAAAGAGAATTAAAACTCTGCTAAACAGAAAGTCCTCTCTGCTATATTACCAACAGTTTACTGAGATAGTTTCAGGGCGAAGAGAAGTTGACAAGCACTGTCTTCAAAGGTAGGGGTGAGTCAAACTCTGTTACCACACTGTTAGCTTTAGGTCACCCAATGCTTTTCGGAATCAAGCATTTAAAAGATTCCAATGAATTACTCTTTGCATTACTTTTTAAGAGTAGAATTGGAGCAATAGATTTTGTGCTGCTGCCTCAGTATAATCTGTGATTCTGGATGGTGTTAGAAGTAAGATTATTTCTGTAAGTTTCTTTGGTTGCTTCCAGTATAAAAATATCTGTGATTTTCTGGGATGGTTTGCAAGATGGTCTTGTAATATAATAATGACAATACCTAATGTATTATAGTACATGCACAGATACTATGATAAGTGATCTCTGAATATTAATTCATTTTCACAACAACCCTGTGAGATAGATACTATTATTATCCCCTTTTATGGAGGTGGAAAGTGAAGCATAGAACAGTTAAGTAAGTTGCTTAAAAATTTTGGCTAAAAAGTAGGAGAAATGGGATTTGAACCTAGGCTGTTCAGCTCAAGAGTCCATGCTTTTAACCTGCAGGCTTACTATCTCTCTAATTTTTAGTGAAGTTCCATTTTGCATCAGAATTTTTACAGTATACTACAGATTTGTCTGGACTGTATATTCTGAAAAATGTTCCCATTACTCCATTGATAGTCAGTTCTTGGAGAAAACTAATCAGAAATCAAACAAACAAAAACCCGCATCAGCTTGACTCTCTGATTCTTCCTTCAACCCTGCCTCTTACAATAATAGTGTATCTAATATTTATTCAATTCCTCCTCTGTACCAGACTAAGTGTGCTATTTTTATTAACTTGATGATTCTTTATGACCCATATGTGGCTTGCATGATTATTAGCCCCTTCTTAGTGTTAAGCAAGCTGAGGCTTACAGAAGTCATATATGTTGCCTGTGGTCGTATGTCTAGAGAGTATCCAAAGGGACGATCTCTGGCACCAGTGCTGAGCCCCTTGTAGGACTGTTTCTAAGCATTTGCGGGCCTGGGGTTCTCAACCCTAAGTGAGTTGTTTAGATGTCTTCTAAGTAACGTCCAACTTTACTTCCTTATGAGTCCGTTAATCATATGGATCATGGCTCCTCACTTACTACTGGCTAAAGTAGAATTTCAAACCAGGCTCAAAAACTGACACTTTTGTCTCTCATTGGCTTTGGCAAATCATGAACATATGCAGCAGCAGAACAAAATAATACACAAAAACTGTATGTTTATTTCTTTTCCCAGAAGCTATTTTAAGTCTGGCATTGTTATTATTCATACTATGCAGGCTTTTCCTTCATTAATAAAGCATTTTTTTAATAATAAAATTTTATTTTAAAAGGACAATATTCCATGTTAAGGGAGGAATTGTTGTGTTAAATTGAATGAAGTTGTGCTGGTATTCATATCTTTAAAAACATCTTTCAAAACTTGACCCTGAATTTCAAAAGCCCTTGAAGCAAACTTTCTTAGTAAGAACTAGCAGGAGAAAGACTGCAATAGGAAAGAGGTCATGACTAATTGCCTGGGAACGTTTCCTCACGCTTAAAAAGAAGTGGGACAGTGGGGTGAGGAAGTGGGGTGATGTGACCTTTTGATCCTAGACGGCTTGTTTATATTTTCTTATCACAGATCTTTTTGCTAAAAGTGAAGTGTTGGTAAAGTGACTGTAGTCTGCCAGAGAGACTCTTGGCCTTGATCCAAACCTAACTGAAATATTATCAGAAATACATTCTTTACCATGTATAGCACTTGCAAGTTCTTCTAATGAGGCCCACACATGGTAGCCAGTTAGGCAGGATGATTCAGTGCCTTGGGCAGAGAAGAGCAAGCCCTCTCTCTAGCGTGTCACGTAGGGCTTACCCACCAAATGTGGCTCTGTGTGGTGTGTCTGGGGGATGGTGCCCAGGTGCTGTCTTGAAGGATGGAAATAAGCAGCATTATGTATATGTGAGGCTAAAAAAAAAAAACTAGTCTTTATACTCTCATTTGAGAAAAAAAAAAGACTTAAAGCTCATTTTATTCTAAGATAAAACTACAAAGGAAACCCTGTTGGAGTATGCCTCTAGAAGGAGGCTGCACGTGGCAGGACAAGGAGAAAGGGCTGGTGGAAGTGACAGGCTTCAGGAGGTAACAAGTTCATGACGTCACAAGCTCAAAATATACACACATCCACAGAACGTCTAGAATCAGTGTGGCAAACTACACAAGGGTCCAAAATATAGTCTACGACATCAGGCATTCTATGCCTTTTATTTATATAGGGCTTGTTTTTAAGAAACTTCATGAAGATTAAAAAAAATGTTTATGTTTTTGGCTGTGCCAGGTCTTAGTTGAGGCACCCAGAATCTTTGATCTTCATCGTGCCATGCACGACATTTTAGTTGCAGCATGTGGAATCTAGTTCTCTTATCAGGGATCGAACCCTGGCCCCCTGCATTGGGAGCTCAGAGTCTTAGCCACTGAGGGACCAGGGAAGTCCCTCCAAAAGTTTTATTTGAAATTTGCCTGTGTGCTAAGTCGCTTCAGTCGTGTCTGACTCTTTGTGACCCCATGGACTGTAGCCCGCCAGGATCCTCTGTCCATGGGGTTCTCCAGGCAAGAATACTGGAGTGGGTTGCTGTGCCCTTCTCCAGGGGATCTTCCCTACCCAGGGATTGAATTCTAGTCTCTTATGTCTCCTGCATTAGCAGGCGGGTTCTTTATCACTAGCGCCACTTGGGAAGCCCATTTAGAATTTAGATTAGCAGCAGTTCATGGGGCTGCTAAGAGTCGGACACAACTGAGTGACTTTCCTTTCACTTTTCACTTTCATGCACTGAAGAAGGAAATGGCAACCCACTCCAGTGTTCTTGCCTGGAGAATCCCAGGGAAGGGGGATCCTGTTGGGCTGCTGTCTATGGGGTCACACAGAGTCAGACACGACTGAAGCAACTTAGCTGCCGCAGCAGCAGCAGCCTAATTTTGCCCTTGAAGTCTAGAAGACTTCATGCTTCTTTTAGGCAGACAGTAGGCTCCTCCCATTCCTTGTACCATTTCCTGTTAGGAAACCAAATTCCACTCAACATTTTCTGAAGATAGCTTTGATTCATGGCAAAATTAGATCTGTTCTCCAGAGTCATCAATGGTCAAAACTAAAAGGCTTGTGGTAGGACCTGCCTCTGCCTAGAACATTTTGAAATGCTTTGGGCAGCCAGTGAGCCAGCAAAACTGTGACCAAAGTTGCTTCACTGTTGTTCTTTGGCACAATGGAGCTGTACTTCTCAAGGGTGCCCTTCTTGAGCTCAAAGGGGTCCCTGGCAGCTAATGCATTAGAGAGAGCATTGCAAATTGGCAAAAGGCATATGTCTTATTCCTTGAAAAAACCTTATACTAGCTTGTATATCCAAACATTTCAGAGCTGCTAGAGCTTATAGGAAAAAAAAAATTTATCCTTCTCTCACAGTCACTCTCTATTAAAGAAGAACCACCTGGAAATCTGTCATTGGCATGGATCTGTCTTGATTGGGTTTGCCAGTGAGTGAAGTGAAAATCACTCAGTTGTGTCTGACTCTTTGTGACCCCATGGACTATACAGAACATGGAATTCTCCAGGCCAGAATACTGGAGTGGGCAGCCTTTCCCTTCTCCAGGGTATCTTCCCAACCCAGGGATTAAACCCAGGTCTCCTGCACTGCAGGCAGATTCTTTACCAGCTTAGCCACAAGGAAAGCCCAGGGATGTACCTAAATGGAATTCTAAAGTCTTGGTATTTTTGAAGACCATTCTGCTTCCTTCTTGTGCCTCTCTAAAGTGTAAGCAATGCTAATGAATCTATGTGTTACATCTTGTGAGTCATACATTTGCATATTAACAGGGGCCCCCTGGAGAGCTTTACCCAGAGGTGTGAATCTTACTTACTGTGGGAATTCCCGCCACTGTGGCAGACCAGGGGGAAAGAAATTTTGAGTGAGTTTACAAAGAGTTGGACACGACTGAGTGACTGAACTGAACTGAACTGGCTTAGTGGAAAGGTTTAACTCAACCCAAGAGGATGGATAGGTGCAATTTATGTTGTGCTGTGACTTGCTAGAGTTATTTTGTGGGAGCTCACCTGGCAGGCTACAGTCCACGGGGTTGCAAGGACTGAGCGACTAACACACTCTGATGTGGATTCCATAGAACTCTGTGAATCAGAAGAAGTCCAGGGAGTGGCCTCAGGTCTGGTGGGGGCTGCCTACCTCCAGCTGTGCCAGGGTCTGGATGACAGGGAGTAAAATATAAACCCTAGTACCATGTCCTCTTGGAAGGTCTGGCTGCGTTACTCCAGTCCTGGGTTCCTCTGGTTTCCTCCCTCTGGAAAGTGGCCTGGGGTACACACCATTGAAGTGCGACATAGGAGAGAGAAAAATAGGTCTGTGGAAAGGGAGAAGGCCATCCACTCTTTTACTCCTGTCCTGGAAGAGCCTTCAGAGTATAGGGAAGGGAGCTCATTTATTCTAGACCTCAGTTGGCCCTCATCTGGCTGAGTGGCCTTGCTGTATCCCAGTCAGCAGCTGCATAACCCACGTGCTTCCTTAAAGCCTGCTCAAAGCCAGACATTTTCTTGGAGCAACATTGGCAATTTCATTCACTGTCGTAAGTTACTTCTGCTTTGAAAACAACTTAAACCCAATAGCTTTGGAGATGATATATGGAGAAGAACTCTAAGACCTTCGTTTACTGCTTCTTCACATCTGGTGTAGATCTAGAGTCACTTCTGGGGGGAAACCTTGACTCTGCTGGCAGGTGCTATGAGGCCTCTGCAGAATGGCTGGGTTGACGGGCCCTTCAGGCAAAAGTCAGGGTTAGGATCTTCAAGTACGAGCTTAAATAGTCAAGTTGAGGATTTAATGACTTTTTGTGATTATAATTTATACAAATTATGGAAAATATAAGAAAATAATAAAAATCACTCATAGTTCTGTGATATAGAGATACTGCTACTAAAATTTTGGAGTATTTCCTCCCATTCTTAATGCATGAATGCATTCTTAATTCTTATATGCATTATATATATGTATATATTTAAATTTTCTGTTTCTTATTACTAAATCAGGAATGTTTTCTTATGTTATTAAATGTTATTTGAAATCATGCTATGTACTGGTTGCATACTATTTCATTGTAAGAATGTATTATAATTTATTCGTGGAAGTGAAAATGTTAGTGTCTCAGTTGTGTCCGACTCTTTGCAACCCCATGGACTGTAGCCTGCCAGGCTCCTCTGTCCGTGGGATTCACCAGGCGAGAATACTGGAGTGGGTTGCCATGCCCTCCTCCAGGGGAGCTTTCCTTTACATGATTCTTTATGGTGATGGCTCAAATTACTTTTGTCTCTCAGGCTTTGCCATCTGCTGATGTGCCCTTAACTTTCATGAGAGATGCTATTAAAAACATAAGCTTGTTCAATGGTTCATTTTATGTCTCAACTTGCCTAGGCCATGGTACCAGGTTGTTTGATCAAACACTAGTCTAGATGTTGCTGTAAAGGTAATTTGTAGATTTGATTAACATTTAAAATAGTTTATCTGTAAGTAAAGGAGATTACCTGAGGTAGTATATGTGGGCTCATCCAATTAGTTGAAAATTTTTTGAGCAAAAATTGAGGTTTGCTGAAAAAAAAGGAATCTACCCCAAGACTATAACAGAAATTCTACCTTGAGTTTCCAGCCTGCTGGGCTGCCTTACAGATTTCAGATGTGCCAGCCTCTGTAATCCCATGAGCCAATCCTTGAAATATATCTTCTGTTAGATCTTTTTTCTGGAGAACCCCAACTAATATCCCTGTGAAATCTGTTATAACATTTGCCTTGACAATGCCATCAAAGATCTTGTCTGTCACATAAATTAGATTACCCGCAAGAGATCTCATAAAATTTTCTTAAAAGTTAGTAGTAGGAGAATATCTGCTTCAGATCAGATCAGATCAGATCAGTCGCTCAATCGTGTCCGACTCTTTGCGACCCCATGAATCGCAGCACGCCAGGCCTCCCTGTCCATCACCAACTCCCGGAGTTCACTCAGACTCATGTCCATCGAGTCAGTGATGCCATCCAGCCATCTCATCCTCTGTCATCCCCTTCTCCTCCTGCCCCCAGTCCCTCCCAGCATCAGAGTCTTTTCCAATGAGTCAACTCTGCTTCAGTTGCATACTAGTGTGTCTCCTGTTCTCTGAGAGTGAGAAGCACACCACTATCCTGCTCCTCTTTGGGTTCAATTGGGAAGAAGCATGGAGCTCAGCCATGGTGGGTCAATTTATATTCTTTCGTCTTGTTCACAACTTAGCACCTCACTTAAATTTTCCTCTATCCTTTTCTTTACTCTTATCTGTATAATGTCACAATTCTCTGTGGAAAAGGATAAGATGTAAAGAGCTAAAGTCCACCTTCCGTTTTTCTTCCTTTGATTTTCAGGTACTCTCTTTGGCTGAATAAAGTTACATTTACTTTTGCCGTTTTCCTAAAGACTTGAGAAAAACCTGTTAAACAATATCTGTTTTCTTTTCTCCAGTCTGTACCAGAGTCATGGCTTCCCACTGAGGTATAGCCAGTGGGGCAACCACCTTGGGTGGCCTCATTGGACTGGCTCTCTGGAGTTGTAAGTCTGGTCAGTGGATGAGCCTAGAGACGAGAAGGCGGGATGTTGAATAGGCTTAGCTTCCTCAATTACTTGTATGTATTAAGAAGCTTGGCTCAAGAATTTTTCCAGAATAATCCCCATTATTTCAATCTGAAGGCCTGTTTCAACAAAAGTCATTTTGTTGTCAGTGTCAAGTTTTTCTGCCTAATAATCTGGCTCAATTGTGGCCACTGGCAGTTTAGTAAGATTCAGATGGCATACAACCCATATGAAAGATGTGAAATTCTTAGACATGCAATAACACCTCCCAGCCCTGGCACCACAGAATATCAGCAAACCCCAGGTCTGCTTTTTGCTTCCAGTAGATGCTTTTGATTTGCAGACACATTAAAATTACATAGGAAATATAAATATCCAAAGTAAAAGGCATGTGACAGAGATGATTTCACCTGTCCAGGAATATTTTATACTTTGATGAGAAGAAAATGTGGCAGCCTGGCACATTTGGAATTCCAGAAGGGAAAGGGAGCCAGACAGCCCGTAAAGAGAGATGTATCGAATAGAATCATCTCCAGTGACTAATGAATATGGCTAGTACTGTATATCAGGAAACAGAACACTCTCATTTTCTTCTTCTGAAAGCACAAAGCAGACAGGAATCTAATGTTCTCTGGACAAATATTTTTGTATTTATTGTTTAGTCTCCCAAATGGCTATTCTCAAGAAAGGCAAGCCATAGTTTGAGTCCCTGAATTTGGATTTCGCCTTAGAGTCTCTCTAAATACCACTTGTCTGATGTTTCTTTAATATGGAGATTAAACGCAAACATGAAATTAGCTTCCTTGAAACATTCACTTTGAACTTGGCTCCTCGGCTACTGAGGAGATGAGCTTTTGAATGGATGCCCTGCCACATCGACGGTGTGTTCAGAGCTTGGATGTGGGCCAGCCTCGCTTAGCCATTTTTCCTTATTTAAGTCGCTCAATATTATTGGCAGGTTGCTTCCACCAAAACCCCTATTTTCTAAAGGATTTTGACAACTTCAAGTAGGTTCAGTATCTTTCATGGGAAGTTGTGCTAACTGGGCAGAAAGACTGAAGTGCCAATTACAGCAGCAGCAGAAACTGACCAGCTTTTGTTTTACTGGAAATATAAGGGAATCCTGTGCAGGCCAATGTATAGAGCCTCTGGGGTAATTTTTAAAGTAACACACAAGTGGAAGACTATTTAAATTACATAGTGTTGCTTTTCTGAATGGTCTTGGAGGACCTTTATAAATAATTTCAAAATTCTTTAGTTTTATAATGGAGATGAGCATTATCATCCTCCCTTTAAAAAGGAGAATTTATTTTACTTTTTTTTAAAAAAACTTTTTATTTTGTATTGGAGTATAACCGATTAACAATGCTGTGATAGTTTCAGGTGAACAGCAAAGGAACTCAGCCATACATATATGTATATGTAGACACATGTATATATGTATATATAGACACATGTATCCTTTCTTCCCCAAACTCCCCTTCCATCTAGGCTGCCATAGAACACTGAGCAGAGTTCCATGTGCTGCGGAGTAGCACCTTATTGGTTACCCATTTTAAATAGCAGTGTGTACATGGTCATCCCCAATTCCCTATCTGTCCCTTCCCACCACCCTTCCCCCGCCCCCTGCAGCTGTGAGTTCATTGTCTGTGAGTCTGTGTTTTTTGATAAGTTCATTTGTATCATTTTTTTAGATTCCACATATAAGGGATGTCATAGGATATGTCTCCTTCTCTGTCTCACTTACTTGACTCAGCATGACAATTTCTAGGTCCATTCATGTTGCTGCAAATGAGAATTTACTTTTATGATTAGCAAGATTCTTTCCCTCTATTTTGGCAATTATTTGAAGGTGAATGAATTGGCTCCAACCTTTTCTTAATGTCTGGGAACTCAGGATGATTGGTGGGATAACCTTTTAAGTCATACTGTCTATTTGAAACCTTCTCTAAACTGTGTGGGCTGAAAAATACACAGTTCTTGATTTGTCATTTCGGTAGCATCATTCACTGATGAACAAAGAATTATTTGTTAGTGAGGAACGTTGATTCTTGTGTGTTTTAATTCAGAAAGTTATTTTTAAAAAAGGCTTGGTAGAAATTGGGAATGCCATTGAGTGGACACAGGAAATGTTCTATTAACGCTTCACAAATACATTTTATGATGATTCCTGTATAAAGAAAGCCTATGAATTCAGTAAGGGCCCTTATACAACATTTTTGGATGTTATACATAGTATGAGCGGTTCTTTTTTTTTTAAGTAAACACGACATGCAATACAATAAGCCTAATAAAGCAGGGAAATAGTTTGTTTTATATATTCTTCATCCTTAAAATTAAAGTCCTTTGTATTAGGCTGTGAGGAGTGAAGGTATTGTCCAGCCTTATTAGGCAATGAAGGAGTGCAATGCCATAATGATAGAATAGTGGGTGTAAAATTGGGGATTATGGGAAATTCTATGGTTCAGGAAGGAAAATGGGTAGCTAACAGACAAAAGATACTTAGGTTGCTGCTGCACAGGAAATATGAACTGCTCGGAGTTCTCTCCTGCCAGCAGTCTTCATTGTAGACAATTTCCCAAAATTTTCTATCACTTTTCCTCGCAGTGCCTTGGCAACAGATCAGGCACCAGTGCAGAAACAAACAACACGTTTTCTACTTGCCTTGCTTGAACATCCTGTTGGCTATGTCGATAGGTCCAGCTGTTCTTAGAGTTCCTGAGGAGGCTGTGGCCTGAGAACTCTGCTTGGAACCTTTTGGGAATATTCTCAGCCTCTGCCTCCTGGCTTGGTGACAGTGACCAGAAGGGAGAGCAACGTCAGAGGGTCGTCCATGCTGGGGAGAGGGGTTCTGGGCAGAGGAGAGGCTTCCTTCCCGTGTCCTCCTTCTCCTCGGATGCCATTGTCTTTACTGAGCTCTGGAGACTAGAGCCATCTTGCTTAGCTGACACCTAGAGGCATTCCAGAGGAAGGAACAAGCAGGATTCTTAAATTTCACCGTGGGGCTAAGGGAAAGGGAGGAACTCCTGCTCCTTGAATCCTGGGACCGACACAAACCGTGACTGTCCACAAGGAAAATGAACAGAAAACACACTTTGAAAGTTCTGTTACTTGTTGGGAGACCAACTGTCACACCCCTTTTTTCTTTTTATAAGAAGACATTAAATAGAGATAGAGAAGCTTTAAAAAAAATCCTTGGCAATGTGGCTGGCATATGCTTTTGGAATCTAGAGAAGTCTTGCATAACAAAGCTAATTTTTATGGCATAATACATTTTTTTATTTATTAGAAAATGGATGGAAGCACTCTGACAATGGGAATCAGCAAAAGGAAAATTCTTCATATATTAGCACTAGTGTTTGAGATGTTCCCTCCTTCTGTTTCCTTCTTCCCTCCCTTTCTTCTTCCCTCCCTCCATCCTTCCTTCCCTTTCTCCTTCCTTTCTTCCTTTTTTAAAAAATTAAGTACCTAGAACACTGCTATATTTAAAATGGATAACCAACAAGGACCTACTGTATAGGAGATGGAACTCTGCTCAATGTTATGTGGCAGCCTGGATTGGGAAGGAAGTTTGGGGAAGAATGGATCCCTGTATATGTATGGCTAAGTCCCTTCCCTCTTTACCTGAAACTGTCACAACATCATTAATCAGCTATATCCCAATACAAAAGTAAAAGTTTAAAAAAATTGAATAGTGTTAGTTGCTCAGTAGTGTCTGACTCTTTGTGACCCCCTGGACTATAACCTGCCAGGCTTCTCTGTACAAGGGATTTCCCAGGCAAGAATACTGGAGTGGGTTGCCATTTCCTTCTCCAGGGGATCTTCCTGACCCAGAGATCGAACCCAAGTCTCCTGCACCGCAAGCAGATTCTTTACCATCTGAGCCACCAGGGAAGCCCCAGTATATATGAGTATATGCCAGATAAATCAGATACAGATCTTACCCTGAGTAATATAATATATTAATGTTATATATATATATAAATAATATACAATGGTTAAGATGAAATTGAACATATGACAAATACGATGCTAGAGTAGTTGAACTTCTTTTTATTTATTCACATAATGGGTATTTTTAAGGACACTAGGGACAGGGTATCGCGTCAATGCCAGAGTTATGACTTTAGCTGCCCTGGAAGAGTGTAAACATCAGTAGAGGACACAGACGTTTACAGGCAATTACAATGTGGCATGGTCAATGGTAAATCTCATTCATTCAACAAATAAATTTCATTGCCTATTAAATGCCAAGCATTCTTTAAGAAAAGTTGAGATGAATTCATAGAGAAGGTCTCCTTTGAGTTGGATTTTGAAGGGTGGGCTTGAGCACAGAGATGGGGGGAGAAAAGTATTCATGTGTGAGAATGAGGAGAGAGGGATGGGGAGAGTGAGAATGAGGGGGCACTCAACATTTTAGGAAGAAAATAAGGTGTCCATAGCAATAGCTAACCTTATGTAATATTTAATCTGTGCCAGGTACCATTCAAAATGCTTGGTGTATGCTGTATTAACCCAAGTGTTTCTCATATTATTCCTATGATTTGTTTTTTTTTTTAATTTATTTTATTTATATTTATTTTTGACTGCGCTGAGTCTTCATTGCTGCACTTGGGCTTTCTCTAGTTTGGTGAGCGGGGCCTACTCTCCAGTTGCCGTGTGTGGGCCTCTCATTGCAGGGGCTTCTCTTGTTGAGCACAGGCTCTAGGGCTCGTGGGCTTCAGTGGCTGTGGCTCATGGGCTTAGTTGGTCCACGGCATGTGGGGTCTTCCTGGACCAGGGATGGAACCTTGTCTCCTGCATTGGCAGGTGGGCTCTTTACCCTGGATCACCGGGAAAGCCCATCCCTGCAATTTGGATGCTGTTGCCATTTTACACATGGGTAAACTGAGGCACAGAGGTTATATGGCTCCCCCAAAGCAGTAAAGCTAGGAAGGGATCAACTGGGGATTCAAACTCAGGCTGTCCAGCTTGCCATAAAGAAAAGTCAAGGAAGGGGAAAGTTGTGAAGTGGAAAATAGCAAGGAGTTGAGTTTGCCCTGAGGCTAAGGTTGGTGCGGAAGAAATGTGGGAAATAAATAGGCAAGGTATTTGGGGCTGTATTTCAAAAGGCCCTAAGAGCTTGGTTGTGAGTTTGAATTTCCTTTTGCTAACAAAGGGAAGCTGCTGAAAGTTTTTGAGCAGGGAGTACTGTTACGTGAGCTGTGTTTCAGAAGATTCAACCTGAAACACTGCGAAATGAGGGGTGTCAAGGCAGGAAGAGAAGTTAGGGACTGATTGTGGGGGTGGGTGGGAATGAGGCTCAGTGACGGTAATGAGAGTTATTAAAAAAACGGGGCTTACAGGGCTTAGGAATTTATTAGGACGCTGAGGATTAGGATGTTAACCTTTGGCTTACGACAGGCAGTGGTCGCAAATGGTTAAATGAATATGCCTGCTATGGAAATTTCTTGGGCATTAACATTTTCCACTCATTGGTGGTTGTGGTGGTTGTATCGAATGCCCTTGTGATGGAAGAAAAAGAACAAACATCAAAAGTACCTTTTAACTTCACAATTCTTTCTAAACTTCTTTAAGCTTATATGCTATACTGCTGATTTGCAGACTTCAAAGTACACAGAAGGATCAGGGTCAGATTGAAAAATTATTTCTTACAGTTTGATAAAATATGCATGTGAATCCTATGACCTGCTACTGAAATTATTTATGTGTTAATGTAACTTTGTAACACTAATTGTACTGTTTAGGGCCCCATTGTCCCCCTCTCATAGCTTTTTCACTGTAAGTTCTGGCAAATAATTTTTGCTTATTATTTATCCTATACTTTACAGGATCCATGTGTTGTTTATAGATTCAAGCTGGGTTATTTTGGAGGGATTATGGTAAGAATACTAAACTTGAATGTGTTCCTGCGGGCAGTGGTTGGGAATTTTGTGTTCAATTTGCTGTCTGGTTCTAAATGTTCCTTTAGTTGTTATTACCTAATGAGAACACCATCTCAATATATTTGTGATAATTTTTCTTAGATGCAACACTTTATAGTTTTTCAATTCTTTTTCAAATAGGGGTTATTGCTTTTCTTCCTTCCATGTGAAAAGGGAAACCAAGATAGAAAATTAAGAATTGACGTTTTCACCATAAACTCACCAGGTTTTCCTACTTTTCACATATTTGTGAGATTCCTATTAATAACAATATCAGAATTTCTATGATTTTGTAGGTTAAAGTTTTGTTTCTTTTGTAGATTGAAACTTTGTTGGAATTGATAGAAATACACCGTTTGATTGTCTGCTTGGCAGTTTTTGGAGACTGGTCATTTGCAGTTTTCCTTTTAGAGTTGAATGCTAATGTTTAAGAGTTCTTAAAGCAGTGGGTGTCTTAGTTATGTGATGTCTACACAATTATTTTTAACAGTTTTCTTGACTTTTCCAGAAGTTATTATAGTACTGTGAAACTGGTAAGAAAATTAAGCTTTGGGGTTTGCTATTACTTCTTAAACTTCAGCGTGCTTATGAATTACTAGAGAATCTTTTCAAAGGGCTGACATGTCCATGGGGTTGTGAAAAATCAGACACGACTTGATGACTGAACAACATGACCAGTAAGTCAGGGGCAGGGGCTGAAATTCTACTTTCTAATAAGTTGGTCTTATGGACTGCACTTTGTGTGGCAAAGTCTAGGGTCTAGTCCTTGTGTATAGTACTTCCTAACTGTGTGACTCTGAGCAAATCATTCAATTGCTCTCAGGTCATTTTTCTCATTTGCCACATACCAGAGGGAGGCTGTGAGGATTAAGTAAGAAAGTGGACACAAAGAGCCCGGTACATTGAAAATATTTTATAGAGTAAATGGTAACTACTGTTATTTACCATTACCTTTATAGTAGAATATAATTCCAAGAGTTTGCTAAGGGACTTCCCTAGTGGTCTACTGCATGGGCCACGGGTTTGGGAACTATTGCTACTGTGGCATGACACCCCTACGCTGCCCCCCGCCAAAAAGATGAAAAAGAGCTTGCTGAGAAGTCAAAATTTTTGTATCGGTTTTGGAGCAAAAGCCCTTGGTGGAAGTTCTGTCTCTTTTATGTGTTGCTGTGGGTCCACAGAAAGGTCATTTCGTTTCATTTTCATGAGTTATAGTTGTGAAATAAGAGACGGTTGGGTGAGGGATTTGTGAGGTTTCTTTCAACTTGAACCAGTGATTCTATAACCATTTGATTTGTATACTATTCTGTTCTTTAGACTGTTGACATAGAATAAGTCATGAATTTGCTTCATCTGCTTTAAAATTCATTTGATTTAAATTTGACTGCAAAGGTCCCCACTAATTTCTCTCCTCACCACCCATATGTTGGCTATTGTTTTGATAAAGAATTCCGAAAAGCTATTGAGACTGCAAATTGAAGCTATGGGCAATTCTGAGGTAACAAAAGAAAGCTCATTCAGGATACCAGAGAAACCACTATGTAGCTGAAGACAAAAATTGCCTTCAGCTTTTTTGTAAACTATCATATCTGAACCATTATTATAGCTTATGAAATCATTCAGATTGCATCCTGCTTGCTGGATAATTGTCTAGAGCTTGCCTCCAAATTTCAATCTTAGAGAAAAGGCATTCCCTAAATATTACAATCTTAATTACTGCTAGTATATTTTGAAAGTTGTATTAAATTATTTTTAACATGCTAGAAGTATCAAATATAAATGGTATTTCCAAAGGGAAAAGCTATTTATTAAGAAAATAAATAGCTACATGGACAGGTGTTTGGGAAAACATCTATTATAAAAAATTTGTTAGTCATCAAAATTTTCTTTTGCTGAATTATCAGCTTTAGGGTATGAACATGACTTTTAGCAGTGAATAAATAGAAGTTTGAAAATTGGAGATAGAAGAGTTGAATTTTATTAGTATGGAAATACTCCTGTCCATTTCCAAAAAGATTTTGAAGTAGCTGGAAGCTTTGTTAAAAATGCAGCATTGATAAAGAAATGTTACTGTCAATAAGAATGCAAATTTGTATGACCTTTCTGGGAAGTAACGTCAATATTTCTTAAGAGTCTTAAAAATCTTAATATTCTTTGACCCCAAAATTCTACCTTTGAAGTTTCATTCATAAGGAATTAATATAAAATAAGAACATAGGTCTGTGTTGAGGATTTTAATCACATTATTAATAATAGTGGTATGTTAGACTATAGGGCTTCACTGGTGGCTCAGACAGCAAAACGTCTGTCTGCAATGCTGGAGGCCCGGGTTTGATCCCTGGGTTGGGAAGATCCCCTGGAGAGGACTATAGGTCCCATGAGGACAATGATTATATTTGTTTGTGCTCATTATTATATCATTAGTGCTGAGTACAGTTTCTGGCATACACTAGGCATTCAGTAAATATTTACTGAATAAATCAACCTAAATGTTCAACAGTGGGGAAATGGTTGAATAAAAGATGGGGTATCACATATGATGGCATATTATATAATCATTAAAATGTGCTTTGAGAAGTTTTTAATTATATGTGAAATAGTCATTTAAAAAGTAAGATAAAACACTACTTATATAGTATGAGTTAAACCATGTAAAAATACATACATATAAAATAATGACTGAGAATTTTGCTAGTGGCCCAGTAATTAGAATTCTGTATTCTCAGTGCTGAGGGCCTGGGTTCAGTCCCTGGTTGGGAATCTAAGGTCCACACAAGCTGCGTATGTGGCCAATAAGTAAATAAAAAACAAAACAAAAAAGACTGAAGGAAAAGTCATTAAAATTTCAGTAGTGATCATGTCTGAATGTTGTGTTGATAGGAGCTATATTTATTTCTCAGATTTTCTCCAATGTGCATGTTATATTAAAAAGATTTTTTTTCTCTTAAAGTGCAATATTTTCCTTAGGCAACTGAAAAGATTATATAAACTTATTCTAAGTCTAAAGAAGAAGACTCTTTTTCTTTTACCTCTGTGGTCTTCATTTTCTCTGCTTTAAAATGAGTTGAAGAGAAATAAAAACAAGTCTACATGAAGACTTATGTGCAAACGTTCATTGCAGGATTATTAATAAAGACTTGCATGGAAATATCCATAGCAGAATTATCCATAATAGCCAAAAAGTAGAACCAAGCTAAATATTTATCAATTGGTAAATGGATTAAACAAATGTGGAGTATCTGCATAATGCAACACTGTTCAGCAGTAAAAAGGAATGAGGTACTGATATAGACAAAACATGGATGAACCTTGAAAACGTTATGCTAAGGGAAGAAAGTCAGATGCTAAAGGTCACTTATGTGATCTACATGAAATATCCAGAAAAGACAAGTCTTCGGGGACTGCCCTTGTGGACCAGTGGTTAAGAATCTGCCTGCCAATATAGGGGACATAGGTGCGATCCCTGGTCTGGGAAGATTCCACATGCTGTAGGCTAGTAAGCCCACGTACCACAACTGCTGAGCCTGTGCTCTAGAGCTGGTGCTCTGGGACAAGAGAATCCACCACAATGCGAAGCCCACGCACCACAACTACAGGGTGGCCTCTGCTTGCTGGAGCTAGAGAATGCCTGTGTGCGGCAGTGAAGACCCAGCACAGCCGAAAGTAAATATAAAGAAAGAAATAGACAAGTCTATGGAAGGAGAAGGTAGGTTAGAGGTTGCCAGAGCCTGGGTGTGGTAATGTCAAGTAACTCTAAGAGGGTATGAAGGATCTCATTGGGGTGATGAAAATGTTTTAATACCGGATTGTTATGATGGTTACACAGCTTGGCTGCTGCTGCTAAGTCGCTTCAGTCATGTCCAACTCTGTGCAACCTCATAGACGGTGGCCCACCAGGCTCCCCCGTCCCTGGGATTCTCCAGGCAAGAACACTGGAGTGGGTTGCCATTTCTTTCTCCAGTTCATAAAAGTGAAAGTGAAGTCGCTCAGTCGTGTCCAACTCTTCAAGACCCCATGGACTACAGCTTACCAGGCTCCTCCATCCATGGGATTTTCCAGGCAAGAGTACTGGAGTGGGGTGCCATTGCCTTCTCCATGGCAAACTTGCTAAAAAAAAAAACCACATCATTCAAATATGTACATAAAACTGGAGGTTTTTATGATAGGTGCGTGCTAAGTCACTTGTTGTGTCCAACTCTGTGCAACCTTGTGGACTGCAGCCTGCCAAGGCTCCTCTGTCCATGGGCTTCTCTAGGCATGAACACTGGAATGGGTTGCCATGCCCTCCTTCAGAGGATCTTCCCAACCCAGGGATCGAACCCACATCTCTTACATCCCCTGCACTGGCAGGAGGGTTCTTTACCACTAGCACCACCGGGGAAGCAGATTCTTCACCATCTGAGCCACCAGAGAAGCCACTTATAACAGGTAGTTTAATGCAATTAAAAAAACATAATGACACTGGATCTGTAAAGCTTCATAGTGTGAGAATGTAAAAGTAATATATAAAAAGAATATATACAGAAAGCAAGTATTGTGTGTGTGAGAGGAAATCATGTCTTATTTTCTAACAGAGAAAACTTGCTTTTCATTTGTATGAATTAAATAATTCTCTAAGGGAAGACATAAGTCTAAGTAAGATAGTTCAAAAATTGTTCTAAGGTGCTTCTGTAATTGAACAAATATTTGAGGTTTCATTTAATGTGAAATCCCTGCATTGCCACCCATCTCATATGCATATCAGTGCTTAATTATTACTCCTATTGCAAGTTTCCTGCTCTGATTAAGAACACAGCCCCAGGTTTATGCTGAGGGAAAGAGCTGCCTTTGATCAGGATTGCATTTTTCCAGCACTTCCCAGCTCACGTGACTCCAATGGCGATTCCCCTCTGGGAAGTAGTTTTCTTCAAGTCTGAAAAGCCTCTCTTTGCTCGATAGTCCTTTAGTTCAATTCACAGTGAAGTTAGTAGTTTAGGGGAAAAAAGCCTTTTGAATCGTTAGCTTGTTTATCGATATGACAAGTTGTCCTGGCCTCTGTTGGTGAAACAGAGAGAAGTACAAACAGCCGAGGGCCCAGGCAGTGCAGATGGCAGGCAGAAACCAGACTAGGCTCTCTTCCCCCGAGGCACTGTGGGGGGCTTGAGTTACCCAAGCTGGGGTTCTGTCTCCTCCTCTCGCCTTCCCTGTTGCAATCTGCCCAGCGATAGGATTTCCTCTGCTCCACAAACACTGGCGTTTCCCCCACTGTGGCTTTGAACGCTGCACTCTAATGTAATAGGAGATCCCAATTTGAACAGCAGAGATTGATTTCATTGTTGTTGCAAAAGGATGGTAGGTAAGCGATCCCCTGATGCCTGCACCCTTTAATGAGCCGGCATCTCAGGTTTCCAGAGGGTGTCAGCTGCCACCAGCACGGCGCAGAAATGGAACGACTTTTACAAAAGAAAAAGTGCGGAACTTGCCTCTCACTGACCATTTAGCGGTTATTTTAAACCAGAGTTTACTCTTACTATAGGGTATAGGCTTGTGTTCCTAACTATAAAAGCCAGTCCCCTTACCTCAATCTCAGTTGAGAGCAGTGTGGGCCGGGAGAGGACTGGACTCAGATCGATGGGTTCAGCCTGGAGATAGGTCTTCAGATTTCTCAGTTTAGTTTGGAGAGATTTTTTGGGGGGAAGGGGTTGGAGTAACTTCTCTTTAGTTTTCAATGTTGTTAACTGTGCCATAAGGATACTATTTCCTTTCTATCACTCCTCAGCACTTGACATTTTCTCTAGGCCTCTCAGTGTGTCCTGATGACTTCTAACTGCCAGTTATCTGTATTTCTGTGCCTGAAGACTTTGTTCTTCTGGGACGAAGGATAAAGGATTAAGGAATCAGCACAGGCCCACCCCCACCCCTGGGCCCTCTTTTAAAAATTTATTCATTTACTTATTGGTTGTGCTGGGTCTTCATTGCTGTGCAGGCTTTTCTCTAGGTATGGTGGGCGGGGTCTACTTTCTGGTTGCCGTGTGCAGGCTTGTCATTGCGGTGGCTTCCTTCCTTGTGGAGCATGTGTTCTAGAGTGCTTGGGCTTCCGTAGTTACAGCACTAGGGCTCTAGAGCACAAGCTCAGTAGTTGGGCACCTGGGCTTAATTGCCTGCGGCATCTTCCTGGATCAGGAATCAAACCCGTGTCTCCTGCATTGGCAGGCAGATTCTTTACCACTGAGTCACCGGGGAAGCTCCCTGGGCCCTCTTATAATGACTCAGGAGTTGATACATAAATACCCCAATTCCCTTACCCCTTAGGTGGATTACTTAGAAGCATGCATTTTAGCCCATTTCCAGTTTCCTGGTGCGATTGAACTTCACGTAGTTATTCTCCATGGTAGCATGTGTAATGGCACACCTTTTACTGACAGCTTTTCTGGCCTATATCTCTTTCCACTTTTCTACCTATGTTCTCTGCACCTCCCAACTACACCACTTGAACTGCAATCCTTTTCTCAGGGCCTGCTTCTAGAGAGGGCTTCCCAATTGGGGCTAGTAGTAAAGAATCCACCTGCCAGTGCAAGAGACACGAGAGGGGGGTTCTATTCCTGGGTCGGAAAGATCCCCAAGAGAAGGAAATGGCAACCCACTCCAGTATTCTTGCCTGGGAAATCCCATGGATAGAGAAATCTGGTGGGCTATAGTCCTATAGTTCTATAGTCCATGGGGTCACAAAGAGTCACAGATGACTAAGCACACACACACTTCTAGGAGAACCTAACTGAAGATACTCCCAGACTCATTTTGAAGTATAAGGTTGGGTTGGGGGAAAAATTGGAGCCCTGAATTCTCCAGAGAATTTCCCTCATTCTACATTGTATGGTAAGAACCTGAGTTTAGTTACACTGTGAATTTTAGTTCTTTTGTGGCTTGGTTGGATGCCCAACCACCATGTATAAGATATTTTTATGGCAAATTTGTTCCAAATTTCAAATAACCCACTTCTGAGTTAATTTAATGCCCATACTTAGCTACCTATATTATTTCAATCATATTTTTGAAAAAAATCTTTACTTTTACAAAAGCATCAGAATTAATGTGAAATATGGACATGGCTAGGAACCATGGTCATATTGAAGCAGATAAAAGAAATTAAAATGATTACTTTTAAGAAATAATATGACAATTTCCAGATTAACTGGAACTGAACCCTGGTTAGAATTTCCAGATAATTTCTGCTCTTATATTTTATTTCTTCACTGCACCATCATTTATTGGGTGCCCTTAACTCTATGAGTGGAAAAATAGAAGACATGGTCCCTGTCCTTGTGAGCCCACGGTCTGATAGGAAGGCTGCTGCTGCTAAGTTGCTTCAGTCATGTCCGACTCTGTGCGACCCCATAGACGGCAGCCCACCAGGCTCCCCTATCCCTGGGATTCTCCAGGCAAGAACACTGGAGTGGGTTGCCATTTCCTTCTCCAATGCATGAAAATGAAAACTGAAAGTGAAGTCTCTCAGTCATGTCTGACTCTTAGCGACTGCATGGGCTGCAGCCTACCAGGCTTCTCCTCCATTGCATTTTCCAGGCAAGAGTACTGGAGTGGGTTGCCATTGCCTCTCTGATACTTCACTGCTAATAGTAATACTTAATACTGCATTGAGGCAAAGCAACAGAACATAAAGATAAAACAATAGCACCTGTATTTCTTGTGGGCTTACCCTTTCTTTTTAAAGTTTGTATATAAGTCACTTTCAATTTACTTCTTCAAAATAATTCCATAGCTAATTACTCTTCTACTTTAGATGAAGAGGAGGCAGCAGGAAAATAAAAACTTCTAAGAGTGACGGCTTTCAGGAGAGAGAATTCTAGAAACACACATACTTGTGGGGGAAGGAAAATAGGATTGGGAATTTGGAGATGGGAGCTGGGACTCTGGCTTCTTGACTGTGATCTCAGACAATTGATGAAGTCTCTCTGAACAAAAGTTTCCTCGTCTATAAAATGTAGATAGAACAAAACCTCCCCAGCTTCTGTCACAGAGCTCTCATGAAGATATGAAAAGGCTTTATGAGCTATAAAATACTGTAGAGGCATTAATTATCAGAATTATATGTAACATTGCTGTGAGTCTTGCAACTTAAGGAAAGGCAAGCAAGTTCCCTGAGGTAGGAGGGGGCAGACTCCAGAGACCCCAAGTTCAATTTCTCAGAGAATTTTTCTCAGGGGCTGAGCTGGGGTTTTAGAAACTGATTCCCTCAAAGAGAATGGTCTCCTTAATTTTTCTAGATGGTATTGCTTGGTCTTCGGGGAGGGAGTTATAAAGCCCTAGTACTGGACACAATAAATAGGATTCCTAAGTAGGATTGGGACACAGACAAGGCAAGGTTGGGGGTAAGGAGAAAATTGCTGGAGTGAGGGTTGGGGATGTGCCTGAGACGTGCCTTGAATGTTTCCATGCCAAGTCAACCCAGTCAGGTTTGTTTCTTGGAGACCTTTCTCAGGTTGATGTCTTGCTCCAAATGAGCCCTTGTTCATGGTGTATACTTTTTGAAAAGCAGAGTAAAATTTTTAAAAGAGAGTCGCCCCAACAGTCTGGCTTCTCTGCAGTTTCCAGACTGCTTCTCCCTTGTTGTAAGAGCTATCCACTTAGAGGGTACCATGAAGTTGCTCTAACTTTAAATTTAAACTTGGCAAAGTTAAGAGCTGTGCAACCTGATCTGAATAGAAATGTGGTCACAAAGCGTAAAGAAAGTCAATGAAAACAGGATTTTAATATTTTAGAAGCTATTTCCTCTGCTGCATTGGAAATTCAAATAGAACAGCACAGGGGGCATGGGAATTAGAAGGAGACTATGAAACCTACCAGCACAGGAGAGTGAAACAGATACGCCTGGTTTCCCTGTCCGTTATAAATAAAGAATTGTTAATAAGCAGCTCAAATATGGGAAGTCCTCCTCTCCGTTAATCAAAGGATAAAAAGTAAAGAACACAGGTGAAGTTTTGAAACTGAGCAATTTTGGTGTAGCTCTTGTGCTGTTAAATGTTTTTGTATTAAAACATGTTCTTGGAAGATGTCTTGAACCCTTTGGTTATTTCAAATCACTTTCATACCCGCATCTGTTTCCCATTATAAACCTCCTCAGATTTAATTTCTTTTTTTCTATCATCCACTTTCTCATTGAAAAACAATTAATATATTTAATTTTACTTCCTCTACCCTTTTTTCCCCCCTCCCTTCTCTTTTAGATGTGTCTAAAATGTGGCTACTACCCACAAATAACCAGATGGAGAGAATGATTCTTAATGCTAAAAGATCAGTAAAATCACTTTTCCTTTGATTCAGAAAATAAGCCTGTCAGTTTGTTAGGTGGAAATGTGTATTTGAAATCTGACAGAATGCCAACATATGACATCAAGTTGTAGGCCAGGAACACTCCTGCCGAGTGGATCCTCCAGTGACACGTTAAGGAGTGTGTTTACTGGGAACATTCCACCCAACGCAGACCCCTCAAGGTGATGAATTGCTTCATGTGTCTGCTTTGTGCTTTGAACTTGAAAAGCCCAGTGTAAATACAAAGTATATTGTGATGGGGACTGGCGGTGAGGATGCTAATGACAGGATGATAGATAAGAACCTTAGCTAAAAGTGACTTTAAGCACTTTAACAGAATTCAACATTTTCCTTCTTTTTGACACGAGTAAATAGTGTTTGAATCCATGCAGCAATTCACTAGGTTTGATTCCAGTGTGCCATATTGCTTTACTCCCATTCATAATGATTTTCAGCTTTATGCACATAGTACATGAATTTTTGTTTCCCATCGTGACATCTGTTTCTCCATCTCTTTGGCTGCCACTAACAACTAGAGAAAAGAATCTATAAAACTATATAGCCTGTCTCTAAACAGACTTAACTGGCCACACCTGAAAAGGAGTCCCTTCCCTTGAAGGTATTGTGCAACCAAATGCTTTGCACCCCTTTCCCAACTTCCAATCAATTTGGGGCCTCAGGCTGGTGCAATCCACTGTTGACAGATATGTTTAATGAGCCTGGCTTTGAGTATTCATAGCTAAGGGACTGTGGATTAGGTTTTATCTTATTTCGTATCTTGATTAATAATCTGGGAGGAGGCTTCGACATGCTAGTGGAATGAAATTTGCTGTATAAACAAAGCTTGGAGACTTTGCAAAGAGGAAGGACAGCTTAGAAAGGCTAGCATGGGGCGGGCAGGTGGAGAGGTGTTTTTGTGAGCTGGCCCCCTGGCTCTGCTCTCCAGAGAGGCTGTTGGAGAGCAAAGTGGACGCTTTCCTGGGGTCGCCATGCTGTATCAGCTTGCCCAACACAGAGCTCTTTCACTCACTGTTGGTTCAGGCCAAATTTGGGGAAATAATCAGAAACGGGTTTTCCACATTAAGCAGGAAACCAGAATGTAGCAGTGCTCAAACAGGCCCAGAGGCAGAGTTCCCTATGGGGTGGGCCGTTGGAAAGTGTCTCATGAACGGGCGTCACTGTGCACACCTGGAAAGCCGTTGCTCGGCCCACCTGAGTTAACTCCCCTACCCTGTCAAACTGCTTCCAGAACTGTTCCTCTGCTGGGGGAGGAAAGCAACCCAAACTTTCCTCTCAATGGAAGCACTCTCAAACCATGTTAAATTTATTAAACAAGGAGGCATTACTAAATATTTAGCCAATACATAGAAACAACCTAAATGTTTGTTGACAGATGAATGGATTTATATATGTATACAACAGGATATTACTCAGCCATAAGAAATGCAATAACGTCAATTATAGCACATGGATGGACCTAGAGATTATCATCCTAAGTGAAGGAAGTCAGAGAAAGACAAATGTCATGATATCACTTACATATGGAATTTAAAATACCAGACAGATGAACTTATTTACATGACAGAAACAGAGTCAGTGACATAGAAAGCAAACTTATGGTTAACAAAGGGAAAAAGACCGAGGGATAAAGTTACCTTATGAGCAATTTGCTTATATTAAAGGATTCTCCTAGAATTTTCAAAGGCTCAGAAGATAGGAACCTATGAGCATGGGGAAAAATCCAAAGAAAGAACACTTTACACCCATGATTTTATTCTTGTAACTGTTTCAAAATTGCCTGCTAATTTCAGAGCCATTTATATACCCAGTTCATTGGTTTGACGAATAAAGGAAACTTCCATAATATTTGGAAAGATGAGAATGTCAAGCAAATTATACTTCTCAATGAAACCATTCTGTTGCAGGCTTTTAACACATTGGCTGACAGTCTTCAGAGCATCATCATTGAAATGATTTGTGGAGAGAAACCTTTCTTATCACAATTAGCCACTTTAAAGCACATTGGAAGATAGGGTGGGAGCTATTAGAAGCAGTAGGAGGGAAAATATAATAGAAGTAGTTCATGAAGACATTCCAGTTTTAGCAGAGTTCTTACTGTGTGTTTGGCAGATGAACACACTCTTGCTGCTGCTTACTCGTCATAATATTTATATGTGAGAAAAAGTGCATGTAGAGTTTAATTGATTTGAAAGTTGTTCTTCTGCCTTGAAATGAAGGGTATTGGACAAGTATAAATACAAGCGTGATTATTTTTATTATCCTTGGTTTAAACTCCTAACTTCAAAGGGCATTAAGGAAGGAGAGGTTCCTGACACCCAAGAGCATCTGAAGTAGAACTTTTTAAAGACCCTAAAGATGAAAAATATGTCTTGCCCAGGAAAATAAATTTGACCTTTTAAAATTTTATTTTTTAAATAAAATAATGCTAGTACACAGGATTTTTTTCTTTTAAAAAATGGCTCAAATTCTGTGTTTTATAAGTTTAAAAGCACATGGCCAGCACTGTGTGGTATGCCTGGATGAAAGGAAAAGTCCTACCTGAAGAAAGAAATAAAAGAGAGAGAAAAAAAGAAGAAAGCAAAGGGAAAAGCAAATCAAGTTGAAATCAAACGAGGGGTAAAAATGTCAATGGAAAAATAGGAGAGTTCCAATCTTCTTAAATTTTTTATAGTGGCTTTAGAGTAAGCTTGATCACCCAAAGGACACACCACAGGGATTAGTGTTTGGAAGTGAACAACAGATGTTGGATGTCAACAGACAATATCCCAGTGGGTGAAGAGCATTTAGGGTGATTGAAAGTAAAACACATTGTCAGATGATCTCTGGTACTTGGGTAAATCTTTGATAACGAGTAAGTTTCTCGTGCAGCTGTCAGAGATTCACTGGGACAACCCAGTGGTTTTTCTAGATAACAAGCTCCTAAGTGAACATCAGAGTGGAATTAATTAGGCAATGGTAATTTACAGAAAATCTTCTCTATATGTCACTGTATTTTGACATAAACCCTTCCCTGAAGGGAAATATAACTGAGAATGATCCTTTGATTAACAAACATCTTTGAGCAAGTTGGCTGGGGCGGAGAGAAAGTGTTGCTCTTTTCACCACTGGAATTGCTTCAAAAGCATCTTCCCTGGCCATCATATTTACAGGGTGACCATACCCTACCTTCTCAGTTACTCTTTATTCCATTACTGTGCTGTACTTTCTTCATAGTTTTTCTCTAAAGTTTTGTGCATATATTTGTTTCCTTGTTCATTCCCCCACCGGAATATAAGCTCCATGAAATTGGGGATGACCTTTGTTTTCTTCATCATAGTGTACACAGAGCCTAGAATAGTACCTGGCATGTGGTTGGAACTTCAAAATGCAGCCAGTGGTGTTGCAGACAGAATATTTAATTCTAGAATTTGAATAAATACAAATCACTCTAAGAAATAGAGAAGATAGAAACCAGGGAGAAGAGAAGATGGAAGAGAGTGATTAAGCATAGATTTCGTGTCCTTGGTGTTTCTTGACTTACACATTAAGCAAGTACTGACTCTGGGTGACTGAGTGCAGACAGCCTTTGGTCAATGTGGATGCTCAGGAAACACTATCTTTATTTCAGGTGAGATCGCTGTTGCTGAGCATCAGATACACTCATCAGCTCATCCTTTTCTCATCTTCTTCCCTCTCCTGTCTACCACTTCCAAACAAAGACACTGAAGGTTATTATTTCTACTCTCAGAAACTCGGACACTCACGGTCCTTCCAAAAGATTGGATCTATCCGTTATTTAGTAAATGTTCTCTGATGACATACTAAGTAGTGAGGCCTCCCAAAGGGAACAAGACATAGCTTTAACTCCACACGGACTTATCCGTGACTAGCAAATCTCTAGCCGCCATTGTGACTGGTGAGAGTCCATGCTTACTGTTCTCTGTAGAGGATAATGACTGCAATAGGATCCTCTGGTCTCTAGCTTTGTTCCTTTGCTAGGGGGCATCAGTGGAAAAGGGGTAGATCTAGGAATTCAATGTTTACCTACTGTTTATTGAAAATAAGACAGTTTCAATACTGTGTTTCAAAAATGATTGCCATCTTAAAGTATAAACACAATTGTTCTGCAAAGCACTTCATTGAACTCTGTTTCTCTCATTTATTTAGTGAACTGGTTTCTCTACTGTGAAGGATCAGTCTGTTCACCAGTCAGATTGAAGGTCTACTGTATGCTAGGCTCTACTGTATGCGAGGTGCTGTGGAAGCAAAGTGAGGTGAACTGCATCCTTGTCCTCAAGGAGCCCACGGTCCAGTGGAGGAGACAAACCAACCATGACCACAAAATCATATAAAAGGAACAGAGTATGTGTAAGGTCCAGAAGTAACAGAAAAAGAGCAGTTTACTCTCTGAAGAATAAATGACATGAAAGACATGGGGAGGTGAGCCTAGCCAAGAATGTTTACTGTTTTGAGAAGAGAAGCTACTTTAAATTTCCCCTGAGTCTTGAGCTCACTGAGGCCTGAGTGGTGGAGGCATCTCTCTGGCAGGATGGGTAGCAGGGCTGGTTGCCACAGGAAAGCTTGTGAGTTCGTTCCAAGTTTACTTTTAAATCCAAGTGTTGAAGTTTTGGAGGCCACATGGCTTTAGCATTAATAGTTTGCTGGGAGATGAATCTAGCCTAGATATATTTTTTATAAAGGTAAATCTATTCCATTTGAAAAATTATTCTTTAATCTGAGACTGCCTAGTTTGGTGTTAAAAATTCTGTTTCTTTGCAAAACGATAATGAAGAAAGGTTATTGTTGTTGTTGTAATACTTCTAATTAGCAGAGATAATCCTTGGATCACAAAACAAAGATGCAGAAAAGAGGGTCAACCAAAATGGCAATAGGAGTCAGGAGTTTCTGGCAAAGTGAAAAGGTATAAATGCAGAGGAAAGGGAACAGTGACCATAGCAGTAATGCGTGTTCCAGCAGGGAGATAGGCAGTGAGAAGATAAGAGGGGCTGGAGAGCTGGCAACCTGCTTGGGGAGGAGAGGTACAACTTCTCGCATTTACCCTGTATAAGCTCCACCAAGGAGTTACTTCCCTCTTCTGTTTTTAAGATTTACTTGTTTATTTGACTGTGTCTGGTCTTAGTGGCAGCACTCAGCACCTTCGTTGTGGCTGCAGGATCCTTCAGTCCCAGCACCTGGGCTTAGTTGCCTTGCAACATGTGGGATCTTAGTTCCCTGACTAGGATCGAACTCGAGACCCGTGCATTGGAAGGCAGATTCTTAACCACTGGACCACCAGGGAAGTCGCGGAGCTGCTGCTTTGTTCTGTAATCAGACAGGTGTGAGTTTGACTTGAGTTCTTTCACTTACTAGCTTTCATAGGAATGCTATGAGAGTTTAAGAGTGATGATGCACAGGAAGATTGTCTTGTTGTTGTACAGTTGCTAAGTCATGTCCGGCTCTTGGAGACTCCATGGACTGCAGCATGCCAGCCCTCCCTGTCCTTTACCATCTCTCAGAGTTTGGTCAAACTAATGTCCACTGAGTGGTTGGTGATGCCACCCAAACATCTCATCCTCTATTGCTTCCGTCTCCTCTTGCCCTCAATCTTTCCCAGCAGCACGGTCTTCCAATGAGTATTGGAGCTTCCAAAGTATTGGAGCTTCAGCTTCAGCATCAGTCCTTCCAATGAATATTCAGGATTGGTTTCCTTTAATATTGACTGGTTTGATCTCCTTGCTTTCCAAGGGACTCTCAAGAGTCTTCTCTAGCACCACAGTTCAAAAGCATTGTGTCTGGAGCATAGCACATGTTCAAAAAATATTACTGCTCCTGCTCTGTCATTGATGATGACTGCTCCCAGTAGGTAGTCTCATTAGTACTAAACACCATCACCACCAGCCTCAAAGCAAGGCCCACTATCAGTCAGCTTTGGGGCAAGATGAGAAGTCACACCTGCATGCTGGAGGGTCGAGGAGTCCCAGGAAGCTGTGGGGTTTGCAGTGGAGAAGAAAGTGCAACCCCACACATAAAAACAGAGAAGGAGAGGGGATCCTGTAGCTACTCAGCTGAGGGTGTGGGTAGACTGGACTTAAGTTAGGGAGGAAGGGACGCAAACACAAAGCAGATGTCATAGGAAAATCACTGGAACAATTAAATAAGTAGAATGGCCAAGATATATTTAAAAAATCAATTTGTATTTCCAGATTATGAACAGAATCTGTACGTCAATCTTATGATTGTGACCCTCCATTTGCTACAAAGACGTCTTTGTTAGTTCTCAAGGATTTGGTACACCTTGGATTTAAATAAAAAGTATAAATCTCTTTCTTTGATCTGGATTAACCAGGTTTTAAACATTTTAAACTAGCTTCTCTGTCCAGCAGTTTGGAAAATGTTAATAGAAAGATATTAGTAATGATAATAATATGTATTTATCTTGCTATCCTAATTTAAGAAGAGAGCCAGTTGAGGAAGTAATTAGCCTTCCATTAAAGAAGAGGGTGGTTAAGATAGGCTGGACCTGGGTGTGTGTCCAGTGATCCCAGAATTCTAGAACCCAATAAATCATTCCCTCACTTACCAAAACTGGGGTAAGCAGGGGGAATACAGGTAAGAATGAGCTGCAAAGCCTCTAAAGGGTTTACAGTCTGGTGAGTGAAGCATGTAAAAACAATTACAATATAATGTGGGAAATAGAGCCTCAAATAACACTGTGGGAACCTAGACAAAATGCCTTGCCTGCATGAGGTGGTCATTGAAGATTTCCAGAAGAAGAATGCAGGCTGAATCACTTGAACAGGAATTTTCAGAGGTGGATGGTTGGAGGAGTGATTGGGGAAGAATTTTTAGGGTATAGAGCTGTCTGTTGTTCAGTCGCTCTGTTGTGTCTGACTCTTTGCAACCCCATGGACTGCAGCATGCCAGGCTTCCCTGTCCTTCACCATCTCTGTCTGTAGAGAAAGCTTTTACCTTTTGGAGAACAAGAAGTTCAGTGCAGCTGAACATGGGTTACCTATGGGGAAGTGGCAGAAGATGTAACTAGGTAGGAACTGATCAGAAGTGGGTTTTTATGCCTCAGTAGCAAATTTGGATTCTCCCTATATAGGTGGGGAAGCACTGTGACCAGATAATATTTAGAAAGATCTTCTGACACTGAGATGGAGACTAGATTGAAGGGTTTTGGGATTGAAGATGGAGACTCAAAGTAGGTGACTACCTTATAGTTCAGGTGGGGAGTCATAGGGCTTACACAGAGGCGGTGGGGCTCGAGAGGAAGGAGGAAGAGGACTTGAAAGTTGTGTGGGTGATGGAGTAGAGAAGGGAATCTTAGATTATGTTCTGAATTCTCTTAGGCACTAGGTGATTGGGGATGCCAACCCCAATTTAGAGGCTACAAGACAGGTAAGGGTGAGGGGCCTTCTTTGAAACATACTCTATTCTCTGAATAAAGATCAATAAAGGGATTCTAGGTACAATACTTGCCCATGTTTCACATGAAATTAAAAAACACTTGCTCCTTGAAAGGAAAGCTATGACAAACCTAGACAGCATATTAAAAAGCAGAGACATTATTTTGCCAGCAAAGGTCCCTATAGTCAAAGCTATGTTTTTTCCAGTAGCCATGTATGGATGTGAAAGTTGGACCATAAAGAAGGCTGAATGTCAAAGAATTGATACTTTTGAATTGTGATGTTGGATAAGACTCTTAAGAGTCTCTTGGACTGCAAGGAAATCAAACAAGACAATCCTAAAGGAAATCTAACCCTGAATATTCACTGGAAGGACTGATGCTGAAGCTCCAATACTTTGGCCACTTGATGAGAGGGTGAGAAAGGTAGATAGCATCACTGACTCAATGAACATGAATTTGAGCAAACTCTGGGAGACAGTGGAGGGCAGAGGAGCCTGGCACACTGCAGTCCATCGGGTCGCAAAGTCAGACATGACTTAGCAACTGAACAATAGCAACAATCTCCCAGACATTTTTTTCTTCCCTGGCAATGCTATCCTCCATATTTCTGCAAATTCAAGAGCTATCTATTCTTCTAGGTCCAACACAAATCCCAAGTGGTCTTTGGATTCTCCACCAGACAAAAGTGATCTGTTCAGGGGTTTGCTCCTATAGCTCTGTTCTTCTGAGAATCAGTATAGGATTGTTTTAAGAATGTGATTCTGGAGCGAGACTGTGTGGGTTTAACTTTACCTCTATCACACCTGAGTCGTCTGGTCTAATGACTCTGCTTCCATTTTCTCATCTGAAAAAAGGAGCTAAGATTAGCACCTACCTCACAAGCTTATTTGACTACTAAATGAGTTCATGTGGATAAAGCAATTCAAACAATGCCAGGCACATAGGAAGTATTCATAAATTCTGCCTGTTACAGGCATTCCTCTTCTGGTACTAAACCCTTCCTATATTGTATTTTAATTATTTATGTAAATTTTCCTGATGAGACTGTCAGCTTCTTGGGGTTAGGAATCACCTTTTGAATTTTTTTCAGCATCAGTAATCATGCCTTACACAACAAATATTTATTAATTCATCAGTCTGTTCTGTATTATTGTTTTGAAGTACAGAGTGTTCTTGTTTAGGACAAGCAATACATTTCAACCTATTTTTTCTGGGGGCTTCAGCCAAGTGTTTTAAATAATTTGAGAGTTTATCATTGATGGCTGAGACATGTTGTCATTCATATTTATGGTTTTCCTGCTGCTGAATATTTGGTCAGGAATGCAACCACCAATTATTCAATTTTTCTAGTGGGAAACATGATCTTCTTTATGACTCAGTTTCCAGGAATGGCTGAAAACTGAGGACTATTTATGCTTTTCTAAAGAACACTAATATACATTGTCTCAGATCTCATAATTTCTTACTTTTTCTGCCTACCTCCCTGACACTAAGCCAAGAGAAGAACTTCCTTAGTGTGGGTACAGTTGCCCACCCACACAATAATTGTGTGGTCTAGTAATTCTAGACCATATTTTCCCAATTTAATTGTGAGTCTATATATCTGTGAATCTGTATATTTGTCCTGTAATTTTCTTTTTTGTAGCATCCTTGTCTGGTTTTAGTATCAGAGTAATAACTGGTCTCATAAAATGAGTTTGGAAGTGCTCCTTCCTTTTCAATTTTTTTGGAAGAGTTTAAGAAGGATTGGAAAAATTGTTTCAGTATTTGATAAAATTCACCAGTGAAGCCATCTGGTCCAGGGCTTTGATTTGTTGGGAAATTTTACATTACTGATTCAATCTCCTTGCTCATTATTGGTCTGTTCAGATTTTCTATTACTTCATGATTCAGTCTTGATAAGTTGTATGTTTCTAGGAATTTATCCATTTTTCTAAATTATTTAATTTGTATATAATTTTCATATTCTCTTGTGATCCTTTGTATTTCTGAGGTACTAGTTGTAATGTCTCCTGTTTCATTTATAATTTTTTTTTACTGTTTCTTTCTTTAAAACTTATTGGAGTATAGTTGATCTACTATGATTTTAATTTTATGGAAAATCTTTTGCCATCCATTTACTTTCAGCCCGTGAGTGTCAATAAAGAAAGCTTAAATGAATTTCTTATAGGCAGCATAGGGTTGGATCTTGTTTCCCTATCCAGCCACTCTGTCTTTTAATTGGAGAATTTAACCATTAACATTTAGCATAACTATAAGGATTTACTATTGACATTTTGTTAATTGCTTTTTGATTCTTTTGTAGTTCCTCTCTTGTCTTTCTTTGTGAATTGATGACTTTTTGCAGTGTTATGCTGTAATTCTTTTCTCTTTGTCATTTGTGTTTCTATTTGTTTACTTGATGATCACCATGAGGCTTTCAAAATGCACTTCATATTTATAACAGCCTAATTTAAACTGATAACTGTTTAACTTCAATTGCATAAGAGAGTTTTACATATTTACTTGCCCCTCTCCTATTTTCTGTTGTTGATACCATGATTTGCACATTTTTATGTTTATTAATTAACAAAATATTGCAACAGCAGTTATTTTATCACTCTTCCTTTTGACTTGTGTGCTACAATTCACAGTGATTGTCACATTACCGTTGCAGTTGACCAAGGGCCACATCAGCCACGGGAGGGAGATAGTTACAAAGTGGGAGGCACAGCGCAGGTTCAGGCAGGTCCAGGTAAGCTTAGAAGCAAGACTCTCTGTATGTCTCTAGGCTTTCCTCCCACTTCTTTCCTCTGGGTTCATTGTCAGATTTGTTTCCTTCCTGCTCTTCCTTCTCTCATTTTATTTTTCACTTTTCTTGTTTTATTTTCCTGTGTCTTCTTTCCTCTTCAGTCACCCTCTGCCCAACACGGAAGCCCTTTCCCTTCTCTGTCTTCCTCTTAACCTTTGAACAGCTGTCCTCTGCACTTTTTTTTCCTCAGGCCTCTGGAGAGGAGAGGAACTTTCTATTGTTAGGTAGATACATGCTTGCAGTTCTGGGAACCATTCTGAGCCACTCCTATCTCCTCCGACATTCTGATCTAAAATTTCTATTGACAGCATCAGCCTCATTCTTGACTTTAGGGGCCACTTTTAGCTTTCAGGGTTGGTTCCTATCTGCCTTGTACAAATTGTGATATGATCTGAGGGTGTTCCCACTGGTTTCTGTAGCTTTCACTAGCTAAATTGCTCTTGCTGTTCTCCACTTAATACTAAATGCAACCAGTGACAATACTGGTTTGATTAACTCCAAAGAAGTGGTTCTCTACTTTGTGATTTTGTCCACCAGGGACATTTGGCATTATCTGGAGACATATTTGGTTGTTACAGTTGGGTAGCAGGGAGGGATGCTAGCATCGAATGGGTAGAGGTCAAGGAGTCTATGAAATATCCTAAGATGCATAGGACAAGGGCTTTCCTGATAGCTTAGTTGGTAAAGAATCCATCTGCAGTGCAGCAGGAGACCCTGGTTTGATTCCTGGGTTGGGAAGATCCTCTAGAGAAGGGATAGGCTGCCCACTCCTGTATTCTTGGGCTTCCCTTGTGGCTCAGCTGGTAAAGAATCTGCCTGCAATGCAGGAGACCTGGGTTTGATCCCTGGGTTGGGAAGATCCCCTGGAGAAGGGAAAGGCTTCCCCCCTCAAAAGAGGTTATCCAGTCTAATATGTTGAGAATACTGGGAATGAGAAACTCTGATCCAAAGGTCTTTATCTTGGAACTTGTAGATAGAGTGAATATGCAAATAATAACAGGATTAATCAAAACCAAGTTAAATATTAATAAATTAAGACAAGCAGTAGGGGATCTTGAGGTGGCAAACTATAAATTTGCCTGCTTTAATAACAGCAGAAATAATTCTTTGTGCTCTACCTGCCTTCTGATTTTTACTTATAAAATTTATATTCACTAGCTCTCTCATCCGTCCCAGCCATCCTGTGAGCCTGGTATGTGAGATATTTTGAATATAAAGAAACTGAGGGGTAGAGAATACGATGACTCTCCTTAGGACCCTGGCCAAACATAGATTCGTGGATTTTTATCCAAGGCGAAAAACACGGCTGTTCATACAGCTCAACTGGAGCTATAATGGCAGAAAATAAGGGCAGAAACTAAAGCTGCTGTCACAAAGAAAGGACTCTCCCAGTTCTCCATTTGGTATTTAAAAATAAGAGTGAAAATGGCATAGCTTGAATCTGAGCTAATGCTTGCCGCTTTGTGAATGCTCTAACAGTGCATTGCCTTCGAAACAAATTGGCCCTCGTCTACAAAGGTTTCTTTTTTGTACTCTTGCAAACTCATTTTTAATGGCTTGTATGGCATCGCTGTGCCCCTGAGCTGTAATGAAGCACTCTGCAAGTCACCGCACGCGAGTCAGAAATGAATCTCACAGAGAGGAAAATGCTGGAACGTTAATAGGTTTTAATCCTAGGTAAGCAAACCTAATTGAGCCACTACCATGTGCTTTTTAAATCTAAATGTCATGAAATTTTCAGTGGTTTTCTCTTGCCTGCAAATCAGTTTTGGTCCCGAGACGGCCAAGTAGGGATGAGAAGGGAAAAATCTCAAATACGCATACTGCCCAGAAGCACACCTTGAGAAGGGTGCAAGGACCATCCAAGCAAAACAAAGAAATAATTGATGGCACACGGGGGAAACTGGCTTCACAGGGCAGCGTGTGAAAAGCCTGTAAGTGCAGCAGGCATACATACCACGATATATTTGATCCCATCTTCAATATCTTGGGTGGAGAAGGGGTGTTGAAATCTGAAAATCTCTCCTTATGTGGGTTTTCCCCTTCGGTTTTCATTTAAGTGGAAAAGCAGTGTTTGTATATTGCACTTTATTGCACTGACACTGGCCAATTTACTGAGTGAGATTTAATTGCCAAGCACCGAGTTTCAAACTTCATTTTGTGCAGTACCTTGACAGCTTTTGATAAATGCTTCATCATTCTGAAAACAATGATCTCTGAATATTGAAGTGCAACAAATTGGTTTTATGCTGGTAAGACTTTCTGTGTATGCGGGAGTCTGGAGGCATGTTTTGAATTTTCCCCCTGGCTGGTGTTTGCCTGTGGACACAGAGATAGCCTCTGGGCCTCACGTTCAGGCCCTCTGGGGGCCGTGTGTGTTGGCCCCACTTCATCATGCTTCCCAGTGCTTCATGTGTTAATTGTTACAAACAGAACCACGGGGATGTTCCTCTTCTCTCTAATGGAAGGGAAATTGTGTACCTGGTCATAGCACCGCAGACTGAAATAAGCTCAACTATAGAAATGTTGAGGCCCTACAAAAATACGTTGAAAATTAGCCATATTTTCAAGTTTGCGTTCATATGTCTTTGCAAAGCTTACTATGTACAAGATGTGGTTCCAAGGGCTTTATTACTCTAATCCTTCTAAAACTTTTCATAGGTACTATTATCATACCTATTTTAAATGATGAAACTGAGGCACAGGGAGGTTAAATAATTCACCAAAGCTGACACAGCTCATAGGAAACATATGTAGGATTTGAATCCAGACCATCTCTGGAGCCTTTTGGTGTGCCTAAACATTCTACTACATTTCTCAGAGCAAGTACTAGTATGAATATTCACTAGTGAATTGCACTAATTTTAGAGACCCTTTGTTGTGTTTTCTTATTATCTAAGGCTATGAATAATTTGCAGCTACTCAAAAAGCCTAAGAGGTCTGAAAAATTTTGGTCCCACTCAAGTGCACTCCTCAACACCCTACAGATGCCCCCTTCTACAGATTTAGCAGCCTCTATATAACGGTCCTACCAACATTTTAGATCAGTATTTAAACCAAGGCTACAAATCTTCTCAGATCATAAGCAAAAATTCTGGTATCCTGGAACATACTTGGGAGAGTCAGGATAAAGAAGAAAACAAAGTTCAATATGTCCTTCCCATGACCTGCAATGTTATAAATTTGCAACAGTTAGTAGTCCCAATGACTCTTTCTTATCTTGTGGCTTTGGAAAATGGAAGAAATAGAGAGAGGAAGATAGATTCAGAAGGTCAAGGATGGTGCTTTCTGTACTTTAATGTGCTGATGAATCTCCCAGAGACCTTGTTAAATTAAGCAGGTTCTCTTTTGTAGGTATAGGGTGTGTCCAGAAATCCTGGATTTCTATTAAACATCGAGATATTGCTGATGCTACTGGTCCATGGGTCGTATTTTGATGCAAGGATCTATAATCAACTAAGAGCATCACCACCACCTGGAAGGTTGTTAGAAGCGCAGACGCTTGGATTCTAAGCCAAGCCTAAAGAATCAGAAGCTACATTTCAACAAAATCTCCAGGGGATTTATTTGCATTTTAATTGTTTGAGAAATAGCAGTCTAGAGTGTTCTTCACACGATGAAGATGGACATAAATCTTTCAACACACCTGCAAATGAATTGCCATGGTGGAAAGAAAGACAGATAAGTTCTCATTAGAAGTTCCATTTAGGATGTCCCTGGTGGCTCAGTGGTGAAGAATCCACCTACCAATGCAGGAGAGGTACAAGTTCTATCCCTGGTCCAGGAAGATCCCACCTGCTGTGGAGCAACTAAGCCTGTGCGCTACAACTACCGATCCTGTGCTTTAGAGCCTGCAAGCCACAACTACGAAGCCCACACACCTAGAGCCTGTGCTGTGCAACGGGAGGAGCTACCGCAATGAGAGCCTGCCTGCGCACCTAGAGAACAGTCGGCACAGCAATGCAGGCCCCGCACAGCCAAAAACAAATAAATAAAGGAGTCTATATAAAAAATTAAGTCTTATATACCTCTTTTCTTTGAGACTGCTTCAATAGCTGAAAAAGCACCTGGAATATACTATTGAAAGCTAACTTTCAAAAGTTTGTAGCAGCTTTTATTTAGAGGTGATATTTACCTCACGTTATTTCCTCTTTAGGATCAGGCTATCATGCAAACACTTGAACACTGAGAATTTAGAAGAATGACAAGAATTTCTCCATCTCTGGATGGCCGAGTCACCTGCAGAATGCTATATGGTGCCGTCAGCCTGGACTGGGATTAGACACTACTGTGCCCCATGCAGAGATGCCAGTGGGCTTGTAGTAAATACTGGCCCTTCTCATACCAAGTGCCCAGGCCCCTATGGGGGCAGAGGGATGAAGGTCTAACCTCCTCCCTCAACATGAATGGTAGCTACCCCAGATGGCAGCTGTTGTGGGGCAGGTTTGGGGAGGGCAACCCTAAGTTGGCTGGGGTGCCATTGATTAGGGAAGAGTGGAGACTGAGAACCCATCCCAGAGAGGAGGAGAGATGGTGGGAGGTAGGACCAGGCCAGGCGTCAAGCCACGTGCAACTTGCCCCCTTCCCGCCCTGCCATGCTCCATTGTCCTATTGAACTTCACTAACAGAACACAAAATTCAAAGATCATATCTCATCTCTCCCTCTTCTGGTAAGACCTCTTTACTTACCAGAAGAACTATTTACTTTTTCTGAGCCCTGGTGTCTTCACCCATGAAATGGAAATAATAATAGTGAATCCTATCTCCTGGGGTTCATGTGAGGATTGACTGAGCTGTTGAGTGGACATCCTTATCATAGCGCCTGGCACATAGTAGCACTCAACAGATGATAGCTGTTATTCAGAGAATAAAGTTATCATGTACTCGTCCATAGTACAGTTATATATTTATTAATTTGATTGTTGGCGATGATCATTTGATATAAATTGAAACATCCTATTTCCATAAAGGTCAGTTTGTGTGTGTCACCCATAACAATCCTGTCATCAGGATTCATCAGGATGTCAATCCTTCTTCCTGAATTCCACCTGGCCCACTGGAAGATTGGATTTTTTCCTTCCTGAGGGACTAGCAACTCCGTTCTTCCCTAGCATCAGCTTACTTTTGTGCTGAGCGTATGTAGGCTTTCTTCCTCTTGGCTTCCTCTTCTTACTCTTGGCTCCTCTGTCCATGGAATTCTCCAGACAAGAATACTGGAGTGGGTTGCCATTCCCTTCCCAACCCAGGGATTGAACCTGGGTCTCCTGCATTGCAGGCAGATTCTTTCCCATCTGAGCCATCAGGGAAGCCTGTTTTCTTCCTATTAGTACTCATATATTTTCTGAATCAATGATCTGCAAAGTATAAGTAATACAAAGGATCTCCTTAGGTCAATATTTGCTGCTCAGAAACATTGCTTTCTGAGCAGAGACAAAGGTTCCCTTTAAGTCTCGTGTTGAGGAGATTGGTGGTCTGTCTATTCGATGCCTGCTACTTGCCCCTTCATCACATCCGTTACAGGGAGAGTGGAATTATCCCCACTCAGATTTATGTGGGCCTTTCTTTGGGTCATAAAACCAACTCCAGGCTAATTGTATTCTTCTTATTGAATAATAAATGAAGATCAAGGTCTGCTTGGCTCTGAATATAAGCCAACTTGAGTGTGAGTTGAATATCAAGGCCAATAGGCCTTTTCTGCAAATAAACACTGCTTTTTAGATTCATTAAAAATCAAACAAAAGAAGAAGCAACCACAGCAAAAATAACCCAAGCCACGAATGGTTCAACAGAAAAAGAACAGTCTCTTCAGGGACCTCGGGTCCCAGGTGGCGCGCATCTGGATGTCTTTAGTGTTGCAGGACTTTGAATGCTGAGGGCTGAAAATACTACAGCCCAGCTCTCCCTGGTATCGATTTCCCTCATACTGATTTAGTGGCAAGCCCTTTGGCATCTCTCTACCACTTCCAGCAGCTGAGCTTTGGCCCCAGAAGGCTTTATTTAATGAAAACTTGGGGCTTATGCTGTGAGGAAGCTGCCCCAGGAATTGAGCTTGTAGATACATCCCGATGGAGAAAACATGCAGACAGGAGTCATGTGCACCACCATTCAGAGGATGGGGTGATGATATGAAGCCTCCACTAGAGTATTTGTGTTAGAAGAGGGAGCAGCAGCCCTTGGATGACTGTTGAAAGTGAACAGAAGCTCTTGTTACTGAAAGATAAAGTGCTTACATGAAATATGTACAAAGGTTTCACTGGGAGAGGAAATCAGGGGGAGGGGGCCATGTATTAGGATTTTGGAGAAGACCGTGTGGCTGTACATTAGAGCCTGATTACAGACAGTGATGGACTGCCCAGGTGGCTCAGCAGCAAAGAATCTGCCTGCCAGTGCAGGAGACATGGGTTCGAGCCCTGGGTTGGGAAGATCCCCTAGAGAAGGAAATGGCAACCCGCTCCAGTATTCTTGTCTGGAGAATCCCATGGACATGGGACTGGGGTCGCAAAAGAGTTGGACACGATTTAGCAGCTGAACAACAACACAGATATTGATGGCCTTTGGGAGTTAAACTGGAGCATTTTTTAAAAAATAAACTTTCTATTTTGGAACAATTTTGGATTTACGGAACAATTGTAACCATAGTACAGAGAGGTCCCATAGGCTCTGCATTCAGTTTCCCTTATTAGTAACATCTCAGATTACTTACATTACTATGGTACATTTGTTACAACTAATAAATGAATATTGAAAAATTATTATTAGCTAAAGTCCATACTTTATTCATATTTCCTTTGTTTTTACCTAATGTCTTTTTTTGTTTGTTTGTTCCAAGATCTCATGCATATTACGTTAGTCATTTTGTCTCCTAAGGCTCCTCTGGGCTGTGATAGTTCCCAAACTTTCTTTGTTTTTGATGATGTTGGCAATTTTGAGGAGTACTGGTTAGATATTTAATCAAGTGCCCCTCAGCTGAGAACACGGGATTTGTTTCATGCTTTTCTCATGATTAGACTGGGATTATGTTTTTCAAGGAGGAAGACCCCAGAGGTGAGGTACCCTTTTCATCATATCATTTCAAGGGTATATGCGATCCACATGACTTATTACTGTTAATGTACCAAGAGTGTTTTCAATGGAAAACTGAACTGGAGCAGGTATTGAGTGTCAGAAATTAAGAGTATTTTACCCTCCAATTGTATATTTCATTGGAAGTTAAAAGGGACACATTAAAGAACCAGCAATATTAATGAACCATACAAATACCCATCAGATGATTAGTACAAGGAAAAAAATAGTTTCGCTTATCACAAAAATGAAATCATAGAAACATGTGAACAAGGGGAAGAATGAAACATACCTGACCCCAGTTCCAGTTGCAAACTGAAAGAGCTCCAATTTCTCAAACTAATTTTCCTTGAAATAGCCTTGTAAGGGAGAAGATCTAAAGAACATAAGTCTGAAACTTAGACACCCTACCCATTCAGAAAGGGATTGTTAATAAGAGAGATTTAGGAGTTTCTCATCATACCCTGATTGTTACAGGGTAGAGGTCTTTAGGAAATAGCCAGTTGGTGATCTGACCCTCTATGGCTCCCTGTCCAGAAAGGTATTGATTTTTAAAAGTAGAAATTAAAAAAAAGTCACAACAAAATAATCACAACCATACATTTTTGTACTTTTGGAATATAATTTCTTCATCTTATCTGCATTAAGGACTTTGTTCAGTTTGTTGTACTCTCAGGACCTCATACCTCAGAAATTGTGTCTTTGACTACTTTAGTGAGACTAGGCAATTTTCATCATAGCTGAGGCCCCAGGGTCATCTACTTGAGTCACTGGAGTGGTTATAAGCATGAAGGGCTAAAATGCATCCCTGCTGATGGCAGTAGACAGCCTTTTTGGCTTTGAACGTCCCAGGTAAGCATCTTCTGTTGGAGTGGTTGAGGGGAGAATTTGAAGGGAACTGTATTAGTTTGCTAGAACTGCTGTAACAGAGATCCACAGACAGAGTGGTGCAAGCAACAGAAATTTATTTTCGCACAGTCTTGGAGGTGAGAAGTCTAAGACGAAGGTGACAGCAGGGTTGATTTCCTCCTGAGAAAGGAATCCTTGGCTTACAGATGGCCTTCTTCTCCTTCTGTCTTCACCTGGTCTCCCCTCTGTGTGTATCTGTATTCTAATCTCCTCTTATAAGGGGACCATTCATACTGCGTTAGTGTGTACGCTAATGACCTCAGTTAGCTTTAATTACCAATCTAAAGGCCCTATTTCCAAATAGAGCCACATTCTGAGGTGCTGGAGATTAGGATTTCAACCTACAAATCTTGGAGGGACACTGTGGAGTCCATTACAAGAAAGGCAAAGGATTTGATAAAGAAGGTACTACCTCACCCTCCAGGCCTGGGTTTCCAGGAGTCTGGGATAACTGACATCTGATGCTTACCTTTGGCTGGGCTGTTTGAGGGGATTATAACAATGGAGAAAAATGTGAACAGGAGCACTTCATGTGGGGGAGAGAATGTGCTGTGTAATACGCTTTGTCAGTTGCCCATTTCTGGAAGTTACCTGCGGTGTTTGCACAGCTGTTCCAGCATTGTCCACACTGGCAGCCCGAAGGCTGATTTCCTGGTGAATTTTCACCTAATTTCCTTTGCATCTGCCTTATATGTGATAGTTTCATTCCTGCACTTAAAAAAAAAAATGCATCAGCCTTTATGCTGACATTAATTTACAATGAGAAATATAATCATCTAGTGGGCTGGATACTCTGGCTTCTTGACTAGCATGTGCTTTCCCTACAGGCAGATCTAAGTGGGAAGCCAAATTATCATCAGAGGGCGGCTTGGTGAGCATGGAATCAGGCCAGGGGAGTTCGTTATGAGATTTGGCATTCCTGAGCTTTTTATTCTTTATACCAAGCAGCGCTGAGAAGCACAGACTCGCTGACTGTGGCTGGCTGCCTCTGCTCTTGCTGTTCCCTCCGACTTTCCATTGTTCCCTCGGGTGAGCTACGTGTAAAGCAGGACCCAGCTCAACCACCTCCTCCTCTGGAAAGCCTTGATCTTCCCCCAGACAGAGGTACTCCTCTTCTTCCTTACCTTGTAGTACTTTATGCTAAGTGTGTGTTTTGCATCGTGTTCTGTGGTTATTAACCCACCTTCCTGCTCACTGAGCTCCAAGGAACTTGAATCAAGGGACTTTTTATCATGGCAGATGGTCAGTGTTCAATAAATACTCGATTAATGGGAGCAGTGGTTATGATGAGTTACATTATGCTAAGGCTTTTTAAAATTTTTTAATTGGAGGATAATTGCTTTACAATATTGTGTTAGTTTCTGCCATACATCAACCTCTAAGGCTTTATATAGTTCTGTTTGCTTCATGGTTTTCAAACACTTTCCACTAAGCTGTTTATAAGGCATGAGCTTATACTACACTCATAGCTGTGAGACAGGCAGAGAAAAGATGCTTCGAGGCTAGATGATTTATCCAACTCTCAACACGCTTTCCACCAAGACTGTTTGTCTTTGGGACTGAATCTTGTCTCCCTTCTGAGTGCATGGTGTTCTCCTTCCAAAGGAACCTTCTTAGCCCTGTCTTCCTGGGGAGAGTTCTGCATTCCAGAACTCTTTTCTCCCCTCTTTTGAGCAGCCAATCTCTCCTCAGGCATCTTCCTTCCAATTTCCGGGTCAATCTCTCATTCCCTCTGAAACCTAGTCTTCAGGAAAAAGCAATGTGATTAAGTTTAATTTACACTAAGATGTTAATAATCTTTGAGACATATTCACATTTTAAGATTTTAACAGTGAATTCCTTATAGCATTCATGCATCTATATATATATTCATATATATTCATGTTAGTGTGTATTTGTGTGTGTTTGCTGCTGCTGCTGCTGCTGCTAAGTTGCTTCAGTCGTGTCCGACTCTGTGCGACCCCACAGACGGCAGCCCACCAGGCTCCCCTGTCCCTGGGATTCTCCAGGCAATAACACTGGAATGGGGTGCCATTTCCTTCTCCAATGGATGAAAGTGAAAAGTGAAAGTGAAGTCGCTCAGTTGTGTCCGACTCTTAGCGACCTTGTGGACTGCAGCCTACCAGGCTCCTCCATCCATGGGATTTTCCAGGCAAGAGTACTGGAGTGGGGTTCCATTGCCTTCTCCGTTGTGTGTGTTTAGTTGTGTTAAATATACATTCGGTAAAAATTTCCTGGGCCTTTAGGAGGTTTTTCTTTTCTTTCTTTTTAAAAGAAATTTCTATAGCTTGCAGTCCAAATGCTACCATGAATGAGTCCTTCAGATGATCAGCAACTAGTCATTATAACCTTTAGGGGAGACACAGCGCTTCACAAATGAGTCATTAGTTCTGGGCCCAGAGAACAAATCTGAAGGACCTTTTCATATCTTATAATTAAATACATTCTGCAGCTCGAAGATAAACATGCTGATCTGACAGCGAGTTAAGGAGGTTTATCAGCATTTGTGCACCTGCAGAGTTACACTAAGAGACATGACTTCATTAAAACTCCCTGTGCTTGTGAGAACAATGAGGAATGGTCGTAGGTGTAGAAAAGAAAGACACTACTAGACGGCGGCTTTAAGCTCATCTTTGAAGGGATGAACTCATTCTATCCGACATGTCCAGCTGTGCAAACAGCAGCACCGAGTGAGCTGCAGTTAGCCGTCCTAATACATAGGATCAGAAGACAGGCTGGGCCTCGTGTAAACGATGTGAATGTTTAATGTACTTGAACGCCATGAATGCGGCATGGAGGGGGAATGAGAGCCCCAGAAGTGACAGGAGATATTTTGCTCACTGTCATGAAAGGAGATTGTATTTTCAGGGCCTTCTAGGAACATTTCTCTTGCCAGAGACTTTTTGCCTTTTGAAGCCAATATTTCCTAAGATGAAAAAACAATACAAAACATCAATCTTTCAGAAAAAATCCATAGAGAGACAACAAGGGTTGCCACAGTTACCATTGTTCTCACATAGAATCTCAGAATGAGGAAACTGTAGGGGTGTGTGTGTGTGTGTGTGTGTTGAAACTTCACCTGCAAGAACATCTCAGGCTACAGAATCGATAGGTGGGGTGAGAATGCAACAGGAAACCAGAGCCTGGGCTAGAAGCCCCAGTTGTGAAAGTACTAGAAAGTGGTTTGAAGGGAGCAGAAATCAGGTTCCAGAAGGCTTGGCAATAAATATAAGGGTCCAGGAGCGAGGCAGACCTTGAATCTGTGCTGACCTTGTCTGAGGATGTGATGGTGGGAATGGATTCTTTGTGTGAGTAATCTGAGCTGAGCATGGGACAGATGGAAGAGAGTGGAGTGGAGGGAACCCAGCAAATCCCAGTCCTCTGCAGACACATTGCCAACCCCTCCTGGCACTGCCATAGAAATAAAAGAATAGAGTATCCATAACACCTCCTTTCTTATTTCCCTAAGACCTCAAATTGCTATTTTTGAAACATTCCTGAGTAGTGCAGAATATATATAGGTTGATGTCTTTATTAGTATTAGGAGCTGAATATTGTGGATTGTGCTCATGTACAAGGGCCTAAACTGACTGCATCTTTTTGAGAGTTGGTCTAGAAACATCACTCTTCCACTCTGGATTTACATAGTCAGGAAAGCTGTTAATACCCTGTATAAAAGAGCGTGCTTCTGAAAAGTTCACTGAAGTCTCTAATTACACTTTTCCGTATTTGAGTCATGCTTCACTAAAAATATATCACCTTTTCATCTTCTTGGTAGAATGCATGATAAGAACTAAAATAATCTGTTTTTAAAGAAAGTTAACTTATTAAGATGTTAGCATGGATAGAGTCAGAGATGCGGTAAAAGATACAATTCCATGTTGCAAATGATTGCAGTAGTGTTTTTAGAAACATGGGTAAATTCTCTTCAATAACGTTATATATGCCTAGTTGATGTCTCTAGATAAACTATAAAGTCCTTTAAGAATACTATTTGCTGGGGGAGGAGCTAAGATGGCAGAGGAGTAGGACGGGGAGAACACTTTCTCCCCCACAAATTCATCAAAAGAACATTTAAACGCCGAGTAAATTCCACAAAACAACTTCTGAATGCCGGCAGAGGACATTAGGCACCCAGAAAAGCAACCCAAGTCTTCGAAAGGAGGTAGGAAAAAATATAAAAGACAAAAAAAGGGACAAAAGAGGGAGGGACGGAGTTCCGTCCTGGGAAGGGAGTCTTAAAAAGAGAGAAGTTTCCAAACACCAGGAAACCTTCTCACTGCCGAATCTGTGCTGAGCCTTGGAAGCACAAAGGGCAACATAACAGGGAGGAAAAATAAATAAACAATTAAAACTCGCACATTGCGAGCCCTACGGTAACTCCCCCAGCAGAGAAGCAGCGCAGATGCCTGCATCTGCCATTAGCAAGCGGGGGCTGGGCAGGGAGGCGCGGCGCGGGCTGCATCGCAAGAATCTGGCCTGAATACCCGGAGTGCTATCTGAGTGAAATAATTTGGGCTAGCAAACCAGACTGTGGGATGACTACCAAGCGAAAAGCCAGCCCTAACCTATGACACCGCCAGGCGCGCGCATGGAACAAAGGACTGAACAGAGATAGCTGGCGGCAGACCATCCCCCTCTGGTGACAGGCAGCCAGAGCCGGAAGGGGGCAATTGCAGCCCCAGAGAGACATTATCTATAAAACTGTAAGCAGGCTTCTTTGCTAACTAAAACTTCTTGGGGGTCTGGACGGTCAACATCTGCCTGAGAAGGTGTGCCGGAGCACACCTAGATAACAGAGCGGCGGGGAGGCGATAAGTCACAGCAATCGCGCGCACCAAACACCTCATCACCTGAGCTGCTCAGATCTGGGAAGGGCACAAAACGCAGGCCCAACCGAGAGTATGCGCCTCTGAGGACTACCCGAGTGCCTGAACCTGAGTGGCTTGGACCTGGGAAGTACAGGTAGCCCAGGGCTGGCCACGGATGGTTCCCGGCGGAGCAACCTAGAGCCTGAGCAGTGTGGGCAGAGAGGCTACACGCGCCGTGAATGAGGGGCGGGGGGCAGACCCAGTGTGGCTGAGGCACTGCGAGCACACGCCAGTGTTATTTGTTTGCAGCATCCCTTCCTACCTCCCCTCAGCTCGACTGAACAAGTGAGCCTAAAAAAAAAAAAAAAGTGTCCTCCACTGTCCCCTTTGTGTCAGGGCTGAAACCAGACACTGAAGAGACCAGCAAACAGAAGAAGCTATAACAGAGGGAACCGCCTTGGAAGCTACAGGCAATAGATTAAAACCCTGTGGTTACTACCAACTACATAGGAAGGAGCCTATAGATCTTGAGAAATATAAGTCGGACCAAGGAACTAGCCAAAAATGAACTGAACCCACAATACTCACAACAAAATCGGAGAAAGTCCTAGATATATTTTTACTATTTGTACGATCATTCTTTCTTTCTTTTTTTTAATTAAAAAAATTGTTTTTAGGTCCTCTATTATTCCTTTAATTTCCACTTTTATAACTGATTACTTTGCAAAAAAAAAAAAAAAAAAAGAAGAAGACCCTATTTTTTTTTAAAGCAAACTTCATAAATATATATATTTTTATAATTTTTTTGACCTTTTTTTTTTCCCTTCTTTTCTTTAACATTGTATTTTTGAAATTCCAAACTCTACTCTAGATTTTTAATTTATGCTTTTTGGTATTTGGTATCAATTTTGTACCTGTATTTTTTTTTTTAATAATTTATGTGACTTTGTTTATTCTTGTTTGTTTGTTTTTTCTCTTTCTTTCTTTTTCTTCTTAACATTGTATTTTTGAAATTCCAAACTCTACTCTAGATTTTTAACTTTTTCTTTTTGGTATTAGTTATCAATTTTGTGCCTATATTTTCTTTATAATTTTCACGACCTTGTTTGTTTTTGTTTGTTCTTTTTTCTCTCTATCTTTTCCTTCTTCTTTTCTTTAACATCGTATTTTTGAAATTCCAAACTCTACTCTAGATTTTTAATTTTTGCTTTTATGTATTTGTTACCAATTTTGTACCTTTAGGAATCCAATCTTCAGTACCCATTTTTCACTAGGGACCAAGATTACTGGCCTAACTTCTCTCTCTCCCTTTGGACTCTCCTTTTTCTCCACCAGGTCGCCTGTGTCTCCTCCCTAACCCCTCTCTACTCTACCCAACTCTGTGAATTTCTGTGTGTTCCAGATGGTGGAGAACACTTAGGGAACTGATTACTGGCTGGATCTGTCTCCCTCCTTTTCATTCCCCCCATTTATCCTCCTGGCCACCTCTGCCACCTTCCTCCTTCTTCTCTTCTCTGTATAACTCTGTGAACAACTCTGAGCGGTCCAGTTGTGGAGTGCACGTAAGGAAGAGATTACTGAATAGCCCACTCTCTCCTCTATTGATTCCACCTCATCTCATTCGGGTCACCTCTAACTCCCTCCTCACTCTTCTCTTCTCCATATAATGCTGTAAACCTCTCTCGGTGAAACAAGTTTCAGGGCAAGACATACCAAGCAAATTCTCCAGCAGCAAGGAACATAGCCCTGAGCTCCAAGATACAGGCAGCCCAAAGTCACCCCCAAACCGTAGACATCCCATAACTCATTACTGGATATTTCATTGCACTCCAGACAGAAGAAATACAGCTCCACCCACCAGAACACCGTCACAAGCTTCCCTAACCAAGAAACCTTGACAAGCTTCCTGTACAAACCCACAAAGAGAGAGGAAACGCCACAATAAAGAGAACTCCACAAACTGCCAGAATACAGAAAGGACACCCCAAACTCAGCAATTTAAACAAGATGAAGAGACAGAGGAATACCCAGCAGATAAAGGAACAGGATAAATGCCCACCAAACCAAACAAAAGAGAAAGAGATAGGGAATCTACCTGATAAAGAATTCTGAATAATGATAGTGAAATTGATCCAAAATCTTGAAATCAAAATGGAATCACAGATAAGTAGCTTGGCGACAAAGATTGAGAAGATGCAAGAAAGGTTTAACAAGGACCTAGAAGAAATAAAAGAGAGTCAATATAAAATGAATAATGCAATAAATGAAATTAAAAACACTCTGGAGGCAACAAATAGTAGAATAACAGAGGCAGAAGATAGGATTAGTGAATTAGAAGATAGAATGGTAGAAATAAATGAATCAGAGAGGATAAAAGAAAAACGAATTAAAAGAAATGAGGACAATCTCAGAGACCTCCAGGACAATATTAAACGCTACAACATTTGAATCATAGGGGTCCCAGAAGAAGAAGACAAAAGAAAGACCATGAGCAAATACTTGAAGAGATAAGAGTTGAAAACTTCCCTAAATGGGGAAGGAAATAATCACCCAAGTCCAAGAAACTCAGAGAGTCCCAAACGGGATAAACCCAAGGCGGAACAGCCCAAGACACATATTAATCAAATTAACAAAGATCAAACACAAAGAACAAATATTAAAAGCAGCAAGGGAAAAACAACAAATAACACACAAGGGAATTCCCATAAGGATAACAGCCAATCTTTCAATAGAAACTCTTCAAGCCAGGAGGGAATAGCAAGACATACTTAAAGTGATGAAAGAAAATAACCTATAGCCCAGATTATTGTACCCAGCAAGGATCTCATTCAAATATGAAGGAGAAATCAAAAGCTTCTCAGACAAGCAAAAGCTGAGAGAATTCTGCACCACCAAACCAGCTCTCCAACAAATACTAAAGGATATTCTCTAGACAGGAAACACAAAAACGGTGTATAAACTTGAACCCAAAACAATAAAGTAAATGGCAACAGGATCATACTTATCAGTAATTACCTTAAACGTAAATGGGTTGAATGCCCCAACCAAAAGACAAAGACTGGCTGAATGGATACAAAACAAGACCCCTACATATGCTGTCTACAAGAGACCCACCTCAAAACAGGGGACACATACAGACTGAAAGTGAAGGGCTGGAAAAAGATTTTCCATGCAAATAGGGACCAAAAGAACTCAGGAGTAGCAATACTTATATCAGATAAAATAGACTTTAAAACAAAGGCTGTGAAAAGAGACAAAGAAGGTCACTACATAATGATCAAAGGATCAATCCAAGAAGAAGATATAACAATTATAAATATATATGCACCCAACACGGGAGCGCCGCAATATGTAAGACAAATGCTAACAAGTATGAAAGGAGAAATTAACAATAACATAATAATAGTGGGAGACCTTAATACCCCACTCACACCTATGGATAGATCAACTAAACAGAAAATTAACAAGGAAACACAAACATTAAACGATACAATAGACCAGTTAGACCTAATTGATATCTATAGGACATTTCATCCCAAAACAATGAATTTCACCTTTTTCTCAAGCGCACATGGAACCTTCTCCAGAATAGGTCACATCCTGGGCCATAAAGCTAGCCTTGGAAAATTCAAAAAAATGGAAATCATTCCAAGCATCTTTTCTGACCACAATGCAGTAAGATTAGATCTCAATTACAGGAGAAAAACTATGAAAAATTCCAACATATGGAGGCTGAACAACACCCTGCTGAATAACCAACAAATCACAGAAGAAATCAAAAAAGAAATCAAAATTTGCATAGAAACGAATGAAAATGAAAACACAACAACCCAAAACCTGTGGGACACTTTAAAAGCAGTCCTAAGGGGAAAGTTCATAGCAATACAGGCATACCTCAAGAAACAAGAAAAAAGTCAAATAAATAACCTAACCCTACACCTAAAGCAACTAGAAAAGGAAGAAATGAAGAACCCCAGGGTTAGTAGAAGGAAAGAAATCTTAAAAATTAGGGCAGAAATAAATGCAAAAGAAACGAAAGAGACCATAGCAAAAATCAACAAAGCCAAAAGCTGGTTCTTTGAAAGGATAAATAAAATTGACAAACCATTAGCCAGACTCATCAAGAAACAAAGGGAGAAAAGTCAAATCAATAAAATTAGAAATGAAAATGGAGAGATCACAACAGACAACACAGAAATACAAAGGATCATAAGAGACTATTATCAACAATTATATGCCAATAAAATGGACAGCGTGGAAGAAATGGACAAATTCTTAGAAAAGTACAACTTTCCAAAACTGGACCAGGAAGAAATAGAAAATCTTAACAGACCCATCACAAGCACAGAAATTGAAACTGTAATCAAAAATCTTCCAGCAAACAAAAGCCCAGGTCCAGACGGCTTCACAGCTGAATTCTACCAAAAATTTAGAGAAGAGCTAACACCTATCCTGCTCAAACTCTTCCAGAAAATTGCAGAGGAAGGTAAACTTCCAAACTCATTCTATGAGGCCACCATCACCCTAATACCAAAACCTGACAAAGATCCCACAGAAAAAGAAAACTACAGGCCAATATCATTGATGAACATAGATGCAAAAATCCTTAACAAAATTCTAGCAATCAGAATCCAACAACACATTAAAAAGATCGTACACCATGACCAAGTGGGCTTTATCCCAGGGATGCAAGGATTCTTCAATATCCGCAAATCAATCAATGTAATACACCACATTAACAAATTGAAAAATAAAAACCATATGATTATCTCAATAGATGCAGAGAAAGCCTTTGACAAAATTCAACATCCATTTATGATAAGAACTCTCCAGAAAGCAGGAATAGAAGGAACATACCTCAACATAATAAAAGCTATATATGACAAACCCGCAGCAAACATTATCCTCAATGGTGAAAAATTTAAAGCATTTCCTCTAAAGTGAGGAACAAGACAAGGGTGCCCACTTTCACCATTACTATTCAACACAGTTTTAGAAGTTTTGGCCACAGCAATCAGAGTAGAAAAAGAAACAAAAGGAATCCAAACTGGAAAAGAAGAAGTAAAACTCTCACTATTTGCAGATGACATGATCCTCTACATAGAAAACCCTAAAGACTCCACCAGAAAATTACTAGAAATAATCAATGACTATAGTAAAGTTGCAGGATATAAAATCAACACACAGAAATCCCTTGCATTCCTATACACTAATAATGAGAAAACTGAAAGAGAAATTAAGGAAACAATTCCATTCACCATTGCAACGGAAAGAATAAAATACTTAGGAATATATCTACCTAAAGAAACTAAAGACCTATATATAGAAAACTATAAACACTGGTGAAAGAAATCAAAGAGGACACTAATAGATGGAGAAATATACCATGTTCATGGATTGGAAGAATCAATGTAGTGAAAATGAGTATACTACCCAAAGCAATTTATAGATTCAATGCAATCCCTATCAAGCTACCAATGGTATTCTTCACAGAGCTAGAACAAATAATTTCACAATTTGTATGGAAATACAAAAAACCTCAAATAGCCAAAGCGATCTTGAGAAAGAAGAATGGAACTGGAGGAATCAACCTACCTGACTTCAGGCTCTATTACAAAGCCACACTTATCAAGACAGTATGGTACTGGCACAAAGACAAAAATATTGATCAATGGAATAAAATAGAAAGCCCAGAGATAAATCCATGCACATATGGACACCTTATCTTTGACAAAGGAGGCAAGAATATACAATGGATTAAAGACAATCTCTTTAACAAGTGGTGCTGGGAAAACTGGTCAACCACTTGTAAAAGAATGAAACTAGAACACTTTCTAACACCATACACAAAAATAAACTCAAAATGGATTAAAGATCTCAACGTAAGACCAGAAAGTATAAAACTCCTAGAGGAGAACATAGGCAAAACACTCTCCAACATACATCATAGCAGGATCCTCTATGACCCACCTCCCAGAATATTGGAAATAAAAGCAAAAATAAACAAATGGGACCTAATTAAACTTAAAAGCTTCTGCACGACAAAGGAAACTATTAGCAAGGTGAAAAGACAGCCTTCAGAATGGGAGAAAATAATAGCAAATGAAGCAACTGACAAACAACTAATCTCAAAAATATACAAGCAACTCCTAGAGCTCAACTCCAGAAAAATAAATGACCCAATCAAAAAATGGGCCAAAGAACTAAATAGACATTTCTCCAAAGAAGACATACAGATAGCTAACAAACACATGAAAAGATGCTCAACATCACTCATTATCAGAGAAATGCAAATCAAAACCACTATGAGGTACCATTTCACGCCAGTCAGAATGGCTGCGATCCAAAAGTCTACAAGCAATAAATGCTGGAGAGGGTGTGGAGAAAAGGGAACTCTCTTACACTGTTGATGGGAACGCAAACTAGTACAGCCATTCTGGAGAACAGTGTGGAGATTCCTTAAAAAACTGGAAATAGAACTGCCTTATGATCCAGCAATCCCACTGCTGGGCATACACACTGAGGAAACCAGAAGGGAAAGAGACACGTGTACCCCAATGTTCATCGCAGCACTGTTTATAATAGCCAGGACATGGAAGCAACCTAGATGCCCATCAGCAGATGAATGGATAAGAAAGCTGTGGTACATATACACGATGGAGTATTACTCAGCCATTAAAAAGAATACATTTGAATCAGTTCTAATGAGATGGATGAAACTGGAACCTATTATACAGAGTGAAGTAAGCCAGAAAGAAAAACACCAATACAGTATACTAACGCATATATAAGGAATTTAGAAAGATGGTAACAATAACCCTGTGTACGAGACAGCAAAAGAGACCCTGATGTATAAATCAGTCTTACGGACTCTTTGGGAGAGGGAGAGGGTGGGGAGATTTGGGAGAATGGCATTGAAACATGTGTAATATCATGTATGAAACGAGTTGCCAGTCCAGGTTCGATGTACAATACTGGATGCTTGGGGCTGGTGCACTGGGACGACCCAGAAGGAGGGTATGGGGAGGGAGGAGGGAGGAGCGTTCAGAATGGGGAACACAGGTATACCTGTGGCGGATTCATTTCGATATCTGGCAAAACTAATACAATATTGTAAAGTTTAAAAATAAAATTAAATTAAAAAAATGTTATTTGCTTCCTTTTACATCCCCTATCAACCTGACACAATACTCAGCATGGTATAAAAATATGAAACATACATAACTAGCACAATCAGTTCAGTGCAGTTCAGTCGCTCAGTTGTGTCCGACTCTGCGACCCCATGAATCACAGCACACCAGGCCTCCCTGTCCATCACCAGCTCCTGGAGTTTACCCAAACCCATGTCCATTGAGTCGGTGATGACATCCAGCCATCTCATCCTCTGTCATCCCCTGCTCCTCCTGCCCCCAATCCCTCCTGGCATCAGGGTCTTTTCCAATGAGTCAGCATTTTGCATCAGGTGGCCAAATTATTAGAGTTTCAGCGTCAACATCAGTCCTTCCAATGAACACCTAGGACTGATCTCCTTTAGGATGGACTGGTTGGATCTCCTTGCAGTCCAAGGGACTCTCAAGAGTCTTCTCCAACATCACAGTTTAAAAGCATCAGTTTTTCGGCACTCAGCTTTCTTTATAGTCCAACTCTCACATCCATACACGATTACTGGAAAAACTATAGCCTTGACTAGACAGACCTTTGTGGACAAAGTAATGTCTCTGCTTCTTAATATGCTGTCTAAGTCGGTCATAAGTTTCCTTCCAAGGAGTAAGCGTCTTTTAATTTCATGGCTGCAATCACCATCTGCAGTGATTTTGGAACCTGGAAAATAAAATCAGCCACTGTTTCCACTCTTTCCCCATCTATTTGCCATGAAGTGATGGGACCAGATGCCATGATTTTAGTTTTCTGAATGTTGAGCTTTAAGTGAACTTTTTCACTCTCCTCTTTCACTTTCATCAACAGGCTCTTTAGTTCTTCTTCACTTTCTGCCATAAGGGTGGTGTCATCTGCATATCTGAGGTTATTGATATTTCTCCTAGTAGTCTTGATTCTAGCTTGTGCTTCCTCCAGCCCAGTGTTTTTCATGATGTACTCTGCATATAAGTTAAATAAACAGAGTGACAATATACAGCCTTGATGTACTCCTTTTCCTATTTGGAACCAGTCTGTTGTTCCATGTCTAGTTCTAACTGTTGCTTCATGGCCTGCATACAGGTTTCTCAGGAGGCAGGTCAGGCGGTCTGGTATTCCCATCTCTTTTAGAATTTCCACAGTTTATTGTGATCCACACAGTCAAAAGGCTTTGGCATAGTCAATAAAGCAGAAATAGATGTTTTTCTGGAACTCTCTTGCTTTTTCCATGATCCAGTGGATGTTGGTAATTTGATCTCTGGTTCCTCTGCCTTTTCTAAAACCAGCTTGTACATCAGGAAGTTTATGGTTCACGTATTGCTGAAGCCTGGCTTGGAGAATTTTGAGCATTACTTTACTAGTATCGGAGATAAGTGCAATTATGCGGTAGTTTGAGCATGCTTTGGCATTGCCTTTCTTTGGGATTGGAATGAAAACTGACCTTTTCCAGTCCTGTGGCCACTGCTGAGTTTTCCAAATTTGCTGACATATTGAGTGCAGCACTTTCACAGCATCATCTTTTAGGATTTGAAATAGCTCAACTGGAATTCCCTCACCTCCACTAGCTTTGTTCTTAGTGATGCTTCCTAAGGCCCACTTGACTTCACATTCCAGGATGTCTGGCTCTGGGTGAGTGTGAGTGATTACACCATCGTGATTATCTGGGTCATGAAGATCTATTTTGTACAGTTCTTCTGTGTATTCTTGCCACCTCTTCTTATTATTTTTTGCTTCTGTTAGGTCCCTACCATTTCTTTCCATTATTGAGCCCATCTTTGCATGAAATGTTCCCTTCGGTATCTCTAATTTTCTTGAAGAGATGTCTAGTCTTTCCCATTCTATTGTTTTCTTCTATTTCTTTGCATTGATTGCTGAAGGCTTTCTTATCTCTCCTTGCTGTTCTTTGGAAGTCTGCATTCAAGTGGGTATATCTTTCCTTTTCTTCTGTGCTTTTCGCTTCTCTTCTTTTCACAGCTATTTGTAAGGCCTCCTCAGACAGCCATTGTACTTTTTTGCATTTCTTTTCTTTGTGGATGGTCTTGATTCCTAGCTCATAAATTTCTCTAAATCAGATCATATTTAGTCAACTCCCTGGCAGTATAACCAGGCTTGTCCATTTCGTGCATCCCAGGCTCAGGATAGAGCTCAGGACTCACTGGTTTGATGGTCAATAAGTTACTGTAGTTAATCTTCATTTAATGAATCATCAGCAAGGAAGATACACAGATGACAAATGTTTAATGTTCAGAAATCTCTTGCCCAATCTGTTTCTCTTCCTTCTGTCTTCCTAATTATTGATTTAACATATGAGCCCCTCCTCCCAGTTCTTCAGCCAGCACCCTTGGGAGTTCAGCCTTTTGACGATGTTCTCATTAGAGTCAATAATTCACCATGACATATTATATAGTGCCCTGAATATCTATAAAACTGTTCTTTCATGTTACATCCTGGGGTGCTCAAATAATTAATTTGACTAGCTATAAAGAACAATACCTTCTATTGTGAGTGGTGTTAATGTGTTATTCACAGAGGCACATGTATAGACGTGGCTGGGAGACAGGCTCTGGGGAGATTTTCTCGAGAGGATTTCAAAATTGGAGTCAGGTCGTTCTGTTCTTGGACCTATATGGAGAAATAAAATTAAGTGTAATTATGATTTGAAATAGTCAATTATGAATAAATCCAAATTCTTTCTTTGGGCGTTTATTTTTCTAATTTTTAAAAGTAAAAGAACTCTTAGAATTGATTTGTTTGGTGTCATTAAAAATACTTGCTTGAACTAAAGCATTCCAAAATCATAATACCAGAGTTCTGTTTCTCACATTGATTTGGAATTGTTCCAGTTTTAAAATAGTTATTTGTAGAAAAGTTAAAGACTTTTAATTAATTCATATTAATGACTATTCATGACCCAATTTGGCTAGATAGAAAGGTAATAACAATAGCCACATTAACATTTTAATTATTGCTAAGTAGAAGTACAGACTGGTTTGAAGAAAGTGAAAGTGTTAGTTGCTCAATTGTGTCCAACTCTTTAAGACAGACTGGAATTCTCCAGGCAAGAATACTGGAGTGGGTTGCCATTTCCTTCTCCAGGGGATCTTCTCTAACCAGGGATTGAACCCAGGTCTTTTACATTACGGGCAGAATCTTTACTGTTTGAGCCAGCAGGGAAGCCCTGCTGAAGAGTGGTTTCAGTTCAGTCCAGTTCAGTTCAGTCGCTCAGTCGTGTCCGACTCTTCGCAACCCCATGAATCACAGCACGCCAGGCCTCCTTGTCCATCACCAACTTCCAGAGTTCACTCAAACTCATGTCCATTGAGTCGGTGATGCCATCCAACCATCTCATTCTCTGTCGTCCCCTTCTCCTCCTTCCCCCAGTCCCTCCCAGCATCAGAGTCTTTTCCAATGAGTCAATTCTTCGCATGAGGTGGCCAAAGTATTGGAGTTTCAGCTTTAGCATCATTCCTTCCAATGAACACCCAGAACTGATCTCCTTTAGGATGGACTGGTTGGATCTCCTTGCAGTCCAAGGGACTCTCAAGAGTCTTCTCCAACACCACAGTTCAAAAGCATCAATTCTTCGGTGCTCAGCTTTCTTCACAGTCCAACTTTCATCCATACATGATTACTGGAAAAACCATAGCCTTGAGTAGACGGACCTTTGCTGGCAAAGTAATGTCTCTGCTTTTGAATATGCTATCTAGGTTGGTCGTAACTTTTCTTCCAAGGAGTAAGCATCTTTTAATTTCATGGCTGCGTGGTTTAGTTTGTAGCAAATCAGGATTAATTTAGATAAATTTTAAAAGTACCCTTTAAACTCCTGTGAAATAATTAAAGAGTCAGGGATCCCAGATTAAAATTCCATCTCCTTCCCTATCCAGGAAGCTTTGAGTAAGTCACTTCCCATAACCTAGCCTCAGTTTCCTAAGGTCCATGAAATAGAGATTTCTTCCTTCCAACTCTGTTCTATATTTCTACTTATGATCATCACTTAGACCTCCAGTGAATGAATCACTCACTCAATTGGAACAGAAAAATTGAGTAGCCATTATTTTTTTTTCCTGAGTAAATCCTTCTGGCTAGAGATATTTATGAAGCCAAGAGACAAATGAGTTATTGTCAAAATATTTATATTTCCTTGCATGTGACAGTTCCCAGGCTGAAATTTTTGCTTTAGAGGAAACTGATTTAGGAAACCCAAGTCAGAATGTAGATCTATTTATTTCTAGGTCACAGTGTGAAAACTTCTGCTGGAAAGATGGGAAGAGTTCTTTTATATTTTTTTCCAACTTTATAGAAATATTATGGACACATGACATTGTTTAAATTTAAAGTGTATGACCTGTTGGTTTGATACACTTAAATATTGCAAAATGAGGACCACCAAAGTGTTAGCTAACACTTCCATCACCTCACGTAATTATCACTTCTTTTCTGTGGTGAGAACATTTAAGATCTGCTTTCTTAGCAACTTTCCTATGTATAATAAAATATTATTAATTATAATGGCCATGCTCTTCATTAGAGTGTATTCATCTTTTAACTTGAAGTTTGTACCCTTTGACTAGCATCTCCCATTTCACCCCACCCCAACACTTGGCTGCCACTTTTCTGCTCTCTATTTCTATGAGTTTGACTTTTTTAGATTTCACATAGAAGTGACATCATATAGTATTTGTCTTTCTCTGCCTGACTTATTTCACTTAGCATGGTGCCCTCAAGGCCCATCTATGTTCTTGCAAATAGATGGATTGATTTCCTTCTTTCTCATGACTGAATAGTATTCCATTGTGTGTATACACCAGGTCTTTATTCATTCACCCATTGATGGAGACATAGGTTGTTTGCATACCTTGGCTATAGTGAATAAGTGGGACTGCAGATGTATTTTTGAGATCCTGTATTCATTTCCTTTGCATATATACCCAGAAGGATATATACCATATCAATGGTAGTTGATCATATGGTAGTTCTCTTTTTAACTTTGAAGAACCTCCATGCTGCTCTTCATATTGGTTATGCCAACTTACGTCCCCTCCAACAGTGCCCAGAGCAGTTAAGTCAAAGAACAGACCTGAAATCACAGTAGCCACAGGCATTAACCACACATAATAGCAAGGCAGGCAGTAAGCTTTTGGACACAAGATGTTGCTCCAGAGATTAGAGGCATCAAAGTACACAATACCTAACCACCTGAGGACATTTCTTCCTGGTAACTCACTAACCACCTGAGGACATTTCTTCCTGGTAACTCAAACCATACCCCTTTTCCCCATCCTTGGATGCCATTTTGAATGAAAGCAAAGGACTATAAGGATGAAAAATCTAGGACTAAGTTGTCTTTTCTGGTGAAGCCAAGCACAACTTAAACCAGATTGGGCACTTATATTTCTTTCCTGTCACCCATGCAGATGGCAAAGACAGAACATTTATTCATAGGCAAAATAAAAGAGGTTGCATTTCTAAATTTTTTATACATCCAATCGTATTGAATTTGTGTCCTTACTGTGGCACAATAGATTATATAATCGCTATGTTTTATAGACTGAAACAGTCCTCCAAATTTAACATTGGAATCTTAAGCGAAGAAAGACAGTGTTTCTCACATATTTTATCAGATTTGTCACTAAAAGTCCTTTGTCTGCAGGCATATCAATCTGGAGACTACTCCTAAGAACCCAATTGGTAGAACTTTTTGGAGTTAATAAAATTGTGTTCCCACTGGTTGCCATTGCTGTTTTGTGCACAATTCCCCACTGAGTATTTGATGAATTTCTACTCCTTGGGGGCCCCAGTTTTTTGTGAGTATGCTGAGGATCCATCCGTCTTGTCACAGGGAGGAAGATGATTTCCTCTGATAACATTCCCCTGGCACCTGAGGAGCTTATCACAGCCCTTTGTTTGGCTGTCTGTGTTATGTTGGCATGGGTCCAGAACACTGGAAAAGAAAAGGTTGTGCTTTTACAGGGAACATTTTATTCCCTCTTGGGAAAAAGGAACATGACTCAATGTCAGGAAAGGAAATTCTTCCTCCAGATAAAGAGAATGAACATCTGCCTTCTTCTTTTAATAGTTAAAACACATTTAATGGTCCTTTTGTATTTTGTTTTCTTGAGGAGCTCAAACTATTTTAAAAAAGGGATTTCTTGAAATCAGACCTGCCCCAGTCTTTTTTAAAGCGGGACTGATTTTTCTCCCAGAAGAACTGGGTGGTGGGGAGGGCCAAAATGGTGAGGTCCCGTTGAGTGTTGATTGGTGGGAGGAAGATTTCTGAAATAAGGATCCTGAGTTTGGGTGCATGCTGAACTTTCTCCCTGTTAAGAAGCTGAAAGGGGAGTGACAGTTATTAAAGACTGATCAGTTTGGACATCTGAACTTATTAATAGGTCTCAATGTATGGGATGGGAAACTTGTTATTAAATAGTCAGGAAAACCACATTCTGATATGGAAGGTGATGGTATGGTACTGCGAAAGATTGGGAAAAATCCAATGTTGAGTTTCCCTTTGTCTTATGTTGTCATTTTTCATCTGAAAATCATCATTCCTTAATAGGACTGTAAGTCTAGAGGGTGGGGAATGTGTTTTATTTTTAAAAAAGTTAAAAAAAACTCCCGAGAGTACCTAGCTTAGCTCCAAGTATGTGCTCAATAACATTGTAGATGTTCCATAAATATTTTTTGAATTGACCTGTGTGTTGTCTAAAGGTAGAGACTCATTGACTCCCACTCAGCAGTTCATATGGACTCTAAGGACATCCCTACCCACCAGATAAGGTGCAGTATCATATTTTGCCATAACTTCTCCTCTGTAATGAAAACACGTTTGCCAATGATCAAGGTAGAGAAAAACTCTTTGCTCTATGTTTTCTCCAGACTCTAGTTTATGCTTAAATCCAAAGTGAAGGATGGTTCTTGTTTCAGAGACTTGTCCTCCAAAATTCTTCTCCACATCTACCCTCCTTAGTCATTGAGCTCCCAGTGTTTTTACAGGGCCCATTTGTTGTTCAGTTGCTTTGTCATGTCCGACTCTTTGTGACCTCATGAACTGCAGCATGCCAGCCTTGCGTGTCCTTCACTGTCTCCCAGAGTTTGCTCAAGTTCATGTCCATTGAGTTGGTGATGCTGTCTAACCGTTTCATGCTCTGCTGTCCCCTTCTCCTCACACATATTATAATCTCCAGCTTCCCTTATGGTTAGATGTGGCCATATACCTCAGTCCTGGCCAATGGAATGTATATGGAAGTACAACTTTTGGCTGTTGTCTTTAATGGGAGAGGGAAAACCTTTCTGCCTTTCCTTCTTGCTTCTTGCTTCCTGGAATGTGTGTAATAGCTGCTGCTCTACAACTGTCTTAAATCATGATTTTGGGGATAAAAGTCATGCATGCAGAACAAGGTAGGGGAGACTAGACATCTTGACACCATGGAACTTCCATAGCCTCTCTGGATTACCCGCCTATGGGCTCCTGTATGACAGAGAAACAGCCATATTAGTTAACAGTTTTATTTTAGATTTTAATTCTAGTTATAACTTAATTTTAACTAATACTGTCTGCAAAGCTAGTTGCCTTTATTCAGTTATCAGTCACAATTCTACTGTATAAAACAAGACTAACTTGCATTATACAATAGATAAATTTCTATTATAAACCTTTTCTTAGGTAAATTTAAAGATATTTAAAATATAATAATAAGGGTTATAGTTTAAAGAAACCAAATAAATTCTTTCATAAAGGATTTACATGTTTTTGTTCTTGCTGTTGTTACAGAAAGGCTTTTTTTCCCCTTCTGCATCTGTTGAGATGATCATATGGTTTTTATTCTTCAATTTGTTGATGTGGTGTATCACACGGATTGGTTTGTGGATATTGGAAAATCCTTGTATCCCTGGGATAAATCCTACTTGATTGTGGTATATGATTCTTTTTATGTATTGTTGGATTCAGATTGCTGGTATTTTGTTGAGGATTTTTGCATCTATATTCATCAGTGATACTGGCCTGTAATTTTCTTTTTGTGTGTCTGGTTTTGATATCAGGGTGATAGTGGCCTCATAGAATGAATTTGGGAGTTTTCCTTCCTCTGCAATTTTTTGGAGTAGTTTCAGAAGGAGATGGAGAAGGCGATGGCAACCCACTCCAGTACTCTTGCCTGGAAAATCCCATAGGCAGAGGAGCCTGGTAGGCTGCAGTCTATGGGGTGGTAAAGAGTCGGACACGACTGAGTGACTTCACTTTCACTTTTCACTTTCATGCACTGGAGCAGGAAATGGCAACCCACTCCAGTGTTCTTGCCTGGAGAATCCCAGAGACGGAGGAGCCTGGTGGACTGCCGTCTATGGTGTTGCACAGAGTCAGAGACAACTGAAGCGACTTAGCAGCAGCAGCAGCAGCAGGAAGAGGTGTTAACTCTTCTCTGAATGTTTGATAGAATTCACCTGTGAAGCCATTAGATCCTGGACTTTTGTTTGTTGGGAGTTTTAAATCATAGTTTCAATTTCAATTCTGTGACTGGTCTATTCATATTTTCTATTTTTTCTCGGTTCAGTTTGGGAGAGTGTACCCAAGAATTTGTCATTTTTTCTCCCAGATTGTCCAATTTATTGGGATAGAGTTGCTTGTAGTAATCTCTTATGGCTTTTTGTATTTCTATGGTGTCAGTTGTAACTTCTTTTTCATTTCTAAATTTATTGATTTGAGTCCTCTCCCTTTTTTCCTGATGAGTCTGGCTAAAGGTTTATTAATGTTAATCTTCTCAAAGAACCAGCTTCTAGTTTTCTTTTGGAATTTATTGATTTGTTTTATGTTTGCTTGCCTTCCCAATAATTTTAAATCTGATGAATGAGGACTTTCTTTGACTCCCAAAGCCATATACCAATTGAAAATTGGTTTAACATTTTCTATTGTAAGTTTTGGGTTTGCTCTTCCAATGAGGTGTTTATATAGCAATCTATTATATATATGGCTTCCCAGATGGCTCAGTGATAAAAAAAAAAAAATCTGCCTGCCAATGCAGGAGACATGGGTTCAATCCTTGGGTCAGAAAGATCCCCTAGAGAAGAAAATGGCAGCATATTCCAGTATTCTTGCCTGGGGAATCCCATGGACAGAGGAGCCTGGCGGGCTACAGTCCATGGGGTGACAAAAGAGGACGGGATGTATCTACTAACCACCACCACCACCAACTACGTATGTACAAGGTTGTTGTAAGTTGCTGGTCTCTTTCCAGCCCAGAGGAGTTCAGCATTTGTAATGGCCCAAGGCCCTCAGCAGTGGTGCCATGCATTCCATACACATTCTGTCCTAACACTTTGGGGTGTCCTTACCACCCATTGTCATCGCCATATAACTTAGTGACGTGTTTGTGTGCGCATCTTAACATCTCCTTCTCCACAAGCTCCTTCATAATCTCAGTGACACTTGTGTGAGTACAGTGACCTTCAGCCTAGAGGGTCCGAGTCTCTGTGCACCCCTGTGCTTCGTCTGTAAATGCGATTTGAGATTCCTACTCACGGTGCTCATAGCACTCACAGTACCTTGCGCAAATCATACACTTAATGACTGCTTGGTTGCTTTCTTGACCTTTGCATCCAGTGTGGTTTCTTGTACTACATGGAGCACACGCAGGCTGAACTTAGCCTCCCTATACCCGTGCACATACCCCACACCTGTTCCCAGATATCTGTTCTCCATCCAGACACGCAAGCTAGAAACCTCAGCTTCAACTTGATTCCTTTTTCTCTCCCACCTGCCTTATCTGATGGGCCACCGAAGTCTGCCAATTTTACCTCTTACCTTTACATTTCTTGAGCATATGTGGTCCAGAAAGGTGGGGTTTCTGGCTTCCGTGTCAAGATCATGTGGGATTTTTAATCCCTTTCAGATGTATTATATCCATTAAGATGAGTAAACAAAATCAAGGAGTCGATTCTTAGTCCTTTTTACATGTATATGTTCCAGGCAAATACTTAACTGTGAATTTGCATTTGAGAGACAACCCCATTTCTTTAATATGCCCAGTCTGATGCTTTTAACAGTTTCTCTTTTTCTGTTCTCAGTAATATAACAGTTTTTTTGGAGGGGTGGAAACTGATCAGAGGATGACAATAGAGAAATTACAATAGAGTTGTACAACACAATTAGCTGGGCTGGAAAAATTCATAAAATAATGTCACAGCTTAATGGAGATTTATACACAATGACCCCAAGTGACCAGCCATGGGAAGAGTTCCAGCACAGCTAATCTTTATTTTTTAAATTTATTTATTTTAATTGGAGGCTAATTACTTTACAATATTGTAGTGGTTTTTGCCATACATTGACATGAATCAGCCATGGGTGTACATGTGTTCCCCATCCTGAACCCCACCTCCCATCTCCCTCCCGATCCCATCCCTCAGGGTCATCCCAGTGCACCGGCCCTGAGCCCGCTGTCTCATGCATTGAACCTGGACTGGCGATCTGTTTCACATATGATAATATACATGTTTCAATGCTATTCTTTCAAATGATCCCACCCTTGCCTTCTCCCAGAGTCCAAAATACTGTTCTATACATCTGTGTCTCTTTTGCTATATCACATATAAGGTCATCGTTACCATCATTCTAAATTCCATATATATATATGTTAGTATACTGTACTGGTGTTTTTCTTTCTGACTTACTTCACTCTGTATAATAGGCTCCAGTTTCATCCACCTCATTAAAACTGATTCAACTGCATTCTTTTTAATGGCTGAGTAATATTCCATTGTGTATATGTACCACAGCTTTCTTATCCATTCGTCTGCTGATGGACATCTAGGTTGCTTCCATGTCCTGGTTGTTGTAAACAGCAGCACAGCTAATCTTGATGGCATATGACCCCCAAATGAAGGAGAGAGCTAATCTACTCAACTAGCATTTATACCAAATCTCATTAACAGAATCAGCACAGCTGACACTGACTTGAAGTCCCCCACTGCCAACGATCTCATTTAGATGAAATAGCTTGGCACCGTTAGGACACTGAACATCCAAAACATCTTAACAACGTTTCATTTTAAACATAGTTTATAGTTTATTAATTCTGTAATGATTGGTTATATAGATCAGAATATTGGTGAAAGTCACTCAGTCGTGTCCGACTCTTTGCAACCCCAAGGACTATACAGTCCATGGAATTCTCCAGGCACAGTACTGGAGTGGGTAGCCGTTCCCTTCTCCAGGGGGTCTTCCCAACTCAGGGATTGAACCCAGGACTCCTGCAGATGGGTTGCAGATGGCTTCTTTACTAGTTGAGCCACTAGCGAAGCCCCAGAATATTGGTAGTTCTGGCTTTTAAATACCAAGAACTTCAATTAGAAGAGGATCTTTGGTAAGCTTTCCATTTGGTCTCTTGTCTTAAGAGACTTAGGACTTCTTAAACTTCTTAAATAGTCTATTCTCCACATTCTACAGAGATAGAGTAAAATAAAGGCTGAAATGAAGACAAACCATCCTCTAGAGTGAAACTGATTTTTGTGCTTCCATGTGTTAGGTTAATCTAGATGAATTTACTTTTTTTTTGCCTGGAAAATTCCATGGACAGAGCAGCCTGGCAGGCTACAGTCTGTGGGGTCTCAAAGAGTCAGACACAGCTGAGCACGTATGCACACTCATACATAGGTAAAAACAATTTGAATATCAGCAGTTTTATCTGGTTCAACCTCACAGTACTGAAATCATTGCAGGAAAACAGCAGTCTACACTTTTCTTAGCTCTTCCTCAGCTTCCTGTGGCAGCCCCTTCTGTTGTCTTGGAATTCGTTCATTCAGGAAGTTCTTACTATTGACCTAAATCCCTCTTGAATTAATTAAAGCTATTTTACTTCTTCTTTCCATAAAGCGCATTGAAAAGGACAGCTTGTCATTGCTTATTTGAGCCCCCTTCATCATTTTGAAGACTGTAATGAAATGTCCAGTCAGTCCCCTTTCTCCAACTTAAATAAAGTTCCTCTAGCTGTCCCTCAAGGACCTATTTCCCTTCAATTTTTAAATACTATTAGCAAGAAGAGACCACGTACGTGAACTCTTAATCTCTTTAGGATTCAGCTTCTTTGTTTGCAAAATGAGGATATGAAATAAAATCCAATGTTTTTCCAACTACTCTGAGGACCTTTCTTAGGGGATCTTGGGAAGAGGTATGGTTTAGTGTGTGTGTGTGTTGTGAGAGAAAAAAGAAGGCCCAGCTCTGCTATGCTCTATTTGTACTTCAAAAAATACTTAAAATTTGTTTTAAAGTTCCACATGGTCAAGTCTCCTTCTTCTCATCCCTTTCCCTTCCTACTCACCTTCACTGGAACACGCACACACACACACACACACACAGTCTCATAAAAGAAAATACAAACCAACCTGTTAAAAATAGCATTTAAAATCCTAAATAAATTATTAGGCAAAATCTGGGGGCATATTTAAATAATAACACACTATGATCAATTTAAATATAAAATCCACCTAATTATAATTCATTAATATAGTATAATGTTTATTGATGAAAGGGGAAACTCATAATAATGTCCAAAGATGCTGAAAGTGAATTTCATAATTTTAATATTAATTGTAGATTTTTTAAAGCTCTTAATTAAATAAGACTAGATGGACATTTCCTCAACCTGATGTATATTTATATATTTCAACCAAGAAGCCTGCCAGTGACTAATGAGGAATCACCAGAAGCAGTCCTACTAAAATTAGGAATAAGACAAAAATGCCCAATTTTACTATACTGTGCTTCAACATAGATCTGGAGGTACTGGTCAACAATTCTGATAAGAATATAATCAGGAGGCTTGAGAAGATACAGATATTGAAGCAGAATAGAGAATATGGAAGCATCCATATATACATAAATCTGAAAAATAACAGAATGATATTGCATATCAGCAGATAAAGAATGGATTCAGTAAGTGGTACCAGATGGAGTTGCCAGATAAAATACAAGATGCTTTGTTAAATTTGATTTTCAGAAAAACAACAAATACTTATTTAGTGTACATGTGTCTAAAATATTTCACAAGACATAATTACACTCAAGCGTCATTCATTTTTGTCTGAAATTCAGTTAGAACTAGGTGTCCTACGTTTTTGTTTGCTAAACTTTGGCAACTCTGGTGCCAGGACAATATGTTATTCACATGGACGGAAGTAAAGATGGTTTCCTAGCTCATTTTCTGCACAAAAGTCAATTCTAAACAGATCAAGTTCTTAAAAGTAAAAGGCAAAATCTTAAAATATAAGGGAAAGATTTCATGACCTCAGAATAGGAAAGAGTTTTCTAAATAAGCCTCACAATTGTAAGCCATATTTTGGAGGAAAAGATTTGTAATAAGTAAAAATAAATACGACCATCTGAAAATGAAACACTCCTTTTTCTAAAAAGAAAAACACTATTAAGAGATTCAAAAGACAGGCTAGTAACTAAAAGGTGTTTTTTTTTTTTTTTTTAATAACACTTATAACCAAAAAGGTCTTGTAGGTCTTCATAGAACCGTTCAGCTTCTTCAGTGTTACTGGTTGGGGCATAGGCTTGGATTACTGTGATATTGAATGGTTTGCCTTGGAAACAAACAGAGATCATTCTGTCGTTTTTGAGATTGCATCCAAGTACTGCATCTCGGACTCTTTTGTTGATCATGATGGCTATTCCATTTCTTCTAAGGGATTCCTGCCCACAGTAGTAGATATAATGGTCATCTGAGTTAAATTCACCCATTCCGGTCCATTTTAGTTCGCTGATTCCTAGAATGTCGACATTCACTCTTGCCATCTCCTGTTTGACCACTTCCAATTTGCCTTGATTCATGGACCTAACATTCCAGGTTCCTATACAATATTGCTCTTTACAGCATCGGACCTTGCTTCTATCACCAGTCACATCCACAGCTGGGTATCGTTTTTGCTTTGGCTCCATCCCTTCATTCTTTCTGGAGTTATTTCTCCACTGATCTGTAGCATATTGGGCACCTACTGACCTGAGGAGTTCCTCTAAAATTCTCCAAGCCAGGCTTCAGCAATACATGAACCATGAACTTCCAGATGTTCAAGCTGGTTTTAGAAAAGGCAGAGGAACCAGAGATCAAATTGCCAACATCCGCTGGATCATCAAAAAAGCAAGAGAGTTTCAGAAAAACATCTATTTCTGCTTGATTGACTATGCCAAAGCCTTTGACTGTGTGGATCATAATAAACTGTGGAAAATTCTGAAAGAGATGGGAATACCGGATCACCTGACCTGCCTCTTGAGAAACCTATATGCAGGTCAGGAAGCAACAGTTAGAACTGGACATGGAATAACAGACTGGTTCCAAATAGGAAAAGAGTACATTAAGGCTGTATATTGTCACCCTGCTTATCTAACTTATATGCAGAGTACATCATGAGAAACGCTGGGCTGGAAGAAGCATAAGCTGGAATCAAGATTACCAGGAGAAATATCAATAACCTCAGATATGCAGATGACACCATCCTTATGGCAGAAAGTGAAGAGGAACTAAAAAACCTCTTGATGAAAGTGAAAGAGGATAGTGAAAAAGTTGTCTTAAAACTCAACATTCAGAAAACTAAGATCATGGCATCTGGTCCCATCACTTCATGGCAGATAGATGGGGAAACAGTGGAAAGTGTCAGACTTTATTTTTTGGGCTCCAAAATCACTGCAGACGGTGATTGCAGCCATGAAATTAAAAGATGCTTGCTCCTTGGAAGGAAAGTTATAACCAACCTAGATAGCATATTAAAAAGCAGAGATATTACTTTGCCAACAAAGGTCCGTCTAGTCAAGGCTATGGTTTTTCCAGTGGTCATGTATGAATGTGAAAGTTGGACTGTGAAGAAAGCTGAGCACCAAAGAATTGATGCTTTTGAACTGTGGTGTTGGAGAAGACTCTTGAGAGTCCCTTGGACTGCAAGGAGATCCAACCAGTCCATTCTAAAGTAGATCAGCCCTGGGTGTTCATTGGAAGGACTGATGCTGAGGCTGAAACTCCAATACTTTGGCCACCTCATGCGAAGAGTTGACTCATTGGAAAAGACCCTGATGCTGGGAGGGATTGGGGGCAGGAGGAAAAGGGGATGACAGGATGAGATGGCTGGATGGCATCACTGACTCGATGCACATGAGTTTGGGTGAACTCCGGGAGTTGGTGATGGACATGGAGGCCTGGCGTGCTGCGTTTCATGGGGTCACAAAGAGTCGGACACGAGTGAGCGACTGAACTGAAATGATAACCAAAAAGAATTAATGTTCAAGGTATATGAAGAATTTCTACAAATCTGAAAGGTTTCAATGATAAAAAGACAACACTAAAAAAGTAAAAATGGCAGAAGGCATGAAGAAGTTGTTTTTAAGAAAGAGAAGCACAAAATGACAGTAACTGTGAAGATATGTGCAACAATATTAATATTCAGAACAAAGTTTATCAGAGGTGCCGTTCACTTCATCAGATGACACTGCAATGTTTTGACAAGGATGTAGAGTGAAGGGAACATACATTTCTGATGGCTGTGTGAATTAGTGCCATCACTTCAGAAAAGGTTAATGCTGTCTGGACAAGCTGAATATGCACCTAGATTCTGCTTAAAGCAATCCTGCCCCCCACCCCCACCCCCACCATGTTCATGTATCCCAAAGAAATTCTTAAGTATGCTCATTAGGATATATATGCAAGAATGCTCAAGGAAGCCTTATTTGTAATAGGAAAAAGAAAAAGAAAATAAATCCAAGTGTCCATGAATAGTGGAAAGAATACATAATTTATGGTGTCTTGTTACAAAAGAATACTATATAGCAGTGAAAAGAGTCAGCATAAACTCTTTCTATTCTCTAAGACATGGATAAATCTCAAAAGCATAATGTAAACCACAAGGGAATTATTATTACTACAAATTCAAGGCTGTGGTTACTTTTAGGAAAGACAGAGAACTTCAAAGGAACTGATATTTTATTCATTTGGAGAAAAAGTGGGTATTTTATTTGAGAATTATTACTATTCTTTACACTGTACTATGTATAATACTCTTTTGTATGTGTAATACATTTTTAAGTAAACTAAAAGAAAAGGGTCAAGTCAATTTCATTTTCTAGAGAGTATGACAATATTCTTAGAAGATTCCAGAGAATTTTGAGAAAGGAAGAGTTCAATGAGGTTGGATAAAAATAAACATGCAGAAAGTCAGTTATTTTTACCTGTAACTCATTTAGAAAATATAACCTTAAAATATTCCCCATAGTCATAAAATCCTTAATTGTCCTAACAATGTATCTGATAAGGAAAATATAGCACTTATATGAAGAAAACTGTAAGGGTTGGCTGAAGGGTGTAAAGTTCTGAATGTATATAAAGAAATACTGTTGACATCTACTGAAACTCCTCTCTGCACACTTTCCCCATGTCTGTACTTCAAGCCTAATGGAGAGGATTGTCCATCCAGTTAGTGTGGATCAGATATTGTGTCACTTTCAACAGTAACTAAAAGGTTAGGTCCCTTTTTTCTGGTTATGGAACTTTGAAAGAACCAGAAACTTGATTTTTGTCCATATTTGAGCTGAGAACATGAAGTGGCCCCAATTCTTTTCCTTCTTCTTCTTCTTTTTTTTTTTTTTAATCAAGCTGACCATTCTCTTTCCTTCCCTGGACTCTTCCTTTCCCACTGTAGTTGTCTTTATTTTCCATACTACTTTTAACAATGGGACAAATGTATTTTCTCTGGACCCTCTTTCTTTAATGCTGATGAGTTTGGCATTTCATCCCATGCAGTGCCAAGTTTTGGCACCTGCTGTTTGTTATTTGGTGGTGGTGGAGCTGGAGGCAGGTCATGGGATAAGGATGAAGGGGACTGGTGGCATGGCAGACACATAATGGATTCTTCTGTGCCGCTGGGCCAGCTACACTGATATAGCTTAAAAAAGGAGATCCTGGCTTGGTCCAAATTATCTTATCAGAGGTCTCAAAATGGTGTGGGTCCAAAGCTAATATTGTAGTATTCAGTAATATTACTACAAGTAATATTGTAGTATTCAGCTAATAATTAAGCATTTTTTATCCTTACTTTGTCTTCTTTGGGAACTTAAAGAAACAAGGGTTAACTGTGCCGAAGTAGAATTTATTATTGTTATTATTCTCTTCCACCAATATACTGCTACTGCTAAGTTGCTTCAGTCGTGTCTGACTCTGTGTGACCCCACAGATGGCAGCCCACCAGGCTCCCCCTTCCCTGGGATTCTCCAGGCAAGAACACTGGAGTGGGTTGCCATTTCCTTCTCCAGTGCATGAAAGTGAAAAGTGAAAGTGAAGTCGCTCAGTCGTGTCCGACTCTTCGTGACCCCATGGACTGCAGCCTACCAGGCTCCTCCACCCATGGGACTTTCCAGGCAAGAGTACTGGAGTGGGGTGCCAATATAGTACATCATTTTCTAATAATATTATGTTCCTGAGTAGGAAGATGCAGAACTGTAAAGATGCTCCCCTAACTAAACTATAAATTGAATGAAATTTCAGTAAGTACACTGACCAGTTATTTATTTTAATCTTGAAAATTTGATCAAATTTTTTATATAGAAAAAGATGCAAAAGAATGTTCAGAAACTGTAGGAAAAACAATAATCATAGTATAGTAATTGCATTACAAGTTATCAGCACAAACTCTTTATTGTTGTTCGGTCTCTAAGTCATGTCCAACTCTTTGCAACCCCATGCACTATAGCATGACAGCCTCATCTGTCCTTCACTATTTCCTGGAATTGGCTCAAATTCATGTCCTTTATGTCAGTGATGCTTTCTAACCATCTCATCCTGTGCCACCCCTTCCTCCTTTTGCTTTCAACTTTTCGTAGCATCAGGGTCTTTTCCAGTGAGTCCACTCTTTGCATCAAGTGGCCAAAGTATTGGAGCTTCAGTTTCACCATCAGTCCTTCCAATGACTATTCAGGGTTGATTTCCTTTAGGATTGACTGGTTTGATCTTCTTGCTGTCCAAGGGACTCTTAAGAGTCTTATCTAGCACTACAATTTGAAAGCATCAATTCAGCACTCAGCCTTCTTTATGGTCCAACTCTCACATCCGTACATGACTACTGGAAAAACCATGGTTTTGACTATATGGACCTTTGTCAGCAAAACGATGTCTGTGCTTTTTAATATGCTGTCTAGCTTTGTTATAGCTTTTCTTCCAAGGAGCAAGCGTCTTTTAATTTCATGGCTGCAGTCACTGTCTGAAGTGATTTATGGATCCAAAGAAAATAAAACCTATCACTGCTTCCACTTTTTCCCCTCTATTTCCTGTAAAGTGATGGGACCAGATACTGTGATCTTAGTTTTTTGAATACTGAATTTCAAGCCAGCTTTTTCACTCTCCTCTTTCACTCTCATCAAGAGGCTCTTTAGTTCCTCTTCACTTTCTGCTGTTAGACTGGTATCATCTGCATATTTCAGGTTGTTGATATTTCTCCCAGCAGTCTTGATTCCAGCTTGTGATTCATCCAGCCTGGCATTTCGCATGATGTACTCTGTATATAGGGCTTCTCTGGTGGCTCAGACAGTAAAGAATCTGCCTGCAGTGTGGGAGACCCGGGCTTGATTCCTGGATCAGGAAAATCCCCTGGAGAAGGAAATTGTAACCCACTCCAGTATTCTTGCCTGGAGAATTCAAAGGATAGAGGAGCCTGGTGGGCTACAGTACTCTGCATATAAGTTAAATAAGCAGGATGACAATATATCTTGCTGTACCCCTTTCCCGGTTTGGAACTAGTCAGTTCCATGTTCGGTTCTAACTGTTGCTTCTTGACCCAAGTACAGGTTTCTCAGGTGGTCTAGTATAAATCTGTTTAAGAATTTTCCACATTTTTTTATGATCCACACAGTGAAAGGCTTTAGGATAGTCAATGAAGCAGAAGGAGATGTTTTTCTGGAACTCCTTTGCTTTCTCTGTGATTCAACAAATGTTGGCAATTTGATTTCTGGTTCCTCTGTCTCTTTGAACCCAACTTGTACATCTAGAAGTTCTTGGTTCAGATATCGCTGAAGTCTAGCTTGAAGAATTTTAAGCATAATCTTGCTGCCATGTGAAATAAGCACAGTTTTACAGTAGTTTGAACATTCTTTGGCATTGTCCTTCTTTGGAATTGGAATGAAAACAGACTTTTCTAGTCCTGTGGCTTCTGCTGAGTTTTCCAAATTTGCTGACATATTGAGTCCAGCACTTTAACAACATTATCTTTTAGAATTTTAAATAGCTCAGTTGGAATTTTGTTACCTCTCCTAGCTTTGTTCATAGTAATCCTCCCTAAGGCCCACTTGACCTCACACTCCAGGATGTGCAGCTCTAAGTGAGTGACCACACCATCATGGTTATCCAGGTCATTAAGAACTGTATTGTTTAGTTCTTTTGTGTATTCTTGCCACCTCTTCTTAATCTCTTCTGCTTCTGTTAGGTCCTTACGGTTTCTGTCCTTCACTGTGCCTATCCTTGCATGAAATGTTTCCTTGATATCACCAATTAGGGATTTCTAGTTTTTTTCATTGTATTGTTTTCCTCTGTTTCTTTGCATTGTTCATTTAAGTAGACCTTCTTATCTCTCCTTGCTATTCTCTGGAACTCCGCATTCAGTTGACTGTATCTTTCCCTTTCTCCCTTGCCTTTAGCTTCTCTTCTTTCCTCAGCTATTTGTAAAGGCTCCTCACACAGCCACTTTGCTTTCTTGCATTTCTTTTTCTTTGGGATGATTTTGGTTACTGCCTCCTTTACAGTGTTATGAACCTCACCCATCCATAGTTGTTCAAGCATTCTATCTACCAGATCTAATTCTTGAATCTATTTGTCACCTCCACTGTATAATCATAAGGGATTTGATTTAGGTCATACCTTAATGGCCTAGTGGTTTTCCCTACTTTTTCCAATTTGAGCCTAAATTTTGCCATAAGGAACTCATGATCTGATACTTGAAATCTATAGTAATTAAAACTGGTAATGCCGCAGAACATGTGTGTGGGCTTTTAAAATTAATGAGAAATATAAGTTATAAATATCACTGTTATAACTGAGTGACAATTTGGGAAAATATATGTAGATAATGTATCACTATTTTCAAAAATCAATTCCAAGCAGTTTAAGGATTTATTCATATAAACTCCTTAAATTACAGTACTAAAAGAGAGCATATTTTCCAGTCTTGAAGCAGGCATGATCTTTCATAGAATGTTGCCAAGATCTGAGTGTATAAATGGAAGGATGAATATATTTAACTTAAAACAAATTAAAAGCATCTGAATTGGGTAAAAGAGCATAAATAAATGGGAGAGTCAAGAAATAAACTGGGAAATGTATTTGTAAAAGGGAGTTAATGCTCATAATATATTAAAGAGATTAAAGCAAAAAAAAAAAAAAACAATAGAAAAGTGAATAAAGGCATTTTTATACTGGCAATTCACAGAAAAAGAAATTCAAGTGGTCATTAAATATATTAAGGAATTCTCATCTACACTAATAATAAAATATGTACAAAATATACTATTGTGATTCTATCATCTATCTATATATCTATCATCTATCTACTCATATTTATCTAACTCTGTATTTGACTATTTTCTGCTTATCAGATTGGCAAACATTTAGAAAAATTTAGAAGACCAGGGTTGTTGAATGTGGGCAATTCAGCCATTTCATACATGTTACTGGAACTTTCATTTGATACACTATTTTTGGAAGGTAATTTGGTGATTGGTATTGCAGATTTAAAATGTAGAGCCATATACCCTTTGGCTTAGCAATTCTTCCTTTAGAATGTGTCGAGGATACTGTTCATTGCTTTCTCAGTAGCCAGTCTCCATTTCCCTTTTCTTTCCCAAGAGTCTTAAGACTCTGAATTTTCCAACAGGTTAAATTGTTCAGTGAGCTCAGAGATGATAGGCTGTAGCTCCAAGATCCAGGAAATGGATCATGGTGGATTTCAGCTGGTCGTGATGATTCCATTCTTTGCCTGTGACTGGTCTGGGCATGGGTGTGTAGCACTGTTCTGAGCAAAACGTCATTGGTGAAAATCTATGGGGCACTTCCCTTCTAGGAGGAAGTTTTGGTTCCTGAAACCTCCTTCTTGCTGGGATGCTGGGGTGCAGATGTGGTACCTGGAGAACATAAATAATGACCATCAGTTCAGTTCAGTCATTCAGTCATGTTCGACTCTTTGCAATCCCATGGACTGCGGCACACCAGGCTTCCCTGTCCAGCACCAATTCCCAGAGCTTACTCAAACTCATGTCCATAGAGTCTGTGATGCCATCCAACCATCTTATTCTCTGTCATACCCTTCTCCCCCTGCCTTCAACCTTTCCCAGCATCAGGGTCTTTTTCAGTGAGTCAGTTCTTTGCATCAGGTGGCCAAAGGATTGGAGTTTCAGCTTCAGCATCAGTCCTTCCAATGAATATTCAGGACTAATTTCCTTTAGGATGGACTGGTTGGATATCCTTGCAGTCCTAGGGACTCTCAAGAGTCTTCTCCAACAGTACAGTTCAAAAGCATATAAAATAATGAACATAATGAGAATAAATAATAGCTGAGGATGTTGGAGTGGAAGGATGCTAGCAATTGCTTACCTTTCAGCATTTTATTATGTAAGGAAATCCATTTTAACAATCATTCTTGGTGTGGTTTTTGTTACTGCCAGCTAAGTGCATTCATAATTTATGCAATCCTACAGAAATACCCAAGTGTCTAAAGATAGATGTGCAGAGATTCACAGATAAGGGTAATTTATAATAGTGAAAATTTTGAAACATTTAAATGTGCCTCAAAAGAGACTAATTAAATAAATGTTAGTATATTAAGTATAGTTAATGTTAGTATATTAAAGATTGAGTTACAGCTATATGTACTAACATGGAACCATTTCTGCAATTTATTACTACAAATTAAAACTAAGCTCTAGAGAACAACACTTAGCATGGTCCCATTTGGGTTATATACACACAGATATGAAGGCTATGATGGAGAATATAAAATGTGATGAGATGGTTTTTGTCATTTCTATCAAAGAAGACACTGAGCAGAATTAAAGTATACTAGAACATATTTGGGTTGTCAGTTATTCACAAGTTTTAAGCATCGTCAGAGACCCCTTGTATTATTTTTTCACTGTGGACTCTATGTTTTAAGAAATTTCATATCAAAGAACTTATTATTTATTTCAATATTGATCTAAATTATTTTTTCTAATATATATATATATTTTTTAGATTATTTTCCATTGTAGTTTATTATAAGATATTGAATAAAGTGCCCTGTTTTATATAGCAAATCATTGTTAATTATCTATTTTGTGCATTACTGTTGTTGTTTATTCCCTAAGTTGTGTCTGATTCTTTTGCCACCCCAGGGACTGTAGCCTGCCAGGCTTCTCTGTCCACGGGATTTTCTAGGCAAAAATACTGGAATGGGCTACCATTTCCTTCTCCAGGGGATCTTCCCGACCCAGGGAGTGAACTCATGTCTCCTGCATTGGCAGGTGGATTCTTTACCACTGAGTCACCAGGGAAGCCCATTTTATGCACAGTAGTTTGTATCTACTAATCCCATACTCCTAATTTATCCTTCCCCCATTCCTTTTCCCTTTGATAATCATAAGTTTGTTTTATATGTTTTATATGAGTTTCTGTTTTGTACATATATTCATTTGTATTATTTTTTAATTACTCATATGAGATATTATATATTTATCTTTTTCTGTCTGACAGTGACTTAGACATTCTCTACATCCATCCATATTGCTGCAAAAGGCAATAGTTCATTGTTTTTTTTCTGGCTGAGTAATATTCCAGTGTCTCTGTGTGTGTGTGTGTGTGTGAATGAGAGAGAGAGAGAGAAAGAGAGAGAGTGAGACACAGAGAGAGAAAGAGAGAGAGTGAGAGACAGAGATAGCATCTTTTAATCCATTCTTCTGTTGTTGGGCACTTGAGTTGTTTCCATGTCTTGACTATTGTAAATAGTGCTTCTATAAATATTGGGGTACATGTATCATATGCCCAGGAGCGGGACTGATGGATCATATGGTAGCTCTATTTTTAGGTTTTTAAGGAACCTCCATACTGTTTTCCGTAGTGGCTCTACCACTTTACATTCCCGCCAACATTATAGAAGGATTCCCTTTTCTCCACACCCTGTCTAGCATTTATTATTTGTGGACTTTTTAATAATGGTTGTTCTGACTGGTGATTGAGTGACTGACTGGTGACTGACTGATTGAGGTTTTGATTTGTATTACTGTGGTAATTACGATGTTGAACATTTTTTCATGTGCTTGTTGACCATCTGTATGTCTTTTTTAGAGAAATATCTGTTTAGGTCTTCTGACTGTTTCTCGATTATTTTTTTTGATACTGAGTTATATATACTCATACTGAGTATGAGCATGAGTTGTTTGTGTATCTTGCATGTTAACCTCTTGTTGGCCACATTGTTTGCGAATATTTTATTGAATCCTGTAGGATGTTATGTTATTTTGTTCATGGCTTCCTTTCCTGTGCAAAAGCTTGTATGTTTGATTAGGTCCCATTTGTTTATTTTTGCTTTTATTTCTTTTGTCTTGGGAGATTGAGTTATTGATCTTAATTATAATCAATGATCTATATTCATCAAGATTTACAAGTATATTAGATTGCATGAATGTTTGATTTGCCAAGAAGCACTAAAGAAAAGAAGCAGTAACAACAACCGTTGAACTTGTATGTGCTAAGCTTTGTGCTATTTGCTAAGCAGCAGGCTGCCACATTTTCTCATTTAATTTCCCAGCATTCTTTAGCATTATCCCCACATAACAGATGAAAAAACTGACGTTTGGAAATTCCCTTTGTACAGATAGGACGGCACAGGTTCTAATATTCTCTGATTCTAATACTCTTGGTTTTTCTACTATACTAACTGCTAGTAAGAAAATTTAAAAGTGTCTAGAGATACTTAAGTGTGATTCACTTTAATTTGGCTGTCATTTTGTATTAGGTTCAAGATTAGTTACAAAATCAAGATTGGATACTGATGTAGGTAGTTTTTATTGGGTCATTAACTGTCCATCTTGATACTGATTAACATATGATAATAGTAATATTAATAATATGCTAGTAATAGGTATAGTGATTAATCTGTGTTTAATTAAAGACACGACATTTTAGTTAGCCTGTAGCTTTTATCCTTGGTAAAAATATAATTTCTATTAGGCATCTAGAAATAATTTACAGATCCTCAAGGCTATCATAATGAAACTTCAGATTTCTCATTGCCTCAGTGAGAGGCTAGGTGAGGTATTAAAAGAACTTCCTGTGCATAAGTCACTTATCATTGAAATTCATTTTTAGAGGATACTTTTAGTACAAAAGAAGGTGACTTATGCTATCAACTGTGGTACAGTTCTGTGCTATGATGCTAGCTTGTTAAAGAAATGCTTGTGTTATAATGAAGGCCTTCTGGAAAATTTGGTTATATTGAACCTGTAACAGATCTGGCCCTTATGGAATTCTATATAAGAGATTAATGTGTTTCTAAATTCTACTCTCTTGGAACCTAGAAAAATGTACATAACTGGATTTTCTTCCTGGAGATTCTGATTTAAGTCTGGTTTAAAGGGGAAAGGTGAGGCTGTGTATATGTTGGTAAATTTCCCCAAATGTTTCTCATGAGCTCCCTTCTCTCTGCCAAGTGAGACTCACAAGGGAAGAAAAGAATTATTCCCCTCATCCATTTGACAAATGCTTCATATTTACCTTCAAAGTCTTCAAAGACAGTCAACACATTGTCATGACTTCCTTTTTTAACCTTGATGCTAACCGTTCCTTAGGCTCCAGGTCTGTTTTACCAAATATCTTGTACACATTCTGGTTTGAATATCTTGTGATCACTTGAAATGTCCAAAATTCAATTCATTGTAGATAGGATAGATTGCATGAATTTTCTATAAGAAAACTAGGGTTCCAGGCTGTATTAGTTATCTCTTGCTATGTAACAAATTACTCCAAAACTTAGTTTAAAAATACAGTTTCTGTAGGTTAGAGATCTGGATGCAACTTAGCTAGTTGTCTTTGCCTCGAGGTTCGAACCTGTGTCTTCTGCAGCTCCTGCATTGCCAGGTGGATTCTTTACCACTGAGCCACCTGGAAAACTCCAAGGTATCTCACAAGGCTGTAGTCAAAGTGTTGACCAGAGCACAAGTCTCACCTGAAGGCTTGACTGGAGGGGGTTCTGCTTCCAAATTCACTCCTTCCAAAATTCCTCATGGATTGTTCGTCTGAGATGTCCCTAGTTCTTTGCCATGTGGACCTCTCTGTAGGGCAGATTGCGACACTGCATTTGGCTTTGTTCAGAATAAGTGAGTGAGAAAGTGAGAAAGAGAATCCAAGAGGAACGTTATCAGAAGAAGTTATAGTCCATCACTTTTGCTGTCTTCTGTTGGGCTAATGCCCAACAGGACATAGACATTGGGAGGTGAGGATCATTGGGGGTCATCTGAGAGGATGCCTACCACAGATACAGAGGTACCCAGGTGAACTGGTGTCACAGACATGACTTGAAGTCCAAGTCATGCCTGTGACTTGGACTTGTTATCACTTGAAAATTACATTCTCTGTTCAGCTGTTAATGCTCAGATCCGTATTTAGTATTTATAAACTCTTCTTGTTTTTTTTGTTTGTTTTCAGTTTTTGGTTCATGAATTTTATTTCTGTTTGTCTCTAAGAAATGTAAGCATAGAATATTAATAGACTTCAGTTTTGTTCTATAATGTTAAAAATTAAAAAGCGAATTGATGCTCCCTGCTTCCACTGCAGGGGGCATGGGTTTGATTCATGCTTGGGGGACTAAGATCCTGCATCCTATATGCCACGTTGCTTGGCTGGAAAAAAAAAAAAAAAAAGAGAGAGAGATGGATAGGGCTGGGCGTAACAAAATTCAGGGGCATAGACTAGAAGAAGGTCAGAAGCAAAAGGTTGTGTTGAGGATGGCAGGAAAGCACTAGGAAGAGCAGAATAGGCAGCAGTTGACATTTAGGGTTCAGAATATCTATGAGAAAAGACGTAGGTGTGAAATTCAGACGAACATCCTGAGAATCATGGATCAGAGTAACTGCCGGGGTCCAGCCCCGGTGGATCCAGGGAATTCGAAGCGGGGATGGCGTCGGCGAGGATCAGGAAACAATTGCTTAATTAAACATTAATTAAGGATATAAAGAGTGGTTAAATAAGGATAGCTCAGTGAGGAAATTCAGTGGAGAAAAGAGGCTGAAATAAGGATAACTCAGTGAGGAAATTCAGTGGAGAAAAGAGGCTGAATAATTCAGCCAGAAGGTGAGAGAAAGAACGACATAGGGAGACCAAGTTTTGGTGAACAGGGCCCACACTTTATTTTCCAAAGTAGTTTTTATACCTTAAGTTATGCATAGAGGATAATGGGGGAAGGGGTAGAGTCATGCAGTAAGCCAGGCTTTCTTCCTGCAAACTTATCATATGCAAAAGTTTAGGTGATTTGCATCATCTTCTGGCCCGGGAGGCCTGTTAACATTTTAAGACCCTTTCTTCAGAAAACTTATTTTTCTCTAAAGGTGATGAGTCAGGTGCCACCCTCCAAAAGCATTAGATAAAGTTGCATTCCTATAGGGCAAAGGTGTGGTGGGCTACAACGAGAAAAAGAATTAACTCAAGGGTCCAAGGTTACAAACATTAAAACTACTAATTACACCAATTATATTAATCAATACACTGCCAGGGACACAGCAGATAAGGGATATGGAAGCTTAGCAGCAAACATTGGCCCAACAAGTGAAAAACCCTTCACCAATACAATTTCTAATCAATCTTTTAACTGCTCAAAGGAATCTATATTTAGACAGTTTAGAACATCTCATGCCTCTCACAGTTGGGAGGCTCTGAACAATCACATGTGGCCGGAAAAACCTATTCAGGCAGGCTAGAGGACTTCCAAAGGAGTTTGTAGGTTGAAACACTGTCACACCCAGGAACTTTATTAACTGGAGCTGTAAGTTAACTCTTTTTTTCAGAGAGAGGTAGTAGGGGACAGCCCCCCGTAAAGTCAGAGGTGTAGGTGAGAGCACAAAGCAGAAAGTAGGCAGACTCTGGTTTTGGGGGTAGATGCTCAAGAATTTCCAGGGGGACTCCTGAGGCTCGATCCCGCTTTTGCGTATGCTGAGCCTCCTTCCTCATGACCTTTGCCATGGGTGGAGCTTCTCATGCCAGCTCCTGGGATCTCCCCCTTTTTTATTTCTTAAAACAGCCAACTGCAGCTCAGTTGCGAGCTTCTGAATATTCTGCCAAAGAATCCTGACAACATAAGGAAGAATGATTATGAGAAGCAAAATGAAAGCACCAACAGATTAGACAGAATGTTTTTTCCTGAAATGAAGTTAGAGAAGGTGTGAAAAAAGTCATTAGCTGCTCCAGCAGTGGTAAAATCCAGTTGAGAGTGTTCCAGGGTCTGTATTTGATTATGAAGTTTCCCTAAGTCCAGGCCAATGTCAGCTGTTCCAAACACCTGAGATATGATTTTTGATATTTTCCCATTCATAATCTGTCTCATTTACCTTTAAAGATGTCACGCATATCCACCTGTAATCAGCATTTCATGACAGAGCCATTTTCACTTTTAAAGCCTGTAACTCAGTCCCAATATGGATTATTGCCTTCACCAAGGCATCTACCCTCATCTCCAACTTTCTATCTATAGCTTCCTGTGTTGCTAGAGTTAAAGAGACATTTTTAGACATGGTATCAACATATTCGGCAGTATGCACTTGTTGAGTCAATGATATTGCTGCCACAGTAACAGAAGCAATTGCTGCTATTAAAGCTGCTATTCCCAGGATAAGCAAGCCCACAAACCGTCGCGATCGCATTAAATCCTGTGGTTGTTGTAATACAGAAAGACCAAAATTATCATATCAATAAGTGGTTACATCATAAGATAAGGTGGACGTTGTAACACTACAAAGAAGCAAACATTATATTGAGGGTTTAAACAAGATGAGAGCATACATTGTTCACAAGTTACTATATTGGGTCCACCAGTGAAAGTCACATGTACATTAAGTTTTCCAGAATCGTTGGTAAAGAGAAAAACATAAGGAGAGGGTAGACAAGCCAAAACAGAATAAGTAGAATTATTTTCTGGTTGGAGTTCGCGCTGCAGCAGCCCCGTCAGTCTCACTGGGATTTCGATGTTTATCTTGCCTCCCCTTCTGGTGGGCTCCTCTTTTGTGATCGAAGCAATGGGGGAACCGGATGTCTGGGGGACTGCAACATGGCGAATCAGCCTGTCCCGGATCTAAATTGGAGAATCTGCATCCTGTGGAAAAATACAAGCACATCCTTGACCGCTAGTTAATAATGGGTCAGGACCCTTCCATTGTCCTGAGAGGAGGTCCTTCCATTTGACTAATGGCTTTGCATCTAATTGCTCCAGGCACCAATGATGAAGCATTGCAGTAGTTCCGGCCGGATCAGTATTTAGAATATTTATTACCAAAAGAGCATGTTGCAAGATTTGATGGGGAGAGCTATACTTAAACTCCCCTTCTTTTAGTTTTTGAATTTGGATTTTTAATGTTTGATGCCAAGCACAGTACAGCTGGAGTTTGACTTCGGTTTCAGACCAGATAGGACAGGATTATGTGTAGCCATTGGACAGTGTGGACCGAGAGGTATGAGCAGTTGTGATGGTAGATTCTGTTGGTGCTACTGATGATCACTGGGAGCTTTGTTAGGAGCTGTATTCCTCACAGCAGGGAACGTTCAGAACTGCAATATTGATTATTTTCCCTTTTGAACCAAGTCTTCCTTCTCAGTATTTCTGATTGTGTCCATGGCACTCTTAATTCTCCTTATGGCTTCCTCCCAAACTCTTTGGCTCCTTTCTCTCTTTCCTCTCATATCCAATTGGCCCCAGATAATTGTTCAGTGTAAAAATATGAAAGTAGCAGCTAGTAAACTGTGGAACTCAGACAAGTTATTCAGGCATTCATTCAGTGTACATCAGTTTTGTACCTGTGCTAATTATCAACCTGGATATTTGCTGTATAACAAGGTATTTACTAGCCATTCAAGTTGAGCACTTGAAATATGGCTAATGTGACAAAAAAAAATTTTAAGTATTTAAAAATTTTATGTATTTTACATTTAAAATAGAAGGTAGTAGGGTAACATTTTTCTGTTAAACACAAATTTATTATTTTGGTAGGACTGGATTTTACTTTAACCACTGAATATTTAGCATCTATGTTGAGATATACTCTAAGTGTAGAATGTATAATGGATTTTGAAGACTTAGTATGAAAAAAGCCTATAAAATATCTCATTAATAATTTTTATACTGATTATATCTGAAATGAGAAATATTTTAGATACCTTACATTAGACAAAGTATTACTATTGAGACTATCTTTACTCATTTCTTTTTGCTTCTTATTTTTAATTTATTTTTCAAGTTATCTGTAATGATGGTTGATTTGAAACAGTTCTTCTGAGCATGAGGGCTCTTTCTTGCATCAAATGAGTCAGCACTCATAGAGGGGGAGAAAAAAAAGGTACTTGTCACTTTGAAAGTCACAGATAATTTATCTTTCTATAATTAGATTAGGAGGGAAAAAATGAAGAACCCGCTGTAGCAGGAAGAAGCAAGGGCCTCTCATTTGATGAGATAGATATTCAGTTACTATGCATTTCCATTGTTTTTCCATGGCAGAGGCTTGGGAACTTGCAGGCCTGAAGCCGCATCACTCGGGCTCCATAACGATGTTGCCTGGCTGGCAGGGCTGTGGTTACCACAGTAGTTGGCCGTGCCTCCAGACAAATGGGGTGCCGGTCTGTTCCTACAAATCTTTATCCCCGTGTTCATCGTGAGGAGGGCACCTGTTTTGTGCGCTTGGTCAGAGTCTCTTGTCCAAGGTTCCTGGATGACTACATCCTGCTCAATACAGCTTTTGTCATCACAGCTTGACATATGCCTGATTTCAGCCAGAGGAGCCTGATGGTAGGCACTGAAGGGGCAGATAGCCAGAGTTTTTAAATAGTCAGGATTATTCTTTTTGTACTTGATAAGATGATAAGGAAATCTGCAGGCACATATCTGATTTTTTTTAAATCATAGGGACATTGTAATAGCCTTTCAGGGTCCAGGGTATCCATGTACGTTTCTTCCATGTTGGAAATGAAGGAGCCAAGTCCAAGTGCTTGGCCGAGTCACGCTCTCCCCATAGTCACCCATGTTTAAAATGTGACCACTAGAAAATTTAAAATACATATGTGGCTTATTATATTTCTGTTAGACAGTTATTAGTAGGACTACATGATTGTTTTTTATCTTTTTCTATTAAAATTCTTGGAGGGTAATCAGTCCTTACAGCTTTTCCTCTCAAAAGGTTTTTATTACCTTTCCAACCCCTATGTATATATTTTCTCTAACAATGATCTCCAAGATGAAGGAACTTTTATAATACTGAAAACAACTTGGAAATGAAATCTTTGTTTCATATTTCTATACCCTTCTCTAGAAATTCTCAATTGACCTTTGAACATCAACAAGAATTTTGAGCAATTTTGAGAAATTGTGATGTTCTTTGTCACTGTGTATTATATTTGGCTCTTCTTAAATTGTCAACAATTTCAAGAATCATGTGCCTGAAATTTAAGCAAATTACCAGTAGATGGGAGCCTTGCAACTTTTGAATCAGTGAGGACTTTTATCCTACCTTTAAGACCATAAACTGTATGCTACCAAATATTGAATAACTATATGTTGAGTGCTTACGAAGTTAAACTCATACCATCTCAGATATGAATAACGTAAGTGTCCTTCCGGTGTCCACCATAAAATCTGTGGCTTATGAACACACACTTGCTCCTTTCTTCTTATTTCCCATCTTGGGAGGGCCAAGTGGCCCCGTTCTGCTTCCTTAATCCCATCTAGGTTCTTCATGGAGACCTTGTTGAGGATCTGCCATTGTTGTTGTTTAGTTGCTAAGTTGTGTCCGACTCTTTGCAACCACATGGATTACTGCATGCCAGGCTTCGCTGTCCTTTACCAGCTCCCAGAGTTTGCTCAAACTCATGTCCCATTGAGTCAATGATGCCATCCAACCATCTTATCCTCTGTTGTACCTTTCTCCCCTTGCCTTCAGCCTTTCCCAGCATCAGGGTCTTTTCCAATGAGTCAGTTCATCCCATCAGGTTGCCAAAGTGTTGGAGCTTCAGCTTTAGCATCAGTCCTCCCAATGAATATTCAGGACTGATTTCCTTTATGATTGACTTGTTTGATCTCCTTGCAGTCCAAGGGACTCTCAAGAGTCTTCTCCAACCACAGTTCAAAAGCATCAATTCTTCAGTCCTCAGCTTTCTTTATGGTCCAGTTCTCACATCCATACATGACTCCTGGGAAAACCATAGCCTTGACCGTACATTAAAAACCTTTGTTGGCAAAGTAATGTCTCTGCTTTTTAATATGCTCTCTAGGTTGGTTATAACTTTTCTTCCAAGGAGCAAAGCGTCTTTTAATTTCATGGCTACAGTCACCATCTCAGGTGATTTTGGAGCCCCCACCCCAAAATAAAGTCTGCTACTGTTTCCATAATTTCCCCATCTATTTGCCATGAAGTGATGGGACTGGATGCCATGATCTTAGTTTTTTGAATGTTGAGTTTTAAGCCAGCTTTTTCACTCTCCTCTTTCACCCTCATTAAGAGGCTCTTTAGTTCCTCTTCGCTTTCTGCCATCAGGGTGGTGTCATCTGCATATCTGAGATTATTGATATTTCTCCCAGCAAACTTGATTCCAGCTTATGCTTCATCCAGCCTGGAATTTCACATGATGTACTCTGTATAGAAGTTAAATAAGCAGAGTGACAATATACAGTCTTCACATATTCCTTTCCCAATTTGGAACCGGTCTGTTGTTCCATGTCTGCTTCTGTTGCTTTTTGACCTGCATACAGGTTTCTCAGGAGGCAGGTCAAGTGGTCTGGTATTCCCATCTCTTTCAGAATTTTCCACAATTTGTTGTAATCCACACAGTCAAATGATTTAGCATAGTCAATGAAGCAGAAGTAGGTGTTTTTCTGGAATTCTCTTGCTTTTTCTGTGATCCAATGATATTGGCAATTTGATCTCTGGTTACTCTGCCTTTTCTAAATCCAATTTGTACATCTGAAAGTTCCTGGTTCACATACTGTTGAAGCCTAACTTGAAGGATTTTGAGCATTACCTTGTTAGCATGTGAAATGAGTGCAACTGTGCAACAGTTTGAACATTCTTTGGCATTGCCTGTCTTCAGAATTAGAATGAAAGCTGACCTTTCCCAGTCCTGTGGCTACTGCTGAGTTTTCCACATTTGCTAGCATATTGAGTGCAACACTTTCACAGCATCATCTTTTAGGATTTGAAATAGGTCAACTGGAATTCCATCACTTCCACTATCTTTGTTCGTAGTGATGCTTCCTAAGGCCCACTTGACTTTGCACTCCAGGATATCTGGCTCTAGGTGAGTGATCACACCATCGTGGTTATCTGGGTCATAAAGATCTTTGTATAGTTTTTCTGTGTATTCATGCTACCTCTTCTTAATATCTTCTGCTTCTGTTAGGTCCATACCATTTTTGTCCTTTATTGTGCCCATCTTTGCATGAAATGTTCCCTTGGTATCTCTAATTTTCTTGAAGAGATCTCTAGTCTTTCCCATTCTATTGTTTTCCTCTGTTTCTTTGCATTGATCACTGAGGAAGGCTTTCTTATCTCTCTTTGCTATTCTTTGGAACTCTGCATTCAGATGGATATATCTTTCCTTTTCTCCTTTGCCTTTTGCTTCTCTTCTTTCCTCAGCTATTTGTGAGGTCTCCTCAGACAACCATTTTGTCTTTTTGCATTTTTTTTCCTTTGGGTATAGTTTTGATCACTACCTTCTGTACAGTGTTACAAACCTCTGTCCATAGTTCTTCAGGCATTCTATCAGATCTAACTAATGCCTTGAATCTATTTGTCACTTCCACTGTGTAATCATAAGGGATTTGATTTAGATCATATCTGAATGGCCTAGTGGTTTTCCCTGCTTTCTTCGATTTACAGCCTTGTCTAACTCAATGAAACTATGAGCCATGACGTGTAGGGCCACCCAAGATGGAGGGATCGTGGTGGAAAGTTCTGACAAAATGTGGTCCACTGGAGAAGGGAATGGCAAACTACTTCAGCATTCTTGCCTTGAGAACCCTATGAACAGTATGAAGAGGATCTGCCCTATCCTCCATCTGATTCCTGAGCCTGAAATTCTGCAAATTCTCTGTGGGGTCCCCTTCCTCTTACCATGGTGGGCCTCATGGCAGGCTGCTTTGGATCTCAATGCATACCTTTACCATCCTTTCCATTGCTTCCTTTGTGGGAGCATATGGAATCTTCTGACTTGTCCACTTGAAAGCTAGGGAGATGATGCTTTCCCTGGCCAGACTTGTCCACTCTCTTTATGCTGCTGGGCCCACCCCATGTTGGCGTAGGACACCCTGCCCAGTGTATTTCTCCCAGGCAACCAAATGGGAGGCACAGCATGCAGAACTCTACTTTCAATGTCCCCCGAGCTCCCTGGTTTCGCTAATACCCCTTCTCCACAAGTCTCTAGGTCAGACACTGGAGCAGCACCAGTCTCCTGTGTTCCACCTCCGCTTGCCTCTCCTGTCTCTCTCTCCCTCTGTGCCTTCCCCCACCTCCACCCCAAAGCACTCTTACTGGTCTTATTCTTTTGCTGAATGGAAGGAGCCTTTGTGTCAAGCCTCTGTTCTCTCTAGATTTTATTTCCTTTTGTCTCTTACAACCCCAACATCATATTTGAGCCTTAAGGCGAGTAGAGATGAGAAGATCAATTTACACCCTAGAGTAACTGGTTCAATAAAGATTTTCAAAATATTGTACATGAACCAAATGTATTTTCACATAATTTTCTAATGTGTGCTAGAAGCAGAAATGTCACTTTGAACATTTTTTTGGAATGAAGGGAAGATAAGAATTTATGTCCAAAATAGGATTAAATAGACTTTAACATATCTTTTTAGTATTCTGAGACGTGTGATGGCTTGTATAAAAATCACTTCTCTTGGTCAGTAGTATCTTGTAACCTCTTTACTGCATGATGTCATGATTTGCCCAAAGAATCAAAACTGTTCTTTTTAGTTTAGAAAACTAGACACTCGGCTTATCTAAATGGACTGTCTGTATCCCCTACAGGTATAATTATAATGAGATCTTATTTTCTGCTTCTCCTAAGTTAAATCTAAAACCACAGGTCAAATATATGTCTACCTCTTCCTTATTCTTTGTTCCCAGAACTTTTCTTTTTCTATGAAAAGAATTAGAGAGCAAGGATGAGATGTATTTGATGGTTCATGATCTTCTTTGTCAGACTTTTTTTCTCTGATTCTGTCCTAGCTTATGAACACACAAAAACACATCTATTTGAATTCGGCTGATATCTTCCATGAAAAAAATAAGTCAGTCTCATCCCTCAGCATCTACTAAAGATATCAGGCAAATTTGGGTGGGGGGGGGTGGATCTTTCTTATTTTTTATAGCATTCAAATATTTTAAATGAGCAGTTGTTTTCTATAGGTTAAATCAATCCAATACCAGTAAGACAGATTGAAATGAGGCAATAACTAATTTCCAGACAGTATTTAGAATCTGGTGTAGTAAAAAGTTTGATTCTCTAGATTGAGAATCAAAAAAGAAAAAATTCTAGTACAGCTCTGCTATCATTGCATATGTATTTTTGAGTAGCTCATTAATTTTGCTGGGTAGAAATTCCTTCTACTATAAAAGATGGAGTTACACAAACAGTTCTTCTCACTCTGATAAAAATCTGTGATTCTAATAGCTAGAGAAGGAAAGTGACCACATAGACTGAAAAAACAGACAAGGACACATTTCCATCAGCTACCCCCACTTCTAACTATGCCCTTATATATTTCCTTCCAAACCAACAAGGGATATGGACTGTCTGGCAGAGTCACCAGGACAAAGGATTAAAGGAAGAAAAAGGGATCCAGATGTTTCCATTTGGAGTAATTGAATTTTCAGACACATCTAATTCAGATGAGCTCTATCCGTGGACAACCGAGCCAAAGACATGAAGGGGACTCTTCTAATTCAACTGGGTTCTTGTGATACCACTTCCCATTTAGCACTCTATCAATATTACCCCCTCACATGTCTGTGATGACATGGTAGGAGTCAAGAGGAAGGACACCCTTAATCAAAAAGCAAATTAAAATCTCCAGGCCCCCAGTGGTTTCACAGTAGTATTTACTGCATGCCCACTTAGTACAGAGTACTGTTTTAAATGCTATGATGAAAAGGTACAAAAAAGTAAGAATAATGGTACTCCAAAAAGTTCTCAATTTAATTGAAGAAAACATGAACACTATAAAAAACTCCCCTTTATGGCCTTTTAAAAACCTCATATAAATAGCAAATGTTTTTATCTGCACATTAAATGTTTCCTTTAATCTTCCAAGGTTAGGCTCACATATAAATTTTATTAATTAAACCAAGAAGAAGGGGCCAAAATTTGCATCCTGCTTGGAAATTTCGATCTTCATCTACCAAGTCTTTTAAATTGTGGGGTAGATTTTTAGCTTAAGAAATGAATAAGAAACTGAAAGCAGCAGCAGACAAGGTAAGCAGGCAATTTACCGTCCTTTTCACTTTTGGGAGTGAAAAGCGGGAACTTTTAGGAAATACACAAGTAGAGCAAAGTGGAAATGTTTTAGGTAAACTAGGAAATATGAGTGCTCTTGCAATAAAGAAAATGCTGTATCTCAGGAACTGATGTGATTGGAATGAGCTTTACTTTGGGTCAGAATGTTGAGGCAAGAAGTGCAGGAGAACTGCATAAGCTGTCTGGGTGAGCCTTTCCTCAAGCCTGGAAAATTTGAGGTGACTTCTGTCACCTATTTCTTCCCCCCTTACCAATTTGTTGCTTTACATAAGCACTTGTTTTGTTATTGAGACCAGGTTTGAGAGTATGGAGTGAATACTTAACTCCTGTTAAGGAGTTGGTTGCTGGCTAGTACAAATAAGCCTTGAGAGTGACTGACAACACTTAGGTGTGCCACCAGGCATTGTAGAATAAATTGCCAAATAAGTTGTACGGACAATCAGTTACAAGTTAGACAGACAGAGATCATGTTAGGATGGGTAAGGAAAAGATGTGGGATTCAAGTTAGGTCTTCAGGGATAATGGAAAATTGCAGTTTATAAAGTGAGTGGAATATTGTGTTTATCATTTTTTTTCTCCAACCAGCAAATGACAAACTATTAAATACAGACACCAACAACAATAACAACAGTAACGAAAAATCTGTTAACAAAAATGGCAAAGTGTTACAAGCTCCACTATATATAATGGGTCTTATGAATCATTAAGAGAAGAACAAACATTTCTGTAGAGAAATGGACTAAAGACATGAAAGAACAATTAATGAAGAGATATGAATGGCCAGTATACATTTGAAAATTTATTCATTTATTAGTATGAAAAAGTGAAAAGTAATGTGATAAAATGGTGGGAGTAGGTGGAAGGAATGGTCCTCTTAGGACTGGTGGTAGGAAAGGCTATGTTTGGATAATATTTTTAGAAAGTCAATTTAGCCATATTAATCAATAAGTATCTTCTAAGCCAAAAAGCTGTTTTGATAATGCTACATAAGTGAAACAATAGTACCTTGAAGGGGATTCCATCTTCCACCTTCCTGGTCAACACTCTTCTCTCTTCCTGAAATCAGAAAGTGTGATTTCAGAAGTATCACTTTTAGAAATCCATCCTAAAGAGATAATCAGATAATTTCACAAAGATCAAGTACATGCAAGGGTGTTCAATATGGTACCATATATCTTAATGTGAAAAATTAGAATCAATTAGTAATACATCAATAAGATACTCAATAAATTTGGTACATTTGTAGGATAGAAACTGAGAAGGTTGTCACTGAGAAGGTTGTTGTGCATTGATATTCTTTGATATATTTAAAAGAAAAAAAGTTTGAAAATAGTATGCTATAGTCATCTCTCACTATCCACAGAAGATTGGTTCTAGGAGCCCCTGTGTGTAACCAAAATCTGTAGATGCCCAAGTTCCTTATATAAAATTGTGTAGTACAATGAATTCAGTTGGTTTTCCACATCCAGTGGTTTTCCATCCTAGGATTCAACCAACCATGGATGGAAATTTTGATACACAGTTGGTTGAATCTGCAGGATTCAACCTGTTGAATCTGCGGGAAATCGTTGGAAGGCTGACTGTATGATAAGACCCTATTTATGTGTAGTACATCCATCCATATATATTAGCTATATTATCTGTGTGTATTAGATATAAATACATATACCTACATATATCTTAGATACATTTCTAAAGGGCAAATATAGAGGTAGAGTTGGTTAGGTCTGTTTTTTTAATAATTTATATTATTTGAATTTTACTTAGTGAATATGTGTTATCTTTATAAATTATACTGTTAAAATAAAAATACTTTGAGAAAAAAAGCAATGTCCATAAAAATAGGTATAGAAACACCTTTATAAAGTTGTTCCTCATAGAGATTCTCAATATAAGTTACTGGTGTTCCTCTAAGCCATATTTAGTGCAAAAAATCTGAAAAGATATATGTCTCTACATGTCTCTCTTGATCCAAGGATATTTTTAAAATAATATCTAAATGTGACATTTAAGCCATTTCATCCAAATATTGTTTGTCTAACTGATCTTTTGAAAAAATATTGCACTGCAGTGAACTTGGATTTTATTTTATGACAACTCCTTGGAGTGCATCTGGTCTATATAGTTGGTTGCCCTTGAAGTTGTCTTAGCCATTAATTCTAAGGACAGGATTAACATCCTTTTGTTGAAGCTAAGGAAACTGTTAATGTTGGAAGAACATGCTTGCATAGACGATCATCCTACCTCCTCCCTTAAGTAAGGACTCTTGAGTTTTTCTGCAGGAAAGAATTTGAATCCTCTTCAGGGTACAGTCAAGATCCTACTACTGTTTCTTTTATGTGGTATCATCAAAATAGCTTTGGCTTAGAATTTTGAGGCAGTTGTAAAAGTATGGTTATTTTGGCCAAACTACCATAAACTCTGTGACATATACATGTAAAATAAATGCCTCTCAATGAACATGCTAATTTGGTATTTGTCCTCCCTTAGATACTGTATGACAGGGTGGCTAAATGACAGAGTGTTGTATGGTATAGTTATTTACAAAGCAGAAGAAAAATCTTCCCCAAATAATAAGTATATTTTAGAATAATCAATTTGTCTTAGCCCTATTTCTGGTGCTAAATATCTACAGGAGAAAATTATCTCCTAGATTCATTCTTAATTTAAGATAGAAATACGTATATCTTTTATGCATATCTTTTATGCAAACAAAAACAATATGTTTTTGTTTGCATAAAAAAGAAGTCTTGTCACAAATGGCAGTAAATTTTAGAAAAATCTCTCTCCCCCTCTCTCTCACACACACAGGATTCCCAAGCTCCATCTACTTCAAATCTATAGCATCTCACATGGTGAAGCCTGAGCACATGCATTTTTAAAGCACTGCAGGCAGTTCTGATGGGCACCCAGATTGAGAATATTCCTCCACTGGGCAAGCCATCTGGCCCACTTAGTGTCCCTGGCAAATAAAATGTGGGCCTTCCACTGCAGGACTTAAAATAGTATTGGGTTTGGAACCAACTAGCTCCTGGAACAAACTGTCCAAAAGACCTCTAAGGTTGAGGCTAGTCTTTTGGGGGTTTTGGTGAAAATTTTTTTCCAGGAAAATTTCTTGCTATTTTTTTTTTTATTATTGTAAAAGTAACACATTTACTATAGAAATTGTGAAAATTATAAAAGAGCACAAAGGAAATAATAAAACCACCTGGAATTCTATCAACTAGATATAACCACAACATTGCCCATATTCTTTCAGATTCTTTTTATATATCACCAGAAATTTGTTGTACATGCAATCTGTAACATGCAATATAGCAGAAGCATTTTCTCATGTTAATATTCTTCTATGAAATCATGCTCATTGGCTATAAAATTTTTTTCTCATAATTATTGCTTTTCTACTTTTGGAAAATTATTGATTTTCTATTTTGGAAATTTTAGCTTTTCAATTTGAGTCATTAAAAAAAGTCTTGAAATGATCCTCCTTGAACATAAATCTTTATGTACATTTTGAGTACTTCCTTAAGAATCCACAAGTGGGATTAGTGGGTTAAAAAAGAATATTCATGAGGCATTTTATAAATACTTAATGCTTTATTATCCTTAGGAAAGGATATACTAATTTTATATTTTGTCTAAAATTTACAATCCTTGAATCCTTATTAATATTGAATGTTTTTATTATTTTTGTCTCATTATGCCTTATATTTATTTTCCAGTTAGGAAGGTTGCCTTTTCCTGTTGATGTAAACTCTTTGTTCACATGTGTAGTGTAGACCATATTTTTTCTACTTTATTTACTTAAAAGTTTTCCTTGTGGTGATTTTGGATGTACAAAATTTTGTAACTACTCTTTGAGAACAATTCACAATTCAAATATGTACCTACAAAATAGAGTCAGCCTTGGAAAGATCATCAATATGGCAAGCATGAGGCACCCTCACCCCACATTCCACCACCCCAAGCTCTAAATTCAGTGCTCTCTCCTGCCTAATCGTATCTGCTGCTGCTAAGTCGCCTTAGTTGTGTCCGACTCTGTGCGACCCCATAGACGGCAGCCCACCAGGCTCCCCCATCCCTGGGATTCTCCAGGCAAGAATGCTGGAGTGGGTTGCCATTTCCTTCTCCAATGCGTTAAAGTGAAAAGTGAAAGTGAAGTCGCTCAGTCGTGTCCGACTCTTCGCGACCCCATGGACCAGAGCCTACCAGGCTCCTCCATCCATGGGATTTTCCAGGCAAGAGTACTGGAGTGGGGTGCCATTGCCTTCTCTGAACCATATCTAGTTTAGCAAAAAATCATTTATACCTTGGTATGCACTTAAGTCAAGTTTAACATCTCAAGAGGTACTCAGATCTTGAAGCCCTGTCTGTAGTTAAGCATCTGTCTTGTTAAAGAACTTTTAGGTATCAAGTGATAGGCTAGAAAAGGGAAAAATCAATTCCGCAACTATTTACAGAACACCTGCAGTGTAACCATAACCAAATCGACCGAGCAGCAGTCACCTACATGTGAGGGCAGCTGTGCGATCGTGCTTCATTGCAAACAATATTTTTAAAACATTATTGATAAAAATGTACTTCTTGTTTTATTTAATTAATAGTAAGAGTATAAAATAAGATGGTGTTAATGTAGAGCTGAGACTTGGGGATATAATGACTGGCTCAGATTCTTCAGTGGGTGTTTAGTGTGACACATTAAAATGCAGAGTGACCCACTACAAACTCAATGCTTAGCAAAGGAACTGTTATTTTTAAAAAGCTTCTGAACATTAAGAAAAGACATAGGAGCCAAAATAAAAAAGCTAGAGAATTTTCCAAAATCTAACTGATGCTAACATGTGGTTGAGTATGAATGTAGCTGCAGATTTAATGGAATTTTTGGTTTTCTTTTATTTTCTATATTTCAGAGACTGCATATTCATTTGCAATATTTTATTACAGCATGAGGATTTTATTTCATGTGGTTGAGCTTTTTTTTTTTTTTCAAAATCTCTGTGAGGAAACATATTTTCATGTAATCAAAAGAATATACACATGTATATATATATATATATATAATTTATTTTTGAGTTAGCCTCTTTAGTCAGTACAGCTTGGTTTATACTTGGGTTCTATAGTTAATAGGCCCTGAATGTTCAGTCATTTGCTAAACACAGAGTCAGAAGTTACAAATTTGCTTGCCTCCACCACAGGATGTCATGGATTGTATATATTCATGGCATTTCTTGTCTTCTTCTCCAAACTATTGGCATTCATTTAAAGTCACTTGGATTTGATGGAGGACTCAAAGATATCATCAAGAAGTGGAAAACTGAAATTGATAGAAACTGAAATGGGAATTTGGAGAGAAACAAAAAATAAACAAGATAAATTTAGATACTGTGGCAAACCCATTGTGTCCTAGGGAAATAGTGGAGGAGGAGGGCCCCTGTAATGCTGAGGAGAAATCAGGAGGTGAGGGGTCAAGCGCAATATTCACCTTACTAGCAGGCGTCTAGAGTATGGCTTCCAAAGAGTGTGACTCTGACATATAAGCACAGAGACTGAGATGGTTTTTGGAGAGGACAGTAACACTTGGATAAGACTCATGCCACATATAGCAGGGAAAGGGCATACTCTTAAAAAGAACCAGATCTGATAGCAGCATTGGGCAAGGCACCCTTTGATTAGAAGATATTTAAAAATCCTACCTGAGAGTAGAACAGGTAAAGAATGAAAGGTGAGAGAGAAAGAGAAGGATTATTGTTGGAGATGCTGTTATATTCAGCCTGGAGTAATGAGTGATACGGATAATTATTTTTCTAATGTAGACCTCCCCCCCCAAAAAAGCATAGGGACAAGATTTAACAGATAAAGGACAGTCAAATATTTACCTGTAAACTATTTACTAATCATATTCATCGCTCAATTTTTTTGTTTGTTTTAATCTCAGTTATCTTTAACATTCCCTTATACAAACAGCCTTCACTTCCTTCCCTTCCTTGCCTGCATGTTTGTGTAAACACATGGCCACATCAACTGGAATCACTTAAAATCCATGACCACAAGTGTAGAAGGGGCATTCCATAGCCCCGTAATATTCTTCCCCAAGTCAGAACATGTGACTTTGTTTTCCAACTTTGGTCTTAATTTCCAAGATTGTTTGGGCTATTCTGGGACTCTTGCATTTGAATGTCAATTTTAGGGTCAGACATCAGTTGGGATTTCAATAGGGATTGCATTAAATCTGCAGATCGCTTTGGGGAGTATTGCCCTCTCAACAATATTAAGTCTTCTGATCCACGAAATGAGTTGTCTTTCCATTTATTTAGGTGTTCTTTTACTTCTTTCAATAGTATTTTGGAGTTTCCAGACTGTAAGTTTTGAATTCTATTGTTAAATTTATTCCTAAGTATTTTATTCTTTTTTATATTATTATAAATTGAATTTTTTCTTAATTTTAGTTTTGGATTGTTCACTGCATGTAAATAAAAATACATTGCTTTTTGTATATTGATTGTATATTGATCATATTGTATATTGATATCAATATTGTATATTGATCTTGTATTCTACAAACTTGTTGAATTCATTTATTAGTACTAACAGTTTTTTTTTCAATGGTTTCCTTAGAATTTTCTGCATACAACATTGTGTCATCTGCAAATAGAGATAGTTTTATTTCCTGCTTTTCAATCTGGATACCCTTTATTCCAGTTTCTTGCCTGATTTCCCTGGCTAGAGTCTCTAGTACAATGCTGAATAGAAATGGTTACAGCAGACCTTCCTGTCTTGTTCTGGATCTAAGCTGTTGTTTAAAATCTTTGATGAAGTTCCAGTTCTCTGTCCTTTCAGGAGACTCAACTGCACTTTCATGAAATGCTCATTTGAATCAGATGCAACAATATTCTAGATCCTTCCCCTTATAGTTGGGGCTTCCCTGGTGGCTCAGCGGTAAAGGATCCTCCTGCCAGTGCAGGAGATGTGGGTTCAACCTCTGGGTTGGGAAGATGCCCTGGAGAAGGAACTACCCTTATAGTTGGCATTGACATTTGGAATCCTTAGAACCAGTGGTCAAATACAGTACTATTAGAGATCAAGACTCAGCCCCCATTCATAAGAGTACAGGCTACAATAATAGACTCTAGATTGTTCTATCCTGTTCATGAAAGTCTAGATAGTATTTCAAGAACATTTGAATCAATGCATATACATTTATTTTCAGTGACTTCATCAGTTTCAGCTAATTTTGCCAATAAAACCCCATTTATAGAATTCTTTATGCTAATTAGCCAAAGACTTGAGGTTGGTTAGAAATAATGATACCTGAAGCACTCATAGGGGTGACATCTGGAGAGTAGAATTTTTGATAGAATGTTATTCAAACACACTGAGAAGTCAAATTCTCAGTTAGGACCACTAACCATCCCTAGAGTGTAGCTTAAATTAAAGCATGTGTGTGTGTGTATACACAAATTCATACATGACATATATATTTTAATGCAGAAATATTTAAAATATTTAAAAACAGGTCACAGGCAACATAACATGTTAGTATGGCTGAAACAGAACTTATGATTCCTTATTAAAGATGCTTATCCATGGAACTTTTCGTCTCATCAATTTATGCCATCAACATCACCATCCATAGAGGTGCTTAAGCCCAAAATCTAGGTATTAGCCCTCATATCTTGATTTCTCATCTTTTATAATCTGCCCATTAGCAATTCATTTTGATTCTACCTCCAACTCTTTTATATCCTAAAGCCATCTTCTTTTCTCCTCCGTAATCACCTCCTTAGTCTAAAGCATTCTGCATGCTGCATGCTAAGTTGCTTCAGTTGTATCTGACTCTTTGTGACCCACCAGGCTCCTCAGTCCATGGGGTTCTCCAGGCAAGAATACTGGAGTGAATTCCCATTTCCTTCTCCAGGGAATCTTCATGACCAAGCGATTGAACCCAGGTCTCCTGCATTGTAGGCAGACTCTTGACTGACTGAGCCACAGACTCTCTGGCAGTCCCTGGGAAGCACTTAAATCACTGTAAATATGTCTATCAAGGAAAAAGTGAAAAAAGAGAGAAAGGTGAAGTGATACAGCACGGAGTCTGATGCAGCTTCCTACTGGTCACTGCTCTTACTTCTTTTCTGGGTGCTTCTGAGCCAGCCTCCTAACAGGTGTTCTAGCTTTTTGTCTGTTATCTCTTCTTCCCACTCTATCTGATTCCACTCTTTAAAAAAGCAGCCAGAGAGATCTTTCAAACATGTAAATTAGATTATGTCGCTTCCCTTATTGAAGCCATCCAATGACTTCCAATCACACTTGGAATGAATCCCAGATTCCTTACTGTAGACAGGAAGCCTCCGTGGTCTGGCTCCTGATTAATTCTTTGACTTCATTTCAAACAACCACCCCTCTACCCACTGTGCTTCAGCCACACTAGCCAACATTTTGGATCCTGAAAATGACAAACATTCTTGCCTTAGAGCCTCTGCACCGGCTGTCTGGCTGTCTCTCTGTCCAGATGACTCTTGCCCTGATCTTAGCAAGGCTGCCTGTTTCTCATTATTCAGATCTCAGCCCAAATGTCAACTTCTCAGAGTAGCCTCTCTGACCATGTATTCTTACTTGGATCTACCCTGTCATGCCCTACTATACCTGCCTGTTTTAATTGTCTTCATTATTCATGTTGAGGTACATGTGTCATCTCCTCCCAGCTAAGATGTAAACCTTATTGACAGCAGAAATCTTAGGTTGTGCATATTTTTTTTCCTTTTTTAAAAAATTAATTAATTTATTTATTTTACTTTACAATATTGTATTGGTTTTGCCATACATTGACTTGAATCTGACATGAGTGTACATGTGTCCCCCATCCTGAACCCCCCTCCTACCTCCCTCCTCATCCCATCCCTCTGGGTCATCCCAATGCACCAGCCCCAAGCGTCCTGTATCATGCATTGAACCTGGATTGGCAATTCATTTCACATATGATATTTTACATGTTTCAATGCCATTCTCCCAAATCATCCCAACCTCGCCCTCTGCCACTGAGTTCAAAAGAGTGTTCAATACATCCATGTCTCTTTTGCTGTCTCACATACAGGGTTGTCGTTACCATCTTTCTAAATTCCATATATATGCATTAGTATACTGTATTGGTGTTTTTCTTTCTGGCTTACTTCACTCTGTATAATAGGCTCCAGTTTCATCCACCTCATTAGAACTGATTCAAATGTATTCTTTTTAATGGCCGAGTAATACTCTATTGTGTATATGTACCACAGCTTTCTTATCCATTCATCTGCTGATGGACATCTAGGTTGCTTCCATGTCCTGGCTATTATAAACAGTGCTGCAATGAACACTGGGGGTACATGTGTCTCTTTCGATTCTGGTTTCCTCAGTGTGTATGCCCAGCAGTGGGATTGCTGGATCATAAGGCAGTTCTATTTCCAGTTTTTTAAGTAATCTCCACACTGTTCTGCACCTTTGAACCTCTATCTTGGAGAACAGGACTTGATGCCTAGAAGTGCTCAATGAATATTTATTGAATGATGGACAAGCGGAAATTTAGAGCAGAGCCTGGTGTTTTAATAAAAGACCCATCAAAATTATTATGCTTGGCTGGAATTTTTGGTATCAAATATTATCTAAATAAATGAGTTAAAATCTGGGGGCTCAACACTTCTTTGGGGGCAAAAATCAGTTGCCTGATATTTGTTAGGATAGGATGTACTCAGGATACACTTTGAAAACATTGTGTGAATAATTTAGTTTGTGCATCACTAAATGATCTACAAGTGCTGAGTGGGAGGAGAAAGATGATGAGCCTAGGGGTCAGGATGAGGAGGCTTCAGAGGGCACAGTTATATAGATCTAAAGGTTTTTCTAGTGTTTTCAGCATCTCCCTCCTTTCCTCTCACCACCTTTTTCGTTCTTTTTCTCTGGAAACCCTAACTCATACAATACCAATTCTGTGTCTGTAGAGTAAGGTAGCCATACTGGATCTTCCCTTTGCATTCCAGCCACTCTCCATTAATGTGTGTATTCCTCCACCCTGTCTGTGACCAGTAATGTGCCCAATTGACTCCTTACCCTGTAACTTCCTGTTGGGTGGGGTCAGTGATGAGAGATACAGCAGGAGCCCAGAGTGCACCAGGAGAGTGAGGTTCAGTTCAGTTCAGTTCAGTCGCTCAGTCGTGTCTGACTCTTTGCGACCCCATGAATCGCAGCACACCAGGCCTCCCTGTCCATCACCAACTCCCAGAGTTCACTCAGACTCATGTCCATCGATTCAGTGATGCCATCCAGCCATCTCATCCTCTGTCGTCCCCTTTTGCTCTTTCCCCCAATCCCTCCCAGCATCAGAGTCTTTCCCAGTGAGTCAACTCTTTGCATGAAGTGGCCAAAGAACTGGAGTTTCAGCTTTAGCATCACTCCTTCCAAAGAACACCCAGGGCTGATCTCCTTCAGAATGGACTAGTTGGATCTCCTTGCAGTCCAAGGGACTCTCAAGAGTCTTCTCCAACACCACAGTTCAAAAGCATCAATTCTTCGGCACTCAGCTTTCTTCACAGTCCAACTCTCACATCCATATATGACCACTGGAAAAACCATAGCCTTGACTAGACGGACCTTTGTTGGCAAAGTAATGTCTCTGCTTTTGAATATGGTTGGTTGGTCTAGGTTGATCGTAACTTTCCTTCCAAGGAGTAAGCATCTTTTAATTTCATGGCTGCACTCACCATCTGCAGTGATTTTGGAGCCCAGAAAAATAAAGTCTGACACTGTTTCCACTGTTTCCCATCTATTTCCCATGAAGTGATGGGACCAGATGCCATGATCTTTGTTTTCTGAATGTTGAGCTTTAAGCCAACTTTTTCACTCTCCACTTTCACCTTCATCAAGAGGCTTTTTAGTTCCTCTTCACGGTGACCCTTGTCTTGGCTTTCTCCCTGCCAGGCCACGGGTTAGCAGTGTCTGCATTCCTGTACCCTCCATCTCTGGCCTCGTCCATGGCTCTAGCTCTAGTAACAGTGGAGAGCACAGCTGTCATGGAGTTCTGCCCACTCTCTCCTCTGGCTCTTTAGGTCTAGGTTGGTTGCTAGCACTTTCCCACCCCACCCCCCTAACCACGTGCTTCATCATCCCTCATAGTTTTCCCTTAATCCTGCCCATGGATCTGTATATCACTCTCGCTTTCCCTGTGTGGATAATTCACAACCTTTTAATTTCTTTTTACACACGAGGAGACTGAGGCTTAGAGAGATTTGGTAAGTCCTTCAGGGCTGCGGTTTAAACCAAGGTCTCTGACTTCAGTGGAAGTCCTCGCAGCCTGTACGCAGCAATTCAATTACTGTTCACATTAACTACTCTTTGTGAATCACAGTTTCCCCATTTGCAAAATGAGGTCAGTAACAATAACTCCTTATGGATTTCTAGTTAGTGCTCAATAAATATTAGCTATTGTTATCATTTGCAACAAAAAAAGGACCTCGATAAAGATAGAAATTCCCAGTTTACAGGGTCTTGGTAAGAATGAAGTGGCTAAAAGGTGTATTGCACCAGCATAGGACCTGGCACACAGCAGCCACTTAATACTACCTGCCACTTATAGCAGTCACATCTACTGTCCTTTTCCTAGGCCACGTTCTCTAGGGACAGGATCTTGAATTCTATGTGAGCAAAATGTGAGTTGAGAGGTACTTTATGTACATTGTCTTTGTAAATGTCATAAGGAACTAAGAGGTGAGTTATTCCAGTCTTAAAGATGTGGAAACTAAGGGTCAAAGAGTCAGATAACTTACCTAAGCTCACGACTACATCTGCTAGTGAAGGATCAAGGATTCCAACCCAGACATATCTGACCCCACATTTATTTGAGCCAAGAAAGGCTTGTTAATAGAGCCAGTATTCAGTTGGTAAGCACTGGTATGACAGATCCCACGTTAAATATTGGATAATTTTCTGTTGGGAGGCAAGTGGCTGCTGCCTCAGGGCTCTTGAGCAGAACCTGCCCACCCATTCCTCTTCCCTCCCCATGACCTGCAGCTGCAAAGACAGGTGCTCTGATGCTCTGTGCTTACACCACATCAATTTTTAACATTCAGAGTATTGCTCCTAGAAACAAATCTAGTAATTGAAACTTGAGAATCACATCTCAGAGAAGTACAGAAAAAAGCGAGATGGAGACTTTTTAGAAATTCAAGAAGGACGGGATGTTTTCAGAGCACTGTAGAAAAATCTTATCATTTCTGTACCTCTGTCCTGTGACTGATTTCCTTGGAGGATGAACCCCAGAGGGAGCTTGAAGGTGAGGGGATGGAGGAGTGGCCTTGTCTGTTCCCATCATTCAGAAAGCCCGGTTCTTTTTCGGGCCTTCCCTATTTCATTAACCTTTATTGCACCTCTGCCCTGAACCCCAGGCTCTGGTGATTCTTTCAGAATAACTCAAAGAGAAAATAGGTGTGCACACAATGTGAGGCAGAGAAGGAAAGAGCCAGATTTCCCCTGGCTTCTGGGTTTCAAGTCAGTCAAGCTGGGCTTCCATGTTTTACCTTAAAGAGGGAAATTGGCAGCTTGCTACGAGCCTGAAGGGTGTGCCTCATGTCTGTGATGCTGAGCTGGTAGCCCTTCTGCGTCACCTATAAAGTCACCCTGTCTCCCTGGGAGCCATCCATGTCTGAAGAAGGCTGGCTTTGGGGGTTTTCCTTGTTTAACGGCTGGGGGAGGGAGACATTGGAGATTTGTAGGAGAAAGTCTGCAGAATAGATAGTGAGTTAAGAAAGTCCAAGTCAGGGTTCATGAGATAGAGGTCCTGGGGCTGGTGGAAGGAAGAGGAGGCTAAGGGAATGTCAGTCATTGGGGGATTTGATACCAAAGACAATTTGGCTCTGTTTCCTTGAAGACCTTTCTGCAGTGTGTCAGGCTCTGTCCCTGCTGTGAGGATCTGCCAAGGCCAGCCCTTGCCCTTTATATATTTCCTTTTTCTTTCTTTCTTTCAAAATGGACTTGCCCTGGATTAATAAAGATATGCTGGAGAGCTTCCTATCTCTGCCTGGCGTCATGCTTCAATAAAAATACTACTCCAAACTTTAATCTAAAAAAGTAGAAAAGAATTGAAAAAACATTCACAAAGAAAAAGCAAACCTCTATAATCAAAAGACATAGGGTTAGCGGTGGAAGAAAGGACCAAGATGACACCACGGTGAAATGGTGGCATTTAATCAGGGGTTAGGCAGGGTGTGGGTGAGGCAATTCCAGGATGACAAGAACCAGCCTGAACCCTCTGATGGAACCTTTGTCAAGGTTTGCAAATATTCTGGTGCCCTTGAAAAACCATTTTCCCCCCTGCCCTTAGGTTTTTGTCTTGGCCTAGAGGTGAAAGTGAAATAATCAAAAGTGAAATGCTGGCTCTGTTGACTTTTTTTCAAAGGGAAAACAGTGCTCAAGTTTCATAGGAAACCTCTTGCTTAAGAACGGGCCCGGCTGGTTGCAGGACTTACAGGGCCCAGTGTGGAATGGAGACATCGGGCTTCTCATTCCAAGTGTTAAGAATGTTAAGGTGACAGGTGAGCATGAAACCAAATGTGGGCCCTTCTGAGCTAAGGGTCCCTGTGTGACTACACAGGCCACACTCTCAGAAGCTGGTCTTGCTTAGGAGGGAAAGTGTTAGCCACTCAGTTGTGTCAGACTCTTTGCAACCCCATGGACTGTAGCCTGCCAGTCTCCTCTGTCCATGAGATTCTCCTGGCAAGAATACTGGAGTGGGTTGCAATTCCCTTCTTCAGTGGATTTTCCCAACCCAGGTGTTGAACCTGGGTCTTCTGCATTGCAGGTGGATTCTTTGCTGCCTGAGCCACCGGTCTCTGAAGGTTTATGTTATTCTCATTTTCTGAGTTAATAATACTACTTCCTCCATTTTCAGAGCATCAGGGATTTGATGATTTTGTGCATGTGTGTGTATTTCAGTGCTATTTTTAGGCACTTAAGTTTATTTTCAAAATGGCTCTTTGAAACTCGAGACATTTCTAAAATGCAATTGACAATGTCTTAAATCTAAATCTGAGACAGTAGGACTGTTGCCAGCATTTTAGAGGTCCTACATTTAGAGGTCTCTTGTTCAGCTCTTGTTCACCTTTATGGCAGAAAGTGAAGAGGAACTAAAAAGCCTCTTGATGAAAGTGAAAGTGGTGAGTGAAAAAGTTGGTTTAAAGCTCAACATTCAGAAAACGAAGATCATGGCATCTGGTCCCATCACTTCATGGGAAATAGATGGGGAAACAGTGTCAGACTTTATTTTTTTGGGCTCCAAAATCACTGCGGACGGTGACTGCAGCCATGAAATTAAAACACATTTACTCCTTGGAAGAAAAGTTATGACCAACCTAGACAGCATATTGAAAAGCAGAGACATTTCTTTGCCAACAAAGGTCCGTCTAGTCAAGGCTATGGTTTTTCCAATGGTCATGTATGGATGTGAGAGTTGGACTGTGAAGAAAGCTGAGTGCTGAAGAATTGATGCTGTTGAACTGTGGTGTTGGAGAAGACTCTTGAGAGTCCCTTGGACTGCAAGGAGATCCAACTAGTCCATTCTGAAGGAGATCAGCCCTGGGGTTTCTTTTTTTTTAATTTAATTTTATTTTTAAACTTTACATAATTGTATTAGTTTTGCCAAATATCGAAATGAATCTGCCACAGGTATACCTGTGTTCCCCATCCTGAACCCTTCTCCCTCCTCCCTCCCCATACCCTCCCTCTGGGTCGTCCCAGTGCACCAGCCCCAAGCATCCAGTATCGTGCATCGAACCTGGACTGGCGACTCGTTTCATACATGATATTATACGTGTTTCAATGCTATTCTCACAAATCTTCCCACCCTCTCCCTCTCCCACAGAGTCCATAAGACTGATCTATACATCAGTGTCTCTTTTGCTGTCTCGTACACAGGGTTATTGTTACCATCTTTCTAAATTCCATATATATGCGTTAGTATACTGTACTGGTGTTTTTCTTTCTGGCTTACTTCACTCTGTATAATAGGTTCCAGTTTCATCCATCTCATTAGAACTGATTCAAATGTATTCTTTTTAATGGCTGAGTAATACTCCATTGTGTATATGTACCACAGCTTTCTTATCCATTCGTCTGCTGATGGGCATCTAGGTTGCTTCCATGTCCTGGCTATTATAAACAGTACTGCGATGAACATTGGGGTACACGTGTCTCTTTCCCTTTTGGTTTCCTCAGTGTGTATGCCCAGTAGTGGGATGCTGGATCATAAGGCAGTTCTATTTCCAGTTTTTTAAGGAATCTCCACACTGTTCTCCATAGTGGCTATACTAGTTTGCATTCCCACCAACAGTGTAAGAGGGTTCCCTTTTCTCCACACCCTCTCCAGCATTTATTGCTTGTAGACTTATGGATCACAGCCATTCTGACTGGCGTGAAATGGTACCTCATAGTGGTTTTGATTTGCATTTCTCTGATAATGAGTGATGTTGAGCATCTTTTCATGTGTTTGTTAGCCATCTGTATGTCTTCTTTGGAGAAATGTCTATTTAGTTCTTTGGCCCACTTTTTGATTGGGTCATTTATTTTTCTGGAGTTGAGCTGTAGGAGTTGCTTGTATATTTTTGAGATTAGTTGTTTGTCCGTTGCTTCATTTGCTATTATTTTCTCCCATTCTGAAGGCTGCCTTTTCACCTTGCTAATAGTTTCCTTTGTTGTGCAGAAGCTTTTAAGTTTAATTAGGTCCCATTTGTTTATTTTTGCTTTTATTTCCAATATTCTGGGAGGTGCGTCATAGAGGACCCTTCTGTGATGTATGTTGGAGAGTGTTTTGCCTATGTTCTCCTCTAGGAGTTTTATAGTTTCTGGTCTTACATTGAGATCTTTAATCCATTTTGAGTTTATTTTTGTGTATGGTGTTAGAAAGTGTTCTAGTTTCATTCTTTTACAAGTGGTTGACCAGTTTTCCCAGCACCACTTGTTAAAGAGATTGTCTTTAATCCATTGTATATTCTTGCCTCCTTTGTCAAAGATAAGGTGTCCATATGTGCGTGGATTTATCTCTGGGCTTTCTATTTTATTCCATTGATCAATATTTCTGTCTTTGTGCCAGTACCATACTGTCTTGATAACTGTAGCTTTGTAATAGAGCCTGAAGTCAGGTAGGTTGATTCCTCCAGTTCCATTCTTCTTTCTCAAGATAGCTTTGGCTATTCGAGGTTTTTTGTATTTCCATACAAATTGTGAAATTATTTGTTCTAGCTCTGTGAAGAATACTGTTGGTAGCTTGATAGGGATTGCATTGAATCTATAAATTGCTTTGGGTAGTATACTCATTTTCACTATATTGATTCTTCCAATCCATGAACATGGTATATTTCTCCATCTATTAGTGTCCTCTTTGATTTCTTTCACCCGTGTTTTATAGTTTTCTATATATAGGTCTTTAGTTTCTTTAGGTAGATATATTCCTAAGTATTTTATTCTTTCCGTTGCAATGGTGAATGGAATTGTTTCCTTAATTTCTCTTTCTGTTTTCTCATTATTAGTGTATAGGAATGCAAGGGATTTCTGTGTGTTGATTTTATATCCTGCAACTTTAGTATAATCATTGATTAGTTCTAGTAATTTTCTGGTGGAGTCTTTAGGGTTTTCTATGTAGAGGATCATGTCATCTGCAAACAGTGAGAGTTTTACTTCTTCTTTTCCAATTTGGATTCCTTTTATTTCTTTTTCTGCTCTGATTGCTGTGGCCAAAACTTCCAAAACTATGTTGAATAGTAATGGTGAAAATGGGCACCCTTGTCTTGTTCCTGACTTTAGAGGAAATGCTTTCCATTTTCCACCATTGAGGATAATGTTTGCTGTGGGTTTGTCATATATAGCTTTTATTATGTTGAGGTATGTTCCTTCTATTCCTGCTTTCTGGAGAGTTCTTATCATAAATGGATGTTGAATTTTGTCAAAGGCTTTCTCTGCATCTATTGAGATAATCATATGGTTTTTATTTTTCAATTTGTTAATGTGGTGTATTACATTGATTGATTTGCGGATATTGAAGAATCCTTGCATCCCTGGGATAAAGCCCACTTGGTCATGGTGTACGATCTTTTTAATGTGTTGTTGGATTCTGATTGCTAGAATTTTGTTAAGGATTTTTGCATCTATGTTCATCAATGATATTGGCCTGTAGTTTTCTTTTTCTGTGGGATCTTTGTCAGGTTTTGGTATTAGGGTGATGGTGGCCTCATAGAATGAGTTTGGAAGTTTACCTTCCTCTGCAATTTTCTGGAAGAGTTTGAGCAGGATAGGTGTTAGCTCTTCTCTAAATTTTTGGTAGAATTCAGCTGTGAAGCCATCTGGTCCTGGGCTTTTGTTTGCTGGAAGATTTTTGATCACAGTTTCAATTTCCATGCTTGTGATGGGTCTGTTAAGATTTTCTATTTCTTCCTGGTCCAGTTTTGGAAAGTTGTACTTTTCTAAGAATTTGTCCATTTCTTCCACGTTGTCCATTTTATTGGCATATAATTGCTGATAGTAGTCTCTTATGATCCTTTGTATTTCTGTGTTGTCTGTTGTGATCTCTCAATTTTCATTTCTAATTTTATTGATTTGATTTTTCTCCCTTTGTTTCTTGATGAGTCTGGCTAATGGTTTGTCAATTTTATTTATCCTTTCAAAGAACCAGCTTTTGGCTTTGTTGATTTTTGCTATGGTCTCTTTTGTTTCTTTTGCATTTATTTCTGCCCTAATTTTTAAGATTTCTTTCCTTCTATTAACCCTGGGGTTCTTCATTTCTTCCTTTTCTAGTTGCTTTAGGTGTAGGGTTAGGTTATTTATTTGACTTTTTTCTTGTTTCTTGAGGTATGCCTGTATTGCTATGAACTTTCCCCTTAGGACTGCTTTTAAAGTGTCCCACAGGTTTTGAGTTGTGTTTTCATTTTCATTAGTTTCTATGCAAATTTTTATTTCTTTTTTGATTTCTTCTGTGATTTGTTGGTTATTGAGCAGTGTGTTTTTCATCCTCCATATGTTGGAATTTTTCATAGTTTTTCTCCTGTAATTGAGATCTAATCTTACTGCATTATAGTCAGAAAAGATGCTTGGAATGATTTCTAGTTTTTTGAATTTACCAAGGCTAGATTTTTGGCCCAGGATGTGATCTATCCTGGAGAAGGTTCCATGTGCGCTTGAGAAAAAGGTGAAATTCATTGTTTTGGGATGAAATGTCCTATAGATATCAATTAGGTCTAACTGGTCTATTGTATCATTTAACGTTTGTGTTTCTTTTCTTTCTTTTTTTTTTTAAGAAGGACCAAAGAAAAGTTTTTATTATTGGCAACAGGAGACATAATACACAAGAATTTATCATGGTCATGATTCCTTGGGTAGTGTCTAACATATTGAGGACAGGTATGGTCTTGTGTTTTTGAAATACAAGAACCTAACCATTTCAGAATCCCTGGGAAATAATTTAACATACCTTTCTCAGACACTGACAAATATAGCAAACAAAACTAAGAGATTCTGTAGTAAAATTGAGAGTACAGTTACCAAAAGACCACAATATGGGACCAATTCATCCCATCGGATATCTTTTAGAACTTATCAGTATCTGTGGCCCATTGATATTGTATATTTGCTTTCCAGATTTATACCAGCTTTTCCTATTTTTTTTTTAACTTTTATGTACAGTTTATTTTTTTATTTTATTTTTAAACTTTACATAATTGTATTAGTTTTGCCAAATATCAAAATGAATCCACCACAGGTATACATGTGTTCTCCATCCTGAACCCTCCTCCCTCCTCCCTCCCCATACCATCCCTCTGGGTCGTCCCAGTGCACTAGCCCCAAGCATCGAGTATCGTGCATTGAACCTGGACTGGCGACTCGTTTCATACATGATATTTTACATGTTTCAATGCTATTCTCACAAATCTTCCCACCCTCTCCCTCTCCCACAGAGTCCATAAGACTGATCTATACATCAGTGTCTCTTTTACTGTCTTGTACACAGGGTTATTGTTACCATCTTTCTAAATTCCATATATATGCGTTAGTATACTGTATTTATGTTTTTCCTTCTGGCTTACTTCACTCTGTATAATAGGCTCCAGTTTCGTCCACCTCATTAGAACTGATTCAAATGTATTCTTTTTAATGGCTGAGTTATACTCCATTGTGTATATGTACCACGGCTTTCTTATCCATTCATCTGCTGATGGGCATCTAGCTTGCTTCCATGTCCTGGCTATTATAAACAGTGCTGCAATGAACATTGGGGTACACGTGTCTCTTTCCCTTCTGGTTTCCTCAGTGTGTATGCCCAGTAGTGGGATGCTGGATCATAAGGCAGTTCTATTTCCAGTTTTTTAAGGAATCTCCACACTGTTCTCCATAGTGGCTGTACTAGTTTGCATTCCCACCAACAGTGTAAGAGGGTTCCCTTTTCTCCACACCCTCTCCAGCATTTATTATTTGTAGATTTTTGGATTGCAGCCATTCTGACTGGTGTGAGATGGTACCTCATTGTGGTTTTGATTTGCATTTCTCTGATAATGAGTGACGTTGAGCATCTTTTCATGTGTTTGTTAGCCATCTGTATGTCTTCTTTGGAGAAATGTCTATTTAGTTCTTTGGCCTATTTTTTGATTGGGTCGTTTATTTTTCTGGAGTTCAGCTGTAGGAGTTGCTTGTATATTTTTGAGATTAGTTGTTTGTCGGTTGCTTCATTTGCTATTATTTTCTCCCATTCTGAAGGCTGTCTTTTCACCTTGCTAATAGTTTCCTTTGTTGTGCAGAAGCTTTTAAGGTTAATTAGGTCCCATTTGTTTATTTTTGCTTTTATTTCCAATATTCTGGGAGGTGGGTCATAGAGGATCCTTCTGTGATGTATGTCAGATAGTGTTTTGCCTATACGTTTGTGTTTCCTTGCTAATTTTCTGTTTAGTTGATCTATCCATAGGTGTGAGTGGGGTATTAAAGTCTCCCACTATTATTATGTTATTGTTAATTTCTCCTTTCATACTTGTTAGCATTTGTCTTACATATTGCGGCGCTCCCTTGTTGGGTGCATATATATTTATAATTGTTATATCTTCTTCTTGGATTGATCCTTTGATCATTAGGTAGTGACCATCTTTGTCTCTTTTCACAGCCTTTGTTTTAAAGTCTATTTTATCTGATATGAGTATTGCTACTCCTGCTTTCTTTTGGTCCCTATTTGCATGGAAAATCTTTTTCCAGCCCTTCACTTTCAGTCTGTATGTGTCCCCTGTTTTGAGGTGGGTCTCTTGTAGACAACATATGTAGGGGTCTTGTTTTTGTATCCATTCAGCCAGTCTTTGTCTTTTGGTTGGGGCATTCAACCCATTTACGTTTAAGGTAATTACTGATAAGTATGATCCTGTTGCCATTTACTTTATTGTTTTGGGTTCGAGTTTATACACCGTTTTTGTGTTTCCTGTCTAGAGAATATCCTTTAGTATTTGTTGGAGAGCTGGTTTGGTGGTGCAGAATTCTCTCAGCTTTTGCTTGTCTGAGAAGCTTTTGATTTCTCCTTCATATTTGAATGAGATCCTTGCTGGGTACAATAATCTGGGCTATAGGTTATTTTCTTTCATCACTTTAAGTATGTTTTGCCATTCCCTCCTGGCTTGAAGAGTTTCTATTGAAAGATCAACTGTTATCCTTATGGGAATTCCCTTGTGTGTTATTTGTTGTTTTTCCCTTGCTGCTTTTAATATTTGTTCTTTGTGTTTGATCTTTGTTAATTTGATTAATCTGTGTCTTGGGGTGTTTCGCCTTGGGTTTATCCCGTTTGGGACTCTCTGGGTTTCTTGGACTTCGGTGATTATTTCCTTCCCCATTTTAGGGAAGTTTTCAACTATTATCTCTTCAAGTATTTGCTCATGGTCTTTCTTTTTGTCTTCTTCTTCTGGGACCCCTATGATTTGAATGTTGTAGCGTTTAATATTGTCCTGGAGGTCTCTGAGATTGTCCTCATTTCTTTTAATTCGTTTTTCTTTTATCCTCTCTGATTCATTTATTTCTACCATTCTATCTTCTAATTCACTAATCCTATCTTCTGCCTCTGTTATTCTACTATTTGTTGCCTCCAGAGTGTTTTTAATTTCATTTATTGCATTATTCATTTTATATTGACTCTTTTTTATTTCTTCTAGGTCCTTGTTAAACCTTTCTTGCATCTTCTCAATCTTTGTCGCCAAGCTACTTATCTGTGATTCCATTTTGATTTCAAGATTTTGGATCATTTTCACTATCATTATTCAGAATTCTTTATCAGGTAGATTCCCTATCTCTTTCTCTTTTGTTTGGTTTGGTGGGCATTTATCCTGTTCCTTTATCTGCTGGGTATTCCTCTGTCTCTTCATCTTGTTTAAATTGCTGAGTTTGGGGTGTCCTTTCTGTATTCTGGCAGCTTGTGGAATTCTCTTTATTGTGGCCTTTCCTCGCTCTGTGTGGGTTTGTACAGGAGGGTTGTCAAGCTTGCTTGGTTAGGGAAGCTTGTGACGGTGTTCTGGTGGGTGGAGCTGTATTTCTTCTCTCTGGAGTGCAATGAAATGTCCAGTAATGAGTTATGGGATGTCTATGGTTTTGGGGTGACTTTGGGCTGCCTGTATCTTGGAGTTCAGGGCTGTGTTCCTTGCTGCTGGAGAAGTTGCTTGGTATGTCTTGCCCTGAAAGTTGTTTCACCCGGAGAGGTTTACAGCGTTATATGGAGAAGAGAAGAGTGAGGAGGGAGTTAGAGGTGACCCGAATGAGATGAGGTGAAATCAATAGAGGAGAGAGTGGGCTATTCAGTAATCTCTTCCTTATGTGCACTCCACAACTGGACCACTCAGAGTTGTTTACAGAGTTATACAGAGAAGAGAAGAAGGAGAAGGTGGCAGAGGTGGCCAGGAGAATAAATGGGGGGAATGAAAAGGAGGGAGACAGATCCAGCCAGTAATCAGTTCCCTAAGTGTTCTCCACCGTCTGGAACACACAGAAATTCACAGAGTTGGGTAGAGTAGAGAGGGGTTAGGGAGGAGACACAGGCGACCTGGTGGAGAAAAAGGAGAGTCCAAAGGGAGAGAGAGCAGTTAGGCCAGTAATCTCACTCCCTAGTGAAAAATGGGTACTGAAGATTGGATTCTTAAAGGTACAAAATTGGTAACAAATACATAAAAGCAAAAATTAAAAATCTAGAGTAGAGTTTGGAATTTCAAAAATACGATGTTAAAGAAAAGAAGAAGGAAAAGAAAGAGAGAAAAAACGAACAAACAAAAACAAACAAGGTTGCAAAAATTATAAAGAAAATATAGGTACAAAATTGATAATTAATACCAAAAAGCAAAAGTTAAAAATCTAGAGTAGAGTTTGGAATTTCAAAAATACAATGTTAAAAAAAGAAGAAGAAAAAGAAAGAGAGAAAAAAAACCAAACAAGAACAAACAAAGTCGCATAAATTATAAAAAAAAAAATACAGGTACAAAATTGATAACAAATACCAAAAAGCATAAATTAAAAATCTAGAGTAGAGTTTGTAATTTCAGATATGCAATGCTATTTAGAAGAAGATGAGAAAGAAACAGAGAAAAAGAAGAAAAAAAAAGGGTCACAGAAGTTATATAAAAAAAAACAAAAACAAAAAACTATAGGTACAAAATTGATAACAAATACTAAAAAGCTAAAATTAAAAATCTAGAGTAGATTTTGGAATTTCAAAAATACAATGTAAAAGAAAAGAAGGGAAAAAAAAGTCAAAAAAATTATTAAAAAAAAATATATATGAAGTTTGCTTTAAAAAATAGGGTCTTCTTTTTTTTTTTTTTTTGCAAAGTAATCGGTTATAAAATTGGAAATTAAAGGAATAATAGGGGACTTAAAATTTTTTTTTTAATTAAAAAAATAATTAAAAAAAAAAAAAGAAAGAATGATCGTACAAATAGTAAAAATATATCTAGGACTTTCTCCAGTTTTGTTGTGAGTATTGTGGGTTCAGTTCATTTTTGGCTAGTTCCTTGGTCCGACTTATATTTCTGAAGATCTATAGGCCCCTTCCTATGTAGATAGTAGTAACCACATGGTTTTAATCTATTGCCTGTAGCTTCCAAGGCGGTTCCCTCTGTTATAGCTTCTTCTGTTTGCTGGTCTCTTCAGTGTCTGGTTTCCGCCCTGACACAAAGGGGACGGTGGAGCACACTTTTTTTTTTTTAGGCTCACTTGTTCAGTCATGCTGAGGGGAGGTAGGGAGGGATGCTGCAAACAACACTGGCGTGCGCTCGCAGTGCCTCAGCTACACTGGGTCTGACCCCCCGTTCATGGCGCGTGTAGCCTCTCTGCCCAGGCTGCACAGGCTCTAGGTTGCTCCGCTGAGTACCATCCGCGGCCGGCCCTGGGCTGCCTGTACTTCCCAGGTCCAAGCCGCTCAGGTTCAGGCACTCGGGTAGTCCTCAGAAGCGCAGACTCTCGGTTGGGCCTGCGTTTTGTGCCCTTCCCAGATCTGAGCAGCTCAGGTGATTAGGTGTTTTGCGCGCGCTATTGCTGCGACTTATCGCGTCCCCGCCACTCGGTTATCTAGTTGTGCACCGGCACACCTTCTCAGGCAGATGTTGACCGTCCAGACCCCCAAGAAGTTTTAGTTAGCAAAGAAGCCTGCTTACAGTTTTATAGATAATGTCTCTCTGGGGCTGCAATTGTCCCCTTCCGGCTCTGGCTGCCTATCACCGGAGGGGGATGGTCTGCCGCAGGTCATCTCTGTTCAGTCCTTTGTTCCGTGCGCGGGCCTGGCGGTGTCATAGGTTAGGGCTGGCTTTTCGCGTGGTAGATATCCCACAGTCTGGTTTGCTAGCCCAAATTATTTCGCTCAGATAGCGCTCGGGGTATTCAGGCCAGATTCTTGTGATGCAGCCCGCGCCGCGCCTCCCTGCCCAGCCCCCGCTTGCTAATGGCGGATGCAGGCGTCTGCGCTGCTTCTCTGCTGGGGGAGTTACCGTAGGGCTTGCAGTGTGCAGGTTTTAATTATTTTTCCTCCCTGTTATGTTGCCCTCTGTGCTTCCAAGGCTCGGCACAGATTTGGCAGTGAGAAGGTTTCCTGGTGTTTGGAAACTTCTCTCTTTTTAAGACTCCCTTCCTGAGACAGAACTCCATCCCTCCCTCTTTTGACCCTTTTTTTGTCTTTTATATTTTTTCCTACCTCCTTTCGAAGACTTGAGTTGCTTTTCTGGGTGCCTGATGTCCTCTGCCGGCATTCAGAAGTTGTTTTGTGGAATTTACTTGGCGTTTAAATGTTCTTTTGATGAATTTGTGGGGGAGAAAGTGTTCTCCCCGTCCTAATCCTCCGCCATCTTAGCTCCTCTCCCTCCAGCCCTGGGATTTCTTTGGAAGGAATGATGCTAAAGCTGAAACTCCAGTACTTTGGCCACCTCATGCGGAGAGTTGACTCATTGGAAAAGACTCTGATGCTGGGAGGGATTGGGGGCAGGAAGAGAAGGGGACGATAGAGGATGAGATGGCTGGATGGCATCACTGACTTGATGGACGTGAGTCTGAGTGAACTCCGGGTGTTGGTGATGGAAAGGGAGGTCTGGCATGCTGCGATTCGTTGGGTCCCAGAGTCGGACACGACTGAGCGACTGAAGTGAACTGAACTGTTCAGCTCAGTTCAGGTGTGAGGGGTCAAAGAGACATGCTCTCCCAGACAAGTGCTGAGGTGGCCAAGACCCCAGACTTCCTTGCCCTGATGGCCCTGACCTGCTGCCTGGGGCAGGGACCTTCCTCAGGTACATTTTCCCAAGGGTGGAACTTACCACCAGTATGGGCACCCCTGGCCTCAATTGGCCAAAGGATAGCAGTTTAGAAATGAGCAGAGGGGCTGCTATTGACAGAACTTGGGCTGGTCTGGGATGTTCTTGATTGTTTTGGGAGGCTCTTTCTGTGCCAGAGGGAGTTGGAAGGAGGAAGGGTTAGGAATGGGTGTTTCTCCCACATCGCTACATTCCATGCAGGAATGCCAAGCACTCTGAGGATTCTAAATTATAATTTGGCTTTTTAGGCTATTATTGAATGTATATAGCATCAAACATGTTTAACAGTTTGGTAGGTTAACTTGCAACTTGTAAAGCTTTAAACTATGTGGGCTTCCCTGGTGGCTCAGATGTTAAAGAATCAATGCAATCAACCCTAACCTTAACCAATGCAGGAGACCCTGGTTCAACCCCTAGGTTGGGAAGAAAACTTGGAGATGGGAATGGCTGCCCACTCCAGTATTCTTACCTGGAGAATTCTGTGGACAGAGGAGCCTGGCGGGCTACAGTCCATGGGGTTGCAGAGTCAGACACCACTGACTGACTCACTCATACTTCACTTTCAGGTGGGCTTCGATTTCTGTTCTTGTCATGTGTTCTGCAAATATTGGGGGCAGACGTGGATGGCAGGCCGCAAAGACAGTGTATATTCCTATAATGAAATTGAACACTAGTTTCCTCATAAACAGTTTTATAATCCAGTTACTCTGCCTTTTCATATATGTGTATGTAATATTTATACATTTTGACAAAGACAGTTTCTGTTTTGATTAGTGCAATATAGGAGTTTTTAAGGCTGTAATTATTAATTATACATTTACCACATCCAGTTTCATGTACATTTGTCCTCCAGGTGCTTCTCAATTTAGCAAGAACATAATTTTTATCACCACACTAGACTCTAAAATTTGTATCTCTGTACCACATAAGAAATAATTTTATCTTTAATGTTGAACTTCTTATGTGAGCCTTACATAGAATTCACAATCATGTCAGATATTTCTCATTGACAGAATGAATATTCAAAAGATGTATTTTGAAAAAAAAAAAAAGATGTATTTTGATTTCATGAGTTGAATGAAGAAAAACCATTATTGGTATTAACTGATTTTCTCTGGCAAGCATACATAGAAGAACTAGACAAAAAAGATCTTCAAGACCCAGATAATCACAATGGTGTGACCTAGAGCTGGACATCCTGGAATGCAAAGTCAAGTGGGCCTTAGGAAGCATCACTACGAACAAAGCTAGTGGAGGTGATGGAATTCCAGTTGACTTATTTCAAATCCTAAGAGATGATGTTGTGAAAGTGCTGCACTCAATATGCCAGCACATTTGGAAAATGCAGCAGTGGCCACAGGACTGGAAAAGGTCCGTTTTCATTCCAATCCCAAAGAAAGGCAATGCCAAAGAATGATCAAATTACTGCACAATTGCACTCATCTCACGTGGTAGTAAAGTAATGCTCAAAATTCTCCAAGCCAGGTTTCAACAGTATGTGAACCATGAACTTCCAGATGTTCAAGCTGGCTTTAGAAAAGGCAGAGGAACCAGAGATCAAATTGCCAACATCTGTTGGATCATCGAAAAAGCAAGAGAGTTCCAGAAAAACATCTACTTCTGCCTTATTGACTATGCCAAAGCCTTTGACCTGACCCTGATGCTGGGAAAGATTGAAGGCAGGAAGAGAAGGGGATGAAAGAGGATGAGACAGTTGGATGGCATCACCAACTCAATGGACATGAGTTTGAGTAAACTCCAGGAGTTGGTGATGGACAGGGAGGCCTGGCCCCAGTCCATGGGGTTGCAAACTCAGACATGACTCAGGGAGTGAACTTAACTGAAAGCCTTTGACTGTGTGGATCACAACAAACTGTGGAAACTTCTTCAAGAGATACCAGATCACCTGACTGTCTCTTGAGAAATCTGTATGCAGGTCAGGAAGCAACAGTTAGAACTGGACATGGAACGACAACTGGTTCCAAATAGGAAAAGGAGTACATCAAGGCTATATATTGTCACCCTGCTTATTTAACTTCTGTGCAGAGTACATCATGAGACCCGCTGGGCTGGAAGAAGCACAAGCTGAAATCAAGATTGCTGGGAGAAATATCAATAACCTCAGATATGCAGATGACACCACCCTTGTGGCAGAAAGCAAAGAAGAACTAAAGAGCCTCTTGATGAAAGTGAAAGAGGAGAGTGAAAAAGTTGGCTTAAAGCTCAACATTCAAAAAACGAAAATCATGGCATCTCGTCTCATTACTTCATGGCAAATAGATGGGGAAGCAATGGAAGCAGTGACAGACTTTATATTTTGGGGCTCCAAAATCACTGCAGATAGTGACTGCAGCCATGAAATTAAAAGACGCTTTCTCCTTGGAAGAAAAGTTATGACCAACCTAGATAGCATATTAAAAAGCAGAGGCAGATTCATGTTGAGGTTTGACAGGAAACAGCAAAATTCTGTAAAGCAACTATCCTTCAATAAAAAATAAATAAATTAAAAAAAAATCAGACACATTACTCTACCAACAAAGGTCCATCTAGTCGAAGCTATGGTTTTTCCAGTAGTGATGTATGGATGTGAGAGTTGGACTATAAAGAAAGCTGAGCGCCAAAGAATTGATGCTTTTGAACTGTGGTATTGGAGAAGACTCTTGAGAGTTCCTTGGACTGCAAGTAGATCTAACCAGTCCATCCTAAAGGAAATCAGTCCTGAATATTCATTGGAAGGACTGATGCTAAAGCTGAAACTCCAATACTTTGGCCACCTGATGCAAAGAACTGACTCATTGGATAAGACCCTGATGCTGGGAAAGGTTGAAGGCAGGAGGAGAAGGGGACGACAGAGGATGAGATGGTTATATGACCTCACTGACTCAATGGACATGAGTTTGAGTAAAATCCGGGAGTTGGTGATGGACAGGGAGGCCTGGTGTGCTGCAGTCTGTGGGTTGGACATGACTGAGTGACTGAACTGAACTGAACTGAGGATACCAGAATAAAACTGGCCTTGTTCAACTATTTGTGCAGTTCTTCTGATAATGGAGTTATTACTTCACTTTTCATGTGTCCAGAAGGAAATTTGGAATCCAAAGTGGGTGAAGTTAATGAAGAAGAACAATCATTGGAGGTAAGTGAAAAGTCATGCTTCACCGAGAGATCTGTAAACACTCTTTTTGTAAGCACATATGTTCAACAGCCATTTTTGGAGATAGTGCTAAAGAAACTTCTAACTTAGGGAAGAGATGCTTGTGCTTCTTCCAAAGAGTTGTGTTCTGGTTTTCATGTGGGCAGTGGTATCACTTAACCGTCATGATAGATGGTAAACTGTGTTGTTAAATATTCCTTATAACTTTCATACTCATCGTCAACTTTCTTGTGAAATCAAATTCAGAGCTTAACTTTTTGCTGAATATGTGCTTTTGGCTTTTTTGAGTTCTCTGCTGCTGAAAAAAGTTTATTGCAAAACAAAACAGCTTTACTAAATGAAAATAGCTACTGCTATATGTATATACACCTTATGGGTGTGAAAGTGTTAGTCACTCAGTCATGTTCAATTCTTTGTGACCCCATGGACTGTAGCCCGTCAGGCTCCTCTGTCCATGGAATTCTCCAGGCAAGAATACTGGAGTGGGCTTCCATTCCTTTCTCCAGGTTACCTTCCCAATCCAGGCATTGAACCCAGGTCTCCTGCATTGTAGGCGGACTCTCCACCATCTGAGTCACCGGGAACCCTGTATACATCACATAGTGAATCACAACACTGCGTAATGACAGTCTTTAGGCTGCTCTCTGTAAGCTCTATGATCAGACGGCGAGGCTCTAGTTTCCATTTATGTTTCTCACCTGGCCAATGAAGTCTCACATTTCTACAGATCTCACCAACTGATGGCTCAGTGGCTACACGTATTTGGAAAGGTGTGGGTGTGGCCAGACCACAATTGGCCCAACGATGGAGGCAGGGATCTTGAGCCCCGGCTTCTCAATCAGCTCTGCAACTGCAAGAAATGAGCTTCCTGAGCTCTCTTTTGCCTGAGGGCACTGTGTTTACCAGCAGGTGCTGAGTGTGTGGTTTTCAAAAAGGGAGGAACTTGTTACACTGGGTCTGGAAAAAAAGAGGAAAAAGAGATGGGTTATTGCTGGATTTCTTTTAGAGTTGATCACATGTTAGAGTAAAATATCTGTTTATCCTGCATACATCTCCCACAGTGCTAGCTAAGACCATGTCAGAAGCAGCAATACAAAGTAGAAGTCTACCAATGCAGCTATTAACACTTCCTTATTAAAATATTAAAAATCTGAGGGAAATGTTAGGGCAGTTGGTACACGGGAACAACAGGTGTAAAGTGTGATTGTTCCACTTATAGGAAAGCAAAGCAGTTTCTGTTTCTTTGCCCTTTTGGGAATGCTGTTTATAATTTTGCTGCCTGGTATTCTAGTGTGTCTGAGTTTTCTACACGAGTGGTTCCCTAGGTTTGAGTTCACTGAGACTATGGCAATACATGAGCCCAGGATGCCAGCTTGATGCCTGTGACTGTGTGACCATCAGTCTATTTCCTTTGCCATTGAAAGCAATTTACAAGCTGCCTGATTGACTAGGCTGACTTGGTTGCTTAGTTATTAGGACAGAACTGAGCAAGCCAGGGGACAAAAGACCTAGCACATGCTCTGTGGTCAAGATTTCAATAAAGGAGCCCTTGTTGGAGGTGTTATTGAAGGCCACCGACTTTCCTGGGTCTGTGTTCCTGTAACAGTAGTGATCTCAGAGGAGCTTCCATGGCTGTGTGTTTATGACTCATATAAACATATAGATATTGAATGGAAATCTAAATAAACAAAAGTAATGCCAGTAGTTTCTTGAAAGTCATCATAAAATGACCTTACAGCATTCAAAATGTCAATAAACAACTGCCCCATGGAACACTAGAATCACAAGCTCTTGCAAAGAGGTTTACAGTGAAAAAAAGAGAGAGAAACCAGTTTTTTCAGAATCACTGGGCGAAAACCTGTCCATCACATTCTATTGTTCCTAGAATGCCTACTACAGCTTTTGCCTCTGTTTGACATGTCAAGCTATGCAGTGCAGTGCTGATATTTGACACTTTTGATGTCCTAATCAGATGCTCGTTCAATAGAAGTCACTGCCAAATTTTGCAGACTTTGCAGAAATGGAGATTCTAGTTGCTAATGTTACTTAGCTTGCTGCTTTGGGTCCAGGGTTTAAATTGATTTTTTCTAGGTTTTTAATTAAGTAGATTTACAGGAATATAATGGAACAATGGTTAACATTAGGATCAATCTAAAGTTCTCTTAGCATTCACTATGTCCCACTTCAGATCTTTTTCATTTTTATTTTAATTTTTATCTTCAGCACTAAGGAGAGTGGATGTTATTGTATATGTTTAATCTCTCCCAAGATTGTCATAGAGGGACCAGATGTATTTTCTCCAAGGACATAGATACTTATTTTAGGCAAGAGGAAAATTCTCTAGTTAGTCCCTAAGAGATGGGGTAGCACTGTGTGTTCTGGAATGCTGCGGCTTAAATTGTGACAGGGCAAAATAACTTCTGTTGCTATGCAAATAACACTGGAAGAAAACAAAAATCACGTTCAGTTCAGTTTAGTCACTCAGTTGGGTCTGACTCTTTGCAACCCCATGGACTGCAGTACGCTAGGCCTCCCTGTCTATCACCAACTCCTGGAGCTTGCTCAAACTCATGTCCATCAAGTCCATCGAGTGATGCCATCCAACCACCTCATCCTCTGTCGTCCCCTTCTCCTCCTGCCTTCTATCTTTCCCAGCATCAGGGTCTTTTCCAATGAGTCAGTTCTTTGCATCAGGTGGCCAAAGTATTGGAGTTTCAGCTTCAGCATCAGTCCTTCCAATGAATATTCAGGACTGATTTCCTTTGGATGGACTGGTTGGATCTCCTTGCAGTCCAAGGGACACTCAAGAGTCTTCTCCAACACCACAGTTCAAAAGGATCAATTCTTGGTGCTCAGCTTTTTGGTCCAACGCTCAGGCTTTATCACAGAGTGTTCTATGGAACATGAGTCATATGAATGCTCCATGCAAAGAAGGTTCTGTAGCCAAGACCCATCTCACTTTGTTCTTGGAAGTTCCCAAGATATATTAACATTATAAAGAGTTTGATTGGTCATGAGATGAAGAAACTGTCCTTGGAGTTTTCTAAAGCTTTCTCGAGTTTATCATGAAGGCCTCATCCTGTGTTACTTCCTGTAGAAACACTGTAGTGGTGTAATATCATTTCTTTAAGTCTGTTTTCTTACATTCATTTCTACAGTCCCAAAACATTATTTCCTATTTATTTTATCTAAGCTAAATCTGGGCTTCTCTGGTGGCTCAGATGGTAAAGAATCCACCTGCAATGCATAAGACCTGGGTTTGATCCCGGGCTTGGGGAGATCCCTTGAAGGTGGGCATGGCAATCCACTCTAGTATTTTTGCCTGGAGAATCCCCATGACAGAGAAGCCTGGTGAGCTACAGTCCATGGAGTCACAAGGTCGGACTTGACTGAGTGGCTAAGCACACAAGCTAAATCTAGATATATTTTCTTTCCATTCTTCTCTGACAATAGATGACAATAACCCTTCCAAATGCCCCTCGTGTTAGGTGATCTTGTAAAACCAATTCTCTTTCCAGAGCTCATGAGCTTCTGTTATCCAGTGTCATTTCTTACCTTTCATTTCTTCTTGGTTTTTGAAGCTTTCTTATCTTCTATCCCACAGTAGAACCATTGAAATCTAGCTCAGTTTGAAATGTAGTCAATTTCTGTTTCTCTCATTCCCATTTCTCTTCTCCCCAGACGTCACTTGGCTCTCAGACATGATCAGTACAATAAACAGTGATCTGTTTGATTTATGTCTGTCATTTTGATAAAATGAAAACATTTCAAGTTATGGATGTCCTCTTTTGACAGACTGGTATTGACCTTATTCACATCCTCCCCCTCCCCCAAATATAGATTTACTACCTTTTTTTGCCCCCTGCAGTGCAAGTCTCAATACCTACTGAAAGTGTAGAATCCAGGCCAGCAGTCTCAGTGGGGTATCTTTCTGCCCTCTTGTAGGAGGGAAAATCCGGATTCATTCAGTTTCCTTGAGAAAATGTGTGAGCCTTTAACATGCTGGGCCTTGGGGTACAGTGACAGGGAGAATCGCACAGGCAGGCTCCTGCTTTCAGGAAACATAGATGCGGGTGTTGTCAGTGACTTTTGTTGTAGCATGTAATATCCTTTTTTTTTTTTTCTTAAGACTGTCTTGATCCAGTTCTGAGGCTCTGGCTGGAGGCTGGTCATTCCTCTTTTAGAGCAGCTGATTGAGACCACATCCCCAGTGACTTCTCTAAGGAACTGATACGCTCCTGGTGTCTACGTGGCAGCCGTAATTGCCCCAGGGCCGGGTACCAGACAACTGAAAACAGCCCCTCGTTCCCGGAACCTGTGAAATTATGCAAAGCAGCCAATTCACAGGGAGCCTGCTAAAGCTAGTTAACCCCTCACCCTGCTTGCCATTTACCAGCTGCTCCACCCCACCTCCCCCTACTCCCTGCCCCCAGGTGTGGCTCTCAGCATGGCTCTGCCTGGCAGGCTTTTCAACTTTGGCAAAAATAACAAAAAGTTCTGCCTTTCCTCTGTCCCAGTGCTAGTGGCTTGTGTCCTGCCACCCAAGAACTTCTAAATCTAGTAAAACAGACCTGCAACCAAAATTTTGGTTTTTCTTTCTTATTGTTGGGAAAATTTCAAAGGTCTTGAAATAGTGCTAATTGGTGGTGAAAAAGTGATAGGATCAGGATTTTAACAGAAGAAGGGAATTTATAAAAATGACCTCAAGTTACTTAAGCCAACAAGAACTTTGCAAGGTTAATATACCCCATATATCATGTTTTGTTGTTGTTGTTACTGAGTTGCTATGTCCACTCTTGGCAACTCCATGGACTGCAGCACACCAGGTTCCTCTGTCCTCCACTATCTCCTGGAGTTTGCTCAAATTCGTGTCCATTGAGTCAATTTGTTTCAGTTCAGTTCAGTTCAGTTGCTCAGTTGTGTCCGATTCTTTGAGACCCCATGGACTGCAGCATGCGAGGCCTCCCTGTTCATTACCAACTCCCGGAGTTTGCTCAAACTCATGTCCATTGAGTCAGTGATGCCATCCAACCATCTCATCCTATGTCATCCCCTTCTCCTCCTGCCCTCAATCTTTCCCAGCATCAGAGTCTTTTCCAATGAGTCAGTTCTTTGCATCAAGTGGCCAATACTGGAGTTTCAGCGTCAACATCAGTCTTTCCAATGAACACTCAGGGCTGATCTCCTTTAGGATTGACTGGTTGGAACTCCTTGCTGTCCAAGGGACTCTCAAGAGTCTTCTCCAACACCACAGTTCAAAAGCATCAGTTCTTCTGTGCTCAGCTTTCTTTATAGTCCAACTCTCACATCCATACATGACTACTGGAAAAACCATAGCCTTGACTAGATGGACCTTTGTTGGCAAAGTAATATCTCTGCTTTTTAATATGCTGTCTAGGTTGGTCATAATTTTTCTCCCAAGGAGTGTCTTTTAATTTCATGGCTGCAATCACCATCTGCAGTGATTTTGGAGCCCCAAAACATAAAGTCTGTCACTGCTTCCACTGTTTCTCCATCTATTTGCCATGAAGTAATGGGACCTGATGCCATGATCTTCGTTTTCTGAATGTTGAGCTTTAAGCCAACTTTTTCACTCTCCTCTTTCACTTTCATCAAGAGGCTCTTTAGTTCTTCTTTGCTTTCTGCCACAAGGGTGGCATCATCTGCATATCTGAGGTTATTGATATTTCTCCCGGCAATCTTGATTCCAGCTTGTGCTTCATCCAACCCAGCATTTCTCGTGATGTACTTTGCATATAAGTTAAATAAGCAAGGTGACAATATACAGCCTTTACGAACTCCTTTCCCAATTTGGAACCAGTCCGTTGTTCCATGTCTGGTTCTACCTGTTGCTTCTTGACCTGCATACAGATTTCTCAAGAGGTAGGTCAAGTGGGCTGGTATTCCCATCTCTTTCAGAATTTTCCACAGCTTATTGTGATCCACACAGTCAAAGGCTTTGGCTTAATCAAGCAGAAATAGATGTTTTTCTGGAACTCTCTTGCTTTTCTGCTGATCCAGTGGATGTTGGCAATTTGATCTCTGGTTCCTCTGCCTTTTCTAAAACCAGCTTGAACATCTGGAAGTTCATGTTTCATGTACTGTTGAAACCTGGCTTGGAGAATTTTGAGCATTACTTTACTAGCATGTGCTGCTGCTGCTAAGCCTCTTCAGTTGTGTCCGACTCGGTGCGACCCCAGAGATGGCAGCCCACCAGGCTTCCCCGTCCCTGGGATTCTCCAGGCAAGAATTCTGGAGTGGGTTTCCATTTCCTTCTCCAATGCATGAAAGTGAAAAGTGAAAGTGAAGTCGCTTAGTCGTGTCTGACTCTTAGCAACCCCATGGACCGTAGCCTACCAGCCTCCTCCGTCCATGGCATTTTCCAGGCAAGAGTACTGGAGTAGGGTTCCATTGCCTTCTCCAACTAGCAGGTGAGATGAGTGCAATTGTGCGGTAGTTTGAGCATTCTTTGGCATTGCCTTTCTTTGGGATTGGAATGAAAACTGACCTTTTCCAGTCCTGTGGCCACTGCTGAGTTTTCCAAATTTGCTGGCATATTGAGTGCAGCACTTTCACAGCATCATCTTTTAGGATCTGAAATAGCTCAACTGGAATTCCATCACCTCCACTAGCTTTGTTCGTAGTGATGCTTCCTAAGGCCCACTTGACTTCACATTCCAGTTTGTTTATTGTGTGCTTATTGAACATGTGCTGTGGCCCTGGTAATATAATGATCGAGGAGTTGTGCAAGAACAGAAAATGTTACCCTTTTCTTCAGAAACCTACAGATTAATTAAGAAGACATGACAAGCACCTAAAGTGATTAGAAAGGCCAAATCAAGTATGTAAAGTGAAGTGCAAGTTGCTCAGTCATGTCCAACTCTTTGTGACCCCATGGACTGTACAATCCATGGGATTCTCTAGGCTGGAATACTGGAGTGGGTAGCCTGTCCCTTCTCCAGCAGATCTTCCTGATCCAGGAATTGAACCAGCGTCTCCTGCATTGCAGGTGGATTCTTTACCAACTGAGCTATCAGGGAAGCCCAAGTATGTAGTACAATTAATAAACCACCCTAAGTCCAAGAAATGACAAAAATACTAAAGAACCAGAGAGATAAATTTGGTTGCAATTTTCAATGATGAGCACCTGTGTGCCAAGTTGTGTCTAACTCTTTGCAACCCCACGGACTGTAGCCTGCCAAGCTTCCCTGTCCATGAAGTTTTCCAGTCAAGAATGCTGGAACAGGTTGCCTTTTCCTTCTCAAGGGGATCTTCCTGACCTAGAGATCAAATCCTTGTCTGTTGCATCTCCTGCATTGGCAGGCGAGTTCTTTACCAGCTGAGCCACTAGGGAAACCCTGCAATTTTCAGTGATAGCTAACTTTAAAATAATCTTTAACTTTCCCAGTAATTTGGCTGGAGAAATGTTTGCATTATTGCTTTTTTCTTCCATTCATTCTTCCCTGCTCTGAAACCCTCTCTCTGAGGTACACAGGGCCTGGCTGTTTCTCATCCTGTTTTGCAAGCCTCTGGTGGCTTGGAGTCATGTGGAAGTGGGTAACAAGGTTCTCTCCAGGGATGGGTTTTGGAGGGTCATGTCGGCAAGTTCAGATCAGCTGAAACTATTCCTTTTAAGGCTTGAGTGTGTTTCAGAAAGGAAAATGGTTTCAGCCCAAATCCATTTGCCATACCAACCTTCCTGGTTGGGGAATTGAATGCTTAGCTAGTTTATTTTTGATGGGCAGGCTTCTGTGTATTTTAAATGATTGCTGACTGGCCTAGAAGCCGAGTTTCTCCAGAAGGCATTTGGTGTTGTTCCACGATCTTCAAGGATACTCACACTTTTTGTGGAGGAGAAGGAGGAAGCTGTGGTTGGTCAAGGCTCTGCCATTTCTCTAGACACACTCCACTGACTTTTGATGATTCTTCCCACCAACTTTTTTTTTTTTAATTTATTTATTTTTGGCTGTGCTGGGTCTTCGTTGCTGCCTGGGCTTGCTCTAGTTGCAGTGGGTGGGGGCCACTCTTCAGTTGCGGTGTGTGGTCTTCTCATTGCAGTGGCTTCTCATGTGGCACTGCCAGGCTTCAGAGCATGGCCTCAGCAGTTGTGGTGCACAGGCTTAGTTGCTCCGCAGCATGTGGGATCTTCCCAGACCATGTCTCCTGCCTTGGCTGGTGGATTCTTTACCACTGAGCCACCAGGGAAGCCTCGCACCAGTACTTGCTTACTGAATATCTGCTCTGTACAAAGAACACATCTTTTGGGATGCCAAGCAAGTCAATAGAGAGCTGAGGCATGGACTCTAAACAAGGCAGAGCGTGGGTCTGGCCATAAAAGAGACATAAAATGGTGTATGCATGGAGTGAAAGAGTCACTTCAAACTGGGTAGGTCAGGGAGAGCTTTACCAAGAGTATGACCCTTGAGCTGGGACTCAGAGAACAGCTTTGACTTGGCAGCTAGAGAAGGAGTCACCAAACTGAAGCCTACGGGCCAAATCTGTCTGCTCCTCCTGTTTTAATAAATGAAGTTGTATTGGAACTCAGCCAGGGTCACTTATCGATGTGTCATCTATGGCTGCTTTCACACAACAATAGCAGAGTTTAGTGACTGGGACAGAGACTGTATAGCCCTTAAAGCCAAAGAAAGGTGTCATCTAGCTTTTTACAGAAGAAGTAGGTGACCCCTGGTTTAAAGTCAGTTGCTTGAGGGACTTGATATATGGCCTTACTGTTTGGACTTGATGTAAGCCAAAATATATGACTTCATTTGGCAGACATTCTGGAAACAGAATGTTTCTGAGCCTTGGGAGTATTTGGCTGTTGATGGTGGCACTGAACTTCAGGACAGAGAGTGTAGTTGATGAGCTGCAGAAGAAGGCCACTACTGGTGGGAAAAGAAATTCAGAAGTTCATGTTGTCAATTAAGTGAAAAATAATGAATGTGGATTAGGAGGGTATCTGTGATGAAAAGGGGAGGACACACACACGAAAAAAAAATATTGTGAGTAAAGCTCTAGAAAGATGAACCAAAGGAAAGACAGAGTTGAGGATGGTCTTGGGGGCTTCCTTGGTGGTGCTAGCAGTAATGAACCCACCTGCCAGTGTGGGAGGTATTAGAGACATAGGTTCAATCCCCGGGTTGGGAAGATCCCCTGGAAGAGGGCATGGCAACCCACTCCAGTATTCTTGCCTGGACAATCCCATGGACAGAGGAGCCTGGTGGGCTGCAGTCCACAGGGTTGCAAAAAGTCGGACACGACTGAAATGACTTAGCACAGATGCACTACGGTATTGAACCAGATGAGTAGGGGTGTCAGTGATTCTTTCTCTGAAAATACATCCTCCTAAACAGGACATATTTTCCTTTCTTCCACCCTACTCTGATTAGGAGGAAGGAAAAAGCTGGAGTGGCCTCATCACTCTGGGGCAGCTGGTGTTGGGAGGTGAGGTGGTCAGAAGCTATTGTTACAGAGGGAGTGAGACTCAGAGTCTCACCTGTGGAATAATATCTGTTCCCAGACAGGAAATCAACATATGTCATCTCTGAGGAAAGAAAACCACTCCATGAGTTGGAGGAGTGTCCTTATATTTCAGGCCATCTTACAGGACTGTCGGATAAAATATACATTGCCTGGTTAAATTTGAATTTCAGATCAACAAAGAATATTTTTTTTGCATAAGTATCTTCCAAATATTACATGGGACCTATTTGTACTAAAAATTATTTGTTCTTGATCTAAAATTCAAATTTAATTAGGTATCAATTTCAGATCAACAATGAATAACTGTGTAATATATGTCCCCATAGGAGATGTATTTATTAAAAAATTATCTCCTGGTTATCTAAAATTCAAATGTCATTAAGCTTTCTTCCGTCTAAATCTCACAACCCTACGTGTTTGGTAAACAGCTGACGTTTTCACTTTGGGAGAGACCGAGCAAGAATCTGGACACCTGTATATGCTTTTCCTCAGAGCAGTAGAGTTGACTCCTTCAGCCCTTCTGGAGCCCACAGTAGGCAGAAGAGAGCTCAGTGAATGTCAGGCCAGGTTGTGGGGTGCTAATATAGAGGGCAGACAAAAGATGGGCCAAGGGGTGTATGTGGGGATGGGGGAGAAGTTTCCAGTGGTGGTCGATTGCGCAACCAGCTGGGGAACTTGGTAAGGGAGTGTGTGGCCTATAGAGGGTCTGGATGAGAGAGAGGGAGTGAGTTCACAACAGGGACAGATTCCTTCAAGGAGCCTCCTTTCAAAGACCCAATTTTGGAAGGAATTTTCTTGGGATAGTACAAAGCAAAAAACTGTACTAGATAAAGGTCCCAGCTTCTCAATGTTGCTCCAATGTGGAGATCTGCCTACTTCAGACCTCTGAACCTTTGATCCACTGGCTTAGTGACTGGAGGGCTGCATTTATCCCAGTTGTCTTATAGAGCTGTGTGATCGTTAGTTTTATGCATCAGCCTGACTAGGCTGTGGGGCCCAGTTGTTTGGTCAAGCATCTGTTCACATGTTGCTGTGGAGGGATTTTTTTTAGAGGTGGTTATTGGGAATTGGGATGATCCCTTGGAGGAGGGAATGACAACCCACTCCAATATTCTTGCCTGGAGAATCCCATGGACAAAGGAGCCTGGTGGGCTACAGTCCAGAGAGTTGCAAAGAGTCAGACACGACTGAAGTGACTTAGCATGCAGCACACAATATTTAAATCAGTAGACGTTGAGTAAATTAGATCATCCTCCATAATGTTGGTGAACCTCATCCAGTCAGTTGAAGGCCTTAGGATAAAAGGCTGAGGTCACCAGAAGAGGAACCAATTCTGCCTCCTGATTGCCTTTGACAGAGGTTCATGACATTGTACAGGAGACAGGGATCAAGACCATCCCCAAGAAAAAGAAATAGAGGAAAACAGTAGAATGGAAAAGACTAGAGATCTCTTCAAGAAAATCAGAGATACCAAGGGAACATTTCATGCAAAGATGGGCTCAATAAAGGACAGAAGTGGTAGGGACCTAACAGAAGCGGATGATATTAAGAAGAGGTGGCAAGAATACACAGAAGAACTGTACAAAAAAGATCTTCATAACCCAGATAATCACAATGGTGTGATCACTCACCTAGAGCCAGACATCCTGGAATGCAAAGTCAAGTGGGCCTTAGGAAGCATCACTACAAACAAAGCTAGTGGAGGTAACGGAATTCCAGTTGAGCTATTTCAAATCCTAAAAGATGATGCTTTGAAAGTGCTGGACTCAATATGCCAGCAAATTTGGAAAACTCAGCAGTGGCCACAGGACTGGAAAAGGTCAGTTTTCATTCCAATCCCAAAGAAAGGCAATGCCAAAGAATGATCAAACTACTGCACAATTGCACTCATCTCACATGCTAGTAAAGTAATGCTCAAAATACTCCAAGCCAGGTTTCAACAGTACGTGATCCATGAACTTCCAGATGTTCAAGCTGGTTTTATTTATTTTTTAATTTTTATTTTTTTTAATATCAATTGCATTTTATTGACACCTTCACAACCTTCCAAACCTTTTTTTTTTTTAAACTTTACAATATTGTATTAGTTTTGCCAAATATCGAAATGAATCTGCCACAGGTATACCTGTGTTCCCCATCCTGAACCCTCCTCCCAAGCTGGTTTTAGAAAAGTCAGAGGAACCAGAGATCAAATTGCCAACATCTGTTGGATCATCAAAAAAGCAAGAGAGTTCCAGAAAAACATTGATTTCTGCTTGATTGACTAAGCCAAAGCCTTTGACTGTGTGGATCACAATAAACTGTGGAAAATTCTGAAAGAGATGGGAATACCAGATCACTTGACCTACCTCTTGAGAAATCTGTATGCAGGTCAGGAAGCAACAGTTAGAACTGGACCTGGAACAACAGACTGGTTCCGAATTGGGAAAGGAGTACGTCAAGACTGTATATTGTCACCCTGCTTATTTAACTTATATGCAAAGTACATCATGAGAAACACTGGGCTGGAAGAAGCACAAGCTGGAATCAAGATTGCCGGGAGAAATATCAATAAGCTCAGATATGCAGATGACACCACCATTATGGCAGAAAGTGAAGAACTAAAGAGCCTCTTGTGAAAAAGTTGGCTTAAAGCTCAACATTCAGAAAACTAAGATCATGGCATCTGGTTCCATCATTTCATGGCAAATAGATGGGGAAACAGTGTCAGACTTTATTTTGGGGGGCTCCAAAATCACTGCAGGTAGTGACTTCAGGCATGAAATCAAAAGATGCTTACTCCTTGGAAGAAAAGTTATTCACTGGAAGGACTGATGTTGAAGCTGAAACTCCAATGCTTAGGCCACCTGATGTGAAGAGCTGACTCATTTGAAAAGCTCCTGATGCTGGGAAAGATTGAAGGCGGGAGGAGAAGGGGATGACAGAGGATGAGATGGTTGGATGGCATCACCGACTACATGGACATGAGTTTGAGTGAACTCTGGGTGTTTTTGATGGACAGAGAGGCCTGGTGTGCTTCAGTCCATGGGGTCACAAAGAGTTGGACATGACTGAGTGACTGAACTGAACTGATTGCGTTTGAACTCAAGACTGTAACATTGACCCCTGCCAGAATTTCCAGTCTGACAGCCTGCCCTGAAGACTTTGGACTTGTCAGCCCTCACAACTACATTAGCCAATTCCTTAAAATAAAAGAAATTTCTTTCTCTATGTCTCTCTTTGTCACATAACTATATGTGTACACCACCCCCCACCCCCCCACTACCCATACACATTCTGTTGGCTCTGTCTCTCTGGAGGACCCTAGTATAGGCAGGCCAGCGATTCTGAGTAGCACTGACCCCCCATCGTCTTCTTCAGATTCTCACTGGGAGCTGGATCTTGTGAGGCCACTGCTGGTTTCTCCCAGCACCAGATTCTTCTCCTTAACCTCAAGCCAGAGCAAGAGTAAAACCATATTTCCTGCTTGCCCACACAGGCCATCAAGATACATTCTTCAGTGACAGGAAGGCAGGACCTGCTACACCTGGGTTACACATCTCAAAGCCATCATGCACGGGAGAAGGGTTATTCCCTATTGCTGGATGGATGCAGCCTTTGCCTTGGAATCTGGGGAGTGAGACGTGCCCTTTGACCTCAGGCATACCTGCAACACAGTGTGCTGTGAAATTGTGTAGGAAGACTGCTTCTCCATATTTCTTTCCCTCCTTTATCCTGTCTCCTCACTGAAGAGAGGATGCAAACAAAGACGTGCAGGTTTATATTAAACATCTTTGGTGGATGGCGTGTCTGTCTGCTCTCCTCTCAGCTCCCTAGCAACAGCTGTGTCATGCTTTTTTAAAGCTTTTCATGGCAATTCTAGCATTTCTGGGAAGATCTCTCTCCAGGTTTTTTGTCTCTCGGTGTCTTTCCCTCTGCCTGTGTCTGTTTCTCCTTCTCCCCTTTCCTCCCCTGCCTCTCTGTCTCTGTGTCTCTGCGTGTTTCTTTCTCTCTGCTGTGACTTCCCACATTAGCCACTGTCCATTTCTTTGATTCCTTCTTGGCAACAAGAGCTACAGCACCATTATGCAGCAAGCAGTCCTGCTTCCCTGCTACCTTAAAATAATAGTTTCATGGTGACAAATGGCTGTAGTGAACAATGAAGGTAGAATGCTTAGCAGGCAGGGGTGTAACCGGGTCAGATTTCTCTGTCTGGCAAAAACCAGAGCGTATTGTGAGAATACCTAAAGAAAGATATATATATATATATATATATATATATATATATAGGGGAAAGCTGGTGATATTTATTTTTGTTTTTAAACTTTTTCTATTGGGGTGTAGTCGATTAACAATGTTGTGATCGTTTCAGGTGATGCTACTGTTTTATTTTTAATTTAGCTTCTGTAAATTGCAAAAGTAAGTTCTCAAAGGCAGAACAATGGTTATTCATAGTTTACTAAGGTTTTGTCATAAGAAACTTAAAAAAAAAAGATTTAAAAATCTTGTTTTACATTTTCTGTTTTTCTTTGATTAAAAAAAAAATCAAAACCCAAAATAAGATGGTCTGAATTGGTGAAGGCATATAATTTTTTTTGTACCCCAGTGGCTGAAGTTTCCACATTGTATCAAAAAAGCCCCAATTAAAGTAAAGAAAAAAAAAAGAAAATGATTTTTTCTAGACCTCCTTTCCCTTTCTACCACTAAGGGGAGGAAAAAAATCCTAATATCCAAGAGATCTTCCAGCCCAAAAGCTGTTTGCATGCACGTATGTGTGTATGTGTGTTTTGCAGACCGCAGGTATGTCTCCCCCTGTGCAGATGGCTACTCCACCAGCAGTGCATGTGTATCTGAAGGTTGGCTGGGTTGTGCGCATGGAAAGAAGAAAACAAGAGAGGGAGGTAAAAATCCACAGAAACCTAAATCAAAAGCAAGTGTCGTATGTACCATGAGGGGAGCAGGCGGGCCTTGTTTCCGCGCACACGCCACTCTGTCTTTGCCGCTCAGACTGATCTTTGAAATAAAATAAAGAAGCATGGCAAACTAACTGAAACATAGGTAGAAATAATATATTTGGGTTTCAGAAAGAAAAAAAAAAATTAACCTGGCATAGCTTGAAAGGCAACCCATTTCATAACAACACATGTGCAAAGAATTACAATAATTGCAGTGCACACATCGGTAACAGACAGAGGGAACAATGAATATTAAAAACACATTCCTAGCACTGGCCCCATGGCTTGGCAGCGGCACGCAGCGTGGAGACCCACGCGGGAGTCGGAGGAAGGCGCTTGGCTTCCAGAGCTGTCAGGGCTTGGCAGGAGCCGAGGAGGAGAGAGGAGGACGGGAGGTGGCAGAGACCGTCCCCATCATGGCGACTCCTCTCTCCCACTGACAGCGCCCTAGGGTGGCTTCAGGAGGGGAGCACAGAGGAAGTCTGCCTCCAGCCTTCTGGGGCTCTGGTTCAGAGCTGAATCCGAGCCAGGCTGAGAAGGAGGAGGGCTGAGGATAGAAAAACAAACACCAAAGAACAGACAGAAGGTAACGCTGGGAACACCCAGACGGTGCCCTGGCCGGGCGTCCCAGGCCTCTCTCTCAAGGCTCGCCTCCAGCAGGATCCAGCAGGTTGGACTTCACTGCTGTGGAGACAGAAACCAGGAACATGTTTTTCTTCTGTGGACTAAATGCATGGCTCTGCCTTTTGCCTTCAGTATTTGCTATGCGGTGGCATTAAAGTCTGCAGCAGGGTGAATTCTCCTGGTGGTTTATTCTAAATCCTTCAAAGGCACATTAACCAAACACCCAAGGTACACAATGATCTTTTCACCGTGAATCCTTCCCATTGTCAGCAATTACAAAAGCCCTTCTCTTAAGTACAGCTTTGGTTGCGAACATTCAGATTTTGTCTCTTGCCATTGGCAAGGAATTGACTTTTCAGTCCTTGCAACTTTGGCAATGAGACAGGCCAGAGAGTGAGAATCTCTAACCAGAAAGTTTGGTTCACACACTGGGAGCTGAGACCCGCAGATTCTTACCCTGAGGACCATGAACATCCAAGGAGTTGGTGAAGCAGAATTCAGGGACATCCATACACGTGGATGGGAAAAAAATGACATCTTTATTTTTGCTGATATCTGAGATTTAGCATTCCCTTACATTACGGGTATAGGAAACAAACCATTATAGTACTAGTTAATACATATGACTTTGTCATGGATGTTTTCATGTCATTTCACTGTTATTTCAGATATCTCTAATTATTATCTATGCTCATCACTACTAGGAATTTTGGTAACTATTAGACCTGCCACAAGATCTTGTCTTGTGCACTGGTGAAGAAGCACATAGCAAAATAAAATAATTTGTTGACTATATCTTAATATATTATTTTCCCTTGACATGTTATATACTGCTTTTCATTATTTTTAAGAAGATTATTCTGGGAAGAGTACATAGGCCACTTGGCCTCACTGCGGAGGCCTCCAGGGCACACGCAACATCTACCTGAAGAAGGACCCAGTCTCTAGAGCAGTCATGAGGGGTTGGTGATTCCCACCGTCACACAGTGCTCCCTCAGCGGGTCGGCCTTAGGCTTGTCTCCACAGAAGAGGGAGAGAAGGGAGCCGCAAACATGCATTTCAAGGCTCAACCCTGAGGACTTAACAGAGGAGCTTCTGGCCTGTCCTTTCTTAAGAGATGCTCAGTAAACCTTAGCATCTGCCAGACAAAAATTTGCATTATCTCTTCAGTGATTTGTGGCACAGCTTCAAAATGGTTTCATTAAAAAGAAAATATTGGAGGAGAATGGATACATGTACATATATGACTGAATCCCTTTGCTGTCCACCTGGAAATATCACTGCATTTGTTAATTGGCTATATTACAATATAAAATAAAATGTTAAAAAATAAAATAAACTCCTCAAACAACTTCTCCAGTTTCTCCAGATGTTGGCCAAGAGTGTTTGCCATAAAATCACAGTTGATAAGGTAGAGAAAAGCCAAAGCTAATGAGGAACTAACTATATTTGCCAGTTTCCAAACCAAAGGCAGCAGGAACAGCTATTAGAGGAGTGGTAAAAGAATCAGATAAAACAAGACAACACAGTGATGACATCTTTTATATTAAGGAGTCAGCTAGGGGAACTGACTAACTTCCCTGGTGGCTCAGTGGTGAAAAATCTGCCTACCAATGCAGGAGACGCAGGTTCCATCCCTGGGTCAGGAAGATACCCCTGGGAAAGGAAATGGCAACCCACTTCAGTATTGTTGCCTAGAAAATCCCATGGACAGAGGAGCCTGGCGGGGTATAGTCCATGGGGTTGCAAAGAGTCAGACACGTCTTAGGAACTAAAGGACAACACAGCAACAAATCCTGCTGAACTCTCGTACCAATGCAGAATCTAGCAGTAGAAAGGGTGTTGGAAGAAACAGGCCTAATCACAGTCCTCAAAAATATGAAGCTCAGCATCTGACCTACAAGGGGCAAAAATATTGTCCTAGAAGAAAATATGTAGAATATTAGCAATCTTCATAGACACTTTTTTTTAACTGGGAGAGATAATATTTTACTAGAGTTCTTGATACGATCATATAAGAAAGTCAGGAGATACAGAGAGAAAGATAGATATATAGATGATAGATAGGCAGATGAATAGATAGAGGATTTGGTAAGATCTAGATCTATTATGTGTCAGACACTACCTTTGTTTTTAAGATATACTCATCTATCTCATTCAATCTCTCAGCATTTGCATGAGACATTATTAGCTCAGGTTTTTCAGATGGGGGTAAGCTTAGCAAATGAAGTAATTTGATTGAGGTCACAGAGCTAATAAGTGGGATTTAAACACAGGCTTGTCTGACCCCTGAAGCCACTATTCCATTATTTCAAGTGGCTCCAATTATTAAAAAAAATTTACCCCTACTAAATCTTTAAAACACAAGTTGTTATAGGAGTTGAAAGATCAAATTTCAAGTTAGAAACATAAATGGCGATATGGTAACAGGTTCAGTTCAGTTCAGTTTAGTCTCTCAGTCGTGTCAGACTCTTTGTGACCCCATGAATCACAGCATGCCAGGCCTCCCTGTCCATCACCAACTCCCAGAGTTCACTCAGACTCACGTCCATCGAGTCAGTGATGCCATCTAGTCATCTCCTGTCATCCCCTTCTCCTCCTGCCCCAAATCCCTCCCAGCATCAGAGTCTTTTCCAATGAGTCAACTCTTCCCATGAGGTGGCCAAAGTACTGGAGTTTCAGCTTTAGCATCATTCCTTCCAAAGAAATCCCAGGGCTGATCTCCTTCAGAATGGACTGGTTGGATCTCCTTGCAGTCCAAGGGACTCTCAAGAGTCTTCTCCAACACCACAGTTCAAAAGCATCAATTCTTTGGCGCTCAGCCTTCTTCACAGTCCAACTCTCACATCCATACATGACCACAGGAAAAACCATAGCCTTGACTAGATGGACCTTTGTTGGCAAAGTAATGTCTCTGCTTTTCAATATGCTATCTAGGTTGGTCACAACTTTCCTTCCAAGGAGTAAGTGTCTTTTAATTTCATGGCTGCAGTCACCATCTGCAGTGATTTTGGAGCCCAGAAAAATAAAGTCTGACACTGATTCCACTGTTTCCCATCTATTTCCCATGACGTGATGGGACCAGATGCCATGATCTTCATTTTCTGAATGTTGAGCTTTAAGCCAACTTTTTCACTCTTCTCTTTCACCTTCATCAAGAGGCTTTTTAGTTCCTCTTCACTTTCTTCCATAAGGGTGGTGTCATCTATCTGAGGTTATTGCTATTTCCCCCAGCAATCTTGATTCCAACTTGTGCTTCTTCCAGCCCAGTGTTTCTCATGATGTACTCTGCATATTAGTTAAATAAGCAGGGTGACAATATACAGCCTTGATGTACTCCTTTTCCTATTTGGAACCAGTCTGTTGTTCCATGTCCAGTTCTAACTGTTGCTTCCTGACCTGCATACAAATTTCTCAAGAGACAAGTCAGGTGGTCTGGTATTCCTATCTGTTTTAGAATTTTCCACAGTTTATTGTGATCCACACAGTCAAAAGTCTTTGGCATAGTCAATAAAGCAGAAACAGATGTTTGTCTGGAACTCTCTTGCTTTTTCGATGATCCAGTGGATGCTGGCAATTTGGTCTCTGGTTCCTCTGCCTTTTCTAAAACCAGCTTGAACATCTGGAAATTCATGGGTCATGCATTGCTGAAGCCTGGCTTGGAGAATTTTGAGCATTACTTTACTAGCATGTGAGATGAGTGCAATTGTGTGGTAGTTTGAGCATTCTTTGACATTGCCTTTCTTTGGGATTACTTTATAATATCCAACAAAATTGTTTCTCATGTACTGAAAGTCAAATGCTATGCTATGCTAAGTCACTTCAGTCGTGTCTGACTCTGTGTGACCCCATAGACGGCAGCCCACCAGGCTCCCCCATCCCTGAGAATCTCCAGGCAAGAACACTGGAGTGGGTTGCCATTTCCTTCTCCAATGCATGAAAGTGAAAAGTGAAAGTGAAGTTGCTCAGTCGTGTCCGACTCGTAGCAACCCCATGGACTGCAGCCTGCCAGGCTCCTCCATCCATGGGATTTTCCAGGCAAGAGTACTGGAGTGGGGTGCCGTTGCCTTCTGGGCTTGTCCAGTTATTTTAATCATTAACATTAATATTAATTTAATCATTTTATAGAGGTAGGTATAAAAGCAGGCACCTGGAATTTGAGTTCCTTAAATATGTAGTAGTTGCCTGTACACACCTATTTTCAGAATGTGAAATTGTCATCTCTGATTATTATAAAATTATATAAAATTTTGTGTATGAGACTAAATTTCATTATGTTCAAAGTGTGCTTTTGTGCCAATTGCCACCCCTTAACTACTGTGTCTGCAGAGTACCCAAGGTTAGAGCTGAGGCCTTGATGATAGCTATCAACAATTTAGGTATAAAGTAACAGAAAATCTCAAGCTTATGCCAAGATATCCATCATGGAATTTCTGCTCTTCATGATCCATGTGTCCCCTCCCATTTTAAGTAAAGCCATGATGAGAGAATGAACACATTTTGTTCTCCTTAAAATAATCTCTCTTCATCAAATCTCAGCTAGGTATTGTAATCTACATGCTACAGACATTAGATCCACTTTGGGATGATCTCCAAGACCTTGCCTAGCCCTAACTTTCTCTGATTCCAGGAACTGAACAATTGCCAAGATAGAAAAGCCCCCAAGGGGGTCTTCACAAGGTGCTATAGCCATCAGAACTTAAAGGGTCCTTGACTTGAGTTCTGCTTTGGGAGACTACCCCTGAGTTCTTTATGTTGCAGGAGTTATTCAGTCAGTATGAAAAACAGGGACAAGTTGTAGGATTTCAGACTAAGTAAATAACCTAACGATCAGAAAATTCAATTTGTACATGAGGTGGAGAAAGGCATCCTGCCATTAAGCAGTCAGATGGAAAACATGCAAACCACAGTTTGTAGAAGAGAAAAGGAACATTAAAAGCCCTTGCCCAGAAGCATAGGCAAGTGCAGGAAAGTTAATGCTCAGCAAAGTTAATGTGTCTGTTGTAAATGTGGGAAGTGGGAGCCGCAACACTGCTTGCAATTCCAAACTGCGTAATAATCAGAGACAGCACTGGCAGGCCAGTCCCTCTAATGGGGAGCAGGGGGGAATCTCTGAGATTTCTGGTCCGGTGATTGGCAAAGATAGCAGAAGGCGCAATCTGAGGTCACCTTACTCAAGAAAGATCAGAAAGATCAGATCTCCTCTGGGAAGAGAAAAAAAAAGCTCATGATAAAGCATATATTAAATATTACTGCAGAAGATCTCAGTTTTGCTGTGAATGGGATGATAGCAAAAATTACATTGGCAATAAGAATCACCCATATATCCAGAAATGAATATTACCTAGTGCAAACACTGGCAAGTACTGCCTTATTATTCTAGCGTGCCCTCTTTTTCACAGCAAGGAGACTGTGGTGCATACAATTAGACCCTATTACACTGTTACTGTTTTGATATCTGTTGTTTTGGGGTGGTGTCAGCAGGGCCCCTGTTAGTCCATTTGCCACCTTGGTGTAGATTTGAAAGAGAAATTTCCTTCTTCCGGGTGGAGGCAGCCCCAAATGGAGCATGCAGTTTGGCAAACAGAAGGTGGCCTGGATTTTAGTCTCTTTCTCACTCTCAGTTGGATGCCTTCCACAGTCTGAGGAGCAGCATTCTCGCAGGCTTCCCAGGGTCGGTCCTTCTGGGTCTTAGGTTCCATTATACATCAGTGGGCATGGCCAGTGCTGCTGGGGTCTAGCCACATCCCTTCAGCCACCTGCAGCTTCAGTATTCAGCTTTGTGTGTAAACTAAGACTTCCTAACTCAGGCTCCTGATTCTGTCTGCCTGAGAGCTTTTTCTAGCTCCAGGAGCATTCTAGACAGACAGGGATTAATGCCCAGCAGCAGTCTTCAGTCACAGAGCGGTGGAATGGAGTTGGTAGGTATACTCCCCAGCCTCTTCATCCCAAGGAGGGTCAAAGTAAGGGGCATTTTCTCCATGTTGCACGGAGTCCTCAGCAGGATCAAGCCCTCCAGCTGCCCAGAGTGGCCATCTGCTTGTTAACACTTCCTTTGTTGACTTCCTTCCCTTCCTTGTTTCATTTCCTCACTCCCTCTCTCCGTGTTCCTTGGGATTACTTCTAAATCCTTGCACCCAAATCATTGTCTCTCCAAGTCTGCATTTGGGGGAATCCGTATTAAGATGCTGGACTTCCTCACTATAATTCTACCTCTTGGCTTGATGTACCTGCCAGTGTTTGCAGCTTTAAATCTAATTTGACCAACACGTGAAATTTTTCATGAATTGAAGTACTCTTTCACAAGTCAGATGACATTAAGAAAGGAACAAACCACACCATAAAGAAAGAAGAGGTAAAAAAGAGTTCCACAACGGTCTTAAAGAAAATGTACTTAAAGGAAAAGCAAACCATATGTCCTTTCAGCAGTGGGGGATGGGGGAGGTGCTTATTAATATTTAGGCAGTTGTATACTGGCTTTGGAGAAGGCAGTGGCACCCCACTCCAGTACTCTTGCCTGGAAAATCGCATGGATGGAGGAGCCTGGTAGGCTGCAGTCCATGGGGTTGTTGAGTCGGACACGACTGAGCGACTTCACTTTAACTTTTCACTTTCATGCATTGGAGAAGGAAATGGCAACCCACTCCAGTGTTCTTGCCTGGAGAATCCCAGGGACGGAGGAGCCTGGTGGGCTGCCGTCTATGGGGTCGCACAGAGTCGGACACGACTGAAGTGACTTAGCAGTTAGCAGTATACTGGCTTTGGATTTAGTACAATGGTCCTAGTTGTGAGGCTGGGAGGACCGAGCGAAGAAAGGGGCAAGAGTGCAGCAGCTTGGCAGAGACAGGCCAGGAGGTGCAGCAATGGCTGTGGGAGAAGACATCATGTGGAGCAGGTGCCTCCTGTCCATCCGTCCATCAAGTTTTGAAGTTATTGCCATGTGTAGGGACTCAACACAAGCATTTATGGAGCCCTGACGATATGTGCATAGGCTAAGCACAGCATGGACACTGCTTCTTGGTGACCGAAGAGAGAACAGAACACAAACTCTACCCGCAAGGAACTTGCAGACTAATTGAGGACATAGGACGTGGCAAGACATCGGCAGGGGCCAACATAACTATCCACAAACAAGGCTGCCTGCTAGGCTCTTACGAATCTTAAGGGCAGGACTGTATTTTTCGTATCTTCATATGACCTGCAAGACAATGCCTTGGATACAGTAGGTGCTCATAGATGGGTGGTGTTTGCATCACCCAACAAAGAAACTCATTCTATCAATATAACAAAACTTTCATGAAAAGATAGAGAAGGCAGAAACACCTGTGGCTGGGGGAATACTGGAGGGCTTCATGGAAGAGGTGGCTTTGGAGCCACTTGACGGTTCCGAAGTCAAATACACCCAAGCAAAATGGCCCACTGGGTTTTCCTTTGCTTGTCAGCAAAGATCTTGACTGAAGTTTGGAGATAGGTCCTTCCTTCAGCATTTCTTGCAATCTGAAAGTGAAAGTGTTAGTTGCTCAATCGTGTCCAACTTCTTGCAACCCTATGAACTGTAGCCTGCCAGGCTCCTCTGTTCATGAAATTCTCCAAGGAAGAATACTGGAGTGGGTTGCCATTCCCTTCTCCAGGGGATCATCCCAACCCAGAGATCAAACCTAGGTCTCTTACATTGCAGGCAGATTCTTTACCACCTGAGCCAGCAGGGAAGCCCTTCTTGGTATTTAATGAATGCCTATTCAACTTGGACTTTTAAATATTTTCAAAAATGGTTTGCTGTTAAAACATCCTAAGTCAGAGCCCTTTCTTCTCTTGACATCGATCGAAGGATATTATTTTACTGCTTTTCCTGCAGCTGAGGGACCATTGTTACTTTATACTTCATTGTGGAGAGATGCACTTACACACACAAGGATACATTTAAATGTGGGAAACAAAAAAGATGGGAAAACATAGCCTCTTTAGGAAAGCTGAGCCTCCCAAAAAGAAAATGAGTGGCTGCCAGGTAGATTTGTGTTTTAACTTCTGATCCTTCTTGTTCCCAGCTTGTAGCCACCTAACCCCTCACACCCTGGCTCACTTTTCCTCTGCCAGGAATCACAGTAGTGCTCTCAGTTGGTTCTCCATGGATAAACAAGGGAACAGCACGGGTTTCCGAGGAAGACCTTGATTTTGGGAAACCCTCAGACAAGCAGCGGTCCCTGCTGACCCAGCAGGATTTGCACCTGCCCTGTGGATAAACTACCTTTGCATGCGTTGAGGAACCACATGACATTGCCGTTGCTGGGGGTCAACAGTTGGCTGAAAGGCAGTCATTTTACATGGTGTGAACTAACAGTTTAAAAAGTAAAAAACTAAACAAATTATTTGGGTCGTGCTGGGTCTTTGTTGCTTTCACGACTCTCCTCTAGCCGCGGCAAGCGGGGCTTCTCTCTAGTCGCGGTGTGTGGGCTTCTCATGGCGGTGGCTTCTCTGTTGCTGTAGGGCGCGCAGGCTCAATAGTTGTGGCACATGGGCTTGGTTGCTCTGCGGCACGTGGGACCTCCCCAAGCCAGGGCTCAAACGCATGCCCCCTGCACTGGCACGTGGATTCCTTACCACTGAGCCACTAGGGTAGCCCTGAACTAACAGTTCTGTAGAAAAACTAGCCTCTCAACTAAGAAAAGGGCTTCCCTGATAGCTCAGTTGGTAAAGAATCTGCCTGCAATGCAGGAGACCTGGGTTCAATTCCTGGGTCGGGATGATCCCCTGAAGAAGGGATAGGCTACCTCTCCAGTATTCTTTGGCTTCCTTTGTGCCTCAGCTGGTTAAGAATCCGCCTGCAATGCAGGAGACCTGGGTTCAATCCCTAGATTTGGAAGATCCCCTGGAGAAGGGAAAGGCTGCCCACTCCAGTATTCTGGCCTGGAGAATTACATGGTCTGTATAGTCAATGGAGTTTCTAAGAGTTTGACATGACTGAGTGACTTTCACTTTCAACTAAGAAAATGAGTAAATCAATCTTGAGGCTTTTCTTTTTTCTTCTGATTTCCATTGTGGCATTGAAATCTGCCCACATAGCAGGCAAACAACTAATCTCAAAAATATACAAGCAACTCCTACAGCTCAATTCCAGAAAAATAAATGATCCAATCAAAAAATGGGCCAAAGAACTAAATAGACATTTCTCCAAAGAAGACATACAGATGGCTAACAAACACATGAAAAGATGCTCAACATCACTCATTATCAGAGAAATGCAAATCAAAACCACTATGAGGTACCATTTCACGCCAGTCAGAATGGCTGTGATCCAAAAGTCTACAAGCAATAAATGCTGGAGAGGGTGTGGAGAAAAGGGAACCCTCTTACACTGTTGGTGGGAATGCAAACTAGTACAGCCACTATGGAGAACAGTGTGGAGATTCCTTAAAAAACTGGAAATAGAACTGCCTTATGACCCAGCAATCCCACTGCTGGGTATACACACTGAGGAAACCAGAATCGAAAGAGACACATGTACCCCAATGTTCATCGCAGCACTGTTTATAATAGCCAGGACATGGAAGCAACCTAGATGTCCATCAGCAGATGAATGGATAAGAAAGCTGTGGTACATATACACAATGGAGTATTACTCAGCCATTAAAAAGAATACATTTGAATCAGTTCTAATGAGGTGGATGAAACTGGAGCTTATTATACAGAGTGAAGTAAGCCAGAAAGAAAAACACCAATACAGTATACTAATGCATATATATGGAATTTAGAAAGATGGTAACAATAACCCTGCATATGAGACAGCAAAAGAGACACTGACGTATAGAACAGTCTTTTGGACTCTGTGGGAGAGGGCGAGGGTGGGATGATTTGGGAGAATGGCATTGAAATACGTATAATATCATATATGGAACGAGTTGCCAGTCTAGGTTCGATGCACGATACTGGATGCTTGGGGCTGGTGCACTGGGACGACCCAGAGGGATGGTATGGGGAGGGAGGAGGGAGGAGGGTTCAGGATGGGGAACACATGTATACCTGTGGCTGATTCATTTCGATATTTGGCAAAACCAATACAATAGTGTAAAGTTTAAAAATAAAATTAAATTTAAAAAATAAATAAATAAAGTAATTACTGATAAGGAATGAAAAAAAAAAAAAAAAAAAGAAATCTGCCCGCATAGCAGGCATGCACTGCATGAGAACTCTTAGTGAATCTAAGGAGGTCACCACAGGCAGAGCAGATTTGAGTATCTCAGTCCTTGATGAGAGATGGTCAGGAAACATCATGCCTGTCCAAAGATCAGTTAATGGTCATGCCTCTCACAACCCCTTCCAGTGAGCCTCTACAACCCCTTCCAGTGAGTTCTTCTAGAAGGCAGATCCAAATTCTTGCCACCCTGGGATCAGTCAACTTCTCTGCATCCTGCTCTCTTACTTTAGACCTGCAGAGACCCCTTTATTTGGATCTCTCCCCAGGCTTCTCTAGCTCTGCTTCTATTCACAGATTCCCTTCTCTTCTCTTTTCCTCTCCAGTGAGATCATGTTCTAAACATTTAGGCTTTTGCTAACCATTTGGCCTTGGAGACTTTTCTGCTTACTGATTATAAATTGGACTTCCCCTGGGCTAGGTAAAGGAGAGCTACTTAATGGGCCAAAGGTAAGCAGGAGGAAAAAGTGGAGAAAAAAGTAATTAACATCACAAAATCATTAGCCACAAGGAGAATTTCTGGTAGAGGAGTCACAGTTAGAAATATGTCCAGAACTTCTCCTTGATAATTTTTCCCAGGACAGATTTTAATTCTCTTGATGCCTTAGAGTGCTTTAAGACCCATAGAAGAAGCTACTGGAATAATCTGCCTCCAGGCCCTTTTCTTCAGGAGAAGTGAATTAGTATGACCTGCCCACTCCAGCACTCTTGCCTGGAAAATCCCATGGATGGAGGGGCCTGGGTTGCGAAGAATCAGACACAACTGAGCGACTTCACCTTCACTTTTCACTTTCATGCATTGGAGAAGGAAATGGCAACCCACTCCAGTGTTCTTGCCTGAAGAATCCCAGGGACAGGGGAGCCTGGTGGGCTGCCATCTATGGGGTCGCACAGAGTTGGACATGACTGAAGTGACTTAGCAGCAGCAGCAGCACCCCACGAAAAATGCAAGACTGGTATGGGTTTGTGAGATGGATTGGGGTTGGTTCCTATCTTGTTTGAACTGGCTCATGAAAAATAATCCTAATAAAAAGCACAGGAATCTTTTCTAGACATTTAGAATCAGAGCAGGACAGTCCAAAGGAACTTCCTCTCTGAGCCCCAAGGTACTCTTTACATTTCTTTTGATTCTCAGGGCCATTCAGAATTTTTTGTTTCAAGACTGCTTCAGACTCTTTGCCTCCTGTTCACATGTGGGTGGCACTGGTTGATGTTTAAATTTATTTTTTGACTTAACTTTCTGTTTGCCCAGTTTCCCAGGTGATTGATTCAGGTGGTTTAAAAGCCACGTTCAGAAGCCTTCCCTCTTCCATGCACCACTGACAGCCAATGTTTCCAGTCTGACTCAGAGAGCCACCGTCTTTGTGGAGGTCGCCATGGCACGGGCTGGTCTTCACTGGCGTTCCCTCCTGCGCGAGCTCTGCCAAAGACGCGTCCGCAGGGGTGAGCTAGAGGACACGCGAGGCGTTTAGAAGTCAGGGTTCCAGCCAGGCCTCCTGACAGTCCGTGAAACTGCCATGATTTAGAGAAGCCAGTGAGCAGCAGAAACTAAAAGCCCAGTTGACGTACATTGCTGCAGAGTTTTCTGTCAAACAATGTTGTTTTCTGACAACAACTTTGAAAAATAGACAGAAGGGCCACCCAAGAGGAATATGCATCAACGAGAAAAAGTCTATACCAGATAAGAAACGAGAGATAGTAAAAATGGACTAAGGTATCTTTCGGAGTTAGGAGAATAAAACATTTACAGAAAAATCTTCATTTGGGGCTGAGAGTCTGAATGCCAACATTTGTTGTAACAAAAAACAACAAACTTGCAGCTCGCTGAGTTAGGATACACACCGTCCTTAGTTGCTCGGTGTGTAAGAGGAGGTGAGGAGATTCCTAGCTTGTGAAGAAAAAGCTTCAGAGGGAGGGAGAGGGGGCAGGCCCAGACTTGGTGGGGCTGAGCTGTGAGCAGATGAAAAACTAAGTCAACAGAAACAGTAATGAAATGCTTCTAAATGGCCTCAGAAGGACTTGGAATGCAGCTCTTTATGCACTATCTGATCATTTAATCTCTGTGTGTGAAAGAAGAACCCAACATGGCTTTTCTTCTTCAGCTCTGTACAGGAGGCGGTAGAGGTTGAAAGATGGCAGTGAATGGCGCATTCGCCTCACGAGTACAGAACTGAAAGGTGTTGAAAAACAGAGGAAAATCTTTCTCTTTTTTGGCCATCTATTCAGGACCACAATTATAGTTGTCAACCTTGAGGTCATAGGTTTAGCAAGTTTTTCCACTTACAGGGAAAAAAAGTGTTATTTGTATGTGGCGGGGGGAATTTAACCTTTCCTTTTTAACCAAGAGCTCTTAAGCAAATAATTTTTCATGGTCCTGGGAGTTCTGGGGCCAATTTCAGATCTTGAACTCACTTGCTGTCCAAAAATGGGGTGGGCATCTTTGTTCTCCTTTCTGACTACCTCAGGGAGAAGGTAATTCTTAGCAGTGCCTCACAGCAGAAGGGTTAGACAGCTTGTTTCTGGGTTTGAGAAGGGACCATGAGACTAGAGACCTATAACCTAGAGCAGAACACAGGTTTCTGTGCCAGTTCTCACCACTTTCCTCTCTCCGTTAGAGTTTGGACTGAAATTTTCCTGGGGAAGATCAGCAATCAAATATTGACACAGCACCAAGAGAAGGAGTTTGCTTACTCTGGAAAGAGCAGGACAGAGGACTACCCTGGTGGTCCAGTGGCTAAGACTCTGAGCTCCCAATGCAGGGGGTCTGGGTTCAATTCCTGGTCAGGGAACTAGATCCCACATGCTACAACTAAAGAGCCTGAATGTTGCAACTAAATTAATAAATAAAATAAATATGTTCTTAAAAAGAAAGAGCATGACCTTATGAAGAAAGGAAATGAATAACTTCCAAAGAGAGGTTTTTACAAGGGATTCAAGACTATATATAGCGATGGCTGGATTGTAAGTATGTGCCTCAGAAATGGCCACTGACGGGTCAGTCTACCCCTCTGGTTCATGGCTAGGCCCCTCCTCACACGCTTGACCTCCCAGCCCTGGTATCCATGGTGACCATGTGGCCAATGAGGAGAGCCAGAATCCTGTGACCTGGGCATATAACCACAATGCATGCTCATCACTCAGTGATTTCATTTTCCTTGGACAAATTGCTTAATCTTTTCTGATCCCCAGTTATCTCCTCAGTGAAACGGGGATGCTCAACTTAAGCTATACTAAAGATTTCCTTGAGTCAACTACAAGAATACAAAAAAGAAGACCTAAGCCAAAGGCTACTGAACAGTGCTACATACAACTGTGAGGTCTACAAAAATCAAGATGGAAGATCAACATTCTGTAGAACATTCCTTTACTGCATGCATTGTTGTTCAGTCGCTCAGTCATGTCTGACTCTTTGCAGCCCCATGGATTGCAGCACACAAGGCTTCCCCGTCCTTTGCCATCTCCTGGAGCTTGCTCAAACTCATGTCCATTGAATCGGTGATGCCATCCAACCATCTCGTCCTCTGTCGTCCCCTTCTCCTCCTGCCTTCTATCTTTCCCAGCATCAGGGTCTTTTCTAGTCAGTCAGCTCTTTGCATCAGGAGCCCAAAATATTGGAGCTTCAGCTTCAGCATCAGTCATTCCAGTGAATGTTGAGGGTTGATTTCCTTTAGGATTGACTGGTTTGACCTCCTTGCAATCCAAGGGACTCTCAAGAGTCTTCTCCAACACCATAGTTCAAAAGCGTCAATTCTTCAGTGCTCAGCCTTCTTTATGGTCCAACTCTTACATCCATACATGACCACTGGAAAAACCATGGCTTTGACTCTATGGACCTTTGCCAGCAAAGTAATGTCTCTGCTTTTTAATACCCTAAGTTTGTCATAGCTTTTCTTGCAAGGAGCAAACATCTTTTAATTTCATGGCTGCAGTCACCATCTGCAGTGATTTTGAAGCCCAAGAAAATAAAGTCTGTCACTGTTTCCATTGTTTCCCCATCTATATGCCGTGAAGTGATAGGACCAGATGCTATGATCTTTGTTTTCTGAATGTTGAGTTTTAAGCCAGCTTTTCACTCTCCTCTTTCACCTTCATCAAGAGGCTCTTTAGTTCCTCTTTGCTTTCTGCCATATAAGTGGTATCATCTGCATATATGAGGTTATTGATATTTCTCCTGGCAATCTTGATTCCAGCTTGTGCTTCATCCAGCCCGACATTTCTCATGATGTACTCTGCATATAAGTTAAATAAATAGAGTGCAATATACAGCCTTGACATATTGTGTGTGTGCATGTGTGCTTCAGTCGTGTCCAACTCTTTTGTGACCCCATGAATTGTAGCCTATCAGGTTCCTCTGTCCATGGAATTTTCCAGGTGAGAATACTGGAGTGGGTAGCCATTCCCTTCTCCAGGCGATCTTCCTAACCCAGAGATTGAACCTGGGTCTCCTACATTGCAAGGAGATTCTTTACCATCTGAGCCACCAGGGAAACCCTCTGCATAGTAAGATGTGATTAACTACAAATGTAGAGGTAACTGATGATGGTTTTAGGAGCTGCTGAAAGTATTTGTGGATTTTTACTTTTTGATAGTCCTTGTTATGAGCCTAGATACCTGATAGCTCTCTTGAGGAGGTACCATGTTGCATAGAGCCATCCACTTTTCCTTGTAAGGGTTTCCAGACCCTTTTCTATGTGCTGATTTTTAAAAAATTGAGATATAATTGACATATAAGACATACAACAGTATATTAGTTTAAGGTGTACAGCATAATGCTTCAATTTATGTACATGTTGCCAAATGATCGCCATAAAAAGTCTAGTTAACATCCATTGTCACACATAGTTACAATTTTTTTTCTTGTGATGAGAACTTTTCAAATCTACTCTCTTAGCCACTTTCAAATATACAATACAGATTATTAACTACAGGCCCTCTTCTTTATGTATCACATGGTACCCATTTCCCGTAAAGGAGAGTGACAGTTTTACTTAGCAGTTCTCCCCAGTCTTCCCAACAATTGAGATCTTATACTTATTTTCATTAAAGGTATGTTGTTTAGACTGTGCAGGAAAAAAGTGTTTTCTATTGTGACTTGGCACATTTTCATAAATCCCAAGCCCTGTTTGAGATGTCAAAAAGCCCTGTTTTTCAGATTTCAGACTCTGTAGATCAATGTCATTAAAACAAAGAGGCAGAAGAAGAAACACATCGCCCTGAACCACCGTGTCCTAGGCTGAGCCATGTGAAGGCAATGGAGCTCGTTTCTGCCTTCACTTGAGGCACTATTTCAGATTTATGTGCCTTCACCCCTGGGCAAAATTTGGGGCAGGTTTGGGACTGAGGGAGTGGATGCCAGAGGAAACATACATTTTATTTTATATTCACACAAATCTCTTCAATTTTATTACAGGCCTGTGAGCTCCCTAGGCAGGAGGAAATTTTGAATGAACTTAGCTTTGAGTGACCAGGAGTGGAGACATAAAAAGAGCTATTCAGCCTCTCTGGTTACAGAGATAAGTACAAAGGGTAACTGGCATTAAGTCTGTAGTAATAGCTGCTCTAAGTACTGACCATGATTTGAATCTCTCGATAACTGATTCTCGGGAGGCGGGAATATTTATCAAGCCATTAGGAGAGGCTGTTTCTTGCTGATAAGATGCCTACAACTGATGAGGTCCACCTGAAGAAGCGGATGAGGCCAGGCTAGATTTATAGCCATTTGCGGCAAAAGCGAAAAATGTTCTCCTTAAAAACAGCATGAGACATTCATCAGCAAAATTATCAGTCTATCCTCTGGGGCCAGCCTATGGCATCTTCACGAGACAGAGCTGGTGAACACCCTGACATATACGGTGATTGGATACCATGCTCAGACGGCCAGCAAGTCACAATTTCACCAACTCAGAGACCGAGGAAGTGGGGGTGGGGGTGGGATGAACTAGACGGAAGAGCTACTTATCTGTAGATCTCATTTTTCAGAAAAATCTCATGTTCAATTATAAGGTGCCAGCTATGTGATTACCCTAGGCTTTAAAAAATGAAATCACCCACTCTGTACAACTCAGGGGCTTTATTTTGGTTTATTATTACAGTGGAAGAAGTTGCAGTATGGGAATATTAAAGTTAAAAACAAACAAAATAATAAAACAGTCACCTGCATTTTGTTTTCCCTCTCTGTGAAGTTTTGTAGCCATGTGTAACCTCGATGCCAGCTTTTACATTTTTTAAAAATACAAATTGACTCTTATTACTTAAGATATAGGATTTTAGTCGGAGAAGGCAATGGCAACCCACTTCAGGACTCTTGCCTGGAAAATCCCATGGAGGGAGGCTCCTGGTAGGAGGCAGTCCATGGGGTCGCTAAGAGTCGGCACGACCGAGCGACTTCACTTTCACTTTTCACTTTCAGGCATTGGAGAAGGAAATGGCAACCCCACTCCAGTACTCTTTCCTGGAAAATCCCATGGATGGAGGAGCCTGGTGGGCTGCAGTCCATGGGGTTGCACAGAGTTGGACACGATTGACACGACTTTGCAGCAGCAGCATAGGATTTTAGTGACTTCTGACATTTAAATTCATTTTTCTAGATTGATTCTATCTTGAAAAATAAAATCTAGAATGAGAGGCAGATATGCTGACCATATATATAGGGTGGTTGGGTGGCCTCTTCATCAGACTTCTGGGCCATGTTTCTTAATGTCTTTAATGGAACGTCTTTCCTACCTTCTTTTTTTTTTTTCCTACCTTCTTGATTGATTTTTCAGAAGCACATAGATTTGGTCTAAATTAGCCAAACAAAATTTCCCTCTTTCTAGGCTCAAAATATCTGCTGCCCAAATTTGCCTAAAGCATGTTTATGAGAATAATATTTATGGAAGATTGCCTGGAATATGTACAGTTATTTTATTTCACTTGATATCCTAGATTTTTCTCTCTGAATGAAACCACTTTGACTTGCTTTGAAGAATTCTTTAACCAATTGTTGCTTGCTTGCTCAGTCATGTCTGACTCTTTTTGACCCCATGGACTGTAGCCTGCCAGGCTCCTCTGTCCGTGGAATCTTTGAGGCAAGCATACTGGAGTGGGTTGCCTTTTCCTACTCCAGGGGATCTTCCCAAGCCAGGAATCGAATCTGCATCTCTTGCGTCTCCGCCATGGGCAGGTGGCTTCTTTACCACCGTGCCACCTGGGAATAGCCCTGTGTAATTTGCTGCCATAAGTCAGGCTGGCTGTGGTGGAAGTTGGCGATCATCTCCCACCCCTCCCCTCAGTCCACTCAAACCTCTACTCTAGGAGAAGAAGAATTCAGTCCTCCCAGATGGGCAAAGTATGTGTGAGCTGGTGAGGTGGTGTGTGTGTGTGTGCGTGTGTGTGTAGGCATGTGCCTGTGTAGGTCCAAGTATATGTCCTGATGAGCTGAATGTGCTACTTCATGAGCCTGTGTGACTTGTCTGGCTCCCTTTCTAGCTTTGGTCTTGAAGACTCTTGCGGAGCACGTCAGCAACTGCCTGTGACTGTCACTGATGTTTCCTCCATCTCATTCCCTCTTGTTGTTCCCACGGGCTGTAGCCCCTGGAGCCACACAGTCTGCGTCTAAATCCTGCTCCACCAACTCTGGCTTCACTGAATACTAGAATATTAGGAATAAGCTAGTGCTCATTTGTTGCTCCTGGAGCCCTCTGTTCTTCTTTCCCACTGTGAACGTCACCCCAAAGCTTCTTGTGTCTTCAAAATGTTGGAGGGATTCGTGACAAAAACATGGCAAGCTCCCACTGGTGTCCTGCTGCTCTGCCACTGTCCTGGCAGTGTGCGCACACAGGGCTCCAGGACAGAGTGGGGCCCCGCCCCGCCCCCGACGGCTTGCTGCTGGATCCACAGCCCAAAGCCCCTCCTTGGAGGCCCCCCTGCCAGTCTCCTCCCTCAGGGGTGCTGCGCCTCCTGAGCACCAGCTCCAGGAGGCTGGGCTTTGCCTCTGAAGTGGTAGAAACCAAAGAGGAAACGGATGTTCTCCCCCAGTGTGCCTCGCTCTTGCCCAGCTCAGTGTCTTTCAGAACAGAAATTTCAGGCACTAGATTCTCAGTTTGGGGCTTGCGTGAGAGCCTCGCCCTCCCATTGGCACTAAACAGATAAAATATTAAGCACCAGTGTGCTCCCTAAATCATTAGCAGCGAGTCCACAGGTAATGAATTCCGCCCTGGGCCGTTTGGGGCCTGTTGTTTTTACTTCCCACCCATAACCCACACTCTCCGGTACTGACCCCTCCCTGCACAAGACTGAGGGATGCACGCTGTGTCCTCAGAAGGCTCGGAATGCCTTGTTTCTGCTGGAAACTCTGGGCCTGGGTGCTGCAGTCCCACTGTCAGGAGCAGAGAGGAGGAAGAGACAATCACCTGGCCGTCTAGCCTTCCCTTACTGACTGGATAAGAAAACTCTATTTCTTTAGTTTTTAAAAAATCTTTTTTTTTTTCTTTTTAATTTTATTTTATTTTTAAACTTTACATAATTACATAATTGTATTAGTTTTGCCAAATATCAAAATGAATCCACCACAGGTATACATGTGTTCCCCATCCTGAACCCTCCTCCCTCCTCCCTCCCCATACCATCCCTCTGGGTTGTCCCAGTGCACTAGCCCCAAGCATCCAGTATCGTGCATCGAACCTGGACTGGCAACTCATTTCATACATGATATTTTACATGTTTCAATGCCATTCTCCCAAATCTTCCCACCCTCTCCCTCTCCCATAGAGTCCATAAGACTGTTTTATACATAAGTGTCTCTTTTGCTGTCTCGTACACAGGGTTATTGTTACCATCTTTCTAAATTCCATATATATGCGTTATTATACTGTATTGGTGTTTTTCCTTCTGCTTGGGGTATAGCCAGTTAACAATGTTGGGACAGTTTCAGGTGAACAGTGAAGGGATTCAACCATATATATACACAGGTATCTGTTCTCCCCCAAACTCCCCTCCTATCCAGGCTGACACATAGCACTGAGCAGAGTTCCCTGTGCTATACAGTTGGTCTTTGTTGGTTATCCATTTTAAATACAGCAGTGTGTTCATGTCCATCCCAAACTCCCTAACTAACCCTTCCCCCCAGTCTCCCCCAGACCCCAAGCATAAGTTCATTCTCTGTCTGTGGAAAACTCTTGTTAAATTACTGGTTTGGAACAGTTTGGAGATTTTTAAAAATCTGTAAAAATAGATCAAAAGTTACTTGGTACACCTTTTTCCCTTTCCATAATTGTTGTAAATTGTGTCGTTAGTTGACCAATGCTATCTTTGGTTCTCACACTAGCCCTAGGAGGCTGGTGGCTTTGGCCTCTGCCATTTCCCAAGCTCCCAGAGGAGAAACCAAGTCTCTGAAGAAATGAAGTAAGTTTCCAGAGCTCTCCTGATAAGTGAGTGGAGATGGATTTTGTAGGTGGTCTCAGCTGCTTGTTCTGATATTGAAACTTCCATGTTCCTGGTAGTCTCACCGTAATAGTCCCCCGAGAGAAAGATTAAGTGGAAAATAGCAATTCACTTTACACGGGGCTACCCAAGTATTTTTAGCAAAAGGGAGAAGCGCATTTCCAGTTGAGACAAGGTATCAGCTAGACGGATAAATTATGCAGCCCAAAGTATGTTTCTGAGCTGCAAGACTTTGGAATGGAGTAAATGCCATTCATTAAACTGTCAAAGCAACTTTGTTTGATGTACTTTTCACGTGGGGGCTTATCATATCAGAATTTCGCTGATTGCCCTTTGGAATATAAATATCATACGGTTTAAATACAAGGTATTATTTGAAACTTGTTTCTCTGTTCTAGACTCAATGAAGTCAGCTACTAGTTATTTCCTGCCTGGCCTTTACAAAGGCTGTATTGGTCTTTTGGTTCAGTGAATCATAGTGAGGGATTGTAGGGACTGTGTTTAAGAAATTATTTTCAAATATGCAAAAAAGTAAGTTAATATGGAGTGAACTTGACTGTTTGATTTTTAAATCCAGAAGAATACTGCAAAAAAAAAAAAAAAAAAGATGAGGGCTGAAAATGGGGAGAGAAAATAAATCTCCTGTAATGTAATATGTTGATGAATGCATTTGAGGATGCTGTTGGTGTTGTAGAGTTGCTAAGTCATGTCTGACTCTGTGACCCATGGACTGTAGTCCATCAGGCTCCTCTGTCCAGGGGGATGGAACCCACATCTCCTGCACTGGCAAGTGGATTCTTTACCACTGAGCCACTAGGTAGTGGATGAAGTCACAAATGAATTCATCCTTGAGGATGAATGTTATGGCTAAAGGCTATGGCAGAACCATTTAACAAGTTTATAAATGAATTAGTCTTTAGTGTTTATCAGGTATCAAGACTATTTCTATTGTAACATAAAAGCCAGCCCAAATTAAATCAAGAGGGAATTTATTCACTGATGTAAAACTCACTATTCCAGGTAAATCGGGTTTCATGCAAGGCTTTACTTAGCAGGAACACAGGACACAGTCTCTCTATCTCTGCTTGGCTGTCTCTGTTATGTGTTGGATTCGTTCTTGGGCATCCTGGGGTTTCAAAGTGGTTCTAGCAACTGTTTACTATCATTATGCTCAAATTAAGGTCCAAATGTTTCACTAAGAATCTCATGGCACCTTACGTTTCTGATGCCTTTCTCTGAAACAATTACTGTGGCCAGCAAAATCTGTGACTCTGATTGCTGGAGCCTGGTTCACATGGCATCTGTGAAGTTGGGTGTGGAATCAGTTATGCCATTACTCCTGTGGACTGAGAGGAGAGGAGAGAAAATACTCAAAATGGAATGGTACACTGATAAAGGGAGGGGAACGAATGGAAGCTATAGGTCCAAAAGCCAATGTCTACTGCACGTAGCGTAGTCATTAATCATAGTGATAAAGGAAAAAATAAATTACTACAGAATTTTAAAAATGGCATTAAAAATGGAATAGTGCCCCAATGAATGGTTGTTGGTCTTCTGCGTTAGACACATCCTTATATCTTTTCTGTATCACAGATATGCTTCAGACAAGATATGTTGGCTAAAGACTATGCCATTTAATAGTGTTGGAAGATCTGAAGTGTTTCTGTAAGTTTTTACCAACAGAGTGCAAAGGGTTGTTCCACTGATGTATAGCTCTGCGCATCTTTACTCACTCTGACATTTCCTGTCTTGAGGATTATTTGCAATGCACAAAATAACCGAACTGGATTAGAAGAGCCTCTGGTAGAACTTAGGCTGAAAGATGATCATTCTTCCCACTTCAGCCTTTCCAGGGCATTTGTGGGAGTTGCACAAGCAAGCTACAATCCCATGGCTCCTGTCTTACTTGGGTGTGTGTGAGACCCACGGAAGAGGACTAAGAGAAACATGAAGTTGACACAGTCTGAACACTGAGGCAGAGTGTAGCACTCGCAAACCAAGGGAGAAACAACTTTCTGGAGGTATCAGCATTGTGACCAGAATGCATCCAGTCTATCGTGAACCAGCATGGGACGTTCATAGCCCTTGTGTGTTTTTCCTTTTGCCTTTTCTTCTGCCTGGAATATTGTGACTCCACCTTTCCCCATGTTTGGTATGTGCTTATCCTTTAATCCTAAACTCTGCAGAGAGAGACTTCCAGATCCTTCACTCTGCCCCATTTACTTAACATTCTGTTTATTTCCTTTATGGAGCTTTTCATAGTTTGAAATGACACATGGTAATATACGTTTCCATGTTACTCTTTACTTACATCTTACCTTCTCCTCCCTTCTCCCCATGTCCATAACTCTGTTCTCTATGTCTCTTTCTCCATTGCTGCCCTGTAAATGAGTTCTTCAGTACCATTCTTCTAGATTCCATATATATGTGTTAGAATACAATATTTCTCTTTCTGACTCACTCCACTCTGTATAATAGGTTCTAGGTTCATCCACCTCATTAGGGTGAACTCAAATGTGTTCCTTTTTATGGCTGAGTAATATTCCATTGTGTATATGTATCACAACTTTAACATACTTCCCTGGTAGCACAGTGGATAAGAATCTGCCTGCCAATGCAGGAGACATGAGAGATGGGGGTTCAATCCCTGGGTTGGGAAGATCCCCTGGAGGAGGGCATGGCAACCCACTCCAGCATTTTTGCCTGGAGAACCCCATGGACAGAGTAGCCTGGTGGGCTACAGTCCCTGGGGTCGTAAACAGCTGGACACGACTGAAGTGACTTAGCACACATGTAGCACAGCACTCTGCATTCAGATGGGTATATCTTTCCTTTTCTCCTTTGCTTTTTGCTTCTCTTCTTTTCACAGCTGTTTGTAAGGCCTCCTCAGACAGCCATTTTGCCTTTTTGCATTTCTTTTTCTTGGGGATAGTCTTGATTCCTGTCTCCTCTACAGTGTCATGAACCTCCATCCATAGTTCATCAGGCACTCTGTCTACCAGATCTAGTCCCTTAAATCTATTTCCCACTTCCACTGTATAATCATAAGGGATTTGATTTAGGTCATACCTGAATGGTCTAGTGGTTTTCTCCACTTTCTTCAATTTCAGTCTGAATTTGGCAATAAGGAGTTGATGATCTGAGCCATAGTCAGCTCCCGGTCTTGTTTTTGCTGACTGTACAGAGCTTCTCCATCTTTGGCTGCAAAGAATATAATCAATCTGATTTTGGTGTCAACCATCTGGTGATGTCCATGTGTAGAGTCTTCTCTTGTGTTGTTGGAAGAGGGTGTTTGCTATGACCAGTGCGTTCTCTTGGCAGAACTCTGTTAGCCTTTGCCCTGCTTTGTTCTATACTCCAAGACCAAATTTGCCTGTTATTCCACATGTTTCTTGAATTCCTACTTTTGTATTCCAGTCCCCTATAATGAAAAGGACATCTTTTTTGGGTGTTAGTTCTAGAAGGTCTTGTAGGTCTTCATAGAACCATTCAACTTCAGCTTTTTCATGTTACTGGTTGGGGTATAGACTTGGATTACTGTGATATTGAATGGTTTGCCTCGGAAACAAACAGAGATCATTCTTGAGAACAGAGATCGTTTTTGAGATTGTATCCAAGTACTGCATTTTGGACTCTTTTGTTGACTGCTCCATTTCTTCTAAGGGATTCTTGCCCACAGTAGTAGATATAATGGTCATCTGAGTTAAATTCACCTATTCCAGTCCATTTAAGTTTGCTGATTCCTAGAATGTCGACGTTCACTCTTGTCATCTCCTGTTCGACCACTTCCAATTTGCCTTGATTCATGCACCTAACACTCCAGGTGCCTATGCAATATTGCTCTTTACAGCATTGAACCCTGCTTCCATCACCAGTCCCATTCACAACTGGGTGTTGTTTTGCTTTGGCTCCATCCCTTCATTCTTTCTGGAGTTGTTTCTCCACTGGTCTCCAGTAGCATATTGGGCACCTACTGACCTTGGGAGTTCATCTTTCAATATCCTATCTTTTTGCCTTTTAATACTGTTCATGGGGTTCTCAAGGCAAGAATACTGAAGTGGTTTGCCATTCCCTTCTCCAGTGGACCACATTCTGTCAGACCTCTCCACCATGACCCGGCTGTCTTGGGTGGCCCCACACGCTATGGCTTAGTTTCATTGAGTTAGACAAGGCTGTGGTCTGTGTGATCAGATTGGCTAGTTGTCTGTGTTTGTAGTTGAGTCTGTCTGCCCTCTGATCCTCTCTCTCAGTGCCTACCATCTTACTTGGGTTTCTCTTACCTTGGAGGTGGGGTCTCTCTGCATGGCTGCTCCAGTCAAGTACAGCCACTGCTCCTTACCTCAAGAAAATTAGAGATACCAAGGGAACATTTCAGGCAAAGATGGGCTCAATAAAGGACAGAAATGCTAAGGACCTAATGGAAGCAGAAGATATTAAGAAGAGGTGGCAAGAATACACAGAAGAACTGTACAAAAAAGAGCTTCATGACCCAGATAATCATGATGGTATGATCACTTATCTAGAGCCAGATGTCCTGGAATGTGAAATCAAGTGGGCCTTAGGAAGCATCACTATGAACAAAGCTAGGGGAGGTGATGGAATTCCAGTTGAGCTATTTCAAATCCTGAAAGATGATGCTATGAAAGTGCTGCACTCAATATGCTGGCAAATTTGGAAAACTCAGCAGTGGCCACAGGACTGGAAGAGGTCAGTTTTCATTCCAATCCCAAAGAAAGGCAATGCCAAAGAATGCTCAAACTACTGCACAATTGCACTCATCTCACATGCTAGAAAAGTAATGCTCAAAATTCTCCAAGCCAGGCTCCAGCAATACGTGAACTGTGAACTTCCAGATGTTCAAGCTGGTTTTAGAAAAGTCAGAGGAACCAGAGATCAAATTGCCAACATCCGCTGAATCATTGAAAAAACAAGAGTGTTCCAGAAAACATCTATTTCTGCTTTATTCTGTATGCCAAAGCCTTTGACTGTGTGGATCACAATAAACTGTGGAAAATTCTGAAAGAGATGGGAATACCAGACCACCTGACTTGCCTTCTGAGAAACCTGTATGCAGGTCAGGAAGCAACAGTTAGAACTGGACATAGAACAACAGACTGGCTCCAAATAGGAAAAGGAGTACGTCAAGGCTATATATTGTCACCCTGCTTATTTAACTTATATGCAGAGTACATCATGAGACACGCTGGGCTGGAGGAAGCACAAGCTGGAATCAAGATTGCTGGGAGAAATATCAATAACCTCAGATATGCAGATGACACCACCCTTAAGGCAGAAAGTGAAGAGGAACTAAAGAGCCTCTTGATGAAAGTTAAAGAGGAGAATGAAAATGTTGGCTTAAAGCTCAACATTCAGAAAACTAAGATCATGGCATCTGGTCCCATCATGTCATGGCAAATAGATGGGGAAACAGTGGAAACAGTGGCTGACTGTATTTTTGGGGGCTCCAAAATCACTGCAGATGGTGATTGCAGCTATGAAATTAAAAGACACTTACTCCTTGGAAGGAAAGTTATGACCAACCTAGACAGCATATTAAAAAGCAGAGACATTACTTTGCCAACAAAGGTTCGTCTAGTCAAGGCTATGGTTTTTCCAGTAGTCATGTATGGACGTGAGAGTTGGACTATAAAGAAAGCTGAGCACCGAAGAATTGATGCTTTTGAACTGTGGTGTTGGAGAAGACTCTTGAGAGTCCCTTGGTGTTGGGGGCCAGAGTGAGGTACTCCGCCCATGGCAAAGGTCATGAGGAAGGAGGCTCAACATACGCAAAGGCGGGATCGAGCCTCAGGAGTCCCCCTGGAAATCCTCGAGCGTCTACCCCCATAACCAGAGCCTGCCTACTTTACTACTTTGTGCTCTTACCTACATCTCTGACTTTACGGGGGGCTGTCCCCCACCACCTCTTTCGGAGAAGGAGTTAATCTAGAGCTCCAGTTAATAATAATTCCTGGGCATGATAAGAGTGTTTTAACCTACAAACTCCTCTGAAGGTTTTCTAGCCTGCCTGACGGGCTCGTCGGGCCACATGTGATTGCTCACAGCCTCCAACCGTGAGAGGCACGAGATGCTTTAAACCTTCTAAAAACAGGTTCCTTAGAAAAGTTAGAAAACTATTAGTATAAGTATAATGGGCTAATTAGAAATTGTGTTGGTGAAGGGTTTTTCATTTGTTGAGCCAATGTTTGTTGCTAAGTCTCCATATCCCCTGCCCTTACACACGTTAATGAATATATAGAATTAACCTTTGATATTAATCACGTTAGACCTTAGGCTAAGTAAATTCTTTCCTTAACTAAAAACCCACTACACCCTCACCCTGTAGGAATGTAACTTTATTTGGGTGTAACTTTATTTATCTGTTTTGAGAATAATCAGCCCTGGAGAAATAAGTGTCCTGATTGACTGACCGCTGTCACAAGGAGAGGGTCGTAAATTGTCAGCAGGCCCCCCTGGCCAGAAGATGATGTAACACCCCTAAGACCTCTGTATACATTTGTCTGAAGCACCTGACTTTAATAAAAGTCAGGACTGCTGTCCCCACGTGACTTTTGCATAACATCTCAGTGTATAAAAGTAGACCATGGAAAATAAAGAATTGGGATCAGTTTATCGAAATACTGGTCTCCCCATGTCTCTCTCTCTTTCACTCTGGCTGAGTCTCCATCTGGAGCGCGGAACCCACCATGCTTACTAATTATGCCTGGGCTTCTAAGATCCGACCGGGGAGGCCTCAGTGTCTCCTCTCCTTCGGGAGAACGGAAGGACGCCTGTGGCCTACGTAAGTGGTGCAAACTTCTTGTCTTGAAGTTTTATTGGTCTCCCGCGTAAACCAAGCCACTCAGCCTCTTTTCTCCACTGAATTTCCTCACTGAGCTATCCTCATCCTATTACTCTTTATATCTTTAATTAATATCTAATTGAAGCTATTGTATCCTGATCCTCGCCTATGCCGTCTCTCCTTCGAATACCCTGGATCAGCTGGGGCAGGTCCTCGGCACCTTGGACTGCAAGGAGATCCAACCAGTCCATTCTAAAGGAGATCAGTCCTGAGTGTTCATTGGAAGGACTGATGTTGAAGCTGAAGCTCCAATATTTTGGCCACTTGATGCGAAGAGCTGACTCATTGAAAAGACCCTGATGCTGGGAAAGATTGAAGGCAGGAGGAGAAGGGGACGACAGAGGATGAGATGGTTGGAAGGCATCACCAACACAATGGACATGGGTTTGGGTGGACTCCGAGAGTTAGTAATGGACAGAAAGGCCTGGCGTGCTGCAGTTCATGGGGTCACAAAGAGTCGGACATGACCGAGTGACTGAACTGAACTGAACTGAGCACAGCACACCACAATTTCTTTATCCATTCTTCTGTCGATGGACATCTAAGTTGCTTTCATTTTCTAGCTATTGTAAATAGTGCTACCATGAACAATGGGCTACATGTGTCTTTTTCAGTTTTGTCTTCCTCAGGATATATACCTAGAAGTGGGATTGCTGGAATATATGGTGGTTTTATTACTAGTTTTTAAAGGAATCTCCATACCATCTTCTATAGTGGCTGTATAAATTTACATTCCCACCAGCAGTGCAAGAGGGTTCCCTTCTCTCCATACCCTCTCCAGCATTTATTGTTTGTAGATATTTTGATGATGTCCATTCTGACCATTGTGAGGTGATATCTTATTGAAGTTTGGATTTGCATTTCTCTAATAATGAGCAATGTTGAGCATCTTTTCATGTGTTTGTTAGCCATCTGTAGGACTGATGCTGAAGCTGTAACTCCAATACTTTGGTTACCATATGTGAAGAACTGACTCATTTGAAAAGACCCTAATGCTGGGAAAGATCAAAGGAGGGAGGAGACAGCAATGACAGAAGATGAGATGGCTGGATGGCATCACTGATTCAATGGACATGAGTTTGAGTAAACTCTGGGAGCTGGTGATGGACAGAGAAGCCTGGTGTGCTGAAGTCCATGAGGTCACAAAGAGTCAGACACGACTGAGCGACTGAACTGAACTGTATGTCTTCTTTGAAGAAATGTCTGTTTATGTCTTTTTCCTACTTTTTGATTGGGTTGTTTGTTTTTCTGGCATTGAGTTGTATGAGCTGCTTGCATATTTTGGAAATTAATCCCTTATCAATTTCATTTGCTATCATTTTCTTCTATTCTGAGGGTTGCCTTTTCACCTTGATAATAGTTTCCTTTGCTGTGTAAAAGCTTTTAAGTTTAATCAGGTCCCACTTGTTTACTTTTGTTTTTATTTCTGTTACTCTAGGAGCTGGGTCATAGAGGATCTTGCTTTGATTTATGTCATTGAGTGTCCTGCCTATGTTTTCCTCTAAGAGTTTTATAGTTTCTGGTCTTACATTTAGGTCTTTAATCCATTTTGAGTTTATCTTTGTGTATGGTGTTAGGAAGTGTTCTAATGTCGTTCTTTTACATGTAGCCGTCCAGTTTTCCCAGCACCATTTATTGAAGAGGCTGTCTTTGCCACATTGTATATTCTTGCCTCCTTTGTCAAAAATAAGGTACCCATAGGTGCATGGGTTTATTTCTGGGCTTTCTATCTTGTTCCATTGGTCTATATTTCTGTTTTTGTGCCAGTACCATCCTGTCTTGATGACTGTAGCTTTGTAGTATAATCTGAAGTCAGGAAGGCTGATTCCTCCAGCTCCATTCTTCTTTCTCAAGACTGCTTTGGCTATTCAGGGTCTTCTGTGTTTCCATATGAATTGTGAAATTTTTTGTCCTTTTTCTGGGAAAAATGCCATTGGTAATTTGATAGGGATCTCATTGAATCTGTAGATTGCATTTGGTAATACAGTCATTTTCACAATATTGATTCTTCCTACCCAGGAACATGGAATATCTCTCTATCTGTTTATGTCATTCTTGATCTCTTTCATTAGTGTCTTATAATTTTCTATGTACAGTTCCTTTGTCTCCTTAGGTAAGTATATTCCTTGATATTTGATTCTTTTTGTTGCAATGGTGAATGGGATTGATTCCTTAATTTCCCTTTCTGATCTTTTGTTGTTACTATATAGAAATGCAAGTGACTTCTGTGTATTGATTTGGTATCCTGCAACTTTGATAAATTCACTGAGTAGCACTAGTAATTTTCTGATACTATCTTTAGGGTTTCCTATGTACAGTATCATGTCATCTGCAAAGAGTGAGAGCTTTACTTCTTCATTTCTGATCTGGATTGCTTTTATTTATTTTTCTTCTCTGATTGCTGTAGCTAGGACTTCCAAAACTATGGTGAATAATAGTGGTGGGAGTGGACACCCTTGTCTTGTTCCTGATCTTAGGGGGAATGCTTTCAATTTTTCACCATTGAGAATAATGTTTGCTGTAGGCTTATTATATATGACCTTTACGATGTTGAGGTAGGTTCCTTCTATGCCCATTTTTTGAAGAGTTTTAATCGTACATGGGTGCTGAATTTTGTCAAAGGCTTTTTCTGTATCTATTGAGATGATCATATGGTTTTTATCTTTCAATTTGCTAATATGGTATATCACATTGATTGATTTGCATATATTGAAGAATTCTTGCATTCCTGGAATAGACGCAACTTGATCATGGTGTATGAGCTCTTTGATGTGTTGCTGAATTTTGTTTGCTAAAATTTTGTTGAGGATTTTTGTATCTATGTTCATCAGTGATTTGGGCATGTAGTTTTCTTTTTTTGTGTTGGTTTTGCTGGTTTTGGTGTCAGGGTGATGGTGGCCTTGTAGAATGAATTTGGAAGTGTTACTTCCTCTGCAATTTTTTGAAAGTGTTTTAGAAGGATAAGCATTAGCTCTTCTCTAAATATTTGATAGAATTCTCTTGTGAAACCATCTGATCCTGGGCTTTTGTTTTTGGGGAGATTTTTGATCACAGCTTCAATTTCAGTGCTTGTAATTGGGTTGTTCATCATTTCTACTTCTTCCTGGTTCAGTCTTGGAAGATTGAACTTTTCTAAGAATCTGCCCATTTCTTCCAGGTTATCCATTTTATTGCCATATAGTTGTTCATAATAGTCTCTTGTAATCCTTTGTACTTCTTCATTGTCTGTTGTAACATCTCCTTTTTCATTTCTAATTTTGTTGATTTGATTCTTCTCTCTTCTTTTCTTGATGAGTCTGGCTAAAAGCTTGTCAATTTTGTTTATCCTCTCAAAGAACCAGCCTTTAGCTTTATTAATCTTTACTATTGTTTCTTTCATTTCCTTTTTATTGATTTCTGCTCAGATCTTTATGATTTCTTTCCTTCTACTTATTTTTTTTTAATCTTCTTTTTCCAGTTGTTTTAGGTGTAAAGTTAGGCTGTCTATTCGATGTTTTTCTTGTTTCTTGAGGTAGGATTGTATTGCTATAAACTTCCCTCTTAGGACTGCTTTTGCTGCATCCCATAGGTTTTGAGTTGTCGTGTTTTCATTGTCATTTCTTTCTATAAATTTTTTGATTTCCCTTTTGATGTCTTCAGTAACCTGTTGGTTATTTAGAAACACATTGTTTAATCTCCATGTGTTTGTGTTCCTTACAGTTTTTTTTCCTTGTAATTATATCTAGTCTTATAGTGCTGTGGTCAGAGAAGATGCTTGATACGATTTCAATTTTCTTAAATTTACTGAGGTTTGATTTGTGACCCAAGATGTGGTCTATCCTGGAGAATGTTCCATGTGCATTTGGGAAGGTGTATTCTTCTGCATTTGGATGGAATGTCCTGAAGATATCAATGAGATCCATCTCATCTGTATCATTTAAGACTTCTGTTTCCTTATTAATTTTCTGTTTTGATGATCTGTCCATTGGTGTGAGTGGGGTGTTAAAGTCTCCTACTATTATTGTGTACTGTCAATTTCTCCTTTTATGTCTGTTAGTGTTTGTCTTATGTATTGAGATGCTCCTATGTTGGATGCATAGATATTTACAATTGTTATGTCTTCCTCTTGGATTGACCCCTTGATCATTATGTAGTGTCCTTCCTTATCTCTTGTCATCTTCTTTATTTTAAGGTCTATTTTGTCTGATGTGAGGATTGCTACTCCAGCTTTCTTTTGCTTCCCATTTGCAGAGAATAAATATTTCCATCCTGTCACTTTCAGTCTATATGTGTCTTTCGGTCTGAAGTGGGTTTCTTATATACAGCATATATATGGGTCTTGCTTTTGTATCCATTCAGCCAGTCTGTGTCTTTTTGTTGGAGCATTTAATCCATTTACAGTTAATTATTGACATATATGTTCATATTGCCATTTTCTTAATTGTTTGGGGTTGATTTTGTAGCTGTTTTTTCTTCTCTGTATTTCTTGACTATGTAAGTCCCTTTAACATTTGTTGTAAAGCTGTTTTGGTGGTACTGAATTCTCTTAACTTTTGCTTGTCTGAAAAGTTTATATTTCTCCATCAATTTTGAATGAGATGGTTCCCAAGTACTATAATCTTGGTTGTAGATTTTTCCCTTTCAATACTTTAAATATATCCGACCATCCCTTTTGGCCTGCAGAGTTTCTGCTGAACGATCAGCTGTTAAGTCTGTGGGGTTTCCCGTGTATGTTACTTGTTGCTTCTCCCTTGCTGCTTTTAATATTCTTTCTTTGTGTTTAGTCTTTGTTAGTTTGATTAGTGTATGTCTTGGAATGTTTTTCCTTGGGTTTATCCTGTGTGGGACTCTTTGTGCCTCTTGGACTTGATTGACTATTTCCTTTTCCATGTTGGGGAAATTTTCAACTATAATCTCTTCAAAAATTTTCTCATACCCTTTCTTTTTCTCTTCTTTTTCTGGGACCCTTATAATTCGAATGTTGGTGCACTTGATATTGTCCCAGAGGTCTCTGAGACTGTCCTCAGTTCTTTTCACTTTATTCTGCTCTTCAGAAGTCATTTCTACCATTTTATCTTCCAGCTCACTGATTCACTTCTCTGCTTCAGATATTCTTTTATTGATTCCTTCTAGAGTATTTTTAATGTCAGTAATTGTCTTGTTTGTCTCTGTATGTTTATTCTTTAATTTGTTTAGGTCTTTTTAAATTGAATCTTGCATTTTCTCCATTTTGTTTTCAAGGTTTTTTTTTTTTTTTAATCATCTTTACTATCATTATTCTGAATTCTTTTTCAGGTAGTTTGCCTATTTCTTCATTTATTTGGACTTCTGTGTTTCTGGTTTGTTCCTTCATTTGTGTAGTATTTCTCTGCCTTTTCATTATTATTTTTTTAAGTTACTGTGTTTGAGGTCTCCTTTTCCCAGGTCAAGGTTGAATTCTATCTTCCTTTTGGTTTCTGGCCTCCTAAGGTTGGTCTAGTTGTTTGTGTAAGCTTCATATAGGGTGTAATTTGTCCTGAGTTTTTGTTTGTTTGTTTGTTTTTCCTCTGATGGGCAAAGGCTGAGTGAGGTGGTAATCCTGTCTGCTGATGATTGGGTTTGTATTTTTGTTTTGTTTGTTATTTAGATGAAGCATCCGGCACAGGGTGCTACTGGTGGTTGGGTGATGCTCGGCTTGTATTCAAGTGGTTTCCTCTGTGTGAGTTCTCACTATTTGATACTCCCTAGGGTTCAGTTAGTTCTCTGGTGTTCTATGGTGTTGGAGTCAGCACTCCACTACAAAGGCTCAGGGCATGATCTCTGCTCACAAATGAATATTCCACAAGTGGTTTGTTATGACATTAAGTGAGATTAAAGCAAATATCCAAAAAAGAGAAACCAAAGATGAGCCCCAGACAAATGGCAGTTACAAAATCAGGCAAATAATAATGAAAATATAGGAATATGCACATATACATATACACCCATGAGCAAAGTCAAAACAGTCCAACCAGAGGGGGCAGTCCTAAGATGGCAGAGGAACAGGAGGGAGAGACCACTTTCTCCCCTACAAATTCATCGAAAGAACATTTGAGCGCCGAGCAAATTCCACAGAACAACTTCTGAATGCTGGCAGAAGACATAAGACACCCAGAAAAGCAGCCCATTGTCTTCAAAAGGAGGTAGGACAAAATATAAATGATAAAAAGAGAGACAAAAGAGGTGGGGACGGAGATCCGTCCCAGGAAGGGAGTCTTAATAAAGAGAAGTTTCCAAACACCAGGAAACACTCTCTCCCGCGGGTCTGTGGCGAGCCTTGGAATCTCAGAGGGCAAAATAACTGGGAGGAAAAATAAATAAATAATTAAAACCCACAGATTACGTGTCCAACAGCAACTCCCAGTGGTGCAACAGCCCAGACGCTCGCATCCCCCACTAGCAAGTGGGGGAAGGACAGGGAGGAGCAGGCGGCATTGCTTAGGATAAGGACTGGGCCTGAATCCCCTGAGGGCAATCTGAGGGAACTAGCTTGAGATAGCAACCTAGACTGTGGGATAGCTGTCCCACTATCCCGTGATCCCGAGAAAAGCCCTAACCACCGCCAGGCACGCTCACAGAACAAAGGACTGAGCAGAGCTAGCCGGCTGTGGACTGGCCCATCCCCTGCTGGAGACAGGCAGGCAAGGGCAGCCAGAGCCAGAAGGGGGCAATCGGCCCCAGAGAGGCATCCTATAACAAACTGCGAGCAGACTTCCTTGCTAACCAAGACTTCTTGGGATTCTGGATGGTCGACATCCGCCAGGAGGGTCGCAGCCAGAGATCAGCTTCCCAGAAGAGAGAAGATGCGCCTGTTGTACACGCAGAAAACCAAGCGGCTGGGATGGGGGAGGGGATAAGTGGCTGGGATGGGGGAGGGGATAAGTCACAGCCTTCAACTCGGGGCGACTATATGCACCAAGTACCTGGTCACCTGAGCTTCTCGGACCTGGGACTGGTGCAAAACGCAGGCCCAACCAAGTCTGGGCCTTTGTGGAGTACCTGAGAACCTGAACCTGAGTGGCTTAAACCTGGCAAGTGAATGCAAACCAGGGCCTGCATCAGACAGTTCCCAGCAGAGCAACCTAGAGTCTGAGCAGTGTAGACTGGGAAAGCACACACGCCGTGAGCAGGTGCAAACCCAGTGTGGCTGAATCACTGTGAACACACACCAGTGATATTTGTTTGCAGTGTACCTCCCTCCCCAAAGCACGACTGAACAAGCGAGCCTAAAAAGAAGTGACCACCACCGCATCCCTTGTGTCAGGGCAGAAATTAGATACTGAAGAGACCAGCAAACAGAAGAAGCTAACATAAACGGAGGGAACCACTTTGGAAGTGACAGGTGTAATAGATTAAAACCCTTTAGTTAGCACTACTACATAGGAAGGGGCCTATAGACCATAAGAAGTACAAGCCAGACCAAGGAACTATCTGAAAATGAACTGACCCCACACTGTCCACAACAGCTCCAGAGAAAGTTTTAGATATATTTTTACTATTATCATTTTTTAAATTAAAAAAATTTTATTTTATTTTTTGTTATTTTTAAGTCCCCATTACTCCTTTAATTTTCATTTTTATAACCTACTAATATCTTGCCAAAAAAAAGAGAAAAGACCGTATTTTTAAAGCAAACTTCACATATATATTTTATAATTTCTGTGACTTTGTGTTTTTTTGTTTGTTTGTTTTTTGCTTTTTTTTTTTAATATTGTATTTTTGAGACTCTAACCTCTGCTCAAGATTTTTAATCTTTGCTTTTTAGTATTTGTTATCAACTTTGTACCTTTAAGAACCCAATCTTCAGTACCCATTTTTACTTGGGAGCAAGATCACTGGCCTGATTGCTCTCTTCCCCTTTGGACTCTCCTTTTTCTCCACCAGGTCGCCTCTATCTCCCCCCTCACCTTTTCTTCTCTACCCAACTTGGTGAATCTCTTTGTGTGTTCCGGGCTGTGGAGAACACTTAGGAATCTGATTACTGGCTGGATCTGTCTCTCTCCTTTTGATTCCCCCTTTATCCTCCTGGCCACCTCTGTCTCCTTCCTCCCTCTTCTCTTCTCTGTGTAACTCCGTGAACATCTCTGAGGGATTCAGACTGTGGAGAGCACATAGGGAAGTGATTACTGACTAGCTTGCTCTCTCCCCTTTTGATTCCCCCTCTTCTCCTGGTCACCTCTATCTCCCTTCTCCCTCTTTTCTTCTCCATGTAATTCTGTGTACCTCTCCAGGTGTCCCTCACTGTGGAGAAACTTTTCATCATTAACCTAGATGTTTTATCATCAGTGCTGTATAGATGGAGAAGTCTTGAGGCTACTGTAAGCATAAGACTAAAATCCAGAGGCAGGAGGCTTAAGTCCAAATTCTGAGAACACCAGAGAACTCCTGAATCCAGGGAACATTAGTTGATAGGAGCTCATCAAATGCCTCCATAGCTACACTAAAACCAAGCACCACCCAAGGGCCAACAAGATCCAGAGAAAGACACACCATGCAAATTCTCCAGCAACACAGGAACATAACCCTGAACCTCAATATACAGGCTGACCAAAGTCACACCAAACCCATTGACATCTCAAAACTTATTACTGGACACTTCACTGAACTCCAGAAAGAAGGAATCCAGCCCCACCCACCAGAACACCAACACAAGCTTCCCTAACCAGAAAACCTTGACAAGCCACCCATCCAACCCCACCCACAGCGAGGAGCCCCCACAATAAAGAGGAACCACCAACTGCCAGAATATAGAAAGCCCACCCCAAACACAGCAATATAAATAAGATTAAAAGGCAGAGAAATACCCAGCAGGTAAAGGAACAGGATAAATGCCCATCAAACCAAACAAAAGAGGAAGAGATAGGGAATCTACCTGATAAGGAATTCCAAATAATGACAGTGAAAATGATCCAAAATCTTGAAAACAAATTGGAGGTACAGATAAACAGCCTGGAGACAAGGATCGAGAAGATGCAAGAAAGGTTTAACAAGGACCTAGAAGAAATAAAAAAGTCAATATATAATAATAATGCAATAAATGAGATCAAAAACACTAGAGGGAACCAACAATAGAATAACAGAGACAGAAGATAGGATTAGTGAGGTGGAAGATAGAATGGTAGAAATAAAGGAAACAGAGAGGAAAAAAGAATTAAAAGAAATGAGGACAACCTCAGAGACCTCTGGGACAATGTTAAATGCCCCAACATTCGAATCATAGGAGTCCAGAAGAAGAAGACAAAAAGAAAGACCATGAGAAAATACTTGAGGAGATAATAGTTGAAAACTTCCCTATGGGGAAAGAAGTAATCACCCAAGCCCAAGAAACCCAGAGAGTCCCAAACAGGATAAACCCAAGGTGAAACACCCCCAAGACACATATTAATCAAATTAACAAAGATCAAACACAAAGAACAAATATTAAAAGCAGCAAGGGAAAAACAACAAATAACACACAAAGGGATTCCCATAAGGATAACAGCTGATCTTTCAACAGAAACTCTTTAGGCCAGAAGGGAATGGCAAGACATACTTAAAGTGGTGAAAGAAAATAACCTACAGCCAGATTACTGTACCCAGCAAGGATCTCATTCAAATATGAAGGCAAAATGAAAAGCTTTACAGACAAGCAAAAGCCCAGAGAATTCAGCACCACCAAACCAGCTCTCCAACAAATGCTAAAGGATCTTCTCTAGGCAGGAAACACAGAAAGGGTGTATAAACTCGAATCCAAAACAATTAAGTAAATGGCAACAGGATCATACTTATCAATAATTACCTTAAGTGTAAATGAGTTGAATGCCCCAACCAAAAGACAAAGACTGGCTGAATGGATACAAAAACAAGACCCCTATAAATGTTGTCTACAAGAGACCCACCTCGAAACAAGGGACATATACAGACTGAAAGTGAAGGGCTGGAAAAAGATATTCCATGCAAATAGAGACCAAAAGAAAACAGGAGTAGTAATACTCATATCAGATAAATTAGACTTTAAAACAAAGGCTGTGAAAAGAGACAAAGATGGACACTACATAATGATCAAAGGATCAATCCAAGAAGAAGATATAATCCAAGATATAAGATATAATCATAAATATATATGCACCCAACATAGGAGCACCACAATACAAAAGACAAATGCTAACAAGTATGAAAGGGGAAATTAACAATAACACAATAATAGTGGGAGACTTTAATACCCCACTCACACCAATGGATAGATCAACTAAACAGAAAGTTAACAAGAAAACACGAGCTTTAAATGGTACAATAGACCAGTTAGACCTAATAGATATCTATAGGTCTGCTGCTGCTGCTACTGCTAAGTCGCTTCAGTCGTGTCCGACTCTGTGTGACCCCATAGATGGCAGCCAACCAGGCTCCCCCATCCCTGGGATTCTCCAGGCAAGAACACTGGAGTGGGTTGCCATTTCCTGCTCCAATGCATGAAAGTGAAAAGTGAAAGTCAAGTCACTCGGTCGTGTCCGACTCTTTGTGACCCCATGGACTGCAGCCCACCAGGCTCCTCCGCCCATGGGACTTTCCAGGCAAGAGTACTGGAGTGGGGTGCCATTGCCTTCTCCAATCATTTCACCCCAAAATAATGAATTTCACCTTTTTCTCAAGTGCACATGGAACCTTCTCTAGGATAGATCACATCCTGGGCCGTAAATCTAGCCTTGGTAAATTAAAAAAAAATCAAAATCATTCCAAGCATCTTTTCTGACCACAATGCAGTAAGATTAGATGTCAATTACAGGAGAAAAACTATTAAAAATCCCAACATATGGAGGCTGAACAACACGCTGCTGAATAACCAACAAATCACAGCAGAAATAAAAAAAGAAATAAAAATATGCATAGAAATGAATGAAAACGAAAACACCAAAATGAAAACGAATGAAAATGAAAACACCAAAATGAAAATGAAAACCCAAAACCTATGGGACACTGTAAAAGCAGTACTAAGGGGAAGGTTCATAGCAATACAGGCTTACCTCAAGAAACAAGAACAAAGTCAAATAAATAACCTAACTCTACACCTAAAGCAACTTGAAAAGGAAGAAATTATGAACCCCAGGGTTAGTAGAAGGAAAGAAATCTTAAAAATTAGGGCAGAAATAAATGCAAAAGAAACAAAGGAGACCATAGCAAAAATCAACAAAACCAAAATCTGGTTCTTTGAGAAGATAAATAAAATTGACAAACCATTAGCCAGACTCATCAAGAAACAAAGGGAGAAAAATAAAATCAACAAAATTAGAAATGAAAATGGAGAGATCACAACAGATAACACAGAAATACAAAGGATCATAAGAGACTATTATCAGCAAATATATGCAAATAAAATGGATAACTTGGAAGAAATGGACAAATTCTTAGAAAAGTACAACTTTCCAAAATTGAACCAGGAAGAAATAGAAAATCTTAACAGACCCATCACAAGCACGGAAATTGAAACTGTAATCAGAAATCTTCCAACAAACAAAAGCCCAGGACCAGACAGCTTCACAGCTGAATTCTGCCAAAAATTTAGAGAAGAACTAACACCTATCCTACTCAAACTCTTTCAGAAAATTGCAGAGGAAGGTAAACTTCCAAACTCATTTTATGAGGCCGCCATCACCCTAATACCAAAACCTGACAAAGATGACACAAAAAAAGAAAACTACAGGCCAATATAACTGATGAACATAGATGCAAAAATCCTTAACAAAATTCTAGCAAACAGAATCCAATCAATCAATCATTCAATTCAGTCACTCAGTCATGTCCGACTCTTTGCGACCCCATGAATCGTACCACGCCAGGCCTCCGTGTCCATCACCATCTCCCCGAGTTCACTCAGACTCACGTCCATCGAGTCAGTGATGCCATCCAGCCATCTCATCCTCTGTCATCCCCTTTTCCTCCTGCCCCCAATCCCTCCCAGCATCAGAGTCTTTTCCAATGAGTCAATTCTTCTCATGAGGTGGCCAAAGTACTGGAATTTCAGCTTTAGCATCATTCCTTCCGAAGAACACCCAGGGCTGATCTCCTTTAGAATGGACTGGTTGGATCTCCTTGCAGTCCAAGGGACTCTCAAGAATCTTCTCCAACACCACAGTTCAAAAGCATCAATTCTTCGGCGCTCAGCTTTCTTCACAGTCCAACTCTCGCATCCATACGTGACCACTGGAAAAACCATAGCCTTGACTAGACGGACCTTTGTTGGCAAAGTAATGTCTCTGCTTTTCAATATGCTATCTAGGTTGATCATTAAAAAGACCATACATCATGACCAAGTGGGCTTTATCCCAGGGATGCAAGGATTCTTCAATATCTGCAAATCAATAAATGTAATACACCACATTAACAAATTGAAAAATAAAAACCATATGATTATCTCAATAGATGCAGAGAAAGCCTTTGACAAAATTCAGCATCCATTTATGATAAAAACCCTCCAGAAAGCAGGAATAGAAGGAACACACTTCAACATAATAAAAGCTATATATGACAAACCCTCAGCAAACATCCTCAATGGTGAAAAATTGAAAGCATTTCCCCTAAAGTCAGGAATAAGACAAGGGTGCCCACTCTCACCACTGTTCAACATAGTTTTGGAAGTTTTGGCCACAGCAATCAGAGCAGAAAAAGAAATAAAAGGAATCCAGATTGGAAAAGAAGAAGTAAAACTCTCACTGTTTGCAGATGATATGATCGTCTACGTAGAAAACCCTAAAGACTCCACTAGAAAATTACTAGAGCTAATCAATGAATATAGTAAAGTTGCAGGATATAAAATTAACACACAGAAATCTCTTGCATTCCTATACACTAACAATGAGAAAACAGAAAGAGAAATTAAGGAAACAATTCCATTAAAATTGCAACGAAAAGAATAAAATACTTAGGAGTATATCTACCTAAAGAAACAAAATACCTATATATAGAAAACTATAAAACACTGGTGAAAGAAATCAAAGAGGACACTAATAGATGGAAAAATATACCATGTTCATGGATTGGAAGAATCAATATAGTGAAAATGAGTAAACTACCTAAAGCAATCTATAGATTCAATGAAATCCCTATCAAGCTACCAACGGTATTTTTCAGAGAACTAGAACAAATAATTTCACAATTTGTATGGAAATACAAAAAACCTTGAATGGCCAAAGCGATCTTGAGAAAGAAGAATGGAACTGGAGGAATCAACCTGCCTGACTTCAGTCTCTATTACAAAGCCACAGTCATCAAGACAGTATGGTACTGGCACAAAGACAGATATATAGATCAATGGAACAAAATAGAAAGCCCAGAGATAAGTCTATGCACCTATGGACACCTTATCTTTGACAAAGGAGGCAAGAATATACAACAGAGAAAAGACAATCTGTTTAACAAGTGGTGCTGGGAAAACTGGTCAACCACTTGTAAAAGAATGAAACTAGAACACTTTCTAACACCATATACAAAAATAAACTGAAAATAGATTAAAGATCTAAATGAAAGACCAGAAACTATTAAACTCCTAGAGGAAAACATAGGCAAAACACTCTCCATCATAAATCACAGCAGGATCCGCTATGACCCATCTCCCAGAATATTGGAAATAAAAGCAAAAATAAACAAATGGGACCTAATTAAAATTAAAAGCTTCTGCACAGCAAAGGAAACTATAAGCAAGGTGAAAAGACAGCCTTCAGAATGGAAGAAAATAATAGCAAACGAAACAACAGACAAAGAATTAATCTCAAAAATGTACCAACAACCCCTGCAGCTCAATTCCAGAAAAATAAAAGACCCAATCAAAAAGTGGGCCAAAGAACTAAACAGACATTTCTCCAAAGAAGACATACGGATGGCTAACAAACACATGAAAAGATGCTCAACGTCACTCATTATCAGAGAAATGCAAATCAGAACCACAATGAGGTACCATTTCATGCCAGTCAGAATGGCTGTGATCCAAAAGTCTACAAGCAATAAATGCTGGAGAGGGTGTGGAGAAAAGGGAACCCTCTTACACTGTTGGTGGGAATGTAAACTAGTACAGCCACTATGGAGAACAGTGTGGAGATTCCTTAAAAAACTGGAAATAGAACTGCCTTATGACCCAGCAATCCCACTGCTGGGCATACACATCGAGGAAACCAGAATTGAAAGAGACATGTGTACCCCAATGTTCATTGCAGCACTGTTTATAATAGCCAGGACATGGAAGCAACCTAGATGTCCATTGGTAGATGAATGGATAAGAAAGCTGTGGTACATATACACAATGGAATATTACTTAGCCATTAAAAAGAATACATTTGAATCAGTTCTAATGAGGTGGATGAAACTGGAGCTTATTATACAGAGTGAAGTAAGCCAGAAAGAAAAACACCAATACAGTATACTAACGCATATATATGGAATTTAGAAAGATGGTAACAATAACCCTGTATGCAAGACAGCAAGAGAGACACAGATGTATTGAACAGTCTTTTGGACTCTGTGGGAGAGTGCAAGGGTGGGATGATATGGGAGAATGGCACTGAAACATGTAAAATATCCTATGTGAAACGAATCACCAATCTAGGTTTGATGCATGGTACAGGGTGCTCAGGGCTGGTGCACTGGGATGACCCAGAGGGATGGGATGGGGAGGGAGGTGGGAGGGGGGTTCAGAATGGGGAACACATGTACGCTCATATCAGATTCAAGTCAATGTATGGCAACCAATACAATATTGTAAAGTAGAATAAATTAATTAATTAATTTAAAAAAAAGTCCAACCAAAATAAAGTATTGTAGATTGACCAGAGGTACAAAGAAAATAAAAAATTATATTTAGCAGTTAAAAACAAAACTAACTAAAGCACAAACTAGAAAGCAAAACTAAAGCAAGGTGCCTAGTGGGGAATAAAGCAATGAAAATGAAACTAACAAGTATGTCGAGAGGAAAGGAAAGAAAGAAAAGAAAGAAAGAATAGATATCCAAAGTTAAATAGAGGTAGATGAAGAAGATTTATATATATTAAAGATTAACTGCAAGGGGAAAAGAACAGTAGGAAAGGCAAACAAAGGAATAAGTGTAGAAAAATATAATAGGTTTAAACAAATTAAAAATTAAAATTATTAAAAAGAGAAAAGAAAAAAAAAGGAACAAGAAAGACAAAAGAAGAAAAAAACAGGAAAACTCTACAGAACTGCTAAAGCCCAACGTAGAGGCAGAGGTTTATAACAATAAAAAGTGTGACTGAATATACACATATACATATACACCCATAAGCAAAATGAAAACAGTCCAAGAAAAATAAAGTACAGTAGATTGACCCAGCAAACAAAGGAAGCCAAAAATTATATCTACCAGAACAAAACTAACTAAAGCACAAACTGGAAAACAAAAATGAAGCAAGGTGCCAACTGGGGACTAAAGCAATGAAGACAACAAATATTTTGAGAGAAAAGGAAAGAAAGAAAAGAAAGAAAGAATAGATATGCAAAGTTAAATAGAGGTAGATGAAGAAGATTTATATAGCTTAAAGATTAACTGCAAGGGGAAAAGAACAGTAGGGAAAGCAAACAAAGGAATAAATATAGAAAAAATAATAATAGGTTTTAAAAAATTAAAAAAAGAGAAAAGAAAAGAAAAACTCCACAGAACTGCAAAAGCCCAGCATAGAGGCAGAGGTTTATAACAACAATAAAAAATGTGACTGAGGAAAAGAAAATGGCTTTAAAAGCTTAATTAGATTTCATAGTGCCAATAAGATCAACAACTACAACAGAGGGGAGAAAAAAGGAAAAAAAAAAAAAAAAGAAAGAAAAAAATCCAAAGAATCTATAGAATAAGTCAAAACATAAGAATAATAAATAGTTTTCCTGAGTCACTGCTGTCAGAGTCCCTTCGCTCACTGGGAGTCACAGTCCACCTCGCCTCCCTAGGATGCCCCACACTGTGCTGATCTCTGGACCTGCTGTGGGGGCAGCTCAGATTCTAATCTGGTCCTACTCCTGTGTGTTCTTGCCTCCAATGTCCACAGCTATCAGATCTAGTGCATTTTCTTTTGTGGGAGCTCTCAATGACCTTTTATATAGTCCATAGACACAGATTCTGCCTATTGATCATGTGGATTTAATCTGCAGCTTGTACAGCTGGTGGGAAGGTTTTGGGTCTTCCTTAGCCACACTTCCTCTGGGTTTCAAGTGTGGTTTTATTTCCACCTCTGCATGTGGGTCGCCCACTGGGGTTTGCTCCTGAGGCTGCCCTGGAGGACTTGGGTTTGCCCCTGTGAAGGCCAGGTGTGGAGGTGGTGCAGCTGCTTGGGTCACAGGGGTTCTGGCCGCACCAGGTACTCAGGGGAGTTGGCGGCTAGGGCAGCAGGAAATATAGTGTTCTAGAAGGATATGGCAACCAGTATTGGCCAATACACTCCAGTATTCTTGCCTGGAGAACCCCCCCTCTCCCTGACAGAGAAGCCTGGTAGGCCACAGACTACAGGGTCACAAAGAGTTGGACTCTACTGAAGCAACCCTGCAGGCATAGACGCCAGACATTTTTTGCCTGTGGCAGCTCTGCTCCAGTGAAGGTGGCGCAGCTGCTTGGTTTTCGGGGACGTGGCAGCGCCAAGTGTGAAGGGACATGGACTGCCTCTGCCGCAGGAGTTAAGGCTCTATCAGAGTTATACTTTGAGCCTCTTGTAGCTTGCCATCAGAAGGCCTCTTTGTCCAGTCCTGCTCCGTAGCTCTGCCCATTTAGGCACTTAGATGGCTCCCTTGCCTGGGGTCCTTTCTCTGTTGTTTGATGCGTCAGGCACATAGAGGGACCTCTCTGGCTGGGGTCCTACTCTGTAGATCCACACGTCAGGCACTTAAAGGGGCACCCTGGGTCGGGTCCTTTTCTGTAGTTCAGGGGCACATCAGTCACTTAAAGGAGCACCCTGGGTGGGGTCCTACTCTGTAGTTCCACACATCAGGCATTTGATAGGCCAGCCTCTCTATTCCACTGCGGATGCTGGCGTGTGGGGAGAGACAGGCTATGGTGATGGCTCCACCCCCTACACATGACTCAGCAGGATCGCCTTGATTCCTTGGCTGTCCAGCTTTCCTCAACAGGCATTTCTAACCACAATCTCCTTTCTCACATCCCCTTGATCCATCTCTCCTCATTCAACAGCAGCCCTAGCCCTGGGATTGTTCTGCAATCCCTAAACTCCAGCTCCCAGCTGCTGTGCTGGGACCCGTGTCCCTGTCTGGGGTTTGTATGTCTGTGGCAAGGCCTGTCTGATTCTCATTCCACTTGGGCTGCCACAGATCAGCTTTTAACTCTCAGCCTTAAATGTTTCTCCTCTGACTCTGACACTTGCCCCAATATGGGGTCAGACCCCTGCTTCAGTTCCCCACTGGCCAAGGGCAGGTCCGGTCCTACTAACACTCCTATTTTTCCCCCTAGATCCTTCACCTACCAAGTTTTGTGCGGTTCTATATATTCTTTTCCACTGGTCAGGTCCTCCTGTCTGTGCTCAGCTGGTGTTCTGCACGTACTTCTGTGTCTGAAGGTGTATTCCTGATGTATCCGTGGAGAGAGATGGACTCCATGTCCACCTACTCCTCCACTATCTTGTGTCTTGTGCTTCTTTATTAATGTAGCAAGTAACAAGATTTAGTGATGGATCTAATAACTAACATGATTTTACAGTAGTGATGAGTGTAAACAACATTTCCAGATATTTGCAACCCCTATAATGTGATATGAAAATATGCATTATTTTTAACATGTTGGTAAAAAGGCGCAGGTATGCTGATACTATGGTAGCTTGTTGCCTACTAACATAGTTGAAGGAAATGCTAAAATTCATTGGCGATTAATGAAAATGAAGATGTAGTTTTTTACCATCAAAATGTATGGAATCTGAACACTGAATTCTATCTACAGACTTCTTAGGAAGACTATAAACAAAAAGGTACAAACTTCCAGTTATAAAATAAATAAGTCATGAAGATGTATGATTCTAATTAATATTATTATATTGAATGTTTCAAAATTTCTAAGAAAGTAGATCTGGAAAGTCCATATCAAAAGAAAAAGATATAAATATGTGTGGTGATGGACAGTAACAACTTATTATGGTGGTCATTTCATGATATATACAAATATCCTATCATTATGTTGTACATCTGAATCTAATATAATGTTATATATGATATATTATGATACTTGTATTTTATATATTACTATCGTTATATGTCAATTATATCTCAGCTTCAAAAAAGAACCACTAGGCTAAGAATTTCAGTACTCCATAAATGGAGTGAGATTGAGATTGAGAATGAATATTCATCAACAGCTATGCCTAAATCTTACCTTAAATTGCCTAGTTGTGAGAGTATTTTCTGTATATATATATATTTATATATGTATGTATATGCTATTAGAAAACTATGCATAGTTCATCAACGGTGGTTAAAGTCCTTATTTAAATAAAGTTTTCTTGCCCTCATAGAGTATCAAGTTCAAGGACTCCTTAAGAACTGCTAAGGGAAAATAAGTGACCAGGTGACCATTGTTGCTATTCTGGTTCTATGATTGGAGGAGTGAGAGAACAAAATTTATAGAACAGAAGCTCCTTCAGAGATAAACTGTTTAGCTCAGGTGGGTCAAGACCCTTAATAAATGCAGGGAAGAATTTAGGACATCAGACAGTTCTATAAAATGCTCATACATCATATCTTCCTTCTGCAGGGGAATCTGTTTATCATGAACTTTTGCCTTTCCAGTAAGCAATATAGTACTTTTTATATAATAGTACATATAGTATATAAAGGGGTTTTCCTGGTGGCTCAGGCTGTAAAAATCTGCCTGCAATGCAGGAGACCCGGATTCAATCCCTAAGTTGGGAAGATCCCCTAGAGAAGGGAATGGCTACCCACTCCAGTATTCTTGCCTGGAGGATATAGTACATATACTATTATATAGTATAAATTACTATAGTATAGCATTATATATAGTATAATATATAGTTTATATATATACACATAAAACTATCTGTGGTGCTCCTCAAACTAGAACATGAGGGCGTGTGAGTGTACATTCATTTCAATAAGGGTCTCAAAGTGATATTTAAGAATTTTCTTTCCATTCTGACCTGAGAACAAACTGTGATCCTCACACAAAGTTTTTCTTGATTTGTTTAAGTTTCATTAAGAATTTAGCAACATAGTTATGATTTTTAAAATTTCCAATATGGAGAAGTCATTTTCAATGTGAGGGTATCATTTTCAGGTATTTTCAACAATACCTATTCCAGCAAGAGCAGGATTTTCTAATTCAGTGTAACATGAGAATCAGTCAGTATCTATTAGATTTTGTCACAGTGACAACGCTCACATCTCTGTAGCTTAACCCAAGAAGTGTTTATTTCATACCTTTTTCTTGTGATCCAAAATAGATGCTTCTGCTCATAGTAGTCATTTGGGACCAAAGCTGAGAGAGGCTCTGTCTTGATAGTTGCTTCCATGATTGCTGTTCTGGGGGGAGGGGGGAAGGGAACACCAAAATTGCTCCCTCGCTCACAGCACCATGCATCTCCTCTTTTCATATTTTATTCTCTAACGCATGGCCACACCAGACTTCAAAGGATAAAGCAAGAGCAGGTTTACTGTGTGTCTGGCAGGAGGAGAGCTAGAAATATCTGTGAAAGTCCTTATGATGACCACAGTCCACCTTTTGGTCACCATATATTTTGCTCACTCCCTGTGCCTAAGGCAGACAATGCAAAAGTCCCATTCATTGAGAACATCCGGTTCAGAGCTCAGGATCCCTGAGGGATATTCAAAGATACTCTGATATTCTGAGTAGTATCTGTACGAGGTCTGGATGTAGCTCTTCCTAAGCCAGGGCATCTGGGTTATATTTCCTCCAGGGATCCAGGGATAGGAAAAACCTCAATAAATATTAGCATTCAGTAAGGGAAGGAGGACATACACTTAGGAATTCTGAAGTTTCTCTGGGCAAAAGTGGCAGGAGTTTCCTTTTCCAAGGAGTGTGGGATGTTTCTTCATAAACGTGTGCTCAGTCATGCCCAACTCTTTGTGACCCCATACATTGTAGCCTGCTAGGCTCCTCTAGTCCACGGAATTTCCCAGGCAAAAATACTGGAGTGAGTTGCCATTTCTTCCTCCAGGGGATCTTCCTAAGCCAGGGATCGAACCCACATCTCCTGCATTGGCAGGCGGATTTTTTTTACCACTGAGCCAACTGGGAAGACCGATGTTCCTTTGTTGACCTGATTTTGTTCCTCCCTTTAAGATGCTCTCTCTTCCCCTTTATCTCCTATATGACATCTGAAGTGAGCATCAGAGACTGTGCTTTCCTTGATCTCTAGCAGCTTGCTCACCTTCTCCTTTCACTTCCCCATCTTTGTCCTCCCCCACTTCCTTCTCATCCTCCTTCAATCAGTTGTTGTCTATCATCCAGTAGTTCTATCTTCGTGCACGAAAGTTCTTTTTGTTCTGATTGATCTTCCTCTTAAGAAAGTTCCTCTTTTTTATTTGTTGGTTACATTGGACTCAGATCCAGTACCCTAAGTTCAGCGGTTCCCTAAGCAGGGAAAGGTGACACAGTTTCCACCTGCTAGGTCAGTGGTGCAGAAGCAAGCAGGCTGCAAGCCCCCTAGAGAGGCACCTGGAGGAAGCCTCGTGGCCCCCTGGACTCCATGCATCCCCCAGGTCAAGCTCAGGAAAGACACAGTCTACCTGTTCAGCTCCCCTTGGGCTTTTAGAGAGAGGAAGAACCCCACACTTACAGGAGACCACACTTGATCTCCCTTCTGGGGTCCAGATGTGTTTCTGAGTCAAGCTTTTCCAGAATCCATTACTTTGTGGTAAGCAGGAGAGTGATTGTCTTCGGTTATACTTCTACCTGCAGGTGAAAATTCTCTCCACCAAGATTCACAAGCCCAAGGCTCTCTTTCCTGTGGACTACAGCAGCCTTTTTCCCTCAAGAGAAGGATGAAGGAATGAAGTTGGGTACAGGCTTCCATCAATCCCTAAATAAGCCCTATGTGTTGCAGGAAATAACGAGAGTGCAAAATGTAATTTCTGTGATGGTTGTGTTTGTGGTGACCAAAAAACTGACACTGCCAGAGCAAAAAATTATGACCACCAGAGCAAGATCACATTTTAAAAATTTTATCATGGAACAGTATCTGTGTTTTGGTACTCTCTTGTTCTGAAATTTTTATGCAGATATTTTTGTCCCTTAGCATATTATTAATTATAAAAAGATAATTTAGCAGGTTGCTGCGGAAATACAGGAAACTTAAGTGTTACTTTAGCCATGATTGAATAATCAAGTTGAAGCTTTTATACTCACAGTATTAGAGTTTGTTGAACTGCTCTTAAAGCCCTAAAATGAGTGAACTGTCTTTGAACTCAGATATCAATAAAATATTTTTCAGTTTAAAAACGTGTTGAGTAGCTGGAAACTGGAGAATTTCTCAATGAGATTTAGTTTATGCTGTATGCAAGCAGAATGACAGATCTTTATATACTAACAACTTCAAAAGTTATAGTGGAAAACTAAATTATAGCAGAAATGTGTAAATTTAGATGAGTACAGGAGGGTGTAGGGAAAGGGAATAAGCAATTGGATTTAATAAATAATTTGATCTTTAAATTATTTTCAAATAACTTTAAAGTACAGCATCTTGGCTCCTTAAAAATAACTTCTAGGTAGAAACCGTTGAGTGGAGCCCTGTATCTTCTTTAAAAAAATTTTTTTTAATTTTTAAAATTAATTTTAATTTGTAAAATTAAGTTTGAGCATGAGTTTGAGCAAACTCTGGTAGATAGTGAAGGACAGGGAAGCCTGGAGGGCTACAGTCTATGGGGTCACAATGAGTCAGACATGACTTAGCAACGAAACAACAACAATTTGTAAACAGTAGAATCTTATTTCTAAAGAATTAATAGATTTAAATCCTAAGTTTTACTGACAACACTATAACATTCTATAAAAATCTTAGTTCATAAATTCAACTTATAAACACATTTAAGCAGAATGACAGATCTTTATATACTGTATATATAAGCATATACAGTATATATATATACTGCATATAAAAACTGGTAGATTGTTGCTGTTGTCAACAAGACAGTCTTTAATTGTTGCAAAACCTAATTCCATCTTATAATCACTGCAGAACCTCTCTAAAGGAACCAGAAAGAACCCAAAATAATGGGACCAAGCACAGTTCTCCAGACATCTGAAAATTTGTTCGGCTGACTACACCTTTAATTAAACTAACATTGGACTATGTGAGGGTCATCCCTTTGCAGTATTTCACTGTGAGAGATTTATGGGGACAGAGTTTAGATCACCAGGTGCTACGGCCAGAAAAAAGTACCCATTTCTTTACTTTGTGCCTCTTGTCAGTCATGAGAAATCCATAATAAAAGCACCAACACAATTCCATCTAGATAGTTTGCTAATCCATTTGCTAACATATGTAGATGAAGTAAAAATGTCTAGAAAGAAATTGTATCATCATATGTTTCCTCATATTATAATAAAAACGCAGTTTATAATAATAAAATACCAAGACCTATATACATAACTAAGGTAGTGATACTTTGCTAGGTTTCACTAGAGGAGGTGTTTCTGTGTTTTTCACTCTCCCGTCATCTGTGATTGATTGATTAGCTGATGGACCTGTCAGTACCACTCCTCATTCTCTGTGTGCATGCTTAGTTTTTAGGACACAGGCCAAGTGTGCTAAATGCTTATTTGGTAGGTTGACTCTCATCTCTTCCCTCTTCCTGGTTTCAGCAAGAACAGAGAAGAATAGAGAGACTGCTTTTATATCAAGTACTCTCTGAGCACCTTTTGTATGCTTCACTCCATACTTGTTACCCCTTTGGATGAGAGAAGAATAAAGCATGGTCCATATTCTCAAGGGACTGGCAGCCTAGTGAAGGGGACTAGAAAGAGAGAGCCTGGTCATCTGTATTTTTTTATAAATTCCAGAGTTGAATGTGGTTCATGCCAGAACAATAATCATGACTTCAGGATGAGTTTATAAGCCTCACAAGCTTTCACCTTACCAGTAATCTCTGGTGTGGGCCACTGGTTTTGAGATAATTTATTTGGTTAGATGATCAAGAGTCCCTTCATTCCCTTCCCATAGAGCAAAAGAAACACTTTCAGCTTTAAAATAGCGTGATATTATCTGTTTGTCTTGTACATTTCTAATTCCTTAGTGTACATAGTGAACAATTTCAGGATTTTTACCAAGACAAGAATGCTTGGAGCACTGATTTCTGTTGGTTTCATTCATTTAGTTCTTAAGAGACAAAGGAGATATTGTACTAGGTTGAGTGAGAAGCTCAATCAGTAAGGAGTTTATTCTTACAACCTCATGATTATCTCCAAAACCCTAAAGTATACCATGACTTCAACAGCTTGGGCAATGTGCTCTGAGAAAAATTACTATACATTCTTCCCCTTGACTGATTAAAGACTGCAAAAGAGTATTTTGTAAATACTACAAATCCCATTTTTTGTTCATAGCTATAGATGGGCGCCAGAGAACGCAATGGCACCCCACTCCAGTACTCTTGCCTGGAGAATCCCATGGATGGAGGAGCCTGGTAGGCTGCAGTCCATGGGGTCCCTAAGAGTCGGACACGACTGAGCAACTTCACTTTCACTTTTCACTTTCCTGCATTGGAGAAGGAAATGGCAACCCACTCCAGTGTTCTTGCCTGGAGAATCCCAGGGATGGGGGAGCCTGGTGGGCTGCCTTCTATGGGGTCACACAGAGTCAGACACGACTGAAGTGACTTAGCATAGCATAGCATAGCATAGATGGGCACTGTTGTAAATACTAAAGTACTCAGCACTATTTTACCTTAGCACGAGGGCCTAGATCAGTGGTTCTCAACTCTGGTTTCATCCAAAATCTGGGCGCATGCCACATTTCTAAATCAGTAGCTGAACAGGTAGAGGATCAAGACAGCATTATTGATTCTAATGTGCAGCCAGGTAGACACCCACAGCCTTAGGCCACCTGAATACGATACTGTTTTGAGAGTCCCATTGACTATAATCAAAGTAAAGAGTAAGGTGATGCTGTAGACTTTCTTGGCCTTCTCTAGGAAAGCTTTTCAATGGCCTGGTCTCTTACAGCAGGGGCCCTCAACCTCTGGGGATCCAATGCCTGATGATCTGAGGTGGAGCTGACGTAATAATAATAGAAATAAACTCCACAGTAAGTGTAATGTGCTTCAATCATCCTGAAACCTTCTCCCCCCACACTTGGTTCATGGAAAAAATGTCTTCCATGAAACTGGTCCCTGGTGCCAAAAAGACTGGGGACTGCTGTCTTAAAAGCGTTCCTTTCTTCAGAAGATGTTGTCTTCTTGAATCTGGAGGCTGAGAAGGATAGTCCTCCATGTCCTGAGATGTGGTAAGCAGATAAACTGACGTGCAGGTGCTGTGAGGCAGGACTCCCAAGCACTGGTGACTAGTTGGGTCAGCAGAGCCCTCTGCCTGCATTTTGTGGCTCTGGTTTTAGTGGTGAAGCAATGGCCTCTCACTCTCTAGGGCCTTTCCTTTGGTCAAAGTAACGATCAAATGGTATCACTGAGCAACTTTTATTATGGATTTAATTATGTCTTGCAAAAAGTATTCTGGAATCCTATTCCCAGTACCTTAGAAAGTGACATTATTTGGAGACAAAGTCTTTAGAGAGGCAATAAAATTAAAATGAGGTTCATAGGATGGACCCTAATTCAATATAATTGGCATCCTTATAAAAAGGAAAAAAAATACTGGACACAGAGAGGACACTGTGTGGAGATTGGAGTTATGTAGCTACAAGTCAAGGCTCTACCAAAGCTAGAAAGCCTTGGAATAGATTCTTTCCGAACACCTTCAGAGGCAGAATGGCTCTCCTGACACCTTGATCTAGGACTTCTAGCCTCCGGAACTAAAAGACTATCTGCTACTTAAGCCACGCAGTCTATGGTTCTTTGTTAAGGAGGCCCAGTGGGCTTCCCAAGAGGCTCAGTAGTAAAGAATCTGCCTGCCAATGTAGGAGATGCAGGTTTGATCCCTGGGTTGGGAATATCTCCTGGAGGAAGAAATGGCAACCCACTCCAGTTTTCTTGTCTGAAACATCCCTTGGACAGAGGAGGCTGGCAGGCTACAGTCCATCGAGTTGCAAAGAGTTGGACATGACTTAGCCACTAAACAACAACAACAACAGTTAACTAATCCAACTTTCCATACTAGAGAATTTATAAATAGCTTTTTGCCTTCTTGTATCTGTACAATGTTTAACAGTTTACAAAGGGCACAACATGCATTTTCATATTATGCTTCTCAGAAAATGGCATTTGAGATTGACCTTGAAGAATGAAGGAAAGATTAGTAGGCAGAGAACAGGGTGGGGATGGAGCCAAGGAGACAATAGAAACAAAGATATGCAGGTAGACGGTGTAGAATGTACCCCAGAAACAGAACTGTCAGTGCAGGGGGGTCATGAGAGAAGATGCTGAAGAGTTAGGTTACTGTCACACTGACAAGGATCTCAGACACCAGTCAGAGGGGTTTGTGCACAAACGGGCACTAATCAGGCCACAGAGAGATGTTATACATGAAAAATGTGTTTGAAGAGGTACCTCTAATAGCATGTGATGGGGTGGGTTTGTTTGGGGAAAAACTGGAAGCAGAGATTTAGTTGAGAAGCGATGGCACGAGCCCAGGCAAGTGATGGTGGGGTGGGGGGTAGGGGTGGCGATGACAGTGGGGATGGAGAGGATGAGGTAGACTTAACGGGCATTGCCACAAAGGAAGAGAAACAGGCAGGGACTTCCGGTGCATGGCAGACTGATGTGGAAAAGTTTTTAGGCATGTGGGATCTTTTTTTTTTTTCGCCTGTTAAATCACACTTCCATGTGCCTGGGCATAAAACTGGCCTGCAGAGGCTCTGCAGTTAGAAATACAGTCAGGACCTTGACCCAGGATATAAGAGAGAAATCCCCAAATGGTACCTATAACTTGGAGCATTCAGGATTTGTGACAAGGGGTGTGACACTGTGCAACACTAGTCAGACAGCCGCACTTAACACATCTGCATCCCGGGGCAGGTAAGCCCATGAGTAAGAGCATCTAGAACCGTCCAGTTCTACTCAAAGTCTGCTACCCTGACCAAGGACAACATACTTTAGTTGGGAGTCACCTGCTATCTACCTGAAGTATACCTAAATTATTCCTCTTCTGCACAAATAGACATTTATTAGCTTTCACACTTCAGCCATCTTTTTACCACCTTCTCCTCCAGCCAAAATCAGATCCCCAGCAAGGTAAGGCAATCTCCGCTCCTTGAAAGGACAGAGAAGTCTGAGGTCTCACTGAAGACCAGGCTTTGCCCATCTACAGAGCATGACGGCTGCCTAATCTACTTAGGTAGCTCAGTGCTCACAGGTAAGTTAGTTTTGACAGTGCCAACTGGATGGATTAGAGTGCTCAGCATCAGGTCACTCTTTTACTTGAAATTCTTTGTGAGTATGGACAAGTCTGGAGCCACAGAAGCAGTGTGATCCTCCGCCCCGGGCTCTGTGGGCTAAGCCAGCTCTGTGGCTGTCTGGCTCTCTCCTCCAGGCGTTAGACATCACTCACTTCTTAGTCCTGTCCTGAGGACACAGTAGCTTTTTGCCTGTTGATGGGAAAGTCAAGAGCGGAGAGACCTGAATTAGGGGATGCTGGGGGCTACAAGCTGCCGTTCTGTGTGCTTACCCTCACTGCGGGGAGGGCAGCAGCTCCCTACAGGTGCCCTGGGGGGCCATCTGGAATCCTGGTTGCTAGCAGAGCAAAACCCTGCATCTGATTAGTTACTTCCTAGCAAATGCTGTAAGAGCAGGACCTTAGCCTGTCCCCACTGCCACTTTCATAATCTAAAACACGCGTAGCTGAATCACTGTTAATAAAGTCTCTCTACTGAAAGGACTGAGAATTTGATGATCATGAAGAAGAGGACATCCAGTCTCTACTGTTTCTCAGGGTCCCCATGTAAGACAGTCCGTCCCAGAGTAGCATGCAGAAGATGACGACAAATGTGGGAGTAGTGAGTCAGGCATATCTTTCCCCTTGTAGCAAACAACAGAGTCTATCTCTGATGGGAGTTGTGAGATTCACCATACACTACTGCTTTATGGATGGAGTGGCAGAGGGAACTATTTTGAGAGGGAGGGAGAGAGAGACAGACAGAGAAAATTAGATTTGCAGAGGAAAATAAGGGGATTCAGATAAAGATTCTTTCTGCTTTGCTGGTTTTAGTTCCAGAAATTTATGAGTCTTTATTTCATCACTGCCCTACATTCCAAAAGATGAACTTCTATCCTTACAGTGTATATGCTTAGTTGCTCAGTCGTGTCTGACTGTTCGTGACCCCATGAACTATATATAGCCTGCAAGGCTCCTCTGCCTATGGGATTATCTAGGCAGGAATACTGGAGTGAGTTACCATTTCCTTCTTCAGAGGATCTTCAACCCAGGGACTGAACATGGGTCTCCTGCTTTGCAGGCGGATTCTTTACCATTTGAGCCACCAGGGAAACCCCGTCCTTATAGTAACTCCCCCTTTTTTGTTTCAGCTAATTTAAGTAGGTTCCAGTTGTTAACAGCCCAAGGGTCTTAACAAGGTATGGATGTTTCTTGTGATAGACCAAGCTAATTTTGACTAAAATGTAACAGCCTTTTGCCAATTCTCAGAATAAATGTAAGTAAATGAATAATCTCCTTGATTTTCTCTCATTAGTTATTTCTCAAGCCACTGGCACTTGTGATGTCTTGCCTGATTGTGAACCCTGGCAGAGGACCAAGTGACATGCTAAGTGCTATTAGGAAAACAGAGAAATAGTCCCTCCTGTCTGCTGCTGCTGCTGCTGCTAAGTCGCTTTAGTCGTGTCCGACTCTGTGCGACCCCATAGACGGCAGCCCACCAGACTTCCCTGTCCCTGGGATTCTCCAGGCAAGAACACTGGAGTGGGTTGCCATTTCCTTCTCCAATGCATGAAAGTGAAAAATGAAAGTGAAGTCGCTCAGTTGTGTCTGACTCTTTGCGACCCCATGGACTGCAGCCCACCAGGCTCCTCCATCCATGGGATTTTCTAGGCAAGAGTACTGGAGTGGGTTGCCATTGCTTCTCCCTTGTGTCTAGGGTACAACTTATTTTGCTAGAGAGATGGTAATAATCATTTTGCATTGTGTGTTCCTACAAATATATATTTATATGTACATATAAAATGTGTATCTATAACCTAGTCTTATATTCTGCTAATAGTCCTCGTTTATATGTTAGAATCCCAGTTTATATGTTAGAATTAGAACAATAGGGGTTTTGACACCTGGACCGAGTGGGAATCACGGCCTTAGCTTAACCGAAATCTCCCGTTTTCTTCATTCTGTCCTCTTCCAGGCGCTGTGGGGACCCCACCTGCCTCTCCCACCACTGCTTTATCCCCCGCAGCCCAGGTTCTAAGCCCCGCCCAGTGGCAGCGTCCTCACCACCCATCCTGCCCCTTCACGTGCGCAGGGCGTCTGCTGTGTGCACAGCACTGAGGGCCAGAGCCTCCATGAGTGACTCGCTGGGAGAGGCGCTGTTCCTCCCCGTGACCCTGGGGTTGGAGGGCAGACGGGGAGCACCGTAGCAGAGACTTCTTACAAGTTTGCTCAACTCTGGGTCAGTCCTATGGAGAACACATGCGCATTGGCTGGCTTCTTTGTCTGGTTTAGACAATATTTTTAAAGTTAGGCCTGTGGAGGGGAATAGGGGTGTCTTAGGAAATACAGTAAAACTTTTCAAAGCAATTAAATCTAGAGCTTCTTTGTTAGATACTTTTGATAAAATGTTTATTGAACGTCCCATAAATGGTGGTCTGATAATAAAAGATCATTTTTATGTTTGTGGAATTCAAGACTAAGTTGGTTTTTTTCCCTCTTGCTATTCATATATTTTAATGAAGAGTTAAATGCTAATTATTGAATCTCCATTTTCGTGAAGATCTCTGTTACTCATGCAGATAACTGGCAAGTTCAATATTAATGAAGCTTAGTTTCCCATAGATAAGGAAATCTGGCAATTATAACTCTATTTGCTAAAATTTCAAAGGAGCCAGTTTTCCCTTGGGAAAGTCATTTATTTATTCATTCTAATTTGGCATTTAAAATGCTGTTGTTTATTGAATCTTCCTCAGAGTCCTTGTGGCTTAGAAAATCATACTGCTATAAAGGGAGTCCTTCTCTTTTGTTTGGTATTTTTAGGTAACAAAATCTTTGCCTATAAAACTATTTATCTGTGCCCCCCTCCCCATCAAGTCCTTCACTCCTTACTGTATTTGAGAAGTTAATCTCTCAATAGCTATTATGTTAGACAAACGTGAGACATTTTCATAATATCTTCCTACTAAACGTTAATTTCTAGCCAAAACTTCCTAGCGTGTGTCATTTTGCTTTGCAATTTTGTCTCCTCCTACCCCCTCAACTTCGTACTCTTACTTCCAGTTCTTCTAGGCCTTTCTCCCGGTGAAACTCTTCTCCCGAGTGGCTCCTCCATGTCTAAGCGTTCTTAGTAATGGTGGGTTACCCCTTATCCTCCCATCAGTACTAAGAACTCCTCTTCTTAAATAAGTACTATTTTCATATGTTGACAACACTGTCTTTCCCTTAAAGCCTCCCTGACCCGCCTCGTTTACCTTATATTTTCTTGCAGCCTCACTTGATGTCTTATCTCCTTTTCTAATCACCAGCGCTCTTTGTGAATACCACTTTCACAGAGCTGTATTTATTGCTGCTCTCGCTCATGTGGCATATTATAAAATATATTTTGCCAGATTATTTGAGTTTTTAGCTATCTGTCCTATTTCTCCAGTTAGATTCTAATGCTCTTGAAGCCAAGAAATATCCATATAGCTTTTTGTATCCAGCCTCAGAACACAAATGGGTCAGGGCCTGTGACACAGTGGATATTCAGTATGTGTACAGAACGGTTGATGCCGCTGTTCTGACTGAAAACTGTGATCAGAAGAATTTTTGGAACAATTAGCTTTTCAAGGTTATAGAAATAGTCATTATACATCTCTCATTAAGGTTTTAATACATAAATAGCCATATGAAAATGACAAATTTAAGTCAGTTTGGGGGGGTCATGTTAATCACATGCTGCTGCTGCTGCTAAGTCGCTTCAGTCGTGTCCGACTCTGTGCGACTCCATAGACGGCAGCCCACCAGGCTCCTCCATCCATGGGATTTTCCAGGCAAGAGTACTGGACTGGGGTGCTATCACCCTCTCCGTAATCACATGAAATCAGTCTAATTATAACTATACTGAAAGTTGACTCTAGGAGAAATCTGAACTGTTAATACTTTATTTTAGTGTACCATACAAGTGCCATAAAGTGTAAAGAGAAAGGACTTTAAAATATAAATGTATTAAAGATTTTGCAAGGAATGTAGACATCAAGGATGACAGATGAAACTATTAAAAGATAACCAAATGGAAATTCTTTAAGAAATTCAATATACAAAATAAAAAAAATTTGAGTATGCTAATAGAAGTTTGGATACTACATAACAGAGAATTTTAGACTTCCAGACAGGTCAATAGAAATTATTAGAACTGAAATGAGAGACTAACAAGGTTTAAAAACTGAATGAATATCAGTAATCTGTGAGAAAATATCAAGAGGTTTAATATACATATAATTGGAGTCCTGAATGATAAGGAAAATGGAACAGAAATATATTTGAATAAATACTAACTTGCTGAAAAATTTCCAAATGACAAGATTCCATACACTGAGTGGCTTAAACCACAGAAATGTGTTCCTCATGGTTCCAACATCTGGGAAGTCCAAGATTAAGGTTCAACCAATTCAGTTTCTGATGAGAGTTTTCTTCCTGGCTTGTGGACAGCTGCCTCCTCATGGCCTTTTCTTGGTGTGTGTACTCAGAGAGTGATCTCTCTTTCTTCCTCTTCTTATAAGGACACTAATCCTATTGGATTAGAACCCTACCCTTAGGCCCTCATTTATCCAGGTGGCTCAGTGGTAAACAATCTTCTTGCCAAGCAGGACATTCGGGTTCAATCCCTGGGTCAGGAAGATCCCCTGGAGAAGGAAATGGCAACCCACTCCAGTATTCTTGCCTAGGAAATCCCATGGACAGAGCAGCCTAGGGGGCTACAGCTCATGGGGTTTCAGAGTCGGATATGGAGGAGCAACTAAACAATAACCACAAACATTAATTACCTCCTAAAAGCCTCATCTCCAAATACAATCACTTTGGGTGTTAGAGATTCACCAAATGCATTTGAGGGGACACAGTTTAGTCCCTAGCAGGTATGTTCATCCAATGGAAAACCACTGAAAAGAAAAAAAAAGAAAAAATTACTGACTTTCATAGACATGAGGAGTGGAAGAAGCCAGACACTAAATAGTACATACTTTTGATTCCATTTAGATAGTGACAGAAGTCAAAGATTGGTTGACTGTGATTGTGGAGGGTGGGAAGGGCAGTTAATTGGTAAGGGGGCACTAGGGAAGCTTCTGGGGGTGATGGCACTGCTATGGCTTGATGGGGATGACATTACATTGTGGTATATATTTGTCAAAACATTTTACACTTACAGGATCTGTGTGTTTCACTGCAGGTAAGTTATAGCTTAACAAACTAAATGCAACTCAAACCAAATAACTTTGTTAAATTTATCTTAACAAAGAACAGCAGTCTTCTCTGGTAATTTTGATGAGCTCCTAGGTATGTGTGTGTGTGTGTGTGTGTGTGAGTCACTCAGTCGTGTCTGACTCTTTCCAACCCCATGGACTGTAGCCCACCAGGCTCTTCTGTCCATAGAATTCTCCAAGCAAGAATACTGAAGTGGGTAGCCATTCTCTTCTCCAGGGGATCTTTCCCACCCAGGGATCGAACCTGGGTCTCCAGCATTGCAGGCAGATTCTATACCATCTGAACCACTAGGGAAAGCCTGCTCCTAGATTAGCAAACACTCTTCTATAGAGATTTAAAAATGCTAAACTTCCTTACAAATGACGTCAGAGTTAGGGGGTGTCAGATCAGCACGTACATACTGTGTGCCTCCAATAACAGACCCTCCCATTCACAGGCCCAGAGGAGAGGAAGGTCACACTACTAACCAATTACTTATGGGATGGGGACCATATTTCTGGCTTCCAAATTCAGACTGTTTGGTTTTAAAGAAAAAAAAATAGTATAGCACCGCAAGTCAGTGTAAAGGGGCTCAAGTTGCTGGAGCTCGCTGTCTCCCTGAAGGTCATCCTGAACCTACACTCGAGTTGTGAGGAGCAATTAGGAACAGGCAGGTTTTCTGTGACGCTGAAAAAGGCTCGCACTGACCACACAGAGGCAGGGAATTTGATCTCAGCGGGAAGAGTCTCCAGTACCCCTCTCAATCCTGTAACTCTAACTGAGTATTTGTCTCAGACTTTCAAGTCTTTCCTTCTTTCCAGGGATGGGCTTTTCAAGCTTAACCTCTGAGGCACCAGGTCTACCCCTTTAGTATTTCCTCTCTCAGGCATTTTCAATGGCTCTTTCGCTAGGCATCTTTGAATTCTCTGGGAGCAGGAACCCCCCGGCTCACACATCTAACACAATGGTGGGGGCTGAATGTTTGTGTACTCACTGTAGGTGCTTAACCGCAGAGAAGCAACCAGCCTCCTTTCCGTCAGCGACAGCTAAGTGTTATGCAAGCGCCTTGACGCAGCTTCACGAACGGCAGAATTAAATCTGCAACCACATAAGAAAGGAGCTGATGTCTCATGGCCCTTTTGTAACTTCAGAAAGGCTTTTGGGAAGTCTCTAAATTGAATTTAACTGTTGAGCACAGGCTGAACTTAAAACCCTCATCTGTTTTAAGTCATGTGCTCGCCCCCATATGCTGTGCCTCATGCAGGGTCTGACTCCTCAGCGCTGGCTGAGGACACATGCTCTATGGGAAAGGCCAAGGAACCCAAGGGGCTGAGATTACTTTACTGCCTACATCACCACATTCCTTTTGTTCGAATTCACTCAGATGAAAACCGCTGAGTGCTTGTAGAATGTCCTATACGGAGGGAGCGGTGGGGTCCCATCAGGCCACAAAGGCGGGCAGAAAAGAGCGCAGCCCCACAAGGCATGTTGGTGTTATTATTCAGGAAGAAAAACCGGACGTTGGGAGGGGAAAGAGAGATTTCCCAACAACAACAGTATGCCAAAAATATCCTACTTCAAAATGAGGGTATAACTGGCATCTCCCATGAAGACGGACCCCATGGCAAAAAAGTGAGAGTTAGTCGCTCAGTTGTGTCTGACTGTTTGTGATCTTGTGGACTGACTGTAGCCCGCCAGGCTCCTCTGTCCATGGGAGTTTCCCTTCAAGGATACTGGACTAGGTTGCCACTTCCTTCTCCAGGGGATCCTCCTGACCCAGGGACTGAACCTGGATCTCCATCTGTTATTATTTTTACGATCTGTGTCCTGGTATTTGCTGTGCGAGTTACCTCACTGCGTCTCACTGAACCTTCCTGAGCACAGGGAGTGTACTTTTTCATTGGGATAACGGTTGTAACAAGCTGCAGATATTTGAGGGGGTGAATGGGATGAGGAGAGTTCATATTTCTTGCTCTTATCACAGTCCACTGAGGGTAAGGAGGCAAGGGGGTGGGGGATAAAGAAGGATTAGAGGCTGGGTCTAACAGTGCCCAGCGTGGCTTCTGCCCACCTTCCATGGGCAGGAACTTAGTCATAGGGCTTCAAAACTTCAGAGGAGACTGGAAAATGTGGTCTAGTTTTATCTATTATTTTAAAAATGTATTTTATTCACTCATTTATTTGTGGCTGCACTGGGTCTTAGAGAAGGCAATGGCACCCCACTCCAGTACTCTTGCCTGGAAAATCCCATGGGCGGAGGAGCCTGGTAGGCTGAAGTCCCTGGGGTTGCAAAGAGTCGGACACAACTGAGCAACTTCACTTTCACTTTTCACTTTCATGCATTGGAGAAGTCAATGGCAACCCACTCCAGTGTTCTTGCCTGGAGAATCCCAGGGACGGGGGAGCCTGGTGTGCTGCCGTCTATGGTGTCACACAGTCAGACACGACTGAAGTGACTTAGCAGCAGCAGCAGCAGCACTGGGTCTGTGTTGCTGTTTGTGGGTTTTCGCTAGTTGCAGTGCATGGGCTTCTGTTGTTGCAGAGCACAGCCTCGGTAGTTGTGGCGCATGGGCTTATGCAGTCTCCTCAGACCAGGGATCAAACTCGCGTCCCCTGCATTGGCAGGTGGATTCTTAACTTCTGAACCATGAGGGAAGTCCTGAGGTCTAGTTTTATAAGTTCTAGAAGAAAAGTGAAGGGGCTTTCATGAACACATAGCATTGTCTCTGTCACATTATGTAACTGTAGGTAACAATAATATAAATTCTGTACTTACTAAGGTATTTAGATATCTACTTACAAGTGAGAAACAGAGTATATCCCAATCTAATTTTCCCAAGTGGTGTTGGTGTGGCTTCTGGGGATATTACCAACAATAAACCCGAAATCTCCTACTTCCAAACAAGGGTATAATTGTCATCTACCTTGAAGCCAAAACCTATAGTAATTTATCTTTTTTATTTGTGTCTTGGCATGGACTGGCCCTGTCTAACTGCAGGGAGTAACCTTTTCACTCTTGTACCATCTTTAGGGAGAAGGCAATGGCACCCCACTCCAGTACTCTTGCCTGGAAAATCCCATGGACAGAGGAGCCTGGTGGGCTGCAGTCCATGGGGTCGCTAGGAGTTGGACACGACTGAGCAACTTCACTTTCACTTTTCACTTTCATGCATTGGAGAAGGAAATGGCAACCCACTCCAGTGTTCTTGCCTGGAGAATCCCAGGGACAGCCTGGTGGGCTGTCATCTCTGGGGTCGCACAGAGTCGGACATGACTGAAGCGACTTAGCAGCAACCATCTTTAGGATCAGCGCCTATTTAAAAAAATTTTTTAACCTTTTATAAAGGTTTATTTATTGATTGATTTTTGGCCGTGTTGGGTCTTTTTCGCTGCACACAGGCTTTCTCTAGTTGCGGAGAGTGGGGGCTACGTTCTCGTTGTGGTGCATGGCCTTATTACAGCGGCTTCTCTCGTTGCAGAGCCCGGGCTCTAGAGCAAGCAGCCTCAGTAGTTGTGGTGCCTGGGCTTAGCTGCTCCACGGCGTGTGAGATCTTCCCAGACCAGGGGTCAAACCCGTGTCCCCTGCAGTGGCAGGTGGATTCTCAGCCACTGCACCACCAAGGGAAGCCCAGTGACTCTTCTGGAAGCTACAATTTCACAATTGCCATTGATTATATCATAGTTGTACAGGACAGATTTTCTCTGCAGGACTAAAATCGTACATATTTTGAAGGCTCTGCAAAGCCTTTAGCTGATCAGGAGACAAGAGAAAGGACTCCCTTATAGGACTTCTAAAGTGTTGCTTTTTTGTTCTACTTTCTAATTACTGTTAAGCAGCACTGTTAGTCAATATACCCCATCGTGATTAAAATAGAAGATAGTATCAGTCAGAAAATAATATCTTCAAATTTCTGTTTCATTAGTTAGATGGTAGCAGTTCTAAAACCAAGTCAGAAGCATGTGTTCGGAATAAGGCCTTTAATAGGTACAGATGTTAGGAGGCAGGGAGGAGGGTGGGTACAGATCTGGAACTCTTCACGGGGAAGGAAGATATGACCTGGAGTCCCTAACAGCCCGGGAGGGGCTTGAGGGTGCAGGTATCCCTGGAAGAGATGGCGGTAGGGAGTAAATTCCAGAAGCAGAGTTCTTGGATGCTACAGTATTTAGGTGTCTTGTGGCAGGTACCATAGGCATTTCCAATGGAACTGACCTCTCTCGGTTTCAGTGCAATGTCTGCGTTAAGGACTAGTGAATTCCTAATACCTATCCCTTAAGTGGGTTCTCATGACTGATCAGGCATCTAAAATCTAGACACTGTTTTCAGCCAATCAAACCATCTTGAAGTTTCTTTGGAGGTTGTTTATCAAAGACCTGACATGGAGCTGGAGGATTAGAGTCGTTGCACTGGTGATAAGTAGAAATCCGGGGCATCATCTCTTCCTACCAGAGCTGTCACTCCCAGGAAAGTCACAATTGCATTTTCTAATGAAATATAGCATTATGTTCCAAGAGCATCTTTAGTGCTCACTGCTCTGTATGTTGTACTGTGGCAGTGATTGAATAACTGTGAGGGGTCCTGGCCTGCACATTCCCATGTGGTTAATTGCAACAGCATGTGGTAGAAGTCTGTAGTGAGCATGTAATGTGATGCCACTAACATGATGGTGTCAGGTGCATAAAATGCTCCAGATAGTTGGATTTTTTTTTCTACTACAGTGGGAGTTTGGAAACTTGCCCAACAGTTTTCAAGAGCAGGGGAAAATTCTCTTTCTGTGTTAAAGCCTTTCAGACTTCTTGCAAATAAAAGCTCTCTGCTCTGAGCCTGTATGAGAGAGTGCTTCTCTGCACCCACGTCTTGTGCTTTGCACTTCTTGTAAGTAGGCAGAGGAGAAAGGTGGAAGGAAAGTTGCATAGAAGCCCTACACGTGGGGGTGATGAGGACAGAAGTGTGATTGAGAGAAGAGAGGAAGAGAGTAAGTATAAAAGATAGTAGATCCCAGAAGCAGAGAGGAGAGTAGCATAGAGAGATACTTTAAGGGGATAAGTGTGTTTCATTCTGAAATAAATGCAAGAAATGTAAAAATCATCCAGCAAATATGAGGCTCCAAGTCATAAAAGTTATTCCTTATCAAATGCCTTAGGTTATTTAGACAAAAAAAATAGATATAATTATTACTAGTGGGCAAGTCACATAATCTCTCTTAGTCTCAGTTTCCTTGTATGCAAAATGGGGACTCTAATAGTATCTACCTAATAGAATCGTGGTGAGATTTCTAATAGATGATATGTGTAAAGCACTTAGCACAAAACCCATTATATAGAGAAAACACAATATAGTTTAATGATAATGATGGTGATGGAAGAAACTGAAGACGATGCCAAAAGAATCAAGCCAATGGATCTTATTCAAACCAATGTGATACATTTACATGAGGCAAGAGTTAATCAGCTTTAAAGATTACTGGGTCATTTCCAGCCCCACGGAAGAGCTATACAGTAGCTACAATTTATTGGCAGATTTTCCACCTCCCTTTCATTCCCAAACACATGGACCAAAGAGGAAGTAAAACCTAGAGAAATGTTAATATATGTTATTATGTGTTAATGTTAAATGTTGAAAATGATATGTTATTAAATGGTAATAAACATATTTAACATGTTATTAAATGTTAATAAATGTTAATACATTTGGGATATATGGTTACAGTGTTGAAATATCAAAAAATCATCTTCTATATAGAAGTATATTGAAACATCCAAGACAGGTGAATGTCCAGCCTATTCCTAAGGACTTCTAAAGTATGACTTTTCTTAATAGTTGGGCTTATGGTCTAATTATCTAGATGTTTGACTTAAACAGAATTTCAGTCTGGTTGTGATCTCCCTGTACAATAGCTGCTGCTGCTGCTGCTGCTGCTGCTGCTAAGTCACTTCAGTCGTGTCCGACTCTGTGTGACCCCACAGACAGCAGCCCACCAGGCTCCCCGGTCCCTGGGATTCTCCAGGCAAGAACACTGCAGTGGGTTGCCATTTCCTTCTCCAATGCATGAAAGTGAAAAGTGAAAGTGGAGACTCTCAGTCGTATCCATAAAATAACCTGTGACCCACAGAGTTGGCAGATAGGAATAACAGCCACACTATAACTGGCTGTGCTTAACCAGACTTAGCACAGATCCCTAAAGGTGAGCTGGAGGTCAGGTGTCATCTGCCTTCAATCAGGGATGTTTGTGGAGAAAATGAGAAGTGTGTCATGCCACAATGTGGTCCAGATGGCTGAAGAATCTCCAGGGAAGAGAAACAGGAGGCAGTAATGCAAAGCAGGTGTAGTTCAAGGTGACTTATTGGGCAGCTCTGGATTGGCCCCTTTTGACAGCAAAAGAACCAGAAAAGAGTGGAAGTTTCATAGTGGAAGTTCAATCTGTACAGTCTCTCTGGGACTTCCTTGGGGAACATGCTGTGAGTCATGGTGGAGCTGAATGTGAAGCCAGCTAGGATGGAGCCTACTATTGCTTCCATCAGCATCTCCAGCGCCTTCTTTTGCAGGCCTTCCTCTCCTCTGTGCATCTCCACTAGACTCTCCCTAGGGTCCATATCCATCTCTTGAGTGGAGGAGAACAAATCTGAACTCTGGGCTGTAGTTAGAGTCTGACTCATGATGTTTTCAGACTAAAGATGTCTCTTCAGGTGTTATACTTCACCTGTCATATAACATGTGATTCCTGATAATCCATTCTAGGACAGTCCTCCTGCAAACAATCAAACAGATGAAACAAGAGCACTTTTCCTGACTCATATGTGTGATGCATTTCAACATGTGGATCTTTTCTGTTTAGTTAGTTGAATCTCTCGTTCTTTATGTTTTAGTTGTATAGTTTGTTTGGGATTCTTAGACTTAAAACATGTACCTGGCTAAGGAAACAGAGACCACATCTTTTATTTTTATTTCTCCATTGCCTTAAACAGTACTGACACCATAGGTGAACGGTAAATTCTTATTGTGCACATGAATGAATAAGGCATGGGAAAAAAATCATCTATCTTTTTGCTCACAATGATTTTTATTTCAGATCCTAGACCTGGAATGTTAATTCACCAGTATGCTTACACACAGCTGCATGCAATACCCTTGGTTTTCCTAGTACCATCTGCTGGCTAAGCTGTCCCCTGAAGGCCAAAAGATACAGAACAAAAGGGGCATTGGGAAAAGGGGGAAGGAGGTGTGGAAAGCGGACAGGAAGAGGTGTTTCAGGGAAATGGTGTACATTAACACATGTCACAGAGATTTATTCCTTTTTCTATGGGGATTTACTCCAGTGACCAAACTCTGCTTTTAGGATTTTTTTTTTTCCAAAAAGACTTGAGGTATTTATCATTTGCCATAGGGACTGCTTTGTTGGCAAAACTTTCCATTTTTTTTTCCTTCCGATTTTTGATTCAGGTTTTAGACTTGACGTATTGAGAGGAGCAGTACTTTGACGTGGTGGCGAGAGAGAAGGTTGAAAGCTTAGAGTGGAGGAGGGAGTTGTCAAAATAATTTTTCGAGGTACCTTTTTCCAAACCATCATTTCTCCCACTCCTCACTCCTGGAGCAACCACATCAAGAGGATGAAAAGAGTGAAGGCCTCAGACCCTCCATGTGGTGGGGAAATGTGGGCGATGTGAGGTCATGGCGTAAATCTTAGGCCGCATTCTGGAACCAGTGCCCAGACAACAGGTGCTGTGTGTTGCTAACGGAGCATCCTCAGGGGTAAGGCTCAGGGCTGCCAACCAGCAGAGAAGCCCTTGTGTGAACTATATTCCTAGGAAACAATAAATCCTTGCTGATTCATTCCAGACCAGCACTCCTTGCCCAGTCAGAGATGTAAATTTTCTTCAAAAATGTTTTTGAAGATGGGGAGTGCTTGAAAGGGCTTAAAAGAAGGGGGGCTTTAAGAAAAAATTTTGTCAGGTATCTATTTGTTTTACAACTAACTATGGACACGACTGAGCGACTGATCTGATCTGATCTGATCTATGAATGTGCTTTAATGGCACTTGTGTTTGAGTGCTCAGTTGCTTCAGTCTGAGTCTGAGTACCCTACATATTTTGAGTACCATACGTAGAAATATACGAGAGAGATTATCATTGTGTGCCCAGTCACGTCTGAGTCTTTGCAACTCCATGGACTGTAGCCCGCCAGGCTCCTCTGTTCATGGGATTTTACAGACAAGAATACTGGAGTAGTTGCCATGCCCTCCTCCAGGGGGTCTTCCCAACCCAGGGATTGAACCCATGTCTCTTGCGTCTCCTTCATTAACAGATTCTTTACCACTAGTGCCACCTGGGAAACCCAGTAATCATCAAGCTTTAACTAAGAGAAAATGAGGGGACGGAAAGGCAGTCATTGGGAAATGACTTGGGAGAATCTCTTACATTTTGTAAAATTAAAGTCAGTGAATTTAGCAAGCAAGTATTTATAGTGATAAGAAGTAACAGAAATCTTAATCTTCTTCTCCAATAAAAAGTACATTCATTTTGCTAGGGTACTGCTAGCTGGGTTTGCAGACAAACCCTTCAATGTCATTGGTTTTCCCAAGAAACTTTTTTTTTTTTTTTTTGCTCATGGAGTAAGGCACATTTGTTCCACTGTTATTTGGGGGCCCTGGGTCAGCAGCTCTGCCATCTTCAGCACGTGCCTACCAAGGACACCCCAGACAGCAACACACACCGGAGGATGGGAAAGGAGAAGCGTGTAAAGGCACATCTGCTTCTGACACAGAACGCTTCTGCTCATGTTCTGCGGATGAACATGGCCACACCCAAAAGGGTATAGGGCTGAGAGCGTAGTCCCTGGCCTGGCCCCCTCTCTTGGCCAAAACTCTCTTGCGAAGGGAAGCTTGAACTCACTGGGAGAAAGTTAGATAGTTTTTCCATGAGAAGAATCAGGAATTGTGTTGAAAAGGAGGCATCAATGAAGTCAAACTGATGCAGCCGTTTTAGAGTCTGGCTCTGCTACCCACCAGCTGAATGATTTAGTCTCTTTTGACCAACAGTTTCCTCATCCACAAGATCAAGATTATAATAACAGCTCACAGGATTGCAGTGAGAACGAAATGCAACACTAAATGTGAAGGTTTTTGTAAATAAGGAAAGGTTCCCTGAGCAGAGTTGATTTGTTAAAATCAGATTTACTGTATGTTTTTGAAAGCTTACTATTCAAGTCACTGGCTAATTCAAGACTGAAGAAAACTAGGTGTTTCTTAAGCTTATATTTCTTAATTATTACATGAGAAAAGGATGGTGTATTTTTTACGAGTGTAATTTGGAAATTTGGGGTTGGGGGAATGGAAAGAAAGCCTGGATTCTAATTGTAACTCAGACTCGGGCCACCTGACTGACCACGATCTGGTCACTTCTTCTGTCTCGGTTCTCATTGCCTCAGAGACAAAAAGAGAGCGGTTAACTAAGTGGTCCTTTCCTGATCATGAAAGAGATACTGTGAGGATGAGACTCATCTAAATGACTCATCCACAATATTGGATTACGATCATGTGGAGGCCACTGGAGAACGAACACTCAACTTTTACAAATTCTCTCTCTTGTCTTGCTTTTACAGTTTTCTTCTAGAGCATATAATATGGGGGAAATAGTGTGTAAAATATAGATATGACTGGGTATATGTGTTTTCAAGGACAAGTAAGCATGAAATTTTGACAAACAAATATCACTTCATCAAGTTAGATATAATCATTTGGAAAGAAAGACTTAGACCAGACATCTTAGGCAAAGGAACTTATTTCTCTGTTAAGAAATGAGCATTTGCACAGTTTACTTTCTTCTCTAGATACTGATATAAAGCTTTGCTTTCAGAGGTTAAGTAAGTTCTCTGATCCTAGCAGACACTGAATAGTTGATAAGAACAGTGAACTAGGTCAGCACTTACTAGTAATACTTTATTTTAGTTCCTGCTTTTCTACACAATTAACTGTGACCATCTAATTACTTAAAATGTTTTATTCATTACATGCAGAGTCATTCTTAATTAAATTAGCGGTATATCTTGACTTAGTCTCATAGTCTCTCTGACCCTCAGTTTCTTGATCTGTAAGATGGGGATAATTTTTTCCTTTGGAGTTATCGTACAATTGTATGAATCAGAGACAGTGAATGCTAGTGGAGGGTCTGGCACATGGAAGAGAATCAATAAATGGCAACTCTTAACTACTTTTATTTTACAATCACGGCTTCCCTGGTGGCTCAGTCAGTAAAGTCTGCCTGCAATGCAGGAGACTCGGGTTTGATCCCTGAGTTGGGAAGATCCCCTGGAGGAGGGAATGCCAACCCACTCCAGTATTCTTGCCTGGAGAATTCTGAGCACAGAGGAGCCTGGCGGGCTACAGACCATGGGGTCACAAAGAGTCGGACACGACTGAGTGACTCACACTTCATTATACAATCAATGATCACCTACCTTGTGCTTTCCATACTGTACTAAGTTATGAATATTAAAAGAGAGTTGAGAAATAGCCCTTATGTATAAGGACATACAGACCAGTTGGAGAGACAAGCACACTAATAAAGCTACAAGGGGTCATTTGCCAGGTGCCAAATCACCATCAGTGATGATGTCCTTATTGTAGAGACAGCCAGTGTGACTGTCGGATGCTTCATACTGTATGCATCATATTTAAATACAACCATTACCCAAATTTGTATTTCTGGATAGTCTTGTATTTACAAAACTTTCGTTGATGCTTTGTACATACTGTGGTAACAATGAGGGAAATCAGTCAATTTTCTCCCATTTTACAGAGTGAGATTTGAGGTGAAAAAAGCCCAAGGTTTTTGTAAGGTTGTGCATGAGGGGCTTTACAGAGGGAGGATCAGAAATCAGATGTGTTGATGCCTGTAGTTGTATTCATGTCTCTATGTCCCATTGGAGTTCAGAGGAAGAAATAAGATTCACTTAAGAACTGAGTCTCATTTTCCCATCTCTTAAAATTCATTACATTTATTCAAAAAAGATTGATGGCTCAAATGAATACTGGAAACTGCCTCCACCTTTCATCTCCTTGAAATCATGCCAGCAAAAGCCTCCAGCATGCTCAACTCTAGTTTACCTTTTCTAAAGTTTCTTCCTCCCTGGATGAGGGTAGTAAGAATCATCACTTGTTAAAGCACAGATGACTCCAAAAACGTCTGCACTTCAAAGTGAATCCTTTATTCACCTGAGTGTTTAACTGTGTCAATGCGCTCTCATTATCAGATTTAGTTGAATAATTCAACAAGGAAATGTGCCCAGTGCACACATTATACAGATGTGTTTGCCAAAGCTATCTTGGCTTATGGGAGAGAGCAACCCTCTGATGCCCGGAGTTATTCAGAAAGGCCATCACAGATGTCAACTTAAGGTGGGAGAGAGAGATACCCACGGTAATATGTGGATATTGAAATTCATCCCTATTTCCGCCCATCATCACATTGATAGGATGTCACCCTTGCGCTGGAGTTATGCAAATGAACAGCTGGTCATGAGGAAGTTGCTACACTTGTCCTCCCACTGGCTGGGGTGTTATTCTGCGCCAACATAAAAAGCCTGTAGGAGGGGCTGTACTCCAAGATGCATCATAGAGAGGGCTTGCATATATGAAGACCTTGCTAGGTTCCTGACCAACTAGTAGAAACCGAAATATTTCTAACCTAATGGAAAGATGCAGGTATATTTCCATTGTATCCACCCATGTGTGGCTACCAAACTACATGGTACAAACTTTTTCTTTTTTGCTTGTTCATATGGAGACTTGATTAAATTGGAGGATCAGATATATAATTTGAATTGTCTACTGTGATTTATATAAAATATAGAGCATGCCGGAATAATTTACCACAAGATTACTGAATTAGTCAGCTTTATACTGAAATAATGCTATAGAACAAACAACTCCCCAAATCTCCGTTGACTTCTAACAACAAATATTGGTTTCTTGCTCATCAGTCTGTGGATTGGGTTATGACTCAGCTGGGTTTGGCTGGGCTTGGCAGCAGGATATGGGTTAAATTTGGGTCTGTTCCATATGTCTCCTTATTCTGGGATTCAGAATGAAGAAACTGGTGTTCTGGACAATCTCTTCATGGAGAATTGCAAGAATGTGAGAGGGCAAACCAAGCCACACATATACATTTTTGTCTGGTTCAGAGTAGTACCCAGAAGTCCTCTCATGTTTCATTGCTCAAAGCAAATCACCTGGCCAAACTCCAAGCTAGGGACACTGGGAAGTTTCTCTGCTAAAAGTGCATCACAGCTGAGGGGAGTCGGGTGGAAGAATGGTGAAGAAATAATTTACCACAGCTAGTTACTGTAAGCTGCTAAATAAAATTCAGGCCAATTGGACCACACAAAAAAACAAATCAATCAGAGTCAGTTGAGTATTTTTTAAAATGTTAAGTCAGAGTATTTTTAATTCCCTTTAAATCATTATGCCATGTGATTTCTGTCCCATTGAATCCAAGGGTTTCAGTGCTTTAGGGCCTAAATATATGTCTTATAGGGCAATAAAGCCATTTGTTGGTGTTGTTCCGTCACTCAGCTGTGTCCAACTCTTTGTGACCCATGGACTGCAGCATTCCAGGCTTCCCTGTCCATCACCAACTCCTGGAGCTTGCTCAAACTTATGCCCATTGTGTCAGTGATGCCATCCAACCATCTCATCCTCTGTCACCCTCTTCTCCTCCTGCCTTCAATCTTTCCCAGCATCAGGAGCTTTTCTAATGAGTTGGCTCTTCTCATCAGGAGGCGAAAGTTTTGGAGTTTCAGCTTCAGCATCAGTCCTTCCAATGAATATTCAGGACTGATTTCCTTTAAGATTGACTGGTTGGATCTCCTTGCAGTCTATGGGACTCTCAAGAGTCTTCTCCAACACCACAGTTCAAAAGCAATTCTTCAGCACTCAGCTTTCTTTATGGTCCAATTCTCACATCCATACATGACTACTGGGAAAACCATAGCTTTAACCATACACTAAAAACCTTTGATGGCAAAGTACTGTCTCTGCTTTTTAATATGCCGTCTAGGTTGGTCATAGCTTTTCTTCCAAGGAGCAAGTGTCTTTTAATTTCATGACTGCAGTCACCATCTGCAGTGATTTTGGAGCCCAAGAAAATAAAGTCTGTCACTATTTCCATTGCTTTCCCATCTATTTGCCATGAAGTAATGGGACCAGATGCCATGATCTTAGTTTTCTGAATGTTGAGCTTTAAGCCAACTTTTTCACTCTCCTCTTTCACTTGCATCAAGAGGCTCTTTAGTTCCTCTTTGCTTTCTGCCATCTGGGTGGTGTCATCTGCATATCTGAGGTTATTGATATTTCTCCTGGCAATCTTGATTCGAGTTTGTGATTCATCCAGCCTGGCATTTCTCTTGATGTACTCTGCATATGAGTTAAATAGGCAGGGTGACAATATACAGCCTTGACGTACTCCTTTTCCAATTTTGAACCAGCCCATTGTTCCATGTCAGGTTCTAACATTGCTCAGCCTCAAATCAGGTTTTTTGAGTCTGTAGTAAGACAATAGTTTTAAAGGTCAGGGTTTTGTGGGAGAGAAAACAGATTTCAAATTCCAAAATTCCCTTTTATGTATAAAAACAGAGTTTAGGAATATGAATGTCAATTTTTATTATAAGATACAGGTAAAAAGGGCTTATAAGATAAAAAGTAAGTTCCTAACTGTACTGGAGGAAGGGATCACCTCTAGGTCTTAGAGGTGGGAGGAGATCAAAGACGAAGGGCAAGCTATCATACAGGTGGGGTCTGGCAACCCCTCCCAGGAGGAGAGGAAGAGTTAGCATTTGCAGGTAGCGTGGGAAATTTTGAAAACAATGAAAGCTATTCCCTGATGCCCTGATGCACAGCAATATTATTTCAAGACCTTTTTGAGAAGCTTTGTGTTCAGCCTAGTACCAGAGCAAGAAATACAAGTTCTAGTAGTTAACCCCATGTAGCCACATTTGCTGAGGGCAGTGCAGTAAAATTAGAAATTAATCAATTAACTGGTATGTAAAATAATTAGTACTCAGGAAAAACACTTCTAGTAATTCTTGGTTTCAAGAAAATAAAAATTAAGCTACAAAATATAACTACATAGCAGGAAAAATTTTATATAAAATCTTATGGGATGAGAGAGTCAAAGAGAAAGCCGAGGGAAAATTTAAAGTATTATATATGATTTTATTTTAGAATATACGAAACAATTAAGACAAGTGGACTAAGTTTTAAACTTTAAGAAGAAGGAAGGAGTTAATAAAGATATGAGAAAATGTTAAGGAAAATAAAATAAACAAACAACAAAGTAATCACAGAATAGGACTTGATTATTTGAAAATGCTTACAAGCAAACACAATGTCAACAACGTCAAAGTTAGACATTGACAGGTGTCAGAGAAAAAGAGAAACCCCCAAATCATAAGATTCGTAACAAGAATGGAACATACACAGGAGAATAAAATATTGTAAAAAGGAACACCAGTCAATGTGAATATCAGATGAAACAGACACTTTTTAAAGAAGTGTAAATTACTAAAACTGGCCCAGGGGGATGCTTGAACAGACCGAGTCCAGAAAAGAAAGCAAAATGGTAATTACTGATCTGTGTCTACAAGAGGCAATAAAGTCACTGCTGTCAACTCTTCAAACAATAGGTATAGTCAGCTCTCGTTATTGGTGGCAATTATGCTCTAAAAAGTCACTATTAACACTGAATTAGTGAGCACTGAATTATTGCTCTTAGGGGAAATGTAGAGTTAGTCCTGTGAGCCTCTGGCCACATTTTCACCAACTGATCAATACATAACTTTGTTTTATGTATGTTTCTGTTTAAAAATATTCTACTTAGTAGATATTGTTGATTCATTAACATTAGACTCATGGCCAACAGCACAATAAGTTATGCCTCAACAAGACTTATTTCAAATACAAATTTCCTCCATAAGGCACGTCATAGCCAGATTCTTGTGCTTAGGAACTTAAGACAACATGCCAGCACTGTGCTTGGAGACCACTTTAAGCTGCAGAATCACCAACAAAAGCACAAAAACGAAAAAGACAGGGCACTAAGTAGACCATGAAAAAGATACTTGATTGCAGTAGGAGAGCTGAGTCAAGAAGGCGGAGCATCACCTTGTTTGACTTCCACTGGGAATGTGCCTGTAGGATGATTCAAATATTTCACCTCTCTGCATTTGTCTACAAATGACCACAAAAGTGCTGCAAGTATTGATTTTGGGGTTACAAATCAATTTTAACTGGTAGGCAAATTCACAGATACAGAATTCACAAATAATGAGGATCAATTGTAATTTCTAATGTATCAAATTGCTCTAAGACATAGAAAAATAGGAGGAATTAAGCCACTCAGCTTAACCCTGATATCAAATTAAGCTGGAGACCACACAAGAAAATAAAATTATAGGCCTATTTTGTTATAAACAAAGAATCCAATTATATAAAATATTAGCAAATTGAATCCACCAGGAGATTGAAAGAAGATATTTAAGAATATATTTATCTGAGAAATTCAAGGATGGTTCAAAACTAGAAAATAGATTTGTTATATTAGTCAACACGTTAAAGGAGTAAAACAGTGTTAACTCAATCACTGCAATAAAAGCATCTGATAATAATTAACACTCAGGCATGATGAAATATTTCCTACGTGTGTGTGTTCAGCGTCTGACTCTTTGTGACCCTATGGAGGGCGACATTCCAGGCTTCCCTGTACGTGCGGGCTCAGTCACTTCAGTCATGCCTGACTCTGCAACCTTGTGGACTGTAGCCCATGAGATTCCTCTGTCCTTGGCAAGAATACTGGAGTGGCTTGCCTTGCCCTCCTCCAGGAGATCTTCCCCACCCAGGGATCAAACCGGGTCTCCTGTGGCTCCTGCATTACAGGCATATTCTTTACCTTCGAGCTGCCGGGGAAGCCCAGCTTCCCTGTGTATTTCTTAGCAAGCTAGGGCTCAGTGCAGCATTTGGCTAGCAACCTGAGGGTGAAGTCAACACAGGAGGATAACAAAACAGAGAAGTCTTTCATTGAAGCAGAACTGGAACTTGACATGCTGTACCTGTTGCCGCCCTACCTTGGAATTTCTTGGTACGTAAAGCAATCAATCTTATATTGTTTATGTTCACGTAATCATATGTTTTGGTTACTTCTTGACTTATATGAAAAGCAAGACCTAAAACAGCCAATTACTTCAAAAAATCTAAAAACAAAAAAATGAATCTCACATCATAATTATTGGAACCAATAGAAGGTTAAATGAAGAGTCCAGAAAGAGGAATGGCATCTAGTAATTAATAGCTTGAGAATCATCATAAACTTGGAGTAGAAACAAAATTTTAAACTCCTTACAAAAAGCAATAACCATAAAGAAAAATGATAAAAAAAAAAAAGAAAAATGATAAATTACACGACAAGACAGCATTAAAGAATCCTCAGTAGGAGAAGCTTTCGACAATACATAAATCTGACGGAGGACTTATATCCAGGATGTTATTAAAAAAAAAAACAAAACCCTATAAAGCAATAAGAAAAATGTTGTTGCTCAGTTGCTAAGGTGTGTCCGACTCTGCGACCCCATGGACTGCAGCAAGCCAGGCCTCCCTGTCCATCACCAACTCCCAGAGTTTACCCAAACTCTTGTCCATTGAGTCGGTGATACCATCCAACCATCTCATACTCCGTCATCCCCTTCTCCTCCCGCCTTCAATCTTTCCCAGCATCAAGGTCTTTTCCAATGAGTCAGTTCTTCACATCAGGTGGCCAAAGTATTAGAGTTTCAGCTTCAGCATCAGTTCTTCCAATGAATATTTAGGACTAATTTCCTTTAGGATGAACTGGTTGGATCTCCTTGCAGTCCAAAGGACTCTGAAGGGTCTTCTCCAACACCACAGTTCAAAAGCATCAATTCTTTGGCCCTCAGCTTTCTTTATGGTCCAACTCTCACATCCATTCATGACCACTGGAAAAACCATAGCCTTGACTAGATGGACCTTTGTTGACAAAGTAATGTCTCTGCTTTTTAATATGCTGTCTAGGTTGGTCATAACTTTCCTTCCAAGGAGTAAGCGTCTTTTAATTTCATGGCTGCAGTCACCATCTGCAGTGATTTTGGAGCCCAAAAAAGTAGTCTGACACTCTTTCCACTGTTTCCCCATCTATTTGTCATGAAGTGATGGGACAAGATGCCATGATCTTCGTTTTCTGAATGTTTTTCACTCTCCTCTTTCACTTTCATCAAGAGGCTCTTTAGTTCTTTGCTTTTTGCCATCAGGGTGGTGTCATCTGCACATCTAAGGTTATTGATATTTCTCCCAGCAATCTTGATTCCAGTTTGTGCTTCATCCAGCCCAGCATTTCATGTGATGTACTTTGCATATAAGTTAAATAAGCAGGGTGACAATATACAGCCTTGACGAGCTTTTCCTGTTCGAAACCAGGTTGTTGTTTCATGTCCAGTTCTAACTGTTGCTTCCTGACCTATATACAGATTTCTCAAGAGGCAGGTCAGGTGGTCTGGTATTCCCATCTCTTTCAGAATTTTCCACAGATTGTAGTGATCCATACACTCAAAGACTTTGGCATAGTCAATAAAGCAGAAATAGATGTTTTTCTGGAACTCTCTTGCTTTTTCCATGATCCAGTGGATGTTGGCAATTTGATCTCTGGTTCCTCTGCCTTTACTAAAACCAGCTTGAACATCTGGAAGCCTGGCTTGGAGAATTTTGAGCATGACTTTACTAGCGTGTGAGATGAGTGCAATTGTGCAGTAGTTTGAGCATTCTTTGGCATTGCCTTTCTTTGGGATTGGAATGAAAACGGACCTTTTCCAGTCCTGTGGCCACTGCTGAGTTTTCCAAATTTGCTGACATATTAAGTGCAGCACTTTCACAGCATCATCTTTCAGGATTTGAAATAGTTCAACTGGAATTCCATCACTTCCACTAGCTTTGTTCATACTGATGTTTCCTAAGGCCCACTTGACTTACATTCCAGGATGTCTGGCTCTAGGTGAGTGATCACACCATCATGATTATCTAGGTCATAAAGACCTTTTTTTGTATAATTCTTCTGTGTACTCTTGCCACCTCTTAATATCTTCTGCTTCTGTTAGGTCTGTACCATTTCTGTCCTTTATTGAGCCCGTCTTTGCATGAAATGTTCCCTTGGTATCACTAATTTTCTTGAAGAGATCTATAGTCTTTCCCATTCTATTATTTTCCTCTACTTCTTTGCATTGATCACTGAGGAAGGCTTTCTTATCTCTCCTTGCTTTTCTTTGGAACTCTGCATTCAGATGGGAATATCTTTCCTCTTCTCCTTTGCTTTTTACTTCTCTTCTTTTCACAGCTATTTGTAAGGCCTCCTCAGACAGCCATTTTGCTTTTTTTGCATTTCTTTTTCTTGGGGATGGTCTTGGTCCCTGTCTCTTGTACAATGTCATCAGAGAAGATCAAGACTGTAGCCACAGTGTGATAGCACCACACACACAACTACAGTAAATGATAGAAAAGGGTGCAGAGTACCAAGTGTCCGCTGGGTGCTGAACAACTGATGGGTTTTGTACTAAATTCAACTGGAGCTCTCATACACTGCTGATGGAACTATAAATTGGTTCAACTACTGTAGACATCTGTTTGGCAGTACCTTTTAAATCTGTGGCTAAGCTATTCCATTCCTAGGTGTGAAGCCAACCAAAAATGCATAAATAAGTTCAAAAGACATGTTGAAGAATGTTCATAGAAGTACTGTTTGTAATAGCTTCAAACCAATGCCCATAAAAATAGGGTGGACAACCAAATTGTGGTATATTAGTAAAAAAAATTCTATTCAGCAAAAAGAATGTGTAAATGTCAATTATACAGGATAAGGATGAGTCTTGCAAACATAACATGGGATAAAAGAAGCCAGACACAAAAGAGTTCATAATGTATGATTCTATTTATATGAATTCAAAAACAGGCAAAGTTGTTGTATGGTTTTAGTGTTGGGATAGTAGTTATTCCGGTGGAGGCAGTGGTGGGAAAGAACAGAAGAAGCACCTTTTCTCGCCCTCAGTGCGGTATTGAGTTTGTGAAACTGTATTGAGCCATATGTTTTTCTGCAAATAAAATGTTCTTCAATAAAATTATTCTCCAAAAGACTACTGCCAAAAAAAAAAAACCCAAACAGAACAAAAATAATATTTTCCCAAGCATAATTAACAGCCAGTCAGTAAATGTGTTAGAAGAAAATATCCCATTCAAAACAAGCATAAATAGAACAATGCACTTAGTAACAAGCTTACAAGAAATTTTATAGGCAACTTTGGAAAAATTAAGAATTTTTTAGTAAATAAAGATACGTACTATGTTCATAGATTAGAAAACTCCCTGTAATTCAGTCGCTCAGCCATGACTGCAAAAACTTAGTTGCAGGGTGAAAACTCCCCCTGTTGTTTCTGGTGTTCCCCTCATCATGGATACTTTTGAGATCAATAAGAGATTAGTGCTAGCTCTGAGACTCAGAGCAGTTCAGATTGTTGAGGAATCTCATGTTCATTGGAGAGTTGGAAGAAGAGAAAGATATACATCAGTATTATCTGGCATTCTACTTGATAAAAAAATAAAGGGCTATTAAAACTCTGACTAGTGTCTGTGTTCTGGGATTGTGCAATTTCCATCTTATTGCATCTATAAAAAGGAATCAGTGTCTGTAGTCCAGAAAGGAGAAGTAATAGCTCTAATTCTGGCATCTGCCAAAAATAATACAAGCTCCATACTCTGCTCTTATGACCAACCTAGATAGCATACTAAAAAACAGAGACATTACTTTGCCAACAAAGGTCCATCTAGTCAAGGCTATGGTTTTTCCAGTAGTCATGTATGGATGTGAGATTTGGGCTGTGAAGAAAGCTGAGCGCTAAAGAATTGATGCTTTTGAACTGTGGTGTTGGAGAAGACTCTTGAGAGTCCCTTGGACTGCAAGGAGATCCAACCAGTCCATTCCAAAGAATATCAGTCCTGGGTGTTCATTGGAAGGACTGATGCTAAAGCTGAAACTCCAGTACTTTGGCCACCTCATGTGAAGAGTTGACTCGTTAGAAAAGACTCTGATGCTGGGAGGGATTGGGGGCAGGAGTAAAAGGGGACGACAGAGGATGAGATGGCTTGATGGCATCACCAACTCGATGGACATGAGTTTGAGAAAACTCCGGGAGTTGGTGATGGACAGGGAGGCCTGGCGTGCTGCAATTCATGGGGTCGCAAAGAGTCGGACACGACTGAGCGACTGAACTGAACTGAACTGATACTCTGCTGTGTATCAAGGCACACTGTGAAACAGTATGGAATAGACAAACCTGCCACTGGGATAAAATAGAGTTAAAAGGTAGATTCACTTAATGGTACCCAAACCTATGCTAGAAGATCTGTTTACTTATTAATTTATAATCAGCACTCATGACTAAGGTACCTTATTATGTGTCATGCACACTGTTTCTGTACTCACTGAATGAGTGAGTATATATCTCATATCTCTGAATGCTAGGTTGAGAACAACAGATGGAAAAATATACCCAATACTACACTCTATCATATGCAGCTCAGTTGATATTAACTGAAATGTTTATTCTTGTCCTCAACACGAAGGACAAGAATATTCTTGTCCAATTCTGTATTCCAATTTTTCAAATTCTGTATTCCAATTTTTTATTGGATTATGTTACTTAAAAATGGAGAACAGCCAGCACAGTGGAAAGAACAAATAATGCCGTGACAAAGAGTGCAGGCAGTGAGATGAACAAGTGCACATAAACCCCGTGATGCTGAGGGTGGGCGTGGGGGCCGAAGCAAGTTCCCACTGGCCCCGCCATGCAGAGGCCAGCCCGGGGAGCTGAAACTAGTGCACATAGAGGGTGGGCCTCGGGCACTGAGTCAAGTGCACATAGCTCTGCGACCCAGAGGGTGAGCTTACAGGGCTGAGGGAAGCCCACACAAGTCCCCGCGATGCAAAGGGTCTACACAAACGCCTACCTAGCAAGCTTCCGCCAGCAGCGCAGGGCGGGATAGGGGACAGAAGCACCAGCAATGATCCCAGGGACAAGGAGGGGACTGGCGGCACTGCAGTTATGCTGAGAGAGCCATTCTGAAGCAGCTGCGGAAATAGATGTGCCTACCGCGAAAGCTGGAACCACTGCCCAAAGGCATGCTGAACCCATACACACTCCAAAACCTGCTATTGGACACTGCGGTGCCTTTCAGAGAGAGGAGATCCAATTCCATCGACCAGAACACAGGCACAAGCTCTAGCAACCAGGAAAGCAGCACAGGCCACTAACCCAACCGTTCATTCACAGGGTCAGACTCCACGACCAAGAACTACGACTTTGAAAACCCTTTAAAAAATATTTTTCCTTTTGAATTTTTCTTTTTTTTTTTCTTTTATAAATCACACTGTTTATTCCCCCCAACATATCTCCACCTTCACACTAGCATTTAGCAGTGCTGTGGAGTTCTCTTTGTTTTCCATTGATATATTTATATAAAAAGAGGTCATTTTAAGATTCTTTCTTCTTTTAAATCACACTGCTTATTCCCCAACATATTTCCACCATTACATTAGCTTTTTCCAGTGCTGTGGAATTTTCCTTGTTAAAAAGAAATTCATTTTAAGATTTTTTTTCCCTTATAAATCACACAGTTTATTCCCTCTACATATTTCTACCTCCATATTAGCCTTTTGTGGTGCTGTGGAGTTTTCCTCTTTGTGTTTCTTGTTAAAAAAAAAAAATCATTTTAGGTTTTTTTCTCTTTCTCACTTCTTTTTTCTTTTTTCTTGAAGAGTTTTTTTGTTTGTTTGTTTGTTTTGTTTTGGATATATTCAACTGCTTTTCCTACTGTTCTTTACCAGCTGTAGCTGTTCCTGAATATATATAAATCTTTTCCACACATATCTATTCATTTTTGCTTTTCTATTTTTTCTTTTTTCTCTCTCTCTTTTTATTTTTTTAATGCTCTTCTCCTTTCCTCTTTTTCCTCCCTTCTCCTCTTTCTTGTCTCTCTCTTTTTTTATTCTCCCCCTTTCCTTCACTCTTTCTTCCTTCACCAAGTAAGTTAAATTGTTGAGGTCTCTATGCTATATTCCCCAGTTGGCCTTCTGCTCATGCTCAGATTTCCAGATTGAACATTAGGTAACTCTCCTTTCAGTTGGTTGAGATCACCTCTGGTTTCCTTTGCTCGCCAAGTCAATCTCCTGTACTCTTTTCTTTAGAACACTTTGGTTGTAACTGTATGTGTGGAAGTGTGTGTGTGTATGTCCCAGTATTTCTGTAATTATCTACTTGACCTCCTTCCATTAGAACACAGGTGCAAATTACCCCCAACAAGAAATCAGCACAAACCATCCAACCAACATTTCCCTCCAAGGGCACAAATCAAAAGGAAGAAGCAATACAATCTTAAAGCCTGGGAAAAGGAGAGCTCAAGTGGAGCAGGTTAAAAAAAAAAATTTAAAAAGATGATGAAAAGACAGAAAAATACAATACAAATGAAAGGCAAGGTAGCAACTCACAAGACCAAATAAACAAAGAGGAAATACGTAATCTCCCTGAAAGAGAATTCAGAATAATGTAGTAAGGATGCTCTGCTGCTGCTGCTGCTGCTGCTGCTAAGTCGCTTCAGTCGTGTCCAACTCTGTGTGACGCCATAGACGGCAGCCCACCAGGCTCCCCTGTCCCTGGGATTCTCCAGGCAAGAACACTGGAGTGGGTTGCCGTTTCCTTCTCCAATGCATGAAAGTGAAAAGTGAAAGTGAAGTCGCTAAGTCGCGTCCGACCCTCAGCAACCCCATGGACTGCAGCCTACCAGGCTTCTCCATCCATGGAGTTTTCCAGGCAAGAGTACTGGAGTCAGTTGCTATTGCCTTCTCTGAAAGATGCTCTGAAGACTTGCAAATAGAATGAAGAAAATGCAAGAAGCATTTAACAGTTAATACAATCATCAAGAAGAAATAAATACAAGAAGAAATAAAGAATGGAAGAAATAAAGAATAAGCAAACAGAGATGAATAACACAATTACTGCAATTAAAAACACACTTGGAGGAACCAATAGCAGAATAACTGAGGTAGAGGAATGGATAAGTGAGCTGGAGGATAGAATGGTGGAAATAACTGCTGAAGAGCTCAATAAAGGGAAAGGAATGAAAAAAATTGAGGAAAGCCTCAGAGACATTTGCTGCTGCTGCTGCTGCTAAGTCGCTTCAGTCGTGTCCAACTCTGTGCGACCCCATAGATGGCAGCCGGACAGGCTCCTCTGTCCCTGGGATTCTCCAGGCAAGAACACTGGAGTGGGTTGCCATTTCCTTCTCCAGTGCATGAAAGTGAAAAGTGAAGGTGAAGTCGCTCAGTCGTGTCCGACTCTTCACGACCCCATGGACTGTAGCCTACCAGGCTCCTCCATCCATGGGATTTTCCAGGCAAGAGTACTGGAGTGGGTTGCCATTGCCTTCTCCGCAGAGACCTTTAGGACAGTATTAAATGCACCAATATTCAAGTTACAGGGGTCCCAAAGGAAGAAGAAAAAAAGAAAGGCACTGAGAAAATTTTTGAAGAGATTATAGCTGAAAACTTGCCCAACATGGAAAAGGAAACAGTCAATCAAGTCCAAGAAGCACAGAGAGTCCCCTACAGGTTAAACCCAAGGAGAAACATATTGAGACACGTATTAATCAAGCTAACAGAGACTAAGCACAAAGAAAGAATATTAAAAGCAGCAAGGGAAAAGCAACCAGTAACATACAAGGGAAAACCCATATGATTAACAGCAGATCTTTCAGCAGAAACTCTACAGGCCAGAAGGGAATGGCAGGATATATTATTTAAAGTACTGAAACAGAAAAACATACAGCCACAATTACTATACCTGGCAAAGATCTCATTCAAAATTAATGGAGAAATCAAAAACTTTACGGACAAGCAGAAATTAAAGAGAATTCAGCACCACCAAACCAGCCTTGCAACAAGTGCTAAAGGGACTTATGTAGCCAGTAAACACAAGAGAAAGGAAAGACCTACAGAAACAAACCCAAAACAATCAAGAAAATGCCAAGAGGAACATATGTATCAATAATTACCTTAAATGTAAATGGATCAAAGGCACTAATCAAAAGATACAGAATGGATACAAAAACAAGACCCATATATATGCTGCCTACAGGAGGCCCACTTTGGACCTAGAGACACATACAGATTGAAAGTAAAAGGATGGAAAAAGATATTCCATGAGAATGGAAACCAAAAGAAAGCTGGAGTGGCGATCCTTATTTCAGACAAAATAGACTTTAAAATAAAGAATATCATAAGAGATGAAGAAGAAAACTGCATAATGATCAGCGGATCAATCCAAGATGAAGACATAACAGTTGTGAGTGTCTATGCACACAACACAGGAGCACCTCAATACACAAGGCAAACACGAAAGGCATAAGAGGAGAGATCAACAGCAACACAATAATAGCAGGGGACTTTAACACCCCCCTGTCATCAATGGACAGATCATCAAAACAGACTCAATAAGGAAACACAAACCTTAAATGAAACATTAGACCAAATTTACCTAATTGATATCTTCAGGACTTTCCATCCAAATGCAGAAGAATACACTTTCTTCTCAAGTGCACATGGAATATTCTCCAGGATAGACCACATCTTCAGTCACAAGTCAAGCCTCAGTAAATTTAAGAAAATTGAAATTGTATCAAGTATCTTCTCTGACTACAATGCTATGAGACTAGATATCAACTACAGGGAAAAAACAGCAAAAAACACAAACTCGTGGGGATTAAGCAATACATTACTAAATAACAAAGAGGTTACTGAAAAAATTAAAAAAAAAAAAAATCAAAAGATTCCTAGAAGCAAATGACAATGAAAACAAGATGACCCAAAACCTATGGGACTCAGCAAAAGCAGTTCTAAGAGGGAGGTTTATAGCCATACAATCATAGCTCAAGAAGTAAGAAAAGCATTGAATAGACAGCCTAACTCTACATCTAAAGTAGCTGGAAAAAGAACAAAAACCCCCAAAGTCAGCAGAAGGAAGGAGATCATAAAAATCAGAGCAGAAATAAATGAAAAAGAAATGAAGAAAACAATAACAAAGATTAATAAAACTAAAAGCTGGTTCTTTGAGAAGATTAACAAAATTGACAAACCACTATTCAGACTCATCAAGAAAAAAAGGGAGAAAAATCAAATAAATAAAATTAGACATGAAAAAGGAGAGGTTACAACAGAAAACACAGAAATACAAAGAATCATAAGAGAATATTATGAGCAACTATATGCTAATAAAATGGACAACATAGAGGAAATGGACAGATACTTAGAAAAGATCAGCCTCCCAAACTTAACCAGGAAGAAATAGAAATCATGAACAACCCAATTACAAACACTGAAATTGAAACAGTGATCAAAAATCTCCCCTGCTGTGACAAAGACCCCAAGTACTGCAACTAAGACCCAGTGCAGCCAAATAAAAATAAAATCTTAAGATAACTTATTTGCACGATATATATCTGAGACATTGATCAATAAAACTTACTGCAATAATGAAAAGGGAAAAAAAAAAAAAAACCCCCAAACAAAAGCCCGGGGACAGATGGCTTCTCAGAGGAATTCTATCAAGCATTCAGAAAAGAGCTAATGCTTATTTTTCTGAAACTCTTCCAGAAAATTGCAGAGGAAGGAACACTTCCAAACTCATTCTATGAGGCCAAAATCACCCTGATACCAAAACCAGGAAAAGACAACGTGAAAAAAGAAAATTACAGGCCAATATCATTGATGAACATAGATGCAAAAATCCTCAACAAAATTCTAGCAAACAGAAGCCAACAACACATTAAGAAGCTCATACACCATGAACAAGTTGGGTTTATTCCAGGGATGCAAGGATTCTTCAATATATGCAAATCAATCAACATGATACACCATATCAACAAACTGAAAGATAAAAACCATATGATCATCTCAACAGATGCAGAAAAAGCTTTGACAAAATCCAACATCCATTTATGATAAAAACTCTTTAAGAAATGGGCATAGAAGGAACCTAACTCAACATAGTAAATGCCATATATGAAAAGCCCACAGCAAACATTATTCTCAATGGTGAAAAACTAAAAGCTTTCCCTCTAAGATCAGGAACAAGACAAGGGTGTCCACTCTCACCACTATTATTCGACATAGTTTTTGGAAATTATGGCTACAGCAATTAGAGAGAAAAAAAAAAAAAAAGAAATAAAAGGAATCCAGATCAGAAATGAAGAAATAAAGCTCTCGCTGTTTGCAGATGACATGATACTGTGCATACAAAACCCTAAAGATAGTATCAGAAAATTACTAGAGCCAATCAGCAAATTCAGCAAAGTTGCGGGATACAAGGTCAATACACAGAAATCACTTGCACTTCTATATACTAACAGTGAAAAATCAGAAAGAGAAATTAAAGAATAAATCCCATTCATGGTTGAAACAAAAAGAGTAAAATATCTAGGTATAAACCTACCTAAGGAAACAAAAGACCTGTATACGGAAAACTATAAGACACTGATGAAAGAAATCAAAGACAACATAAACAGATGGAGAGATATTCCACGTTCCTGGGTGGGAAGAATCAATATTGTGAAAATGACTATACTACCAAATGCAATCTACAGATTTTATGCTATCCATATGGGAAAGACTGAGGGCAGGAGGAGTAGGGGACGATGAAGGATTAGATGGTTGCATGGCATTGCCAACACAATGGACATGGGTTTGGGTGGACTCTGGGAGTTGGTGATGGACAGGGAGGCCTGGCGTGCTGTGGTTCATGGGGTTGCAAAGAGTCAGACACGACTGAGCGACTGAACTGAACTGAACTATCAAATACCAATGGCTTTTTTCACAGAATTAGAACAAAAAAAAATCACAATTCATATGGAAACACAAAAGACCCCAAATATCCAAAGCAGTCTTGAGAAAGACTATACTACAAAGCTACAGTCATCAAGACATTATGGTACTGGCACAAAAACAGAAATATAGACCAATGAAACAAGGTAGAGAACCCAGAGATAAACCCATGCATCTATGCCTTATTTTTGACAAAGGAGGCAAGAATGTACAATGGGGCAAAGACAGCCTCTTCAATAAGTGGTGTTGGGAAAACTACAGCTATGTGCAAAAGAATGTAATTAGATCACTACCTAATGCCATACACAAAGATAAACTCAAAATGGATTAAAGGCCTAAATGTAAGACCACTAATGTAAATGCAAAACTATTAAACTCTTAGAGGAGAACATGGGCAGAACACTCGATGACATAAATCTAAGCAAGATATTCTATGACCCACGTCCTAGAGTAATGGAAATAAAAACAAAATAAACAAGTGGGACCTAATTAAACTTAAAAGCTTTTGCACAGCAAAGGAAACTACTAACAAGGTGAAAAGACAACCCTCAGAATGGGAGAAAATAATAGCAAGGGAAACAACTGATAAAGAATTAATTTTCAAAATGTACAAGGAGCTTAGACAACTCAATATCAAAAAAGCAAACAACCCAGTCAAAAAGTGGGAAAGGGACCTGAAGAGACATTTCTCCAAAGAAGACATACAGATGGCTAACAAGTACATGAAAAGATGGTCAACATCACTCATTATTAGAGAAATGCAAATCAAAACTACAATGAGATACCACCTCACACCAGTCAGAAGGGCCATCATCAAAAAGTCTACAAACAATAAATGCTGGAGAGGGTGTGGAGAAAAGGGAACACTCTTGCATTGCTGGTGGGAATGTAAACTGATCCAGCCACCATGGAAGATGGTATGGAGACTCCTTAAAAAGCTAGGAATAAAACCACCATATGACCCAGAAATCCCACTTCTAGGCATATGCCCCAAGGAAATCAAAACTGAAAAAGACACGTGTACCCCCAATGTTCACGGCAGCTGTATTTTTAATAGCTAGAACATGGAAGCAACCTAGATGTCCACCGACAGATGAATGGATAAAGAAGCTGTGGTACATACGTACAATGGAATACTACTCAGCCATAAAAAGGAATGCATTTGATTCTGTTCTAATGAGATGGATGAAACTAGGGTCCATTATACAGAGTGAAGTAAGTCAGAGAGAAAAATATAAATATCATATACTGACACATATTTATGGAATCTGAAGAGATGGCACTGATGAATTTATTTTCAGGGCAGCAATGGAGAAACAGACATACAGAACAGACCTCTGGACAAGGGGGGAGGAGAGGAGGGGGGAGGGGAGATGTACAGAGAGAGTAACATAGAAATTTGCAATACCATGTGTAAGACAGATAGCCAATGGGAATTTGCTGTATGACTCAGGGAACTCAAACAGGGGCTCTGCGACAGGGTGAAGGGTGGCGGGTGGGGAGGGAGCTGAGAGGGAGGTCTGGGAGGCAGCGGACATGCGTATACCTATGGCTGATTCTTGGTGATGTATGACAGAAAGCAACAAAATTCTGTAAAGCAATTATCCTTCAATTAAAAAATGTTTTTAAATTTAAAAAATGAAGGATAAAAAATAAATTAATATCACTTATGATTTCTAAGAAAGAGAATAGAAATCAATCAAAACTGTCTTGTTTTGGTAGTGGTAGAAACTGAAATAAGCAAACGCTAGTGGATTGAGTATTAAAGAGCTGTGGGTCTGTAGGGGGATAAAACGCCAGCTTCAGCCCAGATCTGATTTTGCTACTGACCTCTTCAGCTGGGATTGCACTCATTCAGCTGGCATTACACTGGCAATTAGAGAGGAGCCTGTGGGGGTCTCATGGCTGGATCTTCCTCCCAGTGCCTATTTGGATTCCAAACTCTGCAAGGAATCATTAGAAACATGAATTCACAAAATTCGTTGAGTCTAATACGCATAGGGCACTGGAATATGTTTGAGGAAAGGTTTCTGCCTATGAAAGTATATATAATCTAATGAGAGTGGCGAAAAAACAAGCAAAAAATTTCAGTTCGGAAGCTCCTTTTCCATCAGTTTAAGTCATAGATATCCTCTGGACAGAGAAAGCCAGATCATTTTGGTCTTGATTTTCAGGGACCCATATCTAGGAGGAAATCTGTAATTTCTCTCTAAGTAGCTCTGAGACATTATAAATTGTCATTTTCCCCCTCCTTCATTTATGCAATTTCATTTTACTGTTGGTCTTAAAATAAGTATAAAATACAGTTAACACGCATTAAGAAGTTCCTGCTTGTGGCTGGAGAGGACGGCATACTTCACATACAATAATGGGGAAGGTCCATCACTTAGTTCAAACTAGAAAAGGTAGCATCATGGCTCAGGGAAAAAGACGAGGTCCTTTTCTCTGAGAACAAAGCTAGTGAGAAACAGGATGCGAGGCTAAGTCATGTCAGGGGTCATGTGGAGCTGGATTTCTTCTGAGAAATTTTGAATGTTTTGCAAACATAAATTAATCTTTATTTATCCTTGTGCCTTTTAAAATTTGGAATCTTATCAAATTTTCCCACTGAATAACATTTGATATTACAGGAAAATAGTAGAAAAAAGCACTGTCAGTTTCCCTGCTTGTTCTGTGACGGGGCAGAGTAGTCCTCAAGCTTAATTCTTTCATAAAGATAATCCGTGTTTGTCAGAAACAGAGACAAAAGGAGCCTCTTCTTGCTTTTCTGTTGCCAGTTATGTCCATATTTTATGATTTGATTTACATTTTATGTCTTGAGTTTTTCCTTAACAAATTTACACATGACTTGGAGATGATAAAAGTTTTCTCATATTAGAATAAAGATAAGGCTCCAGAGGAAGAAAAGGTATTTGAATGTTTTATTCCCATAACATTTTTATCTTTGAATCTAATCTAATGCCAAGTGGGATTTCCAACAATGCGAAACAAGCCAAGCACTGCTGAGAGTCCTAAAGAGCCCCAGGTTGTCAAAAAGGGGAAATTCCTTTCTTTTCCCCAGAGGATCAATCATCTTGAAATGCCTGCTTCTAGTACTGGTAGCTGTGAAATAATGACTCACCTGAAATAGTGCTTCTTAATGCGAGGGTATGTTTACTTTCTCCTTGAAACCAGAGTTACCCAACTGTAAATCATATCAAAGAGAGATCAAGGCAGTAGCTAAATATTCAGATTATAAAATTCTTCAAAAGTCTGCATCATGTAATAATTTTATGCCTGTGAATATTTTGCTGGTTTTAGATCATCTCTACTTCCTTTTCTTCATTTGCTTGTTTCAGTGCATTTATGTTTTAAAGGATAGTAACTAAAGAAATAATTCTATCCAAAAACCACATGTGCAATTATTTCCTCATATTAGCATTTATTTTTCATTAAATTTTACTTGTCATTAAATTTTAATTTAAAATAACTCAATACATATTATTAGAAAATACAGAGAAATAGAAAGATAAACATAATATCAAAAGTGATCAACTAAAGATCTTTATAGTGGACATTTTCCATGATCTGTTCAGATACTTTTCTGCTGTGTGAGTATGCATGTATGAGGTATTTTAATGGGATCCTTCTATGCCCATCTACATTTTTTCAGCTGACCTTTTTCTTTTTTAAAATTGCTGTAATGTGATCATCTTCCCATGTGAATATGTATATTTTTACATTAGTTTTAGTGATTCCATTTCATCCTTCAGAGTCCTTGGATTCATTTTCATTCAATTAGTGTTTTATTCCTCATGTAATTTCTTCTTTGACCCATTGGTTATTCAAGAATGTGTTGTTTAATTTCCACATAATTGTGAGTTACAGGTTTTCTTCTGTTATTGATTTGTAGTTTCATTCCATGCGGTCTGAAGAATCGTATAATTTCGTTCGTTTAAAATGTGCTGAGACCCATGTTGTGGCCTAACACGTGGTCTACCCTGAAAAATATTCCCAGTGCATTTGACAATAGTATGTGTTCTACCATTGTTGGGCGGAATGTTCTGTGCATGTGTCTCAGGTCTAGTTTGCAGCATCACTCCAGTCCTCTCTCTTCCTATTGATCTGCTGTCTAATAGTTTAATCCATTACTCAAAGTAGGGTATAATGGTCTCCAGCTATTTGTGGGACTTCTTATTTCTCCCTTCAAGCCTGTCAAGTTCTGCTTCATCTTGGGGTTCTGTTTTTAGGTGTGCACATGTTTATAATTTTTATGTCTTCTTGATGCATTGACCCTTTTGCCAACACACAACGTCCTTCTTTGTTTCTTATAATAATTTTGACCTAAAATCTATTTTACCCAATACTTATATAGCAACTCCAGCTCTCATTTGATTACTATTTGCATGGACTATATTTTTTCCATGCTTTTACTTTCAACCTGTTTGTGCCTTTGAATCTGAAGTGAGTGAGTCCCTTATAGACACTATAGTATAGTTGTATAGTTGAATCATTTTTTTAAAAATTCCTTCTGCCAATGTCTTTTAATTGGAAAACTGAATCTATTTGCATAAAAAGGAATAGATTCTTTGGGAATAAAGTCCTCTTTGTTTTCACCAGCACCAGGAATCCATACCAGAGATGTAGGCTGTTGCCCTTAAGACTGTCATTATACTAGAGGGTGTTGGGTGGGATGATGTTAAGTTAAAACACCACAAAGGTCTCCTATTGGGTTTCAGAGGGTTTCTTCATTGAGCATTTATCTGACTGCTGTAAATCTTTGATTATCTTCCATATCACATTTATGGATATTTATTATGCCTTAAATTTGGGGCTATTATAAATAACACTATTATAGCCAGAATTTATAGACATTATTTCCTCAGGATAATTCCTATAGAAGGAATGATACATGTTAGGAATAAAAGGTTATGGGTTTAGAATTTTACTAGGTAGGTGGCAATTAACATCAGTAGAGAGGAAAAAACATCCCAGATCCCTCATATGAGTATGGTGGTGGTGGTTTAGTTGCTAAGTTGTGTCAGACTCTCGCCACCCCATGGACAGTAGATTCTCTGTCCATGGATTCTCCAGGCAAGAATACTGGAGTGGGTTGCCATTTCCTTCTCCAGGGAATCTTCCCTACCCAGGGACTGAACCCCTGTCTCCTGCATTGGCAGGCAGATTCTTTACTGCTGAGCCACCAGGGAAGACCAGGATGCAGTGTAATACTGCTTTAATTCCAAAATGCTGGGGACAAAGGTATTTCAAAACCAATTTTTAAATTCCAGAGAGGAGTTTAGTTTTTACATTCCAGGAGGAATCTAGGCTTTTTTTTAAAATGGGGTTAAAGAACTAATCTTTTCCATTAATTTCTATTTTTCTTTCTGAGCACTCTGTATGAAAATGAACAGTTATGTCTTCCAAGAGAAGAAAGGCTTCATTTACCAAAAAGTCAACACTATTTATTCCTTTTTTATTCCTCCATTTATTATCTGTGAATTGCCCTATATACATCGGGTGCTGGGCTGCAAGGTGATGGAAAAAGTGTGTGCTATTTTCAAAGAATGAATGTCGTATCAGAATTTTAGGGGCAGTATGCTGTTTCTGTCAGCATCCATGGAAATATCCAGAGCTAAGTCTAACCTCATAAACTGTTACCCACCAATTCAATAAAAATAAACACACAAATCTTGAATTCATTCAGCTTGTGCCCTGCATAACCATTATACTTGCTTTAATTTTTGCATTTTATCCAGTTACTTGGAAAAAGTTTTACTTCAGCTTCAGTCTGAACTGTGGAAGTAGACTGGCTTAGATGTGCTGATTGAGAGTGAAATCATCTTATGTGTAAAAATGTCTCTTCTATTGGATCAGATGTTCCAGCAAATAATTACTCAGTGAAATATGTACCTATGACAATTTTTATGGATAACAATTAAGAAGGGTTTACCGTGTCTTCCTTTTATTCTCCAATTTCTGGCAGGGGTACCAAGATTTTCAAGGAGGGTTTGTAGAATAACAACTCAATCAGAAAAAGGAAGTACTTCAAGTCCTCCTGGGAAAGCGTATTCTCTCTGATCCAGGAAATTTCAAACTTTGGCTCTTTGCGTTTTTACCAAAACATTACAGAGATTTTTGGAATCAAGTTGCTAAAACCTTGGGTGGTTCATTCATCTTCAATGGTAACATTAAGATGTACTGACTGGACTAGCCAGAAGCAGTGGAAAGAAGTTGCCCACAATTCTGTTCAGCATTTTTGCAATGAACAAAATGTCAAGTTAGAAAAATTGTCAGTTATGAACTTGCAGCATGCTTTTCCTCCACAAATAAAGCCAGTGTGACATTTTATACAAGTTGCATTTCAAAAATAAGGAAATGGTATCTTTTATTTGTAACTAGGTTCTGGAATTAATTTGCCTTTTTTTTTTTTTTTACTTGCATCAATATATTCATCCTCTAATGGTATATGTTGCACCCCATGTGGAAAACTCATGCACAAAGAAGTGTTTGTTGCAAGAGCAGTGTGAACAGAGTATTAATAAAATTTTGATGCCAGATAAAGTACTTTGTTTTAGTAGAGAGCATAATAATTAAGAGACTTACAGAGAACCTGGTTTGTTGGTATTTGGATTTCCTGCATGGAACAGTAGTAAAGTTGGCTCAACCATTTCAAACAGCTAAGTAGAGTGTGAATATTTCTTATTATCCACAAACCCCCTTAAATGGGATAGCTTATAGGAATTTCTTAAAATTTTGATAATTTTATCATGTATACTTGGTCCAATTCAGTTGTTTATATCTTGATTTTTTTTACATTTTAAAAATAATCTGTTTACTATAAATATAATTTAATAAAGGATAACTATGTTCTCACATATACGCTTCCATTCTATCCGCTACAGTGTGTCATTTAATTTATTACATATGAATGAAATCTAGCCTTATGCATATAAAAAACATAAAAGGAGTAGTATTTTCATAATTCTCCCAGGTAGTGGTATATATTCATTTTTGATCCTACATTAAAGTTTGGTAAGTATTAGTACCTTAAAGATTAGTTGTCGTTATTGAATGGATAATTGAGAGTCCCTTAGACTGCAAGGAGATCCAACCAGTCCATTCTGAAGGAGATCAGCCCGGGGATTTCTTTGGAAGGAATGATGCTAAAGCTGAAACTCCAGTACTTTGGCCACCTCAAGTGAAGAGTTGACTCACTGGAAAAGACTCTGGTGCTGGGAGGGATTGAGGGCAGGAGGAGAAGGGGATGACAGAGGATGAGATGGCTGGATGGCATCAGTGACTCAATGGACGTGAGTCTGAGTGAACTCTGGGAGTTGGTGATGGACAGGGAGGCCTGGCGTGCTGCGATTCATAGGGTTGCAAAGAGTCGGACACGACTGAGCGACTGATCTGATCTGATCTGATGGCCCACCTGTATCACGGTTTGAGAACCAATAAGCTACACAAGAACACAGCAAATATGTAGATTGATTGACACTATCAACCACCATTTTGTAATTAAAAATTTTGGAATACCATATTGAACAACTGTATAATTCACAATCTTTTCAAAGGAGCATGTTATATTTATGATGAATTGACCATATTCTGTGATTGATGAATTAACCAAATAGCTGTGAAAAGAGGGGAAGCAAAAAGCAAAGGAGAAAAGGAAAGAATGCAGAGTTCCAAAGAATAGCAAGGAGAGATAAGAAAGCCTTCCTCAGCAATCAATGCAAAGAAATAGAGGAAAACAATAGAATGGGAAAGACTAGAGATACCAAGGGAACATTTCATGCAAAGATGGGCTCAATAAAGGACAGAAATGGTATGGACCTAACAGAAGCAGAAGATATTAAGAAGAGGTGACAAGAATACACAGAAGAACTGTACAAAAAAAGATCTTCACAACCCAGATAATCACGATGGTGTGATCACTCACCTAGAGCCAGACATCCTGGAATGTGAAGTCAAGTGGGCCTTAGGAAACCTCACAATGAACAAAGCTAGTGGAGGTGATGGAATTCCAGTTGAGCTATTTCAAATCCTGAAAGATGATGCTGTGAAAGTGCTGCACTCAATATGTCAGCAAATTTGGAAAACTCAGCAGTGGCCACAGGACTGGAAAAGGTCAGTTTTCATTCCAATCCCAAAGAAAGGCAATGCCAAAGAATGCTCAAACTACCGCACAATTGCACTCATCTCATATGCTAGTAAAGTAATGCTTAAAATTCTCCAAGCCAGACTTCAGCAGTACGTGAACCATCAACTTCCAGATGTTCAGGCTGGTTTTGGAAAGGGTAGAGGAACCAGAGATCAAATTGCCAACATCCACTGGATCATCTAAAAAGCAAGAGAATTCCAGAAAAACATCTATTTCTGCTTTATTGACTATGCCAAAGCCTTTGACTGTGTGGATCACAATAAACTGTGGAGAATTCTGAAAGAGATGGAATACCAGACTACCCTGCCTGCCTCTTGAGAGGCCTGTATGCAGGTCAGGAAGCAACAGTTAGAACTGGACATGGAACAACAGACTGGTTCCAAATAGGAAAAGGAGTACGTCAAGGCTGTATATTGTCACCCTGTTTATTTAACTTATATGCAGATTACATCATGAGAAACACTGGGCTGGAGGAAGCACAAGCTGGAATCAAGATTGCCGGGAGAAATATCAATAACCTCAAATATGCAGATGACACCACCCTTATGGCAGAAAGTGAAGAAAAACTAAAGAGCCTCTTGATGAAAGTGAAAGAGGAGAGTGAAAATTTGGCTTAAAGCTCAACATTCAGAACATGAAGATCATGGCATCTGGTCTCATCACTTCATGGGAAATAGATGGGGAAACAGTGGCTGACTTTATTTTTCTGGGCTCCAAAATCACTGCAGATGGTGACTGCAGCCATGAAATTAAAAGATGCTTACTCCTTGGAAGGAAAGTTATGACCAACCTAGACAGCATATTAAAAAGTAGAGGCATTACTTTGCCAACAAAGGTCCATCTAGTCAAGACTATGGTTTTTCCAGTGGTCATGTATCAATGTGAGAGTTGGACTATAAAGAAAGCTGAGTGCCAAAGAATTGATGCTTTTGAACTGTGGTGTTGGAGAAGACTTTTGAGAGTCCCTTGGACTGCAAGGAGATCTAACCAGTCCATCCTAAAGGAGATCAGTCCTGGGTGTTCATTGGAAGGACTGATGTTGAAGCTGAAACTCCAATACTTTGGCCACCTGATGCGAAGAGCTGACTCATTTGAAAAGACCCTGATACTGGGAAAGATTGAGGGCAGGAGGAATAGGGGATGACAGAGGATGAGATGATTGGATGGCATCACCGACTCAATGGACATGGGTTTGGGTGGACTCTGGGAGTTGGTGATAGACAGGGAGGCCTGGCGTGCTGCGGTTCCCTAACCCTAATCTTTAAAAAAAAAAAAAGGACAAATGTATACACCCAATAATACACACAATTTGACACTCCACTGAAATGTAAGTGGTGACACATTTTAAATCTAGATCTGTTTCCTGTGGTACTTGGGTTTCCATGTTAAGCTTCAGCTTTAATGTGTCTATTTTGCATTATGACATCACAGCTGCAGTGTAGGTCCTTGGCAAGGATGATTGAGAATAAAATTTGGTGAAAGGCATAAAATGTGAACTAAAGGAAAATCTGCATTTTTTCTCCCCCTGTAAACTCAGCTTCTGGGACATGTGGGAATATCTTCGTAGGGTCTTCAGTGTCAAGCTGCTTTCTGAGAACTGACTAGTTGTGTGCTGGACAGAATCACGCCCCTGGCCAACATAGACCTAAATGGAGGGATACACAAACAGAATGAGTTAAATAAAATTGTTTTTTTAATGCAGTACTATTACTTTCTCCAGTACTTTGGCCACCTCATGCGAAGAGTTGACTCATTGGAAAAGACTCTGATGATGGGAGGGATTGGGGGCAGGAGGAGAAGGGGACGACAGAGGATGAGATGGCTGGATGGCATCACTGACTCGATGGACGTGAGTCTGAGTGAACTCCGGGAGTTGGTGATGGACAGGGAGGCCTGGCGTGCTGCGATTCATGGGGTCGCGAAGAGTCGGACACGACTGAGCGACTGATGTGATCTGATCTGATTACTTTCTAAGAAGATACTTCAGGTCAAACCCTTTGTGGATCAAAATAGAATAATCATCAGTCAACCAACAATGAATTAATCAAAATGTTGTCAGTTTGAGACCCTGGTGGGTCTAGTTTTATTTGGAAATGATTAATTCATGATCAGACTATTTATTTTTGTGTTCAATGAGAGTTTGTTGTCTATTAAATATAAAGTCATGAAATCTTAGTTTCACTATAAATTTTCTTAAACTCCTACTTACCTTCTGCTGACTTATCCTAAATCCCAAATAGTGGAGTTCAAAGCTCTCTTCATAATCTGCTGAACCCCAGAATATTGGAAACTTAATGCGTCATCATTTTAGTCCTCCAAAATTTGATTCCGTGACTTTCTTCCTGCTTTCAATTTAGACAGAGAATTATTTGAGAACCAAGAAAAAGGTTGTTTTGATAGTACTTTAGTCCAACAGGAGGCTCTGTAAATATCCAAAGAAACCTTATTCGTCAAATATTGCCAATTTTTTTTTTGTAGATCCAAGATATTGAGATAGTCATAATCAGCTCAATTTCCCCATCCTTTGGCATTCAGAGCTCCCAGTGTCTCAAATAAAATATAATTAAAATGAAAAAATTAAATATAATCTTAAAAGGCAAGAGAAATAATGAATCATCAGTTGGGGTTGGAAAAGCTTAGTTGTTTATCCTGCTGAAACCTCTGTAATTTTTTATTTTCCTTGAATGGTTAGGTGGGAACAATAGTGTTCAAAGACCATTATGAGTCAAGATTCTGGGTTCTATTTTTATTTCCATATTCTCCAAACTAGTTGAATTTCCCCAAGAACCAAATACTGAGATTCTGAGTATATTGTTGAACAAATGTTTATATAGGCTCAAGATTCTTGGATTAAAGGTTCTGTAAAGGAAAAGAATATTATTGCTGTTACTCATGAGAAATAGTTTTAGTGCTGATTTTGGCATTGTCTAGCTGCCTTCATGTTGGCTAGCAAAGAAAAGTCAACACAAACTCATCAAGCACATTCTCTGCACTAAGTATTAACAGTAAGAGTTATTAAGTAAGAGTTATCAGGCTGGGAATTAAAAATACTTCCTTTAGAAATAGATAATTGAGTACAAACGGTCTTCCTCATGAAAATAATACAAATAATTTACCTACCTAAATTCCCGGTAGGGGGCTGGGCACTCAGTAGACTTGATTGATTTCCCTCCACTTTCATCTGGTTAATTTTATCCTTTAACCAACCCACCTGAAGCAAGCAGAGTAGATTCTTCAAGAAGAGCTTTTATAAAAATTATTATTTCTTTGCTCTGAGATCCATATTTCCTTCCAGGCAAATTTATAGGGGCTGGCCATGTATCAACAAATTACGTTTTGAAACGATTTCAGAGATGAGCATGTAAGCATGGATTATCAATGATAAAGTTAGGGCTTCTGTCACCCAAATTTTCAGTTTAGGTGATTTCAACTACAGCTTCTTAGGAAAACCCTATTGAAGGAGGTTTAAATAACTTATTATTTCCTGGGAACGTGGTTTCTCAGAGCCTTTTCTCCACTCTGATGGCTTCCCTAGCTCTGCAGTGCCTCTGGTTGTGCTCATCCCCGGGGTGAATGTCAAGATGGTTACAGCAGCTCTGAGCATGACATCTGGACACAACCCTGTCCACAGGACATAAAGGGCGCACATCTTCCTCATGAGTTTTTTAGGAGCAAAGAAGCCTTTCCTGGAAACCCCCGCTCCTCTTAGCAGACCTTTCCCCTTAGACCATTGGTTGAGATTGAGTCATATTCCTTTTCTAAACCACACACTGGCAAGGTGAATGGAATTATTATGATTGGGAATCTAATTGAATAGGGAATTTATATTGAGAGACTTCCACCATGAATTCTTTATCTGAGGAATAAGAAGTTCAAATTCCTATGACAGAAATCCCCTTAAGTATTCCTTAATTTATCTGTCCAGAATATACTCTAATTTGAGTATATTAAAATTGTTAATTTTTTAAATAATCAAGATATTAAAAGCATCTAGTACAAGAGTTTTTCTTCATAAAGATCTGTCTTTGATGGATTCCACAAGAATGAATCTGAAGGACAGAACCACGAATTTGCGAGGAGTCCACAGCACTAAATGTCTTCACTGTAGGCTCCGGGAATTCACAGCTAACCCTGCTTCTCAAGGTTCTCCCAGGCGGTGCTAGTGGTAAAGAACTCAGCTGCCAATGCAGGAGACAAAGAGACACTGGCTTGATCCCTGGGTCAGGAAGATCCCCTGGAGGAGGGCATGGCAACCCACTCCAGTATTCTTGCCTGGAGAATTCCACGAGCCTGGTGGGCTACAGTCCATGGGGTCGCAAAGAGTTCGACACGACCGAAGCGACTGAGCACACACATATGCATGCCGCTTGTCAGATGCCAAGGGAAAAAGAGAATAGGAAGGGCGGGGAAATTGATCATCCCCATTTCAACTAAGGCCTTTAACCCTTCTAAGTTCGAAACATTTTTATTAGTCAAATTAATTACACTAGAATAATGAAGAGGGACCCAAGGATTGCCCAGCTTTGCTGTTTGCAGTTGTAGTCTCTCATAACCACTAAACTTTTCTTCGTTTGCTTAGATAACAGCAGGGTCCAGGCTGAAGTCTCTCATGTCCCTAATTCTAAGGAAATATAATGGTGTCCTTTAGTTTCGGAGAAGGCAATAGCACCCCACTCCAGTACTCTTGCCTGGAAAATCCCATGGACGGAGGAGCCTGGTAGGCTGCAGTCCATGGGGTCGCTAAGTCGGATACGACTGAGCGACTTCACTTTCACTTTCCACTTTCATCCATTGGAGAAGGAAATGGCAACCCACTCCAGTGTTCTTGCCTGGAGAATCCCAGGGACAGTGGAGCCTGATGGGCTGCCGTCTCTGGGGTCGCACAGAGTCGGACACGACTGAAGCAACTTAGCAGCAGCAGCAGCAGCAGCAGCTGTCCTTTAGTTTCCGCTATCTCCCTTTGCAAATAAAAAGAGAAATTGCTTCAAAGCAGATAACCCAAGAGCAAACAAATCCAACTGAATAGGAATGGGCCTAATCATTCCTGAAATAATCAAGTACAGACTTCCTAAACAATCCCATGACTGAAAGCACTGTCACTTGTAAAGTCCAGAAGAAATGCAACGCGTGGATCTCAAGTACCTTTATCAGTAGGTATGTGGGAGGGGAGCAGAGACAAAGGGAGCATCTTTTATGAAAAGTGAAAGTGAAAGTTAGTTGCTCAGTCATATCTGACTCTTTGCAACCCCATAGCTGGTAGCCTCGAGGCTTCTCTCTCCATGGAATTCTCCAGGCAAGAATACTGGAGTGGGTTGCCATTTACTTTTCCAGGGTATCTTTCTGACCCAGGGATAAAACTCGTGTCTCCTGCATAGAAGGCGAATTCTTTACCATCTGAGCCAGCAGGGATTTCCTGGTAGCCCAACTGGTAAAGAATCTTTTATGGGAAAACAGAAATAGAATAATAGAGAAAACACTGCATTTTCCAACATCCTTCAGTTTATGAAGCATTGCTATTTGATCCTTTGATCTTTACCACAATCTGGGGATGCAGAAAGAAACTATGTTTTGGGTCCTCATTCTACAGATAAAAAATATGAGACTCAGAGAGCCCACAGGTATGATACTGGCAGAACCGGTAGAGAAGTGTCTCTGGGGGACTCTACCTATTTTTTTAAACCATTGACTTGCTCATATTTGTAAGATAGGTTTAAATGCTAGAACTGTTGGACAAACAGTTTCTAAGGAAGTTTTGATGGGTTGGGATTCTCATGTTAACCACTTAATAAATACTTACTGAGTATCTACAAAGTGCCAAGCATTCTTAATTATGTCTCCATATTGAAGTATGTGTATTCATATCTCCTAGATCTTCCCTCTAGTTTGAAAAGCCTCTTGTTGGCTGAGATATTTTGACCTTGAGTTTAAACCTCTTCTTTGGATTTAGAATTAAATGATTATTCTAACCTTTCTATTTCATGCCTTTAGAACAGAAAATAGGTTGACTGAAGAGCTGAGAGCCAGGCATTTGCCCCATCCTACACTTAAGGCCTTCTTGGCAGGATCCCTAGTGGGGCTTTTCACAAAACTACTGGCAGAGTCAGACACAGAAACATTTTGTTACCCCAAGATCTTTCAAGTTGCTATATCTATTTAGCCATAAACTTGCTAAGTCAGATGAACACTGCTTTTTAAAGTTCCCTTAAATACCGCTACTCTTAATCTTTTAACATGTTATCAGTATAGCTAAACAGATTCACAGATTTGTTCCATTGTTACGAATCCATGCTCATGCCAGGCACTTAAATAACAAAGAAACTTTCAGAAGGGTGATTTAACCCGACTTGGTCCAAGAAAAAAAGATACCCCAGGTGGAAGCTGGAAACAAGCCCTGGCAACTAACAGTAAAATCAATGTTTTTTCCATAGACCATGATGATACTTGTAATTACTGTCACCTAAATCAAAATGATTAAAGTAAAATCATGTCCTTCCAGATGCTCAGCATACACTTCCTCACAGTAAATTAAAGTCACCATCAAGCATCTGAAATGCCTATAATTTGAACCACAGCTGTAAGAAAAGTCACTCAATTGTGAATTTGTTAGGCCATATGTTATTGTACAAGTGTGGGTTTTCTTTCCTAAGGCCCCTATTGCCCCCACTGGGATAATTTTTAAAAGAATGACATTGACTTGTGCTCATAGCTACTCCATGACTAAGAGGTAGCAGGTTAAATAATAATAATAAAAAAAAAACTACTTCAGCAAACACCAGCTTTTAAAAATAGAATTAGTCTTATGTTTCAGGTTTGAACTGTTAAATCTGTTTATCATAACCATCTCTCTCCCCACCCCCACTTCAACACACACACACACATTACTCACATCAAAAGTGTCAAGATGCAGATAGCTTGTCATCAGTGATTTTAGAATAATTCTGAAACCACTGTTTAAGAAACAGTTTTTACTTCTTCCCACAAATGAACAGATTTGTTTAACTATGATCTGGTTTCCCTCAAGTATCCAAGCCTCTCTTCCAATGGAGAAGCAGACAAATGGTGATCAAACAACCAAAGAAATAAGGGAGATGGCATCTGAATAATCCACAAAGAAAAATAATTTTTTAAATTGCTGACTTAGATTGAATTGCTGACTAGTTTCAAAGCATGAAACTCATGAGTCTTCCTGGTGATTCACTGAGAACTGGCAGAGAAGGTTCTTCCGTAGATGCTTCAATCATTTTAAGAGTCTAGAAGCTGAAGTAAATTGCCTCTTGCCTCTTGGACAGGCCATTAGGAGAGAAATAGCCAGCTTTTAGCCAATTAGGTCTGTTACGTAAAAATGGAAATTTGAACTAGTACAAATTCAAAATGAATTCAAAATTTTAAAATATTCAAGTATATTCTGATTATTTCTTCTCAGAAGGTGGTTTCTATAAGTCAGACGATGTATCTTTTACATCTATTTGCATGCATGCTCAGTCACTTCAGTCATGTCTGACTCTTTGTGACCCTATGGACTGTAGCCCGCCAGGCTCCTCTGTTCGTGGGATTCTCCAGGCAAGAATACTGGAGTGGGTTGCCATGGCCTCCTCCAGGGGATCTTAACACAAGGATCAAACCCATGTCTCCTGTGTCTCCTGCCTTGCAGGCAGATTCTACTGTGCCACCTGGGAAGCCCTCAAAGGGAACATTACTGCATTTGGGATAATGGTGAAGACAACTGAGACTGGCTATTGAATATTTATTCTTCATAGAAAAAGACTTCCATCTAATATTATGGCAAACTCTGTATCACCTATTACATCTTTCTGGGCAACTCTTCCAACATCTTCAAAATTTCCAAGCCATAGTCCAATTACCAATGATGCTATTCCTAAAGACCAGAGGCCATTTCCATGGAGACAAAATTGCAGACTTTTCCTTCAATAACTTTATTAAAGCTCTGATTATCACAGTGCATATTAGAAATAGTTAAAAAGTTTCTGAAGAAAATGACAGTGCTTAAGCCCCAAACCAAGGAAATTAAAATGACAATCTTTGGGCATGTAAACCAAATATTAGTACTTTTTTCTGAATATCAGTGCTTTTTAAAAGCTTCCCAAGTGATTCTGCTGTGCAGCCAGGAACCTCTGACTTGGTTTACCCTATTACTTCAGAGAAATGAATATGGGAGTTCAGAAATATAATTTACATACAGTAAATAATAAAATTTTATCACTACAGTTTAGTTTTGCTTATTCTATAGCTTCATATAAATGGGGGAAAATCAAGCCCAGTGGGTACTCTTGTCTGTCTTCTTTTGCTCAGATAAATGTTTTTGAGATTCATCCATGTTTTTTTGTGTGTCAATAGTTCTTCCTTTTTATTGTTAAATAATATTCCATTGCATGAGTATACCACAATGTATAAATTCACCCACTCATCTGTTGAAAGATATTTAAATTATGTTCAATTTGGGGTTATTATGAATAAAACTTCTATGAACATTCATGTAAAGATCTTTCTGTGGATATGTAGTTTCTTTTCTGGGTAAATGCCTAAGAGTAGCTTTGTTGAGTTACGTGGTAAGTTTATATTTAACTGTATAATAAATTGTCATACCGTTTTCTAAAGTGGTTGTACCATTTTACACTCCCGCCGGAATCTCTGAGACTTCGGTTGCTGCATGTTCTCATCAACTCTTGATATGAGTTTTCTACTGCTGCCATAAAAAAATCACCACATATTTAGAGGCTAACACATTGCAAATGTGTTATCTTCCAGTTCTGTAAGCCACGATGCTGACATGGACCTCACGGAGTGAAAACCAAAGCACTGGAAGGCCTCAGTTCCTCTCCGAAGGCTCCATTTCCCATTCATTTGGGTTGTTGGCGCATTCAGCTTCTTGAGGCTGAAGGATCAAGATTCTCACTTCTTACTGGCCGTAAACTGAAGACTGCTCTGTTTCCTGATGCTATGATGTTCCCTGGCTTGTAACCATCTTCCTCAGTCTTCAAAGCCAGCAACCAGTGGTAAGTAGCATCCTTTTCCCTTCACATCTCTCTGACCCACTCTTCTGCTTCACTCTTCCTGTTTCAAGAGTTCATGTGATTAGAACTGAGTCCATTCAAATAACCCAAGATAACCTTCCTGTTTCAATTATCGGCCTTAATTCAGCTTCCCATGTAATGTAACATATTCCCAGGTCTCAGAGACTGTGGGCTGCATTCTGCCTGCCCCACCCCCTACCATAGATCTTTATGCTATTATTGTCATTCCTTTTACTTCTGTATCTGTTATAAACTCTACTTGACAATGTTACTGATTTTTCTTTAAAATCAGTTGTCTTTCACAGAAGGCCGCAAATTGTATGATTTCATGTATTTGAGATGTTTAGAATAGGCAAATTCATAGATACAGAAATAATTCAGTGCTTTCCAGGGGCTGGATGGGTGAGCGGAGGACAAGGTGACTGCCAATGGTGCAGCGTTTCTTTCTGAGGTGACGAAGTGTTCTGGGGTGAGAGAGTGATGTTGGTTTCACAGCCTTGTGGATGTATCTAGATCGATTGTACTGTACACTTTAAAGGGTGAGTTTTACAGTATGTATATCTCAATTGAAAAAAATGGAAAAATTCACTTGTCTGTGAAAGAAATTGCATGAAGGAAAAAAAGCAGGTTTCTGTTTTTGTTTTTGTTTTTTTTTTACCAGTCACAGGTTGATTAAGCTTTTTCCATCAGGATTCAACCCAGCTGTGCAATGTCTGGCATTCTACCATATTCTATACCAAAAGCTATGATGAGCAGTCTTGAATAAAGAGAGTAAAGTGCCTGGCTGGACCTTAAACTATAGGTAGAAGCCCAGTTCAAAGAAATAATGAAGTTAATATGTGAAGATAACTTCATTGTACATATATATATGTGTGTGTGTGTATTTTATATATATATATATATATACATTTATGTATTTGTCTGTAAAGGATACTAACCTCTAACATACAGATTAACATATTTTATGTATACTATTTTTTCTTTTTCTTTCCCTGTTCCCCTGACCAATCCTCCACTAAAACATTTCAGAGAAATGGTGATAGTGTACATCCTTGTCTTATGCTTGACCTCAGAGAGAAGCATCCAGTATTTCACCATTAAGTACCATTATGCTTTTTGTTTTCAGCCAGAATAAGAAAGCATCTTTCTATTACTAGCTTGCTCTTTGTTTAGTTTTTAAGTATCTTAATAACTTACTGGTTAGCATGTAGAAACAAGTTCACGGTATCTCACATAGACCATCAGATCGAATCACTCAATGAATGGAGACAAACTTCTGCGTAGTTAGTACTATTTAGCTACTAGGACACGGTGAAAAATACGACACAGTCCTTGTCTTGTACCACCTTACAGTCAAGATGCAGTGGGCTTATGAAGAAAGAAAATGGTTTTAGTTGAGAAGAATCAAGGAAGGATTCTTCCTTGATTAGAATATTAGAGCAACTAATATTTGAGCCAAATTTTGCAGGCAGACAAGGTGAACACAGGATATTCTGGGTAAAAATCACAGCTTGGAGATGTGAAAAAAGCATGGAGTATAAGGTCACACGTGAGGCCAGAGGGGGATGTCTGTGTATACCATCAATAAAGTCAGTTGTGAAGCTTGCTGACAGGTTTATATGGTATCGTGTGGACAAACAGGGGCCATCAGATTGTTTCAGAAAGATCATTCTGCTGACAGTATAGATGATAAAATGAAGATGAAGGAGGTTAGAGCTGAGAAATTGGGTGGGAAGCTAGTAATGGGAATCTGAAACAGAGGAGATAGCACTCAAGAGGAAAGAACAAAATAGAGTGAGATTTAGGATGTAGAAACAACTGAATGGGTTGTCCAACTGGTGGTAGAAAGTGAGGGAGAGGAAGAATCCCTGTTGCTTTCCTGGTTGCCTGGGTAACTACAGGGGATTTGGAAGGGTGGAGATGCTGGGTTCGGTTCTGCATTTGCTGAGTCTGAGGAAGGCCACCAAGTGGGATGTTTGATAAAAAGCTGAAAATTTTGGCCTCACGCTCCTGATTATGATTTAGGATCAGTCCTGGTAAAGCTCTGATCCAGACGGTGGATTATTAAAATGAATCTAGGGTTGGTGCTAGCAGTTTGAGGGATTTATAGCAAACTGTAGCTCCAGAACCCCACATTCAGTAGTTAGGATCTTTAACTTGCATATGGCATGGCCATCTGATGATTCCAAGCCTCTTTAATCATTCTTTTCCAGGCTTTTGCTCTGAATTATTTTGACCTCTGACCCAGCTCTCCTGGCTAATATCTAATTTTAACCCAAATATGGAAGAATCCCTTTGAGGTCTGATTCTGCTCTCCATATGACTGAATAAATGCCCAAAGACAGTTCTAGGAGACCTAGAAGAGTTATGTGGATGACTTCTGAAGGCACTCTTGAAGGAGTGGCATGGGGTTTAAAGAGTATATCACGTAGCAAAATAATGTAAAACTTCCCTCTACCCATCCATCACTTCAAAGCCTCTGTATCAACACATTAGCTGTCTAAAAATCTCCTTTCTCTCCACCCACCTTCACTTTCTCAATACCCACTGCTGCAGTTTAGTTCTTGCTACTCTGGCCTCTGTTTCTGTAAGGATAATATATATTTAACAATATATAGATACATAGACACATACATACCAATCATTACTGACCTCAAAATCTCTTCCCAATAGAAGGATGAGAGGAAATAAATATGCATTAGGCATGTGTGTGTTTAGTTGAAATGTAATTAAATGCAGATTGGATACCAGGTTAATGATAGCTGGAGGCAGTAGGAATCATGCAGGAGAATGAGAAGGCTTTGCAAGGTTTGGGATTAAAAGAGAAAGAATGTTCCTGGGAGTTGGCAGGAGGAAGAAGGTCATGCCAAACAGCGTAGCTGTGATGTTGGACAGGAAGGTTCTCTAAGCACATCAAAGAAGAACTCTACGTATAACCCTGGTCTGATAGAGCCCCATCTCTTTCTCTCTCACAGTGGGTGAGGGAGGAAATTCCTCTTGATGAGTAGTCTCAGCTGCAGCTGGCTCAGGGTCCCTCTCTGGTGATTAATGGTGTGTGGGAGTGGTGGTGATCAGTGGGTGTTGGGTAGGGTGGCCAGAAAAGGCCTTACAAGGTGGCTGGGAAATCATGACCCTTTCTGTCCCATGCACTCCTCACCTGGTGACTCTTCCCCAGATCACACTCAAAGGCCAGAATTCAAAGGAAGTACACACATTCCCTTTAGGAAATGTCAGGAAGGTCTCCCTGAGCAGTATCACCTGAAAACACCAAATTTTCTGTTTTCCCTCCTACCACAGAAGGTGGTACAGGGTGCTTACAGACTCAGACATTCAGACTGAAGGTGTACTCCACTTGGATTGTCCTTCTTTTCCAACTCTCTTTCGCTCTCCCCCATCTCCTCTTATGTCATCCTATACCTCATACTTCTAGACCTCCAGTTCAGTGTCCACACCCACTCTTCAGAAGTCTTTATTGCGCCTCACTGAAGTTTCCTCCCTTCTGTTCTTTCCAGTGTTCTGACTCAAGCTTCTCAGGGTTTGCAGATTCCAGAGAGGAAGTAATGTGCTCTGGATTTATGTGTGGAAGAGAGAGACAGTACCTTGATTCAGTTTCCCTACCAGCAAGAACTGTGGCTGATTTCCTCTGGTCCTAAGAAGCAAGTATATTCATCAAAGCAAGCATTCATTTTCACTCACCATACCCCTCCAGCCCACCTCACTCCACCAAAGACCTCACAGTCTAGTCTCACATGAAGAAAGCATACTTCGTGGGCAACTGTACTACTGACATCATCAAACCAAGGGGCATTGGACCCCTCCACGATGAAAGTCACAACTTGAGTGTGAATGGCTTCATTGATTGTGAATGAAGCCATCTGCAACAGGTGGCTCTTACTCCAGTTAGATCCTTCACTCATGAAGGAATTAGACCAGTATGCATGTGTTAGGTCTCAGTCCATTGTGCAATAATGGCTGCCACTTGTTGATATGTAATTTACTTTGCACACTTAATCTTTTATAATCCTCACAGTGACCCAGCAAGTTTCATATTAGGAAACATTTCTGGGGCTCAAAGAATTAGAAAATTGCCCAAGATCTCATAGATGATGAATAGTGGAGCTGGTATTTGAGCCCAAATTTATCCATCTTCCCCAGATCTTATTACTGTATTGTGCTACCTCTTAGCATGAGGTGAACAGAGATGAAATCAAAAGAAATATCACAGGATTCTGGACTTTTAAACAAGATGCCTGTGTGCTTATTAATTGGTTAGGAGGAAAAATAAAACATAACTCTTCATTCATTCTTTCTCCCTCCCTTCTTTCCCACCATCCTTCCTTTCTCCCCTCTTCCTTCTCTTCATTATGAAACCCCAATAGTGAGCGTAGAAAAATCAGAAATAATAGAGTGTAAAACTGCCTTAAACCAATGTCTGGATAAAAAGCTATGAAAATATTCCATTGTTTTATGATCCTATTTAGAATGAACATTATATTTATGGCTTTTACCCTGAATACACATTAAGGTAATATTGAACTTTTGGTAAAAATTACACCACACATCTATGCTGACAGCTTGTTTCCTGAGCACAAATCTATATCTACTACTTTCAGCTTTCAATATTTTCTCCAAAGAAGTAAGTTAGGACATTAAAAAGTCCGGAAAGAAACATAAAACAGATGGGACTAGATTTTTGTAGGGAGTTACAGCCATACTGAACTTAATGGAAACTAGCTAGAGGGAGGCCTGAGAGGAAAACCCATGAAGTGTATGTAGGGAGGACCCTGGTTTGGGATGGAATCGCAAGAGTGCATGCAATTGGCTTACGACTGTAGATTGTCCTTGAAGCTGAGGGTTCTTCGCTTGAAGATGGAGTATTAATAGCGGTCCCCAACCTTTTTGGCACCAGGGAAATTTTTCCACAGATGGACTGGGAGATGGTTTCAGAGTGATTCAAGTGCATCACATTTGTTGCACACCTTATCTCTATTATTAGTACATCAGCTCCACCTAAGATCATCAGGCCCTAGATCTAGGAGGCTGGGGACCCCTGGAGTCTGAGACTGGTCACGGGCCCTTCCTATAATGTAAGGCAAATATTTTCAGCCATTGGACAGTGCTGATATTTTGTGAGCTTAGTGTTTATTCCTTTCACTTCTCATCCTGGGCAAGTGAAGAGTCTGGAGCTCTGACCTAGGACCGTGTCCTCAGATCAATGGCTTAGGCATTGGAGGGACTCTTTTCTGTAGGATCTGCTGAGAACCAAGAAGAAAGATGCAAGGGGAGTCCAAGTTAACACAGGATGGTACCAGCAGCAGCATGCATCCTTAGACGTATAACCAATGAATCCTTTTTGTTTCTGTTTATTCAACCCCTCCCTGTCAACTGGACTATTCTCATCAATATTTAAATGGTAAATACCTGCCCATCACTGCATGGCAAATAGATGGGGAAACAGTGGCTGACTTTATTTTTCTGGACTCCAAAATCACCGCAGATGGTGATTGCAGCCATGAAATTAAAAGACGCTTACTCCTTGGAAGGAAAGTTATGACCAACCTAGACAGCATATTAAAAAGCAGAGACATTACTTTGTCAACAAAGGTCCATCTAGTCAAGGCTATAGTTTTTCCAGTGGTCATGTATGGATGTGTTGGACTATAAAGAAAGCTGAGCACCAAAGAATTGATGTTTTTGAACTGTGGTATTGGAGAAGACTCTTGAGAGTCCCTTGGACTGCAAGGAGGTCCAACCAGTCCATCCTAAAGGAGATCAGTCCTGGATGTTCACTGGAAGGACTGATGTTGAAGCTGAAACTCCAGTACTTTGGCCACCTCATGCAAAGAGTTGACTCATTGGAAAAGACTCTGATGCTGGGAGGGATTGGAGGCAGGAGGAGAAGGGGACGACAGAGGATGAGATGGTTGGATTGCATCACCAATTCGATGGACATGGGTTTGGGTGGACTCTGGCAGTTGGTGATGGAAAGGGAAGCCTGGCATGCTGTGGTTCATGGGGTCGCAAAGAGTCGGACACGACTGAGCAACTGAACTGAACTGAACTGAAATACCTCCTGGCCCCTCCTACTCAATAATAAGAAAATAAGCCTAATTTAAGGTTGCTTTGCCTTTCATCTGCCAACCCTCCCTTTTCTCTTCAAACGAAATTCTTTAAAACTCTATACCCACTTTCTCCATTTCCTCACATTCCAGTAACTCCTCTAAAGACACATTTCATTTTGGCCTTTTATTCCATCAATCTTAACAAAGAGCCGTCTAACAAAATGACTCTCTGTAGACTTATGCGTGACCATCACGTTGCTAAATCCGCCTGTTGATTTCCGGTTCTCCTCTTGTTTGATACTCAGCAGTGTGAACCCCCAACCCTCCACACTGACCACTCCTCCATCTCGAAACCTCCTCTTCCCCTGCCACCACCCCCCACCACATTTCATGTTTTCCTTATGAAATACCTCTCTGGCTGCTCTTGTTCAGCTTCTGTGCCAGTTCTCCTCCTCCAAGCACTAAATGTTGGAACTTGTTAGAGCTCAGTCTCAGGCCCTCTCTTTTATACTGCATGTTCTCTTGGCAGGCCTGCTCATCCATTCCCATGACCTGAGTTACCTTCCTACCACCAAGTGTGGTGAAAGCCATTGGAAGTTCCTTCCTTCATGTTGGGGTAAAGATCAATGTCCTTAATGCAATCTATAAAGCCACGTGTACTCTGGCCTCTGCTTGCCTTGCTCCTCTTCTGCCTCCTCTTCTTTCTCAGTACTTCATCCTTCAGCACATGGCATCTCTTCATTTCTCAATCCCTCCATATTCTGTCTTCCTCAAAGCCTTGACACACATTTTCCCCTTCTCCAATCATCCTCACTTGTCCACAGCAGATTCTTGCAGAAGACTGGTGTGCTCTTGCGATTCATACTTTGAAGAACTAAAATGCTGGCCCACTCTCTGAGCTGACTAAGCCTGTTGTGCTGAATGAACCCCAAGTAAACACACATGCCTTGAATAATGCTCATACCATTTTCATTCCTCAGATAAGTTACCAAACCAAACTTTAAAAAAAAATTAGAGCAACATAGAATAGTAAAACTTCCTTGCATGCATGCTCAGTCACTTCAGTCATGTTTGACTATTCAAGACCCTGTGGACTATAGCCCACCAGGCGCTTCTGTCCAAGGGATTCTCCAGGCAAGAATACTGGAGTGGGTTGCATGTCCTCTTCCGGGGGATCCTCCCAGCCCAGGGATCAAACCCTCATCTCCTGCGTCTCCTGCATTGCAGGCAGATTCTTTGCTGCTGAGCCACTGGGAAAGCTTCAGTTCAGTTCAGTCACTCAGTTGTGTCCGACTCTTTGTGACCCCATGAATTGCAGCACGCCAAGCCTCCCTGTCCATCACCAACTCCTGGAGTTCACTCAAACTCATGTCCATCGAGTCAGTGATGCCATCCAGCCATCTCATCCTCTGTCATCCCCTTCTCCTCCTGCCCCCAATCCCTCCCAGCGTCAGGGTATTTTCCAATCAGTCAACTCTTCACATGAGGTGGCCAAAGTACTGGAGTTTCAGCTTTAGCATCAGTCCTCCAATGAACACCTAGGACTGATCTCCTTTAGGATGGACTTTTTGGATCTCCTTGCAGCCCAAGGGACTCTCAAGAGTCTTCTCCAACACCACAGTTCAAAAGCACCAATTCTTCGGCGCTCAGCTTTCTTCACAGTCCAACTCTCACATCCATACATGACGACTGGAAAAACCATAGCCTTGACTAGATGGACCTTTGTTGGCAAAGTAATGTCTCTGCTGAACGATTAGGAGTTTATTAATTTCTCCATACTTAACAAATTATTGCAAAATTAACTAAGATTTTAAACTGTGTCATTTTAAACTAGGTAACTAGGAAGTTTCAAACAAGAAATAGTTGCATGGAGATATATGAAACAATTCTATATTTTATAGCAACATTTGCAGTGAATGTGATTGTTGATTGATTTTCCTTAGGCTACACTTTAACATGATACTGACCAGAAGTAGGTGAAACAAAACTCTCAGCCTCTGGCCCTCTTGATACCAGGCAAGTTGATATAATAGGTCTTGGTCCTAACAAAAGGTTTGAAGCAGGCAAGGAGACCAAGTTAATGAGATCCCACAATCTGATCTCCAGCAGTCTGGGGCAGTTGTTCTCAGAGCCCTAATGAACCCTACCCCTTTAAGATCACGGACTGGCAGAATCCGACCCTGGTGGGCACAGGCAAGTCCTGACACCAGGTAAATGGCTTTGCTGGTGTAAATAACAGGGATCTGTTATCATGAGATTACCTGTCTGTAAAATGCCTATTTATCTTCATTATGTGCCTCTGTGGGGAGGAAGGAGGTGGTGAGTTGAGTGTTAGTGTGTAAGAGGTTGGAGCTAGGAGAGGAGAAAGGATGTCTGACCTAAGGTGAAACCTGCTTTAGCACAGTGGGTTTGTACGACAGCCAGATGAAGTCCACGATGTTGATTTCCAGTGTTGAGCTCCCTAGTACTGTAAGCAAAATAGCACAAGAACGAATTCATGCCTGGGGTTCCACACAACTTCACAGTATGTGCAAGAGAGCAAGATGGTAGCTTTTATCTAGTAGTTTCAATCTGATTATTTTTTCACTCGTTCATTCATCCATTCACCAAATAGTTGAGTGACTGCAGAACTGGCAATGTGCTCGGCGCAGGCTATTGTCAGATGAATAAAATAGGCACTGTGGTACCCTGTTGGACAGTTGAGTCCATGGGACAGAGATGACAATATAAACAATCAAATAAACATGTGATTAAAATGTGATAAACGCTACAAAGTAGAAAAGGGTACCATGCCGGAGAAAAATAGGAAGAACCTACTTCAGAGGGAGCAAGGGGGATGACTTTTAAAATGATACATGAAGAATAAAATGGAGCCAGCCATGCAAAGGAGATGCAGTGGGGATAGCTGATCAATATCGTTTATCTTGATTTTAATATGAAATTTAAATATTAATTTAATTAAGTGCAATTATGAGATATTCTTTTAATCAAAATCAAAACAATTCCAAAAGAAAGAAGTGACTTCTTTTTACCTATGTCCCTATAAAATATCCATTTTTGGTAGGAAGTATGATTAACAGATTTGGTATATTTTGTTCTTACCCAGTCATTTCCCATCCGTGAAAGAATACAAACAGAAAGGCTCTTGCTTTAGAAAGAAAAAGCAGACTGACCCTAAAGTAACAAAAGCAGCATATTAATAATCAGAACATCTTCCCAATATCTTAGTATATTTTCAATAGCATGGTAATTTGCATCTGTGAATAATCAGGGAACATATAGTTCTGTACACTCTACATTCCAATAATCACATTTCCAGATCTTTCAGAAATTTACTTGAAATAAAGTTTATAACTGTTATCTTTCTGACAATCACTCGAACTAGTAAAAACTGTTTTACTGCTTGTTTTGGCAGCTCAAATCTCAATTTTTGGGTCATTCAAGTTGCCTTTGCTTTTGTTCACATTTGATTGATTTTGCAATAGTGGTGAATACAGGAATAAAAAAAAAATCCCCAAAATGGACATACAAGGCATATCACATTACTAAATGAAAGCAAACAGATGACATTCAGAATAGCTAACTGATAGCACTCAGTATTTCACTAGATCAAAAATATACTTTATAACAGTCTGGATTAATTTTAAAAGTACAGTTTTTTAAAAAGTCAGTTACAGAGTCATGATATATCCCATGAGGAGAAATAAATTCAAAATAGAGACTGCTGAGCTAGCTCAGCTTCATGTGAAATTCAGAGCATCTCCGGACCATGAGGTATTTATTTCCCAACACAGTATGCTTCATGCAGTGAATTGAATCGGGAGGCGTCCTGGGCCTCAGGAAAGCCAAACCACAGGGTGAGGAAAGTCATGGTCCAGAGGCAGATGTCCTTGGCCCCACAAGAAAAAGTACCCAAAATGTTGGACTTATTCTTTAACCATGTAAAGAACAGTGAAATGGAACACAACTGTGGGAAAGTGCTAACATCTAAAGGTGTGTTTAATACATGTCACCTGTCTTAACCGTGAGCCAGGTCAAGGGACCAACCATTGCCAGGACCCCCGAAGCTCACCTGTGCTCCGCCCCAGTCCCAATCCCCTTCCTTCCTTCAAAAGTTAACACTTTCTTGACTTTTCTAGTCATCACCCCTTCGCTTTCGTAATACTTTTGCCTTCTGATTATGTGGCTTCCCAGATGGTGCTAATGGTAAACAACCCCCCTGCCAATGCAGGAGACGTAAGAGAGGCAGGTTTGATCCCTGCGTCAGGAAGACCCCCTGGAGGAGGGCAGGCAGCCCACTCCGGTATTCTTGTCTGGAGAATCTCATGAGCAGAGAAGCCTGCCGGGCTACATCCCACGGGGTCACAAAGAGTCGGAAGCAACTGAAGCGACTTTGCATCCACGCGCACTTGTCGGATTCTGTACCTCTAAACACTGGAGAGTAATAATGCCTGTTTTTGAATTTTACATAGATGGATTCATAGTGTATGCATTCTTTTGTGTCTGGCTTCTATCACTTGATATAATATAGCTTGTGTGGCTGCGATTCATTTGCTCTCGTTGCTGCATGATTTTATGCCATACTCCAGTTCATTTCTCTCTCTGCTGTTGACAGGAATGTAGGTACTTCTACCTACATTCTATTCGGAAATAACGTTGCGATGGACATTCTTGTATATATTTCCTGGCATACCCGTACAAAATAGTATATACTTAGGAATGGGATTGTTGGGTCACAGGATATGCATATTTTTAATGTAACTAGATAATTTCAAAGTAATTGTATCGATTTACACTCCCACAGGGAGCGTGTGAGGGTTGTTATTGCCCCATATCATCGCCTATATTTACTATTGTCAGACTTTCAGTTTTTGTGAATTTGGTGAGAATAAAGTGTCACAAGATTAACTTCTGTTATCTTTCTTAGGAATCATATACAATATTAGCTAAGTCTAATTTTTATAAATAGAACAAATAAATAGAAAAATTAGAATATAGAGAGTAAAAATATAAGTTTTTTTATTGATCCCAGCATGAGCATTAGATTAAATCAGGCAATGTGGCAATTAGCATATTTCTCTTACAACTGAATCCATTATTCCAACCATGTAATTTGGGGACAAAGCAAGAATAGAAGTAGTATGGTTGACACCTTATAATTTGTGCCTATTTTATTACATATAGTTAAATTGATGACAAAATGAATGAATGAATGGCCCACTAAGATGCGTTAAATGCAGTCTCTAATTTACGTGGATTTGTTTCTTAACCCTTCGTTGTTGCCATCCATCTGTTTATTCCTGTGATGTTGCCGCACTGTTTTAACCACTAGGGTTTCATGACTGTCTTGCTATCTAGTAGGTCATGACGTTTGTCTTAGTTTCTGCTAAAATTAGAGCCAATTTCCCTTTCTGGACAATATCATATTTTGATTCTTTTTAAAAAAAAAAACGTAATGAGGCAAAAATGATACACGTTAAGACACAGATACAGATCAGATCATTTCACTTTCTTTTTCTGTCTTATTGGGTAGAATGTTGGGTAATGCTAATATTTTACCAGTTCTGCCTCCAACTCTCTGCTGAACGTGAGATTCTTCTGCAGTTTGAATCTGATCGCCTCTCATCTCCAGAGCTGGCGTTGGTCTTCCACGTGAGGGAGACTGAGTGTGGTTCACATGTGCAGTCAAGTTTCTGCAGGCACGACTGAGCTATTGACCAGCTGTTTTCTTACCTATGAACATTATATATATGTTTGTTTATTTACTCAAACATGCTTGTTTCCAGATACATCCTGAAAATCTCTTTTAGGTATATTCTTTAAGTGTCGTGTATTTTTTATGGTATTATAAGTGAGATATTTTCTTCTAGTTTTTTTGTTCAATCGCTAAGTCATATCCAACTCTTTGTGATGCCATGGACTATAGCCTGCCAGGCTCCTCTGCCCATGGGGTTTTCCAGGCAAGAATTCCGGAGTGGATTGCCATTTTCCTCCTCCAGGAAATCTTCCAGACCAGGGACTGAACCATCATCTCTTGTGTCTCCTGCATTGGCAGGTAGATTCTTTACCATTGGTGCCACCTAACAGATACTGCCAAACAGATTTCCAGAGTGACTGAGCTAATTTGCATTCCCACCAGCCATGCACGTATTCCCCTTAAGTCAAATGACAGAACGTGGCCCACATTACAGACCGCTGCTTCAGGTGGCCTAGACTGGGAGCACTGATGAGGCCTCTAGTGGAGCACTTGGGTTTCAGTGGTATTTCTCTCATGTCATATTCCAGGAAGGTGGGCAGCTATCCAGTCACCTACCAAGGAGCCAGCATTTTCCCTGGTGACATCTGTGAGGGAAAATGTAGTCAGTGATTCTCTTCTCTCAAGTTAAAAAACTACTGTCCTAATTATGTCCTTGTACTGCCTGCCCCCTTTATGCTGTTTCCATGCTTTGAGTAAAAGCTGGTTTGAATCCAAAAACTATTATGGAAATCTTTACAAATTTAGTACAATTTAGGTAGAAATTCTTCCAAATCTTTAGCAATCACAGGAGAGCAACATACCCATGGCTCTTCAATTGATTTTCAATAGCTTCTCTTTTTCTTTCAGGCCAGTATTAAAATGTCTTTTTAAAGTAACCATATCTCTGTTAAGGAAACTTTTTTGTTAAAAATGCCACAGAGTTATTAAAGACCTCTGAGGGAATAATGGCTGATTGAGTGAAGCTACCCATTAAAAACCCTATAAATTTTTTTTTAATCTAAAGGATTTCTCTCTTCACTTGCCAAACTATGCAGTCTACATTGCTTTTATGAACATGCGTCATTAAGTTGGTCTCTACCTGCAGTACCATTGAAAATAAACCATTGTAGTGTTTCCACGGTGAAATCATTAGAATTCTATTCATTTCGATGCCTTACACTATTTGTCACCTTTCCAAACTACCAGGCAGACATACTCAAAACCCATTTTTATGTGAGCACACTCTATTACTCTCCTCTTGTCATGGATTTTTGTTCCTTCCTGTGGTGCCTCTGTTTCTTCTTAGGAGTCTCAGTGCAAGGATCCCAACATGTGGGTCCTATTATAGACTCACTGCCCAGTTGCCACCATGTCGTGCAATCCTAAAACACAGCCAGCCACTTGTACTAAGAGACTTGAATATCTGTTCTACCACCTTGTGATCTTGGATTTCCTCTCGATGAAGTTCCCAGGCAAGAGGCAGATAAGCCAATCAAACACAAAGCGACTATAAGAACCCACAGGCTGAATGATGATAAAGGCACGCATCAGTCCTGTTGGGCTTTTCCACTGATGTCTCGTGAAGTAGGCACATCCCTCAACAATCATAAGAAGTAACTGCAAAGAGAGGTGGTACAATTGGACATTGTCCCAACACCACACATTCTGACCAGCATTCACACGTAACGTTGTTTATAAGCAGCCTGTCACTGTGACATTTTGAGCAATATATTGCTGGCATCTGGGTCAGGACAACAGTTATACACTTAGATTGTTGGTCAGCCAAATACAATTGCAACACTATGCAGGGATTTTATCCCAAGCCTGTTCATATGGGATAGGTGTTAGCCACATCCTCTTGAGCAACACAAACATGGGGGCCTACGGCATCTTAGCAAGTTTAGCATAGTGCTTGACATGTAGTGGAAACTTAACAAATGTTTATTGAATTAACAAGTGACTGAGCAAATGAATGAACTAGTGAGCTTGGTTCTCCCCCTAATGATCTTCTAGGCCTCTTATCATTCGTACAGGACCAACCTCTTGTGTGAGGAAGGGAAGCTAAACTCAGAATTCTCTGGGAGGTTTCCATTCGATTCCCCTAACTGTTCAGTGTGGAAAACCCCAACTCATTTTCTGACCAACTGGATCGGAGCCAGTGGGATCCCACAGTTCAGTTCAGTTCAGTCACTCAGTCGTGTCCGACTCTTTGTGACCCCATGAATCGCAGCACGCCAGGCCTCCCTGTCCATCACCAACTCCCGGAGTTCACTCAGACTCACATCCATCGAGTCAGTGATGCCATTCAGCCATCTCACCCTCTGTCATCCCCTTCTCCTCCTGCCCCCAATCCCTCCCAGCATCAGGGTCTTTTCCAATGAGTCAACTCTTTGCATGAGGTGGCCAAAGTCCTGGAGTTTCAGCTTTAGCATCAGTCCTTCCAAAGAAATCTCAGGGCTTATCTCCTTCAGAATGGACTGGTTGGATCTCCTTGCAGTCCAAGGGACTCTCAAGAGTCTTCTCCAACGCCACAGTTCAAAAGCATCAATTCTTCGGCGCTCAGCCTTCTTCACAGTCCAACTCTCACATCCATACATGACCACAGGAAAAACCATAGCCTTGACTACTGCTGCTGCTGCTAAGTTGCTTCAGTCGTGTCCGACTCTGTGTGACCCCGTAGATGGCAGCCCACCACGCTCCCCCTTCCCTGGGATTCTCCAGGCAAGAACACTGGAGTGGGTTGCCATTTCCTTCTCCAATGCAAGAAAGTGAAAAGTGAAAGTGAAGTCGCTCAGTCGTGCCTGACTCTTAGCGACCGCATGGACTGCAGCCTACCAGGCTCCTCCGTCCATGGGATTTTCCAGGCAAGAGTACTGGAGTGGGGTGTCAGTGCCTTCTCCTAGCCTTGACTAGATGGACCTTTGTTGGCAAAGTAATGTCTCTGCTTTTGAATATGCTATCTAGGTTGGACATAACTTTCCTTCCAAGGAGTAATTTAATTTCATGGCTTTTAATTTCATGGCTGCAGTCACCATCTGCAGTAATTTTGGAGCCCCAAAAAATAAAATCTGACACTGTTTCCCCATCTATTTCCCATGAAGTGATGGGACCGGATCCCACAGGGCTGATCTAATGGAGAGAGCTCTCTGGGAACTGTGGGATTCCAAAGTCAGGGAAGTGGGTCAGGCTCACTCTCCTTGGAGCTGGAGTAGGAGAACCTCTGGATTATCTCCTAGTAATCTGGAAAGAGGAGTGAGAATAGATGCCCCCAAACTCAGTATCAGGAAAGATGTGGGAAACTAGGGAAAAGATTAACAAGATAGGGATCAGGAAAGCAAAGAGTCAAGAAAGAGGTAGGACCTGATAAAGAAATGGCAGTTATGTACAATTACTTGGGCTCTTTGTGTGCAGTGTGATGTCTGGGCCTGCTGGGCTAAGCACAGGGCTAAGGGTGGCATGTCCTGGGACCCTGTATATTCAGCACCTGGATTTTAGTAACTTGAATGGTCACCCCGGGCTCTATAGCTCAGTGGATACGGACTTGGTGTGCTCCTAGGTCCAGTACCAAGACATGCAAAACAGCCTGCCCCTAATTTCTTCATGAAGGCTTGGGGTAAAGGACATGGGGTGGGTGTGAGTAGAGAGAATGGAATGAATTATTAGTGCCTAAGATGACTCAATAATATCAAAGCATAGGCTTACAGTTTCAGGGTCTTTTTCAGCAAGATTCAAAAATCAACAATTAAAAAGAAAAATTTTTCAAGAGGAAAAAAACAATGAAAATGAACTTTCCATTGGTTTTCCTAATGTAATTTTTCTTGGAAATGAATAACCCTGTCTCTGATTCATTCTTCTAACTCACTGTGGCTCAATTTCTTCCACGCAGATCAGCTCATCAAGCTACTGGGAAGCCCAAGAAGAATATAATACATAATACAGAATCGGGGGGAGGGTAGGAATCCCAATTACTGTTTATGTTTAGTAGAAGTGCTAATTACTCAGAAAATACTCATGACTCTCAGAAGAAATCATCTTGTGGCAAAAGAAAACTCCCTCAAGAATTAGCTAGAAATATGCTGTCTTTTCCGGAGAAGGCAATGGCACCCCACTCCAGTACTCTTGCCTGGAAAATCCCATGGATGGAGGAGCCTGGTAGGTTGCAGTCCATGGGGTCGCTAGAGTCAGACACGACTGAACTTCCCTTTCACTTTTCACTTTCATGCATTGGAGAAGGAAATGGCAACCCACTCCAGTACTCTTGCCTGGAGAATCCCAGGGATGGGGGAACCTGGTGGGCTGCCGTCTATGGGGTCACACAGAGTCGGACATGACTGAAGTGACTTAGCAGCAGCAGCAGCAGCGTGCTGTCTTTTCACTTATTTGTGGAGGAAAATCTGGGTTCAGATATTTAAGAACTCAAGTGAAGGTTTCTTTTGCTTTTGTGTGCTTCAGGGCCTCTCCCCTCAACCACTGGGGAAGGCATACCCACCACTGATAGTATCTCTGTCACCTCCAGGTGGCATCTTCCTCTGGGACCCTGGGATTCCGTGAGCCAGATGGTTGGGACTAACTTAGCATCTGTTTACCAGACCTCTCAAGGGGCAAAAATAGCTTCCAACTTCCGTCGTCTTCTGCCTTGCTCCTCATGGCCCTAGAGCCCGGTAAGAAAAGGCGACTGTCCAGCCATGTTTGAAATCCTCTAGATTTCTGCAAACATGTGAGCGGAATGCGCAGCTCCGTTTGTGTAATTAACATCCCCAACCGCTTCGGGCCTTTTTCATTTCCCCATTGATAATACTACGCTTGGCAGACATACCTTAGGTTATTGTTGGCTTTTCCTCTCCCAGACCTATTCTTTTTCTGCTTTTCTTTGTGTAAAGGGTATGTACTGGCTTTGTGAAATCCCTGTAGCAAGTGGTGAATGATATATGAAGTGAAAAGTCTTTTATTTACGCAGGGCACAGTGGGAATACAGAAAGTGCTGTGCCTTCACTGCTGGGCCGAGTATTTGACTGTGCACTGGAGTCATAGATAGCCTGCATTCATCCTGCACTGCCTCAAAATCCCTGGAGCTCTCACCTGGTGGCAAGGGGCACCATCCCGCAGAAAGGCAGAGAGTTGCATTTATTGACCTCCAAAAGTCCTTTCTGGCACTGTGATTCTGCTTTCGCTACAGGTAGGGCTTTTCCCCTGTAATTTTAGCAAAGAAAGAAGAATTGGAATCTGCAGTCTGAGTCCAGAGTGTAGAAAATTAATCCGTTCCCGAGCCTGTGATACGGGGAGGTTGGGGAAGGAGGTTGGCAGTTGTCAATACTCTGCAGGCTAACATCACTTGGAGAGGGTATGTCTCTTCACCCCAGCTTGAGAGAGAATTTGTTATTCTGAGAAGCTAGGGACAAAGCTAGTCTTTTGATTTATGCAGTCTTTTCCTTTCAAGAAATCCAAACTCTCTGAGAATGATCACAGTTTCCCTATGAACCAAGCATCACGTTGATTCATGACCTAAAATTCTACCATGTTTTAAAACTAGATGCCTGATCACACAGCAAATGTCTTATACAATCAGTCAGACATTATGCAGTGTCTGTTTATGGACCCATGGGTTAACTGACCCAGGTACAGCAAGGCTGTGGGACATTTACCCACGGGAGGAGGGAGCTGAATAATTACGCATTGGTTTGTATATATACTCAGTCGCCCAGTTGTGTCCGACTTTCTGCAGCCCCATGGACTGTAGCCCACCAAGCTCTTCTGTCCAGGGGATTTTCCAGGCAAGAATACTGGAGTGGGTTGCCATTTCCTCCTTGAGGAGATCTTCCCAACCTGGGGATCAAACCCGGGTCTCCTGTATTGAATGTGAAGTCTTGACAGCTGAGCTGCCTGGTACTGATAACAATAACATTTGTTATTGCTAATCACTGACTTCCTGAAGATAGACACAGGGGTTAACAGAGTGGCTCCGGTTGTGAGGAATGGAGGCAGAAGGGACAGAGTCATCTCATTCATCCTCTGACTCATTTCTTTCTTCCAACAGGAATCCCTGGAACATTAAGTCTTAAACACTCTCTTCTGGGGGGAGGAGAGGAACTAAGCAACTCTTTGTTTAAGCAGTACTCGGGGTTGAGCATGTAGTGGGTCACACTGCTCCTTAATGACACTTAGGACAATGCTGAATAATTGAATCATAATTCTAATTTCATTTCTGTGCTTGGATTTTTTGTTACCATCCACTCCTACCCCAATCTCACTGACCCAGTTCAAAGAGAGTTGCCTGCTTTACTTCTCTTGTCTCAGAAGATGGGAAATTATTATCCAAGCTGAGAGACCAACATTCAAACAGAAACCCTGACTTCCAAAATTGCACCTCTTTCCAGAATCCTCCAGCATTCATGGTCAGGATTTAGGCATTCCATTCAAAGTCAGGCTGTCTTTATTACATGACCTGTGGCCTCCCAGTCTCAGCCTTCAAATTGAATTACCACATTCCGTTCCCTCCTTCATAATGCAGAGGGTAGCAAACCTAGAGGAGACCCACGAGGGAGAAAGAGGCCTCACAGAAAGCCAGGTTAAAGAAACCACGGGTCCTTTTATCCTGAAGGGAAGAAACCAGGGACATAACAATGGTTTTACAAGGTTAAGAAGAGATTCCAGGGAGAATGGGAAACAGTTGTGTTGAAATCAGTTTGGAAAGATGGAATGAACTCAATGAACAGCCAGGAAGATTTGAGTGAGAATCATTATAAATCATTCACCCAGCTCTTACCAGCTCTTGCCTTTGATATGGAGAGGTTTCATTTCATTCCTTGCATCAGTTATAACAGGCTACTTAAAGTAATATGGAAAATAAAATGGAAGCAGTGACAAACTTTATTTTCTTGGGCTCCAAAATCACTGCGGATGATGACTGCAGCCATGAAATTAAAAGACGCTTGCTCCTTGGAAGAGAAGCTATGATGAACCTAGACAACATATTGAAAAGCGGTGACATCACTTTGCTGACTTCATTCCATATAGTCAAAGCTATAGTTTTTCCAGTAGTCATGTATGGATGTTGAGAGTTGGACTATAAGGAAGGCTGAATATCAAAGAATTGATGCTTTCAAACTGTGGTGCTGGAGAAGACTCTTGAGAGTCCCTTGGACAGCAAGGAGATCAAACCAATCAATCGTAAAGGAAATCAACCCTCATATTCATTGGAAGGACTGATGCTAAAATTGAAGCTCCAATACTTTGGCCACCTGATGCAAAGAGCCAACACATTGGAAAAGACGGTGATGCTGGGAAAGATTGAGGGCAAGGAGAAGGGGACGACAGATTGAGGGCAAGGAGAAGGGGACGACAGAGGATGAGATGCTTGGATGGCATCACCGACTCAGTGTACATGCTGCTGCTGCTGCTCAGCTGCTCAGTCATGTCCAACTCTTTGCGACCCCATGACTGTAGTCCATCAGGCTCCTCTGTCCATGGGAATTCTCCAGGCAAGAATACTGGAGGGGGTTGCCATGCTCTCCTCCAGGGGATCTTCCCGACCCAGGGATTGAACCCAGGTCTCCCACATTGCAGGCAGATTCTTTACCATCTGAGCCACCAGGGACATGAGTTTAACCAAACTTCAGGAAATAGTGAAGAACAGGGAAAACTGTCCATGGGGTTGTGAAGAGTCAGAAATGACTGAATGACTGAACAAAAACAACAAAATTAACAGAAAAATCTATAAAGGAAAGTACCTTGTAGAAAAGTTGGGATAGAATCTTTGGAGGACTTTGCTCATTGTTGGCACTTGGTTAAAACAGAGAGCAGATATTATGTCAAGCTACCAACAGTTTGGTGAATCTGTTGTGGGGAAATTGGTATTCTATTCATGCACGATTTTCTGTGTTAGAGTAGTATGTTATTATGATATTTCAAGTTCTCATCTCATAATTTTTCTTATCCCAGGCCATTTGCCCATAATTTCCTTCCAAATGAAAATTGCTGCCTGAATTTCTTGCATTTGCCTCTGGAGTTCTATTTCCTATTTTCTCCTTCTATTTCTCTTGATGACTATCAGGTGCTCAATTATCCACCCATTGCCTGCTAACATTCTAGGCATCAAGTGCGAGTGCCAAAAGAGTGAAAATATGGGGGTGATAGTAGAGGTGCCTGCTGTTTATGTTAGAACAATTCATTTCGCTCCAAGGGCCAGAGTGAACCTTGGTTTCTTGTAGACCTAGGAATATATTTTCCTACTGAGACTCTTCCCTTATTTTAAGTAGCCTGAAAATAACTGGTCTAAGGAATAAAATGAAACCTCTCTTCTTCAAAAGCAAGAGCCTTAAGCAAAGGTGGTATCAAACCTTGAGACACTAAAGTTTGTGTGAACTCAAAATTCAGCAGGTTTCTATCACTCAGCAAATCAAAAAATCTGAATTATATATTACAAAGAGCGACTGTAGGTTCTGGGTCCATTAGGAGCGTATTAAACCATGGAGATATAAAACATTTTTTCTCTCTAGTAGTAAAGATCAAACAGAATCCTGAATGCAAATATACTCCATCATCTCACCAACAGATAGTCTTCAACGACTTAGACCGTGCGTGAGGAAGCACCGTCTCCTTAGGAAGAGTCTTATCTTGACAGTAGCTATAGGCCTGTCATGATGCCACTACTTGGGTCCTTAGCGACAGGACAGGCAACACACTCCATGTTTATTCCTGGCATCATTGTCAGAACATTCAACACAGGAACTGCACACTCCAAAGAGCGCTACTTGATGGAGGCACAACCTATTCATACCCTCAGCCGCAAGAGATCCCGCCAGTCCATGACATGGGAGGTTGCTGAGCGCTCCTCCAAACTCTGCACCAGCCCTCCGCGAGTTCTTACAGATATTTACTTTCTCACATGGCATATAGAACATTAAAAGGGTTTTGAAAAATCCCTCAGTTTTTTGACTTCTGAAGGATTATTAACTTCAAAGTCTGAAGAAATGTCGCCTTTCTATCTTTGGAAATGCCAGAAGCCTTTGCATATCCCTACCACAGGACCCAGCAACCCCCAGCAGAGAAGAACGATTACTGCTTCGGTGGCAAGAGGCTGGCTTTTGATCTCTTAACATATTGGAAATTACTTAAAGGTAAGCCATCTGCTAGCTGAGGAACAAAAACAGATTACATCACACCCTGCTAGAAAGATTGTGTTAAATCCTGTATATCAAGGCTTTTAATAATTCTATATTAAGTCAGCTAATAGGATTAGGTACACATCTTCTTTAGGCTTATTTCCTCAACTATTAAAAAAAAACTTTTTGTGTGTGTTTGACGATCTGCAAAATTCAAGAGTATTCCACTGTGAATAGAAAGGGTTCTTTCAAGAGAAGGAAGCATTGCTTCAGATCACCACTGCTCTCCAGAGAGACATGCAGCCCAAGTGCCTTTCCAGAGCAGTTCGTAGTGGAGGGAGGGGAAAGCAGTGCACTTCCCTTGCTGCTCACGTGCTTCGCTGCCTGTGCATCACAAACCTGCCTGCAGGAGCCTCATACCTGCACTGTTATTCTTCGACGAGTCACAGGTGGGATGTGGGCAGGTGGGGAAGGTGAAGATGCCTGGTTCCCTCAATAATGCTAGTTAATGGTGACCTTGGTTGACAGTTTACCATGAGGTTGTGCTGTCACTTCAGTTGTGTCTGACTCTTTGCGACTCCGTTGACTGTAGCCTACAAGACTCCACTGCCCATGGAATTTCCCAGGCAAGGATACTGGAATGGGTTGCCATGTCCTTCTCTAGGGGATCTTCCCAACCCAGGGATCGAACCAGGGATTGAACCTGTGTCTCTTATGTCTTTTGCGTTAGCAGACATGTTCTTTACCACTAGCGCCACTTGTAAGCCCAACCATGAGGTTGGTGTGGCACAAATATTGGGGATGAAAAAGGAATGAGCCCTGATTAATAAGAGCTTTGAGCACCTGCAATACTGGACAGTCCCAGCCTTGAAAAAACTCATGGTAAACTTATATCATGGCCGTGTCATAATACTGTCCTCCCCACTCACGATAAGTTCTAGGTCATGGGAATATTATAGTATATTCACTTGATTGCATGTGGGGAATAAAAAGAAAGGGTCTTCTTTCTTCTCTGCCCCTTCTTTTGCTAATTTTTTTAGTGTTTTTCTACAATCCGAGAGCATTAAATATTCACATGATATAAATTAACCTCCACTCACTGCTTCTAAATATTTAATAAGAAGTTCATTTACACACTCTGGGATACTAAATGTTGAAAGTTTTAGTAATAGTAACAGCAAACACTTTATCTCTCAACGGTCCTTGAAGTAGTACCTGAAAACACACCTTAAAAGTCTCAGGTCTTCTGAGATAAGGTAATTCTTATCTTGTTGACAACAGAGAGTTACAAACAATCAATGAGAGCAAATAAAATATAAGAATAACTTATTTAGAAACCATTATGTGTTGCATATTGAAAGCACTTAAATGTTTATTTAAAGTATAGACTTACAATTTTGTGTTAGTTTCCAGTGTATGGGAAGAAATTCAGTTATCAGAACTTTTTCTGTTATAGGTTAATCCAAGGAACTGAATATAGTTCTCTGTGCTATGCAGTAGGACCTTGTTGTTGATCTATTTTATACAAAGTAATATGTATCTATTAATCTCAAACTCCTAATTTATCCTTCCCCCCACCTTCTCCTCTTTGATAACCATAAATTTGTTTTCTATGTCTATGAGTCTTTTTCTGTTTTGTAAATAAGTAAATTTTTATCATATGTTTCAGATTTCACATGTATGTGATATATGACATTTGTCTTTCTCTGTCTGACTTCCCTTAGTATGATGATCTCTACTTGCATCCATGTTGCTTCAAATGGCATTATTTTTAGTGTCTGAGTAATATTCCATTGTATATATAGATATAGATATATATACCACAACTTCTTTATCCACTCATCTGTTGATAGACATTTTGGTTGCTTCAGTGTCTTAGCCATTGTGAACAGTGCTGCTATGAACATTAGGGTGCATGTATCTTTTCGAATTAGGCTTTTCATCTTTTCTGAATATATGTCCATGAGTGGGATTACTGGATTACTGCTGCTACTGCTAAGTCGCTTCAGTCGTGTCCAACTCTGTGAGACCCCATAGATGACAGCCCACCAGGCCCCCCGGTCCCTGGGATTCTCCAGGCAAGAACACTGGAGTGGGTTGCCATTTCCTTCTCCAATGCGTGAAAGTGAAAAGTGAAGTCGCTCAGTCGTGTCCAGCTCTTAGCGAACCCATGGACTGCAGCCTACCAGGCTCCTCCATCCATGGGATTTTCCAGGCAAGAGTACTGGAGTGGGGTGCCATCGCCTTCTCTGACTGGATCACATGGTAACTTTTTAATTTTAGCTTTTAAAGGAACCTCCACACTGCACCAATTTACATTCCCACCAATAGTGTAGGAGGGTTCCCTTTTTTTCACACCCTCTCCAACATTTGTTTTTTGCAGAATTTTTTATTGTACCCATCTTGACTGGGCCATTCTGACTGGTGTGAGGTGGTACCTTATTGTAGTTTTGATCTGCAGTTTTCGAATAATTAGCAATGTGGAACATCTTTTCATGTGCCTATTGGCTATCTGTATGTCTTCTTTGGAGAAGGGTCTACTTAGGTCTTCTGCTTATTTTTTGACTATGGTGTTTGTTTTTATGACATTGAGTTGTATGAGTTGTTTGTATATTTTGGAAATTACACCCTTGTTGCTTGCATCATTTGCAAATATTTTTGCTCATTTGCTAGGTTGTTTTTTCATTTTGTTTATGGTTTCCTTTGCTGTGCAAAAGCTTATAAGTTTGATTAGGTTCCATTTACTTATTTTTGCTTTTATTTCTTTTGTCTTGGGAAACTGACCCAAGAAAACATGGGTACAATTTTTGTCAGAGAATGTTTTGCCTATGTTCTTTCCTGTGAGAACATATGTTTTGCCTATGTTTTCTAGCTTTATGGTGTCACGTCTTATACTTACGTCTTTAAGCCATTTTGAGTTTATTTTTGTGTATGGTATGAGGGAATGTTCTAACTTCATTGTTTTACATGTGGGTATCCAGCTTTTCCAGCACTATATGCTGAAGAGACTGTCTTTTACATAACTTGATAGAGAATATGACGCAAATACGATGGTGAATGAATTTCTAGTTGTTGTTGTTATTGATTCAACCATGCTGTATGGCAATGGCCTTAATCATATTTACTTACCACTCTAAAAATGTGCATTAATTCTACTCTATAACACACCTTCTGGGTGATATGAAGGATTTTATTAAAGTCTGCTCTTTCTAATCTGGACTCCTGGGAGTGAATCCGCAGCAATGTCGTAAAATGTAAAAAGTAGAGAGGAGCCTACACTGATTTACTATCTCAGCCTTTGTTTTCAGCAAGTCACTTATTTCCTCTGAGCCTCAGTTTCCTCACATAGAAAGTGATAATAGTAATACCTACCTTCCATAGTGAAGAAGAACTAAAGAGCCTCTTGATGAAAGTGAAAGAGGAGAGTGAAAAAGTTGGCTTAATGCTCAACATTCAGAAAACGAAGATCATGGCATCCAGTCCCATCACTTCATGGCAAATAGATGGGGAAACAGTGGAAACAGTGGCTGATTTTATTTTGGGGGCTCCAAAATTACTGCAGATGGTGATTGCAGCCATGAAATTAAAAGATGCTTACTCCTTGGAAGGAAAATTATGACCAACCTAGACAGCATATTAAAAAGCAGAGACATTACTTTGTCAACAAAGGCCTGTCTAGTCAAGGCTATGGTTTTTCCAGTAGTCATGTATGGATGTGAGAGTTGGACTATAAAGAAAGCTGAGCACAGAAGAATTGATGCTTCTGAACTATGGTGTTGGAGAAGACTCTTGAGAGTCCCTTGGACTGCAAGGAGATCCAACCAGTCCATCCTAAAGGAGATCAGTCCTGGGTGTTCATTGGAAGGATTCATGCTGAAGCTGAAACTCCAATACTTTGGACATCTGATGCAAAGAGCTGACTCATTGGAAAAGACCCTGATGCTGGGAAAGATTGAGGGCAGGAGGAGAAGGGGACGACAGAGGATGAGATGGTTGGATGGCATCACCAACTCAATGGACATGGGTTGGGTGGACTCCAGGAGTGGGTGATGGATAGGGAGGCCTGGTGTGCTGCGGTTCATGGGGTCACAAAGAGTCAGACATGACTGAGCGGCTGAACTGAACTGAACTTTCCAGAGTTCTAGAGACAGCAATATCTACATAAAAGAACCAGGACAGAGTAGACTATAGAACATAGAAGGCACTGAATAAATGGTAGTCATCATCATTAATAATAATGATTGATCATTTGTAATGTTAGCATTCATAATAAGGCTTCCCTGGTAGCTCAGATGGTAAAGAATCTGCCTGCACTATGGGAGACCCAGGTTCAATCCCTGGGTTGGGAAGATCCCCTGGAGGAGGGCATGGCAACCCATTCCAGTATTCTTGCCTGGGAAGTCACATGGACAGAGGAATCTGGTGAACTACAGTTCATGGGGTTGTAAAGAGTTGAACACAACTGAGCAACTAACACATACATTCATATTAAAAATGAAAAGCATCATGCCATTTTGTTTCCTATTAGATATGTTACATAAGAAAATTTAACATCTAGAGGCAACACCAGAACAGAATGTGAGGTGGAGGGCAAGTTTTTCCAGCCTCCTGCTGTCATCTGATTCCCTGTTGAGCAGATATAACCCTGGGGACAGAGGACTATCCATCAGATGCCATGTCAGCTAAAAACTTGAGCTGCCACTGTCACCTCTGTTTGCATTGGACTGAGTCATCTGCCTTTAGCTTCCACAAGGGTAAACAGCCAGCAAACCAATGCAGCTCTTGTAACTCAGTCCCACACCGCTTTATTAAAGGATCTTTCCTATTTCAGTACCTGCCAGCAGGTGTGGAACATTAGAATGTTTACTCGAAATCTACTGCTGTCTTGATTTAGTGACCTTGGCTCAGAACTGACATATTTCTATATCAAAATAGCGGAAGCCTTCTTTTTCTCTCTTTCCTGATGCGTAACACTCTAAAAGACAGGAATGGCCTTCAGCTAATACAGATCAACTTCCCTCAGCTTTTGGTCATTTAATTACTGTTGACTGCTTTAACCTTTGTCACTTCCTTTATGGATTATGTTCTTGGGGACTACATATGGACTACAGTTCATGGGGTTGTAAAGAGTTGAACACAACTGAGCAACTAACACACACATTTATATTAAAAATGAAAAGCATCATGCAGTTTTGTTTCCTATTAGATATGTTACATAAGAAAGTTTAACATCTAGAGGCAACACCATAATTGAATGTGAGGTGGAGGGCAAGTTTTTCCAGCCTCCTGCTGTCATCTGATTCCCTGTTGAGCAGATATAACCCTGGGGACAGAGGACTATCCATCAGATGCCATGTCAGCATCTTTCTCCTCTACTGTCATTTAATTTATTCACTGACACAGTCAAACTTAAAATTATGTGATAGGGTTTGACATTTTTCTTATTCTCTAATATTTTTATTGTGCTGAATTTATTTAGAAGCAAATTATTTCCTGAAGGAGAAAACGTTTTAATGAGCTGACTTTTTACTTAATCTGTGTATTCACTTCCTAGATCTTGATTCAATAAAAGAAAACACTCTGATTTCCTCCATCACCCGTTTCAAAGTGATGAACCCCTGCCATTCCCTTTAACATTCCTACAATATTTACCTGTGTAGAAGTGCATTGTGTACTAATTTACATACTAAAAAGAAAAATTAAATCTTAAAGTGAAAACCAACCACCAATAGTACAAAGGGGGTCATCAGAATGATACGAGCATGGCAATTGCCTTCTTTCTGAGAACTCATTTGTTATCACTGATCTAGGCATAAAGGTGGTGAGGAAGGACTTTGAGTTTTAGAGTTATTATACTTACTGGGTCAAAATCTGACTCTGCACCTCATAAGCTGTTTGTCCTTTAGCAAAATCCTTGACTTACCTGAAACTGTCCCTGGCAAATGAGAAGGAAATGGCAACCCACTCCAGTGTTCTTGCCTGGAGAATCCCAGGGACAGCGGAGCCTGGTGGGCTGCCGTCTAAGGGATCGCACAGAGTCGGACACGACTGATGCGACTTAGCAGCAGCAGTGCCTGGAAAATAAAAATAACTGTTCTACCTTTCAAGATCATTGTGATGATTGATAAAATAAAATAAAATAGGGCTTTCCTTATGGTTCAGTTGTAAAGAATCTGCCTGCCAATGCAGGAGACACAAGTTTTGATCCCTGATCCAGGAATTGATCCAGTTGTCAAATGAGTAGAGTCACCTCATATATTTGGAAGGAAATTAGAAAGGACTTTGTACAAGATGATTATTGTAAAATCCTCTTGTGGATTTCATGACATTTAAAGACTCTTCTAAGAATATGGAATACACATATGATAGTACTAGGCAGCCACGAAAATATAAAGATTCACCTGTTTTTTTTTTCTAACAACCCTAATAGTTTTGTGGCAGCAATAAAAGTGTCCTCTGAGGGGAATATGTAATTTACCCTTCAGCTTGGGAATGTGAGACTATTTATGTTTGACATCATCCATCTCCTCTGTGGTTAATGAAACCCAGCAGTGGGAGCTGCTGAACACAGTTATCCCACAGTTAACTTCCACGAAACCTCCCACTTCTGCTACAGTAGTTAGTGCCAAGCAGGCAAATCTAGGAGTTTTGACTTGTTCCTAAGGACTGAGTCACAAAGAGACACTGGTTCACCAGAACCTCTGCTGCTGTTGTTTCCATTTTCTTGGTAAATATTTTCCAAGACTTCCCATTGGCAGAGGAGGACACTCAAAATTGGTGAGAACCAATCCAGTTTTTCTAATTATGAGTTTTTGAAAACTTCAGCATCAGCCCCAAACCAGTAAAAGATGTACTAATATATAAGTGGTTGGTTAAAGTGATGGGATCTGGGGCCTGACTGCCTGGGTTCAGGGTCTGCTTCTGCTACTTGTTGGTTGTATGGTGATGGGCTCATTACCCTCTCCAAGTCTTCATTTCCTCATCTATAAAATGCAGATATAAGTAGGATACACCTAGTAGAATCATTGTAAGAAATAAATACATAGGTGAACACAGGTAAAACACTTAGCTTAGCTTCTGGCACATAGTAAGTGCTCAATTAACAGGAGCTAGTACTCTTACTATTAGGCGCTACAAGCTGAAAATAACTTCCCAAGGGCCTCAGTGAATGTGTTTGAGAAATGAGTGACAAGGAACGGCTTCTCTGAAGACATTTGGTTCTGAGAAGAGCACAACCTAGAATTGCTTTGAATTTCTCAGATCTCATTATCTTTTTCTTTTGTGAAAGAAAGAGGTCAACATTCTTGAAGACTTGTAGGTACTGCTGAGCACAAATCACAGAGAATTTTTAAGTCAATATTCCTTCTTCCGGGTAAGACTCCACCTAAGAGATCGTATTCAGCTGGCCCGCCTTCTATTTCTCTTGAATTGGTGGCATGTTCCCCTGGTGGCTCAGTGGTAAAATATCTGCCTACAATGCAGGAGACGCAGGAGGTGTGGGTTCAGTCCCTGGGTTGGGAAGATTCCCCTGGAAGATGGTGTGGCAACCTGCACCAGTATTCTTACTGGGAAAATCCCATGGACAGAGGAGCCTGACAGGCTACAGTCCATAGGGTCACAAAGAGTCAGACACGACCGAGGCAACTGAGAATACACGCCTGCAATCCAATCATTATAGACTTTCCCTGCAGTGTGAATTATTTTCTCAAAGAGGAGAGCAACAAGAGGACAGAATCAGCCCTTCTTGGCAGCCTCTATGGTAATAGTCCTCAGCAACACTGTTGCAAACTGTGCACAGAGAATTCACCCTTGGGCCAACCGAACCATTTCTTCCTCAACCCTGCATCTCTCCTGAGGTCTACGTGTATGATGATTGGACTCGTGACCACTGGATATGTCTAAAGCCTCTGCAAGTATAGATTTACACATAAATGCTTGTATAAAATACTTCTAGACATGCACAAACACGCACAGTACATATGCATGTGCCTTTCTACAGAGAGAGAAACTTGGTCTTATATTTTGCTTGCAACAAGTCTTATCTATCCTTTGGTCTAGTAATTAAACAATTAAATGTAATTTATGATAATTACACATTACAACAAAGTAGTAAGTGGGCATTAACTCACTTGAGAAATATGTTCTGTTTTAGAGCCAGCACAGCGTGATAGCCAAAGTCGAGAAGGCGTTAGTGCTGGGCACATGGCTCACTGCTAGCATCCTTACAGACAGACTGAGGTCAGCAGAGAGGAAAGGCCCACCATCCGTCGAACCAGCAGGGCTCCATGGCCCGCTCTGGAATGTTATCACCACTCCGTTAGTCTCATTTACAAGTGGTTCAGGAGATGCCAATTCCTGTGCCTCTTTTGAGGATAAAGGTAAGGGTGTGAATTTGCCTATTTCTTCCACACACATTACAAAGGATTCTTCGTTAGTCTTAAATACTGTCATGGGGAATATTAAGACTGCTGGGCTTAAATTAGAGGAAGGAAAATCCTTGTCTTCTTATCTGTTCATCCTACACTGAGCTTAAAGATGCTTCATGAACCTCAGCTTTGGAACATGAGGACTTCAGGGCTGCACCAGCCATGTGGCTCCTGAGAGGAGAGCAAGTGAGGGGACTTGGAGTGGCTGCATTTGAGCCCACCCTTCCTGGCCATTTCTTTCTCCACTGTGTGCTGTCCGAGCCCTGCCACTGATCAGGGCTGATGCCGTCAATGCAGAACAGAAGAATTAGAAGGATTGAAAACACCTCAGCAAGACCATGCCCCAGTTGGCCAGCTAGTAGGCAGAAACTTTCACATTTGTTACTTTAATGGATGGTGCTTCCCAGGTAGCACTCATGGTAAAGAACCCACCTGCCAGTGCAGGAGATGTTAGGATCTCTTACATGTCTTAATACCCAAGACAGCTTTGGGTCAGGAAAATCCCAGGAGCAGGGCATGGTAACCCACTCCAGTATTCTTACATGGAGAATCTCATGAACAGAGGAGACTGGTGGGCTATAGTCCATGGGGTTGCAAAGAGTTGGACACTTCTGAATCTACTTAGCACACATGTACTTTAATGGATAAAATCATTGAAAGTCTGAATAAAAATTATAATACTGGGGAGGGTGATCATCATACCATTAATAGTTGCTGCTGCTGCTGTTGATGAATAACAGTACATAATAGTAGCTTTTCTTTGGGCCATTCATAGTTACAATGCAGTGTTTTAAGTATCATGATTTGACTCTAAAACAACTACTCTTAAGGGCTTACAGTATTGCCCTTGTAACCTTATTATGTGCTGGTGTTTTAGAGCTCTCAATGGTTTTCCACAAGATCTTGAAAAAAAGGAACACAGCATGCTAAAGTTTTGTTAACATAGATGATCTGGGAAGATAATAGAGTTTTAGCAAAGGAGATGTGCTGACATACGTGAGAGGAATTGTTTAGAGAGGTCAGACACTGATCAGATGCTACAGTGAGGTTGCCATTGGCCATTCAGGGAGGAAAAATGCTAAGGGGTTACTAGAAAAATGAGATATAAAGATGAAAGATCTCCCTAGATGGAAATCACCTGGATTGCAGCTCTGTCTTCAACAAGTATTGAGGTTCATTCTGAAGCCCTAACCCGAGCCTGGCGGGGAAGAACAGCACTGGGATATTAACTGTCTTTCTAGCAGTTCTAGCAGTGTTAATCATAGTAGATATTTGAAAAACAATTTAATAAATAAATCAGGGCAAATATTTTAAGGGCACAAAGTTTCCCTTAAGGACATCTGCCAGGTCACAGACAGCCACAGATACTGGGCACCTTGCATTACATCTCTTTGTTGTAGTTAGGGTCCAGAAAGAGCTTGAGGAAAATTTGAGACATGTCTTGAAAATGCAGAATTCTAACACATGGGTTTTAGTCTCTAAAAACCATTGTGTTTTCTATGCCATTGTTTCTACTGCAAACCAGAAGTTTGGCTGCTGAGCTCCCACAATACTGTAACTTCGTCGATGACCAACTTTCTGTCATGAGCTGACAGAAATTGCTGAGAAGTCAAATATGGTGGGCCGTGGACCTCTTGCTTGTTAAATGCTCTCATATCTGCAGTCTTTGCGCTTTCCTTGTTGACAATAATAATAATAATAGCAGGAAGATATCTGTCTTTCTCTGGTGTGAAACTGAACTCCAGAGGAAGTATCTCATTTATCTGCCCCCTCTAGAAAGATTTCAGAAATAGGGCTGTGGTAGAAATATGTAGGAAATAGAGCAGTGGTGTTAGGGTCTTCAGGGGATTTTGTCTGAGATAACCAGGATTTTTTAAATGCCTTTCTGGAGGCAAAATATACCACATACCAAATACAATTGGAATAGACTGTCTCTTTCCTTAAAGCTTGTATTATATAAATGGATATAGCTGGACCTTTTGTTCTTCAACAAACAATTCCCATCAACATTCAGAAAGAATTTAAAGCTGACCAGTTGGACAAGGGAACTGGAGAGGAGAAACTGATGGTGGAGGAGAAGAATGTGAAGGAGGCAAGCCCTGCTGTAGGTTCCCAGTCTAGCTGTTGTTGCTGTTTAGTTACTTCAGTTGTGTCTGACTCTTTGTGACCCCATGGACTGTAGCCCGCCAGGCTCCTCTGCCCATGGAGTTTTCCAGACAAGAATACTGGAGTGGGTTTCCATGTCCTCCTCCAGGGGATCTACCTGGATCAAGGATTGAAATCACGTCTCCTGCATTGGTAGGCAGATTCTTTACTACTGAGCAACCTGGGAACCCCTCCCAGTCTCGATCAAGGTTAATAGACCCATTCGTGCTCAAAGAAGGTCCCACTTCTTTTGAATCAAGTCAGGTGAAGAGACTACTCAGTTGCTCGCCTCTCAGTTTAAATCCAAAGCAATCAAGCCAGGTATTTGAAAATACTTTTTTTCCAAAGCACTTATTTTTAATGTCCAACTGACATTTTTATTATGATATAATATTCCATGCTTCAAAATGACTTTGAGAAGTTAATCTTTGGCCTACTTGGTAGATTGCCAGTGTGGGGCAGGGTTGAAAGGATGGTGGCACTGTGCTTCATTTCAACTCTATTCAATATCAAAGACATCACATGGAGACAGTTATTTAATATGATTCTAGTCCCTACCACGGTGCAAGATTTCCCTCAGCAGAATCAAGAGGGAAGGCAATGGGTTAGTTTTCCAGGAGCCTTGGGCTCATAGCTGATTCCAGATGGGCCTCAGTTTCTTTGTTTGTAAAATGAGACAAGAATAGCTTCCCTGAGGTCCCTTCCCAACTCTGCTTTTCATCTTGGTTAACATTTTTTAAAGTATGAAATGTCTAAAAATGATCCGTAGTATATTCCCCTGATTCTCTATGGCATCACTTTTTGAGACACTCAAAACAGAGTGTTTCTCATTCATTTTATGCCAGGTAAAAAGATAGATAAGTCTAATCACATAAACCCAGTTCAAAGAGGGAAGGTGAGAGCCAGAAAAATTTCCCATGTAACAGAGAAATAAGAAAAAGAGGCAAGCTATGTCAGATCTGCATTTCCAGGCATCAGCTTCCTCTACCTTAACTCAGAGAATAAGGTAACACCCCAGGACTAATTCCAGTTCTGTCACTAACCCTTAGCTTTGACATTCTGGGGCTATAAAAACACAGGAAAGAGAAAACAAGATGGCGGAGGAGTAGGTAGACGTGGAGTACATCTCTCTCCATGGATACATCAGGAATACACCTTCAGACACAGAAGTGCATGCAGAACATCAGCTGAGAGCAGGCAGGAGTACCTGACCAGCAGAAAGGAATATGTAGAACCATGCACAACTTGGTAGAATGAAGGAACACGGGGGAAAAACAGGATTGTTAATAGGACTGGACATGCCCTTGGTGGGTGAGGAACTAACGCAGGGATCCGATCCCCACATCGGGGCAATTGTCTGAGTCAGAGGAGAAGCAGTTAAGGCTGAGAGTTAAACAGCTAATCTGTGGCAGCCTAAATGGAATGAGAATCAGACAGTCCTTGCCACAGCCATACATACCCTGGACAGGGACACAGGTCCCCTGGAAGGCGCAGCAGGTGGGAGCTGGAGTTTAGGGATTGTGCGGCAATCCCAGGGCGAGGGCTGCTGTTGACTGAGGAGAGACAGATTGAGGGGATGTGAAGGAGGAGATTGTGGTGGGAAATGTCTGTGGAGGAAAGCCCAGCAGCCATGGAAGCAAGGCGATACTGCTGAGTCACGAATAGTGGGTGGAGCCATCACCACAGCCTCCCTCTCCCCACAGGCTACCATCCACAGCTGAACAACACAGATGCTGGCCCATCAAGCGCCTGACACACTGAACTACAGAGTAGGACCCACCCAGGGTACCCCTGTAAGGGACTGATGTGCCTATCCAGAGTAGGACCCCAGCCAGGGGGGCCCCTCTATGTGCTTGACACACCAAATAACAGAGAAGGACCCCAGGCAAGGGAGCCCTCTAAGTGCCTGAGCGGGCAGAGCTATGGAGAAAGACTGGCCAAAGAGACCTTCTGATCACCAGCTACAAGAGTCTCAAAGTAAGACTCTGATAGGGCCATAACTTCTGTGACAGAGGCAGTCCATGTCCCTGCACACTTGGTGCCACCAGGGTCCCTGCAAGCCAAGCAGCTGCACCACCTTCATGCTCAGCTCTCACTGGGGCAGAGCTGCCACAGGCAAAAAAAGTCTTGTGTCTATGCGTGCAGGGTCGCATTAGTAGTGTCCAATGCTTTGCAACCCTGTAGACTATTTCTGTCAGGGAGACTTCTCAGTCAGGGATGGAGGATTTTCTAGACAATCCCCCATTGGCGTATTGGCCAACACTGGTTGCCATACCCTTCTAGAACACTCTATTTCCTACTGCCCTAGCCGCCACCACCTCCACACCTGACCCTCACAGGGGCAAACCCAAGTCCTCCAGGGTAGCCTTAGGAGCAAACCCCAGTGGACGACCGACATGCAGAGGTGGAAATAAAACCACACTTGAAACTGAGGGGAAGTGTGGCTAAGGAAGAAGACCCAAAACCTTCCCACCAGCTGTACAAGCTGCAGATTAAATCCACATGATCAACAAAGCTGACTCTGTGTCTATGGAATATATAAAAGGTCATTGAGAGCTCCCACAAAAGAAAATGCACTAGTTCTGATAGCTGTGGACATTGGAGGCAAGAACACACAGGAGTAGGACCATATTAGAATCTGAGCTGCCCCCACAGCAGGTCCAGAGACCAGCACAGTGTTGGAGGGCATCCTAGGGAGGCGAGGTGGACTGTGACTCCCAGAGAGCGAAGGGACTCTGACAGCAGTGACTCAAGAAAAACATTTATTATGATGATGTTTTGACTTGTTTTGTAGATTCTTTTGGATTTCTTTTTCTTTTTTTCTCCTTCCCCCCTCCACCCCCATTGTAATCGTCAATTTTATTGGCACTATGAAATCCAATTAAGCCTTTGAGCTTTTTTTTTTTTCCTTTCTTTTCTCAGTCACATTTATGTTCATTGCTTTAGTCCTCAATTGGCACCTTGCTTTAGTTTTGTTTTCCAGCGTGTGTTTTAGTTAGTTTTGTTCTGGTAGATACAATTTAAGGTTTCCTTTGTTTGCCAGGTCAATCTATTGTGCTTTATTTTTGTGGGGCTGTTTCGATTTTGCTTATGGGTATGTATATGTGTATATTCAGTCACACTTTTTATTGTTGTTGTAAACCACTGCCTCTACATTGGGCTTTGCAGTTCTGTGGAGTTTTCTTTTCTTTTCTTTTTTTTAGTTTTTTCTTTCTTCTTCCTTTTTTTTCTTTTCTCTTTTTTATAATTTTAATATTTTTAAGCCTATTATATTTTTCTACATTTATTGCTTTGTTTTCCTTTCCTACTGTTCTTTTCCCCTTGCAGCTAACCTTTAGTGTATATAAATCTTCTTCTCTACCTCTATCTAACTTTGCATATCTATTCTTTCTTTCTTTCTTTCCTTCCCTCTCAACAGATTTGTTAGTTTTGTTTTCACTGCTTTATTCCCCACTTGGCACCTTGCTTTAGTGTATTTTCTAGTTTGTGCTTTAGTTAGTTTTGTTCTTAACTGGTAAATATAATTTTTTATTTCCTTTTTTTGCCAGGTCAATCTACTGTATTTATTTTTGTTGGACTGTTTTGACTTCGCTCATGGGTGTATACGTACATGTGCATATTCCATTATTTTAATTACTATTTGTCAGATTTTATAACTGCCATTTGTCTGGGGTTCTTCCTTGGTTTCTCACTTTTGGATATTTGTTTTACTCTCACTTAATGCCATAAAAAACCACTTTTGGAATCTTCATTCCTGACCAAAGATCAAGCTCTGAGCCTTTAGAAAGGGAGCACTGATTCCAAGACCCTAGACTACCACAGAGCTAACCCTAGGGAGTATCAAATAGTGAGAAATCACACAAAGGAAATCACTTGAATACAAGACCCAGCATCATCGAACCACCAGTAGAACCCTGTGCAGGATGCCTCATCTAAACAACAAACAAAACAAAAATTCAAACCAAATCGTCAGTAGACAGAATTACCACCTCACTCAGCCTTGTCCATCAGAGGGAAAACAAACAAATAAAAATTCAGCACAGATCTCACCCTATATGAAGCTTATACAAACCACTGGGCCAACCTTAGGAGGGCAGAGACCAAAAGGAAGAAAGAATTCAACTTTGAAGCCTAGAAAAGGAGACCTCAAACACAATAACTTAAAAAAAATAATGAAAAGACACAGAAATACTACACAAATGAAGGAGCAAACTAGAAACACATTCAGGCAAACTATCTGAAAACGAATTCAGAATAATGATAGTAAAGATGATCAAAACCTTGAAAACAAAATGGAGAAAATGCAAGATTCAATTAACAAAGACCTAGAAGAATTAAAGAATAAACATACAGACACAAACAACACAATTACTGAAACTGAAAATACTCTAGAAGGAATCAACAGCAGAATATCTGAAGCAGAAGAATGAATCAGTGAGCTGGAATATAAAATGGTGGAAATAACTTCTGAAGAGCAGAATAAAGTAAAAAGAATGAAAAGAACTGAGGATAGTCTCAGAGACCTCTGGGACAATATCAGATGACCAGCATTCGAATTATAGGGATCCCAGAAGAAGAAGAGAAAAAGAAAGGGTATGAGAAAATTTTTGAAGAGATTGTAGTTGAAAATTTCCCCAACATGGAAAAGGAAATAGTCAACATGCCAAGACACATACTTATCAAACTAACAAAGACTAAACACAAAGAAAGAATATTAAAAGCAGCAAGGGAGAAATAACAAGTTACATAGAAGGGAAACCCCATACACTTAATGCTGATCTTTCAGCAGAAACTCTGCAGACCAGAAGGGAATGGCCAGATATATTAAAAGTACTGAAAGGGAGAAACCTAAAACCAAGATTACTGTACCTGGCAAGGATCTCATTCAAAATTGAGGGCGAAAAAAAATCTTTTCAAACAAGCAAAAGTTAAGAGAATTCAGTACCACCAAACAAGACAAACATTAAAGGGACTTATATAATCGAGAAATACAAGAGAAGAAAAAAGAGCTACAAAATCAACCCCAAACAATTAAGAAAATGGCAATATGAACATGTATATCAATAATTACTTTAAATGGAAATGGATTAAATGCTTCAACCGAAAGACACAGACTGGCTGAATGGATACAAAAGCAAGACCCATATATATGCTGTCTACAAGAAACCCACTTCAGACCTAAAGACACATACAGACTGAAAGTGACAGGATGGAAAAATATATTCCATGCAAATGGGAAGCAAAAGAAAGCTGGAGTAGCAATCCTCATATCAGACAAAATAGACCTTAAAATAAAGAAGATTACAAGAGATAAGGAAGGACACTACATAATGATCAAGGGGTCAATCCAAGAGGAAGACATAACTATGGTGAATATCTATGCATCCAACATAGGAGCACCTCAATACATAAGACAAACACTAACAGACATAAAAGGAGAAATTGACAGTACACAATAATAGTAGGAGACTTTAACACCCCACTCACACCAATGGACAGATCATCAAAACAGAAAATTAATAAGGAAACAGAAGTCTTAAATGATACAGATGAGATGGATCTCATTGATATCTTCAGGACATTCCATCCAAATGCAGAAGAATACACCTTCCCAAATGCACATGGAACATTCTCCAGGATAGACCACATCTTGGGTCACAAATCACCTCAGTAAATTTAAGAAAATTGAAATCATATCAAGCATCTTCTCTGACAATAACTCTATGAGACTAGATATAAATTACCAGAAAAAAACTGTAAGAAACAGAAACACATGGAGATTAAACAACGTATTTCTAAATAACCAACAGGTTACTGAAGAAATCAAAAGGGATATCATAAAATTTCTAGAAACAAATGACAATGAAAACACAACAACTCAAAACCTATGGGATACAGCAAAAGCAGTCCTAAAAGGCAAGTTTATAGCAATACAATCCTATCTTAAGAAACAAGAAAAACATTGAATAGACAGCCTAAATTTACACCTAAAACAACTGGAAAAAGAAGATCCAAAAAAACCAAAATTAGTACTAGGAAAGAAATCATAAATATCTGAGCAGAAATCAATGAAAAAGAATTGAAAAAAACAATAGTAAAGATTAAAGCCTGGTTAATAGTAAAGCTTAATTACTAATAGTAAAGCTAAATTAATAGTAAAGCTAAAGGCTGGTTCTTTGAGAAGACAAACAAAATTGACAAGCCTTTAGCCAGACTCATCAAGAAAAAATGAGAAAAGAATCAAATCAACAAAATTAGAAATTAAAAAGGAGAGGTTACAATAGACAATGAAGAAATACAAAGGATTATAAGAGACTATTATGAACAACTATATGGCAATAAAATGGATAATCTGGAAGAAATAGACAGATTCTTAGAAAAGTTCAATCTTCCATAACTGAACCACAAAGAAGTAGAAATTATGAGCAACCCAATTAAAAACACTGAAATGGAAGCTGTGATCAAAAATCTCCCAAAAAACAGAAGCCCAGGATTAGATTGCTTCACAGGACAATTCTATCAAATATTTAGAGAAGAGCTGATGCCTATACTTCTAAAACTCTTTCAAAAAATTGTAGAAGAAGGAACACTTCCAAACTCATTCTACAAGGCCACCATCACCCTGATAACAAAACCAAAGACAAGACAAAAAAAGAAAATTACAGGCCAAAATCACTGATGAACATAGGTACAAAAATCCTCAATAAAACTTTAGCAAACAGAATTCAGCAACACATCAACAAGCTCATACACCATGATCAAGTTGGGTTTATTCCAGGAATGCAAGGATTCTTCAATATATGCAAATCAATCAATCAATGTGATACACCATATTAACAAATTGAAAGATAAAAACCATATGATCATCTCAGTAGATGCAGAAGAAGCCTTTGACAAAATTCAGCACCCATTTATGATTTAGTTCACTTCAGTTCAGTCTCTCAGTCGTGTCCAACTCCTTGCAACCCCATGAATCACAGCACGCCAGGCTGCCCTGTCCATCACCAACTCCTGGAGTTCACTCAAACTCATGTCCATCGAGTCGGTGATGCCATCCAGCCATCTCATCCTCTGTTGTCCCCTTCTCCTCTTTCCCCCAATCCCTCCCAGCATCAGGGTCTTTTTCAATGAGTCAACTCTTCGCATAAGGTGGACAAAGTATTGGAGTTTCAGTTTCAGCATCAGTCCTTCCAATGAACACCCAGGACTGATCTTTAGAATGGACCGGTTGGATCTCCTTGCAGTCCAAGGGACTCTCAAGAGTCTTCTCCAACACCACAGTTCAAAAGCATCAATTCTTTGGCACTCAGCTTTCTTCACAGTCCAACTCTCACATCCATACATGACCACTGGAAAAACCATAGCCTTGAAGAGATGGACCTTTGTTGGCAAAGTAATATCTCTGCTTTTGAATATGCTATCTAGGTTGGTCATAACTTTCCTTCCAACGAGTAAGCATCCCTTAGTTTCATGGCTGCAATCACCATCTGCAGTGATTTTGGAGCCCCTCAAAATAAAATCTGACACTGTTTCCACTCTTTCCCCATCTATTTGCCATGAAGTGATGGGACCAGATGCCATGATCTTCGTTTTCTGAATGTTGAGCTTTAAGCCAACTTTTTCACTCTTCTCTTTCACTTTCATCAAGAGGCTTTTTAGTTCCTCTTCACTTTCTGCCATCAGGGTGGTGTCATCTGCATATCTGAGGTTATTGATATTTCTTCCAGCAATCCTGATTCCAGCTTGTGCTTCTTTCAGCCCAGCATTTCTCATGATGTACTCTGCACATAAGGGCTTCCCTGGTAGTTCAGATGGTAAAGCATCTGCCTACAATGTGGGAGACCTGGGTTCGATCCCTGGGTTAGGAAGATCCCCTGGAGATGGAAATGGCAACCCACTCCAGTATTCATGCCTGGAAAATCCCATGGACCGAGGAGCCTGGTGGGCTATAGTCCATGGGGTCACAAAGAGTCGGACACGACTGGGTGCCTTCACTTTCACTTTTTTTCACTCTGCATATAAGTTAAATAAGCAGGGTGACAATATACAGCCTTGATGTACTCCTTTTCCTATTTGGAACCAGTCTGTTGTTCCATGTCCAGTTCTAACTGTTGTTTCCTGACCTGTATATAGGTTTCTCAAGAGGCAGGTCAGGTGGTCTGGTATTCTTATCTCTTTTGGAATTCCCCACAGTTTATTCTTTTAAAAATGGGCATAGAATGAACCTACCTCAACATGGTAAAGGCCATATATGGCAAGCCTATAGCAAACATTATTCTCAGTGGTGAAAAACTGAATACATTCCCCCCAAGATCAGGAACAAGACAAGGATGTCCACTCTCACCACTATTATTCAACTCAGTTTTGGAAGCTCTAGCTACAGGAATCAGAGAGGAAAAATAAATAAAAGGAATCTAGATTGGAAATAAAGTAAAGCTCTCACTGTTTGTAGATGAAATGATACTGTACATAGAAAACCCTAAAGATAGTATCAGAAAATTACTAGAGCTACTCAGTGAATTTAGCAAAGTTGAAGGATACAAAATCAATACACAGAAATCACTTGCATTTCTATATAGTAACAATGAAAGATCAAAAAGAGAAATTAAGGAATAAGTCCCATTCACTGTTGCAACAAAAAGAATTAAATATCTAGAAATAAACTTACCTAAAGCTGTATATTGTCACCCTGCTTATTTAACTTCTATGCAGAGTACATCATGAGAAACGCTGGACTGGAAGAAACACAAGGTGGAATCAAGATTGCTGGGAGAAATATCAATAACCTCGATATGGAGATGACATCACCCTGATGGCAGAAAGTGAAGAGGAACTAAAAAGCCTCTTGATGAAAGTGAAAGTGGAGAGTGAAAACGTTGGCTTAAAGCTCAACATTCAGAAAACGAAGATCATGGCATCTGGTCCCATCACTTCATGGGAAATAGATGGAGAAACAGGGGAAACAGTGTCAGACTTGAATTTTTGGGGCTCCAAAATCACTGCAGATGGTGACTGCAGCCATGAAATTAAAAGACGCTTACTCCTTGGAAGGAAAGTTATGACCAATCTAGATAGCATATTCAAAAGCAGAGACATTACTTTGCCAACAAAGGTTTATCTAGTCAAGGCTATGGTTTTTCCAGTGGTCATGTATGGATGTGAGAGTTGGACTGTGAAGAAGGCTGAGTGCCAAAGAATTGATGCTTTTGAACTGTGGTGTTGGAGAAGACTCTTGAGAGTCCCTTGGACTGCAAGGAGATCCACCCAGTCCATTCTGAAGGAGATCAGCCCTGGGATTTCTTTGGAAGGAATGATGCTAAAGCTGAAACTCCAGTACTTTGGCCACCTCATGTGAAGAGTTGACTCTTTGGAAAAGATTCTGATGCTGGGAGGGATTGGGGGCAGGAGGAGAAGGGGACGACAGAGGATGAGATGGCTGGATGGCATCACTGACTCGATGGACGTGAGTCTGGGTGAACTCCGGGAGTTGGTGATGGACAGGGCGGCCTGGCGTGCTGCGATTCATGGGGTCGCAAAGAGTCAAACACAACTGAGCAACTGAACTGAACTGAAGTGAACTGAAGGAGACTAAAGAACTGTACACAGAAAATTATAAGACACTAATGAAAGAAGGAAATGGTGACCCACTCCAGTACTCTTGCCTGGAAAATTCCATGGACTGAGAAGCCTGGTAGGCTACGGTCTATGGGATCACAAAGAGTCGGACATGATTGAGCGACTTTACTTTACTAATGAAAGAAATCAAAGGCAACATAAACAGATGGAGAGATATTCCTTGTTCCTGAGTAGGAAGAATCAATATTGTGAAAATGACTATATGACCACATGCAGTCTACAGATTCAACATGATCCCTATCAAATTACCAATGACATTTTTCAAAGAACTAGAACAAAAATATTTCACAATTCATATGGAAGCACAAAAGACCCCGAATAGCCAAAACAGTCTTTAGAAAGAAGACTGGAGTCAGAGGAATCAACCTTCCTGACTTCAGATTATACTACGAAGCTACAGTCATCAAGACAGGATGGTACTGGCACAAAAACATAAATATAGACCAATGGAACAAGATAGAAAGCCCAGAAATAAACCCATGCACCTATGGGTACCTTATTTTTTTTACAAAGGAGGCAAGAATATACAATGGGGCAAGGACAGTCTCTTCAATAAATAGTACTGGGAAAACTGGACAGCTACATGAAAAGAATGACATTAGAACAGTTCCTAATACCGTATGCAAAGATAAACTCAAAATGGATCAAAGACCTAAATGTAAGACCAGAAACTATAAAACTCTTAGAGGAAAACATAGGCAGAACACTCAATGACATAAATCAAAGCAAGATCATCTATGAGGATCAAAGCAAGATCCTCATTACTCTAGGACTCCAGGTCCTAGAGTAATGGAAATAAAGACAAAAGTATCCAAGTGGGACCTGATTAAACTTAAAAGTTTTTGCACAGCAAAGGAAAGTATAAACAAGGTGAAAAGATAACACTCAGAATGGGAGAAAATAGCAAATGAAACAACTGATAAAGGATTAGTTTCCAAAATATACAAGCAGCTCATAAAACTCAATACCAGAAAAATAAACAACCCAATCAAAAAGTGGTAAAAGGACCTAAACAGACATTTCTCCAACGAAGACATACATATGCTAATAAACACATGAAAAGATGCTCAACATTGCTCATTATTAGAGAAATGCAAATCGAAACTTCAATGAGACATTACCTCACACCAGTCAGAATGGCCCTCATCAAAAAGTCTACAAACAATAAATGCTGGAGAGGGTGTGGAGAAAAAGGAATGCTCTTGGGCTGTTAGTTAGGATGTAAATTGATATAGCCAATATGGAAGATGGTATGGAGATTCCTTAAATAAACAGGAATAAAACCACCATATGGAAAAAGCAAGAGAGTTCCAGAAAAACATCTATTTCTGCTTTATTGACTATGCCAAAGCCTTTGACTGTGTGCATCACAACAAACTGTGGAAAATTCTGAAAGAGATGGGATTACCAGACCACCTGACCTGCCTCTTGAGAAACCTATATACAGGTCAGGAAGCAACAGTTAGAACTGGACATGGAACAACAGACTGGTTCCAAATAGGAAAAGGAGTACGTCAAGGCTGTATATTGTCACCCTGCTTATTTAACTTCTATGCAGAGTACATCATGAGAAACGCCGGGCTGAAAGAAGCACAAGCTGGAATCAAGATTGCCGGGAGAAATATCAATAACCTCAGATATGCAGATGACACCACCCTTATGGCAGAAAGTGAAGAGGAACTAAAAAGCCTCTTGATGAAAGTGAAAGAGGAGAGTGAAAAAGTTGGCTTAAAGCTCAACATTCAGAAAACGAAGATCATGGCATCCGGTCCCACCACTTCATAGCAAATATATGGGGAAACAGTGGAAACAGTGTCAGACTTTATTTTTCTGGGCTCCAAAATCACTGCAGATGGTGATTGCAGCCATGAAATTAAAAGACGCTTACTCCTTGGAAGGAAAGTTATGACCAACCTAGACAGCATATTCAAAAGCAGAGACATTGCCAACAAAGTTTCATCTCTTCAAGGCTATGGTTTTTCCTGTGGTCATGTATGGATGTGAGAGTTGGACTGTGAAGAAAGCTGAGTGCCAAAGAATTGATGCTTTTGAACTGTGGTGTTGGAGAAGACTCTTGAGAGTCCCTTGGACTGCAAGGAGATCCAACCAGTCCATTCTAAAGGAGATCAGTCCTGGGTGTTCATTGGAAGGACTGATGCTAAAGCTGAAACTCCAGTACTTTGGCCACCTCATGTGAAGAGTTGACTCTTTGGAAAAGATTCTGATGCTGGGAGGGATTGGGGGCAGGAGGAGAAGGGGACGACAGAGGATGAGATGGCTGGATGGCATCACTGACTCGATGGACGTGAGTCTGGGTGAACTCCGGGAGTTGGTGATGGACAGGGCGGCCTGGCGTGCTGCGATTCATGGGGTCGCAAAGAGTCAAACACAACTGAGCAACTGAACTGAACTGAAGTGAACTGAAGGAGACTAAAGAACTGTACACAGAAAATTATAAGACACTAATGAAAGAAGGAAATGGTGACCCACTCCAGTACTCTTGCCTGGAAAATTCCATGGACTGAGAAGCCTGGTAGGCTACGGTCTATGGGATCACAAAGAGTCGGACATGATTGAGCGACTTTACTTTACTAATGAAAGAAATCAAAGGCAACATAAACAGATGGAGAGATATTCCTTGTTCCTGAGTAGGAAGAATCAATATTGTGAAAATGACTATATGACCACATGCAGTCTACAGATTCAACATGATCCCTATCAAATTACCAATGACATTTTTCAAAGAACTAGAACAAAAATATTTCACAATTCATATGGAAGCACAAAAGACCCCGAATAGCCAAAACAGTCTTTAGAAAGAAGACTGGAGTCAGAGGAATCAACCTTCCTGACTTCAGATTATACTACGAAGCTACAGTCATCAAGACAGGATGGTACTGGCACAAAAACATAAATATAGACCAATGGAACAAGATAGAAAGCCCAGAAATAAACCCATGCACCTATGGGTACCTTATTTTTTTTACAAAGGAGGCAAGAATATACAATGGGGCAAGGACAGTCTCTTCAATAAATAGTACTGGGAAAACTGGACAGCTACATGAAAAGAATGACATTAGAACAGTTCCTAATACCGTATGCAAAGATAAACTCAAAATGGATCAAAGACCTAAATGTAAGACCAGAAACTATAAAACTCTTAGAGGAAAACATAGGCAGAACACTCAATGACATAAATCAAAGCAAGATCATCTATGAGGATCAAAGCAAGATCCTCATTACTCTAGGACTCCAGGTCCTAGAGTAATGGAAATAAAGACAAAAGTATCCAAGTGGGACCTGATTAAACTTAAAAGTTTTTGCACAGCAAAGGAAAGTATAAACAAGGTGAAAAGATAACACTCAGAATGGGAGAAAATAGCAAATGAAACAACTGATAAAGGATTAGTTTCCAAAATATACAAGCAGCTCATAAAACTCAATACCAGAAAAATAAACAACCCAATCAAAAAGTGGTAAAAGGACCTAAACAGACATTTCTCCAACGAAGACATACATATGCTAATAAACACATGAAAAGATGCTCAACATTGCTCATTATTAGAGAAATGCAAATCGAAACTTCAATGAGACATTACCTCACACCAGTCAGAATGGCCCTCATCAAAAAGTCTACAAACAATAAATGCTGGAGAGGGTGTGGAGAAAAAGGAATGCTCTTGGGCTGTTAGTTAGGATGTAAATTGATATAGCCAATATGGAAGATGGTATGGAGATTCCTTAAATAAACAGGAATAAAACCACCATATGGAAAAAGCAAGAGAGTTCCAGAAAAACATCTATTTCTGCTTTATTGACTATGCCAAAGCCTTTGACTGTGTGCATCACAACAAACTGTGGAAAATTCTGAAAGAGATGGGATTACCAGACCACCTGACCTGCCTCTTGAGAAACCTATATACAGGTCAGGAAGCAACAGTTAGAACTGGACATGGAACAACAGACTGGTTCCAAATAGGAAAAGGAGTACGTCAAGGCTGTATATTGTCACCCTGCTTATTTAACTTCTATGCAGAGTACATCATGAGAAACGCCGGGCTGAAAGAAGCACAAGCTGGAATCAAGATTGCCGGGAGAAATATCAATAACCTCAGATATGCAGATGACACCACCCTTATGGCAGAAAGTGAAGAGGAACTAAAAAGCCTCTTGATGAAAGTGAAAGAGGAGAGTGAAAAAGTTGGCTTAAAGCTCAACATTCAGAAAACGAAGATCATGGCATCCGGTCCCACCACTTCATAGCAAATATATGGGGAAACAGTGGAAACAGTGTCAGACTTTATTTTTCTGGGCTCCAAAATCACTGCAGATGGTGATTGCAGCCATGAAATTAAAAGACGCTTACTCCTTGGAAGGAAAGTTATGACCAACCTAGACAGCATATTCAAAAGCAGAGACATTGCCAACAAAGTTTCATCTCTTCAAGGCTATGGTTTTTCCTGTGGTCATGTATGGATGTGAGAGTTGGACTGTGAAGAAAGCTGAGTGCCAAAGAATTGATGCTTTTGAACTGTGGTGTTGGAGAAGACTCTTGAGAGTCCCTTGGACTGCAAGGAGATCCAACCAGTCCATTCTAAAGGAGATCAGTCCTGGGTGTTCATTGGAAGGACTGATGCTAAAGCTGAAACTCCAGTACTTTGGCCACCTCATGTGAAGAGTTGACTCTTTGGAAAAGATTCTGATGCTGGGAGGGATTGGGGGCAGGAGGAGAAGGGGACGACAGAGGATGAGATGGCTGGATGGCATCACTGACTCGATGGACGTGAGTCTGGGTGAACTCCGGGAGTTGGTGATGGACAGGGCGGCCTGGCGTGCTGCGATTCATGGGGTCGCAAAGAGTCAAACACAACTGAGCAACTGAACTGAACTGAAGTGAACTGAAGGAGACTAAAGAACTGTACACAGAAAATTATAAGACACTAATGAAAGAAGGAAATGGTGACCCACTCCAGTACTCTTGCCTGGAAAATTCCATGGACTGAGAAGCCTGGTAGGCTACGGTCTATGGGATCACAAAGAGTCGGACATGATTGAGCGACTTTACTTTACTAATGAAAGAAATCAAAGGCAACATAAACAGATGGAGAGATATTCCTTGTTCCTGAGTAGGAAGAATCAATATTGTGAAAATGACTATATGACCACATGCAGTCTACAGATTCAACATGATCCCTATCAAATTACCAATGACATTTTTCAAAGAACTAGAACAAAAATATTTCACAATTCATATGGAAGCACAAAAGACCCCGAATAGCCAAAACAGTCTTTAGAAAGAAGACTGGAGTCAGAGGAATCAACCTTCCTGACTTCAGATTATACTACGAAGCTACAGTCATCAAGACAGGATGGTACTGGCACAAAAACATAAATATAGACCAATGGAACAAGATAGAAAGCCCAGAAATAAACCCATGCACCTATGGGTACCTTATTTTTTTTACAAAGGAGGCAAGAATATACAATGGGGCAAGGACAGTCTCTTCAATAAATAGTACTGGGAAAACTGGACAGCTACATGAAAAGAATGACATTAGAACAGTTCCTAATACCGTATGCAAAGATAAACTCAAAATGGATCAAAGACCTAAATGTAAGACCAGAAACTATAAAACTCTTAGAGGAAAACATAGGCAGAACACTCAATGACATAAATCAAAGCAAGATCATCTATGAGGATCAAAGCAAGATCCTCATTACTCTAGGACTCCAGGTCCTAGAGTAATGGAAATAAAGACAAAAGTATCCAAGTGGGACCTGATTAAACTTAAAAGTTTTTGCACAGCAAAGGAAAGTATAAACAAGGTGAAAAGATAACACTCAGAATGGGAGAAAATAGCAAATGAAACAACTGATAAAGGATTAGTTTCCAAAATATACAAGCAGCTCATAAAACTCAATACCAGAAAAATAAACAACCCAATCAAAAAGTGGTAAAAGGACCTAAACAGACATTTCTCCAACGAAGACATACATATGCTAATAAACACATGAAAAGATGCTCAACATTGCTCATTATTAGAGAAATGCAAATCGAAACTTCAATGAGACATTACCTCACACCAGTCAGAATGGCCCTCATCAAAAAGTCTACAAACAATAAATGCTGGAGAGGGTGTGGAGAAAAAGGAATGCTCTTGGGCTGTTAGTTAGGATGTAAATTGATATAGCCAATATGGAAGATGGTATGGAGATTCCTTAAATAAACAGGAATAAAACCACCATATGGAAAAAGCAAGAGAGTTCCAGAAAAACATCTATTTCTGCTTTATTGACTATGCCAAAGCCTTTGACTGTGTGCATCACAACAAACTGTGGAAAATTCTGAAAGAGATGGGATTACCAGACCACCTGACCTGCCTCTTGAGAAACCTATATACAGGTCAGGAAGCAACAGTTAGAACTGGACATGGAACAACAGACTGGTTCCAAATAGGAAAAGGAGTACGTCAAGGCTGTATATTGTCACCCTGCTTATTTAACTTCTATGCAGAGTACATCATGAGAAACGCCGGGCTGAAAGAAGCACAAGCTGGAATCAAGATTGCCGGGAGAAATATCAATAACCTCAGATATGCAGATGACACCACCCTTATGGCAGAAAGTGAAGAGGAACTAAAAAGCCTCTTGATGAAAGTGAAAGAGGAGAGTGAAAAAGTTGGCTTAAAGCTCAACATTCAGAAAACGAAGATCATGGCATCCGGTCCCACCACTTCATAGCAAATATATGGGGAAACAGTGGAAACAGTGTCAGACTTTATTTTTCTGGGCTCCAAAATCACTGCAGATGGTGATTGCAGCCATGAAATTAAAAGACGCTTACTCCTTGGAAGGAAAGTTATGACCAACCTAGACAGCATATTCAAAAGCAGAGACATTGCCAACAAAGTTTCATCTCTTCAAGGCTATGGTTTTTCCTGTGGTCATGTATGGATGTGAGAGTTGGACTGTGAAGAAAGCTGAGTGCCAAAGAATTGATGCTTTTGAACTGTGGTGTTGGAGAAGACTCTTGAGAGTCCCTTGGACTGCAAGGAGATCCAACCAGTCCATTCTAAAGGAGATCAGTCCTGGGTGTTCATTGGAAGGACTGATGCTAAAGCTGAAACTCCAGTACTTTGGCCACGTCATGCGAAGAGTTGACTCATTGGAAAAGACTCTGATGCTGGGAGGGATTGGGGGCAAGAGGACAAGGGGACGACAGAGGATGAGACGGCTGGATGGCATCACCGACTCAATGAACTTGAGTTTGAGTGTACTCCAGGAGTTGGTGATGGACAGGGAGGCCTGGAGTGCTGTGATTCATGGTGTTGCAAAGAGTTGGTCACGACTGAGTGACTGAACTGAACTGCACTGATGACCCAGCAATCCCACTCCTAGGCATATACCCTGAGGAAACCAAAATTGGAAAAGACTCATGGATTCCACTGTTCATTGCAGCATTATTTACAATAGCTAGAACATGGAAGCAACCTTGATGTCCATTGACAGATGAATGAATAAAGAAGTACTGATATGTATACACAATGGAATATTACTCAGCTGTAAAAAGGAACATATCTGAGTCAGTTCTAATGAGGTGAATGAACCTAGAACCTATTGTAAGAGTGAAGTAAGTCAGAAAGAGAAAGATTAATATTATATTCTAATGCATATATATGGAATCTAGAAAAATGATTCTGAAGAATTTATTTACAGGACAGCAATGGAGAAAGAGACATAGAGAATAGACATAGATATGGGGAGAGGGGAGGAGAGGGTCGATGTATGGAAAGAACAACATGGAAACTTACGTTACCATATGTAAAATAGATAGCCAACAGGAATTTGCTGTATGGCTCAGGAAACTCAAACAGGGGCTCTGTATCAACCTAGAGGGGTGGGATGGGGAGGGAGATGGGAGGGAAGTTCAAAAGGTAGGGGATATATGTATACTTGTGGTTGATTCATGTTGAGATTTGACAGAAAAGAACAAAATTCTGTAAAGCAATTATCCTTCAATTAAAAAAAATTAAAAAAAAAAAAAGAGGCAAGATCAAATTGCTAAGCAACTCAGTGTTAGTCCTGAGCAAAACTGAATTTGGGAAAATCCACCTTTGGCCTCTATTCAAATCCCACTTCCTGCTTGTTCTTTGTTCTCTACAGAAAGGTTATTGTTCTCTGTTATGGTCAAAATTAAAAAAAGTAAATCTTCCCAGGAACGTTGTATTTGAGTAGAGTCTAGAAAGTGAAAAAAACCTTCCTGCTCCAAAGATGGAAACCGAGGGAAGAAACTACATTGAACAAGTGAAAAAAACCTTCCTGCTCCAAAGATGGAAACTGAGGGAAGAAAGTACATTGAACAAAGTCTGGTTTACTAACAACTACCATACTCCACTTTCATGTTTCCATTTTTCTTCATGAATAAAATTTAAAGGCAGTGATCAGTGAAAGAGACAGTGTTAGACACTCAGTGGTGTCCAACTCTTTGCAACCTCATGCACTGTAGCCCACCAGGCCCCCTGTCCATGGGATTCCCCAGACAAGAATACTGGAGTAGGTTGCCATTTCCCCTTCTAGGGGATCTTCCTGATGCAGGGATTGAACCATGGCTTCCTGCATTGTAGGCAGATTCTTTACAGTCTGAGCCACCAGGGAAGCCCCCAAAATAGTGATTGGAAATATACAAAATGTGAAACTCTTCCCTTCCCTCCGTTTAAAAACCTCCCAGTTGCCAACTCCCTTTTTCATGGAAACCATCACGATAAAAAGAATGGGTCCCATCTCCAGGCCTTTCCAGCTCCTCCGAGGCTTTCATGCCTCATCCCTCCTCACAAAGTCTTCTGATTCTCTTTAACTTGCTGCTTCTCCAAGAAGAAGCTCTGCCCAGTGGTAACTTAAGATATATCTGACCAGTATAAATGTTGTTAACTTCATTAATCGACTTCTAACTGCCTTTTCTTTTTATGAAGGAAGGATCAAAGCTCTGAACAACAAACTACAAATAACCCCCCAATAGTAGCAGGATGGTATTTCAAAAGGCATGAAAGGAAGCTCACCAACAGTGATACTTTTTCCTAATGGTTCTAAGAGGATAATTAAGTTGTTTATCACCTTTGATGCTTATAACCCTAACACAGGTGTTCCCTGGAAACCAATTAAAAATACTTACAGCTGATAAAGAGTGTCTCTCAGCTCAACAGAGTTACTAATAATTTCAATCCCATTTGGAAAAGAATCTTGTCAGGTCTTTGGATACCAAAAGGCAACACTCACGCTCATTTACACTTCAGGGCCTGTGGTGATAAGCACACACAGGGTATTTACTCTGCCTCTCTTGATCTTAGTAGCAGTGTCCTCCAGAAAGCTTCCCTTGGCCATTGAATGTTAAGTTTAATTTCCGAGTATGAATTGTGCTCAGTAGTTTGGGATTTCCTTTGAAAGGCAATGGACCAGGATCTTTCTGATGATAGCTTTACCTAACTGTCAGGAAGCAGTGGTGTCTTGAATCTGTGGCCCTAACTTTGTAACTTTCAGTGGACATCAAGTTGAAAATTTTTTATTTCTTCAGGGACTCATAGAAGCCAGAAAGGATTCTTTGTGAAAATCTCAGGTAGTAACAGTTGGCTTGGGCTTCCCCAGTGGCTCAGACAGTAAAGAATCCACCTGCAATTCAGGAGACTCAGGTTCGATCCCTAGGTTGGGAAGACCCCCTGGAGGAGGGCATGGCAATCCACTCCAGTGTTCTTGCCTGGAGAATCCCCATGGACAGATGAGCTTGGTGGGCTACAGTCCTTGGGGTTGCAAAGAGTCAAACACGACTGAGCAACTTACCCACGTACAACAGTTGGCTTATATGGCTGACTCAATAGAAGGTGGACTCCCACTTGGTAAGTCTGGGCAGGACCCACTTGTTTCCTTACATTCTGAGCAGTTGGTTCACCGCCCCCCTGCCCCACTCTGGTCCAATTCACTTGCACTGACTATTTTTCCAGAAATTATTTCAATCTAGTTGAAAAGCTCCTTGACAAAGTTCCTGCTTCCAGTGTCTGAAGGCTCACTAGTTCTCTTGTGGGAACGTTTGCTGGTTGATTGGTGGGTCGGTTCAACTCCTTTCATCTGCCTCAGCCTCATTCTGATCCCTCCTCCATGTCTTTGCTGCTGCTGCTGCTAAGTTGCTTCAGTCGTGTCCAACTCTGTGTGACCCCAATAGACAGCAGCCCACCAGGCTCCCCCGTCCCTGGGATTCTCCAGGCAAGAACACTGGAGTGGGTTGCCATTTCCTTCTCCAGTGCATGAAAGTGAAAAGTGAAAGTGAAGTCGCTCAGTCGTGTCCGACTCTTATCGACCTCATGGACTGCAGCCTACCAGGCTCCTCCTCCCGTGGGATTTTCCAGGCAAGAGTACTGGAGTGGGGTGCTATTGCCTTCTCCACTTCCATGTCTTTAGAGCTATGTTAATTCTCAAGTCACTTTATATCCCATTAGTTATTCACTCTTCAGTTGGGTCAAGAGGTATGATTTTAGAGTTAGGCATTTATCTTCTAGCCCTGCTGTTAAAGAGCTGTGTGGCTCTAGTCATTCCATGCTCCTCTCTGGAACTTTATTTCCTGTCCTTATTTAGAAGGAAAGGATTAGATCTTTCAGCCCTAAATTTAATGCCAGCTGGGAAGCCCTAGGTAAGCAGGAGATACATTAAATTAGTCTTAAATAATTGAGCCTGAGACAACTTTGAGACATTCAGTGGACATGCCAAATAGGCATATAAGTCTGGACCTAAGAGGGCAGTTTCAGGCTGGATGTACAGATTTTAGTCAGAGCCGACTCTTTGTGACCCCATTGACTATACAGTCCATGGAATTCTCCTGGCCTGGATACTGGAGTGGGTAGTCTTTTCCTTCTCCAGGGGATCTTCCCAACACAGGGATCAAACCCAGGTATCCCACCCTGCAGGCAGATTCTTCACCAGCTGAGCCACAAGAGAAAGCCGAGAATACTGGAGTGTGTAGCCTATTCCTTCTCCAGAGGATCTTCCCGACTCAGGAATCAAACCTGGGTATCCTGCATTGCAGGCGAATTCTTTACCAGCTAAGCTATCAGGGAAGCCCAGATTTGGGAGTCATTAGCAAATAAATGGTGGTTGAAGACACAGTTTACCTGGAGGAGAGAACATAAACCGGAAAGAGAAGAGGGCCTAGGACTAAAGTCAAACTTTAATAGCCAGGTTGAGAAGGAAAAACTGGCAATGGAAGTGATTATGGAGGCGGAAGGAAACCCAGAGGATGCAGTACCAGTGAAATAAGGGGCTTATTTCATGAAGCAGGGAGTGATCAACAGCATCAACTTTTGCGGAGAGATTAGCTGGGGGTAAAAAATAGCCATGTGATTTAACAACGTGAAATTAACCCATGACCTTCGAGCTGCTTTGATGGAAAAGTAAGAGTGGAGCCAAGCTGGAGTGGGAAGAAGCGGAACTAGGATGAACTCACAGGGACAATGAGTGTTAAGATCTATTACAAAATCGGTCTCTGAAGTGGATGGGGGAGATGGAGGAGTAGATCTAGGAGGACTATGGGGTTGTGTGACATTGTTTTAAAAAGAGAGAGACTCAAGCATATATTTGTTCAACACATATCTATCACCTGTACTCAGACATTACCTTGTACTCAGCCCGATTTAGGCAACAGGGACGTAGCAAAGACTTAAGGAACCTTGTTCCAGTGGAATTCACTTCCTAGTGAGAAGGGACAGAGACAATCGCTAAACATATAAAGCATAACATGCCCACTGATGGTAGTGTGTGAAGACAAAAAAAAGTGAAGGAAGGTGATAGAAACTATCCATAGGGGGAATATTGTTTTATACAATGAATGGTCAAGAAAGACCTCTCTGGTGTATGGCTGCTAGATATCACACACACACACACACACACACACACACACACACGAAGATGAAGGATGCCCAGTCAAATTTGAACTGCAGATAAGCAACAAATACTTTCCAGTACAAGTATATCCACTGCAATACTGGGGACATACTTATACTAAAAGATTATTTGTTGTTCATGCTAAGTTGCTTCAGTTGCGTCTGACTCTTAGTGACTCCATGGACTGTAGCCCACCAGGCTCCTTTGTCCATGGGATTCTCCAGGCAAGAATACTGGGGTGGGTTGCCATTTCCTCCTCCAGGGGATTTTTCTGACCCAGGGATTGAACCCACGTCTCTTACATCTCCTGTATTGGCAGGCAGGTTCTTTACCATTAGCCCATTTGTTCACCCTGTATTTAACCCAGCAAGCCCACTCTGGTCAGATGGCATTTTCAATGTTTAATGTCAGTGGAAACTCTCCGGTTAAAAGAGGCCAGTTGAATACAAAGGAGAGAAGGGAAGTTGTGCTGGAGGGTGATCTGAAGCCCCTGAGGATCATGAAGGGATGGGATCCGAAAGCCAGGTATAGGGGTGGACCCCAGACAGTGGAAGGAAGAGAGAATGTGTGTGGATGGGCATGGTCTGTAAGCAAGGAAGGAGAAGAGGAAGGCTTCCTGGGTGATTCCTTTGATGTTTCTCTGGGAGTGGGATGGAAAGACAGGGGCTGAGACGGGGAGTGTGTGGCAGAGAGCCAGGTTGGAGATTGAATAGAATGGAGATACGAGAAGAAGAAGATCTTGAGTTGGCCTGCCAGGCTGAGAGCTCTTTAGGACTGAGGTTGATTATTCATGGTCTCCATTACACTTCCAGAGCACCCTGAAGGTGGGAGCAGAGACTCTCAGTCTACTCGCTGACCCCCTGCTCTACCCAACCCCAGGATCCTGTAGGGACTACTTGCTAAATACTCACACCCAGCATCCTCACCCTGGGGCTTCTCCAGAGAATTGGACCCATTAAACATTTAAGCTATTTTCCTTTAGCTGGAAAGATCGCTGTCCCTGTAGAAGCTACTTTAATAGCCCTACTTAGGAAAGGAGATAAAGTTGAAGATACTATCAAAAGAGACATTTATGGAGCATCTAATTTTGACACACAAACTCCATCTTCACAGCCTGAAGTAAACTGGAGATCTGGCAATTAACCTGCTAATTTGAACAGTATTGACAGTCAGTCACCATAGATAACACAGTAAACTTGACTTTTGGGGGTTTTGGCTTTTGTCTCAATCGTGTTTCGCTTTCTGCCTCTTATATGCTCCTTCCATGTGGCATCTTCCCATGTTTTATTTGCACACAGCGCATTTAAGAGAGGCAAGTCATTTTGAACAAGTCAAAACATATTTTATTCACTATTATCACTTTTCATGTCATAATCATATTGTTGCCTTCTTAACAAGCATAATAATTGCTTTGCATTATTTCATTTATATGCAGAACATTTTTACAGCATGTAGTTTCATGTTTCACAAACACAAGGCTGAATAGAGAATGTCTTCCAGAATGAGAGTAACTAAGCTGAAGGTAACTTTCTCTGTTTTCTCTGCTGTGGCGATTTCTCAGCAGGCCATTGCACGGGGCTCCTATCGGAGCAAATCAAGAGCTCAGTGGGCAGCAGCATTTAGTGACATGTCCCTTCTGTCTATGAACACTTGAGTGCATGTGAGATCAGCATCCAGCAGGAGACATGGAAACGTTCACCAATCCTGAAAAGACAGATTTGAGGTTGGATGACGGGAGCCTCTGAGAAGGCAATGGCACCCCACTCCAGTACTCTTGCCTGGAAAATCCCATGAATGGAGGAGCCAGGTAGGTTGCAGTCCATGGTCACTAAGAGTAGGACACGACTGAGCGACCTTACTTTCACTTTTCACTTTCATGCATTGGAGAAGGAAATGGCAACCCACTCCAGTGTTCTTGCCTAGAGAATCCCAGGGACGGGGAGCCTGGTGGGCTGCCATCTATGGGGTCTCACAGAGTCGGACACGACTGAAGCGACTTACCAGCAGCAGCAGACGGGAGCCTGGGGCTTCCCCTGTGGCTCAGCGGTCAAGAATCTGTTTGCAATGCAGGAGACCCAGGTTTGATCCCTGGGTCAGAAAGATCCCCTGAAGGAGGGCATGGCAACCCACTTCCAGTATTTTTGCCTGGAGAATCCCATGGACAGAGGAACCTGGTAGGCTACAGTCCATGGGGTCACAAAGAGTCAGACATGACTGAAGTGACTGAGCATGCACACCCACAGGCAAGGGGGGAGTTCTGTGCAAAGAGGCCCCTCTTCCCTTCCCCCAGGGTGAGACCAGCCTGAGAACCTTCAGAGACACTTCAGAAGCACTTTTTTTTTACATGTATGTATATATATATATATATATATACACACACACACTTTTTATTTTGTATTGGGGCAAAAGAAGGTGAGGTGTTAGTCACTTTGGTCATGTCTGACTCCTTGCGACCCCATGGAGATTCCTCTGTCCATGGAATTTTCCAAGCAATAATACTGGAGTGGGTTGCCATTTTCTCCAGGGGATCTTCCTAACCCAGGGATTGAACCTGTGTCTTCTGTATTGCAGGCAGATTCCTCACTAGGTGAGCTACCAGGGAGGCCCCTGGATTAGAGAATAGCAGATACATAAACCATGTGTCGATAGTCTCACAGTGAAGCAGAAGGGACTCAGCCATACATGTACCTCATATACATGTACCCGTTCTTCCCCAAACCTCCTCCCATCCAGGCTGCCACATGACATTGAGCAGAGTTCCATGTGCCATACTACCTTCTCTGGATGAATGTAAATAGAAGAGGCAATCTGTAAACAACCTTTAATCAGTGACTTAGAACTAAAAAAAAAGAGATGGAGTGGGGGGAGATATCAGGAGCTATCAGATATTTAAATAACATTTGATAGTTAAATATGTGATATTTGGCCTTCTTGGCTTCCCTGGGTCTCGTCCTCTGTGGACCTTTCCTCAGATTTTTACATGTGGAACTGCGTTCCCACCTGTTATCTGTAACCGCCTCATTCACACGCAGCTTGAGGCAGCATTTGTGAAGTGGGTGAAGGAGCAGAGGAGAATTCTCTCCAGGCCACATGTTAGGAAATGTTGTCTCTTACGTGTGAGAAAGACTGGTTCCCTGCCAGCTTTCTGGGTGTTTCTGTACAAAATCACTGTGGCCGATCAAAAGCCCGTGAGGAATCGCTGCCCGGTTGTGACTGGGATCTTTGTTTCTTTCACAGAGTCAGAGAGTTCAGACGAGAAAGAGACCAGCGTACGTTGACCTTGCCCAGTGGTCCCGAGATGTCCCACTGGCCTACACTGGTGGGTCACAATCACTTGTGAACAAAGTGTCAGAGTTTTGCATCAGAAGGATTAAAGATTATTTCCAGGTTAATGTCACGTTCCGTCAATTGCATTCTGATGTGTTTTCTTGCCTGGTGTCAAAGCAAAGGTGCCATTCCCGTAGTCTGCGTGTCTCTGTGACCGTGAGCTGTGCTTGTGAACAGTATCTCCCATGAAGACATGGAGGAATAAAGGTTGAGAAGTTAGTCACCCTGAGCTGATGGCTGTCTCACACCCACTGGCCTGCTGGTCAGGGTCAAGGCTCAGCTGCAGTGTTAGCAACACCCCTTCCAAGTACTTGGGGGTGTGGCCTCAGAGATCTAAGGGGCAGCCTGTGGTTTTGAACTTTTACCGGAGTGGCAAGTAGCAAAGGCTACTTGCCCTTGAACCTCTGTCTTTCAGCCCTTGGACAAGAAAAATGATTGCATTGGTTTTGAGGGGGATTACAAACCATATATGCCAACTCTGTCTTTTGGAGAAGGTCCCATTAAATGTCACTGCTTACCCTCAGACATGAAAGTGTGTTAGTCGATCAGTCATGTCCGATTCTTTGCAATCCCATGGACTGTAGCCCACCAAGCTCCTCTCTCCATGGGGATTCTCCAGGCAAGAATTCTGGAGTGGGGTGCCACTCCCTTCTCCAGGGGGTCCTCCTGACCCAGGGATCAAACCTGGGTCTCCCACATTGCAGGCAGGTTTCTTTATCGTCTGAGCCACCAGGGGAGTGCCTAAGACATGGAAGGAAGGCAGATTCTGTTTTGTACCATCTCTTGTGTTGAACAAACAAAATGAAGTGGAGAATGGTCCAGTTAATCAACATTAATTAACACATATAAGGAACTTGGAAATTTAAAGCCAAGACTCACATGTTCCTCTTAAAAGCAGGCTTGCTTTTAAGAATATTACTGCTCCATTTTATTTTCAATTTGTGGATAGCATATCAGAGATAGAATATTCAGCTTCTGCCTTCTTAGTAAAAATTCCAATTCTGTCCTTTGACAAAAAAAGACCTGCTGTTACTCCACTGCTAGTTCAGGGACAATTTAAGGCAAACATAACAGACACATATACAAAACAAAGAAACAAAAGCTCATCTTTATGCTCTGTATCAGAGCACATCAATACACCTTTTTTTCACACACTTGACTGTTTAGTTTTTAACCTTCAATGCTGATTTACTTATAAGAATAAGGTATGGGATTTAAATAATCTGCTTTAGAATATAAATTATCAGCTGAATAAGTAGAGGTTACTCATTGGATAAAAACGAATTTTCCCCTTTGAGAGAACCCATTATATGTTGCCTTGTACATTCAGCTATCAACAGTTTCTTCTAAATCCATGCAATAAATCAGCTTTCAAATGATGGTGGTGACTGCCTTGCAAGAGGCATAATACTTCTTTCTCTGTATATCTACTGAGTGTTAAATACATTGAGAGCTTAGAAGGTAAAACCAACAGAGTTAGGTCATTTATATTTGGTCAATAATGAAAAGAATCCACTATATTTAAACCAAACCTTACAAAACACTTCTCATGTAGTATTTCCCTTGGATTTTACAAAAGACTATAGAAAAAGGAATCGCTAAACAAATTATGTAACATCCAGGCAATGGAGCATTTTGCAACCCTTAAAGCAGGATCAGTATGAAGTGGGATGGTGCCACACTATTGAGTAAAGGAATAAATTACAAAACAACATGTACAGCATGATTCCATTTTCATTAAAAATGGTCATGTGTGACTTTTACATACATTTAAGTAAATATATATTATGTCTTGGCATGGGCCTAGAAACTATGCCTCGCGCTCTGGGATGACAGTGAAGGGGAGGAGAAGGAAACACTGCCCCTCCCTCTTCAGAAAGCACAGGGCTTCCTTCATGGCTCAAATAGGAGGTAATCCACCTGCCAGTGTCGGAGACCGGGTTCAATCCCTGGGTCAGGAAGATCCCCTGGAAAAGGGCATGGAAACCCACTCCAGGATTCTAGAGAATCCGTGGACAGAGGGACCTGGCAGGCTGCAGTCCATAGGGTCCCAAAGAGTTGGATAGGACTGAGCAACTATCACTTTCAGAAAGCACAAAGTATGAGCGATTTGACTGTTTTCTGTCTTTCTGCATTTTCACATGCAAAACTTTCCAAAAATATTGTCTTCAGTTTGAGGATGAAAAAGCAAGGCTCAGATTTTAAATGATTCTTACAGTCAGGCCACGTACTCTTCGAGCCCAGGCCTCCCAATCTGATTCTGCAGCAGCGGCTCTGGCTACCATATGCCCAGAACAGAGCGTCTGAACTGTTGACTAGGTTGGGAAAGATCTACCATTCAGTGTTCCTTCATAAGACTTCTTGGTCTCTAGCAACCAAGTGTTAGCCTAGTTAGCATATAAAAATATAAAATATAAGCTGCTAACTGCCTGTATTTTCTTTCTGGGAAGAAGGCAGCCTACTTGAGTGTGTCCGGATGGAAACCCGGAAATTTGTGTTCCGACCCGAGTCACACGTGTGGGGTGAACCCCCGAACACTGTATCTCAGTTTCCTCACCTGTGAAAATATTGTGCTGACCTACTTTCCCGGGATCACTGGGTGGGCCACTTCATGATTTAAAACTGCTTTGAAAATACAAAGCTCCATTGAAATTGTTTGTCAAGGGTTCCTCCTGGCTTCACCTTCCTTCCTTCTCATGCCCTTCTCTGGCATGTAAGCCCTCCAGACTTGGTGTTTTTCTAATCAAAAAGCATACAAAATTAAGCAGTAATTTTCAAATCAGAAATATGTCCTCCAATATTTGGTTCAAATGAGAATGGAGTCATTCTTTCCCTTAAACCTGAATAAAAAATGTGTGTGTGTGTGTGTATACATGTTTAACACAATTAAGCAGAAGCTCATTGGATCTGGAGGCAGCTTGCAGTGCTCGCATCATGAGGGCACATCTCTGGCTTCATGTGGCATTGTGAGGCTTAACATCACCTGGACAGTAGGGTTTAGTGGCACAGACTGAGGAGGGGAGGCAGAAAGTGTTTTCACTTCTTCTCTCTCGCCTCACTCACTTTTTAAAAATTTATTTATTTTTAACTTGAGGATAATTGCTTTACAGTATTGTGTTGGCTTCCACCATACATCAATATGAATCAGCCATCGGTATACATCTGTCCCCTCCCTCTTGAACCTCCCTCCCATCTCCTATCCCATCCCACCCCTCTAGGTTGTCACAGAGCCCCGGGTTTGAGCTCCCTACATCATACAGCAAATTCCCACTGGCTATCTATTTTACACATGGAGGTTTATTTGTCTCCATGCTACTTCCTTAATTCCTCCCACCCTCTCCTTCCCCACTGTGTCTGCAAGTCCATTCTCTAGGTCTGTGCCTCCACTGACAGATGAACGGATAAAGAAGTTGTGGTACATATATGCAATGAAATATTACTCATTCACTTTTGCTGCCTGTCCCATGACTGCCCTCACCCCAGTCTATGGGGAGGTGGTGACAAAGGATCAATAAAGCACCATGGAAATAAAAAGAAGAAAAAGAGAGCAGGGAAGGGAAACCAAGAGTTTACAGGAGCTGCTTTCAACAACTCAAATATTGGTGAATGAAAGTCTCCACCAAGAACAGAGCGCCTTCTCCTTCCACCTCCCACCCTGCCGGGGCTGCGGGCCGGCGAGAGGAGATGTGGGTGGTCACAGCGTAGGTCTGCCCCATGGAAAATGTTCACCTGGTGCAGCACAGACCTGGGGAATGCCAACCCTCTGAGTTACAGCTGGAATCCCTTCAATCACTCTCTCTTGTTTTATATTTGAATATTTCTGACATTTTCTCAGTATTAATCCTGAGTTTGGGGTTGGTAAAAATGCCTTTCTCCGAATACATCATTCTTTCCTTGGGCCATAAACATCCTGTCACTGTCCCAATACCTACACCTGTGTGCAGCAGGGAACTCAGAAGCGTGAATGAACACGGTTCTCCATGCTGTCCAGCGTGTGTCGGCGGTTCTGCGATTCTGGGATTCTGTCTCCAGACTCCTGCCAGCTGACTCTGGCGATGGGCATGCTTTTGGTTTAGAGGGTTTCTTTGGTTCATGATCATCCCTAATGCATTCATGAAGACCTCACAAAACCCATTTTAAGAAAAAGAGAACTGATTCGTTTTCCTCTCCAACATGCTCTCAGACTCAGGTTGTGTTTTCTTAGATTCTTGAGGGAGAAAGGAATCTCTGTGCATTTCTTGCCCAGTCACCCAATGGGTTTCCAAAATGCCTCCCCAACTTCTCCACGAGGTGAGCTCCCAGTCTCTGGTTGAAGCTCTTTCCTTCTTGGAACAGCTCTGATGGAAAAGCCTCTGCCACAAGGAGTGGGGGCCACGGTGGCTTGGGCACAGGTCCACCCTGGAGTTCTGCTCCTGGGACCATGGAGAATAAACCTAGTCTCTCTTGAAAATGACTTTCACATGCCTCCTCCATCTCATAAGTTGTCCTCAAGTCTTTTGTCCTCCTGACTGAACAGTCTTGCTCCCTTCCTTCCACTAAACAGCTGCCTGGCTGCTGCAGGTGTCATGGCCTGTGGGACAGAGAAGAAGCCCTCTGAGTCCTAGAACCCCATCAGGCCTGTGGATGGAAGAAATGTGAGCATCCATGCCTTCTCTCCTTTGCACCCAAGAGCCCACACCCAGTACTTCTGCTGAGGGCAGGCACTCAGGCCATGTGCCCATCTTCCTTCCCTCCATCCGAATATGCCCTAAGGGGCAGGGTGCCCACTTCACACCTTCTCCCTCTCTGAGGCCTGAGCAAGGGTGAGGGTGGGCATCAGGAACTGACGGACACAGTCCCTTCATGATGTCATCCTCAGAAGGAATCAACTCAATCTTTGGGTCACCCCACTCAGGTTTAAAATTCCAGGGAGCACTGAGGAAACCAGAAGGGAAAGAGACACGTGTACCCCAATGTTCATCGCAGCACTGTTTATAATAGCCAGGACATGGAACAACCTAGATGTCCATCAGCAGATGAATGGATAAGAAAGCTGTGGTACATATACACAATGGAGTATTACTCAGCCATTAAAAAGAATACATTTGAATCAGTTCTAATGAGGTGGATGAAACTGGAGCCTATTATACAGAGTGAAGTAAGCCAGAAGGGAAAACACCAATACAGTATACTAACGCATATATATGGAATTTAGAAAGATGGTAACGATAACCCTGTATATGAGACAGCAAAAGAGACACTGATGTATAGAACAGGCTTATGGACTCTGTGGGAGAGGGAGAGGGTGGGAAGATTTGGGAGAATGGCATTGAAAAAAAAAAAAAAAGAATGACAAAATGATTTTATTTCATTGGAAACTGAAAATAGGTCAATTAACATTTTTACTTATTTGTAAAAAAGCAATTTCTGATTTATTGATAGTTTTTCTCATAGTTTCCTTTTAATACAGCCTTTTTGGGAAAAGACAGGGAACTTAACTACCCATAATTGGTTCTGGCAATACATACATAGTCACTGGGACACATTATAATTGAGATTTTTCCCAAGGCAAAAAAAAAAAAACATAAAATTCCAGGGAGGCAAAGTTTGATTGTCCAGCAGTAGGCAGGCCTCCTTGGTTGACACAAGGACTCTGCTGGACTTGGGGGACATCATGCTAGTTTTCCTAGAGCAGGGAGAGTGAATTCCCAGTGGACCTAACAGCTGTCTATTAGTACAGGCGACATCATTCCTGTTTTATTTTTTCCAGCTTCAAGTGCACTTTATTTCACATTGAATAAAATGTAAAATAATGGACCTCAAGCAATCATTTTACTGATTAAATAGTCAACTTACACAATTAAATGGACTGAAATTATGACTAATTATAAGCATAATGATGAGAACACAGATTCAGGAAGCCCAGACTAATGTGACATAATCTTTGTTTTACAGATTAGGAAACTGCAACTCAGAGAAGCTGTGCAGATCTCCCCAGGTTACACAGGAAATAAGCGGCAGGGCCAGGGTTTCAACCTAGACCCTTCGGACTCTATCAAGTCCAGGTGCCTCCCATTCCTCCTTGCTGCCTGTTTGCCTGACCTGCGTATGGATACTGATATTTGGAGTTGAGCTATGCCTGGTAGGAGAAGAAGGGGGTGACAGTGGGTGAGGTGGTTGGACGGCATCACCGACTCAATGGACATGAGTTGGAGCAAACTCTGGGAGAGAGTGGAGGACAGGGAGCCTGGCATGCTGCAGTCCATGGGGTCGCAAAATCAGACATGACTGAGCAACTGAACACCAATGCCTGGTAGGCGGAAAGTCTGCTGTCAGTCCTATATCTGGGTCATCCTCCTTAGTTCCCATCCCAGTTCTTTGCAGACAGCTCCAGAAACATCTTTCTGTCCCTTAGCAGGAGACTATTTTGCTATGAGGAAGTAGCCATGTTCTGCTTGCCCTAATAGGAGCAAGAGAACAGCCAACTACAGCCCTTCCCTCCAGTTTCTCCCATGTTTTGCCCTTAGGACCAACACACAATGCTCCTTTCTCTACATGCTGACCTTCTAAATATTTGAAAAGAGCTATCTGTCCCACCCAGATCTTCTTTTCACAAAGCTAAATATTCCCGTTTCTTTAATGATTCCTCATACTGCCATCCCATATGACCACATGGGGATAATTTCCATATGTCGGCTAATTCTCCAGAACTTACATCAGATGAGAATCTGGCTCTGTATGAAAAGAAACTATTTCCTCTTGCTTTCTCTTTCTGATTCATTAGATTTCACATAAACCTTTCTGATGACTACCTGCTGTTTTCCAATTCAGCTGCAACCCAGTATGACTCACTAGGCAAAATTCCTTTTCTTCAGTCTTCGTTCATCATTTCCCACCAACCCAGAGCCTGGAAAGTCTCCCCTCAGAAGTGCTAGCCCATGGGCAATGTATGTCCACTAAAAACGCCGGGCTTGATTCGGTGCCCTGTTTCAGTTTATACATAGTCATATGACTTTTTAAAATCAAGGTTTTTGTTCAATGTAAATAATTTTAAGTTTGAACAGCTGTAATCACATCCTCCAAAGAAAATACCCTGGAAATTGGCTGAGGGTGTTGCATGCCAGAGTCTCCCCCTCAAATCTCTTTAATTGTTCTTTCCATTTTTCAGAAAAGAAACGAGAGATTTGAAAATTGTTTGAGGTTTTGAGCATTTACAGGGCATTTCCTCACAAAGACATTAGTTTCTGAAACAGTGTCTGATTATATAAATAGTCATGGGACCTCCAAGTTTGAGCTGGAAGACAGGGAGAAGAGGGAGACTTGCAAATGGAGGGAAAGCAGTTGAGGATTGTTCTGGTCTGAATCTTACAGGTAGGCAGCTTGGAAGACTGGTGCTGGCATGTTGTGGAATTAAATGAATACATGAAGAGTTGGACTGAATGACTCCATATACTAGGCTCAGCCTGTGATCAGCCCAATCAAATATTCCTATCCTCTTACTCTTCAAATCATGATTCAAAATTCACCATTTCCAATCTGCATGTCATAGAAAATGAGCTGAACTCAAACAGCAGCACTTATTGTCAGTTCTGCAATCAATGAACTATGTATCTTTTTTTTTCAAATATCTTTAAAAAAATTATTTATTTGTTTGGCTGTGTGAGGTCTTAGTTGCAACATATAAGATCTGCATTCTCCATGCAAACTTAGTTGTGGCATGTGGGATCTACTTCCCTGAGCAGGGATTGAACCAGAGCACAGTCTTAGCCACTGGACCACCAGGGAGGTTCCTGAACTATGTATCTTTGAACAACTTACTACATAATTTTGAAGACCTTTTCCATAGAATCGTTGGTCGGTAACCATCTCTCTAGAGAGATGATATTTAAAGATGAATCTGTGCTGAGTGGAAGGAGCCGTTTCTATTGCTCTATGGTGTTATTTCACCTGGAACAAAGACTGAGTTTCTGTGCTTCATTGACCTCAGTAAATGTGGGCTGCAGAATGAATTGCTAAACCAAGCCGGTAGCTTCTGTGGTCACTGGTCATCAGGTTTACGGAATGCAGAACCGAACCCTAGAACTAGAAGACTCATTAGAAATCATCTGGTGCAAACCTTTGCCTGTTGCAAAAATTGCCTCCACAACAGCTCTGAGCAGAGGCATTTAAGGTGGCAGCTGCTTCAGTACATAAGGGTAGGGTGCCCTACCACCTTCCAATGCAGATCATTCCATCCTGAGATGATTCTAAACATTATACCCTTTCTGTATTGAACTGAAACCCAGCACCTCTTGGTGAGGCTTATGCCCTCTAGAGCCACAGAGAATAATACCTGCACTGTCCCTGAACTTTCCAATTTCTTTCAACCGTTCTTTATATTACTTAATTCCCAGACCCCTGACTTCCTTGGCCACCTTTTCAGTGTGCATAATTTGAATCTGGTCCTTCTGCTGTGTAAGCATCCCAGATATGTAGAAGTCTAGAGTAGAAGCTCTATGAGGGCCAAGGCTGTGTTTGTTTCTCTAGCAACTAGTAATGCCTGAAATGTTGTTGATACTCAAAGAATATTTTCTGAATGAACGACTCCGACCCTTTCTTTAGTTGCCTTGTATAGCACTCCAAAGAATGTCGCAAGTCCGCTTTCCTCCTAAGAGGATGGGAAATTATACCCTTTGTGTTTAATTTGAATAAAGAGACCCTCTCTTTCTCACAGGCAGAACCAGGTTAGACTTGCTGAAAGGCTGATAACATATGCTTTAAAATGTTAAACTATGTAGAAACATTACTAGAGAATAAGTTAGACGTTGGCAACTTTGGCTCGACATGTGTTGTACTGATGTTTTTCAATACCTTTGTGATTCATATAGTTTTCTAGGCTCTTTTGATTAACAAGAGAAAAACTTACAAATCAGCAAGAAGAGGAACTGTGGAGTCTTGCCTTACTCAGAATAAGTAATCACCTGAACTCTGCAGAAGGTCACCCCTGGCACTTGGCGGCACAGCAGAGCAGACAGTTCACTGCTTCCTTTGTTGTGCACCCCTTAACTGATTTCGGGGATGAGTGGGAGTAAATCACAGCTGTTGAATTCATTAATGTTCACTCGAAAAGCAAAGAGCACAGAAGTCCTGTGATTTCCTCTCAACATTCCCAGGCCCCATGGACAGACTCTGGCTCGTCCTTGACCAACAGAAGACCCAGGTCTTCTCTCCACCGTGGCCGAAGGCGGTCTGTGGCTTCCCTCTCTGGGAAAGTGCTGTGATCAGCAGGCATCTCCATCTGAGGAAGAGGAAACAGTCTACTAATGGGATTTCGTGTCCTTCCATAAAACCACTTCCAGTTTTAGCGAAACTGAGTTAATGTGAACATATTTTTCTGTGGTACTGTCTCTCAGTGAGCTTTCTGTGTGTGTGCGTGTGTGTGTGCGCGCGCGTGCGCTTGTGCGTGTGTGTGTGTGTGTGTGCGCGCTCGTGCGTGTGTGTGCGTGTGTGCGTGTGTGCGTGTCTGTATAGGCATGTGTGCTTTGTTTTGTTTTAATACTCTCACAAACAGCCAGAGACTGCAGAGGGCATGGCCAATCAGTCCTCTAGTTCCTGGCAAAGAATCACAAACTGCTGGAAATCAGCTTTAAAAGCTTTTTTGGCCCCTCACATTATGATTTAGCTAAACCTAACAAGGATCTGAGTCGGGGAAAGGAAGCAGTATGTTTTCCAAGGAAACTAGCCTGAAACTATATAGAGACATGGTATCTACAAATTCTGGAAAAAGAAAGAAAAAGAGAGTACTCAATATCTTCTTCTCTTCCTAAAGTTTGAAATAACCCTTAAAGCCAATATAATTACAGCATTTATTTCTAATCAACATCTTTTTTGTCAGCTTTTTTCCACCTCAACCTCATATAACCTCTGCCGCTAAAAACCACCTCGTTTAAACTAAAAAAATAAAAGGTGTTTCCACAGTGGTTCATTGGTAAAGAATCCGCCTGCTAATACAGGTGACCCAGGTTTGATCCCTGGTCCGGGAAGATTCCACATACCATGGGGAGACTGAGGCTGTGTGCAAAAAAAAAAGACTCATGATCATATATGATTCTAGTTTTTTAGCAAAGACCTACAGTTTATTATAGAAAAAAATAAATGACTAACAACAAAATCTGTTCTTTACTTGGTGATCCTGGGCTGAGTTTTTCTCAGATGACTTCGGTTTGTTTTCACTGGGAAGCAATACCTATTGAGGAACAGGGTTCTGTCTGAAAAGAGATGATAACAAGTCACAGAAAAGATTAAATGTCCACCAACAAGGTTTTCATTTTTCCCAAACTTCCTAGACCAAAACCTCTCTAGACCTGTCTGTAACTCCCGCAGAAAGATGTCACTGCGGGCTCTCCTTGGCTGTCCTCCTTCGAGTTCCTGCTTTTCCTAAGGCTCTTGGTTGGAATTGTCCCCTGCTAAGTTCCAGCAGCCTGACTCGCCCTAGGGACTGGAGTGGAAGGGCCTTCCACACTGTGAAGTTCAAGGCTTCTGTAAAAGAAGGTCAGACAGCGTAACCACAACTGGGGTTAAATAAAGACCCAGGGGAAAAGGCAAAATAATTCTGGGGCCAACTCCCAGGTTTTACTGAGGACTTGTTGACTTCAGTTTTCTTTTCTGCTTTTATTCAGATAAAAGGTTCAGTGTAAGGTGTTTATATGTGACTTCTTGACCTCCTAAGTGATTGCTTATAAGTATGCCATGGGAAGACTTTAATCCCAAGCTATCTCTCTAGCATCACATCTTACAATTTTTGGTGTGGAGAGCTGAAGATGCCATTGTAATGTTATTTACTTGTTTATGGTTCTGTCTCTCCTGCTCAGCTGGAAACTTTATCAAAGGCAAGAACTCTGTCCTTTGTGTCTTTTTTTTTTTTATCCCCAAAGCCTTGTTTAATGCCTGGCACATAGCCAATAAGTATTTGCTGAATTAATCCATGAAGGTAAATTGAAAGGATGCCATCGACTTTAATTGTTATTACTGGCAAGACTTTCTGTGGGCAAATAAATGCCTCCACTACAGCTCTGGTAACCACTGTGTCTTTTGGGGCCCAGTGTTAAGCCCTTTTTCCATTTTTCCTCCCAAGCATGGAGCCTGAGAAGGCTCAGCTTGATTTCCAGAGTTGGATCACGCTGAGTGCAGACCCCGGTTCCATAATCCGTTTCTTTCTGAGGCTGTTGGCATCTTTAGAGTCAGGAAGTAACATCTGCTTCAGTGAGCTGATTACCAATGAGGAAAAAAAAGAGGTAAGGGGCAGCATTAGGTGGGGTCTGGCTCTGCTTCAAAGCCGGCATATGGCTTGTATCTTAATGAGAGAGTTTACATATTCAGGAAAGATACATCTGAAGGGCACATTAACTGGTTCAAGACCAATGCAGTGTTGTTGACTAGCTTGCTCTGAGTCAATGGCACACTGTCTGGTAAAAGCTGCCTTCTCAGTCCTCATTGATTCACTGTGGCTGGAGCCCTGTTTGCCTCAAGCCAGGATAACGACAGTGATTCCTCCTGTGATCCACCCTCCTGGGGGTCTCCGCACCAAATCCTGTTCCATACACTAGAATGTTAATATCCCTGAAATACCATCTTCATTTGCTTAAAAAGTTGTTTTCTGGCATTTAAGTATATCCATGAAGCTCTGGTCTTAATCCATATTTTCATTCTACCTTCTGACAGACTTCCCAAACCAACGCTCCATCCCACCAGCCTGGTCCACTCACTCAGGCATGGTCTCCTGATTCTTTCCTGCCCTGCTTGTTGGTCCTGTTAGTCTGCAAGTCCTGTTTCCACTGCTTCCTGTCTCCAAGCCCTGCCCACCTATCCAGGTTCTCTTTAAGCTTTATCTGTTCCACAAAGCCTTCTGTCATCATTCAAATCCTCAGCAGCACGTCCTCTGAACACTTATGGAACTACTGGATACTGGGAAGGGACTAATGCGTACTGTAGTTTTAAAAACTTATCTATTTAGTTTTGGTTTCCCTAGGTCTTTGCTGCTCCATGAGGGCTTTCTCTAGCTGCGGCGAGTGGTGGCTGCTCTGTGTTGCAGCGCATGGGCTTCTCAGTGTAGTGGCTTCTCTTGTTGCGGAGTGTGGGCTCTAAGGTGCACGAGCTCAGGACTTGTGGTGTGTGGCTCTAGGGTACGTGGGCCTTAGCAGTTGCAGCACACAGGCTCAGCAGGTGCAGCTTGTGGGCCCTGGAGTGTGTGGGCTTCAGTACTTATGGCACATGGGCTTAGTTGCTTCATGGTATGTGGAATCTTCCCAGACCAGGGATTTAACCCATGTCCCCTGCATTGGCAAGTGGGTCCTTATCCACTGTGCCACCAGGGAAGTCCTAATGTGTACTATATTTAAAGTATCCTTGGATTCAACTATATTCAGCGGGATAGAGCATAGTTTCTTTGAAATCTGAGTGTTGGCTCAGTCCCATGTGGAGAACTCCTGTGGTACAGAAACCAGAGACTCAGTCTAATGAGATAAAACCAGTATTTCAGGATGAGATGCTCTATCCACTTCGTCCCCTTCGTCTCTTCCAATCATTGTCACGTTTAATCTCAGAGTTATGTCCTGAGGATGAGTAGTAGCAGTCAGAGAAAGGTTTTAGTCTTAGGAGGACTCCACTCTGAAGAACTGGAAGATCTAGGTGAAAAGAATCTGCTATTTGAATGGTGATAGCTTGCAGTGGGATGAGCTCGAGTGGTAGCTTGAGCGGTTTGGATATAGGGAATGGTGGCAGAATGAAGCTGAGTTCCCCAAGGAAAAATGGGTAGAAACGGATGAAGGAGAGGATCCCAAGGGAAAGGGTGTGTCCAGGCATCCATGCCACACAGCACAGCGGAAGGTGGCTTATGAGAACAGCAACACAGGCAACAAGAGCCCATCCTATCCTTTGGACTCTATGGATTTCCGGGAACTTTGAGTAAGACTGGATTATTTCTGGTGGTGAACTGATCATGTACCCATTTTCAGGAGATGTAGAAGATAAGGGTTGGGATACTCAGCCCTTAGGTGAAGATACTTCTAGCCCTTAGGGACTAGATCTGAGGGCTCTACCTCAGAGATTCTCCTATGGAAAACAGGAGGAAGAGGCGGTGGTGATGGTGGTGGTGGGATGAATATAATATTGATAGAAAATTAGCTGGTTGGTTCATGGTGCCATAACAGAAGGGAAAGCCATTTATCTAATGGCAGTTACATACATTTTGGTGGAAATGCCTAGAAGAAAATAACTTCTAAAGTGCTAAACTTAGCATCTAAGCCTTGCCACTTATTCCACAAGTACTCTTGGTGCTCATAAGATAAGATCTTGTTTTTAGAATACATGTTTTTCAAGCTTTTTTGATGGCTACCTGTACTAAAAAATATCCTACACAGGCTATGTTTCACAGAGGGGGAACCAAACGTTACTAAGAATAAAGACAATGCATTTTGGTATTTTCTAATCTGGTAAAGTCTTTGGACTGTGAAGACAGCTGAGCACTGAAGAATTGATGCTTTTGAACTGTGGTGTTGGAGAAGACTCTTGAGAGTCCCTTGCACTGCAAGGAGATCCAACCAGTCCATCCTAAAGGAGATCAGTCCTGGGTGTTCATTGGAAGGACTGATGCTGAAGCTGAAACTCCAATACTTTGGCCACCTCATGCGAAGAGTTGACTCACTGGAAAAGACCCTGATGCTGGGAGGGATTGGGGGCAGGAGGAGAAGGGGACAACAGAGGATGAGATAGCTGGATGGCATCACTGACTCGATGGACATGAGTCTGAGTGAACTCCGGGAGTTGGTGATGGACAGGGAGGCCTGGCGTGCTGCGACTCATGGGGTCGCAGAGTCAGACACGACTGAGCAACTGAACTGAACTGAAAGTCTTTTTAAAAGGAAAAATAAATGCTGATCAAGACTTACTAAATTACCTTCATGACCCACTAATGAGAAAACTATGTCAGAGCAATTAAGCATGGCTGACACAAGACCGTAAGACAAAAGTGGGGAGAGACCCAGCAAACCTAGTTCCAAGTATGTTCGAATGGATCGTCAGGGGTGGTATTGGGAGAAAATTTAAAAGGCTTCTTATGCCCCTTAAAATACATCCTCTGTTGTTTAACCCTTTAGGTACAGGCAAAACTCCTTAAGAAATCCCACAAGGTTGGAAGGAGTGCTTAGAGACACGGGGGATAACCTTGAATCTGAGAGTCTACACCTCATTCCACAGCAGTTCTTGGAGGGAGAAAAGATGTTCATAGCAAACCAAATTTGACTCTCTGAAGGCAGGACTGCATCTTCTATTCCTTTCTGTACCCAACATGGGGCTTTTCATGAGAAAAGTACACAAGAAAACACTGGCTCACATGTTTGGAGACTAATCAGTTCTAAAACAGTGACTTTCAACTTTTGAAGTGTATCTTTCCTTTTAATAAACACTCTCAAATCTCTGATTGTATACCCCAGACTCTGATCCTAGACTTTCTCTTACTTATCACTCCATTGTTGCTTACTTAAAGATTAATAGAAGATGAAAGGAACATTTGTGAAAAACTATTAAGCTTCAAGCACATAGTATATGATGTCATTTAAATTGTGTAGCAATTTTATGAGATAGATACTGTTTCCCCCATTTTGGATGGACAAACTGGAGCCCCATGGGATTAGAAGATTTGATCAAGGACTCAGAACTAGGGTGTTCCAAGGCCAGAATCATCATGCCTAGATGATTCTGAAGCCTGCCTTCTTCTCATGCCTTCAGAATAGGTCAGACATGGAAGTCAGGCCTTTGGGGCCTTGGTGGAATGAACAGTGATCTGGGTACAAGTGTCAGCTCTCCTAAAACTCTCCTTGTAGCCTGGGTTTATTGGTCAACCCTTCTGAGTCTCAGATTTCCATTTATAAAATTGAGGATCATGCCCTCCTCACAATAGCAACACTGTGAAGATTAAATGGGATCATTTATATGAACTGCAAACTGGTTGATTTTATAAATATGAGATGTGACTGGGTGCCTTGGTTTTGTCTAAGGGATGATGGTAAATGTGACAACTTTTATAAATCACCTGGCATCCTGCCTGAAAAAAATGATGAATTTCGATACATTTTTCTATCCTTTTCTTCTTTCTTAAGGTGTGTATGACAAATCTACTCTGAAATAGCCCAAGAAAAGTATACAAATAAATACTAGGCTGGCAAGATCGAAGACAAACATGCCAAGGGTCCTAGCAAGAAGGCAGGTCCAGAGCTTGAGAGCCCAAACTTGCAAGATACATGCTCACTGACAGCTTCTCCTTTAGAGTCCTGTCTGCAGATGACACGAGTGGCATCCAGTGTGTGAAGGTTTAAATCCAGGTTGCCAAGCAGCAGTTTCAGAAAAATAAAAAATTGCTTTTGAAAAATAAATAGAAAGCTGGCTTCAAGCAGCCTGTCTGTCTCTGTCCGTTGGGTAACTCCCACGGTGTGTGTTAGCTTAGATGGGAAAGATCAAGGGAAGAGGAGATAGTTTTGTTTTTATTCAATTCAGGGTCATTAATGATATTTAACTGCTTTCCAGTACCAATAGGCGTGACCCAGTGGTCTCCCAGGTCTCTGCGTGTCTCAACTCTCCCTCTCTACACTACAGTGTGTTACAGATTCCACAACTAGACTCTCCAGGTTTCCTGAAGTTCAGAGGACCAAGGGATAAAGACCTGCTCTTCCAAAATCCTTTCTTCTCCTGCATTTCTGCCATAGCTGCTGGATTTCGAAGCTTCCTTTTTCCTATCTCTTCCTCTCAAGTTCATTTTGTAGACATCTTCCTCTCTGTATGCATTTTGCCCCCTAGTTCAGAGGGAAACTCTGCTTGAGAGTGTTTCTGAAGAGAATTCCTAGCCCTAGCTCACAGAAAACAGAATAGAAGGAATTTTGCTCAAGTCACTGCCAAGGGCCAATTTCAAGATGAAGCACAGAGAACATTTTTCTGGTGTCAAAGGACTCGGACCCTCTGAGATCATGGACAAAGCTAAGAAGACCTTAGTGTATCTCTCAGGGCTGTGAGAATCAAGGGAAATAAGCATGCTACCAGCGGTAAACATCAAGCTACTAGAAGTAAACATGCCTTGTCATATATAAAACATTTTACAAATGCAAGAGTGTTTTTGTGTCAGAGGCTAGAGAGTCCACGACTCACCCCTCCCCTTTTCTATGTTCAGACTGACAGGGAATACGTGTAACGATAACAAGCCAAAGAGAACAGTACAGACTGAGAATAGACTTTGCAACTGACAGAGAAAACACCCACTGTTCCTCACAATGCAAGTGCTGAGAACACAGAGATCAGAGAACACAGGGTGACCTTGAGGCTGGCATGGAGTCATTCTGACACTCACCTGAGTCCAGACCATAGGGTTTACTTGACAGGTTGACTCCTACTGAGGAGTGGCCTCCAAGTCTCCTTACCCACTCAGCTGGGGACCTGGGCGCAGTGTGAGCTACAGTGTTGAGAGATTCTGTCCATTCTATGACACCAGTTCTGACCAAGTCAGCTCACTCTTCCTCTTATGGGGTGAGGGAAGGTCCCCAACAATCCCCAAGGGAAGAGAGAGGGCAGAATACCAGTGGAGATATAGGAAGTGAGGTGGGGAATAAAAAAAAAAAATGTTAGTTGCTCTGACTCTTTGCAATCCCATGGACTGCAGCCTGCCAGGCTCATCTGTCCATGGAATTCTCCAGGCAAGAATACTGGAACGGGTCACCATTCCCTTCTACAGGGGCTCTTCTGACCCAGAGATTGAACCCAGGTCTCCTGAATTGCAGGCAGATTCTTTACTGTCTGAGCCACCAGGGAAGCCAAAGTCCTCCCCTTTTCAACATATCCTACAGGGTGCAATGGGATCATAATTTTCCATACAAAGCAAAAAAAAAAAAAAAAAAAATTAATTCAGGGAACTGACTTCCCTGTTGCATTCAGCGGAGAGCAGAGTCCAAAATCCCTTAGTTGGCATGAAGAGTTCTCTGTGTGACTTCTGCTGAGCTTTCTATTTCTCCTGTGGCCCTGGTGAACCCCACAGTCTGGTCAACAGGAACTACTTTGTCTCTCTGCTCTCGTCCTTCAATTACCCTCCCTAGATTTGGTTCACTGTGATTAGTTTGGAAGTGTTTTTTAAGCAAAAGCACAAGTTCAGGATCAAGAGAGATAGAGGACAAGAGACTCCTAATGGGCAGATTAAAGGGCAGTGAAGAAGCATTTAGGTTGTTTTGATGAGTTATGTTTACCCAATATATCTACTTGCAGTAGCAAAACATACATAGAGATATTAAAAAGTTTTATTACTGAAATTCACATAAGAAACAATTTGTTGTGACCTTAAATTTATTTGTCAACAAAGGTCCATCTAGTCAAGGCTATGGTTTTTCCAGTGGTCATGTATGGATGTGAGAGTTGGACTATAAAGAAAGCTCAGCACAGAAGAATTGATGTTTTTGAACTGTGGTGTTGGAGAAGACTCTTGAGAGTCCCTTAGACAGCAAGGAGATCCAATCAGTCCATACTAAAGGAGATCAGTCCTGGGTGTTCTTTGGAAGGACTGATTTTGAAGCTGAAGCTCCAATACTTTGGCCACATGATGCGAAGAGCTGACTCATTTGAAAAGACCCTGATGCTGGGAAAGATTGAAGGCAGGAGGAGAAGGGGACGACAAAGGATGAGATGGTTGGACGGCATCACCGACTCGATGGACATGAGTTTGGGTAAACTCCGGGAGTTGGTGATGGACAGGGAGGCCTGGCGTGCTGCAGTTCATGGGGTCACAAAGAGTCGGACACAACTGAGCAACTGAACTGAACTGAACTGAACTAAATTTATTAGCCATAACCTCCTTTTGAGCTTCCCAGGTGGCCCAGTGGTTAAAGAATTCACCTGCAGTGCAGGAGATGCAGGTTTGATCCCTGGGTGGGGAAGATCCCCTGGAGGAGGGCATGGCAACCCACTCCAGTATTCTTGCCTGGAGAATCCCATGGACAGAGGAGCCTGGCGGGCTACAGTCCATGGGGTCCAAAGAGTCGGACATGACAGAAGTGACTGAGAACACACACATCACACGAGCCCCTTTTCCTATTGGAACTATTGTTTTCATAACATAGGTTTTCTCAGTGAGATAATAATCATATTATAGAAGGCAGACCATATTTTGTTCATCAACTATCTGCTATGTATCTGGTATGTGTTAGACCCCATGAGGAATTTAGAATTAAACAAGACAAGGTTCATGCTCCAGATAGCCAATAGGAGAGACAGTGGGAAAACTAATCATAAAATAATGGGAGCTAAATGTATAGAGCTTATAACTCAAATTGGAATAAAGTAGGTGCTCAGAGTGGGGTCCATACATACATTAAGTAATAGGGTAATTCCTGGGCTTCCCTTGTGGCCCAGCTGGTAAAGAATCAGCCTACTAATGCAGGAGATGAGGGTTCCATCCCTGGGTCAGGAAGATCCCCTGGAGAAGGAAATGGCAACCCACTCCAGTGTTCTTACCTGGAAAACTCCATGGACAGAGGAGGCAGGTGGGCTATATGGGGTTGAAAAGAGCTGAACATGACTGAGTTCACACACACAGGGTGATTACGAGTCTGGGGAGCAGAGACAGGGAAGACTGGGAAGGACGAAGAAACTCAGGAAGGACTTCAGAGAGGAGGCAGCATTTGAGATGTCTTCCAAAGGCAGGTATTATTTAGATATATAAAGAGGATGGGCCAAGAGAGTGATGAGAGAAGGCACTGGCGTGTGTCGGTGCTCGGACGCAGCTGACTCTCTTGCGACCCCACAGACTCTAGCCCAGCAGGCTCCTCTGTCCATAGGATTATCCGGGCAAGAGTATTGGAGTGGGTTGCCATGTCCTTCACCAGGGGATCTTCCTGCCCCAGGACTGAACGCGAGTCCCCTATGTCTCCTGCGTTGGCCGGCAGGTTCTTCACCTCTTGGTGTGCAAATTACAATAGGAGGGTAGTTCCTGTTGACCAGGGTGGGGGGCTGTACCAACCAAGAAGCTCATGAGGAACAGAAAGCTCAGTAGAGGCCACACAGGGAGCTCTTCATGCCAACCAAGGGATTTTGGACTCTGCTCTCCATCAGCAGTAGGGCTTTGTAACAAAGCCAGGAGCAAATTGCAGGATCTCTTGCATGCTTGGCATGTGTAAACCTTGGCTTTCCCCTCAAAGGTTTGGAGGTGGAGGGAAGCCCTTTGGGAGGCTGTCATCATTATCCAGGCAGGAGTTATGTTTGCTTGAGCTGGGATGGTGGCTGTGAGAATTGCAAGAAGAGAATGAATGGTAAATGTATTGCTCAGAAAGAACTGATGGAATTTGATTCCTTGATGTCAACCAAATAAATGCCAGGACCCATTAACTTAAACAGAGATGCCCCTCAGCAATGTGACGTAAAAATCATTTTTATCAAGAATAAATACAAGTATTATTTAAATGAATACACATTGGCTTCAACTCATTAATTTTCCAGCACTGCTTATTGTGTTGCTCCATTTTCTGAGTTAGGCGACACTAGAAAGAGCAGCTTGCCCAGGTGTTTGAAACCTGTCCCCCTCTTTTTTTTTGTTTAATTTCCTCCATATATAGGCTTCCTGTACCATTTCCTTTGCCCAAAGGGTTCCATAGCTATAAAACAATTTGGAAATCACTAACTAGTCCAAAGGCTTCCTAGGTATTGCTAGTGGTAAAGAGCCTGCTTGCCGATGCAAGAGAATTAGGAGGTGCAGATTCATTCCCTGGGTCAGGAAGATCCACTGGAGAAGGAAAGAGCAACCCACTCTAGTATTCTTGCCTGAGAAATCCCATGGACAGAGGAGCCTGGAGGGCTACAGTTCATAGGATTGCAGAGTCGAACACAACTGAAGTGACTTAGTACACATGCAACTAATCCAAACTTCATAGATGAAGGAATGAACTGGAAGGACATCATGATTTCTGGACTCCTGGTCAGATTACAAAGAAACAGATAAATCTCCTTTCCATTTGCTGAATTCTTAATTTCTCTTTCAGTGTTGTAACCCCTGCTGTGTTATTATTATTCTGTTTTTCATCTTGGTACAATATTAACATCAGAAGTGGTTATAGATTTATCAGTATTCAGATGTGGGAAAATCAATCATTTACAAAAAGAATGCTAACATCTAGACGGAGAGCTGCAGAGCCACTGCTGTGGAAAAGAAATAGAAAGTTTCACCTGGGTGTTCTTTGTCTTTTTTAATTATTTGTGTGCAGTACCTTTTTACTCAAATGGCTAATATTCGATTAACAACTCACATTATAGAGTCAGATAATTATGAATTTCTGTTTCTGGCTGGAAAATTTGTTGTTTTAAACAAAATAATCACAACCCATTAATCCTCAGGGAAGGTTGTAGACATAATCAAAAGATAATTTATAAATCCATAAATGGTCTGAAGGGTCAAAGAGAAAAGAGAAAAGTAAAGTGTATTATCCTTTTAGGATTTCCTAGGTGGCATTGGTGGTAAAGAACCTGCCTGCCAGTGCAGGAGACATAGAGATGCAGGTTCGATCCCTGGGTGGGGAAGATCCCCTGGAGGAGAGTATGGCAACCCACTCCAGTATTCTTGCCTGGAGAATCTCAGGGACAGAGGAGCCTGCCGGGCCGCAGTCCACGAGGTTGCAAAGAATCGGACACAAGTTAGCATGCATACACGCACATTATCCTTTTCATAAACTCATACTCCTCGAAGAAATTTGAAAAAAATGCTAATAATACTACACAAATTATAAAATTTCTAAAGAGGATAATGGAGTACAGCTTTGGCAAAATTGAGCTGCGTTCTTTTGGTATGCCTTACATTTGTGATGACTCTATTGGGTGCTTTCCCCCCACTCTCCTGCACTAGGGTTTCTCAGACTCTACAGCACACACAGCCCCAGCTGAGTATCTTGTCAAAATGCAGATTCTGATTCAGTAGGTCTGGATAGGTGACGCTGTTGATTCGGGTGATGCTGCTGGTCCTAGGGCTGTGCTTTGAGTAATAAGGCTATAAATATCTTTTTAAAATAATTTATTTCTATTTGTGTATTTGGCTGTGCTGCTCTGAGTTGCAGCATTCTGGGGCTCTAATCTTTAGCTGTGGTCTGTGGGATCTGGTTTCCTGACCAGGGATGGAATCCAGGCCTCCTGCATTGGGAGTGCAGAGTCTTAGCCACTGGACCACTGGGGCAGTCCGAAGGTTGGAAATACTTCTCTGCTCTGGCTCTATGGAGTCTGGTTACCTTCACAGGATCTCCTACATCCACGCTGCAAACGATTTTTTCTCAAATTGTGCTTCCTGAAATCCTACGGCCTAGTGGATATTGCTGAGGGGATAAGGGTAGGGTCCAGAAATGCATTCAACAAATATGGCTCAGAAACTATACCACTCTGCTACAGAAGCTTCATTTTTATGGGCTGGACATGTAGGCTATTGTTTTAAGGAGAAACTCCAATGCTTAAAAAGGAAAAAGGTATCTGGAAATGATGGTTCTAGACTTTTCCGTCTTCTCTTCTCTTAGGAAAGCTAACAGTTACTGAGAACTTAGCATGTCAGGCCCATACAAATGAACTGCCCAGGGTCACACACTTGAGAAGCAGTGGAGGAGGGGGATGGGATCCCAAAGCTGTCTCATTTTACCTAAGCCTGGGCTATTTCACATGCACCATGCTTCTCTCCTGTCCTGCTTTTATGCTATGTCATAGCCTCACGGGGTCTGGTGCTTTGTCTTCTCTGGTGAGAGCTCATATTATGAAATATTCAGTATTTGTACATAGAGAAACAAGCCTCTGGTGTAGAACGCAATAGACAGAGAAAATAGAGGAGTCCAAAAGATCTCAGAAGACCTTAACTTTCTTTAGATGAGTGGTATAATTCAGATCTACAAATATAAAAAGGCTGAAAGAGTTGAGTCAGTTACTGACTGGCTCATCTGGACCAATGGAGAACAGAGTGCATTACTCTAATAACTGAAAACTTTGTAGGCGAGCAAAAGATGAAGGCGTTTTGATTTTCAGTTACTCATTATAGCATTCATATCTTTTCTCATTAGCCTTCTCTCTATATACTATTACGTCAATATAGGCAAATAGTGATTACTGTCTCTTCCTGGGAATGCTTTAGTGAAAAGTAGTATATTTGAAGGCTAAAATTAAGTTGTCAATTCATTCCATTCCTCTGGTATCCCAAAACTGGGAATGTGGGGCTTAGCAATTTGATACTACTGCCTCCTGGTGTGAGTTGTGAGAATTGCAGGCATAACAAACAAGTCTGGGATCAGCAAACTAGAGTCCATAAAGCTAAGAATGTGCTTTATATTTTTAAGGGGTTGTACAACAAAATCAAAGAATGTGTGACAGAGACAATATATGTCCTAGAAAACCTAAGGTATTTCTCTGTTTATAGAAAAAGGAATGCTGAGTTCTGTTTCATTCCTGATTTGAAACAAAACCCCACGAATTTCAGCAAGTAGGATTATATAGGTGCTTCCTCAACTTTATATACTGCATCTACAAAAAACCTACAACTAACATCATACCTACTGGTGAAAATCTCTACTCTCTAAGATCAGAAAAAGGACATGAACATACACTCTCCCCACTATTCTTTATCATTGTGTCAGAAGTTCCTGTCAGTTAAATAAGGTAAGAAAAAATTTTTTCCCAATTTGGAAAAGAAGAAGTAAAACTGTCTCTATTCACAGATGACATTATAATCTAAATAGAAAATCCTATGAACTCTACCAAAAAACTACTGCAAGTGAGTTTAGCACATTTACAATATATATATAAAATTCATTGTATGTCAATATATTAGCAATGAGTGGAAACTTAATTTGAACATTTTAAATAACATCAAAATGTAAAATACATAGGCATCTACTTCAAAAAATATAAAACATTGCAGAAGGAAGATCAAGAAGACCTAAATAAATTGTGTTCATAAATCACAGGAATTAAAATGGTTAAAATGTCCATTTTACCTAAATTGATGGGTAGGTTCAGTGGAATCCGAACAAATTCCAACAGGCTCTTTTGGACAACTTGAGAAGCTGATTGTGAATTTATATGGAAATGCAAAGGGCCTACAAGAGCCAAAACACTGTTTTAAAAGGACAGAGTTGGATAAATCACACAACCTGTTAGAGATTCTTAAAAAGAAGCAAATCCCCGAAGGCAAACCAATGACAGTAATGACCCTCACTGAACTGTACAGTTGTGAGGATAAATTGAAATGTGTTTCTCAGGTCTGATAGTGCATTTTAAGACACACACTACAGCCATAAAGATGGGTGATATGTCTAGCTAGAATACCAGTTTTAGAAACTATCGAAGTAACTAGTAATATTTAACCTGGAAAAGAAAGGGATTTATTAAGGAAACCCAATAGCTATATTAAAAATATAGAGTCTTCCCTGATGGTCCAGTGGTTGGGACTCTGAGCTTCCAATGCAGGGAGCATGGGTTCAATCCCTGGGTAAGGAACTAGGATCTCACATGCCCTAAGCATGGCCAAAAAATGAAAAAAAAAAATAACACTAAGAATAATAAAATAAAAACATATATAAAGGGTCATCATAATAGGAGAGATATTTGATTTTTCTGTGTAGCTTCAGAGGAAAGAACCAGACGATAAAGGAGGCAGAGACTGACTTGGGTTGGGAACAAGGGAGAACTTGCTAAAATGAGACGGGGCTGCTTTGTGGGCTGGTGAGCTCACCATGGCTGGGGGTTCAAGCCAACAGTGGAAAGTTCTTGTCACGTCTGATCTGTTGCAACTAGATCAGTGTTTCTCAAAGTGTGGTCTGAGGTCTACTTGCACAGAGAAGTTGTTAAACATTTAGATTCTTAGGCCCCATCCCAGACCTTAGATCTGAGTTTCTAGAGATGGGATCTGGGAATCTGCATTTTCACAGCCTCTGCAGGTAATTTTTAATGTTCATTAAATTTTATAAGTGCTGGCTGAGATGACTGACAGGGATCCTTCTGAATTCAATGAATCTCTGATTCTCTCTTTCCTAAAGTTCTCCTTTTGTTCATTTTGGTGGGTCAGTATGAGAGTCTTCCTAGGACTTGCAATTATTTCTGCATCCCAGAAAACTTCATGGCCAACCAAACTTCAGGAGATGTTGAATTGTGGGATGATGCGATGTGTTATTATGGTAGAGCAACATGACTGCATGCTGATTGCTATCTCCACTTTAATGCCAGGATTTCAGCAACCCATGGGGCCAACTGGAGCCTAAAATGGAGAAAGAACACCAAGGGGACGGCCTCACCACAGGACACATTATGGCCATGACATAGGCTACCATGGGCTGTTCACCCAGCTTATTTTCAAAGTCACGACTCCTGGCTAGAGAAGTGTGCAAAGGAGATCCCTAAATATACTTCATGAACTTGGGGTTATATCCACAGAAATGGTAATGTTTTTTATTTTCGAGATAAAAAAGAAACAAGTGCCACCTGAAATCCAAATATAGTTTCTAGGCAGGAAGAAGCATACCATTTACCTACATTACACATACAACACTTACACCTACACATACAATTACACTTCCGTACAATTACACCATGTAAACCATCTCACGTCATTCCTGGGTATGCAACAGCCGCAGAAAGGACAGGAGCTCTCCCACAAAAATGGGGGGCAACTTTGCCACTCAGCTGTTTTATATGCAGTCTAATTAGTAAATGCATACACATTTACCATGGTTGCATCTACAGATGAATTGGTTCTTTTTATCATTATGATACACTATTTTTATCTCTGATAATATTCTGCCTTGAAGTCAACTTTGTCTGATATTAACATGGCTTACACTTATTCTTCACATGGTGTATCTTTTTTCATCCTTTAACTTTTTTTAAAAAGATTTTTTGATGTAGACCATTTTTTAAAAGTCTTTATTGAATTTGTTACAATACTGCTCAAGGCATGTGGAATCTTAGCTCTCCAGCCAGGGATCAAACCCACATCCCCTGCATTAGAAGACCAAGTCTTGATCACTGGATTACCAGGGAAGCCACTCACCCTTTAACTTTCAATGTATGTCTTTATATTTTAAAATACCTCTTATATAAACAAGATATAGTTGGGGTCTTATTTGTTGTTGTTTTCCCCAGTCTGATCATCTCTCCTTTTTAATTGGAGTGTTTAATCCATTCACATTTTATCTAATTATCAATATAATTGGGTTTAAGTCTCTTATCTTTCTGTTCATTTTTATTTGCCTTCTCTATTCTTTTGTTTCCTTTTTTCCTGTGTTATTTTTTGTGATAATCAATGAATTTTTAGTATTTTATTTCATCTTATCCTCTGTTGGCTTTTTTCCTACACTTGTATCTTTTCCTGGGAATTACAATATACATGCTTAACTCAGCACAGTCTGTGTTGAATTAATACTGTATTGCTATATCTGTTATAATGCTCCATATAAATTGTTTATCAACTGACTTATAAAGACTTTTTTAAGAGGGAAAATAGTATTTTATAATTACCTACATCTTTACCATTACTAGTACTCACCCTTTCTTCCTGTAGATCTGAATTTCCAACTTACATCATTTCCCTTTTGAATAATTTTTAGGATTTTATATTTAATTATTTTTTAAATTTAGACATTTAGAATCTTTAGTACTCTTTTGTAGTCAGTTCTGTTGGTGCAAATGTCCTCAGCTTTTATCTAAAAATGTCTTTATTTCACTTTAATTTTTAAAGATATTTCACTAGATATAAAATTCTAGATGATGAGTTTTAAAAGATGTCATTCTATCATCTTCTGGCTTAAACTGCTTCTGAAGTCAGCAGTAATCATTGTCCCCTATATTAAAGGTGTCTTTTTCTGTGATTGTGCTAAGAGTTTTCCTGTATCACTGGTTTTCAGCAGTTTGTCTATGATGTTCCTATAAGTAGTTAATCTTAGTGTTTATTGTGGCAGGGTTCTTAATATTTATCCACTGGGGTCATTCAGCATCTTTGATACATGAGATACTGAGTTTATTTTTTAATCAAATTTAAAAATATTTAAATATTAAAAAAACCAGATCAGATCAGATCAGTTGCTCAGTCGTGTCCGACTCTTTGCGACCCCATGAATCACAGCACGCCAGGCCTCCCTGTCCATCACCAACTCCCGGAGTCCACCCAAACCCATGTCCACTGAGTCGGTGATGCCATCCAACCATCTCATCCTCTGTCGTCCCCTTCTCCTCCTGCCCCCAATCCCTCCCAGCATCAGAGTCTTTTCCAATGAGTCAATTCTTCGCATGAGGTAGCCAAAGTACTGGACTTTCAGCTTTAGCATCATTCCTTCCAAAGAAATCCCAGGGCTGATCTCCTTTAGAATGGACTGGTTGGATCTCCTTGCAGTCCAAGGGACTCTCAAGAGTCTTCTCCAACACCACAGTTCAAAAGCATCAATTCTTCGGTGCTCAGCCTTCTTCACAGTCCAACTCTCACATCCATACATGACCACTGGAAAAACCATAGCCTTGACTAGACGAACCTTTGTTGGCAAAGTAATGTCTCTCCTTTTGAATATGCTATCTAGGTTGGTCATAACTTTCCTTCCAAGGGGTAAGCGTCTTTTAATTTCATGGCTGCAGTCACCATCTGTAGTGATTTTGGAGCCCAGAAAAATAAAATCTGACACTGTTTCCACTCTTTCCCCATCTATTTCCCTTGAAGTGATAGGACCAGATGCCATGATCTTCGTTTTCTGAATGTTGAGCTTTAAGCCAACTTTTTCTCTCTCCACTTTCACTTTCATCAAGAGGCTTTTTAGTTCCTCTTCACTTTCTGCCATAAGGGTGGTGTCATCTGCATATCTGAGGTTATTGATATTTCTCCCGGCAATCTTGATTCCAGCTTGTGTTTCTTCCAGTCCAGCGTTTCTCATGATGTACTCTGCATAGAAGTTAAATAAGCAGGGTGACAATATACAGCCTTGACGTACTCCTTTTCCTATTTGGAACCAGTCATTGTTCCATGTCCAGTTCTAACTGTTGCTTCCTGACCTGCATACAAATTTCTCAAGAGGCATATCAGGTGGTCTGGTAATCCCATCTCTTTCAGAATTTTCCACAGTTTATTGTGATCCACACAGTCAAAGGCTTTGGCATAGTCAATAAAGCAGAAATAGATGTTTTTCTGGAACTCTCTTGCTTTTTCCATGATCCATCGGATGTTGGCAATTTAATCTCTGGTTCCTCTGCCTTTTCTAAAACCAGCTTGAACATCAGGAAGTTCACGGTTCATATATTGCTGAAGCCTGACTTGGAGAATTTTAAGCATTACTTTACTAGCGTGTGAGATGAGTGCAACTATATCGAACCATTATTTTGAATTATATTTTTTCTCTCTATTATTTCTCTCTTCTCCTTCTGGAAATCAATTTACACCTGTATCAAGTCACATGATACTGACCTACATGTTCGTTCTCTTCCCAATCTTTTTTCTCTCTGCATTTTGGGCTGGATAATTTCTATTCATCTGCCTTATAGGTTCTTGATTTTTAAAAAATGATTTTTCTACAAGCTGTTAATTTCCATTTAGTGATTTTTTTTTTAAACGTCAGATAACATATTTTTCAATTTTTGGATTTCCATCTGGTTCCTTCTTAGTCTTTCACTCTCTCCTGAAATTCCCATCCCATAATTCCAACATCCAGGGCACTTACCAGTCTGATTTTTCTCTGGGTTGCTGATCACAACATCACCTTGTAGAGAGTCCGTATCCTGCGATCTTATCCTGAAGAGTGTTAAACTTTGTTCCAGCAAGCAGTCAGATTATTAACTGATCAGCATAAACTTCTGTAGATTTTATTTTATGCTTTACTGGATGTATTTTCATTTGTCCTTAGTTTCAGAGTAAACCCATTAATCTTGTTACATGGTCTTTACTCTTAAGGTCTCCCTGGTATTTCAGTGGCAAATCCAAGGTGTTTACCGAGCTCTTCCGCTGCTGCTAAGTCACTTCAGTCGTGTCCGATTCTGTGCGACCTCGTAGACGGCAGCCCACCAGGCTCCACCGTCCCTGGGATTCTCCAGGCAAGAACACTGGAGTGGGTTGCCATTTCCTTCTCCAATGCATGAAAGTGAAGTCGCTCGGTCATGTCCGACTCTAGCGACCCCATGGGCTGCAGCCCACCAGACCCCTCCATCCATGGGATCCTTCAGGCAGGAGTCCTGGAGTGGGTGCCGTCGCCTTCTCCGACCGAGCTCTTCTAACTTGTCCTAACTCACACTGCAAATGGTTTCCCTTGTGCTTCCAGCAGGAGCAATTTCTCTCAGCTCTCTCAGCTTCCTAGATGTCATTTTCTCCTTAGGATATCTGGAATCCTACTTGTGCCTGTACTACTCAGAAGTCAATGATGGTCATTTTTAAATTAAATTAAATTTATTTATTTTGAGCTGTGCTGAGTCCGCATTGCTGTGTGAGCTTTTCTCTAGTTGCAGCAAGCAGGGGGCTACTGCTCTGGTTGTGACACGAGGGCTTCTCACTGCAGTGGCTTCCCTTGAGGCGCACAGGCTCTGGGGGGTGTGGGCTTTGGTGGTTCCATCACGTGGGCTCAGGACTCGCCATTCCCCAGCTCTAGGGCACAGGCTCAACAGTTGTGGCTCATGGGCTTCGTTGCTCAGTGGCATGCGGGATCTTCCCAGACCGGGCACTGAACGTCTTGTCTCCTGCCTTGGCAGGCAGATTTTTTTTTTTTTTTTAGCCACTGAGCCACCGGGAGGCCTCAATTATGGTTTTGAAAGGAGTTTATATGCAGAGCTTAGCCTGCTCCTTCACCAGGGCTTCCTCGCTTCTGGGATCCACACCTTACATTTCCAACCATTCTACTTATCCCTTCAGGCAGAAATGATTGTAGGTTTTCTTGCTTACGTTCTAGCACCCTGTGTAGTGTGCAGCCTGGGAATCTCCTCAGAGGACAAGCTCCCTTCTTTCAAGGGCCAAATGCTCCCCTGTGTTTGCCTACTTCTGGCCACTGTTCAGTGCTTTCAAACAGCTCTTTATCATCTAGTATCTGCGGAGGGGCTATGCAGGGGTGCTAGTGGTGAAGAACCTGCCTGCCAATGCAGGAGACTCAAGAGACATGGGTTCAATCCCTGGTCCGAAGATCCCCTGGAGAAGGGAGTGGCTGCCCACTGGAGTATTCTTGCCTGGGAAATCCCATAGACAGAGGAGCCTGGTAGGCTACAGCCCATGGGACCGCAAAGAGTCAGACATGATACTTTGTGTCTTCAGAAGCATTAATCCAGAAAAAGCTATTCTCTCCATACATGGAACCCCAATATGTAGTTTTGATGTCAATTATCCCAATTCCTTCACAGGATCTTTTTCTAAAGACCATTTCCTACTACTGGCTCAGGGATTTACCACCTAATGGTTTATGAAACATTTCTAAACTCCTTGTAACATTCAAACCAATTATTTTGTGCTATAAAGAGCCAATCCAATTATAGGTTTATTACTTAAATAACTTTCTGTTTTAACTTTAAAGGAACTTTTTGTACAAGAAAACTCAGAGGATATGTCTAAAACAAAGTTCCAACAAACCCAGTGTATCTTTAGGCACAATACTGCTGCTGCTGCTAAGTTGCTTCAGTTGTGTCCGACTCTGTGCGACCCCACAGACGGCAGCCCACCAGGCTCCTCCATCCATGGGATTTTCCAGGCAAGAGTACTGGAGTGGGGTGCCATTGCCTTATCCAGTTTAGGCACAATAGCTCCTTCTTAAAGAATCCCAGGGAGGGGGGAGCCTGGTGGGCTGCTGTCTATGGGGTCGCACAGAGTCAGACATGATTGAAATGACTTAGCAGCAGCAGTATAATTTACCACTGATTATTTTTTCAAGAATATTCTCCTTCACATTCCTCTGCTACCTCTTCTTCTTCTCTATCTTTTAATCCTTAGATCAGCCATTCCTCCTTTAAAAACTTCCCCGATCTTCTCCTCCTCCAAAATAGTCTTACCTAGCTTTTATCATTGCAGTTTCCACATTATTTGAGTAATTGCAAATTTAAGGTCAGGCTGGCATCCCATAATTTTTTTTAGGTGATAATTTGTGGTCACTCAGTTCTAAATATTTCATAAGTTCCATTACTATTTCTTCTCTGATTCATGAATATTTATAAGATTATTTTCATTTCCAAGTATATTGATTTTTTGGCTCTTTTTTGTTGTTGATGTCCGATATAATTGCATTATAGAAAGAGAACGTGGTCAGTGTTTTCAATTCTTTGGTATTTCTTAGGACTTCTTTTGTAAGTTGGTGTTTTCAATGTGTACTTGATAAGAATGTGAATTCTCTGTGTGAGGAATACAGGCTTCTTCTATACAGGCCTCCTTTACAGCTGTCCTGTTACTTATACTGCTCAAAAGTGTCTATATCTTTACCAACTTTTACTGCTTGATCAGTTTATGAAATAGGCCTACAAAAATATTTCCCATTAAGAGAAATTTGGCAAATTTATTTTGTAAGCTAGGAGCCTGTTTTGTTCGAAATATACAGATTCAGCATTGCTTTTACTTTCCTATAATAATACTTGTGCAATCCTTAAATCATGACTTTATTCCAGACGACACTTTTTTGCCTTAACGTTGCTTTTCCAGCAGTATTATTCTTTACTTGTTTTATCTTTCCCTATCGTTTCAATCTTTTAGCACCATCATGTTTTAGGTACAACTCTGGTAAACAACGCATAATGAATTGTTTCTTAAAAATGAACTGATCTCTGCCTTGGAACAAATCAGTTTAATCTATCTACGTTTACTGAGATTACTAATATATCTAGACTTTCTCTGCTATATTTTGTTTTTTCTTAGCTTTTACACATATTTTTCCTCTGTTTCTTATTAGATCATTCTAGAATTCTTTAATTCTTTCTTTTGCATGTACTTGTTTTTAAAATTACACATTTTTCCCCTATTACTTAGGCATTACTCATAACTTTTAAAAGGCATACTTGCTTAAAGTGTAGGTTAAGCCTATCTCTGTCTTCCTCCATACAGAACTTGGAATTTATCATTTCAGCCTCTCCCAACCCCTTTTGTCCATGTTATTGTCATCTAGCATTTCAGTTTCTTGTTGTTTGTACAACTTCCTAATTGATTTTTTTTGAAACCGTGCTTCTTTAGATTTACAACAATTTACAACTTTTTCTGTGCATCATTCCTTCTTGCATTTTTACTTTGGGTTTAAAAATCCGTTTCTTGAATGATATCTATGAATGGTTACTTTGACAAAGGTCTAGAGTTGGTAAACTCTCAATCTTTGTTTCTCTGAAAATGCTTGAATAATAATCAAGCTTGGTGTATTATTCTGAGTTAATTTCTGTTTTTCCGCAGAATTTTAAAGATATTATTCTATTATGTAGCATCTATTATTGCTAATGGGGAGTCTGTTGTCAACTTAATTTGCAGTTCTTATAGAAATAACTGCATTATTTTATATGGAGTTCATATTCCTTTACTTGACACATCCCTGAAATGGTGTGTCTTAACTTTAGATTTAAAGAGGGGGCTGGTTTTACAGAAGTCATCCCCACATTCCCCTCCATACATGATCAATAGGTTCAGGGACCACTTGAAGTGCATCTTTGAATACTGTTGTGAATCTCTGTGTAGAATCATACTGAAACAAAAGAGTATTCAATAAAAAACTATTTGTTAAAAGAATTAATTAACGGGTGCAAGTCTGATAGAGCGCTGGATGACTGAGCCCAATGAATTCCAGGTAATCCTGGGTAAATGCCACTATTTCAGACATTTGTATCTGTTATTCTTTTTAATATTACTGAGAAGGATTGTGTCTTAGTCTGTTAATGCAAATGTTATAATTTGAATAGAAAAATGGAGTTTAATGCCATTTCTTGGAGATACAGTCCTATTCAACATGACAATTTGATTATTAATAATAATATCAGCTTAAAAAATAGCCAGTGTTTGCTTGTTAGTGTTTCCAAAACATTCCTGCATATATTCTTTTAACTCATTTGAGAATCAAATAAACCCAGTGAATTAAGAATGGTTGCCTTCAATTTTTTGTAGCTAAAGAAACCAAAGCCATGAGAAGATTTAAGTGATTTGCTTAGAGCTGCAAAACTAGATAACTGGACCCCACTCAGATTTTCTTTCTGTTCTCTCTGATTTCTCATTGACTGCTATTCATTTCTCATCCTTCATGCCCCTAGCCTCAGAGGGGCCAGACATCTGTGTACAGTATATATATACCATAGCAAGGGCAGCCATATGAGAGGAAGGGCACCCCCAAGTCTCCAGAGTGGACTTCATACCCTTGAGCCCAAGCCACGCGGACTAAAGAGAAAAAGAAGAGAGAGGTGATTTTCTAGGACCATGTCACATGCTACAGAAAAAGGCAGAGTGGGTGATAAAGATCCATAGTCTTCTCCTACCTCCCAAATGACCTCAAACATGACTGCTTCCTTCACCAGGCTTCTTTCTTCAATCCTATCCTTCCCTTGCAAGGTCGTGAGGAACACTTTCCATTAGATCTGCTGTTCACACTTCTTCCTCACTCTGTACCATCCCATAAAATCTAGCAAGCATTGGTTAGAATTCTTCACATCTTCCACCCCAGCTTCTTCTAGTGCTGGTAGGACTGCAGAGGGCACAACTGTTTTGGGGAAACTGGCAGTGTCTACTAAAACAGAAGATGCACACACCAGACAGCCCGGCAGTTCTGCTCCCATGTGTAGACCCAAGGGCGTGGATGTGTTTACCAAGCCATATGTTCAACACTTATAGCAGCTTTATTCATAATATCCCCAAACCTGTTAACAGTAGAATGATAAACTACAGTAGTCACACAATAGGATAGTACATGACAATAAGAATTGCAACAAATTGCAACAACATAGATAAATTCTGCTGCTGCTAAGTCACTTCAGTCATGTCTGACTCTGTGTGACCCCATAGACAGCAGCCCACCAGGCTCCCCTGTCCCTGGGATTCTCCAGGCAAGAACACTGGACTGGGTTGCCATTTCCTTCTCCAGTGCATGAAAGTGAAAAGTGAAAGGTAAGTCGCTCAGTCGTGTCTGACTCTTCTCGACCCCATGGACTGCAGCCCACCAGACTCCTTGTCCATGGGATTTTCCAGGCAGGAGTACTGGAGTGGGGTGCCATCACCTTCTCCAAGATAAATTCTACAGACATGGTAAAAGCAGCTAGGCACAAAGGGCATAAGTTGTATGGTTTCATTTAAATTTGTGCAAAACATGTACAATTAATCTCTGTTGATAGAACTGAGGTTAGTGGCTACCCTTGGAAGGAGTAGAGATTGGGAGGAGGGCAACAGAGGTGTTTGGGGTCCTGGTGATACTCTGGGGGTTGGTTATATGAGAGTGCTCATTTGTAAACTGGCAATTATGATATGTATGCTTTTCTATATGTACATTTTATACCCAGTAAGTTAGAATATTTATATTTGTCCACACTGGACATTTAAATACACATGTCCAAGACTCAGATAGACCACATAAATGTGCATACTAGTTATGTGCTTGACCATTATGGATGGATTTGAGGCCCTAATCCATTCCTTTAAAAAAAAATCAAAAAGAGTCACTAACTGGACCAGAGCTTGGAATTTTAACTTGCTCATTTCATGAGATATTATGTTAGTGGCCTCCCACCAAACCACACTGAGATCAGTAAAGGAATCGTGTATATACAATAGCTAGCCCTGATGAGACAGTAATTATATATCTTAGCAGCTGTGTGCTTCTGTTCATGTTAGATAATTAGCCAGAAAATTGTTTGTGTAATTATTTTATGGAGCATTTGGTGATTTAACCATTTAACTCCAAAGGCTTATCCAAAAGTCATTAACCGTTTAAAGAGGTAGAGATCACAGTTGGTGCTGTTTCAGCAAACATAACAAAACCCAAATGGCTTCAGAATTCCATGGATCTCTTCTGTGTAACCAGTCATTGCAGCTGGCAGGTCTGAGCTGGCTTTTGCTTTTTAAATTTTATTATTTTCTCTCTACTCTAAAGGACATGTGTGTCAACTCTTTTAAAATGATATGTAACTAAATGAGTTCTTGGACCTTCCACTGTTCTTTCTGATTAAATGAAAGTCTACATGAATCACTGCCCCAGTTATTAAATCCATGTGGCTCATTCCCTGTTTGTGGATAGGAAACATGGAGAAAGAGAAATCAAGAGAAGTTGCAAACCGAGGCAAAAACAGGAAGGAAAAACTGACCTTGGAAATCGGTTTGAAAAATGCTTCTGGCCCACCGAAAGTAGGACCAATCTTATAATGTCACAATAACGACGTTGTAGCTCAAAAACAAGCCTCAACCAGGAATGTTTTCTATTTCTTTTTGTTTGTTTGTTTGTTTGGCTTAGCTGAAGGACTTGATTCTGTGTACCTGGCAAGATGCTGAACTAACTCATTGGTTAGTTGGCATGATGGCAGAGGCATGTTGCCTCATTATAGCATTAAGCTTAGGGTCCAAATACATGTATTCAGGTCCCAACTAGTTCTTCTCATAATGTATAACTTCTCAAAGCCTCAGTCCTTGCTTCCCAAATGGGAGCACTAAAGGCAATTAGAGTGGTATGTAGAGTTCAGATTGGAATCACACTGCACATGCTCACATCTCAACTCTGCCCTTACCAGCTCTACCATCTTGGGCTTGTCATCATTTAACCTCTCTGCATTTCTGGCTAATTTTACCAGAGCCCTGTCTCATCTGGTGCTTGAGGATTAGATGAGTTAATGCAAATATGGGAAGCACTTAAGAGTTGCCAAGCATAGAATAAGCACTTATTAAGTGAAGTCTATTGTTATTTTCACTTGTGACTATTGTTTGGGAGGGAAAAAGTAACACTGTGTATTATGAAAGTTCTACTCAAACTGTAAATACTAGAAAAGATGATTCCTATAATCCTGTCATTTCCTAAGGATAATCCATTCATGATTCTCCAGAGAACAAGTCAGAAGAAATTCTAAATTGGAAAGCCAAGTTCAGGTTAGTGCTCCTTGGGGAAGGAAACCCAACTGCATAGTTGCCATCAGTTAAGTCTTCTCAGAGAACCCACTGCAGGCACAGCTCTTCTGAAAGATAGTGACTGAACAGTTAAGTTCAGCTCAAGAAACAGCGTCAATCACTTTTTAAACTGCCCCTTGGGAGTCACTGCTATTAGGTATTGAGTTTCTTTTTGTTTTCTAAATTTGATTGTGGTGATGGTTTCCCAACTCTGTGAATATACTAATACTCTCAAATTGTACACTTTAAATGGGCAAACGGCATGGTATGTGAACTATGTCTTGATTTTTAAAACTACCTATTATACTTCAATTCATATCATGGATTTTTTATAAAAGCAAGGGGAAGGGGAGTGAGAAAGTGAGAAAGAAAGAGAAGAAGGAAGGAAGGAGGAAAGAAATAAAGGGGAAGAAAGACGGAAAGAAAGAGCGGAGGAGTGAAGGAGGATGGAAGGAAGCAGGCATGTGGCTTTTTCCAAAGCGGGCTGTGGCTGTGGGCACCCAGGCTGGGCTCGGCAGTTCAGCATTTGCTGTCCAAGTGAGCTTGGCAGGTAGCGCAGACTGCAGCCACTTAAAATTTTCACAGGACCCTAGGGGAAGGACAGGATGAACATACAGGGGACCATGGCGGGAAGACTCCCAGATGGGCCCTGGCGACTCCTGCCACGCTTATGGTGCCACTGCTCTCAAGCTGTTTGCATTTGCACAGGGTCTTTGGAAGAGTAAACCCTGAGCTCTCACGTGGTAAGGGGGCTTCTCCTTGCCCTTCTGATAGCCTCCCAACTGGTGATCACTCTAGTCTCCCAGTTCAGACACGGGGCTCGGAGCTTAGAGGTGAAAGCTAACCATTTCCAATGTAAACAATTAGAAGCCGTTGTAAGGAGACCCACAGATTCGAAAAGACAAAAGCTCTGCAAAAGGTCCCCCAAACAAGCCACAGACTGCAGTCTCAGGGACGGGAGTAGACAGGCATGAGAGATTCTCTGGAGGCTGGCAGGGGGCCAGTTTGTCCCAACGCCAGCATGGAGGACTGTTTGAAAGAGCTCTCTCCCAGGGGGAGCGGAAGGAATTGTTAAAAGACACAGGGCCTTAGAGACACGAGAGAACACAAGCCTGATCTCTGGGCGTCTGGGCTGTGTCATGGGATGGCCTCGTGCACCTCGAAGCACATCCTTCTTCTCTATGCCTTTCTGGGGAGATGAACTTTCATTAATAGTACCACTTTGTTATTTTTAGCCAAAAAATTACAAAAGGGGAAAGTTGGAGGAGAAAGACAATGTTTAAACAGTTTCCAAGTATTTCCCTACAAGGTTTTTATTAATTACAAAGAGAAGAACAACCTCACAGTTAGGACGGTGAAATAGAACAAACTGACATCAGGTGCTTCCTGGAATGATCCACTGAGAAACATCTCCTAGGACAGTCCTGCCAAACGTGCATAAGCTGAAAATAGTTACGAGGAAACATCAGACAAATCCAAATTGAGGGGCATTCCCCAAAATGAATGGCCTGTAGTCTCCAAAATTGTCAAGGTCCTAAAAGACAAAGACGGAGGAAGAGTTCAAGATTAAAGGAGACTGAAGAGATGAAAGGCGATGTCTGATTCCAGACTGGAAGCTTTTGTCATAAAGTCCATCATTGTGACAAGACTGAAATTTGAAAAAGAGCCAAGGATTAAGTAACAGTGTTATAGCACTGCCAATTTCTTGACGATGATAATTGCACTGTGTTTATGTGGGAACGTGCCCTTATTTTTAGGAAATACACTGATTATTTAGGGGCAAAGAGGCTTCATATCTGTAAATGGTTCTCAAATGATTTTAGAAAATAAGTGATAATAATTATATATAATTAGATTATAATTAAAACAACTGTGCTAAATGTTAGCATTTGAGGAATTTGTGTGAAGGGCATATGAGATCCTTTGGATTCTTATTGCAAGTCCTTGGGAAGTTTGAAATAGTTCAAATAAATAGTTCTCATACATCATATTTCCCAGGAGAAAAAAAAAAAAGAAAGAAAGAAAGAAAGAAATCCTACATGGCCCACTGAACTGAGTTTTGTCTATAAACCCTAAAAGGAGGATGCAGGTTTGGATAAAATGCTTCTTATGGAGTAGGCTCCATGTACCGTGCTGTGCTATGTTGCTGCTGGAGCTTTGGAATCCCGGAGAAGTCTCTTCCAGGAGGCTGCTCTGCGGTTGCTAAACTCGTCCCGTCCCAAAGGAAAGCCAAACTGTTTAATGGTTAGGAGAATGTGAAACACTCCTGTGACACTCAGCATTTGGAAATACTATCTAATGTGATAGAGGCTGGGGACCCTGTCCAAGGGAGTCACTTCGCATCCTCCTGTGTGAGCCAGCAAAGGGCTGTTGTTTTGGACTATTAAGATAATGAGATGCAGATGAGGACTTACATTAGAATGCTATAGAATCCTGACATGTTTTCTTACTGTATCTCGGGCTACCTCCTCCTCCTCCTTGTCCAATTTCCTTTTTATCTGTTTTATGTTTATGAGTTCATTAACTGCCATCCCCAAGACACTGTAGGAAGAACCTTAGGACTTTGTAATTCATCATTTGCCAAACACTTTTAGGAGCTTTAATCTAACAGTCCCCTGCCCCACCCCCACTCCCAGCTGCCCTCACCCGCTGAAAGTTGTATTTTTAACTGGTGAAAAGAATAAAGGGGAAAAGGAGGGAAGAGACCTAACAAGCGAGTTACACCAATATCTCATTAAAGTTTCACACAGTCTTGGAAGGTAGGTAGAAACACCACTGGCAGATGGAGACCAACGCTCAGAGAGGTGAAAAAAGAGGCTAAAGCCACACAAATTACAAAAGCAGAACAGGGATTCAGTAGCCAGGTTCGCTGAACTCTGAGGCCTCCGCTGTCTCCACCTCACCATGCAATACTAATGAAATCTGATGTGTTTGTTTCTCTTTACAGTTTTTCTAACTGTGGGAGTGATTTTATATATTAAAATGTGTTTATATATATATATACACACACACACACACACATCAGTTCAGTTCAGTTCAGTCGCTCAGTTGTGTCCCACTCTTTTCGACCCCATGAATCGCAGCACACCAGGCCTCCCTGTACATCACCAACTCCCGGAGTTCACTCAGACTCACGTCCATGGAGTCAGTGACGCCATCCAGCCATCTCATCCTCTGTCATCCTCTTCTCCTCCTGCCCCCAATCCCTCCCAGCATCAGAGTCTTTTCCAATGAGTCAACTCTTCGCATGAGGTGTCCAAAGTACTGGAGTTTCAGCTTCAGCATCATTCCTTCCAAAGAAATCCCAGGGCTGATCTCCTTCAGAATGGACTGGTTTGATCTCCTTGCAGTCCAAGGGACTCTCAAAAGTCTTCTCCAACACCACAGTTCAAAAGCATCAATTCTTTAGCACTCAGCTTTCTTCACAGTCCAACTCTCGCACCCATACATGACCACTGGAAAAACCATAGCCTTGACTAGACGGACCTTTGTTGGCAATGTCTCTGCTTTTTAATATGCTATCTAGGTTGGTCATAACTTTCCTCCCAAGGAGTAAGCGTCTTTTAATTTCATGGCTGCAATCACCATCTGCAGTGATTTTGGAGCCCCAAAAAATAAAGTCTGACACTGTTTCCACTGTTTCCCCATCTATTTGCCATGAAGTGATGGGACCAGATGCCATGATCTTCGTTTTCTGAATGTTGAGTTTTAAGCCAACTTTTTCACTCTCCTCTTTCACCTTCATCAAGAGGCTTTTGAGTTCCTCTTCACTTTCTGCCACAGACAAGCACAGTATGAAATCCCTCATTCCTAGACCCACAGTTAACCTACACAGTTTGGAAGTCAAGGCTAATTAAACATAGCACCACATTGATCAGTATTAACAAACCCAATCTGATATTCAGTATCTTGGCTCTTTTAAGTAAATCAAATTTCAGAACAAAATACATTTTAGATAATCCAGGATGGAACTCTCCTTTTTAGGTATGAGTTCTCCTCCATCTGGCAGGGCTATGAAAACATCAACTTTCTGAACTAAAAAACAAGTTGGACTACATGATCTGAAAGTTCCCCTTAAATCAAAGGTTTAATGATTCCAGAACCTGTGTTTCTGTATATTTGTTTCTCCTGTGCTGCTAACCACTAACACGCATTTCTAAACTGAACATTTAGTTCTTCCGTATCCAAGAAGGCAGTGATAGAAACTTATATGCAGTGAGGAAAGGAAATTTTCAATATGGCACTGATCCATTACCGGGGTCCAGCCCCAGCAGGAGTCCAGGGATACCCTTGAAACGTTGTTGTTGAATCACGTGAATACACCAGGATTCTTGGCCCCCGGAGGAGAAGAATTCAATCCGGGGCCAGAGACGAGGCTTGATCGCTCAGAGCTTTTGTGTAATAAAGTTTTATTAAAGTATAAAGGAGATAGAGAAAGCTTCTGACATAGGCATCAGAAGGGGGCAGAAAGAATACCCGCTTGCTAGTGTTAACAATGAAGTTATATACTCCAAAGAATGTCTGGAGGTTGTAAAGACCTCATCAGACCTACTCCCATAATTTACATTTTAAGATAACAGAATTAGCCAGAAGGTTTAATCCAAAGACTGTCCTCAGGCAGGATACATTATTGTTATATAATCCTAAGGAATGTAGAGAAGGAAAAAAAGTTTGTCCTTTCTTCCTCCTTGAGAATTCCAGACCCCTCTCTCCTTGGGGACCCCTAGACTCCTTATCAACCTGCCTAGGAAATGACTCTCTCACCCTCAGGATGAACGGCGTCAGCGAGAGAGATGACACGGGGAGACCAAGCTTAGGTGAAGCAGGTCTGCAGCTTTATTTTCAAAAGGAGCTTTTATACCCTGAGTTACACATTTCCAGAAGTGAAAAATGCAGAGTCACGCAGAAAGTACTAAATAAAGTTACATTCTTATGGAGCAAAAGTGTAGTGGGTTACAACAAAGAAAGAACTTATTAACTTAAAGGTCTAATGTTGCTAATGCCAAGGCTATTACTTGTTTTTCCTACGTTCCAACTATATCAACTAATGCACTCCCAGGCACACAATGGGTAAGCAAGCATTGGCTCAACAATGCAGTATTATTCTAATAAAGCTTTTTCACCGCTCGAAGGTCATGGTTGGGATGTTGTGAACAATCATGTGCGTTAGTTGCAAGAGTATGGATAAACCTGTCAAGCAAGCTAGAATGCCAACAGAGGGGTTTGAATTGAAATACTCCTTTCGTGCCCAGGAGACTTATTAACTAGAACCCTAAGTTGATCTCCTTCAGAGAAAGGTGGTCAGGGATAGCCCCCTGTTAATGTCAGAAGAGTTGGTGAAAGGCATAATATAGTAAACAGGAGACAGACAGACTTTGGTTTAGGGGTCGATGCTCGAGCAGGTCCAGGGAGCCCCTCGAGTCCTGATCCGCCTTGCCTGTCAGGTCTCCTCCGTATGACCTTGTCATGGGTGGGATCTCCCATGCTGGCTCCCGGCAATCCATTACTTCTTTCCAGATCTCTTGTCTAAACAGCATACATGAGTGCTTAGTCCCTTCAGTCATGTCCGACTCTTTGAGACCCTATGGACTGTAGCCCTGCAGGCTTCTCTCTCCATGGGGATTACTGGAGGGGGATACTGGAGGGGATACTGGGGATACAAGAATACTGGAGGGGGTTGTCATGCCCTTCTCCAAAACAGAATACACAGTCCTTAAGAAAATGAGCTTCAGAGTCAGACACTCCTGGGATCCAGTTTGAGTTCTGCTACTTTCTCACTATGGCACATTATTTAAACTCCCTAAGCTTCCTTCCCTCTTCCATAAAATGGAAGCAATTATAAAGAATACTGAAGATAACTCAAGGAGACAATATATGTATAGGGCTTTGAACAGGTTCTGATGGGGCTTCCCAGGTGGCACTAGTGGTAAAGAACCTGCCTGCCAATGCAGGAGACATGAGAGATGGGGTTCTATCACTGGGTTGGGAAGATCCCCTGGAGGAGGGCATGGCAACCCACTCCAGTGTTCTCTCCTGGAGAATCCCGTGGACAGAGGAGCCTGGTAGGCTACAGTCCATAGACTCACACAGAGTCAGACACCACTAAAGTGACTTAGCATACATAGTTTCTGATATACAGGAAAATGCCTAATTTTCCTATTATCAATAAATGCTGGGATTAATTAGATAGCATCCCATAGTGAAGTAAGTGTGGGTTCTGGAATAAAAACAGAAACAGGTCACATCTTGGCATGATTTTTCTACGTACAAGCTATGTGATCTCAGTCAAGTGACAAAATTCTACGTGCTTCAATTTCCTAAATTTTATAACATGAAAATAATGATTCTGATCCCAGTCTGTTTGACTCACAAGCTTAGGTGCTCAACTACTATACTGCAGTGATAAGAAAAACACCTGCAGGGTTGATATTCATGTAGCACTGTAGCAAAAATGGCACCTAGATGAATTAAGTATCAACAAACACAGTGGTCATAGCAGAAGGACTGGTTTTTATTGCTTCAGCCATGCTCTGATTCACCATCATCACCATTCGTTGATCCAGGATGTGACTGAAAGGTGGGACTAGGCCCCTGTGAAAAGGTGACTGAGATTGAACAAACTGGTAGAGGCATAGCAATAACATGGCCCTAGTAGCTTATGGCTGGCTGGGTCGCAACCACTTCTGCTCAAGTTCTCCACCCATTCAATGGGGATGTGATGGGGAAGAGTTGTATCATGGCTTAGTTCCTGTGTCTTCTCCCCAGGAGGAGAAATGACTGTGAAAACTGTAAAGGTCTCTTGTAGCCTTCAAATTCTCAAGCTGAATAACTAGTGAAGTTATTAGGAAACTAGGTTCTGATTTTTTAAAAGCTTTTGATTTTGTTTTGGAGTATAGCCAGTTAACAACGTTGTGATAGTTTCAGGTGAACGGCAAAGGGCTTCAGTCATACATATACATGGATCCATTCTCCCCCAAAGCTGTCCCGCCCATGCTGACACATAACATTGAGCAGAGTTCCCTGCGCTCTACAATAGGTCCTTGTTCATTATCCATTTTAAATATAGCAGTGTGTACAAGTCCATCTCAAACTCCCTAACTATCCCTTCCCCCCTGCCTTCCCCCTTGGCAAGGAATCTAGGTTCTGATTTTAGGAGACCCTGGTTCTGAGCCGCTCAACCTCTCCTATTGTTTTTTGTCATCTGCCAAGGGGTGATAATACAACCTACATCCTCAGCTCCTGGCAGGGGCCACATACTCCCCTGTATCCTGAACGCCTAGGACAGTGCCTGACCCTAGGATGAGGATGTAGGTCTGAGCCTGTTGAATCCTGAAGAAATGGGGAGGGAGAGGTACCTGCCAGGGCATTTATCCTCTTACTATTAACCAAAAACACTGAGCAGAGGTCACTCACCAGCTCTGTTCCTGCAGCTCCTCACAGAGGAAGGCTCTTTGAGAGTAGAGAATGCCAAAGGTGTCCCCAGGCGCTTAGATATAAAGGAAACCAGCCTGCAAAGTTTAAAAATGATGTAAAATCCCAGCTCCTCTCAACTGCCCATGAGAGAGCCAGTTTAGACTCCCTCCAGGGCTCGCCAGACTGGAATGTGATACCCAGGAGTGGGGTGAGGTGCAGCTTGACAAGGTCAGCAAAGCCCAGCCCCCTTAAGTGTTTCTCCATGCTGCCCACCAGCCACCCACTGGGGATATTTTTTAGCAGCAGTGAAGCCGTAGCCTCTGTTTCGTGCTTCCATATCACATTCTCCCTTCCTCCCCAGTCCCAATCATCATCACCATCACTCATTGCCTTTATTAAGGGCCCACCAATGGGCGTTTCACTGTCTGTACAACACTGGATCAGCTCCACTTCCGGTTTAACATGTGATTGCTCTCCAAGCGTCCCCATCCCCAAATGTCTTCACCACTCTTTATCCCTATTTACACACACACACACACACAACTTACTATTTTCAGCCAAGAGGTAGAGAGCTAGTTAATAAGCAAATGTTCCTAGATATTTAGAGCACATTAAAGCCATTTTAGTCCAGATTCTCCTACCAGTTCTCTGGGACTGGGGGATTCAGAAGCAGGCACCTGGAGTATGTTTATGCCTGGGCGTTGGTTTGGCAGGGAGAAGGCTGAGACGAAGATCTGGAACAAGGAGGGGGCGTAGAATACACCACTGTGGAGGGGAGCATCTTCAAAGTCATGTTTCTTCCACCCAGACCCAGCCCAGAGCTGCCCTCCAGATATTTGCAACAGGATCACTGGGCTCAAATTGAAAAAACACTGAAAATACAGTCAATGTGAGTGATAGCATTTTCTCGAGGCAGTCTCCCACACCAGAAGGGAGGATGTGTGTCCTCGTTAGCTGATGCCGAACAGTTCTCAGCGCTGCGTGGAGTCCAGGCTTGGGTGCTGCGGAGGAAGGACAGTTCTCAAGGTCTGAGCCCACCAGTTAGTCCGCGATTCCCACCCAGTGCGTGACCCAGAGACAGCCCGGAAGCAGGCACAGCCCGACAGAGCGCACTCTGCTGACTGGACCTCACACTCCCAATACCGTGCAGCAACGTCGGGGCTGCTTTGGTGGCTCAGCCGGTAAAGAATTCGCCTGCAAGGTCGGGGACCCGGGTTCAATCCTTGTGTCATGAAGATGCCCTGGAGAAGGGAATGGCTACCCACTTCAGCATTCTTGCCTGGACAAGAATTCCATGGACAGAGGAGCTTCGTGAGGCACAGTCCATGGGGTTGCAAAGAGTCGGACACGACTGGCTGACCAAGCACACAGAAGGAGCAGAATCAGGAACGGAAGGGCATGGAAAAGCAAAAGTGATGAGGAGAAAATAGCTTTCTCCCTGTAAGAAACAAAGACTTTCTGTGGAACTGCTCTCAGGCTATCCGCACTCTCGTTATCGATTTGCTCGTGGCAAATCCTTGGGCCATAATGCTTTCATTTCTAATGCAGCCTCCCAGTTCCCTCAGACCAACTTCACCTGGGTGGATGGCAGTGCCACCTTAACCCTGACTTCCCACTGGCGTCTCCTGTTCTTGCTCTTGTGTGAAACCACAGTCTTCTTTTGGGCTGGGTTTCAAAGGAGCCGGAAATGCTGCTGTCTGACTTTTTGAACTAACGAGTTCACTGTTGGGACAGCACAAATAAAGACGGGTGCTTGGGACATCTTGGCTTACTTTCGAAGGGCGGTGTTTATGAGAGTGCCTTAAACAGTGATCAGAGGAAGCGAGAAGAGTTATAAAAAGAACTCTGTGTAGTCATGGGGGTGGAGAGATGGGAAAAGCTTAACTAATCTGACGCAGCGGGTCCTTAAACAACATCACTAAGCTTCAGATACACAAAGACACTTAAATAAATTGGTGTTTTAAAGTCAAAGGAAAACCAAACAGAAACTAATCCGGGAAAGTGTTTGAGTGAGGAGGTACCTGTACCTGACTGGCAGTAATGACTTTCAAAATCCCAAAGATGGGGAGAGTGGGAATTGCTCTTTTCAAGACTTTAGAAATTTTTATCTTGCTGTTCTTGTAAAGGGAAAACAAGTCTGTCCTTGGGAGAAGTTGTAAGACAGGCTTCTCTTTTAAAAAATGCTCTGAAAACAGTTAAGTGCCACAAAACTTTGAAAGAACTAAGATCAACTTGGTGTTTGACAAAGCTAATATAAGAATGGTAATCAATCCCTTGGCAATGGAAATTTTAAATTTAAAATAAGCTTCAACAAAGCCTTTGAACCTTCAAACACTTTATCCTTAAGAAATTAATGGGTCCCTGAAGAAGTCACATTTCCTTTTCTGTTTCTGTAATATATACTTCAATTACATTAATCAACAATGCAGCAAAATAGCTGACATCCACCAACTTCCAAGTCACATTTCCAAATGCTCTTTCTCTCCAGCAGAGACTTAGCATTTGAAGATAGCTAATTGAGGTTTATATAAGCATGAATAAATACTTGGTGTAGCTGGATTTTCCCATCCAGCTGTCACCCTTTGCTCACCCCAGAATGGTTTCCCATCCTTTTTTTTTTTTTTTCCTTCTGTCATTTCTGTTGAGTATGATAAACTAGTTTGCCGAAGGAGATATTATGTTAAAGCCTTCCTTCTGCGCTATGAAGATTCTGAAGCACCCCCTCAAAATACATCTCCTTCCAAAGCAAACTGGAATCTGTGAGTCACTTTGTTCTTCCCCAATGAAAAGTGAGCTGAGGTTTCTCCAGTTCTCTGCGTCCTCCTCTGCTCTGAATGAAAAACAACAGCAACAACAAAACAAGTTTCATGGCATTCATCTTGTTAGATGTGATCTCCCTTGAAAACTGGGTTATGCTTTGATTGTATTTCCCTTCAAATCTATCAATAGTACAGTTTTTGTCTCACTTAACTTGTCTCAGAGAAAGTGACTCCAAGCATCCTGTTTTTTCCATTTTTGCTTACTCACTCTCTTTCAGTCTCAGAAATGACAACCTTAACAATAAAAGGCTCCAAATACTAATTTTACTAGTGTAGTATGTACACTAGTGTGTACATACATACAAAAGAACCTTCGTTTTCCATTTGAGTATTCACTTGCCTATTTGGAAGTGACCAATAACTCAATGGTAAAAAAAAAGCTAAGATCATGGCATCCGGTCCTATCTCTTCATGGCAAACAGAAGGCGAAAAAGTGGAAGCAGTGACAGATTTTATTATCTTGGGCTCCAAAATCACTGGGGATGGTGACTCAAGCCATGAAATTAAAAGAAGTTTGCTCCTTGGAAGAAAAGCTATGACAAATCTAGATAGCATATTAAAAAGCATAGACATCACTTTGCCAACAAAGGTTCATGTAGGTCAAAGCTATTGTTTTTCCGGTAGTCATATATGGATGTGAGAGTTGGACAATAAAGAAGGTTGAGTGCTGAAGAACTGATGCTTTCGAAATGTAGTGTTGGAGAAGACTCTTGAGCATCCGTTGGACTACAAGGAGATCAAACCAGTCAATCCTAAAGGAAATCAAGCCTGAATATTCATTGGGAGGACTGATGCTGAAGCTCCAATACTTTAGACACCTGATGCGAAGAGCCGACTCATTGGAAAAGACCCTGACGCTGAGAAAGACTGAAGTCAAAAGGAGAAGAAGGTGGCAGAGGATGAGATGATTAAAGAGCATCACTGACTCAATGGACATGAGTCTGAGACAGCTCCGGGAGATAGTGAAGGACAGGGAAGCTGCAGTCCATGGGGTCACAAAGAGTCAGACACGACTTGGTGACTAAACAACAGCAACAATAACTGTCCAGTGGGAGGTCACGTCTCCTTTTTGCTAATAGCCTTTAAGAGAACTGACCCTGACACTGCATGTTGCAAAGATGGTCAGTCTCGCTTTGGAGCTCTTTCAGCCCCTGTGGGACATTTCTGCGTTATCCTCTCCTCTCTGCAAGGCATAGATAGTGTGTGTCTTTCACTAAGACTCTTGCCTTGACCATTATGTTAGATTTCCCCTCCCAAGGTGAACCGAAGACTTTGGATTTTAATGGGGGAACCTCCTGAGAAAAAACCAAATCTGTTTCTAAGGTGGAAATACCTACACACAGCAGTGTAAGAGATTTTTTTAACAGGTCATGTAATAGGGTAGATCTTTGAGTCTTATCAACACAGCCACTCAAACCCATACATTCACAAGGCTCATCCTTTGTAAAAAATAATTATGGGTTATCAAGCACTGCAAAAGTCCTATTATCTAGAGTTCAGTATTCTGCAAGAAAATTTCATATAGTGAGAGATCTGATCCCATAGTTGGTCCTTCAGTGGTTACTTTGTTTTCAGATCCTCTAGTCACTGAAGGGGAAATCAGGACATTTGGGACCACATGAAACAAATCATCTGTACATGTGGCTGGGTTTTTCACTTTCCATACGGATGTCTTAGTCCAACAGCTAGAGACAGGGAAATTCAGGACTTAGCTGTCAAGGCAGACCTCTCCACAGTCTTGTCTTGCTTCTCTCTGCTTTGCTGACATCAAGAGACTTGAATCTCTTCCCTCCAGTTCCCGGGGAGTGGAGAAGGGCTTTTCACATGCCCTTTTCTTGATGCCTTGAATATCACTTTTGTGGTTGCACATGTGTGTGTGTTGGTTACTTTCTTCTATTTAATAAGATTGGCAATATACTGTAAACAGATAAGGTGGATGAGGCCCTCTGCCCACATACTGTTACACACAGAGACTGACTCCAGGTCACCACTGGAACTAGAAACTGGGATTCATTTATCCTAAACAACATCCTCCGGAGGGAGGTTCATGCGATCCACAGCACTTGCCTATCAAGGGTGGAAACTCCACAAACCTGTCCTCAGCTACAAGCAAAGCTCAACATTGCCACAGTCTCTTGGAAAATGAGATGTTACATGTTCTTAGCAGGAGCTGACAATTAGGCCAAGTGAACAGTCCTGTGAGGCGGGGGAGTGAAGTTCATGCTGCTTTAGCCACAGGCCTCAGGTGCTGGGGCGAGTGTGAGGCCAGGGCCAAAGACTTTCAACCACCCAAGAAGCCGGGGACCCCCAAATCTACAACCCTCTGGTTTGTTATTCTGTTTATTATCATGGAGACGGCGCTCTTCCTTCCAACTATTTCCTCTGGCATGATAAGGATTTTGTGAGGTGTCAGGGGAGTCATAATTAATCAGAATCAAGTAAGGATTTGTAATATTTAAACTATTCCATTAAACCAGGAAGCAGGTCAGAAACTAACCTTTAAATACAGCCAAGGGAGAAAGTCAGCCCAGCAGCTTAAAATATATATCTTTTGCAGGAAGCATGGAGTGTGTAATTAGCTGTAATTATTGCAACTATAGTCAGGAAGCTTTATTTTTTGGCTGATAGGCAGTGTTATCTTCTGATGGCCTGGGAAACCAGATTGTGGGGTTACAGTCTGGGCTCCCACATGGACCCACGTGGGTGGTTTTTGGGGGGGAACTTGGCAAGGGAGCAGAGGAAAAGGATGGGCAGGGTGGTGTCAGGAACTGGAGAAGTTACAGGGAAGGATCCGGGTGAGAGCTTCTTCAATTCTTCTGGAAGGAGACTCTGAATTTTGTGAATTATGTCAAAACATATTCTGATTTCCAGTGTGATCATTTCCCCAGGACACTATTAAGGCTTAATATACTGGGCCAAAGCTATCTGCCTTGGCTCCTGCTGGTAGTCATGGAGGAAGTTAAATGTGCTACTGTTAGAAGATCACTTTTATTTTTGACTGTTTCAACGAGCATGGATTTTTTTTTTTTTTTCCCCCCAGTGGGCAAGTCTCAGTCTGGTAGAGGCATTAAAAATTAGTGAAGGTGGAAATGCTTTGAAACATTTGATCTCTTCTCTAGGAAGCTGAGCAGAGGGGGTGGGGAGTCCCCCCGGAAGGCTTGCTGGGTGGAAGAATACACACCAACAAGATCTCTTCAGTACCTCCTATGGCCTTGACTTCTCCCTCTAGCCAAGCACCAGAGGAGAAAAATATCCAGCTCTCCTCTCTGACATTTTATCTAAATCTCCTGAAGTCTCAGGGGAGGCCAGGGAGGCTCAGATGGAGGGCAGTACAGCCAAAACAGCAACATGCATGCGTGCATGCTCAGTAGCTTTAGTCATGTCCGACTCTGCGATCCCAGGGACTGTAGCCTGTCAAACTCTTCTGTCCATGGAGTGGGTTGCCATGCCCTCCTCCAGGGGGATCTTCCAGACCCAGGGATCAAATCCGCATCTTTTGTGGCTCCTGCGTTGCAGGCAGATTCTTTATTTCCGAGCCACTGGGGAAGCCCAAATAGCAACAATAGAAAATAAATCTGATTTTTGCCCATTCCAGCTAAGGCTGATTTGGTTTGGTGGAAAATGAATGCCCTTTCATTTGTTTTCTTGGAGATTGTCAAATCCTGCCTCACCTTGCCCTCTGAACCACACCAACCATCTGATCATCTAACCAACCATGGAGCTAACAGAAATCCATCCTGTTCTTAACAAGTGGTGGTAATTGGCATTAAGAAAAAGTTCCCTCTCCCAGTTATTTATCAGGATCCCACAGTAGATTAAACCACTTTCCTAATTATTTACTTTTTAAAAAAAATTCTACAATCCATTTGGCAAAGAAGAGAGGTGATTTTGAAGTATTTAATCTTTAAAAATCGTGTGTGCTTAGACTGGCACCAGAAAAGCCCAAATACCATTTCTCTCTTCTGCTTCCTAGGATGAGGTCCCTTTGATGGGGATCACGTTCAGATGTGTGTTCTACACAGATATTCCCCAGATAACACATCTTGAATTACAAACTCCGGCATCTTGCAGGTACCAAGGGGGAGGAAAGACTAAAGCAAGAAGGTGAACAAACACTCATTAGAAGAGAAATGGAGAAGCGGGGGTTGGGGGGCATCTTCCCTGGGACCTCTGTCACCAGCATTCATCCCACAACAGCCACAGTACACAAGTAATTGCCTCCAAGCCCCCACTTGGCCAGAGAAACCTGCTTTCCGCCTCACGGAAACAGCCTGGGACCAGTCCTCAGAGCTCACCTCTCTTCCCAGGCAGGCAGCTGCCCTTCTGTAATGCAGCAGTTCTGCACGGCTCCCCAGAGCAGAGCGCCATTGTCCCAGCTATGAATAAATCATTGACCCTATTTTATTAATAAGGCGAAGCTAACAATACTCCCCACCTCACCCTGCTCTTCCTCTCCAGCAGTGCCTCAGAAACAAGAGCCAGCCCCTCTTCCTGGGAAGGGGAAGGCTGGAAGCCCCAAGGAGGCAGCCTGGGGATCTGGGGTGTGAAGTGCCAGCCAGCTGTGGGCAGATGAGCCCTGACTCTGCAGCCTCGGAGGTCTGCATCTGATGAGAGAACCAGCTTTACCAGGAGGCGGTTACATGGGGATGCTGGCTGCTTCCCTGAGCTGTGGGAGTGATGCATTGTCAGGGGAGAGAGTCCAGGTGAGGGGGCAGAGCAGAGGAACAACTTACCTTGGGCTCATTGTTTTAAAAAGAATTAACTGAATTTTAAAAGAATTTTGCTTAAGAAATGTTAATACTATTTTAATGTCATGCCTGTGTGTGTGTGTGTGTGTGTGTGTGTGTGTGAGTCAGGTCAGTTGTGTCCAACCCTTTGTGACCCCATGGACTATAGCCCGCCAGGCTCCTCTGTTCATGGGATTCTCCAGGCAAGAATACTGGAGTGGGTAGCCATCCAGGGGATCTTCCCAATCCAGGGATCAAACCTGTTTCTCCCACATTGAAGGCAGATTCTTTACCATCTGAGCCAGAAGGGAAGTCCCTAACCCTTGTCTAAGCCACCAGCATCTCCTCTCATGGACCAGTGAGTAAGTCACAGGGGAATGACTTGTCTGCTTACCAATACTCTTCCTCCCCTAAAGTCCTCTTTTCATGCTTACCTATAGTAATCATTTTCAAATGATCATAAGTGGTACTTAAAATCTTCTCCATTTTCTCATTGTTCTAAAGGCTAGAATTCTGGATTCACAGTATTGACAAGGGTTGGTTCCTTCTGCTGCTACTGCTGCTGCTAAGTCGCTTCAGTCGTGTCTTCAGTCGTGTCCAACTCTGTGCGACCCCATAGACGGTAGCCCACCAGGCTCCCCCGTCCCTGGGATTCTCCAGGCAAGAACACTGGAGTGGGTTGCCATTTCCTTCTCCAATGCATGAAAGTGAAAAGTGAAAGTGAAGTTGCTCAGTCGTGTCCGACTCCTAGCGACCCCATGGACTGCAGCCCACCAGGCCCCTCCATCCACGGGATTTTCCAGGCAAGAGTACTGGAATGGGTTGCCATTGCCTTCTCCTGGTTCCTTCTAGAAGCTCTAAAAAAAGTTTTCCATACCTCTCTTCTAGCTTCTTGAGAATGCCAGCTATCGTTGGTGTTCCTTGGCTTGTAGCTGGATCACTTTAATATCTGCCTCCATGGACTTCTTCCTATGTGTTTCCTATGTCCATATCTCCCTCCTGTTATAAGGATACCAGTCATTGGATTGGATCCACCCTAAGCTGGTATGATCTCATCTTAACTTGATTATGTCTGCAGTGACCCTATTTCCAAATAAAGTCACATTCACAAGTACCAGGGGTTAAGTCTTGACTGTATCTTCTGGGGAGACACATTTCAGCTAAGTACAGTGAACCCTCTGGTGTCTCCAAAACTCACATCTGTTCCTCCAAAATTCACCTCCTCTCAGATCGTTAAGAGTCTCAACCTATTCCAGCATCAATTCTAAGTCTAAAATCTCATCTAAATATAACTGACTCCCCAGATCCCAACTCTCGTCTCCTAAATCATCTTACATCAGGTATGGGTAGGGTTTCCCTGATAGCTCAGTTGGTAAAGAATCTGCCTGCAATGCAGGAGACCCGGATTCAATTCCTGGGTTGGGAAGATCCCCTGGAGAAGGGAAAGGCTACCCACTCCAGTATTCTGGCCTGGAGAATTCCATGGACCATATAGTCCATGGGGTCACAAAGTCGGACATGACCGAGAGACTTTCACTTTCACACTTTCAGGTATGGGTGAGACTCTGGGCACAGTCCATCCTCGAGCAAACTTTCTCTCCATCTCCGGACCTGTGAAACCCAGAAAGCAAGTTATCTGCTCCCAAAATACAACAACGGGACGCACATATGACAAGCATTCCTGTGCTAAAAGGTAGAAATGGGGAGAGGAAAAATTGGTAACAGGATGCAGACATGCCTGAAACTGAGCAAGGCCAATTACATTAGGCTTGGGGATCAAAATCCTCTGTGGCTGAATGTTCTGTCTGCTGGGCTGGCTGGCTTCAGGGACCCGAGCCTCCAAGGAGTTGTAGGAGGGCCTGGTGCCCTTGGAGATGCGGCTGAAGGGAGGGTGGCATGAACTGAAAGGAGAAAACAGAAAATACTGTGAAACAAAATACTTGTTTTACATGTTGCTGAGGATGAAACCTGAGGAGGGTCCCTGGGATGGGCTAACCACATCTGTAGCTGCAAACACTCTGGCAGCCCCAGAGCTTCCCTGAAAGCCAGGAGAAGGGAAGAGAGGAGGAAGTCCTGCAGCCAGTAAGTTGTTTATGCTTGAGAAGAAGAGAGAAGCAGGGCTGAGTTCGCGGGCATGCAATCTGTACAGCTGCACAGGGCCCCACACTTTGAAGGGCCCACAATTGATTTAATGGTCTTCTGTCAACATCCCCAAATTCTTAATATTTGAACCAGGAGACCTATATTTTAATCTTACACTGTGTGCATGCTAAGTCGCTTCAGGCGTGTCCAACTCTTTGCAACACTATGGGCTATAGCCCGCCAGGCTCCTCTGTCCATGGGATTCTCCAGGCAAGAATACTGGAGTGGGTTGCCATGCCCTCCTTCAGGGGATCTTCCCAGCCCAGGGATTGAACCCGTGTCTCTTATGTCTCCATTGGTGGGTGGGTTCTTTACCACTAGCACCATCTGGGAAGCCAAATTTTACACTGGGCCCCCCAAATTATGTAGCTAGTTCTGAATATGATCACTGCCTACCACTTACTTAAGACAACTTGTATATACATGTAAGACAAAAGCTGCAGTCAGTGTCAAATTATTGACTTAGTTATTTCTGGGAAAAAAGGTGATTTTCAGTTTTCTTTTCTTTTGCTCATCTTGTTGTTGTTGTTCAGCCGCTAAGTGGTGTCGTCTAACTCTTTGCGACCCCACAGACTCACGCAACCCCAGCACACCAGGCTTCCCGGCCCTTCACCAACTCCAGCTGTTTGCTCCAACTCATGTCCATTGAATTGGTGATGCCATCCAGCTATCTCATCCTCTGTTGCCCCCATCTCCTCCTGCCTTCAATCTTTCCCAACATCAGGGTCTTTTCCAATGAGTCAGCTCTTCACATCAGGTGGCCAAAGTATTGCAGCTTCAGCTTCAGCATCAGTCCTTCCAATGAATATTCAGAGTTGATTTCCTTTAGGATTGATTGGTTTGCTCTCCTTGCTGTCCAAGAGACTCTCAAGAGTCATTTGCTCATCTGTATTTTCTAATTTTCTATAATGAATATGCATTACTTACATAAATTATTTTTTAAACTTTATAAATTACTGATATGGAAAAACTGCAGAAATAAATAAATTATGAAGTATCCTTTCCATCTTGAACTCAACTAGAATGAGTCCTAGAGTTTATTTTGAAGGGGAGGAAGCTGTACTAGGCAAGAATGCTCCTCGTGGAAGTAGAAGAGGGATGGAAGGTGAAAGAGAAAATGCCAAAAAAAAAAAATGATGTTTTCAAGATCCTCAAGCTGTCTCCCTACAGTCTTCTCCGAAGAAAGTAACAGGAACATACCTCCAACACTCACAATCTGTTCTTTCATGAAGACCTAGCTACCGATTTCTGCTTCTGTCACCTGTTTCAAATGTGCTACGGAAGGAAGCCATGCAGTTCTGCTAATGGGCCACGCGACACGGCTATGGGTCAGCATCAGTTGGGCTCAGGGCTTCTCGGCATACCATGTCCTTCATTGGGAACCATTTTCCATTTTCCACAGCATATGCCACACTTAACTGCTCTTCTCAACCCCGCGTAAACACTCACTTTCCTAACTACCCCAGGAAAAAAAGGGCATTCAGTACTAATTCCACAGTCTCACCCTTCCAGAGTTTCTCTGCATTAAAGTGTCGCTCTCTCCTCTGACTTCTACCCCTTCCAGATGAATAAGGTCCTCCTTCTCTTCTGGTGCAACATAATTAGAAACCCAAGATCACTCTCATCCATTTCTTTGACATGCAGTATATCTTTCAGGTTTTAAAAAGATCCTTATTCAAGCATGAGTATAACTTTCTATGCTCTGGGTGTAACTGATGCTTGCATGCATGCTCAGCTGTGTCTGACTCTTTGCCACCCCATGGACTGTAGCCCACCAGGCTCCTCTGTCCATGGAATTCTCCAGGCAAGACTACTAGAGTGGGTTGCCATGCCTTCCTCCAGGAGATCTTCCCAACCAAGGGATCAAACTCACATCTCCTGCACTGCAGGCAGATTCTTTACACTATTAACAGTTAATATGCTTTAATCTATCTATGAATGAACTCTTTCCGTCTGCCTTAGCTCAGAGCTCACTTTCCCTGTCTTTTGTCTCTAATGCTATTACCTTGGCTGTTTACAATAAGCAGGCTCCAGAGACACCCCTCAATGAGCCACATATTCCAGAAATCACAACTTTGTATAGCCCCTGACTTTTGAATCTGGCTGACCCTGTGATCTACTTCAACCAATAAAACAAGACATCATTGACACTGTGCTAGTCTGGGTCTAAGCCTTTGGAACATCTGGCTACTTTTACTTTCCCACTCTTGAGATTTAGATTTAAGAGGCCTATTTAAAGAACCCCAAGTTAGCCCCAAAGTGAGACATCTTAATATAGAAAGACATCTCAGCCTTCCAGGCAACCCTGTCAACGCTTGAGATGAGTAGAGTCATCTCAAATTATTCAGCTTGTGCCACCTTCTCTACCACATGAAAGACTCTGAGAGAAGAACCCGGTTAACCCACTGGGGCCATTGTAAGAGGTAATAGAATTACTGTTGTAAGCTCCTAAGTTTGAGATGGTCTGTTAAGTATTAACAGATAACTAGGACACTAACTGTCTTCACCAATCTACTCCTGGTAGATTCACAATACCCCCTTGCCTCCATTGCCTGATCTCTGCCAGGCAACCGTGGGCAGTCAACATACTGAATACACGAATTCCACCCGGATGAAATTCCAAAATATATCTTTGCTTCACAGTTTGGATTTCCCTGGGGAAGTACCTTCCCGTCTTTTTAAAATCCAACCTTTGGCTGCCATTCAAACATTTATCAATTACTTTATAATTTGGGCAGTTATATTTTGCCTGACATTTCTCTGGACCTCCATTGTATTAAAACTATTTCAACATGGACTTAGTAGGTTTTATATATATATATACACATATGTATGTGTGTGTGTGTAATATAGACAGTGGTCTAAAACATGGAACATTGTGTAAAATTAATGTGTTTTGATTGCTGTGAATGCTTTGTCTAATACTGAGGTAATTCATAAATGATATCTTGGAAGCATTCATCCAGGGTTTCAGGCTATTCCATAAGTATATTACTTCTAGCAATGTGTTGCAGACTTGTGAAAGTAATAGTCTAGCATGCATGCCACAGGCAAATGCCAATTTGAAGGATTTAAAGAAAAGTATAACAAATCACCATATTTGTTAGCATTTTGAGGTAACAAAGTATTTGGGAAATTTCCAAGAACATCCATTTCCTTAGGCTTATATACACCAGTGCGGTCACATTATAAATCAGAACTCGCAGGCTCTTGCCTGCAGAAGTATTTCCTAGAAATGTCTAGTGACTTTTGAGTGAGGATATCTTGTCCACCCCAGCGGACCCTCCCATTTCTCTGCCATCTTTCCTCCCACATCGGATGGTTCTGCCACACCTCCCTGCACACATGTTTTCCCCTCAGCGCACACACCAGAAACCTCGACTTGCCAAACCACTGTTTTGTTCTCGTTCACGTTCTGTTAGGTAGACGCACAGCTGTGCTCCTTGGGCGCAAAGTTTTACAAAATTTTCCTGAAACAAATCTTCCAAATCTACTCCCTGCTCACCACACAACTCACACATAAACTCCTTGGGCTCAGAGAGGACTCGTCTTCATGAACTACGTGACCGATACCATCCCATTCTCAGGACTACCCCCCTTCCCTGGAACCCTGAAATTCCAGCACCAGAGCACACTTTTCAAGCTTCCAGTTCCCTCCAGAAGCAGCTTTCCCTCTTCCTGTAGAATCTTCCAGCAGGCCTGCTCCACCAATTCACAGATGCCTAGCCAGTGTGAGCTGTAATCTTGTTCCAACTTATATTCAAATTATATCTTCCACTACACACACAAAAAGTTAATAATTTCATGAGACCCTGAAGACCTGAAATGCAGGCGTCATTTACTGAGTGGGAGGCCAGAGGCTATGTGTATTCCTCACTTACTCACTGGTTGGGTAATTCAGGTAAGACAGTGAACCTCTCTCAAACTCAGTGCTGAGATAATTCCAGCAAGATTATCCCGTCCTGGAGGGGATGTTGACTCTGTCACATGCGTCTTAGTGAGGCTCCCTTCTCACTAAGTGTAGCACATGGCCTGAGAAGGCGGGGGGAGCAAGGGACACAAGCTAAGTCATGGTAGGTAGGCATGGAGGCAGCAAAGCAACAAAATGCAAGTGCGACAGAGAGAACCTTGTCTTTATTCTGTAAAAAAAAAAAAAAAAAAGAGGTGGGGGGAAAAGATGAGAGAGAGCTATCTCACTGAAACAAATCAAAGATCATTTTTCCTGCACTTCCTAATAGGCTAAGATAGGACATTGTTTTCAGGATTAAGATGGAGAAAAGCTATTCCCTTGGATGGCATGAACTGAAGGTGTTCTTTCAAGACAAAGAGAAACCCAATTTGTCTCCCTAAGGCCAGAAAGGATAATAAAAATAGGAGCTATCCCAGGGAGCCTTTACTTCATGCTAGAGACTGAGCTAAGCATTTTACATGTATTAGTACATCTCATTATAACATCAGCACCATAACTTAATACAACTATGTGCGTGCTAAGTTGCTTCAGTCGTGTCTGACTCTTTGCAACCCCATGGACTGTATCCCTACCTCTGTCTGTGGGATTCTCCAGGCAAGAATACTGGAGTGGGTTGCCATGCCCTCATCATTTCTATTGTGAAGCTGGGAAAACAGAGGCAATAAAAAGTTAAGCAACTTGCCCAAGACCCACAGCAGTAAGTTACAGAAGCAGAATTGGCATTTAGGCAATCTGGATAAGAGCATTTAAATAATGTGGCACCAGGGTTTTTCAGCATGTGCATTAGCAACACTTTGAGCTGTATATCTCTTTGTTGCAGGTGGTTGGGTGGGGCGGGGGGAGAGGTGGCCTGTGCATTATAGGATGTTTAGCAGTATCCCTGGTCTCTACCCAGTACTTCCCAAGTGGTGCTACTGGTAAAGAATCTACCTGCAATGCAGGAGACCCAAGAGGCACTGGTTCGATCCCTGGGTCAGGAAGTTCCCCTGGAGGAGGAAATGGCAACCCATTCCAGTATTCTTGCCTGGAGAATCCCATGGACAGAGGAGCCTTATGGGCTGCAGTCCATGAGACCACAAAGGGTCACACACAACTGAGCGACTGAACCACACATGCATGCACAAGCACTGGTCTCTGCCCATTAGATGCTGTTCCACCTCCCTGTTGAGACAGTCAAAAATGTTTCCAGATATTGTCAAACTCCCCCCATGTTGAGAACCATTGTTTGGTACTAGAGTCCTTACCATCTGACAGTGAACCCTATCTCAGCACTGACCAGCAGTTTTCTTTTCCCAGGTTCCTTGAGATTACAAAGGAGAGTGTATGTAAGCATTAGGTGAGTTAATATAGGTACAGTGCTTAGGAAGTGCCCTGCATATAGGAAACTCTAATGTAAGTATTAGCTATAGTTACTGCTGTTTTTGTTATTGTCATCATGACAGGGAAGACAGCAGAACAGGATAGAAGGGAGGCTGCAGTGGACACTGGAGATATAGGAGTTAATCGTCCCCACTCTTGGACAATCAAATCCAGGACTGCAGTGTGGAAGGTCTAGCCATCAGTGACTAACTCCATCGGTCAGGGCAGCAGTAGGAGCTTTGTAATCACAGTCAAAATGGGAGTCTCGTCCAGGCAGAAAATAAAATCATTGGGAAAAAAACAAATTGTTTTCAGTGAGTCTTTAATAAAAAAGACTTTTTAAAATGCGTTTTTAATAAAAAAAAAAAAGTCATTCCCAGAATATGATCACTTTCCCATTCTTGCAATTAATCCTTTTCACTGGCATCTTGGGTCTCCCACTTTGATGCAATCAAGCCACTGGACTAAGTGAAGAACTTGTCTCATGTCCAAAAGGCCATGGCTTGAGGGAGAGAAAGGGTAGGTCTGCATATGGAGTAAGAAGAGACCAGGCTGATGCTGAAAGGGTGAAACAGTAAAGAGAATCCCCTGTCTTGCTCAGTTGCTCGTGATAAGCATAATGGCTGCCTCAACAGGCAGGCAGCCATTTTTAACTGGCAACAGTGAGAAGGAAATGGCAGATCAGGGAGGCTGCCTGCTGACACACCTGTGTGAAGTCAGCACTGGGACCCCTTCCAGACGCAACCACAGAGGCTCCAGACGCAACCACAGAGGGATTTCAAGAGATGCGGAGATACTGAGGCACCCTGAGGCAGCTTGTGAAATGCTGGCTAAAAACCCACCCTAAGTCTTCACCGCCGAAATCAAGACTGACAGGCAGGGTTCAGTGGCATCAGCTGTTTGAAAGCGAGAAATGTTTAAAATTCAGAGAACATGAGAACACAGGGCCTGAAAGAAGATTTTACCACTAAATGTCAGGTTGGTAATGCTCACAGACTTGGAAAAGCCATGCTGGGTTTCATAGGTCAGGGTTGGGAAGAAACCTAACCACCTTTCTGTAAGTCCACTCAGCTTCTCTGTGGCCCAGTTTCCTTATCTGAAAGAGTAGCTGTTTTGCACATGATTTTATGTTTTTCACATAGAAAATTTATTCTCATAACACTTCGAGAGGTAGGTGTTATTGTCCTTAATTAAGGGGAAAAATTGAGGTTCTGAGAGTTTGTCCATTACTTCCCTAAAGTCACACAAACTGTCCTAAGTCCACCAGGCTCTCTATTTCAAGTTCTAATACTCTTTCTAGAATCCTGCTAAAAACCAGAGGTCAGCTCCCTGAGGTCTCTTTCAGCTCCAAAATTCCATGATTTTATGGGTTCTGTGTCTTGAAAGCATGTCTGGTCCTTAATATTTTCCTCCCTTTATCCTGAAGGGATTTATATCATTGGAGGCAGATGACCGCCCAAGGGGGCCAGTTTTTCGCCTTCCCTCCCACCTCTTATCTCTTTCAGCTCCAACCAGCTTAGAAGACTTACAGATGGTCCCATAGGCCTGTTCCACTTAAATGTTTAGATTGAGAGTCTTGCCTCAGAAAAGAACCACAGAGGATAAGTTAGGATAATCCAGAGAGATGCTAGCAAAAGCCTAACTAGGGATAGGCTAGACCTTGTGGCCTTTTCTGATCAACTGAGGAGCAGAGCAGTCTGAATTTGCGAGTTCAGTGAGATGATACTCTTTTACACCTGGCAAGAAGCCACCTCAATATCGCTCACCTTCAGCAAATCCTTCACATGGAAAGCAAGTGAGCTCTGGAAAAAAACAAACCATGTTGCTTCTTGACTGAAATATCTTCATGGGGTTTCAACACATTTTAGGAATATCCAGAATCCCAAGGACAGCCCCCCAACTGCTTCAGTCAATATATTCTTGCCTGGGTATATTACTCGACAACTGGGAACATTCATTGGAAGGACTGATGCTGAAGCTGAAGCTCCAATACTTTGGCCACCAGACGCGAAGAGCTGACTCATTGGAAAAGACCCTGATGCTGGGAAAGATTGAAGGCAGGAGGAGAAACGGACAACAGAAGATGAGATGGTTAGATGGCATCACTGACTTGATGGACCTGAGTTTGAGCAAGCTCCAGGAGCTGGTGATGGACAGGGAAGCCTGGCGTGCTGCAGTCCATGAGGTTGCAAAGAGTCAGACATGACTGAGCGACTGAACTGAACTGTATCTTACTTGAGGCACTTTTTTTTTTTTTTTAATTTGAAAGCATTTAGAATCTTTTACTTTGACATTAAAAGCCAAGACTAAACTGTTTTCAGAGTACAGCATTGGCTCCCTAAGTCATGAGGGGTCGATGTTTAGTCTATGGCTCCATAAATATTAATGAAGGGTCTAGATACCGAGGCTGATGGCAGCAGTGCTTGCACCCAGAGGGGTCGGCTATGACTTCATGTTTAAAGAGCTGAGCTTCATGATCCAATATATCAGATGCTGTGATATATGCCTTCCTGCTCCTGAACAATGAACTCTATGCAAGTTCACAGCCGTACACACACACATATATTTAAATCCATAAAAACCAGACTCATTGGATTGATAGAACTGTTTGTTTTGCTTCTGAGTTTCAGTTTTGCCACCGAGACTATATTTCTTCAACTTTAATCTGATTATTTTGCTAATGTCTAAAAAGCCTACATAGGATGGCTTTTTCTGGGGAAAGCAGTTCTTTCCCTAATTTCCCCCACGTTTTCCCAAGGTCTCTCATACCTTTCAGTCCCGATAATTCCTTCCCTACCCCACTTCCCACTCACACGTGACACTTTCAGTTCACCTGTCTTCTGTTTTTTCATCTGACTGTGGACATGTTTCTTTAGCAATGACGTAAGAACTTTGTATCTGTCCATGTCTCCCTGGCACACGTCATCACACACACACGGGCCTGAACAGACACACTGCTGGCTGCTGGTCAAGGGGTTGGGTACCATTTTCACACCGAATGGGGAGGAACTGTCCCGCGCATTCTTACTGCAGTCACAATACACTGGCCATGGGCACCATTTCGCGGTTCAGTAACCAAAACTCCAAAACCACATATGCCTGCCTACACGCTACCCCAGAGTTGCCATGCCCACACAACATCATTAGCATGAAACCACAAAATTATAACTGAAAATCACATAGGAACTTAAAGAAATAACTATTCATGATTTTACTTCTTAGCAGCAAATAATAACTAAGACCCAGAAACTGTCATAGGAAAATTGACCTGGCAAAATAATCATCTGACTATAACCTGACTTTTCCTTCTAAAAGAGTCTTATATTGTCATTAGATATTTTTTCTATATCATGGAAAGGCAGGAAATAAATATATAAACATCCTTTAAAAAAATCCACCAGAGATTCATCCATGATACTTATCACTAATATGACTTTATAAGGTGATGCAGAACATACCTAAATTTCAAATGTTTATCCTAAAGATGTTATAAAAATATCAAAAGATATATCCATAAGTACTTTATAATAATGAAAAAAGAAACTGTATAATTATTACTTCTGGGTTCAATCCCTGGGTTGGGAAGATCCCCTGGCGGAGGGCATGGCAACCCACTCCAGTATTCTTGCCTGGAGAATCCCATGGACAGAGGAGCCTGGCGGGCTACAGTCCGTGGGGCCCCAAAGACTTGGACACGACTGAGCAACTAAGCATAGCACAGCACAGCACAGCACATGATTAATATTAAGAAACCAGTGACTTCCCTCATGGTCCAGGGGTTAAAACTCTGTTTCCCCTGCAGGTGACATAGGTTCGATTCCTAGTCAGGGAACTAAGATCCTACATGCCATGAGGCAAGGCCAAAAATAAAAAGAAAAAAAAATTTTTGAAAGAATGCTATAGAATGTAGTTATGGGCATGGGAATTTGAACACGTGTGCTTCTAAATAAAAAAGGAAGTTTTGGAAACAACATATGTATGTTTGTGTTTATATGTGTTTGTGTGTATATATGCACAGAAAAAAAATCCAGAAAAATATTAAAGGTGTTATTACTGATAGTAAGGGTAACAGTTATTTTTCCTTACTTCTTTATACCTCTTTGCATTGTACGAACTGCTTTGCAAGACGATGAAAGTGAAGCTCTTAAAACTGGGGGAGGGGAGAGGAAACACATGACAATGGGGGCCATACAGATATTAAGGCCAAACTGAAACGTGTTAACAGCCACCATCAACATCAATGCCACAGCATCTCAGGGGCCAGGTCCAGTTACTGCAAATTCCCTCTGCGCACACAAGCTCAGTGAGGTGGTGAAATCCGGGGAAACCGTGACTGTGGAAGCCAGCTGGCCCTTTCCCAGTGGTGTCTCTCCACACACAGCCTTGTCTTGTTATGATTTAATATTTGCACCCCCCCACCTTCCTCAGTATTCATGGTCAGCCTGCTGGTGCTTGGTGGTCTCGCTATTGGCAGAAAAATGCGCTGAGCTGTCAGGGGAGTGCAGGCGACAGTGAAGAGGGGCGTGTTCTGCAAGGCGGATGACATCCAGGAAAGCATGCCCATGTATGACATGCCCATCAGATCCGGGAGCGCACGTGCCCATTAGGACACAACCAGGTGAAGCGTTCAACACGGGTTATTTAGCATCCGTAGTAAAAAGTGAAACAGCTGCAGAAACAAAGTCCAGCCTTTATTTTTTCCCTTCCTTCTCTTTCTCTCCCTCCCCTTCCTTTGTCTCTCCTCTCCTTCCCTCCACGCTCCCCTTCCCTCTCTCCCAGCATCTCTCTCGAATTTCAAACATGTCTTATAACCTGTCATATGGGCCAAGCCATCCCTGCAGAGAGATGTTAAACAATTCTGAGTGGCAAGCTGCCATATTTAAATTTAAAGGTTGCCAGATAAATAAGTACAGGGGATATAATGTACAATATTAAAAGAATAATTAACACGGCCATATGTTATATATGATCAGTTCAGTTCAGTCGCTCAGTCGTGTCTGACTCTTTGTGACCCCATGAATAGCGGCACGCCAGGCCTCCTTGTCCATCACCAACTCCCAGAGTTCACTCAAACTCATGTCCATGGAGTTGGTGATGCCATCCAACCATCTTATCCTTTGTCGTTCCCTTCTCCTCCTGCCCCCAATCCCTCCCAGCATCAGGGTCTTTTCCAATGAGTCAACTCTTTGCATGAGGTGGCCAAAGTATTGGAGTTTCAGCTTCAGCATCAGTCCTTCCAATGAACACCTAGGACTAATCTCCTTTAGGATGAACTGCTTGGATCTCCTTGCAGTCCAAGGGACTCTCAAAAGTCTTCTCCAACACCACAGTTCAAAAGCATCAATTCTTCGGTGCTCAGCTTTCTTCACAGTCCAACTCTCACATACATACATGACCACTGGAAAAACCATAGCCTTGACTAGCGGACCTTTGTTGGCAAAGTAATATCTCTGCTTTTGAATATGCTATCTAGGTTGGTCATAACTTTTCTTCCAAGGAGTAAGCGTCTTTTAATTTCATGGCTGCACTCACCATCTGCAGTGATTTTGGAGCCCCCCAAAATAAAGTCTGACACTGTTTCCACTGTTTCCCCATCTATTTCCCATGAAGTGATGGGACCAGATGCCATGATCTTAGTTTTCTGAATGTTGAGCTTTAAGCCAACTTTTTCACTCTCCACTTTCACTTTCATCAACAGGCTTTTTAGTTCCTCTTCACTTTCTCCCATAAGGGTGGTATCATCTGCATATCTGAGGTTATTGATATTTCTCCCAGCAATCTTGATTCCAGCTTGTGCTTCTTCCAGCCCAGCGTTTCTCATGATGTACTCTGCATATAAGTTAAATAAGCAGGGTGACAATATACAGCCTTGACGTACTCCTTTTCCTATTTGGAACCAGCCTGTTGTTCCATGTCCAGTTCTGTTGCTTCCTGAATTGCATATAGGTTTGATAGTTGTTAAGAAAGTTAATCCTGAGTTCTCATCACAAGGAAAAATACCTTTTTGAATTTCTTTAATTTTATATCTATATGGGATGACAGATGTTCACTAAACTTATTGTGATAGGTTTCCCAGGTGGCACTAGTGGTAAAGAACCTACCTTCCAATGCAGGAGACATAAGAGACTCAAGTTTGATCTCTGGGTCAGAAAGATCCCTTGGAGGAGGGCATGGCAGCCCACTCTAGTATTCTTGCCTGGAAAATCGCATGGACAGAGGAACCCAGTGTGCTATGGTCCATGGGGTCACAGGGAGTCGGACACAACTGAAGCGACTCAGCACGCACACACACAAACTTATTGTGATAAATATTTCATGTTGTATGTAGGTGAAATTATTATGTTGTACATGGTAAACTTATACAGCATTGTCTGTCAGTTGTATCTCAATAAAACTGGAAGATAGATAGATGTGAAAACAAAAAGCCAATGTTCCCTTTCCCCCCACCACACCCTGGTGCTAGAGCTGGAGTAAGTCTGTTTTGCACACTCTCTACCATGGGCATGAACAGCATTGAGTTTGTTTGTTCTTCCCACCTCTTCTGCAAGGACTTCTCTGGTGGCTCAGATGATAAAGAAGCTGCCTGCAATGCAGGAGGCTTCGGTTTGATCCCTGAGTTGAGAAGATCCCCCAGAGAAGGGAATGGCGACCCACTCTAAGTATTCTTGCCTGGAGAATTCCATGGACAGAGGAGCTTGGCAGGCTATAGTCCATGGCGTTGAAAAGAGTCAGACATGAGTGACTGACTTACACTTTCACTTTCAACCCTTCTGCAAGCGTCTCTAGTCTGTTGTGCTGTCTTATTTCCAACCTGCCTTGGGCTCAGACACTCCACCAGGCATAGGATGGGCCAGTTAAAGCTACACGCTAGGCAGAGACAGAGGGTGTAGATTTTACGTAAAGAAACACATGGCCATCCATTCAAGAGGAAATGCTGTCATCCTGGTCAGGCCTAGATCCAATCTGTGTTGGAGAACATAAGAGGAGCCCTGACTAAGCCACACAGCATCATGCTAATGCATCCTAGTTGGGTACACCACTATTTCTTGCCACGTTCTTTTTCTCCTATGAAGAGTGCCATCATTTCACACACATGATAAAGGCAGTTCCATTACTAGCCGTCTGGTAGGGATTGGAGTGTGTATGCTCAGTCATGTCTGACTCTTTGCAACCCCATGGACTATAGCACATCAGGCTCCTCTGTCCATGGGATTTCCCAGGCAAGAATACTGGAGTGGGTTGCCGCTTCCTTCTCCAGGGGATCTTCCCCACCCAGGGATGGAACCTGAGCCTCCTGCATTGGCAGGTGGACACAGGAGCAAGCATTTCATAACTGGGTTTGGACAGTTTTGACTATACTTCCTCAGCTCTCTCTTCACCCTAAGTCTATTCTCTTTATATGACTTTTTGTCTTTAAATATAAATATGATGCCCTTCTCTGTGAAACAGACGCACAAGGTCTGGACAAATAGCCAGGGGATTAGGGACTCTGCTGTCCCACCTCCAGTTGCATATTTAAAACGGAATCAGGAAACTCAAACCATGATTCTCTCGAAGCAATTTGGAAGTGAGCCATTCCCAGACTGATGGGATGTAGATGTAGCAACAACTCACTCTAACCATCAGAAACCAGAAGTTGGGGAGAGACCTTGCAGCCCTAAGTCTGGAATTTCTACCACTCACTGATCCTGAGAAGTCCACACCACTCAGCTTCAGACCTGGAACAAGTACAAGGACCGGTGCAAGGAGACACCGAGACTAGTAGTGCCTTTAAGTTCATTGTGGCTGCAGTTTATGTGTGTAAACAATGGCGCTCCTAATGAGGTCATTTAGTGAAATGTTCATCTCCCTCTATGTTATTGCCATGACACTCAGCAGTGAAAGGGAGTCAATCAAGTATCCAGTAACTAAATACTCTCTTGGATGTTACAATTTTCTCCCCTCTTTTCAGAAGGGATGTTCTATGACTTTCACCTCTCAGATATGTTACATGTTGGAGAAAGAAAAAGGGGAGAAGAACAAACAGCATTTACCACCTGCCATTCGAGCAACAGTAATTGGCAACATCATTCAGAGATACTCACCTGCAGTGCTGAGCCCTACAGAAATGAGTAAGATCAGTTCCATTTCAGTTATAGAACAACAGGAACCAGGCCTGTGTGTTTGTATCTTAGTGGAAGAAGGCGACAGACTGCAAAGAAAGTCTAAATTCAAGGATCAGACAGAAATAAAGCCCTCCTCCCCCAAATCGAAATGAGATAATTGCCAGTGGAAGCTTGCCTTGGGTTCTGAGAGTTAGGCAGCAAATATTTTTGCAAAAACAACCATAGGGAAGCAAAACAAAAATAAATTGCTCCAGTTCCAGGCATTCTTTGACTTTTTTGGGCACTGGCTGTTCTTTTACACAGTCCTCAGAAGAATGGATGGTTCAGAAACAAAATAAAACAAAATAGAACATGTAAGGGACTCTATCTGCATGGCCCTGAGTGAAAAAAACTTCAGGCTTCCCAAACTTGTATCTATGGTGTAAGAAAGGTTTTAGAATCTACCTTGCTTTATTTCTAGTTCTTTTTCTCTACCATTGGGCCAAGACACAAAGTAAACAAGTTTTAGTTGAATTTTCTAAATACTACACTGGCAAAAAGAAATCAATATTGAGAACTTAAAATAATGTCTAGTTTGCTTTTTTATTAGCTTCAGGTCTGCTTTTTTAAAAAACAAATTTAATTGGAAGATAATTGGTTTACAATGTGCTGGTTTCTGCTCTACAACGACATGAATCAGCCTTAAGTATACATGTTTCCCCTCCATCTTGAGCCTCCCTCCCACAATTATCCTACCCCTCTAGGTTGACACAGATCACTAAATTGAGCTCCCTGTGCTATACAGCAGCTCCCCACTAACTATTTTGTACATATGGGCTTCCCTCGTGGCTCAGATGGTAAAGAATCTGCCTACAATGCAGGAGACCCAGGTTCAATCCCTGGGTCAGAAAGATCCCACTGCTACTCTTTCAATTCGTCTCACCCTCTCCTTCCCCCAGTGAGTCCAAAGTCCAGAGTCTACATCTGAATCACTATTGTGTGCCTGCTAAAGCGCTTCAGTTGGGTATGAGTCTGTGCGATCCTGTGGACTGCAGCCTGTCGGACTCCTCTGTCCATGGAATTCTCCAGGTAAGAACACTGGAGTGGGTAGCCATTCCCTTCTCCAAGGGATCTTCTCAACCTAGGGATCCAACTTGGGTCTCACTCATTGAAAACAGATTTTTTTTTTTTTTTACCATCTGAGCCACCAGGGATATATGTGTAAATATACAATATTTGTTTTCCTTTTACTTCACTCTGTATGACAGGCTGTGGGTTCATCCCTATTTAGCTTTTATGGCACCCTGAAAACAAGCAACCCTGAGAGGTCTGTTGACTTGGATCTGATCCAATATTTTGAAATCTACTCTTCCTTACTTCTGCCAAGTGAGTCCCACCCCTGTCTTCCACTCCCACTCCTGAGCCCTTTATGATTTCCTCTCTCCCTGACATCCAAATGCAGAACCGAAGTGTGAAAAGCTGTTTAAGTAGTCTTAACTTACAGAGCAAGAAGACTCGCCGCCCATTTTTTATATTCCGTGATATTAAAAGAATTCATCTGAGTTTGCACTAATGACAGTAAATCGCTGGTGCTGACAAGCTGCGGTCAATTATCCTTTCTACAGCCTTTTAAAGTCGAAGTACTAGGAAATGCGTCAGTGTTGGAAGCTTGTGGCTTGTTAATTCAAATGAAGCAGACAACCAGCCTGAGCAGCCCTCCCAAAGCTGCTCCGCCAGGACCCACGCTCCCAAACCGCTCTCTTAGGCCCTGCACTTCCGCCGGAATTTGCATGAACGGCGGAAACGGTTTAAATAAAGTGGCGTGTTATTTATCCCTATAATGACTAGTTTAACAGCCACAATTAGGAAGGAAATTCTACAAGCCCGAACTCCAGTTACTTATTACTGCCACCGAAAGTCAATTAAAGTATCTAAGTAATTACAGGGATTGGCATCATCTGTCATCTGGCGAATCCTATTAGAGGGAAGAGGTTCTTGGTTTGTTTTGAGAGTGTGTAATCTCCTCTCCATCATGTTGGTTAATTTTTGGACAAGGGAGCATGGGAGGGGCCAGTCTGGGGACGTGCTCACCTGGAGAGCCACAGACATGACCGCTGAATTTCCATCAACCTCAGCAGCCAAGCAAAGGAGCAAGAGCATCCTGGAGTGGGTGGGAGGTACCCACTCTGCCAGAGAAGCCATCCAGGGACATTGCTGTCCCCTCAAGAGCCTCCAGTGGTGCCCTGTTCCTTCCTGAGCTTCTGCTACACCACCTACTTGTTTCTTTGCCCACTTCAAGGCCCACCAGCTCCCCAGTGACCTCCCAGCACCTCCTCAGTCATCTGGGTCAGCTTGCTGTCTCATAAACATTATCGTTATGATTCTAAGACTTCCGCGCTCTTGCTTAGCCTGTTACTTAATCTGCTTTCTTCCCCTCTCTTCTGTCCATCCAAACCTCTTCTCTCTTCAAGACTCAGTCAGAGTCCTAACCCCTCCCCAATGCACATCCAATATCAGACCTCTCCTTGTACCAGCTGCCTGTGGAATTCTGAATTTATCGCTCAGTGGGTCTCAGGTTGTGAACAGAAGGGGCTACAACATCTTAAGTTTCCACTACTAGCCCGGCATCTGGGATACATTTACACCCCCAGTATGGTAACCCCCTGCTCCTTGATTTCTGTGGTTGCTGTAATTTAGTCTCATGTGTCATGAAGTCTTTCTTCATATCATTTAATTTATTCATTTTTGGCTGTGCTGGGTCTTTGCTGCTGTTCGGGCTTTTTCTCTAGTTGCAGTGAGCGGGGACCACCCTCTAGTTGCAGTGCACGAGCTTCTCATTGCGGTGGCTTCTCTTGTTGCAGAGCACAACTCTTGGTCGCATGGGCTCAGTAGGTGCCGCTCCCAGGCTCTAACGCACAGGTTCAGTAGTTGTGGCGCGTGGGTTTAGTTGCTCTGCAGCCTGTGGGATCTTCCTGGATCGGGCACTGAACCCCTGTCTCCTGCATTGGCAGGCAGATTCTGTACCAATGAACCAAAGAACCCAAGTGAAATGTCTTAATCAGACCTACCTGCTCCCCTTCCTTCCTTTAGCAGCATGTATCGAACGGCTGGCTTAGAGCAGGACACCAGAACTACGGCTTCTCAGTTTGAATCCAGTTCTTCTTCTCCAACCATAATGCCTTGATGGGAAACCATGTTAGCTCACACCACCCTGCACAAATCAAGGAGTCTCTCAATGCTCATCATTCATTTGCCGGCCAACACTTGGAAGGAAATCATCCAAAAAGCACACATAAATATAGAAAGAAAGCACTCTGTCTCCCCTGTGATTCCACAAGGCTCTCCTCAGAGCATTCTCAGTCCAAGCCAGGAGGCCAAGATAGGAAAATAATTTCAAATGATCTTCCAAATGACTTCAGCACTTGCATAGGGTTCAAGTTTGGTTCAAGGGATGGGCAAAACTCAGGTCAGCCAGCTCTGTTAGGGTTAGCCAGACACAGGCTGATGGGCCATTTGGGGTTGAATTGAGAACTTTCTGCTGTTCTTCACATCCCAAGACAGATATTGGAATTTTAACTTTTCTTTTCACAATCTCCTTATGTTTTGAAAATTCTTTTCATCTTCCCAGAAGATCTCTTTTCTCATTCTCCCCTTTCATGGCATGTCTTTTGGTAGCTCCTGTTCTGCCCCTGTGGTATTCAGACTTCATATTTCCACTAGCAATCTCCCCCAACATGCTTCTCACTATTTTCTGCAGGAAATACTGCCCATAACAAAGCATTGAAAATAGAATGGTCTCAGGCATTAATCATTAAGGCAAGACCGACAAGCTCAAGGACATCAGACCGTATCAAAAGACTGCTGAGAACACTTGAGTGGCTTGAGTTCTCCGACAGTGGCCGGCATATCACAGTGAGGCTGTTGTGCCTGCGTCTAGCCCCACCCCACCCGCAGGCAGAGCCCCAGCGTAGGGCCAGGCTTTGCTGTGTGTCTCCCTGGTGGCCAGCATGGTGCTTGGTGCCCAGTGTGCTCTCGGTAAATGCTTGTACAGTGAGCATTTGGTCACTGTCTTGTTATATAAATACCAGTTCTAGGTGTGCAGATCTTTTAAAATACTACGATACACAATCCTCATCTTTAAGAAGTTCAAACCCAAGCCTGAGTAAGCATCAGAATTGCTCAGGAAGCTCTGAAAGTACTTATTTCCAGGCCTAATCCCCAGAGATTCTAATTTGGTAGGTCTGGGTTGGCCCCAGAATTCCATGCTTTTTTGGTCATTTTCCAGATGTCTTTATTAATTACAAAGGTTTTAAATTTTATATTGGGATATAGCCAATTTAACAATGTTGTGATAGTTTTAGGTGAACAGCCAAGGGACTCAGCCACACATACACATATATCCATTCTCCCCCAAACTCCCCTCCCATCCAGGCTGCCCCGTAACATTGAGCAGGGTTCCCTGTGCTATACAGTCCATTCTTTTTAAATAAGCTTCCAGACCCCTCTGATGATCAGATTGGGACCCTTGGACTAGTGGGCGGTAATAAAAGCCTTGTGTTTTTACATCTCTTTTTCCACATATGAAGTGTTTTCATATCCCTCCTCTCACTTGATTCTTACTTTCTAAGAATCTCTGCAGTTTGTGAACGAGGACACAAAGTCCAGAACGTTCCCATGGTTGGTGAAGTCCGAGTTTGGGTCTGGAGCCAGGATTCCCATCCTCAAGCTCAGCATGGTTTCCTTCTCACTAACCCTCTCTTGTGAGTGATGACCCAGGCTTGCTCTACTGGGTAAAGAGCAAAAAACCGTATTGTTGTTCAGTTGCTAATCTGACTCTTTGCGACCCCGTGGACTGTAGCCCACTAGCCTCCTTGGTCTGTGGGATTTCCCAGGCAAGAACATTGGAGCGGGTTGCCATTTCCTTCTTCAGGGGATCTTCCTGACCCAGGGACCTGCCTACCCTGGTGGCACCTGTTTCTGAGCTGTGTAATCATAGAGTCAGTAGACACATATCTTGTGGTTAAAAGGAACACACCATTGACTGTAAAGCTCAATTTAAAAGGAGAAGGGTTCCCATCAAGCATGTGGCATCTCAAACTGATTTCTTAAAAGGTGATCTGAATTTGTATGTGTGTGTGTGTGTGTGTGTGTGTGCTTAATTGCTCAGTCGTATCTGACTCTTTTGTGTCAGACTAAGCCCCACGGACTGTAGCCCACCAGGCTCCTCTGTCCATGGGATTTTCCACACAAGAATACTGGAGTGGGTTGACAATTCCTTCCCCAAGGGACTTTCCTAACCCAAATCTAACCCAGATCTCCTACATTGGCAGGTGGGTTGTTTATCACTGAGCCACCTGGGGAGCCCTTTGAATTTGTATATTTGTGTGTATAATTCAAAGAGTGAGATCAGATTTTTGTAAACTGGTCAGAAAATCCCAACCGAGGAGATGCTAAAGGAAGAATCATCACAGAATGCCTCCTTCTTCACAACTACCCTTTCAGAATTGTTAATTTCCAATTCTAAGTATCAGGAAATAAAGGCCATTGGAGATTTTGCTTGAGTATATGTGCTCCGATAACTGGCTAGCTGAAGTGTCAGTCTTTCCATCTCCCTTTCCTAACTTCCTCAGTTCACACTTGATGCCAGCCCATGAAAGAAAGTCGCCTCCGAGAGGAAAACCAAAAAACCTTCCTGAGAAGCTCCTCCACCCAGAAACGCTTGCAGGCAGAATTTAAAGGAGACTGTTAGTTTCTGCTTATTTTTCTAGTGACTGGTCTCCCCACCCCCAGTCCCTTTGCCTGTGGTCAGCACAAGTGCTCTGGATGCTTCACAGAGCCTCACTTCACTCTCAGACACAGCCCGAAGGGGCCACATCCCTGAAGGATGGGAGAGCCCAGTGCTTGCAGCACTGAGCCCCTGGCCTTTTCTTGTCGGGGATGTGGCAGGCAAAAGCTGCGGGCTATGTACCTGCGTGGGAAATGGGGGCACCTTTTGCTGACTGTGCTGTCTCACAGCCTGTCATTGCAAAGTGAAACTTGCTGTGCTCCTAATCCAGAAAGGCAGCTGGAATCTTCATTCATCTGCTGTCAAAGGCACTGTTGATGTCACACTGGATTAGGTGATAATGGTGAGATAAATCCTGTCACGACTTATCTCACCCACACCACAGATAGAAGAGTGAAGCAGGACGGGCTAGGTAACCAGCCAGAGGGCAGCGAGAGGACTGCTTCCTGAGCCACGTTCGGGTAAAGGAGGGCATTTGGTTCACTGCCTGGCTCACCACGTGGTCCCTCTCCAGGGGCCTCGTGGCATGTGAGCCAAGTTTATTCCACCCAGTAGGACTGACTTTCTCAGTTGGCTTCTTTATTTTCTAGGTAAAACACACCTATAAGGAAATAACCTTTATTACTTGCTACCACTGAGAGAGCCTGTCTCCATAACTGATTCTTTTCCCAGTGTGATTCTCCAGGGTGAAGGGTGGAGGGCTGGCGTGGGGTGAAGAAGGCAATATTTTCCTCTCACTTTTTCTCCCCGAAGAGCCTAGGGGAGAGGCCTGAGCCCTACTCACTGTTCATTTAATGATGACCTATAATGTTTTTGGGCAGTGGCAGGAGAGTCGGCTGGGGATCCTCCTGAAGATGTACAACTGGTCACTTCCTGATAAGAAGGCCAGCTGTGTCCCTGGCTGTGCCCACTTCCCACTGGACATAGATGAAATCAGAGAGGGGGAGAGGGCCGGGAATGAAGGTGCTGTGTAGACTGTGAGCCTATACGGTGATGTGAAAATCTGAGATTTGAAGGCTGAATCATACTTGCTCCAATGCAAACAGTTTCTCTTCTGTGCTCGATGTGATTGGTAGGAGCTTCCTCAGGAACAAAGGGTACATCCAAAAGCCTGGGTTATATGAGTTTTATGTGTTAGTCTGGGATGGCCTATGAGCTCCAGTATTTTTATTGGGGAAAGCTGCATTTCGAAATAAAACCAACAAAAACAAGGTCTCCTGCAACTTACCAGAACAGGATCCGTGAGAGCATGTCAAAGTGGTCATGCAGATCTTAAAGAATGGGTTGTGGTGGCTGGACTGTTCTCCATGGGAGCTGGCGAGGTGGCCAAGTTCACAGCTTAGGCATTCGGATCAGTCCCCAAGGGCCTCCATTAGGATGTCTCAGTGTCCTTGTGAAGATCTCCAGTTACAGTCATTTGTGTTCCAGAAGAAGAGAACGTGGAGACTTTAAATGTCTTGTGAGCGAGGTGATCCACATTTTGTGGGTTTTGCAATGCTCGTGGTCACTGTAGTCTTGTTAATCTTTGTTAGGAACTCGCCACAAAAGCAAACATTCTAATCATTCCGTGAGCAGAGCGCTTTTAGTTAGCTATGTTAAAGGCTTGGGCGTCGTGTTAAAGAGCGTTCTGCTGAGAAGACTCAGCTGAGACATCCCTTGGCCTGGATTCTGCGTCTAAGCCTCCCAGTCTGTGTAAGCACACAGATTAGTTATCTAAACAGGGCCCTGGACGTATCGAGCCCCTCTACAGCAATGCCAGTGACTACATATTCTTTGCAGCTTCAGTTTTAACTTGCTCGTTTCTTCTTTTCACGGAGAGGCAAGACATGCCTGTTGGTGACATCACTGGTGCTTTGAGTACCTTCCTTGTAATTGTTGTGGGGATGTCGTGCCTGCTTGCCTTTAAAGATACTCATTTAGTCTAGCAAGACAGCCTTTGTTTTCTGGTAAGATGAAAAGCAATAAATGTAATCTCTCTAATATTCTTAATATCTCTAATAGTCTTAATAGTAATGAATAAAGCTCAACCCGGGCAATTGGGCAGCTAACTGGTAAAAGTGTCTCCCAAAGAAATGGATATCTGACAGGTTTTGAGAAACATTTTTAATTAAAACCTTATTCTGTAATTCTACTGCTAAATGAGTTAGAATTTCAGAATGTGTCTGAAAATGACATTGTCCTCTTACATGATAGTCTCTGGAGACAATCTTTTTTTAAGATTTCACTAATTTGGATCAAGAAAAACTCATTTTCTAATATTTAAATTATAAGAGTTAATTAAAATGATCTTAGTATAGGTAGTTTCTATTTTTATTAACATTGTATTATTGTACATGTATTTTAAGTCTTGGTTCCTCCATGAAGAACTAATGTATTAATGACCATTTTAAATGTAAAAGATGAAATGCCTTGTTTCTTTGTTGTTGAAAATACAAAGACATGCCCCTGTATGAGGATATTGGTCAAGAAACCTACTAGTCTAGTCTAGTAAGAGTAGAATTTTTTCAAAGCACTATTGCAAATTTTTGTTTGGGGATTTAATTTGGGGGAATTTTTGAAAATAGTCTAAAGAGAAGTGGAACCAGCCCTGGAAGATTGACTAGGTTAAAAAACTTTGCAATAATATTTTGGACAATTTTTAACTATAATAAAAAGACCAATTTTCCTTTTGGCTCAAAGACTACTCTACCAAAAAAAAGTTTTGAAAATGTTTGGAGAAAGGGCAGTACCAGTAGAAGAAACAACACACGTGTCCTCACCCATGGCTGCCTTGAAGGGGCTCTAATCTGAACTTAATGATTATGAGGTATTTGCTTACAAATCAATTCAACAACAGAATGGGAGAGATTATGTTTTTAAAAATCTGTTTCTGTTTTTAAAATCTGATCATCATAGGTAAGAAGTTTTGTTTTTTAAGAAAATAAAAACACATTGGTTTTGCAAATAACACCAGAGTGAAATTATTCTAAGATCACCTCTTAGGCAAAGAATCTTAAGCTCTTTTTATTTTCCAGATGGAAAAAAAAGTAAAAGTCGATACACCCAACATTCTTCTCTATGCCTAAGAGATTAATTTATCACCACTCTGGGTAATATCAGTGAAAGTCATTCTGAGGTTAATCAAAAACTTTAATGCAAGGAATCCATGGCATGGGAATACTGGTATATACAGGCAATGATTAACTAAAAGTTTTTTTTATACATAAGTAACTAAACTGTCCATTAAAAACTTTTTTTAAAAAGGCTGAAAATTTGGCAAATTCTTTTATTTAAATGAAGTTGATGTTGATTGTCTTTAGAACTAGTACATTTATCTGTTACACTGCATCAAAGAAATTCTCTCTGAATATATTCGTTTTTACAAGCTTAAAGTGGATAAGATAGACCTTAAAAAGCTGCATATGTGTAAGTGTACAGTTTAATGCTTTGTTGGTTGTAAACATCCATGAACCCATCACCATAATCAGCATTGTGAACCCATCTGTCACCCACCAAAGTTTCTTCTCGCCCCTTTATAAGTCCTCCATCCACAGACAGCCACTGATTCACTTTCTGTCACTATGGATTCTAAGATTTTATGTAAATGGAGTCATACAATATCTACTCTATTTTCTCCGACTTCTTTCACTCAGCATAATTATTTTGAGATTCATCTATATTTTTGTGGGTATTGGAATTTTATTCTCTTCTATTATTATTTATTCCTTTTTATTCTACTTATTCTTACTTATTCCAGATATTCCTATTATTTATTTAATTTCATTGTTTAGATATACCAGAGTTTGTTTACCTGCTGATGCTTGTTTAAGATGTTTCCAGTTTTTAATTTTCATTCGTAAAGCTGCTGTGAACATTTATGTACAAATCTTTGTAGAAACATATGATTTCTTTTCTCTTGAGTCATAGTTAAGTGCATGTTTAAATTTTTAAGAAACCGCCAGTTTTCCAACGCAGCTGTCCTCTTTCGCATCTCCAGCAGCAGTGTGTGAGATTCCTGGCTCCTTCCTGTCCTCTCAACGCTTGGTCCAGTCAGCTTCCTTCAGTAGAGCCATTCTGATGTGTGTGAAGCGCCATCTCACTGTGGCTTTGATGTGCGTTCCCCTATGGATACCAGTGTTGTCCTTCTTTTCATGTCTTTATTTGGCATCCATATTTCTTCTTTAGTGACGTGTCTATTCAAATTTTACTGGTTTCCATTGGGTTGTTTATCTCGTTAACTAGTCATGAGTTCTTTATATAGCTTAGACACAATTCCTTTGCTAGATATTTATCTTGCAAATATTTTTGCCTAGCCTGTGGCTTGACTTATCCTTTTTGTAACTGTGTTGTTTGAAGAGCAAAACTTTAAAATTCTGATACAGTGTCATTTACTGATTTTTCCTTTTGGGTTTTGTGCTTTCAGTGTTGAGTTTTAAAGTCTTTGCCAAGTTCAAAGGTGACAAGATTTTCTCCTATGTTTTCTTCTAGAAGTTTTATAGCCCTAGATCTGACATTTAGGATTGTGAGCCATACTGAGTTGAATTTTATATGTATCGGTTAAGGGTCAAGGTGTATTTTATTTCGTTTTTTTCATAAGTCCACCAATTGTTCCATCACAACCTCAGTGGACTATAGTTTCTTCATTTGTAAAATGGATTTACATTTTCCATCTCAAAGTTTGTTGTGTACACTAAATAAAACAATATATGTACAGTGCCTAGAACCTGATAGGCACTTAATAAATATAATTTCCTTCCTCTAACCACCCCCCCCCCAGAAAAAAAACCTTAAAAAAAAACTATGGAATACTACTTACTGTGTATTAGAAAATGACTTATCACTTAGTACAATATTTAATAAATAAAAATATGAGCAAAGAATTCATAGAGGCTTGAAAGTTTGGTGCTAGAAAGATTTTTCAAAGCTTATTTCATTCAACCCTCTCCTTTCAGATGAAGAACCTGAAACCAGATGAAGAACCTGAAACCTCAGGGCTGACATGATTCACCCGAGGTCATTGACCAAGACCATCAGAGATGGGCTACAACCCAGTCTCTTAGCCCTCATCTCAACTCTTACTCATCATTACTTAATTGAAGGGTGGGCTATGAACAGATTTTTCAGAGGGAAAAATCACCACATACTTTGAATTAGAATAGTTTTCAAAGAGACACATAGTAATTTCCTCACAAAATTATCACTAATTACATCTAGTAGTCCGAAAGTGCTAGCACACAATCTTCTATCCAAAAACACTGAATTCTTTATAGGTTGTTATTAAAAGATTTTGGAATAAGTGTTAGGAGTAAATTCCTAACATAATTGAGGGCTTTCTTAAATGAATAATAAAAGCAAAGTGTTTCTATATTTGGCTATGTGAAAATTAAATTTTCTGCCTAGCAGAAGACTTCATAAATTAGAATTTTAAAAACTGAGATGACTTAGAAAAGAATGGTAAGCTATATTAACAGGCAGTGAATTGATATACTTGATATATGATGAGCTGTCACAAATCAGCAGGGAAAACATGAAGACCCCAGCAGAAAATAGGCAAGTGTGTAAACACACATGACCATTAAGCAGAAGGAAGGAGTCTCAGCCAACTAACATTTAAAGAGCACATTTAAAGAAAACAATGAGATATATATTTACCTTAGAGACTGCAAAGGATTAAAAAGATTGACAATACCCTGCACCTTGGTGAGGATGTGCAAAAACGGGCCCCTTTCATGTATGCTGTTGCTATGAGCCCAGTATTGACACGACTTTCCTGGAGGGCAATTCGGCCACTTCTATGAAGAATTCCATGAAATGATTAGCCCAGAAATGCCATCGCCATGCATTTATCTTATATGCCTAGCTAAGTGCCTATTTTTATTAAGAAGTACATTGCAGGCTGTAATATCAAAAACAGAAACCATCAAAATGTCCACTCATCAATGAACTGTGTAAAAATAATAGAGGAACGATGTGTTCATATGGCATGCTCTGTTTTTCTCAGAAGAATGAGGTTGCTTTAAATGTACCACCTTGAAAAGTGCCCATGACACGTTAAGTGAAAAGGCAAATTGTTAAGTAAGATGTACAGAATGATCCTACTTTGTTAAATCAGGAAAGGGGGAAATAGGTGTTGAATATGCATGGAAGGAAGCTTTACTAGGACCCTTTAGAGAAAAGTTTCGGAACAAGGAGAATGTAGCCTAAGGCAGAAGGAAGGGTTTGGCTCCCATTGCTGGGAACACACAGGTAGAGCAGGCCCAATGGGTAGCTGAAGTTGGGGGCTCAGGTAATGTCCTCATCGTCTCCCCCATTGACTCCACCTTCCTCCATGTTTGTCGTCACTCTGTTTTATCCCAGACAGCTGCCTCCCTCAAGGAGCTCAAACATATGGCTGCTGGCTAACTTTGGGCGTCCGTGGTGGCTCAGGGGTGAAAGAATCCCCTTGCCAATGCAGGAGACCTGGGTTCAATCCCTGGGTCTGGAAGATCCCCTGCAGAAGGAAATGACAACCCACTCCAGTATTCTTGCCTGGGAAATCCAGGAGCTTGGTGAGCTACAGTCCATGGGGTTGCAAAGAGTCAGACAGGACTGAGCGACTAAACAATAACAAGCCAACTTCAGATCTTCCCGATAGAATGGCCTGAAAGAATAAGAGAATTTCCTGCTAGCTCTCAAAGGAACCCCAGCTAAGACTCTGACATTTTCATCCCATTTCTGTTAAGGATCAAGCCCTTTCCTGAAGCGTGACTTGGGTCTGGGGCCAGTGTTCATGCTCATGGCAGGTGAAGCTCCTGGTCCCATCTCTGGGAGCAGCGGAAGCACAAGTGAGGGCACAAACTGGGGGGCAGTGGTTCCCCATAGCGAGGAATTCCACTGAACAGCCAGTGTCTACAACATGCTGGACACCTTTCATAACAATAACGTTAGGAAGTGGGTTACTATTGCAATTGAAAAAGGCAAAGATTGGGGCTACAGGAAATGGTATAAGAAATAAGCAGCCAACCAGGAGTCCTACATCATCCCTTATCAGATTTCCTTTCCAAGACTTAGAAGAACAAAGAGACACATATACACTTGCATATTTTCCCATTATTTTGTCAAAATGTGGCATAGGTCTTTCTTGGCAACAAAGTAGTTAATTTCTTCTGGAAAGATACTGGGAAATGAATTTTTATTGAAGAGGCTGATTCAACCTTTTCCAGGAGCAGGGACTCTTGGACTTTGTGAGATAAGGGGAGGGAGTGCAAGGCCAAGGTGAGTGCTGAGCCGGCTCTGTGTGAGCTTGTCCTGGAGCCCCCTCGGGGCAGGAGGACTAGAGGACAAGGCCAGCCCCAGGCTTTCTGACAGCTTCTGAGCAGGCTGTAAATGTCCCCGGAATCGATTTTTCTCTCCAGAAAGCAGTCAGTGCCCTCTGTCACACTTGCGGCTGACTGTCTTCTCCCTGCCACCCTTCCCTCCCCCTGACAGTTATGTCGAAGAGAAACCAGAAATGCAAAGCCTCTCAGTTAAAGTCGTAAGTTTGGATTCCACAAATTCTGCATTTGAGAGAAATCAGATAGGAGCTATAGTGAAGTTTCTGTATTTATTACCTCTGAATAAATGATTTATTTTGCAGATTATAGGGTAAATTAGATTGTAGGAGAGTGGGGAAGCTACTTTACTTCAAGCACCCTTCATTATTTCAGAAACATCCATCAATGGGTAATCAACTGATAAACCAGTGACTAATTATAAATCACTGCTGTCTATTCAATGAAAATTTAAAAAAAAAATTCTCTTCTACTGGCAACTATAGCCTGATTCCTCATTTCTGTGAATATCCTCAAAAGTAATTAAACAAAGTGAAGTTCCGAATGTTTTACTAATTCAGATTACAGGAGAGATTTTATTGTAAGATAGTTAAGACCCTGATGTGCGATGTCTGATATCAGATGTGATATCTGGCATAGTTATAGTGGTTAAGACTCTTTTTTGAAAGGTTTACCAACCTTTCATGTATACACACACACTCGCACAAATATATAATTTTATTTATTTATTTTTTAGCTGTGCTTGGTCTTCATTGCTGCATCGGCTTTTCTCTGAGGGAGCGGGGGCTACTCTAGTTGCGATTCAAGGGTTTCTCATTGCAGGGGCCTTCTTTTCTTTCAGAGCATGGTCTCTAGGGCGAGTGGGCTTCAGAATTTGCAGCACGTGGGTTCTGTAATTGCAATTCCCAGACCCTAGAGCACAGGCTCGTAGAAGGCAATGGCACCCCACTCCAGTACTCTTGCCTGGAAAATCCCATGGATGGAGGAGCCTGGTAGACTGCAGTCCATGGGGTCGGTAAGAGTCGGACACGACTGAGCGATTTCACTTTCACTTTCATGCACTGGAGAAGGAAATGGCAACCCACTCCAGTATTCTTGCTTGGAGAATCCCAGGGATGGGGAAGCCTGGTGGGCTGCCATCTATGGGGTCCCACAGAGTTGGACACGACTGAATTGACTTAGCAGCAGCAACAGCAGAGCACAGGCTCAACAGTTGTGGGGCACCGGCTCAGTTGCTCTGCAGCATGTGGGATCCTCCAGAGCCAGAGATTGAGCCTGTGTCTCCTGCACTGGCGGGCAGATTCTTTAACACTGAGCCATCAACGAAGCCCTCGTTAAGACTTTTGAGTCAGGGGTGGTTCAAGTTCAGGTTCTATCATTTCATGCCATCTTGGGCAAGTTGCTTGCCTCTTTGAGCCTCCGTTTTCTCATCTGTATAATTGGATAGCTATACTGGCCTTATGGAATTACTGTGAGAATTCAGTGGGAAGCTTGGGACATAGTAATCCATAAATAAATACAGTAAATCCCCTACATATGAATGAGTTCTGCTCCAAGAGTGTATGTGTAAGTCCAATTTGTTCACAGCAACAAAGTCAGCCTAGGTACCCAACAACTGGCTATATAGTCCTGTACTGTAATACTGTATAAGAACAAGCGATGTCACCATCTTTTCATCTCGCGCCACTCAATTATTTCACTGCTGCTTCCATTGTTGTCACTTGGCACTTCTTAGCAGTAGCAGCTACATTATCACTACTTTTATACTTGCTTCCAGATGTCTTGGGCTGAAATAAAGATACCAAAGATACTGTGCTCTATACAGTCCTTTATCCAGTAGTCATGTATGGATGTGAGATTTGAACCCTAAAGAAGACTGAGTGCAGAAGAATTGATGCTTTTGAACTGTGGCGCTGGAGAAGACCCTTAAGGGTCTCTTGGACTGCAAGGAGATCAAACCAGTTGATCCTAAAGGAAAACAACTCTGAATATTCATTGGAAGGACTGATGCTGAAGCTGACACTCCAATACTTTGGCCACCTGATGCAAAGAAGCGACTCATTGGAAAAGACCCTGATGCTTGGGAAGATTGAAGGCAGGAGAAGAGAACGACAGAGGATGAGATGGTTGGATGGCATCATTGACTCAGTGAGTTCGAGCAAACTCTGGGAGATAGTGAAGGACAGGAAAGCGTGGCGTGCTGCAGTCCATGGGGCCCAACAGAGCTGGACACAACTGAGCAACTGACCAACAACACAGTACTGTACAGTAAGCACAGCCACCTGTAGGCATGCACACACGTGACGACGTACACCAGGCTGGCGAACCAACTTACGTGAATGAACAGGCAGATGCACGTTCACCTCTTTGAAAGTTTGCAACCTGAAGGCTTGTGTGTCGGAGACTTACTGTATTAACTTTAGTTTTTAATCTTTTTTAGTCATGTGTTGTGTTTTAAAGGTAAATGACTCTCCTAGGTTCCCAAGACATTTCTTAAGTTTTGGTTTAGTGAGAACAGGATAGGGCTGGCCCTCAACACATGTTGGCCAAGGGCTGAACTGTTCAGTACAACGGGTCATGGCGCATCTGACGGGAGGAGGTCTGTCATCTGAACCGATATGTCAACTGTCCGGTTCATTGACTTTATAGGATTTGTGGATATATTCCTCAAGAGAACAACCTTCCCTGCTGTGTTCTACCTTTCCATTAGCAAACAAATGAACAAATAAACAAACAAACAGGCAATCCAAATTCTTCTCCTCCAGAGTTAGGCAGTGTTTTGATCTATTCAGCCTTGGAGGAGTCCTCCAGCATAGATGGTTTCCATTTTGGCGACATCCTCATGCATGGCACATGCAAGCGGCCTTTACCCACAGACCCAGCTTCCCAGCTGAGTGGTGAGCTGGGAAATGGCAGGCCAGGTCAAGCAACTGTCATTTTTAAGCACAGAGATTAGCTCTTCAAATGAAAAATTCCACTAAAAGTTTACAGAAAACTCACTAATACTCTTTGCATTTGAAAAATCATCTCTTTTCTTCTTTTTCCTTCTGTTTGTTTTGGGCTTACTCTTCTGCGTCTAATTTCCTAAGGTGGAAGGTTAGTTATTGATTTGAGATCTTTCTTTTTAAATATAGGTCTTTAGTGCTATAAAATTTTCTTCTAAGCACTGACTTAGCTGTCTCTCATCGTTTTCAACATGATGTATACTTTTTCAAAACAGTTTCTACTTTCCCTTGATACACTGGCTTTTTAGGAGAATGTCTTAAAATTTTCCACCTAGTTGTGAATTTTCCAAATCTTGTCCTAATATTTTTTCTACTTTGATTACACTGCAGTCAGAGAATATGCTTTGTGTGATTTCAGTCCTCTCTAATGTGTTGAGACCTGTTTATGACTAACATATGGTCTATCCTGGAGACTGTTCCATTTGACTTTGAGAAGAATGTGCACTTTGTTGCTGTTGATTGGAATGTTCCGTAGATGTCTGGTAGGTCTCGTTAGTTTATAGTGTTGGTCAAGGCTTCCACTTTGGTATTGCCCTTCTGCCTATTCTCTCCTTTATTAGAAGTGGAGCGTTGAGGCCTCCCCAGCTATGATTACTGAATTGTCTATTTCACCCTTCAGTTCTGTCCATTTTTGCTTATGTACTTTGGTGTTCTATTGTCAGACACATTTATGTTTATTTTTTTTTATTTTATTTTTAAACTTTACAATATTGTATTAGTTTTGCCAAATATCGAAATGAATCCGCCACAGGTATACCTGTGTTCCCCATCCTGAACCCTCCTCCCTCCTCCCTCCCCATACCATCCCTCTGGGTCATCCCAGTGCACCAGCCCCAAGCATCCAGTATCGTGCGTTGAACCTGGACTGGAGACTCGTTTCATACATGATATTATACATGTTTCAATGCCATTCTCCCAAATCTCCCCACCCTCTCTCTCTCCCACAGAGTCCATAAGACTGATCTATACATCAGTGTCTCTTTTGCTGTCTCGTACACGGGGTTATTGTTACCATCTTTCTAAATTCCATATATATGCATTAGTATACTGTATTGGTGTTTTTCTTTCTGGCTTACTTCACTCTGTATAATAGGTTCCAGTTTCATCCACCTCATTAGAACTGATTCAAATGTATTCTTTTTAATGGCTGAGTAATACTCCATTGTGTATATGTACCACTGCTTTCTTATCCATTCATCTGCTGATGGGCATCTAGGTTGCTTCCATGTCCTGGCTATTATAAACAGTGCTGCGATGAACATTGGGGTACACGTGTCTCTTTCCCTTCTGGTTTCCTCAGTGTGTATGCCCAGCAGTGGGATTGCTGGATCATAAGGCAGTTCTATTTCCAGTTTTTTAAGGAATCTCCACACTGTTCTCCATAGTGGCTGTACTAGTTTGCATTCCCACCAACAGTGTAAGAGGGTTCCCTTTTCTCCACACCCTCTCCAGCATTTATTGCTTGTAGACTTTTGGATCACAGCCATTCTGACTGGTGTGAAATGATACCTCATAGTGGTTTTGATTTGCATTTCTCTGATGTTGAGCATCTTTTCGTGTGTTTGTTAGCCATCTGTATGTCTTCTTTGGAGAAATGTCTATTTAGTTCTTTGGCCCATTTTTTGATTGGGTCATTTATTTTTCTGGAGTTGAGCTGTAGGAGTTGCTTGTATATTTTTGAGATTAGTTGTTGTCAGTTGCTTCATTTGTTATTATTTTCTCCTATTCTGAAGGCTGCCTTTTCACCTTGCTAATAGTTTCCTTTGTCGTGCAGAAGCTTTTAAGTTTAATTAGGTCCCATTTGTTTATTTTTGCTTTTATTTCCAATATTCTGGGAGGTGGGTCATAGAGGATCCTGCTGTGATGTATGTCGGAGAGTGTTTTGCCTATGTTCTCCTATAGGAGTTTTATACTTCCTGGTCTTACGTTGAGATCTTTAATCCATTTTGAGTTTATTTTTGTGTATGGTGTTAGAAAGTGTTCTAGTTTCATTCTTTTGCAACTGGTTGACCAGATTTCCCAGCACCACTTGTTAAAGAGATTGTCTTTAATCCATTGTATATTCTTGCCTCCTTTGTCAAAGATAAGGTGTCCATATGTGCGTGGATTTATCTCTGGGCTTTCTATTTTGTTCCATTGATCAATATTTCTGTCTTTGTGCCAGTACCATACTGTCTTGATAACTGTGGCTTTGTAATAGAGCCTGAAGTCAGGCAGGTTGATTCCTCCAGTTCCATTCTTCTTTCTCAAGATAGCTTTGGCTATTTGAGGTTTTTTGTATTTCCATACAAATTGTGAAATTATTTGTTCTAGCTCTGTGAAGAATACCGTTGGTAGCTTGATAGGGATTGCATTGAATCTATAAATTGCTTTGGGTAGTATACTCATTTTCACTATATTGATTCTTCCAATCCATGAACATGGTATATTTCTCCATCTATTAGTGTCCTCTTTGATTTCTTTCACCCGTGTTTTATAGTTTTCTGTATATAGGTCTTTAGTTTCTTTAGGTAGATATATTCCTAAGTATTTTATTCTTTCTGTTGCAATGGTGAATGGAATTGTTTCCTTAATTTCTCTTTCAGTTTTCTCATTATTAGTGTATAGGAATGCAAGGGATTTCTGTGTGTTGATTTTATATCCTGCAACTTTACTATAATCATTGATTAGTTCTAGTAATTTTCTGGTGGAGTCTTTAGGGTTTTCTATGTAGAGGATCATGTCATCTGCAAACAGTGAGAGTTTTACTTCTTCTTTTCCAATTTGGATTCCTTTTATTTCTTTTTCTGCTCTGATTGCTGTGGCCAAAACTTCCAAAGCTATGTTGAATAGTAATGGTGAAAGTGGGCACCCTTGTCTTGTTCCTGACTTTAGAGGAAATGCTTTCAATTTTTTCACTATTGAGGATAATGTTTGCTGTGGGTTTGTCGTATATAGCCTTTATTATGTTGAGGTATGTTCCTTCTATTCTTGCTTTCTGGAGAGTTCTTATCATAAATGGATGTTGAATTTTGTCAAAGGCTTTCTCTGCATCTATTGAGATAATCATATGGTTTTTATTTTTCAATTTGTTAATGTGGTGCATAACATTGATTGATTTGCGGATATTGAAGAATCCTTGCAAACCCTGGGATAAAGCCCACTTGGTCATGGTGTATGATCTTTTTAATGTGTTGTTGGATTCTGATTGCTAGAATTTTGTTAAGGATTTTTGCATCTATGTTCATCAGTGATATTGGCCTGTAGTTTTCTTTTTTTGTGGGATCTTTGTCAGGTTTTGGTATTAGGGTGATGGTAGCCTCATAGAATGAGTTTGGAAGTTTACCTTCCTCTGCAATTTTCTGGAAGAGTTTGAGCAGGATAGGTGTTAGCTCTTCTCTAAATTTTTGGTAGAATTCAGCTGTGAAGCCGTCTGGACCTGGGCTTTTGTTTGCTGGAAGGTTTTTGATTACAGTTTCAATTTCCGTGCTTGTGATGGGTCTGTTAAGATTTTCTATTTCTTCCTGGTCCAGTTTTGGAAAGTTGTACTTTTCTAAGAATTTGTCCATTTCTTCCACGTTGTCCATTTTATTGCCATATAATTGTTGATAGTAGTCTCTTATGATCCTTTGTATTTCTGTGTTGTCTGTTGTGGTCTCTCCATTTTCATTTCTAATTTTATTGATTTGATTTTTCTCCCTTTGTTTCTTGATGAGTCTGGCTAATGGTTTGTCAATTTTATTTATCCTTTCAAAGAACCAGCTTTTGGCTTTGTTGATTTTTGCTATGATCTCTTTTGTTTCTTTTGCATTTATTTCTGCCCTAATTTTTAAGATTTCTTTCCTTCTACTAACCCTGGGGTTCTTCATTTCTTCCTTTTCTAGTTGCTTTAGGTGTAAGGTTAGGTTATTTATTTGACTTTTTTCTTGTTTCTTGAGGTATGCCTGTATTGCTATGAACTTTCCCCTTAGGACTGCTTTTAAAGTGTCCCACAGGTTTTGGGTTATTGTGTTTTCATTTTCATTAGTTTCTATGCAAATTTTGATTTCTTTTTTGATTTCTTCTGTGATTTGTTGGTTATTCAGCAGCGTGTTGTTCAGCCTCCATATGTTGGAATTTTTCATAGTTTTTCTCCTGTAATTGAGATCTAATCTTACTGCATTGTGGTCAGAAAAGATGCTTGGAATGATTTCTATTTTTTTGAATTTACCAAGGCTAGATTTATGGCCCAGGATGTGATCTATCCTGGAGAAGGTTCCATGTGCGCTTGAGAAAAAGGTGAAATTCATTGTTTTGGGATGAAATGTCCTATAGATATCAATTAGGTCTAACTGGTCTATTGTATCGTTTAACGTTTGTGTTTCCTTGTTAATTTTCTGTTTAGTTGATCTATCCATAGGTGTGAGTGGGGTATTAAAGTCTCCCACTATTATTGTGTTATTGTTAATTTCTCCTTTCATACTTGTTAGCATTTGTCTTACATATTGCGGCGCTCCCGTGTTGGGTGCATATATATTTATAATTGTTATATCTTCTTCTTGGATTGATCCTTTGATCATTAGGTAGTGACCATCTTTGTCTCTTTTCACAGCCTTTGTTTTAAAGTCTATTTTATCTGATATAAGTATTGCTACTCCTGCTTTCTTTTGGTCCCTATTTGCATGGAAAATCTTTTTCCAGCCCTTCACTTTCAGTCTGTATGTGTCCCCTGTTTTGAGGTGGGTCTCTTGTAGACAACATATGTAAGGGTCTTGTTTTTGTATCCATTCAGCCAGCCTTTGTCTTTTGGTTGGGGCATTCAACCCATTTACGTTTAAGGTAATTACTGATAAGTATGATCCCGTTGCCATTTACTTTATTGTTTTGGGTTTGAGTTTATACACCGTTTTTGTGTTTCCTGTCTAGAGAATATCCTTTAGTATTTGTTGGAGAGCTGGTGTGGTGGTGCTGAATTCTCTCAGCTTTTGCTTGTCTGAGAAGCTTTTGATTTCTCCTTCGTATTTGAATGAGATCCTTGCTGGGTACAATAATCTGGGCTGTAGGTTATTTTCTTTCATCACTTTAAGTATGTCTTGCCATTCCCTCCTGGCTTGAAGAGTTTCTATTGAAAGATCAGCTGTTATCCTTATGGGAATTCCCTTGTATGTTATTTGTTGTTTTTCCCTTGCTGCTTTTAATATTTGTTCTTTGTGTTTGATCTTTGTTAATTTGATTAATATGTGTCTTGGGGTGTTTCCCCTTGGGTTTATCCTGTTTGGGACTCTCTGGGTTTCTTGGACTTGGGTGATTATTTCCTTCCCCATTTTAGGGAAGTTTTCAACTGTTATCTCTTCAAGTATTTTCTCATGGTCTTTCTTTTTGTCTTCTTCTTCTGGGACCCCTATGATTCAAATGTTGTAGCATTTAATATTGTCCTGGAGGTCTCTGAGATTGTCCTCATTTCTTTTAATTCGTTTTTTTTTTATCCTCTCTGATTCATTTATTTCTACCATTCTATCTTCTAATTCACTAATCCTATCTTCTGCCTCTGTTATTCTACTATTTGTTGCCTCCAGAGTGTTTTTAATTTCATTTATTGCATTATTCATTATATATTGACTCTCTTTTATTTCTTCTAGGTCCTTGTTAAACCTTTCTTGCATCTTCTCAATCTTTGTCTCCAGGCTATTTATCTGTGATTCCATTTTGATTTCAAGATTTTGGATCAATTTCACTACCATTATTCGGAATTCTTTATCAGGTAGATTCCCTATGTCTTCCTCTTTTGTTTGGTTTGGTGGGCATTTATCCTGTTCCTTTATCTGCTGGGTATTCCTTTTCTCTTCATCTTGTTTAAATTGCTGAGTTTGGGGTGTCCTTTCTGTATTCTGGCAGTTTGTGGAGTTCTCTTTATTGTGGCGTTTCCTCGCTCTGTGTGGGTTTGTACAGGTAGCTTGTCAAGGTTTCCTGGTTAGGGAAGCTTGTGTCAGTGTTCTGGTGGGTGGAGCTGTATTTCTTCTCTCTCCTTTCGAAGACTTGGGTTGCTTTTCTGGGTGCCTGATGTCCTCTGCCAGCATTCAGAAGTTGTTTTGTGGAATTTACTTGGCGTTTAAATGTTCTTTTGATGAATTTGTGGGGGAGAAAGTGTTCTCCCTGTCCTACTCCTCCGCCATCTTAGCTCCTCCTCCGCATTTATGTTTATAATTGTTATATCTTCCTGACAGATTGACCATAGATTAAAACTTTTATACTATTTTTTATCTCTGTTAACAGTCTTTGTCTTAAAGTCTATTTTTTTTCTGATATTAATATAGCCACTTCAGCTCTGCATTTGTTATTGCTTGCATGGCATATTTTTTTCCATCTTTTTTGCCTTCAATCTATTTGTATTCTTGAATACAAAGTATATTTTTTGTAGGCACAAGTAGTTGGATTTTTTTTAAACCCTTTCTACCAATCTCTAGCTTTTAATTGAAGTGTTTAATCTATTTACATTTAACATAATTGCTGACAAATTAAGATTTACAGTTGCCACTTTCTATTTTTTTTCCCATGTCTGATCTTGTATATTCCTTGCTTGATCTATCACTGCCTTCTTTTGTATTGAACAAATGTTTTTAGTGTGCCATTGTGGTTTATTTTACTGTATTTTGGGAGTTAGTTTCTTAGTGGTTGTCCTGAGGACTACAATAAACATCTTAACTTAATATAGGCTAGTTTAGGTTAATACCAGCCTAATTTTAACAGCATAAAAAACTTTGCTCCAATACAGGTCCATCTCAACTCTGAACCCTTCCTGGTGAGAATAGCTTTTGGAGGGATATTCACTGTCTCCTTTCTGCTAGTTACCACTGGTTATGTCTCACTTTAACTAATGGGTATGTCTTAAAGTATTCCTAATTTGTAGTTAGGAGTCAAATGAAGAGATAAAGTAACCACGTTGCTAGTTAAGCAGGGAACATGACAGCTCCATTTCACACAGGGGTTTTGAAGGTGGCATCCCCATTCACTGAGCTTTCCCAGTTTTCATTTGGCAGCTCACAAAATGATTTTATGTGCAACTGTAAAACTGTTTCCCACAGTGCTTTAAACAAACTATAATGCATTTTCAAATACAAAGGGCTATAGGGAGATTTCCTGACAGGCTTGAATAAAGGTGGGAATTTCAATTTTTTATGAGATTTTTAAGCACTGAGTCTAAGACAGCAGCAGCTCACTCTTGCTAGCTATGAGTGCACTGTAATTCCCAAGCTGAAGAGGGTAAATGAGCATTCCAGAGAATGCAAATTGGAAAAAAAAAATACATTTACAATTTATGTGTCATAGAAACAATTATTCTTCAAGTTTTATCATTAGGAAATGAGAAGGGCAAATCAACCTATATATATATTCATACACATACATTTATATAATGTATGGCACATTTCTTTGTATTGCAATGATATTTGGCCATGGCCTAGAATAGAAAGTGTGGCTGGTATATAGTAGCTTCTATACGGTCTTTCAAATCATGTGTATCAGTACAATTCAAAATAGCTTGCTTATTTGCTTGATTGGTGCTGATGTTAGGTGGATCTGAACTTGAGTTGTGGTGTTGCCACTTATTCCTGTGTGACTTGGTACTTCATCTCTCAATCATTTAATCTCTTTATGCCTCAATTTCTTCAACTAAAAAAAGAGACTTAAGTTTGGTACCCACGTCACAGGGCTATTGAGATGATAAATCAATGTGATTAGTTATTGCTAATAATGTGTGTTAATTAAAAATAATAATAGAAACTATTTTGAGCACTTGCTACATGCAAACTAATGTAAATGGTTTGATAAGTGGTAGATGGAATATACTGAATCCATGTGATTCAAATATGCTTCAAGGTAAGTCTGAGAAACAAGAAGTAATGACATAAAGAATGCTGACATAAAGCAAATCTCAGTGGAATTTCTAGGGGAATTGGGAACAGTAGGATTAAAATAGAAATTGCATTGTCATTGTAATGTATCTACTTACCATTTTCAACATAGCTCTTTTTTGGGGCAGTTTTTCTCTTCACTTGTACTTTCTTCAATACCCTAAGAAGTTCTATTTATATTGATTGGCCTTTAAGTTCAATAATAAATTATCTTCATTTGGACAATTAAAGATATTTAAAGTTTATGTATATAAATCATATAAAATAATATAAAGTTATTAATATAAAATAGATACAAGTAAAGTAAATTATGTTTTAAATGGTTCTGAATGAGCTTTGTGATTTCTAGTCATCACATTTTATTCACTTCACTTCTTACTTAAACAATATTTTTGTCTATTATCTGTCAACTCAGAGCCTAGCCTGTCTTTTAGAATCATCACCAATACCACTTCTTCTCTGAAACTTTTTGACAAATCTGGCTTTTCAGCTGGAACTTGGAGCTCAGCAAGGTTTATACTTTTTTTTTTTTTCCCAAAGATGGAAAAGTGGCCATTTAGAAGTAGTTTTGGTTTGTCTCTACAGTAAGAGGAAAAATTCACCTTTATAGGAAGAGTTCTTATTTGGAGAAAGCACTCTTAACATGCATTTTGATGATGCAGAAGTAAAGCCAAAATGCTAGTCTGGAATGGGGACTCTCGGGGCCATAAGTAGCCAAACTACCTTGCACAAAGATGTCAATATTTGACTTTACCATGGAAAGAGTTACATCTTCAATAAATTAGCTTTTGCCACAATAATGGTGCACAACACAAAACCTCCAAACGCAGTGACTGAAACAGAAGTTGTTTTTCCACAGATCTGCGTCAGCTGGGTTGGTTTTGCTTCACACTGCAGATCTGCAACTCCGGGTCTTTCCCTCATGTCTTTCATCTTCTCTGGCCCCCTGGGCTCCTCTGGACACATTCTTAGGGTGATGGCAAAGGCACATCAAGCGGCAAGCCCAACCACCTGAACACTTTCCAAGCTGATTTCTGCATTGCAGCTGCTAACATCCTTCAACCCCAAACAAAACACACGGAGGAGCCCGGGTCAAGACGAAGGGACTTTAATAAGAGGGAATACAAAGCTGTAAGGCAGAGGGTACGGATAAAGGGAGAGGCGAAGAACTGGGCCCAATAATTCAATCTATCAGACATTGCCATGAAGACATCAGTTGAAACTGAAGGAAGGGTTTGGGATTTGGAATTCTGCTTGCTGGACCAGGGAAAGGAAAGCAGAAGGTGAGCAATCTTCACAATGTAGGAACAGGAGGGAATTGATGAGAGAGTTGGCTGTGGCCATTTTGTGATACTCAAGTTGCTTGGTAGGGTTCCTTAAATGTTACTGCATGATAGTAGCTGGGTTGGGAAAGTTGAGACAGGCCCATGAACAAAGCAAAGTCAGGAACATTGAACTGGCAACCCAGTTTTAGAATGATTATAGAATCTGTCTATAATATGATGCATGGCCATGAAGGCAAGCAACAATGAGAGAGAATTGTGGGAAATACGAGTTTTCCTCCAGTGTGTTTGGAAATAGTCTTTGTGGGCAGCCCTGAAAAACAGTGAACTTTCTGGTAATATTGGCACATAGAGTCTGCTCTTTGAGATATCACAGTTGTGTAATAACTGTGAAGCAAGACATAATTAGGTCTGCCTGATTCAAGCAGGTTTACCAGTGATATTATAAATTACAACTTGTCTGTTTTGGATTAGACTAGGTTTTGGTTCACTTCCTGGACCTCTTAGCCCAAACTCGTTTATTTAGATACAAAAGTTACATTTCCCTGTAGGTTTAAGTCATACATCTCATGATCACTTATATCTCTGGTCATTTATTCAGTCCATACTTAGGAACCCTAGGCTATATACAAGATAAACAGCTGTGTAAAACAAAGTTTTATTTTAAATTAAAAAGTTTAATTTTAAATTATCACTGCAAATAAAGTGATAACACAATAAGACAGATGATACAAAGTCTATAAATATTTTGAAGAGAGAGGCACTATTCAGTGAAAATCTTGACCTATAAAAGTCTAAAACAAACCTGATCATGGTAACAAATCCCTTAATGTTTTTAAATGGACTGTGACAACCAGTAAGTAGCTGGCTCAGCATTCAGAATGTTAAGTACATAAGCTAAACATATATCATCTAAATGTTAGAATTCATCATGGGACTCCCAGTGAACAATATACCACAAAAACTCAAAGCAATTAAATATGCCCATTTGCTTATGTGTGTGTCGTGCTAAGTCACTTGAGTCATGTCCGACTCCCTGCCACCCTATGGACTGTAGCCTGCCAGGCTCCTCTGTCCATGGGGATTCTCCACGCAAGAATCCTGGAATGGGTTCTTCAGTCTTTCAGTCTTCCCAACCCAGGGATCTATCCTGCATCTCTTACATCACCGGCATTGGCAGACAGGTTCTTTACCACTAGGGCCATCCGGGAAGTCCCTATTCACTTATATATTTGTTCAGAAACTAATCACAGAGCTCTTATTCTGTGCCAGACACTCATCAAGGAAATACAAAGCCATCCTAGAAAAAACAAATCCTTTATTCTGATCAAGAAGCATCCCAGCATCTCTACCCATCCTCAAGTCAATGAACTTGCTACTTGGACTGTGGCTGGATGCTCCCTCTTTGTGTTCCTCGCCCACAGATACAGCTCACCTCCAACCTTCCCCAGACATGCCTGCAGCTTGTTGCCTTTTGTGTTTCCTGAACTGTATTTCCTCTGCTATTGCCAAATAAACTCAATTTCTGGTTATTTCAAGCTTGCCTCAGTTTACTTCTTTATTTAGGTTGCCTCTGAATAAATAAGGCTTCCCTGATGGCTGCCTGCTAATGCAGGAGACCCACGTTCGATCCCTGGGTTGGGAAGATCCCCTAGATAAATGATTTTAAACTGTTTTCATAGTGCCTTGAACAACATGGTGCATTCTATAAATAGTCATTAAAGGAATGAATGAATGATGGATTACCTAATTCCATAGCTCAGTGAAGAAATGCTCAAATAAAACATAGGACAATAATAAATAACTCCAAATGTTATCATTGTTCAAGATTTATTTTTGCAACCTAAGGGTATGGTCATAGTAGTTTCTGTCTTAAACCAGATTTCTGGGCTTCATCCCACTATTTAGGGCCAACTCCACTAAGCTGAAACAGGAGGTTTAAACTAAAACATGTTAAATGAAAATCCACTGCACTTTAAGGGGCTTCCCTAGTGGCTCAGATGGTAAAGAGTCTGCTTGCAATGCAGGAGACCTGAGTTCGATCCTTGGATCGGGAAGATCCCCTGGAGAAGGGAATGGCATCTCACTCCAGTATTCTTGCCTGGAGAATTCCATGGACAGAGGAGCCTGGCAAGCTATAGTCCAAGGAGTCGAAAAGAGTTGGACATGACTGAGAGACTAATGCATAGCACTTTAAAGAAAAGTCCTTTCTCTGGCAGGCAAACATTTTAAGAATGTTAATTGGAACAAATTTTATATTGCAATCTTTTGTCACATTGTAAAATAATCCCTAACCAACTGCAGGGATTCTGTTGCTGAGAAGTCATTGCTGTTGGCAAAATTTCAGTGAAAAGAGAACAATTGTTGTGTTCTACTGTTTAAGGGAATTGAATTGATTCTCGCATATGTAAAAAGATGACAGATACTAAAAAATGTATGTACAGTTTAAAACTCAGTTATTCCCAACTGAAGTTGGCAAAATGGTAGCCTAAGGGATTAGTCAATTTATAATCTACCGTTCACTGGTGCATTAACTGTATAAAGGAAATTTTAATATGTGGACTTCCCTGGTGACTCAGACGGTAAAGCGTCTGCCTACAATGTGGGAGACCTGGGTTCAATCCCTGGGTTGGGAAGATCTCCTGGAGAAGGAAATGGCATCCCAGTCCAGTACTCTTGCCTGAAAAATCCCATGGACAGAGGAGCCTGGTTGGCTACAGTTCATGGGGTTGTAAAGGGTTGGACACGACTGAATGACTTCACTTTCACTTTCTCTTAATGTGTTAGATCCCAATAAGTTTTTCAATCAAGTTAGAATTCTATACCAGTGTCCTCCTGCTCTCAAGAGCCAATTGTTCAATTTTCAGGAATTTTTTGAACCAGTTGTAAAAGCACCCATTATTATTAACAAGATTATAAAAAATTACAGATAAACATAAGGGAAATAAGTATTCAAAACTCATCATCATTTCCTAGTAATTTGATTGTATTTTACTGTTATTTATGCTCTTGAGGTTATTTATGTCTATTGTATCTGTATGGCAGAATTATATATATATATATATATATATATATATACACACACACACACACACACAACACACACACAGGGCTTCCTTGATAGCTCACTTGGTAAAGAATCTGCCTGCAATGCAGGAGACCCCAGTTCAATTCCTGGGTTGGGAAGATGGGAAGATTCCCCTGGAGAAGGGATAGGCTACCTACTCCAGTATTCTTGGGCTTCCTTTGTGGCTCAGCTGGTAAAGAATCCACCTGCAATGTGGTGGGTTTGATCCCTGGGTTGAGAAGATCCCCTGGAGAAGGGAAAGACTACCCACTCCAGTATTCTGGCCTGGAGAATTCCATGGACTGTATAGTCCATGGAGTCACAGGGTTGGACATGACTGAGCGACTTTCACACTATTCACTATGTGCATATATGTATTTTATATATACATATATATATAATGGGATGCTAATGAATAGCCTTTTAAACTCCATGTTCAATGATGTCACTCTGACGGTGGCTATGGTGGGAGTATTTATCCCATGGAAATTAGACAGCACTATAAGTCAGGGCTTAATTCACTATTGTCTGTTTGATTGTCCAGACAGAGAAAGTGATGGAGAAGTAATGACATACAGTAAACTTAAAAGTGTGTCCAAGAAGTGCATTGGAGAGCCAGTTGGTAGACCCTTACCAGTACTCACTGAAGCTAGGGATTCAGATTTCAGGGCATTAACCTAGAAGTCCTATGCCCTGTGTCAGGGTCCATTCTCTATCAGTGAAGGTCCTGTCCTTGGGATAGAAGACCACGCTCGGTTGGGAGTTAGTATTCATCAGAGCTCATCTTCTAATTAAATCTTAAGCCTGTTCCTCAGCTTTTTACATCTTTACACTGCAGGAAATGGGTGATTCTTCATATGCTACCAGGAAGACTCCCCTTGGCTTTCAAACTTGACTTTTAATTGCTGAGTAATTGCCCTTAGCATGTTTTAAAAAAATTTTTCCCAGAGTGTTAACTGAGCTTAGCAATAAATCACCACTCAATTCCAAAGTCCTTATAGATATGATTTCTCCCATACTTCTCAAATGCCTCTCCAATGTACCAACTAATGCCTTTATTTTCACTAATATACAATCCTGACTTACCACCATTAAATTGCTACCTAGTGTGAGGGACGTGCCACATCCCACCCATGTTGGAGTCCTCACTGCCTATCGGTTGGCAGGTGGTTCACCTCCAGCATCCCATTTAAGCATCTGTTTCCTCAGTGCCACTCCTGAGTCATCTCAGGTTGGGTTTCCCTGGAAGCAGACTGTGAGACAGAGCTTAGCAGCGTGTGTGTGTGCTCAGTCACTTCAGTCGTGTCTGACTGTGCGAACCTCTGGACTATAACCTGCCAGGCTCCTCTGTCCATGGGATTCTCCAGGCAAGAATGCTGGAGTGGGTTGCCGTGCCCTCCTCTGGGAGATATTTCTGACCCAGAGATTGAACCCGGGTCTCCTGTATCTCCTGCATTGCAGGCGGATTCTTTACCCACTGAGCCAACTGGGAAGCCCCAGATTAAGCGGAGTGTGTGTGTGTTAGTCACTCAGTCATGTTTGACTCTTTATGATCCCATGGACTGTAGCTCACCAAACAGCATATCAAGTAGGAAATGTTTCTGAAATCCACATCTGTGGAAAGGAGAAGAAGGAAGCAGAACTGGGCAGAAGGAAAACCTGAACACTGATGCAGTCTTAAGGAAGGCTTCAGCCAACCCCATGGAGAGGTCTGGAACTTGGGTGGTCCTTCACAGTGGTCCCAAGGTGGGCATGGCATACAGACCTTTCTCCCCTGCACCGATCAGTCTTACCCGATGGGAAGAAGAAGTGACCCCATGCAATTGTCTAAGCTGTAGGCAATCTCCCATGAGGTCTCTCCTTTGCAGGACTTCCAGTGGTCTTCATCCCTGAAGCATGCACCTACTGCAGTGCCCACTATGTGCCACCACGGGCACTATTGTAGATCTAGGGGAATGAGCAATAAAGGAATCAATAAGAAAACCTGTAGCACGTCACATGGTGATGAATGTTACAGGGAGCAATAAAGCAGTGTCACTTAGCTCGAGTCCGTGGAGCTCATCACTCATCACATCCCTGCTGTTCTTCAAGCCCACACTGTGTTTCCATTCTGAAATCTTTGCTCTTTCCTCCACTTGGAATGTTCTTCCTTCCTGCAGCTTAAGACCTCTCTCCCTTTAGGTAGTGGCTCAAATGTCATCTTATCAGTAAATCACTGTCTGACCATTCTATTGAAAATTGCAGTATTCCCCCAACATACACACATCTTAGCATTCTCTATATGCCTTTCCTTACCTGTCAGTTTTCTCCATTTTCTTGAAAAAATAAAAAAGAAAAAGAAAAAAACTGTACTCAGCTACTCTGGACTTCTCAGGTGGGTCAGTGGTAAAGAACCCGCCTGCCAATGCAGGAGACATGAGTTCGATTCCTGGGTCGGGAAGATACCCTGAAGTAGGAAATGGCGACCCACTCCAGTATTCTTGCCTGAGAAATCCCATGGACAGAGGAGCCTCGTGGGCTACAGTCCATAGGGTGGCAAAGAGTCGGACACAACTGAGCAACTGAACAACAGCTACCCTGGCTGCCTATTGCCCCTCTGAAGCCTCAGCATCCTTAGTAAAATATTTACTTTCTTTTCCTTTGTTTTTCCCAAACAAGTAACACAGCACTGTTCAGGAAGGAGAGTGGCTACTCTGTTGGGTCCCCCCATCCCTGACTTCTGCCCCTTTCCTCCCCCACCCTCTCCACCAAATAAATGATAATGTAATTTTTCTCAACTGGGGGAAAAGAAACTAATAGGAAACTGGTTAAAGCAGATCAGGAGGAAATGATTTTAAATGGCTACAGAGTGGCACACACATGACTGGTTTCCTGTGAGCAATTTTATTTTCCTCTTTGGTGGAAGCCAGCTTTTTCCTTTGCAAAATCCTAGGTGGATCCAGCGCTGTTTCTGAGTGCCTCTTGATGAATGCATGTGTTTGCGTAGCGGTTGCCCCGCCTGTCCCCCTGGCTGGATTTGAATGCCTTCATACTTGAAAAGGATCCCTTCAATCTGTTCCCCCAGCAGATTTGTAGCAGCATGTGCTCAGGCTCTGAATCGTGGGGTGGGAGAGAAGTTTAAGCATACCTTGTACAGTTCGATTCTCAGTGGAAGTTCAAAGCCAACACAGTAGTGAAGATCTGAGAAGGACCAGCCTTTCTCTGCTGTGCAGTAATGCATATCACTGTCTTGTTGGCCAGAAAGACAGGCATTGCCAGCATATACAACTGCACGCACGGTCACTGACAAGGGTTGAGTGCTTGATGCTTTCTTCAATGCGTCATTTTCCTGCCATTTTACTCTCCACTTCCTTTTCACGGCCAACCCTCCATCATGCGCATTCCAACTCACCACCCTCCATGCCCCAATTCACAAATTAAAGTGTTTCTGCTGGGAGTTATATATTCCGCTAGATGACAGGGGTTCCCTGCTGGAGTCCATGTAGCTGAAATATCCAGATGGCTGTCATAATTTTTCACTTGACTTTTCGGTGTGCCTGGCTATTCTTTCTCATTTCATCCATCATCAAAACATTTCTGAAAGCCATTTCCTCCAACGAATGGCAAGGTGAAGCTTCAAGTAAGGGGTTCTACACCAAAGTTAGAAATTACACTTGAACTCAGAGAGCAAGTTTTTCAAAACAAATGTTGACTGAAGTGAGAAGATTAACATACCTTTAAAATGTTTGCCTTTTCTCTGTTTATTAAAGTTTTTGAACAAATATTTATCGAACACTTATGATGTGCTGGACATTTTTCTCAGTGCTCAGCGTATCACAATGAAGAAAATGAAGCCTATGAAACTGTGAGAGCTTACATTTCAGATAGGAATGCTGAGAATAAACACAAATGCAATAAATAAATAAATTACACAGATTGCTAAGAAACTTCCTATGTGATACCAGACTGGCAGTCCAGTGGTTAAGACTCTACACGTTCACCACAGGGGTGATGTTTCAATCCCTGGTCAGGGAACTAAGATCCCACATGCTGGGGTCCAGCCTCAGCAGAGTCCAGGGATACCCTCAGGATGAATGGCATCGGCGAGAGAGATAACACAGGGAGATCAAGCTCAGGTGAAGGGGGGTCTGCAGCTTTATTTTCAAAAGGAGCTTTTATACCCTGAGTTACACTTTTCCAGAAGTGAAAGATGCAGAGTCATGCAGAAAGTACTAAATAAAGTTACATTCTTATGGAGCAAAAGTGTAGTGGGTTACAACAAAGAAAGAACTTATTAACTTAAAGGTCTAATGTTGCTAATGCCAAGGCTATTACTTGTTTTTTCTACATTCCAACTATATCAACTAATGCACTCCCAGGCACACAATGGGTAAGCAAGCATTGGCTCAACAATGCAGTATTATTCTAATAAAGCTTTTCCACTGCTCGAAGGTCATGGTTGGGATGTTGCGTTTGCAAGAGTATGGATAAACCTGCCAAGCAAGCTAGAATGCCAACAGGAGTTTGAATTGAAATACTCCTTTCATGCCCAGGAGACTTATTAACTAGAGCCCTAAGTTGATCTCCTTCAGAGAAAGGTGGTCAGGGATAGCCCCCTGTTAATGTCAGAAGAGTTGGTGAAAGGCATATTATAGTAAACAGTAGACAGACAGACTTTGGTTTAGGGGTAGATGCTTGAGCAGGTCCAGGGAGTCCCTTGAGTCCTGATCCTCCTTGCCTGTCAGGTCTCTTCTGCACGACCTTGTCATGGGTGGGATCTCCTATGCTGGCTCCCGGCACCCACATGCCACATGGCATGGCCAGAAAAAAATAAAATAAAAACTACTGATTTGCAAACATAAAAAAAGAGTGTATGTTGAATTAAAAAAAAATAAGAAAACAGGATAAGGAGGATCAGGAGAACAGGAGGTGTTGAGGGTGCAATATAAAATAAGGTGCTGGGGGCAGGTTTTATTGATGAGCTGACATCTGTATAAAGAGTATTTGCTTTTTCAGGAAAAAGTGACAGCCCTCCAAAAGGCCCTGAAGTGGGAATTAGCCAGGCATGTTTAAGGAACAGCAAGGAGACCAGTGTGGCTGAAGGGAAATGAATTTAGGGGAGAGAAGGAGAAAAAAAAAAGGCTCAGCCAGGGAACTGGGGTCAGAACACACAGGGTCCCAAAGACCACTGCAAGGATTCTGGCTTCGAATCTGGTTGAACTGGGAAGTCCTTAGGAGATTCTGAGCAGAGATGTAATCTGATCAGATTTAGATACAAGAGGGTTACTTGGCTGTTGTGCTGAGAATAGATGTTGGAAGGGATAAGGCTGGAAACAAGGAAGGTTAGGAAGCTGGTAATGGTGATGCAGACCAAGACGGCAGCAGAAGTGCTGCTGAGAAATGGTCAGGCTCAGGATGCATGACTGAGGCAGAGGGAGAAGGTTTCTGATGAGATGGGTATGCGTGTGCGCTGAGTCACTCTAGTCACGTCCAACGCTCTGACACACCATGGACTGTAGCCCGCCAGGCTCCTCTGTCAGTGGGATTCTCCAGGCAAGAACGCTGGAGTGGTTGCCATGCCCTCCTCCAGGGGATCTTCCGGACCCAGGGACTGAACCTATGTCTCTTATGTTTCCTGCACTGGCAGGTGGGTTATTTACCAGTACCGCCACCTTGGAAGCCCGAACTGGCTATAGGGCATGAGAAAAATAAATGTCAAGGATGCTGCCAAAGTTGTGGCTGAGCCTCAGGAAGATTTCATTGCCATTTAAGTGAGATGGGGACAGCTGCAGGGGATCCAAGTGTGGGTGTCAGGGGCTCAGTCTGGGGTATGTTCAGTTTGAGACAACCAGATGACAATGTGGTTGGTAACTATACATGAGCCTGGCGATCAAGGAAGAGGTCTAGGGTGAAGTGTTGAGTTTAGGAGTCCTAGGCATTTAAGTGTGGTCCTCTAATGATTAAGACTTCACCTTACAATGCAGAGATTTTGGGTTCGATACCTGGTCAGGGAGCTAAGCCCCACATGCCTCATGGTTAAAAAAAGAAAGAAACAGAACATAAAACAAAAACAATATTGTAACAAATTCAATAAAGACTTTTAAATGGTCCACCTAAAAAGAATCTTTTAAAAAGTGGTATTTAAAGTCATGAGTCTTTAAAAGGTCACCAAGAAAGTAAGTGTAGATGGAGAAGAAAAGAGGACCAAGAACGGAGATACCAGGGATCTCAATATAAAGAGATCGGGGGGAAAGAAAAACCAGTAAGTAAGACTGAGAAGAAACAACTAGTAAGGCAGAAAGAAATTCAGTGAGGGTGGTGTCCCAGAAGCCAAATGAAGAAAGGTGGAAACAAGTGAGAATCGAGAGCTGACCATTGGATTTCACAATAGGGAGATCATTCATGGTCTCGATAAGAGCAGTCTCAGTGAAATAGTGGAAAGAGGTGCACATCCGATTGGAGAGGGCTCTGGTGAGGAAGGAAGAAGAATCAGAAATGGAAGGTCATGACATCCCTTTCAACACATTTTGAAGTACTCAAAGAAATGACGTGATAGCTCGTAAAGGAAAGATGGGAGAAGAGCAGCATGTTGGTATGCTACTGGAAATGGTCTAATGCAGAACTAACATCTTGATAATATAGGCGTTGTTCAGCTGCTAAGTCATGTCTGGCTCTTTGCAACCTCATGGTCTGCAGCATGCCAGGCTTCCCTGTCCTTCACGGTCTCCCAGATAATATAGGAGAGAGAGAACAATTGCTAAGGCAAGTAGGTGAAAAAGGATGGGAACCAGTGTCCGTGTAGTCAGGAGTCTGGATAGCTCATCTCTGATCACAAATGGGACAACAGTGTAGGAGGGGACAGATGGGAGGGTGAAGCTTGACTGTGGAAGGTGGAGGGTGGAGATGTGATTAGAGTCAGTGGAAGTTCTCGTCTAATATCTTCAGTTTTTCAGTAAACTAGGATATAATATCCTCAGCTGAGATGATGAAGATGGGGGGAAAGACCTTGGAGGTTTGAGGACAGAGAAGATGTCAAATAGGTGGTGAATAGGTGAGTGCAGGGACTAGCCGGGTATAGAAAGGGTACAGTGAGTACTGAGGGTGCACCGAGTGTGTGCTTCTGAATTTAAAGTGAGATCAATCAGTACAGTCGTGTTCTTCTCCAGCCATGACAAGTGGCCCTCCAGCGTAGACAAAGAGCTGTATTTAGGCAACATTACGGCTTCACCAAACAAACAAGACAGAACAGCAGAGGGGCGAGGAAGCTGGAGGTGTGCACAGTGGTGCTGATTGCTGTGGATGGAATTCAGCTGGGTCAAGAGGAGTCCAGACATGAAGGAGGAAGAGACAGTGAAAAGCTGTTAGAATTGCAGGCCCCAGTGGGGTCAAAGAACTATAGTCAGAACACTAAAGGATAGAGGCGTGAGATAGGGTGGGAAGCGGGAGGGAGGTTCAAGAGGGAAGGCGTGTATATGTGCCGATGGCTGATTCATGTTGATGTATGGCAGACTCCGATACAATATTGTAAGGCAGCTATCCTCCAATTAAAAATAAATTAAAAAAAAAGAATACTAAAGGGAATGATCCAGAAAGTCAGAAGATGTTGGTCTGAGTGGGATACATGACACCGGGGGAGTGGGAATGGCATGACCTGGTAGTGAAGCAGGGAGGGCACCACCTCTAGGGAAAAGGTGCCAGAGATCTGAGTCCCCAAGGCCCTGGAACGATCATTCACTGCAATACTGAAATCACCAAGAAGGTAAAATCTCAAATGGCAAAGTAAACAAAGTTACGGTACAACTGTGCAATGAGATATTATGCAATTGTTAAAAACAGAATTTGGGGAAAATATTTAAAGATGTGAGAAAATGAAAGAATGCCAAAGGGGGGAAAAAATCTAAGATCTATAATTTTGTATGCAGTACATAATTACCTTAAATTATATCTTTACAGATAGAGAAAAGACTAGAAGGAGATAAAATGTCAAGGAGGTTTATCTTGATGTGAAATTTATTTTCTTCTTCGTATCATTTGTGATTTTTCTAAATTTCCTACCCCCTCCCCAAAACAAAACAACACAAGAAAAAAGCATTTTAAAAAGACAATAAACAAGACAGTAACATTAAATTATAATTCCAGTGCATTAAGCTTCCTGAGTATTTTTTTAAAAATTTAGTCACAACTCTCAGGTTTCTCACAGTCTTCTAGATGATATCTTACATAGGTTATGTGAAATATGTCACACTTCTATGGTTAAAGTTTACATTTTCTTTTATCTTCAGAGAGTTTTTTTATACAATAGTTTGTTTTTTCAGTTAACTGGGACTCTAGGAATGTGTCTCAATTGGGACAAATTGGGACTCTAGAAATTTCTCCTGAGAGTTCTATAAATGGATTTTCACATTTGAAATGATCTTTCCTTTCTAGATAGGATAATTATTTTTTACAGAGGATATGGGAGCACACAGTTCTATTTCTAAAGCTTTAAGCATCCAGATCTGGCGTGGAGAGCTGGAATGGCTATAACTTAGGTCACTTCTGTAGAGCTTCTGCTGTTCGAGGCTAAGTTGGTCTAGGCGCCCATCGACAGATGAATGGATAAAGACATTGTGCTACATATGTACAGTGGAATATTACTCAGTCATAAAAAGGAATGAATTTGAATCGGTTGTGTGTGAAGCGGATGAACCTAGGGCCTGTTATACAGAGTGAAGTAGGTCCCAAAGAGAAAAACTAGTATCTATTCATGCATATATATGGCATTTAGAGAAACAGTGCTGATGAACCTATTGGCAGGGGAGGAACTGAGGCGCAGGCAGACAGAACAGGCTTGTGAACCCAGCAGGGCAAGGAGAGGGTGGGAACTGAGAGAGCAGTGTGGACATATGCACACTACCATGTGTTACACGGATAGCTAGCAGAAAGCTGCTGGGCTTCCCCGGTGGCTCAGCTGGTAAAGAATCCGCCTGCAACGTGGGAGACCTGGGTTTGATCCCTGGGTTGGGAAGGTCCCCTGGAGAAGAAAATGGCTACCCACTCCAGTATTCTGGCCTGGAGAATTCCATCAACTGTACAGTCCATGGGGTGGCGAAGAGTTGGACACAACTGAGTGACTTTCACTTGATTGCTTGGGAAGCTGCTATTTAACACAGGGAGCCCAGCCTGGTGCTCTGTGACCACCCAGAGGGGTGGGATAGGAGGAGGAGGGAGGCTCAAGAGGGCGGGGATACATATATAATTATGCATTTTTTTAAGGCAGAAACCAACAGCATTGTAAAGCAGTTATCCTCCAATTAAAGAAAAAAGAGGCTAAGTTGGGAGAACAAGGCTTCTAATGGGGGAGGGGGGTGTGTCTTTGTTCCTTGTAGCTGGGCATTTTTAAAGAGAATGCAGTTCATTTATTAATAAAAATTATAATTAAGTAATTAGCACAAACATACTTATTCCCTACCAGGGACAAATAAACTTCCGTGTTTGTGAACTAACTGGTTGTCTTATTTTGTTTCATCTTTACTTCCAGCTTTCCCAGATCATTTTTTTCCTGACCTATTAAGGGTAACTACAGGGGAAAAGAGAAAGACCTGCTTTTGACTCTCAGTAGAATAGATTTCTACCAGCCCTTATTTCGAACACCCTGTGTAGTCTCATGTTGACAATAGAGGAATAGGTTAGGCAAGATATTCTAAGAAAAGACTTAGGGTCAGACCATATGACATTTTGGAACCCATTAATCTCATACTGACCCAACCTGAGAAACAAATCCCATTTACCATTTTAGAGATTTATTTTATTTTTAACATGTAAGATTAAAGAGGAAAACTTTTATTTTTACTTTAAAGCAACTTACAACTGCAAGGAGAAAACTAAAAAGAAAATATGACTGAACTTTAACCATCAAAAGTTTGTGTGTCTAATCATCTCTGCAGAAAAATCTCTGGGGGTGATTTTGAGAGAAAAAAAAAAAACATTTTCTGAGAACTGAACGATACTAGTTTTAAACATGAAGTTTCATACGTCATGAGGGCCTAGACTCACATGGCTGTTTCCCTGGCTACTGCACCTTTTAAATCTTTGGCCTGCATGCATGCTCAGTCACTCAGTCATGTCTGACTCTTTGTGATCCTATGGACTGTAGCCCACCAGGCTCCCCTGTCCATGGAATTCTACAGGCAAGAATACTGGAGTGGGTTACCACTCCTTTCTCCAGGGGATCTTCCCGACCCAGGGATCGAACCCGGGTCTCCTGCACTGGCAGGCAGATTCTTTACCACTGAGCCACCAGGGAAGCCCAAGAATAATGGAGTGGTTTGCTGTCTCCTACTCCAGGCAATCTTTCCAACCCGGGGATAGAACCCATGTCTCCTTCATCTCCTGCGTTGGCAGGTGGATATTTTTTAATCACTGCACCACCTGGGAAGCCCCAAATCTTTGGTATCCTCGTTCCAAAACTTAGTGCCTACAGCCTGGGGAGGGAGGAAGATGGAGTGGCTCCCCCTGTAAAATATCGCCTGTAACCTGTGCTGTCTTTGTCTCGATCCCTAACTACAAGGTCAAAGCAAATGAAAAAGAAGACCCCTATTTCTACATGAAGTTTATGTAAGACATATGTTTGAGGTGTCTAGGTGACTTATAGCCCTTCTTATAATAATTCCAATATTTAAAATTCCACTTTTATGGTAGTATGTGTGCTGAGTCATTCAGTCACGTCCGACTCTTGGCGAACCCATGGACTGTATCCCACCAGGCTCCTCTGTCCATGGGATTCACCAGGCAAGAATACTGGAGTGGGTTGCCATTTCCAACTCCAGAGGATCTTCCCAACCCAGGGGTTCGAACCCGCATCTCTTGTGCCTCCTGCATTGGAAGGCGTGTTCTTTACCAATGCCCTGCCTGAGAAGCCCGTTTATGGGAGTATAAACAGCCTGAAAGGAGAAAACACCTGAGGGGTAATAGAGACCCCAATCTTACAGACTAGGAAAGTACATGAGGCTGAATGAAGACGTCAAAATTAGATTCTCTTGTGTGCATGTATCTAGTTTAGATTCTCTACACACACACACACACACACCCCTTCAAAGTCTTGAGATAGCTCTATATTAAGGATGGAAAGAAGCAAAAACTAAAAATTTAGTTATAGTTACTGGTTAAAACATCTGCCCACTATAAACTGGAATTCTTTCTTATTTAAATGGAACATTTCAATTGCATTAGCTCAGACACTTTGTATTCTGAACAATCATAAATGTACAAATATTTAAAAATTATAGACATCCAAAAACAGTTTTTACTATATTAACATTGAATTTTTCTATTTCTTCCCATGCCAATTTATGAAATTTCTGTTGATTCTAAAGTAAGAACTTGGCTGCATAGTCCAGAAGTACCAAGAAACTCTGGCCTGCATGATCTAAGATAAGTGGAAGTTTATGCAACTAATATGATTTTGGCAAAAATATACTTTTCTTATTAAAAGAGCCGTATATCTGTATAAGGAGAAGGCAATGGCAACCCACTCCAGTACTCTTGCCTGGAAAATCCCATGGAAGGAGGAGCCTTGTGGGCTGCAGTCCATGGGGCCTCGAAGAGTCAGACACAACTGAGCGACTTCACTTTCATTTTTCACTTTCATGCATTGGAGAAGGAAATGGCAACCCAGTCCAGTGTTCTTGCCTGGAGAATCCCAGGGACGGGGGAGCCTGGTGGGCTGCCGTCTATGGGGTCGCACAGAATCAGACACGACTGAAGCGACTTAGCAGCAGCAGCAGCATAGCTGTATAAAGAAGCTGCTTATGTTAAAGCTAAAATCAACAACAATAATAATAAATATTTACTACATGCCAGAAACTGTGCCTAATATTTTACATACATTCTCATTCAGTATTTCCAAAAATCCCATGGAGAGAACTACTGTTCTTGTACTCATTTTTAAAAAAAATTATTTCATTGAAGTATAGTTGGTTTACAACGTTTGTTAATTTCTGCTGTATAGCAAAATGACTCAACTATACATATATATGCATTTTTTTTCACATTCTTTTCTATTACATTTTATCACAGGATATCAAATAGAGTTCCCTGTGCACTACAGTAGGGTCTTTCTGTTTACCCATTCTGTATATAATGGTTTGTATCTGTTAGTGTTATGTTCATTTTATAGATGGGGGAACTAGAAAAATTACAGAATTTGCCAAGATAACAAGCTAGTGAGTAGCAGAATTTGAGATTGGAACCAGGCAGTCTTAACCACTCCTTCAACCAGATAGCATAGAACAATTATTGGAAAACTGGAAAAGTATGCCTTTGTGTGAATTCAGTTCTCAGTAGAATGGACTGTGTATCTGATGGCTGATAGCATAATTAGCACCATATATGCTTTGGAAATGTTGCTTGTCAAGCATGGAAAATTAAAACATTTCTGCATGCTCTCCTGTTCCGAAGAGAAATTTTATTAATTTCCACTAATGTGTTGATAGTAATAATGAAAAAATGAAAGATAAACTGTGAGGTTAAGAGTCTACACAGGCATGACCCACCAATTTTCCAAAATGATAGTAGAAATGAATGGGTGGACGGGCTTTAACCATTGCATGAAAACAACCCAACATGGCTTGTAAATCATTACTGAACTCATTACTCATTGCAGATTATACTTCTCATTATCATGCCACATGTAAAATCTTGGCAAGATTTGCCTGACATCCAAACCGACTCTTCTAACTGCAGCAGCATGCTTCTCCTGTGTCAGCCCGCTGCAGGTATTTCTCTATCACAATGAATAATTACATCAAACAAAGACAAGAAATATTCTAAAGCTGACAAAACCACACATCTGAAATCTGTATTTTCTACCTCTTGGGAAATTAAAATCTACAAGTTCAGGGGCTTCATTGCCCATGTCTTGGGGCCATTCCAGGTTTATTAAGAAAGATCTTTTCTTTGCAAGCCCGAGGATTGCAATAATACAGGAAATTAAAGTATATTTATAGACTGGACACCATCATGCCACCATGCTTTCTTAGCTCTCTGAATCTCCCAACAAAAACAAAAACACTAGCAATCAAAAGGGTGAGCAAGACATGACAAGTGTTTTGACAGCTCTAGAATACTTTGAGGTATTTTTAGCATATTTCTGAGTCGTATTAGCTTAACCTGTAATAGAATATAAATGAGCCCATATGGCACAGATGTAATTATGTTCCATGCCAGAAATCCCTGTGGTAGGTTGGGGAGGGGGGCTGGGGGAGAAGAATACACCAGCCCCACCCCCTGCCCACCCTCTCCCCCTCACCACATGTGCCTTCTGGAGGGCATGATTTACACATCATTTGCATCGAGAAGAAAATGAAGAAACACAATGCTAACAACACGGGACTGAAAAGGGCAAGTGAAAGATTGGGGATCCCTAGGGGTGCTGCTCTCTGTGACTGACATCCCGCTAGGAGCGGAGGCAGCGGCCCCTTGGGACCACATTTGACGAAGCGATCTTTGATTATGTGGGCACAGCAATCATAAGGCATAATTATTATTACTGCAAGAGAATGGGCGACACATCTCTAGGGAAAGCTTCTGTCACAGACACTTTGCTGGCGCACGCTGGAAGCAAATGTTCTCCCAAGGATCATTTTCATTCCAACCTGATATTTAGCTGAAGCTTCTTTGACTACCAGTCATGAAACATTAAATATAGATTAGAGCCAGAGAGATGTTGAAAGTTGAAATTCACCGGAGGTGCATGCCTGTGTCCTTGAGAAGCAACGCGAATGCCGTCCAGATGTTGAGCAGCAAGTCAGAAAGGTCCCAAGCTGCACGGCGGCCACAGCAGAGGGGAGCAGGGATGTTTAGCATTCCACCAGCCTTCTGTTCCGTTTATTTGTCCGACATCCATTTAGCAGAGAATCCTAACAGACTGTTAGTTGGTAGATGTTGCAAAGTGTTCACTGTCCGGAAAGAATGAAGAAACACTTCGGTGCCAGGGCAGGGAGTAATTCAAAGCACGTAATTGATTTTCCACAGTTTCAAACTGTGATAAGACTAAGGCCGAACAACAGAAACATGTGTTAGCAGTTTTGTCTGTGTTTCTCAATGAATCCACTTAAAAAAAGAGCAACTCCCCGTAACTCGTAGATGGTTAACTGGCTTTGAACATCTCACTCGATATTAACCAACACTCGCAGTGGAATTTGGAATAAACCGGCCAGCTTTGGAACAGTCTGCAGAAGGGCAGCTGTGCTGGGGGAAGCAAAAATCTATCCCCCAGGTGTGCGATGGGAACACCCCTTCCGTTTCCGCCATGAATCGCCAGAGCCGTGTTTACACTTGAGGCTTTCCACACTGGCGCCCTCCTCCAGCCCCAACCTCACCCACTTTTGAGAACACGAATCCAAGGGAGGCGCTGATACAAGGTAACTGGCGTGTTCGGGGAGCCCTCTTGCTTCCTGGCAGCCCCTGGAACCTGGAGCTATGAAGCCAGTCACCCTAGAGGCAAGAAATGGAGTTAGAAGAGATAAGGAGATGGGTGGTGGGCACGGGCAGGAAGTGAGACGCAGAGACTCCTTGTTAATGAGGGCTGACAGGTGCTGGCCGCAAAAAAACAAAGGATTTTTCATTTCCTGCTGCTGCTGCTAAGTCGCTTCAGTCGTGTCCGATTCTGTGCGACCCCATAGACGGCAGCCCACCAGGCTCCGCCATCCCTGGGATTCTCCAGGCAAGAACACTGGAGTGGGTTGCCATTTCCTTCTCCAATGCATGAAAGTAAAAAGTGAAAGTGAAGTCGCTCAGTTGTGTCCGACTCTTCGTGACCCCATAGACTGCAGCCTACCAGGCTCCTCCATCCATAGGAAAGGACTGCTGCTGCTGCTGCTGCTGCTAAGTCACTTCAGTCGTGTCCGACTCTGTGCGACCCCATAGACGGCAGCCCACCAGGCTCCCCCGTCCCTGGGATTCTCCAGGCAAGAACACTGGAGTGGGTTGCCATTTCCTTCTTCAATGCATGAAAATGAAAAGTGAAAGTGAAGTCGCTCAGTCATGTGTGACCTTCGAGACCCCACAGACTTCAGCCTACCAGGCTCCTCTGCCCATGGGATTTTCCAGGCAAGAGTACTGGAGTGGGTTGCCACAGACCTTTAAAAACTGGAGGTACTGGTTAGTCTTTCTGGAAGCGAAGAACTGCATTAGATGTTATGCTGACCACCCCGCCCTTTTCCAGCTCTAAGGTTTTACCTTTCTATGAAACTAGCTCATAGGATTTCTAAATCTCTCTTCCGTCAAAAAAAAAAAGGGGGGGGGGCGGGGATGGGCAACCAACAGCTTTGTCTGAAGTTGCTCTAGTCACTGGGGGTCTCTCATCTTGTGCTTCAGGGCCTAAGGTGGTCATTAACCGTCAGCAAGGCAAGTGCCCCGAGGCACGAGCAAGCGGGAGGGGCAGAGCGCCTTCTTACTTTTCAAGCCTCCTCCCAAGCTCACGATCCAGGCCCCTTCTGCAGTGCCTATCCTTGCGTTTATACTGATGGTGGGGATAGGTTTGTATCGAGTAACATTTTAGTCACGTTTAAACAAATACGATTCACCAAAAAGAGGGGAAATGCCAGTCCCTACCGATCTCTGTTCCATTCCCATCAGAACTCTGGCAAACTGGGCATGAAAGGAATCTCAGGAAATATGGCCAGACTCAATCCAATGGACAGCCCTTCCTATCATAGTTGTAGGGTGGGGGCGAGGGGTGAAATGGGAATTGTTTCACCAGAGAGGAACCCCTTGAGTTGGATCTTAAACATAAACAGGCGTTTCCTAGGTAAATGGGGCTGGAGGTGTGAGGTGCTGAGGAGAACATTCTTGTGGTTGGAAGGGCAAAAGTAGAAACAGGGAGATTTAGAATCATACCTGGCAGGCAACTGCAAATACTCTGGTCTGGCTAGCAGGTAGTGGTGAGATAGAGGTGAAAGTGAGAAATTGGAGAAATACACAGATGGTGGCCATCCTGCAGTGTCTGCTGCCACTGAGTGTTCTGAGTGGGGGCAGAGAAAGCACTGCACAGTAGATGTAAGATCACTTAGATGGGATTATAGCAGCCCAGAGGAGAGAGAGGATGAGTTCCTGAACTAGAGGGATAATGGTGTGGATGAAAAACAAAGTGGATAGGAGAGAAGGTAGTCTGGTTAAACCTACCGGACTCTGTGGCTTTAGAGTGTGAGAGATCCAGGAAAGGAGGCATCTAGGTGACTTGCAAGATCAACAAATAATCCCCAAAGCATTTAAATTTCGTTTCCAAGTTCATTAAGGTGGCTCAAATAGTAAAGAATCCACCTGCTGATGCAGGAGCCTCAGTTTCCATCCCTGGATGGGGAGGATCCCCTGGAGAAGTGCAGGGCAACCCACTCCAGTATTCTTGCCTGGAGACCCCCATGGACAGAGGAGCCTGGCGGGCTACATTCAGTCCATGGGGCTGCAGAGTTGGACACGACTGAGGGACTAACACTATAATAATTATTGGTAGCAGTTTTTTGTTCTTGTGTTTTGCTCTTATTTGGTTTGGGGAGGGGGCTTGGTTTGGGACTCCCTGGGGATCTCCTCCATGTGTGGCCAAGGAAGGCACACAGAGGAAGGGCTGGGATAAGAGGATGTCTGTGACAGGAACCTTGGGATTGCGAACAGAGCAGGAAGGGGGTGTATAGTCACTGATAGGCCCTTTGGGGAAAGTCATGTAATAAAACGTATTAAAAGTCTTTAAAAGTTTTAAATCTTTTGACCCAACAAATTACATTTGTAGGAATCTATCCTAAGGAAATGACCCAAACTACTCAAACTCTCTTGTGAATGTTCACCACATTATTCTAAGTGGTCACTAATTGAGCTTTAGGTATATAATTGTTTTACAAGTACTTGTTGATACAGTTACACAAGAGAACAAAATAAGAAGCCTAAAAATTGGAAAAGAAGAGGCAAAATAGTCATTAATCACAAATGAGATGGACATCTGTGTAGAAAACCCCAAGAGAATCAACTAAAACCTGCTATTATATATATAAAACAAGAAAATTCAGTAAAATGACAAATTATAAGATTTGTAAAAATGTTCACAGCTTTCTTACATACAATGTGCAATCCAATAGAACATAGAATTTAAGAAGCAAATCTGTCAAGGGGCCATAAAATGACAAAAAAAAAAAAAGATATATCTTAACTGAAATGAATTAAGTAGCCTAATATTTAGGGGGGAAAAAATGATTCAACAGCATAAGTCAGTTCTCCCTACAGCAATCTCTACATTTCACGAGTTTCTCAATAAAGATGAGCTTGTTGTTGGTGTTGGTGTTTTGGAGTGTTTTGCTTTGTTTTGCTTTTGAATAGGAGAAGTGATCCTAAAGTTCATGGTGGGAGTAAGTCATTCAATAATAGTCTAGACATTTTTAAAATTAAGAGATAACACAGGGGGACTAGTCTTATCTGCCATATTACAGTAAATAAAACCCTTGTGCACTGATAATTAAATACATGGCCAGATCAGTGGAAGGGAACTGAGAGTCTATTAATAGAAATAGAACCAAATATACACTGGAATTTAGCATCTGATAATAGTTCAGCCTTGGCCTGGTCTTAAATTCCAAGGAGATGATGGTCCCTTCAGAAGCAGACAAAGTATTTCAAAATTCACCGGATTCTGAGTAATGACTTGCCTGTTGGGGAATAATGTAATTTGGTTCCATTTTTACAGCAGGCAGGATGGAGCACATATTTATTTCAATACAATTGTTTTTACCAAATGCTGTATATAATTAAATGTCTACATATATTCCTCACATTTGTATATAACCAGATATCCAGCGAGCAGTGAATGTGTGACATTTTTGCTTAATGCAGACATTTTTGGGTACACAGAGAAACAAACCCCTTACATTATCATCTTTAGTAAAAGGTTTGATAGGTGAGGTGTGTAAAACTTCTGGCTAAAATAAGGTTTGGGGATTATTAATGGATTTAATTTCTGCAAGCCAGGCCCATGACACATTACCATGGCTAACTAAGCTTTAACTGGATTTCCCATACTGTTGGGCTCAACCTAAACTTGTCAGTTTGGGCAAATCCCTTAACCCCCTGTAAGCCTCAGTTTCTTCCTCTGTCAAATGAAAGAGTTAGGAGAACTGATTCCTCCAGGCCCTTCTCACTCAAAGCTTCTGTTACTCTGGTTACAGCAGCCCCTGCCATGCGCTCTTGCAGGAAGCATCCGGTAAAACAGAAGGAGGAATGCAGTTAGCTAAAAATGGTGCAGACATTTTAGTGAAGGTTGTTACCAGTTAGGAAGAATTGATTTCCAAGCACTTTTGAGCCTGTAATTCTGTGTTTTTTTTTTTTTTTTTTTAAGAATTTGTCTCAATATTTATAAATATATTTACTTATAAATTATACACATTTATTGGCATATATATATATATGTATGTGTGTGTTTGTTTATGTATATATGTGTTAAGGTATACTGCAGTGATATACCATGCTCATTCCAACACATCCAAAAATATAAAGGTAAGAATCCTAATATTTTCTTTCTGGTATGTATCCTCCAGAACTTCTAGTTTAGCGAATAAAACTACTTTACTCTCCCATTAGTATATTTAACGGACAGCAAGCTGGTAGCACCCAGAAGGTTTTTCTATTTAATGACAAAAGAAAAAAAAATACTCAAAACAATTTTGTTTTTCAGCTTGCAAGATGCTACCAATTAATTTGTGGTTGAGAATCAGGCAAGTACGGTTTAAACAATATCCTTGAATCTGAAGTCAGAAAACCATGGTTTGAATCCCCATCTCTGGGGGCTTCTATCACAATTGTTACGTCTTAATTTTTTGTGCCTTAGTTTCTTCGTATACCAAATAGAATTACTATTACATGCCCTATGTACCTCACAGAGTTATTGAGACCAAATAGATTATATACATAATATATGAAAAGTGAAAGTGTTAGTCACTCGGTTGTGTCCAACTCTTTGTGAATCCCATGGACTGTAGCCCGCCAGATTCCTCTGTCCATGGGATTCTCCAGGCAAGAATACTGGAGTGGGTTGCCATTTCCTTCTCCAGGGGATCTTCCCAACCCAGGGACTGAACCCGGGTTTCCTGCATTGCAGACGGATTCCTTTACCATTTGAGTCACCAGGAAAGCCCCACATAATATACATACATATATATATATATATATATATATATATAATATACACACGTTCATGGGGTCGCAAGGAGTCGACACGACTGAGAGACTGAACTGAACTGAATAATATACACTGCATTATACATATGTAAAGTATAAGAATTATTATTACCAAATGTGAAAATATTAATAGTACAAATTCTAAGCCAACTTAAGCTTCTACAGCTGACCCAAGTCTTACAGACATGGAACCTAACCAAAGAGGACTTGAACTGTGTCCCAAGTTGAAAACCTTCTGAGAATAATGCTGACCTTCTCATCTTTGTAACATGATTCGTTCCCGGGTAGACAATAGAGACCTCATGCAAAGAGTTGACTCATTGGAGAAGACTCTGATGTTGGGAGGGATTGGGGGCAGGAGGAGAAGGGGATGACAGAGGATGAGATGGCTGGATGGCATCACCGACTCGATGGACGTGAATTTGAGTGAACTCCGGGAGTTGCTGATAGACAGGGAGGCCTGGTGTGCTGCGATTCATGGGGTCGCAAAGAGTCGGACACGACTGAGCGACTGAACTGAACTGAACTGAGACAATAGATATTTTGGTCATAGGGGCCCCCTTGCTGTTCTGTTCACATCCTGCTCCCCCAACCCCTCAACCTTAGCCGCCCAGTGGCTGTCCACTTACAGTGAGCCCCCTAGCAGGATGGGGCTGCCCCCTCCCAGGCCCTGTCCTGTGCTCTGATGCGCTTTGTGCCCCAGTATCAAACTTACCCGCCCCATGGGTCCTTCTCTCAGAACTTTGCCATTTCTTCACAGAGAAAGCATCCCAAGGCAGATGATATCAGTCCTGATCACTGATGAAAGGTTAACGCATCAGACTCAGAGTCAGTGGGGAGTGCTTCCCAGGTTCAGTGGTAAAGAATCAGCCTGCCAATGCAGGCAGGAGACCTGAGTTTGATCCCTGGGTGAAGAAGATCCTCTGGAGGAGGAAATGGCAACCTACCCCAGTATTCCTGCCTGGAGAATACCATGGACAGAGGAGCCTGGCGGGCTACAGTCCATGGGGTCACAGAGAGTTGGAGTCAACTGAGCAACTGAGCATGCGCAGAGTCAGTGGACTGGCAGCCCAGATGTTCTCATAAAGGGCACCGATTCCAGCTTTATTCAAACCTCTGAGAGCAGTGGGGAGCTCAGTCGCCACATCTCATCTCCCTCATAAAGGCAGTTGTTCAAGGAAGTGGTCTGGGACAGCGGCCGGAGACTGCACACTTCTCTCTCTACCAGTCCTATGGACAGAGGAAGAGTTCGATCTACAATGCCAAAACTTTTCAAAAGTCACTTGAAAGAGCTTAAAACCAAACAAGTACACTTTGCAATGGAAACTTCTAGCTACATGTTAAAATTCACTAAAGATAAAACCTCAGCTAGTTTTAAAAAAAAGAAGAAGTCAACTTTGTTAATTAGGAACAAAGTAAATTAGATCTTGGTCTCATGGGTACTCTAAAGAGATTTTCTACCATTAGTGTCTTGACAGGACTGATGTGGCCAGCTGTGATGAGAAGTGACGTGTTTCTAAACTGGACTGCCAGGCTTTTAACATAAAACCATCCTTTTGGACCTTGAAAGGCTACTATCTGAAAGAGGAAACAAAGCAGAGAGTACGATCAAATAGCTAAAGTGGGGCATACCAGGACCACTGGGACAGCCTGACCATTTTATGCAAGGTAGGCCACTTTGGGGTTGCCAGTGGGTAAAGAATAACTGACAATGAGTTTACAGACATAACTTTCTAGACTATAATATGGCATCAGGAAGTGGGGTACTAGGGTCAAAATAACAACATGACTGTTGGAACAAGGATAGAACACTGCTTCTATCTTTGCCCTGTCCCTCTTGTGAGACCTCAATCCTCTTGCTTCATTTAGATGTGTGCGTCTGTGCTCTGTAACTCAGTCATGCCTGACTCTCTGTCATCCTATGGACTATAGCCTGCCAGGCTCCTCTGTCCATGGGATTCTTCAGGCAAGAGTACTGGGGTGGGTTGCCATGCCCTCCTCCAGGGCATCTTCCCAACCCAGGGATCAAGCCTTCATCTCTTATGTCTCCTGCATCGGCAGGCGGGTTCTTTACCACCAGTGCCACCTGGGAAGCCCTTTAGATGTGTAAGTTATATAATTTTACATATTTTTCTGATTTAAAACATACATGCGTAGGATTAAACTGCAAACATTATAAAACTAAGAGTGGAAGTGACAGTTCCTAGGAGAAACTATTTGTGAGTCTACGTGGCACTTTGTCCAGGATGTTCTTGCTGTGCTAAGTCTCTCAGTCGTGTCCAACTCTTTTTGACGCTATGGACTATAGCCTGCCAGGCTCCTCTGCCTGTGGGGTGTTCTTACTTGACCTCAGTTGTCTTAGCATTATTAATAACATACCCTTCATTCTCAGAGTCATCCTGTTTGGATGACAAATTACTTGTTGTTGTTGGCGGTGGTGGTGTTTAGTTGCTAAGTCATTCCCAACTCTTTGCAACCTCATGAACTTTAGCCCACCGAGCTCCTCTGTCCACGGGATTTCCCAGGCAGAAATACTGGAGTGGTTTGCCATTTCCTTCTCCAGAAGTCTTCCCGACCCAGGGATCAATCCAGCAACTCTTGCATTGGCAGACAGATTCTTTACCACTGAGCCATCTGGGAAACCCAAATTACTTGTTACTCTATTCATAATGACACTCTAGACTTATGTATGTTAACTCTTTCAGTCCATTTTCAAAATTCACTCACCTATGAATTTCAGTAGCTCTGAAAGCCATCTCACATGTACTCAAGACCATTGCCCTCACCACTCTTGTATGATTTGCACCAACTTCCTCTTCCCTCAATGTGCTTCTGAATCAGCAGCACCCACAGAAGTTCTATGAAGGCTTTCCTGCAACTCCTCTGCTGCCTCATTGGAACTGGGCCACTTCCGTTTCATGTCAAAACCAGTTACAGCACCGATGATGCTGTGACTTAATAGCTCTGTGCTTAGTCGCTCAGTCATGTCCGACTCTGCAACCCCATGGACAGTAGCCCGCCAGGCTCCTCTGTCCATGGGATTCTCCAGGCAAGAATACTGGAGTGGCAAAGCTGGTGCTCTGGGACAATCCAGAGATGGTGTGGGGAGGAGGGTGGGTGGGGGGTTCAGGATGGGGGGACACATGTGCATCCATAGCTGATTCATGTCAATGTGTGGCAAAAACCATCACAATATTATAAAGTAAGTATACTTCAATTAAAATCAATACAGTAAAAAAAAAAAAAAAAGAATACTGGAGTGGGTTGCCATGCCCTCCTCCAGAGGGTCTTTCCAACCCAGGGATCAAACCCAGGTCTCTCACATTCCTTGCATGATAGCTCTAAGTAAACCAAATGTAATCAAATTGCCAAGCATGTAAAGATCCAATGCTTTCAACAACCCAAAGTCAAGATGAACTCTCAAGTGACCAAGGGCACCCCCTTCATGGTAATGCTTTGTCAGTGAAGTGGAAAAACGAACTGCTAGTATCTTTCACAGCTTTTCTTTTAAAAAAAAATTATGTATTTTAATTGGAGACTAATTACTTTACAATATTGTATTGGTTTTGCATACATCAACATGAATCCGCCACGGGTGTACATGTGTTCCCAATCCTGAACCCCACTCCCACCTCCCTCCCCGTACCATCCCTCTGGGTCATCCCAGTGCACCAGCCCTGAGCACACTGTATCATGCATCGAACCTGGACTGGCAATTCGTTTAAATGAAAAGAGTACTGTTCACGTTCATTCTCAGGTTTCCCTTTTGGTAGGCTTTCGAGAAGGTTCCATCAGAATCCATCCAAGGGCAATACACTCTTATGTCCCACTCCAAAACTCTGGCACTAATTTTCCATCAAGCTGGGGCATGTGACTCTCAGCCTAAGATGAGCTGTTTCCCAGGAGGTGCCTTGGTCCTAATTAAAACACATTCCCCACAGTGCCCTTGCTATGCAGGCACGTTTAAATCATAGCCTGATCTTATTTACCACATGCAAGAATTTCTTAATCTATTTATACTCATGGGCCCCTTTCTCTTTACCTTTTGCCTCCCTGTCCCATCTTCCATTCAGGCTTCCCAAGCCCCATGGGTTTTTTTTTTTTTTTTTTTTTTATTACTGTACCATCTGTTCATTTCCCTGGTGGTCAATTGTAAAGAATCCCCCTGCAGCAGATACAGGAGATGGGAGTTCCATCCCTGGGTCAAGAAGATCTCCTGGAGGGCAAGGCAACCCATTCCAGTATTCTTGCCTGGAGAATCTCATGGACAGAGGAGCCTGGCAGGCCACGGTTCATAGAGTCACAAAAGAGTCAGACATGACTTAGCGACTCAAAAACGTTTGTTCATTTTGTTAATTCTCAGACTTCTTATAATTTTTTTCATGGTGGTAGAAGAAAGTATGGGGGAAATCTTTCATGTAAAAAATCTGTCAACTGTTGGGTTCTAGAGAACAAGACCATGTCATAACACAGACTCAGAGCCACACACATACGAATCCTTAGTAATTGAAGTTCTGGTTCAGAAAACATAACTCAAGGATTTATGATAAATTCTTCATATTATTGCTTCCCAGGTGGCGCTAGTGGTAAAGAACCTGCCTGCCAATGCAGGAGACATAAGAGAAACAGGTGTGATCCCTGGGTCAGAACGATCCCCTGGAGAAGGGCATGGCAACCCACTCCGGTATTCTTGCCTGGGAAATCCCACGGACAGAGGAGCCTGGAGAGCTACAGTCCTTGGGGTCACAAAGAGTTGAACAAGACTGAAGCGACTTGGCATGCATTTCATATTACTAACTTTTTGACAGAATATAAATATAGATGCCAAGATATTAAGATTGGGTGGGTTTGGGAAATAGAGATGTATTTTCTTTTTCATGGCATCCAACAGCTGACCAAAGAGGAAGAGAACAAATAAGAAGAGTATTTTTGTCTCTTCATGATGTGCTCATGGAAAGCCTACTTTTCATTAGGGCTGCTTTATGTTAAGAAGCAAACGATACGTGGAAAGCTTCGGTTTGGGTAGGTTTCCACTTCTCACATTTTTCTGCGTTGGTGTTCCCAAAGTTTCTCTTGTCAGTTAGCCAGTAGCTGGCTGTTGCATTCTGATGATATATTCGAATCTAAGAATTCAGGGTAAGGTCAACAAAAAGGCTCTCTCAGATCCGGACAGAGCTTGCATAGCCAGCTCGCATTCCTGCACGCTGCGGCACTGGGCTTCCTAAGACCCCAGCCTAGTCTGCCAAATGGGACAAGTTAAGATCATTTGAAGCAGCCTTAAGTCACATTGCAGCATTTTGTACGAAGAAACTGAAATTCTGTGCTAATTAGGAATATTTATATCATGGAGATGTCTTGCAGAGGAGAGTTTTTAAAAACCAAATTATACTGAGTTTTCACCAGAACACTCCTTTAGACTTCCCACCATGGGACCTCCTTTGGAGGGGGCGAGTGGCTTTTAATAACATCTTTTTAAATGTTCCGGGAATGTGAGGAGAAAGTGTTCGTTGCTCAGTCGTGCCTATCTGTTTGCGGCTCCCTGGTCTGTCCATGGAATTCTCCAGGCAAGAATACTGGAGTGGGTTGCCATTCCCCTCTCCAGGGGACCTTCCTGCTCCAGGAATAAAACCCCTTGAGTAGTGCCTCAGATGCCCCAACTTGGAAACTCAGCACTGCAGCCTAGAGTTATGCAGACATTTCAGGGCAACAAATACACTTTGAAATGTGTCCGTTCCAAATGGACATTTTGTTTATTGATAAATTGTTATGTTCTGCGTTTTAGGAGGTTTACGATTTTGCTGAATGTAAGTCATCATTTGATTAGCTTATGGGAACCTGAGAAGCTGCTATCAGAGAAATAATGTGATCTGCTGACTGCCTTTCTTTCCCTGAAATAATGTCACTTGTTACTTTGAGATAACTTACCCCATCTTTTTAGTGACTGATCCAGTCAGTGGTCAAAGTCAAAAGCCAAAGTAAAGTTGCTCAGTCATGTCTGACTCTTTATGACCCCATGGACTGTAGCCCGTCAGGCTCCTCTGTCCATGGGATTCTCCAGGCAAGAATACTGGAGTAGGTTGCCATTTCCTTCTCCAGGGGATCTTCCCAACCCAGGGATCAAACCCGGGTCTCCTGCATTACAGGCAGACATTTTAACCGCTGAGCTATCAGGGAAGCCCCCCAGTCAGTGGTGGAACCACACAAAAGAATATAGTGTTTATACATATTATCTAATTGATCTAAAGTAGATTTGACTCAAAATTCTAGCCAGGCAATGTGCTAAGCTAGTGAGATGCTGAGTAAAATCTGGATATTGAGACTGTAGATGGGTAAGGGATAGAGACAATGATATAAACTATGACGCAAGCTCTCTGATGGTGAGTTACAAGATGCTGTTGGAGTGCACAGTTGGGACACATGGGACTTGTGGATCCAGGGCGGGAAGGAGAGGTTGGGATGAATTGAGAGCACTGAACCATTTACACTACCATGTGTAAAATAGACAGCTAGTAGGAACCTGCGGAGCACAGGGAGCTCAGCTCAGTGCTCTGTGACGACCTAGGGGTGGGATGGGGGGAGAGGGAGGGAGGTTCAAGAGGGAAGGGATATATGTATACTTACGGCTGATTCATGTTCTTATACAGCAGAAACCAACACAACATTGTGAAGCAATCATCCTCCAATTAAAAATAAATTTTAAAAAATTACCACCAAAAAAAAAAGAGTGTCTGTAAGGGTCAGGGAGTCATCAGGCAGAGAACATGTATTTTAAATGATGATGTATTTTTCCAAATCTATCTGAAGTTTTGATGAGGGATGGCGGGAGAGAGGAATGTGTATATATATATATATATTTTTTTTTTTTTAGAATCTTGAATTAGAAGGACAATAAAAAAATTTCCCAACAAAAAATTAGACTGGCTGGATATTTTCTCTTTTGGCGCTAAGTCCACAATGAAATTAAAAAGCCGAATGCATATATTTCACATTATCCTCCCACACACAATGACATCAAGCTAGTTGATAGAGCTGATGTGACACGTGACAGAGTTACCACTGAGATTTTTCGATTTGGTCTGGCAAGATGAAGTTGTCTGTTCCCGCAGGGAACAAGATGACATTTATCAGGGATACAAACAAAGGCTCACATTTAGATTAGAAAGTGAAAGCCGAGGAAAACCAGGTTTCCAGAGCAGATGGGCGCTCGGCACCCTGGAAAACGTGGTTTTTACTCTGGGGATCGCTTCTAAAGATGGACAGTGAAGAACTGAGGTGCGTCTATGGGAGGGTGAGAAGTCAGTACTGACTGACAACAGCAAGCTGGCACAGTGCCCTTTGCTGAAGATCTGCTCTGTGACAGGCACCAAAGACAGGAAAGTGAAGACAACTCCTTCCCCGTGAAACCCATCACCGTCCACCAGGGAAGACTGACTCCTAAGCAAATGACACCTAGAAAGTTTATATGGTGGCTGCTTACAAAGTGCTGTGAGAGCACAGGGAAAGGAAGATTGATTCTGTCTGGGGGGCATGAAGGATCGACCAAGAAAAAACAGTCACATATGGGTTTGGCCTTGAAGACCCGCGTTTGGATCTCCTCAGTGGAAAAGGTGGGCAGGACAAAGAGGGAGTGAAGATGACTTGCTGGGCACAAGGACTTCAGAGGCTGCTGTTAGGTCTACCATCTGAAGAGTCAGCAGTGGGAGGGACTGCATCAGGATTTAGCCTCTCCTCGACACTGGAAGGCTTGTGCTGAAGATAATGATGCTACGGTGGCATTAATAGAGTCTATCTTGTTTTTAATTTTATGAATGTTACAAATTTTATAGTTCATCACTTTACTCTGGCTCCTAGGAAGCTCAAAAACAAAAACTTAACCCTCCTCTAGTGAGTGTGCCCACATGCTAAGTCGTTTCAGTCGTGTCTGACTCTTTGCAACCCCATGGACTGTAGCCCGCCAGACTCCTCTGTCCATGGGATTCTCCAGGCAAGAATACTGGAATGGGTTGCCATGCCCTCCTCCAGGGGATCTTCCCAACCCAGGAATGGAACTGGAGATTCTTATGTCTCCTGCATTGGCAGGTGGGTTCTTTACCACTAACGCCACCTGGGAACAAAACCTTATAATACACCTATTGCATATTTTAAGGTTCTACTCACCCAACACAGTTATATTACTTGTAGCAATGTTTTATATTTTCCTATGTTTATGTTATACGTTTTGATAAGCTATAGGCTTCCTTTTATTAATAGTTATATATAAAGAAATAGGTAAGCTATGAACCAATTCTAGAATCTAACCCTAGAATTTCCTTTTTCAGTTTATTTGGAGGTATGAAAACTATCATGAGTTTCCTTCCTTTTTTACCATTGAATAAATTTCAAAACATTGAAAGAGGCAAAATTGAAATGCACATCAAAACCACAGTGAGATACCATTTCATACTCATTAAAATGGCTATAACAAAAAAGAAGACAATAACAAGTCTCAGCAAAGATGTGGAGAAATTGAAACCCTCATCCATTGTTGGCAGGGATATAAAATGGTAAGGCTACTTTAGAAAACAGTTGAGTAGCTCCTCAAAACATAGAGTTACTATGAGCCAGCACCACTCTTAAAAGTATACACATGAGAACTGAAAACATATGTCCACACAAAAACTTGTACACAATATTCACAGAAGCATTCTTCTAATATACCAAAGTGGAAACAACCCAAGTATATATGGACTGATGAATTAATAAGCAAAATGTGTTATATTCATACAGTGGAATGTTGTTCAGTCATAAGAAGGAGTGAAGTACTGGTACATGCTAAAACACGCATGAACCTAGAAATCCTTATGCTAGGTAAAAGACGCCAGACACAGAAGCCACATGGACGGTTCCATTCATATGAAATATCCAGAATAAGCAAATACATATGGACAGAAAGTAGATTAATAGCTGCCAGTGGGGTGGGGGCGGGAAGGAATGAGGAGGATCTGCTAAAGGGTCAGGATTTCTTTTTGGTGTGATAAAATATCCTGCAAATAGGTAGTTGTGAGGTTGTATAACTTTGTGAAATATCAAAAGCCACTGAACTTTACACTTTTTAAAAGGGTAAATTTTATGGTGTGTGAATTACATCTCAATAGAAAAAGACTGAAAGAATTAGCTGGGGCAAGTGGAAGGCGTGGGAGAGAGGTCAATTTTATTTTCCTGTAAAAGGCTTTAACTGATTACCACTTCAACCATCTCTATTTACTTCAGGTACTTTCCATCGTAACTTTCTTTAAAACTCGTCACAAAATTGTTTTCTGTCGCCACGAAATGTGTACAGTTTGTTAACTGGAGGGGAAGATTGTTTAATGACATTTTTTCCTTCTTAGTCATGAGCTGTCCCTTGAATTAAGACTATGTACAAGTAATAAATTAGGGACTAAACAACAACAGCATAGGTAATTAGTTAAATCTAATATTTGTTTTTGAAATTTAATATCCATCTTTACTTAGACCACAAAAACACTTTAATAATAAAAATGTTGATCAAAAATTGTTTTCCATATTCCCATGTGTTATTGTGGCTTCCCTGATGGCTCAGATGGTAAAGCGTCTACTTGCAATGCGGGAGACCTAGGTTTGATCCCTGGGTCGGGAAGATCCGATGGAGAAGGAAATGGCAACCCACTCCAGTACTCTTGCCTGGAATATCCCATGGACGAAGAAGCTTGATAGGCTACAGTCCATGGGGTCGCAAAGAGTCGGACACGACTGAGAGACTTCTCTTTCTATGTGTTATTGTTTAGTCGCTCAGTCGTGTCCGAGTCTTTTTCGACCCCACAGACTCTAACACGCCAGGCTCCTCTGTCCATGGAATTTCCCAGGCAAGAATACTGGAGTGGATTGCCATTTCCTCCTCCAGGGGAATCTTCCTGACCCAGGGATCGAACCGAGTCTCCAGCACTGGCAAACGGATTCTTTACCACTGAGCCACCAGGGAAGCTGCATACTCCTTTGCTGGATGCTAACATGGCATTCACTCTTCCAAGAGGAGGTGTTACTTTCTGGTATATTCCCAGCACAAAGGACGAAGCCACTTGGAACTTTACAAGCTTCGGTAAATTGTATGGAATAAAATTACTTCATTCTAAAAAGATGTGACTGTCCTCTCCTCTGTAACACTGATTATTCTTCCCTATGAAGCAAGTTCTTAACATGCTCAAGACAACATGACTTTAGATATCCTAGGTTTGGTGGGTTTTTTTTAATCTTGTAAAATCAGTTGGGATATATTTTAGTCCTGTGTTACTCATATTTCCCAGTTACCTGGCTTAATTGATGTGAACAACAACATTGGTGCTTTGAAGTACTCAGGTACAACAGGGGAAATGATCAAATTTCTTAATGAATGAACTGCTCTTTCATAAGGCTTTGTTTATGGAAATAAATAGAGTATCACCTTGATTAGTGAATTCCCTGGGAAGGAAGGGCCTTCTAAGAAGTCAGTTGTATCAAAAACCTAAACAAACAAGATCAGAATGGATGGGAAGCTGAGTTGCCTAAGAGGCCTCCATGCTCAGCTTCTGCCAGTGGCTGCCCGGCTGAAAATGAAGGGCCCAGGCTGAGGGGAAACAGGAGCCTTTTGAAATCCCTGCTCTGCCTGCCCATCAACCCTCCACCTGTTGCTCTCTCTCCCTCTCCGTGTTGCTGTCAGATGCTGTATGTAAGTGAGAGAAGGAGACCCCTCTCCTTCCCTACCTCGTGATCAGTGAACTGACTGGATTCTGAAAGTCTTCTAACTATTAATAAAGGAGTCACTCTAAGTTAACCTCTGGCTCAGAGGTAAAGAATCTGCCTGTAATGCAGGAGGCCTGGGTTCGATCCCTGGGTCAGGAAGATACCCTGGAGAAGGACCTACTCCAGTATCCTTGCCTGGAGAATTCCACAGACAGAGGAACCTGGTGGGCTACAGTCCATGGAGTTGGAGTCAGACATGACTGAGCGACTTTCACTCCACTATGGAATTAAAGCCCTATCCTTTAAAAAAAAAAAAAAGTATAAGAGTTTTAGACATGGCCTTGGAGAGGGACCTGTTGGGCACACCAGACTGGCACCTGGCAGTTTCTAATTTTGATCTTCAGGGACAAAGGCAAGCAGGATGAGTCACCTCCCTGCTGAGAGTTCTAAAAAGCTAGTTCTTATAGTTCTCAGGCTCTGAGTCCAGTGAATTTTCCAAAGTCTTTATAAAAGGAGGTTTGTAGATAGGAGAAAGGGCTAGGGACTTGTCTTGAGGTTGTGTTTGTTAAAGCCTTCACACAAGCTTGAGAAACCTCAGCTGTCCCCATCAAAAACTGAGGGAAAGGCGGGTAGAGCAGAGGGTCCTACTGGCACTGCCCCTTCCGTGTATGTAGTCACCAGTTCCATCCAAGGTCCCACTACCCCGACTCGGGCTGCTAGGGCGTTCCTTCTCCAAGCTAGCTCTCTTCCTGGACTGAGCACTATTGGTCTTTTATTAATACTCACTTCCTTAACTTTGCCTAATTCAAATGTTTCAATAAAAACACCTCAAGGGACTTCCCTGGTGGTTCAGTGGCTAAGACTCTGTGCTCTCAATGCAGGAAGCCTGGGTTCAATCCCTGGTCAGGGAACTAGATCCTGAGTGCCAGAACTAAGACCCAATGCAGCCAAATATATATACTCAAGAACCACCTGTGTCGGAATCACTAGAATGGAGCTTTGGGAACCTCCTCCCCCGGCCAACAAAATCAGATGCCCCAAAGCCTCATATTTATTAAGCTCCTTGAGTGGTTCTACTGTACACTCAATATTAAGAATTTCTAATAATCCATTACCATCCTTGATAAATATTGCATGTTTTGAGGATCATATAGTTTTATTTCAGTTAGCATTGAATAAGTTTTCATTATAACTTGCCTTATCTGGGATCTTCAAACACACCCTATACCTCCTATATTAATTCAACTTGACTCTAATGAAGCTGTATATTAATAAAAACATCTTTATAGAACAATTGCTGCATTCAAATGAACTTTCATCAAATTATCTCTACTTGGGAAAAAATATAGAGAGGATGAATGGTGTAAATTTTAAAAGAGATAAATGATAGATGTATTTGACCATAACTTTGTACATGCTAACTCATTATTGATTTTGAGAAATTCTCTGTATCCCTATATTATTCCTGCGAATGTAGATGCTTGCAAATAATGCATATTTGGCAATAAATATGAATATTTGAAATCCTTCTTCTTAAATAACTTGCTGAAAAAGGCATATTTTTTCAGACATATTTCTATGTATATGGGAGGAAAATATGTACTTTTAGCCATAACACTGTAGATAGAAAAAAAAAATCTTGCAGTTTGTTTCTAGTGTAGGCTAAAAGTCATATTTTAGAGAACATTTTTAAGGATGCATTTGTAATGCTAGAAAAATTTCTCCTCCAAAAATGTCAACGTAACATTTTAAATTAGGGCAGGCATGCTCATTACCTGAATTTGTCTAAAAATGCAACCCAGGCAATTGAAATTTTTCTTTTTCAACAAAATGTTTAAATTTAACGATGAGAAAAAATTTTCTCTATGAACATGGTGGTAACTTCATAAAGAATTAAAATCTTTAGTCACAGCTAGAAATACAGATCAAATTAATCTGAAATGGGGTGAATTAGGTAAACCGTTTCTCACATCCAGTGCTTCCTTAAAGGGCAAAACTACAATCATTTTGACAGGTGTGCTTCTGATGGAAACCATTGAGTTTTATCACCTGGAATTAAAAAACAGTGGGATTATATTATTGTTCACTTGGAAGATGATGTTTGACATTCGTCAGTCACTGTCACTTTCTGACCTATTTCTAGGACAGACATAAAACATGAATCCGGAGGGAAATGTATTGAAAAGACACATAGGGTAACAAAAAGGGTAGCAAACAAGAGGATACGTAGCAAGGAACATGAAGAAAGATGACATCGGAAATACAAGGAAATCTGGTAGCATTAGAGGATGAGAGCTGATGTGCAGCCTGCTTAACAGAAAATGGGGTTTAGGGCAGTCAGTGAGGGATTGACCACTAAGAAAAACATGCTTTGAGAGGACAAAATGAAGAACAGAAGGAATTTAGGAAGCCAGTTTCTAAAAACTGGAATTGTGAAGAATGAGAATATGATGGGAATACTTCTTCTAAAAAAAAAAGATCCTCTAGCTGTTTCCAACAGCTAAATGTAGATGTGGCAGGTGGAATTCAAACACTCTAATTCTTAGAGCCTTGTCCTGCATTGATCTAGTCATACGTGTCCTTGAAATCAGGGGACCAGTCCCAGCTGGTGAGAGTCAGACAGTGAGAGAAAAGACTTGATCCAATATTGCTGGGTTGAGGATGGGAGAAGGGTGTCAAGAGTCAGGCGGGCAGCCTGTCTCTATAAGTTGGAAAAGGCAAGAAAATTGATGTTTCTCTAGAGCCTACTGAAAGAAACACAGCCATGCAAAACCTTGATATTCATAGTCCAATGAATGTCACACTCTGAATTGTAAGACAGCGGATTTGTATTTTTCAAGTGTATGGTAATTTGTTACAGCAGCAACAAGAAACCAATACTCTAGACCCTGGGGGTCACCAAGGCACTAGAATGTCCAGCTGCCCTTTCTATATAAAAAAAAATAATGAGACAATGAAATGACTAACTGCACCCATGTAAGCCCTCAACCCTGCTACACTTTAGGCATTAAAATATATTCAGTATGTTCCAGTAATATCAAAGGAATATTTTCACAATCACTATCACTATAGTCAACAGGGACAAAGGACTCCTGCAATTCAATTAGTTAGCAGTCTGGTAGAGGAGCTTATTTCTAAAAGGAAGATATGACTCTCTTCCTGGTCATGATTTAGAGCAGCGCTGAAGAACTGCTGCCATATTACCCAAGTGTGCAACCTACCAGTTAGGTCAGAATTGTTAGCATCCACAAAGAAACTGAATTTGAAACGGTGAATCCCACGGTGGGTATGGAATGCAGAAAAACGCACTTATACTATAAGGGCAACATCACTAGTTGATTAATATACAGAACCTTATTTGTGTCACTTAACCTTAAGGTTGCCCATTAACTTAATCTTCATCTGAATAAGTCTTGTAAAACATGCTTAGCCTGAAAAGAGCATGCAGGAACAATATATTAGTTTGCATTAGGCATTTTCAATTTCCATCAGCGATAAACATAACTTACAGAGGGAAGAAGGGAAGGGGAGGGAATTACGGGAGAGAAGAGTGAGGAGGGGAAGTGAAGAGGGGAGAATAATAGTTAGAATTATGTGTGTGCTAAGTCGCTTCAGTCGTGTCCGACTCTTTGCAAACCCCATGGACTGTAGCCCACCAGCCTCCTCTGTCCACGGGATTCTCCAGGGAAGAATAAAGAAAAAGAGAGAAAAGAAATATACAGTGAGGAGAGGAAGGATAACGTCTCTAGATCTAGTGCTTAAGTGAAAGTGAAGTCACCCAGTCGTATCCGACTCTTTGCAACCCCATGGGTTTTAGCCCACAGAATTTTCCAGGCAAGAGTACTGCAGTGGGTTACCATTTCCTTCTCCAGGGGATTTTCCTGACCCAGGGATCAAACCCGGGTCTCCCTCATTGCAGGCAGAGGCTTTGCCTCTGAGCCACCTGCTTAAGATGCTGTTATATAATTTATTTCTTTAATCCTCCCAACAACCATATGAATTAGTAAAAAGTTGTGATTACTACCATTTTAGAGAAATGGATCTGAGGCTAAGAGCTAGTTGAGATTCAAACCACGTCTTGCAAATCCAAAATTCTTTTCCAAGATGACATTCAACCTCTTTGTGTCCACGAGTCTATTATCTTGAAATTGATTTTTTTGAAAAAGAGGAAGATGAAAGGTCATATTTCCAACTCAGGATTACGGCCTTATTCACCAGATGTGTCCACTCAGCTACCACTCTGTCTCCTCCCATGAGACTCAGTTCTGAGAAAGACTGGTTGGCTTTGGTTTGCATTATATCCCTTTCTTTTGCACCGCTTCCAGTGCCAAATGACCCCAACCTGTCTGTCTTGAGGACATCAAGCAGACTATCTCAAGCTGCTTCACACATCTACCCCAGCTTCATTAATGAAGGAACTGACAGTTCTGAGGCACCTGTGCTGCTCTGTGAGGGCTCCCAATCCAGAGCGTCTGCCTGTGAATTCTGTTGCTTTTGGACCCGGAACATATTGTTAACCTTCCTACGGTTCTGACCTTTAAACACTCCTGGAGCGAATTCTTGCCCCACACCAGCCCTCTCAAACAAAACCCTTCTTTCTCCTCATGAGGACTCAACCCCATTCAGTGCGGTAGGCACTGCAGATCAGTTCATCCTAAATTGAACCACAGTCTCATAAAAACTGGGGAAAATCCTGTGTGTGTCCCAGAGAACCCAAGTGTAGTGATAAAGTCAGAGGCCTGTGACCAAGAAAACTGCAGAAAGACCCCCAGTCTCCTTGAGTCCCTTCAGTGACTGGAACGTCCTTTTACAAAAGTAGTGGAAGGGAGTAGTCAAAGCCAAGAGTCTTCGAGATGTTTCAATCTCCTCCTTAATTAGCTCAGTGTGAGAGAGAGTGGAAACCCCTAGGGTTTGTACAGAGCTTCCCTGTTTATATGGAGAAGGAAATGGCAACCCACTCCAGTATTCTTGCCTGGAGAATCCCATGGACAGAGGAGCCTGGTGGGCTACAGTCCATGGGGTCACAAAGAGTTGGCCACAACTAAGCGACTTGCACACTTCACTCACTGTTTAGGGTTTGCAGTCTATTATTTCATTAGTGTCTCCATTTGACTCATGAAATCCTGTGTGTCAGACTCACTCAAGGAACTCCAGCGTGCTTAGCCCAGTCCAGACTGGACCCCAGTGTTCTGTCCCCCAGGCCAAGGTTCTTCCTCTGTAGAAGAACCTTCAGTGATGCAGGGACCTGCATAAAGAAACTGGAAATGTGAAATATGAGGAATAATAGCATAATACTAACACTTTAAAGAGATTTTCCAATAAACTAATTTACAGATTTTTCCCCCCACTAAAATTATGATACTCTGTGTCCTTGTCTAGATTGAAGTAATAAAAGCAGCATTTATTTTATTGACTGTTATGAGCTGAATGTTTGCTTCCCCACAAAATTCGTATGTTGAAATCCTGATCCCCACCGTGTAGGTATGTGGAGGGAGGGTTCCATACTTAAGGAAATTTGTCTCTGGCATCTTGATCTTGGACTTCCCAGACCTCAGAACTATGTATGAGAAATAGCTGCCTGTTGTTTAAGCCACCCACTCCATGGTATTTTGTTACAGCAGCCTAAGCAGATGAAGACATTGCCTATGACTGCGATACAATGTCATCAGGCTATTCATCAATGTTTACAATGTTTGCAAGTCAAAAGTAAAGCCCATGCTGGAGGCACAAGTAAATCCATATTTTTCTCAATCCTATTTCATAAATGTAATGTTTAATTATTTAAAAATATGTGTTCACAATTTTAAGTATTTCTCTAAAGCAGCGTTTCTCAACTTTTGCACTTGGAATCAGATAGTTGTTTGTTGTTAGGGGCTGTTGTGTACATGTGAAATGTCTGGTATCCTGCCTGGCCTCTACTCACTAAATGCCCATAGTAACTCTACCCCTCAGTTATGACAGTTGAAAAGGAGTCCAGATATTGCCAAATATCTCCTGGGGCCAAAATTGCTCCCTATTGAGAACTTTGGCTTTAGAGTCAAATGTGTAGGTACCTCCTGAAATAATTACATTATCTGCACATCTTTTTATTTCTTTACATCGAGTTTAATTCAAAGATAGCAAGAATGGTGTTTTGGTTCAGCAACAAAGGCAGTGAAAATTTATGTGTATTTACAAGAAGATTGATAGGAATGGATGAATCAGAAGGATGACAAGAAGGATGAAGTCAATATAAAAAGGTGTAGACCAATTTGAAGAGCTCCGTGCAAATAGATATCAGAATGCCATGGATTTCCCAGTCCACACCCTACTTCTTCCAACTCCCAATAATCACCATAGAATTTTAAATTTATTTACTTCTTTTTCATTCCTGTAGATACAACTTTTCATTTGGGGGGAAAACATGGGTTCTAAACCTATTTACCTCTGAAAAGAAGTATGACAATTAAGTGTTGATGTATGGCCATTGGGGTGATCCCTGCTTGAGTTTGTAATCTCATTACAGTGAACTGTACTGACAGAAAAATAAAAGAAAGAAAACCATATGCAAAAGTCTAACAATTCCTTACAATCTGATAAACTCTAACATCAATCAGAAAACAAAACAAAACAAAACATTGTATTCCAAAGGAATACTTTTGAGAGTCTTTTATAAAAATAGCTACTTGACCTGGTTTCATAAGCAGCAAGAACAGGGCTCCAAGTGGCCACTTCAGTTTCTATCTCTGTGCCCCATTTCTCCAGAAGGCAGAGACAGAATGGCCAAGATATCAGTGTGGTTTGTTCCAATATACCTTCATGTTCCACTCAGCCTCTGGTGATTGGTACTCACTGTTAAGATCAGTTACAAAGGGCTGTATTCACTGGCTTTTCATACAGTAATGAATGAGGCTAAAACTACAGTGGAATAGTTTTAATGCTGGACTGGTGACTGCCACAGCTTTTACTCTATCTTGGAAGCACAATTTGATCCATCATCCCAGTTTGCCCAGGACTTTCCTGGTTTTACCACTGAAAATCCCACATCCCGAGAAATTCCTCAGTCCTGGACAAACCCAAACAGTGGTACCCAGTCTGACTTATGAGTTTTTGACAGAATATTTATTGAAGCCAACTTTTAGAAAGTATCTTCCAAGAGCTGGAAAGATAAGGTCAAGAACAGTATCTAAATCTGCCTTTAAAGTAAAAAAAAACTCTCTGTTTTCTAACAATCAAGTAGCACTTGGCATTTGGAATATACATTTAACTAGCCTGTATGACTTCCAGGTATTTGCTGCTGTGTTTGTGAAGATGAGCATTTCCAAGGGCAAGAGAACAGTCTGTCTCTGAGTGCTTCATTTAAGCAAGGACACGCTGCCAACTTGAAAAGAACTAAAGGCCACACTTTGTCTATGGGGGGATCCTGCAGTTATTCCCCTGCAAATTTAATTCAAACAGGTATAGAGATCTGAAACATGGAGATATCCACAAATTAGAGGATACTTGGATTTTAAAAAGGAAAGGAAAGAAAAGAAATCCAGGCCACTGAGAACTATCTCGAAACAGCAATAGTGTTTCCTTTTCATGGTAATCACTCTAGTCCTGTGAACATGTTTTGAAAGCCTATATTGTGAATGAAATTTCTTGAGATCATCTTTATATGAAATATGCATATTACCAATTTTAAAAGCTAAAAATTGTCTTCAAGCAAATTGATTTAAAAAGTAGCATGCGTGTATAAAATGTGCAAATCAGTGCTATTCTAGTACTTTGTTTTTAGGATTATTAACTATATAAATATGACATTCAACTAGTGTATTAATGATTCCTTTAGAAAATTGTGTCATTTTATTTTTATCACTCAAAATTATACCTTTTTAGAATATCACTATCTTAAAAGGATTTATTTAGAGAAACTGCTTTTGGAAAATGTTATCTTTTCAAACAATTTTAAGAATCAGCTTGACCTATAAAACTGATGATAACCTTTAGAATATTTATTATATGTTCATTGTAAGATATAGATTATACTTGATCCTATCCATTACATGAGAAAGATTTCTGAGATAAATCCTTTTATTTGATCCATTATTAGGCTCCCAAACCAACTTATAAACAAAAGTCCCCAATGGAAGTGTTATTAAACAGGAACTTGATTCTGTAATGGAGTAGAGACACGTGTCACCACAGCTCATGATAAAACTTAAGAAAATTAGTCTGGAGTCTCTCTTTTTATCACCAGGTTACCAATAATTTGTTTTGTCACTAGAGTTATGGTTTTATCCATCCATTGTCAAAGTTATGACCAAACTGAATAGAAATATTTAAGCCCCAGAAGTTTTACAGAATTCTGAGTCATGAAGCTCAAAAACTGTTTCACAAATTCTAAAGGTATCTGCCAACAGTTCAAAATATGGATATAAATCCTACTACTCACCAGAATTAACTTTATCATGTTTGGCCTTTCCCTTGTAAGACCCCATTTCAAATGTAAGGGTCTTAAAATAAGTCTTGAATTTAAGGTTGTATCACAATTCCTTTTTAGTAATGTAACTGGGGAACTCTTATATGTAGTCCACATCTTATTTTTATTTCTACAGCTTAATCCTGCAAGACTTTTATGTTTGTATTAATATATTCCATGAAGTATTTATTGACAATATTCCTAGTGTCCACCTCAAGACATATGTAATGATCACATTTTGACTATCTCTTAGGCCCCAGTTACACAGAACATTATAATCAGAAATGTATCAGAGCTATCCAGTGCCATAACACTGGTTTCAATTAATTGCATGTACATTACATAAAATCTGGCTTATAGCCAACAGATGGATGAGAAAGCAATAAAAGAGCAGCTGAAGATGAACACAAATACACACTGAAAAATATGACATCCTTTAAAAAAATAAATATGTACCAGGATTGAAACATGGTATCATGGAAAGTGATCTGAAGTCACTCAAGTCCTGAAATGGTTTGTGGTTTAGGCATTTTTTTTAATTGGCCACCAACTCCTCACTGTGGTCTCCTTTCCTAGTTCACTGCTAGACTGAGAATGACAACTACAGCGGAAGGCTTCAGTGCTCTGAGGAGACAAAAGAACCAAGACCAACTCAGGCTAACAAGTGACTGCCTCAGACAAACCGAAAAATCCAGTCCAGCTGTTTTGCATATGTTTGACACTGACTGGCTTTGAGATTAAAAATACGACTTTCTGCCCCCCACAAAATATAAGTAAAAACTGGCCTTTTTTTTTTTTTTTTTAAACAGAGCATTAGAAAGCTTTCATACTATGCATAGATTTACTACAAAAGCTGAACCAAGCACACACACTGTAAGGGGGAAAATTGACTCCAATTGATAGCTGGCTTAAAAAAATAAAATAGGCAAACCAAATAATTTGAAAATAGGGTTTGTCATGGAAACAGCTTATTAATGGGACCATATTCCCAGTAGCTTTATGGTTTTTCAGGCAAGTCTTATTTTGCCATCACTGTTACAAGAAACAAAAGAATACATTGGCTTTTTTATATGCTACACAATTTAAAAGTTGTTTTCTAAAAACAAAGCCTGGTGGTGACTTAAAACTGTCTTTTAAAGTTGCTTAAAGCTAGCATTATAAAACCTGTCTGCATTAAATTTATAGTTACATCATTTTAAGAACACCTATAATAAGAATGCTTTATATTTATTATTTGGATAGACTAATAATCTTAAATTTGTTTCCAGAAATTATCTGTTGAATTATCTAGTGAGAAGATGTTTTTAACTTAGCCTAAGCATTGTTATTTTTCATGTGCCTATACAATAAAACCTTCTTCAATATCGTCTAATACTAGATTAATGTAACAAAGAAAAAGAAACATAAAATTGCACCTTGGTAATTGAAATTGAATGCTCTTATTTTCAGTTAGATTTAATTTTGTCATCTGCCTTAAAATGATGATGATGACTTATGTGACAACTGCCTTACAACCATGAAACTAACTCTATTGTATTAAAGGTCTTCATTTCAGCCCCTTGTCATTTTATCACAAAATGTTTTCATGAGAAAATTTAATATAGGTATTTTTAGTGCATAAAGGGATAAGAGACTTATTTTCCAAAGGTATTTGAGGTTTTCCATCTGGAATTCTCCTTTTCTCATAACCTTATTTCCATATTGTAAAATATATAAGTAAACTTTGTATCTTTAATTTATAAAAATTAGTGTGTATATGTGTATATTTTATATATAGACATAGATATATACTTATATACACTACATATTATACATTTATATAAATTCTAAGAGTAGACCAACCAGATAATTCCTCTAGGGCAAGTTCTTTGAACAATATAAAAATGGGTCTTCAGAAACAAACAACAAAACAGCCTTATCCACCTAACTGCTGCTTAAAATGCTTATAAACACACAGGTAACCATTTATTGATTGCCTGTTTATGGTTTCGGAATATCCAAATATAAGATAACACCTCATAAAAATTGTGACAAAGATGATGGCTGATGATTTAAAAATCAACCTCCATATTATAGAAAGTTATGTAAATTTATTCTTTACAGAAAAAAAGCTATCATAAAATTAGAGTTTTCTTTTTAATAATCTTCTGCAGGTAAGGAAATAATTTGCAAACTTCTGTTATATTGTTTGTGTCATGGAAACAGATCTTTTCTAGGGACTTCACATCATCAATCACTACAATGGAAGCCAGTTAATTTTTTGGAAGGACTGGTCTGAAGGTTTAAAGATAGACTTTTTCATTGAATTCCTGAATTTATATACTGTGGGTTTGCCTACAGACACTATACAATGTAAAGACAGTTAGTGCATAGTGTAGACAGTTTCAGCTCTATTATTTTCAGGCGCAAAAATCATAGAATTTTGTACAAAACTTTGATTTTTTTTATTTGTGAAATTAAAAATATGGTATTATATATATATATATAAACTTCTATTCCTCTATAAATATAGATGATTTTGTGATAGTGAACAGAATAAATGCATACCAAATTCAACGAGCATTGTCATTTTAGGGTATGACAGACATAGATAGATTTATGTCCTAAGTACGGGCATTTTTATAAAACTCTTACAAGTTTAAAACAATACAATCAGGAAGATTGCTTTTCTCCTCTTTTTCACAGAGAACTAAAGTGAATATTTTTAAATGGCTTTGAAAGATTACATTGGGCACATTTCTGTAAATCCAAAAAGGAACACACAGGATTTAGTGCAGAAGACCCGCAGCACAGATTCTCCCTTTAGCATACATGCCCATATTTTGTTTATTTCGGTGGCTAATCCCATCAATTATTCCACCTCCTTTACTTCATGGAATCTTACCAGGTTATTATTAGTGATGTGGATTGTTCCTCCCTCAGAATGTGTTGTTGAATAATAATCATATGTTACAATGTACAAATGTACAATGTACATTTTAAACTTTCTGACATATGTCTAATTATTATTTGATTGAAAATAAAGTACCACTTCATTTTGAGGACATCCATTACACTGAAATCTCCTTCAAGTTTTCATATTCAGTTTACGGTCTTGCTCTCCTGTTAAGGAAAGCAAAGATCATCAGCTCCTTAACAAAGCTTTCCAGGTGACCTAGTGTTTCCACTTTTCAGAAAGGTAAATCTAAACAGGGGTGCTCTCAATCTTAAGAGGCAGTTTGCCAGGTATCCGTATGCAATTAGAATTGTCTCTCCCAACCCACACAAAGCTCCATGCCTCTTCCCCAAATCTCAGTAACCACATCTTTCCATGACGCTGCCCAAACCCATACCAGGTTTTAGACGCTAGAGAATGAAATGAGCTCATCCACCAAAAATGAGACTTAAAAAAGTTTGGCATTGGTTACCCCACTCACCCTCTAACCAACTTAGTTGGAAGGAGGGAGTGTCTGGGCGTTGGAGGCCTGAGCCAAGGAGCCCGGGGCTGCCCCTGCCCACATCCGTGGGCCTCCTAGAAGCCGGGGAAGGTTCTGGACTGTGAAAAGTTCAGCTTCGGATAGTCTAAGGGCCCCTCTTGGCAATTTGGCTCCGGACAAGAGCAGACTTGGGATCGGCAGGGGCCCACCTTCCGATGTGGAAGCTTTGTGGAATACCTTTGTACCTGAAAGAGTCCCGACCCTAGCAAGGAAAGGGAGGGAGGGAGCAGAAAGGAGCGGGGAAGAGACCCAGGCGGCGCGGCCCAGGCGCTCCCCACCCGCTGCAGGGAGGGGCGCGCCAGCACCCGCAGAAGCTCCGAGCGCTGCGCTGTGGTTTTCTATCTGTGCTGCTCTGAAAAGGGCTAGAAGGAAAAATGGTCAAACCGCCCGAAATAATTAAAATTAAACAAACAAACAAACAAGGAGAGTAAAAGAAAAACGCGTGAACGGTCATTTAAATACAAATATACTTACAAAAATCTTACACAGGCTATTTACAAGTCATAAAAGCGTACAGTCCTGGTACCAGAGCAAGAAAGGTCTGTCCATCCCCCCCGCCTCTGGCAGTTGGGCCCTCGGGTCCCTGTGCCCCCGGGGACAGAAGCTTTTGCAGGAGACTTGTTAAAGCAGTGAATGGCTAGGGAGAGTAGCCAGACTTGGCCAGGATTCCACAGGGCCAAGGGGGCTGGGACCAGGCCGAGGGCTGGCGACCGGCTGAGTCCCCGGTCTCAGACGGTGGTCTCCCCCTGTTTGCTGTTGGTAAGCCGAGTGTAGAACTTCCTCCAGGAGTTGAGGGTCTTGCCGGACCAGATCCAGAAGCCTGACGTGATGCCCACGATGAGGGTCATAAGGTACTTGATCATGAAGACTGTGAAGTCGGGGCTCATGGGCGGGTGCGGCGGGGCGCCGCCCGCCTGGAGGTGGGGGCAGGGGATGGCATAGCTCTTGCAGCTCTGGGCCACCCAGCTGCGCTCCCACTGGTCCCGGAAGGCCTGCTCGTAGAAGTAGCAGGCGATGACGATGGTGGCCGGCACAGTGTAGAGAACGCTGAAGACGCCGATGCGCACCATGAGCTTCTCCAGCTTCTCCGTCTTGGTGCCGTCGTGCTTCATGATGGTGCGAATGCGGAAGAGGGACACGAAGCCGGCCAGGAGGAACGACGTGCCGATGAACAGGTACACGAAGAGGGGCGCCAGCACGAAGCCGCGCAGAGCGTCCACGTTGTTGAGCCCCACGAAGCACACCCCGCTTAGCACATCACCGTCCACCTGGCCCAGCGCCAGAATGGTGATGGTCTTGATGGCCGGCACGGCCCAGGCGGCCAGGTGAAAATACTGCGAGTTCGCCTCGATAGCTTCGTGGCCCCACTTCATGCCGGCTGCCAGGAACCAGGTGAGCGACAGGATCACCCACCAGATGGAGCTGGCCATGCTGAAGAAGTAGAGCATCATGAAGAGGATGGTGCAGCCCTCCTTCTTGGTCCCCTGCGCCACGGTGCGCGCCCCGTCCTCCGCGAACTTGTCGTTACACACCACCCGGTCCTCCAGCAGGAAGCCGGCAATGTAGGCCACGGCCACCGCCGTGTAGCAGCCCGACAGGAAGATGATGGGCCGCTCAGGGTAGCTGAAGCGCCGCATGTCCACCAGGTAGGTAAGCACGGTGAAGAGCGTGGAGGCGCAGCACAGTACTGACCAGATGCCGATCCAGGTGCGTGAGAAGCGCAGCTCCTCGGGCCCGAAGTACATGAGCCCGTACACCTTGGTCGGTTCGCAGGGGGCGCCGCAGTCCTTCTCCCCCAGGAAGTGGTAGTTGAGGTAGGAGGGCACCTTGAGGGCGCGCGGGCACGAGAACTTGCCTCGCTCCGAAGCTCCGGCGCCCCCCGCGAAGCCGCCGCCCCGGTGACCTCCGCCTCCGTGCTGGGGGTTGCTAGTCCAGAACTCGGGCAGCAGCGAGGGCGTCGGGGTGCCCTTGTCCGACGTGTTCTGGCCCACGCACAGCTCGCCGGCGCCGTGCACCGGGAACTTCTCGCACTTGAGCGTGTCGGGCCACTGGAAGCCGAACTTGTTCATGAGCGCCTCGCAGCCCTGGCGCGCGCGCTCGCACAGCGAGCGGCAGGGCGGCAGAGCCTGCTCCAGCACGGTGCACACGGGCGCGTACATGGAGCACAGGAAAAACTTGAGCTCGGCGGAGCACTGCACCTTCACCAGCGGGTAGAACTGGTGCACCTCGAGGCCCGCATCCTCCTGGTTCGTGTGGCCCAGCAGGTTGGGCATGATGGTCTGATTGTACGCGATGTCGGTGCACAGCGGGATGGAAATGGGCTGGCAGTAACCGTGGTCCGGTATAGAGATGCCCCGCTCGCCGTTGTACTGCTGCCCGCTCTGCTGTTGCTGAGGCGGCGGGGGCTGCTGCCCCGGCCCGGGCCCCTGGCCGGCCGCCTGCGCCCGGACCCCCAGCAGCAGCGGAGCCTCCAGCAGCCAAAGCAGTAGTAGTAGCCGACGCGCCAAGCGCCGGGAGTCAGCCGCGGGGCGGCGGCGGCTGCCCGCGTCCCCGCTCCCTTCCGCCGCCGGTACAGTGCGGAGCGCCCCAGCACAAAGTTCCCAGCTCCCGCCGCCGCCGCCGCCCCCGGCGGCTCGGGACTTCTTAGGCGCCTCCTCCTCAGCCATACTTTCTCGGCTCCTTTCTTGGCGCCGCTCGGCTGAAACTGGCTGTGGCGCGGCTGGAGGATGCTCCCCCTGCGGCCGGGGCGATCTCCTCCCCGCCGGTGCCCTCCGTCGAGCCCGAGCCGTGCTCGGCCCGCTCCCCCGGCTCCCGCTCCGCGTCCCGCAGCCGCCGCCGCCGCGGAAACTTGCGATTCATGAAGCGCGGGCTGCGGGGAGAGCCCGGGTGGCTCGGGCGCGCCGAGGGTCGCGTCCCGCCTTCCTGGCCCTCGGCTAGCTGGCTCCTGGCAAGCGGCGCCGCGCTAGTGGCGGCGGCCGGGTAGAGCGCGCAACTCTCGGCAACCCAGCAGCCTCGGCTCCCCCCTGAGCCTCCGCCTCCTCCTCCGCCGCCGCCGCCTGACCATTTGTGTCAATCCCTCAACTCGCTCGCTCTCCTCTCCCTCGCGCGCCCTCCGACCGGTTTCCAGGCGCCCCGCAGTCTGTCTTTCACCAGGAGGGAGGAGCCTTGAAACCGACGCGGAGCTGGAGGCTCAGGGACCGTCGCCCAATCGCTGCACTGGCTTCCCGGCGCAAAGGGCCCCAGCCGCCTGCTTCCCAGAGCGAAAGTCGGCGGCGGGCGGGAGAAGGAGGAGGCGGGAGGGGGAGCGGTGGCCGAGGCACCGCTCCGGCACAAAGAGTGGGTTTGCTATGAAGCGGGACAGGCTTGGTTGCTTTTGCTTTTGCGGAAGAAAGGGCGCGGACAAGTAGGAGAATGGTCCCATATGCTGCTGGAGATAATGAATAGGAGTCGGCCGACCGCGCGATTTAGCTTTTCTTTTATCCATTTTTGTGTTTAAAAATCCTGCTCTGAACGCTGGTTACAAACAGCAGACCGAGCACTTCGATCCGAATAGATTCCTTTGACTTAAGGAACGCACGGCTTCCTTCGAGTTTGTATCTGTCGAGGTTTTATTTAAAATATTACTCTCAAATCCTAGAGCTCTCAGGCTGGGCTTGGCGGGCTTTGGGCGCGCCGTTTCCCCCAAGAAGTTCGCCGGATCGCCGTCAGATGAAAAACCACCACAACCAAACACAAACTTCGATAGCATTTAAAAAGTAAAGCCAGATCTACTGTCCGCTGTTACTATCTTTTCTGTAGTCAAACTCCTTTTTTCTCCTTTTTATCAATCCAGAAACAGAAGCAAAGGGAAACTACCCATTAAATATTTCGAGAGAAAAACTTGAGAGCCCTACCAAGGAGGAGAGAGTTCTGGATGCCTGAGACTCCAGAGGGGGTTCAGGGCAAAGCTGGGCTTGGGGGCAGCCTGGACCCTGGGGAGCTTCAGGGAGGCTTCCACAGGCCGGTACGCCCACGGCTCCGGGGGAAGTGTGCAAGGGTCAGACCTGGGCCAGTTGGGTTGGGCTGCAGAATGGTGTTCCACTCAGACGGAGAACAGCGGGATGCCAGTTCAAAAAAACAAAACAATTCAGCCCACTTACATCCTTGTTGTTGTTTTCCTGTAAGATATTTTCAAGTAATGGTCTAACCAGTGACTCAGTTTTATCAATAAAATGCCACCGTATCATTAATTCTACCTAGGTTTTGTGGGCCTATGATTAGACTGTCTCTTGGGATCCTTTCCTATAGTTATTTTCTGTCTTTTGTTTATCCATTCATTTGTTTAATAAATACTTACCAAGCTCCTATTGTCCTAGAAGCACTGTTAGGTAGTAGAATACACAGATAGGCCAGACCTGGCCTAGCCTTACAGGGCAGCAGGGCACAGAGATGAAGATCAGTTCTCTAAATGCACATCCCTAAGCTGAAGTCCATGGGTCTCTAAGAGTTGGACAGGACTGAATGACTTCACTTTCACTTTTCACTTTCATGCATTGGAGAAGGAAATGGCAACCCACTCCAGTGTTCTTGCCTGGAGAATCCCAGGGACGGTGAAGCCTGATGGGCTGCCGTCTATGGGGTCACACAGAGTCGGACACGACTGAAGTGACTTAGCAGCAGCAGCAAGCTGAAGGAGGGGCTTTCCTGGTGACTCAGATGGTAAAGAATCCGCCTGCATTGCAGGAGACCGGGGTTCCATCCCTGGATGGGGAAGATCCCCTGGAGGACGGCATGGCAACCCATTCCAGTATTCTTGCCTGGAGAATTCCATGAACAGAGGGGCCTGGGGGCAATACAGTCCATGGGTCACAAAGAGTCAGACACGACTGAGCCACTAAACACACACAAGCTCAAGGAACACAGGAGAGTAGCCAGCCAGTGGAAAAGGTGGGGAGGGATCTGATGGTGAGGTAGATGGAAGATGCAAAAGACAGGAGCTCCAAAGTGCTTAAATTGCCAAAGGGGGAGACACGGTGGGTGTGGCTGAGATATTATGGCAAGAGAAAATTTTAGCCCATACTCTAGTCAAAGTTATGGTTTTTCCAGTAGTCATGTATGGATGTGAGAGTTGGACTATAAAGAAAGCTGAGCACTGAAGAATTGATGCTTTTGAACTGTGGTGTTGGAGAAGACTCTTGAGAGTCCCTTGGACAGCAAGGGGATCCAACAAGATCATCCTAATGGAAATCAGTCCTGAATATTCATTGGACTGATGCTGAGGCTGAAACTCCAATGCTTTGGTCACCCGATGCAAAGAACTGACTCATTTGAAAAGACCCTGATGCTGGGAAAGATTGAAGGTGGGAGGAGAAGGGATGACAGGATGAGATGGTTGGATGGCATCACTGACTCAATGGACATGAGTTAGAATGAGCTCCAGGAGTTGGTGATGGACAGGGAGGCCTGGTGTGCTGCCGTCCATGGGGTCACAAAGAGACATGACTGAGCGGCTGAACTGAACTGAAAACATTTGGGCTAAATTATACAGACAGAAAGGAGCTGTGGAGGCTGACTTTTCCCCACATGAGTGGGGAGTGGCTTCAGGGGTGGCTGAACAATATTGTTATAATTCATATCTGTTTGATATGTTAAGTTCAACTAAAATATAGCCTTTTCTTTTCTTTTCTTTTTTAAACAGCAGTGCTCCTCAAACTGTGATCTCTGAACTAGCAGCAGCCCTTGGGAACTTGTTAAAAATTCAGATTCTCTTGCCCCACCTAGGCCTTCCTGAGTCTGACATCCAGGTGAGTCTGATGCTAGAGAATAACTGTTGTGTTCTTTTCTATACTGAACACTTTATTAAACATTTGATGTCAACTCCATTTTAAAATTGTCATAGTAGTTGATACTAAATGGTAATTTATATTTGGCCTGATCATTTGCTATCTAATCAATTTGGTCTCCAGATCTATGCAGTTGAATTGATCATCTAATTCCTGAGAATGGTTCAGACCACAAACCTGCCAAGAGTTGAGATGACTGAACACAAAGCCCTCATTTATAAATCATTTGTTAATAAATCATGAAGCATGAAACTCAACTGGAAGTAAAATTCTTTATTCTCATATAATGCATAGGATGGATCTTAAAAGATAATTCCATCTGGATAACGTTCCCACTGAAAAAAAGCTCAATTCATCAATATTCACAAATACTCTTAAGAGCCCCAGAGTTTTTCTGAGGTTTGCAGTAATTCAACCAGTGGCTTCAGGATGACTGGGGAAGAGGGAACCTGGGGCAGTGTCATTGGGAAGCTTAAACATTAGTCTAGACAGTACTTCCATGTTGTAAAGAATCTGCCTTGCAACTCTGGTTTGATCCCTGGTTGGGGATTAGATCCCACATGAGGCAGAGCAGCTCAGCCCTCTTGCCATAACTCAAGTCCATTCGCCTCACAGGAAGATTCTGGATAATGCAACTAAGATCCGACATAGCCAGATAATAAATTTAAAAAATGAATATTTAAAGAAACAAAAAAACCTTTAGCCTAGATGTAAAGAGTGGCTCAGTGGTAAAGAACCAGCCTGCCAATGCAGGAGACGAAAGAGACATGGGTTCAGTCCCTGGGTCGGGAAAATCCCATGGAGTAAGAAATGGCAACTCACTCCAGTATTCTTGCCTGGGAAATACCATGGACAGAGGAGGGGCAGGCTACAATCCATGGGGTCACAAAGAGTCAGACATGACTTTGCAACTAAACAAGGAAAGGACACTGCTTAAGGTGAGTGTACTTGTGCTGCATACTGACGGGACACTGTGAATTTCATCATCACGTATGTTGGTGTCTCTAAAGATTGTGCTGTTGTATCTTTGCCTGTTAAAATGATGTGTATTTGTCTCAGATACATATGTTATTATTTTTCAAATATTCATGGATGTAGTAAATTTTTAAAGTTCATATTTGTCTTAAACCATTTCTGGATTTCTAGTATTTTTAAAAGAAAATGCAACAGGTATCATAATGTGCTGTACAACAGGTATCATATGGGAATGAGAGTCTGTATATCTGTGTGTGTGTTGGCAATAATTCATGAAAAATGATATTGAACAGGAGGTTGGGAAGCACAGGTGCTCTCTGAGGTCCTTTGAGCACTCACGGTACATAGCCGTTCATTTTCTCCCCCAGCATCCTGTTCCACAAGCCTCCCAGGGACCCTTTTTCTCTAGCTTCCCGCCCTGATGCTCTTTCTTCTGCTGATAGCATCCCATGCTTAGAAACTGTATCAAGCCATGTTTCTTCTGCCACTCCTCCTGTGTAAAGATGTCTCTGTCTTATGTTCTATTCTCTCAAGGTCATTCTTGGTGACCGGGCTTGGGAAAAATGAATTTATTCTACTGTACTACTTACCAAGAAGCATCACATGCATTAAACGTCCGCCATCACTCCAAGCGCTTCCTCTTCTCCCCAGCGGGGTGGGGCACAGGGAGTTAGGCAGAAGGCAGTTCTGTTCCCCACAGTAGGTCACACTGTACTGCTTCCAAAGTTGTTCTTTTGACATTCTTTTATTTTTTTTTTAATTGGAGGAAAATTGCTCTACGATGTTTTGTTGGTTTCTGCCGTACAGCAAAGTGAATCAGCTGTAAGTATACATATATCCCCTCTCTCTCGAGCCTCCCTCCCCTCCGCCCATCCTGTCCCTCTAGGTCATCACAGAGCGCCAGACTGGGCTCCATGTGCTCTACAGTGACTTCTCACCAGTTATCTGTTTTAGCACATATGTTGATACTACTTCCTCCATTCGTCCTGGCCTCTCCTTTTGAAATTCTTGAGCTCGTTTTATCTTCCACTGGACAGGGGAGTTTACTGGAGAGGAGGCTCAGAAAAGCAGAAAGAGTTAAAAAGAAAAAAAAAAAAGTCATTTTTTTTTCCAGATCATGGAACTGGAAGGAACCAAAAATATTGTCTAGGAACTAGTTAATCTTCTTTAGTTTATAGTTAAAAATACCAGAGATGTTAAAGGAAGAGCTACAGGGTAAATGGCCTTGTTTGGTTTAAATTTCATTAGACACTTATTTGAACACTTTTTATGTTCTTTTAGGGCTTTCCAGGTGGCACTAGTGGTAAAGAACCTGTCTGCCACTGCAGGAGTCAGAAGAGACATGGGCTTGATCCCTGGTTATGGAAGATCCCCTGGAGGAGGGCATGGAACCCACTCCAGTATTCTTACCTGGAGAATCCCATGGACAGAGGAGCCTGGCGGGCTACAGTCCATAGGGTCGCGAAGAGTTAGACCCTTTGCGACTTAGCATGCATGTTCTTTTGAGTAGCTATCATTCTTCGCATTTTTTATTACACATTTTTATTGGCATATAATTCCTTTACAGCGTTGTGTTAATTTCTGCCGTACAAAGAAGTGAATCGACTGTGTGTACAGAGATCCCCTCCCTCTTGTCTCGCCCTGCCCCAGCCATCCCACCCCTCTGGGCTGTCACAGAGGGAGGAGCTGAGCTCCCTGTGCTGTCAGCTGCTTCCCGTTAGCTGTTTCGTAGGTGGCAGTGCATGTATGTCCCGCTGCTCTTTCCATTTGCCCCACACTCCCCCTCTCCTCACTGTGCCCACAAGTCTGCTCTCAACATCTGCATCTGTAGACATTCTCTCTCAATGGCTTGTCTAAACAAGAAATCATTTCCCAAGACTTATCTTCCAAAGTTTTTTTTTTTTAAACCTGGATTGTCTATTTATTTTTATACCAATATGTTATTTCATTTATCAAACCTACATGATACAGAGGAAAAACTCTTAAAAACAAACAATTCAGGGTTGTAACCAAGAACAGTTAGTGTTATGGAAGGTCTTTTGGGGAGGTGAAGGCAGTGAATAATAAAATGTTAGAGGGAAAATATGAACAGCATATCTTGACTCTAAAATATATTATTTTCTCATATACAGTGGAAGGGTTTGAGATCCAGATAAAAATTACTAAGTATGAACTACTATGAACTTGATGATAAAAATATTTCAATCAGGTATAAACTATAAACACAACCCATTTCCTCCTTGATACTGATTCTTCAAGCATCAGATTCAGTCAAATTTTCTTTTTTTTCCAAAACAAATCCTTGTGTCTGGGGCTGATTTTTCAGGACATTGCAGTAAGGGAGCTGCTCTGCTATGCAGGAACCCCCGACCCGGAAGCAGGTCATCTAGGAATGGCTTAGTGCCAGATTCCCCAGGAACATGCAGTGTGTGATGGGCGAGGGGGCAGGTGCCTCTGAGGTGACTCCCAGGACACAGGGCTTTCTGAAACGCCAAGGTCCTTATGCTTATCAGGAAGTCTTGCAGAACCGGTCAAGTTTTCTTCTATCAAAGATCTTGTTTTATCAGCCCTTTCCCAAATCTTCAGAAGTTTCTCCAGACTGCTTATATCAGGTTGAATATGGATAGTTACCAGTGCCAATTACAGTCGGGTGGACATGGACACGCCAGTTGCTCCAAGTGCAATCAGGCAGACCTTGAGCTTTTAGGTGAGTCATTTGTTGCTGGCTTGTGGGTGGCAGGATTGCGTTGTCTTCTTGAATACTGGAGATTACAACACAGGTTAAGCTCTTATTTTTGAGCTCCTACCATATGTATTTGGCATTGCTTTTCTTAATATACACTATGTACACTTAAAGTAAGATCACGGCATCTGGTCCCATCACTTCATGGCAAATAGAAGGGGAAACAGTGGAAGCAGTGACAGATTTTATTTTCTTGCCCCCAAAATCAATACGGACAATGACTGCAGCCATGAAATTAAAAGATGCCTGCTCCTTGAAAGGAAAGCTATGACAGACCTAGACAGCATTAAAAAACAGAGAGATCACTTAGCCTAACAAATGTCCATATAGTCAAAGTTACGGTTTTTCCAGTAGTAACGTATGGATGTAAAAGCCGGACTATAAAGAAGGCTGAGCGCCAAAGAATTGATGCTTTCGAACTGTGGTGCTGGAGAAGAGTCTTGAGAGTCCCTTGGACTGCAAGGAGATCCAACCGGTCCATCCTAAAGGAGATCAGCCCTGTGTGTTCATTGGAAGGACTGATGCTGAAGCTGAAACTCTAATACTTTGGCCATCTGACCTGAAGAGCCAGCTCCTTGGAGAAGACCTTGATGCTGGGAAAGATTGAGGGCAGGAGGAGAAGGGGGTGACAGAGGGTGAGATGGTTGATGGCATCACCGACTCAATGGACATGAGTTTGAGCAAACTCCTTTGGGAGATAGTGGAGGACAGGGAAGCCTGGTAGTCCATGGGGTGGCAAAGATACATGACTTAGCAATTGAACAACAAAACAACAACACTTAAACTTTACTACTTTCTGAATATGTAGTAATTATTATCTTCTGTTAATAGATGAAGAATCTAAGGCTCAAAGCAGTTAAGTAATGTTCAAGGTCCCATAGCCAAGAAGTGCCAGAGTAAGCCTTATGTGTAACCAAAGTCCATGAATTTCCATTGGTATCATTATGTAAACATGTCCTCTTCTAAAAATTATAGAAGAAAATGTGGTTTCTGGGTGCAGATCATGGTGATTCCTCAATATTCAACATAGTCTTTTATACCAGAATCTGGATGCATTAATGCTGGGACTCACTGAAGAGTTGTATCAGCATTTCCTAATTTTTTTCTGTGAAATACAACATCATCCCCCAAAGATGTTCTGTGGAAAAAAAAAAAATTCAACTAAGTTTGGGAAAAGGCCATACTCTATGTCCTTACTGGAGATCCATGTTAGCCTAATGAAAACTTTGAGAAGTCCTGAGGTTAAGAATCCTTTTAAAACTAGTCTTACCTACTATTTCCCACTTTGGGGATTACACACACACACACACACACACACACACACACACACACACGACAGCTTGACATCATGCTCTGAATAATACAGGATGAGAAACCTTGGATTAGATCTAAGGTATTTTAAAACTAAACTTTGTAAGGTTGGACTGGCACCTCTGTGTCACTTTCGTATGTTAGGAGTATAAAGTGAGAACTTGGCTTAATATGTTTCCGAACCTTATCTGAATTCCTAGTGAAGGGAAATTGATTGGTTCAGGAGTTGGTAGTAATTAAGAAAGCTGGAAAAAAAAAAGAAAGACTGGACTATGCTATTCCTGCCTTACTCTGAGGCATCACCTAAGAATCTATTATATTGTCTTCATAAAATTAATTTTATTTATGTATTCGTTTTTGGCGTCTGGGGTCTTGGTTGCTGTGTGGGCTTTACTCTCTCAGAGTAGCTGTGGTGAGCAGGGACTAGTGCACAGGCTTCTCATTTCGGTGACTTCTCTTGCTGCGCCCGGAGCAGGGGCTGTAGGGCATGCAGGCTTCAGCACTTGTGGCGTGTGGCTCCGTAGTTGTAGCTCCCAGGTTCTATAGCACAGACTCAACAGTTTTGGTGCATGGGCTCAACTGCTCCATGGCATGTGGGATCCTCCTGAATCAGGGATCGAACTTGTCTCCTGTGCTGGTAGAAGGATTCTTTTCCACTGAGCCACCCGAGGAGCCCTATTATAGTGTCTTTGCAGAGATCTGCGTAAACTTTCAGCATAGATTTCTACCTCTCTCTTCTTAAATTTCCTTGAATCCAGGAATTATGACATAAACTAATTCTTAATTGCCAAAACATTTTAAAAAGCTTGCAATAATTCTAAAACTAAATGTCTTTTCTTTATTATTTTTTCTCCGCCATTCTTACTCAGATCTGTTCTTGACACTGGTGAGATGGTTCTTGGATTCATTTATACACAGAACCTCAATTTATAGACTCTCTTTGAAAAGTCTATCTTTTAAAAATATATATTGCTTTCCCTATGGCAACTTACTGAAGGAGACAGTCCATTTCACTATGTTGACTTTTATCTTACAGGGCACTTATAGCCAGTTTGTGTTAAGATCTTAAACTAACTTGTTTTTTCTGACTCAGCCAACATTTGTCAGAATTTACATTTTAAACATTGTTAAGATTCAAAGATTTAATATAAATGGGTATATTCACTAGGTCTAGGTATGAATCATGGATTCTGTAGACACAAATCTCACAAAACACATTAAAAAAAATAAAAGTATGAAAGGAAAACAAAATCACCATTATTGAATTATCATCAACAAGATCAGGTAGTTGTTACCCCAAATTTTCTTATAATTCAAAGATTAAACTATAAAAGGGGGTTTTATTAAATATATTACTTAAATCTCACTTTAAAATACAAAGTGCTGTCTCATGATTGTGCTTTGGGTTCGGTTGTCATTATGTCATTGGAGATGGTGTGCACTATCTGGGAAAACTTTTGTAGAACATATAGGCATTTGTCTTGGTTTTAGAATGCAGTCCTTCTGTGCAGCCCTGGGAAAGAAATATAGATGATCCCTTGTAAATTAAAACCTTATGTTTCTTTAAAGAGGCCTCTCTGATTTGCTAAGATGTGGGGAGCCGAGTTTGGAATCATTTTGGTGCAGAAAACAATTTTTAAGAGAACGAGTAAAACTTGTACTTCTGTAAGCAAGTATGTCTGCTTTCCCTTCTGGAGGACTTGACATTTTTTGTCAAGGAAGGGATTGGGAAATAATATTATACATATTTTTAAAACCATAGACTTATCAAATTCGTTTTTTGTTTGTTTGTTTGTTTACTTGCTTCTTGCTTTAACCTGAAATCCTCTGGCTGAAGATAACACGTAAATTAATCCATGGTGTCTAAAGTATTAGTAAAATTTCTTCTTAAATTGACGTCTTTGGAATTATGATTAAGAACAAATCGAACAGGCAACCAGGCATTTTCATTTAGATCCAACATTTCTTTGGACAGAGTAAAGCAAAGCACTGGGTTGTTTGTAGTTTCTTAGACATCTAAAGTGAAAGAGATCCTAATACATGAAAAGAAGTGAGAAAGAACCATTATTTTCTCATGAAAGTTGTTGTGTCTTAGTACTTGACTTAATCTTTACAACAGCACTGATGAAGGTAGCAAGATGATGACTCTCGATTCAGAGGCAGAAACGGAGGCTTTAGATGTTGACTTGCTCACCTAGCCTGTCATCATGGGAACCAAAATTCAAACGCAGCTGCTACATGCATTTCCACAGCAGCACACCCAGGGAAACAAGATAAGATTCCACAGCTTCTGTGACCTAATTAAATAAAGTTCATTAGAAAGAAGACTCACAGGTTTAGAGAATGAACTTATGTTTGCCAGGGGTGGTAGGAAGGGGGAGGCATATTTAGGGAGTTTGCATGCTGCTATATATTTAAAGTGGATAACCAGCAAGGACCTACTGTACGGCAGCCTGGATGGGAGGGGAGTTTGGGAGAGAATGGATACATGTGTATGTAGGGCTGAGTCCCTTCTGCCGTTCTGAAACTATCACAGCATTGTTAATTGGCTATATCTAAATACAAAATTAAAAGTTCAAAAAATAAATAAATAAAGCTCATTAGGAAATCCAAAATTCTGCCTAGAATCTAGCCCTCAGACAGTTATTCGGATGTTTGAGTGTAAAGGACATCAAACACTTCAGGTGACTGTCACATGGCCATTTCTCGTGCCCACCCATGATAAAACCCAAGAAATAACGGTGCATTTTAGATGAGGGAAGGTGTTCCATAAGGAGTCAGAAAAATAGATTCAAAATGCAGCTTTCCTGTGATCTGATCTGATCCATGGGTAGACCTTTAGGGGATATACTCACCATCCTTACATTTATTTTGCATCAGAAGAAAAGCTTGGACACTGGGGTATTCTTTGTGCTCAACAAAAGGCCCCTGCGTTTCTTTTATCATGGTGAGTTTCCCTGCTTTCCCCAGCTTCGGTTTTCTCATTTATAAAATTAGGATGATAATCTGATGAATACCCATTAGATTATGTAGTTTGCTGGCTTTTGCATGCTGTAATTTGGACAACAACAAAGAAATATGCACATTTATATTTAAAAGTCAGTGTATTAATCAATAGGCTACTGCATTTGGTAAAATGCCTCAGCACATTGATTTTTAGGAATCTCTGCATTATTGATCTGATAAGTTGAAATGCAATTGGGGTCCATTTAAACCAAGGGCTTTTCTTTTCAGCTTTCAGGCCCTCTCAGTTCTCTCAAGAACAGAAGTAAGAGCAGTACCTGTCTGCACGGGCTCATGAGCTTCCCCTTGGGGCCCTGCAGTGTGTGAAGTTCGTATGGCATTCTGTTTGCTGCAGGCTCTTCAGATGAACACAGACTTTCTGCTTAGAAAGAAGAAATTAAATTTTGCCATCAGTAAAATATGATAGAGGGATTTCACTGGCAGTCCAGTGGTTAAGGCTTCACCTTCCAAGGCAAGGGGTGTGGGTTTGATCCCTGGTCAGGGAGTTAAGTTCCCACATACCTCATGGCCCAAAAACCAAAACATAAAACAGAAACAATATTGTAACAAACTCAATAAAGACTTTACAAATGGTCCACTAAAAAAACGTGATATTTGAAAATTATGCCCACAGATCAAGGTTGGATCTAATGATTTTTTAAAATTTATTTATTTTTATTTGGAGGATAATTGCTTTACAATATTGTGTTGGTTCCTGCCATACATCCACATGAATCAGCCATAGGATACATATGTTCCCTCCCTCTTGAAATTCCCTCCCACCTCCCTCCCCATCCCACCCCTCTGGGCTGTCACAGAGCCCTGATTTGAGTTCCCTGAGTCATACAGAAAATCCCCCTGGCTGTCTGTTTCACACATGGTAGTGTATATGTTTTCCTGCTACTCTCTCTGTTTGTCCCACGCTCTCCTTCTCCTGCCCCAGGTCCATAAGTCCACTCTCTGTGTCTGGGTCTCCATTGCTGCCATGCAAACAGGTTCATTAGCACCATCTGTCTAGATTCCATATAGATGCACTCGTATATGATATTTGTTTTTCTCTTTCTGATTTACTTAACTCCATAATAGGCTCTTGGTTTATCCACCTCATTAGCATTGACTGAAACGTGTTCCTTTTTATGGCTGAGTAGTATTCCATTGTGTATATGTACCACAGCTTCTTTATCTACTCATCTGTTGATGGACATCCAGGATCTGATGATTTTGATATGGTTAATTTCCTCTTTTGCCCCATTGTTTCCCTTCAAATCTATTATTTTCTGAATGTTTCCATATACCTATTGCTGTATAGCAAACCACCCCAGATTTAGTGGCATGAAATAATAGTCATTTTATTATGTTTATGATTCGTGGAGTAGAAATTTGGACAAAGACAGACAGAATGCTTTGTCTGTATGTCTTCAAGGTCTGGGAACTCAGCTGGGAGGACTCTAGCAGCTAGAGGGGACTCAGGCAGTTGAGGGCTGGAACAGTTGGAGCTGAAGGATCCACTTTCAGAATGCTTGGCCCCTGGGGAGGGACGCCAGACTCTGATGGGACCGTCAGTCAGAGTGATGGCCTGTGGCCTCTCCAGCATCATGGAAGCCTTGGGGTCATCAGACTGCATGGGGCAGCTCAGGGGCCCAGCTAGCCAGGCAGAAGCTGCATGTTCTTTCATGACCAAGCTTTGGAAGCCACATGGGGTCACTGCCAATGTATCTAGAGTCAAAGCAGTCACAAGCCTGGTCAGATTCACGGGGAAGAGACCTGGACTCCACTTCCATGGGAGCAGTGTCAAAGGATTTATAATCATTTTAAAAAACTGCCATGCTCAGAAACCTGAATTTATAAAATAATTTTATTTTATATTATTGGAGAAGGAAATGGCAACCCACTTCAGTGTTCTTGCCTGGAGAATCCCAGGGATGGCAGAGCCTGGTGGGCTGCCGTCTATGGGGTTGCACAGAGTTGGACACAACTGAAGTGACTTAGCAGCAGCAGCAGCAGCAACGATAGCCATTTTCATACAGTCCTTCATTGGAAGGACTGCTGCTGAAGCTCCAATACTTTGGCCACCAGATGTAAGAGCCGACTCGTTGGGGAAGACCCTGATACTGGGAAAGATTGAGGGCAAGAGGAGAAGGGGGCGACAGAGGATGAGATGTTTATATAGCATCACTGACTCAATGGACATGAATCTGAGAAAACTCTGGAAGATAGCAGAGGACAAGGAGCCTGGCGTGCTACAGTCCACGGGGTCACTAAGAGTCAGTCACGACTTAGCGACTGAACAAAAACAACGATAGCTATAGTAATAACATTTGCTGAGTGCTTACTACGTACAAGTTAATTCTCACATTCATTCTTTGAAGGATGTCCTTTTGTTATCTCGCTTTCACAGAGGAGACAATGAGGCTTAGGGATGGTAAGGAACTGGCCACACCCCGCTGAACAGGAGAACGAAGGTTGAAGCAGGGTTATCTGGCTATAGACTGGAGGCGCTTCATCAGTGGGCTCTATCCTTCCTCCTTAGCGCCTTAGAGCAAAGTTTTTCAAGAATTGTTAAACAAAAAAATTAAAGTTATGGACCCTGCCAACTTAACAAGTTTGCACAGTGTGAGTTGAAAATGTTGAGTTTTATTGGGGGCAAAATGTGGACTGCAAGCCTGGGAGACAGCACCTCAGATAGCTCTGAGACACTGTTTCAAAGAGCCAACCGGGAAAGGTCAGTATAAATGTGATTTTGGTGAAGAGGGAATACATGCAATCAAGCACATATTTTCCCAGAAGGTTTCTACTAGTCTCATGAAACTTTGCTAGTCACAAGGAACAGTCATCACCATGAAGGATTTTAGTGCTTTTCTCAATAAGGGGAGATACAGTAATTGGGCTCATAAAATTGGCTCCTGAAGATATCTGAAGACCTGTGCTGCCAGTTTTTCCCCCAGCACCGAGTGGCTCATTTCTGCTCCCCACTCTCAACTCCTTTCAAGGGGTATTAGGGTTCAGTAGCTGAAGGAACATATGATTTAATCCTTGTAGAGCTAGATGGCAAGTGCCAATTTGTAGTTGACAGCCCTCAACAAATATTAAGAAGCATTTTGCATACAACTGTTACTAAGACAGATGTGGCAGTCTCAGTCCGGTAGCAATTGAACAAAATATCTCAGCTCTCCAAAGACACCTGTACATTGGCAGAGTATTTTCTTGGCAAGATTGGACACATTTAACTGGTAGAGCTGGAACCTACCCCAAGAAGGAAGAGATGACTCACAGGACTTGAAGGCCCCTGGATTGTGACTGCTGGGAAATCAGATTTTCCTCTTGGACTCTTAGTTGGATATCATTCCAAAATCAGAGATAGTTTTCCATTCAGAATTCGGCTGATATGAAGACATATTCTGACATAAAGTTGTCTCCTCTCTCAGGGTAGTTAGAAGGTAGGTAGCCATAGCACAGAGACACAAAGCTTCCAGTTTTTGAACGCAATATCCACACATCAGACAAGTGAGCTAGCAGGTTCACATCCTCCAAAAAAATGTAAAATTGCAGAGACACACGTCTGTGGTGAATTAAACCCTGCTTCTTACTAGAATCTTTCAGCCTGTAACTTAGATAGAGAGCCCTGTGTATGCGTGCTCAGCTGGGCCTGACTCTGCGACCCCATGGACTGTGGCCTGCCAGGCTCCTCTATCCATGACACCGGCCTGGAAACACCAAGGTGTAGTGAGCGGCCCCAGAGTTCTGTGGCTTTAGAGCCATGTGGATACTGAATGTACACCCTCCCTGCACTGTTTCCAGGGAACTACAGAAGACAGGAAATGGGATCTTCTCTAGCCTTTCACTTCCGTCCACTCCCACTCACTCTCCTTGCTGCAAATGGCTGTCATGGCTGCTCTGTCCTCACCCTGACCACCAGAGACTTCTGGCATTATTCCTGCTTCAGGGCTGCCCTCTCTCCCGTCAGTTTATGAGGAGTCACACAGCCCTGCAGGGTCCACTGCTTCACAGAGCTACGCTCCTTCTCTCCTGCACTACCCAAGTTACAGAGATTTTCTTTTTGACTATAGCTCCTTCAGCTTCAGCCTCAGCTCTCTTGCCTGGAGAATCCCATAGACGGAGGAGCCTAGTAGGCTACAGTCCACAGGATTGCAAAGAGTCGGACACGACTGAGCGATTTCACTCTCTCTCCTTCAGCTAGTCTTGGCATCCGAAGGTAAACAGGGTCTTTGTACTTGACTCTTTCTGTCATCAGATAATACAGGATGTTTTTCCAAACCTGAGCAATTTGACCAAGAGTCTCCATTCAAAACATTTCTCGCCAACGTGGCATCCAAACCCACAACAGTCCCTTAGTCCTCCCACCCAACCATCGTGAAGTTTCATTCTCTCCCAGGCATTTCCTGGAGAGCTGCATTGGTCTTAAGTCCTTATTTATTATTTTTGGCTGCCCTGGGTCTTCATCGTGGTGCCCAGGGCTTCTCACTGCGGTGCTTCTCTTGTTGCAGAGCACGGGGTCTAGAGTGTGGACTCAGTAGTTGTGATGTGCAGACTTAATTGCCCCATGGCCTGTGGGATCTTCCCAGACCAGGGATCAAACCTGTGTCCCCTACATCGACAGGTGGATTCTTAACCACTGGACCACCAGGCAAGTCCTGCATCAGTCTTATGCTTCCACTTATTCATTCAATAAATATTTATGGGCCACTTATCGTGGGTCAACCACTTCACTTGGTGTTCAAGGCACAGTGCCAAGCAAGGTAGGCATCTTCTTGTTTCCACAGAACCATCATTCCAGCACTGAAAAGGGCGCAGAACAAATACACTAGTCATTATGTGTGCATAAGTGAGTTCATTCCAGTTAGTATAAATTGTTTTAAGTCTTTAAGCTGTAGAAAATTCTGCAGTTTCAGGAAAGAACAGAATCCATGAGAAAGTCATACAGGTGTCTAACAGAATACGAGGAGGAGATATACAAGCGCAAGAGGCAAATTAGCTCTCCCTCTTTGGCACAAATTTATGGATCTTCCTTCTGATGTGCTCCACTAATATAACTAGTGATCAAAACTCCACATCTTTCAGTTCAGAAGGAAATGTCTTTGGTCCATCTTAAGGTTAGTGTCTGCCTCTGGACTCATAGGTCAGAACCAGGGAAGCTGGTCTCACTGTATACACACTGGTGGGGGCCACCCCTGACCCCAGAGAAGGGGTGAGGCAGCCTCGGCAAAACTGTTTATACAACAGATGTAGGATTGGTCCTAATTGGCATCTGACCTAATTTTGGGAGCTGGGTGGGCTCAAAGAAGATTTCTCTGTGGACGAGAGATATAATCCCGTCACCCAGAAGCGGTCTGCAACCATTGTGGCACCAGGGACCAGTTTTGTGGAAGGCAGTTTTTCCAGGGACCAGGAGGGAGGTGTGGTTTCGGGATGATTCAACACGTAGCATTGATTGTGCACTTTATTTCGAATCGAACGCCACCCATGTCTCTTTTGTCTCCTGCGTTGGCAGGTAGATTCTATACCACTAGCAGCACCTGGAGAGTCCAATTATAGCCAATAGCATATCTTGACTAATGGACTGGTGGTCTTATGTCCATCCTTACACCCCATCCATCAGCAACCCCGCCCCCACCCGCTGGAGGAAACCAACGGGACACCTAGTGGTCAGTAAGGGCACTGCTGAATTCTTGGGAAGGGCGCCTACGGCTACAGTAAGCTCTTCCCTACTGTTCAGTAGTAGAGCTAGCTGACGCCCCTGATTTATGGCTGTTCTTGTCTTTTAGAAATATTCACCTTCTTTACAGAAATATATTGGCTTTTCTTTTGGGAAAGCAAAACAAAAAAAAGGTTGATTAAAATTCCCTTCACCTACTTTCTCTAGATTTTATAGATATGGTAGCTGATCTTTGTATCTATAAAACAGACCTGTATAAATTCTAGCTGAATTTTAAATAGTTCTTCAAGCAGGTCTTGAATTTTAAGAGTCTATAAAAATTACTTTCTTATTAACCTAAGTCCAGAAATTGAGCTATTTTGTTCTTTTGGAGAAGCAGTAATACTATGAGTTACGTAAGATGATCTAACTCAGATTTATTAAAACTTCAGGGAATAATACCAAATAGCTAGTGTGATTACTGAGGTGATTTGAGCTGATCAAACATGGACATCTATGCTGGATTCAAGCTGACTACAGATTCCTTGCCCTTCCCCTCATTGAGAGATGGAATCTATTTCCCCTCTCCTTGAACCTGGCTATGGTTTTTCCAGTGGTCATGTATGGATGTGAGAGTTGGACTGTGAAGAAGGCTGAGCGCGGAAGAATTGATGCTTTTGCACTGTGGTGTTGGAGAAGACTCTTGAGAGTCCCTTGGACTGCAAGGAGATCCACCCAGTCCATTCTGAAGGAGATCAGCCCTGGGATTTCTTTGGAAGGAATGATGCTAAAGCTGAAACTCCAGTACTTTGGCCACCTCATGCGAAGAGTTGACTCATTGGAAAAGACTCTGATGCTGGGAGGGATTGGGGGCAGGAGGAGAAGGGGACGACAGAGGATGAGATGGCTGGATGGCATCACTGACTCGATGGATGTGAGTCTGAGTGACCTCCGGGAGTTGGTGAGGGACAGGGAGGCCTGGCGTGCTGTGATTCATGGGGTCACAAAAAGTCGGACACGACTGAATGACTGATCTGATCTGATCTGATCTGAACCTGGGTTGACTGTGAGATTTGCTTTGACCAGTAGTGCTATAAAGAGGAAGCAATGCTATGATAATTGCTGGTCTAGACCTTCAGAAGGCAGGCAGTTCTGTTTTGTGCTCTTGGAAGCCAGCTGCCATGCTGTCAAGAGTCCAGGACTAGAGGGTGAGAGAGAACAGACAGGTCCCAGAGGTTGAGATTCCTGCAGCCATGCTCCTAGCTGAGTGCAGCTCCTAATTGATCTTGGTTATATTCCTGTGAACCAAAGAACTGCCTAGCTGAGCCCCGTCAATCCACAGACATAAAACATCATAAATTGTCGTGTTTTAAGCCATTCAGCTTTGGGATAGTTTGTTACATAGCAATAGCCACTGAAGAGGTTCCATGTGGATTTCTTTTCCATTTCTTTGGGAGGCACTGGATTTTTTCCTATGACTTATAATGTCATAGAAGCCAGCAAAGAGACGGTGCCATTGAAAAGACTTAAATTTCTTGGTGGATAAAGGAAAGTATTCCAGGTAAGAGAGAAAGGCTGAGGCATGCTGTGGGATGGGAGTGAAGGGAGAGACATTTGTCACTGATTGAGAGAAATTCTCTAAGAGGTGGTGGTGCTGCTGCTGCTAAGTCACTTTAGTAGTGTCCAACTCTGTGCAACCCTGTGGACTGTCAGGCTCCTCTGTCCATGGGATTCTCCAGACAAGAATACTAGAGTGGATTGCCATTTCCTCCTCCAGGGGATCTTCCTGACCCAGGGATCAAACCCAGGTCTCCTGCATTGCAGGCAGATTCTTTACCTCTGAGTCACCAGGGAAGCCTTCAAAGAAGTGGTGACAGGGAGGGGGTTCTAGGAGACGAAGGGGTTGATCTAGCCTTGGAAGGCAGGAGGCCACCTCTTCCCATGAAAGTGGGACTGACTCTGGGAGAAAATCCAGGAAATCCTGAGACAGGGAGAAAAGCTGAAGAAGCTCATGTCATCAGACGGTGGGATCCCACTCAGTTGGCAGTAAGATCATAGGCAGAGGAGGAGGGCAGCCAGTGGTTTCAGCAATAGCCTATTTGGAAGAATATCAATAATAAGTAAATAATAATAAATAGGCAGACTCAGTATAAAAAATCTTAAATCACAAGGGATGATTCACTGCCATTGTTCTAGCAGTTGAAAAAGAAAAGTCAGCATTGTATAGAGAAAGTAAAAGTTGGTAGATTGGGCCTCCAGGGCCCAACGCCTGGCACGTATATAACTCATACATACCTCATCTGAATGAACTGCCTTTTCCTTCTTTATTTAGTGGAGCTAATTCTCAGCACACAGTGTCCACAAGCAGGGGAGGAGGGACATGTTTCGAACAAGGGAGATGGCTCTTCTGGAGACCTAGGGATTCCTTTCATTCAGGCAGTGGGCATTTGAATGAGTCAGCAGGTATGAGTACCACATACCCATGTGGGGGAAGTGGCCACAAGGCCACTTTTAAAATTTTTATTGGAGTATACTGCTTTACAATGTTGGGTTAGTTTCTGCCGTACAGCAAGGTGAGTCAGCTGCATATATACATGTACCCACTTTTTTTGGATTTCCTTCCCATTTAGGTCACCACAGAGCACTGAGTAGAGTTCCCTATGCCATACAGTTGGTTCTCATCAGTTATCTATTTTTTGCATAATATCAATGTATATATTTATCAATCCCAATCTCCTAATTCATCCCATCTGTCTCTCTCCACTTGGTATCCATAAGTTGGTTCTTGATTTCTGTGTCTTTATTTCTGCTTTGCAAATAAGTTCATTTCTACTGTTTTTCTAGATTCTACATATAAATGATATTATACACTATTTGTTTTTCTCTTTCTGACTTACTTCATTCAGTCTGTTGGAGAAGGCAATGGCAACCCACTCCAGTACTCTTGCCTGGAAAATTCCATGGACCGAGGAGCCTAGTCGGCTACAGTCCATGGGGTCGCAAAGAGTTGGACACGACTGAGCGACTTCACTTTCACTTTTCAGTCTGTGGGACAGTCTTTAGGTCCATCCATGTTGCTGCAAAGGGCACAGTCTTTATGTGGCTGAGTAACCATCCAGAGGACTAGCGCCATATCCAGTCCTCTGTTGATGGACATTTGGACTGCTTCCACATCCTGGCTATTGGAAACAGTGCTGCAATAAACACTGGGATGCATGTGTCTCTTTAAGTGGGCAGTATTAAGGCTTTTAAAAATGTTACTGGTTTATTTTTGGATGCACTGGGTCTTTGCAAGCCTGGGCTTTCTCTGGCTGTGGGGAGCAGGGTCTGCTCTCTCGTTGCAGTGTGCAGGCTTCTCATTGTGGTGGCTCCTCCTGTAGACCACAGGCTCTAGACTTGCTGGGCTTCAGCAACTGCGGCATGTGGGCTCAACAGCTTCAGCTCATGGTCTCTGGAGCACGGGCGCAGTAGTCGTGCTGCACAGGCTTAGTTGCCCCAAGGCAAGTGGAATTTTCCTGGACCAGGGATCGAACCTGGATTCTTACCCATTGGACCACGAAGGAAGTCCCCATGTGTGTTTTTGAATTACAGTTTTTTTCTGGGTATATGCCCAGGAGTGGGATTGCTGGGCCATGTGGTGAAGCTCTTCTCCTTTTAATGACCCTGGAAAGTCTGTTTCACGTTCTTTCAAAAAGGAGAAGAGAGCTGAACCTGGAAATCATTAAGTATTCTCAACTGTCCTGTCTGCACCCTTGAGGAGGAATCACTCTGAATTTTATTTAAGTGTCTGATCTTAGAAGTGATTAAGTTTAATATGTGATGAGGTAATTTATAGGCTTTATTAACACATGATACTGGATGTATTCTGCTCCGGTGGCTCATTAGCTGGGTGACTTTGGACAAGTTTATTTAATGACACTGAGCCTCAGTTTTCTCATCTGTAAAATGGTGGTTATGAAAGTAGCTTCCCCATTATCTCACTGGCTGTTGTGTAAGGATCAAATGAGCTCGTGAATACATAGAACACTTTGAAAGCACTCTCCAAGCATAATGTATATTGCATAAGTCACTTGTGAAAAATATCTCTGCTTACTGTTAAAACTCATCCCAGTCCTGAGACAGAACTAGGGGGAGAATTTTACTCTTCCTTTCCCAAAGCACAAATGAAGAAAGGAATGTTTAGTATTTGAGGGCAATGCCTTGTGGACTCTGTATGGAATGGATTGTGACTTACTGAGCTTCTCAAACCCTGTTTTCTAGGCTCTCGGCCGATGTACCAGCAAGTTATACACCTGGACTTCAAGCACAGTGAGGACGGGGCAGGATGACTTGCCACATTAGGGAGATTCTGTCTGGAATAGGCTGGAGTGGATAACCACCGACATAGCGGGTGGGGGTCAGGATGGGGGGGACAAAAACCTTTGACCGGCATGAGAAAGAGAGAAACAATATATATTTCAAATAACTATTACAAGCTTGATAGTTACAGAATGCTCTGGTTTAAAGATGGGAACTCAGGGACCAAACTGTGTGTATTTAAAAATAAAAAAATTTACTCTGTATCGGGGTACAGCTGATTAACAATGTTGTGATGGTTTCAGGTAAACAGCTGAAGGGACTCAACCATGTATATACATGTATCGGTTCTCCCCCAAACCCCCCTCCCATCCAGGCTGCTGCAAGGATCTATATGTTAGATCCTTGTTGGTCATCCATTTTAAATATAGCAGTGTGTCTCTCAGCTCTGTTGCTTACCAGCTCTGGGACCTTAGACAAGTTGTCTAACTTTCTGATTTTCTCCCATGTTCAATGAAGAACATGCCAGCATCTCCTTCGCGGAGTCATTGTGAGGAGTAGAGGAGTTGATAATTATAATACACTTGAAACAGTATCAGGTAAAATCAAGTGCTACATAATGACTTATTAAATAAGTTATCTGGCAAGATAGTATTCAGTATGTTGAACTCCACTTAGACTCTGTTTGTTTGCTAATTCGATACACTGAATACAGAGTTTAAAGAGCCCATGCCTTTACAGACATAAATGTAAATATTTTCAGAGACATCCCTTGCATTTAGTGTGAAACTCTTACGTGAACACAATTACAGAGACTTTCTCAAGACAACATCAAACCAAGTTTGAGAAGTGTGATCACACATGCGCTCTCAGATTGGGGGACGTATTTCACCTCTTCGCGCCTCAGCTGCTCTCTCTAGTCATGCTATAAAAAAGGCTTGCTTCACAAGGGTGTCATGAAGATGAAAATGAGATAATGTTTGTAGAACTCTTAGTGCTTGCCTGGAGAGGCGCCACCTAAACACAGATTGTAATTATTAACATCATCTGGTATTCTAATGGTGACTGGTTTGAATGCCATTATCTTATTAAATGACTAAAGCCAATCGTAGAAATTACAGTGTTGGGTGGTTGGAGGGTTAGGAACATGGTCCCCTATGTGATCCCTGAGAGCTCCCAAGTCCACAGGAATCTGGAACGGGAAGATTTGGGTTGTGAAGTTTCCTATCAACATTCATTAGCCTCATGGGCTCACAAAGCTTTTTAGAGCCGTTTAAAGTTTTGTGAAACCAGTGATGTTCATCTTCTCCCACCTGTTCCAGGTTTACATGGGATAGACCGTAGGTGACAAATACTCAATGAGTAAGTTAATGAACTGGTAGAGACAAAAAATTTTTCTGTAAAATATTACTATCCCTGAAAGGAGAGAGTATTCCAAAATGGCAAACATGTAGTTGGTTTTAAGCAAGATGATAAACACCTTTCAGGTAATTGGGCTTCCCTGGTGGTTCAGAGGTTAAAGCGTCTGCCTGCAATGTGGGAGACCTGGGTTCGATCCCTGGGTTGGGAAGATCCCCTAGAGAAGGCAATGGCACCCCACTCCAGTACTCTTGCCTGGAGAATCCCATGGACAGAGGAGCCTGGTGGGCTACAGTCCATGGGGTCGCAAAGAGTCGGACACGACTGAGCGACTTCACTCAGTCACTCAGGTAATATATGTTGTTGTTTGGTCACTAAGTCGTATCTGACTCTTATGACCCTCATGGACTGTAGCCTGCCAGGCTCCTCTGTCCATGGGATTTCCCAGGCAAGCATACTGGACTGGGTTGCCATTTCCTTCTCCAGGGGATCTTCCCAACCCAGGGATCGAACCCACATCTCCTGCATTGGCAGGTGGATTCTTAACCACTGATCTGCCAGGGAAGCCCATATGTATGTACGGCAAACACATAGAGAAGTGTATATAGACATGTACATATACATTTATATGTGTGTGTCAAAAATTAAATACTAGGACGTAAAACCTGTGTATTCACGGATATTGTTGCTTAGGCAAAAATAAAGTTGGTAATTGAAGAAGATAGTTGGTAATAAGTAAAAAAAAATATTAGATTTAAAGGAAAAGATTAATAGTAATTAATAGTAGTAGAAAGTAATTAACAGTTATAGAAAATAATAATGCAGTTTTTATAGCAAAAATCATGACCAAAGGAAGCATCACCTTGGAAGAAAGATAAGAGAGAGCCTCTGTTTGTTTCAGATTTCTGAGTATGGGATTTAGATCCCAGGGTAGAATCTAGGGAGCAGTGATTTTTTACAGCTGGATTGATCACCACTGTCTGCAAAGTCCTTTTACATGCCTTTTGCTTATTTTCAGAACAGGCATAATTATTTCTGTTTCATAGACAAGGAAACAGACTAAGTGTCCTTGAAAAGTTGTGCAAGAGCAAGCTGGCAAGTGAATAAAAATCTGCACATGTTGTAATACTGTTTGGGGAAAAGAATCATATGCTAAGTGGTTTTTACAAAGTAGAAAACTATTCACTAAAACTAGCGGTCATTCTTTTAACTCCTTGGAAGCCAGCACTGCTAATGGTGATCCTGTGCACCCCAGATCGTTCATGGATCGGGTGCTGGGTGCTGAGCTGGAGCTGAGACCTCACCGGGCATCACCTGCTCTGTTACTTCAGGCACTGAAATCTGGACACAGCTGACACACTGCTAGCCCAGTTGGGCCTCCAGTTATGCTCTGGTTGAACAGTGGAGTGTTAAAGTTTTTTCCCAGGTGGCACAGTGGTAAGGAATCTGCCTACCAGTGCAGGAGACCCAGGAGACTTGGGTTTGATCCCTGGATCGGGAAGATCTTATGGAGAAGATCTTCTCCATAATGGCAACCCACTCCTAGGACATCCCATGGGCAGAGGAGCCTGGTGGGCTACAGTCCATGGGGTCGTAAAGAGTTGGACACGAGTGAGCAACCGAGTGCACACACAAAGTTTTTTTAAAAATGTGTGATTAGTATTTAAGAAGCTGGAGGTTTTACATATAAATCTGGTGTCTGACTTTGCTTGTGTGCTAAGTCGCTTCAGTTAGTGTGACCCCCATGGACTGTAGCCCGCCAGGCTCTTCTGTCCATGGGATTCTCCAGGCAAGAATACCAGGGTGGGTGGCCAGTGCCTTCTCCAGGGAATTTGCCCGCCATGGGAATTGAACGCACATCTCTTGTATCTCACGCATTCGCAGGCAGGCTCTTTAGGGTTCCTGCTTAGTTGGCCTTTGGCAGGGACTGTGTGCTCTCCGGTCAACCTAGCCACTTGCTGGGTTCCTGTCTCTCCCTCGCCTGCCTTAGAAAGCCCCGGTTCAGAGGGGAGTGCACACCAATCAGCAGCTCTAAACACATCGGCCCTCAACAGGGTGTGGTAAAGCCAGAACGGTGGACATCAGCCTGAAGTGTGAAAAAAACCAAGTTGGGAGAAATCAACCTTACTCTCATTAAACCAAAGGTTAAATATATATGTTTTTAATATGGACCACCTTTTTAAAGTCTTTACTGAATTACTTACAATACCGCTTCTGTTTTGTGCAAAGTAAAAAACTTTTTTTGGCCGTGAGGCAAGTGGGATGTTAGCTCCCTGACCAGGGATCAAACCCACACCCCCCTGCCTTGGAAAGTGGAGTCTCAACCACTGGACCACCAGGGAAGTCCCACTGAAGGTTCAATATTTAAACAAATTATATATCATGCTGCCTGCAAAATATTTTTACTGCTTTGGCTGTTGACAAAATTTTTCCGCACCATTTGTACCCCAACTTTGAGAGATAGACAAAGCAGGGCTTATTATACACATTTTATTGACCAGGACATTAAATGTCTAAAATCAAAAGAAAATTTCCAGAAACAGAGCTGAAGACAGGGACTTGGGTGCCACGATCCTGAGCAAGTGTCCTTCAGGAAAAATCCTGTGAGGAAAGGGGTGAAGCAGGAGAGGCAGGGAGCAGATGTGGTGTCAGAAAAAGCCCACCGGTGTCCGCAGCGTTGGGGAGGGGAGGGCTGTGGACCTTAACCACCCACAGAACTGTTCCTTCCCGGGCTGCTGCCTAGCTGCCTAGGTGAGCCGTGTGTAAGGCTTCCCAATCAGTCATTGGTTGTGGCCTCCCCCTACCGACTTCCTGAGCGAGGCGCCTCCTCTTCCCAGGACAACTTTCCCTGAGAGCCTTCAGCAGGCAAAAAGCAGAGCAACTGGTGGAACTGAGGCAGAAGGCAGATGCCCTCCCACCCACCCCCAACGCCCCCTCGGGGTAAAGCAATCGGAGATTTGTTCTCTATTGACAAAAACTCCAAGACAAGAATAGACAATTAGGGAGGAGGCTGCTAAGTCATTTCAGTCGTGTCCAATTCTGTGCGACCCCACAGACGGCAGCCCACCAGGCTCCCCTGTCCCTGGGATTCTCCAGGCAAGAATACTGGAGTGGGTTGCCATTTCCTTCTCCAAAGCATGAAAGTGAAAAGTGAAAGTGAAGTCACTCAGTCGTGTCCGACCCTCAGCGACCCCATGGACTGCAGCCCTCCAGGCCCCTCCGTCCATGGGATTTTCCAGGCAAGAGTACTGGAGTGGGGTGCCATTGCCTTCTCCGAGGGAGGAGGCTAGGCCCTGCCAGAACCACATTATTTCTTATTCCTGAAGTCAGGAGATCTCTGTTAACCACACATGTGCAGAAAAGGCTTCTTAGAGGCCAGAGGGAAGCTATGTCAAGGGATGCTCGACCCAGATGCCTTTTTGGTAAAATCTGTCTTGGCTAAGAGATCAGTGTGCACACGTGGGAGGATCCTGAGATATTTACCAGTTACGGAGCGCAAGCCAGGCAAATCAAATGACTGGCCAAAGCAAACCTGGAAGAAATACCCATAAGAGTAACTCAAACTGCCACAAGGGTGCAATTTAGGGACTCTCCCTCTGAGGCCACCCATGTGCTTTCTACACATTCTGTACTCTTTTCCTCTGAACGTGTACTTTATTTTGCTCCTTGCCATCTTTGTGGGGATTCTCTTCTGCAAAGCCAAAGGGCCAGGGCTCTTGTCACTGATCACTAGTCTAGTGGGTAAGATCAGGTGCTCTCGCCACCACAACCCAGCCCAGTCTCCAGCTGGGATCCCAAGCCCTGCTCCAAGCTCTTGCAGGCCGAGGTCACCTAAGATCAGAGCTTGGGGATGACAGCAAACAGACGGGGTCTGGGAGGAACCACCACGAAGCATCTTTGAAAATACTGAGCACATGGATCACAGTGAGTTCAACCAACAGCACTATCTCATCACACACACACACACACACACTACACAGTGTGTTTCAGGAGACGGCAATTTCAGACAATACACTCATTCCTCCCAAAACTAGAAAGTTGGTCTACACTTTGAGACATTGAGAAGAAACAGTCCCACTTTTTAAAAATCTAATTGCCCAGCTGCTAAGTCACTTCACTCATGTCCGACTCTGTGCGACCCCATAGACGGCAGCCCACCAGGCTCCCCCATCCCTGGGATTCTCCAGGCAAGAACGTTGGAGTGGGTTGCCATTTCCTTCTCCAATGAATTGCCCAGCTAATTCTGTGCAAACTATGGAAATAACTGAAAAATAAAAACCTTAGATTTTATAAATCAATAGATTAAAATATACATATAGAAATATAGAATGCAGAATACATGCCTATGGATATGCATATATATGCATATGGATATGTAGTGTATGTGTGGACATAAATATAGCTATAAGATGCAGTGGTTAATGTTTGTCTGGGAAAAATATCTTGCCACAGAAAATGGAAAAGCTCTGTGTTCAAAGGGTTTAGAAAATAAATTCTCCTTTGACAGAGCCTAGGCCCTTGGGATTTGTCATAAGGAGGAAGAAAGAGTTTCCAAGAAATATCAGATGGTCCTCCTGGCACATTCTTACTTTGTTCTGAAACAATTTGAGTCAGAAACACATTTCATCAAGTATAGAAGTTATAGGTTTTGCTAAGTGTGAACAGAAGAGAAAAAAATGAGAGGCAGGGTGACATTTTCAACCTCTAAAATGTTTAGATGAAGATTTAATAGAATTCTCCTTATTAAAGGATGCTAATTTTGTGTCCATCCTACATAGGGATGTTGTCAATATTCACAATTGTGGCCAAAAATAAATAGGTGAAAGCCCAAAGTAAAATACAGTTTATTTTATTTCATTTCTCTCCTGACTTTTTCCCATAACACCTTCAAGATGCCATCCCAAAGCTATTATCATAACTGAATTTTTTGCATAATGAAAAGTGCAGGCACCTCAGATCTCCTTTTGCATGACAAATGCTTAATTAGAAAAATAATGGGATGGAAATGAAATTGGTATTTACTATGACTGGAACAGAGAATTGTCCTAGAGAAGAAAATTCAGTTTTAATTTACCAAAGGCCAAAAAGAAAAAAGATTTTGGAAAAGCAAGCAAGAAAGAAAAGAATCTTATATGGTGGAAATAAATCAGAGACTAGAGGGTATGCCTTGTGCCTATAACTGGGTTGGAATTCCCCTCTTTTTTTCTCTTTCTCTTATCCACTACCCACACACATTATAAAGCGCAACACATTTTTTAAAGTGTGATATTAAAGTTAAGCTGAAGAAGTCCTTTTTAATTGCTTGTGAAAAAAAGTCAAGCCCTCTAAATGTTACATTTCTATCAGATTAGATAAAGGGTATACCAAATTAGTGTATCGTCCAATTCTGTGTGGCGTTAGCAACCTAATTATAACTGTGAGATAATTCTGTGTAGAAACTTATGCTAAAATATGGTAATTGCTATTTTATGGTTTTTTGAAGAGCTGGTTGTATTTTCCTGTGTCTCTTTGAGTTGTTGTTGCTAATTCGTTGCTTTTTGCTAGTGAGTCAGAGGCCACAAGGCTCTTCCTAAGGTGGAAAAGAATTACATTAATTCCCCCCTTTGCATTAATTTGCAGGGTTTTTTTTCTTTTTTTTTTAAACAGGAATACATCTTGTCATACAAATGAGGATAGGGTCCCACACAAATCGGGTTCCTGAATCCTTTGTCCACCTCAGGTTTGTTCTTAGGAAGCTATCTAAAAATGGGCACGGGACATATATGTGTGCGCTAAGGCACTTCAGTCCTGTTTGACTCTCTCCGACCCCATGGACTCCTCTGTCAATGGGATTCTCCAGGCAAGAATACTAAAGTGGGTTACCATGCCCTTCTCCAGGGGAACTTCCTGACCAAGGGATCAAAACTTCGACTCCTGTGTCTCCTACATTGGCAGATGGGTTCTTTACCACTGTGCCACTTAGGAAGCCCATTATGCCCTTTAAGCCAATTTAACTCTTTTCTTGAAAAAACAAACAAACAAAACAGAAAGACTGTAGCCCCTGATGTTTATTTGAACCAACATCATTCACCAGTTAGTACATTTTTTTAAATTCATGCCATTAATTAATTAATTAATTAATTTTGGTTTCACTGGGTCTTTGCTGCTTTTGCTCAGACTTTCTCTAGTTGTAGTGAGCAGGGGCTACTCTTTGTTGCCGAGCAGCTGCTGCTAAGTTGCTTCAGTTGTGTCTGACTTTGTGTGACCCCATAGACAGCAGCCCACCAGGCTCCCCCATCCCTGGGATTCTCCAGGCAAGAACTCTGCAGTGGGTTGCCATTTCCTTCTCCAATGCATGAAAGTGAAAAGTGAAAGTGAAGTCGCTCAGTCGTGTCCGACTCTTAGCGACCCCATGGACTGCAGCCTACCAGGCTCCTCTATGGGGTTTCCAGGCAAGAGTACTGGAGTGGGGTGCCATTGCCAGGGCTTCTCATTTCAGTGGCTTCTCTCGTTGTGGAGCACAGGCTCTAGACTCAACTCAGGCTTCAACAGTTGCCACATCTGGGCTCAGTAGTTGTGGCGCACAGGCTTAGTTGCTCTGAGAAATGTGGCGTCTTCCCAACCAGGATCAAACAGCTGTCCCCTGCGGTGCACTGGCAGGCAGATTCTTATCCACTGTACCACCAGCTAAGTCCTTGTACATTTTTTAATAAGGATGAAGCCACACCAAGACAGCACAATCGCCCAAGTCTACAGTTTACATTACATTTCCCTCTACGGGTTAGACAAAAGTATAATGATGTATAGGCTTTCCAGGTGGCACCAGTGGTAAAGAACCCGCCTGCCAATGCAGGACACATAAGAGACGTGAGTTCCCTCCCTGGGTCGGGAAGATCCCCTGGAAGAAAGCATGGCAACCCACTCCAGTATTCTTGCCTGGAGAAGCCCATGGACAGAGGAGCCTGGCTGGCTATAGTTCATGGTGTTGCAACGGACACGACTAAAGTAACTTAGCAGGACACACATAATGACTCATATGCACCAGGATAGTATCATTCAACATGGTTTTGCTGCCCTAAAAATCAGGAATTCTTGCCTCTTCATGCCCACCCCACAGTCTCCATAGTTTGGGCTTTTCCAGAGTGTTCCATAGTTGAAATCATACAGTAATTATCCTTTCCAGATTAGCTTACTTTACTTAGCAATATGCTAAAGTTTTCTCTATATCTTTTCATGCCTAGATAACTCCTTTCTTTCTAACACTAAATAATATTCCAATGTCTAGAAGTACTACAGTTTATTTATACAATGCACCTACTGAAGGGCATCTTCGTTGCTTCCAAGTTTTGATAACTATGAATTAAGTTGCTATAAACATTTGTGTGCAGGTTGTACTTCCTTTTACATTTTTTTACTCCTTCAGGACAAATTAAGATGACCAGATGGGAGAAGCTATTCAAATTATTAGCTGTAAACTGTGTTACCTTCAAAATGCTACACAATAGGTCCTAAACTCATTAGAATGTCTCAGCCATCTGTGTGTGTGTGTGTGTGTGTGTGTCCCCAGTTCAACTTGTCATCATCCCACCAGACTTGGCTCAATTTTTAATTGGCAAAAATGTGAAGAGAGAGTTCATCGCTGGCTCTATATCTAAGTAAATAGGAAATTGCACGGAGTTCTGCTTCTTTCTTTTCTAGCTGTTTGACATTTGTTTCTTAGAGTCAAATTCAAGGCAGAGGAAGTGATATTATTAATACCTATTTATTTGTCCTTGCTGTTCAATTGCTGAGTCATGTCTGACTCTTTGTAACCAACAGACTGCAGCACACGGAGCTTCCCATATCCTTCACTATCTCCAAGAGCTTGCTCAAATTCATGTCCATTGAGTTGGTGATGCCATCCAACCATCTCATTCTCTGTTGCCCCGTTCTCCTCCTACCCTCAACCTTTGCCAGCATCAGGGTCTTTTCCAATGAGTCAGCTCTTTGCAGCAGGTGGCCAAAGTATTGGAGCTTCAGCTTCAGCATCAGTCCTTCCAGTGAATATTCGGGACTGATTTCCTTTAGGATGGACTGGTTGGATCAGTTGAAGACACCAGGTCACAAGCAGGCCTGGAGCCTGAGCTGCAGGTGTGCTGTTGGATGCAGACGTCCAGCAGGTGGAGCGTCGTGGGAAAAGCTTCCCTATTGTCATCACCCACTTGAGGCCAACATCAAATCTTACGGGGACGGATGACTGTGAGGGGCTCCTAAGTGATCTCTCTGCCACCAGTTCCAGCTCCTCAAATCCACCCTCCTCACCATTGCCAGAATTGTCTTCCCTAGATGCAAACATCACTTACAACCCTTCAGCATCTGGCCCTCACCTTGAAGACCGAGGCCAAGTTCGTCGGCAAGCCTGCCAAAGTTCACCCACAACTCACGTTCTGGCAAAGCAGCCACCTGCGGGCCTGTCACTGCGGAGCAGTCAGGACCCCCTCCTTTCACTCCACTGGTGCTTAAGATACTGGATTTACCGTCACACCTCTGGGTTTGACGGCGGGCTCCTCTAATTCTTAGCTGTGTGATCGGCTGTGAGTTCTGTCCCGTGAGCCCCAGTTTGTAAAGTGGGAGTGGTAATGGAACCTGCTTCACAGGACACCGCTGTGGGAATTGAATTAAATAACGCAGGTATCACACAAGTCAAGATCCTAGTCCAAATATGTGTTCAACGTATTTTACCTTTTTATTATTAGCTTTTTTTTTATATCCATAGGACATTGTTATTTTTTAATTTTTATTCTTTGGCCACGAGGCATGATGGCTCTTAGTTCCCCAACCTGTAGTGGAAGTGCAGAGCCATAACCACAGGACCAGTAGGGAATCCCCCTTTTTTAAAAAAAATTTAAGACAGCTTAGGCTTAACTTTCTGCAGGAATGTTTCTCTGTTCTGCCTCCAGTTTCACAGGCTGCATTAGATACTCCTCTCGTGGGGCCCTCACCACCCCGGTGTCGCTGCTGCTGCTGCTGCTAAGTCGCTCCAGTCGTGTCCAACTCTGCGCAACCCCATAGACCGCAGCCCACCAGGCTCCCCCGTCCCTGGGATTCTCCAGGCAAGAACACTGGAGTGGGTTGCCATTTCCTTCTCCAGTGCATGAAAGTGAAAAGTGAACGTGAAGTCACTCAGTCATGTCCGACTCTTAGCGACCCCATGGACTGCAGCCCACCAGGCTTCTCTGCCCATGGGATTTTCCAGGTCAGAGTACTGGAGTGGGGTGCCATTGCCTTCTCCTGCTCCTATTGCAGTGTACTCTAATTATTGCCCTGCATCCAGGTTATTGTTCAGACTGCGAACCTCATAGGGCAGGGACTGTGCATGCACATTCCCATACCCGTGGCGTCTGGCATCCTGTCTAGGCCCGAGTGTTGCTCAGTTGGTATGTGCACATCAATTGATGCAGCTCTAGGAAGACGACTGAGGCAAGAAGGAGCAAGTGTGTGCTTTGCCAGGTGGGCTGATGCCTCTGTGGGCACAGCTGGGAATCCAGGCCAGGAGATGGGGCCACAAAGGGTCAGGCACCCAGTGTGTGCCCAGGAGGTCTATGGCAGAATCCATCAGAAGCATCTGGACAACACGGTCAGCACCCAGGCGCAGGACGGGACCCTGAGGCTTCCTAAGGCACATCCCCTTCGGCTCCCTCTCAGAGTAGCTGCTGGGGTTCATTCTGACTAGAGCTGGGACGAGGGGCAGGAAACAGGGCGATTTCTCACAACAAACAGACAGGGGAGGGAAAAAAAGATATTCTGGATAATCAACAAAGTTTCTCTACTTGCCCATTTTCTTGTTATAATTAGCAATACTGTGGAGATAAAGAAGATCTTCTTTTGGGGTAAGTTTCATGTTGGTTTCCCACAGAGAAAGTGTCATTTTGGTGATGTGGCTTGCATGATGGTTTTCTGGTTCCAGATTTCGACTCGAAAGAAAGAGTTCTGAGGGAGTCATGGACTTGCTGGTGCTCTGAGTTAGCCCTAACTGCACAGAAGAGGGCAACGGGTGGAGAAAGGGAATGTGGTCTCAGCAGAAACACGCCTCCCTTCCACTTGGTGGTGGAGGTTTAGTCACTCAGTCGTGTTCGACTCTTACAACGCCATGAACTGTAGCCCGCCAGGCTCCTTTGTCCATGGGCTTCTCCAGGCAAGAATACTGGATGGAGTGGGGTGCTATTTCCCCTCTCCAGGGGATCTTCCCAACCCAGGGATTGAACCCCACAGGCCCGCATTGCAGGCAGACTCTTTTACTGCTGAACCACCAGGGCAGCCCCCTCTTCTGCTTAGGGGTCATATTTATGTGCTTCTTTTCTGGGCAATGGCACCCCACTCCAGTACTCTTGCCTGGAAAATCCCATGAACGGAGGAGCCTTGTAGGCTTCAATCCATGGGGTCGCAAAGAGCTGGACACGATTGAGCAACTTCACTTCACTTTCTTTTCTGGGCAGGCTTGGTTTGGGCATCTTTTTCTATGTGGCCAACAGAAAAGAGTCAGACAGACAGAAAGGCAGGCAGTCCTGAGAGCTGCTTCATGGTTATTGTTACTAAGGAAACCGAGTCTTTAGTATTCATGTGTTCAGCAGACAGTTGCTCTGAGTCTCTGAGGCTGAGGCCGTTTTGCAGAATAGCACGAGGGAGAAGAAGGGATGAAGAAAGCAAAGAGATAAATATGGAAGCTGTTTAAGACTATGTTAGTGATTTAGCCACCATTCGTGGTTACCAATAGTTTTAAAAGTGAGATCACTGCCAGCCTCAGATGATTTATAGAGTAGATCGGGAGTACATCTTCCCACTGCATTTGTGTAATCACATTCACATACTCGCCACACACTGGGAAGAAAAGCCTCACTGGAGGGGACAAAGATCCTTGAAACCTGGCTCCATTGTGAGAGAATCATCATGGTGTGAAAAGGGCCTCTGAAACCTGTCTCCATCTCTTGTCCCTATTCCAAAATGCCTTTCCCTTAGTATCTGAAGATGGAGGTGGCAAGTGTACCATTCATGGGCACCAAGGCAGCGTTTCTCTAGCAGAGGATGAGAGCATTTGCCACAGCCAAGCATCAGTCTCCAAATCTCAGAGTTGTCAGTTCTGCAGAAAGTCCCAGTCCCAGAGGGACACCTGTAATCCCAAAGATGGGCTCGTGGGCAGCAAAGGCCTTCAGAATGTAAAAGAGCCAAGTCAGGGATATGAAACCCCACACGGATGATCAGATGGAGTGAAAGAGATGAACTAGAAGAACTAGGGAGAGAAAATCCACTCTCCACCCATGAATGGCATGGCATGCTCAGTCATGTCCAACTCTTTGCGACCCCGTGGACTGTAGCCCACCAGGCTCCGCTGTCCATGGAATTTTCAAAACAAGAATACTAGAGCGGGTTGCCATTTCCTACTCCAAGGGTTAGGGTTAGGGGGATCTTCCTGACCCAGAGATTGAACCTGTCTCTTGCATCTCCTGCATTGCAGATGGGTTCTTTACCACAGAGTCACCCGAGAATCTCCATTTCTACGTCTACTTTCCACCCCTGCTGGCCTGCAGTCATCAGAATGATGATCAGCGCGTTTTGCAGTTGAGATTGTGACCAACTAGCAATTCTCCTAATGCATATCCAAGCAAGGGGATGGATTCTTATCCCTTACAGAGAAAGGGATACTACTTTCTCTGTAGTACAGAGAAAGGGGTACCACTCTTTCCCTTACAGAGAAATGGTACAAACTGAAACATTTAAGTTCAAAACAGAGTGTCATGGCCCTTCTCATTCACCTGCACGGCCGGGGGTGGGGGGGCGGCGGTGGGGAAACCCTGGGGATTCTAGGGGTGTCTTTTGGTTTGGGGAGACAAGAATCCACTGAGCAAGATCATTGTTAACCTCCCAGTGCAAGGTCACATCACTGCATCGTTTCTACACATCCAATCAGCATTCATTGAGCACCAAATTATTGCATCCAAAGCCCTCTGCTGGACGTGGTCCGAGATGTAAAAGGAGTATGACACAGCCTCATAACAGAAAGAACCCACAATCTCGTTGATAGTGAACAGTGTGAGAAATGTAAATCTGAGCGGATCACAACCCTTTTTAACATTCTTAAAACTTTGTTATTTGGTGTGAGTCTCCCTGGCCCTGTCCAGCCCCCTACTTCATCTCCATGGGCCCCTCACCCCCTGCACTCCCACACCATTTTCCTCAGTTCTGGCTCCCGTCTCCTCCTCTCAACATTCAGAGCTTTGATTCCCTGGGTCAGGCGCCCTGCCGTATCTTCTCATTGCACTCTCTTTTTTTCTTTCTTTGCTGCGGTAATTGCAGTTTGATTATATATTTATGCCACTGTTTGATACTGTCTGCCCTCCCCTGTGTTAGACTCCAAGTTTAAGGGAAAAAGAGACTGGGGGAGCGCTGACTTATCACAGAGTCCTCAGGGCCCGGTATAGAGCTGCTTCCTCAAATAAATGAATAGATGTGCACAATGAAATAAGTTCAGAGAGAAGAGAAACAAGATCCTGAGGCAGAGGGTCACTAAAGGGTGTGGCTGGGGGCTGGCTGTTTCCCCGCACTTTGTACATTTGCTATGTACACATAGAATGCTCATAGAATGCTCACGGGACGCATAAATTGAATAAATGAATGAGTCAATTGTGAGCTGAAAAAAGTCATCTCTCATTTTCTCTTCTTCGTTTGCTTTTATGATTAGACTTTACAAAAATAGGGATGTTCAAAAACCCATTTTTGAGTGTTTGCCACAAAAAAAGTTAAAAAATAGTAACCCAGGATCTGGCTGAGTGACCCCTTTTGCCATTCTGGTAGTAAAACAGAAGTTTTATGAGCCAGAGTCTATTTTTAATAGAAATGGCAAAAAAATAAATAAATAAATAAAGGAGGGGTCACTCAGCCTGATCGTGCTTTATGAACAACTCCAATGTTCCAAGGAAGAAATCCCGGCTGTTTTGGCTGTGAATGCTGACTTAAGAGACTTCTGTTTTTTATGTGCTTAGACTTGGAGCAACAGCTCATTCATTTTTTAGTTGATTCCTTCGTTGATTCACTCAATGCACATTTACTGAGTATCCACTCTATGCTAGTTACTGAACTATAGTATCCACCATATATCAGGGGGAAAGATAGTTAAAACCTCTCATGGTTTACTTGGGTAACCAGAGTTGTGTCAAGACGATTCCATGCTAGCTCATTATTGACAGGGGGATTTTTTCAGAACTAATGCCTATGGATGACAATTTTTATTTTGGCTGGCCAAAACTTTATTCTGTTATTTCACTAACACTTTGTAGGTTATTACATTCAATAGCTACACCTCACACACTTGTAAAGTCTTCTAATTTTCATGAAACGTTGTCTTCAATCCACTCTTCTGTAGAAGCAAAGGAGCGTTCTCCAGCACCATGAGTTTCATTTTCACTTTCTGTATCAGAATCAATCACTAAGTCTTTTTTGTTGGTCTGTTATTCATATTGTTGAAATCGGAACTATATTCTGAAGAATTATCATCTTCTGAGACAACAGTATATACGTCACTTGGACAATCAGAGAAAATATCTGCATAAAATTCACAGAAAAAATTCTTCTTCACTCAAAATTTCTCAACACATCATTGAAAATTTAACATCTCTTTTACACAAGGTTGGAACAAGAATGATCAAAATGTGAATGATATCAACAATCATAAGTTGTATAATGAACCCTTGATCAATTTTAAGCTAGAGTCGGACACGACTGAAGTGACTTAGCAGGAGCAGCAGCAGCAACAACTTTGCACAGAATACTAGAGTGGGTAGCCTTTTCCTTCTCCAGGGAATCTTCCCAACCCAGGGATTGATCCCACGTCTCCTGCTTTGCAGGCAGATTCTTTACCAGCTGAGCCACCAGGGAAGCCCAAGAATACTAGATTGGGTGGCCTATCCTTTCTCCAGGGGATCTTCCTGACCCAGGAATCGAACCGGGGTCTCCTGCATTGCAGGTGGATTATTTACCAGCTGAGCTACTAGAAAGTCCGTTGGGTAACAGGATGCATTGATACACCTCTGGCCAGTGATGGGCTAGCACGAGAGCTAAGAAAGAGGCAGCTTTGGCACTCAGTTCTTCTTCATCCGTAGCATAGATCAGACTCGGTACTGCACTTTTAGTGGCTATGAGCACCACAAAGGCAAATCTGCTCTTCTCTTCTCTTTCATACCTCCTCAACTGTTACTATCCCTAGCACACAGTAAACCTCAGGAAATAGTTATCTCTTAACTAAGAGTAGCTAAAGTTTATCACAGGAGCCAAGCCCTAGGGTCTGCATGTTAGCATGAAGTGCCTCATTTAATCCTCAGGACACCATTAGGATTTAGTTGTATTATTATTTCCAGTTCACACATGAGAAAACTAAGACATGGAAAAGCTGAGGATCTTGATTAGGACACACGGCAAGTGAAGCTACAGCTCCAACCTTCACCTAGGTCTGTCTATAAATACCCACCATGGGTTCTTGGTTTTCTCTTAGAATTGAAATTGCTGATAGTTGGTCCTTTCGACCTACAGAAACAGCAAACATATAAGTAGATACGTAACATAAGTATTTATAATCTAAGTAGATGAAATAAAATAAAGGAAAAGTTATATACGGGCTACTGGGGAAGTAAGGCAGGGGCAGGGGTCCAGAGTGGTTTCCTGGACTGTAGCCTATCAGGCTCCTCCTTCCGTGGGATTTTCCAGGCAAGAGTGCTGGAATGGATTGCCATTTCCTTTCCCAGGGGATCTTCCCGACCCAGGAATCGAACCTAGGTCTCCCGCATTGCAGGCAGACGCTTTACCATCTGAGCCGCGCTGAAGAGGGAAGTATTTATAATCTAAGTAGATGAAATAAAATAAAGGAAAAGTTATATATGGGATACTGGGGAAGTAAGGCAGGGGCAGGGGTCCAGAGTGGTTTCCTAGGGCAGCTTTGCAGGATGGCTGAGGATAAAGTGGTATTTTAGGTGGCAAGAGGGGCACGATGTGGGCACCACTCACCCCCTCACTCAGCCCATCTTTGTTAAGAGCTCACAGTGTTCCATACCCCAGGGCTCAGGCTGAGAGGACAGAGTTGTGCAGGAAGGACAGTTATAATAAAATGGGCTATATAAAAAACAGTTATTATGTTCTAGGAACCTGCCCAGAGGATACACAGCAAAGACCCAGATGTGAGGACAGAGGTTGAGACAGGCAAAGGATCAGGCTGGGGAGTGAGACATGGGGAAGAGGGTGCCACCAGAAAGGGTCTCATGCCTGGCATGCACTGGACGCAGAAGGCAGGAGAAGCCAGTGGAGGCGTGCAGCAGAAGGGGGTTCCCAGAGGTTCCGTTGGCCACATCACGGGGGAGGGTTTGAAGGGGAATGGGTGGGGGGCAGGAAGAGCACTTGAAGCTGTTTGGTTGGGAATCCTGAGACCCTAAGGCTCACGGAGGCAGTGGACACACTGACAGTCAAGTCCAGTGGTGCTCAGAGCTGAGGAAACCCTGCGAGTGATCATTTCCTCTAGGTATTCTGTGAGACCCAGGTGTGCTGGTGTAATTGGTTTCGATCTCTAGAAAGGCTCCACTATCTTTCTACATAAAGGATTCCGCTGCCAGATGGCTTTTTGTGCTAGGCTCTGTCCTGAAAATCCCTCCCTGGAAATGTTTAAATTCAGATGACATTCTCGGCTGGTAGAAGTTGCTTGTTTTAACACTTATGTTTGTGGTGGAAGAGGTTTTAATCAAAGACGATGGAACGTTGTCTCTTCTGAATCCAGAACTGTTTCTCACTCCACATGCCTCCTTGAACAGTGTCAGGAATCTCTACTCTGCCTCTTAATGTTCGCAGTAGGATTTTTGAATCGACTGCCTCATGTTCCCTCTGCTCTGCTAAGACAGACATGAGCCACTTTTGCTTCTCTATTGGCACTCAAAACAGATGTCAACATGCCAATCACCAGAAAACATGACGATGCCCATTCAGAGTAATGACATAACTCTGTCACCCTTCCTGACGTGTCAAATGTAGTGAAAGCTGTTAATAATTATAGAAGATATGCAGATTTCCATTTTTAAAGTCAACCACACGAAGTGTTTTAAATAGAACATAGTAAATCCTAGCTCTCAGTCCTGTCTGATGCTTTGTGACATCACGGACTGTAGCCTGCCAGGCTCCTCTGTCCAGCTAATTCTCCAGGCAAGAGTACTGGAGTGGGTTGCTGTGCCCTTCTCCAGGGGCTCTTCCCAGCTCAGGGGCTGAATCAGGTCTCCTGCATAACAGACGATTCTTCACCCTCAGAGCCACAAGGGAAGCCCAAATCCTAGTTCTAGCTCAAAAAAGTGTTAATGTTACCACGTATTTAGTGAAGCTCAATCAACCAAAGGTTGTCACAGAACACAAAAACGGGACTTTTAAAAAGTAAAAACAATTCAGCAAAAGGCCATATTCTGGTGAAGTGCAGGATCATAAACTTAAATTTAATTTTTGAGATTCTCTGATCAAAAACAGGGCTAGACTATCAGGCTTTCCCTTGTTATAATTAATGCTATTAGTCTGGCCACTCTGTATGGTCACCTACAAACCTTTTGGATAAAGGTGGCCAGATGTTACAACCACATCTGTTGTCTTAGGGGCTGAGCAGAAAGGAAGTGGTAGAACTGCTAACTGGTACATTTTATTCCAGCACTGGCGCTCTATTGCTGTTGTAATACCCACAATCGCAGCCAACAAAATTCCCCCTAAAACAATGAAGCATCGTTACTTCCTGAAAGTAAATCTGAAAAGAGCCCTTGTGGGAAAAAGTCACCTCCCATTTACCAAAGAGAGAAGCAACACTGGGACTCCTCTAAGGGAGCAACAATGGAGATTTATGTTGCCATCTGTCTCTGGAAGATTTAAATGTTTATGTCTCCCATAGCTGTAGGGTTTTGGCAGCAATATTGTTGATAGCCAAGAAGAAAAGATGTGATTAAAATTGAGACTAAGAGCAGGAAGCGATCTGATCCAATAAGATACTTTGCCATCATAACTTACTGCTTCTCTTTCTCACTCATTCTGCTCCCCTGCTGACACTTTTTTTTCATTCATCTGGAAAAAAATCAATGATCTCTGAGATTTACCTTAGCTGTGTGTGTGTGTGTGTGTGCGCGTGCTAAGGCACTTCAGTCATGTCCGACCCTTTGCAACCTCGTGGACTGTAGCCCACCAACGCTGTCCATGGGATTCTCCAGGCAAGAATACTGGAGTGGGTCGCCATGCCCTCCTCCAGGGGATCTTCCTGACCCAGGGATTGAAGCTGCGTCTCACACGTCTCCTGATTTGGCAGGTGACTTCTTCACCACTAGTGCCACCTGGGAAGCCCTTACCTTAGCTGAGTCTCTGTCAAAACTTTCTAGAGTCCAAACACTTGTTAACCGTGGGCAAGAGAAAGTGAGCAAGATGGCGTGGAAGGTGTCTCCTGGAACAATAGAACCTAAGTTTTCAAAACAACAGTGAAGACATCATTGGAAAACTTTGAAAGAAAACTTCCCTGCTCTGCTCCCTCTAAAGCTTTGTGGATTCCAGTCATTTCCCTTCTGATTTCAGTATGGTAATCTTTGGATTATGCAAAGATTTTGACATTTTCTGTACCATTTATTTTAATGTAAATTATTCACTGAATAAGACATGTATGTGAAATCTCTCCTTTTTTCCCTCTGGAGTAACTCACTCTCCCTAAGGATGTGAACAATAGGATTTATGTTTGAGCAAGTTGTTAAAAACAAGTCTTAAGCTTTAGGAAGGAATCACTTGTAACTCAGTTATTTCTAAAAATAAATAAATAAACCCAGGGGAGTGTAGAGGACAGAGAGAGAATGATGTAGAGGAAAAAGAACAAGCAATTCATTTTCATGAAATGCAAGATACAGTCTAAATATAGAAACAGAGACTCCAGTAATCTCTGAGGGCTGAGCCATCACTCCCTGACAATACCCTCAGACATCAAAATACACCCTTTCATTTGTCAGCCTGCAGAGAAAAATCTCTGCACCCTGAGAAATTCTCTACACTTGGAAAATGTTGGCACACAATCTTAGAGCTATGGCCATAGAATCAAACCTGATAGAAGACAGATTTTGTTCCTTGAATGAGATGGAGTTGAAAACCAGATTGTCCTGGAAGATGTTATTTCTGTTGGTGTTATCTAGTTGCTAAGTCATTTCCAACTCTTCTGGGCTGTAGCCTGCCAGACTCTTCTGTCCCTGGGATTTCCCAGGCGAAAATACTGGAGTGGGTTGCCATTTCCTCCTCAGGGGACTTTCCCAAGCCAGGGATTGAACCTGTGTCTCCTGCAATGGCAGGTAGATTCTTTACCACTGGGCCATCAGGGAAGCCTCAAATGGGATGGAGTTGAAAACGAGATTGTCCTTGAAGATGTTATTTTAGTCCCCTGCAAAGCATTTAAAGCTAGACACATGCTTATTTAATTCTTTGGCACAGCAGGGTTTTTTAAAAAATTAGTTTTAAAAAGCTCCTTACTCAGGCTAAGTCAAATCTATGCATTAGCAAATCTTAGAGACTAGAGATGGAGGGAACGCTGAGTGTTGGCTACTTGAGCAGGGTGCTTTATCCTTTGGGATAGTGGCTGCCCGGCTTAGGGATGCAGGAAATAATGAGGAACAGAGAACAAAACTCCTCTGTATAACATGTGGTTTCCGCTGAGGAAAGTGGGACCCCAGGCAGTTATCACCTCCAGATTCAAAAGCAAAGGTTTCCCAAGTGCTTATGGGGGATAACATGCAGTTGCAAGTAATTTTTAAAGCAGAGACCTAGCTCCCAGGACTCCAAGAAGATCCCAGTCTTGGATTTTCTCCCATTCTACCAAACTCCAGATCAGTAAGCAAACACATACTAGGACAGTGCCTGTAAGAGTTGCGGCAGCTTTACACAAGTCTGCATATGACTCGAAACAACTCCTGTCAGGAGGTCTAATGCCCTTCCCTTTAAATACGGGGCTGGTCTTAGTGACTTGCTTCTGATTAAGAGTTGTGCATGTGTGCTCAGTCGTGTCTGACTCTTCGCGACCCCACGGACTGTAGCCCACCAGGCTCCTCTGTCCAGGGGATTCTCCAGGCAAGAATACAGGAGTGGGCTGCCATTTCCTCCTCCAGGGGATCTTCCTGACCCAGGGGTTGAACCCACCTCTCTTGTGTCTCCTGCATTGGCAGGAGGACTCTTTACTACTGAGCCACCTGGGAAGCCCTAACCAAGAGTAGGTAGGAGAAATAAGTCTGTGTGGCTTTCGAGGCTAATTCATCAGGTGATAGGCCTCTATTTGGTTCTCTCTCTCTGGAGGCATATTCTCTGGCATGGAAACCATCATGCCAGAGAAACCGCAGAGAGAGAGCATGTAGAGACAGACAGAGGATGCCTTTGGAGACCCAGCAGTTCAGGTCTTCCCAGCCCATGAGCCAGATGCGTGAGTGCAGAAGCACTTGAGTTGGCTCCAGCCCCAGCAACCTCCGAGTTCTTGAGCCAGAACCACCCAAACAAGCTGATCCAGAATGCTGGATCCAAAGAAACCATGAAAGAGAACACAGCTGAATGCTGCTTTTAGGCTACCAATTTAGGGGGTGACTTGTCTCAAAACAACAGACAAATGGAAACAGTTTGGTACCTAGAAGTGAGTCGTTGCCACGACAAACCTTAAAAACATGTAGCAGTGGTTGGGGGCCTGGATAGAGGTGGAGATGGGAAGAGCTTTGAAGAGGTTGTTGGAGAAGGATTAAAGGAAAGTGAGGAAGGTGTGGTGGAAGCTGGAGGAGAGGATTTCTTGCTTATGAAATAGTGGAAAATCTAGGAATACTTTCACCAATGGTAACATGAAAAATGGGACTACCCTGGTGGTTCAGATAGTAAAGAATCTGTCAGCAATGCGGGAGACCTGGGTTCCATCCCTGGGTCGAGAAGATCCCTAGAGAAGGAAATAGCAACCCACTCCAGTTTTCTTGCCTGGAGAATCCCATGGACAGAGGAGCCTGGTGGGCTACAGTCCATGGGTTGCAAAAGAGTCTGAGCAACTGACATACAACATGAGAAATAGAAAATATATCTAAGAAACTCATGATGTAGTAAGATTTCCAGGCAGAGTGTTCAAGACACACTTGATTCCTCCAGCTGCCCGTGGGAAATACAAGAGGAGAAAGATGAACTAAATAAAGAATTGTTAATTATAAAAGAGCCAAGATTGGGGGTTCAAAAATAAAGCTATTCCTCAGTTTAATCTTCTCTGGATGGCTAACGAGGCTAAAATTAAAATATGTCATTTATATCTAAAGATGAAGGCAATGGTGAAGAGCCCTATGTTAAGATTTCAACCAGATTGGAGGTTGAAAGAATCTATATTCTTTCAAACCATCAAAAGTTCCTTGAAAGATATGAAAGGCATGCTTTTTAGATGTTTTCATTAAACAAAAATACTTTAGAAAATCTTAAGGGCACAGTCCTGCAGTAGGCATGGAGGAAAAGCAGTGGTAAAGAATCCACCTGCCAGTGCAGGAGATGCAAGAGGCGTGGGTTCAATCCCTGCATAGGGAAGATCCCCGGGAGAAGGAAATGGCAATCTGCGCCAGTATTCTTGCCAGGAAAATTCCATGGACAGAGGAGCCTGGCAGGTACAGTCCAGGGGGTTGCAAAGAGTCAGACATGACTGAGTGATTGGGCACACATCCACACAGCCCACAGACAAGGGAGAGAAAAGCTTGTGTCAGTCCTAACAAGACCGATGAGAAACAAAATATGAAGGAGACTTGTACTAACGAGAACATTGCCAACTCAGTCTATAAGGAGCAGAGGTGCTATACAATGAAAAGAGGCTTTTGGACTCCCAGAGTGCTATGGGAAAGAAGCAGGCTGAGATAACTACACAGCTATAAAAATTTTGTAGAACAGGAGGGATAATTCAGAGGGAGGCCACAAGAGCCCAAAGAATGAAGTCAAGAGCCAAGGAGAATCATTACTTGGGAACCCTGTGTGTTAGTCGCTCAGTAATGTCTGACTCCTTTGCGATTCCATGGACTATAACCCTCCAAGCTCTCTGTCCATGGAATTTTCCAGGCAAGAATACTGGAGGGGATTGCCATGCCCTCCTCCAGGGATCTTCCTGACCCAGGGTTCTTCCTGACCCAGGGATCTAACCCGTATCTCCTGCATTGCAGGCAGATTCTTTACCATCTAAGCCACCAGGGAAAGCCCTTAGGGAACCATACTGAGCTCCAATCAAGGAACTGGCCAGGACTTCCCTGGTGGTGGAGTGGTTAAGAATCTGCTTTTCAATGCAAGAGACATGGGTTTGATCCCTGGTCAGGGAATTAAGATCCTACACTTCTTGGGGCAACGAACCCGCAGAGTGGCAACTAAGACCCAATGCAATCAAAAGTGAAAGTGAAAGTGTGTCGCACAGTTGTGTCTGACTCTTTGCAATTCCACGAGGCTCCTCTGTCCATAGAATTCTCCAGGCAAGAGGACTGGAGTGTGTTGCCATTTCCTTCTCTAGGGGATCTTCCTGACCCAGGGATCGAACCTGGGTCTCCTGCATTGCAAGCAGATTCTTTACCAACTGAGCCACTAGGGAAGCCCAATAAACACATAAATAAAGTTGAAAAAAAAAATAAAAGGAACTGGTAACATGTGCCTGGTTTGATTTTAGAATGCTACAGACTGATTACGTGATTGCTAGAACTCAGAAATGTCTGTAGTGGCTCTCCTATGCCTATCCCACCAAACAGCTGTACACCTATGCCAAGTATGTTGGCTATAGGGAGCAAATAACTTGTCACTTTAGTTCACAGATCTTCAGCTCAAGAACTGGACTCAGGAAGCTGTCACTGAGAGTCTGCCCTTACAGAGCCTCGTCTGCAGCGCCTGAACTTGACTTGGATGATGGAGCACTGCACCTTGTGTGAATGGATGCCATCCACAAGAGATATGTGGGAAGGGGTGAGTGTGATTTCCTTCCCAGGTAACACTAGTGGTAGAGAACCTACTTGCCAATGCAGGAGATGTAAGCGATGCCGCTGCAATCGTTTGGTTGGGAAAATCCCCTGGAGGAGGGTGTGGCAACCCACTCCAGTATTCTTGCCTGGAGAATTCCAGGGACAGAGGAGGCTGGTGGGCTACAGTCCATAGAGTCACAAAGAGTTGGACATGACTGAAGAGACTTAGCATGCACTCACGAGTATATTTTGCAAGTGGGATCAATATATATAACCTGTGGTCAGAGGGCAGGCTGTTGTGGTTTTACAGCATACCCACAATTTTTTTGACATTTTTCACCAAACGATGGAGTCTAATTCTCCTCCCTTTTAAATATAGGCTGGACTTTGTGACTCACTTCTAACAGAAGCAATGCCAGGTCATAAAAAGCAGTACACCTTCTCCCTGGTTCTCTTCTTCTCTTGGTGCATGTGTTGGGAGCCTTGAGCCACTGTATGGACTTGAGCCATCATGCTTGAGAGACCTTGTGGAGGAATCACATTCAGTTAGAGGTGCTCTGCCCTAGATGTTTCAGCTCTTTGAGACTTCCCAAATCTGGCACCAGATATATGAGTTGTTCATTCACTCAGTCATGTCTGATTCTTTTTGGACTGCAGCACACCAGGCTTCCCTGTCTTTCATCATCTCCCAGAGCTTGCTGAAACTCATGTCCATTGAGTCAGTGATGCCATCCAACTATCTCATCCTCTGTTGCCCCCTTCTCCTCCTGCCCTTAGTCTTTCCCAGCTGTGTGTCTTTTCCAACCAGGTGGCTCTTTGCATTAGGTGGCCAAAGGACTGGAATTTTAGCTTTAGCATCAGTCCTTCCAATGAATATTCAGAGTTGATTTCCTGTAGATTTGTGAGTTATGAGCCTTAAACATGACCCTGGCTAAGCCACCATCTGACTGCAGTCTCATGAGAAATCTCAAGCCAGAACAACCCAACTGAACTGTTCCTGATCTCCTGACCCACAGAATTATGAGAGATATTAATAATTAGTAACTATTGCTTTTAAGACACTAAATTTTGGGGTGATTTGTTAAGCAGCAATAGATAATCAGAACTTGGGGTACCAGTCACATTTTATTCTGTGTAAGTGGGAATCCCTGGGGTTCTTCAGCAAGATGGTAACCCAGGAGCGTGTGCAAAGCCAGTTGTCAGTGTGGGTTGACATGAGTATGTGCTTAGTCGCTCACTCATGGCCGACTCTTGCAACCCCATGGAGTGTAGCCTGCCAGGCTCCTCTGTCCATGGGATTTTCCAGGCAAGAATACTGGAGTGGGTTGCCATGCCCTCCTCCAGGGGATCTTCCCAGTTTAGGGATCGAACCCAGGTGTCCCGCATTGCAGGTGGATGTTTTACCATTGCAGGTGGTCTGAGCCACCATGGAGTTTTCCCCTGAAACATCCTCCCAACGCGTATACAGCTGATGCCCAGGGGCTGGCCTAGGAGGGGCTGTTTGCCAAGGATATGGGCAGGCTGTGATGCAGGGAACTGGGGTGTTCACACGCACGCATGTTACATGCCGCCAGGTTTTGGTAAACCTAGACGAGTTGAAGAATTCTAAATGCACACCTGGCTTTCTAGGTCATTATGAGGATGTATTTGTCAAGGTAAGAGAACAGGAGTTATTTAACACTTTGTCGGTTGCATTCAGAGTTTGAAATAGTTACATGGTAAGTAGGCTTCCATTTGGACTCTGCTCTGGGTTCTGCAAGTGTCAGGGTTGCTCCTGGCCTACCCCATCACCAGGGCCCATTTTAAACCAAGGAAAGCAACCCACAGCCCCCTGGACAAATCCCTGCCCACTGCATGTTTTTATACAGGCTGTGAGCTACCAGTGGGCTTTACTTTTAAAACAGCTTGTAAAAATCAAAACCAAATATTTCACAACATATATATATTTATATATATATGTGAAAATTACATGAAATTCAAACTTCTGTGCCCCATAAATTGTTTTATGAGAACACAGCCATGCTCACTCATTTATGTATTGGGCATGGCTGCTTTCACATTCTAACAGAATAGTGAGTCAACCCTATTGTGAGCAGACAGAGACTGTACAGCTCAGAAAGTGGAATATATTTACTGTCTGGCTCTTAGAGAAAGTTTGTCTGCTCGCTTCCTGGAGGAGCAGACAGACAGGAAGAAGGGAAGAGTCTTGCAGTTCTCACGTGGGGTGCATGATAGAAATACCTGCTGAGCACCTAAGCAGACCAGTGCCAGGGACCCACCCTCCGTATTTCTAGAATGCATTGGTCTGGGGTCTGGGTGCCTTCCAAACCTTCCCATGATTCTAATGAGAGCCAGAGCTGCGAGCCACTGGGCTGAGGGGATTGGATATCTGAGGGTCTGAATTTCCCAAATGTTCGGCAGAATAAGAACTTGTTCTTGCTTGCCCCAAGGCTCTGCAAGCTACCCAGTTACTCCGTTTGGCAGAAGATGGAGGGAGAGAAGAGTCATTGTTTCACACTGTAGAAGGAGGTATTAGCTAAGCTGTGTGTGAGCAAGCTAAGTGGCTTCACTTGTGTCTGACTCCTTGCAACCCTATAGATGGTAGCCTGCCAGGCTCCACTGTCAGTTCTCCAGGCAAGAATACTAGAGTGGGTTGTCAGATCCTCCTCCAGGGGATCTTATCCACCCAGGGATGGAACTCATGTTTCTTACATCTCTTGCATTGGCAGGTGGGTTCTTTACCACTAGTGCCACCTGGGAAGCCCTCAAACTAAGCTGCATTTGAACCTAAATCCTTGAACCGGTGCTTCAAACACATGTCCCCGGATGTCCCCAGCATTGTCCACATCACTCGGGCAGGCAGACTTTGCCTGCTATAGTAGGTACCCCCGCCGGGTCCCTTCTCAGGATTCACTCCAACAGGGAATCCTTACCCCATCTTTGCCGCGTGCACGCTGTAATTATTGGTGGTCTCGCAGGGAAGGAGAAAAGAGACAACTCTATCAGAATCCCATTCTCCCCCGGCACATTCAGCACCGTCAGCGGAGGCTGGCTCGGGGGCTGCAGGCCTGCTCTGCGCTATTATTGTGCCTGGCTTCAGCTCAGCATGACTCAACGCAGACAATATAGCCCACCGAGAGCACAGGGATGAACAGTAAATACGAAGCCTGGGATTTTTTTTTTTTCAAATCTTGTCAGTTTTCTCCTGATTTGTGTCCTTTATCCCAGCCCCCTCTGCTGTATAAGCTCCTCAAAGCTAATGCCCATAACGCCACCACCCACTGGTAGCAGCAGGCTACTGGACCGCGGCGGGGCCTCGCGGCAGAGCTTTCACAATGCCCGCCATTCTTCAGCGACCAGGACGTGTTAACCTAAGTGGCACCGGGTTGCTCCAACACCTTCCCCTCTGGTTTCTCTTTCCTCTGGGGACCAACAGCGAGTGGAGGAGTGCCGCCTCCCTGACTCGCATCGCTTGCCTCAAGGAGCCTACATCACATGCTCCCACCTGGCCGAGCTGGAACCGCCCCCGGCCCCCACCTGCTGAAAAAGCACAGGGAGACACTGGGCAATTATGGAGTGGAAAGATGATCGTCATCTCTACTGCCCCATTTAAAAAGTTAGAACTATTTCTCAAAGCTATTTCTTTGGCCTCCTGTGAATCCCAGCTCTCCAACTGCTTGTGGGATGACGTCACCCCAGGTACTCAGCGGAGCCCCGCCCCACCCCGCCCCGCCCCCAGGCTACTGGGAATGACGTCAGCAATGGGCATCTATCTGCTCTCCTGTCAATCACCAACGTGGGATGATGGCCGACGTTTTGCTCCCTTGAAACAGCCACAAGGAACATGTTATTATTCCGACCCTTGTACAGTTCTAATCAGTTTCCAAGGTCACTCGTGGCTCCCATTTAACTAAGAAATGTGCCTATTATCTCCACCTTGGCTACCATGAAGTCTGCCTCTACGCCAGGGGTCCCCAACCCTCCCTGCAAATAAGCCCGTGACGTGTTAGGAAGCCCACCACAGCGGGTGAGTGGTGGGTGAGCTGATCAAATCTTCATCTGTCCCTCTCCATCGCTCCCCATCACTGGTATTACCACCTGAAACATGTTTCCCTCCCCACCCCCTCAACCCCACCGCCCCTGTCCATGGAAAAAAATTATCTTCCATGAGACCGGTCCCTGTTGCCAAAAAGGCTGGGGCTGCAGCTCTACCCACTCCCCATCTCAGAACCCGCTGGGGAGGCCAGAACTGTGTGGAAACGTACATGCCTTTGACATAGATGACTAGATGCTTCAGGGAAACAGCAAGGGCAGTTGAGGGCTGGAAATGCAGTGCTCTCATGAACTCTTGCAGCATGCAATTCACATTAACTGAGAATACTTAAATTCGGTTCTGTGACAGTGTCAGCTTGTGGGGGCTTATAAAACCATAACATCACAGGAGTTATTGGCAAAGGAGCCAGGGAAGGGACACCTGAAGTACCTGCTGCTGGTGGGTGAGGGTCTGCTCAGGGGGAGAAAGCCAGGGGTCCAGCTCCTCTTAACATGAAATATGAATTTTGATATTTTTGCTTCAAGAAGAAACATTTAATGATCGCCCAACTGCATATCTAGAAGTTGATGGCTCTATCTGGTGTGAACTTTATTATCAATTCATGGGGATTTGTTTGGGGTTATGAAGATCCAACAGGAAAGAGGAGGTGGTGATAGAAATGAGACTGGCCTCCCCAGGTGGCACGGTCCTTCCCACTGCAGCGCCCAGCACTGCTGGGTCAGGTGCGGGCACCCGCTCGGCAGGGTCCACAGAAGTGTGCTCCGTTCCAAAAACAGTAATGCCTCTGACAGAATGTCAGCACGTTCAGGCTTTGATTTGTATTCAATGGAGGGTAACCTATTCACCTTTCTCCTTTGCCTTTATCAATCCTAAAGGAAATCAACCCTGAATATTCATTGGAAGGACGGATGCTGACGCTGAAGCCCCAATACTTTGGCCACCTGATGCAAACAGCCAACTTGTTGGAAAAGACCGTGATGCTGGGAAAGACTGAAGGCAGGAGGAGAAGAGATCAACCAAGGGTGAGATGGCATCACCAATTCAATGGACATGAGTTTGAGCAAACCAAGCAAAGGGAGAGTTTAACAGATACCTGGAACATCCCAGCTAACTCACTCCTCCGCACATCCAAAAGCACGTATACTTGGTCTCGTATTTGCACTATTCTTACCCCCCCCCCTCTTTTTTTCTTTTTTTGGCCACACTGTGTGGCTTGTGGGATCTTAGTTCACCAGTCAGGGATTGAACCTGGGCCCCCTGAATTGGAAGCTGGGAGCCTTAATCACTGACTGCCAGGGATGTCCCTATACTCTTTAAGCATGGTTGTATCTAAGAGTTTTTAAGATAATGTTTCTTTGATGGAATATTAGGTGTTATTTGAGACTCACCAAGAAGATGTCCCAAGAAAATGTACAGAGATTCTGCTATACTTTATTCCATATCATGTTACAAGAAAACAACAGTGACAGCTGACAAACCATTACGTCTTTCATAATACAGACAAATTACAATTGGTAACAAATATGCAACATGTATTATTCCATTCTCCTTTACTATGTGTCGTTTTGAAGGATAACAGTTTTCTGAATGATGCTAGCTCATTTCTTAGGTACCAACCGCCTGTTAGGAAGTACACATTTCAGTGTATCATATATATATATAAAAAAAAGATAAAAGAAAAATTTAAAAAATCCACTCCCAACTAGAGACTTTAGATTTCGTATGTGCCTCTAAAATATGCTGCTATAGGAAGTGACTGAGGAGACTGCTTATTTGATTTGACTTTGTTTGGTTTGGTTTTTGGTGTCTGAGAAATTTACAAGGCAGTAGCGTGTATGGTTTCCTCTGCCTACAAGCTGGGAAGGGAGATGGAAGTTCTATGCAATTATGCAGCATATTCCTATGTATAAGGGGCAGGCAATAATCTACCCCCGTATGTACAGCCTAAACATCCTCTTATATAACAAAGATTACAAAACCAGTAATATTCACAGATGATTATCTTGTGTAGACTCATTACCTAAGGTATTGATCACACTGGCTATCATGTACACACTGAGGAAAGGATACCAAGAGACCGTGCTTTCTGCAAGCTTGGCGGCTCCTCAGGGGACTCTTCTCGTCAGTCTTGGGAGGTAGGAATAGCTTCTCACCCTTGGGTCACTGGATGGACAGCCATTCCCACCTTATACCCCTGTTTTTTTTTTTTTTTTTCTGAGTACTGCATACATTTTGTTTTTCCACGTCCTGTGTATCTTGTATTTTTAAGTCAACCAAACTCTTCCTTCAAGACAATGGAAACGAAGTCCCAGGTTTCCTTTCGGAGCACTGTGTGTGCAGTCGTGTGGATATAGCTACCATGCTAACATGTTCTAACTATTCCAGCTGTTTGAACTGAAGCTACTCCTTCATATAAAAATATCTCACAAAACATTCCAGTGCTTTCTCAACAGAATAATCAATCTGCTCATGAACACAGTCTGGAGTGATTTTCATGGCTGTCCTCAGTGAGAGGAGGGGAAAAAAAGGAAAAGGTAGTTGCAAGTGGGAGAGGAAAGAGAAGGAAACTTTGGATGTCCTGTACCAGCGGCAAGCAAGGGGAACCAGAAGTCTCCTAAGTGAGACCCTTCTGAAACACGTCATTGTAATAAAACATATTCCTTCTACTGAGAAGTATCACATTTCATTTTGCAAGAGAAACTGTCAGTAATAGGGTCATAGATCTGTGCATAACTTAACATTTCTAACTGAAGTCTTTAAACATTAAATATCTTCAAATTTTCAAGTTAGAAAGCTTATTATGTAGCAAGACTTCATCATCAGTTGCCCTTGGTTTAAACTTCATTAAGTACAAAAGCTGTGCCTCTCCCGCAGAATGAATAATTCAAACAAATCACAGGAGAGGCTTGTTTTCTGATTGCAGGTCAAGTTTTCTTTCCATGTTTACTTTAAGAAATCCTAACGTAAATACACATTAAGTCAAAATCCCTCTGCAGACTTCCAAAGAGTTGGAATGTGTGGAAGAAGAACAGGAAGGAGTTCTAGGTGGCAAAGATTAAACATTTGGATAGCCTTGGATAACTTTTCCTCTCTTTAAAATCAAGCAGTAAATGGCTTAGCACTTAGAAGCTTACAATGATTGCTACTTTGGGGACAAGATGGACTGTGACCTTAACATCTATCTTCACATCCCATTCCAGGGAAAGTACCGTTTTAATGTTAAGAAATTCTGGGTCGGATTTCCTATGTGTACTGGGTTTGACCACAGAAAAGCTTTTCCTTCACCTGATGCGCAGGGCAAAGTCTTTGTCAAGCTGGCTGGTAATTCCTATTCTTGACCCAAGAAAGTGCTACTCTCCTAACAGGAAATGTAAAACAAGGTACACGCCAGGATTTCCATAGGAACTGGTGTCCTGAGGAGCTAGGTTTCAGGCTCTAGATGAAGCTTCCTAACTTCCCCATTAGCCTGTGTTATTTGGCATCTGCAGCAGGGGCTGCCCCACCAGGACAGATCTGTGCCAGGCAGCGATCCCTGTGGATCCAAGTCCGCATATGCAGTCCACATCTCGTGCCGTGTCACATATTCGCCTTCATCCTCCAAGGTCTCTCAGCTTCTTAAACAAGGGAAGCCGGGCCTTTCTATTCCCCACCCCTTTCCATCTTTAAAGTAAGACTCCTGCCTTGTTTCTAACACCTGCATCCGTACAGTTATTCCCGGAGACCATTTACAGTTAGGGTACCCAATGATGCCTTCCAATCAGCTTGGAATGTTTAAAATTAAAAAAAAAAATGTGGTTCAAAGGTGCTTTGGTGTAAACGGGAAAATTTCACACTCTGGATAACTTGGTAATCTGCTTTTTCAATGTTGACTAGTAAAGACAGTATTCGGGGCTCATCCAGAAGATATAATTCTTTTTGCACCCACGATTTAAATGTTCTGTTCCTCACTTTTCACCATTTAGAAAATACAAAGCATAACAAAGTGGATGGAAAAAATAAGATGTTACAAGACCCAGAAAACATGTAAAAAGTTACCTCAATTTCCAGAGGTTCAAAAGGAAGCGATTTATCCCTGTCTTTGTTCTTAATGTTTCCTATTTGTTTCTTCACTTCCAGCCTGCTCGGAGAACAGTCATGCTGTGTGGTTTGAAAATGCTAAGCAGATTCCGATATCGTATATAAATGTGCAGTTGTTTCCGAGGGGCGGAAAAAAAAAGCACATTTGCAAACGTTCTCAAAAGGGAAGAGACAAGTGGTGCTCCACCGCCAGAGACTAAGTTGTCAAGTCAGTCAGAGAACATGGGTTTGCTTCGCTACAATTTTCCTTCCTGGTGGCTGCAAAATGTGTACTGTTCTCAAAGAAAACACACATTGTTTTATGCCACTGTGTGGCTTTCAAGTACAGACATTACTGAAGAAGTGTGAACACCGAGTGTGTTGTCTTAATGTATTTAAGACATGGCTGGTGAAAGCATAAAAACCTTTACAGAGACGCTGCGGTGCAGAGGGAAATCAAACAAAATCAAACACAAAAGACTGAAAAGAATACATGCCATGTATCAGTAAGCAAAACTTAATCTTCACATAGTTCTTGGAAATCACAAGGTATCCAAATGCGTGCAAGGTTTTAAATAAATTGCGGAGAAAACAGGGTCTTGCCAGCTTCAATTTTCTTCTAAGTGAAATCCACCCCAGGGAGTGAAAGGAAACTGATCCATGAATCCCTTCATATTATTGGCCACTTCATTAATTTTTTTTTTCTCCCCAGAACGATGACAACTTAATCCTGGAAGGAGGAAAAGAGAAAACTGTTATATGTTAAAAAACAAAACAAACAAATCTTACAGCATTCTTTTTCCAAAATCACACAAGACATCGAAAATGCTCAGGACAAAGTGAGCCTGTCCATTTTTTCCCCACAGCTACCTTGAGCATTCTCTGTAGCCAAGACAGTTCTTATAATACGATAAACAAATGTTCTGATTGCATTTTCTTCCATTAAAATAATTCAACTCCATGAATTCAAATGGTCTAACCTCCTCTTGGATTATTTAGAGAAAAAGAAATTCAGCAAATCTCCTTCCCCAAGTCATTAGCACTAATACTGGTCTTAATTAAGTGCCTGTGGCATCATACAGATCATTAAAAGGACAGATCGTATTCATTTTTTGGGCACGAAATAGAAAAATGGATCACATTCTTTCTTTTTTCCTTTTAAATCCAGCTGCATGTAAGTCCACGGTGCCGACTATCAGACCTAGTTTCAGCAGAATGAAAATTGGCCAGCATGACCTGAATTGCTAGGCTCTTCCCACCACCCTGCATACAACTGTGGGTTTCCAGTGATGCCTGCTTAAATTTGGTAACTGCTTCCGAATGGAATGTGAATCATTCCAGAAGAAAGGAGGAATGTTCACTCTGCTTCTCTCTCTGTTTCTTTTTGGCTCTTCAGCATTTTCATTGAGTTTCTAGGATAGGAAAAGAATGTCTTGCTAGGAAGGGTGAAAAGAAATGCTGCCAAGGTCAAGGCACACAGCCGAGAGATTCTATCCATCAGCTCCATGGAGGCCCAGGACCAACTCATTATCTCAGTAGAGAAGCTGGAGGTCACCTGTCCCCTTCCACAGTGCCACATGGTCCCCTTCCTGTGCAGACAGGACCCCACGGCCCCTGTCGAGACCTCATAGTACAGTTGCCCTACCGTGTCATCCTGAATGGCACGTCCTTGACCAAGGAAGCAGAAAGCTCCCATCTGACAGTGAACAACCATTAGAATAGTATCCTTTCTGCCCTCTACTCATCCCCCTCCCCCCACCTACTATGAGGATTTTTAAAAGGTTAACTTTCCACCTTGTTTTAAAAATTGACATGAAATTCATATAACACAAAATTAACCATCTTACAAGTGTACAACCCCTGAGTTGGGAAGATCCTGTGGAGAAGGAAATGGCAACCCACTCCAGTATTCTTGCCTAGAAAATCCCATGGACAGAGGAGCCTGGCGGGCTACAGTCCATGAGGTTGCAAAGAGTCGGACACGACTCAGCGACTGAGCATGCTCCCAGAGTATGTAATTAACTGGCACTTAGTGCCTTCACAACGCTGTGCAACTGGCACCTCTATTTAATTCCAAAACACTTCTGTCACCCCCAAAGGATAGCTTATATTCTTTACTTATACTTCTTGTATCCTTTACTCCCATTCTTCCCTTGCCCCAGCCTCTGGCAGCAATGAATCTACTTTCTGTCTCTACATATGTACCTATTCTGGAAATTTCATGTAAATGGAATCATATAATATGTGATGTCTGGTTTCTTTGACTTAACATAATGTTCCTAAAGTTCACCCATGTTGTAGCTTGTCCCAGTACCTCATTCCTTTTTATGGCTGAATAATATTCCATTATATGAATATAAGACATTATGTTTATCGATTCATGAATTGATGTATATTTGGGTTACTTTCAACTTTTGGCTATTGTGAATAGTCCTGCTATGAACATGCACATACAAATATTTGTTTGACTCCCTGGGTAACAATTAGAAGTGGAATTGCTGGGCCATACAGTAATTCTGTTTAGCTTCTTGCTGCTGCTAAGTCGCTTCGGTCGTGTCTGACTCTGTGCGACCCCATATACGGCAGCCCACCAGGCTCCCCCATCCCTGGGTCTCTCCAGGCAAGAACACTGGAGTGGGTTGCCATTTCCTTCTCCAATGCAGGAAAGTGAAAAGTGAAAGTGAAAGTGAAGTCGCTCAGTCGTATCCGACTCTTAGCGACCTCATGGACTGCAGCCCACCAGGCTCCTCCGTCCATGGGATTTTCTAGGCAATAGTACTGGAGTGGGGTGCCATTGCCTTCTCCGTTAGCTTCTTGAGGAACTGGCAAATCATTTTCCACAGTGGCTGCAACATTTTATAATCCCACCAGAAATACACAAAGGTTCTAATTTCTCCACAGCCTTGCTAACATTTGGTATTTTCTGTTTTTTTGTGTGTTTGCTTTTTCTTAATTATAGAAAAACTAGTGGATGTGAACTGGTATCTCACTGTGATTTTGATTTGCATTCCCCTTATGACTGGTGATGCTTAACACCTTTTCATGTGCTTGTTGGCCATCTGTATATTTCATTTGAAGAAATATATATTTTTATTTTTTAATTTTTTTTTTAAATTGGGCTGTTTGTTGTTGAGTTATAGGAGTTTTTAAAAAATATATATTTTGGATGGTAATCTCTTGATTTGCAAATATATACTCCCATTCTGTGGGATGCCTTTTTAGTGTATTGATAGTGTATTGATAGTGTCCTTTGATGTACAAACAATTTAATTTTGATGATGTCCATCTTATCCATTTTTTTTTCTTTTGTTGCTTGTGGTTTTTTAGTGTGTTAGTGGCTCAGTTGTGTCAAACTCTTTGTGATCACATGGACTGTAGCCTGCCAGGCTCTTCTATTCATGGAATTCTATCCAGGCAAGAATACTAGAGTGGGTTGCCATTCCCTTCTCCAGGGGATCTTCCTGACCCAGGGACTGAACCCAGGTCTCCTGCACTTCGGGCAGATTCTTTACTGTCTGAGCCACCTGAGAGGTCCATGTCATATCTAAAACTCCATTGTCAAATCTAAGATCATGAAGACTCACCCCTATTGTTTTCTTCTAAGAGATGCCAGTTCTTCCAGGAGGCCTGTCCACCCTGGCCAAACAGGAGTCGGGGTTTGTCCTGACGTCTGCTTGCCAAGACAGAGTTCCGACAGCCACACCCAGGTGAAGCAGTCATTACTCGGCTCTCCTCCACTCCACCACTTTTACTGGCAGAATGCAGACCTGGCCCCCAAGCTGACCTTTTGAATTAGAGACTTCATGCAGTGTTCCTGATGTGTGGGGGCATTTACTGTGGGGGAGCGCCTAGGAGCGTCACTGTGTTCCTGAGTAGGCTTGGTTTTGTTGGCCATCATGTCCCTAGAGTATAGCCCAGATCCAGGGCAGGTCCTCAGCAAACAACTGCAGTTTGAACAGGAAGGAGAAAGGTAGACTTGGAGACCCTGGGAGTGGAATATGTTCTCAGATGTTAAACTCCCCCTGGCATGGTGACAGGGGGCAAATGCTGTGCCTCTGCTGTTGCTTAAAGACCGAAGGGCTGGGAACAGATCAGGCCATCTCCAGATACCCTGCAGGCTGAGAAGCCTGGGTCCAATTAACACCTGCCTATAGGCTGAACTTTTTTTTTTTTTTAACTCCATGACATTCTCTTTGAAAGAAAGAAATGACTTGATTTGCAGTATATTTGACTTCGGGCTTCCCAGGTGGCTGGAGTGGTAAAGAACCCACCTGCCAATGCAGGAGGTGTAAGAGATGCGAGTTCAATCCCTGGGTCAGGACAATCCCTTGGAGGAGGGCATGGTAAGCCACTCCAGTGTTCTTGCCTGGGAAATCCCATGGATAGAGGAGCCTGGCGGACTACAATCCATGGGCCTTCTAAAGAGTTGGACATGACTGAAGCGATGTAGTACGCACGCATATTTGATTTCATGTAACCATAAATTGTCCACAGCATGTAACTGTCCTACTGGACTGATTTCAGAGACACATTGATTGTTTGTGTCCTTGCCTTTGCCCTGATTCTTTGGCCATAAATTCTAGGAGAATCCTACGGACCTAACCCAGGGCATAAGCAGAGTTGGGGAATAAAGGATAAACATACTAATTGTAATTGGATAGTAAGTGGTGAAAACAGTGATGATGAAAAGTCTATTACTTAGGTTGAGGCTCAGACATTCAATGGAAGGAGCCAATAATATGAAAAGAAGGGAGGTGCCCGTGAGAGCTAGACTCTTTCCCATCTCTATGAGAAGCTGAGCCCAAGCTGTGCCCGCTTCGCTGCCTGACGCTGGTCACCGGCAGCTCGGATGGCCATTCTTCATCCTTGGGCAGCATCAGCATCCATTTCAGATTTTAAGGACTGCATATGAGGTAGAAAAAGTCCCTAAAGTCTAAATGTAGTCATGCATTTGACAGGTGGGGATAGGGACGAAGGAGAGATGGCACACCGCATTCATAGGGAAGCAAGGTACAATAGCAAAATCCTGCCCTTACATTTATGCGAGAGATTATTCAAATGCACTGCACACATAACAAAAATGAAACTGAACATCAATGATAGGCTCAACTACATGCACATCAACTCCGAGGTCTAGAAACCATAAGATTAACAGATACCATTGGTATCCTGCTTTCTGTTTTCACAACGTTCTTTCTCTAGAAACGAATGTTTTAAAGCGGAAATTGCATTTTATTGATAAAATCCTTATTCAGAAATATCTACATAGAACTTCTCGGCTATAAATATTAATTAATTGGATCGCTGGTACCCATAATGCAACTTTGCTCTGACCCATGTGCCCTATGAACTAGATATTTTTTGGATTCAATTTTCTTAAAACCAACTGTCAGCGTCATGTGATGGAAGAGATGAAAAATGAAAATGAGCAGCCCCGCTGTGCAGGTGGGTGACCTGTGGGAGAGAGTCTGCCTGGTAGGGTTTTTACACGAACCATCAGACACAGACCAATTGATTAGATCATCTCATACCCGCCACCAACTAGGCTCAAGAGACTAATTAGAGAGAGTACTGCCTGCGCAGGCACCCCATTGACACCTAATTTGCTCAGCCAAAGCCTTTGGGGAAAATGTATTATCTCTGCAGCCGCACTTCATGCATTTCTGATTTGAGGCATAAGCAAGGAGCGCTTCATCACTCTTTTGAGCAAACTGAATGTAGAAGCCCTTAAGTGCTCAATGCAAGCAAACAGACCCAAATTAAAAACGGGCCAGGCTCTTTCTAATTCCCTCTGTGCTCCCTGTTAAATCTCTATGTGTACACACACACACACACACACCCACACACACGTGCACACGTGCAGTTTACATGCTGGCGGGACAACACAGCCCAAGGAGCCCAGCTCAGGGTGCCTGTACCAGATGGTCTTTCACTGGCCTCTTTACCCACTCGAAGGTTCTATGTTTGTTTTATTTTCCATTTTTTTTTTAACCCTGCTGCACTGCCCCTCCACAAAGTATTCCTTTTTTCTACAGGAAGGCTCTGCCCCATTTTTTGCCACCCCCCCCAAGCCTCACTGGAGAGAAGTGATTATTTTTCCTCCAAATTAAAACAACTGTAGGTTTTCCTTTCATCCCCTAAATTGTGAAGGGGATATTCACCAGGATGTATGTGAAGCTGCAGGGTAATCCACTCATTTCTATTTGAGGGAATTCTTTGTAAAGATGCCTAACAGAAAGGGAAAAAATTTGATAGGAAACTGCCTTGTGGTAGCAAAGACAGTACAGAATTATAAAATAGTTAGCCTCCCTTCAAGAAAACCAGTGTGTGCTATTTGACCATCTTTATCTTTTATCTACTTCTCATCTAGAACAAAACTAATTCCATTATTCCCTTCACTTCAAATGTAGTACCCAAAAGACCAGCATGTAAGGAGGAATTTAAAGATAGGTATATAATTAATCACATGCTTACAAAAAGGAAATAAAAATGAAAAGTTCAGGCAATATGGGAAAAACAGAGTATCTTTGTCCCAAATCTAGTGGCTAGAGGGAATGAATTTCCATAATGCTGGAATAAAATTAGAAAGGAAAAAAAAAAAAGAAACAGAACCTGCTATGGTGTGTTCTGCTGCTGCTGCTGCTAAGTAGCATCAGTCGTGACCGACTCTGTGTGACCCCATAGACCGCAGCCCACCAGGCTCCCCCGTCCCTGGGATTCTCCAGGCAAGAACACTGGAGTGGGTTGCCATTTCCTTTTCCAATGCATGAAAGTGAAAAATGAAAGTGAAGTCGCTCAGTCGTGTCCGACTTTTTGACCCCATGGACTGCGTGGACTTAATGATTTTACGCCTTTCCACTCATATATTGGATGAATTATTTTACCCATGTGTTCTGGTAAATTACAATTCTGTTTTGTGTGAAGTCACTTCAGTAGTATCCAACTCTTTGTGACCCCATGGACTGTAGCCCACCAGGCTCCTCTGTCCATGGGATTCTCCAGGCAAGAATACTGGAGTGGGTTGCCATTTCTTCCTCCAGGGGATCTTCCTGACCCAGGGATCGAACCCGTGTCTCCTGCCCTGAAGGTGAATTCTTTACCTGTTGAGCCACCAGGGAAGCCTCCTTGTAATTTTCACATTTATCTTATTCTTAAGAATTTGATGAACATTTGGGGGGATCAGTTTCGTTGTCTACTTTTGAAACCAGCATTCACAGTTGGCCTAAAGTGGGCCTTCCAGTAGTCAGAGGACTCCAGAGGTCATTGGAGTGATTATCTTTCTGAAGGCATATGGAGAGTGGTTGTAGGGGAGATGTTTGAAAATAGTTAAAAAATCAGGGCCTCAACAAACACACAAGCACCTACAGAATTTCTTCTGACTTAATGAAAGAAGAAAAAAAAAAAGACCAGAAAGCTTTTCTTCCCCAAGTACCATATTAATAAGATTCACATGAAAAATATCCAGGGAAAAAAGAAAAACAAACCAAAAACCCACCAGGCTGTGCCATTTTGAATTTGATTTTGCTTAAAATTCTAAACTGAAACAATCAAATTAATCTTTTGTAGCTAATTAATCCTCCAGCAGAGCTTGCTACTGTAGAAAATTCAGTTCAGTTTAGTTGCTCAGTCGTGTCCGACTCTTTGCGACCCCATGAATCGCAGCACACCAGGCCTCCCTGTCCATCACCAACTCCCGGAGTTCACTGAGACTCACGTCCATCGAGTCAGTGATGCCATCCAGCCATCTCATCCTCTGTCGTCCCCTTCTCCTCCTGCCCCCAATCCCTCCCAGCATCAGAGTCTTTTCCAATGAGTCAACTCTTCGCTGTAGAAAATTAAGTCCACACAAATAAGGTTGCTAAACCCCAAGCACGGAGGCAACTATGAACCTCTCTGAAGTAGAAATATCATGTATATATACAAATATACACATATATGACACATGGACTCAGCTGTATTTATACAACATATACACTCAAATTTTACCCTGTAGATTTTATAGGAATGTTGGACTCAAAATGATATATTTTAAACTTCACACAGAATTCCAAAGATCTAGGGACGGTTTAATTTGTTCATTTTTTTTTTTTTTTTTTGGTGAGTTTAATTATGCTGTGACTTGGCTAGAAATATAGGTTTTCTTTGAGAACATCTGAAATCAGTGATTTCCAGGGACTCTGACATTGCACTGAAGCTGCTTGGGGCGGGTCGGGGGGGAGAAATGCTATGAGACAGAAGGGAGCAGAAAATGAGTCAGACCTGCTTCTGTAACTTGTTTCTGATTTGTGATAATCCCTGCAGTACTCCCCAGAAGAGAACGCATCTTTGAGACTAACAAGAGAATATTAATTAAAACGAATGTAGAGATAGCTGGGCTTTGTTTTAAGCTTAACAGAAGGTCCATCACTCAAAATAGCCCAAATCCTTTAAGTTGAAAGCTGTTTGGTAACACCCATATGGATGCACAATGCACTAATTGCAGCGACTTTGCACATTTTAAGCTTCTTGCCAAAGTGGTGATTTTAATTAAAAATTTTTAGGCAAAGCTTTAAGTCTAAAGCTTTTAAAAACAAAGCATTTCTTGTACAGGGAGACTGACTTTACATATCATTTTAATAATCATCATTATCAACAAACATTTATTGAAATCCTCATTAAAGACCAGGCATTATATGATATGTAATTAGCCGAGTTTGAAAAGAATCTCTAGTTTAATGGTGTGACTGCTTATTAAATCAGATTTATGTAAATGTGAAACACTACTCGTATTTTTGACACATGTGGATTAAAGGACAGCAATCCTGGGAGTACGTCCTATCTCAGTAAAGGCAAAAAGTGTGCAGGGGAAGTGCTGGGGTCTTCGAGAGTCACCAAGGCATATTTTAATCTTTTAAAGATTCATATATATAGTCAATCATATATAATCATAAATATATAAAAATCATATATATAATCATATACACACATATGCATATATACATGTAATCTAAGGTGGAAATACCTCATAGAAATACTTTTAATGACAAAGTTAAGAATAAGAAAGCCTTCACCAAAGTGGCTTATTCTTTTTTTTAAGATTTTTTTTGGTGTGAATGATTTTTTTTTAAAGTCTTTATCTTTAATTCTGCTTAGAATATTGCAATTTGTTTAATTTTGTTACAATATTAATTTTATAATGATTCATTACAAATATAATTGTAAAATTTAACTTTGTTACAATATTGCTTCTGTCTTATGTTTTGGTTTTTGGGACACAAGGCATGTGGGATATTAGTTCCCTGACCGGGGATCGAACCTGCACCCCCTGCATTGGAAGGGGAGGTCTCAAACACTGGACCACCAGACAAGTCCCACTGCGGCTTATTCTTTTCAAGGATTTCATATGTGAAGCTTTATTTGTTCGGCATACCTTTATAATTGACTGGTTCCAAGTGGGTATAAGTTAATTAAACAGAATTCTGACCCCTTCGCCTTCCTTATATATTACAGTCCTACCAAACTATATTTAAATAAACCAAAGTCATGTAACCCAGCAGTGTGTGCATTTTTTACAACTTAAAACACACACACACAAATCTCATAAAACCACTTCTAAGTATTTAGCAGTCAGAGAAACACGAGAGTTCATGTCTGACTTTAATTAAAAGATCTGAAAGGAGATGTGACTTCATTTTGGGTGGATTTTTTTTTTTCTTTCAAATTAAAAGCTGTCTAGTTATTACTGTCCAAAGTGTTGAAGCACAAGAAAATTTCATGCTAAGGGTTTTTTTTTTTAATTCAATATATATGATCACCTACAATTTGAATCTGTCTCATGAATCATCTTATTCAGCAGAAATCTGCAAAGCTAAAACGTATTTCTAGATCACATTTGATTGGTAAATAGAGAACAGTGTCAGCATAAACCAGAAGTCGTGTTGGTTCATGCGAGCGAGTTCCTGCTGGTCTTACAGTTTTGAGCCACTAAGTCACAGCAGCCGTTGTGCAAGAGATACAAACACACACATTTGCGTGCAAGCTGAAAGGGTCTACAGTACTGTACACGCTGTCTGCTTTCATCTCGGCTTGCTTTGGCCACCCCTGGTATTGTTTATTGTATAGTTCTCCTGGGTCTCTGCACATTTTGCCCTTTCGATCCAAATTTGGCAGCCTCAATCCTTCTACCAAACTTCCTTCACCTGTAAACTATGCTAGTATTTTGAGTAGTTTTTTCATAGCTCTTGTGAGTGCTATGTGCTATAGACTGAATCTCTGTATCCCCCCTCAAATTCATAGGTTGAAACCTAAGCCCCAGTGTGATGGTATTTCACGTGGAGTCCATGTGAATGGGATTAGTGCCCTTATATAGAGATTCCGGGCTTTCTTGGTGGCTCAGAGGTAAAGAATTTGCCTTCCAAAGCAGGAGACGCAAGAGATATGGGTTTGATCCCCAGCTCAGAAGATCTCCTGGAGGAGGAAATGGCAACCCGCTCCAGGAAACATGATGGGCCACAGTCCATGGGGTCGCAAAGAGTTGTACATGACTTACCGACTTAGCGACTAAACAACTAAGAGATCCCAGAGAGCTCTCTCGTCCCTTTGTCAAGCTGAGGACTCAGCAAGGAGCGGGAGGAGGGTCCTCCCTAGACACTAGATCTGCTGGTGCCTAGACTTTGGACTTCCAAGCCTCAAAGACTGTGAGAAAGAAATTTCTATTGTTTAGAAATCACTGTGTCTATGGCATTCTGTTATAGCAGCTCAAACATACTAAAACACTATGTTGAATACTTTGAGTGTTTTGCACCTTACTCTCTTTCTTCCTGTAAACTGCACAATTTTTACTGTGGCAGTTTGCCAAACATAGTTAGGAACACATATGTCATATCATAAGAGAAACGTCTATTCTTGTGGGGCACAATCTGATACTGTCACAAAGTAACACGTTGTGGACATGACCACAACACATCATTTCCACCAGGAAATGTCTGCTGACAGCGAGGATGGTCCAACAAGGTCATGTGAAGGATTCGGACACTGGACACCCAGCTGAGCTCCCCACCAACTCTTTCCCGTGTTCACCATATGAACACTGCTGCTGCTGCTGCTCAGTCGCGTCAGTCGTGTCCGACTCCGTGCGACCCCATAGACGGCAGCCCACCAGGCTCCCCCGTCCCTGGGATTCTCCAGGCAAGAACACTGGAGTGGGTTGCCATTTCCTTCTCCAATGCATAAAAGTGAAAAGTGAAAGTGAAGTCGCTCAGTCGTGTCTGACCCTCAGCGACCCCATCGACTGCAGCCTACCAGGCTCCTCCGTCCATGGGATTTTCCAGGCAAGAGTACTGGAGTGGGGTGCCATTGCCTTCTCCGATGAACAGTGGTACTGAACGACAAACCACCGAGGGCTGATTGATGGAAGTTCAGACTCTCCACAAGCAAAGTCATCTGATACATGTGTGTGCGTCTGCCCACTCAGTCGTGTCCAACTCTTTGTGACCCCATGGACTATAGCCCACCAGGCTCCTGTCCATGGGATTTTTCAAGCAAGAATACTGGAGTGGGTTGCTATTTCCTCCTCCAGGGGATCTTCCCAACCCAGGGATCAAAAGTATCTCCTGTGTCTCCTGCACTGACAGGTGGATTCTTTACCACTGAACCACCTGGGAAGTATCATCTGATATGTATGTCCCCCCAAATCATAATATGATATTTTAAAGGATTTTGAGACTGGTTATCCCATCATAACAAGCTGCTGTATTTCTCTCCTACCTAAGACAAGTTCTGAGAATATGTAATAGATTTGGGACACGTATATCATTATGAGAAATAAATAGCAACTTTTTGTGCACATGTAGCATTTCTGTGTATCTTCTCACTTAAAGAATGTGCCTGAAAAATAGTACCATAACCCTAAGAGGAGAACAGATTTTATAAACTGGGCTTTCAAAAAAGTTCTAGTCACTGGTTCCAGTGTCTCCTGACATACCAGCCGCAGGAGGTATATTCCTAGTCTAAGGACCCAGAGCGTTCACTATAGGAAGCACAGCCTCTACAGGAACTGGGATGGCCAATGTCCCACTCTGTCAGGACTGAAGGAGTTTCCAGGATTCGGGACTTCCAATTTCAAATCTGGGGTAAACCAGAGGGAGTTGGTCACCCTGATAGGAACAACAGGATTGATATGTTGTTATTTCCAAGTTGATTATAAAAACAGAGCCAGCCAGCTTTGCACTTTACTGTATGAACTCGAATATGCTGATGTTCCAATCCCAAATTGTGAGCCACAAGAGTAAGACAAAGGTTCCACATAAAGAATGGCAAAGGATCTGTTGAAAAGAAGGTGGGAACTGAACCTACAGCCTTCTCTCCTCTCAGCCCCTCAAAGGATTTGTCATTTATCTCTCTGAATCTGTATTTCAGGCTTTCCTCTGTAAGTGTTTTATTGACGCCACAGCAGATCACATTGTGTTCTAATGAGGTTGCTGAATTCAAGACCATCAACTTGCTCCTCACCGCAGTTCTCAGCTGCACTTCCAATAAATCCATCTGTTTAAATTCACATATGCCCATGTGGTGCTGCATGGAGGAGATGGCTAAGGCCACCACTCTCAAGTGACACGAAGTGCAAACATCCCCTGAATCTTTGTGGCAAATGACACCACACACACTGACCAGGGGCTGAGCCTGCCTACTTCAATTCAGGAGACACTGAGCATCTATTTGTAAAGCAGTCCAGTGTTTAGTGGGGGAAGAGACTGTGACAGACTATTAAAGTGAGGTCCCAGGGCTGTTCTGAAGCTGGCATGAACTGGTTTGTGAGACAGCCTGATGTTGACATTTTCAGGAATTTTGCAAGCTGTTGTTAAACACAGCCACCCTTGAAACTGGCAATGGAAGGAGGTGTATTTACATCATGGGATACGGACTACTGACCAATCAGGGCTTTTCTGCTCTTTCTGGGGAGAGGGTGGTTAAACATTACCAGCACCTCCCTGCTGCCCTCGACCATTGCCAGGACAACAACCACCTCTCAGTCAGTGGAAAGTAACAGTGCTATCCCAGAGGGACCGAGGCAGTGAGGAAGAAGTGGGCTTTGAGAGATGAATAAAAGTTTAGGGCCTCCCTGGTGGCTCAGTGGTAAAAAATCCGCCTGCCAATGCAGGAGACAGGGGTTTGACCCCTGATCCGGAAAGATTTCACGTGCCACGATGCAACTAAGCCCGTGCACACAGCCACTGAGCTGGGCTCTAGAGCCTGCGGAACTGCAGCCCCTGAAGCCCACATGACCTAGAGCCAGTGGTCTGCAACAAGAAAATCTAGAAAGATTGTTCTGACGAGCCTACATGCAGGGCGGCAAAGCAGACACAGACGTAAAGAACAGACTTTGGACTCAGTGGAAAAGGAGAGGATGGGATGATTTGAGAGAACAGCATTGAAACATACACATTACCATGTGTAAAGCAGCCAGTGGGAGTTTGATGTATGACGCAGGGCACCCGAAGCGGGTGCTCTGTGACAGCCTGAAGGGATGGGCTGGGGAGGGAGGCGGGAGAGGAGTTCAGGATGGAGGGGACACATGCTGATATACGGCAAAACCATCATAATATCGTAAAGTAATTATCCTCCAATTAGAATAAATAAATATATAAAGGAGAGTAGCCCCTGCTTACCAGAGAAAAGCCCGCACAGCAATGGAGATCCGGCACAGCCAAAAGTAAATACATAAAATTAGTTTTAAAAAATTGCAAAAAAGTTTAACTTGTAGAAAGGAGGAAGGAAGGCAGTCTCAAATAGCCTAGCGTGCTTTGGGATACAACGAGCGGCCTATGGGGCAGGCATGTATTTGGATGTCAGGAAATAGATGCGGGGAAGTGGGCAGGGTAGGTAAGGGTGGGATGGAGGGTCTCACATGTCCTGCTGAGCATTGTGGGCTTTATTTTTTATGCAGGGAGGAGGTCTTGGAGGCTTTTTACCAGGGGAGTTGCCACGCCCGTCTGCAACCCAAGGGCAGCTGTGTGCTACCCACACGTGAGGTCTCAGCTGCCTCTGTGAAACTGATGGGTAAACAGTTGTCTTTTTCAGGACGACATCAAATCAGATAATGTAGTAGGCTCATAAAGCGCTGGTATTTGTAGTACCTGGTGTGGAAAGGCCTTTTTCTGCCCACAAGAAACATCCAGAGAGGCCTGGACTCTGGGTGACACAGAAACGAAGTTTCTTCACAATAATTGCATTTTTGAAACGTAGCCCGTGGGGATAATTTGGACATTTTCAGGCACCAGAAAGATGCCGTAGGTCCTTGATAAATTGTCTATTCACTTGAGTCTCTGTACTTGTCTATACATTCAAAAAAGAGGGGAAATATGCACTAACTCTTAGTTTTACTACTGTGCTGTCCTTTATAAGTCAAACATGATTTACTGTTTCTGATTAGCACACAAGCTCAGACAGACTTCCAAACTGTGGTGTTTAGAATTCTGAAGCACTGTCAAATCTTTTAAAGAGCAACTGCAATAAATTAGAAAACGTCATCACGGCACGCTTGTCTCGATTCACTGCGGTTACACGTTGTGGACTTGGGAATTTCAGCTCATTGAAAATGTGAAGCCTGTAATGTCTGATGAATAAGACATTCACATCCACACAATTGGCTTCCTCCTGGTGTAAAACAATTAAAGTGACAACAACTCAGTGGTTTGGTGGCAGGCCTGGGGTCAATCTCTCACTTCCATTGGCAACAGAGTTGGAGAATGCAGTGACAAGAGCCAGCACACACCAGGCTCATGGGATTAAGGGACGCTTCATGCCTTTTTAATGTCCACTTGTGGCTGATGGAAACAAAACACCCACGAAGTTAGGTGAATTGAGCTCTTATTGTGAGAGACAATGCAACAGCCCGTTGCCTTTACCCCAAACCGGAATCCCACCCACAATGCGGTGAGTCGGGAACTGACATCTTCTCTTCCCCACCTGTGAGCGGGAGCACAACCCAGAAAGATCTGATTTCCTTTTCACGCAGATGCTAAAGAACAAAGTCATCCCTTGTCTGCATTATGCTGTTTGTTTTCCAGTCTGTTGGCATTAAAATTGCACTCCAAGCACCTATCACGTCTCATGATGCTCTAAGTCCTTTTCAAAAGATCTGACTTTGAACACTGGGGTCATTTGAAAGGAAAAGGGAAAAAAAAAAAAAAAAAAACAGATCTAGTGTCTTAGTTGCTTATTGTCATGGGGGAAAAAATCACCACAGTTTTATCTGAAACATAATAATTAACTGTTGGGCTTCCCAAGTGGCTCAGTGGTAAAGAATCTGACTGTCAATGCAGGAGATGCGGGTTTGATCCCTGGATATGGAAGATCCCCTGGAGGAGGGCATGGCTACCCACTCCAGTATTCTTGCCTGGAGAATCCCACGGACCCCGAGGAGCCTGGTGGGCTACAGTTCAGGGGGTCGCAAGAGTCGGACATGACTTCGCAGCTAAGCAACAGTCCAATTACCTATAATGAATACTGCATGAAGCACACAAATGTAAAAACAAGACCACCTCATCTGTCCCAATAAGCCCTTTTGGTTTTGCTCCTTTTGTTTCATTTGCTCTTAGATGCAGTGGCTTGGCGTGAGCTGTCACCCACAGTGAGCCAGGGCCTGCCATGCTAAAATGGAAAAACTGCTTTATATTTTAATTAGTAACTTTCTGAGTTTTAGTGCTAGAGTTTCTATGGTTCTCATGATCAATTATTAAGCATGTTGATCCAAGCAGGATAATAAAACTACTCATGCCTGGATTAACATGGTAAAATTAAATCTCATCTTGTTTAGTACTCTCTTGTTAAGGAAAAATTCTAACAGGTTGATTTTTAGAGACTGACGTATGCCTTGTAAAATGTAAAGAAGAACACGGCAAGTCTTTCATTCACTGAGGTGTAGTGTGTGGAGACTGGCAACACACTAGAGATGGGTGGTTAAGATAAGATGTATCTGAAGTAGGTAGGTAGAAGGAAATTACTAAGATTAATGGTGTGAAATCAAGCAAAGAAATATTTAGAGAGACTAGAAAATAATTAATGGCAAGAGGAGCTTTGTGTTAGAATAAGCTCCAAAATAAAACTATGAAAAGATCTTACCAAACCTAGGGAAAAATAGGCAATAATGGTCACTGTTTGGAGAGCTGTCTTGCTAATACTCACACAGATACATCACAGTAATTCCTCTTGACCAGGAATTCTTTGCACTTGAAATCTGAACATTTGTAGGTTTAATTCTATGTATTAAGCAATTACCTCCAAACTGAATCAATCAATATCAAAGTTATAAAATTAATTTCCAGTCTCTCTTTCAACCCTTATTCTGTCTTATGTGTCATATATAGAGCTGTATGTACTCTAAACATTACGATCATGTATTTTCCCAACATTTTACTAAACTTTTCAAGAAAAACAAAAGAATTATACAGTGAACATCTATATACCTACTACAAAGATTCTACAATTAATATTTTGATGCACTGGCTTTGTAACATATCTCTTCTTCTGTCTATGCTTCTATCCATCACTTAACCTATCTTATTATTTTGATCCATTTCAAAGTAAGTTGCCAGTATCAGGACTTCACCCCTAAATATGCATATTATTAATTAGAGCCCATTATATACTTATGGTTTTAAGTAAATTTTACCTATAGTGAAGAAGAAGAAGTAAAGTCGCTTAGTTGTGTCTGACTCTGCGACTCCATGGACTGTAGCCTGCCAGGCTCCTCAGTCCATGAGATTTTCCAGGCAAGAATATTGGAGTGGGTTGCCATTTTCTTCTCCAGGGGATCTTCCCGACCCAGGGATCGAACCCGGGGCTCCCACATTTCAGGCAGACTCTTTACTGTCTGAACCACCAGGGACTGTTTTTTACCTATAGTAAAATGCACAGATTTTGAGTACATTGTTTGATGAAGTTTTAGTGGTATTACACAGGAACGGCCACAGTGCTAGGTAATAGAGAATTCAGTTTTAGTTTGGAATCTGAGAATATGGGTTTTCTTACTAAAAAAAATTATTTAATCACATCCCTCTTTTTCTACTCTTACGAACTCCTCAGTGGGCAAAACACATGAGTGTGACTACCAACAACAGAATAGGCACAGAACACTTAGACTGTGATATTTTTAAAGTTTCGGAGTCACTGCCAACCCCGAGAATCTCCAGAAAACTCCATCTGTGTATATAACCACATGCAGGTTTTTTTTTTTTCATACAATTTCAGTTGCAGAAATTGTATGAAAATTGCTGCAGTCACAGACCTTCTGAATTCCATTCACAGACCCATGTGCTGCAGGTCAAGAACTTTAGGATTGGAAAGTCTGAATGTGGAGCATAAAATAGCGAGTCCACCACTGAGCTGAAATTCTAGACAGTATGCAGAAGGAATAACTTTCCCTGAAAGTTATGTACTTGAAGGTATAATTCCTTCTGAAAAAGAGGCACAGACTATGGACATGCCTGTTTAGAGTGGGTGGAGGCTGACATGGGCTTTGCAGATGGCACAAATGATAAAGAATCCACCTGCCAGGAGACTCAAGAGACGGGGATTTGACTCGTGGGTTGGGAAGAGCCCTTGGAGGAGTGAATGGCAAACTGTTCCAGTATTCTTGTCTGGAGACTCCCATGGACAAAGGAGCCTGGCAGGCTACAGTCCGTGGGATCACAGAGTCAGACGTGACTGAGCAACTGAGTGCATAGGCGCGCACACACACACACACACACACACACACACAGGCTTATGTAATTTCCTACACCCTCCCTAGATGATAAAAAGAAAACCAACCAAACAAAAGCAAAATAAAAATCTCACCTAATGCATGCATCATGTTTCAAGAGGGGTTGACCCTGGTCTATGTTATTTGATGAAGGCAACTGCCCACAGGAGAAGCACAAATGGGCATTGTGGGCCCCTAAGTAGGGATCTAAGGAGGTGATCCTCAGAGGACGAGGGCTTTTCACAGCTTTACCGATGACGTTAACCTCTATCGTCCCTATTAAGGTAGAAACACTATCAGCTGAGATTTTGCAATTGTTCTCAGTATGGCCACCCATGCTTTCCCCCTCTGAAAGGGTCACAGGCAACTCATCTGAGCTGCTGAGGAGGATATACTGGGTCTCTAGTCCCCATGACAACCTTCAAGGCAGGCATTTTTATTTTATCTTTCAGATAAGAAAGCTGAAGCTCAGAAATACGTGCTGGAAAAGTGCCTCCCACTCCTACTCTCTGGACAAAGCTTTGTCTCTCGTATCAACACCAGAGTTTCTTCTTAACATCAGAAAATGAACTCACGGTCTTTTATACCCGCACTTCACAGACTCATCTGACTTCTCTAGCCTTACATTTCAGAACTGCGGCATTCCAGGACTTGGCCTGGAAGCGTGGCATTCTGGTGATTCTTGCTCGCTTTCGTCTCCCTGATTAAACCTTACATTTATTCCCTGTTTATCGAGGCACAGTAAGAACCTGTGCATTACTGGCTAGGGGACAGCTACCTCAGGCTATATGTTGTCTCTCTGTGACCTGGTTTGATAGCACCCAGACTCCAAGGACTGCAAATCCTCAAGAGCCAGTTAAGAAGAGGGTAAGGGAAAATGCAGAGCCAGGGATGAATCAAGATGCCTCAGTCTTATTCCAATCCGCACATGGTTGCCATGGCAACTGCATCTAACTGTCCCTCCACCCTGCTCCTCCCACTGATCTGCTCGCTGCTTCAGGTGATCAAGGGAATCCGCACAGAATTGCTTCAGTTCTCTTATCTGCATAATTTTACTTTTATATAATTTGAATTTTACACCATTTTGTCCCTTGACCATAAAATAGAGATGAAAAATTTCAAAAACAAAACACACGTACTTTTTTTGACCACGGTTTTCCACTGACCAAATGCAACGAGACCATTCCCTGTTTCCTCTTCTTGAAGCTTTACATTTCCTCTTCCCTATGGGCTCTGCCCTCAGCCCACTCACACACGCAAATACGCACCCACACCATTCCAGTGCCCGCTGGTGAAATTTTTGAAGAAATATTCTGATCAGAGAAATTCTAAACTTACAGAAATGGGAGCCTAAGCATCTTGGAGATTTGTAACTCTTCTACAATTAAGCCAAAGTGGAGGAACCATGATGAGACTCGGGTTCAATCCCTGGGACGGGAAGATCCCCTGGAGGAGTGAATGACAACCCACTCCAGTATTCTGCCTGGAGAATCCCATGGACAGAGGAGCCTGGCGGGCTGCAGTCCATAGGGTTGCAAAGAGTTGGACATGACTGAAGCGATGTAGCACGCACACACAGAGGAATCTTAGGCAAAACGGGATGTGGAATAAAGCAATCTAAACTTTCTCCATTGCAGTTGGCATGCCTTCCTTTTAAATAATAAGGGAGGCTTAATTCCTTGATTTTAAAGCATCAGAGAAAAACACGATGCTCTTTAGAGACTCTGAGGGGACAGAAAGAAAACCCTGCTGTTACTGTTTTAGTGGCTTTTGAAGCCTGGTGGCCATGGCATTGCCAACATGGATTGGGTAGTGATCTGCCACGACAAAGAGCCCTAGGAACTGTCAATGGGAGAGAGATCACCTGAACCAGGGAGCAGTTCAGTGGGAGGAGCAAGAACTGAGCAAGACCATAATGCCAGAAAGCAGAGGCGACAGCAGGAACTGAGCTCACAGGTGGAGTGAAGTGGCTCTAAGGTCTTCTGTGTGAGGCAGGCATCCTACATCTGATGATGTGTGTGTTAGTTGCTCAGTCATGTCCAACTCTTTGAGACCCCATGGACTGTAGCCCGCCAGGCTCCTCTGTCCATGGGATTCTTCAGGCAAGAATATTGGAGTAGGTTGCCATTTCCTCCCCCACGGGATCTTCCTGACCCAGGGATTGAACCCAGGTATCAAACCCAGGTCTGCTGAATTGCAGGCAGATTCTTTACTGTCTGAGCTATAGGGAAGTCCCCCACATCTGATGATCCATGGAGGGGATTGAGGAAGAGTTCACCTAGGCTGTAGTTTGCAACCCTCTTCAGACCTAGAAACCTGTGGCTTAATCTCTTGTCACATATAAACTTAGGTTGTTTCACTTTTATCTCATCCCTTCTCTCACTTTCTTTTCTTTCTTTCTTTTAGGTCACGTGTCGTAAGCATGTGGGATCTTAGTTTTCCGACCAGGAATAGAATCTGTGTTCCCTGTACTCCCTTTTCCTTGCACCACATTTTATCCATGAACAGTATGAAAAGGCAAAAAGACAGGATACTGAAAGATGAACTCCCTAGGTCGGTAGGTGCCCAATATGCTACTGGAGATCACTGGAGAAATAACTACAGAAAGAATGAATGGTGGAGCCAAAGCAAAAACAACACCCAGTTGTGGATGTGACTGGTGATGGAAGCAAGGTCCGATGCTGTAAAGAGCAATATTGCATAGGAACCTGGAATGTTAGGTCCATGAATCAAGGCAAATTGGAAGTGGTCAAACAGGAGATGGCAAGAGTGAATGTCGACATTGTAGGAATCAGTGAACTAAAATGGACTGGAATGGGTGAATTTAACTCAGATGACCATTATATCTACTACTGTGGGCAAGAATCCCTTAGAAGAAATGGAGTAGCCATCATAGTCAACAAAAGAGTCTGAAATGCAGTACTTGGATGCAATCTCAAAAACGACAGAATGATCTCTGTTTGCTTCCAAGGCAAACCATTTAATATATCCAAGTCTATGCCCCAACCAGTAATGCTGAAGAAGCTGAAGCTGAATGGTTCTATGAAGACCTACAAGATTTTTTAGAGCTAACACCCAAAAATGATGTCCTTTTCATTATAGGGGACTAGAATGCAAAAGCAGGAAGTCAAGAAACACCTGGAGTAACAGGAAAATTTGGCCTTGGAGTACAGAATAAGGCAGGGCAAAGGATAACAGAGTTTGCCAAGAGAACACACTGGTCATAGCAAACACCCTCTTCCAACAACACAAGAGAAGACTCTACACATGGACATCACCAGATGGCCAACACTGAAATCACTGATTATATTCTTTGTAGCCAAAGATGGAGAAGCTCTATACAGTCAGCAAAAACAAGGCTGGGAGCTGACTGTGGCTCAGATCATGAACTCCTCATTGCCAAATTTGGACTTAAATTGAAGAAAGTAGGGAAAACCACTAGACCATTCAGGTATGACCTAAGTCAAATCCCTTATGATTATACAGTGGAAGTGAGAAATAGATTTAAGGGACTAGATCTGATAGAGTGCCTGGTGAACTATGGACAGAGGTTTGTGACACTGCACAGGAGACAGGGATCAAGACCATCCCCAAGAAAAATAAATGCAAAAAAGCAAAATGGCTCTCTGAGGAGGCCTTACAAATAGCTGTGAAAAGAAGAGAAGCAAAAAGCAAAGGAAAAAAGGAAAGATATATCCATTTGAATGTAGAGTTCCTCAGTGATCAGTGCAAAAAAATAGAGGAAAACAATAGAATGCAAAAGAGTAGAGATCTCTTCAAGAAAATTAGAGATACCAAGGGAACATTTCATGCAAAGATGGGCTCAATAAAGGACAGAAATGGTATGGACCTAACAGAAGCAGAAGATACTAAGGAGAGGTGGCAAGAATACACAGAAGAAATGTACAAAAAAGATCTTCATGACCAAGATAATCACAGTGGTGTGAAAACTCACCTAGAGACAGACATCCTGGAATGTGAAGTCAAGTGGGCCTTAGGAAGCATCACTACAAACAAAGCTAGTGGAGGTGATGGAATTCCAGTTGAGCTATTTCAAATCATGGAAGATGATGCTGTTAAAGTGCTGCACTCAATATGCCAGCAAATTTGGAAAACTCAGCAGTGGCCACAGGACTGGAAGAGGTCAGTTTTCATTCCAAACCCAAAGAAAGGCAATGCCAAAGAATGCCCAAATTACCATACAGTTGTACTCATCTCACATGCTAGTAAAGTAATGATCAAAATTCTCCAAGCCAGGCTTCAGCAATTCATGAACCGTGAACTTCCAAATGTTCAAGCTGGTTTTAGAAAAGGCAGAAGAACCAGAGATCGAATTGCCAACATCTGCTGGATCATTGAAAAAGCAACAGAGTTCCAGAAAACCATCTATTTCTGCTTTATTGACTATGCTAAAGCCTTTGACTATGTGGATCACAATAAACTGTGGAAAATTCTGAAAGAGATGGGAATACCAGACCACCTGACCTGCCTCTTGAGAAATCTGTATACAGGTCAGGAAGCAACAGTTAGAACTGGGCATGGAACAACAGACTGATTCCAAATGGGAAAAGGAGTATGTCAAGGCTGTATATTGTCACCCTGTTTATTTAACTTATATGCAGAGTACATCATGAGAAACGCTGGACTGGAAGAAACACAAGCTGGAATCAAGATTGCCGGGAGAAATATCAATAACCTCAGATATGCAGATGACACCACCCTTATGGCAGAAAGTGAAGAGGAACTAAAAAGCCTCTTGATGAAAGTGAAAGTGGAGAGAGAAAACGTTGGCTTAAAGCTCAACATTCAGAAAACTAAGATCATGGCATCCAGTCCCATCACTTCATGGGAAATAGATGGGGAAACAGTGGAAACAGTGCCTGAATTTATTTTTTGGGGGGCTCCAAAATCACTGCAGGTGGTGACTGCAGCCATGAAATTAAAAGACGCTTCTCCTTGGAAGGCAAGTTATGGCCAACCTAGACAGCATATTAAAAAGCAGAGAGATTATTTTGTCAACAAAGGTCCATCTAGTCAAAGCTATCATTTTTCCAGTAGTCATGTATGGATGTGAGAGTCGGATTATAAAGAAAGCTGAGCACCAAAGAATTGATGCTTTTGAACTGTGGTGTTGGAGAAGACTCTTGAGAGTCCCTTGGACTGCAAAGAGATCCAACCAGTCCATCCTAAAGGAGATCAGTCCTGGGTGTTCATTGAAAGGACTGATTAGAAGCTGAAACTCCAATACTTTGGTCACTTGATGCAAAGAGCTGACTCATTTGAAAAGAGCCTGATGCTGGGAAAGATTGAAGGTAGGAGGAGAAGGGGACAACAAAGGATGAGATGGCTGGATGGCATCACCGACTCAATGGACATGAGTTTGGGTGGACTCTAGGAGTTGGTGATGGACAGGGAGGCCTGGCGTACTGCGGTCCATGGGATTGCAGAGTCAGACACGACTGAGAGACTGAACTGAACTGACTCCCTGCATTGAAGCTCTGGGTCATAATCACTGGACCACCAGGGAAGTTTCTCACTTTTTCTTACTGAATTCCTCACCCTGTGTTCCCGTCTACCATGCCTGACACCCATACTAGGTTTCTATCTTTGTCCCCAGACTCCCTTGGAAATCTTTCTTGAACATCTCTGGAGTCTGAGAAAATAACAAAGAATGACTTTCCACCCTTCCCCTATAACACTTTATATTATCGCTAATGTTTGTAAACATTTCTGTGCTGGTCATCCGTGCTTTTCACTAATTTCCAGCTCCCTGGCTCCTGGACCCTGGGTGGAATGCTTTTTTCATCAACTGTGGAAGTCAGACATGATCATTCAAACTGCTCTGACCAATGAAATGTACCCATCCATGTGGCTGCCTTTAAAGCCAGTAATCTTCTTGCCATCTCTCTTTCCCCTGCCAAGTTGGCTGAAGAAGCCTGTATGGAGATGCACCCTTGGTTATCCTGCATCCCTGAGCAGAGCCCCTTAAGAGTCATATGACCACACAGCATCAACCAGAAATAAAGGTCTATTAATTAAGCCACAGGAAAACGGAGTCTATCCTGAACGACACAATGCTTATTATGTCTAGTTTGGATCACAAGTCCTTGGGCAAGAACTGCAACTTATCTACTCTTTAAAACAATCCTTGTGAGGCAGTGGTTTTTTTTTTTTTTTTTTGTGGCCATTCCTTATTACAATGGGGAAAATGAGGGGTGGAGAACACACATCATTTACTTAAGAACTCACAGCTAGTAAGTGGCCAAGTTGGAACTTGTACCCAGATTTTATTACTTCAAATCCCATACTTTTTCTACTGTATCATGATGGTGAAAAGTGAAGTGAAAGTATTAGTCACTCAGTCGTGTCCAACTCTTTGCAACCCCATGGACTATAGCCTGCCAGGCTTCTCTGTCCATGGGGATTTTCCAGACAAGAATACTGGAGTGGGTAGCCATTCCCTTCTCTAAGAGATCTTCCCTACCCAAGGATCGAACCTAGGTCTCCTGCATTGTAGGCAGATTCTTTACCATCTGAGCCACCAGGGATTATGATGGTAGTAACCCTTAAATGATGTGGGCAGGAGAGAGGATTCAATTCTGAAAAGCAATAGAACAGAATCTGATAAGGCAAAAAGAAAAATACCACAAGCCATAGAAAAAAATGCATGCTTTTGTAGTAAAAAATGAATAGCAGCAACTAGGTACATCTGTCAACCATTACAGTATTTTATTTTTGCTTTTATTTCTTTATTTTAGCAATAGGAAAGTTTCTAGATATCTGGTGCAAAAATTGGAATTCTCATATGAATATCACTCTCAGGTTGGGTAATTTGAATTTTATATAATTTGAATGTGAGTAAAAATTTAAGGAAGAGTATCTTTTGAAATTATAAGCATGAGATGTCATGTATATCAAAAAGAATCTGGAAACATACATGCCAGCTATTAATAGTGGCTAACCCTGGAAAGGGATCCAGATTTTCTGCAGGTTGAGAATTTTAAAGCTTTACTACATGTTTCTATGAGTTATTTGAATCCTTTCCAGTATGAAAATTCCATTACTGAAATTTAATGACTGGAATAAATAACTATTAACTATTATTTTTAATGAAGTGTTTTTAAAAGTCTTTATTGAATTTGTTACAGTATTGCTTCTGTTTTATGTTCTGGTTCTCTGGCCTTGAGGCATGCGGGATCTGTATTCTCAACCAGGGATTGAATCTGCATCCCCTGAACTGGAAGGGGAAGACTTAACTACTGGGACACCGGGGAAGTCCCAGCTCCTAGCTATTCTTATAATTAATATACACACAATGTGATGAATAGCTGCTGATTTGGTGAGATGGCTAATATCTGGCAATTGCAATGACAGACTAAACTTGTTCAGCACTGTTTAAAGCCTTGTGAAATATCCTTAAGTTGAAGACAGAATTGTTCAGAAAAGGAAGGAAGAAGTGAAATGGGTTTCATCCTTCACATTGTATAGAGAAACCAAATTATTTTGTGATTTTTTGGGGGTAATGACATCTTTTCAATGTATTAGAAATGAAATGATAAAGAGGGAAAAAAGAGCTATGATATCTAAACAGAAAATAATCATGAATGTCAAATGTTGCTCAAAACTTTAACTAAAAACACTTAAGACACATGTATGAAGAAAGAAAATCAAAAAAGTACACCTTTCAGGCACTAAAATTTGGTTAATATTAAATTAACTCTTCAAATTCAAGATGTTTTAATTTTATCCTCTTATTTACAGAGAGGAAACAAGGTTTGAATCTCTTATTTCTAAATTGATCAACAATTATTCAACATACTGATAAACTGTTGTTCCACAGTCATACTTGATCTTAAGGTATGATACAGCATTGACAATAAGGCAATCGAATTACCTTCTTCATGCAATGAATAATTTTTTTATATACACATTCCATACTGAGCACTGAGACAAAAGATTTGGACTCTGTAATTTTTATCTAAAACTTAAACTACAGATTTTGGAAATCTTACTCTAAATATAACAGCAGCATGTTTCTTCTGCTTATTTTCCATCATCTATTTGTCTTAAAGATACTTAAGCCACCTCTGAATCTGCACACTGTACCTTGGCCTGAGTGTCTAGCTCTTTGCTGGTAAGCTCAGAATTGAAGGGAAGAAACTGACAATCCGTTACTTCACTGGGGAATTCCACTACCAGTGAGGGTTCTGCTTCGTCTGGACAGTGGTGCCACATGCTTAGCGGGGAGGGGATCAACACTAGATGCTCTCCATGACTTCCTTCCTCTCAATAACATCAGGTTGATCAGTTCAGTTCAGTCGCTCAGTCATGTCTGACTCTTGGCGATCTGATGGATTGCAGCATGCCAGGCTTCCCTGCCCATCACCAACTCCCGGTGATCAGGGTTGATCAACATCTGCATTTTCTCATACTGTTTGTTCATCAGTAATAAAGGGTGTGAGTTAAAATACATGAGGAATGATTAAGTAATATTCCTCAAAATATTTATGTAACTATTGGAAATCAAATTTCTTTTTTAAAAACATGACTATGAATCACAAAATAAGTCTCAGCACTCTGGGATCATTCAGTGCGGTTCCCTCATTCTTCCTGATCTGAAAATGACCACTATCCTCAACAAATGAAAGTAATACTTCATAATAAGAAGGGAGGAAATTACCAGATTAGTGGTGAAAAGAACATTATTACTGTGTTCAGAAATATGTTTGGAACAAGTTACTGACCATCTGTCTTAAGAGATTTCTACATACTCCTTGTGATACTTGTCCTTGATCAAGTGTGGATGTAAACCTAATGCTGAGGTGACTGTTTACTGATTCTCGTGGATTTTGACTGCAATATGAAAAAGAGAGGGATGTCTTAACTATGATAAAGAGTTCACCAGAGTGCTTCTGAGTACCTAACTATATATCTGTGTGTGTGTTATGTCTGCAAATCGTATTGCATGATTTTTTCTTTTTAAATTAACTTTTGTTGGAGTATAGTGGTTTGGCAAGTTGTGTTAGTTTCTACTGTACAGAAAAAGGAATCAGCCATACATACACATATACCCCCGCACCCTCACCTTCTGGACTTCCTTCCCATACAGGTCACCACAGTGCATTAAGTAGAGTTCCCTGTGCTATACAATATGTTCTCATTAGTTATTTATGGATTGACTATATGTTTTTGGTGGCTTAGATGGTAAAGAATCCGTCTGCAATGTGGGAGACCTGGGTTCGATCTCTGGGTTGGGAAGATCCCCTGGAGGAGGGCGTGGCAACCCGCTCCAGTATTCTTGCCTGGAGAATTCGCATGGACAAGAGAGCCTGGGGGGCTACAGTCCATGGGGTCACAAAGAGTCGGACACAACTGAGTGACTAAGCACACATATGTTTTTAAGCAAAATAGAATATTTTATTATGAGAGCAAAGAGTAATCATTATATTTAAATGAATTGTGTGCTGCGTGCTTAGTTGCTCAGTCATATCTGATTCTTTGTGACCCATAGACTGTAGCCCCCAGGCTCCTCTGTCCACGGGATCATCTAGGCAAGAAAACTGGGAGTAGCCATTCCCTTCTCCAGGGGATCTTCCTGACCTAGGTATCTAACCCTGTTCTCCTGCATTGCAGGTGGATTCTTTACCACCTGAGCCACCAGGGAATCCCTTAAATGAGTTAGAATTTATTAAATTTAAATTTAAAGAGATGCAATGATATAGATATAATTATATACCATTTTAAATAATTTAACTGTTCTCTATGACTGCTTTATTTAATTCTCATTCTATTCTCATACTTTATTGAACTAATATTTTACTTTTAACCTGTTTTTGGAGGTTCTTTCCTCCTACAGATTTTTTTGTAGCTCTGTTATTTTCCAGGAGTGTTACCAAGTATAAAATCTCATGTGCATATTTTTCCCTTAAAGGGTATAACTAACTAACTCTCAAAGAGAATGTTTTAATTATCACAGTCTCTGTGGGGTCGTCAAGAGTCCAGACTCTTGGTATCTAAATTCACGATCTTTCCTTGTCTCAAAATTTAAAGAAAAAAACCCCAACCACCTTTTGGATTCACATGGTTGCCGAAAGACTATAATCAAATATAACTCTTCGGTGAAGAACATTAACCCAAACACATATCCTGCCCGCCCCCGCATCAGAAGAAGGATTCATTCAGAAGTACCTTTTTAAACTTTATCACAAACTTGGAAGACAAAGTTTTTGTAATCTGTACACATACAATGAATAGAAGATTAGCAGCCATCCAGCCTCAAACCTTTCTATTCCAGAGTAGGGGCATCTTCTTTCAAAGAAATCCTATGAGAACGTGGGGACTTTGGAATCCTCATCCCCTGCTGGTGGGGATGTAAAAATGATGCAGTCACCTTAATATTTATAAGAGCATTATTCATAATAGCCCCAAAATGGAAACAGCCCAAATGTCTCTCAACTGAAGAATGGATAGATTAAAACGTGCTGTATCCACAGAATGGATATGACTTTGCAAAAAGAAAAAGAATATAACACTGATGCATGCTGCAACATGAAAACATTATGTTAAGTGAAAGAGCCGATCAGAAGAGGCCGCATACTGTATGATTCCACTGAAATGAAATGTCCAGAATTCCAAATCCACAGAGACAGAGAGGAGATTAGTGGTCGTCTGGGGCTGTGAGGATGCAGGGAAATGGGAATAGGGAATGACTGGTAATAGGTATGTGGTTTCTTTTCAGGATGATGAAATGTTCTGGAATTAGATGGTGGTGATAATTTGCACAGTTCTGTGAATATACTAAAAACTACAGAATTGCTCACTTTAAATGGGTGAATTAATGGGTGAATTTTGTGGGGTGTGAAATATATCTCAATAAAGTTGTAAAAGTGAAAGAATCCCATGTACTCTCTAGATTGCTGTTTGTCAGTCACTAAGTCACGTATGGTTCTTGGTGACCCCGTGGTCCATAGCATACCAGGCTCCTCTGTCCTACGCTGTCTCCCAGAGTTGGCTCAATTCCATGTCCATTGAGTCAGGGAGACTATCTAACCATCTCATAGTCTGCCACTTTCTTTTCCTTTTGCCTCCAATCTTGCCCCGCATCAGGGTCTTTTCCAATGAGTCAACTCTTCTCATCAGGTGGCCCAAGTATTGGAGTTTCAGCTTTAGCATCAGTTTATAATGATGAAGATGATGATGACAACAATACATTGGTGGTTGCATAGAAGTAAAATATTAGAGGAACTTCCCTGGTGGCTCAGATGGTAAAGTATCTGCCTGTAATGCAGGAGACCTGGGTTCAATACCTGAATTGGGAAGATCCCCCGGAGAAGGGCATGGCAACCCACTCCGATATTTGTGCCTGGAGAACCCCCTCGGACAAAGAAGCCTGGTCGACTATAGTCCATGGGGGTTGCAAAGAGTTGGACACAACTGAGTGACTAAACACACACACAAAATATCAGAGGACTATGTATTAATGCAAAGTGGTTCTTTTTAGTGAGTGTGTGTTCTCTTTATGTTAGGTACTTACATTGTTTTGAATTTGTATACTGAATATGTTATTTCTGTAATCAGAAAAAAGTTAAGTGTCAGAGTTTTTAAAGAAGTTTTTTCAGTATGAGTTCTGGAGGAGGTAAATAAGGACAATCACTGGGGAAGGTGGCTGGAATAGAGCTTTAAAAGGTGGGCTTTAAAACTGGATAAAGAAAGGCCAAGGGGAGGACAACAGCCTTTGAAAGAGTTCTTTTATTTCTAGAATCACTGTCTACTTTCTCTGGGCTCTGAGGCTAGAGACAGATCTCTCTTGTTTACACTGAGTCCCCTGGGTCTAGAATGATGTCTGAACCATAGGGCGTGCTCAAGAAATATAAACTGAATCCATGAACAAACGTGTGTTACTGGAATCCTTTTCCCAATGTGTGTCTTTATGTAAGTTTAAAAAGGGGTCCCCTTCTCCTAGGTTGATGCAGCTTCTCTCTAGGACTTGTATTTGGGAGAGTTAATCATGAGTTTATCTATGAGTTGCCCCGATCCTGCTGCCTGGCCAATCTCCCTTGTGATGGTCCCACCCCAGCTGCAAACAGGATAAAGTCCATGCATCTGGGGCTGGCCATCAAAGCCCTCCTCAATGTGACCTTAATATTCCTGTGCCATCATAAACATTTCCAAACCTGTTCTGTGCTCAGATCATAGTAATCCTATTCTTCCATGTGTTGGCTCCTAATACTGCCTTCCTCCCACCAACACCTACCGTTGAAAAAAGACGAGCCTCCACATTCTAACACTGTTCTCACTGGCTCTACAGGACACGGCCTCTCATCCTCCTATGCTCCCATTCTGACTTCCCTTCCATCTGACTCTTGACTCCTCCCTCATTTGAAGTTTTATTCTTATTCATGGGATTTAGATCTGGATTTTAGTGTGAAGTAGGCACACCAGCTTTTGACTCTCAGCCTTCCCTTCCTTTGGTCTTGACTTGGCTTCCTTTGGACCATTTCCCTGGCCCCACTAGACACAATCATCAGCCTGCCTCCTCAGGTGGAATCAGCACTTTTTCCTCTTTGAACCTATGCAACACACTACACAAACCCTTATGAAACCTTGACCACATCATATTATGTTGTTTCCTTACATCGTTCCACCTTTGGACTTTTGGAGCTTCTAATGGATGGAACCATTAGAAGGTATACAACACAATATACAACACAAGATATTCTGAAGTGCCTAGCACCACGCTTGGCATATGTGTGCGTGTGTATAGCAGGTATACAACATGTGGAGAAAATGAATAAATGAATCATGGAAACAGAATCTGATCAGGGTAGAGAAAGTGGGATTTTGGGTGGTAAAGAATCCACCTGCAATGCGGAAGACCTGAGTTTGATCCCTGGTTGGGAAGATCCCCTGGAGAAGGGAATGGCTACTCATTCCAGTATTCTGGCCTGGAGAATTCCATGGACAGAGGAGTCTGGTAGGCTACAGTCCACGGGGTCGCAAAGAGTTGGATACAACTGAGTGACTTTCACTTGCTATTAGGGTGGACTCAGATTGTGAAAAGCCTTGAAATCTAAACAGAAGAGGCTAGACTTGTGGTGGAAAGAAAGACAGTCCCTTCAGATCTCTGAGAAAAGAAATGAAGTAATGAAAACAGCATTTAGGATGACCTGTTAGATGTCACCATTCTGGGTGGTGAGGAACAAGGGGGAGCTTCTAGACGCAGCAAGACCTCAATAAATGTTTGCTGTGTGACTGGTGGAGCCCAGAGAATCTCTTGCAGAAACACAGGTGTGAGGTGAGAGAATGGAGAAAAGTACAGACATTAAGAGACCGTTCCGGGCAATGATGGGCAGGCCCTGGAGGCCAGCAGGAGATGAAGATGAAAGGAGAGAGGAGCCACAGCGAGCACAGTGGGACCAAGGATGAGAAGACACAAGCTGGGAGGGGGAGCCGTCTTATCTCGGGAGAAGAGCCCATCTTCGAATGCACTGAGTTGCAGGGGCTAGCATGTGCACTCACGCGTGCCTAAGTCACTGTGTAGTAAGGCAAGTCTGTGACACAATCCTTGTGCTGTTCCAAGAAGTCTTCCCTCCCGTTGGGCACCACCCCTGCCCTGGGTTTAAGTTTCTGCCAACAAAAACAAAATTACTCATAAAATGAATGGAAACAATCTGCCTCTGCCTTTTTCTTGCCACAGAGAAGATTTTTCTTAATCACTTTATTTTTTGTCCTTTGAATCATGTATCCTGTTGCTTGATTAAATCCCTTAGAAGTCTAAGCATTAGAGGTTTGCAGCATGAATCTCTGAGCTGATGTTTGCTTGTCTCATGGAAACAGGTCTGTATTGGAAATCGGAACTTCCGCTAAGGTAATGAGTAGGTTCTTTCCCTCTCTGGTACAAAATTTATTCCTCAACATTTTCAAGGAAATAAGACTTGGTTAAAATATCAATAAGAACTGAGTCTCTGGATAAATCACTCAATGTAAAGTTAACTTTTCTAATATGAATCTCTTGTGTTTGAGTAGGTCTTTTTCTGTTTGTTTTTTTTTTTTTTTTAAGTGCTTTCTTCTTGTTCTCTCAAATTTTCATTTAAAGAGGCATGGCAGGTGGTACAATTCCCATTTGAAAGGTATTTCCTGATATAAACTGAGACATGAAGGAACTTTCCAGATGATCTAGCAAGCGTGTAAGGGCTGCAGCCAGGCCTCTACAGCAATACAAAGTTCTCTCTACAAGCTCCCTTTCCTTCTACCCCTAAGGGAAAATGTCAAAATACTTTTCAGTAACTGGAAAAAAGTTGAGAGAAATATGGAAATAGGCTGCAGAAAACGGGGCCCTCGGACCATATATGTTGACCCTGACTCGCCCTCCTTCAGGCACTTAGTCCTGGAGGTGACAGGGGACAGAGGGCTAAGTGTGTGTTGCATAAGAGCTTCATGGGACGGCTCACTTCTGCCTCCAGTCCTTCATGGCGTCCCAGCAAAGATGGACAGGTCACCGGAGAACACGGATGAGAAGCGGGGCTGATGGCAGTGAGCAGATGGGTGCCTGGCCCTCTCTACAGGTCGGATTAGAGGACGTTTGGAGGATCTGGGCTCCAAAGATGATCTTCAGGGATGTTTATCTTTTATTATTATTATTTTTTTACCTTATTTATTTGGCTGTGCCAGGTCTTACTTGTGGCACACTGGCTCTTTGGTTGCAGCCTTTGGGATCTAGTTCCCTGACCAGGGATCAAACCTGGGCCCCTACATTGGGAATGTGGAGGCTCAGCCACTGGACCACCAGGAGAGTCTGGGATGTTCATCTTACGAGTCTGTTCCCCTGTTCACAGCCCATAAGGTGAAGTGAAAGTCACTTAGTCGTGTCCGACTCCCTGCGACCCCATGGACCATACAGTCCATGGCATTCTCCAGGCCAGAATACTGGAGTGGGTATCCTTTCCCTTCTCCAGGGGATCTTCCCAACCCAGGGATCGAACCCAGGTCTCCCGCATTGCAGGCAGATTCTCTACCAGCTGAGCCACAAGGGAAGCCCTTAAGGCCCATAGCCTCGTACCTAAAATGTAGAGTCACCCCAGACCCACCAACAATGGCTTTATTATCGAAGGGATCTTCTCCTTGGAAAAGTTATCAATGTGAAAAGGCAATTAAACTCCCACACAGTTGTACCTGATCAAGAAAGACTGTTAGCATTTTGCCTACAATTTTCCACCCTCTTTTTCAAGCATATCTGAGTCCACTTCTGTTACTGAAATGGAGCTGTACTATACGGAGCTGTTTACATCCTGCTGTTTTCACTCACGATGGGCACAGAGAACATTTCAGTATGTCATGAATTATTACTTTAAGGACTATTTAATAGCCTTGGCATGGGGTGCATTATTATTTAAACCTTCCACCAAAACTAGAAAGTAAACTCCTTGAAGGCAGGAATGATGTGAATTCATAATGCATTTAGCATCCCAAGCATCTAGCAGAGATTCTTTCATGATCAATGTTGATGTCTCCTTTGGGGGGAATATCTGTTTGAGTTAGTCAGGTGGTTGTGCTTTGGTATCTCAGCTGACAGGGGAAGTCTGAAAACCATGGATCCATGAAAAATGATCCTGCATACATAGCGTGCTAAGACACTTCAGCTGTGTTTGACTTTTTGAGACCCTGTGGACCATAGCCTGCCAGGTTCCTCGGTCCATGGGATTCTGCAGACACTCTCTTTCTACTGGTGGAAAAATGATCCTATTACACTTTTAACCCACCCCAATGTCCTGGCTATGAGCTCTTGGTACTTGAGTGTAATAAAAAAAAAAAAAAAATCAAGGCTAGAAAGTTGTATGTTTAATGACAATGTTGGATGTCATTAATTTCTCAACTATATAATTCTAAATCCAAATAAGAAGACTGAACTCTTGCCCCAGCTTCTTTCATGCTAGATAAGCAGCAAGGACAGGATTAATAAAGTTGGGAAGAGTAGTCATGTGCTTACATAAGAAATCCAGTAAGTTTTGCACCCACTGGAGATTAGTGAGGCCCTTTGGAGCAGACCCAGCGACAGAGATTTGCAGAAGACGTGTGTCCTTGGTGGCTACTGATTAGCCTTTGGATAATACTTACTGTTCAGCATAATGGGGAGGAAAGTGAGTTTGCCTACTTGTCTCTTAATAACAGTAAAATAAAGTAATGGTGAAAAAAACAACCTCTTTAAAGGTGTAAGGGATAAACATTCCATATATTTGCTCAGCATTTCTAGGACTGGAATCTGATTATTCCAATTTAATATGCTTCAATCTTTTTTGCATGACTACTCCATAAATGTTTTTGTTAAACCATGTACTCTTCTTGCATATTTCAAAGCCGAAATAGGATATTTTTATCATAAATTTAATAGTAGCAAAAGGTGTAATGTTTGGCTTATTGAAAACATTGACATTTTCAAATAAAGATGTTATATCATTCTTTAAACTTGGTCTACTGTAATGTCAGTATATTTAATCTATCACCTTCCAGTTTCAGAAGCACATGATTAAGTTATTCTTTAACAGTTGGAAATTTTACATCATACTTTTTTCTCCTTTAGTATTCCCATCCCACTTCCCTAAACAGAGTTTTATCCCAATATAATACATTCTCATCATGGAATTATGTTATCGTTCTATAACACTCAATAGCATAAATATATATGGGAATCAAATTAAGTTAAAAAATTTTCCTACAACAAATTGATCAAAGGGTCAAAATACTACAAAACAGAAAGTAAGTATTGAACACTAAACTTTTATTGGAAACATATCTCTTAGATATGGGTGGCCTTAGATGAGGGTGGCCTCTCTTCTCCCCAAGTTAGCTGATGCATCCCTAGAAACAGAGCACTTACTGTTCAAGTGAGTCTTGGTGCTTCAATTAGAGGAGGCTTTCTGGGCCTCTAAAGTGAGTCTAAAGGGCTTCCCAGGTGGTACTAGTGGTAAAGAATCCACCTGACAATACAGGAGATGTGGGTTCAATCTCTGGGTCAGGAAGGTCCCCTGGAGGAGGGCATGGCAACCCACTCCAGTATTCTTGCCTGGAGAATCCCATGGACAGAGGAGCCTGGTGGGCTACAGTCCATGGGTTTGCAAAGAGTCGGACACGATTGAGTGACTGAGCATAAGGTGGGTCTCTATTGCTTCGTTACCTGGAGATCTGCACAGCTCATGACAATTCAACACGATAAGGTTGGGATGGATGAGAAGACGCTTTCTTAGCTAGCATGGAAGAGAGGCTATTGGGAAAGGAGAATCAGCAGGTATTCTCAAGAAGATCAATTTTAGAACAGAAGAGGAAATTAGGGAAGAGTTTGGGTATAAAGGGGTACAATTATCGTAGTTGCAAAACTACAGAAATAAGATGACATCCATGCTTTACAGAAACTCATAATTTGATAGGGGAGACATATAATAATATGTTAAATAATAAAATTGTATTTATAATTATTATATATAAATTAAACTATATTCGTGTCCAACTCTTAGCGACCCCATGGACTGCAGCCTTCCAGGCTCCTCTATCCACGAGATTTTCCAGGCAAGAGCACTGGAGTGGGGTGCCATTGCCTTCTCCATATACAAATTACATTTTATATAAATTATATTATATAATTATACCATTAATTATAATTTTATTATTTAACAAAAATAAAATTTAATGTGAGTGCAGTAGTAAGGTACAAGGTCAAAGAGGAAGAACAATGGGGAAGTAAAAAAAGGCTTCTTAGAAGAGTAAGTCTGAGAGAATAAGGAAGGAGGCATCCCCACACCACCTTCAAGGTGTCGGGACTCAGGGGGGTGAGGTGCGTTTATCAGCATCACTCCCACCACCCCCTGACTGAAGCACTGAATGGGTTTGGAAGAGCAGATGGAAAGGTCAGTCACGGTCAGGCTGGGAGGGTTCTGTATTCTTCACTTCACCCTCGTGCCAATAGGACCCACTAGCTCAGCGACCCCCAGCCTTTTTGGCATCAGGGACTGGTTTCATGGAAGACAGTTTCCCCACGGACTGGGGCTGGGGAGTAGTTCAGGATGATTCAAGCACTTTACATTCATTCTGCACTTTATTTCTATTTTTTTAATCTTTTTTAAAATTTAAATTTATTTATTTTAATGGAGGCTAATTACTTTACAATACTGTATTGGTGTTGTGTACTTTATTTCTATTGTTATTACATCAGCTCCATCTCAGATTTTCAGGCATTAGCTCCTAGAGGTTGGGATCCCTGCTCTAGAACATTTCTAAGCAAGGAGTGACTGATCAGATTGGTGTTTTGGAAAGAATACTCTCTTGGAAATAAGGCAGGTGGAGGGTGGTGAGGGACAGGAGTGGGAGTAACTAGATGCAGAGAAACAACTTAGGTAGCAGATGGGGGATAAACAGGGCCTCGATTAAGATCACAAAACAGTGTGGAGTATAGAAGAGCTAAGATATTATTCAGAAGGGATTGGAGGTCTTGGTGGTTCACTCAATGTCGGGTTAAGAAGCACGGCCCATCAGCAGGATGCTGAACCCTCTAGGTTGGGCAGTTGTGCTGCTGATATAATTACAGATAGCAAAGGGAATACAAAAGCTCCCTTTGAAGACAGGTCTCACATTTTCCTCATCTTTGTTTCTACACCACCTGACAATTATTAGTGAATACATAAATAAACTATCAGCACATTTGACCTCACTAATTCCAAGTTCCCCAAGACGGCACATCTAAGCAGGTTTTAAATTTTGTTTTATTATAAAATTTGTGGACAACTTATAACTGACCCTTCATAATAAAACAATAATCTAAAAACTGACCCTTAATAATAAAACAGTAATTTAAAACCTAGTCCAGTTGTTGAAAATAATAATACGTATTTAAAAAAACTAAACATAAACATATTTTTAGAAGACTGCACCATTCAATTGGAAATGCAGCCATCAGATATTGAAATTAAGCACTGGCCTAAAATTACAGAGTCAAGACAGTTAATTCTACATGTGATAATGTGTTTACATTTTAAAAGAGACTACAGTTTAAAGTGGCATGGCATTTATTTTTTTTTTCTAGATTATTGATTTATTTATTTCTGGCTGTATTGGGTCTTTGTTGTTGTGTGGGCTCTGCTCTAGTTTCTGTGTGGGCTTCTCATTGAGGAGGCTCCTCTTGTGGAGTATGGGCTCTAGGGAGCGCTGGCTTCAGCAGTAACGACAAGCGGGTCAGCAGTTGGGGGACCTAGGCTCTACAGCAGAGGCTCAACAGTTGTGGTGCACAGGCTTAGCTGCCCCACCACATGTGGAAACTTCCTGGACCAGGGTTCGAACCCACGCCTCCTGGACTGGCAGGTGGATTCTTTACCACTGAGCCACCTGGGAAGCCCTAAAGTAGCATTAAAAAAAAGACGCTATTTAAAAATGTGTGCTATTTACTCATAAAAGTATCTTTCAGCTCATACGACAGCATGGTAAATAGAGAGGGAAGCCTGCTTCAGTTGGAAAACCAGGGACTTTAGGACTTCCCTGGTGGCACAGTGGACGGGAATCTGCTAGCCAATGCAGGGGACACAGGTTTGAGCCCTACTTCAGAAAGATTCCACATGTTGGGGGGCATCTAAGCCTGTGCCCCACAACCACTGAGCCCAGGCGCTCTAGAGCCCACACCCTATAACAAGAGAAGCCACTGCAGTGAGGAGCTTGCGCCCCACAGCTACTGAGCCCAGGCGCTTCAGAGCCCACACCCTATAACAAGAGAAGCCGCTGCAGTGAGGAGCCTGCGCCCCACAGCTACTGAGTCCAGGTGCTCTAGAGCCCACACCCTATAACAAGAGAAGCCACTGCAGTGAGCAGCTGAGCACCGCAACTAGAGAGAAGACCCCGCTCGCAGCAACTATAGAAAGCCTCTATGCAGCAAGGAAGGCCCAGCATAGTCATAAATAAATAAATGAATAATTTTTTTTAAGAAAATCACTTAAAAAAAAAAAAAACTTCTGGAGATATATTTGCTACCACTTAAGTGAAGTGTTAATGGCTCAATCGTGTCTAACTCTTTGAGATCCTATGGACTAAATAGCCCGCCAGGCTCCTCTGTCCATGGGATTCTCCAGGCAAGAATACTGGAGTGGGTTGCCATTCCCTTCTCCACGGGATCTTCCTGACTCAAGAATCAAATTCAGGTCCCCTGCACGGCAGATTCTTTACCTTCTGAGGCACCAAATGGCTAACAAGGTACATTTTGTTACTTTTACCACAATAAAATTAAAAAAAAAAATTGAATAAAAAACAAGCTTCTTACAAAAGTCATATTGAGTTATAATAAAATCTGTTAAAATTATTTTTCCTTTTATTTTGCATACTCTTCAGTAGAAAAATGAAATAAAAGCACTAAAATTTTGGAGGGGGGGCTTCCCTGGTGGCTTAGTGGTAAAGAATCCACCTGCCAATGCAGGAGATGTGGGTTTGATCCCTGGGTGGGGAAGATCCCTTGCAGTAGGAAATGGCAACCCACTCTAGAATTCTTGCCTGGGAAATCCCATGGATAGAGTAGCCTGGCAGGTTACAGTCCATGGGGTCACAAAGAGTCAGACACGACTTTCTGACTACACAACAACATACAGAATTCTTTCTAGTTCACAAATCAAATATAACTAAAGTGAAAAGACAATTATATCTCCCCACTTAAAAACGGTCTTCCTATTTGGATAGTAAAAGGTGTCTAATATTGTAGTCTTCAAAATACTCTTAAAATAGTATTTTAAGATTAGCAAACCTGCAAATTTACTGTGTATTTTATCTATTCTGCATGCATGCACACACACACACAATTCATTTCTGCCATCATCAGAACTAAAGAGTCAATTCTGACACAGTAGAATCACTGATGATACTCAAACAACAAAATACTTATAAGCAAAAATTTTCTCTCTATATATAAAAAAAAATTAAGCACAAGTATGTATTTTTTAAAGAGTCCCAAGTCCAGTACTTTGGCGAGAAATATGCCAAAATGGGCATTTATCATTATTTTTAGACCAATGATGGAATCTGGACTCTCATTCTTTCTGAATCTGTGAACTCAAAGGGAACAACTTATCATAGCATCAGTATTTGACCTTGAAGGAACAGCTCATGTCATCACAGAGCAGAAGTGCTGGCGAACATTTATCTAGATGAAAGGCCTCAAGCAGTTAACCTGCTCAGCAGAGGCAATGCAACCAGGCAACAGGATAATGACCTCTATCCAAATGTGGAAGGTACATCAATTTAATACCCTGACAGCTTGACAAAAGATGATGGCGGCGCAGCAGGAAAACATTAGCCATGATAACGCAGGGTACTGTATGTGAAAAGAATGAATTATAAAGCACCGCGCTATTTGGGCCGAGCAGGGATTTTTTTTTTAAACCAACTTTATATTTAGGATGGTAGTCGTGCCTAAAAGCTCCTTCCATTCTTTTCTACCTGAAGAACATCCCGCTAAAAGTAAAAAGGCAGTGTGGATTAAATTGACAGCTTCAACGCAAATCAAGTTTCCCAACCGATCCAGGAAATGCTGCCCATCATTTCTGGCAGGCCTGTTACTGTGTCAGAGTAGAAAAATCCGGGTATTGATGAACTGGCTTAACCCATTTGAAAAAGATAGGTAACTCAAGTACATGTGTGTGATTTTGTTTTCTTTTTTAAAAGGAGAAGGTACTTGGTACGCTCTGGGGCGCTTTGGGTCTTCAGCTGTAAACTTTTCCCGCAGCAAATTCAGTTTTGTTTTTTTTAAAGCAATTTAATTTTAGAATAGTAGCATAATCATGCTTGTATGTTTGTTCAAGGACCTTTACTCTGCGACAGGGTTTCAGCCTGTGCGGTTTTTCTCTACACATGGCAGGCAGCTGTCAGAAGCAGTGTGAGGGGTCAAAGGGCAGCTCGGCTGCTCTGTTAAATCACGGGGTTCCATCAACATCTCAGAATTCCCGCCGAGTGGGAGCTGGGAGACCACAGATTAGAGTACACTGGAGTGTGTATATTAGGTCACTCAGTGTCTATCAAAGCGATATCACGCCGGTGAGCCGTACAATAGGTTTTACTGTGCTCCGTTCAAAGAAAATGGAAGGAAAGTGGACATGTGTGTAGCAGATCACAGCTGAACACTGAATTCTTCTTGTCTTTAAATGGATGGATTTACTATCCACAAGATGAATGAAGAATAGGTGTGCAATCAATAGCTTTGGAAATCATGCAAAGCTGGTAGTTTTATTCAGTTCTCGGTAAAGGTCGTTTGGCAGATGCAAAATGAGGCCGCCACAGTCCCCAGCCCGGCACAGCAAAGGGCTGTAATCGAGGCCCACAGGACCTGGAGCTGGGTTACGGCTATGGTCCTGGACCAGAACTCACTTTATGATCTTGGATGGTCCCCTTGGTTACGCAAAACTCAGTGTCGTCTTCTGTAAATTTAAAATAATAAGACTTGTCTACCTCCCCAAATGGGTAAACACACTAACAAACAAGCAAACAAGAATTCCTGAGAAAGGACTTTCGAAAAGTCAAAAGGAATACAGCATGATGGGATAATGTGTGGTATTTAAGAAATATTTAAGAAATGAAATTTAACTTGTATTAATGGGTATTTGGTCTACATATAAAAATAGAAACTACATACTCCTTCAAAGCTCATTGTTTAATTTTTTTTCTTTTTAAATATATGCTGCTGCTGCTGCTGCTAAGTCGCTTCAGTCGTGTCCGACTCTGTGTGACCCCATGGACTGCAGCCTACCAGGCTCCTCCGCCCATGGTATTTTCCAGGCAAGAGTACCGGAGTGGGGTGCCATTGCCTTCTCTGTTTTAAATATATATATATATATATATGTAATTTAATTTTCTTTTTAACAGAGTAAAATATGTATTCCTCAAGGAATCTTGTAGTCTTTAACAAGACAATGAATATAATATGATTAACACCATGCCTGACAAGTGAAATTTTAAATAGCTTAAAAACTTTGCTTAATATTTTATTTCTCAATTATGACTTCTGCAAGGGACTCCTTGACTGTGATTAGCATACTCCTGACTTTACACTAATAATGATAGCTAACACTAACAAAATACTTATTATGTACCAGGTGCTGTTCTAACCACTTTACAAAAATTAATTTATTTAATTTACATGACCATATATAGATTGGCCCCAGTGATCAGGTTTTAGGCTCAGCTGCCTTCTTACAAAAAGTATCAGGCTCTGTGTTATGACCTCCTTTTGGGTTAAATACATTTTTTAATCTTGTAAAATGTGAACAAGTCAAGTATCTTTTGCAAAAAACTTCATTTCATATCCTATGATATAGATACCACTGTTTTCACATGTTTTTAAAGATGAGAATCCTACGCCCCAGGAAGTTAAGCAATTTCCAAAGCAGCCAAGTGTCGGACCCAGGATTCATACTCAAGTAGCTTGGCTATACCGCTGGCTCAGTGTAAAGAATCTGCCCGCCCATGCAGGAGACACAACTTCGATCCCCTGGAGAAGGAAACGGCAACCCAATTCCATTTTCTTGCCTGGGAAATCCCATGGACAGAGGGCGCCTGGCAGGCTATAGTCCATGGAATTCCAAAGAGTCAGACATGACTGAGCGATGAGACAGCAATAGAAGCCTGGCTCTCACCACGCTTTCCCGTCTCTTTGCATCACAGGGACGCAAAGACCCTGTTACCTGGGGGGCAACGTCATGATGCCCACTTAGCTAATTTGGAATCCAAAACTGAGACACACTGTTGAGACCTAACTAGTCCCTCAGAAAATAGCTCAAAATGTATCACTGCATGGAGACTGGGTTCACACTATATGCAAGCACAGCCCTGCTTACATTAGAGCAGTCTTTGTAGCTCAAATGCAGCAATCAATGGCCGCCATGTCAAAAATGCGCTTCCTTGGCCAATGGGCTGAAGAGATACCCAGTGACCTTCTGTCCACACTCACCCAGGTGAACTCTGAACATCTGCCACTCTGAAGGCGGAAAGGATACCACGTAGCAGGACAAGCGTGGGGGGCTTTGTTTTTTCCTTCTTTTAAGTTAGAAGTATTTTCCCTCATTGTTTGGAAATAAGTCCTTGAAGTAAATCTTTAGAAGACGGAAAAGAAATTCTCAGGTTGAATTCCATTTGGTTTGTTTGTTACTGGTTGACAAAAGAGAGTGTGAAATAGAAACAGGCATATACAGAGCTGCATGTAACGGCTTTGGAGCTTTCCTTTCAATAAATTCAGAGACTGTCTTTGTATCCAGTGACCTTTCAGGAGAAATTTAAAATAAGAAAAAGACACAGTACAGTTTGTCTCTACCAAAGACCCAATTATAATAATTCTCAGCTTCATCTCATACGGTTACTTCTTAAAATTCAGCTTAGGTGGCAAGAAGTGAAAAATATTCCTCTTTTCTGAATAATATCCTCAAGGGAAGTGAGATCGCGGTGCCTCCTTTCCAGCCTCCATGATGGGTGCCTTCTTTTCAGTCGATTCTTTAATGGGCTTCACTGGCGGGTCTGGGAGAACAGCGGCTGCTCACCTCTCTAAATTTTAATCAGTGAGCATCTCAGATGCAGACGGAGCTGTATTGCTAGGAGGTAACAGAAACCAGCGAGTGTACTCTATAAGCAACAAAAACTGAAACTGAGAGGCTCTTTTCTTAAAAAAAATTAATTTATTACAAATTGGAGGCTAAGTACTTTACAATATCGTGGTGGTTTTTGCCATACATTGACATGAATCAGCCATGGGTGTACGTGTGTCCCCCATCCCGAACCCCCTCCCACCTCTCTCCCCATCCCATCCCTCAGGGTTGTCCCAGTGCGCCAGCTTTGAGTGCCCTGTTTCATGCATCAAACTGGGACTGGTCATCTGTTTCACATATGGTAATATACATGTTTCAGTGCTATTCTCTCAAATCATCCCACCCTCACCTTCTCCCACAGAGTCCAAAACTGTTCTTAATATCTGTGTCTCTTCTCTGTCTTGTGTATAGGGTCATTGTTACCATCTTTCTAAATTCCATATATGCATGTTAATATACTGTGTTGATGCTTTTCTTTCTGACTTACTTCACTCTATAATAGGCTCCAGTTTCATCCACCTCATTAGAACTGACTTACAAACATATTCACACCCACTCAGAGACCTAACATTGAAAGGAAGAGTGTCAAATTACTTGAGTAGTAAAACCAGCCCAAACCCTGACCTTCTAGGCTTGATTAGCACCTTACCAAAAAATATAAGGCTCTGTATTATGATCCTATTGTGGGTTCAGTTCATTTATCTAACCTTGCAAAGTATGAACAATTTGATTGCGTCCTCCCAAACAATTTCATTTCGCCTGGTGCCCTGCCTTACGAAAATTAATTACGAGGCACTTCAAGTTTAGCCTCTTTGCAAGGCCATCCTATTTATTTATAAATTTTATTAATTCTGAAGCCAGTCGCTCCTCAATGGTGTATTTATGTTCAACTAGGTCAGGTCCGCTGGGATGGTATTTGGTCTTTCGGAGCAGACACACAGAGCCTGTCCAGGCAGCAGGCGCAAGCTACCAAACACACGTGTGTCCCTAAGATTTGAGTACAGGAATTTGTTAGACTTTTGCGGGGAAAAAAAAAAATCAATCTAGAAAACCAGTTACGCATTTATGAGTCTTTCTGCATGAGACAGTCTACACAGAAGGCTGTCATTAACACATGGCTCCCTGACCAGGGAAACAGGTATTTGGCAAACAGAGCATGCAGAGTGACTTGTGGGAACTGGTGTAGTTACCAGTGAAGGGCACCCACAAATACAAGAAGTGGGAAATAGGGAAAACTATTCTTTTCACATTATATGTTAGTTTGCTCAAAAAGTAGGCACTTGCTGACCAAACCTACAAACCACACATTTTCAAGCATGTTGTAATAGAGTAAAATTTAGTATAGGAGAGACTTAGGTGATATTTTTTTTCAAAAAATCATGTTTATCTTTCCCGATAATGCTGCGATTGACTAACTTTGAGAGTGATGAGTCCATAAAAAGAAATTAAAAAACAATGTGAGGGGGTGGGGTGGGAGGAAGGCTCAAGAGGGAGGGGATATACGTACACTGACGGCTGATTCATGTTGATGCATGGCAGAAACCCACACAACATGGTAAGACCATTACCTTCCCATTAAAAATAAAGTTAAAACCATCTAAAAAGAAACAACACAGAGACATTTGACATTACGATGCTTAAATGCATGTTAACATTCCCATGTCTCCTTTCAGAAAAGGGATGCATGGCTTACTTGGAGAACTACATGAGCCGTCGCCAGCTGACGGGTGAAGATTACAAGCATCCGAGACGCCCACTTTCTTGGTCTTTCTGCTCTGTGATTTTACTTAGTGGAATGTGATGAATGAACACCATTTTCATTTGAAACTGTTATTAGCTGGAACTCAGTGATGCCTTAGCACAGACTATTCGAGGCTTTAGCCTTATTTTATAGAAAGGCAGTCCAAGGCCTTGTAGAGGTGAAGGGACACGCTCAAGGTCACAGCTAGTCAGTGACAAGGTTAGACATAGCCCCAAACCCACATCTTTGGACTCCTAACATGGTGCTCATTCAGCCTATCACCCTAAACGTGATGAAAGACAGATAAATGCCACCGACGCCTTGCAGTTTCTATGTCAGCACGCGATTATGGGATGCATGCCGTCAACTCTGAACTTTCTGAGGTTAGAAGAAATGTGCAGCCATCTGAATGTCACAGGCCTGGAAGTAATCAAAAGGGGGCTGAATGGTAGTTACTACTATGCATAATGCCAGCAACATATCTGTGGTTGGTGGTGATGTATTAATAGAGCTCATGTTCTTGTGACTGTGCGAACCAAGCCGCGCAGGGAACGCTGAAAAGTGATCACAAAAACACCTTTCTTTCCCCACTGTCCCTCAAGCAGCAGGGATCAAATAAACTGTTTCTCAGCTGTCTGTCTTTTAAACAAAAATACCTCCTTCGCTCTACATGTATTTGTGGCAAGTCGGTGTTTTCTTCCTTGTCTCTGTTCTGTTCTAGTTTTTAGACCCCAACCTTGGATCACCAGGGGGTACTGGGACTAAAAAGGGCCTGACATGGTGTCTTACAAATTTATCTTGGATTCCTTCGGGACATCACAGTTTGTGTTCAATAAAGAAAGGCAGGCAGCGTAGAACCGGCAGGCAAAAAAAAAAAAAAGGTCTGCAATCGGATATTAAGTTTACGGAATCATCAGCCGCCAGGCTTGATACGTGAAGGGCTTTCCACGCAGAGTATGTGGCTGTTTACATCTGTATTTTGGGCGGGCTGCTAGGCTCCGATGCCAGCACTGCTATAATGGTGTGTTCCATTCATCTGCAACACAGCCATGTTCCTTCTACATTTATCAAGGAAATCTTAGTTAGGTGACACCTGGCGGAGACATCTTTGGTCCACTCTGCTTCCTAACCCAATTCCTTTATACTAATTCTGGCCTGGCCACCTACTGGCCAGATATGGTTTTTTTTCTTTAATTAAAAAAACCCAAACTTTTATTTTTGGCCGCGCTGGGTCTTTACTGCTGCACGCAGGGCTTTCTCTAGTCGCGGTGAGCAGGGACTGCTCTTTAGTTCTGGCGGCAGGCTTCTCACTGCGGTGGCTTCTGTTGTTGGGCATGGGCTCAAGGTGCACGGGCTCCATAGTTGTGGTGAGTGGGCTTAGTTGACCAGTGGCATGTGCGATCTTCCCAGATAAGGGATTGAACCAGTGTCCTCTGCATTGCAAGGCAGATTCTCTACCGCTGGACCACAAGGGAAGCCCCCAATAGATTTTTTAATATTACTTTGCCCCAGTAGCCTCATGTGCAAAATGAGTTTATATAAGAATAGTAGCTCTTTCTTAGGGTTGTTCTGAGGATTTAATGAGTAGTTACAAATGCAAGGCTTACTTAGGATCTGGCATATGACCACTATATAAATATTAGTGATTATAATTATTATTTCCTCTCTACCAAGTTAAGACTTCCTCATCATTTTGGATCTCAGCTGGCTGTAATTACTTTTACATCAGTGAAAGAATGGCTTGTTACTCTAATGAACATCATATGGCTGTACAATAATTGGCTCAACCATTCACCTGTTATTCAACACTGAGTTTCCAACGTCCTGGCTATGCAGATAAAGCTGTATGTCACCTGCCACTTCTAGAAATCTGTCCTTACAGCTTCCCTATGAGGTGGATGCTTTTAATATTGCCATTTCCCAAATGCAGAAACAAAGACTTAGGCAATATAAATATGATATGCTCACACAACTAGTTCAGTGTTACATGCAAGCCCAAGATTCAGATACCAAAGTGGCTACAGCAGCAACAAACTTGTGCATGTAAAGCTGCAAACTCCATTTATCTAAAATTTTTCTTACAGTGTGTATGTGTGCATGCTAACCCGCTTCAGTTGTGTCTGACTCTGCGACCCTATAGACTGTAGCCCACCAGGCTCCTCTCTGCCCATCGGGATTCTCCAGGCAAGAATACTGGAGTGGGTTGCCATGCCCTCCTTCAGGGGATCTTCCCAAATCCAGGGGTCAAACTCACGTCTCATCAGTCTCCTGCGGGTTCTTCACCACTAGATCCACCTACAGTGCAGATCATCTAATTCTGCAATAATTCAGAATAACTGCATTGTTATTTTCCCCTTGGGCCCAAGGCCCTCCATTTAAAACACTTAACCTACTATTAGAAACGGTTACATTGCAAACCTCCCAGCAGCTGCTGCACTGGCTTCTATGGGACTTGGACATGCCCTCGCACTGGTTCAGTCCAGACTTCTGGGCCAGCGGGATACAGAATGGACATGCAGAGCAGTGTCAGGGGCCCGAGGAGGCAGCATAATTACATTTCAGCAATAAGATCTTCTTTGCTGCTTTCGCCTGCTACAGGCTTGTAGGACACAGTTCCTGAAATGTGACTGAACACCTCCTTGGTCAGGGGTGACTTCCTGTCCTCACTCCTGGGGGCAGTGGGGATGGAGCTCCTGGGTGCCACCTTTAGGAGGTCCGCATCCTTGGTCTTCCTGCTCTCTGATTTTACTCAGTATAGTGTGATGAATGAACACCATTCCCACTTGAAACTGTTATTAGCTATAACTTAGTAATGCTTTAGCACAGACTATTAGAGCTGAAAGGGCTTCTGGGAGCCCCAAAGGCTATCCTCATTTTACAGAAAAGGAGTCAGAGACCTTGTACAGAAGAAGGGACATGCTTAAGGTCGCAGCTAGTCAGTGACGAGGTTAGATGTAGTCCCAAACCCATGTCTTTGGGCTCCTAACATGGTGCTCATTCACCCTATCACCCTAAATGTGATGAAAGACAGATAAATGACACAGATTCCTTTCAGTTTCTACATCAGCACGTGATTATAGGATGTATGCTGTAGACTCTGTGTTTGTTCATACAGATAAACTTGTTTTTTGGAGACAGAGATAACTGAGGAGCAATGATGTAGGTATACTAAATGCACAGCTTGTACGCACATCTTCCAGGAAAGGGGTCTGGAATGGCTTTGAGAACATCATCCCAGCTCAGGCTGACCTCTCTGACTGCATGGCCTTCCCTAAGAGGACCTCTAACCATAATAACAGCTGAAGTTTATCCATCGCTTACTACATGTCTGACACCATCCTAAGAACTTTATATATATATTGACTCCATTTTTAACCCTCCCAACAAGCCTACGAGGTAGATGCAATTATTATTATTACTACCATTATCTCTTCCCTTTTATTAAATGAGGAAGCAGAGGTGTGGGCTTCCCTGGTGGCTCAGTGGTAAAGAATCCACCTCCAGATGCAGATTTAATCCCTAGGTTGGGAAGATACCCTGGAGGAGGGCATAGCAACCCACTCCAGTACTCTTGCCTGGAGAATCCCATGAACGGAGGAGCCTGGAGGGTACAGTCTATGGGGTCGCACAAGAGTCGGACATGACTTAGCAACTAAAAAACAACAAAGGAGAAGTGTAGAGAGGTAAGCAAGTCGCCCAGGTCACAGAGTCAGAAGTGGGAAGGCTGGGATCTGAACTCTGATCCTGGGGCCTCTGCTGTTCATCCTGTCCCATGTCTATAGGTGCCTTCGGTCCTCGGCTCCCTTGCCCTTTGCCTAGCCCAATTCACAGTAATCCATTTCTCCCATTTGCTCCCCAGGGGGAGCCTGCACAGGGCTGGGTTGGGCTCCTCAGTCTCCTGCCTCCTGCTTCCCCTGATCCAGGGATCCAACTCAAGTCTCCTGAACTGCAGGCAGATTCTTCACCCACTGAGCCATTGGGGAAGCCCTACTACATCCCCCATCCCTTTCCAAAAGTCTTCCTACCTGCCTTCCTCAGGAATGAGTGCAAAGGTATCACTGAAGCAACCACACACAAAAAAATTACTTCCCTTCCATATGAAGCTTAAATAATTACTAGGAGTACACAGAGAAGAAACAGTTAATATAAAAAAATGAAAAGGCACTCACTAATACAAATACATATTTTTAGAGAAATCAGTGCTTAAGGAAACCGTTGCACCCAGTGCGATTTCTTATACATGTGGACACATTCTTTACCAGGGAAACCCCTCTTGCACATACAAGAGGCAATAAATAAATACGTATTCAGTGGCCGAATGAATGAAGTCAACTTGGGACTGTGGAATTTTAACAGAGGTTTTTAAAAACTTACACTTGGATGTTTTTGTTGGATGCCTTTAAGAAGATGCTCTTCTGAAAGAAAGACCATTTTGTGAGAATGTGTATAATCTAATGTTTCCACGTGTTATAAAGTCCTCCATTGAGGGTTTTCTAACAAGTCGGTTCATGCCAGCAGCCTGCCAAAGAAGGCAGTGACTGTTCTCTTTTATGTGCTTCTTTCATGACTTTTTAAAAAATAACATCTGCGACACCAAGAGAAAAGTTAATCTTTCTTAAACATCAAGGTAGGAGAAGGGAGAATAGCTAATTTGATTTCTCGACTTCTGTGGAGATTTTATTACTTCAGCATTCTATAAGAAATGCACTTACATTTCATGTTGACGTGCCATTTTACGAACTGTTAATAGAAATTATTGACTCACAAATTGGGGGGAAAACTAAGACTAATATTTTATTTATTATGTTCTAGCCAAGCGCTGAACACCAAGAAGACTTTAACGGTATCTACACACTTTGTTGTTTTAATATCTGGTTTAACTATTTATTCTGTAATCATATCTTAGATTTAAAAATCCATTTTTGGCTCATTTGGTTTTTTATTTATTAAATAGTTGTCTTGTTCAAACTGTTTGGAAACAGTTAAGTTTATTGAAGTTCATTAAGAAGAGTATAATTAAAATAATGAAGAGGTTGACTGACTCCATTGTAAAAGCAGGATTTGGGTACCTTCACTCCATAGCTGTTTAAGGATTAGCCTATCACAGAAATAGCTTGTGCTGTTACCTGGAATCAAAATATAAACTTATTCCTCACTCAGCTCTGGTATTAAAGAAAAATGTACTGTTTTGAGCAATAAACCCTGCAATTCAGGAGTCTCACCAGTCAGGTTTTTCTCAGGAAACACTGGAACTTATACAGTGAATGTCTTGATTTCTAAAATCAGTGAATTCAGCTTTTCAGTTTTACTTTCCACTCTTTCTAAGAAACCCGCCCTCTGGCCGCTGCCCCGTGCTGCCCTGAGAGGACGCCCTGGCCGGCCTGCCACAGACCCGGTGCCCCCGCACCTGGCTGAGTCCTTGCTGCCCCACCCACCCACTTCTGCCCCTCAATATCCACACTCCTGCTGCCTTGCCCAGATCCAGGTCAAATGCCACCTCTACCAGCAGTCTTCCAAGTCGGAAGCCATCCTCCTCATCAATTTGTTGACTTCAGATATAAAGACATAGAAACAATCCCAGTTCTAGCCACTGCTTATTATTTATTTATATTTTCTACCAATGTTAGCTATAGTAACAAAAAGAGAAAAATGGAAGCAATTCAAGCATTCAGCAATAAGAAGGATGGTTCAGTAAATTACAGAAAAAAAAAAATCAGAATAACTAACAACTTTGAGAGCTTATACAGTCCATGGAATTCTCCAGGCCAGAATACTGGACTGGGTAGCCTTTCCCTTCTCCAGTGGATCTTCCTAGCCTAGGGATCAAACCCAGGCCTCCCGCATTGCAGGCAGCTTTTTTACCAGCTGAGCCACAGGGGAAGCCCAAGAATACTGGACTGGGTAGCCTATCCCTTCTCCAGCAGATCTTCCCAACCCAGGAATCAAACCGGGGTCTCCTGCATTGCAGGCAGATTCTTTACCAACTGAGCTATGAGGGAAGCCACATTATTGAAAATGCAACATATTTTCCCTTCTCTCCTGGAGCCCTGAAGTTCAGAGCAATTTTTCTGAGTTACTTCAAGATAGCCAGGCCATCGAAAGCTCCCCATTGCCCATGACCTGACTATATCAGAGCTGGAGAAAACCGTCAACCCTTTGGCCACCAGTTCTTCACCTGTGTCGGAGAAGGCAATGGCACCCCACTCCAGTACTCTTGCCTGGAAAATCCCATGGATGGAGGAACCTGGTAGGCTGCAGTCCATGGGGTCGCTAAAAGTCGGACACGACTGAGCGACTTGACTTTCACTTTTCACTTTCCTGCATTGGAGAAGGAAATGGCAACCCACTCCAGTGTTCTTGCCTGGAGAATCCAAGGGACAGGGGAGCCTGGCGGGCTGCTGTCTATGGGATCACACAGAGTCAGACACAATTGAAGTGACTTAGCAGCAGTAGCAGTCTTCACCTGCGTCAGGTTGGAAAGATCCCTCACTCATACATTTGCCTTCCAAAGCGATGCTTAATATAATGTAACTTATGCTGGAGAGGACACATGACTTTGCAGGCAGAACTACTCAGAATACAGAATGCCTCATATTTCATGAATATGTACATTGTGACCAATTCCACATCTCCAGTGTAACAAGCCTGGAAGTGCCATAGCCTAATGGGATGTCAAAAACTTCTGAGTTGGGCAAGGGAAAAAAAAAAAAAAAGTTTTCTGGGGGCTGTAGAGCTTATCCTGGCTTTGGAGAAGGATCATGACAGATGTTAAGTGCCGGACCAGATGCTCCTGTGGCCATAAGGAACTCCACAATGAGGAGCCAGGTGTGTCTCATCAAGGGTGCTCCTGGCAAGGTGGGACTCCACACTGGATTACTTTACATGACAGGGGCAGCAATTTCCACTATTGTTCATTCATAATGTGCCAAGAATCGCAGGCCTAAACTCCCATCTGCCTGACCATTCTGCAAGGTCGGCATATGAGAGTAGTGAGCACTTCCAAATACTGGGCAAGTACTGCTCGTCCCCTTCTCCTCCTGCCCTCCCGTACACAGGTCACCTCTCTGTCACTTCTCGTCACAGCTCTAGGAGATGTGAATGTGATTACCAGGCTATGTTTCCAAGGTCACGAAGTTAAGTGTCAGAAGTTGGGACAGCTGGGGACTTCCCCGGTGGTCCAGTGGCTAAGACTCTACACTCCCAACTCAGGGGGGTCAGATTTGATCCTTGGTCAGGAAATAATATCCTGCTTTCCACTACTAAAAGATCCCACGTGCTGCAATTAACACTTGGGACAGCCAAATAAATAAATAAATATATTGTTTTAAATAGAAGAACTTGGATTGTTGACTGTGAAACCAGAATTCCGAATGGCCATGCCACACTGCCTCAGTGCCTTCCACGTAACGTGAGGCACTGCTCTCTCAAATAATTCTCCAACAGCACTGCAGGATCAGTACTATTATGCATACCTGGAAATGAAGAAAACGAGCCTCAGAGAGACTGAGGGACTTGCTCATGTACACAAAGCAAGAAATGACGTTACTGGGATTTGACCCTGGGTCTGTGTGAATCTGAAGTACAACCAGACCCAGTACGTGACTTCCGACAGCGAGTCTCTTGTTTGTTATGAATAAAAGCTGACTTGGCCAGAATTTAGGTGCTCCTATTGGCAAATCCCACAGGACACGAGATTACTTTAGTTAGACATTGCCTTTCACACTTAAATCTTTTCTTCTTTTTTTCTTCTGTTTGTGTGTGTGTGCTGGCTGTTTTTGATAATTTTTTTGTTTATAATTTAATTAATTTGGGGCTGTGCTGGGTCTTTGTTGCTATGTGGGCTTTTCCCTCGTTGGCGCGATAGGCTTCTCTTGCTGTGAAGCACAGCCTCCAGAACTTGCAGGCTTTGGTACTTCCAGCTCCTGGGCTCAAGAACACAGGCTCAACAGCTGTGGCTCATGGGCTTAGTTGCTCCGTGGCATGTTGGTTTTTCCTGGACCAGGGATTGAACCTGTGTCTCCTGCACTTGCGGAAAGATTCTTTACCACTGAGCCACTGGGAAAGCCCCACATCTTTTCTGCTTACAGGGTAAACATGTGATTCAGCAAGTTCTGTGACGACCCTTAGCCTCCATCCTAATCTGGACTCAAACTCAAAACTCTCTTTCCACATGTTTCCCCTGCTTGAAATGCTTCGGAGCCCTGCTGGTGCCTAAGTCACGAGGGTAGATATTAATCACGGGAGACATGTAATGCACAAAATATGGAGATAATCACTGCTTAAAATAAAATATAGGTTGTCTCATCCAAACGAAGGCTGATCCAAAAATGGCAAGTCAAACCACTAACATTTCCTTCAATGCTATTTGCATGTTCTCTCATTCTGTCTACAGCTCTTGCATGTGTCTGCTCATCCTCCAGGAGTAGGTCGTGCCAAGAGGCGCAGCATAAATGGTTTCAAATGCACAGAATGTGATGGGAATCTCATTTGGAACCATATGGTCCTTCCCAAATGCTCCAAATGGCCACGACTCAAAGGTACACGATTTAAAAAAATAATCCTGCCACCATTAAAAATATATGAATAAATAAACGACAGCAATGACTTCCTTTTCCCTGCTGGATTTGTGGATGAGTTGCTTCTGCTCTGTGGCTGATTTTCAGTTCAGATAACTCATCTTTATTCATTTCCTTTCAGTTATGATGAGCCATATTGAGAGCAGCTGTAGACAGGAGAAAAAAAAAGAAAGAATCTCCTTACTCCCTCCTTCGAATCATCAAACAGCCATTATAAAGAATCCATCTGGGCTCGGTGGTGTGTGGAGCACCCATGAAATAATAGGAAACAGGAGGCAAAAAAAACACAGTTTAAGCTGAATCTAACAAAGAGATTTAAAAATTATCCAAACACGTGTTTTGAGGCAAAAATCAAACTCAGAAATGATTTAATGCAAAGTCAGGTAGACCAGGACTTGAGGAAAATTATTCTTCAAATTAAATTCAAACCCCAAACAAAACAAAGTGTCCTTTAATGCTTGATGGAAAACACCAATCAGATGTCTGGTTACTAGGCTGGTAACTAGTAATGAGAGGTCTGGGGGCCAGTTCTAGTAAGAGTAACATTCAACGTGAGAAGAGGGTGAGCGAGTGCCAATAAGCCAAAAGCCTTAACATATAATATAAGAGTGAAATGATCAGGCGAAAACAACTTGCACAAAGTGGAAAGAAAGAAAAGAAATAAGAAAGGATTTGCATTTGTGATGGAGCTTTTATATCTGCAAAGTCCTTCCAGGTTTAAAAAGCAAATGAACTGAGAATCAAAACGCAGTTATATTTCATTTTCTAAAATTCTGGATGAACGATGAATATTTTTTGGATCAAGCTTGGTCTGAATTAGGAAGTAAATGCTTTTAACATTTTACTTAAAATGATTTCATCTGTTGTAATATATAAACGCAACAGAAATCTTGTTTATAGGTCATTCTACTATATTTCAATGACACAAAAATGGCTTCGGTTTCAAAGGGGAAACTTGGCAAGTGATAACTGCATAAAATCTGCAGTCCTGTTTATTTTACAGCATTTTTGTCCCTGTGTTTTTAATGGTTACATGAACCAAATGCTTAGGCAACTGTGCCGAAGATGATTATGATTGAGAAACGAAGATATCTTAGGAGGCAAGCTGGAAAACTGCTTTGCAAGTTTTCCGAAAATGTAACTTACAGGGTAAAAAAGAATTCTAAGTAGTGTTTGTAAATGACCCAAAACACACAGTGACTAAAATTCACAGAGTTTTAAGATATTGGAAGAAAAACTAATGAAAAGACCATCACCATAGAGCACATCAAGAAAATTCAAACTTCTTTACCTTCAATTTACTAACTAGAATTAGTAAAGGTTTTTATTTCCTGTCAATCTCTGAACGTGAAAGAAAGTGAAAATTTTAATGGCTCAGTCATGTCTGACTCTCTTTGTGACCCCATGGACTGTAGCCCGCCAGGCTCCTCTGCCCATGGAATTCTCCAGGCAAGGATACTGGAGTGGGTAGGCATCCCTTCTCCAGGGGATCTTCCCGACACAGGGATGGAACCTGGGTCTCCTGCAATGCGGGTGGATTCTTTACCACTGAGCTACCAGGGCTTCCCAATCTCTGAACTCTGCCATTTTGGCACCGATGAGTACACACGTCTTGGTGACATTTATCCTTCTCTGGTGCCCCAAATCTGATTCTCTGTCCACTTCTGCAATGGCATCTCTTCAGTCTCTTTGGCTGGTCTGGTCTGTCTGCCTTCTTGACCCTGCCTCTCTCCTCCTACCCGCAGTGGTCCAAGCTCTGCTTTCTCCTGGGAGCTCAGTCTCTTATGCTGACAGGTCGCTTCTGATCATCCCACAGCAACATGCCCTTCCTCAATCTGTCTGCTGTCCTTCTCCCACTGTGTCAACTTCAGTGGCCAAAGCCACCTCAACTCTGAGAGACTCACTCCTCCAGGCTTAAAAACTTTGACTTTTGTTTCAAAAAACTGTTTTCTCTCCTTTGGCCGATACAGCCATCAGTCACGGAGTCCTACAGATTTGTCTCTCTCTGTAGTTTTCCTTTCAATTCGATCTAGACTCTTAGCACTTCAAACCTAACTGATTACCATAATAATACTAACGGCAACTCAATAATGCCAGCTGTGATGTGCCCAGCACTGCCTTAATTGCTTCAAATGAATGAGAACTCTTTACATAGGAAGAAATCAAGGCACAGAGATGAGTTTCTCTGACTGAGGTCACACAGCAAGGAGAACTGGGATAGGAATCAAAGCTGTCTAGTTCTTCAGCACCAGATTAAACTGCTTCTCACAGAATCTCTTGTCCAAGCCATGCTGCACACTACATCCACTTCATATTTTCCTAAAACAGTGTTTTATATGTGACAGTAGTCCTAGCAACCTCCATGACCCGTATCTGTTGGCTGAAAATTTGAGTAAAAATTTCTGGAAATTTATCCTAGGGAAATAATTAGCAATGTATGAAAAGATTTATTTTTTGGGATCTTCAACACAAAATGATAGTTCAAACTGGAACTGGATTGTGGCACATTCATACGGGGAACTATACACCATTAAGAGGTCTTCCCAGGTGGCTCATGGTAAAGAATTTGTGTGCCAGTGTAGGAGACACAGGAGACGTGGGTCTGATGATCCCTAGGTTGGGAAGATCCTCTGGAGGAGGATATGGCAACCCACTCCACTATTCTTGCTCGGAGAACCCCATGGACAGAGGAGCCTGGTGGGCTACAGTCCACAGGGTCACAAAGAGTTGGACACAGAGCACGCACCAACCTACCTACTCCACTAAGAATGACACTCTTGGGCTTCCCTGATGGCTCAGGGGTAAAAGAATTCACCTGCCAATGCAGAAGACATGGGCTGGACCCCTGGTACAGGAAGATCCTGCAGAGCAACTAAGCCCAACTAAGCAACTGTTGAGCCTGTGCTCGAGAGCCCGGGAGCCGCAACTTCTGAAGCCTGAACACCCTAGAGCCCGCGCTCCACCAGAGAAGCCGCCACAATGAGAAGCCCACACACCGCAACTCAAGAGTAGCCCCTGCTTGCCGCAATTAGAGAAAAGCCTGCATAGCAACAAAGACCCAACAGAGCCCCAAATAATAAGTAGATAAATAAAATCATACAAAAAAAAAAAAAAGAATGACATTGCAGAAGAGTATTTGATGACATAGGAAAGTGTTCAAGACTTACCAAGTGTTGGGGGATCAGATTATAAATTATATAGAGCCATATGGAACATGAATTCAATTTAGTTAAAAAAAGGAAAAGACCCCCAAACTCCAAACCAAAATAAAACCTAAAATATACTAAAATGTTAACCAAAATTGTTTCTAAGGTACTGGGACCATAAAGGATTTATTTTCATGCTTTCCCCCAAATTTTTAATGAATATATGATACTTAATTATCAGAGCCCCCTCTTGCGATAAATGTTATTTTAAAAATAATATTCAAATCCCACTATTTCTGTAGTATCATTTCCCAGGAGAAGACAATACTTACTGTCTGTTAAGCTTTGGTTGAAAGTTTCTCTACCTACAATTAAAGCCCCTGGGTCTAGGCTTCTTTGATTCTTTAGTCCCAACCTCTGCGTCTTTCCAGGAAACCTCAGCCAACTTGATCCCTTTGGTATGCTGTCTTACCATCAGCTACCAGCTCCATGGTGGGTCATGGTCCAGCCAGAGCCCTGCTCCATCACTCACACCTCACTGACACATATGCATCAGCTCCTCCATTGGATTCTTAGAGTATAACTTGGATTTGTCCAGAATCATTTGGTACTTCTTTGTAGTTTTACCGTGTGTGGAAAATGACTCTCAACCCATGGGCCATATAGTTATTATAAAAAGTCATCATTACCATATACCAGCCAGGCCAGTGCCACTAATAATGTCTCCCACATTTACGTGCTGAAGCTTTATTATTTACACGCTGGTCTTAATTGCTATTTTCTGTCTCCTCTACCACATTTTCACACTTGAGTGACAGCACTTCCCACCTCTATCAATCTGGTGTAATTACAAGTATACTTCTTCTGCTCTTTTGCCAGTTCCTTGAGTTCATTAATAATATCTACTTAAGCTTTATAGCTGTGGCACATAGCACACAGTAGCTACTCAACTAATACTTACTGAATAAATTATAGATTAGAGGAAATGGGTGAATCTGTACTTAAAGTTAAGTTGCTTGAGGAAAATCCTGGAAGCAACTTTCACATGACTGATGACCAGAATATAACACCAAACACCAAACACCAGAAATGTTGAAAATCTCCGTATGTGATACTGTTAAAGCTGAAAATATGACCTATGCCCACTTAGCTTTGCCAAATAACTAAGAGATGCATAAAAGCTAATTGGAACATGTAAGTCTTTTTTGTTAAATTTATTTATTTTTAATTGACGGATAATTACAATATTTTGTTGGTTTCCACCATACATCAACATGGATCAGCCATAAGTATTGGAACATGTAAGTCGGGAGTTGGTGATGGACAGGGAGGCCTGGCGTGCTGCAATTCATGGGGTCGCAAAGAGTCAGACACGACTGAGCGACTGAACTGAACTGAACTGAAGTCTTACCCATCATATTAATTTCTTACATGGCAAGATGGTTCCTACCTAGAGATTTAGTGATAAAATGGATCAGGGGAGAAGGAAGAGGAAAAAAGAACTTTTACCGGTTGTGAAAATTCCCAAACGGGTAACTCTAGTTGTTACTTTCCCCTGACTATATCCTAAATTACCCTTAAGTTGCTGTGTATCTATGGAAACCAAAAGATCACACCACGATTGACAAGACAGAATGCTGCATGAATAAGAGGTCTAGATGGGAGCTATAATTTTCCTGTGGGGCTTTATAACCACACGAGGAAAGTCTGACTGGTGAATATAGCCAATCAAGCCACTGGTCGCATTTAAGAACATGGTAATCCTAAATACACAGGCTTGGTTTTATATAATGCATGGGTATAACTTCAACTGAGTCTGCATACTGCAAGGATTTTTCCACCTCGCGTTGGCCCTCATTTCCATTTCTTTAGACTACTTCATTTCTCTCTTTGAGCTCTATGGGTCCTAACATTACGTTGTAAGTGGGAAAAAATGTGTCTCTGCTTTCTATCTTAGCTATGACCACGAGGCCATGAAGTGTAGATATTTAGCTACCAGTGGATTCCGTTATCCAGCTAGGTGTGAACCTGGACCAGAGGGAGAATACACAGAGAAAGAGAAGGAAAGCATTCCTCCTCTTCATCTACGGAATAAGGAACAAATGCACCCTTCTGGAACCAAATGAGGAACTCCAAGAGAGAAGTCATTTCAAACCAGTTTTTATTTAGACTGTTGCAAAAGTATGGCAAACATGATTTAAAATAGAACTCCTAAGAGTTCAACCAGAGAAATAAAAATGGCATAGTTTAAAATGAACCCCCATCAGGAACCTCCCTGGTGGTCCAGTGCTTAATAAGAGTACGAGCTTCCAATGAAGGGGGTTCAATCCCTGGTGGGGGAATTAAGATCCCACATGCCTCTAAGCATGGCCAAAATATTTAAAAAGTAAAGAAAAGACGAACCCATCATAACTCTAGAAGGAAGCTCAGGTCCAATCCTGCACTTTACAGGCAAATCACATTCCCTCAGGCTTTTCTCAGGTGAAGTTATGTTCTGCAGAAATGAGGGCATGATGACACCCAGAGTTACCTGGATCTGAATAACAGTGGGCCACTGTGAGTAGGGTCATTCTGTACTGAGGACATGATGTGCACCGAACGGACCCTGGGATGAGGATGCGCCTCCTGGACCTGTAACCATGGTAACAGATGAGACTCACTTTGGAACTGGGAATTTGAGTTCTGTCCCAAATTATGAGACAGCCTGAAGATCAGAGTGTGAGCAAGATGGGAGTGAGAATAACGGCGGAACAGAAGAGCAGAAGAAATGGAGCAGTCTCCACAAGGGAACTCCAGTCTTCAGAATAAGCTATGTTTCCTGGGATATATGATCCTTGGGACATGGCAGGCATTAAATAAGGAACATTAATAATGGTATCTGAGGACAGTGATTGCAGCCATGAAATTAAAAGATGCTTGCTCCTTGAAAAGAATGCTAAAAATGCTAATGCTAAAACTTAGAAAGCATATTAAAAAGCAGAGATATCACTTAGTCAACAAAGGTCCATCTAGTCAAAGCTATGGTTTTTCCAGCAGTCATGTACAGATATGAGTTGACCCGTAGAGAAGGCTGAGCAGCAAAGAATTGATGCTTTTGAACTGTGGTGTTGGAGAAGACTCCTGAGAGTCCCCTGGACAGCAAGGAGATCAAATCAGTCAGTCTTAAAGGAAATCAACCCTGAATATTCATTGGAAGGACTGATGCTGAAGCTGAAGCTCCAATATCTTGGCTACCTGATGTGAAGAGCCAACTCATTAGAAAAGACCCTGATGCTGGGTAAGACTGAAGGCAGGAGAAGGGGATGACAGAGGATGAGATGGTTGGATGGCATCTCTGACTCAAAGGACATGAGTTTGAGCAAACTCTGGGAGGTGGTAAAGGACAGGGAAGCCAGGTGTGCTGCAGTCCATTGGGTTGCAAAGAGTCAGTCATGACTTAGCAACTGAACAACAAAAATAATGATATCAGTGTCCTTTCTCCATATCAACAAAATTAAAAAAATACTTTAATCATTAATGAGGCAAAAACAAAATCAAGAAATAAGAATCTTATATTTGTAATAGTAAAACCTAATTTGGATCGATGGCCGGAAAGACATGTCTGAATCAAAATCTAAGGTTTAATACTGTTTAAAGAGATGCAATCATATTATCTCTAAGGATGCACAGAAACTAGAGGAGGGCTAAATCTGCCAAGGAGAGGTCCTTCCTGGGCTCACCTGGTATAAGCACATTAACAGTAACTTCAATGTGCTTGAAAATAATTTTCTTAATAGGGTAAACACTGCCCTTTGCATTCTTTTCAGAAAATTTACTGCCTTAGCAAACTAGTTTTCATAGACACTGCCTTACCAAAAATTATTATGCATTATGAATAAAGGAAAGTGCAAGTGTTGGTCGCTCAGTTGTGTCTGACTCTTTGCAACCCCTCCTGGACTGTAGCCCACCATGCTTCTCTGTCCACGGAATTTTCCAGGCAAGAATACTAGAGTGGGTTGCCATTCCCTTCTCCAGAGGATCTTCCCAACCCAGGGATCAAATCTGGGTCTCCTGAATTGCAGGCAGATTCTCTACCATCTGAGCCACCAGGGAAGCCCATTATATATTATACCAAAGCTTAAATGTTTAAAAAGTTATATAAATTTAGGAGTCCCAGGTGGCTCAGATGGTAAAAGCGTCTGGCTATAATACGGGAGACCCGGGTTCAATCCCTGGGTTGGGAAGTGAAACTGGAGAAGGAAATGGCAACCCACTCCAGTACTCTGGCCTGGAAAATCCCATGGACAGAGGAGCCTGGTAGGCTACAGTCCATGGGGTCGCAAAGAGTCGGACACGACTGAGAGAGTTCACTTCACTTCATACGTGTATGTGCGGTGTATGTACACACACACACACACACACACACACACACAACCAAGACAGTAGGTCTTTCTAGTTATTTTAGGCCAACGTGTAAAAAAATACCCACCAATTGTCTGAAAGATAATATACATATACTACCCTATTTTGCTACAGAGCAGTAAAAGTAAATTGGATGGACTGACAAGATTTCATGTAACTGCTACTGCTGCCAAGTGGCTTCAGTCGTTTCCGATTCTGTGTGACCCCATGGACAGCTCCCCACCAGGCTCCTCTGTCCATGGGAGTCTCCAGGCTCCATGGAGAGTGGGGTGCCATTTCCTTCTCCAATTTCACTTAAAGAGATAATTAATTAGCTGACAATATATTTTCATCTAAAAGGAGACTGGAAAAGGGAAATATAGTTTTAAAAATGATTTAAACACAAACTGTCCCCTCATAAACAATCATCAATCAGGAGGCCTTACCTCCCTGGCATTAGAAGGGTTAAGCGCTCTACTAAATGCCTCTCCCACTTCCTCCCAACCAGAGGATGCTGTAATTTTTAGGATTTATGAATTGGCCGGGCCAGTCAGCATCTTGAACACGACAGACTCTGTCTAGATCTATCTCTTACCTGCTGGGAAGAGACAATTCCCCTCACACTTGGAACCCTGAAGCCCTTTAAGCTGCCTGCTCTGTAGCCACGGCAGCTGGGCCCTACACAATTCTTCATCTCCTACCTCTGCGGCCTCACTAAATAAAGACCACGGTGCCTTGTTAGCCAACAGCTGAGCGTGAAATCACTACATTCCAATTCCCCACTCCCCGAGTCAATCAATCTTTTTTTTTTCTTTTTTGACATTATAGATCCTGATGCACTGGGTCAATAAAAAGATGGGGAAAATGGAGATGAATAAAATTAATGTTTCAGGGCAACTGGAACACACCCAAACGACATATTTAATTTCATATAGTGAAATTAAGTGTATTCATATAAAGAAGGTTAGAGCTAACAAAATCAAAACACGTGCTATTTAAAGTCATCATTGTGCTCAGAACTTGCACGGGATACATAATAGGAAAGAGTGTAGCGACAGATACGCAGTCAAGAATAAGCTTTTGGTCAGGTCTAAAATTGTTAATGGATTAGAGTATGCTTGACAAGACACTGAGGCTGTAACATATGTTCTTTCTAAGGGGTATTAACATTTTATGCATTAGCGACATGCTAAGTGAGAGGGAGAAGGAGAGTCTGAACCACTAACTATGAGAACATGACCACCAAGAACTATGAGAACATCACGTGCAGCAATCAGCAGGCCTTCTCCTCACCTGGAATCCTGTGTGCGCAGGCGCCTGGGGATGGGGGCTGCAGGGAAGCTTGGCACAAGGGGAGGATAGTCAAAAAGGGAAGAACACAAAGAAATAGGCTGTAGCGTGTGTTGAAGGTGGTGCTTTTTTCTTGAAGAAGCTCCTAATGCAAAGGGCATGTGCAGAAAAGGCCTTCAGAACAGGGAAGGAATGTTTTGGAACAAACCCTTCATCCCACTTAAATAATATCTCATAACTTATGTCTACTTCTCTATTGGCAGGGCTACTTATTTACTCAGTATCCTCTAATCGTCCTTTCACGTGTATTCACATCATGATTCTTTTTCACGACTGCAAAATTGGGACTTCCCTGTGGTCTAGTGGATAAGACTCTGCCTGCCAGTGCAGGGGACACGGGTTCAATCCCTAGTCCGGGAAGCTTCACATGCCTCGGGGTGACTAAGCCCGTGCATCACAGCTACTGAGCCCGCCCGCCTAGAGCCTGCGCTCCCTAACAAGAAAAGCTGCTGCAATGAGAAGCCCTCGGACTGGGACGAGAGCAGCCCCTGTTCACCGCTACACAGAAAGCCTGCCTGCAGCAGTAAGGACCCAGTGCAGCCCAAACTAGGAGAAAAACAAATAAAATTAAAACAGTGCAAAATTGTTGTATGGTAAAAGTCTGAGCATCGAACAAATATTACCACTAAAAATGAGCTGGGACTATTGGTTCATCCAGAGCACTTGAAAATCATTAGGCCATTAATCTAGGGCACAGTCTCCCTAACTGTGAGGGAGTTTTATATATATAAATATATATATAGTGTGTTATGTCTTTATATAAAATCTCAACAACTTTTGCTGCTAGTTTGCAGACTCCTTATAGACAGCAGCTATATCCTGTCTCCTGTAATGCCTGGCCAACAGCAAGGACTGGATAAGCATTTGTTGACTTGGATGTACTACTTTTAAACAGGAATGAAAAGACCCTGATGCTGGCAAAGACTGAAGGCAAGAGGAGAAGTGGGCAACAGAGGCCAAGATGGTTGGATGGCATCACTGACTCAAGGGACATGAGTTTGCACAAACTCTGAGAGATGGTGAAGGAGAGGGAAGCCTGACGTGCTGCGGTCCACAGGGTCACAGAGAGTCAGACTCGACCTAGTGACTAAACAATGACACCAGAAACCGTGTTCACAACCTGCCTCTTCATGCTCCTCTGGGACTCCTGGGCATCCCTGACCACACTCCTCATGACTCTGGGCAGACTCATGACTGCCGTCTGTCTTCCCCGCAAGACTGCAGTATCCCAAAAGACGGGCACTAAGGCCAACTTGATTTTGTAGTCTAAACATCCAGAAAAGGACTGTACTTACAGGGGGCCCTCCACTTTCTACCTAAGGGACTAATTATTACCTCACAAACTTCACATTTAACCAAAGATGCGGCCATCACATCTTATTAAAGGGACTGGAAATGCAGAATTCCTGTATGAGTAAAATGTAATTACGTGCACATCATTACCTGATTTGCAAATTCTCTTTTAAAATGAATTATTTTGTATCATTCACATGTTATTTAGAATCTGGTTATGAGTTATATATGTACATATGTATATACATATAGACAGACAGATACACAAAAAGATAAAGAAACAAAATTTTAACTGCTCCCTTTTTACTTCTTGACTGATTTCCTTATGGTGATTTTACCATTAAACATGATCATTTTAAGGTTAAATATAATTAGAAGTGTAGATTAGAAGAATAAAGAATTATGTTAAGTATTATCATACCAAATGGAGAAGGCAATGGCAACCCACTCCAGTACTTTTGCCTGGAGAGTCCCATGGGCGGAGGAGCCTGGTGGGCTGCAGTGTATGGGATCGTTAAGAGTTGGACACGACTGAGAGACTTTACTTTCACTTTTCACTTTCATGCATTGGAGAAGGAAATGGCAACCCACTCCAGTGTTCTTGCCTGGAGAATCCAGGGACGGGGAGCCTGGTGGGCTGCCATCTATGGGGTCGCACAGGGTCGGACATGACTGAAGCGACTTAGCAGCAGCAGCATTATCATACCAAAAGAGAAATAATTTCAGAGTTGGTTGTTTTCCTGGATTGTTTATCCATTATCCAGATTTTTAAGGGAAAAAAAAAATGAGTTCAGTTTGGATCCTGAAACTCAAAGCTTCACTTCATATTTGGCAAGTCAGTAACATCTATGATAAAGTATAAGATATTTATCATACGTGCAAACATAATCTGTTAGGGGAAAGGCAACATGTTTTATACAGAGAGAGGGCATGTCTTTCCAATCATTCTGAGTTATTTGAGAAGGTAAATAATTTGAGAGAGCACATAATTTATTTAAACTTTCAAAACCCTTTGACAAGGTTCCACATCAAAGACAGTTTATAAAAGCGGAGTTAACATGGGATTGGGGAAAGTGTTTTCTCATGGAGAGAGGACTTGATTAAAGATGGGAAATGATGAGTAGAACCAACATTTTCCATCACAGAAGTATTAAAAGTAACTAGTAGCCAGCATCAGCTGGATTTTCTTTTTAATATTAAAAATTATGTTGGCATGAGAGAGAGTGAGCACACTTTAAAAAAAAAGAAAAAGCTTTATCTGCAGAATCCATTTACCTCTTGCAGGTGATAGAATGCCTAAAGTCATGGAAAGATCTGCGTGCATGATAGAGCCAGAGAGAGACAGAGAGATTTAGGTGTTGGTGGAGGTAGGGCAGTTAGCGGACCAGAAAAATGATAAGTAAAGGATGCTCTTTATACCAAACTGGCTTATCTGCACTTATCCAACATGTGCAGGTTTGATTACTATGTCTTGAAAGGTACTTGATTAGGCAAGTCCAGTGAAACTGGGAAAATAAAATGTCTTAGGTGCTGTTTTAGAGAGTGGAAGGAAAAAAAACCTCAACACTTGTGTGAGTGTGTGTGTGTGTATGTGAAGAGATCAAAGAAAAACAGAGACCGAAGAAACACAATAGGAAAATGGAGGCTGTTAGTTTGTTCAGCTTAGAAAAACCAGAAGTTGAGAGAGGCCACTGGAAAAGTTTGTAAAATCACAAAGGACATACGGGCGGGTGTCTATTATACTCACTGTCTGAACAGTAAAGCCAGGTAAACCCCTTTGAAGTTTAAAAGGCTCTTTCAGGACACCTGATAGGAAGGGCTTAGATTCACCCAACAGGTGGCTCTTCAAGAGAAACCGTCTAGTGAAAAACTGAAATGGGCTTAAGGCGTTTGGGACATCCAGGGAGGCTAGATTCTTAACAGGTTAATAAAGGCAACCAGGAGCTTTCTGTTGTTCCCCTACCTTTTAAACTTCCCCTCCCCTACACCCCTCACAGACAGGGGCTGAAAAGTAGCCAGCCTGGTGAGCCACAGCTTCATTTCCCCTCTATTGATGCAGAAAATGAAGCAGGAATTACGATGCTGCATTAGTTATCACTGCTGTCAACATTAGTCCCTAATGACCCAGTTTGGGAGGAGGGGAAGAGGGGTAGAAGGGAGAAGGTACCCGCCAAACAACAGTGCTATCTCAAGATGTAAACGATCTTTTTCGAGGTAAAAAAAAAAAAAAAATTTGGCCGACTTTAAGGACTGACTTTCTTATGTGCAGTGCAGCAAAGAACAGCTTGTAGGCTGCAGATCAATAAATTCCAGTTAACTTTCAAGTCATCTTGGCATGCAGCCCTGGCTGGTTTATTAATTTACATTTCAGCCCTCTAAAAAGGTATGTATAAAGAAATAAGGCACTGTATGGATTGCAGTGAGATTGCTCAATCAGAACAGGTTTTCACATTTATTGGTTATCAACAGCAGCGGGAAATCTTACAACACTAAAGAGAACAGGTCACCTCTCCTTCTGTCTCACCCGGTTAGTGTTTTCCTTAGGACTCATTCCTTTTTGTTTTTAAGAGTACTTGACATCTTTTATTATTTTATTTTTTTAAGATTTTGATGCGGACCCTTTTTAAAGTCTTCATTGAATTTGTTACAGCATTGCTTCTGTTTCTACTGTTTTAGTGTTTTGGCCTCGAGGCATGTGGGATCTGAGCTCCCAGACCAAGGATCGAACCCACACCTCCTGCACTGGAAGGTGAAGTCTTCATCGCTGACCGCAGGGAAGTCCCTGCAGCGCTTGCTCTCTATCTGGGCAGCAAAAACCTATGGCTTTCCCCAGGCAAGTTTCAGCAACTAGTTAAGGATAAAAAGAGTGTGAATGACAAGACAGTAACACTATCTCAATGTTCAAATTTCCATGTAGAAAAGCTTGTCTGCAGGGTTGCTCGGCTTGTGGAATCTCTGCTCCCAGACCAGGGATCAATCCCAGATTCCCTGGGGTGGAAGCATAGAGTCCTAATCACTGGACCACCAGGGAATGTCTTTCTCTTTTTCCTGGCCCCTGGTCTGCAACACCTATTTAACTCTAAGAACATAACCTAAAAGTCTAAGAGTAGAAATGAAAAGCTACAAATAGCTTATGTTCTCTTCTTTTGATCATCTTCCTGTTCTTCTTTTCTCATCTTTGATCCTTCACTTGGCTTGCTTTCAATATACATTTTTAAAAACCCTCTAATATCTGTCAGTGGATTATTCCTTTTGTGGCCTTGCTCTAGGTATCAAGACTTTCTGGAATTCCCACTCCAGTGGATTATTCCTTTTGTGGCCTTGCTCTAGGTATCGAGACTTTCTGGAATTCCCACTCCAAAATGGTTACCATTTTAAGAAGCACAAACTCATTTTACTATTAGACCATGCTGAAAATTACTCTGAAAGGACAGCTGCAGTTCAAACAAAGCATCCTCTCAATGACTTCTGGATTATCTGCGTCACCTCTCCCTTTTATTGACATAAATATGGGAGAGCTGCCTGAATCTATGAAAGCTAGTCAGAGACAAAAGCTGCAGTTGAATTCTATGTACCTAACGCATTTTTGGTGGAGAAGGCAATGGCACCCCACTCCAGTACTCTTGCCTGGAAAATCCCATGGACGGAGGAGCCTGGTAGGCTGCAGTCCATGGGGTTGCTAAGAGTCGGACACGACTGAGTGACTTCACTTTCACTTTTCACTTTTGTGCACTGGAGAAGAAAATGGCAACCCACTCCAGTGTTCTTGCCTGGAGAATCCCAGGGACGGGGGAGCCTGGTGGGCTGCTGTCTATGGGGTCACACAAAGTTGGACACGACTGAAGCGACTTAGCAGCAGCAACAATGCATTTTTGGACTTCCCAAGTGGCGATAGTGGTAAAGAACCTGCCTGCCAGTGCAGGAGATGCGCAAGATCCCCTGGAGGAGGACATGGCAACCCACTCCAGTATTCTTGCCTGGAGAATCCCACAGACAGAGAAGTCTGGTAGACTATAGTCCATCCATGGGGTTGCAAAGAGTCGGACATGGCTGAAGCAACTTAGCATGCATACACTGTGTTTTTAATTCTGAAATATTTATGAAAGAATAATACCATCTAAATATGGCCCATAATGATAGCATCTTGTGTATATTTTTAAAAACAAGTGCTTATGTGGAAATCTTAGATATTTTCAGACCAATTGTATCTTCATGAAGTTTATATAGAATATTATCATTTTATTAATAATTGTGATATGTATTTAAGAGCCAGCTGAAACAATATGAAACTTATGCCACATTTTCATGTTGAGAATTTCAGATTAAAGACAGATTCACACTTTTTATTTCTGACTGCATTCAGTTTTAATCATGGTTCCTGGAGTTTCTCACGAACAGTGAAATTGTATTTAAATAGGGCCTTTAGGGTGTTCGAGTTACAGATTAATTAACTCAATTTGGACAAGGGGCTGGGGGCACTGCAGTTCTCGAGGATCTAATTTTATCTCCAGAGGTAGTCCAAGTTCCTCTAGACATCAGCAACTAAATGACTGCATAGGCTTGGACTGACTGTGATCGAAACATCTAAAATGAAGCAGGCTTGTCAGAAATCAGACCAATGGTGAGTGCAGTGGGATGACACGGGACTCATTTACATTTCCAGCACACTGTTGCCTAGGGCCATGAATGCAGCTCCCTCTCAGCTGTGGGATGTTGGGCTTCAAGTTTTATTTATTTTTTATTGGAGTATAATTGCTTTACAATGTTGGGTTACTTTCTGCTGTACAAAGAAGCGAGTCAGCCGTATGTATACATGTATCCCCTCCCTTGTGGCCCTCCCTCCCCACTCTTCTCCATCCCACCCCTCTAGGTCATCATAGAGCACAGAGCTGAGCTCCCTGTGGTTCAAAGCAGCTTCCCATTAGGCTTCAAGCTCTAGCCCAGATGCTATCTTCTCCATGAAGCATCCCCTGACTCATGAGGTCTGCCCCTCCTCTTTTGATTGCATTTTTTTTTAGGCCTGTATAATAGTATTCACGCTTTACTCTGAGTTAATCATCTGTATCTCATGCCATTTACTGCCTTGTAAACTGCTTGACAGTGACCATTGTAATGGACTGAACGTGCCCCCCCAAATTCACGTTGAAGCCCTCATTCCCAACGCGGGGCCTTTGGTCGATCAATTAGGTTTAGACGAATTCATGAGGGTGGGATCCCCATAATAGGATTCGTGTTTTTTCTTTTAATTTTATATACTTATTTTTTTAATGTTCGGCTCTGCTGGGTCTTTGTTGCTATGTGTGGGTTTGCTCTAGCTTTGGTGAGTGGGGGCTACTCTTGTTTCGGAGCATGGGCTCAGTAGTTGTGGGACATGGGCTCAGTTGCCTTATGGTATCTTCTTGGACCAGGGATGGAACCCGTGTCCCCTGCATTGCAGGGCAGATTCTTAACCACAGGAGAACCAGTGAAGCCCCAGGATTAGTGTTCTTATACGAAGGGTCAGATATCCTGTCCCCCACCCCCCACCATGCTATGTGACAACGCAGTGAGAAGGTGGCTGTCTGTAAGCCAGGAAGAGAGCCCTCGTGAGGAGTCAAGCCAGTCATCGAAAGCCCCGAGTCACAGTATTTTGTTACGGGAGCCCGAGCTGACTAGCACCACCGTGTCCTGGTCTCTCTCCCAAAGCCATCTATGGGATTTGTTGGCATAAATGTTTGCCAGCTCTCTTCTGGTTCTCATTCATCTGGGCCCTTTACTTCCACGAATATCTTTCTTCCCTACAAACTTGCTAAACTCTTTTCATTTTGCTCCTGGTTCCCTGGAAACTATACGCAAACATAAACACATATAACAGTAAACCTGATTAATTGTTAAATAGTTAGAAAAGATTCTAAGGGCCAAGAGACTACTGAGCGAAATGTGCTAGTTACTTATACAAAGAAATATGTTCTTGCCAATTCTTCTTGCAACAAAGGCTCCTTTGGGCTATTTTCACATTTGTCATTTAGGACAGAGATATAGTTACAAGAAATATTTCATTTTTCTTTTCCCTCTACTGTAAGATAAACAACAGAAAAAAGATGAAGGTAAACAGCAACTGCTTCTCACCCTCCCTGGCAGGACACCTGTGAGAGCCAGGGACTGCAGCAAATTTCAGAACACAGCCTTTCCTAAAAAGGCAGCCTCTACTCAACCCTTGCCCGACACTGTGGTTAGAGAATGCCCAGAATGGCTCGTTCACCCTTTTATTTATGTTTTTAGTGAGTTGTAGAAAAAGGAAGATTTTTATGTAAGATCTCTTGTTGTTGTTCAGTCGTTAAAAAATTCTCTGTTGTTGTTCAGTTGTTAAAAAATGTCTGACTCTTTGCGACCCCATGGACTGTAGCCCACCAGGCTGCTCTGTCCATGGGATTCTCCAGGCAAGAAAACTGGAGAGGGTTGTCATTTCCTTCTCCAGAGGGTCTTCCCGACCCAGGGATTGAACCCGAGTTTCCTGTTTCTCCTGCACGGGCACGTTACCACGTGACTACACTGCATTAATAAGCATGCACTGCAGGCAGATTCTTTACTGTCTGAGCCACCAGGGAAGCCCCTCTCACTTGGAATGGTTCTCAACAACCCCTACTGGGGCCACGAAACAAACAAATTTTCTTCCAGACTGCCCCCACTCTACTGTGTTCCTCACATCGCATATCCCCTGGATGTAACATGTTCAGTTCTCCTCTTGTGCTTTCTTGCTGACTTTCTAAAGAATATCTTGAATATCTCTTCTCAATTTCCCCAAATCCCTCTTCTTCATTCTCTTTAAAACTCATGCCAAACCAAGTCCCAATATGCCCTTCCTCTGCTCATGATTATGTATGATCTGTACCAAGAAATGTGCTGCACTGTCAGAATTCTAGCTTTTCTTCATGTTAGGTAAAAGCTTCCCAGGTGGCTCAGTGGTAGAGAATTCACCTGCCCATACAAGAAACACAGGTTCAATCCCTGGGTCAGGAAGATCCCCTGGAGAAGGAAATGGGAACCCACCCCAGTATTATTGCCTGGAAAATCCCAAGGACAGAAGAGCCTGGATGGCCACAGTCCATGGGATTGCAAAAGAGTCTGACATGACTTCAAGACTAAACAACAGCAGCAAATGGAAAGACAAATGAAAAATGATTATCACAAAGAATTCAAGTCAATATGTCTTTTGTATCACAGTCTTCATGAAATTTGGGATTCATAACAGTTACTGAGTGCCTGTTATGAACCAAGCAAGCCATTATGCTAAATACATTATTATCCCATTTAATTTGTACAACAAGCTGACAACACAGACACTATTTCTAGTCCCGATTTACAGATGGAAAAACTTGGAGGCTTGGGAAGGTTAAGACTTAGCCCGGGTCACGGAACTGTTAAGTAGTGCAGTGTAGTCTCAAAGCCCAGATGGCTGACCCAAGTCAGGATCTTCATCCCTAGCCTACACAGCTTCTGTGAGTTAAAGAGAGCTGCCTGGACCAAGTGAAGTCCGCTGCTAACAGGACAGGTGTGAGTGCAATGAATCACTAACCAAATGTTCACCAACATAAGGTCCCACTCTTGGGTCTGTATGCAAATAGGCAGAACAGGACCTAAAATTAAATAAAAGAGCTCAACATGAGATCAAAGCTCTTAGGACAGTCTGCCCCTCTACAACGTCAAGGGCAGAAACAAGGACTAGCTAAGCCTATTGCAACTTCCCAAAGGAGGTTCTATAAGATGCCCTTTTAGCTTGTTTTCTTATTTAGTCTTGTTTTCTTACTACTTCCTTTTTCTTCTTTCCCTTCTGCAGGGGATCTTCCCAACCCAGGGACTGAACCCAGGTCTCCCGCATTGCAGGTGGATTCTTTACCAGCTGAGTCACAAAGGAAGCCCAAGAATACTGGAGTGGGTAGCCTATCCCTTCTACTCCAGTATTCTGGCCTAGAGAATTCCATGGACAGTCCCTGGGGTCACAAAGACTTGGACATGACTTAGCGACTTCCACTCTCACACTATTTATTTGTATTAAAGAAGCTGTCTTTCCCCAGGATGCTCACTTCTCTGAGGACCACGTGATGGAGCTGCAACCTCTTTCTCTCTCATGTTGCCATTGCTCACTTCTGCCTTTCATCCCTCCCTAAAGAACTGGATGGGGGAAGGGCCGGGAGGAGGACTCGCTGTTTTTCCTTTTTTAAAAATCATAAGGCTGCTTCAAGTCCATTCAGATTTAGTGTTGTCTTGGTTATATGCTAAGTCTCACAGTTTTCTATAGGATTAAGTAGGGAAACTGCATTTCAGTGTTAGAAAGACAGGGAAAAAAAAATACCTCAAGCAAATGAGGGCTAGATGGCTTCTCAAGCCATCCTTCACACAGAACACCAAAATAATTCCTGATCCACTCCTGATGGTTACTGTACTTAGCTCTAAAAATCCCAAGAAGGGACCTGGGAAATCACTTATGCAAACTTCTGGCTGCTGCATCCTTTGTTTAAAAGATATTTTAGGTGGAAACAGAGTACAAAGCAGATTAAAGTGGAGCTGCTCTGATGGGGAGAGTGAGGGGCTTGGACTCCTTCCCAGTGGGTGCCTCCCTCCCTCGCCTCCCAAGAAAAATCTTGAAGGGGATCTGAGGAGCAGTCACTGGCTTGCAAACTTGTTTTGGGCACAACTCACTGTCAAAACATGTTTGACTAAGTAACTCAGTATAGGAGCAGTTACATACACACAAACACACACATGTCACTAAGACAAAACTTGGATGAAAAATCTTTATTCTTACTACATGTGATCATCTTTAACAGTTTTCTTTCTCATCTAGACTATTCCATTTAAGAAACACATTTCCAGTCCATGAGATTGATATCATTGCCCCTGAGAGCAAGTTGAAGAACACGGCATTCAATGACTTCACCCTCAAAATAAATTCTAAAGATGATGAAACTTTAGCTCACATTTGCATGCCCTTCCTCTCCAAGAAACTGATGAAGAAAAGATGTGGCAAGTGGGCTTCCACGATGGTCCCGTAGTTAAGAATCTGCCTTGCAATGCAGGGGACTCTGGTTCAATCCCTGGTCAGGGAACTAAGATCCCAAACCCCTCAGGGCAACTAAGCCTGTGTGCCACAACTACTGAGCGTGTGCCTGCAGCCTGTGCCCCCAAACAAGGAACCCTCACCCCACAACTAGAGAAAACTCACATATAGCAATGAAGATCTGGCGCAGCCAAAAAATAAATTAATAAATAAATAACATTTATAAAAAGAAGCGGTAAGTGGAGGCACTAAAACTTGGATTTCAGGCTGATTCACTCAATCTAAGGACAGATTTCCTTTGCAGGGAATTGGAATGCTGACCAAGAGAGATGTCTTTTTAACTTTTCTTATGACAAACCTTAGGACAAGTCAACTTCATTTCCACTGCATGGCCAGAGAAGCAGGCAAAGTCAGAATCCAGACAACTAAAACACGGAAAAGGAGCAAGAGTGTGTCTGTACTTGACTCCTTTTATGGACTTCTGGTTTACGCCCAAGGCACAGCTTTCTTTCAGTCCTTGGTTCCATAAACATCCTGTATCCTTGTAATCTCCCATTCCATTAAAAAGAAGAAGAAAGAATGGACAAGAAGACCTAGCACAGCCTCTTGACTTCTGAGATGGCCCATATTCTGTCTGTGGAGTAGGTATCTCTCTAAATAAAGCTACTTCTCTCATTGAAAGAAAGAAAGACGTCTAGCACAGTCATGATAGTAAGTTTGAAAATAAGTTGTCATTAGTATACATAAAATCTATTTATGCTACAAAAGTATCACCAACATAAAAACAAAAAACCCTTTAAAAGAAGAATATAGAAAATATTTTTGTTGAATTTAAAGAAAGTTAAAGAGAATGCAAATATACATATTTGCAGAAAGAGAACTCCCAATGTCAATTACTTTTCCACCCTTAGGACTGTCACTATGTCAATCTAGGGGCAGCCACAGGATTTCAAGGCATTATTGAATTTCTTCACTAACTTGAAAGATCAGTCTCAAACACCAACTATTTAAAGATGTGTCCCTTTCTATGTTTCATTTAAACAAGAGGTTGTAAGAAATTCACCTTAAAATGAAAAATCTAGCCATGCCAACCTATAATAAGACTTCAAACATATGTACTTCCACACCAAATCCCAAAATGGGCTTTTATAAGTTTCTTTCTACAAAAATAAATAAAAGAAAGTAATAAAAAAAAAGATAAAGCCTTCATACAGAATTGCAGCAATTATATCCCCATAGCTACACTATAACCCAAAACTTTGCAAAGGCTTTGATTATTGAACCATGGCTGAAGTGAATAATTTGCTTTTCACTAAGAAAACAAGCACATTCATTCTCACCACAATGGAGAGAGGCAGTTTTAATTAAACCTTATCAAAAGATGAATAAAGAATAAACTCAATACCCATTCCACAGAACTCTATTTTCATCTGTTTAGTTTAAGCTCGCCATGTTCATACAATAATTATCCACTGTCCAAGGAATGCTGGAGTTGTGTTAATGTTGGTAAAGATTTAATTAGCTCAATTATCTGGAGAGTATTGAATTAAGGCTCAGCACAGTACAAATTTCTTCAGGCTTTATACATACCTCTGATCAAAACACATGAAACTGAAATCTCAGTGAACAAAAGACCCTTACTTCGACAATTCTACTATTGAAACAGTTCCATACTTCATAATTTTATTACTCCAATTAAAAAAAACCCACAATATAAGTCTTTAGAAGTAGAACTCATAAGTGAAGGCTTATCTTGGTACGACTGTGCGTGTGTGTGTGTGCGCGTGCCCACACAGTGCACACACTTAACTTCCTGAATCTGTAAATATGTTCTTAGAAAGTTAATTAAATTTTCCTTTTAAATAAATATTAACACCCAAAATCCAGCCCTTGGAAAAAATTTATCTTTTCAATGGAGCCTACATCCATTACCTTTCTCTCAGAAAATGAGGCATTTAAAAAGCATTGAAGGCGCTGTAACACAGACAACTGTTTCAATCTGTCAGACACCAGGGACAGACAGTAGGGTTCATTTCAGACAGCAGATCGGCCCCCAGTGGCCTGACCTTCCTGGTGGGAAAGAGAACACAGTGCTGTGCTTGACAAGCTCAGCAACAAAGAGGTATATTCAGGTCCTCCCAACTCAGACACGCTTCTCACAGGGCGAAATGCAAAGCAGGAGGCAGAAAAGCACCACTTCCAGCAAAGCAGAGTTTGCTGAGATCAGACACCAGCATCTCAATCATAACAAAAAATTAAAGTGTGTAGGAAAGTGACAAGCACCACTGTATTCACTCATTTATAATAATTTCAGAAAGCTCTTATCTGGCCATCACCAGTGTCTTTGCTTCCAACCTCACCTGTGAACCATGCTCACTGTCTTTTTCACATCCATGGAAATCCCCAAATATGACCTGATAAAGGTTTTCCTAATTATTATACCAAGGAAGAAGGCAAACATTTTCTCTTAGAAGCCGGCTCATGTTCATTTCAAAGTAAGCTTTCTCTTTCTTTCTATAAGTCCCAGGTTTTGCCTTTATTTTGAAACTCAGGTGGACATTTCCTGGTCTTTTAGACTCTTAGACAAGCAGATTTTTCATTACTCATTTTATTTTGAATTTGTATGGTGTCTTCTATGCAGGTCTCCAAATGAGCCAAAAATCCAGCAAAGGGATAAGCAACAACAACAACAAAAATATCCTAAAGTAATATCCTTAATTAAAGAAAAATCTTAAGCTAAATTCATGTTATGTGTTATGTATTTTTACTGTTAAAAATACACATATTTCCCCCTAATCTCCAATGTCAACTTTTATAGTATATCCTGCTTGATCAACTATAAGCAATGTGTGAAAGTGAAAATGAAAGTCACTCAGTTGTGTCTGACTCTTTGCAACCCTGTATAGTCCATGGGATTCTCCAGGCCAGAATACTGGAGCAGGTAGTCGTTCCCTTCTCCAGGGGATCTTCCCAGCCCAGGGATTGAACCCAAGTCTCCTGCATTGCAGGTGGATTCTTTACCAGCTGAGCCAACAGGGAATCCCAAGAATACTGGAGTGGGTAGCCTATTCCTTCTCCAGGGGATCTTCCCGACCCAGGAATCGAACCAGGGGCGATTTTTTTTTGAAGTTTTAAGCTCCATGTAGAAGATCATAAATTTGAAAGGCACTCACAACTGCCCACATTATCCTTATAAACAAATAAACTGCTATTTTTAAAAACTCCCATTTTGTATTTTGAGTACATACTTTCCTGAACTATAAGGATTATGGATGTTTATAAATATAGACCAACTAGTGAAGTTGAAATGAGTCCTGGTGTCTGACCCACAAATACTGTGATGATTTAACATGTAAGCAGGTACTACAGATACACACTCCTCAATACAGATGTGTAGACTATTAGAAAAACTTACAGTGAAGAATAGACCATTGCACACCATCTAGTTCTTCTTGGGTTAGCAAAGAAGGAATCTTTTGAAAACTGGAAACAGACCATAGTCATAAACTCATGTTGCCAGTGTTGACTTAAAAAATAACCACAACCTAAAAGCTGAGAGTTATATTTTATTTGGTGGGATTTTTCAGAACTTTAAGCCCAGGAGACAGCATTTCAAGTGACTCTGAGAAATTGTTCCAAGGAGGAGGTAGGGAGAGGAATCAATTTATATAGAAGTTTTGCAACAAAGTGCAGGTAGTCTAAACATCAAAAGAATATTGTTAATTAAAGAAAACCAGATATCCTAAGTTAAGGAATTTAGGGCTTTTCTACCTATAGGAAGATGCAGGAATCTGGGCTCACTGAAATAATTCCTTTGATGTGCACCTCACCTATCTGGGGCCAGTATTCTTTTTTTTTTTTTTTTCACATCCTGAGCTTCCATGTAGCTTACCAGCTAACTGGAGGGAATGGCTGCAGTCTGATGGCTGCTAGAAGGCAGCTATTCTTCCCTTCCTGAGTTCCCTCAGGCTCACCAGCTCACCTTTTGTGGCATCTGCAATTGCTGATGATGGTGACATCTTTTGTTTACTGATGTGGCAGGAACTATTCCACGGCAGGAAATTCTCTGTTTCTCACCAGATAAAACATAAGGTTGATTGAGTGGTGAGAAAATGCGTTCTACTTAGTTGTCTAAATAACTTGTCTTAACTTCAAATATTTGAACTTCAGAACATTTTGAAAGGAAAAAAGGCAAAATGATGCATGGCAATAACAAGCTTTTTATCTGCCATATTTTTTTTTAAGCCATTTTTTTTTTCTGGTGATTGCATTAAAGCCTTCATTGAGTTTGCAAAAAAAAAAAAAAAGACACAAGTCTGGGTTGGTTTCACCTCGTCTGCTAGCCTGCAAACACTTTTACAGTGTGACTCACTCCGTGTGGCTCAAAAAGACATCCTCGGAACTTCAGAGTATTCTGTGCAAGAACAAAGGGTGCTGGGGTTCATTTTGCAACACGAGTCATTCTTACCACACAAATTCCCATCCTTTGTGCTGGCGAAGGGGGATACTCCGAGCCCTTTGGGTTTTGAAGATCTTTAGACATACAATAGTGTGCAAACAACCCTCGAGAACATAACTTTACAAGAACAACCTCAAGGCTGAGACCAAGCCTTTGAGAAAGGCCCCTTCAGCAGATCTCCTTCTGCTCTTCACCCCGAACAAAGGCTGCCTGACAATACTGAAATCTCTTTCTTTCTTTGGATTAAACTCCCTTTGCAGGAAAAGTATGCAAATGCTAGCCACGGGTCCCCAGTCGCAGGCTACTCTCTGTCTGGCTCCCTGGCGGACCATCCACTGCCTGACACGGAGTCCAGCCTTCAGATTCAACATCTTTCACTGCTCTGACAGTCAGCTCCCAGGGCCTGCCATAGCCTCTAAAAGAGCCTCATTTAGTCGTAATTAACGATTCCTTGCATACTTCCTAAGGTATGGTAATTGTGCTAAAAGCCAACAAGTGAAGCATTCATTCTCCTTCTCTAGTAAATCTTTTTTTCGCCCTTCAACAGTCTTTTCTCCCCATCTTCTTTTCACCTCACACCACCACAGCCTCCCAACCACACACACAACTTTTCTTTTTTCTACTGCTCGCTGGTAACATTTCAAGAAAAGAGATGGGATGAAGGTGAAAATTGGAAATTACAGGTATACAGTTCAAAAAGCAAACCTGACTGAATGCTGAAGGAGTGCATGAGAAGTCAAAGAAACTGAAAGAGAATTAAAAAGGAAACAGATTGTTTTGCTGACACAAGTGTTTATATATATAATATATGGCTTCCAAGGGCTTCCCTGGTGGCTCAGCTGGGAAAGAATCTGCCTGAAATGTGGGAGACCTGGGTTCTATCCCTGGGTTGGGAAGATCCCCTGGAGAACAGAAAGGCTACCCACTCCAGTATTCTGGCCTGGAGAATTGCATGGACTCTACAGTCCACGGAGTGGCAAAGACTAGGAAAGGCAGCAACTAGTTACTAGTTTCTGCTGCTGCTGCTAAGTCACTTCAGTCGTGTCCGACTCTGTGTGACCCCATAGAAGGCAGCCCACCAGGCTTCTCCGTCCCTGGGATTCTCCAGGCAAGAACACTGGAGTGGGTTGCCATTTCCTTTTCCAATGCATAAAAGTGAAAAGTGAAAGTGAAGTCCCTCAGTCGCGTCCGACTCTTAGCGACCCCATGGACTATAGCCTACCAGGCTCCTCCATCCATGGAGTTTTCCAGGCAAGAGTACTGGAGTGGGTTGCCATCGCCTTCTCCGTTTCTACTACTACTACTACTACTAAGTCGCTTCAGTCATGTCCGACTCTGTGGGACCCCATAGACGGCAGCCCACCAGGCTCCGCCATCCCTGGGATTCTCCAGGCAAGAACACTGGAGTGGGTTGCCATTTCCTTCTCCAATGCATGAAAGTGAAAAGTCAAAGTGAAGTCGCTCGGTCGTGTCCGACTCTTCGTGACCCCATGGACTGCAGCCCTCCAGGCTCCTCCGTCCATGGGATTTTCCAGGCAAGAGTACTGGAGTGGGGTGCCATCGCCTTCTCCGTTTCTAGTCTCCTAGAAAGTATGAGACTGAGGGACTTCCACTTTCATGGCTTCCCAGGTGGGGCTAGTGGTAAAGAACCCGCCTGCCAATGCAGGAGACATAGGAAATGTGGGTTCGATCCCTGGGTCAGGAAGATCCCCTGGAGGAGGAAATGGCAGCAGGTATCTTTGCCTGGAGAATCCCATGGACAGAGGAGCCTGGCGGGCTACAGTCCACGGGGTTGCAAAGAGTCAGACACGACTGAAGTGCCTAAGCACAGGCGTGCATGCACGTGTGCACTCAGTCGTGTCTGAGTCTTATTATTAGAGTATATAATAAATAATATTATTTATTTTAAATGACCACATAATAAACTGGTTTCAGGCCCCAAATATGTTGTGTATACACACAATATGAAAACCCTACAAATGTATTTTTGGACACACATTTTTTTTTCCCCTCAAAATTTATTTTCACCCAGCAGTGCAAATAAAAGGTACAAATACAAGGTAACGATTTTGTCTCACCAGCTCTCTTCTTTATCCTTCAGTTGCAGACAAGAGCAAGAGAAGGTCAAGAATCTTAAACTCTCACCTCTTGCAAATAGTTAAAGTCTTGGCAAGTGGCATGGACCTCTGAGGACTGTATTAATATTATGTTCTTGCAGGCAGACCAGCACAACTATGAGCAGGAGCTGTTTTTCCTGCTCCACCAGGGAAATGCCAGTTTAATGCATTTCCTTTGTCACTTTCCTTACACATACAGTGTATACATACACATAGAATTATCTTCTTTTTCCACTTACCACATGTATTTTTCCATGGTATTTGCCCGTTTATGACGGTCATTTTTAAGACTGCATAATATTCCATCCAGTTTGGTCTACCTAATAATTTCTTTGAAAAAATACTTTAAGTGGTCTATTCCAAAAAACTTATGTTACATCTGTCTTATTTTAGCCATCTTAGCATTTTTTCTTTCTCATTATCATCATCATTCAAAAAATTTACTGAATTCCTAAATATGAGGTGGTTTTAAGAAATTTAAGACTCACTTTAAGATTTTCAAATAATTTACACTTTATTTGGCTTTAGGCACAAATGGGCATGAAAACTACTGTTAACTCTTATAGGAGCTTTAAGTTCATAAACATCAGTATGAATTTTCATAAAAACACATCTGCATACCTACACAGTGCTGAGCATATTACAAGTTATACCATGAGGATACTAAATTCTGAAACATTTCTTTCAACTTCAAAAATGACTAAATTCTTAAATGTTTCTTTCAACTTCAAAAATGATCTTTAATTTTTATCCCTGGAAAATCAGTTATATCATTCTTTAGTTTTTGCATTTCCCCTAAGTGTTGTCAGTGTGTCAATATGTGGAATTTTACTTATTCACAAAAGTTAAATTAAGGGGATCATTATTCATTTTACAAAAAGTATGCTAACAAAGAAGGCATACTCTTTCAACTAAAATGATGACTTCATGCATAATTTTTCAAGAAACGCATTTATGTACATGTTGAAAATGTATACTAAAGAGCCGTACTCTTCCCTGGTGGCTCGGTGGTGAAGAATCTGCCTGCTGATGCAGGAGATGTGGGTTTGATCCCTGGGTCGAGGGGAAGATCCTCTGGAGAAGGGAACGGCAACTCACTCCAGTATTCCCACCTGAAGACTCCTATGGACAGAGGAGCCTGGTGGGTTACAGCCCATGGGTCGAAAAGAGTCAGACACGACTGAGTCACTAAACAGCAACAACAGAACAGCACCAAGACAGTGGCTGCTCCAAAAAATACTTGTTGAAAGAACAGAAGATTATAGTATGGTGAGTCAGGTGAACATCCACTAATTCCATAACTGAATGGGCATAAATTATGACAATATAGATTATATTGTCACCCTGCTTATTTAATTTATATGCAGAGTACATCATGAGAAGCGCTGGGCTGGAAGAAGCACAAGCTGGAATCAGGATTGCGGGGAGAAATATCAATAGCCTCAGATATGCAGATGATACCACCCTTATGGCAGAAAGTGAAGAACTAAAGAACCTCTTGATGAAGGTGAAAGAGGAGAGTGAAAAAGTTGGCTTAAACCTCAACATTCAGAAAGCTAAGATCATGGCATCTGGTCCCATCACTTCATGGCAAATAGATGGGGAAACAGTGGAAATAGTGACAGATTTTATTTTCTTGGGCTCCAAAATCACTGCAGATGGTGATTGCAGCCATGAAATTAAAAGACACTCCTTGAAAGAAAAATTATAACCAACCTAGACAGCATACTGTAAAGCAGAGACATTACTTTGCTAACAAAGGTCTGTCTAGTCAAGGCTATGGTTTTTCCAGTGGTCATGTATGGATGTGAGAGTTGGACTATAAAGAAAGCTGAGCGCCAAAGAATGATGCTGGAGAAGACTCTTGAGAGTCCCTTGGACTGCAAGGAGATCCAACCAGTACATCCTAAAGGGAATCAGTCCTGAATATTCATTGGAAGGACTGAGGCTGAAGCTGAAACTCCAAACTTTGGTCACCTGATGCAAAAAACTGACTCATTGGAAAAGGGCCTGATGCTGGGAAAGATTGAAGGCTGGAGGAGAAGGGGACGACAGAGGCTGAGATGGTTGGATGGCATCACCAACTCAATGGACATGAGTTTGAGCAAACTCTGGGAGCTGGTGATAGACAGGGAGGCCTGGCGTGCTGCAGTCCATGGGGTCACAAAGAGTCAGACACGACTGAGCTACTGAACTGAACTTTTGTGCCATACTACATGATGGAGACAAAGTTATTAATTGAGGAAAAACCAGTAAACAGATTCCTGGATTCTAGCTTTAGATGTCAGTGGGGAGGACACAAAAATAACAGCTAACTTCAATACAGAGGGGCTGAAACTCAAACTTTGTTCCCAACAAGTGTAAATTAGCCATACATTTATTTGTGTTCACAAAAAGCATTTCATACTCTGCCGGATATCTTGCTAAACTCTCTCACTGATCCTGAGTCTGAGGCTGGAACATCTCAGGATTCTTAATTCAGACACTGTCCTTTCTGTCAGGGACTCCTCTCCTCATTTCTACCCATTTTCAGTCTGAGTCTTGAGAGTAATTTCTCTCTCTCCTGCTGAGAAAGCCCTGATCACTGGTCTTGAATTTCTTCCATCTGACTGAGAACTTGTGCCAGAACTCCTGTTTCTCTGATTTTACTTTCTGGATATTACACTGGCTTTAAGGTCTCACTTGCCTTTACCTAGGCTTCCCTGGTGGCTCAGATGGTAAAGCGTCTGCCTACAATGCAGGAGACCTGGGTTCGATCCCTGGGTCGGGAAGATCCTCTGAAGAAGGAAATGGCAACCCACTCCAGTACTCTTGCCTGGAAAATCCCATGGACGGAGGAGCCTGGTAGGCTACAGTCTATGGGGTCGCAAAGAGTTGGACACGACTGAGCGACTTCACTTTCATAGTGATCAAGGTCAACAGGACCAGTAAGAAGCCAGGTGGACATCATGGTCTTCCTGACATGACGATGAAAGGAACACTTCACCTTGGTGATAATCTTCCCCAAAACTCATAACCCCAGACTAAACAAGAGAAACCATCACAAGGGACATTCCACACAACACCTGAACAATATACTCTGGAAAAGCATCAAGGACATGAGAAACGGGGGAAGAGTGAGAAATTACTGGAGACCAGAAGAGGCTAAGAGGACATGGAGACTAAATGCAATGTGGAACCCTAGATGGACTCCTAGGATGGAAGAAGGACATGCATGTGTGAAAACAGGTGAACTATAAATAACATTGTAGTTTAATTAACAGTATGGTATCTATGTTACTTTAGAAAGTTGTTAAATGTATCATTGTTATTAAGATTATTAATTTGATTTTGTTATTAAAAAATTTATTTAGTTCTGGCTGTGCTGGGTCTTTGCTGCTGCTTGGGCTTTATCCAGTTACAGCGAGTGGGGGCTATTCTCCAGCTGTGGTGCATGGGCTTATCCTTGCGGTGGCTTCTCTTGTGGAGCTTGGGTTCCAGAGCAAGGGCTCAGTAGTTGTGGTGTAGGGGCTTAGGTGCCCCATGGCATGTGGGATCTTCCTGGATTAGGGATCAAACCCATGTCCCTTGCATTGGCAGGTGAACTCTTAACCACTGGGTCCCCAGGCAAGTCCAAGGTTATTAATTTTAGAAGTTAGGTGAAGGCTATAGCTCTCTGTACTGTCTTTACAGCTCCTCTATAAATCTAAAAATATTTCAAAATAGAGAGTTAACAAATATAACCCTAAACTGACTGCAAGTCATGCTGAGTTGTTGCTTTCAGTTCCAAACCCCATAATGTACTCAGATTTTCATGAGCTACCTCATGGTAGTTCAAAAAACTAAGATCATGGCATCCAGTTCCATCACTTCATGGCAAATAGATGAAGGGAAAAAATGGAGACAGTGGCAGATTTTATTTTCTTGGGCTTCAATATCACCATGGATGGTGACTGCAGCCATTAAATTAAAAGACGCTTGCTCCTTGGAAGAAAAGCAACAGCAACCCTAGACAGCATATTAAAAAGCAGAGACATAACTTTGCTGACAAAGGTCCATGTAGTCAAAGCTATGGTTTTTCCAGTAGTCATATACAGATGTGAGAGTTGGACCATAGAGAAGGCTAAGCACTGCAGAATGGATGCTTTTTAACTGTAGTGCTGGAGAAAGCTCTTGAGAGTCTCTCGGGCTGCAAGGAGATCCAACCAGTCAATCCTAAAGGAAATCAGTCCTGAATATTCACTGGTAGGACTGATGCTGAAGATGAAGCTCCAGTAGTTTGGCCACCTGATGGGAAGAGCCAACTCATTGGAAAAGAACCTGATGCTGGGGAAGATTGAGGACGGGAGGAGAAGAGGGCAACAGAGAATGAAACGGTTGGATGGCATCACCGACTGGATATGAGTTTGAACAAACTCTGGGAGATTGTGGGCTTCCCTGGTGGCTCATGTGGTAAAGAATCTGCCTCCAGTGCAGAAGATCTGGGTTTGATCCCTGGTTGGGAAGATCCCCTGGAGAAGGGAATAGCTACCCACTCCAGTATTCTTGCCATGGAGAATTCCATAGACAGAGGAGCCTGGCAGTCTACCATCCATGGGGTCACTAAGAGTCAGACACAACTGAGTGACTAACACTTTCACTCCCTTCTTTCACTTTCTGGGAGACTGTAAATGACGGGGATCCCTGGCGTGCTGCAGTCCAAGGGGTCATAAAGAGTCGGGCTTGACTTAGTGACTAAACTAAAACAACAACAAATAGGCAGGGAGGGAAAGACAGAGTCTGTTCTCCTGAAAGAAGTTGAATATACGCCGAATCTGCTCAGGTGGCTGTGCACAAAGTCCTCTTGAGTCGTATAAATGAGCCGTGTAAAATGGCCTGATGAGTTAGTACGGAGGATCAGAGCTCCTCTGTCATCTAAGGTCAAACCTAATGCATCTAAGGCAGGGGCAGAAGAGGCTGACAGAGGGTGAGATGGTTGGATGGCATCACCGACTTGACGGACATGAGTCTGAACAAGCTCTGGGAGTTGGTGATGGACAGGGAAGCCTGCCATGCTGCAGTTCATGGGGTTGCAAAGAGTTGGACATGACTGAGTGACTGAACTGAGAATGTATCTCAAAAAAGGGTGCGGGCAAGAATCCCTCAGAAGAAATGGAGTGGCCATCATGGGCAACCAAAGAGTCCGAAATGCAGTACTTGGATGCAATCGTAAAAACGACAGAATGATTTCTATTCGTTTCCAAGGCAAACCATTCAATATCACAGTAATACAAGTCTATGCCCCAACCAGTAATGCTGAAGAAACTGAAGTTGAATGGTTCTATGAAGACCTACAAGACTGTTTAGAACTAACACCCAAAAAAGATGTCCTTTTCATTATAGGGGACTGGAATGCAAAAGTAGGAAATCAAGAAACACCTGGAGTAACTGGCAAATTTGGCCTTGGAATACAGAATGAAACAGGGCAAAGACTAATAGAGTTTTGCCAAGAAAATGCACTGGTCATAGCAAACACCCTCTTCCAACAACACAAGAGAAGACTCTACACATGGACATCACCAGATGGTTAACACCAAAATCCGATTGATTATATTCTTTGCAGCCAAAGATGGAGAAGCTCTATACAGTCAGCAAAAACAAGACTGGGAACTGACTGTGGCTCAGACCATGAACTCCTTCAAATTCAGACTTGAAGAAAGTAGGGGAAACCACTAGACCATTCAGGTATGACCTAAATCAAATCCCTTATGAATATACAGTAGAAGTGAGAAATAGATTTAAGGGCCTAGATCTGATAGATAGAGTGCCTAATGAACTATGGAATGAGGTTCATGACACTGTACAGGAGACAGGGATCAAGACCATCCCCATGGAAAAGAAATGCAAGAAAGCAAAATGGCTGTCTGGGGAGGCCTTACAAATAGCTGTGAAAAGAAGAGAAGCAAAAAGCAAAGGAGAAAAGGAAAGATATAAGCATCTGAATGCAGAGTTCCAAAGAATAGCAAGAAGAGATAAGAAAGCCTTTCTCAGCGATCAGTGCAAAGAAATAGAGGAAAACAACAGAATGGGAAAGACTAGAGATCTCTTCAAGAAAATTAGAGATACCAAGGGAACATTTCATGCAAAGATGGGCTTGATAAAGGACAGAAATGGTATGGACCTAACAGAAGCAGAAGATATTAAGAAGAGATTGCAAGAATACACAGAAGAACTGTACAAAAAAGATCTTCACGACCCAGATAATCACGATGGTGTGATCACTAACCTAGAGCCAGACATCCTGGAATGTGAAGTCAAGTGGGCCTTAGAAAGCATCACTATGAACAAAGCTAGTGGAGGTGATGGAATTCCAGTTGAGCTATTTCAAATCCTGAAAGAGGATGCTGTGAAAATGCTGCACTCAATATGCCAGAAAATTTGGAAAACTCAGCAGTGGCCATAGGACTGGAAAAGGTCAGTTTTCATTCCAATTCCAAAGAAAGGCAATGCCAAAGAATGCTCAAACTATCGCACAATTGCACTCATCTCACACGCTAGTAAAGTCATGCTCAAAATTCTCCAAGCCAGGCTTCAGCAATATGTGAACTGTGAACTTCCTGATGTTCAAGCTGGTTTTAGAAAAGGCAGAGGAACCAGAGATCAAATTGCCAACATCCACTGGATCATGGAAACAGCAAGAGAGTTCCAGAAAAACATCTATTTCTGCTTTATTGACTATGCCAAAGCCTTTGACTGTGTGGATCACAATAAACTGTGGAAAATTCTGAAAGAGATGGGAATACCTGACCTCCTGACTTGCCTCTTGAGAAATTTGTATGCAGGTTAGGAAGCAACAGTTAGAACTGGACATGGAACAACAGACTGTTTCCAAATGGGAAAAGGAGTTCATCAAGGCTGTATATTGTCACCCTGCTTATTTAACTTATATGCAGAGTATATCATGAGAAACGCTGGGCTAGAAGAAGCACAAGCTGGAATCAAGGTTGCCGGGAGAAATATCAATAACCTCAGATATGCAGATGACACCACCCTTATAGTAGAAAGTGAAGAAAAACTAAAGAGCCTCTTGATGAAAGTGAAAGAGGAGAGTAAAAAAGTTGGCTTAAAGCTCAACATTCAGAAAATGAAGATCGTGGCATCCGGTCCCACCACTTTATGGGAAAGAGATGGGGAAACAGTGGAAACAGTGTCAGACTTTATTTTTGGGGGCTCCAAAATCACTGCAGATGGTGATTGCAGCCATGAAATTAAAAGACGCTTACTCCTTGGAAGGAAAGTTATGACCAACCTAGAGAGCATATTCAAAAGCAGAGACATTACTTTGCCAACAAAGGTTCGTCTAGTCAAGGCTATGGTTTTTCCTGTGATCATGTATGGATGTGAGAGTTGGACTGTGAAGAAGGCTGAGCGCCGAAGAATTGATGCTTTTGAACTATGGTGTTGGAGAAGACTCTTGAGAGTCCCTTGGACTGCAAAGAGATCCAACCAGTCCATTCTGAAGGAGATCAGCCCTGGGATTTCTTTGGAAGGAATGATGCTGAAGCTGAAACCCCAGTACTTTGGCCACCTCATGCGAAGAGTTGACTCATTGGAAAAGACTCTGATGCTGGGAGGGATTGGGGGCAGGAGGAGAAGAGGACGACAGAGGATGAGATGGCTAGATGGCATCACTGTCTCGATGAACTTGAGTCTGGGTGAACTCCGGGAGTTGGTGATGGACAGGGAGGCCTGGCGTGCTGTGATTCATAGGGTCAAAAGAGTAGGACACGACTGAGCGACTGAACTGAACTACAGCCTCCCAAACTAATATACAGCAAAGATCCTTTAAGAATTAGCCTTCTAATCATCAAGGACATAGATTTTAATGGCACTCAACTGTAATTTCCAGATGACATCTGTGTGAACACAAGAATTAGAATTTTATCTACTGTACCCAGAAAAATGGAGATAGTCAATTAGATTGATAGAACTGGAATAACTTTATAGAGCAAAACAAAAATAGTACAGTGAGGAGTAATATATTCAAGGGAGGAGAAAATGTTACTAGAATAATTAGCATGTCAGAATTAATGCATAACACTATGGGCAGAGAGCAGCAGCTCTCATACTTTTGGGTCTTAAAGGACCCTTTACACTCTTGAAAGTTATAAAGGACCCCCCACCACCACCCCGTGAAAAGCATTTGTTTCTATGGATTTGTTTACCATTTGTTGTTATTGTTCAATCACCAAGTCGTGTCCAACTCTTCTTGACCCCATGAACTGAAGCATATCAGACTTCCCTGTCCCTCACCATCTCCTGGAGTTTGCCCAAGTTCATGTCCATAGTATTGGTGATGCCATCCAACCATCTCATCCTCTGTCACCCTCTTCTCCTTCTGCTTTCAATCTGTCCCAGCATCAATGTTTACCATATTTGATATTAAAATTTAAATTTTAAAATATTTATTAATTCTTTAAAAAGAACCTAAAAGCATGTTAACATAAAACACTATTTTGATACAATAACCATATTTTCTGAGCAGAATTAGCAAGGGGGGTTACACTATTTCACAATTTTGCAAAACTTTTAAATATCTGGCTGAATAGTAGACAGCTGGGTTCTCATAACAGTTTCTGCATTCAATCTGTTCTATGATATGTTGTTATAGTTGAAGCAAAAGTATGGCCTCTCACAGATAAGTAGATTGGAAAAACAGAAGTATTTTAATAGCCCTTTCAGATCATTGTGGTTATATATATTTTTATAATATAACAAAACTCAATAAGTGGTAGTTTCTTAAAGATTAGTTGCACTGGGAAATCTGAAATCATATCAACGAATTCTTTATATTCTGTTACTTTAAAATCAATTGGTGTCTTTTGTACTTTTAGCAAACATTTTATCCATGCAATGATTTTGTACAATTATGCACTGGTCATTTGGAAAGTACTGATTCAATAATTTATCTAAGTCTTTCAAATGTTGACACATTTCACTATACAATATCACAAAATCACATTTGCTTATTTCACCACCCATCTCACTGGAAAAATGTTTGGAAAGATCTCAAGCTCTGGTAGCAAATAAAGTTTTCTGTGATTTCCCCATATCCTGATTTTCCATTGGAAGCTTTCATTTTATCTTAGGCAGAAAATACTATTGGTTGTTTTCCTGGGGTGACAGATTCATTTTTGAGGAAATGTCTGCCAAATATTCAAGTCTGAATAACCATAACCAGTAACCACCATCAGTCAGTCATCCGTTAAAGACCATGTTTTCAGGGGAAAAACAGCCAGTTTCCGTTATAACCCAAACACTTGCACCCCAGCTTTTCCTTGAGACAACCAGAGTAATTAGGTACACAGTAGACATGGTTTACGCAAACTTCTCATTTAGACACACTGAATATTAAAAATTTCTAGGGAAGGAAATGGCAACTCTCTCCAGTATTTTTACTTGGAAAATTCCAAGGACAGAAGAGCTTGGTGGGCTATACAGTCCACGGAGTTGCAAAAAGTCAGACAGGACTGGGCACACACAAAAAATATTAAAAATATATCTATTCAAAGGCAGAGTTTTAATAAAATTAATCATTTTTATTGTTTTACCAAGAACATTATTAAGTGAAACTGGACTTTAAAAACAATTACCACTGTGTGACGGTAGAGAAAACAGTGCCTAGGAAGACAGTTTGGTGCCACTGCCTTGATTCATGTTAAGAGCCAGTGGCGTTACTTCCGTTGCTTTTGCACCATTAGTGCAAATGCCAACACAGTGCAAAAGGCAAAGACCATCTTAGTATTATCATGAAATTAGTTTTGACCCCCAGGGAGCTTCTGGGTATCCCCAGGGTATATAGACCACAGGAGAACTGAGATAAAGGGGACAACTATAAGGATACCATTTCTTATCTTTGGAACTAGAAAACTTATCTAAGAGGAATCCACAAATCTGATGGTGAAACTTTCAACAACAAGGTCACTTAATCCACAGAGCTGTAGAAAGATTCAACAAAGAAGCCGACTCATTGGAAAAGACATTGATGCTGGGAAAGAATGAGGGCAGGAGGAGAAGGGAACGACAGAGGTAAGATAGTTGGACGGCATCACTGACTCAATGGATGTAAGTCTGAACAAGTTCCAGGAGATAGTGAAGGACAGGGAAGCCCAGCATGCTGCAGACCACAGGGTCACAAAGAGCTGGACACGACTTAGTGACTGAACAGCAACAACATGTAGGTACAAATGAAAATCTTTATATTTTGTTCAAATAAAAGGATTCAGCAAGGAGAATGATAAATATAACATCAGTATGTATCAGATATTATTCTAGTTGATGGAGAGGAGATTAACTGAGAAGAATGCAACAAAGTGGAGAGTCTCAAAGTCTGTGAAGGCAGAGCTGACTCTGGAAGGCCAAGGTGAAGGCAGAGTACATAGAGAAGGGTGAGAAGTGAGACCGGATATTCACCTCCAGCTCTTCGTGGCCAGATGCCTTTAGCTGGCCTGTCTTAAGAAGTAGTAAGGGCACCTTACTTCAAGCTTCTGAAGGCTGAGAAGTCCTTGGGAAGACAACTAGAACCAAATCTCCTGTTAAAAACATTTTTTTGATAATCTTTTCTCTCAAAATAATTGACTTATTCATATTTCTAATAGATCTGTCAGTCATTAACAAATTGAGTTACTATGGAAGAATAAAAAATCTTAAGTTTAGATGAACCATTTAAAAAATCTTTTTTTTTTTTTAAAGGCCAGCTCCTGGACCACACAATAAAGCCCCCAAATGAGGGGATGAGTGGATTCACACTGATGTTTAAATTTTTAGATTTGACAAAAGTAATGCAGGCAATTTTGGCAGCTATATTCAGTAGCTTAATGCTAAGCTTTTTGTGCTGAATACAGAACAGAATGAATTTTCCACCAGTGTTTCGACTAGGAGGTTTTAAGATTCCTATTCATTTCAGACAGCAGTCTGAAGCTGCTTGATAAAACAAGTACTGGCTATTTCATAACTGCCTCATAAAATGTCCCAATACTTAAGAGAAGAGAAAACTCAAGACAAAAACATTTTGAAAATATATGTTGTAACCAAAATCTGGAATGCTAAGTAAACATCCCTCAGTGTTCAGCCAGAAAGACTTGCAGCTGTGGCATCTGTCGCTTAAAAAAATACAGTGAAGATCTCTATGTTAAAGATAAATGATATTGCAAAACTTTCTTATCAAAAGCAAATACATTTTCTGATTCAATTTATGTAGGAAAAAGCTTTACACTAAAGCCCATTTAATATACAGTAAAAATACTGGAACCTTTAAATCTGGCATTTGGTTTGACTGCATGCTAGGCAATTTGATTTTCTGTTTTGCCACTACACTCTCTTTACAAATTGCAGATTAATTCTTCCTATAAGGACACCTTTTTATTTTAGCTTTGTTTTCTAACTATGGCTACTGCTAAGTTGTTGATTTTATGATAAAAAATCAAATTATAGATTAACTACAACTAGGCAGGAATGAAACTGGAGAGCTGTTCCTTTAAAAAAAAAGGAAGATAAAAATTTCAACATTGGACTAAAATATGATATAGTCATATTTTAAAATATATATATATATTTTAACATGGATTAGATCTAAATCTCCCAAAGGGCAAACACACTCCTCTGTAAATGAGATTGCATGAGAATCTGGAACCCGGTTTGATTTGTGCAGCCTGGCTAACCACTGAAGATAAACACCAAGCCTGTTCTAATTCCATATGCAGCTGAGCTAGTCTTCCACCAGCAGAGGAAAAAGAAAAAAAATCCGTCTTATTTTCTAAAGTTGCCTATCTCCATCTATTTCTGTGGAATTGCCACAACTGCTCAGATAAAACATTTGAGAGTATGTCAGCTTTAATTAATGTAACATGACCTGATCATTTCCACAGTTAAGAATAAAGAAGTTTGCATTTTTTAAATCCAAAGCTCAACCTGGAGATTATGCTAAGCTGCTTCATTCATAGTCCACACTCCTCGGCTCATGTTAGAAGGACAGCATTTGTCCCCTCTAGTGATAAACAAATTATACATGAAATCAATTCCACTTCACAATCATTTTCCCTATTGGGTATTATCTTTCCTTCTCTGCTCCCTCCAGTTAAGCCCGCATCCTGTAACTTGCTAATGAGCTGGGGGCTTTCTGTTCCAGGTGGCACCCCCTGCCTCGAAGTCATGACATTTCCCATTTCGAATGCTGCTGGCATTTTTCGACAGCTCCTGCTAACTAGCCTTTTTGACCTGCGCTAAGAGGAACTCATCTGATCGAATCCTCTAACCTGCCAATCATTCCAGCAAATGATCTTCACAGTCACTCCCAAGGCAGGAATGGAGAAAAAAAAAAAAAAAAGAAACGCAAGTGAGAGAATGAGGGAGTAGGCAAGCGGCTGCCTCTGCAGCTACCTAATGAGAATACTTTAAGTCTCGGAGGCAGCTGAAACACTGAAAAACTGATGGGAAAATTAGGACACAACTGAATGCCTGGCTCTGTAATTACTGATTTCTTTCCATCCTGAGATCATTTTGAGAGCAACACCTATGAGATGTGCCAATTTCTAAAGAACACAAGAACACCCTACCTTACACTGAGAAAATAGATGTATTTCTCCTGCCACTATCAATATGCAATTCTCATAATCCCATTCTGTCAGACAGGTTCCTTTGCAGAATTAATCATGTACTATAAGCTTGTTAAATGTGCATCTGTAAACTAAGGATGATTATCATGCTGGCCACAGTGAAGAAAGGACCTCTTTTTTTTTCTTCCCCAGGCATATTTTAAATGTTGCCACCATTTAGGGGGATGTTGATTTTCACATGTTTACATAAAAACAAATAGATGTGGTGAAGGTTGGCACTGGGCTCCGGGAGGATTCAAGACTGACAACATTGGATAATCTGGACATTCTTGATTTTAAAGGGAGGTAAAATAGTTTTTTTTCTTTCCAGATTTTTCTTCCCTGTGCATAATCGGTTTATTAAGTGGGTTCCCAACCCACAGAATAACCCAATTACTTTGGGAAAAAAGATCCACTATGTGGATCTTTGGTAATGTATCGTAATTCTAGAGATCTTGACATGAAGTAGATTTGTTGACCGAGGAATGATACAATATAATTATGTGTTATCATTACACCATTTATGTAATAATGTAAAATAAATACTGTACATGATTTCATTGCACATGATAATCAAACATCTTTCCCCATTTATAACAATTAGGCCAATAGCCCCATTTACAGTAATTATTATATGTAATTGAGGGCATTTTACTAATTGCATTGAAAATGATAATCCAGAGCAATTAAAAATCCAAGGGCACTATACATAGTGCAAACTACATTAAAAGAATGGTGATAATTTCAAGGAAAAAAATTCAGCCAAGTATGGAAGTTAACAGCACAGTATTTGACTCCATGCTTGGCATACCAGGTAGAATTTATTCTGAGACAAATTTCCATCGATTTCTCAAACTTCTGCATTGTTTTTGTTCTAGAACTTGTGCACTATTTTATCAGCTGGAGAAGTTATCCTTTGCTTAATAGATGATGTTATCCTAACAACTCTAGGGCTGTTGACAAATTATTCCATTTGGCTGGGTGAGTGTACAGAGTGTATGTGTTATGTATGTATGTATGTATGTGTGTATGTGTGTGTGTGTGTGGTAGAGGAGACAGCTATCCTAAATTCCAAAGCAGACCCACTATATTATTCATTTGCACAACCAACTTGATGTTCTTAAAAGCTTTATTTATTCATTGAAGCATCTCCAAGTTTTGCAAACATTTTGTTAAATATATTTGTAATAATTTAGCTAAAATGTTTAACTTTGTAAGACGTGAAATCCATTCAGGTTGTGGTTTTCATCACATTGGCTATCTGTCTAGAATTTTAATGTGTCTAAGGACCGAATCCCTGGCTTTTGTCCCAGGGGCCCAATGTCTAACCCTCCTCGATCCCTCTCCCATTTCTTCCCAGACAAAGCTCGTCTGTGAGGAGTATCTCAAGAGTGGTGAGCATGTGGGGACAATGGCAACAGTTTCCAGCTTTTTTCTTCTTTTTTGCCTTCCCTTCTCGGCACTGTCATTTAGACATTGTCCTCCACGCGTTCAAATGTCATCCCAGACCATCAGCCCACTTCAACTCAAACAGCCTCCTTTTATGCTCAGACACTTCTTAGAGCATCTGCAGACCACAAAGACTGTGTAGTGGGACTCAGCTGCTCTACTGGTATTAATAATACAATACAGTGCACTTAGGGCACAGACAAGTCCCTCTGTATCCCAAACTCTTAAGAATCAACATGAAATGAAGGGGGAAAATAGAGCACCTGGACTGATTATAGCTCCTTGTTCTATGTGACAGCTAACTTCATAATAGTTTGGCCAAGCAGTCTAACAGAGAACTTGCTAGTAGCCTTATCGCATCTTGTGCCCACTATTTATAAGAAAACTTCACTCATATTATGCTGCTGGCTAAATAGTCCCTAAGAAATTAATTTAGGTTTTAAAAAGAACAGAAGACGCAAGTTGCAGTGCTATTCTCACCACACCCCCCCTTCCCCATCCCCCCAGTCCTCAATTTGAAAGCTCATCTGACCTGGAAACACTGAATCACAAAAACATAGTCAAGTTTTGAGCCTCCATGGGCTGATGAACCAGTTTGTGGAGCATCAAACCAGGTTCTTCTCTTTTAGCCATTTCGCATTTTAAAACTCTCAGTCAGAGAAAGGAAAGGGAAAGGCAAAAGCAAAAAACCCTGTATTTTTTATGTAAAAAATATTAACTCTGAATTCCCTGTGCTTAAGAAAAACATTGAAATGTTTAGAGGTAATGGAGGATCATGTGAAGAAAAACTGGTTTAGAAAAACAATGTGGATGTGTACACGTGTGTATCTGTGAGAAAGAGAGGTGAGAGAATGAATATGATACAGCAAATGGAGTAAAAAGCAAACATTTGGGGGAAGTGGGTGATGGGTATCAGGCATTCTTGGTACTACTACTCCTGCAACTTTTCTGTAAATCTGAAAACATGTCCATACAGAGAAAAATATATCCTTTAAAAAATGCACTCTGGATGCACGAAGCAGGATACAGTAAATGTTCTTTTCATTCTGCTTTGTGACAATCCCAGGACGTAATTAAGCAGATTAGATAGTAAAGGACTTTGGTGAGCCCATTCACAAAGCTGATGGAGTGTCGGGTACAGAGCAGAGGTGAGCCAAAGGAAGAGGGGAGTGGAGAGGCAGGGAAAGGAGGAGAGAAGAGAAGAGAGCAGACAAGTATCTGCAGATGCCCCTTAGCCTCCTATTTTGCATCAGGGTTCAGAGGAGGGAATAGACTCTCTAGGGTAGAGGAGAAAGTAAGGAAAGAAAGGTGGGGTTGGGGTGGGGAAAATAAGCCACATCCCAGCCTTTTCTCAATCAAGTGTTCACAATGGTTCGAAGCACTGTCCATTTCCCGAATAAGATTTCTTAATCTACAGCAATGAGGAAGTAAAGACAAAAACCAGGGATTCTTTCAAATGAAACCTAAGAGAAAGACTCAGGCTTGTTTCCCCCTCTGCCTGTTATTTCCACAACTATGGAGACAACAGAGATAAAACTGTAGTTGTTTGATAGGAAAAAAATTTGCAGAGTCATGCAGACAAGAACAGTTCTTGCAGGGGGAAAAAAAAAATCATAAATCTTTCCGCTACTGAAACAAAACTAGATCCAACACTTGAATCTCTTATACTGTGATAAGTGCTGCTGCTGCTGCTGCTGCTAAGTCACTTCAGTCCTGTCCGACTCTGTGCGACCCCATAGACGGCAGCCCACCAGGCTCTCCCGTCCCTGGGATTCTCCAGGGAAGAACACTGGAGTGGGTTGCCATTTCCTTCTCCAATGAATGAAAGTGAAAAGTGAAAATGAAGTACTAATGGGTGTCATCTCCTTTTGTGTCTATCGTTAAGAAAATGTAACATGGCTCAATAAGACCTTTAGTCAAAAATATCATACATGAGACTTCCCTGGTGGTCTGGTGGTTAAGAATCTGCCTTGCGATGCAGGGGACATGGGTTTGATCCCTGGCTGGGGAACTAAGATCTCACATATCACGGAGCAACTAAGCCTACACACCACAACTAGAGAGTCCCTGAACCACAAGGAAAAGGTCTCACACCACACCACAAAGATTCCTGCATGCCACAAATAAGACCCCATGCAGCCAAATCAGTCAATCAACTGATTAATAAATCACACACTGAGGACATTTTTACTCCATTAAAACTGGAGTTTCCCTCTATTTTGTTATTATTTGCTAAGTCATGTCCGACTCTTTGTGACCCTAAGGACTGCAGCATGCCAGGCTTCCCTGTCCTTCACTATCTCCTGGAGTTTGCTCAAACTTGTCTGATTTTGCCTTGATAGAGTACAGACCAGGCCAAGCGCCTTCTGGCTATACCTTTTCTAGAAGGTTCAGAGGCTGCCAAGCCCAGAGTCCTCTTCTGAGGGGTTGTTTCAGGAATGGCTGGCCACCCATCAGCTGACTGGACCCACACAACAGCCATGCTCTCCCTCCGTGATGATGGGGACACCAAGTAGAGTGGCTCTGGAGGAGGGTCTGAATCTGAGGGAAAGAGTTCGGCAGTAGACTACCCCAGAAACAAGAGAGACAAGAGAAGCGAGGTGTATGAAGAAGCAGATGGGTCGGCAGAAGCCATGAGATGCAGAGATTAAAGCACCATTAGTCAATGCAGCGGAGAAGGCAATGGCACCCCACTCCAGTACTCTTGCCTGGAAAATCCATGGATGGAGGAGCCTGGTGGGCTGCAGTCCATGGGGTCGATAAGAGTCGGACACGACTGAGCGACTTCACTTTCGCTTTTCACTTTCATGCATTGGAGAAGGAAATGGCAACCCACTCCAGTATTCTTGCCTGGAGAATCCCAGGGACTGCGGGGCCTGGTGGGCTGCCGTCTATGGGGTTGCACAGAGTCGGACAGGACTGAAGCGACTTAGCAGCAGCAGCAGCAGCAGTCAATGCAGAGACACAAGAGGTCACAGGCTGGTTGAGAGTGAGGGGGCTGTTTCTCCAGAAGCAGGTACCAGAGTTGAGAGGATGGCTGAGTTTGATGGCAGACAAACCACAGCTCCTGTCAGATCCTGACAGACATTCAGTCTCCTGTGAGGTCTGCCTGTGCAGCTTCTCAGACTGTCCACCTGTTCTTCCTTACTTTCCCACACAATCTCAGCTGAGACCACAGTCAACCAAGGAAACCTCACCACGCTTCCTTCCCTCAGAGGATCCCCACCCATGCTTCCTCTCAGGAGCTCCTGTCCCTGAGGGCATGGAACATGTCACCCAGTCTTCATCTCTGTCCCTCTCTGTGTCACCCAACTTCTTCCTCACTTGAGTATTTCTCTCTCTCAAACATTCTGAGCTCCTCTGAAGTCATTATGTTCTAGAACTGAAATATAATTTTACTGAGTGAATTCAGTTTAATTTCCCTGATTCCTCTTCACAAAAGCAGGCAGGAGGAATGCCCTTCACCATTGCTGGGCAGCAGAACCTTCTGTGATGCTGAAAAGGTTCTCTCTCTGCCTTGTCCAATATAGTGGCCCCTGGTCATGGGTGGGTCATGGGCACTTGAAATGTGGTACTGCTCCTGGGGATACAGAGTTGTAATTTAGTTTAATTTTAATTAATTAAAAATAAACTTCAGTTAGCTACTTTAGATAGATAGGTGCCTAGTGGTTACCTTGTTGGTGAGCACAACTTTTATTAATAAATATTAATAAAGCACAACTTACTAATCTTCCTTTAAAAAAAAAAGAAGGGAAAGGAAGGGATAGGTTTTCCCATTTTGTCTTTATCCAGTCCTGACCCAAATAAGTTAATTACTTTACTTCATTAATGTATAATTCTTAAATATTTACTGAAGAGGTCATAATATGTGGTTCAAAGGCTACCTGCATCAACGTTCTTTGGGGTTTTAAAATGCAGATTCATGTACTCCAGGAACCTAGATTTTTAAAAACTCAATGGGGAAGACATCCCCGGTAGTAGAAGCGGATAAGGCTCCCCCTGCTAACACAGGGGCCACTGGTGCCATCCCTGATCTGGGAAGATCACACACACCATGGGGCAACTGAGCCTGTGTGCCCCAACTATAGAGCTGGTGCTCTCGAGCCCGAGAGCTGCTGCTATTCACCCTGAGCGCACAGAGCCCGTGTTCTGCAACAAGAGGAGCCACCGCAGTGACAACCATGCACGACGATGAAGGGCAGCCCCCGATCACCGGGACTAGAGGAAGTCCACAAGCAGCAAGGAAGACCCAGTGCAGCCAAAAATAAATAAGTAAACAAGCAAACAAATCAACTGGATGTTCAGATAGCGATGCCAAAGAATCTTAAGCACCAATGCATTACATTTTGTCTGGAGTTTGGTTTAAAAAAAAAAAAAAATCCTTGCCTTATTTAATCAAAAGTTTTGAGCAATGCCTGCATCCTACTGTTTACCTGGCAGCCTACTTTAGGAAATTATTGCTTAATGACTGAGTCAAACAGAAAAAGTCTACTACATGTTTTCTTCCGTTTTCATTTCATACTTACATAACGTTGATTAGCAAAGATATATACTAGAAGCAAGGAGAGCGTCACCAAAACATGTGTGCAGTTAATTCTTGCGCCTGAACCAAATACAGCTTTTTCATGCACCAGACAGACATTTGTATATTTATTATGAATTTAATAGGGTTTGAAGACCAGTGCATTCATTGAAAAGAGATGTTCCATAATGAGCATATACTATTTCAGGAAAATTATAAAACGTCTAAAAGATCAGAGACCATTCTTATCCCTTGTATTCGGCAAAAGGGAGCAGACAGGGTGACTATGCACTTCCTGTCTCAATTTAGAATGACTGGAAAATTAAGCTCAGCATGGGGTGTATTTGGTATTGCTGTGCACAAATATAAGTGATACTAATGGATGTGATATTCAATATAGTTTCTGGTTTTTCCCTTGGGGAACATGTCTATGCACATTTAAGGCGCTCTCAGACTTTAAGAAAATCCTATCTTTCCATGCTGATAAAAAATGGGGACAACCTATGCAATCTGTGGTCTATTCACATCTTTAGAGGATAACAAACTGTAGGAAGCACAGGATTTTGATCATCCATTGCCTCCTATCCCATTTTTAAACTTCGGGGCACGTGGTTTTCTTTTCATTTCATTTGGTTACAAGACTCTGAAACCAAAATTGCTTTCTACTGCAAAGAAAAATGCTCCTCATTAGCTTTTCCAATTAGGCCAGTTTATGCAAATCCAGAATTATTAACTAAATGACTGAAGTGACCTTAGTATGCAAGTTTAGAAATAGTTGGGCACTGTGGTATAGGAGAAAAACTAAGACTTGAACTCCTACTGTCCCTCACTTTAAAATCAGAAGTGATACAACGCATTTTCCATATTTGCCTCTAACTCCCCAAAGAAAGGTAGTCAAAATGCTAGATTACAGTCTGAGCCTCTGTGAGCCCTCAACCTCTTCCCTCTTCCTCTTTTTCCCAATCTCTCTAAGGTTTATAAAGAATTGGGACATTTCAGGAAAATTTAAGATGCCACAGCTTGCTCTAAACAATTAGTTCATCAAAATCTAGGGAAATATATATTTTCCTTACAAATACCCTTATTTATGTAGACTTTGACTCTATAATGTCTGCAATATAGACATTGATATTCAGCTATTGATCAGAATCAGCTCCACTATGCAGGATGTCTCAGGCCAATATATAGTCTATGTTATTTAAACTCTAAGAGAAAAACCCATTTGATTAATGTAAAATCCTAGAAAGGCAAAAAAATTAAAGTGATTTCTTTTTTTTTTTTTTGCTGACAGAAAACTCTTAAAATCCAACTTCCATGCAGCTTTTCTGAGAAAAAAAAATTAGATGTTTCCTCAATATAATGTTGAATCAAACAGAGGCATTTGGATTTCAAAGAAAACAACAAAGACAATAATGATAATAATATTAAAGCTTTAAAAGTTGATGTGAAAAAGACAAAATTCATAGAGAACATATTTGTAGTATTATTAGATAATTCTAATATTCTAATACGTTTAAAAAACATACTACAAAGAAAAATCATCTTTGTAAAGGCTTTTGAATACCGATGACTACTTCTGAACGGCTCTTCAGAATCCCTTTTTGCTTAGCAATTTTTGAGACCTTATGGGGAACGCTTCTGTCCAGTGAGCCTGATTTAATTTATATGGAAAAGCTGACCTAAAGCACGTTCTAGCAGTTTTGACTGGCCAGGCTCAGCTCAGAGAGACCTCCAAAGAGCACAGAAGAAAGGATACAGCCTTGCGATGGAAATTCAGGCTTGCATGTGTGTGTGTGTGTGTGCGTGCGTGTGTGTGTGTGTGTGTAAGGCAGCAGCACAAATGAAGTTCACTTTTTGTTTTGCTCTACTGAATTAAGGGGTTTATAAAGCCAGGGGCTCTCATTATGGTAATGCAGGTTAAATACTTTAAAAAGCATCTGCTGTAACCCTCATGAATTAAAACCATTCTCAGAACCAGGGGATAATTGGTCAAAAACGCAGCCCCATGCTTTGTCCGACCAATTGAAGAGAGACTGTAAATGCTGCTGGGCAAATAAAGCTATGCTTCTTGGTAGCTTTTCATCCAATATAGAGAAATAACCAGAAGAAGGAAGAATCTTACTCTTATGAATGAAATGGCAAGTCTACTAGTAATACTTCCTGACTGGCATTTATACACCATCTTTTATCAATCTGGGAATCTACTCTCCAATCACTCATAAATCACCACTGAACTCCTGAGAGGCCAAAACTGACCCCCACATTCACTGAGAGTCCTCAAAACCTGAGTCCACGGGTGTAGTCTAACCATCCAGTAGACAATGTGGACAATTAACCTTCTGATAGTTCAGCCTGTTAATATATTTCAAATTAAGAGTGAGAGGAAGAAAGAGGAGCTCCTGCAATACTGTCTGTATCTTTGGATTAACTGGAACATTTAATGACTGAACAGTGACACAAGCAAGTAACATACGGGCCAGCAAATAAAAAGCCTTCCCCACAAAAAAGTTGATTCTCTATATACTTCAGCATTATGTTTCATTAAACAAAAAGGTATATATCAGCATAAACCTCCAAATAACCCAGACATTCCTAACTGGCAATAAAGACACAGCCTTTTCAGAGGTTGCCAGCTTATGCTTGTTTCTGTAATTCCTATGTGATAACCAATGGGACAGTCTGACATGCCTAGAGATTGTCTCATTTAGGTTCTACTTTCCATCTGCAGAATAGCAAAGGTCAAAGAATCGGAAAGAAGGAAAAGAAAAGGTTCGCTATGATAAGGATTGTACCAGGGGCCACGCAGGAATCAGAAGGGGGTGAAATGACCCAAATGGCCATTAAGCAAACCTGGGGAGCCCATGCCCTTTTCCAAGGAGGTAGACAGTTCAGTTCTACACACAAACTTCTGGCAGGAATGTGAGTGCAATACGGCTAGAGTTGCTGATTTTTCAAGAAAAGCCAGAAATCTAGACATTGTGTAAAATTACCCAATTTTAAAATGAGAGCAACCAACGGGAAAAAAAAATGGCATGGGCCACACACAGTAGGTCTGTGACGCAGATATTCTCCAAGATTAACCATTTCTAACCTCAGTAAAGAATGTGTGAGTAGGGAAATGATTTGCTTATGACTACAATGGTTTGCCTGTGCCTATATAAATAAAATACCATTTTCATCAGAATCCAGAAGGTGTCTAAAAATACGGAAATGACTTCAACTTGTAACGAAGGCCATAACGAACATAAAAGAGTCACTGGATAGAAAAAAACAAATCTGAAATATTTCATTTGAAAAGATCGACTTGGTGTCTTTTCACAATTATTTTCCAAGTAGAGTAGATCACCCTACCTGTGCTCTTGAGAACGCTGTGCGCATCAGTGCTTGCTATTGGATAGACTTTTGCCATAACTATTGTTTTTCCCAAAGGTCCTCATGCTTTCTCCGGCTTCCGGTTGCAATCTTACATTTGGGACGGTAAAAATAGAAGACACTGTGGACAGAATAAAAAGTTTCCATTTATATATTTATAATCGTCTCTTTCAAAAAGTGAGGTGGAAATGCAATGCTGGACGTCCAGTACATGAAACAAAATGGTATACGTTGGTCTTTGAAATTGTCAAGTTGTCACAGCCACACACAAACACACAGATTTACACACACATATGACAGGACAGTCTGACTTCCCCTCCAAACCACAGCTCAGTTGACCTCTCATATTTCTCTGATCTAGAACAATTAGCTTGAATTTGGAGATGAAATATTTTGCCCTTTCTTTGTGCCACTCTTCCACTCATTATTTGGAGAAGTATCTATTGAGCCCCATACTGTTTCAGGCTTTCAGAATCCTGTAGTGTATAAATCATAAGGAAAAGAAACTCTGGTGTTTGTAGACTTCATTTAGGGCAAACAGATGATAAACGGGCCTTAGGAAGCATCACTATGAACAAAGCTAGTGGAGGTGATGGAATTCCAGTTGAGCAATTTCAAATCCTAAAAGATGATGCTGTGAAAGTGCTGCACTCAATATGCCAGCAAATTTGGAAAACTCAGCAGTGGCCACAGGACTGGAAAAGGTCAGTTTTCATTCCAATTCCAAAGAAAAGCAATGCCAAAGAATGCTCAAACTACCACACAATTGTACTCATCTCACACGCTAGTAAAGTAATGCTCAAAATTCTCCAAACCAGGCTTCAACAGAACGTGTTCAAGTTGGGTTTAGAAAAGGCAGAGGAACCAGACATCGAATTGCCAATATCCGCTGGATCATCAAAAAAGCAAGAGAGTTCCAGAAAAATATCTGCTTCTGCCTTATTGACTCTGCCAAAGCCTTTGACTGTGTGGACCAACAACCTCTGGAAAATTCTTCAAAAGACGGGAATACCAGACCACCTGACCTGCCTCCTGAGAAATCTGTATGCAGGTCAGGAAGCAACAGTTAGAACCGTACATGGAACAACAGACTGGTTCCAAATCGGGAAAGGAGTATGTCAAGGCTGTATATTGTTGCCCTGCTTATTTAACTTATATGCATCAAGAAAAATGCTGGGCTGGATGAAGCACAAGCTGGAATCAAGATTGATTCCAGGGAGAAATATCAATAACCTCATGCAGATGACACCACCCTTATGGCAGAAAGTGAAGAAGAACTAAAGATCCTCTTGATGAAGGTGAAAGAGGAGAGTGAAAAAGTTGGCTTAAACCTCAACATTCAAAAACTAATATCATGATATCTGGTCCCATTACTTCCTGGCAAATAGATGGGAAAACAGTGGAAACAGTGGCAGACTTTATTTTCTTGGGTTCCAAAATCACTGCAGATGGTGACTGCAGCCATGAAATCAAAAAATGCTTACTCCTTGGAAGGAAAGTTGTAACCAACCTAGACAGCATATTCAAAAGCAGAGACACTACTTCGCCAACAAAGGTCTGTCTAGTCAAAGCTGTGGTTTTTCCAGTGGTCATGTATGGATGTGAGAGTTGGACTATACAGAAAGCTGAGGGCCGAAGAATTGATGCTTTTGAACTATGGTGTTGAATAAGACTCTTGAGAGGCCCTTGGACTGCAAGGAGTTCCAACCAGTCCATCCTAAAGGAGATCAGTCCTGGGTGTTCATTGGAAGGACTGATTTGAAGCTGCAACTCCAATACTTTGGCCACCTGATGTGGAGAGCTGACTCATTGAAAAGACCCTGATGCTGGGAAAGATTGAAGGCAGGAGGAGAAGGGGACGACAGAGGCTGAGATGGTTGGATGGCATCATTGACTCAATGGACATGAGTTTGAATAAACTCTAGGAGTTGGCGACGGATAGGGAGGCCTGGCGTGCTGCAGTCCATGGGGGTCACAAAGAGTCGGGACATGACGGAGCGACTGAACTGAACTGAACTGATGATAAATACTCAGACAAATAAATCAACTAGTTCTAAGTGTTATGAAGAAAAATAAAGCAGGGACAAGAAACAGGAAGTGCTGTAGTGGAAGCAGGTCAGTGAAAGCTTCCCAGGTAAGGTACCTTTGAGCAGAGACCCAAAAAAGGTAAGAGGGCAAGTCATAGAAAGATCTAGAGGAAGATCAAGGATGAACCGAAGAAAGAGCAAACATCAAAGCCTTTCTAAGGAGAAGCAGGCAAACCAATTAGGAGGTTACTGTAAGATGCAGGTGAAAGACCATGGTAGGTGACATGGGGTGGGTAATGGCAGGGGAGAAGTCAGGATGGTCTACTGATCTACTTTGAAGGTACGCTAACAGGGTCTATGGAAGAACTGGGTTTGGGTGTAACAAAAGAAGAATCCAGGGTAACTTTCAACAATTGGAAGAATGACATTGCCATTTATGAACAAGATAAAGACTACAAAATGAGCAAGTCTGGGGGAAAAGATAAGGAGTTCAGTTTTGGTAATATGAAGCTGGAGATGCCTACTAGACATCCAAATGGAGAGGTTAAGTAGGAGCTGGATATGCAAGTCTGGAATCAAGGAAGATGGGCTTGGAGATTGAAATTTGGAAGCTGTCAGTATACACAGATGATATCTAAATCATGAGATTAAATAAAATCATCTGGGCTCTTGGGAGTGTATGCAGATGGGAAGATCTGAGGATTAAGCCCCAGGGCATTCTAAGAGTGAGAGGTTTGGCAGATGAGAAATCTGCAAAAGAGTATGAAAAGAAATGTTTAGCTGAGTGAAAGGAAAATGTCCTGTCCTGGAAACCAAGTGAAGGAAATATTACCAGCAGGAGATGGTGGTCAATTGTGAATTATGCTGATGGGTCAAGATGAGGGCCAAAGATCCATGGATAGAGCCTGAAACCGACAGCTGTGGCATCTTGGGTGCAAAAGTTTGGCACAAAAGGATTTAAGAGAAAATGGAAGTCTAGGAACTGGAGCAGCGAATATATTTCAACAGGGTGAGTTTTATTTTTAAAAAGATGGCATGGAGATCCATTCAAGGCATGATGTTGTTTTAGGATAATATATAGGACATATGTAGGCATAGGTCAGAAACCCTACCAACAGAAGAGCTGGAAAGGTCCTCAGGGCTCACTGTGTCTCTAAATGAGAAGCCGGAAACCCACAGAGACTAGGGCACTTGTCCAAAGTTGCCTGGCTAGTTAATAGTGGAGCTGATGCTATAAAGCTAGAGTCCAGGCGGTCTGATTCCCAGTTCAACGCTCCTCACACTGCACCAATTTGTTGGCCTTCTTTTACTGTAGATCTGAGCTTTGTGAATTAGCAAATGAATGTAATAAAATCAAGGACTCTGCGCTATGAAGTGTATTTTGTTCATTTACTTTGACAAGGGTAGTTCAGCTTCAATAATTTATGTAACTTGATAGTATACACAGGAGAATGCCCTGTGGTGTATTTGGGGAAAGTAATGAATTTCTTCTAAATCAGCCCTCGATTTACTTCCCTGCAATTAAATCTTTGTGAAGAAGTGGGGCAAGGCTGTTGGGGTTTTGGGATAGAGGGAGAATGACAGGGTGCCCCTAGAATTAGCCAGCTTTAACTGTCAGATCCCCAGGTAACTGTGCCATAATTCTCGCTTGATGAATTTATAATTCCTTCTTCAGTGGCACACTAATATATTACTTCTAAATTTTGGTATTATGTAAACTGGTGAGGTTTTAAGGACTAGCACAATAAAGATATTATATTGTTATACGTTCTTCCAAAGCAAATAACAGTCTGGCATCAGCATATAACTTCATTTTTAGAAGAATTCATGGAATGACTGCAGGGCTCTGTGTAACCAAGGTTCTAATAACATTTGATACTCATCTCAAAAGGTCTGCTACATTAAAAGTAGGCCAAGAAGGCTGGAGCCCACTTTGAACTTACTTTTGTTACAATCTTCTTCTCTTTACCTGGGTTTGCTTTTTGCTTGCATAAGTGTTTTCTCTTTGTGGACATTCTTTTCTTTAAAAAAAAAAAATGCCATGACCTATCTTTAAGAATGTGATGCTGTGGACTTAATTGTATCCCTCCAAAATTCAAATCCTGGAGTCCCAATGTGATAAGCTTTTAGAGATGAGGTCTTTGGATAGAAATTAGGGTTAGATGCAGTCGTAAGAGTGTGGCCCTTAGCATGAGATTAGTGGCTTATAAGAAAAGGAAGAGATAGAGATGTCCCGGTTTTTCTCTCTCTGCCATGTGATGATAAGGGAGGCGCTGTCTCATCGGGGACCTTGATTTTGCAAACACCTTGATCTTGAATTTCTAGCCTTCAGAAATGTGAGAAATAAATGTTTATTGTTTAAGCCCCAGTCTATATTATGTTGTTATTGCAGCCTGAGCAGATTACGTATTAAAGTGAGGTTCCTAAAGCTGGTCAGTCTAAACCATGACTTGGTTGCTAAGACAACCCATTTATCGGTTCTGCAACACTTCTTTTCAAATGGCCCTCTTTCCAAATCTCCTTGAAAAGGAGGGTATGAGGATATGAAGATATGAAGATACTGGTGCTGCTGCTGCTGCTGCCATTTGCCAGGTGGTGAACTTTTACAAGACTCCACATTAACATAAAATTTAATTTTAAGAATTTCAAGAACTTCTAAATACATTCTGCAGAATATTAACGTAGATAACAGTCACCACAACCAGTCATTTCACCTAAAAAGAAACTAGTTCCCAAAGTCTCCAGAGCCTAGAAATTCTTTGTTTTGTAAACATGTTTACAAGGACGACCACGTTGTTCGAGATGGAAATGACTGTGGTATTTAAGACTGGGATTGTCCTTTCTTGCGACTGGATTTATGCTTCATAATGATTATCTACTAGACACAGAAATAGCATTTCTGTAACTCAAAATTGTTACCGGAGGCATTTAGCAGAATCTTGCTTGAAAAATATAATGATTTTTCATCTTTATTCTCCCCCCTTCAAAAGGTTTCACTGCCCCTGATGTTTAACGTTATGCAAAGGCGTGTTTCTGCCAATGAATATCGCCTTATGGTTATGCTTCTGCAAATAGCCTGCTGTGAGCTGATAAAGGGATTAATGCAGCCAAAATTCTTAATCTGTGAAATTACAAATTAAATTCTCATATTAAAAATACCACCCTGAGGTATTTTTTGTGGTTTTAATTCCCCTCTGGTGTTCTGCATACATTGTGCTTGTTAATGACGGGGACAAGGCTGTCTCCGTTGGCAGCCTGCTGCCGAGTGATAATGTGGAGGCATTTACTTACTGATAGAAACTGGATTTAACCACTGGCTGATAAACTAAGTGGCAAGTGGGTAATAAGTCCATATTAACAAAAAAGTACTACTACAGAATTCAGAATTCATAGACCATCAAAATCCCGGCTTAAACTCAATCATTAAGTCAGATGGGATTGAGATGTCACCAAGGAGGACTGCTATCAAGTTACAAGTTATACTAAAGGGGAAAACAAATCATGTGTTCAAATTCGATGAGCCAGAAACTCATTAGTTTGTTTTCAGTATGGGAAGATGTGTCACCAATTGATTATTTTTCTACAGGGATTTCATCTTTAATTTTTTTTTTTTTTTAATGGGGATAGCAGTAGTAATGATCAATGGGTAGACTATTGGAAAGTAAGTAGGGAATATCAGATAATATGGACTCAGAATATATAAACTACTGAAGAAGATTAGTACAGGGTAGTAGTGGGTTAATACATCTAGAATCACTTTAGAGTTAAAAAAAGAAGGTAATTAGAATTCATTGTGAGATAGAAAAGATTCAGGGTAGGAACACCCTTGAGTTGTTACCTGGGATTTAGTTGCCAAATAAAAGGTTACTGTTGTCAAGGAGATTCCAGTGCTTATCAATGGGGGAAGTCTAAAGTCTAAGAGAATAAAGACATAACTTTTATGTATGGTGCGTGTGTGCATGCTAAGTTGCTTCAGGCATGTCTGACTCTTTGTGACTCTATGGACCATAGCCCCACCAGGCTCAGCTGTCCATGGGATTCTCCAGGCAAGAATACTGGAGTGGGTTGCCATGCCCTCCTCCAGGGGATCTTCCCAATTTAGGGATCATCGAACCTGCCTCTCTTCCATCTTCTGCACTGGCAGGCAGGTTCTTTACCACCAGTGCAACCTGGGAGGCCGATGTCCATGGTAAGTGATGTATATTCAAGGATTAATAATGATATTATAGATATCCATCCATACATGCAGTATATGAATTTTTAAGGGAATAAGAAAAGAGTATGAGAAGAAGTATCTCTCACTGGCATTTGGAAAGAATGTATCACCATTGAACAAAAGTGTTCTTACTGCAACAGTATTTTTCAAAATTTCACAAGAATTTTGTTTCACACTTTGGAAGAAAGATGAGATCCTCCCAGTCATAAATCCTCCCCCAAATATTTAAAATGTAATTGGAAAAGGCTGTGTAAATATGAACACTTGTAAAAACAAAACAAAAACCCACCCAGGAATGTGTTTTGTTTTAAAAGACCCAGAGAAGAACTCTGTATGAATACCAAGAGCATTTGTAGTTAAAATGAATTACATGTCTTCAGTTCTTACATGTCAATTCAGTGTATTAGCCAATTGCCAACTCTGTTCGTCAGCTCACTACATAGCAGCCCTTTTTAAGGTTATTGTTACAACCAAGATAGTCTCTGAGAATCAAACAGAAATGAATCATTTCTACTCCGTGTTCTGCAGCCAGTTAAAAAGTACTGTACGCATAAAGTACTAAATATGTAAATCATATTTTCCTTCTCCTTTATGACTGCTCAGATCATTTTTTTGGACACACACATAATCAAATACAAAGACATGCAGCTGCTGACTGCAGAGCAGAGATAGCAAAATAAGGAATCCATTTTCTTCCTGTGTCTGGTAAGCTCACAATTGAATGGCAGGATTCTACTAAATATATATGCACACTACCTCCCTTCCCCCATTCCATCTCTCTCTCTTTGTATACACATACACACGTTACGTACATATACATGTAATGCATATATTAACATAAACACACATAATATTACAGAAGCACAAACATGTGAACCCCTCTACATGTATGTTACACATGGATGCTAAAATCATGCCCCGGCTTCAATTAGATGTTTCAAACTTGTCATACTCACTATCAGTCAGTTCCCATAGCCGTGGGGGTAGGTCACTAAAATACTCGTGGCTCAAGGCAGCCTGAGCTGATAGTCTGTTCTTTGGGGAACACTGGAGGAGCTTGGAGGCCAGATCTTCTGCATGATTCACATAGCTGAGCCTGAAAACACAAGCAAAAAAGGGAGAAATCAGAACAAATAGAAAGTTCAAGTAAGACATGCTGTGGTTTAGTTGCTAAGTCGTGTCTGACTCTTTGGACCCCATGGACTGCAGCACACCAGGCTTCCCTGTTCTTCACTATCTCCTGGAGTTTGCTCACACTTATGTCCATTGAGTCAGAGATGCCATGCAACCATCTCATCCTCTGTCTTCTGCTTCTCCTCCTGCCCTCAATCTTTCCCAGCATGAGGGTCTTTTCCAGCGAGTCGACTCTTGGCATCAGGTCGCCAAAGTATTGGAATTTCAGCTTTAGCATCAGTCCTTCCAATGAATATTCAGGGTTGATTTCCTTTAAGATTGAGACATTAGGCTCACCTAATTTTTCTGGGCCTATTTATTCCCGGACAAGAAAACAAGTTAAATTGGCCTTTGAAAGAAGCAGCCTTCACAGTAGTTCTTGAAGTATCTGTTACTCTAAACCAGGTTTCACTCTTAGTATCCTCATTGATCTAACATATTTCTATATGAGCCGAGGGTTGATGTTTTCAATATAGAATTAGGTCCCAAGGTAGAAAATTTCAGAACATAATTTATCAAATAGTAGCCAGAATTTGCTCAGAGAGTATATGTACTGCATACACATCTGGATATATTTACAAGGAAATTAATATAAAATAAGCAGGAGAATTAAAATAAATCTTCTATTAAATTCTCTAGTTACTAAAGTTACTTTTCCTTGAAGAATTTACATTTTCTTACATTGAATGAAAAATTATTGGAATAAATGCCCTTTCAAATATTAACAATTGTAATATTAATGTGCAGGTTAACAAAGGGGATGAGCTTAAACCATATGGGACTGAATCAATTCAAGTTGACCTTTAAAACAACAGTAGATAGAAAATATGTTTCAAGATCACCAAAAAAACAGAAGAGTAAAATTTTCCATGTGGTACAACTTTCAAATGAGTAGCAGACCACACTGTCCAGCCCAGTCTTATTTTTCATGGAATCTCTTTTTCACCTCTAAGAGCAATCAAACCCAGAGAGTTAACCTAAAGATGATGGTTAAACTCTTCCTAAGAGTGACTACTACTTACGAGTAGTTGAACATGTGTCAAGCACATTCTTACGCACTTTTCACAAACTCTCATATTTACTATTTGGCAAGATAACTCTGTTTCCATCTTAACATCAGGGGGAGCTAAGTGAAAGTCAGAGAAGGTAATAAGTTGCCCAATTAGCAGGTTGAAAGGATTCCAATCCATCTAGAAACAGTTGACTCTAAAGTGGTTTGTATGTACCAAAACTCTCAGAAAGTTTCAAAAGGCTTTTACCCACAGATTCCAGAGTTTGTGCAGTAAGATGCAGTTAAGTCAGTGGCTCTGAGACAGCCAAAAGAATGTGAAGAAAAGCTGCATCTGCTAGTGGGTATTCTTTCAAAAGCCCTGACACTACAAAAAATTCAATTAACCAATAAACACTTTTCCTCAATGATCAAAAATTCTCTCCCTCCCCCTCCTCAAGCATCTCTTAAGGGCTGATTTAAAATTATTAATGGTGTGTGTGAGGGGAGGATGGGTTAGGGGTGAGGAAGAGGAAAAGAGCTCATGAATTTGGGAAGAGAAAGAGAAAAGGAGGAGAGCAAAGAAAAATATTACAGTATCCAAAGATCCAGTCTAAGAGACCTTCTTTCTAAATCTTTGTAGGTACAGGTCTCACTGATGGGGGTTCAGTGTTTGGCTACTGCAAGGGATGTTTTTAAAAAACTGATCAGCGTATTGGTTTTAAATTTCTACCTGGCAAAGAGAAACCTGTCTAAAGGAAAAGGAGGTGTTCTTAAAATTCTCTGTGCTTTTTCTCTTTCTTTTAATAGGGTCCAGGACCATCCAAGTCATTCTTTCCTCTTACTAAGACTATTTCGCTAGTAAAAAATTTTCATTAACATCTTGCTAAACATCAAATGCAAACTTTGAGATAGGTAGACTTCATGATAAAAACTTCAATTATATTGAATGTATAGTTTATGTGTAATCACGGTGAATAACATATTGGTATCAATTTTATACAGTTTTGATAAAACACAACATCAGAGCCAGACTGAGAGTAGATATGAGTTTTAGGCCTGACTCTGTTACAAGAAAGATGAACTACATTACATCTGCAGTCCTTCCAGCTTCAACAGGCCATGAATCATCCTTGCAGTGTGGTTTCACTATTTTGAAGAATGGTAAGTATCTAGATTTAATGTAAATGCATAAATAATATTTAAGCATGATAAATTGATAATATTTATGATAAATATCTAGATTTAATGTATACACATCTGAATATAGGGAATTAATCAAGAAGACATTTCCCTTTCTCCAAATAGACCAAACTTGTTAATAAAGTCAATAAAACAATAAAATGCTTATTTGTGCTATTCAGTTTATGCACAAACATTTGAATTATCATATAAAATTTTAATTTGGAGAGTTTGCTATCTTGTATTTCAGGAACCACATTTTGGGCTTGCATGGTGTCTCAGTGGTAAAGAATCCTCCTGCCAACACAGGAGACATGGGTTGGATCCCTGGACCAGGAAGACTTCACATGCCACAGAGCAGCTCAGCCGGTGTGCCACAACTCCCGAGACTGCCCTAGAGCCCAGAAGCTGCAACTACGGAGCCCACGAGCCACAGCTACTGAAAGCCACGTGCCCAGGAGTGGGTGCTCTGCACAGGAGACGCCACCGCAATGAAAGGCCCAGGCCCCCAACTGTGAGCCACCCCTGCTCGCTGCAGCTAGAGAAAAGCCTGACCCAGCACAGCCAGAAACAAACAAATGACCATGTCCACTCCAGCTCTCCACACGGACTTGCCACCTCACAGTCTTCATCATTACCAGAACCTCTTTTTGAGTCCATTTAAATAGTCTGAGATATGATACTTCTGGGATGTCTTATTTGGAAGTTTTATCCCAAGCAATTAGTTAACTTTATCAGGATGTTAGAATGACTGTGGTTGTTTTCGGTCACCCACTGTGATGGAAGCCAAATTTTGTTTTATATATGGTAAAGTTAGGTAATTAAAAGCTTAGCTCTCTAGCACTGTTATCTCTTCCTGGTATATTCAGTTTTTAATCCTTCTATGATGACCTTGTTTATCTTTAATAAAATTTTCTGAACTAACATTTTTTTTTTTCTCATTAATGTAATGACCTCAGCTTTTTTGTTTGTTTAGTATTTGCCTGGTATACCTTTTGTCATCCTCTTTTATTTCACACCAGTAATTTTAAGGTGTCTCTCATAAACATTTCATAATCCCTGTCTTCTAAGGAGAAAATTTAGTCCATTTATATGTCATGATTACTTTACTGATATATTTGGAATTACTGCTACCATTTTAATCTTGCATCCTATTTTGTCCTGCTTTTATCTTTTCCCTCTTTCCCTATCTTTTTTGGATTGAGTTTTAAAATTCAACATTTTCCATCTTCTATTTTAGAAGTTATACATTCCATTTCCATGGGTTTACTTATTACTCTTTCCTTTACTTTTTTCATTTCAATATATTTATTTCAATGTTTAGAGTCGAGCAGTAAGTTTCATAATTTGTACTGCGACAAAGTATTTTTCCAAAGAACTATAATCATACAACCCAGAGAGTATATATATGATTGAACTAACATCCATATATAGCACCATTTCACCAATTACATAATCAGACAAAATATCAAGTGTACAAATATTACGTTATACACCTCAACAGGAATATAAAATGTTAGACGTCTGCTCAATTTGTCAACAGAAACAAATTTCTCCTTTTGTAAGAAAGACAGAAAGAAGCAAAAAAATTTACACTCTCTAGCAACAATTGTAGGTGAACAATTTCCAATAAATACTGGAAAAAATTAAAGGATTTTCAGAAATTTTGATTTAGAATTATTTTAGCTAAAACAACGGATCATGTCTACCTTTAAAAAAATATTGGCTAAACTAATGGGCATATTCTATATGCTCTACATGAGACACACACAGTGTTTTGCCAAAAATACTTAACAGCTCACTCCCAGTCTGTTTTCAGGCCTCTTTTAAGTTGCACCTCGAAGTGTAAACATTAAATTAATTTTAAGACATTTTTGTCTAGAGACATTAAAATATGTACTTCTGTACAATGTGGACTTTACGTGAACTTTACAACCAGAGATTTGTGATTTTAAAAATGGAGCTTTTCATAACCACATGAAATGAAATTTATAGAAAGACATTAAAACCCTGATGATGGGAAAGATTGAAGGCAAAAGAAGGGGGCAGACAGAAGATGAGATGGTTAGACAGCATTACGGACTCAAAGGACATGAATTTGGGCACACTCCTGGATTTAGTAAAGGACAGGGGAGCCTGGCATGCTCCTGGCATGGGGTCGCTGAGTCAGACAGGACTTAGCAACTGGACAACAACAACAAATTAAAAAATCAACATAAAATTTGATCAAAGGCCAACAAAATCTGTGGTTATACAAATCTTATGTATACTGTTTTAAATATGGCAGATACAGACATAAAAGAGCAGGCAAGTAGCCATACAGGCCCTCCTATCAATGTCTGAAATGACCGAAGGGATAAACCACAGAGGACAGTTCCTGGGATTTTAATTCTGCACAATATTAAAAACATACAAGTATCGTGCTGGATATTTCAGCACCTAGTCTCTCTAAAATTCTTATGTATTGATAAGATTCTGGAATGGGAATAGATTTGAAGACTTATAACCCAATACTGCATGGTTTCGGGAAGGTCAATTGATCAAAATGATAAGCATGCTTTAAATGCTGAACAGCAATATTTTTTTGCTAAGTTTCCAAACAGGCTGACTGTAATCCAAACACAGAGGCTGCAATTCTGCTAAGCTTGAGGCCTGATAAAAATGCTTATCAGCGCTCGTATGAAAGCTTCATTAGACTTATCATTCACCACACCTATATGTTGGCTAACACATACAATAAATTGCATCCAGTCCAAAGTTCCAGTTCCAAGGAAATTAAGACATAGAAGAGTCTAGCCTTACTGACTACAACAGTAGGGTCTAAGACTGCTAGTATCCATGAAGTGCAGCTGGATTTTAGAACAATGCTTCCCCATATACAAAAGGTGCTTGTTTTAAAAAATCTTGGTTCCACTTTTTTTCAGAAATTGTACTGCATCTTCATATTTCACTCTGCTTTCAATTAATGGGGCTTCCCTGGTGGCTCAGACAGTAAAGAATCTGCCTGCAATGTGGGAGAGCTGGGTTTGATGCCTGGATTGGGAAGATCCGCTGGAGGAGGGCATGGCAACCCACTCCAATATTCTTGTCTTGGAAGTCCCATGGACAGAGGACCTGGTGGGCTACAGTCCATGGAGCTGCAAAGAGTCGGACATGACTGAGCAGCTAATACACTTTCAATTTATGCTAAGACAACAAACATTAGAGTTCTGCCCAGACCTGTAACACGCTGATAATTCTTTAGGAAACTTCCTTCTTTTTGGCCACACCGCACAGCGTGTGGGATCTTATTTCCCTGACCGAGGACTGAACCCTTGCATCCTGCATTGGAAGCACAGAGTCTTAACCACTGGACTGCCAGGAAGTCCCAGGAAACTTCATTTTAGAAGACATAATAAGTCATCCACAGTCCAGCTAGATGGCAGTGCATCACCATTCTTCAGCCAACCAAAAACCTGATGACTTTTCTCTACAAGAGCAGTATTGTAAGCTGCTTCACATATTCTTACTGTGTGCTAACACCACACTTTTTAAGTTCCTCTATGCATTTGTTCCTCTACGCATTGAAAGAGATGGGAATACCAGACTACCTGACCTGCCTCTTGAGAAACCTGTATGCAGGTCAGGAAGTAACAGTTAGAACTGGACATGGAACAACAGACTGGTTCCAAATAGGAAAAGGAGTACGTCAAGGCTGTATATTGTCACCCTGCTTATTTAACTTCTATGCAGAGTACATCATGAGAAACGCTGGACTGGAAGAAACACAAGCTGGAATCAAGACTGCCGGGAGAAATATCAATAACCTCAGATATGCAGATGACACCACCCTTATGGCAGAAAGTGAGGAAGAACTAAAAAGCCTCTTGATGAAAGTGAAAGAGGAGAGTGAAAAAGTTGGCTTAAAGCTCAACATTCAGAAAATGAAGATCATGGCATCTGGTCCCATCACTTCATGGGAAATAGATGCGGAAACAGTGGAAACAGTGTCAGACTTTATTTTTTTGGGTTCCAAAATCACTGCAGATGTTGATTGCAGCCAAGAAATTAAAAGATGCCTACTCTTGGAAGGAAAGTTATGACCGACCTAGATAGCATATTAAAAAGCAAAGACACTACTTTGCCAACAAAGGTCAGTCTAGTCAATGCTATAGTTTTTCCAGTAGTCAGGTATAGATGTGAGAGTTGGACTATGAAGAAAGCTGAGCACCGAAGAATTGATGCTTTTGAACTGTGGTGTTGGAGAAGACTCTTGAGAGTCCCTTGGACTGCAAGGAGATCCAACCAGTCCATCCTAAAGGAGATCAGTCCCAGGTGTTCATCGGAAGGAATGATGCTAAAGCTGAAACTCCAGTACTTTGGCCACCTCATGCGAAGAGTTGACTCACTGGAAAAGACCCTGATGCTAGGAAGGATTGGGGACAGGAGGAGAAGGGGACGACAGAGGATGAGATGGCTGGATGGCATCACCGACTCGATGGACATGAGTTTGGGTAAACTCCGGGAGTTGGTGATGGACAGGGAGGCCTGGCGTGCTGTGGTTCATGGGGTTGCAGAGAGTCGGACACGACTGAACGACTGAACTGAACTGAACTGATGCATTTGTTAAAGTCACACTAGTTGGACTGTTCTGTGTATGACTTCACAAGAGGTGGTCTCTTCATTTGAGCCACATTAATTTAGGTTAAAAAAATACTCAATGGGATTATATGAAAATAAAAATTTTCATCACATAAGTGATGCAAAGGATGGTGTAAGGAAATGAATGTCTACTTCAATACACTAAATTTGAAATTCTCAGTGTTTTGCGTATGATGCTAGGAGTAATGGGAAGTGAAATGATCTTCCTGGCAAGCCCTAGCAAATCTGTAATCCAGTAATGAGGCAACAGAAAGGAAGCTCCCCAAGTTTAGCTCACCTATGTCAGAACTCTTTTTTTTTTTAATTTTAAAACAATTTATATATTTATAATTGGAGGATACTTGCTTTACAATGTTGTGTTGGTTTCCGCCTTACATCAACAGGAATCAGCCATAGGTATACGTATGTCTCCTCCCTCTTGAATCTCCCGCCCCATCCCACCCCGCTAGGTCATCCCAGAGCACCAGGCTGAGTTCCCTGTGCTGTACAGCAACTTTCCACTAGCTGTATATATGTGTGCGTGCTAAGTCGCTTCAGTTGTGTCCGACTCTTTGCAACCCTATAGACCACAGCCAGCTAGTCTCCTCTGTCCATGGGATTCTCCAGGCAAGAATCCTGGAGTGGGTTGCCATGCCCTCCTCCAGGGGAGCTTCCCGACTCAGGGATCAAACCTGTGTCTCTTATGTCTACCTGCACTGGCAGGGCAGGAATAGACACTGACATGAGAACAGACTGGTGGTCACAGCGGGGGAGGAGAGGGTGGGACATGCTCTCTCAATTTGTCCCACCCCATCTTGGCGCCGCTGTGACAAGTCCGCTCCCTGAGTCAGTGTCTCTGTTCCTGCCCTGCAAATGGATTCATCAGCACAGTGGTGTCTAGATTCCATATATGTGTGTTAATACACAGTATTTGCTTTTCTCTTTCTTAGGCCAGAGCTCTTGTAACCTGCTCTCCTGGTTTTAAGTCAATCCTCCTGGGTCCTAGTTAAGCCCTCTGATGGATCTTCTTGGTGACACAGTAATGAATTTCTATAGTTCACTTGTCTGTTTAGAGGTCATGCTGTGCTCCTAGCAAGAATCTCCACTGCACTCTGGAAAATAAATATGTGACCAAGAACATCACAGGATTGCCCAATCTACAGCCAGCAGAGTTCTCTTTAGGGTAAGCTGGCTTAGTGTTTTTAATACCATCAAGTGCATCATAAAAGCTTCCACACTATATACCTCCACCCTTAGTTCTCCAAGTGTGTGGGGCTCCTTAACTTTCTAAATACTTGAAGTTCAAAGTGACACCTTCTCTCTACCCTCCTGCCAAATAACAACAACAAAAAATAGAAACACTTGAATATTGATGACACTGGTCCCCTCTTTCATGTTATACTGTCTAATATTTTATTTCTGCTTTCTACACAAGGACACACATTAAACACTGTTTTCTTTATTATTATTAAAGTTTACCTGTGTTTATCATTTATTTAATCAGCTTTCCTTGCACGTTTTAGGCATTCCTTTCCAGATAACTTTTTTGTATCTGAAATACAAACTTTAGAAGTACTATAAAGAAGTGAAGTCGCTCAGTTGTGTCCAACTCTTTGTGACCCCGTGGACTATAGCCCACCAGGCTCCTCCGCCCATGGGATTCTCCAGGCAAGAATACTGGAGTGGGTTGCCATTTCCTTCTCCAGGGAATCTTCCCAACCCAGGGATTGAACCCAGGTCTCCTGCATTGCGGGCAGATGCTTTAACCTCGGACGTTGGTGGCAAATTCTCTGTTTTGTTTTCATACAGGATAATGGTTGCCCAGTGATATAATTCTAGGTTTAAAGCATTTTCCCTTAACTCAGAAGATACCATTAAACAGGCTTCTCTTGATGCCTGTTAGCTCTTCTCTTCATGCTCAGAGTTCTGTAGGTGTGATGTATGGGCTTCTTTTGATTTAACCTGCTTGGTATTCACAGTGTTTCCTGAATTTGAGGTTGCATGTCTTTCATCAATTCTGGAGGAAGATCTCAGTCATTACTTTTCGAATACTGCCTTAGTTCAATTTTTTCTTCCCTCATTTTGTATTAATAACACCAATGTAATGCCATCTTATTAAATTTTCCATGTCTTCAGTTATTCTTTCATATTTTCCATCTGTTAGTCCCTCTGTTCTCCATTCTGGATAATGACTTCAGAGCCATCTTCCAGCTCAACTAACTCTAATCAGGGCCATCTAATATGCTGTTTTCCCTAGTCATTTTGTTCTTATAAATTCTTTAAATCTCTGACAAATTTGCATTTTCAACTTAAATGGTCTCCTGTTCAAGTTTTTAATGTGATCTTTTACTTTTTTGGGCTTCCATGGTGGCTCAGATGGTAAAGAACTGCCATCAGTGCAGGAGACCCAGGTTCGAACCCTGGATTGAGACGATCCCCTGGAGAAGGGAATGGCAACCCACTCCAGTATTCTTGTCTGGAGAATCCCATGGACAGAGAAGCATATTGTAAATACAGTTTTGTTCTGTGATAATTTCTAATATCCGAAGTTCTGGGTGAGGTGGAGGAGTCCAGTTTTGTTGTTTTTGCTACTGAGCGTCACTCACGATGACTTTTTCATGTTTTATAATTCTGGATTTGGGGCTCATGCTTGGCTTTGATAATCCGTGGGGCTCCTGAGGTGTCTGGGTTGAGAATATGTTTCTTTATATGGATTTTCTTATGCTTCTGCCAGGAGCCCTGGAGCTCTCTCAACATCTATGAACTCCAAGTTCTTTCTGCTGGCTTGCAAGACCAAGTGAGTTACATAAACTCAAACCTAAATGTGTAGAGTTCTCAGGGGAGTCTTTTTCATCCCTAGTCAGAGCCATGGCCAACACAAACAACGGTCCTTGCAGTCTCTCTTTGCTCGAAGTAGATTTTTTTTTTTTTTAAGCTAGCCCATTACTGACTGAAGTGCTTTGAAGGCCTTGACTCTCTGTGGGGAATCTCAACTCCTATACCCTTCCAACTTTCTCAGGCCCAAAGTCTTGTTTCCTGACCCCCAGATCGCTCCATGTTCCTGTTTTAGGAACACCTCCAGGGCAGCTCCAACTGTAGCACTTACTTATCACTCTGTGTTTTCCATTCTTGGCCCCTGGAGATTTCACGTAATGTCTTCTTGGTTCAGCTATGGGTACACATTTGAATGGATGTGCTTGTATTTTATCTTGCATTTAGGTGATTTTTAGTGGTAGTAGAACAGACTTTCCTACTCCCAACTCATACTCTATAATCTAAGTAGCTACTATAAAATCATCTACACTTGCAATTTTTAGGCATTTCTCCTTGGAATAATCAAAAATTGGTATTGCTATTTCACCTCTTTTTTTTTTTTAAATTAATTCTTTTAGGTCACCTCTATTAAGCCTTGAAAACTAGCTTAAGTGAAGTTGTTTCAGGCTAATGTTCCTTCTACATGCAGCTTTAAAAAAAAATAATTTTAAAATTTATTTATTGCTGTGCTGGGTCTTTGTTGCTGTGCTGACTTTTCCTCTAGCATGGCGAGCGGGGACTTCTCATTGAGGTGGCCTCTCTTGTTGCCATGCACAGGCTCTAGGGCTCGCAGGCTTCAGTAGTTGTGCCACAGGGGGTCTGTAGCTGTGACTCCCAGGCTCTAGAACACAGGTTTAATAGTTGTGGCACAGAAGCTTAGTTGCTCTGCAGCCCATGAGATCTTCCTGGATCAGGGATCGAACCTGTGTCTCCTGCTTTAGTAGGCAGATTCTTTACCACTGAGCCACTAGGGAAGCCCCCACCACTCAACTTTATAGATGACTCTCAAGCACATTTTCCTAAGTGGAAGAAGCCAAAGGCTACATACAAATGATTTTCTTTAGATGACATTCTGAAAAAGGCAAAATTATAGAAACAGAAAAGTGATCAGAGATTGTCTGAAGCTAAGAAAGGAGCACCAGAGGATTTTTTTCAAATGGCTCTATGTCTTGATCAAGGGGGACAGAGATCAGGCCATCTAGAGATGTGAGAAGGTAGGGTCAGGGGAACCTGTCAAGGAAATTCAGCAAAGAAAACAGTTTGGAGAGATGAAGTGTTACAGGTTTGTTACAAGGAATATTTAGATATCACGGGTAGAGGCTGGCTCCGGTGAGTGACTGACATCGGGACTTCTGTGTCCGAGGGGAGCCCTGATGCCTCTAGGGATGTCCCAGCAAATGGGGAGATTCAACTGCTAATGGTGAGTCTCCCAAGCTATAGAGTTCAGTGCTGGATCCCAGGTCACTGAGTGGGGTTCTGCCTTAGGCTGTTGGAACTACACTTGTCAGCCCACAGGGTGAGCTCAACCGGCTCCAAGTTCCTGGAGGGTCACATAAACCAGGCAGGGTACGTGTGACAGAAACTGTCGTGTTTACTCCTCATTTATTTATTGGTCACACCAGGTGGTATGTGGGATCTGAGCTCTGCAGCCAGGGAGCGAACCCCCGCCCCCTGCAGTGGACGTGCAGAGTCTTACCACTGATCACCAAGGAAGTCCCATATATTCTTTTTTTTTTTTTTAGAGTAAAAGATGTGTTTGTTGTTTGTGGAAACTCTCTGGGAAAAATCTTAAGGAATTTCAAAATTATAAATCTGTGTGACAATGAAGAGAAACAATATCTACTGAATTCAGAGGTTTTTTTTTTTTTTTTTGTGGAGAGAGTCTTACGATTAACTTTCAGACAAATGCTTTTAATATAGTTGAAAATAACAGCATTCTGCTGTTCTAATCATAACAAACTTGCATCCTTCTCCGAGTCCCTATTTATGCAACACACACACACACACTCACACACTTTACCTGAGGTGAAAAAAAATGTGCAATGATATAACATGAATAGCAAAAAAACATGACTAGAAAGCAGGATATTTTCTTTATCCCTTGTGTAGTTTTTTCCACCTCAGAAATGAGGCAGATGGAACAGACGGTCGTTAAGGGCTGCCGGGCTCTCGCATCAGGTGTCCTCTGACCTCGGAAGAACCTGAGTGCAGCCTGGAGGAAGGGAGCATGCGCACAGCTGTACTGGCTGGCCACGGCGCATCCCCAACTTTCTCCTCTGCCATCCGGACAACGGTCCAAGCAGGGCCTCTCACTTCCCTTCACCCAGCCTGTCAACGAACTGCTTTACAAGTTCACCCAGGTTTCTAAGCCATCTTGAAAACAGAGTAAAGCAAATCCAAAGTCTTTTGCCACACTAAAGAAGATGGTTATCACTGGGTAGAGAAAATTGAAAGTACAGGATGGGGACCACCCTGGCGGTCCAGTGGTTAAGACTCCATGCTTCCACGGCAGAGGGCACAGGTTCAGTCCCTGGTAGGGGAACTTAACATCCCACATGCTGCTTGATGCGGTCAAAAAAAACCAAGAAAGTAGAGGATGAAAATAGTGGTGCAAAAAAGAGGAAGAATTGGGTGATGGCAAGGCAAAGAGGACCACTTCTTATATTGCAGAGTTCCTGGTACAGTGTGGGGACACAGCATGTGCTGAACAACTGAGTGTTTCCTTGAGAACTGACTGTATTCATTTTCATATCTACAGAGGTTTTACCTTACCTGAGACACATGAATTTAAAAAATAAACAATCATTTTGGGGCGAAAACATGTTAAGGCCAGGTTCTGGTGCTTATGGAACATCTTCAAAGTATACATGCTTCAGAAATAACTGTTTTTTAAGTGGGAAAGAAATTCATCCTTGTCTTTTTAAAGTTACTTTATAAACTGGGACAGCAAGGGTTTCCATTTGTTTGTTGGTTTTTTTTTTCCACGTTGTGGTTTCAAATGACTCCCTCTAAAACTGATGATTGGCTTGTACAACAACTAAAACAAGTTACATTTTGTTCCTAAGAGCTGACTTCTAAATATCTCTATAAAAATCCTGACTGGGATGTATTAACATTTTTAGCTCATGAAAGCGGGACATAAAGAGTAAAGCTGCAGCAAGTTTAAGTTGCGTATTAAGGTGTTCAGTGGAGATACCTATTTCCATAAAACGGCTTAAAAGGCAATGGAAAAAGAAGAGAAAGTTCTAGAATATTCCTCACTTGCATTCTGTGATGGAAAAGAAGGGTGTACTCTGCGGGCTGATGTCTGAAGCATAAGAGTGTGCTCTGTCTCACAGAGCTGGAGATAGAGTGACCTGGAGGGGATGATCGGGACGGTCCATACTCATGCTTTACTCACGGCCACTCCTGTCACAGAGCAAAGTCAGAGGACCTGGGTCCATGCATTGGGCAGTGTACATCTTATTTCTGTGGCAGTGATGCCAACATGGGCACTGGCCACTGGAATAGAACACAACTGAGCTCTTAAAAATGATTTGTGAAGAAGCCCACCCACCCACAAAGACAAGGCTGACTGTTTCCTCAGCTGTACCGACCAGAACTGTCAGAAACAGCACTTTCTCATCTATATATCAAAAGCCAAATGCTCATTTAATCACCTTCATATCAAAGTTCTGACTTAGAGGGAAGACCGTGGTCATAAAACTTTCACAAAGTGAGTTACTAAAAAGAAAAGCAAACAGGTTTTATTCATTTTGCAAAGAGGGGTTAGTAACTGGTCAAGCAGAAGATGAAGGGAATCCCTGACACTGGAATAAACTCTTGGAAGAAAATAAAGACTCATATAAGGCAAGATTTAGGTCTGGGCTGTGAATCTGAAGTCCAGGTGCTGGATTGTGCAATGAAATTAGAGAGGCCAGACTCTAATCATGAAGACAGAGTTGTTTAACGCTGGGACTTTCTTTGTCAATGCACTGCTGGTTAAAATAATAATAACAATAATAATAATGAGTCCTCCCTTCAAAGATAAACAGATAACATTTTTATATGAGTTTCTATGAATACGTTGAGTTTTGTTGTGCACAGAAAATTGTTCAATTCTCATCCATCTACTCTTGTTAAACTGCTTAATGATACAATCTCCCTGGAAGACCCTCATTCCCATAAGGGTCAGCTTACGTGACTGTTAAAATGCTATAATGATAGTGATATTTACAGAGAGCTCTATGGTCTATGAAGTGCTTTCACACTTACAATTTTATTTGATCCAGATCATCAAAGGCTACACTTATAAGATGGAAAGTGTTGAGATTTCTGACTCTTTAGTGTCCATTATATGTCATGCCAAAGATTTACTGTATATATATATGTGTGTGTGTGTGTGTACGTGAACACATATAAATAATGTATATATACACACACATACACCAAGCTATATGTTACTCAGTTTGTAAAGGGATTATTGGATTAGACTCAGTCATGTCCGACTCTTTGCGACTCCATGGACTGTAGCCCTCCAGGCTCCTCAAAATACTGGAGTGGGTTGCCATTCCCCTCTCCAGGCGATCTTCCTGACCCAGGGTCTCCTGCATTGCAATCAGAGTCTTTACCATCTGAGTCACCAAGGGAAACCCATGTTAATATATATAATGCCAAAAATTTATTGTACATATGTATGTAAGTATATATGAGCTTCCCTAGTGGCTCAGATGGTAAAGAATCTGCCTGCAATGTGGGAGACCTGGGTTCGATCCCTGGGTTGGGAAAATCCCCTGGAGAAGGGAATGGCAACCCACTCTAGTATTCTTGCCTGGAGAATCCCACGGACAGAGGAGCCTGGTGGGCTACAGTCCATGGGGTCGCAAAGAGTTGGACATGACTGAGTGGCTACCCTTTCATCTCATTTTTCTTCATGTGTGTATATATACACATACATATAAATTATATATATATATACATACATACATACGCATACACCAAGCTATACAGTACTCAGTTTGTAAAGGGATTACTGGATTACTTTAAATTTCTTAAGGACACCTTACCTGTTTCTGTATTTCTCTTCCTTTAATTCTGAACTCTATTGCTATAGAGACTATTTTTCCTTTATTCTTGCTAACACTTCTAGTGCCCTTACTAGATACTAAGACAACAGGGAAAGTCCAGCCTTAACATGAACAAGATGAGTAACCCCAAAGCCAGTCATACTAATCTGCACTGCTGGGTCTTTCTTTCAGATCTAACCCTTACTCAACATATAGTCGCCCTCGCAGTAAACTCTATCTGGTGGAAAAATACAGAAAGTGCTGTAGAGCCCTGAGAAGGCTGTGAATGAATCGAGTTTTTGAAAACGCTAGCACTGACCAAGAGTATTACAAACTGCCAAAAAGTGGGCCAGAAAAAGGAAAATGCTAAATTCTTGCTTTGGATTTCAGAGCTTAGCTATTTACCCCCAATTTCTGCTTTGATTTTATTTATTATAATTTTCTACCTTCCCCAGAAAATAAGAGATGTCACTGAATTTAAACGTTTAAGTTCAGTCTGAAATCAAATAGAGTGGTCTGGTTTTAAAAAATTGGTTGTTAGTCACTCAGCGGTGTACGACTCTTTGGGACTCCCATGGACTGCAGACCACCAAGCTCCTCTGTTCAGCGAACTCTCCAGGCAAGAATACTGGAGTGGGTAGCCATTCCCTTCTCCAAGGGATCTTCCTGACCCAGGGATCAAATCCTGGTCTCTCACATTGCAGGCAGATTCTTTACCATCTGAGCCACCAGAGAAGCCCCCAAAACACTGGAATGGGTAGCAATTCCCTTCTCCAGGGGATCTTCCTGACCCAGGGTTAACTTTTGTCTGTAACTATACTAGCCTTTCGGAGAAGGCAATGGCAATCCACTCCAGTGTTCTTGCCTAGAGAATCCCATGGACAGAGAAGCCTGGCGGGCTACAATTCAAGGGGTTGCAAAGAGTTGGACATGACTGAGCAACTGAACTGAACTGAACTACAGAGCTATCGATTTTCATAGTTACATTTCATAAATCTAAGATGCAGATATTATCATTAAATATTCGTGGGGAACAGTTAATATAAGTGAACTCCTTATTATATTCTTTGCAACAAAAGCCCTGTGTATTTACACTTACTTTTACTTTACCACAAATTTAGATCATGCTCCCATGCAACTTGCTCATAGGAAAGGAAGAGCTAACTGGTTGACCACACTGTTTTCTGCAGAGATGCCACTTCCCCAGCACACAGTAGCAGTGACTTTTTTGAGTTGTAAAATTGTGGTTTTTAGGAATTTATATAAAACACTACAACCCCCATGCATCTCACCTCCAATTCTAGTCACTACATAATTTTTAAAAATTTATTGAAGATTTATTACAGCTTGCCAAATACCGACAATTTTCTTATATAGGAATAGCACAAAGCTGTCAGGCATTATAGTTACATTTTAGAAAACATTCCTAGATTTTGCTGAATAGTATTCATAAGACATTATATTTTTGTTTAGTATTTTACTTTAATAATGTGGTGAACAGCAGAAGAGGCACAAAGAGTGACTTTTCAATCTTCTGATTGAAGGACATTGTAGAAAAGGAAGTATCTTCTTTCAGTAAGATAAATGAAGAAAAATATGGAAATAATAATTAGTCCTTGTAATCAGAAGGTTAAAACTTATAGAATATTAAAAAAATTCTAAACTCACCAATAGGTGTAGAATGTCTTCAAAACCCAAAGGATGTGCATTCAACAACAGAATTCATTTCCAGCCTCCCAGTTATTTTGCTTATTGTTCAGTTAGAGTTCATAAACTCTAACCCTTCATAACCACGTGACCTTCCCCCATGCAAAATTCCACTGTTATCTGAAGGCTATCAACAACTCGTAAACTTTCTGACTTGTGCATGCAGAATTAGGATAAAATTACTAGCCCTCTTTACTCCACAGGACTGCTGTAAAGATTGATCTTTTCTTACCCAAACTTGTTGAAATCAAATAAAAGTATCATATTATTTCACCTATTTCACAAGTTTTCCAAACATTTTTAGTAAATCAAGAGTGAAGCAAAGTAAATTGCTAATGAATTTTCTACCCTTGTGATGTTTTTGATATTTATGTTATTGAGAGAATGAAGATTATCCAATTTTCCTGAATTCAAAGTGGTTGATGATAGCACTGTTTCATCCGAAAAAGACAACTCTCATTTTTTTGATGATAGAAGATTGCACCAAGAGATTAAATTCAAATCTTCCTCTATCAAAAAAGAAATCAATCCACATTACAGTTTAGCAATGGCTCATGTTTTCACATTTCAGATGGATCAGTCATAAATATTTAGTCCAATATGAAAACCATTTTCACTCTAAAATACTCCTGCAAAACAGTTTAACTTATTGGTGCATCTATATTAGGGTAAATTGAGTTAATGGAAAATGGTAAATTCACAGCCTTTCATGCCTCTGAAACCCTAGAGAAGCTACAAATCTCATCATCAGAGGCTGGTATTGGAAGCTGATATTTGCTTTGCTAGAATGGAACCCTGTGTCCTTTAACTGTAAACAATGCTAAAAATAGCTCCTGAAAGGTATCATTTTGTGTGATAATATTTCACCAAAAGAGAATAAAAAAATATTCTTTAATCCTGAACAAAACCTCTTCAAAGTTTATGTTCTCAATAAACCTTTCACTGAGAACTGAAAATATAACTTAGTAATGCAATAAATGCCCTAACAAATATATCAGATTTTTCACTTAATGCTTTTTACAGGCTTAAACCAAATGGACTAAAAGGAAATCACCTTTTACAGTCCGATTCCTACAGGAAGAATGCCTTGCTGTTATGCTTTTTAAAGAAGGCATGGTGAATTTATATCAACTTTGGCAAATCTTGGAGGCATGATAAAAGGAAGAAAAATATCAGTGCAGTTAACATTCCACAGAACTCTTTCTTCACATGTTTATTTCCTTAGAGACTGGACATGATCCAAGATAACAAGAAAAATGTAAAAAGGAAAGTTTTTTTTTTTTTTTTTAAGGCAAACATACAGTTTAGCATCCTGTGCTGATATAGAAGAGATAATGTTTCCCTACCCCGTAAAAAAAAAAAAAAAGAGGAATTGTTGCCTTGTAGGTTAAAGATATTAAACGGTTAGGATTGGAGAAAATCACCAAAACCAGTTCTCCATTTAAATTCATATGAAAGAATATTCAGTTAGGTCAGAGCTCATGGGTTATTAAAGTTTGGTTCCAGGCAAATGTTAAATATAATTTTCTGGAGACTCTCGGTTTCTTTATCTTATGACACTGCATCTGGAATTTGAAAATATGATTTCATTATGATGTAAAGAAGTGGTGGCCTGTGTGTTTATATCTAAAACAAGACTTGGATTAAGACTGACAAGTTGGGTGGCCTCTACGAGAGGCTGATGATCTTTAGGAAGAAAAGTCAAATAGCTTTTAATGCTTATCGCTCCTAAGCCTTCTATCTTTCCTGCAAAGAGTGGCCTGTTGGCCGCACAATGAACCAACTACCTGCTGAACTATCTGTTCATCCCTGATTGTCACAAAAGACATGACCAGCCAGCAACGGACACCTTTGTTTTAAATACTACGGGAGGGACTTTCCTGATGTTCCAGTGGTTAAGAATCTGCCCGCAATGCATGGGAGGAGAGTTTGATCCCTGGTCAGGGAACTAAGATTTCATATGCCGTGGAACTACTGAGTCCAGGCTCTGGAACCTGGCCGAGCCTGTGGGCTCGGGAGCCTAGGTGGCACAACTACACAGCCCATGTGCCAAAATGAAAGATCCCACATCATGCAACGAAGACCCAATGCAGCCAGATAAATAAATACATGTTAAAAAGAAATACTATAGGAAGGTACACAAAGGAGACAAGGCATTTATTGAAGATTCACATGTGCTAGTGACTTTGCATACAGTCTCCCTTATTCAGCATTCCGAGCTATGAGATGATCACTACTATCTCTTCTCATAGATGAGGGAACTTCTTATAGATGAGCCTCAGAGGGGAGGAGCCCACAGCCAGAGTCACACAGCAGGTGGGGGTAACACATGTTACATGTCTCGAATGCAGGAGCTCTCTTTTCTATATCACCCTTCTGGAGTCTCTATTTATATCTTTCCCCCCTCATTATAAAAGGAAGACATATCACTCTAGAGAATTTACAAAATCTTGAAACATATAAAAGAAAATAAAACATCTCATATGTCTATAAATTAGAGATAGTGATTTTTTTTAATCAATTCAGTGTTTACTACTGTGTGTATACTGCTGCTGCTGCTGCTAAGTCGCTTCAGTCGTGTCCGACTCTGTGCGACACCAGAGACGGCAGCCCGCCAGGCTCCCTCATCCCTGGGATTCTCCAGGCAAGAACACTGGAGTGGGTTGCCATTTCCTTCTCCAATGCATGAAAGTGAAAAGTGGAAGTTAAGTTGTGTCCGACTCTTAGCGACCCCATGGACTGCAGCCCATCAGGCTCCTCCATCCATGGGATTTTCCAGGCAAGAGTACTGGAGTGGGGTGCCATTGCTTTCTCCCACTGTGTGTATAGGTCTGAGCAAATACACCATTTTACTTCTTTGCAATTTTTATCACTGCATGGGCTTCCTTGGTGGTTCAGTGGTAAAGAATCTGCCTGCCAATTCAGGAGACTCAGGTTCGATCCCTAGGTTAGGAAGATCACCTGGAGAAGTATTCCTGCCAGTATTCTTGGCCTGGAAAATCCCATGGACAGAAGAACTTGGCGGGCTAAGTCAATGGGGTCACAAAACAGTCAGACATGACTTAACAATTAAATGATGACAGTAACAAAAAAATCCCTGTATACATTTTTTTCACATAAAATTTCCTTTTAAAATCCAAATTTAAAAGCCCTCTTTAAATTCCTGAAAGTCAAACTTAAGTCCATATTGAGGTCACATTAGTTTCTGGGGGTCAGGAATCCAGGAAGAGCTTCACTGGGTAGTTCTGGCTCCAGGGCTCTCACAAGGTTGCAGTCAAGGCGGTGTTCAGGGCTGCAGTCACTGGAGGCACTACCAGGCCTGGTGAGCCCACTCCAGGTGGTTCACTCACATGGTTGTCGGCAGGAGGCCTTAGTTCCTCACGGTGTTGGCCACTCCCACACGGGAGGAAGTGTTCACAAGACATGGTAGCTGACTTCCCCAGAGTCGTGAACAGAGAGAGGGGGGCAGTCAGAGGCAAGATGGCAGCCTCAATCCATCTTTTCTGCCATATGCGACTGGTCACCAAGACCAATCCTAGCACAGAGAGAGAGGGACCACCCAAGGGTGTGAAGACCAGAAGACAGGATCACTGGGGGGCCATCTTGGAGACTGCTACACCATACTGATGACTGTAGAAGAGATCTAGTGTTTTTTTAACTGTGGCAAAGCACAAGCAGTGACATTTTCTTTTCTTGAGCTCCAAAATCACTATGGATGGTGACTGCAGCCATGATATTAAAAGATGCTTGCTCCTCGGAAGGAAAGCTATGAAAACCTAGATAACATATTAAAAAGCAAAGACATCACTTTGCTGACAAAAGTTCATATAGTCAAAGCTGTTTTTTCCAGTAGTCATATACAGACGTGAGAGTTGGACTATAAAGAAGGCTGAGCCCTGAAGAACTGATGCTTTCAAACTGGTGTTGGAGATGATTCTCAAGAGGCCCTTGGACTGCAAGGAGATCAAACCAGTCAATCTTAAAGGAAATCAACCCTGAATATTCACTGGAAGGACTGATGCTGAAGCTGAAATGACAATACTTTGGGCATCTGATGTGAAGAGCCAACTCATTGGAAAAGACCCTGATGCTGGGAAAGATTGAAGGCAAAGGGAGAAGGGGGCGGCAGAGGATGAGATGGTTAGCATCGCCAACTCAATGGACATGAACTTGAACAAACTCAGGGAGATAGTGAAGGACAGGAAAGCCTGGTGTGCTTTAGTCCATGGCGTTGCAAAGAGTCAGGTATGACTTAGCAACTGAACAATAGCAACGACTAAACCTATGTAACCTAAAATGTGTTATTTTCAAGTGTATAATTCGTGACATTAACTGCATTCACAATATTGTTCAACCATCACCAGTGTCTACTTCAAACCTTTTCATCACCCCAAATAGGAAATCTATATCAATTTAGCAACACTTTTATTAAAATAATGTGACAATAATAATAAAGACAATTTTTGAAAAGTAGAAAAACAATGATCTCAAATTCTGCTATTTTGTATATTACACTTCAGTCACAGTTCATAGACATAATTTTCAAGTTAATATATCAATATATATATAGTTTTTTATTCTGCTTTTTTCCAGAAATAATTTGAAGCATTCCCTATGTTTTCAAAGTTTTCATAATACCATCCTAACACTGTTGTGTAATATTCCACTGGGTTGGGGCTGCCCCAGTGGTCCAGTGGTTAAGAACCCACCATGCAAAGCAGGGGATGTGGATTCCATCCCTGGTTGTGGAAGTAAGATCCTACATGCCGCAGAGCAACAAAGCCCACACACCGCAACTACCGAGCCCTCATTCTCTGAAGCCACGTGCCACATCCAGAAAGGCCATGCACTGCAACGAAAGGTCCTACATGTCGCAATTAAGATCTAAAGCAGCCCCCCAAAAGAGTCTCAAAAAATATTAAAAAATATTCCACTGGGTTCACGAGTCATGACATATTAAATATTTCCTCATTCCCTTAATCTTGGTTAAGTCTTTACTTTTAAAAATTTAAAAGTATAACATAGTAATGAGATTCTTTGGGCAACTAGGTTTTTATTCCATCATTTATTTTCTTGGGAGAAGCACGGAAGAGTCAGATTCAGTTCAGTTCAGTTGCTCAGTCGTGTCCGACTCTTTGCAACCCTATGGACCACAGCACTCCAGGCCTCCCTGTTCATCACCATCTCCCGGAGTCTACCCAAACTCATGTCCATTGAGTCAGTGATGCCATCCAACCATCTCATCCTCTATTGTCCTCTTCTCCTCCTGACCTCAATCTTTCCCAGCATCAGGGTGTTTTCAAATGAGTCAGCTCTTCATATTAGGTGGCCAACATATTGGAGTTTCAGCTTCAACATCAGTCCTTCCAATGAACACCCAGGACTGATCTCCTTTAGGATGGACTGGTTGGATCTCCTTGCAGTCCAAGGGACTCTCAAGAGTCTTCTCCAACACCACAGTTCAAAAGCATCAATTCTTCGGCGCTCAGCATTCTTTATAGTCCAACTCTCACATTCATACATGACCACTGGAAAAACCATAGCCTTGACTAGACTGACCTTTGTTGGCAAAGTAATGTCTCTGCTTTTTAATATGCTATCTAGGTTGGTCATAACTTTCCTTCCAAGGAGTAAGTGTCTTTTAATTTCATGGCTGCAGTCACCATCTGCAGTGATTTTGGAGGCCCCCCAAAAGAGTCAGATTACTAGGTCATAAACTTGATTCCCCGGGCTTCCTATTGGACATCACATCTCAGCTGTGGAGTAGGAAATGACAACCCACTCCAGCATCTTTGCCAGGAAAATTCCATGGACAGGGGGAGCCTGGCGGGCTACAGCCCATGGGGTCACAAAGAGTAGGACCTGACTGAGTGACTAACATTCACTCACTCTCAACTGTAGCCTACAAGGCCTTTCCTCACCTGGCCTCTGCCTCCAGTCTCTAATCCCATCTCCTTTCACTCTCCTCACACTTACTACACTCTTACCACCTTTGTTCTTAAACACATATTTCTTGAGTGCCTACTATGTGATGGACTATGTCATAGGTACAAAGAATATAGAAACAAAATAGTCAAAATTTCAGCTTTCATACAGCTTACATCTTGCCACTGTTATTTCTTAAAAAAAAATCCTACTGCCATGTTTTATTGTCTTCATGTACTCATCACTCTCTGAGATTACTTGGTTCGTTTTATTACTTGTTTATTGTCCTAGATACTCTAGAATGTAAACTCTATGAAAACAAGATCCTCATCTGTGCATTCCCAAATATCCAGAACGTTTAGACGATGCTAAGCCATATTTCTTGAATGTGCCATAAATGAATATGTTTACAGCTTTTAACATGTTTCCATAAGGTTTTCTACATTGTTTACCGGTTTCCAGTGCCGTCAGCAGTAAATAAATGGCTCCATTTCTCTATACCAGCACTGCAGTTTAAGAAGGGCTTCTCATTGCCGTGTCTTCTCTTGTTGCTGAGCAAGGATGCTAGTTGTGGCTCTTGGGTGTCGTTGGCCCTTGGCAGGTGGAATCTTCCTGGAGCAGCGATTGAACCCATGTCTCCTGCATCGGCAGGCAGATTCTTAACCACTGGACCACGAGGGAAGTCCTATCTTACATGTCTTGATTTCCTTCTACCTACCAGGCCCTGGGCATCTCTGGTGGCTCAGACAATAAAGAATCTGCCTGCAATGCGGAAGACCCAGGTTCAATCCCTGGGTCGGGAAGATCCCCTGGAGAAGGGAATGACAGCCCACTCCAGTCTTCTTGCCTGGAGAACCCCATGGACAGAGGAGCCTGGACAGCCTCAGTCCACGGTGTCCCAAAGAGTCGGACACCACTGAGCGACTACCACATACATACATACACCAGGACCTAGGGTGCTGACCTCAAGTTCAGATTCATCAAGACAACAAAGCAAAAGCCTTTCTTCTACTCTGCCATCCTCATTCCTCCTTTTCTGCTCCCAACCCTCCTGTTCAAATGGCCCCCAAACAGAGTGACTCACCGTCATGTGAACCAGGGCCTCCAGAGCTGTAGCACATCAAGCTGACATGCACTGAAATATTGAGTAACTGCTTTGCGTGTTTGGGGAGGGATTACTGTTAACTGCTTACATGTCCAGGACTGATGCTGAACTTAGTCTGGAGAAAACATTTCTTACTGTGTTTGTTTTTGTTTTGTGGTTCAAGGCCTGGAAAATAATTTATCCTACTCCACGATATGATGTATGTTATAAATACAAGAACCATCAGAGGAAAGATTTTCTTTAACTTTTAGAAAGATTATTTTATGTATTTTCATAAAAACACAGCATTTTCCCTTACATTAGAATGTGCAATTTAGAGAGTGATTTTTAGCAATGAACCTACAGGGTGCATTCCAACTGCAGAGGAGTTAAGAACTGGTCCCTTACATTCTTCTCCTAGTTCTAAGCCGTTGCCTTTGACCTTTCATTTTTGGTCTCTATACCTGTATGAATCTGCACATGATTACATCACTGTTATCAAATAGAGTACAAGAGCTTCTGGAGTTTGCAAACAGCTGTTCTCAGCACAGAAGTAGTTACTATATTACAGAGACTTCTGGCCAATGATTTCCCCGCAGATGACTCCCATGTCCATTAACAGGAGGTCAACCCGTCTTAAAATGGCAGGGAATGGGCTTTGTGCATGGGAGCCCAGTCTTAAAGCCCACAACTGACATAAATACACTACCATGTGTAAAATAAGGACCTCCCTGTAGCTCAAACCGGAAAGAATCTGCCTGCAATGCAGGAGACCAAGGTTCGATCCCCGGGTCGGGAAAATCCTCTGGAGAAGGGAATGGCAATCCACTCCAGTATTCTTGCCTGGAGAATTCCATGGACAGAGGAGCCTGGTGGGCTACAGTTTGTACAGTCGCAAAGAGTCGGACACGACAGAGCGCATAACACACACACACGTGTAAAATAAAAAGCTAGTGGGAAGCTGCTATATAACACAGGGAGCTCAGCGCGGTGCCCTGGGATGACCTTGATGTGGGGGATGGGAGTAGGAGGGAGGCTCAAGAGGGAGGAGATATATGAATACTTATAGCTGATTCGAATTGTTGTACAGCAGAAACTCACCCAAGTATACTCCAATTAAAAACACAAAGCCCATTACTAACAAGGTGTTGACAAGAAACTCATGATCCCTTCCTATTTCGTTCCCTCATGCCCTGTGGTGTGGGGGTGCCTAGGCTTTTCCAGGAGGCCAGTCTCTTAAAGAACAATGTGGCTCCCGCTCTCCCAAGGTGTGAGGACATTGTGCATCTCTGGGCACGAGTGCAATGAAGAGTGGGTAGACGGTGAGCACAGAATAGGCTGAGGCTGTCTTTACTGAAAGTGAGCACAGCCTTTGGGCTGCACATTTCTTTCTTCTTGCCCTTAATGCTACATTCACCTCTTTATAGAAAATGGTTTATAATGGAAAGATGCTATTCCATACCCACTTGGGCTTAGAGGTGCCCCCAACACTGGCATAATTGCTGAGCTCTTTATTTTCTTGAGCGCTAATTCTATCTTTACAGCTGAAATAAGAGAATGATAAATGGAGAGAATTTTAAAAACTACACACTGATTATCATCTGGGGTCCAGGTACTTAGAATGGCCAGGTATATGGAAGAAAGGCTGGATTTAGTCATGTGTCCAACATGAGGCAGAAGTCAGAGCCATGACACAAACCACTAAAAAAAAAAAAAACCTCTTCTGTGTCTTAAAATCAACAATATCAGCATATTGCAAAAAACTGAGACGTGTTTACAGATCATGTGTAAACATATGGAAGCATTTAAAAATGATTACTTGGGAACTAGTAAGAAAATTTTAAAAGAATATAGTGGATGGAACAAACATAGGCTTTCTTGGTAGTGTAAATAACTGCTGCATATATATATTTATATATGAAAAAAAGTGAAAGTGTTAATCATTCAGTTGTGTCCAACTCTTTGCAACCCATGGACTGTAGCCTGACAGGTTCCTCTGTCCATGGAATTCTCCAGGTAAGAATACTGGAGTGCGTTGCCACTCCAGTCTCCAGGGGATCTTCCTGACCCGGGGATTGAACCTGTGTCTCCTGTATTGCAGGCAGATTCTTTACTGTCTGAGCCACCTGCAGAGCCCCACATATAATGGTGGGGGGCATTCCAATTCAGGGAATATGTTACCTTGCGCCAAGCCTATGCAGCTTTTAGGCACATGTTAACACATTCCCAAGTTTTCTTCCTATATTTAGGAAAAACCAGCTCTAGAGGTGACAGGGCTGAGGTGGTGAAATAGCCAGTGCCCCCGGAATCAGGGCTGTCCATATGCCATGCTTTGAAATTCCATTCTGGATACCCAGGAGAGATATGTTCAATATTCAACAAAATCGAAGAATTTGAAAACTGAAAATTTCTCAGATGTTCTCAGAGAGAAAATCCTGGGGCAGAGTCAGAGGATTTGGGTTTAAGCCTACAGCTACACGAGAAAGAAAGAAGCAAGAGAATAAAAGCCTGGACAGGAGGTTTTCAGCAGCAAAATCTAATCCCCTCACAATATATTCTGGTGAGATACTGGTTAGAAACTGATCAGAATTTATGCTCTGTTCTGCATCATGCAATTTGCTAGCCACAAGTCACAGATGACTATCAAATTAAAATTAATTAAAATTAAATAAGATAATGATGCCTATTTAAATTAATTAAAATGAAACAAGACCAAAATTTAGTACCTCCATTGCAATAACCACAGTTTAAGTTAATGTCCCAATATGGCTAGTAGGTACCATATCAGACAGCATAGATATAAAACATTTGTATCAATGCATAAATAAAGATCTTTCCAATATCTGCTGCAGCTTCTAGAAATTTCTAAAAGAATAATTTAAAAAAGAATTATGTCATGTATACAGCAGGAGGATTTTATTCTTTAGATGAAGAATACAGACTGGATTGAGAAAATCAGTGAATATAGATACAGAGAAGAGGGCTAGGTGAGGGATTACTCCAAAGATGTGGTGGCTGGTAAGAGAAGAAGCCTAAAATCATGATGGATGGAAGATATCCCCATGGAAACATTTTTCACTTCCTTGGGAAGAACAGACATTAGAATTCTTTCAGCCTCACAACTTAAAAGTAAGGAATGTGAGGTAGCTGAATTCTAAGAAAGGAGAGTAAAGCCTGATTTGACCACTGGATAAAATTAGAACTCTGGGTACAATTTTAACCTTCAGTCAAGGGTGACCAGCAATGAGAGGTAAATGGAAAAATCCCATTTGTCTTCATCTTTATAAAAATAATATATATTTAGTTCCATTTGGAGACAAAGGCATGGAACCTGGTCTAATTTAAGTAGCCTCCAAGGTAGCTGCTGCTGCTGCTGCTAAGTCGCTTCAGTCATGACCCCAGAGACGGCAGCCCACCAGGCTCCCCCAAACCTGGGATTCTCCAGGCAAGAACACTGGAGTGGGTTGCCATTTCCTTCTCCAATGCATGAAAGTGAAAAGTGGAAGTGAAGTCGCGCAGTCGTGTACGACTCTTCGCAACCCCATGGACTGCAGCCCACCAGGCTCCTCCGTCCATGGGATTTTCCAGGCAAGAGTACTGGAGTGGGGTGCCATCGCCTTCTCCACCAAGGTACCTGAGCCAATACATAAAAAATGTTGGCTATCCAGGGACTTCCCTGGTGGTCCAGTGGTTAAGAATCTGCCCTGCAACGCAAGAGATGCGGGTTTGATCCCTGATCAGGGAACTAAGATCCCACATGCCATGGGGCAACTAAGCCCAAGTGCGCCACAACCAGAGTCCAGGCACCGCATGGACAAATGACCCTGCATCACGCACAGAACATCCTGTGTGGTCTAACTAGTGAAGTGAAGTGAAGTGAAAGTCACTCAGTTGTATCCGACTCTCTGCAACCCCATGGACTGTATAGTCCATGGCATTCTCCAGGTCAGAATACTGGAGTGGGTAGCCTTTCTGTTCTCCAGGGGATCTTCACAACCCAAGGAATGAACCCAGGTCTGCTGCATTGCAGGTGAATTCTTTACCAGCTGACCCACAAGGGAAGCCCAAGAATACTGGAGTGGGTAGCTTATCCGTTCTCCAGCGGATCTTCCTGACCCAGGAATCGAACTGGGGTCTCCTGCATTGCAGGTGGATTCTTTACCAACTGAGCTATGAGGGAAGCCCTATAGTCTAACTAAGATACAACCAAATAAATAAGCATTAAAAAAAAATGTTGGCCATCCAAGTAGATGCCCAAAGTGGCGGACAGGTGCAGCCAATCAAACCATGGGGAAACACTGACTTCTCTATTTGAGATATCTTACTTGTTTTGCTGAAGGTTGAAAAAAAAATCAGTTGCTTATCTTACATATTTTACGGAGATCAGTTCAGTTCAGTTCAGTCGCTCAGTCATGTCCGACTCTTTGCAACCCCATGAATCGCAGCACGCCAGGCCTCCCTGTCCATCACCAACTCCCGGAGTTTACTCAAACTCATGTCCATCGAGTCGGTGATGCCATCCAGCCATCTCATCCTCTGTCGTCCCCTTCTCCTCCTGTCCCCAACCCCTCCCAGCATCAGAGTCTTTTCCAATGTGTCAACTCTTCACATGAGGTGGCCGAAGTACTGGAGTTTCAGCTTGAGCATCAGTCCTTCCAATGAACACCCAGGACTGATCTCCTTTAGAATGGACTGGTTGGATCTCCTTGCAGTCCAAGGGACTCTCAGGAGTCTTCTCCAACACCACAGTTCAAAAGCATCAATTCTTCGGTGCTCAGCTTTCTTCACAGTCCAACTCTCACATCTATGTATGACCACAGGAAAAACCATAGCCTTGACTAGATGGACCTTTGTTGGCAAAGTAATGTCTCTGTTTTTGAATATGCTATCTAAGTTGGTCATAACTTTCCTTCCAAGGAGTAAGCGTCTTTTAATTTCATGGCTGCAGTCACCATCTGCAGTGATTTTGGAGCCCCCCAAAATAAAGTCTGACACTGTTTCTCCACTGTTTCTGCATCTATTTCCCATGAAGTGATGGGACCGGATGCCATGATCTTTGTTTTCTGAATGTTGAGCTTTAAGCCAACTTTTTCATCCTCCTCTTTCACTTTCATCAAGAGGCTCTTTAGTTTCTCTTCACTTTCTGCCTTAAGGCTGGTGTCATCTGCATATCTGAGGTTATTGATATTTCTCCTGGCAATCTTGATTCCAGCTTGTGCTTCATCCAGCCCAGTGTTTCTCATGATGTACTCTGCATATAAGTTAAATAAGCAGGGTGACAATATGCAGCCTTGATGTACTCCTTTTCCTATTTGGAACCAGTCTGTTGTTCCATGTCCAGTTCTAACTGTTGCTTCCTGACCTGAATATAGGTTTCTCAAGAAGTGGGTCAGGTGGTCTGCTATTCCCATCTCTTTCAGAATTTTCCACAGTTTATTGTGATCCACACAGTCAAAGGCTTTGGCATAGTCAATAAAGCAGAAATAGATGTTTTTCTGAAACTCTCTTGCTTTTTCGAAGATCCAGCAGATGTTGGCAATTTGATCTCTGGTTCCTCTGCCTTTTCTAAAACCAGCTTGAACATCTGGAAGTTCTTGGTTCACGGAGATAAGTAGCTGGCTTCTAACATTTTTTTTCCCTCCCAGACCATGCTGCCCCCTAGAGGCCACAAGAATATACACATATGTGAAGATGCACTGGCTTCCTTGGTGGCTCAGAAAGTAAAGACTGCTGGCAAAGCAGGTGATCCAGGTTCGATCCCTGGGTTGGGAAGATTTCCCTGGAGGAGGGCATGGTAGCCCACTCCAGTATTCATGCCTGGAGAATCCCATGGACAGAGGAACGTGGTCAGTCCATGGGGTCACAAAGAGATAGACACAACCAAACAATTAACACTTTCACTTCCAATTGTTTCAAAGATAACGCATAAATAAAGGTCAGTTATATCCAAATTCGGAGAAGGCGATGGCACTCCACTCCAGTACTCTTGCCTGGAAAATCCCATGGACAGAGTAGCCTGGTAGGCTGCAGTCCATGGGGTCACGAAAAGTTGGACAGGACTGGGCAACTTCACTTTCACTTTTCCCTTTCATGCATCGGAGAAGGAAATGGCAACCCACTCCAGTGTTCTTGCCTGGAGAATCCCAAGGATGGGTGAGCCTGGTGGGCTGCCGTCTATGGGGTTGCACAGAGTCGGACACGACTGAAGCGACTTAGCAGCAGCAGTATATCCAAATTAATAGCATCAGCAGTAAGATATAGTGAAAAAGAAGGGAGGCGGTTGATTACATCTATTGTCCAAAAGGCTTTAGGATAAAGATGAGAAGCAACCAACATTTATAAACCTCGAATAAACCTTAGAGCTTCATGGGGAAGCTGAAGCTCCAGGATTTTGGCCATCTGACGTGAATGGAAAACTCACTGTAAAAGCCCCTGATTCTGGGAAAGATTAAGGGCAGAAGGAGAAGAGGGCATCAGAGGATGAGATCACTGATGGAATGGACATGAGAGGTTGCAAAGAGTTGGCTACAACTGGGCAATCGAACAACAGCAACAATAAACCTTACCTCTTCCGCTGACATAAATATGAGAAATCATAAACAGCACTGTAGTCCTATAATGGCATTTTCCTGGAGAAATTTAAAAGCATGTAAACAGTCACGTTTCCTCCGTTTCAACTAGGGAGGAGAGAGTGTGAAGTAAGAGGAAGAAAAATGATTGGTGTGGCATGACCATTTTAATTAACATCTCCAAAGTATATCTAGTTTTGATATGAAACTTAATATATTAAAGCAAGGCCCCGAGATGGGGAATAAAAGCCAATAAATTTAAGGAGTGCACGTGATTTTATCCCTGCTAAGAGTTTAATCTTTTAAACCTTGGCTGCAGTAAAGTGGTCAAAATCTGGCCTAAGAAATGAGAACTACTCTTCGTCTTGACTTCAAATCAATTCTTCCCCAACGATCATGCCATAAACAAACACACACACACACACACACACACAGAGCTGGCATGTTTATTGGTTTATTCACTAAAGGATTTAGCTGGACAAACATCACAAAGATGATGGCTGATTTAATTGAATTTATGATCAAATGTTTTCCATTGCAGGAAGAGTGGGAAATCACTTATGGGGAGACTTGAATAATTCAAGGGAAGTTCTCTATTTGGCACTCTGTTTGTATATCAAGTCTTGAGGGATTAAATTCAGCTGAGGACCAGCAGAGAATCCACATACAGATACACAAAGATGTGCTGGCTAATAATGCAGTGAGGGCCAGAATATCGATCCCTTTGTGTTAACATTTCTATTCGTATATATGTCATTTATAGTCAGGGTAAGTAATAACAACCACACACAGACACGTCTCTCACTCTGACACTTCCATTTTAAATCACCACTGGATTTTTCTGATACCCCCCAAAATGTAGAAATGATCTAAAAATACTCTTGCAGATAAGACAAAATATAATTGACCTGCAGATTGTATATATGTGTGTTTAAGGCTTTTTCATGTATCTTTATTGTTTTTGTCAAAGACAAAATAAAATCTATTGTTACTCCCATGACGGATACAGTAAAGTAACATGGGACTTGTGCCTTGGGGTATGGACTTGGCTCAGTGTCTGAAAAAAAAGGCAGTTTCCTTTGGTGTCCCCTACCCATTTGATTGTCAGTGATGACAGGCGAACCAAACTAAAGTCATGCTCCCAGCCTTTATTCTCTGTGTTTCTAAACATAAGTCTTCCCCATGCAGGAGCTGCAGTCAATAAGAATAATTACTTTGAGTCTCACAAATGAAACCCTCAGGTCAAGTGGACACCCAGGTTCTATGTAACTGGTTTGGGCTTACCCAGCAGCTTATGTACAGAGTTCATGTACATGTACGGAAGAGGTCTAAAAGATGCTTTGAACTTGGTAACAGTGCTTGTCTATGGGGCTTCTTTCACTTTAATTAGGAAAACTGTCTAATAAGATGAGTTTCAAGACCTAGGGTAAATCACAGTTTTCCATGAATTATGTACAACACTATTTGCTAACATATCACTCTTAGGAAGGAACTGCTGGGGAAGAGGACTTTTGTTTCTAAATAAGAAGTATTTTTAAAAAATTATCTGGTGTCCAAGAAATTCAGCATATGAATTTCTAGAAAGGCAGAAGGAATATTCCAGATATCTGAGGACCCTTTATAGCAGTGGTACTCATTTTCAAGGACAATTACTTATCTTGAAATGAATGAAACCCTTGGACTGGAAGGAAAGGGCAGGGCATGTTGAAAAACAAAAGTGGGACGGGGGTGGAATGTAATCCTGCCAAGGGTCTTAAGGACTGAAAATCTGGGGCTCAGACTGGCTAGTGAGCTTCCTGAATATTAAATGGTTCAGAAGTAGATCTAAGATTGGAACTTGGCCCCTATCATACCAAAGCTTATGTGGCTTTCAAGTGATTTCTGGCCGTTTGCACCAATAATGAGCTTTCACAGGCATCTTTCCCCTTTTCTGTTCTTTTTTGACTTGTATCAGCAATATTTATTGACTGTATTTTCACCAGATCAGTAGGACCACTGGCTGCCGAGCACATGTCAGAGGCACTTGTCAACACGAATAGTCTATTAACTGTCTCTTCACAACGAGGGGAAGTTGAGCCCCAGCTTTACAGAAAGTCTCCCCAAAGGATGAGGGGGACCCCTTGTCCTCACAAATGATTGGGTCCCTTGTCCAATCCTAATTTTCGTGAAAATCAACCAAGGTCAAGTGTGAAGTGGGCAACAGTCGATACAAGAGATGGCACTGTTGTTCAAATCATCTTTTCCAGTGACAACTTATGCTCATATTAATTTAGAGTCTGACGATTCACTAAATTCATAAACATTTACTTAATCAAAAGAAAAATGAAAAAAATAAGTGCTGAGGAAAGGGATCTCAAAGCCAGCAATTTTTAATAAATGAAGAGCAATACAATTTTCTGCATTTCTGTTCATGCTTAAAAATGTTGCATATTTTTTCTTTCAACACCAAGGCAGTTTTATTCCAAAAAGTAAAACTGATTTAACATTTTGAAAATGTATCAATGTAATTTTCCAATTTAATAGAAAAAAATTTTTTAGGCTTTTTAATTTATTTTTTTATTGAAGGATAATTGCTTTACAGAATTTTGTTGTTTTCTGTCAAACCTCAACATGAATCAGCCGTAGGTATACATATATCCCCTCCCTTTTGAATCTCCCTCCCATCTCCCTCCCCATCTCACCCCTCCAGGTTGATACAGAGCCCCTGTTTGAGTTTCCAGAACCATAGAGCAAATTCCCGTTGGCTATCTATTTTACATATGGTAATGTATGTTTCCATGTTACTCTTTCCAAACATCTCACCCTCTCCTCCCCTCTCCTCATATCCATACGTCTATTCTCTATGTCTGTTTCTCCACTGCTGCCCTGTAAGTAAATCCTTTAGTACCATTTTTCTGGATTCCGTATATATGCATTAGAATATGATATTTATCTCCTTCTGAGTTACTTTAGATGCGGCAATTTACAATGTTCTGAAGTTAAAGAATTAACATATGTCCCCACAGGGACCATGAGAGGCTTATTTAGTAGGTGGAGCTCCTCTCAATAGCATCTCATATGTGGATAAGGGGAAGTTGAGCCTTTCTGCATTTTCAGATCAGAGTCGAGGGAGTTCAAGGAGGCCGGGAAAACAGCAAAGACGTGAATTCTTCAGGGAGTTCAAAAAGGGTAGAGAGCTGTGTGTCTAACCCCTAGCAGTTCCCAACAGCAAAGAGTGGAGAGAACAGGAGAAGGAAATGCAGAGTGAAGGGATGAAGGGTGAACAGGAGAAGGGATGCAGACACCTGAAGTAGGCAGAGCTCTCAGGAAGGAAGAGCGTGGCCCTTGGAAGGAGGGGCAGGGGCGGCATGTCTGCTGGGTGCCCTGATACTTCCACCATTCCCTCTGCAGATTTATCACACTTATTGGGTCCTCCAGAGCTATTATCTTTTCAATGTTAGCCACTCAGTCATAGCTGACTCTTTGTGACCCCATGGACTGTAGCCCACCAGGAACATCTGTCCACAGAGCTCTCCAGGCAAGAATACTGGAGTGGGTTGCCATTCCCTTCTCCAGGGAATCTTCCCAACCCAGGGATCAAACCTGCGTCTCCTGCATTGCAGGCGGATTCTTTAGCATCTGAGTCACTAGGGAGGCCCAGAGTTTTTACAAACAAAAGACAGAGGTGAGAAGCAAGCACATCAAGCAGGATCCTCAGGCACTTGAGTGTAAAATGCAAGGACTTCTGAGCACAGAGTTTCCAAGCATCAGACACCCACACTTGAATTACATTGGTGGGCACCTAAAATAAATGGATAGTTTACATGCTGAGCCACAGCTGTGTTGCCCAGTTTGGTAGATACCAGTGCTGGCTATTTACATTTAAATTACAGTAAGTCTCCCACATTCGAACCTTCACACTGCAAACGCTGAAGATGTGAATGTGCCCTGTATGCTAGCCGCTGTACTGTACTATTGAACTTTTCAAGGTACTATATACTGCAAGATTAAAAATGCTCTCTTTATGTTTTACGTTTGTCTTTTACGTATTATTTCTGTGAAAAGTATTATAAACCAGTTACAGTACAGTACTCTATAGCCCATTGTGTTATTTGGGTACTTAGGCTGACTTTGTTGGACTTAAACAAATCGGACTTACGAACATGCTCTCAAAATGGAACTTGTTGGTATGTAGGGCACTTACGGTAATTAAATTTAAATGAAATTTAAGATTCAGTTCCTAAGCCACATTTCAAGTACTCAGTGGCCACGGTGGGCTAATGGCTGTTGCCCTGGGCAGTGGAGATTATAGATTTTCATCAACAGAGAAGGTTCTGCTGGACGGCACTGACCTACAGGGGAAAGAAACGTCAGGCCAAATTTTTACTTTTAAGAGACAATGAGCTTTCCTGAGAATAATCTCTTTTATTCTCTTTGCTAGGATGGAAACAGACTTTTTCCTTATATATAATTTTGAGCGGAGCTAATGTGAACCAGGCAATATGGGACCTTTAGGGTCAGGGGCCTATGCTTGTCACCTGATTAGCCAGAGATTGGGCAAAACAGGCAGTGTCTGACCGGATGACGGCTGGGTTTGCCTTCTCTGCTCTGCCTCACCCCGCAACTCATCACTGAGTAGGAAGAAACTCCAGTACAACTCATCACTGAATAGGAAACCCCAGTACAACTCATCACTGAGTAGGAAACCCCAGTAAAACTCATGAAAAGCAGAAAGGCCCCATGATGTCCTCTCACCCATCCATTCCTGAAGCCTGTGAATGTGTTACTTTTCAAGCAAAAGGGACCCATCCTGAGGGTGCAACTAAGGTCTTAAAATAGAAAGGTTAAGCTGGATTGTACAATTTGGAAGAAGGGATCTTTCTCTTCCTGGAGGCAGAATAGATGGGACAAAAGGGCAAGAGAGAGAGAGAGTTTGAAGTATGAGGAGACTTGTTGCATGGATGCTGGTTTAAAGAAGGAGGTGGCATGATGACAGGGAATATACATGGCCTTCAAGAGCTGGGGGAGGTCCCCAACTGACAACCAGAAAGGAAATGGGACCTCAGTCCAACAGCCATAAGGAACTAAATTCTGCAAACTATCTGAATAAGGCTGGAAGCAGATTCTCCCCAAGAGCCCTGAGACAGGGACCAGCTACCAATACCTTGTTTTTGGCCTTGTCAGACCGAGATCAAAGAAACCAGCTGAGCCCAAGAGAAGACAATACATTTGTGGTGTCTTACATCAATAAATTTGTGGTAATATTCTACAGCAGCCACAGAATACAAATACACCATTTTATATTGTGGAGAAGCAGACAACCTCCTCAGTTCACACTTCAAGGATCTGTTTTGGAGAACAGTTCAAGAAAGCCTAATTCTACCGTCCTTTCAGGGAAACGAGCAGCCCAGCTGCTCTTGGAAACTCTTTGCTGTTTCAGAAGTGTGGTTGGGTTTTATCCCTTAATAAGCTGATGGGAGAAAGAAGGTTTTAGCTGCACCAGAAGTGTGTACTTTTGAATGAACAGTCTAACACATAATCTGAAAGGATGAAAAACAACGGCTATTGCCAACTCCCAAGCCTGGCACGTACTGCCAATTAGTAAGAGGGAAGATGGATGGTTTCTGCCTATCAGAAGGGAAACGAAAAACCTAAAATGTAGCAAATGGCACGGGGCCTGCCCTCTGCCGTCACCAGGAGTTACTAATGTCAGCGAATTCTTTGCTACACAAAGAAAGACATGGATGAGAAATCTGGCAATGACACGAAATGACAGAAGATAATTTCTTGGGCCAGTGGGAGTTGTGTGGAATGGGCAACAAATTCCACCAGCAGGGTCGGAGTGGGTGGCTGGCAGGCCCTTCATCTCCAGCCTTTGTCTTGTCACCAACCCGCCTTCATGCCAATGGCACATTACCCAGCAGTGGCAGGAGACACCTTTGTTGATGGTGTGGGTGGTCAGTCTGCTACAAACACTATTCCGTAGGAGAGAGGAAATCGGGTCTGTACTCCATCCCCGCTCTCCCACTGCTGAAAACCTAGACCTGGAATGAACGACACCACGCCCCAGAAGAGATCTCCTGACCCAGAGTCACAGTGAGACCAACAACAATAAAAAAAATCAGGCACCGATAACCCTGTTTGAATATCAGGGTTTTCAAAATGACAATATTTCCTAAGATTCACTCTGGGGCATACCATCTAAGTTGTAACTCTCAATAGCATGGATCGAATGTCCTCAGCATGCTTTTTATTTCAAGCTATAAAGTAAAGATGATAATATCTGCCCTACCTTCCAATATTGTTATAAGCATATGAAGATGGCACAACATACGTGACAGCCAATTCTATATTGCAAAGGGCTGTCCGATGGTTTATTACCCATCACAGTCAGGACTCGGAGAAGGCAATGGAAACCCACTCCAGTACTCTTGCCTGGAAAATCACAGGGACGGCGGAGCCTGGTGGGCTGCAGTCCCTGGGGTCGCACAGAGTTGGACACGACTGCAGCGACTTAGCAGCAGCAGCATCAGGACTATGGATTAGTGAGTGTATGTCAGGCTTTTTACCAGGTGCCTCTCACATGTTATCACTTTATGCTGTAGCTACTATCAGTGATCAGGGCTAGGCCTTTGACAGATTTGCCAGCTTTTGCTTAGACAGCCTTCTCTTCATCCCCTGGTAGCTGCCTCCAACGTGCATCTCTGGACAGACTTTTATGCTGTCTTCTTTGACTCCCACCAGAGCCTGGAAGGCATTTCCTACTTGAGGACCTCCTCCTCTTTCCCCTTCAAGAATCTACTCTTTGGTTTTCTAGAAGAATTGCTCTCTGTTCAGTGGCAAGGGGGTTAATAGATCAGATAAACATTATACCTCCATAATGCTTTCAGTAACTGAACTAATGATTCATCCTTCTGAAAGTAAGTCACCCCAGAAACTGCTCTGAATTGTGATTTTTTTTTTTTTGTAAGCAGGCAGGTGAGACCAGGAGCTTCTGAACAATACCATGTGTGGGTGTCCAAGGTCAGGACAAGAGACCTGCTTGGATTTGACTGTCCAAGTGTTAAAAATCACATTTTTAAGGGTGTGGAGAGGAACTACATCCCTCGTAGCCTCCGATGCTAGACTCAAATCCCCAGAGCTGGGCAGTCGACAACTGCAGCTCAGTTCATCCTCTGAGTGAAAAGAAAGGGATTCCAAAATGTCTGCTTTACTGTCCGTTTTACTGCTTGTCACATTAATAAACCCATCCCTAAAAAGGTGATGGACGATGTAAAGAACAATCTCTTTGAAAATATGCTGAGAAGAAATCTCCAGGCACTAAATATATTAAAACTGTTACTCTGAAGTAAACAGAATTATAACAAAAATGATCAACAATGAGAAAAAAAAAAAAAGTGAAACTGGAAAAAGAGGATTCAAAGATCTGGCTCAACTCAACTGCTCCCCCTAGTGTCAAAAACTGTTCTTACCTTCCTCTAAGATTTCTAAGCAACTGTAGAGAAATCGAAAGCTTGGACTTCCTCTGCAATACATTATTACTTTAGAAAATTTTAGGTCGACTTCGAACAATAAGGCAGAGTAGAAAACAGGGCTTTTCTTTCTTGAGAAGTCACCTACTTGTATCTTAATGGAATGCAATAACATATGATAAGAAATACACAGTAGAGAACCACCAATTTAAATATACAGAGTGAGATTTATGTTACTCCTCTAAATATTATTTTAAATACATTGTGCTTTATGAACACGGAACACAACTTTCTAGCAAGCCATTGCCACTTTAAAAATATGTTTTGGAAGTTAATCATCAAATTAGATAAAACGTTCAAAGAAAGTTCAAGAATGCCAAGCAAGAAAACACTTCTAAAGCTCCTAAATGAGGGTTTGCGACTCTACTGGTATCTGACAATACATGCATGTTATCGTCTCTATTTTTGCATTTCCGTAAGGGTATTCTCATTGTAATGTCTCTGAATTTATTGCACATCTTAAAGTGTCATCTTTTCTTTTTTTGAATTCTTAGGGAAATCTAGTTGGACTTACTAACTAGAAGGCTTATAAGCAGAACTAAAGCATGGAGGTGGAGGGAGTAGAAAAGGCTGGCTAACACCTGTTCAGTGTCTGTGGACATGCTTTGCTTTATCAGCCATGAAATTTGTTTTCCAAATCTGACTTGGTGGTTTATCCTTAGTTCTCTTTTTGCTACTTTCAAACCTCCAAAATTGTTCAGCTGCTAAAAAGTTCCAAAACAAGCAAATGCATTCCTGGAATCCTACCCTTAACTTTGCTGGATAATATATACTAAGGCTTCTTCTCCAGCCAAAATAATAAAAGATCTTTTAAGTGGGTGGAATTCTTGGTTGATTGCACATGCATGCCAATGTCAGACAACTATAAATAGAGAGATCTGGAAGAAAAATAGGGGGACTCTTTATAACTCCAAGGAAATAAAATGGAATGTTTTGAAGGCCACTGGAAAACAGAACATGTATTTATAAAATTAAGATTTGTCTCCCTTTAGTCCAAAATCCCCTTCAAGCAAGAGAGAAACCACATGGATCATAAAATTCCAGTAGGAAGGAATAAAAGGACCTTCTTTTCTATATTAATATGTATTTATTATTCTCGATCCTATAATTAAGACTTCTTCTTTATATTGTCCTTTTCAGTTTAGATATCTGGTGAATCTTTTTGATATTTTTCTCTGATCACTGCATTGTTTCACCAGAATACTAAAAAACTCTTTCAAAGGATAAAACTATGCCCATGGTCACTGGTATAAATGAAGTCAGCAGGGAATTGCATGGGAGTTACCTAGGGCAGACTTGGTCCCAAAATAAACTGGGTCACTTGTTACAGCTGTTCAAAGAGATGTAAGGCTTCATTTCTCAAGAAATTCTTACTCTTAGGCAGGTTAACATACCCACTAGCTTAAACAGCTGTGTTAATACATATTCTTAAAGACAGTGTTTCTTAATTCTGAACAGTGACTTACACTTGTCTCTTAACCTGCTCATCTTATATTAACCTGTCTAAACTGAATTCAAACCAGCCCTTGCAAATTAGTTCACTTTATTTTGAACCTATTACTGCTGTACAAGAGAATTTAGCAATTGCTTTGGTTTCGTAATTGTGCTGTCGACGAGCAAATTAGTTAGCAGCAAAGGAGAAAGCCAGCATTTGCCTAATTGTCCTTAAATGCCATTCTTCCAAATCCAGACTCCCTTCTTAAGGCAGAGATGTTGACATGTCAATGATGGTTACAAGGTCACAAGTCCATTTGGAGGAAGGATCAATAATATAATTCATATCTCAGAATTCTTACTTCTCTGTAAATCACATTGGGTTCAAATTGGTTGGAGGCTCCAGTATCACTTTAAGGGCTCAGTACATGACGGATACCAGAAAATCATATTTTTATAATATTTTTAGTGATGAATCTATTACTTGGTGTTTTGTGAAATAAACCCTTAAGGCAGCAACAACAACAACAACAAAAGACTTGTGGGGATTTGAAAGTAGCATGGTTCTAAACATATCATGTTTATAATTTTAAAACATTACTTCAAAAGCTCAATTTTAATATTTTCCCTAAAATGCTTTTAAAGTAATCTAAGGGTGGGACTCTATTAAATGACTATGAATTAATCCTAGGTTTTTTAAAAAGGCATATGTGACTGTATAAATAATGATATTAACTGCAATTCTATCAAATGATTTAAAAGACTTGACATAAAAATACATCTTTCCTTTAGTTTTTTAGAACTTGTTTTTAGTAGCAAAAATATAAATCCTATGTTCACAGAAAACGCAAATAAAAAATATTTCTCAAGTGACACCTTAAAGAGAAACGGCATCCTTATTTTGTGAAAAATCATGTTCTGAATTCTTATTTGCCCTCAGAAGTAAAATCATATTTACTAAATCTAGCATCTTTTAAGAAAAAATTCGAGATTGAGCACAATGTCCAGTTTTCAAAATTTCTACAGCAGCAATACTGGAGTGTTAGCCAGCCTAATTTTGTTAGTGATGTTTATCACTTTTATTATGACCTGATGCTGAAGCTGAAGCTCCAATACTTCGGCCACCTGACTCAAAGGGCTGACTCATTGGAAAAAAATCCTTATAGAGGAAAGACTGAAGGCTAAAGGAGAAGGGGGCGGCAAAGGATGAAATAATCAGAAAGCATCACCGACTCAATGGACATAAGTTTGGGCAAACTCTGGGAGATAGTGGAGGACAGAGGAGCCGAGCTTGCTGCGGTGCATGGGGTTGCAAAGTCAGACACATCTTAGCGACTGAAAAACAAGACCGGTGACATGAACAGCACCTCTCAGAGAAAGGAAAGCATCAGGTCTTAGGTGGTCAGAACGAAGCAAAGCAATGCAAAGCTTGACTAGTACTTCCCTTGTTTTTTTCTTTTTGAAAGACAGGAGACAGCCTAGCTTCTCCTGAGACAGAGTGACGTAAATGGACAAAAGTATCTCCTCTGAGAGGCGTCCCACTAGTCACCATGAATGGCTGAACAAAAAGAGGCCGTCCATCTGGGCATACAGATGGTAGGTGCTGAATAAAAGATGCGAAGATGAGAGACTGGAGTGGGCCAGGTGTAGATGCTGTTGGGTGCCATCCACAGGAGGACAGCGGACCCAACATCATGTAGCATCGTCAACTGCCCTCCCCTCCCCTCCCCTGTCTTTCTTTTCTGTTGACATAGAAGAACTATATTTATTTTTGAGATGAAGCACGTGATAAAACAGCATGTTTGTATTCTCACATGTAACATATACAATTTTGGAGTCTGAATGAATATGCACTAAAATATTAAAACTGACTTATTTAGAAGAAGAAAAGGTAACTGAGCATTAAAGAAAAGCCTACCTAGATGTACTTTAGTTTACTACAATAGACAGCATTTTTGAATCATGGTGGCAGCTATCACGGACTGCCTGTACCTAACTGCCATTCCTCTTTCCTCCCTACTAACAAAACCCTGCCTTCCAGGCAGCAAGATGTCAGGGCCGGGGACAAAGCGGTCCACCCCTCCCTTTTCACCAATGCCCAGCCAACGGAGGGTATGCGGTCCGCCCCATCAGAGAGACATAGGGATAAATCTCTTTGGGCATCTCCAAGATATTCCTCCCTGATACGAGCAGGATGGGGAGAAAGTTCCCTTACTGCTGTCTACTTTGCTTCCTGCTTTGGTTCGGGACACTGTCATTTGAAGAAATGCTGCTGAGTTGTTACAGCCACTTTGTAACACCAAGGATAACAGAACAAACACATCCAAGAAAATCTTGAGGTCTCCCTGCCCTGTCCTTTCTCAGCTACTCTAAGTGGGTAAAAATTGCCATTTATTTTCCTGGGCCATTTGTAAGTCATTTCAGCTCTGTCCCTCTGAAGGAAGGAAATGGAGGGTTAGCTAAACCGAAGGCTGTTCTCCACAAACGCTACTCTGTATAGATCCGCCAGTTTTTCTGTTACTTCAGAGATGGAGTTAGGAGATTCAACTGCTTTATCAAGAATTGTTTCATAAAGTGGATACCAGGTTGGTCAAAACTATTGAGCAGTTATGAGAAACGTGTTTGATGATTTAATTAAAACAGGAACTGTATACTGAAGATAGTACCTGGTATATGAAAGCACTTAATTAAAATATGTTAGACCACTGATCAGTGAAGTTAGGGTGGAGGAAGTTAAAAGGGTGAGGAACACACACAGAATGTCCCCACCCAGCTGAGGGCGTGCTGCCCAGGGGAGATTCTGTAGATATTAAGAACTGACCTTTCAAATGGGAAATGTGAAGTTCTGTGTTAGACAAAAATAATTATATGGTGTGTTCTTCTAAGTATGAATTTAATCAAAATAAACTGCCAAATCTTTCAAAGAATCCACTGAAGAATTTAATGTATTCATTTCATGAGTTCCTCATAATAAGCTGTCTGATGTTATCTACTGACATCATTGATTAAAGGCATTTTTATTATAAAAAGTTTCTATTTTTTTCCATAATTGATGACATATAAAATTAAACATGTCAAAAGGGTAAAAAGGGAGACAATAACACTAAATTCCCTGTAGACAAAATTTTGTTATGACAAATAATAGTTAACTTAATCAAAGCAGAACCAGTTACCTTTTCCCCCAACATAATTCTTGAGATGTGATGCTCACAATCAAATGGGAGTGACTCAATTACTCTGCTTCCTAACTTTCAAAGATTTACTAGCAGTCTGGCTTACAAAAAAAAAAAAACAAACAACCAAAATCCCTGAATCACTTGAGACACTCAGATCATCAGACGTCACCAGATTTTGAAACCAATCAATAAAACAATTTCAACAAGGTGTGATTACAGAATAGAAATTAAATCAACAGTGTACATATACTCCAAGTGGCACATGTACTTAGCTTCCCATTAAGGCTCAGGGGAAAAAAAATTAGGTAAACTGAAAACATTTGAAAGATCAGTTTCATCTAGCTCAAAGGTGGTCACCAACATTAATCAGATCAGAAAGTCAGTGGATATATTGTACTTAAGAAACATCATTTTAGGATGCTAAAACATTTCTTGGAATCTAGTTAGAAGAAGAGACAGCACAGTGAATTTCAAAATTAACAACTCTAAAGCAATGAATACAACCTCACTCTGCTCATAGAAGAGTGTTGGCTCAGGTGAAACAGGGGCTGGCGAATAGGACTAAATAACTGTCTAGTGGCGAAACGAATGGATGAATAGATAATTGGGTGAACAAATGAAAGAATGTCATGAGAAACTTATCAGGAGAGTTTCAAAAATTAAGAGAGAGAAAGAGAAAGCATAATCTGCATTAAAAACTTACTTATTCCATGCTTGTCTAAGGTTTTTAGAGCTGTACAGGGTAAAGCGTTCTGAAATAAAAAAGAAAAATGATAAACAGTCTTTATTTCAAATGTCCATATTGACAGTATGCTTAAAAAAAAAAAACTTTTAAAATGTTACTGTTGGATTTAGCCATAGTTATGCTAGACAAACTAGGTCTTCACCTCAGATTAAACAGTTATAAAGAGTCAACCAAGAAGAGCTTAACACTTTAAGCAACGAAAGATTGTTTTCTTTTGTCTAGAGTGGCTTGTTTCATAACCCGGCTTCCTAGTAATTCTCTCTTAGAATAAGTTTTAACTGGGTTGAAAAAAGAAATACAAGTTCCAAACCTGCAAACTATAGGTACATTTATAGAAGAATACTGACACACCAGTCCAGTGAAACCTGCTGTTTTCTCAATGAAGACGTCTCTTTTTTTTTTTAACATTTTAAAATGTTTATTTTTAATTAAAAAATTTTTATACAGTTTTTAAAGGTTACTTTCCATTTACAATTATTACAAAATATTGGCTGTATTCCCGTTTCTATGATACATTCTTGAGCCTATCTTATACCCAGCAGTTTGTGCCTCCAATTCCCCATCTCTACACTGCTCCTCCACCCCCTACCCCACTGGTAAACACCAGTTTGTTCTCTGTATCCATCTGTCTGCTTCTTTTTGGTTATTTTCACTAGTTTGTTGTATTTTTTTAGATCCCACATATAAGTGATACAGCATTTGTTGTTCTCTGTCTTATTTCACATAGCATAATGCCTTCCAAGTCCATCCATGTTAGTTCATTCCTGGGTTCTTCATTTCTTCCTACGTTTCCACATTTTTGTCTGGGGTCCTTTTCTTCTACTTTAAGGACTCCCTTTATTCTTGTTGTAGTGCAGGACTTGGAATGTTTGTATATTCTCTAGAACATGAGGTCATATGGCACCCCACTCCACTACTCTTGCCTGGAAAGTCCCATGGACGGAGGAGCCTGGTGGGCTGCAGTCCATGGGGTCGCTAAGAGTCGGACACGACTGAGCGACTTCATTTTCACTTTTCACTTTCATGCATTGGAGAAGGAAATGGCAACCCACTCCAGTGTTCTTGCCTGGAGAATCCCAGGGATGGGGGAGCCTGGTGGGCTGCTGTCTATGGGGTTGCACAGAGTTGGACACGACTGAAGCGACTCAGCAGCAGCAGCAGCATGCTAAGCAAAATAAGTCAGACAAAGACAGAAACTGCACGATCTGTCTTCTGTGTGGAATCTAAAGAAATACTTAAACTCGTGGAAGCAGAGAGCAGACCACAGCTCTGGCTGAGGTGTAGGCTGGAGATGGGCAAAGAGATGGAAGCAGTCAAAGGGTATGAACTTCCAGTTATAAGATGAATAGGTTCTGGGGCTGTTATGTAAAGCGTGGTGACTATAGTTAACAATACTGCATTGCATATTTACTTGAAAGTTGCCAAGACAGTAGATTTTTAAAGCTCTCACTACAAAATAAAAAATTGAAACTATGTGAAGTAATGGCTGTGTTAACCAAACTTACGGCAGCATTTTGTAATATATTCACATATAAAATAACTGTGTTGTATATATCAGACTTACACAGTGCTGTCAGTTATAACCCAATATAGTTGAGGGAAAAGACGGTGTTCTACCAAATAAAACATGGAGGTCTGATGTAGAGTGCGAGGGACACTTTGGGTTGGGTGGCGAAGGAAGGTGAATTTCAAATAAAACAGTCAATCAACAAAATAAACAAAGATCCCACTGGAAACCTGTGTGGAGTTTCATTGAAATATGTATTTATCTGAAAAGGCTGATATATAATTTTTGTATATAAAAATATATTGTATCTTTCCATTTATTTAAAATATTTTTTGATTATGCAATTTTACCTATAGGAATTTACCCAAAAAGTGAATTGAACGTAAAAGTCAAGTGAACAAAAATATATGCACAAGAATATTTATCAAACAACTTTTTTTTCATTGAAGAACAGTGATTTACAATACTATAGAAGTTTCAGGTGTAAAACATAGGGATTCAATATTTTTATAGATTACATGTCATTTAAAGTTATTACAAAATAATGGCTATATCTCTCTGTGCTGTACAATACATCCTTGTTATTTATTTAACTTACACACGCTCAGTTCAGTTCAGTCGCTCAGTCATATCTGACTATTTGTGACCCCATGAATCGCAGCATGCCAGGCCTCCCTGTCCATCACCAACTCCCGGAGTGCACCCAAACCCATGTCCACTGAGTCGGTGATGCCATCCAACCATCTCATCCTCTGTCGTCCCCTTCTCCTCCTGTCCTCAATGCCTCCCAGCATCAGGGTCTTTTCCAATGAGTCAGCTCTTCGCATCAGGTGGCCAAAGTGTTGGAGTTTCAGCTTCAACATCAGTCCTTCCAAAGAACACCCAGGACTGATCTCCTTTAGGATGGACTGACTGGATCTCCTTGCAGTCCAAGGGACTCTCAAGAGTCTTCTCCAACACCACAGTTCAAAAGCATCAATACTTTGGCTCTCAGCTTTCTTTATGGTCCAACTCTCACATCCATACATGACTACTGGAAAAACCAGAGCCTTGACAAGACGGACCTTTGTTGGCAAAGTAATGTCTCTGCTTTTTAATATGCTGTCTAGGTTGGTCATAACTTTCCTTCCAAGGAGTAAGCGTCTTTTAATTTCATGGCTGCGCAGTGATTTTGGAGCCCCCCAAAATAAAGTCTGTCACTGTTTCCACTGTTTCCCCATCTATTTCCCATGAAGTTATAGGACCAAATGCCATGATCTTTGTTTTCTGAATGTTGAGCTTTAAGCCAACTTTTTCACTCTTCTCTTTCACTTTCATCAAGAGGCTCTTTAGTTCTTCTTCACTTTTTGCCATAAGGGTGGTGTCATCTGCATATCTGAGGTTATTGATATTTCTCCTGGCAATCTTGATTCCAGCTTGTGCTTCCTCCAGCCCAGCGTTTCTCATGATGTACTCTGCATAGAAGTTAAATAAGCAGGGTGACAATATACAGCCTTGACGTACTCCTTTTCCTATTTGGAACCAGTCTGTTGTTCCATGTCCAGTTCTAACTGTTGCTTCCGGACCTGCATACAGGTTTCTCAAGAGGCAGATCAGGTGGTCTGGTATTCCCATCTCTTTCAGAATTTTCCACAGTTTATTGTGACCCACACAGTCAAAGGCTTTGGCATAGTCAATAAAGCAGAAATAGATGTTTTTCTGGAGCTCTCTTGCTTTTCCGATGATCCAGTGGATGTTGGCAATTTGGTCTCTGGTTCCTCTGCCTTTTCTAAAACCAGCTTGAACATCTGGAAGTTCACGGTTCATGTATTACTGAAGCCTGGCTTGGAGAATTTTGAGCATTACTTTGCTAGCGTGTGAGACACGCCAGTGTCTCTTAAACTTAGCTTTTAAGGACTTCCCTGGTGGCACATTTGGTAAAGAATCTGCCTTCAATGCAGTAGACTGCCTGCAATGCTAGAGACCAGAGTTCAATCTCTGGATCAGGAAGATCCCCTGGAGAAGGAAATGGCAACCCACTCCAGTTTCTTGCCTAGGTAATCCCATGGACAGAGGAGCCTGGAGGGCTATAGTCCATGGGGTCGCAAGAGTTGATCACAACTTAGTGACTAAGCATCCACCAAACATAGCTTTTAATATAAAATATAGGAAAAAGTGTACTTTGATAATGTTTATCATTAAAAAATGTTTATTTTTTAAAATCTTTCCATTTAGAAAGGATTTGTGCATACAGTAGAATTAAGTGATTTCTTTTTCATATTGATCTCATTTCTTTTTCATAATTTAATACTTAATAGACTTAATTCTGCTTTATATTAGTTGGTACCTTTTGTTGATGTTATCCGCTTTGAATTATAAGTTTTTAAGAAGAGAATCCAAATGATTTATATTGCTTTTGCTTTGGTATGTTTCACATGTAACAACACTGTTAGATAAAAAGAACAAAAAGAAATTTAAGAACATACTCAGCTTCCTATCTCTAAATACAGAGTTTATTCAAAAGAAATGACTAGAAATCTGTGCAGTGATTCATTCATTCAACTTCTATTCACTGAGCAACTACTGTGTGCCAATATACTTCTTGGAATGGAAGATATGGGAGAGAACCAAAGAGAAGACCTTCTTGCCTGCAAGCCGCTCATATTCCAGGAGGGGATGTGAACCTGGAAGAACAGAGTGGCTGGAGCAGGCAGCCTGGGAAGATGGGTGGAGGGCTGGCTCACGCAGATTCTGTGGCCTTTAGCTTGTGATTTAGAATTTTTTTTAAAGGTTCACTCTGGCCTCTGTTTGAATACACTACCATTGGAGGCAAAGACGGAAGCTGGGAGATCGATAAAGGTTATCACAACAGTCTAGGAGAGACAGGACACGACACGGGCTATGGCAACAGAGTGAACGCAGAGGGAGAAGACAAGCTGAAAACATTTTCAAGGTAGAGCAAGTAAGATGTGCTGATGAACTGGACATGGGGTGACAGAAAGGTAGGCGTTGGGGTGGCTCGTGCAGCACTTATCACTCTCCAATTTCCATGTTTCAAAGATCTGGAATTTCATCAGTTCAGTTCAGTCGCTCACTCATGACCGACTCTTTGCGACCCCATGAACCACAGCACGCCAGGCCTCCCTGTCCATCACCAACTCCCCGAGTTTACCCAAACTCATGTCCATCGAGTCAGTGATGCCATCCAACCATCTCGTCCTCTGTCATCCCCTTCTCCTCCTGCCCTCAATCTTTCCCAGCATCAGGGTCTTTTCCAATGAGTCAGCTCTTCGCATCAGGTAATATTACTCTGAGAATGCATTAATACTCCCATGATGACTCAGAAACTATTTGACATTTGCATGGGTTTCAGTCATCTTTTAAGCAGAGGTAGTTGTCAAAATATTTGATACTCTGCAAGGCTTGGACCAATCAGTACAGAAACTAGCCATTATGCTTCAGTGGTGTGCACCAGCTGAGGAGTAGCCCTGATTACAAACAGTCACTGTTTTAAAGCTACAGGCAAAAGCGCTCACCAGCAATTATGTACTTATTTGATTCACAAGAATGTGTAACATTTGCATTTATTCTCTACTAGACTGCATTACATAAGACCCAACATAATTCAGTCAGTTGGTGTAGAACAGAAACGTAAAGCCGTATTCTAGGTTTGAGAATTAACTGACAAAGAAAGGAGAAATGGCAAGAATAGCTTTTTATGGAGGTTTAGAAAAATTACTATTATGTATAATAAATATAGTCTGGTATTTTAAAAGCAAGATATATTTAAAAAATTAATTACCTCAAATGTCCTTGTAATACAAATTTGATCTCCTTGACTTTGTACTCCCCACATGCAATTTTAATAATTTGCTATCATTTCAGGAAGGAAGAAGAATTCCATTCCAGATAACATTAATACAATCTTGCATTTCCTAATAAATTATCATTCTTAGCAATTAAGGACTTCACACAAATATGAGCTCTAAGGATTGCCTCTATTTAGAGTTTGACAGGATATGCTAATAGAAAATGTTTTTTCAGAAATACATCAGTTTTAGCTATGCATAAAAGAGCCAAAATTGATAGCAAAACATGCCACATGAAAGTGGAAAAAATAACAAACTCTTCCTCCTTTACTTTCCGTCACTACTCACATGAACTCTTTTTTTTTTTACTTTTTATTTTGTATTGGGATACAGCTGATTAACAATGCTGTGATAGATTCAGGTGAACAGCGAAGGGCCTCAGCCATGCATACACATGTACCCATTCCCCCCCAAACTCCCCTCCCATCCGGATGCCAGGTAACACTGAGCAGAGTTCCCTGTGCTCTACGCAGGACCTGCTGGTTATCCATTTTAAATACAGCAGTGTGTATAATCCATCCCTACCTCCCTAACTATCGCCTCCCCCATCCCTCCCACCAGCAACTGTAAGTTCATTCTTTGTCTGTGAGTCTCTGTGTGTTTCCTAAGTTCATCTGTCTCATTTCTTTTTAGATTCCACATACAAGGGACGTCAAATTCTAAATTCTTCTAGCAAATGTCACCTGCCACTGGCTCGTACGCCAGGCACTCCATGCACCACGGGCACACAGAAATGAGGACATCCTGCTTATAATTCGGTGGCCCAGCAGAGTAAATACAGAATTACCAACACAGGGTGAAAAGTGCTTCACTGTGGATATGGACACAGTCCCCTGGGAGCCCAGAGGCAGCGCCACTAACTGCATCTGTTTTCTTTTCCAAATGAAGACAGGATAAACTCAAATATCTGAAGCTAGTGCCGGGAACACACAAGACCTGATCTCTTGCATTAACATTGTTCAGATCTTAACTGTCAAAGCACACAATTTCAAACAGAGCTATTTCCAACATTTTCTGATAACGTTTAGAATTAGACGTTTTAAATTCTATTTTGAAAACAATTGCATCATAAGTAAAAATAATGTTCCATTAGCATGAAAGCAACCTAATTCACTAGGTAAGTTTTGAAAACAAAAAGGGGCTTAAATTAGTGTCCCAAATCAGGAAGAGGTGTATTTAATAAAACAGTCAACTGCTTATGATCGATTTTCAGATTATTCCAGTATTTGATTAGGAGTGCCTCACACTGTTCTCCTTTAGTTAGGTTTATTCTGTCACTACTTTAACGCCAGCTTTCTCTTTTCAATTATGTTTAAACTAGAAGTTTAGAATGCGGTGATTTAAAGCACTGGCTAACTCACAGTGTAACTGAGAAGTGCAATTAATTTAAACCTGCAGGCTGATTTTCACCTTCTCCTCTTATTGCAGGGACGGCAGAGGATGGTTGCACCCAGCAGGGAGCCAGGGAGGAGAGCTCAGAGAGAAGAAATAGCTTGTTCTGCGATGTGATGGGGGTGGGGGACAGAGGCTGGAAAGGTTTTGCTCACACCGCCATGCTTATAGGCAGTGATTCGCTGCAATTTCATGGGAAAATACTGGTGAACAATGCTATACATTCTGAACTTTACCAGCTTAAAAGAGCTACATCTGAGATGCAGACATAAAGAATGGACTTGTGGACATAGGGTAGGAAGGAGAGGGTGGGATGAATTCAGAGAGTCGCACTGACATATATACACTCCCATGTGCAAAACAGATAGCTAGTGGGAAACTGCCGTATAGCCCAGTGAGCTCAGCTTGGTGCCGTGTGATGCCCTCGGCGCCCTGTGATGCCCTTGGCGCCCTGTGATGACCTCGGCGCCCTGTGATGACCTCGAGGGGTGAAATGGGAGGCGGTGGGAAGGAGCCTCAAGAGGGAAGGTATATACGTAAACATATGGTCAAATCATGTTGCTGTACAGCAGAAACTAACACAACATTGTAAAGCAAGTATGCTCTAAATAAAAAATTTAATTTAATTAAAAATAAGAGAGCAAAGAGCAAGGGGAAGAAAAAGAACTAAACCTGAATGCCTTGAGGCAGTGAGAAAACAAATAAAACCTAAACTGGAATTTTCCCATTTGCTTATATGTACATACTGTATACTCTAGGAGGGTACTTTTAATTTTTATTTTCCGTATGTCCTTCTCACCAGCGTATTTTTTGGATCTCATAAGACACCGCTATGGTTTTAACTTCAACAATGGGAAAACTTATAAATAAGTAGTCAAAAAACCAACCAACTAAAAACTCCAATAATGTTCAAGGGACTTGGAAGGCTAATCCAGGATTTTTAAGAACACTTCTCTTTCTTTTTTTGGATTTAATAGCAGTGAATTTTTAAATAATATCCTGGAATAACTGTAAATCAATATAAAAATGAGTACGTCCAAAATGCCCTAGGAAATGTTAGATGTACTTTATAATGAATGCCTCTAAACCATATATTCATCTATTCAAAATTTCCATTCGTTAGGGTTATTTTGCATTTTAACAAATGCATTTAGTCTTGCCTCCTGAGCCTGTCAGAAAGTAGTAACGACTGAAGCCAAGAGCTGTGGCCGAGCTATCATCTGGCTCAGGTATTGAACCTGATGCCTGTCTCAAGACAGTTTCAGTGGAGCAAAAAGGGTCCAGTCCTCTGCAAGGATGAACAGTAAACAAAGTCACGGATCACTCTCTGATGTTCCCAACTATCCCTCTAATTGCTTATGTGGCAGATTATAGCCATGAATCCTTTAGAAGACATGAGTAGTCCTCATTCTCTCACTCGCTCTACAAATACTTCTCATGTACATACTGTTTGCCAGGCACTCTGGGAAATCAGCGCACAAAACCTACAAGGTCATCCACAGCCTACAGTGACTCATGGAAGCCAGCGTCAAGGGGCCATCCATAGGAGAAAATTCTATTTACAGGCGTTCAAAAGAATCTGTATGCAAAATTGACTTTCTTATAGTTATTAGGAAAACCAAGCCAGTGGTCAATGTTTCAGCTGATATTCTGGCCAAGATATAGAAAAGTTGGATCTAAAATATCTATAGTCCTCAGACCGGAAGTAAGAGTTCATGCATAACAGATGAGAGTTTGGGGCTTCCCAAGTGGCTCAGTGGTAAAGAATCTGCCTGCCAATATAAGAGACTCAGGAGACCTGGGTTTGATCCCTGGGGAAGATCCCCTGGAGGAGGGCTCGGCAGCCCACTCCAGTGTTCTTGCCTGGAGAATCCCATGGACAGAGGGGCCTGGCGGGCTACAGTCCGCAGGGTCGCCAAGAATCGGACACACCTGAGGGACTGAACAGGCATTCAAGCAGGCAGATGAGAGTCTATCCCAGAGAGGGTTACACTTGTTCCAAAATACAGGGATTTTTAGATGTCTCAGTTCCAAAAAAGCACAGTAATCCAAAAAGGCATTTTAGAAAAGTTCGTGTGTCTGCACAACTGCAACTCACAGCTTTAAAACACTTGCTATCCCCCAAATATATACTGGCTGTGATCTGACACAGCCCCAGCGTTACCAGCGAGAGGCTCTGATGTGACACGTTAACTCAGAACAGAATCATACTGCCCTGTTGCAAAACCCAGAGGGGTTTCCTGCAAAGGCCGAGTAGCCATCTTCAGTCCTGGAAACAGGGGACTGAAACGTCCTGCCGTGACCTGGCTGCAGCAAATCATCCTTTCATTACCAACAGTGTGTGTTTTCAGAGAGCAATCTCTGGGCTTCCCTGGTGACTCAGTGGTAAAGAATCCACCTGCAAATGCAGGAGACAGGGGTTCGATCCCTGGCCCAGGAAGATCCCACATGCTGCACAGCAACTAAGCCCGTGTGCCACGACAATTGAGACTGTGCTCTACAGCCCCGGAGCCTCAAGTACTGAGCTCATGCTCTGCAGCTACTAAAGCCTGAGCTCCACAACACAAGAGAAGCCTCCACAAGGAGAAAACTGCACACCGCAGCTGGAGAAAACCCTGCACAGAGCAGTGAAGACCCAGCACAGCCCAGATACATAAATTAATTAAACGGAGAAAAAAAGAACAATCTCTGAGCAACTTCTAGAAACAAACATCTACTCTATTCGTTAAACATTCTTACTTCCTATGGCATTTGGTTTTCCTAACAGATAAACATACAGATATGGGTTTGTGTGTGCATATTCCCAGCTGAGGTCTTCACACCAGCCACACCTTTCTCAACCTAAAACTTACAGGACACTTCTCTTGCCAGTTTAATCTGTTGGGCATTTATCACAAAGTGTACTAGTCACCAATGAGATGGAATCCTTATAGCTCCCAGAGAAGAAAGGAGAAGAAAGATTTTGTGTCTCAGTCTCCATGCATCCCCACCATGCCTCCATGCAAACTCTCCACAGGGAGAAGGAGATCAGGAAGACGGCACCTTCGAGGGGAAATGTGAGCCATCAGTACCGCAGGTCCCCTACATATGAACCTTCAAGGTGCGAACTTTCAAAGATATGAATGTGTGTCTGGCTGCAGCAAGGGATGTCAGGTGTGAGTGAAGCTGCAGCTTGCCCCGTCTCCTCCTGCTGACAGTCCTTCAGCCCCACCGCCTCCCCCTCCTCCCCTTCCTCCAGTCAGTCTTCCTGCCTGTTCACTCGATGGCAGCCCCTGTATGTCAGCTGTTGTATACTGCACTACTGTACTTTCCAAGGTATTATAGTCTAAGATTAAAAATGTTTTCATTATTGTTTGCTTTTTATGTATTATTTATGTGAAAAGTCTTATAAACCTATAACAGTACAGTACTCTATATCCGATTGTGTTAGCTTGGTACCTAGGCTAACTTTGTTGGGCTTCATGAACAAACTGGATTTAGAACACACTCTCCGAATAGAATGCGTTCGTATGTAGGGGACATACTGTGGTCTGATCACTTCTTTCTACCAATGACTAAACTGAGGTTAGAAAGGTTGAGTTGCCTGAGGTCATGATACAGGCAAGTGGCAGAGGCTGAACCAGGATTCAGCTCCTGGTTTATCGCTTGTTACCAAAGAGCTGGGTGATCCAAGCCTCCTATTTGATATTTAGCACACATGTCCTGTGTCCTATTGGTCTGTAACTTGATTTAGTCCACATAACAACACTGTGGGCGAGGGGATAAGATCTTCTTCATTTGACACACAGAGAAACCGAGGCACTGAGACACTGGGCACCTTGTCTGTGTCACATAGCTCACAAGCAGCAGAGCTGGGATCTGAACCCAGGTGGTCTGGATGTGGAGTCAAGGCTCGCAGCCATGACACCATGACATCTCTGTATGTCTCCATTGGAAGAGACTTGAAGTTTGACCTCAGCAATGCACAATGCTGACAGCAGCACCAGCGGATCGAAGTTCCTTTAACTAGCAGTTAAAAAACATGCACACTTCCAACTATAAGACCTTCTGGAAAAGGCAAAAAACTAGAGACGATAAAAAGATCACTGGTTGCCAGGGGCTAGTGGGGAGGAAGGGATGAATGAGGGGAGGACACAGGATTGTTTCAAGAGTGTGAAATTACTCTGCATGGTAAACATGTGTCCTGATACATCTGTCCAAACCCACATAATATACAGCACCAAAAGCAAAACCCTCAATCATGAACTCCGAGGTATAATGATGTAGGTTTATCAGCTGAACAAATGCACCACCCTGGTCGGGGATCTTGATAAGGGGGGAGGCTGTGCATAGGATACTGAAAGAGAAACTCCCCAGGTCAGTAGGTGCCCAATATGCTACTGGAGATCAGTGGAGAAATAACTCCAGAAAGAATGAAGGGATGGAGCCAAAGCAAAAACAATACCCAGCTGTGGATGTGACTGGTGATAGAAGCAAGGTCTGATGCTGTAAAGAGCAATATTGCGTAGGAACCTGGAATGTCAGGTCCATGAATCAAGGCAAATTGGAAGTGGTCAAACAAGAGATGGCAAGAGTGAATGTCGACATTCTAGGAATCAGCGAACTGAAATGGACTGGAATGGGTCAATTTAACTCAGATGACCATTATATCTACTACTGCGGGCAGGAATCCCTCAGAAGAAATGGAGTGGCCATCACGGTCAACAAAAGAGTCCGAAATGAAGTACTTGGATGCAATCTCAAAAACGACAGAATGATCTCTGTTCCTTTCCAAGGCAAACCATTCAATATCACAGTAATCCAAGTCTATGCCCCAAACAGTAACGCTGAAGAAGCTGAAGTTGAACGGTTCTATGGAGACCTACAAGATCTTTTAGAACTAACACCCCAAAAAGATGTCCTTTTCATTATAGGGGACTGGAATGCAAAAGTAGGAAGTCAAGAAACAGCTGGAGTAACAGGCAAATTTGGCCTTGGAATACGGAATGAAGCAGGGCAAAGACTAATAGAGTTTTGCCAAGAAAATGCACTGGTCATAGCAAACACCCTCTTCCAACAACACAAGAGAAGACTCTATACATGGACATCACGAGATGGTCAACACCAAAATCAGATTGATTATATTCTTTGCAGCCAAAGATGGAGAAGCTCTATACAGTCAGCAAAAACAAGACCAGGAGCTGACTGTGGCTCAGACCATGAACTCCTTATTGCCAAATTCAGACTTAAATTGAAGAAAGTAGGGAAAACCACTAGACCATTCAGATATGACCTAAATCAAATCCGTTATGATTATACAGTGGAAGTGAGAAATAGATTTAAGGGCCTAGATCTGATAGATAGAGTGCCTGATGAGCTATGGAATGAGGTTCGTGACATTGTACAGGAGACAGGGATCAAGACCATCCCCATGGAAAAGAAATGCAAAAAAGCAAAATGGCTGTCTGGGGAGGCCTTACAAATAGCTGTGAAAAGCAGAGAAGCAAAAAGCAAAGGGGCAAAGGAAAGATATAAGCATCTGAATGCAGAGTTCCTAAGAATAGCAAGAAGAGATAAGAAAGCCTTCCTCAGTGATCAATGCAAAGAAATAGAGGAAAACAACAGAATGGGAAAGACTAGAGATCTCTTCAAGAAAATCAGAGATACCAAAGGAACATTTCATGCAAAGATGGGCTCGATAAAGGACAGAAATGGTATGGACCTAACAGAAGCAGAAGATATTAAGAAGAGATGGCAAGAATACACAGAAGAACTGTACAAAAAAGATCTTCATGACCCAGATAATCACGATGGTGTGATCACTGACCTAGAGCCAGACATCCTGGACTGTGAAGTCAAGTGGGCCTTAGAATCACTATGGACAAAGCTAGTGGAGGTGATGGAATTCCAGTTGAGCTGTTCCAAATCCTGAGAGATGATGCTGTGAAAGTGCTGCACTCAATATGCCAGCAAATTTGGAAAACTCAGCGGTGGCCATAGGACTGGAAAAGGTCAGTTTTCATTCCAATCCCAAAGAAAGGCAATGCCAAAGAATGCTCAAACTACCGCACAATTGCACTCATCTCACACGCTAGTAAGGTAATGCTTAAAATTCTCCAAGCCAGGCTTCAGCAATACTTGAACCATGAACTTCCAGTTGTTGAAGCTGGTTTTAGAAAAGGCAGAGGAACCAGAGATCAAATTGCCAACATATGCTGGATCATGGAAAAAGCAAGAGAGTTCCAGAAAAACATCTATTTCTGCTTTATTGACTATGCCAAAGCCTTTGACTGTGTGGATCACAATAAACTGTGGAAAATTCTGAAAGAGATGGGAATACCTGACCTCCTGACCTGCCTCTTGAGAAATCTGTATGCAGATCAGGAAGCAACCATTAGAACTGGACATGGAACAGCAGACTGATTCCAAATAGGAAAAGGAGTACGTCAAGGCTGTATATTGTCACCCTCCTTATTTAACTTCTATGCAGAGTACATCATGAGAAACGCTGGGCTGGAGGAAGCACAAGCTGGAATCAAGATTGCCGGGAGAAATATCAATAACTTCAGATATGCAGATGACACCACCCTTATGGCAGAAAGTGAAGAGGAACTAAAAAGCCTCTTGATGAAGGTGAAAGAGGACAGTGAAAATGTTGGCTTAAAACTCAACATTCGGAAAACGAAGATCATGGCATCTGGTCCCATCACTTCATGGCAAATAGATGGGGAAACAGTGGAAACAGTGTCAGACTTATTTTGGGGGGCTCCAAAATCACTGCAGATGGTGACTGCAGCCATGAAGTTAAAAGACGCTTACTGCTTGGAAGAGAATTTATGACCAACCTAGATAGCATATTGAAAAGCAGAGACATTATTTTGCCAACAAAGGTCTGTCTAGTCAAGGCTATGGTTTTTCCAGTGGTCATGTATGGATGTGAGAGTGGGACTGTAAAGAAAGCTGAGTGCCGAAGAATTGATGCTTTTGAACTGTGGTGTTGGAGAAGACTCTTGAGAGTCCCTTGGACTGAAAGGAGATCGAACCAGTCCATTCTGAAGGAGATCAGCCCTGGGATTTCTTTGGAAGGAATGATGCTAAAGCTGAAACTGTAGTACTTTGGCCACTTCATGCGAAGAGTTGACTCATTGGAAAAGACTCTGATGCTGGGAGGGATTGGGGGCAGGAGGAGAAGGGGATGACAGAGGATGAGATGTCTAGATGACATCACTGACTCGATGGCCGTGAGTCTGAGTGAACTCTGGGAGTTGGTGATGGACAGGGAGGCCTGGCGTGCTGCAGTTCATGGGGTCGCAAAGAGTCGGACACGACTGAGTGACTGAACTGAACTGAACCGAAAATCTTAAATAAAAAAAACAAACAAGCTCTTTTCCTTCCACCTATACATTAGCAAAAGAGTTATTGTTCCATAGTCATTATCAAGGGGTTTCCCAGGTGGCATTAGTGGTAAAGTGCCATTGCAGGAGATATAAGAGACTCAGGTTTGATCCTTGCTCGGGGAGATGGAGGAGGGCATGGCAATCCACTCCATTATTCTTGCCTGGAGAATTGCAGGGACAGAGGAGCCTGGTGGGTTACAGTCCAAGGAGTCAAGAAGAGTCAGACATGACTGAAGTGACTGAGCATGCATGCACACAATTATTATCAGAAGAATTTCACTACATGTAATCTCACTATATTTTCTCTGGCATTTCCTGGACAATGTTTGTCTCCCTCATTATGGATGCCCTCTAGTGAAGATAAATGGGAAATTCTTCAAGCAGATACCCAGAAAGTCTGTATAGACAGACCCTTCCTTGCACTGAAATGAATTTCTACAATTTATAAAGATATCTCCCCCCAACAGGTTTGCCTGTGCGGGAAGAGCTGAATTATTAGTTTACATTTTCAGTAATTATCATGATTTTTGGCTATTTAAAATTTTTATTTTATAGTGTTGGCCATATGTATGACTTTTTTTTTTTTCTGCATATCAAATCCTTGGTCAGTTATAAACAGACCTATGGGGAAAAGCCTACAGCCCATGTCTATGGCATCACTTTTTTTTTTTTTTTTAATTTTATTTTATTTTAAAACTTTACATAATTGTATTAGTTTTGCCAAATATCAAAATGAATCCGCCACAGGTATACATGTGTTCCCCATCCTGAACCCTCCTCCCTCCTGCCTCCCCATACCATCCCTCTGGGTCGTCCCAGTGCACTAGCCCCAAGCATCCAGTATCGTGCATTGAACCTGGACTGGCAACTCGTTTCTTACATGATATTTTACATGTTTCACTGTCATTCTCCCAAATCTTCCCACCCTCTCCCTCTCCCACAGAGTCCATAAGATAACTGGTGTGAAAATAATTACTCCCTGAGCCTGGATTTGCTATTATGCACCTTTCTCAGCCCAGAGTCGTGGGCAGAAACTATCAATCAAGAAGAGTTCACACTTGAGATGAAGCCCCTTTCCATCTCTGAAACAGGTTCGTGACTTTTTGTAGCCAGCAGGTCCTTCAGAAAATATACAATATCAGTTTCCTCCTCTGCTCAAAAACCCTTCACTGATTCCTTTTGCACTTCGAGTAAAAATCCTAGCTCTTCACCTTGGCCGTCAGGAACCCACCCCTGCTGCTCCATTCGCGCTGACTTGTAATTCGTCTACTACCTGTCTCCCCTCTGGCACGGACGCCTCATAAACCACGGGCTTATCTGCTTTGTTCGCAACTGTGTCTTCGGCACCTCCAAGGCTGCCTGGCACCCAGGGAGCACTTGTTAAGAATCCGAGTACATGAGAGTGTCTGGAGCATCTGGCTCTTGCTGATTGAAATGTGAGCTCTTGGCTCCAGCATTTTCTCCCCTGCTCGCAGCCGCCTGTGACTCACAGCACGAGGGCCAGGATCAGAAAGTCCGAATGTCCAGACAGTGTACCCTTCTGGTCACGTTTAACACTGTTTAACTTCCTCTGCTCTGTAAAGTTCATGTACCCCATAAATATACTAATTAACTGGCTTTTTCACTGTGGGACTGTAGTGGCATTTACTGGGATGAGGAAGCACAGAATTGAAAAAGGTGGTGGTCGATGGTGCAGGGAGACAGCTTTAAATGTCCTGAGCCTTAGGGCAGGCAGACCCACAAGGTTTTAGCAATAAAATCTGAGATAGGACTTCCCTGGTGGCTCAGTGGTTAAGAATCTGGCTGCCAATGCAGGTTTGGGGGACACAGGTTTGATCCCAAGTCTCGGAAGGTTTCACATGCCCATGGGGCCACTAAGCCCATATGCCACATCTACTGAACCCACAAGCCCCACCAGAGAAGGCACCACAGTGAGAAGGCTGCCCACCACAACTGCAGAGTAGCCGCTGCTCGCCACAAGCAGAGAAAGCCTGAGCGTAGGCAGCAACGAAGACCCAGCGCAGCCAAAAATGGATAATAAACAGATTAATAAAAAATCTGAGATGATGGCTATAGATTTGCAGAAGAATCTTTCAAGTCAATCTTTATAACCGTCACATAGTTACACCCTTGAATATTTAGACATAACCCATGACTGTTACATTTGCTATCAATCACTCAAAAAAAAAAAAAAAAGACATAAAGAGGGATTCTTGAGGAAAAGCATAAAGTGGGAAAGGAAATACCTGGTAGAGGACACAATATACATGGTACAATCCTAATTTGTAGATACATGCTCTTAACAATTTAAAAGCACCTTTATATTAGTTCAAATCTTCTTAAAAGTAAGTATGTAAAAGGTGGTAAACAGAATGTAAAAATGGATGATCTCATTTAACCGCCAGAGGACTTCTGTGAGCTGGAGGGAGTGGATGGGAAGCTTCGAGAAAAGTAAGGAAGATGACCCCGCATGTCCACAGCTGTGCCCTAACAGCAGGCGTGGTCTCTGCAGGCCAACATCCTGTCAGGAAACTGCCCTCCTCTCAGCCTCCCTGCACTGAACATCCCACTGAACAATTTCTACTGCTTGCAGCTTTCCCATCACCTTTTTAAAGACCAGGGGAAAGTCCTGAGGGGAACAAAGGCTTAGGCTTCAGATCTCTGGGCTGCAAATCATGAAACTGAGCAGTTCCCATAACAGGTACCAAGGACTGGACATTTAAAACTAAACATCCACAGAGGGAGTTTGGAGTTGACAATTTATTGGAAGCACAAGTTTCAGAGAAGATACCCATACTTATGGAGGGTAACGTTAGCAGGTAATTTGCCCGGTGGTTCAACTGGGAAAGGATTCCACCTGTCAACGCAAGAGCTGCCGGAGACTCGGTTCGACCCCTGGGAAGATCCCCTGGAGAAGGAAACGGCAACCCACTCCAGTATTCTTGTCTGGAAAATTCCATGGATGGCGGAGCCTGGTGGGCTACAGTCCATGGGGTCACTAAGAGTAGGACACGACTGAGAGACTAAACCACCACCACCACCAAGGGTAACTTAGCAAGTAACATGATAACCACTCAGTTATTCTAAATACCAAATGAGATAATATGTTGAAATGTTTTGTAAGTAGTATTGATTAAAATACAACATAAATATAAGGTGTTATCATCATGGTATCTATTCCTGAAGTAATTTACATCTTCCCTCTGGAATTAAGAAGTCTGGATCGATTTAGTTTGGGGACTTCAGTTCGGCCTGTGAATAGGCAGGACTGACAAGTTTTTTACCTCATTACAGAATCTGAGTACAACTAAATCCAAACTTGCCTGTTGCCTTCAAGGTCAGTATGTCTGTGGGCTTAGTTTTGGGCACAGAATGTTTAAAATATTATCATCTTGCAATTTGCTTCCAACAGCTAATTCTTTTTTTTTTTTTTTTTATCTTACTGCATTCACTGCAAGAAATTCTTGCAGACTTTCACAAACTTTCCTCAAGCTGCTTCTTGGATTAGATAACTTTCTCTTCAGAATAGTACAATTGCTTTAGAAATTCTCTGTTTCCTTGCTTGATTCAGGAAAATAGAATTATTTCAGTCTAATTTCATCATTTTGAATTGCTTCTGGTCTAGGAACATTTTTCTCTCCCTGAATTTTACAGTGGCTTCCTTTTCTAAACTCCTGAATAACAACTGGTCATTAAATAGTTGCTGAATGCCCCCTGTGTTGGAAGCATTTAAGAGATGAATACAAGTATCATATATGGACTCTACATGTTATTTGGGGCCCAAACTATTTCATACAAAAGTGATGTTTGTGGCTTCTAAATACAGAAATCAGATCTTTCTATTTTTTTTTTTTTTCTGGCTATTTTCTTGTTAGCCTAATTGTCAAGAAACTGTCCATTAGAAGAAAGTCAATGAGAAATTACAATATAGATGCAGAAGCATGATCCCCCATGGTTCATTCTGCAAAAAAAGAGCACTGAATTGAAATCCAGGCTGAGATCTCCTGGGATCTACTTCCACCTGACAGTGATTTGGGGAAGTCCTTTAATATCTCTGACCTCGGCTCCTTGCCTGACGAAAGACTGAGCAGGGCGAGATGCCCCATGGAATTTCTTTCCGCTGTAATGTTCAGCTTGCTCCAATAGTTAAGGCACAACCAAAACACCGCTTTCACTCCCAGCTCAAGGAGTCCCGCAGTTTTCCTTGACAGCAGGGAACTGCAAAATCTTTTCAGAATTCTCAATCCCTCACCCTGATTCTACCTGTCTGGAGAACCTCAAATGCCTATAATCTGCCTATAGAACCTATATTCTGCCCTGATCTGGGATTACCACAATTCTCAGGCCTGTTCCCTATAGACTGGCAGGTCATGTGAGGCAAATGTGGGCTTGCCTCACACAAGGCAGGACGTCCAGCATCCTAGCTTTATCTTCAGATAGGCAGTGTTCCAGCTCAGTTGAGTGCAGCTCTTTGTGACACCCTGGACTATAGCCCGCCAGACTCCTTTGTCCAGGGATTTCCCAGCCAAGAATACTGGAGCAGGTTGCCATTTTCTACTCCAGGGGATCTTCCTGACTCAGGGGTCGAATCTGTGTCTCCTGCATTGCTGGTAGATTCTTTACCACTGAGCCACCTGGGAAGCCCCACAATTCTACAAAATCCAATCAATCCCTCCAAAACATACACAAGATGTGTTTTAAAAATGTTAATGCTCTGTCTTATATCCCAAAATTCCAAGCATCACTTCATCAGAGGTGTATGAGTCATGTGGCCTCTGCTGATGTAAAGCAGGCAGGACAGAGTGGTCCTGGGACCCAGATGGGGAAGACTCTTCTTGTCCCAGAAGGAAATGGAGCAGAGGGCATTACGCAAAAGCATGCTGGGAGGGAGTCACGGTGAACTAAGCGAAAGGGCAAATGTGGTCATTTTGCGATGGACTCTTACTTTTGATAGACAATGAGGTTTGGCTGGTGATGAATCTCATCAAAGGTGACAGAATGTAGCGCTAAGAATACCAGAGTGTCACCTCACACCTCCGAGGCTGATCCACAGCAAGCATCCTGGAGATGGTGACAGAGGAGCCACTCTGGTACGAGAGGTGGGGGGAAGGTGGAGGGGGGGGAGAGAAACATAGAGAGGACTGAAGGGAGAGGCAGAGAGGGAGAGACCTCTCATTTTTTTTATTATTGTGGTAAAATATAAATATTTTGTATTTATATTTTGTAAATATAAAATAATTATAATATAAAACACACTCTTTTAACCACCTTTAAGTGTACATTTCAGTGGCACTAATGCAGCCTTCAACAGCATCCACTTCTTAAATTTTCTACCTTCCTAAACTGAAACTCTGGCCCCATTAAACACTAAGCCCCCATTCCCCCTCCCTGCCCCTGGCACTGCCGGTGTACTTTCTGACTCTATGCATTTGATTATTTCGGGTACCTTGTACAAATGGAGGGTTTCCCAGGCGGTGCAGTGGCACAGCCGCCTGCCAAGCAAGAGATGCAGGTTCAATCCCTGGGTCGGGAAGATCCCCTGGGGGAGGACATGGCAACCCACTCCAGTACTTTTGCCTGGAGAATCCCACAGACAGAGGAGCCTGGTGGGCTACAGTCCATGGGGTTGCAAAAGAGTCAGACTCGACTTAGGGACTAAACAGCAGCAGCAGCAGGTACCTCATACAAGTGGAATCAAACAGTATTTGTCTATACCTACTATATACTGGCATGCATTTTTAGGGTTAACTTCATATATGGAGAGACCTCTCATTTGGAGATCATAAACCACAGAACTTGAGGCTGAGGGAAAAGAAATGAGAAGGCAGTCAGGTTCAAAGAAGACAGACTCACTTCCCAATTCTTTAGAGAGAAATTTAAAGAGAAGCGAATGATGAAAGCTCCAAGGTTGGACTCCTTATTACATGTAACACACGCACGTGTGTGTGCACATGTGCCCCTGTGTGTTACGTATATTTATTTATTTTCTGCAGCTGTGGCCTGTCCCCGCTGCCTGGTTGCTATGGAGACCACAGGTAAAGGAATTTTGTGTTTGCATAAATATAAGGGCAGAGGAGGACACATTCATGCTAAATACTAAAGAATAAATCCCAACTGTTATCTAACTGTTCCTTCAATATCTTAACAATTGTTCTCAAAATGTTCCTTCACTTTGGCCCTACTTTCCAAGGGAAAACGTGTTAAGCTCTGAGCTAAAATGGAGCAGTTGAGAAAGTAAGACCATCTTATTCACGCACATTTCCTCATCTCCCCCCTAGACTCCATCATGGTCTCCTAACTGACCTCCCCGATTCTGCATGGGCCGCCAATCTCAGCACAAGACCCAGTGTGATATGATTTTACCATCATGTAACCCAGGTCATGCACCATCCTGTACAAAATGGCCCTGTGTTTTCTGTCTTGCTCAGAGTAAAGGGTGAAGGTCTCCTAGTAGGCCCTCAAGGTTCTTTATGACCTGCCCCAGTGCTATTGCCTCTGACCTCATTTTCCACCGCCCTCCTTCCCACCCCAGGACCTTTGCACTTGCTGTTCTCTCCGGAAAGTTCTTCCTTCAAATACCTGCCTGCTTCTCTCTCTTCCTGCCCCTCAGTCAGTCATTATCCTTTCAGTGATGACTGCCTTGATTCTGTTTACAATTTAAAAGTGTAAGTCACTCCCTTCCCTGCAACTGTCTGCACCCATTGTTGTTCTGTTTCCCTCTGTATACTGTCTCCCACTTCATAATCTACTTTACTTACCATACATCTCTCCCACCTACCAGGGTCTTATGTGTTTTGTTCACTGCAATCTTCCCACTTGCTAACCATACAAATGGTGCTCAGCACATATTGTTGCATTAATAAATAAGTTTAACTTATTCTATAGAAATAAACTATGAATCAATGAATTTTTTAAAAGACCTATTAGGAATTAAATGAGCAGATGCTACATTCAAGAGACTCAGCTTTTAAGCTTTATTCATGATCCAGATGACAGTCATGAAACAATCCATTTGAAAATACAAATTGGTTTTTCCAATTTATGTAAAAATATGTAAAAATTTGTACGTATATCTATCAATAATAGCAATTGGTCTTTTTAAAAAATATAATGACTGTACTGTTCTAAGTCACACAGATTTCTTTTCTCTTGAGACAAAACAATTTATACAAATCTAGTAAGATATGTGAATGAGGATTATTTTAAAAATTGGTTAAAAGTTAGAAACAATCATTTAAAAAATTCCAGAGATACAAAAGCTTTTTACAGAAAAAGGGATACTTTCTCTAATATATAAACAATTCCTAGAAATTAATTAAGAAAATGACAAAGGACACATAACTCAACTGTAAATTGGGCAAAAGTGATTAGCTGGTCACAGAAAAGGAAACACAAGAGATTCTGAAAAATATGAAAAGATGCTCAACCCATGCAAATTAAAACTATATTAAAAACTTTTTTGTCAGCTAACAGGCAAAATCAAAAAGTCTGACTATACCCCGTGGAGTGAAGAAGTTCTCATGCATTGCTCATAACAGTCAAATGGTACCATCCCTTTGGACAACAGTTAGAACTGGAAATGGAATAACAGACTAGTTCCAAATAGGAAAAGGAGTCCATCAAGGCTGTATATTGTCACCCTCCTTATTAAACTTATATGCAGAGTACATCATGAGAAACGCTGGGCTGGAAGAAGCACAAGCTAGAATCAAGATTGCCAGGAGAAATACCAATAACCTCAGATATGCAGATGACACCACCCTTATGGCAGAAAGTGAAGAACTAAAGAGCCTCTTGATGAAAGTGAAAGAGGAGAGTGAAAAAGTTGGCTTAAAGCTCAACATTCAGAAAACTAAGATCATGGCATCTGGTCCCATCACTTCATGGCAAATAGATGGGGAAACAGTGGAAACAGTGGCTGACTTTATTTTTGGGGGCTCCCAAATCACTGCAGATGGTGACTGCAGCCATGAAATTAAAAGACGCTTACTCCTTGGAAGGAAAGTTATGACCAACCTAGACAGCACATTAAAAAGCTTTGTCAACATTAAAATTTTAAAATTTAAATTAAATTAAATTAAAAATTTAAAAAACATTAAAATTTGTCAGCATATTAAAAAGCTTTGTTGACATTACTTTGTCAACAAAGGTCCATCTGGTCAAGGCTCTGGTTTTTCCAGTAGTCATGTATGGATGTGAAAGTTGGACTATAAACAAAGCTGAGTGCCAAAGAATTGATGCTTTTGAACTGTGGTGTTGGAGAAGACTCTTGAGAGTTCCTTGGACTGCAAGGAGATCCAACCAGTCCATCCTAAAGGACTGATTTTGAAGCTGAAGCTCCAATATTTTGGCCACCTGATGTGAAGAGCTGACTCATTTGAAAAGACCCTGATGCTGGGAAAGATTGAGGGCAGGAGGAGAAGGGGACAACAGAGGACGAGATGCCTGGATGGCATCACCGACACAATGGACATGAGTTTGGGTCAACTCCGGAAGTTGGTGATAGACAGGGAGGCCTGGTGTGTTACAGTTCATGGGGTCACAGAGTTGGACATGACTGAGCGACTGAACTGAACTGAACTTTGGACAACAATTTCACAGAAGTGTTCAAAATTGTCATTGTATACAGCTGACCCTTGAACAACAAAGGAGTAAGGGGCGCCGACCCTCTGTGCAGTTGAAAATATGCCTACAATTTACAGGCTGCCTCTGATACCTGTGTGGTACCTCCCCAAGTCAACCAACCATACTGCAGAGTGTATTAATGGAAAAAATGCATGTATATTGGACCCATACAGCTCAAACCCATGTTGTTCAATGGTCAGTGTACAGTTATTAATTCTTGAACCCTACTTCTGGTCATTTATCCTTCAGAAAAATTTGCATACATGCAATGTGCGTATTTATGAGTATATATGTACAGGGTTGCAATAATTTACAATAGCAAAACACTGGAAACAACCCAAACATCCACAAGTAGGGACAGGTTCGTGCCTGGTCAGTGGCTCAGTTGTGTCTGACTCTTTGTGACTCCATGGACTGTAGCTAGGATTCTCCAGGTAAGAATACTGGAGTGGGTTGCCATTTCCTACAACAGAGGATCTTCCTGTCCCAGGAATCGAACCCGCATCTCCTGTGGCTCCTGCAGTGGCAGGTGGATTCTTTACTGCTGAGCCACCTGGGAAGCCCAGGGACAGGTTAAATCCACCCAGTGTAAAGCTATGTGGCTGCAGGAAGAGAGGGCCACCAGTGACCTCCTCTATATGGTGACAGGAAAGGACCTATAGAATGCATTCATGAGAAGAGCAAGACCCCAAATCGTGTTTAATACGGGAAATACAAAACCAGATATTCACAATTTCTTACATTTACATACATGAAAGAAATATAAGGGAAACTAACGAAATGGGGGCTTATCGCGGGGGCAGTGGTTCTGGGGAAGGGGGCAGGGGGCAGAAAGGGGTGGGAGGCCTTGCACTGTGTTCCTTTATAATACTGTTAGATATTGTGAGTTGCTTAAACTTATTATCTATTCAAAACCTGGGCAAAGGATGTCCAACCTAGTAATTACACTCCTTGGTATCTACCCAAAGGAGCTGAAAACATATGTCCACATGAAAACTAGGCAGGCTTAGCTTCCCCATTATCAACATTCCCTACTGGAGTGGTCCATCTGTTAACAACTGATTAACCTACATCGACACATCACTACCACCCAAGTTATATTCAGGTTCACTCTTGATGTTGTACTTTCTTTGGATTTGAAAAACATACGTAAACGTGTATCCACCATTATAGTATCACACAGAGTAGTTTTACTGCCCTAAAAATTCTTTATGCTATACACACATGAGGGCAGGGAATATATGGGAAATCTCTGTCCCTTATGGCCAATCTTGCTGTGAATCTAAAACAGCTCTAAAAGATAAAGTCTTTGAAATAACTAACTAGGAATAAATAAATAAAAACAACAGAAGAACTATGTCAAGGCTCAGCTAGGAGTGAGCAGGGCCATGGGAAGGGACAGAGGACAGAGCAGGACAGAGGAGGGAAGAGAAGAGAACCCGTGGACATGTCCACCAGAAACCCTGCACAGAACTGGATAACAATTTCAGCCAGCCCAGTCTCTGGATGTCCAAAGGGCCCATCGGTGTTTCTGGAACGATTTCATGTAGTTAGACTGAAATTGTTTTCACAGGTTAGACAGACCTATAAACATTATTTTTAATAGGGGAAAACGAACTAAAGTAATCTGGAAAGTGTTTATCCTGTTACATCTTATACCTCTTGGTCTATTATGAAACAGCATAACGACTTTCTACCAATTTAAAAATCAATGCCATTGAGGGGTTTTTAATTTTTCCTTTTAGAAAATAAACTTGATTTACTTTAAAAAAAGAAGACGAAGAAGAAAGAGAACCTGTGGAGGGATGTTTATAGCATTTCTATTCATAAGTGCCAAAACCTGAACAATCAAGATGTCCTTCAGTAGGTGAATGACTACTTAAGCAGGGGTGCATCCAGATAATGGGGTATTATTCAGTGCTAAAAAGAAATGAGCTCTCAAGCCAGGAAAAGATCTGGACGGACCTTAAAGGCATATAGTAAATGAAGGCAGCCAATCTGAAAAGGCAACATCCTGTATAATTACAGTTACATGACATTCTGGAAAAGGCACCACTATGAAGATAGTAAAAAGATCAGGGGTTGCCAGGGGTGAGCGGAGAGGGAGGGGTAAAGAAGCAGAACACAGAGGATCCTTAGGGCAGTGAAGCTACTCTGTATGACACCACAGTGGTGGCCACAAGTCATTAGAGGATTCCCAGGTGACTCAGGGGTAAACAGTCTGCCTGCCAATGCAGGAGACATAGGTTCAATCCCTGGGTTGAGAAGAACCCCGGGAGGAGGAAATGGCAACCCACTGCAATATTCTTGCCTGGAAAATTCCATGGACAGAGGAGCCTGGCGGGCTAATCCATGAGGTTTTCAAAGAGTTGGATACAACTCAGCACATGCACGCACAGACCCAGAGAGTGCACCATGCCAAGAATACACCCTAATGTAATCTGTGCACACTGAGGATAATGATGTCTCAGTGGAGGTTCATCAGACTGTAACAAATGTACCAGCTGTGGGGGACACTGATAAATGGGGGGGCTGCACATGCGTCAGGGCAGGGGGTATACCGGAAGTCTCTGCCCCTTCTGCTCAGTTTTGCTATGAACCGAAATCTGCTCTAAAAAAGAAAGTCTATCAAACAAAGCAAAACAAAGTATGTCTTCAAGGCTCAGACGTTCTCATCATCCCTGAGACTTACTGAGGCACTCTTTGGGGACAGAATGCGGAGGGGGAACGTGGGGTGGGGCAGGTAGGCCCTAGGACTAGCATTTCCCCTCTGGGAATATGAAACTCCTTCCCCAGGACTCCCCTGATGGTCTCAGAAGACGCCCTTTGTCTCAGTCTCTTATTTCGTCTCTCCCTGACTCCACCCAAGGGAGTACATCTGCCACATCTACTCACCCACAAGCCCTAAGCATTAGGTGGAGCTGTTTTTTGCTTGTCAGCATCCGTACCTTATGCACATCTAAACACATTATTCTTCTGGATCCCCATTACTTGTTTTTCCTTCTTCTTCTTAATTTTATTTATTTATTTTTGGCTGTCCTGGGTCTTTGTTGCTGTGCCCCCAGGCTTTCTCCAGTCGTGGAGCTCAGGCTTCTCGTTGCGATGGCCTCTCTTGCTGCGGGGCCTGGGCTGTAGCGTGTGCAGGCTCGGCAGTTGTGGTGCAGGGGTTTAGCTGCCTGGAGGCCTGTGGGATCCTCTGGGACCAGAATTCTCAACCACTGGACCACCAGGGAAATCCCCCATTACCTTTTATATATCTGTGGTTACACTCATACACAAAATTAATAACTTAAACATATATATATGTGTGTGTATGTGTATACATATACCTGAATTTATATATGTCTATCATCAGAGTCACATAAATAACGCTTAAACGTTTAATATAATTCAGGGCAACAGACATTTATTGAACCAAAATATGTACTAGTCAGTGTCCTTAATCTCATGAAGTTCTCAAACTGTTAGTTCAATTTTCATCACATCATAATACTTTCCCAGAACACATTTAATAAGTGCTTTTGTATGCTGTTGACAAAGATAAACCTATTCACACCAAAATAAACCACTTATTCCATGTTTTCTAGTCCAGACACTCGGGAGACCAATTGACTATCTTAATTGTTCCTTTCTGCATCTAACTTTATTCATTTCAACTCTTTTCATATTCTCTGTTTTATTTCCCTAGGACTTAAGGTTTTAGATATTAACACAAGGAAGCTAGCCTTCTTCAAGAGCCCACACTTGGAATATTTATTAAGAGCTCTGTTCTCATGTAAATGCCATAAAAGCAGTTAGAGAATGCTTCTTGCTCAGTTAAAGAAAGAGAAATCCACCTTCAATTGGTAACTTTCTATAGTCTTTCAGGACACAGAGGTTATTTAAAATATTCAGTAAAAGTACAAAGAGTCCTTGGGGCAGCCAAAGAAGATAAAAGAATTCTCAGCACACTGTATACCTTCAGAAGAGAAATATTAAGAGTAAAAAATAGTTTCCCACCTCAGTCATTCTTTGGGATTGATAGTTAATTCCTGATGGTCTCCCAGAAGAGAGGAAGGGGAGAAAAGGAATGTACTTGACTCCTGTAACAGTGATTATTCATAGCTCTTTCCCTCATAAAGCAATAGACCATTAGATCTTCCATAAAATTCCTTTCAGTAATTTAATGGTAGGGCTTCCCCAATGGCTCAGACAGTAAAGACTCTCCCAGCTACACAGGAGATCCGAGTTTGATACCTGGGTTGGGAAGATACCCTGGAGAAGGAAATGGTACTCCACACCAGTATTCTCTCCTGGAGAATTCCATGGACAGAGGAATCTGGCGGGTTACAGTCCGTCAAAGAATCGCAGAGTCGGACACAACTGAGCGACTAACAACGTTAACTTTCTGCATTTTATAATTCATGTTTTTTAACCAAGAAAATAAAAACAAAAGTATACTTTACAATAATTCATCCCACATATTTTTTATTAACTTTCCAATTCTAAAGCTTTCATTCGCCTATAAAAATTACATAGACCATTTTGAAAGTCTTCTGAGTGTCATTATTGAAACTGGAAGTTTCTTGACTGCCACCTGCTGGTAAGAAAAAACTGACAGCATTTTAAAAGTTTCACATTTTCTCTGATTTTCTGGTTCAGGCTGTAAATATTTTAACATTTTCTTTTTAAGTGGAATACTGGACATATAGAACATTTTCTATGTCTAAACTCAAATTAATTGACTGTGTGTTACTAGAGTTTTTAAACATAAATCAAATATGATTTTTACTTTTTCCAATTTAACACTTTTTTAGTATTATTACTAGAAATCGCACAGATGGATTATAGCAGCTAGATTTAAAGTTTATTTTTTTACAGACATGGAAGCTAGTCTAACTGATGATGAAATGAGAGGTCACTTCAAGATTAGCCAGTGAAATCAAACAAAAAACATACAGTGAAACACTGATGGGGGATGTCGTTCAGTCTGTTTTCACCAACAAATAAACCGTGAAGACGAAACAACTCTAGTAAGAGGTAGAGTACACAGTGGCCAACGTAACCAGAATTTTCCAGGTAAGACATTAGCCTCAGGGGGCACATCTACACATTCACTGTTCGCATGTCAGAAGCAGTCAGTTGTTTGTAATCAGTGAAACATACCTGGCTTAAAATGTGGTAAGGAGTGAACTCCGGGCCATGTGTCCTCATTGGGCGTTCCAAGAACCTAGTGGAGAGCAGGAAATTGTGGAGACAGACTTATTATTTCCAAAGCACTCAAGATTCTCCAGTGTAGAAAACAATACACTGCATATGATGAAACTCTTGATTCTTTTTTTTTTTCCGTTATTGTGTGCCAGGTATTTTATTTCAGGAAAAACAGCTAAAGAGCCACCCGAGTCGAATGTCTGTGTTTTAACAAATGCAGCTAAATGCGGTAAGGCAAGTTAAATCTGCTGTTTTATCAACTCCAAACTTAAGAAGTAGGCCTGGGACGCAAAGGATGAGCTGCCATCTTCACAGACCTGAATAAAGTATGTATGTGCCCCTCATGACTCTTTCAAGGGCTTTTGTCCTTCACGGCAGTATCAGACATGTCATCATTTAACAGTGCTAAGAATTCTGTAACTTCTTCCCCCACATCTGCTCTCTGGGCAGCAGAATGTTTCAAGGAAACAGGACAGACAGCTTAGGACGCTTACATTCTCCACTGGCCGCCCTATTTGTTATAGTTAACAGCTTTAGTCTTGTGACACAGTTTCCTCACCCCCAAATACTGTTCTCCCTATACTATCTTTTCCTTTCCACACTTTCAGTTTCTTTCCCCATGCTGCTGCTGCTGCTGCTGCTAAGTCGCTTCAGTCGTGTCCGACTCTGTGTGACCCCATAGACGGCAGCCCACCAGGCTCCCCCATCCCTGGGATTTTCCAGGCAAGAACACTGGAGTGGGTTGCCATTTCCTTCTCCAATGCATGAAAGTGAAAAGTGAAAGTGAAGTCGCTCAGTCATGTCCGACTCTTCGCGACCCCATGGACTGCAGCCCACCAGGCTCCTCCATCCATGAGATTTTCCAGGCAAGAGTACTGGAGTGGGGTGCCATTGCCTTCTCCATCCATGGTCAACTACAAATTGGCATTTGCCAAGCTTCCCTGGTGGCTCAGATGGTAAAGAATCTACCTGCAATGTGGGACACCAGGGTTCAATCCCTGGATTGGGAACATCCCCTGGAGGAGGGCATGGCAACCCACTCCAGTATTCCTGCTTGGAGAATCCCATGGATGGAGGAGCCTGGAGCACTGTAGTCCATGGGGTCGAAAAGAGTCAGACACCACTGAACGACTAAGTATACAGCACAGCACAAGAGCACTGCCAGTGACTGAACAACAAGGGCGTCTGCCATCTGCCTCTGTGGAGACTGAACCCTGTGCTGTGGCTGTTGACCTTCAACACCCCTGAAGGAGTTCAGGGTGGAGTGAGGCACTCTGTGCTCCAGGGAATCTGCTGGGACAGGGCTTTAGATAGTTGGGTATTTTCAGGAACTGAATTCATAATCCCAATCCTTACATCTCTTCATATCTAGAAAAATCACTAAATCCCTTCACGGTGATGTCAGCTCCTGGTGACTGGCAGAAAACCTCTTGTACAGTAAGCGCTTGATTGCATTGAGCTCCCCCTTCACCAGAACCTCATATACTGACCTTCCCCCACTGCCTCCTTGGAGCGGTCTCTCAGAGCCATCAGAGGTGCTGCCTCCTGGGCTGGTTTTGTCCTCATTTTGTCCCGAATAAAACTTAACGTGTGGCTCTCAAGTTGCGCATCCTTTTAGTCGACCGTCTACTTTTCTATCCCCACGTCCACTTAATAAATATTCACAACATGAAAGTTGAGAATTACGTTTTATTTGGTGGAATTTTTAGGACTTCAAGCCCAGGAGACAGCATCTCAAGTGAGCCTGAGAGGACTGCTCCAAGGAGACAAGGGGATGCTGGGGGAAGAGTCAGGTTATGTAGAAGTTTTACAACAAAAGTCAAGGAGTCTGAACTTCAAAAGTTTTTGTTTTTTTTGCAAATTAAAGAAAACCAAATATCCCAAGTTAAGGAATTTAGTGCTTTTCTCTGTATGCTGCTGCTGCTGCTAAGTCGCTTCAGTCGTGTCCGACTCTGTGTGACCCTATAGACGGCAGCCCACCAGGCTCCGCTGTCCTTGGGATTCTCCAGGCAAGAACACTGGAGTGGGTTGCCATTTCCTTCTCCAATGCATGAAAGTGAAAAGTGAAAGTGAAGTCGCTCAGTCATATCTGACTCTTTGCAACCCCGTGGATTGTAGCCTACCAGGCTCCTCCATCCATGGGATTTTCCAGGCAAGAGTACTGGAGTGGGTTGCCATTGCCTTCTCCATTTCTCTGTATAGGAAGATACAAGAGTCTGGGCTCCCTGAAATCATTCCTTTCATATGCATCTCAGCGATCTGGGGCCAGAATCCTGTGTTTTCATATCCTGAATTTCCTCAGGGCTCCCTGTAGGGAGTGGCTGCAGTCAGATGGATGCCAGAAGGCAAGTATTCCTTCCATCCTGAGTTCCCTCAGGGCTCACCAGCTCACCTTCCAAGGTGGCAGTAATTGCTGATGACTCTGACATCCTTGTTTACTGATATGGCAGGAAAAATTCCATTTCTCACCCACAGTGTTTGATTTGGTCAAAGTCATTAAAAGGCGGTTGCGGTTCATCTGTAACTGGGCATGCTCTTTTTGAATTTTGAGTTCCACCATCCATAGCTATTACACTCAGTGATCATGGTAGATCACTGATGGAGAGCAGTGAAGCTGAAAGGTTTAGGATCTCAGATTATGGAGACAGAACTGACCCCTTCAATCCCCTCCTTGCTAGCCATGGGACCTCACAGAGCTTCAATTTCCTGCTTTGTAAACCGGGGTGATAATGAAGGAGGAAACAGACAGAACAGGCTCTGTCTGGAAAGCAGGACTCCATCTTGGGCCGGACTGTGGACTTTGAGCTATATGCCCAGTATCTATGGAAACGACAACCAACGGGAAAACCAGGTCCCCAGAAGGAAGAGCCCCAGGGCTCCTGCCTAGACTGTCCATTGCCTAAAAGAATACCCTAATTATCTGTGTAACCGAATAGAATCATACATTCTATTATGCTTATTGGGGTATGACCACAGGCTGACCGATAACTGTCCACTGTTAACCACCTAGGCTTAAGGCATATGAATCATGGGTTAACTTTGATTATATCTTTCTTTTTCCTTTGTTCAGACTAGTTTCAGGGAATTTGGGGGGTGGGTTTGGGAACGTACACTTAGGGTATATAAGGTTTTCACAAATACTGGTTGGGGTCCTTAGCTAAGAGAAGACTCTGCCTTGGACCCGCTGGTGTAATAAACAGCACTCCATTATCTGCAGCATTCTGAATGAGTTTGTTTCCCGGAACGCGTGACTACAACAATAACAGCAACTTCATCACCTGTGGCAGAACACGCCCTGGCATGCGGTAAGCACTACGTAAGAATTAGATGCTATTCAAAGCAGTCTTAGAAAACGGGTCAGGTCAAGGAGGTCTGGGCAATGGGGCAGAAACCAGCCCACCCACTTTTTCCATAGGGATCCCCTGATCTGGGGAGACAGTGCCAAATGTGTAACTCAAAACTATGATAGGCCAATATGGACAACCAAATGAGTTAGGAAGGGGAAGATATAAAGGCAGAAGCTGGCAAAACTGGAGATGTGGCAGACATCATGGGAGGAAATGATGCCTACTCACTTCATCTCTGGGGATTAGCAGGTTCTACTAGGAGGTAAGGAAACACAGAGTTCTGACTATTCATGCATTGATTTTCTAGGGGGTAAGGGCTGTGATGGGCTTCGCTGGTGGCTCAGACGGTAAAGAATTCACCTTCAGTGTGGGAGAGCTGGGTTCAATGCCTGGGTTGGTGATATCCTCTGGAGGAGGGCATGGCAATTCACTCCAGCATTCTTGCCTGGAGAATCCCACGGACAGAGGAGCCTGGAGGGCTACAGTCCATGGGGTCGCAAAGAGTCAGACATGAATGAAGCGACTTAACATGCATGCACACAAAGGCTGTGATGGCAAAGGGGAGCTGCACTCACTGCTTCCTGCTCTGACGAATTAGGGTTAGACACAGGTATTCCATTCCTCTTGAAACACTGGGTTTGGGGGATCAGACAATACAATTCTTGCAAGCACTAATTAACACTAATATTCATAGGGACTAAATCTGATAAACAGAGTGCCTGATGAACTTTGGACAGAGGTTCGTGACATTGTACAGGAGACAGGAATCAAGACCATCACCAAGAAAAAGAAATGCAAAGAGTCAAAATGGCTGTCTGGGGAGGCCTTACAAATAGCTGTGAAAAGAAGAGAAGCGAAAAGCAAAGGAGAAAAGGAAAGATTATACCCATTTGAATGCAGAGTTCCAAAGAATAGCAAGGAGAGATAAGAAAGCCTTCCTCAGCGATCAATGCAAAGAAATAGAAGAAAACAACAGAATGGGAAAGACTAGAGATCTCTTCAAGAAAATTAGAGATACCAAGGGAACATTTCATGCAAAGATGGGCTCAATAAAGGACAGAAATGGTATGGACCTAACAGAAGCACAAGATATTAAGAAGAGGTAGCAAGAATACACAGAAGAATGGTACAAAAAAGATCTTCATGACCCAGATAATCATGATGGTGTGATCACTCATCTAGAGCCAGACATCCTGAAATGCAAAGTCAAGTGGTGCTTATGAAGCATCACTATGAACAAAGCTAGTGGAGGTGATGGAATTCCAGTTGAACTATTCCAAATCCTGAGAGATGATGCTGTGAAAGTGTTGCACTCAATATGTTAGCAAATCTGGAAAACTCAGCAGTGGCCACAGGACTAGAAAAAGGTTTTCATTCCAATCCCAAAGAACGGCAATGCCAAACAATGCTCAAACTACTGCACAATTGCACTCATCTCACACGCTAGTAAAGAAATGCTCAAAATTCTCCAAGCCAGGCTTCAGCAATATGTGAACCGTGAACTTCCAGATGTTCAAGCTGGTTTTAGAAAAGGCAGAGAAACCAGAGATCAAATTTGAAAAAGCAAGAGGGTTCCAGAAAAACATCTATTTCTGCTTTATTGACTATGCCAAAGCCTTTGACTGTGTGGATCACAATAAACTGTGGAAAATTCTGAAAGAGATGGGAATACCAGACCACCTGACCTGCCTCTTGAGAAACCTGTATGCAGGTCAGGAAGCAACAGTTAGAACTGGACATGGAACAACAGACTGGTTCCAAATAGGAAAAGGAGTACATCAAGGCTGTATATTGTCATCCTGCTTATTTAACTTATATGCAGAGTACGTCATTAGAAACACTGGGCTGGAAGAAGCACAAGCTGGAATCAAGATTGCCGGGAGAAATATCAAAAACTCAGATATGCAGATGACACCACCCTTATGGCAGAAAGTGAAGAAGAACTAAAGAGCCGCTTGATGAAAGTGAAAGAGGAGAGTGAAAAAGTTGGCTTAAAGCTCAACATTCAGAAAACTAAGATCATGGCATCATGAAGTCCCATCACTTCACGGCAAATAGATGGGGAAACAGTGGAAATAGTGGCTGACTTTTTTTGGGGGCTCCCAAATCACTGCAGATGGTGACTGCAGCCATGAAATTAAAAGACAGTTACTCCCTGGAAGGAAAGTTAAGACCAACCTAGATAGCATATTAAAAAGCAGAGACATTACTTTGCCAACAAAGGTCTGTCTAGTCGAGGCTGTGGTTTTTTCCAGTGGTCACGTATGGATGTGAGAGTTGGACTATAAAGAAAGCTGAGTGCCAAAGAATTGATGCTTTTGAACTGTGGTGTTGGAGAAGACTCTTGAGAGTTCCTTGGACTGCAAGGAGATCCAACCAGTCCATCCTAAAAGAGATCAGTCCTGAGTGTTCATTGGAAGGACTGATGTTGAAGCTCAAACTCCAATACTTTGGCCACCTGATGTGACGAGCTGACTCATTTGAAAAGACCCTGATGCTGGGAAAGATTGAGGGAAGGAGGAGAAGGGGACAACAGAGGATGAGATGGTTGGATGGCATCACCAACTCAATGGACATGAGTTTGAGCAAACTCCAGAGATAGTGAAGGACAGAGAACCCTGCAGCCCATTGGTTGCAAAGAGTTGGACACGACTTAGGGACTGAACAACAGTAACAACCAAGTCTTATAAACAATGGCTAGTACAGCCAGAATGTGAAATTTGTTCTCACTCCTAATAAAGGTATAATTGATACCCTGACTGTACCTGCATCTACAATGTTACAAAGCTTTTTCACTGGCATTATCCTCCTCCATAACCAGTGTTTCGTTTCAAAGTGATAATACCATGGTCATCTCACAAAAATCACCTGCAAAGAAAAAATACATTAGACTTTCTTTTTCAGTCATTAGAACATTGACTGGTGAGATTTAAAGTCACAAAAAAATATTCCCCTGTCTACAACTACTAGGCCATTTGCACAGGAGACGGAAAGTGGGCAAAGGAAAAGAAGAATTAGAAGTCAACGTTGCTTCTGCAGGAAACACTGCCCATGGCAAAGCACTGAAAATACAATATTCTCAGGCATCAATCATAAAGGCAAGACTGACAAGTTCAAGGACATCAGACCATATATAAGGACCACTGAAAACCTTTCAATGGCTCAAGCTCTACAACAGCAGCCAGTATATTACAGTGAAACTTGTGCCGTTGTTATTGTTCTTCAATTACTAAGTTGTGTCAACAGTTTGTGGACCCACGGACTGCAGCATACTAGGCTCCTTTGTCCTTCACTATCTCTTGGATAAGTGAGAGTTTGCTTAGATTCATGTCCATTGAGTCAGTGATGCTATCCAACAATTTCATTCTCTGTGGCCCTCTTTTCCTTTTGCCTTCAATCTTTCCCAGCATCAGGGTCTTTTCCAGTGAATCAGCTCTTTGCATCAGTTGGCCAAAGTATTGGAGCTTCAGTATTAGTCCTTCCAATGAATTTTCAGGGTTGATTTCCTCTAGGATTGACTGGTTTGTTCTCCTTGCTGTCCAGGGGACTCTGAAGAGTCTTCTCCAACACCACAGTTCAAAAGAATCAGTTCTTAGACAGTCAGCCTTCTTTATGGTCCAACTCTCACATTTGTACTAAAGAGGAAAAGTTAAAATTTTACCTCCTTCTCCTTCTGCCTCTGTAATTCAGCTTGCTCCTTGCAAAGTCTAGATGATGTAGGTCTCAGAAAGTGGGGACTCACAATACTAGGAACTGGAGCCTATCTCACCAACCCTTGTCCTGCTCTTTGCAATGCCCCTAGCCCCTGCAAACCCACCTGCTTAATCATGCCTGTCTGGGTGAATAAGATCTCTGTAACCCCTTTGTTCGGGGCTCAGAGCTTGTAGTGTTAACTCATAATAAACCTGAGTTCTCCAATTCTCCTAGTGTGGTGCTTGGTTTCTGGAGTACTGGTTTCTGCAACATTTTTGGAGGCCCCAGTGATTCCAACCACGCCTGCCCCTTGAGCCGGGCAGACTGGTGGCTCGGCTGGACCGGATCGGAGGAGCCAGGAGACGAACAAGGAGGCATGCCACCCGCTGGTATTCGCGTTCTCTTTCGGACCGGCGTTCTGACTCTCTGGATGGTCGAGCGCTGACTGGACTTATTAAAGGGACGGACCAACTCACCAGGAATGGCCACAGGATCAGGTAAAGCCCTGGGGCCAGTCCCTAGTCAGGAGGTCCTACCCCGACGGGTAGAAGAGGAGACGGATCACTTCCTTGGAGCTCTCAGGAAGGGAGCATCAGATAGGGAGACCTGGGGCCTCCGGAAAAGGGAGGTATCATGACCTCTGAGTGGTTGTGTATGCGTGATTGCTGACTGAAGGAAGTGAAAGTGAGCTCCACAGTCCTCAGGCTATGGAGCCTGTAAGGGTCTAAAACCTGTGGTCCCGTGATGACCTCATAAGGCTGAAAGGCAGTACCAGCCTCTGGGGGATTTGATCCCTCCCTATGAGGCTGATCCGGGTTGGGGGTTTATACTGACCTCCCAATGCTAAGAGGTGTCTTAAGTCTCCTTTGGGAGAGCGGCCAGGCAGACGAAAAATGAACGGGAATGAGTGTGCAGCCTGATCCGCTTGTGCTTCAGGGCCTTCGTGGCTACAGAGTCCGAGTGGGCCCTAGCTTGCGGTTCCGTGGTGACCTCACACGGCTCAAGGCCGTGTCTGCCTCTGGGGGACCCAGAGAGACAAATCCAGATCAGAGGTTTACACTGATTCGCCAATGCTAAGAGGGATCTACATTCCCCCCAGGGATGCGGCCAAGTGGGCACCTGAATGGTCTCCTTCTTTGAGGGGGCACCCACCCTTGTCTGTCTTTGCACCACCGACTCAGGGTGGGAAACACAGGGAGGGAGAAATTAGTCAGTTCAGTTCAGTCGCTCAGTCGTGTCCGACTCTTTGTGACCCCATGAATCGCAGCACGCCAGGCCTCTCTGTCCATCACCAACTCCCAGAGTTCACTGAGACTCATGTCCATCGAGTCAGTGATGCCATCCAGCCATCTCATCCTCTGTCGTCCCCTTCTCCTCCTGCCCCCAATCCCTCCCAGCATCAGAGTCTTTTCCAATGAGTCAACTCTTCACATGAGGTGGCCAAAGTACTGGAGTTTAAGCTTTAGCATCATTCCTTCCAAAGAAATCCCAGGGCTGATCTCCTTCAGAATGGACTGGTTGGATCTCCTTGCAGTCCAAGGGACTCTCAAGAGTCTTCTCCAACACCACAGTTCAAAAGCACCAATTCTTCAGCTCTCAGCCTTCTTCACAGTCCAACTCTCACATCCATACATGACCACTGGAAAAACCATAGCCTTGACTAGATGGACCTTTGTTGGCAATGTCTCTGCTTTTGAATATGCTATCTAGGTTGGTCATAACTTTCCTTCCAAGGAGTAAGCGTCTTTTAATTTCATGGCTGCAGTCACCATCTGCAGTGATTTTGGAGCCCAGAAAAATAAAGTCTGACACTGTTTCCCCATCTATTTGCCATGAAGTGATGGGACCAGATGCCATGATCGTAGTTTTCTGAATATTGAGCTTTAAGCCAACTTTTTCACTCTCCTCTTTCACTTTCATCAAGAGGCTTTTTAGTTCCTCTTCACTTTCTGCCATAAGGGTGGTGTCATCTGCATATCTGAGTTTTTGATATTTCTCCCGGCAATCTTGATTCCAGCTTGTGCTTCTTCCAACCCAGCGTTTCTCATGATGTACTCTGCATATAAGTTAAATAAGCAGGGTGACAATATACAGCCTTGATGTACTCCTTTTCCTATTTGGAACCAGTCTGTTGTTCCATATCCAGTTCTAACTGTTGCTTCCTGACCTGCATATAGGTTTCTCAAGAGGCAGGACAGATGGTCTGGTATTCCCATCTGTTTCAGAATTTTCCACAGTTTATTGTGATCCACACAGTCAAAGGCTTTGGCATAGTCAATAAAGCAGAAATAGATGCTTTTCTGGAACTCTCTTGCATTTTCCATGATCCAGTGGATGTTGGCAATTTGATCTCTGGTTCCTCTGCCTTTTCTAAAACCAGCTTGAACATCTGGAAGTTCACGGTTCAAGTATTGCTGAAGCCTGGCTTGGAGAATTTTGAGCATTACTTTACTAGCGTGTGAGATGAGTGCAATTGTGCGGTAGTTTGAGCATTCTTTGGCATTGCCTTTCTTTGGGATTGGAATGAAAACTAACCTTTTCCAGTCCTGTGGCCACTGCTGAGTTGTCCAAATTTGCTGGCATATTGAGTGCAGCACTTTCACAGCATCATCTTTCAGGATTTGGAATAGCTCAACTGGAATTCCATCACCTCCACTAGCTTTGTTCGTAGTGATGCTTTCTAAGGCCCACTTGACTTCACATTCCAGGATGTCTGGCTCTAGGTCAGTGATCACACCAGAGTTATTATCTGGGTCATGAAGATCTTTTTTGTACAGTTCTTCTGTGTATTCTTGCCACCTCTTCTTAATATCTTCTGCTTCTGTTAGGTCCATACCATTTCTGTCCTTTATCGAGCCCATCTTTGCATGAAATATTCCCTTGGTATCTCTAATTTTCTTGAAGAGATCTCTAGTCTTTCCCATTCTGTTGTTTTCCTCTATTTCTTTGCAGTGATTGCTGAGAAAGGCTTTCTTATCTCTCCTTGCTATTCTTTGGAACTCTGCATTCAGATGCTTATATCTTTCCTTTTCTCCTTTGCTTTTCGCTTCTCTTCTTTTCACAGCTATTTGTAAGGCCTCCCCAGACAGCCACTTTGACTTTTTGCATTTCTCTTCCATGGGGATGGTCTTGATCCCTGTCTCCTGTACAATGTCACGAACCTCATTCCATAGTTCATCAGGTACTCTATCTATCAGATCTAGGCCCTTAAATCTATTTCTCACGTCCACTGTATAATCATAAGGGATTTGATTTAGGTCATACCTGAATGGTCTAGTGGTTTTCCCTACTTTCTTCAATTTCAGTCTGAATTTGGCAATAAGGAGTTCATGATCTGAGCCACAGTCAGCTCCTGGTCTTGTTTTTGCTGACTGTATAGAGCTTCTCCATCTTTGGCTGCAAAGAATATAATCAGATTTTGGTGTTGGCCATCTGGTGATGTCCATGTGTAGAGTCTTCTCTTGTGTTGGTGGAAGAGGGTGTTTGCTATGATCCATGCATTGTCTTGGCAAAACTCTATTAGTCTTTGCCCTGCTTCATTCCGTATTCCAAGGCCAAATTTGCCTGTTACTCCATGTGTTTCTTGCCGTCCTACTTTTGCATTCCAGTCCCCTATAATTAAAAGGACATCTTTTTGGGGTGTTAGTTCTAAAAGGTCTTGTAGGTCTTCATAGAACCGTTCAACTTCAGCTTCTTCAGCATTATTGGTTGGGGCATAGACTTGGATTACCATGATATTGAATGGTTTGCCTTGGAAACGAACAGAGATCATTCTGTTGTTTTTGAGATCGCATCCAAGTACTGCATTTCGGACTCTTTTGTTGACCATGATGGCTACTCCATTTCTTCTAAGGGGTTCCTGCCCACAGTAGTAGATATAATGGTCATCTGAGTTAAATTCACCCATTCCAGGCCATTTTAGTTCGCTGATTTCTAGAATGTCGATGTTGACTCTTGCCATCTCCTGTTTGACCACTTACAATTTGCCTTGATTCATGGACCTAACATTCCAGTTTCCTATGCAATATTGCTCTTTACAGCATCGGACCTTGCTTCTATCACCAGTCACATCCACAGCTGAGTATTGTTTTTGCTTTGGCTTCATCCCTTCATTCTTTCTGGAGTTATTTTTCCACTGATCTCCAGTAGCATATTGGGCACCTACCGACCTGAGGAGTTCCTCTTTCAGTATCCTATCATTTTGCTTTTTCATACTGTTCATGGGGTTCTCAAGGCAAGAATACTGAAGTGGTTTGCCATTCCCTTCTCCAGTGGACCACATTCTGTCAGACTTCTCCACCATGACCCGCCCTCTACTTTGGACTGACTCCCTGAGCTGACATCTAAGAGATTAAGTTTTCCTGAAAACCCTGCCAGGTAGATTACATTTGTTAACATGGGAGGTTCCTCTAAGCCAACAGTTTTAGGTTTCATGATAACTTTAAGAAGGGCTTTGCAGGAGATTGGAGAACGCAATGGCATACCACTCCAGTACTCTTGCCTGGAAAATGCCATGGACAGAGGAGCTGCATTCAAGTTGGCCCCCAGGAAGCTTCAGAACTTATGTGAGCTCGATCGGCCAGCCACTGACATTGGATGGCCACCAGAGGGCACTCTCGACCTGCCCGCTGTCCCAGCAGTGCACCAGGGTGTCCCTGGGAGTCCAGGACATCCAGGTCAGCTTCCACACATAGACTCCTGGCTTCTAAGAGCACAGAACCTGCCCCCCTGGGCAAGAGTCTGCACTAACAGACAGGCACAGAGTAGGGTATTTGTGACCCAACCACTCAGAAAAAAGAAAAAAGGAAGAAACCTATATTCCAGGGCAATCCCATAGAAGACCCACTGCTGCCCCCGCCATATGCTCCCCTGACTCCACAAGCCCGGGCACAGCCAGTGCTGGACCCACTGCCAGACAGTCCGCCTCCCACCATGTCCCCTGAACCACCTCATGAGCAAGACTCCAGCCCCGAGCCAGTAGGGACGCGGCTCTGCTCAGCCAACCATCTAACCAGTTGGTCGCGTCCCATCAGATGCCACTGCAAGAAACTCGAGGTCCTCAGCAAGTGAACAGGGCTGGCTCAGTCCAGCTGGTCACTCCCTCCTCTATCAAGCCCTTCAGCACTACTGATCTCCTAAACCAGAAACACCATGACCCAGCATACTCTGATAAACCACAGACCATGACGGACCTCCTACAGTCCACTTCCACACCCATCAGCCCTCACGGGATGCCTGTCACCAGCTCTTTATGCCTCTCTTCACCACTGGGGAAAGGCGAAGCATCTCGACAGAAGCCCAAAAATGGCTCGGAGGTCAAGCCACCACAGCGGTCTTAGATATGGAAGGATGGGCATGAGAGGCAATGCCGGAGATAAGACCTCGTTGGGACTTCCATACCAGAGAGGGACAAGAAACCTGGGGTCAACATATGATGCCCTTCTACAGGTACTTCGAGCGGGAGCCAGAAAGCCCACCAATATGTCCTAACTGACAACAGTAATCCAAAAAGGGGATGAGACCCCCCACTGATTTCTATGAAAGACTGCGTGAAACATTCAGACATACACCCCCTCTGACCCTGAGACAACCAAGAATCAACGGATGATGAAGGCTGCCTTTGTGGCTCAATCCTGTGCAGACATCCAACGAAAGCTCCAAAAGCTGGAAGGCTTCAGTGGGATGAATGCCACACAGCTCCTGGAGGTAGCAAATAAAGTCTCTGTGGACTGAGACCGTGAACCCCAACGAGAAGCAGATAAAAAATGAAACAGAAAGCGGCCCTGCTAGCAGCGGCATTGAGGAGCTCAGATCCAGAGGAACAGACCATTCCCTCGTGGAAAGGGGAAACTAAGCAGAGACCACCACTACGCTACGACCAGCGCGCCCACTGCAGAGAGACTGGACCCGGGAGGAATGAGTGCCCTAATCGCAGAGGGACATCTAAGGGTCAAAGAAGTTCAGTCCATCCAACAACGAAAGGTACCAGCCTGAGCCGGCTGTCCAAAACCTGATCGGCCAGAGCAGAATCAGACGAGGGGAGACCAGGCTCCCTGATCCTGGACCCCTGGGAGCCCATGATCACGATGAAAGTTGGGGGCCTATCAATGACTTTTACGGTGGACACCGGAGCTGAACACTCTGTGGTAACCACACCTGTGGCTCCCTTCACAGGCCAAACAGCAACTGTTTTGGGGCCACAGGGGCCATGGCAGCCCTCTCATTTTGCAAGGCCCATTCGTGTCAGCTAGGGGGCCATCTGGGGACTCATGAATTTCTGTCCTTACCGGAATGCCTCATTCCCCTGCTGGGTGAGACTTACTGACAAAGCTGGGGGTGCAAATCACCTTTGCCCCCAGAAGGCCCACAAGCCTCACCCTGGGGAGCCAATCAGCTCTGATCATGGCTGTGGCCATGCCCAGGGAAGATGAATGGTGTCTCTATTCCTCAGGGAGGGAACAAATAAATCCCCCAGCCTACCAAAAGAATTCCCTGATGTCTGGGCAGATAAAGGGCCCCAAGGTTTGGCCAAAAACCATGCCCCTGCTGTAGTGGACCTGAGGCCAGTCCTTCTGTCCACTCCTGCTGGACAGAAACGATATCCAGGACCACGGGAGGCATGCCTGGGAACGCAGGACCACACCCAGCACCTACGAGATGCCGGGATTCTAATCGAAAGGCAGTCTCCCTGGAGCACTCTGCTCTTGCCAGTCAAAGGGTCTAGAAGCAATGACTACTGCCCTGTCCAGCACCTCCGCACCATCAACAGTGCAGTGGTCACCATCCACCCAGTGGTCCCAGATCCCTACACTCTCCTGAGTCTCTTACCCGCTCAGGCAAGCTGGCTCACCTGCCTTGATCTCAAGGACGCCTTCTTCTGCCTGTCACCAGCCAGCCAGCCCTTGTTTGCCTTTGAGTGGGAGGACCCACACACCGGGAGAAAGAAACAGCTGACTTGGACTTGATTGCCACAAGGCTTCAAAAACTCACCTGCCCCGTTTGGTGAAGCTCTGGCTGCAGGCCTTGCTACCTTTCCCGAAGAAACTTTCAATTACACCTACTCCAGTACGTGGATGACCTGCTGCTAGCCAGTCCCGCCCAAGGGGACTGCTGGAGAAGCACCAAAGCCCCACTGGCCCTACTCTCCACCACATGGTACAAGGTGTCATGGAAAAATGCTCAGACCGGCAGACAGGAGGTCAAGTACCTGGGGTTTGTCATCTAAAAGGGAGTCGGGCGCTTGGACATGAGAGGAAGCAAGCCATCTGTTCAATACCTTGGCCGAACAGCAAGAAAGAAGTCCGCGAGTTCCTTGGGGCTGCCGGATTCTGCTGAATCTGGATACCGGGTTTCTTTGAAATTGCCAAGCCTTTGTTTACAGCCACAGCAGGGTCTGGTAAGGACCCCCTAGAGTGGGGACCTCAACAGGAAAAGGCCTCCGAGGAGACAAAGAGACTCTTGACCAGCGCTCCAGCATTAAGGCTGCCAGATGTGACATGGGACTTTAACCTCTTTGTACTTGAGAAAAACCCCACTGCACTGGTGGTCCTCACACAAACAGTTGGGCCACAGCAGCGCGAGGTGCATAGCTGCCAAAGAGACTGGATCCAGTGGCCGCAGGGTGGCCGGCATGCCTCCAGGCAGTAGCTGCTACTGTGGTTTTGGTCAGAGAAACAGATAAGCTTACTCTAGGACAAAATATAAATGTCTGCACTGATAACAGCCAGGGGCATAAGTGGCTGACCAGCTCCTGGGTGACTCGCTATCAAGGACTGCTTTGCGAAAACCCACAGGTCCAACTCGAGATTGTGCGGATGCTGAACCCCGCCAGATTTTTACCTGTGGAAGCGGGAACCCCTGACCATAACTGTGAGGAGCTTATGGTGAAATTGACTCAAGCAGGCCGGACCTGACGGACATTCCTCTCCAGAACCCAGAACTGGAACTGTTCACTGACAGAAGCAGTTTCATCAAGACGGGCAGTGCAGAGCAGGCTCTGCCATAGCAACAACTGGTGAGATAGCGAAAGCTGAGACCTTGCCACAAGGGTGGTCAGCACAGCAGCCTGAGCTGTGGGCACTCGCCCAGGCACTAAGGCATGCTGAAGGGAAATGAGTCAGCATCTATACTGGTTCAAGGTATGCCTTATGTACATGGAGCCATTTATAAAGAAAGGGGACTATTGACAGCAAGGGGAAAGGAGATTAAAAACCAAAAAGAAATGCTTCAGCTGTTAGAAGCAGTCTGGAAGCCTTCCCAAGTGACAGTCATCCATTGTAAAGGACATCAATGAGGAACTGATGCAATCAGCAAAGGAAACTGGTTGGCTGACCAGGCAGCCAAGGAGGCGGCGACCCAACCGATCCCCAGAGTTGGCCCCAGGTCAATCTTTAAGGTTCTCTTGGCACCAGAATTGCCTCCATCCCCGAGATACACCAAGGAAGATCAATGGGCTCTAAATGAAGGAGAATAAAAGAAAAAGAGGGCTGGTGGAAGCTCCCAGACCAAAGACTCTCTGTCCTCAGCAATATAACAATCCAGCTGGTAAAACAACACCATGAGACAACTCACTTAGGAAAAACTGCGCTGGAGAGTTTACTGAGCCACTACTTTGATTCCTCAGCTCCCAACCCTGTGTGTCCAGATCAGGGCCAGATGTGACTTGTGCGCAAAAACAACGCCAGCCAAGGATCTGGCTATAAGAATATCAATGGATTTTCACTGTCAACCCTGGACTCCATCGCTGACTGGTATTATTGCTGTGCTCTTTGCTACAGGACTAGTTTCAGTCACACCCCAGGACTGGAATTTGGGTCAGAAGCTGCAGTTAGCTGTCTGTTATGTCACTGTAGTGGGAAGCCTCATTCTTATTAGATGTCTCTTATGATCGATTCTCCCTACTAACTAAATAGCTCCACAGTATAGCTGACCTATCTTCACGATAGGCTCAGTTGCTATAGCATGACAACACAAAGATGGGGAGAAAACCTTTTGCTAGTGTTCAGTGATCTGTACAGCAAGGAAAAGGGCTTTCAAAGGACAGGAGAGAATACAGACATGGATAATAAGAGAGGGATTTAAGATCAAGAAAAACATTTAGCATATATAAAGTAGCAGCAAAGACCCAAATACCAGCTATTGGTACCAAATGGTCTCCCTTCCCTATATTCATACATACACAGCTCCCAGAAGGTATCTCTGTGATTTCCTGGACTTTTAAGCCTCTGTTAAGAAAAAAACAAGGGACTATCTTACTCTCTCGGTAGAAGTTGACACTATTTGACCCCGAGGAACTATGATTTTTTTTAACCATCATTGAAAATAACATTTTCAAATAAAGTTTTCTAAATATTTTCATTGTAATTGTCAAGAGTTGATGCTTTCTTTTAAAATGCTCTGCCTAAAAAAAAAGATGTGATTTAAAATTGAATTAAACTTTAACAGAATAAGAACATATCCAACGTATCTTATAAACATGACCATTACTTCCGTTTATCACACGGCTCACAGGGGAAGGACGGACTGTGAGTTCAGGGTTAGTACAGGGAACTATATGCAGTGTCCTGGGATAAACCAGAAGAGGAACTATGACTTATGACATCAAACTTACTCATCTGGTCTCACCTATGTGCTGACAGGTACAGCCTAAATCCCACCTATCAGGTGGGCCTCTCTGATGGGCAGAGGAAGATGCTGAGAAAGAGTGGGCCTCTCTGCTCAAACACCTCCTTTACCAATAACAGAAGAAAAGTGAGTTCCTAACTTTCAGAGCTCAGAATGTTCTAAGTCTGTGAGAAACACTGAGTTGCGCTTCCACTAATTCTCACATTTGCTAGTCTTTGCTTTTGCACAGGTCCCAGAGCTGCTAAAACTGAGCTCCTGGGCTTCCTCGGAATAATACCTGTGGTTGAAATAGAACATGCATGTGTGCTCCGTTGTGTCTGACTCTTTGCCACCCCACAGACAGTAGCCTGCCAGGCTCCTCTGTCCATAGGATTTCCCAGGTGAGAATGCTGGAGTAGGTTGCCATGTCCTCCAGGGGATCTTCCTGATCCCCTGCAACCCCTGTATTGGCAGGTGGATTCTTTACCCTGGAGCCACCTGGGAAGCACTGAAACAGAACAAGGACTGCTAATAGCATTCCTGGACCCAGGGGTTAGGGAGGTCTCTAACCGAGACTCCAGTGCAGGGGAATTCTAGCATATCACACGAGACAAACCTAGCTATGTACGAGGCTGTCCTAAGGAAGTGATGAGCATGGGACGTTCTGGGGTCCCAGGTGGAATGCTCAGTTTTCCAAGCTTCGTCTTCTACAGTCATGTTGACGATTCCAAACTGACTTAGCAATGGGGCTAAGGGAATGGAGAACAATCGACTAAATTCCATGATTTTGAAACTGACTCTCCAAAAGTCCACGCGAACAGCGTCTCTACAATCACGACTGCTTCACAGCTGTGTGCTACTTTAGGTTCTGGAAGATGTTTTTTCTGGTTCCTCGGTGAGGAGTCCTCAATGCCAACTTGTGAAGAAGATTCACAGAACTCGGCTTGGATGTTACACACTCTGCTTGGAACAGATGGTATAAAGATCAAAGATGAGCCGAGGAGAAAGTAGAACTTCCTAACTCTCATCCTGTGAGTGCACTCCCTAGGAGAATAATGTATCAAAGTGGGTGGACCTGGAATTTAAGATCAAGCTGGTTTGATTAGGGAGACTATGCTTTTAAGAGCTGTGCCATTGCATGCCCTAGGGGCAGGGGGAGGTGATCAGAGAATGTGGCTCAGATGGTATTAAATCATTCACAGCCAACTAGCCAGTCTCTGGAAGGAGGTTCTGAGAATTAGGAGCAAGGCTTTTTTTTCATTCTCTCTCTCTAGTCCAACACACACAGGCTAGGTACCATTACCAATCTCTTCAGCATTTCATCAGTGAATACCTTGTATTTTCAGATGACACAAAACAGAAGGGATGTGTAATATTTTTTTTTAATGATTTATCTCTTTATTTATTCATTTTCGGTTGCGCTGGGTCTTCGCTGCTGCTGCACGCAGGCGTGCTCTTGTTGCTGGTGAGTGGGGGCTCCTCTCCAGTGGCAGGGGGCAGGCTTCTCATTGTGGTGGCTTGTCTTGTCAAGGAGTACAGGCTCCAGGCTCACAGGCTCACTAGTTGCGGCTTGCCGGCTCTAGAGCACAGGCTCAATAGTTGTGGCACATGGGCTTAATTGCTCCACAACACCTGGAATCTTCCCAGACCAGGGATTGAACCTGCAGTTCCCGCACCAGCAGGAAGACTTTACCACGGAGCCACCAGGGAAGCCTGGGCCGTGTCACATTCTGATGGCTGAGCCAGCGTCAAAAAAATATTTAAAGTAGGAACAAGTAGGAACAATGGGGTGAGATATGAGTCGAGGCCCAAGAAGGGCATGCGGATGACCAGAGCTGTAAAACATGGAGTAGACAGCTTCAGGAGGCTCCATCAGACCCCAGGCTTGGGCTGCGCCACATCTGGCCTGCAGACAGAACAAGGATCCAATTCTGTGTCCACAAGGCACAAGGGTTGTGCAGAGTGAACATCTGGTACAATGCTGCCACAGTCTGGGCCACGAGATGAGGTCACCTGTTTACATCTACCTGAGTTCGCATTTGGCCATAATGATAAACTGTAAGGCAGATGGGAGAAGTGAGCTGATAGGGATATATGTGAAAGTGGGTAGAGAAGGTATGGATGAAAGCGTATTTTCTAACCCTATTTTCTAACTCAAGTATATATCAAAGTCAGTCATTCTGCAGGGAACAAGTACAATCAATGGCTAATGTCAGAATACCTTCGGGTATCAACATAAGCAAAATATCTGCACGCATGTGGGGTGTGTGTGTGCTGTATCTGTGTATATACATACACAGACATACACACATAGAGTTTCTTTCCTCCATCATGCCTTATGCCTTACCTCTCTAGTCAAAACTATGGTTTATCCAGTAGTCATGTATGGATGTGAGAGCTGGATCATAAAGGAGGTGGAGTGCTGAAGAATTGATGCTTTTGAACTGTGGTGTTGGAGAAGACTCTTGAGAGTCCCCTGGACTGTAAGGAGACCAAACCAGTCCATCCTAAAGGAGATCAGTCCTGGGTGTTCATTGGAAGGACTGATGCTGAAGCTTAAACCCCAATACTTTGGCCACCTGATGTGAAGAACTGACTCATTGGAAAAGATCCTGATTCTGGGAAAGATTGAAGGCAGGAGGAGAAGGGGACGACAGAGGATGAGATGGTTGGATGGCATCACTGACTCCATGGACATGAGTTTGAGCAAGCTCCAGGAGATAGTGAAGGAAGCCTGGAGGTTGCAAAGGAATGATGACTTAGCAACTGAACAACAGCAAAAGTGCCGCTGGATAAGGGGTTAGTGTGCTAAGATGCTTCATTTTTGGCAGTGGCCACTGAGATGTGAGTTGAATGCGGGATTAGAAAAGCTGCTTTAACATGCTGTGTGATTCCAGGTTAGAGCAGCAGACTGCAGAGAGCTTCTGCAGATCAGGAAGCTTTACCTACGACTGGCCAGCAGAGGGAGCAGCTGGACCGTGGAAATGAAAAGCCACTGGGCCTTAGCTACAGAAAGCAGAAATCAGCAGCTCAACTGAAGTTGCTGGATTGAAAAAGATCATGTTTCCAAAATACCCTGTGGAGTTTCCAACACAGCAAAGGCTTAGATGGGAAGGAACTGAGATATGGAAAGGACGGCTCTTAAGAGTTTTATTTAAAATGGGTTCAATTCATGGGCTAGACTATACAGACCTGACTTAGTGGTGCTTGGCTGCACATGGAGTCATTCGGGAAGCATTAAAAAATACAGATTAAAAAAAAAAATTATGGAACTTCCCCGGTGGTCCAGTGGTTAAGACTTCACCTTCCAATGCAGAGGGTGTGCATTCAATCCCTGGTCAGGGAGCTAAGATGCCATATGCCTGATGGCCAAAGAACCAAAACATAAAAACAAACAAGATGCAACAAATTCAATAAAGACTTAAAAAGAAAAATGCTACAGACTGGGACCCACCTCAAAGGTTCTGGTTTAACTGGTCCAAGGTGCAGGCTAGGCATGTGGAATTTTCCAAACCTCCCCAGTGCTTCTAATGTTACAGCAATGGCTCAGCTTGCTGACTGGTCTTCATCGAACTAGGCCATCTCTCTGAGGCCCTCCGTTCAGTCAGACAGCATATAGGTTTATTTTTTTTTAAAGTCTTCAGCCTCAGTCCAGAGGGTTACGAAAGATTTTCAGTAGATGAATGAACAAAACAAGCAGTTGGCTCTTTATTAGAGAAATCAGAGGTTAACTTGCAGTTAAATTTGAGACTACTCCAGAAAGTGCTTTCAGAAACTGGAAAATTCTATAGCGAAAGGAATTTACAATATGTTTTCCTCCAACAAAAATTTTTTTTTTTATTTTTCTCTCTCTCTTTTCTCCTGCTATTCCGATTTCCTGTCCCTCTGGCCTCGGCGCCCTCATCGATCTCACTCTCATCTCAAGGCTTCTCTCTTCTTTTCACTGACTGATGATATTGTGACAGGGATCTGACAGGGCTGCAGAATGTCAGCCCCCTGCTGTGGGAGCCCCAGGGACACTGATGCGATGCTCAAGAGCCTGAGGGTGGAGGCTGCTGAGGCTGGAGGGGGCAATGTTGCCAAGCAGATGCAGCAGAATGAGGGTGACTGCCTGAGGTGGCTGCACAAAAAAGAAGGAGAAAAGCAGAATCCAGAGAGAGGCACCTGGTGGCAAGAACACTAGATGCCAGAGCCAAAGGGGCCCCCGGACTAGCAGCATCACCTTCGGAAGAAAGCTCAGTCCTTGCTCCTGACCTGAGGAGTTGGAATCTCTAGCTCAACACGAACCGTGCTTCCAACTTAAGTGTCAGCTGAGCCGCTTCGAAAGAAATCCTTCTAACTGAAATTTTCAACCAAAAAAAAAAAAAAAAAGTCCAAGCATTAGGCAGGAAGTTATCACCTCAGATATACCTTCATGTCCAGTTCCCATGGAAGATTATTTGTTCAGACAGCATTCAGAAGAGAGAGATGGGCGCCTCCCATCAGGAGCTCGTGCAGATGACAAAAACTGCACGGAGCGTGGCTCAGCGTTCTGTACGTCAGAGCTCGCCCACCAGCACCGGCTTTCCTGTCCTTACTTTAATAGTCTTATACCCTAGGTGTCTCTTACAGCAAGAGGCTTCAAATTATCTCTCAATACTGGCAGGATGTGAAGAACAATAATAATGAAAGAAATACTCCATTCATCCACTGATGTTCTTTACTTGGTCGGCAAACTTGAGGCCAATTAAAATCCGATGACAGACAAATGTGTCATATGTGACATAAAATACATGCCTAGATGGATTGTCATCTTCTTGCATGCAAGTAGTTTTCCTATTTACTGAGCACTGACTCTGCAAGCAGTGTGCTGATTACTGGGAGGCACAAAAATGTGTAACTACATTTTGCCCTTGAAAATGCAGTATTTTAAATATTCATTTTTATTACATTCACGTTAAAAAGGACAAAGCCGTTGAACCGATTCATAACACTAGGAAACTCTGACATCCTTGAGAGTATTTTAGAAAATAATATAATTTTCAAAACATCTTAGTGTGAAAGTATTAGTTTCCTGTGGATGCTGTAACACAGAGGAGGTGGCTTCAAGCAACAAGACATTTAATTCTCTCGAGGTTCTGGAGTCAAAAGTCAGAATCACTGGGCTGAAATAAAGATGTCCGCAGGGTTACCCTCCTTCTGGAGATTCCTGGGAAGAATTCTTCTCTTGCCTGACCCAGCTTCTGGTGGCTAAGGGCATTTTCCACTCTGATTTCTGCCTCAGTCTTCACACCGTCTTCTCTTCTGTATCCAATCTCCTTCTGGCTCTCTCTTAGAAAGACTGCTGACTGCACTGAGGCCCCTCCTGGATAATACAGGATAATCTCCCCATTTCAAGATCCTTAACTTAATCTCATCTACAAAACTCCATTTTCTAAATAAGGTCTAATTACAGGTCTGGGGATTGGGGGCTCATGTCCTTTGTTTTCGCTATGTAGCCTACTACAGAGTAGAATGACCGTTTACCAGATACTATTTCTAATGATACTCAAAGTGGAATTTCCACACATACAACATGAAGGAAACCCAGACGCTGTGGAACTATGTCTAATTGCAGCAATGACTTAACATAAACCGCCTGATTGTTTGCAACGTCACACCTATTATTTCATATGAGCCGTGATCAAGCCAATAAATAGGCTTATTTATCAAGCCAATAAATAAATAAAATAGGACAATATTGGCAACGCTGTGGGTGAGAAAACTGCACAGCGAGGCGCCTGCCTCAGTGTCCTTGAAGAGAGCAGCAGAGCCAGGACACAACCTGGATTTGGGTCTGGTGACCTTCTCACGTCGCTTGGACGCCAGGGCAAGACTGTTCACAAAACTGTTAATTCCCCTCAGCTGACCCCTAAAGCTCCTTACACACGCGAGACCAGCAAAGACTGGAGCCAGGCGACCTCTCCAGCTGTGTGGCCCCTTTCCTCCCAGCAGGCGCTGCCTATGCTTCTGCTGACCTACTGGACATACTGAGACGGGTTTCAAAGTCAAGGAGAGATGCTCTCATATAGCTGTGCTCAGTCGCTTCAGTCCTCTCTGACTCTGCGACCCCATGGGCTATAGCCCGTCAGGCTCCTCTGTCCATGGGATTCTCCAGGCAAGAACACTGGACTCGGTTGCCATGCCCTCCTCCAGGGGATCTTCCTGACCCAGGGATGGAACCCGGGTCTCTTATGTCTCCTGCAGTGGCAGCTGGTTCTTTACCACTAGCGCCACCATAGCTATTTACTAAGAAAATTGATTTTGTCATTTATTCTTACTCAACCCTGAGGATTGTTAATGAAGTGCTTATCCCTCAAAACCAAAAGAAAAAAAAAAAACAAAACCCTGTTATTTTTTTCTTTCTTTGGACCTAAAGAACAGAATTTTGTTTATATTAACATAATAAGCACCCGTGAGTTCATCACCCAAGACAAGAGCTAGAATATTTAATTAACAACTGCTACATCTAATCTTCAGGATTCCATGTGATCATCCAGCCTCCCCACCCTCACCGGCTGTAAGCTTCATCCTGAAGCACATTCATTACTATGCCATTCTTTGAAATGTAGTTTATTGTCCTTATAAAGATCATAACATATTTTTAATTATTTAAAAATTTCTAAACATAATATGTGAATACACGCATGCTCAATCATGTCTAACTCTTTGGGACCCTGTGGACTGTAGTCTGCCAGGCGCCTCTGTCCATGGGACTTTTCAGGTCAGAGTACTGGGGTGGGTTGCCATTTCCTTCTCCAGGGGATCTTCCCAACCCAGGGATCGATCTGCATCTCCTACATTGCAGGCAGATTCTTTACCACTGAGTCACTAGGGAAGCCCCATACAGGATACAGAACTGTAGCCAATCTTTTGAGATTTTTTTTGACTTCACATTTTATTGCCAAGATTCATCCAAACCCTATCCTATCATATGAATGGAATATTATTCATCCATGCTGTTACAGACAGGCATTTGTGTTGTTATAAGTTTCTGTACAGTATTGGGGAAGGAAAATCACATGATGTACAAATACTAAGTTGAAAGCTCAGCAGAGATCTTATTATCCTTTCACTGCTGTAAAATTCCATAATACAAAAAATAAAATATTGGCATCTAAGATGGAGTTGCGTTCTAACAGTTTGAGAACTGTTTGGGATTCACAATATATTTCCTCAAAGAAACAATTCTCTCCCCTGGCTGTTGCACAAAAGCCTGCTGAATTTATAACAAACCAAAAAGTGCCATGGAGCCAAACCACTCTGTACAATAGGGCTTCTGATCAAGATGGAGCTGTGTGGAAATCACAGTGGTTTCTATGGAGGTGGCCAGGGAGCAGGACAGGGTTCCTGTCCCCAAGACTCCCCATGCTGAAGTGGGGGGCGGAGCGTCCAACCCAGAGGAGGGAGACCAGGCTGGCCTGAGGCTTCCAAGTCCACGGAGAGGCTGGGATGCAGACTGAAGCCAAGGAGAGGCAGGAGCTGTGACTTGGAAGAAATGACAAGCACTTTGGCAGAAAGGGTGAGGGGTTGCCAGAAAGTAAATCATTTTCTCTGCGTTGGTTAGCACCGGATAATGGGGAGCGGGGGATCAGTGGTAGAGAATCCACCTGCAATGCAGGAGACAGACACAGGAGACTCAGGTTTGATCTCTGGGTCAGGAAGATCCTCTGGAGGAGGACACGGCAACTCACTCCAGTACTCCTGCCTGGAGAATCCCATAGACAGAGGAGCCTGGCAGCCTACAGTCCATGGGGTCGCAAAGAGTCAGACATGACTGAACGCCCAAGCACGTGTGCATGTACAATGGGGGGCAAAGCAATAGGGTGGGGGGATCGGGAGGCTGCCCTTGAGGTGTCTCCACTGGGTGACAGGCTTGGGTTTTCTTTCTCTCCTCGCAGGCTGTGTATGTCTTCATTCACAGAGGTACCTATTTGCACTGAGGATGGGGTTTTGGAGAGGTAGAACTGGAGGAGCTCCTGGAAGAAGGGGCAAATATGGGAAGGAGGTGCCCCCTCCCCTGTGCTGTGTCTGTGTTGGTGGGGGCGGGGAGGGGCGGAGGAGGAGAAGGGAGAAGAGCATGGCATCGGCAGCCGTGCTGAGCCTGTATCCCGAGTATATAGGTCAGGGCTGCCTATCAAAAGGAAATCCATACATTCACCTGTGCTAAAAAAGGATGCGGTTATTTTTAGAGCTTCGAATGGGGTATGCAGGAATGTGTCAGTTACAACTAAACCTCTGGTAAGTTTACCCATAAAAAGGCTGTTAAGAAATTGAGGTCAAGCCAGTTCTATAGCATGTGCTACATTTGCAATATTTTATTATAGTTCTGGCAACTGTGTATATACTATTCAGATATATGCGGTTACAATGTCAACATATATATGTATATTATTAAATAGTATTCATTTATTCAGGGCTTCCCTGGTGGCTCAGGGGTAAAGAATCTGCCTGTCAACGCAGGAGATGTGGGTTTGATTCCTGGGTTGGGAACATTCCTTCGAGAAGGAAATGGCAACCCAACTCCAGTATTCTTGCCTGGAGAATCCCCACAGACAGACAAACCTGGTGGGCCATAGTCCATGGGGTCACAAAGAGTTCGACACGACTTAGTGACTAAATATCAATATTTATTTATTCATAAAAGGTTACTGTGAACTTGTTATTGCCAAGGACTGTGCTAGAAGCTGGGATGCAACTACGGAAAAGGTAGTCCTTGACAAACGTGATCTTCAGGATAAACTCCAGGTCCTCCAGGGACTTGGTCAAGAATATATTCCCAATTTCAACACAACACTGTCTTGGCAACAGACATGAAATATCACAGACTTTCCCCCTACGAATGGATTACTTATTCCTAAGAGACCGAACAGGTCAAGAACTGATATTTAGAATACCAATGTTAAGATTTAGTTTTCATAATGTAAAACCAGTAAATTACTTAGAGTTGAAAATGAGGTACTCGATCAGGAAGTATGGCAGCCACTGAAGTCCTGACAACTTTGAACATTCCTGACAACCACTGGCACATCAAGAGAGTTGGAATTCTGCCATTCTCTGGACAGCACTGAGCTAAAGGTTCATCAGTGTTACAAGGAGTTCATTGTAACTTTTCAGTTTGCTGTTATCCTTAATTCTAAATTCTAATCTGGTATTAATTTACCTTCATTAGTATCAGATTGTTGTGAGCTATCTTGTTAACTCCACATTATATTTTAATGCATTTCTGCACCAAATGCATATGTGGCCAATTTCTAATAACTAGAAATCACAACAGTTGTGCATTGTGAGTTATAAACGAGTCAGCTAAGAGACTAATGTCAAAGCAGATATATACCTAATTCTTCTTTACCCCTTAATCTGTGTTTTTCATATACTTGTTGCTATGGACTGAATCTTGTGTCCCCCAAAACTCAGATGTTGAAACTGTAACCCCTCATGTGATGGTATTTGGAGGTAGAGTCTTTGGGAGATAAGTAGGACTATGTTAGGTCAAGAGGATGAGGCCTTCATGATGGATTAAGGTCCTCATAAAAAGAGGAGACCACCCAGGATTGCTCTGTGTGCACAGTCCAAGGAAGGCCATGTAGAGACATCAACAGGGGCCCCACCAAGACCTGACTGTGCTGGCATCCTGATCTAGGGCCTCCAGCCTCCAGAACTGAGAAAGAAGCATTCGTTACATACGCCCACCAGTCCATGGTATTCTGTCACTGCAGTTGGTAGTGACTAGGAAACTCACACTGGACGTCCCTGTAGTGCAGTGGATAAGAATTCACCTGCCAAGGCGGGAAACCCAGATTCGATCCCTGGGCTGGAAGATCCCACATGCCGTGGAGCAACCAAGCCCAAGAGGTCCAATCACCAAGCCTGTGTGCTGCAGCTGCTGAAGCTGTCGAGGCCTACAGCCTGTGCTCCGCATCAGAGGAACCGCCACAGTGAGACGCCTGCACCTGCAGCGAAGAGCGGCCCCGCCGCTGCAGCTAGAGAAGGCCCACTCGAAGGGAGACCGGCACCACCAGAAGCAAAGACGTTACAGTTCATTTAGGGTTTCCCTGGGAGCCCAGCGGGTGAAGAATCTGCCTGCAAGGCAGGAGACCCTGGCTCAATTCCTAGGTCAGGAAAATCCTCTACAGAAGGGATAGGCTACCCACTCCAGTATTCATGGGCTTCCCTCATGACTCAGATAGTCAAGAATCTGCCTGCAATGTGGGAGACCTGGGATCGATCCCTGGGTCGGGAAGATCCCCTGGAGGAGGGCATGGCAACCCACTCCAGTATTCTTGCCTGGAGAATTGCCATGGACAGAGGAACCTGGCGGGCTACAGTCCAAGGGGTCACAAAGAATCGGACGTGACTGAGCGACTAGCACAGAGTTCACTTGGGTTTCCCAGCTGGCGCTAGTGTTAAAGAATCCACCTGCCAATACAGGAGACACAAGAGATGCGGGTTTGATTTTTCCTGGGTTGGAAAAATCCCCTGGAGTAGGGAAAGGCAACCCATTCCAGTATTCATGCCTGGAGAATCCCATGGACAGAGGAGCCTGGTGGGCTGTGGTCCATGGGGTTGCAAAGAGTCAGACACGACTGAGTGACTGAGCAGGGCTCATTTTTAAAAAAAGACACAGGAACTTAGAGTTATCTCCACAGTTAGATAGAGAAGCATGGGCTGGTAGGCCAATGAGATGTTTCGCCTGCCTGAGTGTGCCAAGGAAAAGAAAGTCAGCGCCCATCCTAGGGGAGGTTCAGGTGAGAAACACAAACTGTTCATCTTGCATCACACAAGTCTGGACAGAGACTTTACAGTGTTCAAAGGGCTTGGGGGGAGGGGGGATTCAGCATCTCTGACTATGAAAAGTGACATAATGAAAAAAATCCCTAAATGGGGATCTCTGATTTATACAAAGACATACAGATGGTGTCTGAGATAGGTCGAGTGACTTACAACCACCGCCCAGCCCAGGGTGACAGGTGTGGGGAGGGGAGAGGGATGGTCTCCAAACTCTAGAGAACTAACAGGCTCCCTGCCATTCAATTATCCTGTAAAAATAATTTAAACACTCGTGATGACCTCTGACCATGAATTTTATCCTCATCTGAAGGATAAAAAGGGGGTTAAAGATACCCAGATAAATGAGGTGTTGGCCAGCAATGGCATCTATTCCTATTCCCCAGCATACTTCTCCAAGACCATCCTGTTTTGTTATTTCTTGAGAAGCTGTTTTCACCCTGGATGATCAATGCATCATAAAATATTACTGGCATGGTTTATCGTTTTCAGTAAAGGATAAAGTTTCCCCCAAGTTCAGAATCTCCATGTTGACATGTGTGGCCTCGTCACATGGCAGCTGTCAGTAGCCGCTTTAGCTCCCCTTTCTCAAGAAGGCAGCTTCTAATCATTTCCTCCCCGCTGTGCCCCATTCTCCCGATGAAGGTTATAGAGGACAAAGGACAACCTTACAAGACTGCCTGTCAACAAAAGGGAAAAAGGACCAGTCCACACAAGGCACAAAGCATCTTAATGACCACGATCACTAAAAAGGCAGAAGACTTAGTTCTTTCAAAGAGCTCTCCTAGACTTTCTAACACTCAGTCACCTCTGTTTCTTATGATGAAAAGAGGCTCCCACTGCAACAAGCTGAGGAACAGAGGTTGAGGGTGGCTAGGCATTTTTTTTTTTTAACTTTTGGTACAGGAGTATAACTGATTACCAACGTTGTAACAGTTTCAGGTGAACAGTGAAGGGACTTGACCGTACATATACATGTATCCATTTCCCCCAGACTCCCCTCCCGTCAGGCAGCCGCGTAACACTGAGCAGAGGTCCCTGTGCTATTCAGTAGCTCATCGTTAGTTTGGATAGGCATTTTTGAAAGATAAAAAATGAGAATTCTGGCCAACAGCACTGCTGCCTAAGAGTCCAAGGGACTCATTCTTTTGGTATAAGTGAAATCGAATTAAAAACGGACGGAAACACTCACTGCTGCTCTAACTTCCCTACGTTGCTTTAGAGACAGAGCGCGAGCAGTTGGCTCAGTCTCACTTGCACAAAATTGCCCTCAGTGGATACATTTTCAGACTGCACTGTAATTTACAAAACATTTGTGCCTTTCTTTCTCCTTCAAGCATTATCAAAAGGGGCAGCAGGCAGATGATCGAGGTCATCTACAGTCCCTTAGAGCACCGGATTTGAGTCCAAGTACAATCACCATCATTTTCAGTATCTTCTCATTCCACGGACCATGCTCACATAAGTGCAATAAAACTCACTATCCTCTGCTAGCTTACTCACTGAGGAAACCTTAAACCACCTCCTGCTTGAACTGAAAAGCTAGGTTTCCCCAAGATGCCTCTGAAAATCTTTTCCATCTTTAGACCATCCCCTGAAAGAAACCCATCTCTTCCTTAATTGGCTCTTCTGTCACTGATTTCAGCTTTAAAAGATCCAAACAGTGCCAAGCAATTCAGTTTTGTTATGGCATGTTCATAACATAAAACAGACTTGGATTCTCTCATTCACATGTCCTATGAGAATTAGAAACAAACTGGATTAGAAACAAACACTTTAAAAATATTCAGACCCAACCAAGACCTCACTTTTTCTTGAAATTATTATGCACTTTATTATAAATTAATATATTTTACTCACAGACAAACAGGAAGGCATATGTATAAATAACAAAATCACTCACAAATAGCACCATTAACATTTTGTCTTTTTACTCACACTAGTCATGTTTTATGTGACAGTATTCTTATTTAATGCTATATTATGAATATTTTCCTTGGTAGGTGAATTTGTCTTGAGGTAGTATGCGCCAGTGGAACCGTGTGACTTAGGTCATCTCCATAAGAGGTCTATGCTTCTAGGTGCCGGCACCGGAGGGGACCTCACTCACTGTTGGTGATGCCAGTGGCCAGGCAGGTAGACAAGCAAAAGGCCTCAGGACACAGAGCCCCAATTCTTAAGTGGCTTTAAAGTTACTCGACATTACTTGCATTTGAGGCCAGGCTCGACTGGGTTTGGAGAAGAGGGTAAGGTAGAAGGTTGATAACAAGGAATGCTCGCAGTTGCAGATTTCAGAATGCACGATGAAAGCTTGACGTACTCAAGGGCTGCTACTCAGGAGAGGTGTTTGGAGAGTGTCAGCTGAGAGCTGAGGGAAAGGAAGGATCAACAGGTGTTCCCTTGGTGCAGGACATGTTGATACATTGCCTTATGTTTTAACTGGAGGATAACTGCTTTACACGGGTGTGTTAGTTTCTGCTGTACAACAACGCAGATCAGCCATAATTATATGTTCCCTTCCTCTTGAGCCTCCCTCCCCACCCCTCTCCACCCCTCTAGGTCACCACAGAGCACCGAGCTGAGCTTCCTGTGTTACGAAGCAGTTTCCCACCAGCTATCTATTTTACACATGGTAGTGTATATATGGGGGCTTCCCTGGTAGCTCAGCTGGTAAACGAATCTGCCTGCAATGCAGGAGACCCGGTATGATTCCTGGGTTGGGAAGATCCCATGGAGAAAGGTTAAGTTAGCCACTCAAGTATTCCGTCAGCTCAGATGGTAAAGAATCCGCCTGCAATGTGGGAGATCTGGGTTTGATCCCTGGGTTGGGAAGATCTGCTGGAGGAGGGCATGGCAACCCACTCCAGTATTCTTGCCTGGAGAATCCCATGGACAGAGGAGTCTGGTGGGCTACAGTCCATGGGGCTGCAAAGAGTCGGACACGACTGAGTGACTAAGCGCAGCACAGTGTCTACATGTCACTGCTACTTTCTCAATTTGTCCTACTCTCTCCCACCCTCTGCTGTGTCCACAAGCCCATTCTCTACGTCTGTGTCTCTATTCTTGCCCTGCAAATAGGTTCATCAGCATCATTTTTCTAGATTCCATATATATGAATAATTTGTTTTTCTCTTTCTGACTTACTTCACTCTGTACAATAGGCTCTAGGTTCATCCACCTCATTATGATTGACTCAGATTTGTTCTTTTTTATGGCTGAGTAATATTCCATTGCATATATGTACCACATCTTCTTTATCCATCCATCTGCTGTTGGGCATCTAGGTTGCTTCCACGACCGGGCTATTGTGAACAGGGCTGATGTGAACACAGGGGTACCTGTGTCTTTGGTACATCATCTATTCAATGCTTTTAACAAAGCCTTCATGCAGGTCATATGCCTCCACACTACAGATGAGGAGACTGAGGCTTAGAGGTGCTAAAAGACTTAATTAAGACCTCACCACGCAGACAGAGGAGGCGAGATTTGAAAGGGGTATCTGGCTCTAACTCCTTACTTAATATGATTCTGCTTCTAGGTGCTAGGCTCAGGCTGTATCCTTCCTTCTGGGATGAAACTGTCCACCCCCACTCAGTCATCTTTCCAGCTGGGAAGCTACCATCACATCCTGGAGGAGGCTAGGGAAGCTAGGGGGTGGGGGAGTGGGGCAACTTTAATATGATTAGTGAACTCATCTCCTCCTTGTCCTTGATGGCCTCTGTGTGTTTTATGCTATTTCCCATTTAGCTCTGAAAAGAGTAAATAATCGCATTATGGTCTACCAGACAATCCAGCAAATGGAATTAGCTTAAGTAATCAGCTATATCGCTCAGTGATTAAGAGACTGTCTACTAGACCTGACCAAACAAAGGTTGCGGTAGGCACTGTGAGAGGAGCATGGCCTCCAAAATCAGTCTATCCGCACTCAAACCTCTACTTAATATTGTGAATGCTGTAACTTAACTCTTTCATTCCTGTTAGTTAACCTCCTTGTGCCCCAGTTTCCTCTTTGGTAAAATGCTGATAACAAAGAGTACCTACTTCACTGGGTTCTTGGTCCAAAGATATACGCTAATCTATGCAAAGTATTTAGAGCCCCATGGGGCACACACTAGCACCCGATGATTAGCTGCCAAATATCAGTATTACCACCACCACCATCATTTAATAGGTTTAAGACACAGTTTCCTTTTATGGTGATGGGATAATAATAGCATCTATTTCACAACATGGTGAGAGTTAGTGAGATAACGAATAAAAAATGCTTACTATGTAGCTTTAGTAAAGAATCTCTGTGCAATAAGGGAGACCCTGGTTTGATTCCTGGTTCAGGAAGATCGCTGGGAGAAGGGAATGACAACCCACTCCAGTATTCTTACCTGTAGAATCCCATGGACAGAGAAGCCTGGCCGGCTCCAGTCTATGGGGTCACAAAGAATCAGATGACAGATCGATTAACACTTTCACTTTCAATGGTGGTAGAGGCAGAGGTGTTAGAAATATTTATCTATTTCCTCATTGTTGTGCTTTTCTGTTTAGAAATCTTGTGACTGTTTAGCAACTCCAAGAAGTCTTATTTTGACACCAAATAATATGAATATTTAACATTTTTTCCTAACTTCTTCTGCAGAACCATGTGTTAATTTACAATCCCACCAAGAGTTTGAGAGTATGTATTTCATCTTGCCAAGAACAGGAGTGACTGTTTTGAAAAATCTTCCCTGAAGGAGTATTTATCTGGCTGTAGCTGTGGAAGTCTTTATGTGGTGGTCACCATTACCATGATTAAGACCAACAAAAATCAAACTGAAATTCTGTGTTACCATAATACAGAAAATAGATGCCTCAGGAGCAGGAACCACAACGCATTTATTATAGAGGCAGTAAACCATACACGCTGACAAATGAACAAGCCTTGATGAGAATACCACCTTCCACCATCTGAGAGGGTGGTCCTGTGACATGAAAAATACAACCTCATGATGCACACTGAGTCCTCATCAGGACAAGGAAATCAATGAAAAGCACAGTTCACATACTTCCAACGAAAAACCAGGGGCTGTTAGTAGTTTGGAAAGATTGAGTTGTTTCATTAGATGAAAAGTGTCTCCTTCCAGGGCTTAAAATACTGATGCCCCCAAGAGTTCTTCCTTACCGCCACACAGCATCAGTCTTAAAGGAGATCATGGTAGGAGGCTCCTGAAGCTACAGGAAAGTTAAAGCGATGCAGTCTCATAGTGCAGGGAATAATTCTCCTTAAGAGGTCATACGTCAGTCCAGAAGGCACTGACAAGCTTTTTTTTTTTTTAAAGTACATTGGAAACAAACTAAAAGTGATTCTTTTGGGTCATTTTCATCTTGAACACAAATGAGAAAAAAAAAAGTTGCTAATAAAAATATAACACATGTGCCTGTGTCTTATAAGAACTAGACACCCAACTGTATTTATATAAATCTCAGTGCAATCTTGGAGATCTCTTGTGACCTAAATGATGGTGACATGTTTGTCTCTGGAGTAGAAATCTGGTACAGGGGTCCTGGGGTAACAGATATGTTTTTCACTGGTTACTATTTTGTACTATTTGAATTTTTTTTAATTATGCACATTTTAATTATTTTTTAAGACATTCATAACTATGTAAAATGGAAATATATACAAAATATACTGGGACATTGGGGAACTCTCTGTGTTCAGTCACATCTGACTCTTTTTTTTGACTCCATGGACTGTAGCCTGTCAGGCTCCTCTGTCCATGGGATTCTCCAGGCAAGAATACTGGAGTGGGTTGCCATTTCCTCCTCCGGGGGATCTTCTAGATCCAGGGATCGAACCCGTGTCTCCTGCACTGGCAGATGGATTCTTTACCATTGAGCCACTTGGCAAGCCTGTATTTGGCAACATCTGTAGACATTTTTAGTTGTCACAACTGGGGGTAGGGATTGCCATGGGCATTTAAAGATGAGGATAGAGAGCAGGTCTGCTGTTAAGCAGGACAGCCCACTATGATGGGGAATATATCCAGTTCAAATGATCAAGAGTGCTGTGACTTGCTTCTAGCCAATAGTTTATGGAAATGGTGATAGAAGGGTCACTCCTATGATTGTAAGACTGTCTTAGTAGACGCCTTAGGAGCCTGGAGAGAGATTCTCCCACTGGCCTTGAAGAAATAAGCTGCCATGTTGTACGAGGTACTACAAGACAGCCACACGGCAAGGAACAATGGGGGCCTCTAGGAACGGAAAGCAGTCCCTGACTGACAGTAAGAAAGCAAGGACATCATTCCTACAACCATGAGTAAGTAACTGAATTCTGCCAATCACCATGTGAGAGTCCAAGCTCCAGAAAGGACTACAGTCTAGTCAACACCTAGACTGCACCTTTTGACACCATGCTCAGAGGATCTAACTATGCTATGTCTGGACTCTTGACTCACAAACTAGGAGGCGATAATGCATGTTGATTTCAGGTACTCTTTTTGTGGGAATTTATTAGGAAGTAATGGAAAAATAACAGCCATGTCCAAGATCCCAAATAAAGCAAACAAACAAAAAAAGAAGTGTAAATACGAGCAGGGATTCACACCCTTGTGGTCAGGCTCCACTATCTACCCCTGAACTACAAACACCAAACTGTTATTAGTGGCCATCTCTGGGGCAGGAAGAGGTGAATTATTTTACTTACCCTAAGCTTTTTGTCATTACACTTTTTACTCTCTGACCTATTACACACTCATGAACATATACACATTTATTTATTGTTTATCTCCGGCTAGAATGTGAGATCTCTGTGGGCAAGAACTGTTTTATTCACTGCTGTATTCATCACCCAGAACGATGCCTGGCACTAAGGAGCTCTTCTGTACTTTCAGTCTGCCCAAGGTCTTACTGATGTGGAATTTCATAACACTGGCATTCTGGGGAAGAAAGCTCTAGAAGTAAAGGAAGATAAAATTGATGCTTTAATAGTCCTTTCTGTTGGTCATAGGATACTTTGTAACCATTATGAGAAAAGCAGATTTTAGGTTAGAACACACCAAAGATCATAATTCTGCTAAAATAACAAAACCAATGCATAAATGCACTTCTGAAATTATGGCATTACAGACAAATTATTTGACATTAAAGGAGAATGAAGGTGTGAACTGGAGCCAGGAGTTCAATAGCTAAGAGAGCCCAAGTCCATGTAGAGCTGACAATGGTTAATCATCTGGTTTCAAGATCTGAAAAGATGAAAAAGGTTTTGAATTTTTGTAGCCTGGAGTCTCTGGCTAATACTTTAAAATACAGTATTATTGTCCATAATTTAGTAAAATCGAAAATAGATCAAAGCTAGGTCTATTTGGTGTAATTTTCCCTGAGTAAGGCTGTAGAAGGAGTGTCAAAGCTGAATATTACAGACTTGAAAGAAGCAGTCCCAGGGAGCTGTTCGATGGATGGAGCTGTTCTTTCACAGAGCTGAGCTGGTCCACAGGCACCGATGCAGACAAGGGAGCAGAAGCAAGCTTAGCACCGAGGCTGCTACATTTTTGCCGATAAGAAGAGCCAAGTTATTCTTACTGATTGGGACCTACTACATGCCAGGCTCTCCCTCTCCTGGAATGTGTGTGTGTGCGCGCGCGAAGTTGCTTCAGTCATGTCCGACTCTTTGTGACCCTACGGACTGTAGCCCGCCAGGCTTCTCTGTTCATGGGATTCTCCAGGCAAGAATACTGGAGTGGGTTGCCGTGCCCTCCTCCAGGAGATCTTCCCGACCCAGGGATCAAACCTGCGTCTCTTACATCTCCTGTATCAGCAGGCAGGTTCTTTACCATTAGCACCACCTGGAAAGCTGTGTGTGATTGTGTGTGATTGTGTCTGTGTGTGTACACAATCACCACAATGACATCAACAAGTTAGGTACTCTTGTGTTCATGAAACAAAGACTCAGAAGTGAAGTTTTATGTAAGAAGGCAAACTGATAGTAGTAAGTAGAGGATGAGGAAAGAATACAGAGCTCTGACCTGAAGGCTTAGATTCTTTCTGCACCATCACCTGCTCCAAAAGTTTCTGAACAAAGATGGCTTCCAGTCCTTTCTGATTCTTCTTGCTCCTTTCGAACTTATCTACCCATCACTAATGTCAGGACTCATATAACAATTCCCTCAGAAATCCCACCATCCCCATGCCTCTGTGCAGGAAGCAATGCCACATTTGTCCACGGTTTGCCAGCACAACCCCTGGCTGATGCAAAGTCAATCTAATTTGATGTCATCCAAGCCCTGAAATTGGATGAAGCTGGAGAGCAGCGCCATTCTTTAGTTATGGAAATAATCTGGAAGGCGGGCTAGTTTCTGCACTCCGGTGGCCCTGTAATTCAAAATGCTCTGTTATCTCTGTGCACAGATTCACATTTTCACAGAACACAGGAGTAACAGAAGACACTGGTGTAGGCCCTTCCTCCCAGAGCACTTTGAATGCAGAGCCCTTCAAGAAGCGCTGACACTCATTCGTCACATGGCACTGCCTATTTGTCCTGCTTATGTCAAACACAAACACCCATTCAGGCAGCTAGAATCATCAATGGCAGCGACACACACCCAAGTCCAGCATTTGAGGAGCGTCACTGAGCAGCCAGTCCTGCTGAGCTGGAAGTTCCTACAAATGCGGACCAGAATATGTCTTGTCTTAAGGGACCTGCCTCTCTAAAATATTTGTTTTTAACTTTCAGCTGTAAAAAAATTTATTATGAATGATCATATGTAAATTTTGTTGTTTAGCTGCTAAGTTGTGTCTGACTCTTTGTGACCCCATGGACTGTAGCCTGCCAGGCTCCTCTGTCCATGGAATTTTCCAGGCAAGAATACTGGAGTGGATTGCCATTTTCCTTCTCCAGGTGATCTTCCTAACTCTGGAATCGAGCCTACGTCTCCTGCATTGGCAGACAGATTCTTTATCACTGAGCCACCTGGGGAGCCCAGTGCATATGCAAGTAACCAAATGATAATAATTGACAGTATAGAAGCATGTTGGATAAAAAGTGAGAGAGCCCAGGCCCACTCCTGAGCCGGCTGGGCAACTACCATCTGGAAATGCTCCCTGCACACTTTGGACATCATATCATGTTCTTCTTTTCAGCAGAACATTCTCTATTTCTTCCACTAATGGGCACTTAGACCTATTTTATACTTTTTTTTTTCTTTTACATATCTTGAGAATCTTTCCATATTGGAGAAAAGAGTGGGGAATCAAGTCTTAGGTCAGTCTCTTTTGAAAATGAAATGTATCTCACTAAGAAGTATTAACTTCAGAGAAAATACACCTGTCTTCTTAAACCATTTTTGCTCATTACAAATGGATTCCAACAGAAAACATGAAGAAAGGAAACATCACAGGACCCAAGAACAGACAAACAAGAGTGTCCTAGGGATTTCAACTCTGTCTCCTTCCTCGATATTTGGATTCTGCTTTTATTCCCATTTCCTCTTTTACTTAACAGGAACAACAGGCATATTGACATTTATGGGAAGCCCTAACAAAAGTCCTTCTAGGCACTTTCTGTGCCTCTACAGGACTAGTGTACATGAAGTTACCATAGGCAGTGCTTTGTCTAGTTTTGTTTGAAACTTTGACAGATGAATAAAAATTCATTCACACACATGTCCTCCACACCCTCCCCACTCCTCCTATAGAATACAGTTTCTAAAACATTAAAACCTGCCATAAAGGATGCATATAAAAGGCATCTTATGTATAACAGCACTGGATTTATCACAGCAAAGCCTGAGGTTAAAAAATATGTTATTTAGATTTCAAACACATGTTGCAATTTTGCGCTGGACCTAGACTGAAATTCTCTTAAGAAGTCCTTACTGAATAGACGACTGGAGGCTGGGTTGGGTGGGCTCAGGAGGAGCAGCAAAAATGCACAATTCACACTTTAACAGAATTTCTTAGTCCAGTGGAGCCAAGTGCATGCATGTGTGCCTGCTAAGTCCTTTCAACTGTGTCCGACTCTGTGCGATCCTATGGACTGTAGCCCACCAGGCTCCTCTGTCCATGGGATTCTCCAAGTAAGAGCCAAGTATGTGAGTTGCCCTGCCTTCCTCCAGGGGAGTCCTTCCAACACAGGGATCGAACCTGTGTTTCTTATGTCCACCTGCATTGGCAAGCATGTTCTTTACCACTAGCGCCACCCGGGAAGCCCCATGGAACCATGTAGCACACACTAAACAGAGTATAATCTATTAAGAATATAAATTAACAAGGATAAAATAGCCCTCCAGTTGATTTCACCAGGTATAAAAACAGCTTGATGGATATTCATGAATGCTTGAAGCATGTTTGGAGTAAGTCTTCATTAAAGTGGAGAAAACATGTCAGATTTCAAACATTCTCAAATCTAAGTTCACATGGGTGGTTTCCCTGGTGGTCCAGTGGTTAAGAATCTGTCTGCCAATGCAGAGGGCGTGGGTTCAGTCCTTGCTCTAGGAAGGTTCCGCACGCGTCAGAACAACTAAGCCACAGCTCCCGAGCCTGTGTGCGTGGAGCCTGTGCTCTGCCTCAAGAGAAGCCCCCGCAATGAGAAGCCCGTGCACTGCAACTAGAGAGTGGCCCCCGCTCACGGCAACTAGAGGAAGTCGGTGCAGGGCAACAGACCTAGTACACGTGCTCCAAAAATAAACCATAAATCTTTAAAACAACTCATACGGGCAGAAGCTTTCATCTGCAGGCAGAGTTCTGCAGGTGGAGACTGGCTGCAGGGCTGCTCTTCCCAGAGGCAGCTCTCCGTAGCTCCACAGAGCACTCTGCAGTGCCACAGTTAGCCGGGGTCTGTTTGTTTAGCTGTGAAAGGAAAGTGAAGTTGCTCAGTCCTGTCCGACTCTTTGCGATCCCATGGACTGTAGCCTACCAGGCTCCTCTGCCCATGGAATTCTCCAGGCAAGAATACTGGAGTGGGTTGCCAGTTCCTTCTCCAGGGGATCTTCCCGAACCAGGGATCGAACCCTGGTCTCCCACATTGTAGGCAGATGCTTTACCATCTGAACCACCAGGGAAGTCCATATACTTAGTCGTGCTTAGTATAAAAATTGCTCATGTTATGTTGGTAATCCATTTCCAAAATGCCAGAGTTCTGCATGAAAATGATCCAGCCTGAAAAGTGAAAGTGTCAGTCACTCAGTCATGTGTGACTCTGTGGACCCATGGACTACAGGCCTCCAGGCTCCTCTGTTCATGGGATTTCCCAGGCAAGAATACTGCAGTGGGCGCCATGCCCTCCTTCAGGGGATTTTCCTGACCCAGGGATGGAAACCCAGGCTCCTGCATTGGAGGCAGATTCTTTAACGTCTGAGCCCCCAGGGAAGCTCTGTTGAGAGTCTATTTCCCATAAATTTAACTGAGAGTGAGAGAAATTTTGACATGCTAACATATCAAAACCCCTAACCCCACAATCAACTTCCCCAAATGTAATTAAAACATTGTAGTCTAATGATATCGGTGGGCAACCATCATTTTAGGATACTTTCTGTAAATCAAACAAATGTTTTACAGATGTTCATATATGTTTTTTGCATATAAACACAGAACTGAGTCATACCTATATTCCATGAAGTAGAGGTGTTCTACTGGGGAAAAACAAAACAAAATAAAAAAGCAACCCTGTTCACTGGGAAGAGAAGTGCTGCTGATGTACTTGCAATTACTGTCAGCAATGCTGGCTGCCCACAGCATACAGGATAAACACCACCCATGTGTGATGTGCATTGTGAATAATGAAGAATTAGTAACCGAAGAACTTCCCAAGGCTGCACACAGCATAGTGGCAAAGAACACACAGAACGTGGCTAAGGGAATGAGATCAGGAAGTGCCTGGAGGAAGGGGTGAAGGCTGGAGAAAACAAGAGATACGAATGAGCTTGGCAAATAAGGAGGTCACTAAGGAGACCACCTAGAGTCGATACGGAGGGACAGTGGGCAAGGAGCTCGAGTCAGATAAGAAGAGATGAAGGTGTCTGGACTTCACCTAATGCAGAAAGACAACAAGCAAAAGCACAAATAGACTAAGGCAAAGTCAAAGAACACATTAACAGAACATTCTGTCAGATGGCGATAACACGCTGGAAGGAAAATTACGACGCACATTAATAAATCTCAGTGACAGTGGAAAGAACTTCTGAAAACTTAGTTTCAAGGATGTTTTAATATGAATAAGAAACTCAAAGACTCTGTGAGCAGAAAGGGGCTTTCCCAGCTGTCCCAGTTGATGGTGATTCTGCATAAACGCTTGGTCCACACTGCTAGGCAAGTGGGCACTTGGGCAGTGGAACCTGAGCAGGCTGTCCATTCACACATTTGGGGGTACAAACCATTGGCACTGGATACTCACATTTCATCTCAAACAAGCCTCCTTAAGTAACAATAATGACAACTAATCGTTATCGGCAGCTAATCCAGTTTAACCACTGGCACGTTTGCTTAAAATGTTAGTTTCTATAGTGCTATTAATAACGAATCCCTATGCTTGGCTAGTTCACCACCACCTCTACATGACATGTAATCTGGTGACAATATTCTAACAATGATGAGGAAAAAAATCATCATCATTGTATGTGATGGCATATTTAATGCCATACAGTTGGTAACAATTTTTTTAAACCTTGGAGGGAAAAAAATGGGATGGCCCACCATTCTAAACATCAACTCATGTTTTGATTCCAAGAAAAGAAGGAAGAATTTGAGAAATGATTTCCACTTTTGTTCTGGAATGACCTTTGTGTTTCTGCCTTTTCCTGTCTATAGTAAGTCAGCATTAGATGACACGAAACTGAAGATGAAGTTCGGTGATGGAACCAGCAGAATGATATGCTTAGTGCATTGCTTTAAAGTTCTACTATCTTGACAAGTAACAAAAACATCATCAGCTTAAACGCTAGAAGAGTTTTTTGAGATAATCTCAACACCCCTGTGATTATAAAAGAAAAGAAAAGAAGGTCACCTACTTTCCAGCCCAACTGTCCAATTCTGAAGGGCTATTTCACTAGTCACACAGATTCATACAAGGCTAAAAACACTTTCCAGCATTTTCAGCTGTGCAGAGCTAACCCTCTTTAGGTTGAATCTTACTTAATGTAACCTCAAATTAATTGTGTTACATAAAGTTTGTGATTATTACAGTCAGACACAAAGATTCTCCTGTCTTACAACTAACTGCCTTTCCTTACCTTAAATCAGGAAGAAGGTAAATTAGGAAGAAGCAATAAGAAAAAACACAAAGATAATGACACTGTGGGTTCAACGTCTTTCCTTAAACACATTGGTAAATTGATAGGAGAGGAACCTAGGCTTTAGCAAGACTAGAGTTATTAATGAAGAAAAGCAGTTCAAATATTCTCAATGCTGGAGTGGGTTTTTTTTTTTTTTAAAGTCTCATGTGGGAAATAACCTGGTAGTTTCCTTTGACAATTTCCAGAATGTCTTTCCTTAAATCATGACTCAGTTTCTGGGCTTATAAAATTTGGAAAGGCATAGGTGATAAAATAAAATACAAAGAAGCTCTAATAACTGGTAGAAGCGATTAGGCACAAGCGAAGAACGATCCCCTGCCTGGAAGCAGAATTCCAAGTAAGAGGACAGTGAAAATAGATTAATTCAACAGCAGCGACGTCTCTCACAGAAGAACAGATCAGAGGCTGAGAGACATCCCCGAGGGAGGCACTGGGCAGGAAGCTGGGCAGAGTGCAAGGGAACACAAGGTACCAGTGAACTTCAGCTTTGTTTGCTCTGTAAATCTGAGCCTATCTTTAGGACTTTCCTGGGGAGACGGGCGGTGACTTGATGGCTCTCCCATTGGTTCTGATCAATCAGGTTAGGTAACAAATTAAGTAGTTACACACCCATATTGCTTCTGCTGTTCGGCAGTGCTGGGAACAGGTCAAATTCAGAGGCCCTGGTGCCCTGAGTGACCCGCCAGGGCAAGGTGCAGTCCAGGAAGACCCCAGGAAAGCCTGATCAGAAATGCGCTGGCATGCGACACTTCTTACTTACTGTCATACCCTTTCAACAGCTTACATTTTGTTTTCTTTCACTTTCTTTCTTCTCTTTCACTTTCTTTCACACCACCCATTTATGTGTAAGTCAGTCTCTGAGGACTATTTACTATGTACCTAGCAGCATGCTGAATGCTAGGAGATATTAAGAAACAGTCATAACTCTTAGCCAAGATTAAGCAATAAAGACAGAATAAAGAAAATATATAAAATAATGGCTCTCAAGTATTTAAATACCAGGCAGTAAAGGACAGTGATTCCTGAGAAACAGGAAAGAAACAAGGTGAAATCTACGACTGCTCTAATTTACCATCTGGAGAAAATTTCTAGGTCATGATGTAGAGAAAGGAAAATGAGGGAGAGCTTAGGAACCTCTAACGGTGTAAAATATGCAGCTGGGAGTTCCGAAGCAAAGGCTGCTAGAACGTGCAGAGCAGGCTATCAGAGAGGAAATATTTGTACTGAGAGGAAACTCAAAATCTTAACTGGTGACTCAGTAAATTAATGATCAGTGCATAAAGTTAAGGAAACTACCCAATACGAGAAAAACCACCATTCAGATGATTAGAGAGAACAACGCCCAGGAGAACAGTGTACTTTGCCAACAGCCAGAGGAGAAAGCCTCATAATACTTGAGGCACTGAGGTTACGGTACTGAGACTGACTGTTGATTCCCAGTTGAAGTTTCAAAGGCAGTTCAGGGGAGAAAGGACGAACGTGTCCACAAACTGTGCTGGAACAGGATAGCTGTATAAGGAACTGTGATCTATTCCTGGCATCACATGCAAAAATTAACTAAAAATGAATCACAGACCTACCTAAAGCTGTAACTTCAGGAAACAAAATACAGAAAAATATCTTTGTGGCTACAGGATAGGTCAAAACTTCTGGACTTCATCAAAATTATTCAATTCTGCTCTTCAAAAGAAACTAAGAAACATTTGCAAATCATACATTTGACAGAGTTCATATCTAGTCTATATAAAGAATTCTCAAATCTCAATGATTGGAGGGAAAAAAGTAATCCAATTAAAGAAAAATGAGCCAAAGATTTGAAAGAACACTTTCTCAAAGAAGACAGGGAGGGATGGTATGAAAAACTGTCCCAAATAATTCAATATAATAAAATGTCCAGTAATTAGAAAATGCAAATTAAAACTGCTAAGAGATATCATTACACTCCAAAAATGTCTAAAATCAAAGACGTGAAGTTAGAACTCTCAAACATTGCTGATAAGAATGTAAAATGATACATCAACTTTATAAAAAAGGATAAACATGCACCAACAGTATGATCCAACCTTTGTAGCCACAGGTACAAACCCAAGGGAACAGACAATCTTTCTCAACACAAAGACATATTCACAGCAGCTTAACTTGTAATAACCAGAAACAACAAAACCGGAAACAACCAAAATGTCAATCAGTAGGTAAATGGATAAGTAAAATTGGGTACCATTGGAATACCATTCCGCAATATAACTACTAACACTAACAGCACAGATAAATGGAAAAATAGTTGTTATGTTCACTGGGAAAAAAACCAGAGCCCCCCACCACAAACGAAGAGTATATACTGTATTTCCATTTATATGAAATTTAAGAACATGTAAACTAATTGACAGTGACAAAAAGCAGATCAATGGTTGCTTGGAGGACTTCCTTGGTGGCTCAGTGGTAAAGAATCCACCTGCCATTGCAGGAGGCAGGGGATGGATTCCTGATCCGGGAAGATCCCACCTGCCATGCAGTAGATGAACTCGTGAGCCACAACCATTGAGCCTGTGCTCTAAAGCCCAGGACCCGAAACCACTGAGCCCTCGTGCCACAACTACTGAAGACCGAGGGCCCTAGAGCCCGTGCGCCACAACGAGAGGAGCCTGTCCACCACGAGAAAGTAGCCCCTGCCTGCCACAGCCAGAGAAAAGCCGGCGCAACAGTGAACACCCAGCACAGCCAAAATTAAGCAAATAAATACCATTATATGCCAAATAGACGGGGAAACCGTGGCTGACTTTCTTTTTCTGGGCTCCAAAATCACTGCAGATGGGAAATAGATGGGGAAACACTGGAAACAGTCTCTGACTTTATTTTTCTGGGATCCGAAATCACTGCAGATGGTGACTACAGCCATGAAATTAAAAGACGCTTACTCCTTGGAAGGAAAGCTATGACCAACCTAGAGAGCATATTCAAAAGCAGAGACATTACTTTGCCAACAAAGGTCCGTCTAGTCAAGGCTATAGTTTTTCCAGTGGTCATGTATGGATGTGACAGTTGGACTGTGAAGAAGGCTGAGCGCCGAAGAATTGATGCTTTTGAACTGTGGTGTTGGAGAAGACTCTTGAGAGTCCCTGGGACTGCAAGGAGATCCAACCAGTCCATTCTGAAGGAGATCAGCCCTGGGATTTCTTTGGAAGGAATGATGCTAAAGCTGAAACTCCAGTACTTTGGCCACCTCATGCGAAGAGCTGACTCATTGGAAAAGACTCTGATGCTGGGAGGGATTGGGGGCAGGAGGAGAAGGGGACGACAGAGGATGAGATGGCTGGATGACATCACCGACTCGATGGACGTGAGTCTCAGTGAACTCCAGGAGTTGGTGATGGACAGGGAGGCCTGGCGTGCTGCGATTCATGGGGTCGCAAAGAGTCAGACACGACTGAGCGACTGAACTGAACTGAAAAAAAGAACTGGCATGCTGCAACAATGATCAAAGATCTTGAGTGCTGCAACTAAGTGCAGCCAAATGGATATATAAAAATAAATAATTAAAAAAAAAACAGTTTATTGGAGCTGGAGGAGTTAAAGAGAAGGGATGGAGGAATTAAAAAGAAGTACAAAGAAACTTTCAGGGATGACGGATATGGTCACTGTCTTGATTGTGGAGATGGCTTCATGGGCGTATACAAATGGCAAAGCTTATCATATTGTATACTTTAAATACAGTGTGTCAATTATTCCTCAGAAGTAATGACAATTCTTTTATAAGAGACACAGCCTCAAAAGGTGAAAACAGCCTAAAATGAGACTTGGCACTTTAGTTCTAGAGCAGTGTTTCTAAGACTGTAGTTAACTCAGTAACCTCTTTGAAAGACATCCTCATGCCGCCTACAAATGTTACTTAAATCTTCAGAAGGAATTAAGTATTCTAACAGGAACAAAGAATAGGTAACGAAACATGCTTTTCCAAACTGCGAATTCTTCACTCACTTTGATATAATCCAGTTCCTCTGAGATTATAATTTTTAAGTTTTTGAGAAAAGAGTTAACTGCCAGATAGGCATTTGGAAGGAAGGAGGGGAAGGAGAGAGACAGAAAGAGGGAGATGGAGGGAGGGAGGGAGAGAGAAAATTAACAACAAATACCAAACACACAGGAAGCTTCAAAGAATGACCTCAAGCTTAGTTTGCTGTTGGTTCGGTTTGGCCTTTGTCTGAAACTCGAATCAAAAGCCACAATGCTAGTTTAGGTAGCTGCTTATTCCTTTTCCCTCACCTGCCTGTCCTTCCCTCACCCCTGGTTACTCTGATTATCCCTCTGGCCACACTAAATTCACAATTTCAGCTGCTGGCTGGCTCCCCCTTGAGTCAGCAGGGCTTTGTGACGCATCAGACAACCGATTGCTTACTGGAATTATTCCAACTAAGGCCACCGCCTGTTTCCTGGTCTTCTCCTTCCCCTGGCTCACCTTCCCAGACCCTCCATGAGGCTCTGCTGTGCCCGGAATGAGCAATTCTAGTCCAGAAGCAAGACATTTAGAGAGGTCTACTTCTTCTCTAGGGAGGCCACCACCATCCTTACCTGAACCCAATGACCACAAAGGATGCAGCTACTGGAGAATCGAACAAAATGTCAGTTTTAAAGTGAAAAAAAAAAAAAAAAGAATATAAAATTGTATATATGAAAGGATTTCAACCATGAAAAATCTTGACACATGTAAAAATGAAAATAAGGTAGTTGTTAGGGCTTTTTCCCCCCTCCCTCTTCACTATCTTTATTGATGTGATATTGTCTTTATAGAGGAAAAAAAGGTTTATTGACAGCTGCTGGCTTGAAGGCTTTCTTTTATTCCATCCAGCTGAAATGAGTCTGAGGCTTCTATTCATCTGGGGAAAAAAGGAAAAATAACAAATTTATTTTGCTCCTGTGGTGGGTGGTTGGAGCTGTAGGAGATGCGCTTGACTGCCAATTACGGGTAACAGTTATCTGATTGTTATCTTATAAATGTGTCTGGCAGTGTTCTGTCTGGAAATGTATATAATTTAGGTAAAAAGCTATCCTAACTTTATCTGGCATTCCACAGAATGAAGAAAACCGACCCTGCCTTAATTTAGTGAGGCAGCCGAGACCTCACTACACACATTGCATGTGTTATAATAACTCCCAGGAAGGTCTGGGCTGACTACTGTCTCCAAGGAAGGATGATACTGTGGCAATTATCTAAACTAGGAAATAAGCTTTCGCTGGGTTTATTCTGAAGGGTTAGCAGAACACAACACTTCAAAAGACACCACTTTGGCACACTGATTATTTTTTATGCTGTAGGCTCTTGAAAAATAGCAAATGCAAGAGAGGCTTTCTCTGAACTCATGGCCTGAAGACAGATTCTCCACGAGGAATTCAATTGTCCTAGATTGCCTCCCTGGAAAAAGTTTCATCAGCCAGAGAATGACTCTTACAACAGGAAGATTAGAAATGGACATTGTCAGTGGAATGTAAATTGATACAGCTGATATAGAGAACAGTACAGAGATTCCTTAAAAAACTAGGAATAAAACTACCATATGATCCAGCAATCCTACTGCTGGGCATATACCCCAAGGAAACCATAACTGAAAAAGACACGTGTACCCCAGTGTTCGATGCAGCACCATTTACAATAGCTAGGACATGGAAGTAACCTGAATGTCCACTGACAGATGAATGGATAAAGAAGACGTGGTCCACATATAGAATGGAATATTACCTATACAATGGAATATTACTCAGCCATAAAAAGGAATGAATTTGAGTCAGTTCCAGTGACATGGATGAACTTAGAGACTTTTACACAGAGTGAAGTAAGTTAGAAGGAGAGAAACAAATATCGTATATTAACACATATATACGGAATCTAGAAAAATGGTCCTGATGAACCTATTTGAAGGGCAGGAATAGAGATGCAGACTTATGGAAGCAGAGGGGGAAGGAAAGGGTGGGATGAATTGAGAGAGTAGCTTTGAAACATGTACTTTACCATATGTAGAAGAGATAGCTAACGGTTAGCTGCTGTGTGACCCAGGGAGCTCAACCCAGTGCTCTGCGGTGGCCTAGAGGGAGGGGACGGGATGGGAGGTGGGAGGGAGGCTGGAGAGGGAGAGGGCAGAAGTACACTTAGGGCTGATTCGTGTTGTTGGACAGCTGAAACCAACACAACATCTTACAGCACTTACCCTCCAATTAAAAGTAAATTTAAAAAAAGAAGTGAACGCCAAACACTGACAAATTTGGTCATGAACTATCATACCTCTCATCTGCTCTTCTCAGGGCCCATTCTTCCTTTCTACAAATCATTCCCTCTCCTCTAAGAGCCTTAGATGGCCTCCTCTTTTCCTACTAAGAAGGTATTGAGGTCTGCGTTCAAAACCGCATCAGGGAGTTAGTCATTTTCCCCTGGTTACCGCCCCATATACACGAGGCAGACATGTTAACGGACTTTCGTTTTTCTCTTGTTCATCTGCCTTTTACTGCAGGAGTCTCGGCTAAGAACTCAGAAAGGTAGAGACAAATGTATTTTTCCTCCTCTACAATCCTATCTCAGAAAATAGGCTGAACAATGACACTGACTCAAGTGCCTACCAGCCCCAGTGCACGGGAGCGCAGCTTCTGCGGGAGCAGAAGAATCAGTGATGACGGCATTAAAAGTGGGACAGGAGAGCTCCTGCACCGTTGCTGATGGAGCAAAAACCGGTTCAACATTTTCGGAGGATGGCTGGCCAAAATCTATAAAAATGTTCAAAGGGCACCTAGTAGTCATCTTCTAGGGATTGTTTTTGCAGAGATAATGTATGAGTGCACAAAGTATTGGGTATAAACCAGGATGCCGCCCTCTATGATGATAAAAAACTAGGAATTATCAGGACTGGTGAGATAAACGTGTAACAGCCACAGAAAGGATCATCATGCAATGGTCAAAACAAAGTGGAGCCAGTTGAAAACAAAGTTTGCAACATGTTTTGGTGAAACTCACATCACTCACAAATACTATTTATGTGCATGACTGCATAGGAATAGAAAAAAGAACATACATGAAATTTTTCATAAAGCTTCCAGGGAGGAGATTACAGTGATGCTGGAGATAATTTTTAATTTTATATGTACATACTTTCATGATACAGTGGAATTTGGAGTGCTTCTTAATTTTTAACTAATAATAATCAATAAAGTAATAATTATTAATAATAAAAATAAGACAAGATCGAATAAATCTGAAATAAATGGGACAGGAGACTGACATACAGAATGAATGAGAAAAGGGGGGATGGGATCAAATTATGAAAGTGAATTTGGTAATACAGATGCTGGGAGTAAGAAATTTCTATGAAAGAGAATACAGAATTTTTTTTCTGGAAAAAATGAGCACATGTTAAATGACTTTCTCTCTCCTCCCTAGCCATCAACAACCAGAATGCAAGTTTCTAGATAAATGCAGCCTAATCACAGACCATAGGAAATTAAAGAACAATTAAAAGAGAGGACCTCTGGGGAAGGGGAGATTCAACACTTTTACACATTTAACAACTAAAGGGGCTTCCCTGGTGGTCCAGAGGTTAAGGATCCGCCTTGCAATGCAGGGGACTAGGGTTTGATCCCTGATCTGGTAGCTGAGATCCCACATACCCTGGAGCAACTAAGCCCACACGCCACAACGAAAGATCCTGCGTGATACAAAGAAAATCCCTCATGTCACAACTAAGATCCGATGCAGCCAAACAAATGAAAGATGTTTTGAAAAAGAAAAAAACTAAAGAGCACTATGGAGAGAAAAAAGCTCCAAGCCCTTTCCAGATTAAAATAGGCACAATTATGCTGATTCTGAAGATGCCAGCAGGCTGAGTTCCCAGCTGCCCTGCAGTCTAGCCGAGGGTGCTGCCAGTCTGCAGGATCCAGCAGGGTTGGCCTACAGGGATGGCTCACCCCATCCTGTTGCCTGGACCAGCCTGCAGCCATCACTGCCTCCAGGGCGGGACTAGGACAAGACCCAGTGTCTGGATGAACTGCCTCAGATCTTAAACCACAGCCGCCCACGGTACCATCTGCTTAGTGCCATGTGGACCCTAAAGGAAAAATCCGGTCTGGTCCTAAAAATACTATTTGCTTCACCAGGAACCATCTCCTAGGGCTCTGCCTCACGGGCCTCTGTTTTACATAACATTAACTGGAGATGCTAATTCTGTGTCGGAACAGTGCAGTGGCCACACCCTGGAATGTGAAATTGTAAACTGAAAAATTCTGCCAAGTGTAGCAAATGCAGTTTTGAATTGCTTATGTCCTAAGGCTTGTTGACCATGAGTCCTAACAGGAATTGAATCATAATCTTTCTCTTCTTAGCTTCACAGTCTATAAGATGTTTTCCTCTTGTATTTAACAATGTGCTCAGTCACTCAGTCATGTCCGTCTCTTTAATGGCCCCATGGACTGTAGCCTGCCAGGCTCCTCTGGCCATGGGATTTCCTAGCCAAGAATACTGGAGTGGATTGCTATTTCCTACTCCAGGACATCTTTCCAACCCAGGGATTGAACTCACGTCTCTTGAGTCTCCTGCATTGGCAGGCAGCTTCTTTATCAGCAGCACTATCTGGGAAGCCATTTAATTAAAAATTAGCATATGTATTTGCACGTGACTTAAAAGGAAATAAAATCCCTGAAATTGTTAATAAGGCTGCAGCACAAAGTCAGGAACTGCTCGCTGTGTCAGTGTCATGCCAAGTAGCTGTGAATGCACTTTCCATTGCCCACCTGTGAAACTGGAATATTTCTCCTTTGCCAGCTGGCACAATGTTAAGTTTTATCCATAGATGGCTCTGGAGGTACCCTGGAATAGGAAGGATCTTCCCTTGATTCAGTGGCAGGTGACTCTCTCTGCCACCTCATGGTGCTCACCTTCCAGCTTTCTAGCCCTGGTGAGAAGATTCCTGCTTGCCCTGCTTGCCAGTCAGAACCCAGGAGGGATTTCCTGCACACAATGCCCCGCCCACCAGGCTAGGCTCGCTGGCAGCCCAGAGGGGGCGCTCCCAGCTAGCCAGTCTTGGCTGATGTGCATGCATGCATGCTCTGTCCTGTCTGACTCTATGCAACCCCATGGACTGTAGCCCTCCAGGCTCCTCTGTCCATGGAATTTTCCAGGCAAGAATACTGGAGTGGATTGCCATTCCCTTTTCCAGGGGATCTTCCCAACCCAAGGATTGAACCTGGGTCTCCCACATTGCTGGCAGATTCTTTGCCATCTGAGCCACCAGGGAAGCTAGTCTTGGCTGACAGTTCCATATAGTCAGCTTCTGTCCTACAGCCATGAACCAATTCTGGTCTGGGGCAATCCCGTGGAATTCTCTGCCAGCTCCACTGAGTTTCAGACACACCTTTTCCAATGAGGTCTGAACCTCAAATGGGAAAGAGAGCCTTTCCAAGTTTGTTCCTTTCTTGAGTTCTTTCCCTCAGCCTAAAACAGTCTTTAGAATTCTCTTTTATACCCTCTTACAAGCAAATCCCTCTATATAAAATCATTCCTTTTCAAATGACAGTGTGGCTTGTAACTCCAGACTGGATCTTAACTGATAACCATCACCTGAAGAAGACAGCAACTTTTAACCTCTAGTTACCTCAGTGCTGTTCCTTAATTTCATCCTTCATTTCTCACCGTTGCTATGGCACACCATCCACCAGGTTATTGCAGACCTTAGCTTGTGTCCTTGAGATTCCAATTCATTAAGCTTACCAACAACTTACTAGCAGAAAATGACACCAAATAATACTCTTAAAGAAAAAGTGAGAGCTCCATCAGAATACAAATTTTTTAAATTCCTGTATTGTCCTCCTTTTGACTTTGCTCACATTCTTTTCAGCTTCATAGAAAAAGCTGAAATTGGTTCTTACCAATACCCATCCCTCCAACTTGATATATAACATACTTGTTTTATATTCTTGATTTTATCAGTCAGGATCTTCCTTACAGTTAACTGCCCCATGTTTTCTTTCTCTCAACAGATTAAACCTGGACATCAATTTTAGAAGACCTCACAACAACTCTGGATCTATTTGCTGATGAACATGGTATATCTATGTATGTAAATCTTTTAAGTTTCAATCAATAGTTTTTATAATTTTCAGAATGCAAATGTGTAACATTTATTGGAGATATATATATATATCTAAGTATTTCACTATTTAGATGCTATTATAAATGATATTTTAAATTTTCAAATTGTTGCTAGTATATAAAAATACAGTTGATTTTGTATACTGTTTTTTTAAGTAGCTTTTTGTAGTTTCCTTGGGATGTTCTACATAGGTGATAATGCCTGTGAACATGGACAGTATTACTTATTTCCAACCTTTATGGCTTGTATTCCTCTCCTCTCTTCCCCTCTGCTCTCCTCTCCTCCCCTCTCCTTCCTTTTGTCTTATGCACCCTGCCTCCAGTCACATGATGAACAGGAGTGGAAGGAGGGAATTACATACTTTGTTCTGAACCTTAGAGTTAAAACATTGAGAATTTTACCATTAGGTATAATTTTTTTTGTAGATATCTATAATCAAGTTAAGGACATTTTCTTGTATTTCTAGTTTTCTTAGAGTTTTGACCACGGATGGGTATGGAATTCTGATTCTTTTTCTTCATCTAGTATGATGACCTCATGGAACCACCAGCTTGTACTATACATGAACAAGAGAACCATTTATTTTTCTCTAAGACAAGCTATTTTTGCCTGTTTGAAAGTAGCCAACTAATATGCTACATAATACACTTTCACCGCTATTCGAAAGACACAGGAGTATTGTGAAGGGTTGGGGGCAAGATGAGGCCAGATGGAGACTACTGCATTCACCAGGTGAAACCTAATGGTGACTTGGACTAGCACAGCAGAGAATTGTGGATCAAGTGAAAATCTACTTTAGAATAGAATTCCCTGGTGTTCCAGTAAGAATCTGCCTGCTGACGCAAGAGATGGGTTCTTCCAATCCCTGATCCCGGAAGATTCCACGTGCTGCAGAGCAACTAAGCCCAAGCACCACAACTACCGAGTCCACACTCTAAAGTCCATGCTCCGCAACAAGAGAGTCACCAGAGGGAGAGGCCCACACACTGCAACCAGAGAATCACCCCTGCTCACTTCAACTAGAGAAAGTCCACGCATGGCAACAAAAAACTGCTGCTGCTCCTGCTGCTAAGTCGCTTCAGTCTGACTCTGTGCGACCCCATAGACGGCAGCCCACCAGGCTCCCCTGTCCCTGAGATTCTCCAGGCAAGAGTACTGGAGTGGGGTGCCATTGCCTTCTCCAATGCATGAAAGTGAAAAATGAAAGTGAAGTCGCTCAGTCGTGTCTGACTCTTAGCGACCCCATGGACTGCAGCCTACCAGCCTCCTCCATCCACGGGATTTTCCAGGCAAGAGTACTGGAGTGGGGTGCCATCGCCTTCTCCGAACAAAAAACTAGTGCAGTCAAAAATGAATAAACTAATTAAATTAAAAAAAAAAGAAGACTAGCTGATAAGTCTGATGCATGCAATGAGTAAAGGATAGAAATTAAAAAATGACTTCTAAATTGCTGGCTTGAACCACTGCATCAAGAACACTGACAAAGGAAAACTTGCGGAGGAAAATATTTGAATGATTTTATTTGTGATATATCAAGAGTCATGATTTAGATGGATTATATCTGATATTCTTATTAGACATCCAAGTGCATGGATTACTCAGGAAATTGGATACATGAGGCTGGCACTCAGCACTTCAGTTCAGTTCAGTTGCTCAGTTGTGTCCTACTCTTTGAGACCCCATGAACCACAGCCTGCCAGGCCTCCCTGTCCATCGCCAACTCCTGGAGTTTATCCAAACTCATGTCCATAGAGTCGGTGATGCTATCTAACCATCTCATCCTTGACATACTCCTTTTCCTATTTGGAACCAGTCTATTGTTCCATGTCCAGTTCTAACTGTTGCTTCCTGACCTGCGTACAGGTTTCTCAAGAAGCCGGTCAGGTGGTCTGTTATTCCCATTTCTTTCAGAATTTTCCACAGTTTATTGTGATCTGCACAGTCAAAGGCTTTGGCATAGACAATAAAGCAGAAATAGATGTTTTTCTGGAACTCTCTTGCTTTTTCGATGATCCAGCAAATGTGGGCAATCTGATCTCTGGTTCTTCTGCCTTTTCTAAAACCAGCTTGGAGATCTGGAAGTTCACGGTTCATGTATTGCTGAAGCTTGGCTTGGAGAATTTTGAGGATTACTTTACTAGCCTGTGAGATGAGTGCAATTGTGGGGTAGTTTGAGCATTCTTTGGCAATGCCTTTCTTTGGGATTGGAATGAAAACTGACCTTTTCCAGTTCTGTGGCCACTGCTGAGTTTTCCAAATTTGCTGACACATTGAGTGCAGCACTTTCACAGAATCATCTTTTAGGATTTGAAATAGCTGAACTGGAATTCCATCACCTCCACTAGCTTTGTTCGTAGTGATGCTTCCTAAGGCGATCTGCTTTCTTGTTTTTCTCCCTGGCCAGACTATGAGATCCTCAAAGGTGGCAGAATGTCTTATTTATTTTTACATCCTCATTTCTAATACAGTATCTTTCATAAAACTGATATTCAATAAATGCTGGTGAATTAGTTCATGAATTCTTAGTTTTTGCTGTTGTTCAGTCACTAAGTGGTGTGTGATCCTGAGTTTTAGTGAAAGGCAAGTCATACTATGAGCTATACAAAAAATTGCTATGGGATCAAAATACTTATCTACACTTCACACTGATCAAAATAGTTAACTAAGTAACTAAAGGAAATCAGAAGACAAGGATAAGGATTTTAATGAAGGCAATATATTTAAATCTATTGAGGTATAAAGGGACCCTTTATGACATTAATGTTAAAAATGTATAAGAGATACTATATAACAAAATTGGAAAAGACTCTGATGCTGGGAGGGACTGGGGGCAGGAGAAGGGGACAACAGAAGATGAGATGGCTGGATGGCATCACCGACTCCATGGACGTGAGTCTGAGTGAACTCCGGGAGTTGGTGATGGACAGGGAGGCCTGGTGTGCTGCGATTCATGGGGTCGCAAAGAGTCGGACATGACTGAGTGACTGAACTGAACTGATACAACAAAATTAAGTACAGTGGAGGAAACTCAGAATTTGTGGGGATACCATGAAGATCATCTAGTCTTGCGGTTCTTACACGATGTTTCTTGGAATTATACAATTTCTTGGAGGCACATCAGGACTATTGTGGGGACAAAGCGAGGAGGTCAAGAGGGTGGGACTTGGGATTTCAGGATAACAGGTGAATTGGTTGCTCAGTCGTGTCCGACTCTTTGCAACCCCATGGACTGTAGCCTGCCAGGCTCCTCTGTCCCTGAAATTCTCCAGGCAAGTATACGGAGTGGGCTGCCACTTCCTCCTCCAGAGCACCTTCAGGGCTCGGACCCACGTCTCTTACATTGCAGGCAGTTTTCCGAATTGTAGGCGATTCTTTACCACTGAGCCATTAGGGAATAGATTTTACTTCAAAAAAGAAACTATTTTATTAAAAAAAATTTTTTGGCAAGTTATGGTTACTCTAGCCTACAGGTGAAGAAACTGTACTTAAGCATGCCACAATTCGAATTATGACACAGAAATTGGATATTCCAATGGCCAGTCCAGAGATTGTGAGCTTTCATTCCAGAATTCATCTAAGAATACAACTAACATACTTTTATATTTACTATCTATTGCCTGGTAGGGTCATAAGTTTCATAAGTTTCATAATTTTGGCTGCCGTCTATGAGGTCTCGCAGAGTCGGACACGACTGAAGCGACTTAGCAGCAGCAGCAGTATTGCTTATACTGGGCTTAAACACAGTAAAGTGCAATGAGAAAGGGATTTGAAGGCAACAACGGGGTTTACGCTCTGCTGGCTACAGTTACAGCAAAGACTTACGCGTGAGTTATTTTAAGGGATGCGCACAGAGCATTCAGGTCAACCAACTCTGTTGCTCAAACTACTAGGAGGTGAATACAGAAATTCCTGTAACATATCCTAATTTTCCCCCTGAGGTTTCAGTGGAATTAATTAAATACTAATCAGAAGTAAAGGACAAAGCGATAGGATAAAAAAAAAATCTTTTTATATTTACATTTGAAAAAGGTATTGCCTTTTCCAAGAAAGGAAAAAACAGAAAGCAGGGTACAACTGAAGGCACCTTCATGTTATGCTTTCATTATCACTTTATTATTTCCTCCAGCAGGTTCTGTGGATAAAATCCCTTCATTTGCTTTCTTCTTTCTTTTCTGATTTTTTTTTTAATCTTATCTGAAACGACAGGCTGGTATTATCAAAGCTGTGTATCCTGAGAGTGAATAGCAGGAATGCATTTCCTTTTTTCATTATTTTTGGTAGAACACACAGACCTTAGGGGTAAGCTCTCAGCGCCAATACATCTTCAAATTCTTACTACGCTCCCTTAAGGGAAAAACAAGGTAATTAATCTGTCATCCTAGACAGTGTACTGCTCCTTCACAATATTTAAAAGCCTATTTCAATAAGGATAAAATGCTATCATAAATAGATGAGCCAGAACAAAAGAAAAGGAAACATTTCTAACCAAAAGGTGCCGAAGAGTACAAAGGGAAGTACTGAATTTTTGTAAATGCGAAGACTAAAAACCAAAACTAATCGCAACAATATTTTTGCCTGCTAATTTGTACTTGCTATTTCTGCATTTAATTACACATTTCTGAAAACTAATCTGCCACAGGACTACCTTGCTGCCATAAACTTTATTCCAGTGAAGACAAAATACGAGTAAAAAGATTTAGAGATGCCGTGGCTCTTAAAATGCGTAATCCTCTTAGTTAATATGTTGATGTCTTAGTAGGGTTTCCTGAAGCTCGGAGAAGCATCCTGAATCATACCCGTTACAAGCTACTCTTTTGAAGTGGTCACTAAATGTGCAGTTTCTCATTTGAATATCTCCTTTTTTAGGAGGTTGGGAAAAAGCCTCTTAAAAATGAGTTCTTACTTTGTTTTGTCTTGTTTTTTCTACTTTCTAAAGCTCATCCTAAATACTGTTGTAAGGCAGGCCTGAAGCATAAAAGATTATTAAAGAGCAGGCCTGGGGTATGTTGGAAGGAAAACGCCAGGGTACCCTTCTTTATCGCTGGAGCAACATCTTAATGAACTACTTATACCAGTGGGTTTCCCTGGTAGCTCAGTCGGTAAAGAATCTGCCTGCAATGCAGGATACCCGGCTTCAATCCCTGGGTTGGGAAGATCCCCTGGAGAAGGGAATGGCAACCCACTCCAGATTTCCCTGGAGAATCCCATGGACAGAGGAGCCTGGAAGGCTACAGTCCATGGGGTCACGGAGTCATACACAACTGAGCGACTAACATACACATACCACAGTGGGAATCTCAGCCTCTTTTTCTGTACCTGCAGGGGTAGCCACATCCTTTTAAGACCTTCCTGGATCCCACAGTAGTGCTATAAACATAAGGCTTGGCTTGTCAGGCCCAGCTGACATCAGTGGAAACAATCTGGAATAAGTGTGCACATCAGCACAGCTGCTCTGGATGCAGGGGATGAGAAAGCACAATCAAATATTGAGCACTGAAATGGAAGGAGCCTCCAGTCAACATATCTGTAGTTCTTTTGACTTCAATATAGGGTTTTGAACACTAAATTCAAATTATGGGCTAGATTCCTGGCATTTGTCAGACTCTGCTCTTGGGCTGGTAAGTCAAAAGGCAAGAGGAAACAAGCGTTCTGTTGTGGTTCATTCAGCTCCCTAACTTTCTGAGCAAAGAAATAGCAAGCAGTTGGCTTACTTAAAAATCACAGCTTGCTTCTTGAAGTCTTTTCATGAATAAAATCATCACTTTGGCAACTCAAAGACAAAGAAACTCATATATCAGTTGAGAGAATGAAACCATTTCATCCTATGCCTGAGTCATTATTGCTTCTCAAATTGGTGTTAAAGAAATGCTAAAAAGGGAGCTAAGGGAATTTCCCTGGTGGTTCAGTAACTAGAACTAAGTTCCCAAGACGCCAAGCTCCCAACGCAGGGGCCCGGGTTTCATCCCTGATCAGGGAACTGGATCCCACATGCCACAGCTGAAGATTCTGGATGCTGCAACCAAGACCTGGTGCAACCAAATAAATAAAAATAAACCTTAAAAATAAATACAGTGGTGGCTGAGACAATTATTTGCTAGTAAGTAACAATTCAATACTTGTAAGTCAGGAAGGGTGGGGTGGGCTGATTCATGTTGTACAACAGAAACCAACAGAACAATGTAAAGCAATTATCCTCCAATCAAAAATTTTAAAAATTTGTAAGTCAGAAATATTTATGTTTTAACAAATAGACCACTCTCTACCTTAGAGCTCAAAGGTAAAGTGTTCATTAATTTCTATTAACGTCATTGCATTTTGTGTGATAGACAACATGCTGTAGAATCTCTTACCTTTTTTTTTCAGTAATGTTGACGCAAGTTCATTCAAATGAATGAATGCGCCCCTTATATCTAACTCACATCAACTTAAACACACACAGGAAGAGGAATGATCACCAGCAATGTCCCCTAACCATACTCCCTACTCTCAAAGTACCAAGTAATGCCTCACCTTGATCTTGTTACTATCCTGCCGGCCAAACTGCTTCACGACCTGATATTGGCTTATCTTTGCATCTCCTGGCTCCACTTAGCACAGTTTCCATTAAACTGCCATGAAATAAATATTTTTATTGCCTAATTGTCTACTCCCTTCCACAGTGACTCCCTGGCAGGAAAAAAAAAAAAAAGGTATAATTCCTAGAATTACTATTGAATCTTAGTATTGACTCAAAAGAGAACAGATTTTTGAGAACAGTATTCTGCTTTGTTTTATCTATGGCGTCTTTTCTTTTTTCTTTCTAATAGACTTTATTTTATGGAGCAGTTTCAGATTCACAGCAAAATTGACCGGAAGGTACAAAGATTTCCATAGAATAGCACCTTATGATTTGCAAAAATTGAGCTTAGTATTTGGAACGATGAAAAAGAAATTGTATTACATTTGTTTAAATTTTTTTTTCACCAGATAGAAGGTTATAATTTCACCAACGTTAACGCCTTGTCCATTTCACATCCAATTTGACATCATGGTATATCAGGAAGATCACAATTATAAGAAGAGTCACTCTATATATTACTCGATTATGTCTAAAGATGACTTTAACTACAAGAAAAAAATTAATAAGGAATTAGCAATCAAATTTACTTCCCTTATGGTTTTAGCTTCCTGATTTCCTCAGAGTGGCACTCCCAGTGCAAAGTACTAAAAAGACAACTCAATGAAACTTTTGTCAAACTTCTTCAAAATAGAAATTTACTGAAACCCACTTCTGGGTATATAATAGGTACTCACAAGTGCTTTGAATCACATCCCAAGAGGCAATAATCAGATTGAAATGCTCATACATTACTAATCTGTGTGAGAGACAAACAATATTTCATTTTATTGGGAATAAGGTGGGATCCAAAAATGAGCCTAACATTACTCTTGGAAAAAGGTTTTATTAACACCTTTCAGCTATTTACTTTTCACTTGGCAAACATGAAAAATTTTTAATACTGAATTTTACTGAGAACAAATTGATGGTAATTTGTTCTACTGAGCTTCAATAAAATGAGCTCTGTATTTGAATGTTAAATGTTATCTGCTGTGAGTGATTTACATGTTATTAGAACAAGGAACTGCAAAGAAGAAACTAAAAGAAAAATATGAACTCATAATTATTTTAAAACAAACAAACAAATGAAGGAAGGAAAATTGTCTTTAATTTTTAAAGTGGTTCTTAATGTCATTGCCACAGAGTTCCCCCAATAGATGCATTTTAAAAAGAACACAGTGAAGTTTTAAAAATGAAATGATTCTCTCATCATGAGTTTCCTTCTGTAGCATTAGGGAACACGCTAATGCTTAATTTGCACCAAGTACTCCTTTCTTCCCCACCCCTACTCCCAAATCCTAAACTCTATCAGGGGAACAAGAGCAAAAACAGCCACAAGACAAGGTCGAAACAAGAGAGACAGCAGAGGGGTTTAGGGGAAGAACCAAGAAGTTCAAAAGAAGGAGAGAGAATTGGTAATTGGGAAACCAGAGAAAAATTCATTAGGGGGAAAACATTTCTAATATTTAGAAGAATGGGTTAGATTTAGATGCTGGAGACAGGAGGAATTCCTGATGGGGTAAAGGCATAGAACTCTGAGAATATAGGATGTATTTCTATACCAATTCTTGCCTATTTACCAAGGCCTGGCCAAGATGAAAAGCAAAGGCTAAGACTATCATTTGCTCTGACCATGGAGAATAATATCCTCCCAAGCAGAAACTCAAGTTCACTGATGATTTTAGTATGTAGAGTTATCCAAAACTAACAAAAGTCTGAGGATTGGACACAATACTGAGGAAAAAATTCTTTGAATGGTGCATTTAATATAGTTCTCAAGAAAATATGGTAATATATACAATGAAATATTATTCAGTCATAGAACGAAATCTTGTCACTTGTGACAACATGGATGAGCCTTGAGGGCATTATACTAAGTTAAATAAGTCAGACAGAGAAAGACAAATAGTGTATGATCTCTGTTACATGTGAAAATCTAAAAAAACAAAAATAAACAACAAACCAAGCTCATAGACACAGAGAACAGACTGGTGGTTATCAGGAATGTAGGAGGGGAGGGGGGTATATAGCTGGGGAGAGATGGATAAAATGAGTGAAGGGGGGTCAAACTGTACAAACTTTTAGTTACACACTAAATAAACTAGGGATATAAAATAAATAAATGGGTAAAAACTATGATACAGGCTTATCAACACTTTTCCAGTACAACTAAACTCACAGATAAAGGGATTTTTAGAAAGAATTTTAAAAACGCAATCGTCCACACACTTCCTGGCAAATGTATGCCTGGCATGTTTGAAAGAGGCAAGTGAAAGAGCAAATTCAGCTCCAAGGTCATATTTGCTAACCAACTTAGGATTAAACTGTTCTCTAGGAGACATACTCCAATGATTTAGGTAGATTATTTTATATGATAAATTTTAATCAAACAGCAACAGCTTTCTTTCAAGATATAAAATGATGAGGCAATTTACAACAGAATGTTTTGAGGATGCTCCTTTGCCTTGTAGGGGTAGAGCAAGAGATGATACAAGGTCAGGTTTTAAATAAACTCATGCCTCACAAAAAGATGAACAGCATGGACAGATTTAGCCTTCTGGGTAAAGTCTTCTGAGGCCTAAGAAGAGATAGGTTGCAAAATGAGGGAGGGAACCAAAATTTTAATCAAGTAATCAGGCCAGAAAAGAAGTTACAGCATCTGGGATATGATGATTACAGATCTCAGTTTGCTTGTGTACACAATTCTAATACCAGTTATGTAATATTATGAATACAAAGTCATGTGAATGGACCCCCCAGATATACTCATTTTTAGGCATGCCCCTTGAGAAACATATCAAAAGGAAGAAACACAGGACATGGTCTGACTGATTAATGATTTCTGTATTCTGGATAGGAAAGCCGTACTACCTGTGTTTTTAGGTTGTCACATCAGGCCAGAAAAGTTAAAACATGCATAATTTGAAAGTATGACATGCATCTCTTTAAAGTAAGAATTTCTTAATCAGGAGGACTCATCAACTAGGGTCTGCTTGTTTGTCTGAATACACAAAGTCCCATCCCCAGAAACTCTGATTCTCAAAGCCCTGTGCTACGTGCTAAGCTGCTTCAGTTGTGTCTGACTCTGCAACCCTGTAGACTGTAGCCCGCCAGGCTCCCTGTCCATGGGATTCTCGAGGCAAGAATACTGGAGTGGGTTGCCATTTCCTCCTCCAAGGGATCTTCCCAACCCAAGGATTGAACCTGAGTCTCTTACATCTCCTGCATTGGCAGGCAGGTTCTTTACCACTAGCACCACCAGGGAAGCCCTGAGTGGGGCCTAAGCACATATATTCAGGAATTGATTCCCAACATGGCGACTCTGCTGTGATATTATGGAGACACTAAGCCAATGCCAGCATTTGCCTACCCCAGATTACTCATGATATGAGAAAAAATAAATTTTTATATTGCTTAAAAATAAATAAATAAAACTGAAAACAGGAAAGATTCCGAAGATCTTCCCTTTCTGTACATGAGGACCACTAAGTTTCCAGCCTCATCAGGACCAAACGAGAAAAAAAAAAACCCAAAAGACACCACCACCAGCACAGGTTGGCACAGATACACAGAGATCTAAAAAGATCTTTGGGAAACTGAGGTTCATTGTGCTGTATTTGTAATAAATTAGCACTGAGGTTTTCGCCTCCCCTACCCCCACCCATCTTGCAGGGTATGCTTGTGTGCTCGTGTGTAAGCCTGTACACGAGGAGAAAAGAGACATAACCTAAAGCTGTCAATCACCCTGTCAGTCAAATGTCAGGGCACAGAGAGGGGCTTGTCACCAACCAGACCCCTATTGCAGTTCTGCTTCTGGTTTCCAGACTACTCACTCCTCCTTCTGTCTCTCTGGAGCCCACTTTTGTTTGCCTAATAAAACTCTTGCTACTTACTATGTCTCTTGCCTGAATTCTTTCCTTCGGGGGACAAGGATTGAGAACACTGCCATTTTGGTGGTAATACCTTTAACTGGGTGCCTCTGAGTCTCTCAAAAGGTAGCAGTTAAAGTGTTAACTGGGGCTTCTCTGGTGGTCCAGTGGCTAGGACCCCACACTCCCAAAGCAAGGGGCCCCGGTTTGTTCCCTAATCAGGGAACAGGATCCCACATGCTGCAGCTAAGACACAGTACAGCCAACAATAAACATCTAAAAAAATAAAGTGTTAATATCATGTATGAAACGAGTCGCCAGTCCAGGTTCGATGCACGGTACTGGATGCTTGGGGCTGGTGCACTGGGATGACCCAGAGGGAGGGGAGGGGAGGGAAGAGGGTGGAGGGTTCAGGATGGGGAACGCGGGTATACCTGTGGCGGATTCATTTCGATATTTGGCAAAACTAATACAATATTGTAAAGTTTAAAAATAAAAAATAAAAAAAAATAAAGTGTTAATTACAGCTGCTGTCTCACATAGGAAGGGCTTCCCAAGTGAAGCAAATGGTAAAGAATTGGCCTGCCAAGGCAGGAGATGCAAGAGACACAGGTTTGATCCCTGGATTAGGAAGACCCCCTGGAAGAAGGAAATGAGAACCCAGTCCAGCATTCTTGCTTGTAAAATCTCATGGACAGAGGAGATTCAAAGGTTACAGTCCACGGGGTCCCAAAGAGTCCGAGACACCTGGCCGACTGAGTACTAGCGTCCCTAGCATCTCGCATATAAAGAGTTCAACCAGCAGAGGATTCACTTCCAAGCCCACTCACACTGCTGCCGCCCAGCCTCAGGGCTTCACTGGCTGCCAGCTGGAAACGTCAGTTCCTTGACACGAGGCTCTCTCCAACGTACAGCATGGCAGCTGGCTTCCCCCAGAGTGAGCCAGTGAGCCAGTAAGAGAGGGTGAGCAAGAAGGAAGTGGCAGGTGTGTAACTTAGCTGCTGAAGTAACATCCCGTTCTCTTTTGTCATAGTCTATCCATCGGAAGCAAGTCTCTAGGTCCAGGCCCCACTCAAGGGGAGGGGATTACGTAAGGGCATAAATACCAGGAGGTGGGCGTCACTGGGCACCGTATTAGATGACATGCGCCATACCACAAGAGATGACGTGTGACAATCTGAGGAATGAAAGATCTATATGGAAACATGTTCCAAATGGAAAAAAAAAATAAGGCAGAATTTGAGCTACAGAAATCTACTTTATGGATAACATTCTGAGAATTTGCTAAGAAGCGTCACCACCTTCTCACTCACCTCATATGTGCAACCCTATGGCGGTATATCACGATTTTTTTTTTTTCAGGCTGACATATCTGTGAACTTGTTAGTCAAAAAAGGAAGAAAAGGAGGATGAGCAAATAAGGGACCTCATGACCCATCAAGTAACACTCTGTGACAATTCGCACTTTCATATTTACCATGAGAAGCAGTGTGGGGATGGCCATAAGGAGTATAGGAAAAAATAACAACAATTTTAGAAACTTGACAAAAACTGTTTCCCAGATTGTTTTTTTTTTTTTTTTTTTCCTACAAAGCTGTTTTATCAGCTCAAAATGGCAATACATGCTTACGGGAATGTACATAAGCAATGCAGCAGTTTTAAAACATGGCCCCAGGATTCTTGACACTCATTTCCATCTAGAACTGGAGTCTATGTCCCCTCCCCTTGCCTGTGCCATAAGATTTGTGATGACTTTGACTGAGAGACTTGCTGTAAGACCTCTGAAGCTGAGAAACTAAGAAATTTCTATCTGGTCCTCTTAGGAAATCCACTCTTGGGATGCAACCACCATTCCATGAGTGAGTGAGTGAAAGTCACAGAGTTGTGTCTGATTCTTTGTGACCCCATGGACGGTAGCCGCCAGGCTCCTCTGTCCATGTATTTCTCCAGGCAAGAATACTGGAGTGGGCCGCCGTTCCCTTCTCCAGGGGATCTTTCCAACCCAGGGATTGCACCCAGGTCTCCCACATTGCAGGCAGATTCTTTACCATCTGAGGCACCAGGGAAGCCCAATGAGAAGCTCAAACTTGCCCACATAGAGAAAAACCCACACAGGGCCTCAAGAACACAATGAGAGAGAAATTTGGCTAGTCCTCAACTGCTCCAGCTTCTGATTGCTACGACCATAATATATGTCACCATATGAGAGATCCTCCTCCCAAGTCCAGAACTGCCTGGCCCACCCCTTACTGAATTCTTGACCCTGAAAGGATGACAGATAATTTAAAAATACGACTGTTGTTGATTTAGCCCACTGTTTTGAGGTAGTTGCATAACAAGAGATAATTGTAACAGCCAGTAAGTAATCCCACACTGACAATAAAGTCATGTATAAAGAAAATGAGGGGTATATGAGGTTAAAATATTCTCAAAACATTTAAGACTGTTAGACAACAGATGTGAACTACTGCCTCCAGGAAGGTCTTTGTGAAAACTATTACAATTGGGAAACATTAACAGTGAAGATGGATATGCCTAAAAGTAATCTTATGATAATAGGAAAGTAAATGGTTACAAATCGTAACAATCAGAAATAGAGCATTTTTATTCCTATAATATGTCTCAGATCAACTGATTAACAAATGTGGTCAGCCATGCCCTCCTTCTCTTGTCATATCAGAAATCATAATACCATTTGGTGTTATAGGAGCTTTGCAATATTATCCATTTCCCTCAACATTTATCCCCACAGATGCACATCACCATCAGTCACACACTGTCCCTTTCATTGAGAATCATATAGATCACGTTATCTTCAGCTTCCTTTTTTCCTCCTCTACCACATGTATTTACATCTTCCTCTCCTTTTCCTTTCTTCTTTCTGATCTTCTGGAAAATCTTTTCATCCCCATTTTGAAGACCCTGTCTTTTCCACCCATCCACTCTTGCCTACCAGTACCCTGACCCATCAAATATGCTTCCTTAGATCTCTGGTGTCCCTTCTTGTCCTCATTATTATAAAAATCTTTATGACAGATTATAAAATTTATGTCTTGATTTCAAAAGTACCCTTAAGGTACTCTAATTCTCTTCACTCAGACAATTCTCCAAGAGGTTGTCTACACTCAGTGTTTCCAATTTTTTTTTGCTGCACACTTACTCTTTAAATCCATTGTAACCTGACTTCAAATAGCCAACACTATCAGACCTATTTCTTTAAAAGGAGCCACCAGTGGTCTTTTCTCAACACTGCCCCCTTCTTCACTGTCGTATTTGGCACAGTTGATAGAGCTTTTCTTTCTGAAATTCTTCTACTTTTTTTTTTTGGCTGCACCATGTGGCTTGTGGGAACTTAAGTTTCCTGAACAGGGATTGAACCTGTGCCTTAGGCAGGCAGGCAGTGAGGGATTGGAGTCCTAACCACCGGACCACCAGGGAATTCCTGAAATTCTATTACTTTTGACTTTTTTTTTTTTTTTAAAAAGTGTTTACTGGCTTTCTTTGATTTGTATGTATTCTTTCTCTGTTCTCTCCTCTAAATCATTATCTACTCTCCAAATATTCCAACAGAAACATTCCTCATCTTCTTGTCTCTATACCAACATTTCTGATGAACTAAATCAGGAAACCCAAATCTCTTGCTCCACCATAATTCTGACTTGAAACATGGGTGTACTTCAAACTCTCTTATTGATTTGCTCAATCTGATGTCTGAATATCAACCTATACAGGAATTTAATGCTTCACACAAAGCAAGGACTTCTCATGTAAGAAAATGCTTTCTACATAGGAGATCAAAGTCACAAGAATACTAGCGGTCACCTTGATGCACTGAGAAGAACGATCCTTAATTCAACAAATTCAGGTTTGAGAACTCTGATTTTAAGCACCAACTTGCTATTCTCTGCACCTAAATGCTCTGATCCCTGGTACCTGCATGCCTTATGCCTTGATTAACTTCACTCAGCAAGTATCACCACGCTTCTGAGAGAGACCTCCCAGGAATGCCATATGTAAAGTGGCATCTCTCATGCAACACTCAGGAGACACGTTATATATTAATTTGCTCGTTGTCTATTTTCCCTCACAGGAATATAGGTTTCATGAGACCACACGCTTTGGTGCAATGCTGTCTCCCTAGAACATGGAAGAGTATTTAGCCCATAGTAGGGGCTTCCCTGGTGGCTCAGATAGTAAAGAATCCACCTGCAATGTGGAAGACCTGGGTTCAATCCCTGGGTTGGGAAGATCCCCTGGAGGAGGGCCTACTCCAGTGTTCTTGCCTGGAATATCCCCATGGTCAGAGGAGCCTGATGGGCAACAGTCCATGGGATTGCAAAAGTTGGACATGACTGAGCAGCTAACCACATAATAAATATTTGTTGAAAAATGCATAACAACTACAAAGTGAATGATTTAATGAAAAAGTTCTCATTTCCATGTATAGAAAGTTTGTAACATTATAAAGTAAATGTAAGAACCCTCAAGGTAAAACAGTATGTTTTTCACCATGTGAGTCAATTCATATGTTTGGGTAACAGCCAGCTTAATCAAACTTTCTTTGCAAAAAGTAATGTGATTATTCTACAGTAGGACATTCCACTATCTTTCTTTTTTTCTCAACAGAAATGATCTTACTGAAGTTTACTACCAAACTTTCTATTAGCTTACTAGCACAGAACTTTCTTTCTTAGAACATCTATCTGAGGTCTCCATGTGGGAGTAGCTCAATTTTTATTTCTCTAACATCTTTGCTTTCTCTCCATCATTTTTCTTCCACATGGACTCTTCTTTCTCATAGAACTCTTGACCTGGGAGGAACTTAAGGTATTGTTAGCCCAAGGGTTTCTAATCTTCCTTTCAGCAGTGAGACCTATTTCACATACAAAACCTTAATGAAACAGAGTCCTAAGTGGAGGGGCTGGAACCTGCTCCCCTGCTCACCTTCATTCCAGCATCCATGAGACACTGAGGAGAATCGTTAAGTCTCCTGTGAAAACCCTAGATAGCGCTGTGCTCTGCTAAGTCGTGTGTGACTCTTTGCGACCCCGTGGACTGCAGCCCGCCAGGCTCCTCTGCCCGTGGGGTTCTCCAGGCAAGCATACTGGAGAGGGTTGGCGTTTCCTCCTCCAGGGGTCTTCCCGACCCAGTGATCTATCCCGCGTCTTCTTGCATCTCCTGCGCTGGCAGGCAGATTCTTTACCACCGTGCCAGCTGGGAAGCCCTGTGGATAGTCTGCTATGCTTTCTTAACTAAACTCAGATAAATTTTCCATGTCAACTCTTTCATTTCTCCAACAGGACACTTAGTTCATCCTCTGGGTTAAAAGCATAAATATAGTAAAAATACAGTATGTGTGTGACATACTATGTAGGCAGTGAGGGGGCCATGCTGCGGAAACACAGAAACGAAGGGCACTGGTCTCGGCATTTCTCACCCACCAGATAAACACACCTGAGTAGATCTACAATTTCCCTCAAGGGAGTGATTTTTTTTTTTTCCTTTTTTTATCCTCACGTCCTTGCTGCCTGCCCTTACCTTGACTTTTGTGTCACTGTCCCAGTTCTCTCCTGGTTTGGTTCCCCGCCCCCATCCCACCCCCACAAACCATAAGCATCCCCGAGGGCTAGGCGGGACCTTTCTCCTTCTCCTCCAGCTTCTCGTTATTCAAGAACTAGCATGCTTTAGGACCTAGCGCTGTCTGGTCCTGGTGGATGATCCCTGGATCCGCACTTAGCTCCCGAGTCCCTTCGGTAAGAGATGTGTGCTAGACGTCTCCGTTGGGGTCAGCTGCTATCATCTGAAGTCCACTGTCTGGACCTCTCTTCTCCTCCCTCTGATGGCACTCCTTTCCACCGTCCCCATTATTTTCCATGACTTCATGGCTCACTTAGTTCCACAAGCTTGACACTCTGGAGTCATCTTTGCCTCCTTTCTCTTCCGAATTATTATGGATCACCACGGTTTTGTGACAACATCCTTCTGATCTGACTTTCTAGAAGCTATTCCAATGTAGCCCAGCTAACAGTACACTTGAGGTGAGCAGAGACCATGTCTGCTAGTTTCCCACTGGCTGTAGGCACAGCGTGTGGCACAGAATTGATGCCTAACAATTCTTGATGAAAGAATAAGTGAACGGAATGAAAACGTGTGATGTTTACTATAGCATAAAAACTTCAAGTAAATTACCCAGTGATGGTGCAATGTGTGGGCACATTAATAAGATATTACAGCATAATTAAAATATTTTCAAGCATATATTAATGGCATGGAAATTGCTCCCTGTTTAACATGAAAATAAAGGGAAGCTGAACACAAAAATCATAAATTTATTATTAACCCAGTTGTGAAAATCTAGAAAATATAAAAATATTTACCACTGGTTATCTCTAAATGGTGGTTTTTACTTATTTTCATACTGCTTTAAAATTTTTTCTAACTGCTTTATTTTTTAAAAAACTTACTGCTCTAAAGAAAATTTACCACCATGGAAATAACTATGCCTTTTGATGGAAGGCTTGAAACAAACATGCACAGATTAGAAAAGGCATTTACTTCCAGGTGGGCAGTATTATAGCCCATCTTCCTGACTTGAATTTCCTAAGTGAAAGTGTAAGTCACTTAGTCATGTCTGACTCTTTGCAATCCCATGGACGGTAGCCCTCCAGGCTCCTCATGGAATTCTCCAGGAGAGAATACTGGAGTAGGTAACCATTCCTTTCTCCAGAGATCTTCCCAACCCAGGGACCGAACCCGCATCTCCTGCACTGCAAGTGGGTCCTTTACCATATGAGGCAAAAGCACTGCTTAATATTTTTAGTATTCTTCACTCCAGGATCCATTGCTTAGTTCTCTGCTTCTGTCAGCCTTTATACAGTTGAATTTATCATGATATCATATTAATTTTGCTGAAATGCCATTTTAACCTTTTTTATTCTTTTGTTAAACACTGTACTGTCTCTTTATTACTTAAAAAATAAAATAAAATTAGAAGTCCTCAATCATTCAGGGTCTAAATTTCAATGTCCAATGTCACCTTCCAGGCATATAAGATGGATACCTACTCCACTTCAAACCTTATCCTACTCCTCTCCTGGACTCCCCATCTCCCTTACTCCACTTCAAACCTTATCCTTTCTTAAATGCTTAACGAAAATGTTCTTAGCAATTTTATCAGAACGCCCACAGCCCTTATGCATAATCCTGTAATATCATGCATTTTTAGAATTAAAAAAGGTTAGAGCAGCAAGACATTATTAAAATCATTTGGCTCAACTTCTCCCTTTACAGATGCAGAAACTACAATCCAATTAGAAAAGATGGCTTGTTCAGGAATTCAATATTGAACTCTTAAGAGTTAAGTATTGTAACGAATACAGGACCTACAGTTACTGGATCTCCCATCTGCTGAGCAATTGCTCAGCAATTTTTCATGACTCCATTCCCAAGGGTATGTCTAGCCTGCCTATCTTGATCGTCCTCATTTATTCCAGGGCAGATAGCATGGCAGATAGATTCCTTTCCATCTCCATTGTACCCAGTGCTGCAGAGTGAGTGCTGAAGAAATATGGCAGAAATCACCTCAAGCAACCCAGCGATGGAAGTGAAGATACAAATCTGTGACAGCAATATTCCATCTTAACGATATGGCTGCTACATCCAACTGGCTGGTAATGACCATGAGAGGAAGTGGTGGAAACTTTCTTTTACATACTACATGGCTGTTCTAGCCAATCATGAAACCTCAGGGTTATGGTTAAGAGAGCACTGACGCATATACACTACCCATGTCGAACACAGACAGCTAGTGGGAAGCTGCTATATAACATGGGGAGCTTAGCCAGTGCTCTCTGATGACCCAAGGGGTGGGATGAGGGGTGGGGGGAGGGAGGCTCAAGAGGAAGGGGATATATGTATACTTATGGCTGATTCGCATTGTTGTACAGCAGAAACCAACACAATATTTAAAGTTATTATCCTCCAATTAAAAAAAAAAAATAAAGATCCTGGAAAGAGAGCCAGGATAAGAAAACAGGGACTGGAACTGGATCCACAGACAACATCTCTGCAGCCAGTTCACTGTGAAACACATAAGCTCAAAGAAGGATCTGACTCAAAAGCCAGGATGAGTAGTAGATTTCAAAGTTGCAAGTGGCTCTTTTCACATACACAGACGCACACTCTTTTAAATTCTGGATGACATATACGAGGAAGAGAAACACTTAACAAGGGTACCAATCAAATAATGTATGATGTGTTAACAAATAACTGGCGGATGAAATGCCATTGCAAGCCAGAAAACCCAGGAGACAGCGAAAGGTGAACCTCTGGGGTTAATCAACATTCAAAAGCAAGAAGAACTGGGACATGCCCTCAAGACACAATCATGCCAGCCTCTCCGTCCTGGCTGTGGTACTCTGGGGTCATGAGCCACACAAACCCAGGAGCATCTGCCAAGATCTCAAACAGCTGAGCAAGCACTCTCTGCCCTTTGTCCAGCTGTTGTGAAATGACAGAAGAATGTTCCCAGGGTTTCATCAAGTAGATTTCTCTTTCAATTCAGAACAATATGATTAGAATACAAAATTTCTTGTTAGTTATGATCTTGTCACTCTGAGTGTGTATTTACCTGGGTGTAGACATCTACTGCTTATTTTTGCAACTAATAAAGGTAAATAGAAAACGTCATGGCACATTAAAAAGTGAGTAACATTGAAGAAATAAAATAAATCACTCTTTCCCTCTAATAGCAGAGTCACTGCTAGAGAAGTAGGTACCCATTCACCTGGTGATTCAAAATGTCTTGAATATAATTTGTCAAAATTCCATTACTTTCCTTCTTTTCTTGTACACGAGCATCACAGTTTCAAGGGAAATGATTTAATGGTGAAATCTCAAGTTGCAGAATAGCCAGCTCAGCCTACATTTATCAACACTGTTGTTGTACGTGGAAGTGAATGCACTGGACTTGTTAAAAAATGTGAACTGCTCCTTCCCATCAAAGGAAGAAAAAAGAAAAACATCAGAAGAAAGAAAACCTTCAAAAGAATAACATAAAGGCTCTAGTGACTGATCTTGGTTGCTTTTCACATAAAGACTCAATGTGTGGGAGTTAATTATATTAGTGATGGTGGGGAACAAGCTATTAATTCTGTGCTTCAGAGTTATTAAACACCTTTCTATATACAGCTCACAGGCAAATGAATGGACTTAATCTCTGTATTAAACGCAAAACAAACCAAACAATCCCACGTTTCATGACTTTTCAGAGTTCATTACCTCCTTGGCAATGCTTTCCCAGAGGCCAGGTATGCTGCTTTAGAAAAGTCTCTGGCAGTTCACATGGGAAGCCTGGGAATGCGGATTTAATCACATTTAAGTCATTCCTCTTCAGACTAGACATGAAAGGTCACCAAGGAAAAGCATTTTTTCCTAGAGATTCAACTATATTGGTTACTAAAATTTCTTCTTCCAGTGATCCCACAACTCCTGAGAGAGTCTGCTAGTCTAATGTGTCACATGGCTAACACGTGCAAAGTTAAAGAAGTCAGTGGAGGAAATAAAATATTTAAGAGGATAGCATTTACTTTCAAGAGAAGTTTGTAGATTTCTTTTTTTGGTCACATCTAATTCTTTAGGGTAAAACTTAACATTATTTAATTCTAAAGCAGCAATTTTATATAGATGAGGATCTTTAATTACTAAAGGACATTTTACTTGTAAAAATCACCACACATGTAAAAAAAATTACAGTAAATGAAGGCATTATTATCATAAATTATGATACTTATCTGCATTTAAGGGTCTCTGTGCTCTAATAAGAGCAAACAATAGCTTGGTTTATCAATGTTTCCACACAAAATTTACAATGATTTATTAAAAGCCTCATCATAGCTCAAAGGTATCTAAATATCCATAAAATTAGGAAATAATTGCTATAAAATCAAGAAATAATTGCAAAATCTCCATATAAGAAACAATTCAACAAGATAGTACCTATTGGAAATGCTTACATTATAAAAATAATATTGAAAATTAAAACTTTGACTAAACTGTATCAATAAACTACGCTTTCATGAAACAAAATTTTTGGTACTACTGCTATAGTGCTAATAAGTAAGTTGCTTTGGTCGTGTCCAACTCTGAGACCCCACGGACTGTAAGCTGCCAGGCTCCTCTGTGCATGGAATTTCCCAGTCAAGCACACTGGGGTGGGTTGCCATTTCCTTCTCCAGGGGATCTTCCCGATCCAGGGATCGAACCCACGTCACTGGCACTGGCAGGCGGGTTCTTTACCACTGAGCCACCTGGTATATAATAAACCTCATCTTGCCCAAGGGAAACACTAAGGTTCAGCAAGCTAAGTTCCTTGCCCAAAGTGACAGAGTAGGTGGCAAACCAAGGTTATCTAGCTACAGAACACATTTTTTATTTTGTGCAGATTAAAAATTTTTAAATTTTAGTATAGTTTTAAATTTATACAAAACCGTGGACAGCAGGACAGAGGGTTCCTGTTTACGCCTTTCCCAGTTTCCCGATTGTTGAAACCTGACGTTACACGGAGCATCCACCACAGGCAAGGAGCACAGCCTGCAATGCGGATGCACTGCACTGCACACCTCACTTGCCTTGTACTACGTTTTCGCTAAAGCTCTTTTTTTCTCCCAGGATTCCATGCAGGACACCACATGACATTATGTTCTCATGTCTCCCTGGCCTCTTTCGGCTGTGACAGTGTCTCAGACTTTCTGTGTTTCATGACCCTGACAGTTTTAAGAAGTACTAGTCAGGGGAGAAGGAAATGGCAACCCACTCCAGTGTTATTGCCTGGAGAATCCTAGGGACAGGAGAGCCTGGTGGGCTACCGTCTATGGGGTCGCACAGAGTCGGACACGACTGAAGCGACTTAGCAGCAGCAGTCAGGGGAGGGCTGTTCAGGATTGGGGGGCACATGTACACCCATTGCTGATTCAGATCAATCTATGGCAATAACCACCACAATACTGTAAAGTAATTAGCCTCCAATTAAAATTAAAAAAAAAAAAAAAAAGAAGTACTAGTCAGGTGTTTTGTAGAATGTCCTGCCATCTGGGTTTGTGTGATGTCTTTTCCTGATTAGAGTGGAGTTATAACTTTGGGAGGAAGACCACAGAAGCAAAGTGCCATCCTCAATATATTGATACAAAGGGTACACGCTCTCAGTGTGACTTCCCTTTGATGATCTCAACTTTGAAGACCAGGCTGGGGTACTAGCTGCCCGGCTTCTCCATTCTAAAGTTACCATCTTCCCTTTCTCTCTTTTCATGCTCTGCTTTTTGGAAAAAAGTGGGTGGGTGTGTGAGGGAGTCAAGACACAGCAACAGGGTGTGAAGCAGGGGCTATCTAAATAAATTATTTGGCATTTTCCTATCAAAGCCTTCATTTTTAGCCCACTCTTCTATATTGCCTCTGACATTCTATCTTTTCTTAGTGTTTTGGCATATTATTCATGTGCAGTAGTTTAAAAACACAATTCTTCACTAATTTCCTGCTTTCGCAAAGGTCCCAAAAATATGTTAGAATTAAATGTGACAACCAACAAATCTGAAATTATTTTCCACTTTCACTGTAGGATTTGTCACTAAGGAATGCATTCAGAACCAACATTCCTCAGAAGCATTCTGTAAAGAACTTACCAGAAATATTCGTTCAAGTTGATCCTGAATGTCTTTCATTCCTGGAAAAGCAGCAACTCCCTGGATCATCTCAACAAAGATGCAGCCAACTCCCCTAAAGAGAGAAGAAAGAATTGTTACAAAAACTTCAATATATTCTGCTTAGAAAACTAAATCTACAATTAGAACATCTACTCCTACAAAGAGAAAGAGCGAATAAATAACATTCTCACCTAGACCCCATAACTTTTGTTGCCCTTCTCTGTCTACTGCCCAGAAAGGGTTCCAAACAGATACAACTATACCAGGCTCAAAGGATCTGCCTGCAATGTGGGAGACCAGGGTTTAATCCTTGGGTCGGGAAGATCCCCTGGAGAAGGGAATGGCTACCCACTCCAGTATTCTTGCCTGGGGAATCCCATGGACAGGGGAGCCTGGTGGGCTACAGTCCACAGGGTCACAGAGAGTCTGACATGACTGAGTGACTAACACTTTCACTTTTCACTGTTTCACACCAGGCTCAGAAAATGGTGGAACCCAATTTAGTGAATCTCACTGACTCACCTTCACTCAGGATACAATCAAGAAACTCCTTAGCCTAATATAGAAAGCCTCCACAGTCTTATTCTACCATGCTTTTCCAACTCGATTTCACAAATTCATAATGTGTGGTCCTCTCCAACTTTCCAGGGCTCTCTTTGCATCAAAATCATCTATTGCTATTGCTAAGTCACTTCAGTCGTGTCTGACTCTGTGCAACCCCATAGACGGCAGCCCACCAGGCTTCCCCGTTTCTGGGATTCTCCAGGCAAGAACACCGGAGTGGGTTGCCATTTCTTTCTCCAATGCACGAAAGTGAAAAGTGAAAGTGAAGTCGCTCAGTCGTGTCCGACTCTCAGCGACCCCATGGACTGCAGCCCTCCAGGCTCCTCCATCCATGGGATTTTCCAGGCAAAAGCACTGGAGTGGGAAACTTTTAAAACAAAGCAGATGATCTGAACACAAACTCCAGAGACCTGGTTTCAATCAGTTGGAGATCAGGCATTTAGTTGATTTAGGGCAACTACAGTGAGGATCTGTGAACTTTAAACTGTGGTGTTGGAGAAGACTCTTGAGAGTCCCTTGGACTGTAAGGAGATCAACCAGTCAATCCTCAAAGAAGTCAGTCCTGAATATTCACTGGAAGGACTGATGCTGAAGCTGAAATTCCAATACTTTGGCCACCTGATGAGAAGAACTGACTTACTGGAAAAGACCCTGATGCTGGGAAAGACTGAAGGCGGGAGGAGAAGGGGACGACAGAAGATGAGATGGTTGGATGGCATCATCGACTCAACGGACATGAGTTTGACATGAGTTTGAGCAAGCTCCGGGAGTTGGTGATGGATAGGGAGGCCTGGTGTGCTGCAGTCCATGGGATCACAAAAAGTTGGACATGACTGAGCGATGGAACTGAACTGAACAGAGAGGATCTCTGAACCAGACTGATCTGCCCATGGGTCAAGCATAAATCTAGACAACTCGGCCCGAACTGCTCCACTTCCTAGAACTGCTTTTTTCTTTACCTGTTTGCTCTCGACATGTAAATACAACCCAACCTATGGCTCAGTGGTAAAGAATCTGCTTGCAATACAGTAGATGTGGGTTTGATCCCTGGGTCAAGAAGAGCCTCTGGAGAAAGAAATGGCAACCCACTGAAATATTTTTGCCTGGGAGATTCCATGGACAGAGGAGCCTGGTGGGCTACAGTCTACGGGGCCACAAAGAGTTGCATACAACTTAGCGGCTAAACAACAACAACAAATACGATCTCTTCCACAAAGTCTTCCATGAACATTCTGCAGACAGGACAGCTATATTTCTGAGTTTGTTTGTTAAACTCTCATTCAATACCAGACATCTACTATGGTCAACTTCTTCGGTCATGCTTACAGCTGCTATCTGGCAAGGCAGTCCAGTGTATTAGGAGACCTTGCCTCCCAGACCCCAGAAGCCTGCACCTAACCCTATAGGAACACCTGACCCATAGTACAGGCAGAAAGTAAATAAGACACTTATGCTGAAAGTCTAAAGTCACCTGGGGACAGGATGGAAAGAAACTAGCACATGTTGATGAAATAAACCACTTTAATGGCACAGCTGGCAAAAAAGTGGCCCGCTTCCTGCAGATGAAGTTCTCTGAACTGACCTGATTCCCACCTTCTGAAGACCTGGATTAATTCACTGTTTTTGTTAGATCTCTCTAACTTCTTACAGTTCTCTATGATTTTATTAAATGGCTCTACCTTGAAGGAGTTTATGTTTCCTGAAAAGACCGTAATAAAATCATAAAGAAAGTAAGACACTTCTTCACTTGCAGCACTCATAATTCATTTTTTAAAAAGATTTTTTGATGTGGACCATTTTCAAAGTCTTTATTAAATTTGCTACAATATTGCTTTCTCTTTAATGTTTTGGGTTTCTTGGCCACCAGGCAAGTGAGATTTGAGCTCTCTGACTATGGATCGAACTCACACCTCCTGCGCTGGAAGGTGAAGTCTTCACCAGGCTACCAGGGGCGTCCCTCATATTCAGTTTAGAGTAAGCAGTCCCTTGTGTACTCATTTCAGATCCTCCAGAAGTTAAAGACGATGACTCACTTCTCTGTAGCTGCACCAGTTGTATGTGAATAGTATCTTGAATTTAAAAAGTAATACATCAGCAGAAATCTCTATTACATCACATAATTTTTATCCAAATTAAACACCAACAGAATATAGAGTCAAAATGAAAACAAACAAGTGCGACTTTATATCATAAAAATAATTCCATTTTAGTAATAAAGAATTAATTTCAAAATCACTGTTCTAGGTGATCACGGAGTTCCAGTTCAAGTTCCCCGAGTCATACAGCAAATTTCCATTGGCTATCTATTTACCCTTGTTCGTGTATGTTAGTTAGTTACCTACGTTAGTACATGTGCTTCCAAGGTACCCTCTCCGTTCATCTCACCCTCTCCCTCTTCTCTCCCACCTTTGGCCACAAGTCTGTTCTCTATGTCTGTATCTCCATTGCTGCGCTGTGAACAGGCTCATAAGTACCATCCTTCTAGATTCTCTCTCTCTCTTTCTGTATATATATACATATATATATGTATATATACATATATATATGCATTAATATACAATATTTGTTTTCCTCTTTCTGATTTACTTCACTCTGTAAAATAGACTCTAGGTTCTGCGATAACCTAGAGGAGAAGGAATAGGTGGCAGGTGGCAGGGAGAGTCAAGACGGAGGGGACATATGTCCACCTGTGGTTGATTCATGTTGAAGTATGACAGAAATCAAACCAGTGTTATAAAGCAATCATAATCAACTACAAATAAAGAAACATTAGAAAAAAAAGCAGTGTTTTAGGCACATAATGAAATAATGCCATTTGCAGCAACATGCATGGATCTGGTGCCATACTGAGTGAAGTAAGTCAGACGGAGAATGAGAAATATCACATGACATCCCTTATATGTGGAATCTAAAAAGAAATGATACAAATGAATTTACTTACAAAGCAGAGACTCACAGACATAGAAAATGAAATCATGGTTGCCAGGGAGAAAGGATAGTTAAGGACTTTGGAAAGGTCATGTACACACTGCTGTATTTAAAACGGATAACCAACAAAAACCTATTGTATACCACATGGAACTCTGCTCAAGTTATGTGCCAGCCTGGATGGGAGGGGGATTTGGGGGAGAATGGATACATGTATATGTACAGCTGAGTCACCTCAGTGTTCACCTGAAGCTATCACAACATTGTTAATCATCTATACCCCAATACAAAATGCTTTTTGTGTTAAAAAAAAGTAAAAATAAAAATAAAATTCATACACACACACATACACACACATTTACACATGGAGCAATTCTCAGTGAAAACTAACTGAAGACTTGCAAAAAGGCTTTTGTACAACCCGTAAGAACAGTCCAGATGGAACTGGGTAGGAAGGGAAGAGAAGCAATCAGGTCAAGACCTGTGCCCTTGGGAGGGGACTCAGAAGAGGGAGATCCTCCTTCCTGGGGAGCGAGCTGTTCCAGTCACACACTGAGCATCCCAATTCTGGGGTCAGCAGTAGGACGAAAGATGAGTCTCTTCAGCTGGTTAGAAAACCAGTGGGACTTCAAGAAGGACTGTAAAAAACCTAGACTCCACTTGTGCAGAGTGCACACACACTTGCTCACTCCCAAAACAAGGTCGAGAAAGCAAATGGAAACCACACTGCACTCTGGCCAGTTTCCTACCACTGGCCTGGCACGTACTCCCCGCCTGAGCCAAGAGCTCATTCTGGCTCCACTTGCTCTGCAATGCCATTCCACACGGGATGAGAGCTGCCATGGACAAGCAGAGCCCATGCTGGTGAGGTGGGGAGGCAGCTCAGAGCCAGTCAGCTCAGACTCCAAGTGGCATGTGAATGGGGTAAGGATGGCATCTGGCACCTCAGTGGGCAATGCACCAGAAGCAGTCCAGCACTCTGCCATAGACCACACCCAGATCCACACTGAGTGACTGCTCCAGCCAGCCCCTCCTGATTCAGGGGCAAGGGTACTGGTGCTGGGAGAAGGCAGACACAGTCAGAGGGAACTGACCCAGCTCAGACCTGACCCTCAGGACTCCGCTCAGCAGCCTGGGAGCTGACTTTGCCCCCAGTAGAGTAGAGTTGGCCACTAAGGATAGGGGAGCCCTGGCTCTTGCTCTAGCCACTCCATCTCAAGCCCCTCTTCCTAACAAGTAATAGCTGCCAGCACACTCTAAGAGATCCAGTTCTCCCACCAAAGCCAATGGGCACACACAGACTATACAAGGATGCTTCCACAAAGGATACCCCTTTAAGACCATAACCTGCAACTGTCCACCTAATTTAACAGAGAAAGACACAACATGCTACTAAAAACCAATGGGTCAATGAAGAAATCAGAGAGGAAACCAGGAGATACCCCAAGACAAATGAAAATGAAAACACAACTTCCCAAAATCTACAGGATGCAGCAAAAGGAGTTCTGAGAAGGAAGTTTATAGTGATACGGGTCTACCTCAAGATATAGGAGAAATCTCAAATAGACTGCCTAACCTACTATCTGAAGGAATTAGAAAAGAAGAACAGACAAAGTCTAAAGTCAGCAGAAGGAAGGAAATAATAAAGATCAGAGAGAAAATAAAATAGAAAGCCAAAATACAATGCAGCAGATCAATGACATCAAGAGCTGGTTTTTCTAAAAGGTAAAATTGATAAATCTTTAGAAAGGCTCATCAAGAAAAAAAGAGAGAAGATCCAAATAAAATAAGAAGTAAAGAAGGAGAAATAGCAACTGATATGGTAGAGATATTTTAAAAAATCAGAACAGAATACTACAGCTATATGCCAACAAATTAGACAATACAGAAGAAATTAATACATTTCTAGAAACATAAAACCTTTCAAAAATGAACCAAAGGAACAGATATTCTGAATAGATCACTAGTAGTGAAAATGAATCTGCAATTAAAAGCAAACAAGCAAACAAAACACCCAGACCAAACCAAACAAAAACCCCTAGCAGACAAACTCCAGGACTGGACAGCTTCACAAGGGAACTCCACTGAACATATAATGAAGAGACGATATATATTCTTCTCAAACTATTCCAAAAAATTGAAGAGGAGAAAAAAGAAAACAGTTCCCTAACTTTGAAGTATAATCCAAAGCTACAGTAATCAGAGCAGTACAGTAATGGCATGAAAATCGATCAATAAAACAGATAGGCCAGAAATAAACCCATGCACTTATGGTGGGGTCCTTTTTAGGGTATTCTGAATGTTTATAAATGAGTGCTTAATGAGAAACACGCAGCTTTCTTTTGAAATATATTTAAAGATATCTTTCCTGACTAATATTAATACATTTACATCTTAACCAGAATATTTATCACAATGCTTTAATTTCAGTATTTTCGACAAAACTGACTAAAACCAAGGCTATTAAAGAACTGGAGCCTCAATCTGAAACAATCTACGGCAAAGGAGACAAGAATATACAATGAGGAACAGACATTCTCTTCACTAAGTGGAGATGCGAAAACTGAACAGCTGCATAAAAAAGAATGAAATTAGAACCATATACAAAACAAAACCTCAAAATGGTTTAAAGACCTTAACACAAAACATGAAACCATGAAACTCTTAGAAGGGAACACAGGCAGAACACTCTTTAACATGAATATAGCAATTTTTTTTTGGATCAATCTTCTCAGGAAAAGGAAACATAAGCAAAAATAAACAAATGGGACCTAACTAAAGTTGAAAGCTTTTGCACAGCAAAGGAAATGATCCAAAAAAAAAAAAAAAGGCAACCCATGGAATGGGAGAAAATATTTTCAAATGATATGACTGAAATGGGATTTATATCCAAAATACTAAATAGCTCATACAACTTACTATTTTAAAAAGTTTAAAAATTGGCAGACGATATGAATAGACATTTGTCCAAAAAAGATATACAGATGGCCAACAGGCACATGAAAAGATGTTCAACATCACTAATTGTCAGAGAAACACAAATCAGAAACACAATGAGACATTACTTCACAGCTGTCAGAGTGCCTGCCACCCAAAAGTGTACAAATAACAAATCTGGTGAGGATGTTGAGAAAACAGGACCTGGTGCACTCTTGGTAAAAATGTAAATTGGTACAGCCACTACGCAAAATACTACGGAGATGCCTCAAACACTAAAAACAGAACTAACCTATGATCCAGCAATTTCACTCCTGGGCATATATCTGAAGAGAACAAAAACACTTTTTGGAAAAGATACATGTACCCCAATGTTTGTAGCAGCATTATTTACAATAGCCAAGATACAGAAGCAACCTTAGTTGCTTTCATCAACAGGCGAAGGGATAAAAAGGATGTGAATACATACATACACACATACAGACTACGGAATATTAGCCATAAAAAGACTGAAATTCTGCCACTTGCAACAACACAGATAAATCACTAAGCTTAGTGGGTATTATGCTTAGTGCGATAAGGCAGACAGAGAAAAACAAATACTCTATGTTATCACCTAATGTGTTAAATCTAAAAAATAAAATAAATGTATATAACTAAACAGAAACAGACTCACAGATTCAGAGAACAAACTAGTGCTTTCCAGTGGGAAGAGGGAAGTGGAAGAGGCAAGAAAATGGTATGGGATTGAGAGATACAAAATATTATGTGCAAAGTAAATGGGCAACAAAGGATACATTGTATAGCACAGGGATATATATAGCCATTATTTTGTAATTACTTCAAATGGAGTGGAATATATACAAATATTGAATCGCTATGTTGTACACCTGTAATGCAATCTTGTAAATCAAGTACACCTCACTAAAAAGTATAAAATTAACAATGATAGTAATAATACTAATAAAAATTTTAAAAGATTGAATATCTATATTGGTATTAAGACTTCATTTACTTGTATATTAAAATGTAATGATACTCTTATAGCTATTAGGGCTTCAAACATCCAGTTAGATCTAAGATTTCAATTTGATGGATTTTTACATTTTTTATACCAAGAATTCTTTTCTAAGACACTGGCCTACATTTCTACCGCCTTCTTATTATGTTATATAAGGTCTTCCAGGTGCTGCCGTGGTGAAGAATCTGTCTGTTAATACAGGTGACACAAGAGACGTGGCTTTGATCCCTGGGTCGGGAAGATTCCCGGGAGAAGGAAATGGCAACTCACTCCAATATTCTTGCCTGGAAAACTCCATGGGCAGAGGAGCATGGTGGGCTACAGTTATTGGGTCACAAAGAGGCGGACATGACTGAGCACACACACACAAATCAAACTCACAGAGAAAAATGCACAAGTATACATCAGTTCAGTTCAGTTGCTCAGTCATGTCCAACTCTTTGTGACCCATGGACTGTAGCATGCCAGGCTTCCCTGTCCATTATCAACTTCCAAAGCTGGCTCAAGCTATTGTCCATTGAGTCAGTGATGCCATCCAACCATCTCATCCTCTGCCATCCCCTTTTCCTCCTGTCTTCAATCTTTCCCAGCATCAGGGTCTCTTCCAATGAGTCAGTTCTGTGCATCAGATGGTCAAAGTATTGGAGTTTGAGCTTCAGTATCATTCCTTCCAATGAATATTCAGGACTGATTTCCTTTAGGATGGACTGGTTGGATCTCCTTGCAGTCCAAGGGACTCTCAAGAGTCTTCTCCAACACCACAGTTCAAAAGCATCAATTTTTCAGTGCTCAGCGTTTTTTACAGTCCAACTCTCACATCCATGCGTGACTACTGGAAAAACCATAGCTTTGCCTAAATGGACCTTTGTCGGCAAGTACACATAAAATATACATACAGTATATATGTATACAAGTATACAGAAAATATCTTAAATCTTTAACAGCCACCAGCACCTTCCTTGGAGAAGGCAATGGCAACCCACTCCAGTCCTCTTGCCTGGAAAATCCCAAGGACGGAGGAGCCTGGTAGGCTGCAATCCATGGGCTCGCTAGGAGTCGGACACAACTGAACGACTTCACTTTTACTTTTCACTTTCACGCATTGGAGAAGGAAATGGCAACCCACTCCAGTGTTCTTGCCTGGAGAATCCCAGAGATGGGGGAGCCTGGTGGGCCGCCATCTCTGGGGTCACACAGAGTCGGACACAACTGAAGCGACTTAGCAGCAGCAGCAGCACCTTCCTTTACTCTATTCTGAATATACCTTCTATTCTTCGTGTATCAACCTTAGTCTTTCCCAACACAAGCTGCAACTAAGTGCAAAGACCCTGAGCAGAAGGCATAACCACCCCACTGTGAACTCTGCTAAGCTGGTTGGTGAGGTAACCTTTACGCTGTCAGAACTTCTTAATGGAAATTCTTTTACCATTGATTGTACTTGGTCCATAATATCTTCATGATCTGATGCTTAGAACAATTAAAAGATAAACCTATGCTGCAATTCTCAGTTGCAATGAAATGATACAGCATTTCAATAGGCACTTATCTGCTTAGTGGGCTAAAGGATTTGAACTCTCATTTCTAATGGATGTTTCCCATGGTGTCATTTTTCAAAGATGCTTGAGGAGATACTAATAAAGCTTAGAGAATTATATGCAAAGGATTTACAAAAAGAGATACAAAGCACAAAAAAATTAAAAAGTAGAAATATAAAACACATCAACGTCTTAACACAGCAGAACACTTTATTACTAGAGCTTCTTTACTGCTAAACAATAAACACTTCAATTTAATATGGAGGGACTATTGCCTGCTTGGAGAAGGCAATGGCAACCCACTACAGTACTCTTGCCTGGAAAATCCCATGGACAGAGCAGCCTGATAGGCTGCAGTCCATGGGGTCGATAGGAGTCAGACACAACTGAGCGACTTCATTTTCACTTTTCACTTTCATGCATTGGAGAAGGAAATGGCAACCCCCTCCAGTGTTCTTACCTGGAGAATCCCAGGGACGGGGGAGCCTGGTGGGCTGTCGTCTGTGGGTCGCACAGAGTCGGACATGACTGAAGCGACTCAGCAGCATTGCCTGCTTTCCCTTTGTTTTCCCCTCCTTTTTCCTTTGTTACCCTCCATTAGCTGTGCTACCTGTCTTAATGGATTAAGCTGACTTCCCTGAGTGGTTTACTGAGAAAGAATTCATCCACTTAAGCTCTATATTTATGATATGTAATTTTATTTCAGCAAATGTCTCCTTTAATTTGCTTCTATTGGGAATTTGAATCATTGTGTAATTACCGAGCACTTGGTTTAAAATTTTCAAGAATAAAAACTGGTTGCAAAAGCTTACAATTAAAGGTGTCAGAGAATGCAGTGTGTTCAAACTCTTATTTTCGGATTAGTTACCAGGCAAGGTAATATTATAAAATACCCACCCATGCTCACACATCTTTAATTCTTTCAAAATCAAAATTTCTTGATTTAATTTTATGCCACAGCTGTGTAAATATTTTTGCATTAAAATTCAAATCAAGATTTTAAGCAGAATTGATTATTCTTTGTCATTATGAGCAGTCCTTGGGGTTGCAAAGAGTCGGATACAACTTAGCTACTGAACAACAACAAAATGGAAAAAGTTGTTTGTTTTTTTCCAGCTTCACTTATTATTGGTACCATCACATAAACTTCTAGGACTATTTTCATTTGTGGGGAAATGTCTATCCCATGTCTTTCAAGTATATATGCTATAAATATAGGAATTCTAAAACTTTATACACAATTCCTGTGAAAAGTTACCAAAGAAGCATGAAAGGACATACTCACAGCTCAGTGTGTGTGTATGTGTGTGTGTGTGTTGGGGATGGGGAGTGGTGAGAAAACATTTGCATGAGTGGAAGCTGACGGGTAATGAAGTGATAGAGCCAGGAGTGAGAACAGTGCATTTCAGGTGAAGAATCACCTGAATTAAAAAGCTTGGAGCCAGTAACTGAGGAATCTTGACAGAGCCAAGCGCTAGTGTCATGGCTCTGCATGGAAAACGGAAGAAGTTAAAGAGAGCCACAGACCATATTCTACTCTAAGAATTCGTGTTTTATTCCCTGGGCTAGAAGTTCTCGCTTTTTCCCTATATTCCAATACTTGTGGCAAATAAAGTTGGACATACCATGAAGAATCCTTTCATTTCATTCATTTATTTTTGACAGTGCCGGGTCTTTGCTGCTGCATGCACTTTCTCTAGTTGCTATGTGTGGGCTTCTCCTTGTGGTGGCTTCTCTCGCTGCGGCACACTGGCTCTGAACCACGGGCTCAGCAGTGGGGCACGTGGGCTCATGTGGGATCTTCCCAGACTTGGGATCGGACTGGTGTCGCCTGTGTTGGCAGGCAGATTCTTATCCTCTGGACCACCAGGGAAGTCCAGAACCTGGTTATTCTAATAGCTTTGAGGACAGAAGCAATTACAACCACTAGTTGCACAGCTACCTCATTTTTTCCCACTCATGGCAGCAAAGGAATGAGACCAGCAGTATTATAAGCCCTTCCTCTGCTGGGTACGTGGCAGGGGCATCACACAGTAATGCACAGGGCCACGTGCCAAATGCTACCAAGGGCCTGTTTTTATATAGCCTCCAAGCTAGCAATGGATTTTAAATTTTTAAATGGTCAAAAAAATCAAAAGAATATTTGGTGATATATAAATAGTATATGAAATTCAAATTTCAGTGTTCATAAACAAGGTTTTATTGGAGCACAGATCCAGCCTTTCATTTATGTGCTGTATACAAGGATACTATGTTGATAAAAGGAGATAAGACAGATTTTACAAATTATTTCTTGGGCTTTTTTTCCTGCCTGAAAATCAAGAATGGAGACTGGAGAGAGCAAAACCTGACATGCCTTCCAGCTTCCACATGGCACCTCTACCCATGACATGACTCCGAGACTCCAGTCAGGCTGCTCTGCCGTCTTGCTCCTAAAACATACCAAGCTCTTCCCCATTTCAGTATCTTTGCATGACGTGTTCCCTCCGCCCAGAACACGTTTTCCCTCCCTATTTGCACCGATAATTGCTTCTTTTTTTTTTTAACCTTTTATTTTATATTGGAGCATAGCCGATTAACAATGCTGTGATAGTTTCATGTAAACAGCAAAGGAACTCGGACATACATATACATGGATCCATTCTCCCCAAAACTCCCTTCCCATCCAGGCTTCCACATAATATGGAGCAGAGTTCCCTGTGCTCTACAATAAGACCTTGTTGGTCATCCATTTTCAATATAACAGTGGGTACCTGTCCATCCCAAACTCTCTAACTATCCCTTTCTGCCACTCCACCCTCCATTAACCATAAGTTCTTTCATATCATTTCTTTTGACAGTCCACATATAAGGGATATGATATAATATTTCTCCTTCTCTGTCTGACTTACTTCACTCAGTATGACAGTCTCTAGGTCCATTCATGTTGCTGCAAATGGCATTATTTCATTCCTTTTAATAGCTGAGTAATATTCCATTGTGATTGTTTCTTGTTATTCAAGGGGTCAACTGAAATGGCTCCATTGAGAAATGTCTTTCCCAGCACCATATGTAAGGCGGGTTCCTCCTTATTATCAAGGCCCCGTGTCTCGCCCTTCTTTCCCTGGTTTGTTTCCTTCATTACACTCAAAGGATGCTCGTCTGTCTTTGCTTCTGAGGGTTGTATCTCAGCCAGACAAAAGACCTCTAAGATCAGGGACAAGGTTGTGGCTATCACCTTGTCCCCAGGGCACAGTAGAGTGTCAGGCATATAGTAAGGGCTCAAAGATATTTCTTGAATGAATAATCAAAAGCAGTATTTTCCTCCTCTCTCTGCACTCCAGAGGGACAGCTGAGCTTAGTGACTTGTTTCCAAAGAGTAAAGTATGAAGGTGAGGGTAGGGGATGGATTGTACCTTTATAATGGAGGAAACTGGAAAGCAGAACCTTAATCAGGTGATTAAATTAGCATCATCAGTGATAAGGCATCTGATAGCATATAGTCTGGGCATGATATGATAAGAATGTCACTTGGCCTCTGCAGTCTTCTTTTCCAAAACATGAGACGAATCCGAATTGAGGGACATTCTGCAAAATACCTCAGATGCTTCAAAACTGTCAAGGTCAAGAATAACAGGGACAGTCTGAGAAACTACCATATCCCAGAGGAGGCTAAGGAAACACAGCAACTATTAACACACGTAATGTGGTCACCCAAATGGGATCCTAAAACAGAAAAAGGAACCTAGGGGAAAACTAGTAAAATCAAAATAAAGTGTGGTTAATAGTAACATACCACTGTGGGTTTCCTAGTTGTGACAAGGTACTGTAGTAATGTAAGATGTTAACAATCGGGAAACCAGGTGAGGAATAAGTAGGAAGAAGTCTTTACCATCTTTGCAAGTTTTCTATAAATATAAAACGCCTCTAAAATTAAGTTTATTTTAAGAAAGGTGAAATGAAGAACAGCATCTCCTTGGGACCATATATGGAACTAATCACTTTAAGTGGAAGACCCATGGCATTTTGGGTTTTCCCTACATGAGGAAAAAAGAACTCATATATATTTTAATAAATTTGCCTTGGAATCAACACTAGCCATCTAGAACTGCAGACCAGAATATGAAATGTCAGTTAAAGTTCGACCTTGAATAACTTGAGAAGCAAATCAGTTAAAGATTAATTAAACTAGATGTGAAGGTATTTGAACACTGATGTATGCACTCCATGGCAAAGGAACCCAAAATGACATTTATCTAAGTTACTAAATTTGGGGTAATGGTGGGGAGAGTGGAATGCAGAGGGAAAAAAAGAATTCCCTGGGGAAGGGGCAAGAATTTCTCTCAATCGGAGTAGGAGACATCAAGTTCAATGTCACTTCCCTGGGAAGGCTTCCTGATCAACCAGACTAGGTTAGGTCCCCTAACTCCAACACTTCTCATATGACTTCCTCCAACCGTAATTTATTTATTTGTAAAAGTAATCATCACTGTCATCTTTCTCAGAACAAGAATTTGCTCTTTTACTTTTAAGACACAGTTCAAATGAGTCAGAGGGGTTATCACAACATAGCTACCCACCCAGACCTGAGTGAAACAGGATTAGGTCATCATAGTCATAATAATCATAAGTCACTCAGTCGTGTCCGACTCTTTGTGACCTCATAGACTGTAACCTACCAGGCTCCTCAGTCCATGGGATTTTCCAGGCAAGAATACTGGAGTGGGGTGCCATTTCCTTCTCCAGGAGATCTTCCCAACCCAGGGACTGAACCCGAGTCTCCCGCATTTTGGGCAGATGCTTTACCATCTGAGCCACCAGGGAAGTCCAAGTCTCATAGTCATCATAGTCTCCAGCTAAGATGCAATGTAATTCAACTGATTAGTATTTTTTTTTTAATCACTGAAGTGAATTTTATTTATTTTTGCAAAGTTACCATAGGTTTTTTTTTTAAGAAAAATCATTGGAGGATAGTGGCTTTACAACACTGTGTTGATTTCCGCCATACAATAACGTGAATCAGCCATGAGTATATATACATCTCCTCCTCCCTCGTGAGCTTCCCTCCTACCCGCCTCCCCATCCCACCACTCTAGGTCGTCACAGAGCACTGTGCCGAGCTTCCCGTGCTATACATCTGCTTCCTATCTAGCTGTTCCTAGCTACCTCTTTTACACATGCTCATGTATATATGTCAATGTGACTCTCTCAGTTTATCCCACTTTCTCCTCGCCTGCTGTGTCCACAAGCCTACATCCTGTTGGGATGTTATGGTGCAAGATAACTACATCTTTCGACTAAAATAGGTATTAATTAGATCCATCACCTCTCATCTTGAAGTAATACCTGCATTTGACACATTTCATGTGACGTGTACCCAATTTCCCCACAAACACACTGTTACAAGATGTAAATAACCCAGTAAGTGGTTATCCCACCTGAAGAAGTATAAAATAGAATGCAGAGGTTATTATTTATCTACTTGACATGAACGTTCTTTTGGTAATCAAAAAATAAAACGTTTTTCTCCTTCTTCCCCAAGTCTCTGGGCAACAGTTTGGTTCAATCTCAATAGATACTGTAGAAAGATTTTAACATTTTAAAATATGGTGCAATTAAAACAAAACAAAACAAAAATCCCACCCTCCTAAATTTTAGCTTCTAATTTCCTCCTTTATTAGTAAGGGTTTGAGATTCCTTAGGACCCAGAGCTTTAGGCAAAGAGTGCCAGTGTCACTCTCGAGTGGCAGCTTCTTCAGCCTCAGAGCCCGGGAGGAGTTACAGGGTTATGATGCAGCCCATGCCCGAGAGCGGGAGCAGAGCGGCCACCAGCCCTGCACCCAGCTCACGCTTTGACCGCAAGGGAGGCCTGCCCTCACGGAGAGTTAGAAGGCCTCAGCTCGTGGGAAGTCATTCAGAGCCACTGAGAACCATCTGCACTGTCAAACCTTTGGAGAGTGGGCTGTGCACAAAGCCAGCATCAGAGTGCTTCTGGCAGGATGACAGCAGATGAGCAGAACCATGCGTGTGCTGTGCTCAGTTGCTTCAGTCGTGTCCGGCTCTTTACGACTCCATGAACTGTAGCCCGCCAGGCTCCTCTGTCCATGGGATTCTCCAGGCAAGAATACTGGAGTGGGTTGCCATGCCCTCTTCCAGGGGATCTTTCCAACCCAGGGATTGAACCCAGGTCTCCTGCACTTCAGGCAGATTCTTTACCACTGAGCCACTGGGGAAGCCCCGAGCAGAACCATTACTGAGCAAAGTAAGTTCTGTTGCCTTCCTCTTTTTCAGCACTATGAGGGCACCAGAAATCTCCTCCAAGATCTCCAAGCCTATGTGTCCACTAAAAAAACGCATCTGAAGCGGTGCCTCTCACCTTTTAACAGGTCCAAAAGAGGAACTGGTCAGAATGCAGATTCTGACCCCCGAGGTCTGGGTGCAGCTCTGAGATCTTGCATTTCTAACAAAGCTTCCCAGCAGTGCTAATGCTGTTGTTCACAAGACCAGAAAGTGAAGAGCAGGAATCTAAATTTAGGAAACTAATTCTTTTTTAATTCTAATCTAAAGGAAAGTAATTCTCTGTTGAAAGGAGTTTTATAACTAAGATTAATCCTCTAAATATATATTCAGCATCCATCCAAGGGAACCACAAAGAAACAATAGACTAGTAAATTAGATTAAATGCTAAACACAACCAGAATTTAACACACAGGGATGCATTACTAACTCAGAAAGGTTTCACATTAATTAACCTAATAGGTAATTTTATTTAGCCATGGTTCACTGAAATATACCATTATGCAATTAAAGCTAGTGCAAGCTGATGCACAAGGTGGCCATTTATTTATCTTACTTTTCTCTGCTGGAATATGTTATATAATTGCAAAATATATAACTCTTTCCCTATGAGTTAGGCTTCTAAAAGATGAAAGACATTCTGTAAAAAACGGCTTTTTGGTTAAACTTGCAAGAAAATGTATGCCACATAACAAAGGTGATCTTTTCATGTTGGCATTTGCAGTATTTGAAAAGTGAAAGATTAAAAAATTACAGCCCATGTGCCCTTGGTGACTACTGAAGGAACTGAATTGATTAAACTGTCACTCACCATTTACTGCGGTTAGTGCTTCATTAGGTACAGATAGGCACAATACATCTTAGTCAAATACTTCTACGGAGTACTTAGCTCTCAGAGAATGAAAACAAAACCAATCCAAACGCTAGACTGGATAAAAGCCCATCTCAGAGAACCTTCAGTTCAAAACAACCAACTTTTTCTATATGGGGAAACTTTAAGATTTATTTTTCAAACTAGGAAGCAAAATTCTCTCTCAAGAATGATACTTATAAAAATTAAATAAAAGCAAAGAATGAAGTGTGTGAAGTAAGGTAGTTCAATGAAGCCAAGGCACAGGGTGGCCTGCTGCTGGCCAGAGAGGAGAGATCAGGCAATGGTCCGCATTGAAATGGTCCACTGAAATAAGACTGACCAGAAAGATCTAGAAGCCTGGCCACCTTAAAGTACCAACTGGCAACACTGTTCGTGAAGTTACAATGATGATTTTTGCTCACACATTTTAATATGCATATTTCTATGTCAATAATATTTTAGTGTGTGTATTCCAGTACACATATGTGCATTTTAGTGTATGTGGATGTGTGTACATACAGACTTTTTATATATTTCTGTAAAATATAATTAATATATGTATTAAATATAATATAGAAATGTATACTTAAAATACATATACATACATACATGTATATTTATTTAAATTGGAGTATAATCACTTTACAATGTTGTGCTGGTTTCTGATGTACAGTGAAGCGAATCCGCTGTAAGTATATCTATAACCCCTCTCTCTTGCATCTTCCTCCCACCCCGCCGTCCCAGCCCTCCAGATCATCGCAGAGCACTGAGCTGAGCTCTCCATGCTATGCAGCAGCTTCCCTCTAGCTTTCAATTTTACACATGGTATGTCCGCATGTCAATCCCACTCTCTCAACCCGTCTTACCTTCCCCTTCCTCAGTTCCTGTGTCCATCTGTCCGTCCTCTATGTCCGCCTCTCTTTTCCCGACCTGCAAACAGGTTCTATCTGTTCAGTTCAGTTCAGTTCAGTTGCTCAGTCCTGTCCGACTCTTTGTGACCCCATGAACTGCAGCATGCAAGGCCTCCCTGTCCATCACCAACTCCCGGAGTTCACCCAGATTCACGTCCATCGAGTCAGTGATGCCATCCAGCCATTTCATCCTCTGTCGTCCCCTTCTCCTCCTGCCCGCAATCCCTCCCAGCATCAGAGTCTTTTTCAATGAGTCAACTCTTCGCATGAGGTGGCCAAAGTACTGGAGTTTCAGCTTTAGCATCATTCCTTCCAAAGAAATCCCAGGGCTGATCTCCTTCAGAATGGACTGGTTGGATGTCCTTGCAGTCCAAGGGACTATGCATTAATACATGATACTTGTTTTTCTCTTTCTGAGTTACTTCATTCTGCATGATGGGCTCTAGGTCCATCCACACCTCTTACAAATGACCCAGCTTTGTTCCTTTCTACGGCTGAATAATCACAAAGCTGTATTTTTGCTTTCTGGTCCAGTCACCTCAGTCAGAAATCCAGGAATCATCTAAAACCCTTGCCCTTCCCTTATCACTCTCACTCAATCAAGTTCTCACCTCCTCCTGCTGCTGCTGCTGCTGCTGCTAAGTCGCTTCAGTCGTGTCTGACTCTGTGCGACCCCATAGACGGCAGCCCACCAAGCTCCCCCATTCCTGGGATTCTCCAGGCAAGAACACTGGAGTGGGTTGCCATTTCCTTCTCCAATGCATGAAAGGAAAAGTGAAAGTGAAGTCGCTCAGTCATGTCATACTCTTAGCGACCCCATGGACTGCAGCCTACCAGGCTCCTTTGTTCATGGGATTTTCCAGGCGAGAGTACTAGAGTGGGTTGAATAGTCCTCCATTCTGGTTTCCAGCCACTTTCCCCCCTTTCCATTTTTTCCTTTTTCTCTATCTGCTTCTTAATCTGTTCCTCTTTCCTACACACAAACATCAGCTGCTTCACTTCCTGGCGGGGTATTTTTGTTCATGACCTGGCCAATGTATCCTCAGCTCTAGCTCTCTCAATGGCTTATTACACCATTTTTCCTTCTGATCTTGAAAGCATGGAAGGATCCTTCTCATTTTTATAATCCCCAGGACCTTACCTGGTGCCTGACACAGAATTAAGTGTTCAATAAATATCTTTCAAATAAATGAATTGATGAATGAATTAAACAAACTATTCTGAGGAGTGCACAGAAGCAACTGAAATAGAGATAGGAATTTGATTTAGATCCAATATCATCATATAAAATTAAATAGAAAAAAATCAGTTCAGTTACACGAAAATATCTAAACCCAAATTTCATTTAATGTCACTCCAAAGGAATTCCAACCGTCTCCATGGAAACCTCTGGTTCAGCAGTACAATTTCTTTGATTGCTAAAATTTAGAGACAGAGGGGCTTTACAGAATTCATAAGACATTGCTTTGATTTTTACATGCAAGTAAACCCTACTACATGTTTACATGTCAACCCCAGAACTTGAAAATGTGACTGAGAATCCTGGGTCAGTGAGCATTAAGCCACACGGCCTCCTCAATTAGAATGGCGTGTTTTTATGCAGTCGATCTGGTCAGATTAAAGAAGAAACAGAGATGGCAAATTCGTTCTCGAGCCTGGTAACAAATGCTGAGAAGGATGAAGATAAAATCAAAAGGAAAGCCTTCAAAATTAAGGTCTGGGCAAGAAAAAACAAGAAAACTATCCTTAAAAACTGAAGTCTATCACTGTTGATAATGTACAGAAAATAAGATAGGGGTTCAAGGATATTTGAAAGTTGAAAACAGAAATCCATAGACAATGAAAACTCCAGAGATTAAGTCTTAAAACAAGAGCCACAGGTTACACAGATAACTGGGAATATTCAGACTAGTTATATCTAGAAACCAGGAACAATCATTACAAAAATGTAAATAAGAAAGGCCCTTACTGAGGACTACAATAGGGGGAAAAAATGTAAAACTCAACATATTGCGTCGAATAGCTGAGAAATATTATTTCTTATACTATGGAACCATAAAGGAAGAGATAGATTCCATTTGATCAGTCATTTAAAATTCTACAACCGAGAGCACATCTCCAAGGAATAACTGTAGACCATGCAGGACAAGAAAAAACCAATTAATAAGCTTCACACATCTTTAATTCCTGTTTATATGACAGCTGAGGCACAACAAGGAAGTCATAAGATTTCTCCCTCCAAATGTATTAATCATCCTGAATAATGTGGGGAATTAGGAAAAAAATTATTTGTGGGCAATTATCTTAAAGATCAAAGTAAACGACACATTCAAGCAATCTTTTTAGAGAAACTATATCTAGCAAATCACAAGGACAAATCACTGTTGAAATCGTCGTGAAAAGTGCTCTCCTGAAAGGAGAATTCTAAACTTCAATTTACAGAGTGTTAAGCTGATGTATTTAGTTCTAGTTATCAAAGGCCACAGCTGGACTTGGACAGTCAATGGTTAAGAACGTTGGAATGAGCACCACTTAGATATACAACTCGATGGATGGCATTTGACAATGAAATGATTGACAACCATCTGCTATGACAACCATCTTAGATAATATATGGAAGACCCAAAGGCAAAAATCTTCCCACTATAAATCCTTATTGTCCAATTTTTGGTGAAGTCTGTGGGCTTCTCGGAATATACGCAAAGACTTGCCCTGGAATGTGACTGTACAGATTAGACACTGCGTACAATGTGGACGATGCCCCCTGGAGTGGTATCATGCTTAACTAGAGGGTACTGCTTGAGGGCAGGGACCAGGTCTTCTTCACTCTTGAACCTCTGGACATTCTGTAAGGTTTGTTAAATGAATGAATGACTAAAGATAATCACAATGTGCAAGGGAGATCTTTATGGGAAGGGGGCTACTGTGGGATTCTAGAAGCTCTTTTTCCCTCTGTGCCCCCACCAACCAGCTACTATGAACAGAATAACCAAGAATCTTCAGATTTGGGAGGCAGGGGTACAAAATGGCCATAAAACTAAAATAAAATTGTGAATTGATATCATTAGGTAGCTAAAATTCTGAAACAGCTTCTAAATTAAACATGTTAGGATTAAATATGACAGACAAAAATGTATATAGTTGATATAATAAAGGTTTTCAATTTGTTGAGTCTACATTAGGCTATGAATATATTCTGTCTTCAGAAGCAAACATGGTGAAAGCCAGCTATCAGGGAAGAACCACCAAACTGTCAATGAGAGAGAACAGAAACGGTTTGCCAAGCTCTGCAGACAAGGCAATTATGTGAACATGTCGTTCTTAGAATTGTACTCTCTCACATGGAAATACAGAGAAATATAAAATGCCATAGCAAAAGATGAATAATCCACATGTGTAGAGGAAAACAGGAAGCTACTCAGATTTGGTCCTCAGTAACTGCTAAGTCCCTTAGACTGCGTTTGTTCCTTAGACAGACTATAATTAAGACAGACTATATTTACATTTTGTTTTATATTTTGATGGAATTTAAAGCAGGCTCTTTCTTGGCCACTGATAGTCTAGTTTAGTTAAATTTGACTTTAATTCTTTTTCAATTATTGTACTATTTCTCTATTTCTCCAGTGATATCTTTGATCAATAAGAATCTAAGTACATTACATTTGAAGAGCAAAACAAAAAGAGAAACACAAACATTCAAGTTTATCAATTACATGCTGCTGCTAAGTCGCTTCAGTTGTCTCCGACTCTGTGCAACCCCATAGATGGCAGCCCACCAGGCTCCTCTGTCCCTGGGATTCTCCAGGCAAGAACACTGGAGTGGGTTGCCATTTCCTTCTCCAATGCATGAAAGTGAAAAGTGAAAGTCAAGCCACTCAGTCATGTCCAACTCTTTGTGACCCCATGGACTGCAGCCTACCAGGCTCCTCCATCCGTGGGATTTTCCAGGCAAGAGTACTGGAGTGGGGTGCCATTGCCTTCTCCGATCAATTACATAATATAGTCTAAAACTAAGAAAGCTACTAGTATATTTAAGTTACATTAATTTATACAGCAGAATACCAGTAAATGAAAATGTGATTTCTAATTAAAGTACATGCTTTAGTAGTGTCTTGAGGAGTTAATTCACAAATGTCATAACCACACGAAGACCCCATTTTCGTCCTTCAATGAACAGTTCTGACACCTAGATCCCTTTACCAACAATTATGTTTATACAAGCTCCTAGCTTCTCTCCAATCACATTTCCATTCAATCATATCTTTCTTGTGCATGTAAGTTAACAGGCTACCTTTTTACCCTTATTGGATTAGAAACTTTATATCGCCTGGAACACTTGCTGAGTTAGACTAGTTGTTTCTGCTTGTTTTAAGAGTAAGCTCATGTTGGATTCACACACGCCGTTGATCCAAAGAGCTACTTGTTGTAATCACTCCTCTCAATTCATGGAAAATTTTTATGTTTGAAAAAATTATCACTGCCCTTTCTATTCCTTCCCATCATTAGCTTGTCAAAAAGTACATGGCTCTCTTTTCATGTTTGTTTTCCTAACAAAGCTGTCATGACTGCATTCACAGTTAAATGGCAAGGATTACAAATTTCTGCCACCACACTAAGATTCTGGCAGTCAAGAGGCTCCTGCCTGCCTTGTGCTGTTTGACTGGCTCCGACTCATCAACACTTGCAACTCAAATCTGTACCCAAGAAAAATCACAATTTTCTACAGGATGAGGACCTGAGCAGTCAATTGTCCATAAGTACAGCAGTCGATATTAAATTAACAAGAGTAGGACATTTAGTAAAATGTACACAAACCCTGCTGTCCTGCCCCCCAAAGTGAATGAAGTGTCAGTTAAGGAATAACATTTTAAACAAGGATAAAATAGATGCAGGAGATGAGACACAGGAGATGCGGGTTCACATCTTTGGGTCAGTAAGATCCCCTAGAGGAGGGCCTGGCAACCCACTCCAGTATTCTTGCCTGGAGAATCCGAAGGAGAGAGGAGCCTGGCAGTTATAGTCCCTGGGGTCACAAACAGCTGGACACAGTGGAAGTGACTGAGCACACGAAATAGATGAGGAGACACAAGAGGATGAAAGAGAGGTTTTTCAGTTGTGAACACAGGTGTGGCTATCTAGGCAGACCACAGGCAGTTATAACTACCCAAGTTACAGACAAAGCATTCATGTACAGCAGTTTACAAAAGGCACAGGACGTGGAGACTCAGTTCTAGAAAGTGTGACGTGAATCAACATCTGGAAATAAGGTGGAGGATTGGAAGTGTGTACAAAGCAATTAACCCACAGGCCTTCTCTGACCATTTCTCACCCAATCCACCAGCGAGACACCCGATATTTATCATCTGGAGAAATTAAATCCAAAAAGGCTCTAATTGAGGATAAGTGGTGAGGGCAGGGTGAGGCAGAGCTGGAAAGAGGGAAATTTAGTAAAAAACATGTTTAATTGATCTGTGTATCTATTGGCACCAACAGAAAAAGACACAGTCAAAGCTCACTTTTGGAGACTTCCCTGGTGGTTAAGTAGTTAAGACTCTGCACTCCCAGTTCCGGGGGGCACAGTCCTCGGTCAGGGGGCTAAGATCTCACTTGCCACATAGTGCAGCCAAAATAAATAGATAATAAAATAAACAGCAAAGCTCATTATCAAGCAATTTCAGAGTACCAGGGTTAGACAAAAGAACTTAATACTTTCCAGAGAGAAAGTATAATGAGACACATAAATGACTGCAAATCTGAATGGAATCAGACTTTTCAGCAGCAAAACTAGAAGCTCTGAAGAAATTAAATAATACATTCAAAATTCTGAGGGGGGTGGGGAACTCATTACGTTCTCATCCAAAGTATTATCAGTCATGTGTGGGAGATGAATAAAGACATTCTGAGAAAACCAAGAATTTGAAAACTTGCATCTTTCATATATTCTTTCTTAGGAAACTAAAGGAGGAAGACAAGGAACCCAGGGAACAGAGAATCTATGATCAGTGAAGGTCAGAAGGAAAAGGAATGGAACCCAGGACAGAATGAATTTACTACTTATAGAGGTGTAAGAGAATGAAGAAGATGTATTGAAACACTGAGAGGCTAGTAACAGCAGGAAGCCAGTCATTACCTGCCTTATAACTAACAGCCATTATTGACCCTAGGATCAAAAAGGTCAGGTGTCACTGAAATCTACTGACAGCTACAGGGGCTTCCCCAGTGACTCAGCGAGTAAAGAATCCACCTGCAGTGCAGGAAGCAGAGGAGACATGGGCTCGATTCCTCGGCTAGGAAGATCCCCTGGAGAAGGAAATGGCAACCCACTCCAGTATTCTTGTGGAGCCTGGTGGGCTACAGTCCGTGGGGTCAGAAAGAATTGGACATGACGGGGCACGAGCATGATTCACAGCTAGAGCCATGACAGAGGTCCTTTCTCACAGAAATTGTAGTTAGCCATTCCCAGAAATATGGTTTAAAGCAGGGAAGAAGTAAGGATGAATATCCAACCCTCTCACATGCCCTTTGCCTGAACTCAGTTGGAAACCAGTAGCCGGAGGCAGCTTGGAGGAGGTGTTCCTTAGTGGTCAGCCATCCAGGACCTAGGTCAGGGCAGAAGGAGGTACACAGCAGATACGGCAGGGGACAGAAAATAACGAAATAAGGACCCATAACAGCAGGAGAGAGTGTAAATGGAAGTCCTAAAATGGAGCCTTTCAGCTGTACTAAGGCAAGAAATCACACAGTCAAGAGAGGAAGCTTTTAAGGAAAAGCGTGGGAAAGGGAGATGTCAAGACAATTAAAAGGGACTGACAAATTTGCTGATGCTTTTGAGCATCTGGAAAATATTTTTCATGTGTAATTGACAAATCTTTTATGCCTATAAATAACAGCAGGGACAAAGACAACTAAAAAAAATCAGAGACAATTATAAAGTTTAAGAACAGCAAAACACTGTACAAGAAAGGATACATAATTATGAATACTGTAAGACTTCACCATGAATAATATGCACATATTAATATTTCAAAATGGGATATAAATTCTATATTGACACAATGAGATGAAGGTGGAGTGAGGGAAGGTTGATGGAAGAAAGTTAAGTCTTTGTCTACTATACACCTACTTAGTAGACATGTATACAACAGTAAATGAATGGGTAGCAATATAATTATTTAAGACATATGGAGACAGATCCTAAGAGTTGAAAGTAGTAGCTGCTTCTGAGAAACAGGATTAGAGGGTGAGTAGGAGGGGGCAAGAGATGGCTGCTCACTGTAATTGTGGCAGCTATTAGCTACTGGTTATAACTGATAAACTGAGGGCAGGAGGAGAAGAAGGCAACAGAGGATGAGATGGCTGGATGGCATCATTAACTCAATGGACACGAATTTGAGCAAACTCTGGGACATAGTGAAGGAGAGGGAAGGCTGGCAGGCTATAGTCCATGGGGTTGCAAAGAGTTGGTCACGACTGAGCGACTGAACCGGAGAAGGCTGTGGCACCCCACTCCAGTACTCTTGCCTGGAAAATCCCATGGATGGAGGAGCCTGGTAGGCTGCAATCCATGGGGTCGCTAAGAGTCAGACACGACTGAGCGACTTCACTTTCACTTTTCACTTCCATGCATTGGAGAAGGAAACGGCAACTCACTCCAGTGTTCTTGCCTGGAGAATCCCAGGGACGGGGGAGCCTGGTGGGCTGCCGTCTATGGGGTCGCACAGAGTCGGACACGACCGAAGTGACTTAGCAGCAGCAGCAGCAGCAGAGCGACTGAACAACAACAACTAATGTACTTAACCATCAAAGTGTTCTGATTTGGAAAGTGAAGAGAAGGGTAGTTAAGGAACTTCATCAGCTGTGTTCACACAGCTAAGGACAGGCAGAGTCAGAACCTAATTTGGGCTTTTGATGTGTTTTCTACTACAATACAGCTTCCTTAAACAGCAAACCACTGCCAGTTACCAGGAGCAGAGAATCGAGTTGCAAATGAAAAAAAATGCACAACTTACAAAACATAAAAAGCACTAGTAAGCACCCAGTATTTTCCAAATGCTGAGCACTAACATATATTTCCAACTTAAATGTATGGGTGCACACACAGACACACACATACACATGTAAGATCAGAACATCCTGGGCCAAACTTCTCTCTAAGTCTCTAGACACAGACAGTGTCTTAATCTCCCTAAAACCAAATACAGAAGCTTCTAATTCTTTAATATATCCCACAGTGCCTGTCCACAGCATACTTTAATAGAAATGCAAAATATTTAGCTTGGCCGATACACCATTTTCAACATTTATGGAGTCGTATATTTCTTAAAGAAGTTCCCATTTACCCATCTCTTGCTATTCTCATCAACCAGTGAGGCAGCTAAGTGTACCAAGGGCAATCTTAGTAACACGAAAGTTAGTCATCGCAATTGGCTATTTAAAACTCATCCAATGACCACGCTAATGTATTGAGTTCTAATATAGTGAGTCCTCCGGTGCGTCTTGGATTGTATAGGGCTATTTGATCTTACACTCCTGCTTCCAGAATAGTATATATTTTGGAATTTTATGTCAGATTTTCAGTTCTCCCAGTTGTTCTTTCAGTCAGCATAGCAGTGTGCACTTCCATTCAACTCTTACTCTTTAGGGATCTCACACATGGCCTTAAAACTTAGTTTACATCTGCTATACTGCTTTGTGAACTCAGAAATCAATGAAAATATCTGAGGTAACCAAACAAACAAAAAGTCATCCAAACACCAGTTGTGGGCAACCAATTACTTTGCCAGTTCAATTTAGTTCAGTCGCTTAGTCGTGTCCGACTCTTTGCGACCCCATGAATCGCAGCACGCCAGGCCTCCCTGTCCATCACCAACTACCAGAGTTCACCCAGACTCACGTCCATCCAGTCAGTGATGCCATCCAGCCATCTCATCCTCTGTTGTCCCCTTCTCCTCCTGCCCCCAATCCCTCCCAGCATCAGAGTCTTTTCCAATGAGTCAACTCTTTGCATGAGGTGGCCAAAGTACTGGAGTTTCAGCTTTAGCATCAGTCCTTCCAAAGAAACCCCAGGGCTGATCTCCTTCAGAATGGACTGGTTGGATCTCCTTGCAGTCCAAGGGACTCTCAAGAGTCTTCTCCAACACCACAGTTCAAAGGCATCAATTCTTTGGCGCTCAGCCTTCTTCACAGTCCAACTCTTACATCCATACATGACCACAGGAAAAACCATAGCCTTGACTAGACGAACCTTTGTTGGCAAAGTAATGTCTCTGCTTTTGAATACGCTCTCTAGGTTGGTCATAAAACTGTCCTTCCAAGGAGTAAGCGTCTTTTAATTTCATGGCTGCAGTCACCATCTGCAGTGATTTTGGAGCCCCAAAAAATAAAGTCTGACACTGTTTCCACTGTTTCCCTATCTATTTCACATGAAGTGATGGGACCAGATGCCATGATCTTCGTTTTCTGAATGTTGAGCTTTAAGCCAACTTTTTCACTCTCCTCTTTCACTTTCATCAAGAGGCTTTTTAGTTCCTCTTCACTTTCTGCCATAAGGGTGGTGTCATCTGCATATCAGAGGTTATTGGTATTTCTCCCGGCAGTCTTGATTCCAGCTTGTGCTTCTTCTAGTCCAGCGTTTCTCATGATGTACTCTGCATATAAGTTAAATAAACAGGGTGACACTATACAGCCTTGACGTACTCCTTTTCCTATTTGGAACCAGTCTGTTGTTCCATGTCCAGTTCTAACTGTTGCTTCTTAACCTGCATACAGGTTTCTCAAGAGGCAGATCAGGTGGTCTGGTATTCCCATCTGTTTCAGAATTTTCCACAGTTTATTGTGATCCATACAGTCAAAGGCTTTGGCATAGTCAATAAAGCAGAAATAGATGTTTTTCTGGGACTCTCTTGCTTTTTCCATGATCCAGCGGATGTTGGCAGTTTGATCTCTGCTTCCTCTGCCTTTTCTAAAACGAGCTTGAACATCAGGAAGTTCACGGTTCATGTATTGCTGAAGCCTGGCTTGGAGAATTTTGAGCATTTCTTGACTAGCGTGTGAGATGAGTGCAATTGTGCGGTAGTTTGAGCATTCTTTGGCATTGCCTTTCTTTGGGATTGGAGTGAAAACTGACCTTTTCCAGTCCTGTGGCCACTGCTGAGTTTTCCAAATTTGCTGGCATACTGAGTGCAGCACTTTCACAGCATCATCTTTCAGGATTTGAAATAGCTCAACTGGAATTCCATCACCTCCACTAGCTTTGTTTGTAGTGCTGTTTCCTAAGGCTGACTTGACTTCACATTCCAGGATGTCTGGTTCTAGGTGAATGATCACACCATCGTGATTATCTGGGTCATGAAGATCTTTTCTGTATAGTTCTTCTGTGTATTCTTGCCATCTCTCCTTAATATCTTCTGCTTCTGGTAGGTCCATACCATTTCTGTCCTTTATCGAGCCCATCTTTGCATGAAATATTCCCTTGGTATCTCTAATGTTCTTGAAGAGATCTCTAGTCTTTCCCATTCTATTGTTTTCCTCTATTTCTTTGCATTAATCGCTGAAGAAGGCTTTCTTATCTCTTCTTGCTAGTCTTTGGAACTCTGCATTCAGATGCTTATATCTTTCCTTTTCTCCTTTGCTTTTCGCTTCTCTTTTTTTCACAGCTATTTGTAAGGCCTCCCCAGACAGCCATTTTGCTTTTTTGCATTTCTTTTCCATGGGGATGGTCTTGATCCCTGTCTCCTGTACAATGTCACCAACCTTATTCCATAGTTCATCAGGTACTCTATCTATCAGATCTAGGCCCTTAAATCTATTTCTCACTTCCACTGTATAAATTACTTTGCCAACTTTGATGCACATAGGGGAATTTTTATTTGTTTATAAAATATTTAGTAGTGAAATACACATACAACGTCTCATTTTATATGCTATGATTCAGCTAACCCATTATATAACAAGTGACCAAATATATTCCCTGAGAACACACATAGATTCTCTCACACAAACACACACGGATAAACAACATGGATGTAAGAACCATAAACACACTAAACTTTTGATAGGATAAGAGAACTGGTTTCCATCAGCATTTGAAAATCATCACTAAAGACAGCACTTTGGCCACCACCCACCAGTGTCATAACAGTCTCATACGAGAGAACTGTACTTCTGGAGATAATCTGTTACAAAGCAGTGGAATGGAACTTGGCAGCCAGCTTTCCTTTGGTGTGAAACAAGCAGTCAAATGCACTGTGTCTTCTGACTACCAGTATTTAGCAATTACTGCTCCAGTGCTATGAGTAAGACGCCCACAAGTCACAATTAAATCCCCATTTTATACACATTGTCCTAGCAGAACTATTAACTCTGAAAGGTATCCCAGTATGGACAAAATACTCTATGGTCACCCTACTTTTAAAGAATTTCAATAGTAGAAGAGACTCAGAAACCACGGTCGGCACCAGGAGTTCAGCTTTCACCTTCCTCCCGCCCCCCAACACCCTCCTGATGACCTCTGTTCTTCTGTTTCTGTGGCATTGCCCGGTCTCTGGCAATACCAATAAGTCATTTGCATCATGTATTATTTAAGCAGTTCTCAAGAGCTCCTAAAGAGATGTTACTTTGGACAGTGACTAATCTGAATCCTCCTTGGTCTTATGATCTGATTAATTGGAAAATGTGTAAATAATGTGAACTGTTAGATGACTTTATGTAGCCCATGAAAAAGTCTCATTTTTAACCAGCCTTCTTTTTCAAATAGATACATTCATTTTAGCAAAAGTGGTAAATGAGTATTGGTTAGGAGTTGGGAAAACACTTGCCAGTATAGATATTGGTCCCACAAAAATGTATTTAATCCAATGAGTCAAGCCTTAAATTTATTTCAAAAAAGCTCCACCCTGAATAAAATTGAGAGGCTCCACTTGGTTTGAAGCATGCAAAGGACCCAACATGATTCAGAGTATAACCTAAATTCTCAAAGAGGTATTTTACTGATGTGTGTTTTGGAATCACTTTACTAGTAAAATGAAAAAAAAAAACAGTTGTTTATAAATCAACTTAGGAGACTATGTAATATGTTTTAGGGAGAAAAGGTTTTGGAGTGGGTTAGCTCTGAGTTTGAATGCTGACTCTATTTACTAAATATATGACCTTTATTATTCTATTTAGTCTCTCCAGGTTTTGCTTTCTTTCACTTTATCATGGAACAGCAGGTAAGTAATTAAAATATATAAGAGGAATAGAAGATCTTATTTACAAAGCAGAAATAGAAACACAGAGAGAACAAACGTAAAGATACCAACGGGGAAGAAGAGGGTGGGATGAATTGGGAGATTGGGATTGACATTTACACACTACTGATACTGTGTGTAAAACAGATAACCAATGAAACCTACTCTACAGCACGGGGAACTCTACTCAAGGCTCTGTGGTGACCTAAATGGGAAGGAAATCCCCAAAAGAGAGGATACACGTATACATGTCGCTGATTCACTTTGCCATACAGTAGAAACCAACATGACATTGTCAAGCAACCATACTCTTCAAAAAAAAAAAGAGTATTAGGACAAAATAAACACTGCATATTTTTTTTTAATGTATAAAGGAGCATAGAATACAATTTGGGTCCAAGAAAAGTATCTCTTATTATTACCATTGTTATTACTAATGGTAAGACTTAATTATTATTATTACTAGTAGCCAATTACTCAAGATATTATCTCACATGGAACACATTTCTTTTCTGGGTGGGCACTACAGTAGGAATCGTTTATGATTCTTTCTCTTAAAACAGTGGTAAACAAACCTGAGTCCTTAGGAAACTTTATTACATAAATGTCCTTTGTTCAGGAGAGACTCTTAAGGATGAGGGCAGAACTCTATATTGCCAATATGTATGGTAATTAGGCTTCTTTAATAAAATGCAATGCTAAATGGCCTTATAATACTCAATAAATAGGCAATTTCTTTTCTGATATATGGAAAATCAATTTTGATGCAGACATTTTTCTATATATCAAGATCAGTACAGAAATTTTTTTTCTAACCACCCAGCTGCTACAATGTTAAATAAATTGATTTTAATCCTAAATCAGAGATGTAATAGAGAAAGGGTGATTTAATATGCAATCTCATTACATTTGACAGGCTTATTTATAAACGACTCACCCCACATTTTGACAAGCATAGTTAATATGTTAATTAGCTTTGAAAAAGATGATGAAAAGGGGAGACTGACATGCTATTGGGGAGCATGGAATTGACACAAGGTGGTGCCACTCTACACTGTGGCCCCTCCCCAAAGCAGCATGATCTTGACGAGGTATTTATTAGCTACAGATAATTTTGTCACCCTATGTTAAAATTTAATCCCTTAAAACAATCCCAAGTGACCTATTGCTTAAGAAAACAAACGCCACTCTAAATATATTTATGAGCTTCTATAAAGCAATATAAAGCTTGTTTAGAGCAGTGACCTGGACAGCTGGAGCAGAACTCCTTGACAAGGGACGGACTACACAGATAAGCTCACTGGCACATCTGCACTTCTCTTAATGTGGTTTTCAGTACTTGGTAAGCCTTTTTGGTTTAGAAGCTTAAAGATGATTTCCTATGCCTGGACTTAAACAAAGAGTTATAAAATCCAAGAATTAAGGGAAGTTATACACCAGACAAAGTCCAATTTGATTCCTTTGCTTAAGTCCTCCTCCATGGAGGCAGTCAAGGTACCAAAAACTACCTTTCCTGATGAGTTCTCAAACTGCCCAGTATATCTATACATCACCCACATGCTGGAGACCTAGAGCAGTAAATCACAATGGGAGAGCTCTGATTTCCATCACTCGCTGCCAATGTTAATGCGTAAAGTGTCTTCATTAATATTTTTATTGCCCGAAGCTATTTAAACAGAACCCTGGAAACTGTAACACTAGGTAGGGATCGTTAGTTTTTAGTTACTACCCTGCTGCCCCAGGAAGGTAAATGAACTGTAAAACAGCCTGAGACCCCTGCCACCTGCCTCCCCGCTATTGTCTATGGGTTAATATTCACACTGCTCTTTGGTGCAGCTGAGCCAAGACTCAACCACAGTCCCATTTCTAGATCTTTCAATATCCAGCATCAAGGTCACCAATGATGCAAAAATCAGTGCCCTGTGAACTTTTCTCTGACTGGAAACATACATACGTTTTACCTGGAAAATAACAAAACGGCTGTTAGAAAACGGCTTGGAATGAAATCAGATTCAGAGTGAAAGGCATAGTATAGACATAACTCAGAAATGAACAGCCATTAATGTGGAAAAGTGCTCCAACATAACACATTTATTTTTTGTTTTTATGGCAATGAATAATCTTGGCATGCAGACAAAAGGATATTTAGGGTCTACTATTTCATATCAGTTTTCCCCCCTTCCACTTAAATTACGATCTTATTCTTAGGCTTCATTATGTCTCTGTTAAAGCAAATTGGCAGAAAGCAACCAGACCTTCTTCCTTAAAAGGATGGATACCAACAGGCACACACATGTGAAAGAAAGAAAGGCTAGGGCTGGGGGCAGTGGAAACACACAGACTGGACATCAAGTACTACACGTCAGAAACAGACATATTAGCAAGTCATAATCCATGTAGTTCTTTGCTCATTACAGAGCACTTTCAAAGCTTTGGGGAAAATTAGCCACTGGCGTATAAAAAAATAGCTTCTCCCCACAGAGTCAGACACGACTGAAGCGACTTAGCAGCAGCAGCAGCAGCAGTCTAAGGGTAGAGCTTGAAGTGCCCTGCCAAGCAACTAAGACAAGACTGGCTCCAAGTTACAAATGTTTCCAAACTATGTTCTGTTAGCAGAGTCCTTGACTGACCTCATCGAAAGACAATCTAGAATTCCTATTCTCAAAAAATGGAGAAAAACACTCCCTAACTCAGAATATTAAGTAATGATTATTTGCATAGCCAACTTGCAACTATAAGGGCAGGAAGGAGGAAGGGAATGAGACAGTAACTGATATTCAGATGGATGCATTCATTGACCTTTATTTCCAATCTTTTCCTCCATTACAGCTAATGACCAAAATAGCTGTTTTGTTCAAGCCCCTGCTTAGCTTTGGAGGAAAAAAAAAAATCTAATTGTGGAAACAATTGTCCAAAAAAAAAAAAAAAAGTCAGGAAGTTTGATGTAAAAAATGGATTAGCCCGGCTCCTTAATGATAGACGGTCATCTTTATGCTCAGTGTTTTGGAGCATGTATTTACAATGGTATTAGATTCATTATAAGGCATTACAAAATCTATGGCAATAGCTCTTAGGCTGTTTGATGACCCAGATTCTTTTATAGCTCTACTGAAAGCTAGAGATCTACACCTCATAAAAATAAATACATCCACGTGTACACGAAATGTTGCATAGATTTTCAGTGGCTTCACAGATCCCCAAATCCCATGTCCAAGGGAGTTGCTGGAATCTAAATTAAGTAAATCTATACTGTGCCTTACAACACAAGAAACTTCCTTGTTTTCTCCCCATAAAGTGTTTGGATCAGAAACATCAGGGAAGATAGCCAGGCCACATCACAGCCTAATTAACTAAAAGCCAAGATTACTGAGGGTAGAGCGGTGAAGTAACTACATGGCAAGAAGATAAACGACAAACACTGCAGCTTTATTGAGGTCATAAACATTATGTGAACATGTAGCTGAGTTCTGTATATGGGCCATCATCATTCATGGAAGATGATTCCTGCTATTAAAAAACTATGTGCTATATGAACTGTTTTACTTTAAACACAACTGTGAGTCTAGAAAAGGAATTTTTCTATTAATAAATGACATTTTTAACATTCACTATTAAGCCTTCCCTGGTAGCTAAAAAGAAGATTATTCCCTTTTTTGAACTAGATCATACTAGACTGGAAACTCATTAAAGTTTATCATTAATAATAATCGTACATTAAATCTCACCGGTCTTTGCGCTTCCTATAACAGATTTTTAAGTTATGCGAAACCATTGTGCAGAACTGTGACTCTACTGGAATTAAACTTACTCTGACATTTTTTTAAAAGTGATTGTTTTATTTCATCTTGAATAATTGGCACCAACAGTTTTCAGGGGTATATTGTACCAAATTTAGCACCTTACAGTTATAGCAAAATGTTCAGACCATTTATCTGAATTTTGCTGTGAATTTAAACATGCTTCTACTACTTCCTACTCATACTGCTGTTTGGAGATATATACTCCCTTGTTATAAAACAAAGCCACAAATTAAGACCGTTAGGGAGAAAATCACTGAACTGACAGCTAGAAAAATGTCTCTGCCCTTGTCCATCAAGAGCCATTACCAGACACCATCTGTAAGAGAGCACCTGATTAGGGAACATTCCCAATTATGTTTTCAAAAACTCCAGCGGTATTGCCACACACCGGCAAACGCTCCAGTACCATTAATCTTCATTCAGACTGTTAGGATGTTTGTCTAGGCTTGACCCAGACCAAGCACTACGGATAAATTAGCTCAAGTAAAGCTCCATTTCTCACCACATGTCAAGGCAGGTGGAATATTCTGTCGAGCCCAAGAGGACATCTGGAGGTCTGTACCACAAGGTAACCACTTCATTGGAGTATGTGTGGCTGGGGACGGATTTTGCTCTTGCGAGACCTGTGGGTTACAGAGAACGTGAAGTTTAATAGACATTAATGATCAAAGTAATTTAAATTTGGATGTTCACAGTTTTAAAAGGTCAAACGTGATATTATAATACAGAATCACGAATGCAGTGTCAAAGTTACGCAAAAGGTTGGGAAAAGCATATTTTGGTCTATCTGTTTCAAATACATGCTAATAACCAATAAATCCTTTATATTTCCTAATAAAGCACTAAGAACCTAAAAAAAATCCCCAAAGAGTAAACAAATGATTCATAAACTATTAGATATTATACAGAAGCTTAGAAATCTCCTGGCTTTCCAAAGATTGTTTCATGGTACTTTGGTTCTGACAGTTAAAAATAAGTATTATAAGAAAAAGTTCCAAGACTGAATAACTTTGAGAAAAGATGGTTTAAAAAGTAAAACAGGTCTGTATACTGTGAGACTTCTCAGTGCCCTTAATTTTTTCTAACATGTATCATAAATCCGAAAGAAGAGAATATGACTCTTTTCTCAAAGGTCTTTTCCAAAATTTCTTTTGGTGTCAGTGTTCTGTCAAACACTAAGAAATGCTATTCAAGAGTGTCATTTGAAATACATAAATAAATAATTATAAAGGAATAGTTAATAAATCTGGTACATGGAGATGAGATATCATGTAATAAAATTAAAGTTTTCTAAGAATGTTTAAAAATTGGGAAAGTGGTCAAAATAATATATTAAGTGATAAATTATGTACAGTTTAACCTCACAATCATAAATACTTAGGCACTGGAAAAAGACTGTTGAAAAACATATTTTAATATCTTCAATGGTTAGTTCTGAATATAGAAATATTTAGTTTTTTTAATTTAATACATTTTCTGAAATTTTCCCAAGTTTTATACAATGAATACATAATTCCTTTAAAAATCAAAAATTAAAGATATTCTTTTTAGAAAAAAAAAACTGTATGATAGTTTTCTGAGTATGTTCATTAGTGATGAGAGTAAAGTTTTATCTATCACTGTGATGCTCTAAGTAAATAAACACTTTTACAGTGAACCTACCATAACATATTCATTTTAATGTTTTGATTATTTAAGTTTTTATGTAATAAAAAAGGAACATTACCTTTTTTTGTTTATTAAACATTTTTTAACGACATTTCCTTTACTGTATTATATGTAAATATTAAAATTAACAGGGTAGCTGGTCAGATGAAGAATTTCTAATTAGTTCAGTTTGGTTACAATAATTCAATTTTCCCTACCATACAGTTTTTATAACCATACAATGGCATATTATAAACTGACTAGTGTTACAAGTATTCCATATTAATACATGTATTAATATTAGTACAGATTTGACACATTCAAACATACATACACATATATGGTCTCTTCTACACATGAATGGAATGACTATCTCTGAAAATAGATTTCCATAATAACCTCTTCTCCTTTTTTCTGCAAGGATTTATCCTACCTCAAAGCAGGCAAAACTGAACAACAGATAAAACAATCAGGGCATTAACGTGTTTCCAGAGTTTCGTAATACCATCAAAGGGTTTCCTTCCTCAAATGAGCATGTTTCTATACAGACCAAGGAGCTAAGCGTAAGTCCCAAAATCGGTTCTGACTTGCTCCATATGCTGTTGTCAACGCAAACGGGATGCCAAAAACATTCAGGCTGGGTTTTCTTGGTTTTGCCAAAGCCCTGTTGACAGAAAGCTAGGCCAGAGGGATAGGAGAATTTAAAAATCTGAGATTTTCTTTGACAGCTCAGAAGACCACACTGGTTATAGAAAACTGTGATATTCCCAGTTTTAAAGAGAGAACCAGACCTCAAAATAACCTAGTAGTATAAATCTAAATAATGATGTATGACTCCAAGTCAGTTATGCTCATTCTGAATATAAGTTTGTAAAACTTATTAAATAGCTCTGAAAAACTAGAAACAGAAAAAGCTCTTTGTCTACATTATTTTTCTCCATCTCAAGTTTAGGCCAACTGTGTGAGTGCTGAGTTGCTCAGTCATGTCCAACTCTTTACGACCCCATGGACTGCAGCCCGCCAGTCCATGGGATTCTCCAGGTAAGAATATCGGAGTGAATTGCCATGCCGTCCTCCAGGGGATCTTCCCAACCCAAGGATCAAATCCATGTCTCCTGCATGGGCAGGCAGATTCTTTATCTTCTGAGCCACCAGAAGATAGCCACCAGAAGGAAGCCCCAAATTTAGGTTAAGGACTTCCCAGACTCCATTCACACGGGTCATATAACTTCCCAAATCATCAGGGAAAGTGAGTTTTCGATGTTCTAACTCTTCAATGCGTTAAGACAGTTTCTTTAAATGGTTTGCCTGTAGATGTGTTATAATGAGTAATGTTATGATATTTTTAAGATACGCTCTCCTGCATCACTTGAGAAAAACTCACATCTCAATATATCATAGGATCAGTTAAAACATATTCTTGGGGCAAATGTCTTGTATATTGTTAAACAAAAGCTTTTCACCCTAAAAATATTTCTGTTCAGTTAAAGAGATAAATCCCCAAACTTTTCAGAGAGGGAGCAAATTATTAAATCAATGATTCAAAAGAAAAAAAAAAAAAGCACACCTTGAAGCAGAAATACACAACCACATTTTTAAAATAAATATTTTTAGTAAAGCTACTCCTATGTATTTATATAGTTCATGCATCAAAACACACTTACTCATGCAAAATTTATTAAACTGTATCCTCCAGCTGAAGGGAATCTGTAGGATAGGATTAATTAGCACAGCATGTGTGAAAGCTTTCTTTCTCTGTTCCCTGTCAGTTGCTATGGTTACCCTACAGGAAGAGAGCTACATTACCTTCTAAAAAGGATGAAGTTCAGGGGTTATTATCAAAACTTCTTATATTAATGTTTAGTCTGAATTAAAAGTCAAAAAAGCAAAGTGAAATGCTAACTAGATGAGTATAGCTTATTTGTACGCTGCTGCTTCGGCTGAGTGTGTGTATACGCAAGGGTGCACGTTCCTTTGGGCACCTAAATTGGCTTGCATAACCATTTAAGAGTATCCAACGAAAAGATGTTACCACTTCTAAATAAGGAAAGATCCCTAAAGAGCAGAGTTAAAAATCCTAATATTCAAGGCCTGTTGCCAATTATTCAAATTTGGGCAACCTTAATATGAGTTAGCATAGCAGAAGCTTAGATTTCCAGAAGAGTTCAGAAGCTTTACAGGTAAGTTCTTTCCCAAGGAAAGAATTCCTCTTCATATCTCTATAACACAGTCTAACTTCTGCTGCCATTCTGAGTCTGGTTCTACCCTCTGGCAGGGACAGAAAGTAAGTCATGTGACAGTTCTTCCAACATTTGCCTTAAGCGAACTAACCCTCTGGCATCAATCAACGGAGATTCTTCAGACCTTATCTTAAAAGTTCTCTCAGCTGCAATGGATACAGTTGACCACTCCCATTCTTTTATTTTATTTTGTTATCTCACTTTATTATTATATGTAACATAAGATGAAATGTATAATATATGCAAATAAAATTATGTGATATGTAATATAATGCAATAATAGTCTAGAAGATGTCTCCGCGGGTAAAGAATCTGCCTGCAATGCAGAAGACACAGGAAACGCCGGTTCGATCCCTGGGTCAGGAAGATCCCCTGGAGGAGGAAATGGCAACCTGCTCCAGTATTCTTGCCTGGAGAATCCCATGGACAGAGGAGTCTGGTGGGCTACAGTCTATGGAGATGCAGAGTCAGACACGACTGAGCAACTAAGCATGCAAGCATGAAATATAGTAAAATATATATCTGCCACATGGCAGGTTATTTTTGTTTAACTTTTTATTTTGTATTTGGGTATAGCTGATTGGATTTCTCAGGTGGTGCTAGTGGTAAAGAACCCACCTGCCAATGCAGGAGATGTAAGAGATGTGGGTTCCATCCCTGGGTAGGGAAGATCCCCTGGAGGAGGGCATGGCAACCCACTCCAGTTTTCTTGCCTGGTGAATCCCTTGGATGGAGGAGCCTGGCCGGCTACAGTCCACAGGGTCGCAAAGAGATGGACATGAGTGAAGGGACTTAGCACGAACGCATGCATGCACACAGCTGATTAACAATGCTGTAATAGTTTCAGGCGAACAGCAAAGGGATTCAGCCATACATATACATGTATCGATTCTCCCCCAAACTTCCCTCCTAATCTTTTAAATTTATTCCCTTGACTTCTCAGTTGTGGAAGAGATAACAGGAGTGATTTGGCCAGCTTCTAGAACTTCCTCTATCTGCTCCACAACTGATGGACTTGTCTACAGCTACATATTTAAACCAATGCTTTCCAAATGCGTACACTCTGTGGATAACTGTGGCTCATGCCAAGTTTTAACTGTCATCCTTAGGAGATTTCTCTTATTTTATCTCCAGCTCATACTTCTGTGTGGGCTTCAGATACGGGTTTACCCAATTCCTCACCAGTATCACTCAGTCGTGTTCAACTCTTTGAAGTCCCATGGACTATAGCCTGCCAGGCTCCTCTATCTATGGAATTACTCAGGCAAGAATACTGGAGTCAGTGGCCATTTCTTTCTCCAAGTACAGGAATGGGGATGTACTACAGGCACTAAACTGGACACCAACTGCAAGTTCTCTATAGCAAACTGTATTATTAATACAGGGAAGGTGCTATGAGTCCAGAGTCAAATGGCAATTTACTAGTAAACAGTTTTAAGAACCCCACAGACTAAAATTCTTTTATTAATAGCTACACACTCATGTCCAATAGATTTCTATTCCATGCACATCTAATTATTCTTTCAAATCCTGATGCATCCTTTTTACAGGTAGTAACCCTGCTTGGCGGAGAAGGCAATGGCACCCTACTCCAGTACTCCTGCCTGGAAAATCCTATGGACAGAGGAGCCTGGTAGGCTGCAGTCCATTGGGTCGCTGAGGGTCGGACACGACTGAGCGACTTCACTTTCACTTTTCACTTTCGTGCATTGGAGAAGGAAATGGAAACCCACTCCAGTACTCCTGCCTGGAAAATCCTATGGACAGAGGAGCCTGGTAGGCTGCAGTCCATTGGGTCGCTGAGGGTCGGACACGACTGAGCGACTTCACTTTCACTTTTCACTTTCATGCATTGGAGAAGGAAATGGAAACCCACTCCAGTGTTCTTGCCTGGAGAATCCCAGGGACGGGGGAGCCTGGTGGGCTGCCGTCTATGGGGTCGCACAGAGTCGGACACGACTGAAGTGACTTAGCAGCAGCAGCAGCAGCAACCCTGCTTGAAAACTTGAGTTCTCCCTCTGACTCCATGAAGAAAGTGGCTAAACTAAGAATTTGGCTTCAAGAATGCTCACTTCCATGTTTTTGCTTTGACTACGGAATTGCAAAAGAACTGGCAACAATGACTTGTTTCTCTCAAACTAAGTGGAGTAATGGCAAAAGCTAGATGGCCTTGTGAAAGCCAACTGAAACACGACATAAAGGAACATCTTTCACCACTTCAGTCTTTCCAGAGGACGCGCCACTGTTCAGCGCTTCTCAGTGGTTTTGCTTTCATTTAAGATCAATTCCCACAGGTCCCTCTCATCATACCTCATTCCCCAAACTGAATGATCAGAAAGAATGTTCTGCTCCTAATCACAATGTGATATTTCTAAGACAGGGGCTCCTTTCTTCAATACTTGATTTGAAACAGACATGACATACTTGGGTAACATTTTACCATTAGGCTGTCAGGCTGAAAAGGAAAAGACTTTCTCTCTTCTGTCCGCTAATCCATGGAGTAAGGGCAGAAGAAGATTTTTACATTTCTTTCCCATTGCACAGTCCTGGGACCTGGCCAGGAATTTTTTTCTAATTTTTGGTTGCACTGGGTCTTTGCTGCTGCATGTGGACTTTGCCTAGCTGCAGTGTGTGGGCTTCTCACTGCCGTAGCTTCTCCTGTTGCAGATCAAGGACTCTAAGCGTGCGGGCTTCAGTATTGTGGTGCACAGGCTTAGTTCTTCTGCGGCATGTGGGATCTCCCCGGACCTGGGATTGAACTCATGTCCCCTGCATTGGCAGGCAGATTCTTAACCACTGGGCCACCATGGAAGTCCAGGAATTCCTTTTTAAATAGATATTTTTAATGGCATTCTCTCCCTCTCAGAGGATTTACATTAAGTATCTGATGATGGGTTAAATTAATTTGTAAAGCTCATTATTGCTCCTCTTAGAGTGTATCAATAAACAACTATCAAACAAAACGAAAGAGAAAAGTACTTTCTTCTAGGGATGTTCAGGGTTTTGGCTTTGACCTTCGGTCTCTGCACTGGATTGGTTTTCCTGGAGGATGTGGTTTACCCGCATGTCTTCAGTTACTACCTATCAGCTGAAGATCCCAAATACGCATCTCTACTATCAATCTTCCCCTAAAACTTAAGATTTCTCTATAAAAATAACAATTGAGATCCTCCGTATGCATGTTTATTTTTATTAGTCCCAATTCCCCAAACAGTACAACCACCTCCAGTGTTCTGTAAGTTACCACTAAATGTCACTATCCATCCATTCACTAAAGCCGGCAGTCTTGTTTCATGATAGGCTCCTTTCACTTTCAAAATTACAAAACTCAATGGAAGATCTCCCTCGTGGCACAGTGGACAAGGGGACACAGGTTCGATTCCTGGTCCAGGAAGATCCCACATGCCTCAGAGCAATGAAGCCTGTGTGCCACAAGTCCTGAGCCTGCGTGCTGGAGCTCCCAAGACGCAACCATCAAGCCCATAAGCTCAACTGAGCCGGTGTGCCACAAGTCCTGAGGCCCACGCGCCCTAGAGCCTGTACTCCGCAGAGAAGCCAGCACAATGAGAAGTCCATGCACAGCAACCCCGCCTGCTAAAACTAGAGAAAGCCTGTGCAAAGCAACAAAGACCCAGAGCAGTCAAAAATAAACAAATAAATAAAAGCTTCTAAAAATTCAATGGATTTTACATCATAGTTTCTCTCTTTTCTTCCTTCTCCTCAGATTATCATCATCTCTTGCAGGAATGTAATTGCAGCCTCAGGTTCATCCATGGCAAACAGTTACCAGTTTTGAAATATGCTGCTACTGCTGCTGCTAAGTCACTTCAGTGGTGGCCGACTCTGTACGACCCCATAGGCGGCAGCCCACCAGGCTCCCCCGTCCCTGGGATTCTCCAGGCAAGAACACTGGAGTGGGTTGCCATTTCCTTCTCCAATGCATGAAAGTGAAAAGTGAAAGTGAAGTCGTTCAGTCGTGTTCGACCCTCAGCGACCCCATGGACTGCAGCCTTCCAGGCTCCTTCATCCATGCGATTTTCCAGGCAAGAATACTGGAGTGGGTTGCCATTGCCTTCTCCGTTTGAAATATATTCTGGACAATAAATGATCTACATGAATTGAGATTAATTTTATTGAAAATTAAAATTTACATGGAACACTCTTCAATGTGAATAATAAAGACTTACATGACCAATCTCCCACTATGAGCACCCTCCAATTCTCTAGCCTCATATTTGCCATAACAGGAGGCAGGAAATGTGAGCATTTGGGGGACACACTTATTTTTTTAATACCTTTGATATCACATATTGTTTCTTAAGGTAGAAAAAAGTTTTGAGATAACAATTATAATCTCCTTTTCTTTCCTTTAAATGAAATATCTTTGCTTTTGTTTCTGTCCAGACTTCTACTTTAACAGAAGGTACTCTTCACAGGATACCGAAATCCCTTTAAAATGTTATGACTGGCATTTGTCAGAGGCTTTCAACTAACTAAGAGTAATCTCTGAAAACAAACTCTGATTAAAATGAAATTAAGCCCACAAGACATTAATACATTTTAAGGTTATATTTTATTTTGCTATTATTTAATTATCTTTGAATTAAGTTAATAAATTATGCCTAGCTTCTGTCTGTCCACAAGGGCACATTTTTTTATCTTTCCTTTGAAATAGCAGGAAGGATCATAATATTTTAAAAAGGACATTCTAAATAAGAAAGGAACATTTCAAATACTTAAATGTTATATATACAAAGATTTTATTTTCTATTTTGCATAGAAGATAAAAAGCAATACATTCCTTTGGGAAATACCGCTTTACATGAAACTGATAGGTGAGGTGGTAAGACCAATTAGCCAGAGTTTTTCGGCCGACTACCATGTAGAAAACATGCTTTTGCTACCAGAGCAGTATTCTGCATTTTGGAAGTTGCAATAAGAAAAAACTAAAGGCCTGATCGTGGTTCTGACACTAGCCAGCTAGCTGTGTGCCCTTAAGTCACTTAAGCTCTCTCGCTTATGCTATGTGTAAAATAAAGGGGCTGAGATCAGAGTCAGCCAGCTGTAGCCTACAAGCAGGCTACCTGTCGATGTAAATAAATTTTGCTGGAACACAATTATAGCTGTTCCTTCACATATTGTCTATGGCTTTTCTGCACTCAGCAGCAAAGCTGAGTTGTATAACCTGTAAGGGCTTCCCAGGTGGCGCTAGCGGTAAAGAACCCACCTGCCAATGCAAAAGACATAAGAGAGGCGGGTTTGATCCCCGGGTGGGGAGGATCCCCTGGAGGAGGGCATGGTAACCCACTCCAGTGTTATTGTCTGGAGAATCTCATGGACAGGGGAGCCTGGCGGGCTACAGTTCATGGTGTCACAGAGAGTCAGACAGGACTTGAGTGACTTAGCACACAGCATAACCTATAAAGTTACAAAATTTAGTAATTTGGTCCTTTAAGAAAAAGTTTGTTGACCTATGGGGTCAGGCTAAGGAAATCCTTTAAAGTCCATACAGGTACTAAAACTCACAGATTCTAAGAAAATATTACTAAGAATTTTGTTCACTAAATGTATGAAGATCATAGATGCTCAAGTTCTTAAAAAGCCCTTTTAAGTCAATAATTCCACCTCACTGATCCCGCATCACATCTGCATTAGCAGAAAATGCAAAATCATTTTCAAGAGAGTATATGTGAATATATCATCATTTTCACAGTTCATTGATTTACATTTCATTTTCTAGTTTCTGCTTCTCAGTTAATGAAACTCACAGTTATTATTCCAAGGTTAGATGACAACACAATATAGAAAATGAATTTTATAACTTTGACTAAAATGGCAATTTTGATGAATTTCCATATCCATGCTTGTTTCCAGTTTTTTAAAATTAAAGGCAAAACATACTAAATTTATCATAAGAATCCAAGTTTTAAATCAAGCTGTAATACTCAGAACTTTCAGACCATTTACTTATAAATATATATAACAAAAATATAATGAGTGTGCATTTATATGTTTTAAAGAGATTATTTATTGAATAATTGTAACTATAATTAAATTTTATATATAAGATTTTATTTTCTATTTTGCATAGAAGATAAAAACAATATATTCCTATATTGTTGGAATAATTACAATATTATGCCAAATGTATGCTTTGTGCTTAATATGAAAGAAGCCAAAGTATAAAGATAAAATTACCATATATACATAATATTCAAAATAACCTATGTTCTTTAATTTTGAAGAAAAATAATAAATGAGAGTGAGTGTTCTTTTTGGAGATGTATGCGAAAATTATTTCCATTTCCTTCCTAACCCACCTAGAATTTTGTAAAAATAGGGGAGGGACAATATTCTAGTCTTATTATAGATAATATAAAAATACGAAGATCAGTGGATATGCTAGTGCTTATAATATAGCGGCAAACCTGATGAGAAATTCTTGAGCAGTTACAATCTGCTGGGTATTCTGAGAGTTTTGAATGTGTGATATCACTTAATCATTAAAATAACCTATTAAGTAAAATAATTGTTGTGCACGAAGTCACTTCAGTTATGTCCGACTCTGAGACCCCACAGACTGTAGCCCACCAGGCTCCTCTGTCCATGGGATTCCCCAGACAAGATTACTGGAGTGGGTTACCATTCCCTTCTCCAGGGGGATCTTCCCCACACAGGGACTAAACCTGGTCTCCTGTGTCTCCTGCATTTGCAGGTGGGTTCTTTACCACCAGCACCACCTGGGAAGCCCTAACATAATTTTTAGTATCACAGCTAAACACAAAGGAAACTCATTTACCTCTGGCCATATGGTAATAAGTGGCTGTGCTAGGCTTTGAAGGCATGCAGTGTGATTGTCTCCTGGGGAAGACTGGGAACCTGGGGACTTCTTTGTGCCTGAGCTCCAGATGGGCAGCAGCACAGCCTGAGTGGGTTGAAAGCCCCCAAACGGTGACAAGTCAGGTTTGTGACAGAGGGAGAGGGTTGGGGTGAGGACAGGGAGGCAGGGGACACTGGAAGGAAAGTGAAGAGAGAAAATAGCTAGTTCTGCTAAAAGGAGGCTCCAAAGACATAAACTCAACAGAAAATGACTGACGCTGTCTAGAGAGCCTCACAGAACAGACAACCCTCGAGGCAAAGAGACATTTGAGCAAGAGAAATGGCTCAGGAACTTCAAGTTAGGCTCTGATTGCCGAAATGAGAACAATTATTATCAGCTGCTTTGCTTGTCTTTTAAAATGGAAATTGGCAGAAAGCAGTGGCCCCAGAAATGGAGTAGTTAGCCAGAAGGCTGTGGTAACTTGGAGAGTAAGAGTTAGCAATTCAGTTTTGGGAGGGCGGGGGCATTATTTATCTTACAGGAACCCAAGGCCCATGTTTTCCTTCAGAAACCTCAAACTTGAGTGCAGTTAAGCTAACCTGAAGAATATGTAGTAGCAACACATAAACAAAAGGCTCTTCTGGGGTGTCCTTACTGAAGTGAATGTTAAAAATATTCCATGTGATGTAAGTAGGCCACTGTTCTCAAACTTGAGCTAAGAGGTTTTTCTGTTTTTATAAGGGTAAATGCCCAACTAAATGAGTTCCAATTAATGAGGTAATCACCGAGCCAATGTCAAGGACGGAGGGGAGTGGTTTGGGCTACACTAAGTCATTATGAAACTTCTAAAATGTTATGGTTGTTGCCCGATTTTTATGAATTATTTTCTCCCACTCTTTTACTTTTTTCTTTTCCTACTATTTGAACAGAGGTCAAGTTATATTTTGGGGTTTCAACACTGTACTACTCACTACAGGATTTCAGACATTATCATTAGAAGAAAATGTTTATGAAAATACATGAACATTATTTTGATGATTTTAACTTTACTTGGATGATTTCAAAACATGTTTTATGACACCCAGTGACAATCCTGGTTGTCCTGATACTGGGATTGGGCATTACTAATACAGAAATCACGGCATCTGGTCCCAACACTTCATGGGAAATAGACACTTCATGGGGAAACAGTGGAAACAGTGTCAGACTTTATTTTTTTGGGCTCCAATATCACTGCAGATGGTCATTGCAGCCATGAAATTAAAAGATGCTTACTCCATGGAAGGACAGTTATGACCAACCTAAATGGCATATTAAAAAGCAGAGATATTACTTTGCCAATAAAGGTCTGTCTAGTCAGGGCTATGATTTTTCCAGTGGTCATGTATGGATGTGAGAGTTGGACTGTGAAGAAAGCTGAGTGCCGAAGAATTGATGCTTTTGAACTGTGGTGTTGGAGAAGACTCTTGAGAGTCCCTTGGACTGCAAGAAGATCCAACCAGTCCATCCTAAAGGAGATCAGTCCTGGGTGTTCTTTGGAAGGACTGATGTTAAAGGTGAAGCTCCAGTACTTTGGCCACCTGATGCCAAGAGTTGACTCATTGGAAAAGACCCGGATGCTGGGAGAGATTGGGGGTTAGGAGGAGAAGGGGACGACAGAGGATGAGATGGCTGGATGGCATCACTGACTCGATGGACATGAGTTTGAGTAAACTCTGGGAGTTGGTGATGGACAGGGAGGCCTGGCGTGCTGCAATTCATGGGGTCGCAAAGAGTTGGGCACGACTGAGCGACTGAACTGACTGAATACAGAAATAAACTTTAAATCTCCAAAAGGAGGTAAACTGAGCATTCGGGGAATATTTTAAAGATACATCAATTGCATAAAAGAAACATATATCACAATCATTGCAGAGATGAGTCTTACAGCTTTCGTGCTGGAAAGAATCTAAGACAGCTGTTCCCTACATTACTTTTTTTTTTTTAAGTATTTATTTATTTGACTCCACCGGGTCTTAGCTGCAGCACACGGGATCTTCAGCTGTGGCTCGTGGGATCTAGTTCCTGGACGAGGGATTGAACCCAGGCCCCTTGCATTTGGGGGGTGAGGCGGAGTCTTAGCCACTGGACCACCAGGGAAGTCCCTATATTATCATTTCTCGTTAGAAGGAAGTGGAGGCCTACAGTTCTATCCAATCTGCCTCCACTGTTTCAAATCCTGTCCCCTCTTTCTGTCTTTATGGCACTAGCATTTCAGGCCCTCAAACTTATCCCTCTGGGTCTTGAATCTTGGAAAGAGCTCCTCACTGGTTTCCCAGCTGCCAGGTTGGCCCTTCCGAGTCCTTTGCCATAATCTGAGGACGAGACGGTTCCCTGTAATGTGTGAAAGCTTCCCCTGTGAGCTCAGCTGGGACCTCCATTCACAAGCTGTGTGATTCGGGGCCAGTGATTAACTGAGCTGGCTTGTAGCTGCTTCACATATGAGATGCACGTGGTAACCCTGCTGGATATTCTCTGTCTGCCTCTCCTGACGCATTCTTGACTCTTCCTCCTTCCTGCTCTCTGCTCCCCAGAGGGTGACCTTAATGGGCCTGTAATTACAGAGTCTTAGGTCCCCTGGCCTCAAGCTGGGTTTGGCCAGGGGGAGGCAAAGGGATCAAAAATCACAGAGAAGGAAAAAAAAAGTGAGGTTGGTGTATTTTTTTTTCCCTTGGCTCCTTCCCAGCTGGACAGGAAATGGCCGTGGCTAAGTCCTCTCTTGGAAGGATACACTCCTGCTCAGTCGGTTCTAAATGTATTTCTCCCTTAATCCTGCAGGGCTGAGTGAGGGCACACCTCTTTAGCCCTGCGCACAGTTTCACACAGAGTTCCTTCATCCACCCCTCCTCAATCACCCGTGAGAGTCGCCCTTTGTTTCCCTGTAGGATCCCGGATACAATGACCATCCCTGACTCATAGGGTATTTCTATGAATTAAATGAGAAATGCATGGAAAGTGATGAATAGTGCACTTGGTCTATAATAACAAGATACATTCCTAAGTGGCACAGTGGTAGAAAATCCACCTGCCACTGCAGGAAAAGGGGGTTGGATCCCTGGGTTGGAAAGATCCCCTGGAACAGGAAATGGCAACCTGCTTCCAGTATCCTTGCCTGAAGAATCCCATGGACAGAGGAGCCTGGCAGGCTACAGTTTATGGGGTCGCAGAGAGTCGGACATGACTGAGCAACTAACACACACACACACAAACTCAAAATATTTATAAGATGCTTTAATTCACTTATGATGTTCATAGACATGTTAAAATAAAGATATAACAAGGGGTATCATACCATAATGCTATTAATATTCAAGCTACTGGTTACAATGTAAGTGATAAACTTATTTTCCTAACAAACTCCATGATGTCACAAACTTTAATATGATCTTTAACATTTAGATCAATGAAACCTCAAGAACTAGTCAATCTCTCCTCCAAATTTTAAAATCATATCTCACTCTCTAGTCAACTCACTTGACAGTAAGTGTATAAAACTGTTTTATTCATGTTTATCTATTATATATTATAAGCTCCCTATGAGCAATGTTAATTCCCTATGATTGCCCATTTCTTATTACCACTTCCCCCTTCTTCATCCCAACATTAACAGACTCTCCTGTAAAACACAGGACTTAGACAAGACTACCTAAAACATACTCAAGGGCTTCCCTGGTGGTTCAGTGGCAAAGAATCTGTCTGTCAACACAGGAGACACAGGTTTGATCCCTGGTCTGAGAAGATCCCACAATCCGTGGGGCAGCTAAGCCTGGGAGCTGCAACTACTGGAGCCCTCACACCCTGGGGTCTGCGCTCGGCAACAAGAGAAGCCACCACAGTGAGAAGCCTGCTCGCTGCAGCTGAAGAGGAGCCCCGCCTGCTGCAACTAGAGAAAGCCTGTGCACAGTAAGGAAGATCCAGCATGGCCAAAAGAAATAATAACACTAGACTAAAGCACGTTCAGACAGAGGATCGATCTGCCTCTACTTACTAGAACCCCTGCCTATGAACTGCACGGCTCCTGTGTGTGAAACCAGCCTAGATCCCAACTGTATCACCAGCAAGTGACTCTGATTCTGCATGGCACCTTAGCTGCCACTCAAAAAGTTAACTTAAGCATGGAAAGGGGTATGTGCAGACCTGAGAATTTTAAAAAAACAAAACAAAAAAACCCTTGATGAGCAGAAGTACAAACACTCATTTCAAAGCTTCCAGATGTTTAGTTTTACTGACAGGAAGAGACCTGAATTTACCTTTGAGGCTAACTGTTCCTCTAGTCTAAGAAATCCAACGATGGCAATTTATGTTGTATAAATGGCAACTTCTGTTGTATAAAAGTAAAGCAAGTCCCTACCCACTGTTCTGGGGCAAGCAGTGAAATTAAGCTGCATCTTGATACTTCAAACACAAGCCATCAAGAAAGAGATCTCAGGGAAGGGCTCCCCTGGTGGCCCAGTGGTTAAGACTCCACGCTTCCACTGTAAGGGGCGTGGGTTTGATCCTGGTTGGGGAACTAAGGTCCTACGTGCTGCATGGTGCAGCCAAATAGGAAATCTCAGGGAAGTATTATTCCAGACAGAAGGGAAAATAAGTGCCAGCGTTCTTGAGTGGCAGAGGGCCTGGCACAAGGCAGGACTGGTGAGGAGGCCCCGTGTGGAGGGCCGTGCACCCACCTTCCTGGACCCTCCCCATACGCCTTCTCACACGTCCATGCCACTTCCGACATGGACGTCTAATTCCAACCCACCCTCCATTATTCCCTGACCCCCACATCAGAAGTCACTCCCCCCGGCTGTGGGTCTCCACGGTAGTCTGCCACCCCTCTCACTGGTCACTCAGCACTAGATCTCGAAGCACTGCAATCACTGAGGAGTGACAGTGCCCTGTGGAGGGCGGAGACCATGCCTGACGCCGCACAGTCCCCAGGACCAGCCTAGACGGGGCCCAGAATGAGTAACGTGCTCCCAGAGGTGGCTGGTTGAACTGAACTTGGAAGTCACTGAGTGTGTTCTGAAGTAAGTTTCAGAAAGTGATCAACGGCATCTTTCTCCCATGTTTATACACACAAAGACTTATGTGCGTGGATATCTGCTGTGGTGCTTTTTATACTAAAAGACTAAAAATAACCTCAAATTCTAGGAGAAAACTAGCTAAATAAATTATAGTACAAAAATGCAGCCAATGAGGCCATTAAATCTACATGTACTAATATGGAACCAGCAATGACATACTCCTAAGAGAAAAGGCAAAATAAAGAACAGTGAGCAAGACAGAAAAGCATAAATATCATGCGACATCCCTTATATGTGGAATCTAAAAAGAAACGATACCAATGAACTTACGAAACAGACTCACAGACTTCTAAAAGGAGCTTATGGTTGCTGAGGGCGGGGAGGGGGGAAAGAAGGGGGAAGGAATAGTTAGGGAGTTTGGGATAGACACGTACACAATGCTATGTTTAAAATGCATAACCAACAAGGATCTTCGGTACAGCACAGGAAACTCTGCTCAGGGCTTTGGCAGCCTGGATAGGACTGGGGCTTGGGGGAGAATGGATACATGTAAGGCTGAACCCCTCTGCCCTGGTCACCTGAAACCATTACAACATTGTTTGTTAACTGAGCATACCCCAACACAAAATAAAAAGTTTTCTTTAAAAAAAGAACAGTGAGCATGATATTTACTATTTGAATAAAAAGAGAGGTGCTTATACATGTATATGATGTCTCTGAAAAGAGACATAAGAGACAGGTAGAAGCGACCTGCCTGTGCGGAACCATGGCGACAGGAGAGAGAAGGACACTGTTTTCACTAAATGCCCATTTTTTCCTCTTGGAAGTATCCATTACTGTTGTGGACATGTTCTGACTGAACAAAAATACTGGTTTTTAAAAGAGAAATAAAAGGGATCGAATATATCCTCACTCAGCCCTGTGCAGTCTTAGCGCCCCCTTTTTCAACTCCACCCTAAAATTTCAGCCTATTCCTTATACTTTATAGCGCTGGTCCTAAAATAGTCATGGGTTGTAAACGATAGGCTTTTCTCGTGCCGCAGGAAAACTGATGGCTGGTGGTGGTGAGTTAATGACTGGGTGGAACAGGCAGAAATAAACTATTATTTAGATATTCTCACCACTACAACCAAGCTGCCTTCTAAAGCTCTCGTCTGTCTGCATAATAGCCAGTTTAGCTACTAAGACCGATGATAGGCTTGCATGAGTAATGTGAATCATCAGGCAATTTTGAAGTTTAAAAAAAAAAAATCTTCCTTAAAGGGAAACGTGCTTCAAAGTATAGTACTTAGAATACATTTCCCTAAGATGAAAGTGTCAAGACTGCCCGAGCGGCTAGGATTTTTAAATTCTTACAACTAATGCAATGAAGGTTTCACTTCTACATCCAGTTGACAAACCCGAAGGCATGGCACTCTCTAAATAAATAACCCAGGACTCATGGCTTTAAGAGTATCAGGTAGATTTTGAAAAGTCTGAACTCAGAATCAGTAGCCCGACAATCTATTTATCCTCACTTGTCAGCACAAATCACACATGCTAAGTTTGAGAGGACCAGAAGTGTTCACAAAAGACTGCCGTGGTTTTAAAAGAGCTGTCAGTAATGAAATGTAAACTCATCTTGTGCTATACTAGACAACTGTCTTATCCTTTAAGACTTAAAGACAGAAACCTACCATCTGAAGCACATGTCCTTTTTAGAATCTGTTAAATATACTTTAAATATCCCCATCTTGTCAGTCCAAATAACTCCTTCTTCAAGGCATTTATCTTCACCAGGGAAGCTTTATTTGAAAGCTTACAATGTAACTTACGGCATTTTAAATTTAGAAACTTTCTTCCAACCAATTTGAGTTCCAGAGTCATGAAGTCCTCTCGGTTTTGCTATCTACTCTCTTCTTGATCCTACTCGTTCCTTCATTAAACCCTTCATTAAAGGAGCACAGAAGGGAAAAAATACTTGAAATACATATCTGGAAGTCAGGTACAATTTAGTACTTGTGTAGATTGATTAATCTTTGAAATCATGCTTGTATATTAAAATTGAAAAGAAAAAAAATAAAATCGAAAAGTATGAGACAGTATCTCATGGGCACTGAATGACTCTAAGCCAATACACGCCATTAAAGATGACCCTACAGCAAATACTTTGGCCACCTGATGCAAAGAGCCGACTCAGGGTGGATGGCAGCGTCCACTCAATGGACGTGAGTTTCAGCAAACTCCGGGAGTCAGCGAAGGACAGGGTCGTGTGGCGTGCTGCAGTCCATGGGGTTGCACAGAGTAGGATGCAACAGAGCAACTGAACAACAACAACATCAAATTTTATGAACAGATGCAGTATATATTTCTAAACATATATTTTGAGGGAATTTATCTTCAAAACAAATCATCCATGCTTTCTAAAAAAGATATCCTTTATACTAAATCATTTTCTATGAACTTGGTTTTTTTTTTGCCTTAAAAAATGGTAATTTACACATTACTTACTTTTAAGTAGAAAGGTAAGATGTCTTATATAACATTTTTTTCCCCCAAATACTTTTTCTATGTTAATGTCCAGTTTTTGAAATGTTCTTATCACAAAGTCACAAATGACTATTTCCTATTACAAATCACTGATTGCCTAGCACCTAAGATGCTGCAAGAGACTCCTGAGAGTCCCTTGGACTGCAAGGAGATCCAACCAGTCAATCCTAAAGGAAATCAAGCCTGAATATTCATTCATTGGAAGGACTGATGCCAAAGCTGAAGATCCAATATTTTGGCCACCTGATGCAAAGAGCCAACTCATTGGAAAAGACCCTGATGCTGGAAAAGACAGAAGGCAGGATGAAACGGGGGCAACAGAGGATGTGATGGTTGGATGGCATCAGCAACTCAATGGACATGAATCTGAACAAATTCTGGGAGATAGTGAAGGACAGGGAAGCCTGGTGTGCTGCAGTCCATGGGGATGCAAAGACTCGGACGTGACTTAGGGACTAAACAGCAACAACAGCTCCTATGATAACCTATTCTTCCTCAATGATGTGTGAATTAGTAAATTACGGCTGATTTTTTATACATATATAATATTACTAGGCTTTAAGTTAAAAGCTGCTTGGTGAAGACAACATAACATTATAAACTTGGACTTTGAGCAAAGAAAAGATACTCTGACAAACGTCTTACGTTCAGAGGCTAAAACTCCAACCTGGAAAAGCGTTCCGTCACAGCCTAGTCTCTAAGGATGCTCAGTCATCCCAAATGGCACCACTGTTCTCCTGCATCAAGCTCTTGAACCCTGAGGACTTGGTAAGACTCTTCAAATGGTTGCAGAACACTCACAAAATAAAGGCAGATTATTCACTCAAAAACAAGGCACTATGCCATTCAGAGCAGCCATACTACGAGAAAATACAGTATGACAGATGTTAAGCATTTGTAAAGATTTTGTAGGTTGGTACTATGATTTACGATGTACAATCCAGGTTTTAGCTTTTGGTACTAATACTAATTTCAAACAACTCTTTTTTCATTATCTCTTTGTTACTACAAAAAAATTGAATAAAGTTAATTTATTCTAATTGTACTTTGTGGGTTGTTGGCGTATCTCATATATTGGACATTTTCAGAACTAATAACTTCTAAAAGACAAGTATGGTAAATTAAAATGCTACAAATTATTTTATTAACTAATGTATTGCTTTGAAAAGCTCACTGAACTAAATGTTTTATTACCAGCTCATTGGTTATATTAATAAGAAATACTGAGTTTCAACGGTCTAGAGCAGCGGTTGAAAAATTACATCTCAGGGACGAAATCCAACCACATCCATTTGTTGAAATACTGTCTGTAGCTGCTTTTTCACTAAAGCAATAGAATTGTATAGTTGTGATAGAGACTTCACGGCCAAAAATATTTATTATCTGTCTCTTTATAGAAAAACTTGGCTAACCCCAGTTTAGAATTTTTCATAAGACAGTAATTTTCTTTTCCAAGTACTTTTTATTATTCAGGGTCTCTAAGATTGACTAAGGTCTGAAAAAAAGTTAAAAAATAATAGTAAGAAAAGCAGTATTTACTTGACTGCTATAATATTTTTTCAGGTGATGAAAGTGTTCTTATAACCTGGTTATGGAGGTAGTATTATCATTATATACCTTTATCAAACTCGTCAAATTGTAAATGGCAAATTTCATTTTATGTAAAATATAATGCAACAAACAAAAATACTCAAGGATAACATTTGAAGTAAACTGACTGTTATAGATGGAAAAAATTTTAAACTAAAAGGTATTACAAGATCATAATAAAGAAAATAAGCTAACAATCTGATTTTGTGATTTCTGGTAGAAATGTTTCTATAATTTATTATATGAATTATTAAATACAAAACAATGTAGAACTATGAAAAATTATTCTTAACCATTTTTTACAATGCCCTACACCTTGAATTATTAAAAACACTTTAATTTGGATGTCAGATACAACATGATTATTCATCCACGTACCAAGAAGTAGATCACAGAGCAGTAATTATTTTGTGATGAAGACTCTTCCCTTCTTGACGGCACCCAAGCTAAAGTCTCAGAACGGAAGGATTTTAAAGAATTATTTAGCCTGAGATACACAAACCAGACAGCTATGATAAACCTAGACAACATATTAAAAAGCAGAGACATCATTTTGCCAACATACGTCCAAATAGTCAAAGCTATGGTTTTTCCAGCAGTCATGTACAGACGTGAGAGCTAGGCCATAAAGAAGACTGGGCACCAAAGTGATGCTGGAGAAGACTCTGGAGAGTCCCTTGGACTGCAAAGAGGTCAAACCAGTCAATCCTAAAAAAAATCAACCCAGAATATTCAAGTGAAGGACTGATGCTGAAGCTGAATCTCCAATACTTTGGCCACCTGATGCAAACAGCTGACCCATTGGAAAAGATCCTGATGTTGAGAAAGACTGAAGGCAAAAGGAGAAGGGGATGATAGAGGACGATATGGTTAGAAAGCATGAATTTCAGCAAACACTGGGACATAGTGGAGGAGAGAGGAGTCTGCTGTGCTACAGTCTATGGGGTCACAAAGAATTTAACAAGATTTAGCAACCGAACAATAACACACATTCAAAATTAAGTTAAAACAATGACCACTTAACAAGACTGAACAAATCTACATTAAAAGAATCTTTTGCAGGTTTTTGGTTACCATGAGGTTCACATACTTCATCATATATAAAGAGATCAAACCAGTCAATCCTAAAGAAAATCAGCCCTGAATATTCATTGGAAGGACTGATGCTGAAGCTGAAGCTCCAATCCTTTGGCCACCTTTTGTGACGAGCCAACTCACTGGAAAAGACCCTGATGCTGGGAAAGATTGAGGGGAGGAGGAGAAGGGGGCGATGAAGACGAGATGGTTGGATGACATTGCTGACTCAAAGGACATGAGTTTGAGCAAGCTCTAGAAGATGCTGAAGGACAGGGAAGCCTGGTGTGCTGCAGTCCATGGGGTCATAAAAACTCAGATACGACTGAGCAACTGAAAAACAACAACAACATATATAAATATGTGTGTGTGCATATATATATATGTATCAGTTTGTTTTAAACCGATAGTCACTTGAGTTTGAATACAGTCTAACAGCACATTTTTACTCTGCACCTCCATGTTTTCTGTTTTTGACATATTTTACATATTTGAAAATACGTAACTACTCATTGTAACTATAGCTAATTTTATTATTTTTGTCCACTCGTCATACAAGCTTTTAAACCGGTATATTTACTGCCTTTACTGAATATATTTGCCTTTAACAGTGAGATGTTTTCCCTTCATATATTTCCCTATTATTAGCAACAGTCTTTTCCTCTTCTTTTTAAATAATCTATTTAACTGGAGGATACTTACAGTATCGTGATGGTTTTTTGCCACATATCAACAGGAAAGGCCACAGGAAGACATGTGTGAGCCCCACATCCTGAAACCCCCTCCCACCTGCCTCCCCACCCTATGCCTCTGGGTTGTCCCAGAGCACCAGCTTTGGGTGTCCTGCTTCAGGCATTGAACTTGCACTGGTCATCTATTTTACATATGGTAACACAAAAGTTTCAATGCTATTCTCTCTAATCATCCCACCCTCACCTTCTCCCAAAAAAATAAATAAAAAGAAATAACAAGTGTTGACCAAGATGCAGAGAAAAGACAACCCTTGTATATGGTTCGTAGGAATGTAAACTATTGCCTTCACTATGAAAAGCAATATGGAAGGTCCTCCAAAAATAAAACTATCATACAGTCCAGCAATTCCACATCTAGGTTTTTAGCTAAAGAAAAATCACTAATTCAAAAAGATATATGCACCACAATATCCACCGTGGGCAGGAATTCCTTAGAAGAAATGGAGTAGCCACAAAGTCAACAAAAACGTCCGACACGCTTGGATGCAATCTCAAAAAAGACAGAATGATCTCTGTTCATTTCCAAGGCAAACCATTCAATATCACAGTAATCCAAGTCTATGCCCAACCAGTAACGCTGAAGAAGCTGAAGTTGAACAGTTTTATGAAGACCTACAAGACCTTATAGAACTAACACCCAAAAAAGATGTCCTTTTCATTATAGGGGACTGGAATGCAAAGGTAGGAAGTCAAGAAACACCTGGAGTAACAGGCAAATTTGGAGTACAGAATGAAGCAGGGCAAAGTCTAACAGAGTTCTGCCAAGAGAATGCACTGGTCATAGCAAACACCCTCTTCCGACAACACAAGAAAAGACTCTACACATGGACGTTCACCAGTTGGTCAATACTGAAGTCAGATTGATTATATTCTCTGCAGCCGAAGATGGAGAAGCTCTATACAGTCAGCAAAAACAAGACCGGGAGCTGACTATGGCTCAGTTCATGAACTCCTTATTGCCAAATTCAGACTTAAATTGAAGAAATGGAGGAAAACCACTAGACCATTCAGGTATGAACTAAATCAAATCCCTTATGATTATACAGTAGAAGTGAGAAGTAGATTTAAGGGACTAGATCTGATAGAGTGCCTGATGAATTATGGACGGAGGTTTGTGACATTGGATAGGAGACATGGATCAAGACCATCTTGAAGAAAAAAAATGCAAAAAAGCAAAATGGCTCTTTGAGGAGGCCTTATAAAAAGCTGTGAAAAGAAGAGAAGTGAAAAGCAAAGGAGAAAAGGAAAGATACACCCATTTGAATGCAGAGTTCCAAAGAGAGCAAGGAGAGATAAAAAAAGCCTTCATCAGTGATTAGTAGAAAGAAATAGAGGAAAACAACAGAATGGGAAAGACTAGAGATCTCTTCAAGAAAATTAGAGATACCAAGGGAACATTTCATGCAAAGATGGGCTTGATAAAGGACAGAAATGGTATGAACCTAACAGAAGCAGAAGATATTAAGATGAGATGGCAAGAATACACAGAAGAGTAGTACCAAAAATATCTTCACGACTAAGAAAATCATGATGGTGTGATCACTCACCTAGAGCCAGACATCCTGGAAAGTGAAGTCAAGTGGGCCTTAGGAAGCATCACTACAAACAAAGCTAGTGAAGGTGATGGCATTCCAGTTGAGCTATTTCAAATCTTAAAAGATGATGCTGTGAAAGTGCTGCACTCACTATGCCAGCAAATTTGGAAAACTCAGCAGTGGCCATGGGACTGGAAAAGGTCAGTTTTCATTCCAATCCCAAAGAAAGGCAATGCCAAAGAATGCTCAAACTACTGCACAATTGCACTCATCTCACACGCTAGTAAAGAAATGCTCAAAATTCTCCAAGCCAGGCTTCAGCAATAAGTGAACCGTGAACTTCCAGATGTTCAAGCTGGTTTTAGAAAAGGCAGAGGAACCAGAGATCAAATAGCCAACATCCACTAAATCATCGAAAAAGGAAAAGAGTTCCAGACAAACATCTACTTCTGCTTTATTGACCATGCAAACCTTTGACTGTGTGGATCACAATAAACTGGAAAATTCTGAAAGAGATGGGAATACCAGACCACCTGACCGGTCTCTTCAGAAATCTGTATGCAGGTCAAGAAGCAACAGTTAGAACTGGACATGAAACAACAGACTGGTTCCAAATAGGAAAAGGAGTATGTCAAGGTTGTATATTGTTACCCTGCTAATTTAACTTATATGCAGAGTACATCATGAGAAATTCTGGGCTGGAAGAAGCACAGCTGGAATCAAGATTGCTGGGAGAAATATCAATAACCTCAGATATGCAGATGACACCACCCTTATGGCAGAAAGTGAAGAACTAAAGAGCCTCTTGATGAAAGTGAAAGAGGAGAGTGAAAAAGTTGGCCTAAAGCTCAACATTCAGAAAACGAAGATCATGGCATCTGGTCCCATCACTTCATGGCAAATAGATGGGGAAACAGTGGCTGACTTTATTTTTCTGGGCTCCAAAATCACTGCAGATGGTGATTGCAGCCACGTAACTAAAAGACGTTTACACCTTTGAAGGAAAGTTATGACCAACCTAGACAGCATATTAAAAAGCAGAGACATTACTTTGCCAACAAAGGTCTGTCTAGTCAAGGCTGTGTTTTTTCCAGTGCTCATGTATGGATGTGAGAGTTGGACTATGAAGAAAGCTGAGCGCCAAAGAATTGATGGTTTTGAACTGTGGTGTTGGAGAAGACCCTTGAGAGTCCCTTGGACTGCAAGGAGATCCAACCAGTCCATCCTGAAAGAGATCAGTCCTGGGTGTTCATTGGAAGGACTGATGCTGAAGCTGAAACTCCAATACTTTGGCCACCTCATGCGAAGAGCTGTCTCATTGGAAAAGACTCTGATGCTGGGAAAGATTGAGGGCAGGAGGAGAAGGGGACGACAGGATGAGATGGTTGGATGGCATCAGTGACTCAACAGATATGAGTTTGGGTAAACAGGAGTTGGTGATGGACAGGGAGGCCTGGCGTGCTGCAGTCCATGGGGTCACAAAGAGTTGGACATGACTGAATGACTGAACTAAGCAACTGACTGGTAACTAGACTTGTGGTGATTATTTCATAATGTATAAAAATATCAAATCACTATGTAGAAAATCTGAAACTGATATAATATTGTAAATCAATTATGTTTCAATAAAAATTCTTAATGAGAAAAGAATCTAATAACTGCAGTCAGTTCAAAGAAAAAAGAAAGAAACAGCATTAAAAGAGGTCAAGCTTTTTGCACAAAAGTTTTTGTTAAAAATCTGAATAGTATATTCATGTATATGAATGTACAAGGTAGCAAAAGGTTTATTTGTATTGTAATACAATGTTACTGTATTTCAATATAAAGTTTGTGACCATTTTATGGAAAAACACTTGTCCACTTGTCTACTGCATTTCTGGTACGTCACATAAATATCCACCTTACCAGAAACATCATTTTGGACAACTAATAAACTGGTGATTGGTGAGAAAAGTAATAAAATTATATAGCCTTCAAAAGCAATGTACGCACCATTAAAAAATTAAGCAATTTACCTTTTTAAAGAAAAATATGTCATTATGTTAAGTATACAAAATAACTGTGAGGTATGTTAACAGAGCCTATGTTATAAAAAAAAGAAAATTATATAATGTTTCTTTTCTTCTTTACAGTAGGCTATAATGTCTATTTTAAAACAAAAAACATGCATGACTTAAAGTTAATATAGAAAAATCATATATAAAGATTTTCTCTATGTTAGTGATAAAAACAGAATCCATGCTATCAATGATATATAACTGTTATTTTGTGAAGATAATTGGCTCCCCTGGTAGCTTAGTCGTAAAGAATCCACCTGCCAATGCAGGAGACCTGGGTTCAATCCCTGGGCAGGGAAGATTCCCTCAAGAAGGAAATGGCACTCCACTCCAGTCTTCTTGGACAATCCCATGGACAGAGGAGCCTGGCAGGCTACACTCCAAGGGCTCACAAAGAGTCGGACATGACTTAGTGACTGGACAACAACAACAAAATGTGAAGATATATATGCATGTTACCAATAAATTAAAAGTATTTAGAAAATTTTAAAATAACTACTGGGACTAGGTTCACAAGCTTATGATTTTAAATGTGTTTCCTTTGGTCCTGTCATCTTATTCTCAGTGTTGAGAATAATAAAGAGGGAAGGAGGAAAAGAACTGTGCATTCTCTTTGGGTGTAACGTAAAGATATCCCTTGAATTTACTTTTAAAAATGACACTTTCCACAAGCATTAAAAGTTCTTCATTCTTCTTCCTTGTTTCCTAGTTACAGACATTAGAATTATCATACTAAGAAAGGTAATAAAAACTCTGCTCTAGATAAGGCCAGTAGTCAAATAATTCTGTATCTTTTGGGTTTGCATTTTCACGGGGAAAGCAGTTTAAGTCATCTACAAGAAAATGACCACAAACTATGTGTATACAATAGAGAACAAACTTATTTAGAAGAATAGTTTTTTAAGGGACATTTAAAAATATTGAAACCTGGAATTCAAAGCTTCAGTTCAGTTCAGTTTCAGTTCAGTCGCTCAGTCGTGCCAACTCTTTGCGACCCCATGAGTCGCAGCACGCCAGGCCTCCCTGTCCATCACCAACTCCCGGAGTTCACTCAGACTCACATCCATCGAGTCAGTGATGCCATCCAGCTATCTCATCCTCTGCCTTCCCTTTCTCCTCCTGCCCCGCCTCCCTCCCAGCATCAGAGTCTTTTCCAATGAGTCAACTCTTCGCATGAGGTGGCCAAAGTACTGGAGTTTCAGCTTTAGCATCATTCCTTCCAAAGAAATCCCAGGGCTGATCTCCTTCAGAATGGACTGGTTGGATCTCCTTGCAGTCCAAGGGACTCTCAAGAGTCTTCTCCAACACCACAGTTCAAAAGCATCAATTCTTTGGCGCTCAGCCTTCTTCACAGTCCAACTCTCACATCCATACATGACCACGGGAAAAACCATAGCCTTGACTAGCCGGACCTTTGTTGGCTAAGTAATGTCTCTGCTTTAATTTAAAGCTTAAAGAACGTTAAATGAAGTCTTACTTTTTTTTTTTTTTAATTTTCAGAAAGTAAAACTGTTTAAGTGACAAGTCCAGCATCAAGCAACTATTTAGTAAAAATGTTAGAACAAGCGCATGGACTCATCACCCCTGCTACCATGTTTTTTTTTTACTAAATTTCACTGCTGAACGAGCAGGGCTGCCATCTCTCTCCAAAGGAGGGGTTCCAGCAGGTTCCTAATTTTTCACCCACAGTCTTTGCTGTGGGCTTGGCTGTCACTGTTCTGACCTAGGGGACTGGTACCCCAACCAGGACTTACTCTCTCAGCTTTGACCTCTCCGGATCTGTCAAGGGGCTCTGAGTGGCAAACTGCAGTTTGCAGCCACCTGGCTCAGTGCCCTCTCACAGCCCCAGGGGCTCTTCTGCACAAGGGTTGGGCCTGGCCCAGGTCCTGGCCGACTGGCAGTAGGTTATAGCTCATAGAAGGCCAGAGAAATGAGTGCTAAACCCTCTTGTGCTGCAGCTTCTGGGGCCTCCAGGCACTGGCAAGAGTGCCTTTGCAGACACACATGACTGGAGATGAAGCCCAGAGATGGAAACTGGAGATGGGGAAACGGGCAGAAACAAGTCTGCCTAGAACAGCCTCAGGCTAAAGAAGAATAAAGCAAGTGGACCATCAGATTAGCAGCTGTTTCAGGGCCATTCTGGAAAGCGGAGGAGGATAAATAAATCATAAAAAAAATATAACCAAACAGTTGCCATCTGCTGCTGTGCCACCACCTGACTGACATTTAATCTGCTGTGTGGCTTTGCTGCCCACGTGTCCACCAGCATCTCTACCTGCGGCTAAACAGTAAAAGCTTTGTCCTTTGTCATGGTACTTGGAGAGGGGCTGTAAGTACTAATGGTGGGTAGTCTGGGGAGAAAAAGGACTCCAAGATGGCGACTCCAGAAAGCGGCAACTAGAAACACCACAGCGGAGAGCCGGCAGACAAAAAGGAAGCGGAGGGCGGGAGTGAGACCTTCTGGCAGGAAAACAGGCCCCCCCTCCGCCCCGAGACAACCCTCTTCACTGATTAGCCTTAAGAGTGCGACCGTTTGCATTCCCTTCCCTAATTGGTGGTGGGTACAAGCCCTATTTTGCATAAGGCTGAACCAATCAGAGAGCTGGAGAATGTAAAAAACGTGAAGCCAAGCAGGATCATAGCCACCCCTTTGGGGCTGGCCCACCATCACGTCTCCAGGGTGTATTGTGTGCTCTTTGTTTAATAAAATTCTACCTGCTTGAGCTACAACTGAGCTGTAACTAGTATGTTGTATCCAATCTTTGTTATAACCAGAGAAGAACAGAGGGAAAGAAATAAACCAACCTGACATTACCATTCTTAACTTACACTGTGTATAAGTCAACTTGTCTCAGAACTTACACTTTCTCAGAAACCTCATAAAATCCTACTCATTCTTTCAAAAGTCTTCTTTACATTGTACCATCTAAGTCTCCCCAGCAAAAAGTGTGGCACCTTTTTCTGGGCCCCTATTCTGTATAGAGAAGTGAAAATTTTATAATTAGTGGCATGAATTGTCTATTCTCAGTAAGTCACTTGAGAACAACCTACAGACTTACTGCTTACTTAACTTCTCAAACTTCTATTTTGGTTTCTGGACAAAGAAAGCTTATATAAGGATCAAGAAAGATACACAAGCAGAGGGCTCCTATCTGACACAACACCAATCAATAATGCTTATTTATTATCACCATTTACCATCATCACCAACATCATCACCAATACCCTTTATACATCCTTACACTGCATAGGGTTTATATGCACAGCTCATTGTTAACTCTTTACGGAAAATCATATCAAACAGCATAACTACCATAAAATAACTGGACAGTACTTTTAAACCAAGTTGGCAGGCTGTAAGGTAGTTCTCACAATCCCCTGACTCCTGGTATTCATGCTCTTGGGGAATTTCCTGCCCTTGAGCATCGGTGAAACCTGTTACTTGTTTCTTAAAAAATGGGACATGGCGTAGACAGTGGGATATCATTTATAATATTCAGTTTACATAGGACTATAACTTTTAGCTTGCTACAGACTCTCTTCATTGCTTTCTTGGTGAATCAAGTAGCCACACGGGAGAGGTCCACAAAACAAGAAGCTGAGAGTGGCTTCTGGCCTGCAGCTAGCTTGGAAGAGAGGCCCTCTGTCCTACAGACAGCTAGGAACTGAATTCTGTCAAGAACCATGTGAACTTGGGTAGGTCCTTTTCCAGTAGAACCTTCAGATGACACCCAGACTGCAGCCTTGTGAGAGACCTGGGAGCAGAGGCACCTAGCTAAGCCATGCCCAGATTCCAAATCCACAGAAAAAGTGAGATAATAAACTTGGGTAGTCTTAACAAGCTTCAGTTCATCTCAGTTCAGTTCAGTTGCTCAGTCATGTCTGACTCTTTGTGACCCCATGAATCGCAGCACGCCAGGCCTCCCTGTCCAACACCACCTCCTGGAGTTCACTGAGACTCACGTCCATCGAGTCAGTGATGCCATCCAGCCATCTCATCCTCTGCCTTCCCCTTCTCCTCCTGCCCCCAATCCATCCCAGCGTCAGAGTCTTTTCCAATGAGTCAACTCTTCGCATGAGGTGGCCAAAGTACTGGACTTTCAGCTTTAGCATCATTCCTTCCAAAGAAATCCCAGAGCTGATCTCCTTCAGAATGGACTGGTTGGATCTCCTTGCAGTCCAAGGGACTCTCAAGAGTCATCTCCAACACACAGTTCAAAAGCATCAATTCTTCGGTGCTCAGCTTTCTTCACAGTTCAACTCTCGCATCCATACATGACCACAGGAAAAACCATAGCCTTGACTAGACAGACCTCTGTTGGCAAAGTAATGTCTCTGCCTTTCAATATGCTATCTAGGTTGGTCATAACTTTCCTTCCAAGGAGTAAGCATCTTTTAATTTCATGGCTGCAGCCACCATCTGCAGTGATTTTGGAGCCCCCAAAAATAAAGTCTGACACTGTTTCCACTGTTTTCCCATCTATTTCCCATGAAGTGATGGGACCGGATGCCATGATCTTCGTTTTCTGAATGTTGAGCTTAAAGCCAACTTTTTCACTCTCCACTTTCATTTTCATCAAGAGGCTTTTACAAGCTTACTTTGTGGTAATTTGTTACATGGCAGTAAGATAACTAATACACCAACATTTCTCCGACTTATTATCCACAAGCCAAAAATCTGTCCTTAATGAAATAAATCTAGGAGGTGTGATGTCAGATTTAACTGCAGCAAGATCAAGAATCTTTTAATCACTAGCTAATATATGCTGTGATTCCACTGGGAGTGGGTAAATGGGAAAAATACACACAGCTCACCCAAAACTGATGTGACCAAGAGAAGTTTTAATAACTTTAAAAACCATTTTTCTTTAATTAATGCTAAATGGGTCACAATTTTTTAAAAAAGTCTTCAGGTTTAGAGAAGCCATAAAAGAAATAGCGATCAAAAGCTGGCTCTGGCTGGCTCAGTGTACAGAGAGACAAGAGCCATCCAACTAATTGGGGGAGATTTGTGGCTCCTTCAAGAAATAATATTATACAAAAATGAAGAAATTTCACTTTCAGTATTTCTCTAGTCTTTTTTGGTCTTTCATCACTCTAAATATACCAAGCATGATATTTTTATGAATAAAATGAATCATACACTTGTGTCTCTCAACAATTCCCAGCTATGAAGATGACCAAACAGTAGTTCTCATTCTTTCCGCTCGTTTCCCCATCACAGCAGTGATGTGCGTCACATGTTACCAGCGTCCGTGGTGACTGTCAGCAAACTGATAGCTTGAATGGGACAGGGCAGCTTGGAGAGAGGAAGGGAAGGGGCAGATTAAAGTCTAACGAGCACCTTGCTTGGTGTCACATATGTTAAAAAGAAGGTTTTGAGTTTTGGTTTTGGTTTTGAATGCCTCTCTGAGTTCCAGAAATTCTGTCTTTGGCAATGGAAGGGCAAGTACACAGATGGTAGAATGTTTTACTGCCTTTAATGTTTTTGTTCTAAAGTTTTAGATAACCATTTAGTGCCAGTGGGCAAAAGTGCTAATGATGATTTTGGCATTCCCTGATAGCTCAGTTGGTAAAGAATCCACCTGCAATGCAGCAGACCCTGGTTTGATGCCAGGGTCAGGAACATCCCCTGGAGAAGGGATAGGCTACTCCCTCCAGTAATCTTGGGCTTCCCTTGTGGCTCAGCTGGTAAAGAATCTGCCTGCAATGTAGGAGACCTGGGTTCAATCCCTGGGTTGGGAAGATCCCCTGGAGAAAGGAAAGGCTACCCACTCCAGTATTCTGGCCTAGAGAAGTCCATGGACTGTATAGTCCACAGGCTTGCAAAGAGTTGGAAAAGACTGAGTGACTATCACTTTCACTTTTAATGATTCAAGACCAATTTTAAACTTGAATTAAATTTTCCTTTTCTCGGAGGGATATCAAACAGTTTATGTATACCTATTCCCATTGATAAGAGCTGGATAGCAAAATGTATTTATCTATAATTGTCATATTTAGAAGATCACTGATCATAATGACAATCTGAACAACTTGAACACTCTTTGTGCCATTATTTAAAAGACAGAAAAAAGTCATATGATCTCGTAAAATGATTTCGAGACAAATTATTTTTGTCTATAGACTCAACAGAAATGCCAGTGTTAAAATATCAGTCATTCTCATACCCAGGTTGAGTTAATATTACAAGCAGAAATCAATGTTCTCATAATTAAAAGAGGGTAATGAGACCTGTACCATCCACTACACAGGACTATAAGAATAAAACAAAATAAGAGTTATGAAATCACTTCATGAACTTTAAAGTGCTGCTATTATTATTATTAGAAACAACAGAGATGGGAATCAATTTCATTTCCTAAGTGCAATCTAATGTCAAGGTCTTCAAATAAAATGTTTCAATGATTCAACCATTAGTCATTCAGTCATGTCTGACTCTGTGACCCAAGGACTGTAGCCTATCAGGCTCCTCTGTCCATGGAATTCTCCAGGAAAGAAAACTGGAGCAGGTACCCATTCCCTTCTCCAAGGGATCTTCCTGACCCAGGGACTGAACCCAGGCTCCCACATTGCAAGCAGATTCATTGCCATCTGAGCCACCAGGGAAGCCCCATGCAACTACCAGTATGCTTCCAAATGTTAAATTTAATATTAAAAAATAAGAATGCTTTCAGACTCTGGAGTCTGCCACGACTTCTACATTCTTGTTCTAGGCAAAATGATCCTCCTCAGTTTCAACTCTGCACAGGACAGAGGCCCATATCCAAAGCAGACCACAGGCAAGTCACTTACAAAAAAACCTAAAAAACAATTCCTAAAATTTAAGAAGTGACTAAGTTTGCTGTCATAGCTGAGGCTGATACGAAATGTAGGGTATTGATATTTTTATTGGAATGAAGATACACGCACTTGATTTCTCAATGAGCTAAGGAATCTAACATTATCTCAAATCATTTATTTTGACAATCTACACATACTCCTTTTTGAAAATTACAAGTGTACTCCTATATTTACACAAATTTCTGTTGTCTGTATTTCCTCTTAAGATTTTAGAAGACTGGTCAAATGAACTTTGACATCAAGTCTAACTTTCAGAAAACTGCCAGGTCTCAGAATACATTTTATAATGGTTACACATAGTTTTCTTACCAACTACTTTCACTGTTTTACAGAGCAGCAAACCTCTGAAGACCCTTAAAAAAACAGTATGCCATTTTGCATTAAGATTCTATGACAATCTGAAAGCAATTTCTCCAGCAAGATTATCTTCTAAGAGAATACAAACAGTGACACCGCACGGAAGTAGTCTTCATTCTAGACATTTCGAGGGTTTACTCATTTCTTTACTGAACTGTACACTAAGGTGCAGTGATACGTTTCATTAAGACTTAGTTTTCTTGTGATTTGCAAAATTTTATCATCTCACAGGTCTCTCCTAACGAAATATTTGACAGAAGCACTCAGATGCTGCTTATGAAGAGATAATGTATAATACTGGTGAATTTTTGGTTGATTAACAAACTTCAACCTCTTAAAGGAATTAACATGAAGTATAATCTTTTCCTCAAAGAATGGCCCTAGTACTACAAATCTATGATAAAAATTTTTTATCACGGTAATAATTCCCTTTTATTAAATTATCCTAAGTCCCCTTCTCAGGGAAGCACTGTGATAGAGTGATAGTGACATTGTGAATGGCACTGTCATAGAGATATTCTTTAATCTGAAATACAAGCCACAGGAAATTTTTAACATTAATTTGTAAATGGTAAGGAAAGCTTAGAGTGGGATTGCAAAAACCACATTGCCTTGCTTTCCCACTGTGCACTGCGCCACAAGCATATCGCTGAGTATACAGCAGGCACTCAGTAAAAATCTGTTGAATGAACTAGTGAATAACAGTCCACATTACATCCTTGTTTAAGAAAGCAAGAAATCATGTTGTATATTTTAGGGGGGAAAAATTAAAAATAAACACATTTTGAACACTTAACCTCTAAACCCAACCTAAGTGTCCATCAACAGATGAATAGATAAAGATGTCATACTCACACACACACACACAATGGAATATAACTCAGCTATAAAAAAGAATGAAATGTTGCCAACTGCATCAACATGGATGGAGTTGGAGGGTATTATGCTAAGTGAATTAAGTCAGACAAAGAAAGACAAATACTGTACGATATGACTTATATGTGACATGTGGAATTTTAAAACTACCACAAACTAGTGAACAAAACAAAAAAGAAACACTCATAGGTACAGAGAACAAACGAGGGCTTGCCAGTGGGGGCTTCGAGGAGAGGGGAGATATAAGCTCCTGGGCATAGGGCTGGCTGCAAACACAGTGTGTATAGTAAAGATGTTTTTCTTTTTAATTCTTACAATGCTGTGTTACTTTCTGCCATACAGCAATACACATCAGCTATAACCGTGCATACATTCCCCTCCCTGCCTTCCTGCTCTCCCATCTCATCACAGAGCGGCAGGCTGGCCCCTGTGCTATGCAGCAGCTGCTCTCCACCTCTCCATCTTACACCTGATAGCGTACATGCATTGACGCCACCTCTCCTTTCCTCCCACCCTCGCCCTCCCCCACTGTGTCTGCAAGTCCATTCTCTACATCTGCATTGCCTGCAAACAGGTTCCTTCAACACCATTTTTAGAGATTCCATACATATGCCATCATATACTATATTTGTTTTTCTCCTTCTGTATAACAGGCTCTAGGTTCAGCCACCTCACTAGAACTGAAACACAGAAGCAGCCTAGATGTCCATCAACAGATAAATGGATAAAAAAGAAGATGGAGTATGTAGCAAATATTTTGTAACAACTGTACATGGAATTTAACATTTGAAAATTATATCTTAAAAACATATATGAAGAAAATCTAATAAAAATTTTTAAATGTTTTTAATTAAAAAATCCTCAACCCTAAAGACTGAAGTGACTTAACAGCAGCAGCAGCAGCAGCAGCAGAAACCCTAAAGATTATAAATAAACATGACATTTATATGAACCGTCTACAAGCCACATACTGTCTTTAAATGACTTACAGTATCAACTGATTTAATTCTTATAATTTAGTATTACCATTGTTAGCTTCACTTTCAAACAGATAGATTAAGGCAGAGAACTCAAGTAACTCACAATTTGTAAACAGCAGGGACAGGATTCAAACTCAGGCATCTGACTCCAGAATCTGCACCCTAACCATTCTGGAATATTTTTCTTTATTTTGTTTCTTGATGTGGGTTTATTCATGTCCATGGAAAGAGTCTTCTCTGTCCGACCCAATATTTTACTTAGTACTTCCGTTACAGCTCCATCTGCCCTGCAGTTGTATACTGTTTCTTTCCAGCCTTTGGAAAAGGTAAGATTTGAACAAGAGACTCCTCCCACTGGCGGGGAGTGGGGGCGGTATCAAGGGCATCTTTAACCTAGTACTGCTTGCTCCTTGGAAGGAAAGTTATGACCAACCTAGACAGCATATTAAAAAGCAGAGACATTACTTTGCCAACAAAGTTCTGTCTAGTCAAGGCTATGGTTTTTCCAGTAATCATGTATGGATGAGAGAGTTGGACTATAAAGAAAGCTGAGTGCTGAAGAATTGATGCTTTTGAACTGTGGTGTTGGAGAAGACTCTGGAGAGTACCTTGGACTGCAAGGAGATCCAACCAGTCTATCCTAAAGGAGATCAGTCCTGGGTGTTCATTGGAAGGACTGATGCTGAAGCTGAAACTCCAATACTTTGGTCATCTGATGCAAACAGCTGACTCATTTGAAAAGACCCTGATTCTAGGAAAGATTGAGGGCAGGAGGAGAAGGGGACGACAGAGGATGAGATGGTTGGATGGCATCACCGACTCAATGGACATGAGTTTGGGTGGACTCCGGAAGTTGGTGATGGACAGGGAGGCCTGGCATGCTGCGGTTCATAGAGTCTCAAAGAGTGGGACACGACTGAGCGACTGAACTGAACTGAACTGCTGAGTTGTTATTAAAGGGGAACATCGTTCAAATCAATTCAGCCTTCGTTTGTCCACAGGGCTTCTCAATGCTTTAATTTATCCCAGGAATATAATGAAAGAAAGTAGCTCCTTCTAATTCATAAATCACCAAGCCTTTATTCCAATTTATATATCCAACAAGCCTTTCTACGAGTCTGCTGTGAGCTATGTTCTTTGTGCTGTTTCTTTCAGTTTCCCAAGACACATGTCCTAGTTCCAGTGTTTAGTATGGAATGGTCTCACTGTTCAGCTGATTCAGGTCACCAGGTTGGCAAAGGTTACTTTGACCTGGATATCTGGTTAGCACTTGTACCTTCTCATGTATTTTAGGGCTAAGACCATCCACACATGTGCTAAGTTATCAATAGCCTGTTGGAAACTACACTAGGGCTGTAGAGACACTGGTCATAATAATACTTGCCCTGGTTCAGTCGCTCAGTCGTGTCCAACTCTTTGCGACCCCATGGACTGCAGCACGCCAGGCCTCCCTGTCCTTCACCATCTCCCAGAGTTTGCTCAAACTCAGGTCCATTAAATCAGTGGTGCCATCCAATCATCTCATCCTCTGTCATCCCCTCCTCCTCCTGCCTTCAACCTTTCCCAGCATAAGGGTCTTTTCCAATGAGTCAGCTCTTCATATCAGGTGGCCACAGTATTGGAGCTTCGGCATCATCCTTCTAATGAACATTCAGGATTGATTTCCTTTGGATGGACTGCTTGGGTCTCCTTGCAGCCCAATATTATTAATAACTTAACACAACACTTGCCAAGTAACAGGCACGATGCTCACTTGGGTTTTCACCTCTGGGCCAAAGAATATACATTTTGAAATGAGGGGAGTTTGGACTAGATAATGAGGGGTTCCTTCAAAATCCAGAGAAAAATCTAAAATAAAAAATTTCTGTAAATGTGAATGTCAGGTTTTCCTTTTTAATTATACAATTACAACAGATTTCAACCTTCCCCTTAGAGTTATCTTTATTCTGAAAAACAAAAAGAACAAAACTTTCTCAGTGATATGATTCAGTCAAAAGCTAGATGATGACTTCAACAAAAACACCATACTCTGCTTCCAATTCTGTCACCAAATACTTGCATATCATATTTATTTTGTATTGTTCTTATAGTCTTCGTATTAGTGATTCTCATTAGATGCTCATAACTTATTTTAAGTATGTGGAGAGCTTACTGGTAACTTTTCAGAATCTTCCAACTTTTCCCATGCCCTGTTGTCCCATTCTCTTGCTGAGAGCACTCAATTTAGCCAATTCATTGACCTCTCTCACCCACTGCCCATCAGTTCACGATTTCCATTCTCTTGCTGAGAGCACTCAATTTAGCCCATTCATTGACCTCTCTCACCCACTGCCCATCAGTTCACGATTCTGGGCTGGTCCTCAGCACTCATTTTCCCATACTTAGGATGGGCTGTTTGTTGTTTCACTCAATTCATTTCTTTAGCTGACACTTCTATTTCAAAACTAGAAGAAACACTTCAATTTGCCTTTCATATCAGTTATCTTTTCAGATTAAAAATTAGAATGTCAAATAACTTGACAGATATGTACTAGACAGATGCTCCATTTTTAAAGTTTGAACTTCTGAAAAAGGTTACACTATCTCAGATCTGCAGCCTTGATTACACACATCAAGGTTATCTTACGCATACAGACATGCATGCATGCTCAGTTGTGTCCGACTCTTTGTGACTCCATGGACTGTAGCCCGCCAGTCCTCTCTGTCCATGGGATTTTCCAGGCAAGAATACTGGAGTGGGTTGCCATTTCCTCCTCCATATTTAAAGTATGTGATAAAATTAACATACTTTTCCAGACATGTAACTGAATTTCCTCAGCAAATTAGCTCTTAATTGCTTTTAAAAAAATTTTTTTTAATTGTCTAATAGTTTATTCCAGAGAAGGCAATGGCAAGCCACTCCAGTACTCTTGCCTAGAAAATCTCATGGACGGAGGAGCCTGGAAGGCTGCAGTCCATGGGGTCGCTACGAGTCAGACATGACTGAGCGACTTCACTTTCACTTTTCACTCACACATTGGAGAAGGAAATGGCAATCCACTCCATTGTTCTTGCCTGGAGAATCCCAGGGATGGCGGAGCCTGGTGGGCTGCCGTCTATGGGGTCACACAGAGTCGGACACGACTGAAGCGACTTAGCAGCAGCAGCAGTACTTTATTCTTTCATTAAAATGCAAAGAAGGCCTGAGCTTTCTATGATTATCTATTGTAATGGAAGAAACCATTCAAGGTGAGAAGGGAATTATTTTTCCAAAATACATATGTCCTTCATTGAATGTTATCTTAATAATTATTATTAAAGTACATATTCATGACCTCCCCTGGAAACCCCTCTTTTGTTCAGCCCTCCCCTACTTCCAGTCACTACTCACCCCCAAGGGGGAATCCCTGTCTTGATATCTAACAGTATTGATTAGTTTTTGTCTGTTTTCATTCTTTATATAAGTGGTGGTGGTTTAGTCGCTAAGTCATGTCTGACTCTTGCGACCCCAGAGACTACAGCCCATCAGGCTCCTTTGTCCTTGGGATTTCTCAGGGATCAAACCTGGGTCTCCTGAGGTCAGTCTCCTATATTGCAGGTGGATTCTTTACCAACCAAGCCACCAGGGAAGCCTTCTATGTAAGTAGAATCTTACAACATGTACTCTTCTGTACTCTCCTGTATCTGGCCTTTTTCCTTTTTAACACTGTGTGTAGTTGTGGGTTGTATATATGAATATGAATGTGCACTATTTCAAAAATAATAAACCAACACATACAGCATTTTAATAATCTTTAGCAAACAAGAGGAAAGCAAACTAATATTGAAGTGATAGTATTAAAGCACAAAAACAATCAAAATCACAAAATTTTCAAGTATGTCTAACCTACAGAATTTACAGTATATCTTGGATTTTTCATAGTAGATGGTAAGCTTTTCTTGCTTCCAGTAAATTTTTAGAAAACATATGCCTTCGCCTGCAATGACTCACTGTCATCCACGATACTAGAATAAATCAGAGTATTGATGCATGTATCAGTCAAGTTTGACTTTGGCTGTATTTTAAAATGCTTCTTGGAAGGCAAAGAGCAGAAGATAAAGGGAGATCCATAAATAAGGGACATCAATGACTTCTACACTTACCTAACGATTATGAAAACTCATGTTCAAGTGTAATCACAGTTGTCTTAAATAGCAAGTGCTGCTGCTGCTGCTGCTGCTAAGTCTCCTCAGTCATGTCTGACTCTGTGCAACCCCACAAACAGCAGCCCACCAGGCTCCCCTGTCCCTGGGATTCTCCAGGCAAGAACACTGGAGTGGGTTGCCATTTCCTTCTCCATAAATAGGAAGTGAGTGCTACCTAATTCTAAATTTCATTATAGTGCTATTCTTGACATCACATAATACTTCCACTCTGGTCATCACTGACAACCCTTAGGGTTCCAGTCATCTCATATGTAGATTTTTAAAAGATATATTGGTGTATTTCAACTCAGTCTGCATTCCTTATCTGACTTGCTGCCAACAAATCTGCCCTCATATTGTACAGAACAAAAAATATTTTGCATATTGAAATCTTTTTGCCCAGCAGGTTTCCATCAAGAGTAGAGAATGAGATGATCAGCCCTATTTGAAGCGTCTGTTCTGCATTTTAAGATGTCTCGTTACCTCATATGCATGATTTGGCTAAAAATGAACTAACACTTTTGAATTTTCTCATTTTCATGGAGTTTGAAGCTGCCATTCTTAGCAATCAACCCCTCACCACATTGCTTCAATCTGCTTTATGGTGATTGAACAGAGAGATTTCTCATATATAGAGGAGAATATGCTTATTAATTGCATTTTATATAAGTTTCTCTCTTGTTCCCATTTACAACTTAAAAAATATAGCTAAGTTTTTAGACAATTTTTAGGGCAGCAAAACTCTTCTCTATGATATAATAATGGCAAATATATTACATGGCGTTATAATCTGTCAAAACTGAGGAGGTACATCAAGAGTGAACCCTAATGTAAAGTATGAACTTTGGGTGATACTGCTGTGTTCATGTAGGTTCATCAATTGTAACAAGTGTTAACACTCTGGTGGGGGATGTTGATAACGGAAGAGGCTATGCATGTGTGAGTGCAGGAGGTATATGGAAATCCTCTCTGCTTTCCAGTCAACTTTACTGTGAATCTAAAATTGCTCTTGAAAGTAAAGTCCATTTAGAGACTTAAATATAAGGCATCACACTATAAAACTCCTAGAAGAGAACACAGGCAAAACATTCTCCAACACAATTTGTCCAGTGTTTTCTTAGGTCAGTTTCCCAAGGCAATAGAAATAAAAGCAAACATAAATAACACCTAATCAAATGGACAAACTCTTGTATTGCAAGGGAAACCATAAATAAAATGAAAAGCCAATCTATAGAATGGGAGAAAACATTTGTAAATGATGTGACTGACAAGGAGTTAATTTCCAAAATATATAGAGTTCATATAGCACAATCAAAAACAAACAACCCAATCAAAAAATGGGTGGAGGAACTAAATAGACATTTCTCCAAAGAAGGCATACAGATGGTCAACAGGCACATGAAAAGATGCTCAACATTGTTACTTATTAGAGAAAGGCAGATCAAAACTGTTATGAGGTACCACCTCACACTACTCAGAATGACCATCATTATCCCATTAAAAATTAATTTTTACCCTGTAGTGTTGATAAAAATGTAAACTGGTACAGCCAGTATAGAAAACAGCATGAAGTTCCCTCAGAAAGCTAAAAAGAATTGTCATACAATCCTGCAATCCCACTCCTGGGCATATATATCCTGGGAAAACTCTAATTTGAAAATACACATGCACCCTAATGTTCACAGAAGCACTATTCACAGTAGCCAGACATGGAAGCAACCCAGTGTCCATCGACAGATGGATAAATAAAGATGATGTGGTATATCTATACCGTGGACTCTTAGCCCCAAAAAGGATGAAATAATGCCATTTGAAGCCACATGGGTAGACTTAGAGATCATCATACTAACGGAAACAAGGCAGAAAAGACAGAGCATGAAGTGGGCTGCCATGCTCTTCTCCAGAGGATCTTTGTGACCCCAGGATTGAACCCCGTCTCTTACATCTCCTGCATCGGCACGTGGGTTCTTTACTACTAGTAACATCTGGGAATCCCAAATTGTATATGCTAATGACAAAAAAAAACAGTTAAAAGTTTATAATCTGGGGACTAACAGGCTCTTATTCAGAGACTTTAGATTTTATCAAGTTGATAGATGCTACTCTTGACTTCTTTCTGTTCTCTACTATTCTCTACATGAATTCTGAGAGGCAGATTACAAACAAACCCTGCACTCACCATGGCCTCTGCAGAGTTACATCTCTGGAGTGTTCTGCAAATTAATCTAAAATGTGATTTATAATAATTTCCTTTCTCAAATCAAGTCAAGGAACAGCCTGGAGGAGGAAACTACCAACATGAGGAAGGTCATATGTTTAGACCTCTGCTGGGAAAGAGACCTGTGTAATTTTACTTGATTAAAACCACAGAACTGTTTAACTCTGTTCCTGTGTTAAGAAAGCCAGTAAAATAATCCAAGACCTTAAATGCTTGTATCACAGAGTTTGCACTGTCTTTTTTTTCTCAGAGGCAAATTTAACCCAGCTGTCTTTCCATGCAGCAAGGCTGTGCATGCATGCATGCATGCTTAGTCGCTCAGTTGTGTCCTTCTCTTTGCAACCCCATGGACTGTAGCCTGCCAGGCCCCTCTGTCCTTGGGGATTCTCCAGGCAAGAATATTGGAGTGGGTTGTCATTTCCTCCTCCAGGGGAACTCCTCAACCCAGGGATCAAACTCGCACATCTGCATCTTCTGCATTGGCAGGCGGAATCTTTACCACTGAGCCACCTGGGAAGCCCCAGAGCAAGGCCATGACCCCGTACAATAGCAGAAGAATGGCTGGAAAATGTGTGTGACACCATCATCTTCTTGCAAAAATTGCAAGAAGCTGCTACTCTACAGACTCATCTATTTTGCTTTAATCTCATTTACATGGAAACATATCTTTTTAGTTTTCATACTATCATACTGCAAATGAACATTAGTTTCTTGGTGAGTTTGTACATTTACTTGTCACACTTCAACAGTTTTCTTTTAATGTGATCTCAACGCATATCACAAAAGTGGGACTCTCACCTACTTGAATTTCCAGAAACCAGAATAAAAAATGAGGTCCTAGGAAGGGACGTGTAGCACTGGTTAGGGATTCACTCAACTGATTTTTACCCACCAGTGAATACCTGATCATTAGAAAATAAATTCATTTCAGAAATGTACAACATAAATAAAAACAGCACTGAGAAGACTCTTAGTATCTGTTCAATGCACTTATTTTTTAGTTGAGGAGTATAAAGCTCAGAGGGGAAAACTAGCTTGAAGTCATAAGCTAGTTATAGACAGTTATAGACAAAAGCTACTTATAGAGTCAGGCCTCTTAATTCAAAGCTCAATACGCTTTGCTCTCAACAATAGTACAATCAATCATTTAAGGTCTGTAGAGTAGGAACGTCAAATCTTATACATCTTTTGTACATGTTTATATTCACTGAGTGTTTATTTCTGCAGCCTGAGGTTACAAATACAATAATACCAAGCAGGTATACAAGGCTGATGTGTAAGAGCCTCGATACGCTCCTGAGGCTCCCACACTCTCAATACTCAGGTCATCTAACTCCATCTGCACTCTTGACTGTGCCCAGCCAGGACAGGACTCATGAAGAAAGAATTAATTTGTAAACTGCTGGTTTGCTAAAGTGAATCAAGCAAAAATTGGGAAATGCAGGTGGGTCTTGGTCTTTACACTAATACTCAATTTTGTTACACATATTGTTTCTTCATTCAGGCAGTATTTCCTGAGCACCTCTAAGGTTCCAGACATAGCAGAGACAAGAGTGAGCAAGACAGGCCCAGTCCCTGACCTTATGGGATTTACAATCGAATAGTACAAGCCAAAAATTAACAGATAAACAAATGACAAAATTATTTCAGTGCACCGTAAGTGCTATTGAAGAAGTTGAACTGGATGATTTTGGAAAGGTGGGCTTTTAAAAAAATATTTCATTTATTTATTAAAAAAAATTTTTTTTGGCCATGTCACAGTTTGCAGGATCTTAGTTCCCTGACCAGGGCTCAAACCCTCAGCAATGAAAATGTGGAATCGTAACCACTGGACCACCAGGGAATTCTCAAGAGGTGATCTTTTTGAAAAAGTAACATAGGATCTATCAGCTGTATGATGAGAAGGAGTCAGCCATGTGAGAAGCAGGGAGAACAGTGTTCCAGGAAATGGGAAAAGCTAAGTAAGAGGTTCTGATGTGTGGACACATTTGGGGTTTGAAATATTTTTTCCCAAAAATAATGTAAAGAGGAACCCATTTTTAGAAATGAATCTGTATTCTACACAATTTTATTATCTTATTACATACAGATGGGACAAACTTCTGCATTAGGAAAACACAGTGATTCTAAACCATGTTTAATTTACTTATTTCCAAATGCATATAGAAAATAAGTCTCAGGTAAGTGCTTCAATATGACTTTGTTTACAAGAAAAAAAAAACAGTACAGTACTTTGACCAACTGGAATTCAGAACTGCATTCTGTTTAAATCTGAATGGGTTTACATATAAATTATCATCTGGGTACTTTGTCCAGCAGGTAAATTATCTTCTGGTTTACTTTGTCCAGTAGGAAAAAGCTCCAAAGGACTAAGGTTGAAATCACTCACTACTGAATTACTACTACTCACTACAAATGACAAAATGTTCATTAAATTATGTGATACATTTTTTGGGGGGTATTAGTGCAATCTATATTCATAGCATGAGTGTCATATTTGTTGTATGTAGAAAGCACATATAATGGTTAATAATTTGCCATTGGTTAAAAATAGTACTGATATATAAATATAAACACATGTGATGATCAATAATTTATTGGAAGATTAGGCAGTTTTATAAGGTAAAATATCTATGTAAATAAATATAAAGACCCTGGGCCACCTGAATTTGAAAGATATGGATCAAGCATCTGAATTCCAGTTTTGTGAGCAGCTACCCTCATACAGTCAAGCTTGGGCAAATTTCTAACCCTCTCTGAATATCTTGGCTCTCTCCAAAGTGTAGGTTAGAATAACTTCCTAGGTTTATGAGACAATGAAATAAGAATTTCTAAGGGTCTGGCACACACAATAAACTCAGTAAATTTTAGTGTTTGTCCCCCCCGCCATATATTTTCTCTAATAAAAATAGCATTAACAATACAAGAATTACGCTCACACAGATTCCTTCTGTCTCTTCTAATCAAAATATGGTATTTTTCACATGAGAGAAAAAGGTAGGACAAAGGAACCGCTGCTATGGCTCTTGACACATCAAACTGAATTAAGACCCGGTGTTTCTAATTGTTCTGCTGCCTGGAACCGTCCCATTTTGACTGTCTAGCTCCTCCACGGCTTCCACTGTACTGCCTTCATCTGATACCCAGACACGTGCCCAAGCGCAGTAAATCACAGTTAATTGCATGTCTTAAATTAAAAGACAAAAATGATGCACAATTAATTTGAGGAAATTGTCATTTGGTGAGTGAGTCTCGCTCATTACACTCTGTGCACAGGACGCATGCCAAGTCTGTGTTCCAGGCAAGAAGACTCCGTCTGTGACACTGAGGTTCAACCTTTCTGCAGAGCACTCTGGTCAAACACTTTAAAACACTCAGCACTGCAGCTGGAGTACAGCCAGCTTGCTCTGCAAGGACATTCAACAGAGGGACGGCACATAACCGTGACGATTAGAAAGAACCAAAGCGTTCGGCGATGGGGGACTGAGTAAAAGGCCTAGGTTGTGGCCATTAAGGGAAAATCTACATTGTAACAAATGGTTTTTTTCATATTGAATAAGATAAGAAAATGTCCATGACATATTCCTAAGTGAAAACTGCTTACAAAACAGTGTGGGTTTCTTTTTTTGAGGATTACATAATAAATGGAAGAAGAAAAAGAAAGAATGAGGAGAAACAGTGGGGAAATATACAATAAAAATGTTAACATTTGTAATCTCAGAGTAGTTCATAGTCTCTAGATTTTTCTCCTTTTCTAAAAAGTTTTCTAAGTTGTTTAAAATTACATTTCAATTTATTTCTGAATCTATTACAAAATGTTAGTTTTAAAGATTCGTAAGAATCCTTTAACATGAATTTACCCATTATAATAAAAAAGTCATCATAAAATTAAAAAATAATCCCTAGTAAGCACTTAGATACAATCCTATTATTCCCCTAGTTATACAGACAAAATAAAGTTAATAAAAAATGCATTCTATAAATACACAAGAAAACCATGTTCAGCAAAATTAAATGTTCAATACAATAAATTATGCAAACATATACCTTATACTATATATTAAGATAACAGAAGAAAATCACTATGAATTCTTCTTAGTTTAATACTAATATCAACAAACTAAAAAAATATGTTCATGGTGAACATAATGACCTTGAATTTGAGGAACTGCAAATCTTCTCTCCTCCACACCTCTTCTCTCATCATCATTTTCTACCCTGAACTGAAACACTTTACATCTAGCCACCTAGTATTATTCTGATGCTAAAACTTGACAACAAACAACTTTCTAGCTCACATACACACACACAGTTTCATAATTTTCACAAATAAGAAAAGAACAAAAAATGTCCTGCAATATATCACCAATGATGTTAACTTTTGTTTCAATTTTAGAAGAAAAGAATATACGAAATGCAAGAGTAAATTAATTCCAAACATACTGAACACTCTCCTAACCTTGAAATAAGCAATAAACATTTCCTGCTCTCTTTTATTTCTCGGGGGGGTTGGTGGAGTGAGAAAAGATAATCATATTCTGGAAAAGCCCGTATCTCAATCTCAGGCATCCTTACGTCCCAAGGGTAATATTTCCATTCCACTCTTAATGGAACAAATTTCTAATCAGAATATGTATCCAAAAATAATTGAGGCAATGCAATGTCAACAGATCATGCTGCCATCAGCGCTCCTGATGCTGGGAATCAACTCTGCACGCCAATGTGACAGAGAGCGCGGGCAGCGCAGACACATCAGACCAACAAGCAGGACACAGCAGTTCTGTTCCCCTTTGGCGCTCAAGTCAGTGCTGGAGGACAGCTTCTAAGCTGGAAGAGGCCAATCTCCAAACCTTTCAGGGAGGGGTGACTTACTATGGGGCCAGGCCAGGACCTCCACTTTTAAACTGGCATCAGTGTCTTCCTTTAGAATTTTTGAAACAACAGTCATTTTTGGAAAGGTTAACAATGCCCTTAGATTTCTGACAACAAACACCACTGAATGTATTTTATGATGCTCTGAAACTGTCCAGAGGTTTAAAATTCAGGTTTGACAATAATTGTTGAAGCTGGATCAAGAGTAAGGGAGACCCCTTAAGGTATCCTACTTAAGAATGCGTTTGACATTTTCCTAATTAAAAAAAAAAAAAAGATTTCTTTCAAAGTATTTTATATTCAAAATTATACTGACTTCAACTTTGGAAATATATGAAATCTGATTTGTGCTTATTTAAGACTTTAATAAGCAATGTAGACTTTTAAAAAAATCCATCAAGCATGATGTTGATCATAAAAAAAATTTCTTCACTCCTGAAAGAATGTTACCAGGATCTGTAACGACAGAAGACGGGCACCTAAACGAACGCAGTGCCGCCATATGCCTGGCATTCTCTCCGTGTGACAAAATAGACTGGTAATTAACTGCTTTCCTACCGAAATCTGCCAGCTTCAACTCCCCCGTGTCACTGATCAGAAGGTTCTGTGGTTTCAGGTCTCTGTGCAAAATATAGCGCTGGTGGATGTAGGACAGCCCTCGCAGCAACTGAAATAAAAACAGCTGGAAAAACAGGGAGAGAAAAGTTAAAATACGAACACAGTCCAATGCCACTTTCTACATACAGTCTGCCAAGTACTTGTATTTCTTGAAAATGGGTACCCATCACTAAATTTTCTATCAAACTATTGAAACAGAATTTGCATACATGTATGGAAATTCCTAATGCACAAACTAAATCTGAAAATTTTTAACAACCTATCATGTCAACCCAGAGTTCCTTAGCCAGAAAGATCTATAATCCAATCTTTGTTCTAGAAATTAAGCGAAATGTAAAGAACCATTTTCTAAATAATATTTGATTTCCTCAGGTCTGAACTGATGCTTGAGACAGAGAAAAAACCCTATTCAGAATGTTATAAAAGGAAGCAGAATTTTTTAGTGTAAATTTAATTAACATATATTTAATTCCATGGAAATGATATAAACATGGTATCCAGTGATTCACTCAATAACATGCTTTAAGGAATAGAAAGATAAGATGATTTCAAATAATTAAAACAGAAACAGTCACGGGGTCCAATTATTACTACACTGTAATTACACTGCTTCGGCACATATGGCCACAGAGATTAGGTTGTTGCCTAAAGACAGACGTGTACTTTTGCTAATTATAGAACAGACCCAACCTAAAGGGACAGGAATCACAGAAAACAGAGAAATCAAGAATTCAAGAGCAAGAGTTTCATAAGAAATACAATTAAGAAGCGCCTGATGGTCTTCTCTGTTTCCATTCATATTGGATCATAATAAATATTTCCATTTTGATAACAAAAAAGGTGATCCACTAGGCTTTCCAATACTCTGTTTATTTAAAAAAAAGGACTATCTTTAAACTATTTACTTGCCAAAATAATCCTAATTGACATAGTTTTTAAAAAAAAACAATCTCCTAAAACAAAACTAAAAACAAGTGGTTTTAAGTGCCATCAGTACTGTAGTCTATGTAATCAGCTAGTAACAAAATGCACTTTCTGGGAAATTTTAAAGGAATTAGCTGCCAAATACTGGTAGGATAGGGCTTCCCAGGTGGCAATAGGTGGCAAAGAACCCACTGCCAATGCAGGAGACATAAGAGAAACGGGTTTGGTCCGTGGTTCAGGAAGATTCCCTGGAGAAGGGAATGGCAACCCACTCCAGTATTCTTGCCAGGAGAAGCCCATGGACAGAGGAGCCTGGCTAACTACAGTCCATAGGGTCGCAAAGAGTCAGATATGATTGAAGCAATTTAGCATGCATACTGGTAGGATAAGGATTCTAGAATCTTCACATAAAAAAGACTGGCAACTCCTCAAGGGCCATGGGAGCTAACATTTCAGAATATTTTCCAACTAACTAGGGGCTCTGAAAGCCAAGTAAAACGTTTAAAGGGGGGATACCTTGGAACACTTGTTCACTTGCTAAGTCATGCCGACTCTTTGCCACCACATGGACTGTAGCACACCAGGCTTCCCTGTCCTACGCTAAGTCTCAGTGTTTGCCCCGATTCATGTCCATCGAGTCGGTGATGCCATCCAACCATCTCATCCTCTGTCGTCCCCTTCTACTCCTGCCCTCAATCCTTCCCAGCATGAAAGACAGTAGATACGTTCATTTCAAAATCTTTGTATGTGATAATAAGCTATGGTGTCGGGAAGGCCTAGATTCATTATTTCCAGAATCTAAGCACCAGAAACTAAACACCTGTTCTGTGTTAGGCTGGATTAAATCACTGGCTCAAGAATCTCAGGAAGTAAACTTCTCCTGGACTCCTCCTTTCAGTCCTTCCTGTGTAGCAGATGGAAAGACTTAACGCCATCAGCAGCAGCTTCCAGCCTCATTCCTCACTTCTAAAACCCCCTGCATCTCGAAGCGGAAAAGCTTACAATTTCAAAGAAAATCCAAATCCCTTCAGTTCAGAAGGGAAAAAGGATGAGCAAATAAAGCCACTTTGCATTTTCAAAAGCTTTTCATCAGTCACATAGGCAGATCACAAAACAAATAAACTGAATTTCAAAAATAAACTGATTTTGAAAGTCTGCATTCTGCAAGGTGCTAGCTGGGACTTACCAGACTGTGATTATCTACCTAACCACAGCAACATATTTTAGTTGAACAAGCAAATGATACAAAGTGCCAGCTGCTATTCTACGCATCATAGAATATGAATTCTTTTGATCTCTGTAAAGAAATTTTTTAAAAAGATTTTTTGATGTGGACCATATTTTCTTTAAAGTCTTTATTGAATTTGTTACAACACTGCTTGTTTTATGCTTTGGTTTTTTTGACCCCAAGGCATGTGGGGTCTTCATTCCCTGACAAGTGATTGAATCTGTACTGTGTTGGAAGGCGAAGTATTAACCACTGGACCACCAGGGTAGTCCCTGACCTCTGTAACAATTTTAATGGTGATGGTACCACTATTCCGGGCTTTCCTGGTGGCTCAGCTGGTAAAGACTCTGCCTGTAATGCAGGAGATGAAAGAAATGAGAATTTGATCCCTGGGTCGGGAAGATCTCCTGGAAAAGGAAATGGCAACCCACTCCAGTATTCTTGCCTGGAAAATCCCATGGACAGAGGAGTCTGGCAGGCTCCTATAGTCCATGGAGTCACAAGGAGTCAGACACAAATGATTGCACACATCTGTGCCCACACACACACACACATCACATCCTATCTGTATCAGTGATGAGGAAACTGGAATCAGTTTAAGTGCTGGGACTCAAATCCAAGAAATTTGACTCCAAAATCTACTCCCTTAACCACTCTACTCTAGGAATCCTGGCCAGAACACAAATAGGCAGTGTCCACACAGAAGCTGCTTCCTCCAATCGGCAAGAAAAAGCACAGGCGTCTAACAGCATGGCCTTCGAGGCCACTGAGCTGAGCCCTGACTCCAGCTGGGTGCCCAGGCATTTCCGACCCCAAGCACACTCAAAGTATATTGCTGTTCAACCCTTTTCCCTCGTTCTTACGTCTTCTCTCACAGAAAAGCCTTGTCTCACTTTTGCCTGCTAATCTCCCTGTGTTTCTTAGGTCTCTCCTCAAACGCCACTCCTCCCTGGACCCCAGGCCTTCAGTCTCCCTGCAGGTCTGTGTGAGGTGTTCCTCCTCTGTGCTCCAGGGGCAGCTGCTACATCTGCCTATCACAGGATGGGATTCCCCTGTCTCCCCAGAATGTGTTGTTGTAGTTCAGTCACTCAGTCAGGTCCAACTCTTTGTGACCCCACGGACTGCAGCACGCCAGGCTTCCCTGTCCTTCACTATCTCCTAGAGTTTGCTCAAACTCATGTCCATTGAGCTGGTAATGCCATCTCATCCGTGGTTGTCCCCTTCTCCTCCTGTCCTCAATCTTTCCAAGCATCAGGGTCTTTTATAATGAGTCAGCTCTTTGCATCAGGTGGCCACAGTATTGGAGTTTCAGCTTCAGCATCAGTCCTTCCAATGAATATTTATGGTTGATTTCCTTTAGGATGGATGGGTTGGATCTCCTTGCAGTCCAAGGGACTCTCAAGAGTCTTCTCCAACACCACAGTTCAAAAGCATCAATTCTTCAGTGCTCAGTCTTCTTTATGGTCCAGCTCTGACTTGCATACATGATTACTGGAAAAACCATAGCTTTGACTAGATGAACCTTTGTCGGCAAAGTGATGCCTGATTTTAATATGCTGTCTAGGTTCATCATAGCTTTTATTCCAAAGAGCAAGCGTCTTTTAATTTCAGACTGCCTCAACCATCTTCCTAATCTGCTCCCACAGCTGACACTCATTACTAAGTAATGTGATGACTGAACAGGATTTAGGGACATCTGGATGAAGCAGATAGAAAAAAGAACAGACTCCTGGAATGGGAGTTTCTAGAAGCTAAGAGTAGAAGTGGGAAGACCAAACAGTCCCAAAGGGCTCTTCTTTTAACACCTTTACTAATTAGCAGAAATATATAATCCTCATGTTAATCCAGAAGCTATTCAAATAGGATAGCAGATTAAAGAGGATTAAGAAAATCAGTGTTAGGGAAAGATGCAACCACACACTCAACTACAGTTGTATACATGACGAACTAAGCTCCAAATAAGACAGACAGAGCCCAGAGCATCAAATGAGAGCCCCACACAAACTTTTAGATCTTTGAACAATGCACAAAGTTAAGTCAGAACAAATCCCCAGATAATACATTCCTTAAGGATTTACGAAGTGCCAACCATCTGCCAGGTGCTATCATGTAAGAGGGATGCAAAGATGAATAGGATGTAAGATGTAGTTCCTTGACTTGAGGAACTCACAGCCCACTGAATATGAGAGACACATAGACAGATTCATGTATCCATGCTAAGTGGCTTCAGTTGTGTCTGACCTGGGAGACTCTGTGGACTGTAGCCCTCCAGGCTCCTCTGTCCATGGGATTCTCCAGGCAAGAATACTGGAGTGGGTTGCCATGCCCTTCTCCAAGGGATCTTCCTGAGGCAGGGATTGAACCCATCATCTCCTGCACTGGCAGGTCAGTTCTTTACCACTAGCCCCACCTGGGAAGCACATAAGCAGATTAACTGCACTTAAAGAGGTCTGCTTAGCAGCAGCAGCAGCAGCACTATGACAGCTACACAAACGGGGTGTAACTGAAGGCCCACAGGAGGGAGGACACTTCATTACGCATAAAAGTTTAGTAGGAAAAGGAGCATTCATTAGATACACAAGATGAGACAATGTATTACATGACAAACCTCTTGCTTTTCTGAGGGAAAAAATTGAGGAAAGCAAGCAAGGAAATCACTAGGCAGATGAATTAATAAGAAGAAAAACTGTAATTAATGAAAAGAAGACAATATATGAAACTGTAAAATGATCAACATACCGTCATCATAATAATGGTGGTGAAGGGGCAATATAACTCACTAAAACCATTAGTAAGGGCTTGCCTGATAGCTCCGTTGGTAAAAAATCCGCCTGCAATGCAGTAGACCCTGGTTCGATTCCTGGGTCGGGAAGATCCCCTGGAAAAGGGAAAGGCTACCCACTCCAGTATTCTGGCCTGACAATATATGAAACTGTAAAACCATCAACACACCATCATAATAGTAATGGTGATGAAGGGACAATGTAATTCACTGAAACCATTAGTAAACTTGGAGCATTTTCTGTTAAACACCTTAAAATGTTATTTCTAAAACACCAAGTTTACTAATGGTTTCAGTGAATTATATTGTCCCTTCAAGGGACAAGGAAAGAGCAGTCATTCCGAGTTTAACAGAATGTGCCATAGAACATTGCCTGGGAATGTTCTGAGAACCCAAGTCTTAGGGATTTCTTTCTTTAGACATACAGGCAAGTATCTAACTGGCCCATGTAAATTTTTAAGAAAGCCAGTTCACTGGGTTGTTGTAGAAATCACCACGTAACAAGCTAAGTTTGATCTCTGTGAAAACCAGAGGGTACTATGAGAACAAGAAGTACCACCAAAGGAGGGGCTGCATGCAGAGGAAGAGGAAACATCAGCTTTGTAGCTCCCTAATAAAACTTGGTGAACGTCGACGCGATCTCAGGTACTGAAAAAAAAAAAACAAAAAACGGAAGACAGACTCATAGTAATTGAAGGTTTACACTCATTTGAAGACTGTTCTGGGACTTCCTGCTAGTCTAGTAGCTAGAACTCAACAACTCCCAATACAGGGGGCCCGGGTTCAATCCCTGCTCAGGGAACTAGATCCCACGTGCACACAGGTATGCTTAGTCGCTCACTCGTGTCCAACTCATCGCAACCCTATGGACGGTAACCTGCCAGGCTCCTCTGTCTATGGGATTTCCCAGACAAGAATACTGGAGTGGGTTGCCGTTTCATCTTCCAGGGAATCCTGCCCACCCCAGGACTGAACCTGTGTCTCCCGAGTCTCCTACACTGCGGGAGGATTCTTTACCAGTGAGCCACTAGGAAGCCCTCTAGATTCCACATGCTGCAACCGAACAAACAAAAGCCCCAGTGTGCCACAGCTAAAAGACCCCAAGTGCTGCAACTAAGACCCGGAGCGGCCAGAGATATAAGCAATAAATAAACTTGAAAAAAGACTAAGTAATTTTATGTGTCTTTTATAATCTCGTATTTTTTTCCTTTTCTTTTAAGCAAATGAGAAAACTAATGCTCTTAAAGCCCAAGAAACTTACTCAGTCAATCCAACCATCACACAACACTCGTGAACTTTCCACTACACCTCATTATCTTAACCAAGGATGATGCTTACTAAACACATGGATGAATACAGCTATACACCCAATATAATCAAAGTACTTTTATTAAGTGAACCCAAGTTTGTAAAAGTCTCAATTAATGTAGTATGTAATAAGCATATGGTTCTTGAATGTCTATTTTTGCTATTTAAAATCCTCTTAGAAGTAAATACTATGGCAGCAGAAAGCTTTATATACTGAAGTTGATAAATTAACATATTTTTCCTTTCTATTTGCTTATTATCTACTGTAGTAACCATAAGGTCTTCCTAAGAATATTTTGTCCCCTTAGGGCATTTTTTTTTAAAAATTTTTACAGCATTGTGTTGGTTTCTGCTGTACAACCGTGTGAATCACCCGTAATTATACATATATCCCCTCCCTCTTGAGCCTCCCTCCCTCCCCCCGCCCAGCCCACCCCTCCCAGTCATCACAGAGGGCCATGCTCAACTTTATGAAGGGAGAGGTCTTCAGATTCTTCAGTTGGATCACTGAAGAGTTATACTCCAGTTCAAATATGTTCACTTTTTGCAATAAGAACCCCAATGGGAAAATGCCTAAAACAGCAATGACGTGATGAACAAGGACATTTTGCCAGCAGGAGATCTATCTATAACCCTGCTATCTTGCCATCCCCAGCAGAAAGCAACTCATATCCTCGCGGCCATGGCAGATACTGCTTGGGAATATCCTTAATACTCCTTCTAGTCTCTTCTGAAACTCTTTGGACTTTGAGTAGATAAAAAAAACAATATCAAGATAAGGCTATCAGAATATTTAGAGCAAGTTGATTAAAAGCACACACATCATTGGACTCAGCACGTTATATCTGTTACTCAGAAGAATTATTGGCACTTGCAGTGAGCAACAAATTTTTTACCCCCTTCATCCCCCCTCAAAATCTAAGGATATCTGATTTTGACACTCTTTGTCTCAATGTTTACAATCAGATTTATGAATGGTCTGAAAGGCATGCATTATTTAATGTATAAGGGTCCATTTAATATGAGACTCAGCACGGTGAACATTTGCAGATTTTCTAGGCAAGGGTTCACGATCTTCAAGGGATGTCCATCATCTCTTAGGGTTTATTGCAGCAACTAGCAATAGATGAAAGGCCTATGGATAACACGGAGAAGGCAATGGCACCCCACTCCAGTACTCTTGCCTGGAGAATCCCATGGATGGAGGAGCCTGGTAGGCTGCAGTCCATGGGGTCGCTGAGGGTCGTGCACGACTGGGTGACTTCACTTTCACTTTTCACTTTCATGCATTGGAGAAGGAATGGCAACCCACTCCAGTGTTCTTGCCTGGAGAATCCCAGGGACGGAGGAGCCTGGTGGGCTGCTGCCCATGGGGTCTCACAGAGTCGGAAACGACTGAAGCGACTTAGCAGCAGCAGCAGCAGCATGGACAGCACTAATTCTTCTTCATGAAGAGTAAAATCTCAGTCCTTTTTTTCACTGACCATGCCATAATTTTTTATTATTTTTAATTGAAGGATAATTGTTTTTGCAATCTTGTGTTGGTTTCTGCCATACAACATCAAGAATCAGGCATAACTATATATACAGAGAGAGGCAGGATATATATATATATATATATCCCCTCCTCTTGAGCCTCCCTTGCACTCTGCACGTCCATTCTCTACATCTGTGTCTCCATTCCTTCACTGCAAATTAGGTTAATCAGTACTGTTTTTCCAGATTATATAACTTTAATATAATATATTTGTTTTTCTCTTTCTGACTTACTCCACTCTGTATAAAAGGCTTTAGATTCATCCTCCTCTCTCCAACTGATTCAAATGCGTTCCCTCTTATGGTCAATATTCCATTGTACGTATGTACCACACACATACCCCAACTTCTTCACCCATTCACTGAACAGCACTAATTCTTACAGAGACAGTCAAGCTACTTTTCTGTCACTTGCACACCAAGGTTAAATACCCGTCATCTTAAGTTGCTCACCTTGAAAATGGTTAATTTTCTCACATGCCCTTAATATTTGTCCAAGCTATAAAACTGTCTCATTTCATTATTGTATGGATAACAGCAATAGAAGAGACTCTGCAATTTAAGCAACTGCAGTAACTGCTGTTTACTAAGTACTTAATAGTAAATTAATCTTCCTACCAATTCTACTAGGCAGATCCTATTATCTTTATTTCACAGATAAAGAAATAAAGGCTCAGAGAAATCACATGAATTGGAAAAAGGGAGACACAGCACATGTAGCAGAGGTCCATTTCCCATTCCCAATACTTATATTTCCCATTTTTGTCTTGCTCTGACACCCACAATTTAAAATACTGCTACCACAGGTGTACATGTATACCTGTGGTGGATTCATTTTGATATTTGGCAAAACGAATACAATTATGTAAAATTTTAAAATAAAATAAAATTTAAAAAAAAAAGAAAAAAATAATAAAATAAAATAAAATACTGCTACCAAAAAGCGTATGTATATTGTTTGATTAAACAAACGATAACGAAAAGTAATACACTGTGTGACTACAAGGATAGGAAATATGACATTAGCAAAGAAACCAAAGTAGTACATGGGTAATAAATGCTTCAAATAATATGCCTCATGGTTAGCATCATATTATTTAAAAATCCAAAGATGCACAAGCATTAAATTACTCAATACATCAAACTTTCTAGGAGTAAAAAATAATTTAAAAATTTGAGTCCTGAAATATCTAGTGAATAGTAAAATACTTTCTAATAGAAATCAGATAATGATTTTACTGCAATAATAGGTCTTCTTCAATTTTTCAAAGTATGATTTATTTCATTTAGTCGAGTTTCAAATTTGAAGATACCTAATGCAAATATCAAATCCTAATCTGTAATGCAATGTACATAATTAATGCCCAAATAGTTTATATTTTATAAAGCATCTTTGTAATTTTATGTGTTGGATTTTTAAAAAAAGAATACTAAGAAAGCTCTATGGAGATATAAGGGAGATAGAACTAAAAGTCCAGGTAATAAAAACTATGGTATAATTTGTCACTCTGGACATTCTGAACATATTAAGTGTGCTCCTGGGATGGTGTAAGAGAAACATTTATGCCAGGGCGTCAGATCAGAGATGCGCCCCTTTTTTGCCATGTACTACAGTCAGATTGGGGCTTCCCAGTGATGCTAGTGGAAAGCCACGTGCGAATGCAGAAGATGTAAGAGACGCAGGTTTGATCCCTGGGTGGGAAGATCCCCTGGAGAAGGGAATGGCAACCCTCTCCAGTATCCTTGCCTAGAGAATCCCATGGATAGAGGAACCTGGAAGGCTGCAGTCCATAGGGTCGCACAGAGTTGGACATGACTGACGCGACTTAGCACGCACATATGCACAGACAGATTCAGTTCTCAGGAAATCTGAGGATTTAGGGGAGTCTGCCTTGACATATCTTGTTCTATTTGAGTTCTTCTAGTCAACTTTCTGCTTCTTCACTCCACTCCCTCTGCTGAGATGTGTAACACGCCTCATCATTTCCAGATAATGTAACCAAATTTACCTTGCACTCTACTACATTTGTACATTAATCTTCTATACTAAAAATGATAACCTTCTGGAAAAGGGAATAACTCTGAGAATAAGAATCTCAAGTACTTGGGCAAAGTCTTGGGGGAAATGACCTTGCACACTTTCTGTGCCCCTTAAGTTGGCTTCCCATTCTGCCCACTCCTCCCGCCTCAGTACAATGGAGGACACCAGCAAGGGGTTATTCTAAGCTCTGAGATGCCCACAGGGACGAAGGTGACTGGACTCATGGGATCCAGAACTGGGATACTTACAAGGAGTCAAACGGCAAAAACAGAACCTGGTTTGCCCATGCTCCCTGAAAGAAGTTCATTAGCTTTTTTAGAACGCTAATATATTACACTAATGTGTAATGTATTACATAATAAGTAGGCTTCCCAGTTATGAGGGTTTGTAGGTATGATGATGAACTGGGGAGGGCTGAGGACAAGAACCTTCCGTTTAACAAGGTTGGTCAGAGCTTCCCTGGTGGCTCAGTGGTAAACAATCTGACTGTCAATGCAGGAGACATGGGTTCGATCCCTGATCCAAAAAGGCCCCCATAGCTGCGGGATAACTAAGCCTGTGTGCCGCAAATAATAAGCCTATTGAGCCTGCACTCTAGAGCCCAGGGGAACTACGGAGCTCACGTGCCACAGCTGCTGAAGCCTGCGTGCCCTAGAGCCTGCATGCCCTAGAGCCTGCATGCCCTAGAGCCTGCATGCCCTAGAGCCTGCGTGCCCTATAGCCTCTGTGCCCTAGAGCCTGCGTGCCCTAGAGCCTCTGTGCCCTAGAGCCTGCGTGCCCTAGAGCCTCTGTGCCCTAGAGCCTCTGTGCCCTAGAGCCTCTGTGCCCTGGAGCCTGCGTGCCCTAGAGCCTGCGTGCCCTAGAGCCTCTGTGCCCTAGAGCCTCTGTGCCCTAGAGCCTGTGCTCCACAACAGGAGGAGCCGCCATAACGAGAAGCCTACAAGCTGAAACTAGAGTGTAGCCCCTGCTCGCCACAATTAGAGAAAAGCCCACGCACAGCAAAGACCCAGCATGGCCAAAAATAAAACAAATAAATAAAAATTATTTTAAAAAATAAAAAGTTGCTCAGTAGCCTAAATTTAGTATTTGGAATATTCCCTACCTGAGTAGAAACAAGACAATCAGATTTAAGCTACTGGCTTATTAGTTACCCAACATAATTTTCCAAGAGAAAAACTGAAACAGTTGTTTCAAGGAATTCAAATAACAAAATAATGTTGAGTACACACTGACCTTACTGGTATGCACTTTTTGAAACCAAAAAGAAATAGAATGAAATACAAATTTTTACTCAATTTCACTTGTGAATGCATGCACTGCTTCCCCAACTTCAGAGCCATTCTTTTTATACATGATGAAAAGAAAAAAATAGAATTTAGAAGCCTCTTGAGAGTCCCTTGGATTGCCAGGAGATCAAACCAGTCAATCCGAAAGGAAATCAACCCTGAATATTCATTGGAAAAACTGATGCTGAAGCAGAAGCTCCAGTACTTTGGTCACCTGATGCAAAGAGTCGACTCACTGGAAAAAGACCTTGATGCTGAGAAAGATTGAGAGCAGGAGAAGGGGGCGACAGAGGATGAGATGGTTGCATGGCATCACTGACTCAATAGATGTGAGTCTGAGCAAACTCCAGGAGATGGTGAAGGACAGGGAAGCCTGGTGGGCTGCAGTTCACGGGGTCACAAAGAGTGGGACACAACTGAGCAACTGAACAGCAACAGTAAAATGGTTTTACTGCCTAAAGTAACATCTCAGACACTATCAGCATGAATTGTCTTAGTATCATTTGATAAGGCCAATGTAACTTTAAAAAAAAATGAGAGAGAGATGCAGACTGAAAAACTGATGGAGCTGATGAATCTTGAGCATAAGAGTCTTAGAGACAGATCACATCTGCAAGCTAAACAATAGAGAAAAATATGTTTCAAGTGGCATGCAGTAAAGACTCTGAGTTTGATAGGTATGATAAATAAACTTCTCTGCATCCTCTTTAGAAAGGTCACAAGTGACAAAAATTTCTGTATTAATGAGAAAATATCTATGAAATGTACTGGCTAGTCACATGGAGGCAGAACCTGTCTAAACCAATCAGGAAAATCCCCAGGAGTGTATACACACACTACCACTCAGCTAATTTCCCTCCTGCGTTCTCTTGTTTGTCTAGGAAAACACGCCAACAAAGGAGTCAAGTGCAAGATTCATTTTAAATAGGAGAGGGGCAAGGTGAATGGCTTGAAGCTTAAAATCCAGGAGGGTGTTTTTCCTATTCCCCCTGGATATCTGCCCCCTAAGCTGGGTAATTCTATCTGACAATTAAAATATCACATGGCATTATTCTAATGACTATGTGAATTTCATCAATCTTTGGGGTAATTCCATTTCAATCTGGGTTTTAAAGCACCTCTAGGAAAGAGTGGGCTGTTTAATTAGCTGCCTTGATTTCTTTGTCTGATTCAAATCGTTATAAGCAGATCAGCAGATGATGCCAAGGATACAAAAGACATGTTCTCAACAAGCAAATGCAGGCCCCACATCTTGGCCAGAAATTCACTATTCAGACTACCTCTGAACATCCAACACAGTATGAATTGACACATGGATTTCACTCTTTCGTTGTTAATCTTTCACTTTCTAGATATGGAAAATTATTTTGTTATAATAGAAATAGGATGAAAAGGTTCAAAAGAAAACTGGACAGGTGCTGAGACTAGGTGTCAAATTTTTAAAACACTGGAATGACTTCATGAAATAACCATATTTCTCAAAATACAGAAAAAGGAAAGGCTTTATAATATTCACTATAATGCATAGTAGGGAATCATTACCAACTAAATGAAAGTTCTAATGCAAAATATGGAGAAAGTCAGGTGTTATCTGATTTCCTATCTCAACATTAGAAATTCTCATTTAGGAATCCATTCACTGTGCCATCTGTATAAGACAATCTTAATTTGGCATAATATTATTCTGACTGTTATACACCTGCCTGTTCTCTGGACTATGAAAGAAAAATAGCAATTTTTCAACCATAATAATCCTCAAGTCTTTTTAATTAATACAGATATTTAGATACAAAATAAAAAGGCTTTACATCAAAAGAATTTCAGATGCTTCAGAGAATAAGGCAGAGAATTCAGAATTACTTTGGATATCTTTGATTACAGTTCTGTAAAAAAAAAAAAAAGACAAATGTGTTTTTAGAAAAAAATCATCTAGAAAAGTCATTACGATAACATGGAAATGAAGGTAATTACATAAAAAATACAGGAAGATCCAGGGTTGTCATGGTAATAAGATGTAAGCATCTACATTTCTGGATATGAGCTGGAGACAGCATCAATTAATCTTTTTTTTAAAGATGAATCTCAATTTTCAGTCTCTCATGCTTGCCATTTTTTAAAGAACACACGAAAACCTGAATGAAAGAGATTTAGACTGTCACGGTCGCTTTTTAGAAAACCAATCAATCTGTAAATCACTGAGGATTATACAGTGAAGAACTTTAGGTTCTGTCTTCAACTCAACTATGATAGTCAACACCCAATAAAATTCATAGTGAATGGTTTGTAAAGGGGAGAAAAATGAACTACCCTCCCCCCAAATTCTTACAAACCAATTATCATGTTCTAGCAATTGGTTGTTATGCCTTTAATCATCATAAATATTTATAACAAGGCCAGTGTCCTCAGGCTTTCCATTCAGGTTTTAAATTGCCCTCTAAGTAATTAACTGCTAAAATTACCCATTTGTCTAAAATTGATATTATGCTACAATACAGACCATTAGTTAATAGTGAATATTTATTTCAGAACCATATTGCAAACAGACTCAGTTTGTAGGCCATTAAAGCAGCAGAGTGACTACAGAAATTTAGTTAACACTGAAACAATCTTTTTTCTGATGTGCTTATTCCAAAGCTTACAAGGAATATATAGCACAAAAGATAAAACTTTAACAGATGTTTTGCTGGGATTTAGTACAAAATTACCATAGACTACTCTGTGGCTTATTATGAAATCACTAGCTATGTACTCTTTCCTTTGTTCCTTTCTACCCCCTCATTCCTCAGTGATACATCACCTTTGTAACGCTTGCAAGCTGACCTGATTTACTGTAAAGAAAAATCGCCTGAATTCTTAGATGCATGGTATCCCAGCTTTTTACAATAAACAAGTTATACGAAATCTAAACAAAGATATGCACATTTTTATAATCCGAGAGAAATGTTTAAAATATTTCTCCATATCATCATGCCACATAGTGATGAGAGCAAAAGTCAAAACTGTCAAATTTAGAAGCAAGATTTGATCAGTATGTTTTCCTTCTGTTCACCATAATCAATATCTTCTATTTATCACATCCAACCCTTTAATAATCCATGAAGTATTTAACCAGATGCAGAGCTTCAGAGTTATTGCAAGAACTTGCTCTTTTAAAGACAATCGTTTATCTCACCTTGATTTCACACCCTGCATTTATAGAGACCCATTAAAAGATCTTATTTTAGCTCAGCTGTTTTTCTTTATCAGCATCCAGCACAGCATTATGAACAGCTGTTAACTTAGTAAATATTATTCTTAGGTTCTTCATTTTGCATTCAGAAATCTTAAGTGACAATAAATATCACCACATGAAAAAAATAGGTTAATCCATCACACAGAAATACCCATGGGACCTCTACCACTGTGTCATAGTCAGGCTTCTTTGAGAATAATTTCACCTGCAGTGCAGATCCTACATGGAGCTCTGGAGGAGGGCACTGTCTCTGTGCAGACAAACTGTGAAGAAATGCCAGTGCGTAATTAGCTGAGTGGCCCCCCATGGAAAGCAACGTGGTGATAAGGGCTGTCTGCTTCCATGCACTGCAATTCAGATGCCAAAACACAGGCATTAACAAGATGCATTCTATTTTTTTTAACTTCCCGTACCCTCAGAGAAGGTAGGACTATTATCTTCACTATGAAAATGCTGACAAACCTATGTGACTGAGAGCACATAAAGTCACAAATAAAACGCTAATTGCAGTAATTTAATAAATGACCCATGCAATGTAAGGAAAAGAACATTGGACAAAGAGTCAAAATGCTCTGACAAAATGATGTTGATCTTTATTTTATATCAAATGTGGCAGTTGAAATGGAAGACTGTTTTAGGATGCTAATCCTGGAATGAGGCTGGCCATAGCAGAATCCTAAAGAGCTGTTTGTCTTTTTTTAACTATGTAATACATCAACATGTAATATTGATTACATATTACAATAATACATATTGATTATAATACTGTATTATCATCATGTAAATGTTATTTGCAGCTGAGCCATTACGTTTCATATAAATACTTTTCTCTACTGCACAATAATTTGTTTTTCCTGGTGTAACAATCTAGATCTTTTGTTGGTTGGTTGGTTTGCTGTTGTTGAGTTTTCTTTGGGGTTATCACTAATTCAACACCAAATTCTTCTTCCATCTTGTGCCTGAGTGCTCAGTCACTGATCTGTGTCTGACTCTTTGCTACCCCGTGGACTGGAGCCCACCAGACTCCTCTGTCCATGGGATTCTCCTGGAGTGGGTTGCCATTTCCTCCTCCAGGGGATCTTCCTGACCCAGGGATCAAATACGCATCTCTTGTGGCTCCTGCACTGGCTAATTCTTCACTACTGAGGTGCCGGGGAAGCCCCTTCCAACTTGTAAATCTGCTCAAACACATTTGATATTCTATCTGACAATTTCATCTTAGAAATCTCGCCTGGAGTCTTCTGACCTGTGCGATTGGACTGACGGGTTACTCTTCCAGCCTGATGCACCACTGTTATACTGGGATTCTTTTCATCATCTCAAGGATCTCCACCCCTCTTTAGAGGTAGCCTCTACTGCCAGGTTTCCTTTTCTTCTCTGCCTTGGTTTATTCCCTGAGTTACAGGGTGGAGTATATCTTCAAGTCGTTTTCTGAGAAAGGATGCAAGGTATGCAAAATTTTCAACTCCTTGAACATCTGAAAATAATTATTCTGCTTTCACACTTCATTGATAGTTTGCATATTATACTAGATTGGACAATTTTACATCAGAATTGTCAAGTCATTGTCCCACTTCCGTCTCCCTTCTAGGGCTGCTGCTGAAGTCCAAATGGTGAAGGTTTAGTTCCTAAGTCATGTCCAACTCTGCGACCCCATAAACTATAGCCCTCCAGGCTCCTCTATCCCTGGGATTTTCCAGGCAAGAATACTGGAGTGGGTTGCCATTGCTTTCTCCAGGGGATCTTCTTGACTCAGGGATTAAACCCGAACGACTGCATTGCAAGCCGTCTCCTGCATTGCAAGTGGATTCTTCACCAACTGAGCCACCAGGAAAAACCCCCTAAATGGTGACGACGCCACTGTAATTATTGATTCTGAGCAGTAAATCTGTTTCCTTTTGGTAGGATCTGTCTTTGAAATCATGTTCAGAAATTCTGCAATAATAAATACTACTGTTCTTCTATTTTCATTAAATGTTCTGGGCATTTAAAAGATCTGTTTAATCTTGAAGTTCACATCCTTCACATCTAGAAGAAGCATATTTCAAAGTTTATTATTTTAATAACTCCATCCTATTTTCTCCAATTATTCAGATGGCCCATCTCCTGAAGTGGATTCTAAATTTTTTTAATACTTCTTGTCTCATGTTTCAGATTTCTATTTTATGCTCTACTTTGTGCATAAGCATAAGTTGGTACAATTCTCCAACTTTTTCTTCCATCCATTTTTACGACTGTTGTTTATTTTATTATATTAGTAATTGCTTCATTTTATTTTAGAAAGTACAAAGAAGAAAAGTGGAAGAAAGTAGACTTTGCTTAACTTAAATAGTGAAAATAGAAACCTGAAGGGGAATATAAAATACAAAAGCAAATTTCAAAGTTTACCTACAGCAATGATGTAAAGTGCATCCTAAGTAATCCTGTTTCCCATTTAAAAATTACTGTTGTTGTTTTTAATTTCTGTCATCGTATTTTTAATTTCCAAAGCTACCTCATGTTCACTGATTTATCCTGTTTAAAATAACAGGAGATAGTGAAGGACAGGGAGGCCTAGTGTGCTGCAGTCCATGGGGTTGCGAAGAGTCAGACACGATTTAGTGACTGAACAACAACAAAAGTAATGCAGCATTGTGCTTTACAGGTGTATGACTCTCTTTTGCCTCTTAGATATTATTATTCATAATTTTTTGATGCTTCTTTCTGTGTCTAATCAAAACAAACCAACCTTGCTTCCTCTGAGTCACTTATTTGACAAGGGGGGGCCTTTGCTGTAGCGTTACCTAGATCCTTTAGGTCCGTTCTCTTGGACTGACCCGATGCCCCATAAAAGACGCTTTCAGTCTTCAGGCCTGGGTCTGAGACCTGTTTTATGAAGCTCCCATATCCCCTCCTACCTGCCCAGCCCCTGCTGTTCTCTGGGACACCCCAGCAGCCAACTGGCTGGCAGAGCGACTGCTGTTGAGGCAGCCAGGCTGCGGGGCTGTGAGAGAGCACAGGCCCTCACCACCACCAGCGCTCCAGGCTACAGGCAAACGCCTACAGGCCACAGGAAAGCAGCTGATGCTGGGGCTTGTGCGAGGAGCCAGGCCTCTCAGCCCTGGCCTGAGCAAATGCCCACCATCTCCTACTTAAGAGAAAGTCACTCATGGACTATATACGGTCCACTGAATTCTCCAGGCCAGTATACTGGAGTGGGAGCCTTTCCCTTCTCCAGGGGATCTTTCCAACCCACAGGTCTCCCCCATTGCAGGCAGACTCTTTACCAGCTAAGCCACAAGGGAAGCCCATTTCCTCCTTAGGGTGCTTTTAAAATTTTGATTCTGGGAAAAGAAAAGAGACTATATGTGTGTGTGTGTGTGTGTGTGCTCAGTTGCTCAGTCATGTCCAATTCTTTATGACCCCATGGACTGCAGTCTGCCAGGCTTCTCTGTCCACAGGATTCTCCAGGCAAAAATACTAGAGTAGGTTGCCATTTCCTACACCAGGGAATCTTCCCATCTCAGGGATAGATTCCATATATCCTGAATTGGCAGGCGGACTCTTTACCACTGAGCCAGCAGGGAAGCCCACGTATAGATATATATACATACACACACATACATATATGTATATTTTTTTAATTTCACAGATGACTATGCTATGGAGCCCAGTTTGAAGACCTCTTCGATGCCAACCAAAATTTCTTGCCCCCTTAAGTATTCCAAGAACTGGGACAATCAAGAATATTTTGGCAAATCCTCAAAGAAGCCAAGACCTCAATAGCTATGGGGAAAGGGATACTTAGATATCAATACCTATTGCTGCCTCTCATATTTGGAAAGCTATACATACTAAATATTTGAATGATGTATATATACATATCGGAGAAGGCAACGGCACCCCACTCCAGTACTCTTGCCTGGAAAATCCCATGGACGGAGGAGCCTGGTGGGCCGCAGTCCATGGGGTCGCACAGAGTCGGACACGACTGAGTGACTTCACTTTCACTTTTCACTTTCATGCACTGGAGAAGGAAATGGCAACCCACTCCAATGTTCTTGCCTGGAGAATCCCAGGGACGGGGGAGCCTGGTGGGCCGCAGTCCATGGGGTCGCACAGAGTCGGACACGACTGAAGTGACTCAGCATAGCATATATACATATACTAAGTATATGATGACAGATCATGGGGTGAAAGAAAAGCTTACAAAACGGGCAAGAATTATTGAAACACAATTTCAAGCAGTGCAGCCTAGTAACCGAAAATCAGTAACCTATAAGCTCAATCTCTCCATGACTATCAAGAAATTAAGGAAAAATGTAATGTAATGGAAAAAGCAGAACTTACTACAAAGGCTACAGAAATCACCAGTGATGCCAGCCTGAGCTGAAAACAACAATGCTCTGTGGGAAGAGCTCTCTTTCTCTGCTTCACAGATAAAGTTTTCCACCAATTCTTACCCATAACTAATGAGCCATGAAATTAAAAGATGCTTGCTCCTTGGAAGGAAAGCTATACCAAACCTAGACAGCATATTCAAAAGCAGAGATATCATTTTGCCAACAAAGGTCCATGTAGTCAAAGCTATAGTGTTTGCAGTAGTCTTATACAGATGTGAGAGCTGGACCATAAAGAAGACTGAGCCAAAGAACTGATGCTTTCGAACTGTGGTGTTGGAGAAGACTCTTGAGAGTCCCTTGGACTGCAAGGAGATCAAACCAGTCCATCCTAAAGGAAATCAGTCCTGAATATTCATTGGGAGGACTAATGCTGAAGCAGAAGCTCCAGTACTTTGGCCACCTGATGCGAAGAGCTGACTAACGGAAAAGACCCTGATGCTGGGAAAGATTGAGGGCAAGAAAAGGGGGCAATAGAGGATGAGATGGTTGGATGGCATCATCGACTCAGTGGACATGAGTCTAAGCAAACTCCAGGAGATAGTGAAGGACAGGAAAGCCTGGCGTGCTGCGGTCCAGGGGGTCACAAAGAGTCAGACATGGCTAAGTGACTAAATAACAACAAAGTGTTGGTGAGAAGACCAAACCAGGATAATGGAAATCCAGTGATGCCTGTGTTCTTCGCAAAGGCTGAGTCAGCTCTTTAATCTCAATCCTGTCACTGAATTTAAAGTCGGGAGGTCAAAGTTAGCTCAGAGTAGCCTCTGATTTCCACTGATTCTAGTAGGTCCTGGGCTTTCACTAGCTGGGCTCTCTGCAGATTACCTGGGCTGAAGTGGAAGATAGGAGTAAGGAGGTACCATACTGTTGATTTTGAACCCAATGAACCCTAAAAAGAGAACATTAAATGTAGTAATGAGACGACTTGAGATGTTTGGGTGTTAAAAAAAAATTGCGGTCATTAAACATTCAGTTCAGTTCAGTTGCTCAGTCGTGTCCGACTCTTTGTGACCCCATGAATTGCAGCACACCAGGCCTCCCTGTCCATCACCAACTCCCGGAGTTTACTCAAACTCATGTCCATCGAGTCAGTGATGTTTGATGTTAAAAAAAAATTGCGGTCATTAAACATTAGTACTGTAATTAATAATATCCCAGAGTTTACTCAAACTAATGTCCATCGAGTCGGTGATGTTGATGTGAAAAAAAACTGCGGTCATTAAACATTCATATTGTAATTAATAATACTATTAATTAGTATTAAACAAGATTAATAAAAAAATCTCTTAGCCTGTTAAAATTTCTTGCCCAGTGCAACCACTAAAAATCTATGTCAATGAATACACGTTTAAGAAAAGCGAATAGTCAAAAAACTGAATCTAAATAAAAATTTAATAAAACAAAAAATCACAACAATGAAAAAGGACGTATATGAAAAAAGTCAACAAATACTTCAAGTACCATACTGATTCTAGTATTTATTTTAAAAAGAATGTCTTGCCAGAGTTCCTACAGTTTCCCACACTTTAAAATTGTATAACAAAAGTGATCATCTTAAAAAGCACCATCATTAATGTTACAACTATTAAAAATAGCCTTCAATTTATTAAGAAAAGAACAATGCAATAGAAAATTGAACAATATATAAGAACAGGCAAATTGTAATGGCAGAATCACAAATGGTCAAGAAACATGAAGATGCCCAGTGTCACTAGCAGCCAAGAAAATGCCAATGTAAAAACATTTCATTTTCACTCGTCAGAATGGCAAAAGTTTTAATGACTGGTTAGTCAGTCCTAGGGAATGTAGAGAAAAAATCCTTCTGTCATTTACTACCACGTGGGCAAATGTTTCAATTAAATTCATTACAACTGACATCACATCTCTAATTAATAAAGAAAACCCATTAACTAGATATCAAGAAAATAAGAAACTATATACAATAAAATATTATTTTTATAAAGCAAAAAGAAATGAACACATGTAACGCTATATGTGAAATCTACCTCTACTAGCAAAGGGAAAAGTACAACAGAAAAACCATGCCACACTGCAAGAAAGGTGCAGATAATGAATGGGATGAAAAGGAGACAAATAATGATACTTCAAATGCATTTATATCACTAAATGGGTTCTCAGGATCCTGAAATGTAGCCATTTCAAAACTAAAATGTAAGCACATCATTAAGCCCACTGATAAACTTTAGTATCTTCTAACTCCCTAACATATGCCAAGAAAAGAATCTCCTCTTTTAAGTTTGAAATATGGGGAAAATTTTCCAAAATAGTTGCTAGGTCAAAACTTAGAAAAGCTTAATTGTTTTTACACATACTAATCCAATATCTGGTAAAAGAAATAAAAGAAAACTGAAGGAAAAATCATTTTTATCTGTTTATACAAACAAATGAAAAAATATGCACCATGAACTCATCATAACACTGTTTTGGATCATAATAATACATTATCTTGAAACCAATTGGTATTTCAGTATGGAGCGCTAAGCTAGAGCGACTGGAGATTCCTCTCTACTGAAAACATAGTTTTGGCAGGATTCCAGTAGATCCCTCTCATTACTGGCAAATGCTTCTCCATGAAGGAAAAATAGGGTACAGTTTAAATAATAATAGTCCAATGAAAATATTTAATGCCCAAGCATGGCTTTCATTGTCAAATCAATGACTATGGTTCACTTCAGAATCACTTCTCTTCACACAATTAAAAAAAAAAATTATAGTAGAGAGATTAGCTTTTGGCTCAAAAAATGCACATGAAGAATGCTAAGCCTCGACTTAAAAGATCTTTTCCTACCTTCACATTATCTGGGTGCAGCCCCCCAGGGTGCTTGTCCATGTACTGACATAAATCAGTATGCTAGAAGGAAAAAAGGAAAATGTATTAACATCCCTTTGGCTATAAAACAATGAATCAATATTTTTCTGTTTCAAAGTCATCACTACTTTCTGAACTAAGCAAATATAAGGCAAGTGGGTGGATTTTTTAGTGTATGCAGTTGCACGCTCCTCCACCCTCCATATTAACCACAGCTGAATCATTACTCCAGATTCTATCTTACGTTAAACATATCTGTGCATTAGAAAGAATTTATGTCCACAATTTGTTAATCTGTTAAATGCCTAATTCTCACATTGAATATGTATCTCTTAAGTGGAATAAGAAGAAAACTTACCTAAAATATATATACTTTAACTTCAACTAAAAGCACATATGCATACAGTTAACCAATCCAAATACAATTTCACTTACCTGCATTTTTCAAGTGGAAATGAAGGTGATGGTTATTTATTTTGTATGACATGTAAATATTACAAACAGATCATTCTAATAAAATTAATCATTGGATGTATTTACTTTTTCATAACTATATTCATTAAAAGATAATTTTCAGATTCTCAGCACTCCTGAATATATTTGAAAAAATACTGATTTTATAAAACTTTATAATGATTTACTTTCTAAATCAATGCAAATACTTCCAAAATTATAAATTAAGACAAATACATCCAGATTTATTTTAAAAAGAAATATCCCTAGATAGCAACTTATACTGTAATTTTTCCAAATATCCCAAGTTGAATTTGCATACAATTGTATATTTTCTTTTTAATGCTTTTTCTGTTTATATTATGAGCTACATAAAATTTCTAAAGAAACATGTAGAGTTGTTATATAAATTTTCCTAATCTTATTTATTGGCGGTAACAATTTTATGATTTAATCACTCTGTAAAAACCAGTGACCGTGATTATTTATGCCCCATTATCAGGTTTCAATTGTTGAGGAATTATAAGCTTTTGACACATTCATAAAGCTGTACGTGGTTGTAGCCATGATGATAACAGTTCAGATTCCTTTACTGAGTTTTTATTGCATGCCAGCTGGTAACTGCTGAGAATACAGTGCAGAATTTAGCATTCATTCACTGTTCACCATGTATTTCTCGGCTCATTATTTTCCAGGCACTACACCAGTCATTTTATTGCTGTTGTTCAGTTGTTAGATCACGTTCCACTCTTTACTACGCCATGGACTACAGCATGCCAGGCCTCCCTGTCCTTCACTATCTTCCGGAGTTTCCCCAGACTCATGTCCGTTGAGTGAGCGATGCTATCTAACCATGCCATCTTCTGCTGCCCTCTTCTTCTTTGCCTTCAATCTTTCCCAGAATCTTTTCCAATGAGTTGGCTCTTCGCATCAGGAGGCCAAAGAAAGCTCTGGAGTTTAGTGACACTAGTCAGTAAGGATACAGAATTCAAGCAAACAGATGTAGGTGGAAAAAAACCAGGATGTGTGTAATGACTGTACAGTAAGTTGTACATTAGGAATATTACTGGGCACTGTTCGAGGACATAGAGGGGGGCACTTAATGCCTGCTAAAAACAGGCCACAGTAAGTGATACTTTCAAATAAGATCTGAATAGAGAACGAAAAAGGTCAGCCATGGAGAACAAAGGGAAAGAACATGGGATAGAAGAAATGGTCTTGGATATATTCTAAGGCTGTATTGCCTTTCTCTTTTCCACACACTGAGGACAAAAACTATATACTTAAAAAATTTTTTATTTCGTACTGGGGCATAGCCGATTAACAATGCTGTAACAGGACATATAAAATGGTCCGTGAAAAAGTACTTTTTAATATATAACATGATATACAACTATAATGTGCTCATTGTCTCACACATAATAAACTGGTGAATAGAAAGTACATCCAATCATAACAATAATTACATAAACATATGTTAAAATCTCTTTAAAAATGTAAATTTTCAGTTTACACAACAAAATCAAACTCACACTCGTTCCAAGATAAAGGCTAAATATAATAAACAACAAAAAATAACAGAAAATCTGAAAGTAAAGGAATGATACATCATATTATATATTATATATTGATTTTATTTGTATTTTATGATATTTATACTGGCAAATACCAATAAAAAGCAAAGAGCAACTTATCAATGTAAATGTTAAACATAACAGAATTCAAAGAAAATGGATTAAACATTTATTCAGCTAGCAACATGGCATATCACTATAAAGCAAATACTGATCAAAATAAAAGAAGCAGCTCAAATTTTCACAAAATCTTGAAGGTTACTTCTTTAAAAAAAGAAAATCAACCAATGAAATTGACAAAAAAATTAAAAAGTAAAAAGGAGGTTATATAAAGGATATGAATAACAGCTAAAAAGCATGTTTAATTTTACGCCCAATAAACTTATGCTACATATGCTTTAAGAAGTGAAATGATGTTAGGGACAAAGCTTCCATTGCACTTTCTACTTGACATATATGCATTAAATGCAAATTGTGCATAAATAAATGACACAGTCTCTGCTTTCAGAGAACTCAAACGTTCTGTGGATTTTAATATACCTGTGAAATTACTGTAACTTTTTTCAAAGAATAAAGCATTCAAGCATTTTGTTTGAAACCAAACAAACAAACAAAATCCCCACTTAACTATGAGGATGGAAATATATCAGGAACGGGGGGAAAAGTTCCTGATTCTCATGTATACCTCATATCCTTCTGTGTATATATGCATGCCCAGTGATACTGCAACACAAATAACAAGGAGGCTTCTCCAGAAATGGGATCTTGGGAAATTTCAAAAAGATTTTTCCCAAACCTTTAAAAATTTTAAATTTGTATTCCCTCAGCTGTATGGTGGAGAAGGCAATGGCAACCCACTCCAGTACTCTTGCCTGGAAAATCCCATGGGCGGAAGAGCCTGGTAGGCTGCAGTCCATGGGGTCTCGAAGAGTCGGACACGACTGAGCAACTTCACTTTCACTTTTCACTTTCCTGCATTGGAGAAGGAAATGGCAACCCACTCCAGTGTTCTTGCCTGCAGAATCCCAGGGACGGGGGAGCCTGGTAGGCTGCCGTCTATGCGGTCGCACAGAATCGGACACGACTGAAGCAACTTAGCAGCAGCAGCAGCTGTATGGCATGAACATGTATGTATGCACACACACATGGCTGTCACTAGCCATGTAGCTGTAGGCGGGTCATATAACCTCTGGGTATCAGTGTCTTCATCTGTGTTATGGGGATAATCCTAGCACACCTACTGCATATGGATATTGTGAAAATTACTATGTAAATCTCCATAATGCCCAGCACGGGGTAGCTGCTACAGGTGATGATGAGGATAATGATGGTGATGAAGATTTTCTGTAGTGTACGAAGGGATATTTTGGAGGACTGCAATTCAAAATGAAATGCTAAATACCGTTTGAGAACTGGAACTCTTAGGCATAACATTTCATTCTTATTATATGTGTTCTTCCTGTCTATACGTCCAGACATTCTCATTCATACTCCACAGCTCTCCGTACACAACCTATGAGACTGCTTCCAGCAAATACATCATTAATCTCAGATTGCTCTCAGTGATTAGGGGCAAGAATCTAGAGAACCTCAAATGGAGGAAAAGACAAAAGGTGGTATAAGGTCTTGTATCCTGGCAAACTTCCATTTTACCTTAATTAAAAACTTTCTCCCCCTCCTCTTTTTTTTAATATACAATACTATGCCTGGAACTACATTCAGTTCAGTTCAGTTCAGTCACTCAGTCATGTCCGACTCTTTGCGACCCCATGAGTCGCAGCACGCCAGGCCTCCCTGTCCATCACCAACTCCCGGAGTTCACTCAGACTCACGTCCATTGAGTCAGTGATACCATCCAGCTATCTCATCCTCTGTCGTCCCCTTCTCCTCCTGCCCCCAATCCCTCCCAGCATCAGAGTCTTTTCCAATGAGTCAACTCTTCACATGAGGTGGCCAAAGTACTGGAGGTTCAGCTTCAGCATCATTCCTTCCAAAGAAATCCCAGGGCTGATCTCCTTCAGAATAGACTGGTTGGATCTCCTTGCAGTCCAAGGGACTCTCAAGAGTCTTCTCCAACACCACAGTTCAAAAGCATCAATTCTTTAGTGCTCAGCCTTCTTCACAGTCCAACTATATTAGACGTGCCTAAATTACAAATATCATTAAATCTCTTCATTTTAACTTCTCTCCTTCATTCAACTCACTGGATTATGTGACCCTTGTGACTTTTCCTGGTCTAGAAATAACAGAAGTAACCTTAACAATCACGCCGGGAGGTAATTCTCTGTTATTACACTTTTGAAAGCCATCCTACACATACAAGTTCTGAACAGAAGGCCCCTGTGGCACGTGACCAACAGATCACTCTCCACCGATGAGACACGCATAGTCTCAGATCCATCTGGCCTGATCTCTGGCCATTTCTTGGTCCAAAAATAAAAGGAATATCTTTAGACTAGGTGCCTGGTAACTATAGACCAAACCCAGTCACTCTTCCGCCCCCCAGTCTCTATCTTGGCTCGTGGCTAGCATCTCTTCTGGCCTGCACTACATTATGCTCCACTTCATCTTCCTGCATCTCCCTCTCATTCACTCTACAACTGCTGCTGTTCTTCTGGGCAACGCTTTTAGAAGTACTTGTGTCTGACAGGTTTATACCTGAATGCCTAAGAATACTTCGCCAGTCTTCCCTCTAGAGTGTGTGATTTGAAATGAAGCTATCAAGTGTGGCTAGATCTGTACACCACGCAGAAGAGTGAGAGCAGAAAGAAGCTGGAGGGTTCAATCCCCACACTTGCATACATTTCTTTTAAGATCAGGTTCCTCTTTCCTCATTGTTGATTATCCATCAAGTAGCATTTATTTAAGGTTCCCAGGTGGCTCCAGCGGTAAATGCAGGAGACATAAGTAAGACACGCAGGTTTGATCCCTGGGTGGAGAAGATCCCCTGGAAGAGGAAATGGCAACACACTCCAGTATTCTTGCCTGGAGAACCCCATGGACAGAGGAGCCTGGTGGGCTGCAGTCCATGGGGGTCACAAAAGAATCGGACATGACGGAAGCGACTTGGCATGCGTGTACGCAGCATTTATTATAGGATTTACAAAGGTGCATGAGTGTTTCAAGGGGAAGGAATTTGAAGAACATATCTGAAACCATAATCCCCTGAACATAAACGTTTTCTGTGAAAGAACCACATTTACAGTTTGGGTTTCTCCATCTTGACTTCATTACACTGTGGCAGGATCAGTTTAGAAGGCAGAAGACAGATATTTCTTTGTAAAAAAGCAGCATATAGAAAGACCATAAAATACTGAAGAAAAGGCTTTTTCCTCATAAGCACTTTCACACAGCAGAGTCTCAGTTAATTTCAATCATATGTAGACTGGAGAACTAGATGACCAACAGAACACACCCATGAAACTTAAAGAGAAAGACATGAAAGGAGACTGCAAAGATAAATTATAAATATGATGACAGTTTTAAACAGGCCTGAGTGGAGAACATCCCTTCAAAAGATAACCAGAAAAAAAAAAAAAATCCAGCCAAAGAAAAAGATGAGAAACAAGCTGGACTATGACATTCACCTTTTCCTGTTTTCCATTCTCCATTCCTTGTTGTCGTTCAGTCACTCAGTCGTGTGCGACTCTTTGTGACTGCATGGACTGCAGCATGCCAGGCATCCCTGTCCATCACCAACTCCTAGAGCTTGCTCAAACTCAGATCCATCGAGTGGGTAATGCCATCCAACCATCTCATCCTCTGTCATCCCCTTCTCCTCCTGTTCAATCTTTCCCAGCATCAGGGTCTTTTCTAGTGAGTCAGCTCTTTGCATCAGGTGGCCAAACTACTGGAGCTTCAGCTTCAGCGTCAGTCCTTCCAGTGAACATTCAGGATTGATCTCCTTTAGGATGGACTGGTTGGATCTCCTTGCACTCCAAGGGTCTCTCAAGAGTCTTCTCCAACACCACAGTTCAAAAGCATCAATTCTTTGGTGTTCAGCCTCTTTCATGGTCTACCTCTCACATCCATACATGACTACCAGAAAAACCATAGCTTTGACTAGACAGACCTTGGTTGGCAAAGTAATGTCTCTGCTTTTTAATATTCTGTCTAGGTTGGTCATAGCTTTTCTTCCAAGGAGCAAATGTCTTTTAATTTCATGGCTGCAGTCACCATCTGCAGTGATTTTGGAGTCCAAGAAAATAAAGTCAGTCACTGTTTCCATTGTTTCCCCATCTATTTGCCATGAAGTGATGGGACCGGATGCCATGATCTTAGTTTTTGGAATGTTGAGCTTTAAGCCAGCTTTTTCATTCTCCTCTTTCACCTTCATCAAGAGGCTCTTTAGTTTCTCTTTGCTTTCTGCCATAAAGGTGGTGTCATCTGCATATCTGAGGTTATTGATATTTCTCCCAGCAATCTTGATTCTAGCTTGTGCTTCATCCAGCCCAGCATTTCGCATGGACTCTGCATATAAGTTAAATAAGCAAGGTGACAATATACAGCTTTGATGTACTATTTTCCCAGTTTTGAACCAGTCTGTTGTTCCATGTGTGGTTCTAACTGTTGCTTCTTGACCTGAATACAGATTTCACAGGAGGCAGGTTGCTACTAAGCTGCTTCAGTCATGTCCGACTCTGTGCGACCCCATAGATGGCAGCCCACCAGGCTCCCCCATCCCTGGGATTCTCTAGGCAAGAACACTGGAGTGGGTTGCCATTTCCTTCTCCAATGCATGAAAGTGAAAAGTGAAAGTGAAGTCACTCTGTCGTGTCCGACTCTTCGCGAACCCATGGACTGCAGCCTACCAGGCTCCTCCGTCCATGGGATTTTCTAGGCAAGAGTACTGGAGTGGGGTGCCATCGGTTAGGTGGTATGATATTCCCACCTATTTAATAATTTTCCACAGTTTGTTGTGGTACACACAGTCAAAGACTTTAGCGTAATCAGTGAAACAGAAGTAGATGTTTTCCTGGAATTCTCCATTCCTTACTCCTTTTAAAACTGACTTTGGGTGAGGGAAAAGAAGTAACATGCTTTCACTGAACACCACTGGTAAAAAGCTCTCAGAAGACCCCAGAGTCAGACAAGCTTTTGGACATGAAAGCTGACCAGGGAAGAAACAAGTATAAGTCAATTATTAAGTAGGCTTCATCATTTAGTATGTGTTTGAAAGTGAAAATGTTAGTTCACTCAGTCGTGTCCAACTCTGTGATCCCAGGCACAGTAGTCAACCAGGCTCCTCTGTCCATGGGATTCTCCAGGCAAGAATACTGGGGTGGGTTGCCATTTCCTTCTCCAGGGGATCTTCTTGACCCAGGGAACAAACCCAGGTCTCCTGCATTGCAGGCAGATTCTTTACCATCTGAGCTACCAGGGGAGCTGTTAGTATGGGTTTATGTTTCTTTGTAATCAATGTATTATCAATGAAATGAGGTTTTCCAATTACTTTTCCTTGAAAAGATCAAACTTCTTATTCAAGAGATGCCAAGTTCCTCAGAGAAATTATGCTTTAATATCAGCAATGAATTTCAGACTGCCTTTACTCATTAAGCAGGAATCTAAATAGAGCACCTTCCCCAACACACTCTTTCCCCCCACCCTCTTATGTTAAGCATGGTGTCAACAATATTTGTCAGCTAATTTTTGATATTTTTCAGAAGCACTGCCAAAATGTGATATTGAAAGTAGCACAGCCCTATTTTTAGCATCTAGGCTAAAAATAAGGAAGTCTTTCCATGGGGATAACCAACAGAAATCCTCATTTTGAAGTTCTGCCACACACACCCTCCATATTCTTGACTTCTTTTCATGTTAGTGTTCCATCTTGACAGCAAGACAGAAGTCAGTATATTCAGGATTCATGTAATCTTATAGCATTAAAAAAAAAAAAAAACTGCTTCACAATAGTAGGAATACTGGAAAGATTCCAGAGATAATAAAACTAATTCTGAATTTCTTTCTTCTTGAGGAATAGGCTTATTTTACATTTAAATACCACAGTTCATTCATGTTAATGTATGGCAAATTCATGCTGATATATGGCAGAAACCAATACAATATTGTAAAGTAATTATCCTCCAAATAAAAATGAATTAATTTAAAAAACAAGCATCACACCTCAGCTATACTTTTATTTGGAAATCAATGAATACTCGTTTAAAAAAAATGAAACATTAAATGAAAACCTGAATTTTTAAGAAAACAAAAAGATGGGGGGTAACTTCCCTGGTGGTCTGGTGTCTAAGACTCTTTGCTTCCAATGCAGGGAACCTGGGTTTGATCCCTAGTCAGGGAACTAGATCCCATATGCCACATGTAAGATCCTGCATGCCAAAATTAAGACTCAGCACAACCAAATAAATAAATTAAAAAAACAAACACATGAGATATGTTAAGAACTAGTTGATAACATGTACCCCTTGAAAATATAGAGCCAAGGCACAGTAATATAGAGCACACAAAAATATCGAGCCCTCCTTATCCAGACTGATCCTTATTGTTTAAGGAGCTCCTTGCTCCTCATCCCAGTTTGATTATACCCTAATCTCTTCCTTATAATGGGTAAGTGATCCACTATTAAAAAAAAAAAAAAAACTTTGAATATTCCTCTTATTGGTGAGAGAACATATTAAGAAATTTGCAAATATCTAAAGCACGAGAGCATTCAAGAGCAATTCCTTCCACTCTTCAGTGGTACCCCATAGGGTCCCAAAATGAATGGCAACAATGCTAACTGTTCATGTATCCAAGGCAGAGGCTTACTTGTGATACTTACTCTTCTCTTGGCCAGTGTCTCCTTCACTACAGTCTGGGATACACCACACACATTTTAACTAAAACCACACCTCTCAGACAGTAATACATTTGGGAGATCTCACTATCATTTTAATTTTTAATTTATCAATATTTCACCTGTAGCTCATTTAAGTCAAGTGATTCTCTGGGGAATGGCTGCTGCTAGAGGCAATTGAAGAAAACTTCTAGAAGCTGAGCCCTCCTTTCTTCTACAGCAATCAATGCCATTTTCCTCTGGCTATAATCTCTGTTTTAATCAGTCTACATTGCTGTGAGAATTAATACATCAAATTACTGAGCAGTTAGTTTCTAACTGTTCTTATATGAAGTCCACAGGTTTAAATTGACTTTGAAATTGCACTTCCCCCCATCCAGCTTTGTAGTATTCATCTATTTATTCCCAAATTATAATAAATAAAATTTTAATGTGGGTTCAAACATGTGAGCACTATTTGTTAGTGAGAAAAAATGAAAAGAAATATTAATCAACTTTCCATTTAAACAAACTCATAGCCATTCAAGGTGCCTTATGGAGAAGGTCTGTATCCACTATATATCAAAGGGTCCATTTTTAAAACAGTGGTTAAAAAATAAAAGTTTGTAAGTATTCCATTATATGTTATTTAGGTATTCTGCAAATGAACAAAATCCCTTATCTTTAATGACAAAAACAAGACATTCATGAGCAGCTACAAAAGTACTATCTCTTCCCTCTGAAGTACTAATAGAAATTCTAATTACTGTGTCTCAAGTTGTATCACAGGACATGATACGACAATAAGAGAAAAATACGGTCTTCTGATCTATCCCATCATACATAAAATATGTTCTTAAATGGAATACTCTCAAATATTCCACTGTTACTGCCAAGACTTACTTTACATATTCCAAAGCCTGTTTCTGGGTTATTTTATTTTCAGCTGTTTTTATGCCACTTAGAAAATGTTTGAAATTCTACCAGTAAACCCCACACCTATTTCCTAAAGAGGGCAAGGGTAGCTCACACACACAATGGTTAATACCATATAAAACTCCTCCACAGTCATTACACTGTGACAACCCAGATGGGTGGGATGGGGAGGGAGGTGGGAGGTTGGTGCAGGATGGGGGACACATGTATGCCTGTGGCCAATTCATGCTGATGTATGGCAAAAACCATCACAGTATTCAAAGTAATTATCCTCCAATTAAACCAAGAATTTTTTAAAATACAAAAAAATACTGTATAAAAATCCCCTATAGTAATCATACTGCCTCAGCTTAGTCCTAATTAAATTAGTTGCTTCTTTTTTTAATCATATAATGTATTGTTCTCCTTTTTGGACATAACCTATATGTGACTTAGAGATCCCCTAATTCTGACTAATTGGTTTCAGCTGTCATTTCTGAATTCAAAATACATAGGCAGCCTGGGGCTGGAGACTGGAGCAGGAAGCATTTCTAACCATGTAAAATCAGCAACCTGAAAGATCTTTTCCATTAAAACAAAAAACGTACTATTTGGCTTCTGGCAATGACATTATGGGTAGAAAGGCTGTATGTCTTTACCCAGGCAGTAAGACTGTTGGGAGTCATTTTTCTCCGATAAAAATAATGCAGACATTTATTTTCCAATAGTTCAAATGTCTGAAGTAGTTTCAATATTACAGGGGATAATTCATAAAACATATATCTATGTCCACATCACTGCAGAACACCTCTACGAGGTACAAATGATAATCCTTTCTTAAATAAATTCAAGGTATAGAGTTGGGATGTTTCAAAAAACTGGACGAAATCTTCTAGAAGAAGAACATTGAGGTTCTACAGAACTAAATGCTATTGCTGCGTTACAGGACTGTATAAACCTGCTCTCTTCAAAGAGTGAAGGAAAGGACTACTCTGGTTGGTTTATATGCCCTCTGGCACACCATTCACAAGCCTAAACCATTTAATAAATTTTAACAGAGTCACACAGCCACTTTAAAAAGATTTTCATACTATTTTGAAGCCAAGTTTAAAGGGGGAAAAAGCCAATGGGTATGAAGAATGGAATGCTCTGATCACTCAAAACCCTCAAATATTTGAAGAGAAAAAAAAAGGCTAACAAAGTGGGCCATGAAACATTTTCTGGAGTCAAACTATGAGACAGAAAAAATGAAAAAGGAACTGAACAGTTCTCAGGAACAATATTAACTCTGAAAACACCCTCTGGAGCTGTCCTGCTGGAAATAAGAGAGATTCCGAAATTATAGGGTAAAAGCAACATGAGAGAAAAGATTAGAGACAGAGAGCTAGAATGGAAGAGAAGAGAGAGAAAGAGAGGGAGAAGGGACAGAGGAATCAATGGTGGCTATCTTGGAATAACGTTTTCTGGCTACAAAATAGAGAGCTGTTGTTTAGTGACTCATGTCCTACTCTTTTGAGACACCATGGTCTGCAGCCCACCAGGCTCCTCTGTCCCTGGGATCTCCCAGGCAAGAGTACTGGTGGGTTGCCATTTCCTCCTTCAGGGGATCTCCCTGACTCAGGGATCGAACTCATGTCTCCTGCACTGGCAGACGGATTCTCTCCCACTGACCCACAAGTGAAGCCCAGTGGGTAAGAGTAACACCCACATAAGGACAGATCAAACCAGATGTGTGTTTCAGACAATTCTATGAATTATACTGCAATGAACTTTCAGTGCATGTTACTTTTAAAAATTTTATTGGATATAGTTGATTTACAACAGCATATGTTATTTTTAATTTTAAAAATAGCAGTTCTGGAACACACTAGGAAAATATTAAACAATTACAACTGTTCAACTCTGTCATCCTGTCTTTTGGTTTGGCATACCAACCGATATTCAAAATATACTCTGAAACTCAAAATGGGTAAAACATTGTAAAATGGATAAAAACGGATAAACAGTATTCACTCTTTAACCGCTTACCAATGACTGCAAGGGAAACAAGAATGATAAATCAATAATACTCTCTCCCTTATCTCTTTTTTTTCCCTCCTTTATCTTAAATGAAACATTTACAGCAGTATTCTATCATTTGAACAACTAGTGGCAATGTTAGGCATTTTTCCTCCCAAGGAGGGAGGAAATACAGAGGGATGTAATAGAAGCAACATTATTAAGATTTTACAATGCAAAATACCTTAAAGTTTCTAAAGATGGTTATGGATATCTGATTATTTATGGAGCAGGAGTTGTGTGCTACAGACTCCAAAATGGGACAAATCAAAATCTCTTGAATTGATAAAATAGTTTGAAAAATAAATTTGTACTACAAACATAAAATTCATTTATAGTTTCAATTAAATCTGTGGCTGGTGGCAATACAAAGAATATAGAATGATAAAGCTTTCAGGCAAAGCAAGACAAAGAGACATATATGAAATGTATGTTTGTCATACATGATGAAAGAGATGTCATACTGCTATCCTGTAGCACACTTGAAGCATAAGTACATTACAAATACACTCAGGTACGATCTATTGTTTTCCACTAATTTAAATTATTATAATATAGTACATAAAGCGGCAAAAGTAATTTGCTAACTGTTACTGCTAAGTCACTTCAGTCGTGTCCGACTCTGTGTGACCCCATAGACGGCAGCCCACCAGGCTCCCCCGTCCCTGGGATTCTCCAGGCAAGAACACTGGATTGGTTTCCATTTCCTTCTCCAATGCATGAAAGGGAAAAGTGAAAGTGAAGTTGCTCAGTCGTGTCCGACTCTTAGCAACCCCATGGACTGCAGCCTACTAGGCTCCTCCGCCCACGGGTTTTTCCAGGCAAGAGTACTGGAGTGGGGTGCCATTGCCTTCTCTGAAAAGTAATTTAGGTTTCCTCAAATTCTATGAGTAAAAGAATCACAACAACATTTTTTTTTTTTTAATGCAAGCTTTTACTTAGAGGTTTTGATGCTCTGAAGCATGAAAAATTGAAGAGTAGTAAAGTAGACTATTAAGGGGCCACAAAAAATTATAAAAGTTTTGCTTGAAGTAGCTCTTTTAATACCAAAGAATAAAAAGATCTCAGATCACAGAGGGGGTTTAAAAAAAAAAAAATTTTTGTATTCTGCCTTTTACCGAAAGTTAAAATGAAGCAGAAATTCCCAAGTATCTTTTTTTTAGGTTCCACCACCAAAATCAAGTTGCTGACTTACCTGATATTTAAAAAAAAAGAATTACCAAAGATCAAATCATCACTGTTTTTCTTTTCTTTATCTACTTGCTTTTTTGCTTAATCCATGTACAAAGGAAATATATTTAGTTCCTTGCCATGCATGAGTATGAACTTAAAGATACCCTGGAAACAGAACTGCTTTTTTTCCCCTCCATCATTAGACACTTGCAAACTTGCCAAGATAATAACTTTCCCAAGAGCTTGACATATTTGGCAGATATAGTTGATATTTTGAATATGAATTCTGAAACTTCAAGAAGCAAAGGCCAACATTATTGCTCCTCATGATATGTTTTAAACTTTAATGCCAAAATCTAGTTATATATTCAGTGAATCAGAGCTAAAAATATCTTTTCTTGACTTAGTGCAATTTGCCATAAAAAGATTACTGAAAAAAAATTTCAAGAGAAATAATAAAATCTCACCAAGTCTGTCTAGGATGAATTCAGGTAGTGCCTTCCTGATGCTGTGGTTGAAAATACCACTTGAAAGTCAGTCTTTCTACGATTAGGATATGTAAAATAGATAGGGTGTGGGTATTTGATGTGTGACAGAGGGAGCTCAAACCTGTGCTCTGTGGCAACCTAGAGGAGTGGGATGGGGTGGCTGATTATTATGGCTGATTTATGTCGATGTATGGCCGAAACCAACACAATATTGTAAAGCAATTATCCTCCAATTAAAAATAAATAAATTTATTTTTAAGTCAATCTTAGCAAAATTTAATAAAAGCTACTAGTGCTTAAATTTTAAATCAATTAGAAAAAAATTTTGGAAAATCATAGTGGAGAATCTGAGGCAAAAATTCCTGTATTTACCTTAAAATAAATTAGTAGGCCTAGCACGTAATTACTATAATCAATATATGAACATGGTTGTAACCATTTCTATCAAGAAAAACAGCAGAAACCATTCTTGACATAGAAGGTGACCATATCTGTACTTCACCATTGACACTATCACACAAAAACTGTGGTAAGTATGCTGATTTAGTGCCCTCACTGATAAAACATTTAGTTTTGTCAAAAACCAGAATCAAGTGCTTAATAAAATATTTTTTAAAAATTGTTTAAATTTGTTTTATTAAGAATTTCAAATTTATCCAAAATTTTAAATGGTATCAAAGAAAAGCATGGGAATTTTATATTAACACAAAGGGTGCGTGAATTTTAAAATGTGGGCAGACTTTGGTACATAACCACATTTAGTGATTTGAAACAACAGTAGCATGAACTTCTGAAAGCTTTTTAAAAGATTAAAAAATCGTATATGTACTATAAATTATAGTGTACATATATGTACATATATGTATATACACATATACACATGCCAACATGCATTGAGTATGCATCATAAAAGAAGTCTTTAAAAAAAACACATTAGCATTAGCTTTCTCTCGGGTGGCTGGATACTAAGTAATCTGGAATATGTCAGTCAGGATAGGCTAAGTTATACTGTGATAACAAAGAACTCTTGCTCACAATTTATTGGCCAAAGCAAGTCACAAGGTCACACCCTGGTTTAATGCAGAAAAGAGGTATAATTTTCCTGCAGGAGCTGGAATCCAAATACTAGAAAATAATAATATAATTATCTATATTAGGCAAATTATATTCATTTTTAACTGCTACTATACTAAGAATATAGGAAGAATAGGGCTTCCCTCATAGCTCAGTTGGTAAAGCATCTGCCTTCAGTGCAGAAGACCTGGGTTTGATCCCTGGGTTGGGAAGATCCCCTGGGGAAGGAAATGGCAACCCACTACAGTATTCTTGCCTGGAGAATCCCGTGGACAGAGGGGTCTGGCAGGCTACAGTCCATGGGGTCACAAGAGTCAGACACATTACCATAGTAAGAATAATAAATATATATACACATATATTTGCACTGAATTTTAAAAGAAACTTTTGCCAAGGATTTAATAATTTCAAAAGGACTGTACAATTTTATGAACTCAATTATTTCTCATCCAAAGTCAACTTTTCCAGAAATTCCTGCTATCCCAGGTTATTTATTTCCCCTCTAAACTCTGAAAAATCTTTAGATTTTTCTAGTAGATGTCCTGATATTCTTGGATATGTAAATCCAAACCCCACCTTTTAACAGGAATTCCCTAAAAGATAAAAAAAATTCTTATTAAATTTTAAAATTAATCTTTATCCACTGTACAGCACAGGGAATCCTGTTCCATCTTATGTGTCAGGCTGGATGGGAGGGGAGTTTGGGGCAGAATGGACACATGTGTATGCATGGCTGAGCCCCTTCCCTGCTCACCAGAAACTATCACAGCATTGTTAATTTGATATACTCCAACATAAAATAAAAAGTTAAAAAATAAAATAAAATCCATCTTTATGACACCAGGTCATAGGTTTGGCTCTCCAGGTGGACTTTAGGGCCACAGCACCCTTGTTAGGTTAATAAAAATAAAATATGTTCATTAGGTGAAAGGAATGTAAAGGAAGCAGGGTTGGACAAAGGATGCGAAAGTGTGATGCGGGCCAATAAAGCCTTGGCCAACCGAGTACCAGCATTTGCCCTGTGTCAGGCAGGCAAGGCCAGGCCTCTCCACCCCCACTTCACACAGTCACCAGACACAGGATGCCTGGGGGAAGGCACGACCTCATTCAAGACACGCCCCTCCTCCCTGGTCAGAGCCTGGGCTGCTGCTGAGGGATGCATTCTGGGGACATACAGCTATGCTTGCTGTGGCTAGTCAGAGCGCTCCCCTTTAAAGAAGATATGGAGCCCGTATCTCTGTGTCTGTCACACTCTATAAGGGTGCTTAATGACATCCTTGAAAAATGACTACATTTATGTTATACACACACACACACACTCAATCACATCTGATGCATTTATTTTATGGGAAAAAAGAACATAACAATTTGGCAAAGATTTATAGAGTGCGTACTGTAACTGTACTATGAGACATACTACGTACTACGAGGAACAAGCCACTGCGCTCAGGAAGAGGAGCTGCTTCTGCATCTCACACAGATGTCAGAACGACAGGCAGGAACAATCCTGTTGCCCTGCTCACCCTTTACAAGACATCACTCAGTTCACTGTATTTTTATGCTGGTGAGATCTGATTTAAAGAAAACCAAGCAAAAAAACTAATCCTTTCTTGTCTTCTTGATTTCTAATAAATATTCTGTTATTGATCACCCCGCCCCACACCCTTTCCCCTCAGCATTGCTAGTTTTCTATCTTGTTGCTAGAATTAGACACTGTTCCTCAACACATTTCCTAAAATCCTGGCTAAAATACTCAACATATCATCTTTCCCTGTTGCTTCTGATCCAAATAGAAAGGGAAGAGAAAGAGAAAGAGGAGAAAAGAGACCAGGTCAATCTTTCAAATGTCCCTGAGGATGGCCAAAATGAAAACTAATAGCTGAGATCCAAAGCTTTAAAACAAAGAGCACATATTCAAGAAAAAAGGAAAGACCCAGAAGATGGAAAATTCTTTACTTAGCAAATAGCTGCCATGACAAATTAGTTTTTCAGCTTCTGAATTATGAAATCAAAATGAGCCATGAGCATCTGTCGGGGATTTTATAGCTGAACTGGTATCTGCCAGGGAAAAAGGAGTAAATGACTCACTTGAAGCTGGAAGTTAACTTAGAGCACTAAAGTTCATATTCTCAAAAGGAAGATTCTCATACTATACACCTATCAAAAGCATAATGAATCTTCAAAATGAGCAACCTATACATTCTTAATTATGTTTTAAAATCAGAAGCCTTCACCATTGTTCATTCCTTATACATACAACTTGCATTGTAAAAAGGTTCTTAATAGCTTTTAAAATGCTCTCAAATGTGTGAGTGTGTGTTTATACAGGCTATCAACTTCCTACAATCATCAGAACAAGCTATAATTTAAAAAAAAGCAAAATGACTCATGGACCAAGTAATAACAGTAAATGTTTTTCATCAAGACAAGGCATCCTAATAAAGGCATATTCATGCTCTAGACACTGATTGTGTGCCTAAAATTTTACTGATGGGATAATAATCTTAAAGTGAAAGTGTTAGTCAATCAGTCATGCCCAACTCTTTGCAACCCCATGGACTGTGGCCCGCCAGGCTCCTCTGTCCATGGAATTCTCCAGGCAAGAATACTGGAGTGGGTTGCCATTTCCTACTCCAGGGGATCTTCCCAACCCAGGGATCAAACCCAGGTCTCCTGCACTGCAGGCAGATTCTTTACTGTCTGAGCCGCCAGGGAATCTAGTAACAGTTAATTCAAATGTTTTTACTCCCACTAGCCTTGTCACATGTGATAAACTCTGATAATTGATAAGTAGCAAAGATTTATATGCTTCACAACCAGCGATGTGAAAAAATTCCTAATTACACAGTGGTTTACACAGTGACAAGCTCAAACATTTGTTCATATTTAAACTGAAGAATGGATGTAATTTGAAGGTAAAGATGGCAAGCTGGACATGCATACCCATTCTGTACTCTTGAATAGGTACTCACCAAAATTTTAGGAGCTCTGAAACAGATGGTAGCAAGTTCAGCATAGCAAAACATAAACAAACAACAATGGATTATTACAATGGCAGCGGGAAAGCCTAGAGGTGACCTTATTTGTATGATAGAACAACCAAATGGCTCAGAGCTGGCACCGGGAGGTGAAAATGAACAGGAGATCTACATATAGAGGTCAGAAATATGCAAGAGTAGTGGGAAACCTTTTCAGTAGATTTTAATCATTAAACCTTTATTCCACTTTGCTTACACAGGTAATTGCCTCTCCGAAACCCAGAGATGATAAAACTATTAACTAGGAAACCCAGCCAGTTAAGGACAGGCATACCATCTTGAAACAGGAGGATTAAGTGGATTCCTGTCCTCTATTTTGCTTTCAGAAGATTGTCAGCTAGGACTTTATCTTCTAGGCAGGGGTTTAGGAGAATCTTCACCAGAAATCTTATAGCACTGCAGGGAAGATAGTGATATCAAAGGTTGTTGGGGGCCAGAGTGAGGTACTCCGCCCATGGCAAAGGTCATGAGGAAGGAGGCTCAACATACCATATGCAAAGGCGGGATCGAGCCTCAGGAGTCCCCCTGGAAATCCTCGAGCATCTACCCCCATAACCAGAGCCTGCCTACTTTACTACTTTGTGCTCTCACCTACATCTCTGACTTTACAGGGGGCTGTCCCCCACCACCTCTTTCGGAGAAGGAGTTAACCTAGAGCTCCAGTTAATAAAAACTCCTGGGCGTGACAAGAGTGTTTTAACCTACAAACTCCTCTGAAGGTTCTCTGGCCTGCCTGACAGGCTTGTCCGACCACATGTGATTGCTCACAGCCTCCCAACCGTGAGAGGCACGAGATGCTTTAAACCTTCTAAAAACAGGTTCCTTAGAAAAGTTAGAAAACTATTAGTATAAGTATAATGGGCTGATTAGAAATTGTATTGGTGAAGGGTTTTTCATTTGTTGAGCCAATGTTTGTTGCTAAGTCTCCATATCCCCTGCCCTTACACACATTAATGAATATATAGAAGAAATAAGTATTAACCTTTGATATTAATCATGTTAGACCTTAGGCTAAGTAAATTCTTTCCTTAACTGAAACCCACTACACCCTCACCCTATAGGAATGTAACTTTATTTGGGTGGCGTCTGTTTTAAGAATAATCACCCCTGGAGAAATAAGTGTCCTGGTTGACTGACCGCTGTCACAAGGAGAGGGTCATAATTTGTTAGCAGGCCCCCTGGCCAGAAGATGATGTAACACCCCTAAGACCTCTGTATACATTTGTATGAAGCACCTGACTTTGATAAAAGTCAGGACTGCTGACCCTGCGTGACTTTTGCATAACATCTCAGTGTATAAAAGTAGACCATGGAAAATAAAGAATTGGGATCATTTTCTCGAGATACTGGTCTCCCCATGTCGCTCTCTCTCCCACTCTGGTTGAGTCTCCATCTGGAGCGCGGAACCCACCATGCTTACTAATTATGCCTGGGTTTCTAAGATCTGACTGGGGAGGCCTCAGTGTCTCCTCTCCTTCGGGAGAACGGAAGGACACCTGTGGCCTACGTAAGTGGTGCAAGCTTCTTGTCTTGAAGTTTTATTGGTCTCCCGCGTAAACCAAGCTACTCAGCCTCTTTTCTCCACTGAATTTTCCTACTGAGCTATCCTCATTCTATTACTCTTTATATCTTTGATGAATATTTAAATAGTCGCCTAAGCCGTCTCCCCTTCGAATACCCTGGATCAGCCAGGGCTGGACCCTGGCAAAAGGTGTCTCAACAAAATGGCTGAGACAATTCCTACAGTGAAATTCATGGTGAACCAGCTATCCAACGCACTTGGAGCTCCCAATCAAGTTGTTACCGCACCATTTGAAAAGGTATAGCAACCGTGAAACAAGAAAAGGCTATTATAAAATGGAATATTCTGAGAACGAAAAGGTCTCTAAGAAATTAATATGGAAATTTTAAATGTCAATAAAATAGATGAAACACAAAGTTGAGTCCCTTAATGCTGAGCTAAAGGAAAAAATAATTAGAAAATAGGACAGAAAAGGCAAGAAAATGGGAAGAGCAATCCAGGAGGTCTGACATTTACATAATAAAAGAGCTAAAAAAAAAAAGAAAAAGTAAAGGGAAGAACTCAAAATAATTTAAAATATTTTCTTGCAACAGAAGGACCTTAAAAGAGCTCAACCTCATTAGTCACCGTCACGAGGAGCGACAGTGAGAAACTGGCACAGACCCCCTGTACCAGGAGGGACAGACAAGAACAAGCACTGGGGAGAGTGTGGGGAGACTGGGAACCCCACACCCCGTGGCTTACACTGTGAAGTGGTGCATCCAATTCGGAACACGGTCTTAAGATGGTCCCTCAAAATTTAAAGACCGTTATCAGATGACTCAGCACTCCTGCTCCTACGTATGTTCTCAAAAGAACTGAAAACAGGCGCTTATACACAAATGCTCACAGCACTGCTATTCACAGGAGCCGAAAGGTTAAAAGCAACCCAATGTACATCAACCGACGAGTGGATAAACAAATTTGATATGAACCTATTAATCAAGATTTCAGAAACGAAAGCCTGATTGAAATAAAGAGGCATTCCTTTGGAGTTTGTTAGGACTGCATGTGAGAAAAACAAACTCAAGGAGTCCTTGAATTGTGCTCTGTTACAGCACAAAACGGAGGAAACTTATAAAGGCAGAAATTGCAAGGTCACAGTTAATGACATAAATTGTTTGTCAAGAATTATAATTTGAACTGGCAAGAACTAAGGATGTGTATTAAGGAAGGATGGATTGGGGTCTGAAATGGCTGTGTAGTTACAAGGCAGGACTTTGAACTCACAAAGTTGCAGTTAAGGGATGATGTTCTAAACACAGGTGGTGGGGTCATACAGTTTGACTTGAGTTCAGAGAAAATTCAAAGCCTCAGTGTCTGAAACCAGATCCTCAATGACTGCCTGACACTGTTTTTGTATGCCTGACCTATGATTATATCATTATCATTTCAATTTGTCATCAAGCCATACTATGGACTATTATTCAGCCATAAAAAAGAATGAAGGCTACACCATGAATGAACTCCAAGAACATTATAATAAGTGAAAGAAGCCTGCACAAAAAGTCACATATTAATTATTCCATTTATATATAATGTCCAGGAAAATCCTTATAAAGATATAGAGTAGATTACTGGTTGCTAGCAGTTAGAAGGGTGGAGATTACAGAGTGACTGCTAATGGGTATGGGACTTCTGTTCAGGGTGATAAATTTTCTAAAATTTAGCAGTAATGGTTCCCAAACTCTGAAAATATACTAAAAACCACTGAATTTTACACTTATTTAAAACAGTAAATTTTGTTATGTGAATTGTATCTCAATAAAGTTGTATTAAAAAAAAAGGAAAGACATACACAAGTTTCCAGAATGAAAAGAAAGAAAATAAAAGAAATTTTATTTTTCTCCCCCACATTCTTTCCCAGAAAGCTATCAGAAATTATGTCCAGTTTCATCCACCTCATTAGAACTGCTTCAAATGTATTCTTTTTAATGGCTGAGTAATACTCCATTGTGTATATGTACCACTGCTTTCTTATCCATTCATCTGCTGATGGACATCTAGGTTGCTTCCATGTCCTGGCTATTATAAACAGTGCTGCGATGAACATTGGGGTACACGTGTCTCTTTTAATTCTGGTTTCCTCGGTGTGTATGCCCAGCAGTGGGATTGCTGGATCATAAGGCAGTTCTATTTCCAGTTTTTTAAGGAATCTCCACACTGTTCTCCATAGTGGCTGTACTAGTTTGCATTCCCACCAACAGTGTAAGAGAGTTCCCTTTTCTCCACACCCTCTCCAGCATTTATTATTTGTAGACTTTTGGATTGCAGCCATTCTGACTGGTGTGAGATGATACCTCATTGTGGTTTTGATTTGCATTTCTCTGATAATGAGTGATGTTGAGCATCTTTTCATGTGTTTGTTAGCCATCTGTATGTCTTCTTTGGAGAAATGTCTAGGGGTGGGGTGGGGGGGGAAGGGGTGACCCCCCTTCTCCTCCTTGAGGCCTGCACCCCGACTCCCGTCCCTCTCGCACCTAACCCTAACCCTAATCAGTTCTAATGAGGTGGATGAAACTGGAGCCTATTATACAGAGTGAAGTAAGCCAGAAAGAAAAACACCAATACAGTATACTAACGCATATATATGAATTTAGAAAGATGGTAACAATAACCCTGTGTACGAGACAGCAAAAGAGACACTGATGTATAGAACAGTCTTATGGACTCTGTGGGAGAGGGAGAGGGTGGGAAGATTTGGGAGAATGGCATTGAAACATGTAAAATATCATGTATGAAATGAGTTGCCAGTCCAGGTTCGATGCATGATACTGGATTCTTGGGGCTGGTGCACTGGGACGACCCAGAGGGATGGTATGGGGAGGGAGGAGGGAGGAGGGTTCAGGATGGGGAACACATGTATACCTGTGGCGGATACATTTTGATATTTGGCAAAACTAATACAATTGTGGCGGATTCATTTTGATATTTGGCAAAACTAATACAATTATGTAAAGTTTAAAAATAAAATAAAATTAGAAAAAATAAATAAATAAAAATAAAATAAAATTTAAAAAAAGAATTAAACAGTAAAAAATAATAATAATAAAATAATTTTCCATTGCAAAAAAAAAAAAAAGAAATTATGTCCACTCCCAAACAAAATGTGGGATGGAAGAAAAAGAGCTCCAACCTAGTAGTGATGGAAAGGGCACCCCAGGAAATCAGTGACGAGATACAGCAGGCAGAGACTGGGGAAGGTCCTGAATTAACAGTAGAAACGAAAAATGGGAAATTATTAATTTCAGGGAAACCAAACTGGTAAAGAATCCACCTGCAAGTCAGGAGACCCTGGTTCAATTCCTAGGTTAGGAAGTCCACTGGAGAAGGGAGAGGATACCCACTCCAGTATTCTTGGGCTTCCCTGGTGGCTCAGCTGGTAAAGAATCTGTCTGCAATGTGGGACACCGGGTTCGGTCTCTGGGTTGGGAAGATCCTGTGGAGAAGGGAAAGGCTCCCCATTCCAGTATCCTGCCTTGCAGGTGGATTCTTTACCAGTTTGGTTTCCCTGAAATTAATAATTTCCCATTTTTCATTACACACTGTACTACATGCCTCAGCTATAAACAATATTTATATTGACATAATATGTAAATAATGAATTTGTGATCTAATAAAAATTATAATATACCCATATTGAGAGGATGGAAGGTTGGGACAGTGGCAGAATAGGATGGGTTCACTTGTTTGAAAGTGGGGAAAAAATTTTTTTTAATTTTAAAAATTCCCATTTTTCACTATAGGAATCAATGGATGATGCCAAAAGATGAAAAATTAAGAAGTAGCAATAAAAGAAAGTCTTATTAAGGTATTTAGAGAAAACTTTGAAAGAATCAGGTAAAAGAGTTGAAAATAAAAACAGCTATTTGTCATAACAAGCCACAGAATGACCTGGCCCTTTATACACATACGATGTACAATGTGCATAGAACAACCATCACAGAAACAAACATGAATGACTTGACTCTGCAGTGGTTTTAACTGCCTTTTACCAAAGCACAGAACTAAAGTGATGCTAACAAATGAATCTGAAATGTAATAAATAATCATCATATGAAAGAAAATCATTCATTATAATGGTCATTGTAAGGATATGCATTTATCAAATGACTGATTTTGAAAATTGGTGAGAAGCTGTAGGCACTCCCTTTTGTATGATATATAATAATTTATACTTCACTTAGATTTGCTAATGATTTTTTTCTCCAATTACTTCATGGTCTATTCAAACAGAATGTGAAGGTAACTGGAATTATTGATCATCTTCATCCTGGTCTTGAGTACTTTCATCAGACGGCAATTTTAGTACTTTAGCTGGAACATTTGTCCAATTTCTTCACCCAAGCTGATTATTATTGTCAGACTTATTAATGCATCTCTCTCCTGCTTCCACCTGCCCCATGATGTGTGCATGGTTTTTTTCAAGATTATTACTTCCTTAACTTAGGAAACATGAAAACAATTTCTGTGAGGAAAAAACAATTAATATGTGAAATATGTTTCTTCCTTTCTAAAGGAATTCTCTTTTTACTACTGTCATCTTCTGTATGACTTCCTTCTACCAATGAAGTCTGTTTTTTCAGTCCACTCTTTCCACATGTCACAGATTATAGCAACTTCCCCAGTACATGTCTGTAGTTTAAATGGTGAAATTCGAAATGAGAGTAAGAAAAATAATTTTTAAAGAAGCCATAGTGGCATAGTGTAGTCTCATCAAAGTTGCCTGATTCAGAACCTATTTGCAGGGAAGGAATGAAGACACAGTTGTCCAGAACGGACTTGTTGACACAGCAGGGGAATTAGAGGGACGAACTTGAGAAAGTAGCAGTGACATGTATACACTATCGTGTGTAAAATAGACAGATAGTGGGAAGCTGCTACCGAACACAGGGAGCCCACCCTGGAGCTCTGTGATGACATAGAGGGGTGGGATTGGGGTGGGTGCGAGGGAGACTCAAGAGGGAGGGGATATATATATACAGTTATGACTGATTCACAGTGTGGTATGGCAGAAACCCAATATAACATTGTAAAGCAATTATCCTCCAAATAAAAATGGATGGAAGTACCATCTATAGTGGAAGGTACTCATAAATTGTGTACCTTTGTAAATAAGCAGGTATTTACTATCACAATAGTTAAACATCAGACACAGTTCCATCTTAAATCCTGTAGATTAAAATACTCAACTATGATCAAGAGCTTCTAATAAATGGATGGCAACCATATGAAATAAAACTAGGACACAGAAAAGATAGGTATGAGGTAAACAGAAAAAATAAACTAAAATCTCAGCACCCAATGTGATAAGGAACTAATAACACATTTGAAAATGACTAAAGGAGACCCTAAGGGCTTCCCTGGTAGCTCAGCTGGCAAAGAATCTGCCGGCAATGCAGGAGACCCTGCTTTGATTCTTGAGTTGGGAGTTTCCCTGGAGAAGGGACAGTCTATCCACTCTAGTATTCATGGGCTTCCTTGGTGGCACAGTTGGTAAAGAATCCACCTGCACTGCAGGAGACCTGGGTTCAATCCCTGGGTTGGGAAGATCTCCTGGAGAAGGGCATGGCAACCCACTCCAGTATTCGTGCCTGGAGAATCCCATGGAAGGAGGAGCCTGGCGGGCTACAGTCCATGGGGTTGCAAAGAGTTGGACATGACTGAGAGACTAACAGTTCAGCACAGCACAAAGGAGACCATGACTCCCTATCAGATGCAAAAAAGCCATGAGGGAAAAGGATAGAAAAGAAGATAACGGACTTTGTCCTACCAATCAGATAAACGGAACATTCCCAACAGAGCAATGGTGGAAAGCTGGTTTGCTTTCATTTCTTTACTTTCTCCTTATGATTCAGAATAGCTGTATCCTACGCTGCGTGCACGCTCTGTCATCCTCAATGCTTACATCTGCTCACTCGCAGGAATCGGTTCTGCATGGCAACTCACCCTTTCAGAATATAAGATCGTACTATCACGCAGCATAACTAGTTCTCCATATATGAAACTGAGTCATCCTTGAAAGTTTTCCAATAAAGAAAAGTCCATGAGTCAAATCGTCTTCCCACTGTTGTCACTAAAACATAAATACGTTCTAGTCCATGACACATGATGATCTGTAACAGTGACTGAGAACTCAAATGGCACATGGAGATTATCTGAGATCAGAGGTATTATCTGAGATCACCAGATTCCAACCTCTTCAGCAAGGGCTGTACAATGTTCTGTGTACAATGCTCTGTGATGACCTGGAGGGGAGAAATGGGGATAGTGGGGGGGATGCTGGACAGGGAGGGGATATATGCATACTTATGGCTGATTTATGTTGCTGTATGGCAGAAACCAATACAACATTGTAAAGCAACTATTCTCCAATTGAAAATTTTCTTAAAAGTAAGGGCTATCCCTTGAGTTTAAGGACAGTCCCTGGCATACAGAAGACAGTCTATATGTGTTGGAGGGGGAAAAACTGAATTATTAGGTGAAAGTTTATAGCAAGTTGTATTTCTGCTTCCAAAAAATATGCCAAACGGGATTAGTTTAAACAGTAGTGTAAAAATTTTGGGCAGTCCTTTGCTATGTAAACGTGGAGTAACCCAGATTCACACTCAACACAGGATATGATACGGTGCAGCCACTGGAAAGGGCGTGCATGGAGCCTTAACGTCTAAGTATGAATTTCCTCATCTGCAAAATGGAGGGATTCCCCACGTCACGGCATCAGTTGGAACTATATGAAATAACGTATCTAAGTTACATATTTCAATCCCTTGCATAACTACAGGTTAGGAACCCTCCCTACAATATTCGATGTAAATCCACTTATCCTCTACTGAATGCTTTTAGTGATAAGGTGTTCAAGGCACTGAATTTAAATTTGTAACAAAGCATTTAACATTCTCCCCAGGATTAAGCCGAAACTAGCCTCTCCAGAACTCTCACATTTGGCTTTCTTATCTTATCTGGAATATTCATGTTCCCTTTTCTCTGCTCTCCCCAATACAGCTTCAATTCTCCTAAATTCTGGTATCTTTACTGGTTCCACGTTGTATCTGTTCATAAAGCCCTCCTCAGTGCACTCTCCCGTCCACTTCAGTTCTTTGAACCAAATAAATTACTAGACTTTTTCACATAAACTGCTTTTAGCCTTATTTTTCTGTATTATGTTGGGCTGCCTTTTTTTTTTTTTAATCAAATACACTGTTTTACTTATCCCCACAGCAATTCGCCTTGTAAGGTTCAACTTATCATTTCATCAGATCTTTTTTGAGCCCTGATTCCATCATCCAAGTGTTAATTATGGCTCCCAGCGACAACATATATGCAATAGGTCAAGCACATCATCTCAGTGCCTTCAACTAAGTCATTAATAAAAATACCAAATAGGACAAGGCCAAGGACAACGCCCTCCAGCATACCCCAGCAGACTTTTCTCCATCCTGATGTCAATTCATTAATCAATTGGCTTTGGGTGAAGTTGTTCAACCAGAATAAACTGAAAGAATAATCTTTGAACAGTTGAGTTTCAATGTTAATGTTTATAAGGATCTCATGAGAGTCCCTGTCACAATCTTGGCTGAAATCAGGGAGTAAGAACGTTCCTTACTATTTATAAAAGGTAACGATTAGACTTGAATGTCTAAAACTCTATTTTTGCATTTCACTAATGTTCTATAGTAAGCTTATAGGTTTGTTTCCTACCATCTTTTAAAAAACCTCATCTCCATTCTTGATGAGTTCTCAAAGATTACATGCAATAGTATTTTTTTTTCACATTCTAGATGTCATTTATCTGGGACTACATAATGAATTATTGAAGTGGATGTTTATGAGTAGGTTTTTTTTTTTTTTTTTTTTTTTCGGAGGGAGAGAGGTTGGGAAGAGCAGGGAGCTTTAAGTCCTATATCTGAAAATAGTCACTCCATTGAGAAAATCCTCTGCTTCATGAATTTTGATGGAAGGCAAGACCTCCCTGTCGTGACAAAAGTCAAAAGGCCAGACACTTTCTAAGGGGCCTGTGCAGTCTCTGGCCCCTTATAGTTGCTGGCCCTTCCTGCTTCAAATGTCACTTATTCATTCATACAAGAACTATTGGCTAATATTATGTGCCACTCTGCCAGGCACTGGAGAGGCAGTCTCTGCTTTTGTAAAACCCCAGTCTATCTAGCTATTTCAGCTGAAACAGCTTTATCAGGGTTCACAAAAAAATCCCCTTCCTTCCTGACATTCCTTTTCAATACCCACTGCTGGTGTTCTTCATCACTTTGACGCCTTAATGTTATGCTGAAAGTTGAAGTGCCCCAGTGCTCAGTCCTTGAACTTCTCTTCTACATTTCAGGTCCATCTGCTCACACAGAGGTTAATTATTGACTGCGGGACAAGAAACTAACCCAAAGTTTAGTGGCTTACATCAACAACCAGTGAATTACTTCTAATGATTCTTGGGTCAAAATTCAGAAAAGGCAGAGCAGGGGCCAAACCACATTGGCTCCACACGATGTCCGTGAGACTGGAATTTGCCCTTTGCCCCCACCCAAGAAGCACGATGGCTTGCTGGGCAAATGGCTTGGCTGGGGTCTGCGTCTCAGGTCTAACTTCACACTGCCTTCTGAGTTCTCAGTTCTTCTCATTACAGTCAAGGGCCTCTTCTCATGGGCTCCCCAGCAGAACAACTGGAATTCTAACATGGCTGAGCAGGTGCTCAACAGGGCAAAGAAGCTGTCAGGACCACAACTGGCATTGTGTCACTTCCAGCATGTTACTTTATTGGTTAGAGCAAGTCACAAGCCCAGCCTAATCATAAGGGGCAGGGAGTACACAAAGGCGTGAGTATCCAAAGGCAAGGTTCCTTTAGAGCCAACAAGGTAACAGTGACCACACCTGGTGATCTCATCTAATCCCTTTGTTAAATATCATAATGCAGACAACTTGCAAATCTCCACCTGTGATCTCTCTCCTACATTCCAGACCCATATACCCAACAGCCCCGTGACATCTCCACTTGCATATACAATAAACATCTCAAACTAAACCCCGTAAAGGCTGAGTTGCATCTTCCTGCGGTCTGCCTTGTGTCTCCTTATAGCAGCTCCACTATTATAGCCATTTCAGCTTTAAACATGGTTGAGCAATGAGGAATTGATGCTTTCAAACTGTGGTGCTGAAGAAAACAAGATCTTGAGTGTCCCTTGGAGAGCAAGGAGATCAAACTACTCAATTCTAAAGGAAATCAACCCTGAATATTCATTGGAAGGTCTGATGCTGAAACTGAAGCTCCAATACTTTGGCCACCTGATGTGAAGAACTGACTCCTTAGAAAAGACCCTGATGCTGGGAAAGATTGAAGGCAGGAGGAGAAGGGGACGACAGAGGATGAGATGGTTGGATGGTATCACCAACTCCATGGACATGAGTTTGAGCAAACTTTGGGAGATGGTGAAGGACAGGGAAGCCTGGCGTGCTGCAGTCCATGGGGTTGCAAAGAGTCGGACATGACTGAATGACTGAACAACAGCCAAAATCATTAGGATCATCCTTGTCTTGTCTTCATTTCTCAAATTCCACACCAAATGCTATCAGATCAACCTTAGAAAAATGTTTACAATTCATCCACTTCTCACCACCTCCACTGCCGACATCATGCCACACAACTGTGACAGCCTTCTAACTGGTTTCCGTTTCAGAACTGGCCCATCTATTCTTAAGAAAGCAGTCAGAGAGATTCAATTAAACTGAGTCAGAGCCGATCATTTCTCTGTTGAGCATCCTTTTCTGGTTTCCCATCTCATTATGAGCAAAAGCAAAATTCATCAAAATAAAACACTACAAGAAAACATAACTAATGAGAGGCTACTGTACAGCCCAGGGAACACTGCTCAGTGATCTGTGGTGACCTAAATGGGAAGGAAACCCACAGAAGAGAGGATATACATATAACTGATTCCCTTTGCAGTCCAGTAGAAACCAACACAACATTGCAAAGCAACTATACTTCAGTAAAGTTTTTTTTTTTAAAAAGGCCTGAAGCAATCTGGACCCCACTGTGTCTTGCATTGTGTCTCGTTGTACCATCCTCTCTGCCTGCTTCGTTTCAGCCATAGGAACCCTGCTGCTCCTCACACGAGCCTTCTATCTGGAAAGTTCTTGACTAGAATATGTATGTCTTCTATGCCTCCCTTTGTACCGAAAGACCTCTCATCCTCTCAGCAAGGTCTTCCCTGATCACCACCATCTACAGTTGTACATGCACACATGTGTGCACATATATTGTATCTCATAGGAAAGCAGAAAAATTCTCAACTGCCTTGGGATAGTTTAATCTGGAAATGAGAAGACTGATGGAGAGCTCATTTTTGAGAACAATGTGGTATAAAATCATGCAAATTACAGCATTCTTATTATCTTCAGAAATCAAAATGTATGAGGCATAGAAAACAAGTAATTAGGTAAATTGTGTGGCAGGGTGAAAAGACAGAACATAACTTTTCAGCTGCCAGTCCCATATCATAACATAATACATACCTCAGACCATCAGTATAACTAGCCAAAAGAGAATGAAATAATGCCTTTTGCAGCAACATGGAAGAACCTAGAGATTATCATACAGAGTGAACTCAGACAGAGAAGGAAAAATATCATATGACATCCCTTATATGTGGAATCTAAAAAGAAATCATACTAATGAACTTACTTAAAAAACAGAAAAAGACTCACAGACTTAGAGAATGAACTCATGGTTAATGGTGGGGAGAAGAAGGGAGGGGATAGTTAGGGAGTCTGGGACGGACATGCACACACTACTACATTTAAAATGGATAACTAATAAGGTCCTACTGTGTAGCAGAGAAAACTCTGCTCAATATTATGTGGCAGCCCGGATGGGAGAGGGGTATGGAGGAGAATGGATACATGTATAATATATGGCTGAGTGCCTTTGCTGTCTATCTGAAACTATCACAACATCATTAATCAGCTATACTCTAATACAAAATAAATTAAAAAAAAAAACTAGGAAGATGGTTAATATGAGAAGGCTGCAGGGTAAAATGGAGTAATAAAGATCTACAGACACCACAGATGGGTTAAAGTTTTATCTTTTACCCTTTAGTCTATCCAGGTGATTCAGTAAGTCTTAATTTCTCAAAGCATTCTTTCTCCCTATCAGTGAAAAAAACTGAACAAAAATACAGGTCTTATGTACCTCCCTGGTGGCTCGGTGGTAAAGAATTCGCCTGCAGTGCAGGAGACACAGGGCATACATGTTCGATTCTTGTATTGGGAAGATCCTCTTGAGAAGAAAATTGCAACCCACTTCAGTATTCTTGCCTGGGAAATCCCCGTCCACAGACAGGGGTGCAAAGTGTCAGACAAGCCTGAGCATGAGCATGTGAAAGATGGAGTCGAATGGAATAACATTTATGAGAGAGTGCTTTTAATAATGTAAAACACTATAAAAAATACCTTATGTGAAAAAAAAGGGGGGGAAATGTGATTTTTTGGTGACTCATAAAGCACTTTATATGACTTTTGGTGACATAGTTTTTTTTTTTTAATGTGGAATAGAGATTTTTCTTTTACATAATGGTGCATATTAGTTTGGAATTTTTCACATTAGAAGAAATAAATGATTGCTCCAAAGAATAATTATGATTAGTTATAAGCCTGCTGGTTTTCTTCTTGTACATAATTATTAAATAGGTAATGAAAAATGCTGCTACACATACTTTGCTCTCATGCAATTTAAAATAGAACAGAACAGTTGTACACTTTAACTAATGGTAATATTTATTTACATAATCATGTTTACTAATTTATTGATATTATTTCCACTTACAGAGTCTGTTTTAGATTTTTTAGCATGGTGTTAAGTAGGGCAACGTGGCACTTACTTGTCTTTGGCAAAAAAAAAAGTAAAAACTACATTGCTTAACTTCCTGTTTAAGTAGGAAAAATATTTATTAGCATTTTCACATTTTCTATATTTCTCTTACATGTTTCAAACCTATGGAGAGAAAGAACATGGCTATAATAATATTTCAGACCATTATGAAACCACATACCTTTCCAAGCTACTAAGAGTCACTGCCTGGTTAACAACTGGAAGGAGGAAGGATCAACCAGTGGACCCACAGACTACACAAGAGTCATGAGCAGTGTGGGCGGCACGTGTCCAAGTGGATGTCAACCTTGCCGCTTGCAGATGCCTATGGCTAAACATTTTGAAAGTGTGTAAGAAAGTAACTTTCAGATGTTTTAGGAGTTCTACCCAATACTCTGAGATAGCCTACACTAACAATCTCCTCTTATCCACTGAATCACATTTTTTTTTTTTTTAAATGATCTTGTTTCCTAGTTCAGTTCAGTTCAGTTGCTCAGCGGTGTCCGACTCTTTGTGACCCCATGGACTGCAGCACGCCAGGCTTCCCTGTCCTTCACCATCTCCCAGAGCTTACACAAACTCATGTCCATGGAGTCAGTGATACCATCACCAACTCCCGGGGTTTACTCAAACCCATGTCCATTGAGTCAGTGATGCCATCCAACCATCTCATCCTCTGTCGTCCCCTTCTCCTCCTGCCCTCAATCTTTCCCCAAATGAGGGTCTTTTCAAATGAGTCAATTCTTCACATCAAGTGGCCAAAGTACTGAAGTTTCAGCTTCAACATCAGTCCTTCCAATGAATAGCCAGGACTGATCTCCTTCAGAATGGACTAGTTGGATCTCCTTGCAGTCCAAGGGACTCTCAAGAGTCTTCTCCAACACCACAGTTCAAAAGCATCAATTCTTTGGCTCTCTGCCTTATTCACAGTCCAACTCTCACATCCATACATGACTACTGGAAAAACCATAGCTTTGACTAGATGGACCTCTGTTGGCAAAGTAATGTCTCTGCTTTTTAATATGCTGTCTAGGTTGGTCATAACTTTTCTTCCAAGGAGTAAGGGTCTTTTAATTTCATGGCTGCAGTCACCATCTGCAGTGATTGCCTTTATTAAATTTGTTACAATACTGCGTCTTAGTGTGTGCTGTGGTTTTTGGGGCACAAGGCATGTGGGATCTCAGCTCCCCTACCAGGGATCGAACCCACACCCCCTGCACTGGAAGGCAGAGTGTTAACCACTGGACCATCAGGGAAGTCTCAGGATCACGTTAAGAGTGGCCTCCAAAGTCATTTCCTCAAATATTCTTTCACATCCCTAACTTCTCATCACTTATTTAATTATTCTGGCCTTCAGCAGACTTTATTGTAACCTAAAATATCATTCATGGGACTTTTAATATAAAGCAGCCAGGCTTAGAGCTCTTTTTTAAAAGCACAAAAACAGAACTATATACAGTGTGTACACTACCATAAATAAGAATCTTTTACACTGTGGAACAAATTCCATAGATACCTCCAAAACACCCTTGATAACTTAGTTAATAAAGTCCAAAGGAAAGATCCAATAATAACTAATGAATCTTAAATTATGTTACTTTCCCTACACATCTAGGTTTTAATGGTATGAGGCATGGATTTTCCTACACCGTTTAACATACTTGGTCTACTCCCTCAAAAAAGATACTGTTAATTACATAGAACTACAAAATCAATATCTTTTAGAAAATAACTTTGATGTTAACAATTTTTAAATGTGGCTATATCATCATTAAGTTTGGGAAACTGCAGATTAAAATGTTTGATATTGATTTTGAAAGTGAAAGTCACTCAGTCATGTCTCTTTGCTACCTCATGGACTTCTCCCGGCCAGAATACTGGAGTGGGTAGCCTTTCCCTTCTCTAGGGGATCTTCCCAACCCAGGGACTGAACCCAGGTCTCCCACATTGCAGGTGGATTCTTTACCAGTTGAGCCACAAGGGAAGCCCAAGAATACTAGAGTGGGTAGCCTATCCCTTCTCCAGGGGATCTTCCCAACCCTGGAATCAAACTGGGGTCTCCTGCATTGCAGGCGGATTCTTTACCAACTGAGATATCAGGGAAAAGTGAAAGTCGCTCAGTTGTGTCCAACTCTTTATGACCCCATGGACTAAAAGTTCTGGAACTCTCCAAGCCAGAAAACTGGAGTGGATAGCCTTTCCCTTCTTTATGGGATCTTCCCAACCCAGGGATTGAACCCAGGTCTCCCACTTTGCAGGCAGATTCTTTACCAGCTGAGACACAAGGGGAGCCTGATATTGATTTGCTGCTGCTGCTGCTAAGTCGCTTCAGTAGTGTCCAACTCTGTGCGACCCCAAAGATGGCAGCCCACGAGGCTCCCCCGTCCCTGGGATTCTCCAGGCAAGAACACTGGAGTGGGTTGCCATTTCCTTCTCTAATGCAGGAAAGTGAAAAGTGAAAGTCAAGTCACTGAGTCTTATTTAGGTCTTGCTAAATAACAAGACTGTGTGTGTGTATTAAGTAGATCCCAGTGAAACACATCAGGCATGTACATGTCACTTATAAGTTTGCCTTTTGGAGACATAAAACATTTCATAATTAAAATTTTAAATGGGTTGGGTTTTCAGCGAGTCTATAATACTTATTTAAACTGTAAAGCACTTGAACCATATTTGGGATTTAAATACAGCTATATCTTTAAGTGCAGAAAAAAGAAGAGTTGTGGAAAGAAAAAAGAGTTTCCTTTCCTCCTTCTGACCAAAGGCTCACCCTAAGTAAAGTGGAACATAAACAGGAGATACAATATTGCCACCAGGGTTCAAAGTGAGATGGATCTGAGTCTATCTTTCTTGCTGCAAAATCCTAAAAAGCATTTCACCTCCCAAATGCTTAGGTTTCTTCTTTATAAAGTGGCAATAGTCACAGACCCATAAGACTACTGAGAACATCAAAAGTGAAAATGAATGTAAAACCCCAGCACAGTGCCCAGCATAAAACTCAATACGTTTTCAGTGCTGGTTTTCAGTACTGTGGTCATACTTGTCTGCGGGGAGCAAGCTCCGCCCCCGGCAAAGGTCTTGAGGAAGGAGGCTTGGCATACTCAAAGGCGGGATCAAGCCTCAGGAGTCCCCCTGGAAACCCCCAAAACCAGAGTCTGCCTACTTTCTGCTTTGTGCTTTCACCTACACCTCTGACTTTACGAGGGGCTGTCCCCCACTACCTCTCTCTGAAAAAAGAGTTAGCTTACAGCTCCAGTTAATAATTCCTGGGTGTGACAGTGTTTCAACCTACAAACTCCTTTGGAAGTCCTCTAGCCTGCCTGAATAGGTTTTTTCGGCCACATGTGATTGCTCAGAGTCTCCCAACTGTGAGAGGCATAAGATGTTCTAAACTGTCTACATACAGATTCCTTTGAGCAGTTAAAGGATTGATTAGAAATTGTATTGGTGAAGGGATTTTCACTTGTCGGGCCAATGTTTGCTGCTAAGTTTCCATATCCCTGCTGTGTCCCTGGCAGTGTACTGATTAATATAATTGGTGTAAGTAGTAGCTTTAATGTTTGTAACCTGGGACCCTTGAGTTAATTCTTTTTCTTGTTATAGCCCACCACACCTTTGCTCTGTAGGAATGCAACTTTATCTAATGCTTTTTGGAGGCTGGCGCCTGACTTTAGAATAATCACCTTTAGAGAAAAATAAGTTTCTTAAAATGTTAACAGGCCTCCTGGCCAGAAGATGATGCAAATCACCTAAACTTTTGCATATGATAAGTTTGCAGGAAGAAAGCCTGGCTTACCGCATGACTCTACCCCTTCCCCCATTATCCTCTATACATAACTTAAGGTATAAAAACTACTTTGGAAAATAAAGTGCGGGCCTTGTTCACTGAAACTTGGTCTCCCCATGTCGTTCTTTCTCTTACCTTCTGGCTGAATTATTCAGCCTCTTTTCTCCACTGAATTTCCTCACTGAGCTATCCTTATTCTATTACTCTTTATATCCCTAATTAAAGCTTAATTAAGCAGTTGTTTCCTGATCCTCGCCGACGCCGTCCCCGCTTCAAATTCCCTGGATCCACCGGGGCTGGAACCCAGCACTTGTCTTAAACATTATTTTACCTCCCTTTCTGACCCTTCACTCATCATCTCAAATCTACAAGTGCCTCCTGTTTCCTGCTCTGCATCCCTCCAGTAGATCTGCTCTAATTCCTGTGGCATATCATGCTTTGAAATTTCTATCACCCTTCCACTGCTGTGAAACATGCAAGAGAAGAAAATTTATTCCTGCCAGATACTGTGAGGAAAGCAATCTGATTAAATTAATTCAATTAAAGTACGTAAGAATCTTAATTTTCCATTGGCATATAAAAATGTATTGCAGGCTGAGCCACAAGGGAAGCCCAAGAATACTGGATTGAGTAGCCTATCCCTTCTCCAGTGGATCTTCCCAATCCAGGAATTGAACTGGGGTCTCCTGCATTGCAGGCAGATTCTTTATCAACTGAGCTATGAGAGAAGCCCCAATTAATTCATTAAAGTATGTAAGAATCTTAATTTTCCATTGGCATATGTTAAAAAAAAAAAAAAAAACAAGCAATGAAAAAACAGTGTAAGAAAACAAAAGCTTTAGGAAATACTCAGGAAGTTATTTCTGTATTAGGCAGGTTAATACTGAGTCAGGTTAATACTGTCAAGGAGTCTACACCTTCCCAACTCTAACTTGGAAAACTCTTCTAAGGAATTTCTACAGCATAGAGCTCTTCCCCTCCCCAGCCCATTGTCCCAGCCTCCCCAACTCTGATTTCAGACATTCAGTGGAATATTTTCCTTAGAACAAACAAAAGCCAAACAAACTACAGTTGAGGCCACAAGAAGTACTAACTTCATCAGAGAGGCAAAAGGGCAGGAGATGAAGTGAACAGAAAATAACAAACAAAGAAAGGCAGTGAAGAGAAAGGCAAAGAACAGTGGGAATATAAAGAGATATAGGTGGAATAGAGAACTAGAGATGAGGCAAGGAGGGCAGTCATAAGAAATGAATGACATGAGTATGCCCATTCTCTAAAAGAGAACAGGGAAATCTACATCTTCGCTGCCCCAGAGAAGTTAGGTGTCAACCTGAAAATAGTCACAACCTAAAGGCTGAGAGTTATGTTCCGTCTGGCAGGAAATTTTAGGATTTCAAGCCTGGGTGACAGCATCTCACGTGAACCTGAGAACTGCTTCAAGGAGGCGAGGGGAGGAGCCAGGTTATATAGAAATTTTGCAACAAGGGGCAGGTTGTCTGAACATCAAAAGATCATTGTTAATTAAAGAAAACCAGACTTCTCAAGTTAATGAATTCAGCGCTTTTCTACGTATGTATTATAACGTGTTCAGTCGCTGAGTCGTGTCTCAATCTTTGATCCCATGGACTGTAGTCCACTAGGCTTCTCTACCCATGGAATTTTCCAGGCAAGAACATGGGAGAGGGTTGCCATTTCTTCCTCCAGGGGATCTTCCAAACCCAGGAATTGAACCCAAGTCTCCTGCACTGCAGGTGGATTCTTTACCACTGAGCCACCAGGATGGCACAATGCACGCGTCAGAGCTCACTGAGATCATGCCAGTTTGCTGTGTTTTTCACATCCTGAGCCTCCTGAGGGCTCACGGTAGGGCATGGCTGCAGTCTGACGGCTGCTAGATGGCAGGCAATATTCCATTTTTGAAAGGCATGAAATGCCCACAGAGTACTGCATATGTGCATGCTATTTTGTGGCTTATTGAAGAGGAGCTGGCATGTCTCCACAAGAACTGGGGCCAAGGAGAAGTTCACTCACACAAAGAAGAATGAGTTTAGCAGTCAGTCGCAATCAGTTGACAAATACTGCAGGATGGTGCATTTCCTTCCTTTTATATGGCAATTTCCACAGAATATAAAAGCACAAAATGACAGTGTGCTTCAATGGGCATATTTTTAGCCTAACAAATATATTTCATTTTCTTTTAAGATTCGAAAGACCCAATTTCACATTATTTTTGTTCATTACTCTATCAACGTTACTGATTTTAGGGACCAAACTAAGTTTTTCTTCTTCTCAATTAAATTATCCAATTTGGGGGGATGGAACAAGTATATTTTTGAAACCTCTTTTATAAGTTACTGAAGTATACTGAGAAAAAAAATTTGGATTTAACAGAAATACTGCAACTAGACATACTGGAAAATATGGAACAAAAATTCCAATTTTACATCAGCTGAATACATTATTGACCCCCAAATCATCAATTAAACAAAAGAAATTATATTTGCATTGATGTCTGAATCTGCATCCATTCTTGGTAGCATGTAATATATGCAACTGCTCAGTTCTAGCTGTCCTTGTAGCCACATTACCATATTATTCAAATGTATCCATCATTTATATGTAAATAGACAAGATGAATGGCTTTTTCATAAGACAACAATTTTTAAATGACAAACAGACTTAGGCAGACATTAGCAAGATAAAATGTTGTAAATATTCATTCTATTATATATTTTTAAGGAAAAATGGACACTATTTCAGTTTTTTTTAAAGTAGTGTGGTAATTACAAAATGGGATCTTAATACAGTCACAATACCAACAGCTACTCTTCTCAATAAAAGTCTCCACCAATGTCATTTGTATCTTGTAAATTACATGTTCTCAGATCCATCTGTGAAAATTGGGATGTTAATTATCATGGTTACATTTCATGATTCCACAGTTAAATGCTGAAATGGTGCTACACAAATACCATATGTTTTTCTAAGAGAAATGGAGAAAGATTAATTATGAGTTCAAGCCCAAGTCTCAACAGAATAAGATCATTACACCGTGTGCTATGCAAATTGGAAGTTTTAATTAATAGCTGAAATACTAACCAAGGGGAAAAACTGTGAAGTCTAAATTGTAAGTATCAGCCTTTTCTCTACAAATATCACCCGAATAAGGATGCTTTTCTGAACCCAAGTTATAAATCCAAAGGAGAATACATTTTTGTTGTCTGTGAACTTCCTTTGATGGAGTGCTCACCATCATATTGTTTTATATTACTTGATAAAGCCGAAATTTAGAAAGTGTACTAGTAACAAACAGGTTATAACAGATCATATAGCTAGTGAAACTTCAACTGAACATTTTTTCTGGATTTTTCTTTAAAACACATACCATTCAAAATTATGCAAAATAAGTCTCATGTACTCAGATAAAATACTTCAGTGTAGCTACCTAAAGACAAAACTCTATGATAATACTATAAGACTTTTGCTCATAATTATAAAATCTGAATTCTCATCTTACTCACCACATACTCAAACACAAGTGTCAGTGTCTCCTTGGTGTGGATGATGTCATGAAGTAACACTATGTTAGCATGTTTTAGTCCTTTTAACAGAGAGGCTGTAAGAGAAAGTGAACAAACAGATACGTTATTATGGGTAACAACCAACTGATAAGCTTCTTTTATTGTACTGGTACATCATCAGATGAAATATACCTATTTTTCCACTTTCTATGCCAATATAGATATGGCTTATCTCCATATGTATGAAATAAATATTCTGCTGATGTTGAATGGTGGTTTCTGTAAGTGTCAATTACAGCCTGTTGGTTGATGTTGTCATTGAATTCTTCAATATATTTGCTAGTTCTCTGGAGAGTGGTTCTTTCAATGACTGAGGGATGGTGACATCCTCAACTGTAATTGGGGATCTGTCAATTTCTTATTTGAATTCTCTTAGTTTCGGCTTTGTGTGCTTTGAAGCTGTAGTTTGCTACACATAACATTTAAGATTGTTGCATTCTGTGAATCAGGCCCTTTTATCAATACATAAAGCATCTCTTTGTCCCTTGTAATTTTCTTCACTCTGAAGTATTTTGTCCCTGGCAATTAATATTGCCACTTCAGCTTGATTTTGATTAGTGTTCATATGGTGTATCTTTTATATATATATATATTTTTTTTTTTTTTTCCTTTTGGCCTATACCAATGACCATTCAGGTAGAACATTTAAAGAACAGAAGCTTTTTCTACCATTGTTAATTATTTTAGTAACACTGTGTCTTCAATTTTGGTTTTTGGTATATACCCTAAAGAGAAAAGAGAAACACGAAATACGTGTTTTACATGTTTTCTATCAGGAACTTGTAATTGCTCACATATTCATCAAATATTTATTGAGAACCTAGTCACTGACACTGACGGCCCTGGACAAACCTCAAACCCTTGATACTCAATAGTGTTGCAAGCCCACCTCTTTAAAAGGGGATTTATAACACCAAACATGAACCCTAATGTAAACTCCGGACTTTGGGTGATTATCAGGTGTCAAGGTAGGTTCCTCTATTGTAACAAATGCACCACTCTGGTGAGAGATACCAACAGTAGGGAGGGTTGGGGTGGGAGGCAGGAAAGAAAGTACAGGAAAATCCTCTGCACTTTCCACTCAATTTTGCTTTGACCTTAAAGCTGCTCTAGAAATATAAAGTCTATTTTAAAAAATAAAAAGATATACCTGTGTTTTAACATACTAAAAGAAACAAATCTAGATTATCTAATATTTTACTCAAATAAAATGATATTTTAGATATGGAGTCATCATGCAAAAAAAGCTGTACAGGACAGTCCCCAGAGAAGAGAGAGAGAAAATGTGGAGACTAGTACATTCTTGTATGACTCCCATGAATGCAAGCTCCTGTTTTTAGTTATTATTGCCTTGAATTTCCACTGTCTTCACCAGGCAAACCTACTTCAGGATGGTAATATATCTTTAATCCCAAGATATACTTCAATAAAAACCTAATTGGCCCAAAGAAGGCCATTCAGACTGAGAATTCCTTGGTGTGGCTGGTTCCAACACCAGAAGACCACGAAGAAGTATGTTTCCTCTGAAACCGAATTGGCAGCTTCATGTGCTGCCCAACGCCAGGGAAGTCTAAGCTATCCAAGGGAAGTCCTACAAAAAAGTAAAAATATTTTGGACTTCTCTGGTAGTTCAGTGGTAAAGAATCCACCTGCCAATGCAGGGAAACAAGTTCAGTCCCTGATCCGGGAAGGTTTCATATGCAGCAGAGAAACTAGGCTCAGTGCCACAACCATTGGAGCCACCACAGTGGGGAGCCCATGCACTGCAGCTGTAGAGGAGACCCCACGCACTGCAGCTGGAGAGGAGACCCCACTCTCTGCAGCTGGAGAGGGGACCCCACTCACTGCAGCTGGAGAGGAGACCCCACACACTGCAGCTGGAGAGGAGACCCCACGCACTGCAGCTGGAGAGTGGACCCCACTCGCTGCAGCTGGAGAGGGGACCCCACTCGCTGCAGCTGGAGAGGGGACCCCACTCGCTGCAGCTGGAGAGGGGACCCCACTCGCTGCAGCTGGAGAGGGGACCCCACTCGCTGCAGCTGGAGAGGGGACCCCACTCGCTGCAGCTGGAGAGGGGACCCCACTCGCTGCAGCTGGAGAGGGGACCCCACTCGCTGCAGCTGGAGAGGGGACCCCACTCGCTGCAGCTGGAGAGGGGACCCCACTCGCTGCAGCTGGAGAGGGGACCCCATTCGCTGCAGCTGGAGAGGAGACCCCACTCGCTGCAGCTGGAGAGGAGACCCCACTCGCTGCAATGGGAGAGAGCCTGTGCATGGTAGAAAACACCAGGGGTACCCAAAAATAAATAAATAAAATACATACATGAAATATTTACAGATTTATCAGAGCTTTGTAAAACTAGCACTCACAACAAAATACTTACCAAAAATAACAATAACAATAACAGTACAGACACAAACTTTGAAGATATAAGCACTACAAAGATGTATGACAGAGTTTAGTATTGTTGATTCCAATAATTTACAATCTTCTTTCTTTTAATTATTCAAATATTTAATTATTCAACCATCAGCCTCAAACAACTGAAGCATATTACATGGCTAATTTCCAGGCATTCATCATCAGTCTGGGGACCAGCTTCACATGTGCTCATTTTTAAAATGACACTTGGCCCCACATTAGTCTTCTAAGACAGACTCATCCTTAGAGATCAAGATTTCAAACCACAACAGGGTATTTGGAAATGATGGCCATGCACAGTACTTCGCAGTGTGGGAATACGCATAGGTGAAATGAATTAAGGACCTCATGGGTATCACGCTTATGAAAGGAACCTAGCTTTGTGAGGCAAGTTTTGGAAAGGTATACATCGTTTGTAATTTTGTCCAATTTCATTTTTCAAGTTATCCCCTCAGTTTGTCAAGCGCTGATCCATCCTTATCAGCAAGACCTCCAAAAAGGTACTGAAGCTTACAATCTATGGATGATCCACGCTCTAAGAACCCTTTGCCTAGGAATTTTGTTGTTGTTTTTATTATTATGATTATTACTTTTCTCCCACCATCACCCTGCTTCTCTGACTGTTTAGACCTAAAGTGTTTCCCATTTCTCAAAGCAACGACTTCATGCCCATCATTTCCCATTGTGTTTTTCCTACAATTTCAGTAAAATCAAATCTCTGCCATCATTCATCCTGTGAAAAAACATCTTTTCTTAACTGTGACCGATATTATACAAAAAAAGGCCATGCTCTTTTTTTCTTTTTTTGGCTGCGCCCCATGGCATGTAGGATCTTAGTTCCCCAACCTGGGACTGAACCCATGACCCCTGCATTAGAAGCAGAGTCTTAACCACTGAAAAACAAGGGAAGTCCCTGTCATTTCATTTTTTTTTTTAAACATGGTATTTTTTTTCTACCATTTCTACAGAAACACTCAAAGCCTCCACATTTCAATGTATTAACTCTCAATTATTATAGGTTTTAGACTTCTAACTATATTTACACACAGTTTAAAAAACACACTATCGGTTAAATAATGACCAAGAACTGTTTGAAAGCAAGCCCTTTTTCTTTTGAGATTAACATAATGAACTCGTATTTGGAAAAGGATAAGCCATTAATTTCAAAACTGACGGCAGAAAAATGTCATTGAAGGGCACAAAACCGTCCACAATATCTACCAACATGAGGGTAGGTGGCAGACCTGACTAACTTGAAAGCTGCCAGCACAACAGTCTCTGCTCCAAGCCAGGTGCCAGATACTGTCATTCCTGCCATTGCCAAGGCGAGGAAGCCTCCTGGTTGCCAAGGCGAGGAAGCCTCCTGGCTGCCAAGCGGGTGCGTGATTAACACCACAAGTCCCAGAGCCACTATGTCTCCCTTTGCAAGACAAACACTGTCAAAATAACACTCCATGTAATCCTAATAATATCTCAAATATACCACATGTTATTTTCTCATCGTTTACATACAAAACAAATCCTGTAACACTGGCTTTAACAATCCCAGCACGCTTGGTTTCCCGCAAGTTTTAAGCAAACATATGGCAAACATTTTAAATTCATTTCACCAGTGAGGCTTGGAAAGGTATGATTCTACATGACATAAAGGACTTGTAATTAAGGTTGAGGGTAAAATTTCTAACAATCAATTTGGGGCCATGTTGAAACAGTACAAAAGCAGAAAAACATGTTGCTCATAAAGATAACCGCAAAGTCTTGGCAGGACAGGACATAGAGAGCCGCCCCTCAGTGTGCGAACAAGTTCAGACACCCACTCATCCACCATATACAGACCTCGACCTTCTGCTTTCAGAATAAACATCCTAGGTTTCCACTCTGAGGTGAAACAGATCAGATGAGATCAGATCAAATCAGTCGCTCAGTCGTGTCCGACTCTTTGCGACCCCATGAATCGCAGCACACCAGGCCTCCCTGTCCATCACCAACTCCTGGAGTTCACTCAGACTCACGTCCATTGAGTCGGTGATGCCATCCAGCCATCTCATCCTCTGTTGTCCCCTTCTCCTCCTGCCCCCAATCCCTCCCAGCATCAGAGTCTTTTCCAATGAGTCAACTCTTCGCATGAGGTAGCCAAAGTACTGGAGTTTCAGCTTTAGCATCATTCCTTCCAAAGAAATCCCAGGGCTGATCTCCTTCAGAATGGACTGGTTGGATCTGCTTGCAGTCCAAGAGACTCTCAAGAGTCTTCTCCAACACCACAGTTCAAAAGCATCAATTCTTCGGCGCTCAGTCTAAACACCAACCTCATCATGATTAAAATAAATTATGTTATCGAAAAATGCAGAGCGTGTTCATTTTTTCACTGAAGGGGTTATTTTAAAAGCAATGTTAACAAAGAAATGACAAATAGAACCTTTCTTTACGAAGTCAAATAGTCTTCTAGGTCATTATTTGACATCTTATTGCTAGGAAAGGAGATATCACAAATAAATGCAATCCAAGCTTGCTCACTCCCCTTTAGCCTCTGGAAGGAACAAGTGTGTTCACATTCTCCCCTCATCATTTTACATGTTCCCTTTCTGTGTCAACCCCAGTGGTGTGGGCTGGAGGTGCTGCTACCTGATTTTCCCAGAAAACAAAGATTATTACTTATTATTACACAAGAAAGCAACCATATTTCAAACTACAACCCCAACAGACTAAACTTTTGCCTCAAGCCCGCAGATAGACAGATCTGTGTGTGTTCGACATTCGGTGTGTCCAGCTCTGCGACCCCGTGGACTGAAGCCCTCCAGGCTCCTCTGTCCATGGGATTTTCTAGGCAAGAATACTAGAGTGGGTAGCCTTTCCCTTCTCCAGGGGATCTTCCTGACTCAGGGATCGAACTCAGGTCTCCTGCATTAGCAGGCAGGTTCTTTTCCATCTGAGCCACCAGGGAAGCCCAGATAGATCTAAAGCTGTTGATATTCGCCTTATACTAGAAATAGTATACTTTCTTCCTTTGCCTACTTTATTTTTTAATTGAAGTATAGCTAGTTACAATGCTGTGTTAGTTTCAAGTGTACGGCAAAGTGATTCAGGTGTATACACACACGCACACACACACACAAACACACACATTCTTTTTCCGATTCTTTTCCATTATATGTTATTACAAGACACTGACTATAGTTCCCGAAGCTATATAGTAGTTCTTATTGTTTACCTATTTAATACACAGTACTGTGTATATGTTAATCACAAACTCCTAATTTATCTATTTATTTATATTCTGCAAGAAGTTCTCACTTACTTGCTACTGGATTCTGAATATTTTGAAAGCAAAAATATTCTGAATGGGAAAAACTTAAGGGCAAATAAGAACAACAAGATAAACACAGAGAAAGACGAAAGTGCTTGCCTGTGATGAGGTGATCATAACAGAGAAAGAACTCGTGCCTGCCCTGAAAACAGCTCCAGGGTAACTTGCGCATGGTTCCAGAAGGTATGCTGCGCACTGTGGCTGCATATTAGGAGAAATAGTGTAGTCCTGCTCAGTTCTGAATTTTCCCCTAAATGAGATCTGATCTAAAATGCACATACTCGCACAAACCATAAACTAAGAAGTGAAAAAGTGAGAGAATCGGGTTAAAAAAAAAAAAAAAACGGAATTGTATTTTTCACTTCATGTTTACTTTTTATACTTTTATACACACTTACACCAAATTTGAGCTTCCCAGTAGCTCAACTGGTAAAGAATCTGCCTGCAACGCCGGAAACCCCAGCTGGATTCCTGGGTCGGGAAGATCCCTTGGAGAAGGGATAGAGTAACCCACTCCAGTATTCTCGGTCTTCGCTGGTGGCTCAGATGGTAAAGAATCTGCCTGCAATGCGGGACATGTGGGTTCAATCCCTGGGTCAGGAAGATCCCTGGAATAAGGAGTGGCAACGCACTCCAGTATTCTTGCCTGGAGAATCCCCACGGATAGGGGAGCCTGGCGGCCACAGTCCATGGGGCCGCAGAGAGTCTGACGGGACTGGGCAACTAAGCACAGCACATACCAAGTTTACATGAAAAAGCATTAACTCTCTGTTATGGGGAAAGAGACCACAGCTAATCCAGAACACAAAGTTAAAACGCATGTGATGCCCTATAGACTTAATTTAGCTAAAATCCCATTAAGGATTTAGAGACATGTTTTTCACTCACCAGATGCTGTCCAAATGTGGAAGGATAATAAGACAGGTTAGGAATACTTTATAAACATCACAAAACTTGTTTTCCATCCACCAAAAAGTCTACTGCTTTACTTACTCCCTAGTTAAGACTTGCTATTGGGGAATAGTGGAGAAGGCAATGGCACCCCACTCCAGTACTCTTGCCTGGAGAGTCCCATGGACAGAGGAGCCTGGTGGGCTGCAGTCCATGGGGTCGCTAAGAGTCAGACACAACTGAGCGACTTCACTTTCACGCATTGGAGAAGGAAATGGAAACCCACTCCAGTGTTCTTGCCTGGAGAATCCCAGGGACGGGGGAGCCTGGTGGGCTGCCGTCTATGGGGTTGCACAGAGTCGGACACAACTGAAGCAACTTAGCAGCAGCAGCAGCAGCATTGGGGAATAGACTAACTTCAACCCCAGTACATATTTCCCCTGCTCTTTTCCCCTCCCAATTTCCACAAAGTCACAGACCTGAAATGTAGTCCTGACATTACAACCTCAACTATTCTCCCTGCCATCAGTACCTGTGTATCCTCTTGACTACTGGCAAACATCAGTCATCTGGGGTCTATTTCCACACTGTAGGACTGCTTCCTAAATCACTCAAAGAAGAGATTCCTCTAAAAGTACAGCTTAGCCACATGAAACAGCCAATATTTGGCATTTTTGATCTACTAACACACCAATTTCCAGTGGCTCAACCCAATAGAGTTTACCTGGTTCAAACCAATTTTAACTTTTTCACAGAGGCATAGTTACTTTTCCCATTGTTAACATTGAAACCAATTAATCAGCTGCCAAATGGTCAATAATCAATCCTGAATACAAAAAAAAAAGGAAGCATCTGTTCATGAAACTATGGTTATTGAAGAGGGGAGGGATATAGAAACAATTTGTATGAGTACTTTTTGATAAAATTTGAATTATGATAAAGATATATTCCTTTTATAATAAAAGACATATCTGGAAAAGTTCTTTATTACAGTAGATTGGCCAAATAAAACTAAAAAAACACTATAAGATTGGCCAAAGAAAATTGAAATAATGCTATAAAATAGTATTTTGTGTGCTAAGTCACTTCAGTCACGTCTGACTCTTTGTGACCCGCCAGGGTCCTCTGTCCATGGGATTCTCCAGGCAAGAACACTGGAGCAGGTTGCCACTTCTTACTCCAGGGGATCTTCCCAACCCAGGGATCAAACCTGCAGCGCTTTCATCCCCTGCATTGGCAGGCAGGTTCTTTACCTCCATCATCACCTAGGAAGGCCTTACAAAAGGTACGCTGCTGTTTACACAATTAATGCGCAGCTATAATAATTAATGATTATAACTGTAGGGTGACCCTTCACTACTGACCCCTTCTCACAAAGGGAGTGGTGCCACTCCGTGCATTATGAGGGTTTCTTTTCATATCCTGGAACTTGGGAGGCCTCTAATTTGCACTGAAATCCAAAATATTGAAAGTTTTTCTTGTCTAAGTGGTCACTTTCCCACATTAAGGTTAACTTACTCACTGCAAAAGACTTCTACTTTTGTTTCCAACTACTTCCAATTGAGGGCTTCCCTGGAGGCACAGTCATAAAGAATCCCCCTGCTAATGCAAGAGACACAAGTTCTATCCCTGGATCGGGAAGATCCCCTGGCGAAGGAAATGACAACCCACTCCAATATTCTTGCCTGGAGAACCCCACAGACAGAGGAGCCTGGTGGGCTGCTGTCCATGGAGTCTCAAAGAGTTGGACACGACTTAGCGACTAAACAACTTCCAGCTGAACCTATAAATGACCCACCGGCTGCCTTTCTGCTCCAGCTAATCTTGTTCCTATGTGCCCCTGGACACAGCCATGCATATATAGGATGTGCATGAGTGCAAGACATGCGGTTCTTCTCAAATGTAAACACCTCACTAGTACCTTCGGCAGAAAAAAAAAAAAAAAAACTCATGCCAAGCAAACAGGGTTGGAGACAGTGGTGGTCATGCTCCATGTGCTGTTTTTAGGCAGGAGAGAGACCATGGAGGTGCTGAGGGTTACTGAAAGACTTGGTCCAAGTTGTTTTCGTCTGGCCATAACAACCAGGTATAAAAGCTGTTAGGCAATTTACTTTTTTGAACTATTTTTACACTTTATTATGGTGGGTTACATGTATAGACAGAAAGAATATTGCAAAGTATGCAAAAAAAATGTGATTTGGCATCAATCCCCTTACACTTTCTGGTTAAGAAGAATAAACATTTATATCATAACATTAATGGCTATCTCTGTCTGACTAGACTTAAATAAGCTCTCCCCACATAAAATTATGTGAATTGCTATCACTGTATTCTTTTACAAAAGTTAAAATAAGTCTAAAGTCATAAAATATACTCCTTGCCATGGCTGCAAGTCCTAGTCTAAGGACCTGCACCTAAGACTCTGGCCCTCGAAAGCACTGTCGGACTCCTCCACACAGCAGGGCAGGTTTTCAGACACAGGACTCTCCACCCCCTGCTCCCCACAGCCACAGCTGTGGTCCCACCAGGAGGTGCTTCGCCAAGCGTGGTGCTTCAGCCACCTCTCAAAGTCAAGTGGCCAGTGAATGAGGCCCCACAGCAAATCTACCAAAGCCAAGGCTACGGGCGCTGGGCCCCAGAATCACCCAACAAGTAGTCAACATCTACCATGTGCCAATCACCACAGGGAAACATGTACGCTTTTGTTCTCATGGAACTTGTATATTATATGTCAACCAAGTTTTCTATTCAACCCTTACATATCCTAAAGTTTGAACATCGCAGTGCTGTGTCATGGTTTTTAAATACAGTGGGTAACTACTTGAGGGGGGTGTGTGTCTGTGAGTGTGGGTGTGTCTATGAACTTAGTCACACTGCAATCTACTCACTGTTCCAAGAGCAAATAAATAAAAACAGCAATTTGATCAGTTAATGTACCTAGTATCTACTTCTATCTATCTCTGTTTCTCTCTGTCTCTCCCTTTCACACACACACACACACACACACACACACACAGCCATTAAGATAGATTCCACCAAAAAATATAGTCTTGGCCTAGAAAACAAAGAGAATTCTTTATTCTGAAAATTTGATGGCATTTTGATGTATGTGGATTTTCTCCTGCTCAAAAACCCCAAAAATGTGAGGTCATATTTTCAACATGAATAAAATGTTGAAAAGGTCATGATTTATAAGGCCTTTACAATTCCACTGGTGGCTCAGATGGTAAAGCGCCTGTCTACAATGCGGGAGACCTGGGTTCAATCCCTGGGTCAGGAAGATTCCCTGGAGAAGGAAATGGCAACCCACTCCAGTACTCTTGCCTAGAAAATCCCATGGATGGAGGAGTCTGGTGCAGGCTACTGCCCATGGGGTCGCAAAGAGTCGGACACAACTGAGCGACTTCACTTTCTTTCTTTCTTTCTTTACAATTCCACCACAATTTCTAAAATCTGTGAAAGAGCTAAGTTTTATATAAAATGTTTGCAATACATTTTATTGCCTCAGCACCAGAGCTTTGATAAACAGAAACCAACAGCAGGTCTGGAGATAACTGTAAACAGACGATGAGCAAAGGAGGAGGCGAAGTGAAAGACTATGAAAAATGAACAGGAATCTCAGTGGGGGTTCATTTCAACCCTTGAATATCCCCTGACTTGAAACTTCACACATAACATCACTTCATCTGACTGAACAAGAAAGTCAGAGTTATACAAATTACAAATGAAAGCAGAACTCAGTAGACAGTACACAGCCCCAGAGCACCGTGTTTCTCACAAAATTAGTTCAGCTTCAGGCAGTCACGTCACCTTCACTTTGACCTCCCCAGGACAGAAGTCACCCCGCTGTCCCTAGGCCTGGACCAGACCTTGAATTCCCTTCATGCAGCCTTAATCAGTGGTGGCCCAGGTGAGAAGCCAAGTTCATCTCCGCCAAGGAAGCTCTGCCCCTTCTGAGAAGGTCGCTATACGCCGAGTCCCAGTCCGCTCCGCTCAGTCACGTGGTCCCTATGCTTGGTCTGCACTGATGCTCAGCTATTGATGGCACAACAGTTGACAGGTTCTAGCACCACTTAACAGGCGTCCTGGGTGGCACCAGTGGTGAAGAATCCACTTGCCAATGCAGGAGCTGTAAGAGATGCGGGTCCAATTCCTGGGTGGGGAAGATCCCCTAGAGAAGGAAATGACACCCTGGGTTGGGAAGATCCCCTAGAGAAGGAAATGACAACCCCCTCCAGTATTCTTGCCTGGGAAATCGCATGGACAGAGGAGCTTGGTGAGCTCCAGTCCATGGGGTCACAAAGAGTTAGACATGACTGAGCATGAACACACACACACACACACACACACACAGTACCACTTACATGTTCAGGAGTTTTACAAGATACTTAAGACAAGCAATTAAAGACTCACTCAGGGATTGCCTTCCAACTGTACAAAGAGAGGCTAGTAAACCCCATCTCTGAGAGCTCTCACTAGCTCCTGCTTCATATGGCCTTGGCTATGGGAGCATTTGAAGGAGATGTTTCCATATTTGGAAATCCAGGAAAACAAACACACCTATGAAAGGCAGAGTGACATCTTAAGTGTTCAGCATTTAGAATCCTATGATGATGATAATAAAACTGTTAATGCAAAGTCACATGGGCAAAAATGGTATTTAATGAGTTTAGGGAGGGGTTCCTCCCAACCTCTTCTGAAAATAAGAACTTTCTAAATTGCTTCTATGCTCAAAAAGTCACTTCAGTACAAAAATAGTAACTTTAAAAAATTTTTCTTAGAGTCTCATCCTTTTAAAGTCACTAGCTATTTGTCAGAAACTGGCAACATCTTAGAAGTACTAGATTTCATGCAAGGTATCACAGGATTGCTTAAGACAGAACATCTATCTGCTGTGACAACTATACAAGTTAAGTTAAAGACAAGGAAGTTGTACATTACACATTTTATGCTTCTAAATTAGCAAGGCAACTTCAGACTGTCATGGCAGCTAAAAAAAAAAAGAAAAAGCCATGCAAGAAAACGACAAGGGGAAAGAAAAATAGTACTATGATCTCAAAGTTTCCAAGAAGTTTGTACATCTGTCTTCCATACTGCCAACCAGAGGAACTAGGGGAAGGGATAACTGGGTTTTACACTTACCAAGGTAGGCTCAACATTTTGTCCTCGAAAGTTGTGACTGGGCAGAATTTTTTAGTGTCTCTGCAAGGCACACTTGAGACTGGTACCGACAATGGTTCCTGTTCACACAACCTGCCTTTCCATATGTGGAGTCAACTCCCGGACTATGACAAACATCCCCCCATGATGGGCATGACTGCCGTGTTCTCAAATGTATTCTATCTCCTGTGGACCCACATGTTCCTCCTTAATGAAATTTCACCTTGTTTCATATGTATCACACACACATACACTCATACATACACAGATATGTAAAATCTTAGTGCATGAAAGACATCTTTCACTTAACGCAAGGTGACTGAGCCATCACTCACAGCTCAAACAGTCCTCATAGAATTTAATAGCCAAATGTCACCCTCAAGAGCATCTAATCCAACCCGTCATCTGACAACTGAGGAAATTCATATATGGAAGTTTGGTCACAAGACTCAAACCCTGCCCTCCCGACCCCTTCACACAGGAGAATTCTGTTTCTGTAATCAAAAGCATCATCCTCTCTCTCACTGTCTTGGTTCTCTCCTCTTCACTCCTCGCCTTTTGCTGTGATCATGGTTTCCCTTTATCTTTGTTTCTTTCCAGGTGTGAAAGGCAGAAAAGCCTGAAGTTAAGAAGACTAGAAGGACATCTGCTATCACAAACCTATCTACACTCTTCACCTGAAGCATCATCACCGGGACTAAAGAGGCTTCAAAGGAGAGTAATAGGTAAAGAAGGGAGCTAAGGGGGCAACTGCTGTTCAAACTGGCTTTTTAAAATCATGTTTAGGGCTTTCCTGGTGGCACAGTGGGTAAGCATCTGCCTGCCAATACAGGGGACACGAGTTCGACGTCTGGTCTGGGAAGATCCCAAATGCCGCAAAGTGACTAAGCCGTGAGCCACAACTACCGAGTCCGCTCGCCTACAGACCATGTTCCGCAACAGGAGAGGAGTCCCTGCCCACAACTAGAGAAATCCCGCACGCAGCAACAAAGACCCAGCATGGCCAAAATATCCATCTTTTAAAAAAAAAAAAACTCACCTTTCTCTGATCAAGTCCCTCCTCTTCTTCAAACATTTCAATGGCTGCCTAACACGACTCCCAACGACCTGAGCGATAAGGCTCTTAATCTCAGAGGCTCCGCCTCCCTCTACACCATGAACTCCAGCCATATGGCACTTCTTGTCTGGGTGTGTGTGCTAAGTCATTGCAGTCGTGCCCAGCTCTTTGCAACCGCATGGACTGTAGCCTGCCAGGCTCCTCTGTCCAAGGGATTCTCCAGAAAAGAACACGGGACTGGGTTGCCATTTCCTCCTCCAGAAGATCTTCCGGGGATAGAACCTGCGTCTCCTGCAGTTCCTGCATTGCAGGAGTAATCTACTGCTGAGCCACCGAGGAAGCATTGTGCTTCTTACAGATTTCCAATTCACTTCATCCTCTCAGACCTCTGGGATGCTATCTCTTCTGCTGCCTTCCTCCTAGTCTCTGAGCCTCAGACATCCCTGCCATCTCTTCAGAGCTCAACTTAGCTGTCATTTCCTTTGAAAGGGTCTGCTGACTGCCAAGCTCAAGCTAGAAGCATTCATTTTCTGTCAGTCTCTGAGCTCGGTGAGTTGTCCCATCCCAATGTTATAATTACCCAGTGACCTAACTCCACCTGTGTGTATCCCCCACTCACTCATCATTTGCTTTTGCTCTGGTGCAGGAGATATAAGAGATGTGAGTTTGATCCCTGGGTCAGGAATATCCCCTGGAGGAGGGCATGGCAACCCACTCCAGTATTCTTGCCTGGAGAAGCCTATGGACAGATAATCCTGGCGGGCTACAGTCCAGGGGGTTGCAAAGAGCAGACATGACTGAGGCAACTTAGCACACATGCATGCGCCTGCTATTCTCACAGCAATCCTTTCAGTGCTGAATTTATAGAAGACGCCTATTGAGTGCAGCTTGAATAATACACATGAACGAGAAAAATAAAATCTTGACATGATCTCCCATAAATCGCCATCAGCAAGAATAGTCCCTAAGACTGAGCTCTACTGTGGACTGGTTATCTTACTACAATGCTTTTAGTTCTGCCTGGATATGTTGATCAAAATAAATCCACTCTAAACGTTGTAGTAACTGACAAACACACTGAGGCTATATATTTCACTGACTTTAAATAAAGAAGCAAGGAAACATCTTATAGGATGTCACCAGGCCTTTTCCTTTCATAAGGAGGTGGAATGCTGTATACAATGCTACAACCAAAAAGGCAGGATTTTATTTCCACTCATATTTCAGATTATGGAAAGATGGTAAAAGATTTAAACCACATTCTATTTCTTAAAACTCCTATTAAAAACTAAAATTACATCCTCACATTTTTACCCAGCATGAGATAATCTCATAACAATAAGGTGGTACCAATTAGAGAAGGAAGATGTTTTCAACCCTTATGTGGGTTTACAGCACAGTCAAAGCCAACCCATGGCTTTGTTTGTTTGCCCTGCAAAATGTTTTAGAGATTTAATAAGTACTGAAGAAGCTGAGGTTTTCACATAAAATGCACAACTTTGGCTCTTCAGAAGTAACAGGTGTGGGTAAAAGTTGTGTCTACACAACTGGTCCTTACACAACACGTTACTGCTACGGCTTCCCATCCTCCTTGTCCTCCAGAGTGACAGAGGCTCTTCCAGCCTGTTACTTGAAGGACCTCTACATTCGTGATCTATGAATTAATATTTCATGTGTTAAAGAGCCAACATCGGGCTTCCCATGGTCCAGTAGTTAAGAATCCACCTGCCAGCACAGGGGTTGTGCGTTTGAACCCTGGTCTGGGAAGATCCCACTTGCTGTGGGGCAACTCAGCCCGTGCTCCGCAACAAGAGAAGCCACAGCAATGAGAAGCTCCCCCGCCTTGACAAGGAGTAGCCCTGCTCGCTATACCTAAAGCAGAGGCCTGCGCACAGCGACGAAGACCCAGCTCAGCCAAAAATTAACAAATCTTTTATAAAAAAAAAATCCAACATTACTTTGATCACACAAGCTGCAGTAATAATTATGAGGAAACTGGAAGCAGCCAATCAAGGTGGGTTTTATGAGTCCCACAGACCAACAAAAGAGAGAGAAAGGGAACTAGAAAGAGAACAAGGAAGAAGTTGTAACTACGGAAAAGTCACAATTCCTACCAAAGAGAATAGACGGAAGTGAAATTATGTCCATTTCAAACGGTACAGCTCAAAGTGCCAATGAAAAAAACTAGGTGGAAGAGGCAGCGCCCTTACGGTTACCAGCACGGGACTTCTTTCTCACATCATTTCAAATACAGATCTGAAAGATCTATACAGACCTCAGAGGGTATGTAGTCCAACACTTGCACTTTTTCAGATACTTTTTTCAGGTACTTTTTCAAGTACCTTGGCCCGGAGAGATTGTCAAAAGCCATATAATTTGGTATATCACTTCGCCTCTCTAGCCCCTTTTCTCCAATTCACTCTCAAAGACTGATTAAAAAAGAAAAATCAGGTGGGCATTAAACATCTGATATTTACCTCCTAAGAAAAATGAGAAGTAAACAAACAAAATGGACTTATTCAAGGTAGCAAGAGTTAGTCAAGCGCCAAGCTGGGCCAAGAGCCAGATCTCTGATTCCCAAACCACAGTGCTAAGGCTTCTGCCTATAAACCTGTGGGGTTTCAAGTCAGAGAATGACAGGTAAAGCTCATGGGCCTGATAGCCTTTACCCCCGATGCACAAACGAAATAAATGAGGGGCAGGGCACTTATTAGAGAGGAAACCTAAAGCAAGAAACTCAAATCATTAATAATTAATGCAAATAATATTTCTTACTGACAAGGTTGTAAGGAAATAAACACACTCATACACTTTGAGACCAGATATTACTGGGGTAGGAAGGGAGACTGGTCAAAATTTATCAAAAATGAAAATACTTCTCATAGTCCCTGAGCCAGCATTTCTTCAAGGAATAGACAGACAAAGACCCAAGAATGTTCTCTTCAATGTTCTTAATAAATAGTAAGTGGCTCAGATGAATCTGCCTGCAATGTGGGAGACCCAGGTTCAATCCTTGGGTTGGGAAGATCCCCTGGAGAAGTAGATGGCAACCCACTCCAGCATCTTGCCTGGAGATTCCATGGGCAGAGGAGCCTAGTGAGCTATGGTCCAAGGGGTCTCAAAGAGTCGGACATGATTGAGCAACTAACTGCCCATCCATTGTGTTTTGGTTGAATAAAATACGGCACATTCATATGACAAAAATTGCACAGTCATTAAAAAGAATGCAGTAAGTTACTATAAGCAGTAATATTGAAATGCCTAAGATATACTCAGTGGGGGAAAAAAGCCTCAGGTTCAAAGCAGTCTGTATTCAAAAGGGAAGTGGAAGGGGTGGATATAGTCCAGAAGGGCTTCCCTGGGGGCTCAGTGGTAAAGAATCTGCCTGCAAATGCAGGAGACACAGGACTGATCCCTGGGTCAGGAAGATCCCCTGAAGAAGGAAACAGCAACCCACTCCAGTATTCTGGCTTGGGAAATCTCACAGAGGAGCCTTGTGGGCTACAGTCCACAGGGTCACAAAGAGTCAGACACAACTTAGCGACTAAAGAACGACGACAGTACTCCAGAATCTATGAACACTGCACCGAATGACCCTGGGCTCAGCAGACGCGTGGGTGGGATGGTAGTTTACTTTTCTCTTACATTTATTATTGTTTAATTTTTTTTATCTAGAGCTAGCATTTTATATTAATAAAAATAAAATTCTTTATTAAATAAAAAATTTAATGAAAAAAATTCAAAAGTCTTTGCTCTCTGCTCTCTTGTTAGGTGGGCATCTCTTTAACAAACTACTTATTCATTCATTCAACTAACATTTACTGAAGGCCTGTGATTTATTTGCAACTATCTAACCCTGGATGTCATACTCTATGTGGGTTAATGATGGAATAAACATGCATATAAAACCAACTCCTATTGCTTGGTAGGCTCTGCCTAGAGAAACGTTTTGATAAGTACAATTACTAGCTCTGCTTCTCTGAGATAAAGCAACTAAATGAAAAAAGAAGTAAGTATCATGTTGCCAGCCCCTCCCCCAGCCCGTCCCCCAAATTCTTTGATGGAGCCATAGAAGGAAAGACGGTAATGAGAGCTGAGGTTCTGTTTGACCTTCCTCCATTCATACATAACAGCTTTGGTGAAATGGACCAGCCAGAAAACAAACTGCTACCGACAAAGAGTAAGGGGAAGGGAGAGATGGAAACTGCAGGGAATGACTCCACACAGGAGCAAGGCCCCACTGTGAGACTCCTGGGTACCATTTTGGTTACTTACACGATGCTCATCTCTTTCCCAGTGAATCACCTCATAAAAGCCACGGTCAACAATGGGCCTACAACCAGGTAATGACTGATCACACCAAAGCTGGCCACAGCTATCCTCTGCCCAGATCACAGGTCTAACCTACTCTGGTGTGGGAGACTGGGCAACTGATGTGTTTGTATCTTCTTCCTCTTTTCCTGCTGCCTCAATAAACAGGTAGATTTTTGTGTCCCCTTTTAACTCTTGAGGTACTGCGCAGTTTGATGGAAATGGGCAGGAAAGCTGCTTTCAGCACACTGAGATGGTCTCTCGCCCACAGTCCCAGAATATTCTACAGAGTGTTCAGCAACAGCACAGACTGTGGTCTCTCCAAGAAGAATGCCACCCAGATCCTCACTTTATATAAAACACGCACACTCAAGTGGACAAGAAGCAACACACAATAAACGATCAGAGATCTGTGTAAGTGCCATGAAAGAGTAGTAACTGGACAACTGAAATACTAACGCGATGAAGAGGAAGGAGAGAGAACTTCCAACGGGAGCCAAGTGTGGAATCTCATAAGACAGGCATCAGAGTTTCTCTAGAGGAGACTATGGGTGTGCTATAGGAAGATGGAACATTCTAACTTCAAGGAAACTGAGGGATGGGAAAGAATAAGAGGGGCTTCCTTGGTGACTCAGATGGTAAAGAATCTACCTGCAATGCAGGAGACCCGGGTTCAATCTGTAGGTCGGGAAGATCCCCCGGAGAAGGGAATGGCTACCCACTCAAGTATTCTTGCCTGGAGAATTCCATGGACAGAGGAGACAGGCAGGCTAAGTCTATGGGATCACAAAGAGTCAGCCATGATTAAGAGACTAACACTCACTTTCTTTCAAAGAACAAGAGTCCTAAATGGGGAAATGTTTGGTAGTTTATTTTGGTAGAAAAAGAAAATGTATGAAGAAAAGAAATGGAGACAAGGTTAGCAACAAAGGATTGGGTCTCCATGGCTTTTCTATATTATTGCATACAAAAAAGAGGGGAGGGTGAAACAGAACCTGCAAACAGGATCTGAAGATTCAGAGAGTGGACTGTCATCTAAAAAGAGGATGCCTTTTCACATAAAATTAATGACCTGAATGTACTCTTCTAGTGACTGTTTGGCAAACAGATGTTAATGGATAGAAACTAGATTACTAACTGCCCTCCTACCTCAGTGACATAATACTGCCACCAAGGAGGGGGTAAACAATTCTCATTTCATTTTTTCAGAAAATGTCAGACAGGTATTACATTAACTGAAATGAAAATGTACATGTCTAATAAAAGGTTAGCCCTCAGTGGTACCTGTTACTTGTCACATAAATAATATAATTTACCACAACAAATCTAACAAGAAGGTTTGTTGGGAACATATTCAAATGAGTGGCACCAGGAAAGAAAGCCAGCAAAAACAATTTCCACTTGCCTACACCCTGTACATTTGAAATTGGACATATTATTTCCTGCCAGTTCTAAATTACCACTTCATTTGTGATGAAAAATGGATTGCAAGAAGAATTCAGATAAGGAGCTTACTCAATTTTCTGATGGAAATTTCACCTAGAAAATAACATTTCCAGTTAATGATTACAAAAGATGAAGAATATACCAAAGCCTTTAGAACAAGTGGGGTAAAAACACTGATGTCAAAAAATGTTTAACCAGATTTACTTAAAGTGACTTCTATCGTTTAAATACCTTAAACTATGGAAAATGTGGTTTTAAAGAGCACAGATACGTATCATGCAATACTTGCTTTTAAAATGTCACATGAATTCATTCACTCACTCAATGAATGTTTATTGAGTGACTACTACAAGAGAGGCACTGGAGACATAGCAGTGAGAAAAAGGTAGAGCGAGCAAACTCCCTGCCTGCATGATGCCTATATTCTGCTGGGGAGAGACCACAGAGAGAAAAAAGAAAAAAGAAACGTATGAAATATGTGGTTTGTTAGATTATAATGCACACTGCGGAGAAAAAGGAAGGACTCAAATGGCAGAGACTTTCTCATCATCATTTGTTGACCTCAGACAGGGCAGGGTCACCTGAACTACGCAACCTGGAGGCCAGGATGAAACACGGGCATCATTCCTACCACCTCTTTGAAAATCTGTGCAACTAGAACATAACTATTCTATAATTACAGAACATAGAGAAAGTAGAGAACCGAGAAAATAAAGAACGTCCTCTCTAGACGTTCCAAGAAGATAATCTGGCTTCATCCTTGGTTTTCAGGAGAGACTGAAACCCAGTTCAGGAATTTATAACCCTTGCCTCCTAGCTTTAAGACCAATGTTCTTTTCACCATCTGTTCTAGATGGACACCATGTGAGCTGAAAGGGAGCTTTCATATGAGTGAGACCAAACTCCTCATTCTGTAGATTACAACTTGAGATCCTGAAGTGTCAAATCCCTTGGCCAAAATCAAGGTTTACTGAAAGCAGATTTTGAACTCACCTCTCCTAACATCCCAAGCTGACTATACTTCCACAGGCCTATTCCTCCAGCCTCCAATATTAAGTGCCTATGTAAACTGTGGAAAATTCTTAAAGAGATGGGAATACCAGACCACCTGACCTGCCTCCTGAGAATTCTGTATGCAGGTCAGGAAGCAACAGTTAGAACTGGACATGGAACAACAGCTGGTTCCAAATTGGGAAAGGAGTACATCAAGGCTATATATTGTCACCCTGCTTATTTAACATACATGCAGAGTTCATCCTGAGAAATGCTGGGCTGGATGAAGCACAAGCTGGAATCAATATTGCTGGGAGAAATATCAATAAACTCAGATATGCAGATGACACCACCCTTATGGCAGAAAGTGAAGAAGAACTAAAGAGCCTCTTAATGAGATTGAAAGAGGAGAGTGAAAAAGTTGGCTTAAAGCTCAACATTCAGAAAATGAAGATCATGGCATCTGGTCCCATCACTTCATGGAAAATAGATGGGGAAACAACGGAAACCGTGACAGACTTTACTGTTTGGGGCTCCAAAATCACTGCAGATGATGACTGCAGCCATGAAATTAAAAGATGCTTACTCCTTGGAAGAAAAGTTATGACCAACCTAGATAGCATATTAAAGAGCAGAGACATTACTTTGCCAACAAAGGTCCATCTAGTCAAGGCTATGGTTTTTCCAGTAGTCATGTATGGATGTGAGAGTTGGACTATAAAGAAAGCTGAGTGCTGAATAATTGATGCTTTTGAACTGTGGTGTTGGAGAAGACTCTTGAGAGTCCCTTGAACTTCAAGGAGATCAAACCAGTCCATCCTAAAGGAAATCAGTCCTGAATACTCATTGGAAGGACTGATACTGAAGCTGAAATTACAATACTTTGGCCACCTGATGTGAAGAACTGACTCACTGGAAAAGACTCTGATGCTGGGCAAGTTTGAAGGCGGGAGGAGAAGGGGCTGACAGAGGATGAGATGGCTGGATGGCATCACCAACTCGATGGACATGAGCTTGAGATCAAAACTCCGGGAGTTGGTGATGGACAGCGAGGCCTGGTGTGCTACAATCCATGGGGTTGCAAAGAGTCGCACACAACTGAGCGAATAAACTGAATTGACTGAAACTTTCCAAACTTTACAATTCAGTTGATAAGACTGGAGTTCCGATCATCTGCTGATTCTTGAAAATCACTCTGCCAGTCTCCCCAGTGGGGAACTACACTCAATATCTCTTTCACTCATTTAAAATAAAACAGGGCATTGAAACAAAGATAGGGGTTGCTGGGCTAGAAAAGACAGGAGAAAAGAACATCTTAGTTTGAAAGGCTGACAGCTTCTGGTGACAGTGACAAGGTAATAAGACAGGCAGTCCTTCTTAGCAGGAAAATAGATGTAGCCTGTCCTCTGAAACAAGTTATTTCCAGCCTCTCATCCATCAATTCCAAAGTGTAAATGATAGACAGCTTAACTCTCACTCTTCATTCTTCCTGTATCTTTCCAGATGTCTCTAGTGGGTATAAGTTTTGGCTTCTCTGAACTGAATGTCCCAGCAGGCAAACCTGTGTGTCGCTTCAGAAAGGATGGACAAGGAATCACCATAATACTAGGAAACAATTTTAAAAGGGGAAAAAATTCACTATTCATAAGCATCTGGGCACACATTTCATTTTTATTCTGAATGAAAACTGTATAATACTCTCTTGGCTATAATAATTATGTTTCAGTAAAACCAATGGTTTATGCTAGATAAGTTAACGTAAGCCCAGAATCCAGTGGTGCTATGTGGAAGAAATCTGCAAGATGACCAGAGAATACAAGTATTTGTTTCTTAGGTGCAATTTGTAGGGTTTCTACAAAACCTTTCTAAGACTCCTGAGGCACAAATTAGCCATTCATTTCTTTTTTTTTTTTTTTCCAATCCTTGTCTGAATCTTGAGATACTCTGTGCTAAGTGGAGACCATTAAAGTACTGTATTCTAAGGAAAAGAATAGATGGGTGGGAGGGAATAAGCAAACAGGGTTCTCCGCTTACAACCTATGCTACTAAAAAGCAAGCTTGCTGTGAATTTCAGCACACAGGAACAGCAAGTTCATAACGATTAATGAACTTTTTGTAGGGAGGCTTCCCAGGTGGGACTAGTGGTAAAGAATCTGCCTGCCAATTCAGGAGACACTAAGAGCTGCAGATTTGATCCCTGGGTCAGAGAAGGACATGGCACCCCACTCCAGTATTCTTGCCTGGAATAATCCCACGGACAGAGGAGCCTAGGGGCTATAGTCTATAGTCCATGGGGCTGCAAAGAGCATGACACAACTGAGCAGACGCACACGTACATGCAAGCGTGTGCGCACACACACACACACACACACAGGGGCAGAAGCACAGTAGGGGAAAACAGAGAGTCAGAACTCTGGAGAACAAGCTACAGTCTCCAGTTTACGCTATTAGCTATGGAATCCGGGGTAAGTCAGTTCACCTGTGGGACTTGATTCATTTGCTTACTTCTTAAATGAATGGGGGACCAGATCTCAACATGTTTTCATCCAAACTTTCTGCCAAACTTTCTCACTTGACTGCCAGCATGTCTGCCACAGCCAAGGGAATTCTGATCAGTGTCTTTTCTGTTATTCGTATCATGAAAACAGGCATCCTATACGTGGTTTTCCAAACAACACCTGCTTTCCCCTCCCCATCACAATTTTAACGTGCAACCAATCGAGGTTTGAAAACCATTACAATAAAAGATGTTCAATATGCTTTCTGACACTGATGTTTTGAGACTCTGGAAATCTACAGTTCATCCTACAAAACCGAGGCACATCTTTGGAAAAGAGATGGTATCCACACGAATCTCTGCCTAATTGCTCCGACTGGGGCAAATTGAACACAAAGGCAAAAGTCTAGCTGCAAAAGTCAAAGGACAGGCTCTATGGGCTCGTAAGCCCATCTCTAACACTCGGGCCGTGCTCCTCTGGGCCAGCATGCCTTTCTCCTCTATGGAGAAAAGAAAGAACACACCCAGCCTTTGACTATAAAACCAGGGAGCAACAGACAGACAGAATCTCTGATGGGAGAGTGGCGGCAGGTACATCTCTCCCTCCCTCTGTGTTATCTGAATGACTCCTGACACCATGTTTTGATATACAAAGCCTATCATTCTGTCGTCTAGAATTGTATTTCATTTGTAAATATTACTAAAAATATTTCTGCATTAGTATGTGCTCACTCGATTGTGTCTGACTCTTTGCAGTGCAATAGACTGTAGCCCACCAGGCTCCTCTTCACATGGAATTTCCCAGGCAAGAATATTGGAGCGGGTTGCCATTTCTACTCCAGGGGATCCTCCTGACTCAAAGATCAAACTCACATCTCCTGCATCTCCTAAATTGGCAAGTGGATTTTTTTTTGCCACTAGTATCACCTGGGAAGCCCTTGTATTAGTACAGCACATCTAAAAGAAACTCTCCACGGCACATAGACATCCTCTCACATGAACCTCATAGTTGATCACAGTGCCCGGAAATACTCATTGCTCTGAAGTCCATAAGACTGATGGAAAATGGCCCCATCATTTCATTAAAGTCAAGAACTGAGTCTTGGGCTTCCCTCAGGGCTCAGATGGTAAAGAACCAAGTCTTAATGTGGGGAAGATAGGAAAGCCCCTGGTGTTCAAGTAACCCCTGAAATGTGTGCTAATGTTTATGGTTTTATATTTTCCTGATGAAGGAAGACTCAATGCTTACATCAGATTTCAAGAGTCTATAACTGAAAAGAGATGAACCTTCTACTTGCTATTCGTAGCTGGAGAAACATTATACAAACACACTCACACACAGTGGAGGAGGGAAAGAGGCGGGAGGAGAAGATAAGGAAAGTGAGCAGTGACAGTGGGTTGGTTCTCTCTGATAACTCATATTTCTTTCTCTACTAGATCACTGCCATCAAGCACACCCTTTAGTTCAGTTCAATCTCTTTGCAACCCCATGGACTGCAGCACACCAGGCTTCCCCGTCCATCACCAACTCCCAGACCTTACGCAAACTCAGGTCCATTGAGTCGGTGATGCCATCCAGCCATCTCATCCTCTGTCGTCCCCTTCTCCTTCCACCTTCAATCTTTCCCAGCATCAGGGTCTTTTCCAGTGAGTCAGTTCTTCACATCAGGTGGCCAAAGTATTGGAATTTCAGCTTCAACATCAGTGCTCTCAATGAATATTCAGGACTGATTTCCTTGAGGATTCACTGATTTGATCTCTTTGCAGTCCAAGGGACTCTCAAGAGTCTTCTCCAACTACAGTTACAAAAGCATCAATTCTTTGGTGCTCAGATTTCTTTATAGTCCAACTCTCACATCCATACATGACTACTGGAAAAACCATAGCCTTGACTAGACAGACCTTTGTTGGCAAAGTAATGTCTCTGCTTTTAATATGCTGTCTAGGTTGGTCATAACTTTTCTTCTAAGGAACAAGTATCTTTCAATTTCATGTGCAGTCACCATCTGCACTGATTAAGTCTCACTGTTTCCATTGTTTCCACATTTATTTGCCATGAAATGATGGGACCAGACGCCATGATCTTAGTTTTCTGAATGTTCAGTTTTAAGCCAACTTTTTCACTCTCCTCTTTTACCTTCATCAAGAGGTTCTTTAGTTCTTCTTTGCTTTCTGCCATAAGGAGGGTGTTATCTGCATATTTGAAATTACTGATATTTCTCCTGGCAATCTTGATTCCAGCTTGTGCTTTATCCAGCCCAGCATTTCACATGACATACACTGCACATAAGTTAAATAAGCAGGGTGACAATATATAGCCTTGATGTACTCCTTTCCCTATTTGGATCCAGTCTGTTATTCCATGTCCAGTTCTAACTGTTGCTTCTTGACCTGCATACAGATTTCTCAGGAGGCAGGTCAGGTGGTCTGGTATTCCCATCTCCTTAAGAATTTTCCACAGTTCATTGTGATCCACACAGACAAAGGCCTTGGCATAGTCAATAAAGCAGAAGTAGATGATGACTTTCTGGAACTCTCTTGCTTTTTCGATGATCCAATGGATGTTAGCAATTTGATCTCTGGTTCCTCTACCTTATCTAAATCCAGCTTGAACATCTGGAAGTTCATGGTTCACATACTGTTAAAGCCTAGCTTTGAGAATTTTAAGTATTACTTTGCTAATGTGTGAGATGAGTACAATTGTGCAGTAGTTTGAGCATTCTTTGGCGTTACCTTTCTTTGGGATTGGAATGAAAACGGACCTTTTCCAGTCCTGTGGCCACTGCTGAGTTTTCCAAATTTGCTGGCATACTGAGTGCAGCACTTTCACAGCATCATCTTTTAGGATTTGAAATAGCTCAACTGGAATTCCATCACCTCCACTAGCTTTGTTCATAGTGATGCTGCTTCCTAAGGCCCACTTGACTTCACATTCCAGGATGTCTGGCTCTAAGTGAGTGATCACCCCATCGTGGTGATCTGGGTCATGAAGATCTTTTTTGTACAGTTCTTCTGTGTATTCTTGCCACCTCTTCTTAACATCATCTGCTTCTGTTAGCTCCATACCATTTCTGTACTTGATTGTGCCCATATTTGCATGAAATGTTCCCTTGGTATCTCTAATTTTCTTGAAGAGATCCCTAGTCTTTCCCATTCTATTGTTTTCCTCTATTTCTTTGCATTGATCCCTGAAGAAGGCTTACTTACCTCTCCTTATAAATCTTTGGAACTCTACATTCAGATGGGTGTATATTTCCTCTTCTCCTTTGCCTTTAGCTTCTCTTTTTTCCTTAGCTATTTGTAAAGCTTCCTCAGACAATCATTTTGCCTTTTTGCATTTCTTTTTCTTGGGGGATGGTCTTGATCACTGCTCCTGTACAATGTCACGAACCTCCGTCCATTGAACAATGGCACTCTGTCTATCAGACCTAATCCCTTGAATCTATTTGTCACTTTCACTATATAATTGTAAGGGATTTGATTTAGGTCATATCTGAATGATCTAGTGGTTTTCCCTACTTTCTTCAATTTAAGTCTGAATTTTGCAATAAGGAGTTCATGATCTGAGCCACAGTCAGCTCCTGGTCTTGTTTCTGCTGCCTGTATAGAGCATCTCCATCTTCAGCTGCAAATAATATAATCAATCTGATTTCAGTGTCAACCATCTGGTGATGTCCATCTGTAAAGTCTTCTCTCGTGTTGTTGGAAGAGGGTGTTTGTTATGACCAGTGTGTTCTCTTGGCAAAACTATGTTACCATTCAATATCATAGTAATTGAAATCTATGTCCCAACCAGTAATGCTAAAGAAGCCGAACAGTTCTTCTTTTTTTTTGGTTTTTTTGTTTTTTTTCCGAACAGTTCTATGAAGGCTTATAAGACCTTCTAGAACTAACACCCAAAAAAGATGCCCTTTTCATTATAGAGGACTGGAATGCAAAACTAGGAAGTCAAGAGATACCTGGAATAATAGGCAAATTGGGTCTTGGAGCACAAAATGAAGCAGGGTAAAGGCTAACAGAGTTTTGCCTATAGAACTTACTAGTCATACCAAACACACCCTAGTGTCATCTTAAAAGAAAGTACTTGCTTGACCTCAAGTTCTTCAGCCCACAACTGCCACCCTTGACAACCATTTCTAGTTCCTGCTCAGAGATGTCAGTCCTTGCTCATTCCTCTGATCATCTCCTGTGTGACCCACAATCCAGTCTGGCATCCATCTTTTCATTACTTTTAGTCAATTTCTGTCTTGTTAAAAAAAAAAAAAAAAACTAACAAATTTGAATACACCCTCTTTCAATGTTTTTATTCCCCTGTTTACCTTTTTCCCTCTCTTCGGTCACCTTTGCTTTTGCATTCTTTCCTGACTGACTTCTAAACGCTGAACTCTGTCCTGACTCTTCGTCTCTGCCTACATTCACTCAGTAGGTGATTTATCAATTTCTGTGGCTTTAAAACCATCTAATTCACTAATAAATCTCTAGTTTTTCCCTGAGGCCCCAGTGTCTCCTTGAGCACCAGTCTTATCCATCCAGCTGCCAAAAAACATATGTCAAGTTGGATGACTCATGAATGCTTGATTTCCTCCAGGTCTGTCTCCAAACCCGTTATTCTTACAACATATCACATTTCAGTGAATGCTAAACCTTGATTTCTAGTTCACTCTGATCCAGCAGTAGTAACATCAACAAAATATATCCAGACTCCATTTACTTTTCTCCTTCTCCAGACTATTACCCTAATTTTTTTTTGTTTGTTTGTTTATTACCCTAATTTAAACTACCAACATCTTTCTTCCTGGTCTACTATAAATATAAAGAAGTCTCTTAAAACTTAAATCAGGTTATATCATTCCCCTGTAAACAAACAAATCCTTAAATTCCTTGCCAACTACCCCAATGGCTTCCCACTGTACTCATAATAAAATCATAGCTTTTTACATACAAGGTCCTACTTTACCTGACCGCTCCCTCTGCCTCAGTCTCTATGCTTTATTTTCAAACAAGTCAATCTACATCCAGATATAGTACTATTATTTTAACAAACTAAACCTATGTGATGATAATCAAGGTTTTTCTCAGAGAATCCCTACTGGCATCATTGATTAATATGCTTTTCAAAGTCTTTTCTAGGAAGATATACTAATTATATATGCAATGTGAAAGATACAAAGTAGTGACACAGCCTCTAATTGACTCCATCTTATTTTCAGATCATTTACTTATAAAAGCTTTTACAGTAAAGCTTTAGAAAGCCACTGAGCTTTTTGACCATAAGACAAACACCAATAGCTAATGATTGATTTCATCACCAGTAAGGAAGGGGTCTCTTAGTCACAGTGTAAACAGTTCATAATAAAGCAAGTGGATAATATAGATGCCACACAGTTTTAAATTGCCTCTAAGATCATGGGAACTATTACACAATACGCAAAGTTCACATTCTAAGGTATTTGAAAAGAGATGCAACTTAAATTTATAAAACACGTGGGGGAGGGAATTTATTTTCACAACAAAAAAGTTAACCAAATGACTGGGTCTATTTTTAAGTCATTGCTGAAAAATCTTACCAGCTTAGGGAGAGGGGGTGGGTGGGGTGGTATTTAAATGTCTACTTAACCCTATATATGCTTGGAAGCCAAACTAATGATTGACATGCTAAAATAAACCATACTATACCAGTTAGACCATCTGGTACATTTCTACCCAAACTCTCTACCCCGGGAATAAATCAAGGACACTCAAACCTATGCTGTCATATCCAGACTCCCCTCCAAACACATCAATCAAATAAAAAGAAATCCAACTATGTCATTCGTGTTCACTTTCATTTTCTGACGAGATACAAGTATCTTGAAGGCAGAGACTCTGCCTTAAAATTCTTGTTCTGTCCCCAGAACAGTGGTTTCAGAACTTTACCACCAAGATCCCTGCTCGGGAGCCTCAAAGGCTCTGACTCAGCATAGCTGGGTGTGCCATGGGATGTGTGTGGAACCACTCTCCCCTTCTCCAAGGGATCCTCGTGCATGGAATACTGGCGAATCACAGCCTCAGAGCCCTGACACAGTGTCTTATCATGACAGTCTGACTAAGGGTTTCACAAATTTTAGACATCAGTCGGTTTCCATTATCAGTCAACTAAGCATTGGATGTAATCCCATCTTTATAGAACATGAATGAGATCTGAAATAGAAAAAGGCTGTAAAATGGTGAAGTGGTGGAGCCGAAGTCATAAACAGGCCTGGTGATCATGAGTCCCATGATCTCACTGCTCAGGAAGTACCAAGAGCTAAGCGCGGGGCTTCCCTGATGGTCCAGTGGTTAAGAGTCCACCTTGAAATACAGGGAACACCAGTTCAATTCCTGGTCCGGGAAGCTCTCTCATGCTGCAGACCAACTGAACCTGTGTGCCACAACTACCGAAGCCCACACTCCAGAGCCCGTGCTCCGCAATAATGAGAAGCCCACACAGCTCAACCAGAGAGGAACCCCTGCTTGCCGCAACTAGAGAAAGCCTGCACGTGGCGACAAAGACCCAGGGCAGCTACAGGCAACAAAAATGAAACAATAAATAAAACTATTTTTTAAGAAAGAGCTGAGTGCTGACATGGTGGATGACAAGGTGAGGACAGGAGGTGTGGGAAGCAGAGGCCTACATGCATGAGAAGAGACTCTGCAGGTGCCACTGACAGCTCCAGAAAGTTCCCCAGGTGCTAACACACATGACCCTTCTCATCTCCGTGGACCATCCTAGGCATAGTTACCCACCACTCTGAGGACCTTCCTCTAAAAGAACCTCCTCAGAGCCTTCTACGTAAGCTTCTCTTCATGATCTCCATTCTGAAGGAAAGCATTTTTATCAGATGCGATGCCAGGCCCATGGCTGCTTAAGATAAAGCAGAGGAGAGTGCTCCATGAACTGTGTGACGCTATTAAAACTTAAGAGCTTATTGTATCCTCAATGATACTTCAGTACTTAGCAACACATTTTTTTTTTCCAGTCTGAGATGCTATTTTAGAAATTCAAACTTATTTAAGAGATTTCAGGTATATATTTTAAGCATGACTATCTTTTTGTAAGATACTAAGTATTTTACTATAAATTACTCTGTATGAAAAGTGGCTTAAAAAAACTATAAATGGCAGTGTCTAATGTACACTCCGTGTGGAAGACTGTAAGTTACTTTAGCAATTCTAAGTCCTCAAATAATTTCAAGTATTCTATTTTGTTCTCAGCTTTGTGCTTACACCACTAATTTTACGTTTGGTTTGAGATGCTATAAAGCAGTACAAGAGGAAAATGAAATCAGCAAAGGGTCCACTGACACGTGTTTCAATTAGAGTCTCTTATATGTAACTTACAAAAGACTCCCTTCAGCTGCTTCATCACTGGGAAGGGGAGCAAGCAGCAAGGGAGGCAGAAAGGAAAGTGACTGTCAGTGAGTAGGGCATGGTCAAGGGCATCTAAGACCAGGAATGGAAATGCCTCACAGAGATCTGAACTCAAACCAGTCCATCATTCACTCGATAAATATTCATCAAGTGCTTGCTTATATGTGTCAAGTCCTGCGGATGCAGCTATACTGAGACAGGCATAGCCCTTACTGTCATTAGGTTTTCACTCTTCTTTCTTATTTTTTTTTTTTTGCATAGGTTCCATTACTCCGTGGCATGTGGGATCTTCTCAAATCAGGGATCGAACCCATGTCTCCTGCATTGGCAGGTGGATTCTTCCCCACTGAGCCACCAGGGAAGCCCTACTGGACTTTTATCCTAATGAGAAAACCATTCATTCATGCAGTATATTATGTTAAAATGATACTGAATAATTACTGGCACCAGGAAATATTTAGGTGCTGAGGGTATAGTAATGAACTTGAAACAATAAATGAATAAACAGACAAGAAAAACAATGCCAACTGCTGGTGAGGACTATGAATAAAAATTAATCCATGAGAAACCACAGAGAGGTGGTGACGAGGGTACAACGTAGGGGAGGTGAGGGGGGACAGAGAGGGAGTTTAAATCAGAAAGCGGTGATCAGATGGTCAGACGCACTCCCTGAACACGTCTCTAAGGAGGTAATTCTTCATGTGAGGGACATCAAAATTACTATTAATTTTACAGAGAAGAGTGTTCAGTAAATGCTAATATTATAGAACACAAGGTCGCAGGAAGAGGCACACTCAAGTTCAAAGGTGCTGAGGTGAAACCTCAAGTAAAGGAATAACAAACATGGAGCCCAGTCTGGCTAAGGACACTGCCTGGACGTGAGGTCACAAAGAAGCCAGGATCTGGGACACACGGGAAAAGTATCTGGATGTCAGTCTATTACTAATACGATGAAAGACTGAAGGTGACCTAGAAGGGTGGGATGAGGGACGCTGGGAAGGAGGCTCAGGAGGGAGGGGACAGATATATATTTACGGCTGATTCATAGTGTTGTGTGACAGAAACCAACACAACATTGTAAAGCAATTATCCTCCCATCAAAAATAAAAATAAGGAAATAAAGCCACTGCAGTGTTGACAGTAGTAGGTCACTCATCTAATTTATGGTTTAAGATCAAGCCAGCTGCTGTGTGGAAGACAGACTATGGGCAGGAGTGGGGTTGCTGTGGAAGGAAAATGAACAAACAAGAAAAATACATTAGGAGGCGATCTAACAATAGAGCCCAAGTGACATATAACAACGGCCAAGGAGGCGCCGAAAAGCTGGTGATTCCTGTGGAACCAACAGAATTTATCAATGGACTAGACACAGGAGGTGAGAGAAAGAAGCAAGTTCATCCCAATAACCTCATCTCAAAACTGTCCTTCACAATAAATCTTTTGTGAAAAGCCTTTAGTTGGATTTGAAAATCACCCTGGCACTTTTAGAACAATACATTTCCATATAATATAAATGTTACACAAGACTTCAAATATCTGAACTCTAGAATGCTACTACTTCACCTTCCTTACTAAGTATGATTCACGATCACCATTTTCTCAGTGACTCATTCAATGAGCAGACAAGTGTCCCAGTCAGACATGGCTGGAAACTCAGCACAGCTGTCACGAGCCAGATTCTAGTGTCGTGGCTTGAGACAGACAGAGGTGTGAGAGATACAGGGAATTCAGTGGTAGCACTAGATTAAAATAGCTTTAAGGGTTCTGACCTAACCAGACAAGAAAAGTATGAAAAGAATATACAATTCCACAAAGAGGAAGAGAGATTAGCTGAGAGAACTCAAGTGCCTCTGATTAGGAGGACTGCAGGGTCAAATAAGATCAAAGAAGTACTTAAGAATAGAGACCCGGATCCTCCTGCTGTTATCCTGATTATGCAGATGGTGCAGTGTATCCTTCAGTGCCTGGGGAAGAAGAGCTGTGACACCCACGCCCTCCACCAGGTCTCAGGCCTCTGGCTGGTAAGTGACCGACCTCGCTTTACACAAGGAGCCTGACTCTTCCTGGGATGGCAACCCTAAATCACTCTGGGTGACAAGAACTCCAAGAATCTTTAGATTTCAATAGAGACGTAATGATCAAATCTAACCCTAGGTATTAAAATCTCCAATGTTAAGTTTAGGAATCCTAGTGTAATTATTACTTGCTTCCCTGGTGATTCAGATGGTAAAGAATCTGCCTGCAATGCAGGAGACCCGGGTCAGTCTCTGGGTCAGGAAGATCCCCTGCAGAAGGGAATGGCTACCCACTCCAGCGTGGACAGGTTCAATATTTAGTTGATAACATGTTTATTATGTTTAAGACACTTTGATATGTTAACAGACTATACTTGTAATCTCCGTTTATTTGAATCTGTGACTTTAAATTGAAAGGTGGAATCTATATATCTTTTATATATGGACTCTAAAAGGATGAAACTGATGAATCTGTTCGCAGAGCAGCATTGCAGACGCAGACATAGAGAACAGACTTATGGCCGAGAGTGGGGGAGAAGAGGGAGATGGAGAGATGAATGGAGGGAGTAGCATGAACGCTCTGTATGTAACATATGTGTGTAACATATGTGTGTAACACATGTAAATAGATAGCCAATGGAAATTTGCTGTATGACTCAGGGAACTCAAACTGTAATAACCCAGAGGGGTGGGAATGGTGGGAGGTGGGAGGGAGATTCAAGGGGGAGTGGACATATTAACCTATGGTTAATTCATGTTGATATATAACAGAAATCAAGCCAATATTGTAAACCAACCATCAATCAAATAAAAATAAATAAATATTTTAAAAATAAATAAATTGAAAGGTGTAAAAGGGTTTTACTAGATGCTCCAAGCACTGGAATTCTTAAGATGGACTTAAAAACTTGTGTTAGGTTTATAAGAAAAGTTCAAGTACTTGGAGAAGTTCCAGTTGTTAGATCAAGGTCCTTGAACACTTAAGAAGAACCAAGTACATTAAATTTATAAATGCAGTTTTAAAGTGTTTATGGGAATTTAATTAGCTAGGCCTGTAACTGGGACTGATTAAGGCTGTTTATTAGTACTCCCCTTGATTGTTTTGAACTGTAACCAAGCAGGAAAACATCCTTCCAACTTCTCCCCTAAGTCCACTTACCCACTGGCAGGAGACAGACTGGCGTTTGCAGCGCCGGACTCATACTTTAAAGTGAGCAATTTTTCCCCATCCCAGCCTCCCACTCCCATAAACAATGGTGTGTTTATCTTGACTCTCATCTACATATCCAGTGTCTACTTGCTCTCTAGGTACTGGGTTGGCCAAAATGTTCTTTGGGGTATTTCCATAACGTTTTAAAGAAAGAAACTAAGTACCCAAAGGAGTTGAAAACTTACATCTGCACAAAATCCTGCACAGAACACTTAGAGCAACTTTACTCAGTTACCAAAAGCTGGAAGCAGCTGAGATGTCCTAGGGCTTCCCAGGTGGCGCTAGTGGTAAAGAACCCACCTGCCAATGCAGGAGACATGACACATGGGTTGGATCCCTGGGTCGGAAAGATCGCCTGGAGGAGACAATGGCAACCCACTCCAGTACTCTTGCCTGGAGAATCCCATGACAGAGGAGCCTGATAGGCTACAGTCCATAGAGTCGCAAAGAGTTGGACACGACTGAAGCGACTTAACACACATACACACACACAAGACATCCTTCAGTAGGTGAATGAATAACTGTGTTATAGCCACACAATGGAATATCATTTAGTGATAAAAAGAAATGAGCTATGAAGCCCTGAAAAAGCATGAAAGAAACTTAAATGCAGATTAATAAAGGAAAGAAGCCAATCTGAAAAGGTTATATACAATATGGTTCCAACTATATGATTCTGGAAAAGGCAAAACTAGAGGGATGGTGAAAGATCAGCTGCTGTCAAGGGTTAGAAGAGAGTAAGGTAGTGAGGGGATAAACAGATGGAGCCCAAGGGATTTTTAAGGCAGCAAAGCCTTTCAATAATCCTGTGTCTGATTGTTTGCAACCCCATGGACTGTAGCCCACCAGGCTTCTCTGTCCATGGGATTCTCCAAGCAAGAATACTGGACTGGGTTGCCATGCCCACCTCCAGGGGATCTTCCTGACCCAGGAATAGAACCCCAGTCTCCGGGGTTACCATGCCGTCCTCCAGGCGATCTTCCTGACACAGGGATAGAACCCCAGTCTCCTGCATTGCGGGTGGACTCTTTATCATCTGAGCCACTACAGAAGCCCTTAGTAATCATGAATACATTGTCATGCATTTGTCAAAACCATAAACCTGTACAACGCAGAGTGAAGTCTAACGTAAGCTGTGGACTTCAGTTAATCATGACTTCATTCATTAACTGCAGCAAAATTTGGGCCTGGGGAGAAGGGTGTACAGGAAATCTCTGCATTTTATGCTCAACTTTTCTGTAGGCCTAACACTATTCTAAAAAAAAAAAAAAGTATATTAATTTTTTTTAAAAGCACACATAAGCAACTTTCTAGAGAAAAAGAGAATTTAAAAATCGTAAGAATTTTAAAAATTAAGCCTCCCTTTCTTTCTTCTCTTTGCCCTCCACAGAGATGGTCAGTAGTGTCAGGGATTCTGAGCTCATGGAAAAAGAAAATGAAGAAATCAAGGCTTCACTTAAGAATTCATCAAATGAGTGGACAATGGTCTACAAAGCTTAATGGCTGCTAAATCATAGGATTGAGAAGCTTCCCTGCAAGTTACTAGAGCTTGAACTCAGACATTTAGATCTAGTTCACTCCAACAGCTGGAATTAATTGCCACTCTTGCTCAATTTCTCTGGAAGGAATTCCTCTAAAATAGCTATAATTGCAAAAGCAGTTTCTTAAAATTTCTATCCAGATGACTAATCAGGTCTTTAATCTAAAAAAAGTGAAACTGCTAGGAGTTTTGACTAACAGAAGTATACCTACCACACTCTGTGTGGTCGTTCTGATGTGAATTTACCTTTAAAGAGTCCTTTTCAAAATACGAGTAATTAAATGTTTAAACAATGATGAATAAATGTATGATACAGAAATCTAGTCAAATAGAATTAGTCTTATTAGCAAAACAATTCATGAAAAAAAATCACACATTTGCCAAGTCCTTAATATTAAAGTTCGTACTATGTGAAAAATTCCATAAGGACTGTATTTGCTATAAATTGCATACAGAGTTATTAAAGGGCTTCCTCAGTGTCTCAGGGGTAAAGAATTCGCCTGCAATGCAGGAGACCTAGGAGACAATGGTTTAATCCCTGGGTTAGGAAGATCCCCTGGAGGAGGGTATGACAACCCACTCCAATATTCTTGCCTGGAGAATTCCATGGACAGAGGAGCCTGGAGGGTTACAGTTCATAGGGTTGTAGAGATGGACATGGCACATACAAAGCTATTTTTTTTAAAAAATTCATCCCCCAATTTTTTGATCCAAAAATAATCACTTTCAACTTACCAGCTTTTATACACGTCTCCATTACTTATACCACAGCAAGAAAGAAAAGCAACGACAACCAATACAAAAATACGAAGTAAATGTTTTCTAGCTCTGAAGAATTCCCTCTAAGAGTATTTGAATTTCATTTTTAGAAAGAATTATATGGCTTTATTGGTTTCCATAAGGCATTTTACTTAAAAGAGATGATTTGCAAATGACTAAAATGTTGCTATTATCTTTCATTTATACAAAAATTTTCCTGGAAGGCCCTAGGGATCCTTTACAAATCTCAAATGCTAAATTGGAGGCATCCTCCATTAAATTGGCAAGTTCCGGCCCAAATGTCATGCTCACTTACGTATAAACACAGGCTCATATGGCCACACTTCAGCCTGTGAGTCAGAGTACAAAGTATAGAAAGAAGTATATTCTCTTCCTCCTGGCTACACTGTGAAACTCAAGTTCCTTAATAGCTAAGTACTACAAGTTATGTACATAATCCCATTCTTTATGAATAGGTCTCAAGTGATTGAGATGCTAATTTGGCCATGAATTGTGAACTGACGCCAAAATTCAGGAGCATAGACTGTACAACTAAAGGTAACCTTTCACAATTTCCTGAGGAGAATTTAATTGCTTGTTTGAGCCAAGAAGGGCAAAAGCTGAAAATCTACCAAAAGAACTTAATCAACAAATATTTGAAATATTGCCAGCAAAGGGAAGTCCAATCATTGTGGCCATCTGATGCAAAGCTATTACTATTTTTTTTACTATTTTAAATCATTATTATTATGATTGTTATTAAAGCATCATCAACATATAATTATTATTAGCATCACCATGTGTATTACTTTACACTGTTAACAAAAATAACTTCCTTTGTAGCACTTGACAATTCATAAACCCCAGATTTGGTTACAGTAGTCCCATAGAACAAAAAGGCAAAGGACATTATTTCTCAATCCTCTTTGAAAATGAAAGTCATGTCCACTCTTTGTGACCCCATGGACTGTAGCCCACTATGCTCCTCTGTCCATGGAATCCTCCAGACAAGAATACTGCAGTGGGTTGCTACTCCTTTCTCCAGGGGATCTACCCAACACAGGGACTGAACCCAGTCTCATGCATTGCAGGCAGATTCTTTACCATCTGAGCCACCAAGGAAGCCCATTATCCCTCTTTAAAGATATTAAAAGAAATAGATACCCTGTTTTGTTAAGTAACTTATCCAAGACTACAGAAAAGCTATTGAGTGGCAAGGGCTTGAAACCAGTTCTCTCTCCACATCCTTTCCATGGAAACATGCTAACCGTTTATTAGCTACTGCTTCATGGGGATTTCCCTGGTGGTCCAGGGGTTGAGAATATACCTGCCAATGCAGGGGACACTGTTTTGATCTCTGGCCTGGGAAGACCCCCCCATGCTACGGAGCAACTAACCCCACACACCACAACTACTGAGCCCACACTCTGGAGCCCACAAAGCACAGCTACCAAGCCCACGGCTGTAACTACTAAGCCTGTGTGCTGACTACTGAAGCCCGAGCACCGCAGCTAGAGAAAACCTGCTCACAGCAACGAAGACGCTGCACCGCTAGAAACAAGGAAATAAATGCTGTAGAAGAGCAGAGATAGAACTATTGACCCCCTAATTAACTCTCAAGAAAAAGAAATGCAAAGATGGGCACCATAAAGGACAGAAATGGTAGGGACCTAACACAAGCAGAAGATATTAAGAAGAGGTGGCAAGAATACACAGAAGAACTGTACAAAAAAGATCTTCACGACCCAGATAATCACGATGGTGTGATCACTGACCTAGAGCCAGACATTCTGGAATGCAAAGTTAAGTGGGCTTTAGGAAGCATCACTATAAACAAAGCTAGTAGAGTGATGGAATTCCAGTTGAGCTATTTCAAATCCTAAAAGATGATGCTGTGAAAGTGCTGCACTCAATAAGCCAGCAAATTTGGAAAACTCAGCAGTGGCCACAGGACTGGAAAAGGTCTGTTTTCATTCCAATCCCAAAGAAAGGCAATGCCAAAGAATGCTCAAACTACCGCACAATTGCACTCATCTCACACGCTAGTAAAGTAATACTCAAAATTCTCCAACCAGGTTTCAATAGTACATAAACCGTGAACTTCCAGATGTTCAAGGTGGATTTAGAAAAGGTAGAGGAACCAGAGATCAAATTACCAACATCCACTGGATCATCAAAAAAGCAACAGTGTTCGAGAAAGTAATCATCTACTTCTGCTTTATTGACTACGCCAACGCCTTTGTCTCTGTGGATCACAACAAACTCTGGAAAATTCTGAAAGAGATGGGAATACCAGACCACCTGACCTGCCTCTTAAGAAATCTGTATGCAGGTCAAGAAGCAACAGTTAGAACTGGACATGGAACAACAGACTGGTTCCAAATAGGGAAAAGAGTACATCAAGGCTGTATATTGTCTCCCTGTTTATTTAACTTATATGCAGAGTATATCATCAAAAATGCTGGGTTGCATAGAGCACAAGCTGGAATCAAGATTGCCAGGAGAAATATCAATAACCTCAAATATGCAGATGACACCATCCTTATGGCAGAAAGTGAAGAAGAACTAAAGAGCCTCTTGATGAAAGTGAAAGAGGAGAGTGAAAAAGTTGGCTTAAAGCTCAACATTCAGAAAACTAAGATCATGGCATCTGGTCCCATCACTTCATGGCAAATAGATGGGGAAACAGTGGAAACAGTGTCAGACTTTATTTTTGTGGGCTTCAAAATCACTGCAGATGGTGACCGCAGCCATGAAATTAAAAGACGCTTACTTCTTGGAAGGAAAGTTATTACCAACTTAGACAGCATATTAAAAAGCGGAGACATTACTTTGACAACAAAGGTACGTCTAGTCAAAGCTATGGCTTTTCCAGTGGTCATGTATGGATGTGAGAGTTGGACTATAAAGAAATCTGAGTGCTGAAGAATTGATGCCTTTGAACTGTGGTGTTGGAGAAGACTCTTGAGAGTCCCTTGGACTGCAAGGAGATCCAACCAGTCCATCCTAAAGGAAATCAGTCCTGAATATACATTGGAAGGACTGATGCTGAAGCTGAAACTCCAATACTTTGGCCACCTCATGCAAAGAGCTGACTCATTGGAAAAGACCCTGATGCTGGGAAAGATTGAAGGTGGGAGGAGAAGGGGACAACAGAGGATGAGATGGTTGGATGGCATCACTGACTCGATGGACATTAGTTTGAGTAAACTGTGGAAGTTGGCGATGGACAGGGAGGCCTAGCATGCTGCAGTCCATGGGGTTGCAAAGAGTCAGACACGACTGAGCGACTGAACTGAACTGAATCAACTCTCAGTTCCCCTGGGAGCAACTGTTTCCAAAACAACTTTGGTACCATCCCCCACAGATGCTGTGTTCACTCTTAGGATGATTCAGATGGCTACAGAGGTTTGGAACACCTGTCCGACTCCCTCACTAACTGTGTGTTTCTGAGCAGGCTGCACCCCTTTCCTTGAAGGTTTTTTTTGTTTTGTTTTGTAAAATGGCAGCATATACCCCATAGGGAACTTGTGTGGATTTGACAACATATAAAGCAGGTATTTACGTGTCAATCCCAGAGTCCACACAGCATTCCTAAAAGGGGACGAGAATCCCAGAGAAGGAACTCCAGGCTGCAGTGGCCCCAGGACAATGTGAGCAAGTGAGCCAGGACAAGAAGAGAAGGAAACTGCTATGAATTCATGATTGTAGTAAAGCTCATCCACTCAGGAGCCATGCAAACCCTGTAACTCGGACACTCTGAAATTTTCTGCAAGACAAATTTCATCCCTTGAGTTCAAACACAATCTTTCTAGAAGGCCCCTTCCACCTTAAGTCATCACTCTTGAGATTCAATTTTTTGGCTGCGCCACCTACAAAAACAATCAGGAAAGCAAAAACAGTTTCTCATGGATCCTATACTATGAAGCTAACATGCTGCTAGATTCTGCCAAGAACACTTAAGAGGTGAGGTACTATGTGCCACATTCCAAATTAATAGAACACTGAAAATGAGAACAGCTTATCGCAAGCTACTGAAGAAATACGATAAAATACACAATAAATTACAGAATTATATGGTGTAACTAGAAGCAGGACTAAGACACTGGGTGTGAAAGGACAGACTTAGAGGAGGGGGCGCTGCAGGCAAGGGGACAGCACAAGTCACCCTGAATGAGGGTGCCAGGGATCTCAAGGAGGCTACAGAGCAGACTTGACCACTCGGGTGACACCGAGGTCAACCTTCATTGCACTGGAGGGCGGGCAGGGAAGACGGTGGGACGCTGAGTTCAGTAATAGATGCGGCGGGCCCAGATCACAGAGGGCCCCTCGCAGTCAGGCTGAGACACTGACCCTGAAGCAGGCAGGAAAGAAGCAATGCAGGTTCCTACATGGGAAAGAGCAATGCTCAGCGTGGCTGGAGTGAGTCTCGTGGGGCTGGACTCACAGCCCCCTTCAGCATCAACACACTCATCTCTCAGAGGCTGCTCTGCCGTGTGTCCCTTATCACGAGGAGCCCCTGGCTGCAGAACAGACTCACTCGGTTCCTGCCCGCTCTCAGTGGGGGTAACTGGCTTAGAGCCAGGCACACGAGGAGGCAGCAAGGTCACAGAGCAGAACGCTTCCCTGGTGGCTCAGTGGGATCTGTCTCCATGCAGGAGACCCTGGTTCAATCCCTGGGTGGGGAGGATCCCCTGGAGGAGGGCATGGCAACCCACTCCAGTATTCTTGTCTGGAGAATCCCCATGGACAGAGGAGCCTGGTGGGATATAGTCCATGGGGTCGCAAAGAGTCAGACACGACTGAATGACTAAGTAACAGAGCAACAGCAAAACAAACAGAGCTATACAGGAGAGGAAGCTAGGGCCTGTGAAATGAACCACAGCAGGGACGTCTTGGTAGAGCTGAGGGTGTTGAAGGGTCTGGTCCTTTGCCTCCATTTGTGAGCGCTCTGTGGGCTCAGCTACAAATTCACTGCAGGCAAATTTCTCTCCGTTCAACCTGTCTTCTCACTTCCTTGCAGGTGAGAGCACCTTCACTTCCCAAACCTGCATGCAACCTGGCCTCTGAGTCTGTTTCCAGGGAACCCAGCCAAAGACTGTGCTTCAGGAGGATGAATCCGGCAGCAGAAAATGGAAGAAACTGAAAGGATGGCCCCATGAACCAGAGGGGCCCAGAGAGGAAACCACTTCACGGACCTTCACAACTTTATATCTGGACAGGAAAAAAGCAAGGAAGATGAAAAGGAAGAGGAGAGAGTGGACGCTGTTGTGAGGAAAACCCTGCAGTGGAGGCAGATTACTTAGGAGGGAAGAGGGGAGTCTAATATAACACGACCCAGTGTAGATAACCTGATGTGTTTCAGTCAAAGGAAATAATGTTATGCCTGAAACACACTGGTCCCGACGCATCTAAAACTGTTGGGTTGGGTTGGGTTGGAGAAAGCAACAGAACCTTTAATGAGTTATACTAGGTTATCTGAAGGCGGTGGCATACACAGTCAAGGCTAGAGCTGTGGTTTGGGGAATCAGCCCAGAGAAGTGACAGCTGGTACTAAAGGATCATGATCTCCCGTGAGCGAGTGAGGAGAGCCAACACCGTGGATTTGCAGGACGCCCTTAAGAAGCCAAAAGAGAAGGTCTCTGAAGAAAAGAAAGGGTTCTACGAGAGGCCAGCTTTAGCAAATAAAAATACAGCATGCCCAGTGAAATGCAAGGGACATACAATTCTTCAGTGGCAGCAGAAAACAGTGTCAAATAATAAAATGGTATTACAGATGACCAAGAATTTGAAAAGGTCCTGAGTTTTTGCTAAGTGGAAGTCACTGGTAACCTTTAAGGGAAAACATTCTAGGTTTTATTTGAAAAATCCTGTAAAAGACTGATTCCTATGTTTTGAATGACAATGTGTGCTCTCTTAACATTTTGATTTCTGGTTAAATTATTCTTTTACAAAAATTGTTTGGGGTTGGGGGAGGGGGGAGCAGGGCATTTTACCCCTTCTCCAGGGAAAGGACAAATGTTCAGCATTAGAAACCCTCCTCTTCCAACTAGGGGAAGGTTAAGATTGCTCAAAAATATGGAAGGTTCTCAAAAGACTGGTTTTCTACATTAATATATGCATTTTAAATGACCATTTAAAACCTTTAAAAGATGTCTTCTCGCTCTTCTTAAAGACTACAAATTGCTTAGAGTGATACCAGGAACTCCGGGGGCCCACAGAAATAAAAAGGAAGACAGCTCCTTAAATGTTTATGTCTATGAAATTAAAACACACACACACACACCAGGGAAATGGAAAACATGAATTGCACTTATTAAACATGATATATCTAAAATAGGCTTTTAATTTGCAGAAATGTGTTGATGTGTATATTCATGTGCATATATAACAGAAAGGGTTGTAGCTAGGAAATATTAGCATTGAAGAAACCTTCCTAGATATCCCCTAGGCCATATATGCAAAACAAATCATTTTGGTTACTTCCTTATAAACAAAGAAAAGCAAACATTCTCCCTAAGAAAAGTCCACAGGTTTGAAAATCTCAATTCTTGACTGTCATCTCAAATTAGCTTTTGCATTATATTTCATCCCTGAAATATAAAAGGCCATGTACTGCCCTCCAATGACACATAAAGCTTCCACTAACAACTCCATTCAGAGACCAAGGTAATCTATCACCGTACTTAAGGATTTGCCTAGATGCTTTATGAAACCCAAAAGCAAAACATGGGTTTATCAAATCATCGAAATAACATAACCATATATTTCTCCAGTCATATTTCTTGCTCCAAGTACAGCAATATGTATAATAACACAGCAGCAAATAAAGAATTGGGGTAATAAATTATATATACACACACACACACAAAATGGCCATTTGTTCTTTGTAAGTTTTAAGACTGTTCTTTACCCAAACATTATAGGAGTTTCCTGGTAGTCCAGTGGTTAAGAATCCACCTGCCAACGCAGGCTACGTGGGTTCGATCCCGGGTCTGGAAGATTCCACATGCTGCAGGGCAACTAGGCCCATCTGCCACAACCAGTAGCCTGTATGCTGCAACCGCAGTCCATGCTGCAACCAGTGAGGCCCACGTGCCTAAAGCCCATCCTCCAGGACACGGGGGGCCCCAGCAATGAGAAGCCCCAGGCCCATCTGCCACAACCAGTAGCCTGTATGCTGCAACCGCAGTCCATGCTGCAACCAGTGAGGCCCACGTGCCTAAAGCCCATCCTCCAGGACACGGGGGGCCCCAGCAATGAGAAGCCCCAGCTCCGCAACCGGAGCCAGCGCCCACGCGCTGCAGCTAGACAAAGCCCGCGCCTGGAACGCAGACCTCGCGGGCCAAAAATAAATTAATCATTTATTAATTTTTAAAATAGTATAGGTTGATGAAGTTTTTACTTAAAGAAGGCAGGAACTTCTGGTTAAAGACTGCAGTGTCTCACACCAGTAATTTTTCTATCTCATAGACAGAATTCAAAGTTGACAATCTTAATGAACCAAGTTTAAGATCACTTGTGCAGAATATTTTTATGACTTTACTTTTAATGGTTTAGGTAAAGCTTAAATGATAATAGCATAGGCTTGTCCGTCAAGTATTTTCAATAATCTACTACTGAGGTAAAACTCTTCTGGAAATATAAGAAGTACCTGGAAGTCCAGTTTTTCAAGCAGGAGCTAAGCTACAAGCAGCCCCTAATTCTGAAAACTTTCAAATATGTGTCTGAAATCAAAATTGTATGGTAAACAGCTGTGTTTTCATGTTTTTCCATTTTCAGTTTGATTTAGCTCCCCGGATGGAGCTAAATCACACTTTTAAAAATATTTTCTTTTGCACTAATTATTCCACTAAGGGCAGTATCAATAAGTTCTGCAATATTAATCACCTTAAAATTAGCAAGATATCTAGTATTTGGTTAATCTATGTTCCAACAGTTAATTGGTTATGGGTGAATCCTGCCAGGCAAATTTCAGTTCTGTTCTAACACATTCATGATTCTACTAGAGAAGACTGCATGTATTAGGCTAAGAAAGGAAAGTTGGAACAGGAACTGGGGAACTGATCTGCGGCCCCAATCAAGTACAAATCACTGAGAGGTTAAATCTTCATCTCTATGATCCTGCCTCTAGGAAGTAGTACATTCTCGTGTTAATAGCCGTGCTATAGAGTCAGATGGAGCTGCGTTCAAATTCATCAGGTAGTCAATTCTGTGGGTTTACAATCTGCTGGTTAGAATGGGTAGGTGGTGGGAGTTACTGGTTCCCTGCAACACCACCAACCACCTGTAGTTAGACCAGATGTATTAATATAACAGGGGCAGAGGGAAGGACATACTCCAGAGCCAAACCAACCCTGGAAGTCAAAAAGTAGAAATGTTTACCTGTGGAACCTCCCTGGTGGTCCGGTGGTTAACAATCTGCCCGCCAATGCGGGGGACACAGCTTCGGTCCCTGGTTCAGGAAATAACATCCCACAGGCCACGGGGCGACTACTGAGCCTGTGCTCTAGAGCACACGCTGCAACAAGAGAGGCCACCTCAACGAGAGAAACCCTGCACGTGGGACAAAGACCCAAAGCAGCCAAAAATAATAATAAAAAAAAAAGGAAATGTTTAACTGTTTCCCACAGGCTTACAATTTTAAAAATATATTTAAAGGCACTTAGAAAGCAATGAAATAGATAACTGTTTATTGAATGCCTATAATGCATGTAGAATATTTAAAATACTACCCAGATCATCTTAAATAAATAAACCCAACCAATCTGCTGCTCATCATGCATACTTTCTCAAATCTCTGAGGAAAAAAAAAATGTCCCTGCAGAAAAATTAATCCTGGTCTTTCAACAAGAAAATTTTGTAATCATAAGTAGTTCTCTGAAACCAAGTCGTTGTCATTAAAACTGAGCATGCTGTGAGCTCCTGCCTACCCTAGCCCTAAACTTCAGGACAGAAGGAAGAACTATCAGCTCACCGATGACAGAACCACTGCCAAGTTCATGCTCATTATTTCCTTTAATTCTTTTTCTTGGGCTCTATTCAAATTGTTCGTGCTTTTAAAAAGTGCTATTATCAAGTCAATTCTTCTGCGTATACTCAGGGACTTGACTGGGATGGCATGTGTCCAAAACATACAAATGTCCTATACTAAAATTTCCTTGAACTCTCTACTTCTAAAGTTTTCCCACAACAAACTGGTACATCTTCTCCACGTATGGGATTAATTTTCTTTTTTAAAGAACCAAAATCAGAATTATTTGATCGGTCTTCTGAAGGCTTCCAGCACATTCCAAAGTGTCAGAAGAAAATGAGAAATAGAGGAAAATTGAAATGACGTATCTTTTTGGCACTTCCCACCGAGATCAGTTATAATCTGTGGTGAGAGCTGCATTTTTAAGTAGTGATTCACTGCCAAGATCTCTGAGCATCTTCTCTACAATAATGACTCAAACTGACTTTCACTCCAGGCCTAACTGTCCTGATCTTGGTAGTTATAAACTATCTACCGAACTCTCCAGGACTCAGCTTGTTCTTTTCCAAAATGAAGGAACCAGATGACAGACTCACTGAAGATCTTCTCAGCTCTAAAATCCTATGATTTGGTGATTTCTAACTCATATAAATGGCTCTCACCTCAACTTCAGCATATGTAACATCTATTTAACTCCTCTGACTATAAAACTGCTGCTACCTCTGGCTTCCGGGGCTTCTCAGGTGGCACTAGCAGTGAAGAATCTGTCTGCCAATGCAGGAGACTTAAGAAACAAGGGTTCGACCCCTGGATCTGGACGATTCCCCTGAAGGAGGGCATGGCAACCCACTCTAGTAGTCTTGCCTGGATAATCCCATGGACAGAAGAGCCTGGTTGGGTACAGTCCATAGGGTCACAAAGGGTTCGACATGACTGAAGCGACTGAGCATGCATGCATGCACCTCTGGATTCCAGTTTCTATAAATGTAGGTTCTATCAACCTCAAACTCAATTCTTGCCCAAGACACTCAAATTGTCCTTAGCGCCTTATCAATCCCCCTCAACTGGGCATGTTCTTCCTTTTCAGTATACTGTTCTAGATCCCCTTTCTCAGGTTCCATGGCATTCCCTTACAGATCCCTGGGTCTCCTGGTTTTCTCCTCATCAATTATCCCACGTGTCCTGGCCACATTAATGATCTGGGTTCAACCATGAAACTCAGAGTAACAAATACTGGAGTAACAAAACAAATGAAAAAAATAACAATTTACCAAAAAGTCCTAGAAACAAAATCTTTGCACAGAAAAATACACAAATTATCTTTTTAGTAGACTATCAACAAACACAAGAACAGGTACAGTTTTCATCAGAAAACATTTAGGAACAACCCACACACACCACTGCCAAGAGATTTACTTCCTCAATGGCTGCAAACTGGTGATGGGATTGAGGTGGGGGGGAGAAAGTGATTCATCCTACCTTAGATAACTACTCTAATGGGCATGCTTTCTTCTCTTCAGTTCAATTCAGTTCAGTTGCTCAGTAGTGTCTGATTCTTTGTAATCTCATGGACTGCAGTATGCCAGGCCTCCCTGTCTATCACCAACTCTTGGAGCTTGCTCAAACTCATGTCCAAGGAGTCAGTGATGCCATGCAACCATCTCATCCTTGTCATCCCCTTTTCCTCCCACCTTCAATCTTTCCCAGCATCAGGGGCTTTTCCCATGAGTTGGTTCTTCGCATCAGGTGGCCAAAGTACTGGCGTTTCAGCTTCAGCATCAGTCCTTCCAATGAATATTCAGGACTGATTTCTTTCAGGATGGACTGGTTTGATCTCTTTGCAGTCCAGGGAACTCTCAAGAGTCTTCTGCAACACCACAGTTCAAAAGCATCAATTCTTCAGCACTTAGCTTTCTTTATTTTCTCTTCATCTCTCCTTATGTGAATCCTACCTATCAGCTATGGTCTGAATGTTTGTGCCTCGTCCACTCCCCACAAGTTCATATGTTGTAATCCTAATTCCCAAAGCTGATGACAGAAGTAGGTGGGGCCTTTGGGAGGTGATTAGCTCATAAAGGTGTTGCCCTCATGAACGGGCTTAATGTTATTTCATTTTTTTAATAATTTTATTTATTTATCTTTGGCTGTGCCGGGCTGCTGTGCTCAGGCTTTCTCTGGTGTGGCGAGCAGGCATCTCACTGCAGTGGCTTCTCTGGCTCTGGAGCACGGGCTCTAGAGCACACAGGATTCGGTGGTTTTAGCACAAGGACACAGTAGTTGTAGTAGTTACAGCTCCCCAGCTCTAGAACACAGGCTTAACAGTTGGAGCGCATGTGGAATCTTCTCAGATCAGGGACCGAACCCATGTCTCCCACATTGGCAGGTGGATTCCTCACCACTGAACCACCAGAGAAGTCCTCTTTCTTTTTTTTTGGCCCTGCCGTGTGTGCCGTGTGGCATCTTGGTTCCCCAATCAGGGGTCAAACCCATGCCCCCTACAGTAGAACCCCAGAGTCCCAACCACCAGACTGCCAGGGAATCAGGATTAATGTTCTTTAAAAAGAGCTGCCCCAGGGCTCTCTAGCCAATTCCACCACATGAGGACACAATGAGAAGTCTCTGACCTGGAAGAGGACCTTCACTCAAACATCCTGTCCCTGTGATCTCAGACTTCCAGCCTCCGGAAATGTGAGCCATATGTTTCTGCTGTTGAAGAGCTGCCGGTCTCTGGATTTTGTTATAGCAGCCCAAGCCATGGTACTATGACTTAAGCTCAGCCCAAATCTCATCTCATCCATGTCCACACCAGAGATCGCGTTCCTTTTAATCCCAACACTCCGACAGTCATTTTCAGTACTGCTTAAACTCCGTTCAAACACTACCCGGATCCTTGATTAGTTTCATTTTGATGGGGCAGAGAAAGAGCTGGGACATGACGAGTCAATGCCAGCTTCATACCACAGTCCTCAGAATAAAAAGGCCCAGAGGTTATCAGTTAGTTTACAACTGAACACAACTGACCACATCATAAAGTACAATGCCGCCGCTGCTGCTGCTAAGTCACTTCAGTCGTGTCCGACTCTGTGTGACCCCATAGACGGCAGCCCACCAGGCTCCCCCGTCCCTGGGATTCTCCAGGCAAGAACACTGGAGTGGGTTGCCATTTCCTTCTCCAATGCAGGAAAGTGGAAAGTGAAAGTGAAGTCGCTCAGTCGTGTCCGACTCTTTGTGACCCCATGGACTGCAGCCTACCAGGCTCCTCCATCCATGGGATTTTCCAGGCAAGAGTACTGGAGTGGGGTGCCATCGCCTTCTCCGAAAGTACAATGCAGTTCATGCTAAAAGATAAGTGTACAAAGAACAACAACAACAGAAGCAGAGCAAGCCAGAAGAGCCAAAAAGGAAAAAAGATTATTTCTGTGAAAGTCAAAAGGGTTTCAGGAAAGAGACAGGACTTCAACAAGGTCTTAAAAGATGGTTCAAGCAGAGTTGAGGAGGGATTGGGAGGACTCAGGCAGGGCAAGGGACATTTCTTCCTATGCGATACAGCTTCTTCTCTGACCGCTTCTCCACTGGGTAGTCATAAAAGTACAATCTGTCAATTGCCATTTACAGACAGCTTCCTGGCTCCATAAGTTATACAATGATTTTTTTTTACTTCTAGTGGGTTATTTTTTCTCACCAAACAAATAGTGTGTTGTGATTAAAGCTACTTGTCAAAAACCAACTGCAACAAAACATGCTTCAAAAGTTCTTTGGTGCGACCGTTCTTTCCTTCTCCCAAGTGGTTAGAAAAGATCAGTTCAGCTCACAGAGACTGCTCCTACTTGCCCTCTGTCTTCCTGGAATGAGGAAACCTTCAGAATTGATAATGTCACCTTTATAACTAGAAGACTTCAACTCTTTCTATTTTTTGCTTTTTTAAAACTTTTTTTAATAGAGGAAAACTGCTTTACAACGTTGGTTTCTGCCATACGATAACTCAAATCAGTCATCACCATACTACATACAACTCTTCCCTTTGAAGCCTCCTTCCCCTCCCTCCATCCTGCCTCTCTGGGTCATCACAGAGTGCCAAGCTGGGTTCCCTGCGGCACAGAGCAGCTCCCCACCAGTCATCTGTTTTACACGTGCTCGTGTATATTCGCCAATGCTGCTTTCTCCATTCATCCCACCCTCTCCTCCCCCTCCAGTGTCCACAGGTCATTCTCTAAGTCTGCTTTTCCATTTCTTTCCAGTAAATGGGTTCATCAGTACTAGTTTTCTAGATTCCATATACATGCTTTTTTTTTTTTTTTTTGAAAGTAGCTCAGTCATGCCTGACTCTTTGCGACCCCATGGACTATACAGTCTATGGGATTCTCCAGGCCAGAATACTGGAGTGGGGAGCCTTTGCCTTCTCCAGGGGATCTTCCCAACCCAGAGATTGAACCCAGGTCTCCCACATTGCAGACGGAGTCTTTACCAGCTGAGCCACAAGGGAAGCCCAAGAATATTGGAATGGGTAGCTTATCCCTTCTCCAGGGGATCCTCCCGACCCAGGAGTTGAACTGGGGTCTCCTGCATTGCAGATAGATTCTTTACCAGCTGAGCTACCAGGGAAGCCCTGGCTGTTTCCTAGTAAACTCTATAACAGAGGATAATTTATTTTTGCTGGACCTCAATGACCTCATCAGTAATATGGAGATACTGATATTTATATTTAACACAAGAGATATTTTGGGAATTAAACAAGATAACATTTTTAAAAGGTTCTTAGCATTTCAGGCACCAAAAAAAGTCCATATTTAAAATAACTATGTAACTATTTCTAATTTGAACACATTTATAACTGGCTTTAAATAAATAAATAAAAAATTTTAGCCAGTTATAAATGCCTTCAAATTAGAAACAGTTATATAGTTCTCCTAAATGTGTTTTCAATATAAATATATCAGAACTCAATTTGTATTTCCAATAAAATGTTTATTTTATGTTTAATTTAATGTATGTTTATTTATATATCCAATAAAATGTATATTTCCAAATATAAGCTGAAAACTATTACTTCCAAATAGAAAAGACAAAATATAAAACTTCTTAAAAATTTAAGGCAGACAAGAATAGATGTTTCATTAAAAAAAAACTTTATCCTTAAAAATTAAAGACATGAAAAAGATAAGACATGGTTTTATAGTTTTTAAAGTCACATGATCTAACAGCTTGCAAATTTTTTGTTGGTATCAATTGGCAGACACTCATCAAATTGCTCAGACTTACAAAGAATAACAATTTTGGAAATTTACATAAGCTTACTTAGAATCAAAGTCTAGACTCATAGATTTTTATCTTCCATTTAAAAAAAATTTTGTCTGTCAATTGTCAAATGCTCTGAAGCAACTGATGTTAATTTCTTCAGTGACAGACATAAAAGGTTATTATTAGAAGGTTTAAAAGAAATATTCTGAGCACAGTAATGTGTATCACACTACAGAATGTGTGGATGCAGAATACTGATGATACAATTATAGATCCTTTGTCCAGGAAAAGATTCATGCTGGTACTAGTATTTTAATCATGATGCATATGGGGGCTTCTCAGGTGGCTCGGTGGTAAAGAATCCACCTTCCAATGCAGGAGACCAGGTTCAATCTCTGGGTCAGGAAGATGCCCTGGAGAAGGAAATGGAAACCCACTCCAGTCTTCTTGCCTGGAAAACTCCATGGACAGAGGAGCCTGGCGGGCTGTAGTCCATGGGGTCCCAAAGGAGGTGGACACGACTGAGTGACTAAACAACAGCAACATAAGATCAGACAGTTCGAGTCTGCTACTTCAGAGATGAAGAAACGGAAGACAAAATGTGTTAAGTAACTTGCTCATGATACTTAGGTAGTTGCACAGTCTTCATCACAACTTTGCTATATGGAACTTCACCTCTTTATTTCTTAGCAGCCTGAAAGACTCTACATACAATTGGATCAGTAAGGATTTGGGACTTTCGCACTCATTCAGTCACTCACTGGTTCAACATGCACAGAACAGCTATCATGTGTCAGGCACAGTGCTGGGCACTGGGTAGGAAGACCCGAGCTGAACTCCTTGTCTGTCACAAAGTATGTGTGTGACTTTGGACAAAAATGTCTTTAGATCCCAGCTTCATAAAAACTTCTTAACACGAAGACAGTAACATCAACTTCTCTCACAATGGTGAAAGATTAAATGAAATCACTCAGGAAATGCTGAATGATGTCTCCAATTTACATGCAACCGACCTATTACCTAACGTGCAAACCGTATAAACAAATGCCATGTGAATGTCAGACCTCACACTTAACAAGTCAAGACTGAACGTCCTATTTTTCCTTTCTGTAACTGCTTCATTTCTTGTATCCTAAGACATTTCAGCTACTTCCTTTCAAACCTTTCTTGTACCTCCTGATGCTTTATCAGTACAATCAAAACTCATGACAGTATCATACAAGGATTTTAGAATAAAATAGAAAAGCTGGTCTCAGCACAGCTACTTAATTTCTCTAAGCTCCCATCAAAGACAGAATGAGATTCAAAGCACCTGAACCTGAATTAAAGTCATTAAGTACTCTAGCTCTATGAGATAAAAGTCAAAGTCCATCTTTGGACATAAATCTAGGTAAGATTAGGGTTGCTTACAAGTGTTTCCACTTTAGGGGAAAATTATGCGTTAACATCTAAATTCCCAGGTAAGCTTATAACTGGCAAGCAGCCACTTGAAAACTACTTTACAATGCACAGGGCTTTCTTCATTTGAAATCTTCCTGCTATTGACATTTGGTGAATGAGGAAATTGACCAAAACAGCAGAAAAGGGGCAAACTCAAATTAAAGTGCTTCCTCTCAGTTGAACAAGCCATGACAGAACCCTCATCAATGTAAAAACGAACATAACCCCCCTTCGTCTACCGAAGCATCTATAACGTCTATAACGAAGCATCTACCACCTTCGTCCTAACTATTCCAAGTTCTACCACAGGAAGCACAGAGGAGTTCTGTGCATGGATTTCTAGGATTAGTAACACCGAAAGAGAACGAACACTGGTGATTGCTCTTGCATCCACACATAAATAGCAGAAAAATAAGACTTATAAAAGGTAAGAGTGGAACAAATAACCAAAACTGCCTAGAGTTTAATTCTTTTTCTTATACGGTCATTTATCTCCAATAAAAATCACTTGGAAGTCAGATTTTACTTGGAAAATCTTAAAATATTTTATTCAAAGGGAAAAGACAATGTCTCACTGTGATCAGTTTCTACACGCCTCTACAATTCTTACATCACTCATCTCCAGAGCATTCAAAACTCTGAGTTTAAGGACTCCTTGGGAAATCAAAGCCACAGTGCAGAGCTAGGTAGTGCCTGAGAAATGGCACAAACCAACTCCCATGTTCTGCATAACAGGTTTGTACTTCATGCTTAGTCGCTGAGTCATATCCGACTCTTTCCGACCCCATGGACTGCAGCCCACCTCTGTCCACAAGATATTTTTTCCAGACAAGAATACTGAAGTAGGTTGCCATTTCCTCCTTCAGCAGATCTTCCCAACCCAGGGACTGAACTGGGGGTCTCCTGTGTCTCCTGGATTGCAGGCAGATTCTTTACCGCTGAGCCACTGGGGAAGCCCCTTCTGCACACAGTTACTGAGGCCTAAAGCCATTAAGTGATGTTGTGGATTGAATTGTGTCCCCCAAAATGCATATGAAGTCCCAACACCCTAGCACCTCAGGTTATGATAGTATATGAAATAGATTTTTTTTCAGAGGTAATTAAGTTAAAGTGAGGTCACCAGAGTAGAACCTTATCCAATATGACTGCTGTCCTTATAAGTAAAGGACATTTGGACAAAGATACAGAGAGAAGCTAACTTGAAGACACAAGCAGACGACAGCCATATCTATTAGTTAAGAAAGACTTGACACAAGCCTTTCCCTCGGGATCAGAAGGAGGAGCGCCCAGACACCTTGACCTTAGATTCTAGCCTCTGGAACCATGAGATGATACATTGCTGTTGCTTCAGCCACTCAGTTTGTGTTAAGGCAGCCCTAGCAAAGTAGCACAGTGACGCAAAACAAAGCCAGGATTAAAACCCAGCTTTGTAGACTCTAACATGAGGCTTTCCAACTCAGTGCACTGTCCTGCAACTTAACTCTCTGTTTTCACTCAAACTTCTCTCCCATAAAAATCCTACACTTGTTCAACTTGTAAAAGACCATGTCAATGTACACTGTTTATGTTGAACTCTTGGGAGCTTCACTTCCACATCACCAGAGAGATTTTCACATAGATGTCTCATGAACTCAAACCCTAATGTCTAAAATCCCAATCAACTATTCCACAAAGTTAGTATGGACACTGTTTTAAATCTAAGAAAGTCTAAGTACAAGATTCAAGTCCTTGGACAAGTCGTCTAAGCTCTCCAAGCCTTAATTCCATATTAACTATATGAATTGTACCAACCATATTAATTCTATATCTGCCCCTCTCAAAAAAACCTTCAAAGGGCGAATGTGAAGGAAGGTTAAATTGGATAACAGCCTTTTCAAATTGCAAGGTGTTCAAAGCAATTCTCCACACAATCACAGAATGACAGAATGCGATGGACAGAATGTGGTCCCCTGGAGAAGGGAATGGAAACCACTGCACTATTCTTGCCTTGAGAACCCCATGAACAGCATGAAAAGGCAAAAAGATAGGACACTGAAAGGAACTCCACAGGTGCCCAATATGCTACTGGTGATCAGTGGAGAAATAGCTCCAGAAAGAATAAAGGGATGCAGCAAGAGCAAAAACAACGCCCAGTTGTCAATGTGACTGGTGATAGAAGCAAGGTCCGATCCTGTAAAGAGCAATATTGCATAGGAACCTGGAATGTCAGGTCCATGAATCAAGGCAAATTGGAAGTGGTCAAACAAGAGATGGCAAGAGTGAACGTTGACATTCTAGGAATCAGTGAACTGAGATGGACTGCAATGGGTGAATTTAACTCAGATGACCATTATATCTACTACTGCGGGCAGGAATCCCTCAGAAGAAATGGAGTAGCCATCATGGTCAACAAAAGAGTCTGAAATGCAGTACTTGGATGCAATCTCAAAAATGACAGAAAGATCTCTGTTCGTTTCCAAGGCAAACCATTCAATATCATGGTAATCCAAGTCTGTGCCCCGACCAGTAAAGCTAAAGAAGCTGAAGTTGAACATGAACATTTCTATGAAGACCTACAAGACCTTCTAGAACTAACACCCCAAAAAAGATGTCCTTTTCATTATAGGGGACTGGAATGCAAAAGTAGGAAGTTAAGAAACACCTGGAGTAACAGGCAAATTTGGCCTTGGAGTACAGAATGAAGCAGGGCAAAGGCTAATAGAATTCTGCTAAGAGAAGGCACTGGTCATAGCAAACACCCTCTTACAACAGCACAAGAGAAGACTCTACACATGGACAGCACCAGATGGCCAACACCGAAATCAGATTGATTATTATTCTTTGTGGCCAAAGGTGGAGAAGCTCTATACAGTCAGCAAAAACAAAACCAGGAGCTGACTGTGGCTCAGATCATGAACCTCTTATTGCCAAATTTAGAATGAAATTGAAGAAAGTGTATGACCTAAATCAAATCCCTTATGACTATACAGTGTAAGTGAGAAATATATTTAAGGGACTAGATCTGATAGAGTGCCTGATGAACCATGGACGGAGGTTCGTGACATTTTACAGAATACAGGAATCATGACCATACCCAAGAAAAAGAAATGCAAAAAAGCAAAATGGCTGTCTGAGGAGGCCTTACAAATAGCTGTGAAAAGAAGGGAAGCAAAAAGCAAAGGAGAAAAGGAAAGATATACCTATTTGAATGCAGAGTTCCAAAGGATAGCAAGGAGAGATAAGAAAGCCTTCCTCAGTGATCACTGCAAAGAAATAGAGGAAAACAATAGAATGGGAAAGACTAGAGATCTCTTCAAGAAAATCAGACATACTAAGAGAACATTTCATGCAAAGATGGGCTCAATAAAGGACAGAAATGGTAGAGACCTAAGAAGCAGAAGATATTATGAACAGGTGACAAGAATACACAGAAGAACTGTACAAAAAAGATCCTTACGACCCAGATAATCACGATGGTGTGATCACCCACCTAGAGCCAGACATCCTGGAATGTGACGTCAAGTGGGCCTTAGGAAGCCTCACTACGAACAAAGCTAGTGGAGGTGATGGAATTCCAGTTGCGCTACTTCAAATCCTGGAAGATGATACTGTTAAAGTGCTACACTCAGTATGCCAGCAAATTTGGAAAACTCAGCAGTGGCCACAGGACTGGAAAAGGTCAGTTTTCATTCCAATCCCAAAGAAAGGCAATGCCAAAGAATTCTCAAACTACCGCACAATTGCACTCATCTCACACGCTAGTAAAATAATGCTCAAAATTCTCCAAGCCAGACTTCAGCAACACATGAACCGTGAACTTCCAGATGTTCAAGCTGGTTTTAGAAAAGGCAGAGGAACCAGAGGTCAAATTGCTAACATCCGCTGGATCATCAAAAAAGCAAGAGAGTTCCAGAAAAACATCTATTTCTGCTTTATTGACTATGCCAAAGCCTTTGACTGTGTGGATCACAATAAACTGTGGAAAATTCTAAAAGAGATGGGAATACCAGATCACCTGACCTGCCTCTTGAGAAACCTGGATGCAGGTCAGGAAGCAACAGTTAGAACTGGACATGGAACAACAGACTGGTTGCAAATAGGAAAAGGAGTCCGTCAAGGCTGTATATTGTCACCTTGCTTATTTAACTTACATGCAGAGTACATCATGAGAAACGCTGGGCTGGAAGAAGCACAAGCTGGAATCAAGATTGCTGGGAGAAATATCAATAACCTCAGAAATGCAGATGACACTACCCTGATGGCAGAAAGTGAAGAACTAAAGAGCCTCTTGATGAAAGTGAAAGAGGAGAGTGAAAAAGTTGGCTTAAAGCTCAACATTCAGAAAATGAAGATCATGGCATCTGGTCCCATCACTTCATGGCAAATAGATGGGGAAACAGTGGAAACAGTGTCAGACTTTATTTTGGGGGGCTCCAAAATAACTGCAGATGATGACTGTAGCCATGAAATTAAAAGATGCTTACTCCTTGGAAGGAAAGTTATGACCAACCTAGACAGCATATTAAAAAGCAGAGACATTACTTTGCCAACAAAGGTCCATCTAGTCAAGGCTATGGTTTTTCCAGTAGTCATGTATGGATGTGAGAGTTGGACTATAAAGAAAGCTGAGTGCTGAAGAATTGATGCTTTTGAACTGTGGTGTTAGAGAAGACTCTTGAGAATCCCTTGGACTGCAAGGAGATCCAACCAGTTCATCCTAAAGGAGATCAGTCCTGGGTGTTCATTGGTAGGACTGATTTTGAAGCTGTAACTCCAATACTTTGGCCACCTGATATTAAGAGCTGACTCACTAGAAAAGACTCTGATGCTGGGAAAGATTGAAGGCAGGAGGAGAAATGGACAACAAAGGATGAGATGGCTGGATGGCATCACCGACTCAATGGACATGGGTTTGGGTGGACTCCGGGAGTTGGTGATGGACAGGGAGGCCTGGTGTGCTGTGGTTCATGGGGTCACGGAGAGTCGGAAACGACTGAGCAACTGAACTGAACTGACCGTGCAATGACAAGCTATTTCTCTCTCTGGCACCATTTTTTTTTTTTTAACTCATTCAAACTCAAAACCATTGATACTTCCCTCTGAAATCACCTATAACCAATCATTCACCTAGATCTGACCTTTTTTCCTCTACAACATCATTGTTTGTCCCTGCTTTCTAATAAACCCTGAGTTCTCATAATTTCAAATCTACACTGCTTTGAATGACTGATTTATCCACTTCCAGTTTCCTCCTCTAATCTATATCATATTCTAATACCAGATTTATCTTCCTAATAAACTCAGCTCAAAAGTCTTCAGAGGCCCTCTAAGCCACAGAACAGGTCCCAACTACAATACCCTCATTCTACAACACAACCACAGCTCAGGGCCCGCTTCTAAGCTCATCTCAAGGTATATCAGGTGCCCAAAGGCCTTGCCTCATACCCAGCCAGTATGAATAGACAGATCATCAAAAACCTTAATATGACCCTACTTCTTGCTTCTTCTCTTGAGCTTCCCATGGTGGAGCAAACTGTCAAAACTGCATCTTCTGATAACACTAGGAACTTCCTCTTAACCTTGAATCTAGGGAGACATCAGCAAGGTTAAGCTGGTTAATTCCAGCACATGCCCCACCTGCTAAGGAGCATGCCTGCTGCCCAGAATCACTCCCCTCCTGCTTCTCTTGTAGCCCAGCAACTCTTTGGCACTCTCCTACTTCCTAACATTCAGAGTGTACCATAACTAAACTTCACAGGTCAACGGGAACCCACTGCCCTATCTCAGCTAGTAGTCTCCAGTTTCATCAGACTGAACACAAGTATTTTATTCCTGGAATAAATCTCACCTGACAGTGATATATTTTCATGTTTACATATTACTGGATTCAAGAGGAAATGCCACATACGCAGAAGGATATGTGAGAATGGAAACAAAGACAGAATCTTAGCTCAAGAGAGGTATGTGCTGGTCATCACATTATGGTTACTATTTAACTCATGAAATGAATAAAATCACATGGGAGAGAGTGCTGATTAAAGAAAAGAAGGTCCTTTCCCTGTTTAGGGGAACTCTGTAACACTTAGAAAAGGAGACAGCACAAGAGAAAGAGAAACAGTTGCCTACTTGGAAAATCTGGTCTCATAGAAGAGAATGTTTTAACCACATACAACCTGATAAAAGGCTGGATAAGGTAAGACAGGTGTCTATTGAATGTGACAGTAAGAAGTTCACTGATGAACCTTCCAATATTTCCAGCTAAACAGGAATGACAGAAACCAAACTGAAGAGAGAGGAAAAGGAGAATGAACGGTGAGAAAGTGAAAATAGGAAGTAGACTTCTTCGGAGCTCCCTGGTGGCCCAGTGGTGAGGATACTGGGCTTTCACTGCTGTGGCCCAGGTTCACTCCCTGGTCAGGGAAACAAATCAGAGCAGTGACATACTACATTCAGTTCATCAATATCTTAATACTACTACTGAAGTAAATCATTATTATTTATCTCATTGTGGATCAGCAGACAAGTAGTCATAGTTCCTGCAAAGCCAAAATAAACCAAAGTCTTATTTCAAGATCATTTATACTTTAAAAACATGCTGCTGCTGCTGCTAAGTCACTTCAGTCATGTCGACTCTGTGTGACCCCAGAGACGGCAGTCTACCAGGCTCCCCCATCCCTGGGATTCTCCAGGCAAGAACACTGGAGTGGGTTGCCATTTCCTTTTCCATAAAAACATGCAGTAGAAGTAAAAGTTCTGAAAGTGAACTGAAAAGATCCCACTAATAAAAGGTGATTTATTCCCTTGAAGTAGAAAACTATGCAGGAAGGTATAAAGCAAAAGATAGAGCAATTTTATTTTATAAAAATTTAAATGTAACAAATAACTGTTTAAAAGACTTTTTAGGACTTCCCTGGTGGTCTAATGGTTAAGAATCCACCTTGCAATGCAAGGCACGTGGGTTTGATCCCTGCTCCTGGAAGCTCCCATATGCCATGAGGCAACAAAGCCTGCGGGCCGCAACTACTGAGCCTGCCCAAGGCAAATAGAGAATAACTCCTGCTAGCCCAAACTAGAGAAAGCTAGCTCACAGCAACAAAGACCCAGTGCAGCCAAAAATAAGGATTTTTTTAATATAAAAAAATAAGAATACTTTATAGAAAAATGACAGTAGAAAAAAATATTACAACATAATGCTGATACATAAAGAGCATCTATAAATCAATAAGCAAAGCCAATAGAAAATAAAGAATAGGAAAAAAGAAATCAAGAAAGATGAAATACAAAAGATTAATAAGATAGCATAATTCCCCCCATTTTTAAGAAGTTTCCTTAAAAGTCATGAGTATAGAGTAATTTTAGATTAACATGTGCCTTAAGAACTCTGCAAACAAAATCAGATGTGTAAAATCCCTCAGCCAGCTATAGTCTCACCATCAGCACATACTTTTTTCCCCCCACAGCTGAATACTCAGCAGGATAGTTTTATTTAACATGACTTGATGTGATTGTAAGAGGTGCTGATTTTATATTTCAGTTCACACATTCCAATTAGAAATAGAGCCATATAATTTAGAAACAGCATATTCAGAGGTGTATACTATTTAAACAGTTATGGGCATCACACAAACACAAAAGCAAGGATAACAAGGGAAAATGCCTACCTTCCCTGATAGCTGTAAAAGGTGTACCTTCCTCTTCCTGCAGCCTGATCACCTTCAGGGCTACCAGCTTTCCATTCACCCTGGAGAAACGGAGAAACAGAAGAGAAAGAAATCCATGAACATATGGTCTTGTTAGGGTTCTAATTGGGCTTCCCAGGTGGCACTAGTGGTAAAGAACCTACCTGCCAATGCAGGAGACATAAAAGACACGGGTTCGATCCCTGGGTTGGCAAGATCCCCTGGAGAAGGGCATGGCAACCCATCCAGTAGTCTTGCCTGGAGAATCCCATGGACAGAGGAGCCTGGCAGGCTACAGTCCATGGGGTCGCAGAGTCAGAAACGACTGAAGGGATTTAGTACACACTGTTCTAATTGTCTTCATTACGATTTGTATTTTATGGATTTGCACTAAAAATGACAGTGACTCAATTATGCCACCACAACAAGACTAACTTCAGTAAGGCTGGGAACCCTATATCATCATCATAAATATTCACACTTCAAATATTCACATTTTAAATATTCACACTTGCATAGTCCAAGATTTAACTCAAGTTTTCTGTGATTCACTCAATGTGCTTTCCAACATGTAACTAGTGCTTAACAAAAAAAATACTGTTTGATCAATTATTCAGATTAATTAAAAATCAAGTACTCAGAATAACACTCTCCCTTTATTTCTCCAATAGCTCCTTTGTTTCTTAGGATCAAATGTCTGTAGGGCTTCCCAGGTGGCTTAGTGGTAAAGAATCTGCCTGCCAAGCCGGAGACCACAGGTTAGGTCAGGAAGATCCCCTAGAGAAGGAAATGGCAACACACTTAAGTATTCTTACCTAGGAAATTCCATGGACAGAAGAGCCTGTCAGGCTACAGTCCATGGGGTCAGAAAGAGTCGGACACGACTGAGTGACTGAACAACAAGAACTTCATTTCCAGTCTTAAGCTGACGTCATTCAGTCCCCAAAGATGGAAAACTGACCCTGGCTTCTTGCTTCTCCCCTCTTCTTTCTCTGTCTCTATCAATACCACCTGTTCCTCTCTTTTTTGCCATTTTCTTAAGCTAGAGTCTCCTAAAGTTGTATTTAGTCTGATGATGTTTTATAATGCTATATATCATCACAATAAAAGTTAAGAATATTTTACTATTACAAAATTATACAAGACCCATACAAAACAGATTGTTCTTCTAGACACATTCTAAATGTGCATCAGCTCTAATTAAAAGTAAGATTACACTAGGCAAGTAACTTTCTATACAATCAATTCTGTTAATAAAATAAAGACATTCTTCTAGCTGAATGTTCTACTTTTACCTTGACTAGGCTTACCAACATATTTCATACTAATATACTTAAATAAAATAAGTAAAATAAGCACATATTAAAAATGTAAAAGCTACAAGAAAGCTGTAATGAAAAGTAAATCTCCCTGACATAGCCAGCTCCCACCCTCTGAGGTCACTTAACTCAGGTAACTTAGCTTGATATGTGTACTTAACACACACATATACAAATGGTAATATGCCATACGGGGTACAGTGTATATTATTTTTATCTCTCAATATATTTGGGTGACTTCCTCATAAACTCATAGAAATCGTCTTTTGTTTTTAGAAAACCACAGGGTGTTCCTTTGTCTAAGTGTAGTATGCTTAACTTAATTCCAATCCTCTGCTGCTGCTGCTGCTAAATCGCTTCAGTCGTGTCCGATTCTGTGTGACCCCATAGATGGCAGCCCAACAGGCTCCCCTGTCCCTGGGATTCTCCAGGCAAGAACACAGGAGTGGGTTGCCATTTCCTTCTCCAATGCGTGAAAGTGAAGTCGCTCAGTCGTGTCCGAATCTTAGCGACCCCGTGGACTGAATCCCACCAGGCTCCTCCGTCCATGGGATTTTCCAGGCAAGAGTACTGGAGTAGGGTGCCGTCGCCTTGTCCATCAAGCTTTTTAGTGGAACATTAAGAAATTATCCTACACACAGGTTGTACCAATTTCTACTACCTATAGCAAATAGGAGCTTGGGTTCCCCCTTTACTGATAGATCCTAGGTTATCGACCACTGATTTGGCCAACTTGATGGAGGAATAGAGGTTCTCACTGTAGTCTAAATTGCAACCAGAAGTCTTTAGAGCTTATGGAATCAACAGAGAGCCCATGCGTCCCAGAGAATCCAGTGCCTGAGTCTGAAATAAAAGAATCTGAAAGTCTCTTTCTTGTAAACTGCATCCAACTGGTCTATTTTTTATTAAAAAAAAAAAAATCCTGCCACAGACACAGAATTTGAAAGGTCAGGGATTTATCACAACCCAGCCATCCTAATGGCATCCCTCATTGAACTGATTGTTCAAATACATTACTGGTTACAGTAATCAAAGGACATCTGATTATAAGGCTCTGCAATGTGCTGTCTCCTCTGGGTTAGGGGGCTGGTTTATTTTCCCCTGTGTTTCAGCTGGGAGGACAGGCCTGGCACTTTTCTGCTCTGCAATTCTCTTCTCCTGAGTATGTCACCTTGATGTCTTTCTAATCCTGATTATGCTCTAGGTACCAGGTGCAAGTAAAACATTAATATTCATATGGGGTTCAACTGGAGACTGACTGTACCTTGCCCTCTCCACTTTGCTCTTTACGGCTGAGGGAGGCCTCCAGCCGGGCTTGAAGCTGGGATGCAGTCAGTATTGACATCTGCACAGATTTTCTCAGCCCAGCTGAGCTCATCACTGGCTCCCTAAGGAGGTGGGAACTGAGGCCAAGAACTGCTTGGAATTCTCCTTTCATTTACAGATAGTCTCCCATCACCAATAACACATACACACACAGAGCCTTCTTCCCACAAAGCTTTTCCATCTCCCTTGAGATTGCTGGCTTACATGCACTGAATTCTGGAATATAGGGAATTTATGGTTTTGGAAGGCTATATGCTTAAAACAGATGCAGACCATGAAGCTATGATTCCCCTGTAATACACTGAAAGGCGATGAGCCTTTAACTGAACCAGCCTTGATACTTTAAATGCAACCAGAGAAGGAACACCTTTAAGCAACCTCATAGACCGTGTGCATCATTTCTGAGGTGAAATAAACCTTGAACATATTTACTATGATAAACTGCCTGAAAGAACAAGATCCGGGTTAATGGAATCCTGACTCTGTAGCATAATGCTCCATGAGTTAAACCTCCAACTATCAATTTCTATAGTTATGATAATCACAGGAGTTAAAGACACTGGGATTTTATGTGAAACTAAAAAATTCCTTAAAATTTATACTAGACTATTAGATTTAAGAGCAAAGGAACTTTCTTCTGTTTTGTTAACTGTTACATGCCCAATGCCTAAAACCATCTGACATACAGAATACACTCAAAATATTTGATTGAATGAATATTAAAAATGTTAATATACTAACATTTCTTTCCTTACATTTGCAAGATAATTCAAGAATAAAATGTAAAAATTATTGCTTTCAAAGATTTCAGAAATATCACATTTTTTTAAAGATTTCAATATCTTCTTTCACATTTAATTTTTTTAACAGTAGGTCCTTGTTGGTCATCTATTTGGCATGTTCCTGTCAATCACAAAACTCTCAATGTTTGAGTTTAAATATTTATTTTGGGACTTCCCTGGCGATCTATCAGTTAAGACTCCATACTTCCACTGCAGGGGCCATGGGTTCAATCCTTGGTTGGGGAACTAAGATCCCACGTGCTGGAGAGTGCAGCCAAACAAATAAATATTTTCTTTTTTCAAATTAAAGGTGGAGTCTCTTTGTTTTTGATGATGCATGCAGATATATAAAATTTTCATTTCCTTAAGGTTTTAGAATTTATAGAATGCTTTGTTAATTAACCTTTTTCACCCAACAGACCAGTTTCAAACCCCTCAGTATCTTCAATAATCTGAGCTCAGACTGCTAATCAGTTTCTCCCTCTTTTCAACTGCTTAATTGGTTTCCCATTAAGAACCGTATTGATCATCAAATTGTTCTTTAACCTAGGAGTCATTGTGACTGTTTTCTTAATTTTTCACCACACGTCTAGACACTCACCAACTACTGAATCCCTCAGCATAAAGTCTAGTAAAAACATTAAGTCACTGGCTCAACTTTTGGAAAAGGTATCTCTTGAAAAAATAATTACAAATATTCTAATGTTCAAACTTTGGAGCATATCTAATAATTACTTTGTGTGGTTAAACTGTTTAATTAAATATGCAAAACACATACTTCAAACATTGACTTAAGTTCTTTAGAATAATTACGAAATTCAAATTGAATCAATAAATTAGAGCTGTTTACAGGAAAACACTGAAGATTCCTCTTTAACAAGTCTTATTAATTAAATCAAAGGCTAATGAATAGAAGGCAATCAAGACTTGATTGGCAACGGAGACATTAACCCAGGTAAATAACATTTTTAAAATGCTTTAAATTGTGTTAATACTACCACAGAACCTTCTGCTGGAGAAATTGCCAGGCTCATGTCTAGCTGTTCTAAGCCATACAGGGAGCTGTTTTAATTTCAGAGACTAGCTATCAGTCTCTAATTCTTCCAAGAACTGCCATTCCCAGCTTGGCCTCCCTGTGAAGCTCGCTGCATGCTCAAGGACGTGTGATTTCAAACTGGTTCTAACCACAAATCCAAATCTCTGCCAACTTCAGAAATTCTGTCCACAGATATGTGTGCCCATAAGTCTGTAAATAATAAAATTATCTTGTGTGGGTGAAGCAAGACGGAGAAGTTCTGAATAAGGAGAATGGCCTATTCATTTTTGCACGCATGTACTATTTTGACATTTCATGAACCCTACAAAGCAAAACTTTCCCACTCAGGGTCAATTTTCCAGGCTCAAAAGACGATGCACGAAGAGAATTTCCTAATGGACAATTCTCAAAGGAAAGCCTAAAGGTTTTCTATCAGATTAGTTACCGCAAATTCGTAAGATAACTTTGTACAATAAAACAAAATAACAAACATTATCTAGGTCATCTCTGAAAATAGTGTTCATGTGCTAACACCTAGGAGAAATTATGTCTAGAGGATATAAAGGAAATTAAGGCAATACACCTAAAAGAAATTTAATATACTCTGGCAAATTTAATATATTCTGCCTCTCTCTTCCATTATGAGTCTGTCTCAAGAGAAACTGCTATGGAAAATAATACCGAGTGCACGGAGATACACAGCTTTTGTTTCCTCGCTGTATTGGTTTAAAGCAACAGAAGGAAATGTAGTTACTACTGAGAGAGTGGCAATAGCAAGGCTGAGCACATCCAGGACAATATTTTGAACTGAACTTACACCTTTTTGGCAAAGTCATTAAAAATATTTTAAAGGTTTTACCATCAGTGTTTCTTTCATTTGTTCTCTCTTAAGACACTGGTTGGAATGCTGATGATACTGTATCACATACACACTTCAAAAATTAAAGGCAACTAAATATTCATGGTCTTACCATCTCCGCCTAAATTCAATTTTCACTCAGGTATAAAAGAGAAACCATCTCAGTACTATTTAACCTTTGATATTCAGAAATACTCTAAAAGTACATTATTTATTCTGGAAAAGTAAATTTAGAATTTCAAGGTAAGTTGTCAGTAATCACACCTCACCCTAATCTTTATCAAAACAATACAGAAAAAACAGGAAGAAGACTAATGTTATTTCTGTTGAATTGATTTCTTTTTTTAAATAAAAAAAAGATTTATAAAAGAATGGCATAATGGTTATTTATTAAGATATGATTAACAATGCAAAAAGTCTAATAATTTAATGCAATGAGAAAAAGGGTGCACTCAACCAACAATTATTATGAGATTGTACGTTTGATAAAATATTGATAATGATGCTTCATTAAATGTACAAACTCATAATACTTTGAAACATAAAATTAGAGGAATATATATTGTTTCTGGGAGAAAAGAAAACAATTACATTTCAATAACTTAAAACTTGCATTTTTCCTAAAATAAAGTCTGTCAGTAAAGGATTTGAGAATCTTAGAACTTTAAAAAAGTAACCTCAGTGGAGGGAGGGTATGGACTGGGAATTTGGGGTTGGCAGATGCAAACTATTACATTTAGGATGGATAAACAAGGTCCTGCTGTACAGCACAGGGAACCATTTTCACTATCCTGTGATAAACACAATGGAAAAAACACAACCAAGAATGTATACATGTGTATAACGTAACTGAGAAGTGAGTCAGTTTGCTGTACAGCAGAGATTGGCACAATACTGTCAATCAACTATACTTCAATTTATAAAAACTAATTTAAAAAAACAGAAGTAAACTCAGTGATCACTCAAAACGAAAAAATTCTTACTGGGTTGGTTGTCACTCCCAGGAACAAAGCACTCCCTCAGAAGACTTTGTTGGAACTCAAATCCCCTAAAACGCCCACATTTTTTAGTCCCTCTTTATGTTCAGCCAAAATTGGCTTCCTGTAACTTCTACTCTCTCAATCAAGTTCTGAGTCCACAAAGACTAAACTAAATGCTCTTCCTCAAGACAGCCCTCCACTTAATGAAGTTTTACTATCCTGCCTCCTATTCAACAAATACTAATGGAGAGAATGTTAAGCTGTGCTGGGGATAAAGAATAAACAACCCAGACACGGTCCCTGCACTCACGGCTCACGGAGGAGATAGATGTAAAACATGTATCTACAAAGACAGCTAATCAAAGCGGGGCAGGAGATGCTTGCTTGCCAAAAACGGGACAATTTAACCATCACTAAACTAATACCTGTGATTGAAAGGCAGTAAATATGTTTAAATCAATAAGTTTACAATGAGATATTATTTACTTATTTTTTTTTAATTTTTTTTTTAATTTAATATATTCCTTACAAATTTAAGAACCCATCCTGAACCCTCCTCCCTCCTCCCTCCCCATACCATCCCTCTGGGTCGTCCCAGTGCACCAGCCCCAAGCATCCAGCATCGTGCATTGAACCTGGACTGGCATCTCGTTTCATACATGACATTTCACATGTTTCAATGCCATTCTCCCAAATCTTCCCACCCTCTCCCTCTCCCACAGAGTCCATAAGCCTGTTCTATACATCAGTGTCTCTTTTGCTGTCTTGTATACAGGGTTATCGTTACCATCTTTCTAAATTCCATATATATGCGTTAGTATACTGTATTGGTGTTTTTCATATACAATGAGATATTATTTACTTATAAGTTCTATTTTTTTAAGATTTTTTTTTGATGTGGATCATTTTTAAGTTTCTTTTTCTTTTTTTCAGTTTATTTTTCATTGGAGAATAATTGCTTTAAAATGTTGTGTTACTTTCTGCCATACAACAAGGTAATCAGCCCTCAGTATACATATATCCCTTCATTTTGAACGTCCCTTCCAACCCTTATACCCAATCCCCCGAACCCACCCCTAACCCACCCCGAACTCACCATCACAGAGCACTGGGCTGAGCTCACTGTGCTATAGGATGCTTCTGATGTGGACCATTTTAAAAGTCTTTATTGAATTTGTTACACTACTGCTTCTGTGGTTTATGTTCCAGTTTTTTGGCCATGAGGAAATGTGGGATCTTACCTCCCTAAGCAGGAATCAAACCTGCACTTCCTACATTGGAAGGTGAGGTCTTAACCACCAGACCACCAGGGAAGTCCCCTATAATGAGACTTTAGAAGAAACTCATGAGTTACATTTGGAGCGTACTATGGATCCCACGCATTAGTTTAAAAACTGTTAAAGAGAACATGTCAAGCATTCACTTCCCTTTTCATATACCTTCCTATACACTACGTGTTGTCACTGTTCAGTTGCTAAGTTGCTTTGACTCTTTGCGACTCCATGGACTGACTGCAGCGTGCCATACACACGATACCTCAGTGTGATCAGATAGTGGATATGTGAAATTTCTCTGTAGAGATGCATCATGTGAAAAATGAAGGGGAAATGACAAAATCTGAATATCAACATTAACAGCTGCTGAAATCACACAAAAAAGCTACCAGATATTAAGTGCCTCCTGATGGGAGCACTCATGCACCTCAGTGGAATCAATTCAATCTGAATGTGACCAAGTATCATCTAATCCCTTATTTTAAGAAAACAAAGGAACAATTTATTAAATAAATAACACCATTTCTTATTGGGATAGAGTGAGAAAAGTCTACACTATAGGAAACTATAGGGATAGGAACCTGTTTCTTCAACAAATAAATTTCAAGAAAAAAAAAGGTGGGGGAAAGCCCACAACTTAAAAGAGAGAGATATCAACTAACTGAAATGAACTGCAATGTTATCTTGATTCCAACAAAGCTAATTTTAACACTGACTATATATTTGACGATTTAAAAAATTGCTAAAATTTTTATACTTGATAATGGTATTGTGATTAGGTGCTTATCTAAAACAAGGTTCTTATCTTTCAAAGAAAAAATATACAATGATGTTTAGGGTTTGTTTCAAAATAACTGGGAGGAATGAAGACAGACGAAATACACAGGCTGTCAAGGACGGCATCATGGGCAGTAATGAAAACTCCAGTCTCTTCTAATTTTCTATAGTATGTTCTTTAAAAATGAAAACAAACTCCCAATAGAAATTGAGATAAATGCCATGAAGGAAATCACAGCATGCCATAAAAAAGATAAAGAACCTATTTTAACAGAAATACAAATGAACTTACTTGCAGAATGCTGCTGCTGCTAAGTCGCTGGTCTGACTCTGTGCAACCCCATAGACGGCAGCCCACCAGGTTCCCCCGTCCCTGGGATTCTCCAGGCTAGAACACTGGAGTGGGTTGTCATGTCCTTCTCCAATGCATGAAAGTGAAAAGTGAAAGTGAAGTCGCTCAGTCACGTCCGACTCTTAGCGACCCCATGGACTGCAGCCCACCAGGCTCCTCCGTCCATGAGATTTTCCAGGCAAGAGTACTGGGGTGGGGTGCCATCGCCTTCTACTTGCAGAATAGACTAACAGAAAACAAACTTATGCTTCCAAAAGGAAAAAGTAGGGGAGGGATAAATTAGGAATTGGGATTAACAGATACAAACTACTATAAATAAAATAGATAAGCAATAAAGACCTATTGTGCAGCACAGAGAACTATATTCAATATCTTCTAAAATGGGAAAAAAGTCTAAAAAAGGATATATACATATGTATACCTGAATCACTTTCTACACCTAAAACATTGTAAATTGACTGTACCTCAGTTTTTCTTTAAAAAAAATAACCTATTTGAAACAGTTAGAGAAGGATTTTCTGGAAGTGTGACATTTGAGCTGAAACAAGAAATATAGCAAGAGTAAGTAAATAATATTCCAGGCAGATGGAACAACCTGTACAAAAGCCCAGAGGCAGAGAACACAATGCATTAAACAAAAATATAAGAAAGAGTGGCTGAGGCTTGTTGTCACTGGTGGGTAGGGTGCATGGATGGGGGAACGTGGATTGAAGGCAGGAAAGCTTGATCACAGAGGTCCTTAAGGGCCACAGAAAGGCCTGATTAAAACAAACACCACTGGGACTCTTCAGAAAAGAGATAGCATGGTTAAATTACATGCCTGCAGCTCCCTCACTATGGTGTGGAGAGGAGACTGAAGGAACCCAACGGTGGGAGCAGCGAGAAGGGAGGTGGGACAGTGACTGCTCTGGTCCAGGGAAAAGATGCTCGCCACCAAGAACCAGAGCACTGGCAAAAGCAATGGGAAAAAGGAAAACAATATTCTGAAGACAGATTCAACAGTCTATAAGCATAAACTGGACTGGGTGTAGGGCAAGTGGTGAAGGATGATTCCACATGTCCTGACTGCAATGTCTGCGTGGGTAGAAGTATGTGTACTGAGGCAAGGGAAACTACAGAAGAGATTTAGACAGAGATCCAAGAGTCTGTTTGGGAGGAAAGTAGTCTAGAAGTGACCAAGTGCAGACATAAGGGAAACATTCGTGTTTATGAGTCTGGGTCTCAGTACAAAAATCTAAGCTAGACATAAAAATGTGTGAATCATTGGAGGAGTTCAAGGGAAGCAATAATCTCAAGACAGCCAGTTTTCCGTTAAAGCAGGAGTAAAGAAAACACTAAGAAAAAGGTAGAATCAGAGAATGGTATTCTAAATCTAGATGACATGAAAAGAGTCTGAAGGATAGGGGGAGGCACAGAGTAGGAGACAGAGTAAGAAATACTCTGTGAGACCCTCAGTGAGGTCTGAGGGCCACAGAAAGGTCTGAGGTCTGAGGTCTTAAGGGCCACAGAAAGGCCTGATTAAAACAAACACCACTGGGACTCTTCAGAAAAGAGATAGCATGATTAAATTACATGCCTGCAGCTCCCTCGTTATGGTGTGGAGAAAAGACTGAAGGAACCCAACAGTGGGAGCAGCGAGAAGGGAGGTGGGGCTGTATACCAAGGAGCTGTACACCTTATAGCTGTATACCTATACAGCAAGGGAGCTGTATACCACGGGTGGTGCTGTGGTAACAGATAAATACATAGACAGACAGGCAGATAGACAGACAGATTACCAAGCAGTAGATAGAAAACCGGGAAGTTATATACCACAGGTAGTGCTGAATATCCATTGGAAGGACTGATGCTGAAGCTGAAACTCCAATACTTTGGCCACCCGATGCGAAGAGCTGACTCATTAGAAAAGACCCTGATGCTGGGAAAGACTGGGGGCAGGAGGAGAAGGGGACGACAGAGGATGAAGGTTGGATGGCATCACAGATTCAATGGTCTTGGGTTTGGGTAAACTCTGGGAGTTGGTGATGGACAGGGAGGCCTGGCATGCTGCGGTTCATGGGGTCGCAAAGAGTGGACATGACTGAGAGACTGAACCGGCTGAGCGCTGTAGCAAACAGAGGTACTGAAATGGAGCAGAACCCTATGGTCCTTGAACCCCACGTCCTCAGTCTACCTTTTGTCTATGGAAAACCTTCAGCCAAAGGATAAATTTATAGTCAGAGAAGTGAGAAAACACAGAAACAAAGCAAAATAGTCAAAGGAGACCAAATAATAATATGTTCATTAAAGTCAAGGACCTTTGGTTCCCTCTCAAGGGCAATAGCTTTTCAAAGGCTTTAGTTCCTCTGAGCCATATCCTGTGAGCTGTCTTATAGATACTGAAACCTCCACCAGGCTGAAAAAGTTAACTACATGATGACCAGACTCTACCCATGACACAAGCTGCCACAATTCCGTGAAATGACCTCAAAAAAAAAAAAAAAATTAGAAACAAACTGACCCTAGAACTGAAGCTAAAACAACCAAACAGACACTGATCAGACCCCAGTGACCAATTTGAAGATGACTGTCAAAGCTGCCAGTGCTATTTCTGCATGGAGCCCCCTCCCTCTGTCTATAAAAGCTCTATGCGCTGGCTGTCAGCGGGCTGTGGGAGTGGGGGGACCGGCGGCCTTTGGACCGGTTGCGGGCATCCAAAAAAAAGCAAAATTCCTTTCCACCAACCTGGCCTCTTCACTGGCTTTTGAGCAGTGAGCAGCCAGACCCCACACTTGCCGTGTGAGGCAGAGGCAAGTCTATCCTGTCTTGGCTGTTACTCAGCAAAGCCACCCCTGTGTGTGTGAGGCAAGGCCTGGAGTGGGTTAGGGCCAGCCCAGCAGCTGCGCAAGAGACCAAAGTACAGGATCTCACTGCTGTCTACATTTTAAAACCCATTTGTTGTTGTTCAGCTGTACAGTCATGTCCGACTCTTTGCAACCCCATGGACTGCAGCACACCAGGGTTCTCTGTCCTTCACCATCTCCCAGAGTTTGCTCAAACTCATGTCTATGGAGTTGGTGATGCCATCCAACTATCTCATCCTTCGTCGCTCCATTCTCCTCCCACCTTCAATCCTTCCCAGCATCAGGGTCTTTTCCAATGAGTTGCCTCTGTGCATCAGGTGGCCAAAGTACTGGAGCTTCAGCTTCAGCATCAGTCCTGAGAGCTGGGCGTGTGGAGTCTTAGCCACTGGAAGCTACCAAGGAGTCCCCAGGGCAGTGCTCTTTGACACCACGCTTTTGACACCCATCCCATCCCCTCTGGGGGGACCTGGCTTCATTGACTGTCTTCTCTTTTTTTCTCTCTCTCTCCTTCCTCCTTCCCTTTTCCCTTTCAGACCCTCTAACCCAGCCCTTCCTCTCCATGGCCACTCTGTCCCAAACCACTACACTGACCTTCTACCTCTACCACTGGACTGTTCTGGAAAATTTGCATGTATCACACAGTGTTCAGTGGTGAATGAATGAGTCAACCCTTTACCTTATAAAAGAAGTACTCAAAATCCTACCACTCTGAGCAGCCTGTTTTAAATCTACCACCAGAAACAGCAGATCACTCAATTGTCTGTGGCCGTCTAACCTACCAGAACATAATCAGAACATTTACCCATGTTGGAAAAACAAGCAGATATCCAGCATTTACAGTGTTCCAGTCCACTAGCTTAACTATCTCCTCAAAAAGAAGAATTAAAGTTATTTAGGTATGACATAATCTTTTATGAACTTTTGCTGCTGCTGCTGCTAAGTCGCTTCAGTCGTGTCTGACTCTGTGTGACCGCATAGACGGCAACCCACCAGGCTCCCCCGTCCCTGGGATTCTCCAGGCAAGAACACTGGAGTGGGTTGCCATTTCCTTCTCCAATGCATGAAAGTGAAAAGTTAAAATGAAGTCGCTAGGTCATGTCCAACTCTTCTCGACCCCATGGACTGCAGCCCACCAGGCTCCTCCGTCCATGGGATTTTCCAGGCAAGAGTACTGGAGTGGGGTGCCACTGCCTTCTCTGTATGAACTCCTAGAACACTATTTTTCTTTCTATTTTGACTTACTCAGAAATCATCTGAGTGGATCATCTGCCCTAAAATTTCCAGCTGGAGGAGGGGGAATGAAAAAAGGCATACAAGGGTTAGGTGACCCATTTCCATCTTCTTTGTGAACATCTGGACAGCTCAAGGCTGCTTACTGTATCCCCAGTTTTCCACAGATCCTCAAAGATGACTAGCAATGAGGGGACAATCTCAACTCCCAACTTCTTTAAAAGTCTGTGACACAGACATCTCAGACCCTAAATCAGAATCCCTCAGAGAACCATAGTACGATCAGACTTCCTGAGACATCTGATAATTTAATTCACTCCTACATTTGCTTTGCACTTTGGGGCTTAAAAGGAACTCTTCCCAGCATTATGGTGTCAGCAAAACATAGAGTAATTGCACTTACTTCTAGCCCAACAGCATCTTTTGTATGCAAACATCAAACCTGAGCTTTTCCTGAATTATTAATACTTCCTCTCCTTCCATCATTGAGCTGGACTGTATTGTAGTTATCTTGATGTTTGTTGGATTTTGAGAGATTTTTATCACCCATGTTGACATGTTAACCTTCCAGAGTTTTAGGGCAAACCACTGTACACATCTCAGTATTCTTCTGGAGTATCTCCAATTGCAAGGAACCATTCTGGGGCGAGCAAAAAGTTACCAGCATATAGTACTTGAGGAGATTACCAGCCAAAGAATAAATAAGACAGTATCAAGCAACTTAAATGCATAATAAAGGTAAGTTCTTTGTCCAAAAAAAAAAAAAGTAAAGCAAATTTATCAAAGACAAGGAATGAAAGAATTAACTTTTCAAGAAAAGGCAAGAAGCTTGGAAATAACGCCCAGGACACCCATAGATGTAAAGGTAGTTGGTTACACTACTCCTGAAGTTACTGGAGAAGAACTGTTTATTTGATGAGATGAGAGGGTTTCATAAGACCTAAGTAAATGTAATTTATTATTAGGAGCTTTGAGACTGATTTTTCACACAAAGTGAGATTTGAAGCTAACTATATTAGTTCTGTAAGTTTTCATCTTTAACGTACTGCAGTTCATGTCCCTAAACATACATCTATATGTACACAGAGATGAAAACTAAGAATTAGGGCATGATGGGAAGATCAAGGAACAAAAAGAAGTAGGAGGGCTTTTTCTACTTTGTTTTTCTCTAGCCCCACTTTCAAGAACACTTGTCTTAGAAAACATATTACTGCAGTCTTTGGAAAGGTTGCATTTTACATTTCTAGAGAAATCACATTTTCTTCTTCTGAGGTCAAGTTGCCACTTCAAAACGATTTTTATCTTCAGTAGCTTTTTTTTTCCCCATAGAAAATGGTCCCAAAAAAGCAGAAAAGAAATGGACATATTTCTTGATGATATTATCATTTTTACCTGTCTTGGATTACTATTTCCTGGATAATTCTTACATGGCATCTCTTTTACTTTTGAACAAACTCAGGGAGATAGCAAAGGACAGGGAAGCCTGGCGTGCTGCAGTTCATGGGGCAGCAAGAGTTGGACATGCCTTAGCAACTGAACAATAACAATATCTTATACCATTAATATACCTAAAAATAAAAATAACTCATAATTTTTAAAAAGTCTAACTACAGCATCAGAATGACAATGAGTCATTCATTACATGAGCTGGGATTAAAGAAAAGATGATGAAGTCTGATATTAACTCTTATAGCATTTCAAGCTTCCTAGTTCAAAGGTATGTTTAAAAGATGATATTCCCATTTCTCTCAAGGAGAGTCATAAATGTTCCCCCTCCTCTAGGAAAGACATACATGTTCAGCATCCTAAGAGAGAGGTCAAGCTTCCACTCTCAGGAAAAAAGCATCTCCAAAGAAGTTAAATGAGATGTGTCAAAAGCCCATCACCAACTCACCAAGAGACTCTGAGGAGTCCCAAATACTCATTGCCAAGTAATGGTAACCACAGAGATCTTGTGTTTTCCATTCAAACACAGCCTTACAAAATTAAGTGAAGTTTGGAACAGCAGGATTAAACAATTAAAGCAGCCCAGGAGAGCCATTAAGGCAGGGGTATTCAGAGTTCAGACTATTCTCAACCCATTCTCCCAATTCTAATAAAGACATGTGTGCGCGCACACACACACACACACACCCCACACTTCCAGCTTATGTTACAAACAGGACAGCAAGCTAATGTTTTCTTTTTTTGGTTTGGCTGTGACAGACCATGAAGAATCAACAAAGAAAATTATTATAAATACACTGCAACTTGGTTAAAGGACTAGAAGACTTATATCAAGTCAAAGAGATTATGAGTGATTTTAATTTGCTCCAATGAAAATGTCTTACTTTCATAATTATAGAAAATCTGTTATTGTTGTAAGTTTTTAATGAAAATTTACAAAAATATCAAGCAAAGCCAAATGTATCTAGTTTGACTTGTCTTTATGACAAAAATGATGGGACAAAAATGCTACAGCATCACGAATTATCTAAATCTAAAAGGCTGCACTTCTAGAAATTAAAGTGGCACTCAACTGGATTGCTTTTTAGGCAAGTAGAGTCTCAAAGTAAAAAATGATTCTCCTAACTATAATATTGAAAATAACCGACCTATACATGCTGAAGATCAGGGTTTATATTGATTCATACGTTGGGAAAGAACTGATTAAATATTAGTAAATAATATTAAGTATATTTAAACATTAAATATTAGTTGCTCAGTCGTGTGTGACTCTTTGCCACCCCATGGACTGTACCCCGCCAGGTTCCTCTGTCCATGGGATTCTTCAGGCAAGAATACTGGAGTGGGTAGCCATTCCCTTTTCCAGGAGATTTTTCCAACCCAGGGGTTTAACCTGGGTCTCCTGCATTGCAGGCAGATTCTTTAACATCTGAGCCACCAGGGAAGCTGATTACACAAAGAAAGACTTTCATAAAAATTATATATAATTGATATGATACGATCTATGCTAGTCTTACTTCCAAATCCTATCAACAGTATAAATCAGTCAGCCTGATTTGAAATAAAATGATTTTTTATACCGCCAGTAAGTTTAAAATCAAGATGGTTATCTTTACCTTAAAAATAGCATTCGTGTTAAATGCTCCTGTTAAGGTACCCACAGTACCTTAACTGTGGCAGGCCTGGGACAAAGAATTTATTTACAGTAATTTGGTCACTACACCACCTTTGTGGGGCAGACAGTATTACTATCTCCATGTTTATAAAGAAACTGAGGCACATATTAGAAGCAGTAGGTCCACAAACTGGACCTAGGAGACTAGACGTCAAGGCCCATATTCATAAATTCTCTGTGGAGTAGCAATAATTAAAGTGTAAACTACAGAAAAAAGGTGTGTGGCCCATACCCTCATATTCTCCCTTCAACAGATGCACTCTGCTTACACCAGACACATATTACTTACTCTCAAAGCAACGTCATTACTTTTTTGTGTTTTCTAATGCTTTGTAAATATTATCAAAATAAACCAATATACTTTAGAACGGCATTAATAAGTCTTACCCTAATTATCATGCGTATCAGAGAATAGTTGGAAAATACAGGAAAAAAAATTTACATCAACAATAATCCCAGTATTCAGTGATAAATTCTTCAACAAAAGTATCATCTAGACTTTTTTCCCCTATTGCAGATTTTTATAAATGCTGTCCTCCCATATTTGGTCATCTACTTTTCCACTTTAGTTTAAAAATCATTATTTTACTGCATGGGCTGCAGTAAGAACCAGGAAGCCTCAAGTTTGAACAAGCCCACATTTTCCTTTTAAGGTAAATGGTCCCAGTACTTCTTTAGTTCATGAAATCTCATGACTCCTGTACTGTGATTTACTGATGAAAGTAACTCTGCTAGAAGCAATAGAGGCCTGAATGAGGGGCAGAACCTTCGGGGCACAGTTGTTCAGAGTCAGCCTGACTGGAATTCAGTCTTCCAGGGCTGCTCCAACCCAGTGACAGAAAAGAATCACGTAAGTCACCTCCAGGAAAGACATTCTAGCATATTTAACTCCATGAAGCCAGATACATGATCTTAGGAGAATGGAGATAATAATAATAACACGATAATCAAATGTGTACTTGAAGATATGAATAATAATAACACGATAATCAAATGTGTACTTGAAGAAAGAACTTAAGTCCTGACTAAGAAGAGATTTGTATGGTAAATCTCTCCATACAAGAGCCAAATGTCTAAGTCTCTTCTCATATTTAAAGAGCCTGCTGACAGCATTCCTAAACATGTCCCCCAAACATTACATACTTTTTAAAATATTTTATTTATTTGGCTGCATCAGGTCTTACTTGTGGCAGGCGAGATCTTTTACTCGTGGCATGTGGCATCTGGTTCCCCAGCCAGGGATCGAACCAGACCCCGTACACTGGGAGCATTGGAGTTTTAGCCACTGAACCACCAGGGAAGCCCCACATAGTTAATCTTTATTAAGCATCTATTAATAGTACTATAACAGGTGCTGAAGAATAAGTTATATGCATATGAGAATATGTCACATACATATGAGGCAAAGGAGCTGTCGAGCAAGGCAGTAACAAAATTATGAAAAAGAAGGAAAAAACTATTCTGATATTTGCTTAAAAAGTAAGATTTTAATCAGGACTATTGCAACAATGGAAAGAGAGATATGGTTCAACTTTGAATACAGCAACAACAGGTGGGTTTTTATAGCCAAAGAGCAGATGGACAGAAAATTACTAAGAGGAGATATCAGGGGTAGGAGGGAACCTTGCTCAACTGATCTATTAAGATTCCCGCTAAAAACAGTCCAGAGCCATCAGATATCAAGGGTGGGGGGATTTTCTCTAAACTGACTTAGCAGGATCCTTCCTAAAACTGGGCCAGGCAGGCCTGGCAAGGACAGGGCTAGGGCTGGGGAAGGAGTGGCAAAGTCAAGGCCCAGTCAAAAGAGAGCTTAGAATAACACATGTGTGTTCAGTTGCTTAAGTCCTGTCCGACTCTTTGGGACCCTATGGACTGTTGACCCCCAGGCTCCTCTGTCCATGGGATTCTCCAGGCAAGAAAACTTGAGTAGGTTGCCATGCCCCGCTTCAGGGGATCTTCCCGACCCAGGGATCGAACCAGTGTCTCCTACGTCTCCTGCACTGCAGGTAGATTTACCACTGAGCTATCAGGGAAGCCCTTAGAGTAACATAATTGAAGTTTATTCCAAGAGAGTATCTTGTCAGAAGCCAGGGAATGCTCATAACATGAACAGGACTTGAAGATGGGATAGAATGTGGACATGTAAAAAGAGGAGGCAAGCTGCTTACATAAAGGGATCCATCATAAAGATGCAGAAGGGGTACGGGGGTCGGGGGGGGAGGCACGTTCAAAGCACAGAGAGTAGAAACTAGGGAAGCAGAAGGACATAAGGCAAGAAAAGCAGATGCCGGGTCGCCTACAAAATTGAACCAGCAATCAGATATCTGATCTTATTAGACAGCAGTATCTTCATTATCTGCCTACATATTTCAGGGTAGAGCTTTGAAAGAAGCAAATAGGCTTCTAAAGTTAACAAAATTTTTTTTAATTTTTACATTAAATTTTTACATTAAAAAAATTTTTAATTGGAGGGTAATTGCTTAACAACGTTGTACAGATTTTTGCCATACAACAACATGAATCAGCAGTAAGTAAACGTATGTCCCCTCCTCCTTGAGCCTCTTTCCCAACCTCTCACCCATCCCATCTGTCTAAGTCATCACAGAGCAGTGGGCTGAGCTCCCTGTGTTAAATACGCATTTTTATTCCCAACCAACAAAGGTAAATTAACAGAGCTTATAAGTCTATTAAATATATCTCCATGATATACACAGAGATTAAAAACAGACTGTAAAATGAATACAGTTATCAATATAAATTAAAACCTACTAAATATTAATATAGCTTCCCAGGTGGCTTAGTGGTAAAGAATCCGCCTGCCAATACAAGAGATGCGAGTTGGTTTCTTACATCTCCAGGGAAGAAGCTCCCCTCTTCCCACTTCCCCTTCCCCTCTGGAGGGCATGACAACCCACTCCAGTATTCTTTTTTTTTTTTCACTCCAGTATTCTTGCCTGGGAAATTCCATGGACAGAAGAGTCTGGTGGGTTACAGTCCATGGACTCGCAAAAGAGTTGGACATAGCGACTAAACCACAACAAATATTAATACATTTCTAGGATTGAAATGCTGTAGTTACAAATATATACAGAACTATAAAATATTTGGTAGCAAATCTGCACTGTAATGAGAAAGAAAGCTGAATACAATTTGTTAAATCCAACTATGCTACTTTCAAGGCTTTCCAAGCAGTAACATGTGTTTATCACCATCAAACAGGACATTAGCATCCTTTCTCTACACACAGCAATCTGTTTTGCTAGGTTTGGTGCTACAGAGTAAGGAAAACTGACAAGATCTTAAATTACTATTCAGTAACGTTAAGGCTCGCCCACTAAATCTACTTCTAATAAGAAATCTAATTTCTACTCAATGAGATGAAACAATCTAGCCATTCTAAGGAGAAATCATGTTTTATGGCTTTCATGGAGTCTGGCTCCAATAATACTGCACGCATGAATGAACAAAGTCAACTATCTCAAACCAGGACTAAACTAGGAAACAAATATAGACAGGACTTTATATCAGCTCTCCTGATAGAACAATTTCTATAAGTAAGAAATTCCCAAACTCAGGTTTCCTACAAGAGCTGATGCATTGGAAAAGACCCTGATGCTGGGAAAGACTGAGGGCAGGAGGAGAAGAGGGCAGCAAAGGATGAGATGGTTGGATGGCATCATCAACCCAATGGACATGAATCTGAGCAAACTCCAGGAGATAATAAATGACAGGGAAGCCTGATGTGCTGCAGTCGACGGGGTCCCAAAGAGTCAGACACGACTAAGCGACTGAACAACAATATACTCAAAAGCAACTAAATATTTGCTGGGTTTTCATCTAAAATGAGGGATGAATACAACTGCCATGACTCTTTTCCAACTGAAGCAGATGGGAAATCATCAGTAGTCATCCAGTTGAAGAACTCTTCCATAACAGCATCGTATTTACAAATCCTAGCCCAGAAAATAAATGAGGCTTCAGCTAGTACAATATGTTACCTTACAATGAGTTTAAAAAATAGTACATCTGTAACTTGGGTAAATTAAACACACATACCTAAATGTTTCTGTCAAATATCCACAGATATCTATTCACTTAGTAATTGTCTACATCCTCTCCTTTTATAATATTTATACTCTTTTCTTGTTTAAAAAAAATGGAAAGTCACTATATTAAAATTACAGTAAGACTTTCCCTGGTTATCTTGTGGTTAAGAGTCCACCTGCCAAGGCAGGGGATGCAGGTTTCATCCCTGATCCCGGAGGGTCCCACATGCTGCAGAGCAACTAAGCTGCCTGTACCACCTCTACTGAAACCTGCATGGGCTTGGCAACAAGAGAGGCCACCACAGTAGGAAGCCCATACACTGCCAGGAAGAGTAGCCTCTGCTCACTGCAAGTAGAGAAAGCCTGCGTGTAGAAATGAAGACCCAGGGCAGCACAAAATAAAAATAAATACATAAAATTACAATGAAAACAGATACTAGAAAACTAATCTCCTGTGTTCACAGTACACAAACAACACAGAGGATTAAAATAAGGGTTCATTTCCTTTCCTTGTTTCTTTGTTTTTAAATACACAAATATTTAAAGAAAAAGTACATGCAGGTCAGGAAGCAACAGTTAGAACTGGACATGGAACAACAGGCTGGTTCCAAATTGGGAAAGGAATACATCAAGGCTGTATATTGTCACCCTGCTTATTTAACTTATATGCAGAGTACATCATGAGAAACACTGGGCTGGATGAAGCACAAGCTGGAATCAAGACTGCCAGGAGAAATATCAGTAACCTCAGAAATGCAGATAACACCACCCTTATGGCAGAAAGCAAAGAACTAAAGTGCCTTCTGGTGAAAATGAAAGAGGAGAGTGAAAAAGTTGGCTTAAAACTCAACATTCAGAAAACTAAGATCATGACATCTGGTTCCATCACTTCATGGCAAATAGATGGGGAAACAGTGGGAAAAGTGGCTGACTTTATTTTGGGGGGCTCCAAAAATCACTGCAGATGGTGATTGCAGCCACAAAATTAAAAGACTCTTGCTCCTTGGAAGAAAAGTTATGACCAACCTAGACAGCATATTTAAAAGCTAGACATTACTTTGCCAACAAAGGTCTGTCTAATCAAAGCTATGGTTTTTCCAGTAGTCATATATGGATGTGAGAGGTGGACTATAAAGAGAGCTGAGCGCCAAAGAATTGATGCTTTTGAACTGTGGTGTTGGAGAAGACTTTTGAGAGTCCCTTGGACTGCAAGGAGATCAAATCAGTCCATCCTAAAGGAGATCAGTCCTGAATATTCATTGGAAGGACTGATGCTAAAGGTGAAACTCCAATACTTTGGCCACCTCATGCAAAGAACTGACTCATTTGAAAAGACCCTGATGCTGGGAAAGATTGAAGGCAGAAGGAGAAGGGGATGACAGAGGATGAGATGGTTGGATGGCATCACTGACTCAATGGACATGAGTTTGAGAAAACTCCGGGAGTTGGTGATAGACAGGGAGGCCTGGCGTGCTGCAGTCCGTGGGGTCGCAAAGAGTCGGACACAACTGAGCGACTGAACTGAACATTGCTTATTCTTCTTTTTAACCCTTATTTTAAACATCCCAACCATGAGGACTTCCTTGGTGGTCCAATGGTTAATAGTTCACTTTCCAATGCAGGGGGTGCAGGTTCAATGGCTGGTCAGAGAGCTAAGATCCCACATGTCCCGTGACCAGAAAACCAAAACATGAAACAGAAGCAATATGGCAACAAATTCAACAAGGACTTTAATAACAGTCCACGTCAAAAAAGAAATCCAAACCACTAATAATCTGAGATTATTAACTTTAGAAATTGAGAGGACAGGATTAACCATGTTATCAAGCAAGCATTCAGTCATTACGCTCATAGCTTACTCAGCACTTCAGCCACCTGATGTGACGAACTGACTCATTGGAAAAAATCCTGAAGCTGGGAAAGACTGAAGGCAGGAGGAGAAGGGGACGACAGAGGATGAGACGGTTGGATGGCATCACCAACTCGATGGACATGAATCTGAGTAAGCTCCGGGAGTTGGTAATGGACAGGGAAGCCTGGCGTGCTGCAGTCCATGGCGTCACAAAGAATTGGACACAACTCAGTGACTGAACTGAACTGAACTGAAGGAGAAAGTGTGACTCAATTATACAGGATACTTGAAAAAACAGAGAGATTAACTCATTTTTGGATAGATGGAATGACTCCAACTCTTCAATACGGTAAGAAAGTATCAGATGAGAAGCTGAGATACAAGTTTTCAGTGAAGAAATTTTACTACTCAGAGCTATAAACCTGTACCTATCTTTCAACCTGTCAACTCCACTTTCTTCAACTTTCAAAGAAAATCTCTACTACAACCTCTTTGCACTTTCTTTTCATATATATACATATATATGAATACCTCTATATTAATAAGCTATATGAATATATATAATACAAGGGAAAGGTTTTGACACATATAAAGGGAAATAAAACTATACAGGCTAATTATTAAGTAGCTACTAACACTGTCTCTCAGAGAAGGCAATGACACCCCACTCTAGTACCCTTGCCTGGAAAATCCCATGGATGGGAGTAGTCTGGTAGGCTGCAGTCCATGGGGTCGTGAAGTCGGACACGACTGAGTGACTTCACTTTCACTTTTCACTTTCATGCATTGGAGAAGGAAATGGCAACCCACTCCAGTGTTCTTGCCTGGAGAATCCCAGGGACAGGGGAGCCTGGTGGGCTGCCATCTCTTGGGTCGCACAGAGTTGGACACGACTGAAGCGACTTAGCAGCAGCAGCAGCAACACTGTCTCTACATAGAAAACTGGCCATGTCAGCTTCAGCAGGGCTTCCCCGGTGGCTCAGCAGTAAAGAATCCACCTATCAATGCAGGAGACGCAGGAGATATGAGTTTGATCCCTAGGTTGGGAAGATCCCCTGGAGAAGGGAATGGCAAATCACTGCATCATTCTTGCCTGGAAAATTCCATGGACAGAGGAGCCTGGCAGGCTATAGTCCAGGGGGTTCACAAAGAGTCAAACACAGCTGAGTGACTGAGCATGCACGTAGCTTCAGTAATTGTGTTTATGATGAAGCATCATCCACATAACCATACTTATTAGGCAAAATAACCTTAACTACAGTTGTTCTCTCCAGGTCTTATTAATTAAGCAAGCTTCTGTTCTAACAGATGAGTCAACGGCAAGTAAGCTCAGGTCATGTCAAGCATTCTAAAAATGATTTGAAATTAATCAAGTCACCTGAAAACTGGTGAACAAATATATTCAAAAAAGGTACCTGCTTAGATACTAACACAAAAGGAAGTGACTAATATAAGAACAAGGCCCATGAAAATTTGACAAGACTTTCAAAGGATGTAATAGGTATAGAGAATCATTTTCTCCTCTTAATTCTAGGTTGGAATGCCAAACTGCATTCATAGCTGGTGCTGGGAATACACTTTGAGTAGGGGTTCAAGGGTACTGAGTTTCTGATTTACTGAAAAACCTATTGGAAAGCATTTTATTTTGTTAAGGTACAATTCTTACTGCCATATCAGTTGCTCCATTATTTATGAGAAGGATAAAACAGCTGTAAAGGTGCTGGCAGATTCGGAGTTATGTCTGCCATATGAAAAGAATTTTTAAAAAGTGGTAAGAGAAATTGGTGCCATCCAACCTTGGTCTGTGGTTCACCATGAAAAGGGAGCAATGGGATGGAAACCTTGTCCAAAATAAACGTATCCAATAGACAACAAAAGGGAACAGTAAGAGTTCTATTTCATGCAGGCACCTACTATTTGGAAGGCCATAAACCACTTGGGTGAAATACAGGGAAAAATAACTATGGTGTCACTGTAGAGTTGCCCAGAATAGTGGAGAATACGAATGATAAATGAAAATGACACAGAGGAAAGATATAATAATCACAGGGAAAAAAATGGCTAAGTACCCCTAGTGTTGATCATTAACAAGGGATACAGTGATCATAGATAGCATAGATGTTTTAAAATATTTTTCTTTACTTATTCATTTATTTGGCTGTGCCAGGTCTTAGCTACGGCATGTGCGAGCTTAGCTCCCTGACCAGGGGCTGAACTAGGGCCCCCTGCATTGGGACCGCATAATCTTATCCACCGGACCACCAGGAAGTCCCTACAGCATAAATTTTAAGAAAACAGATGTCAAAATGTCTCCCGCACACCCCCTCAAAAATGAAAGGAGATAAAAATTAAGAAATTGGATCTTCAGTTGGAGTGACCAGCTCCGTCATTGAGCTGTATGATCATGGACAAGTTACTCAAGTTTTATGGACCTCAGTTTCTACATCTGTAAAACAAGAAAGTAACCTCATTTCAAAGCTTTTCTAGTATTGTTAATAGAAACAAAGAAAAAAGTAATGGCCAACATTCATTTAACACGTGAGACACAGTTATAGACACTCCAAAGGTATTCATTCATAGACACTCTTCACAACCATGTGAAACCAATTTCATAATCAGCCCTACTTTCACAGATGAGAAAATCAGGCTTAACCCAGCGTTCAATAAATATAAGCTTTACATCATGACCCTAATCACCAAGAGATAGGTAGCATCAAAAAATAGAAGATTTACATAAATCAGTGTTATTTTAAAATCTTAACTAGCACCAGTGAAGAAAAATTGGCCAAGAAGAGAAACCAATGGGCTACACAGAAAGTTCAGTAATATATCTGAATTTTTAAAGAACACAAATAAAAGGAGAAGAGATATTTAAGAAGGATTATGTTCTCATGGCCTTCCCTGGTGGCTCAGATGGTACAGAATAGCTGCCTGCTATGTAGGAGACCCGGGTTCAATCCCATCCCCTGGAGAAGGAAATGGCAACCCACTCCAATATTCTTGCCTGGATACTTCCATGGACATAGGAGCCTGGTGGGTACAATCCACGGGCTCGCAAAGAGTCGGCCATGACTGAGCAACTAACACTTTCATGTTCTCATATGTCTAAGTCCAACATGAGACAAAGCTGGCAAGGAAAACAATGATTTCAGACCTATATATTATCAGAATAAGAAAGGGCAAGACCAATTATCAGGGACATACGAATAAAGTTCAAGTGACAGAGAAAAGAGAGTACCTCAAATTTCTGCATCCAGAAGTGATTCTTTAATCAATTCTTCTCTCCCTTTTTACTGGCTCCTTTATTATAATCTATACACACACTCAGCTCCTTCCCATTTAGTTTAAAGCCAAAACATCGAAAACACTTTTGCCCTTTCTCCTTGTTCTTTCTTTTCCATGTTCTTATTGGCCATTTGTGTCCATTTTGTTGGGTTGTTTTTCATGTTCTTTAGCCATCTGAAATTTTGCTACTTTTTTCTTATTTTTCAAGAACTTTTTTACAATAATATAGCTTTTATTAATACCACACATAGTATTTTACATATAAAACATAATATATAGCCACTCTTACTATAGCTATATTCCTAATTTGTCATGTATTTTCTATGCTAGTTTAAAATTTTTTGAATAATAAATTATATATCTTATAAATGATTTTCAAGTACATAGAGTAGAAGATAAAGTCTAAAAATATCAGCAGAAATCATGTTAGCTATATTTATTCCCATTCTTATATTCCAGTTATAGCTATTATTTTCAAAATTTATTTTTATCTGCAGGATAATTGCTTTAAAATATTGTGTTGGTTTCTGCTGTATAACAACACAAATCAGCTATAAATATACACTTTTCCCCTCCCTCTTGAACCTCTCTCCCACCCCACCCCTGTCCTACCCCTCTAGGTTGTCACAAAGCACTTTTGCCCTTTCTTCTTATTCTCCTTTTCTCCCCTGCCTCACCCCTCAAAAGAATTGCTTGCAGAGTTCCCTGGTGGTCCAGTGAGTTAGGACACCAAGCTTCCAAATGGAGGCATAGGTTCGATCCCTGGTCAGGGAACTAAGACACCATATGTGGCATGGCCAAAAAAAAAAAAAAAGAGCTTGCATTTCATCCTCCATTTTCCCCCTTCTCTCTTCAACCAAAGCAATTAGGTCTGTAGCCCTCATCAGTCCCCTACACATATTTAAGAAACACCTTCCTAATTGTAACGGGTTCTTTTCAGGACTCTTCTGATTCGCCTTTGCCAAATATCTGACACCATCGTCCACGCTTTTCAGCAACTCTCATCCTTCCTTGGCGCTTGGCTGGTTTTCTTACTCCTTCTCCTAGCAACCCCTTTCACAGTCTTTAGTTCTTCCTTTGTCCAACTCTATTAACACTTTATTTTTTCATCCCTTCTATTTCACCCAGAGAAGAGACAGATTCAGTTTTAATTTAATCATCCTCTATGCTTCACTTTGGGCCCAATCCCAGGCACCCTCAACTCTCCAGAGCTTGACACTGAAACTTTCCCAGGACATGAATCGGGGGAGTGGGCGGAGGAGTGTCACTCTGTTTAACCAAGTCCATTGCCTTCTCATTAGGAACTCAGCTTCCTCTGCGATCCCCACTAGGCCTTGTTTGTAACATTGATTTGGTTTCTCAGTATCTCCATTTCCTTCTTCTTTCTCCTAGGAGGTCTAATCAGACACACAGCAAAGGCCTTTGGTTCCTTTTCCTCTGGGTTTTTTTTGTCTGTCGGTACCTGCGCTGCCTACCAAGCTGCTTCAGAATTATATCCCTTGTCTCACCCATCAGGCCAATTAGGAATGACGTCTATCTTATTCTCAGTTGAGTTAGAACAGGGCTTTCAACTGGTAACCAGAGTTCCTAGTGTTTACAATCTTCCTTCCTCTCAGTCAATGCTGGTGGATCTGTAGGATCATTTATTTAAATCCCTTAAAACAGCGACAGTTAAAAACACAGCAATCCCAGGGAGACCATTTCAAACTAGAAACAGAATTATCTTTTAAATTTTCAAAGAATTTGTTTATACAGGGAAATATATATATATATATATATATATATATATATATATATAAATACACATATATATATATCTGTCTCCCTGAACCCTAGAAGGAAGGGAGCACATATTTGCTTGGAATCAACCATTAAGCATGAGAAATGTCTCATGCCTGGGATGTTTAAAATAATTTCCTGTCTGAGATTTGTTGAGCTCAGGATATTTTTCTTCATAAAAGCCCCTGAGCTTGTATTATCTTTTCCATTTCCAAATTTTACTGACAAAGGTAGATAACACTCTCCGATTAATTATAACAGAGCAACAAACGAGAACCTGAAGTTGGAGGACTTGCCTGGCGGTCTAGTGGTTAAGACTCCACGCTTCCACCACAAGAGGCATGGGTTCGATCTCTGGTCAGGAAACTAAGATCCCACATGCCACAGGGTACACCACCCCCCCAAAAAAAAAAACAAGAGCCTGAAGCTGAACTTTAGGGGCAACTCAAGCATACGGAGGGAAAGAATCAGATCAAACCCCTGACCTACCAGATCTTGTATTCCTTAATGCTATGCTAAGTCACTTCAGTCGTGTCTGACTCTGTGTGACCCCATAGACGGCAGCCCATCAGGCTCCACTATCCCTGGGATTCTCCAGGCAAGAACACTGGAGTGGATTGCCATTTCCTTCTCCAATGCATGAAAGTGAAAAGTGAAAGTGAAGTCTCTCAGTCGTGTCCGACTCTTAGCGACCCCATGGACTGCAGCCTACCAGGTTCCTCCGTCCATGGGATTTTCCAGGCAAGAGTACTGGAGTGGGGTGCCATTGCCTTCTCCTTGTATTCCTTAAAAGTCACCCCAAATCAACAGGGTCTACAATCCAATTTTGCATTCAATTACTCTATACAATTTGTAGTCTGAAACTGTCAAGTACATGACATGTCTCCATTGTTACAATTGCTCCTAATGGTATAGTGAGGGCTTCTCAGGCGGTGCTAGTAATAAAGAATCTGTCTGCCAGTGCAGGAAATTCAAGAGTCAGTTTTGATCCCTAGGTTGAGAAGATCCCCCGGAGGAGGGCATGGCAACCCACTCCAGATTCTTGCCTGGAGAATCCCATGGATAGAGGAGCCTGGAGGGCCATAGGGTCACAGAGTCAGACTTGACTGACGTGACACACGTAATGGTTTAATATACTCTTTTTATACACATCAGTGCTAAATAGACAGTCAGCATTTGACTAAAATTCATTGACAGTAAAAACTATTAGCTTTGGGCTCTAAAAGTTCCTGATTTCATCCAAGCCCCAGCTTACTCATTAATGCATGTTTCAATATTGTTCAATATTTCTCTTACCTTGAGTGGCTCTGAGCCTATGTTTTATGGCATGAGTAGTAAGGGATCTGGGTAAATCATATGAATTTTAGACTGATCAGTTGCTACAAAATTCCTGAAGTCTAGCCTCCATACCTTGCTGTCCTAGAGCATGTGCTATACCTAAAACTCAGTAATTAGCCATGAAACTTTTTAAATCAATTGACAAATCTTCATTAGAGGTTCAATGATAATCACAAACAATTCAAAACATCTCCAAGTTTCACTGCAATTGATGCTTCTAAATACTCAACTAGATTCCACAGTAAAATACTTTAAAGGAATTCTGTTTTTGGCAAAATGTTTTGTCAAGTTCTAGAAGAATAAAGCACTACATAAGGAAGGTGATCACATATTTTATCATCCAAATGGAGACAGTGAATAGTAAAAAAACACTGAATTAGCAAAAATGAGCAATAAATAATTACACAAAGATAGGAAGCATAAATCAGGACTGTCCCAAGCAAACCAGGACATAAGGTCCTCCTTTCCAAAAAGCACCTTACACCAAAACACCTTTGTCCCTCTTGGGAATATGATACAAAATGAGTGAGGGTAATCCAAAAAGTAGTAAATGAAAAGACAAGTGAAAGAACCCTGTGCAAAGGTAGGAGTAAAGATTGAATTCCAGACTAAAATGAAATCCAAGCAGTATTGTGAGGTATTAAAACATGGCCCAAAGACTCTTTGACATTTTTCGCTGAGAAGTGCAGTCTGCATCCCCTTCCCGGGAATCTGGTCTCTTCCAACAGTTGACTGATGAAGTTGACAGTGACCCCTCAGTGCTGGGCATGGGCCTTACCACGTAGGTGGCTTCCACCTTCTGTATTCTGTTGTTGTTCAGGGCATCTATTCCTTGCTAATACTCCTTCTTGCTTCATCTATGAGTTACTGCCAGACAGACGGGTCCTGAAGTCTCCAGTTACTACAGGGGGTTTGCCTATCAGTCCTTCAGTTGTATCCGTTTTTGCCCCATGTATTTTGACACTTTATTGTCAGATACATACACTTTAAGAACTTTTGTGTCTTTTTTAGAAAACTGACCTCTCTATCATTATGGAATGCCTCTCTTTATCTCTGATGGCCTTTAGAATCATCAGAAGTGTCTGCTTAGTCTGAAATGAGTATCACTAACTCCAGCTTTCTTTTAATTAGAGTTAGCATGGTATATTTTTCTCTCTTACTTTACTTTTAACCTGAATCTTTATACCTAAAGTGGGTTTTTGATAAAGAACATATAGTTAGTTTGATCTTGTATTTTATCCACTTTGACAATCTCTGTCTTTCAACTGGAGTATTTACACCAATTACATTCAAAGTGATTTTCATATAAGTGCACTAATATCTATCCTGTTTGTAACTGTTTTCTATTCATTGCTTTATCCTTTTCCTTCTTCTTCTTCTTCCCCCTCTTATTGAGCATTTTATATCCACTTAGTGAATCATATACAGACCCCTCATTTCCCAGTTCAGCTGTGAAAAATGACACCATATGGAACAGCTACAACCCTTTCCCATCCAGCCCTTCGCAATAGCAAGTTCATAAGCAAAATAAATGGCAGCTGCTGTTTTAACTCTCTAAGCTTTGAGGTAGTTCATTTTGCAGTAATATATAAGCAGAACATTCCTAAGACTATCCTCAAATCCTTGACAACTCTTCAAAGCTCAAATCATACCAACCTCCCCTGAACTCCCAGTCACATGGGGCTCTCTGAGTCTGCAGAAAACACCAAGCTCTTCCCAGGGTCTGACGTGCAACTCTCTTGTCCCTGATCTTTACTTGGTTGGTTACATCTCCTCCTTCAGATTTAAGTGTAAATGTCCCCTCATCAGCAAGGCTTCCATTGGCCATTCATCTAAGGTAGACCCACTGCCTACCGCTGTCCCTGACATAAACATAGAAACCACCACCTGCTACCTTAATTATTTCTCCTAGCTCACTTTTCGGAGAAGGCAATGGCACTCCACTCCAGTACTCTTGCCTGGAAAACCCCATAGACGGAGGAGCCTGGTAGGCTGCAGTCTATGGGGCTACTAAGTTGGACACAACTGAGCAATTTCACTTTCACTTTTCACTTTCATGCATTGGAGAAGGAAATGGCAACCCACTCCAGTGTTCTTGCCTGGAGAATCCCAGGGACGGGGGAGCCTGGTGGGCTGCAGTCCGTGGGGTCGCAGAGTTGGACACGACTGAAGTGACTTAGCAGCAGCAGCAGCAGCAGCAGCTCACTTTTCCTTTACGTGATTTAAAACTACATCTGCTGTAATTTGTCTGCTGACTTGGGGCTTCCCAGGTGGCGTGGTGGCAAAGAATCCACTTGTCAACACAGGAAATGCAACAGCCGTGGGTTCAGTCCCTGGGTCAGGAAGACCCCCTGGAGAAGGAAGTAGCAGAATACTTCTCCAGTATTCTTGCCAAGGAAACCCCATGGAGAGAGGAGCCTGGTGGGCTACAGTCCATAGGGTTGCAAAAGAGTCAGACACGACTGAGCAATGAGCACACAGGCTTGAACATGACTTGAGTCATGTTTGCCTTCCCCACTAGATGACAGGCCCCATGGAAAGCAAAACTCTCTTTGGTCCACCATGAAGGAGAGGGGGTGACAGGATGAGATGGTTGGATGGCATCACTGACTCAATGGACGTGAGTTTGAGCAAACTCTGGGAGATGGTGGAGGACAGGAAAGCCTTGGGTGCTGCAGCCCACAGGGTCACAAAAGTTGGACACGACTTAGCAGCTGAACGACAACAACAGATCCATTGCTTGGCGCAGAACCCCAAACTCGGTACCAGCTTAGGAAACGTCTCCAATGGAAAGAGCTCTTTGAAATGGGCAACGCCTCTATACACTCCTTGGTGAGACCAGGGCTTCTCAGATTTGGCGCTACTGACACTTGGGGCCAAACGAGTCTTTGTTGCGTGAGACTGTCCTGTTCTTTTGTACGATGTTTCACAACACCCCTGGCCTCTCGATGCCAATACCACCACTACCACTCCCCCAGTTATGAAAACAAATATGTCTCCAGGCATCAGCAAATGCATCCTGGTTTAAACTAAAAGGATGGCAATGATAATGAAGCAACTCAGGAATGTGGGTTTGCTTTAAACTGAAACCAATCTTACCATGTCATTCCAAGCCCTCCTCAAAAACCACTTAAGCTGAACTGCAAGAGAGTCTAAGAGCCCTGACATTATGATAATTGGATATTCTACACTAACTCTTTCAAAGGATTCCTAATTTCCAAAGAATGCCTCCATTTTCACCAGCTAGACTACAACCCTAAAGACAGGAAATATCACTGATTATTTTGAGGGTCTCCTAATCAAATGATCAAAGAACCCTGATAATGAAAATGGCTAACGGAGGCCATCATTAAAATATTGTCTAATAGGAAAGCTATCCCCGTGCAGTGTAGTCTAACTATTGAAATCATGCTTCTTGCTTAAACAATATCCTCATTGTCACTTTTGTCAAAAAGATTAGGTATTGTTTGTGTATCTGCTGCAAACTAAAGGAAACCAGCTGTGCCCACGAACCAGCTTGCAATGCCTTGCATTCTTCTTCCAAAGGAAGTCTGGGCTGAGTCTGCAATCTGAATAGGCTTTAAGATTTTGAAAAATAAAATTAGTAGATGCTGGTGGGTGGGCTGTTATCCTCCTCGGACTAAGTAAGGATAAAAAATTCTACTTTTCCAATGTTCATCTGTACACAAGGAGCCCCCAGTTTGGAAATTACATGGTGCCAACTCCATTCATTCCATTTTTAATCCAGTGTCTCTTGATGTACGCTGTAATACCGTACTTTGTGCATTAAATTACAAAACTAACATGGATTGCATTATCATAGCAGGCTGCTGTTTTTCACACCATGTGACGAATAGTGTGCTTACAGGCTTGATCTTTGAAGTGAGCTGTGACAATAAGCCTATGGACCCAAAGTCAAAAAGAAATCAGAGCAGACCTAATGAGAAACGGAGAGCAGCAGAGCCGATAAAAAGTAATCAGATTTGCCTCTCATCTGTAGCTTCTGTTTGTGGGTAGATAACCTCTCAGGATGTTGAAAGTCGGTATGACAGTCCAAGTATCAACAGTGAAGACCAGAACCTCAGTGAACCCGGAGTCCTGTGTTCTGCGTCTGGGGTTTTCTGACTTCTAGAATGCTTCACACTCTGCTGATAGTGTTTCAGTGGAGCTGACCTGCAGGGCCCAGCAGTAACAGCCAGCCCCTCTTTAATCTCAGATATTCTGAAAAGGTGGTTAACTGCCACTGCCTTTCTTCTTGCTACTGCTTGTTTTAATTCACAGCATTTCCTCCCCTACTTCTCCTGGGCCTTTGAAGAGCTCTTTGAAACGTATTTAGTATGGCTCAGCCTTGGTTTGGCTGTAGTCTCTCAATTTATGAGGTCATTGATTTCAAGTTCAATTATTCGGCACAAATGGGCAGATAGAAATGCTAAAAGAAGACTGGCATTTGCAATCACATAAGTCTTGTGTTACACAAAATGAGCAAATTCCTCCATTCTTCCTTCCTATTGACCTCTGAGATAACGATTCAGAGCTGGCACACACCAGCGTGGGCAGGCTTCTCTGTCGAGCAGGCTCCTGCAGGAGGAAGGTTTTGGTACCTTCACCTCAACAGAAACTGATGACGAGATGGGGAAAAAAAAAAGACCAGAAATCAGGAGCATCCATGGGATGACTAAGTCCCATACTCTTAATTCCAGAGACGGAACTAGAGAACAAAGTTTCTCTTCCTCTAAATGACACAAGAAGTATGAGAAAATCAAAAACAAGCAGCAACAGGACTTCCCTGGGGGTTCGGGGGCCAAGACTTCGTGCTCCCAGCGCAGCGGGCCCGGCTTCCCGCTGCATGCCATGGCTAAAACAGTACCGCAACAGAGAGCTGAGGCAGCCAAATGAAGGAATGCATTAATTTAAAAACAAGCAGCCACAGTCTCCATCCTCTCTAGATAAAACAGGAAGGAAAAGAGAGGAGTCTGAAGTCTGTCCCAGGCAAGAGTAAAGGTTCCCACCACTTGCGGCAGGGGGTGGAAGCCGGGAAAACTCGAGCATCTGGGGTGAGGAGGAGATGCAGGTGCACCCCTCCAGCAGATCCCAGCGCAGTGAGGAACACACAAGCCCGCCACACTCCAAGTCTGGGAGCTGAAGTGGCTGGCGCTCACAGCTCCTACCTACAACAGGCAGCCATTCATGAGCTCACCCGTGAACAACCCGCCAAGCCTTTCAAATTCTATTGCTTAACGCCAATCCCACGTTAACACTCAAACACAACACTAGTGCTTTTATTTAAATTTGCACAATAATTCAAATAAAGCAGCTTGCTTTTACGTTATGGCCCTCGGGCTTTCACAGACTTTGTGAAGAGTTTGGTAACAAACAGTGAAAATGTCATTGTGTGTGCCTAGAGGACCAAGTCCCATAAGAAAACTCTCCAAGGAGTCCTACAAATAACACACAGCGACGAGGGAGGCTGGATTTAAAAGCACATGAGGCTATGAATTCAACCAGTCGCCACTGGAGAGAATAAATACTTTACTCAACATTCTTCTTTTTGAAATTTCACACCATTTCCCCTGGGCCTTTCTGACTGCATTCTAGCTGTATGTATATGTAAATAGATAGATAGATACTGTAGCCACTTAATGCAAAGAGCCAACTCATTGGAAAAGACCCTAATCCTGGGAAAGACTGAGAGCAAGAGGAGAAGGGAGCGAAAGAGGTTGAGATAGCTGGATGGCATCACTGACTCAATAGACATGAACAAACTCTGGGAGATAGTGAAAGACAGGGGGGTCTGGCAAGCTGCAGTTCATGGGGTCGCAAAGAGTCAGACACAACTTAGTGACTAATCAACAATAACAACATTCTAACTTATACAGAGTTATTTATAGCATATGGACCATCTCCCTTCAAAACTGTTGTTTCCTGAGGGCAGAATCTGTATCTAAGCTTCTTTCTATCCACCTGCAGCATAGAACACTCACCATTAGTTTTAAAAACTCAAAAAACGTGAACAAATCTCTGAATGTACAAAAGTGTTCTGGAAAACAGAGGATTTCAAGGTGCTGAACTAAAGATATCTTTAAATGCCACAAGTTTTAAAATGTAGAGTATTATACACTGCATGATTTTTTTAAATCCTATATTAAATGTTACAGGGATTTAGACGAGAGAACAAAACCAGGAAATCAAACCAGGAAAAAGATTAGTAACAGGAGTGATGATAAACTGCCTCCCATCCCAAACATAAACACACATAAGCACAAAGAAAGTATTAAGAAGCTGGAGAACACTGGTTTCAAAACAAAACAAATCTCTACTTAAACATGGAACTGTGGGAGGGTTCAAAAAAAATTTTTTTTTTTAATAAGAAACTTGTTTGTAAGTGTTGTACGCTGAAATGGTTGCAGTTAACCAGCCATACTTTTTAGAGGCAAGTTCCTTACCAAAAAGCTACACAGTATAGGAATCTCAGACAACTTCTCCCCAGACTATGTACTGTTACAGGAATAAGAAACCCAAGTGAATTCAAGAGTAAAAAAAAATCTTTCTATTTCTACTCAGGTTTCTAAACAATGGCTAACGGCAACGGTATCAAAGTCAAAAATTACGCAAGTCTTTTGATTGGGGGGATATTCTTTGCCTATTTTATTTGAACCATGAAATAAAAGATGACGTACTTATACCATAAATGGAGATGGTAAAGAAGAATATTACCATGCACACTGATGCTAAATTAGTGAGGTCTGAAATGAATGAGTGTTATGGATTCAACTGTATCCTCTAAAAAAGATATGCTGAAGTTCTAAGTCCTAAATCCTCAGAAAGTGACCTTGTATGGACACAGCATCTTTACAGAAGTAGTCAAGCGAAATGAGGTCATTATAGTGGGCCCTAATCCAAAATGACTAGCGTTCTTATAAAAAGGGGAAATTGGGATGTGGAGGCAAACATGTCGAAAGAGAACACCACGTGAACATGAGGGCAGACATCAGGGTGACGTAGCACCGAGTCAGGAGCGCCAAAGACTGCCGGACACCTCACGAGCGAGGACAGAGTCAACGAGCACACTCTGCCTTACGGCACCAGCCGTAAGAACACCAGCTGTGCCAATTCCCTGATCTTAGATCTAGCCTCCAGAACCAGGAGATGATACGTTTCTGCTGTTTAAGCCATGCTTAAGCTATGCTATTTATTTTAGCAGTCTAGCAAACTAATAAAATGAGCTCTAGGGCAAAATCCAAACTTGACATTTTACACATACGTAAAATGCTCACCATTCAAGCATCAGTGGTATCTCTACAAATGACAGGCAGCTTTATTGCAATGTAATGACAGCTGCTCTTGAGCATGATGCTAAAGACAATATTTAAAGATGGAAGCACGAAGACTTCGCTAGTGGTCCAGTGGCTAAGACTCCCAAAGGAGGGGGCCTGGGTTTGATCTCTGGTCAAGAAACTAGATCCAGTATGCCACAACTAAGACCCAGCACAGTCAAAGAGATGAATTAAATGAACAATTGAAAAAAAAACGAAGAAGTAGGGATGCAGACAGCTATGAGAGAGTGAGTAGTATTGGAACAAGGATCCCGACATTCAGCTGACTCTTTAAATCATGTAGTGCTTCAGAAGACACACCAAATTCAGCTCTCCAGTGTTGCTAGATGCACGTGACTATTGTTCTTTGGCCTGACCTTGCCACTGTAAAGGTAAGGCCACTTACCACTGTAAAATAAGCCAAGCAGCCTGTCATCTCCTAAAGCAGGTGAGTGGTCAGTGGATTCCATCTCCAGCTGGAGGAAATTAAATAGTTCACGTGACCAGAGAGTTTTAAACTGCTCGAGAAATGCTGACAGGTTACACTGAAACCTGCTGGAGTGAAAAGTATTAACTGTCCAGAAGGATCCTTCTCAAAGACTGTAGGTACTTAAAAAGCAGTCTTTGTTTTATTCAGGCATAATAAACAGAACGTTTCAACTATGTCTCAAGATTTTGTCATAAATCTGAAGCATCTGAGTTGTAATCTGGTACTTGGAAACCAGGCGAGCATATCTTTGATGGGAGGGCACTGCAAAGTGATTGGTTCATTTCCATATAACGAAATGCTATGTTTGCTTCAGTTGGATTCACAGTTAAAATAAGTCCGAGCATCTGGGACAACCATCTGGAATATTTACGCAGGACCAAGTCTTTCCAAGAAGACCTTATCCTGTGGAAGGACAATGGTTAGGAAAAGACGACCTCAAATCAGATAGACATGAGCCAAGACAAGCTCTGTCACTAATAACCTGCATGGACTTGGACAAGGGACGAAATTTCTCTAGGCACCAAGACGCCTGGTCCAGCGGAGATGGCAATAATGTAATAATGGGGCCTATCTTACAGAGTGTCGGGAGGAGTAACTGAGACAATGAATATACCATACTTTATACAAAACAATTGCTTAATTCAGTGTAGTTATCTTCACCTTCTTAACATCAAAGGTGCAAGTTATGTTTATATAGCAGAATACTATTTTTCCTTAGGAAAAAATAAAAAAAAACCTGGGATACAACCACTGTTGAAATTAACTCAACTAGTGAAGCCATTTTCATGATATTTCATTATGCTCAAGGGATAGAATGAAGTCATCAACAGCCCTCTAGATTTTGTTACTTCGTTCCCCATATTTTTTTCCTACTCAAAATTTATAAGGCTTTTTTAAGTAAAAAAATAAAATCTCAAAATTAACACTCAATTTTTGATCTACAGCATTCCTGAATTTCCATACTTACATATCCTCCTTTATCAGGAATATTGCTTCACCTTCTTAACTTAAAAACTATGAACAGCGGTGTAAGACTACTTTCCAGAAAAGCCAGAGTACCTCAATAAGCAAATAGTCAAAATTTCCAATGACAAGTTTAGAATGATCCTTCACAGAACTGTCTTCTATAGCTCTTTAATTACTTATCTTAGTGAGTAACTCAATTATTGCTAACTGATTGCTTAGTTGGAATTTCCTACCCTTCATAATGACTTAAAAGAGAGACAAAAACGAGGACAGTTTACACGCTACGTGTTACCAAATACAGTAACTCAGTGTTAATAAAAAAGGGAGAGGGAGAAGGCATATCAGGAACATACAGAGGCAAGCTTCTGAAGAACCCAAATTTGTAGGATTCCCTGCCAGTCCAGGGGTTGGGGCTCTATGCTTCCACAGTAGCGGGCACGAGTTCAATTTCTGGTTAGGAATCCCACATGCCACTTACCAAGGCCAAAATAAATCACCAAATTAAATTAAATTTAAAATTACCTCATTTTTAAAAAAAAATTAAAAAAAGAATCCAAGTCTGTGTCCTGATCCCAGGATAGCATGGGGGAAAGAAGAAGAGTTGCTTCTGTCTGTGGAAATACTTACAGCGTGAGGTCAAAGGAGACAGGAAGAAAGAGCTTGTAGTTTAATTACTTCTGAAAGATGGCATAAAAGCTCAGTTTAAAAAGGTCCCAGTCTTATGGACTCTGTGGGAGAGGGAGAGGGTGGGGAGATTTGGGAGAATGGCATTGAAACATGTATAATATCATGTATGAAACGAGTCGCCAGTCCAGGTTCGATGCATGATACTGGATGCTTGGGGCTGGTGCACTGGGACGACCCAGAGGGAGGGTATGGGGAGGGAGGAGGGGGGAGGGTTCAGGAAGGGGAACACAGGTATACCTGTGGCAGATTCATTTCAATGTCTGGCAAATATTGTAAAGTTTAAAAATAAAATAAAATTATAAAAAAAAAAGAAAAAAAAAGAACATACAAAAAAAAAAAAGGTCCCAAGAATGGTCAATACATCTGACTCCATGAAATCAGTCCTCTTATTCTTAAGCAAACCCTAAACCTCCAGAAGAAATTAATCACATCATTCACCTGGAAATGAATTGTCATTGGAGGGTTCCACCTCCAAGGAGAGAAAGAGAAAATAAAGATGGGGGAGGGGTAGCATAGAAAAGAGGAACTGGGCAAGTCTGCAAAACTTTGCTCACAGAAAAAAACCAATTCTAATGATTTGTTAAAACAATGACAACAACAAATAACAGAAAACCTGAGGGAGGAAAGTCTATTGTTTGTGAAAATTATTTAAATACACTGTTATTTTGTACTAAGAGAGCAGGCATACTTTCCATGTGAAATATTCAAAACTGAGTGAACTTACTTGCTTTTCCCTTTGTATACTGTAGCATAAGATCCTTCCCCTAGTTTTTCCAGTTTTTCATATGAGTCAGCTTTTCCAAATTTGGGACTTGTTGGCTAAAAATGAAGCAGAGGGTAAACAAAACAGATTGTATCAAACTAATTAACAATAAATAACCCAATTTTGCTGAAAATGTAGATTTTCTATCAGTTTTTAAATAACTCCTCTCTGCTATAAGAATGTTTATTTTTAAAAACATTATAAATATTCAGGATACAAAACTAAGAAAATGCATATGAACACAGTGTAGTTTAAATTTACCCATGATCTAATCACCAACAGGGAACCACCATCAGTGACTCTTCTAGTGTTCTCTGTATGCTGATGAAGGCTTTCTAACATTCATCACTACAGATCACACTACAGATAGTGTTTTGTAACCTGCTTTTTTCACTCAAAAGGAATATTTTCCGTGTTATCATATAGTCTTCTAAACTGTGGTTGTTGTTCATCACTAAGTCGTGTCCGACTCTGCATCCCCATGGACTGCAGCACACACTCCTATGTCCTTCACCATCTCCCGGGGTTCACTCGAACTCACGTCCATTGAGCTGGTGATCCTATCCAACCATCTCATCCTCTGCCACCCCCTTCTTCCTTTTGCCTTCAATCTTTCCCAGCATCAGGGTCTTTTCCAATGAGTTGGCTCTTCATATCAGGTGGCCAAAGTATTGGAGCTTCAAGCTTCAGCATCCTCCTTCCAGTGAATATTCAGGGTTGAATTCCTTTAGGATGCACTGGTTGGATCTTCTTTGAGACCAAGGGACTCTTAAGCGTCCTCTCCAGCACAACAATTTGAAAGCATCAATTCTTTGGCGCTTAGCTTTATGGTCCAGTTCTCATATCCATATATGGCTACTGGAAAAACTAAATTAGGGGCTAAAAAATTTAGCCTACCACCTAGTTTTACATATCTCGTAAACGTAAGAAAACTCTATATATTTTTAATGCAGAGGGAATCTAAAAAAGAATAAAATTTCATAGCATGTGAAAATTATATGAAAATCAAGTTTTAGTGACCTAAAGTTTATTGGAACATTTGTTGTTTAAGTCGCTAAGTTGTGCTCTACTCTTTTGCAACTCCAAGGGCTGTAGCCTGCCAAGATCCTCAGTCCATGGAATTTTCAGGCAAAAAATACTGGAGTGGGTTGCCATTTCCTTCTCCAGGGAATCTTCCAGACCCAGAGATGGAACCCAGGTCTCCTGCATTGGTAGGCAGATTCTTTACCACTGAGCCACCAGGGAAGGCCATTATTGGAACACAGTCGCACTCATTCATTTACATATTTTTTAATGCTTTTTCAACTTCCCTGGTGGCTTAGATGGTTAAGTGTCTGCCTACAATGTGGGAGACCCAGGTTCAATCCCTGGGTTGGGAAGATCTCCTGGAGAAGGAAATGGCAACCCACTCCAGTATTCTTGCCTGGAAAATGCCATGGACGGAGGAGCCTGGTAGGCTACAGTCCATGGGGTCGCAAAGAGTCGGACACCACTGAGTGACTTCACTTTCACTTTTCACTTTTATGCTTTTCAAGCTACAGCAGAATTATAGTTACTATAAAGATCATATAGCCAACAAAGCTGAAAATATTTACTACCTGACTCCTGTTATAAATCATGACTGTATAAAATTCAGTCATATAAAGTTACCTCTCTGATACCTTTTAGCAATAATACAAATAATCAAATACATTCAGGTAACACTAGTTATTACAAAATGAACTCTCTTATGTCTACATACACCGATCCTTAAGGTTAAGCTGCAACAAAATCATTCTCCCTTAAGAAACCGTACATCCTATCATGACCACAAAAGTGCTCGGAGCAAGTGGTCTCATCACTCTTGCTGCGGTCAACTCCCACCCCACTTTCACCAGACAGCAAGAAAAAGGGAGTGCTGTCCTCTATGAGGATAAATTACCTGTTATTTTAATGTCACTATAAAAAGATAGTATCAGTACACATTAAAATGAATATTCTATAAGGAATTAATAACTTCTTAAAAGTATTATGTAATCACAGTTTTAAGTATATTTGTAACTGATTAAACGTTACTAATGACTGTGTGGTACTCTGTAAGAAACCAATCTTAGAAGCTTAGGGCAAGAACTTAATGTTACACTATTCTTGACCATGTGCTCTTATACCACTTATGAAAATACACAATTTACCCTCAATGAATCTGACTCCTACAGTTTATAAAGATTCTATGCAGCAAATTGAGCAATGCTGTTTACCTCCTTCCTACCTAGAATGCCACAGAATGACTGAAAAGAAACTTTTCAAAAATAATAAATCAGAAATACAAAAGGGAAACAAAAAAGAGTGTCAATTTCTAATCACATATTTTGAGGAATTCTAAAACACAAAAAGTAATCTGAATCAAAACTTCAAAAAAACTGGGGGGACGTAGAGCCTTCATATGTAGGAGAAAACTAGTACAAATAAAAGAATTAGGAACCTCTAGGTAAATGGGGTTCCCTATAGCTCAGATGGTAAAGAATCTGCCTGTAATGCAGGAGACCCAGGTTCAATTCCTGGGTCAGGAAGATCAAGGGAATGGCAACCCACTCCAGTACTCTTCCCTGGAGAATCCCATGGACAACGGAGCCTGGCGGGCTACAGTCCACGGGGTCACAAAGGGCTGGACACAACTGAGCGACTAACACTACTACTAGGTAAGTAGGAGACTGATCGACAGAGCTGAACACATAATGTCCTCCCAAGCAAACTGCAGGAACATGTGCAGAGGAGACAGCTGAGAAGGTGGGTATTCAGGCTAGAAGGGCAGAGCGAGGACTGAGTGGCTAATACCCAGAGAAAGAATAAAACATCTACTTCCTCAAATGTAGTCAGTCCCTGCCTCTCACACAATCACCAGAGACAAGGTACAGAAAACAGAATAAGCTGAGAGCGATTCTAAAATACAAAAATGAGTATACAACCAAGAATCATACATCATTTCAGGAATACCAACATCTTATTGAAAACGTAACAACACTGAATAAAAATAACCAGTATCTTAAGAGAGCTCCAAGAAGATATTGTATCCTTTAAAAAGAAACAGAGATTTAGAGATTAAATATTTAAGTATGGGCCGTGACTAAAAGAATGTACACAGGTGAAAAAGTAATAAGTTCAACGTCTGAATGGAATTTTCAAAAAAAAATCTAGGGAGAAGTTACATTTAAACAGAAAATTTTTTCAACCAGCATAGTATTTTTATAGATTTAACAATGGCTGAAAAAAGACAACCAAGCAACTGATACTCAAGATAGCTGAGTATCAGTTGGGATGGAAAAGTTGCAATTTTATCACCCACAGGGAAAGAAAAGGTACAAAATTCCATTTTATCTCCATATAAGTTATAGTTAGAGTGATGGGGGAAGTGCAGGAAGGCAAGAGACAGTAGAATAATAAAAATAAAAGCATACTGGGATTTATTGGATTGTTAAAGACAGATTGCAGATACTAATTAACTCCATATGCATAATTTTTAGTACATTTCTTAAGACTTAGATGGTAATTACTAGAATAAATAAGATGTACAAATCCCAAACAAGTTAAGAAGAGAAAGAATGTAAGAGAAAAGTGAAAAGAAGAAGGGAAAAAAGGGAAAAGAATGGAGAAGCTAGAGAAGGGGCATATACTCAATAACAAACATATAAAGTAGAAAATCATAAAATAAGAAAGTTATATCCAAACATATCAATGTTTATAATAAATAGAACGTTAAAAATTTCCCTACTAAAAGAAAGTTCTCAGATTGGAAAGACAATCTAGCAATGTGCTATTGAGAAAAGACAAAAGAACAAACAAACAAATTAAAAAACACACACAAAAGAGCAAATCTGAAAATAAAAAGGGAAATCTAGCCAAAAAAAGTATTTTTGCAAAACTGTACATTATAGTAACACTGATGGCAGACAAGACAGAATTCACAAAACAGCAGATAGATTATTTTCTCCAATAAAATCCAACAAGAGATTTACTTTTTAAAAACCTTTTTATTTTGCATTGGGTTATAGCCGATTAACAATACTGGGATGGTTTCAGGTGAACAGGGAAGGGACTCAGCCATGACATATACAGGCATCCATTCATTCCCAAACCCCCCTCCCATCCAGGCTGCCACATAACATTGAGCACAGTTCCCTGTGCTACACAGTAGGTCCTTGTTAAAATCCACCAAGAAATTTACTAATCATACACTAGTATGAGCCAAACAACATAGCTTTGCAGTGTATGAAATAGTTGCTGGTAACAATAAAATGAGAAATGTGAAATCCACAGTGATAATGCAAGACAAACACTCATCATTCAGACATCAACAGAGCAGGCAAATGACCAATAAGTAAGAGACATATGGGCTTGAGTATTAGAAATAACATTTTAACATATGCATATTAACATATATTCTTTTTAAGTACACATTTAACATTCACAAAAAATGGTGAAAGATTAGGCCACCAAAAAAAAAAATCTCAATATCAAAACTGTAAGAAACACTTCAAGTTACTTATTCTGAACACAACGCAACAAATTAGAAATTATTAATAAGAATAAAAAGAAAAATAAATAGTCTAGCCATATGGGTTAAAAAGCAAATCTAAATTGAAAATTTATAAGTACATAGGCGGCATTGAGGACATGACATTTTAAGACCCATGGGATGCAGGCAAATCTATACCTAAAAGAAAATTTAAATAAATGTGTACACACAAGAAAAGAAGAAAGGTTGAAGTATTATGATTTAGATATTTAACTGCAGTTAGAAAATGAACAAAAAAAACTTTACAAGAAGAAATTAATAGACAATGGACCATCTATTCTTTTTTCTTCAAGAAACTGGTAAAGCATCAACCACATGTTGAGTTGAATCAAGTAAAACTTGATGGAAAATTACATTCAAAAGCGCCTGACTAGTCCTGTGTGGGTTATGTTCTCATGCATTTTTCATCACCAAGAAACAGCTTGAGAATGTCACACTTTACCATCACCCTCCTGAGCCCAAGTTTTAAATAGAAATTTTAAAACCTATATTAAACTTCAGTATAAAATGATCTTCAATGGGAAAATATTGTGTTCACAGTTCCACTCTAAATTATTTAAAATCAGAATGAGGAGTCTGTATGTTTGCTTTTGTGCTCCTTTAAGACTAAATTCAATCTAAGTTAAAGAAAAAAGAAACAGCAGAAAATTACCTCTTTAGTCCTATTAGGAGATAAACTGCTAATGTGTACTGAGAGCAAGGACAAGACACGTTACACAAAGCTGGTAACATAATAGGAAGCTATTATTTTATCTTTCTGGAAAGGTGCAGATAATTTTCCAAAAAGGATATATTTCACTCTTCCTAAACTGCCTATATTAGTTTATGTAATTTTAAGACATGGACCATATTAAACTTACTATTTGAGGAAACTGAATTAAAGAAATTCAAAAACTAAGGATAACACTCTTTTTTAGGCTATATCTCATTTACCCATAAGAAAAAATAAAGCAATAGATGTTAATGACACAAAGTATTCTATTTATCTAACTGAGTAGATTTGGGTGCATTAACTGCCATGCTTAAAGTACATTCTATTAACAATATGATGGCAGAAAATGATTATTTTGCCACATTGGGTGGGAAAACAGTCAATGTGATTTGCCTTGTGCAACTGATATGAACACACTGTGGAAATATACTGCAATTTACAGATCAATCATGCTGTAAGACAGAAAGAATCACACACAGATAGTGGCTCTCTAAAAGTGATTTTAGTCCACCAAAGAATGGGTCCATGGAACAGGCCATGTCTGTGAGATGGTCTGAGCTTTAAGAGTTAAATTCTTGTAAAGTTAATCTCCTATTTTAAGTAAACAGAAATGTTCTGATCTTAATTATTTTGAATATAAATAAGGAACTCAAATGCCAAGTGTTTTGAGAGGCCAATATTAAAATACTTCCAATCAAAGGAGCCAACTAAGAATAATTCAGAAAAAGTCCTGTTTTCTTGGATAATTAAAGCCCGAGCCTTTGGTTTGCCTTTTTTTTTTTTTTTCTTTTTTCCCTTGAAACTTCATTAAATCATCACATTTTAAATAAAGATGCTAGCTCAAACCAATAAGCAGTTAACCCCAACATTATCTTTGGCTCTTTGATGTCAGGTGCATGGATGGATGGAAATAGCTTTATGGGGCCACTATTCTCTGCTTAATCACTTCCTCCATTTAGACTGCAGGTTTGAGATAGCACTTTAGAGGACTGGATATACAGAGGGCTAATCAGCAATTATTAACAGACACTACATGCATAGAGACACGGAATTTAATGAGATAATGTTAATACATTTTTTTTTTAACAGAATAAAGGCACAGAGAACTGTCAATTGTCTGGATCAGTGGAGGGGAACACTGGCATGGATAATGAAAAAGTCAAGGTAATATTCCAGCTGAACGGTGTTTATCACCCTGTCCTGAAGGAGATGCTCCTGGCCCTTGCTGCTCTAGGTTCACTATGGAATCCACAAAAACAATCAGCTACTATGGATTGTTTACTATGGTCTGTGCTTTGAGCTTATCACTTTACATTCATTATCTAAATTTAAACCCTGTTAACACCACGTTGAAGTTGGTTCTATTAGTACCCCTTTTTGAATACGAAGAATTTAAGACTCCAAAACAAAGTAACTCATCTAAGATCTTAGAGCTAGTGCTAGAGCTAGAATTCAAACCAAGTGGACTGGAACTGAGAACTTATTTTCTTTGTACTACTACATTGGTAGGCTCTAACTCCCACCCAAATGGAGGAGATTTAAATCGTGCTTAAGTCTATCATCCACTGAAGTCCCATTCTTGGAAACAAGGATGGGGTTTTTACCAGATTTTAATAAACTGCACGAGTATACCTGAGTGCTCATTGCAGTGATACTGTGATATGGCTACACAGTTTTACACTGAATTCACTGAAAATTTACTTTAACCTTCAAACATAATCCCTTACTTCAGACTGCTGATGATCCCCTGCATTGTAGGAACACCACAAGGAAGAATCACTGCTCTATTACATTACACTAAAGAAGTGTGAGACTGGGTGAGGGGGAAGTGGGACAGATTCAATCAGCACCATTTGACCTGGGCTTCCCTGGTGGTCTGGTAGAATCCGCTTTGCAATACAAGGAACATCTGTTTGACCCCTGGTCCCGGGCAGAGGGGTCCCACACGTCGTGGGGCAGCTAAGCCTATGCACCACAACTACTCACATCTAGAGTCCACGCTCTGCAAAAAGAAAAGTCACTGCAAGGAGAAGCCGGCTAGAAGAGCTGCCCCCACTCGACGCAACGAGAGAAAGCCTGCATGCAACAGTGAAGACCCAGCACAGCGCAATATAAATAAATAAATTTCTCTTAAAAAAAGAGCTATCTCACCTCATTAAACAAGGATTTTTGAAGTCAAACATTCCTTGGCTAATTTTTCTTTCGTCTTTGATCTTCACAATAGGCTCTATCATCCTGCTCATTTCCAGCCCTTTTAAACATTGCAACACTGAGATAATTCATAGTTGATGGGTAACTTGCTTACAAAATAGATCTAGATGCTAGACAGGGCAACAGACCCAACCTCCCCACATACTAACAACCCGACAAGAGGTTCTTGTATTTATCTTTTTATCTATGTCTTTGACTGCACTGGGTCTCAGCTGCAGCACACGGGACCTTCAATCTTCCTGAGGGCATGTGGGCACTCGAACTCCAGCTGTGGGCCGTGGGGTCAGTTCCATGACCAAGGATTGAACCCAGGCCCCCTGCATCGGGAGTGTGGAGTCCCAGCACTGGATCACCAGGGAAGTCCCGGGCGGGGCTCCATCTGGGAGTTTCCTAGTCCCGGTAAGAAGGAGGCAATGCCAAATGAGATCCCTAAGGACGAGCGTCAGAGAACTGTAGTGGGACTCTCATCTTCAAGTTTGCATCTTCCTTCTCTCTTTCCAAAAAAAGCCTGCCTGTCACGGGATGCAGCTTTCCCCACCCCCACTCGGGCTGAAAGGAAGTAAATTTGGGAGAAATCTACAGAAAGCATAGAGGATCTTAATCTAAACATGAATTTCTGAAAATATGTTCTCTTTAAGCTCAGCTTATGATAGCACAGCTCAATGAAATCCTTCTAAATTGGACCAGGAAGACAGTCTCCTACAGCACTGCCAATACTTCTAGCTACTGAAGGGCACAGCCTGGTTGGAGGAGGTGGTAAGAAAAAGGGAACAAAAGTTTGTCCTGTCAGGGACAGTGCTGAATACCACCCAGGGACTGGACCCAGGGAGAGTAGGCACTCAAAACTCATCTGAAACAAATACACAAAATCTGTCAAACACCTCTTGAAATATACCCATTTAAATAAAATCCCATCCATAATATTCTGCCTGAATTTCACTCTATTTTTTGAAACTTTTTATTTTGTATTGGGTATACTCAATTAACAATGTCGTGATAGTTCCAGGTGGACAGCAAAGGAACTCAGTCATACATACACATGCATCCATTCTCCCCCAAACTCCCCTCGCATCCAGGCAGCCACATAACATTGAGCAGAGTTCCATCTGCTATACAGTAGATCCTTGTTGGCTGTCCATTTTAATATAGCAGAGTGCACATGTTCATTCCAAACTCTAACTATCTCTTCCCCTGTCCTTCCCCCATGGTGACCATAAGTTTGTTCTCTGAGTCTGAATTTTAAAGTGCCACTGTCTGGACAAAATCAGGAAGTTCAGATGAATGTGATGGTCACTAAGGCTAAGGCACTCTTAGTTCCATAATTTTAGTCATGACTCCTCACATAGACAATGACCAGTATATGAACAGCAGAGAGATATAATAGTGCATAACTGTTTCTACTACAGTATTTTCAAGAAACAAGAGTGGCTACCTTGCTTCCTCATAAAAACAGGAGCAGCAACACCACCCTGCTGCTCACTTCCCCCTCCTTCTCAACAGTACTCTTGGAGCCCATTCAAGATACCTAATACTTTCAAAGAAATAACAGTAAAATAAAGATATAACATTAATCTTGGTGGCCTTTAGATAAAGGATATCCTTGGACACTCATCAGTCATTAAAAAAAAATCTTTAAAAATAAAACATATCATAAAACTCTCATGCCACTGAGTATGAAATGATCAAATGTTCCATAAAGATCCTATCTCAATGTCCCCCTGAGTATGAAGTGATCAATGTCCCATACCTATAGGACAGGAGGCTGCACAAAAACTGCCATTATTGACCCAGTGAGGAATCTAAAGGAAAACAGTCTTCCTGTGAAAATGAGTATGATAAAATTCCCCCTCCCACTACAATCAGGACGAGAACAAAAAGGCAGTGGGCAGGGAGGACTCAGAATAAAACAGAATACTGTGGTGTCATGCTAAAAGAGAAAAAAGGAAAACTATTTCCAGCTTGAACAAGAAAAAGCAAAAGCCTTTTTCCAGGGCATACTGAATGGAAGAAAAAGCTCCCAAAATGAAAAGAAAGCAAAGCATTTACCACACACAATAATAGAAGTGCCCTGATATAGAAGAAAGGCATCCCAGAGTGGACCAGAAAAGGATAAACTCAATAAGAAACTCTCAGGAAAGAGGATCTAAAGGAAGTTAATATAATGGGTGAGAAATAGTGGACATTTCCAGTTAAACATGGTAGCCTGGAATTCCAGGGCAGGATTTCCTCTGTTTCGACATTTTAATAATGTTGTGCATATGTGTATGTTTACCCCACACAGCTGTTCAGTCTGTTCCCTTGGTAAGCCTCCTGTTAAAGAATAACACGGGGCTTCCCAGGTAGCACAGTGATAAAGAATTGGCCTGCCAATACAGGAGACACAGGAGACTCGGGTCTGATCCCTGAGTCAGCAAGATCCCCTGGAAAAGGAAATGGCAACCCACTCCAGTTTTCTTGCCTGGAGAATCCCATGGACAGAGCAGCCTGGAGGGCTACAGTCCATGGGGTCGCAAAAGAGTTGGACATGAGAGCAACTGAGCACATGGTGTCTTGAACACAAGTATTTATTTCTCCCCCATAAACCAATGTGTATTAAAATGAAAGCAAAGAAGAGCAACTGAATGAATAAAGGGAAGACTGCAGACAGGATACAAACAAAAATTTTGAGAAAAAATTTTGGGAAACGAATGGATAGGAGGTCACTGACAAGGACGATGACCACAGATGGAAACCAAGAATGGGAGTCAATGAGAAATAGGTCCATTCCCACTTCAGAATCCCTGAAACACTCAAGAATCGGAAGCTGAACTTCAAGGAGGGGTGAAAACCAAAATGATTGGTCAGATTAGATTTAAAGAACAAGTCCTTTCCCCTAGACTCTCCCAATCAGGTGTCTGCCCATCCCTGATCCCGGGACAGGTTTATTCTCTGAAGAGGTAGAACGTGAAAGGCTCATAACTAGGACACCAAGAATTATGAAAATCAGGATTAAGAATCAGATTGAATGAAAACAATGCACAAAAAAGGGCCTGAGCCCCTTCTTGATCATCTCTGGAAACAGCAACTAGGCTTACATATCCTAAAATCTAGATTGGTCGTTCAGCTTTGGAGGAATGAAAGGATGCTCCTGACAGCTACTAGGAGATGGACCAGTCCAGACTGGATGAGGCCAATGGAGGACCATAAGGACAACCTCAGGGGACAAAAACCCAACAGATTGCCTCATTCTGATTTGTTTCAGAGGAGTTTTCTAGTTTTATCAAATAGTTTGGGGCCTCAATTTGTGATTAAAATTCTATTAATTAATTGTATTAATTGCAAACAAGTGAAAAGAAGAGGTAAGTACAAGCAGGAAAAGCAAAAAGTTGTGCAAGCAAAGAAAGTTAATCATAGTACACTATGTGACCTCACTAACAATGGTATGCACATCATCTCAAGATTGTAAATACTGTATATTAACTAAAGGCAAAAAGTAGGGAAGGAGACTTCCTGGTGGTGCAGTGGGTAAGAATCTGCCTTGCAATGCAGGAAACACAGGTTCGATCTCTGGTCGGGATTCTTGCCTGAAGAATTCCACGGACAGAGGAGCCTCATGGGCTACAGTCCATGGGGTCGCAAAGAGTCAGACACAACTGAGAAACTAACAGTTCTAAAAGAGAAACTTCCCTTCATCGATGACTAGATTACCTTGAGGTGAATTTCATGTAGAAATCACTGAAAATAAATGCTTAATCGTCTGCTTTATTTACCAGTTTTCAACACTAATTCTTTTCTTTTTTTTTTCTGGCCATACCACACAGCATGCGGGATCTTACTTCTCCTACCAGGGATCTACCCAGCACCCACTGCAGTGGAAGCCTGGAATCTTAACCACTAGACCACCAGGGAAGTACCTCAACACTAATTCTTCTTTGTCCTTATAGTGGTATCTATTGGGTTTCGTATATTAATGTTACAATCTGCAATCTAACTTCTCTCATTGTTTGTAGTATTTCCACTGATTCTTTGGTTTTTTCAAATATAGCATCATAAATCTGTAATAAGGAAAACTGTGCCCCTTCTCATTTGCTTTCGTTATCTGTAGAGATGATATGCTACTCCTTATTCTCTCTCTTTTTGACAGGTTTGTATGGGATTCAACCAATAATTTTTCTATTGGTTATTTTTAAGGAAAAGGAATGTTTCAGTAGTTTGAGAAGGGTATGACCAAGATAGCTTTTCTAGCTTTATGGAATAAAGTTCTTTGCTCTGTTTTCATGAAGTAAAAAAAAAAAAAATGTAAAAAAAAAAAAAATATATATATATATCACACACATTGAGATTTCCCCTTTTGCTTCACTTCAACACTTCTTTCTGGAATTTCTTTCTCCCTATTGAACCTGCCCTGCACAGAAGTCTGCTCAGTACAAGGCTTTGCCCTGAAAAGGTGCTTCAATCTGATATTCTAGAGAACGCAAGGAGAAAGACCAGCAGACACCCCGTGGTCTCTGGGCCCGCATCCGCCCACAGGTGCATCAAAGTCCCCTCCATGCGCGGCTGCTGTCCTCACAAGGCCCAAACATGCTCCTGGTGGCCATGCTAGGGCTTCCTGGCTCTGAGAGTAGTCCCTAGTCCCCTGGCCTTTCCTGAGCTTCCTCCACTACACTTTCTGATAGCACATGCTTCTTAAAATTGCACGCGGTTTGCTCCCCTCACTCCTCTTTTGAGGTTCCCGGAGAAACCTCCTCCTCTTTATTTGCTGCCGATGTTGCCACTGCCACCCTCCCTGAGTCTGCCCCTGTGTGACACACACACACTGCTATATTTAAAACAGATAACCAACAAGGACCTACCGTATAGCACAGGGAACTCTGCTCAATATTATGTGACAACCTAAATGGGAAAATAACCTGAAAAAGTACAGATAACATGTGAACGTATAACTGAATCACTTTGCTCTGCGCCTGAAACCAACATAACATTATCAATCACCTATGCTGTGCTGTGCTTAGTTGCTCAGTCATGTCTGACGCTGCGACCCCATGGACTGTAGCCCGTGAGGAGCCTCTGTCCATGGAATTCTCCAAGCAAGAATCCTGCAGTGGGTTGCCATCCCTCCTCCAAGGGATCTTCCCAACCCAGGGATCAAACCCAGGTATCCTGCATTGCAAGCAGATTCTTTACCGTCTGAGCCACCAGGGAAGCCCAAGAATACTGGATTGGGTAGCCTATCCCTTCTTCAGGGGATCTTCCCAATCCAGGAATTGAACCAGGGTCTCCTGTATTGCAGGCGATTCTTCACCAGCTGAGCTACCAGGGAAGCCCCATTAATCACCTATACTCCAGTATAAAGGACTGGACTTGCCTGGTGGCTCAGACGGTAAAGGTAAAGAGTCTACAATGCAGGAGACTCGGGTTCAATCCCTGGGTTGGGAAGATCTCCTGGAGAAGGAAATGGCAACCCACTCCAGTATTCTTGCCTGGAAAATCCCATGGACAGAGGAACCTGGTAGGCTACAGTCCGTGGGGTCGCAAAGACTCAGACACGACTAAGCGACTTAACTTTCACTTTCCAATATAAAATAAAAAGTAAAAGAAAGAAGATGGTGCTGGAGAAGACTCTAGAGAGTCCCTTGGACAGCAAAGAAATTAAACCAGTCAATCCTAAAGGAAATCTACCCTGAATATTCACTGAAAGGACTGATGCTGAAGCTGAAGATTCAATACTTTGGCCACCTGATGAGAAGCGTCAACTCACTGATACCCGGAAAGATTGAAGGCAGGAGGAGAAGGGGGTAACAGAGAATGAGATGGTTGGACGGCATCACTGACTCAATGGACATGAGTTTGAGCAAATTCTGGGAGATAGTAAAGGACAGGAAAGCCTGGCATGCTGCAGTTCGTGGGGTCGCAGAGTTGGACAAGACTTATTGACTGAACAACAGCAACAACAAAAAAAGAAAGAGAAATACAGAATGTATCAGACAAGTCTCAACTTTCCTTGAAAAGAATTTCAGCTGATTCCTTATTTCAAATTACAATTAAATATCAAAATCCCACCATTGTTATTTATACTCTGATGTACACATTGACTTTTAAGGTTACATGACCCCTAGTAGCAGCAAACACACCCAACACCCAATCCTGGTTTCTAAATACCATGCTTCAATAAAAGGAAACAGCGCTCTCTGGAGAAATGGCTGAATCTGGGTCTGGGGCTGGGAAAATACAAGATAAGCCAAGAGCAACTTGTAGGACAAGAAAATACGGAAGTGCTAAGAAAACACTCTGCATAATAGGCTCTAGGTTCATCCACCTCTTTAGAATTGACTCAAATGTGTTCCTTTTCATGGCTGAGTAGTATTCCATTTTATGTATGTACCACAGCTTCTTTATCTATTCACCTGTTGGTGAACATCTAGGCTGCTTCCATGTCTTGGCTATTGTAAACAGTGCTGCAATGCATACTGGGGTACATGTGTCTTTTTCAGCCCATGGGAATTTGCAATATGACTGAGGGAACTCAAACTGGGGCTCTGTAATAACCTAGAGGGGTGGGAAGGAGATTCAAGAGGGAGGGGACATATGTACACCTACGGCTAATTCATGTTGATGCATGACAGAAATCAAACCAATATTATAAACTAATCATCAATCAACTAAAAATAATAAAATATTTTTAAAAATATTAAAAAAAATTTTTATATATTTTTAAAAGGTACATGGGACAAATTGGAGAAGGCAATGGCACCCCACTCCAGTACTCCTGCCTGGAAAATCCCAGGGATGGAGGACCCTAGAAGGCTGCAGTCCATGGGGTCGCTAAGAGTCGGACACGACTGAGCAACTTCACTTTCACTTTTCACTTTCATGCATTGGAGAAGGAAATGGCAACCCACTCCAGTGTTCTTGCCTGGAGAATCCCAGGGATGGGGGAGCCTGGTGGGCTGCCGTCTATGGGGTCGCACAGAGTCAGACACGACTGAAGCGACTTAGCAGCAGTAGCAGGGACAAACATTGAAACACAAACACTACCATATGTAAAACAGATAGCCAGTGGGAATTTGTGGTGTAACACAGGGAACTCAAAGCCTGTGCTCTGTGACAACCTAGAGGGGTGGGATGCGGTGGGAGGTGGGAGGGAGGGTCAAGAGGTAGGACATAGTATATCAAAGGCTGACTCATGTTGATATATGGCAGAAACCAGCACAATACTGTAAAGCAATTGTCCTTCAATTAAAAATAAGTAAGTAAGTAAATAATAAACATTTCAACAATTTTAAAAAAAGGGGGATGAGACATCTCAAAAGGACACAGGGGCCAACCTAAAAGAGCTCCCAATGACCAACGACTGAAGCAGGAACAATCTGAGCAACAAACGAAATAATGCACCATTGGACAATAACTAGGATTGAAGATGAAACACAGAATAACTAGTTTAATTTGATTTTCATATAAACAGTGAATACGTTTGCCTCATTGCACTATCTCAATGCCAATTTCTATATATCATATAGATATAGGATGACAAATAACATTATTAAGATAACTATACAGTAAAATGGGGCTTCCCTGGTGGCTCAGGTGGTAAGGAATCTGCTTGCAATGCAAGAGACCTAGGTTTGATTCCTGGGTTGGGAAGATCCCCTGGAGAAGGAAATGGCTACTCATTCCAGTATTCGTGTCTGGAGAATTCCATGGACAGAGAAGCCTGGCAGGCTACAGTCCATGTGGTCACAGAGAGTCTGACACAACTGAACAAATAATATATATAGTAAAATACATTTATAATTCTCTTGCAATAACAGAAGTTTAATCATTCTCAAAGATTCTTTTCATTTCTTCTCCGTGATACTGAATCTAAAAGTTTTCCCAAGTGTTAGTGTTGTATGCGTGACCTAGACAGACACTACACTGCAATCATAGATAAGATTACAGGGACCAATTTGGGGAAACCCAGATAATCAATTCTCCTCAAAAATGTTGCATTAACAATATTTATTTTCACTTCATTAACAACAACAACAAAAAACCTGTGACACAAGACTTTCGTAGTATCCCACACTTTAATTAAATTGAAGTGTCAATATTCTAGCAGCTGACATTTCTCGCTTTTTTTTGACCATCATGGAATTTAATATTTAAAGTCTGCGAAATGGAATATGTTTCTTAGCAAGACGACAGAATCAAATGCTCTTAGCACTCTTCTCTTACACTTTAAATTCTTAGATTATGTCATAAAGTTCTTAAGTGTGGGTTAAATTGGAAAATTACTGAATTTCAAAAGATCATAAAGCTTTTTTTTTTTTTAACAATGTTAAATGAAGGCCAGTCTTGGAAAGATGAGTTTCAATAAAATTCTTTACAGTCAAAAAGCAGCAATCACCTCTGAACTTTATACCTTCTTGGGCCCAAAGGCAAGACTTGCTTTAATACAGATTGACCTCAGAAAATTTCCTTGTGATGAATGAGATTTCTCTTTATAAGATCAATTTCAATGTCTAGCTCCTAATTTTTAAAATATTGACAATGAAAACCAACTATAATAAGACAAGTGAACAACTTTTAACAAGTATTCTGAAATGAAATTCTTCGTGAATCTCTGTCAAATTCAAAACTATCCTTACTGCCTGCCAACACCGTAAAGTTTGAAAATCCTCTCCAAGAGTTTGAATTACTCAAGGAGTTTAAATGACAAATTCCTCTAACTGGAAACAGCTAGGGAAAAAAAATAATTTTTCCAAAAATAAGTTTAATCATTTTTCATTGGCTTGCTGGGTGCCTGTGAATCAAGAATTTGTATATGTAGTTGGTACTTGCGCATGCCTGCACACTCTCTTCCAGAAAATGTTGAACCACCTAAGGAGAGAATGCATAATAATGCACTGATAAAGCCACCTGCTGTCTCCCTGCACAGCGTGCCAGAGAGACACTTGCTCTGCTCATCCATTGGTAAGTCAGAAGACCGCACTCACCGAGCTGGGGCTGGAGTGCCGCCGAACTTTAGGAGACTCTTTGCCAGCGGAGGAGCTCTTATTAAAGTTAATGCAAGCATTGTTCTCAGAATGCACCCTCTTTACTTGATTAGTGGGTTTCTCAAACGGGTCAAAAGTGCTCTGTGTCCTCTGAACCCTGACTTTCTTATCCTCAGGAATTGTGTCCAGGGGTTTGATCACTGAGTCCATTCCTGGGCAGTTTCGTGTGGACATCTTTGTGACACATATCTGGAGGAAAAAAGAGAGAGAGAAATTAAACTCAGATCACTCCACTGAAACTTTAACACAAGAGGATTTATTATCTTACATGCCCATTTTTATCTCAGGAAATACCCCTAAAGGCTATATTCTAAAAGCTCTGCTAAGTCACTTCAGTTGTGTCGGACTCTGTGTGACCCCATAGACAGCAGCCCACCAGGCTCCCCCATCACTGGGATTCTCCAGGCAAGAACACTGGAGTGGGCTGCCATTTCCTTCTCCAATGCATGAATGTGAAAAGTGAAAGTGAAGTTGCTCAGTCGTGTCCAACTCTTCTCGACCCCATGGACTACAGCCTACCAGGCTCCTCCGTCCATGGGATTTTCCAGGCAAGAGTACTGGAGTGGGCTGCCATTGCCTTCTCCATTCTAAAAGCTACACTAGCTTAAACCACAATATGAAAAACTCGTCGCCATCATTCCACTTACCATACTTGCTGGGGGCTTCCCTGGTAGCTCAGATGGTAAATAATCTGCCTGCAATGCAGGAGACCCAAGGTCAATCTTTGGGTTGGGAAGATCCCCTAGAGAAGGAATGGCTACCTACCCTGGAGAATTCCATGGACAGAGGAGCCTGACGGGGTCGCAAAGAGTCAGACAGACTGAGCAACTAACACTTTGATTATATTCGCTGAGGGCTGACACTAAAAATGTTATCCCTAAAACAGGAAGCTTAACACCTGGACTGCTAGTGCCCTGAGGTGGTTCTCGAACTCCGTTATTTATTTTACCTTGACTGCAAGTGGCATTATTTCTGAATCATTAAAAGATGGATAAATTGCCTTTATTTTTTAAAAAAAATCAGTTCAATTAATTCAGAAGGCCATTTTAATTGATGGGCCATCACAGAAGCAACTAACACAGCTAGAGAAAAACATGACTATGTTCTTCAAAACTTTAATACATGTTTAAAGCTTGTACATGTAAAGCTTGAATACATGTTTAAAATATGTATACATGTAAATACATGTAAAGCTTTAATACATGTAAAGCTTGAATACATGTTTAAAATCTATCCCCATCTTGATTTCATCTCTAAACTAGAATGGAGCATATAAAAGGGCTAATGGTTAGAGATACTGAAAGTTGAAAGCAATGTTTTTTCTAATACTAAAACTAACAGATGAAAAGGAAAAATAATACCACAAAGAAAAACACGGAACGACACTCATTTCAAAATTTTGTTTGTATTACTCTGTTATACCCCTATTCCTTCTCAATTTTATTCATTCTCTTCTGGCATAATCTGAACCCCTCTCGTTTTATTTTAGTCTCTCTGATGTTTGCTCCTTGTTTTCCACTGTATGTTCCAGCTCTTTCATTCTCCATATATTCTCGAGACATTTTTACTAGTAACTTCATGGCCTCTAGCTTGCCTGTAAAGTAAGGTAACTTTATTATGCAGTCTAAAGAAAAGATAACTCTGAATTTGCTTTTAAAGTTTTATTTTTTTTATCTTGTGAAAAGTTTCCACATTCCTATTTAAGAAAGCAGGAAAACAGACGGTATCTAAGAAAATCTCATATTGTTAAAGTAAACATTTAAGTGTCTGAGTAATACATATGGGATGATTCCATACTGGAAAGAAATGAAACTATGTGTATGGATATAAATATATTAAAAAAAAAAATATATATATATATGACAGAGATATTTGTGTGTGTGTGTATGAGCACATATTAATATAAAGGTATAGAAGGAAATACACCAAAGTGTTAAGATACCTCCAGATAAGCAGACCTGAAGGGGCAAAGGGTAAGATTGCTTACTTTTTACATACCCCTGTATTTTTTGAACTGTATAATAAACATGCTTGACATGTAATTTTTTTGAAAATAGTAAAGTGTATAATTAAATTATTTCAAGTTACTGAAGCAAAATTTGGATTAAATACCAAGTATCAACTCTGTGCTATGAGTGTATCTGAAATACCAAGCATAGGTTGAATTTTAATTAAATCCAATAAGAAGGAGATCAACATACTTTTTACAATACCACAAAACTGCTGAAGATATCTTTAAAAGACAAGGCAGAGTCCTCTACTCCTGATCAAGAGCTAACGATTTATCACAATATTAAATGCATTCAGTACTTTTAAGAGTTCATGTGTTCCTCATGCAGATATGAAAGCAAAAAGCAGTAGATGTGATATGGATATGAAACCACTCATCTCACTGAGACAACTGAATTGCAACATATAAACACATGAACCTGAGGAGTCAATGAACCCTAAATATAAGAAATCTAGAGAAAATGACACGAAGGTACATCAAAATCAAATTGCTTAAAACCAGTAAAACAGAGAGTAGCTTAAAAAGGGGCCAGAGGGAAAAATGTACTTTAAAAGAGAAGACAGGAAATATTTGGGAACTAAACAATAGGGAATTAGAAAGTCTCTTGAATTAATTGAATAAAATCTCTTGAACAGAATATCAAAATAGATACAGCTTAAACAGTATTTTAACTGTAGGAAAATTTATAATAGTAAATGCATTGAGCAGGAAAAAAAAAGTCTCAAAGTAGTCAGAGTACACCTTAAGGGATTACTCTGGTGGTTCAGTGGTTAAGAATCTGCCTTGCAATGCAGGGGATGCGGGTTTGATCCCCGGTCAGGGAACTGAGTCCCACAAGCCTCAGAGTAACTAAGCCAATGCATCACAATGAGAAAGCCCACGCACCGCAACAGAAGGTCCTGCATGCCACAACTAAGATCCCAGGCAGCCAAATAAATAAATAAACTTGTTTTTAAAAAAGAATACCCCTTAAAATACTAGCCATAAAAAGAACATTTATTAGAACCTGAAATAAGCAGAGAATTAAAATAATGAAAATATCTCATCATGGAAATAAATGAAATAGAAAATGAAAAACAGCAAAGAAAATCAATGAAACCAAAAGCTAGTTTTCAGAGAAGATTAAAAACAAACTGATACACCTCTAGCCAGACTGATAAGAAAGAAAGGTAAATAACATGCATTGCCAATAACAGAAATGAGAGAGACAACAGCACTACTCATTCAACAGATATTATCAAGAACTTTATGCCAATAAGTTCAGCAACTTAGATGAAGCAAATTCCTTGAGAGACAAAAACTACCAAAGTTCACTTGAAAGCAAAGTGATTTCAAAGAAATCAAAGGTGTAACCAAAAACCTTATCACAAAGAAAATGCCAGGACCAGAAAAGATTGCTGGTGAAGTAAACCAAACATTTAAGGGAAAAAAACACCAATTTCACAGAAACTCTTCCAAAATATTAAAGAGAAGGGGATACTTTGTCACTCATTATATGAAGCCAGCATCATTCTATCACTATAACCAGACAAAAGTAAGAAAACTACAGATCCATTTCTCTGATGAATATTGATTAAAAATTATTGGCACATTTTTAACAAACTGAATCCAACAACATATAAAAAGAATAATAAGTAAGGAAAAAGTGGCATTAATCACAGGAAGGCAAGGTTGGCTTAATACTCAAAAAACGTGTAATTCACCATTTTATTACACAACATCAGAAATCTCTAAAATGGCTCCCTGTGATGGCCACTTTCAGGCAGCCACACTCTTCTTTCGTCTGCAGATCTTCCACGTGGGCTCTATTTGCTGACTTAGATCCAATAAACAGAATACAGCAGAAATCACGGGCTATCACTTCTGAGAGAAGATTATAGAAAGACTGTGGCTTCTGTATTGGTACCTCCTCACTCCCATCCCGTCTCCTAGATCACTATCCAAGGCAAAGTCAGCAGCCTCATCAGAAAGTGGTTCTGTAGAGAGGTGCATTTATGAGAAGGACTGCCAACAACCACATCAGTTGAGCCTTCAAGTGTGACCACAGCCCCTGCCCCTGCTTGACTGGAACTTCATACAAGACTCTGAGCCACAGACACTCAGGTAAGGAGTCCTAGATTTTAAACCAACAGTAACGGTTAAACCGAATGCCTTTCTCTCAAGAACAGGATGTCCACTCTCATCATGTTGACTCAGCATTGTATTACAAGCTCCAGACAACGCCACAAGGCAAGAAAGAAGAAATAAAAAACATCCACATTGAAAAGGAAGAAATAAGACCAACTTTATTCACAGAAGACATTATCATCTATGTTGAATGAAATCTACCAAGAAAAAAGCAAAAACACTAGAATTAACATGTTTATCAAGGGTACAAGATCTAAGATGAACATACAAAAATCATTTGTATTTTCAGATACTAATAATAATCAGAAAGTTTAACTAAAAATAACACGATTTATAACAGTTTCAAGCAATATAAAATATTTAGTGATATATCTGACAAAATATGTGCAAATCTGTACACAGAAACTATAAAGTATGCTTGAGAAAAATAAAACAAAGGGACCAACCAACTCACGGGTCTTTCAATCCACTGTGATACTTTCAGAAAGAAGTTAACCTCTGTGTTTCAGCCATAAAATACTGAATTTCTTAAAAGAAGATTTAATATAACTATCAAGCAGGGTGATAAATGTGTATGAAATGATAACATAAACAGGTACAAATGGGGGTTGAATGGATACAATGATAATGGGAAAATGATGACCACATTTGAACTCCAACCCTATCCTTGAAAGTAGCACCAGGAAGTATAAACCCCATGGAAACTCTTAATTTTGCCAAAGAAAATATGGAGCTAACACAGCACCGTACTTAACTCTACATTCTATTTTTTATTCAAGCTCTTTGAACTACCTTAGTAAATTCGACTTTACCAAAAAAGTTTTTTTTTGGCATATTCATGAGGAAATACATGGGAAAAACTCCTGCAAATGTATAGGGAGATTTTACTATAAAATATAACATTTTAGCACACATACACCAGCACACCATAGCGGGGGAGAAGGTAAAATGACAAATGTCACTTCAACGTGTTGGCAGAGGAAAGAAGAGCTAAAAGGGCACCTTCAAAGCTAAAAAGGAACGAACTTACTTCTTAGCCAGTTTATGATAAACTCAGATAAACTCATATCAGATAAACTCATATAAACCTTTCATTTGCTTCCTGCCTCCAACTCTGAGAAAACTAATATTCACACGGTTTTTTGTTAACTTTAAGAGACACAGGTACATTGGATCAGAAATTCTGATAACTCTTTAAGAGAAACTGTTACAGAATACACTGTGATTAAAGCCTTATCTCCTTCTTCATGCCTTATACTAAGAGCCCTACATTAACATGTTTCCAGTCGGGTAGCATCCTACTAAACAGACAAGCACGATAATTGTAAACATCAGTGTAAAGTGTACACCTGTGGAAAACCAAGTTCTCTAAAGCCATGAAGACAAAAAAGGCAGCCCAATTCTAATTTTTAACAGGAAAAAGTATTTCAACAAAATTTTCTAAAATTAAAGTATTTCCCACAAACATTCTTAAATATTTCATGTTTATCATTTTTGCTATCTACTAGCAAATAACTAAATACAAGTAGAAAACAACTACAAATGCAAAATAAACTTCTGGGAAACAGTATACTTATTCAAATACATGCCTTGGATGTTACTTTACTTACTACATTCACAACCATACTTCTTGCTAGTCAGTTTCTAATTCATATGATAATTTAGAAAGGTATCAATAATCTGTGGTGGTTTGCAGAGTGTCAGATTTTCCAGGCAGCTCATCAGAAGAACACACGGGAGACTCAGCATCTTCTGATGCATTTCCATGCAGGCAAGGATGTTGTATATATCACTTAACCCTTTCCTTACTGGCTCAGTGCTTGGCCCACAGTAAAGCGCAACAAGTTTCTCTAGAATTAATCCACCAGATTTAAGAGGATTCATCCAAATTATCAGTCTTCATGCTCTCTTGCTAAAAGGGCTGAAGTTCTGCAGTATTTATTATTCAAGATCTACTGTTACGAACAAACCAAAACACACACACACACACATACAGCAATCTTGACACACAAATAATAAATATACATATATATTCATAAAATGCTGTCAGTAAAAGTATTTTTAAACTACAAGCTCATTGTGATCAGCAGAATTCTACAACACCCAATTCACCTTTCTCTCTCTCTCTTTAGTCGCTCAGTCGTGTCCAACTCTTGCGACCCCATGGACTGCAGCCCATCAGGCTCCTCTGTCCATGGGATTCTCCAGGCAAGAATACTGGAGTGGGTTGCCATTTCCTTCTCCAGGGTATCTTCCCAACCCAGAAATCGAACCCAGGTCTCCTGTATTGCAGGCAGATTCTTTACTGACTAAGCTATGAGAGAGCCTTTGAATAATACCCTTCCATTTGAGAGTGACTTTGATGAGATATCACACCACGGTTCCTTTATGTGATATGACAAATGGGAGAGTGGCCTGCTGGGCCTGACCTAGTCAGCTGAGCCCTTTAAAAGCAGAGCATTTTCTCCAGTTGGCTTCAGAACAGAAAGTAAGAGATATGATCTCGCTAGCCTGGAAGAAAGTCAACATTTCATGCTATGACTGCCTATGGGGGCCACAGGGCACAGAATAGAGGGTGGTTTCTAAGGGCTGACAGTAGTTACTGACAACTGGAACAAATGGGACCACTGTCCTACAACCACAAGAAAACGAGTCCTGCCAACAACCAGTGAGCTTGTAAGTTGATCCCAAGCCCCTGGTGAGATGCACGGCCATGGCCAACACCTTGACTTCAGCCCAGTGAGACCTAGAGAAGAAAAATCAGCTATGCTGTGTCTGGACTTTTAAACTACAGAAACTGTAAGACAATAAGCTAATAAGTATGTAGCGATGCGTTACATACCAACAGAAAACTAATAAACTTGCTTTAGTGAAATTGCCTGAAGCACTCAGATATTTGAGCAGAATGTTCTTAGAAATATGTTGCAGGTACCACTTTCTCTACTGATACACTGTATCAGATCCAAGAGAGATACGCAACATTTCTAAGGATTGCTATCCATAAATGACCATATTATTGGTAGCTTTCTGCATGACATAACTCCATCAGCAATATAAAACCCATGAACAAATTCTCCACATAACTAAATTAATACACAATTTATGCTCGTGTCCCCTTCACTTGGGTTTGTATGAATAAAACGAGTATCAGGCCCGCTTTGTGCAGGTACCTTCATGCAGGGAGAGTAATCCATACTTGCGTTTTCCACATAGGGCAAGGTGACTGTTCTGGAAAGTTTCAAGTTTCCAGTATTTAGGACCAACAACTTAAACTGGACCTGGCCATCTCTGTTAACCACAGCACAACAGAGAGCAGGATCCAGGCCCTGCAGAAGGATACGGGGAAGCAGCCTCGCTGATCTCATTAACTCATCAGGGAGGGGTCTTGCCCACAGAAGGAGCCAGGCAAGGTGAATTAAGAGTGGCCCTCATTCCCTTTAGCTGCCATTTCTGACTTTCCTGGTGACTCAGTTGGTAAAGAATCCACCAGCAATGCAGGGTTCCATCCCTGGGTTGGCCAGATCCCCTGGAGAAGGAAATAGCAACCCACTCCAGTATTCTTGCCTGGAGAATTCCATGGAGAGGGGAGCCTGGTGGACTTCAGTCCATGGAGCCACAAGAGTCGGAAACAACTTAGCAACTAAACTACCGCCACCGTATAATTAAATTATTAAAGCGCACATGGTGTGCGAAGAAAAGGGTGAGCTGACAAGAGTCCTAGTGTAAAAGAGGGTTCTAGAAGGCAGATTATACACTGGGGCTATGCTCCAGTGCCCAAGGCTTCGCTTGAATCCTTCCATCAACCTGTCAGCAATCTAAATAATACTGTGTGTGCGCCACCCTGAGTGCGCGCGCCACCCTGAGCGTGCGTGCGCACTTAGCTGCTCAGTTGTGTCCAGCTTTTTGCAATCCCATGGACTGTAGACAGCCAGGCTCCTCTGTCCACATGATTTTTCAGGCAAGAATACTGGAGTGGGTTGCCATTTCCTTCTCCAGGGGATCTTCCCGAACCAGGGATCAAACCCACATCCTTGACTTCTGCATTGGCCGGCAGATTCTTTACAACTGAGTCACCCAGAAAGCATGTGGGCTACATTTGCACCCCCAAATAGAATATTTCTTCTCACAACAAAATGCTTGTGGTTGGTGCAGTAGAAGTCTTGGTGACAGAATCTCTATGAAAAACAGAGGATAAAAGCATAATATGTCAAACTGGAAAAAAAAAAAATCAGCAGGAACCCATAACTTCAAAAAGGCAGATTTTTTTTCAACTACAGAACAGTAGTCCTTTGATCCACTGTTAACTTTCATGTGCTGCCCCAGTGCCCAGATCCTGGTCTATGTTCCAATTTTCCACTGTGAAGAAAGAGGAATCCTTGGAAGCAACCTGATTCCAGGTCACAGGGTAGGAAGCACAAAACAGCTGTGAAATACCCAGCTGTTACCAGAAAATTAAGATTCTTTCAAAAATGTCAGGGACAATGTTAGAAGGACAAAGGAATCTGGATATAGGGATTCCTACTGGTCAAGCTGTGATTACATAATTGAGCATCAAAGAGAAAATAAAATTATGGTTAAATGGAACAAGTGAGTTATGGAAAGACCCTGAGTTCATTCTGATTTTGAGAGAGAAAAGTCAATATTAAGGGGCAAATGGCAGTTGTGAGGAAGGATGAATGTAACAGGATCCACGGTTGGCTTTCACATGTGGAACTGTGAGTGAGCCAAGCAGTGCCAGAAAAAGTAGGAGCTGAACCCAACACAGGAGTGGGTGCTCAAGGCTTGTGCAAAGAGGGTCTATACAGCCCAAGTGCGCAAAGAACGGCAAGGCAGGATGTTTCGACAACAGACCAGGTCAATATAACACAGCAATAAACTAAAGGGCCTAAGCAATGTTTTACAAAGAATACATTTAGTGGAGAGAGACCAGATGGTAAAGAAATGTGATGTCATTGTGGAAGACATTTTTTGGAAATAAGTTAACTTTTTAAAACTAAGTGAAATTTAACCCTTAAACAGAAAATTCAATTCAAGTGCTAACCAATGACTCAGATCTGAATCACTCTGGAAAAAATCAACAAGCCTTTTGTGGACCACAATAGTCAAACGTGAGTTTGAGCAAGTTCCAGGAGTTGTTGATGGACAGGGAAGCCTGGCGTGCTGCAGTCCATGGGGTCGCAAAGAGTTGGACACGACTGAGCAACTGAACTTAACAGTCTACAACTCCAGATCTTGTAACCCCAGCTATTCTGCGAAGCTATTCTGTGGATTTGTAACAATTACACAATGGGCTTCCGTGGTGGCTCAGTGGTAAAGAATCTGCCTGCCAAAGCCAGAGACATGGGTTCAGTCCCTGGTTTGGGAAGATCCCCTGGAGAAGGAAATGGCAACCCACTTATTCTTGCCTTGGAAATCCCATGCACAGAGGAGCCTGGCAGGCTACAGTCCATTGGGTTGCAAAAGAGTTGGACACGACTTAGCAACTAAACTACAACAACAGAAAAGATTACACAATCCCAAGAAGATTCAAAAACATTATTACTGAAACCCTTAGAAGGAATCTAATTAAGTAGACCCATATTCTTAGGAAGGCATAAAAAGAAATATAGAAATAATATGAAATTAATTAAACCCAGTGCTGGTGTTTTAAAATAGGATGAGCATAAGTGTGGTAATGTAACGTGCAAGAATATTTGTGCATGTTTTCCTTGTTTAAAAAGTATCTGAAATACGTTAAGATAATCTGTCACACTAAGTATTTGAAATTAAGGGAATTTAATTAAGGCAGTAATCAGTACTTAAATAGATTGAGACAAATTGGTTTTCAAAATTACATTAACTACATATATTTTTAATGATGTGGGCACTAGCTGGGGATGTTCCAGGCACAGAAGACTCTTAGACATGATATTCACCATCAGCTTTCACTGTCCTTTGCTCAGCACAGGGCACACCAAGCCATAGACTTCCTCTTACTCCAAGCCCTGGACCAAGCCAATCACAGGGAATAGCTACACCAGCAGCACTGCCTGAAAACAACAGACATTCCAATGTTACCAGGAAACAGGATATGTTTTCTCTGTGACGGCATTTTTTCACACTTCCTTGATCCACTTAGAAACTGAAGTGACAAAATTTACATAAGCAGGGATGTCTGATGGTACTTGAAAACAGAAAAAAAGAAATCATCACAAATACCAAAATAAACTTCTGTTCCTTTCTTTTTTTCGGTAAATTCAACAGAACCCAGAATTTCAAACATGGTTAGAGGTGCACCCACCCATTTAGACGTTCATCGGAATCCATTACTTCGGTTCACTCATCATTAAGAGGGGTCTGTATATAAGCTCACAGACTGAAAACTCAGTAAAAATTGTTAGCAATTCAAACAGTGTTGGAGGCTCCAAAAGTCACGGTTTGACCTACAATTTTAGCTTGGAGCTATGTAAAATCCAGACAACTGTCTCCCAAACTCACAGCAGTGGATTTGAAACAGCACAACTTAATTCTGTTAAGGTTGGCACTCACTGCAAGCAAATTCATTGGGGCCGAAAACTGTCCCTTTGAATCAACCATTTTCTGACGAGCGGCATTTTACTGGGTTCAGAGGGTGATCTCTACTTCACTCCACACTCTTTATGAAGGCAAACACCAGAAAAAGAACCGGCTTCCATCATGATCTCCTGACATTCATAAAAGGCATATCCATGCCAGATTCAATGCAAAACTGAAAGCAACACAATCCTGACACGGAAACAACCTCTTCCATCTGTTTTCCCCTCATCTGTGACCCAGTGAGGGCCTCGTGGCTTTGTCTTACTCAGACAAAAGTCTTCTTCTCTCAAAATCTGCTCCCAATTAAAAAGCAATCCTCAGTCATTCACAAGTCTTTGAACACTTAAAATCAGAGTACCACTTCTCCCTGGGTTATTTGAACGTTAAGCATTATAGGATAAAAAGCTTCGTCCACTGTAAAGAATTGGTGAATGGGGAATGAAGGGGGAGAGGATAGGAGAAATTTCTAATGCCACTAGAATCGTAATTCTTAAGTTGCTTTCATCTCTAACCTAAACCTGCAAGACCTAAAAGCATGCTGTCCTCTCTTTGGTTGTAGCCTCCTCTTTTCTCCTCTGTGTGTACGAGTGTGTATAGCAGTGACAGTGTGAATGACTACATGGAACAACAACAAAAAAAAACAGAATGCACTCTCTGTATGTATATAACGGGATATATGCCCGAGAGTCCTTTCACTTACAACTGTATTTTATTAGAACCAACATCTTGCCTAAGATCACCTTCAGAACATTAGCAAATATATAGGCAAGCATGCCACCCTTATTACCCATACTACTCGGAGGGCTTCCCTGGTGGCTCAGTGCTAAAGAATTTGCCTGTCACTGCAGAAGACTCAGGTTCGATCCTCGAGTTGGGAAGATCCCCTGGAGAAGGAAAGGACAACCCACTCTGGTATTTTTGCCTGGGAAATCCTGTGGACAGAGGAGCCTTGCAGGCTTCAGTCCATGGGGTTGCAAAGACTCGGACAGGACTTCGCAAATAACTACAACAAATGTCTCAGAACAAATCACTTCAATTGCCTGGGTCTCGGTCTTCTCATCTGACACAGCTGGAGCAAACGACTCTTCAGGCCTTTGACAGCTCAACCTTTCCATTACAAACTCCAGACAGCAACTTACTGCTGGAGGTTGTTTTTGTTCAGTCGCTCAGTTGTATCTGACTCTGTGACCCTCTGTGACCCCATGGACTTCAGCATACCAGTCTTCCCTGTCCTTCACCATACCCCAAAGCCTGCTCAAACTCACGTCCATTGAGCTGGTGATGCCATCCAACCATCTCATCCTCTGTCACCTCCCCCTTCTCCTCCTGCCTTCAATCTTTCCCAGCATCAGGGTTTTTTCCAATGAGTCAGCTCTTCGCATGAGGTGGCCAAAGTATTGGAGTTTCAGCTTCAGCATCAGTCCTTCCAATGACTATTCAGGGCTGATGTCCTTTAGGATGGACTGGTTTGATCTTCTTGCGGTCCAAGGGACTCTCAAGAGTCTTCTCAAGCACCACAATTCAAATTCCAGCAACATCAATTCTCTGGCACTCAGCGTTCTTTATGGTCCAAATCTCACATCTGTACATGACTACTAGAAAAACCATAGCTTTGACTATATGGGTATTTGTCGGCAAAGTGATGCTTCTGCTTTTTGATACACTGTCTAGGTTTGTCATAGCTTTCCTTCCAAAGAGCAAGCATCTTTTAATTTCTGGCTGCAGTCACTGTCCACAGTGGCTTTGTAGCCCAAGAAAATAAAATCTGTTACCATTTCCACTTTTTCCCCTTTGCTATAAATTACTATTAATATTCACTGCTGGTAAATGATTTTAAGTAGAACAACTACAAAGATAAGACCAGACACATAAATTCACTTCTCTGTGCTTCATTTTACCTTTTCTTTCTCTTGGGATTTTAGGATTTAGAGAGGAGGCAGGCTCATACCAGGAACACCTCTCCTGAGAGCTCCAGCCTCCGTGGATCTTCCTTAACTCTCTAGTCCTGGCATTGTCTCAGTGACAGCGTCCGGGGCCTCTTGGCTGAGGGGTTGGTTATGAGCAAGCAGCACACGGCAGCAGTCACACTGTGGGACACTGGTAACCCCAGTCCTGTCTACTAAATGCTAGTCATGTCCCTGTGTCACGGTCATTGTCGCAACCAAAAATGCCCGCAGTAAGAACCACACCTGTTTAGACTGTACCTCATAACCTGTCACTTAAATACATGCCGTCCAATGTGTTTTCATATAAGCTACTATGGAATTTGTTCTCATGCATTTGGTTTATCTGCTGGGGTGGGAGGAGGCGTTTGTCTTGCTCTGTTGCTCATGTATTTTTATTTCTACAACCAGACTGCAAACACCTGAGCAGAGAAACCACACCTTCCATTTTTTTCATATTCTCAGAGCTCAAAAGACAGCAGGAAATGGGTACTCTGATAATAGTTATTCAGAGATGGATTGTTTTCCTTATTGTTTCCTTTTTTCTTAGTTTAAGCCTTCCCTTTTAACTAAACATAGGCCATTTCACGGAGAAGGCAATGGCACCCCACTCCAGTACTCTTGCCTGGAAAATCCCATGGACGGAGGAGCCTGGTAGGCTGCAGTCCATGGGGTCGCTAGGAGTTGGACACGACTAAGCGACTTCACTTTGACTTTTCACTTTCATGCATTGGAGAAGGAAATGGCAACCCCCTCCAGTGTTCTTGCCTGGAGAATCCCATGGACAGAGGAGCCTGGTGAGCTGCCATCTATGGGGTCGCACAGAGTCGGTCAGGACTGAAGCGACTTAGCAGCAGCAGCAGCAGGCCATTTCAAAAATGAGTCCTAAGAAACTACGTACAGTACAGTGAGGTACCTTCTGAGACCAGTTCTTCCCCTGTCAATGAAAAGGCTTCACCAGCCGTTCCCACTAGCCAGAATTCTGTTACTGGAATTTAACTTTAAAATGCTTTTTTTTCTACTGACTGGTTTCTTTGGGGTCTGACCTAATTTCATTCAGTCTGAATCTGTCAGCTAATGGACACGGCTGAATGGAGAACTCTTGAGGACATCACATTCCTTTATGCCACTTCAGTGACTGTAGTCTCGTTACGTCCTGCCTGGGCTTCAGTGCTTATCACCAAGAGACTCAATCCTGGTTTTCCTGATTGTATTATGAAATATGTAGGTAGTCTTCCCAGGAGTTTAAACTTCAATATGCATTACTAAAATGATTTTATTGAGTTGCTTTCCCTTCTGGTATAATTATACACTTGATTTAAATGTAAGAGATTCAGTTTGCTTAAAGGCTGGCATAGACAGAAGCATGTATTTACTGACCTCTAGGTTCTTTATTTTATACTATTTCTACACTAAAAACTAACTAGCCCCAAAAGGTCAAAAGAAGAAAGAAGAAGACATTTGAAATTTTCTGACTCCCACTTGATATCCAATATGATATGCTGGTTAAAATTCCATGATTTCATAATGACAAATCTAACATGAGGTTGAATGAACACTCACAGTAAGGGCTGAAATGCCCTCTCTGCTGTTAGTTGTTGTCTGTTTTTTGGAATGTGGTTATTTTGGGTGATCAGGATTTCATCTGGAATAGTCTTTACCCCTGGCTGCCCTCAGAACGCCAGCACAGACATCACCCAGGATCACAGGCCCCGCCCTTACCTCAGTCCTCCCGAACTGGAACCTACATTTTAACAAGACACCCAGGGGATCTGTGTGGACATTAAAGTCAGGTGCAATGCTCTAACGCATGGAAGAATAGTAAAGTCTGCAGCTACGGTCAAATAAAGAACTGAGATTGTGAAAGAAGTCAAGCTTTAGAGAGGCAAAATCTGTTTCAGTCTTTGTGTACAAAATAAGTGATAATCATTTCAACATTCCTTGGGTAGCATTTTTGCTCAAGCTTCCCAACAGATATCATGGTAATTTCAGCTAATTCCTTTATATAATTTTGAACTCTGAAGACAAATTCTCCAATAAGATACACCCAATATATACATGAATTTTTAAAAAGCAATGGGATTGGAGCATGTGAGGAGTAGAGAAGACTACACATAGATTATAAGAACACAAGTAACATTACTTCCTGTGTAGAAACTTATGGAATTATGTGTTTCTAATGCAGAAGCCATTGTTTTGCTCTGCTGCTGCTGCTAAGTCGCTTCAGTCGTGTCTGACTCTGTGTGACCCTATAGACGGCAGCCCACCAGGCTCCCCGTCCCTGGGATTCTCCAGGCAAGAACACTGGAGTAGGTTGCCATTTCCTTCTCCAATGCATGAAAGTGCAAAGTGAAAGTGAAGTCGCTCAGTCGTTCCTGACTCTTAGTGACCCCATGGACTGCAGCCTACCAGGCTCCTCTGTCCATGGATTTTCCAGGCAAGAGTACTGGAGTGGGGTGCCATTGCCTTCTCCAAGTTTTTCTCTGGGCCACTATTATCTGTGAAAAAAATTACCACGTAAGTATTCTAAGGAGAATTGAATAGAGAATTTCACTTTATTCTTTATCTACCAGAGTTTATGTGGTAACTTTGAAAAGAAAAAAAAAGAATTCAAAGGAAGTCACTTCAGGATCCAGAAATGAAATTTTAAAAGGCACTTACATATACGAACCGTGCCATGTACTATAAAACAGGTTAAAAAAAAAGCCCTCTGCCTATGAGACGTAACTGTTCATTTCCTGCCCTAGTCTAGACAAAGGACTGGAACCCCTACTCCCAAACAGAAGGACGGGCAATTCTCTGCAAGTCTGGGCCTCTTTCCTAACTATTTCCAGTAAAAACTTGCTAAATATCTCCAAAAGGCCCAGAGGGGGAAAGGAGATGATGTGTGAATTTTCTGCTTCCCACCTGACAACCGTAATTATATGCTGGTTAAAATTCCATCAAGGGGCTTCCCTGGTGGTCCAGCGGTTAAGAATCTGCCTTGCGATGCGAGAGACACAGGTTTGATCTCTGCTCTGGGAAGATCCCACATGCCACAGGGCACCTGAGGGCCGGCGCTGCAGCTACTGAGCCAGAGCCCATGAGCCACAACAACTGAAGCCACTCTCCTGGACCTTGTGTCCGCCACAAGAGAAGCCATGGCAAGAACCCCGCACGCCGCTGTGGAGAGGGACCTCTGCTGCAGCGAGAGAAAGCCCACGTGCAGCAACAAAGACCCACCAAAGCCCTAAAAATAATAAACAGATCTTTTAAAAAATTCCATCATGAAAAAAAGGGAGCCATGGGTGTGACGGTCACATCATAAGCCACATGAACACAGGGTGTTGGGAGGTGAAATGTTAGCATCGACATCTTTATTGCTTCCCCCTTCCCATCTAGAGCCAGAGGGCTCAGAAATGGACACATGAAATGAGAATGCGCATGCACGAAACAGGAGTGGCTTTACTGAGACTCCACAAAGCAAAAGCCTATTCTAACCCACAGAACTCCCACAGCTGCAGTGGGGAACTGGAATACCCACCCTCGACCCAACAGGAGACTTGAGCTACAGAACACGGCTCACACGGCATGGCTAATTAGTTGCTTCACTGAGACACTACTCCCTTACAGCTCTTACTCTAGAAAAAAGTCTGTTCCTGCAAATAGGGACTTTTCCTCACCTCTCTCATAGAATTTACAGGTTTAAATAGAGCTTTTCTCTTTATTAGGTTTTGTTTGGGGTCCTACCTGAGAAGGACAAACCAGGCTGTGTTTTCAAAGGACCCCATACCATGCAGAGGTACAAAATAACCCAGGGAGGGGCGCTGACTAATACTGGGGCAATGTTAAAATGTTGTTCATGTCAGAAGCACTACCAACCAATAAAGAGACCAGGCTGAACTCAGAGTCGTAGATGTTTAAAATCAATAACATGGTCAGACTGCTTTCTGTACACATATGCTTAGCATTTGAGGGGGTTTTTTTGTTTGTTTTTTTAACATCATGAGGACAAGAGAAACTGTCGTGTGTCTCAAAGGCTGTGAAAACAAGAGTCTCAATGCCTTCTGAATTCTGTTCCTAGCCTCACTGCACCACCCACAGCTTCTTTGTACTAAACTAGCCTAGTTCTTCCTTCATGTTTAAACGTTTCAAATATCTGTAGCTCACTATTCTGTCCCTCATGCAAGATAAAGCATCCAGAAGGTAAAATAACATTAAAAATATAAAGCTGAAACGAGACACTACTGCAGGTACTTACTGATCCATCAGGACCTGAATTTCTTTCCCCTGGTAACCATATGAACAGCATTTAAAAATAAAGATTATAAATATGTTTAAATTCCTTCCCTGAAGGAGAAATAAAATTGTGTACTTTCTTCTTACTCTCAAACAGATGGCTGTATAAATAAACACAACTTCTATCTCCTCAACTATGATAACCATTTTTTTTAATAACATCTAAATGTATTATTAATGCTTGGGAAATAACAGTGATCAATGTCGAGAGTGATGCTAGAAAGTTTAGAAGTTTAATGGTTTTATTCTAATAAAATAAATCTAGATGCAAACCTCACCAAAGAATTCAGAAATATATAGGGCACCACTCAATATAGAATTGACTTCTGAAGCTCTTAAAATTTTCAGAGAATCATATATGGGTCACTAACCACACAGAGCTCATGAAGAGAAACATAGGGAACAATGAACCTCTGGGCAGAAAATGGAAGTATCTCTCAATGTAGCTTTAACAGCTGGCCCATCTTTTGTAAAGAACTAAAATTTCGACAATAATAAATTCGACAGCAATCCATTAATAATGAAGTCCTGACTGCTTTCATGAAGACTGGTTCTGTAAACCTTTCCCATGACTGACAAAATTCAATAGTGAATCCTAACTGAGATATTCAAGGTGAATAGAGCAGAACAGTGGGATATACACGCCCTGCTGTTTGGCTGCCACCTGAAAACAAGCCCCAGTGCTTCCAGGAACATTTCACTGTCAGCTTTGTATTTTTAGCAAGATCTCATTTAGCTATGGAATAAGCCACTGGAGCAAATTTGTATCAGTTGGGTCAAAGAGGAAATGTACAGAACATATAATCCTTCCCAAACCTGCCAGGTTGTAACTAGAATACTGAAGACTTTTTTCTTTTATTCACCTTTTATACCCAAACCCAATAACATTAAGAAACTGTCACATATGCCCAATAAACTAGCAAACTGGAGAAGGATCTTGGGCAAGATTTGATATAAATTGATAGAAAAGAGAGATGGAGATCAAGGATTTCTAGATGACCATAACAATGATAATGAAGGCTACTGTGTGTGCTCAGTCATGTCTGATGTCTGACTCTTTGTGACCCTATGGACTGTAGCCCGCCAGGCTCCTCTGTCCATGGGATTCTCCAGGCAAGAATACTGGAGTGGGTTGCCATTTCCTCCTCCAGGGGATCTTCCTGACCCAGGGATTGAACACATGTCTCTTGTGTGTCTGCGTCAGTAGGCAGATTCTTTACCACTGAGCCATCTGGGATGATGGCTATTATTAAACTCTTTTTAAATGAGATAGTATTTTAAAAGTTTCATAAGTAGTTTCTCAATTAATCTCTACAACACCCTCAAGAGGTACAATTATCATCCCAGTTTCACAGATGATTAAATTGAGGCCCACAAGAGTTACCTAACATGTCCAAGACCACACAGAGCATGCACAGGAAACGGGAATTATTTCAGGGCTTTGACTGTGAAGCCCAAGCTCTTGACCACCAGGTTATCTTCCTTACATGTCCCTTGGGACTTAGATCCTGAGAGAAATAAGGAAAGCACAGATCTGACCTGCCACACTTCTCTCACTATTTCTCCTGATACAAAAGAAAAGTGCTTTTAGAACTGAGCAAAGTAACTGCTCTGTGCTTTGAGGTTTTCCAACCCATCCTTGCCACCTCCTCATCACTTCCACCCTGTAAATTTAACATGCTTTTGACTAATCTGGCTCTCAATCTTATCAAAAGTTGATCCTCATATCAAAAGTCAAGGCTGAAAATCAAAGTATTAGGGTGTATGTGGGTGGGGGCAGAAAGCAAAAGATTTATTAAGAAGGACAGACTGATGGGGAAGATGGGAAGGCTCAGGCCTCTTCCCATATATGCTTGTGTTTCCTGAAGTGACAGTGTTAGTTGCTCAGTTGAGTCTGCCTCTTGGTGACCCTATGGGCTGTAGCCTCTGTCCATTGGATTCTCCAGGCAAGGATACTGGAGTGGGTTGCCATTCCTCTCTCCAGGAGATCTTCCTGACGCGGGGATCGAACCCAAGGCTCCCACATTGCAGGCAGATTCTTTACTATCTGAGCCACCAGGGAAGCCCTGTGTTTCCTGAAGAGTATGTTAAAGGCATGGATATAGTGTTGATTGAACCCATCTAAGAATCATCATATTGGTCAATGGTAGATAAACAGAGACTCTAGAGCCTTAACTCGGCTTTCTAAAAAAGATCTACGAGAAAGTCATTTAGATTTAATAGTAGCATCAGGAAGAAATGTGAGAAGGAGAATGCCACACTGATGAAGCCAGGCTGACCTCATCCAATGGAAATCTGCTTAATGGGCATGACTCTTGTCCCCTTTCTCATTGTCCTCTAACTCAGAGATCTGTGATTTGGGGGCTGGGTGTACACTGAGAACAGCACTGGGGAGTGGGAGAAGACTTGCGGTGGGCATCGAGAGATGAGTGCAGTCTCACCCTCCAACTGGCCAGATGAAACGAAGATGAGTCAACTGGTTAAAGGACTGACTGCTGAAGTACCTCCCAGTTCTAAGAGTCTCTGGTTCTGCAAGAGGATCTCAACATGATCAGCCTTTGCTTATAAAGTTTTTATTTAACAGACTAGAAGCAGAGTGGGTAAAATCTGAATGTTCACAATGACAAAACCCACAGTCCAGCCTTCCGCTATATATTTCAGATGACAGTTGCTTTCTATAAGCAAAAAATTCACATGAAAATCTCACTAGCCCAATTACCATGCTCAACTACCAGGCCATGTAAAGAATCCAAATGAATATATCCTTGGATCATTCCTTAGATCAGTGCATTTCTATTCCTCAATCCTACACTGCTTTTTAGTATTTCTAAATTATCCATATTTATTAGATGTCCATAGAAGTCGATATGGGAACTTGCTTTATTGAAATTATATGGGGGGGGGGGGCGGCGGGGAGACTGCTGTCTTTTCCATATTAAAAAAAATTAAAGCATACATTAAAAAGGAATGAAATTCTGATATACGGTATAACATGGATGAACCCTGAAAACACATTGGATAAAATAAACTAAACACAAAAGGACAAATACTTTATGATGCCACTTGATATGATATGACATACCAAGAAAAGGCAAATTCATAGACACAGATGTAGACTAGAAATTACCAAAGGCTGGAGACAGAGACTGGGGAGTTATCACTTAATCGACACAGAACATCTATTAGGGATGATGGAAAGTTCTGCACTTGGACAGCAATGATGATAGCAAAACATTGGAAATGTACTCAGGCCAATAAATTACATACCTAAAAATGGTTAAAATGGAAAATTTTGTGCTACATATATTTTTCACCACAATTTTTTAAATGCAAAAAAATGAAAGTATATAGTGTATGTTTCATAACTGCCCCAAATGAAAAAATTTAAAAACGTCTCCTTGAACTATTTTAAGGAGTAGATTGTAAGTTTCCTGAGGACAGGGACTAGCTATGTCTCAGCAGTTACACTGCTACTCAGTAGACTCTCCGTAAATGCTTGTTTAATAAACAAATGATTAAAAGATATAAATAGAGGACAATTCTAAGTAGGAAAATACAAAAAGCATCAAATTTACTTATTCATGAGAGAGTATAATGGGGCATATTGCTGAGAAAAATACCAAAGCTACGATCCCTAAGCTCCTTCAGGGAAGGCAGTATATCTATCTCATCTTTACTCCCTTCACAGCACATCTCAGGATGCCTCATAGAGTAAATGGCTGATAAATGTTTGCAGAATGAGGAATTTAAAAAAAACTGATAGGAAAATCAATCTTATTAACTGCTCTACTATTCTCCTTTTAAAAAATTACTTTTTGCAAACGTACAACTCCTGCCACAGGACAAAAAAAAGAAACCTCATAGCTTACAAAAAGCGAAGGTAAAATATAAATAACTCGAAGATATCACTCTCAGGAAAAGAAACAGCAAACACAGTCACATCATGTTCTGAGCAGAAAAAAAAAGTTGTTTTCTTTTTTTTTAAAGGAACAACTAAAGTATAGAAAAGACAGCTTGTATAGTTCATCTCCATTTTTTAGGAAAAAATAAATGGTCAAAAATAACAGAAAATTTTAACTATCTTTGGAAGAAAATCCAAATATTCCTTGCCAAAAATTAACGTCTGACCTTTACAATAAATAGTTGAGTGAATACAGAAGACTATTTAAGGTCCCCCTTAAAAAAATTCTAGTGAACCCAAACATTATCACTAATTCTCTCAACTAGCCTATCAAGTAATCAAGTGTTCTTTCTTAGAAATACTTATGTCACAAAATTACCTACAACGGGCTTATGACCAACATGCCACACCAAGTTACTGATGATTTTCTCAACTAATATTCACTATCATCATCATTTACATTTTACATGAAGTACTCAGTTAAAGTATACATAAGGAGAACATTTTTAAAGCCAAAAAATTCAAATGCTGACATCCTTAACATCCAGTACCTATACAACAGTCGGAACCTTATAAAATCACCAGAACCGTGTAATGTAGTAGTCTCACTTTGAACAATATTAAAACATGTCTTTCAACTTCAACCACCCCCACCCCTAAGACAAGGTGCCCATTAACAAACAGAAATAGGAATTCGACCTCTGCAGAGATCACGGTTTATTACATTTCTGTCTCTCAGCTGTTATCTTCTCCCCAAGCAGGTGGGCATCATTTTGGAGGCACCTCTCTGCTGCCTGGACCTTCATGCCTGCAGGAGTTCTCCATTAGCATCCAGAATGCTAACAGTCCACTCTTAGAGTCAGCACTTCAAGCAGAGCTGCATGAAGGATGCCCACTTCTGTACATGAAAGCACAACCACCCCAGGTGGGAAGATGCAAAATACCAGCGCACTGACCTCTGCCAGGCAGCAAACACTTAAAGCAGGTGCATTTCCGTGCTCCAGAAGGGAGGGGGGAGGAGCAGGGAGGAAGCCCCAGATGCCTAATATATTAGAGGTGTTTATTGCACTCAGAGCCATTCCAGCTAATTCATGGACATCAGTTTATCCAATGAGAAAAGTGGTCTCCCGTCCTTCACCAGCTCGACTCAGAGGGCATTCAGCCAAGCATAGCCGGGCAAAACAATCTGTAAGATCTCTTTAAGCTATAATAAATAAGATGAGTTTCAGAAGAAATAACATTCAGCTCTGGCAAAGAAGCACAGTCGCAAACCTTTTCCTCATCTTATCGCTGCTTCTGGTGTTTACAAAGTACAAGCAGTAGCCTCGGAAACCTCAAGAGACTCTGCCGTTGGTAACCTCCTGTCAGATCTTTAGCTTAAATAGCCCCTGGATCAACCTGTGATGGGTTTTGGCAGTTAAATAGAAGGGAGTGAGTAAAATGACATGCACAAAATGAATCCTTTTCAAGTTGTAAATGAGTGAGTCAGGATTCAGACTTGCTGAGATGCTCCAAATTAAACCCCCTGCTCTAATTTTAAGCATGCTCCGTCTTACCGTTTCGCTGTTGTCTCTCTCAGGCTCGAATCACCTGGAACTCTTTAGCATGTCTCTAGCAATGTGTTTGCACCAGGCCAGGCTCATACAGCAACTGAATTCACATCTTTCTGCACTAGCAAGCTGAAATGGTACGGCCGTACTACAACCAAGAAAGGGGGAAGCAAAAGCAGGGGAAAGAAAAAAAAAAAAAAAAACACCCAGAAATACCTAGAGAAGCTAATCTCCAAGGAAGAAGACCAAAAATGGTTCAGGAGAACACAAAGGACATGCTCACATTCAGGATCAATAGCTTTAACACTTTAATTTTTTTTCCCAAAAGAATCTCTCTTTTTTTTTCCTCTAAACACGATGGACTTGCCTGTGGAGTTCCCAGGAAGACAGAGTAATCCGGGCTCTGCAGCAGCATTGCAGCCAAAGTAACCGTGCATATTCTGTCCAGGCAATTCACAAGACACTGTCTCTTCAGAAAGATATTGATTTGCAATGCAGGGCTGCCTCAAAAGAATGGGAGCCAAACAGATAATGGTGATTGCATAGGAGGAAAAACATTTAATCAAGGGGATGCACCTCATCATGCTCGATTCAATTTTTTAAAAGCACTGGAGCCAGCCAGCAAGTGTCTTGAGTGACAAACCCATTAAATAGTAATCTGAGGTACTAGAGAAGGCCAAGTTTAGGCTGCCATCATTTGCATTTGTGCTGCAAAAGCCACTAAAACGTTTAATGTATCTATTGCATAGATTTCTCATTTGCAAATGGGGCATGATGAGAACTCTAAAATAACCATGCACCAAATATGAGAGGTTAAAAAAAAAAATGCACAGGTGTAGCATTTACGGAACCAAAGTGATAAAATACATAGTAATGAGCCTGCAGAATTCTTGATGGGAGTTACAGCTCATATGACCCTCAAAAGTAAAATATCAACACAAACCAGATCTCACAATCCTTAGGCTAATTGTGTCAAGTCATGCCACACAGTTCTGGGTGGCCAGAAAAGATCCCAAACTGCCACTCTCATAGCGACCCCTACAGGAGAGAGACCGATCTACAACTCACCCTTGTTTCAAGATATCTCCTATCCTCAGAAGACAGAATTGCAAAAGGGCAAAAAAGTAGATTAGGACACAGCCAAGAAATACATTAGGCAACAAATCAAAAAAGTCAGGCATGACATCTGACCTCATAGACATTCACTTAATTAAGAAATTAAAGGACAAGAAGAGGTAACAGCAATGTCAAATATTTCCATAGCTCCCAGGACTAGTGCACACGTATCAGTAACCTCAGGGGGAGAGTAGCACTGAAATATATGCAATGCCATGTGCAGACTAGAGGCTGATGGGAAGCTGCTCTCCAGCACAGGGAACCTGTGCTCTGTGACGACCGAGACGGGTGGGAGGGAGGCTCAAGGGGGAGGGGACCCACATATACTTGTGGCTGATTCCTGTTGTACGGCAGAAGCCAACACAACGTTGTAAACCAATTATCCTCCCATTAAAAATAAATTAAGAAAAAGAAATCCCAAGGGAAAGTGCTTTCCCTTTACATGCTAACTGGTTCAAAGGAATCATCTCCCGCATCCGCTATTCGCAAACCATCCTCATCCTCGTCCTCCTCAGTGACAATGGGAAGACACTGAACTATTTTTCTGCAAAACCAAAGCTCATCCAAAAATCTTACGAAAAGTTCTTCAAACACAAATAGTATGTAGCCTGCTCTTCACAAAAGCCAGGACAGAAAGTTATCTCCTTAATATGGGAAAACTATCGAGTTATATGCACTTTGCTTCTGTGCAGCAGACTTCATTTCAACAAGTCTCTCAAGAATCTGGAGCTGTGTTTGTGACTGCTCAAGCTCCAGCCCACAAAGACTCTCCTTTTTCAGGACCAACAACATTTACTTGAATCATTTAAGCCTTTGAATCATTAACCATATGCTGTCTCATCAAACTCTCCTATAGTACTGGTGTTTCCCCTATGAAGGCCATTGAGGAACAAATTCACATTAATTCCATCTTTCTTTTTTTTTTAACTCCTCCATAGCATGCTAACACACTGCTACACATCTAGCAAATTTTAAATTAAAAATTTTAAGAATTAGTGAATTTCCCAACTCCATATTTTAAGGCTTAGATAATCTCCTCTCACATCAGAAGTGTTAGCTTTAGTTTCTTCACTTAAGTAGTGCCTATGTGTTTTTCTTTCTAGAGAGTTGGTAGATAAGGGCATGTACAGTGTTTGTGTTCACTAAACTATTCTGTATAAAACACAAGAAACTTAACACAATAATCTTCTGCTTTATTCTTTCATTTATTCATTCAACGAATAGGCACCGATGCACCCAGCGATGAGCAGCCATGCTCTCTGCAATCAAAGACTCCTCCTGACTTGGGTGGGTCCTCAGGTAGCTCCTCCTCAGAGCCCTCCTGGGGCTCCCCTCTTGCACTGGTGCCCCCTCAGCCCAGCACACGCACTGTTCTTGCTTCACTATCTAAATTATTTGTTTGTCTTCCTCCCCTACTAGAACACAAACTACTCAAGAGCCTGGAATTCTACTCATTGGCTCTCCTGTGTTTTCCTAGCCCCTAAAACAGCCTCCGCACTTGTTACATCAATCAATATCAGGAGGATCTGCTGACGCCAGTAGTTCAAGCCAACTCTGTGGACTCCTGTAGAGTGGAAATGGATGGGGAAGCTTGAGAGGTGTGTGGGGGAAAGAAGTGTCACCAAATATATACAGGTAAATAAGAAGCTTGGCCATGTAACAAAAGTAAGGAGAGAGGCTGAAGGTGAAGCCGTGGAAAATTAATCAGTATGCTCATGTTTTATAGGAAGGATTCGCTATCTACTGCTATGAAGACTATCTTTATTAGGGGACACTGAGGTGTATATTGGAGAAGGAAATGGCAACCCACTCCAGTGTTCTTGCCTGGAGAATCCCAGGGACGGGGGAGCCTGGTGGGCTGCCCTCTATGGGGTCATGCAGAGTCAGACACGACTGAAGCGACTTAGGAGTTAGCAGAGGTGTATATATCAAACCACACCACAGAAGAGCGTTAGTAGAAATTAAGATAAAGGGTCTGTCTTCAAAGAGAAGAGACAAAAGTCTTATGTAAAAACACCATCTCAGTGGACACAGAGGAAAAGATGGGAAAGAAACCAACAAAAATACTGTACTAACATCTGCTTTGGTCATATTTACAAGTAAACAAAACTTGATCTCTTGAAATGCCTGCCTTTATGAAAAAAAATTTTTTTAATTCTAAAAAGTACTATGCACTTCTATAACATTTTAAATATCACATAATAAACCAAAACTAATCTTCAATTGATGATGGGGTCAATTATGAACCAGTGACAGCCAGCAGGTTTTAACAGCAAGTATACAGGGCCACTGCCTCCTGATCTCAATAATCGATATTTGTGAGCTCCTCTGCTTCACTGAGACACTTCATCCTTTCTTTGCCATTAAGCTTTCCTTCTTACAGCTGTAATTGTGCCACTTCCTTCTAACACCACCACACCCTCCTCAGTCCTGCCACAGATTCTTCAACCATCCCTGTGCTGAGCAGCTTAGATAAACAGGCTTGTTAGAACACCGAGTGAACAGAGGTCTGAGTCAAAGGGTATGTTCAAAGCAGAACTAGGAACCTTCTCCTGAGTGGAGAAATATTAGCTCGGGCATCCACTGACCACAGGCTTTACCATATAGGCTTTGTGGTAGTTCTCATCTGTGCAGAAACTCTTGCTTCGTATCAACTTATGTGGAGCTAGCTCAGACATATAAGGCTGCCAGATGTCTGATCTTCACGCAAGTAGGGCCATATAGGCAGATGGGACCAAAGAAGATTAAACCTGGAGAAAACAGGTACTTGGAAAAAGGGATGCAGAGGGGGTGAGGTGGGTGGGGGGTTGGGCGGGTAGAAAGTGTGTGTGTGTGTGTGTGTGTGTGTGCGCGTGCGTGTGCACCCACATGCTCAGTCATGTCTGACTCTTTGCACACACCCACATGCTCAGTCATGTCTGATTCTTTGCCACCCCATGGACTGTGGCCCATCAGGCCCCTCTGCCCACGGAATCTCCCAGGCAAGAATACTGTAGTGGGTTGCCATTTCCTATTCCAGGAGATCTTCCTGACCCAGGGATCGAACCCATGTCTCTTGCATCTCCTGCATTGGCAGACGGGTTCTTTACCACTGTGCCATCTGGAAAATCCAGAAAAAATGAATGGAGAAAGGTTTTTTAAAAAACTGAAAAAAGAAAACATTAAGGAAACTGTTTAAAGATTAGGAAAAGGGTTAAGAGAAAAAGGTTACTTTATGCATATAACTCTAATACAATGTCATTTACTTAATGAATTAATATCATTAAATACTTAGGTATAAAGAGGGGACACAGCTTATTTTGAAAAGTGATAGAGAAAAGATTGAAATTTCCCCCAAAAAGGTTCAATTTCAATTTTAATAGTTCCATGAAACAAATTTCTTTCTATTGTAAAGCTTTACAGCGAAATGTTCACATTATGATTGGTTTGCAAATGTTCAGGATATTTCAATAAACCTGTTTTTCCAGTGGTCATGTATGGATGTTAGAGTTGGACTGTGAAGAAAGCTGAGTGCCGAAGAATTGATGCTTTTGAACTGTGGTGTTGGAGAAGACTCTTGAGAGTCCCTTGGACTGCAAGGAGATCCAACCAGTCCATTCTGAAGGAGATCAGCCCTGGGATTTCTTTGGAAGGACTGATGCTGAAGCTGAAACTCCAATACTTTGGCCACCTCATGTGAAGGACTTATTGGAATAGACTCTGATGCTGGGAGGGATTGGGGGCAGGAGGAGAAGGGGACAACAGAGGATGAGATGGCTGGATGGCATCACTCACTCGATGGACATGAGTTTGGGTGAACTCCAGGAGTTGGTGATGGACAGGGAGGCCTGGCGTGCTGCGATTCATGGGGTCACAAAAGTCGGACACGACTGAGCAACTGAACTGAAGTGAACCCTTAACTTTTTAATAAGCCCTAAAAACTTTATGACTTAATACTTCTCCTCTGGTGTCAGTCATTACCTAATTCCCACATATTCATTGAAATGTTATTTATTTAAAATACTTTCTCAAATGAAGTAACTGACAAGGGATTAACCTCCAACATATACAAACAGGAGGCTTCTCTGGTGGCGCAGAAGGGAAAGAATCCGCCTGCAAAGCGAGAGACCCAGGTTCGATCCCTGGGTTGGGAAGATCCCCTAGAAAAGGGAATGGCAACCCACTCCAGTCTTCTTGACTGGAGAATCCTATGGACAGAGAAGCCTGGCAGGCCATAGTCCATAGGGTCACAAAGAGTCAGACATGACTGAGTGACTAGCACCCACATACAAATAGTTCATACAAGTCAATATCAAAAAACAAATAAATGCCCCAATCAAAAAATGGGCAGAAGATCTAAACAGATATTTCTCCAAAGGAGACATACAGATGGCCAAAAGGCACATGCAAAGATGCCCAACATCTCTAGTTATTAAGAATATGCAAATACAATGAAGTATCACCTCACAATGGTCAGAGTGGCCATCATCAAAAGTCTACAAATAATAAATGCTGGAGAGGATGTGGAGAAAACGGAACCCTGCTACACTGCTGGTGGGAATGTAAATTGGTACAGCCACTATGGAAAAGTATGAAGGTTCCTTAAAAAACTAAAAATAGAGCTACCATATGATCCTCCAATCTAACTCCTGAGCATATATCTGAAGAAAACTATAATCTGAAAAGACACACACATGCCAGTGTTCACTGCAGCGCTATTTACAATAGCCAAGATATACAAGCAAGCTAAATGTCCATCAACAGATGAACAGATAAAGATGTATGTTTATACAATGGAATACTACTCAGCCATAAAAATGAAACGCCATTTGCAGCAACACAGATGGATTTTGAGATTATCATACTAAGTGAAGCAAGCAAAGACAAATATCATATGGTACCACTTACATGTGTAATATGGAAAAAACTGATACGAGTGAATTTATATACAAAACAGAAATAGAGCCACAGACATAGAAAACAAACTTAGAGCTACCAAAAGGGAATGGGGGAGGGATAAATTAGGAGTTTGGAATCAACATATATACACTATTATATATAAAATAGATAAGCAACAAGGACCTACTGTGTATCACAGGGAACTATACTCAATATTTTGTAATAACCTCTAAGGGAAAAGAATCTGAAAAAAACAGATACATACATATGCATAACTGAACTGCTTTGCCGTACACCTGAAATAAGCACAACATTGTAAATCAACTAAATCTCAAAATACTGTGAAATTCCGGAGGAGTTTGAACTGAATGTTTAAAAGTCATTTCTTAACCACATACCAAAAACATCGACATGTCATTCATGGCATTTCATAGAAACTTTGCGATTTTCTCCTTGAGTGATAGTTGCTCAGTCATGCCTGACTCTTTGCAACCCCATGGACTGTAGCCTACCAGGCTCCTCTGTCCATGGAATTTTCTCCTTAATATTACACAATTTTGAATGTTTTCTAAATTCTGGAGGGAGAAAAATGAACCAATTTTATCAGTAAATTTGGATAATTCCATCAACCAATACATTTGTCCCTGAAAAGCATTGCATTCCGTTCAACTGCACCCTGAAAACAAGGTTATTTATTGGGAAAATAAGACTGAGAACAGACTATTCAAAACCCATGCACCTAGAGCACTAATAAAAAAAAAATAATAAATCCCTGGAGAAGGAAACTGCAACCCACTCCAGTATTCTTGCCTGGGAAATTCCATAGATGGAGGAGCCTACAGGGTTATAGTCCATGGGGTCACAAAGAGTGGGACGAAACTGAGCCACTGAGCGTGAGCATGGCTTCTCATGGAAGATGCACTGCTGTTGCTGCTGCTGCTGCTGCTAAGTCACTTCAGGCATGTCCGACTCTGTGCAACCCCATAGACGGCAGCCCACCAGGCTCCCCCATCCCTGGGGTTCTCCAGGCAAGAACACTGGAGTGGGTTGCCATTTCCTTCTCCAACGCACAAAAGTGAAAAGTGAAAGTGAAGTCGCTCAGTCGTGTCCGACTCTTAGTGACCCCATGGACTGCAGCCTACCAGGCTCCTCCGTCCATGGGATTTTCCAGGCAAGAGTACTGGAGTGGGGTGCCATTGCCTTCTCCGGGAAGATGCACTATTCTCCTGAAAACCAAAGCTATCAACCATCAGAGGATAACTTACCAAAGCTCTATAAATGGTCACAGGACATTCTTTACCATCACAATCTTTTTCAGGGAAACTGCTTGAATATTTTCCTAAGGACATTTCTGCATAACTGAAAATTCAGAGCTGATTGTAACAATGTCTATTCTAGGCTCTGTTTATGTGATTAGGTAGGATGCAGATCACTCTAACAGTGTAAAAGAAACAACCTTTCCTTTTTTCTCAATTTATTTACTTTTCTAATAGTTTGTTGCCAATAACATGTAAATTAATTATATAATTATTTTACATCTAAATTAATTATATAATTACATGTAATTTGACTTTTATAGATTCACTTACTGATTGTAATAATTTATAAAACTCTTATTTGACCAAGCAAAAAAAAAATCTTAACACAGGCACACAGGCTACATCCTGCTCCTCTCTGAATTCCCTACAGTGACGATATTAGGTCTTGAATACAACAGAGGCACTATCAATGTTTCTTGGCTAGAGATAAATCCTGTGCTGCTCTATGTGAACTGCAGAAAACAAGTCCAGGTGAAAACAATTCAGTTATGAACTTCATTCTAGGTTGAAAAAGTCCAAAAATAAAGCTAGAGCAGCAGAGCTTTAGGTTACGTTTGCTAAAAGCAGCATGGAAGGTAGAGAGTCAGGAATCTAAAAACAGAAACAGGCTACAATAATTAAGACAGGTTGGATTTTTGCCTGTATTTCAAAAATCTGAGGTCTGATTACAGTTCTGCTCCTATGCAAGGTTTTAGCCTAATCCTTTTTAGGGAACAATTTTCTTCCTTGCTGTATGTTATGCATTCCTGGGTGTGTGTCCTCAATTACCCTGGGTAACAACCTGTTATCGATAAAGGACAGAAATGGTAGGGACCTAACAGAAGCAGAAGATATTAAGAAGAAGTGAGAAGAATACACAGAAGAACTGTACAAAAAAGATCTTCACGACCCAGATCATCACGATGGTGTGATCACTGACCTAGAGCCAGACATCCTGGAATGTGAAGTCAAGTGGGCCTTAGAAAGCATCACTACGAACAAAGCTAGTGGAGGTGATGGAATTCCAGTTGAGCTATTTCAAATCCTGAAAGATGATGCTGTGAAAGTACTGCACTCAATATGCCAGCAAATTTGGACAACTCAGCACTGGCCACAGGACTGGAAAAGGTCAGTTTTCATTCCAATCCCAAAGTAAGACAATGCCAAAGAATGCTCAAACTACCGCACAATTGCACTCATCTCACACTCTAGTAAAGTAATGCTCAAAATTCTCCAAGCCAGGCTTCAGCAATACGTGAACCGTGAACTTCCAGATATTCAAGCTGGTTTTAGAAAAGGCAGAGGAACCAGAGATCAAATTGCCAACATGCGCTGGATCATAGAAAAAGCAAGAGAGTTCCAGAAAAACATCTATTTCTGTTTTATTGACTATGCCAAAGCCTTTGACTATGTGGATCACAATAAACTGTGGAAAATTCTGAAAGAGATGGGAATACCAGAACATCTGACCTGCCTCTTGAGAAACGTGTATGCAGGTCAGGAAGCAAAGGTTCGAACTGGACATGGAACAACAGACTGGTTCCAAATAGGAAAAGGAGTCCGTCAAGGCTGTATATTGTCATCCTGCTTATTTAACTTCTATGCAGAGTACATTATAAGAAACACTGGGCTGGAAGAAGCTCAAGCTGGAATCAAGATTGCCAGGAGAAATATCAATAACCTCAGACATGCAGATGACACCACCCTTATGGAAGAAAGTGAAGAGGAACTAAAAAGCCTCTTGATGAAAGTGAAAGTGGAGAGTGAAAAAGTTGGCTTAAAGCTCAACATTCAGAAAACGAAGATCACGGCATCCGGTCCCATCACTTCATGGGAAATAGATGGGGAAACAGTGGAAACAGTGTCAGACTTTATTTTTCTGGGCTCCAAAATCACTGCAGATGGTGACTGCAGCCATGAAATTAAAAGACGCTTACTCCTTGGAAGGAAAGTTATGACCAACCTAGATAGCATATTCAAAAGCAGAGTCATTACTTTGCCAACAAAGGTCCGTCTAGTCAAGGCTATGGTTTTTCCAGTAGTCATGTATGGATGTGAGAGTTGGACTGTGAAGAAAGTTGAGCGCTGAAGAATTGATGCTTTTGAACTGTGGTGTTGGAGAAGACTCTTGAGAGTCCCTTGGACTGCAAGGAGATCCAACCAGTCCATTCTAAAGGAGATCATCAGTCCTGGGTGTTCTTTGGAAGGACTGATGCTAAAGCTGAAACTCCAATACTTTGGCCACCTCATGCGAAGAGTTGATTCATTGGAAAAGACTGATGCTGGGAGGGATTGGGGGCAGGAGGAGAAGGGGACGACAGAGGATGAGATGGCTGGATGGCATCACTGACTCAATGGACATGAGTTTGAGTGAACTCTGGGAGTTGGTGACGGACAGGGAGACCTGGCGTGCTGCAATTCATGGGGTCGCAAACAGTCGGACACGACTGAGCGACTGAATTGAACTGAACAACCTATTTGCATCTCAGTCTTTGCTTCTCCTTTTCTAATCCCTGTCACATAAGACTTGTGTTTGTACTAAAACATATAAGGTTTTTACATAAATATACACATCTATGAACTTGATAATTATTCAGGTGATCTATAAAATGCACGGGCATCCCCATGGCCCAGTAGAATGTTCTCTATTAACACCCAAGCAGAAAGACAACAGGATTGTTGATGTGGTGTGAGATAAAGCAGAGGAATCCAGATGCAGAAGAGATTTTGTTATAACCACATTCACAAAAGAACAGTATTAGAGAGTTCCAAAAATGTAGAACGAATATGATCTGAGAAACGTGAATTAAATTACAAGACCGCAGTGGCCGACACAAAATCCTCAGGTAGAGGATTCAAGAAGAAAGGCTAAAGCATTGAGAAAAGATGTGAGGGTTTTTCTCCCTTCCTGGTGTCAAGATTCCAGTAAGGACAGATGCTACAGAGCCATAAGTATCAGAAGCTTCTTAAGGAACTAAGTCTTTCATCTTTCTCTCTCTGTCTCTCTCTTTCTCTCTCTCTTTTTAACTTCTCTAAGTTTTTGAGTTAACTATGAAGAGAGGAGAACAAATTTTCTAGTTCAGGGTTAAAAGTCAGCTTTCTTGCTTTTAAGGACTTTATCCAGCTTTCTAAAATTTCACTTGGTTAGAAAATCAGAAAAATCCCAAAATGAAGAAAAAACTTTCTTTAAAGAGCTTGCCAAACAGACTTACAGAAATAACTTTAAATTAAATTATATTTGGCATTCTTAAATCTAGAAATAACCCTGACTCAGGAACTCATATATACTTTCAAATATTAAAACAGAGTATTCATTAAGCAATCTGTCCTTTGTCTCATCTAGACACTTAAGAAATAAACTACCATTCGAGACCATGGGGAAAAAATGGAAAACGATGCTGTACCTTCAACAATAAACAGTCGTGATAATATAAAGACGACTAACTAAAGAAACTCACAACTGAAATGAAAACATGTTCCCTTGAGTAATCTAATTAACTGCTGTGGAAAATGTCTTAGTACTGATATTTGCCTTTTCAAGTTAGGACTGATACAATTTAGATCATTCTGAAACCACATGGACATCATCCTCAACCAAGAGAAAGCAAATCAAAGTGATCATTTATCTAAGGAGGAATCACCATGTCACTATCATATTACCACTCCAATCTCACTGGTGCAACAGAGAATAACGTTTGCTACAAATGTGCCTAAGTAGCAAGGATATTAACAACTCTGAAATGCTTTAACTTCCCCTTAAAATAGTGACTTCCCAGGAGCTGCAGTGGTAAAGAATCTGCCTGCCAATGCAGAAGATGCAAGAGAACCATGCTCACTCTCTGGTTACTGAAATAGCCTACTGAAATAGGCTGCTGTTGATGGCAGGAAAGGAGGGTTTAATAGCAGGAAAAGGTTTTAGCTATCTCATAAACCTACCATATATAATATTTCTATAAACTGCTACTAAATTATCATATATATTAAAATTACTTATTTATTCTTATAATTTACAGGGGAAATTATATAACTACCATAAGTCATGGAGCATGACCTATTACTAAGAAGTAGAACCAGAAGTTCTGAATGGCCAGCACATCTTTTCCCTTTGCCTGGAATGGATCTTCCCTGCTGCCACCCACCACAGTCTTGGGAGCGCTGTGCCCTGACTAGCAGCAGACAAGAGATCCCACTTGGGCCAGTCATTCTCTGGGACTTCTCCAACCAAAACTGAGCTGCACCTCACCTCTGCACCTCTGAGGGCAGCAAAGCAGAGAAAACACCAGCTTATAAGCAGCCAGTCTCAGTGTTTCCAGCCTGGTAAGAGAATCGGGACAGGGATGCTGAACTACCAAGTACTAAGAGTAAAGATGAGAGCAAGAGAGAGCACAGGTAACGTGGAACCCGTGATCCTAGCCCTTAAAGACCAGCCAGCTGGATGTCTGACTTTCTAAAGCCTGGCTGTCAAGTCCTTGTCTACTCTGTCACAATGAAGGCAATGGCACCCCACTCCAGCACTCCTGCCTGGAAAATCCCATGGATGGAGGAGCCTGGTGGGCTGCAGTCCATGGGGTTGCCAAGAGTGGGACACGACTGAGCGTCTTCACTTTCACTTTTCACTTTCATGCATTGGAAAAGGAAATGGCAACCCACTCCAATGTTCTTGCCTGGAGAATCCCAGGGACGGCGGGGCCTGGTGGGCTGCCGTCTATGGGGTCGCACAGAGTTGGACACGACTGAAGCGACTTAGCAGCAGCACCTTCCCAATAAATCTCATTTTTTTCTTTAGTGACTTCAAGTTGATTGTCAGTTCTTTGTAACCCAGAGTCTTGCGTCATTTCACACGATAATACACGTAGAAGGATGCAGAGCTACTGGATGTCAGAGCTAGAGCTGAGTAACAAGAGATGTGTTGCCTTAAACTCTAGGAAAAGAAGATTTAAGGCTGATGTTGACTTTAAGGCTGATGTTGATGGCAGGAAAGGAGGGTTTAATAGCAGGAAAAGGTTTTAGCTATCTCATAAACCTGCCATATATAATATTTCTATAAACTGCTACTAAATTATCATATATGTTGAAATTACTTATTTATTCTTATAATTTACAGGGGAACTTATATAACTACCATAAGTCATGGAGCATGACCTATTACTCAGTTATCTGTACCTGTAGGATACCTGAATGCCTGTACCAGTTACTGTACCCAGGCATCCAAGGTACCATAACAGCATAAATTCACATTCTAGGCACCTAAAGGGAAATAAACTGACTTACTTATAAATTGTTGGTACCCACACTAGCTAAGAAATGTCACAGGAATTATGAAAGGGAAATCAGTTTGTTATACCAACCCCAGGCATTAAAGATTTCTGGAAAGGAAAGAGGGTTATTAAAAATTAAAGAACTAACAGCAAGGGGATTTTGGAAAAAGCCACAAGAGTACACAAGGGACTGGTGGAGTCTGTAAAGAAAATGCTAAGATGTAAAGGAAACTACGTTTTCTGTATTTCATCAGGAAAGGATTTCTTTTTCTTAACTTGATATTAAGCATTCAAGATGAATGAATCTGCTGGTCTCACAGATACTTATACAAATATTAAATATAATACAAGTAACAATTGCCATAGAATAAGGAAAATAAAATATTAAGGGAGTTCAGAATGAGGGAGGGCTCACAACGAGGGAGCCTCTGAATGGGGCCAAGCAAAATTGGCAGATTTTCACTTACAGTCATCAAAATTCTGCATCCTAGAGTTACAAAGAATTTAATAGGTAAAATGGTGGGGAGAAGTGTACATCCAAACACTAGCAATGACCACTCCTAGCACAATAACTGTTATCAATATTTGGATGTAATTTGATCATTTAACAAAGACCCTTTGTAAAACCATAGGAGCACAGCTTAGAAGACTTGAACAACTTCCATGATTTGAACCCTCATGAACAATGGTTCTTTTCTCCCCTCTGGTGGAAGATTATCTGGATGGACTCCAGGGACTCCATGTACACGGCCTGACCATATGGTTCAAAGATGTGTTTTCTCCTAGTTACCCTGGACACAGAAAACCAAATTCTTTTTTCGTATTGCTTAAGGAAAACTGACCTTTGAAAACTGTTGCAACAGCAAGTCACAAGAAACTCAGGGAGCATCTTTATTTCTGATTCCTCTCTCCAATACTGATTCTAATTTAGGGTTGGTGGAATTTTACTTTTCACAAAACAAAGGCCAAACCTATCTACTTAGTTTTACCAGTTCTCCTCTGAAGCATCTGATTGCCTCAATTGTCACTGTTTCTCCTAATCATTGAAGGAAGGTTCAGTCCATATAAAAGTTCCTAAAAAAATAAAATAAAACAAAATAATTCCATTCACTCTTCTTGGATGACCCCATCACAATTAATCTCTTATAAAAGCACAGAGTAACTACAGGGCTTCAACCTGAAACTCCAATCCTTCGGCCACATGATGCGAAGAGCTGACTCATTTGAAAAGACCCTGATTTTGGGAAAGATTGAGGCCAGGAGGAAAAGGGGACGACAGAGGATGAGATGGTTGGATGGCATCACCGAGTCACTGGACATGAGTTTGGGTAAACTCTGGGAATTGGTGATAGACAGGGAGGCCTGGCATGCTGTGGTCCATGGGGTCACAAAGAGTCGGACACGACTGAGTGACTGAACTGAACTGAATTGCAGCACTTGCAGGACCACCTGATTTCAAGGAAATACAACCATGTAGCAGCCCACCTGGAAAATTCTTAAAGAGATGGCAATACCAGACCACTTGACCTGCCTCCTGAGTATCTGTACGCAGGTCAAGAAGCAACAGTTAGAACTAGACAGGGAACAACAGACTGGTTCCAAATTGGGAAAGGAGTAGATCGAGGCTGTATACTGTCACCCTGCTTATTTAACTTATATGCAGAGTACATCATGAGAAACGCTGGGCTGGAAGAAGCACAAGCTGGAATCAAGATTGCTGGGAGAAATATCAATAACCTCAGATATGCAGATGACACTACCCTTATGGCAGAAAGTGAAGAGGAACTAAAAAGCCTCTTGATGAACATGAAAGAGGAGAGTGAAAAAGTTGGCTTAAAGCTCAACATTCAGAAAACGAAGAGCATGGCATCCAGTCCCATCACTTCATGGAAAATAGATGGGGAAACGAAACAATGAGAGACTTTATTTTCTTGGGCTCCAAAATCACTGAAGATGGTGACTACAGCCATGAAATTAAAAGATGCTTGTTCCTTGGAAGAAAAGCTATGACCAACCTAGACAGCATATTAAAAAGCAGAGACATCACTTTGCCAACAAAGGTCCATCTAGTCAAGGCTATGGTTTTTCCAGTAGTCATGTATGGATGTGAAAGTTGGACTATAAAGAAAGCTGAGCGCAGAAGGATTGATGCTTTTGAACTGTGTTGGAGAAGACTCTTGAGAGTCCCTTGGACTGCAAGGAGATCCAACAGTCCATCCTAAAGGAAATCAGTCCTGAATATTCATTGGAAGGACTGATGCTGAAGCTCAAACTCCAATACTCTGGCGACCTGATGAGAAGAACTGACTCACTGGAAAAGACCCTGATGCTGGGAAATATTGAAGGCAGGAGGAGAAGGGGATGACAGAGGATGAGATGGTTGGATGGCAACACCAACGCTATGGACATGAGTTTGAGTAAGCTCCGGGTGTTGGTGATGGACAGGGAAGCCTGGCATGCTACAGTCCATAGCATCGCAAAGAGTCAGACACTACTGAATGACTGAACTGAGCAACCCACCCTGGTTAAGATAATTCCTCTTAGGCTTCTCCGGTGTCTCAGTGGTAAAGAATCCACCTGCCAATGCAGGAGACACCAATTTGATCTCTGGTCCAGGAAGATCCCACATGCTGCAGAGCAACACAACCAGTGCAGCCCAACCACTGAGCCCCTGTGCCCCAACCACAGAAGCCCTCGCACCTAGAAGCCCCTACAGTAAGAAGTCTAGGCACTGCAACTAAAGAGTAGTCCCTGCTCACCATGGGGTCGCAAAGAGTTGGACACGACTGAGCGACTGAACTGAACTAAAACTGGAAGGCACACATTGCAAAAAAAAAAGCACGGGATGCTATTTTGAGATATGCCAATCAGGAAGCAGGACTCTGTCTTCTGAGACTGTACTAAACAAAATGTTCTGTGTGATCAAAGAAGAAATAAAATTCTGATGCACCAGCTTTCAAAATATACACAAATAAATGGCTTTCTTGTAAAAATTTGGAAAATCATCCCTGATAATCTCTATGTAGAAGCAGAGTCTACCCACAGGTGCTAAATCTTCATCAGGTAAACCCACCACCAATCTGCTCTTCCTCTCACTTACAAAAGTATTTCCTTCCCTCTATGGGCAGGTAGCCTAAGGTAATACAACTTCGAAACTGCATTTTATTAGTAGGAAAGAAATTTATACATAGAATTCAATACTGAGCTCTCATTGCAATTACCATGAAATTAAAGTGAAAATATAAACACTTAAAAGAAGCAGTTTGTGTTAGAACAGCAATATGTGAGTACAGGTGGAAATGCCACCAACCACAGGATTCAGAAGAAGGCTTCTCCAAGAGATTTCCCTCCAACACACTGAAATGCCAGATGAGCATATAATCGTGTGGACAATTAATTTCAACTAAAACTAACCCTACCTATGAGAACAAACATTGAGTAGCACGTATCAGTTAATTTTCTTCAAGTATTTAAGTACTTCTCAAATGTTTTTAAACAACTGGCACATCCATCTACCACTTCTTTTTATTGGGAAAATGTGTGATTCGTTTAACTCTGCATACATTGGAAACATCCATCCCCTGGAGAAGAAAATGGTAACCCGCTCCGGTATTCTTCCCTGGAGAATTCCATGGACAGAGGAGCCTGGCGGGCTGCAGTCCATGGGGTCCCAAGGAGCTGGACACAACTGGCATGAACATGAGGAATTCTAAAGAATTAGAGTACTCTAACTGTCACCAGTTTTGTTTCAGACACAGAAGTCCTCTCTAAAAATTTTATTCTGAAATTACTTCTGGTTCACAGAACATCTCACACAGGGTAGTTCAGCTTTATACCAGTTTACAGATACCATCTGATATCTGGAAAGTTAAAGATGAAAGCCACATTGCAAGTGCACTGAAATCTAATACTTTATATTAAAAGATTTCAACACCACAAAGAATGCAAAAAGCTCTCTCTCTCCATGATAATTCTTGTCATTTCTTTTATAGGACCTGTAGACGTTAGAGCTAAGGAATGCTTCAGCTAGGGAATGTCTTCTTGTTGATCAACAAAAAAAAAAAAAAAAGAGGGGAGGGGAATGAAATTGCCATTATTCCCAAAGTTATCTTCCTCCTTAAAACCTTCCTGATCTCTGAACCCCTCCCCTCTTCACATCTCTGTTCCCTTTATACCAAAATTCCTCAGGAAGAATTAATTGGCTTGCTAATTGAATTAATTAATCCTAATTGGCTTCAGTGCCTTTTCTCGCTGTTATTGCTTTTTGTTTGTTTTTTAAATTGAGCTATAATTAACATATAGCATTTTATTAGTTTTAGGTTTATAACATAATGTGTATTACATACACATATATACATACACACACACATGGCAATACACATATATACAACACACACATATATGGAAAATAATTCCCACACATCAGTACTGGCAATGGTTTTTGACACCAAAAGTAAATGCAACAATAGCCAAAACTGCCTTTCCTTTCTTCATTCCCTTTTTAAATTTTATTTTTTGGCTGTGCCACTCAGCATGTGGATCTTAGTTCTCCAACCACAGATTGAACTCACACCCTCTGTGTTGGAAGCATGGAGTCCTAACCACTGGCTCTCCAGGGAATTCTCAAAACTCTCTTTCATTCTTAAACTCATTTTACTCAGGCCTCAGACCCCTCATGCCTGCAATGGTCAGCCATGGCCTCCACTCTGCCAAGGCCATGGGTGCACCCCTAGACCCCTCAACAGTGACAGACACACCTGACCCCTCCTCCATCCTCAGACTCTTTCCTTATTTGGGCTCCAAGGCTGGTTCTTCTTGCTACTTCATGGGCTCTGCCTTCTCAGTCTCCTTTGCTAGAGCCTTCTCTTCCCATCCTCTAAAGATGGAGTTTCATCTCGTCTACGCTGTGGTTCATGGGGTCGCAGAGTTGGACACGACTGAGCGACTGAACTGAACTGAACACTCCCTCCTTAGGTGAGTCAAGAGTCACGGGTTCAGTGGTTTAGATGACATCGACACACTGAGGGTTCCCAACATTATATCTGCCGTTAACACACTCGATGTCTCTGGTCCAAAACTGGAGAGTCCTCGATTCCTGTGTCTGATATCCCACGTCCGATCCAGCAGCTGGTTTGGTTCCCTTGGCTCCACTTTTATCAGAACATCTCAGCACCTTCACTGATTCCCTCCTACTCCAAGCCACCATGGAACTTGCCGAGCACAACAGCTCCCTAACTTGTCTTTCTGCTGCTACTATCCTATCTTTTTCTCTGCCCCAATCCACACCAACAACCAAAGTTTTTGAAAATGCCACTGTCTTAAATGCAAATCAAAAGTACAATGAAGTATTACCTTACACAGTCAGAATAGCCAATCTACAAACAGTAAATGCTAGAGAGGATGTGGAGGAAAAGGAGCCCTCTTGCACTGTTGGTAGGAATGTAAATTGATACAACCATTATGGAGAACAGTGTGAAGATTCCTTAAAAAACTAAGAATAAAACTAATATATGACCCAGCAATCCTACTACTGGGCATGAACCCTTAGAAAACTGTAATTCAAAAAGACAAGTGTTAACTGCAGCACCATTTACAATAGCCAGGACACAGAAGCAACCTACATGTCCATCAACAGATGAATGGAAAAGGAAGCTGTGGTACGTCTAGACAATGGAATATCACTCAGCCATAAAACGGAACAAATTTGAGTCAGTTGAACTGAAGTGCATGGACCTAGAGCCTGCTACACAGAGTGAAGTAAGTCAGAAAGAGAAAAACAAACACCATATATTTATGCATATAAACAGAATCTAGAAAAACGGTACCGATGAACCTATTTGCAGGCCAGGAATAGAGAAGCAGTCGTGGAGAACAGACTCGTGGTCACAGCACGGGAAGGAGAGGGTGGGCCAAAAGCAAAGAGGCTCTGAAATACATACACTGCTATGTGTAAAACAGCAGCCAGTGGGAAGTTGCCGTATAACAGGGAGCTCGGCCCAGTGTTCTGTGACGACCTAAAGGGGTGGGATGGGGAGTGGGGGCGGGGATGGGGGGGTGGAGGGTGGGATGGGGGTCGGGGCTAGGAGGCAGTTTCAAAATGGAGGGGATATGTGTACACTTATGGCTGATTCACGCTATGATATGACAGAAACCAGCACAACATTATAAAGCAATTATCTTCCAAGTTAAAAAAAAAAAAAAATACCACTCTCTTGCTGAAAAGCTGTTTCTGACTTAGAATAAAATGCTACACTCTAATCATGACCACCAAGTACTACCTTTCTGCCCTTCTCATCAGTCCCCGGCTCACTGCATCTACACTTCTTCCTGTTTCTTAAGAACATTAAGCCCCTCTAACCTCATGCTGCACCCTCTTCCTCCAGATACGACCACAATTTGCTCCCTCCATTCTTACACTGCTGCTGTGTCACTTCAGTCGTGTCCGACTCTATGCGACCCCATAGACAGCAGCCCACCAGGCTCCCCCGTCCCTGGGATTCTCCAGGCAAGAACACTGGAGTGGGTTGCCATTTCCTTCTCCAATACATGAAAGTGAAAAGTGAAAGTGAAGTCGCTCAGTCGTGTCCAACTCTAGGGACCCCATGGAGCCTAGCAGGCTCCTCCGTCCATGGGATTTTCTAGGCAAAAGTACTGGAGTGGGGTGCCATTGCCATTCTTACACATCTACCTTCAAACATAACCACAGAAATATCATCCCTGACCATTTTATCAACACTCTCCTCCACGTCTTTCTTTCTCTTTGCCTTGTTTTGTAGTCTTTGCATGTCTGCCTGACCATTATATGTGTCTATTATCTGCTTTTTAGGGATTCCCAGGTGGTGCTAGTGGTAAAGAACCTACTGCCAATGCAGGCAACATAAGAGACTCAGGTTCGATCCTAGGTCGGGAAAGATCCCCTGGAGGAGGGCATGGCAACCCACTCCAGTATTCTTGCCTGGAGAATCTGATGGACACAGGAGCCTGGAGGGCTGCAGTCCATGGGGTCGCAAAGAGTCACAACTGAAGCAACTTAGCACATACATCTGCTTCTTATCCCCACTAAAGCAAAAGTTCCATGGTGACAGGGATTTCTCTATCTGCCTCACTCTTGAATCTCCAGGGCCAAGAACAATGCCTGACAAATAGTAGGTGCTCCAAAATTATTTCTTGAATGAGTACATCAATGAATCATTTCTATACTCTTACTCATTTCTTGGCTTCCCAGGTGGCGCAGTGGTAAATAATTCGCCTGCCAAGCAGGAGACACAAGTTCAATCACCAGGTCAGGAAGATCCCCTGGAGAAGGAAATGGCAGTTCATGCCAGTATTCTTGCCTGGAAAATCCCAAAGACAGAGGAGCCTGGAAAGCTGAAGATCATGGAGTTGCAAAGAGTCAGACATGATTTAGCAATTAAACAACACCAACTCAATTCTTACTGGGGTATAGTATATATATTTCAATTGTTTATACTTTAATACATATTAATGTCAAAAGGAATCATTAAATATTTTTCAACTTATTTTTTTAGAGCCTCATATTGAGAGCAAACAGATTTTTAGACAGAAACAACAGCATGAGGAAAATAAATAAGGTAGAAAATATTATAACAAATTTATGGGGAGACAGTAGAAAGCAAAGAGGAACTAAACAGCCTTTTGATGAGAGTGAAACTGGAGAGTGAAAAACCGGCTTAAAACTTGGCATTCAAAAAATTAAGATCATGGCATCCAGTCCCATCACTTCATGGTAGAGAGATGGGGAAAAGGGCAGATTTTATTTTTCTGAGCTCCAAAATCACTGTGGAGGGTGGCTGAAGCCATGAAATTAAAAGACCATTACTCCTTGGAAGAAAAGCTATGACCAACCTAGACAGCATGTTGAAAAACAGAGATATCACTTTGCCAACAAAGGTCCACCTAGTCAAAGCTATAGTTTTTCTAATAGCCATGTATGGATGTAAGAGTAGGACCATAAAGAAGGTTGAACACCAAAGAATTGATGCTTTTGAACTGTGGTGCTGGAGAAGACTCTTAGAGCTCCCTGGACTGCAGGAAGATCAAACCAGTCAACCCTTTAGGACCCAATCATTGGAAGGACTGATTCTGAAGGTGAAGCTCCAATACTTTGGCCGCCTGACACGAAGAGCTTATATATTGAAAAGACCTGATGCTGGGAAAGATTGAAGGCAAGAGGAGAAGAGGGCTACAGAGGATGAGATGGTTGGATGGCAAAACCAACGCAATGGACATGAGTTTGAGCAAACTCTGGGAGACGGTGATGGACAGGGTAGCCTGGTGTGCTGCAGTCCATGGGGTCACCAAGAGTCAGACAGGACTTAGTGACTGAACAACAACAACAGTGGGAAGGTGGGTAGTTTCCTACAGAAAATTTGAGGAAAGCTGGGGGAAAAGAAAGCAGGATAGGAAAAAAAGACGAAGCTTGGAACAAAGCTGAAAGCAGATAAAGGGCAACCATGAAGGATCTTCTGTGTTGGCCTGGGTTTCAAGTGTTATCTTGTAGGCAACAGGGAGTCATAAAAAGGGAAACAGCAATCAGAATTTCATTTGAAAAAAAAAAAAATACTCTGGTCACATAGATTATATAACACATATAATCATGTCTGTTCTGAGTTCAAGTAGCAATTTTGCTGCTCAAGAAATATAGAAATATAGATATAAGATATATAGAAATAAGACATGCCACATAAGTCTTAAAAAACTGTGCTGTGCTGTGCTTAGTCTCTCAGTCGTGTCCTACTCTTTGCAACCCCATGGACTATAGCCCTCCAGGCTCCTCTGCCCATGGAATTCCACAGGCCTTCGCCAGGGGATCTTCCCAACCCAGGGATCGAACTCAGGTCTTCTGCATTGCTGGCAGATTCTTTACCATCTGAGCCACAATTATTTAACCCTTTTTCATACCTAAAAGGAATTCATAGTTTCTGGCTCACAAACCTGTAACTAATTTTCCTAATGAAATATTTTCTCAGCATGTTCCTATTTGAATATTTTCAGCTTTTAATCAATTAGCTCTCCAATTCAAGAACACTTACATGACAGTCTTTAATTAATGCATACACACAGTGAATCAGTTAACTTACAATACTAAACATTAATACTATATTGGGTAGTGAAATATTAAACAAGAAAATTCAATTATGGGTTTTGTTTTTTTTTTAATTAGTGAAAAACTGGCATCTGATCATTCAAATATCAAAAGAGTCTACAGTTTATCCAATACAAATTTCAAATTAAAGTAAAAAAGAGTTCAGTTCATCTAGACAAGAGGCATTAGAAAATACTGGATGTTTAAGATTAAAACAATAGCTTGGTTTTAATATTCAAGAAGCAAAAGGACTTTAATATTCAAGGAAGCAAAATAACTCAGAGGAAAAACAAGGTATGATATTAGAGCCAGCTTAAATAACTTCTCACTGCTGAGTAAGCAGGTTTATGTTTAATATCAAGTCATAGAGGATCTAGAAAAGGAGTCAATTAGCAAGAATAAACAAAGGCAGAACCCAAAGTCAATGACCAAGTGGATTTTCTGTCACTGAGACTTCTTCATGTGTGCCTGAGACATTCACTGAACTGAGTCTAGGGACAAAGAGGGTACACGCCACAGTTCCGCTGTAGTGCAAGCTAGCTCAATTTATGCCTTCCTCCTCCACTTCCCCAGTGAACCATTCCTAACAATGAGAGTAGGGCGTTTTGCTGTTGTTTAGTCACTAAGTTGTACCTGACTCTTTTGCGACCCCATGAAGTGTAGCCTGCAAGGCTTCTCTGTACATGGGATTTTCCAGGCAGGAATACTGGAGTGGGTTGCCGTTTCCTTCTCCAGGGGATCTTCCCAACCCAGGGATCGAACCAGCATCTTCTGCACTGGCAGGTGGATTCATTACCACTGAGCCACCAGGGAAGCCCCTAGGGCATCTAGGGAAAACCAAAAGGAATGGCATCTGCATAGCTATTCACCAAGAAGATTCAAATTACAGGAAAACAGGAAAACCCCTAAAGATGTCTGTCTCCAGTTGGGAATACTTACAGAGTGGGTGTTAATCTTGGCCCATTTCCTCCAACTCTATGCGGGCATCACAGACGGGGGTCTATTCCAGGACTCACTACCATTTATATAACTTATACAACTTCTGTTCCATAAATATTTAAGTATGAAGGAGCGTAGATGTTTTAAATTTTAAAAATGACCTTTAGACATCAACCTTAATATTTACATTCCACAGAAGTCATCACATTTTAAGTACCTTTGGGAAGAAGACATAGAGTAACCATTTCAAAATGGAAAAAAAGCAAATATGTAGAAAATCTGAAATACTTCCTATAACAGCATGAAAAAGAAGTCTAGCTTTTCACACACAGGCTAAATGAACTATTCTTTCCTTCATGTGCTTCACATTTTTATGCACCCTTTCCTAGTACCCCATAAGCTACAGAACCCTGCTGGCAAAATGCTTCTCTCTGGGGAGAAATTTTTTTTTTTAACTTGACAGGAAAAAAGAAAGGCCTTGAATTTAAAGCAGTTTTTCTTTCACATCATAACAGTGCAGTGACCTCTATGCAAAACATAATGAAAAATGCAAGTCGATGCTATAAGGTAGAAAATGAAACTTGGGTTTGTGTCTACAAAGACAGCAGATCTATAACTTTAGAGTTCACACAGTAGGAACAAAGAAAATATAAAATAATCCTATGAATGTAGGAACCCTCCTGCTGGGAAGCCAATCCTGACGACCAGCCTTCATCCCAAAATTCCTATGTTGTCTAAACAGATAGATAGCAATTCAAGAGGAGACAAAATAAGATTAAAAAAAAAAAAACAAAAACTAATACATAGACTGTACTTGCTTTAACATTCCAATAAAATTTCCAACCCACAATAAATTCGACAATTATCAAAGGAAAAAGGCATCAGACAGAGATTCAGAAAGAACAAGTCCAGTCTAGTTCATGGCCAGCAGTTCATAAATGCTTACTGACTTGGCTTATGATCGTGGGCAAATGATCATGGGAAGGGAGGAGGTGTCAAGGCCATTATCGCTCTTTCATAAGGCCGCGCAGTGTAGCAATGAGGGGTGCTCAGTGGTTGCCTTTATGATCTAAGATGTAGCAAGGAAAGAATGCTTCATCCCTTTCTCCAAGGCTGTGAATGACAGTCTGGAATAGCTGAAAAAAACCACCTGGGTAGAGAATCTCCTCCCGCACTTAAAAGAAGGATCACCTTTATCCTGAAGGCTATAAAGTACATCGAAAGGGATTTAGCAGTTGAGGGGCAATGGCATAATTGAGTTTTAATGTGATCACTAGCTAGAATTTTGAGGCTCAATCTCAGAGGCACAGAATGAGTGACTGCAGCCAGACAAGGCACTACTGTAGGAGTCTAGGTGAGAGATGAAAACTTTGACTGAGGTTAAGTGAAATACGTGAAGTCGCTCAGTCGTGTCCGACTCTTTGCGACCCCATGGACTGTAGCCTACCAGGCTCCTCCATCCATGGGATTTTCCAGGCAAGAGTACTGCAGTGGGTTGCCATGAGGTTAGTGGAGTAGAAAAGAAATTTGAGAAACATTTGCAAACGAAAGCAGTAGGGTGAGTACGTGAAGGAGAGGGAGATGTTACTGCCTTGCTGCTAGCTGCAGCTAATACTATTATCACCAAAATGTACTGTGTTTTCAACATGTGAGTCATGGTACTAAAGGCTTTTTCATATCATCCATTCAATCCTATTGACATCCTATTGACATTTATGGATACTATTATTCTCCCCATTTTATAGATGAGAAAAATGAAGCTTAGAGAAGTCGAGCAGCATGTCCAAGGCCATGTAAGTGGTGGAGCCACTTTATCACCATAAGGGAAGCCCAAGAATACTGGAGTGGGTAGCCTACCCCTTCTCCAGGGGATCTTCCTGGCCCAGGAATTGAACTGGGGTCTCCTGCAATGTAGGTGGATTCTTTACCAGCTGAGCTACCAGGGAAGCCCAGACTTTCACTTCCTTTGGAATCTTATGGTTCCTCTGGGCTTCCCAGGCGGTGCAGTGATAAAGAATCCATGTGCCAATGCAGGAGACACAAGAGATGCTGGTTCGATTCCTGGATCAGAAGATTCCCTGGAGTAGGGAACGGTAAACCACTCCAGTATTCTTGCCTGGAAAAAACCCATAGACAGAAGAGCCCAGCAGGCTACAGTCCATGGGGTCGCAAAGAGCTGGACATGAATGAGCACACACACGCTACGACGGCTACACTACAAGCTCTTTAACAACTATCGTGGTTCAAACGAAGACTGAAGGGGAGCTGCTAACAACTTAATGTTGACACACAGTGACCATTCTACTATTTTATTTCATAATGGTCAAGACCATGGACTTGGGAACTAAATTGCCTGGATTTACATCAGGACTCTCATCAACCAGCTATGTGACTTCCAGCAAATTCCTTCACTTTTCTGACATTTCCTAGCCAGAAAATAGAGATAATAATAGTACCAACCTCAAACAACTGCTGTAAGAATTAAATTAGTTGATCTTTGTAGGAACTTAGAATAATGCCTTAAACTTTCTAAACACTATATAAGTCTTTATTACATAAAACAAACATAAAAACACCTCTGGCCAAATACTGAACTTTTGCCAATGCACAAAGCAGTGAGATGGAAAATCCAATTACTATGTGCTCCAAAGCTAATTAACCTTCAAATAAGATGTTTTATATCTATATATTATTATAAGAAATGCCCTTCAGCAAGGAAACTACTCTTAAATAAATGCATTATTCCCTGTTTAGGAGATATACACAAAAATATGTTAAATCTATCCAATGCATAGAAAACAAATATAAGGAGAATTTGGCCTGTTTATTACTAAATTCCATACAAGTAGATCATCTCAGTTACCCTATTTGAGTAAACATAAATATAAAATAGTTCTTATACAATTTCACTTGCCTACCTAGATTTAAGTCTCATGACACCAAAGATTGCATTTATCTCTGAAATTTAACAGGGTCATAATTCATCATTGAGAACTTTCATGGACTAGTTCTGTCACAAAGAAAAATAAACCCAGATCAAACCTAGAAACTACAAAATCTGAATTTCTTTTATTTTACAATCTATTTTTAGTAATTTAAAAAATACACAGTGATCAGCAAAAAAAAAAAAAAAAAAAATCACACAGCTATTTGTCAAAATCCCCACACCTCTAAAGAACTCACAAAGCAGGGAAAGAGAGAGCAATGGAAACAAAATGTGCCCGCGGGCATACTCCATTATTCTTTAGCAGTTTTTTTCCTTTCTTTTTTTCTTCTTTTTGGAGAATAGCCTACGTAGAAGGAACAGTGATAACCTATTTCAGACATCTAAAACTGCAAAGGTTGCCTTTAATCAAACTAAATCCTATTGTCTGGAGAATTCCATGGACAGAGAAACCTGGCGGATACAGTCCATGGGGTCACAAAGAGTCGGACACGACTGAGCGACTAACGCTAACACTGCCTAATGTATCACTATATTAACGTTCCATGGATCTCTCTATTTTGTGTTCTGATGCATATTAAAGTTCTATATCTACATTCACAACACTATCCTTTAAAATGAGCTGTTAAAGCATTTTGTACCCAGCCGTATTCCAGAATGACTTTTAAGGTGGACAGGAAAATACTCAGACTATAGCAAGATAAAACGAAAATGTTAATAGCCAAATGGGACATGGGATAAAACACGGCAGATAACCACCCAGAACCCTCTGTCTTCTTTCTCTCTCAAAACATATGCCAGTAAAGGGACAGAAAGTGCATGCACCAGGACAAAAAGAAAGTTAGAAACATTTCAACAAATGCTGGAGAAACAATTATAGATCTGACAGGCTAGAAAGCTGCTGGTCAAGTGTCTGTCAGGGGGATACCAGTGAGATGTGAGCCAACTCCCACACGAAACTCTGACAGGTCAGGCTGACCGAGCAGAGAGAGAGGAACAGAACTGTAAGCAGGAGGGCTGGGCGAACTGAATCCCCCTTCTCATCCTCAGTCAGTACAGCCAGGTTATTCTCTGGAGAAAATGACCTTTACAGCAGAAATGCAACACTATAAAGCAATTATCCTCCAATGAAAAATAAACAAATCCTTTTTTAAAAAAAGGAAAATTACCTTTAGAGGCTTGAAGATCAGAGTTATTATGAAGGAAATAAGGCCTGAAAACCAGGGCTGAACAAGAGTGAGTGAGTAAAAACTTGCAAACAGAAAGACACGAGGAGTCTCAGATTAACTCTCTTGATCTGCTCTCACATATAGGACTCAAATGCCCCATCTACGAGGTTGAAAGAGTCTCCTCTAGAAAAATTCGATCTTTCCAAGAAAAAAGGCTTCACATACTGACAGTTATGAGTCAGTCCTGTGATGAAGCACCTTGCTTCCCACTTCATCACCATACAGCCAAAATAACCTGCCAATAAACTGTACCTACAGAGGAGGGGTGCTAGTCAGCACTCAATCTTAGAAATCACTTGATAGAAAATGATAACTACACACTTAAGAACAGTCTCCAACATATAAGGGCAACATACCAAAATAAACAGAAAAAAAAAGGGGGTGGGGGAGGGCTATGGATATAACAAAGACATTGCACAGACAGAATACCTTAAAAGCAGAGAGAAATTCTTTGTTTAAAAATTATATTCAATATTGCCTAGAGAATCATTTAAACACAGACCCCCCAAAAAGAACCTAAAATTAATATCTTCTCTATTAAATAGAGAAAGAAGAAATCATATAATAAGGACAGAATGCTATGTAGAAGGAATCACCAGTGACAAAGAAAGATATTCCTGATATTAAAAATATAATTAATAACTAAAATTTTAAAACAAGATGTTCGAAACTAAGTCAAGGAAATCTCCCAGAAAGCAGAAACGAAAGAGAAAGGAACAGTAAATAGAAGTGAACAAATAATATTAGAATACCAATCCCATCATCCAGTAGATCCCCAAAGCTAACTAACAGAAGTTTCCTAAATTATAGGGAAAATTGAGAAGAGGCAATTAGTAAAGTAATAAAACCAAAAAATTCCCAGAACAGAAAGTCTGCAGACTTATCCTAGAACCAAATGTTGTTATAAGTCTTCAGATTCAAAGAACTCACCAAGGGCTCAGCATGAAGAAACAAAAGGAGATCTATAAGGAAAATTACTATGACATTGTACCATACCAGATTATAATAATATCCAAAAGACTCAAAGAGCTCCCAAAGAAAAAAAAAAAAAGGTAAGACACATACAGACTTATCTAACTAGAAATTACAATAACAGAGTTTTGAATGTAAAAATGGAATCTGGAAGACAATACAGAACACTGATTTTTAAATTCTATAGGAAAACATTATTTTCAACACAGAATTCTATTCCCAGCCAAACTATCATTTAAGTGTGATACCAGGAATAAAGGGACCTTTAGCCATTTAAGGAACAAAAAATTAGCACCCCATATCCCTTTCCTTAGAAAACTATTGACTGAGTGTTCTGCCAAAGAAGAAAGCAGAAGGCATGGGATCTTGAGGATCCTAAAGCATCACTGATGGAAGAACCAGAACAATGGAGACTCTTGTGACCCAAAAGTAAGAGCTTCAGGACAGAAGTCCCCCAAAGCAGTCAATCATTTAAAAGATAGCCTTCACATCTGAGGGGGGAAATGGTAAGGGTTTAGAAAAGTAACCAAATGGGCAACAAAGTCTTAATTATTAACTCAAATTGAAACAGAGTTGTACAAGAATGGCAACATATCAGTCTACCACCGCACTGGGTAGTAAATGCTAATGCAGGCTTCATAATGCAAATATACACCACTTTTTAAAATAAGAATGGTGACAGAAGCTAAAAACACTTGACAAACTACATAAAAAGAGCTGAATGTCATTGTCTACATAGATTAAGAACTAGCAGAGGGAGAGAGAAAACCATAGGTGTGCATGGAAAATAGGAAATTACTGTTTTTTTCTCACAATCAATGAATATTTAGAATGATTTCGCATTTTAGTGCTCTGTGTACATACATTAGATATTTTTTTAAGTAATCCTTAAAACTATGTGAACCAGTGAGAGCGGGAAACGGGAATTGTTCAACAGATGAGAATTTCTATTTGGCAAGATGAAAAAGTCCTAGAGATCTGCTGAACAACAATGTAAGTAGAGTTAACACAACTGAACTATACACTTCAAAAAAGTTAAGACAGTTAAGTTTTATGTTACATGTTTTTTTACCATAATTTAAAAGAAAATTAAATTTAAAAATAAGTGCAAGAGAAAATTTAAGTCAAAGGAAAAGCATTTCACATTTTCTAGACAACAAATTTGACAGTAGGCTTTTAGCAGCCATAAGTGACATGATTTAGTGTCCATAGATTTTTTAAAACAGAGCCATTATTTTCAGGAAAATTATAACTAAATCCTTACATGTCTGTTCAGTCACTCAGTCATGTCTGAGTTTTTGTGATCCTATGGACTGTAGCCTGCCAAGCTGCTCTGTCCATGGAATTTCCCAGGCAAGAATACTGCAGTAGCTTGCTATTTCCTTCTCCCAGGGATTTTCCCGACTCAGGGATTGAACCCACATCTCCTGCATTGGCAGGCGGATTCTTTGCCACAAGCTCTACATGGGAAGCCCAAATTCTGATATAGGAAACAAGAAAAACTTATGCAAGGATTCCACCAAGATGATACAATAAAAGAATTATACAAACACAGCAATATGCCTCATTTATTTTCAAAGAATCTATTGGGAATACAGAGATTTTTAATATCTAATACCTATTTCAGAGAAATAAGAAGGTATTAAATGCCTACAGACCCCTCTCCCCTTGGCCCTGAAGATGAGGACAGTGCTGGTGCCCTGCAATCCTGGGGCAGGAAGCAGAGGACAAGGAGGGCCTAGCCCCCTCCCCAGCAAGGCTCTAGCAGGCAAAGTCTCATGCAGGCTCATTTGTCCACATCATTAGACTACTGATGAGTTTAAGACTAAATTTGGCACATGCAAAGTTGTTGGCTCCCAAGGAGTATCAATGTACAATGTGCCAAAGCGGAGGTTGAATGAAAGTCAATGTCTAAAAATTGAAACTCTCTTTAAAAAACTAATTTTCCCGTGTGGCTTACAAGCTAGTTGTGAATTAATATAAGAACAGAATTCCAAAAATATTTGAGCAACTGTGGCATCATTTTGGGATAAACACACAGCTATCCAACGTAGATTATGCTTGAAAGATAAGTCCCTAAAGATAAATATGCAATGGAATGTTTGGGTATATCTGCCTAAAATCAAACAAACAAAAAAATCATTCTTGGCTTACCAGAAAGGAAATGTTAGAACAATGACATAAGGAAGCAAAACAGAAATATGGCTTCCTAAATATCTGCAATCAAGTGAATCTCTAAATCTTTAAAGGAATTCAAACTGTAAATGATGTATTTCTCAAATTGGAGCACAACCTATCTCATTTTCCCTTATATTTATCTTTTAGTTGGAGGATAATTGTCTTACAATATTGTGTTGGTTTCTGCTGTACAACATCACGAATCAGTCATAACTATATATTTGATATATATACTCTCTATATGTATATCTATAGCCTCTTCCTCTTGAGCCTCCCCCCCCCCACTCCATCCCACGCCTTTAGGTTATTACAGAGGGCCAGGGTGGGCTCCCTGTGTTATACAGCAGCTTCCCGCTAACTACCTATTTTACACATAGTAGTGTACCTACATCAATGCTACCTTCTCTTAAAAAGTGTTAAGAGAAAGTGTTAAGCTCTTAAAAAATGTAATTTTTTTAACCTGTAAGTGCAACAATACATGTGCTCTGGGATTCCATGTAGAAACCTGCACCTTTCCCCTGAAACTGAACACATCAGAAACCAAACCGCTGAGCCACTGCCCCACAACAATCCTAAAACAGATTCCTCAACGGACTTTCAAAGGGTCCATTAACAGTAATCCCATCATTCAAGTTATATTCAGACCCAGCACTTCAGTTCAGTTCACTTCAATCACTCAGTTGTGTCCGACTCTTTGTGACCCTATGGACTGCAGCACGCCAGGCCTCCCTGTCCATCATCAACTCCCAGAGTCCACCCAAACCCATGTCCATTGAGGCGGTGATGCCATCCAACCATCTCATCCTCTGTTGTCCCCTTCTCCTCCTGCCCTCAATCTTTCCCAGCATCAGGCTCTTTTCCAATGAGTCAGCTCTTTGCATCAGGTGGCCAAAGTACTGGAGTTTCAGCTTCAATATCAGTCCTTTCAATGAACACTCAGGACTAATCTCCTTTAGGATGGACTGGTTGGATCTCCTTGCAGTCCAAGGGACTCTCAAGAGTCTTCTCCAACACCACAGTTTAAAAGCATCAATTCTTCAGCACTCAGCTTTCTTTATAGCCCAACTCTCACATCCATACATGACCACTGGAAAAGCCATAGCCTTGACTAGATGGACCTTTGTTGGCAAACTAATGTCTCTGCTTTTTAATATGATGTCTAGGTTGGTCATAACTTTGCTTCCAAGGAGTAAGTGTCTTTTAATTTCATAGCTGCAGTCACCATCTGCAGTGATTTTGGAGCCCTAAAAAATAAAGTCTGCGACTATTTCCACTGTTTCCCCATCTATTTGCCACGAAGTGATGGGACCGGATGCCATGATCTCAGTTTTCTGAATGTTGAGCTTTAAGCCAACTTTTTCACTCTCCTCTTTCACTTTCGTCAAGAGGCTCTTTAGTTCTTCTTCACTTTCTGCCCAGCACTTGGATGATTCTAATTTGATATCCAATCCGTTAGCAAATCCTGTTGACTCTACTTTCAAAGTGTATCAAGACCCCACCCATTTCTCAGTATCTCCAGAGCAGTCACTCTAATTGGAAGGTGATGTGATCCACCATCGTCTTAACTGATCATTGAAGAGGCCTCTCAACTGGGCTCCTGCTGCTCCCTCCCTTCTTTTCCCAGAAGAGCTCATGAAGTGATTCTTTTCAAATGGAAGCCAGGTCACTTTATTCTGCTCAAAAACTTCCAGACTCCCTTGGGGTTCCAGGGGTGAAGAATGAGCCTGCCAATGCAGAAGATGTGAGTTCGACCCTTGGTCAGGGAAGATCCCACATGCCACGGAGCAACGAGGCTGGTGAGCCACAAGGGCTGAAGCCTGAGCTCTAGCGCCCCTGCTCCAGAACAGAAGCCAGCACAACGAGAAGCCGGTGCCCCGCAGAGGGCGGCCCCGCTCACGACGACCGGAGAGAACCCACGGGGGGTTCAAGACCAGGGGGGCCCCGCTCACAGGGACCCGAGAGAGCCTACGGAGCGGCCAAGACCCGGGGCGGCCAAAAACAAATATGGCCGCCTTCTCCATGGCTTCTCATTTCATAGAGAACAAAAGTCAGGGTTACAGAGGCCAATAAGCCCTCTCTGGTGTAGCTTATTTTTCGTTCCTGCCATTCTCCCGCTTGTTCACTCTGTGCACCCACAACGGCCTCCCTTATGTTCCCTCTGCCTGAAATACTCTTCCCCCAAGAAGCCACATGGCTCACTCCCTCATGGCCCTCAAATCACACTTCCTGTGACGTTTTCTTCACCCTTCCTAATTAAAATGACCAACTTCCCTATAGACTCCCTTGCCTTATTTCTCCCCATGGTATCTACGCCATCAGACGAACTTTGCCTACGGGTTTATCATCCGCCTCACTTCACAACTCGGTTCCGCGATGGCAGGGATTTCTGTCTGCTTTGCTCACTGCTGTACTTCATTGTTCAGCCCTGAGAAAGACACATACTAGATGCTCAGTAAATACCCAGGAATGAAGTAACTTCTATCTGCAAATCACCAAACTGCATGTGAGTGCAGTTTACAGTTTTTAAAAAATATTTTCTAGTAGAGATTTCCCTGATAGTCCAGCGGTTTGACTCACACCCCCAACACAGGGGGCTTGGGTTCAATCCCTCCTCAGAGAACTAGATCCCACATGACTCATCTATGACCTGGCACAGGGAAATAAATATTTTTAAATGCACTTTCAAGTAATTACTATCATGAATACAAATAAAATAGAAAAATCACAGTCCAGAGTACACTGAGAACTTAAATCAGAGTTGAGCATCAGAAGAATCATGGTCACATTTACAATCAAACTTTACAATCAAGATTTTTTTGGTTCTGCTTTTATTTGCTTACTTTCCAAAGTAATCTGTCAAAAGAAGCTGTTACAAGTGTAATTATCTTAATGACCTTTTAATGCTCTAACAATACTTGTATGTGAAAACAGTTATTTACAACTGAGTGGAAAATTCTATACGGTTGCCCGATTGTCAATGTTTTGATTCCATATTAATTTCATTTTAAACTAATGTATGTGATTGCTCCTAAAGTGACACACAGATAAAGGATTCTTTTTTCTGTAGCTAGAGAACGCCATCTGGCTCAACGTGAGAGAAACCACACTATTATACTGAATACTGCTATAAGTGCAGTATTTAATGTTTGTAAAGGAATTTCCTTCTAAGATAAATTACATTGTGGTATTTTATCTAATTCACTTAATAAATACTTTCTAAATCACAATTGCATACATACAGTGACAGAAGTTAATATTATTAATAACAACACTAGGTACTTCTAAACATTTTACATGAATTGCCATATTTAATCTGTCACTGCCATTGTGCTCAGTCGCCCAGTCGTGTCTGACTCTTTGCGACCCCGTGGACTGTAGCCCACCAGGCTCCTCTGTCCATGGGATTTCCTAGGCAAGAATACTGGAGTGGGTTGCTATTTCCTACTCCAGAGAATCTTCCCGATGCAGGAATCAGGCTGCATCTCCTGAGTCTCCTGCATTGGCAGGTGGATTCTGTACCACCTGGGAAGCCCATTTAATCTGTACAATGGTCCTTTGAGGTTAGGTAAGTACCACTGTTATCCCATTTTACAGATGAGGAAACAAGAGCACTGAAAAAGTAAGATACTCTACTGGGATTCTTGCAGAGCTAGAATTCAAAGTGGAATGCACCACAGTTGGGGCTCAGCACGGTGGTAAAGAGTCCCCCTGCCAGTGCAGCAGAGGCAGATTCAGTCCCAGCGTCGGTAAGATTCTCTGGAGAAGGAAATGGCACCCACTCCAGTATTCCTGTCTGGGAAATCCCATGGACCAAGGAGCTAGTCCATGGGGTCACAAAAGAATTAGACAGGACTTAGCGACCAAACAATAATTGACTCAAGTCAAGGTTAAATCTTCAGGTTGTTAGGCTTTTTAATATGATCACAAGAGACATGCTATCTCCACCTCTATGTCTATTTCTTATTTATTTCCGAAGGTGTCATTACTGACTCCCATTAAATCTGTATTCACTGGTCTATGACTGATCCCAGCTGTCAAAACCAGATATTGGATGTCCACAGGAAATCTGTGAAGCAAAAATTGCATTTAGTTCATTTTAGATGCAGGAAAGGGCATAGGAATGTGTTCAACATGTGGGCTCCGACTGCTCTGTGATTAGCACGGTCCAACCTGGATTTCTTGAATTTCCCTCCTAATACCTTCCTTGTGGCCTGAGCTTTTTAACTTTATACTTTATCATTCTAATACTGTTGGTATTGATTCAGGTGACACAGAGAAAAAAAGACATCATAATTCTAAGTCATATTTCTCAGTTGTCAAATCCGGTGACTTAAATCGAATATTTATTGACTGCCTTTTCTGCCCTTCGGCAGCTACTGCTTTAAGCTACCAGCGCTGTTCTTGTTTGTTTTAGATCATCAGCAAAAGACACCACTATTTCACTATTTTATTTATCAGAGTATCTCAGAAATTGCTTTTTTTAAAGCAAGTGAAGTTTCTTTGTGACTAATAATGTCTTTCAAATTCCTTTGGAAGAAGTTAATTAGATTTTAGAGGTAAAATGCCATGCTATAGAACTGCCTCAATCCTTCAGGGACATGCGGAGAAAACCTGCCTGGCAACCAAGACACTCCAAAAACTTAGCACATGGTTTCCCAGCCAATTACACATTTAGTTGTTAATATGTATCTAGACCCGTCCTGGCTCTCACACATCATTATTCCTTCCACTTTCAATACAATCACGCTCATCTTTCCCTCTTGTCCAGAAAGCCCTCCTCTTCCAACCTTCTACACAAATCTTCAACCCTCTACTCAAATCAAAGCCTTTTGCCCTCACAGTTCTTGTTTGAATTAGCCTCCCTCATCTCACACGCTAGTAAAGTAATGCTCAAAATTCTCCAAGCCAGGCTTCAGCAATATGTGAACCGTGAACTTCCTGATGTTCAAGCTGGTTTTAGAAAAGGCAGAGGAACCAGAGATCAAATTGCCAACATCCGCTGGATCATAGAAAAAGCAAGAGAGTTCCAGAAAAACATCTATTTCTGCTTTATTGACTATGCCACAGCCTTTGACTGTGTGGATCACAATAAACTATGGAAAATTCTTCAAGAGATGGGAATACCAGACCACCTGATCTGCCTCTTGAGAAATTTGTATGCAGGTCAGGAAGCAACAGTTAGAACTGGACATGGAACAACAGACTGGTTCAAAATAGGAAAAGGAGTTCGTCAAGGCTGTATATTGTCACTCTGTTTATTTAACTTATATGCAGAGTACATCATGAGAAACGCTGGACTAGAAGAAACACAAGCTGGAATCAAGATTGCTGGGAGAAATATCAATAAGCTCAGATATGCAGATGACACCACCCTTATGGCAGAAAGTGAAGAGAAACTAAAAAGCCTCTTGATGAAAGTGAAAGTAGAGAGTGAAAAAGTTGGCTTAAAGCTCAACATTCAGAAAACGAAGATCATGGCAACTGATCCCACCACTTCATGGGAAATAGATGAGGAAACAGTGGAAACAGTGGCAGACTTTATTTTTATGGGCTCCAAAATCACTACAGATGGTGACTTCAGCCATGAAATTAAAAGACGCTTACTCCTTGGAACGAAAAGTTATGACCAACCTAGATAGCACATTCAAAAGAGAGCCATTACTTTGCCAACAAAGGTTTGTCTAGTCAAGGCTATGGTTTTTCCTGTGGTCATGTATGGATGTGAGTGTTGGACTGAAGAAGGCTGAGTGCCGAAGAATTGATGCTTTTGAACTGTGGTGTTGGAGAAGACTCTTGAGAGTCCCTTGGACTGCAAGGAGATCCAACCAGTCCATTCTAAAGGAGATCAGCCCTGGGATTTCTTTGGAAGGAATGATGCTAAAGCTGAAACTCCAGTACTTTGGCCACCTCATGCTAAGAGTTGACTCACTGGAAAAGACTCTGATGCTGGGAGGTATTGGGGGCAGGAGGAGAAGGGGACAACAGAGGATGAGATGGCTGGATGGCATCACTGACTCGATGGACATGAGTCTCAGTGAACTCCGGGAGTTGGTGATGGACAGGGAGGCCTGGCGTGCTGCGATTCATTGGGTGGCAAAGAGTCGGACACGACTGAGTGATTGAACTGATCTGATCTGAACCTAAAAATACTATCCAATGATTTCTTCTTACCCAGCCTGTCCTTGAAACCCTTAACAATGGGTGATTAACATAACAGACCCATATTGAAATGATTTCTTTTTTTTTTTTTTTTTTTTTGGTTTACAGGGGAAAAAAAAAAGAACACATTTCATTACTTAAATCTTCCTATTTCTCATGTATATTTTGCAGTCCACCCAGATCATGGATTAAGAAATACTGAAATCCATTTTTTAATCCATGATCCCTTCTGCCCTGATGTGAATGGTTTGATCTGGTTGCAAGTTAACATTTCTAAACTTTGTAAGTCACAGCTGCTGCTTAAAAAAAAAAAAAAAAATCATTCACAATTAGATCATGCATTCACTTGTGAGAGGCGACCATGATGAATGGATTTTTAAGTCTGTCTTCCTCCCTCGTCTTTAGTTCACGAACAGTTTGGTATGTGGTTAGAGTATCTCATTTTCTCTTCTTCATACAATATAATGCAACTGCATTACTCACTTAAAATTCACTTTAAGCACGACAGAATGTCTAACACATGGAAGATTTTAATTGGAGACAAAATAATATTTCGCTGACTTTCTCAACAAATCCCTGTCTCGGGATTGATGGCTACTAGAAGCAATCTGAATTCATCATTTTCCCCAAAAACATTTTACTTTTAGAAAACAATAATAGCAATCACTTTTATAACATCTTATGCACTCCATTTAATCCTCTTAGTTAATAAGGTTAACCAGCACTCTTGAGGGAGAGGAGATACACTAAGAAACAAGAGAGTCCCCTTTTAATAAGTTGATGTTGACTTTGGCTTTTAACTGGGGCATTCTGGACAGCACACTTGCTTACAGACCATGTCTCCCAAAAGCTTCTCAAAGAAATAAACAACGCCTATTCTATCATTCATTCTTCACTAGTTAATTCCCCAAATTCATTCACATTAGGAGATAGCTGATATTTTGATTGAGAAGTCAAAGACAATTGAAAATGGTAATGATCCAGGACACGTTTTCCCTGATTAAACTGGTTTGCAGAAAGGTACTTTGAAATCTTACCTGACCTGAAACAGAAAACAAAATATTTATAAAGGGATAAGGGACTAAATATTTGGAAATTATAGAAAAATCAAATGAAAGAAACTACTGGAAACACAACAAAAATGCAGAGAGAAACCTGTCAAAAACTAAGAATCATCATAACAGCAATTAACATTTGCTGAGAACTACAATGTACTAATTAAAAATCATCTCATTTAAACTTGAAACAATTTTTATGAAGCAGTTACAACTATCATCTTAAAGATGAGAAAGTCTGAGCAAGTAACTTTCCCAAAGATACACACTGTGCTCTACTGTTTATTAAAATTCGTATGTAGACTAAAACAGTTTTTTTTACATACCAATATTAAAAGACAGAAAAGACAGCTGAGTGCAAAGCACAATCAAGCTATCAAGAAAGGAAGCATAGACTATCAGGGAGTAAATAAGAAATCCATAGTACCTACCTGACGAAAACTAATACAAGTGAGTAACAAAGAAGAAAACAAATAATTGGAAAAGGTAGCTTAGTTTTGAACAGAAAGACTTCAATATTCTTAATCCTTCCTAGTCAATTTCTAAATTCAGTGCTATTCTAGTCAAAATCTCAGTATGAAATATTTTCTATTTTGAAAAAGAAATTCTAATATTCATTGGAAGACTAAATGTATGACAAATGGATCAGCATGTTTTGGTAATTAAAACAGTGGTACTGACACAGGTAGAAAAAGACAAATCAATGTAATATCACCAAGATACAGTTCAGAGTATGTACTGAAAATTAATTTATGATAACAGTCGCCCTTCAAATGAGTGAGGAAAAGATGGATTATTCAATAAATGCTAGTAAGACAAATGAAAAGCAATTTGAAATAGGTGGGTTCCTGCCTCAAACCTTATATTAAAATAAATTTCATATAACTAAAAAATATAATTATCAGAAGAAAATAAGACATTTTTCTTATATAGTGTAGGTAAAACTTCTATAAACATGATTCCAATATGGAACCATAATAGGATTGATGATCATGATTCCCTGAAAATGAAAAACAGTCTTCACATAAAAAAAAACTATATAGATTTGAAGGAAAAATGACAGACAGAAAAAATTATTTGCTACACAAATACGGAAAGGAAAGATGGCTGTCCCTAGAAAAAGAATTAGCTCTTGAAATAATAAGAAAAAGGACTATTCCAATGGAAAAACTGACAAAGGTTAAGAACAGACTAGTCACATACACACTGCTGCTGCTAAGTCACTTCAGTTGTGTCCGACTCTGTGCAACCCCATAGACGGCAGCCCACCAGGCTCCCCCTCCCTGGGATTCTCCAGGTAAGAACACTGGAGTGGGTTGCCATTTCCTTCTCCAATGTATGAAAGTGAAGAGTGAAAGTGAAATTGCTCAGTCGTGTCTGACCCTCAGCAAACCCATGGACTGCAGCCTACCAGGCTCCTCTGTCCATGGGCTTTTCCAGGCAAGAGTACTGGAGTGGGGTGCCATTGCCTTCTCCAAGTCACAAACACACACATAAAAGCAAATGACCAATAAGCAACTGAAAAAAATTCAACCTCAGTAGACATCAGTTCAGTCTCAGTTCAGTAGCTCAGTCGTGTCCAACTCTTTGTGACCCCATGAACCACAGCATGCCACGCCTCCCTGTCCATCACCAACTCCCGGAGTCCACCCAAACCCATGTCCATCAAGTCGGTGGTCCCATCCAACCATCTCATCCTCTGTCATCCCCTTCTCCTCCTGCCCTCAATCTTTCCCAGCATCAGGGTCTTTTCAAATGAGTCAGCTCTTCACATCAGGTGGCCAAAGTGTTGGAGTTTCAGCTTCAACATCAGCCCTTCCAAGGAACATCCAGGACTGATCTCCTTTAGGATGGACTGGTTGGATCTCCTTGCAGTCCAAGGGACTCTCAAGAGTCTTCTCCAACACCACAGTTCAAAAGCATCAATTCTTCGACGCTTAGCTTTCTTCACAGTCCAACTCTCACATCCATACATGACTACTGGAAAAACCATAGCCTTGACTAGATGGACCTTTGTTGGCAAAGTAATGTCTCTGCTTTTGAATATGCTGTCTAGGTTGGTCATAACTTTCCTTCCAAGGAGTAAGCATCTTTTAATTTCATGGCTGCAATCACCATCTGCAGTGATTTTGGAGCCCAGAAAAATAAAGTTTCTCACTGTTTCCACTGTTTCCCCATCTATCTGCCATGAAGTGATGGGACCGGATGCCATGATCTTAGTTTTCTGAATGTTGAGCTTTAAACCAACTTTTTCACTGTCCTCTTTCACTTTCATCAAGAGGCTTTTTAGTTCCTCTTCACTTTCTGCCTTAAGGGTGGTATCATCTGCATATCTGAGGTTATTGATATTTCTCCCAGCAATCTTGATTCCACCTTGTGCTTCATCCAGCCCAGCATTTCTCATGATATACTCTGCATAGAAGTTAAATAAGCAGGGTGACAATATACAGCCTTGACGTACTCCTTTTCCTATTTGGAACCAGTCTGTTGTTCCACGTCCAGTTTGAACTGTTGCTTCCTGACCTGCATACAGGTTTCTTAAGAGGCAGGTCAGGTCGTCTGAAATGCCCATCTCTTTCAGAATTTTCCACAGTTTATTGTGATCCACAGAGTCAAAGGTTTTGGCATAGTCAATAAAGCAGAAATAGATGTTTTTCTGGAACTCTCATGCTTTTTCCATGATCCATCGGATGTTGGCAATTTGATCTCTTGTTCCTCTGCCTTTTCTAAAACCAGCTTGAACATCTGGAAGTTCACGGTTCACGTATTGCTGAAGCCTGGGGCTTGGATTATTTTAAGCATTACTTTACTAGCGTGTGAGATGAGTGCAATTGTAGACATCAAGTAGACATCAAGGCAATACAAATAAAAAACTAAATGTTTTCACCATGTCAATTTAGGCAAAGAAGAAGATCTAGAAATTCCAATGGTATAAGGCTCCTATACAGTTAACTTGGTACAATGTTTCTGGAAAACAATTTGATTATTTCCATTAAAATATAATTTCAACTGACTTAATTCTCTTAAAATTTATTCTGAGAGATGAAACATACACAAAAATATGGATGCAAATTATAGCCTTAATTTTAATAGCAGAAAAGCAAAAAGAATTTAATTGTCCACTATCAGGGAATTAGCTAAATAAATCATGATGTATCACAATTGTGATTTTAACAAGATGAAGTATCTATTGCTTCAAAAAATGTGCATGGCTGGTGCCCTGCAGCAACCCAGAGGGAGGGATGGGCTCAGAGGTGGGAGGGAGGTTTGAGAGGGAGGGGACATACGTATACCTACAGGGATCCATGTTGATGTATGGCAGAAACATCACAATGTTGGAATTACTCTCCAATTAAAACTAAAATTAAAATTTTGAAAAATGTGCATGGCCTTTTGATGAAAAAAGCAGAACATCAGTGATCACATGAAAGTTATGCTCCAACAAGTAGGTGGGAGAATAATGGGGTAAAAAAGGAAAAAAAGAAGCAGCAGTAGAATTTAATGCATTGAATGGAAAAAGAAAAACAAAAATTCAAGAAACATTCAGTACTAAATTTGTGGAGGAAAAAAATAAATGGAGGATATTTTAAGAATATAAATTATCAGAATTAATCCAAGTGATACAAAAAAGTTGATATACAAGAAATTGAAAAGTCATCAAAGATCTAGCTACCTAAAGAATACTTTGGAGGCAAATCTACCAAATGTTTATGGAACAGATAATCCCTTGGTCACTAGCAGAGCCCTCGTATCCAAACATGACAAAAGTAATGCAAAATTTTAAACTCTAAAACAATCTCATTTATGAATATGAATTCAAAACTCCTAAAAACACAGGCAAATCAAATTAAGGTGAAATAAGATCAGACTTTTAATTTATTGATTTGATTGTGCTCGGTCTTAGTTGCATCATTCGAAATCCTACATTGCAGTGCACGGACTCTAGTTGTGGTACGCCGGCTCAGTAGTTGAACATAGGGGCTTAGGTGCTCAGAATCTTCTTAGACGCAATGGACAGTTCCTGTTAGTCTTACAAGACTACTAGGTGGAGATTAGTTATGACAGTGTCAGGTAGATACCGAATTGGAGTCACCTCTACTAGGTACTGAAAACACTCATTTCAAACAAGTGAACTAAGCACTTCATAAAGAGGTCTTAGCCTGCCAGAAGTGTACAAGGATTAAAGTGACATCTGACCAAGGTTATAGGCAAGTCGACTCTTTGAGACCCTCCTGGTGTTCTTACAGACCAGCAATATGAGAGAGAAGAAATGTCTGGTGCTAAATAACATACAACAGTTTGAAATTTGCACCCCCAACTAGCCAAGTCTTAAAATAGTTCATTAAAAACAGAAATACATGAGCTAAAAGGGAATAACAAGAATATAAGACAAGAGGAAAGTTAAAATTTGATGTTTAACCTTGATGCTGTCTTATAAAATAAGCTAAAGACCCTGATGCTCTCTTATAAAATAAATTCAAGCATCCATACTTTTGACATGTATACTACCTCCAAATGCAGAATCTATCTCTGTAGAACCCATAAAAGGGGCTTTAATTTTCCAACAGAGTTTTTAGAAAATGTGTTAATTACACTCATGGTCGTATTCTAAAGCGCACTCAGGCATGGATGAAACCTGGTTAACCCTACAAAGTTTCAAACCACTAAAATAAGTTCTTTAGGACTTCCCTGGTGGTACAGTGGATAAGAATCTGCCTGTCAGTGCAGGGAACACAGGTTCGATCCCTGGTCCGGGAAGATTTCACACACCTCGGAGCAACTACGCCCCTGCAGGACAACTACTGAGCCCACGTGCTGCACCTCCTGAAGCCCTAGAGCCTGTGTGCCTCCAGCCTGTGCTCCACAGCAAGAGAAGCCACTGCGATGAGAAGCCCACACATCGTAACAAAGAGTAGCCCCGACCTGTGGCAACGAGAGAAAGCTCACAGGCAGCAACAAAGACCCGGTGCAATCAACAAAGACATAAAATGCATTTAAAAAATAAGTTATTTAGTCTTTTAATCTAGGATCGCAACTGTGTCTCCATTAGAACTATGTGTTAACAAAATAAAGATCACTGTCCGAGTAACTGGAGCTAACTTCTATCACATCCACCTCTTCTCCACCCTCAAGGACTCAAAGGAACAGCAGTGTCCAAACGCCATAGCAGCCGATCTGAATCACTACCTGTTATGCATATCTGATATGTGATGAAAACGAGACATGCAACTGAATGCACTATCTTATTATGAAGAGCTGACAGAGGGAATTTGATTAATTTGCCCAACAGATTTCCATATTACAGGTCTTCGGGAGCAAGACAAATAGAAGCTCATTTTGTCTGACTCCAGGTCTCATCTGGCTCTTTCTCTGCCGTGATTTTTAAATGTATTATTCTTCCTATATTTTATTTGTCCAGTCAGTGAAGAACCGATGCTCTTCCATCCACTCGTGGATGGAGAAATTTAATTATATTAAATAATACTTGACAATGTAAGACAACATTGAAGTATTTTGAGCATTTTAAAATCAGACATCAGAAAATATATACAATGATACAACAAAACTTGAGTTCACCTCATAGAGGTTTGTCATAAATTCTACAGCAGATATAAATTGGTGTCCTTCTAATGATCATTAGTTGAGCTAATATTTCACAATATACAGAAGGTCAGATGCTACACAAGACTACTACCTGAATGGAGACATTTTTCTATTTAGTCCTCAAATTTCTCTCTCTCTATATATATATATGGAGTGTATTTGTGCATATACGCACAAGTATATGTATAATATACATAAACAAATATGTATATAAAATATATATGTACTAAATATATAAATAAAAGTTATAGTTTATATAAATTTATATATAAAAAGGGGGAATAGTAATGCGATAGCCCCTGATTCAATTACAGAGAAGCATTTTTAATCACATCTAAATTACCAGGGGAAAAATAATGAAGATAATGGCCTCTGAGAGTCACCACACATTTCTAAGTTGCAGAATCAACCAAGGCAGTCTCTTTAATAGCCATGGTGACTATGAATCTATATGACAAAAGATCACTTTAAAAGTCATTCTTAAAAATGAGAGCTTCAATGATTTATAAAGCAAATCATATGACACAGCTGCACTTTGCCAACAAAAATGGGTTGACTTGTTAAAAAATAATAATAAGATAAAACAATTTTTAAGAAAAATCTACCTCCTCTCATCCAGTAAAATGACTGGGGTCACTTCAGAGTATTTCTTCCAGAGCCACGATACACAGAGTATTTTAAGAGGTAAAAAAAAATCACATCAGTTGGATCTTTCACCATTCTTTGCATTGTGGATGAAGGCAGTCAAAAGGTACAAACTTCCAGGTGTAAGATAAAAAAAAAAAAAGATTCTAGGTATGTAATGCACATGCCAAATATAACGAAACCCTACTGTACTTATACAGGAAAGCTGTTAAGATAGTAAACCTTCAGAGTTCTCATCACAAGGAAAAAATTTTTTTCTGCTTCTTTAATTCTGTATCTGTGTGAGATGATGGACATTTACTGAACTTACTGTGGTAAGCATTTCATGATGTATGTTACTCAAATCATTATGCTATATACCTTAAACTTATACAGTGCTTACTACATGCTTCCCTGGTGGCTCAGCAGGTAAAGAAGGTGCCTGCAATGCAGAAGACCTGGGTTCGATCCCTGGGTTGGGAAGATCCCCTGGAGAAGGGAAAGGCTACTCACTTCAGCACTCTGGCCTGGAGAATTCCATGGACTGTACAGTCCATAGGGTGGCAAAGAGTCAGACACAACTGAGCGACTTTCATAGTAGATTATATCTCAATGTGAGTGGAAGACAAAAGAGAAAAGACAGAAACTGCTTTGGGGAACTAATGTTTCTAGAGGTCCTTGTAAGAAGTAAAAGATTCACAGTTTGACAAAATACACATTAATTCAGTTTGAAATAACTTCTGTTACAGGATATTAAACAGACAATGTATTACTTACCCTAATAAGGCATCAGTTTTATTATACAAAAAGAAGTACTTTGAGTAAATTATCAGAAAAATGTATCTAAAGTAATGAGCTTTCAAATGCTATATCTGAATGTGTAACTGAAATTATTTTGTTAATTCAAGTTGCTATCAGTTAATATATTTTAAGTGGATCACACAAAATTATCTCTGAGTTACATTTCTTAAGAATTGTTCCCAACTCTCCTTCAACTCTACATAACACAATTCCTTTGGAGATAATTTAGGTGGATAATTATTCTCTTGCTCTTTTTATTTCAAATAAAGAAAGCTGTGAGGTCCTTCATAAGCCACTGATGAGATTATATTTTGTATCCCAGCAGCTGGCATTTAATAGGTGGTATCCAGGACATTTGATGAATGAATGAATGAATGGATGGATGGATATTCAACGCATCAGTGATGATTCCTGCGTTTATATAAAGATGGTCCTGTCCTCTGCTCTTGTACAATCCTTCTGCATTAAAGCTCATACTTTGAAAAGGAAGAGAGTAAATTTACACACAGTGGGCTCCTCGGAACATAGCTGAAAAACAAGTCACCATCAAACTGAAGAGGTTAAAAATAACATTAGTGTCAAATAGATAGCTAGTGGGAAATCACTTTACAACACAGGGAGCTCAGCCTGGTGCTCTGGAACAACCTAGAGAGGTTGGATGGGGAGCAGGGTGGAAGGAAGTCTCAAGAGAGAGGGATATATGTATACTTATGGCTGCTTCAGGCTTCCCTGGTGGCTCAGCTGGTAAAGAATCCACCTGCAATGCAGGAGACCCTGGTTCGATCTCTAGCTTAGGAAGATCCCCTGGAAAAGGGATAGGCGACCCACTCCAGTATTCTTAGGCTTCCCTGGTGACTCAGTCAAGAATCCACCTACCGTGCAGAAGACCTGGATTTAATCTCTGGGTCGGGAAGATCCCCTGGAGGAGGGCATGGCAACCCACTCCAGTATTCTTGCCTGGGGAATCCCCATGGACAGAGGAGCCTGGCGGGCTACAGTCCGTGGGGTCGCAAAGAGCCGGAGACAACTGGGCGACTGAGGACAGCACAGCATGGCTGCTTCCCATTTGTACAGCAGAATCCAACACAACATTGTAAAGCAATCATCCCCCAATTTTAAAAAAAGATGACATTAAAAGGGGAAATTCACCCCACTCTTCAGTTCATTTCAGTAAACAATGCTGATATAAGATGAAGATGCATGAACACCTCTCTCAGGGCATCCACAGTCCAGTGGAGGAGAGAGAAAATGTAAACAAATAATAATGCATGCGTGTAGTCCTGTATGCTGTTCCCTTGGCTTCCCTACCCCTCCTCCCCTAAAGGTGTGAATCAAGTTTCCCCATTCATGTAGCGACTGTGCGGTGTCTCAGCAACCAACACTCTACTCTCAGCCCAAGCACTGGCCAAAGGAGCCAGGCAAACTGCTTCCGCTCTCTCCCATCTGCTATCCTGCTCAGCCTCACAGAGCCCACCGAGTGCCTATGCTTCCAACATCGCAGCTTCGCTGGATATTCTGAACAAAAAATAGAGGACATTTTCTTTCCTTCTCTGAAAGCCCCTATTTTATTTGCTGCCAGTAATACTGTTCTCCAACAAAGGCTGCAGCTTTCCACCACTGCACTCCTATAATCGGCTAATAACCGAAGGCCAGAAGCTCTGCTCCTCCTAACCGTTCAAACTAATATTTACACTCATCGTTGATGTGCAGCCTTTTCTGGCCCAACTGTTAACTCCGCCAAAGAGGCGCCTCCATGGCCCACCTGCCTGCCAGCCACATCAGCTGGCACCACTGGGCATCTCCCTAACCCATTCCCCTGACAGCCTAAGTCAGCAACATGCCCTGGAGTGGGGTGCTAATCATCAACCACAGAGACCTGACATGCATTAACACCCGCCCCCCATCTCCCCTTTCCGTAAACAAAGTGATAAAAATCACAAATGTCATTAAGGCGGAAAAATCAAGTCACTGTAAATACCAAACATCAACTTCAGAGGAATCAGGCTTGATTACACATGTGTGAGGATGCAGATGGTGGACTTTCCTCCTCCTACTCACATGAAGAAAGAAGAGCTTCCAAGGAAATACATTATGTATTCTTCTCTCGTCGCCTCGAAAATGCCAAGTGATTTGATATTTTCCTCCTTAGAGAATATACAGAGGAGACCTTGGAAAAATGACTATCGGGTTAGATTCTGGAACTAAAACCATGATTTTATAAACCTCACTCTATTTTCTCTAAATAAGCAGATAACAAAAAGCCAACAACACAATAAGACAGTGTGAAAATGACTACAAGACCCGAACAAAGGTATCTCTGTCTTAAAAAAAAGTATAAAATTAGTCTGAAATTGACTTGTTACGAGCATCTTGAGTTTCACAGTAAGTTTTATAGGAACCCATAAATTTAGAGGAAATTGGCAGGTAGGTGAATGACAGGAAATTATATTTCAGGGATCATTATCTGCAATTCTGACTCCTTAAATGAGATTACAAACCACAGAGTTCACCAGCTTAGAGCACAATACTCTTCTGGTGGGCATCGAAGTATTCATAATGTCAAATGGATCCAAAGAGGTCTTTTCTTATTTGCGTCCAAAATAAACAATGATGTACCAAATGTAGAAGGACATCCTAAAATGTTTGCTAAAACTTCAAAATGGTCTATGTCAAAGTAAAGAGAAGAGAAACTGTAAACTGGTACCTGTACACACCAGTATGTCTCTTCATTCTTCCAAGCGTCGGAAACTCTGAGCACATAAAAAACTTGATATACAACTGAATAAAAATTATGAAGTATGACAAGGCTAATTTCCTTGTTTTTTTAAAAAGAAACTTTTTATTTTATATTGAAGTACAGCCAATTAACAACATTACGATAGTTTCTGGTGAACAGCAAAGGGACTCAGCCATATATATACATGTATCCATTCTCTCCCAGACACCCCTCCCATCCAAGCTGCCACACGACTTTCAGTGTGGAGTTCCCCGTGCTATACAGTAGGTCCTTGTTGGTTATCCATTTAAAATATAGCAGTGTGTACACGTCCATCGCAAACTCCGTAACTATCCCTTCCCCCAGTCTTTCCTCCCATAACTATAAGTTCATTCTCTGTCTGTTTCTGTTTTGTAAATAAGTTCATTTGTATCATTTCTTTTTAGATTCTGCATATAAAGGATTCCCTGGGCTTCCCCGGGCTTCCCTGGGCTTCCCTGGGAGCACAGAGCAGGTAAAGCCACTGCCTGCAATGTGGCCGACCTGGATTCCATCCCTGGGTTGGGAAGATCCCCTGGAGAAGGAACTGGCAACCCACTCCAGTATTCTTGCCTGGGAAATGCCATGGATGGAGGAGCCTGGTAGGCTACAGTCAATGGGATCGCAGAGAGTCGTACACGACTGAGCAACTTCACTACTCATATAAGGGATAACATATGATATTTCACCTCTGTCTGATTTACTTCACTCAGCATGACAATTTCTATGACCATCCGTGTTGCTGCATGTCGCACTGTTTCATACCTTTTTATGGCTGAGTAACATTTCACTGTATGCGTGTGCCGCGTCTCCTTCATCTGTTCGTCTGTGGACAGACATTCAGGCTGCTTCTCTGTCTTGGCATTATAAATAGCGCTGCTATGAACACTGGGGACGTGTGTCTTTTCAAATTAGAGTTTCCTTGGACACATGCGCAGGAGTGGGATTGTTTTTATTCGAGGTCCTGCCCTTTATTACCCAAAGAGCCTTGAAAACATCTAGGTCTGCTCCTGGAGTTGCAGGCGCTAACCACAATCCTTCCAGCACTCTGCCCAGCACCCCCTCCCTCCAGCCTCCTATAAGGACACCATCCTTTAAACTGGCTGTTCCCACAGCCAGCATCTTTCTTCCCCTAATATCCCCACCAGACCCTCACAGGCTTCTGGTCATTTTTCCAAAGACAGCTTCTCAGGGAGACCTTCCCCGACCACTTTATCAAGTATCCTCCCCAATCTTTTACCTCCCCTCCCTTCCAGGTTTGAGTTTTTTCTTCTTAGCAATTACTAATATCCAATATACAACATAGATTGTATATTATTATGGTTCCTACACTAAAATGGAAGCTCCAGGACAGCAGGGATTTGGGTCTGATTTGCTGACTACTTTGTTTCTCATGCCAGGCATAGCTGCTGCTGGTGCTGCTGCTGCTGCTGCTGCTGCTAAGTCACTTCAGTTGTGTCCGACTCTGTGCAACCCCATAGACGGCAGCCCACCAGGCTCCACCACTCTGGGATTCTCCAGGCAAGAACACTGGAGTGGGTTGCCATTTCCTTCTCCAATGCATGAAAGTGAAAAGTGACAGTGAAGTCGCTCAGTCGTGTCCGACTCTTAGCGATCCCATGGACTGCAGCCTACCAGGCTCCTCTGCCATGGGATTCTCCAGGCAAGAGTACTGGAGTGGGTTGCCATTGCCTTCTCCGACCAGGCATAGAGTACGTGCTCAATAGATATTTCCTGAATAAATAAATAAATCTACATAAATACCATGCTTAGATGGTCCTACCGTCTGCCTTTTCGCCAAGCTGCACAGTTTGCTAGTGTGACCACACAGGACCTTCGCCTCACCCAAAGTTCTTGACCTTTAGCCTCACCGCCCACCTCCTCCTTTTTCACTTTTCTTCTGCTTTCCTGTAGTCACTGATTTCGGTCTTTTTGAAAGTGGACATTCATTATCAGCAACCTGAAATTGTTGGGGAAAGCAAGTGGATGTAAATCAATCAATAAATAGAAGACCATGGTTCCCGTGGAAGGTTTTCTCTCTCTTTCCACCTTGCTGCAATTTTTGAATCATATCAGAAGCTCATCAAGAGGTGACTGATATTAACTGACGTAGAAAACAGCTGATTTGTGTACATACTTTACACACACAGAAAAGAAGATAAATTGCACTGGTGCACTGAATCAGTTCTGAGTGTAATTCAAGAAGGTGCTGTTCAAAAGGTAAAGCATAAAAACCCTTTAATAGAGTTACAGTTGTCTGCTTATTTTTCAGAGCATGTCCCTTGCTATCAACTTCATGATACCCCCAAATTAACTATGGTTAGTTTGTCAGTAATAGCCAAATTTGTATTTCAAGAACAAAAGCTCTACACAGTCTAGATCAATGCTCATTTGGCATGGTGGGGGAAGCCTATTTCAGATCTTAAAAAATAAGTATTCAAACAAATGAAAATAGGTCAAAAAGTTTGAAAGCAGAATGAATTAAAGGCCAGCCTGGCCATACCAGGTATTAGAATGTCTTGTACGCCTACAATAAGCAGCACAGTTTTGGCACAAGAACAGACATGTAGATAAATGGAAAATGGTATCTCAAGGTTTAAAAAAAAAAAAAAAAAACCCTACTATAAAACATCTATTTCTGGTTTATTGACTATGCCAAAGCCTTTGACTGTGTGGATCACAATAAACTGTGGAAAATTCTGAAAGAGATGGGAATACCAGAACACCTGACCTGCCTCTTGAGAAATCTGTATGCAGGTCAGGAAGCAACAGTTAGAACTGGACATGGAACAACAGACTGGTTACAAATAGGAAAAGGAGTACGTCAAGGCTGTATATTGTCACCCTGCTCATTTAACTTATATGCAGAGTACATCATGAGAAACACCGGGCTGGAAGAAGCACAAGCTGGAATCAAGATTGCCAGGAGAAATATCAATAATCTCAGATATGCAGATGATACCACCCTTATGGCAGAAAGTGAAGAAGAACTAAAAGCCTCTTAATGAAAGTGAAAGAGGACAGTGAAAAAGTTGGTTTAAAGCTCAACATTCAGAAAACTAAGATCATGGCATCCGGTCCCATCACTTCATGGCAAATAGATGGGGAAACAGTGGAAACAGTGTCAGACTTTATTTTTTTTTTTGCTCCAAAATCACTGTAGATGGTGACTGCAGCCATGAAATTAAAAGACACTTACTACTTGGGAGAAAAGTTATGACCAACCTAGACAGCACATTCAAAAGCAGAGACATTACTTTGCCAACAAAGGTTCGTCTAGTCAAGGCTATGGTTTTTCCAGTGGTCATGTATGGATGTGAGAGTTGGACTATAAAGATAGCTGAGCACTGAAGAGTTGATGCTTTTGAACTGTGGTGTTGGATAAGACTCTTGAGAGTCCCTTGGACTGCAAGGAGATCCAACCAGTCCATCCTAAAGGAGATCAGTCCTGGGTATTCATTGGAAGGACTGATGTTGAAGCTGAAACTCCAATAGTTTGGCCACCCGATGCGAAGAACTGACTCATTGGAAAAGAGCCTGATGCTGGGAAAGATGGAAGGCAGGAGGAGAAGGGAACAACAGAGGATGAGATAGTTGGATGGCATTACTGACTCAATCAACATGAGTTTGACTAGACTATGGGAGTTGGTGATGGACAGGGAGGCCAGGCGTGCTGCAGTCCATGGAGTCGCAAAGAGTCCGATATGACTGAGCAACTGAACTGAACTATGTACATATAGAGACTTGATATATGTAAAGGGAATGTTGAATGGGCAGGATTCCAGGCTTTCTAATCCACAAAGTCATCCCCAACCCCAAACCATCTCAATATTAATGAGCTCCATGTTGCTGATAAGTCAGTATGTTTCTCCCACCACAACCAAACACCACACAATGAGAATGAACTACACTTAATAAATGGGGCTCCTAAAATTGACTATTGGCGAGGGCATGGAGGAGAGGAGCCTATGTAAGTCTTTTATATAACTGTTGTTTAGTCATGTCCGCCTCTTGCGACCCCATGGACTACAGCCCACCATGCTCCTCTGTCCATGGGATTTCCCAAGCAAGAATACTGGAGTGGGTTGCCATTTCCTTCTCCAGGGCATCTTCCCAACCCAGGGATTGAACCCATGTCTCCTGCATTGGCAGGCAGAATTCCTACCACTGAGCCACCAAGGAAGCCCCTTTAACACCCTAGATCAAAATAAATCCCAGACGGACAGGGCTGAATTCTACCTTCTGACCAGGGTGGTGTGCCCCATCCAGGGAGGGAAGGAGAGGCAAGAAAAGAGAAATGCCTGGCTTGGTTTCACAGCCAGATTGGGGAGTACAGGGAGGGGGCTCTGCCTGTCCCAGGAGTCTGGAGCTGCCAGAGTGCAGGGTAGGAGGAGCCAGTGCTTCCAGGGCGGGGAGGCAAGCAAGTCACTACGGTTTCTACCCACGATTTTCAAAACTGCCTAGACAAAATGTTTTGGGAAAATATCCTTACACAAACCATAATTATGCATTTTATATTTTCCTAGCCCTCTGAGAAGAGAATCATCCCTTAAATATGTAAATCTAAAAAAAATCTAAAAGTTTAAATGTGTCCTACCTCCCCATTTCCAAGTATAATTATGGAAGCCACTAAGCTGCCGAGGTTACTCAACAGTTCCTTTCTCTTCTCACCTTGGACACGTCTAAATCTGTAGGAATTCTAGAGGAGTCTGTGGTCCCACCTTTACTAACTGGTCGTTCTTCTCTAGCTATGACCATGCTCTCTCTGGTGGTGGTCATTTAGTCATTATGTCGTATCCAGTTCTTGAGGCCACATGGACTACATCCCACCAGGCTCCTCTGTCCATGGGATTTCCCAGGCAAGATTACTGGAGTGGGCAGCCATTTCCTTCTCCAAGGCTCTCTCTAGACGGATATGATTTGTTCAGGCTGAAACCACCAATCCAAACTCTGACAATCCCACCAAGTGATCCCCGCCACCTCCACCAGCCAGAGGTCTCCCTCATGATTGTAACCTGGTGGGCCCATAGCCCAATAATTAATATATGGCTTTGTTTCAGAGGCTGTATTAATGTTCTTGCTATAGATAAGCGCATTCTTAAAAACGTTATTCCGTCTTTGGAAGCAGCCTTTTCATATGACTAATTCAAAATTTCCTCGCAGTTTTATATCCCCCTTCATTATGAACAATAGGAACTAGGGGTCAAAACAGCCAACTTCATTTAAATGCCTAAATGTCCAAAAAAGTGTTTTCGTAACAAAGCACTCATTTCAATGCAATCAGCATGATTGAACATTCTATAAAAGCAATAAGCAGCATGTATGTGGAGGCTGCTTAAACAAGTGATAAACAAGTTAATTCAGTTTATTAGAGTCTTAATATCCACATAACAATAACTTTTAACTTCGAATAAATTTAGTGGATGCCAGAATAGTTAAAAATATATCAATTACAGTATTTCATCATTTTACCAGTGCAATCAGAAGTAACCATGAAAGCAAAGTAAGGATGTGTTACATAACAAATAAGGCCTAATATTTATAGCTTTGTGATTTATAAAAGATGACCTTGTGGTTATTCACATACAGATTATTCTCAGTGCAATGATACATATCGGAATCATTGTCATACTGAAATTACAAGACTTCTAGGGAAAATCTTGTTAATAAGCACCATCTATTTTGTCTCTGGGCAATGAACTAAACAATTTTAAGAGTTTCTTTCAAATTCCATAGTTCTTGATATAACAAAATAAGCAATTTTCACAACACTTGTAAGTAAAACAATAATTAATTATTCTTTAAAAAATAAAGACTAGACTTCAAAATACTATTTGTGTACCAAACATATACTGAGAAAAACCTAAGAAAAAATTTGTATTAATTTTAAACTCTAGTAAAATACATGATCTCAATACTAAGAACTTCATCTTTCCATATAAAGTTACCCCTATTCTACTTCATTAATATCCAAGTTTTCTGTTCAATAAATGGATTAAAAAAAAAAACAGAAAAGCTTGTCAAAATGTTAATATAAATATAAAATAGCTCAAAAGAAAGTAGAAATAATGTAAGTCCACAGAAAAAGAAATTTTAATTTTGTACAACTGACAAGGTTTGGTAGTTTGTTATGTGAACATGATTCATTTTATTTTGTTTCCCTAATAAAAAAAAGAAAACACAGAGTGTTAAATAATAGTGATTATGATGGTAACAAGAAAGTAGCGAGCAAAAATTTAAATTATTTTATATTGTGGCAAAAAAAAAAAAGGTTCTAATTCATTTTTGGAAAACTCAAATTTGAATGTGACCACATTTGTGAAATGCAGTCTTCACTGACCCTTCCAGGTGTGAAGCCATCATTCCTCTTCCTTCTCCAGTAACGGCTCCCCACAATGCCATCCAACATACTGAAGTCGATCCATGTGCTAATTTCTTCTACTAACGGCGTTTCCTTGCTACAGGAGCATCAGCAGCATGGAGCCAGCCCCAGCGCCTGATGGCAGAAGGTCCTACCCCTTTCAGTTCAGTTCAGTCACTCGGTCGTGTCCGACTCTTTGCGACCCCATGAATCGCAGCACGCCAGGCCTCCCTGTCCATCACCAACTCCCAGAATTCACTCAGACTCACGTCCGTGGAGTCAGTGATGCCATCCAGCCATCTCATCCTCTGTCGTCCCCTTCTCCTCCTGCCCCCAATCCCTCCCAGCATCAGAGTCTTTTCCAATGAGTCAACTCCCTGCCTGAGGTGGCCAAAGTACTGGCGTCTCAGCTTTAGCATCATTCCTTCCAAAGAAATCCCAGGGCTGATCTCCCTCAGAATGGACTGGTTGGATTTCCTCACAGTCCAAGGGACTCTCAAGAGTCTTCTCCAACACCACAGTTCAAAAGCATCAATTCTTTGTCACTCAGCCTTCTTCACAGTCCAACTCTCACATCCATACATGACCACAGGAAAAACCATAGCCTTGACTAGACGGACCTTTGTTGGCAAAGTAATGTCTCTGCTTTTCAGTATGCTATCTAGGTTGGTCATAACTTTCCTTCCAAGGAGTAAGCATCTTTTAATTTCATGGCTGCAGTCACCATCTGCAGTGATTTTGGAGCCCCCCAAAATAAAGTCTGACACTGTTTCCACTGTTTCCTCATGTATTTCCTACCCCTTAGTCAGAGTGAAATGATAAGAGTGTGAGAACCAATATCTTGGATAGTGATGTGTCTGGGGGAACAGTTTAATAATTTCTTAAAATGGAACCAGTTAAAAAAGTTCCAGCTCCATAACTAAACTAAAATCAGACTTCTGAATTTTTTACCTACTCCTTAGAAATAAATACACAGGTTTTACATGATAAAACATCAATTAGTACTGAAACTACAGTAAGCTAAAATATTTCTGACATCTTTGTTATTAATAGAATAATTTCCCACTGACCTGTGTATTACATCTGTGTAAAAATAAAATGTATAAACAAATCCTTATAGCAACATTATCCCTAATAGCCAAAAGGTAAACACAATACAAATGTGGATCAACTGATGAATGGATAAACAAAATATGATATATCCACACCATGAAATACTCCTCAGTCATAAAAATGAATATGACACTGAAGTCTGCTATAGCACAGAAGGATCCTGTAGACTTTATTCTAAATGAAAGAAGCCAGAAACAAAAGGCCACACATTGCAATGTTACGATCCCATTAATACAAACATGTCCAGAGTAGGGAAACCCAAACACAGAGAAAGGAAAACAGTGACTGCTCAGGGCTGGGGGGCTGCAATAGGCAAAGCATACAAGGTTTCTTTTTTTTTTTTTAATTTTTAATTGGAGGATAATTGCTCTGCAACATTGTGCTGGTTTCTGCCATTCAACAATGTGAATCAGCTCTAAGTTTACAAATATCCCTTCCCTCTTGAGCCTTTCTGTGTTATAGACAGCAACCCCCCCCTCCTCGTTATCTGTTTTACACATGGTAATGTATGTTTCAACGTTACTCTCTCAATTCATCCCATGAGGTTTTTTTTTTTTTTGAGGTGATGCAATGTTCTAAGATTGACAATGGTATTGTCTGCACAATTCTGTGAATATACTAAAAACCACTGAAAAACTTTAAATGGGTGAAGTTGTATAGTATGTGAATTATATCTCAATACAACTATTACTAAAAAAAACATATATATACATATACACACACATAGAATTTTCTACATTCCTATATTCTATATGCCTATGCTCTTCTCTCCCAGCTTCACTCAGACTTCATCTCTTCCAGTTTCCCTCCTACACTAGGTCCAAGCAATTCCAAAAGTTGTATTTTCCTTCCATTTCACTTATCCACCAAGACAGACTACACCCAACGGTGAGTATAACTGACAAGCTATTCAATTTCCCAAGCTCTAGCAAATGGTTCCTGGACACCAAAGAGAACAGAATAATTTGCAGCTAGCTTAAACACATTTGTCTTTCTGTGTCATCCTCAGTTTTAGACAGCAAACTTGTAGTGAGTGTATGTCATGTGAATTTCACTTTTCTTTTGACATACTACTAGGAAATGTGCCAAAGGAACTTTCTATGTGTTAGGCAAGTTTCATAACTGCAATAGTGGGAAATTCATTAGAAACACTTCCACTGAGCCTCAGGAAAGACATGAAACAACAGCCAGTGGTGCTAAACACCAAAGACTGCTACAGGAGAGAGAGAGAAGGGCATCATCACCCTGTATCCCCAGACTCCACCAGTGGCCCTCTATTCAGCCACCCCAAACACACACAAAATAAGAAAATACGGGCTTGCTATCTAAACGAAACATCGAGACATGTCATCTTAATTATCACACAGATTTCCTCTTCTGACCCTATTCTATACAAAGGTTCTGAGAGTCAATTGTGTGCATAATCAGTCATGTCTGACTTTGTGACCCCATGGACTGTAGCCTGCCAGGCTCCTCTGTCCATGGGATTCTCCAGGCAAGAATACTGGAGTGGGTTGCCATTTCCTCCTCCAGGAGATCTTCCCCACCCAGGGACTGAACCCAAGTCTTCTGCATTGGTAGGTGGCTTCTTTACCACTGTGCCACCTGGGAAACCCCTGAGAGCCCAGCAGAAAGGAGCAAACATTAGCATCAACTTTTCTGAAGAAAACAAATTCTAACTTTTCTTTATTTTGTCTGCTTACATCTTAATAGTTTTATGCTAATCTCTGAGCAACTTTTTTGAAGCTGTAGTGGGTCTGTATAACCTTCTTATTATGCAAGTTGCAGAGGGGAGAAGATGGTTCAGTAAAGAAGATTAAAAAAAAAAATCATCTCCCGAGAGAAAAAAAGAATATGAGACTTCTAATAATTGCCTGATGTCAATTTCAGTATGCTGGGAATCCTGTGTGCTGGAAATAGGTGTGAAGAGAATCTGCGTAAGGACCACAGTTTCCCGCCTGATTTAACAGACAGGGGGAGCACCATCTGGATGAAAAGTGACAGCCATCCAGCCACTCCAGTGGATTCCGGGTACCAATCTCAGAACGAAGAAAACACCCAGCTGGCAATCTGCTAAACAAAAGGCTCATCCCCATAAAATCCTGCCCTATTCTTTACTTTCTCCTCAAGAATTTTACTGCAAGTCTCACCAGCTTTTGTCCTTAAGAAAGTGATTTTTTTTTTTTCCTGCAGCAGAAGCCTCAATAAAAGATATGAAATAGAAGAAAGACTAAACTAAGAATAAAGAAACCAAGATTATAGTTCCTTCCCTGCTGTGTGACTTCGGGTACACTCTGCTGCTGCGGCTGCTGCTGCTGCTAAGTTGCTTAAGTCGTGTCCGACTCTGTGTGACCCCATAGACGGCAGCCCACAAGGCGCCCCCGTCCCTGGGATTCTCCAGGCAAGAACACTGGAGTGGGTTGCCATTTCCTTCTCCAATGCATGAAAGTGAAAAGTGAAAGTGAAGTCGCTCAGTCGTGTCTGACTCTTAGCGACCCCATGGACTGCAGCCTACCAGGCTCCTCTGCCCGTGGGGTTTTCCAGGCAAGAGTACTGGAGTGGGGTGCCACTGCCTTCTCCGGGGTACACTCTAGAGGGGCTATAATTTCTTTTCTCAGTGAAATGAAAGAGTTGGACTGAATGATCCTAAGTCTATAGGGTTAAAACAACACAAAGCACAATACTATACAGGGCCTTTATCTCAAAACTACACTAAATAGGACTTCCCTGGTGGTACAGTGGATAAGAATCCGCCTGCCAGTGCAGGAGAAACAGGTTCAGTCCCTGTGCCAGGAAGATTCCACACGCAGTGGGGCACCTAAGCCCGTGCGCCACAACCACTGAAACTGTGCGCCTAGACCCGTGCTCTGCAACAGGAGAAGCCCCGCGATGAGAGCCGGGCTGCAGCCAGAGAAGCCCCCACGTGCTGCCACTAGGGAGAGTCTGTGCACAGCAGCGGAAACCGTGTAAGCAAAAGGAAAGCTTGGGTTTTTTTAATGCACTAAGTAAAATACAGTAAGGCTCTCAAAACCTTAATGCCACTTCCCAAATTATGAATTTTCTAACAACCTGGTACTTCAGTCCCCAGCTTCTCTTCGTGGCCATTAGAAAGGTGCCATAGTATGGGCTACCTCACAGTTGCTGCCATACTACTGGTGGAGTCTAACAAAGTGTCCTTCTTCCACAACATAATGGAAATGATTTCTGTAAGCCGTGGTGGAAGAATGGGTTCTATTGTTTGCAAAACAAGTTAGTGAACGCCAGTTCATTTCTCAACCCCAAATCAGTAATTATCTTTCTGAAGACTTTTTCCAGTTCCCGCCCCAGTAGTTGTGCTGTTCACCTGTTTTATTCAGGGGTCTACTCGTGCATTTGTCATACATTTATTTCTTTCTCTCTCTTGGTTTCCCTTCTAGGTTGTCAAGTCCAAAAAGGCACAAAGCATTTTCTACCGTCTGTGTCTTCAGCTTCTATCATTCTATCTGCAGCAGAACCACAAGTCTTTCAGCTGTGAATCTAAAAAGGAATATCTGTGTATCTCATGCATTCAGAAGGTCCAGAAATAGTTTAAACCTCAGGCAAAGCTGGGTCCTGCTGCTGAGTGGATAGTAAGAACCCATCTCTCAACTCACCTTTCCTCACATTGCTTGGCTTTTTATTGGAGGATAACTGCTTTATAATATTGTGTTGGTTTCTGCCATACAACATGTTGGTTTCATTAACAGACAGATTCCCCTTTCTGCGAAGAACTGGGGAGCCTCTTGATGAAACTGAAAGAGGAAAGTGAAAAAGCTGACTTAAAGCTTAACATTCAGAAAACTAATATCATGGAATCCAGTCCCATCACTTCATGGCAAATAGATGAGGAAACAATGAAAACAGCAAGAGACTTTATTTTGGGGGGACTCCAAAATCACTGCAGATGGTGATTGCAGCCAAGAAACTAAAAGACACTTGCTCCTTGGAAGAAAAGCTATGACCAACCTAGACAGCATGTTAAAAAGGAAAGACATTACTTTGCCAACAAAGGTCCATCTAGTCAAGGCTATGTTTTTCCAGTAGTCATGTATGAATGCAGGAGTTGGACTATAAAGAAAGCTGAGTGTTGAAGAATTGATGCTTTTGAACTGTGGTGTTGGAAAAAACTCTTGAGAGTCCCTTAAACTGCAAAGAGATCAAAGCACTCAATCCTGAAGGAAATCTGTCCTGAATATTCATTGGAAGGACTGATGCTGAAGCTGAAACTCCAATACTTTGGCTGCCTGATGCGAAGAACTGACTCACTGGAAAAAGATCCTGATGCTGGGAAAGATTTAAGGCAGGAGGAGAAGGGGACAACAGAGGATGAGATGGTTGGATAGCATCACCAACTCAGTGGACATGAATTTGGGTAAACTCCGGGAGCTGGTGATAGACAGGGAGGCCTGGCATGCTGCAGTCCATGCAGTCACAGAGTCGGACACAACTGAGCAACTGAATGTAATGTACCCCTTTCTGATGTTAAGACAGCAGGACTTCCAGGCTACACCTACTTATTTTCCCACTAATTCCACATACATCTCTGTTGATCCTTTTTGGTTCTATGTACATCTCTGCACCAATCACCATGGCTCCAGATATTAAGTTCTCATCGGCCAAGTCAGCACAATTCGCCCACTCCTTGAACAGGCGCATGTGCTGTAAGGTCAGCTTACAGACGGGGACTGTGGGAAGCCGACTCCACAACCCACGTGCCATTTCCAGAAAAATGGAGTCGTCAAGGAAGGCAAAGGGCTTCCCTGGTAGCTCAGTCAGTAAAGAATCCGCCTGCAACGTGGGAGACCTGGGTTCGATCCCTGGGCTGGGAAGATCCCCTGGAGGACGGAATGGCAACCCTCTCCAGTGTTCTTGCCCAGAGAATTCCATGAACAGAGGAGCCTGGAGGGCTGTGGTCCACAGGGTCGCAAAGAGGCGAACGTGACAGTGACTAAGCAAGGAAGGGAAGAACAAACAAACCAAACAGGAGGAAGACGAAAACACCAGATGTCTATTATACCGTGCTTGTTTGCTTAATTAAATGTAATCAAATTTGTAATGAAGACTTTGTCCTCTCGTACTCTGATTACACTGCCCCTAATACACAAAGAAATTCTAATAAATTGTGTCCTGATTTGCTAAGGATAGAAGAGTTGGGATGGGGCGTGGGGTCCACCAGGACATGCAGGCGGAAGGAAAATAACTGTCTTTCCAGGTCAACCTGAAGGCTGAAGCTAAAATTTCACTTTTAAGAGTGTGGCCCCTTCCTTATACCATACACACACAAAAATGAGCTTGAAATGTATCAAAGGCCTAAAATAAATGCTAAAGTTAAAAACTCTCACAAAAAAATAGACATAAATCTATATGATCTTGGATTAGACAATGGTTTCTTAGGTATAACACCAAAACCAGAAGCAAGAAAAAACAGGTAAATTGGACTTGATCAAAATTTGAAATTTTTTGTGATTCAAAGGATAGCATCAAGAAAGTGAAAAGACAACCTGAAGAATAGATTTACATACCTGCAAATAATACATCTGCCAAGGTCCTGGTATTCAGAATATACAAAGAACTCTTGCAATCCAATAGTAAAAAAACAAATTACCCACTTCAAAGCTAGGGGAGGATTTGAGTAAGTATTTCTACAAAGAAGAAATATAAATGGACAATACACAAATGAAAAGGTTCTTAATATTTGTCATTAGGGAAATATAATTGATTATATATTATATAATTTATAAATTATATGTTATATATTTATAACATGTTATATATTTATAACATATAATTTACATATATTTATATCAATTATATATTTATAATTGATTATGCAAATCAAAATCACAATGAGATACCACGTCAACACCCACTAAGACGGCTAAATCTCACAGACAGACGATAAGTAACAGGTAAAGGTGAGGATGCGGAGCAATCAGAATTCTCAAAAGTTGACACGATGGGAATGAAAAACGTTGCCATCGCTTTGAAAACAGTTTGGCAATTCCTCAAAAAGTTATATATAGAGTTACCATGTGACCTACCCATTCCACTCTTAGGGATATACACACAAGAAATGTAAATATATGTCAACACAAAAATGTGCCTGAATGTTCATAATGATGTGTTTCAAATAGACAAAACGTGGAAACATCCCAAATGTCCACCAACATTTGGTGAAAACAAAATGTAACATATCCATACCATGGGACATAACTCAGACATAGAAAGGAATAACGTACCAATTCATGCTAAAATATGAATGGACTTTGAAAACATTAAGCTAAAAGAAAGAAGCCAGTCAGAAAAGACCAGATACGGCCCAGAATAGGCAAAATCTAGAGACAGGAATTAGATTAAAGGAGGGAGGAGAAAATGGGGAGTGATTGCTGAGTATGGGTTTCTTTGGGTGCTGATAAAAAGATGCTGAAAATAGGAGTGATGGTTGCATATGTTTTTTAATATCCTACAAACCACTGAATTTTCTATTTAAAGACTAACTTTTATGTTATGTGAACTATATCTCAATATTTTTCAAACTTAGAATGTGAACTGGGTAACAGACATTCCCAAGAAATTACCATAATTTTGATAAATGCAACAATATTATTGCAAGTAATATAAGCAATGTCCACTTTAGTGAAGACACACTGAAAGAGTGAAAGAATGAAATGATATGATGTCTTGGATATGCCTTAAAACAGTTCAGCAAAAAAGGAGGATAGACAATAAAGAAAAAATGAAGCAAAATTTTAATAACTGTTAAATCTTGGTAATAAGCATATGTGGGTTCAACATACTCTCCTCTCTACTTCCGTGTATGTTTGAAATTTTTCAAATAAAACATTATTAAGAGATTGTGATACAAATTTGTATTTCTTGTGGTTGGACTGTGTGACTATCAGGGAAGCCATGGCTTTAATAAGGTGTCTGCACTAAAAATGATGCAAATATTGAAATACTGAAATGCAGTTGTGAAGTCCATTCAAAGAAATGGACAAAATCTATTTGGTCTCTCCATCATTCCAGAGACATTGTTTTCTAAGATATTTCCTCATATTAAGCAAAACCACGTTTTAAGGCAAGATTGTCCCCAAACTATGTTCCCAAGTCAGCCTTCCCTCAAGACTTTAATAAATGTTCTCAAAGAACAGTGTTCCATTGTCAAATAAGCTTGAGAAACACTGACTCAAACAATGTTCTGACTTGTAAGTATGCTCACAAGCACAAGGTGCGTCATTCAAAAGGAGCTACCATATGCCTCATTTGGGAAGCTCACGTCAATCCATTGATTTATGTGTGTGTTAGTTGCTCAGTCATGTCCGATTCTTTGCCACCCCATGGACTGTGGCCTGCCAAGCTCCTCTGTCCATGGAATTCTCCAGGCAAGAATACTGAAGTGGATTGCCATCCCATTCTCCAAGGGATCTTCCTGACCCAGGGATCGAATCCACGTCTCCTATATTGCAGGCAGATTCTTTATCATCTGAGCCACTGGGGAAGCCTTCCATTTATTTATTTAGCTTATCTTGCAACCCTGGCAGAGAGTCAGAATCACTTCTACAGCTTGATATAAATACAATTTTCTCTGTTTTCTTAAGCTCTGACTTGAACCAGAGTTTATGAAATGCTGGTTTAGAGATAAGAAAGTATTTGCTTAAGAAAAGATACTTAAGCTGAGTCTGGAAACCACAGAAGCTAATCAGGCAACATTATATTCAAGACAAAGGGAATAACAAGTGCAGGGATGCAAAAGCAAGAAGCATTTGTGAACTGAGATTAGTCCCCTATTCTGGGAAGCAGGAATACACAAGGGAAGGGGGCTGGCAGAAGATGAGGCTGAAGGAGCAGGCAGGGGCCAGGTCAGGAAGGACTCTGCTAGGCTGGTATGGTTAAAGTGTAAGCAGTGGAAAGTCGCTGAATGACTAGATAGGAAGGATGTGGTCAAACCTCCAATTCTTTTTGGTGTCCCCAGATACAGATGCATTTACCCTGAAGCATGGTGATTTGCTCTGGTTAAGTCACGTATCTATATGAAAACCGATTTGCAGGCTTCCCATGAGGCTCAATGGTAAGAATCCACCTGCCTATGCAGGAGACACAGGCTCAATCCCGGTCCAGGAAAATCCCTCATTCCGTGGAGCAACTAAGCCCACACATCACAACTACTGAGCCCGTGCTCTAGAGCCCGAGAGCAGCAATTACTGAGCCCATGTGCCACGACTACTGAAGCACACGCAACCTAGGGCCCGTGCTCCGCAACAAGAAAAGCCACAGCAATGGGAAGTCCACACATCGCAACGGAGAACAGCCCCCAGTCTCTGCAACTAGAGAAAGCCGCACAGCAACCAAGACCCAGCACAGCCAAACACAAATAAGTAAAATTTAAAACAAAAACAAAAAAGGTGATCTGCCAAATGAAGCAATTCCCCAGTCCACATTGACAATTACTCAAACTTCAGCGTAGGCCCAATCCACTTAGGTCTTCTTTCCAACTCATTCTACCACTGGCTGCAAACGCAAAAACTTTTAAATGTGTTATTCCCCTGTACTGCACACATGGAACATACTTCTCTAAAATTCTCTCGCTCTCTCTCATTCTTTCTCTCTGACGCTAGGATTTCTAGAAAAAAGAGAAAGCTTCCAGGATATGCTGCCACTTGAAAGAATTTCCCTTCATTACTTAAAAGCTATCCTCGCCAGTCGTTTCCCGTGTTGCACTTTCAATTATTGACCCTGACTGCAGCTGAGGTTAAAGACGGTCCCCTTACTGTGTGGCTGGGGATTTGCTTTTTCACTGGTTTGTCTGCCATCCATTGCACTCTTAAAACAAAGAAATGATAATAATTAGTTAAGAGCATTTAACCATCTAGTGATTTAACATAAAGTCTGGATTTCTTGAGTTCCTTGATATTTTTATAGAGCTGGCAATACTGAGCTTGAATTTTTGCAGGGATATAATCAGCTAGAGATAAAAAAATAACAGCACCCCTTAAATGAACCTTCCAAATACAAAAAGCACCCCAACCACCCTGCACTTTGCACATTCACATTCATGGAGTGTGGGCTGTGCTGCCTGGTTGTATTTTTATTACATAGGTTTAAACTGACCTGGAGAAGGGAATGGCTACCCACTCCAATATTCTTGCCTGGAGAACTCCATGGACAGGGGAGCTTTAAGGGCTACAGTCCACAGGGTCACAAAGAGTCGGACGCAACTGAGCAACTAACACTTTCGCTTTCACTTCACTTTTCATACTGACTTAAATTTCATCCAAAAAAATTTAAGCAGCTTATCAAATTAAATACATTACACAGGATCATTAACAATAAAAACAATACCCACCAATTACACAGAAAAAGCAAATAGATTTTCCAGGCATCTGGGGGATATAATTACACAAAATGCAGCAAGTAATTACTGCTGTTGAATCTTGACTTTGTCTAAGTAAAACATGACTTCAGATTCTTTTTCCACAAGTAAAAAATTTTAGGATTCCAAGGTAAGGCTGAGCTGATCAACTGAGATTTAGCAGAATCCCCACCACCTCCACCCAGAGTAGAATTCCTTCAACTAGCTTTATTTCATTCATTATTTTTTAAAATATTTATTTTTATTTATTTGGCTGCATGTAAGATCTCAGCTGTGGAATGTAGAATCTAGTTCCTTGACCAGGGATCAAACCCAGGTCCCTGCAGTGGGAGTGAGGAATCTTAGCCACTGGATCACCAGGGAAGTCCCCCTTCAACTAGCTTTAATCTTCAGAGCTTTACAATTTATCTCAACCCAGAGCAGACTCAATATTTCTGTGATCTCGCGGTGGACTATCCATCTGAACCCTGTAGGTAATGTCTAATAGCACATAAAGGCCATAAATCATTTCTGATCAATAAACCTTATCAAAGGTATGAAGCTCTGTTGACTTTTCTTTTAGTTAACTCAGTCTTAATAGTCACTTCTCCTTACCTCTTTCAAAAAAGAGAAAGAAAATTTTTTATTTTACACTGGATGTGTACATAGCTTTCAAAATATCATCAAGCTATGAAGAAACAAAGGGAACGAGGAGAAATTACCTGCTCACGCTTTAGCCAGGAGAGTGGCTGTGACGCTTTAGCCAAGAGAGTGACTGGCTATTCAGCATTATACTTATCAGATAAATCTAGCACAGAGTAAAGGCACCAAAACTCTCACCTCAATGTGGGGTTACCCATTTTCTGATGGAAACAGAAAAGTCACCTGGTCTCTCCCAGTTGTCTTGTGTTTTATGGTGGTGACTTAGTCGCTAAGGAGTCCAGCCCTTTGCAACACCATGGGCTGTAGCCCGCCAGGCTCCTTGGTCCACGGAATTTCCCAGGCTTGTGTTTCATAGAAAGTTGCTTTTTCCTTTCCATTATCTGCTTCACATTGAAGTTCAAACACTCTGCTCCAACCAAGGGGTTAAATTTGTTGTGGATGTCAGCTGGTCACAGGATAATGTCTAAGATCCTTCAGGTTCCATGCCACATAAAGTTTAGAGGTAATTTATAAAAGTCCTTGCACAAGTATAAACAATCTCGGCGGTAGTGGCAGGGGGATATATTCGTCTTGACCTATTTTCATAGTTCATCACATCTTGAACATTTTTTAAAAATATTCATTAGTTTCAGTACTATTAATAGTACAATTTAGCAACTTCTGCTGACTTTAATTCTTCCTTACCCATTACTTCATTTGAAGGCTATTTTTTCCCCTACTTTCCACTATATTGTAAATTCCTCAAAGTCTAAAACAACTTTGCGTCATTCACTATAATATTCCTAGAATCTAGCATAGCACCTGCCATAGAATGCATAATACATATTGGATGAATGAATGATCCTTAAATACTATTAACAACAATATAATTTTAAGCAACACTCAGGGAAGATGCATTTAGAACGTTTTCAAGCAAAATGTGGGAAGTAAAAAGCAAAAATGTGTTACAATAAAAAGTATTAGAAAATACTATATTTAAAAGCATTCCAGATTGAGAATGTAAATACTTTCTCCACTGGTTTCAGACTCTATAACTGTAAAAACTCAATACTTTTTTAGAAAGCAATTTCTATTCTGCAGAGAAAAGGTACTATAAAATGCGTGCATTACCAAAGACCTCCAGAACCAGGAAAGCAATGGAAATTTGTTTTTGTTTTATTAAAGGTGACTAAAGGTTGCAATAAATTTTTAGAGAGACATTCTGAATAGAAGACAATGGCCAAAAATCTTATGCAGAAACTTTGCTCATAACAAGTCAATGTCTGGGAATATCTCTAGTTTTTTTTTTTTTTTTTTTACATTAGAACAACAGAAACAAAGGAACAATGGCTTCTGGAGATGAGAAGCAGAAGGTCCTCATCTAACACAGAGATACTGAGATTAAAAATAGTGGCTGAAGAGCGCAGGCCCCCAACATGCTGGCAGGAGAAGAGCCACTCCTTAGTCACTTGGATGAACTGTTCCATCAACACCAACATTTCCTTCCTGAGCACCTTTCACACACTCAGTACCAAGGTGAGGGTAATCCAAAATAAGTACAAATCTTCTCTTTTAATTGGAAGAGAATTCCTTTACAGCGTTGTGTTGGTTTCTACTGTACAACAATGTGAATCAGTCATGAGGACTGCTCCCTCTTGAGTCTCCCCACCCCATCCCACGCCTGTAGGTCATCACAGGGCACGAGGCTGGCTCCGTGTTACACACCAGCTTCTCACTAGCTATCGGTTTTGCACATGATAACGTATACACATCAATGCTACTCTCTCAATGTGTCCCCACCTCTCCTTCCCCTTCTTTATCTAGAAGTGCATTACCTATATCTGCGTCTCTATTCCTGCCCCTCAAATAGGCTCATCGTACCATTTTTCTATCCATATATACGCATTTATATGTTTTTCTCTTTTCTTTTTCTTGACTGTATTTATTTACTGGCTGCGCTGGATCGTCCTTGCTGCGCAGGCTTTTCTCCAGTTACGGAGAGCGGGGGCTACTCTCTGTTTGAGGTGCACAGGCTTCTCACTGCGGTGGCGTCTCCTGTTGCAGAGCACAGGCTCTAAAGCACTTGGGCTTCAGCAACTGCAGCACGAGGGCTCTCCAGCAAAGGCTCAACAGTGGCTTAGTTGCTCCTCGGCATGTGGGATCTTCCTGGACCAGGTATTGAACCTGTGTCTCTTGCACTGGCAGGCAGATTCTTTATCACTGAGCTACCAGGGAAGCTCTATTTTTCTCTTTTCTTAATGCTCTTTCTCAGAGAGAGAAAGCAGATACATGACAAACGATGTTAAATAATTCAAGATAATACACATGACGTGAAAGAAAGTCGGGCAGGTGTGCCATAGTTTATACAAAGGGAGATCTATGAATGTTGGAGAATGATGGGGGAAGGGGGACTCACAGAAGAAACAGAACTCCACCTAAGAGTGTGCGTGTGTGTGTGTGTGCATGTGTGTGTGTGTGTCTGCGTGTCTGTGTGTGTGTAGACATTGCACTCAGTGCAAAGGGAACGAAAAGCACGTGCCACCTATGTGCTAAGGCTAGTTGCACATCCATTTCCTCTAACCATCATAACCTCATGAGCATATAGCCACTTACTACATGAACAAACCAAGCCAGTGGCATGAGATGAATCCATTTGCACGGCTAGCAAGTCAAGAAGCCCAGACTGAAATTTATGGTTACCTGACGCCAAAGTTTCTCCCCTCCTCAACCTCGTATTACAAAGTCTCAAGATGACTGTGTAAGCTTTTCTGCAGATACTTTCGCTCACATGCGAGTTTTAAAAAATTAAAAGGAAACTTTCAACACATAATCCTATCAGCTCATGGTCGTATAGCACCTACTCTATGCCAAACACTGTCGGAATTACAAGTATTCACACACAACATCCTTGCATCTCTCCTAGTAGGAAAGGAAACTGAAGCTCACAGAGGTAAACTAACTGTCCAAGGTCACTCTTCCAGTAAGCGACAGGGCCTTTATAAGCACATTCCACACCATTCCAATAAAGTGTTCAAATGAGCATCACCTCAATTACACAGAGAGGCTCTCTGAATAACCCCCGCAGGTCTCTGGCTTCTCCAGGGCCCCTGGGTCAAGGAGAACTGAGCAGGACGTGGGTCTCCCTGGCACAGCACGGTCTGAGCACTGGCTCAGGCTCTGTTACCACCCATCAGTTCTGCCACTTTGGGACTCAGCTCTGACACCTGTAAAAGGAAGAGTTTGTGACAGGGCTTCCCTGGTGGCTCAGTGGTTAAGAGTCTGCCTTGCAGCACAAGGGACACCAGCTCGATCCCTGGTCCGAGAAGATCCCGCATGCTGCAGAGCAACGAAGCCCGTGGGCCACAACTACTGAAGCCTGCCGCCGAGTGTCTGTGCCCCTCGACAAGACACACCACCAAAACGAAGAGGAGCCCCCACTCTACGCAACTGGAGAAAGCCCACACACCGCGACAAAGACCCGGGACACCCAAAAGTAAACTAATTACTTAATTTTTTAAAAAAGAGCTTGTGATAAATGATACCAGAACTTCTAAACTTGTTTGTGGTTTAAATCAATCAGACTTGCTTAACACCCACACTCCTAACTGCCAAACATGCGGGGGGAAAAGAAAGGAAGGAAAGAAGGAAGGAAAAAGGAAAGAAATGTGGGCAGTGATCTGCTTGGTTGGTGTGCGTGTGTGCGTGTGTGCATGCACGGGGAGAAGTGTGCGTGTGTGCTCACTCAGTTGCGTTAGTCCTGTCCGACTCTTTGTGACCCCAACAAAGACTAGCCCGCCAGGCTCCTCTGTCCATGGGATTTCCCAGGCAAGAACACTGGAGTGTGTTGCCATTTCCTTCTCCAGGGGATCTTCCCGACCCAGGGATCGAAGCTGCGTCTCCTGCTTTGGCAGGCGGATTCTTTACCACTGAATTAGTTGATGAATAAATATAAATTCATTATAACCTATACAAGCAAAATGTATTTATCCTGGTTCCAATCACCCCAAAGTTATTTTTCACTTTCCTAAGTTCTCTAAATTAGAATCACAAGCTGAAAGTATTCCCTGAAGTACCTAGAAAACTGGTTAAAATAAACAGAACACAAACTTTTTGTCCCAGTTCAAGTGACCTCATAGAGATCAGTGCCAACATTTCCTTCTCCTTTGTTGAAACACAATTTTGTTTTTCTTTCCTGGAAGTGTTCTAAGCCTCTTGCCAGACACAGCTCTAGCAAATAGCAGATTTAATCCTGGTGTAACGCAGGAGAGGGCTTTGCAGACTCCTAGGGCAGCTGCTGGAGGTCCTCGAGACCCCGCCTGGAGCAGCTGGAGGCATGGCCCGGCCTACTGCAGGAGACCAGCAACCTCTTACACACACCATCAATACGTTTATAACCCCGCAGACTTTCCAGAAGATCAATCCCAGCAACAGCAGCTGTAGGAATACAAATCAGGCTCACAAGTGAAGAATGCTTAGTGAAGTTCCTAGCACACGTGGGTTCGCATTCCTTTAAACCAGGCACCAAATGATTAAAGAGTGGTAAGACCTGTCCTAATAACCTGGGTAACAACAGTGAGAGTTTGGATTAACATCAAACCAGACAGGGGAGGCAAGTGGGTTATCTAAGTATTTAGAGTTCAACACCCCGACCAGTTGAAGGTTCAATTTCATCCATAAGACCAGGATACATTCCAAAGGCCTTGTAACAACAGGTTCCGAGAACAAAAGTAAGAGTCAAATTCAGGATGAGGACTGCCCTCAGCAGCTGTGCAGTTTGTGTCCCTCACAACTTCAGGGAGCACACTGTACATAAACTACCTAATAAATATTGTCCCCTGGCATTGTGTACTGCAGTGGTCTGGCTCAGCACACTTCTAAAATAGCAACAAAGCCAGAAAGAGAGCAGCAGCAGCCACGAGCACCTTTGGTCAACAGAAATTTTGCAAAGTACACTGGTTCTTGCTTTTTTTTACCTTTTATTTTGTACTGGGGTAGAGCCAAGTAACAAACAATGAGGTGACAGTTTCACGTGAACAGTGAATGGACTTAGCCACACATACACATGTATTCATCCTCCCCAAACTCCCCTCCCACCCAGGCTGCCCCATAACATCCAGCAGACTTCCTGCACTACATAGCAGGATACTGTTGGCTCTCCATTTTAAACACAGGTGATGGCACCCCACTCCAGTACTCCTGCCTGGAAAGTCCCATGGACGGAGGAGCCTGGTGGGCTGCAGTCCATGGGGTTGCGAAGAGTCGGACACGACTGAGCAACTTCACTTTCACTTTTCACTTTCGTGCACTGGAGAAGGAAATTGCAACCCACTCCAGCGTTATTGCCTGGAGAATCCCAGGGACGAGGGAGCCTGGTGGGCTGCCGTCTATGGGGTCGCACAGAGTCGGACACGACTGAAGCGACTTAGCATCAGCAGCAGCAGCAGTGCAAAGTATACTGCTTCTTAACTTCACCTTAAGCAGACAGACCTCAGTGGGCAAATCTTAGCCCTTTTCACAGGATTCCTATGCAGACATAGGACTTACTTGACCTGTGGCTCCACATTCTACCATGAAAGGTTTCAGAATCCTTGGGAAATGACCCAAGGACAACGTCTGTTCCGTCTCTACATGCCAGCTAATGAGGCTGAAGTCACCTCATGCAGTGGCTTCACTCCATGGTTTTGCCAGTTTCTCCTTCCTTAGACTCGGGAGCCACCCTTTGCAGCTGAACTGTAACCAAACCTTCAAGAAATAGGAGCATCTCCTCCTACTTGGTACATTCACCAGAGATGTCAGGGTGAAGTTAGTGTGCATTTCCCCAGTGGGCCAGATAGTCCAATCTTAGGAAATCCATACAACTACGAGAAAGTCATCAGAACTTACGGAAAAGTCTAAACCACAGGGCACGGTATAAGAAAATTTATTATTTTTATGTTATCTGAAGAGGTTCAAACTAGGTTTTAGAATGTCCACTGAATTGATGCTAGTTGTTAAATCGCAACAAAGAAAGCCCGCACCTGGCTCTTCTGTGTTGTATTGAAGGTGTATATATATATTCTTTATCAATACGCGCTATTTTACCTGCTAGTCTGTAAGACCTCTGACACCAGAAATTCTCTCATATCTCTCCACTGCACTTAGCACAGTGCTAGGAACACATTAATAACAGTCAACAAGTGGGGCTTCCCTGGTGGCCCAGTGGTTAAGAGTCCACTTTGCAATGCAGGGGACACCAGTTCGCTCCCTGATCCTGGAAGATCCCACATGCAGCAGAGCAACTAAGCCCACGCGCCACAACTACTGAGCCTGCGCTTAGAACCCAGAAGCCGCGATTACTGAGCCGGCAAGCCTCGAGCCCACGCTCTGCAATGAGAGAAACCACTCAATGAGGAGCCCACGCACCGCAACTAGACAGTCGCCCCCCACTCACCACAACTAGAGAAAAGCTCACACAGCAATGAAGACCCAGCACAGTCAAAAATAAATTCAATTTCAAAAAATAAAAGAGTGTGTGCATGCATGCTAAGTCACTTCAGTTGTGTCTGATGCGTTGTGACCCTATGGTCCAGCAGCCCACCAGGCTCCTCTGTCCGTGGGATTCTCCAGGCAAGAACACTGGAGTGGGCTGCCATTCCTTCCAGGGGATGTTCCTGACCCAGGAATCAAACCTGAGTCTCCTGCACTGGCAGGCAGATTTTTTTTACCACTAGCACCACCCAGGAAGCCCTAATGAGTGCGTACTGGACACCAAACATGGATCTATTTAACATTCAATCCTCACAGCAATGCTATAAGGTAGGCAAAATTGTTATTCCCATCTTACAGAAGAAACTGAGGATCAGAGAGGTTAAGTAACTCGCCCAAGCCGCAGAGCTAGTATGTAGTAAAGCACGTCTGAATCCAGAAAGTCCGATGTCTGCATCTGTGGTCTTAGCCATCACACTGTTCTTTCTCCACATTCTACAGACTCAGTACACGCTGCTGGAATGTTAACATGTAGGTCCTTCATTATCGAGTGGTCCAAACCATTCTCTTCTCTCCTTTAAACCGTTACATTCTGATGGATCAAACATTCACTTTATGTCATTGAGGCCACTAGTTTCTTGGAAAATTCTATCTAAAATTCAATCCTTACATAATACTTCCTCAAAATTCCTTAACTGGAGTTCAAATTAATACACAAGGTACACTTTTACTACAGGGGCTTCCCCAGTGGCTTAGAAGTAAAGAATCTGCCTGCAATGCAGGAGCCACAGGAGACATGAGTTCAATTCCTGGGTCAGGAAGATCCCTTGGAAAAGGAAGGGCAATCCAGTCCAGTATTCTTGCCTGGAGTCCCCATGGACAGAAGAGTCTCGTGGGCTACAGTCCACAGGGTTGCAAAGAGTCAAACACAACTGAAGCGACTTAGCACACACGCACGCTCTTACTATAAGGAATCAATTCAAGGTCCCTGATAACATATATATATATTACATTCTGATGAGTGATGCTGATAATGAGGAGGCTATGTGTGGATAGGGAAGGGTATATTTGGGAAATCTCTGTAGCTCTCAATTTTACTGTAAATCTAAAACTCCTCTAAAAAAACTAAAATGTTTGGGGGGAAAAGAGTCAATCCAAAGATCTATATCCACACGTAGTCCCCAGCTCCAGGATTCCAACCCCTTCAAGCCTCCTAGACTGCTGAGCTCTTTCTGAACTACTGAACTCTCCACAGTCTTCTGAATCATTCTTGGAGCCTCTCCTCGTTTCTGCTTTATATCATTATTCCCATAAGCTCCTTGAAGACAGGAACAACATGCCACTGTTATGGTCTCCTCAGCACCCAGGATAGAAAATATATAGTAGAAAATATTGGGATGAAACACAGGAAATCAAAGCAACATCACAAATAAATGTGGAGATTCTTATCCCAGGACATTAAAAAAAAAAAAGAAAAAACTAACTGTACCATAATGGAGGGCAATATTTTTGCAGAAAGTACATCATAAGATCATTTCTGGCAACATTCAGAGTTAAACTATGTGTATTTTTAAAGAGTAGTTTAAGGCTTCTGTCATCTCAGCAAGAAATGTCTATTTATTGAGCCAAAAAAAAAGTTATGCTGCTTTAAAATTCTGCTGTTTCTTGCAGACAGATCAGTAGGGAGGCATGTAGTCCAACCCTTTAGGGTCTGAACATAATAATGCCTAGAAAATGCTATAAACCAACAGAGATTATTGTACTGCTTTGGGTTCATAAACTTTCCTCCCAGATACCATTAATGCTCAAAAGTGCAGATTCTTACTTCAACTGCTATTCTACCAACAATTTGTAGACTCCAGTTGTCCACATGATATTAAGACTACAACTTACATAAATACCAGCCTATATATGTATACTATATATTTTCAAACATGAAAAAAGAGATAAGAAGGAAGACTGTCATGAATTTTTATAAGACTTAAAATTTTTTGACATGTACACCCTGGTCTATTTATTTATGGCTATCCTGGGTTTCCATTGCTGTGTGGGGGCTCTCTCTAGCTTTGGGAGCGGGGCTCTTTCCAGCTGCGGTGAACAGGCTTCTCACTGTGGTGGCTTCTCGTGTTGGGGAGCACAGGCTCGCTGGCTCTCAGGAGCTGCGGCTCTCAGCTCCAGAGCACAGGCTCAGTTGCTCCAACGTATATGGAATCTTTCCAGACCAGGGATCAAACCCATGTCCCCTGCACTGGCAGGTGGATTCTTACCCACTGTGCCACCAACGAAGTTCTTGTCAGGCATTTTTAAAAATCTCAATGGCCTGTGCAGAAATCTGAAAATAAGTATTGATTATTTTTATAAATTTTTTACCTGGTACTAAAGGAGAGTATCAGATACACTATTGCTGTTGTCTTGAATGTCATTCTATCGTAACCCTAATTCCCTAGTGGACAGAAACCCAAGAAACAATGAGGAACCAATCATATGTATCAAAAGAGAAACCACCCTTACCCCAGAAATGCTAAATACCAGCAATTCCACTCTCGGGTAAACACCCAAACAAAATGAAACCATATGGCCCCACAAAAATTCGTGCATAACCATTTATAGCAGCATTACTCATAACAACCAAAAAGTGGTAACAACCGAAGTCTCTAGTGGCTGATGACTGAATAAACAAAATGGGGAATATTACTCAACCGTACAAAGGAAAAAAGGACTTGCACAGACTTCAACAGGAGTCAGTCACAGAGACCACATAGTGCGCTATATGATTCCGCTTAGGTGAAATCTCTAGAATAAGGAAATTTATAGAGACGAAAAGTAGTTTTGCGGTTGTGAGGGGCTGGAGAGAAGAGATGAGGAGCAGTTTCTGCTAGCAGGTCAGGGTTTCACTTTAGAGTCATGAACCATTATAAAACTTCAGTCCTGGGGAAGGAGACGGTGGGGCCCATGGGCAGTGCAGCGTTGACAGGTAGACACCACCATGTGCACAGCAGCCAGCAGGAGGCAGCTGGGCGGCACAGGGAGCTCAGCCCCGTGCCTTCTGACGGCCTCGGGGGGCATGAAGGGAGGCTCAGGAAGGAGGGCCTTCATGTATACATGCTGAGCGTGCACACACACACACGGCTGATGCATGTTCTCGTACAGAGGAAGCCGATATAATATTGTAAAGCAATTATTCTCCCATTAAACATGTTTTTAAAAAAGACATACAAAAAAACTTCAATCATAAGAAAACATCAGACAAACCCAAATTGAGTGACATCCTATGAAATAACTGATGCCGTGGTTTGAACTGAAATTAGATCCTGTGCTGACATAGAATGAGCAAGCCCCGTGGATCAGCTCAGTGACTTTGGCCATGGTACCCATGCTCCCTAGGCCTTGCCTTCCTCACAGTAGAACAGGAGCTCACAAGCTTGCTACAAATCATGAACAATACATACCCAGCAACGTCTCTAGCACAAAGTAAACAGATGCTCCACAAATTTTTATTTTTGTTGCTCTTATTAAGCATGTGAGGACGTTAAAATAAAACATGACTCACCAGAGCTGTGCTGTCCAGCACAGTAACCACTAGCCACGTGTGGTTCTTTAAATCTAAATTAATTAAAATTTAAAAACTCAGTTCCAGGAGACGCTTTTCACGTGCTTAATAGTCACAAAAGTCTAGTAACTACAGTAACAGCACCGACCCAGAAAAATATCAACTGATGAATTTCTGTAGCTCCAGAACACATTTACCATCACTGCACTAGAGACCTGAAGACGCTCCAATGAGTGATCACGTTAAATGTAAAAATAAACACACTTTACATTCAACTTTAAACTTTCACACTTAGCTGAAAACACTGCAAGCATCAGCTACTAGAAGTTCTGTCAAGACAATGATAAGACAGAGGGGAAATTAAGGAATGTTCACAGAAAATACTTGCAAGACATATTTCAAACTAGAAGAAATAAAAACAAATCAAATTGCAACCAAAGTCCTTATCACAGTTACATTGTTTAGGCTGTTAAATAAGCACTGCCAAAGTGCAAAAGTCTGACAGTCTCCTATAATTACAAAATGAGAAGGAGGAGGAATTAAGTCAGTGAGCAACAGCAATCTCTGAATGCTGTGACACAAATTTCTCATTCATAAATTACATTTTTATAGAAAATATTTTAAAATATCTATTTCTCTGCAGCTGTTTCCAGTTCATGCGCTTTATCAACTGATGTCAACAAAAGGAGGCTTAAGTCTCCAAGAGATGCTGTGTCATATTTTTAAATACAAAAGTATTTTAAAGTGCTTTAAAAACATGGGCTCATCCACCTTATAATATCCCCAGGCAGCAGAGAGGCTTTGTACTCCTGAAAACACAAAAAATTGAGGTAATTTCCATTCAGAGTTTGGTGAGTCAAGGTGGGAATTTCTATGTTCTGGCTCAGCACCCAAATAACCTTGAACCAGAAGCTCTCAACAGACCACTAGAGACTCTAAGGGCATGAGTCAAAGTCTCTAAAGAAAGGCTGGCAGATTCCCAGCCATTTTCTAGGAAACAAAAAATAGATCCAATTTATAGATACAAAAATCTTGTTTATGATTTTTATTAACAATTGTAAAAAATGACCAAGTCATCCCTCAGTGTTTCTCACTTTTATTATCACACTAGATGCTCTGAGCGACATGGAGAATCCACAGACTGGAACGGTTCCATGAAACAGGCAAAACCAGACCAAGAAGCTCAGTCTGCTAGTGATCTTCAGAAACAGGGAGGAAAAGCACCTGTCCACTTTAGATTAAGGAAAATTCTGGGCCACTGCATATGACACCCTTAAGTTCAGATTTCCAGGTGGCCCAGTGGTAAGGGATCTACCTGTCAATGCAGGAGAGGCAAGAGATGAAGGTTCAATCCCTGGATCCAGAAGATCCCCTGGAGCAGGAAATAGCAACCCACCCCAGTATTCTTGCCTGGGAAATTCCATGGACAGAGGAGCCTAGAGGGCTACAGTCCACTGGGTCACAAAGAGTCAGACACAACCGAGCGATCGAGCACACACACACCAAAATGATCAAGAGTACCAATTTATGATGAAATATTGAGTAATAATTAAAATCTCTCCCACTGCAACTCAAATGCTCTCACATTCAAAATACATTACCCTTCTAAAGGAATTAAATGGGAGTCCTCAGAAGAAAAGGGTTGAGTGTTTGGCTCTGCTGGCCTTATTCCAGCTAGAATACACCCAGTAATTATGCCTGGAAGTTGCAAGGCACTTTTCCCTGGGGAGCTTTAAGTGCTTTAAAAACATGGGCCAATCCACCTTTATAATATCCCTAGGCAGCAGCAGAAAGAAGCTTGGTATGCTCAAAAGCACACAAAAAAAGTTGAAGTGATTTTTATGAAGTTACACCACTCAGAGTTAGGTGATTCGAGATGGGAATTTATAGATTCTGGCTCAGCACCCACATACCCTGAACCAGAAGATTTAAACCGACCACTAGAAACTCTTAGGGGTGTTTCAGCCTGCGTTAAACCCTCTGAGGAAAGGCTGGCAAATTCCCAGGATGTCAGCCCCTTTGGCAGAATTATTAGTGGCCACAGGAAGTCTCGAAAGAATGGCTCTTTGCTTACTCAAAAGAAAGGGAAAGCCGCATTAACATCCCAAAGATGTGTTCATACGTCAAGCATGTATTTGTAACGTGTTTACTTTCCTCAGTTTGAAATAAAAGTCATCTGGTAAATTGCTCATATAAAATTATAAAACAGATAAGTATTTTATACTTGATTTATGATGTCAGATATTCAGTTTGTATTTCACCTCTAATTCTCAGGTCATGTATTAGCATGTGATTAATTAAGCCATTAATTAAGCCTTGGTATGTCTGGCAAAGAAGCAACTATCTGCCTTTGTCTCTGACTAGTCAAAGAAACCCCTCTTCAGGATTAGAGTCTGGACTTTACATCTGAGTAGGTAGTATACTTCCTTTTCCTGTGTTACCTTTTAATGTTATGTCTTTGCCTTAGTGCTTGTTTAATATCAAAATCATTATAATAGGGTGAGAACCAAACATTAACAGAGAAAAAATTACATTTCTCCTGGTTGTTAAGAAAAGATTTATGTTCCCAAACTCCACCTACATCTTAAATCCTGGGACACTAGTCCAAAACTTAGGTCCACACAAAAACCCACGCCCAAATGTTTACAACAGGTTTCATCGTAGTTGCCAAAATATGGATGCAGCCAAGATGTCTTTCAATAGGTGAACGGTTAAAAAACTGTGGTACATCCAGACAATGGAATGTCATTCAGTGATAAAAAGAAATGAGCTGCCAAGCCATAAGATATGGAGGAACCTTAAATGCATACTGCTTAGTGAAGGAAAGCTCTCTAGAAAGGCTCCATGCTGTATGATTCCAACTCCATGACATTCTGAAGAAAGCAGAACTATGGAGACAGCAAAAAGATCAGTGGTTGCTAGGGGTTCGGGAAAGAGGAGAAAGGATGAAGGGGAGGAACCAGGAGATCTTCAGGGCAGGGAAACCATTGGGTATGACGCTGCACAGTGAATACACGTCATCAGACATTTGTCCAAACCCACCAAACTGTAAACACAGTGAAGCCTAATGTAGACGATGGACTTTAGCTAATAATAATCAGTTAATATTGGCTCATCAATTGTAATAAATGTATCACACAAATCCAAGATGTTAGGAGCAAGGGAAATTAAAGTGAGAAATGATATGAGAACTATTTTCTGTAAACTTAACATTACTCCAATAAAATAGTCTATTAAGTTAAAAAAACAGAAGCCTGATAGATTTTCCCAAACTCCATATGCAGCTTAAATCCAGGAACACAAGTAAAGAATTTTATTTGATTGACAACTTTTCTGGTGAACTTGGCCTTTTTGTAAATATGATGAGTTCTAAAAACCACACTACCGGCTACTTTTTAAAAAAACTATAGTCTCCTCTTTGTTGTCAATTTTCAAAATTCTGGGCAGGAGACAAAGCTAATGTACAGGTAGACAGACTCAGTAAGCAGTTTTTACACTGCTGGCCACATTTCACCTGAGTTACCAACTCACTTCCTGTGTTAGACGGTCCTTCAGTCACGCTGCTTCTCAAGCCCATTACCACTTTCCTTTTCATTACTATTATTATGAACATTTTAACCTGCACTGTAAGTTCCCGGAGGCTTCCCAAGTGGCAGAGTGCTAAAGAATCCGTCTGCCGATGCAAGAGACACAAGAGGCATGGGTTCGATCCCACGTCAAGATCGGGAGGAGGAGACCTGGGGGAGGAAATGGCAGCCCACTCCAGCTCTTGCCTGGGAAATCCCTTGGACAGAGGAGCCCGGTGGGCTACAGTCTATGGGGTCGCAAAGAGTCAGACACGACATAGTGACTGAGCACACACGTTAGTTCCCCTAAGGCAGGGGCTGTGCCTTAGCTATCTCTTACCCTCAATACTGAACATACTGAGAAAAGATGGAAGGCGGAAGGCATGGGGAAAGGAAGGGACACTTTACAAATATTTGCTCATTATCAGTCTCAACCAGAAACACACAATACACTCAAACTGGGTATCATACATTCAAACTGAGTTTGCTCAAAAGACCACTTTTAAAGGCAGGGCAGGGCTCTTGCTATGTTACTCACTCTGGACTGGAAAGGTCAAGGGGTGAAAGTGATTCCTGGAATTGACAGAGAGACAGAGAGAGGAGGGAAGCACGAAGCCGTGAGGGTAAAAGTATGGAGCCAACAGGCCGGGACCCAGTAGAAAAAAGCTGAAGGAATAAACACCCGTTACTCTTGACCTGCCCTCAGAGCTCCTATTTCTTCCCATTGGTGGAATCAGTCTGGAAGCAGAGGGCAAGCATTCACTGGTGTAACCCACACAGGTCGGCCACCCAAGGCACAGAGCAGGATGGGCAGGATGAAGACTGCATCCAGGGGAGCAAATAGAAGACACCCAGCACATCTCAAAACACACATGCCCACCAGCATGCCCCAAGCGCTCCCAACCTCCCCTTCTGCTTATGAGAGTCTGTAGACTCAAACCAACCTAGCCTTCAACTCCTAATTCCTGTCACTTCATTGATGAGTATCCTTGGGCAAATGACTTAATCGCGAAGCCTCAGATTCACCACCTGCAAAACAGAACTAGCTAGAGGGACTGCTTGAGAACTGCAAGGATTAAATGAGAACAGAGTGCTTAGTGGCTGTGAACAGGAAGTGACATTATTACACGCCCCACAGCACACACTTAAGGACAGTTTTTAGCACATAATCTTACACTTATTTCTGTCCCTTAGCTGTTTAATGTATAAGTTCTGTCTCTCCAGGTACACTGTATAGTCTTTCAAGACAGGCAAGAATTGGGACATTTTATTTCTTTGCTATCCCCCAATGCACCTACCTGATATAGTGAGCTGAGTAAACAGGGCAACAAAATAAATATTTACTGAAGAAACACATAACCCCTCCAATAAAAAGAGAAAGGCTTAATTAATTTATTAACCTGCAGAACAGAAGCATCACTAATGAAATCACTAGACGTTTCCTCTGGCCTATAAAGTACTCACTTGATTCATAAGTTGATATCTCTTTTCAAGCAAATTTTAATATGTACAAACTTGGCATCATTCCAGTTGGGGATAATAAGAAAAAGAGGGAACTAGAGTTGGGAATAGAAAAGGATATAAAGCAGATGGCAGAGTAGGAGTAAAAGTCTTGGGAAAAATGAAAGAAGATGAGGAAAGATAAGGGTGTATCCCCCATGCCCACTGGTGGGCAGTGTCTGCGAGGAAGGAGGCCAGTAAATGTGTGCTGTGTAGATGCGGTGTGCTCAGTCACTCAGTCTGACTCTCTGCAACCTATGGACCGTAGCCCGCCAGGCTCCTCTGTCTATAGGATTTTTCAGGCAAGAATACTGGAGTGGTCACCATGCCCTCCTCCAGGGGATCTTCCCTGGAGGGAAGACCAGGGATGAAACCCACGTCTCCTGTGTCTCCTGCATTGGCAGGAGGATACCCACTGAGTCACCTGGGAAGCTCAAGACGTGGGGAGAAAAACAGCAGATGCTCAGGCAAGACCTGGTAAAGCCAAGGCTATTCAGTGGATGCTCTTTTGTATTGGGAGAGAAAGAGGAAAATACTGGGGTTGAATAGATTAAACAAAACCACTCAGGCATCCCAGATAATCTGCATCTCTAAGACCACTATGGAAACAATGAAGCAGGATCCCAGAGGTCTGCCCATGTGCGCAGACCCATAAAACGAAGTCAAGAATTGTAAGTGATAAAATACAGAAGAACACTAAACATCTGGACTAAGAACCACATGAGGCAAACCAATGCCTCTCAGCTCTGACCTTGCGAGAGAGAAAATAACTTCAAAGAGATGACAATTGTGAGGGATGACATACCTAGAAACTTGAGTAACTTTCAGTCACTGGGAATGCTATGTATTTTCAATGGCAGAGATTTAATAGAAGAAATCGGTTACGTAGGTATTAAAAGACTAGAAAAGTGAAAAGGGGACACAGAGATAACCTTGATATCCATCACTGCAAGAAGCAGCCTTAACCTTAGGGCTCAAGAAACAAAAGGGAAGAGGCGGGGTAATCAGAACCTAGCTTCTCAAGGGAGGGACTATTAATAGGACTCAAAGCAGGCTGGGGAGGGACTTCCCCGGTGGTCCAGTGGTTGAGAATCCACCTGTCGATGCAGGAGACAAGGGTTCAATCCCTGGTCCAGGAAGATCCCACATGCCTTGGAGCAACTAAGCCCAGGCACCACAACTACCCTAGAGCCTGTGCTCAGCAACGAGAAGCCCATGCTGCAACTAGAGAGAGTCCTGGAGAGGCAGCGAAGACCCAGCAGAGTCAAAAGTAATAAATAAAAAACGAAAGAAGCAGGGTGGGGAGAACAGGACACACACAGAATAACTGATACTCCGAACCTAGCTGGGACCACGGTAAAGGGATGCCAAAAATTCCTAAAGAAACTACAGACTAGAGCTATCGCTGGCCACAGGAGAAACGTGGACGGGAGCTGAAAACAGCCAAGTCCCTTCTCCCCCTTGCTCCTACGTTTCAATCTTCCACCAGAGTCTCCTCCTGCCAGAAACCAACAGAAACTGAGATGTGAGGGGATCTGGGAGATGGATTTCTCAGAGTTCCAGCCCCAGCCTCACAAAACAAAGCAGAAAATGGTGGGCTTGAGGCTGAGACCACAAGTGAAGAGCCAGCACAGTGGGATATCCACATGTTCCCTATTAGGTTTCAGGGTCTTCAATGGAAAACTCTTTAATATTGGTTTTCCAGGAACCCAACCCTGATTTTTTTATTTTTTTGAGAAACACTGACTGTCATGAAGCTTTTCTGATTAAAAATCAGTTGGAATATTTCACTAAAACTCCTTTTTCCCCCTCTCAGGATTATAAATATTCCTATTTATTTGGGACAGAAATTTCATAAGATAGAGCATAAAGAATGATTGTTATAATGGAGAACACTAGCCAAATACAACCAACTTCTCCTCCAACAAAGGAAAATTCTTAATAGACTTCTAGCATTTCCAAAATCTGTTTAAATAAGTATCCCCTAATTCTCCTACCCAAAAAGTTGGCCTCTGCACTGGGATGAGGGGTGTGTGTGTGTGTGTGTGTGTGTGTGTATGGGGGAGGGGGGCTCTGAGAAGGAGTGTATTTTGTTCTCCAGGTAAGAGAAATACAGATCTTTGGGGGCCAGAAGGTGAACAGTCAGTCTCCAAGAAAGCCCCCAGTGAACCGTGTCTCCTAGAATGCACACTCTCGTATGGTCCCTTCCCATACTGAATAGGACTGACCAGTGGAACCGCAATACAAGAGTATTGCAGGGACAGCCATGCATGACTTCCAAGTCAGAAAAGACATCATGGCTTCCATTTTGCTTTCTTTCTGATTGCTCACTGTGGGAGAAGCCAGATGCTGGAATGCAAGGACCTTCACTGTAGCTCTGTAGGGATGTTTATGTGGCAAGGAACTGAGGCCTTCTACATGAGCCACGTACAAGCACACCCTCCAGCCAGTCGCGCCTTCAGATGACTACAGCCCCAACGTCCCGAATACAACCTCTGAGACACCCAGAGTCAGTGCCACCCAGCAGACTTTGAGTCCCAATTCCTGACCCTCAGAAACTCTCTGAGATAACAGATTTTTATTACTGTTCTAAGGCATTAAGATCAGAGGTAACTTATTATGGAGCAGTAGCTAATTAACATACCCTTAAAGAGCCCTGATGCTGCTGCTGCTAAGTCACTTCAGTCGTGTCCGACTCTGTGTGACCCCATAGACGGCAGCCCACCAGGCTCCCCCGTCCCTGGGATTTGAGCCCTACTTGGTCATATTCTTTAGTCAAGTGGACAAGATTTGCTTCATAGGCATTGCTCCCAGTCTCCTGATTGGGACTGAAAGAATCTTCCAGTTTCATTAAGATGGTTTATTTAAAGAGTCCAGCTGCTCCCACCCTCTCTATCTATTCCACTACTCTTTTAAGATATCTTGAATTTTCTGTCAACTAAGCCAACAGAGGAATTAGATGCCCATGAGGTTTTAAGCCCCTTTAATACTGGAAGTATTCAAGCAGATGATCAAAGATTATAAAGTACTTCCTATACCAACTGGAAGGTGGGACCAGATGGCCCATAAGGTTTCTAATCACGCTAAGAAGTTTCTAAGACGCAAGTCTCTGGGTGTGCTCCCCAAAAAACTGTGATGTAATTCTCATCAGTTACAACAAAGTATTGAAAGAGGCCTGGAGTTCACAGGGAAATAAAGAATTAAAATGGCTTATAAGCCATTATAAACTTAAAAAGATGCTCAGCCTATTAGTAACTAATGCAAAAATAACAGAACTAGTCAAACATTAATTTACATGTGCCTGGTTGGAAAATCTTCCAGTTCCAGAAAAGACATTAGGGCAAAGGGTAGAGAAATAGACATGGGGAGCTGCTACTGCTGCTGCTGCTGCTGGTGCTGCGGCTGAGTCGCTTTAGTCGTGTCCGACTCTGCAACCCCATAGACGGCAGGCCACAGGCTCCTCTGTCCCTGGGATTCTCCAGGCAAGAACACTGGAGCGGGTTGCCATTTCCTTCTCCAATGCATGAAAGTGAAGTTGCTCAGTCATGCCCGACTCTTAGCGACCCCATGGACTGCAGCCTACCAGGCTCCTCCGTCCATGGGATTTTCCAGGCAAGAGTACTGAAGTGGGTTGCCATTGCATGGGGAGGGGGGGTAGGTAAATCGATGAATGTTCTTCAAAAAGTAATTCAGGCAATGTATATTAAAATTTTAACTTCTCATAGCATGTGTGGAGCTTCCCAGGTGGCATAGTGGTAAAAAATCTGCCTGCCAATGCAGGAGATGGGGGTTCAACCCCTGGGACGGGAAGATTCCCTGGAGAAGGAAATGGCAACTCACTCCAGTATTCTTGCCTTGTCTGGGAAATCCCATGGACAGACTACAGTCTAGGGGGTCGCAAGAGTCCAGACACAACTTAGCAAGTGAAAACCAATAGCCACGTGACTCTGCACTTTCCATTGTGAACAAAATTATCCATTCTCCTGTTTGTAAGGACAAAATCCTAAAGTGAAAGAAAGTGAAAGTGAGGTCGCTCAGTCGTGTCCGACTCTTTGCGACCCCATGGACTGTAGCCTATCAGGCTCCTCCATCCATGGGATTTTCCAGGCAAGCGTGCTGGAGTGGATTGCCATTTCCTTCTCCAGGGGATCTTTCCAACCCAGGAATCGAACTCAGGTCTCCCGCATTGCAGGCAGATGCTTTACCATCTGAGCCACCAGGGAAAGGCAAAATCCTGTTTGTAAGGACAAAATCCTATAAAAGATCTAAATATTTACCAATTTTAAAAGGGGGTAAATAAATTTCATTGCAACTATATAATGAACAGCATACAATCTATGAACAGAATGAGCTGTATCTATATACAACTGATAGGAAACACTGTTAGAAAGAAAAACAAGATATGTCTTAATATAAGAGGGAGGAAGACCCAAGCACAGAAAACGCCTGGGAGGAGTTTTTAAAATGCCATTCCCACTTGCCACTAGGAAGGGATACTAATTACTTGGGAGGAGGAAATCTTTTTGCTATATGCTCATTTGTACATGCACACACTCTAATTTTTTTAAAGTGTGTGTGTGGGCAGGGGGGAAGCTTAATACAGAAAAAAGAACAAAAGAAAAAATAAAGAGTTAAGTTACAGCTACTTTCCAAGTAATTTAAAACACAGTCCATCCAAGTAGCCGGAGTCTGGCTTTGAGTTTAAGACACTCACATGTACATTCAACTGTTAAAAATCACCTCTGAGAGAAAAAAAGGTCCTTCACACCATCAGCATGCCTCTCACTAACTGCAGAACCAGAGCTCTCTGGCCATCTTAATGCAAACCACTAACTCAAAGACGGGAGGGCTCCACAAGGCGATCATCTTCCTGCCCTAAGCATCACAAATCATGAAATGTGATAGAGCTGCCTTAATGTGAATGTTAGGCAAAGAGCGGCAAGGTTAAAGAAATACAAAGGAGTCAGCATTCACGGTCCTAACTGGTCCAGAGCACACAGCTGTTGTCAAAAAGCTGGCTGCCCCTGCCGACGGCCTCCCCCTATAAATGCCAGCCTCATGTGATCCTCCTCTCTGTTGGCCAAACCCTTCCTGAGACTAAGTGAGCACTTCCCAGATCAGTGATCTTCTTTGAAAAGAAGTCTAGTAAGTGGTGGTTAATTATTCTCAGGGTGTGTGACACAGAAGGGAAACTGCATTCAGAAGGAACATTCTTTTGAGGGGAAGAGACAGGGTGTTTGGGATTGACATGGACACTTTGCTATCCTTAAAACGGATAACCAAGAAGGTCCTACTGTATAGAACAGGGAACTCTGCTCGATATTATGCGGCAGCCTGGATGGGAGGGGAGTTTGGGGAAGAATGGATACATGTGTATGTATGCCTGAGTCCTTTTGTTGTTCACCTGAAATTATTACAACATTGTTAATCAGTTATACTCCAATATAAAAAAAAAAAAAATTGGACTGCGAAAAAAACAAAAGAACATTTCTTCTCTTTGGTCCAATATGTTAAAGATGAGAACTTTTGTGTCTTAAAATGGGCTTTATTTGCTCACAGGTGAGGTACTTTTGTTCATCTCACAACAAATAAATTGTAACTATCTAAAAACATTCATTTAAATGTTACCAATTATCTTATGACCTACGTTGGACCAAAAAGAAGGCTGAGGGCCAAAGAATTAATGCTCTTGAATTGTGATGCTGGAGAAGTCTTGAGGGTCCCTTGGACACCAAGAAGATCAAGTTAGTCAATCCTAAAGGAAATCAGCTCTGAATATTCACTGGAAGGACTAATGCTGAAGCTGAAGCTCCATTTCTTGGCCACCTGATAAGAAGAGCCGGGAAAGACCCTGATGATGGGAAAGACTGAGGGCAGGAGGAGAAGGGGGCAACAGAGGATGAGATGGTTGGATGGCATCACTGACTCAATGGAGATGAGTTCTAGCAAACTCTGGGAGCTAGCAAAGGGCAGGGAAGCCTGGTGTGCTGCAGTCCATGGGGTCAAAAGCGGCAGGACATGACTTAGTGACCGAACAACAACACATCATAAAGGCCCCACCTCCAAATACAGTCATGTTGGAGGAAAAGTTTTGGCACAGAAATTAAGGGAGGACACAATCAGCGGGGAGCAAGCCCCCTTTCACGTGGTTTCGATCCTCTCACGTGTGAGTATCTGCTATATTGCTGGAAGACTAAAAACCTCAGGCTGTCGAGATGTGAATAAGTTTGTCCCTTTCCTGCTGCTACAGACCCAAAGAGGATACGGTTGTTGGTTTGGCTCTCTGAGTCAAACACATAAAGCCACTCAACCTAGAGAAGACGTAGTAAAAAAAGAGAGAGAGACACTGTCTCCTGGCTTGCTAACTCAGCAAGAATACAAGGCTGTTTACCATCAAGGAGTTAAGACCTGCAAAGAGTTGAGTGTGGGAATGGTGGGCTCCACATACATTTTACAACCCTTCTTACCACTTAGTGGGGAAACCACTTTCAGAAACAAGATTTCGCTGCTGCTGTTTCAGCCAAATCTGTAATTTTATGAATCAAAACAAGTCATCATAATTCTATGTGATGAGAAAGTAAAACTGAAAAGTAACTAAAATCAAAAGTCAAAGAACAGACTAAAACAGAATGTCTGTCTTAAACGTGACAATAATTAACACTAATATTAGCATCCGAACGGAATGGAGGTATGTTAATGACAAAAACAACTGCATGTACTCATGAATAAACAGAAAACACCAAGGACCTAACAGTTCTTCATCCTGAGGGAACCTCTGGGAACTCCTTGCCCACAACACAGGATTTGGTGGCTGTCTATAATTCACACTCTCTCTGCCCCTCATCGTTCCTCCCTTCAGGCAAAGACGACGGCACATATTCAAGCTGCACATATACATAACCTCGCTCCTATGCTGGCTACATTCCCCAGGTTCCTCCTTAAACACCTTCTTATACTTTAAGTGAAACGCTCATTGTACCTACTATAACTAATTATTTTCCCATGAGAAATGGAATTTTTTGAGTGCACAAGCTAAATAAGCCTTTCTCATCTTTGCGTATACCCAGCAACTGGCACAAGTCTTGACTCCAGGTGGAAGTGTTAGTCGCTTCGGTCGTGTCTGACTCTTCGAGCCCCCATGGACTGTAGCCCACCAGGCTCCTCTGTCTGTGGGATTCTCCAGGCAAGAATACTGGAGTGGGTAGCCATTCTCTCCTCCAAGGGATCTTCCCAACCCAGGGATGGAACCCAGGTCTCCAGCACTGCAGGCAGATTCTTAAACGCCAGAGCCTCTGGGGTGTTCAGTAAACACTCTTGAATAAATAAAAAAGTCCATCATTCATGAGGTAATCAAAAGAAACAAACATTTAAAAACAATTTGTTTAGTCAAAGAAATACAATTTAAAGAAACTTTAAATTGTCCCTTAATTGGTAGGGGACACTATACTTAACAAAATAGCAAAATTGTATTTTAAATGTTCAAAAAATTCTTCAACCCTTCAGAAAAATAACATGGCACTACCTATTTAAAGTCTCAGCAATCCATTCATTCCTGAGAGTCAGCTAGAATTTTATCCAAAGAAAATAACAGAAGAAAAAAAAAAAAAGCTTGTCTGGAAAGTTTCATTATTTAAAATATCAAAATATGAGAAAATCCTTATATAGGAAGAGAGTAAGCAAAGTAGTCTGCATCAATTCAATGAAATATTATGCAACAAAAAACTGATAATTTATGACTGCAGAAATATGGCACTTTTTTTTCCCAGTGTTTAAAGTTACATCTGGAACAATTTACCTTAAGTTTATTTAAAGGATCCAAAGTATGTCATTTCTGGCATATTCCAACCACTGACATTTTAAAAACAGAACTATTACATTATTGCTAAGGAACTCTATTGAGGTACAGTTCACATGCCATACAATTTACTCATTTAAAGTATACAACTCTATGGCTTTTAGTACATTCACAAAGTTGAACAAACATGCACACTATGAATTTGAGAACACTGCCCCTGCCCCAACAAGAAACCCCACACTCCCTGGTTGTCAGTCCCTGACCATCTCACCATCCTCCTAACCAAGTCCCAGGCAGCCATTCATCTACTTTCCATATCCACAGATGTGCCTATTTTGGAAATTTTGTATAAGTGGAATCATACACTATGCAGTCCTTTGTGACTGGCTTATTTCTTTCAGCATCACGTTGTCAAAGCACATTCATGGCAGCATCTATCAATACTTCTTTTTATTCACAAATAACATTCCATTGCACAGATAGAGCACTTTTCACTTATCACTCATTAGTTGACGGACATTTGGATTGTTCTCATTTCCTAGCTATTATGAACACTGGTGTAAGTCTGTATGGGCTTGTTTTCATTTCTCCTGGATACACACTAAGGAGTGGATTTACTAGATTATATCGTAACTGTATGTTTAACAATTTGAGGAACTACAGACAGCTTTCAAAAGCAGCTGAATTACACACATCTGTGACAGCACTTGTAATTATGTCCTTTTTATTCTAGTCATCCGAGTAGGTGTAAGGTGGCATCTCATTGTGGTTTGACTTGCAAATCTCTGATAACTAATGACGCTGAGCATCTTTTTTTATGTTTATTGACCATTTGTATAACTTCCTTGAAGAAACATCTATTCACATCCTTTGACAATTCTCAATAGGATTATTTGTCTTTTTATAACTGAGTTGTAACAGTTCTTTATATATTCTGGCTACTCACCCCTTATCAGATATACGACATGCAAAAATTTTCTCCCATTCTGTGGGCTGTCTTTTCACTTTCTTAACACTATTCTTTTAAATGTGTCCAGAGAAGCCTAAATATCATGGAGATTTCATTCCCACCATAGTCCATATAAAACAGACATAAACAAAGGCCAGGAAATGGACATCATGCCCTTTGCTCTTTGAAATATTTCATTCCTCTTCTCCCTCAGAAGTTCATGCTAATGTATTTATGCTTGATAGTCTTCCGATTTATTAATACTCTATTGTACTTCTGTGTAACAGCTTCATACATACTTAAAAATTAAATGTCTTTGATCTCCTGTGACCACAAAATCTAGTCTTTAATGTTTTTCTTCTAAATTCAATTATTCGAATTATTTTTTATTTGTGTATTTTATTATAACTACTCATAGTTAAGGGCTTCCCAGGTAGCATAGAGGTAAGGAACTGTCTGCCAATGCAGGAGATGCAGATCCGATCCCTGGGTTAGGAAGCTCTCCTGGAGAAGGAAATGGCAACCCGCTCCAGAATTCCATGGACAGAGGAGCCTGGGGGGCTACAGTCCATGGGCTGCAAAGGCTCAGACAAGACTGATTGAGCACACAGACAAACACACACATCCAAGAAGAGATCCAGACGCTGATTAATTTTATGCAATTTTATCTTTTACTCTAAAGTTTGATGGCTTCAAATCCCTTGTTACACCAGACAGAGATATACAAATTAGCCTAAAACCTATATTTTGAAAACCCGGCTTAAGCTTGACAAGTGTATGACTGGATTAATATTGCTTACACTCATCTAGACGTCACTTTGACAAACAACATGTTTGTCTTGATGGCATCTCCCCTCTAGGCATATGGCACTTCCATTAACTCTGGTGTTATCTTTGTAGCAGGAGAATATGCCTCATTGTTTTCAGATTATTCATAATTTACAAGGTCTCTCTTTGGTCATGATTCATAATTGCTCATAATATTGAAGGGAAAGATCCATGCACAGATGCTATTCAGTGTGTGGGGGGTTAATTATTATTAATTTCAAAGAACAAACTGTCCTATTTGAAGCAAACATTCAGCAGTCATGATCCAAATATTAGATGAAATTGTTACCTTATAAAGTATAACATAAAAAAGATGTTATGCTGAATTTTATCATGGCAACCTTTCGCAACTTGGAGAAAATCTGCAAATATGAAGTCACAAAAGAATATAAATTCATGATATTCAAAATAATTCCATTAACAAGTATTTATTATTAATTCTACTTGCATATTACTCAATGATAGACACAGAGATCATACACACACTTTACCCCTTGATTCTATCACCTAACTGGCATAACGAAATACCCAAAGAATCCGAGGGCTATAAGGGGATTTGTGATACTAATATTTATCTCCAAACTTAGGTTGTCTTCATTCAAAACTACCCTCTGGGGAACTGATGACTTATAAAATCAGTTCCGCAGGCAAACATTCCCTCCCATCTGCCCTTTCTGCAGTGGCATGAAAATTCAAACAAATCAACTACAAATCTCGCCAAATAAACAATATTTCATGAGATTAATTAAAGTGACTTTGGAAAACTGCTTGTCATGCACAGGACCACAGAAAGAAGAGGACCACAGGATTCTCTTTATAATCCACAATTAAAGGTTTTAAAATCTACAAGCTTATAGATACTTTAAAAGAGAATATAATAATCATCAAATTTTTTAATCTCTTAGAGAAATGAAAATAAATAAGACCCTCCTCATGATTATACTTAAAAAGTCATTGGAAAACACCCTAATGCTGGAAATGATTGGGGGCAGGAGGAGAAGGGAGCGACAGAGGATGAGATGGTATCACCAACTCGATGGACGTGAATTTGAGCAAACTGCAGGAGATGGTGAAGGACAGGGAAGCCTGGCATGCTGCAGTCCATGGGGTTGAGAAGAGTTGGACGTGACTGAGCGACTAACAACAACAACATATATGTTATTATACAATTGCAGGAATGATTTTTCCCAAAAACCTTATTCATTTTTTCCCCTAATTACTGGCACATATTTTTCTAATTAACTGCAAGTAAAAACTAAAATGAACTTTATTTTCATGATGATCAGTTTATTTTCTAAAAGACCAAATCCCAATCACACTTTATATGCACAGAAATCATGAAATGTCAATCTTCGTTCCCGTGGGTTCACCTTTAGTGACCTTTTTCCAGGGTCAACGGTCCTTGACCCTCCTCTCTCTTTATAGTTCCAACTAATGAGCAACGTTTTAGCCAGATTTAAGCCCACCTGCAGTACTTCTCCTGTGGGCCCCACAGTCATCTTGCTCCAGCTCAGCCCCAGGAGCCTTTCCCAGCACCAAGCATGGGCTGTGTATACTAACCCCCCTCCCCGAGCCCCGAGACTCACTCAAGACAACCACTGAGCAAGACACACAAGCCTCCCCGGTCCGTGAATTCCAAAGATCCCATTGTTAATTACTCTGGAGTAGACATTTAATTGGAAAAGGCAATGGCACCCCACTCCAGTACTCTTGCCTGGAAAATCCCATGGATGGAGGAGCCTGATAGGCTGCAGTCCATGGGGTTGCTAGAGTCGGACACGACTGAGTGACTTCACTTTCACTTTTCACTTTCATGCATTGGAGAAGGAAATGGCAACCCACTCCAGTGTTCTTGCCTGGAGAATCCCAGGGACGGGGAAGCCTGGTGGGCTGCCGTCTATGGGGTCGCACAGAGTCGGACACAACTGAAGCAACTTAGCAGCAGCAGCAGCAACAGACATGTAATTGTCAAAAAATTCTTATAATAGTGGCCCCCACTCTAAGAATCTTCAATTCTTCCTGGAAAACCAAAACACTTTCTACTTTTACTCACCTGACACTTGAACTTTAATTCATAAAACTCCCCACCTCCACGACTGCCAGCACTTTCCACACCCCTTCATACCTCAGCATTTTCCTAATCTCTTCCTCCAGGGATTAGACACAGTCTGTCTTCCCTATTATTAATAAAAACACAAGGGAAGCCAAGCAGTGGGTCTCAGGTGGGCACTCTGCCTTTCTGAGGAGCTCCAGGCAAGAAGTCACCAAGTAAGCTAAGACATTTTACCACGTATTCAGTCAGTCACAAACCATTTACTACAACTCGTGTGATGTAGAAGTGAAAGTATTAAGTCATTCAGTCATGTCAGACTCTGCGATCGCATGGATGGTAGCCCACCAAGCTCTTCTGTCCATGGGATTGCCCAGGCAAGAATACTGAAGTGGGTTGCCATTTCCTTCTCCAGGGGATCTTCCCAACCCAGGGATGGAACCCAGGTCTCCTGTATTGCACGTGGTTTCTTTACCATCAGAGCCACCGGGAATGATGTAGAGCATCTAGTGAATTCAGAGACATTAAATGAGCGGCTTGGAAAAATAAGTCAAAGATAGAATGCAAGAATCCTTGATTCCATGATGTTTCCATAAGCACAAAGGTTCTCAACCCTACCAGACCAATGCCACCTCTAGACACCAAACCTTTGGAATCCACAGAGAATATGTACACATACAGAGAAAGAAAACTGTAGTATAAAGGAAAATGACAGGGAACAGCTTTGGCCATCTTTCATATGTGTAAATTACATGTATACATATTTTGAGATGCAAACAGACATGACCACATCAAATGATTTAATGATAATGATGTAAGAAGCTTGCAACTATTTCAAATGAGTCTGAACTTAAAAGAAGTAAAATGCATTCATCTGAAAATGCTCAATGCTTTCTATCGGATATTTTTATTTGCTTTGCTTTTATTTATTTTTTTACTGAGGGATAATTGCTTTACAGAATTTTGCTGTTTTCTATCAAACCTCAACATGAATCAGCCACAGGTATACATATATCCCCTCCCTTTTGAAACTCCCTCCTATCTCCTTCCCCATCTCACCCCTCTAGGTTGATACAGAGCCCCTGTTTGAGTTTCCTGAGCCATACAGCAAATTCCCGGTGGCTGATATTTTACATGTGGTAATCAAAGTTTCCATGTTACTCATTCCATACATCTCACCCTCTCCTCCCCTCTCCCCATGTCCATAAGTTGTATATTTTTAAATAAAGGCTAAGTGTGTGTGTGTGTGTGTGTGTATTAATAATCATTATATTGCCCACAAATATGTATTGGTACAATTCAGATGTCACAAACCGCACTGCTACAGATGAAAGAATTTACCAAAAGGTGGACATGTCTTTGAAAAGTTACAAATAAGTCAAAATCAGTCAGTCAGTTCAGTCGCTCAGTTATGTCCCAACCCTTTGTGACCCCATGGACTGCAGAACACCAGGCTTCCCTGTCCATCACCAACTCCCAGAGCCTACTCAAACTCATGTCCATCAAGTGGGTGATGCCATCCAACCATCTCATCCTCTGTCATCCCATTCTTCTCCCTCCTTCAGTCTTTCCAATTAGTCAGTTCTTCGCATCAGGTGGCCAAAGTATTGGAGCTTCAACTTCAGTCCTTCCAATGAATATTCAGGAATGATTTCAAATCTTCAGGATGGACTGGTTTGATCTCCTTGCAGTCCAAGGGACTCTCAAGAGTCTTCTCCAACACCACAGTTCAAAAGCATCAATTCTTTAGTACCCAGCTTTCTTTATAGTCCAACTCTCACATTCATACATGACTACTGGAAAAACCATACCTTTGACTAGATGGACCTTTGTTGGTTGGTAAAGTAATGTCTCTGCTTTTTAATATGCTGTCTAGGTTGGTCATAGCTTTTCTTCCAAGGACTAAGCGTCTTTTAATTTAATGGCTGCACTCACCATCTGCAGTGATTTTGGAGCCCAAAAAAATAAAGTCTCACTGTTTCCATTGTTTCCCCATCTATTTGCCATGAAGTGATGGGACCAGATGCCATGATCTGAGTTTTCTGAATGCTGAGCTTTAAGCCAACTTTTTCACTCTCCTCTTTCACTTTCATCAAGAGGCTCTTTAGTTCTTCTTCACTTTCTGCCATGAGGGTAGTGTTATCTGCATATCTGAGGTTACTGGTATTTCTCCCGACAATCTTGATTCCAGCTTTTGCTTCATCCAGCCCAGCATTTTGCATGATGTACTCTGCATATAAGTTAAATAAGCAGGGTGACAATATACAGCCTTGACATACTCCTTTCCTGATATGGAGCCAGTCTGTTGTTCCATGTCCAGTTCTAACTGTTGCTTTGACCTGCATACAGATTTCTCAGGAGGGAGGTCACGTGGTCTAGTATTCCCATCTCTTTAAGAATTTTCCAGTTTGTTGTGATCCCACTTCCCTTGTTGCTCTGGTAAAGAATCCGCCCACAATGCGGGATACTTGGGTTTGATCCCTGGGTTGGAAAGATCCCCTAGAGAAGGGAAAGGCTACCTACTCCAGTATTCTGCCCTAGAGAATTCCATGGACTATATAGTCCATGGGGTCCCAAAGAGTCGGACACCAATGAGTGACTTTCACTTTCATACAGTCAAAGGCATTGGCATAGTCAATAAAGCAAAAATAGGTGTTTTTCTGGAACTCTCTTGCTTTTTCGGTGATCCAGTGGATGTTTGCAATTTGCTCTCTGGTTCCTCTGCCTTTTCTAAAGCCAGCTTAAACATCTGGAAGTTCACGATTTGAGTACTGTGGAAGCCTGGCTTGGAGAATTTTAAGAATTACTTTGCTAGAGTGTGAGATGAGTACAACTGTGCGGTAGTTTGAACACTCTTTGCCATTGCCTTTCTTTGGGATTGGAATGAAAGCTATGGGCAGAAATCAAAGTGCAGCTTTCTAAGTATTCAGCAGTCACATTTTCTGAAAATTTCAATATATATTAATATTAAAACTGGGTCCCCAAAATTTTGTCTTTATATGTCAAATAGGGTTAGGTTTTTGGTAATTACAGACAGATATTTCACCAAACCCCCAATAAGGATAATCTAAGATTTTGCAGGGGAGAAGGCAATGGCACCCCACTCCAGTACTCTTGCCTGGAAAATCCCATGGACGGAAGAGCCTGGTAGGCTACAGTCCGTGGGGTCACTAAGAGTCGGACACGACTGAGCGACTTCACTTTCACTTTTCACTTTCATGCATTGGAGAAGGAAATGGCAACCCACTCCAGTGTTCTTGCCTGGAGAATCTCAGGGACGGGGAAGCCTGGTGGGCTGCCGTCTATGGGGTCGCACAGAGTCGGACACGACTGAAGCAACTTAGCAGCAGCAGCAGCAGCAAGATTTTGCAGAACGCACAGGGTAAGCTTTCACTTGTTTGGTCACTATTGTTCTCTAAACTACAGAATGCCTAGATCTCTGGTCGCCTACCCACCAAACACCAGTCACACACTCCATGCTCCTGGGCCACCAGTCAGTTCCCACCGATTTCCAAAACACTCCTGGAGGAAGCAGTCCCCCTCCCACTGAGACCCAGTGAATAAAGCTCTACGGAAAAGCACTGCCTGGGGACTCACAGGATCCAGACCCAGTGCAAGACAGGAGCGAAATGTGGTGAAAAAAAAAAAAAACAAGTGTAGGGACTTCCCTGGGTTCCAGGGGTTAAGAATCCACTTGCCAAAGCAGGGGACATGGCTTCGATCCCTGGTCCAGAAAGATCCCACATGCCCTGCGGTAACTAAGTCCCAGAGCCACAACTGCTGAGCCCATGTGCTGCTACTCCTGAAGCCTGCACACCTTTCAGCCTGTGCTTCCCAACAAGAGAAGCCACGGCAGTAAGAAGTCAGGCCACAAAGAAGAGGAGTCCCTGCTCTCTGCAACCACGGAAAGCTCAGGGGCAGCAACAAAGACTCACTGCCAAAACTAACTAAAATAAATCAATGTTTTTAAAAACAGAATAATAACTATAGCAAATATCTATAAAAAAAAAAACTTGAAAAAAAAAAGAACCTAGAGCACAGTGGAGAAAGTGAAGTTAAACAACACCCAAGTAATTACGTCAATATAAAACACTCTGTGCCATGAAAGAAAATTAATAAACTAATAATTTAGATCGTGGGGTGGCATCAGACTTTAGAAGTCTGCAGATCAGTGAAAATATTTTCTTTTATTAACTTGGAGACATAAATAGGTTTGTCGGTTTTTTGATTTTGCCATGAAAGATCGTTTAAAAAAAAAAAATAAGAACTACCATTTACCATCACCATGGTAACAAGAAGGCAGGAAAGAAATTATTTCTGAATTTTAAAAGAGTCGCTAAAACAAGAACATGTTTAGTGTAGTGGAAAACCTTACTCACTGCATTATTATTTCTCTCTTTTTGTTTCAGGCTAGGAAAAACTTAAACAAAGATTGGCATTTTGTGACCATAGCACAAAATCCTTGGTGCTCCAAGTGTGGCCTCTGGACCAGTAACATCGGTATCACTAGAGAATTTCTGAGAAAGGCAAAATCTCAGGCCCCATCTCAAACCTACTGCACCTAAATCTGTTAACAAGGTGATTCACATCCACATCATAGTTGGAGAAACACTGTCCTAGAATAGAAAATGACCCTCCAATGGCTGAAATTCAGCCATAGCCATCTACACTGTGACTCAAAAATGATCTTTAATCCTCAAGAACCGTTTTTCTCTAAAATAGTAATAGAGAGATCCTGGAAAGACGAGGACACAGGATGAAACATAAAGCACAGGAGCTGGCACAAGGATCTGTCTTCTTTTACCTTTTAAACCCGATAAACTTGAAACATATGGGAGGCAGGTGTCAATCACAAATGACATTCACAGCTTTGCAGAAGGAGTTCCCCAGCTTCCGTGCATGGCAGAGCATCCAGAGACCGTGCTAAATTCTGAGTCCTATTCAGACAGCTAAGTCTCACCATTTGTTGTTCAGTTGCCAAGTCATATTCACTCTGCAACCGCATGGGCTGCAGCACGCCAGGCTTCCCTGTCCTGCACTACCTGCCAGGGTTGCTCAAACTCATGTCTATTGAGTTGGTGATGCCATCCAACTATCTCATCCTCTGTCCCCCGCTTCTTCTCCTGCCTTCAACCTTTCCCAGCATCAGGGTCTTTCCCAGTGAGTTGGCTCTTCACATCAGATGGCCAAAGTACTGGGGCTTCAGTTTTAGCATCAGCCCTTCCAATGAATATTCAGGGTTAATTTCCTTTAGGATTGACTGATTTGATCTCCTTGAAGTCCAAGGGACTCTCAAGAGTCTTCTCCAGCACCACATTTCGAAAGCATCAATGGAGGGGGGCCTCAATAAAGTCCAAATCATACTTAGATATGCTAGATTAAATATTATATAAAATTAGTCACCTATTCTTTTTATATTTTAATGTGACTACTAGAAAACTTCTCATTTTCTAGTAAGTTTTAATGTGACTTACATTATAGATCCACTGGAGAGTACGGATCAAGAAGTTCATTAGACTTATACATGCATCAACTCTATGTTTAAAGTAAGTATGGAGATGGATAAGTCCTAGACAATAACTGCAGAAACTGTGTTTAGGAGGTAGCCAAACTTAAAAGGGGATGGCAAGTGTTCAGCAGATCTTTTTATTTTAACAACTGCTGAGCAAGTGAGTCTTTTCTGAAATGAGGGGGCCGGGGAGGAGGGGTGGCAGGGGTCCCTGAATTTACATCCAAAGAAGCGAGAAACATCAAGTGTTTAATAAAAATAGAGCAAGGGGAGGAGCTGACACTAACTGAAAGGCAATCCCCCAGCGATGATGAGTTCTCTCAGAGTCCAGGAATGCAGAGGCGTAGAAAAGATAAACAAATTCCACTGACAATAGCCAATAATTTCCTGGCCTGAGCCACTCAAATCACCAAACCTTTCCACCCCTAAAATGGGAAAGGTGAAAACCACAAGCTCAATACATGGATCCAATCAAGAAAGGTGTCAGGCCTGGAGAACACCAGGGGCTGACCATACTGATTGCAGAGATGAAACTATAAATGAAAATGAATTCACAATTCTTGTGCACTACAAATAAAAACTAGAAAAACTTCCATGAGATTAAAAAGTAGATTCAAAAAAGTTTTTTTTAATAAGACCTTACACTCCAGTGTGAAAACAGTATCCCCAACAATGGGAAAATGGTGCTGGGTTGGTCAGTTTGGGAATGGGGCTACCAATCTGAAACTAGCAGAGGAGCTGAAGCCATATCCAATCTGGGCAGATTCCTTTCATTCCCGCCTGGGAACAATCCCATCACTTAGGAAGCCTGGATCTCTGCCAAGGCTCTGCTTCTGCAGTCGGCTGGGGGATGGGCGAGGAGGGTGGAAATGTCTGGGCAGCTGGCTTTTATCACAAAGCCTTCTCTCTTCAAAAGGCTCACCATGAATTTCCTAGACATGGTATAACACAGTATTTTAAGAGTTTAATAATACAAAAATATCACATTTAAAACATAAGTGTCCAATGTGTAGGAGGCCAATAACTACATAAAGGGAGGCTAGTGCTTATATGAATATATATTCTAAAGGTTTTTAAATTCCTTTCATTAGGCTAAACCTCAACAAATCTATAAGGGAGAAAAAGAAACCAACATACTGAGAGCTTAATAGAAGCACCAGGTACTTCCCTACCTTGTCACATTTAAGAATGACTAACTTTTGATAAGAAACTTTTAAGTCACTCATGTATTAAAATTCATATGATCTTAACAACCTCAGGTTATGTTTCAGTTACGTTAGTCGCTCATCAGTCATGTCCGACTCTTTGCGACCCCATGGACTGTAGCCTGCCAGGCTCCTCTGTCCAGGCAAGAATACTGCAGTGGGTTGCCATTTCCTTCTCAGGGGATCTTCAGAATCCCATGAGGTAGGTGTTATCAATGTCCCCCTGTTCAGGATACGTGGGGAGGTAGAGTATCACAAAACCAAGAGGTGCTGGAGCCTGGACGGAACTGCAGGTTTATGACATCAGACCCGCCGCATTGGCACCCTGAACTCTCACCTAACACTTGGCACTGCCTCACAGCCTTCACCCTCAGACAGGAGACAGAGGCTCAGAAGGATCCAGAGACTGACTGTCCGTCCTAACAAAGAGCCTACAGAGAGGAGCAAGGACTCACACCCATACCAAATGCTGAATTCTTCTCAAAAGCAGCTTCCTGTTTGCACCAAACCTTTGGCCCAGTTTGTAATGCTGTCACAAGTATGTTCTCCCTATGCCCCAGGGAAGAGTGGCTAGCCACTTCTCCCTTCTGTTCGCTTAGCTAAACTGCCAAGACTCCTACTACAGTTTGAGCTGCTGGCCCTTGAGGCATCTGAAAAATACAAAAGAGGATCGATGCTCTGCCGCTGCTGCTGCTCAGCCACTTCAGTCCTGTCCGACTCTTTGTGACCCGGTGGAGTGTAGCCCAACAGGCGCCTCTGTCCACGGGATTCTCCAGGCAAGAATACTGGAGTGGGTTGCCGTGCCCTCCTCCAGGGGATCTTCCCAACCCAGGGATCAATCCCACATCTCCATCTCATGCACAGCAGGCGGATTCTTTACCACTGAGCCACCGGGGAAGCCCTCTTCACAGTTATGTAGAAGTAAGTATTCAGGTCTAAAAATCTGTCATGGAATATAGAAAATCAAATGCATCTGTCCAGATGGATAAATTAGTGGGTGAGTCACATTAATTCTCATTAAAATTATAAGATTGAGGAAATTAAATACCACTTTGGAGGCCACGTTATTAGAGCTTGCCTGATTTGATCCTGAATGCAATATCCTTAAATCCTGACTTTGGTGGGTGAAGCAGAATAATGGGGTCAAAGCAGGAGGACAGGAAACCCTGGTTGCAGACCCAGCTCCACTGTGAGAATACAAAACTGTAGCCTGGGGCCCAGCACACCCCTTCTTGGAATGCAGTTTCCCCTCCACAAAACAGGGATGAAAATATTTATCCACTGCTTCACAGGGTTGTTGCAAGAAATGACTGAAGTAACATGTGAAATTGTTTTGTAAACCCTGAAGCCCTATAAAATCTGTTCTGAAAACACAGTGATGCTCTTGCCTGGTATGAGCCAGCATGAGAAAGGGTTTCAGGACCTCGGATGACGATGAGGGGGAACGCGGTCTGTCCCTCTCATCCCACAAACCCAGTAACTCAGCCTCCAGGTGAATTAACCACTGGATTCTCAGGTCACGAGCTGTGTTTTTAAACAACAGTAAGAGATAATAAACACGGATTTAAATAAAAGGCTTACAAACTCCGGAAGGCAAATCACCTCAGCAAGTGCCTTCCTAATCAAATCTCCAAGAGATGTCTAAGGATGCTCGAGGGGCGCTTTCATTGCTAGACCCTTTGATCAAATGCAAGATGAAGGATTTTACCTTAAAATTACTTAAAAATGAATGACATGTACAATGCTTAGATACTTTACATTTTTTTAAATCAACCAACAACAAAAAAAACTTAGGAAAACAAACCAATACCTTAAAATTGAATGTTCAGAACACTTCAGATAATCCTTTTCAGATGTTTTTATTTTCCCTCCATGTATCACATTATGGACACGCCAGTAGCAAAGTCCATTACCAAACGTGCCAAGAAGATGCATATATGGGGAACAGCCCTTTAAAAAGAGGAGCAAAATAGCTCAAGATCTTCTAATTCAACTCCAGTAACAGCTGCCCCTCTCTTAAAATAAAGGATGCCTAATTATTGGTATTCATGTGGTCAGACTATACCATCAGAAGACAGAGCCACTCTTTCAGGCCACAACAGAAATCCTTTTAAGCCATTTGACATCTTGCACGGTGTAGTTTTAGGCTTGCACATATGCCTTAGCTAGAGACAGAAACTCACATGATTACAAACCTTAGGAAAAAAAAATTTTTTAAGACAGAGGCCAACATTTTTACAATAAATAAAAGAAACAGAATTTTAAACAATTACAGTACAAGGAAGCCAGTGCGCTGACAAATGACATGCTACTACGTCAATGATGGAAACTATGAATATTCATTACACAATAGTCATAAACAGAATGAAAGGATACCAGAGAGTGCTCATGGAGCAAAAACTCAGAAAGCTTTTAAAAGAAGAAGAAGAAAGAAGGAAAGAAAACACAGACGGCCTTAGACAATACTATTTAAGAAAGCGTTCCTGGGTGGAAACTTTGATCTAAGATAAGATAGGACAGTAAAGAAGGAATTTCCTTACAAAAAGGTAAATAAATAAACAGTATAAAATTACCCAGAATGACAGGAAGAGCTCTCAGTAAAAGCACATTTGGGGTCATCTTTGCTCAGGATGTCTGGGATAGGAATCCTACAGTCTCCTAATTACTACCAAAGTTAGTTAAGCACTGCCACACCCCTCACATTCCCAACTCCCCACTTAAAGAAGGGACAAGCCCAGAGAAAAACCCAGCACACTGATGTGCAATCTGGAATGTTTAATTTGTATGTAACTTGAGAATAGGAGGAAAAACCAAAGATGCAAAACTTCACCTTCTAATGCAGGGGGCGAGCGTTCAATCCCTGGTCAGGGAGGTAAGATCCCACATGCCTGGCAGCCAGAAAAACCAAAACATAAAACAGAAGCAGGATGGTAACAAATTCAATAAAGACTTTAAAAATGGTTCACATCGAAAAAAGTCTTAAAAAATAAAAACCAAAAGAATCACAGATTTTGTTTCCCCCATGAGAAGCTAGAGACTTCTGGGAAAAGACACCACACTGGACAGACAGTCTTTCTAGAGGACAGTTTCAAGACAAGGACAAAATTCCCACAAGCTCTAGGTGAGCAAAAACATGACTATGCAAATGGACAGTCATTCTACATTTTTAAAATATGTGCACAGATTATTCTAACTTGCTGTCTCCAAACTAACCATAGGGGCAAAAAACATGGTTACTAAATTATTGACAACACATAACATCTGGCCTGTACTGTTTAACTGGAGAAGAAAGGATCCTTTGGGGAAATGCCACAGGATGGACGGGCTGGGAAGAGGCCCCTACTCTAAGTGGGAAAATCACAGGATGGACGGGCTGGGAGGAAGCCCCTACTCTAAGTGGGAAAATCACAGGATGGACGGGCTGGGAGGAAGCCCCTACTCTAAGCGGGAAAATCACAGGATGGACGGGCTGGGAGGAAGCCCCTACTCTAAGCGGGAAAATCACAGGATGGACGGGCTGGGAGGAAGCCCCTACTCTAAGCGGGAAAATCACAGGATGGACGGGCTGGGAGGAAGCCCCTACTCTAAGCGGGAAAATCACAGGATGGACGGGCTGGGAGGAAGCCCCTACTCTAAGCGGGAAAATCACAGGATGGACGGGCTGGGAGGAAGCCCCTACTCTAAGCGGGAAAATCACAGGATGGACGGGCTGGGAGGAAGCCCCTACTCTAAGCGGGAAAATCACAGGATGGACGGGCTGGGAGGAAGCCCCTACTCTAAGCGGGAAAATCACAGGATGGACGGGCTGGGAGGAAGCCCCTACTCTAAGCGGGAAAATCACAGGATGGACGGGCTGGGAGGAAGCCCCTACTCTAAGCGGGAAAATCACAGGATGGACGGGCTGGGAGGAAGCCCCTACTCTAAGCGGGAAAATCACAGGATGGACGGGCTGGGAGGAAGCCCCTACTCTAAGCGGGAAAATCACAGGATGGACGGGCTGGGAGGAAGCCCCTACTCTAAGCGGGAAAATCACAGGATGGACGGGCTGGGAGGAAGCCCCTACTCTAAGCGGGAAAATCACAGGATGGACGGGCTGGGAGGAAGCCCCTACTCTAAGCGGGAAAATCACAGGATGGACGGGCTGGGAGGAAGCCCCTACTCTAAGCGGGAAAATCACAGGATGGACGGGCTGGGAGGAAGCCCCTACTCTAAGCGGGAAAATCACAGGATGGACGGGCTGGGAGGAAGCCCCTACTCTAAGCGGGAAAATCACAGGATGGACGGGCTGGGAGGAAGCCCCTACTCTAAGCGGGAAAATCACAGGATGGACGGGCTGGGAGGAAGCCCCTACTCTAAGCGGGAAAATCACAGGATGGACGGGCTGGGAGGAAGCCCCTACTCTAAGCGGGAAAATCACAGGATGGACGGGCTGGGAGGAAGCCCCTACTCTAAGCGGGAAAATCACAGGATGGACGGGCTGGGAGGAAGCCCCTACTCTAAGCGGGAAAATCACAGGATGGACGGGCTGGGAGGAAGCCCCTACTCTAAGCGGGAAAATCACAGGATGGACGGGCTGGGAGGAAGCCCCTACTCTAAGCGGGAAAATCACAGGATGGACGGGCTGGGAGGAAGCCCCTACTCTAAGCGGGAAAATCACAGGATGGACGGGCTGGGAGGAAGCCCCTACTCTAAGCGGGAAAATCACAGGATGGACGGGCTGGGAGGAAGCCCCTACTCTAAGCGGGAAAATCACAGGATGGACGGGCTGGGAGGAAGCCCCTACTCTAAGCGGGAAAACCACAGGATGGACGGGCTGGGAGGAAGCCCCTACTCTAAGCGGGAAAACCACAGGATGGACGGGCTGGGAGGAAGCCCCTACTCTAAGCGGGAAAACCACAGGATGGACGGGCTGGGAGGAAGCCCCTACTCTAAGCGGGAAAACCACAGGATGGACGGGCTGGGAGGAAGCCCCTACTCTAAGCGGGAAAACCACAGGATGGACGGGCTGGGAGGAAGCCCCTACTCTAAGCGGGAAAACCACAGGATGGACGGGCTGGGAGGAAGCCCCTACTCTAAGCGGGAAAACCACAGGATGGACGGGCTGGGAGGAAGCCCCTACTCTAAGCGGGAAAATCACAGGATGGACGGGCTGGGAGGAAGCCCCTACTCTAAGCGGGAAAATCACAGGATGGACGGGCTGGGAGGAAGCCCCTACTCTAAGCGGGAAAATCACAGGATGGACGGGCTGGGAGGAAGCCCCTACTCTAAGCGGGAAAATCACAGGATGGACGGGCTGGGAGGAAGCCCCTACTCTAAGCGGGAAAATCACAGGATGGATGGGCTGGGAGGAAGCCCCTACTCTAAGCGGGAAAATCACAGGATGGACGGGCTGGGAGGAAGCCCCTACTCTAAGCGGGAAAATCACAGGATGGACGGGCTGGGAGGAAGCCCCTACTCTAAGCGGGAAAATCACAGGATGGACGGGCTGGGAGGAAGCCCCTACTCTAAGCGGGAAAATCACAGGATGGACGGGCTGGGAGGAAGCCCCTACTCTAAGCGGGAAAATCACAGGATGGACGGGCTGGGAGGAAGCCCCTACTCTAAGCGGGAAAATCACAGGATGGACGGGCTGGGAGGAAGCCCCTACTCTAAGCGGGAAAATCACAGGATGGACGGGCTGGGAGGAAGCCCCTACTCTAAGCGGGAAAATCACAGGATGGACGGGCTGGGAGGAAGCCCCTACTCTAAGCGGGAAAATCACAGGATGGACGGGCTGGGAGGAAGCCCCTACTCTAAGCGGGAAAATCACAGGATGGACGGGCTGGGAGGAAGCCCCTACTCTAAGCGGGAAAATCACAGGATGGACGGGCTGGGAGGAAGCCCCTACTCTAAGCGGGAAAATCACAGGATGGACGGGCTGGGAGGAAGCCCCTACTCTAAGCGGGAAAATCACAGGATGGACGGGCTGGGAGGAAGCCCCTACTCTAAGCGGGAAAATCACAGGATGGACGGGCTGGGAGGAAGCCCCTACTCTAAGCGGGAAAATCACAGGATGGACGGGCTGGGAGGAAGCCCCTACTCTAAGCGGGAAAATCACAGGATGGACGGGCTGGGAGGAAGCCCCTACTCTAAGCGGGAAAATCACAGGATGGACGGGCTGGGAGGAAGCCCCTACTCTAAGCGGGAAAATCACAGGATGGACGGGCTGGGAGGAAGCCCCTACTCTAAGTGGGAAAATCACAGGATGGACGGGCTGGGAGGAAGCCCCTACTCTAAGTGGGAAAATCACAGGATGGACGGGCTGGGAGGAAGCCCCTACTCTAAGCAGGAAAATCACTGTGTCTGCAGTACTTCCATTTTGTTTCTCAATTAGCCCCACAGCCAGGGGCTACTCTAATATACTCTCAGCATTCATTTGCAGCTTTAAAATTCACACAATTCAATAATGAATGTTAATCGTCATTTAAATGCAAGGAACTTAGTGTTCCTTTTAAAAGGCCAACAATCCCACAAGTCCCTCCCAGCAGCTTCTTTAGCTGTCTGAAAGGGGGCTGTGGAGGTCACCCCCAGCTCTGCCACTTCACAGCCCTGGGATCCTGAGCTGGTTGCTTAACTTCTCCAAACTTCCGTTTCCCCATGTGCAAAAGTAGAAATACTAAATGCCAATATTATCTGCAAAAGTAGAAACAGCAATGCCAATATTATTGGGAAGACTAAATAATGTGCAGAAAGAACAATCATTTAAACAGTTTATTGGGTTTTTCTCAAGTCTCACCATCAATAAGTGATTAGTGAATTCCAAAAAAGGACAGAGAGAAAGAAAAAGATATTGTGTGAATTATGGAAATAAACTCACCAAAAAGACCCCAAATGTGTCTTCTACTTATTCTTTCAAGCACCACTTACTCAGCACATACTAGGTACAAAGCACAGTGTTGAACAAAGGAGGTTTAGAAAGAGTGAGAAATGACCTCTGCCCCCTGGAGCCAAACACTCTTGCTGGGGAAATAAAAGATGATTTTAAGGATGTGAGTATCTGCTCAGGTAACAGGTCCCAAGATCCTAATAAGAAGCACCTATGATGGGATAACATCCTGATGGGGGGAAAAAAAACTAATTCCTCAACACGTAGGCACAGGACAGACAGAAAGGGACAAAGGGCTGCAACCGATCATGAATAAGTTCCAGGAAAAATATTGGTAACCAAGGAAGAGAGCCACACAGACATCATCCAGAGAAACTACAGGGCAAGCACTGACCCAGAAGTGGGAAAGGATGGGGAGATTTTCCTCGCTCTATAGCTAAGGTAAGCCCTGGAGATCTTTCTGGAAATTGTCAACAGACACACACTGTAGATGTGGTGTATGTGACCACTGTTTCCTACTAAAACATTGGTTAAGAATGCTCACCACAACAGCCACGACATGGAAGCAACCCAAGTGTCCATTGACAGAGGAGTAGACAAGGAAGATGTGGTACATATATGCAACGGAATATTACTCAGCCATAAAAAAGGAAATAGTGCCATCTGCAGCAACATGGATGACACAGAGAATGTCATACTGACTGAAATAAGTAAGACAGAAAAGGAGAAATATTCCATGACATCCATTCTATGTGGGATCTAAAAAGAAATGATACAAATCAACTTACTTACAAAACAGAAACAGATTCACAGAGTTAAGAGTTGCCAGTGGGGTGGGGGAGGGATGGAGGGAAGGGGTAGTTAGGGAGTTTGGGATAGACATATACACACTGCTTCATTTTAAATGGATAACCAACAAGGACCTACTATACAGCCCAGGAAACTCTGCTCAATGTTATATGGCAGATTGGACGGGTGGGGAGTTTGGTGGAGAATGGATACATGTATATGTATGGCTGAGTCCCTTTGATGTTCACCCAAGACTATCACAACATTGTTAATTGGCTACATCCCAGTACAAAATAAGAAGTTTTATCTTCTTTATAAAAAAGAAGAATTCTTACCAATGCAGAGTCCATGACTGTCTCCTAGGATACAAAAGTCCACCCACCAAACCCATGGAGCTGACACACCCCACCAGTAGACACTCCCTGAGGCCATGGCAAGGCCACTGAGATGGAGGAGAAGGGGGCAGTGGCAGGAGGAAGACTCAGCCTGGACTTCAGAGAGCCCTTATCTTTAAAATAAGGAGGTTTCTTAAATTCTAGCACTGGTATGTCACAATAAAGCCAGCCATCGTGTGACCCCCATTTTGTGAGAGCGCCTTGCCGCCCCCCCATAGATGGGAGAGCTCACACTGAGAGAAGGATGACACAGGCGTCCCTGAGCATGAGGGATGCTGTGAGTGGCACAACGGAGCCCTGTAAGCAGAGTGCCCGCCATGTGCCCAGTCTGACAAAGGATGGACAGGTATTATCTGATTAATCATAGTAACACTGCCAGGACCTTCCCAGGTGGTCCAGTGGTTAGCGTCCATCTGCCAGTATGGGGGACATGAGCTCAGTCCCTGGTCCAGGGAGATCCCACATGCTGCCAGGCAACGAGCCCTGTGCACCACAACTGCTGAGCCCACAGGCCCTGGAGCACATGCTTCACAACAAGAGAAGACTGCACACCACAACAAGGGACGAGCCCCTGCTCACCTCAGCTAGACAGAGCCCCTGCAGCAGTGAAGACCCAGAGCGGCCAGAAAGAAAATAAACACAATAGAAGTTTAAAAATGTAGTGGTGCAGGGGCGGTTCAGTGGTAGGGTTCCTGCCTGCCAGACGGGAGGCCCGGGTTCAATTCCCGGCTCTGCAGCCAGAGTCCCCTTTAGAGCATCCCTGGTGGCCCAGACAGTAAAGAATCCGCCTGCAATGCAGGAGACCCGGGATCAGTCTCTGGGTTGGGAAGATGCCCTGGAGAAGAGAATGGCTACCCACTTCAGTATTCTTGCCTGGAGAATCCCCATGGAGAGAGGAGCCTGGCGGGCTACAATCCATGGGGTCGCAAAGAGTCGGGCATAACTAAGCGACTAACACTTTGACTTTGCAGTTAAAAAAATATTAATAGTAACATTGCGAGGTACACTATCCTTGCTGCACAGATAAGGAAAAGGAGGTGCACAAAGTCTGGGCGTTGGGGTGGAGAACTCCACTGGACTGCGGAAGAAGTGAGACCCCAAAGCTCTTGTCCCTGTGCTTTCCACTCTGCACTCTGCCTCGCGGGGCGCTGGGGATGGAGAGAAGCCACGCAGCACTGCAGGCGCACGGACAGCCAGCACCAACCACTTGAAAAATTTTTTTAATCTCAAAAAAAAAAAATACCCAACCCATCAATTATTGAATCAGAAGTTCCTGAGAATCGTCCCTGAATTGGTGATCTTTGCTGATCTCCGAAATGGCGGTAGATGTGCCACAGAAAGTTCATACACATTTTTCAGGTTTCTGACTAGATTAAAAATACCCTGGGCTAATGGTGACCCAGGGCACACTTGTGGCTTTCATCACAGAACCATTTCACATACAGACTCCTAAGACCAATGGAAAATCAAGAAGATACTGAACAAAAGGCATCTCTCTCTTTTTCAAAAGTAAGTTTAAGAATTCCTCAAATAATCAAACATAACTGGCAGTTCTCTAACACAGAAGGCTTAAAAAAGTCACCAACAAAACTTACTATAACATGTATCTGAGGACCCTTTGATTATTAAATATCTAGAAGTAGAAATAATATCTTATGCTCACTACATTTCTTTATTTTGAAAAAACTCTTCTGAGACCTGAAGAAAAATGACAGCCTTCATTTAGAAAGTTACAAACATCAAGAGAAAAAAAAATGATATCATCTCATGCAATACTGGAAAGGAAGAGATAAAAAAATCATTTGCAGATGACATGATTATATACCAAGAAAACCCAAAGGAAACCTCTGAAGAACAGTGGAACTAACAGAGTTGAGTTAAACAACAAAACACAAAATAAACATGTAAAAACCTATAGAAACAGGCAGAAAAGATAAAAATTAATTCTCATTCTTAATTAACAATTATTTTTTAAAAGAAGTCTCAAAATAGCATCATTGACAAATAAAAAAGCAGGTCACAAAAATTTTTTAAACTATAACAGTTTATGAAGAGATTTTTATTTTTTACAAAAGGCTTAAATGATATCAGAATATCCTATGTTTCTGGATTTAAAAAAAAATAAACTTTTTGAAAAGGATATTTTAAGTGTGAAAAGAAAACTTTTTACTAAATATAAAACTTAATATTTTAAACTTCCCTTTTTTATATCATCTGTATTTTTTTACATTTTCATTAATGACCAGCTGTTTATTTTACAATGCAAAACTACAACAGTCTTAGAATTAATGGTAAAAATATCAAAAGCCTTCAAACTCAAAACATCTTTGAGTTTTGAGGCTGTATTTTAATCAATTTTCCAGTTTTCTTAAGCCTCTAAATACGTGTGAATTGAGTTATTAATATCAGAAATGAGTTTAACAAGACTGAGCAGTAGACACAGAGAAACACGAGAAAACTGACGAAGTTTCATTTCTTTCCCTTTATTTAGTCTCAAGATAAATGTAATTTGAAGCTTTAAAATAAAAAACAGGTGTTACAACAGGAATCGGCCCATCGGACTAGTCACTGGCCTCAGAGGTGAAAGGCCCAGGGGAAGTGGAAACCAGTTAGAGGCTCTCACATGTGAGCTAAATGGTCCCCAAACAAACAGCAGGAAGGGCTGGCAAATACATTCATTTTAAAAGTAAATATTAACTTAATGAGCTTGGTGACCGGAAAACTGATACTGCTCTCTTGAGATTTTTCACTTCCCTGCTCCTTCTCATCAAAAAAAGAAAAAAAAAAAAATACTAAGAAGGCACACATTCTTCTAGTTCTGAGCCCACTGACAAGCACCAGAGAAAAACCTAAAAGTCACTCTCGGGACTTCCCTGGTGGTCCGGTGGCTAAGCCCTCCAAGCTCCCAATGCAGGGGTCTCGGGTTCAATTCCTGGTCAGGGAACTGGAGCTCACATGCAGCAACCGAGACCTGCCACAGCCAATTCAATTAAGTTAAATATAAAAATAAATAAATCAAAAAATAAAAATCACTCCTTACATCTGAGTACTCAAAACCTCCCAACTTGATCGGTGGTAAAGCAGAAAGATAAAGTAAATCAAATAATACACATGCACAACTAGTCCATGAAACGCAGCAGGGAGCACAAGGAAGTTCAGGCCTTTTTTTAGGGGCTATAATTCTGTCGACTGGTTGCAGAACAGGGGTCAATCATTATAGGGCATCTGCCTCACCCGCCTGCAACTCTACCCTTACCCGCACCAGTCACGCACCAGAAAAGAATCGTGTTTGTCACAGTGGGAGGATGTAAAAGCAGCCACAAAGGTTACTCAATGGATGAGACCCAGTGCCTGGACTGGGAAAGAGCTCAGGCCAAAGAAAGCCCAGTGGCTACCACTTAGATCGCTTGCTTCAGAGAAGAAGGAGCGGAGGGTCCCCACCAAGAACAAGCAGTTTCAGGGAAAAAAGGAAACCCAATGACACTGGAAGCATAGGAAGGGAGGAAAGAAGGAAAGAGGGATGGAGGGAAGGAGCAAAGGGAGAAAGGAAGAAAGGGAGGAGGGAAGGAGGCAGAAATGGTCTCTTTTCTCAGCACCCATCCTACTAATAAAAAGGAATATGAAGCGTTCAGTATTTCTCTCCATGCCCACCTACAAGCCTTTTTTTTTCTTACTAAGATCTATTGAAAAGATCTGCCTGTTTTCTCTTTATTTTTAGCCTTCACAAACATTCCAGTTGTCACAGTTGGAAATAAAAATGAAACTAGAGTCACTTCACATGCACAAGCTAATAATCCCACGTGTATACATAGCCAGAACTTGGACAAAAGAAATGAATTTATCATCTGACACTTTCTGTTCAATATGAACTATCTACCTTATTTGAGGAAGGCAATGTACATCCTCTGAAAGGTGTTCTGACACTGTTTTCTGAACACACCAGTTAAAACCCACACCAGCATCACCCTCATGTCTCCCAGCTCCAACCAACCTACTGGCAGGCTTGTTGGTGATCCAGGGTACCTCACGCAACAGATAACCTTCCATACCCTTCACTGGGGCAGTGCCTTAATGTCTAACCAGAAATTTGTATTAAGTGATTAAGGATCAAGCTTATGTCTCAAACCATTCCACCTAAACCCCATCTATATCCAGATAAAAAATGGCAATCAAAGCACAGTTTTAATAAAACCATGAAACTGAAACCTGAAATGTAAAGAGCTATTTAGACAAAAGACCTGGATCTCACACTAACCAACCATATTCTCTTCACAATTGATTTCATCTACCTGGACCTCAGTTTCCCCTCTGTAAAATGGTTACGTGTAACTTGGTTCAAAAAGAGCATAGCTCAGCTGCAGGAATCTTTTAGGCTCATTCACTCCCTGTGCCTTATTAGAAAAACCATTCATCTATTAGAATTACTACCCAACACGAATTGCACCTTTGTAAGAATGCGGGGTCCTTTCTCCATCTATCTGCGACACCACCACACAGTGCCCATGCACTGCTCCTCCCTTCTCCTAGGAGGGCTTTCCTCATAGCTCAGTTGGTAAAGAATCCACTTGGAATGCAGGAGACCCCAGTTCAATTCCTGGGTTGGGAAGATCCCCTGGAGAAGGGACAGGCTACACACTCCAGTATTCTTGGGCTTCCCTTGTGGCTCAGCTGGTAAAGAATCCGCCTGCAATGCGGGAGACCTGGGTTTGATCCCTGGGTAGGGAAGATCCCCCAGAGAAGGGAATAGTTACCCACTCCAGTATTCTGGCCTGGAGAATCCCATGGACTGTATGGTCCATGGGGTCGCAAAGAGTCAGAGATGACTGAGCGATTTTCACTTTTAACTTTCATTTCTCCTAGGAAGCAAACTAGAAAAACGTCAAGCACACACTGGCATCAGACAGACTATCTTGTACATACAGACTAACTGAGTTTCTAGTTAAGGGGCTTTGAGCAAGTCACAGCGTCAATGAACTTCAACTTCCATATTAACCATTCATTGATTTCCCTTTTTTCTGATGTTTCCCCTGTATAGAGAACACATATGTTCTACAAAGCTGAGATCAGACTTATACACAATGGCTGCTTTCACTTAACATAGTCATTTTTATTTTTTAGTATTTCATAAATTTTCTGCAACGAGCATCCTTACTTTTCTTCATAGAAATATTAAAACTACTCAGTGATAAATACATAATTGTGATAAGAAGGGAAAATTGTGAACCAGAAAAAAAATGTCCAGGGTGACTTCAATATGCTGTGTTGCCTGAACAAAAAATATTTAAGTGAGAGAAAAAAGTGTGTGTGTGTGTGTGTGTGTGTGTGTAGAGAAAGAAAGTGTTGGTCACTCGGTCATGTCCAACCCTTTGTAACCCACGGACTCTAGCCCACCAGGCTCCTCTGTCCATGGGATTTTCCAGGCAAGAATATTGGAGTGGGTTGCCATTATGGCAATGGGTTGCCATTTTCTGCTCCAGATCTTCCCAACCCAGGGATCAAACCCACATCTCCTATGTCTCCTGCATTTACAGGCAGATTCTTTACCCACTGAGCCATCAGGGAAGCCACATATATATGTGTATGTGTGTGTATATGTATATATAAATTTATATATACATTTACACAATGGATATGCCAATAGAGGAGATGTAAGAGACGTGGGTGATTCCTGGATCGGGAAGATCCCCTGGAGGAGAGCATGGCAACCCACTCCGGTATTCTTACCTGGAGAATCCCATGGACAGAGGAGCCTGGAGGGCTACAGTCAATGGGGTCACACAGAGTCAGGCACGACTGAAGTGACTTAGCACACACACACACACACATACACATATATAATATCATAATAAGGGACAGAAAAGGAACATTGTGGATACTAAAAGTGAATCACCCATAATTATGGTCACCCAATTAATGTGTTTCATACAGGTTTTAACATTTTTATTTTCTAATAAGTGTAGTGAGGGTAACATAAAGATAGATTTGCGTATCTTGCAAAGTACATATTTATCTTTTCCTTTCATGGGACAAAGCTCTTGTTCATGTAACACACCATTTAGGTAAAGTAATGCAAATCTCCTGGGGAGAGTTCTGAGCTCAATTAGGGCATCTGGGAACAGGCCATATGTTACCAAGTCTTCTGCATACCTGAACCCCAATACCTAATGACCCAAGGATGCTCATTCATAAAATTAAATAGTCTGCCTTTCAGGAGAAGAGAATCAAGCACTGCAGAACATTCTCCATCATAGTCACCTGAAGACAATATAAGGCGAGCTATACAGCTGAAGAAGATTTAAAATAAATGACCAGGGACTTTTCTGGTGGTCCAGTGGTTACGACTCCACACTTCCTCACAAGGGGCACGGGTTCCATCCCTGATCAGGAAATTAAGATCCCGCGTGCTGCACTGCTGCTGCTAAGTCGCTTCAGTCATGTCCAACTCTGTGCGACCCTATAGACGGCAGCCCACAGGCTTCCCCATCCCTGGGATTCTCCAGGCAAGGAGTGGGTTGCCATTTCCTTCTCCAATGCATGAAAGTGAAAAGTGAAAGTGAAGTCGCTCAGTCGTGTCCAACTCTTAGCGACCCCATGGACTGAAGCCTACCAGGCTCCTCCGTCCATGGATTTTCCAGGCAAGAGAACTAGAGTAGGGTGCCATTGCCTTCTCCACATGCTGCACAGTGAGGTCAAATAAATAGAATTTAAAATAAATGAGCATCAATAACACAAAAGATGTAATTCATGCCCTGAGTGACTAACATACAATTTTATTTCATCAATCTTATCTCTTCTTTACCTATAATGTTTTTAATTAATGCATTTTTCATTAAAATTGAAAAAATAACCATAAGTTACTCTTACTCCTTCTTAACCTATTGTAGATATTATCTACTTAGTCCCTTCTTTGTTAAACATTTCTTTATCACTGTCTGCATTTTTCTTCGGAGAAGGCAATGGCAACCCACTCCAGTACTCTTGCACTTTTCTTGTAGCTAAAATACCTAGAAAATCAACGTGATGTTAGGAAATACACAATTGTAGAACTAAGACTCTATTTTCAGGACCAAAACTTAGGACATATGATCTAAAATCAAGAGCTGTTCAAAAAAATTCAGACTGCATGTGATTGTACCAATATCCATCTTCAACTCACTTCTAATAGTTCAGTAACAGATATTTTAGAAGAGTGGGTCTCAGTCATTTCTATCATCAAACACACTTATGGGGTATGACACACTCTCAAAACCTGACCTGCACTAACTATAACAGCAGTATTCTCAAGGTGTGTGATCTGGGATAGGAGGAATTTTCCTGCCCCCATCTCTATTCAGGGAGCATTTAAAAAACGTCCACCCTCCACACCATCACTGTTTTATAGAGCTGGTGCAATCCCCATTTTTGAAAATCCTTTAAAATAGAACAAATCATGCTCTGAGATAAGTAGAGTCATAGCGCAGCCTTACAGCAAGGAACAGACTAAAGGAACATATTTCTTTGGTTTCCACTAAGACATATGTCATGGGTAATTGTTTCATACTTGGCACGTTCCCACGGGCAAACTCTGGAATGTGCCAAACTCCTGGTCCTGTAACTGCAGCTCAGCCCTGTTCTTTCCCACTCAAGAAAATACATCAAAACACAATGGAGAGGTCTCAATCTGCTATTTTTTTTATAGGAAGCTATTTGCATAGTTAATATTTCAGCTGATCAGAACATAGCAAAACACAGACTATGAAGATACATTGTAAACATCACACTTTATAGGCATTTCACATGAGAGTATGCAGAGACTGAGATAACACGATCCACAGATTCGAAAACACATGGAACCGAAGACTTCAAGACCTTCCCAGACGCTCCATCCAGTTCCAAGTCTCTTTCAATACTTCTGATTTGCCAGGTTGGAAAAAACTATCCTTGGAAATTCAAATAAATACTCTACCTGATACAATGTAGGCTGAGTCTACAATTACATGTTGAAGCAGATTTTCTACTTTAACTATATGGTCATAATAGTGTTTAAAAAGTTTTTCCCACACATTCATTAGCCATGCATGTAAGATATAACATCATGCAATTTAAAATTTAGAGTAGCTATTTAAAATACTTACACATTGACTTCCCTGGTGGCCCAATAGCTAAGACTCTCTGCTCCCAGTGCAGGGGACCTGAGTTTGATGCCTGGTGAGGGAACTAGATCCCACATGCTGCTAGGACCCAGTGCAGCCAGACAGACAAATAAAAAGAAATATTTTTTTTAAACTTACACAAAAAGCTATTAATCTCATTATTTTAAAATTTAAGCATATAATGTTCCAGTGTAAGACACTGTAATAAAGAGTACTGTCATACTTTCAGATCATAAAACTTACACAGTTTTAAGAAAATGCCCAGACTCGTATATTGAAAAGGAAGGGAGAGAGGGAGGAAGAAAGGGAGAAAGGAAGGAGGGAGGGAGGAAAAGAAAGGAAGGATGGCAGAAAAAAGTAAAAGAGAAACTAAAATTTTAAAACTGAATAAAAAATTGAAGGATAAGCAGAACCTACTTTATATTTCAGAAAATACCCTGATATCAATAAAGACTGAAGGCAGGAGGAGAAGGGGACGACAGAGGACGAGATGCTTGGATGGCATCACCGACTCAATGGACTTGAGTCTGAGCAAGCTCTGGGAGATGGTGAAGGACAGGGAAGCCTGGCGTGCTGCAGTCCATGGGGTCGCAAAGAGTTGGACACGACTGAGCGACTGAACAACAACAACTTTATATATTGAAAATAAAATTGACTCAGAAGGAAAAAGTGAGTATTCCTTCCTGAAGAGCTCCTTCAGGAAGCCAGACATGGATCCATTCTGGAGAAATCAAACTTGCATTTTGGAACCAGCATTTTGCTAGTTCCAAGTTTTGATAACTGAGGCTTTTGTAAATTTTATGACACAGAGAATAAGAAGAGTCATGAGTGTTTTGGACTGTGCGTGAGCGTTAAGTCACTTCAGGCGTGTCTGACTCTTTGCAACCCTGTAGCCCTCCAGGCTCCTCTGTCCATGGGATTCTCCAGCCAAGAATAGTGGAGTGGGTGCCACCTGAGAATCACCTTTGGACTGTTAAAAAAAAATTAATAAATGTATCATCCTCAGAGAAGCATCATTAGGCATCCCAGAGCCCTAAAGGTCAGCACATTCCCAATCGAGTGTAGACGAGGATTCCAGTCCTCAGAGAACCCTCACCCCTGGCTTAGTTCATGGTTACGGCTCCATGAATAAGAGGCCATTTCAAACCTGTGTGCTGTGCTTAGTCATTCAGTCGTGTCCGACTCTTTGTGACCCCATGGACTGTAGCCCACCAGGCTTCTCTGGCCATGGTGATTCTCCAGGCAAGAATACCGGAGTGGGTTCCCATGCCCTCTCCAGGGGATCTTTCCAACCCAGGGATTGAACCCCGGTCTCCTGCATTGCAGGCAGATTCTTTAACAGCTGAGCTGCCAAGAAAGACCAACACAACCAAGCTAGTTAAGGATTTGAGGATTATAAATTAGCGGCTCGAATTTCAGTCAAAAGGAAAATGGGTATAACGTACTTCGTATAGCTGGATCCATTTGAACCTGTTGAGGAAAATCATAAGTACCTGGGTTGCATAGAGAGACTTCCTAAGCCAGAGGTCAGCTTTCTGTAAGTGAATTCAAACACACAAATGAAAGCAATGTCCGTAAGGGAGCACCAGCCGCCGTACAGGAGAGGCTTCCTACAGTCTAACGCAGCAGCTGTCAGGATGCACGGTGCCCACAGAGACAGAGGATGCTGTTCAGCGCTTTCCACTTCCGTAGCATTGTGTCTTTGGAGAATGAAGACTATCAAAGCGATGAACTCTCTCAAATTGTCATACGTTTTGCATTTTGGGACATGTACCTCCTCTCTGAACCTTTAGAGCACTACCCAGACATTCTAGCCGCTGTCTGGGACTAGATATAATTATGGCAATTATGTCTACCATAATTAGGGAGAGGGTAAATGTGATCAAACATTTATAGAAAGGAAAAAATGAAGCACGGACGAAGTTTTAAGAATCCGAAAATTTCAACGCAATTTCCAAAGAGAGAATTAAAGAGGAAATGATGTTCTTTCTCAGCCATCTAAAACGCTGAACTGGAAAGATAATGACTTACCAAAGTACTGACATCATCAGGAAACTGTTAATTTCTAGACCTCTTTTCAGGTGACAGGTTCATAGCATCCCAGGTTGGCAAACATGGCCATGGCAAGAGGAAAACAGGATATAAAGTAATATAAAATCTTAATATAAAGAGATTGAGTCTGTGCCCAAGCCCAGAGCTGTAAGCCAACAGGGGCTGGTCAATCTGTGAATGCCAGTGGCATGATCTTGGAAATCAACTAGAGTGAGAGTCAGGTTCTGAGCACATTCAGAGCCTGGCGTAAAACAGACATCGATTCAGCCGTCCCTCAGTACCATCAGCGTGGATGCTGAGTTCCCTATAAAAAGCATCGTAGTTCTGCACATAACACACACATTTTTCCATATATTTTATTTTTTTCCGTATACTTTTTTTACCTTTTTATTTAATACTGGGGTATAACCAGTTAATAATGTTGTGACAGTTGCAAGTGAACAGTGAAGGGACTCAGTCATACATACACATGTACTCCTTCTCCCCCAAACTCCCCTCCCATCCAGGCTGCCACGTAACATTTAGCAGAGTTCCACATTTCCCCCTATACTTTAAAATCATGTCTAGATTACTTATAATACCTAATACAATGTAAATGATATGTAAATAGTTGCAAGTACAATGTAAATAGTTGTAAACAGAATGTAAATGCTACATAAATAGTTGCCAGCATGCAACAAATTCAACCTTCACTGCTTGGAGCTTTCTGGGATTTTTTTTTCCCCAAACATTTTCAGTCCAAGGTTGGTTGAATGCATGGACACAAAAGCCATAGAGAGGGAGGGCTGACTGTGAAGGCCTGCTGCACAAATCTCTGATTAGGAAAGGATCATGACAAGTTGATCTTGTTTCCCTTGTGGCTCAGATGCTAAAGAATCTGCCTGCAATGAGGGAGACCTGGGTTCGATCCCGGGTTGGGAAGATCCCCTGGAGAAGGGAATGGCAACCCACTCCAGTACTTTTGCCTGGAGAATCCCATGGACGGAGGAGCCTGGTGGGCAACAGTCCACAGGGTTGCAAAGAGTTGGACACGACTGAGTGACTAACAACAACAACATAACAAGAAAGATGCCTTGGGAAGGCTGGAGTGGAGGCGTGAGAGACGGAGCAGTAAGGCCGATGAGAGGCTGCTGGCGTAAAACAAGTAGAGGTGATGAAGTCCTGACCTGAAGTGGCAGCAGCTGGACTGGTAATTAAGGCATTAAAATAAGAGATGACTGTCTGATAAGGTGGAAAGGCAGGTGAGAGACGGATGATGAAAGGCCTTAAAAGTCAGTTTGGACTTGAACCTGCAGATAACATGGGGCTTTTAAAGCATTAAGCAGGAGCACAGCACAATTTATATTTTAGATCCGTTATTCTATTAGAATAGGAGGCAAGCTGTAGGCAGGGACGCCAGTCAGAAGGCTACTGCTGTCCAGACAAGAGAGGCTGAATGCTTACCTCAGCAGGGGAAAGGATGGAACACGAGGGAATAAGAACCGACCCAAAGCATGGATGTGGGGCTTAGAGGAATGTGTAGAATGGGGTCATGTTTCTGCCTTCAAAAATCACGTGGCTGTGAAAGCAACCACTGAGATAGGAAAGAGAAAGGACGCACATTTAGAGAATATAGGAATTAGTAACACAGGTGACCGTTGAACAATTAGGGGTACCAACACCCTGCTCAGCCAAAAACTTGAATATAGGGCTTCTCTGGTCGTCCAGTGGTTGAGAATCCACCTGAAAATGCAGGGGACACAGGTTCGATCCCTGCTCTGGAAAGACTTCCCCCATGCCGAGGAGCAACGAAGCCCCTGTGCCACGACTGAGCCCGAGCACCTGGAGCCTGCGCTCACAACTCCTGAGCCCGTGCAGCTACAGCCTGCACTCACAGCTACTGAGCCCGTGCAGCTACAGCCTGTGCTCACAGCTCCTGAGCCCGTGTACCCAGAGCCTGCGCTCACAGCTACTGAACCCGTGTGTCCAGAGCCTGTGCTCACAACTCCTGAGCCCGTGCAGCTACAGCCTGTGCTCACAGCTACTGAGCCTGTGCACCCAGAGCCTGCGCTCATAACTCCAGAGCCCGTGTGTCCAGAGCCTGCACTCACAACTCCTGAGCCTGTGCAGCTACAGCCTGCGCTCACAACTACTGAACCCGTGTGTCCAGAGCCTGTGCTCACAACTACTGAGCACGTGTGCCTGTGCTCACAACTACTGAGCCCGTGCGCCCAGAGCCTGCGCTCAGAACTACTGAGCCCATGCGCCCAGAGCCTGTGCTCTGCAACGAGAGGAGCCCCCGCAGCATGAAGCCCAGGCCTAGCCCTCATTCTCAGCGACTAGAAGAAGCCCAAATGCAGCAACGAAGACCCAGCACAGCTAAAAACAGAGAAATATATACAGCTTAAAAAAAATAAATCTGAGTATAACTTGATAATCAGCCCTCTGTATCCACAGTTATGCACCCACAGATTCAACCAACTGCATTTGCTTTCAAAACAATCCATATGTGAGCCAACCGCTGTAGTTCAAACCCATGTCATTAGAAGGCCAACTGTATTTGATGCACTGAAATCCAGGTGACTACAAGATACAGAAGCAGAAACATCCAATGGGCAGCTGGATAGACTTAACCATGCTCAGAGCCTCTGCTGAAATGCCTATAAGAGGGAAGAGACAGGAAACGCAGATAAGGAAGTAAAGAATCATGGTTTTCTCAGGGTATTTGATCAGTAATGGGACTGCTGGGTCATATGGTAGTTTTATCTTTAGTTTTTTAAGGAACCTCCATACTGTTCTGCATAGTGATTGTATCAATTTACATTCCCACCAACAGTGTAAGAGAGTGGTGAATCTAGAGTCTGTCATACAGAGTGAAGTAAGCCAGAAAGAGAAAAACAAATATGAACGAAGATATACGGAATCTAGAAAAATGATACTGATGAACCTACTTGCAGGGCAAGAACAGAGACACAGACAGAGAGAGCAGGCTGTGGACACACAGTGGGAAGGAGAGGGCGGACAGACTGCGAGTGGCCCTGACATGCACTCTCCCACGTATAGAGAGCTGGCGGGGCTGCAGTGCAGCACAGGGGCCTCAGCCGGGGTCCATGGTGCCCAGAAGACGTGGGGCGCGGGGCTTCAGAGGGAGGGCACATATGTATACAAATGGCTGATTCACACTGCGGAACAGCAGAAGCTAATACAGCATTGTAAAGCGGTTACACTCTACTTTAAAATAAATTTTAAAAATAAAATAAATTATACAAATAAAGGAAAGAATCAATTACACAAGCTTCTGGAGTGGACAAAAGGGGAAGGAATCAGGAGAAACCAGAAGAGGAAAAAAAGACATATCTTCCTCTCAGGTAGAGAAAAACAGGAAGTATGATTGTAGCAAATAATGTACATATATAGGCAAGGGGCTAATACCTAATGTTGTTAAGGGCTCTAAGAAGGTTGTTATCAGTTGAATTGTATCTACCAAAAATGTCTATGTTTAAGTCTTAAGTTACCCCAGTACCTCTGAATGTGATCTTACTTGGAAACAGGGTCACTGCAGATGTAATTAGTTAAATTAAGATGAATTTGTAACAATAGTCATTTATGGATGTAAGGGTTGGACCATAAAGAAAGTTGAGCGCTGAAAAATTGATGCTTTCAAATTGTGATGCTGGAGAAGACTCCTGAGAGTCCCTCAGACAGCAAAGAGATCAAATCAGTCAATCCTAAAGGAAATCAACCCTGAATGTTCATTGAAAGGACTGATGCTGAAGCTGAAGCTCCAATACTTTGGCCACCTGATGTGAAGAGCTGACTCACTGGAAAAGACCTTGATGCTGAGAAAGACTGAAGGCAAGAGGAGAAGGGGGCAGCAGAGGATGAGATGGGTAGATAGCATCACCGACTCAATGGACATGAATCTGAGAATGGTGAAGGACAGGGAAGCCTGGCATGCTACTGTTCAGAGGGTCACAAAGAGTCAGACATGACTTAGCGACTGAACAACAATAAACCAGAGCAGAGATTGAGTGAGCCCCTAATTAGAGTGAGCCCCTGATTCAATATGATTGAGGTCCTTATTAAAAAAAGGTGGGGGGATTTGGATACACACCCACCGAGGGAAGATGATGTGAAAACACATGGAAAAGAGGACCATCTATAAGTTAAGGGAGGAAGCCTGGAATAGATGCTTCCTTCACAGCCCACAGAAGGAACCAAAGCTGCCAACACTTGGACTTCAGACTTCTGATCTTCAGAATTGTGAGACAATAAAATGTCTGTTGTTTAAGCCACTGAGTTTGTGGATGTTTTTCCATGGAAACTCTAGCAAACTAATAGAGAGCGAACGTCATGTAGAAAAGGAAGGAGGGTTGGATGAGGGCGGTTAGAAGGTTTGAGGGGAGTGGAAATGTTTCAGCAGGAAACAGGTCAACCACACAGCACAAGACTGTGCACTGCTGCCTCGGGTTCCAGCAAAGAACGGAGATGATAGATTTATTTACAGAGTGATTTTCTCAAGCAGCTTTGGCAGCCACTGGGTAGACAGGAAAAGACGCCAGGTCAAAATCGAGAGCTGGCAGAGTAGATTACAAGCAAAGTACAAAGGGGTAAGGCCATTGAGGATACTGTCAAGGGAGAGATATACCATGAACAGAAAGGAAATAGGGAAGGGAGGATCAGTTGTGGGCTGGAAGAAGGAGGCAAGGTAGGCAGAGGAGGGGTCCTCTGCAAACTGGAAACCAGCATAGAAGAGATACAAGGAGTATAACCTCAGCAAGAGGGCTAAGGAACCACTGTTACCAAAATTTAGTATTTTAGATGAGAAGTCAGGGAAGTGCGAAGCTGCAACATTGTATACAACGCACACATCATTCACAAGACACTGAGAGCTCCAGTGATGAAGACAGTTAGGGTGAAAAAATGCAAAGGCTTCTGCCATCCTCAAAGGATGGAAAAGAATCACCAGGAATATCCCCAAAATATTTGTACCTAACCCCTAGTCTCTGGTTCACATTAAAAAATCACTGCCCTATCTATTATTTGGGGTATCAGAGTTATACCTTTATACAAAATACAAAAGAGGGACAAGAACTAGAAACTGAGATCAATGTACAATGCCCCATCTATCTCCCAGTCTGGGTTGGCTGAATCCATGGGTGTGGAACCCCCGATATGGAGAAATAACTGTAAAGTTCACATGGATTTTTGACTGTGTGGAGGTTCAGAGTCCCTAACACTGGAATTGTGAGTATAGAGGGAGTGTACCTCAACATAATAAAGAGAACATATGACAAGTCAAAGCTATCATGCTCAACGGTGAAAGCTTTCTCTCTCAAATCAGGAACAAGAAAAGGACAGCCCTTTTCACCACTCTTATTCAACAAAGTACCAAAAGTCCTAGCCAGAGCAATTAGGCAAGAAAAAGAAATAAAAAGCATTAATTGGAAAGAATATAAACCTGTCACTATTTGCAGATGACATAATGCTAGATATGAAAAACTAAAGAGTCCGCCAAAAAACTGCTAGAAGCAATAAACGAAGACTTCCCTGGAGGCCCAGTGGTTAAGAATCAGCCTGCCAATGCAGAGTGCATGGGGTCAATCCCTGGTCCAGGAGAACTCCACATGCCTCAGGGCGACTAGACTCATGTACAGAGACTACTAAACCATGTGCCACAAGTACCGAAAGCTGAACACCCTAGGGCCCATGCTGTGCAACAAGAGAAGCCGTCGCAATAAGGAGCCCACACCCTGCAACTAGAGAGCTGCAGCGAGAGAAACTAATTGCCCTGCTCCCTGCAACTGGAGAAAGCCCACACACAGCAACAAAGACCCAGCACAGCCAAAAACAAAAATAAAGAATTTTTTAAAATAAAGAATAAATTCAATAAAGTTTCAGGATGCAAAAATCAATGCCCAGAAATCTGTTGTTTCTATATACAAATAATGAACTATCAGAAAGTCAAATTAAGAAAACAATTCACTTTACAACTTAATCAAGAATCTAAAATATCAAGGAATAAATTTAACCAAGGAGGTGAAAAAAAAACCTGTATACTAATAACTATAGGACACTGATGAAAGAAAGAAATGGAAAGATATATGACTGGAAGAAATAATATTGTTAAAATGTCCACATCACCCAAAATAGCAAATAGAATCTAATTTCACAATTCTTATAGAAATAGTGTAAACAATTCCAAAATCTGTATAAAACCACAAAAGACCCTGAATCGCCAAAGCAATCTTGAGAAAGAAGAACAAAACCGGAGGCATCATGCCCCTGATTTCAAGCTATATTAAAAAGCCACAGTAACCAAAACAGTATGGCATAAAAAGAGACACATAGGTAAGTGGAACAAATAGAAAGCCCAGAAATCAACTCACACATCTATGGTCAGTTAACGTACAAAGGAGCCAAGAATATACAGTGGGGAAAGGACACTCTAATAAATAGTGTTGGGAAAACTGGGTAACTATATGCAAAAGAGTAAAACTATCTTACTCCATACACAAAAATTCTCTATCTTACCCCATACACAAAAAATAACTCAAATGGATTAAAGACTTGATTATAAGACCTGAAACCCTAAAACTTCTAGATGAAAACACTGGCAGTAAGCTCCATGACATCAATCTTTACAATAATTTTTTGGACCTGATACCAAAAGCAAAAATAAATAGCTTCTGCACAGCAAAAGAAACTATCAACAAGGCAACCGGATTACAGAAAGAATTGCAAAGGCAGTCCACTGAATGGAAGAAAATATTTGCAAATAGTGTATCTGGTAAGGGATTACTATCCAAAATATATAAAGATGTAATACAGTTTAACGGCAAAAACCAATCATATTTCAAAAATGAGCAGAGAATCTGAACAAACACCAAAGAAGACATACAGATGACCAACAGATGTACTGTAGAGCCCTGTAACTATAGTTAATAACACTGTCCTGCACATTTGAAAGTTTCTAAGAGAGTAAGAGTCTGGGTGAACTCCAGGAGTTGGTGATGGACAGGGAGGCCTGGCGTGCTGCAATTCATGGGGTGGCAAAGAGTCGGACACGACTGAGCAACTGAACTGAACTGAACCGAACCGAAATCTTAAAAGTTTTCATCACAAGAAAAAAAAATTTTGTACCTATGTATAGGGACAGATGTGAACTAGACTTATGTGGTGATTACTCTGCAGTATGTACAAACACGGAATCATTATTGAAACTAATACAATATACTATAAGTTAATAAAGAAAGAAGGAAAGTAAGGAGGGTTAGAGGGGGAAAGGGAAGGAAAAATAAAAAATTCTTCCAAAGAAATCCACATTTCTTTTTCTCTTTCTGTTCAAAGTCAAACATTTACACAACCTACAGAAATACTCTACATGAATAAGGGAGCAGCTACCGCGCTCCCCGTCTAGGCACTCTAGAGAAAGCCACTCCTGAGACAAGGCGCTCTCCAGCTCATAAACACTGAGGAAGGAGTCGCCACACCTCACGCGTATCTAAGAATCGCACTCAGCCCCCAGATTCCAAGACTCAAATCTTAATTGGATTCCAGTGGACTGTGAGTTCCCCAACTCCCACAGGAGAAGTGGAAGACCATGAAAGGAATTCAAGAAAATTTCTACCATTACAATCTGAAAATGATCATACAAAAACCTCAGTGACTTCTTGTGTACATAAGCACGGATCTAGTACACATTTCTGATCTTGGTAAAACTGTAATTTTATGTTGACTGTTTTGCAGGATTCTGCGCTGCACTGACAGATAGAAAGCAACTTGAAGATCACAGCCTTACTGACTGGTTTTACCAATGAGAAAACTGAGTCCTGGATAAAGTAAATACCTGCACAAATAGCTAGGAAGTGGCAAATGAGAACCCATGTTGGCTGACCCTGGGATGAACTTTCTTTTCATTTGCAACATATATTCACTCATATTCAATAGTTTTTTTGAACATTAACCACATGCAAGACACAGAGGAACTACAAAACTGAATGCAGGCAGTCATCCCTTCAGGGAATCTAAAAAATGGTAGGTTTTTAGATACTAGTTTTACAGTCTTAATATGCAAATCATCGCACAAAGTCTTTGAAATTTTAAGGGAATATCTGAAAATAATTCTCCTCATGGACTATATACTTACCTTTGAATTTAATCTTTCCATCCTCCTTGTAGCCCTTCAACTACAGAAGGCAGATATCATGTTAAGAGCATCAATAATGATGGCAATGATGAGGACAAGGACAATGACATGATGAAATATAAGACATTTACTATGTGCCAGTGGCTATTCTGGAATCTTTATATACTTAGCTTAACTAATCCTCCCAATATGGGCTTTCCTGGTGGCTCAGATGGTAAAGAATACGCCTGCAGTGCAAGAGACCTGGGTTTGATCCCTGGGTCAGGAAGATCCCCTGGAGAAGGGAATGGCAATCCACTCCAGTATTCTTGCCTGGAGAATTCCATGGACAGAGGAGCCTAGCAGGCTACAGTCCATGGGGTCACAAAGAGTCAGACACGACTGAGTGACTAACACACACACAATCCTCCCAATAACCTTAGGAAGGAGGTACTATCACATCTCTATTTTATAAAAGGCCTGGAGAAAGGAAGTTGATTGCCCTTGAAAGGGTGGTTGATTTGGGGCTGACGTTCAAGCATGTCTTTACTAATCCTGTCTCCCAGGCTCCTGGCCCTGGGTCCTCTCCTGACTAAATAAAAATCACCTGTTCCCCTGCCCCGGACCTCAGTTTCTCCACCTATGAAACAATGAAGTTGACCACCTGATTTCCAGCGTCTCCTCAAGATGGAACATTCTGTGATTTACTGACGTAAGCTATCTATCCAATCTCTTTCCTTTAGCAGAGGAAAAAAAATGGCTTTATAAAAGTTAAGGATAGGGGTTCCCTGGTGTCTCAGTTGTAAAGAATCTACCTGCTGATGCAGGAGACACAGGTTCAATCCCTGATGCCAAGGAGCAACTAAGCCTGTGCACCACAGCTGGTGAGCCTGTGCTCTAGGGCCCACCCGCAACAACTATTGAAGCCCCTGCACCCCAGAGCCTGGATTCTGCACCAAGAGAAGCCACCCCAGTGAGAAGCCCCTGCACCATAACTAGAGAAAAACTTGCGCAGCAAGGGAGACCCAGCACTGCCAAAACTTAAGCAATTAATTCTTTTCTAAAAAAAGCTAAGGATAATTCTTCCCCAAATTGCAAAAGTGTGGGGGTAAGGTAGGGCACGAAGTTACAAGTTTCGCTCATTCGTCCTGAACTTCCATCTAGGTTCCAGCCTCAGGTGTTTTTGAAAGCTGATGTCACCACCACATGGCAGAATAACACACAATCATTCATGGTGTTTAAACAAGACAACACGTTTTTAAAATTTCTAACAAAGATTAGGTGTCATCTGTAAAAATACTCAAAAACAGAGGTTGAAAAAAAAAGTGGGATAAAATATATGGGCTACAGTTTTGGGGGCGGAGGTTGTTTTTGTTTGTTCTTTACACAAGAAAAGAGGCAAGGACATTCAATAGCAGATGTAATTGAATAATAGGATTGGGGAGGTTTTTCTTCTCTTTTTCCTTATTTTTTTTAATGTAAACTTAAATTACCTCCATTATTAGAGGGGAGAGTTTTCTTTACACAAAAAAGGTGCTCAATATTCTCACACTGATTTCTTCCGAGAAGAAAGAAAATACTCTCCGGAAAACATCTTGGTAACACTGCAGAAATTCCAGAAAGACAGGTTTCAAGGAGAATAGCATTATGACCCACTATGGATGGGAAAGAAAAGACTCCTTTATTGCTTCAGGTCTGGAATCACTAAATTTCACAGCGTATCTCAGGAATGTTGGCAGGGAAAGTCGCTTTGGAGTCCAGGGACACGCAGCTTTGTAGAGCTTGTTCAGTCACTCAGTCGTGTCCGACTCTTTGAGACCTCGTGGACTGTAGCCCACCAGCCTCCTCTGTCCATGGGATTCTCCAGGCAAGAATACTGGAGTGGGCTGCCATTTCCTCCTCCAGGGGATCTTCCCGAACCAGGGATCGAACCCGTTTCTCCTGCATCAGCGGGAGGATTCTTTACCGCTGAGCCACCGGGGAAGCCATGTGTAGAGCTGGACCCAGTGGGGAAGAAAGAACAGGTGCAACAGACGAAGTGGCAGACCGTGAGAGCTGAATGTCTCGGGCACCTTCCAGAAATCCCGGTCTGGTGCAGGTTCTCTCTGAGTGCCCCTGTCCTGCACCACAGCCAGCCACATGGCCCGGGGAACTTTCCATTAGCACATGTGGCCTTTCCTCTCTGAAGCACTGCAGCACAGGGGAGTCGGGTAGCCTCTTTCGTGGAATCTGCAACTGTTAAGACAAATCAAACCACAACCAAACTCATCTATTCTTCCATCAGGCTACAGGATAAGTACATTATGTAGATACGTATGTGTTCACGCATAAACATACTGTGTGTGTGTGTGTGTGTGTGTGTGTGTGTAAAGGGATAGGCTACCCACTCCAGTATTCTTGGGCTTCCCTGGTGGCTCAGATGGCAAAGAATCCACCTGCAATGCGAGACCTGGGTTCGATCCCTGGGTGGGGAAGATCCCCTGCCAGAGGGCATGACAACTCACTCCAGTATTCTTGCCTAGAGAATCCCATGGAAAGAGGAGCCTGGCGAGCTACAGTGCTTGGGGTTGCAAAGAGACAGACATGACTGAGCACATATATACATATATATATACACATATACGGCCCCGTTTACAACATATATCAATGACAGTGGCTTTGGATGGCAACAATGAAACACTTCACTCTACAGAGTTCTTGAGAACATTCTGGAAACACGTTACTTGTCTAGTGATTCCCACAGATATTATCAAAAATTCAGAGAGAGTACAACTGAAAAATCACATTCAGAGTGCTATTAATTACATAGGAACCCCCTGCCTTTCTGGAACAATGCTACCTTGCGGCAAGTAGATAAAGACAGATCTGATAGGCAAAGACCAGGAAAACTAGAACAAGAGAAGACAGCACCTCCTTTGGGAGTCTGACAGACGATCTGTGGCGTCAGCATCGCATCACGCCCTCATTCAGAGCGGTGGGGCCCGACCTGCCAACAGCTCCAGACTTGCCCTGAGCACACACATCACACTGGGCTTCACCAACACCACCATCATCAGCAAAGCAACCAAACAAAGCTCGCAGGGGTCTTGCGTTCGCTTGTTAATTTCAAAAGACACCTTTCTGTTGACTGATAACAAAATTCAATCTGAACAGTTATTTAAAATTGGAAAATACAACGTAAATCTTGTTGTATTTTGTCTGTCGCTTGTCTGTTTTTCTAAGGCATTTTTTAAGATTGTTTGCTTCTAAGTGTAAAGTTGACACCTACTGAGTTTACCTGGCAGTAATCAAACACTTCTAATGTTAGATAAAGAAATTTAACCTACCTCTTCAAAGGTGGTGTCCTCTTTCTTCAAGGCTATAAAATAAAAGGGGAAAGGAAACAATTATTGTGAAACATCTCAAAGAGGCCAAGTATCTAAGTTCTAGGAAATTTAAAAGAGACGTAGCATGGTGTTTCCATTTCAGAAAGTAAAATCGTACCCCAAGCTGAATAACAATATTACGATACCAATATGAAAGCTGCAAACGACAGAACTGCACAGCACACACCTTTGTGAAGCACTTTCATAAATACGTAAATGAAACTACACTCCCAACCATGGAAAAGTAGTAGGCATATCTTTCCTCTATTTCTCCTTTAGTAGAAAAATGTTTTCATCAAAGTATGAAAGAATCAAAAAGGAATCTTAAAGCAATTTCCCCTTAAACTTCTGTTGTTTGCTCGTCTACCATTATGCAGAGGGTGGCTGAACCTCCCAAACCAACTGTCAGGAAGACACCGACTCTGCACAGGGCCCCGAACGAGATTCTCATACTGAGAGAAGTTTAAGTTTGATGATAAAAGATAAGATGTGCAAAATAAGCACTGCAGAAACATCTTCAAACATTCTCAACATCACTTTTCTAACAGGGTATCACCAAAGGAAACAATACATTTTGGGTGTTTCACAGGAACGAGTAAATACTTGAAATTTACTTGAAATATTTATACCCTCAGAACAGGCATTTAATTACTCTGAAAAGAAAGAGAAGTATTTCATGTTTCGCTGACAAACACCTAGGTCCTTAAATGCTACAATTATTTAGAATGTTTGAGATTAAAAAGAATGCACAAAGGAGTAAATTTAACTGAAATCATGAGTTGGAGAAACGTTTCAGATGTACACATTGTGCATAGGGGCTTACTGGTCTATCCACTAAAGTTCTATTCAGGCTCAATAGAGTAGACACTAGAAAATCTTTAACACCCAGACTGGACTATTTCCTTCTTGCCACCTAAGTCTTACCAATTCCTCCAACCTTCTGGATAAAGGGCTGGGATCTATAGGTAGAAAGAAAAGGAGGAAAGAGAAAGGGGGAATTGCAGGTGTATTTTCTAATATATAAAGAGAAGGAAGCCAAATAATCTCCCGTATATACTATTCTCAAACCCAGAACACCACAGGGGAGAATATTTTAAGACCAAGAAGTCTACCCCTTCATTGAACACTTAATTACTAAATTGACACCTTGCATTGTTTCTTTTAAACACTGAATCCCTTCCCTGAAGAGCAATTAGTGGTAACAAAAAAGACCAATTAAAGTTGTCTTTGCCAAATATTTATCAGGTCACCGATGAAACTCTGACCTAAACAAGCATACAACATCTCATTATTGATTACATTCCCTGCTTGTCATTAATCATTCATGTAAATACAAACTCACAACTGTCTTCAAGGATATCATGGAATAACAAGCATATTACATTTTTCTGGGTTAACAAAGGGGCATATATTAAGCCATCTAAAAAAATCAGATATTCTATTCAGTCCTCTGCTCAGACCCTGCTCCCTCTAGAAGTCTTTCCATGATCTCACTAAGACCAAAATGGTATCCCTCCTATGTTCTCCCAACAGCAAATCATGCGAATCTTCCTGGTAGAATTTGTCAATGCTCATTCATTGGCCTGTCTTCTCTTAAAGTCTTTGAGGGACAGGAAGCAGTATCAATGGTCACAGACTCTGAACACCAGCACAATATCTAGCACACAGGAGGTACTCAATAATTATTTGTGGAATTAATGAGCTATACTTCAAGGGCAAAAGAATAGCATCTTACCCTTTGAGATACATTAAGTTTTGGCATGTGAAAACCAGGTACCATTGTCTCTTATGAAAGAATCCAGGTAGTATTGTCTCTTATGAAAGAATCATAGATATAAATTCCATATCACAGTTTTCAAAGTAAAGTCTTTTGAAACTGCATGGGGAAGGGGAGGATATGGTACAATAGTTCAATTTTGCATGTGAACCTTTAACCTTACATTTCTCTTTTTGACAGAATGGATTTATCAAGTGACAGCTGGACTCTAAAATTACACTCTTACAGAACAAGGTAACAAACCCCCAATTTCAAAGTAACCACAGCCTCTTCCTTTTTTTCAGTTATCTCACAAGCTTCATCTTTTAAAGAAATGGTATACATAGGGTTCGTCTCAAACATCACAGAGTATAAACTTCCTTTCTCAGGGAGATAATCCAAGTAAGTGTGAAGAAATGCATTCAAACGAATATGAAGAAACATCAGTTCAACCTTAACCTCACATTAGGTATTACAGAAAGCCTTTCTCCTTCTAAGCAGTCATCTGAAAATAAAAGAAACAAGGAAAGAAAAGAGGAAATGGATTTTAATATTTAAACAATCAATTTCCCATTTGTCTCTATTTATGCTAATTTTTTTAAGTGACACAACTATAGTAATTCCTAATAAGTGAACACACTAACACTATTTAGCAAAAAACCATAAATACTCACTACTGAAATCAATGGATGACTTTGAAATTCAATTACACCCATCTTACAAAAGAACCATAGCTGTGTCACTCCCTGGCAAATGTCATAAATTAGAGTGCTATGGCTTGAAAGCCAGTGTGTTTTATTAGACCTTTTATAATAGAGTAATCTCAGATCAGCTGTATTTGAAGTGGGTAGTGACAAAGTTGGCTGATCTTGCATGTGCAAGTAAATTAAACATGAGCAATGTCACCGATATGTAGAGTTATTATTATTAATCTTTTATAATAATGGATTATTAATCCATAATTAAGGAAAATCACAGTCTTTGCAAAACTGTCCTCATTTTCTGTAGATGATTACTAATTTCTCATGGCTAAACAATGATACTATATATTTTACCCTATAACAAACTATACTTTTGAATAATACTAAAAAAGCAAAATAAAGTCAGTATGTTTATTTCAAAACCCATAGTAGATTGGTTAAAGGGAATGAATATACTGACACGTTGAATTACTCAGCAGGAATAAATCATTCACTCTTTGATGTCCTCAAGAAGGACCAAGGAAGAAAGGAAGAAGATAAAGGAGATAAACTGAGAAATCAGAAGGAACAGTAACAGCCTCCAGGATCAATCTTCACCACGGGAAAGATATTCACTGGATAGTTTATGTATTTTACCTGATCTAATCTTCATAACGGCCTTAGGAAAACTGACAGATGAGGACTCTGGGATTTAGGGAAACTCTGCTAGTTGGCCAAGGCACACAGCTAGCAACAGAAATGGGATTCGAACCCAGATCAGTGTAACTCCCAAACCCATCCATTTTTCAGGTTAACTCTACCATCAAGTCAATGGCCACTTCTTTTCTCTTGCTTTCCACCAGAAGATCCATATGTCAGGATGTTGTAATCATTAACATAACACATTAGGAACATCTATGGAGTCTTCAATCCCATACAACACAGGACATCTTATGCGTTACTTAACTAAGTGCCAATAACAAAGTGACTCGAAAAGCAAGCTCAGAGATGAGGGACCTGTCCACGGTCACTCCACTGTAACTGATGACGCGGGAAACCCCAGTCCACCTGACGCACAGCCCATACCTTTAATCTATACACTAGGTGATCCCATAGTGACGCTTCAACTCAGCAGCCTCCGGTACCTTAAAAATCCTTAAATACTGGGATCGATTTCATTGCTTTTTGATTTCGCAAATAAAACTTTAAAAAATATGTAGATAACAAAGACTTCTCTTCTGTAATGCTACTTCTAATCAATGTCTTGAGCTTGGTGTACTACCGGAGTCACTTAACCCTCTTTTTCACAAGAGTTGGAATCAAAAGGAGTTCCACATCACTAAATCTCTATAAGCTATAAAATCCAGTTAAAAACAATATCACATTTGCCAGCATTGTAGTTAATCCTAATTTTACTGACTGTCGATCAAAACCTGGAAATTATTTAAACATAAGGAATTTTTATATTAATGTCCTTGGCTTCTTACTGAGACTCAATTGCAATGAATTATTTAACACAAAACTGGATGGGTTCCAACAGAGTTATTAGCATTAGTAAATATACATTTAGTGCCTTTTAGAACAGGGCTTAATGGACTCCAGAATCTGCCTCTGTGATAGTTTGGGTCGGGGGCTGAAACATCCTTCTTAATAATGCACAGGGACTCAACACCTTGCTTTCTCACACTCTTTTTGGCTTCAAACTTCATTTGAATGCAAGGGCTCTTCATAGGCATCCCTAACTCATAAAACTGCAAATACCCAATACACAAAATAAATAAACCAGGGCTAAATATTGGTTTCATACCATAACTTTATGGTCATCTTGGGAAAGATTATGTATACCAATACGAAATTTTTTAAGTTAGAAGACAACAAAGAAACCTAGACTAAAAACATATTTTGACTTGCGGGAAGTTTGCATATTTCACGATGCACTTATACCACTATTTTTAAATGAATGGATGGAAGGACAAGGACAATACTCAAATGCACTCCACGGTTTTAGTTTAAGGCATGAAGCACCTTACGTTTAATTTCCATTAACACCTTCATTAACATGGATGACATGTTAAACAAGCGAAACAAAGGCTAGAGGGACTCAAAAGGCTTCTTACGGACTCCGAGGTATTATTTTTAGTACTTGTACCATTTTCCTGCTGAAAACAGTTGCCTGTGCAAATGAAAGTTCAGATGTTAGAAAAGGTAGCCGCCGTTGTCAGGTTAAAGGGGGTTTTATGGCCAACCCTAGAAATCGAGCCAACCCATTCCACGTGACACTGTTGTCAGCCTGTGATAGTCTGTGACACGGATTTATTCTTAAATGTCCTGAATATTTCTCGGTCGGCTATCTGTCGGTCAACTGGCAGGCTGATTTAAAGACAATAGCCCTGGAGCTCCAGTATATGGAAGAAGTTTGGGAGACTTACTCCTAAAATGTTCAGACAGGTTCACAGAGCGCATTTCTCTGCAGCAATGGAAAGATTCAGATAACTCGGGACTCAACAACCAAATCTCGGTTTCGAGGACCCGAAGTACCGAACAAAAGATCCCAAGGTATCTGTCCCACTTCTCTTTAGGCTGGATGTTAAACAATACCATGGCACAAACTCAACATTTCACCAATTCCCAAAGTTAAATTACTGACTAAACACCCAATACCAAGGCCTGAGAGCAAAAAAAAAAAAAAAAAAAAAAGTGACCCAGGCGGCCGCGCAGCTGGGAGAGCAGCGGGGGACGGAGCGTGCCCTCGCCTGTCCCCCGCGGGCGCGAAGGCAGGAGCGCTAGTGGCGAGGAGAGGGAACCCAAGTCGTAGGCTTAAAATCAGGCAGAAATGAACCCTCCGATCATGAGGGGAAGAGGTGTCCCTTCTTTTTGTCGTCGCCCTCCCCCAGGTCCCGGGCACTGTTCCCCCACCCTTCGCGCGCAGCGCACCCCACGCCAGTCCCGGGTGGCCCCTGAGCCGCTAGTGCCAGAAGCGCGAGGCCGAGGGCGCCCGGCCGGGTGCCCGGGACAGCACGCCACTTACCAATGCGGCTGAAACTATCCGACAAAGTTCTCCGCAACTTCTTCATCTTGCCGATCTTCTCGGCCGGCTGCGGCTCAATGAGGTCGCACATCTGGGCGACACGGGGCTCGGGCAACTTCCCCAAACTGGTCCAGAGCGGAGCGCAGACAACGGCGAGGGCGCGCGGCGCGGCGAAGGCGGCGCCTCCTCCGCCTCCTGCACCTCCTCCACCTCCTCCTCGGACCGAGAGGCGAAGCGCAGGGCTGGGGAGGCGAGCTAGGAGCAGCAGGCTCGGCTCGGGCCTGGGCCGCGGCTGGACGGGCGGGGGCGTTCTACGTGGTGCCGGGGGCGGCCGCGATCGCCGCCGCCGCCGCCGTGGTGGCCCCGCGCCGCGCCGCCGCCGCCCAGCTCATTTTCCCTCCTTTGTAACCGAGAGAAGCGCGGCCGGCGGCCGGCGGTGGGGGCGGCGCGGGCGGAGGCGGGGCGGGGGCGGGCCGGGGACGAGGTGCGGGCGCCCGGGCTGGGGGGCGGTCGCCGAGCGCGCGGGGCGCGGGCGGGGAGAAGTTGTCAGCCCCGAGTTTCGGGCGCTCGGGAGAGAAAGCCGCGGCGCGGATCCGCCAGCCGCCCCGCCCTCAACCCCCTCCCGCCGCCGCCTCGGCCCCGCCTTCCCCCTGGCGCAGGCCCCCGGGGCGCGGGACCCCGGCGCGACCTCGGCCCCCGGCCCGGACCCCACGTTCCCTGCCGCCCTCCCCGGCCCGCTCGCGCCCCCGCGCCCCCACCCCCACCCCTACCCCCACCCCCACGGCGGCCGGCCCTGCCCGCGCGGTCCAAGACCCCGGCCGGCGGAGGAACGCGATCGGGCGAGGCTGGGAGCCGGCCGCCGCTGGGAACCCCGTCTCGCGCTGTGGGGAGGCCCCGAAAGGAAAGGGGGTGAGCCTGGATCGTTTATGACAGCGGTTTTGTCCCTGCCGCGATCGCCTGTGAAAAGAGCGGGATGGGTGGGGGTAGAGGTGGGGTCGGCCGAGATCGCTTCCTCTCGGTCCGAGGAGTGGAAGAGCCTCGGGGATGCACCCAGGTTTGATGGTGACTTTTTGTTTTTCTTCAGTTTTGACAAGGAAACTGTGAAGCGAAAGAACTAAACAGGAAGGTGAGCCCGTTTTTTAGGAGAGTCAAGTGCAAAAGCAGAAGCTTCAAGTGTTAAACTCCCCAGGCAGGGCAGGGCTGGTGGTCTGTTCCCTTCATCCGCAGTCACGCTGAGTGACAGACGGTAATGTAGACGCGGCTGATTTCTGATATGAATATCCAGTTCTATAGTAAGTAGCAAGCAGAAGGCCTTAGTCTATTTACCATTTTTAGAATATGGTTCTAAATTGAAAGGCTTAGAGGCAAAAAAAAAAAAAAAAAAAAATTCAGACCTCCACTTCCCCAAACTCAAACCAAGAATTTTAAAAGAGGGTTCCGGGCTTTATAAAATTCCAGAACCTACAGTTCAGGCAGCAGACACACATGTCTTCATTCTGGAGCTAGCCTCCAAAAGTCTGTTTCCCAAGGGAGAGAGAAGGAAGATGGGGGAAAGGCCTGACTGTGTTGATTTCGGGCCAAGAAAGTCCTTATGAATAGAAATGTAGTAATCTTGAGTCATCTGGCTATGAAAGTAATGAGAGTTTGTGAGCATGTGACAATGCTATTTAGTTTACAGGAAGTTTTAGGGAGTTTATGTTTTATTAATAGACTTTTATCTGAAAACAAAAACTAGGCCCCTGCCTTCCTTAAATTGTGAGGTGGAACATTTCCATTGGTTCTGCTCTGCACTGAGCACATTATAGGGTCTCGATAAATGGCGACTGATAGAAGACAGGAAGTCAACCCAAGTGGGGAGCAGAGGGTGGGGAATTCCTTAAGAAAGTTAAACTGATGAGTTAAAATGGATGTTGGGTCCTGGTGCCTCTAACAAGATGTTACTGACAGCACCAAGTGTGGCCTCAGACGGAGAAGGTTTGACTTTTCCACTACATCAGGTTAGTTGGGGAGAAAGGTAGCAGCAGCTTTGAATGAAAAGTCTAAAACCACCAATCAAGATACTGATGGGTTGTACCTACCAGTCAACAGCGATGAAGTAGTCATTAACTGAATGGACTTTGACAACTATGCTTCTGTGGCTAGCCTATTAATCCTATTGCTCACTCTGACAATGTTGTGTGTGTGTGTGTGAATATGTTTATATATGTGTGTGTGTGTGTGTGTGTATACATATATATAATTCATGTTCTCTGTTTTACCTTCCCAGTATTTAGTATCATTGACTTTTTAAAAGATCAACTTCTGTTTGAATAAATTATGGTATATGTAGTCTATGGTAGAGTAGGTAAACATTTTAAAAAATGAAACAGATCAATATGTGTGGATATATAAATATGTCTCGGGTTAGTGGAAAAAACTATATTTACCGTTAACCCATTTTCATAGTTATAAGAAAAAATAGACATATATGTGTTTCTAAATGCTTAGAAAATTTCAGAAGAGGAACAAAAAGCTGAGTGTGTATACTCAGGATAGAGAGAATGTTTTCTTTGCACTTTGTACCCTTAAATATAATTTAAATGCTTTACCCCCAAAATGCTTTAATTTTATAGTAATAGAAATAATAATTTAAAACATAAACATAATAGTGACTACATTTTTACGTATTCCACTCCAAAAAAATTTCACGCAACTGCCATGGTATATCTTGCAGGAGAAACAGCTGTTAGTCGTGGGCCATGTAAAGCTTGGCAAGTATGAAAAATCAACTTCCCTTCGTCGGTTATAAATTAAAATGGCTAATTTCCAAGAAACTGTGATATTAAAAAGGAAATTTTAACTGGATGCTTTTAAGATATGTACACTAAAGTTATAGGATTCAACTTTTTTTTGACTGTGCTGCCCAGCTTTCGGAATCTTAGTTCCCAGACTAGGACTAGCATCTGTGCCCTCTGCATCGAAAACCCCGAGTCCTAACCACTGGCCACCAGGGCATTCCCAGACTCAACTCTTAGTATGGTCATTTGTTCCATATTTGCCTTCATTTTACAGTGTAAGTTCCCCAAGGGCTAGGGCCTTGGGTGTTGTTGTTGTTTACTCACTAAGTGATATCCAACTTTTTTGTGACCCCATGGACTGTAGGGCCCTAGATATGAAAGGTATAATACCTGTTTCATAGTGGATGTGAATTAAATATTTGTCATGGCTCAGACAGTAGGAAATCTGCCTGCAGTGCTGGAGACCAAGGTTCAATCCCTGGGTCGGGAAGATCCTCTGGAGGAGGAAATGGCAACCCACTCCAGTATTCTTGCCTGGGAAATCCCATGGACAGAGGAGCCTGGGGGTCTACAGTCCACGGGGTCGCAGAGAGTCAGACACAACTGAGCGACTAATACTTTCTTTTTCACTTTCAGATGAATTCAGAATGTATTGCTGCCACTGAGAAGTTACGTGTTGTCCTCAGAAGCAAAGATGACTCTCCAGCATCTGTATGGCATATGTATTTTCAGAGGGAGAATGGATCTGTGCCAGTTGTCTCTGGCCTGAATTAAAGGTGTAGCGTCTGCCTATAAACAGATAAGCTTACTGAGGGGCTGAACCCAGCACGGGTGGAACCGAATCAAATTCATCAGTTAAAGCATGTATGTGTATTAATTTGCTCAGTCATGTCTGACTCTTTGTGACCCCGTGAACTGTAGCCCACCAAGCTCCTATGTCCATGAGATTCTCCAAGCAAGAATACTGGAGTGGGTTGCCATGCCCTCCTCCAGGGGATCTTCCTGACCCAGGGATCAAAGGGTATTAGTTAGGCCTCAAGTAATTCCAGCAGGTTGCTGGAGACCCAGGACTCATGGGTTCTCATCCCTACTCTATCCCCAGATGTTGTGTGGCCTTAGACAAGTGACTTACCCACTTCGTTATCTATGAAATGATGATTTCCAAGTCACTGACCTCTACGTCATCCATAGCTGCAAAATTCTAATTCTAAGTTGAATGGTGACACTCCTCTCTCAGCTTATACACTGGGATACATTAAGGAAGAGTAATTAATACACAAGAAGATGGACAAAGATCCACTAATGAAAATGTTGTGAAATTTAACCAAGATACACTAGTCATGTTATACAAAAATTATGCTCTTATTATTAATGGATCTTGTTCATATAAGAAAAATAGTAGGCTCATATGCTGGCAGTTAATTTTAAGAGAATGAATCTTAATCCAAATGAGATGAAATATACAGGATTTGATTAGAATCTTAAGTCCCCGTAGAAGCAGATTTACTGATCTGAAACAGTATCAGAAGATGGTATCAGAGAAAAGAAAGCCATGAAACAAGGATGTGGGGACTAGAGTTGGAAAGTGAAGTTAAAGTGAAAATATATGTTTATTAATGTAAATATTTACTATTTAATTATGGTAGATAGCTAATGATTATGGCATATAGCTGAGTGTAGTTATTAAAGTGGTGGAAACTTACCTAATTAAATATCCTCTTCAAACTCTAAACAGTTACCCTAGTTAATTATTTTTAGGATCAAATATTATCCTTTTTTTCCCCACACATCCAGGAACTGAAGTAGCACAAGTTTAGGTGACCTATACCAAGTTCCCAGTGAGTCATCAGTGAAACTGGCACATGGAATTCAGAGCTCTCAGCACTGACTTTTATGTCCCAGCTGTTGGGTAATGTCCAATCTTACGGGTTCCTTTTTGTTATTGTTGTTGTTTTGACAAAGAGAAAATTAAAATTAAAAAACGGAGAACCTCCCTGGCGGTCTAACGGTTAGGACTCTGCACTTCTGCTGCCAGGGGTGCGGGTTTGATCCCTGGTCAGGGACTAGGATCCCACACGCCTGCTGTGTGGCACGGTCAAAAATAGATAAACAAATAATAATTATTTTAAAACAAATTTTTTTAATTAAAATCAAAAAAAGGGAGGGAAATGGAAGGGCGCAGAAACCAGTGTTTCTCACACTCAGGTAAATGGAGGCTCTCCTGCCTCCTTCTCTTCTGTTCTAACACCCATCCATTACCTGCTGCTGCTGCTGCTAAGTCGCTTCAGTCGTGTCCGACTCTGTGCGACCCCATAGACGGCAGCCCATCAGGCTCCCCCATCCCTGGGATTCTCCAGGCAAGAACACTGGAGTGGGTTGCCATTTCCTTCTCCAGTGCATGAAAGTGAAAAATGAAAGTGAAGTTGCTCAGTCGTGTCCGACTCTTAGCAACCTCATGGACTGCAGCCTACCGGGCTCCTCCATCCACGGGATTTTCCAGGCAAGAGTACTGGAGTGGGGTGCTATTGCCTTCTCCGATCCATTACCTAGTCACTCATAATTCAAATCCTTTTCACTTTCACAGAAATCACTCAGTGCTGACATAAACCTCTCAGTTTGTTCAAGAATAAAACCTATATTTGTCTGATTATTTTGCAGGTAATTCTAATTTTTTCATAATATATTTCAGGAGACCGAGGGATGTAAGTCAGCTGACCTACTTGCAAATGATTGCAGAAAGAACAAAGAAGTTGCAAACCCATTCAAATGGTGTCAAGGATAAATTAGCTCAGAATAGTTTTGAAGAAAAGAAACTATCGAGGTCAAAGTGTACATTGAAATATTGATAAATTCCCCTCTCCTATCAAATCATTAAAGATCTAGTAAATGACCCAGGGATCAAACTGGGGGTCTCCTGCACTGCAGGCAGATTCTTTACCCTCTGAGCTACCAGGGAAGCCCACGCCTGCCAGGCTCCTCTATCTGTGGAATTCTCCAAGCAAGAATACTGGTGGGTAGCCATTCCCTTCTCCAGGGGATCTTCCCAACCCAGGGATCAGAGCCAGGTCTCCTGCATTGCAGGCAGAGTCTCTACCAGCTGAGCCACAAGGGAAGCCCCCTATTAAACCAAACTTAAAAATAAGAATGGCCTCTCATCCCTGTTTTTCACTGTGGTATTATTTGTACAATAGAATTTTGTAGGAGAAACTATCTACTATCATTTCTAACTCGCAACTCACTCAGTTAGCTCTTTAGTGCTGCTTGTGTGTGTGGTATAGACGTGTCATTACTAGAGGGTCCTTGTTTATGGTTGTCGTCAGTCTCAGTGCATCATGTTGCACCCATCAGAATGAAACTTCAGAGGCCAGTACTGTAATTGAGCTCCAGACATGGATGCAAAAGCAGTCAGCAGTTAATACTTCCAGGGAACCCGAACCCTGTGCCTTTTGGTCAGTCTACACAAGTCCTGTTAACAGTAATTAGATTTAGAAATGTAGCTTTTTTACCAAAACTATCCTAGTCTTTAAAAAAAAAAAAAAGTTTAAAAAAATTCTAATCCTTCTTCCCAAGGCCCTTGACAGTTCATCTACATTCACATGCCTGTTCTAATCAAGTGCTTACAAGCCAGAAAAACTATCCATAGGATAACTGTATTGATGGTGTCATTGGACATATCATATTTCCTAGCTAAAATGGCCTACTATATATAATTGTAAAATAACTAGAATAACTTATGGCTTTATACTGGGCTATAAACTGATGATCTCATCTTATTAACCCATACTACTCCAAGGACATTATCATTATCACTATGTAACATGAAGGAAATGGGCCTAGAGATGCCAAGAGATTATCTCCCAGAGCATTACACAGGTCCCAGTATTAGACTGAGACACACTTTGGTCACCAAAATCTCTTCTTTCATAAAGCATTTTTCTAACAACTTGTGTGGTGTCTTCTTTTTCTTTTGGTATATTTTGGATATAATTATGGTTGTCCTTATTATGTAGAAAGGAACTATTTTAAAGCAGAGAGAGAGCAAGGAACTGGCCAAACTCAAACAGGCTAATGGATGGATCAAAACTCCTAAACTCTAGTGCTGTGTTTTGCCTTTTCCTACCTTAGGGGAAGAAATTAGAAGTGTGATGTTAAAAGATAGGGCTTCCCTGGTAGCTCAGACAGCAAAGAATCTACCTGCAGTGTAGGAAATTCAGGTTCAATCCGAGTAGGACAGATCCCCTGGAGAAGGGAATGGCTACCCAGTCAGTATTCTTGCCTGGAGAATCCCACAGACAGAGGAACCTGGCAGGCTACAGTCCATGGGGTTGCAGAGTTGAGATATACACTCGACTTTGAAAAATAGTGTTTTAATTAGTGTTTATAAATGAACTGAACATTCTAAAAGTATCACTTGTTGAACCATTGTAGCATGTGTTCAGTTCAGTTCAGTCACTCAGTTGTGTCTGACTCTTTGCAACCCCATGAATCGCAGCACACCAGGCCTCCCTGTCCATCACCAACTCCCGGAATTCACTCAGACTCATGTCCATCGAGTCAGTGATGCCATCCAGCCATCTCATCCTCTGTTGTCCCCTTCTCCTCCTGCCCCCAATCCCTCCCAGCATCAGAGTTTTTTCCAATGAGTCAACTCTTCGCATGAGGTGGCCAAAGTACTGGAGTTTCAGTTTAGCATCATTCCTTCCAAAGAAATCCCAGGGCTGATCTCCTTCAGAATGGACTGGTTGGATCTCCTTGCAGTCAAAGGGACTCTCAAGAGTCTTCTCCAACACCACAGTTCAAAAGCATCAATTCTTCGGCATTCAGCTTTCTTCACAGTCCAACTCTCTCATCCATACGTGACCACTGGAAAAACCATAGCCTTGACTACACGGACCTTTGTTGGCAAAGTAATGTCTCTGCTTTTCAATATGCTATTTAGGTTGATCATAACTTTCCTTACAAGGAGTAAGCATTTTTTAATTTCATGGCTGCAATCACCATCTGCAGTAATTTTGGAGCCCCAAAAAATAAAGTCTGCCAGTTTCCACTGTTTCCCCATCTATTTCCCATGAAGTGGTGGGACCAGATGCCATGATCTTTGTTTTCTGAATGTTGAGCTTTAAGCCAACTTTTTCACTCTCCTCTTTCACTTTCATCCAGAGGCTTTTTAGCTCCTCTTCACTTTCTGCCATAAGGGTGGTGTCATCTGCATATCTGAGGTTACTGATATTTCTCCCATGTGTTAGTAATGGATTAATGCAGTTTTGCTCATAACTAATAGTTAATCCAATACTTCATGTCCATGAAATTGAGTCATATCAAAACTAATTGGTGTCTTTATTCAGGCTGTTATAACAAAATGCAACAGACTGGGTAAAACAACAAAAATTAATTTCCCACACTTCCAGAGGCTGCAAGTCCAAGGTGCCAGCATGGCTGAGTTCTGCTGAGAACCGTCTTCTGGGTTGAAGACTGTCAACTTCTCACTCTGTCCTCATATAGCAAAAGGCATGAGGAAGCTCTTCATCACCTCTTTGTAAGGGCACTAATCCTATTTGTGACAGCTTCACTCTCATACCCAAATCATCTCTCTTTGCTTTTTGCTAAGTCGCTTCAGTCGTGTCCGACTCTGTGCGACCCCATAGATGGCAGCCCACCAGGCTCCCCCGTCCCTGGGATTCTCCAGGCAAAAACACGAGTGGGTTGCCCTTTCCTTCTCCAATGCATGAAAGTGAAAGTGAAGTCGCTCAGTCACATCCGACCCTCAGCAATCCCGTGGACTGCAGCCTACCAGGCTCCTCCATCCAGGGGATTTTCCAGGCAAAAGTACTGGAGTGGGGTGCCATTGTGACCTTTCAAATACTGTCACACTGGGAGTCAGTTTTCAAAGCATGAATTTTGGGTAGTGGGGGCGGGGGAACACGAATACTCAGTCTATAGCACTTGGGTAGCATTTCCAAAGGACCAGTAGGCAGGGAGAGGAGGAGGAATGGGGCACAAAGAGATTGAAAAACCCTCAAAGATGACTGTGCACAACCTGCAGCAAGTGAGAATCACTGATTTAGTCTTTAAGTAGCAACATGATGGTAGTTATTTGATGAAAGTTAAGTATACCTAGCTGCTGGTGCTGGTACTGCTAAGTCACTTCAGTCATGTCCAACTCTGTGTGACCCCATAAATGGCAGCCCACCAGGCTCCCCCATCCCTGGGATTCTCCAGGCAAGAATACTGGAGTGGGTTGCCATTTCCTTCTCCAATGCATGAAAGTGAAAAGTGAAAGTGAAGTCACCTAGTCGTGTCCGACTCTTCGAGACCCCATGGACTGCAGCCCACCAGGCTCCTCCATCCATGGGATTTTCCAGGCAAGAGTACTGGAGTGGGGTGCCATCGCCTTCTCCGTATACCTAGAGAACAATACAAAAATATCCATGAAGCATAAAAGGCAATAAGCTTGGAGATGTAAATCCTAGATGTGTCTCAAGCAGTAAAAAACAAAACAGGATTAGGAGCCAGAAGAGAACTAATTCTCAGTTCTAGAACCTTCTCTCATGACTTGTATAATATTACTAATCCTCTGCTTCCTCATTTATAAACCAAAGATAGACAGTTCTAGCGAAGTCCAAGATCTTGGAGTTTCAGCCTTTAGAACTGTGGGAAATTAATTTTCATTGTTTTTAAGTCACCTAGTCTATTGGATTTTGTTAATAGCTGCTGCTGCTGCTGCTAAGTCGCTTCAGTCGTGTCCGACTCTGTGCGACCCCATAGACAGCAGCCCATGAGGCTCCCCCGTCCCTGGGATTCTCCAGGCAAGAACACTGGAGTGGGTTGCCATTTCCTTCTCCAATACATGAAAGTGAAAAGTGAAAGTGAAGTCGCTCAGTCGTGTCCAACTCTTAGCGACCCCATGGACTGCAGCCCACCAGGCTCCTCCATCCATGGGATTTTCCAGGCAAGAGTACTGGAGTGGGTGCCATCGCCTTCTCCGCTGTTAATAGCAAAGACAGACAGTTATCCTGGTGCTGCCTGTACACAAATTTAAGGGACTGTTATCTCCTTTCCCAAATCAAGTCTATTTTGATTTCTTCTAACCAAGGAATAGGCCAATATAGTTGAAAAGATTGAAAGAATGGATTTCCAGTACTAAATCTGTTCTCTTATCACAAGCAAGTCCTTTTACTTGTCTTCGTTTGTCCATTCATCAGATACAAACTGAGCACTTACTATGTCCTAGGCCCTGTGCTAAGAGGTGGATATCCTGCAGTGAAAGCAGCAGAGCGTGGTCACAAGCCCTGCCTTCACAGAGCTTAACAGACTAGTGAGGGAAAATAAAAGGTGGCCCACTTTATGGGAGGGGAAGGAGACTTCACACTAAGCTGAGGGTCAGTGATGTCCACTCTGAGCGATCACATGTAAACTGAGACATCAAAGATCCACGGAGGCATCTGAGGGGGAGCTCCTGGAAGAGGGATCAGCACTGGTGGGGACCAGATGGCATAAAGGGAGACTGTAGTCGTTCAAGAAATTGAAAGGTGGCCCACGTAGAATGGACATGAGACAAGACTAGTGAATTTCAGAAGGGCCAAAAGGGCAGGCACTTCAATAATCATACAGTAAAGACCATGTAAGCTCTAAGTCCTACCAGAATGTCAGAGAACACTCAGGGGAGTCTCTGTTCCTCCTGTAAACCCACGAAAATGATAAAGAATGCATTTTTTTAAGAGTGGAAGTCCACCAGCAGATAGATATTGAAAGGAAAAATAGCACCAGAAAAATTTGGAAACTGGAAAAATAATGGTTGAGTAGTAACTGACTTGCCAGTCCCAAGAAAGCTGATTCCTAAGCCAGCAGTTGGCCAGCCTGGGAGGCAACCTACTGAAAGCTTATAACTGCCGGTCAAGATGCAGGGACGATGGTCACATCTGGGTCCCAGGTACAGCCACCAAGTGTGGGTTCTTGGCTTCACACAGGAAAGAATTCAAGAGTGAACCAGATAAAGAGAAAGAAGGTTTATTTAGGAAGGAAGCACACTCCATACAAAGTGAGAGAAGGTGAAAGTGTTAATCACTCGGTCATGTCCAACTCTTTGCAACCCCACAGACTATAGCCCACCAGGCTCCTCAGTCCATGGGAATTCTCCAGCAAAAATATTGGAATGAGTTGCCATTCCCTTCTCCAGGGGATCTTCCCAACCCAGGGATCAAACCTGGGTCTCCAGCATTATAGGCAGATTCTTAACCACTCCATAGACAGATTGCAGACCATCTCAGAAGGCAAAAGAGGCTCAAGCATATAGGGTTGTCAGTTTTTATGGATTGGGTAATACATAGGCTAATGAGTGAGAGGCACTTCAAAGGCTAACAGAGTTCTGCCAAGAGAATGCACTGGTCATAGCAAACACCCTCTTCCAACAACACAAGAGAAGACTCTACACATTATCACCAGATGGTAAACACCAAAATCAGATTGATTATATTCTTTGCAGCCAAAGATGGAGAAACTCTATACAGTCAGCAAAAGCAAGACCAAGAGCTGACTGTGGCTCAGATCATGAACTCCTTATTGCCAAATTCAGACTTAAATTGAAGAAAGTAGGGAAAACCACTAGACCATTCAGGTATGACCTAAATCAAATCCCTAACAATTATACAGTGGAGGTGAGAAATAGATTTAAGGGACTAGATCTGTTAGAGGGCCTGATGAACTGTGGACGGAGGTTCATGCAATTGTACAGGAGACAGGGATCAAGACCATCCCCACGAAAAAGAAATGCAAAAAAGCAAAATGGCTGTCTGGGGAGGCCTTACAAATAGCTGTGAAAAGAAGAGAAGTGAAAAGTAAAGGAGAAAAGGAAAGATATACCCATTTGAATGTAGAGTTCCAAAGAATAGCAAGGAGAGATAAGAAAGCCTTCCTCAGTGACCAGTACAAAGAAATAGAGGAAAACCATTGAATGGGAAAGACTAGAGATTTCTTCAAGAAAAGGGAACATTCCATGCAAAGATGGGCTCAATAAAGGTCAGAAATGGTATGACCCTAACAGAGCAGAACATATTAAGAAGAGGTGGCAAGAATACAGAGAAGAACTGTACAAAAAAGAGCTTCCCGATCCAGATAATCATGATGGTGTGATCACTCACTTAGAGCCAGACATCCTGGAATGTGAAGTCAGGTGGGCCTTAGGAAGCGTCACTAAGAACAAAGCTAGTGGAGGTGATGGAATTCCAGTTGAGCTATTTCAAATCCTAAAAGATGATGCTGTGAAAGTGCTGCACTCAATATGCCAGCAAATTTGGATAACTCAGCAGTGGCCACAGGACTGGAAAAGGTCAGTTTTCATTCCAATCCCAAAGAAAGGCAATGCCAAAGGATGCTCAAACTACCACACAATTGCACTCATCTCACACGCTAGCAAAAGTAATGTTCAAAATTCTCCAAGTCAGGCTTCAACAATGCGTGAACCATGAACTTCCAGATGTTCAAGATGGCTTTAGAAAAGGTAGAGGAACCAGAGATCAAATTGCCAACATCTGCTGGATCATCGAAAAGGCAAGAGAGTTCCAGAAAAAACATCTATTTCTGTTTTATTGACTATGCCTTTGACTGCGTGGAACACCACAAACTGTGGAAGATTCTTCAAGAGATGAGAATACCAGACCACCTGACTTGCCTCTTGAGAAACCTATATGCAGGTCAGGAAGCAACAGTTAGAACTGGACATGGAACAACAGACTGGTTCCAAATAGAAAAAGGAGTACGTCAAGGCTGTATATTGTCACCGTGCTTATTTAACTTATATGTAGAGTACATCATGAGAAACGCTGGGCTGGAAGAAGCACAAGCTGGAATCAAGATTGCCAGGAGAAATATCAATAACCTCAGATATGCAGATGATACCACCCTTATGGCAGAAAGTGAAGAAGAACTAAAGAGCCTCTTGATGAAAGTGAGGCTAATGTTGAAGCTAAAACTCCAATACTTTGGCTACCTGATGCAAAGAGCTGAATCATTTGAAAAGACCCTGATGCTGGGAAAGATCGAAGGCAGGAGGAAAAGGGGACAACAGAGGATGAGATGGTTGGACGGCATTACTGAGTCAATGGACATGAGTTTGAGTAAGCTCTGGGTGTTGGTGATGGACAGGGAGGCCTGGCGTGCTGCAGTCCATGGGGTCATAAAGAGTCAGACAGGACTGAGAAACTGAACTGAACTGATTCAGTGAGAGGAGTATTCCAGCTATTTGGGGAAAGAGGTGGGGCTTTCCAGGAATTGAGCCACCACCCACTTTCTGACCTTCTGCGGTCATTCCTGGAACCATCGAGGTACCTGCAATGTATTACAAGGAGCATATACTGAGGTTGAGGTCAGGTGGAAGTTGATTCTGACCTCTTAGACCTAGTTGGTTCAAATCAGTTTTATGTCATGTCCTTGGGCTTGTCATTCTTTTAAAGGTCGTGCCCTGCCCTCTTCCTGTCTCAAAGACACCTAGACTTTTTTCTTCACTTTCTTTCCATACTTCTGTCCAATAGATTGCCCTCCAGTGAAACCCACAGTCAACAAGTCAACAACCGTGTAAATTGAACTTGCCCCAGACTTTCTAGTGCCTCTCTTCTAGATATGGGTGGACAGCCAAGGATCTCTAGACAGTTGATAGAATATTCTAATAAGAAAGACAGTGGCCAAAACTAACAGAAAAGAAACAAAGAAGAAATAAAGATGATGCAGGAGGGAAAAATAAAACGTATTATTAATAACTTTAAAGATTCAAAGATACTGACACATTATGATATTGCAGCCATTGAATAAGAGCTAGATGGTATTAATGATTTTAAAAGTAGCAGTCAGAGGATAAAGATGAACTCTTGGATATTAAAAGCATCATAGTATAAAAGAAATTTTCTAGTGAAGGTTTAAAGTATAAAATTGAGGAAATCCCTCAGAAAGTAAAACAAAAAGAAAGAGAAGAGGAGATAAAAGATGAAAAAGGCAGAGACTAGTCCATGAAGTGCAATATCTGAATAAAAGGAGTTCCAGAAAGAAAGAACAGACAAAATGGAGGGGCTGAAACTATCAAAGAACCAATTCAAGAAAATTTCTTAGAATGAACAGACCTGACTTTCCAAATTGAAAGAGCCTATTGAGCTTCCAAGAAGATGGATGAAAATAAACCTACACTGAGACACATTCATCATGAAACTGAAAACCCTGTAGACACACAGAATATTCTAAAAACTTTCAGGCAAGAAAAACAGGATTTTAAAAAGAGTCAGGTATGGGAATGGCTTTAGGATTCTCAGCAGCCACACTGAAAGCTAGAAACTAGTAGAAGGAAAAGACTTCTAATGTAGAGTCCCCCAGGCAAATTAGTAACTAACTGAGAGGGCAGAATATGTATTTTTCTGATGTGAAAGAGCAAAAACACTACCTGATCAGTCCATTTTTCAGGGAGCTATGAGATACTTTATTCAACTAAAATAAGAAAAGAGAAGATGGAATCCAGGGAAAGGAATTCTGATACACGAGAAAGTCCGGGTGATAGTGAAGAGAAAATCCAAGACCACAGCTCTGAAGGAAGCCTAAAGATCAACCAATCTGCTGGGCTGGAGCAGGACAGAGGCCATGGAGAGTGAGCACCAAGAAAACAAGAGTGGAATGTAAAGAATGCTGAAGGAAGTAGTAAAACAGGGGGTGGGGCAATTTGGGAATGTATTGATGATAAGTATCCAGAAAAAATGGAGTATGAAATGGCAGGCCACGCCAGTATTCTTGCCTGGAAAATCCCATGGATAGAGTCTGGTGAGCTACAGTAAATGGGGCTGGACACGACTAAGCAACTGAGCATAGATAGAAAGTACATAGTTCAGTCTGCCCAAAGGTGAGCACTCCCCTTAGGAATTTATCTGGATGTCCAGACACATTTGACAGAATGCGTCCACCCACGAATATAATACAGAATACTAAACTTTTGAAGTTCCCAGCAGGAAAAGTGCTCATATAGAGGTTTGATGAGGAAATAACAAAGGTTGAAGGGTGGTTTGGGGGCTTTTATTGTGGTTAAAGGGTGGAGCTGGCATGGTGGGGAATTTTCCTAAACATGAGCTAAAGTCTGCCCTATTTGAAATTCCCCTGGACTCATGGGGGCTTCCCTCGTGGCTTAGATGGTGAAGAATCTGCCTGCAATGCAGGAGACCTGAGTTCAGTCCCTGGATTGGGAAGATCCCCTGGAGAAGGGCATGCAACCCACTCCAGTATTCCTGCCTACAGAATTCCATGGATAGAGGAGCCTGGAGGGCTACAGAGTCAGACACTACTGAAGCAACTTAGCATGCAGCATGCATGCATGCCCCGAAGAGGCTGAAGCATAAGAAATAGAGGACAGTGCAGGGGAGGATTCGTTTGTAACACGTGTGCATGAGTAACTTCTCAAACAGATATAACTAAATTGCCCCTCAGATCTGACTGTATCTTAAAGGCAACGGAGAGCTACCCATCACCTTGGTGATCTAAGCAATGAGGCTCTGAGCATGATCGTGAGATCAGTTTGCACTTCATTGAGATTACTTTTGTCACTTTATGGAGAGGAATCAAAGGAAGGAAAGAATGCACATGGTGGTGTCTATCAAGAAGCTTAGCTAGTCTAGCCTGAAATCCAGACAGGAAGTTGGCCTGGATTCAGGTATGGCTACAGGGGCAGGTAGCAGTACTAAGATGGTGATTGATTGTACTGTGAGATGGAAGAGACTCAAGACTGAAGACTAATATTGCATTTTCTGGTTTGAACAATGAGTAAGTGGGGTGCCATTTATTAAAATACAAAATCCAGGGACTTCCCTGGCAGTCCAGTGGTTAAGACCTTGCCTTCCATTGTAGGGGGCACAAGTTTAATCCCTGGTTGGGGAACTAATGGCTCTCTGGGAAGGCCTTACAAATAGCTGTGGAAAGAAGAGAAGAGAAAAGCAAAGGAGAAAAGGAAAGATATAAACATCTGAATGCAGAGTTCCAAAGAATAGCAAGGAGAGATAAGAAAGCCTTCTTCAGCGATCAATGCAAATGAAATAGAGGAAAACAACAGAATGGGAAAGACTAGAGATCTCCTCAAGAAAATTAGAAATACCAAGGGAACATTTCATGCAAAGATGGGCACGATAAAGGACAGAAATGGTATAGACCTAACAGAAGCAGAAGATATTAAGAAGAGGTGGCAAGAATACACAGAAGAACTGTACAAAAAAGATCTTCATGACCCAGATAATCACGATGGTATGATCACTCACCTAGAGGCAGACATCTTGGAATGTGAAGTCAAGTGGGCCTTTGAAAGCATCACTACGAACAAAGCTAGTGGAGGTGATGGAATTCCAGTTGAGCTATTCCAAATCCTGAAAGATGATGCTGTGAAAGTGCTGCACTCAATATGCCAGCAAATTTGGAAAACTCAGCAGTGGCCACAGGACTGGAAAAGGTTAGTTTTCATTTCAACCCCAAAGAAAGGCAATGCCAAAGAATGCTCAAACTACTGCAGAATTGCACTCATCTCATATGCTAGCAAAGTAATGCTCAAAATTCTCCAAGCCAGGCTTCAGCAATACATGAACCGTGAACTTCCAGATGTTCCATCTGGTTTTAGAAAAGGCAGAGGAACCAGAGATCAAATTGCCAATATCCGCTGGATCATGGAAAAAGCAAGAGAGTTCCAGAAAAGCATCTATTTGTGCTGTATTGACTATGCCAAAGCCTTTGACTGTGTGGATCACAATAAACTGTGGAAAATTCTTCAAGAGATGGGACTACCAGACCACCTGACCTGCCTCTTGAGAAATCTGTATGCAGGTCAGGAAGCAACAGTTAGAACTGGACATGGAACAACAGACTGGTTCCAAATAGGAAAAGGAGTTCGTCAAGGCTGTATATTGTCACCCTGCTTATTAAATTATATGCAGAGTACATCATGAGAAATGCTGGACTGGAAGAAGCACAAGCTGGAATCAAGATTGCTGGGAGAAACATCAATAACCTCAGATATGCAGATGACACCACCGTCATGGCAGAAAGTGAAGAGGAACTAAAAAGTCTCTTGATGAAAGTGAAAGAGGAGAGTGAAAAAGGTGGCTTAAAGCTCAACATTCAGAAAATGAAGATCATGGCATCTGGTCCCATCACTTCATGTGAAATAGATGGGGAAACAGTGGAAACAGTGTCAGACTTTATTTTTCTGGGCTCCAAAATCACTGCAGATGGTGACTGCAGCCATGAAATTAAAAGACACTTACTCCTTGGAAAGAAAGTTATGACAAACCTAGATAGCATATTGAAAAGCAGAGACATTACTTTGCCAACAAAGGTCCGTGTAGTCAAGGCTATGGTTTTTCCAGTGGTTATGTATGGATGTGAAAGTTGGACTGTGAAGAAAGCTGAGCGCTGAAGAATTGGTGCTTTTGAACTGTGGTGTTGGAGAAGACTCTGGAGAGTGCCTTGGACTGCAAGGAGATCCAACCAGTCCATCCTAAAGGAGATGAGTCCTGGGTGTTCATTGGAAGGACTGATGCTGAAGCTGTAACTCCAATACTTTGGCCACCTTATGCAAAGAGTTGACTCATTGGAAAAGACCCTGATGTTGGGAGGGATTGGGGGCAGGAGGAGAAGGGGACGACAGAGGATGAGATGGTTGGATGGCATCACCAACTCAATGGACATGAGTTTGAGTAAACTCTGGGAGTTGGTGATGGACAGGGAGGCCTGGCATGCTGCGATTCATGGGGTCGCAAAGAGTAGGACACGACTGAGCGACTGAACTGAACTGAACTGAGCTGGGGAAATAAGATCCCACATGCCTCGTGGCCAAGAAACCAAAACATCAAACAGAAACAACATTGTCAAATTGTTTTACAGTTGCTTCAGTCGTGTCTGAGTTTTCAGCCCTATGGACTGTAACCCCCCAGGTTCCTCTGTCCATGGGATTCTCTAGTCAAGAATACTGGAGTGGGTTGCCATGCCCTCCTCCAGGGGATCATCCAGAAAATCCAAAAGAGGAGCAGGTTTGAAGGAAATAGAATGACTTTTGTATTGGATATACTCAGGCTCAGGAGAGAAAGCCCAGCTGGTGATGGAGATCTGGCATCAGCGGCATAGGAATAGCCCTGAGGTCCTGGGAGTGAGAGACTGTTCAGGGAGTAGGTGTAGAGTAACCAGCACCAAAGACAAAGCCTGAGCAAATACAAACAGGGAAGAGGAGTTGGCAAAGGGGAGAAAAAGGGAATAGGTGCAGAGGCCATAGCAAGGTCTCTGTACACCAGGAAGTCAGGGAAGAGAATGTTCAGCCATATCCAAGGAGCTGAAAGGGAACACGGCAGTACGCTGGAGAGGAAAAGAGGAGGGAAAGTAAATACCCTTGATAAGAGCCCTGTCTGCGGAGCAGGTGGGCAGGCTGAAGAATACTTGTGAGTCAGGACACTCATTTTCATCAATGTTTAAAAGATAATAGGAAATTTTCTTGAGTGCTTATTATGGCAACATGCTGACTTAGGTACGTTACATCCTTTAGCTCATTTAATTTCCAAAACAACACCATCTCTACGAAATACATACTATTGTTAACACCCCCATTTTTCAGATAAAGATCCTGAAGTTTAAAGAAATCAAGCAATTACTCAAAAGAATAGAGATGATAAACAGACTGGCTGGAATTTGATCTCAGAAAGAGATTGTCTGACTCCGGATTGTACAGTCTTCAACACTGCACTCACTATACCCACTAAACAATCTGCCCCAAATAATACTATTCCCTTGTCCATTCAACAAACGTCCTGTGTGCCAGGCATTACTCCAGGTGTTGGTAATCCAGCAGTGTCCGTAACAACGCCCTGACCTCACAAATCCTACTTTCTACTGGAGGACATAGATGGTAAACAAAATTTTGAACGGCTTGTGTACTCTCAGTATTTAGTGTCATGAATACCAAGAAATCAAGGTAAATAGCTGGAGAGTGGCTAGCGAGGAGAGCTATATTTTAGATCACAGGCCTTCCTGAGATGATATTTGAGCAAAAAGCTAAATGAACTCAGGGATGGAGCCAGGAGAAGATGCATTCCAAGCTGACGGAGGAAGTGGCACAATCCTGAGATGGGGGCGGGAGCAGAGGGCACACAGAATGAGGGTGGGGGGGATTGGTAAGCCAGATGGTGGCCAAGGGAGGCAGCGCCATAGCACGCTCAGCCTCGCAAGAGGCTAGCTGTGGTGTGGAGAGTGATGAGAAGCCGGGAGGATTTTCAGCAGGACGACGACAAACTCTGACTCACACTGCATAAGCTTGCAATCAAGTCCAGACTTTGGATTCTGTGACCATCACCCTTTCCATTTTTCTCTAGAATCGAGATGCTGCTGGGGCTTCCCAGGTGGCGCTAGTGGTAAAGAACCTGCCTGCCAATGCAAGAAGGAGATGCAGGTTCAATCCCTGGGCCAGGAAGATCCCTTGCAGGAGGGCACGGCAACCCACTCCAATATTCTTGCCTGGAGAATCTCATGGACAGAGGAGTCTGGTGGATACAGTCCATGGGGTTGCACTGAGTCGGACACGGCCGAAGTAACTTAACACATGACTACAGAGCCCTTGAAATGTGACCAGTCCAAACTGAGATGTGCTCAGTGTGACATGCCAACCAGATTCCAAAGACTCAGTACCAGCAAAAGAATGGAATAGAACTCACAGCCAACTTTTTATCTTTGTTATATGTTGAGATGATAATATTTTAGATACATTGGGTTAATTATAATATTCAAAGTAATTTCACCTTTTTAACTTTTTTTTTCTTTTTTTTTTTTTTACTTTTTTTTAATGTAGTTACTAGAAAAATTCTAGTTACTTTCCATTTGGCTCGTGTTATATTTCTATTGGACTGCACTGGTCTAGACAACTTCCCTTCTGTTTTCAGCTTCAGAACGTTATAAAGACAAATGACATAACTTGTGTAGGGTTCTTTGAGTTTTCTTAAGGAAACATATTATGTAACAACAAGATAAATTTTTGAGGATGACAGTCAGCCAAAACATGTACTGTTCTTTAGAGGCCAAAGATAATGTTACTGAATTGCTCGTGGTTTTGTGTTGTTTTTCCAACAATGCAGATGAGTTTGCACAAAAGCTTCTGTAGTGTTTCCCCATGCATTCCACCCGCTCCCTGTTCTCCCTTATAACCAAAACAGCATGTTTTCTAAATACCTGGCCCAGGTTAAGAATGCAGTTCTCTAGCCATGAAATTTTTTCTCTGTGCAAAGCATTCAGTCTTGTACATGTTTGCACCTCAGAATATTTAACATGATATTCTAATTATCTGGTCTACTCAAGCAAGCGGATTCCAAATGTCAGTGATTATATCTGTAATCATAATTATAGGATACTCTTGGCTCTTTTATATTTAATTCTAAATATGGTCAATTAGAATGTGCTATTTATAGTGAAAAAATCTGCACACATATCCCGATCAAGAAATTTGTTTTTCTTTGTGAATTTCTATCTATGGAAAGTCTCACAGTGTTATAAATTAAATCATATTTTGATTTACAGCTAACATAATATTATGATAAGATGTTGGAATTACTGGGGATGATGTAACTATATTACTCTGTCCTAGGCCTTGAACACCAGAAAGAAAACAGAAGAATCAGACAGAGAACCTCCCTCATCTTCTCTGACCACTCACACCTGGTCCCCCCTCCTTTTCCCTGTTCTATTAGGTAGATGACAGGCCTTCCCTCTCAATGTTCAACCTCTGTTCTTATGCTCTGGAGTCATGCTCTTCCCCAAGCACCTCACTGCTTTCCCCCGCCCTTCTCCCCTGCGTGTCACCATCGCGCTACTGGATCATCTCCATCAGCAAATGGCTCTAAAACCTCCCATCATTAACACATACACAATCCTCCGTGGCCCCCGTTTCCTTCCCTTTGTACCTTCTCTATTCCTCTTCACAAAAATATCTTTCAAAAGCATTGCAGGTAACTCTGTTTCCATTTCTTCTCCCATTCATTCTTCAACTGTAGGGCAATTGGATTTCCCTCTCCCACAGAAATTGCCCTTGTTGAGCCAGCTAAGACCTCCTGGGGCCAAATACAGAAGACCTCTGTTTTCATCTTAAGAGTGTTGTTGCAGTCCTGGCATACTCCCTTCTCTACGCTTCTCGGCGATACTCTTGTTTTGCTCCTAATTGGCTGCTCATTCTCAATTTCCCCCTCCCCCTACTTCTTGGTTTCCATCAGACCTCTAAACATAGGGGATCCTCTGATTCCTTAGACTCTTCTCTTTATCTTCTTCTTCCCTTGTTGCTGTTCATTGTTCAGTCTCTCAGTCGTGTCTGACTTTTTGTGATCCCATAGGTTGCAGCATGCCAGCCTTCCCTGTCCTTCACCATCTCCTGGAGCTTGCTCAAACTCATGCCCATTGAGTTGGTGATGCCATACAACCATCTCATCCTCTGTCGTCCCCTTCTCCTCCTGCCTTCAATCTTTCCCAGCATCAGGGTCTTTTCTAATGAGTTGGCTCCTTGCATCAGGTGGCGCTCTCAATTCCCATAGCTTTAAATGCCATCTAATTGCTGATAATTCCAAATGTATATTCCAAATGCAAATTCCAGACTAATAGATCCATATAGTTGAGTCTCAACTGTGTACCTCAAGTTTAACATGTCTACAAAGAAAATATTGATGTATTCCCCCCATACAAAGAGAAATAAGAAAAAAGATGATAAAAGAAGAGGAGGAAATTCCCTGACGGTGCAGGGTATTAGGACTCAGTGCTTCCACTGCAAGGGACATGGGTTTGATCCCTGGTTGAGGAACCACGATCCCACATACTGTGAGGTGTGGCCAAAAAAATAAAAAAGATAAAGAAGAGGAGTAGAAGGAGAAGAAAGGGGAAAGAAAGAAAGGACATATTATATTTTTGCTCCAAGCAAAAATAAGATGCTTCTTACTTCCCATATTCCCATATTTAATCCATCAGTAAATTGTATAGACCAGCTCCAAAACGTGTCTCAAACCCTTCACTTTCTGCTTATCTCCACTGCTACTGCTCTAGATCAGGAAATCGTTCTCTCTGGGTCACTACTACATCCTTCCTGGGTTACTGCCAGTAGTAACCTAGGTTACTACTGTAAGTGAAGTCGCTAAGTCGTGTCCAATTCTTTGTGACCCCATGGACTGTAGCCTGCCAGACTCCTCCATCCATGGGATTTTCCATGCAAGGATACTGGAGTGGGTTGCCATTTCCTTCTCCAGGGGATCTTCCCGACTCAGGGATCAAACCCGGGTCTCCCACATTGCAGGCAGACTCTTTACCATCTGAACCACCAGGGAAGCCTCTGGGTTACTACTGCATCCTTCCAACTGATTTCCTGTCTCTGCTCTTTTATCTGCTCACCTCATTTTCAGAACAACCAAAGGGATCTTTTAAAATCACATATCAGTTCATGTCACTCTCCTATTTAAACTGTTTAGTGGCTTGACCACTTCCCATTGCACTTGGGAGTTCAAACACCTGACCATCTATCACGAGCTCCACGTGGTCTGGCCCTCGCCTAATTCTCTAGCTTCATCCTGTGCCACCTCCCATCCCCATCATCCCCATTCTTCTACACCTTACGGCTTTTATACTTGCTCACTTTCTACCAAGAAAGCCCCCATCTTCTTCCCTCATCTGAACGACAGGCTTCTTTTCATCTTCCAAGTCTCACTTCAGATGTCATCTCACAGAGTCTTGCCAGATTACTTACCCCTTTGAAAGGATCCTTGTCCGTTCATTTTTTCCACAAGGCGTTGTTTGTTTCCTTCCTGGTATGAGCCACAATTCCACCCAGGTCTTTTAGTACATCTGCCTTCTGGACTCTCAGCCCCTGCCTCCCACTCATCTCATCCCTGGTAAGAGGGCTGACAGACTGGTTGGGGTTAGCCACTGGGTGCTGCAGCTGTGCCGCGTCTTCTTCCCTTCTCCTGAAGCTATATATCTGCCTAGGCACCCTTGTCAGGAGTTTCGTAAGACCGGTGTGTGCTGGTTCAGCATAGCCTGTGGCTGAGTGTGAAGTTCAGGCCCAAAGTATTAGGAAACTTGCTCCAAGCATAAGCTAAGCAATGACCACACAGCTCCATCTGTAAGAAGACTAACATTTTGAACTGGGGCCCACTGTCTTTGGAGATCAGGTAAAGAAAAGAGAACATACTATATTCTGTATATACTGACCCATAATAAACACCAATACCTCTTTCCTAAAATTTATGAAAATCTAGGTCTGTGGCTTTGCAATTGTCTTAAGCATGATATCCTTTCTTGTAACCATGTATGTTAGTCCCAATATGTGGGAAAAGAAAAAAAAAAAAAAAAACCTAACAAAATAAATGCAGACATGTCCTGGTTACAGTAGTGATTATATTAACTATCACTTTTATGTAGCAAGTAACAGGAAACTCAACTCAGATTAGCAAGCATTGAGAAAAATTCATTAGGTCACATGACAGAATTTGGGAATTTATATGTATCTGGGAGAAGATGGTCCCAGATTAAATGACTCTGAGGAGTTCTGATTTCTGCCAAGAGCTCTGAGAAGCTCAAGATGGAAAAAGAAATTGTACTTGTGGACATAGGGTGGGAAGGAGAGTCTGGGACGAACTGAGATAATAGCATTGACATATATACATCCACATTCGTGAAATAGATAGCTAGTGGGATGCTGCTGTATAACTTCCAGGGATATCAGCACAGTGCTCTTGAAACCCTTTACCTCAGATTGGGACTTGAACCCTTGTGCTGGGACTGGAACCCAGCCAACACCCACAGCACCTGGTTTCAGGGGCTAATAAAGCTCAGGTTCTTGATGTCTCGTCAATGAAGGAATTCAGTGAGAGACAAAGTGATAGGTAAGAAGTGGATTTATTCAGAGAGAAGCACACTCCACAGACAGATTGTGGGCCATTGCAGAGGGCGATTGTGGCCTTGAAATGTGGCCTGGTTAGTTTTTATAGGCTGGGTAATTTCATATGCTAATGAGTGGGAGGACTATTCCAACTATTTTGGGGAAGGGGTGGAGATTTCCAGGATTTGGGCCACTGCCCACTCCTTAGACTTTTAACAGTGCCTTAGAACTGACTCATTGGAAAAGACCCTGATGCTGGGAAAGATTGAAGACAGGAGGAGAAGGGGACGACAGAGGATGAGATGGTTGGATGGCATCACTGACTCAACACACTTGAGTTTGGGTAAACTCTGGGAGTTGGTGATGGACAGGGAGGCCTGGCGTGCTGCAGTCCATGGGGTCGCAAAGAGTTGGACACGACTGAGCGACTGAACTGAACTGAACTGGAACTGTCGTGGCACCTCTGGGTGTGTCATTCACTTGCTGATTGAGGATCAAGGTTTAGCCTTGTCTGCCATCTTGGCTCCATTTGATTCCGATTGGCTTATGTTGTGTGCTTGGCCTATGCCGTTCTTTCAAAAGTTGCGCCCTGCCCCTTTCCCTCCTGTTACACTCCGTGATGACCTAGAGGGACAGGATGGGGGAAGAGCAGTGGGGGAGGGAGGCTCAAGAGGGAGGTGATATATACCTATTTAGGGCTGATTAACCCTGTTCTTTGACAGAAGCCAGCATAACATGGTAAAGCAACATTATCCTCCAATTAAAAAAAAAAAATTGTACTACAAACAAATAGTGTTGGATCTGTTTTTAAAACACTTCTGCCCTCGTGGACAGAGGAGCCTGGCATTCTACATTCCAGGAAGTTGCAAAGAGTCGGACACAACTTACAACAGAATAACGACAATAGCCATCGTGCTTGCAAGACGGCTACTGGAGATGCTTGGGGCTTGTTCTCGTCATTCATGTCCAAAAGCAAAGGAAGCATCTCTGCCAGCAGCTTCTGCCAAAACATATATTTGAATTTTTTATGTTTTCTTTCTCCCTAGAAGCCTGGGGAAAATCTCCTGGATTGAATTATATGCTCTCTCAGACCAATCAATTCCTACAGAATATGGGATACACTGGCCTAGGTCAATGACCACGTCAGAACCACAGGGCTAAGATGGGATCAATCACCAAACCCTTGTGACTGAAAATGAGTTGGGGGAACTCGCAGTGAGGGGAAGTGTTACCAAAAGCTAGGCCTCTCTGTAAGCTGGTGCTGAATCAAATCTCGGAGATGAAGTTTTTCGTGAAGAAGAATAGTTTGCTTGCTTTGCCAGGCAAAGGGGGACTCACTGGGCTTCTGCCTCAAAAAGCCGTGTGTCTTCACTCCAAAGAACTTGAGGGGTTTATAACAGTGAGTCAACTGTTAACAGGGGTCCCTGACAAGACTAGCACGTGAGCAGGGTCTCAGGCGGTTTCCTCATCTTGAGGAGCTTCTCTGGCCCCTTTAATCTCGGCTCAGCTGGTTTTTTTGCTGCTCCTCCCTTGGTTAGCAACTGTTCAGATCTGCCCTTTGGAACTCAGGGAAGGTCATAATGGCTGGAGTCTTGCCTACAAGAAATGGGGGAAAGAAAGGCCTTCGTGCCTGCGAGCCCCACACTGCCCTGCTCAGTTTCAAAAGGAGGAAGAGCTGTTGAATGGAGACATCCAATCAGTCTGTGTGAGCCTGAGAAACCTGAATAAGTGCAGCCTGATGCACAGCCCCGCTATATGGAATCAGACTCTTATAATTTAAAATCCCATCTGCATCTTTAACAATATTTGTGATCTTCCCTCCCTCTTCTCTCTTAAAAAAAAGGAAATTTATTTACTTATTTATTTTTGGCTGCACTGGGTCTTCGTTGCTTGCTTGGGCTTTCTCTAGTTGCAGCAAGCAGGGGTTACTCCCTAATTGTGGTGTTTGGGCTTCTCATTGCAGAGGCTTCTCTTGTTGCTGAGCATGGGCTGTAGGGCACGCAGGCTCAGCAGTTGTGGTGCATGGTCTTAGCTGCCCCAGGGCATGTGGGATCTTCCTGGACCGGGGATCAAACCCATGTCCCCTGCATTGGCAGGTGGATTCTTAACAACTGGACCATCAGGGAAGCCCCCTCCTCCTCTCTTTCTTTCTCCCTCCCTCTCTATTTTTCTCTCTTTCTATTAGATTGGCCGGGATAGTTAAATATCTGTGTTCATAGAGTTGCCTTACTTATAAGACCTTATAGGAGCTTTCAGAAGACCTTAAAGTTTGAGAAAATATGTACAAGAGATGGGGAGAAAAAAAGGCCCTCTTCACAGAACAAATATAAAAGACTAACCACAGAGCTTATCAGCAATGCTAGGATGCTAAAGTGCCAAATGACCAAAAGCTTAGAAAAACAAATGCTAGACACCAAGGTCTTCAATTAGAGGAGGGGAGATACAGGAAGAATAACCAATGGGTAAGTGGGCACAAATTGCTTCAAGGGAATTCGTTTTCAGATAAGCTTTCCTAGAATGGATTGACCCAAGAAAGTTCCTGTGTCCAGACTTCAGGCTGTTTCTCCTTTCCCATCTCTTCTGCTCAATTTCTTTTATCAATTGATCATAGAAAGACATACCTCACACTCACCCCAAACCTACTAAGGCATTGTTATTGTTGTTCAGTCACCAAGTCGTGTTTCTTTGCAACCCCAGGGACTGCAGCACACCAAGCTTCCCTGTCCTTCACTAGCTTCCAGAGTTTGCTTAAACTCATGTCCATTGAGTTAGTGATGCCATCAAATCATCTTATCCTCTGTCACCCCCTTCTCCTCTTGCCCTCAGTCTTTCCCAGGATCAGGTGACCAAAGTATTGGAGCTTCAGCTTCAGCACCAGTCCTTCCAATGAATATTCAGGGTTGATTTCCTTTAGGATTGACTAGTGTGATCTCCTTGCAGTCCAAGGGACTGTCTAGAGTCTTCTCCAGCACCACAGTTCGAAAGCATAAATTCTTGGGATCTCAGCCTTCTTTATGGTCTGACTCTCACATCTGTACATGACTACAGGAAAAACCATACCTTTGACTATATGGGCCTTTGCCGGCAAAGTGATGTCTCTGCTTTTTAATACGCTGTCTAGGCATTGCCTGGAGTGTAAAAGCCTCTAGGGTGCTGAAGAAAGGAGAGTCGAATGACTCTAATAATAGGGTACTTAATCCTTTGCTACTCAAGTGGACTACAATTCTCTGCTTTCCACAAAGAGGAAGGACACCTAATTAAGTTGTCGAGATGACAGATTACTAAAAATAATCTTGATGATGTATTACCATGTAATTTGGGGTATATAACTGAGAAGAATCCAAAGAATTGAGTCCTGTTCTATAATAAAACTCTATCGCTCCCATTTACTTATTTGGGTGAAACCCTTCTTAGCAACTATCTGCCAAACCAAACATTCAGCATTGATGCTGACTCCTGTATATTTATCCCTGGATACATGGGGGAGAAAGGCTTTACTTGTCTCATGAAGAGCTGGAATTCCATTGCAATTTTACATTTTAGGTTTACTAATGGTTCATCAATATTTGCAATATATTTATGCTGTTCTGAGAAATTGTGTAGAGGTTTCTAACACTCAGAATCTTATGATCACATAGAAATTTTAAATTATTCCCATTTTTTCCATGTTTCCATGTTTTTAACATGCATAGAAGTATGTTATTCATGAAATACTTTAAAGTATAAAATATATTAGGAAATAGAATGGAAATACAATATCAAGAAGAAAAACAAACAAAGAAAATTTCTGATAGGTTAAGAAGAACTTATTTATGTGTATCTTAAAAGTATGATGGGGCATCAAATTGTTGTATCATTTGCAGGAGAAGAAGGGGACAACAGAGGACAAGATGGTTGGATGGCATCACCAATTCAATGGACATGAGTCTGAGCAAACTCCGGGAGCTGAAGGACAGGGAGGCCTGGCCCGCTCCAGTCCATGGGGTTGCAAAGAGTCAGACATGTCTGAGCGACTGAACAACAGCAACAAATAAGAACTTATTTATGTGTATTTTAAAAGTATGATGGGTCATCAAATTGCTATATTATTTAGATTCAACTGGATAGATATTAAATAGTGATGTGATAGTTTATTTTTAAATGTCATTATTTATAGTGTGCTGGGACATATATATATATATATATATTTGTACATATATATTTGTAGCTCGATATGGTAAAAATTCTAGGCATCAACTTAAAAATGTGGTGAGGAATGTATTGCATCTTAAAATATTTTAGGAGTACTTTAGTGAACACATCCAGAAACAACAAAAGGAGAAAATTATGTTAGATAAGAAAATGATGAAGGGAAGAACAGGCCTGCTATTGAGACCGATTGCACAATGAAATATGATGACAAAGGACCTGTCTCTTCACATTTCTTTCGTGTCCTTTATCAGAGAGAAAGATCTAACAAGAATGATGGAATGGACGTTGGTAAAGAGGAAGAGACGCCCAAGATGGAAAAAGAAGGGGTTCCCTGGTGATCCAGTGGCTAAGAATCCGCCTTGTAATTCAGGGGACACAGGATCAGTCCCTGGGCCAGGATGATCCCTCATGCCACGGAGCAACTTAGCCTGTGCGCCACAGCTACTGAAGCCCGCATGCCCTAGAGCCCATGCCTGGCAACAAGAAGAGCCGCCACAGTGAGAGTCCTGTGCTCTGCAAATGGAGAGTAGCTCCTGCTCCCTGTGGCTAGAGAAAGCCCACATAGCAGTGAAGACCCAGCACAGCCAAAAGCAAGTAAACACATAGTTTTTAAAAAGATGGGGGAAAAAAGCTGTAGCAGTGTACCCATTTCCTTTGGAAGCCAGCAGAAGTAACAAGCATTTGAGTCAGCCAGAACTGACTCAGAGTTCTGATTCTGCCAGTATTATTGACATGACCATGGCAAAATGCTTAAGCCACCTCATCTGTATAATGGGCATAGAATGATTTACCACACAGGGTTCAGTTTCACACATTTCAATGTAAAGTGCTTTGCACAGAGTCAAGCATGCGTGCACACATGCTAAGTCGCTCAGTGTCCAGCTCTTTGGGACCCTATGGACTGCAGCCCGACAGGCTCCTCTATCCATGGGATTCTCCAGACAGGGATACTGGAGTGGGTTGCCATGCTGACCCTCGTCTCTTACAGGGTTGTGAGAGGCCGGGTTACAGGTTCTCTAGCTGCAGGGAGCGGGAGCAACTCTCTAGTCGCAGTGTGCAGGCTTCTCACTGTGGCGGCTTCTCTTGTTGCCAGGCATGGGCTCGAGGGCATGCGGGCTTCAGGAGTTGTGGCGCACAGGCTAAGATCAAACCCGCGTCTCTTACATCTCCTGTGTTGGCAGGTGGGTTCTTTATGCTAGCACCACAAGCGAAGCCAGAGTCAAACATAGCCATACATAAATAGTGGCTATTTTAACTACCATGTAACTATGGCCCTTGGGCAACTTATCTGCCATGAGCCTCACTTTCCTCCTCCATAACACAGGAATAATAACATCTACCTCTTAGGACTGCCATGAGGATTAGGTGGATAATAAACCTGAGGGCACTTATAGCACAAAGAAGGCATTCAATAAATATTAGTTCTTTCCCCACTCCTTCCTTCTATAGCTTCCTATCGATTCAAGCAATTCTATGGTATCCCTGATGGGGTGTGATGAACAAGAGTCTAATTCCAAATACCCACGTATAGATGAGTATATTACTTTTATTGTGTCTATTAATAAACAGACTAAATCTGAAGTGATTCTTTTTTCTTGCTAAGAGACACAGGTCTCATATTACAGATGACTCTATCCTTGTGGATATGACCTTTCTGCTTTACTAGCAAATCTCATTAATGACAAAATTATTTTCCTGAAATTGTGGAAGACAAATATATTGCCGACCTATGACCACGTAATCAATCCTCTCGCAAAGAGGCTTGCGCATGTGCGCTCGGTCATGTAGGACTCTGCAACCCCACAGACTGTATTCACAAAGAGGACCACCTCACAAAGAAAAATTTCTTCAAAGTGTTTCCTATTCTCTTCTGAGTGAGATGACAAGCACGTATTAATCTGTGGGAATAAATATACTGTTGATTAGTGTCTTTCACTTGTTTTAAATGGCACCTAGTATGCCCTCTCTTTGCAGCTTTGGGTACAAAACAAAGCCTGGATGAGCCAGGATGCCTGGGTCGGGGAGGCGCTGGGGCAGAGTTAGGGAGCCAAGTTGCATTGAACAGGCAGGAAATATGTGTAAAGCCACTTGCCCTATTTTAACCTGTGGGATAATGTCCATTTGGTTCTTCTCAGAAATAGTCTGTCCTAGTTGAAGAGGGAGGTTTAATGACTCTAAATAGTAATTCAAGTGCATAGGGAGGCCCTGCATCAGTCAGGATCCCAGCCAGAAACAGATGGCACACGCCAAAGAAATGAAAGAAGTATCATTGACCCTGGGTAGCGGGTATGCGGGCATCCATTACACTAATTTCTCTTTTTTCGTCTGTGTTTGAAATAGTCTATCTTAAGATATATGAAAATGGAAGCATGGAAAAGAGGGTCTTGTTCAGCCACTCACTTGCGTCCAGCTCTTTTGCTGGACTGAAGCCGGCCAGGCGCCTTTGTCCGTGTGATTTCCCAGGCAAGAATACTGGAGTGGGTTGCCGTTTCCATCTCCAGGGGCTCTTCCCGATGCAGGGATCGAATCCCCGTCTCCTACATTGGCAGGCGGATTCTTTATGTCTGAGCTACCAGGGAAGGACTAGTGAAAGTGATTTACATTTAAAGGCCTGGGCAGAGGATAACGGAAAATCAGGGAAGGTGGTATCTCCTTCCCCACCGCCCCCCTGCCACCAGACTGGCAGTAGTGGCAGGTACTACCAGCAGCGGGCTTGAAGGTGCAAGGGAAAGGGATCATCTCTGGGCACCCAGGGAGGCCTGTGGCAGGGAAGGGCCACCATCAGGAACTGCAGCCTTGGGTGGAAGAATCATTAACTATGACCCAGTACATAAATTTGTGAAGCCCAGTGCAAACTGAAAAATCAAAACAAAACAAAAAAAGTAATTGAAGATCTTGAAATCTAAAACTTTAGCTTTTCTTTCACCATCTCTCATTCCCTTTCACTTGATGGGTCATGTTTTAAATTTTTTTCTATTTCACACCATTTTAAATAAAGAAAACATTAAAAGTTTAAGTGATTAGTACAAACTTTACCACTTACATTGTGCAGCGTCAATTTTAAATGCAGTATAAGAGCATTTAACTTGGATGAAGAATCACAAAATGATACAATTTGTATTTCATAATCCATACATAACATTGGCAGTGGATTCAAACGTTCTGACTCGGCTCTTGGCGCCAGATTCCTCTGTCCATGGGATTATCTAGACAAGAATACTGGAGTGGTTTGCCAATTCCTTCCCCAGGGGATCTTCCCAACCCAGGGGTCAAACCCGGGTCTCCCACATTGCAGGCAGATTTTTTACCATCTGAGCCACCAGGGAAGCCCAGGCAGCTTGCTCTCAAATCCCTTTTCAGCAAACTTGGTTCCTTTTCAGTTCCGATAAAACAGAAAGGACCAGGCAGGCCCCAGGTGTGACTCCACACTTTTGTGGGCCCCGATCCTGATGCAATTTTGTGAGCCCTCTATAAAACAAAAAAACAAATAAAGCAGAATCACAAATATAAATTTGGTACAAAGCTGGCTATTTACTTAGAATGAGAAATCACAGTAAAATCCTGGAGCTTAGGAAATTCAAGTACCTTTCTTCTGAGGTCTCTAGGGAACTATACCTTCAGAGATATCCTTCTTGATTGCACCAGCTTTCCCTCCCCACCTGGAACCCTCTACAACTCCAAGCAACTCCCACCACTCTCAGGGGCCTGGGATGTGAGGAGTCCTGAGGTTTAAATGTTATTAGCTTTATGGTAAATTTCTCTGTAGGCCCTGAAACTTAGAACATAGAATTAAATGACTGTAGAGTAGCAAGCAGGCTTCCTCCAGGGCTCAGTGGGGAAAGAATCTGCCTGCAATGCAAAAGACACAAGAAACAGGGGTTCAATCCCTGTGCTGGCAAGATCCCCTGGAGGAGGGCACAGCAGCCTACTCCCATATTCTTGCCTGGAGAATCCCATGGACAGAGGAGCCTGGTGGGCTACAGTCCATGGGGTCGCAAAGAGTCAGTCACGACTGAAGCGACTGAGCATGAGCGTGAGAGCAGCAAGCATCTGCAAGCAGGTGGAAAGGGCAGGCCCTCGAGCTGTGGTGTGACCCCTTCCCCACCGCACACAGCACGGGCAGCGGGCCCCTGTGTGGGGCTCCTCGGCTCTACTGCTGTTTCACTGTAGTTAGGAAATCCCATCGAGGCTTAGGTACATTATGTAGGGAACTGAGAAGGTAGGGGACAGTTGTGGCCACTCCTCAGCCTCCGTGGTGTCTCGTCTACCCTCTGCACTGTTCTCTGACCAGGGTGGAATAAGCCACAGGGAAAATGGCCTTAAGGAACTCACTGTTTTCAATCACCTTCAAATTCTTTTTCTTTTTTTTTTTTTAGCTGCTCTACACAGCACGTGAGATCTTAGTTCCCCGACCAGGGATCATGGAAGCTCGAGTCTTAACCACTGGACCACCAGGGAAGCCCCAGTCACCTGCAAGTTCTGACCAGACTTCGTTGCCCTGGCCTAAGCAACAGGTTCCTCTGTAGACAGAAAATACTACTGGGCTTTCTTCATAGTAGCTGAAGCAATGGCGGAGGCAATTTAGATTCAGAAAGAAGATTCGGGTCAGTTTGCTGGAAACGCTGCCCTCAATGGGGCTGTGGGGCCAGGGCTTGGGAGAAGCCCATGGGAAGAGGGAAAGGGGTAGATGAGGCCAGAAGAAGGGAAGTCATGGGCAAACGCAGGGAAATGGAAACATGCTGAAGAAAGATTTCAAATGTTACTAAAACCCTGGTGTTGGTGAGCTATTTGCTTTTGATAAGTAAGGTTGTTCTTGTTGTTCAGTTGCTAAGTTGTGTCCATCTCTTTGTGATCCCAGGGATCAAACCTGGGTCTCCTGCATTGCAGGAGAATTCTTTACCATCTGAGCCACCAGGGAAGCTGCTGAGTACAGGGAAGACTGCTAATATCTGAACTAAGAATATGTGCTTAACATGAGAGTATTTGGTCTAAATAAGATGGAAGAAGGTAGTGCTTAAGTGCTGGGTTCAAATTTTAATGTTTAATAGCTATGAGACTTCGATCAAGAAACTCATTATTTTTATGCCTCAGTTTTGTCATATGAAGCTCTTGTGTTGTGTGAGAATTAGAGAAGTTAATAGTTATAAACCACTTATAATAGGTGTTAGTAAAGGTGAGATAATAGAAAATATACATATACTGGCCTCTACCCCTAGTCCCTGGTACAGAGCTCCTAAAACCCTTTTAATTTCCTAAGTGGTAAGAGCTCTAGGAGCATCTTTTGTTCTACTATTTGGTCTTTGACCCTAGTTCCTGACACCAATCTCCTAAATCCTTTGGAATTTCCTGAGGGATAACAATATCTTTGTTCTAATAAGGTGATTCTTGGTGGGCTCTCAAATGGGGGCTGGTCACCAAAAAAGGCCAAGCCATGATTAGAAGTGTGGTGTTTTCAACCCACATCCCATTCTCTAGAGGAGGGAAAAGGGCTGGAAATGGAGTTAAAGATCCTTCATGCCTACATGATGAAGCCTAAAAAAAAAAAAAAAAAAAAATCCCTGAGGTATGGAGTTCTAGGAGCTTCTAGTGTAGGTTGTGGAAGACGTGGAGGTGCTGGGACAGTGAGCGTGGAAGCTATGCACCGCTTCCCACATTCTTTGCCCTTCAGATCTCTTCTATCTGGATGTTCAGCAGTATCCTTTATCATGCCCTTTAATAAACTGGTAAACGTGTTTTCCCAAGTTCTGTCAGCCATTCTAGAAAATAATCAAATCCAAAGGGGAGGAGTTCTTGAGAACATTTGATTCGTAGCCAAGTTAGACGCAGGCTGTGGGTTACCTGAGGGCTTACTGTCAGGGGAAACACACTGACCAGAACTGCCCACCTGGCCAGGCACCACAGTCACGATTTGCATGAGTTATTTTATGATAGGAGGTCCCAGTAAGGAACACGAAACTGACAAGCCACGCCCAACCGGAAGAATTCGGGAACGGTCCAAAGGAGATCCCACATCTCCTACCACCTCCCACAGTCCTTGATGGAATCCATCTTGCCTGAGCATTGCCTCCACCACAGGAAGGGCCCTGAGTCAGAATGATTGGCCAGAGACAGCCAGAAACCAATCCCATCACCATAAAGCCCACGAGCCACATGGCAGAGTCGTTCTCCTGGGTTCTCGTACCCTGCTCCTCTCCTTCTAGGCACTCCTTTCCAATAAAGTCTCTCGCTTTCTCAGCATGTCTCTCCCCACACAACTCATTTCCAAGTGTTAGACGAGAGAGTACTCTCGGGCCCTGGAAGGGATCCCCCTTCCTGCAACAATACTACTTGTGAGTGGCATCTAAAGTGGTGGAGGGCAGGGGCAGTCCTGTAGGACTGAGCCTTTAACATGTGGGATCTGGTGCTATCTCCAAGCAGACGGTGTCAGAATTGAGTTAAATTGTAGGACATGAAGCTGGTGTCGCAGGACTGCATATTGTGGGGAAAAAACCACACAGCTGGTGTCAGAAGTGTGGTGAGTGTGGTAGTAATGTCAGAGTAAAAGAGATACACAGGGGCAGTTTAGGTTTTCTCTACACAATTAGTGCCTGGTAAAAGTAAGACAGTATTATTATGAAATGACTCCAAATAAAGCATTTAGACACAACGTTTGCAGCTGTAACATTTCAGCAACCGATGAAGAATAAGATCCATGCATTTTCACTACATATAATTTTATAAAAATTATCATTTTGAGTGAATGGATTTTTCCATGTTTAATCTCTAGCCAAAGGTAAGTACTGTGAAGTACTGTGAAGTTTTCATTAACAAAACACAATCACTTCAGAATTTTTCTTACCAAAAAGCAGAGGTACAGTTTACCATTTTTTTGCTTTACAGATAAATTGTCCTACTCCACAATCCCCAGACATTGACGAAAGATTTTGTTTTCTCTTTAACCTTGGTTCATTTACACACTAACCTGAGGAGATTAGATGGAATACCAGATCCCACTGGGCAAAAGCTAGGAGGGGCTCTTTTCTCATTAAAGGCAACTTCAGATTAGAATCAAGTTTGAATAAAATAAACAGTTTAGAAAAAATTAGGGCAGCTTGATCATCAGTCTTTCTTGCTTCTAGACATCAAGCTGAAATAAAACTGTAAGAGCCAGACTTTCTGGATTCCTGTTGTTGACTTAAAAAATACTCACAACCTTGAAGTTGAGAAAGAAAGAAAGAAAGTGAAGTCGCTCAGTCGTGTCCGACTCTTTGCGATGCTATGGACTGTAGCCTACCAGGCTCCTCTGTCCATGGGATTTTCCAGGCAATAGTCCTGGAGTGCAATTGTGCGGTAGTTTTTGTGTGGTAGTTTGAGCATTCTTTGGCATTGCCTTTCTTTGGGATTGGAATGAAAACTAACCTTTTCCAGTCCTGTGGCCACTGCTGAGTTTTCCAAATTTGCTGGCATATTGAGTATAGCACTTTCACAGCATCATCTTTCAGGATTTGGAATAGCTCAACTGGAATTCCATCACCTCCACTAGCTTTGTTCATAGTGATGCTTTCTAAGGCCCACTTGACTTCACATTCCAAGATGTCTGGCTCTAGGTCAGTGATCACACCATCGTGATCATCTGGGTCGTGAAGATCTTTTTTGTACAGTTCTTCTGTGTATTCTTGCCATCTCTTCTTAATATCTTCTGCTTCTGTTAGGTCCATACCATTTCTGTCCTTTATCGAGCCCATCTTTGCATGAAATGTTCCTTTGGTATCTCTGATTTTCTTGAAGAGATCTCTAGTCTTTCCCATTCTGTTGTTTTCCTCTATTTCTTTGCATTGATCGCTGAAGAAGGCTTTCTTATCTCTCCTTGCTATTCTTTGGAACTCTGCATTCAGATGTTTATATCTTTCCTTTTCTCCTTTGCTTTTCGCTTCTCTTCTTTTCACAGCTATTTGTAAGGCCTCCCCAGACAGCCAGTTTGCTTTTTTGCATTTCTTTTCCACAGGGATGGTCTTGATCCCTGTCTCCTGTACAATGTCACAAACCTCATTCCATAGCTCATCAGGCACTCTATCTATCAGATCTAGGCCTTTAAATCTATTTCTCACTTCCACTGTATAATCATAAGGGATTTGATTTAGGTCATACCTGAATGGTCTAGTGGTTTTCCCTACTTTCTTCAATTTAAGTCTGAATTTGGCAATAAGGAGTTGATGGTCTGAGCCACAGTCAGCTCCCGGTCTTGTTTTTGCTGACTGTATAGAGCTTCTCCATCTTGGCTGCAAAGAATATAATCAATCTGATTTCTTCAGCAATATGTGAACCATGAACTTCCTGATATTCAAGCTGGTTTTAGAAAAGGCAGAGGAACCAGAGATCAAATTGCCAACATCCGCTGGATCATGGAAAAAGCAAGAGAGTTCCAGAAAAACATCTATTTCTGCTTTATTGACTATGCCACAGCCTTTGACTGTGTGGATCACAATAAACTGTGGAAAATTCTTCAAGAGATGGGAATACCAGACCACCTGACCTGCCTCTTGATAAATCTGTATGCAGGTCAGGAAGCAACAGTTAGAACTGGACATGGAACAACAGACTGGTTCCAAATAGGAAAAGGAGTACGTCAAGGCTGTATATTGTCACCCTGTTTATTTAACTTATATGCAGAGTACATCATGAGAAACGCTGGACTGGAAGAAACACAAGCTGGAATCAAGATTGCCAGGAGAAATATCAATAACCTCAGATATGCAGATGACACCATCCTTATGGCAGAAAGTGAAGAGGAACTCAAAAGCCTCTTGATGAAAGTGAAAGAGGAGAGTGAAAAAGTTGGCTTAAAGCTCAACGTTCAGAACACGAAGATCATGGCCTCTGGTCCCATCACTTCATGGCAAATAGATGGGGAAACAGTGTCAGACTTTATTTTTCTGGGCTCCAAAATCACTGCAGATGGTGCCCGCAGACATGAAATTAAAAGACGCTTACTCCTGGAAGGAAAGTTATGACCAACCTAGATAGCATATTCAAAAGCAGAGACATTACTTTGCCAACAAAAGTTCATCTAGTCAAGGCTATGGTTTTTCCTGTGGTCATGTATGGATGTGAGAGTTGGACTGTGAAGAAGGCTGAGCGCTGAAGAATTGATGCTTTTGAACTGTGGTGTTGGAGAAGACTCTTGAGAGTCCCTTGGACTGCAAGGAGATCCAACTAGTCCATTCTGAAGGAGATCAGCCCTGGGATTTCTTTGGAAGGACTGATGCTAAAGCTGAAACTCCAGCACTTTGGCCACCTTATGCAAAGAGTTGATTCATTGGAAAAGATTCTGATGCTGGGAGGGATTGGGGGCAAGAGGAGAAGGGGACGACAGAGGATGAGATGGCTGGATGACACCACTGACTCGATGGACATGAGTCTGAGTGAACTCCGGGAGTTGGTGATGGACAGGGAGGCCTGGCGTGCTGCGATTCATGGGGTTCCAAAGAGTCAGACACAACTGAGCGACTGATCTGAGTCCTGGAGTGGATTGCCATTTCCTTCTCCAGGGCATCTTCCTAACCCAGGGATTGAACCTGGGTCTCCTGCATTGTAGACAGACGCTTTACCATCTGAGCCACCAGGGTGCCTCTCTGAAGTCGAGAGTTATGCTTTATTTGGTGGGAACTTTCAGGACTTCAAGAGCAGGAGGCAGCGTCTCAAGCAACCTTGACAGAACTGCTCCAAGATTGGGCAGGGGGGTGGGGTAGGGAGCCAGGTTAGATAGAAATTTTACCAAAAAGATCAGGTAGCCTGATCATCCAAAGATTACTGTTAATTAAAGAAAACCAAATAATCCAAGTTAAGGAATTTAGTGCTGTTCTCTGTTTGGGAAGATACAGGAGTCCAGGCTCCCTGAAATCATTCCGTTGGTATGCAGCTCAGCTGTCTGGGGCCAGGATCCCGTGTTTCCACATCCTGAGTTTCCTCAGGGCTCAGCGTGGGGAGTGGCTGCATTCTGATGGCTGCTAGAGGGCAGGTATTCTTTCCATCCTGAGTTTCCTCAGGGCTCACCGGCTCACCACTGTGGTGGCTGCAACTGCCGATGACTGTGACATCTTTGTTTACTGATAGGACAGGAAACATTCCATTTCTCACTGTGTATATCCAAGCAAGACCATCACAGAACCTCTCTGACTTCCTTATCCTCATCCATGGGAGAATCACGTGGGAAGTGCTGCCCAGCACCACTCCTAAGGTTCTCGTGAGGATTTTTTTTTTTTTTAATGTTATTGTTTAAAAAAAAAAAAATCCCAAAAAACAAAAGCGCTCTACAAATGCAAAAAGAATTTACTCAAATGACTTTCTTCTTCCCACTTTCTTTTTTGCACGTCGTTCAACAGCAGGTAGGCTGGCTTATCTGCTAGAAGCAACAGCCCTGAATTAAACTGATTCACATCTTTGGAGTGCTCTTACCAGTATCTGTAAGGAAAAAAAATCATACTTGATTAACCAACTAGTGTTCTCTAGTGTTTGTTATAAATAAATGTAAGTAAATGGTGCCTGGTCAATAACAGGTACTCAATAAATATTTGTTGAATGAATTTGCAAGTTCTATAATTTAAAACATTTGACACAATTCTACTTCTAAGGCTACTAAAAGTCAAAACAATAGTTAAAACAACTCAATTACTAAGGAAACATAATTTTCTTCTAGTAAGAGTTGAATAATAAGAATCAGAGGCCCATGGGAAATGCTGTTCTCTTGGCAGACTCAGCCATGGTGACTATCTGGCATGAATGCATAACATCAACACTATTTAGAATTTCTATTAAAAAAAAAGAGTTCACAATAAAAGTAAAAAATTGAAGATGGTATTAAACTCTTAATCAAGTCATAGTACAGAATAATGTTAGTCAAAAAAAAAAATTGCATGTGGGTTTCATAAACTCTGAGTAAGAAGGACATTTGCAATGTGAACAGTGAACCCCGGCAGGGAATGAGAAAGGAGAAAAGGGTTTAAAGCATCATTATAGATTCAAGATATTGGCAACTGTTGTCTACAATTCATAGAGAAAGCTGAGAAAGTGAAAAAGGGATTTTTTTTGTGTGTTTTGTTTCTTTTTTTTTTAACATTATATTAGCAGAGACCATCTTTTACCATCTGTTTTTCTTCAACATTTATCTCAACATTTTGTAACTATTTGTTAGCATTTTTTATTTCTTTAAACAGTTTAACTGAGCTACACTTCTCACATACTGTGTAATTCACCCAAGTAGAGTATACAATTCAAGATTTTTAGAATATTCACAAGATTGTTACAACCGTTACCACCATTTAATTCCAGAACATTTTCATCACCTCTAAAAGAAGCCCTTGCCTATTAGCAGTTACCCCTCATTTCCCATCCTTCTCCTAGGAAAACCACTAACTTACTCTCCTTACGTCTATAAATTTGCCTGTTCTGGACATTTCACACAAGGGAATCGTGTACTATGTGGTCTTCTGTGACTGGCTTCTGTCACTTACCTAGTGTTTTCAAGGTTCATTTTACTGCAGCATGCATCTATGTTTCACTTCTCTTTGTTGCTGAGTAATATTCCAACGTGTGGCTACACCACATTTTATTAATTCTTTCATCAAGCGATGGACATTTGGGTGCTTTTCATTTCAGGGCTATTTTGAATAATGCTGCTATGAACACTCATGTGCAAGTTCTTGTGTGGACATACATACCCATTTCTCCTGAGTGTATATCTTCTGGGGAGAGGGTGCTATGCCGGGTCTTGGCTGCAGCACGTGAGATCTAGTTTCTTTTGTGTGTGTGTGAGGGGATCTAGTTTCTTGAACAGGGGTCAAACCCAGGCCCCCGCATTGGGAGCATGTGTCTTAGCCACTGGGCCACCAGGGAAGTCCCATCCTGAATACATATCTAGGAGTGGAATGGCTGGGCCAAATAGTAGCACTTGCAACCTTTTAAATAAACTTTTAAAAACTTAAAATATAATTCACATACCATAAAACCCACCATTTTAAAGTGTGCACTTTCCTGGGTTTTAGTATCCACACAAGGCTAAGCAACCATCATCAACATCTAATTCTAGAAGAATTTCATAACCTCAAATAGAAACCCTGCACCCTTTACCCTTGAATTATGGTTGGATCAGTAAGCCTACATGCCTCTGCTCTTTCTTTTGCCTTGGGAAAATGATTTAAAACACATTGTCATTTTTATTAAAATTGAAATTTCAAGTGGTTATTGGAGAAATAAGCATATTGACTTTCTAAAATAATGGACTTACTGAGATGTAACTCACATACCATAAAATTCACCCGCTTAAAACTGTACAATTTAGTGGCTTATAGCAGTTTCACAAAGTTGTGCAATCATTACCACTGACTAATTCCAGAACATTTTCATCATGCCCAAAAGAAATCTCTACCCTTTAGCGGTCATTCCCCATTCTCCCCTCCCCCTAGCTTCTGGCAACCACTAATTTACTCTCTGTCTCTGTAGATTTTCCTATTCTGGACTATGGTTAACTTTTTGAAGTGTAAAAAAGAATTCTTTACACCTACATAAAACATTTGGCTACACACACCATGTATATTCACACATGCACCCACCCACACACACACACACTTATTGGTTTTTGTCATTACTGGCATGTTTATATATCCATGACACTTTGTTGTACTCACAGATGAGTTTGGTACCTGATAAAATACCAAAGTGGGGAAAATAAGATAAAATTTTTAGTATGATATGATAAAACATATGATAAATTATTGGTATCCTCAATAGAGAGGTTTATTCATCTCCCAAGTGACCATATAACTACAGACTAAAATAACTTGAAAAAAATTTATTTTGGCCTCACCACACAGCTTATGAAGTCTTAGTTCTCTGACTGGGGATTGAACTCACACTTTCTGTACTGGAAGCATGAGTCTTCACTACCGGACCATCAGGGAAGTCTCTAAAACAACATAATTTTTAATCAAAAATTTCTCTTCTGAAAGAGGATCTAAATACTGTCGACTAAAAAAATATTCACAGTCTAAACGTTGAGTTATGTTTTATTAGGTGGAAATTTTTAGGACTTAAGCCCAGGAGGCAGAATTTCAATTAACCATGAGAGAACTGCTCTGAGGAGGTGAGGGGAAGAAATAGGTTATACAGAAGTTTTGAAGCAAAGGGTGGGTAGTCTAAACACCAGATATCTCAAGTTAAGGAATTTAGCACTTTTCTATGCATGGAAAGGTGCATACATACAAAGGGCTCACTGAAATCAATCCTTTGGTATGCAGGTCCTCTGTCTGGGGGCAGTATCCCCTGTTTCCACATCCCGAGTTTCCTCAGGGCTCAGCGTGGGGAGTGGCTGCAGTCTGGTGGCTGCTACAGAGCACATAATCCTTCCTTCCTGAGTGCTCTCAGGGCTCACCAGCTCAAAGTGGAGGGCTGTAATCGCCCTTGTTTACTAATATGGCAGGAAATATGCCATTTCTCAACACTATCAGTTCAGTTCAGTCGCTCAGTCATGTCCAATCTTTGCAACCCCACGAATCGCAGCACGCCTGGTCTCCCAGTCCATCACCAAATCCCAGAGCTAACTCAAACTCATGTCACTCGAGTCGGTGATGCCATTCAGCCATCTCATCCTCTGTCGTCCCCTTCTCCTCCTGCCCTCAATACCTCCCAGCATCAGGGTCTTTTCCAATGAGTCAACTCTTCACATGAGGTGGCCAAAGTATTGGAGTTTCAGCTTCAGCATCAGTCCTTCCAATGAACACCCAGGACTGATCTCCTTTAGGATGGACTGGTTGGATCTCCTTGCAGTCCAAGGGACTCTCAAGAGTCTTCTCCAACACCACACTTCAAAAGCATCAATTCTTCGGCATTCAGCTTTCTTCACAGTCCAACTCTTAAATCCATACATGACCGCTGGAAAAACCATAGCCTTGACTAGACGGACCTTTGTTAGCAAAGTAATGTCTCTGCTTTTGAATATGCTATCTAGGTTGGTCATAACTTTCCTTTCAAGGAGCAAGCGTCTTTTAATTTCATGGCTGCAGTCACCATCTGCAGTGATTTTGGAGCCCCCCAAAATAAAGTCTGACAAAGTTTCCACTGTTTCCCCATCTATTTGCCATGAAGTGATGGGACTGGATGCCATGATCTTCGTTTTCTGAATGTTGAGCTTTAAGCCAACTTTTTCACTCTCCTCTTTCACTTTCATCAAGAGGCTTTTTAGTTCCTCTTCACTTTCTGCCGTAAGGGTGGTGTCATCTGCATATCTGAGGTTATTGAAATTTCTTCACGCAATCTTATTTCAGCTTGTGCTTCTTCCAGCCCAGCATTTCTCATGATGTACTCTGCATATAAGTTAAATAAACAGGGTGACAATATACAGCCTTGACGTACTCCTTTTCCTATTTGGAACCAGTCTGTTGTTCCATGTCCAGTTCTAACTGTTGCTTCCTGACCTGCATACAAATTTCTCCAGAGGCAGATCAGGTGGTCTGGTATTCCCATCTCTTGAAGAATTTTCCACATTTGATTGTGATCCACACAGTCAAAGGCTTTGGCATAGTCAATAAAGCAGAAATAGATGTTTTTCTGAAACTCTCTTGCTTTTTCGATGATCCAACGGATGTTTGCAATTTGATCTCTGGTTTCTCTGCCTTTTCTAAATCCATCTTGAACATCTGGAAGTTCACAGTTCACACATTGCTGACCTGGCTTGGAGAATTTTGAGCATTACTTTACTAGGGTGTGAGATGAGTGCAATTGTGCGGTAGTTTGAGCATTCTTTGGCATTGCCTTTCTTTGGGATTGGAATGAAAACTAACCTTTTCCAGTCCTGTGGCCACTGCTGAGTTGTCCAAATTTGCTGGCATATTGAGTGTAGCACTTTCACAGCATCATCCTAAAGGATTTGAAATAGCTCCACTGGAATTCCATCACCTCCACTAGCTTTGTTTGTAGTGCTGTTTCTATGGCCCACTTGACTTCACATTCCAAGATGTCTGGCTCTAGGTGAATGATCACACCATCGTGATTATCTGGGTTGTAAAGATCTTTTCTGTGTAGTTCTTCTGTGTATTCTTGCCACCTCTTCTTAATATCTTCTGCTTCTGGTAGGTCCATACCATTTCTGTGCTTTATTGAGCCCATCTTTGCATGAAATGTTCCCTTGGTATCCCTAATTTTCTTGAAGAGATTTCTAGTCTTTCCCATTCTATTGTTTTGATCCCAAAAAGAAAAAGCAATACAATAGAGCAAAGATAGTCACTTCAACAACTAGTTATCCACACATCAAAAAAAAAAAAAAATCAAGACATGGACTTTAGACTCTTCTCAAAGATTAATTCAAAATGGATCATAGACCTAAACATAAACACTAAATTATAAGCTGCTATAAGATAACATACCGGAAAACCTATATGACTTTTCAGATATACCAAAGGCACAACCCAGTAAAGAAATAACTAATAAACTGGATTTCATTAAAATTAAACATGTCTGCTCTGTGAAAAATGATGTCAAGAGAACGAGAAACAAGCCACAAATGGGAGAAAATACTTTTAAAAGACACACCTGATCAAGAGCTGTTATACAAAATATACAGAGGACACGTGAAATACAATAATAAGGAAACAAACAACTCAGAAAATGGGCCAAAGAATTAAGCAGACACCTTGTCAGAGAAGATGGCAAATAAGCTATGAAAAGATGCTTCACATGATATGTCATCAAGAAAATGCAAATTAAAATAACAATGAGAGCACTACACGTCTATTAGAGTGACCAGAACGGGGAACAGTTACAACACCAAATGCTGGCAAGAGTGTGAAGCTACAGGAACACTTATTCATTGCTGGTGGGAAGGCACAATGGTACAACCACTTTGAAAGACAGTTAGGTGGTGTCTTACAGGGCTAAGCCTACTCCTATACCATTCATCAGTCACACTTCTTGGTATTTATCCAAATAAACTGAAAGTACACAGTCTGTAGAAAAACCTGCACATGGATGTTTATAGAAGCTTTACTCATAAGTGTCCAAATCTGCAAGCCACCAAGATGTCCTTTAGTCTGTGAAAGGACAAATAAACTGCGGTACATCCAAACAATGGAACAGTATTCTGCAATGAAAGGAAGTGAACTATCAAGTCATGAAAAGATATGGAGGAAGCAAATGCATATTACTAAGTTAAAGAAATTAACCATATAGGTAAGCTATTTATATTTATCCCCTATGTAAAGTATTTTAAATTTTAAAATATTATGCAATTTAACAATAAATACTTTTAGGAGCTTTTTAAAAAAGCCACAAGAGTGGCAAAGAAATTTTAAAATAATTTTATTTATTTACTTAGCCATTTTTGGCTGTGCTGGATCTTCATTGCTGTGCGGGCTTTTCTGTAGTTGCCATGAAAGTTGCTCAGTCCTATCCGACTCTTGGTGACCCTATGGACTATACAGTCTATGGAATTCTCTAGGCCAGAATACCAGAGTTGGTAGCCATTCCCTTCTCTAGGGGATCTTCCAAACCCAGGGATCGATCCCAGGTCTCCCGCATTGTGAGTGGATTCTTTACCAGCTGAGCCACAAAGGAAGCCCAAGAATACTGGAGTGGGTAGTTTATCCTTTCTAAAGCAGATCTCCCTGACTTAGGAATTGAACCGGGGTCTCCTGTATTGCAAATGGATTCTTTACCAACTGAGCTATCAGGGAAGCCCTGTTGCCATGAGCAGGGGCTACTCTGTAGTTGTGGTACATAGGCTTCTCCCTGCAGTGGCTTTCTTGTTGAGGAGCACAGGTTCTAGGGCATGTGGGCTTCATTCAGTACCTGTGGCACACAGGCCCAGTAGCTGCAGCTCCTGGGCTCCAGAACACAGGCTCAGTAGTTGTGGCGCATTGACTTAGCTGCTCCAAGGCATGTGGGATCTTCCCAGACCAGGCTTCGAACCTGTGTCTCCTATATTGACAGGTGGATTCTTTACCACTGAGCCACCAGGGAAGCCTGCAAAAAAAAAAAATATGTATATATAATATATTTATATATATATATATAAAATATATGTATATTTTAACCTGATATAAGATAAACAACATAGCCCCTATGAAAGAGGAAAGGGTTCATCTTTCACTTTGTTGAAAGTTAGTTCCTAAACAGCAACCAGAATTTTAGGGAGAGAAACAGGAGGGAAATGAGTTCCTATGTACTCTTTTACCATGGCACTGGCCAACAGGAAGATAGAAGAAGCTGTCAGTCTTTTTAAAATGAGACTACCCCTACTGTAAAGACTGTTCAGTTTTATGGTTATAGAGGGAAGTCTTTGAACTAGGGATCCTTCACTAAGAAAATTCCTTGTTTAATCATCAAATAGAAAGGAGCTCTTTCTGAAGATTGTGCTAGAGGGTAAGATGTCTATGGAAATGGATGGATGGATGGATGGATGGATGGGTAAATAGACAAATGGCAGATGAATGAATGGACAGATGGATAGAGGGATGAATTGAGGGATAGACAGATGAACGTACTGAGGGATAGGTGGATGATTGGATGGGTGGATAGTGCATAGATGGATGAATGGAAAGCATAGCTGAGGACTACATGAAAATAAGGAACACTCTGTAGAAATGTTAGTCCCTTAAGAATTTACAGATAATTACATGATTAGAACAATAAATAATTATGAAAAGCCAACTGCTAGCCATTGTATTTAGCAAAGTCCCTGAAATATATGTCCTTGACCTCACAGAGCATACAAACTAGAGGAGACAAACAGCAAGCTAATTAATCTAAAGAAGATAAAAAAGTATCACCTAGTAAAAATTATCAAAAATACTTTAAAGAGAATTATCATTATCATCTTAATTTTTATTTTTAATTCCATTCAATTAGAGTCAAGTTCAGTTCAGTTCAATTGCTCAGTTGTGTCCAACTCTTTGCGACCCCACGAATCGCAGCACACCAGGCCTCCCTGTCCATCACCAACTCCCGGAGTTCACTCAAACTCAAGTCCATGGAGTCGGTGATGCCATCCAACCATCTCATCCTCAGTTGTCCCCTTCTCCTCCTGCCCTCAATATTTCCAGCATCAGGGTCTTTTCCAATGAGTCAGCTCTTTGTATCAGGTGGCCAAAGTATTGGAGTTTCAGCTTCAACATCAGTCCTTCCAATGAACAGCCAGGACTGATCTCCTTTAGGATGGACTGGTTGGATCTCCTTGCAGTCCAAGGGACTCTCAAGAGTCTTCTCCAACACCACACTTCAAAAGCATCAATTCTTCGACACTTAGCTTTCTTCACAGTCCAACTTTCACATCCATACATGACCACTGGGAAAACCATAGCCTTGACTAGACGGACGTTTGTTGGCAAAGTAATGTCTCTACTTTTCAATATGCTGTCCCAGTTCAGTTCAGTCACTCAGTCATGTCTGACTCTTTGCGACCCCATGAATTGCAGCATGCCAGGCCTCCCTGTCCATCATCAACTCCCGGAGTTCTCTGAGACTCACGTCCATCGAGTCAGTGATGCCATCCAGCCATCTCATCCTCTGTCGTCCCCTTCTCCTCCTGCCCCCAATCCCTCCCAGCATCAGAGTCTTTTCCAATGAGTCAACTCTTCACATGAGGTGGCCAAAGTACTGGAGTTTCAGCTTTAGCATCAGTCCTTCCAAAGAACACCTAAGACTGATCTCCTTTAGAATGGACTGTTTGGATCTCCTTGCAGTCCAAGGGACTCTCAAGAGTATTATCCAACACCACAATTCAAAAGCATCAATTCTCTATGCTGTCTAGATTGGTCATAGCTTTTCTTCCAAGGAGTAGGCATCTTTTATTTCATGGCTGCAGTCACCATCTGCAGTGATTTTGGAGCCCCCCAAAATAAAGTCTGTCACTGTTTCCATTGTTTCCCCATCTACTTGCTGTGAAGTCATGGGGCCAGATGCCATGATCTTAGTTTTCTGAATGTTGAGTTTTAAGCCAACTTTTTCACTCTCCTCTTTCACTTTCATCAAGAGGCTCTTTACTTCTTTTTCAGTTTCTGCCATAAGGGTGGTGTCATTTGAATATCTAAGGTTATTGATATTTCTCCCGGAAATCTTGATTCCAGCTTTTGTTTCATCTAGCCCAGCATTTCTCATGATGTACTCTGCATATAAGTTAAATAAGCAGGGTGACAATATAGAGCCTTGACATACTCCTTTTCCTATTTGGAACCAGTCTGTTGTTCCATGTCCAGTTCTAACTATTGCTTCCTGACCTGCATATAGGTTTCTCAAGAGACAGGTCAGGTGGTCTGGTAGTCCCATCTCTTTCAGAATTTTCCAGTTTGTGGTGATCCATACAGTCAAAGGCTTTGGGATAGTCAATAAAGCAGAAATAGATGTTTTTCTGGAACTCTCTTGCTTTTTCTATGATCCGATGGATGTTTGCAATTTGATCTGGTTCCTCTGCCTTTTCTAAATCCCACTTGAACATCTGGAAGTTCACAGTTCACATATTACTGAAGCCTGGCTTGGAGAATTTTGAGCATTATTTTACTAGCATGTGAGATGAGTGCAATTGTGAGGTAGTTTGAACATTCTCTGGCATTTCCTTTCTTTGGGATTGGAATGAAAACTGACCTTTTCCAGTCCTGTGGCCACTGCTGAGTTGTCCAAATTTGCTGGCATATTGAGTGTAGCACTTTCACAGCATCATCTTTTAGGATTTGAAATAGCTCAACTGGAATTCCATCACCTCCACTAGCTTTGTTTGTAGTGCTGTTTCCTAAGGCTGACTTGAGTTCACATTCCAGGATGTCTGGTTCTAGGTGAATGATCACACCATCGTGATCATCTGGGTCATGAAGATCTTTTCTGTATAGTTCTTCTGTGTATTCTTGCCATCTCTCCTTAATATCTTCTGCTTCTGGTAGGTCCATACCATTTCTATCCTTTATTGAGCCCATCTTTGCATGAAATGTTCCCTTGGTATCTCTGATTTTCTTGAAGAGATCTCTAGTCTTTCCCATTCTATTGTTTTCCACTATTTCTTTGCACTGATCATTGAGAAAGGCTTTCTTATCTCTCCTTGCTATTCTTTGGAACTCTGCATTCAAATGGGTATATCTTTCCTTTTCTCCTTTGCTTTTAGCTCCTATTCTTTCACAGTTATTTGTAAGGCCTCCTCAGACAACCATTTTGCTTTTTTACATTTCTTTTTCTTGAGGATGGTCTTGATCCCTGCCTCCTGTACAGTGTCACGAACCTCCGTCCATAGTTCATCAGGCACTCGGTCTATCATATCTAGTCCCTTAAATCTATTTCTCACTTCTACTGTATAGTCATAAAGAATTTTACTCAGCTCATACTTGAATGGTCTAGTCGTTTTCCCTACTTTCTTTGATTTAAGTCTGAATTTGGCAATAAGGAGGTCATGATCTGAGCCACAGTCAGCTCCCAGTCTTGTTTTTGCTGTTTCTCCTTCTTTGGCTGCAAAGAATATAATCAGTCTGATTTCAGTGTTGGCCATCTGGTGATGTCTATGTGTAGAGTCTTCTCTTGTGTTGTTGGAAGAGGGTGTTTGCTATGACCAGTGCATTCTCTTGGCAAAACTCCATTAGCCTTTGCCCTGATTCATTCTGTACTCCAAGGCCAAATTTGCCTGTTACTCTATGTGTTTCTGGACTTCCTACTTTTGCATTCCAGTCCTTATAAAGAAAAAGATATGTTTTTTGGGTGTTAGTTCTAAAAGGTCTTGTAGGTCCTCATAGAACTGTCCAACTTCAGCTTCTTCAGCATTACTGATCAGGGCATAGACTTGGATTACCGTTATATTGAATGGTTTGCCCTGGAAATGAACAGAGATCATTCTGTCATTTCTGAGATCACATCTAAGTACTGCATTTCAGACTCTTTTGTTGACTATGATGGCTACTCCATTTCTTCTAAGGGATTCTTGCCCATGGTAGAGATATGACGGTCATCTGAGTTAAATTCACCCATTCCAGTCCATTTTAGTTCGCTGATTCCTAAAATGTCGATGTTCACTCTTGCCATCTCCTGTTTAACCACTTCCAATTTGCCTTGATTCATGAACCTAACATTCCAGGTTCTTATGCAACATTGCTCTTTACAGCATCGGACCTTGCTTCCATCACCAGTCCCATCCACAACTGGTTGTGTTTTCGCTTTGGCTCTGTCTCTTCATTCTTTCTGGACCTATATCTCCATTAATCTTCAGTAGCATGTTGGGCACCTACTGACCTGGGGAGTTCATCTTTCTGTGTCTTATCTGTTTGCCTTTTCATACTGTTCATGGGGTTCTCAAGACAAGAATACTGAAGTGGTTTGCCATTCCCTTCACCAATTCCTTCTTATAGGAGGAACACCAGTCACCACAGAGAGGGGATAACCTAAGATCATATTTTACAATGTTCATATTGGCCAAATTGCTTGACTTCATGGCTACTCTCAGTGCTGTCAAAAAAAAAGTGAGGGGGTAAGTTTAATTCACAGTTGTATTTGAAGATCAACTTAAAAAGTGCACTGTATATAAAACATAGTGAAAATATATAAAACTCAGAAACATTTATTATAATTGAAATTTTAAAACATTTTATTAAATATGTCTCTTTTCACTTTCTATATCTGTAATATCTAGCTCTTGGAATTATTTTAAAAATACTGCTACCATACTTAAAAGTATTGCATCACTATTGTATTAAGCTGCCCTCTGGTGGCTTTTAATTTAGTAAATATCTTGAACTACCTTGGTATCTGATGTGAAGTATCTTTAAGGTATTGTGGTTTATTCAATACCATACTAATTCATATTTTCTAAATGTACTTATTTGGCAGGGGCTTTGAAATATTTATTCATTTGAGAAGAATGGACACTGCCTAGTGTCCAGAAAAGATGAAAACAATAAGAAAATTCATGAATCTAAGTTTGTACATCCCGTATAACAAATCATCAGTTATTACCATTGTTTCTCTTATTATCATGACAATACAGGAATGACTGATACAAGCTTTAATCATAAAATGCAGAATATAACAATCTAAACTGCATGAAAACTAGAATACATTTATTAAGTAATGGTCCCTAATACGTGCTAAAGGCTCTCATATCACACAATAAAATATTCTCATTAAAGAATTGGCTACGTTTGTCACGGCTCCATATAATTTTATAGAGCTGTTTTTTAACTTCCGGCCAAAGATAAACAGGATGTACCTGTTGAAAACATACTTCTAGTCCAACCAGCCTCTTGTCTTTTGATAATAAAAAGGAAATAGTCACTTTTGTTTTATTTTGTTGAACTTTCTCTAGTATAATGACTGTAATGTACAAAATGACTGTGATTACAAAAATGATACATTTTACCTGTAAGAGTTTAAAAGGTGGAGTACTATTCAAATTTTCTTATTATTCTTTTTAGAAAAAGGCAAGTTCTATTTGGACACATTAAATTATTTGTCTTACATGTATACTCTTCCATTGAGGGAAAGGAGATCCTCATTACCTAAGATTTACATTAAACATTTTTAAGTTCAAATATTTAGTTAAGTATTTGAGTACCTTCTGTGTGCCTAACGCTGTGTAGTGTGCACTCTAGAAAAGATGGTCATTTCTAGAAAAGAAGTTCCAAATACATTTTAAGAGGTTGCAACATCATGAGAATTAGGACTTGAGAGGAAAAGTGCTCCAATGGTTCAGGAAAGAATTAAGAGCTACATTAGCTGTAGAGGGGGATGAAAGCCTCATAGAGGAAATGGCACTTGAATTGGGCTGTGATAGATTGATGGGATTTTGGTGGCAAAGAATCTATTGTTGAAAACATTTCAGATCAGAAAATAAAGATGAACAAAAAGATGTAAGTGGATTGCATGTTCGTGTAAAGCACTAAGGGAACTGAGCTGAAAATCAGTCATCTTCTAGAACAAATATACAAGACGTTGTAGTAGAAACAGAAATACATGTGCAGCTATGTTTTGCAAAATTCAGAAGATTCAAATGTTGTTGTTTAGTTGCTAAGTCATGTCCAACTCTTCTGTGACCCCATGGACTGTAGCCCACCAGGCTCCTCTGTCCATAGGGTTTCCCAGGCAAGAATAGTGGGTTGTGAGTTCCTTCTCCAGGAGATCTTCTCGACCCATGGATCGACCCTGTGTCTTCTATATCTCCTGCATTGGCTTGAAGATTCTTTACCCCTGAGCCACCAGCGAAGCCCAAATCAACAATAGTTTAACCTACTTAGATAACATATGAACTGTTATTCATCAGCAACATCAAGTAATTGACCATTGTTAGGAGAAGGCAGTGGCACCCCAATCCAGTACTCTTGCCTGGAAAATCCCATGGATGGAGGACTGTGAAAGGCTGCAGTCCATGGGGTCGCTGAGGGTCGGACATGACTGAGCGACTTCACTTTCACTTTTCACTTTCATGCGTTGGAGAAGGAAATGGCAACCCACTCCAGTGTTCTTGCCTGGAGAATCCCAGGGACGGGGGAGCCTGGTGGGCTGCCGTCTATGGGGTCACACAGAGTCGGACACGACTGAAGGGACTTATCAGTAGCAGCAGCAGTAGAATTAGTAGGATCTATGAATCAGTGGTTATGACAGAGACTAAATGCAATTATTATATTATTTTAAACTGCTCAAGTTTTTAAGGATTGAGATACCATTTAAACAGTGAGAATGCACAGATCTTATGTGTATAGTCCTGTCAGTTTTAACAAAATTCCCAACAGGCTTCAGTTCTGGCACCTGCGGTCATCCACACATTTATCAAGATAAAGAATGTACTAATAGCAGAAATTCTCTCAGCTCATTTCCGGTTATGCCCATCACCTTTGCCCCCAAGCAACAGCTATTCTGATTTCTGCAACCATAGATTAGTTTTGCCTGTTCTTGAACTTCATACTAAATAGTATAATATGTACTCTTTTTTAATCTGGGTTCTTTTACTCAAGCACAATGTATGTGAGACTCATCCCTGTAGTTGTATGAGTCCCTTTTTATCACTGCATTGTATTACTGTAAGAGTATATCACAGATTATCTCTTGTCCTGTTTGTGGATACCTGGACTGGTTCCAAGTGAAGGCCACCAGGAATGAAGCTGCTATGAACATTTATGTATAGGATTTTATGTAATCATCTTTTTTTTAAATTTAAATTTATTTATTTTAATTGGAGGCTAATTACTTTACAATATTGTATTGGTTTTGCCATACATCAACATGAATCCGCCATGGGTGTACACGTGTTCCCCATCCTGAACCCCCCTCCCACCTCCCTCCCCGTACCATCCCTCTGGGTCATCCCAGTGCACCAGCCCCAAGCATCCTGTATCCTGCATCAAACCTGGACTGGCGATTCACTTCATATATGATATTATACATGTTTCGATGCCATTCTCACAAATCATCCCACCCTCGCCCTCTCCCACAGAGTCCATAAGACTGTTCTATACATCTGTGTCTCTTTTGCTGTCTCGTATACAGGGTTATCATTACCATCTTTCTAAATTCCATATATATGCGTTAGTATACTGTATTGGTGTTTTTCTTTCTGGCTTACTTCACTCTGTATAATAGGCTCCAGTTTCATCCTCCTCATTAGAACTGATTCAAATGTATTCTTCTTAATGGCTGAGTAATACTCCATTGTGTATATGTACCACAGCTTTCTTATCCACTCATCTGCTGATGGACATCTAGGTTGCTTCCATGTCCTGGCTATATAAACAGTGCTGCGATGAACATTGGGGTACATGTGTCTCTTTCAGTTCTGGTTTCCTCGGTGTGTAATCATCTTTTCATCTCTCCAGGATACGTATTTAGGAGTGGGACTGCTGACTTGTGTGATAAGCATGTACCTCTTTAAAACGCCACTCATTTGCTCGTTTGGCTGTGTGGGGTCTCCGCTGGTGGGAGGCCTCACTGTAGCCATGGTGAGCAGGCGTCACTCTCGTCGTGGCATTCAGGTTTCTCGCTGTGGTGGCCTCTCTTGTCGTGCAGCATCGACTCTGGAGTGTTTGGGCTTCAGCTGCTGTGGCTCCTGGGCTTCAGAGCACAGACTCAGTAGTTGGGGCACACGGGCCTGAAGCATGTGGGGTCTTCCCTGATCAGGAATTGAACCTGTGTCTCCTGCATTTGCAGATGGATTCTTTACCACTGAGCTACCAGGGAAGCCCCATAAATATATGTTTAACTTTACAGGAAACTGCCAAACAATTTCCCAGAATGGTTATTATTTTATACTTTTATTTGCAAAACATGAAGAGTTTGGAGTTTTTCTTTTAAGCCATTCTAGTGGGTGTGCTGGAGAAGGAAATGGCAACCCACTCCAGTATTCTTGCCTGGAGAATCCCAGGGATAGAGGAGCCTGGTGGGCTGCCGTCTGTGGGGTCGCACAGAGTCGGACATGACTGATGTGACTTAGCAGCAGCAGCAGTGGGTGTACATTGTATCATTGTGGTTTAAAATTGCATTTTTATAAGACCTTAAAGATGTTGAGCATTTTTCAAGTGCCTATTGGCCATTTATGTATCTTTTTTGTGAAATGACTGTTCAAACTTTTTTGCCTAATTTTAAGATTAGATTTTTTATATTATTAAATTGTAGGGGTTTTTTTGGGGTGGGTACAAATGTTTGGTCAGACACATGTGCTGTAAACGTATTCTACCAGTCTGTGGTTTATCTACTCATTCTATTAACATTGTCTTTTGAAAGTGTTTAACTTTGATGCATTCCAATTTAATGTTTGTTTTTTTCCTTTTGTGGTTAGTGCTTTCCCTTCCCCTCAGGAAATCTTTGCCTTCCCCAGTACTGCAAAGATATTGTCCTATGATCTCTTCTAGAATCTCTATTGTTTTAGAATTTATGTTTAGGGCTATAATCCACGTTGAATTAAATTTTTTTTGAATTAATTTTTGTGTATGGGATGAGGTATGAATTGAATTCCGTTTTTTTTTCCCCATGAATATCTAGTTGTTTCAGCACTGTCGGGTGAAATTACTTTATTCAAGATTAACTTCACTGAAATTATATCAAGAAACAGGAAAATTTTAAATGATTCTTGAAAAAAGGGAAATTAAGAGTAAAGAGGGCACTTGACTCATACTTAAGTCATTCTTTGAACTCATACAACAAACATGCACAAAAGACCGCTAATTTTTTTTTAAGGTTTTTTGATGTGGACTATTTTTTAATTCTTTATTGAATTTGTTACAATGTTGTTTCTGTTTTATATTTTGGTTTTTTGGCCTGGAGGCATGTGGGAGCTTAGCTCCCCGACCAGGGATCAAGCCCATTCCCCTTGCACTGGACGACGAAGTCGTCATCATCCACTGAGCTGTCAGGGAAGTTTCGATATTAAAAAAAAATACAGCCACACATTTGCATTTCTGACAGCGCTATTCCTCTGAATGAACTAACAAAACTATTTTAAACGGAAAGTGTGCACTATCTGCAGCGGAATCCTGACTTGTTTGAAAACTTGCAGCATCTTTCTATTTCACTAAGTGCCTGTGAAGCTAGTTAAATATTTGGGAGGCAGGGGTGGGCTTAAGTGGATCTGTTGACTCTGAAAAAATAAAGCTCAAGTCTCTTCTAAATTGGAGTTTCAAGGATTTCTAGGTCGACATGACTGAAGCGACTTAGCAGCAGCAGCAGGAACTAGACTGCATGGTGGCACATGGGGGACCGGGACAGGCTTTCCATCAGGACAAGAGAGGAAAACTGGGTTTTCTCTGTCATTGGCCCTCAGATGAGATGGGGGTTTATGCTCTGGGTTAGCAGTACTTTGGAGGAGGCACAAATATGGGGTAGAAGTCAGGGGTCAAGGGGCGGGGGGTGGGGTAGGTGAGCAGCATTTTAGCAACGTGAAGACTTCCCCAGTGGCTCAGTGGCTAAAGAATTCGCCTAAAATACAGGAGACACAGGAGACCTGGGTTCAATCCCTGGGTTGGGAAGATCCTCTGGAGGAGAAAATAGCAACTCACTCCAGTATTCTTGCCTGGAAAATCCCATGGCCAGAAGAGCCTGATGGGCCAGAATCCAAAGGGTCGCAAAGAGTCGGACACAACTGAGCAACTAAGCACAGTAATAAAATCAAAGGTCGGACTCCTTGAAAAAGGTTTAGCTGTGAGCCCCAGAAGCACCCTTTTCCAGTGAGTAGTTTTCTGTCTGTGTTTCCATTCCATAGATTCTTAAGTTCTTGGTAAAGTTATAGCTAGATATTGCTTGCTGCTGCTGCTAAGTCGCTTCAGTTGTGCGACCCCATAGACGGCAGCCCACCAGGCTCCCCCGTCCCTGGGATTCTCCAGGAAAGAGCACTGGAGTGGGTTGCCATTGCCTTCTCCAATGCATGAAAGGGAAAAGTGAAAGTGAAGTCGCTCAGTCGTGTCCGACTCTTCATGACTCCATGGACTGCAGGCTTCCAGGCTCTTCCGTCTATGTATTTCTCCAGGCAAGAGTACTGGAGTGAGGAAGTTCAAAAGGGAGAAGTGTCTCAGCTTGGAGGGAAATTGAAAGGGCAGCAGGAAGCAACCTCAAGAAAGGTAACCTGTGAAAAGTTTGAAGAATAAGCTGCAAAGCTTTGCTAGCAGAATATAAACCACAGACAATAATACCAAGTGTTTGGTTTAGATGTAACATATTCCATCTCTTGTGAGGCATCATGTATCTATTGTGAGGATTTCTGCGTTTTCAGGAAGAAAATTTAGACCTAGAGAAGAATTAGTTAATGAAGCCAAGAGTAGGGTCACACATGATTTGACTCTTTTTTAAAAAAGCAGCTTGAAAGGCAAAAGCTAAATGAAGGTATGAGAGTAATTCTACAGCACAAAAGTATTCACAGGGCAACCTTGGAACTGTCTGATTTACACAAAATCATGTATGTGAGTGCTTCTTAAATTTGAATGCTCATTCTGAAATTAATACATGTCAACTATACCTTGGTAAATTAAAAAAAAAAACTTTAACGTTCATACAAATAATCTGAAGATTTTGTTAAAATGTGGATTCTGACTCAGTCAAACTGGTATGGGACCTAAGAGCCTGTATTTTTAAGTGTCTGTTATATTTTTAGCAGCATCAGGTCTTAGTTGTGGCATGTGGGGTCTTCATCGTCCTTCGGCATGTGGGATCTGAGTTCCATGACCAGGGATAGAACCTGTGTCTCCTGCATCGGAAGGTGATTCTTAACCACTGGACCACCAGGGAAGCCTGTGAGACTTTTCTAAAGTACTGTTTCTTGAGCCCACACCAGACCAACTGAGTCAGAAATTCTGGGGCTGAAATCTTAATCCTCAAAAATTCCTCCTGCACTTGTCTTAGGCTATGGAGACCAGAAGAAGAAGAAATAGAAGGTTGGGTTCAGTTCAGTTCAGTCCAGTCACTCAATCATGTTCAACTCTTTGTGACCCCGTGGATTGCAGCATGCCATCACCAACTCCAGAGCGTACTCAAACTCATGTCCATGGAGTCAGTGATGCCATCCAACCATCTCATCCTCTGTCATCCCCTTCTCCTCCTGCCCTCAATCTTTCCCAGCATCAGGGTCTTTTCCAATGAGTCAGTTCTTCACATCAGGTGGCCAAAGTATTGGAGTTTCAGCTGCAACATCAGTCCTTCCAATGAACACCCAGGACTGATCTCCTTTAGGATGGACTGGTTGGATATCCTTGCAGTCCAAGGGACTCTCAAGAGTCTTCTCCAACACCACAGTTCAAAAGCATCAATTCTTTGGCGCTCAGCTTTCTTCACAGTCCAACTCTCACATCCATACATGACCACTGGAGAAACCATAGCCTTGACTAGACGGACCTTTGTTGACAAAGTAATGTCTCTGCTTTTCAATATGCTATCTAGGTTGGTCATAGTTTTTCCCCCAAGGAGTAAGCATCTTTTATTTCATGGCTGCAGTCACCATCTGCAGTGATTTTGGAGCCCCAAAAAATAAAGTCTGTCACTGTTTCCCCATCTATTTCCCATAAAGTGATGGGACCTGATGCCATGATCTTTTTTTTCTGAATGTTGAGCTTTAAGCCAACTTTTTCACTCTCCTCTTTCACTTTCATCAAGAGGCTCTTTAGTTCTTCTTCACTTTCTGCTGTAAGTGTGGTATCATCTGTATACCTGAGGTTATTGATATTTCTCCTGGCAATCTTGATTCCAGCTTGTGCTTCATCCAGCCCAGCATTTCTCATGATGTACTCCGCATACAAATTAAATAAGCAGGGTGACAATATACAGCCTTGACATACTCCTTTTCCTATTTGGAACCAGTCTGTTGTTCCATGTCCAGTTCTAACTGTTGTTTCTCTACTGCAATTTCCCAGAATGTGTTTTTCTCAGACCCACACTGGGACTTTGAATGTTTTACCTCCATAAACGTCTTTCCTATGAACAAAACAGAGAGAGTATCTTCCTTTAAAAAGTTTAGAGTTCAGCTGGGAAATCAGTCCTCAAATAAATTATAAATACAGAGCAATAAGAGGCATGATATGAGGTGTACTGTGTGTTTTAGGAACCCACAGCAGAGGAATCTAAAGGTCAAGAAAGATCTTCCCAGACAGGGGACATTTAAGATGATTCCATATGGATGAACAGGAGTTTTTCAGAACAGGAAGGGTGGAAGGTTTCCCAGGGAAATACAACAATATGTCCCAAACCGCCAAAATAAGAGAGTTACTGTGAGTTCAGAAAACTGAATGAAGCTCAGAATGACTGGAGTGTGTGGTAACACAGGAGATGGGCAGTGAGGTTGTCAGGGACCAGATGTCACAGGACTTTATAAATAGGGTGACCTCTTAGGCCATTTTCTCAGACAGTCTCAGAATATACACTTGTTCCTTCATAATTATTAACAGCACTTCCTTTCACTCTCCAAAGTGTCCTGTTTGGACAATAAATTAAATGGCCATACTTCCTACAGGCAAAACTTTGACTTTTTCCAAATGGGAAGAGATTGATGATTATTTTTGAGACTGATGAATTTTAAGCAGAGAATTGACATTGTTAAAGAGTTTTGAAACAGTTCTTTAAGACTTCAGAGAGAATAATGAATTGAAGACCAGTTAGAAGGCTGTTACAGGTGAGAGACAGTGGTGTCCTAGAGTTGTGGCATTGTGCATGGAGAAAAGTAGACAGAACTGTGAACTATTAAGAAAAGAGAAACAATTTGGTGCATGAACAGATGAGAGTCAAGTCGACCACTCTTCTGGCTTGAGCTAGTATTACTCAGGTAGTGCGTTATTTGCTATGACAGAAAAGGAAAAAGGAAGGAAAACATTTTTGAGAGAACTGAAGTGTACTGAATGATTAAGAAATGTCAAATAAGATGAGGTCTGAACATTCCCACTACATTCATTGGCCACACTGTGAGAGAACTTTTTCTATTTTCTTGGAGCTAATGACTACATAGCAAGGGAATGAACAGGAGGTAAATGGAATGAAAGAGAAGAGAAGGGGATGAGGGGAAGAGAAATTGAGTGGAGATAATCAAGGAGTTTGGCTCTGAAGAGGAGGGGAGGAATGTAGCTATAGCTGGAAGGGAAATTGGAATTGAAGGTTTCTTTTGTTTTAAATTGTTTTTCCATTGGTAATTGCTTGTTGGAAGGAGAAGGTAGATAGAGAAGATTTGAAGATGTGGAAAAAGAGAAGCAAGTGAGAAGGATTCAGAGCACAAATGAAGGTTGATTAGTTATCTATTGCTGCATAATAACTTATCCCTAAATTCAGTAGCATAAGACAGTAAATATTTACTATCTCACAATTCCCGTGTGTCAGAAACCAGGGCACATCCAGGGCTCAAGGTCTCTTATGAAGTTGCTGTCAGGCTATTTGCTTGGTCTGTGGTCTCATCAGGTGACTCAAGAGTGGCAGGGGGAGGAGGGAAGAGATCTGCTTCTGTACTTACGTATTATCATCAGCATTCAGTTCCTCAGAGGCTGCTGAGCCTCAGTTCCTTGTTGCCTGTCAGCCAGAGGCCTTCCTTGGCCCATGAACCTCTCCGGAGGGCACCTCACAATGTAGCAGCTGAACTTTCTCCAAGATCAGTCAGTGAGAGAGGAAGAGAGAGCTAGAGAGTACCCAAGACAGAGTCATAATATTTTTATTAACCTAGCCATAGAAGAGACACTCTATGACTTTGACTGTATTCTATTTTAGGGAAGAAGTTACCTATGTCTGACTGTCATTTGAGTGGAGAGGGGTTTACAGAGCATGACTATGGCTCTGTGCATGCTCAGTTGCTCAGTCATGTCCAACTCTCTTATGACTGCATGGACTATAGCTAGCCAGGCTCCTCTGTCCATGGGATTCTCCAGGCAAGAATACTGGATTGGGTTGCCATTTCCTCCTCCAGGGGATCTTCCCGACCCAGAGATTGGAACCTGCATCTCCTGTGTCTCCTGCATTGGCAAGTGGATTCTTTACTCCTGAGCCTCCAGGGAAGCTGATGAATATCGCTAAGTAGGAGCCACTGGAGCCAGTTTACAGACTGCCGATCACAAGGTAATAGTTTAGTTTAGTTGCTCAGTCGTGTCTGACTCTTTGCAACCCCATGGACTGTAGCCTACCAGGCTCCTCTGTCCATGGGATTTTCTAGGCAAGAGTACTGGAGTGGGTTGCCATTTCCTTCTCCAGGGGATCTTTCCAACCCAGGGATTGAACCTGGGTCTCCCACATTGTAGGCAGATGCTTTACCGTCTGAGCCACCAGAGTGATAAACTATCAACAAAAAACGGAGACCTCTTCCCTGATAAAGAACGAAGGGGGAAGAGTCAGATCTAGATTTGGGTAGTTTTGGATAATTGTAGTGAGAATGGAGAGATTTCTGTTCAGATGGCTTCTATTTTCTATGCCAAGTAAGACACATGGTCTATTTTTTTAAAAATGAAACAAGAGGAAATTGGAGTTTTGACAGTGCTTTGAAACAATCCCTGTTGAGTATAAGATAAAGAAGTGAGCCAGGAAACAGAGGACTGAGTAGGAATGTTATGAGCCCAGCTGAAGAGGGTATCCACAAATTTATAGCCAAATCAATCTGCCCAGAAGGTGATTTCTCTCCAGCAACACTTAGTAAAGGAAAGAGGAAGTTCTCCACGGCTACTTTCTGATGATTGCCCACTTTCCCTTAGGGTGACATGGAAAGCATGAAAAATTGCTGAAGCTGACACCAAAATTTATATAACCATAAAACTGAACAAAGTAGCTGTCAGTGTCAGAGTCTAAAAAAGGAATCTGTCACACAGTTTCATTTGCCGCGAAATTCATGGAGAGTCAGGTTAGCACAAAATAGGCCGGGTTCCTAAGTTATATACCATAAAGTTGTCTATTCGTCTGCCTTCACTGGAATTCATGCTTGCTAAAGATAGTTAAATCCACCAACAACAGGCGAGTGTTAGAAACTTCTCATTGATTACTTTGGAGAAGATCTTTTTTTTTTTTTTAATGAAAAGTCCCCAAAACAAATTTTTGAGAAATAGTTTCACCTGTTAACTTCACCTTTTTAATAAAACCTAATTAAAGCTCTACTCTGATGCTTTCATTTCTTATATATAAAACTAGTCCTTTTCTGGGCTTCCCTAGTAGCTCAGCAGCAAAGAGTCCACCTGCTAATGCAGGAGACACAGGTTCAATCCACAGTTCAGGAAGATCCCACACGCCTTGGAGCAACTAAGCCTGTGAGCTGCAGCTACTGAAGCCTGCATACCCTAGAGCCCATGCTCCAAAACAGAGGAAGCCACGTCAGTGAGAGGCAGGCACACTGCAGCTAGGGAGTAGCCCCCTCCTTGCCACAAAGGGAGAAAAGCCTACATAGCAATGAAGACCCAGCATAATCAAAAATCAATCAATAAATACATAAAATTCTAAGATAAATAAATGAAGTCAAGAATGAAAAAAAAAAAAAAGAAGAACTAGCCCTATTGTAAGAAGAATGAGAAAATTTCCTTAGACTGGAGGCCTGCCTGGAGACAGGGAGTAGCTATCAGCCTTTTGCTCTCTGCCAAGTGAGCGCACCACGCCTGGCGAATGCTTGGCCACTGCATCAGTGGATATGGCTTTGATAAAAACTGACACGCGCAGCCCTCTCTCTCACCCATGTGTGCACATGTTGCTGGATCATGAAAGTGAAATGTTGAAAATGTTTCAATATTGAAAAAGTGAAAATATTCAGGTTCTGTATCACTCGGCCTTGACTCACCTACTGTTTTAGATTCAAGCATTTAGTGAACAAAGGACATCTAAAGACGGGAACATAAGGAGGCATCGTAAGGCAGGAGATAAAATTTTCCTAAACCAGAGACCGCTTAAAGCCAAGATACCAACATGGAGAGAAGACGGGCCGTTGGATTTCTCCAGAGTTGAGAGTTTCTCAGACAGGCAGCGAAACAAGGAGGTTTAGGATTAGCCAGTTGGAGAAGGCAATGGCACCCCACTCCAGTACTCTTGCCTGGAAAATCCCATGGACAGAGGAGTCTGGTAGGCTGCAGTCCATGGGGTCGCTGAGAGTCAGACATGACTGAGCGACTTCACTTTCACTTTTCACTTTCATGCATTGGAGAAGGAAATGGCAACCCACTCCAGTGTTCTTGCCTGGAGAATCCCAGGGACGGGGGAGCCTGGTGGGCTGTCATCTCTGGGGTCGCACAGAGTCAGACATGACTGAAGTGACTTAGCAGCAGCAGCAGGATTAGCCAGTAAGCATGGTTGACACATGGATCCTGACGGGGGCAGATGGGGGCCGCAGGGCCTGAGGGATGTGAAGAGGGTAGAATGGTCCGTGGGTGGGTGGTGTTGATGAAGCAGACCCGAGGTGTGAGGTGCTGAGGGTGGAGGAACCCCTGAGCTAGAAGGGGAGGCAGTTGTAGCCCTAAACGGGACTGAACTCATGCTCACCGTGAGTTTTACAGAGTTATCATGATAGAATGGGTTTTGCCCACTAACTGCTATGCATGACATGATTTATATGGGTGAAAGCTTTCCAGATTTTTGTATTTTTTACAGAGATTTAGTCACTTCTCTTATGTAGAGTGGAGACTCCTACCTAGATTTTGTAAGAAGAATGTGCTGTGCTTAGTCATTCAGTCATGTCCAAACTGCAACCTCATGGATTGTAGCCCGTCAGGCTCCTTTGTCCGTGGGGATTCTTCAGGCAAGAATACTGGAGTGGGCCCTCCTCCAGGGGATCTTCCCAACCCAGAGATCGAATCCAGGTCTCCTGCATTGCAGGTGGATTCTTTACCAGCTGAGCCACCAGGGAAGCCCAGTAAGAAGAACAGAGCAACTAAAATAGGCCTGGGGGCTTCCCTGGTGGTCCAGTGGCTAAGACTTCAAGCTCTCAGTGCAGGGGGCCTGGGTTCCATCCCTGGCTGGGGAAAAAGATCCCACATGTCACAACTAAGACCCAGCACGGCCAAATAAATACTGAAAACAACAACAGTAGGCCTGGGTAATCACTAGATACGACAACTGAGAGAGATTAAGTCAACATCTATTTCTGCTTTATTGACTATGCCATGCCTTTGACTGTGTGGATCACAATAAACTGTGGAAAATTCTAAAAGAGATGGGAATACCAGAGCACCTGACCTGCCTCTTGAGAAATCTGTATGCAGGTCAGGAAGCAACAGTTAGAACTGGACATGGAATAACAGACTGGTTCCAAACAGGGAAAGGAGTACGTCCAGGCTGTATATTGTCTCCCTGCTTATTTAACTTATATGCAGAGTACATCGTGAGAAACGCTGGGCTGGAAGAAGCACAAGCTGGAATCAAGATTGCCAGGAGAAATATCAATAACCTCAGATATGCTGATGACACCACCCTTATGGCAGAAAATGAAGAAGTTAAGAGCCTCTTGATGAAAGTGAAAGAGGAGAGTGAAAAAGTTGGCTTAAAACTCAACATTCAGAAAACTAGGATCATGGCATCTGGTCCCATCACTTCATGGCAAATAGATGGGGAAACAGTGGAAACAGTGGCTGACTTTACTTTTCTGGGCTCCAAAATCACTGCAGATTATGATTACAGCCATGAAATTAAAAGACGCTTGCTCCTTGTAAGGAAAGTTATGACCAACCTAGACAGCATATTTAAAAGCAGAGACATTACTTTGCCAATAAAGGTCCATCTAGTCAAGGCTATGTTTTTTCCAGTGGTTATGTATGGATGTGAGAGTTGGACTATAAAGAAAGATGAGCACTGAAGAATTGATGCTTTTGAACTGTGGTTCAAAAGGAGATCAGTCCTGCATGTTCACTGGAAGGACTGATGTTGAAGCTGAAACTCCAATACTTTGGCCACCTGATGCGAAGACCTGACTCATTTTAAAAGACCCTGATCTTGGGAAAGATTGAGGGCAGGAGAAGAAGGGGACAACAGAGGATGAGATGGTTGGATGGCATCACCAACTCCATGGACATGGGTTTGGGTGGACTCCGGGAGTTGGTGATGGACAGGGAGGCCTGGTGTGCTGTGGTTTATGGGGTGGCAAAGAGTCGGACATGACTGAGTGACTGAACTGAACTGAACTGAAGTCAATCCTAAAGGAAATCAACCCTGAATATTGATTGGAAGGACTGATGCTGAAGCTGAAGCTCCAGTACTTTGGCCACCTGATGTGAAGAGCTGACTCACTGGAAAAGCCCCTGATGCTGGGAAAGACTGAGGCCAGGAGGAGAAAGGGACAACAGAGGATGCGATGGTATCACCGACCCGATGGACAAACTCCAAGAGATAGTGAATCACAGGGAAGCGTAGTATGCTGCAGTCCTTGGGGTCACAAAGAGTCGGATACAACTGAGCATCTGAACAAGTTATATAACAGGTAAAAATCCTTCCTGATAACAAGAATGCCCTTCAAGCAAGATATTCCTTCTAAATGTCTCTTAGTTACTACTGAAAGGGAAATGCTCACTGAAAAGTTGGGAACCTGACCCATTTACCCCTCCCTTCAGTGAAAACACAAAGCCTTGGTGGCGTTGTTGGAGTCACAAGGATACAACAGCAAATATGACACAGAAAGTTCCTGGCTTCCTAGTGAGGGAGACTGCTAAGTCAAAAGTGTAATACAGTAATTAAGGAAAAAATGATTGGGGCAGCGAGATGGAGATTGACTGCTGGGCGGGGTGGGGAATGGAGACACAGCAGATGTGGTGCTTAGAAAAAGTCCTAGAAGAGATGACAGCTAAGCTGAGATCTGAATAATGAGAACAGATCAATCAGAACTGGGAGATTGGCAGGTTAAGTGAAAGTAATACTTGTTGTTCAGTTGCTCAGTCGTGTCCAACTCTGCAACCCCAAGGACTTCAGCCTGCCAGGCTCCTCTGTCAATAGGGTTTCCCAGGCAAGAATACTGGAGTGGGTTGCCATTTTCTTCTTCAGGGAATCTTCCCAACTCAGGGATCGAACCCATATCTCTTGTGTCTCCTGCACTGGCAGGTGGATTATTTACCACTAAACCACTGGGGACACCCTGAAAGTGATATTTGCCAAGCCCTTAAGAGTGGGAGAGACATTAGCCAAGGCTAGGAACTGACTACAGCCCTGTGGGCTGGAGTTGAATGAGCCAAGCAAACAGCTGTTGGAGATTCAGTCTGCACAGTTGGCAAAGGCAGGACGCGGAAAGACCCTGCAGATGGTGGGACGGATTAGCATTTTGTTCCCAGGGCGACGGAAAGCCAAGTTGGAATTTTAGGCAGGGAAGACATGTCATTGGTCCACATTTTCTTAAATACCATGTATTTTTAAAGACGTATTTATTTTCGGGTGTACTGGGTCTTTGTGCTGCTCGTGGGCTTTCTTTAGTTGTCGAGAGTGGGGGCTACTCTCCAGTTTCACGGGCTTGTCGTGGCGGCTTCTCTTGCTGTGGAGCACAGGCTTAGACGTTCAGGCTTCAGTAAGTTGTGGTGCCTGGACTTAACTGACCTGCAGCACGTGGAGTCTTCCCAAACCAGAGATGGAACCCATGTCCCCTGCACCAGGCAGATATGACTGAAGCAACTGAGCGCCCATGCCGGCATGACCACTTAGATACACACTACATTTTCAGCCTTCCTTGCTGACATCTGTGGATTTATGACTTCCTTTTGACCAGAAATAGTTAAGTAAAAATTCTAGGTCAGACTCTTAACAGGAGTGTGCCTTTTCCTTTCCACCCTACCGCAGGGGTTGAGAGTCAGGAAGCTGCCCTGTGACCAAAGGGGAAGTCAAGTCAAGATGACACAACCGTCTTGCAGGCTTAGCTGTCCCACTCAGGACTCCAGTGTGGACAGAAAGTTCCATCTCTTCCACTCTGGGGTCTGTCTGTCACAGAGGCTTACACGGCATTGTAGATAGAACGTACCCTTCAAGACTGGATCTTTACAAGGGTGGGTGGGAAGATTTTTCTTTTTCATAGTAGTCTCCAGTCTTTAGTACAGCTTATATTTGGCACTCAAAATATATTGGTTAAATGTTGTTATTAGCTGAATTGTGTCCTCCCAAAATTAGTATGTTGAAGTCCTAACCCTCAAGTGCCGCAGAAAGTGGCTGTGTTTGGAGACAAGAGTCTTTAAAGAGATAGTTAACGTTAAATGAGGTCATTAGGGTGAGCTTTGATCCAAAATGACTGATGGTCATTCTAAGAGGCTATTTGGACACAAGCACAGCGGAAAGACCATACAAAGATATAGGGAGAGAACAGCCATCTATCCTACCTACAAGCCAAGGAGACAAGCCTCAGAAAAAACCAACCCCACTGACACCTTGATTTCAGACTTCTAGCCTCCAGAATTTTGAGAAAACATATTTTTGTTGTTTAAGCCACCCAGTCTGTGGTTCTTTGTTATGGCAGCCCCAGCCAACTAATACAAATACTTAAATCATAGAGAGATTTTCATAAAAGTTTGTTGTTTTTTTTTTAAATAAAAGAAGGCCTGGGGCATTAATCAAGGTTAGCAAAAACAGGTAGATAGAGAACTTTTCTTTTACTCAAGGATAGTTTCAATGTGTGCTAGAATCACTTAAATAAAAAGTAAAAAGAGACCATTAAAACTAAAAGGTAAAATTCAACAGTTTCAAGTTTGCCGAAGATTTGAGTCACTTATGGACTTAGCAATTGATCAGAAATCTAATTACCACTGAGATATTTAGAGGAAAGATCTTTATTTTAAAATCCTCAAGAACATTGCAAATTGCACCACTCATATTATCCAGGGTAAAAATGACTGCTTTAAATAGAACTTTCTTATGTAGCAGAGGAACAAATCTTCATTCAAGTGACAGTAATCGTAGCACTTCAAGATGTGCCCAGACCAAAAAAAGTCACTCTTCAGATTTGCTTTAGAGTTTAATGAGCTAAAAATCCACGACTGTACTCCAGTTAGAAGACAGACTTTTATAAAGTAGGTGTTTGTTAAGAACTTTCACTTAAAGCAGTACAAACCTAAAGAGTAAACAAAAAACATATTTTACTGGAAAGTTACAGGGAGTTTCTCAGAATAAACAGGCAGAAACTAAAGGTGGCCTCTGGTGATCTTCACCATTACTCTTTCGTGGTGTGTGTCTCTCTCTGGACTCCCATGCTCTCTCGTCTCTGTTCCTTTATTCAGCTTTGTTCCCACTCCTATCCCCTCCCTCCTCTCTTGCTCTCTGTGGTCAAAGGTGGAAGTGGTAGCCATAAGGCATGTTGTATACACAGAGCAGACATACCCTCCACCTACAGGAGCAGGGGACCTTGATTCTCGGAGAATTGGAGATGATCTGTGTTTGGGCTAATACCCTCAAAAGGTTATGTTCTCATGTTCACTTTAAAAAATCCACATGTATGCATTCTCATCCTTGACATTTTTCTTTGTTAGAAAAATCACACACTTCTGGTAGCTGAATATAAATACTTATAAAAATTCACATCATTGTCTTCCTATTTTTTTTAATAAATTGTGATTTTGAAACAAAATGAAACAAAAGCTGGGCATTCTGAAAGATCTTGCTTACGAATTAATAATTTTATCATAAGTCAAAAAATATTAAATTGAAGAAAAATGAATTGAGCTTGCAGTTATGTTAACTTAGATCAAAATCAGAAGGTGAGATAGGGAGTTAGGGATGGATACGTACACACTGCTACAGTTAAAATGGATAACCAACAAGGACTTACTGTATAGCACAGGGAACTCTGCTCAATGCTATGTGGCAGCCTGGATGGAAGGGGAGTTTGGGGGAAAATGGATACAAGTACATGTATGGCTGCTGGCTTTCCTGGTGGCTCAGACGGTAAAAGCGTCAGCCTACAATGCCGGAGACCCAGGTTCGATCCCTGGGTTGGGAAGATCCCTGGAGAAGGAAAGGGCAAGCCACTCCAGTATTCTTGCCTGGAAAATCCCATGGACGGAGGAGCCTGATAGGATACAGTCCATGGGGCCGCAAAGAGTCGGACACAACTGAGCGACTGCACTTCACTTCATATGTATGGCTGAGTCCTTCTGCTTGTCACCTAATACTATCACAACATTGTTAATCAGATATACTCCAACATAAAATAAAAAGGTTAAAAAGGATATAACCAGAAGAGGGTAAAATCACTGACTGTTCTGAGAGTGTTTAAGAACAACAAAAAAACATAGAAGGCGGGAGAAGGCAGTCTACACTTACAATGCCTGCAGGCAACACATGGGGAAAATACTATCTTCCTTTCAGAAAGGAAAAAGTGAAGTCCTATTTAGACTCCACTTAAGAATCTATACTTAGAAATTTTTCTCAAGGCAATTTTATTTATGAGGTGGTTTTATTTTTTAAAAATCATCTCATTGTGCATTTAAAGACATCACATTGTGCATTTTCATGTAATACTGTGAACTTCTAGACAGGTTCAAGAGTTTATACGACTAAGTGGCACTGTATTTTTATAACTTCACTGAGAAGACTACTAGGGTATGATGATGATTAGGGTATGATTTCCTAGAGAACAAAGTCAACTGAAGTTGATAAAGCTCCGCTTTCATGTTGTTCCCTGTGACCTCAAGTTAATTTCTGGGATTTAAAGTCTCTGCTGGTGATGGGTTAGTTGCTAAGTCATGTCCGACTCTTGCAACCCATGGACTGTAGCCCACCAGGCTCCTCTGTCCATGGGATTCTCCAGGCAAGAATACTGGAGTGGGGTGCCATTTCTTTCTGCCGGGAATTTTCCTGACTCAGGTATAGAACCTGGGTCTCCTGCATAGCAGGTGGACTCTTTACCAACTGAGCGACCAGGAAAACCCTAGGGTACCAAAATTCTGAGCTGAACCTTTATTGATTGGTACTGAAATAAGACAGACCATTGGCAAAGGGGAATGAGAAGCAAAGTTCTTTCATATGTGTGTGTGTGTGTGTGTGTGTGTGCTCAGCCGCTAGGTCATGTCTGACTCTTTTGCAGCCCTGTGGACTGTAGCCTGCCAGGTCCCTTTGCCCATGGGATTTTCCAGGCAAGACTACTGGAGTGGGGTGCCATTTCCTATTCCAACAGATCTTCCCAACCCAAAGATAAAACTCACGTCTCCTGGGTCTCCTGCATTGGCAGGTAGAGTCTTTACACTAATGCCCCATTGGAAGCCCTGCACACATATACACATCTTAAACAACAGTTGTCAATAAACAGAAGAACCAGTTTTCAAAGTAGGTATATTTCTATCCCACATGTTTAGAGTACTCTTTCTGAAGAAGCTGATGATGAAGAATTGATGCTTTCAAGAATACAGAGTTCATGAAGTAATTTGAGTCTCTCTCTGACATCTGTCACACTGTAGCATATTTTCAATTGGCCCATCTGTTGGGGGTTATAAATTTACCAATACTTTTAAGAGTGGATCATTGTTTGGCAGTTTATAGCTCATTCCCCTTGGAAACTAGGAGGACATATGTATGAGTCAGGTTGGTACCCAGGCAGAATAGAGCTGATGAGGAAGAGGATTTACACTGGATGTAGAACCCTGTTCTACCAAGGTGCATGGGAGCGAGATAGGGGAGCTCTCTCATTTGCAGAGATTGTTTGGATCGAGGTTAATCCACAGCCTTAGCAGACAGAGCAGACCAGACATGAGTCATTCACGCAATACCATCAAGAAATCTACCAGACGTGATTCTTTTAGTCGCAAGTAATAGAAACCTCATCCCAAATTGGTTTGAGCAAAACCCAGATGAATTAGCTCATAAACTGGATAGTCCCAGGAGAGTGTAGGTGTGGCTTATGTGGAAACTTACATGATATAACCATAATCCAGTTCTCTCCACCTCTTGGTTTGGCTTGGTTTTTCTCTGATATGTAGGATTTAAAAAAATTTTTTGGGGGCGGGGATGTGGACCATTTTTCAAAGGTCTTCATTGAATTTGTTACAATATTGCTTCTCTTTTATTTTATATTTTTTTGGCTGTAAGGCATGTAGGATCTTAGCTCCCCAACCAGGGACTGAACCCATGCCCCCTACATTAGAAGGCCAAATCTTAACCAAGATTAAGACTAAGACACCATGGAGGTCTCTGATGTGTTGGATTTAAGATACATCCTACCTTTATGGTTGTGAGACAGCTTCCTGAAGTAGTGCCATCCTTCAGTCCAATTGAAACGGGACCCTGCCCTAGCTCACAGGACCCTGTACTCTAGGGAGTTCTTCTCTGGATCTGCTTCAGCCATGCCCTAGGGGCACACACTCCCCTAGAAGCTTTTCACATCCCTCTAGGTCACACTCTGGGTACCACGGACCCAAGGATTCCCTGCCCCAAATCTGCAAGCTAGCTCTCAGTCCTGAGTGGAACTCTGCTTTAGTCCATCCCCCTGAAGGTGAGTGAAACTGACAGCTTGCACATCTCCAGGCTCAAGAGTGAGCTGCTTGCAGATGATGCATATGGAATTTAGATGAGCAGGATGGGGTTCTCTTACATGTCTTATGAGTCCCCTTCTGGCACAGAATTGAGGCAGGAGTAAGAAGAGAAGCAGTTGGACCATGGTTTGCAGATCTTTTCATCCAGCTGTGTTTCAGAGCAGAAATCTGAAGAGTCTGAGGATTTGAACCTTGCCTTCAAGGTCATTATGAAAGTATATTTGTCCAAAAGTCAAAGTGTTAGTCACTCAGTCATGTCCCACTCTTTGTGACCCCAGGGACTGTAGCCCACCAGGCTCCTCTGTCTGTGGGGTTTCCCAGGAAAGAATACTGGAGTGGGTTGCCATTCCCTTCTTCGGGAGATCTTCCTGACCCAGGAATCGAACCTGGGTTTCCTGCATTGTGAGCGGATTCTTTACCGCCTGAGCCACCAGGGAAATAGAGTAAAAGAACAATTAGTATTTAACATTGTGCGAGATTTTACATATTTAAGCACATGGTTCTATGCTTAGAACATAAGCCTCCTCTTGTTTCCTTGCTCCGTGACTTCCACATATTATCTGTTTAGGTTATAACCTTTCAGGTTTAAAATCAAAGAAGATGGGCCGACTTTCAGAGGAAGTCCTGACGTTTTCTCTGCTTGTCTTTTTTAGGCCACATTCCCATCTCTGAACCAATCACTGTTTTCAAATAGGATATCTTGGCTCCCAAACTGCCTAGGACTTAGAACCGAGGTCCACCTAGTCTACTCAGACTAAAATGGGTGAAGGCTGAATCTCAAGCAAAAGCTGGAACTGTCGCTAGAGAGAGGGATGTGTGTTTAAGCTAGAAGGCCAGCCATGATACTGGGAAATTGTATCCGGTTCTCAATTGTAATATGTTGATGGCTTGTTTCAGAGGATGGCCTGGCAGGAACTGGTGGCTCCTAGGAGGAGGGGCACCACTCTTAGTAAGGAAGGTTAGAAGGCAGACAGGACGACTAAAGGCAGACACGCATCCATGGACAAAACAACCAGGGGGAGGACGGAACCACTCAGCGGGGAGAGGAGGAAGAAAGCTCTAGATTAGGAGTGCCCGGGCATCCATGACACACCGAGTCTGGTATGATGAATTAGCTCTGACAGGCTTGCAGATAGTCTGGGAGTCTATGCTTGGACACAGCGTATGGGTGAAACTGTGTCTGTGAGTAGATGGCATCTGTGGAAAATGCAAAGGAAAGATGGTGAGTCAGAGGGAGGAAACCAGGCTGGCTTTCCCTGACATTACTTTCAGAAACAATACTCTTCAAAGAAAAGCTGGTCTCTTGAGTGTGTTATTTGCAATGTTAGAATCATTGTGACCAAAACAGAGTTTGTACACTTTTTGAAAAGGCATTAGATGAGAATATTATTAGTCTTAAGATCCCCAAGTTATGTTTATGCTTGTTTTGCCATAATTCATAAAATTCTAAGCCCTTTATAAACAGGCAGTTTTTATTAATAATCAAATATATTCAATTTACAAATTACATAGATGGGGAACTAAAGTACAACTAAATTCAATCCACATACTGCAGGATTTACTCCCAACTCCTTCCCTATCACTTGCTTTCTTTGTTCAGGATTTCTAAGGGTATTTCCATTTCTTTTGGGTTAATTTTCTGGTTGTGTGCCTACGAGCTATGTTGCTTCAGTTGTGTCCAACTTTTTGCAACCTTATGGACTGTAGCCTGTCAGGCTCCTCTGTCCATGTGATTCACCAAGCAAGAATACTAAAGTGGGTTGTCATGCCCTCCTCCAGTAGATCTTCCTGACCCAGGGATCAAATCTGCATCTCCTGCATTGCAGGCAGATTCTTTACTGCTGAGTCACTGGGGGGGGGGGGCCCAAAATAAAATTATAGTAACTCATATATTGGGCTTCCCTGGTGGCTCAGCTGGTAAAGAATCTGCCTGCAATGCAGGAGACCCCGGTTCAATTCCTGGGTTAGGAAGATCCCCTGGAGGAGGGCATGGCAACCCACTCCAGTATTCTTGCCTGGAGAATCCCCATGGACAGAGGAGCTTGGTGGGCTACAGGCCATGGTGTTGCAAAGATTCAGACATGACTGAGACACTCAGCACAAACACACAACTCATATATTATGGGGACTAATCAAATATATGATTCATATGGAAGAAAGTAAGATAGACTTTACTAATGTCCTAATTCATGTCATACTGACTCATAGAAACTTGAGCTTAGAAGAATATTTGGAAAGCTCTCTTGTCCATCTTTTCTTTACAGAGGAGGAGAAATTTTCAGATAGTTAACAGGCATTTCAAAGGCAAATACTACATAATGGGAATATTCTGAAAGACCTGAAAATCACTTCTTTGTCTACATATAAAACTGGCTTGAGATGGGTTAAAACTTTAAAAGTTGCTTTTTCTATCAATAGCTGAGACATGTTAATAGTTGTTTTTGAAAATAGAAAAAATTCCACTGGAGAAAAGGTTTACTTCTCAGGAACTCTCAAGAATGGGACAACGGCCTTGGAGATCAGTTGGCTTAAAACCCAGTGTGATGCAAGAATCCTTTTTTTATTGCCTTGAAAGTTATTGCAAGGTTAGGCAATTTTGAAACATCATTAACAAGGAGAAAATGGCTTTGAAATACTGGATGTAAGTCAACAGGAGCAGCAGCAATACCACTGAAAGCAAAAGAGACAGGCCAGTATTGGGATGCTGGGACTCTCAGTCTAGATTTTGCTGCTCGGCACCTACTCAACATTCTTACCAATTATTTCTCACATTATATCAACATGGGGCATATATCAACTTTCGAAATGCCTGGAAATCTTTTAATAACTTGGCCCTAGGCAACTTTTAAAACTCATGCTTCTAGAAACTACACAGAAAATCATATTAGAGCTCAATGATGTTTTCATTCTCCGGGTTATGTATTTTCACCAGCAAGAGGGACGCAGTTAACTTCAGTGTCATGGTCAGTGGATTGCAAGAAGCATGGAATGATGATTCAGCAGAAAGGTCCCAGATGGATGGGTTGAAAAATCATCTTTCTCATTTTATAGTTGAGGAAGCTGAGGCCCAGATACCTTGGCTGGTTTGTAGCAACCCCAAGGATGGGTAAATGAGTGGCTCAATGACATCCCTGAAGACCTGGGTTCTTTCCAGTTTCAGTTCTGCCTCCTTCAAGGTATTCACTTTTTCCACATGTTTATCTCAGTGATTGGGAAAGTAGGTGGAGCAGCTCTGGGAATCACAGCTAGGTATAATATTGTCCAACTGAAAACAAGGAAGTTGTCTTTAATAGTAAGAAAGCCTTTCTTAGAGGAGTCCAGCAGATTTCTCATTTCTGATTGGTCAGAAGTGGGTCATGTATCCTTCCTAAACCAATGGCAAAATCAGAGTGTCATTGAGCCATTATGATTTACCTTCTTGGGCTAGAATAGGGCCAGCCTCCTACTAGTATGTGGTCACATGGAGGAGGGTAGCTCTTTGAACAAAACCTTGGTCATTTTAGCACAAGTGTGCAGAGAAATAAATATTGAGTAGGCAACCAAAAAAATCTTCTAAAATCTATTAGGCACCCCAAGCCTCAAGCAACAGCTGAAGATCACTGGAAATGATTTATTTTAGAACCTGCAGAGCATTTCTTTGCTGTCTCTTGCCCTGTTACACCTAAAGTTTTCCTCTTCGGACTTACCTGGTGGTCCAGTGGTTAAGTATCCACCTGACAATGCAGGGGACATGAGTTCGATCCCTGGTCTGGGAGGATCCCACATGCCACTGGGCAACTAAGCCCATTCACCACAACTACGGAGCCCACGCACCTAGAGCCTATGCTCAACAACAGAAGCCACTGCAGTGAGAAGCCCGCACACCACACACAGAGTAGCCCCCACTCGACACAACTAGGGAAAGCCCAACCAAAGCAGTGAAGACCCAGGACAGCCAAAAATAACCAAATAATTCTTTTTTCTTTCCTGTCTGCCTCACCACTTTCTCCTTCCCAACGTTTTCCCTAAACTGGTTGTGAACTAAAACTAGCATATACCACTTTCAGGGTCTACCGCATGCAAAGCACCATATCAATATAACAATCTTCGGGGCGTGTTTGTTACAACACTATAAACCATATTCTTTAAGTCAGTTTAATTATTTTATAATAGTAAGGAAATTGCTATTTGATACCAAAACTTGTTTGTTTGTTTCTTTTTTTTCACCCTGGTAATCACAGATCTTCCAAGAGAAAAGATTTACACTGAGTTGCAGCCACCAAAAGGGTCTCCCCAATGACTCAGTGGGTAAAGAATCTGCCTGTGATGCAGGAGATACAGGAGACTTCAATCCCTGCGTCAGGAAGACCCCCTGGAGGAGGAAATGGCAACCCACTCCAGGAATCTTGCCTGGAGAATCGCATGGACAGAGCCTGGCGGGCTACAGTCCAAAGGGTCACAAAGAGTCAGACATGACTGAGCACACACATGGTGCCACCAAGACTCATAAGAATCCACATCAGCTCATGGAGTTTTTCCTTAAGTATTCACTGTACCTCGAAATGCTAGTAAATGTATTATTTTCTCTACTAGTCATTTCATTCTATAATCAGAATTACATTCTCCTCTAGTAGGGAGTTCTCTCATTTCCTTAAAATCTTTTAAAATTACAGTTCCTTGTCTTGACAACCGTATCGGTGCTGTCGTACTAACTGACAAGGGGTCAGTTGCTTTGTGTTCCAAAACCTGCTATAAAAATGGAAATGAGTATTATTCTTCAGCTCTGAAGGAATATAACATAAATCATCAAGCATTATGATATAAATGTATATAAGTAGTGACTATAAAAAAAATAAGGCTAATTATTATTTAACATAACAAACCTTCGTTAAAGATAAGCCAGTTCTTTCACTGAGCTGAAAGGCACAGAAAAGCACCTAGATTTTTCAGGAAACAAAACCTAGCTGAAGTCTACACTGAGATATTGACTATTTCTGTGGCCTTTTGAAAACTGTTCCTAAATCTTACTTTTCTTTTCTCTACAGTAGAAAAAATAAAAATATGAATAATCTCTTTCTCTCTCTCTCTGTAGTCGCTAAATCGTGTCCAACTCTTGCGACCCCATGGACTGTAGCCTGCCAGCCTCCTCTGTCCATGGAATTCTCCAGGCCAGAATATAGGAGTGGGTTGCCATTTCCTTCTCCAGGCAAAGAATAGGGTCAGCCTATAACTTATTGTCCAGCTGGGACAATTTCTGCATGTTTCCCTCAGACATTCTTTCAGGTCCTTTTATGGGGGAATTTTTGCTTGAAGTTTAATACATATATAGAAAAGTGGATTTTCAAAAACTGAATATATCTATGAAATAGATTTATTATGAAATAACCAGATTTAAAAATCTATAAAATCAGTACCCAGACTAAGGAATAGAGTATGACCAACCAAGCTCAGATATGTTCTTTTTTAAAAAAAAAATGTATTTGGCACAGCATCTGGGATCTTAGTTTCCCAACCAGGGATCAAAGTGGGGCTCCAGCGGTAAGCATATCAAATTCTAAGCATTGGACTACCAGGGAATTCCCTAAACTGAAATATTTTTGAGAATGCAAGGTGGCATTATTTTTTAACAGCTACTTGAGGTATATTGATATACAATAAACTGTGCATATTTAAATTTACAGTTTGTGCTTCTTTCAGCAGCACATATACTAAAATTGTACAGAAAGGATTAGCATGAGCCTTGTGCAGGCATGACATGAATTTGTGGAGCACTCCATATTTTAAAAATAATAAAATAAAAAATAAATTTACAGTTTGATGAGTTTTGGCATATACCTGTGAAACTATTCACCACAAAATAATAAAAATATTCACCATCTCAAAAAGTTTCCTTGTATCTCTTTGTAACTTCTCCTTTTACCCCTACCTTCCCTATCTTCAGACAACCACTCATCTGGTTTCTGTTACATTTGTGTTTTATAGAATTTTATATTGACAGAATCAGATCTTAGTAGAAAAGCTTTCAGTTTTTCACCATTGCACATTTTAGCTATGGGCTTGTCATATATGGCCTTTATTATGTTGAATATGTTTCCTCTATACACTGTTTGGGAGAAGGCAATGGCACCCCACTCCAGTACTCTTGCCTGGAAAATCTCATGGATGGAGGAGCCTGGTAGGCTGCAGTCCATGGGGTCACTAAGAGTCGGACACGACTGAGCGACTTTACTTTCATTTTCCACTTTCATGCATTGGAGAAGGCAATGGCACCCCACTCCAGTGTTCTTGCCTGGAGAATCCCAGGGACGGAGAAGCCTGGTAGGCTGCAGTCCATGGGGTCACACAGAGTCGGACACGACTGAAGTGACTTAGCAGCAGCATACACTGTTTGCTGAGAGTTTTATCATGAATGGAGGTTGGGTTTTGTCAATGGTCTTTTCTGCATCTACTGAGATGATAATATGCTTTTAAAATTCATTTTGTTAATGTGTTGTTTCAAGAATCATACACTACATGCTTTTTTGTTTGACTTTTTTCCACATAGTGATTCTTAAACATTGTATGTTATGTATCAACAATTTTTTTCATATGGATTTCTGAGTAATATTCCATTGTATGGCTAAATCATGATTGTTTATTCATTCTCCTATTGTTGGATGTTTGGGTTTCCAGTTTGGAGTTATCATAAATAAAGCTGCTATGAACATTCTTGTAAAAGTTTTGGTACAAACATATGTATTCATTCTTATATAAGCATCTCCATGTGGAATGGCTGGGTGATATGGTAGATGCATTTCAGTTTTTAAGAGGCTATTGGGAATCCCCTAGAGGTCCCGTGTTAAGGAGAGCTTTCCAGGTTGTGCTAGTGGTAAAGAACTTGGCTTCCAAGGCAGGAGACTTAGGAGATGCTGGTTTGATCCCTGAGTCAGGAAGACACCCTGGAGGAGTGCATGGCAGCCCACTCCAGTATTCTTGCCTGGGAAATCCCATGGAAAGAGGAGCCTGGTGGGCTACAGTCCCAAGGGTTGCAAAGAGTCAGATGGACACGACTGAGTGACTAACACTTTCATGTCACATAGCCCTGTATTAAAATTATACTTTCTCCATATGCTCACCAACAATTGTTATGATCAATGTTTTTTACGTTAGCCATTCTAATGACTGTGTATCTTATTTTGGTTTTAATTTGCATTTCCCTAATGACTAATGATGTTGAACATGTTTTCATGAGCTTATCTGAGGGGGCACTATTTTTAATTACACTAAGAAAACAAGCATAAAGTAAAAGTGTCCCAGGCAAATTGGGACATACGATGGCCTAAACAAAGACAAATGAAGGCTTGCTTTGTGGATGCTGACGCATCCTTATACCTGGAATAAAGCCCACTTGAACATGGTGTATGTGCTAAAACATATATGACAAGCCATAGCTAAAATGTGCAATGGTGAAAAACTGAAAGATTTTCTACTAGGATCTGAAACTTTTGCCACTTTTATTCTACACAGTACCAGAAGTCCAAGCCACAACAGGCAGTCAAAAAAAAAAAAAAGAAGAAAGAAGGAAAAAAGTCAGAATTGTCTCTATTTGCAGATGTCATAATGTTATATAAAGAAAATGCTAAAGAGTCTACCAAAAACTGTTAGAAATAATAAATGCATTCAATAACTTTGCAGGATACAAAATCAATATTAAAAAATCAGTTACATGTTTATACACTAATAACAAACTATAAGAAAGAGAAATTAAGAAAACAATTCCATTTCTAATTGAATCAAAGAGAATAAAATAGTTGATATATAACAGAAACAAATACAATAATGTAAATCAATTATCCTCCAATTAAAAGGATATAAATTTAAATTTAAAAAAGAATTAAAAACATAGGAATAAATTTAACAATAGAGGTGAAACATATACACTGAAAATTATGACATTGATGAAAGAAACTTAAGAAGCCATGAATTAGTGGAAAGATATTTTGTGTTCATTGACTGGAAGAATTAATACTGTTAAAATGTCCATGCTACCCAAGACACTGAATCTAGACTCAATGCAACCGTTGTCAAAATTCCAATGGTATCTTTCACAGCAGTAGAACAAATAACCCTAAAATTTGTATGGACCCACAAAAGACCCTGAATAGTCAAAGCAATCTTGAGAAAAAAATCAAAGCTGGAGGCACTGTGCCCTCTGATTTCAAACCATATTACAAATCTACAGTAATCAAAGCTGTATGGTATCGGCATAAAGAGACACATAATCCAATCAAACAGAACAGAGAGAGCCCAGAAAATAACCCATGCACATATGGTGAAGTAATTTACAAGAAAGGAGCCAAGAATATACACTGAGGAAAGGACAGTTTCTTCAATAAGTGGTATTAGGAAAATTGAACAGGCTGTATACAAAAGAATAAAACTGGACCCTTATCTTGAACCATATTCAAAAATCAACTCAAAATGGATTAAAGACTTGAAAGCAAGACTTGAACCATAAAATTTCTAGAAGAAAACATAGGCATAAAGTGCCTTCATATCAGTCTTGGTAATGATTTTTTTAACTTGACACCAAAAACAAAGATAACAAAAGCAAAAATAAGTGACACTAAATGAAAATAAAAAGCTTCTGAACAACAAAAGAAACCATAAACAAAGTGAAAAGGCAACCTGTGGAATGAAAGAAAATATTCACAAATCATAGGTCTGATAAAGTGTTCAGTTCAGTTCAGTTCAGTCGCTCAATCGTATCCGACTCTTTGTGACCCCATGGACTGCAGCACACCAGGCTTTCCTGTCCATCACCAACTCCCGGAGTCTACCCAAATTCATGTCCATTGATTTGGTGATGCCATCCAACCATCTCATTCTCTGTCATCCCCTTCTCCTCCTGCCCCCAATCCCTCCCAGCATCAGGGTCTTTTCAAATGAGCTAGCTCTTTGCATCAGGTGGCCAAAGTATTGGAGTTTCAGCTTCAACATCAACCTTCCAATGAACACCCGGGACCGATCTCCTTTAGGATGGACTGGTTGGATCTCCTTGCAGTCCAAGGGACTCTCAAGAGTCTTCTCCAACACCACAGTTCAAAAGCTACAATTCTTCAGCACTCAGCTTTCTTTATAGTCCAACTCTCACATCCATACACGACTACTGGAAAAACCATAGCCTTGACTAGACGGACCTTTATTGGCAAAGTAATGTCTCTGCTTTTCCATATGCTATCTAGGCTGGTCATAACTTTTCTTCCAAGGAGTAAGCGTCTTTTAATTTCATGGCTGCAGTCACCATCTGCAGTGATTTTGGAGCCCAAAAAAATAGTCTGACACTGTTTCCACTGTTTCCCCATCTACTTGCCATGAAGTGATGGGACCGGATGCCATGATTTTAGTCTTCTGAATGTTGAGCTTTAAGCCAACTTTTTCACTCTCCTCTTTCACTTTCATCAAGAGGCTCTTTAGTTCTTCTTCACTTTTTGCCAAAAGGGTGGTGTCATCTGCATATCTGAGGTTATTTATATTTCTCTTGGCAATCTTGATTCCAGCTTGTGCTTCCTCCAGCCCAGCGTTTCTCATGATGTACTCTGCATAAAAGTTAAATAAGCAGGGTGACAATATACAGCTTTGATGTAGTCATTTTCCTATTTGGAACCAGTCTGTTGTTCCATGTCCAGTTCTAACTGTTGCTTTCTGATCTGCATACAGGTTTCTCAAGAGGCAGGTCAGGTGGTCTGGTATTCCCATCTCCTTCAGAATTTCCCACAGTTTATATTCAAAAAAATATAAAAAAATTGTTACAACTCTATAGCAAAACCCCAAAAATTATAGTTATGTGGTCATCATTTTGCTATATATGTACATATATACATATACACCAGAGAAGGCAATGGCACCCCACTCCAGTACTCTTGCCTGGAAAATCCCATGGACGGAAGGGCCTGGTGGGCTGCAGTCCATGGGATCGCGAAGAGTCGGACACGACTGAGTGACTTCACTTTCACTTTTCACTTTCATGCATCGGAGAAGGAAATGGCAACCCACTCCAGTGTTCTTGCCTGGAGAATCCCAGGGACGGGGGAGCCTGGTGGGCTGCTGTCTCTGGGGTCGCACAGAGTCGGACACGACTGAAGCGACTTAGCAGCAGCAGCATACATATACACATATGTATCAAATAATTCTACAGAATATCTAAAACAATGTTACATGTTAACTAAATGTCAAAAAAACTGGGGGAGTGGAGGAAGGAAAAATGAAGGAGAGAAAGGGAGAGTGATGTAGACAAAGAAGAAAAAAAGCCCTTCATTGGCAATGCTTTGTTAACATAAAGTTGTAAATTTTATTTTGTTATTATATAAGCTAATAATAATAATTCAAGTTGATTTTTTTCCCAAAGAAAAATATGGTAAATGTTACATTCTTGATTAAGGGATCCCAGATTCAAAATTTTTATGAAAGTTAGCAAACTGCTATGTTTAAAATTTACACATACACACACACATAATATATATCAAATGGTTTAGCTAGTGTATAGGGCTTCCCTGGCGGCTCCCTGGTCATGAATCTGCCTGCCAGTGCAGAGATGCAGGTTTAACCCCTGAGTCAGTAGGATCCCCTGGAGAAGGGAATGGCAACCCACTCCAGTATTCTTACCTGGGAAATCCCAGGGACAGAGGAGCCTGGCGGGCTACAGTCCACGGGGTCACAGAAGAGCTGGACACAAGGTAGTGACTAAACAACAGCACGGTGTATAGGAAATAGTAAAATGTACTGTCTCATAGCATTGCACTTAAAAGAGCTCAATGTCACAGACGTTGTAAGTAGTTCTTCTTCCTAAAACAATTCTAGCCTTTCTTTTTTCCATAGTGCAACAAGCCAGAACATGTAAGATGATAGAATGCTTAGGGCTCTTTGGAGAAAGTCTGCCAGTCACTTTTGAGACAGCTGAAGAGACTAAAAGATACTTATTAGTGTCTTGCATTTTGAAGTATAGATTTTTTGTTTTTCTGTCCTCTTTTTATAAAAAACAAAACAAATATTGGATTTTTAAAAAATCATTTTCCCCCTTGCTTTAAAAAAAAATTGAAGTATAGTTGATTCACCATTTTACGTTAGTTTCAGGTGTACAGCAAACTGATTCAGTTATACACACACATACGTATCCTTTTTCAGGTTCTTTTCCATTACAGGTTATAATATATACCTAATATATACATTATAGGTTATAATATGTAATAGGTTACAAGATACTGAATATAGTTCCCAGTGCTAACAGAGTAGGTCCTTGCTGTTACCTATTTTATATATGGTAGTGTGTATCTGTTTTAAAAAATCTTGTTTAACTCACATTTCTCAACATAGAAGATTGATACAAGATTAGGAAAAAAGCATTCTAGCTGTGGAAAGACTGAGACTAGCCACAGTCCTTATCTGTTGTTTCCTTTTTTAAGGAAAATGTTAGAAGAATTTTCAAGTAAGAAAAATCAAGTCAAGAAGATTTTGGAACAAAAAAAGGGAGTTATATGTGATAAAATATCTTTATTACTGACAAAAAAATACACAGACTTAGAAAAAATATTGGCAATTGCGGATGTTTGTATATATTCCACGGATTTTTTTTCTATGTGTAATTATGTTTTAAGATGAAATAACCTGTCTATTGTCTAGAGCATGAAGTTTAGAGCATGCAAGCAAACATGAAAATATCCTACTAGCTAGAATCTGTATCTACAGTGAGTGATGTCTGGGGCATTATGTCATATTTTTATATGCAGCACTGTTATTGCAATTATTATGAACAACCTATAATGCTTTGCACAGAGCAGGGCCTCAAATGTTGTTAGGATTAAACATTGGGCACAAAACTATTCCCCAAAATGGAACCCGTTTCACTAAGGTTTTAGTATATGATTTCCAGATGGCTAGAAGACTGTCTTTAATATAATCTTTTGAAATTTAGGATTTTCACTGTGATGAACAAAGTAAACATTTGAGCTGTAAGTCAGTGGAAGTGTTTGAACCAACTAAAGGGTAATAAAAAGCATACCAGTCCTTCACTTCAAAACTAAGCATCAAGTTTTCTGGTTTATCTTGTAGAGCTGAAAAAGCATTTTCCTCTAGAATTGTTCAGTTTCACTGAGAGGAAAGTCTTTTCTATTTAACAGCACAATAACCTCTTTTTTGCATGATTTTAGAAAAATGGAAAGAAATTTTTTGCGGTATTATCTCACTGAGAAGCAGCTTTTTACGTGACAAAAGCTGTGTCCTTCCAAGCCTACGTTCATGTCTTAAACCCATTATGATGTTGGACAACTCATTTTGCTGTGGCTGGCTTGTTTAAGGGACTTCCCTGGTGGCTCAGACTCAATGCAGGTGCGATTCACGAGATCCAGGTTTGATCCCTGGCTTGGGAAGATCCCCTGGAGCAGGGAATGGCTACCCACTCTAATATTCTTACCTGGGGAATCCCACGGACAGAAGACCCTTGCTTGTTCAAATACCTTATTTATAAAATAGAGGCATTAGTACCTGTCTAATTCAAAATAGCCATTTAGAAAATGAGAAAAACACCATTTTCTTGAATTAATTTGTCTTGACCACAAATAATTTGGGGTCAGGATTAAAATTAGGGGGTCACATGAGGGGAGGAGAGGGAGGCTTAAAAGAGAGATGATATATGTATAATTACGGCTGATTTGCATTGTGCTACAGAAAACAACACAACACTGTAAAGAAATTTTCCTCCAATTAAAAAAAAATTGAAATTAGGACCAGGTGTCCTAAATCTGAAATTTGAACACCTCTTCCAAGCATACCACTCAATCTCATGAGGTTAAGACGGAGAAAGTTGAATAATCAGTATGAAATTTCAGCTAGCAGCTTGTATCAAAATGATCATTTTTGATCCCTCTGTAGATTATATCTTTCTAAGGTGAAAACCATGGGTTTCTCTGGTGACTCACTTGGTTAAGAATCCACCTGCAAGCAGGAGACCCCGAGTCTTCGATCCCTGGGTCAGGAAGATCCCTTGGAGAAGGGAATAGCAATCCACTCCAGTATTCTTGTCTGGAAAATTCCATGGACAGAGGAGCCTGGTGGGCTATAGTCCATGGGGTCACAAAAAGTCAGACATGACGGGCAACTAGCATTTTCACTCTTCAAGGTAAACCAAAGTTCTGATTTGGAATGGAGACTCTCTCTCTCTGAATCTAAATTCCTTTCCTCCTTTATAAAATTACTTTGCTTCCTCTCGTCAAAGCTAATGTTTTCTGGACTCACCTTGATTCAGCATCATCTATGCAACTCAAGTTAGTGATGACAGGGAAGCCTGGTGTGCTGCAGTCCATGGGGTTGCCGAGAGTCAGACACAACTGAGTGACTGAACTGAACTGAACTGAACTGCACTGATGCAACTCGAGTTTTCAGAAACTTAAGAAGGCTAAGATGTCTTCCTAGTAAGAATCAAACAGGCTGGTGCAAGCTGGAGAATTAGGCTTTTGTCCAGATTGATGCCAGGTGAATGGAAGAGCCTTGGGAAGAACTAATCAGATTCAGTTTTGATTTATATGCTGTTTACTCTGAATCCCAATATAGATATGAACTCAGAAGTACAAATTAAAATCATATAAAATTTCAGCACTTCATGCGCCACCACTACTTCCAAATGTTTGCATCCTTTCCAGTCACCATTGAAAATTCAAAGTTTTTTCAACCACTGCTGAAATAGTTTTGAACTTTTCTTTTCAAATTGCTATCCTATCATAATCAATTTCAGCCCCTCCCTTTCCTCCCTACCTTTTCATTTTTCCAAGTTTTTCATAGCCTATCCCTGACTTGAACCAAAAATGGATTTTCTGAAGCAATCAGTTACCTGTTCTTATCACATATGGGTATGAATGCCTATCTGCTACTTCAAAAACAAATTCTTTGTTCCCATCTCTCAACCATCCTTAAAATATGGTGACTTGCCACCACTGAAGATGTTTTTTTATATGTTCTACAGGTTCTTAAAGACATTTCAAGTAACATCGGAAGTGAAATATGTGAATAATTTCAAATAGTGAATATCCTCAAGGGAGAAAATCAGTTTTGGTTCTTAATTTTAGTGTTAAAAGATGATTCAGATTAAAGTATAGCTATACTTTATATATATATGTACACACACATACACACACTGCGTGTTCATGTACATCATCTTGAAATCTCTTGTGTATTTTAAAAAGGAAAGTTAAAATTGAAAGACAGCAAGAAAAGAAAATCAGCATATAAAATGCCATGGGAGGAAACACCTGCTGGGAAAACATAGATGTAAAAAAGATCTGACAGCCTTCCTTCATAATTTCACCTGGTAAAGCAGTAATATTTAGAAACAAAAGTGTTGCAGAAAAGCAGTAACATTGCAGTATTTTAACACATTTAAAGGCTCTGGTTCCATTGTCAAGTCGTCAGGAATCTAAAAGCCTTTAAGAAAACCTTCTGTTTTTCCAATAAATCAATTTCAGTGTGCATTTTACTCCATTATTTTACTCATTTAAATTAATGAACCTTTAGGAATAAGTTTTAAAACTTTATAAGGAAATTTTGTCTTACTGATAAACTTGTGAAGACTACATTTACATTTTATCTAGGCATTTCATTTTGTTATATACTACTGAAAATCTGGTAATCATAAATGCACAATCTTTTACTCCTGACGCACACACACAGGGTCTCTTTAATAATTCAAAGAGCTTTCTATAATGATGAAGTCATACTGATGAACTCAATAGGAAAATTCTAACACTATTAAACATAATTTAAATAAATCACTGTAGAAACCAGGCCTAATAGAGCAAGAAAAGTAATTTCTAAGTGCTCAAAATATTTTGCTTTTTCTTACACCAATGCATATTTCGTAAATCACAGTGACAGTTCTCCTCTCTTTTGATGGAGTGCATGACAGCTATTCATGTCCTGAAGCAGGTACAAAAGATAAAAGCCTTCCTATTAAAGTCAAGAACGTCAGCACTCCATGTGCTGTGATGGGCAGGTCTCCATCATTTTTGCATAAGATGTCTCCTGGGAAAGCTATCACCAGACCATTACTACACTATCAACTTACTTTCATCTCAAATTATTATTCTTCAAAGACACCCAGCTGAGTTGCACTTTACTTTTTTATAGATTCCCTGATAGGTGATGAAATGAAAATGTCAAACAGAGCACAGAGAGCAAGGTTATTCATAATTTCACTTAACGCCAAACAACTCCAAAGTCATTAATCCTTTAAATATAGTATTGTTAAAAAAATATAGTATTGTTCAATTTGGAATTATGATATATTGATAATTATTCAATCTGACTATATAAAGTAAGTGATTGAGAAAAAAACTTCTAAAATGTTTAGTAAATCATTTTTATAAATGTAGAATTATAGTGAATTTTAAAATGAATTAATTAGGAACAGTCATGAAAAAATTAATTGAAAAAGTCTATTAAAATAAAATAAGTATGGCTTAATATTTTATTATTTTCTGTGGAATTTATTTATAGAAGCCCTCTTTTAGATGACTGAAAATTAAGAGCCATACTCAGATTATACAACTAAAAGATGATTTTTTTTCACAATTTAGTAGAAATGACATGATATTCTACAGAAGATAATATAGCCTACACCTAATTATTTTGAACTAAGAACCTAAATTGGAATTTATCTTGGTGAAATAAACAAAAAAGAAACTCCCTCCAAATATTAATTAATGAGATTTTGAAAGATTTTAAAATGTTGTATTAACACAAAATGAATGTATTTTTGTGTTAATTTTTGGATTCCCTGGTGGCTCAGACGGCAAAATGTCTGCCCACAATGCGGGAAACCCGGGTTCAATCCCTGGGTTGGGAAGATCCCTTGCAGAAGGAAATGGCAACCCACTCTAGTACTCTTGCCTAGAAAATTCCATGGATGGAGGAGTCTGGTGGGCTACAGTCCATGGGGTCACAAAGAGTTGGACACGACTGAGCGACTTCATCATGAATGTATTTTTAACATTCTGAAAGTTAGCATGCTATTGAGATATGAATTCCTCTAATAAAAAGGAAATATTTCAATCTGGCAATGGTAATTGTATAAATAGTCAACATATGTTGCATATGTATATGTATGTTATGTGTATATGTGCACGCATGCTAAATTGCTTCAGTTGCATCTCACTCTTTGCAACCCCACGGACTGTAGCCCACCGGGCTCCTCTGTCCATGGAATTTCCCAGGCAAGAATACTGGAGCCATTTCCTACCCCAATATGTATACATAACAGCAAAATATTATTCAGTCACGAGAAAGAAGGAAATCCTGCCATTTGTGACAACATAGATGAACGTGGAAGATATTATCCTATCTAAAATAAGCCAGACAAAGGCAAACATTATATTGTGTTATATCACTTACATGTAGAATATTAAAAAAAAAAATAAGGTCAAACTCATAGAAACAGAGTAGAATGGTGATTACCAGAGGCTGGGGGTAACTGATACAACCCTTTGGTCGTAAGATGAATAAATTCTGCAGATATAATGCACAGTATGATGACTGTAGTTAATAATGCTGTACCTTACACTTGAACTTAAAGCATAGTCTTAAACTTTCCCATCACATATACATGTTCACACATCAGTATGTGAAGTGATGGATGTAGGAATTAACTTGGTTATGGTACTCATTTCACAATATATATGCATATCAACCATCATGCTGTATTGTTTTATATATGTGATTTGCTTTTTCACCACACCATGTGGCTTGTGGGACCTTGGTTCCCCAACCAGGAATTGAACCCAGGCCCTCAGCAGCGAAAGTGCAGAGTCTTAGCCACTTGCCCAGCAGGCAATTCCCTATATATGTAATTTTATTTGTCAATTATACCTCAGCAAAGCTAGGTCAAAGGAACTAAAGTGAGGACAAGCATTGGGAAACAAGCAAAAGCAGAAAGAGAGAGACAGAGAGGAGCAAGGTCAGGGTTGTTACTTCATGAGGGAAAAAGACAGGAAGTTCTCATATTTTGGGCTTCCCTAGTAGCTCAGCTGGTAAAGAATCTGCCTGCAAGGCAAGAGACCTCAGTTTGATTTCTGGGTCAGGAAGATCCCCTGAAGAAGGGAAAGGCTACCCACTCCAATATTCTTGGGCTTCCCTGGTGGCTTAGCTGGTAAAGAATCTGTCCACAAAGAGGGAGACCTGGGTTCGATCCCTGGGTTGTAAAGATCCCCTGGAGAAGGGAATGGTTACCCACTCCAGTATTCTGGCCTAGAGAATTCCATGGACTGTAGAATCCTTGGGGTCACAAAGAGTCGAACACGACTGAGTGACTTTCACTTCTCAGATTTTGGTGGAACAAAGAATTACTTACTTCTGCATTGCTGTTACAGTTCACTGCATGCTCAGTTGCTTCGGTGGTGTCCAGCTCTTTGCAACCACATGAACTGTAACCCTCCAGGCTCCCCTGTCCAAGGGGTTCTCCAGGCAAGAATACTGGAGTTGGTAGCATGCCCTCCTGCAGGGGATCTTCCCAACCTAGGGATCCAACCCACGGCAATTGCAGATGGAGTCTCTCTGCCTAGCATAGAAATCAGTCTTTGATCCAGTGAAAGATCTGTTTTGCTGGAGTTACAGCCACATCAACTAAAATTTGTTTTTTCCTCGCTCAAGTTATTCCAGCCTTGATAGCTTTGAGAAGCACTTCTAAATATATACAGAATCAAGTTTTATTCATTCTATAATGATAATTGATTGTTTTCTTCACAATTCTTTATATCACATCCCCCACTCCCAGTTTGATTGAAGCCATGTTAGTTTACATGAAAATACTGCAAGTAGCAAAAATATCAAATATAAGTTTATGCCTTCTTTTTTCCAAATTCTGCCTAATAGGTAAAGTTTAAAAAAAAAATGTTGGTGAAACCCACTTAATGAATATTTCAGAGCATTACTGAATTTTAGTGAAGAAACTATTTGGTATTGAAACAAGACTGGCATAATTTTGTTGTATTAAAAAATCCTCTAAAAAAAAATCCTCGAGTATTTTTCTTACATTGTTAAGAGTTATTATCTCTCTTTTTTTTTTTTTTAAGAAAAAAAACTTTTGATTTTGTATTCGGGTATAGCCAATTAACAATGTTGTAATAATTTCAGGTGAACAGTGAAGGGACTCAGCCATACATACACATGTATCTGTTCTCTCCCAAACTAACCCCCATCCAAGCTGCCGCATAACACGGAGCAGAGTTCCATGTGCTGTACAGGAGGTCCTTGTTGGTTATCCACTTTAAATATAGCAGAGAGTACATGTCCACCCCACACTCCCTAACTATCCCCCCCCATCCTTCCCCCGGCAATCACATTATCTCTTTTATTTTTAAACTATCTATAGCATTAAAAATATATTATCATTGATATATATTCATCAACACAGATTCTAATAACATCGATCATTACTTAAAATTTACTACTGTAGGGAAGATTTGAATAGTGGAGCATTTTTGTAATGATAAATGTAAGCAAGATCAGAATATTTATTTATTGTCTGGTCATCACAGCAACTTCAGACACAAACATAGGTGCTCCGTGCACAGTCATGTCTGACTCTCTGCGATCCCATGGACCATAGCCCACCAGGCTCCTTTGTCCATGAATTTTCCCAGCAAGGATACTGGAGTGGATTGTCATTTCCTCCTCCAGGAGATCTTGACCCAGGGATGGAACTCACGTCTCCTGCGTTGCAGGTGGATTCTCTATCGCTGAGTCATTGGGGAAGCCCATATAAACAGAGAGTGTAGCCACTCATCTTTCTGCCATGCATAAATTTACATGTCAGGTGCTCGTACATTCTATATTTACTCCATGTTATATACAAAGGGAAGAATATTAAGATTATAAAGCTAGTGAGGAAGGAGATTATTCAAAAGTTAAAAAAAATTTTTTTTAACTAACCATAAAATCTTGTTTCAAGAGTTTTTTCAACCCTTAGAATCACAAATTACTTCACAAGTCATAATGTAAAAGTAATGAAATACTCTACAAAAGTGTTCAATAGAATTTAAATTTTTAACTTAAGGGAATTTGGAAGTTCAACCATTCTCATAGAGGCTGTATGGATGATTAAAATCCTAAAGGAAGCCTGAAAGAAAAAGGACACAGTCATTACTGGAAATGTAATACCACGTTAACTCTCAGGTTTCACGTTAGACTAGGAAGCTTAAGTTCAAGGCCATTACACCAATTTTCATAGAAATATAATGTTCTCCAACTCATGGTCCTTCCCTTGAAAAGCTGTGCGTGGGTAATAGTGCTTATCAACTCAAATTAGTCACACGCAGCAGGGTAAATTGGAAATGAAAAGCTTCTTCAATTACTCAAACTAACATAAGTGATTTATTTCCTTCTGCTGACATGAAAGGAAAAGGGTTGAATGTTCGTGAAGGATAGCATTTATCCGCCCTGCTCTAAGATCAGGGAGCTTACTCAGCACAAATACTCCCAGAAAAGGTTCCACTTGGCAGAAAAGAAACCATCTATTCCAAAAGGTGACCACATCGGCTCGACTTTTCATCTGCTGTGATAAAATTCCTGTCCAGTCCATTACTGTAAGGCAGCAGCTGCTCTATAGACTGATAGCCTCTGAAAGAGAGTAGTTTCTCATAATCCCCAGCGCAACTCCTCCACTTCAGACTATTTCATCTCCTGATACCATTCTTCCTCACAACCTCATGGCTTTGCTCTTCCATCTCAAACACCTAATCCAAAATATTTCTCTACATTTTACATAGTCTTAAAGTGAGCTTACTGGAGGAGGAACTGGCAGCCCACTCCAGTGTTCTTGTCTGGAAAGTCCCATGGATGGAGGAGGCAGGTTACAGTCCATGGGGTTGCAAAGAGTTGGACATGACTGAGTGACTAAATAACAAAGTCAGCTGAAAATCCGATCCTCTCAGTCACATCTAACACAACCCAAACTCCTTTTAATTACCTAAGCTGCTGCTGCTGCTAAGTTGATTCAGTTGTGTCTGACTCTGTAACCTCATGGACTGTAGCCAGCCAGGCTCCTGGGTCCAAGGGATTTTTCAGGTAAGAATACTGGAGTGGGTTGCCATGCACTCCTCCAGGGGATCTTCCAGACCTAGGGATTGAACCTGTGTCTCTAATGTCTCCTGCATTGGCAGACAGGTTCTTTACTAGTAATGCCACCTGGGAAGCTCTTCAGTTCAGTTCAGTTCAGTTCAGTCTTTTAGTCGTGTCTGACTCTTTGCAACCCCATGGACTGTAGCCCGCCAGGCTCCTCTGTCCATGGGATTTCCCAGGCAAGAATACTGGAGTGGCCTGTCATTTCCACCTCCAGGGGATCTTCCTGACCCAGGGATTGAACCCGCATGTCTTTTGTTCCCCATATGTGGATTCTTTACCTCTGAGCCAGCTGGGAATGTAAATTAATCTTCTGTGGTGGAATTTTAGGTATTATGCATGGTAGTGATGATATTCTTTGAAGCCTGAGTTCCTCCTATGCTCAGTTGCTCAACTGCGTCCGACTCTTTGTCATCCCAAGGACTATAGCTCACCAGGCCCCTCTGTCCATGGAATTTCCCAGGCAAGAATACTGGAATGGGTAGCCATTCCCTTCTCCAGGGAATCTTCCCAACCCAGGGATTGAACACAGGTCTCCTGCATTGCAGGAGGATTCTTTACCACCTGGGCCACCAGGGAAGCCCGAAATGATCAAGAAGGTTTGTGAATTCTAATCTCAAGTGTCATTCAAGTCTCCTCCCAATTTCATGCTGTCAGCTGTGCCCACTTGAATGACTGGCACTCTTCCTGCCTCAATCTCCCCTCTCTAAATCATCCATTCATCCCATCTCCTGTCCTGCTCCCCTCAGTGATACTATCAAGATATATTTCCTTGCAAATGTGATTGCTATTCTTCACCTTTGCCAAAGTGTGCTTCTACGTTTCTTCAAAATAAAGTCAGTATCTCCTTTACTTTAAAAATGAAGCTCAAATTCCTCAGTGGGGATTTCAAGGTTCTCCAGGAAAAAGGACCAGATGCCTTTCTCATGATTAAAAGTATCATGTAGTAGTATCATGATTAAAAGCTCAGACCCTAGAGCCAGAGCGCCCAGCTTTGAGACACTAAGCAGGACTGCTGCACGCACTCGTGTAGGCTGAGGTGTCCCGAGTGACTGAGGGCGAGGTGTGAGCAGGGGTAGAAGTGTAGCCCTCCACTCACCAAGCTGCCTCAGAACAGGGCTTCTACAGGCTCAGGAAAGCGACACCACTTTCTGTTTCACGTATAGGCACTGTTAAGGTTCTATTCCCTTATACATTCAGTGGAGCCAGCACTAAGGCTTTTCTTGTGGGGCTGTTGTGAGGATTCAGTGAATCACAGCCCTCAGGGCAGCATCAGGCAATGACTGCCCAGCAACCGTCAGGGCTTAATCATGCCCTCTCCCTGTTCCTTATACGTTAAAGAAACAGAATTGGCTTACTAGTTTATTCATGTATAGTTGTGCTTTTCCACCTTCATGGCATTCATCGATCCTCCTGCTTTCTTTCCCCCAAACTAACTCCCCTTGCAGCTCTAATCTCTGCCTGTCCACACTTCAGACTCAACTGAGCTGCCGTGATTGTTGCCGTGAAGGACTTACTTGACCCCTACAAATATGAGCTATCTAGACTTTAACTCAACTCCGGGGCACCTACGGACCCCTGTTGTGGAACCTGACTTCACTACTATTTGTACTATCTAAACTTAAACTCGTATATCTTAAGACCTTGTCCTCCTCAAAAGATTTTAAGTGTCTAAAGGTAACCTGTAAGCTTCTTCCATATGTTTCTACAGCGCCTACAGACATACAGGGACATAACAGGCAATAACAGAACCATTTATTGAGTATCTACTATATGCCAGGCACTACAAAAATTACTTCTCACAACAACATTTTTAGTATTGCTATTTCCCTTTCCTGTAGAATGACTTAGTATTTAAATAATTTGCTTAACAAGCAAGCAAAAAATCTAATTCAACTTTAAAATTCATGAATTTAAATTTATGAGAGTTTTATTATAATTTTTGAAGTATACTTCATTTTTTATTATGAAATAGTAAATATTTTTTGAGGAAATTTAGAAAATGAAAAAAGTGAAATTGTTCTGAATCCCACCACTGCAAAACAAACACTGTAAACATTTGGGTGTTAGAATTGTTTTTAGTTACTACTAACAATATTCTATCATTTAATTGGGTTTTTACCTATGGCTGATTCATGTTGGGTTTTTAATTATATATTAAAATCATTATAATCAGTCTCTCTAATTATCCAATTTTTATTACTCTATAGTAAAATCTACAATAAAGACCAACATGAACACCAAAAAATAAATAAATAATTTGCTTAGCATTAAACAGCTCAAAAGCCTTCTCCAGTGGCTCAGCAGGTTAAGAATCTGCCTTCAGAGCAGGAGACACAGGAGACACAGGAGACAGAAGATGTGGGTTCGATCCCTGGGTCAGGAAGATCCCCTGGACGACGAAATGGCAACCCACTCCAGTATTCCTGCCTGAAAATCCCATGGAGAGAAGAGCCTGGTGAGCTACAGTCCAAAGAGTCGCAAAGAGTCAGACATGACTGAGCATGCAAGCAAACAGCCCAAAAGTGTTGGGCTGAGATGAGAACCTAGGATCCTGCTGGTTCAGGGACCAGACTACTTCATGGTAGTATCTTGCCAGGCTCCTTCCCTTGCCCAGGAGCTACCACTTACTGAGTGTATATTATATTCTAAGACCTTCTCCTACATTTTCCCTCAATTTCCTTGCAAAGTAGTTATTATTATTCTTATCCTAAAGGAAATCAGTCCTGAATATTCATTGGAAGGACTGATGCTGAAGCTGAAACTCCAATACTTTGGCCACCTGATGCGAAGAACTGACTCATTTGAAAAGACCCTGAAATTGGGAAAGATTGAGGGCACGAGGAGAAGGGGAAAACAGAGGATGAGATGGTTGGATGTCATCACTGACTCGACGGACATGAGTTTGAGCAAGCTCTGTGGTTTGGTGATGGACAGGGAAGCCTGGCGGGCTGCAGTCCATGGAGTCACAAAGAATTGGACACGACTGAGCAACTGAACTGAATTGATGTGCCCAGTTTCTTCAGTCATGTCTGACTCTGTGCAACCCCAGGGACTGCAACCCGCCAGGCTCCTCTGTCCATGGGATTCTCCAGGCAAGAATACTGGAGTGGGTTGCCATGTGCTCCCTCAGGGGATTTTCCCAACCCAGGGATCGAACCTGCGTCTCCTGCATTACAGGGAGATTCTTTACTGCTGAGTCACTGGGGAAGCCCATTATTCCTATATGCATGAAGAAATCAAGGCTCAGCAATTTACCTGAGATCTTACAGTGAATAAATTCCAGACACATCTTGTAAATCTGACCTCTGAACTCCCCCATTTTCCCAAAAGCCTTGTCACATTTTAGGAGAGTCCTTTTAGAAAAATGTTACTGCCTTCCCAGAGTCTCATTTAGGTTGTTATATTTCATTTAGACACCCTTTTGACAGAAAGTATCACTATATACATTTATATTGAATAGAAAAAAGTCAATCCTTGCATTATATTTTATCAACTTTTATCTTTATATATCAACTATTAATCCTGCCTATTATAAATAACTTGGCAGAAAAATGATTGTTCCCCAAAGAATTTGATAGAAATTTACATAAAAACGACCTTGATGTCAGAAAAAGTTATTGATATAAAATGATTTAGACACCTTTTGACAGAAAGTATTACTATATACACTTACATTGATATAAAAAATAGTAAATACTAGGTCAGGAATATGTTGAGAGATTTACACTTAGTACTTGTCATTATTAATTTCACCAGATAATTGGGTTGTGCTGTATTTCTATTATATTCAAGTTATTTGGAAGGTCAAGATAAAATACTAAACCTAAACAATAGGCACTGATATGAATACCAAAATAGATCTTGAACTAAATGCCAAGCAAAGAAAGAAGAAGGGGAAAAGGAAAGATGCAGGATCAGAGTCAAACACTAGATTTATTTAAGAGTTTATAAGAATACAATGTTGAAAAGGAAAAACTTGAGGGAGGGGGTGATTTTACTGGAAATTAGTCTCACTTATTTATGGGAAAGCAATAATACTAAGCAAATATGCAGCAACTTCCAAGTTGATCAAAAGATACTTAGAAGATATTACTTAAATCATTATTCCCTTTTGCCAGCGCTCACTATTTGATTGGAAATATCCTACTGGTTTTGGGGGGAAACAACAGGCAAGTGAAAGTAGAAGAAAATTAATAGAACCCAGATCTTCCCAAGCAAAGAATAACTCCAAAAGAGTGGAGTTATAGTAACCTTCATTATGAAAGCACCAGATTCCAGAGCTTCTAGAAGATTCTGAGGAAAACTGGACATATTTGCAATGCATTATAAATGTATAATTACCATTTAAATGGGGGAGAGAAGGCTGGTGAGTGAAATGAAAAAAAGGCATTTTCTTATAGCCAACCAGAAGTTTGCATTTCAGGCAATGATCATCTAATCTACAGAGTCAGGTTAACAAAGCTATTGTTGTCTGCCACTCACCCTCAGCCTTTTAACTGCCGGCTCTCTTCTATCAGCAGAAACAGAAAGTTAAATCTACCTCCATGATTTTCAGTCACAAATTTGCTCATGAGGCTCTGGCATGCTCGACAGGCAATTCAACAGCATACGTTTACAAAAAAAAAAAAAAACAGAAGTGACATAAAGGCGTCTCTTTTTATTCTCCCTTTTTATTATTTGAGGGCCCAATTTTAAGAATAAGTGAAAGTTTGGAGTAAATTTCTATTGGTTGTACAGTTGCGATGCTTAGGGTCATCTCATCTCACCTACAATCCAACGAAGACTTTCTTCAGTAACATTCCTGTTTGTGGATTTGGCCAGGCAGCAACTCGAATGTGGAAAATACTGCCTTATTCCAAAAAGGCACTGAACATCCTTTTCAAAGGAGTTTAAAATTTGTCATGTAGATTTCAAAACTCTGGAAAAGTATCAAAGGTGTTTTTATTGGACAGTTGAATAATAAAGTACAGAAGGCAAAAGATTTGTCAAGAATCACACAAATTAAGTGGAAAGACACCTATCACATGTATATTTCAGAAGTCTAATCTATTACTTTTGGATTACTGCTACATTTCTTATGAGATTAGCTACTTTTTAAGATGTGTTTCGGAGAAGGCAATGGCACCCACTCCAGTACTCTTGCCTGGAAAACCCCACGGGCGGAGGAGCCTGGTAGGCTGCAGTCCATGGGGTCACTAAGAGTCGGACACGACTGAGCGACTTCACTTTCACTTTTCACTTTCATGCGTTGGAGAAGAAAATGGCAACCCACTCCAGTGTTCTTGCCTGGAGAATCCCAGGGACCGGGGAGCCTGGTGGGCTGCTGTCTATGGGGTCGCACAGAGTCGGACATGACTGAAGCGACTTAGCAGCAGCAGCAGCAGCAAGATGTGTTTGCCAAAACTTGTCTGAATTTATCAGGGTGGCATATATTGACTGGATTAATTTTTGCTTCTATCTCAGAAAACTCAGTATTTAGAAGTAAGAATATAAAAACAAAAGATGAAACATTAATAAATCATGAAATGAAAGCCTGTGTATACAATATTAACCATGTAACAAAATTGATGGGATTATTAGTTACATAATGGCTACCCTATTTGGGCTTTCCTTTTGTGTCTTCTTTTGTCTATTTTATTTGGAATCTTTGAAAATATTTGTTACAAAGTCAATGTAATGAGATAGGCAATCGTCTTTTTCATCATCTAAACCAGAAATCCATGAACTGTGGCTGACAAACCAAACCTGGCCTTCTTGTGTTTTTGCAAATAAAATGTTATTGGAACACAGTTACATACATTCAATTATATATTGTCTATGGCTGATTTAGCAGAATGATAGCGAAGTTGAGTAGACCAGAAAACGCCCAAAGCCTAAAGTATTTGCTATCTGGCCCTTTATGGAAAAAGTTTGTTAATTCCTAAATTGTCCCATCTCTTAGTGTTCTAGAAGACATTTTAATCCCTGGGGACAAACCTACAACCCCACTCTCTGTCCCATTAGATCTGCTTTTATTTCTACTTCTTCAAGACAACCATTTTTCAATTGCCTTCTTTTTCTAGTAAATCTACCATCTTCTGCTTACATATTTTTCCCTTCTCGGTATCACAATTAATTCTATTCCAAAATTTATTTAAATATAGTCACATGTGGCCCAATCTCTGCATAAGGTCAATCAAAATAATAATAATGGAAAGATATCATTGAAAGAAATGTTAATATTCCTTTGGGTTGTAAAGAAAATGTAAAAGTTGAAATAGAGGAGTGTGCTTTTAAAGAGTAATAGAAGTCTTGAGAGTCCCTTGGACAGCAAAGAAGTCAAACTAGTCAATCCTAAAGGAAATCAACCCTGAATATTTCATTGGAAGGACTGATGCTGAAGCTCCAATACTTTGGCCACCTGATGTGAAAAGCTGACTCATTGAAAAAGATCATGATACTGGGAAAGGTTGAAGGCAAAAGGGAAAGGGGGCCACAGAGGATGAGATGGTTAGAGAGCATCACTGGCTCAATGGACACGAATTTGAGCAAACTCCAGAAGATAGTGGAGGACAGAGGAGCCTGGCATGCTGCAGTCCATGGGGTTGCAAAGAGTCGGACATGACTTAGTGACTGAACAACAAGAAGAACATTTCAAATCCTATCTTCCCAGCATTGCTAATCTCAATATCCCCCCAAATCAATGACAGCTGCTGTGGTAGATGCCTGGACCTCCCTTTCCAGAACAGGGTACTCATTCCTCCAGTGGCCAGGCTCTCTTCGGTAATTGCCCTCAGTCAAAGGGAGCTGCCCCGCTCAAAGTTAAGTCTCCTTTTGAAGAGCATTCCACATTTAATGACAGCTGATACAGAGGTTTGGGCCCCTTTGTCTCAATTAGAGAGGCCTACCAGGTTCCAGAACTCTCTGTAAAATTGACTGAGGTCTCTATTGTGATTCTATGACTATTTCCCCCCTGCCCAAGTCTCCTTCTCTCTCTCCCGCACATGAGTTATTCCTAACAGCATTCTCCAATAAATTCTTATAGGAAAAACTCTGCCTTGGAGCCTATATCCCAATTTAAGATAGCTCCCTCTTCTAATACTCTTTCTCTCATTCCATTCTCATCACTCAAAGGCTTCCCTGAATCTCAGTCTTTCTAGTTCTTTATTCCTCTCTGCTCAAAAGTCCTGTTTGCTCACAATCCTGGGTCAATTCTTTTCCTCTCAATAGAATTCATTACCTTTTCTTCAAATTTACTGGTTAGATATAAACAAGAATTGAAAAGTCATTATATAATTTGTGCTAGTATATTTTAATGCCTTATTTTAAGACTTCAAAATGTTGCCTTATAAAAGATACTTTGGGGCTGGAATATCATGTCTATTTTTTAAATGTTTCAACTGTTTTATTTTTTAACATACTATCTAACCAAAAAGCATTAAAAATTGTAACTTTTAGATTATGCATTTGAAAGTATTTCTATGATGTTTATATGCTCAAATGCATAGTAAAAGTTCTTCTGAAACAGCATTTTCCCTCTGCAATAGCTATTTATTTAGAACAAACTGCTCTGCTACAAAAGTTGGACAGCAAGGCAGCAAAAGAAGACCTAAATTTAAAAGATATACTAATATCATCAAATTTTTCTTTGGTTAAGTCTGCTCTGAAAGGAAGAAATGAAGGTTGGAGGAAAAAGAAAAGAGAGCAAGAAGAAAAAGAAGAGAGGAAGAGGAAGAAAGACAAGACAGGAAAGGACAACCAAGTTGAAACAAATCAAGAGGAAATAACTGTAAAATTATGAGTTACTTCATGTGCTGCAGCTGCTAAGTCGCTTCAGTTGTATCCGACTGTGCAACCCCATAGACGGCAGCCCACCAGGCTCCCCCATCCCTGGGAGTCTCCAGGCAAGAACACTGGAGTGGGTTGCCATTTCCTTCTCCAATGCAGGAAGGTGAAAAGTGAAAGTGAAGACGCTCAGTTGTATCCGACTTCGCGACCGCATGGACTGCAGCCTACCAGGCTCCTCCATCCATGGGATTTTCCAGGCAAGAGTGCTGAAGTGGGGTGCCATTGCCTTCTCCTACTTTACGTGCAGAACCTCTGAAGTTCGGGAAAGATTATCTTTTCCAGATACCAAATATTTAACTTTTTGAAATTTCCAGCATTGGTGCAAGTTAGAATAAACAACTCATCTTTATTACGCTTGAACTTAAAATTAAGAAAAAAATGGAAACAAAAAGACTTATGTGAGGTGGGAAGAAGCTTAACACCATCTCCAGATATTAAAATAATTTACATATCCTCCATAATTAATTACGGAGAAGGCAATGGCATCCCACTCCAGTACTCTTGCCTGGCAAATCCCATGGACCGAGGAGCCTGGTGGGCTGCAGTCCATTGGGTCGCTAAGAGTCGGACACGACTGAGCGACTTCACTTTCACTTTTCACTTTCATGCGTTGGAGAAGGAAATGGCAACCCACTCCAGTGTTCTTGCCTGGAGAATTCCAGGGACAGCAGAGCCTGGTGGGCTGCCGTCTGTGGGGTTGCACAGAGTCGGACACAACTGAAGCGACTTAGCAGCATAATTAATTAAGGTGTTAGGGAATGAATAGCCAGACAAACCAATGGCAGTCAATAGATATACAAAACTATACTCAAATATGTATGGAAATTTAATTTATGAAAAAGATTCCATCTCATCACTGATGTAAAGATGGACTTTTAAAATAAATTGTGTTGGACAGCCATTTGGAAAAAGACATAACTTGAACTGAATCTCACAGCATATATTATGCCTAATTCCAAATGGATCATAGAGCTAAATGTTAAAAACTGAAACTATTTCAGATTATTTTCACAGGATAAATTCCCAAAAGTGACATTATTGGGATTTAAAGAGTAAAAAAGATTAAGGTTCTTAATTCATATTAGCAAACTGATTTTTAGAACTCTTCTACTAATTTATATCCCTAAATGTAGTATATGTCAGTTCCCATTCTTATTCAAGCCTGGACAAGAACTGTGTCCTATTTTTTAAAACATTTAATAAAATATGTGTGTGTAGAGCATAAGCTTTAGGAGCCCTCAGTTGCCCTAGGCCTTTCATGACCCTGGGAATATGTGTTATCAAACATTTTTGTAAAATTAAGAAAAGGATGATATAAAAACAATTTTTAGGAAGGTCTCCAAATTCCATAAGTTTCAGACCCCACAACACCAAGATCAACTCCTGATCATTTTATTAAACTATATGCAATTGCTCCTTTAATATGTCACAAATGGACAAACCTAGAAATTTCAAATGATTCAACTAATACGTATAATTTTGGTGATTCATAAGGGTAAAAATCTCCATTAACTAATAACAGAATTACCAAGTCATAGAGTAACTCAAAAAAGGTTTTGACAGATATTGTCAGATTTCCTTTTTTAAAGTTTGTAGAGATACCCAGCCCCTCCAACAGCACACAGACACACACGTGTCCCTCCCGGCGGTGGGCACCAATTAGCACGGCGGCACGTTCTCACCTGTGCACGAGACTCCTGGTTTACACCTGGCCTCCCAGCATACTTGTTAGTACTACCACTTTTACTTTCAAAATGGTTTGGATGACAGACGGTCATCCAGGTGTCATCGGTCCTTTAAACTCTAGTTTTTCTCCTGGAGACCATCCTGGCTTCTAGGGGGCCTGCAGGCTTCTGGGGGTTCCCTGCATTCTCTTTCCCCCCTTCCTTATTCACCTGCACTGACAACGGCAGAGTCACAGGATCAGGGAGCAGCATGCCTCTAGGTAAGGACTCCCTTTCCCTGCACGCAGATGCTGGGTGTAGGAGGTAGCAATAGGAGTATGCCTGTGTGTTCATCCTGTTCAAAGTCAAGCACCTGTGTGTGCACACAGCGTATATGCACACACACCACACAAAGCCACATCACTAACTGTTTAAATCCAAGTGACAGTCCCCAGCTGCTCACCATCCAACATGCCAGCGATATGGGCAAGAGGGTCCTAGCACTGGAGCAGGAGCTGAGCAGGGTGACCTTTATTTGCCTCCAAGGGCTGAGATTCCGTGACTCCCCTAGAAACAGTGAACATTTATTAAGGGCTTACTGAGCATGAGGGAAATTCTAAAAATTTTGCCCATAAAAATCTCATTTTGTCTTCAGACAAAATGACTAATTTAGTCACGATTACTAGAGAGTATTAATGAATAAGCAAACTAAGACACAGACAGGCCAAGTTAGTGGTCTAGGATGACATACTTCGTAAATGGAGCCCAGATTTCAACTCAGGCAGCCTGACTTAGGAGCTGTTATAGCTGCATTTTCTGGTTCACGTTTCAGGCACTGAAAATCACTTTACATTTCACAGATTTTATTTCCATTTACTTTCTGCACCACTCTGATTACATTTCTGAAAAGCTTCATTATAGAAGGGAGGGAAGTCATGCAGAAAATTCATGCAATATAATTTGAAAGCTTACCATTGAAGAAACTTCCTTCTTCTCTATCTGGGCAATCCAGCTTTTCAGTTATCTATTCATTATATACTGCAAGAAGAGACAATCAATTTACCTTTTCAAAGTCTTCCTAGGCAAAGTCAATGATGACTCACCTAATTTTCAAAAAAAATGCTAAACATAAAATATTTATGAATATCATATGATTTCTATTCTGAGATTTTTTTATTGTTGTTTATTCACAACGTTGTGTCCAACTCTTTGTGACCCCGCAGACTATAGTCCACCAGGCTCCTCTGTCCATGGAATTCTCCAGGCAAGATTACTGGGGTGGGTTGCCATTTCCTCCTCCAGGGGATTTTCCTGACCCAGGGATCAAACCCACATCTCCTGCATTGCAGGCAGATTATTTACTGCTGAGCCACCCAACTGCTATTTTAATAATTAAGGCTGAAATGATGTAAGGTATTATCAAATTGGGTGTGAGTCAAAGAGAAAAAGGCCAATATCTGGTGGTGACCACAAGACGACTTGTCTCTGACGACAGCCTGTGGATGCACAATGAATTCCTTTTGAAGAGTCTTGTTTCCTTTACTCAACCTTTTAATACAGGCAGTCCCTTAAGCCTGAGAAGTTTCTTCTGGGTAAAAGTAAAGCTGCTTTGTGAATTTGATTACATTATATTCTTACAATGAATCTCCTGTAACTAACTGTTCTCAAAATGTGAATACATAACTGCTTCTACCTAAAATGAATAAATATCCAACCTTGTGCTCTTTGGTAAAAAAAATACCAACCTTTTATTTTGTATTGGAGTACTGCCAATTAACAATGTGATAGTTTTAGGTGCGCAGCAAAGCAGCTCAGCCACACACATACAGCCCTGTGCTCTTTTCAAAGCATTTCTCCTCGCCCAGTTGCTATGGAATTGAACGTGGATGGACACAAGTTGAAATGCCACATCGTTCTCTGCAGTCCTCTGGTTTGATTTCAATCCTAGGAAGCAGCACTTCAGCTCCTCTCCTTAAACAGCTTTATTTTTTTTTTAAATTTATTTTTAACCGGAGGATAATTGCTTTACAAAGTTGTGTTGGTTTCTGCCATATATCAAGATGAATCAGCCATAGGCATACATATATCCCCTCCCTCTTGAACCTCCTTCCCGCCTCCCACCCCCCATCCCACCCCTCTAGGTTGTCACAGAGCACCAGCTTTGAGCTGCCTGCATCATACAGTACATTTCCACTGGCTATCTGTTTTACATATGGTAATGTATATGTTTTAATGCTACTCTCTTAAATAGCTTTTCCAAATAGTTCATGATCCTGTTACCATCGAAACAATTTCTATGTAACAAGAGCTAGGGGTTAGCAATGGAGTCTATACATGCTTGACAGTTGATCCTTAAACCATACAAATTTTACCCTGCTTCTCATTCAGATATAGTATCATGTCCCAGAGGCCCAAAACAGCACAATAACCTGGATATCCCCTGACATTATTTTTAATGGGAATTATAAAGGACCTTGCAGTACCCTTTCATCAGTCAATATTTTATGGTTCAGACATCCAGGTGAACAAGGGTACTATGGTTCTGACTTTAGTTGGGCTTCCAGGATCTAGGGGCTTCCCCGATAGCTCAGTTGGTAAAGAATCCACCTGCAAAGTGGGAGACCCTAGTTTGATTCCTGGGTCATGAAGATCCCCTGGAGAAAGGATAGGCTACCCACTCCAGTATTCTTGGGCTTCCCTTGTGGCTCAGCTGGTAAAGAATCTGCCTGCAATGCAGGAGACCTGGGTTCGATCCTTGGGTTGGGGAAGATCCCCTGGAGAATGGAAAGGCTACTCACAGTATTCTGGCCTGGAGAATTCCAAGGACAGTTGATGGGGTCGCAAAGACTCGGACATGACTGAGCGACTTTCACTTTCACTTTCCAGGGTCCAGGCATGGGTGCAAGCATGTGAGAACCTACCCAGAGCTGTCCATGTTTAGTGGAAGGAAGCTAAGATTTGAGTTCTGGGTAAGGAGGAACCTTGTAAGTAGGGGAAGGCTTAAAGAATCAAGCTGAAAAAAAGTAGAGACAGGGTCAGTCGACTAAGCAAGGCAAATTGTTTTGGGAAAAGTCTTCAAGGATTTCTTAAAGCAAAGTTAATTTTTTGTTGAGTTCTTTTTGTGGAGTGGGAGTAGGGGGAACTGGGAAAGCTATTAATACCCAACTCTGACTGGAAATTTTAGTCTTCTCTATCAATATGATGGTTTTTACCCATTTTAGATTAGCTATTGAGGTTACAAGAATATGTTTTAGAAATGAGAACAGTATTTAATACTCATACTTTAATTTTGATGCCTGGAATAAGTAAGGGGAAGAATTTCAATTGTGAGTTACTGAAAGAGTATGGGGTATCTCATCAAATAAATTAAAATACTTGCCAGGATCACCTCCATGAGGCATGTAAACTGTGTGTGGTCTTCCACCAATATAGACTTGAGTTCTGTTCAAAAGGATGATAAATTTGAAATTAGTGAGGCTTATTTTGAAAATAAATTTATCATTGGAGTTATTTTATTTCATTAGATTACATTTATGTAATGTTCTATTACCATTGCTTTATCACATATTAAATTCTCCTTATATTTATCCATCAGGAGACTTAAAGTGTTTGATTAAGGATATGGTAATAAAATTACAATTAATGAAATGTCATTTAAAATTTCAGTAAGTTAGCAATAGAATTAACAACTGCTAATTTACTTCTCCACATCTTCTCTCAGTAGGATGTAAACTATGTGAAGGCAAGGATTTATCTTTTCTTGCTATAATTATGTCCCTAGTGACAACCACATTACATAAGGCATAATAAATACTCAGTAAATATTTACTGAAACAGATGAGAGTCAAGGAGGCATTGAGTACATGAACAGTTAAACATTTATGTTATCTGACATTTGGAACTTTAAAAAGTGCTTTAACTTAGAAGCATATCTGCTAGATAATAAGACCATTAGATCAGATGTAATAATCAATATTTTAATGCCCCATTACTCATTCATTTTTTAATTGAAAAATGGATGTTTCTGGAACCCAAGAAGAATCTTTGTATTATGAAGCACAATAAGTCCTTAACACAAATTTCCCTAACAGGATGCAGTTCTCATGGAATTAATAAGATTTCCAAAATTAAAAGATGCTTAGAAGAAAAGCTATGACAAATCTAGACAGTGTGTTAAAAAGCAGAGATAACTACACTGACAAAGGTCTGTGTAGTTAAAGCTGTTGTTTTTCCAGTAGTCATGTACGGATGTGAAAGTTAGACCATAAAGAAGACTGAGCACCGAAGAATGATGCTTTTGAAGTGTGGTGCTGGAGAAGACTCTTGAGAGTCCCTTGGACAGCAAGATCAAACCAGTCAATCCTAAAGGCAATCAACCCCGAATATGCATTGGAAGGATTGATGCTAAAACAGAAACTCCAATACTTTGGCCACCTGCTGCAAAGAGCCAACTCATTGGTAAAGACCCTGAGGCTGGGAAAGATTGAGGACAAGAGGAGAAGGGGGAGACAGAGGATGAGATGGTTGGATGGCATCACTGACTCAATGGACCTGAGTTTGCGCAAGCTCCGGGAGATGGTGAACAACAGGAAAGCCTGGTGTGCTGCAGTCCATGGGGTCACAAAGAGTCAGACACGACTTAGTGACTGTAAAACAACAGATCTCTAAATGAAAACAAAAAAAGAAGAGATAGATAGCAGGTGAATAGCAGAGCAAAACCAGAATTAGGGCAGTTGTTGACCCATATTTACAGGGGTTTCAAAGCTTTCCATTCAAACTGCAGAAGCTTCAGTGATGGATATTTGCTCGGGCCCCTATTCTCTTGTGGGAATAATCAGCCGCTTCACTGATAAGCAACTATGCAAAAAAGTGATGACACTTATAAAAGACCAGGGCCTAGGGGAAAATATAGGTATTTTTTTTAAAAAGCAACAAGTTTGTTACAGCCTCTTGCCACAAATGTAATGTACACTTTTTGGTTCTTCTTTCTGGGTATATTTTTGTAATGAGATGTAAAGAATAAGGAATTATCTTCTATCTTACTGTTTCTTTTTTCCTTATATGTTAATAAGAAGAGGATAAAAAGTCTCATAGCCAGAAAAATACAAAGTCCTGGACAAATTAGTGGTCTTAAGTAAGTGAACAGAACATTTGGCCAACACTTATTTTTTCATACAGGCACATTTTACTTACAGATGGGCCTATTAATGAGCCTCTGCCTTATCTATGGATCTTTCTATCTTGTCTATGGGTTCTTCTTGAAAAAGGCACACAAACTGAAGAAAGAAAATAATATTGTGTTGGCTTGAAGGAGAATGGAGAAAAGCTTCTCAAAGTGTATGGACTATGAAAATATTTTCCATACCGTTTGTGAACTCCTTTTGAAAAAGTTACTTGAAAATACACTCCAGCAAAAGAAAAAAATAATGAATTCTAAAAAAAGGAAGATATGGGATTCAAAAAGTTCTTCTAACTCAGTAGAGCAGTGAAAAGAAACTAATTTTTGTAAATTATAACAGGAAGTCAGAGGACTTTTAAAAGAATATTTATAATAAGAAAATGAACATATTTTACCAAATACTAAATGAGTAAACCAGTCCATTCTGAAGGAGATCAGCCCTGGGATTTCTTTGGAAGGAATGATGCTAAAGCTGAAACTCCAGTACTTTGGCCACCTCATGCGAAGAGTTGACTCATTGGAAAAGACCCTGATGCTGGGAGGGATTGGGGGCAGGAGGAGAAGGGGATGACAGAGGATGAGATGGCTGGATGGCATCACTGACTCAATGGACATGAGTCTGGGTGAACTCCGGGAGTTGGTGATGGACAGGGAGGCTTGGCGTGCTGTGATTCATGGGGTCGCAAAGAAGTCGGACACGACTGAGCGACTGAACTGAACTGAAGTGACTGAAATGAGTAATCACAGTGTTAGGAATAAAGATACATGTGTCCTGTGTCCTTTTTGTCAAGAAATAATAAAGGTAGCTAAAACTCCAGGAAATCCAAAAGCTGTATAAGAAAGTTACAATTCAAGCTGAAATGTATCAGGATTTTGAGAAATGGAGAGTAAAGAAAGAGACTATTTGGTTGGAACACTAGGTAATTCTTTGTTAAGCAATACAGGTTTGTGACATAGAATTACCTTTTGACTGAGTGACTTTACTTTCACTTTTTACTTTCATGCATTGGAGAAGGAAATGGCAACCCACTCCAGTGTTCTTGCCTGGAGAATCCCAGGGACGGGGAAGCCTGGTGGGCTGCCGTCCATGGGGTCGCACAGAGTCAGACACGACTGAAGTGACTTAGCATAGCATAGCATATTTCCACTTCAGTTCTTTCCTAAACATTATTTGCACAATCACAATGTGTTTTATTCTTTTTAATAGTTAAAAAAAATTTAAATTCAAATTATAGAGTAAGTATTTCAAGATATAAATAAAGTTACAGAACAGAATGCAAATACTATACACTGAAAAAAGTCAAATGAGTGAGAAAGCTTACTGAATTTAGGAGTTAGAGAGAGAAGAAGACAAATAGAAGGAAACAGGTTTCCAGATTTTCTGATCTTAATTAACAGGAAAAGTATTGATAGGTAGAGAAATACAGGGCTAAGTAGATTACTCAAAGTAAAAAAGATGGCCAACAGAAGAAATATTAGGCATCTTAACAGCTTGTAGTGAACAAGGATAGTTAAAATTCTAAAATAGCAAAATAATAATATCCTGTAACAGTGAAAAACAAAAAGAAATATGGATCGTGCAAGATACATTTTTCAGTTTTCATGATGGGGAGCAGATAGATAATATCTAAAGTCAATAAATCATGAAAAAGAGAAAAAGCCATATTGTTCAAAGACTTGGAGTTAACCAAAAGAAGAACCACAAATAGAATCATACTAAAAGGATCGCTTTTGGAGAGGAGGTATCAGAGGTGGAGTGGGGAGTGGGAAAATTAAACTTTTTATTTGACAATTTTCTGTACTTTTGGAAAAAGTGATGTGCCCTTATCATATGGATACATGTATTATTTTTATTACATGAAAAAGGTAAACCATTCCTTGATTACTAGCTCATTCTCTTCAGTGATATTATCCCAAAGTGTTTTCTTACTAAGGATAAAATGAACATACCTCTGTAGGTAATATTGATAAATGCAGAATTGACAAATGAACGCTATAACCATGATTGCAAGGAGTAGAAGCATCAGGAATCCAAACATGTCAACTGAAATGAATGAAAAGAACTATATTTTAAGCCGATAGAAGGTTAATTTCTCATAGTTTCATCATTTCTACTACCACGCAGTCTAATTCTTAAATACAAATTCACAGGTCATTGTTAAAAATTATACAGTACCATACATTATACACTCCAATAAAACCATCTTTAACACAATCGTCACTAACATCTGAAAATAATCTGGGTTGCTAAAAAATGTTCTTTATCTCCCTGGTGGCTCAGACAGTAAAGAATCAGCCTGCAATGCAGGACACCTGGTTTGATCCCGGGGTTGGGAAGACTCCCTGGAGAAGAGAATGGCAACCCATTCCAGTATTCTTGCCTGGAGAATTCCACGGACAGAGGAGGCTGGGAGGCTACAGTCCATCATGTCAGAGAGTCAGACGCGACTGAATGACCAACAGTACTTTCATCTCTAGATTGGTAAACCATTAGGCCACTAGCTTATTTTTTTCCTTTATCTCTAAACTCATTCCCAGGCGATATCTCAACAGAAAAAAAAAAAAAAATCCTTCAGGCTACTATTTCTGTACAAATACAAATAGTGGGTAGTGGGGGATGGTTTATTGTTTGAGTTTCAAGAGTTCCTTATCAAAAAGACAAGCAACATTTGCTGGGAAATCAGATCTCCAGCACTTGGAAACTTTATCTCCTCTCAATACTATTTAACTTATCAGCCTGGTGTACCTGAAAAATGAAACCAGAGGGCAGAAGATGAAGTAGGAGCCTAGGGGTTCCCCATTCATACTAAATACACAAAGTGTCACTCACTCATATCAGCTCTTTGCAACAAACAATTATGAATTCAATTTACCTGATGGTATCTGAAGAAAACATGGGTTTGTGAGAAAAATTTGTAATCTTTCACTTTAATTAAAAAAAATACAATATTACAGATATAATTTAAAGATTCTTTGATGATTGAGATGAGTTTAGTTCTAGGGAATCATTCTTTTTGATTGGCAATTCTCAGTATTAAACACATTAGCTGAGAAAATATAAATTATAATAACACCACTGGGATCAGTATGTCCTCATCCCCAGGATTAGCTTATAAGAAACTCCTGGAGTTCCTAAAGCAACTTAAGAACACAATCCTCCTTTCACTGAGTTATAGTCATTGTATATAGGAGTATTTTAGGGATGAAATTTGAACTATTTAACAATTGGTAAGGTAAGCTGACAGAGAAGGCAATGGCACCCCACTCCAGTACTCCTGCCTGGAAAATCCCATGGATGGAGGAGCCTGGTGGGCTGCAGTCCATGGGGTCGCTGAGGGTCGGACACGACTGAGCAACTTCACTTTCACTTTTCACTTTCATGCATTGGAGAAGGAAATGGCAACCCACTCCAATGTTCTTGCCTGGAGAATCCCAGGGACGGGGGAGCCTGCTGGGCTGCTGTCTATGGGATTGCACAGAGTCGGACACAACTGAAGTGACTTAGCAGCAGCAAGGTAAGCTGAACTCCAGTACTTCGGCCACCTCATGCGAAGAGTTGACTTATTGGAAAAGACCCTGATGCTGGGAGGGATTGGGGGCAGGAGGAGAAGGGGACGACAGAGGATGAGATGGCTGGATGGCATCACTGACTCGATGGACGTGAGTGTGGGTGAACTCCGGGAGTTGGTGATGGACAGGGAGGCCTGGCGTGCTGCGATTCATGGGGTCGCAAAGAGTCGGACATGACCGAGCGACTGAACTGAACTGAACTGAAGATAAGGCACCCACCAATCAGAATAAAGGTTGACCTAGTTTGGAAGCTAGTTTGGAGAAGGAAATGGCAACCCATTCCAGTGTTCTTGCCTGGAGAATCCCAGGGACAGGGGAGCCTGATGGGCTGCCGTCTATGGGGTCGCACAGTCGGACACGACTGAAGCGACTTAGCAGCAGTAATTTGGAAGCTGGCTGGAAGCAATGAGGGGAAACAGAACTGAACAGATTTGCTGTATTTTAATAAAGTAAATATAATAATTTTTCAACTTTAGCAAATCAGTAGTGTTTGCAAGTCTGTTATTAAAAAGTGCATAAAAATTCAAATAAGGACAACTCACCTTGACAGTTTAACCAAAATGAACAACTGACAGGACACTCAGAATTTGGAAAACAAATTTTTTTGCAAGCCTTTTCTTCACTGCACCAAAAACACTGTTTGGAAGGAAAAAAAAAGTATAATAATCACAATCTCAGTAAGTTTCTGGTACTAGTTTGATAAGTATTCAATTTATAACAGCCATCATCATCATCATATTATTATTATTATTATTTGTAGTTGATGCTGCTGGTGGTCTGCTCAGATCTGCTTTACCAGGCCCAAACACACAAACCCAGCTGCAGTGTGTGGTGACAGACAGTGGCTCAAGCTGCCCTTTTTCTTGCATTGTCCTCATGGATAGGTACCAACTTGCCTCTGAGGTTACTTCCACCTCCATCAGTAACTGACAGGTATGTTGTGTTGTTGCATGGGTGTGCTCAGTCACATCCAACTCTTTGTGACCCCATGGACTGTATCCTGTCAGGCTTTTCTGTCCATGGGATTCTCCAGGCAAGAATACTGGAGTGGGTCGCCATGCTCTCCTCCAGGGGATCTTCCCGACCCAGGGATCAAACTCATGTCTTCTGCATCTCCTGCATTGGCAGGTGGACTCCTCATCACTTGAGCCACTGTGCGTTGCCAACTGACAGGTACACGGGGTTCTGAGTGATGGGTTTGCTTGCCTCAAGGCAGGCACCAATCTGCTATATAACCTTTTGCCCCAGAGCTGCCCAGGGTTCAGGCCAAGTATAGGCTTTGGCCGAGATCACATCTTAGCTTGGCTCTTGTCCCTTAGTTTCTCTGAGTCCCTTACTCCTTCATATTAATAATTTTGCTGAACAGCAGTCACTCAAGGAATCACATGTTCCTGGATTCTTTCTCAGGCTCTGTGGTTGTTAGATTGTGTGAGTGTACTCAGTCACGTCTGACTCCTTTCGACCCCATGAACTGTAGCCCACCAGGCTCCTCTGTCCATGGGATTCTCCAAGCAAGAATACTGGAATGCCATTTCCTCCTCCAGGGCATCTTCCCAACCCACAGATCAAACCTGAGTCTCTCGCGTCTCTTGCATTGATTGGCACATGAATTTTTACCACTGAGCCACGTGGGAAGCCCTAGTGAACTAACACATTACTTCACAGAGCATTAATAAGGATTTCAGTAGATAGGTTGCTTTTTGGCCCCTTTCTTGAACACTCTTTCCTATTCCCCTTGTCTGCAGCACTCTCACTTTCCTCTGGGGATTCCTCTTCTACTATACATGGGCCTGGAGGTGCTGTCAACCAGCCTTGCCTTGGCCCCTTCCCCTTTTTGTTCTCTGGTGGTTGATGATCATTCGTAAATAGGAAAGCTGAATTCTAAGTCCCTTGTTGAAGTAAGTAAAAGCAAGGTATAACAGTGGCAACCACTGATGGGAGATTAGACCAGAATCTAGAAGAATAAAAAGAAAAAAAAAGATAAGGACAGCAGAGTGGTAAAAATGGCTGTCACTTACATAAGGCTTACCACGTGACAGGCACTATTCTGAGCCCTGTATATGTATTAAGTCACTTCACACTCACGACAACCCTATAAGCTATGGACTGTTATGTCCACTTTATAGAGGAGCAGAAGGTGGCACAGAGCAGTCCAGCAACTCACATGAAGTCACACATCTAGTAAATAGGGAAGCGTAGGTTCTAACACAACCAATCTGATTCTATGCTGGTAACCAATCCTATGAGACTGCTCCCAGACCCCTCCCAATCTCCTCCTGCTGGATATCCTGAGACCAGCAGGATATACATTCCAATGTAAAAAGTCACTCCTTAGATGGCAACCCACTCCAGTATTCTTGCCTGGGAAATTCCATGGACAGAGGCGCCTGGAGGGCTACACTCCATGGACTCCCAAAGAGTAGGACACAACTGAACAACGAACACTTTTCAGACACTTCCTGAGAACAAGAGATACATCACAGGTCAGGTTTTGTTTCGTGTTAGCCAAGATCAAAGGTCAAGTGAAGGTAAGTTTCAGATTGAAATCATTTAGGCTAAATGGGTCCTGTCCTCTTGGACTTTTGCTTAAAGACTGGAACTTCAAGGTCAAGGGCTAGAATCAAAGATTACACTGTGGAGACTTCAGGCCTTGGTCATTAGATCTTGAAGTTTCTAAGTTCATGCCATCTAGCAGGGTTTTTGTTTTGCTTGGGCTGAGCTGCGTCTTCATCATGCTGCACAGGTTTCTATTCTGGTGGCTTCTCTGGTTGTGGTGCACGGGTTCCAGGGCAACCCAGCAGTTGTAGCACAGGGGCTTATTTCCTCGGCGGCACGTGGGATCTTCCTGGACCAGGGATCGAACCCGTGTCTCCTGCATTGTCAGGCAGATTCTTAAATGCTGGACCATCAGGGCAGCTCTAGCAGGGTTTTATGGGAGAGGAGTTGCCAGGAAAAACCTGAACCTGTCAGAAAGGAGCTTGTGGCCACTCAGCACCAGGCTGGTGCCCTGGCCCCGGACACCAGGTTCACAGCAAGTGAGCTTCTAAGGCAGTGCAGCCCGCAGAAGAGACTTTCTCCCCTGCCCCTGTCTTTGATAGGAGCTTAGGGAACAGTGGAAAAGGGAGCTGCTTTGCAGGTCGAGCCGGGGGGTCAGGGGTGGTGGGGCGGGCGGCAGCCAGACCGGGTGATCAATAACTCACTGCCTGGTCAGGGAAATTCCATGGAATATCTGCACATTTCCCTGAGATTCCAAAGTTATAGCTGGGTGGGAGTGGGAGGCAATAACTGACAATGATTCTGAATAATTCCAATTTTACTTGAGGGCTAGATGCATTATTTTGCCAGGAGCATTTTTTAACATGTAGGGATGAGGAAGATAGAATATGTGCCTCCTAAAGGTCAAAGGATGAAACGGGCGCCTAAGGTAGTTTCTTTGTTTCCTCTCTGTCTGCCTAGACTTCTTCTCCACCCTGCTTCCTCTGCTAACCATACCCTCTTTCCTTTGTGGAGCTCTTCCCCAACTTTCTGGGGTGCTACAGCAATCAGCCAGCTTCACTCCACCACTTTCTTCCTGCTGGAATCACCGGATGCAGGTGATGGCACCCAGAGCAGCCGGTTCCTCTGGCCCAGTAACTAGTGCTGAACCGGACAGGAGAGACAAGTAGGGTCGATCAGAATCTTCCGGGGAATTGTATAGACATTGGGAGAGATCTGCTAAGAGCCTGCCTCTTCCCCCGCTCTGTGGAATGTTCATTCACCACAGAACACAATGAGGTCAGTGGCTCAGCGGTAAAGAATCCGCCTGCAGTGCAGGAGACACAGGAGACTTGGGTTCGATTCCTGGGTTGGGAAGATCCCCTGGAGGAGGGCATGGCAACCCAAACCAGTATTCTTGCCTGGAGACTCCCATGGACAGAGGACCCTGGCGGGCTACAGTCCATAGCATGGCAGAGTCAGACATGACTGAAGCGACTGAGTACATCCAGAGGGAGGCAGAGCTGGGGGATAAAAAGAAAGAGAGGAAATGTGAATAACAGCCTTTTAGACTCAGCTGTGTGTAAAGTCAAGGCCACCCTGGACTTACCAGTTTTGTGAGTCAATATATTCTCTTTTGATTAAATTAGTTTGAGCTGGGTCACTTATCACAAAAAGATCTAATTCCTTAACTGAGGCTAAAAAGTCTTCAAAGAGCAGAACTTCAAATTACCCAGAAGAACTGTAGAATATATTCAACCTCTCTAAATTACTAATGCATAATTTAGGACAAATTACAGGATTTTTTTTTCCTGTAGCTAAGGAAGATGACCTGTATAAACACAAAGCCATGCCAACCAGAGACCCTTCAGAGAGTGACAAGTGAGAAGTCAGCTAACAGACTTTAGACTGATGGATAATATCATTAGAATGGAAAAAAATGCAGAGAGGAGAAAGGTACTTATTGTGCAAAGAGGGATTTCATAGTAGTGGACATAGAGAGGATAAAGAGTATTTACTAATTATTTAAGGCCAAGCGTTAGAGATAATAGAGGTTAGATTACACTGATATAAATAGCATTGTTTTCTATAATTTTATTCTTTTATTTACTTTTGACTGTACTGGGTCTTTATTGCTGCATAGGCTTTTCTCTGGTTTTGGCGAACGGGAGCTACTCCAGTCGCAGTGCTCAGGTTTCTCATTGTGGTGACTTTTCACGGTCTCTGGGGGTGCGTGGGCTCAGTAATTGTGGCTCCCAGGCTCTAGAGCACAGGCTCAATAGTTGCGGTGCAGGGTTAGTTGCTCCGTGGCATGTGGGATCTTCCCACATCAGGGATTGAATCTGGGTGTCTCCTGCATAGGCAGGCAGATTCTTTACCACTGGGGGCTGGCAAGCAAGCCCTAAAGTATTGTTTTCTAGAGGCTGAAATTTTAACTAGCAGATACAATATGTCCACTCTATTTAAAAAAAAATGTCTCTAAGTGGAAAGATATAATTTTGAAAGGAGTGGAACAGATAATAAATGTGATAGTAGTTCATAAGAGAAAGTAGTCACTCCTAGTTGATTAACTATATAAGATTTCTTTCAGAAAATAGGAAGAGTTTGTCTGAGTTTTGAAGAATAGGTAAAAATCTATATAGGAAGGGAGGGCTTTAGACACAGAAGCTATGGTAGAATAAAGAACAGGTTTCAGCAATAAATGCTGGAGAGGGTGCAGAGAAAAGGGAACCCTCTTACACTGTTGGTGGGAATGCAAACTAGTACAGCCACTATGGAGAACAGTGTGGAGATTCCTTAAAAAACTGGAAATAGAACTGCCAGCAATCCCACTGCTGGGCATACACATCGAGGAAATCAGAATTGAAAGAGACATGCGTACCCCAATGTTCATCGCAGCACTATTTACAATAGCCAGGACATGGAAGCAACCTAGATGTCCGTCAGCAGACGAATGGATAAGAAAGCTGTGGTACATATACACAATGGAGTATTACTCAGCCATTAAAAAGAATGCATTTGAATCAGTTCTGATGAGGTGGATGAAACTGGAGCTTATTATACAGAGTGAAATAAGCCAGAAAGAAAAACACCAATATAGTATACTAATGCATATATATGGAATTTAAAAGATGGTAACGATGACCCTATATGCGAGACAGCAAAAGACACACAGATGTAAAGAACAGTCTTTTGGACTCTGTAGGAGAGGGCGAGGGTGGGATGATTTGAGAGGGTAGCGTTGAAACGTGTATATTATCACATGTGAGGCAGATTGCTGGTCCAGGTTCTATGCATTGAGACAGGGTACTCAGGGCTGGTGCACTGGGATGACCCTAGAGGATGGGATGGGGAGGGAGGTGGGAAGGGGATTCTGGATAGGGAATACAAGTGAGTCCGTGGCTGATTCATGTTGATGTTTGGCAAAAACCACTACACTATTGTACAGTAATTAGCCTCCAATTAATAATAATAAAAAAAAGAACAAGTTTCAGGCTTCCCTGGTGGTTCAGTAGTAAAGAATTTGCCTGCCTGTGCAGGAAACACAGGTTCAATCTCTGATCCAGGAAGATCCCACATGCCTGAGAGCAGCTAAGCCCCTGCACCACAACTGCTGAGCCTGGGAGCCTAGAGCTCACAGCGTCAAGGGCTCTGCAGAGCCCATGTGCCACAACCGCTGAGAGGCCCAACGCCCTGGAGCCTGTGCTCCACAACAGGAGAAGCCAGCATAGGGTGAAGCCTGAGCGCCACCACGAGACCATAGCCCGTGCGCTCCACAACCAAAGAGAAGCCCAAGCAGCAACGGAGGCCCAGCACAGCCCAAGACAAACCACTAAAGTTATGTATACAAAAGAAAAGGCTTCCACAGTGGTGGGAGTGAGATTTGTCATCGTGGGATTTTGTGGAATTATTGGGAAAGGCAAACTTTTCTCAAGTGGAGATGGACTTTGAACCAGACTAAAGAGTGTGTTTTTTCTTTTCTTTTTAAAAATTGAATTATACTCTGTGGGAGAGGGCGAGGGTGGGACGATTTGGGAGAATGGCATTGAAACATGTATAGTATCATAAGTGAAACAGACCGCCAGTCCAGGCCGATGCATGATACAGGATGCTTGGGGCTGGTGCACTGGGATGACTCTGAGGGATGGGATGGGGAGGGAGGTGGGAGGGGGCTTCAGGATGGGGAACACATGTCCCCCGTGGCGGAGTCATGTCAATGTATGGCAAAACCACTACAGTATTGTAAAGTAATTAGCTTCCAATTAAAATAAATAAATTTATATTTTAAAATAATAATAAAAAATTGAATTATAATTTTTTCAAACAAAAAATTATTTTGTTTTTGAAGTATAATTTTCTAGAAGGAAGTACATGTTCACACTAAGTTTTTCCTTTATTTCTAGGTTCTCAAGGAATGGTGTGAAATGCAGAAATACATCTTCATAACTGTGACCAGTCATTCCTATTATTAAAGAACTGTGTAAAATGAAGTTTGGCATACCTTTTAGACTACAACTGTAAATTACATGACTTTATAATACTCCCAAGACAATTTCTTCATATAAAAGTTAACTTACTTTCTTTCTGTTTATACATGATTGACAATCATTCTCTGCAGTACATTCTGAAAAAAAAATTAAATACAAAAAGATAAATATTTTTATTGCTTGATTTTAGATAAAATGCATTTTGTTAAGTCATTCCTGTTTCATGGCAAATGTATCCATACCTGGAGCATTTTTCTTTATTATTTTCATGTCTAGACACTTTCTCATTGATACTATTTAAACCTTAACTCCTTCTTACTTTCTCCTCTTAAACTCAGAAAAAAATGAGATAGCATCATCCAACTTTGATGAGACAAGTAAAGTTCTAAAAAATAACCTCCATCTCCTACACTAACTCCCTGGTCCCACCAGACATCGAAGGCTAAGCCTCTGAAGCAAATTGGACTAATCCCATACCGCACTCACCGATCCAGGGAGAAGGAATCTGACCAAGTCAGACCAATCAGAAGCCTCCTTCCATGATTTACAGATTGGAACTTGAAGGTTAGGGGTCTCCAACTCTTCAAAATTTTAAATAGCATTTTTATCTTTGTGTAATTATAAAAGTGATACATATTCAATATAAGAAATAAGGATACATAAAAATCAAAAGTCAGCTGAAATTCCACCATCCAGAGAAATTCTGATGCTTCATCTTATTTTAAACAAATTATCACCATGATCTAAATCTGAATTTTGCCATCATTACAGAGGACTGCAACCATTAAATCTTAAATTTTTAAATACTTAAAAATCTTAAATCTAGTCAGAGACTAGAATCTTCTCTCCTTTCCTCTTGTTTGCATTTTGGCATGACTCAGACCTTTACTTTTCATGACGTTTCCATCGTTTTCCAAATCTATTTGCTCCTTATGGCCTCATTCCTTTCTCTGCAGCCTGCACTTCAGGTCAGGGAATGAGCTGATCTGGGTCCATCTTAGAGATTTAGACGAAGTATTTGTAGAACTAACCAGTAGTCCTTCTTGTAGTTTTTCTTCCTATTACTGAAAAAAACCAATGAAGGGCAGCTGACCTACATGACCATCAGCTACATGAAGCAATGAGTTCTTTCCTTCTTTTCCTGTGTGCCTGAAGAAAGAGACACCAGCTATTTCCACAGCATTCTCAGGGCCAGATTCTCCCTGTACTCTAAAGACTGATTTTTGTGTGTATTTGTTTTCTATCTAGTCACTTCCGTCCTCCTGAATACATTTTCCTAATACCGGCAGCATCACTCTCTCCTAGTTCTCTTGGAATGTTTCTGGCCATTCTTTTTGAGTTTTTTGGTTGGTTCCATTTGCTCTAATTATGCCTAAAATGTTGCTATTCCATAAAGTTCCATCCTTGGTCTTCTTCTCTTCTTCCATGAGGGATCACAATTTCAAATACCTAGAGACGCCAGGCATCAAAATATATTATACTCCATATCAAAGCAAAAACTTTCTTTTTGATTGGCATTGCAAATAATTAATAACTAAAAAATTGAACAACTGAATTTGACAAGTTTATCTAGGATGAGTAAAAATATCTTTGGAATCAAAATTTTTTGATAAACAGGTAAGAGAAAAATTTAGGCAATGGATAACAAGATTTCATATATTATTATTCTCTAGACCACCTCTTTATATTTTATTTACTTTATTGATTTCTTATACAGGCATGTAAATTGAGTCCATGGGGTTTTTAATTTGTTAAGTGCTTTTTAAAGTTTCTATCAGCTTTGGCTAGAAAGTAGTTCTATTTCATAGTTTATATTTCAAAATTATATTGTTAGGTGAATAAAGATTCATAATATATCATCTCCATGTGTTGAGCTGTATGTCAGTATGGAATATTGCTTATTATTCTCCTTAAATGTTTTTTATTTAAATTCTGTTTTATCTAACTATGTTGCTATACTTGCTTTATTTTTCATTCGCATTTGCAGTGTATATGTTATTTCATCAATTTATTGTTTGTTCTTTTATTTCCTCTAGTCACACCCTGCAGTCACACCTGTTTCTGTTTCCTTAAAATTTTTTGAGATATGTTTTATATTCTTCTTTCTCTCATTGATTCATCAAGATCTACATTCTCCACCTATACAAGGATCTTAATGTGCTTTAACTTTCTTCCTTTCCCTTCCCACACCACTCCCCAGGAAGAAGTCATCTGGAATTTTAATAATTATTGGTTATCAATTATTATTAGACTATCAGTGCATTTACATTGCTATCAACTTGCAATCAATCATTTATAATTAATTCTGTTTCACTGGTTTCTTTGCTTACTACTCTTTTTTGAATCCCACATTTCCCCTTAGTTCATTTTCATTTTACTGAACAATATCCCTGGGCACACCTTTCTCAGAGAGGGTCTGTAGAGTGACAGAAGTCACTCTGACTATATATAAAATAGGTTATAACATAGGAGTCAGGTACCCAGGTGATAGAAAAGATTGAGAAATCTTCCAGGAGGAAGACAGCGAAGACCCAGCTCACCCCAGATATCAGTACATGCTATGCTAGAGGGCAGAGGAAGGAGGCAGCTACCAGAATCCAATATAATAAGTATATGTAGAGTCTGCATGACAGATATTCTTGGTGCGTTCACCATTAGCAGAAATAAACAAATATATACTACAGAAATAAAGAGAAAACCTGCAAGCCTTGCCTCATTTTCAAATATGTAGCCTTCATTTTATTTTCTTGGAGAGACCTGACTTTTCATCTCATTCTGACTTTGAGATCTGTTTCTCCTTTGGTGGTTTCCTAGCTCAGCCCTTGTGGGGGAGATTGTCATCTGTTCCTTGAGTTATGCTTTCTTCTAGGACAGTTTATCTGTTTTTCTGCATGTGACCATACGTGTGTGCTCAGTCACTCAGTTGTGTCTGTTTGCAACCTCATGGACTGTACCCCACCATGCTCCTCTGCCCATGGAATTTTCCAGGCAAGAATACTAGAGAACAAGTTGCCATTTCCTCTTCCAGGGGATCTTCCCAATCGAGGACTCAAACCCACATCTCCTGCATGGTAGGCGGGTTCTTTGCCGTTGAGCCACCTGGGAAGCCCATGTGACCATGTGCTCCTTCACTATTTACTGTTAGCTGTGCAGTGTTTGCTTAGGTTCTATATTGTCCATTTTCACCTTACTAATGCTTTGACAGCTTCTTTCAGAACTTCCATGTGTGCTGACATAGTATAAGTGACATCTTGGCCACCTTACCACTGTCCTTGAAAATTTTCTTCTGACAAACTAGTTTTACCATATTTTATGGTGGCACTACTGGTAAAGAGTCCACCTGCAAATGCAGGAGATGCAAGAGATGCAGGTTTGATTCCAGGGTCAGGAAGAACACCTGGAGTAGGAAATGGCAACCCATTTCAGTATTCTTGCCTGAAAAATTCCATGGACAGAGGAGCCTGGTGGACTATTGTCCATGGGGTTGCCAAGAGTTAGACACAACTGAATGGCTGAGCACACACACAACAGCACATTCTTCTCACTTGGCCGTTCTGAGCATTTGACAAAGGGAGAGAACTCACAGGAACCTGTGCCACCAGACTTTGTTACGGTATCTGGACTCTGTACTCTCTTCTGAGCTTTTGTCTTTTTTCCACTGCAGGGTTCACTCTAGCTAATTGCTAAAATTGCTCATTTCCAAACAGGGGATATCTTTGAATTGTAGATCTGCTCCCTAAATCCAGTGTGTAGCCCAGGAACTTGTGTTTCCATCAGAGTCAGATCCATTGTTCAATTTCTCTGTTTTCCTTATTTCTTCTCTGTAACTATTTCTCTGTTCTTCAGAACAGGGTGAAAAATAGGACACCCAATCAGTTTGCATCTCTCTAGATCCGGGAGTACTAATGAACATTTTTGGAATTTAGTGACTGGGTCATTTCTAAGGGGTGATGGTGGCATTTGGAGTGTTGCCATGCTGTGCTGTTCTGTTCTGATCCAGAGTCTTCTATTTCTTTCCATGCTTCCCCTTTGTTGTCTGACTGCTCCCAGTAAGAGAACTTCTCTAGAGTTTAGTATTTTTGTTCACTCATTAGGTAATAGAGAAGAAGATTCTTAATCCAAAGTACCAAGAGCAAACTAGAACTTCTTCAGATATTGCTTACTAAACTCTCAAATGTAAGTGAACATCAGGGTTAAAAGCTCTGGGGATCAAAGTAACCCACTTAGTAGGAGATCTCACTTGATGTGGGATCATTCACAGAGTGCTGTGGGTACCTGTGGGAAGGTCTATCACTCGGAGTGTTAGAAATGATGGAGGTGGAAATCTCCTGTGAGAGGTTAGAAGAGGTTTTGGAAGTGAAAGTATCATGTCTAAGAAACCATATGCTTATAAAAGGGGAAGGTTGAATGTGCTCAAAGGGGAAATTACCCCACGCTAAGAAGCCAACACTCAGGAGAGGCTCAGAAATAGGCTGAACCAGGTCCTCCCTCCAAAAGGGAAGTTGTTTTCTTAGAAACACTGACCAAGATTGGTCAGCCCCAGAACCAAGCTGGCTAGAAGACAAGACTGTCATCTATTTGCTGTTCAGTCACTCAGTTATTTCCAACTATTTGTGACCCTGTGGACTGCAGCACGCCAGATTTCCCTGTCCTTCACCATCTCCTGGAGCTTGTTCCAACTCCTGTCTGTTGAGTTGGTGATGCCACGCAACCATCTCATCTTCTGTTATCCCCTTCTCCTCCTGCCTTCAAGCTTTCCCAGCATCAGGGTCTTTTCTAATTGAGTCAGCTCTTCACATCAGGTGACCAATGTATTTATTGGAGCTTCAGCTTCAGCATCAGCCCTTCCAATGAATACCCAGGACTGATCTCCTTGAGTCTTCTCCAACACAGTTCAAAAGCATCAATTCTTCAGTGTTCAGCTTTCTTTATAGTTCAACTCTCACATCCATACATGACTACTGGAAAAACCCATAGCTTTGACTAGACAGACCTTTGTTGGCAAAGTAATGTCGCTGCTTCTTAATATGCTGTCTAGGTTCGTCATAGCTTTTCTTCCAAGGAGCATGCTTTTAATTTCATGGCTGTCATCTATGATTCTTGATTTATTTTTGTTTCCTCCCTTTTTGTTCTTCCTCAGTATTTTAACATGGTTTTCTAAAAAATTCTAGTATGACTCCAATTTGCTGGGGGACAAAGGGAAAGATTTGTTTCTACGTTCAGCCTATGTTTTTAGGCACTCTTTGTGGGGAGAATGTGGCAGGTGTGGTAAGAGAACATTGTTTTGCTTAAAGTATGTATGGGAATGATTGCGAGGTTAAGTGAGAAACATGTACATGCATGCTGAGTCGCTTCAGTCGGGTCCAACTCTGTGTACAGGAGAGATGAAACCCAAGGAAGCAAGCCAGGTCTTCCAGTTCAGCCGCCCCCACCCTCCACCCTCTCAAAGGAACTTCTCACTTCAGGGCAAAGCTAAGAGTTTTTGGTTCGGTTTTAGGAAAGAAGACAAACTTGGTTATAGATACTATCTTTTTGGCTCTGAAAACCAGAAAGCAGTAATTATTCTGTCTCAGTCTTCATAAAAATGGCAACCTTGGCTTTTACAGGGCATTTTCCAAGTAGTTCAAATCCTGTCCTTATTCTATCTATACATTTCCAGTTTAGGATACTGGAAACTTCATCTCCAGGTTCGTAAATTTAACTCAGTAAGGCTTTTAACATTTCAACATTTCTTCTGTTGGGGAGGGGAACCAAGGGAAGTCTCTAAACCAAAGTAATGACTTGACAAGACCCAAACTAAGAATTTATTAGTTAAGACTTTAAAACACTAAAAAAAGACTGTGTGAGTGCTTAGTCTTGTCTGACTCTGCGACCCCGTGGACTGCAGCCCTCCAGGCTCCTCTGTCCATGGGGATTCTCCAGGCAAGAATACTGGAGTAGGTTCCAATTTTCTACTCTAGGGAATCTTCCCAATCTTCCCAACCCAAGAATTGTCTCCTGCATTACAGGTGGATTCTTTACCATTTACCAGAGCCACCTGGGAAGACCCCAATTTAACTGGATTTCACCAAAAACGTGAAGATCTTTTAAAAATGTCTTCCCATTGTCAACTACAAATTGGCACTTGCCAAGGGCATTTGCCGTCTGCCTCTGAGGAGACTGAACACCCGCTGAAGGAGTTCAGGGTGGAGTGAGGCACTCTGTGCTCCAAGGAATCTGGTGGGACAGGTCTTTAGATACTTAGATATTTTCACAAACTGATTTCATAATCCCAATCCTTACATCTCTTCATATATAGAAAAATCACTAAATCCCTTCATGGTGACATCAGCTCCTGGTGACTGGCAGAAAACCTCTTGTAAAGAAAGCATTTGATTGCATTGAGCTCCCCCTTCACCAAAACCTCATATATTGACCTTCCCCCACTGCCTCTTTGGAGTGGTCTCTCAGAGCTATCTGAGGTGCTGTCTCCCAGGCTGCAGTCCTTATTTTGCCCCTCAAAAACTTCATTAGTATCTCACATGTTGTGCATCTTTTTAGTCAACACCGTCAACACCCAAAGGCAACTTTAGAGATGTAAATTTCAGCCTTCCAGGAAGGCTGAAATATAAAAGCCATGGCACACGTGAAGCCTCTGGGCTCAGGACGGCTTACCTACCATCATCCATAGCTTTTGGTCTGTGCTTGTTCTTGTATCTGGAGATTTGGGGAAAGCTATTTTCTGAGAAGCTGATAAACAGTTGGATGAGAAAGAGAGAGATAAAAACTGGCAGGAGGATTTGGCTCCAAGACCGCAGGCAGCACATAGCTCCTCGGACCTGGGTGCCACCAGTTGCTGGCCAGAGGGACTGTGGTAGGCATCAGGTACTTATTTGGACCTGCGGACCCACTCACGGACCATGAGCCATCCCAGCAGTCCCTTCCGAGGCAGCTCTTTCAGAGCCTTGGACTCCAGCAAAATTCGCAGAATTTTAGTACCACTAATGTTCCAGCCAGAATGCAGAATGTTTGTCATGCAACGCTGGCCCGCCATGGTCACCACCTACGCTTTGTCCACTGGTCTCGATCGAAGTCCATTACCCTCCCAAACCCACAGCGTTTCCCTGCTGGGTTGTTGCTTTTGAAGAAGGCCTGAATTCTAAGCTCCACCATTCAATAGATAGAAAGCAGTAGCAGCTTTCTTCACCTGCTTATTAGTTTTTATTTTTAAAGTGATGGGGAAAATATAACTAGTAGTTAAGATGCTGATGCTGGGAAAGATTAAAGGCAAAAGGAGAAGGGGCCAGCAGAGGATGAGATGGTTAGATAGCATCACCAACTCAATGAATACAAATCTGAGCAAACTCAGAGACAGCAGAGGTCAGAGGAGCCTGCCTGGCGTGCTGCAGTCCATGGGGTAGCAAAGAGTCGGACACGACTGAGCGACTGAACAACAAAGTCTGAACAATGACAAAGTCATAATGATATACTGGCAACAATATATGCTGTTCTTTTAAAATAATCTAGGTAAAAATGTCACGTTTCAGAAATAGAAATAGTATGGTTTAAAGGATAAGGCAAAATTTGTGATGGTGGTTCCAGAATGACTGAAACTTGAGCAATATTGCCCCAGTGCCCAGGGGTATAGTGGGAAGGAACAGGGTATAGAGGCCTCTGCTTGATCAGGGTGTATCTTGTTGTTTCTTAAGTCTTTATTGAATTTGTTACAATATTGCATCTTTTTTTGTTTTGGTTTCATGGCCCCAAGGCATGTGGGATCTTAGTTCCTTATCCAGGGATCAAACTGAAGCCCCTGCTTTGGAATGTGAAGTCTTAACTGCCGGATCACCCAGGAAGTCTCTTATTTTTTAAAGCAGAATGATGGAGCTGTCCCATGGCCTCCTTGACACATTGATCAAGACTTCACGCTGAGGACGATGAATCCAGTACTGACAATAAAGATGGTGAGTGTGACCAGCACGGAGTCTCTTTTCCTCACCTCTTTGTAATGCAGAGGACAGATAGAGCTGTTAATATAATATGAAAAGTACTCATAAACTGACAAGATAAGGACAGAAGGAAAAACAATAGTCATTTCAGAAGAAGAAATAAATCCCTGCTGATCCTTTTGGACACTGAATCAGACAATCCCTGGAATCAAATTGTTCGATCATCTGACTCAATAAGTCTCCTTTTGCTTAAGCCAATTTGAGTTATGTTTTCTGTCTTTTTGAGCATTCCTCAACAGCAACATATCAAGACTCCTCCTAGGAAGGAAAAGCGGTGGTTACAGATTTGTGACACTGTTCTTAAGCAAAGTCCCTGTGCTCCTTTCTGGAGTTGATGTGAATATCTGCAGCGAGGAAAGGGAATCTGTAACTCGACAGATCCCATGTATGAAGCTCCTTTTGTTCATAAATGAAGCTTGCTCTCTTGCTCTTTCTATCTACATACACATTTCCATATGTACATTTGTATACGCTCACTTTCATATGTACATACACATACAAAATTACCTATCCAAATAAGCAAAACTATCTATCCAAATACATACAAGATAAAGGTACCACTTCTATACAGTCCCACATTCAGAACAGAACATTGTGATTGTCACAGGAGACCGCTAATTTCTAGCGCAGAACCGTAGCGCCTGGTCAGGACACTCCCATGGCATCTCTCTCCTGTGTCACTTAATGCCTTCCCTGTCCTGATGTGGACCTCAGTGGCTCTGAGTCCCTGAATCTATTCAGATAACTGCAGCATCCCACTTCAGGCAGAGGGATGAGAATGTGATGTGATCACCCACCACGCCTAAAACTCTTGGACTGACCTCAGTCTCCTGGCACTTCACGAGTTAGGTTTTATCGCCTCATCACAAGCACCATCACGCCCAGCGAGGTTGCCCCAACTCTGGCTGACCTGAAACCAGCCTCATATACTCCGACATAACAACTGCCACTTACTCATCGCCTTCCACTTGTAGCTGATGGCCTTGTTTACTACACCAGAGAAAATGGAACCAGTCCAAAGGAAATTTACCTAGATTCCACTTCCACACTTAGCCCAGCATCTGCACTCACATTCTCTGCTTTCCTGTTTGTAACCATAGAAAAATTTTTCGTGCTCCTGTTCAAAGGCAAAGCTGCTCCATGGGCACTTAAGATTTCACCCTCTATGTCTCTCCCATAGAATTGCTCCATCAACTCTCCTCTTTTTCTTCTGCATTATTTGTTTTTCAGTCTCTATTGGTTCATTCTCAATAGTATACAACATGCTCTTATTGATTCTGTTTTTAAAATCACATACAAACTTTGTCCTAACTCTACTTCTTTTATTAGGTATCACCTCATTTCTCAGGAGGAGCCTCTACTTAGTGACTTCAATTTTCATCCATTATTGTCTCATGTTGTTGTTATTGTTCAGTCACCAACTCATGTTTGTGACCCCACGGACTGCAGCACGTCAGGCCTCCCTGTCCCTCACCATCTCCTGGAGTTTGCCCAAGTTCATGTCCATTGAATCGGTGATGCCATTCAACCATCTCATCCTCTGTCACCCTCTTATCCTTCCACCTTCAATCTTCCCCAGCATCAGGGTCTTTTCCCAGAAAAGTCCAAATTGTCTCTTAAACTCTCTCTAATCATACTCCCCAGCCCCAACTCCACCAAAAATCTTCTTGTCAAGGACACTAATGATCTCCATGTACTAAATCCAATGATCAGATCTCAACCTTCCTTTTCCTTGACTGATGGCCAACAACTGGCATTGTTGCTCGCACCATCTTCCTTGATACCCGCTCTCACTTCGTTTCTAGGTCAACAAGCTCTCTTGAATGTTATACCCCTCAGGTTATTCCTGCTTAGTTTTTTTTTTTTTGATGCTACTTTTCTCCAAGACCTGTTCATATTTGTGTAGTCTAGAGCGAATCCTTGGTTTTCTTTTCTAAATACATTTATTCATCTAGTGATATGGTTTTAAATATCATGGCCAATATCATCCAATGTGCTGCTGACTCCTAAATTTCTATTTTCAACTTGGACCTCTCTCCTAAACTCCAGACAAATATATCAAAATGCCTATTCAACAGCTTCAAACAACATCTTATCTCTAGACAGTCAAAATTTATGATCTTCCATCCATGTTCCTATCCTTCTAATTTTTCAATCCCCAAACCTTAAAGTCATCCTTGTTGTTTTATTTTCTGACACTCTGCACCCAAATTCATTAGCAGATCACCTCTTGTCTTCAGATGAATAAACCTCTCCCTCCTCTTCTGTTATTCTTTGCTCACAACCTTGTCCTGCCCTACTCTCCCAGCCTGTCGGTAACACAGCAGCTTTGGAAGGACTGATGCTAAAGCTGAAACTCCAGTACTTTGGCCGCCTCATGTGAAGAGTTGACTCATTGGAAAAGACTCTGATGCTGGGAGGGATTGGGGGCAGGAGGAGAAGGGGACGACAGAGGATGAGATGGCTGGATGGCATCACCGACTCGATGGACATGAGTCTGGGTGAACTCCGGGAGTTGGTGATGGACTGGGAGGCCTGACGTGCTGCGATTCATGGGGTCACAAAGAGTCGGACACGACTGAGCGACTGAACTGAACTGAACTGAGTAACTCTGTTAAGAGTCAGACCAGGTAACATCTCTACTTGGAAACTTCCATCTGAGAGTAGTACTCAGCTCCTTACAGAAAGCTGATGACTGTGTGGTCTGACACTTCCCTGCCTGGCCCCTCTGGCATCAGCTACTCTCTTTCTCTCCTCGTGTGATTAGGCTCCTGCCATGCTGGCATCTCTGCTGTTTCTCACATATACTCACTATGCTGTCAGCACAGGGTTTTACAATGGGTGTTCCCTCTGCCTGGAGCGCACTTCCTTTAGATAGCCCCTTGGTTAACTCCCTCAGCTCCTTCAAGTCTCTGATTAAATGGCATCTGCTCAGCGAGGCTTCACCTGAACCCCCTTGGAGAATATTGCAAGCCACACCCTGTTGTAGCAGTGCTCCCAATCCCCTTAGCATGCTCTATTGTCTTTAGGCTTTGTATTAACTTCTAAAATACTATAAAATTTGCTTCTTATGTTACTGCTTTTTTCCTTTCTCCTGTCCACTGGAAATATAAACTCCACAGAGTGAGGATTTCCGTCTCTTTTGTTTACCCATACAATGCAAACATTAGAAGAATGCCTAGCACATAGTACATGCTCAATTTTTCAAATTGAATCTATATCCCCAAGCATTCATCACCTTGGCTCTGGTCTTATACTCCAAGAAATCTCTACTTGAACATCCTCCAGATGTCTCAAACCCAGTATGCCCAAGGTCAGTCTCATTTTTTCCCATCAAATTTGTTCTTCCTGCTGTCTTCCCAGTTTGATTTACAGCACCAATATCCATCCAGTCACTTAAGAGGGAAGCCTCAGAGTCATTCTTCAGTTTTAATTTTGGAACAAATGCCTAACCCTTTCCAAAGGCTAACAGTCATTTGATATTAATCACAGTCCTTTAGCCACATACACAAACAGTTTTTAATTGTTTTAGTCACTTGTCCTGGTCTCTTGTGGATTATTTTCCATTGGTTAGTGGGTAAGTCTGCTTGGGCTGCCATAACAATATACCAGACTGGTGGCTTAAACAGTTAATTTCTCCCAGTTCCAGAGGCTGGAAGTCCAAGTTCAAGGTGCCAGAAGCATTTGTTTCTCCCGAGGCCTTCATCCTGTGTTCTCATGTGGCCTTTCCTCTGGGTGTGCGTAGGCTTCCCCGGTGGCTCAGTGGTAGAAAATCCACCTGCCAATGCATGTTCAACCCCTGGGTCGGGAAGATCCCCAGAAGAGGGCCTGGCAACCCGCTCCAGTATTCTTGCCTGAGAAATTCCATAGACATAAACTTGAGGGGCATATTCTGTCCCTAACAGTCAGACATAGCACTTTCCCCTCATCCTGAGATTCACTCTTTGTCCTTCAGAATTATTCCTGTCAAAAAAATTCATTCCTTGTGCACATGCAAACTTTGTTTTCCCTCGTTTGCATTTTTTCCAGCTCATCTGTATTCTTGCCTTTATCAAAAGCAAATGTGCGCCTACGAAAATGGTTTTCAGTACTTTCCCTGCTTTCGTGTTTATCGGGTAAAGAGAATTGTTTGTAAAATATGGGGAAAAAAACACAACTCTTTTAGGTTTGGGGCACCAATTTCAACATGTTGGGGGATATTCCCCCCACAGTGCTCTGGACAACAGCTGGGTGCCCTACAATTCAACTAAATTCCAATGCTGTCTACCCAGAGGTGGCATCAGATTCTTCAGGGAAGGGTTCAGTAACACAAGACTGCACCCCTACCCCAACACACTTTAGACACAAGTCAGAGCAAGTCTATGTTATCGCCTGTGCTTTCGAGGTTGCCACAACATCCTGCTCTGGTTCAGTTAATTTATTAGAGTGGCTCACAGAGCACCGAGAAACGCTGTGCTTAAAAATCATCAGTTTATTATAAAGGGACATGATTCTGGGGCAGCCAGATGGAAGAGATACGTAAGACAAGGTATGGGGAAAGGCTGAGCGGCTTCCACGTGCTCTCCAGCCCCACCACTCTCCCATTTCCCCATGTCACCAACTGGGAAGCTCTTCACTCCCACTCCTCTGTGATTTTTATGGAGGCTTCATTACAGAGGTGTGTTTGATTAAGTCACTGACCATGGGCAACTGATTCAACCTCTAGCCTCTCTTGAGTGGAGGGGAGTGGCAGGGGTGGAAAAGGAGGGAAGAGGGGATGATTGGCAATCAGCTCCCATACTTAGGTGAGGCTCCAAAAGTCACCTCATCTACATTAAAAAGGCAGCTTTATCAGTGTCCTGGGTCTTCCCTGGTGGCTCAGCAGTAAGGAACCATCTCCAGTATTCTTGCCTGGAGAATCTCCTGGACAGAGCAGCCTGGCAGGGTACATTCCACAGGATTGCAAAGGGCGGACACAACTGAAGTCACTGAGCATTCACGCACGCAGCCATCGTGGTCCTTCCTTAGAAATTCCAAGGGACTGTTTGGTTGAAGTATAGTTGATTTATAATAGTATACTAGTTTCAGGAGTACAGCACAGTGAGTCAATATTTTTACAGATTGTACTCCATTGACACTTATCACAAAATAATGGCTGAAGGAAATTCCAAGAGTTTTAGGAGCTCTATGCCAGAAATAGGATGAAGACCAAATATGTATATATGTATCTTATATATCACAAGCTGGAATCAAGATTGCCAGGAGAAATATCAATAACCTCAGATATGCAGAATGACACCACCTTTATGGCAGAAAGTGAAGAGGAACTAAAGAGCCTCTTGATGAAAGTGAAAGAGGAGAGTGAAAAAGTTCCCTTAAAGCTCAACATTCAGAAAACTAAGATCATGGCATCTGTTCCTATCACTTCATGGCAAATAGATGGGGAAACAGTGGAAACAGTGGGAGACTTTATTTTTGAAGGCTCCAAAATCACTGCAGATGGTGACTGCAGATGAAATTAAAAGACGCTTACTTCTTGGAAGGAAAGTTATGACTAACCTAGACAGCATATTAAAAAGCAGAGACATTGCTTGGCCAACAAAAGTCCATCTAGTCAAGGCTGTGATTTTTCCAGTAGTCATGTATGGATGTGAGAGTTAGACTATAAAGAAAGCTGAGCACCAAAGAATTGATGCTTTTGAACTGTGGTGTTGGAGAAGACTCTCGAGAGTCCCTTGGACTGCAGGAGATCCAACCAGTCCATCCTAAAGGAGATCAGTCCTGGGTGTTCATTGGAAGGACTGATGTTGAAGCTGAAACTCCAATACTTTGGCCACCTGATGCAAAGAACTGACTCATTTGAAAAGACCCTCATGCTGGGGAAGCTTGAAGGCAGGAGGAGAAGGGGACAACAGAGGATGAGATGGTTGGATGGCATCACCAACTCAATGGACGTGAGTTTGAGCAAACTCCAGGAGATGGTGAAGGACAGGAAAGCCTGGCATGCTGCAGTCCATGGGGTCACAAAGAGTAGGACATGACTGAGCGACTGAACAACAATAAACCTCCCAAAGCCAAAGAGGCAAAGAAACTCAGGTAATAATGCAATCCAATCGATAGATGTCAGGGCAGTGCAGAGGAGGGTGGAGAATGGGTTTGAAAGTTTAGCTGGTGAATAATCTATACCTTTACTTCACAAAACAAATAGCCCTCTCCTGTGATATATACTTATACACAAATATGTATTTGTATATAAAATCATGTTGTATTATGAATTTTCATTTTATGTGTTTGGCTCCCTTTACTAAATCAAGACTCAGTTCTTACATGCCTCATTCATGGTGTTAAGTATGCCATTACCCATTATAGGAGGAATTAATAAATAAATAATTTTTGAATAGCTAAATGAATGAATACTTATTGTCTGTCTCCATGGCTTAAAATTTTGCTGGGGGAATAAGGGAAAATGTACACTAATTTTGTGTTACATTTTAATGACCAATGAATTCCATCTGGCTCCTAAGTATAATAAAGATGTCAATAACAAAAACAGGATAATTGTTCCTGATTGCTGGCTATATGCAGACATGAGAAACACACAGCAGAATCTAAGAATTTATAGCACAATTTGCCTTTTAAAAATTAATTTTCCATTATTTAAATAATACTAGCTCATTTATCTTTGGTTTGGGGTTTGAAAGCCCACATTTTTGTTTTTTATTTTGAATTTAATTTTTTAATTTTATTCTGGAGAAAAGTTGATTTATAATGCTGTGTTAGTTTCAGATGTACAGCAAAGTGATTCAGTTATACATATATTTTCTTTTTCAGATTTTTTTCCAATATAGGTTATTAATGGAAGTGAAAAATTGAGTTTATCACCAAAAGAAGCACTAAAGTGAAAATTTAAAGCACTCAAATGTTGTCTAACAGCCGAACCTTGATAACTAAACTGCTTATCGAAGGCAAGCAGATGAAAAGTCTCCAGGATACTACTGGAATAATTAGTGAATACTGTTAAAGTTGGTATCGATGCCCCTTTCCCCCCAAAGTATAGAGAAATTGTGTTTTGGTGACTGACATTCCTTTTTCACCTGTGGGTCACTGAGCTTTGAAAGTTGCGTGAGATGACGCTTAAGGCAAACGTGCAACTGGGCCCATTACTTACTGTCTAGTACTACTGCTGGCTCAGTGACAGGGCTGCACCAGTTTTTAAGCAGTACCTCGGTAATACAGTAGACACTTCTCTAGACTTCACATTCTTTTTACATTCCCAACCAGTGGAAAGAAAGCATAGTGGGGATTGTTTTCTTGGTATTTTGTTGTTACAGAAAAAAGGAATGTTTATGATTAGTTGGACATTTCTGAGGGCACGTATAACATGAAAAGGACATTTCAGTAGAGAATGTACATTCTGGCTGGACACTGTTGTTAAGTGCATTGTTCATCAAATGTTCCGTGATACTGAGTTTCAGGCATCAGTTGGATTATATTGTGGTGAAATTTGTGATTAAGGTAAGCTAACTCAAAATGACAAGCCAAGGGCTTTTAAAACCCACATTTCAATGAAACCTGGCAGCACAAAAACAGCTGCTCTAAGTCTGCTCCTCTAATATTTCAAAGGAAGACTAGCAATGGATTTCTGATACCATATGTGCCAACTGCAGAAATTCTAGAACAGTCTGAGAGACCTTGGGTGAAAGGTCACACTCTGCCTTATACAGATGGCATGTTTAATTATTAAAGAGCAATTTGAATCATCTAATCATTTTAAGCCCTGAAATGAAAGGTTTTCTCAGATGCCTTGAAGCTTGTTGCAACCTAAACTCTACTGTCAAACTTCCATGGAGTGTGGAATAGCATATGTGATTTCATATCCTAACTTGATTTACATTCTCATGTGAGCTGAATTTGTTTTGCAGGCTCTGAAAGACATTGTTTTGGGGGGGTGGGAAACTGAAGGTCATGTCTTTGGCAGAGAATTTACCTATTCCTAACAGGAAAATTAAATCTAAATCCTTGCTTCAGTCTTAAATGAGGCTCAAATTTCTCAGGAGGATGGCTGAATTGCCCCTTCTTTCAGCAGAGTGTTTGCAGTTCTGAGAGAAATGTTTGCATCTAGCTTTGAAAATCTTTTTCAGAAAAATCTTAGCTTTTGTTTGTTACCCCCCAAAAATAAATAAATAAATAAATAAATAAACCTAGCAAAGTATCTGACGTGCAACATTCAGTAAATATTAGACCCTCCTCATTCTTTCATTCAATGCATGCACAAACTTTTACATGCTCATAGATTGGAATTCAAAGTTATGTGATCTGGCAAGCACCATGGAATAAAATCAAGGATAACTGCACGAATCTATAAAGGCAAAGTTAGTTCCTATTGTTTTCATCCAAAGAATTCTAATTGACACATAGAGTTTATTTGATAATGTCATGCTTTTATCTTCTTTCGAAACTTTATGTATTTTACTTCTGGCTCCTCTTTGTCGGTGCACATGGGCTTTCTCTAGCTTTGTGCCTGGCTTCTCTTGTTGTGATGCACAGGCTTAGTTGACCCTCTGCATGTAGCATCTTCCTGGACCAGGGGTCGAACCCATGTCCTCTGCATTGGCAGGCAGATGCCTAACCACTGGGCCACCAGGGAGGTCCAATAATGTTTTCTACTGAGCAGAATCTGGGGGAAACATCCCTTAACAATGTCAGTTGAAAATAATAAGAAAGGACATGCAGTAAATCTGTGGCTTCAAGTTCACATGGAAACCAGACTATGCTCTCCCAGGAGACTCTTGCTTTATTAAGACTACTGATCATTTTGCCTAGCACTGACAGGTGGTCAGAATAAATGGCCACAAAGATAATGGGTCTTTGACCTTGACTTTCATTATATGACATTATGTTACTTCTCAAAGGGAACAGATGATGCTGACTTCACATCTCTCCTCCAACTTGTTTTTTACCAATCAACAAAGAGAGAACTGCCTTGTATCATTCTATTTACAGAGAAATGTGATTAGGAGCTACATAAATCTAAAGACTATTTCTCCCCGAAGATTTCTGTTCTTTAAAAAATCACAGGTATTGGATTTCCCTGGTGGTCCAGTGGCCAAGACTCCACAGTCCCAATGCAGGGGGTCCAAGTTCCATCCCTGGTCAAGGAACAAGATCCCATATGTCTCAGTTAAAAGGTTTCACATGCCACAACAAAGATCAAAGATCTTGAGTATCATAGCTAAGACCTAGCGCAGTCAAATAAATAGTTTTTTTTTTTTTAAATCACAGATATTAAGTGGGATACTATGCTCTTCTGAGTATCACCCATTTGCTTCCAATTCTTTGGTTTTGTGCTGGTCCATTTGAAGTCACACCAAGGAATAGAGGCTTTGAGCAACAGAGCAAGAAAAGAACATGATTATAACTATTCATATGTGTGTGCTGTGCATGGTCACTCGGTTGTGTCCGACTCATTGTGACCCCATGGACGGTAATCCCCAGGATATTCTGTCCATGGGGATTCTCCAGGCAAGAATACTGGAGTGGGTTGCCATGCCCTCCTCCAGGGGATCTTCCCAACCCAGGGATTGCACCCAGGTCTCCTGCATTGCAGGAGAAGCCCTTAATATACTTCTAGAAACATTTGGGATATCCTGAATATCGCTGGAACATATGCTTGTAGATACTGGATACTGATTTTATTTCAGAAATCGGATAACCTTCAGTTCAGTTCAGTTCAGTTCAGTCGCTCAGTCGTGTCCGACTCTTTGCGACCCCATGAATTGCAGCACGCCAGGCCTCCCTGTCCATCACCAACTCCCGGAGTTCACTCAAACTCATGTTCATCGAGTTGGTGATGCCATCCAGCCATCTCATCCTCTGTCGTCCCCTTCTCCTCCTGCCCCCAATCCCTTCCAGCATCAGGGTCTTTTCCAGTGAGTCAACTCTTCACATGAGGTGGCCAAAGTATTGGAGTTTCAGCTTTAGCTTGCTATTCTGTAAAACAGCAGGTCACACTGAGAAATATGATCCTTCTAAAAGTGCTTGCCTCTTCTTGTTTTCAGATGATTGCTCACATGGAAAATCCAAGAGAATCTATAAGTTATAAGAATTAATGAGTTCAAAAAGTTTTCTTGATTTCAAATCAATGTTCTCATATGCTAGTCAAAACCAACTGGAAAATGTAATTGAAACAAAGTTCCCATCTACAATATCATAAAAGCTAAAGATATAAATATATTAGCTTTAAATATCAACATAATTTCAGAAACAACATTGAATGTAGAAAACGAAGTACAGCATGGTAGATACAGGATAGATATTCATATAAATTTGATAAATTTATCTTTTTATATAAGTACAAAACTGGTATTAAAAATTTACATGCTAAAGTACTATATAAACATTTATGGGTTAATATAAAAATTTTAGGTTGCTGGTTACTTCTGGGAGGTGCAAGTAAAGAATGGAATTGGAGAAACATTCACTGGTACTTTATTACTTAAAAAAAAATCTGAAGCAAACATATGGTAAAATGATCATGTGTATTGTAGCTGTGTGGTGAGTATCATTGTTTTCTTCAAGGGATCATCATTATTTTCTATAACTACTTATATTTCATAAAAATGTGCTTAAGTGCCATTGTAATTGTAAGGAATGGCACAAAAAGATTTTTTTTTATTGTTCTTTTATACCAAGTGGAGGATCTGAGAGTGAAATAAGAATCAGTCTGAATGAGTGAACAGTTCTATTTTTCTTAGGCACTTCGCCAACAAGTTAGCCAGAGATGAAACATGCAATAAGTTGGAACCTACATGACCAGAGTTGATGCTTTAGAAAAACAACCTCCTACAGTTCCCCTAATGGAGAAAATTGCCCCTCCAGCTTTTATGAAACAGATGTGGTTTTAGTGGCCCTGGACTAGGGAGGAAAATGTCCTGAGTCAGGAGGTCAGCTGTGCCACTACTTGGTGACTTCGGAGAAGCTCCTTTCTCCTGACCTCAGTCTCTTTCATTTGTAACACGTGGGTATTCCCTGCTTCCCCTTCGCACAGCTTGCTGTGCAGAGTAAATGGAGTGATGCAAATTTGACAGAGGATCCTATGTACATGATTTTCACTGATTTTCAGGCTGAACATTATAAAAAGCCAAGTGTAGTTAAGATAGCAGGGGAGTGCAAAGACAATCACTTTGGGGGGAAAAAGAATAAACTCTGCCTGATATCAAAGGCGCAATATCAGGGGAATGATCATGCATGAACAGAATTTAACCCCAAGGATTATCTTTAGAATAACATGTACAGAGATGTTAATTTTCGTGCTTTTTTCCCCCTACATTACTAGAGGACATTATTTGAAGAATTTCCTTCTTCTCTTATCAGGCTGAGTTGTTTGGTACAAATTAAGATGCCTAAGAAAATGCACTGGTCATAACAAACACCCTCTTCCAACAACACAAGAGAAGACTCTATACACGGACATCACTAGATGGTCAACACCAAAATCAGATTGATTATATTCTTTGCAGCCAAAATGGAGAAGCTATATACAGTCAGCAAAAACAAGACCAGGAGCTGACTGTGGCTCAGACCATGAACTCCTTATTGCCAAATTCAGACTTAAATTGAAGAAAGTAGGGAAAACCACTAGAACATTCAGGTATGACCTAAATCAAATCCCTTATGATTATACAGTGCAAGTGAGAAATAGATTTAAGGGCCTAGATCTGATAGATACAGTGCCTGATGAACTATGGAATGAGGTTCGTGACATTGTACAGGAGACAGGGATCAAGACCATCTCCATAGAAAAGAAATGCAAAAAAGCAAAATGGCTGTCTGGGGAGGCCTTACAAATAGCTGTGAAAAGAAGAGAAGCAAAAAGCAAAGGAGAAAAGGAAAGATATAAACATCTGAACGCAGAGTTCCAAAGAATAGCAACAAGAGATAAGAAAGCCTTCTTTAGCGATCAATGCAAAGAAATAGAGGAAAACAACAGAATGGGAAAGACTAGGGATCTCTTCAAGAAAATCAGAGATACCAAAGGAACATTTCATGCAAAGATGAGCTCGATAAAGGACAGAAATGGTATGGACCGAACAGAAGCAGAAGATATTAAGAAGAGATGGCAAGAATACACGGAAGAACTGTACAAAAAAGATTTTCACAACCCAGATAATCACGATGGTGTGATCACTGACCTAGAGCCAGACATCCTGGAATGTGAAGTCAAGTGGGCCTTAGAAAGCATCACTACGAACAAAGCTAGTGGAGGTGATGGAATTCCAGTTGAGCTATTCCAAATCCTGAAAGATGATGCTGTGAAAGTGCTGCACTCAATATGCCAGCAAATTTGGAAAACTCAGCAGTGGCCACAGGACTGGAAAAGGTCAGTTTTCATTCCAATCCCAAAGAAAGGAAATGCCAAAGAATGCTCAAACTACTGCACAATTGCACTCATCTCACACGCTAGTAAAGTCATGCTCAAAATTCTCCAAGCCAGGCTTCAGCAATATGTGAACCGTGAACTTCCTGATGTTCCATCTGGTTTTAGAAAAGGCAGAGGAACCAGAGATCAAATTGCCAACATCCGCTGGATCATGGAAAAAGCAAGAGAGTTACAGAAAAACATCTATTTCTGCTTTATTGACTATGCCAAAGCCTTTGACTGTGTGGATCACAATAAACTGTGGAAAATTCTGAAAGAGATGGGAATACCAGACCACCTGATTTGCCCTTGAGAAATTTGTATGCAGGTCAGGAAGCAACAGTTAGAACTGGACATGGAACAACAGACTGGTTCCAAATAGGAAAAGGAGTTCATCAAGGCTGTATATTGTCACCCTGTTTATTTAACTTATATGCAGAGTACATCATGAGAAACGCTGGACTAGAAGAAGCACAAGCTGGAATCAAGACTGCCGGGAGAAATATCAATAACCTCAGATATGCAGATGATACCACCCTTATGGCAGAAAGGGAAGAGGAACTCAAAAGCCTCTTGATGAAAGTGAAAGTGGAGAGTGAAAAAGTTGGCTTAAAGCTCAACATTCAGAAAACGAAGATCATGGCATCCGGTCCCACCACTTCATGGGAAATAGATGGGGAAACAGTGGAAACAGTGTCAGACTTTATTTTTCTGGGCTCCAAAATCACTACAGATGGTGACTGCAGCCATGAAATTAAAAGACGCTTACTCCTTGGAAGGAAAGTTATGACCAACCTAGACAGCATATTCAAAAGCAGAGACATTACTTTGCTAACAAAGGTTCGTCTAGTCAAGGCTATGGTTTTTCCTGTGGTCATGTATGGATGTGACAGTTGGACTGTGAAGAAGGCTGAGCACCGAAGAATTGATGCTTTTGAACTGTGGTGTTGGAGAAGACTCTTGAGAGTCCCTTGGACTGCAAGGAGATCCAACCAGTCCATTCTAAAGGAGATCAGCCCTGGGATTTCTTTGGAAGGAATGATGCTAAAGCTGAAACTCCAGTACTTTGGCCACCTCATGCGAAGAGTTGATTCATTGGAAAAAACCCTGATGCTGGGAGGGATTGGGGGCAGGAGGAGAAGGGGACGACAGAGGATGAGATGGCTGGATGGCATCACTGACTCGATGGACATGAGTCTGAGTGAACTCCGGGAGTTGGTGATGGACAGGGAGGCCTGGTGTGCTGCGATTCATGGGGTCGCAAAGAGTTGGACACGACTGAGCAACTGATCTGATCTGATCTGATCTGAGGTTATTTTTGTGGGTAAGGGCTATCCTCCAGGATTTACTTTAACTGAAAAGAGACTGTCAACTATTTTATTTTTATCCACAGATGTAGAAAGTCAGTGGTTAAAAGCGCAGACTCATTAGCTCCACTGACCTAGTTTGACTCCATACTCTGCCACTTATAATTGATGCCAACTTATTAATCTCTTTGTCTCCGTCCCTTCCTAAGAAAAATGAGGATGATGTTGGTACCTAACTTTAGGCTATTGGGTTTTAGAGAAGGCAACCATAGCTCTCCCCAGGGTGGCCCCAGGTTTTATGGGGTCTGAAGCTTGTATTTTTTAGGGATCTCTTTAAGAGAAAGAATATAAACCAATACAATAATGTAAAGTAATGAGCCTCCAATTAAAATAAATCAATTTAAATTAAAAAAAGAAACGTCATGTATGAAACGAGATGCCAGTCCAGGTTCAATGCACGATGCTGGATGCTTGGGGCTGGTGCACTGGGACGACCCAGAGGGATGGTGTGGGGAGGGAGGAGGGTTCAGGATGGGGAACACATGTATACTTTAAAAAATTAAAAAAAAAAAAAAAGAAAAAATACAGTTAACAAAAAATATATTTCTTTTTTGCATATGCTACTGTTAAGTCTTGTCAAATCTATCATGAATGGATGGTGTTGTTTTTCTGCCTAATACAAGGTCTGCCATTTGTCTCTATTAAATTATACCTAATGTAAAAAAAAATGCATCCTTTATTGTATACTATGTTATTAAATACAGTCTATTTCTAGAAAAAAAAATTAAAAAAAGAGAAAGAATATAAAATTATAAATACAAAGTTATAAGGCCAGTGAAGGGTTCAGTCATATCTGACTCTTCGCGATCCTATGGGCCATAGCCTGCCAGTTTCCTCTACCTATGGGATTCTCCAGGCAAGAATACAGGAGTGGTTTGCCATGCCCTCCTCCAGGGGATCTTCCCAACCCAAGGATTGAACCTGCATCTCTTATGTCTCCTACATTGGCAGGTGGGTTCTTTATCATTAATGGTACCTGGGAAAAGGAAAGATATTCCCATCTGAATGCAGAGTTCCAAAGAATAGCAGGGAGAGATAAGAAAGCCTTCCTCAGTGATCAATGCAAAGAAATAGAGGAAAACAACAGAATGGGAAAGACTAGAGATCTCTTTAAGATTATTAGAGATACCAAGGGAACATTTCATGCAAAGACAGGCTCGATAAAGGACAGAAATGGTACGGACCTAACAGAAGCAGAAGATATTAAGAAGAGGTGGCAAGAATACACAGAACTGTACTAAAAAGATCTTCACGACCAAGATAATCATGATCATGTGATAACTCACCTAGAGCCAGACGTCCTGGAATGTGAAGTCAAGTGGGCCTTAGGAACCATCACTACAAACAAAGCTAGTGGAGGTGATGGAATTCCAGTTGAGCTATTTCAAATCCTGAAAGATGATGCTGTGAAAATGCTGCACTCAATATGCCAGCAAATTTGGAAAACTCAGCAGTGGCCACAGGACTGGAAAAGACCAGTTTTCATTCCAATCCCAAGAAAGGCAATGCCAAAGAATGCTCAAACTACCACACAATTGCACTCATCTCACACTCCAGTACTCTTGCCTGGAAAATCCCATGGACGGAGGAGCCTGGTGGGCTGCAGTCCATGGGGTCGTGAAGAGTCGGACAGGACTGAGCGACTTCACTTTCACTTTTCACTTTCATGCATTGGAGAAAGAAATGGCAACCCACTCCAGTGTTCTTGCCTGGAGAATCCCAGGGACGGGGGAGCCTGGTGGGCTGCCGTCTATGGGGTCACACAGAGTCGGACACGACTGAAGTGACTTAGCAGCAGCAGCACATGCTAGTAAAGTAATGTTCAAAATTCTCCAAGCCAGGCTTCAGCAATACGTGAACCGTGAACTTCCAGATGTTCAAGCTAGTTTTAGAAAAGGCAAAGGAACCAGAGATCAAGTGGCCAACATCTGCTGGATCATGGAAAAAGCAAGAGAGTTCCAGAAAAACATCTATTTCTGCTTTACTGACTATGCCAAAGCCTTTGACTGTGTGGATCACAATAAACTGGAAAATTCTGAAAGAAATGGGAATACCAGACCACCTGACCTTCCTCTTGAGAGACCTGTATGCAGGTCAGGAAGCAAGAGTTAGAATTGGACATCGAACAACAGACTGGTTCCAAATAGGAAAAGGCTGTATATTGTCACCCTGCTTATTTAACTTATATGCAGAGTACATCATGAGAAACACTGGGCTGGAAGAAGCACAAGCTGGAATCAAGATTGCCGGGAGAAATATCAGTAACTTCAGATATGCAGATGACACCACCGCCGTGGCAGAAAGTGAAGAGGAACTAAAAAGCCTCTTGATGAAAGTGAAAGTGGAGAGTGAAAAAGTTGGCTTAAGGCTCAACATTCAGAAAACGAAGATCATGGCATCTGGTCCCATCACTTCATGGGAAATAGATGGGGAAACAGTGGAAACAGTGTCAGACTTTATTTTGGGGGGCTCCAAAATCACTACAGATGGTGACTGCAGCCATGAAATTAAAAGACGCTTACTCCTTGGAAGGAAAGTTATGACCAACCTAGACAGCATATGCAAAAGCAGAGACGTTACTTTGCCAGCAAAGGTCCATCTAGTCAAGGCTATGGTTTTTCCAGTAGTCATGTATGGATGTGAAAATTGGACTATGAAGAAAGCTGAGTGCTGAAGAATTGATGCTTTTGAAGTGTGGTGTTGGAGAAGACTCTTGAGAGTCCCTTGGACTGAAAGGAGATCCAACCAGTCCATTCTAAAGGAGATCAGTCCTGGCTGTTCTTTGGAAGGAATGATGCTAAAGCTGAAACTCTAGTACTTTGGCCACCTCATCCAAAGAGTTGAGCTAGTGGAAAAGACTCTGATTCTGGGAGGGATTGGGGGCAGGAGGAGAAGGGGACGGCAGAGAATGAGATGGCTGGATGGCATCACCGACTCAATGGACATGAGTTTGAGTGAAGTCCGGGAGTTGGTGATGGACAGGGAGGCCTGGCGTGCTGCGATTCATGGGGTCGCAAAGAGTCAGACACGACTGAACGACTAAACTGAATGGTACCTGGGAAGCCCTTATCTACCTCCACATTTCTGTATTTTCCAAACCAGGAACCAACTGAGAAAGTAGACACAGTTGGAGATCAAAATACAGCCAAACAATCCTTTATCTACAATTCGAAATCCAAAAAGTTTTAAAACCCAGAAGAGTTTTTGTAATTCATTTGGCAGCAGAATCCAACATCTTTGAACTCATTTGACAATAAAATCTGGTCTGACTTAATGAGACATAGTCTTAATTTATCCAACATTGCATGAACATTCATACCTTTTATTGCATAAATAACAAAGTGATAATGGGGAGTTGTCGCAGAACCTGTAAGTAAGACATATAACCTTTCTGAAGTCTTAAAATTTCTCAAATTTGAAACCCACCAGGTCCCAGGAACTTCAGATAAGGAATTGTATAATGTCAGGTACATTACAAAGAAAGCTGAATTGGGGAACACATCAGAACCCCAGAAGTACAGGGGCAGGGTTCTGAGCGTGTACAGAGGGACTGAGAATCCCCTAGGCTGGGGCACAGCCTCCCCAGGGAATAAGCTGCAGCTGCTTTCCCTTCTCTTAAACCACCAACTCTCCCAAGTTCATCCTGAGGAGGAAGGAGTTACACAGGAGAAGATTACGTAGCCCAACAAGTCACTCCCAAAGTGACCCGGGGAATGGAGAAGAAACACAGTAAATAGGAAAAAAAAGTCCCCCACTAAGAATGGTTTTATTGTAAAGATGAAGCAGAACCATGACTTGCAGAATGGAGCTGGAGGAATCAACCTTCCTGACTTCAGACAATACTACAAAGCTACAGTCATCAAAACAGTATGGTACTGGCATAAAAACAGAAATACAGGCCAATGGAACAAGATAGAAAGCCCAGAGATAAACCCACACACCTACGGGCATCTTACCTTCGACAAAAGAGGCAAGACTATACAATGGAGAAAAAGATAGTCTGTTCAATAAGTGGTGCTGGGAAAATGGGACAGCTACATGTAAAAGAATCAAACGAGAACACTTCCTAACGCCATATACAAAGATAAAACTTGAAATGGATTAAAGATCTAAACGTAAGACCACAAACTATAGAAGTCTTAGAAAAAAACAAACAAACATAGGCAGAACACTTTCGTCATAAATCACAGCAAGATCCTCTATGACCCACCGATTAATGGAAATAAAAACGAAAATAAACAAGTGGGCCCTAATTAAACTTAAAAGCTTTTGCACAGCTAAGGAAACCATAAACAAGATGAAAAGACAACCTTCAGAATGGGAGAAAATAACTGCAAATGAAGCAACTGACAAAAGATTAATCTCCAAAATATACAAGCAGCTCAACATTAGAAAAACAAACCACCCAATCAAACCATGGGCAGAAGACCGAAACAGACATTGCTCCAAAGAAGACACACAGATAGCTAACAAGCACATGAAAAAATTCTCAATGTCACTTACTATTAGAGAAATGTAAGCCAAAACTACAGTGAGGTATCACCTCACAACAGTGAGAACGACCATCATCAAAAAATCTACAAACAATAAATGCTGGAAAGGGTGTGGAGAAAAAGGAACCCTCTTGTACTGTTAGTGGGAATGTAAATTGATAGAGCCACTATGGAGAACAGTACAGACATTTCTTTAAAAACTGGAAATAAAACTGCCCACGACCCAGCAATCCCACTACTGGGCATATACCCCTAAGGGACAGACTGAGAAAGTAGCATCGAAATATACACATAACCATGTGTACAAGAGAAAGCTAATGGGAAGTGCTGTATAGCACAGAGGCTCACCCTGGTGCTCTGTGATAACCTAGAGGGGTGGGATGGGGTGGGAGATGGGAAGGAGGTTCAAGAGGGAGGGGACACGTGTTTACCTGTGGCTGATTTGTGTTGATGTATGGCACAAACCAACACATCAATTAAAAAAAAAAGTTACAGAGCTTAGCCTGGTTTCTGACCCACAGGGAGCCTGAGTAGAAGCTGTGGCCACTGTTACTGTCCTATATCAACCTCCTGCACTGACTCATTTCCCTTTGGCCTCAATCTCAGAACAGTCTGAGCCTCCCCAACTCTGATCTCTTTCTTTTAGGGTGAGGGAGCTATTTAGAAGAGTCAAATCACCCTCAAAAGAAAAATGGCTCTTAAGGGATAGATTTCATCTTGTGATTTCATTTTCTCTTTCTTTCTGTCCTGTTTTATCTTGATTTCTCCACCCGCTTATTTCACATTTTCCTTTCTCTGGTTACACTTCACTTATTTTTAAAACTTGTGTATTTTTTTAGTAAGGACTTTAAATCCTTTCTGGAACGAGACTGAGTAAAATTATATAAATAATTTTAAAAGAATTCGAAGAATGTCAAAAGTATTTGCTACTTACTCCACATAAAATATAGATGAAATCAGTCAAGTGTGGAGGAGAAACCCTAGGATTAAGCAGTCTTGCATGACTGAAATTTGGTGGAAGAAATAACCTTCATGTCAGATATTTTTGTATTCAATTATCTTCTGGCTCCATGAACCAGAAACTTCTCCCTTTAAAAGTATCAAAGAGCATATCATCTTATTTTATAAGAAATGTTTGATCAAACATCAAATCAAACTGCTTAACGATAAAATAGGTTACTGGAGTGGGGAAGAAGGAGCGGACAGTGCTAGGGCTTTAGGTGAGTAAATCATGTGCCGTGTGCTCAGTCACTCGGTTGCGTCAGATGCTTCATGACCCCATGGACTGTAGCCCGCCAGGCTCCTCTGTCCATGGGATTCTCCAGGCAAGAATACTGCAGTGGGTTGCCATTTCCTTCTCCAGGGAATCTTCTGGACTCAGGGATCAAACCTGCATCTCTTGCATTGGCAGGTGGGTTCTTTACCACTATCGCAACTTGGGAAGTCCAAGTAAACCATAAGCTATGTGAAAGTACAGTTCATGTATCTTACAAGAATTAATCAATTCTAGTATATATACGTGTGTGTGTGTACATATATAAATATATATTTACTTTTTATAATCACAATGAAATGTGTGTCCACTGTAAAGTATTTGGGAAATAGAGGTTAGTACAAAAGAAAGCAATACACATGACCCGAATCTGAGATCAACTCTGAGATCATGGTTAACATTTTGGTGCATATCCATGCAGTCTTTTCTCTTGACACGGACAGTCTTCTGTTTTCTAAAATGGGATCATATTTTACTTATTGTTTATAACTTGCTTTTTCAGTTAACTACAGATCCTAAATATCTTCCCATATTATTAACTATTACTTTAAAATAATTTTTGTAACATACATAATACATGTTCTTGGTAATATATTCAAATAGTAGAGTGCCATATGGAGACAAAAGTCAAATTCCACTCATCCCACCAGTGTCTCACAGGCACTCCCTAGAAGTGCCCACTGCAATAGTTCAATGTGTGTATGCGTAAAGGAGGTTGGTAAATGGAACTATAGCTCTTAAGGAGATTGAGGTAGGTCTCCGTACTGATGAGAAAAGATGTCAAAAATATGTAAAGAGTAGAGTAATATTGATAATATGATTCCTTTTATGTAGAAAAATAATTTTCCTGCAAAGGCCCAGAAAATATCTGAAAGGATGTATACACACATACACACGCATGCACACATTGAACTATTGCAGCAGGTACTTCTAGGGAGTGCCCGCGAGACACTGGTGGGATAAGTGGGATTTGGCTTGTGTCTCCATATGGCGCTCTACTATTTGAATATATTACCAAGAACATGTATTATGTATGTTACAAAAATTATTTTATTTAGTAAAAATATTAAAACACTATAAATGTAACATATATATATATAACATATATATATTTACTAAATAAATAATGCTATAAATTTAAATTATAAATTATGTAACATTTATAGTGTTAAATAAAATAATTTAAATTTATAGTGTTAAATAAAATAATTTTTGTAACATACGTAATACATGTTCTTGGTAATATATGTTATATATATAGTGTTATTTATAGTAATATATTTATGTAACATAATCATGTAAATTTAAACACTATAAATGTTACATAAATAAAGATATATAACTTTTAATTTTTATCCCCTGGGAGACAGCCTTTTGAAATATGACATAAAATTAAAATTATAAAGGAAAAATCTGATATCCCTGACTACATAAATCTCAAACATTTGCAAAGTGAAACAAACAAACAAAAATCACTAGGTATAAATAATAAATGAAAAACAGAAAGATATTTTCAGTGCAAATTATAGATAAATGACTAATTTCCTCAGTGTGTGTTGGCATTTCAGGGATAAAGAAAAACAAGTAACCAAACAAAATAAAAACAAAAGAAAGAAAAAGGAAAAACAGCCATAAAAAGTGAAATGCCCATTTATAAAGAAATGAAAATCAAATAAAGATGAATGCATTTGGTAACTGTCATCGTTGGTTAGATGTGAAGAACTCTGTACTTGCAGTTGCAGAAGTATAAACTGGTGCAATCTTCTTTGGAGGGTGAATTGACAATACCAACATTCTAAATACATCTTTTAACTCAGAAATTCCACTCCTCAGTTTTGTTGTTGTAATTTGTCTCTAAGTGATGTCAAACTCTTTGTGACCCCATGGCCTGTAGCATACCAGGCTTCCCTGTCCTTCACTATCTCCCAGAGTTTGCTCAAACCCATGTCCATTGAGTCGGTGATATCATCCAACCATCTCATCCTCTGTCACCCACTTCTCCACTTGCCCTCAATCTTTCCCAGCATCAGGGTCTTTTCCAATAAGTCAACCCTTCCCATCAGGTGGCCAAAGTATTGGAGCTTCAGTTTCAGTACCAGACCTTCCAGTGAGTATTTAGGGTTGATTTCCTTTAGAATTAACTGGTTTGATGGTCTTGCAGTTCAAGGGACTCTAAGAGTCTTCTGCAACACCACAGTTCGAAAGCATCTACTCTTTGGTACTCAGCCTTCTTTATGGTCCAACTCTCACATCCATACGTGATTACTGGAAAAACCATAACTTTGACTATATGGACCTTTGTCGGCAAAGTGATATCTCTGGTTTTAAATGTATTGTCTAGTTGTTACAGCTTTTCTTCCAAGGAGCAAGCATCTTTCACTTTCACGGCTGCAGTCAGCATCGTTGGTGATTTTGGAGCCCAAGAAAATAAAATCTGTCACTGCTTCTGCTTTTTCTCCTATTTGCCATGAAGTGATCGAACCAGATGCCATGACCTTAGTTTTACGAATGTTGAGTTTTAAGCCAGCTTTTTTTGTCTCCCCTTTCACCCTCATCCGGAGGCTCTTTACTTTCTGACCTTAGAGTGGTATCATCTGCATATCTGAGGTTATTGATATTTCTCCTGGCAATCTTGATTACAGTTTGTGAGTCATCCAGCCTGGCATTTTGCGTGATGTACTCTGTATATAAGTTAAAGAAGCAGAATGACAGTATACAGCCTTGACATACTCCTTTCCCTATTTGGAATTAGTCTGTTGTTCCACATACGGTTCCAACTGTGGCTTCTTGATCTACGCACAGGTTTCTCAGGAGACAAGTAAGGTGGTCTGGTATTCTCCTCTCTTTAATAATTTTCCACAGTTTGTTGTCATCCACACAGTCAAAGGTTTTAGCCTAGTCAATGAAGCACAAGTAGATGTTTTCCTGGAACTCCTTTGCTTTCTCCATGATCTAATGAATGTTGGCAATTTGATCTCTGGTTCCTCTGCTTTTCCTTAACCCAGCCTGTACATCTGAAGTTCTCAGTTCATGTACTGTCAAAGCCTAGCTTGAAGGATTTTGAGCATAACTTAGTTAGCATGTGAGGTGATCACAACTGTATGGCAGTTTGAACCTTCTTTGGTATTGCCCTTCTTTAGGATTGTAATGAAAACTGACCTTTTCCAGTCCTGTGGCCACTGCTGAGTTTTCCAAATTTGCTGACATATTGAGTGCAGCACTTTAACAGCTCCATCTTTTAGGATTTTAAATAACTCAGCTGGAATTTTGTCACCTCTACTAGGCTTCCCTCATAGCTCAGTCGGTAAAGAATCTCCCTTCAGTGCAGGAGACCCAGGTTTGATTCCTGGGTCAGGAAGATCCTCTGGAGAAGGAAATGGCAACCCACTCCAGTATTCTTGCTTGGAGCATGCCATGGACAGAGGAGCCTGGCAGGCTACAGTCCGTGGGATCACAAGAGTCAGACACGACTTAGACTAAACCACCACCACCACTAGCTTGTTCCTTGGTCTTTATCCCATATAATTAAGTATGTAAAAGGGTGTCTATAAGGATATTTGTTATAGTGTTATTTAAATAGCAAGTTCTCATATTTGAATGCATTTAATGAAAACACATGAAACCATTCCTTAGAATTACTTAGAATAACCACTAGATGTCACAATTGTTGCACAAAAATAAAGCTATAGCCAAAGTCAATCAAATTTGAAGGTAATAAAGAACTTTGTATATATAGTCCTTCATGTGTGCATGCTCAGTCACGTCAGACTCTGCAACACCATGGACTGTAGCCTGTCAGGCTCCTCTGTCCATGTTATTTTCCAGGCGAGAATACTGGAGTAGGTTGCCGTTTCCTCCTCCAGGGGAATCTTCCCAACCCAGGGATGCTTCCTGCATTAGCAGGTGGATTCTTTACCACTGAGCCACCTGGGAAGCCCCCATATAGGCTTTCACTTCAAGATAATTGGTGCTTATCTAGGCCACCCAACTCTTCAATAAGGACAATTTACATCACAAAGTACTCTGTAAAACAGTATTTCACAAAGTGATCTTCAAATTCTCTTTTTAAAAAATGTTTTTCTCATATCAAGGAAATCAAACCAGGGCTCTGCAGCAATCTAGAGGGGTGGGATGGGGAGGGAGGTGAGAGGGATGCTCTAGAGGGAGGGGACATATGTATACATAACTACGACTGATCCATGATGATGGGTGGCAGAAACCAACACAACATTGTAATTATCCTTCAATTAAAAATAAGAAAAAATAAAAAAAAATTTATCACAAAGAAGTCTCAGTGGGTTTTTATATGCTTTTATAAAACTTTATTCTAAAATGCACTAAAATGGAGTAGGCTTTTGTGGTGTGATTTGGGAGCTTCCAGGAGGAACTCAGGCTTCAAGGAATCTCACCACAAACATGTATAATTCCTAAAATTTCACTATGAGAGATTAATGTTGAGGAGTTTACGAGTTTCCAATCTTTATAAGTGTTAACTGTAAAATATCTCTGAATGAGGTGACCCTTTGAGCACTGTTACTGAATAGTTGTGAAGATTTATTGAGCTTTAAACAAGAACAAAGCCCACTGCGAAAGAAAGGTAAGATGAGCGCCCAGGAAATGAGGTGGGGCGGGGTGACAGCATGCTGGGAAGCACAGCTCAGGCTGGGCTGTGCACGTCTACCTGATCACCCTTTAAGCTAGGCATGACACAATCCAGTGAGATCTACTTCTGAGAAATGTGAATACTTCGGGGACCCTAAGACCCTAGATCACATGTGGCTTATCAAAACCTGCATTCTCACAACGCTTTCCTAACGCCACCCTTATTTCCCTGATATCAAGTGCATATTTGATGCTGGTCTAAAGTAAACACACACAAATATATTAGGAAATACATATCACTTATTTGTTTCTGTACTCAGAAACTAATAGTCAAAGCAAATGTTGAAACCAAACCCATATTTAGTGTTCGATTAAGAAGTTCCAAATAAAAGCAACTGCACACAGAGGGCTAAATAAACGTTTGGCTTTAAAACCAGGATTTCTTCATCAAATACAGAAGCAGGAGGTGCCAACTGAACAGGAAAGCAGATCAACAGTGTTAGGTGATAACTTTGACAAATAGTTGCTCACTAGTTTTATGTCAGATGTAAAATACAATCGGTAATGAAAGGGCTGAGAAGGTCTCACTTTGGCAAAGCAAAACAGAATATCAAACCTGAAGATTCAGGTGCTTTTTGAAAGTTTTTCATTTGTAATGAATTACAACATTTGTTACAATATTAACAAAGTGATATATGTAAGTATATTTAGTGTTAGATATTAGTCAGCTCCATATTAATACCTTTAGTCCATGGTACTGTCTACAATTTTCAAAGCAGATTTTCATACTTTCTTTGATTTTCTCCTATAGAATGACTTTTTTGGATTGATATAAAAAGTACTATCAGCCTGTAATTAATTTTCTCCATGCAACCTATAGGTCCAACTGAATTAAATATCTTTAACCTTAGGCATTTCAGAAAGAGGAGAATAAGTCTGCCTATTGCTTGGGCCTTCTCATGTGAAGAGCTGACTCATTGGAAAAGACTCTGATGCTGGGAGGGATCGGGGGCAGGAGGAGAAGGGGACAACAGAGGATGAGATGGCTGGATGGCATCACTGACTCGATGGACGTGAATCTGAGTGAACTCCGGGAGTTGGTGATGGACAGGGAGGCCTGGCGTGCTGCGATTCATGTGGTGGCAAAGAGTCAGACATGACTGAGCGACTGAACTGAACTGAACCGATTGCTTGTGGACAAAATTTTTTAAAGCTAGAGATGACATCAGTACCCAGTCCCCTAGCCACCTCCCCTGGCCTCACAGCTCTAGCTCATTCATGTCTTTTTCAAATGGACATGGTTTATGATGTCAGTTGTTCAGTTGTGTCCAACTCTACGACCCATGGACTGTAGCCTGCCAGACTCCTCTGTCCATGGAATTCTCCAGGCAAGAATACTGGAGGGGGTTTCCATTCCCTTCTCCATGGTTTGTAACTGAATAAATAGTAATACCTTTTCCTGCACCATGCCATCATCCATTTTTTCTTATGCTTGAACTAAATGGTAAGGGTTACATCTTTATCCTAACATGATGGAAGAGCAGTGTGGTAGCTCTAAACTGGTTAAGGGCTGGGTCTTTTCCCCCACCCAGTTTATCTTAGGTCATAGTATTGGAGAACTGTGCAAACACACAGTTTTGTAGACCAGGGGTCTTCTAAGCATGGATGCACCCATGATGATCCATCAGGGCAGTGATCTGCAAAATCCAACCCAGCCACACCCAGCCACCACTTGTTTATCTTTTCTTAAAAATGGTTTTATTGAGATAAAATACACATAACATAAAATGTACTCTCTCAATCACGTTTAAGTGTGCAGTGGAATTCAATACATTCCGAATGTTGTGTAACCAGCACCAATGACTGTTTCCTTTATGGTGTCTTCTCCACCCACTCAACACCCACTCAAACTCCTGTCCGTAATAGCAGCATCAACTTTCCACTGGGCCCTTCCCCGAGCTAATTACTTACTCATTCCTGTATTCCCCCCTAAAAACCATAGTAAAAGGGGAGAGGTAGGTCTCATAACTCTTGGCTCAATTACTTTGTCTTATTTAAGAAGACTAGTTTAAGGAGAAAATACTTAAGCGTGATACTGTGTTTCTTTAAACTTGTAATGCATTTTGGGTTTTTTAAATTTTGTTTTGAGGTTATTTTAAAAATTCTGTTTATTTATTTACGGCAGTGCTGGGGCTTCGTTGCTGCACGTGGGCTCTCCCTAGTTGTGGTGAGCGGGGCTATTCTCTGCTTGTGGTGCCCAGGCTTCACTGTGGTGGCTTCTCTTCTTGCAGAGCACAGGCTCTAGGCACAGGGGCTCAGTAGTTGTGGCACAAGGGCTTCGTTGCCCAGTGGCAAGAGGAATCTTCCCAGACCAGGGATCAAACTCATGTTCCCTGCAAGGTGGATTCTTAACCATTGGACCAGTGGGGAAGTCCTTGTAATGCATTTTGAATAGGGTCATACTCATCTGGGTTTCCCTCATGGCTCATGGTAAAGAATTCACCTGCAATGCAGAAGACACGGGTTCAATCTCTGGGTCAGGAAGAGCCCCTGGAGTAGGAAATAGCTACCCACTCCAGCATTCTTGCTGGGAAACTCCCATGGACAGAAGGGCCTGGGGGGCTGTGGGGTCACAAAGAGTTGGACATGACTGAAGTGACTGAACATGCACAAAACTCATCATCCAAATTCAAATATCATCATGGAGAGCACTATCATTTCTTTCTGGACAAGCATCTCTAAAGGAAGATTCTGATATGCAACATGCTACCTTGCGTCACCTTTTTCATTCTCAGCTCCAATATTAGGTGTGGTCACTCACCTAGAGCCAGACATCCTAGAGTGTGGAGTCAAGTGAGCTTTAGGAAGCGTTGCTACAAACAAAGCTAGTGGAGGTGATGGAATTCCAGCTGAGCTATTTAAAATTCTAAAAGATGATGCCACTAAAAGTTCTGCACTTAATATGTCAGCAAACCTGGAAAACTCAGTGCTGGCCACAGGACTGGGAATGGTCAATTTTCATTCCAATCCCAAAGAAGGACAATGCCAAAGAATGTTCAAACTACTGTACAACTGCACTCATTTTACATGCTAGCAAAGTTATGATCAAAGTCCTTCTAGCTAGGCCTCAACAGTACATGAACTGAGAAATTCTAAATGTACTACCTGGGTTTAGAAAAGGTATAAGAACCACAGATCAAATTGACAACATTCGTTGGATCATAGAAAAAGCAAGGGAATTCCAGAAAAACATCTGCTTCACCGACTACACTAACATCTTTGATTGTGTGCATCACAACAAACTGTGGACAATTCTTAAAGAGATGGGAATACCAGACCACATTACCTTTCTGAGAAACCTGTATATGGATCAGGAAGCAACAGTTAGAATCAGATATGGAACAACAGACTGGTTCAAAATTGGGAAAGGAGTAAGTCAAGGCTGTATATTGTTATCCTGTTTATTTAACTTCTATGCAGAGTATACCATGCGAAATGCTGGGCTGGATGAATCTGGAAACAAGCTAGAAACAAGATTACCAAGACAAGTATCAACAACCTCAGATACGCAGATGATACCACTCACATGGCAGAAAGTGAAGAGGAACTAAAGAGCCTCTTAATGAGGGTAAAAGAGGAGAGTAAAAAGAGCTGGCTTAAAACTCAATATTTAAAAAACCAGGATTGTGGTATCTGGTCCCACCACTTCATGGCAAATAGAAGGGGGAAAAGTGGAAGTAGTGACAGATTTTCTTGGGCTCCAAAATAAACTGAAGACACTGACTGCAGCTATGAAATTAAAAGATGCTTGCTCCTTGGAAGGAAAGCTATGGCAAACCTAGACAGCACATTAAAAAAACAGAGACATCACTTTGTCGACAAAGATCCATATAGTCAAGGCTATGGTTTTTCCAGTAGTCATGTACAGACAGATGTGAGAGTTGGACCATAAAGAAGGCTGAGTGCCAAGGAATGGATGCTTTCAAATTGTGGTGCTGGAGAAGACTCTTGAGAGTCCCTTAGACAACATGGAGATCAAACCAGTCAATCCTAAAGGAAATCAACCTGAATATTCATTGGAAGGACTGATGCTGAAGCTGAAGCTCCAATACTTTGGCCCCCTGATGCGAAGAGCTGACTCATCTGAAAAGACCCTGAAGCTGGGAAAGATTGAGGGCAAAAGCAGAGGAGGCCAGCAGAGGATGGGATGGTTGGATTAGTTGGATGTGACTTAGTGACCGAACACACACACACACAAACAGAACTTAAGAAAAGTCCGTTGCAGCCTCACAACCATCTTTGAAAAGAAGTGTGGTGGCTATTAGCCTTCTTTGGTGGCTAGGACAATAAAGAATCTGCCTGCAATGCAGGGGACCGGGGTTTGAGCCCTGGGTCAGGAAGATTCCCTGGAGAAGGGAATGGCTACTGACTCCAGTACCTTCTCGAGAATTCCATGAACAGAGGAGCCTGGTGGGCTATAGTCCATGGGGTTGCAAAGAATAGTACACGATTGAATGACTAAGACTACTACTAAAGTGGTTAATACTGTGTCAAGGTACAGATGTAGAAACTGAGAAACAGGAGCTGGGATTCTCAGACACCTGCCCATAGCCTACTTAGTGAGAGGAGACCCGGAACTACAGGGATCTCAGTGCTCTTGACTCCACACGCAGGGCTCCTCTGCTGCCTCCCACTGAAACAAATTAAGAATTTCAAGGCAGGGTTTCCCCGGTGGTCCAGTGGTTAAGAATCTGCCTTGGCAACGCAGAGGATACGGGTTCCATCCCTGGTCTGGAAAAATTCCACATGCTGTGGGGCAACTCCGCCCATGTGCCCCAGCAGCTGAGCCCCTGAGCTGCAGCCACTGAAGCCTGCACATCCTAGAGCCAGTGCTCGGCCACAAGAGAAGCCACGGCCGTGAGAAGCATGAACACGGTGGCTGGGGAGTGTCCCCTGCTTCCCACAACAAGAGGGAAGCCCGCGCAGCAATGAAGAGCCAGCACAGCTAGAAAAGAATATAGAAAGAAAGAATTTCCAGACGGCGTCCAGACTATTAAACCAAGGGCAGAGCCCTTCTGAACCCAGGACCTCATGTGCCTGCACAGGTCCCACAAAGCCCTGCTCCCATGACACAGTACCTTCCCAGAGCACAGATCCAGCTGGGTCTCGGGGAACCAGGGAGTGCTTCTTATGTGTCCATGGTACAGCTTGTGCGTGTGCCACAGTAAAAGAGTTGCTAATGTATCTTGGCAGGGAGAATGACTTTACTTCTAACAAAAAATTCAGAGGCATCTGTAGAAACAAAAACAAATACATAAACACAGGAAAAAAGGCTGCCAGTCCCTTGAGGGGCGACTGTCGATAGCAGGGCTCCCAAGTAAAACATCAGGGTAAGATGATTTTCTTTTTTTTTGCCATTTTTTTCTCATTGGAGCATCCTAAATTTTGATTCCTTTACTTCCTTAACAATCATACTTTTGTCCTTTGAATAAACTGAATTTCTAGTCATCATCCTTTCATGGTACCACTTCTAAAAGCAAGAATTTCACTGGAGTTGAACTTTAGAACTTTAGATAATTTCCACTTTCCAGTGTTAGGTCTTCCTTAATTTTTGCTCTGTTCCCGGTCACGGTGGTTCTGCTTTAGGGGAAATGTATCAGTCTCTCCCTAACTCCAGGCTTCCCAGTAGTAAAGAATCTGCCTGCCAGTGCAGAAGACGCAAGAGACAGGGTTCCATTCCTGGGTCCGGAAGATCCCCTGAAGTAGGCGATGGCAAACTCACTCCAGTATTCTTGCCTGGAGAATTCCATGGACAGAGGAGCCTGGCGGGCTCCAGTCCATGGGGTTGAGTCAGACACAACTGAACAACTGAACACACACACACACACACACACACACACACTGCCTAACTCCATGTTATTAGCATTAATGGCTTTTTCTCCCTCTGTGCCTGCCAAAGTTGTACCGGCTGGTGGAGAGAGAAGCAGTCTAAGAAGGGTAGGGACAGTTGGCTTTTGATGCTTTCCGTTCCGTGGCTGAGCCATTCTCCCCACCCCCACCCCACACCACCCCCACCTCCCAGGTCACTTTTTCTTTCAGTCTCTTTTATTCCCCAACTGAGGAATTCAGTGTCGTTAGGCTCCCCGCTCTGGGAGTCCTAAGCTACCTAGCTTGTGCCCTTTTCAGGCCAAGTATTAGGAAAGCAATCAGATTAACTTCACTGTACTGAAATACCAATACAATTCAGCTTCCTGCTCCTAATGCTGATCTCACAATTGCTGTCATCAGGTTTTTAATTTTTCTTTTGGCTGCACGGCATATGGATCTTAGTTCCCCAGCCAGGGATCAAACCCTCACTCCCTGCACTGGAAGTGCGGAGTCTTAACCACTGGACTGTCAGGGAAGTCTCTGCCACAGGATTTTATCTTGCCGTTTGTTCTACCAAAGGAAGGTTTTGCTTGTCAACTCCACTGCCTGGTGAATCTTAGAATCAGCTATTTCCTCCTCTACCTAGGAAACTATCAGCTTTATTTTTCTTCCTGAAAGGCTGACCCCAGAAATAATTGACCATTAGATAAAAACAAACGATCTATTTTTTTAAGGGATGGTTTATTCGTTCCTGATAACCACAGACCAACATAACACTGTGTATGTGTGCTGTGCTAAGTCGCTTCAGTCATGTCCATGTCTTTGCAACACTATGCACTGTAGCCCACCAGGCTCCTCTGTCCATGGATTCTCCAGGAAGAATACTGGAGTGGGTTGCCATATCGTCCTCCAGGGGATCTTCCTGAAGGACAGAACTGGAGTCTCTTACTTCTCCAGTATCGGCAGGTGGTTCTTTACTACTAGTGTGACCTGGGAAGCCCCAACCACTATATATATGTGGACTTGAATTCACAGCCTAAAAGCTGAGAGTTACATTTTATTCAGCGGCGATTTTTAGGACTTCAAACCCAGGAGACAGTATCTCAAGTGACCCTAAGAGAACTGTTCACAAGAGGCGAGGGGAGGAGCCAGATTATATAGAAGTTTTGCAGAAAAAGTTCAGGTAAGCTGAACAGCAAGCGATTATTGTTAATTAGAGAAAACCAGATAACCCAAGTTAAGGAATTTAGGGCTTTTCTATGTATGGGAGGGCTTCCCTGGTAGCTCAGTCAGTAAAGAATCCTCCTGCAATGCAGGAGAACAGGATTCTATCCCTGGGGCAGGAAGACCCCTGGAGAAGGAAATAGCAACCCACTCCAGTATTCTTGTCTGGGAAATGCCATGGGCAGAGGAGCCTGGTGATCTACAGTCCACTGGGTTGCACAGAGTCAGACACAGCTTAGCAACTAAACCACCCCCACCACTGACTGCTGGGCGGAGAATCAATGATACAGGAAAAGGGTGGAATCCTGGAGACCACTGACAAGCTATTGCACCACCAGTGAGCCATGGTGGTGGTTTGCACTGGATGGCTGTATGGGTAGATGCAAGAGTCCGGGCTCACTGAAATCATTCCTTTGGTATGCACCTCAGAGTCTGGGGCCTGTATCCTGTGTTTCCACATCCTGAGTTTCCTCAGGGCTCACCGCAGGAGGTGACTGTAGTCTGATGGCTGCTATGATAGAGGGCAGGTATTCCTTCCTTCCTGAGTTCCCTCAGGGCTCACCAGCTCTCCACTGTGATGGCTGCAATTGCTGATAACTGTGACCTCCCTTGTTTACTGATATGGCAGGAAATATTCCACTTCTTATATATCATAGTGCTGCTGCTGCTAAGTCGCTTCAGTCCTGTCTGACTCTGTGCGACCCTATAGATGGCAGCCCACCAGGCTCCCCCGTCCCTGGGATTCTCCAGGCAAGAACACTGGAGTGGGTTGCCATTGCCTTCTCCTATATATCATAGTAGTTTGACTGTAAATGCATGATTTAACATCTATTCCAAACCCCATGAGTGTTTATTCTTCAGTTTATTTCCCTGGTAACAGAGGCAGTCACTGGTTATAACCTAACCAGAATTAGAAAGGACTCTGCTCCCAACCTAAACCCAGGTATTTCTCACCTCCCACCCAGATTAGGCTGTTTTACCACATTTTGGTAATAAATATTTAGCATTTTCTAAGGGAATCTGGGATAATGAGAGAGATTTTTTTCTGACACGGAGCCAGGAAAGCTCGCTCACAATACCTCTTCATAGCGTAAAGACAAATATTCCTCAAGGTTACCCCCGAGTTTGCTTTATGCTCTTTGTAGGTCATCTACTGCCATATAACAAACTGCCCCTGAGAAACGGAGTATTTCCTGCCATATCAGTGAACAAGGACGTCACAGTCATCAGTGATTCTGGCTCTCCAAACGTGAACTCCTGAGCCCTAGAGGCAGTCAGGAGGCAGAACGACGCCTGTATCATTGGCAGCCACCAGGTCGCAGCCACTCCCTACAGTGATCAATGAGAACTAAGCATGTGAAAAAAGCAGGATACTGGCCCCAGATAGCTGAGGTGCATGTCAAAGGAATGATGCCAGTGAGCTCAGACTCTCGAATCTTCCCATATACAGAAAAGCACTAAATTCCCTAACCTGACATGCCTGGTTTTCTTTAATTCACCACATACCTATGATGTTCAGACTAACTGCCCCTTGTTGCAAACTTCTATATAAGCTGCCTCCTCCCCGCGCCTCCTCGGAGCAGTTCTCTCAGGATTACTTGAGATGCTGCCTCCTGGGCTTGAAGTCCTGAAAATTCCCACTGAATAAAACACAACCCTCAACTTTTAGGTTGTGATTATTTTTTTAAGTTGACAGCTTCACACATACCATCTTGAAACAACAGTAAGCACTATTTCACATAGGATGTGTGGGTCAGGAACTTGAGGCAGCTTAGCCAGGAGATTCTGGCTTGGGACCTTTCAGTCAGGTTGCAATTGAGACGTTGGCCAAGGCTGCAGTAATCTGATACCTGTTTCCAACATGGCTGGCAAATTGGTAGGGGGCCTCAGTTCTTCCTAAATTAAATGTACGGGCTGTGTATGTCCTTACAACATGGAAGCTGGCTTCATCCCAGCGGAAGTGATCCAAGAGAGAGAGGCAGAAGCTACATCTTTTATGACCTATAACCTCAGAAGTCACAAGCTATCATTTCTGCAAAGCCTTACTGGTAACACATGTCAGTCCTGCTGCAGGGAAGAGCCAATTGTGATTCCTAGTTGGATCTGTTTCTTTGGTTTGCTTTTCGTTACTTTATTATTATAATCATACGTAATGGCCTACCTTGGGGACCCTGCCCCTCTGCCTGACTATAAGTGCCTTTGTTCAGCTCACAGAGAGACAACTTGAATGGAATGCACAAGTGGGCATTCCAGCCCACCTGTGAATGGCTGCAGGAAAGAAATTAACACATCCCCTCCTATGTTGCAGGATAAATGGCCTTTTTACTTTATTTCCTCACCCCCTAACATCTAGATCCAGATAAGATGGTTATTTTGAGATATTAGTCTGCCACCTTCTCTGTCAGTTGGTTTTCCGAATGAAATTGTATTCGTTGTTTCAACACCTCATCTCCAAGTTTATTGGCCTGTCATGCTGCGAGCAGAGAGAGCTTGGACTCTAATATATTCCGTATGGGAGCAGGACTGCATAAGGATGTGAATCCCAGGAGGCAAGGATCACTGCAGACCATCTTAAAGGCTAGCTATCACATCCATTATGCCACTCTTTCCATCATATAGGAAACAGAAATTCCTTGTTTCCAACGTGGCTTTCCTACATGGTTGGAAAACTGGTAGGGGGCCTCAGTTCTTCCTAAAGTAACTATAGGGCTGTGTACATCCTTACAACATGGAAGCTGGCTTTGCCCCAGAGGACATGATCCAAGACAGAGTGAGGCCTCTTTCTTGTGACCGATTTGGATTGGTATGTGACCAATCCAAAGGTCCTCGAGAAGGGATAGTCGCTATTATTTATTATTGAATTTGCATTCAATAACTAACCCTAACTTTTAAGATATTGTTAGTGTCAATAATTGCTAAAAGTCTGATCAATGATGGGCACAATGAAAAAAAAAAATCTCTCCAGGTAATTTGTGTGGCTGTGCTATGCCAGGCAGTGTGCTTTTCCTGGCTCCATGTTCTTTGATGTACTCCTTTGTTTACTGCTGCACAAGACCTACCACTCAGTCTCAGAGCAAGAATGCAGATTCTGTTCTGAGAGGTAACTAACTGCTGAATAAAGCTGAGGAGAGACAAGGTCTTGTTTGGATTTTATTAGGTTCCTTCTGTTGTCAGTATACGGGATGGGTTGGTGGTGGGGAGGAAGAAAGAGCAATACTGGAAATAGGCCCATTAAAAGTCTGTTTCAGAGAGTCCCTTTATCAAAGATAAAGTTTTACACTTGTTATAATTCCCAGCTCCTTCATTAACTAATTTGAAGCTCAGCAAATTAATCTCCCTGAGCAATGGTATGTGCTTATTTAGTGTTTAATAACAGCTGAGGAGGGTGGGGAACGAGAAGAAGGAAAGAAGGAAGGAAGGCAAGGAGGGAGGGAGGAGAGGAAAGAAGACAAAAAGGGAAAAGATAAAACTCTGTAGTATCTGCTAATTTCTGTGGCATCAATACTTTCACCATGGCCAATTTCAAACTACAAACATGATCTCACTGGACAAGGAGCTGGGAAGAGATGTGTACACCTGGCTGATACCACCAGGCTCCAGCACCCACTGCTACCTTCAAGCTCTTTAAGCAGAAGCATCCAGGAGCAGGTCAGTAGGTCAGAACATGACCCAAAGTCCTTACTTACATGGCCAGCAAGGGGGAAGACAGACTTCTTAGGCACCTGCTCACCCCAGAGGGGATCAGTCAGGAGCCAGGGTCCTCACCCTCCACAGAAACATGCTGGTACTCAACTCCCAACCTGGACTATCCAGACCACAGAATTAGCCTAAGAGTAAGGACAAGAAAAAGGACATGGGCATAGGGGCAAAAAGTATTTTTAAATTTAAGTGAATTATCTGTATTCATTTACTGGTAGCTCAACTGGTAAAGAATCTGCCTGCAATGCAGGAGACCCCAGTTTGATTCCTGGGTCAGGAAGATCCTCTGCAGAAGGGATAGTCTACCCACTCTAGTATTCATGGTTTTCCCTGGTGGCTCAGATGGGAAAGAATCCACCTGCAATGAAGGAGACCTGGGTTCAATCCCTAGGTTGGGAAGATCCCCTGGAGGAGGGCATGGTAACCTACTCCAGTATTCTTGCCTGGAGAATCCCCATGGACAAATTGAGCCTGGCAGGCTACAGTCCATGTGGTCGCAAAGAGTCAGACATGACTGAGCAACTAAGCACAGCACACACAGCCTTTCAAACTGTTTATAATAGCCAGGACATGGAAGCAACCTAGATGTCCATCAGCAGATGAATGGATAAGAAAGCTATGGTACATATACACAATGGAGTATTACTCAGCCATTAAAAAGAAAACATTTGAATCAGTTCTAATGAGGTGGATGAAACTGGAGCCTATTATACAGAGTGAAGTAAGCCAGAAGGAAAAACACCAATACAGTATACTAACGCATATATATGGAATTTAGAAAGATGGTAACAATAACCCTGTATATGAGACAGCAAAAGAGACACTGATGTATAGAACAGTCTTATGGACTCTGTGGGAGAGGGAGAGGGCGGGAAGATTTGGGAGAATGGCATTGAAACATGTAAAATATCATGTATGAAACGAGATGCCAGTCCAGGTTCGATGCACGATACTGGATGCTTGGGGCTAGTGCACGGGGACAACCCAGAGGGATGGTATGGGGAGGGAGGAGGGAGGAGGGTTCAGGATGGGGAACACATGTATACCTGTGGCGGATTCATTTTGATATTTGGCAAAACTAATACAATTATGTAAAGTTTAAAAAAAAAAAAAGAATGAATTGTGGAGCAACGCCACTAGATATACAATGCAGTTAAAGTATTACTATGCCTTTTCTCTTAATGAGAAGCTGTTACCTTTTTCTATAAAGCATAACCCTGGAGACATGACTCTACATACATATTTTTTTCCATAGAGGATTTAAGTGAACAAGGACCACTCGAAACCATGATTACTACATTATTACTAATAGGACCCAGTCACACTGGGTTTTTCACAATGTGAAAATAAAAAATTTCTTTCCTCATCCACCATCTCATTGTCTTCATCAAAATTTGCTGAAGCATTTGTTTCACAGAACAGCGTGGAAAGCTGGCCTATTTCCAAACAAAGTGAAAAAACCCTAAATTCTCTGTTAATCGCAGATTTGCATAAGAATATTAGGCAGGCCATAGTTGGGCTTTTTCTTGCAGAGTTCCAGTCCTACCGTGAGGTTTTAAAGGGCTCTGGCACACTATGGCACTGACACAGAACCTTCTTGGCTGGAGACACCCAGCAGGGACAGGGAGAATGACTCTCTCCTAGAAAAGTTCTCCAGTGTAGGGGAGGGGAAGGGAAGGGGACAGCCCTTAGGCTAACCTGTCAGTATGCTTCAGGATTGTAGTTATTGATAATCAGTGAAATGGGACAGCTAATTCAGATCCCTTGAGTCCTGTGGTTCTGTCACTTTGATTTATATCTCTTTTGCAAGGACCTTTTTATTTTTTCCAGAGAAACCTGACGCAAGCCCTTCAAATTCTCTCCTAAACATGAAATATTTTAGAGATAATTTTATAAAAATGAAGAGGTGTGAGATCAGGAGAGGTAGAGAAGGAAGCAAAAAGCAAAAGCAGAACTGACAAGCTACATGTTTCCCCAAGATGAGTCTTAAGCGATGGTCTTAGTGGAACTATCACAAAAGCCATGATTTGACCTTCTCATTGCATCATATCAAGAGGTGCATGGTGTTGGTTTAACATTGGTGATAAATTTATTCACCTGGTTAAAGCTGCAACTGCCAAGTTGATCCATTGTTACTATTTTCCCCTCAGAAACTAGTAATTTGTGGAGCAGTATTTTGAGATTATGTAAATATCCTGTTTTTTGTCAAACTTTCACCAATCAGTTTTAATTCCATTGATGTTTTCCCAATTCCATCTATTTTTCTATACTGATCACTTGGTAGTTTACTGAAGAAGCAACTTTTCTTTTTTCCTATTTCTATCGGTAGGGATGCATGGCTTTTTGCTTTATTCAATAGATTCCATGTTATTTTGATGCTTAGATTGTCCCAGATTGAACCAGTGGGAACCTCTTTAAGCCGGCTCCTGTGTAATTTGTTAAGTCCCCATCCTTCTTCGAGTGTTTCTTTTTGCAGAAGACAATGTGCTGGGCTCATCTTGCACTTTTCCTACCCCGGGACTGGAATCAGTCTTTTTCTCCAAAGAGCTCTGTGTAGGGGATATTTTTAAAAATTGGTCTTGGATAGTGATTGCAAGCCATCTATATTTTTCACTTCTGGTTGGTAAATCACTTGTGAATTTGGTTAGCATGAAGAGTTTCTCCAGCATTTTGGCCACCCTCAGGGAGCTTGTGCAACTTGGGGGCAGACTCCAGACTGTAGTGTGTTAGTATAATCAGCTATGGCGATGGCCAGCCTGAAATGGCTTCACACTTCTAGTGCAACAGCTCTGGCATCCAATGTCCCATCAGAGCCATGGGTTCAGTGAGGGGTGCTTGTGAATGCTATCACTGGGAGGCCAAAAACTAAAAGCTCATTCCAGGTCCTGGAAATTTTGAGGTGCTTACCTATTAGGACCACTTTTCCTGGCAACCTTGAGTTCTGAAGAATGAAGAAAGGTCCTCTCACTTAACCATTTGAGAACTCGCAATCGCCAAGAGCACAGGTGGCTGGAAAACTACACTGATGAGGCAAGTCTGGCCTATTTGACTTTATTTGTTGTTTTTCTGTGGAATGTTGAAATACTCCAGTGAACTCCTAAGACCGTTCTTAGAAATGAAGGGTCTTGATGCTTCTGAAACAATAATGCCAAGTTTTCTGATTCCAACTGCTATTCTACAGGGGTTTAAAAGGGGCCGTGTCTTTTACAATTTGCACATATTTGAGAAACATTTCTCAAAATATTTCACCTTAAAGCACTGATGAAAATGAGGACAGAAACAGAAACTTGTAAAAATACATCTTTTAATAAACATCAAGAAGTACAGTGCAGTTTTATCGAAGTTTTACACTGCAGTTTACAGCAAACATATTATCTATTATAGTGTATACTTATTTACAAGTAAAGTAAACTCAGGCGTTTTTTCCTCCCGTGGTTGGATAAACCAAAACCGGTCCATTAGACTACATTTAAGGTCTTCCAAACTGTTTCCCAAGCTTCTGTAAAAGGCCTTTAACATGAAGAGACTTGCAACAACAAAAGAAAGATATCCCCCATCACAATGATAGCCTGATGAATGCTCAAAAGTTATTTAAAAAATTATAAATATATGGATTCCTTTGATGGCTCTGAAGAATAAGAATAGTTTCTGACAGCAAATCTGAAATATAAATGACAATAAGGGAAACACCTGTTTCTATTGCCACGTGAATCCATAATAAACACTAATTTGAGGCTATAGTTTATGAAAAGAATCCAAAAAATGCTTGTAGTAAAAGTTCAACATTTTATATGTATTTATATATATGGTCCCATGGACTAAAAACTGTCTAGAATATTAATGGCTTGGTCTGCTTTTAACATTACTTATACAAAGAATGGTGGAATTCTTGACACTTCTGGACAAAGTCAGTGAAAATGGGAACAGAAATTAATTAGTAAAAGGAAAATTAATATTAATCTTAAAATTTTACCTGCTGTTGTGTTGGAATGATCAAAACTCAGCTACATCCAAGAAGAGTAAAAAGAACTGAAGGAAATCAGAAGCTATTGCTTAAAAACCAGAGTTTTGCATGCTTTCAACTGAAGGCATTTAAAAATTATACAACTGGATGTACTTGCTATTTACATAAACCAGTGTTTGGAATTAGAAACGAAAGTACTGCTTTATGCACAGAAGTTCCAGAAGCATACTCAGATTTGCAAAAGAGGCACAATAACGTGTCAATCATGCAACTAGTTGTACGTGAGATTTGTAATGGGTAACAGAACAAATTCCGCATGAACACAGCACTGATGTGGAGCAAATGACATCAAATAAGTACACAGCTCAAATTCCGAAGGGTAAAGACCCAATATCCCTGAATCTGTAAGCATTCATCTTGGTGTTAACATGGTTTCCTCTAAGCATTATCTCATTAGAAGAGAGATTTAGATACTTCTCCCTCTTCGATATGCCATCATATTTTTAGAGGTGAAAAGGGGACAATTGGTGGGTTTTGTTTTGTTTGTTTTTTACCACTGTGGCCCATCCAGTTCTCAGGAATCTGATACCCTGTTATCACAGCATCAAGACTAAGGTAGGTGCTCTACAGGATCCAACAAACTGAGTTTCTGGATCCAAATATTGCTGGTATTTACAATAAGCCTGGCTGCCAGAAAGCCATGCTTTGGGTGAAATGTACTCCAGGCACAATGACTGAGTGAAGACCAGCTGCCACTGAGGTCATTAACCGTATGATCTTCTATCTTGAAGTAAAATTTCTTAGTAGATGGGACGAGATCTCATACTTTCCATGTATTCTCAACTGCACCTAGTAACGTGCTGGGCAAAGATATACACTCACAGAAATAGTCGGTGATGGGGCAGGAACTGAATCAAGAGGGAACCTGGTCATGGGGAGGCCATGCCTCACTCCACCCATCACCCAAAAGGCAGTCACCCCGATGAACCTCTGCAGCTGTCACCGAAGAGCAGATGCTTGTCCCCTGCCACTATTTGAAGAACTAACCACTCAGGCCTCTTTCTTTCTCTTGGTCACTAAGAGATTACATGTGGGCCTGAGTGCCACCTGGTTGATGATATCTGGAAAAAAAAAGGTGTTTTTTTTTTGCGTCAAAGGAAGCACCAACCCATCACATGGCACAGTTTAATTCTAATAATACAACTTATAGAACCATTAACTTTTATAATTAGGTTAAATGTTATCCATACTAATAGATATTTTAAAGGTTAGGCTTATTCTGACATCACTTAAGATACATTTTATTTTTAAACATAGGCATGAGGTAGAAGATAAGAACTCACAAAAGAAAGTCATCTTCAAAATACCAAACTCTATTCAATACAATTAGCCCCGAGAAAGAAGTAAGAAAAGTTACAGCCTAAGCTGGTAGACTGGCTACTGATAAACTATTACCCTTACCTGAAAAAAAAATCTTAATTTGAAATTGTCCATTTTTTCCCACCAATTTAAGGTATTATAGAAAAAGGGCGATATACATTCTGACGTTCTGAAATATTTCTAAGGATCGCATATAACAGCTCCTCTTAATAACCATTTTTTACCATGTGGCTCTAAATCACCTCAATTGAGACACAGGTCCTTTCTACCTAAATAACTGATCAGATATCAATATGGAGGTTAAAAATGCTTTGAGCACAAGAAGCAAGATAAAAGGAATGATTCACATTTAAAATATTGTACTTTTCATAAAAACTAGCAGCACTTCATCCTACCAAGACATACAGATTTGGCTTCACTGACTGATCAGGAACCGAGGAAAATGGATATAGGCCCAAAACGGCTTCTTCACGAGGGAAATGTGAGGCTAGAAGGTTTCTTGAACAACGACTTCCCCATTAGGTGGTGTGGGAAACTACTGGAATGTCGATTTCAATGGCAGAGAGGCGGGAACGGGCTGAATAGGGCTGTGAGTACGTGTGCATACCGGGAGGGTGGGAGTACAGCGGCTGCCAGAAAGGAGAGGGCAAGGACTTGCATGCACAGTACCAAATAAACAGTAGCAGGGCCGTCATAAACAAGCCCCCAGCACTAGCCACAGTGACGTACACAGCATAGTCAAACGCAAAGACTGGCTCGAACTTCCTGTTCAGGTGGATGTTGTAAAAGATGACCCAGATGGACGGGGAGAGGCTCACAGTACCCGCCAGGAAAAACAGCAGCCCGGCCACCAGATGGCAGCCTGCACTATTGACCAGGCACTTAGCCAGCTTGATGTTGGGCACGGAGGACCTGAAGGCCGTGTTACACATTCCGATCAGGCAGAGCAGCAGGGCGCCCATCGCGATCAGGATGCTGAGCGGCAGGGCAAACTGGAGGACCCGCAGGTCCAGCTGGTCCACGGAGGAGTACCAGGCAGCGTCGTACATCAGGCAGTCATTACCCCCGTCATAGCGGGCGCACTTCACCCACAGGCCTGTGTAGACAGTCAGGTTCTTCTCATTTCTGTTGAACGTGATCAGTCGTAACTTCCTCCAGTTGGGAAGCAGTGTGCCTGCAAAGAGGCCCGCTACGGAGGCGATTCCACACAGGAAGGACAGCACGGTGGCCGCGTGGACATCCCGACAGCCCATGGCAGGCAGGCAGGCGTGTGCAGTACTGCCAGTCAGACTGGGGGGACACAGAAGAGGAGAGATCATGAGGGGACCCCGGGAGAGCAGAGCAGGAAGGGTGGGGCTGTCTGGAAACACACCAGGGACATGGAATCAGACAGAATCCTGTCCCTTGTCTCCATATGCAGTAGGAACGGGTATGAGCACACGTGCCATGACCGCAGAGCACAGGTGTACATGCACACCCCTGCTCATCAATGACTGCTCATACAGCAACCAGAGTCTTCACACACGAGCGTTTTTCTATCCGGTGAATCAGAGGAACAACCAACATAATTCCAAATTCACTTAACATCACATCTCTCAGTTTTCAAAAATCACTCATTCGACACCCGCGTTATCAAGCACTTAGGTGTGTCAGATACTCAAATATGCAGGGCACAGCACCATTCACAAACACAACACCATCAACTCCAAACACAAATTCGGCCTCCGATGCTCACGCAGATGTAAAAGGAGACTAGCAAAACAGGCAAAGGTGTGAGGAGAGAGGGCAGCAGAGTAGCTGAAGGCAGACGCTGAGCTAGACGGCTCGAATTCGAATCCCTGCTTCCTCAGTTACTAGCCAAGTGACCCAAGTGGCTTTGGATCAGCAACACTACTTCTGTGTGCCTCACTTTCCTCATCTGCAAGATGGGGAAAGTAACAGTGCCTAACTCACAGCTTTTCTAGGTATTCAATGAATTAATATGACATCAAGTGCTTAAAATTATACCTGGTGCCTTGGAAGTGCGATGTGAGTGTCAACTATTCTAAGCACTCAGTGATCAGCTCAGTGCTTGGCATCATGGAGCAGTTCAAAGAACATTTGTGGAGTAAACGTTAAATAAGAAAGAGCAGACGGCTCATTCCTATATACTAGGCATACCAGAAAACACAAAATGTAAATAGACTCCTCTCCAATGAGTTAGTCAAAGCAAAAAGACAGAAAAAAGGTCCCTGACATTATTCTGCATCATTACTTCCTCACTGATTGACTATGGCTGGCATGCTTTTCAGATTAAACTATTGGTTATTGGTTATAATACTGACATACTACTATTGGTTAGTCTACTATGACTGCTCATATAAGATGAATGCAAAGATTTCTGAAATGACAACCTATCTGCATTAATGCTAGCAAGACGCTTCATCTCAAATTAAAAGGCTGGACTCTTCATCTGTATATGACATATTATAAAAAAAACCAGTATATTATTCAGCTTTATTTCTTCAGGAGTTTGAAACTCACTCTCCAAACACCACTCAAATGTATTTTTTCTACTTTCTATCATGTGTCCTGCAAGGCAACAGAACAGACTGTTTTAATTTACTATATATTTAGTCCAATCACAAAAACTGGGAATAATTTTTAGTCAAGGCTGTGGTTTTTCCAGTAGTCATGTATGGATGTGAGAGTTGGACTGTGAAGAAAGCTGAGTGCTGAAGAATTGAAGCTTTTGAACTGTGGTGTTGGAGAAGACTCTTGAGAGTCCCTTGGACTGAAAGGAGATCCAACCAGTCCGTCCTAAAGGAGATCGGTCCTGGGTGTTCATTGGAAGGACTGATGCTGAGGCTGAAACTCCAATACTTTGACCACCTCATGTGAAGAGTTGACTCAATGGAAAAGACCCTGATGCTGGGAGGGATTGGGGGCAGGAGGAGAAGGGGACGACAGAGGATGAGATGGCTGGATGGCATCACTGACTCAATGGACGTGAGTCTGAGTGAACTCCAGGAGTTGGTGATGGACAGGGAGGCCTGGCGTGCTGTGATTCATGGGGTCGCAGAGAGTCGGACACGACTGAGCGACTGAACTGAACTGAACATACTTATACACACACACATATGTAAGTGTACAATATAAAAATCAGTTTAAGTGATTTTTATATTGTAAAATATAAAAGTGACCATTTTTTAAAGTCCTCAAGAATAACTAGTTTTAAGTTTTTCTGTTCTTAGTTTACTATTTGTTTATCATGTTGTCTTCTATCAATATTACTAAAAGTAGTAATTGTTTTAAAAAAAATGTTATGGATGAAAATACTTGGAGGAATTATGGTCATAATTTATTTTTTTTTTCCTGCAAATTTTAAATGCCTGATTTTAGCAACCTACCAACCACCTGAGTCCTACGATGGAAACTGGCGCAGGTTTGAGGACGTTTACACTGGAAAACGCCACTAGTTTTGTTAGGCTCCAGAACCCAGCTTCCTGTTGGTTTCCGCTCATGTATCTTCTCCCCAGTATACTGACAGCAACTTGCACACAAGTCATTTTAGGAATATTTGAATAAATAAATACTAGGCTCTGACCCAAGACCACAGGAGCTTAAAAAGGTAGGCTCTTAATGATATAGAACTGGACAAGGAAGTAGCCATTACTAAGCAATCATTCATTCAGCAGGGATTTACTATTCAGCACACGCAGAACACTCTGTTAGGTCTTTGAGGCACACCCAAGGCCATGAAGATCTGGACTTTGCCCCAATATGTTAACCATCAGACTGAGGGAAAGAATATGCTGTTTTATCAAAACTCAAAGTGCTGATAATGAAAAAGGCATCTGATTACTACATATTAAGTGATCATTATTAGGTATCAACCAAATAAGATATGCTATGCTATGCTATGCTAAGTCGCTTCAGTCATGTCCGACTCTGTGTGACCCCATAGACGGCAGCCCACCAGCCTCCCCCGTCCCTGGGATTCTCCAGGCAAGAACACTGGAGTGGGTTGCCATTTCCTTCTCCAATGCATGAAAGTGAAAAGAGAAAATAAAGTCGCTCAGTCGTGTCTGACTCTTAGCGACCCCATGGACTGCAGCCCACCAGGCTCCTCCGTCCATGGGATTTTCCATACAAGTTCATAAAAATGAATAATTCAGGCTTAGAGAAAAACTGAGCAATGAAAAGAAAGAAGACTTAATCAACATTGTGAAGATGTAAAAAAAAAGTTTCCCTCAATTCCTTTCAAAGCTTCAGAAAGCCTTCAGATCACCACTGCTAAGTCCTAACCCAATCACAATTCCTTCCTGTTTTCAGAGGTAGGGGACAAATACTTAGAGTATCAGTATAATTGAGTTTTTTTCATTCAAGCTCCCCTGTACCCCTGATTCCTACAAACAAAATGAGAAACAAGATCAGAACGAATTTTATTACTAATAAATAAATTTCTGTAGTTCTTAGCCTATAGATTATCAAATGACACTAATAAACAGAGCCAGATCAATACTTAACATCTATTTCAGTTTTAAGTGTGTTCAAATTTATCAAACATCATATCAATCCAGATGTTGGATCAGTCCCCTGAATTGGCTTCTGCTCAATTATACTTGGCTCAGATCTCAGAAACTAACTAAGTCATATTTTTAGAGAGCCAACAAGTATACCTGGAGCAGTGGCTGCACGGCAAGCAGCGGAGAGGACCTACCCCACATCCAAGGTCAGGAGTGGCGGCTGCATTTTGCTGGCGCAGCCGTGAAGACATACCCCATGTCCAAAGTAAGAGAAAGCCCAGTAAGACGGTAGGCGCTGAGAGAGGGCATCGGAGGGCAGACAGACTGAAACCACAATCAGAGAAAACTAACCAACCTGATCACATGGACCACATCATGGATCACAGCCTGGTCTAACTCAATGAAACTAAGCCATGCGTGTAGGGCCACCCAAGACAGAGAGGTCATGGTGGAGAGGTCTGACAAAATGTGGTCCACTGAAGGAGGGAATGGCAAACTACTTTAGTACTCTTGCCTTGAGAATCCCATGAACAGTATGAAAAGGCAGAAAGATAGGACACTGAAAGATGAATTCCCCAGGTCGGTAGGTGCCCAATATGCTACTGGAGATCAGTGGAGAAATAACTCCAGAAAGAAGGAAGAGATGGAGCCAAGGCAAAAACAACATCTAGTTGTGAATGGGACTGGTGATGGAAGCAAGGTCTGATGCTGTAAAGAGTACTATTGCATAGGAACCTGGAATGTTAGGTCCAATTGCATAGGAACCTGGAATGTTAGGTCCATGAATCAAGGCAAATTGGAAGTGGTCAAACAGGAGATGGCAAGAGTGAAGATCAACATTTTAGGAATCAGTGAACTAAAATGGACTGGAATAGGTGAATTTAACTCAGATGACCATTATATCTACTACTGTGGGCAAGAATGCCTTAGAAGAAATGGAGTAGCCATCATAGTCAACAAAAGAGTCCAAAATGCAGTATTTGGATGCAATCTCAAAAACAACAGAATGATCTCTGTTCGTTTCCAAGGCAAACCATTCAATATCATGGTAATCCAAGCCTATGCCCCTACCAGTAATGCTGAAGAAGCTGAAGTTAAATGCTTCTATGAAGACCTACAAGACCTTTTAGAACTAACACCCAAAAAAGATGTCCTTTTCATTATGGGGGACTGGAATACAAAAGTAGGGAGTCAAGAAACACCTGGAGAAACAGGCAAATTTGGCCTTGGAGTACAGAATGAAGCAGGGCAAAGGCTAATAGAGTTTTCCCAAGAGAATGCACTGGTCATAGCAAACACCCTCTTCCAACAACACAAGAGAAGACTCTACACATGGACATCACCAGATGGCCAACACCGAAATCAGACTGATTATATTCTTTGCAGCCAAAGATGGAGAAGCTCTATACAGTCAGCAAAAACAAGACCAGGAGCTGACTGTGGCTCAGATCATGAACTCCTTATGGCCAAATTCAGACTTAAATTGAAGAAAGTAGGGAAAACCACTGGATCATTCAGGTATGACCTAAATCAAATCCTTTACGATTATAGAGTGGAAGTGAGAAATAGATTTAAGGGACTAGATCTGCCTGATGAACTATGGACAGAGGTTCATGATATTGTACAGGAGACAGGGATCAAGACCATCCCCAAGAAAAAGAAATGTAAAATAGCAAAATGGTTTTCTGAGGAGGCCTTACAAATAGCTGTGAAAAGAGAAGCAAAAAGCAAAGGAGAAAAGGAAAGATATACCCATTAGAATGCAGAGTTCCAAAGAATAGCAAGGACAGATAAGAAAACCTTCTTCAGGGATCAATGCAAAGAAATAGAGAAAACAATGGAATGGGAAGACCAGTGATTTCTTCGAGAAGATTAGAGATATCAAGGGAACATTTCATGCAAAGATGGGCTCACTGAAGGACAGAAATGGTATGGACCTAACAGAAGCAGAAGATATTAAGAAGAGGTGGCAAGAATACACAGAAGAACTGTACAAAAAAGATCTTCACGACCCAGATAATCACAATGGTGTGATCACTCACCTAGAACCAGACATCCTGGAATGTGAAGTCAAGTGGGCCTTAGAAAGCATCACTATGAACAAAGCTAGTGGAGGTGATGGAATTCCAGTTGAGCTATTTCCAATTCTAAAAGATGATGCTGTGAAAGTGCTGCACTCAATATGCCAACAAATTTGGACAACTCAGCAGTGGCCACAGGACTGGAAAAGGCCAGTTTTCATTCCAATCCCAAAGAAAGGCAATGCCAAAGAATGTTCAAACTACCACACAATTGCACTCATCTCACAGGCTAGCAAAGTAATTCTCAAAATTCTCCAAGCCAGGCTTCTGTGAACTTCCAGATGTTCAAGTTGGTTTTAGAAAAGGCAGAGGAACCAGAGATCAAATTGCCAACATCTGCTGGATCACCAAAAAAGCAAGAGAGTTCCAGAAAAACATCTATTTCTGCTTTATTGACTATGCCAGAGCCTTTGACTGTGTGGATCACAATAAACTGTGGAAAATTCTGAAAGAGATGGGAATACCAGACCACCTGACCTGCCTCTTGAGAAATCTGTATGCAAGTCAAGAAGCAACAGTTAGAACTGGACATGGAACAACAGACTGGTTCCAAATAGGAAAAGGAGTATGTCAAGGCTGTATACTGTCACCCTGCTTATTTAAGTTACATGCAGGGTACATCATGAGAAACACTGGGCTGGAGGAAGCACAAGCTGGAATCAAGATTGCCAGGAGAAATACCAATAATCTCAGATACGTAGATGATATCACTCTTATGGCAGAAAGTGAAGAAGAACTAATGAGCCTCTTGATGAAAGTAAAAGAGGAAAGTGAAAAAGTTGGCTTAAAACTCAACATTCAGAAAACTATGATCATGGCATCCGGTCCCATCACTTCATGAGAAATAGATGGGAAACAGTGGAAACAGTGGCTGACTTTATTTTTGGAGGCTCCAAAATCACTGCAGATGGTGACTGCAGCTGTGAAATTAAAAAGACATTTACTCCTTGGAAGGAAAGTTATGATCAACCTAGACAACACATTAAAAAGCAGAGATATTTTCTTTGCCAACAAAGGTCCATCTAGTCAAGGCTATGGTTTTTCCAGTGGTCATGTATAGATGTGAGAGTTGGACTATAAAGAAAACTGAGCACCAAAGAATTGATGCTTTTCAACTGTGGTGCTGGAGAAGACTCTTGAGAGTCCCTTGGACTGCAAGGACATCCAACCAGTCCATCCTAAAGGAGATCAGTACTGAATGTTCATTGGAAGGACTGATGTTGCAGCTGAAACTCCAATACTTTGGCCACCTGATGCGAAGATCTGACTCATTTTAAAAGACCCTGATGCTGGGAAAGATTGAATGCAGGAGGAGAAGGGGATGACAGAGGAAGAGATTGTTGGATGGCATCACTGACTCAATGGACATGAGATTGGGTAAACTATGGGAGTTGATGATGGATAGGGAGGCCTGGCGTGGTGCAGTCCATGGGGTCGCAAAGAGTCGGACACGACTGAGCAACTAAACTGAACTGAACAAGTATATGGCATTTTTCAGAAGGGAAATATTACGAACCTTAATTTAACTGAATTTCAATCTCGGTGCTGGAATTAATGTCCTGTTTGTAAACTTCTTTGGCTGCTTTACATTTTATACCCTGCTCATAACTCTACATGTGTATGATTTGATACAAAGCATAGAGTCAGACGCGACTGAAGCGACTTAGCAGCAGCAACAGCACCAGTATATCCCATAGAGGGATAAAGTAACATCTTATAGGGACAGTGAGAGAAGGAATATGTTCAGTGATTTAAAACTGAAAGATACGCTGACTCTTGGAGTTCTACCAATTAATTTGAAACCACGCATTATTTTTTCAATTGCAAATCTGATCATTTCACTACATTTTACCATTCAATAGCTTTCTATTGGGAGAAGGCAGTGGCACCCCACTCCAGTACTCTTGCCTAGAAAATCCCATGGACGGAGGAGCCTGGTGGGCTGCAGTCCATGGGGTCGCGAAGAGTCGGACACAAGTGAGCGACTTCATTTTCACTTTTCACTTTCATGCATTGGAGAAGGAAATGGCAGCCCACTCCAGTGTTCTTGCCTGGAGAATCCCAGGGATGGGGAGCCTGGTGGGCTGCCATCTATGGGGTGGCACAGAGTCGGACACGACTGAAGCGACTTAGCAGCAGTAGCAGCTTTCTACTGAATAGTTTCCTCAGAAATAAAGTTTCCAAAGTTTCATATCTTTCCTATAATTTCCAAAGTTTTACTTCCCACCATCTGGTTCCTGCCAGATTCTTAGTCTCCTTACTGAGTCAGTTTTCTACCTTACATATTAGTCTATGTAGACATAATGCTTTTCTTTTAACTTTTCAAATTATGTTTTTCAATGTGGGCTTTTTCTCATGCTGTGTTTCCTCCTAGAACTTTCTTAATCCCATCCTATTCTTTGCTTAGCTGACATGTACTTACCTTTCTAGTTTCCAGGGAGGCTGGACCTAAACCTCCCCTCTTCTCTCCAACCCTTTCCCTTCCCCCTTCCCTAGTTACACGGCCTGGTTGCACCTTTGTAATTTTTCTTTGATAGCAGTGAATTTGCTTATATTCTCTGTTCAGTGTTTATCCGTCTTACCAGACTGTAAATTCCAGGAGGACAGAGAGCCTTCTGTTTTATTCACTGTGTCCAACACCGGCACACGGAAGGCACTCAATTATTTGTTTAATGAATGAACAAAAAAAGCAAATGGAAGGTTCATATGAGTATGGTGAGGACACAGAGAGTTATCAATTTGCTCCAGGATCAGTTCCACTCATTACATTCTTTCATACTCTGTGTTCTGAAGCCTCCAAACTGCTTCTAGAATGTGCCCCTGCTTTCCACTCTTTACTGGCCAAAGTCTCTCTCATTTTTAAAAATGAAGTTCATTTTCTTCCCCCAGAAATTTCCTAAGAAAGATGAAGCCATTCCCAGGTTATTTATATGCAGCCTCTGCTTCTAGACACACGTATCTAAGTTTAGCAACACTGGTTAATTCCCACCGTGGTTAGATAATTATGACAGTTGATTCTCGTGTTTTCAACTTAATAGGTATGTTACATACAGGATGTGCCTTTAAGACTACTGGTTCATATACTGAATTAATGTTTGCTTATCAAAGTTAAGCAATTTTTTATACTTGTATTTCTATTTCCTTTTTAAAATATTTTTCCCAACTGAGGAAAAGAAATAAACATCTTTTTGCCATATGAAAGCCTCTTATTAGTGACTGCAGCAGATGTGCAAGGCTAAGAATACACTTTAACAATCTGAGGAGCACCCACGAACACTAGCTGGGTGACAGGTCTTGAGCTGAGTTGTATATACAGATGTGTGGGTTTGCTGTTTCCATCTGGGAGGCAGCATGGTATTGTAGCCCAGGCGACCCAAGACTCAAACGCCAGTCACAAACCACCATTTGCAAACCGGCCAAGTCCTATGCCCTCTGCATCTCAAATTTCTCAAATGTCCCCCAAGATAGTTGTGAGATCATAAACAGTAAAACCCTTCGTAAAACAGAATAGGGTGGGAAATTTAAGTCTGTGACCATTACTGGTAGGTTTATTGGAGAGCATTCTCTTTGAGAATAGCTACTGACCAAATCAGATAAGGCCTCTGTTCGAAACACCCACTTCACATCTGACTGTTCCACAATGACGTGCAGAGGAGATGGTACACAATTAAAGGTTATCAAAGATATTTCAAATAAAAATATTTTTCAAAAGAATATCTTTCCTGTAGGTCTGAATGAGTTCAAAGAAGTTTGAAGCAGGAATAATGTCGAAAAGCTTTAAGAATTCTCAGATCCATTACTGTATTTTTTTCAGAGACAATTCTAAGGAATAGCTACATGAGAACACATCTGTAATAGCAGCTACATTAATCCTCGGTAGTAACACTAGCAGTCCCTTCTACCTTAGAAGGTACTGTCTCCCTCAGAAGGGTTTTCTTAGAAGATATAGATCATCAACATAGCACCTGGAATGGAGATCTATCCTGTAACTTTATTTTGTTAAGAGAAAAAAGTGTCATATATATGGAAGTAAAAGGAAGAAATAAAATCAGGGCATGTACTTACTCTTTGAGGTACTTGATAGTTCCAAAACAACTTTAATCAACTTAGAAGAAATGTATGCACATCTGAACACAGTCAAGATGGCCTGGACCTAAAGAACAGGAAAAGCACTCCAAATTAATATAGTACTTCTTTAAAAACTCAATTTGAATTCATATGGAGCTAGGAAAAATAATTACCAATCATCTAAAACCAAAGAAATCTTAAGCCAAAAAAAGGTGGGCAGTAAGTTAAAAAAAAAAATAAAAAAAGGTAGTTTATTCTTAAATTCACACAATATCTATTTGTGAGCTACAGAAGAAAAAATTAACTCTCATTTTGTGACTTAAGAAGATAGGAAAAACAAGGATGAAAATCACTTCACTGTTTTGGAAATCTTTTCATAACTACAGTCAAAGAATAAGGAGGGCTGATGAAGCACTATGTAATTAGTTGTCTTGGCATAAAACACATTCCTGAGGTTTCTTTTATTCCTTTTAAAAGGATACTGACAACAAAACTAGTCAAAGTTGCTTGGTTTTACCATGCCCCCTAAAACTTGCAACTAGAATTTCTCTTCAGTTTATAGTTCCACCAACAGCTCAACCCACCATTTAAATGTTTTCATATGTCTTTCTTAAGCATCAACAACTTCCTCTTCAAACACTAATTACCTCAAGTAGAAGGACGAGAAGGAAAACTTGTAACGCCTAAGAACTTCCTGGTTCAAGGTGTGTCTATATACATATATATTGCTAGCCCTACAATGATCATAAAGTAGAATGATGTTCCCAACAGTCTGCAAGAAAGGGATTTCAGCCAGATTTTTTTTTTTTTTTTCTTTTCTAAATGTATGTCTGGTTGGTTTCAATCACAGTTGCTTACTTACTCCAAAGTTAAGTGTCACAATATAAACACACAATAGGATCTCTGAGCAATCCTTTTAAAGTCAGGTCACCAAGTCTGGCCTTCTAACGTCACGACTGGCCCCTTGCAAAGCCTGTAACACAGAACTTGGGCTTCAGAGAAAAGCAAAGTGGGCTTCCAGAGAAGCCCGCCTCCCCACTACCCTCTCTGCACTCCCTTTGAGCTGCGTCCTCAGGAGCATCAGAGTTGGTAGAAAGACAGAGGAGGTTGAAAAAAGAGACAGAGAGAGAGAGAGAGAGCTTTCCTGGTTAGAGCCAGTGGAAAGAGACCGCAGCAGTGACTGTACGCTCTCAGAACAAGCTTATCCCTGCACCACTAAGTGGGTTTGAATAGAGAGCAGGTCATCATTACACAACCAGCATGAGCCAGTGATTCAAAAATAGCAACCTGCACCTCCACAGCACACACCTGGCCAGCCAGGCCCCTAGCCCTGGCCAGACACGTCGACATTTTCATACTTCTGGGTCCAAAGTAATTTTGAGAGCTTCATCAAACACCTCCTCATTCAGCATTCACGTCCACAAAGGTGGTCAGCACGTTCCAATGCTGAGTGACTCTCCTCGTTTAAGCAATCTTACAAAAATCCTCAACTACTTATGCAAAAGACCCAGAAACCAGAACATTCTTGCCCACACCTACCTGTTTCTCACATCCAGGGCATTTTCACTCGCCCACACTGAGGAGCCTCTCGGAGCGTCTTCCTCTCGGCGTCCCAGGAAGTGCGTTCCCAGAGAGCCGCTCCAAAGGCTTCTGGGACTCGTAGTCAGGTTCCCTAAACAGGAATGCCCTGGATGACTGGCAGACTACAATTCCCAAAATCCACTGAGCTGGCAGTCCCAGGCAATATCCTGCGACCACCTCCCGCCTTTCTGCTCTGTTTCCCACCTCCCCCATTCTTTTAACACCTTAACTTACGTTTAGATTTGGGTTATAGGTCTACAAAACAGTTAGAGGAAACAGAGCCAAAAATAATTTTGAGTTGGGTACCCAAATAAATATTTCCCACTAAGTAATTTATTTACCACTTTTTATTTACCCCGCCCCACTGGGGGGCTGGGGGTAGTCAGAGTGTTATTTGCTTTTAAACTTTTTATTTTGGCAATATGTGAACCGTGAACTTCCTGATGTTCAAGCTGGTTTTAGAAAAGGCAGAGGAACCAGAGATCAAATTGCCAACATCCGCTGGATCATGGAAAAAGCAAGAGAGTTCCAGAAAAACATCTATTTCTGCTTTATTGACTATGCCAAAGCCTTTGACTGTGTGGATCACAATAAACTGTGGAAAATTCTGAAAGAGATGGGAATACCAGACCACATGATCTGCCTCTTGAGAAATTTGTACGCAGGTCAGGAAGCAACAGTTAGAACTGGACTTGGAACAACAGACTGGTTCCAAATAGGAAAAGGAGTACGTCAAGGCTGTATATTGTCACCCTGTTTATTTAACTTATATGCAGAGTACATCATGAGAAACGCTGGACTAGAAGAAACACAAGCTGGAATCAAGATTGCCAGGAGAAATATCAATAATCTCAGATATGCAGATGACACCACCCTTATGGCAGAAAGCCAAGAGGAACTCAAAAGCCTCTTGATGAAAGTGAAAGTGGAGAGTGAAAAAGTTGGCTTAAAGCTCAACATTCAGAAAACAAAGATCATGGCATCCGGTCCCATCACTTCATGGGAAATAGATGGGGAAACAGTTTTCTGGGCTCCAAAATCACTGCAGATGGTGACTGCAGCCATGAAATTAAAAGACGCTTACTCCTTGGAAGGAAAGTTATGACCAACCTAGAGAGCATATTCAAAAGCAGAGACATTACTTTGCTAACAAAGGTTCGTCTAGTCAAGGCTATGGTTTTTCCTGTGGTCATGTATGGATGTGAGAGTTGGACTGTGAAGAAGGCTGAGCACCGAAGAATTGATGCTTTTGAACTGTGGTGCTGGAGAAGACTCTTGAGAGTCCCTTGGACTGCAAGGACATCCAACCACTCCATTCTAAAGGAGATCAGTCCTGGGATTTCTTTGGAAGGAATGATGCTAAAGCTGAAACTCCAGTACTTTGGCCACCTCATGTGAAGAGTTGACTCATTGGAAAAAGACTCTGATGCTGGGAGGGATTGGGGGCAAGAGGAGAAGGGGACGACAGAGGATGAGATGGCTGGATGACATCACTGACTCGATGGACGTGAGTCTGAGTGAACTCTGGGAGTTGGTGATGGACAGGGAGGCCTGGTGTGCTGCAATTCATGGGGTCGCAAAGAGTCGGACACGACTGACCGAGTGATCTGATCTGATCTGATAGCCCATTATTGGGCTTCCCTGGTAGCTGAGATGGTAAAGAATCCACCTGTAACGCAGGAGTCTTGGGTGCAATCCCTGGGCTGGGAAGATCCCCTGGAGAAGAGAATGGCAACCCACTCCAGTATTCTTGCATGGGAAATCCCATGGACAGAGGATCCTGGCAGGTGGGCCAGGAGTCTACGGGGTCACTGAGAGTCCCACTGGACTGAGCACTAACACTTTCACGTTCATGGCCCATTAACAATGCTGTGATAGTTTCAGGTGAACAGCAAGGGACTCAGCCACACATATATGCCGATACATTCACCCCAAACTCCCCTCCCATCCAGGCTGCCACATAACATTGAGCAGAGTTCCATGTATTGTAGAGTAGGTTCTTGTTGATTATTCATTTTCATTATAGCAGGGTGTACATGTCCATCCCAAGTATATTATTTTTTCCCCACCTGCTGTTTCTGAAGTAAATTTACTTCAAAACAATGGGTATGCCATTGAGGCATATTTGGGGGTGACCTGCCCAGAACAGATGTTGAAGTGTCATGATCACACACATAAATGCAGATAGAGTAAGTGTGGAAAATGTTGGTAACTGTTAAATCTAGAGAGAGTTATGTATGTGGGTGTTCATTGTACTATTAAAATTCTCTGTACTTTTGAAATTTTTCAAAATAAAAAGTTTGAGAAAAAGCATCGTAGTTGTAAATAAAAGTAAAGGATGGCATCCATTCCTATCCCACTTTGCCGCTGTATAACCTTGGGCAAAGTAAGGAACCTGTTTGTACCTCAGAATCTCATCTGTAATAATTATTTATATAAAAAACTGCAGTGAGGATTAAATGAGTTGCTATAACACAGAGAAGTTTGCAATAGTGTCTAACACACAATAAGGACTGTACGTGTTTGCAATTACCGTTTTTCTGTTGCTTTAGTAACAACGGGACTATTTACTAGTTATGGAAAAAGCCACTATCTGTGCATTGCTACCACTTTCTCATCTGCCACACTGCTTCAGAGAATGCAAGATAATTAAAAACCAGAAGCGATCTGACCCCAAAGCCAGGCCAAGAGATGTGGCAGTGAGAAAGAGGGCAGCATTAGATAGTAAAGAAACTCTGGGAACAGAAAGTGTCTAGGCTGCAGGCCAGCTCTGGTAATAGCAGACAGGCAAGAACAATACAACACAGGATTCTTTGCTCTGAACTTCAGTTCTCTAATGTAGAAAATGGAACTGAATCAGATAACTGTGTACAAAAATCATTTTATATATATTTTTTCCCAATCATTGATGATTAGTTAAATCTGGTTAGCAGACTTTCAGAGAAGGCAATGGCAACCCACTCCAGTACTCTTGCCTCGAAAATCCCATGGATGGAGGAGCCTGGTAGGCTGCAGTCTATGGGGTCTCTAAGAGTCCGACACGACTGAGCGACTTCACTTTCACTTTTCACTTTCATGCATTGGAGAAGGAAATGGCAACCCACTCCAGTGTTCTTGCCTGGAGAATCCCAGGGACGGGGGAGCCTGGTGGGCTGCCATCTATGGGGTCGCACATAGTCGGACACGACTGAAGTGACTTAGCAGCAGCAGCAGCAGCAGCAGCAGACTTTAGCTGAGATGTATATGTAGCTGATAACAGTTTTTTTTAAAGCTACAAACAGAAAGGAAGACAACTCTGTTTCTAGACTTCTTAGTCAAGTGCAGGTCTATGGTTAGCTTGCCTTCGGTACAGAAAAGATGAAATACTTACATGCCTGAGTGTTATGGGAACCACACTGACTGGGCTCTGTAGTGAATGTTTGCCTAAGTTATTTTACGACAGGAGGTCCTGGTAAGGAATACAGAACTAATAAGCCACCACCAACCAGAAGAATTAGGGAAAGAATGAAAGGAGATCCCACATGTCCTACCACCTCCCAGAACCCTCCTTGCTGAAATCCTTGGCTGAGCAATGCATGTAGCACAGGAAGGACCCTGAGTCAGAATCAGTGGGCAGAGACAGCCCAGAAACTCGTCCCATCACCCACTGTAAAACCCAAGACTGGGAGCCATGAGGCAGAGCAGTTCCTCTGGGTTCCCTTGCCCTGCCACTCTCCGCCCCGGCACCCCTTTCCAATAAAGTCTCTTGCTTTGTCAGCACATGTGCCTCCTCAGACAATTCATTTCCGAGTGTTAGACAAGAACCCACTCTCAGGCCCTGGAAGGGGCCCCCCTTCCTACAACATATTCACATTGTTGCTGGTCTATCTAATACATAGTTTTCTAGTGGAGATGATTAAAGGAGCTGGGGAGCAGTGTGGACGCTACTCATTATGCTTGTTTATTGTGCAAGGAAATACCCTCATCGGAAATGCAATTAGAGTGAAGCATACAAAACATCAGTTTGGGTGTGGAGTTGGAAGTAAGGAACTAACCTTTTCATAATTGCAGAGATGGTAAACTCTACCTGGATAACTATTTATTATGTGCGTGTTTTGCGACTCTTTGCGACCCCCGGACTGTAGCTCACCAGGCTCCTCTGTCCATGGAATTCTCCAGGAAAGAATACTGGAGTGGGTTGTCATTCCCTTCTGCAAGGGATCTTCCCTACTCAGGGATCAAACCTGGGTCTCCTGCATTGAAGGTGGATTCTTTACCATCTGAGCCACCAGGGAAGTCCATGTATTTATTAGCTCTTACCTAAAGCTGTGTCTACCAGTGTCTGTCAGGCATCTGCTTCCTCACTTCAGTCCCCAGTCCCCCGAGGAAGGTTTTTTGCAGACCTGTAGTTACCAGTTAATCTCAGAAAAATTACCCAAGGGTAAAGACTTGCTAAGAGTCTTTACCTTGCTTTACCTTGCTAAGAGGTACTGTGGCAATCCTGATGGGCAGCATTTGTCTTTATTTTTTCCTATTACATGAGAAAACTGTAAAATGAGGAAAAGTGTACTGCAGAGGTGGCATGAGTGAACGTCTTTTGAGAATACTACTACTTTCAGTTCAGTTCAGTCGTGTCTGACTCTTTGCGACCCCATGGACTGCAGCACGCCAGGCTTCCCTGTCCATCACCAACTCGCAGAGCTCGCTCAAACTCAAGTCCACCGAGTCGGTGATGCCATCCAAACAACTCATCCTCTGTCGTCCCCTTCTCCTCCCGCTTTCAATCTTTCCCAGCATCAGGGTCTTTTCCAATGAGTCAGTCACATCAGGTAGCCAAAGTATTGGAGTTTCAGCATCAGTCCTTCCAATGAATATTCAGGACTGATTTCCTTTAGGATTGACTGGTTTGATCTTGCAGTCCAAGGGACTCTCAAGAGTCTTCTCCAACACCACAGTTCAAAGGCATCAATTCTTTGCCACTCAGGTTTCTTTATGGTCCAACTCTCACATCCATACATGACTACTGGAAAAACTATAGCTTTGGCTAGATGGACCTTTGTCGGCAAGGTAATGTCTCTGCTTTTCAATATACTGTCTAGGTTGGTCATAGCTTTTCTTCCAAGGAGTGAGCATCTTTTAATTTCAGGGCTTCAGTCACCATCTGCAGTGATTTTGGAGCCCAAAAAATTAAAGTCTGTCACTGTTTCCCCATCTATTTGCCATGAAGTGGTGGGACCAGATGCCATGATCTTCGTTTTCTGAATGTTGAGCTTTAAGCCAACTTTTTCACTCTCCTCTTTCACTTTCATCAAGAGGCTCTTTAGTTCTTCGCTTTCTGCCATAAGGGTGGTGTCACCAGCGTATCTGAGGTTATTGATATTTCTCCCGGCAATCTTGATTCCAGCTTGTGCTTCTTCCAGCCCAGCGTTTCTCGTGATGTACTCTGCATAGAAGTTAAACAAGCAGGGTGACAGTAGCCTTGACAGACTCCTTTCCCAATTTGGAGCCAGTCTGTTGTTCCATGTCCAGTTCTAACTGTTGCTTCTTGACCTGCATACAGATTTCTCAGAAGGCAGATAAGGTGGTCTGGTATTCCCATCTCTTTCAGAATTTTCCACAGTCTGTTGTGATTCACACAGTCAAATGCTTTGGCATAGTCAATAAAGCAGAAATAGATGTTTTTCTGGAACTCTCTTGCTTTTTCAATGATCCAGTGGATGTTGGAAATTTGATCTCTGGTTCCTCTGCCTTTTCTAAATCCAGCTTGAACATCTGGAAGTTCATGGTTCATGTACTGTTGAAGCCTGGCTTGGAGAATTTTGAGCATTACTTTGCTAGCGTGTGAGATGAGGGCAATTGTGCAGTAAGTTGAACATTCTTTGGCATTGCCTTTCTTTGGGATTAGAATGAAAACGGACCTTTTCCAGTCCTGTGACTACTGCTGAGTTTTCCAAGTTTGCTGGCATATTGTTTACAGCACTTTCACAGCATCATCTTTTAGGATTTGAAAGAGCTCAACTAGAATTCCATCACCTCCACTAGCTTTGTTTGTAGTGATGCTTCCTAAGGCCCACTTGACTTCTCATTCCAGGATGTCTGGCTCTAGGTGAATGATTAAACCATCATGGTTATCTGGGACATGAAGATCTTTTCTGTATAGTTCTCCTGTATTCTTGCCACCTCTTCTTAATATCTTCTGCGTCTTTCCTCTTTTACTACTTTAATGATAGGTTTTGCTTAAACAACTCTTCAGAAATTCTTGTTCATCTTTTAGATATTAAAGGAAATATACACCAATACATTTCATAATTTTTTAGAACATTACCATATGTGGGGCCCATTAGAAGTGTTAGGTACAGTGCTGGGGGCTGGGGCTCTGAGGAAGGAGCCCCTCCACCCAGGAGAACTGATGTCCAGTGTTCGTTGGGTGCCTGTTGCTGTTTGGTTGGTAAGTTGTGTCTGATTCTTTGCGACCCCATGAACTGTAGCCCACCAGGCTCTTCTGTTCATGGGAATGCCCAGGCAAGAATACTAGAGTGGGTTGACATATCCTTCTCCAGGGGATCTTCCCGACCAAGGGATCAACCCCCCATCTTCTGTCTTGGCAGGCAGATTCTCTACCACTAAGTCACCAGGGAAGCCTTGTTGGGTGTCTGCTATGTTTCATTTTGATGTATTAGAACTTTTTTTCCCCCTTTTGTGACTTCTGAAGTCCGAGTCATAGTTACAAAGGTCTTCCTCTATCCAATGTCATACAAGAGTTCTTCCAAGTTTTACTGTTATAATTTTATAGTATGTTTTGATTCTGTTGCACCTGTAAATTTTTTACCATGTTAGGAATTCAACATGTTACCAACAGGATTCCCTGGTGGCTCAGACAGTAAAGAGTCTGCCTGCAATTTGGGAGAACTGAGTTCAATCCTTGGATCCAGAAGATCCCCTGGAGAAGGAAATGGCAACCCACTCCAGTATTCTTGCCTGGAAAATCCCATGGACAGAGAAGCATGGCGGGCTACAGTCCACAGGATCGAGAAGAGTCAGACATGACTGAGCAACTCCACTTTCATTTTCTTTCTTTCCTTTCACCAATGGAGAAGTATGAATGGAATGCTCTTTTCTTAATGACAAGGTAATTGTTCCAAGCCATTTGTTTTTCCCTATGCTTTTAAAAATGCCACATTTATCATGTAAATATTACATTTTGATGTAGATATCAATCTATTTCTAAATATCAGAAATATAATTTTTTGTTTGTTCCATTGATTTGTCAGCGTTCCAGTGCCACACAACTTAAATTATTTATATCTATGTCACTAATAATTCTGGGAAACCAGTCCAATGTGTGGGGTTTTTTTCCTCCCACCAGAAGAAATGCTCCAACACCAGCCGGGTGTCCTATGAATCAAGTCTGACACACCCCACAGGCCCCACAAGACTGCCCCCTCATTCAGCTCCCCCGTCACAGTCCTATCCTTCTGATCAACGGGCTGTAAACTGGGGTACCATGACCCCCTCTTTGTATTTGAATATTTTGCCAGAGCCGCTCACAGAACTCAAGAGAAACATTTTACTTACTTCTTACAAAAGGAAGTAACTCAGAAACAGCCAAATGTAAGAGATGAATAAAGTGAGGTGTGATGAAGGGGCTCACTGCTTCCATTATCCCTCAGAACTGGCCAGTGTTCCCTAACCTCCAAAGGTTCACCAGTGTGGAAGCTGTCCAAACCTCAACCTTTCGGATGTTTATGAAGGTGCCTTTACATAAGTGTGATTGGTTTGATTTAATCACTGGCATTCCATTCAGCCTCCATCTCCTCTCCAGTCCCCAGACATTGGGGGCTGAGATTGAAGGTCCCATTCTAATCAGTGGTCGCTTCTCCTGGCAACCATCCCCCATCCTTTCCAAAGTTACCTCATTGACACAATAAAAGACACCTTGCTCACTCTTATGGCTTTGGAAATTCCAAGGATTTTTGGAGCTCTGTACCATAGTGAAGTGAAAGTGAAAGTCGCTCAGTCATGTCTGACTCTTTGCAACCCCATGGACTGTACAGTCCATGGAATTCTCTAGGCCAGAATACTGGAATGGTGAGCCTTTCCCTTCTCCAGAGGATCTTCCCAACCCAGGAATTGAACCCAGGTCTCCTGCATTGCAGGTGGATTCTTTACCAACTGAGCCAAAAGAGAAGCCCATAAACTGGGAAGAAAACCAAATGTATATTTCTTACTGTAAATCATAGTATAATAGTCATACAGCTGTTTCCCTTTGTTGTCATTTTTTTCAAGGTTTATTTTTGTTGTTGTTCAGTCATTAAGTCTGCCCAACCGTTCGTGACTCCATGGACTGCAGCATGCCAAGCTCCTCTGTCCTCCACTGTCTCCTAGAGTTTGCTCAAATTCATGTCCATTGAGTCAGTGATGCTACTGATATCTAACGGTTTCATTCTCTGGTGACACCTTCTCCAGCTTCCCACTGAGCTTATATTTCCACTGAAATTTTAGAGTCAATTTGGTTGAAAACACATCCCTTTGGTTTTCTATGTATATGTGTTTTAATCTTTTAAAAACTTGCTAAAATGGAAAATGTTAAACATATATAAATGTAGACAGAATAGTATTAACTGAAACCTTGTGAACCAGTACCTAAATTCAGTGATCATTTAATGGCCAATCCTTTTTATTGATCCTCCTGTTACATAGAAGACCCGATTCCATGTTGGATCTGCTTGGTGCTATCAAACATAAAAATAGTAAATACTCCATCTGTCCTGAAGGAGAGCCTTTCGTGGTGTATATCAGATAAATGGGCCAGACAGATCCATGAGCCTATGACTAAGAAAGACAGGATATACTATTATAATGGAATTTGTACACTATGTGTATGAGGATCAGAAGAGTGATGGCCCCTGATCGGCTCTTTCAGTTATTTTACAATCTCACAGTTGGAAGTGTTTTGCAAAAGAGCAGGGAAAAGAGATAAGATTTCGTATGCAGAAGCATTTATGCACTTACATCAGGAGGAAGAGGAATCAGATGACTGCCACCCTGTGGTACAACCGCTGAAAGGAAACCCAGGGGAAACCACAACCCTGCCTGCCAAGAGGACCCACTCCGTACCACTGAACTCTTCACCTCCGTATTGGCCAGCCACCGACCCACTTGAGAATACCAGACCACCTGACCTGCCTCTTGAGAAATCTGTATGCAGATCAGGAAGCAACGGTTAGAACTGGACATGGAACAAGAGACTGGCTCCAAATAGGGAAAGGAGTACGTCAAGGCTGTATATTGTCACCCTGATTGTTTAACGTATATGCAGAGTACATCATGAGAAACGCTGGGCTAGAGGAAGCACAACTGGAATCAAGATTGCTGGGAGAAATATCAATAACCTCAGATATGCAGATGACACCACCCTTATGGCAGAAAGTGAAGAGGAACTAAAGAGCCTCTTGAAGAAGTGAAAGAGGAGAGTGAAAAAGTTGGCTTAAAGCTCAACATTCAGAAAACGAAGATCATGGCATCCGGTCCCACCACTTCATGGCAAATAGATGGGGAAACAGTGGAAATAGTGGCTGACTTTATTTTAGGGGGCTCCAAATTCACTGCAGATGTTGACTGCAGTCACGAAATTAAAAGACGCTTACTCCTTGGAAGGAAAAGTTATGACCAACCTAGACAGCACATTAAAAAGCAGAGACATTACTTTGCCAACAAAGGTTCGTCTAGTCAAGGCTATGGTTTTTCCAGTGGTCATGTATGGATGTGAGAGTTGGACTGTGAAGAAAGCTGAGCACTGAAGAATTGATGCTTTTGAACTGTGGTGTTGGAGAAGACTCTTGAGAGCCCCTTGGACTGCAAGGAGATCCAACCAGTCCATCCTAAAGGAAATCAGTCCTGAATATTCATTGGAAGGACTGATGTTGAAGCTGAAACTCCAATCCTTCGGCCACCTGATGTGAAGAACTGACTCATTTGAAAAGACCCTGATGCTGGGAAAGATGGAAGGCAGGAGGAGACGGGGAGAACAGAAGATGAGACGGTTGGATGACATCACCGACTCCATGGGCATGAGTTTGAGTAAACTCTGGGAGTTGGTGATGGACAGGGAGGCCTGGCGAGCTGCAGTCCATGGGGTCTCGAAGAGTTGGACACGACTGAGCGACTGAACTGAACTGACTCCACTTGGGCAGACACTGACCCTTTTATAAATATAATGCTTACTAGGGATGAAAGGCGGAGAAGGCAATGGCACCCCACTCCAGTACTCTTGCCTGAAAAATCCCATGGGCGGGGAGAAGCCTGGTGGGCTTCAGTCCATGGGGTCGCTAAGAGTCGGAAATGACTGAGCGACTTCACTTTCACTTTTAACTGTCACGCATTGGAGAATGCATGAAATGGCATTGGAGAAGGAAATGGCAACCCACTCCAGTGTTCTTGCCTGGAGAATTCCAGGGACGGGGGAGCCTGGTGAGCTGCCGTCTATGGGGTCGCACAGAGTCGGACACGACTGAAGCGACAGCAGCAGCAGCAGCAGCAGCAGCAGCAGCAGCAGCAGGGATGAAAGGAGGATGGTCACTAACAAGGTTGGAGAGAAAGTGCATCAACACCATCTAGCGGATCCAAATGGAACTCCAGAAGGAAAATCTTGCAGTCCCTATTGTGGAGCCTTGCTGCTACTGCTGCTAAGTCGCTTCAGTCGTGTCCGACTCTGTGCGTCCCCAAAGATGGCAGCCCACCAGGCTCCCCCATCCCTGGGATTCTCCAGGCAAGAACACTGGAGTGGGTTGCCATTTCCTTCTTCAATGATGAAAGTGAAAAGTGAAAGTGAAGTCGCCCAGTCGTGTCCGACTCTTAGCGCCCCCATGGACTGCAGCCTACCAGCCTCCTCCACCCACGGATTTTCCAGGCAAGAGGACTGGAGTGGGGTGCCATTGCCTTCTCCGATTGTGGAGCCTTACTGGGATCCTAATAACGGAGGCATGCCACTTTTAGAACACTGCAGGAGATGTATCTTAATGGGTCTTCAAAAGGGGATGCAAATCTCAAAAATGACAGATGATCTCTGTTCGTTTCCAAGGCAAACCATTCAGTATCACAGTAATCCAAGTCTATGCCCCAACCAGTAACACTGAAAAAGCTGAAGTTGAACTGTTCTAAGAAAACCTACAAGATCTTTTAGAACACCCAAAAAAGATGTCCTTTTCATTATAGGGGACTGGAATGCGAAAGTAGGAAGTCAAGAAACACCTGGAGTAACAGGCAAATTTGGCCTTGGAATATGGAAGGAAGCAGGGCAAAGACTAATAGAGTTTTGCCAAGAAAATGCACTGGTCATAACAAACAGCCTCTTCCAACAACACAAGAGAAGACTCTATACATGGACATCACCAGATGGTCAACACCGAAATCAGATTGATTATATTCTTTGCAGCCAAAGATGGAGAAGCTATATACAGTCAGCAAAAACAAGACCAGGAGCTGACTGTGGCTCAGACCATGAACTCCTTATAGCCAAATTCAGACTTAAATTGAAGAAAGTAGGGAAAACCACTAGACCATTCAGGTATGACCTAAATCAAATCCCTTATACAGTGCAAGTAAGAAATAGATTTAAGGGCCTAGATCTGATAGATAGAGTGCCTGATGAACTATGGAATGAGGTTCATGACATTGTACAGGACACAGGGATCAAGACCATTTCCATAGAAAAGAAATGCAAAAAAGCAAAATGGCTGTCTGGGGAGGCCTTACAAATAGCTGTGAAAAGAAGAGAAGCGAAAAGCAAAGGAGAAAAGGAAAGATATAAGCATCTGAATGCAGAGTTCCAAAGAATAGCAAGAAGAGATAAGAAAGCCTTCTTCAGGGATCAATGCAAAGAAATAGAGGAAAACAACAGAATGGGAAAGACTAGGGATCTCTTCAAGAAAATCAGAGATACCAAAGGAACATTTCATGCAAAGATGGGCTCGATAAAGGACAGAAATGGTAGGGACCTCACAGAAGCAGAAGATATTAAGAAGAGGTGGCAAGAATACACAGAAGACCTGTACAAAAAAGTCTTCACGACCCAGATAATCATGATGGTGTGATCACTGACCTAGAGCCAGACATCCTGGAATGTGAAGTCAAGTGGGCCTTAGAAAGCATCACTATGAACAAAGCTAGTGGAGGTGATGGAATTCCAGTTGAGCTATTCCAAATCCTGAAAGATGATGCTGTGAAAGTGCTGTACTCAATATGCCAGCAAATTTGGAAAACTCAGCAGTAGCCACAGGACTGGAAAAGGTCAGTTTTCATTCCAATCCCAAATAAAGGCAATGCCAAAGAATGCTCAAACTACCGCACAATTGCACTCATCTCACATGCTAGTAAAGTAATGCTCAAAATTCTGCAACCCAGGCTTCAGCAATATGTGAACCGTGAACTTCCTGATGTTCAAGCTGGTTTTAGAAAAGGCAGAGGAACCAGAGATCAAATTGCCAACATCCGTTGGATCATCGAAAAAGCAAGAGAGTTCCAGAAAAACATCTATTTCTGCTTTATTGACTATGCCAAAGCCTTTGACTGTGTGGATCACAATAAACTGTGGGAAATTCTGAAAGAGATGGGAATACCAGACCACCTGATCTGCCTCTTGAGAAATTTGTACGCAGGTCAGGAAGCAACAGTTAGAACTGGACATGGAACAACAGACTGGTTCCAAATAGGAAAAGGAGTACGTCAAGGCTGTATATTGTCACCCTGTTTATTTAACTTATATGTAGAGTACATCATGAGAAACGCTGGACTAGAAGAAACACAAGCTGGAATCAAGATTGCCGGGAGAAATATCAATAACCTCAGATATGCAGATGACACCACCCTTATGGCAGAAAGTGAAGAGGAACTCAAAAGCCTCTTGATGAAAGTGAAAGTGGAGAGTGAAAAAGTTGGCTTAAAGCTCAACATTCAGAAAATGAAGATCATGGCATCCGGTCCCATCACTTCATGGGAAATAGATGGGGAAACAGTGGAAACAGTGTCAGACTTTATTTTTCTGGGCTCCAAAATCACTACAGATGGTGACTGCAGCCATGAAATTAAAAGATGCTTACTCCTTGGAAGGAAAGTTATGACCAACCTAGAGAGCATATTCCAAAGCAGAGCCATTACTTTGCCAACAAAGGTTCATCTAGTCAAGGCTATGGTTCTTCCTGTGGTCATGTATGGATGTGGATGTGAGAGTTGGACTGTGAGTAAGGCAGAGAGCCGAAGAATTGATGCTTTTGAACTGTGGTGTTGGAGAAGACTCTTGAGAGTCCCTTGGACTGCAAGGAGATCCAACCAGTCCATTCTAAAGGAGATTAGCCCTGGGATTTCTTTGGAAGGAATGATGCTAAAGCTGAAACTCCAGTACTTTGGCCACCTCATGTGAAGAGCTGACTCACTGGAAAAGACTCTGATGCTGGGAGGGATTGGGGGCAAGAGGAGAAGGGGACGACAGAGGATGAGATGGCTGGATGGCATCACTGACTCGATGGACGTGAGTCTCAGTGAACTCCGGGAGTTGGTGATGGACAGGGAGGCCTGGCCTGCTGCAATTCATGGGCTCCCAAAGAGTCGGACACGACTGAGCGATTGATCTGATCTGAAAAGGGGATACCTGAACAAAGGAGCTTAAACAAAATCCAGAAGGTAAAACAAAAACCAAATGAAGATCCATCAGAGTTTCTGGAAAGGATTTATCAAACTTATAGGCACTACTGTGTAAATATAAGATCAGGAGAGGTAGAGAAGGAAGCAAAAACAAAAGCACAACTGATAAGCTACACGATTCTTCAAGATGAGTTTCAAGCGATGTTTTTAGTGGAAGTAGGACAAAAGCAATGATCTGACCTTCTCATTGCATCATATCAAGAGGTGCATGGTGTTGGATACAGACCCTGAGGCCCCTGAGAATGTAAGGACGATAAATATGACCTTTATTGGGCAAAGTGCCTCAGACATAAGAAGAAAATTACAAAAATTAGATGATGTATTTAGAATGAGCCCTTCTCAATTAGTAGATGTTGCTTTTAGAGTATTCAACCATAGGGAACAAGAGCAGAAGCAAGAAAGATGGAAACCAGAAGGCAGCTTTTCTGCCAGCAGTACTGGATTCCCAGAAGCCGAATAACCTAAATGAGGTAAGCCACCACCACTGGGGGAGGAACAGTGTGCTTACTGCAAGGAGGATGGGCACTGGAAAAATGATGGCCCTAAAGTATATCAGGGGGACAGGAGCCTCTCATATGGTAGAAAGAGGGGAATATTCTGATAATGCATGAAAAATCCCACCGGCTCCCTTAGGCTTGAGGCATCTGATTCTAATTTTGCCACAGGAGCCCCAGGTGACTCTGCCAGTGGGGAATAAATCGATGGGCTTTCTAACAGATACGGGTGCCACATATTCTGCAGTGAACACCACGGTGGCACAGAAAACATCCCAGTGTATCCCAGTCTTGGGAGTTCTGGACAAGTAGTAAACCATTCATTTTAACTACCTCTATAATGCCAACTAGGGGATCTCAGCCTGAAACACAACTTCTTATGTGTCAGAGCGCCCTAGCCCCGCCTTGGGGATGAGATCTCCTTTGTAAATTAAATGCTCAAGTAACTTTTTCCACCAAGAACAGCTTGACACTAGGGTCCCACTGGAGCATGTGCTGAGCCTACAAATGATGCTCATGAAAACCCCAGAGGAGGAGACAGAGTTCTTCCCCACCGAGGTCTGTGAAAAGGTAAGGCCAGAAGTGTGGGCTGACAGCACTGTCTGTGTGTGTGCTTGGTCTCTCAGTTGTTTCTGAGTCTTTGTGACCCTTTTAGACCCCTTTTAGGCTCCTCTCTCCATGGGATTTTCAGGCAAAAATACTCGAGTGGGTTGCCATTTTCTTCTCTAGGAGATCTTCCCAACTCATATATTGAACTTGCATTTCCTGTGTCTCCTGCATTGCAGGCAGATTCTTCACCTACTGATAGCACTCTGGGGAAGGCCAAAAAAGCAAGACCAATACAAATCCCATCAAAAAGGGATTCTGGGACACCTAATCTAAAATAATATCCTCTGAGACAAGAAGCCCAAAAGGAAATACAGCCAACTTTAGAAAAGTTTTTGAAAATAGGACTGATTAAACCTTGCAGGTCTGCATATAACAAATGGCAACCCACTCCAGTGTTCTTGCCTGGAGAATCCCAGGGATGGGGGAGCCTGGTGGGCTGCCATCTATGGGGTCGCACAGAGTCGGACACGACTGAAGCGACTTAGCAGCAACAGCAATCCTCCTGGTTAAGAAGCCAGACTCGACAGAGTATCAGTCTGTCCAGGACTTGAGGGCTGTTAATGAAGTCTTATACCCTGTGGGACCTAATCCATGGTGGTCTAGTCACTAAGTCATGTCTGACTCTTGTGACCCCATGGACTGTAGCCTGCCAGGCTCCTCTGTCCATGGGATTCTCCAGGCAAGAATACGGGAGTGGATTGCCATTTTATTCTTCAGGGGATCTTCCCGACCCAGGAATCGAACCCAGATCTCCTGCACTGCAGACAGATTCTTTACCGAATGAACTACAAGGGAAGCCCTATGTACCCTGCTTACAACTATTCCAGGAGAATATGGCTGGTTCTCAGTCCTGTACTTAAAAGATGCTTTCTTACACATTCCAATTACAGAAAAATCACAGCCATCTATTTACTTTTGAATAGCAGGACCCAGAAACACAGGTAATCCGACAGTATTGTTGGACAGTCCTGCCTCAAGGATTTAGGAATTCCCCTACCTTGTTTGGGGAGATGCCAGCTAGAGTCTTTAGAAATTTAAGATTGGATGAAGGACTCTTACTCCCATATGTGCATGACTTGCTCACAGCGAGTCCTACAGGTGACACATGTGTACAAAATACCATCAGGACTCTGAATTGTTTGGCCAATTGTGGATATAAGGCCTCCCAGAAAAAGGCCCAGATATGCAAAGAGCAAGTATCTAGGCTTTGCTCTCTCTCAAGGACAGCGGGGGTCTTTGGCCTCATAGGAAGTAAGCAATTGCAGAATTGGGAACATCTGTGGGCTCGCAGAGTCAGACTGAAGTGACTTAGCAGCAGCTGCAGCAAGACCCACAGCCAACTGAGAGGGTTTCTGGAAATGGCAGGGTTCTGTCGGATTTAGATCCCAAACTACGGGCTCACAGCGAAAACCCCTCTAGCGGGGCACTGAAGGGACGTGACCTTGAACCCCCGTTTGGGACTAAAGAGTGCCAAACCGGTCTGTGAAACAATAAAAATGTTAATAAAGTTACTCTCAACCCCAGCTTTGGCACTCCCAGACTTTAAAAAGCATTTCAAACTGTATATACATGAGAGATAGGGTATAAGCCTTGGGGCGTTAATTCAAACTCATGTCCTCCTCCAGGGGATCGTCCCAACCCAGGGATCGAACTGTGATCTCCTGCATTGCAGGCTTATTCTTCACCAGCTGAGCTACCAGGGAAGCCCCTGGGTATGCAGTGGCAATACTTAAAGGGATTATTAAAGCAAAAGCCCTGCCCCCAGGGACCTCAGCTCAGAAGGCAGAAATCAGCTCCTGGCTGATATATACTCGGGCTCCCACTATGCATCCTCCGTGGGGCAGGTTCACTGGGCAATCTGGAAAGAAAGGTGGCTTCTAACCTCAAACAATAAAGATATTAAACAGGCCTCTGAAATCCTGTCACTATTTGAGGCAGTCCACAAGCCCTCACATATGGCCAAAATATCAGAATTTTTTTTTTTCTGGGTTTTAATTTAAGATTTAACTGAATTTGTAGATCAGTTTAGACAGAATCGACTTCTTGACAGCTAAGTTTTTGTATCCACAGGCAGGATAATCTTTCCATTTTTTTAGGTCTTTTCATTATCCACTGCTGTTTTATTGGGTCTTCATACAGTTTAATTCTTTCATTTGATTTTTTTAAAATTTCCATTGAGGCTTTTGTAAATTATATCCTCTTACTGGTTGTGGTTTATATTTTTTATTTTGATTTATATATGATAATTTTGTATCCATCTTTGTTTATAATGTATTTTTTCATTGATTTTATTGCTTTTGAAGGAATTCATCAAGTCATCTGCAAATGAATTATGGTTGGCCTTCTTAAATTTTACCTCTAATTTCTTTAGCTTCTCTAATTACAGAGTGTGTCCAGATCAGTGTTAAGTAATAGTGGTAACAGCAGATATCCATGCCTGGTGTGGATGAATTAATAAATGAAAGCAAATATGCTATTACGAGAAAGAGTGTTGAGAATTACCATCTTCTTCTAAATGCAAACTCATTTTTCAGTGCTTCAACAACATGATTCATCCTCAGAAGCCACACTAATGCAGAGACTGAATTTATTTTCATATTCTTAATAGTAAAATTCATTCACTTTTTACTGCAGGTAAGAACCACTTTAAGGTTTCTCTCCCACTTCTGATTTTTGATTCCTATGGATGTGATATAATCAAAGGGAATTGGAGTACCTGACTATTTTGGACTTGTGATCATGGCTGCCTGCACCAGTTCTTCTAGCTGTCATCTTTTGGGGTGCCATGAACCCTGAATCTATATAAACAAGTATAGTTTGGGTGTCCCCAATTGCTGAGAATTTTAAGTTTCACACATAACAAGAATTCAGGAACTTCATGCTGAAAAAATAGAAAAGATTAAAATTAATGTCTTATCAAATGAACTATCTCAAAGAATCTCAAGTAATGCTGATATAAATGAAAAAAATTAGAACACTTTCTTTCCTTCTTAACTCAAGTACTTTCAAGCACCAGTCTAACGGATGACATCCTGGTCTACCGTCAGGAAAGAGCTGATAAAAAGGCAGACACGGGGAAGGCAGATAGCATGGTGGTCTGCACACCGGGGCCCTCTCCGCCTTCTCCTGCCTCCACGGTGGTCCTGACTGGCTGCCCCAGGGAGTGGCAGGGAGCGACGTGGATGTACAGTTGACTGTGGAACTCGGTAAGGGCATTCATTTCTGACACATACATTGCTTTCAGCTTAGATTTTCTCACCACTGGCCAAGAGGCGTAACACACTTGTGTTTACACGGCTTGAGGTGCCTTTTTCATCTTTTCACTAGTTCCTGTGACTAATGAGAACTAGTGAATTACATTTCTTATGCCTTACTGACTTTTAGGGATTTATAAGTTACCAACTGGTATTCCTTCCCCTTTGAGTTAGGCTAAGAAGTTTTTCTTATCTGGTATGAAATATCTATTCTCTCTAAGTTCCTCTCTGCCTCCAATCATCTTGTTTTGTACCATCATCCCCACCCCCTCTACCCAAGGAAGAAGATAGTGATTGTCAGATTAAATATTATCAAGGGAATCTGACAAATAAGGACTGAGGAAGAGTATGTGTGTATGTGTGTGTGTGTGTGTATAAAAGTAATAGCAAATAATAAAAAAAATTTGTCTTGGAAACAACTTTTGTATTATATTTGCCTGTTTTTTTGCTTTAAAACTTATGAACATGATTGGAGCTAAGAACTGGAATTCAGACAAGGCTTGCTTATCTCACACTTCTGTCACAGTCATTCTCACACACCACTTTACATCAAGCAACCCCACAAATCCCTCCTGGGGATGGAGCCATGGATACCGCACCTTCTCCCAAGGCTCTCATTACCTGGAGTGCAAATGTTTGGACGGTGGTCCCTGTTTTGTTATATACAAACTGACCTAGAAAAATTTCTTCTCCTTCACATTGTTTCAAGACGCCCTATAAAGAAAGCAACAGACAGGGAGGTTGTAATGAATGTGTGTTCTGTTAAAATAAACGGAGTCAATTGTCTGTTTAAGTAACAATTCCCCAGACATCTTTGGTGTCCACCAGGGACACACTGCTGCGCTGCATGTCAGCACTGGGTATGGAAGCGGGGGAGGATTGTGAGGCAAGAACCAGCCTAATTAAAGGGCTGAACAGACTAAGATGGAGAGAGACAGACAGACGGGATGAAGAGACAGATGACAGCACATGTCAGCATTGACTTTGACCTCCTAACTGTATTTACTACGCTTTGGGTAAAATAAACCAAAAAATGAGCCCCAACATCGACCCAAAACGCGTTAAACTTCACCAGTTTGCTGAACTTTGATCACACAGATAGCTCCATCCAAAAAGTAAGCTTTTGTTGATATGTGTGTGCAATTTCCCTTGTGCTTTTGACCTTTCTTCTCTACCCTTTAAAGCTGAAGATTTATGAGGAGAGAGAGAGCACACTGGTGGACATTATCTTGCAAATCTAAAGTTTATGGTTAGAGTCTTTGAATTGCAGCACCTCAACAAAAAATAAAGTTTCATGAGTTCAATCATTTTGTAATGAAAATCATAATATTTAAAATATGAGTCAATTTTGTAAAAGAATTGGGACTTCCCTGGTTATCCAGTGGTTAAGAATCTCTGCCTGCCAATGCAGGGGATGCAGGTTGGACTCCTGATCCGAGAAGACCCCACACGCCACAGGGCAACGAAGCCTGTGGGCCACAAGTACTGGGCCCTCGCTCCGGAGCTCACGAGCTGCAGCTACTAAGCCTGTGCGCACAGCTACCGAAGCCCAGAGCCCAGACCCCACTGTCCGCAACAGAGTAGCTCCTGCTTATTGCAACTACAGAAAGCCCACACGCAGCAGGGAAGACCCAGCGCAGCCAGAAATAAATGGATAACTAAAAGAACTGGATACATCATGATTAAATAATGCCCCACAATTATATATACTTTTCATCTATACAATGACATATATAAACATACATATTTCATATTTGACATATATATATATCATCTCATATAGTTCCTTTAGCCTGTTCAGAGAGATATGCTAGTTTTATTTCAAACCTTCTTTATGATCCTGTTTTAATTTCACTTGGTTCATAAATGTGCTAATATTGAGAAAAACAGTGAGAAGTATTTTGTCTTACTAAAAGGATTTTTTTTTTCACTCTTTAAATATGGTCAATTTCTTAAAGGATTCTTGCCTGAAGGATTCACTCATAATTCCTCTCTAATGAGCAACTGTGTGCACTTTTCTGATACAGGTTTGACCTGCTCCAATCCAGTATAACTCAACTACAAGTGTCTGTAGACACCGACTGTGAGTGCCAGCAGGCTCGCATCAAAGGATGGCAATCTGTTTTACAACTCGAGAGCCACAGCATCTAAAGGTGTTCCAACGACACACAAGGCAGGTAAGCGCCGTGTTTAACGCTGAGCCCCCTTCAGAGAGGGACCCTGAGGGGACGGAGTAAGGCATAAACCTCTGAGGGAAACACGGGCGCAGACCCGAAGAGAAAAGCGTCTGGAGACGGCCAAACGGCGCACTGGCCTAGAGGAAACTCAAGTCGCGCTGGCTGCAGGGGGCAACCAGCAGCACGCTGGAGCTGGTGCTGACTCCCAGTTTAGAAAGGGCCAGAGGTGGGGCCACGGTGTGGAGGCCAAGCATGAAGCTGGGAGTCCCCTCATTTGAGGGTGGGCTGATGATCTTTTTAAAAAGCGATTAAGTTTTCATCGCACCGGGTCTTCGCTGTGTGCGAGCTTTCTCTAGTTGCGGTGAGCGGGACCCACTCTTTAGTTTCTGCGCATGGGCTTCTCACAGCGGTGGCGCCTCTTGTTGCAGGGCACAGGCTCCAGGCACACAGGCTTCAGTAGTTGCAGTGCGCAGGCTCAGTACCTGTGGTGTGTGGGCTTTAGTTGCCCTCCGCAAGTGGAATCTTCCCAGACCAGGGATTGAACCCGTGTCCCCTGCATTGGCAGGCAGACTCCCATCTGCTATACTACCAGGGAAGTTCCTCTGATGGACTTTTTAAGGAGCATTTAGAGCCTAGCCATCACTCCTGTCCTGGTGCAGAAAAGAACTGTCGTTTTCTTCCCACCTCCAGGACAACTGACCTCAAGGGCATCCTGCAGAAATAACAGGGGAAGGTAGATCCTATCGTGAATGATGGGCTGTGCACTGCCACACCCAGGGTGTGGGCGGAGCTGAAAACCCCTGGGCACAAGGTTGTAGGATTCCTGGGGTCAACCTTCTAGAAACCACACTCTGGGGTCTCCAACCAGACCATCGAGCTGTGAAGCTTGCTGTCAGCTTGCCCATAATGTGTGCAGAAAAAGCCAGCTTTTGACTGTTCAGCTCTTAAATGAGACAGACAAGCATCACCAAACACACGAGGAAAGCACTTAGCAAGGAAGATGGAGCCCATATTATAAATAGCAAGGGAGGTACTTGGGAGTATGTGAAGGAGCTGAAAACATGGAACAAATCTACATCTGCTCATATCTTCAGACGTTGGAGGGAAGTATTGCAACCATGAAGGAAGATATTTAGATTCTAGAAAAGGGAGCATTTGCAAAAAAAAAAAATCAGAATAATCATAACAGCAGAATTTAAATATTCAAAATTAGGTTTAAAATATAAATTGATTAGATATTCCAAACAGTAAAACAGAAAACCAAAGAAGAAACATTAAAAACATTTTTAAAACAACAGATTTAAAACAAGTCAAATCCTCAGAGAGTGGAGCTGAAATCCCCTGATAACAGCTGTGCAGCAGGCCTGACCAGGCACCAGGTGGGAAGAGATGTGAGCAGACTGCTCCCGAGGGATATCTTTAAAAAATAAAGGAACTTCCCTGGTGGTCTAGTGGTGAAGAGTCTGCGTTGCAGTGCAGGGGACATGGGTGCGATCCCTGGGAAGGATGCAGGGAAGGGATAGTTATGGAGTTTGGGATGGCTACGTACACACTGATACATTTAAAGTGGATAACCAACAAGGATCTGCTGTAGAGCACAGAGAAAGAACTCTGCTCAGTGATGTGGCAGCCTGGTTGGGAGGGGAGTTTCGGGAGAATGGATATGTGTATATGTACAGCTGAGTCCCTTTGCTGGTCACTTGAAACTATCACATTATTAATAGGCTATACCCCAATACAAAATTAAAAGGTTTTAAAAAAAGAAAATGTATTCAAGGGCATTGTATGACTCAGCTAAGAACAATACTGTTCACAGACTCACAATGAACACATTGGATGTGTACTGAAGCTGAGATATACCATCTGCCAGTGTCTCACACATGAAACACAGATTTATCATGTGATCTAGAAACTCTGCTCCGAGGCACAAACCCAAGAGAAATGAAAACTCAGGTCCACAGAAAGCTTTGTACCCAGTGCCTCACAGCAGCACTGTTCATTGTTCATAACAGTTAAAAGAGTGGGATCCACTAAGATGTCCAGCAACTGCTGAATGGATAAATAAAAATGGATATTTTACTATCCATATAGTAAAATATTATTCAGCAATTAAAAATGAAATATTGACACATTTTAGCCTACATAGACCTTGAAAACATTATGCTGAGTGAAACAAGCCATTCACAAAAACCATTCACATACAATATGATTCCATTTTATAGGAACTATCCAAAATAGGGCTTCCCAAGTGGCTCAGTGGTAAAGAATCCGCCTGCTAAGCAGACGACATGGGATCTATCCCTGGATTGGGAAGATCCTCTGGAGAAGGAAATGGCAACCCGTACTTGAGCAGTATTCTTGCCAGGAAAATCCCATGGACAGAGAAGCCTGGCAGGCTGTAGTCCAAAGGGCTGCAAATGGTCAGACATGACTTCGTGACTAAACAACAATGACAACATTTGAAAGAGGCAAATCTATAGATACAAGAGAGACTAGTGGTTGTCAGTAGCTGGGGCAGTGAGGTGGGGGATGAGAAGTGACAGCTAAGGGGTGCAGGGTTTCTCTGGAGAATAGTAAAAACACTCTAAAATTGATCATGATCATGGTTACGCAACTCTGTGAATATACCAAAAGTTACCAAGTGTACACTTTACCTGACTGAATTGCTGATGTGTGAATTATATCTCAATAAACTTGTTTTTTTTTTTCTTTTAAGTTAAGACATAAACATTTTGGGAGAATTGGGAGAGGCATGGAAGAGAACTAATCTCCATTTTCCATTCAAGGAAGTCAATTGTAACAATCAAAACTGAAAAATCAAGGAATAACAGTAATAGCAAATATGAAGGGAGTAACCACACAAGCAGCCCAAACTCTGGCAAGTGAAAGCTTCCAGGGAGTAAAAATTGGTGGGAGAAGTGAGACAAGGGAAAATCTTGTTTCATTTTCATCTATGGGAATTGTACACATAAAACTTGGATCTATTTCTGCTTTATTGACTATGTCAAAGCCTTTGACTGTGTGGATCACAATAAACTGTATAAATTCTGAAAGAGATGGGAATACCAGACCACCTGATCTGCCTCTTGAGAAATCTGTATGCAGGTCAGGAAGCAACAGTTAGAACTGGACATGGAACAACAGACTGGTTCCAAATAGGAAAAGGAGTTCATCAAGGCTGTATATTGTCACCCTGCTTATTTAACTTCTATGCAGAGTACATCATGAGAAACGCTGGACTAGAAGAAACACAAGCTGGAATCAAGATTGCCGGGAGAAATATCAATAACCTCAGATATGCAGATGACACCACCCTTATGGCAGAAAGTGAAGAGGAACTCAAAAGCCTCTTGATGAAAGTGAAAGTGGAGACTGAAAAAGTTGGCTTAAAGCTCAACATTCGGAAAATGAAGATCATGGCATCCAATCCCATCACTTCATGGGAAATAGATGGGGAAACAGTGGAAACAGTGTCAGACTTTATTTTTCTGGGCTCCAAAATCACTGCAGATGGTGACTGCAGCCATGTAATTAAAAGATGCTTACTCCTTGGAAGGAAAGTTATGACCAACCTAGATAGCATATTCAAAAGCAGAGACATTACTTTGCCAACAAAGGTCCGTCTAGTCAAGGCTATGATTTTTCCTGTGGTCATGTATGGATGTGAGAGTTGGACTGTGAAGAAGGCTGAGTGCCAAAGAATTGATGCTTTTGAACTGTGGTGTTGGAGAAGACTCTTGAGAGTCCTTAAACTGCAAGGACATCCAACCAGTCCATTCTGAAAGAGATCAGCCCTGGGATTTCTTTGGAAGGAATGATGCTAAAGCTGAAACTCCAGTACTTTGGTCACCTCATGCGAAGAGTTGACTCATTGGAAAAGACTCTGATGCTGGGAGGGATTGGGGGCAAGAGGAGAAGTGGACGACAGAGGATGAGATGGCTGGATGGCATCACTAACTCAATGGATGTGAGTCTGAGTGAACTCCGGGAGTTGGTGATGGACAGGGAGGCCTGGCATGCTGCGATTCATGGGGTCGCAAAGAGTCGGACATGACTGAGCGACTGAACTGACTGACTGAACTTGGATAAAATTTTTTAAAATAGCATTAAGTAGTAGTAATCATCTGGTCCAACCCTCTCACTTTGCAGATGACAAAGCTGAGATACTGGAAGTAATACACAGAAATGTTTAGCTGCACAGCTCAGATGAGACCCCAGCTCCCAGTTCCTAGCTGATCACCTCCTATAACCCCTTCTGAAGGAAGATTTAGACAGCTTCTCACATAGACAGAAAATTCCTTGGGTGCGCTGGAGATGTTTCCTGAGGGGGACACCTTCTCTGAGATGTGCTCCATGGTAACAGCAGTTGGTATGATCTTCCTGGCAAGCTTGATTAGGGCATGACCCTGGGAGCCTGGAAAGGCCCAGCACTTCCCAGGGTGGACGTCCGGCTGGAAAGAAAGCACTGCATCAATCCCTGACTTGCTTATATATTTCCACTCCTACAAGGTTGGCCAGCTAATCACTACTGACTATAGATCTTGCTTATGCCTATAATATGAAGGCACTGTGTGAGACATATCAAACAGCAAAGCTGCCAGAGTCCCACAGGTGTGCTGATGTCAATCAGAACCTTTATTTCATGTGTGTCTTCTTTTGTTGCTCTAATTAAGACTGTAAGCTGCTAAATGCAGCCGGTTGGTATGAGTGGTGATAGCACTGGAGAAGATAGTGCTGGTTGTGGTAATGAAGAGAGAGGTGACAGTGACGGCAGGTGACGGTGATGATGGTTAATGTGATGGTGGTGGTGGTGGTGCTGGTGATGGTGGTGATGGTAGGTGATAGTGGTGATAATAGTGGTGATGGTGGTGGTGATGGGTGAGCATGATGATGGGGTTGTGATGATGGTGGTGGTGATGGTGGTGGTGGTTGGTGATGATGGTGGCGATGGCGATGATGGTGGTTGTGATGGTGGTGCTGGTGGTGCTGGTGCTGGTGGTGATGGTAGGTGATAGGTGATGATGATGATGGTGGTGGTTGGTGATGATGGTGGCGATGGTGGTGATGGTGGTTGTGATGGTGGTGATGATGATAATAGAGATAATAGAGATGATAACGGTGGTGACAGTGATCCTGGCACTGGTACTAAGGAAGAAAAATGATGTCCACCATTTTCTAGATCTAGACTGTACTCTGGACTGAGATTTATAGGTTTGCCCCTGAAGGTATTTCTAAATTAGAAATAAATTCAGGTGTGTAATTATGGTTAAATACTCTCCTGTCAGTTGGTATCAAGGGCCTTTTGAATTGAACTGAAATGTTAATGAAAATATTACTTGGAATTGGGCTTTATAAAAATGTGGTGACCTGAACAGCACAAAGCACAGTACTTGCACTCAGGGGTCACTCACCTTCAACAAATATTTGTCAAGTGACTGAAGTTTTTGGTGCAAAACGAAGACTACAGAATCAGCTTTAAGAGAAGATATGGAATGTATATGTCCTACTTGAGAAGTACATAGTCTAGTTCACTGATCTTAAAATAGTAATCAAGTAGCTAATCATAGTTTTCTGCCCATAAAATAAGAAATAATGTATTTTGATGAGTATAAAAATGCATTTTCTGCCCATGTATTTTGATAACTATAAAAATGCAAGGAGATGGTTTCAGGTTCTCTGACAAGTTCAGAGCTGCATCTCTTTCAGACATTAATATTTTCATGATAAATAATAGGAACAAGGTCCTAAAATATAAACAGGTTATTTTTAATTTAACTCTTACCTGGAGAATGATGTCTGGAGGCATTTCATAATTTAAGAAGCCAATCCCATGCCAGTACAGTTTTGCTTTATTATTTTTGTAACTTTCTGAGGTCCCAGCTTCAACAACAGAGGCTCCTGATAAGATAAAATAATTTTTTAAATTAAAAAAAAATCACACAATTCAAAACACCATTTAGATTTTAATGTGGCTGGAAAACTATTACTGGGCAACTCACAAATGAGGTAAAACTCATACCAGGAAATTGGTGGTAGAAGTATGATTTTCAGCTTTAATTACCACTGAAATCTTGTCACTTTGAGAAAATCATGTTTGTTCTGTGGTTTCACAAAATTTCTGGAACTGACATTATGATAAAAAAATGAAATCTGGAGCCACTGATTTAGACATGGAACTATTAGGTGGATTGTGTTTATTACCTAAAGAAACATGGATCCCCACATTTTAACAGCTTTTGTGATAAATAAACCTGATTCACTCAAAAACAAAAGCAGAAAAACCAACTGTGTCATAAATATACTAACAAGTTGTATTTATAATGGCCTTTCTTCAGATTCATTGAGTTTTAATTTTAATCAAAGAAATAAAAAATATACTCATCAAATATTATCCCTTCAAATTACTTCATTTTAGAAATAAAAGGTGTTTTAAGAAATAAAATGCAAATCACTTCCTTAAATTCCATCTGGGTATCAAAACACAGCATTAAAAAAACACAAGTATGAGTGAATATCAAATCACCAGTGCTTTTTCTGAGAAGGCAGGCTTTGCAATAGTGAAGTTTGAGAGTGTTTACAAATTCTGGATGAAAGGCCTTTGTCAGCTATTTGGTTTGTAATACTGCCTCCCAGCCCATGACTTGTCTTTTCATTCTTTTCAATATCTTCTCGCCAAGCAGAAGTTTTAAATTTGGATGAAGCCCAAATGACCCATTCTTTTCCTTTTGGAACTATATGTCCAACTCTTTGAGCACCATCAACTTGCTTTTTCCCTACTGTCAAAAGTTAATCAGTGTGGGATTATTTCTGGACTTCCTATTATGTTCCATTGATTTCAAACTCTCATTACCGCAGCTTTAAAATATTGTAGCTTAACATCAGGGAGTCCTCCAAATTTGTTCTTCTTTCAAAACTGCTGCAGCTATTTTAGAGACAGTTCGTAGACGTCTACAAACAGTCGTGCTGGGATTTTGATCAGGATTGTATTGAATCACCAAACTAGTCAGAGAATTGCCATCTTAAAAATATTGAAACTTTTAATCGACAAACATGGAAGATGTGCCCAGCATTTAGGTCTTCTGTTATTTCTTCCATTTGTGAGTTTTGTTTGTTCATCTGTCCAGTTTTTAGCACACAGATCCTGTGAAAATTTTATTAAATTTACACCCAAGAATTTCATGTCTTGCACTGTCATTGTGAATAGGACTGTTTTTGAATTTTCTTTTCCCAATTTCTGATCATGAGCATTTAAAAATGAAATATACACGGTTGAACTTACTAATGTCACTTATTCTAATAGAGTTTTGATGATTCTCTATGTAAATCTCTATGTAAGTAATAATTATTTGGCAGAGTCTTGATGGCTATACATGGTATCGTGTCATCTGCAAACTGACACGATAGTTTTACTATCATGATAGTTTTACTTCTTTTTCTCCCATTTGGATGCCTTTTACTTCTTTTCCTCTCTGATTGCTATGTCCTGGATTTCCAATACGATGCTGAACAAAAGTACGAAAGTGGTGAGAGCAGGCATCCTTGTCCAGATTCCGATCTTAGAGGAAAAGCGTTCAGCTTTTCACACTGAGTACGCTGTTAGCTGTGGACTTGGCATAGATGCCTTTACTACGTTGAGGTAGGTTCCCTCTGTATACTTTGTGTTCTTTTTAGTGATTGCTCTGGCAATATTAATACACATAACTAACTTTTCAAAGTCAGTTTGCAGTTAATATCTTACCAATATGTGTAAAATTCAAAATTTTATAACCATAGAGTTTAACCTCACCCATTGACCTTCCCTCAAGACTTGTCACATCTACATGTATTAAAACCCCATCAGGGACTTCCCTGACAGTCCAGCGGCTAAGACTCTGCACTTCAAAGGCAGGGGGGTCCAGGTTCGCAAGTCACGGAGCAGCTAAGCCTGTGCACCACAACTACGAGCCCACGTGCTGCAATTCCGAAGCACACGTGCTGTGACTACGGAAGCCCGCAGGCCTGTGCTCAACAAGATAAGCCAACGGAATGAGAAGCCCGTGCACCGCAACAGAGAGTAGTCCCCACCCACCGCAACTGGAGAAAACTTGGCACAGCAGCAAAGACCCAGGGCAGACCAGTATTTAAAAAAAATTTTTTTTTTTAAAAAGGACATTACATAGAGTTGAGACACTATCACTTAATCACTAATGGTGCATTGAGACCAGTCATTAGCAGTCATTTTTGTATGTAGAAGACAAAATGCAACGAAGTTTGTGATGCTTACGCAAACTTGCTGTGGCAGGCAGGCTTTCTCTGTGGTCCTCTTCGCGGACGCTAGTGAACGGAGATCGTTCTGAACTCCTGACTTTTTATACCCAGCTTAACGTTTCTTTACTCACCTGCTGACTTAAGGGCATAATCAGCCATCTGGACTTGATCTTCTCTCAGCTTTTTCAGTATGTAATTCACCAAGTTGGACATTTCCTATACAAATTGTAAAAAGAGTTTCCTGTTAAGAATCTCCATCAATCACCTTCTTGAGTCTTGACAATTTACTCTATTGATTCGGACCTACGTTTGCTAATCGGCCAAACACACACAGGTTCTTCCTCTCCCCTCTGCAGATCAGTGGGATCCGTGTTTCACAGGCAGCTGAGGTATCGGGGAGCTGAGAGTTGCTGGGCCACTTGCCAAGGTCATGGAAGAAGGCTGGATGTCAGTCCCCTGAGGAGTACCCCAAAATGCTCGCACAGTGGAACAGCCCAGTGAGGTTGTGTGTGCGACCTGCTGGGCCCCCCTGCTTAGCAATGAAGACTGGAGTGTTCTGTAGCTGTTTGGGAATTGAAGGCAGTTTACACAGAGCACATGATTGCTTGTGTTAGAAATTATTCCTCTTTTAAATCAATATTGGGTTATAAGGATGTTCTCAGTCTTAAGAAACCAAGCATCCTGAGAGAATGTAACGGTCTGAGTTCTAAATGACAAAGCACTTTGTCCCAGGGCCGTGAGGATGGGGGCTTGGAGGCAGTGGTGGTCAGCGTCAGCAGAATGTGTACTTCAAAAAACAGAATCTCAGGAAAAAGAAACGAAGCCAGTGCTAACAGAAGGAGAAGAAGTAAAACCAAGCTCTTGGTCTTCATCATCATGTTGCCTGATCTGGTGCTCATCCGGTCAGATACACTAGCGTTAGGTCCCTGAATAAAAATATTTTACTATTTAAGTATTTGTGTATAAACGTTCAGAGACTGCCATTTGTGAATAAGCAGTCTTTTTTTTTTTAACTGCAAAATAAAACAGTCAGTTACTTATTTGGGTGGAAAGTCAGTCTTACTGCAATACAAAATCTTCCCTGTGACACAGCCATTATGAAAAAGTGTGCTTCTAGGGGTGAGCCTTAGTAAAAGTAAAGTAGGGGCTTCCCTGGTGGCTCAGATGGTAAAGAGTTTGCCTGCAATGTAGGAGACCCAGGTTCGATCCCTGGGGTGGGAAGATCCTATGGCAAAGGGAATGGCTAGCCACTCCAGTATTCTTGCCTGGAGAATTCCAAGGACAGAGGAGTCTGGCGGGTTGCAGTCCAAGGGGTTGCAAGAGTCGGACATGACTGAACAACTAACACTTCACTTTACAAGCTAATGTAGAAAAGGAATTTTCAAGAAGAAAGAAGACAGACCACACATCCCAGCCATCAATCATTACATTTCCCCATCACATAAGTTGTCCACTTTCTGAAAGGGGACACGCCCCTGCCTCCCTCCCACGCTCACTTACCTCGTCGATGACCTCGGTGTGGTTCCAGCCTTCAGCGGGGTCTATGTCGGCATTCCAGCTGTAATTGTGCAGACCATCCTGCATGTCTCTAAGCAATGCCTTCAGAACATCTATTTGTTCAATTAAAAAGAGAATTTCCCGGAAGTTGTTTTCCAAAGTCTGGCTCTCCTTCCTGTGAATGGAGACCTTCACTGTGAAAGGAGGAAGCAGTGGGCTCCTTGCCAGCCCCATGCTGGGCTTCAGGGCCAGCAAAACCAAGCAGGGCTTGGTTCTCTCTCTTGCAGAAGAGAGAACCCTGAGTGAGGGGTGCCCCCTTTTCTAGAGAACGGCCCTGCGCTGTGCATGAGGAGCAAAGACATTTCGGGAAGCACTCCTGAGGGCATCGCAGGCGTGGGCTGCGCTCTGTGCAGGGAAGGGGGGCTCAAAGGCCTTCACTCCTCCCATTCCTCCCTCAGGGATTGAGGCCACGCTGACTTGAGCTGGGCAACTCCACAGTGCCCCAAACCCCCCTTCTCACCGCCTTAGGGGCAGGGCACCTTGCACTTTGAGTGGAGTACAGAGCAGGGGGATGCCAACCAAGCCCTGAAATTCTGTGAATCAGCCTTTAGAGACGAGTGACTGAAAGATTCAGGGGCCCAGGTGTGGGGGCTTAGGGGAGTGGGGTGGGGGGGGGCAGCTGCCTTTCACCAGCTCAAGGGTGCAAGATTTTACTTCCCAAGAATCGGCTCTGCTACTCGTACAGTTTGAGAGTTACTGGTAGAATAAGAAAATGTCAAACCAATGGGTATTTCTTTATGTTGAAAAAATGTAAGTACTGTCATTACTTATTGTGTGTGTGTGTGTGTGTGTGTGTGTGTTTAGTCACTAAGTTGTGCCTGACTCTTTGTGACCCCCATGGACTGTAGCCCGCCAGGCTCCTCTGTCCATGGGAGTTTCCAGGCAAGAACACTGGAGTGGGTTGTCCTTTCCTCCTCCAGGGGATCTTCTCCATCCAGGGACTGAACTCATGTCTCCTGCATTAGCAGGCAGATTCTTTACCGCTGGCTTTCCCTTTACCAGGGAAGCCACTTCTTTCCCCCCAGTTTATGAAATGGGCTTCCCTCATGGCTCAGTGGTAAAGAATCTTCCTGCCAACGCGGGGATGCAGGTTCAATCCTTAGGTCGGGAAGATGCCCTGGAGAAGGAAGAGACAACTCGTTCTAGCATTTTTGCCTGGGAAATCCCATGGACAGAGGAGCCTGGCGGGCTACAGTCCATGGGGTTGCAAAGAGTCAGACACGACTGAGTAACTAAAAACAACAAGCAAACAAAAACGTATGAATCAATATATGGTCACAATTTGGAAAATGTAAAACTGCTGAAGAAATAGAAACTGTTAATAGTTTTTGTAAAAGTTTTTATCTCATGCAAAAAAGTTGTATTAAATAACAAAATAATTTTGTGTCCCACTACACTTCTCAGATAACCAAATATATTTTAAATTATTTTAATGGCTTCATAATTCTCTATTCCAGGTATTTAAAACCTGGCTTATTTTTCTAATTTTATCCCATTAAAAAAAATAAATAATACTGAAAGCATCTCCCAGTGTACGTTCCCTTCAAGAAGGATCCACAGAAGTAGAAATTAGCTTTATAATTTTGCAAAAGCATTTCAGTGTTTGGACACACGCCAGAAAGTCACATACATGAGAACATCTCACTCACTTTAAAAGTTCCAGTTGCTCTTTTGGCATTCGAAGCCTGGCCTGAAAAATAAAACAGAGCAAAGCGGTTTCATTCCAAATCCTGCCTACTCAGGCGGAGTTATTTTTTCCTATTTGTGGAGGGGGAAGGAAATCACACGACCACCCTTGATAGACACACCTAGCCAGCAGGACCCACAGTCTCTTAAGACACCTACATCTTCCTGCAAAGAGTGATATTTAGAGGAGATGCAGAGACATCCAGCCCTGAGGCTTGTCCCTGTAAACAGTGAGGAGCATCCCCTTTCTACATGAGGAAGCTGGCTGCTGGAATCCATTAGCCATGACATCAGGAGGATCACAGATGCTTATCTAACACCGACAGGGTGTCTCAGAAGGACCGTCTTGTGTGTGAACAGGTGGTGCCCCAGCCAGGCTGACGATGCTACTGATGTTGAGGATGTGCACGGCCTCGGTGGAGGCAGTCCACACAGGGACAGCGGACCGAGGGTCTGCTCAGGCTGCCGTGCCCCAACCCTGGTACCCCCACCAGCTCCTCTGTGTGGGAGGCTCCACATGCCACTCAGGATCCCCCAGAAATGGCTGAAAAGCTAGCAGTTTAAACTGACAGAGGTGAATTCTCTCATGGGCCTGAAGGCCGAAAGTCCAAAGGCAGGCTGTGGGCAGGGCCGTACTTTGCTCTGAGGCTCCAGAGCTCTGTTTCTTGCCTCTTCCACCTTCTGGCGGCCCTGGGCTTCCTGGCTGGTGCAGCACCATCCAGGCCTCTGCCTCGTCCCCACGGGCCCTTCGCCCCCGGGTGTTTCTCCTCTGTGTCTCTCTTCTGAGGACACATCTCAGTGTGCTTGAGAGACCATCTGGGAGAGGCAGGACGACTTCATCTCAGGATCCCCAATTACGTCTACAGACTCTTTCTTCAAATAAAGGTCCCGTGGGCAGGTTCTGGGGGTTGGGCCATGAAATAGCTTCTCGGGGCTCACTTTCACCACAGGGACCATCCACGTGTTCTCTGACAAACGAGGCCCATCCTTTCAGCAGACAAGTCTGCTTCCATGTTTCAAAGACTCTGGCTTCCCATCAGTTTGCTGCCAAAATGGTTCAAGGGGCGAGGGACATCTTATCCACACCACTGTACACTGCACAGAAAACAATCACCTCACTTTTTTTCTCCTGCTGAGCATTTTAATTTCGTTTTTAAAATTTTTATTGGACTATCGTTGCTTTATGACGTTGTGTTAGTTTCTGCCATACAGCAAAGTGAATCAGCTACCCGTATACACGTATCTCCTCTTTTTTGGATTTCCTTCCCATTTAGGTCCCCACAGAGCATTGAGTAGACTTCCCTGTTCTATACAGTAGGTTCTCATTAGTGAGCAATTTAACTTATTACAGGCTCTCCTCGATATTTTTCTTTGTACAGAGATGTGGAGTTGGGAGCTGAAGCTGGGAGCTGATTTTTGGTAGGGATAAATTCTTATTTCCAGTGTTTCAGTTGCTGTTTGAATAGGTTTCCTTTCGCTAGGGGCAGTGTTTTGCATTTCTGTTACTTTTTTCTGTTTTACCCTTAAAAGAACATATAGAAAGTATGCCTTCACTAATTTGCTGATAAATGAATTTCAGAGTTCTTTGAAAGCTAACATTCTCCTAATTTTTAAAAGCATTTGCCTCATTCCCAAAAGGACTTCAGGTGGCTTCCACTTTACGAACAAACATAGAATAAAAAGTCATTGAACAAAAAGATGAGGCAATGAAAGTGAATAGAAAACAAGGACTGGAAAAGGACGAAAACGTGTGAAAGATGAGTGTGACTTCAATTCCTGGAGTTCTCAGCTGTGGCCCTACATCTGTTCCTAACATTGTAACAGCGGAATTGGGTGCGGGTGGGAGGGAATGGGGAAGACAAGAGTTGACAGCGGCCCACAGGGAAAAAAGAAAACCTCAAAGATGTGGCAGAGGCTGCTTTGCCTATGGCTGGTAATCCATCCCTTCCATGAGGCTCCTGTGATAAGAACGTGCTGGGTGTCTCCTAAGAACTTTCCCAGGGCTTCTTCCTGGCAGGTGGGCAGAGCCCCATGGAAGGTTAGGACAGCCATCCAAAGCCTTCATTAAGACTCTGCAGCAACTCCAACAAAGCACCTGCTGGCCAACCCTAAACATGCCCATTAAAGGAGGACCAGTGGGCATCTGCAGTCAGTTGAATGGGTGTAGAATTGGCAGCCTCCTGAGAAATGACAAGGTGAAGGAGAGAACGCAAAGGAACAGCTGTGGGCAGGGCCACAGCCTTGCTTCTTCTTGTTGTTTCATTGTTTTACCCTTAAAAATATGGAAGACTTATCAATTAAAAATAAATAAATATTTTTAAAAATATGGAAGCCTTCACAAATCTGCAAGTCGTCCTTGTATGGGGGCTGTGCTGATCTCTGCATTGTTCCAGTTTTTGTATATGAGCTGCCAAGCTGAGCGCTGTTTTGTTTTTCCAGGTAAGGTTGACTGAGATCCAAAACTTTATGTCTTAGAACGTGGCTCCGATACTTAGAGCTGGGACAGATTGGATGCAAGAGCTCACAAATGCCTCACATGGCCAGTACTTCTTCTTTTAGACAAAACTGTCAAAAGTTAGGGCTTCCCAGATGGTGCTAGTGGTAAAGAATCTGCCTGCCAATGCAGACGACAGAAGAGACGCGGATTGGATCCCTGGATCGGGAAGATCCCCTGGAGGAGGACATGGCAACCCACTCTTATATTCTTCTCTAATCCCGTGGACAGAGGAGCCTGGCGGGCTACAGTCCTTACGTCGTAGAGTCAGACAGAACTGAACAACTGAGCATGCATGCAAGTTATCTAATTTTAAACCCTGTAACTTCCAGGTGAATCCTGGAAGCTATCGGATTGGCCAAAAGTTCGTTCAGTTTTTTTCCTGTAAAATGGCTCTAGTAGTGTTTAGCTGTCTTTAACTTTGTCTTAAACAATTTTGTTAGGTTGTATTGTGACTGCTGACATATCAGTGTGCATTTTAAAAAAAATTATCAAATTGGTGAATTTTTGTGTGGCCATTTTAATATTGAAGACAGAAGGAAAAAGGAACAATTCTGGCATATTATGTTTGGCATAATATGCATATACCATTTTGGGCATATTTAATATATCAAGAAAGATAAAAATGCAACTGAAACACAAATATTTGCGGAGAAGCTGCTGTGAGTGATCGAACACGTCAAAAGTGGTTTGTGAAGTTTTGTGCTGGAGATTTCTGGCTGAACGATGCTCCATGTTCGGGTAGACCAGTTGACAGGGATTAAATCACGACATGAAGTGAGATTACTCAATGTTATATCATGTGGGAGATAGCCACCATACTCAAAATATCCAAATCAAGTGTTGAAAATCATTTGCACCAACTTGGTTATGTTAATTGCTTTGATGTTAGGGTTCCACATAAAGCCTTCTTGACCATACTTCCACCTGTGATTCTCTATTGAAACATAATGAAAATGGTCTGTTTTTAAAACAAATTGTGATGAACAATGAAAAGCTGAAGAGACTGTGGGGCAAGTGAAATGAACCACCACCAGCCACACCAAATGAATATGTACTGCTCTCAACTAGACCAACTGAAGTTAGTACTTAATAAATAGTGTCTAGAATCAGTCAACAGAAAGCCCATAATCTTCCATCATGATAATGCAAGACAGCATGTTTCTTTGATAACCAGGCAAAAACTATTGCAGCTTCGCTGGGAAGTTCTGATTCATCTGCTCTATTCACCAAACACTGCATCTTTGGATTTCCATTTATTGCAGTCTTTATAAAATTCTCTTAATGGAAAAAGTTTCAAAAACATTTTGGGAAAATGGAATTATGAAGTTGCCTGAAAAATGGCAAAAGATAGTGGAACAAAATGATGAATACATTCAATAAAGTTCTTGGTGAAAATGAAAAATGTGTCTTTTATTCTTACCTAAAAAATCAAAGGAACTTTTTGGCTAACCCAATACAATGATTGCAGATTGCACCTGCAGTTAGATCATTAAGCTTGCTGCTTTACATAGAGTTTTAGATCTAAACCAATTAAATATTTGGAGCAAGTAATTTGCAATCACTGGTCTTAAGCCCTTCATTGTGATGGTGAGTATATGGTCCACTGAGACTGTACTGTGTGTGACAGCTGAACTGTGTCCTTAGCGTAAGTAAACAGGACAGACCAATGGCCACGCACAGCAAAGCTGGAGTTTGTCTTTCATCTCTGGAATTTAGAGCTGTGTTGCTTTAGGCACACACAGAAATTCCCTCAATTGTTCTGATCCAGCATCTTGATCTATAAATAGATTCGCTCCCATTGGAGGATAAAGTGATACCTGTATTTAATGTACTTACAAATAACTTCTGGCGCATTATCCTCCCGTTCTCCATGGTGGGAGACTGGGGGGTGGGGCACATCTAACTTTCTGAAAAGCAATATTGGGACTTTCCTGGTGGTTCAGTGGTTAGGACTCCATGCTTCCACTGCAGGGGGCATGCGTTCGATCCCTTGTCAGGGAACTAAAATACTATATGCCTTGTGGCAAAAAAAAAAAAAAAAAGTGGTATTGATTAATTAAGATTCACTATTAAAAGGTCACCTAAAAATTGTGAATATCCTTCCTGTATCCTTCTTTTAGTTTATCCTAAGTAAAAAATCAAGAATGAGTGAAAAGATTCAGCAACAATGACATTTATATTGACAAGTTGAAAACAATTCGATTGTTGAGAAATAAGTATTTGTTGAATATATTATTTATTCATTGGAATATTAGTTAGCAACCAAATGCTGTTAAAAATAATATCTAAGGACTCCCCTGGTGGCTCAGTAGCCAAGACTCCATGCTCCCAGTGAGGGGGCCCTGGTTCTATCTCTGGTCAGGGAACTAGATCTTGCATGCTGCAACTGAGACCCAGCACAGCCAAATAAATAAATATTTTTTAAAACAATAATGTCTAAAGACAGGGGAACATCTTCAAATCTATTGTTAGTTGAATTTTAAAAAAGGCTGAGAAACAGCTTCTATTGCATGTAGCTTGGGATCTATAAAGAAGTCACATGGAAATGAGTCACAGATTCATATGGTTTGTAGCAGAACTTTCTTCTGTGTGAAAAACAGGTTAACCATTGGTTATTGATCATAGTAAAATGCTGATGCTGTTGTTTAGCTGCTAAGTCGAGTCTGCCTGTTTTGAGACCCCAAGCCTGCCAGATATCCTCTGTCCACGGGATTTTCCAGGTAATACTGGAGTGGGTTGCCATTTCCTTCTCCAGGGCATCTTCCCCAGCAGGGGACAGAACCTGTGTGTCCTGTATTGGAAGGCGGATTCTATACCATTGAGCCACCAGGGAGACCCAGTAAAATGCTACCCGCGTGAAAAATACCGGCTTTATATGCTCAGCCTTAGAAATTAAGGAGAAGGCACTGTCGAGTGTGCTGATCCACCTAAACCCATGAAGTGGAGAGGAAGGTGGCCTTTCAAAATGACAGCACTCTCATTCATTCCTTCATTGACTCATGCCAGTGTCTGTGGAGACTCCGTGTTCCGGGAACACGGGTGTCAGGCTTGCACAAGCTCTCTGCTCATTTCAACAAGTCCACGGTGAAGTAGAGGCAACACTTGATATACGGGGACTGTCACCAGTAGGCGGCTGGCCACAGAAGCCTCTCCCAGGTGACACGTGAGCTGGGCTGAAATGCCAGAGAGGAGTTACTCCTGCAAAGATCTGGGGCAGAATATCATAGGCAGAGGGAGTATATTAGTCAGGGTTCTTCAGAAAAACAGAGCAGGATGTGTGTATTTACACAGAGAGACTTACTTTAAGGAACTGGCTCATGTGATTGTGGAGGCTGGGAGTCTAACATCCGTGGGGCAGCCCAGCAGGTCCATGACTCAGAGGAGAGCTGATGTTGCAGCTCAGGTCTGAAGGCATCTGGAGGTGGAATGTCTTCCTTTTTAGGAGAACTTGGTCTTTTTCTCCTAAAACCTTCGACTGATTAGACAAGGCCCACCCACCATATGGAGGATAATCTGTTTTACTCAAAGTCTACCAATTTAAATGTTAAACTTACTTTAAATATACCTTCGGAGTAACATCTATACTAGTGTTTGACCAAACATCTGAGCACCATAGCCTAGCAAAAGTGGCCCATAAAATTAGGCATCACAATACAGTTGATCACGATTTGGCAATAATTGGAGGTCGCCATTGACCATGTCTCATCTGTTTTTCTGGTGATGAGCTCTCTCTGGCTCCTCCTGTGAACCTAGGGCCCTGGGCTTTGATGTGGGGACCTCGTGGTGTAGGAGTTATCTCGGGTTTCCACAGACCCACAAGGAGATGCCCTTCCATCTGGGACCTGATTCTCAGATTCTCAGTGTGGGCAAAAGGAGCAGCATCCTTGAACCTGTGGGTGCTTCCCGTGTGACCTGTGAACTCCCCAGGGAACGATCCTCACTAGGCTGGAAAGCTGCAGGGACCACACGAGCTCCATCTTCCCCTTTAGGGGCTCCTCATGACAAGCACCCTGAGATTCAGAAATTGCTGGATGAACCAGGAAACAGAGAATTTCAAAAGCCCCAAGGGAACTCAGGTCAAGTTTGCTGATGGGGTGAGTTCATTGATCTGTCCCTTCTTCCGACAGAGCAGTGGTTGACTTGATTGAAGCTCCTGTCTTTCTTCCCCTCTCTTGTCTTCAGAGGCCAAAGTGTAGGATGGACAAGGCTCCTCCTGGTGCACTGGAGAGCCAGGGCATGGACCAGAGAGCAAACACCAGTGTCCGGTCTATTCTCCTCTAGCTAGCTCCAGGACCAACGTGAAGCCATTCCGTCCAGGGCTCCAGGCAGGGGTTAACTGAAGTGCTATCTGCCAGAGCTTCCCTTGGGGTGCCAGCTTAGTTTGTTTGGGTTGCACCAGAACACCAGAGACTGTTCAGCTTGTGAAGAACAGTTGATTTCTCACAGTTCTGGAGCTGCAATTTCACGATCAAGACACCAGCAGAGCTGGGGTCTCTCTTTTTCGTTGTATTGATTCATTCATTCATTTGACTACACTGGGTCTTCACTGCTGTGCACAGGTCTTTAGCTGCGGCAAAGGGGAGCTACTCTGCACGGTGGTGGGTGGGCTTCTCATGGCGCTGGCTCCTCTTGTTACGGAGTGCAGGCTCTAGGCTCACGGGCTTCAGTAGTTGTGGGGCACGGGCTTAGTTGCTCCTTGGCATGTGGAATCCTCCCAGACCAGGGATCAAACCCCTGTCCCCTGCATTGGCAGGTGGATTTTTAACCACTGGACCACCAGGGAAGCCCTGGGTTCTCTTTCTTTATAGTACTAATCCCAGTCAGGGGGCTCCACCCTTATGACCTAATAACTTCCCAAAGGACCCACCTCCTAATACCTGGGGTTTGTTGTTGTTGGTTAGCTGCTAAGTCACGCCCAACTCTTTTTTGACCCTCACGGACTGTAGGTCGCCAGCTCCTCTGTCCACACAATTCTCCAAGCAAAAATACTAGAGTGGGTTGCCACTTCCTTTTCAGGGGATCTTCCTGACCCAGAGATCGAACCTGAGTCTCCTGCATTGGTGGGTGAATTCTTTACCACTAAGCCAATAGGGAAGCCTTAATACTTGGATTGCCGCTGCTACTGCTGCTAAGTCACTTCAGTCATGTCTGACTCTATGCGACCCCATAGATGGCAGCCCACCAGGCTCCCCCATCCCTGGGATTCTCCAGGCAAGAACACTGGAGTGGGTTGCTATTTCCTTCTCCAATGCCTTGGATTAGGTTTCAACATATGAATTTTGGAGGTGACACAGCAATCAGTCTATGACATTCTAACTCTTGCCCCCAAATTAATGTTCCTACATGCAAAATACATCCTTTTATCCCAACAGACCCCAAAGCCTTCATTCATTCCAGCATCAACTTATGTCTGAAGTTCAATGCCTCAACTAAATATCATCGAAGTCAGATACGGATGAGACCCCACATACAATCCATCCAAAGCAACCTCCCCTCCAGCTAAGATGCTGTGAAATCAAACAAATTGTGTACTTTCAAAATACAGTAGTGGGATCAGCATACTATAGACATTCCCATCGCAAATGGGAGAAACTGGGAAGCAGAAAAATTGATGAATCAGAAACATCCAATCTGTGGCAGGAGTTTACAGGGATTGGAGACTGTGGAGGATTTTTAGAGTCTCTTAGTCACAAAACCGGAGAAGGAAATGGCAACACACTCCAGTACTCTTGGCCTGGCAAATCCCATGGGCGGAGGGGCCTGGTAGGCTTCAGTCCATGGGGTCCTAAAGAGTTGGACACGACTGAGCGACTTCACTTTCACTTTTCACTTTCATTCAATGGAGAAGGAAATGGCAACCCACTCCAGTGTTCTTGCCTGGAGAATCCCAGGGACAGGGGAGCCTGGTGGGCTGCCGTCTATGGGGTTGCACAGAGTCAGACATGACTGAAGCGACTTAGCAGCAGCAGCAGTCATAAAACCACTTAGTAGATCTCCAGTCCCAACATTATTTATTTTTTTTTTTAAAATTATTGGAGTACAGATGATTTACAATGCTATGTTAGTTTCTGGAGTACAGCAAAGTGAAGCAGTTATACATATCCATGCATGCTAAGTCACTTCAGTTGAGACCCTATGGACTGTAGCCCACCAGCCTCCTCTGTCCATGGGATTCTCCAGGCAAGAATACTGGAGTGGGTTGCCATGTCCTCCTCAAGGGGATTGTTCTGACCCAGGGATCGAACCAGAGTCTCTTACACCTCCTGCATTGGCAGGTGGATTCTTTACCACTCAGTCAGTTCAGTCGCTCAGTTGTGTACGACTCTTTGCAACCCCATGGACTGCAGCACGCCAGGCTTCACTGTCCATTAGCAACTCACAGAGCTTGTTCAAACTCAAGTCCATCAAGTTGGTGATACCATCCAACAATCTCATCCTGTCGTCCCCTTCTCCTCCTGTCTTCAATCTTTCCCAGCATCAGGGTCTTCAAATGAGTCAGTTCTTCACATCAGGTGGCCAAAGTATTGGAGTTTTAGCTTCAGCATCAGTCCTTCCAATGAATATTCAGGACTGATTCTTTTAGGATGGACTGGTTGGATCTCCTTGCAGTCCAAGGGACTCTCAAGAGTCTTCTCCAACACCACGGTTCAAAAGCATCAATTCTTTGGTGCTCAGCTTTCTTTATAGTCCAACTCTCACATCGATACATGACTACTGGAAAAACCATGGCCTTGACTAGATGGAACTTCATTGGCAAAGCAATGTCTCTGTTTTTTAAAATGCTGTCTAGGTTGGTCATAACTTTCTTCCAAGGAGCAAGCGTCTTTTAATTTCATGGCTGCAACCACCATCTGCAGTGATTTTGGAGCCCAGAAAAATTAAGTCTCTCACTGTTTCCATTGTTTCTCCATCTATTTGCCATGAAGAGGTGGAACCAGATGCATGATCTCAGTTTTCCGAATGTTGAGTTTTAACCCAGCTTTTTCACTCTCCTCTTTCACTTTCATCAAAAGGCTCCTTAGTTCTTCTTTGCTTTCTGCCATAAGGGTGGTGTCATCTGCATATCTGAGGTTATTGATATTTCTCCAGGCAATCTTGATTTCAGCTTGTGCTTCTTCCATCCCAGCATTTCTCATGATGTACTCTGCATATAAGTTAAATAAGCAGGATGACAATATACAGCCTTGATGTACTCGTTTCCTGATTTGGAACCAGTTTGTTGTTCCAAGTCCAGTTCTGTTGCTTCTTGACCCGCATACAGGTTTCTCAGGAAGCAGGTCAGGTAGTCTGGTATTCCCATCAATTGAAGAGTTTTCCAGTTTGTTGTGATCTACAGAGTCAAAGGCTTTGGCATAGTCAATAAAGCAGAAGTAGATGTTTTTCTGGAACTCTCTTGGTTTTTCAATGATCCAGTGGCTGCTGGCAATTTGATCTCTGGTTCCTGTGCCTTTTCTAAATCCAGCCTGAACACCTATTAGATGTTCTATTAGATAGTCACATGCAAAACCAATATAACACATGTCTAGTTGGACTCTCTTTGTAGCACATTAGATTTTAAATGAGTAACAGACAAAATGATTTAAGGAAACATCACCTGGTAATTGTAAAGCCGTGAACCATATTCTGCAATTACAGCATAAATTTGTCTAGATTTCTGAGGAAACGCTTTCTCTTTAAGCTTCATGTGATTTATAAATCCTGTTAAAGAAAAGATCAACTTCGATTAAAGAGTTTATCTGGAAATACTTATATTTTACATTGATGAAACAATTTATATTTTCAGGCAGCACAAGAAAAAAATAAAATTCCTTCTCTGTGTCCATTCAGGCCTTCTCCCTCCCTCCTTGATGTATGGTGTGCATGCACATTACACATTAATCAGAGTGCCTCAAAAATGGGGATGAACTTTATATAAATATCAGTATGTCATTTTAACATATGAGCCTTTGTCTCAAAAATGTATATGACTGTGCCTTCAACTTCTAACACATGGAACAGGTCTCAGAGCTTCTAAGAGTCTGTCTCGTGGGATACAATCCTCAGTTTAGCTTGGATAAAATTCCTCTTTTTTCTTAACTTGATTGTTAGTTGAATTGTTGTTGACAACATATATTAATAGAAATTCCTCTAAGGAGGGAAGCTATAGCAAGTTACTTTTTTTTTTTTTCATTTTTCATTGTGTTGGGTCTTCGGTGCTGTGGGGAATTTTCTCTAGTTGAGACCAAGGGGGCTCCTGTCCATTTGCAGTGCTCAGGCTTCTCGCCGCAGTGACTCCTGTTGTTGTAGAGCACAGGCTCTACGGTGCACACGCTTCAGTAGTTGAGGCTCACAGGCTTAGCTGCTCCTCGGCATGTGGGATCTTCCCGGACCAGGGATCAAACCCTTGTCCCCTGCATTGGCAGGCAGATTGTTTATCACTGGACCATCAGGGAAGTCCTATGTCAGGATCTTGAGGGACAATAATTTTCAATGGCAGCAAAAGGTGCTCAAAAAATTGTTTCTCCATTGAAACAATCATCAGCTGGCAAAGACTATCAAGATCAACTTTATTGGAATTCCAAAACCTAATCACAAGCTTGCATCAACCAGAGGACTGAAGGAAAGGGCAGATTATTTTTGGCAAGAGAGCAGTGTGGCATTATCACTCACTTGCATACTATCTCCCAGAATGGTGGCAGTGGCTTTGTGGGTGGCAGCCAATATTTCTGATGCAGCTTGCTTGTGCCAGGGATCTAACACAGACCTTATTCTTCAACTACTTTGACTCTATGTGCTTATCTGCCTGGTGTTGCCCTGATTGTCTAGTGCAGAGGCCAATCTTTGTTTCCATCCACTCCCATGCACTAGAAAAATCTTCTGGGAGGGTATAATGACTGTTGAAAGAATTAAAGACATAAACTGGCCATGACCATCTGAGCAAGGGACTGTGAATGGAGAAAGTGGCAGACAGATCCAACATCATGGGAGAGAGAAGGCAGAGGATGAAGGCTCATGTGGGAACAAGGGCTTGGAAGGGAAGGGAGAGTGCGGTATGCGTGTCCAGGACTGGACACATGCTCAAGAAAGATCCCAGAGAAGACCCCAGGCTTACACCTTAGGTGGATCTGTGGGCTGCATGCAAACAGGAGGTGAAGATTATGACAGAGTTGTGGGTGGCCCAGTTTGGCCTTGAAATAATGTCCCAGCTTAGAGCCAAACAGCCCGGACTGGGAGAATGGTTCTCACATCCTTGCTCTTTCTTTCTTATTCATTGATCCTAGGAAACCTGTCAGGACATTGGTTGACCACTGTGATATCAGAAAAGTGACCATCACTAAACAAACAAATGACTACAGCCCTCAACAAGTAATAAAGCAACCTTTGGAAAAGGGGAAATGCCAATTCCTAGAGTTACTGCATTATGAAACTGAAATGTCTGGTTTACAACACAAAATTACAAAGCATACAAAGAAAAGTACAGCTCATTAAAGGGAAAAAAATTTGACTGACATCTCTGAGGAAGCTCAAACTTTGAACTCACTGAACAAAAACTTTACAAATCAACTGTCTTAAATATGCTCGAAAACTAAAGGAAACCATAGAAAAGAAGTAAAGAAAACCAAAGAAATGAAGTATGAATGAAATGAGAATATCAATTGAAAAATTACAAAAGGAAACAAGTTCTGGAGATGTAAAGTACAATAGCTGAAATGAAAAAATTCACTAAATAGGCTCAACAGCAGATGTTAGCGGGCAACAGAGAGATTCAGTGAACTCAAAAATAGAACAACTGAGATTATCAAGTGTGATGAGAAACAGGAGAATTGCAAATCCAGAGCTAGGCCTATACATCTAGGGCTGACTGAATTTTTTGACAAGGGTAACAAGACCATTCAATGGGGAAAAATATCTTTCCAACAAATGATGCTGAGACAACAAGATATCCATTTGCTAAAAAATGAATTTGGTTCATTTTTAATTCATTTGCTAAAAAATGAAATTTAAAAATTCATATTATATATAAAAAGTAACTCAAAATGGATCGATTAGCTAAACATAACAGTAAAAATCATAAAGTTCTCAGAAAAAACACGGGGGTAAGCTGTCATGACCTAGAATTTAGTAATGGATTCTTAGATATGACATCATTAAAACTGAAACCTTTTATGCATCAAAGGACATTACTTAAAAAGTGAAAGGACAATCTATTGAATGAAGGGAAATATTATGTATCTGAGAAGAGTCTAGTATCCAGAATATATTTTTAAAAAACTCTTACAAGTCAACAACAAAAAGACAAAACCCCAATTAAATGGGCAAAAGATTAGAAGAAATTTTCTCCAAAGAAGAGGTATAAATGGCAAACAAGTATGTAAAAAGTTGCTCAATATTAGTTTATATCATTCATTGGTGGTGGTGGTGATTTAGTCACTAACTCATGTCCGACTCTTGCAACCCCATGGACTGTAGCCTGCCAGGCTCCTCTGTCCACAGAATTTCCCTGGCAAGAATACTGGAGTGGGTTGCTATGTCCTTCTCTAGATACCAGTCATTAGGGAAATATAAAGTACAGAATAAAAAATACAAAATCCCAGTGAGACAGCACTTCACATCCACCAGGATGGCTACAGTTGTGAAAAAAGAATGGCAAGTGTTGGTGAGGATGTGGGAAAACTAGAACCATCACACACTGCTAGTGGGAAAGTAACATGGTGCAGTTTTTCCGAAAAACAGTGGCAATTCCTCCTTAGCAATTTACTAGTAGGTGCATAACCCATAGAATTGAAAACAGGTATTCAAACAAAGGAGCAGTGGCTGCGATGGCGCAGGAGCGGCCAAGAGGAACTACTCCACGTCCAAGGTCAGGGGCAGCAGCTGCGCTTTGCTGGAGCAGCCGTGAAGATATACTCCACACTCAAGGTAAGAGAAACCCAAGTAAGACGGTAGGTACTGAGAGACGACATCAGAGGGAAGACAGACTGAAACCATAATCACAGACAACTAGCCAATCTGATCACACAGACCACAGCCTTGTCTAACTCATTGAAACTAAGCCATGCTGTGTGGGGCCACCCAAGACAGATGGGTCATGGTAGAGAGGTCTGACAGAATGTGGTCCACTGGAAAAGGGAATGGCAAACCACTTCAGTATTCTTGCCTTGAGAACCCCATGAACAGTATGAAAAGGCAAAAAGATACGACACTGAAAGATGAACTTCCCAGGTCAGTAGGTGCCCAATATGCTACTGGAGATCAGTAGAGAAATAACTCCAGAAAGAATGAAGGGATGGAGACAAAGCAAAAACAATACCCAGCTGTGGATGCAACTGGTGATGGAAGCAAGGTCCAATGCTGTAAAGAGCAATATTGCATAGGAACCTGGAATGTTAGGTCCATGAATCAAGGCAAATTGGAAGTGGTCAAACAGGAGATGGCAAGAGTGAACATTGACATTCTAGAAATCAGTGAACTAAAATGGACCGGAATGGGTGAATTTAACTCAGATGACCATTATATCTAACACTTTGGGCAAGAATCCCTTAGAAGAAACGGAGTAGACATCATAGTCAACAAAAGAGTCTGAAATGCAGTACTTGGATGCAATCTCATAAATGACAGAATGATCTCTGTTCGTTTCCAAGGCAAACCATTCAATATCACGGTAATCCAAGTCTATGCCCCAACCAGTAATGCTGAAGAAGCTGAAGTTGAATGGTTCTATGAAGACCTACAAGCCTTTCTAAAATAACAACCCCCAAAAATGTCCTTCTCATTATAGGGGACTGGAATACAAAAGTAGGGAGTCAAGAAACACCTGGAGTAACAGGCAAATTTGGCCTTGGAGTACAGAATGAAGCAGGGCAAAGGTTAATAGAGTTTGGCCAAGAGAATGCACTGGTCATAGCAAACACCGTCTTCCAACAACACGAGAGAAGACTCTACACATGGGCATCACCAGATGGTCAACACTGAAATCAGATTGATTATATTTTTTGCAGCCAAAAATGGAGAAGCTCTATACAGCCAGCAAAAATAAGACTGGGAGCTGACTGTGGCTCAGATCACGAACTCCTTATTGCCAAATTCAGACTGATATTGAAGAAAGTGGGGAAAACCACTAGACTATTCAGGTATGACCTAAATCAAATCCCTTATGACTATACAGTGGAAGTGAGAAATAGATTTAAGGAACTAGACCTGATAGAGTGACTGATGAACTATGGAGTGAGGTTCGTGACATTGTACAGGAGACAGGAATCAAGAACATCCCCAAGAAAAAGAAATGCAAAAAAGCAAAATGGCTGTCTGAGGAGGCCTTACAAATAGCTGTGAAAAGAAGAGAAGTGAAAAGCAAAGGAAAAAAGGAAAGATATATCCATTTGAATGTAGAGTTCCAAAGAATAGCAAGAAGAAATAAGAAAGCCTCCCTCAGTGATCAATGCAAAGAAATAGAGGAAAACAATAGAACGGGAAAGACTAGAGATCTTGTCAAGAAAATTAAGAGATACCAAGGGAACATTTCATGCAAAGATAGGCTCAATAAAGGACAGAAATGGTATGGACCTTACAGAAGCAGAAGATATTAAGAAGAGGTGGCAAGAATACACAGAACTGTACAAAAAGATCTTCACAACTCAGATAATCACGATGCTGTGATCACTCACCTAGAGCCAGACATCCTAGAATGTGAAGTCAAGTGGGCCTTAGAAAGCATCACTACAAACAAAGCTAGTGGAGGTGATGGAATTCCAGTTGAGCTATTACAAATCCTGAACGATGATGCTGTGAAAGTGCTGCACTCAATATCCCAGCAAATTTGGACAACTCAGTAGTGGCCACAGGACTGGAAAAGATCAGTTTTCATTCCAATCCCAAAGAAAGGCAACGCCAAAGAATGCTCAAACTACTGCACAATTGCACTCATCTCACACGCTAGTAAAGCAATGCTCAAAATTCTCCAACATAGGCTTCAGCAATACGTAAATGGTGAACTTCCAGATGTTCAAGCTGGATTTAGAAAAGGCAGAGGAACCAGAGATCAAATTGCCAACATCTGTTCAATCATCAAAAAAGCAAGAGAGTTCCAGAAAAACATTTACTTCTGCTTTATTGACTATGCCAAAGTCTTTGACAGTGTGGATCACAATAAACTGTGGAAAATTCTGAAAGAGATGGGAATACCAGACCACCTGACCTGCCTCTTGAGAAGCCTGTATGCAAGTCAGGAAGCAACGATTAGAACTGGACACGGAACAACAGACATGTTCCAAATAGGAAAAGGAGTACATCTAGGCTGTATATTGTCACCCTGCTTATTTAACTTATATGCAGAGCACATCATGAGAAACACTGGGCTGGATGAAGCACAAGCTGGAATCAAGATTGCCAGGAGAAATATCAATAACCTCAGATATGGAGATGACACCATCCTTATGGCAGAAAGTGAAGAAGAACTAAAGAGCCTCTGGATGAAAGTGAAAGAGGAGAGTGAAAAAGTTGGCTTAAAGCTCAACATTCAGAAAACGAAGATCATGGCATCTGGTCCCGTCACTTCATGGCAAATAGATGGGGAAACCATAGAAACAGTGGCTGACTTTATTTTTGGAGGCTCCAAAATCACTGCAGATGGTGGCTGCAGCCATGAAATTAAAAGACGCTTACTCCTTGGAAGGAAAGTTATGACCAACCTAGACAGCATATTAAAAAAGCAGAGACATCACTTTGCCAACAAAGGTCCATCTAGTCAAGGCTATGGTTTTTCCAGTGGTCATGTATAGATGTGAGAGTTGTACTATAAAGAAAGCTGAGCACTGAAGAATTGATGCTTTTGAACTGTGGTATTGGAGAAGACTCTTGAGAGTCCCTTGGACTGCAAGGAGATCCAACCAGTCCATCCTAAAGGAGATCAGTCCTGAATATTCATTGGAAGGACTGATGCTGAGGCTGAAACTCCAATACTTTGGCCACATGATGCGAAGAGCTGACTCATTTGTAAAGACCCTAATGCTGGGAAATATTGAGGGCAGGAGGAGATTGTTGGATGGTATCACCACCTTGATGGACATGAGTTTGGGTGGACTCTGGCAGTTGGTGATGGACAGGGAGGCCTGGCGTGCTGTGGTTCATGGGGTTGCAAAGAGTCGCATACAACAGAGCGACTAAACTGACTGAAACAAATACGTGTACACACATGTTCTATACACAACACCCAAAGGGTGGACACACTGGATGTTCATCCATAGCTGAATGGATAAACAAACTGTGGTCTATCCATACATTGCAATGTTATTCAGCTACAAAAAGGAATGATCCATCTACAATAGGGATGAGCCTCAAGAACATGAGCTTAGTGAAAGAAGCCCAACGAAAATGGCCATACATGGTATGATTCCATTTATATGACACATTCAGAACACGTGTGTCCTTAGAAATAGAAAGCATATTATTGGTGGTTGTTGCCAGAGGGTGGGGGTGGGGTGGGGCTGCGGATTGACTAAGAGTGTGGGATTTCTTTTGGCATTGATGAAAATATTTTGGAAATAGAAGTAGTACTTGCACAACATTGTGAATGCACTAAATTCCACTGAGTTGTTCATGTCAAAATGGTTCGTTTTATATTATGTGGATTTCACCCTAGCAAATAAAAATGGATGCAAGTTCAGTTTAATTCCATTGAAATCATTAACACGTCAGTGGTGGCTAAAAAGGATCTGGCACTTTTGTGGGCAAATGAGTAACCTTACAGTGAAAGTGAAAAGTGAAAGTGAAGTCGCTCAGTCGTGTCCGACTCTTTGTGATCCCATGGACTGTAGCCTACCAGGCTCCTCCGTCCATGGGATTCTCCAGGCAAGAGTACTGGAGTGGGGTGCCATTGCCTTCTCCAGGGGATCTTCCCAACCCAGGGATCGAACCTGAGTGGGGAAAGACAAAGAAGCAGTTTGTACGCACTAAGAAGATGTATATATTTCAATCTTAAAAGATGTCAAAGCAGAGACTTTGCTGGCAGGCCGGTGGTTAAAACCTCCCCTTCCAATGAAGGGATTGCAGATTCAGTCCCTGGTTGGAAAATAAGATCCCACATGCCTCTCAACCAAAAAAAAAAAAAAAAAAAAAGTAAAACAGAAGCAATATTGTAACAAATTCAATAAAGACTTTAAAAATGGTCCACATCAACAAAAATCATCAAAAGAAAAATGTCTAAGGGATATAGGGCATTCGTTTCCAAAATAAGGAAAATTCTGAGCACAAACAATTCTACTGTTCACAGGGCGTGTTCCTGACACAGGCAGGGCGGTGGAGCCTCAGAAGAGCAGGCGTGCGTCACTGGACACAGGGCTGGGGTAGGGCTGTGGGAAGTCTCAAGGGCAGAGGGCTCGTGAGTCAGGAGCCAGCAACAGCCACGGGGTCGGGGGAGGGCTGCTGAAGCTCACAGGCTGAAATCAGCAGAGGTGAAGACCAGACAGATGGAAGCAACAGAGCCAGACAGCGTGCAGTTCTCAGTAGAACTGGAAACTTCAAGATGAAGTTTAGAGGTCTGCTGAGATGGGATGGGTGCTCAGGGCACTAAGATGCAGCTGACGGAAGGCTGGCACAGACTTCAGAGAGCCCTCAGTCCAGGTATCCACGTGCAAGCCCAACTGAACAGCCCCCGTTGCTGCGTAAAACGGCATTTTGTGGCGATAGCTGGGTGAAACTCTGACTTCCCTGGACACTCTGCAATTCAAGGTGTCCGCGTACCACAGAACAATTCCTCATTGTACTAGGATTCATGGTGTGTGATATTTACAGCCAGAAAATGGCAAAGCATGTGTTCTAGCATTTCTTCAAGAACCCCATGATGAGTCAGTCTCTGGTTGTCAAAATCCTTCAAGATAAGTCGCCCAGATTTAGAAAAGATCAATTCTATGTGTTTGCAATAAAAATATCAAGGATTCCTAACTTCAAAGCAACTTCTCTTATTTTGAACCATGATTAGTAACAGGGAAGAAAAAAATCTGACTCCATATTGGATCTGTTTCTTTTACTTTAATCATTGCTTCCCACGGCTTTTGTCCATTAAAAAGATATTGTCTATACATAATGGCTTGCCTTGGGGAACCCTTCCCTACTGCATGAATGTTAAACTAAAGTGTCTTTGTTCAGCTCACTGGGAGACATTCTGACCCTGCCCACTTGTGAATGACAGCAGGAAAAAGAAATGAATGCATCCCTTCCCTGAGGATGGCCAAACCAGGAGGTATTTTGCAACACTTATGGCCTTTTGATTTCCCAGATGGCTCAGATGGTAAAGAATTTGCCTTTAAAGCAGGAGTAATGGTAGTGTTAGTCGCTCAGTAGTGTTAGTCGCTCAGTTGTGTTCAACTCTTTGCAACCCCATGGACTGTGGCCTACGGGTCTCCTCTGTCCATGGGATTCTCCAGGCACGAATACTGGAGTAGACTGCAATGCAGGAGACCTGGATTCAATCCCTGGGTTGGGAAGATCCCCTGGAGAAAGAAGGGATTGGCAACCCATCCAGTATTCTTGCCTGGAGAATTCTATGGACAGAGGAACCTGGTGGGCTACAGTCCATGGGGTCTCAGAGTCGGACACGACTGAGTGACTAACACTACCACTACTACTACTACTCGGCACTGCAGGACTGAGTGACTTACACTTTCGCTTCATGGTCTTTTTACTTTACTTCCTTTCCTCCTCCTCCTCCTCTGTTTTGTAAAAGAAACTGGCATCCAGACCCCATAACATAGTACTCCAGGACTCTCATCCACCATCTTCTCGGATGCCCAGCTTTCTGAATGAAGTCTCTGTTTCTTGCCTTGATACCCTGCCTCCCGATTTATCGACCTGTTCTTGTCAAACAGAACGAGCTTAGATCTGGTAACAACTCTAAGAGAAATAAAGTTCTCACTAAGTTTTCAACAAAGAAACCCAGATCACTTTTACAAGAGAACCTGAGTGCTGCAACCACTGAGCCCACAAGCCACAAGGAAGACCCTGCATGACGCAATGAAGACTCTTCATGCCGCAACTAAGATCTGATGCTGCCAAACAGATTCATAAATAAATATTGAGCGGGGGGAAGGAATGGTTCAAGAGCATTCAGTCACTTCCAGGTTTCTGGGGCATTTATTGCAAATGTGAGTCATTCCCCTGCCAGCTCTCTCATCACACACACACCCTGTGAAATGGCTTCAAGGATCGTTGCTTAGTAAGACTCACCTAGAAGAAGTAAGGTCAGTATAAACACCATACCCATGACAGCCTTCCATGATCGAGTTAACCTAAAAAGAAGAAAAATAACAGCAAAAAGAATTTAGCAATACACCACTCTTAACCTTTAATTTGAACTTTAACCTCTACAACCAAGTCAACAGACATGACTAGGCTGAGCATGTGAGTTAATTTAGTTCCTAATCCACTGTGAAACTGAGTGAAAACAGTACTCAGAGTGGTATATATACATATTCACACATATATACACCATACACAGCCCTCTCTTTCACACATATTACTGCCCTGTTGTTGCAGGTTTTTATGCCTACAAATGCTTATGAAGAAGAAAGCAAAGGAGGTTATCCTAGAGGTCTGCAATGTATCATCAGTCCAGAAGAAAAAAGAAAAAAAGAGTCTGGACTGAGTCCACGAGGCTCCTCTGTCTATGGAATTCTCCAGGCAAGAATACTGAAATGGGTTGCCATTTCCTACTCCAGGGGATCTTCCCCGCCCAGGGATCGAAACTGTGTCTCCTGCTCTGGCAGGCTGATTATTTACCGCTGAGCCAGCTGGGAAGTCCAAAGAACTATGTCAATGAACACAAAATTCTGATAAAATTCTCTAAAGCAATCCTAACCCTTTCCCTCACTTTTTATTGAAATATAACATACATAAAGAAAAAAGCACAGATCATGGCACAGCTCAGTGGATCCAAAGGCCAACTCCACCCTCCCACTGGCAACCAGTGGGACAAGAGCTTTTGTAGACAGGAGGCGGCTCCATGCAGAAACAGCACAGTCAGCTCCCACAGCTGTCTTCAGATTGGTCACGGATGGTCTGACCAGCATCATCCTGATTCTTTTAGGTACAGTTAATCTTCAATTTCAGGGTCCATTTTTCCCCATGTCTTTGAGGTCAGTTCTCAGAATTTCGGCAGTTTAAGTTGTGGGTTCACCTTGGAAAGTCTGGTCATTATGCAGTTAACTCCTTCTATCTGAGGTTTCAATATCTATAAGACAGCTCACACGATATGGCTCAGAATATTAGGAACTAAAAGGTCCTTGACTATGCTTAATGACTACATTATTATTATCTGGTCTCCTTCATTTTCCTTTGTTTCTGTATTTCTCATTTCCCTGATTAAACTTATTCTTTGACTCAAGTTTTCCACAGACAAAAGGCAGGTGGAGGACAAGGGGCGTTGGGACAAGCACCATGGGGTCCTGCTCTGTTGGGCCAGAAATTGCTGGGTTTGTGCATATCCGGTCTCAGCAGATCTTTCCAAAGAGTTTCACAAAGTGATTGCAGTGACCTTTCCACATCCAACTTTAAAGATTTTTTTTTTAAAGGAGAAAAAAAAAAAAAAGAAAATGGCTAAAATAGACTAATCTCACTGAAACAGAAGGCTAGGAGCTTTGGGACAAAGTACTCTAAGACAGCAAATTGAAATTTCTATTTAAAACATATAAAAACCAGTTGATGATGAGTCATTCATTAATTACAGAAGGCACCTTGATGTAGCAGGAGAAGCACTGAGTCACAGCTCAGAAAAGGGGGTGAAGCTGTCACCGACTGTGCTGGTCACACAGTGAGGCCAGACCATACAGAAAGGTGGAGTTTGGAGCAGAGAAAGTTTTATTGCATGGTGGGGGGCAAATTTTGTTAGGAAGTATCATTACGAACAAAGCTAGTGGAGGTGATGGAATTCCAGTTGAGCTATTTCATATCCTGAAAGATGATGCTGTGAAAGTGCTGTACTCAATATGCCAGCACATTTGAACAACTCAGCAGTGGCCACAGGACTGGAAAAGGTCAGTTTTCATTCCAATCCCAAAGAAAGGCAATGCCAAAGAATTCTCAAACTTCCGCACAACTGCACTCATCTCACACGCTAGTAAAGTGATGCTTAAAATTCTCCAAGCTGGGCTTCAGCAATACGTGAACTTTGAACTTCCAGATGTTCAAGCTGGTTTTAGAAAAGGCAGAGGAACCAGAGATCAAATTGCCAACATCCACTGGATCAACGAAAAAAGCAAGAGAGTTCCAGAAAAACATCTATTTCTGCTTTACTGACTATGCCAAAGCCTTTGATTGTGTGGATCACAATAAACTGTAGAAAATTCTGAAAGAGATGGGAATACCAGACCACATGATCTGCCTCTTGAGAAATTTGTATGCAGGTCAGGAAGCAACAGTTAGAACTGGACATGGAACAACAGACTGGTTCCAAATAGGAAAAGGAGTTCGTCAAGGCTGTATATTGTCACCCTGTTTATTTAACTTATATGCAGAGTACATCATGAGAAATTCTGGGCTGGAGGAAGCACAAGCTGGAATCAAGATTGCCAGGAGAAATATCAATAACCTCAGATATGTAGATGATATCACCCTTATGGCAGAAAGTGAAGAAGAACTAAAGAGCCTCTTGATGAAGGTGAAAGAGGAGTGAAAAAGTTGGCTTAAAGCTCAACATTCAGAAAACAAAGATCATGGCATCTGGTCCCATCACTTCATGGCAAATGGATGGGGAAACAGTGGAAACAGTGACAGACTTTCTTTTTAGGGGCTCCAAAATCACTGCAGATGGTGATTGCAACCATGAAATTAACAGACGCTTACTCCTTGGAAGGAAAGTTATGACCAACCTAGATAGCATTTTAAAAAGCAGAGACGTTACTTTGTCAACAAAGGTCCATCTAGTCAAGGCTATGGTTTTTCCAGTGGTCATGTGTGGATGTTAGAGTTGGACTGTGAAGAAAGCTGAGCGCTGAAGAATTGAAGCTTTTGAATTGTGGTGTTGGAGAAGACTCTTGAGAGTCCCTTGGACTGCAAGGAGATCCAACCAGTCCATCCTAAAGGAGATCAGTCATGGATGTTCATTAGAAGGACTGATGTTGAAGCTAAAACTCCAATACTTTGGCCACCTGATGTGAAGAGCTGACTCATTTGAAAAGACCCTGATCCTGGGAAAGATTGAGGGTAGGAGGAGAAGGGGACGACAGAGGATAAGATGGTTGGATGGCATCACCGACTCAATGGACATGGGTTTGGGTGGACTCCAGGAGTTGGTGATGGACAGGGAGGCCTGGTGTGCTGTGGTTCATGGGGTCACAAAGAGTCGGACATGACTGAGTGACTGAACTGAAGCACAAGCCACCTAATTTCACCCAGTACAGAATCTCTAAGTAGCTCATCCACTTACAGAAAGCAATAGTGCCCATTGTCTGTCCAATGTGTTATTGTTATTGTTGTTCAGTCGCTAAGTTGTGTCTGACTCTGTGACTCCATGAACTGCAGCACGCCAGGATTTCCTGTCCTTCTTCATCTCCCAGAGTTTGCTCAAACTCATGTCCATTGAGTCAGTGATGCCATCCAACCATCTCATCCTCTGTTGTTCCCTTCTTCTCCTGCCTTCAATCTTTCCCAGCATCAGGGTCTTTTCCAATGAGTTGGCTCCTCACATCACATCAGGTAGGCAAAGTATTGGAGCTTCAGCTTCAGCATCAGTCCCTCCAATGAATATTCAGGGTTGATTTCTTTTAGGATTGAGTAGTCTGATCTTGCAGTCCAAGGGGCTCTCAAGAGACTTCTCCAGCACCACAGTTTGAAAACACCAATTCTTCAGCACTTGGCCTTCTCTATGGTCCAACACTCACATCTGTACATGACTAGTGGAAAAATCATAGTGTTGAGTCCTGTCCCCCAGGCCATAGCTGGGAGGCTTTGCACCAAAACCACAGAAGCAGAGCCCAGAATCAAGGTCACCTCTGAAGCTGACTAAGCCCCTTTGTAACCGTTGCCAAAAGCCCCCTAATAATCACTAACAAGCTTCCTGATTCCCAATTAGGTAAAGATGCCCAACCAATCAACTAGTGTCAGCTTTCCTGTAGGAATTTTCTTTGCCTTGAGGCTATAAAAATTGGCTATTAACCCACAAAAACTGTCAACCGTCCCTGGTCTGCCAGGAGGTTGACCCGCTGCGCTTGCAGTGCCCACATTATCTCTGTTCTTTGTTCTTAATAAACTCTCCTTTCTGCAATACTCTGTCTGGAAATCCTTTTCCAATCCCAGCTTAGACTGCTTCAACACATAGCTTTGACTATATGGGCTTCGTTGGTAAAGTGGTATCTCTGCTTTTTAATACACTGTCTTGGTTTGTTGTAGACATGTGCTAAAAGCAACAGAGAAGAAGGTCGTCCCAAAAGTCTCCTCTGAAGGGACACGAAATCTTGAAATCACCATCCTTCACATCTCACTGGTCACATGAGGGATCCACTGTCTAAAGAGAGTTACTCAAAGGTCATAAGACCCTCCCAAGGGACTGGCTTAAATGAACATTAACCAAAGGTTCACTAAGCTTTTTCATTAAACCTTAGCTGTTATCCGTGGGGTGGTTATTTCATTACTCTCTGTTTTCTTTTACCAGCAGGCAGTGCCTTCAAGGGCAAAGTTGATGAGGCTTGGGTTTTGGGGCCATCCAAGTGGTCCAAGATTTCCTGCTATTTCCCCTTCTTCCAGTTAGAGGAGGCACAGTTGTTAGCTCAAAACGTACACCCACTAACAGCCCGTGTAGTTAGTTCTCACCCAGGGATGTAACAAGCGCCCTGCATGTAAAGACTTGCAAAGCATGGTGCTGGACCTTGCACCTGGCAGAGACTGAGCAGGAGGCCACTGACAAATGATCGACCAATGAGGCTGCAGGTTGCAGTCATAACTTCACACTGCCGGTGAGACTCATTCCTTTAAAAAGAATGTCTTCTCTTCCACAGACTTCGTCCCCCACTTGCTGTGTGTGCTGTGCCTAGTCCCTCAGTCATGTCTGACTCTTTGTGTTCCCGTGGACTGTAGCCCACCAGGCTCCTCTGTCCATGGGGATTCCCCAGGCAAGAATACTAGAGTGGGTTGCCATGCCCACCTCCGGGACATCTTCCCTCCCACTTGCTGTAATTAACCCCTACCACAGAAGGAGACAACAGGTCAGAAAGTACTGGGATCCAGAGAAATCTTCAGAGGTTCTCTCTATAAAGGCAGGTTATTTTCCAGGGGGACGAGCACACGTGATACATGACATGTACACTATCAAATCTTAAGGAGATCACCCTGCAGTTACGTACCCGCTGGCGTCGGGGTTTTCCTGCTGTGGGAGCACAGCGCTCCCACTAGAGCCGCTGCTGGCGTCCTCAGAGGGAGCCCTGAAGAGCCTGGAGCTCCCCCTCGAGTTGGGTCTCCCACTCATCTCCCCCAGCCGAGTAGCTGATTGCTGGCAGCCTCTTTGCTACTTGATGGAAAACATGAGGTGATACAAAATGGTTTGGGATTGGCTTGGGGTTTTGCCTTCTTCCTTCTCGGCTGTTTCTCCTTCGAGGGGGAAACTGTGAGTGAACTAACCCTGGAGGAGGCACCCCAGCTCTTCTGTTGCATCACCTTCTGTGACACATCACAATGGCTGGACGCCCAGAAAGGGGGCACGCGGCCTCCCCACCAGCCAGCACCCAGCCCGAGTGTGTATCACAAGGCATCACGGCAGCGGCTCCCAGACACACCGCGAAACGCCAGGGTCCCCCAGGCCCCACGCTTCTGCCACAAGAAATCTCTGTTTCACTGTGCTTGCTTCAATACTTTTTCAAAAAATTAAATATCACGAACATAATATCATGTTCTGGGATCTTCCTTTCTTTCCTGCAGAAAAATGAAAATTGATATACAAAACGTTTTTGTTATTTTACCACATAAATATGTATCCATAAATGTTTTCACGCTGTGAATTCAAATGATAAGCTACTCTCAGATATCTTAGATTACTGGTCTTGAGAAATACTCACTTCAGATTACTCATTTTAACTGCTGTATAGTATTTTATCACACATATATCTGTCGATGACAGACAAATTCACAATCTGAAAGTTAAGTTTTTTTCAGTGGCCTTATTAAGGGCTGGGCTTTCCCAGTGGCTCAGTGGTAAAGAATCAGCCTGAAATGCTGGAGACACAGGAGAAATGGGTTTGATCTCTGGGTCCGGAAGATCCCCTGGAGGAGGGCATGGCAACATGCTCCAGTATTCTTGCCTGGAGAATGCCATGGACAGAGGAGAGTGGCAGGCTACAGTCCACAGGGTTGCAAAAAATCATCCACGACTGAAGTGACTGAGCTCAAATGCCCTGAGGACTAGACCAACACAAAATTTCTCAGGTAGCTCTGAGGAACTGTCCCGAAGAGGTAAGGAAGGAGCTAAGATATATAGGGGATTTTGCTGAAAATCAAACAGACTCACATGCAGTAGAATATCGAAAGATGACTGCTAATCACACATCTGAACTAATGGATTAATGCTTCTCCATTAATGGGAAGATACAAGAGTCTGGGCTCACTGAAATCATGCCTTTGACATAGACCTTAACTCTACAGGGCTAGCATCCTGCTTTTCTCCACTGTGAGTCCTGTCGGCAGTGACCGATGGCCTGATGGTCGGGCAGCATTCCTTCTTTACTGGAATGGCAGGCAACACATCACAATTCACTTTCCCAGTCTTTTATCATTTGCTTTTGGTTTTTTAGCAACACGATCAAAGTTCAATGCCTGCCTTTGTCCCGTGCACACCACAAGGGCTTCCCTGGGTGAACCTCCGGAATGGAATTGCTGGAATGATGAGCATGCTTACTTGGGGCATAAAACTACAGGCTGACAGTTATTTTCCTCTGAGTCCTTTGAAGATGCTATTCCATAGTCTTGGACTTGGCTGTTGGGGATAAAAATCCTGCCTAATCTTCATCTCTCCTTATTCCTTTTTTGTGTGACAGACTGTGTGGCAACTTGGTTTTTCTTTTCCCTTTGGTCGTTTTCAAGGTTTTCTGTTCATCTTTGATGTTCTTCAGTTTCACCAATGTACCACATTGTGATCATGGTTTTTAATCTTTTCTCCTTTTTGGAGGAAAAAAATCATACGAACTGCTGAGTCCATGTCTCTCCGTGTCTGTCATTTTGATAAATGTTGCCTTTGTCCTCTCCAGAGGCTCTGCCAACTAAGTTTCCACTGGAATTTATGATATTTTCCTCTTATTCACCAACATGGTATATTATCAACCTTTTAATCTTTGCCAATTGAATACCTTTGTAAAAACGGTACCTCAGGAGAGTTTCTTTTTGCATTCTGATGAGTGAGTTTGAGCTTTTTTCCCCACGTGGTTAAGACCCACATTCTCCTGGGTTCTGCTTTTCTTGTTTACCTGTTTTTGCTTTGTTTCTTTTGCTTGGAAACGTATTTTTAAATTCATTATCATTCTTTCACTTAGGTCTTTGTTTTTTAAATTTTTATTTATTTTTGGCCATGCTGGGTCTTCGTTGCTGTGCGTGGGCTTTCTCTCGTTGCCAGGAGCCGGGGTTGGGGGTGGCCACTCTCCAGATACAGTGTGTGGGCCTCTCATTGCAGTGGCTTCTCCTGCTGTACAGCATGGGCTCCAAGGCCCATGGACCCCAGCAGCTGTGGCACTTGCGCTCAGCAGTTGGGGCGCACAAGCTTAGTTGCTTCGCTTGCATGTGGGATACTCCCAGACCAGGGGTCAAATCCGTGTCCCCTGCATTGACAGGTGGTCTGCCAACCACTGAACCACCAGGGAAGCCCTCATTTATGTCTTGAAGTGTATAGTTATTTCTTTAAGTATGTACTTATTTTAAAAGTCATTTTCAAGCAACTGAATTAAAAATAAAATCTGCCTGGAGATTACTCATTTTCTGATGAGTCACCATCTTTCCATGGCTTATTTCTACAGTGACTTAGGGTTGTGCACGGCAGACTTATTTTGAGTGAAGAGTTTCCTATTTTCACTCTTGTTCGTCTCTGATCCTCTGTGTTTATTGGCCTCCCATGACTTCCAGAGTTGTAAATTATTTTCTATTTGCATTTCATCTACTGCCATTATAAGTTTGGAAATAGGAGGTACTTGAGACCTTGGAAGGAAAGTTATGACCAACCTAGATAGCATATTCAAAAGCAGAGACATTACTTTGCCAGCAAAGGTCCATCTAGTCAAGGCTATGGTTTTTCCAGTAGTCATATATGGATGTGAGAGTTGGACTGTGAAGAAAGCTGAGCGTCGAAGAATTGATGCTTTTGAACTGTGGTATTGGAGAAGACTCTTGAGAGTCCCTTGGACTGCAAGGAGATCCAACCAGTCCATTCTGAAGGAGATCAGTCCTGGGTGTTCATTGGAAGGACTGATGCTAAAGCTGAAATTCCAATACTTTGGCCACCTTATGCGAAGAGTTGACTCATTGGAAAAGACTCTGATGCTGGGAGGGATTGGGGGCAGGAGGAGAAGGGGACAAAAGAGGATGAGATGGCTGGATGACGTCACCGACTCGATGGACATGAGTTTGGGAGTTGGTGATGGACAGGGAGGCCTGGTGTGTTGTAATTCATGGGGTCGCAAAGAGTCGGACACGACTGAGTGACTGAACTGAACTGAACTGAGACCACAACCCCAAAGCTTGTATTTGGCAGAAGACCCCAACCTATTTGTAACTGTTTATTTTAAAAAATATTTATTTATCTATTTGGCTGGTCTTGGTCACAGCATGCAGGACCTTCATCACACCGTGCAGGTCTACAGGTCAGCAGTTGCAGCATGTAGGCTCAGTTGCTCCACTTGTGATCTTAGTTCTCCCACCAGTGATCAAACCCATTGTAACTGGCAGAAAAAACTGGGAGTTGTCTCATACAGTAGGCCTGGCAGTGAATGCAGGCAGCACACAGAGACAGATGTCCAGGACATCCCTAACGTTCCAGTGACTAAGGCTGCACTTCCACTGCACAGGCTGTGGGTTCGACCCCTGGTCCAGGGAGTTCCTCCTGAAAGCCAAGTGGCATGGCCCCAAAAATTAAAAAAACATTGGTTTCTGATAGCCTGTAATAACTTAGCTTTTTCAATAATAAATCATACATGATAAATGGCCTTACTATTTTTAAAATATGAAGTATTTCTTCAAAACTAATACAATTACCTTAGCATTATATATAAATTGTTGCATTCAGTTCAGTTCAGTTCAGTCGCTCAGTCGTGTCCGACTCTTTGCGACCCCATGAATCGCAGCACGCCAGGCCTCCCTGTCCATCACCAACTCCTGCATTATAGGAATTTAAATTAAAACGATTTAAACTGTTCTGTTACTTTCATATATTTTTTTACTCTGTCTCTTTTCCAAAACATTTTACTGTTACATCTTAAGAAAGGTAATCTGTTTAAATTTATTGTAAAATGTGAAGTTTTTCTACCAAAGAGAAAGATCATTATCACTTTAACACATAATGGAGGGGAGATGCTGATAAGGACACAAAGAAATCCTGTCTCATTCTGTGCCAACCACAGATGATAATCTTGTTTCCACAGATGATAATCTCGGTTTTCAACTGGACTGAAAACCCAAAATGCTACCTAATACTGAAATACATAAATGTGTCGAAAAGGAAGCATTTGTCTTGAAATGATTAGATTATCATCAAACAGAAAACACCAAATTTGGAAATCCCCCCCATTTTATGAAACTGTAGTCTAAGGAATATGCTGCATATTATGGAGGATTGAGTCTCCTGGGAATGATGTTTAGGGAAAGGAATTTATATACTGGGTTGGAAGATGAAACAAGGATGGGCTTGAGCCTGAAGATGTGTCTTAGGAGTTTAGAAATATTAGCTTCAGTCAACAACATGAGCAAACCAAGAGCAGGCAAGAAGGAAGGGTCCGAGGGCTGTTAAAAAATTGGAATTTATAATCAAATACATGTTTTCCTCTTCCCCCAAAACTCATAAACAGTTTATAATCATATACAATATCTATGTAAGATATAAATCTCTAAGAATTTATCCATATATAAAATAGAGATAATACTTTAAACAAACATCTACAAATAATTGAATATTTTTTCTCCATAAACTGCTGACTAAATCTGTACATGAAGTGAGATTGTATACGAGGAAAGGCTGGATCCTTCTAAAAACTCTGGGCTATTGTATGAAAGAAAGATCATATGTGTTAAAGTATAGCAAATAAACAGAGAAATCTTCACAATAGATTTTTCTTGTGCCATGTTTTCATTTGTATAGCAGCTCATTTACGTTCTTATTTAATTTGGCATCTGCAAATACTTGTGATTTCAGTCGCATTCCAAAAGTCAGAACTTTATTCTGAGGAATGATCACTCTTCATTATAACTCAAATCATGATTTCAGCTAGTAAAAAGGGCTGTCAACGTGAGTAAGTTTCCTTCTCGTCTGTTAACCAAGCTCAGAAAGAGAGAAAGATATTCTTTAGGCAGGATGGCTTCAATCAGTAGGATACACTATTTTAAAAAACCACCTTCTCTTGGCGCACAGTTCCCTGGGTAAACAATGCCCTGACTTATGCAACAGGAAACCCTGTTATACTTAGTGAGAGTCTACATGTCTACCTGCAATGGGACAAACATTTGACATTGAAAAGTGACGTCTTGCTTACTTTCAAAACTGGGTCAGCTGAGGATCCTGAAAATATTATATGAGAGCTGGATAACCCACAGTGAGAGTAAATTCCTGTCACAAGAATTCTCTTCTCCCTACCAAATGGTTACATCACCTCTCTTCTGCTAGATTTCTAATGCTTAACTTGTGTAGTAGCAAAAGCAGCGCCTTGTTTAAAGTTGCCAAATGACCACCGTTAAGACATCGTGATTTTTCTATTTTAGCAAAAGACAACCTTAGCTCCAACTGCTGCCTGGGCTGGTGGAATCACAGAAGGACTACAAACCAAGTTTCCAAACCAGAAATACTGAAAAAAATAACGTATGAGGAAAGACGTGTGCATAGTAATTTTCCTACTAATACACAACTGGCAGAAATGGCTGTCTTTTGAGTTTCCCCAGGTACTTACTCGTCCTCTTTTTAACAATGTATTAAATAAATCGGAGATGGACAAGAAAACCGCTGTTGGGTTTTCCAGGACGTCAGGTGGGCGGAGGTCTCACCAGGAGAACTCTGAGGCTGGCACGCCCCAGCAGCCACGCTGCCAAGCCGGCGCCACCACCTCGACAACCCCCAAGCCCCGGGCAGTTGACTGTAGGCGCCCAAGCCATGCCCCTGACGCGATTGGCCTGGCCTCACACTGCGCCGATTGGCTGCCTGTGCTCCTTCCGCGGCCGCCGGTTGGCCCAGGCCGTTGCCCTGGCGACGCGGGTTGCTGTAGTTCCGCGCCTCTCTGGGAGTTTGGGATTGGTCTCAGCAGCCAGCGGGAACAGACTGGTCTCAGACTTTGCAGGTGGCACCCACCCAGACCCTAGGTCGGCAGGTGAGCGGGGTCAGACGGCCAGTGGGGTCGGGACCGGGAGGGACCCCTGTCTCCTGAAATGGGGGAGCCCCGGGCCGGGGCGGGACTTCGGAACCTGCTGTCTCCTGCTGGCTACTCTGCGTGTGTGCCCATGATGCATATACCTTGGCTGGACGCGCCCCTGTTGATGGCTTGCCTGGGCATGCGCGCACTACCTGAATGGTGAGACTCCTGCATACCTGTCAGGTGGAGGAGGACGGACCGAGTAGGGGTGCGGACCCAGCCTCTGCAGCTCAGTCCCGGCAACGGTTCCTGGCTCACCCGTGAACACCCGGCCCAGCGTGTCTCAGGGCATGAGGAATACCAGCAAGGAGCTGCATGGGGCCGCGAGCCGCTACGCTCCCTGCGGTGAGTGACCAGAGGAGAGGAGATCTGCCTTTGTTCTGCTACTGGACAGGCTCACCTGTATTCTGCATGCGTGTGTGGAGAAGGCGGTGGGGAGGGGACAGGACTAACACGGGGTACCATCAAAGAAAGCTACACACTGCCCCTGTGCCCCTGGGTGGAAGTAGGCTTAAAAGTAAGGTGGGGATCTAGGGGTAGAGGGGAACTTGACTTCTGGGGTTTTTTCGTTTGTTTCCCTATTTTCAACAAAAGAAAGCCAGGGTACCGGCCCACTGCTGTTAGAGCTACTCAGTTCTTGGAGCAATAGCATCTCTGAAAATTTCTCTGTATGGGTAACCGTGTGTTGAGTTGGACACTTTCATTTTCAGCTGCATCCTTATGTATTTCATTGATCACCTATCTCTTGCTCCTAATTTAGACTCCAACCAGGGTAACTGTCTCCTGCTTTAAGCGGATTAACACAGGAATTAAGCCTCCGGCGGAGGTTGGCACTGCAGTGGGCTTCTCATTGTGAAGTTGGAAGAAGGGAAAGAAGAAGACCTAGCTGCTGTGGTCTGATTTTGACTTTGTTGTTATTCTTCCACATCTCGTGAAGGGCTGGAGTAGGAGGATGGAGAAGAGGGCCCTGAAGCTCTGTTGGAAGAGGCGGGGTAGGGGTTGGACTGCAGGCAGCGGGGCCCGAGTGTGGCCTTCACAGGGTCCCCGTGCTTCTTGCCCAGAGCTCTACTGTGGCCGCTACTGATGAGGCTGTGGCTGTGCTGGAATGGAGGGGAAGGGGCACAGGAGGCCTGGGTCCCAGTCTCCACTGTGGGCTCTCAGCCTGGTTTTCTGGTGTCTCAGCGCCCTACTGCGTAGCCTCCCCTGTGTGCTAAACACTGTCACACTGACATTGAACTTCAGGACAACCTGCTGAGGGGTTGTTAGCTCTGGTCTGCAGATGAGAAACCTGAGGCTTAGAGTTTCAAAAAGCTGCCCTGTTCTCCAAGGCTGAGGCTGGTTGCCAGGATCCTGCCTTTGGGTTGCCTCTCATGGCTCAAAGACCAGAGAACTGCAGGACTGAGTCACGCTATGGTCATCTCTGAGCCGGGCTCCTTGGGACAGGGGAGCCAGTAAAGAAATCTACACGGTCGTGAGTGATCTGGTGCCAGACAAGTACTAATCATGTGTGTGTGTGTGTGTGTGTGTGCGCACGTGTGTGCACACGTGTGTGCACACGTGTGTGTGTGTGTGTGTGTGAGACAGTTGGTTCACAGTGACTCATGTGCTGACTCTCTGCAGGGCACGCCATCATAAACTGCCAACCAAATCAGAGCTCAGTTCCTGCCCGAAGCTTCCAGTAATGAGATGTAGAAACTGTTCTCTGTGGATTAATTAGTAATCAAAATACAGAGAGGAAAAATAAAGCAAGAACTGAATGCTTTCCCTCTGAAAGAAAATATTTGAGCTGAAGACAATCAGATATGATGCTCCTAAGCCCTTCCTCCTGGATCTAAAACTAACTCTGTGAGGTCAGGCAAATTTCTTGAAAGCTTTCCTGTTGGGTTCCCCCCACCCTTTCTCTTTTCTCCTTCTCCTTCTATTGTGTTTTCACTATAGTTTTCATCTCATTATTGTTGTTCAGATATTTTAAAGATTTTTCCATGAACATTCATTTTTTACGCAGTGAACTCAGCTTTAGTTCTAAGTAGAAATTGTGTGGCTAACTTTTAGCTGTGGAGGAAGGCGACTTCTTGTTCTTGGAATCCGTGTGTGCTTGTGTAAAGCCATCTTATTCAGCCTGTTTTCCTGTGATCCTGCTGTATCACTCGGAATTCTCCAGAGCCCAACAACATCTGTGCCTGTGTGTATGTGTGTGTGTGTGTGTGTGTGTAGAAAGAGAAAGGGAGATTGACTGAGACATCGATTTATTTTAAGGAACTGGCTCACACAGTTGTGGAGCAGGCCGAGAAGGAGCTGATGCTACAGTCCTGGGTTGGAAGGCTGTCTGGGGGCAGAATTCCTTCCTTCTCAGGAGACCTCAGTCTGGGAACTGTGGCCTAGCCTAGTGAACGCAGGAAATCACCCATTGCACCTGCCAGGAGCTGGTCCTGTGTTAGACCCTGACTGTCATGCATTTTGGACAGCTGGTTCCAGTAAGCTCTTAAATTCTAGAGACACTTGTGCCATGGTAGTGGCGTCTTTTTAATTTCACATCCCTTCTAGATTTTGTTCCCCTAGTTCTCAGTCAGCTGTGATGTCTGTTCTTATATTTGGACACGTGGGTTCATCAGTTTCGGATGCAAAGTGTCACCAGAACACCAACAGCCCGAGTGTCTTCTCTCTGTGGGATTATGAGTGGACCTGATAACTGCAGGTCCCTGGGCTCCTGCTGACACCTCTTGCTCCTGGCAGGGACCCTCATAGGTGGTCACCAAAGCCACCTGCAGGGTTCTGTCCTGGGTGCCCACTGAGGGGCCTCAGGGCTCTGCCAAGGCCCGTTCTGCTCACCACCCATGACCACTCTCTGGGGGAGGTAGGGGTCAACAGATCAATGGGGAGGGAGGTGAGAGAGTAAGCTGGCCTTCTCTTATCCCCCTTTGTCCTCCCACCCTCGTCTTTATCCGATCTCAGATCCTAGAAATCTCATACACTGTTTAAAATGGATTTGTTTATTTTGCCTGCACTGTCTCTTCGCTGCTTGCATGGACCTTCCCCAGTTGTGGCGAGCAGGTGTCTCTCTGCAGTGGCTTCTCTTGTTGGCAGAGTGCAGACTCTAGGGCACACAGGCTTCAGGAGTTGCAGCACGTGGCCTCAGTAGTGTGGTGCACGGTCTTAGTTGCTCCAAGATTGCACAAGGGATCTTTCCAGACCAGGGATGGAACTCACATCCCCTGCACTGGCAGACGGATTTTTAACCACTGGACACACGCTTTATCTGTACTCATCGCACGTCAGTTTTGCGGGACCCAGCTGGATGTTTCCCCGGGAACCACACTCAGCCCCCGATCAGTCTGCAGCCTGAGAGGGTTCCCACAGTGCGAGGTTGCCCAGGGCAAAGCCCCTGCCTCTCTGTTCAGCAACCCTTCAGGGTGCTTCTCCCTTTTCCCGTCTGACCTCTCGGGATGTCCTGCTTCCCGCCTCGAGCAAAAGGAAAGCTGAGGGGCTTGTGTGGAGAGGGTGCGGCCAGCGTCTGGGAGGAGGGCCTGCCAGGATGCCCCCCTGGGGGGTGGGTGTCAGGTCAGGTTGCTCACCATCTAACCTTCCTGAGGTGGCACTCGGTCCTGCTCCTGTCAAACTAGCAAACATGTTCACTAAAGCTGTGACTTCTGTCTCAGTAGGTTTGTTTTAATTGAAGTATATAGCTGATTTGCAATGTGGTTTGTGCTAGTTTCAGATGTACAGCAAAGTTATTCAGTTACACACACACACATATATATATATACATTCTTTTTCAAATTCTTTCCATTATAGGTTATTAAAAGATACTGAGTATAATCCCCTGTGCTATACAGTGGGATTATGTATTTTTATATTTTGTATTGATTATGTATTTTATATATAGCAGTGTGTACATGAACATCCCATGGACGGAGGAGCCTGGTGGGCTGCAGTCCATGGGGTCTCGAAGAGTCGGACACGACTGAGCGACTTCACTTTCACTTTTCACTTTCACGCATTGGAGAAGGAAATGGCAACCCAGTCCAGTGTTCTTGCCTGGAGAATCCCAGGGATGGGAAAGCCTGGTGGGTTTCCGTCTATGGGGTCGCACAGAGTCGGACACGACTGAAGCGACTTAGCAGCAGCAGCAGCAACATGTGAATCACAACCTTCTAATTTATGCCTCCCCTCATCTTTCCCCTTTGGTAATCATTAAGTCTGTTTTCTATGTCTGTGAGTCTGTTTCTATTTTATAATTGAGTTTATTTGTATCATTTTTTAAGATTCCATTTATAAGTGATACATGGTATTTGTCTTTCTATGTCTGATTACTTCACCTAGTGTGATAGGCTCTAGGTCCATCCATTCTGCTGCAATGTCATTAGTTCATTCTTTTTTATGGCTATGTAGTATTCCATTACATGCACCACATCTTCTTTATCCATTCATCTGTTGATGGACATTTAGGTTGTCTTCATATCCTGACTATTGTAAATAGTGCTGCTAAGAACATTGGGGTGCATGTATCTTTTTGAATTAGAGTTTTCTTCTTTTCTAGATATATGCCCAAGAGTGGGATTGTAGGATTGTATGGAAGTTCTATTTTAGTTTCATAAGAAAGCACCATAGTATTCTCCATAATGGCTGCGCCAATTTACATTCCCACCAGTAGTGTAGGAGGGTTCCCTTTCCTCCCCACCCACAGCATTTTTTGTTTGTAGACTTTTTGATGATGACCATTCTACAAAACTACAATGACCTCATTGTAGTTTTGATGTGCGTCTGTCTGCTGCACTCAATATGCCAGCAAATTTGGAAAACTCAGCAGTGGCCACAAAACTGGAAAAGGCCAATTTTCATTCCAGTCCCAAAGAAAGGCAATGCCAAAGAATACTCAAACTGCAGTACAGTTGTGCTGATTTTACCTGCTAGAAAGGTTATGCTGAAAATCCTTCAAGCTAGGCTTCAGCAATACATGAACTGAGAACCTCCAGATGTACAAGCTGGATTTAGAAAAGCCAAAAGATCAGAGATCAGATGATTCGTTGGATCATAGAAAAAGCAAGAGAATTTAAAAAAACATCTACTTCTGTTTCACTGATGACGCTAACGCCTTTGACTGTGTGGATCACAACAAACTGTGGAAAATTCTTAAAGAGATGGGAATACCAGACCACCTGACTTGCCTCCTGAGAAACCTGTATGCAGGTCAAAAAGCAACAGTTAGAACTGGACAGGGAACAGCCCACTGGTTCAAAATTGAGAAAAGAGTACGTCAGGCTGTATATTGTCACTCTGCTTATTTTATTTATATGCAGAGTACATCATGCTAAATGCCAGGCTGGATGAAGCACAAGCTGGAATAAAGATTGCCAGGAGAAATATCAATAACCTCAGATAACACCACTGTAATGGCAGAAAGTGAAGAGGAACTAAAGAGCCTCTTGATGAAGGTGAAAAAGCCGGCTTAAAACTCAACATTCAAAAAACTAAAATAATGGGATCCAGTCCCATCACTTCATGGCAAATAGAAGGAGAAAAAGTGGAAGTAGTCACAGGTTTTATTTTCTTGGGCTCCAAAATCACTGCAGACGGTGACTGCAGCCATGAAATTCAAAGACACTTGATCCTTGGAAAGAAAGCTATGACAGACCTAGACAGCATATTCAAAAACAGAGATATTACTTTGCTGACAAAGGCCAAAATAGTCAAAGCTATGGTGTTTCCAAGAGTCATGTACAGATGTGAGAGTTGGACCATAAAGAAGGCTGAGCACCAAAGAATAGATGCTTTCAAACTGTGACGCTGGAGGAGACTCTTGAGCGTCCCTTGGACAGCAAGGAGATCAAAGCAGTCAGTCCTAAAGGAAATCAACCCTGAATATTCATTGGAAGGACTGGTGCTAAAGCTAAAGCTTCAATACTTTGGCTATTTGATTCAAAGAGCTGACTCATTGGAAAAGACGCTGATGCTGGGAAAGATTGAAGGCAGGAGGAGAAGGGTGTGACAGAGGATGAGGTGGTTGGATGGCATTACCAACTCAATGAACGTGAACTTGAGCAAACTCTGGAAGACAGTGAAGGACAGGGGAGTGTGACATGCTGCTGTCCATGGGGTCACAGAGTCGGACATGGCTTAGCGACTGAACAACAGCAATAATTGATGATGTTGAGCATATTTTCATGTGCCTGTTGGCCATCTGTATGTCTCCTTTGGAGGAATGTCTAGCTTTTCTGACCATTTTTTGATTGGTTTTTTGGGGGGCTTTTTGTTGTTGTTATTGCATTGTATGAGCTGTTTGTGTATTTTGGACATAAGCCTTTGTCCATCACATAGTTTGCAAGTATTTTCTCCCAGTCCATAGTTTGTCTTTTCATGTTGCTTAAGTTTCCTTTGCTGTGCAAAAGCTTGTAAGTTTGATTAGTCCCCTTTGTTTCTTTTTATTCTATTGCCTTTGGAAACTGACCTAAGAAAACAGTGTTATGATTTATGTCAGAGAATGTTTTGCCTGTGCTGTCTTCTAGGAGCTTTATGGTGTCATGTCATATTTTTCTCTCAGCCATTCTGAGTTTATTTTTGTGTGTGGTGAGAAAGTGTGTTCTAGCTTCATTGATTTAAATGTGACTGTCCAGCTTTCCCAATACCACTTGCTGAAGAGATGTCTTTCCCCCCTTGTATAGTCTTGCCTCCTTCGTCAAAGGTTAGTTGACCACAGGTGTGTGGGTTTATTTCGGGGCTCTTTATTCTAGACCATTGATTGCTTTGTCTGTTTTTGTGTCAGTACCACACTGTTTTAATTACTGTAGGTTTGTAGTATTGTCTTAAGTCTGGGAGAATTATATCTCCAACTTTTTCTTTTTCCTCAAGATTGGTTGAAAATTCTGGATCTTTTAATATTCCATATAAATTTTAGGATTACTTGTTCTAGTTCTGTGAAAAATGTCATGGGTAATTTGATAGGGATCACGTTACAGCTGTAAATTGCTTTGGGTAGTATGGTCTTTTTAACAGTATTAATTCTTCCAACCTAGGAGCATGGGATATCTTTCCACTTCTTTAAATCATCTTCAATTTCCCTTACAATTAGCAGCATATGTGTCTTCTGCCTCCTTGATCAGGTTTATTCCTAAGTATTTTATTTTATTTATTTATTTTTTATGCTATTTTAAAAGGGATTTTTTTTTTTACTTTGTGATATTTCATTATTAGTATAAAGAAATGCAACAGATTTCTGTATGCTAATCTTGTATTCTGCTATGTGGTTAAATTTATTTATCATTTTTGGTAGTTTTTGTTTGGAGTCTTTAGGGTTTTCTGTATATAGTATCATGTCACCTGTGTATAATAACAATTTTACCTCTTTTCGACCAGTTTGAATACTTTTTATTTATTTTTCTTTGTTGACTGCTCTGCCTAGGATTCCAGTACTATGTTGAATAGAAGTGGTAAGAATGGGCATCACTGTCTTGTTCCAGAGTTTAGTGGGGAGGTTTCAGCTTTTTACCATTGAGTATTATGCTGGCTGTGTGTTTGTCATAGTAGCTTTTTATTATGTTGAAATAGGTCCCTCTATGCCCACTTTGGTGAGAGTTTTTATCATGAAATCTCAGTGTTTTAAAAGTCTAAGTTGATCAAATCTTGGCCAACTTTTGGCCACATAGTCCAGAGACTTGCCCATGTTTAAGTGATTTTGGATCTTTCAGGAATGTGTGGGTGCATGATGCATGCTCAGTCGTGTCTGACTCTTTGCAACCCCATAGACTGTATAGCCCATCTGGGTCCATGGGATTTACAGGCAAGAATACTGAAGTGGGTTGCCATTTCTCGCTCCATCAGGAATGCGTACTCCCTGACATATCCAGAAATGCAGTCAAGTCCCAATTCAGGGAAGATTGAAGGAGAAGAGAGAGAGACAATTAGGGAATTTGGAAACCTCACTGGGAGGCTAAGACCCCCAGGGAAGGGCTCTGGTCTCACTGCTTTGGGACAGCGGGGCAGCTGGGCGCAGAGGCCAGCCAGCCCCCTCGAGGGTGTTCTCCTGCTGGGCACTGTGGCTGCTGCTGGTGGCCTTTAGAATCTGCCGACTCCATGACCACAGGGAGACGCATCAGGTAAGAGGTGTTCAGAAGAGGGCAATTTCTCCTTTGCCGGTGTCCTGGGGAGGGTGAGACAGCCTCCTTGATGTCTCCTGGGCAGGGGGCCAAGCCAGCTTGGGCTCCGTGAGTAACATCCTGACCCTGGGCCTCCTCTTCCCTAGACTGGTATTACCACCTTCCTGTGAAGCAGTCAGAGAAGGCTGTGGACGCCCCGCCAGCATCGCAGATTCCTGGCCTCAGCGACCCGAGGGAAGCCCCCAGCGGGCACACGCTCGGGCTGCAGAGATACTGGGTGAAGGAGACAGACTCGGAGTACGTGAAGCTGGCCAAGCAAGGTGGCCGCCCTGGTGAGTGCTTCTTGTGTGTGGGGGGCAGTGGGCCAAGCAAGGTGGCCGCCCTGGTGAGTGCTTCTGTGTGTGTGGGGGGCGGTGAGCCAAGCAAGGTGGCCGCCCTGGTGAGTGCTTCTGTGTGTGGGGGCGGTGGGCAGGTGGTGTGACCTTGTCGTCTGGACATCCAGATGCCATCTGTGATCTGGACACTTGTTACTGTCAAGTGTAGGAATTTTGCCCAAGGTCATAGGACATCCAGGTCACCTGAAACAGCCCAGGGTGCAGACTCTTCAGGGACATGCTGCCGTTTATGGGAAAGACCGACTGGACTGTGCATTCACCAGACTGGGATTTTCTTTGGATTTCTCCTGAGCACCACCCTGGGGTGACTCCCATGCCAGCCTCACTGTCTAACTGCGGAGTTGCTGTCTCTGCCCTGACTGCGGTCACCCTTCTGTGGGGTAAGAAGGGGTTGCCCCTTCTGCACTTGCCCATGAAGCATCTTTGCTTCCTGTTGCTCGGTCTCCTCATCCCTCAGAGGTATATTAATATCTTCTGCATGGTAGAGGCTGATGAGTGTCAGCGGTGATGCTGACAAACATCCGGCCTTTATCCATGATTTCGCTGAGCAAGCCTTGCTCAGTTGTCCTAACTCAGGTTGCTGCTCAGGTTAGGAGTCATGTCTGGAACACCTTCTGCTGGGCCTTTGTGGACAGCGACCCTGAGAAACGCTGACCTTTCTCTTTCTGGCCGCCGTTCCTTCCATGAAGGTTGTCGCGGAGAAGATGGGCTACATGGCAGATGGTGGCATCTGGGCTGTGATGCTACAAAGCCCAGAACAGACTGTGTGACTCATTGAGTGTGAAGCACAGAAGCAGGGTCCCCTCCTCACTCTGAGCCTCAGGCTAAAAGAACATCAGTGGGACAGCTGGCAAAATCTGAATAAGATCTGTAATTGGATAAAAGGATTGCATCACACTGACTTCCTGATTTTGATCACTGTGCTGTGATTATGTCATAACTGTCACTGGAAACACCCCACGTGGTCCCCCAACGAGCAACAGACAGTGACAATACTAATGGGGGAGAGAGAGAAAGAACGAGCAAATGGGAAACGAAGCATGGTGTTTGGGGAATCTGGGTGACGGGTATAGCGGAATTCATACCATATGAGGGAACTTTTGTCTACATTTGAAATATTTAAACAATGAAAGTTCAAATATTAAAAAAGTTTCAAATGTCTACTAATAGTATTGGCCACTGCCCCCCCCTCCCCCCATAGCAGGCAAAAGCTGCTTAGCAGGCAAACCAGTCACTCCCAGCTGGGGCCCATCGACCTCCTGCCTGAGCTGCCCCTGTGAAAAGCCTCCAGCCTGGGGGAGGGGGACGAAGACCTGGCAGCAAGTGGGTGGGTTGGGAGCTGGAGTGAGTCTCTGTGCCTCTCAGCCTGGCTCTGAAGGGGACACCGGTTAATAGGACCCCTACTCTCGTGATTTAGAGGGGCTGGTGCCCGCTTCCCACCAGAAACCTGGAGGCTTACCCCAGAAATGCCCCGGGTGTGAAGGAGTAGGGACAGAGAACAGACCCTCCTGGGCTGAGAGAGGAGACAGCAAGCCACCCCCCGGCCCCCCAGCCCGATGAGTTTTGTCTCCACAGTCACTGTCATGGAGCAACGACACCCCCCACCTCCTCCAGGGACGCTTGGATGGGAGGAGGAGGTGGCGGGGCAGAGGGAGGGGTTGTTCTCTGGGCAGGCAGCGCTGGCAGGTGAGAACCAGGGACACCCTGACGTCCGCCCCCCGCCCCCCGCCCCCACCCCCACACAACCCCGACCCCAGTCAGAGAAGCTCAGGAGGAAGCCCAGTTCCCTTGTCAGCAGCGGGGACGTGCTGGCTGGTGATGCTCAGGCTCGGATCGGGGCGGTGATGCTCACCGCCACGTCTTTTTGCCTTCGAGATCTGTTGAAGCACTTTGCCCCCGGGACCACGAAGGGCTCCCCGGTGGCCTACTCCTTGCCAGACTGGTACATCCACCACAGCAAGCCGCCGACGGCAGACCAGAGACAGTGAGTGTCCTGACCCCCGCGTTGCAGCCACCGCCCAGCCCGGCACCCCCAGCCTCTGACTTCGCTCCCGGCCACTCCGCCTGCAGCCTCCTTGCCGCTGCAGCCCTTTTCTCTCTCATCCTTCCTGGCGCTCTGCTGGCTGCCTAGCTTCTCCTGGGCCCTGCATCCCGGAGGCTTCCCCGCTTCCCTGCTGTCTTTTCCCTCCCTTCTTCCCTCCCTTCCCTCCCCCTCTCAACTCTTCCCCTTCCCTTCCTCCGTTCCCCCAGCTAAGAGTTGGAAGTTTATCCTAGCTGAATGAGGAGCCAAGAAAATGAGGGGTGGGGGGAGGTGGGCGGGGCCTGGAGAAGGTCAGTACCGGGTGCTGGAGATGGGGGAGCAGGGGAGGGGGAATCCGGAGGTGGTCCTAAACAGCTGGCCGGGCCCTTTCCTTTGTTTCTGCAGGGTCCCTGCTGTGTCCATACCTGACTACATGGTTTATGAAGAGTTTAACCCAGATCAGGCCACTGGCAACTTCGAGTCCAGAATGGGCCCCTTTGACTTTGACATGAAGACGATTTGGCAAAGAGAGGCCGAGGAACTTGAAAAGGAGAAAAAAAAGGTGACAGGAGCACCAGATAGATAGCATGGCGTTGCTTGTCAGCTGTGTGTGTCTCGTGGACCCGGAATCTGCCTTTTAAGTTTGATTTTTTCAAAGGCCAGTTGTTGTTCAGTCACTCAGTCATGTCCCACTCTTTGCAACCCCATGGACTGCAGCACGCTAATCTTCCCTGTCCGTTACCAACTCCCAGAGTTTGCTCAAACTCATGTCCATTGAGTCGGTGATGCCATCCAACCATCTGATCCTCTGTCATCCCCTTCTCCTCCTGCCTTCAAACTTTCCCAGCATCAGAGTCTTTTCCAGTGAGTTGGCTCTTCTCATCAGATAGCCAAAGTACTGGAAAATACAAAGGTCAGAGGCCAAAATAAATTAACTTCCTTTTCTCCTTTTTTTTTATAATAACATTTTAAAAATATAGATTTATTTATTTTAATTGGAGGCTAATTATTTTACAATATTGTATTGGTTTTGCCATACATCAACATGAATCCGCCATGGGTATACACGTGTTCCCAATCCTGAACCCCCCTCCCACCTCCCTCCCTGTACCATCCCTCTGGGTCATCCCAGTGCACCAGCCCCAAGCATCCTGTATCATGCATCGAACCTGGACTGGTGATTCGTTTCATATATGATATTATACATATTTAAATGACATTCTCCCAAATCATCCCACCCTTTCCCTCTCCCACAGAGTCCAAAAGACTGTTCTATACATCTGTGTCTCTTTTTCTGTCTCGCATACAGGATTATCATTACCATCTTTCTAAATTCCATATATATGCGTTAGTATACTGTATTGGTGTTTTTCTTTCTGGCTTACTTCACTCTGTATAATAAGCTCCAGTTTCATCCACCTCATTAGAACTGATTCAAATGTATTCTTTTTAATGGTTGAGTAATACTCCATTGTGTATATGTACCACAGCTTTCTTATCCATTCATCTGCAGGTGGACATCTAGGTTGCTTCCACGTCCTGGCTATTATAAACTGTGCTGTGATGAACATTGGGGGTATGCATGTCTCTTTCAATTCTGGTTTCCTCGGTGTGTATGCCCAGCAGTGGGATTGTTGGGTCATAAGGCAGTTCTATTTCTAGTTTTTTAAGGAATCTCCACACTGTTCTCCATAGTGGCTGTACTAGTTTGCATTCCCACCAACAGTGTAAGAGGGTTCCCTTTTCTCCACATCCTCTCCAGCATTTATTGCTTGTAGACTTTTGGATAGCAGCCATTCTGACTGGCGTGAAATGGTACCTCATTGTGGTTTTGATTTGCATTTCTCTGATAATGAGTGATGTTGAGCATCTTTTCATGTGTTTGTTAGCCATCTGTATGTCTTCTTTGGAGAAATGTCTGTTTAGTTCCTTGACCCATTTTTTGATTGGGTCGTTTATTTTTCTGGAATTGAGCTGTAGGAGTTGCTTGTATATTTTTGAGATTAGTTGTTTGTCAGTTGCTTCATTTGCTATTATTTTCTCCCATTCTGAAGGCTGTCTTTTCACCTTGCTTATAGTTTCCTTTGTTGTGCAGAAGCTTTTAATTTTAATTAGGTCCCATTTGTTTATTTTTGCTTCTATTTCCAATATTCTGGGAGGTGGGTCATAGAGGATCCTGCTGTGATTTATGTCAGAGAGTGATTTGCCTATTTTCTCCTCTAGGAGTTTTATAGTTTCTGGTCTTATGTTTAGATCTTTAATCCATTTTGAGTTTATTTTTGTATATGGTGTTAGAAAGTGTTCTAGTTTCATTCTTTTACAAGTGGTTGACCAGTTTTCCCAGCACCACTTGTTAAAGAGATTGTCTTTTCTCCATTGTATATTCTTGCCTCCTTTGTCAAAGATAGGGTGTCCATATGTGCATGGATTTATCTCTGGGCTTTCTATTTTGTTCCATTGATCTATATTTCTGTCTTTGTGCCAGTACCATACTGTCTTGATGACTGTGGCTTTGTAGTAGAGCCTGAAGTCAGGCAGGTTGATTCCTCCAGTTCCATTCTTCTTTCTCAAGATTGCTTTGGCTATTTGAGGTTTTTTGTATTTCCATACAAATTGTGAAATAATTTGTTCTAGCTCTGTGAAAAATACCATTGGTATTTTGATAGGGATTGCATTGAATCTATAGATTGCTTTGTGTAGTATACTCATTTTCACTATATTGATTCTTCCAATCCATGAACACGGTATATTTCTCCATCTATTAGTGTCCTCTTTGATTTCTTTCACCAGTGTTTTATAGTTTTCTATATATAGGTCTTTTGTTTCTTTAGGTAGATATATTCCTAAATATTTTATTCTTTTCATTGCAGTGGTGTATGGAATTGTTTCCTTAATTTCTCTTTCTATTTTCTCATTATTAGTGTATAGGAATGCAAGGGATTTCTGTGTGTTGATTTTATATCCTGCAACTTTACTATATTCATTGATTATTAGTTCTAGTAATTTTCTGGAGTCTTTAGGGTTTTCTATGTAGAGGATCATGTCATCTGCAAATAGTGAGAGTTTAACTTCTTTTCCAATTTGGATTCCTTTTATTTCTTTTTCTGCTCTGATTGCTGTGGCCAAAACTTCCAAAACTATGTTGAATAGTAGTGGTGAGAGTGGGCACCCTTGTCTTGTTCCTGACTTTAGGGGAAATGTTTTCAGTTTTTCATTATTGAGGATAATGTTTGCTGTGGGTTTGTCATATATAGCTTTTATTATGTTGAGGTGTGTTCCTTTTATTCCTGCTTTCTGGAGCGTTTTTATCATAAATGGATGTTGAATTTTGTCAAAGGCTTTCTCTGCATCTATTGAGATAATCATATGGCTTTTATTTTTCAACTAGTTAATGTGGTGTATTACATTGATTGATTTGCGGATATTGAAGAATCCTTGCATCCCTGGGATAAAGCCCACTTGGTCATGGTGTATGATCTTTTTAATGTGTTGTTGGATTCTGATTGCTAGAATTTTATTAAGGATTTTTGCATCTATGTTCATCAGTGATATTGGCCTGTAGTTTTCTTTTTTTGTGGCATCTTTGTCAGGTTTTGGTATTAGGGTGATGGCCTCATAGAATGAGTTTGGAAGTTTACCCTCCTCTGCAATTTTCTGGAAGAGTTTGAGTAGGATAGGTGTTAGCTCTTCTCTAAATTTTTGGTAGAATTCAGCTGTGAAGCCATCTGGACCTGGGCTTTTGTTTGCTGGAAGATTTCTGATTACAGTTTCAATTTCTGTGCTTGTGATGGGTCTGTTAAGATTTTCTATTCCTTCCTGGTTCAGTTTTGGAAAGTTGCACGTTTCTAAGAATTTGTCCATTTCTTCCACGTTGTCCATTTTATTGGCATATAACTGCTGGTAGTAGTCTCTTACGATCCTTTGTATTTCTGTGTTGTCTGTTGTGATCTCTCCATTTTCATTTCTAATTTTATTGATTTGCCTTTTCTCCCTTTGTTTCTTGATGAGTCTGGCTAATGGTTTGTCAGTTTTATTTATCTTCTCAAAGAACCAGCTTTTGGCTTTGTTGATTTTTGCTATGGTCTCTTTTGTTTCTTCTGCATTTATTTCTGCCCTACGTTTTAAGATTTCTTTCCTTCTACTAACCCTGGGGTTCTTCATTTCTTCCTTTTCTAGTTGCTTTAGGTATAGAGTTAGGTTATTTATTTGACTTTTTTCTTGTTTCTTGAGGTATACCTATATTGCTATGAACCTTCCCCTTAGCACTGCTTTTACAGTGTCCCACAGGTTTTGGGTTGTTGTGTTTTCATTTTTGTTCAATTCTATGCATATTTTGATTTCTTTTTTGATTTCTTCTGTGATTTGTTGGTTATTCAGCAGCATGTTGTTCAGCCTCCATATATTGGGATTTTTAATAGTTTTTGTCCTGTAATTGACATCTAATCTTACTGCATTGTGATCAGAAAAGATGCTTGGAATGATTTCAATTTTTTTTGAATTTACCAAGGCTAGATTTATGGCCCAGGATGTAATCTATCTTTGAGATGGTTCCATGTGCATTTGAGAAAAAGATGAAATTCATTGTTTTGGGGTGAAATGTCTTATAGATATCAATTAGGTCTAACTGGTCTATTGTATCATTTAAAGTTTGTGTTTCCTTGTTGATTTTCTGTTTAGTTGATCTATCCATAGGTGTGAGTGGGGTATTAAAGTCTCCCACTATTATTGTGTTATTGTTAATTTCCCCTTTCATACTTGTTAGCATTTATCTTACATATTGTGGTGCTCCTATGTTGGGTGCATATATATTTATAATTGTTATATCTTCTTCTTGGATTGATCTTTTGATCATTATGTAGTGTCCTTCTTTGTCTCCTTTCATAGCCTTTGTTTTAAAGTCTATTTTACTGATATGAGTATTGCTACTCCTGCTTTCTTTTGGTCTCTATTTGCATGGAATATCTTTTTCCAGCCCTTCACTTTCAGTCTGTATGTGTCCCCTGTTTTGAGGTGGGTCTCTTGTAGACAACATATATAGGTGTCTTGTTTTTGTATCCATTCAGCCAGTCTTTGTCTTTTGTTTGGGGCATTCAATCCATTTACATTTAAGGTAATTATTAATAAGTATGATCCTGTTGCCATTTACTTTATTGTTTTGGGTTCGAGTTTATACACCTTTTTTGTGTTTCCTGTCTAGAGAAGATCCTTTAGCATTTGTTGGAGAACTGGTTTGGTGGTGCTGACTTCTCTCAGCTTTTGCTTGTCTGTTAAGCTTTTGACTTCTCCTTCATATTTGAATGAGATCCTTGCTGGGTACAGTAATCTGGGCTATAGGTTATTTTCTTTCATCACTTTAAGTATGTCCTGCCATTCCATTCTGGCCTGAAGAGTTTCTATTGAAAGATTAGCTGTTATCCTTATGGGAATCCTCTTGTGTGTTATTTGTTGTTTTTCCCTTGCTGCTTTTAATATTTTTTCTTTGTGCTTGATCTTTGTTAAGTTGATTAACATGTGTCTTGGGGTGTTTTGCCTTGAGTTTATCCTGTTTGGGACTCTCTGGGTTTCTTGGACTTGGGTGATTATTTCCTTCCCCATTTTAGGGAAGTTTTCAACTATTATCTCCTCAAGTATTTTCTAATGGTCTTTCTTTTGTCTTCTTCTTCTGGGACTCCTATGATTCGAATGTTGGGGTGTTTAACATTGTCCTGGAGGTCTCTGAGATTGTCCTCATTTCTTTTAATTCATTTTTCTTTCTTCCTCTCTGATTCATTTATTTCTACCATTCTGTCTTCTATTTCACTAATCCTATCTTCTGCCTCTGTTATTCTACTATTTGTTCCCTCCAGAGTGTTTTTGATCTCATTTATTGTATTATTCATTATATACTGACTCTTTTTTATTTCTTCTAGGTCCTTGTTAAGCCTTTCTTGCATCTTCTCAATCCTTGTCTCCAGGCTATTTATCTGTGATTCCATTTTGATTTCAAGATTTTGGATCATTTTCACTATCATTATTCGGAATTCTTTATCAGGTAGATTCCCTATCTCTTCCTCTTTTGTTTCGTTTGGTGGGCATTTATCCTGTTCCTTTACCTGCTGGGTATTCCTCTGTCTCTTCATCCTGTTTATATTGTTGTGTTTGGGTGGCCTTTCTCTATTCTGGCAGTTTGTGGAGTTCTCTTTATTGTGGAGTTTCCTCACTGTGGGTGGGGTTGTACAGGTGACTTGTCAAAGTTTCCTGGTTAGGGAAGCTTGTGTCGGTGTTCTGGTGGGTGGAGCTGGATTTCTTCTCTCTGGAGTGCAATAAAGTGTCCAGTAATGAGTTATGAGATGTCAGTGGGTTTGGAGTGACTTTGGGCAGCCTGTATATTGAAGCTCAGGACTGTGATCCTGTGTTTCTGGAGAAATTGCGTGATATGTCTTGCTCTGGAACTTGTTGGCCCTTTGGTGGTGCTTGGTTTCAGTGTCGGTATGGAGGCGTTTGATGAGCTCCTGTTGATTAATGTTCCCTGGAGTCAGGAGTTCTCTGGTGTTCTCAGGATTTGGACTTAAGCCTCCTGCTTCTGGTTTTCAGTCTTATTTTTACAGTAGCCTCAAGACTTCTTCATCTATACAGCACCATTGATAAAACATCTAGGTTAAAGATGAAAAGTTTCTCCACAGTGAGGGACGCCCAGAGAGGTTCACAGAGTTACATGGAGAAGAGAAGAGGGAGGAGGGAGTTAGAGGTGACCCGAATGAGATGAGGTGGAATCAAAAGAAGAGAGAGCAAGCTAGTCAGTAATCACTTCCTTATGTGCGTTCCACAGTCTGGACCACTCAGAGATGTTCATGGAGTTATACAGAGAAGAGAAGAGGCAGGAAGGAGACAGAGGTGGCCAGGAGGAAAAAGGGGGGAATCAAAAGGAGAGAGACAGATCTAGCCAGTAATCAGTTCCCTAGGTTTTCTCCACCATCTGGAACACACAAAGAGATTCACAGAGTTGAGTAGAGAAGAGAAGGGGGAGGGAGGAGATAGAGGCGACCTGGTGGAGAAAAAGGAGAGTCCAAAGGGGGAGAGAGCAGTCAAGCCAGTAATCTTGCTCCCAAGTAAAAATGGGTACTGAAGATTGGGTTCTTAAAGGTACAAAATTGATAACAAATACCAAAAATCAAAGATTAAAAATCTAGACGAGAGGTTGGATTTTCAAAAATACAATATTAAAGAAAAAAAGTCACAAAAATTAATATATATATATATGTATATATATATATATATGAAGTTTGCTTTAAAAAATAAGGTCTCTTTTTTTTTGCAAAGTAGTAGTAGGTTATAAAAATGAAAATTGAAGGAGTAATAGAGGACTTAACATTTTTTTTTAATTTTTAAAAATGATAGTAAAAATATATCTAGGACTTTCTTTGGTGTTGTTGTGGGCAGTTTGGGGTCAGTTCATTTTCGGATAATTCCTTGGTCCGGCTTATATTTCTCAAGATCTATAGGCCCCTTCCTAAGTAGTCAGTACTAAGTACAGGGTTTTAATCAATTGCACCTGTCACTTCCAAGGCGGTTCCCTCTGTTTTAGCTTCTGTTTGCTGGTCTCTTCAGTGTCTGATTTCCGCCCTGACACAAGAGGGCGGTGGTGGACACTTTTTTACGCTCACTTGTTCAGTTGCGCTGTGGGGAGGGAGGGACACTGCAAACAACACTGGCATGTGCTCGCATGTCTCAGCCACACTGGGCCTGCCCCAGCTCACCGTGCATGTGCCCTCCCTGCCCACACTGCTCAGGCTCTAGGTTGCCCTGCTGGGAACTGTCTGAGGCCGGCCCCGGGTTGTATGCACCTCCCAGGTCTAAGCTGCTCAGGTTCAGGCACTTGGGTAGTCCTCAGAGGTGCAGACTCGGCTGGGCCTGCATTTTGTGCCCTTCCCAGGTCTGAGCAGCTCAGGTGACCAGGTGTTTGGCGAGCGTGGTCGCTGTGACTTATCGCCTCCCCCATCCCTGCCGCTCGGTTTTCTGGGTGTACAACCAGCACACCTTCTCAGGCGGATGTTGACTGTCCAGAATCCCAAGAAGTCTTAGTTAGTGAAGAAGCCTGCTTGCAGTTTGGTAGATAATGCCACTCTGGGGCCGCGATTGCCCCCTTCCAGCTCTGGCTGCCTGTCACCGGAGGGGGATGGTCTGCAGCCCACTAGCCCTGTTCAGTCTTTTGTTCTATGAGCGGGTCTGACGGGGTCTTAGGTTAGGGCTTTTCTCGTAGCTCTAGTCAGTCCTTTGTTCTGTGAGTGGGCCTGGTGGTGTCTTAGGTTAGGGCTTTGGGTGTGGTAGCTATCCTGCAGTCTGGTTTGCTAGCACAAGTTAGTTCCCTCAGACTGCCCTCGGGGCATTCAGGCCTGGTCCTTACTCTAAGCAATGCAGCCCGCGCCTCCCTGCCCAGCCCCTGCCTGCTAGTGGCGGGTACAGGCGTCTGTGCTGCTTCTCCGCTGGGGAAGTTACCGCTGGACATGTAATCTGTGGGTTTTAATTACTTATTTATTTTCCCTCCCAGTTATGTTGCCCTCTGCGGTTCCAAGGCTTGCCACAGACTCGGCAGTGAGAGTGTTTCCTGGTGTTTGGAAACTTCTCTCTTTTTAAGACTCCCTTCCCGGGACAGAGCTCCGTCCCTACCTCTTTTGTCTCTCTTTTTGTCTTTTATATTTTTTCCTACCTCCTTTCAAAGACAATGGGCTGCTTTTCTGGGTGCCTGATGTCCTCTGCCGGCATTCAGAAGTTGTTCTGTGGAATTTACTCAGCGTTTAAATGTTCTTTTGATGAGTTTGTGGGGGAGAAAGTGGTCTACCCATCCTATTCCTCTGCCATCCCAGGACCGCCCTATCCTTTTCTCTTTATGAACATCAAACCTGTGATGTGAGACTGCCTTTTGTTTAAGGAGCTGACATGGGGAAAGTTAGCCATCACTTCTCATCTGCCCAGATAGGAAGGACATTATCCAGTTCCTGAATGAGCCCATTCTGTTTGAGGGTTTAAGGTAAAATTCCCCAGAATACTGTGTGGACAGGAAGGGAAGAGGAGACAGTGCTTTGCAGCTGCACAAACCCCACAAGTGTATTTGACCTTGAAGGAATGCTGGCTCCAGGGTGACACACTTTTAAGGCATTTCTGTTTCAAGGGAGCCATGGAAGGCCATCCCTGGTTGGTGGCTTTATGGTGGTGTCTCAGTTCAGAGGCCATTGGTCACAGCTCCCGGGACGTGGGGATCTATGGGTGAGCTGGTGATGTTCATGTTAAAACTAGCAGCCGTGTCCCGGCAATGAGCCAGCCTTGCCACCCTCACACTCACACACACACACACACACACACACATACACACACACACAACAACCCTGCCTTGCCAGGGAGTAGCCTTGAGGCCCACTTCCCAGTGTCTAGTTGGAGGAGAACCCTTGGAAGTTTATTTTGGGGCTTGGAAAATTGAGCCCCATGTGCAGGGTCAGCTGCCTATATTTAGCTGGTTGTTTGCCCCCAAGACACCCAGTCCCAGCCCTGAACCTGGGTCTTGGCGTTTGCACAATCACTGAATGAGCTGCTCTCAGGAACATGCATGTTTCTGGCAACACCTCCCAGCAATACCCCGAGCCTTTAGATAGATGGTAAACAGGGTTGGTGCACATGCCCTGTTAAAGGCTGAAATGCTGCATTGCCCCCAAACCATGGACAGAGTTATCCAGGGGCTGAGAAAGTGCAGGGCTGAGAAAGTGTGGGGAGCAAGCCCGTTCTATCCTGTGTTTCTCTGCACAGGTGAGGCTCAGTTCAGTTCAGTTACTCACTCATGTCCGACTCTTTGCGATCCCATGTACTGCAGCACCCCAGGCTTCCCTGTCCATCACCAACTCCTGGAGCTTGCTCAAACTCATGTCCATCGATGATGTCATCCAACCATCTCATCTTCTGTCGTCCCCTTCTCCTCCCACCTTCAATCTTTCCCCAGCATCAGGCTCTTTTCCAATGAGTCAGTTCTTCACATCAAGTGGCCAAAGTATTGGAGTTTCAGCTTCAGCATCAGTCCTTCCAAAGAATATTCAGGACTGATTTTCTTTAGGACTGACTGGTTTGATCTCCTTGCAGTCCATGGGACTCATCAAGAGTCTTCTCCAACACCATAGTTCAAAATCATCAGTTGTTTGGCACTCAGCTTTCTTTATAGTCCAACTCTCACATCCATACATGACTACTGGAAAAATGATGGCTTTGACTAGGTGGGCCTTTGTTGGCAAAGTAATGTCTCTGCTTTTTAATATGCTGTCTAGGTTGGTCATAGCTTTTCTTCCGAGGAGCAAGCGTCTTTTAATTTCATGGCTGCAGTCACCATCTGTAGTGATTTTGGAGCCCAAGAAAATAAAGTCTCTCACTGTTTCCATTGATTCTCCTTCTATTTGCCATGGAGTGATGGGACTGGATCCCATGATCTTAGTTTTCTGAATGTTGAGTTAAAGTCAGCTTTTTCACTCCTCTTTCACTTTCATCAAGAGGCTCTTTTGTTCCTCTTCACTTTCTGCCATAAGGGTGGTGTCATCTGCATATCTGAGGTTATTGATATTTCTCCCGGCAATCTTGATTCCAGCTTGTACTTCATCCAGCCCAGCATTTCATATGATGTACTCTGCGTATAAGCTAAATAAGCAGGGTGACAATATACAGCATTGATGTACTCCTTTCCCAATTTGGAACTAGTCTGTTGTTCCATGTTTGGTTCTAGCTGTTGCTTCTTCACCTGAATACAGGTTTCTCAAGAGGCAGATCAGGTGGTCTGGTATTCCCATCTCTTTCCATGGTTTTTTCTATGCTTTTTCTGTTTCTTTGCTTTTTCTATGATTCAGCAGATGTTGGCAATTTGATCTCTGTTTCCTGTGCTTTTTCTAAATCCAGACATCAAACATATGGAAGTTCACGGTTCACGTACTGTTGAAGCCTGGCTTGGAGAATTTTGAGCATTACTTTACTAGTGTGTGAAATGAGTACAATCATGTTGTAGTTTGAGCATTCTTTGGCATTGCCCTTCATTGGTATTGGAATGAAAACTGACCTTCCAGTCCTGTGGCCAGTGCTAAGTTCTCCAGATTTGCTGGCATAATGAGTGCAGCACTTTCACAGCATCATGTTTTAGGATTTAAAATAGCTCAACTGGAATTCCATCACTTCCACTAGCTTTGTTCATAGTGATGCTTTCTAAGGCCCACTTGACTTTGCATTCCAGGATGTGTGGCTCTAGATGAGTGATCATACCATTGTGATTATCTGGGTTGTGAAGATATTTTTTGTATAGTTCTTCTGTGTATTCTTGCCACCTCTTCTTAATATCTTCTTCTTTTGTTAGGTCCATACCATTCCTGTCCTCTATTGTGCCTGTCTTTGCATAAAATGTTCCCTTGGTATCTCTAATTTTCTGGAAAAGATCTCTAGTCTTTACCATTCTATTGTTTTCCTCTATTTTTTTTTTGTTGTTGTTGTTGCATGGATCACTGAGGAAGGCTTTCTTATCTCTCCTTGCTTTACTTTGGAACTCTGCATTCAAATAGGCATATCTTTCCTTTTCTCCTTTGCCTTTCACTTGTCTTCTTTTCTCAGCTGTTTGTAAGGCCTCCTCAGACAAACTTTTTGCCCTTTTCCATTTCTTTTTTCTTGGGAATGGTCTTGATCCCTGCCTCCTGTACAATGTCACAAACCTCTGTCCATAGTTCATCAGGCACTCTGTCTATCAGATCTAATCCCTTGAACCAATTTGTCACTTCCACTGTATAATCATGAAGGATTTGATTTAGGTCATACCTGAGTGGTCTAGTGGTTTTCCCTACTTTCTTCAATTTAAGTCTGAATTTGGCCATAAGGAGTTCATGGCCTGAGCCACAGTCACTTCCCAGTCTTGGTTTTGCTGACTGTATAGAGCTTCTCCATCTTTGGCTGCAAAGAATGTAATCAATCTGATTTCAATATTGACCATCTGGTGAACGTCCATGTGTAGAGTCATGTCCTGTCTTGTTGGAAGAGGGTGTTTGCTATGACCAGTGCATTCTCTAGGGAAAACTCTGTTAGCCTTTGTCCTGCTTCATTTTGTACTCCAAGGCCAAATTTGCCTGTTACTCCAGGTATCTCTTGACTTCCTACTTTTGCATTCCAGTACCCTTATGATGAAAAGGACATTATTGGGGGTTTTTTTGGGTGTCAGTTCTAGAATGTCTTGTAGGTCTCCTTAGAACCGTTCAACTTCAGCTTCCTCAGCATTACTGTTTGGGGCATAGACTTGGATTACTGTGATATTGGTTTGCCTTGGAAACAAACAGAGATCATTCTGTCATTTTTGAGAATGCACCCAAATACTGCATTTCAGACTCTTTTGTTGACTATGATGGCTACTCCATTTCTTCTAAGGGATTCTTGCCCACAGTAGTAGATATAATGGTCATCTGAATTAAATTCACCCATTCCAGTCCATTTTAGTTCACTGATTCCTAAAATGTCAGTGTTCACTCTTGCCATCTCTTGTTTGGCCACTTCTCATTCACCAGTCACATCCTCAACTGGGCATTGTTTTTGCTTTGGCACCGTCTCTTCATTCCTTTTTTTTTAAAGTTTTATTTATTTATTTATTTAACTTTACAATATTGTATTGGTTTTGCCATACATTGACTTGAATCCGCCATGGGTGTACATGTGTTCCTCATCCTGAACCCCCCTCCCGCCTCCCTCTCCATCCCATCCCTTTGGATTATCCCAGTGCTCCAGCCCCGAGCACCCTGTATCGTGTGTCAAACCTGAACTGGCAATTTCTTTCACATATGATATTTTACATGTTTCGATGCCATTCTCCCATATCATCCTGCTCTCGTCCTCCCCCACAGAGTCCAAAAGACTGTTCTTTACATCTGTGTCTCTTTTGCTGTCTTGGATACAGGGTTATTGTTACCATCTTTCTAAATTCCATATATATGTGTTAGTATACTGTATTGGTGTTTTTCTTTCTGACTTACTTCACTCTGTATAATTAGCTCCAGTTTCATCCACCTCCGTCTCTTCATTCTTTTGGGAGTTATTTCTCCACTCTTCTCCTGTAGCATATTGGGCACCTACCGACCTGGGGAGTTCATCTTTCAGTGTCCTATCTTTTTGCCTTTTCATACTGTTCATGGGATTCTCAAGGCAAGAATACTGAAGTGGTTTGCCATTCCCTTCTTCACAGGTGAGGCTGCCAGCCATCAAGTCCAAGTATCCAAGCAAAGTGGGGACCCCTCTTGGCCACAGAGAGCCTGCAGGAAGCAAACTGTCCTTTCCACCCATGTAAGTGCATGGGCTGGGCAGCGCAGTCTGGATTCGGTGTGGGTTTGGTCTTTGGTACAGGTGGCAGGCACCCTCCCACACCACAGGCGGATGCCGCCTAATGCTACTCACCTCCCAGCAGCAGGCTTCAGGGGTGTCCCTGCAATTGCACAACCTCCCGTGGCCTGGCCTGTCCACTGGCCTCTTCTCCCATCTCCCCTTCCCTCCTGACGCCCCTGGACCCTATGGCCCCCTTTGTCCCCTTGTTGTCTCATGTGCCTGTGAGCGCGGGCTGAGTTGTCTCCTCCATCAGCCCGAGTGCTGCCTTCCCCCTCTCAGGAACCCCCTCACCCAGGCTCACCCTGTCAACCTGGGACCACTCGGCCTAATACGTGTGTGCTGCTCAGTCCTGCCGCCTTCTGTCCCTGGGGCCTGGCCCCCGGTGTCCATGCCAAGTGAGCCCCCGACTCTGCATTCCGCTGGAGCATCCATCAGGTGCCCTGACGTGTGTGTAGTTGCCTGGCTAGAGAGAGGGCCCCTAATGCCTTCTATTTCTCTTCACTTTCCCAGAATCCCATTTTAGTGCCAGAACCAATGCCGTTAATTGTCCGACTAATTCTTCAAATGTCTTCTCCGCTAGTAGGTGGAGGGGAAGGGGAGTGATCAATCAGTCACATTATGTGTGACAAATGTCATGAGAGCGCCGCACTCAGACTATGAGGGCAAAAAAATTCTATCATCTACCTAACTTTCCATCTCTCTGTCTATCCATTCGTCCTTCTATCTATTCCCCTAATCATCTATCATCTGTGCAGAGAAGCAGAAGATAATCTGTAATGTGAACTGGGCAGAACTCATTAAGAAAATAATAATTTGTTGCAAAGTGGTAGAGTCAGAGTCACTCATCCCTCCCCAGGGACAGGGCAGTGCTTTCTCCAGAGAGCTCTCCAGAGAATGCTGGAATTCTGCTTCTTCTCATTGTCTGTTCTGAAGAAAGGCTTTTGGAAGCTGAACTAAATGTGAGCTGAACTAAGTATAAGTGTCCAGGGCGTGCTTGCTGGTCACTTCTTTATGTTTAAAAGTGGAGAGAGATTGAGAAAGAGGTAGAGAGAGGCAGGGAGAGAAGAGAACCATCTCTATTATGTCTTTAGGAACAATAACACATGTAATTTACCATGAATATGTTTGCTTCTGGATTTTCATTCACCTTTGTACTTAAGTACTTAATTTTTCTCTTTTTGAGACCTGGTCAAAGACCCAGTTCACCTACAAACTTTTCCAAACTGATTAGCAATGGATATAAGGATGAGTGGTTACAGCAGCAAGCGGACTCAGACAAGAGGGCCCCGCAGACCCCTCAGTCCTCTGTCTCATCTCCGTCCCCACTGGACGCTGAGCCGCCCGCAGACCCAGAGGCTCCCGGAGACACCACGGAAGCTGCAGGTGAGGAGCATGGCCACCGAGGCCCCTTGTCTCATTCACTGTATCATAATGAGTGATCCAAAAGCCACATAAAAAACCTACAGAAGTATTGAGGTTACAGGCACACATGAGGATAATATGTATTTTATTTTTTTCCCTGTTTATTCGGATGAATAGCAAAAGTCATTATTTCTGTAGCTTTACGTTTTCTTTTAGTTGTTGAAAATTCCGACGCTTCTTGTGTTGTACCACACACATAATATCAATTTTAGTCTCCTGGATCCAAAAGGTTCTGACCCACGCAATGACTGGTCTTCTCTGGGGCAGCTTCAGAAAAAGCCATGGTTTCTGAAAAGCACTAGCAGTTCACGGTGGAGTCGTGCCATTGTCAGCACTTCTTACACTTTGTCATTAAACTTTACGTATCAACAGTTTAGTCCTTTCCCTGAAATTTGCTACCCAGAAACTCTATTTGATTTTTAACAATCGCAGTCACAGGGACAGTTGGTCTTATTTTTTGGCCACGTCCGTCTTCAAATCCATCGAGTACTATGCTTAGTTTCTGTGGTTCAGTCGCCAAGTCACGTCCAGCTCTGCGACTCCATGGACTGCAGTAGGCGAGGCTTGCCTGTCCTTCACAATCTCCCAGAGTAGGTGGCTCTAGGAATTATTGACCGTTTACCTCTAGGAAACTTATTTTCACCCTGAGGCTTCAGTTCTCCGATTAAGGAGGCAGGAACTGTATTATGTCCCTTCAAGCATCTCAAATGTTTTATATATAAGTGTGATCTCTGTGCACCTTCCTGTCCAGTGGGCACCTCACTGCCCCAGCCACTGTCTTAATGACACACTCCCTCCACTGTCACCATGATGCCATCTTAAGTCATACAACTTTTTACTAATTTTTAAGTAATTATTAAAGTAATTCTTTTAAAATTAGCCTGTTTTATTGAATTAAAAAACTAATGTACTTGTTCTTTATTCCAGAGTCTTCTCCTCTGAGTGAGTATTTTTAGAGAAACTGACCTGCATCCAAATATAAAACGTGTCTTAGACGCACAGAACAGTCGATGGACATAGTTCTTGAACCTGAAGCTGACGTGTCTCAGAAGCCTATGAGATCCCTCTCTAAACTGCTGGTGTCCTAACTACGAAAGCTGGTGCCATCTACCCCTTTAAAAAGTCGAGTTCTAGCAACACAGTCTGGGGACAGCAAAAGAAGGAGCACTTACATTATTACAATAAGACTAGTCTTTTATGCAGATCACACAAGATAAAGCATAGTATAGTTCACTTTGCTGCTGCTGCTGCTAAGTCGCATCAGTCGTGTCCAACTCTATGCGACCCCATAGACAGCAGCCCACCAGGCTCTGCCGTCCCTGGGATTCTCCAAGCAAGAACACTGGGGTGGGTTGCCATTTCCTTCTCCATTGCATGAAAGGGAAAAGTGAAAGTGAAGTCGCTCAGTCATGTCCGACTCTTCACGACCCCATGGACTGCAGCCTACCAGGCTCCTCCGTCCATGGGATTTTCCAGGCAAGAGTACTGGAGTGAGGTGCCAGAGACCTACATTTTATTAAGCACCGTGTGAGAGATGTGGGTTTAAATAATGGTAAAGAAGTGAAAGGGGCTTCCAAGATGACTCAGCGGTAAAGAATCTGCCTGCCAGTCGGGAGACACAAATTCATCCTCTGGGTCAAGTCTTCTCCCTGGAGAAGGGACTGTCAACCCACTCCAGTATTCTTGTCTGGAGAATCCCATGGACAGACAAGCCTGGCAGGCTACAGTCCATGGGGTCACAAAAGAGTCAGATACGACTTAGCAACTGAGCACAAAGAATGAAAGGCCACGAGAGGACCCCAATTTAAATACAGATGTGGCAGGCACCAAGGCCCACCTACGGAGGGTCTCCAAGGGGTTTTATTGTCATTTTTCTGCATCGTCTTAAGTAGATAGAATTTACTTCACCACCACCAAAATATGTTATCTGGTTAAAGAACATTAGTCTAAGGTTATATACTTCCTACTGGGAAATAAATCATTGCACGTGTTGTATAATATCTCAACACACGTGGGACTGACTCAGGGACCACCAGCTGCCTGCAAGTTGGAAGCCGGTGTTTCTGACACGTGATTAGTCCTTGTGGGTAGGACAGTACACTAGAATTTTATGTAGACTACAGTTAGAATCCGGTAAATAGGATTACTACTTTAGTAAATCAGTACAGAGACATTTCTTTTCTTTTATTTAAAATAGATTAATAAGTTAGGGACTTCCCTGACAGTCCAGGGGTGGACTTTCCCTTCCTATGCAGGGGTTGCAACTTTGATCTCTGATCAGGAAGCTAAGATGCTACCTGCCTCCTGGCCAAAAAAAACACAAAACATGAAACAGAAACAATATTGTAACAAATTCAGTAAAGACTAAAAAATGGTACATATGAGCCTCTCAGCCTTCTGAGATGGCCCACACTCTGTCTGGGGACCCTGTTTCTCTCTAAATAAACCCACTTCTTACCTATCAAAAAAAAAGATGGTACACATTAAAAAAAATTAGCTTGCAAAAAAAATACAATTAATAGGTTAGATTTTTAAATTTATGAAACAGGCCATCTTAATATCTTTACTTGTCAACTCTTTGTTTTATATTGCAGGTTCAGCAGCACCTCCACCTGACTCAACACCTGTGGAGCTCAAATAATCCCGGACATAAAGGGCATCCTGGATCTATGTTACAGCTATAGTCACAAGTCCCCTGTTATAGTTTATTAACACAGATTTTACAGAGTGACCCGTCTTAGAACAGATGTGAACTCCCTGCTGCGTGGTGGTGCTGGTGTTGGGTTTTGTTTCTTGCGTCTCTCTGGGATGGCAGGCACGTGGCCTCTGCCCCGCTGCGCCTTGCCGGCCTGGGATGTCCCAGAGCTGCTTCCTCCCCATCCTCAGCAGATAGCACGTCACCTCCTGCCGTGTGAGCCTCTGTGGGTCCTACCTCTTTTGAAATCCGTGGTTTAGATGCTTAACTGGAAAAAACTCACCAAAACTTTTTCACTGTTTTGGTCTTGAAATTTTTGTAGAAATAATTTTTCTGTTACAAAACAGCATTTAATTCCAGAATATTGTGATATAGTTTATATTAAGAAAAAGATTGATTTGTTATACCTTGAAGTTTTAAACATTTAATATAAAAACATTGCTGCATTTTCTAGTTTTAAATGTTTGATAATATTTTTTGCATCAACTGAAATTCATAGTAGCGAACATTTATTGTTTTGCATTAAGTAAAAATGTTTAAATACTTAATTTAGTATTCTTAACAAAAATGTTTTAATACAGAGACAGTTCTCTCATTTTATAAATTTCATTGCCATTTAAATGTAAGTAATTAGCATAAAATGTAATTTTATATTTTGTACATTTAATTCATTAATAAAATAATAATTTTCTGCTGGAAGATTTCAGACAGCCAAGTAAAGTCAGAGATATTTTAGCTTCTTTCCCAGAATAAACTTATCATGTACTTGCTCACCTCAAATTGAAGTTTTCAATTAATTCTTCATTTAAGGACACTGAGTTGAGCACATGGATCTGTATCCTTGAATCAGCCATAGGGAGATTGTGAGTGGTGTGTGTGCTGAACAGAGAGAGTTCGCTTTAGGGGAAGGTGCCAACTTTCTTTCCTTTGTGACCTTTTCCTTCCTCTTCTTTAAAACCTACCCCATCCTCACCCTTCCCTCCCCAAGAAAAAACCATCAGGAACAGATACAGTAGCTTAGTGTTAGTTGCTCTGTCATGTCCAACTCTTTGTGACCCTATGGACTGTTGCCCACCAGGCTCCATGGGGATTCTCCAGGCAGGAATACTGGAGTGGGAGAAGATCCCTTCTCCAGGGGATCTTCCCGATCCAGGGATCGAACCCGGGTATCCTGCATGGCAGGTGGATTCTTTACTGTCTGAACCACCAGGGAAGCCCCATACAGTAGCTTATGACTATTTAATTCTCTTTTGAGGGTATTAGAGTACAGAAACCTGTGGTTTAGGAAGAGGACAGAGTTGGAGCAGGGAACCTGTGACCAGACCTTGGTTCCATGCAAGGTCTCTGGTGTCTGTTACTGGTAAAAAACAACCCTGCAGTTAACTTTCTGCTTTGTAATAAACAACAGACTTTATGAAAACAGAAGTTTTGCACATTCCATCCAATTATTTTGAAGCAAAGGGCTTTTGCCAAAAGTAAGAAAATACAGCAAAATCATTCTAAAGAAAAATTGTCAGCTTCAACTAGCAAAAAAAGCGTTTAATGAAATACCTCTTTTCACACATGTGCATGCAGGCATGGGCAAGCACACCCTTCCAGGGTCCTGATGGTTTTGTGACAAGCATCTGGCAACCTCAGCTCACCACAGACTGCTCTCAGAGCTTAGCTCCGGGCCTCGGTTTCCTTCTTTCTCAAAAAGAGATACGTCCTATCAAAGGCTGTTGTGAGCATTAACCAAAATAAAGTTCAGCGAGGTTCCTGACACAACATCTGACACAGTACTCAATCATTCTCTCGGCTTTCAGATCCAGTGCTCAGTTCGGTGGTCAGCTTACAGTGAAGGGAGCCCAGACCCACAGAGGAAAAGCAGCGTCCCTGGAGAAAGCCGTGACTCCTACCTCTGTCAGCTGGTGTACTTTCCGCTTATACACAGCCTTGAGAACTGCTGAAATGGGCCCATGAAAAGCAAAGCAGAAATTAGTGGAAAACTGAAAAGACCAGAGAAGCACTTCAAGGAGGAGAATGCAGAACAAAAGCAACCGTGAGGCAGCATGGAGAGAAAGCAGAAGTGAGTGTCAGGAGTTAGAGCAGACATGATGATGGAAGAGAATGAGGCTCTGAACCCCTCGATAGGCCTAACCTGAGTCCGAGAAACAGTTTAAAAAATTCGCCAGACTGTAAAAAAGTAAAAGAAAGTCCAGATGGATTCATTGGTGAATTGTACCAAGCGTTGAAGAATTTATAATTTAATTATAATTATATAATATATAAAACAATTATATGTAATTATTTATAATTATAAATGATTATAATTAAAATTTATGATTAATATATAATATAAACATATTTATAAATATATAATTATAATCTGTAATTATATGAATTAATTATAATTATACTAATTCTACAATCTCTTCCAGAAGATAGAAGCAGAAAGAATAAGTCCTAAATCATTCATGAGATCATCATTATCTGTATACTAAATTCAGACAGACATTACAAGAAAATTATGGATGCAAATTAAAATATCTCTCATGAACATAGATGCAAAAATCTCTAACAAAATATTAGCGAGTTAAATCCTAAAATAGGGACTTCCCTGGTGATCCAGTGGCTAAGACTCCATGTTCCCAATGTGGGGACTCAGGCTAGATCTTTGGTAAGGGAACCAGAGTCCAGATGCTGCCTGCTGCAACTAAGAGTTCACGTGCCACAGCAAAAGATCTCATGTGATCCAGTGGATGCTGGCAATTTGATCTCTGGTCCCTCTGCCTTTTCTAAAACCAGCTTGAATATCTGGAAGTTCACAGTTCAGGTACTGTTGAAGCCTGGCTTGGAGAATTTTGAGCATTACTTTACTAGCGTGTGAGATGAGTGCAATTGTGTGGTAGTTTGAGCATTCTTTGGGATTGCCTTTCTTTGGGATTGGAATGAAAACTGACTTTTTCCAGTCCTGTGGCCACTGCTGAGTTTTCCAAATTTGCTGGCATATTGAGTGTACCACTTTCACAACATCATCTTTTAGGATTTGAAATAGCTCAACTGGAATTTGGAGAAGGCAATGGCATCCCACTCCAGTATTCTTGCCTGGAAAATCCCATGGACAGAGGAGCCTAGTAGGCTGCAGTCCATGGGGTCGCCAAGAGTGGGACATGACTGAACAACTTCACTTTCGCTTTTCACTTTCATGCATTGGAGAAGGAAATGGCAACACACTCCAGTGTTCTTGCCTGGAGAATCCCAGGGACAGGGGAGCCTGGTGGACTGCCATCCATGGGGTCGCACAGAGTTGGACATGACTGAATCGACTTGGCAGCTGCAAGAGCAGCAACTGGAATTCCATCACCTCCACTAGCTTTGTTCATAGTGATGCTTCTTAAGGCCCACTTGACTTTGCATTCCAGGATGTCTGGCTCTAGGTCAGTGATCACACCACTGTGATTATCTGAGTCGTGAAGATCTTTTTTGTACAATTCTTTTGTGTATTCTTGCCACCTCTTCTTAATATCTTCTGCTTCTGTCAGGTCCATACCATTTCTGTCCTTTATTGACCCTATCTTTACCTATTAGTCATGATAAATACATTCACAGGATGGATTGAAGGCTTTCCCACCCAGACTGAGAAGGCTAAGGAGGTGATAAAAAAAATTGCTCCATGAAATCATTCTGAGATTTGGCTTGCCCAGGTCATTACAAAATGACAATGGGACATCATTTACTTCTAAGTTCATCCAAGGGGTCTCTAAAGCTTTGGGCATTACTTATTATCTCCATTGTACCTGATAGCCGCAGTCTTCAGGAAAAGTAAAAAGAGCCAACCAATTCTTAAAATCAACAATAAAAAAGATAACCCAGGAGACCTCCCTGGGATGGAAGGAGGCTTTACCAGTAGCTGTCCTCCACACCTGTATTGACACTGTTTCCAGTTTCCCCATCTATTTCCCATGAAGTGAGGACCAGATGTCATGATCTTAGTTTTCTGAATGTTGAGCTTTAGGCCAACATTTTCACTCTCCTCTTTCAGTTTCATCAAGAGGCTTTTTAGTTCCTCTTCACTTTCTTCCATAAGGGTGGTGTCATCTGCATATCTGAGGTTATTGATATTTCTCCCAGCAATCTTGATTCCAGCTTGTGCTCTTCCAGCCCAGCGTTTCTCATGATGTACTCTGCATATAAGTTAAATAAGCAGGGTGACAATACACAGCCTTGGTGATTGCAGCCATGAAATTAAAAGATGCTTACTCCTAGGAAGAAAAGTTATGACCAACCTAGATAGCATATTGAAAAGCAGAGACATTACTTTGCCAACAAAGGTCCATCTAGTCAAGGCTATGGTGTTTCCAGTGGTCATGTATGGATGTGAGAGTTGGACTGTGAAGAAAGCTGAGTACCAAAAAATTGATGCTTTTGAACTGTGGTGTTGGAGAAGACTCTTGAGAGTCCCTTGGACTGCAAGGACATCCAACCAGTCCATTCTGAAGGAGATCAGCCCTGGGTGTTCTTTGGAAGGAATGATGCTAAAGCTGAAACTCCAGTACTTTGGCCACCTCATGTGAAGAGTTGACTCATTGGAAAAGACTCTGATGCTGGGAGGGATTGGAGGCAGGAGAAGGGAACGACAGAGGATGAGATGGCTTGATGGCATCACTGACTCAATGGACACGAGTTTGAGTGAACTCTGGGAGATGGTGATGGACAGGGAGGCCTGGCATGCTGCGATTCATGGGGTCGAAAAGAGTTGGACACGACTGAGCGACTGAACTGAACTGAACTGAACACCTGTATTGCCCCTAAGGAACAGGTTGGTCTTAATCCTATGAGATGCTATATGGATGACCTTTTGTTTATGTCAATGACCTCTTCCTAGATCCAGAGGCTCAGACCCTCTGGTCTTATACCACGGCCATTGGGCAATTCCAACAGGATATACGCTTGTGGGGTGTCAACCAGGAACCAAAAGGTGGCTCTAAAGAGCCACCATTATATGCTCCAGGGACTCAAGTCCTAATTAAAGTCTGGAAAGATGGGTCCCCAAAGGCTCAACTGCAGCCGACATGGAAGGGCCCCTACCCTGTAATACTTTCTACCCCTCTACAGCAGGCAAGGTATCAGGACACGACTCCTGGATTCACTACTCATGAGCCAAGCTGTGGAAAAAAACAGAAGAGGACACTCAATACACCTGTGAGCCCCTGGGAGATCTCAGATACCTATTCAAGACTACAAATGAGTGCCATTCTAATGAACACCCCCAAAATCTGGTGTCTGGGGATAAGATTTCTCAGGAGAGCTCTAAACAGCCAACACAGCTTGAGAGATTGTACTCCAAAACAGACAGGAGACAGATCTCCTGATCCCTGAACAAGGAGGGACTTGAGCCAACTTGCATGAGATGTGTTGTTTCTGGGTAAATATTTCCAGCTAAGTTAAAGAAAGTCTTACCGTCCTCAAGAAAAACATTCACATTCTACAGGAACTCAAAGAATGAGCTGGAGAGTTCTTGGGTGACTACAATCTCTCTTTGGTGGATATTTCTCCTGGCTAGGGGGAATTTGCAGTTGGCTGACTGAACTGAACTGAACTGATGCCCCTACTAATCCCTGTTATCACCATATTGATGCTACTTATGACTGCTCCATGTATTATCAATTGTCTCACTCATTTTGTCTCTTTCCAGGTCAACAAGCTACAAAATGCAGTGCTAGTCAACAAGAATATATAAAACTACACCAACCATGGAAAATATTACTCACCCTTAGATGGACACCTCTATAAGGACTCTGAGGCTTGAGACTAGCAAGAGGGAGAGGCCCAATGCCCCTTGCCATCCTAGCTCAGCAGGAAGCAGTAGGCAGAAAGACCTTGATGCCCATATTTCCAAAGAATTATGCCTCCCATTTTTTGAGGAGGGAATGTTAGGTAGTTAGATTAGGAAAAATGAGGCTAAAAGATAAAGAAGAGAAAAGCCCATGAAAATTGAACAAATAAAGGTCCAAGCACCAGAGTGAGAACCTCAGGTGAAATAAACAGCCCTCATGGCTAGCCCAGTTTACATAGGGCAGGCTCAGGGGGAGGAGAAAAAACATAAAAAGAGGAGCCAAAATTGAGCCTAAGGCTTCTCCTCTCCACTCTGCGCTTCTTTTGGGTCGACCTGCTCTCATGCCTTGAGGATGTATTTTCCTTTGCTTGCCAAATAAAACTGAGCTGTAACACTGATCCGTTCATCACTTCAAATTTTTGCTATGGCAAGGCAGAACTAAGGAAATTACAAACTCGCCCCAACAATAATAATTAATACACCTAGACAGAATATTAAAAAGCAGAGACATTATACTTTGCCAACAAAGATCTATCTAGTCAAGGCTATGGTTTTTCCAGGAGTCATACATGGATGTGAGAGTTGGACCATAAAGAAAGCTGAGCATCAAAGAATTGATGCTTTTGAACTGTGGTGTTGGAGAAGACTCTTGAGAGTCCCGTGGACTGCAAGGAGATCCAAACAGTCCATCCATCCTAAAGGAGGTCAGTCCTGGGGGTTCATTGGAAGGACTGATGTTGAAGCTGAAGCTCCAATACTTTGGACACCTGATGTGAAGAACTGACTCATTTGAAAAGACTCTGATGCTGGGAAAGATTGAAGGCAGGAGGAGAAGGGGATGACAGAGGATGAGATAGTTGGATGGTATCACCAACTCAATGGACATGAGTTTGAGTAATCTCTGGGAGTTGGTGATGGACAGGGAGGCCTGGTATGCTGTAGTCCATGGGGTTGCAAAGAGTCAGACATGACTGAGTGACTGAACTGAGATATAACACCAAAGGCATAAGGTGTGAGAGAAATAATTGATAAGTTGGGCTTAATTAAAATGAAAAACTTCTGCTCTGGGAAAGACATTGTTAACAAAATGAGAAGATAAAACGGACTAGGAGAAAATATTTGCAAAAGATGAATCTGATACAGGACTGTTATCTAAAACATACAAAGAAATATTAGAGCTCAATAACAAGAAAACAAACAACCTGATTGAAAAATGGACCATGATAGACACCTCACCAAAGAAGATATGCAGAGGGAAAATAAGCATATGAAAAGATGTTTCATGTCAGATGTCATCAGGAAAATGCAAATTAAGATGAGATACCACCTATTCAGTTCAGTTCAGTCGCTCAGTCGTGTCCGGCTCTTTGCGACCCCATGAATTTCAGCACGCCAGGCCTCCCTGTCCATCACCAACTCCCAGAGTTCACTCAGACTCACGTCCATCGGGTCAGCGATGCCATCCAGCCATCTCATCCTCTGTCGTTCCCTTCTCCTCCTGCCTCCAATCCCTCCCAGCATCAGAGTCTTTTCCAATGAGTCAACTCTTCACATGAGGTGGCCAAAGTACTGGAGTTTCAGCTTTAGCATCATTCCTTCCAAAGAAATCCCAGGGCTGATCTCCTTCAGAATGGACTGGTTGGATCTCCTTGTAGTCCAAGGGACTCAAAAGAGTCTTCTCCAACACCACAGTTCAAAAGCATCAATTCTTCGGCACTCAGCTTTCTTCACAGTCCAACTCTCACATCCAAACCTGACCTCAGGAAAAACCATAGCCTTGACTAGACGAACCTTTGTTGGCAAAGTAATGTCTCTGCTTTTGAATACTCTATCTAGGTTGCTCATAACTTTTCTACCGCCTATATGGATGGACAAAATCTGATGTTGACCACACCAAATTCTGGGGAGAATATGGAGCTATAGGAACAAGTGTTTCATTGCTGTGGGAATGCAAATTGTGCAGCCACTTTGAAAGGCAGTTTGGCAATTTCTCACAAAAAACACACTCTTGTCATAGGATCCAGTGTTCAGACTCCTTGGTATTTACCCAAATGAGTTCAAAACTTGTCTACGCATGTACCTGCACTGGTTATTTATGGCAGCTTTATTCCTAATCATCAAAACTTAGAAGTAACCAAATTCTTCATCAGTATGTGAGTGGACAAATAAACTGTGGTCCATGTATACAATGAACTATCACTCAGTGCTAAAAAGAGATGAGTTATCAAGACTTGAAAGGACACAGAGGAGCCTTAGACATGTGTGACTAAGAAAAGAAGCCAGTCTAAAAGGCTCCAAACTATATGATTCTAACTATGACATTCTGGAAAAACACAGAATTACAGGGACACTAAAAAATCAGAGCTATCCAGAGGTTGGGGAGGGTGGGGTGAGTAGGTGGAGCACAGAGGATTTTCAGGGCAGCAAAACTACTCTGAATGATAATGCTGGATATACTCAATCACTCAGTCATGTCTGACTCTTTGTGACCCCATGGACTGTAGCCAATGGAGCTCCTCTGTCCATGGGATTCTTCAGGCAAGAATACTTGAGTGGGTAGCCATTCCCATCTCCAGGGGATCTTCCTGACCCAGGGATTGAACCTGTGTCTCCTGCATTGCAGGCAAATTCTTTTACCCCTGAGCCACTGAAGAAGCCCAAAATGGTGGATACATGTTGTTAAATATTTGTCAAAACTCATAGAAATGTACATTACTGAAAGTGAACCCTAATTTAAAACTGTGGACTCTAGGTGATTATGATGTGTTAATACACGTTTGTTAATTGTATCAAATGTACCATCTGGTGCGGGATGTCGCTTGTGGGGAAGGCTGTGCATGTCAGGAGGCATGGGATACACAAAACTCTCTACACTTGTCACTTGATTTTGCTATGAAACTAGAACTACCCTAAATGTGGTGGCAGTACTTCTCTCCTGCTCCCTTACAACCCACACAGAATGCTTCACTTCCCATACTTCTGGTCATAAACTGTGTGTTTATCCCCCAACAAGCAATTCTCTGCAATGGCAGGTGGTATCTTACAAATTAACTTAATTCTGACCCTATCTTATCTGGAAATAGTGTCAGATCCCACAGGTCAAGGGCTCAGTCCCACAGAACTGCCTGCCTCCAGCACCCACCCCATGCCCCCAAGCACAAGTCTAAGTTGTCACCTCTACTCTTGGTCAAACTGCTATAAATTGGGGCTCCCAGGATCCCCTCCTTACATTTGATAATTTCCTAGAATGGCTCACAGAACTCCAGGAAACCCATTTGTTATAAAAGAATGTGATAAAAGATACAGATAAGCATCCAGGTGGAAGAGATATACGAAGCAAGGTATGCATAGGGGAACACCAGAGTAGTCCTCTCTCTCTGGACACGTCAGCCTCCTAGCACCTCCATGTGTCCACCAACTTGGAGGATCTCTGGACCTGGTTCTTCAGGCACTTTTATGCAGGCTTCATCACTTAGGCCTTAACTCCATTTTCAACCTCCCTCCCCTATCTGGAGCATAGGAGGTGGGAGGGAAATGTTCAGCCATCTTCATAGCTTAATCATTCTGGTGACAAGTCCCATCCAGGAGTCATGTGGAAGTCAACCAGAATTGACTCATATAAGACACACAGATGGGAAAGGGAGAAATACATCTGTCTATTTGCAAATAACATGATTTTCTATGTAGGAATTTCCAAAGAGGAGAGTGAAAAAGCTGGCTTAAAACTCAACATTCAAAAAACTAAGATCATGGCATCTGGTCCCATAACTTCATGGCAAATAGAAGGGGAAAAGTGGAAACAGTGACAGAGTCACTGCAGTAGACGCTTGGTCCTTGGAGGAAAATCTATGACAAACCTAGACAGCATATTAAAAAGCAAAGACATCACTTTGCAAAAGTCCACATAGTCAAAGCTATGGTTTTGACAGTAGTCATGTATGGATTTAAGAACTGGACCATAAAGAAGGCTGAGTGCCAAAAAATTGAATGGTTTTGAACTGTGGTGCTAGAGAAGACTCTTGAGAATCCCTTGGACTGCAAGGATATCAAACGAGTCCATCTTAAAGGAAATCAACCCTGAATATTCATTGGAAGGACTGATGCTGAAGCGCCAATACTTTGGCCACCTGATGTGAACTGCTGACTCATTGGAAAAGACCCTGATGCTGGGAAAGATTGAGGGCAGGAGGAGAGGGGGGCAGCAGAGGATGAGATGTGTTAGATAGCATCACCAACTCAATGGACATGAATTTGAGGAAGCTCCAGGAGATAGTGGAGGACAGAGGAGCCTGGTGTGCTGCAGTCGATGGGGTTGCAAAGAGTTGGATATGATTTATTGAGTAAACAATCACAACAACCTCCCAAAGGCCCTATCTCCTAACACATCACATTAGGGGTTAGAACTTCAACAGAGGAACTTGGGTGATGTAAACAGTCCCTAACACCAAGGGTGGAGAATTCTCACTAAATTGACTCATCAGGATTCCTGCTAAACCTGGAACGAGCAGGCCAAGCCCACAGTGGTGCCTGGTCAGGAGGAAGACTCAGGATCCTGACTTACTCTACCCAGTAGAAAAGCCTCTATGTGATTACAGTAATCATAACAGGCCAATGTTGACACATAGATGACCACAACTTCTATAGAGTAGGAAGCCCAAAATCCCTACACAGACATGACCAACCAGCTTCTGACAAAGAGGCTGAGGTTATTCAGTGCAGGAAATGCAGCCTTCTCAACAAGTAGTACTGGAGCTCCACCAAAAATAACTCCAAAAATCAAAACCCAAAAAAATTCACCCAACCATCACATCTAAAAAGTGACCATAAACATGAGTTTTACCTTAAAACTGTAACATTTTTAGGAAAACAACAACAACAAAAGAGGAAATCCCCAGGATTTATGATGCAGCCAAGAGTTTTTAAGACTTGACAGCAAAAGCATGACCTGTAAAAGGGAAAACGGATAAAAATCCCATTAAAATTAAAAAAAAAAAAAGCTGCCCTGTGAAATCTATACCAAGAGGGTAAACAGACAAGCTACAGACTTCAAGAAACTGTAAATGGTATCTCCAAGAGAACTTGTGTCTAGTACATACAAAGAACTCTCACAACTCAACATGAACAGGGAAAAGAAAAATAAAAACAAGCAATTTGAAAGTAAGGAAAAGACATGAACAACAATTTCAAAGAGGATACACATGAAAGACACTCAATACCATTAGCCATCAATAAATGCAAATTAAAACCACAATGAGATATCATGGCATGAGGATTAGAACGGCTGAAACAATGAAATGACATCAAGTACTGGTGAGGACTCAGAGAAACTCGACTTCACATCCACTGTTGGTGGAAATGTAAAATATTACAGCCACTCTGGAGAAGAGTCTGGCAGTTAAGAGTCTGGCAATTTCTTGGAAGATTAAATGTGCAATTATCATACAACTCAGAAGTCAGCCACTTGGCTTCTATCCCAGACGAATGAAAATTTATGTTCACACAAAAACCTGTACATTAAATTTCATGGCAGCTTTGTTCTTTATGGCTTAGAGCCAGAAATAACCTAGATGTCTTTCAGCAGGTAGATGGCTAAGCAGCTGGGGCAGATCCATGTCATGGAATGCTGCTTGGCGAAAGAAGGGAATCAACTACTGATACATGCAGTGTGGACAGATCTCTGGAGATTCTGCTAGATGGAAAACCTAGGTCCAAAGTTAGACACTCTATGGTGGTGGTGGTGATTTAGTCGCTCAGTTGTGTCCAACTCTCTGCAGCCCCATGGACTGTAGCCCAGCAGGCTCCTCTGTCCATGGGATTTTCCAGACAAAAATACTGGACTGGGTTACCATTTCCTTCTCCAGGGGATCTTCCACACCAGGGATTGAACCTGTCTCTCCTGCATTGCAGGTGGATTCTTTACCAACTGAGCTACCAGGGAAGCCCCTGCTGTTGTTGTTGTTCAGTCCCTCAGTTCAGTTCAGTCACTCAGTCGTGTCCGATTCTTTGTGACCCCATGGACTGCAGCACACCAGGCCTCCTTGTCCATCACCAACTCCTGGAGTTTACTCAAACTCATGTCCATTGAGTCAGTGATGCCATCCAACCAGATCATCCTCTGTCATCCCCTTCTCCTCCCGCCTTCAATCCCTCCCAGCATCAGGGTCTTTTCCAATGAGTCACCTCTCCACATCAGGTGGCCAAAGTATTGGAGCTTCAGCTTCAACATCAGTCCTTCCAACGAACACTCAGGACTGATTTCCTTTAGGATGTACTGATTCAATCTCCTTGCAGTCCAAGGGACTCTCAAGAGTCTTCTCCAAAGCATCCGAAGTCTTCAAAAGCATCAGTTCTTTGGCTTTCAGCTTTGTTTATAGTCCAACTCTCACATCCATACATGACCACTGGAAAAACCATAGCCTTGACTAGATGGACCTTTGTTGGCAAAGTAATGTGTCTGCTTTTTAATATGCTGCCTAGGTTGGTCATAACTTTCCTTCCAAGGAGTAAGTGTCTTTTAATTTCATGGCTGCAATCACCGTCTGCAGTGATTTGGGGACCCAAAAAATTAAAGTCTGCCACTGTTTCCACTGTTTCTCCACATATTTGCCATGAAGTGATGGGACTGGATACCATGATCTTTGTTTTCTGAATGTTGAGCTTTAAGCCAACTTTTTCACTCTCCTCTTTCACTTTCATCAAGAGGGTCTTTAGTTCTTCTTCACTTTCTGCCATAAGGGTGGTGTCATCTGCATATCTAAGGTTATTGATATTTCTCCCAGCAGTCTTGATTCCAGCTTGTGCTTCATCCAGCCCAGCATTTCTCATGATGTCCTCTGCATAAGTTAAAAAAGCAGGGTGACAATATACAGCCTTGATGGACTCCTTTTTCTATTTGGATCCAGTCTATTGTTCCATGTCCAGTTCTAACTGTTGCTTCCTGCCCTGCATATAGGTTTCTCAAGAGGCAGGTCAGGTGGTCTGGTATTCCCATCTCTTTCAGAATTTTCCACAGTTTATTGTGATCCACACAGTCAAAGGCTTTGTCATAATCAATAAAGCAGATTTTTTCCTGGAACTTTCTTGGTTTTTCAATGATCCAGCAGGTGTTGGCAATTTGATCTCTGGTTCCTCTGCCTTTTCTAAATCCATCTTGAACATCTGGAAGTTCACAGTTCACGTATTGTTGAAGCCTGGCTTGGAGAATTTTGAGCGTTACTTTACTAGCATGTGGAGAAGGCAATGGCACCCCACTCTAGTACTCTTGCCTGGAAAATCCCATGGATGGAAGAGCCTGGTAAGCTGGAGTCCATGGGGTCGCTAAGAGTCAGACATGACTGAGCAACTTCACGTTCACTTTTCACTTTCATGCATTGGAAAAAGAAATGGCAACCCACTCCAGTGTTCTTGCCTGGAGAATCCCAGGGATGGGGGAGTCTGGTGGGCTTCCGTCTATGGAGTTGCATAGAGCTGGACATGGAGTTGCATAGAGCTGGACATGACTGAAGTGAGTTAGCAGCAGCAGCAGTTACTAGCATGTGAGATGAGTGCAATTGTGTGGTAGTTTGAGCATTCTTTGCCATGGCATTTCTTTGGAATTGGAATGAAAACTGACCTTTTCCAGTCCCGTGGCCACTGCTGAGTTTTCCAAATTTGCTGGCATATTGAGTGCAGCACTTTCACAGCATCATCTTTTAGGATTGGAAATAGCTCAACTGGAATTTCATCACCTCCACTAGCTTTGTTCATAGTGATTCTTCCTAAGGCCCACTTGACTTCACATTCCAGCATGTCTGGCTCTAGGTGAGTGATTAAGCCATCATGGTTATCTGGGACATTAAGATCTTTATCTGGGTCGTGAACATCTTTTTTGTACAGTTCTTCTGTGTATTCTTGCCACCACTTCTTAATATCTTCTGCTTCTGTTAGGTCCATACCATTTCTGTCCTTTATTGAGCCCATCTTTGCATGAAATGTTCCCTTGGTATCTCTAATTTTCTTGCAGAGATCTCTAGTCTTTCCCATTCTATTGTTTTCCTCTATTTCTTTGCACTGATCAATGAGGAAGGCTTTCTTTGCACTGATTACTAAACAAGGAAGCTTATCTCTCCTTGCTATTCTTTGGAACTCTGCATTCAAATGGGTATATCTTTCCTTTTCTCATTTGCTTTTTGCTTCTCTTGTTTTCACAGCTATTTGTAAGGCCTTCTCAGACAGCCATTTTGCTTTTTTGCATTTCTTTTTTTAAAATGACCAGTTTTAGCAATGAAGGACAGATCAGGGGATGCCAGGGTTTAGAAGTTGGTATGGGTGTAGGCTGTCAAACGGTGACATGGGGGTCTTTGGGTTATGAGATGTTCAGCAGCTTGACTATGCTGGTATCATGCACACAACAAAGTCGTACAGAACAAAAGAGTACAAAAGAGTTGAGAAATCTGAACCACATTGCGGGGGGGGGGGGCTCTGTTAATTTCATACTCTGGCTAAGATATCTACAACAGTTCTGCAAAATATTGCCATGAGGGGAATCTGGGTAAGGCTACAAGAGGCCCCTCTGTGTCATTCCTCTTTATTCACATACTGAAAGTGAAAGTGAAAGTTGCTCAGTTGTGTACCACTCTTTGCGACCCCATGGACTAAAGAGTCCATGGAATTCTCCAGGGCAGAATACTGGAGTGGGTAGCCTTTCCCTTCTCCAGGGGATCTTCCCAACCTAGGGATCAAAACCAGGTCTCCTGCATTGCAGGCGGATTCCTTACCAGCTGAGCCATGAGAGGCTCAAAAACAACAAACATTTATCTCCCACAGTCCTGGAGACAGGACGTTCAGGACCAGAGCATCAGCAGACCCGGTGTCTGGTGAGGCCCCTTCCTGGTTTATAGCCGCCCATCTGCCCTGAGTCCTCACCTGGAGGAAGGGATGCGCATCTCCGTGTGTCTCCTCTGTGAGGGTACCAGCCTCATCATGGGAACTCTACTCTCGTGACCTCATTGCCTCCCAAAGCCATCACTTTACAGTTAGGGTTTCAACGTGTATGTTTCCAGGGAGGTGGAATTTACACATTCAGACAATAATGGACATAGTAATGTACAATATCATCTTAATACGATTTCACAATTTTCTCAATAAAAATTCAGTTGAAAAACTGCAGTGGGCCCATGGGCTACAGTTTCAGGGCTAAGGCACTGGGAGGTGACTGAGGTCAGGGGCGACTCCTCAGAGATGATCTCGAAGTCGAGAACTAAGCCAGGAAAAGTTGCTCAGACAGGGTGAGTGTGCACTGAGTGGGCAGGAGCTTGGGGTGCCCACCAAGGACCTTCCTGTTTCCTCAGCTGAGAGGGTTATCTGTTGTAACTGGAAAGAACAGAATTGATTCCAAGTTGGGTCTGTTTCTCTTCTGTTAACATTTGCTTCTGTTGCTTTTGTTATTATTATCACTAAAAGGATGCTGTCTATAGGTGTCAGCATCGTAATGGTCCGCCTCAGGGAACCTGCCCTTCTGCCTGACTGCTAACCTAAAGTGTCCTTGTCCAGCTCACAGGGGGACATTTTGACCCTGCCCACCTGTGAATGGCTGCAGAAAAGAAGAAATGAACACATTCCCTCACCAATGCTGGCCAACCCAGGAGGTATTTTGCAAGACTTATGGCCTTTTTACTTTCTCACTTCCTCCTCCTCCCTGCTCTCTAAGAGAAACTGGCATCCAGACCCCATTAAGACAGTACTCTAGGGTGCTAGCTTGCCATCTTGGCAGGGGCCCAGCTTTCCGAATAAAGCTGTGTTCCTTGTCTCAACACTCTGAATTATCGGACTGCCATGTGGTGAGCAGACCAAGCTTGGACTCAGTAACACTGTGACAAACTAGGGCAAATTTCAAAAAGTCTCAAGTAAAAAGGTGACTGTGGGTACTGGGTGGTTCTGTGTGGTGGGTGAGGGATGCAGAGACATGTAATTTGACAGGAACCTGTTACTGACTCCAAGCTGGATCTGCTGGACACACACCAGGCCAATGAATAGGAGAGATGAGGTGCTGACGCAAGGAATATGACTTTATGCAGAGAGCTGGCTGACCAAGAAAATGGCAGTCGAATGTCTCAATATAACTATCTTGTCAGGGTCTGGATGTCTGGTTCTTTAATAGAGTCAGGGAGAGAGAAGCAAAGAGGAGCTAGTCAAAAGGCAGCAGAGACAGGGAGAGGCAGAGAGGAAGTAAAGTAAAAAGGGTCTTCCGTCTTGCAAAACATCTCTGGGAAGGGCCAGCCTTCGGAAGATCAGTCGCTCAGTCGTGTCCGACTCTTTGCGACCCCATGAATCGCAGCACGCCAGGCCTCCCTGTCCATCACCAACTCCCAGAGTTCACTCAGACTCACGTCCATCGAGTCAGTGATGCCATTCAGCCATCTCATCCTCTGTCGTCCCCTTCTCCTCCTGCCTCCAATCCCTCCCAGCATCAGAGTCTTTTCCAATGAGTCAACTCTTCGCATGAGGTGGCCAAAGTACTGGAGTTTCAGTTTTAGCATCATTCCTTCTAAAGAAATCCCAGGGCTGATCTCCTTCAGAATGGACTGGATGGATCTCCTTGCAGTCCAAGGGACTCTCAAGAGTCTTCTCCAACACCACAGTTCAAAAGCATCAATTCTTCGGCGCTCAGCCTTCTTCACAGTCCAACTCTCACATCCATACATGACCACAGGAAAAACCATAGCCTTGACTAGACGAACCTTTGTTGGCAAAGTAACGTCTCTGCTTTTGAATATGCTATCTACGTTGGTCATAACTTTCCTTCCAAGGAGTAAGCATCTTTTAATTTCATGGCTGCAGTCACCATCTGTAGTGATTTTGGAGCCCAGAAAAATAAAGTCTGACACTGTTTCCACTGTTTCCCCATCTTTTTCCCATGAAGTGGTGGGACAGGATGCCATGATCTTCATTTTCTGAATGTTGAGCTTTAAGCCAACTTTCTCACTCTCCACTTTCACTTTCATCAAGAGGCTTTTTAGTTCCTCTTCACTTTCTGCCATAAGGGTGGTGTCATCTGCATATCTGAGGTTATTGATATTTCTCCCGGCAATCTTGATTCCAGCTTGTCAACGAGGGACAGGGGAGATACAAAAGCCTGTTATGATTGGTAGGTTTGCTGCAGAGAGAAGCCAGTTCTGACTCCATGTTGAAAACTATTTCTTTAACTTGCCTTTCATTGCTCTTGTTCTCTTCTTTTTTTGTAACCATTCACAGGTGGACAGGGTCAGATTATCATTTTATGAGCTGAACAGACACTTTAGTCAGGCAGAGGGGCAGGGTCCTTTGAGGCAGGCCATTATGTACGATTATAATAACAAGAGCAACGAAAGGCAAGTTAAAGAAATAGTTTTCAACATGGAGTCAGAACTGGCTTCTCCCTGCAGCAAACCTACCAATCATAACAGGCTTTTGTATCTCCCCTGTCCCTCACTGACCCCTGCAGAACGGGCATTTTCCCATCTGAGGGATGACTTCAGAAAGTCACCAGTCAGCACACAGCACAGCCAAGGTCACCAGGGGAAAAGTCACTATGGATTGAGCACCAGTTAAAAAATTAACTGACTATTCCTGAGCGGCACAGTGAAGGATTTCTGTGTGAGACAATGGTTTAGAATGAGGTAGAAAGTGACGAGGACGAAGGCTCTGCAGGCAGAGCTGTGGGGATACTGCTGGGCCCTCTGCGCCTTTGGTGAGGTGTCCCAGAGGGGACATTCAGGCTGGTGGCCGGGGGCGGGGGCTGCTGCCCTTGGCTGTGCACCCTGCACAGCACTTCCGCTAATGCCCCTTTTCAGCAGGGGGCACGAGCCTGTCAGCAGGCAGCATCAATTTGGGGACTGGGGGCGCTCTGATGTTTGGGTGGGTGAGTGGTCTTGTCACCTAGTCCAAGCTCGCTCTGTTAGGCACTAAGTAAAAGGTGCTCAGTTGTGTCCGACTCTCTGCAACCCCATGGATGATACAGTCCAGGGAATTCTCCAGGCCAGAATCCTGCAGTGGGTATCCTTTCCCTTCTCCAGGGGATCTTCCCAACTCAGAGATCGAATCCAGGTCTCCCGCATTGCAGGTGGATTCTTTACCAGATGAGACACCAGGGAAGCCCAAGACTACTGGAGTGGGTAGTCTATCCCTTCTCTAGGGGATTGTCCCGACCCAGGAATCAAACCAGGGTGTCCTGAATTGCAGGTGGATTCTTTACCAGTTGAGACACCAGGGAATCCCCACAGGGCAGCTGATTAACTGAGAGACAAGATGCTGAGGCAAGGAATAGGACTTTATTCGGAAAGCCGGCTGACCAAGAAGATGGCAAACAAATGTCTGAAAATAACCATCTTATGGGGGGTCTGGAGGCCAGATTCTTTTTATAGAACAGAGAGGGAGAGGAGGTGAACAAATAAAGTAAAAAGGCCATTAAGTTTGCAAATATCTCCTGGAATGGCAAGCCCAGGAAAGGGATGTGTTAATTTCTTCCTTCCTCCCATCCACAGGTGGACAGCATCTGAAAAAAGGCATTTTAACAGTCAGGCAGAGGAGCAGGATTCTTGGTATGAGCAGCCGTTATGTATGATTATAATAATAAAAGCAACAGAAAACAAATCAGAAACAGTTCCAACCCAAATCAGGATTGGCTCATCCCTGCCACAGCCTGAGAACTCTGTGGGTGACACAGAGTTACCTGCCCCCTCCACTGTGTGCAGGGAGGGGGGCTCTTCTCCTCTGTTCTGTCTCATGAGCAATCAAACGCTGGCTGTGCCCCACTATGTTGTTTCATGACCTCCTGATGGGGCTTGCCAGCTACTTGGAAAACACTGTTCTTTGGGGTTTCCACCTTCACTCAGTGAGGCATCCAGGGCAGCCCCGGGATGGACAGGGACTTGGGGAGTGGACCCAAGCAGCAGGAAGCCTCACTGAGTATCTCTGAAATACTATCAGGTTTAAGAGAATCCGGCTTTGGAATTAGTCTGGGGTTGCCCTTACTCCTTGGGAGAAAAGTTATGACCAACCTAGATAGCATATTGAAAAGCAGAGACGTTACTTTGCCAACAAAGGTCCATCTAGTCAAGGCTATGGTTTTTCCAGTGGTCATGTATGGATGTGAGAGTTGGATTGTGAAGAAAGCTGAACGCCAAAGAATTGATGCCTTTGAACTGTGGTGTTGGAGAAGACTCTTGAGAGTCCCTTGGACTGCAAGGAGATCCAACCAGTCCATTCTAAATGAGATCCGTCCTGGGTGTTCTTTGGAAGGAATGATGCTAAAGCTGAAACTCCAGTACTTTGGCCACCTCAGGTGAAAAGTTAACTCACTGGAAAAGACTCTGATGCTGGGAGGGATTGGGGGCAGGAGAAGAACGGGATGACAGAGGATGAGATGGCTGGATGGCATCACTGACTCGATGGACGTAAGTCTGAGTGAACTCCGGGAGTTGGTGATGGACAGGGAGGCCTGGTGTGCTGTGCTTCATGGGGTCGCAAAGAGTCGGACATGGCTGAGCGACTGAACTGAACTGGGCTTCCCTGGTGGCTCAGATGGTAAAGAATCTGTCTGCAATGTAGGAGACCTGGGTTTGATCCCTGAGTCAGGAAGGTCTCCTGGAGAAAAAAGTGGCAACACACTCCAGTATTCTTGCCTGGAGAATTCCCATGGATGGAGGAGCCTGGCAGGCTACAGTCCACGGGATCGTAGAGTCAGACACATGCATGACTGAATAACTAACACTGCTTTAACCTTTGGTGAGCCCGACTGAGGGTGTGTCACACTTGGTGTGGTCTGCCCTTCTAAGGAAGACAGATTCTGCAGAATCAGGAGGAGTTCTCTGAAGGCGTCCAAGTGGGTGGGGTGGACTGGGATGGTGACTGCTGGCTGTCCTTAGCTTTGCTGGCTGTAGGGGCAGCGCTGGAGCTGGTCGGGGTGTTGCAGAGAAGCCAATTCTGACTCCATGTTGGAAACATTTTTAGACTTGCTTTAAGTTGCTTTTGTTATTATAATTATACACAATAGCCTGCCTCTGAGGACCCTGCACTTCTGCCAGACTCTAAATTAAAGTGTCCTTGTTCAGCCCATAGAAATAATCTGTCCCCGCCCACCTGTGAATAACTTCAACAAAAAGAAAAGATTAACATACCCCTTTCAAAGGCTCTCATTTCTGGAGATGTTTTACAAGACTGAAGACCCTTTCACTTTACTTCCCCACTGCCTCTTCCTCTCTGCTCTGCCTTTTGACTTCAGATTCTGATTGCTTCTCTCACAGGCTCTGTAAAAGAACCTGGCATCTAAGCCCCCACAAAATGGTTATTTGGAGACGTGAGTTGGCCATCTTCTTGGTCAGTCTGCTTTGGCTTTCCAAATAAAGTCCTATTCCTTGCCTCAACACCTCCTCTCTCATTGGCCTGTCCTGCAGCAAGCAGAGTGTGAGCCTGGACTCAGGAAACAGGCTTGACTGGGTTCATCTGTATGTTTTAGAAATGGCTGGAGACAACTTGTTTCCAGGTGTCACATTTACCAGGTTCTAACTTAACAGAAGGAAAGTTATGACCAACCTAGATAGTATATTGAAAAGCAGAGATACTACTTTGCCAACAAAGGTCCGTCTAGTCAAGGCTATGGTTTTTCCAGTGGTCATGTATGGATGTGAGAGTTGGACTATGAAGAAAGCTGAGCGCTGAAGAATTGATGCTTTTGAACTGTGGTATTGGAGAAGACTCTTGAGAGTCCCTTGGACTGCAAGGAGATCCAACCAGTCCATCCTAAAGGAGCTCAGCCCTGGGATTTCTTTGGAAGGACTGATGGTAAAGCTGAAACTCCAATACTTTGGCCACCTCAGGTGAGAAGTTAACTCACTGGAAAAGACCCTGATGCTGGGAGGGATTGGGGTCAGGAGAAGAACGGGATGACAGAGGATGAGATGGCTGGATGGCATCACCGACTCGATGGACATGAGTTTGAGTGAACTCCGGGAGTTGGTGATGGACAGGGAGGCCTGGTGTGCTGTGCTTCATGGGGTCGCAAAGAGTCGGACACGACTGAGCGACTGAACTGAACTGAACAGATTGTTAAGTCCTTGGTGTTTGGTTTTCTGGCTCAAGTGCAGCCTGTTGGAAAGAAAAGGACTTCATCTCGCAGGGATAGCAGGCCACTGCGTGCACTCCCCAGAGGCCTGGGGCTCCTGGGGGGGCGGGGCGGTGGGGTGCCTCCCAGGTCCCCTAGTGACAGGACTGGCAGGACCGCCTGCGCTGGCTGGAGGCCGGGAGGCAGTTCCGCTGCCTCAGCCGGTGGCTCTGAATGAATGAGTCATTTCCTCCCGCCCTCCCGGGCGCTACTAGGACCAGGCGAGTCCCAGAGTGAACCCGGGCCAGAGAGACCCAGGGGACCACCTTTGGCCTGTGGGGCCCACTCTCATCCCCAGCCCAACGCTAGCTCCACACCGGTAACTCTGGCACTCGCCCCAGACAATCCGCCTGCCCCACGCTTGCACTCGGGGTGGGTTCCCGCAGATACCCTGGCTCCGGCCGGAGCGGTGACCTCGGGGGGGTCACCTCTGTCCCCTAAGTCTCTGCTGTCAGGAGGGGAAGAAGCCGCAGGGAGGTGTCGTGGGCGGGACGAGTGGCTTAATGAGTAAGCGGTTGGTCTCCGGTCACTCGCCGTCGCCCGCTGCGCAGCAGGAAACCCGCCGGGGGTGGGGCGGGGGCGCCGGGATGGGAGGAGCTGCGGGCCGGCGGGTGGGGACCCCCGGGAGGCCTGACTCCACCAGCTCCCCAGTACCTCCCGGCACAGGTCGGGCAGTCTCTGCGCGGGGAGCTTCGGTGGCCGGAGTCCAGTTTTCGGGAATCACCCTGCCGGTAAGGCGACTCGGTGCGAGGACGCAGGGCCATCGGCGGGGAGGGTGCGCGGGTACGATGTGCCGGGAGAGCGCACGGGGAGCGAGTGCGCGGAGCGAGCGCGGGGAGGGCGTGCTCCGAGGGTGTGCGGGGAGGATGCTCCGGGAGGAGGTGCGGGGAGACCGTGCGGGGAGACCGTGCGAGGAGGACGTGACAGGAGGGTGTGCGGGGAGGGCGCGCGCAGAGGAAGTGCGGGGAGGATGTTCCGGGAAGGTGTGCTGAGAGAGCGCGCGCGGAGGACGTGACAGGAGGGTGTGCGGGGAGGGCGCGCGCGGAGAATGTGACAGGAGGGTGTGTGGGGAGGATGCTCCGGGAGGATGTGCGGGGAGGACGTGACGGGAGAGCGCGCGGGGAGGACGTGACGGGAGAGCGCGCGGGGAGGACATGACGGGAAAGTGTGCGGGGAGGATGTGCGGGACGGAGGGCGCTCATCTTTGCCTCCGCCGTTGGGGTGTCGGGGCTCCGCCAAGATGCTGGGTCCACCCGGTGCATGAGATGCGCAGTCCAAACCGAACGAGATAGGTCCCGGGACACCTGGAGCGTCCCCTTCTCGCGAGGGGCGACGTTTTGGAGAAAGACTGTTACCAGACCTTCAGAGTTAAAATGAACCCAAGTGTGTGCGTTGAGCCAACAGATTAAGTGTCACAGCGTAAAATACTGGCGTCAAGGTGTCCGGCAGGTCAAAAGAGAAAACTTCACAGTTAAAGTACCTGACAAATATGATTTGCACCGGGGAGCGGGTCTGTTTGCAGCTCTTGAAAGCGGCCGGTTGCTTTTAAGACGGGCGTGTGGGGGCGCCTCCCCAGCTCTGGGGTCTGGGCGTGTCCAGGTAAGTCAGAGTCCCCGCCCGCAGCCTTCTCCTACCCGCTCTTTCCCAGCCCTGGCCGTCTTTCGCTTTCCTCGCCAGAGGTCGGCTCTGCCCTGGGCAGTTCCCGGCTGATGGTGACTTGCAGAGAAACCCCCTCTGAAATCCAGGCTGGAATGGGGCCATATCCTGTTAGCTGGCTCCAGGCGTAGTGACTCTGCGCTCTGAACTCTTCGGCTGTTTTCCGTCCTCCCGGCTGCCTCTCCGTCCCCTTGCCCTGGTCTCCCTTCGCAAGTCTTACCCCCCCTTGCTGTGTTTCCGGGTCAGAGACCTTTGATTCCATTCATTGGCTGTGACCCTGGCTTTTAAAAGATTTGCACTTTCCCTGAATAGAAAGAACCATCGCCCAGTGGGTTTCCCACCCTGACAACCCCTCCCAGGACTGCCTTGCCTTTCTCTCGGGCTGCCTGACTCTTAGCAGAGGGCCCCCTCTCCCACTTCTGGGTCAATTCCACCCCCCTCCTCCGGCCCCACCTTTCAGAGGCCAAACTGACCTTTTAGTTGTCTTTCTGCATTCGCTTGAAGACTGCAGACTAATTCAAACAGGTTTATCAGACATGAATTATATTTTTTATTCCAGTACTCTCAACTCTGGTAGGCATTGAAGTAGCACTTTAGTTGAAACAAAGTAGTTATTCTTTACATTGGCTTTTGTCCAAGTGAACTTTCTCATTGTCCTAAAATTAAAAAATTTTTTTAAACAGAACAAATATACAACAAGAAAGTGAAACTTTCAGTTTTTCTGCTTCCTAAAGATAAAGGGCTTCCCTCATAGCTCAGTCAGTAAAGAATGCAATGCAGGAGACCTGAGTTTGATCCCTGGGTCCGGAAGATCCTCTGGAGAAGGAAATGGCAATCCACTCCAGTACTCTTGCCTGGAAAATCCCATGGACAGAGGAGCCTGATGGGCTACAGTCCATGGAGCCACAAGAGTCAGACACGACTTAGCAACTAAACCATGAAAGACAAACCCTGAACATCTTTCTTGTCTCCCCTCCCTCCTTCCTCTCATATACACACACATTTGCTTTTGAAATATGTTCATTCAAAAAAAATATATAAACGTTTACACACTAATCTATATGCCCAAAGTAATCCGCCTGTCTGAGTTGGATTAAATAGGTTAAAACTAAAATAAAACAGAACAACAACAAACACAAAACAAGAAAACCAAAACCAGCTGCCAGCTGGAGGGCTTTTTGATTTTGCAAGTTGGATTTAGCAGAGCTAGAGTGAGGACCCAGTTAAGGAAGTGGTGCTGGTGGTTTAGTCGCTAAGTCGTGTCTGACTCTTGCAACCCCATGGACTGTAGCCCACCAGGCCCCTCTGTCCATGGGATTCTCCAGGCAAGAATACTGGAGTGGGTTGCTATTTCTTTCTCCAGGGGATCTTCCCGACCCAGGAATAGAACCTAGATCTCCTGCACTGCAGGCAGATTCTTTACCAACTGATCTCTGAGGGAAGCCCCTGTAAGGAAGGGGTGGGGTCAAACTAGGTTACATCCTGTCTCACAGAAGAACAACAGGCAGTGGAGAAATGGAAACACTCTCTGGACAGCCCTCAGTTAGGAACCAGAGTGTGAATTTCAGAACCTTTGCATTCTCTGCACTGATGGTTGGCAAGAAGGTGACTGATAGCCTCCTGTATCTCATGTGGAAATGTTGCCAAGCTCTTGGCTCCCACTCCACCAATGCTGAATAGAAAGATGGAGACAGTTTGGAGGAAATAGAAGTGACTTTATTCCCGTTTGCTGGGCAAGGGGGAGAACATAGCAGGCTAGCACCTCAAGTACTATGCCCCGCTTCTAGCGGAACCGAGAGACTTTAGAGCCTGAGTCTCATCGTCTAGGATAGATGATAAGGCTCACAGTGATGAAGGTCTTGCCTTCTTGCATTATTTCAAAACAGTCACAGCTGGCAACAGGCTGCCTGGTAATTGGGTCCATTTGTCTCTGGGTTATGAGCTTCCCTGGTGGCTCAGCTGGTAAAGAATCTGCCAACAATGTGGGAGACCTGGGTTCAATTCCTGGGTTGGGAAGACCCCTTGTAGAAACGGAAAGGCTACCCACTCCAGTATTCTGGCCTGGAGAATTCCATGGACTGTATATTCCAGTTAGTCAGTCATTCAGTTCAGTCACTCAATCATGTCTGACTCTTTGCGACCCCATGGACTACAGCACACAAGGCCTCCCTGTCCATCACCAACTCCCGGAGTTTACTCAAACTCATGTCCATCGAGTCGGTGATGCCATCCAGCCATCTCATCCTCTGTTGTTCCCTTCTCCTCCTGCCCTCAATCTTTCCCAGCATAAGGGTCTTTTCCAACCAGTCAGTTATTTGCATCAGCTAGCCAAAATATTGGAGTTTTCAGCTTCAGCATCAGTCCTTCCAATGAATATTCAGGACTGAGCTCCTTTAGGACTGACTGGTTGGATCTCCTTGCAGTCCAAGGGACTCTCAAGAGTCTTCTCCAACACCACAGTTCAAAAGCATCAATTCATCAGCGCTCAGCTTTCCTTATAGTCCAACATTCACATCCATACATGACCACTGGGAAAACCATAGCTTTGACTAGATGGACCTTTGTCGGCAAAGTAATGTGTCTGCTTTTTAATATGCTGCCTAGATTGGTCATAACTTTTCTTCCAAGGAGCAAGCATCTTTTAATTTCATGACTGCAGTGATTTTGGAGCCCAAGAAAATAAAGTCTCTCATTGTTTCCCCATCTATTTGCCATGAAGTGATGGGACCTAATGTCATGATCTTAGTTTTTTGAATGTTGAGTTTTAAGACAACTTTTTCACTTGGTTTTTTCACTTTCATCAAGAGGCTCTTTAGTTCTTTGATTTCTTCCATAAGGGTGGTATCATCCACATATCTGAGGTTATTGATGTTTCTCCCAGCAATCTTGATTCCAGCTTGTGCTTCACCCAACCCAGCATTTCTCATGATGTCTTCTGCATATTAGTTAAACAAGCAGGTGACAATATACAGCCTTGACAGACTCCTTTACCAATTTGGAACCAGTCTGTTGTTCCACGTCCAGTTCTAACTGTTGCTTCCGGACCTGCATACAGATTTCTCAGGAGGCTGGTCAGGTGGTCTGGTATTCCTGTCTCTAAGGCTTTGGCATAGTCAATAAAGTAGAAGTAGATGTTTTTCTGGAATTCTCTTGCTTTTTCGATAATCCAACTGATGTTGGCAATTTGATTTGTGGTTCCTCTGCCTTTTCTAAATCCAGCTTGAACATCTGGAAGTTCACGGTTCAGGTACTGTTGAAGCCTGGCTTGGAGAATTTTGAGCATTACTTTACTAGCATGCTGCTGCTGCTGCTGCTGCTAAGTCACTTCAGTCGTGTCTGACTCTGTGTGACCTCATAGACGGCAGCCCACCAGGCTCCCCCGTCCCTGGGATTCTCCAGGCAAGAACACTGGAGTAGGTTGCCATTTCCTTCTCCAATGCATGAAAGTGAAAAGTGAATGTGAAGTCACTCAGTCGTGTCCGACTCTTTGCGACCCCATGGACTGCAGCCTACCAGGCTCCTCTGTCCATGGGATTTTCCAGGCAAGAACACTGGAGTAAGTTGCCATTTCCTTCTCCAATGCATGAAAGTGAAAAGTGAATGTGAAGTCGCTCAGTCGTGTCCAACTATTTGCGGCCACATGGACTGCAGCCCACCAGGCTCCTCTGTCCATGGGATTTTCCAGGCAAGAGTACTGGGATGGGGTGCCATCATGTGGTAGTTTGAGCATTCTTTGGCATTGCCCTTCTTTGGGATTGGAATGAAAACTGACCTTTTCCATTCCTGTGACCACTGCTGAGTTGTCCAAATTTGCTGGAGTATTGAGTGCAGCACTTTTCACAGCATCATCTTTTTAGGATTTGAAATAGCTCAACTGGAATTCCATCACCTTCACTAGCTTTGTGCCCATCTTTGCATGAAATGTCCCCTTGGTATCACTAGTTTTCTTGAAGAGATCTCTAGACTTTCCCATTCTGTTGTTTTCCTCTATTTCTTTGCATTGATCACTGAGGAAGGCTTTCCTATCTCTCCTTGCTATTCTTTGGAACTCTGCATTTAAATGGGTATATCTTTCCTTTTTTCCTTTGCCTTTGCTTGTCTTCTTTTCATGGCTATTTGTAAGGCCTCCTCAGACAGCCGTTTTGCTTTTTTGCATTTCTTTTTCTTGGGGATGGTCATGATCCCTGCCTCCTGTACAATGCCATGAACCTCCATCCATAGTTCATCAGGCACTCTGTCTATCAGATCTAGTCCCTTAAATCTATTTCTCACTTCCACTGTATATTCGTAAGGGATTTGATTTAGGTTGTACCTGAATGGTCTAGTGGTTTTCCCTACTTTCTTCAATTTAAGTCTGAATTTGGTAATAAGGAGTTCATGATCTGAGCCACAGTCAGCTTCCAGTCTTGTTTTTGCTGACTGTATAGAGCTTCTCCATCTTTGTCTGGAAAGAATATAATCAGTCTGATTTCGGTGTTGACCACCTGGTGAACGTCCATGTGTAGAGTTATATCTTGTGTTGTTGGAAGAGGGTGTTTGCTATGACCAGTGTGTTCTTTTGGCAAAACTCTGTTAGCCTTTGCCCTGCTTCATTCTGTACTCCAAGGCCAAATTTTCCTGTTACTCCAGATATTTCTTGACTTCCTACTGTATAGTCCACGGGGTCAGAAAGAGTTGGACACAACTGAGCGACTTTCACTTTCAGTTTATTGGCCTGCAACTGTCTTTCTGCAATGCAGAAAGCTACAAGGGTTGATGTATTGCACGGGAGCGCAGGGAATGTAAGCACCTGCAGGCCGTAGTTTATGGAGTTAAGGGTGGTAAGTTGGCTTTGTGAAGTAGAAATCTCGTTACAGGCAGCACAGATTCTCTGCAGTTAAAGTAGAGCCAGGAGTGATGAACTCTTTCGGCACTCTGCTTCCTCTCTAGCCTGTTCACTGCTCCCTTTACTTTCCTTGTTCTCAGGAGAGAAAAACTTCCTATCTATTTTTGCTACAATAGAAACAAAGAGTAGTTCTGAGCAATTAATGATTTTAAAAAGAACAAAAAGGGAGGGAACCAGCAACCCTTTTCAGGCACGAGAAGTCACTGTAGCAAAGACCAGAAAGCAGTCATAAAGACCCCAGTTCTGTTCCAGAGGTAAAGATCATCCTGGTGAATATTCTTGAGCTGTTTTGCTCAAACCCACTCAAGGGCTCAACCAGCAGATGAGCCTCAGGAATGGTGATGCTGACCTGTGCTGACCCCCGAGATGTGCTCAGCAGGTGCCTAGATCTTGTCAACCTAAAGCGGATTTAGGAAGGGGGCCCCTTCCAGGGCCCGAGAGTGGGCTCTTGTCTAGAACTCAGAAATGAATTGTGCTAGGAGATGCGCATGCTGACAGAGCAAGAAACTTTCTTTATTGGGAAGGGGCGCCTGGCCGGAGAGCGGCAGGGTAAGGGAGGGAACCCAGGAGAGCTACTCTGCTGGATGGCTCCTAGTCTCGGGTTTTATGGTGATAGGTTTAGTTTCTGGGGTGTCTTTGGCCAGTCATTCTGACTCAGAGTCCTTCCTGGTGGTGCACGCCTTGCTCACCCAAGATGGATTCCAATGAGAAGGATTCTGGGAGGTCGGTGGGAGATGTGGGGTCGCCTTTGATCTTTCCTGAATTCTTCTGGTGGGTGGTGTTTGTTCTTTGTACCTTACCAGGACCTCCTGTCAGAAAATAACTCTCGGCAGATGGTTACTGTGGTGCCTGGCCAGCAGGAGCAGTTTCCATCTGTTTCTCCTAACAGTGACTTTGCCTCTTAGTGCTAAACTCTCTGCTCTTCGGGCAAGATTGCTGCTGGTTTTGCACATACACAGGATGCTGGAGTGTGTTATCCACTGGGCAAGGGCACCTAGGACTCCACTCTACAGGGAAGGTCACACATGCCCTATGGTGAACACACGTGCCCTTTGGTGAACACACGTGCACCCTTGGCTTAGGCCATCCCATTCTGCTACTGGGGGAGACAGCGCTTTGAGGGCTAACTCCCTGTCTCTTTGCTTGTTACCAGTAGTAAACGCTCCTGCTTTAACCAAAGGCTCCTGGTGTGTTCAGAGGTTCCGCACCCCTGCCACTGGGTCCATTGAGTCTCCTAGCAGTCGGCAAAGAGTCGACATTACTGAGACAACGACAATCAGGAACCCTCCTGCTCACAGCAAAGCTGGGACCTGCGAGCCCAGAGCCAGGTTCTGAGGTCTCTGGGAGGCAGGACCTCTGGGCTTGGAATCTAGTGGAACCCTCCTGTTTAGAGAACAGAGGTTTCCTAGAAAGTGAGAGGGGCCGTCTTCAGAACACCTGCAGCCCTTGGGACAATGTTAGAAGAAATGTTTTCTAAAACTGACTCCAGGACAACCACATCCTCAGGTGCAGGGTCTAACCCATGGAGCCCGCCCTGCTGTGGGAAAGCCATCAGCTCTTCTGGAAGCCCTGTACCAGCTGACCATACTGGACCACTGACCAGTGAGCATACTATCACCCTGAGCCCTGCTGACCCTAGTTAGATCAGACCTGTGAATGACAAGAGTTGAAAGTCAGTGCTTCCCCAGCAACCGATCCCTAATTCCTACCTTCTCCTTATCCACAAGCACTTCCACCTTGGGTGATGCCTGTGGGCATCTTGTATGGGAAGCCGGCGCCTCTGATGAAACATTCAGGTTGGTACATCATGTGGCCTTCCTTCCCTGCAAATCCACTGGACACAGGCATCCCTTACAGCTTCATCTGAATGCCACCTTCCAGCCCTTAGGATTCACCTCCTGGATCCAGGATGCACCAAACTTTCCTGTTGTGATTGCATCTCTGCTCACCCTCTGTGCACAGATCACATGTTGGGGAAGAAAAACTTCTATCCATTTAGATTCTATTCTTGTTGTTGTTCAGTTGCTAAGTCTTCCGCATAGAAGTTAAATAAAGAAAGTGAAAGTGAAGTCACTCAGTCATGTCTGACTTTGCGACCCCACAGACTGTTGCCTACCAAGCTCCTCTGTCCATGGGATTTTCCAGGTAATAGTACTGGAGTGGATTGCCATTTCCTTCTCCAGGGGATCTTCCCAACCCAGGGATCAAACCCAGGTCTCCCGCATTGTAGGCAGATGCTTTACCATTTGAGCCACCAGGGAAGTCGTTAAATAAGCAGGGTGACAATATACAGCCTTGATGTACTCCTTTCCCAAATTTGAACCAGTTCATTGTTGCATGTCTGGTTCTAACCGTTGCTTCTTGAACTGCATACAGGTTTCTGAGGAGACAGGTAAGATGGTTTGGTATTCCCATCTCTTTAAGAATTTTCCACAGTTTGTTGTGATCCACACGGTCAAAGGTTTTAGCATAGTGAGTGAAGCAGAAGTAGCTGCTTTTCTGGAATTCTCTTGCTTTTTCTATGATCCAACAGATGGCAATTTGATCTCTGGTTCCTCTGCTTTTTCTAATCCTACCTGGTACATCTGGAAGTTCTCAGTTCATGTACTGCTGAAGCCTTGCTTGAAGGATTTTGAGCATTACCTTGCTAGCATGTGAAATGAGCACAATTGTAAGGTAGTTTGAACATTCTTTGGCATTGCCCTTCTTTGGGCAATGATTCTATTCTTGGAGACTGCAAATTAAAAAGACAGGTTACCAAGAGAACAGACCGACTTGAATTTACATGTGTATGGGAGAATTCAGAGAAAAATGCAATCTTAGGAGGTGGTTAGAATCCGGGGCTTACATACCATCTTAATGGAGGTGGGGAGAGGCAGAGAGGCACTTGGGAGAAAAAATGCCTTCTTAGAAGAGGGTGGGGCAGGAAGGGCACTTATGCAAACACTGAGGAGAATTCAGAGACAAATGCAGTCTTAGGAGGTGGTTAGAATCCGGGGCTTACATACCATCTTAATGGAGGTGGGGAGAGGCAGAGAGGCACTTGGGAGAGAAAATGCCTTCTTAGAAGAGGGTGGGGCAGGAAGGGCACTTATGCAAACACCGAGGACCTTGGAGAGAGAAGTGGTCACTTGAGAGAGATGAGCAATAAGACAGGACAATATCTGTTTGGGTTTTTTCAGAGAAGAGGAGATTAGTTTTTTCTAGGAGGGGTAGTGACACGTTTGGAAAGTCCCAAGGTTCAGGCATGTAAGGGCTTTGAGGACCTCAAAGTCTTGAGAACAGAATAGTTGTTAGGTAACAATGGCTTATTCTGGAGCCCTTTGTGTGGATCTCATATGAAAGCCTCTGACTGCCATTCACTGCGCCCAAGATTTCAGAGCCCCCAGTCACCTCCAGGATGGGGTCACGTTGGTGGTGACACCTGGCCGCCCTTGCGCCTGGTCCCGGGCCAGCGCCCAAGTTACCCCTCTCCACCCCGAGCCTGCTGAGCTGCTTGGCTCTGCATCCTCCACATGTCTCATGGGTTCAGGTCTCCTCGCTGTGAATACTGTTTGTCCTGTCCTCTCTCGGCTGCATCTTTCCTGGCTATTTCGAGGAATCCGGGATCATTAAGAAATAACTCGTTCCTCACGTTGAACTAGAGAAGTTTGTGCCTTTACCTGGCTCTCCCTAGGCCAACAGGCATTGGAGTTCATGTTCACACATGTTTACTACACTGGACTCAGAGTCCTGCATCTTGTCCTCTCTCTATACACACAACACGTGCTGATACAAACCTTAACAGGTACACCTGTTGGTGATTTTACTTGAATGACTAATGAGTGCAATTCTTAGCACCTTCTCCTATCTTACAGATAAATAGGAAGGCATTGTAGTTGTTCAGTTGCTAAGTTGTGTCCAACTCTTTGTGACCCCATGGACTGCCGCACACCAGACTTCACCATCTCCTGGAGTTTGCTCAAGCTCATGTTCACTTAGTTGGTGATGATATCCAACTATCTCATCCTCTGTTACCCCCTTCTCCTGCCTTCAATTTTTCCCAGCATCAGGGTCTTCTCTATGAGTCTGCTCTTCGAATCAGGTGGCCAAAGTATTGGAGTTATAGCTTTATCATCAGTCCTTCCAATGAATATTCAGGGTTGATTTCCTTTAGGATTGACTTGCTTGATCTCTTGACTGTCCAAGGGACTCTGAAGAGTCTTGTCCAACACCACAGTTGGGAAGCATCAGTTCTTCAGCACTCAGCCTGTTTTATGGTTCAGCTCACATTTGTACATGACTATTGGAAAAACCATAGCTTTGACTATATGGACTTTTGTCAGCAAAGTGATGTCTCTGCTATTTAATATGCTGTTTAGGTTTGTCATAGCTTTCCTTCCAAGAAGGAAGCATCTTTTAATTCCATGGCTGCAGTCACTGTCCACAGTGATTTTGGAGCCCAAGAAAATAATCAGGCTTTAGTATAGTGAGTGAAGCAGAAGTAGATGTTTTTTCTGGAATTCTCTTGCTTTTTCTATGACCCAGTGAATGTTGGCAATTTGATCTCTGTTCCTCTGCCACTTCTAAATCCATCTTGTACATCTGGAAGTTCTCTATTTACGTACTGCTGAAGCCTAGCTTGAAGGGTTTTGAGCATTACCTTGCTAGCATGTGAAATGAACACAATTGTATGGTAGTTTGAATCTTCTTTGGCTTTGCCCTTCTTTGGGATGAAAGCTGCTGACTTTTTCCAGTCCCATGGTCATTTCTGGGTTTTCCAAATTTGCTTTCATATTGAGTGCAGAACTTTAACAGCATCATCTTTTAGAGTTTTAAATAGTTCATCTAGAATTCTATCACCTCCACTAGGTTTGTTTGTAGTAATGTTTCCTAAGGCCCACTTGACTTCACACACCAGGATGTCTGGCTCTAGGTGAGTGACCAAACCATCATGGTTATCTGGGTCATTAAAATCTTTTTTGTATTGTTCTGTTTATTCTTGCCACCTCTTAATATCTTCTGCTTCTGTTAGGTCCTTGCCATTTCTGTCCTTTATTGAGCCCATCTTTGGATGAAATATTCCCTTGCTATCTCCAATTGTCTTGAGATCTATAGTCTTTCCAATTCTATTGTTTTCCTCTACTTTGCATTGTTCACTTAAGGGTTTCTTATCTCTCTTCTCTGGAACTCTGCATTCAGATGGGTATAGCTTTCCCTTCCTCCCTTGCCTTTTGCTTCTGAGTTACTAAAAAGGTGAAGTAAAAGTATGAGGCAAGCACCTGAATCCCCCCTGACATTTCCGCTCCGGCCACAGCTGTACTGGGTGAACAGGGGTGGGCAGCACCGGGTGGCACCTTTTGTGGGTGGACAGCACTGTGGTGCTGATTCAGTGCTAGCGTTTCTCTGCCATGGAGGAAATGAAGTGGGTGCCACACAAGTATTGACCTGGGGTGATGCCCAGGCTGAACGTCAGTTGTACAACATCAAGGGTGTGTCCTTAGGAAATACATAAGCATATTGTCTGTTGGAAGAAACAGGTGCATGATAGCATTAATTCAGTACAGCAAATGAAAAAGCAGTTGTCAAAAATGTTCCCTAAATTCTCCGAATGAGCTTACCTATGATGACTTCTAGTTACACTGCACAAGGACTTCCCTGGTGACTCAGATGGTAAAGACTCCCTGCAATGCAGGAGATGTGGGTTCTATCCCTGGGTTGGGGAGATCTGGAGAAGGAAATGGCAACCCACTGCAGTATTCTTGCCTGGAAAATCCCATGGGCAGAGGAGCCTGGCAGGCTACAGTCCATAGTGTTGCAAAGAGTCGGACAGGACTGTGAGACTTAAACTTCCAACGCTCTTTAAGTTGTGACCTGAGTTGAACCAACTGCAGTGCACCCTGGTGGGCTCCCTCTCTCTTTGTCTGCATTAACCCCAGGGGGACAGACTTTGGCCTCGATGGTGAAGGACCTATTTTCTGATTCCTTTGATGGCTGGAAAAAAATAATGCATCTTCTTGACAAAAAATAAAACACCACCACACAACTTAAAAGTTGGGAATTAAGTTTTGTTTGATGGACTTACTGAGGACTTAGGTCTGGGGAACAGCCTTTCAGGTAGCTGTGAGGAATGCTCCAAAGAGATAAGAGTGGACCCAGGATATATAGGAGTTCTGCTGAGAGCAAAACAAAAGCCAGACGTTTAAGTTGAACATCAGAAGATTACAGCCAATCGCAGAAACCAGACATCTCAAGTTAATGATCTCAGCGCTTTTCTATGTATGGGAAGATGTAAGAGGCTGGGCTTCTTGAAATCATTCACCTGATGTTCATCTTAACCACCTAGGGCCAACATCTTGTTTTTCTCCATCCTGAGTTTCCTGGGGTGCACCATGGGGATGGCTGCCTTGGCTGAGGACTTGGTGGAGGCAACATTGTTTACAGCAGTGACTGGTGACATCCTTTTACCCACAAGCTTCACATACACATTAAAAGATTTGTTTATTTGGCTGCACCAGGTCTTAGCTGCAGCCTGTGGGATGGAGTTCCCCAACCAGGGCCCCTGCATGGGGAGCTCGAAGTCTTTGCCACTGGGCCACGGGGAGTCCCCTATACATTTTTATTAACTTGAAATTTTCTTCTGAACTTCCACCTTCACATGGTTCCCTGATTGGTTATTCTTACGCATCACCAGGGTCTCCTTTTACAGAAGTGGGGCGCTCACTTTGTTGGTGGCCTGCAGAATAAGGGTGAGTCTGAGTGAACAACCAGTCTGCCTGTGACAGCGGTGTGGCTCTTGGACCCCGTCTGTTCCAGCTGGTCTGAGGGCAAGTGAATTGAGAGAGGGGAGGGACTTCCTTCACCCCCTCCCCATCTTTGACCTTTCACTGGGTGAGTGGGGTAGCCATATCATTTATCCTCCACACCCAGCTCCTTCTGAGAGTGACATACGGCTCTGGTGGTTGTACCAGGATTCCTTAGGCAAACATGCATGCATGCTCACTCCACCTGAACATCTTAAGATATTTAGTGAGGAAATTACCAGTTACAACATTGCAAAGGCTGTAATCTTCTCTGCACAAAGTTGGTTAAATAAAGCTTTCTTGTCGGTAAAGCCAGGACCTGGCCCCAGGAGGAGTTGTCTTGGGGGTGGGGAGCTCACAGCCTGGAGGGGAACACCTGTCAGGCACTAAACTGAGTCTAGGAAGCCTACCACACTTCAGGAAGGAGCTGAGGTCCAGGGTGGCAGAGGGCAAGGATAAGACAGAGAAAATGCATGCTCTGCTTCAGAGGGAAGCAAAGAACTGGGCTAGAGAGTAACACTAGCAAGTCCAGACAGGATGCCTTCTCTGTGGCTAAGTTTCAATTCCTGGAAAATAGGGATGGATTCTCCCTGAGGACTCCTGGGCTACCCTCTGAACTCTGTGATTCAGCTGCCGCCCTGTGGGAAGGCACCTCTCACCCTTCCTCTTTCCCATACCCGCCTCCCCCATACCACCCCCAGAGGAAGAGCTGGCAGACCAGAGGGGGCAGATTGCAGGAGGAGGTGACTGACTCTCCATGACCCTCTGCCCGACTTCATCTCTCAGGGGACAGTGAGGGCCAATAAGGAAGGCTGTGGGCTGGTGCTCCGGAAGACGTGTCTGCACTTACTACAGACAATGAGATGGATCCCAGAGGGGCGGTAGCTGCTGCCTGCAGGGTGCACGTGACGAGAGTGGTGTTTCCTGGATGCCAGGCTTCTTCAGAAACTGGGCTGTCTGCGTCTCATTTCATCCATCTGCCTGCTGGATGCTGTAAAGGCAAACTATGCCCTTAAGAGTTTGATCACTGAGCACAATTCTGATTTGTTTTCCCCACACCATCAAGCAGTTCTCCACACCAGCTCCTACACCATCAGGGAGTCCTACAGTTGGACTCAGTTCTGACACTGTCTACCTGGGGACAGTGTCAGACTCCACAGGCTAGGGGCTCAGTCCAACAAGACTGTCCACCTTCCCCAACCCCAAGCCCTGCACTCCCATCACAAGTCTGGGTTGTCACCTGGCTATGGATGAGAGGTTCCCAACAACCACCCTGCCCTGCCCAACTTGGGTACAATCAATTTGTGATGGACTCAGGCTGCTGGGCTTCCCAGGTGGCACCAGGTTTAAAGAACCCGCCTGCCAATGCAGAAGACCTAGAAGACACAGATTCGATCCCTGGGTCAGGAAAATCCTCTGCAGGAGGGCACAGCAACACGCTCCAGTATTGTCTGGAAAATTCCATGGGCAGAGGAACCTAGCGGGCTACAGTCCATAGGGTTGCAAAGAGTCAGAGATGACTGAAGTGACTTAGCACGCATACATGCACAGGCTGGCAATTCCTGAGAAGCGTCCTATAAATGCTAAGGGAGGATGAAGTCCAGGTGAGGAGAGACAAGGTAACTCTCCAGAAAAATCTGTGCCCCAGACCCAATTATGATAATATTCTTTGGTCTTAAGCATTTTCTAAAAATGGTCAAAATTTAACTGTGTAACAGCAGCCATCGATCCTTTTCTCCAAAAGGAGACCTTCTGGGTTTTCGCTTGGTGGGTTTGGTTTTCTGATAAGTGGCTGGTGGGGTTCCAGGTTGAGAGCCTGAGCTGGGGGTGCTGGCGGTGGCTCCATGCAGAATCCACTCACCGTGTTCACCTCTGGCAGATCCTCAGGCTCAGCGCTGCAGTGTCAGTAAGATAACTCTGGTTACCTCTCATGGCCTTCCCTTCTTCCCGCTCTGAGTTGGAGCAGGGCGGTGGTTGATCCATACCTGCCCCAGGTCCTTCCCTTCCCTCCATGGCAGGCTCTGGAGAGCTGCTGCCTTTGCTTGTTCCCTTCCTGCCCTGAGCTGGAGGAGAGTTAAGATTCTAGAAGGATGAGGCAGCCCGGTGTAGTCCGCTGGGTCAGGGCTGTCTTGCCCCAGGGATTGCATGAGACGCCAGCCCACACTCTGGGTATATTTCCTCCAGCTGCTCTCTAAAATTAGCAGCCTTCCTGGTTGTTACGTGCTGGCATGTGATGCAGAAATGTAGGATTCCTCTCGAAGGCGCTGGCCTTCCACAGGTTAACGTGGCCTTGCTGACTGAGCGACAGTGGTTCCTATTGGGAGGATTAACTAGTGTTCAAATAATTAAGCAAGGAGCCCACTGGACCGTGGTGGCTCTAATGCTGAGGCAGCCCGTGTCAGCAAACTGAAATCTAAGCGATAAATGCCTCAAGGCTGCAAATTCAAAACAATACGAACAACCATCACACACAGCCATCTGGGCCTCTTGCTGCGGCCGTCAGTCACCTACTCTCTTTGCTCCCACCTTCTCTCCGTGGGTCGCTCTCCAGCTCCCTGGGTGACCACGGACTGCGATCGCTGTGCCCTCAGATGAACTCCTAAAATGTTCACTATTACCTTCTCACAGACTCTGCCGTCTTCTCCTAGGGTCCTGCCTCAGCTGAGGGAATGGCCTCCACCGCGGCTGAAACGGAGAAGCCGGAAGATCACAAGTAAGGTGACCTGCGTGCTGCCTGGCCTAGGCTGGTGGGGATGACCTCGAGCCCACAGGAGCTGAGGCGTGTGGACACTTTGGTTCTTGGGTCTGAGGCCGAGCGGGGTCTGGGGGACTGAACGCTGGGTTGGCTGGCAGCTGAGCTGGCTGAGAACGCCTGGCACCTGGTGCCGGGCACAGCTTGCAGCCTTGGAGTGTTTGTCCCTCAAGGATTCAAGCGCTCAGACCTGTATCCGGTGGGGTTTCCTTACTCCCGGACACTCTTTGTTTTTTTTTTTTTTTTTGGTGAGCTAAATTTTATCTGGGGCAAAAAGAGGACTGCAGCCTGGAAGGCAGCCTCAGATAGCTCTGAGAGGCCACTCCAAAGAGGCCGTTGGGGAAGGTCAATACATAAGATTTCGGGGAAGGGGGAGCTCAATGCAATCCAATGATTACTTTATAAGAAGCTTTCTCCTCTTGGACACTTTCTGAGTCACAGTCCCTGCTGCCCTCCCAGCTCTCTTGGTTCTGACTTTCAAACACTTTCCTTATTTCTTTCCAGTTGTTCATTATCCACTGTATGATTCACATGGCCACTCTTTTATGTATATTAGTGCATTGCTGGTACTGATGAAAAAAAATTAATAGTCAATATGAGAAAAAAAAGGAAAATTATATTCCAGTTAGCCTGAGAATTATAACCCAGGAGATGGCTTTTCAAAAAGCTCTAAGGACTGTTTTGCCCAAAAGAGGTCAACGGTTTTGAGACAAAGTGTAGTAACATCAAATGGTGTATTACTGGGGCTCCTCAGGTGGTGCTTGTGGTAAAGAATCCACCTGCCAGTGCAGGAGATGTCCGAAACGGGTTCAATCTCTGGGTCGGGAAGATCCCCTGGAGAAGGGCATGGCAACCTCCTCTGGTACTCTTGCCTGGAGAATCCCATGGTCAGAGGAGTCTGGCAGGCTATAGTCCATAGGGTCACAAAGAGTCACGACTGAAGAGACTTAGCATGCCTGCATGCACGCACACACGACATATTACTGACAGTTTACACAATCCAGATACACGTCCACAGAGCAGTGAGTCATGGGTTGTCATGACCCCTCACAAGATTAAGGAGGAAGATGACAGCTAAAAAATTTATGGCGTTTTGATTCCACTTGTTTGACTTAGTATGAATAGAATGCTAGATTTGTAATTTATGTATCAATGGCACCCTACTCCAATAATCTTGCCTGGAAAACCCCATGGACAGAGGAGCCTGTTGGGCTGCAGTCCATGGGGTCGCTAAGAGTCGGACATGACTGAGCGACTTCACTTTCACTTTTCACTTCCATGCACTGGAAAAGGAAATGGCAACCCACTCTGGTGTTCTTGCCTAGAGAATCCCAGGGACGGGGGAGCCTGGTGGGCTGCCGTCTATGGGGTCGCACAGAGTCGCACAGACACGACTGAAGTGACTTAGCAGCAGCAGCATTCACTCAAAACTTTGATATAGTTCCGTGTATTTTGGCATCGGTATTACTGCTAAATGTCTAGAAAGTTTGTTACCTTGGTGATTTAAAAAAAATTTAAATGAGGCTTGAAAGTTCTAATTCAATTTTGAGAATATGAAGAAATACTATGTTATTAAAAAATATCTAGGAAACGTGTTATACAGTATTGTTAACTAAAGTAGAGATTTTGTTTAAATCTAACAAAATTTTATGCTAGTGTCCATTGTTTTCATCCCTTATTCAAGATTCATGTGTTCAGTTGCACTGAGCAGCTTCAGCTGCATGCAACAAATTCTGGTAAATTCTCTTTTCATTTTTATTCTGTTACAAATATTTTCTAATTTTCCATTTTATGGTTTCTTAGATACACACATCATTTAAAATGAACATTTAATTTCCAAATACATGGGATTTTTAAAGTATCTTTGCTATTAATTTCTCATTAAATGCTTTCTTCTCTGCAATCAGCCCCTGTGTTTCTTTAGTCTCCTAACTTTATTGAGACTTCCAATGGCTAAGTCAAAGATCTCTGTCGGTAAATGTCACATTGCACTTGAAAATGTGGGTTATTTTGAAATATCTTTTGATACTAATTTCTAACATAATTCCACAGTAATAAGAGAACAGACTCTGTATGATTTCAATACTTTTAGACCTAAAGGCCATCCAGTAAGAGAGGAGAAACCCACCAAGTTAACCTAGGAGTACTGGACAGAGGTAATTGGCCACGAACTCAGCAATTAGTTTGACTTTTGAAACTTAAAAATGACTGAGCCCAAGGAAGAAATACTTCTGGTTTATAAGCAAAAGTGTGAGCAATTATTAAAGTAATTAGCTTACAGGCCTGGTCTGGCATCTTGGATCAGATGTCTACTTCAGATATCATAATTTTCTTGTCCTGGTCTGGCAGTATTAATCTTAATCAAAGTCTAAGGAAGCCTAATAGAGTCCCTTCCAAAAGTCCTTTATCTGATGTCTTTCCCACATGTATAATCCCCTGGTTGCAGGCCATGGTACATGTGATCTTCGTTCAAAGATAGATTACTGTAATAAGCTTCAGAAACAAACTGTACCATAATGTAGCACAGCAACAAGGAGTCATCTGAGAAATGCATCCTAGTCAGTAAATACAGACCTCAATTAGTAATTATTAATTAATTTTATTACCTGATAAAGCTGATGAGAAGGGAAGAGTTTCCAATTTCTGGAGAGATCAGGTAGAAAAGATAACTGTCTGAATTGTACTTACTAACGTGTAATTTACCAAATTTCTGTAATTAGCTTGAGGGGAAGAGTTTCCCTGTGTCTGGAAAACAGGTCCAGTGGTTAGGACTCTGAGCCTCCAGTGAAGGGGTCACGTGTTCAATCCCTGGTTGGGAAACTAAGGTCCCATAAGCTGCTAAGCAAGGCAAAAAACAAAATGAGCAACTCCCCCCATCAAAAAAGTAAATAAATAAAAACCACCGACCAGGAAGTGAATCCAAGTCCTGGTAGTTAAAGTGCCAAGTCCCAACCACTGGACTGCTAGGGAATTACCAGAAAGTTCTTGCTGTGGAATCTTTTTGAAGATGAAGCGGTCTGTAAATGACAAATGACTTAAAAAGGCAAGGTTAAAGGTCTGATTACATTGTATTTGGTAAAGAAACTTGGCTATTTCTGTGACATACAAAATTTTAACATAATAACTACAATTATGATTATAAACATTATCAGGATGTACCAGATTCTAAGGAGTGGCATATAATTTCTAGAACATGTATATTAGTAATACTTAACCCACACAATGTAACCTAAGAATATTTACCACGACAATGCTGCCCATGTAATTTAACATACCAAATAAGCCTCATGAGTTTAATTTTACTCTCTCTGAGATGCTTCAGGGGTCCTTTCTGAAGAATCCCAAAGTCAACCTCAGGGAGAATTTGGGAAGTCTGTCAAAATAGTAAAAAAGTTTTAAAACACTTGGTCAAATAGGACCTTAGGTCACTGTGGAACAATACTTAATTCACTTAACCAAAGTGAGAGCACAATCTTTCAAAAGCAAATACAGCTCACCTGAAAGGCAAAGACGTACAATCCAGTAGGGAAAACGGCTTGATATTCCAAGAGAACTTTATTTTTTAAACATTAAAAAAAAATACGTATTCATTTTTCACTTATTTAACTGCATTGCATCTTAGTTGTGGCATGTTGGGAGCTAGTTCCCTGACCAGTGATCGAATCTGGACCCCCTACATTGGGAGCGCAGCATCTTAGCCACTGGACCACCAGGAACGTCCCTCCAAGAAAACTTTATTCTCTTAGCACAGAGAGAAAACCAAGCTTCAGTTTCGTATCAATTACTCTTAGTAACAAAATATATTTAATTGAATTCAGTCCTCACTATACATAAAACTCTTTTCTCAGGATTCCCTTCTAAGAAGGGCTCCTTGGTTCTCTTCTTGGAGGTTCCTCAGGAGGTCCTCTGGAGCCTCACACAGGTTGGTCACCTGCTCACGTCCTAATCCCACATGGACACCTGCCCTTTCCTTCCTTCCCTGCAGAGTCTTTGGCCCATTTTCAATTTTGGGGGCTGCCCCGGGAATGGCGCTTGCAGAGATAACTTTACTTGAAATAGTAGGGTCCTGAGTGCTTCCTATCATTGACAGCCAAACACACCCTGTCCCCACTGTCCTCTCCCTGACCTCTGCCCCCAAGTTGAGGACCCTGGGGGCTGATGGAGTGGGGATACTATGAAATAAAGGCTGGAGAAGGGGACCTGGGCACCAGGTGAGGTGCAGTGACCCCTCCTTTGGTTTCAGAGTCCCTTCCTCATCTGCCAGCCCCTTTTTTAGAAAATGTTTATTTGTATTTATTTGGCTGTGCTGAATCTTAGTTGCAGCACGTGAGATCTGTCTTAGTTGGCACATGCAGGATCTCATTACCTGACCAGGGATTGAAGCCCAGGCCCTCTGCATTGGGAGCATGGAGTCTTAGCCACTTGCTCACCAGGGAAGTCTCTCTGCCTGTTTCTTGACCATGCGACCCTAGACATCTGGGCCAGTTTGTCCAATAGCCATGTTTTTCCCTCCCTGCTGATAAACCCCTGGAATCATAAGTCAGGTTTCATTCCTTTTGCATGCCACCCATTTCTTTTACAGAGTAGGTGCTCAACGAATATTTGTTAAATAAAGTGACAGAATAAAGGAAGATACAGTCAAGTTTGAAACTGTGTGTAGGCTAGAGGAACAGTTTTCCATTAATATGTCTTTTACTTGTTATTTTAAAATCCTTTTTAAAAATGGAGTACAATCTTTAAAAAATTGAATCACTATGGTAGACCTGACTCTATTACAACACTGCGGGTCAATTAAGCCTCAGTAACAAAAGTAAGTCTGGGCTTGTTCTGTTCGCTATTATGTCTCCAGAATTACACCCTATTTCCTTCTCTTCCTGGAATGAAAGAGGAAAGAAAGCTTTCGTATTTTGAAATAAGTGACAAAGTTGTTTGGTCACATCCTGTTTTGTCAGTTCCGATGCTTGCCTAGTAACGCTTCTGTTTGTAGTCTGTCTTGTGAACATCCTGAAGGAGGCCAAGAACCATAATTGTAGTAAAACAATTACCTTTAAAGGAGCTTCAGATGCTGTGATTGTGTTGCGACTTCAGAATTTCAGCTTGGCCTGGAGATTCAGAAGGCATTCAGGGAAAGCTTGGGATTTGTCCCCGCTGGATTTGGTCCCCTGGAAAGAGACCCCCTGCCCCAGGAGGGTGGGCTTGGCTGGGACTGGTTGGGGTCCAGCACAGACTGTGGCTTGGGCAGGTGGCCTCTTCTGAGTAAGACTCTCCCATCTCTGCCCCAGGGCCGTCCTGCGAGCCAGCCATCAGCACCTCCCCTTTAGAAAAAGATCTGTCTCTCTTTAGTATTTTGTTTGCGTCTTTAAAATTTTTTTTAATTTTTTTCACTTGATAATTTTTATTGACATGTCTTAACACAAAAAATAATGCATTTGCATTGCAGAAAAATGTTTACCTCTTTTTGTATTGCTTCTTGACACTGTTGGGCTGTGAATTAACTTGGATGCCATTCTAAGGAAATAGGAGGGAAATGTGAGAAGGGAAAGGAAGAAGTGATGAGATGCAGAAAACAGAGGAGCAAACACCTTTGGTCTAGAGCCTGGTCTAGAGCGAGGACCAGTGGATGCCAGGAAAACAGGGGCTAGAGACAGCAGAGGAGGTGGCCTGGGTCAGTCGCATTGTGGTGTTTACAAATCCCAGGACGCTTAGACCTTCTCCTGGATGTTTTTTTCTCACAGTTAGATTGAGAAGGAAATGTGATCAGTGGGTTCTGAGCAGAAAGTCTGACTCAGAAGGAAGAAATAGAAGGTCCTAACTGCTGTGAACTGGGGCCCCGTGCTGCCTCCCTCTTTGCCCCTGGCACTGGGCAGCACACTTGTGTTTGGGATCTGGAAGGCACAGGTGTAGAAGGAGGTGTGTCTAAGGCTGCAGATGCAATCTAGACCTCGGCATCATGTTTAAAAATAAAGTTTTATTGGAACACATCCATACCCATTTGCATGTTGTCTGTGGCCACTTTGATGTGACAACAGCAGGGTTGAGAAGAGGTGATGGAGCCCATATGACCTTCAGGGGAAAAAATATTTACCATTTGGTCTTTTTTGGGAAATGTTTGCTGACCCCTACTGCCAGCTAGCAGTGTACCGTCCAAGAGAAATACAATGCAAACCACACAAAGTTTCAAGCAGCTGCAGAGAAAAAAACAAAATGAAAAGATGTCTTTTCTCATCACTCTCTTTTGATGGTTGTACCAGCTAAGTGCTGGCTAATGGCAAGGAAAGGAAAAGGAAAGGCGTCAGATTGGAAAAGCCATCTCTGAGTGGGAGGATTATAGGCCATTTTTTTACTTTTATTTCCATGCATATTTCCTGTGATAAGTATATTATTTTTAACACAAAGCCACATTTATATGTTGAGTGAGCTTGAGTTGGGTAGCAACTGGCTACACTCTTTATAGAGTGAATTGGCATTTTGAGCTTTGTATACCATTCGGTGCTCTTGTGAGTTCTGTCTGATCACCCTCCAAAACCAGCCCTGGAAGTGAAGAGGGGGTGAAGGGGAGGAGTGGGGGGAACTCAGATGGAGCAGAAGCCTCTGTAGGTTGGGGTTGTCCCGCTGCTGGGTTCCACGTGCCTCTCTGGCACAGAGCGCCTCAGTGGTCCAGTTGGCCACTGGACACTGGTTCTGTAAACTGTCTCCTTTCCTGTTTTGGGCAGTGACTTGGTGCAGCTTTGCAATCCCCACATAGCAGCAATGAAGGAAGACATCCTCTACCACTTCAGCCTCAGCACTAGCACGCACGATTTCCCAGCCATGTTTGGAGATGTGAAGGTAAAATGCTCAGGGCTTTCAATTCTTGGAATTTGTCCTAAGATCACTAATATTCTTAAAGCTTCATTGAGAGACTAGAAAAGAGCAGACATTAAATCTTTTCTGGGGGACTGAGGGATAACGAGGAGGAGCAGTCACCATGTCTGCTTGCTGTCTGTCATTTAAGATGCACATCGATTTGTTGAGCTGCTTCCTTCAATGACTTAACCTGCTGAATGCAGCTTCCAGGCTCCCCTCGTCCGGAGCCTGAAGTGCCTGGGTCCAGAATTGTCCTCATAGAGGACTTTTAAAGTGGACTAAAGTTTAGGATTCTAAACTGAAACAGGCCGCTGACCCTAGATCCAGGGCTGCCTCATGGGATCATAAGGTCATGACCAGGTTATGTCCCACTGGCCACCTGGTTCTTTCATGCTGTTTGTTTCAAACTGAGGGACGATTTTCCATTTCCATTCTTCCCTTAAATCTAACCTATAATTTTTTTCTAGACTGTAAAAGTTTTCTTTTTTATGTTTAGAGACTAATAATTCTTTGATCATTGAGTCCCTAGGAGTGACTTATTTGTTTTTCTTTTGTGAGCTTTCTTGTTTTGCACTTTGCAGACCGCAGGTTCTGTGTCTCTGAGATTTACCCGCTCCGTCCACAGCTACGACTCCCCAAGCCCCCACTGGCCCCTGACTCTTTCTCAAATTGGCCATTGGGTTCTCTGCCGGCAGGTGAAAGAGCGGTTAGAAGTCCATTTTATGGATAGGCTGCTTGCACACTGAGGGTCCTGCCCCACCTTATTCCGAACCCAGATGGATGCCCACACAGCTGCCGCCCACACAGACGGATGGACCCCGGGCTGGCGTGGAGCCTGGATTTAATCTGCCCAGCGAGGGCGAGGCTGTCCTGCATTTTGTGCGTCTGATTGCTTCACACTGTTGGGTCCAATAGCAATGAACTGAGTCCACGAACCAGTGCTTCTTACATCTGAAGGAATGCTGGAATCACCAGGGGGCCTCCACGGCACACAGATTACTGGCTCCCCATACACAGCGGGTCCGGGGTAGGCCAGGGAAGGGACCTGCACTTCTAGCAAGTTCCAGGAGATGCTGCTGCAGTGGGGGGTCCCACTTTGAGGACCCATGCTCCTCAGACGGGGTGCATTCCCTCTGCTGACGGGGTTCTGTTTTCTGTCTGCAGTTTGTGTGTGTTGGAGGAAGCCCTTCCCGGATGAAAGCCTTCATCAAGTACGTGGCCATGGAGCTGGGCTTTGCCCACCCGGGTGCTGACTATCCCAACATCTGTGAGGGCACTGACCGCTACGCCATGTTTAAAGTGGGCCCGGTGCTGTCGGTCAGCGTGAGTACCTGCCCTGGCGGGAGGCCGGGGCTCCCGGCTCTGCAGGCTCCCCGCCTGCCCTGCACACAGCCCGGCAGGGGGGGGCAGGGGTGAGGGGAGCCTGGAGCTGGGGCCTGCCTTCAGGACAGGCCAGGACACACATGGACACACATGGTGGTGCACGCCCACCCGGCTGTGTGCACGCGGTGAGGACCCAGGGTGGAAACCAGGAGGACCTGCCTAGACCGGGGCCCCAGGGAGAGCCAGGACCGGGACCAGGTGGCCCCCGCCCTGGCCACCTCACAGGGACTTACATCACACATGTGTGATTCAGCAGTGAGTGAACACATATCTCTGGTGTTTCTCGGTTCCCGGTTCTGGTTTCCTTTGTAGGCAGGAACATTAAGCAAATGCTGCCATAGAGTAAGGCTGCCCAGAGGGTGCCCCTGCTCTGAGTAGCTGAGATGTTTGGCAGCTTCAACAACACTGCACACACCCAGGAATCAAGACGTGTTCAGATCTGGATACTAATAATCCATGGAAGCACTTCCCACATGCCAGACTCCATGACAAACACATCCTCCAAGGACTGCTCCACCTTGGATCAGCTCCTGGTGGCCGTGACTCCAGCAGACCTCTGAAGAAGGGCGAGGGTTGGGGGTGGAGAGGCAGCGGGCTTCATAGGGCGGAGCCACAGGCCAGCCATTGAGGATGGCTGCGGCAGAGCATGTGGAGAAAGGGGAAAATGTGTGCAGGGCTTCCCAGGCCAGAGGGGCTGCTCGTTACCTGGCAACCGCAGGCTTCTGGTCCTCAGCTGAGATCCGTTCTATTGTTTGTGGTGCATCAGATGGGGTCATCCGTTCAACAGCATCATGCAAACCTTCCCCACATAGTCATAATTTTTAACTACGTTTTGAAGTTCATCTTCTTTACGACCACTTAGCAATGCACCACAGGGCACACAGAGACTCCACCGGAGCGTGACGCTAGTGTTTCTCCCTGGTTCTAGCACGGGATGGGCGTCCCCTCCATCGCTATCATGCTGCATGAGCTCATCAAGCTGCTGTACCATGCTCGCTGCTCCGGCGTCACCCTCATCCGCATCGGCACTTCCGGTGGGATAGGTCAGTGTGCCGCGCATGACCGGGACCTTCTGGGGGTAAGGGGGGGCATCGAGGAGACCCAGAGCTCCTACCTGGGCTGTGCCCAAGTACAGCTCAGCAGCAGCAGCAGGTGTGACAACATGTTTGTTTTGTTATTTATCTGTGTTTTTTGTTGTTGTTGTTTTTTGGTCCAACTACTTCTCCCAACCCATACCCCAGAAATAGCTGCAGAAAGCTTCCAGGCCACCCGCATGTGAAAACCCATTCTTTTCGGGGTATACTCTCACGCCTTCTTGTTTGCTTGATTCTCTCTTTTTATTCTTTCTACTCCCTCATTTCTCTTTCTCCTTCAATTCGCTCACTCCTCCCTATTCTTGCAAGGATGTGAAGTACCTTATGAGAAAACCTACAGGAAACTCAAAGGGGGAAGAAAGAGATGGAATACAAAATTAAGATAAGTGTTCTTAAATTGCCTAAAAGCCCTCAGTGCTCATCGTAATTTTTTTTTAACATCCCCAAATGCTTAAACTTATGTTGAGTTTTAAGCCAAAGTCGTTGAAACAAACTTGTTTTATGTAAGTTGTCCTGCTTTCAGATGTCCCAACTCAGGGCAGGTTTTTCTGCTGAAAAATGGGTTCTGACAGTTCTCACTCCCATCAAGGAGCTGGGAGCTGCTGGGAGGCCTGGCCTCTGCATTGGTTTTTGACTGTCTAGGCCTGACTTCCCCTGGATTTACGGTAATTTGAAAATTTAGGTTTCCTTGCTGTGAATGGGGCTTCTGTAGGCCCTAAATCTTCTTGATACATAGTCTCATTTTCTTTCCACTACATAGACAGATTGATAGGTAGCATCCATGTTTGCAGATTGTCATTCAAAGTTTAACAGGGTTCTCAGAAAACACCCCAATGACTAGGGAGGGCCCTGCCCACTTAGCTGTGGTACTTTCCAGTGCGCAGGCTCTCCTTCATGCACGTGGCACCAGTATCGCCAGAAGCGCCGCCAAACTTTTCCTGAGTTCTTGCTCTGCAGGGATTTTAAAACCAATAACCAGAGAATGAATTCTGGAGGGAGTAGGGTGGGTTTTGAGTCTCCCAAAATTGCTCCATAGAAATGGACAGATCAACTAAAGAGCTGGACCCCAAATCCTCAACAGCAAAGTGTGACATGGCATCTCCCCAAATCCCAAAATAGGAATAGTGGGTGGGTAGCACAGGCCCCCACTCAGGAGGAAGCATGAGAAACTCTGGGGTTCCTGATGGATGTGAGAAGAGAATTCTGAAATAGCCAATGGGTATCCTGAGAGAGTGCAGGGTCTGAGGAAGAGCAGCTGCACCTAGAGGAGGGCTGCACCCTCCAATTTGAGGCCTGAAGCGGCTGGAAAATCCTGGGCACCATGAATTCATAAAAGCCACCATCTGAGGGTTCTTCCAGGTCCACACTTGGGGTGGGGAGACACTTGAGAAGTGTCTGTGTTGAAGCAGCAAGGAAAGTCCAGATGGACACACAGTGGGGTGAGCAGAGCCAGAGCTTGAGGATTGGTCATATTTTTTAATGTTTCATGAAAGCAGCTGATATGGGGGTAAGGGCGTGGAGCCCTGGAACAGCTCTCATGGCTTCTTTCTCCTTAATGTCTAGGAAAACCAACATCCCATTAAAGCAAGTAGTGGTGAGAAATGCTAATGGTCAAATCTCAAGCAAAGTTATTAACAGTCCAAAGACGGAGGAGCAGAATAATGTTGGTACAAATGTGGAAACACCCAGGGAGGCCCAGAAAGCAGATCCTCACCAGGGGTCACTCCTGGAGGGAAGCCAGAGCATCAGGGGCTGGTGGCCACAGGAACCAGTTTTGGGGAGCCTGGAAATTCCTTACAGTATTCTTGCCTACTTTTGTTTTACTCAAAACCTTAAATACTAAAGAAAAAAAAAAAAAAAAACAACTACAAAACAGGGACCAGCTGAACACTTGCTGGTAAAGGGAGCCCCAGAGAGTTCCAGCAGCAATTGTTAAGACGCTGCTCAGTGGGGTGCATAGGCCCTTTTTTGCACTTTTTCGTATTTTCTGTATCTTCTACCCATTCGTTTCTTTTACCATCAGGAAAAATAAATCTGGTGTCGAAAAGGGGTCCTTACCTATTTCTTTTTAGGGCCTGACTGACCTTTCAGTGTACCTATGAATGGACCAGGCCCTTCCCTGCCCGACCCCCGCCTTTCTTCCTTCAGGTCTGGAGCCCGGCTCGGTGGTCATCACCCGGCAGGCAGTGGACCCGTGCTTTAAGCCGGAGTTCGAGCAGATTGTCCTCGGGAAGCGAGAGGTCCGGAACACGGACCTGGATGAGCAGCTGGTGCAGGAGCTGGCGCGCTGCTCCGCGGAGCTCGGCGAGTTCCCCACAGTCGTGGGCAACACCATGTGCACCCTGGACTTCTATGAGGGTGAGGGGCGCTCTGGGCTCCTGCTGGGGGTTTGCCGCGGACTTGTGCTTGCTTCGCATGCTTTCCACTGCGGGCCGGATTTTGAAGGGGAAGCAGGCCGGGCGGGCTCGAAACCACCTCTGAGTCTGGGGAGTGGGATGGGCGTGCAGTGGGTGTTTACTGCGTGCCCGTGCCGAGGTGCTCCACGGTTTTCCAGGGCAAGGCCGCCTGGACGGGGCACTCTGCTCCTACACTGAAAAGGACAAGCAGGAGTACCTGCAGGCAGCCTACGCGGCCGGCATCCGCAACATCGAGATGGAGGCGTCGGTCTTTGCTGCCATGTGCAACGCCTGTGGCCTCCGAGGTGGGATCCCTAGGCCGCCCCCCGCCCCCCCGCTGAACCCCCTGCTTCTCCCCCCTCCTCACGCAAGTCCTTCCGGGGATTACCCGCCCACCCTGCCCCCAAGGCATGCCTCGGGGCCGAGTGCATAGCGCACCTCTCTGCTCTTCAGATTGACACGCGCTGCAAAGCAGGATCCGCAGTGTCTCTGCTGGACTCAGGTGCCACTAAGGAACCAGAAAGATGAGAAAGCTGCCCCCTCTGCCAGCTGTCCAGTGAATCTGGCCCTCAGAGGTCCTGGGATTTCTGAGTTGTAGTTCCTGGCCTCAGCCCTCCAGTCCAGCTCTGCTTCCAGAAATCCTGCCATCCCTGTTGTCTCATCACAGCCTTTCAAGGCAGTACAGGGGCCCGAGCTAGTCCTGAGGTTCGCTGAGGGAATCTCTTTGGGACGCAAAGGCAGCCGGAGCATGAGACAGTGGGACAGGATGCTCTGCATCCCACACCTTGTGAGGAGTGGAGGCTGGTCTCCCGGGATTAAGCTAGAAATCCCCCTGTTTGTGCTGACCTGACGTTTGCTCCCTGCAGCGGCCGTGGTGTGCGTCACCCTCCTCAACCGCCTGGAAGGAGACCAGATCAGCAGCCCCCACGAGGTGCTGGCCGAGTACCAGCAGCGGCCCCAGCGGCTAGTAGGCCAATTCATCAAGAAGCGCCTGATGCAGGCCTGATCCCCCAACATTTATCTAGAGGGCGTTTGTGGTTCCTGCAAATAAAATCATTGCCACAATCTCCTCTGTGTGACTTCCTGGATCCTTTATACAAGAATCTAGGGAACTGATTTCAGGTCAGAGGCAAAGAAAATCCTGCCTTAGCTATGCAGATTAAAAAAAAAATTTTTTTTTTAATTTATTTTTTGGCTGTTCTGGGTCTTGATTGCTGCGTGGGCTTTGCTCTAGTTGTGGTGAGTCGGGGCTTCTCACTGTGGTGGCGTGTCTTGTGGAGCACGGGCCTTGCGGCATGCGGGCTTCAGGATTTGTGGCACACAGGCTCTGGAGCACTGGCTCAGTGGTTGTAATGTAGGGGCTTAGCTGCTGCCAGACAAGTGGGATCTTCCCGGATCAGGGATCTAACTTGTGTCTCCTGCATTGGCAGGTGGATTCTTTATCGTTAAGCCACCAGGGAAGTCCAAGGATTTTTTTTTTTAAAGCTTCGTTGGAGCATGCCCCCATGTTAGCCTGATTTGGGTTTTCTTTAAGAAAGTTCCTCAATATTTGAAATATTTCTAGGGAGCTTTTTCAGACTTGCAAATACTAATTGTAGTCAGATTTCACTAAGTGAGACTCAGGTCCACTTTGCCTGTAAGCAGCCCTGCATCAGTGCCTCCGTGTCCCTCAGCTTCCTCCTGGGGTCAAACGCCCTTCTCCAGACTGGAGGCGGAAAGGGATTGGAGGGTACTCCAGGGTGTCCTCTCCTGTCTCAGACGTGTCTGGCAGTAGCTGTTTTTGGGGTATCCCCAGGTCCCCCAGCCCAGAGGCAGGTGCCCTGGTTGCCTTTTTGGCACATCTACACCCTTGTAATGTTCGGTATTCAACTCTGTTTTAGGTTCTCAGAGGGCTGTTTTCTGATTGTACACCGAGGCCTGCACCTGTGCCTTTTTGGTTTGGGGAATCATGTGGGGACCGTGGTGTTGATGTATGAGTATGGTCCATGCACTCTTCAAAAAGCCTCTTTCCTGAGATTTTGAGGTTCATCCCAAATTGAGGGTTGGTAATCAAGTCATTCAAGAGGCACCAAGCTGGGCGCCGGTCCAGATGCCAAGACCCCTCTATTACAGGGAGGGGCCAATAATGACTCCATGTTAGAACTTTTACTTTAACTCTTGCTTCCCTCTTGCTCCTCTTCACAAAAAGGATACTGTTTATACATAATGGTTTGCCTGGGGGAGTCCTGCCTGGCTGCCGGAATATTAAACCGAAGTGCCTTTGTTTAGGACCCTGTCCACCTGTGGATGGCTGCAGGAAGGAATGAACACATCCCTTCCCCAAGGCTTGTCATTCTAGGAGATATTTGCAAGATCAATGGCCTTTTAACTTTGTTTCCTCACCTTCCCCATCTCTGTTCTATAAAAGAACCTGGCATCCAGACCTCAAGGTGGTTACTTTGAGACTTTAATCTACCTTCTCTGTCAGCCTGGTTGTGGAATAAAGTTGTATTCCTTGCCTCAGCACCTGCTCTCCATTAACTGGCCTGTGGCGCAGTGAGCTGAGTGAACCCCCTGTAACACCTCCTGGCTCCCAGTTGCTACAGGCCGCAGTGTGGAGAAGGAATGCCTGCGGTTTTTCCCTCGGTCCCCTCAAGGGGTATCTGCTGCACCCCAAATTTGAGGCTGTTCCAGAAGGAGCCGCCTGCAGCCCCCCAGCAGCTGGCAGGTCCTGGAATATGTGTGTCCTCTCGCGTTTGGCAGCCTCTGACTCTGGCTCAAGGCTGCAGGAGCTGTTCCCAGGCTCCTGTCACCATGCTCACATCTGCCCCCCAATTCCCAGTGCCCCAGGCTTCAACGGAGACATTTCCAAGTCCGTCTGCTCGCGGGTCTGCTGTGCCCGCAAACCTGGGTGCAGGGGCAGACAGGGTCAGTCTCCGAATGCCTGGCTGGTGGGCTGGCTGGCGGCCCCTGCAGCCCAGGTGTGGGGCTAGGACCCCGTGCGTGTGGTCACCAGGCTCAAGTCCCGTGAGGAGCCGCGGGGACCTGCAGGTGGGTCCTGTGTGTGCCGCTCTCACGCAGGTGTGGACGTGGGGTGCCCCGTGTGAAGCGGGGAGACGGCAGGAGCTTGGCAGTCAACAGCACGAGAAGCTGTTTACAGCCAGAGAAACGGAATCCTGCGACCGCAGTCCCTGCGGCGTCTCCCGGGCCGGCAGTCCCTGCCCCGCGTCCACGGATGGAGCCTCCTGAAACCTGCTCACTGGTCCTCTCCCCCTCGGCGGCGAGGACGAGGGAGGGGGGGCTCGAGACTAGGTTCTTCCTCACAGACGCCGAGGCCACGCGGAGGCGCCCGGCGGGACCTGCGCCGCTCTCTGCTGGCCACAGTGGGAAGGGGTTGGCTCACCCGCGGGGCCGCGCTGTACCCACCCAATGGGGTAAAAGCAGCTGATCACACCTATTTCCAGCGACACATCTGACCCTGTGGACTAATAGAGATCCGGGTCGACCCCAGAGCTGACGCTCCCCCGCCCTCGCCGCCCACCCGTGCCCGGGTCCCCTCCTCCATCCTGCGCTGGCAACCGCCCTCCCCGCCCACCCGCGACTTGCCCCCCACCCCCACCCCCGCTCCAACTCCCATCCTTCGCTGGCAGAGAGAACGGGCGCCAGAACTGAGGCGCAGGGCACCTGGAGAGCTGGTTCAGCTGTGTGGGTGGTGCGACTGTGCTGGTGCGGTGTGCTCGGTGCGCGCACACAAAACAGAAGTCCACGTACGCACATGCTCCGTGCACACGCGGGCCCCGCAGACATTCACCAGGTAGAAAGCGAGTGGTACTCAGTGGCCTTAACGTCCTCCCGGAAAAGGAGAACTTCGGCCTAGGTCCCACCCACTGGGCCAGCCTGGGAGCCCCGACGAGGGTGGGGCACGCCTGCTCCTATTAGGGTCTCCTCCAGGTGGCGCTAGTGGCAAAGAACCCGGCTGCAGGTGCAGGAGACGGAAGAGACCGGGTTTCGATCCCTCGATTGGGAAGAACCCCTCAAGGACGGCACAGCAACCCACTCCAGTGTTCTTGTCAGGAGAATTCCACGGACGGAGGCCCCTGGTGGGCTACAGTCCGTAGGGTCTCAAAGAGTCAGGCACGACTGAAGCGACTGAGCACACACGTACCAGAAAGTGGTTTAAAAAGAAAAGTTTTTAAAAGGTTAGGTACGGCTGTCACTGGGCTCCAGAATCACTGCAGATGGTGACTGCAGCCATGAAACTAAAGGACGCTTACTCTTTGGAAGGAAAGTTATGACCAACCTAGACAGCGTATCTAAAAGCAGAGTCATTATTTTGTCAACAAAGGTCCGTCTAGTCAAGGCTATGGTTTTTCCAGTGGTCATGTATGGATGTGAGAGTTGGACTATAAAGAAAGCTGAGTAGCGAAGAACTGATGCTTTTGAACTGTGGTGTTGGAGAAGAGTCTTGAGAGTCCCTTGGACTGCAAGGAGATCCAACCAGTCCATCCTAAAGGAGATCAGTCCTGGGTGTTCATTGAAAGGATTGATGCTGAAGCTGAAACTCCAATACTTTGGCCACCTGACGCAAAGAACTGACTGGTTGAAAAAGACCCTGATGCTGGGAAAGATTGAGGGCAGGAGGAGAAGGGGATGATAGAGGATGAGATGGCTGGAAGGCATCACCAACTCCATGGATGTGAGTCTGAGTGAACGCCGGGAGTTGGTGATGTGACAGGGAGGCCTGGCGTGCTGCAATTCATGGGGTCGCAAAGAGTCAGACCCGACTGAGCGACTGAACTGAACTGATGACTGTCACACAGGCATCAGTGAAACATGTGTGGTAGAAGTGAAGGGTCCCTCCATCTGTTCAGGTGTGTGCGGAGGGAGCAGACTTTGTGTCCAGAGGGGCCCAGGTGCCACTGGATCAGGCACAGTGGGAGCTGTACGCGGAGGCTGGGTCTCCCATCCTGTGTGGGCCTTTAAAAGAGGCCTGTGTTGCTCCTCTTAGCCCAGAGGGAAGGACAGGGCTCAGCCCACGGTGCTGGTGTAGTCTTGCCCACGCCCTCGAGGCATGGTCTGCTTATGCACAAGTGTGGGTGAGCCTGGCTCCCTCGTGACCTGGGACAGCTGTTTTGCTGGAATTCGCTCATCAGTGACGTTAGATTCCTCTAGTCATGTGGTGTGACGGACCCAGACGTCAGGACCACCTGGCCCCGTGGAGGGCGCCCTGGACCGCTGTGGAGCTCCTCCTGTCACGCTCACGCAGGGCAACTAGGGGGTCCTGAGGTGCTTGCTGCCCTGGGAAGGCCTCTGGCACAGTCGGCCTTGAAATGCCGCTGGCATGCCTTCCTTCTGAGGTTCTCCCTCCGTTGCTGTGGGTGCTGCTGGCCTCACTTTACTCTGCTCTGCTGACCCCTGAGGCCACGGAGGGGAGCGGCCCATCCCACCAGCACTGGGTGAGGCTCGGGTCTAGGAGTCAGGGAGGCACAGATCTCTGAGTCTGCTGGTTCTCATCCTCAAGGGCTTCCTAGCCCCTTCCCTCAACCCCCGCCCCCCCAGGCTCAGAGGTTCTGTGACTCCTCTAAGCCTCATGGCTAAAATGTCAGTGGAAAAGGTGCAATGGAAAATGGAAATGGGCAATGGTCAGTGGAAAATGGCTGTGGAAAACAGTACAGCAGAACCTCAAAGAATTACACACAGAGTCACTGCGGGATCCAGCAACTCCACGTCTGTGTACCTGGATGAAAGGACTGAAAGCAGGGATCCGAACGGACGTTGGGACACTTGTGTTCACAGCAGTGTTATTCACAACAGGCACAAGGTGGAAATGGCCCAAATGCCCATCAATGGATGACAGGATAAACAAACTATGTCCATGCAGACAAATGGGGCTTATCCAGCCTTAGAAAGGGAGAAAGCTCTGTTACGTGCTGTAACTCAGAAGAACCTTGAGAACACTATGCTGAGTGAAATAAGCCGGTCACAAAGGACAAATACTGTAGGATTCTACTGATATGAGGTTCCTAGAGTTGTCAAGTCCATAGAGACAGAGGTAGGATGGTGGTTATTGGGTCTGGGGAGGGGAGATGGGGGGTCAGGGTTTACTGGGGACAGCGCTTCAGTTTGGGAAGATGAGAAAGTTCTGGAGCCTCCCCCCTGCCCCAGTGTGCTTCCCTGACCATCTCCAACACCAGGTGGGTGGGTGGGTGGCTGATAATTAGATTCGATTCTGACACTTACCTACCTGGAATTATATCTGATTCTACAAGTGGAAGGGAAAGGTCTTGACCGCAGTGCCCTTGTTTTAGATGCCAGCTGCAAGCAGGGTCCCCAGGCTACCCACACTTCAAATCTGGGGCTTTCTGTGATGCTCTCAGGTTTGACATTTGTTAGAATGACTGAAAACACTTGGCGAAGTGCTGTACTTACAAATGTCATTTTAGCACATAGGCTGTAAATGAACAGTGGACCGGGAGCCCAGGTCTAGGAGTGCCCAAGTACAGGCGCTCCTGTCCCTAGGGCTCAGTGTGAGTCTCCCTCCTATACATCCATGTGGTCACCATCAGGAAGCTCCCTCAAGAATGGCGTTCAGCATTGGTACGTTGAGTTTCCATCATCCAGAAGGAAATGGCAACCCACTCCAGTGTTCTTGCCTGGAGAATCCCAGGGACGGGGGAGCCTGGTGGCTGCCGTCTATGGGGTCGCACAGAGACGGACACGGCTGAAGCGACTTAGCAGCAGCAGCAGACACGATGGAATAAAGCACTGGCCACAGGAGTGAACGCAGTCCCCAGCCCTGCTGCCCTCCCCTTCCCGGACGTCAGATACAGCAGAAAGGGGGGTGTTACTGTTCAGTCAGCTGAGGCCGCTGCAGCACACTGCCACAGACTGGGAGGCTTGAATGATGGGAATTCATTTCTCACAGTTAGGGAGGCTGGAAGTCCAAGAGCAAGGTGCCTGCTGACACTGTTCCCTGGCGAAAGCCCTCAACCCAGTCTGTAGTCTGTTTTCTATAAGAGTGTTAATCTCTTAATGAGGGCCCCGCCTTCAAGACCTTACTGCACCCTCATCACCTCCCAAAGGCCTCACATCCAAACACCATCGCGTTGGGAGTCGGCGTTTCAACACATGATTTCTGGGGGGACACAGTCAGTCCATGGTGGTAAAACAAGACATTCCAAGGATTTCTGAAACAGGATAAAGGCCAGATATATGTTTATTAGCTCACAATATCATCTAGGTTTATCATATTGATAAACCTAAGTATCCTTAAGGCAGTGGTCTTTAAGTTTTTTGGTCATTTATTCCTAAATATGGGTTCCTTGATGGCTCAGAGGTAAAAAAATCTACCTGCAATGCAGGAGATGCAGGTTTGATCCATGGGTTGGAAAGATCCCCTGGAGAAGTAAATGGCAACCCACTCCAGTATTCCTGCCTGGAAAATCCCATGGATAGAGGAGCCTGGTGGGCTACAGTCCATGGGGTCACAAAAGAGTTGGACACAACTTAGCGACTAAACAACAACAACAAAATTCCAGAATATAATTTGAAAATCTGTGTACCTCCTGGGAAAACTTTAGGTCTACATCTAACTTTTATCATAAGTTTAGTAGAGGCAAAGGATGTAATATCTGGGATATCTATTGTACTTTTGCTTTAAATGTATCCAGTCAAACCTCAGAGCGGAAAAGTTAGCTCATTTGATTTCAGATGTGTCATATATTCTAATTGACAGAACTCATCCAGTCAGTCATAATAGACTTTCTGTCAGAAGAAAAATTGATTCTTTTCAAATCTATTCACATTTCTATTTGAATAGAAATCAATTTCAAGTTCTACTCACATACACATTATTAACTAGCAGTTCTGTTACTCTGAGTTGGAGGGCTGTCTAGACAGGCAGGAATAGATGAACAATAGGGAACAGATGCCAGGCCTCCCAGCCCTTATCACCTGGAAGAAATAAAGCATGTACCCAGTGCCTCCCTGCTTTCTACCAGAGCTCTTCTGGCTCAGTTTCTGGATTCTCTCTTGAGCTGTTAGACATTCTCACTTGGTCCGTAGATTTGGCCCCAGAAGTTCTTAGACCATAACGTGTACTTTTTTTCCCCTTCAAATGGAAATAAGATTTATTCATTTCATGTACAAGGAATCAGGAGTTTGATCCAATAAGAGGGCAGTTACAATAAATCGAAAGCCACTGAGTATATAACAGTTTGACTTTTTGAACTTGACCTGATTTTTCTAAAAGTATAAATCCCACACAAACAGCTTTTATGAATTATGCCAAATCAACTAGTTTTCAGAGGTGTGTAACATAAATCTTTAAGGAAGCAAGAGAAGATGAAGAAACGTGGCCTTTGTTCTTTAACAACAGAAAACCTGAAAGGGAAGAGAAAATACACACATGCCCAAATTAATTTCCACGTTGAGATGATCGTGGATGCCAAGAGATGTTTTAATACTAAATATCACCTTTTTCAGCTCTTAAAGAATTGCCACAGTAATTCACAACTATGAAAAGGGTAGAGAAGCTGCTGAAAATTGCTTTTTAAAGTAATCTGTTCTTTTAGGTTGTATTAACACTTTCACTTTTCACTTTCATGCATTGGAGAAGGAAAGGGCAACCCACTCCAGTGTTCTTGCCTGGAGAATCCCAGGGACCGGGGAGCCTGGTGGGCTGCCGTCTATGGGGTCGCACAGAGTCGGACACGACTGAAGCGACTTAGCAGCAGCAGTGGCAACAGAAGTATTGGGACTAGACCAGAAATGACTTACTAGGTAGATTCTTACAGATTCTTGGGATGGGAACTACAGTTTAGCTTACATGGAAATTTAAACATCTAGGTATTTAACATGAAAATCCAGGTTTTCATCTTGTCTTGAACAGCGGGAGCGCCACAGGTGACTGGAGCCAGGGGCTGTTCTGCTCAGTGGCAATCACCTGGGATACTGCCTGGACGTGCAGCATCCCATCGGGTTGGAGCCACGGGGCCCAGAGGGGGGAAAGGGGGGGCTGGGGCGAGGGGGTCGGAGGGGTACAATGGGGGTCCACACTCGGGGGTCGCTCTTGAGCAGGCCCTGTCTCTGCACACCCATACAAGCGTAGGAGCACGAGGAACCCCAGTAATGAGGGTCGCCCGCATGTCTGGGTGGGTGACATTTAAACCCATACCCTTAAAAATGTAAGAATGAGTAAGTTTAGCTGGGTAAAATGCCTTGGAAATGAATAGTATTGTTGGAAAACTGCATTCAGTCCAGCAACGTTTTCCAAAACTGGAAGGATCTTTCTCATTTTCTGGAATAATAATGAATTTCATCTAATGAATGGACCTGAGTTAAAATCTACTCTAGAGCTGGAATATAGACTAGAACACATACTCAGCCCTCAGGTTGCTGAGCATTGAAGGAGAGGAGGACATTTGGCATTAAACAACTGGGGTAGAGTCTGCAGTGATGCCGGCGGGGAGGGCTTGATTTCTCTTCAGACATATGCTGTTATTTCAGAAGATGGTTATCAGCTTTCCAGGTCCTGGTATCAAGAGCCAGGGCACTCCAGTGAAGTGCTGAAGCTGCTTTGAACTCAAGGATGCCCCATGGTTTACACTTGTCACAGTTTCCCTGAAGCAGGTTACTGCCTACCACCTGGCTGTTTGCAAAGACCATCAGTCCTGTGATGCTAAGCAGCACTGAGCAGGCCAGGAAGTCTGGTGGGGAAGCCCTGCCAGAGACTGCGGTGCAGGTGGGTCATGGCCGCTTCTGTACTGAGCGTGCTCAGGTCCCAGGGCATCAGTGTGCCTGAGGTTTTATGAAATGAGAAAAATGTCCCTGCCCTGAGTCCAAGGGGAGAATAGATTAACAGGGTTTGCAGACTTTTAGCAGCTTCTCTGGAGGGTGCTTATCCCTTAGAGATAACTTCATGTACCATAATCAATCCAGGCTCCCTTTATAACCAATGTTTGGGGTCCCTTAAAGAACAGTTTGCCAAATGAGCTGGAACAAGTAATTCCCCAGCAGGACACTGCTATTTCATAGGACATGAAATGAATTCTATTACTGCTGATCCCGAAATGACCATAATCTGAATGGCTTGCATAGTGATCATGTTGTTCCTCTAAGAAATATTTATCATATGGTAGCAGAACATTGTCCTGGGGGAGGGTGTTCTGTGTGGGATTCCCTGATGCCTTTGGATTGAGTCACCTTGAATCACATGGAGCTCAGGTGTGTTCCCTTGAAGAAGTATGGCTGCCCTGCAGGTGAGCTCAAAATCACTCAGGAAACAGGAAGGAACTGAAGCCATAGCCCCAAACCGTGGTTCAGGATGCATGGTGCTGAACTTGCAACGTGAATATCACTTGAGAACGTGTTGAAAATGCAAATCCCCAGGCCCTCGGTGGACTGAGTTAGAAAATCTGTGTGGGACACAATCTATGACCTAACAGCCCTTCTGGGCAGTTCTGATACAAGCTCCTGTCTGAGAACAGTGTACAAAACCTAGGGGAGCTCAGTTAGTTCTGCTGATGAGGAGATTCTGACCATCTCACTTGGGACACTGTCGCCTCCAGGTAACCACTCTGCCCTCTGTTGTTCATAACTCACATTGCAAGTTGTGCAGGTGGAGCTGGGTTGGGATCAGGGTCACTTACTGGCTGCTGCCACTTTTCTGTGGCTCTCCCTCTTTGCTCTCTTTTAGGATTAGTTTCACCTCCATGCAGTATTGAGATGACTATGGGGTTTGCAAGTGTCACATCCAAAGTCAAGGCCATTGCCCCTGGTGTCTTCTTCCCAAGAGCCTAGACAACTGTCAATGAAGTGGCAGTAGAGCACCCAGGACCAAATGAAACCACTGGGTTGTGTCTTGGGGGCTCTGAGGACCTCTGGTTCTTTATGTCTCTGCACAGGAAGAGTTCAGCAAGAGGCAAAGTTGTAGATAAGAAATGATTTATTAGAATAAGACGCTTGTGAGGTTGACAAGCAGACAAGCAAGAGGGTGCCATGCCCTGAGAACTGAGTGGGCCACAGTTTTATAAGCAAAGAAAAAGTGGGGAGGAGGAAAACACCTTCTTCTTCCTCATTCTTCAGTAGAAACGCTTCCATCATCAGCTCCTCCTCCATGTCGGCGAGGGGAGTTTTCTCCTCCCTATGTGGTCAAGCCAAGACAGTCGTGGCACTTTGCAAAAATTATTTCAGGCCTCAGTATGATGAAGGTCTTTCACTTTGAAATATCATTTTTCCATAAGTGCTTGTTCATGCCCTAGGGTCATTAACTTCCTGAGCTCATTGGGCAGCAGGCGGGGCTCAGGCCACCATTGTTTTATTGTTTGGGGGCACATCTCATGCTTTTGTTGCATGGTAACATTGCTAAGCAAGCCTGCTTGATTTTGTAGTTATACAAACCTACTTCCTTGAGTGATCGTTAACTTACAGGAGTCTCCCATATATTTTTCTTTACTTACAGTCCTCTGGTGGGATTAACTATTTAATTGCCTACTTTGTCCCTGGGCTTCCCTGGTGGCTCAGTCAGTGAAGAATCTGCCCGCAATGCAGGAGACCTAGGTTCCATCCCTGGGTCAGGAAGATCCCCTGGAGAAGGAAATGGCAACCCACTCCAGTATTCTTGCCTGGGAAATCCCATGGACAGAGGAGCCTGGTGGGCTACAGTCCATGGGGTCACAAAGAGTCGGGCATGACTGAGCGACTAAACCACCACCACCACTTTCCCTGTCAAAGATGTCTCATGTGAGACCCCTGCCCCAGTTCTGTGGGAGGGGGACGAGACTGCCTAGGTGGGTCAGTTGAGGTTTGCTTCTGAAACTGGGGATTATGTACTTTGCTTTAAGTCTCATGCAGCAGCTTGGCCTCCAGAACAGGAAAAGACTGGAGCTCTGCCAGCTGGTCCTTTCTGATTTACATACAACGCAATGAACCTTTAAAATACACAGTACTATGGCTTTTCACAAACATTTTGGAATAAGTGTAGATACAGAAGTTGCAAAGACAGTCCAGAGAAACCCCACAACCCTTCACATGGTCTCCCTCAGTGGTTATGGCTCACATAACTGGTGTAACACCAGAATCAGAAAATTGACATGGGTGCGATGTGTGTATATGGTTCTGTGCTATCGTATCACACGTGTAGGCTCAGGAACCACAGTCGATAACACAGAACTGTTCCGTGCCCACAGAGACTTCCCTCTAGCTCCCTCCTGTAGTCAGACCCAGTCCCCGCCCCCACCACTAAGACGGTCTCCATCTTTACAACTCTGTCATTTTGAGAATGTCACAGAAGTGGAATCACACTGTATGTGACTTTTGAGGTGGATGTTTTTCATGTGATTCATCCAGGTTACTGCCTGTATCAACACTTAATTCCTTTTTATCTTCCAGGGTGTGGATGAATGACAGTGTTTAACTCTTCGCCTGCTGAAGGACATTATGATTGTTTCCAGTTTTGTGCTATTTTATGAATACAGCTGCTATGAATGTTTAGGTACAGGATTTTGTATGAACATAAGTTTTCATTTCTTGGGGATAAATGCCCAGGAATATAATTGCTAGGTAATATGCTAAGTGTATGTATACTTAATTTTTAAAGAAACTACCAAATTATTTTGGTGGCTGCACCATTTTGCCATCCCATCAGCAATATAGGAGAGATCTAATTTCTCCACATCCCTGCCAGAGTTTGCTGTTTTCACTGATTTTCATTTTAGCAGTCTTAAGAGGCAGGTGGAGATATCTTATGTTGGTCTTAATTTGCATTTCCCTGATAATTAGTGGTGTTGGACACCTTTTCATGGCCTTATTTGATATTTGTACATCTTTTTCCAGGAAATGTCTCTTCGTGTCTTTTGTTTCGACAGCTTTTAATATATTCTAAATATAAGCCGTTTGTCAGATTTGGTTTGCGATTATTTTCTCCCAGCCTGTTGGCTTCTTTTTAAATTCTCTTATCAATGCTTTTCACATGGAAAAAATTTTAATTTTGATAAAGCCTAATTATGCATTTTTTCCTTTCATGGATTGTCTTTTTTGTGTTATGTCTCTTTATTCTTCATTTGTTTTTTTCTATGCTAATTATCTTTTTCCACTCTTTCCTTCACACCAACGCTATGAATGTTGCAAACTTTGATATTGTTCACAGGTCTGGAGGCTCTGATTATTATTATTATTTCAATCTTTTTCCTTCTATTGTTCAGACTGGATAACTTTTATTGATCTATCTTCACGTTTGCTGCTCTTTCATCTTTCACATCCATTCTGCTACTGAGCTTCTTCAATGAATTTTTTCCTTCTGTTATTTTATATTTAAGTTTTAAAATTTCTCATTTGGTTCTTTTTTATACATAATAATTTTTTTGCTGAGAATGTCCATCTCTCCAGTTGTTACAAGAGCCATTGTCTTTAATTTAATGAAGCATGGTTATAATAATTACATTAAAGTGAAACTGAAAGTCACTTAGTCGTATCCAACTCTTTGTGACCTCATGGACAATACAATCCATGGAATTCTCTAGGCCAGAATACTGGCATGGGTAGCCTTTCCCTTCTCCAGGGGATCTTCCCAACCCAGGAATCGAACCCAGGTTTCCTGCATTGCAGGTGGATTCTTTACCAGCTGAGTCACAAGGGAAGTCCTGTGTTAAAGTAATTATTTAATGATTCCAACATTTGGGTCATCTCAAGGTTGCTATCAGTTGGTTGCCTTTTCCCTTGAGAGTTCTCTCTTTAAGGTTTTTCTGGCTTTTAAAAATAAATGACCCAATCAAAAAATGGGCCAAAGAACTAAATAGACATTTCTCCAAAGAAGACATACAGATGGCTAAGAAACACATGAAAAGATGCTCAGCATCACTCATTATCAGAGAAATGCAAATCAAAACCACTATGAGGTACCATTTCACGCCAGTCAGAATGGCTGTGATCCAAAAGTCTACAAATAATAAATGTTGGAGAGGGTGTGGAGAAAAGGGAACCCTCTTACACTGTTGGTGGGAATGCAAACTAGTACAGCCACTATGGAGAACAGTGTGGAGATTCCTTAAAAAACTGGAAATAGAACTGCCTTATGATCCAGCAATCCCACTGCTGGGCATACACACTGAGGAAACTAGAATTGAAAGAGACACGTGTACCCCAATGTTCATCGCAGCACTGTTTATAATAGCCAGGACATGGAAGCAACCTAGATGTCCATCAGCAGATGAATGGATAAGAAAGCTGTGGTACATATACACAATGGAGTATTACTCAGCCATTAAAAAGAATACATTTGAATCAGTTCTAATGAGGTGGATGAAACTGGAGCCTATTACACAGAGTGAAGTAAGCCAGAAAGAAAAACACCAATACTGTATACTAATGCATATATATGGAATTTAGAAAGATGGTAACGATAACCCTGTATGCAAGACAGCAAAAGAGACACTGATGTATAGAACAGTCTTTTGGACTCTGTGGGAGAGGGAGAGGGTGGGATGATTTGGGACAATGGCATTGAAACATGTATAATATCATATATGAAACTAATTGCCAGTCCAGGTTTGATGCAGGATACTGGATGCTTGGGGCTGGTGCACTGGGACAACCCAGAGGGATGGTATGGGGAGGGAGGAGGGAGGAGGGTTCAGGATGGGGAACACATGTATACCTGTGGTGGATTCATGTTGATGTATGGCAAAACCAATACAATATTGTAAAGTTAAAAAATAAAAAAAAATTAAAAAAGAAGTTTTTCTGGCTTTTAATGTATGTTGAGTGATTGTGGGGCTTCCCTAGTGGCTCAGAGGGTAAAAAGTCTGCCTGCAATGCATGAGACCTGGGTTCGATCCCTGGGTCAGGAAGATCCCCTGGAGAAGGAAATGGCAACCCACTCCAGTACTCTTGCCTGGAAAATCCCATGGACAGAGAAGCCTGGTAGACAACAGTCCATGGGATCACAAAGAGTTGGACACGACTGAGCGACTTCACTTTTATTTCTTGAATGATTGTGAATTCTATCCAGGGCACTCCTGAATATTATAAGACTGGGTCTATTAAAATTTTCCAGGGAATGTTGATTCACTTTGTTTTAGCAAGCAGTCAACACAGTCAGGTTCACTGTGCAAGTCCTGAGCCATCTTTTGTGGGCTTTGCTGCCAGTGTTAATTTTCAGACTTTGCAGTGCTAGTCTGGTCTGCTTCACACGTGTGTCCCCCAGGGTCCAGTCTGAGTCCTGAGCAGTGTCGACTTGGAGTTCTGTTTGCAAGCCCTTTGCTATATTGACATTTTTTCTATTCCAGGACTGCACAGCTCAGGGGGATCCCAGGGCTTCATGAACAGAGCTGCAGGCTCTCCTTCTCTGCCCCATGTGGTCCGAGATGTTCCCCACACAGAGGTCCCTGAGGTCGCCTTCTCCTGGTGCCCCGGCTGGGAGCAGGGCCTTTAGGGTCCTTGTGCTGCTGCTGCCCTTCCCTGCTTTGGGGTCTACGTCTGTTATGGGGTACACCAGAGGCTCAGGAGGCTCACCAGAACTCCATGCATACTGTGAAGCCTCTCTCTAATGTTGCTGCATGCTGGCTTTCTCTAGATGTGGCAGGTGGGGCTACTCTCTAGCTGTGGCAGCTCCTCCTGTGGCTCACAGCTTCAGAGTACAGCCTCAGTAGTTGTGGCACGCAGGCTTAGTTACCCCACGACAAGTGAAATCTCAGACCAGGGGTCGAACCCGTGTCCCCTGCATTGGCAGGCAGATTCTTATCCACTGGACCATCAGAGAAGTCCATGAGGTCGCTTTGTACCTCCTCTGGCTCAAGGAAGAGGTTTTATTCTAGGAGCTTCCCCATCTGAGTTTCTTCACATTCCCAGGACTTGGGGGACCCTCAACTGTCAAGCAGGCAGTACGGAAGGAATGCCTCCCAAACCCCTTAAAACAAAAAAGAAACTCACCATCATAGGGATCAGTGTTTGAGTTTGATTTGCTATTCAGTTTTCCAATAGTTACTTTCCATATTCTGTCCAGGAGTTTTAGCTGCTCTCAGTGGGACACGAAGGGTAGAAAATGCCTAATCCATTGTAACCAGAACCAGACTGGACAACTGAGCTTTTAGGTCAAGAGGCCACTGGTCCAGATACAAGGCAGAGTTATTTGGAGGGCTATTCTTTGATTTTTGTCTGTGTGTCTCCTCTTCTGGGAGTCCACATAAAGTTGTCTGATGCTAGTAGATGGGATTCTTGGGGAAACCTGAATGGAAAGATTTTTTTTTTTAGAGGAGACCCTTACCCCTTCTATCTTCCTTCTCATGTTATCTCCAGGGTGGGGCTGGGACACCACAGCACCAGCCAGCAGGGTGTGAGTGTGCAGGGGGCTGGCGGTCCTCTGTCACCTGAAGCTGTGCGAGGGGCCCTCCTGTCATGAGGCTGGTGGAGTGGAGACGGCAGTGCGGCAGAGAGGGGCAGAGGAAGCCCACCATGCATGTGGCCCCATGCTTCCCAGTTGGAACTCCACTCTCAGGACTTCCCCTGGTGCTGAAGTGGCTGATATGCCTCATCCCCAGTGCAGAGGGCCCGGATTCAATCCCTGGTCGGGGAGCGAGATCCTACATGTTGCAACTAAGAGTCTGCATGCCACAACTAAGAGATCTTGTGAGCCAGACAAATAAAGAAATAATTTAAAAGAGCTCAACTCTTTGGCCATGGAATAAACGGAGATCACATTTCATGTTTTCTCCTGGAGAAATACAACTCAAATGGAAGGTACAAGAAGCGTGACTCAGGCCTCAGCTTGTCTAGAGGGGACTACAAGACTCCTATCCATGCCCTTATATTTGGGTCATAGGTTGGGCAACTCTCCTCTCAGTATTCTTAGTGGATTGTTGATGGTATCTTTTCACTTTCTTAGCTCAGTGGGCACCAGGTGGCATTAGAGGATGAAAACCACATATTCCAGTCAATTTATTACCTTTTGAATGCACATCCTTTAGATACAAATTGGTGTTATGGTGTTCTATTAGAGAAAAAAGAGAAACTAATTCAGATTCATGGGAAATTATTGAAATTAGAAAGACAGAATTTCAGTATCAGAGGAAAGTACATTATTTAAATTGCCCATGAGGTTATTATTTTTCAAGATTTATAATAAAAATTGCAATTAAATAAGGTACAACTGGGTCATGAAAATTCTTTCTGCTATGAAACTTCTAATTGCTTATTGTCCCTAATTTTAATAAAACTTTTAAACAGAGACAAAGAGGCAATTTTACCTGAAGATCCTGAAGAATTTGCATTATAACTTTCAAATGACATTACCATATCCTTTCAGAGGGACCAGCCATGTGTATAAAGTAATCTCCTGCATTCAAGCTCGCAGCATGCTCTCTGAAGACATGGTTGTCTCTCTGGGAGCCTGGAGAAAGCCCCTGGGGAAGCTTCCCAGCTGGTGCGGTGGTAAAGAATCTGCTTGCTGATGCAGGAGACACAAGAGACGAGGGTTTGATCCATGGGTCAGAAAGATCCCTTGGGGTAGGAAATGGCAACCCACTCCAGTATTCTTGCCTGGAAAATTCCATGGACAGAGGAGCCTGGCCAGCTACAGTCCATGGGGTCGCAAAGAGTCGGACACAGCTGAGCACTCGCTCACTCACTCACTGGGCTGGTGGAAACTGGCCTGTTTAAGGAGAGTGGGAGAAGTGCAGCTGGGATAGAAGAGGGTTGGAATCAGCCCTCTGACCCTCCCCTCTGTGTGCCTGGCCTCACATCCACTTTGCTAACCTAACTCCGTTTGCTGGGAGTCAAACCTTCATGCAAAGGATCCAGCTGAGTGGCAGTGGGATGAACGAATGGTGGGTGGGGTGAGGGTGGGCAAAGAGCAGATGCTGGGGGCAAGCCCTGTGATCACTTCTGAAGCCAGATGTTATCTTTATAAACTGGTATGTGATGCCTTCTGACAAACGGTCAGTGAAGAGAACCCTGATTTGTAATGACTGGACCTGAGGCAAACTGTGTACCCAGCACAGATTACTCAGGAGCCCGTGCTAATGCAAGTGACCAATTCTCTCTCCAGGGAAACATCAGCTTTACAGAAAATCTCCAGGAGTTCCATTCTCAGGATCCTTTCATACAAAGACTTTTCTGCTAACTCCATGATCTCCTGAGTGTATTCCATGGCCAGAGGTATGCCCAGATCTGGGTAAGTTGCCAGCACCAGCAAGCCTCACCTGCAGAGACACAAATGCAACTCTAGCCTCCCAGACCCCTGCTGTAAGACCCCTGCATTGGCTTCCTAGGGCTGCCAAAGTACAACACGGCAGGCCGGGTGGCTGCACATCTAAGGCCAAAGTGTCAGCAGGGCTGGTTTCTGGTGAGGCCTCTCTTCCTGCCCTGCAGATGCTCACCTTCTGGCTGGGTCCTTGAGTGGCCTTTCCTCTGTGTGTATGTGGAAAGAGAGTGATCTCTGGTCTCCTCCTCTTCTGGTAAGGATACCAGTCCTATTGAGTCAGGGCCCACCCTTACAACCTCATTTAGACTTAGGGTCTGATCACCCTAAGGGTATGATCTCTAAATACACATCTGGGGTTAGAGCTTCCACATAAATTTTGGGGGACACAATTCCATCCATAACACTCTCCTTTTCTTCCTCCACTCACCTTGTTATATAGGTTTCACACTTCCTGTTTCCTAATCATCGATGAACCAGCAAACCTTCTTTCTTGTGCATTATAAGGAAGAGGAAGGGTGAGCCTCCTCTCATGCTTTCTTCCACTAATTGTCATGGTGACATTTGAACTTTCATGCTTCTCTCTGGATGTGATGGCCCTTGATTAGAGAATGTGAAACAGGAGGTTGTCTGAGTAAGATGGCTGGGGTGTGTGTGTTTGTGTGTTGGGAGCGGGCAACAGGTGAGTGCTCTTGGTGCTGGACAGTCTGGGAGCCTGCTGCACGGGGGTATGGGTGGGGAACCCTTCTGGGAGAGGGCAGGCAGAAGGCGGGATCACTGTAACCCAGGATCCACATGGAGGGACAGGAGTGGGAGAGGGGCAAGGAGTAGGAGGGTGGGAAGAGGGAGGGGAGGGTGACGGAGGGTCGGCGTCGTGAAAAGTGCCCCGTGGGTCATGGCCAAGGTAGCAGCACTCAGCGCCTCAGTGAGCATGACACAGGCTCCGTGCCGGGGGCTGTGCCCCAGGTGGGAGTTCCTGGAGCCCAGGTTCCTTCCTTCTTTTCGTTAGGGTGTGCGTGGGGATGCGGAGTCTTGCAGGCCCCCGTCTCCTCCGCAAAGCAGCCACTCCCACTGTGGGGGCACCATTCGGACTGCTGGAATCTCAGTCTCGGGCCTCGGCACCGCTCCATCCAATCCCCAGCCGTCCTGCTATACAATTATTACTACGCGATTATTGTTTACAGCGTGAGGCTGTCTACGGGCTCAGCCAGCTGCTGGAGAAGAGCAGACAGAAGCTGGCTGGGGCTGGCACTGGGTTGGTTCGCATCCTGCGAGCTTTCTGGGGGGCAGGGAGACGGGAGAGGGGTAGCCTTGCAGGGGGTGTGGGGGCAGGTCACCACCAGGGGAACCTGCGCGCGCCGCTGGCCCCCAACGACCACCACTGTCCTCTAGCTCGGTGGAGGTTTGGCTGGACTCACCTTGGGTCCCTAGCCTGCACGTTACCCTCGGAGGGTGCGCTCTCGAAGCGGTGGGTACTGGGGCGGATGCGCGCCGTGTGGAGGGCGAGGAGTTCAGGTCGCTGGGACGGATCGGGTAGGCGGGTGGTGTCCCCTCCACCCACGAGCTGGAGCAGCAGGCTGGCCGTGGGGCCGCCACATCTCTGTGTGCACATGTGTGCACGTGCGTGCCCGTGTGCCTACACCTGGGTGTGCGTGCGTGTGCGTTCATGTGTGTTTGTGTGCCTGTGTGTGTACGTGTGTGCGCGTGGGGAGCCGCCGCCGTAGCCGGGGGCAGTTGTGCGGAGCGCTGGGGAGGGTGGGCACCGTCTGGGAGGAGCGTCTGCCTGGCTTCGCTCAGGCGAACCAACCGCAGCCGCTCCCGCCTGACTCGTGGGGACGTGGACGCGGCAAATTCACAGATTTGGCCCCACGAGGGGCCAGCGTGGTCCAAGCTGCCAGGATCAGACGCTGGTTCTCCGGCCGCGCTGCACCCCACCTCATCCTCGGGTAAGCGCGGCCCGGTGGCTGAGGACAGAAGAGTAAGGACAGCCACTGAAAAGTAACTCCCTGAGGGACACGGGCACGTGACATGAAACTGGCCATCTGACAGTGAACAGTGCATCCACAGGCTGCGACCACCTCTGTTACCTGGTCCCATAGCGCGGCCTCCCATGGGGAGGCTGACCTGCCACCCGCATCGGTACCCCGCCTCCCCATCTCTCTGCTCCAGCCCTCTTCACGGCTTCAGCTCAGTGGTTTTGTCTCCTCTGCCCACTCCCGTGTGCAGGACTCACACGTGTGGCCTCTCCTGTCCGCCTTCCTCCACTGGGTACCCTCAGTGTTATTGAGGTGTCTGCATTTCACTCTGTTACACGCATGTATCTACCAACATGTGTTGATCCACTTGTGGCTTCCTGGACATGAGTGTTTCCAGCTTTTGGCAGTTGTGAATGTGCTGCAGTCAACGTGGGTGTGCCTGGACCCAGACGAGTTCCCATTTTGGATTCGCAGCGGTTTATACTTAGCACTGGAATTTCATAGTCACCTGGCAATTCTCTGTTTAACTAAAAGTCACTTTTTGAATCTTGGACAGTGGCCCTGGGAGCAACCCCTCCTCACTGGTGCAATTGGGACCTGAATGCCATGCTCATGGCATGGTTCCAGAGAAGGATGAGTGAAGCCACGTGCAAGTGAGCAGAGCACTGGCTGCTATAAGATGAAATGGGGAAACTCCATGCTTGGGGGCTTTTCCTTACACCGGATTTTTTGAGAAGAATGACGGTCCCCTGGGATGTGAAGTGTTGTCTGCAAAAGGGTTGGGTTTTAGGGAGGAGTGGAGGCATCTGTGGCTGGAGCATCAGGCAGGACTGTGTGCTTCCCCTCCACCCCCATGACCTTCAATTTGGTGCTTCAACCTTGGTTAAAAATGAAAGAAGTGCTCAGACCCTCACTTGGGTCCGACTCTTTGCAACCCCATGCACTGTGGCCTGCCAGGCTCCTCTGTCCATGGAATTCTCCAGACAAGAATCCTGGAGGGGGGTGCCATTTCTTCCTCCAGGGGATCTTCCCGACCCAGGGATCAAACCTGAGTCTCCTCTTTACCACTAGCGCCACCTGGGAAGCCCAACAAATAAAAGAACATTTAAATTTTTATTTATGTATTGGTCTCCTGCACAGCAATGTGAAATCTTAGTCCACAACCAGGGGTGGAACTTGCACCCTCTGCGTTGGAAACCCAGAACCCTAACTACTGTACCACCAGGGAAGTCCTCTAGAATACCATTTAAAAATGATGTTCTTTTAAAAAATAGGTTTGTAGGATAATTGACTCTGCTGAAGCCTGTGCCCTTTGCTGTTGCAAAGCCCACTGATAGAGCATTGGTAGCTTGAGACAATGGCTTTATGAAATAAGAGACCACAGAAATCCTGTTGCCTGACATCCTCCTGACCACAACACCAAGTCCACAGGAACCCAGGAGCCTTGGCCACTAGGAGGATGGAGCAAGTGCTGCCCAGCTGAAATCTCCAGCTGGTTAGGAAGCTAAAGGTGTGGGGAAATCAGCCGGGCTCCGCAGCTTGCTGGTTCTCACTGCTCTCCACGGCGTGCCCAGAGCTCTGTCGGTTGCTTTTCTCCAGGGGCAGCGATAAATTACAGATGGGAGAGCATAGGGGGTTTACTCACAGAACCAGGAGAGGTCAGCCAGGGCCCCTGGGCTTTTGGGGGAAAACAGATGAAACACGTGGATTAAGCGGGGCGTGACAGCGCAGCGGAACTTGAAGTATGTTCTTTCCATCCCCCGGAGACCAACACTGCTTCCCTCGGTCCTCCCATCTCTTTCCCACTGATGATCTGCCACTGGGCGTCCGAAATGGAGCCTGTTGTGGATTGGTGTGATAGCGGGGGTTTCAGGGGAGGGCAGGGGTAACTCCATCCGGTTAACATCAAGGGGAAAAGGGGCAGCGCTAATGTGAGCATTGCTCCTGGCCGTGCGCTCCGCAGCTGCAGCTGCGTGGGTGCTTGGAAGTGCGCGTGCCTACAGGGCCCGGAGGCTGCCTTCTGCAGCCCCACTCTCCCCGACGCTGGACTGAGTGAGAAGGTAAGATTTCTCAACACACGCAGAGCAGGAGGACATTCGATGCCCGCCTTGTTCAGTCACCTGCAGGTTGTCTTGCATCACTCACTTTTGTTGGAATTGACTAATCCGCACCGGCCTCGCCCAGGAGGCCAATATAAGCCGGGTGCTTGGGGCCGGAGTCCTGAGCGCCCTGGAGGGCAGGCATGGGGCGGGCGGGTCGCCAGTTCCGGGCCCTGGTCTGGAAGAATTGGTTGTGCAGGGTCAGGCACCGGGTGAGTGCTGTGTGTCCTCAGGGTTCCGGGGTCGCAGAGGCTAGTGAGGTGCGGGCGAGGGGCTGGTCTGGCTCACTTAGGAAATTGCGGACACTGGATTATTGAAATCCAGAACCTACCCCCCAGGCTAAAGTATTATTAACAAAAGCTGAGCCTTCCTGACCATCTGTAGCATTGGGTTAGAAAACTGCTAGTTTATAAAAACTTTTTTTTTTTTTTTTTAAAGAGAATTTGAACTGTACTCGGTACTTTGAGCATCTGTGGTAAAAATTGAACTGCAAATCTTCTGGTTGAAAGGACAGGGCATTACATCCTTTTAATGCATAAACAGAACATCACAGGTATGGACTGCAAACCAGGAGTCTACACAGCCTAGGTAACCAGAATTGGCAAGAAGCATCCATTCTATTATTCTTTGATGTTGTATGTTTAGTGTTAATCCACATCTCTTGGGAGCTGCATCCAAATTGCAGAGCAAGGCTCTCCTAAGAAGACTGGACTTGTTCAAACCAAATTTGTGCTGATGCTACATAAATATCCTGCACAGGTGTGTTTTAATGACGTAGAATCAATGGCTTATTATTACACTTGGCTTTATTCCTATGCTTTAATTTAATAATTCCTATTATTAGACTATGCTTTATTCCTAATGCTACAAGATTAAAATGAACACTTGGAAATGTTATTTCCAGTAGAAGTAGACCTGCGGTAATATCTGCATCATTTCTGATTTTAAGGTCCACACTTAGCGTGTGGAGTTTGTGTGTGTGTGTGTGCTGACCAATTCTTCTTTTGGAAGAAATTCAACGACTGACATTGAATTTCATTTTGCTAAATCCTCATCTGCAAAATATTCTTGCTTCCTCAAAATAATGTAAAAAATGTTTTGAAAAGATGCTTTCTTTCTCATGCAAAGATCTTCAGGATGAAAATGATTTCAGTTGGAAATTTGCGCAGAATTTTGAAGGTCAGAAACTAACAAGTCAGACTTTGCTCTTGATGGATTGTCAGTGCACTGGTGTCTGTGAAAGTGGTTTTCAATTTATGAAAAGCAGATTTTATTGACATTTAGTTGGTTTGGGGGAATGAAGCCTATTTTCCTCTGAAAGAACGTTGTGGGTAGAAGTCAGGTTCTCAGGCTCCACACTTTCTGCTTTTGGTCAACTGATTTAAAGCTCAGAACAGCTCAATAGGGCAGGCCTGTCTCTCCTTCATTATCAGACCCTTGAATTGTTTAAATATTTTCACGACTGAATGCTGCTGAAATAAATATCCCCATCAAAAATATTTTATGCATGTATTGGTCTGTTGACCACTCATTTCAATGGTAGCTCCTGTAGCCCATCATTCTTTGCCTTATTTTTCTTAGTATTTATCACCTCATAACACATCATGAATTTACTGATTGGTTCATTTGCTCTGGAACTCACATTAGATTGTCAGGTCCCTTAGAGCTGAGAGTTTTTTCTGATTTGTTCACCAACGTATTCCCCAGCACCCAAAACAGTGCTTGGAACAAAACCAGTGTTCAATAACTATTTATTGAATGAGTGAAAGAAGAAAGGAATATAATATTTATTGCATCTCTGCTGTGTGCTAATAATAGATGCCTGCTGAAGCTGCCAAAGGTGTGCCCTGCTCTCATGGAGCTACAGGTTAGGACAGAGAAAGTGATGGGGTCTACAAGCGCGTGTGTAATGAACCCGCCTTTGGGGAAATATTGGGAAGAGCTGTTTGCACACAGTCATGCACTGCAGCGCTGTGTGTAACAGCAAAGGAGTATTGATGACCCCAGGGTTTGGTGCTGAGAGCACGTCCCACCTCACCCTCACTCCTTCGCTTGTGGAGGCAGATCTCCCTGTGAAGGGAGAGTGAAGGATTAGAGTCGGTGCGTGTCACGTGTTCGCAGCAACGCCTAGCACAGGAGTGAGACCTGTTTTCTCATTTGGCCAGTTTCAGAGATGGTAGAGGTGGGGGTCTCGGACATCTGGGGGGGTGGGGGGTGGGAGATGACCCAGAGGAGTGAGAGAGGAGAGAGATCCAAGGGCAACTTGTGGCTCCTGCCGCATGAGTGGGTTGGAATGGAGCCCTGGGGACCACACGCAAGGAGGAGTTCACATCTCACGCGATGGCCTTGCACAGATTGAGGCCAGGGCCCCTCTGGGCGAATGTCTTTGACCTACTTCTCACAGCTTCCTCCTGGTCCCCAGTGGTCATCTGTAAATTCTTTGTTCACAGCAGCTTCCCGACTATGAGAATGGGGTGTCGGCAGAAACAGCGTGGGGGTAGTCAATCGGACCGAGTCACTACATGGCCTCAAATAAATGTTTCCTTAGTGAATAAAAATTGACACTGCATGTAAGATGAGCATACCACTGAAGGAAGTATGTTTCTTTTTATATTTACTTTAAAAATCCCTTCATTTTTATTAATTTTATTATTATAGTTCCTTTAAGAAACCTTTTATTAGTGACATTTCAAACAGAGAAAAATAGTAGGAATAGTATGGAATGAATGAATAAGACCCATCACACTTATATTAATTCTTAGTTTTATAGATTTTTGAAATGCTACTGTTTCTGGAAAAAGTCGGTTTTAAATCAAGCACATTTTTATAACTACTTTAAATTACTTACTTTTTCTCTTGAATGTTATTTATTATACAAACAGCACCATAACAATAAGGAAAAGTTTAAAAATCACCTAAAATTCCATTATCCAAATGTGTCTGTTACTTTTGTGGTCTTGTCTTTTGGTAGGTGTTATACAACATTTTTCTGTGGTTAAAATGCTAGCTTTCTTTTTCACTTAACATTGAATCACAATATTTTAAAAGTTGCTGCTTAGTCTTCATATTTAATGGTTATATTGGACAGTAGTTTATCAGTTGGATAGAAGTTTATACAGTTGGCATAATTTATCCAACTGTATCCTGGTGTTGGGTGTGAACATTCCTCCCAGTGTACTAGTGAGAATAACTTCTTGGTGCCTGAAGGATGTGTCTCATGCTGACTCATTGCTCTGGAAGGAATTTCCTGGAGTAGGTTTCTGGTTCAGATGTAGGACGCATGCATTTGGGCAGGTCCACGGCAGTTGGCGGTGGCCCCAGAGGAGACCAGGTGGGACACTTCTAAGAAAGCTTTCCAACACTGACAAATATCTCCTGGCAGTGACCCATGCTTTTCCACCTGAATTTATGTATTCATTTTTATATTTTTGTCTGTAAGTTGATCTGTCCACTGAGTCTCATTTTAATAATTTAATAATAAGAACCAGATAATGTAAGCCAAGTGTCTACTGCTTGGATGTCTCCCAGCTCTGCAGTCTTTGAGGTTTTTCCATGTTTTATTAAGGAGAGGCTGAGCAGTGCTTGCTCAGCAGAGATGGCTCTGTTCCTCCAGGCAGCCTGTGGCTCATGGAGCGGTGACCGGCTCTGGGCTGAGGTTGCCTCCTGTGCTCTGCACCTGCGGGAACCTTCCTTTCTGCCCTGCAGCTCACCTCCTGTGACTCCCCTCACCCTTGCCAACTCCATCCCCAGTTGGACCAGCCTCTAACTCCTGACTCCTGAAGGAAGGCTAATGCAAGCTTTGGGCTTTGGTGAGCTTTTACTGGAGACTCGGCTAACAGAGGGCGCTTGGAGTGTGGTTTATTGCAAGGACACTTTCATCCTGTAAATCCATGGTCCACTCTCAGCTGTGGGTTGAAGGGAGCTGGTGGAAAGAATAACACTCTCCTGGTTACCATTTAACCAACAACACACTTCTGCCTGTCGACACACATCCAGACCCACGCCCACACGTAAAGGGCTGTCTTCTTGCCATAAAGGACCACCTGTGTGGTAAAACGCATACCTCTTGTACAGAATTATGGTGTCTTCACCAGGGCTGCTCCTTCTGGCTTGGCTACAGGAAGCCCCTGATACACGAAGCGGGGGCAAGTTCAAGCTTCAAGCCTCCCTCTAGAAAACCCCCAGGAAGACCACGCACTCCAGGCTGCATCTGGACTCTGTCTCCCTCCCATCTAGGCTTTTGTCTACCTGCCTGGTCCTTAAATCGACCCCCGGATCCCACTTCTCCTTAACATGTAAAGAGCAAACTCAGTCTCAGCTCTAATTCCTTGAAACCTGAGGACTTTTGTGTGCACGTGTCTGTGTTTTCTTTACAGAACAAATCCCTCATATTTCTTTGAAATTTCAGGTGCTAAAAGCCTAACATGGTGTTAAAGAATAATTTCCTTTGAGAAACAACATGTGAAGTGAATTGAAAGTCACTCAGTCGTGTCTGATTCTGTGACCCTATGGACTATACAGTCCATGGGATTCTCCAGGCCAGAGCACTGGAGTGGGTAGCCGTTCCTTTCTTCAGGGGATCTTCCCAACCAGGGATTGAACCCAGGTCTCCTGCATTGCAGGCGGATTCTTTACCAGCTGAGTCATAATTTCTGTATATTTCTAGAATTGTGAAAAATTATAGACATCAAGTCCCAGAAAGTAAAGAAGCTCTTACTTCTTTTGGAAAAGTACTGAAGTCTTAGAGGTTGATGTTTGCTGGTTTTGTACTGTTCAGTCGCTAAGTTGTGTCTGACTCTTTGCAACCCCATGAACTGCAGCACACCAGGCTTCCCTGTCCCTTCACCATCTCCTGGAATTTGCTCAAACTCATGTCCATTGAGTCAGTGATGCCATCCAATCATGTCCTCCTCTGCTGCCCCCTTCTCCACCTGCCCTCAATCTTTCCTAGCATCAAGGTCTTTTCCATTAATAGACTCTTTGCATCAAGTGGCCAAAGTATTGGCGCCTCAGCTTCAGCACCAGTCCTTCCAATGAAAATTCAGGGTTGACTTCCTTTAGCATTGACTGGTTTGATCTCCTTGTTATTACAACTGGAAAACCATTCAGAAGAGTTCTGTCCAGCTAAAGAGACAAAGCTGACCATCTTTCTACTGGGCGTTGCCTCTGTGTACGTCTGCAGGGTCCTCAGGGCTGGCCTGGTTGCCCTGGGCCCTGGGAGGAAACAAACCCAGTCAGGGAAGGTCAGCAAAGGTCATTTGCATGTGTTTTCAGTTTACTCAGAGCACTGATCTAGGAAACAAGCGAGTACGGAAACGCAGGCACCCTTGCGGAGTGTGGGGCAGCCCCAAGCTAGGCAGTTTGGGTTTGTTTGCTTTGCCCTCCGGTCATAATCATGATCTCAGCAGAGCCCTTTCTTTCATTCTAATTTATCTTAATTTGCTTCTAAGTCTCTGGCAGTAGCTCGGTTTTCCTCCTTTGTGGTCTTTCGAAGCTCTGGTGATTAAATAAACAATGGAACAAAAGGTGATTTTGAAGGGCGCTTCGGGAGTGCTTGCAAAGGAAGCCTCTTATTCAGGGTTTTCTTTGGCTGGAAGTGTTCTCGTTGTCCTTCGTCACTGCCTGAGTTTAACAATGTAAGAATATCCAGTCTTTTTAAGGTATGGGAAACTGACGGGATTTCAAAACCAAGGCATCCAGTTTCTCATTTTTCAATTTGATTGTCAGGGTGAAAAAACACATCTCTTTGCTTCACTCTTTCGCTAAAATGGTTACCAGCATATTGAAGGGAGGGGCTTTCCAGGCCGTGCTAGACATAAACAAGCTGCCTGCCTGCCAATGCAGGAGACATAAGAGACGTGGGTTCCATCCATGGGCTGGGAAGATCCCCTGGAGAAGGAAATGCCAACCCACTCTGGTATTATTGTCTGGAGAATTCCATGGACACAGGAGCCTGGTGGGCTACAGTCCATGGGGTAGCAAAGAGTTGGACATCACTGAGTGACTGACACTTTTACTTTCTTTCATATGGGAGGGAAAGTGACAAGATCTTCACGGGGAAGATTGTTTCTAGGATGGTGGGTTAGCTTCTGTGGGGAAAAAAAATCAACTGAAAACCACAGAACAAGCGCCTCCTTCTTATTTGATGGAAATTCTGGAGTTTCCCTGGTTTATTTAGTTGTTTTCTTTAGCCTGGATAGGCCTGGATTTTGCAATGATTAGAAAGACTAAAAACAACCAAACAAACCAACCTGACCTCCTGGTAACAATAACTGCAGAGACAGAGGCAGAGGACCTTGAGGCTTGATTGATGCAATTGTCTTGGAGCTGAGGCTGCCTCCTGGGGAACCTTCTAGACTGAAGAGCACCTTTTCCAGCCGAGGATCCAGGGGCCACTTTGTAGGGCCTTGCTCTGAGGTCAGCTCTGCGCTCTCCACTCCAGATGCATCTCCTCCCCCCTTGGCTCTCACCTGCTGGGGACCTTTCCTTCCTGCCCACCTACTGCTCCCGTCACACCCATGCGCCCTGGTCCTGGGGTGCACTCACCAGCAAGGACTGGTTTGAAGCTGAAGCTCCTGGCAAGAGTCTGACCTGGATACCCTAGTCTCTCCCACTGCCAATTTGGAAAAGAATCGTTCCTTAGGGCCGGTAGGAGGGAAGCGGAGGCAGGGTGCCTGCATCTCATCTTGAGCTTTGTCTCAGACTTGCAGAATCCCAGCTGAGTGTGGGGCAAGGGGCTGCCGAAACAGCAAACCTGGGAGTGAAAGCAGAGTTGTGCTGTGACCAGGGTGAAGCTGTGCGCAGGGAGACCTTCCTCCGCTCGTCTCCTCTAGCCTGGGTCTGGGTCGTGCTGCCCAGCCCAGTGGCCTCAGACCATCACCTTCTTTAGATCAGGATCCAAACTTGCCTGGTCTTGCCACAGCCTGCCTGGCAGGTCCCATTTCAGTGCCTGGGTCTGGAGCCTCACTGCTGGGGACCCCAGGGCTTCCTCCCGAGTTCCTCCAGTGAACACCTTCAAAAAACATGTGCAAGGTTTATTTGTTGAGGGCTAACCCACTCCAGTGGAGAAGGCAATGGCACCCCACGCCAGTACTCTTGCCTGGAAAATCCCATGGGCGGAGGAGCCTGGTAGGCTGCAGTCTATGGGGTCACTAAGAGACACGACTGAGCGACTTCACTTTCACTTTTCACTTTCATGCATTGGAGAAGGAAATGGCAACCCACTCTAGTGTTCTTGCCTGGAGAATCCCAGGGATGGGGGAGCCTGGTGGGCTGCCGTCTATGGGGTCGCACAGAGTCGGACATGACTGAAGCAACTTAGCAGCAGCAGCAGCAGAGCTAGAGAAAGAAATGGCAACCCACCCCAGTGTTCTTGCCTAGAGAATCCCAGGGACGGCGGAGACTGGTGGGCTGCTGTCTATGGGGTTGCACAGAGTCGGACACGACTGAAGCGACTTAGCAGCATCAGCAGCAGCAGAGCAGCTGAGTTCTAGAAAGTTGCACCTGTATGGCTGAATAGGACAAGACGCTACAAACAACAAGGATTAGGAAATTCTTTCCTGCTGGGGATGGTTTGGCCATCTCCATGGGGAGCTGCTCGAGGGCCCTGTCTCTAGTGCAGCCTTATAATCTGTCAGTCTCACAGCTGGTGTGGTGTCAGACCCAGACACACAGGCGTGAGCTCCCCTCCTGAGGTGGCTCCCTCGTTCCCAGCCTGCTGAAAAAGTAAGTCTTAGAATAAATCCAAAATAGCAAGATAAGCCAAAGGGAACTCAAATTACCATCCATCTCGAGGGTTTGTGCTACCTGTCGGTGGCTTCTCTCCAGAAGGGATGTCACGTCCTGTGACGCCAGTGGTGTGTCCAGGTTCTGTCTCATGGCCCTGTCGTTCTCCAGCTATTGGAGTGTGTGTGTCATCTATGTGTGCATAGTAAGGCTTATTCAGTAGTCTACCTTGAGGGTTAGTGTAAGAAGGAGGGATATATATATATATATACACACACACACCTATATATACATATATATATAGTTGCATATAAACTGCCCATTCTCTTCCAGTTTCTTTTTAAAAATTTTATTTATTCTAATTGCTGCACTGGGTCTTAACTGCAGTGTACATCTTTAGTTGCAGCATGTGGATCTTCCTCGTGGCATGTGGGATTAGTTCCCTGACCGGGGATTGAACCTGGGCCCCCAGCACTGAGAGTCTTAGCCACTGGACTGCCAGGGAAGTCCCTCTTCCAATTTCATAATTAGAGGCTTGGCAATTTCTCTTGCTCATTGGTTATTAAGACCTCGCTACATGTATTACCAGTTTCTACGCCTTGTTGTTCTTTTTTGGTGTTTCCTTATTTTTACTGTTCAGATTGAATTTGTGTGTTTTGTCTCTGTTTCTCTTTGAAGTCTTTTGTAATTCCCAAAGTGCAGGAATTTCATACTTCATTCATCCTTAGGTTTGACCAGCATTCTCCTACAGCCTTCTAGTTTTTCTACTACTGAATGTACTGTTCTAGACTTCTGTCTACTCAGAGTGCACATTTGAGCACTGTATAAGACTTTAGTTTATCTTTGTGACAGAGTCCAAGTTCAGGTGACCTAACAGTATGGTTGAATGCTTCCTTGCCTCCCTGAACCAAAAACGTTCTTTAGTCATATGGTTTGAAACATAGTTGAGTCAATTTTGGACTTCCCATGCTGTTTCATGAACTTTCCATGTATATCTGTTATTGCACCAGTTTCATTTTTTAAAAAGTATCTATACTTTAATATGGGCTTCCCTGATGGCTCTGCAGATAAAGAATCCGCCTGAGTACAGGACACACAGGAGGCTCGGATTCGATCCCTGAGACAGGAAGGTCCCCTGGAGGGGGGAAATGGCGACCCACTCCAGTATTCTTTCCTGGGAAATCCCATGGACAGAGCCTGGCAGGCCATAGTCTGTGGGGTCACAAAGAGTTGATACAATGGAGCAACTGACTCATGCATGTATACTTCAGTATGTTCTATTATACTGCTTTTGTAGAATTATAATCTTTCACAGCTCATCTTTGCTTTTGGAGCATATATGCTCACCAATTATATTTTAGCATCATTTTTGAGTTAAAAATGGTACCAATTAAATTTGGATCAGAATTGTGTTTGGTGTGAGCAGGTGCTTGCGGGGAGAGGGTGGTCTCAGCCCTCCTCTCCTGTGCCTTGTGGTAATCTTGGCCATCTGTGTCCCTGTGGATGGAGCAGTCAATCCCTGGATGTGCTTCGCTTTGCCTTTTTCCTCGCCTGTAACCTTTGCCTCCTTGTGGCTGTAGCCTTTTGTATGACTTAGCTGTGGCAGGAAACAATATCAAAATCACTTTTGGGGGGTAGGTATTTTTCCAACTGTCTCCTTAGAAGCATCCATTGAATTGGAATTTTTGTTTCAAAACATCTGCACATCTACTGCTTTGAAACAAATAATTCACCTGACTTCTGGAAAGGATGCACCAATGTGTGCCTCCTAACAGTGTTCCCTTTAATTTGGGTGACCTGTTCGCTTGTTTCCTTTGAATCCTTGAGGGAAGAATCTATTTCTCATTCATTTTTATGACTCACTCCGAACTCTCCCCACCAGTACTGAAAAGAAGGAACTGTCTAATGAATGTTTATTTTTTTAATTAAAAAAAATTTAAATTAATTTTTATTGGTGTATAGTTGCTTTACAATTTCGCATTAGTTTCTGCTGTGCAGCAAAGTGAATCAGCTATATGCATTTAAACGAATGCTTAATGTATGGGTTTGAAAGAAAGGCAACTGTTTTTCAATATAAAGCTCAAAAAATCAAGGAAAGAGAGAGTTTATTCGTTTCTCCCTTTCAGTACCAAACTAACTCCATAACCAACTTAAAGGTTTGCAAAAGGTCCTCTTGGCCGGGAAGTTTACACTCTGAAGGAGGGACTGTCAGAAGACTCGGTTCTGAGCAGCTGTGGGCTTCGACCAGCTCAGCTGATGGTTGCCATTGGACTTTGGCTTATTCTTTGTCTGAACCCCTTCTCTTGCAGTGTTTTATAGCAGGGACCTTATAATACTTCTGGGAAAGTCTCCTTTCCTGAGTGCCTGGCATCCAGAAACCTGAGCACTCCAAAGAGACACAATAGAATTTCATCCTTATGTAAAGCCCTTTGTTTCCAAGGAAAAGGGCGGCAGCCTAATTATAGGTTGGACTTCAGCTTCCTCGATATTTGAACCTTATTAGGCTGTTTTCCTCTTCTCAGCCAGTGAGATCTCTGAGATCTCGTGACCTGCTCCTCCCTCCAAGGACCCTCTTTCCTCCTTCATTTGTTTACAATTTTGCTTTTTGTCCCCAAGTATTTTATTCTTTGTGCTTTTCAGCCATAATCAAACCCACATGCTACCAGAGCAACTTGGAGGTTTTAAAATAGGGTTTAAACTCAGTCCGCAAGATATTTTCTTCAAGTGAGATGGAAAGTTAGCGTATTTAATTTGCAGGCATGAGGCTCAGTCTCCAGATTCAGGTTCCATCACAAACAGGTTCAGGGGCTCCAGGGAAAAGAATTTTCTCTGTGGTCCCCAGTGTGTGAAGCCAGTGCGTGTTTCCTACCTCACCGATGTTGGGAGGATAAAGTGATGGATGAATGAGCACTCTTGAGCACTCAGGGCGATGACAACAAACGGTTGGAGGAAGGCCTGGTCCTCTTTACGGCGGTGTCTGCCTCATTGCCTCCTTGTGTGGGCTGGAGGCTGGGCTCCACACGCTTTCAGAGGCGCTCACGCCTTCCTTCCGGGCGAGGATTCTGGTCCTATGCATTCTTTGCTGTTTCCCCAGCCCTATGAGCTGTACGCGCCGCCTAATGAGGGAATTGGTTCACTTGCTTACAGCTCTAGTGCACCAGTATTTTATTGATCCATCCTCCTAGTCTTTCTTTTTTTCCTGCATGACTTCCTCCAATTTTTTCCATTCACAAATAATGCTATTGTAGGTAAAGCATCTGTCTACGATGCAGGAGACCCAGGTTCAATCCCTGGGTTGGGAAGATCCTTTGGCGAAGGAAATGGCAATCCACGCCAGTACTATTGCCTGGAAAATCCCATGGACAGAGGAGCCTGGTAGGCTACAGTCCATGGGATCGCAAAGAGTCGGACACGACTGAGCGACTTCACATACATACGTACGTAAGCAGTCTTGAACACACCTTTGGAAAACAACTGTAATACCTTTTCAAAAAGTAAGTCTTATGTTGAATCTTTTTTTATAAATTAAAACTAGTCCAATATAGGGAGTTCCTTGGTGGTCTAGTGGTCTGGAGTCTGCTCTTTCCTTGCTGTGACCTGGATTCAGTCCCTGTATTTCTATTGATTGTTACTTTATGTATATTGGCTACATTTGTTAAGCATATAAATGCATAACATTTTATAGCTTCCTATTGTAAGGCCTCTTTTATTATGTAGTAATCCTCTCTGTGTATAGTAATACTCTGTGTCTTCAAGTCTCTTGTTTGATATTACTGTAGTTCATTTATTATTTACCTAACTGTATATTTTTCATCTCTGCTTTCATCTGTTCTATATCCTTATGTTGAATAAACTGGTTTCTGGTTATCTGAAACTCTTACCCTCATTTTTGAGAGATGAGTTTTCTGGGTACACAATTCTAGATCAACCAAGTTTCTCCAAGGGATCTAAAGATACTTAATTCTCTTCTGGTTTCCTGCTGTTCGTGAGTTTTTGTAAGTCTCATATTCCGTTGAGGTCATGTGTTGTTATCATGTGAATTGCTGCTGAGATTATCTCTTTGACTTCTGTATTTGAAGTTATTAATGTGGATTTCTGTTTCCTGATACATGTTCTATTTCCTTTATCAGTGAAATTTGTGTATTTTATGTGTTCTGGAAAATTCTCAGCCATTAGTTATTTAAATATTGCCTCACCTGCTTTCTCTCCAATCCCCTCGAGGGAACTTGCTCCTTTGTAATTCGGTCTTAAAGATTCAACTCATGACTTCTTATTTCTTTTTAATTAATTTTTTTGGGGTCAGTTCCTCTTTCCAGGTCTTTGGAGATTTCTTTTTACTCTCTCATCTCTGTAAGATCAGCAATACAATAAAACTATATATTTTTTTCAGCAGGTGTTGCCCTATTGTTCTGGTCAGCATAATATTTGAAGCAAAGTGATACTGGATTTTTAATTTGGTCCCATTTTCATTTCAGCTGGATTTCATTGCTAAGCCTTTTTATCGCCTCAGGGTTCATGGTTAATAATTATCTGTGTGCTTTTACCGCGTTTGAGTCAGTTCTAGTGAGGTGGATGAACCTAGAGCCTATTGGACAGAGTGAAGTAAGTCAGAAAGAGAAAAACAAATACCTTATATTAACGCATATGTATGGAATCGAGAAAAATGGTACAGATGAGCCTATTTGCAGGGCGGGAAAAGAGAGGCAGACATAGAGAACAGACCAGGATACAGCGGGGAAAGGAGAGGGTGGGAGAAATTGAGAGAGTAGCATTGAAACATACACATTACCATTTGTAAAGCAGATAGCTGTTGGAAAGTTGCTGTATGACACAGAGAACTCAGTGTGGAACTCCGTGACAACCTAGAGGGGTGGGATAGGGTAGGGGTGGGGAGGAGGTTCAAGAGGGAGGGGATACATGCATACTTATGGCTGATTCATGTTGTTGTATGGCAGACGCCAACACAGTATTGGAAAGCAATTATATTCTAATTAAAAATAAAAAAAAATTATTGATGTTCTTTTATGGTTGTGAATGTATGTATATTGGTTTTTATTTAAGGATCATTTTGGCTATGTATCATATGATTATCACACTTTCTTTCTCTTAGAACTTTGTAAATATTGATGCATCATTATCTAGCACTGGATATTTTGAGGACATGTTTGAGGCCAGGTAGGTATCTTTCCTCCTCTGTGGATATTTTCACAGGTATGACCTAGAGCCAGACATCCTGGAATGTGAAATCAAGTGGGCCTTAGGAATCATCACTACAAACAAAGCTAGTGGAGGTGATGGAATTCCAGTTGAGCTATTTCAAATCCTAAAAGATGATGCTGTGAAAGTGCTGCATCCAATATGCCAGCAAATTTGGAAAACTCAGCAGTGGCCACAGGACTGGAAAAGGTCAGTTTTCATTCCAATCCCAAAGAAAGGCAATGCCAAAGAATGCTCAAACTACTGCACAATTGTACTCATCTCACATGCTAGCAAAGTAATGCTCAAAAGTCTCCAAGCCAGGCTTCAACAGTATGTGAACCTTGAACGTCCAGATGTTCAAGCTGGATTTAGAAAAAGCAGAGGAACCAGAGATCAAATTGTCAACATCCGTTGGATCACTGAAAAAGCAAGAGAGTTTCAGAAAAACATCTACTTCTGCTTTATTGACTATGCCAAAGTCTTTGACTGTGTGGATCATCACAAACTGTGGAACATTCTTAAAGAGATGGGAATAGCAGACCAACTTACCTGCTGCCTGAGAAACCTGTATGCAGGTCAGGAAGCAACAGTTAGAACTGGACATGGAACAACAGACTGGTTCCAAATAGGAAAAGGAGAACGTCAAGGCTGTATATTGTCACCCTGCTTATTTAACTTATATGCAGATTACATCATGAGAAATGGCAGGCAGGATGAAGCACAAGCTGGAATCAAGATTGCTAGGAGAAATATCAAAAACCTCAGATATGCAGATGACACCACCCTTATGGCAGAAATCGAAGAACTAAAGAGCCTCTCGATGAAAGTGAAAGAGGAGGGTGAAAAAGTTGGCTTAAAACTCAGCATTCAGAAAACTAAGATCATGGCATCAGATCCTATCACTTCATGGCAAATAGATGAGGAAACAATGAGAGACTTACTTTTCTTGGGCTCCAAAATCACTGCAGTCATGAAATTAAAAGACACTTGCTCCTTGGAAGAAAAGTTATGACCAACCTAGACAGCATATTAAAAAGCAGACACATTACTTTGCTGACAAAGGTCCATCTAGTCAAAGCTATGATTTCTTTCAGTAGTCATGTATGTATGTGAGAGCTGGGCTGTAAAGAAAGCTGAGCACCAAAGAATTGATGCTTTTGAACTGTGGTGTTGAAGAACTCTTGAGAGTCCCTTGGACTGCAACAAGATCAAACCAGTCGATCCTAAAGGAAATCAGTCCTGAGTATTCATTGGAAGGACTGATGCTGAAGGTGAAACTCCTGGCCACCGGATGTGAAGAACTGACTCATTGGAAAAGACCCTGATGCTGGGAAAGATTGAAGGCAGGAGGAGAGGGAGATGACAGAGGATGAGTTGGTTGGATGGCATCTCCGACTCAATGGACATGAGTTTGAGCAAGTTCCGGGGTTTGGTGATGGACAGGAAGCCTGGCATGCTGAAGTCCATGGGGTCGCAAGGAGTCCGAAACGACTGAGTGACTGAACTGAACTGTTTTTTCTTCATCTTGGGAGTTCAATAGCTCTAGGGCAACTGCAGCTTTTTTTTTTTTTTTTTTTTGAATTATAGCATACTCTTTCAGTCTTGAGACAAAATTTTCATCAGAGTTTTCTCTTTTTTAGGGAAATTCTACTGTTATATCTTTGAGCATATTTTTCATTACATTTGTTGGATTCTCTGTTTTAAGTATAGCACTTACCATTATATTGTGGAGTTTTTGCTTTCCAAAGCTGATTCTATTAGCTTTTTGTATTAATATTTTGCCTTAAAAATGTTTTTTTAAGAATTCACTGTTGTTATCTCAAACTGTTTGTCTAACGTAGAAATGAAATTTAACCAGTGTCTATGCTCTTTTTTCTGGTTTCTAAATCCCTTAGAATTCCACAGTGATGTTTTTTGTTGTTTTTTTCCCCTTAGATCTGTAACCACTTTTTTCATTTAGCATCTTTTTCCTAGGCTCTTATTTCTGAATGTTTGTTCTTCTCACATTGTTCTTTGTGAAACAGGTGTACAGAAAGTCTTCATGTTATTTGAGTTGCTTCTTTGCCAGTCATGCTCCTTGACTGTCTTTTGCTTTGCTCTTTTCCCAATGTTTAGACAGCTGTTTTTCTTTTCATCTGACTCATCCTTGGGCAGCTTAGCCCAGGTGATGCATTTGTCCTTGACTCTCTTTTCCATACACCTGAGATGAGTTTGATTTCTCCCTTAAACTTGGGTGGAGCGTCTGAGCAAATCTTTCATGTGCCAGGTTTCTCCAGCAGGAAGGAGAGAGGCTTGGGGAGCTGGTGGGGACGATGTGCAGTCATGTTAGCCTTGCTATGCTCTGAGCTCTCTTTCAACATCTTGTCACTCATCTGTGTCCAACTCTTTGCAACCTCATGAACTGTGGCCCGCCAGGCTCCTCTGTCCATGGGATTCTCCAGGCAAGAATACCGGAGGGAGTTGCCATTCCCCTCTTCATGGGATCTTTCTGACCCAGGGATCAAATGTGGGTCTCCTGCATTGCAGGCAGATTCTTTACCATCTGAACCACCAGAGAAGCCCTCCTTCAACACCTTGTTAGAGGTTTTGTATCGTATTCACCTATCCAGTTAGGGAAGTTATTCTCTGACTGTGGGTTCTTTCCTCGTTTTTGTGTACAGCCTAGGGAGTGTCTCCAGCAGTTAGCTCCTTGTTCACTTTCTGCCTGTCATTCGAATATCCCCGGCAGCAATTTCCTCACTTCCGGGGTCAGAAGCAGGAGAAAAGGGGATCCCTTCAGGGCACCCGAGTGGTGGGGAGATGCGTGTGGTGGGGAGAGTCACTGGCTCTGGAGACTCTGGGCCGCACTGGGACTGAGCCCTGGTGGGTGATCCCCACTTAGAGGTGACCCCCCTCCCCAGCTCCTCTAGCGTTTCTTTTCATTTTTCTCTCTCTTTATGGTGTCCGGAAAAAGGACAAGTCTGTGAGGAGATTTCAATATACCTTTTCACCCAGGGCTCCTTTATGTGTACATTTGTGTGTAGGTGTTGTTAAGGGCTCCCCACAAATGTCGTGGTATTCTGAGGGGCCTGAGGGCAGCGCTCCCATAAGCGTCACTGTGGGATGTGGGATGTGGGCTACAGAACAGGCATTTGGGCACTTCCGGTGAGAGCTTCTCTGCTGGCACTCACGGCAGGAAGAGGGGACTTTGTGGTGGTTTGGAAGAGCAGTCCCTGTTTCGTGAGCACTAGTGGGGCTTCCATAAGGCTGTCTTCCTCGAGAGCGGGGCCTCGGGCAGCATCTCCTTCTGGCTGCCTCTGGCACAGCTTTGGGACCCCTTCCTGCCGCTAAGAAGCCGTGCCCAGGGGGCCTGCAGCGTGGGAGACCTGGGGAAGCACAAAAATTAACCCGAAAGCAAGAGTCAAGGACAATAACAACACATAAGAGAAAAACATGACAGGAAAATCTGATGAGACAGGGGAGGCTGCTTTTATGCGCTTGCGGAGAAATAGTCCTGTGAAAGGAGGTGAGTCACTCACTCACAAGGCACAGCCGCACAGCACACCTGGGCCGGCCATCGTTTTCTTCTGAACCAGGGAAGTTCACATTCAGACCAGTGGCAGATTTTTCCTACCGTTGCTTCTCAGAGGGTCACTGATTGGCTTGTAAATGAAAAAAAACTGAGTTACTATAATTTTACGTTTAATTGGAGTTTTAGTTAGCAAAGAAGCCTGCTTACAGTTTTATAGATAATGTCTCTCTGGGGCTGCGATTGCCCCCTTCCGGCTCTGGCTGCCTGTCACCGGAGGGGGAAGGTCTGCAGCCGGCTATCTCTGTTCAATTCTTTGTTCCGTGCGCGGGCCTGGCGGTGTCTTAGGTTGGGGCTGGCTTTTCGCGTGGTAGATATCCCACAGTCTGGTTTGCTAGCCCAAATTATTTCGCTCAGATAGTGCTCAGGGTATTCAGGCCAGATTCTTACTCTAAGCGATGCAGCCCGCGCTGCGCCTCCCTGCCCAGCCCCCGCTTGCTAATGGCGCATGCAGGCATCTGCGCTGCTTCTCCGCTGGGGAGTTTTACTTTTATTTCAAGATCTACAGAGAAACTTTTCAATTATAAGTCTACCAATTTATTTACTGGTAGATAAGAAGTAGATTTATTTACAGAGAAACATACCCCGCAGAGTGTGGGCCATCTCACAAGGAGAGAGTGGTTGCGTTTTATTTTTTTTTAAGTATTATTCTCATTTGAAACTAGAGATGTGCCATTGATTTTATGACTGGGATGACAAATATTTATAATTTCACAGTTGCCATTGCCTATTTTAATTTGGCTTTGACAAGATCGTTTAAATTATGGCGGTTTTTATGTGTAGAGAAAAAAAATCTAGATACTAAAAATAAAGAGATTGATAAACTGATTGCTTAAAAGATTTAGACAAGGGACTTCCCTGGTGGTCCAGTGGTTAAGAATCTGCCTTGTGATGCAGGGGACGCAGGTTCAATTCCTGGTTGGGGAACTAAGATCCCACATGCTGTGGAGATACTAAGCCCTAGTGCTGGAACTACTGAGTCCTCGAGCCGCAACTAGACAGTCCATGTGCTGCGAGGAGAGATCCTGCTTGCTACAACTTAGATCCAAATAAATAAATATTTCAAAAAAGATTTAGACAATAAAAAGTCTAATATAAACAAGTTGGAGAAAATATTTTTATTGATGGTCTTTGGTTATATCTACCCATTAAAATCTAAATTAAAAAATCATACATACTTTGGCTCAAAAATCTTATTTAACAGTGCTACCTCAAAAATATACTTGCAAAAGTCAGCCAAATGTACAGAAAGCTCACAATAGCACTGGTGCCGAACAGAAAACTTTGCAAATTCCATAACTGGGTGATTGGTTAAATACATTAAAATTTACCATATCTTCTTATGTCATCTTTAAAAACAATGGGGCTGATCTACAAGTACTGATCCAAAAAAATTGTTTCTAAAAATACTTGTTACATTTATTTATATTTGTAAAAAAATGAGTTAAGAAAACTGTGTAAATTTTTTGGGAGAATGGTTGTATTCTTCCTGTACTTTTTGAATACCCTAACCATGTATCTATTTGTGAATTTATAATATCAAAAAGGGTGGGACTTCCCTGATGGTCCAGTGTCTAAGATTCTGTGCTCCCAACGCAAGGGGCCCAGGTTCAATCCCTGGTCAGGGAACTAGACCCCATAAGTCGCAGCTAACAGTTCACATGCCACAGTGAAGACCAAGGATGCCATGTGTGCAAGTAAGACCTGGTGCAACCAGATAAATGAATGTTGAAATAGAAGGGTCTATATGAGTTTTGACTGTATGAGCCATTTTCAGTTTTCTTTATATTTATTTGTTTTAAAAAAAGGCTATCTTATATTATTGGGGGCTTCCCTGGTGGCTCAACTGGTAAAAATTTTATTATTTTATTTTTAACATTGTATTATTTACTTTTATTTATTATTTAAATTATAAAATAAAAAAGTTAATAACAAAATAATTATATTATAGTTATAATAAATGTTATCATTATGTTATTTAAAATGTTATTAACATTTTATTATTTATTAATAATAAAAATTTTAGTACTAACTTTTTTTTAACCTCCCCGATTACTTATGTATTTATTCTTCCTAATGATGTCAAGTTATTCTTTAATATGAGGTATAGTTTCAATCTTGCACATTTATATTTAGCCAGAATTAATTACAGACACCCCACCATCCCTGGACTTCAAGAAATGACTCATTTGTTACAGAGAATGAACAGGTGACTTAAGTTCTTCTGCAGAGTGTTTGACCAATTAATTTGGTTTAATTACTATCCTTTGAGCCAGAGGGATCAAAATTATGGCCAACCTAGACAGCATATTAAAAAGCAGAGATGTTACTTTGTCAACAAAGGTCTGTCTATTCAAGGCTATGGTTTTTCCACTAGTCATGTATGGATGTGAGTGTTGGACTATAAAGAAAGCTGAGTGCCAAAGAATTGATGCTTTTGAACTGTGGTGTTGGAGAAGACTCTTGAGAGTCCCTTGGACTGCAAGGAGATCCAACCAGTCCATCCTAAAGGAGATCAGTCCTGAGTATTCATTGGAAGGACTGATGCTGAAGGTGAAACTCCAATCCTTTGGCCACTGAATGCAAAGAATTGACTCATTGGAAAAGACCCTGATGCTGGGAGGTATTGAGCGCAGGAGGAGAAGGGGACGACAGAGTATGAGATGATTAGATGGCATGACTGACTCAATGGACATGAGTTTGATTAAACTCTGGGAGTTCACAATGGACAGGGAGGTCTGGCATGCTGCAGTCCATGGGGTCACAAGGAGTCGGACACGACTGAACTGAACTGAGCCAGAGGGTGCCCTCCCTTAAACATTTCTCTTTTATCAGGGTGGGTGGTGTTGGTTTTCAGCACTTTCTCAGAGAACTTTCCATAAGGATACAGTTTCTGGCACGAGAAATTCTTCCTCATGACTCATTTCCAAGAGGGTGCTTTCTTTTCTTCTTTAATTACACCAGGGATGGAAACATTCTTTCCCACCTGAGTTTTGTCTTTATGGTTTCAGATCACATGTGCTCACCTGGTCACACAGGTGACCAGGAAGAAGGTCTGCTGGAACTTCTGGGGAAAGGCTGGGACCAAAGCCTAGGATGTAGGGCTGTGGTAGGTCAAAGACCAACGCAGTAAAGTGACAGGAAGCTCACTTTAGTTCAAAGCATCATGATTTTGAAGTCTGAAAGAACAAGACATGCTTTTTCATGCTGACAGCATCCTTAACTTCCTAACCTGCAGATTCTTAGGATTTTGTCTGTGCCATTATTGATCTGTGCCTTGCTTGATCTGTGTCTGGCTGTAAACTTTTGTATTTATAAACTGAGTGGAAGCCAACAGAAAACATTATGCACCAGAAACCAAGTGAAGAATGTTGGCAATAAAAATAATCTTGTGATAATTGAGGATTTTCTATTAATTTTTCATTAGGCTATTCTTCAGGTGTTTCCTTCTTAAATAATTAAATTCCATGTATCAATGTTAGTTCCTTTTCTTTTGACTTTGAAAATTCAGGATTATACAAATAATTGCAATCCATATGAGTGGCTCTTTTGCCACCTGTGTCAAGAGATTTGACTTCAATAATCTGACTTTTCAGAGTTTGTTCCAATCTCAAGAAAGTGATTTAAAAGAAAATTACTTTTACAAAAAAATTTATTGACAAAAGATGTCAATTATGATGTGTTCATTTGTAAGAATGTTAAATAACCAGTAAGATGATAGTTAAATACAGTGTGTGGCAACACGTGAAAATATTCATAAGATGAAACCAAGTGTCTGCCACCACCAACCCTGGAAAAATAGCTACTTGGATGGAAAAGTCAGACATGTTAAAGAAATGAGAAAAATAAAAATAGTGAATCTGTTGGAGTGTGAGAAATATGGATGAAATTATTTGTTTAATTTCTTTAATGTCATAAGTTCTTCAATAAATAAAAATGTGAGGAAAAAGGGGAGGAACAGAAGCCAGGTCTGGTAGGAGAAAGACAAAGCTCTGACAGTTGTGGATATGGATACAGTGAACAGGGGCTATCTCTGTGGGGCCCGTCTCAAATGATTGTTCTTAGGTACACACAGGAAGGATGACAATGACTTCCTTTAAAGGAAGCCTACTCTGGCCTACGAACCCTCCTTCAACAGGGGGAGATCTCATAATGCTTTGTGATTTATTTAGACACTAATTTTTTGGACAACTTTCCAGGTGCTCTCCCTGGCTGAATTCTTCTGGCCTTGTATCCTGTTCATGATTCTGACAGTACTTCGTTTTCAAGAACCTCCCAGACACAGAGACAATTGTGAGTTTCATTTTTATTATAATTTTTGATGACCAACATCTAGAGAAGAAAATGCAGCATTCTTTTTTTTTTTCTATTGTTCTTTATAAATTCTGAATCCTGAGTGAAATGAATGGATAGGGTTCTCTTGTTTATACCTCTATTTCTGGGATATATGCCAGTAGGCATCTATTTAGGTTTTTTCTCTTAAGAATGATATTCACATTTGCCCAATCTAACAGATAGATTTACTCCTTAAATTAAGCTGTCTCAATTCAGGATATAGGTATATAAGTCATTATAAACATAGAAAGAGTAGAGGAAGAGGTAAATGTGGGGGAGATGCATTTCATTTTACCAGCGTGATGATGGTGATGATGATGGTGGTGGTGATGGTGATGGTGGTGATGGTGATGATGGTGCTGGTGGTGATGGTGATGATGAAGATGGTGGTGATGAAGATGATGGTGGTGATGAAGGTGATGGTGGTGGTGATGGTGGTGGTGGTGGTGATGGTGGTGATGGTGATGAAGATGATGGTGATGGTGGTGATGATGGTGGTGGTGGCGATGGTGATGATGAAGATGGTGGTGATGAAGATGATGGTGGTGATGGTGATGAAGATGATGGTGATGGTGGTGATGAAGATAATGGTGATGGTGGTGATGGTGGTGATGATGGTGGTGGTAGTTTTGATGGTGATGGTGAAGATGGTGGTGATGAAGATGATGGTGGTGATGGTGATGAAGATGATGGTGATGGTGGTGATGAAGATAATGGTGATGGTGGTGATGGTGGTGATGATGGTGGTGGTGGTTTTGATGGTGATGGTGAAGATGGTGGTGATGAAGATGATGGTGATGGTGGTGATGAAGATGATGGTGATGGTGGTGATGATGGTGGTGATGATGGTGGTGGTGGTGGTGATGGTGATGGTGAAGATGGTGATGATGAAGATGATGGTGATGGTGGTGATGAAGATGATGGTGATGGTGTTGATGGTGATGGTGGTGATGATGGTGATGGTGGTGGTGGTGATGGTGTTGATGGTGATGAAGATGATGGTGATGGTGGTGATGATGATATTGGTGGTGGTGATGATGATGACAATGATGGTGGTAAAGTGTTTAGAAACCATTATAAATAACTTCCTCTGCTCCAGGTGTTTTATCAGAAAGACCATTTAGTTCATCTGGTTTAAACCTCAACACTCCTTGAGAAATGATTGCCTGTTTTGTTCCTATCATGCTTATGCTCACTTGAAATATGGATAATGTGGTTAATTCTAAAAATGTTATATGATTAGAAATTATTAAGGGGTGACTTTTATCTGAAATAGTATGTCACTATTCAAAATAGTAAATTAATGTATTTATTCATTTGGCAAATAATGTTTTGAGTGCCTTTGTGTCCAAGCTTTGCTCAGGATGAAGTGGTGGACACAGTATTTTCCCTGTCCTTCCAGAACTTACTGTAGGGTCAGACTATGATAATGCAGTGAGATAGTGTCATGTTGGGACTCCACACAGGGTACCAGGAGCACAGAGGAGAAGTGGCTGCTCCGTTCTGAAGAAGGGGTTCTGAGGAGTTAGCAAATGTGAATCTTTGTCAGATGAAAGAGTTCAGGGGAGGACAGATCTGGGCAGACCAGATAGCATGGGGGAAGATCAGAAGAAAAGGAGTTTATATGAATGAGAAGCAGACATGTGGCTGGAGGAACAAACAGGTTCAGATGAGTAAAAGCTTTGAAGGATGTGGAAGACGGTGACTTCCCAAAGGGTGCTGAGGGGGCTTCCCAGGTGGCACTAGTGGTAGAGAACCTGCCTGCAGTGCAGGGGCCATAAGAGATGCAGGTTCCATCCCTGGGTCGGGAAGATCCCCTGTGGAAGAGCGTGGCAACCTACTCCAGTATTCTTGCCTGGAGAATCCCATGGATAGCGGAGCCTGGTGGGCTACAGTCCATGGGGTTGTGAAGAGTCAGACGTGACTGGAGTGATGGAGCACGCACACACACACACGTCTGGGTTGGGATTGCTGAATCACATGGTCATTCTATTTTTAGTTTTCTGAGGAGCCTCCACTCTGCTCTCCACAGTGTCTGCACCAACTTACACTCCCACCAACCGCGTGAGAGGGTTCTCTTTTCTCCAGAAAGTGGTTTATTGTACCATTTGTCCTGAAAGCCCTTGGATCCTATCCAGTTTTTCTAAACATCTTCGCGTTAAATGACCTTTAGTAACCACACTCAAGTTCTTAAGAATCCAAGAATTCCTCTGCTTTTATATGAGACGAAAGGAGGTGTTTGCTCTGATTCTTCCAACCCACAGCCTGTTCACAGTGTCTGGAGGTGAGGTTGAATGACGAGGTATTGACACTCCCTCAGCAGGGAGAGGAGTCTCATGCAATTGTGCTTATGGCCAGGCAGAGCCGTCCTGCCTTGCAGCCTGTGGGTAGGCCCTGGAAGAAAGGTGTTAATGTAAAAGGTTTCTGTCCTTTCTTTTTCCTGTTGGGTTGCTGAGGTGTTTTGGGAGAATGGCATTGAAACATGTATAATATCATATATGAAATGAGTCACCAGTCCAGGTTCGATGCATGATACTGGACGCTTGGGGCTGGTGCACTGGGACAACCCAGAGGGATGGTACAGGGAGGGAGGAGGGTTCAGGATGAGGAACACGTGTATACCTGTGGCGGATTCATGTTCATATATGGCAAAACCAATACAATATTGTAAAGTTAAAAAATAAAATAAATTAAAAAAATAAGTAAAAATAAAAATAAACTAACAACAGGACTAATAATGTAATAACGTGATATCACATATTACTGAACTCACTAGGTATTCCATTTCTGGGACCAGTCGTATGGACTCATTTCTGTCTTGTATCCACATCCAGGCTATTTGCAACCCCGGGATCTGCCCAGCCGGGGTGTTTTCCCCTTTGTCCAAGGCCTTCTTTGCAACACCGGGTCGAGGTGCAGGAACACAAGCTATGAAGGGGCTATGGAGCAGCGTTTTCGGTAAGAGAAACACAAACATCCTTTTCACGGGAAGCTCCTGAATAGAACTGACATGAGGCTTTTAGTTCAGCCTCAATAATTTGGGGTGGGCCAGCCATCATAAGAAACACAGAATTTAGAGTCACCAGGAAATCGGCTTTATGACATTCAGACTCACATGCAAACAACCTCCATAATGGTTCGTTTCTAGTAACAGGTCTTTCCACAGCTGTTCCAAGAGTCACAAAGTGATTGCTGATTAGCAGATGCGTTTTGCTTGTCCTAGTTTGTTTTCTGTAGGTTAAAACTCTGACCTCAAAATTACCCTCTTGGCCAACTATGCATTTTTGGCACCAAATGCTTGAAAACAAGTATTTGTTTGAGTTACCCACTGGCTTTTCCTACTGTGCTATTTTGGACCAGCATCTGTTCACAGCTGAGATACGCTTGACCTGGACCAGGTGACAGTAGCCATCGTGACTCTGGATGCTGAGCCTGGCCTGTGTTTACCTGTGGCAGCAGTCTGGCACCAAAGACTAAAAAGAGAAGCAATGGGAGGTATTTTATGTGAGAAGAGTCAAAATACAGAAGGGTTTTAACTTAGAGCTCCCTGAAGGCTCTGGAAACTTCTCTCAGTGGAGTTAGAAATGAAAAGAAGCAGCTGAGTCATCAGATAGTTTGAATTTTTCACATGTGAATCATCTGTCTTTGCTTCCTCCATCCTTCCTGCTGTTGACCCGTCTATGACATTGAAGTGTAAAGCATGCAAACATAAGTGATCTTTAACTTTCAACTGTAAGTTACAAGAAGAGAATGCAAAGCTTCTAGGTAATTTTGGACACATCTGGTATGATATTTTTAAAGGGTGGGTGCTTACATTTTTTTTGAGAGAGGTAATATAAACATATGATATTAAGAAAACCATTAGAGAGTAAAGTGTAAAGTTATAACCCTGGAATACATGCTGGCCTTTTTCTTTGTTTGGGAAAGAAAGTGCCTTTCTGGGAAAATGAGAAGTGTTTGAGGCTGATCAGCGTCTCTGTTTCAGGTCTCTCTCACATCTCTTCGTCACTTAGAGTGGGAAATTTGTGTGTCCTTGAAGGGGGAAAAGTGGGGCTTTGCACGCAAACCATATCGACCCCATCTCTTCTTAGTTGTGTGCTTCTGAGCAATTTACTTAATGTCTCTACATTTGCTTCTCACTCCCCTCCTTCCACATCGTGAGTGTTGAAGTGCTGGCAGGGTAGCCCTCCTGCGGTGGGAGTTAGCACTCTCCCATCCCTATGGCTCTGGCTCCAGCAGTCACACCGACACTGGAGTCTCCACATCAGAGAATAGCTCTGCCTTTGTCTCTCAGGCCACTCCACACCCTCACCTGCACTTACTGAGAACAGGTGGTCACACAGCCTGCAGAGACCTCTCCCCACATCCTGAGAACCACAGTACTTTTCAGAGCCTTGGACGCCGATGAGCAGGAAAGAAGTCCCTCCCGGTTCTGGGCTCTGTCCTCGGACCTGCCCCCTCCACTCAGAGGCTCTCATTGTTTTCATGCTGGTCCAGGACGAATTCAGTGGACTCCCAAAACCATAATTAAAAATTCACTTCTGATCACTTTTTGAGAATTGTCTCAGATTATGAATATCTGAAAGCAAAATTTAAATCTATTTAAACATCACGGTTAACCAGTTTGTGGATTTCTGTGCCCTTTGTGATCCCTGGGGAAAATTCACTTTGGGCAGGAATCTCAAATTTCATCTGATCTAGGATCAGTTCAGTTTAGCTGCTAAGTCATGTCTGACTCTTTGTGACCCCGTGGACTGCAACATGCCAGGCTTCCTTGTTCTTCACCATCTCCAGGAGTTTGCTCCCTGGGGAAAGTTCACTTTTGGCAGAGATCCCCAGTTTCATCTGATCTAGGTTATGATTATGAAAATCCACTTTCAGATTCCTGGTTTTATTACAGAGCCAATGCTCAACACTTAAAAGGTGATTTCAGAGTTGGAATCGTGAACCATGGATCATGACTCCACAGATTAAGTGGGTGTGTGGCAACACAAGGAATCGCTCTTCATTGTTTACAGTCAAGCTGATGGCAGAAAAGCAATGGAAAGTGCTTCACGGAGCGAACGCACTGTCTGAACTTGCCCCCTGCGCCCTTTCACTGTCAGGACCCGCAGGAGCTGCTCGCCAGGCCAGGCCGTCCTTCATTCTCATCCCAGCCCCTTGAAGGGTTTCCATCCAACTGTTCCTGACTATTCCCTACTCTTCTCACTTTCTTATCTTCAATATTTTAATTTTTCTTCTTCCTCGATCCCAGATCCCCCAGAGCCATCTCGCTGACTCCACCTCACTCCAGGAAGGCCTCCTGCTGTACATCTCACTTACTCCCTGACTGCGGCCGCCTCCCTCTTGGCTTTTCCTCCGTTGGCTTTTCCCTCTTGGGATGCTCTTTATAGTGCCTTCCAAGCTTTAGCCTCTCTAGTGTATAGTTTTCCTGATCACAGGGTCCAGCCCCTTTGCCATGAGTTGAATCATCTTTTTCCAACCAAAGCAGCTAAGAATTTGATGCTTGTCTCATCAGCGACTCCTCTGACAGCAGGGAGGACTCAAGTTCAAGGAAGGAGTAAGGTGGCCCTTTCCCATACTCTGTCCTTCTCCTGGGGGCCTCCTTTCTCTCACTCTGTCCCCACCCTCCAGCCTTTGGAGGCAGGCTGCTCCCCGTGGTCCAGGTTCCCCATGGGGAGAAACCTTGTGGCCTCCGAGCAGCGTGGATTCTCTGGCTACACCTGTTGCACCAGAGCAGAGAGCCTGCAGGTTCCTGATCCAGGCTCTCGCACACCTCCCTCCCCTCCTGGCCTCGGAAAAGAGGGGTCACAGTTAGGGTGATCACAGACGGGGAACTGCCCGCACCACTCCACGGTGACACAGATGCTTCCGTTGAGCAAAGGCGCTTCCTTTTCTGCCCAGTTGGAGGGTCTGCCCCCTGTGCGATGAACTTTCTCTTCTCTCTTTCTCGGGCTTTCCCAGCCGTAATCCCAGCTTAGTCCCTGTCCTTACGCCATTCCTCTGTCTCTGTAGTGTTGGCTCTAACAAGCCACAATGAAAGACAATTTTGCGGGGTCCTGGGTGTGTTTTCAGGCCCTGAATTTCCCGTGTTTCAGTGAAGCGCTGGCTCAGCGCGTGTGAGGGATGTTCCCCTGGGCACGGAGCCCCCCTCTCTGACCTGCGGTCACCCAGAGGTCCTGGTCTATCCTCTGGCTGCGTGTGGGTGGGTCTCCCCCCAGGAGCCCCCTCCAGGCCCAGCTGAGCTTCCTCTCTTTGGTGTTCAAGAACTTGGGGAATCAGATGTGTTCCTCTCTCCATAAAACTTGGATTATATTTAGAACATGTTTATCTCTTTAGTTAATAAAGATAACTTCCTTGGAGAAGAAAATGGCAACCCACTGCAGTATTCTTGCCTGGGAAATCCCATGGACAAAGGAGCCTGGTGGGCTACAGTCCACAGGGTTGCAATAGTCGGACACGACTTAGCAACTAAACCACCATAAAGATAATTTCCTACATTATCTTCATTATCTTCCAAAAGTACGGGTTTCCTTTCACGTGTAAATCTCTCATCCGTCTGGGCTTTATGTCTTTGAATGATGTCATAGTGATCCATTTTAGATTTTTTCCATTTGGATTTGTGATTGCTGTAGCACTCTTTAAGGAAATCGCCCATCTTGCCCTGATCTGCAGTCCTGAGGGTCTACGTGTCAAGCCTCTTGTGTGCCCTTTTTCCAATGTCTGTTCTGTCCAGCAGGCCATCCCTGAACTATTCCTCAGTGTCTTTTTTATGATAATGTCTGACATCTGATGTCTGACATATTTTGCTCTGCTCCTTGAGGGAAGTCTCTGCTCTTCCATTTAAATTTATAAATTCATTGTCAAGGTCAATGAAAAAACCCTATTGGCATTTTGATTGGAATTGCATCAAGTCCCATGGTTAAATGACACATCATTTAATTTATAGCTTCATAATATTTTTGCTTAAAAGCCATGCATATTTTTTATTGAGTATGATCTGATTATACTTTTAGTTTGCATTTCCTTAATCATGGATGATGTTGAGCATCTTTTCATATCTTTATTGGCTGTTTGACGTTCTGTGTATAAATGGTTTGTTCAAATCCTTTTTTGGTGGTTGTGGGGAAGTGCACTGCATGGCATGTGGGATCCTAGTTCCTCCACCACTGATCAAACCCTGCAGTGGAGTGTGGATTCTTCAGCCACTGGATCGCCAGGGAAGTTCCCTGTTCAAATCTTTTAACAATTTATTGTGTAATTTTTGGTTTTACTGCATTTTTAGAACTCTTTACTTACTTTGTTTGTAAATCTTTTATCAGAAAAATGTGTTGTGAATATTTCTTCCAGTCTGTGACCTTTTTTTGAAGAGCAGAGTTTTTTTTCATTTTGATGAAATTCAGTTTATCAGTTTTTTCTGTTTTGGTTTATGCTTTAAAAAAATTAAAAAAAATTTAGGTATAGTTGATTTACAATGGTGTGTTAGTTTCAACTATACAGTAAAGTGATATATATATAAATGTCTGTATCCCTTTTTAAATGTTCTCTTCAATTATAAGTTATTATAAGATACTGAGTATAGTTCTAGTGTAGGAACTATAGTAGGTTCTTGTTGATTACCTACTTTATATGCAGTAATGTGTATATTTTAATCCCAAACTCCTGATTTATCCCTCTCTTCCCCTCCCCTTTGGTAACTCTACGTTCATTTTCTATGTCTATGGGTCTACCTGTTTTATAAATAAGTTCACTTGTATCCTTTTTTAAACTCCACATATAAGTGACACTATGTAATATTTGTCTCTGTCTGACTTACTTCATTCAGTATCACAATTTCTAGGTCCGCCCAAATTGCTGTAAATGGCATTCATTATTCCACTCACTTTTATGTCTGAGTGTTATTCCTCCGTATATATGCACCACGTCTTCTTTCTCTGTTCACCTGTGTCCACTCATTGGTCGATGGACGCTGGGCTGCTTCCGTGTCTTGGCTATTGTAAATGGTGCTGCTGTGAACATTGGGTGCATGGATCTTTTTGAATTATGGTTTTCTCTGGGTATACATGCCCAGGAGTGGGGCTGCTGTCATATGATAGCTGTTTTTAGTTTTTCAAGGAACCACCATCCTATTTCCCACAGTGGCTGCACCTGTTTATATTCCCACCAACAGTGTGGGAGGGTTCCCTTTCCTCTATACCCTTGCCAGGGTTTATTGTTTTTTATAGATTTTTTGATGGTGGCCATTCTGACCACTGTAAGATGCTATCTCATTGTAGTTTTTATTTGCCTTTCTCTAATAGTGATGCTGAGCATCTTTTCAAGTGCTTTTTGGACCTCTGTATGTCTTGTTTGTCTCTTTTGTATTTTTCTCTAACAATGAAATATTTGTGTAACTGAAGATCATTACAATTACCTACTGCAGTTTCTGTTAAAAGTTTAATAGTTTTAACTTTTGTTTGGGTGTATGATGCATTTTTGAGTTAGCTTTTGTATATGATGTAAGTGTTGCGGTTTATCTTACATTTGGTTGTTTAGTAGTTCTAATACCATTTGTTGAAAATACTAACATATGCCCATTAAATATAGTTGGCACCTTTGTTGAAAACCAGTTGATCTAATAATATCATGTAGATCTGCTTTTGTTCTCTTTTATTTCAATGGTCTTTACGACTATCCTTAGGCCAATACTCTATAGCTTTAGAGAAAATGTCTTGAAATCAGGTACTATATGTGTCCTTCAACCTTTTTTTCAAAATTATTTTAGCACATCTGTGAATTTCCATATATATTTAAAAATCAGCTTATTTATTTATACATGAAAGTCTGCTGGGATTTTGATGAGGATTACATTAAAAAATAGCCTTATAGAGATTTAATTCATATACCATAAAATGACACATTTAAAGCATAAAATTCAATAGTTTTTAGTGTATTTACAGAATTGTGCAACTATCACCACAATCAACTATAGAAAATGTTGAATCACTCAAAACAAACAAACAAACAAACAAACAAACCTGTATCCATCAAAGCTCACCCCTCCTTGTCTCCTCATTTTCCCTACTCTTGGCTTCAGGTCAGTTCAGTTCAGTTCAGTCACTCAGTCGTGTCCGACTCTTTGTGACCCCATGAATTGCAGCACGCCAGGCCTCCCTGTCCATCACCAACTCCCGGAGTTCACTCAAACTCACGTTCATCGAGTCGGTGATGCCATCCAGCCATCTCATCCTCTGTCGTCCCCTTCTCCTCCTGCCCCCGATCCCTCCCAGCATCAGAGTCTTTTCCAATGAGTCAACTGTTTGCATGAGGTGGCCAAAGTACTGTTGGGTGGCATTAAATCTTCAATATCTTTACTGATTTTTTGTTTGTTCTATAAATAATCAAGAAAGGATTTCTAATCTTTGTAATTGTGGCTTTTTCTGTTTTTTCAGTTCTACTGATTTTTGCTTCATTTACTTTGAAGCTCTGGTGTAAGTGCATGCATGTTAGAGTCAATCTTTTCTGTGTTGATTCATTTATCATTGTATAACTTAATCCAGTTATCTCAGTTATTAGACATGCATACAAGACATTGTACATGCAATATATCACACAATATGTTATATGCATTATACTATATCCATTATGTAAAATACTATAATACATAATATATGATATGTTAATATAATCTCTTTATCCCTGGTTGTATTTCTTGTTTTGAAGTCTATTTTGTTGGTATTTACATAAGCCCTGTAGCTTTCTTTTGATTAGTGTTACATGATATATCTTTTTCCACCTCTTTTACTTTCTGGCCATCTTTAAATTTTATTTTTAAAATGTAATGGCGTAGAGTTGGTTCTTTCTTATTATTCAGTCTGACAGTCTTTGCCTTTTAGTGTTTAGACCACTTGTTTTTATTATATTGGATTTACTTTTGTTTCCTTCTTTTGCCATCTTTCTGTATTCCTATTTTTCTCTTTGTTGCTTTTGTTTATGAAAATTGAATATTTCGTATCCTTTAATGTTTCTCTATTATTGACTTATGAACTGTACCTTTTTGTTATATTTTTCTAGTGGCTTATGCATTTTCATACTAATGTAGATGTATCTATAGGAGTGATTACTAGAAGCAGAATTTCAAGTCAAGAGAAAAATGCATTTTTTATTTTAATGGCCTTTTGCAAACGATCCTATATAGGGATTATAATATACTGCACTCTACCTTTTGAAATATGAGGCTATCTCTTTCTTTAGTAAGGCCAATAGAGGGTCTGGTTGAAATTTTAGATTTCTGCCAACCTGATTTTTTATTAATTTCTTGATGAGAAATGATATCTTGGTGCATGTTTGATTGGGTTTTCCCTATTATGGAGGATGTTGAACCTGTTTTTATATCTTTGTACAATTTATACTTATTTTCATGGCCTTTGTCAATTCTTCTCATTTATTATTTTTCTTCCTGATTCCTAGAGACTCTTTACATATTAAGGAGTTAAATCCTTCATCTGTTGTATGAGTTGTAAATATTCTTTCCTGAGTTTATCATGTATTATTTGACTTTATTTTTCTTTAACTTTCATTTTGAAATAATTATAGACGTAAAGGGAGTTGTTCCTCAAATAGTGAGATCTTATGTAACTATTGGGCAATATCAACATAGGAATGGGGGGACTTCCTTAGCAGTCCAGTGGTTAAGATTCTACACATCCAATGTAGGGGAATGAGTATAGATTCTGTCAGAGGTAAATTTTCAAAAAATTAAAAATGTCTTTTGTATAACAGATATATCACTGAGTGTTACTTCATTAATTACATGATCAGTAGGAAGACAAAGTTGGTTCAAGGAACAGTTGAGAAACTAGTTATGTCAACCTTTAAAAACACGAATATTAATTCTGTAGGTAAGACACAAAGCTTGTTTGGGTCCAAGAAGGACAATAAGGCAATAACTTTGGAGGTGATCTTTTTAACAGGAAAAAAGTCTTCAAGTCGCATGTAGCTTCAGAGCTGTATTCTCCAGGAAAAGCAAATAATTCCAGGGTGGACATGGATTAAAAAAAAAAAAAATAGATCTAAAGAAAGTGCCAAAGACTTTTTACTTTATTTCTTCCTTCCTCAGTTGGGAATTTCTCTAACTTTCCCTCTCTTTTAAACTCCAGATCGATTACAGGTTTCAAAAGCCTTTACATCCTTGAGACTCTGCTTGTCAGCACTTGTCCTAGGTTACTGGTGGGCAGTGAAGGGAGGCGTCTGGCTGGCCTTAGCGGCCACAAGGCAGCTGAAGGGCATTCAAGACAAGACAGTTCCTAAGAGAATTACTTTTTTGTATTGGGATCTGGCTGTCTTAAGAAACAATCCTAATTCTGTTAGACTGTGCCTTGGCAGTAAATGAATGAGAAAAATTTACACGTGTGCTCAGTCGTGTCTGACTCTACGTGACCCATATGGGCTGGATATACCCCATCATGTTCCTCCATCCGTGGAATTTTCCAGGCAAGAACTGCACTGGGTTGCCATTTCCTGCTCCAGGGAATCCTCCTGACCCAGGGATTGAACCCACATCTCCTGTGTCTCCTGCATTGCAGGTAGATTCTTCCACTGAGTCACTGGGGAAGATCCCAGTAACAGACATTAGCAGAATTTATAATAGAAACAGTGCTTCCCAGGCAGTGCTAGTGGTTAAGAATCCGTCTGCCAGTGCAGGAAGGAGATGTAAGAGAGGCTAGTGCGATCCCTGGGTTGGGGAGATCCCCTGGAGAAGGGCACAGCAATCCACTCCAGTATTCTTGCCTGGAGAGTCCCGTGGACAGAGGAGCCTGGTGGGCTACAGTCCATGGGGTCACAAAGAGTGAAGCAATTTAGCACACACACACACACGTAATAGAAGCAACTGTCCTGTTTATCTTGCTTGCTTTTTCCTGCAGCTCTTGGGCTGAAAATGTGTCTGTCCCAGCATCAGCTGTATTATTTCTGCCCTTTATTTTTAATTTTAAAATTGTTTCACAGTCCTACTTTATATGTAAAAATTACTTATTTATTTGGGTTGCACTGGGTCTCCATTGCTGCACACAGGCTTTCTCTGATTACGGAGGCTGCTCTTCATCGCAGTGTGTGAGCGTCTCATTGCAGTGGCTTCTCTTGTTGTGGGCTCTAGGGTGTGGGCTTCAGTAGTTGTGGTACACGGGTTTAGTTGCTCTGTGGTATGTGGGATCCTCCTAGACCAGGGACTGAACCTGTGTCCCCTGCACTGGCAGGTGGATTAGTAACCACTGGACCACCTGGTAAGTCCCTATTACTGCCCTTTAAAGAGAGCTGGGAGCTGGACTCTGTGCTAAGATTTTACATAGATTCCCTCTGCTGACCCTCCAACAACCTTATTAGGGTTCAGGTCAGTTCAGTTGCTCAGTCATGTCTGACTCTTTGTGACCCCATGGACAGCAGCATGCAAGGCTTCCCTGTCCATCACCAACTCCTGGAGCCTGCTCAAACTCATGTCCATTGAGTTGGTGATGCCTTTCAACCGTCTCATCCTCTGTCATCCCCCTCTCCTCCTGCCTTCAATCTTTCCCAGCATCAGGGTCTTTTCCAATGAGTCAGTTCTTACATCAGGTGGCCAAAGGATTGGAGTTTCAGCCTCAGCATCAGTCCTTCCAGTGAATATTCAGGACTGATTTCCTTTAGGATGGACTGGATCTCCTTTCAGTCCAAGGGACTTTCAAGAGTCTTCTCCAATACCACAGTTCAAAAGCATCAATTCTTTGGTGCTCAGCTTTCTTTATAGTCCAGCTCACATCCATACATGACTACTGGAAAAACCATAGCATTGACTAGACAGACCTTTGTGGGCAAAGTAATGTCTCTGCTTTTTAATATGCTGTCTAGGTTGGTTGTAGCTTTTCTTCCAAGGAGTAAGCATCTTAATTTCATGGCTGCAGTCACCATCTGCACTGATTTTGGAGCCCCCCAAATAAAGGGTTTTATTATTTAAATCATAACCTATTAGGGTTATGATCCCATTATTTGAATGATGACTTTCTAAGGGAGACATTGCTTGAGAAACATTTTGGCTTTGGGGACCCTCAGAGGGCTTCAGTTTCCTTGTCTGCAAACTGAGGGAGGGGCCTGAGTGATTCCTCCCACCTCTGACATCCTCAGGTCCTTCACTGAAATCCCACGGGGGTTGCTGGACGTAGCGTTTGGCTCGGGGCCCTTTGAGAGGGTGGTTTCCTACTGGTCTGAGGGCCACCTGCAAGGTGGCCTTTTCTTGTCTTCCTGAATCAGATCTCCTTTGTCCGCTCTTCCATTCACGGCTCCTCCGATACCTGGCAGGGTCCAATGTCACCTGATAAAAAGACCAAAGAAAGAGTTGGACTTGGGAAGGAGGAAATTGGTCTCCGCACAATGCCTGTTTCAGCCCTGGGATTTCCCCGTGTGTGCTAAGTTGCTTCTGTCATGTCTGACTCTTTGTGACCCCATGGACTGTAGCCTGTCAGGCTCTCTGACCGTGGTATTTCCCAGGCAAGAATACTCGTGTGGGTGGTCCTTCCCTTCTCCAGGGGATCTTACCGACTGAGGGGTCAAACCCATGTCTCTTGTGTCTCCTGCACTGGCACGTGGGTTCTTTACCTCTAAGCCACTTGGGAAGTCTCTGCTTCCTTGTAGGTGGTGACAATTAAAGGCTGATGTCCCAGGGGGGCTGATGCAGCAGGTAGATTTACCTGTTGACAACCGTTCCTCCAGTCACAGTGTTTGAGAATTTATATAATAAAAGGTTTGGGAGTTAAAAAATCTAATTGGATCTATAACTTTTTAATCAGGAAAAATTTCTCCCAATTTTACTTATTTTTTCCTCTGATGTGCTAAAAGTAATTGGACACCTACTTAAACAAGCTTCCAGCAATTTGTGAAATGATTCCTTGTTTTATTTTAAATCAGCAGTTTCTTACTGACTAAGGTAAGTTCCCACTGAATTTGAGAATGGATGTAGATAGGGTTCAGTTCAGTTGCTCAGTGGTGTCAGACTCTGCAACCCCATGGAGTGCAGTAGAGGGTAGATTGTGCTGATTTTAAAGGTCATGAGAATGTTTTCTCTTTCTCAGTCATGAAAAATAATTTTTCCTCCACATATGACAAGTATTAATATAAAGTTAAGAAAAAACAGCAGTTTTATCATTTTTTAAATTAGAACTACAGAGTGTTGCTAAAAACAAAAATTCACAAGTGGATTTTAAAGGTTGAATTGGCTGTATCCAATGATTCATGAATCGAGCAGCACCCCATCTGGTCAGTAGAGAGGGCTCCTTGTCTTGCCTTTAAAAACCTCACAAGCAAAAAAGAGCATTTCAAGCTTAGGCAACCTTCCTGTGTGGAAAGAGAGGGTCCATGTGGCAAACCGTCTTTCTTTGGGGATGGAAAGGACCACCTCCTTGGTGTTGATCAGAGAATTTCACACTGAAATTACATCCCACAGGGTTATTTTCCTGGGGAAACCGACCTGCAGTTAGGTTGGGGGTTAAGTCTTGGTTTTAGCATGGGGGACCATCCGGGGCCTGTGTATTTTCCCACATCATGAAGTCAGCCAGGATCGTCCCTATTAGAACCACTAGGAGGGTGGGTTAAAATGCAGAGTCCTGGGCAGCCTCCTGGCCGAGGGTGGGAGGCAGACTCAAAGTCTGTACTTCACAGACTCCCACTCAGTTCTGACCATTTCTGTGGAAGTCTGCTTCCTGGAACCCCATTTTTAAAGATGAAAGGAAATCTTTTCATAAGCATATGATGTTATGTTAACGCTTCTCCTAGAACTTGACATTTACATTGGGCCTAGATCTTACCCTTTTAGATCATTGCTCTGATGGACATTATTGTTGGCACAGTTTACATTCCTCAGTATCTTCTAGTGGTAAAATTATTCAAGGCTGAAATAAATTGGAGAAGGAAATGGCAACCCCCTCCAATACTCTTGCCTGGGAAATCCCATGGACAGAGGAGCCTGGCGGGCTACAGTCCTTGGAGTCGCAGAAGAGTCTGACACGACTTAGCAACTAAACAAACAACATAAAATTAAAGGGAAAAACAAACAAACAAACCGGGAGAGGATATTTCTTATAAATATGACAAAGGGAAGCTGTGTTTCAAACATGAGAAGACAGGGGACATCCCAGCAGAAAACGGGGCTGTGGCCTTGACCACCCAGTGGGGACGGCCCTCTTCCCTCCTGATCGCTAGTCCTTGTGACCTGGCCTGACATGTGTCCTTTTTGTCTGGGGCTCCTCTGCTTCTACCCACAGCTGACCTCTCCTGGGGAGGCATCCCCCAGCGCTCCCTGGACATCCCCCTGAGCCCCTCTGCCTGACGCCCCATCTTCATAATTCCCAAGTGGGTCTAAAATCAGGGGTGAGACACACAGACTTGTCTCTGGGCTGCCCTGCTGGGCTCCCTCTGCCCGCCCAGACCTTCCTGCTCACCCCCAGCTCAACGGAGCCTCGGGACGGTTGACCCACCTCTTGGTTGGACTTGGCGTTTACCATGGGGCTCCTCCTGCCTCTTACACCTGCAGGGCCTCACTCACTGCTGTGTTGACCCCCGGCATGTTGCTTGAGGCATGCGGTGTAATCAATGAGAGGAATGAAATGACTAATAAACATATAAAACGACTGAGCCTCACAGATAATAAACAGACCGAGGACAGCTTTCTAACTGTATTGTTTTTCATTTTAAAAAATTTATTATTATTATTATTATTGGCCATGCTGCAAGACATGCAGGATCTTAGTTCCCTGACTAGGGATCAAACCTGTGCCCTCTGCAGTGGAAGCATGTAGTCTTAACCACTGGACCATCAGGGAAGTCCCTTTTATTGTTATTTTTTAAACTGAAGTATAGTTGATTTACAGTGTTGTGCCAATAACTTTCTCATTTTAAATTGGCCAAGGTTTTAAAAAACTATTGATGTGGCTGTGTCTGGTCTCAGTTGTGGCACACGGGTCTTCATTGTGGGGCAGGGACTGTCTAGTTGAGCTGCACGGGCTTAGTTGTCCCGCAGCATGTGGGCTCTTAGTTCCTCGCCCAGGGATCCAACCTGCATCTCTTATATTTCCAGGAGGATTCTTAGTCACTGGACCATGTCCCTGGACAAGTTTTTAAAAATTTTTATTTTATTTATTTTTTTAAAGACAGTATTTTTATTTTTTAATATAAATTTATTTATTTTAATTGGAAGCTAATTACTTTACAATATTGTATTGGTTTTGCCATACATTGACATGAAATCACCATGGGTGTACACGTGTTCCCCATCCTGAACCCCCCTCCTACCTCCCTCCCCATCCCATCCTTCAGGGTCATCCCAGTGCACCAGCCCCGAGCACCCTGTCTCATGCATTGAACCTGGACTGGCGATCTGTTTCACATATGATAATATCCATGTTTCAAAGCCATTGTCCCAAATCATCCCACCCTCTCCCTCTCCCAAAGAGTCCAAAAGACTGTTCTTATACATCTGTGTCTCTTTTGCTGTCTTGCGTACAGGGTTATCGTTACCATCTTTCTAAATTCCACATATATGCATTAATATACTGTATTGGTGTTTTTCTTTCTGGCTTACTTCACTCTGTATAATTGGCTCCAGATTCATCTACCTCATCAGAACTGATTCACATGTATTCTTTTTAATGGCTGAGTAATACTCCATTGTGTATATGTACCACAGCTTTCTTATGCATTTGTCTGCTGAGGGACATCTAGGTTGCTTCCATGTCCTGGCTATTATAAACAGTGCTGCGATGAACATTGGGGTACACGTGTCTCTTTCAGTTCTGGTTTCCTCAGTGTGTATGCCCAGCAGTGGGATTGCTGGGTCGTATGGCAGTTCTCTTTCCAGTTTTTTAAGGAATCTCCACACTGTTCTCCATAGTGGCTGTACTAGTTTGCATTCCCACCAACAGTGTAAGAGGGTTCCCTTTTCTCCACACCCTCTCCAGCATTTATTGCTACAAGTTTTTTTTTTTAATGATTGAGTCCATTATGGATGAAGGTCCAGGAGAGTGGGCTGTTGGGGCATTGGAGGAAGTATAAATGGGCACAGGCTCAAGTGAGGACAATTGGGCCTTTTGGTACCAAGAACCTTAAACTGCTGAGGAGACTCACCTATAGATGAGTTCTACCTGGGTATTTACTTCATTTATTTAAAGTTCTCCTAGGTTCCCAGCTGCAGCTGCTCCTCACCAGAAGGTCGACAACCTGGCCTTCTTAAAAGAGATACAGGACCTTGCCCAGGAAGTTTATGAAGTGATGGACAAGGCTAGAAACTTACAAAAACTCTGGGCAGAAAGATCCAAGACTCCAGGCAAGTAAATCTCTCAGACTCTTCACTTCATCCTGGTACTTGGGGTTGCTCATTTAGCTAATGAAAACAAAAGACATTCATTTAAATTTTTACCGTAAGTATATTTGGTATATAATTTTTACCACAGGCTCTCTGAAGCCATTGTTTAGGGCTTTTTTTCTGTGGTGGTTCCCTTCGGCAGGCTCCATTGATTAGGATTGGTGATTCACTGCATCTCCAGCCCCTCACTCTCTGATGGTCAGGGGTGGTCACTGGTGCGGGGGGAATGAAAGGTCCAGCTCTGTTACCAACTTGGGTTCTTGGGCTCCTCAAAGTCAGTAGAAATTGATCAGAGACCAGATGAGAAATTCAGGTGAGGCTTTATTGAGGCCCCTGCTGCCCAGAAGAGAGCGAGATCAAGTGACCGGCTCCCTTAAGTGGGACGAGGGTGGGGCGGGTGAGTGGGTCATATTGGGTGATCTGCCCCTGGGAGGTGCAGTCTGCAGGGCTCATGTTCAGGACAGTTGGATTGTGGCCTTTTTTATCCTGTTCATACTTTAGCCCAACTGCAGGAGATGTTTGTCCCAAGTAGGCCCCAAGTCCAGCCTGTCTCAGCAATGTGTCTCGGCTTTTCCAGTGAAGCCATCTGCACACCCAAGCACCCAGGCATGTCCTCAGTGTTCAGAGGCACTGGCATCACTTGGAGGTCACAGGGCTTTTTGAAGCTCTCCTGTCAGGAACAAGGACTGACACACAAAGAGATGCTCCCATCACACCCTCCACTCGGGAAATGAGAGTTCTAGGAGCCTGTGTTAGTAGCTGAAAGCAGAGGCCAGAACATATTTCTTATTTGGTCACAACCAGATTCCAAATATAATCTGAAAGTCACACTTTCATGTTCCTCTCCCTCTTCTATCTTTTTCTTTCTCTTGTTTTTCTTTACTCTCCCTTTATCCTCTCTGTCCTGTTCTGTACGCTCACAATGCCTGTGGAATTGGAGACTGAGAAAATAATAGATGGTTATTTGGTGATTCCATTTAATTTATTGGTTATTCCAATAAATAATTAATGGCAAATGGTTGAAATTTGGTTTACCAGTTAAATCACTTCCCTGGAATTTAACAACAATGTGTTTTGAAAGGAGTGACTGTTTTCTTCAGATTTACTTCTCAGGTTGTTGTAATCATCTCTCAGAGCAGGACTCTGTGATTGGCATTTGATTTTGGAGCTAGAATAGGTGCTTGGCATGTGCTGTCTGGCTGCTGCCTGAACTAATATCTCTGACGTCTTCTTTTTGTAGATTCTCCTTATGGTTCCAGTTTTTTAACAGTAAGTATTTTAACAAAAGTTTGAAACTTAGTCTTCAGAGACATAATGGCATTGACTGAAAAAAAAAAAAGCTGAGAATTATGTTTTTTAAAATATTTTTAATTTTTGAGTTTTTGGCTGCATTGTATGGCCCAAAGGATCTTAGTTCCCTGATCAGGGATGGAACTCATGCCTCCTGCAGTAGAAGCACAGAGTTCTAACCACTGTACCGCTGGGAAAGTCCAAGAACTATTTTTTTTTTTTAAGAATTATGTTTTATTCAGTGGACTTGCTGAGGACTTAAGCCAGGGACAGCTTCCCTGATGGCTCAGATGGTAAAGAATCCGCCTGTAGTGCCAGAGACCCAGGTTCGATCCCTGGGTTGAGAAGATTCCCTGGAGAAGGGAATGGCAACCCACTCTGTATTCTTGCTTAGAGAATTCTATGGACAGAGGAGCCTGGTGGGCTACAGTCCATAGGATCTCAAAAGAGTCAGACTTAGCGACTAATGCTTTCATGTACACTTACAGTCTCAGTTCTCTCTGAGGAACTGCTCTGAAGAGGCAAGGGAGGAACCTGGACATGTAGGAATTTTTGCAACACAGACAGGGAAGTCGGAACATCGAAAGATTCCTGTTGATTAAGGAAAAAGCAGATCTTGTGTGAATGAGCTCAGTGCCTCTCCATGCATGGGAAGATGCAAGAGTCTGGGCTCACTGAAATCATCCTTTGGATGTGCATCTTAGTTATCTGGGCAGTGTCTGGCTCTTCTCCATCCTGAACCTCCTCAGGGTGCGCAGGGGAGGGGTGTGGAGTTGGGGGGTGGGAGAGTGGCCTCGGATGCAGCGCCTGCTGGCTTGATGGTTGCAGCGTTCCCTGTTTACTGATATGACAGGCGACATTCTTCTTCCACTACGGTTAAGTTCAAAGCACTGATTTTAAGTTTATTCTTCAAATACATCTTTCTAGTGATTTGATTGTTAGTTAACACTGTATAGAAGCTGTATTTGAGATAGCCAGAATCGTGCAGGAGATGGATTAAAAGGCAAGTTTACTTTTCTGAAGGAAGGTCGTGAGTTTAGAAACCCAGAGGGTGAACATGGCGTTGGGTGACGCAGGGCAAGTGGCCCTGCTCTCCCACTGGAGGGTGCCCAGGTTCCGTCCCTGGCAGAGAGCTAAGACACCGCAAGCCACAGCATAGCCAAAAAAAAACAAAAAAAATGATTCTTGTGTATGGCACAAACCTTTGACTTGCATTAGACACACAGCCTTCAGTTAAGGCCCCAGTCATCGCCGGGGGACATTTTGCTTTCCAAGGGACATTTGACAGCGTGGAACGTAGCTTTGGTCACATGTTGGTGGGTGCGGGGGGAGGACGAATTTTTGTGAGGATGGAAGTATTCAGTTATTGACACTATAACTGATATAGTCATGATTATGCTCAGCTGCAAGAACAGAAAAAACCCAGATAACAGTAGCTATTCCAGTTTTGTTCAGATTTGAACAGTTCATCATCTGTTTCTAAATCTATCTCAACATCTTAGAAATTGGTTCAGCTTGTTACAAAAACAGACGTCTACCTCTCTTCCCTGGTTCAAACTTCCACAACAGTTAAAAAACCAACCTCACAGAGTAAATTTAAAATCGGGTCTGTTCAAAGTAGTGACTCGGGAGGTGCGACTTTGGCCCCCAGGGTCTCTACGTTCTTACAGCTGTTGTGGCCCTGCGCCTCCCCGACTCCCACATGGCATTTTGTTCCATCAGATGGATCTCAATAAGACCGAGGAAGTGATTGAGAAGCTAGAGAGTCTCCACCAGCAGCCTCACCTCTGGGACTTTCTGCTTTTACTGCCAAGACTCTACACAAACACCTTCCACGTTGCAGATGTCGTCCTCGCGGGCGGACACCTACTCCACGCGGTTCTGACGTAAGTTAAAATGAGAAATGCAGCCAGCTACAGAGGATTTGGTTCATCCTTCTCACTTTTTTTTGTTGTTGTTTGTTTTGCTTTGTTTAGTTTTGGCTGCGCTGGGTCTTCTTTTTTGTATTTTCATCTTTTTCCTAATTTTATTTTTAATTGGAGGATAATTGCTTTGCAATGTTGTGTTGGTTTCTTCCTCCTCACTTTTTTATTGAGAAAATACATCTCTGAATGATTGCTACAAGAAAAACAGGCATTATATCCCTGGAATTATATCACCCAGAGATGGCCGAGCTCTTGCTTCGCCACACCTGCCTCGCATTCCCTGTATAAATATTTTACATAAGTGCAGTGATGCTATTCAGAGCATGTGCTCCCTGATTTAAACAATATAATGTTGCATCATTAATGTTTCCTGTGTCCTGATAGTCTTCAGATGAATAACATTCCATTTTGATAAGGTACTGTAGACCGCAGTTTACTTGATAATTTAGAACTGGTCTTTGGTTGTTTCTGAGCTTTTCGTTACTGGAGATGTGACATGAACATAATGTTACTGAGTCCAAGCTTGCTAAGCTTGCTCTGCTCGCTGCATGACAGGCCAATGAATCCAAGAGATGGGGGGTTGAGGCAAGGAATCCGACTTTATTCCGAAGGCTGGCTGGCTTACTGAGAAGATGGCCAACTACCGTCTTGTCGGGGTCTGGATGCCGGGTTCTTTCATGGATCACAGATGGGGGATGGTGGGGGCACAAAGTAAAGAGGCCATTTAATCTTGCAAGTATCTCCTAGAATGGCAAGCCTCAGGCAGGGGGGTGTGTTAATTTCTTTCTTTCTGCCATCTCTAAGTGGACAGGGTTCTGAACAAAGGCACTTGTCAGGCAGAGGGGCAGGATTCTCTGAGGCAGGACATTGTATGAGAGTAATAATAATTATTATTAATAATAATAACAAAACAACAGAAAGCACATCAAAGAAACAGTTCCTATAAGGAGTCAGAATTGACTTCTCCCTGCAACAATAACACTTTAAACTAGTTTCTTAGTAAATGATGCTCAGTCTTACCAGTTGTGGTTCATGGAGCGGCATGCTGGTCTCCTGTGATGGACCTGACCCCATGTTACCCTGGGTTGAGATAGGAGTGAGATTTAAGCCCCCAATTAAAGTAACAACCTTTTGCTTTCCTTTCCCTTACCTTATTTTAAATAGCTGCTGCTCATCAATCACCGCTTTCACGTCTGTGTTCTTGCTTCCTAGTTACACCCAGGGAAACGAGGGCTACCTGGGGAGGGGAGGGATCTGCAGTTTGAGCAGAAAGTTTACTGTGTATAAAAGATACCCGGAACAAAGCTGGGGCACTCAGCCTTTGGAGGTGACTCTGCTGGGCCCACAACAGTGCTGAATAAACCCGGCTGTTCTGCATCTTTGAGTGCTGCTTATCTCTTTCTGACACATGGTTTCCATAACAGGGTGACCTTTGAGAGGACCCCTTCCCAGGTGGCTTCCCACATTTTAATAATGTGGTCTTCCTCCCCTCCCCAAATCGGACTCTGTGTAAATCTTTTGTACCAATAGGGTATTTTATTAGTAAAAGTTGATATTCTTTCCAGATTTTAAACCATGACTTGTTTTCTCTGCCATCAGTGAGAGCAGTCAGTGTTGTCCTCAAGCCAGGGGGGAGGAGTCCTTTTTCCAAAGGGGGCCCCTGGCCTCTGCAGCAGCCGGAGCTCCCTGTGTAAGGGGCCAGAGCCCACTCTGAGAGCTCCATAGGCCCCTTCCCTACCCACCATGGAGGGCAGCTCTCCCCACTGGAGTGTGCACCCCCAGGTCCCTGGGTGGTCCAGGGGCTGCTGTGGGCAGGAGTATAAGGTAGGGGTGTGGATGGTGCTTGGATGTGCAGGCAGGAGGTCCAGGGGTGCAGACGGGGCCTTTGAGATTCAAACAGAGCTGAGGTACAGGCAGAGCTGGGGAGTGGAGGGCGGGGGGACCAGGGACTCCTACCCCTTCATTCTGGTGCATAACTCAGAATCAGAACATTATGAAGTTGAACAAGGCTTCCCACAGGGTTCTCCAGTAGGCAGGGGGTCCCCGGATATTAGACTGAGTGTCCAAACTTGACACAGGAGGGCTGATGAGCACTTTTCTGAGGTCACAGCACTTGGCACCTGTCGGCTTCCCGAGTGGACCAAAGAACGCGCTTAACTTTTGTTAACTTTTGGTCCAGGGAGTCGGGGTCACACTCCAGCCCTGTGAGTTCCAGCCACATCCTGCTGGGGTGGGGCGGGGCGGGCCAGGGGGATGCCACCTGTTTTGCTAATGGTGTTCTGGTTCTGCTTCATTTCCAGGTCCTTATCAGCTCTAGAAGATTTAGATTGGCTGCCTCTCAACCACACCTTTTTCAGGGTCTCTGAAATGGTGCTAAAGGCAGCTGTTTCAACGCTGGCATCCCTGCAGGAGAGTGGAGCCATGGCCACAGGTGTGGGCATCTTACCACTATTGTGACATTTCACTGTTGTACTGGTTAAATTTATCAGCAGCCACCACAGAGCTCACATGCTGCTCAAAGAAATGATTTAAATAAAATATCAAATGCAAGAAAGAATCGGTTGTTTCTGATAGAGGTAGACTGAAAATTTGAAACTCAAAACAGCTTGATTTTCTACCAAAATTCTGCAGTCATTTCTAATAAATATGTTATTTTTAATTAAAAAAATAACTGATTTTAAAACTCTTGGACTTGTGCCCTCTAAGAATAGACCTGTCATTGGTTCTTTTTTTTTGGTTGTACCACTCGACTTGTGGGATCTTTGTTCCCTGAGCAGGGATGGAAACCTGGACTCCTAAAGGACGTACAGAGCCCAATCCATTGGATTGCTAGGGAAGTCCCATTAGTTCTTTGATTTCAGCCTTTCTTCCCTCCTGAACTCCTATTATTTGAAAAATATTTGAAGTATTTGAAAAACAATAAGAGCAGAAAGGTGATATGGATTTAGAACCATCCCCCCACCCCCAACCGAATAGTCTTTCCACAGGAAAAGGTGAAATGACTTAGCTTGACCCAGGTATCCTTTCTTGTTTCCTTAAATTTTCATTTTCTTTTATTTTACTGACAAAATTGTATATATTCAAAGTGTACAAGGTAATGATTTGCTATATGTATACATGGTAACATGATCACCAAAAACAAGTTATTTAAAACATTCAGCACTTCACACAGTTGCCTTTTTTGGGTGATAATGATGTCTGAGTGATAAGTATATAATACGGCATTGTTGACTGTAATCCCAGCGTCATGCAGGAAATCTCCAGCACTTACCTTTAACTGAAAGTCTATACTATGACCAATATCTCCTTCCTGGCACCTCTGCACACACAGGAAGTACTCGTTTTAATCTCAGAACCTGTTTTTTCCCCAAGCCAGATTCCTGGGTAGCCGCCCCCTCCCCTCCACTTCAGAACCTACCCAGAGTTCCCTGTGACCCTGACTTCCTGGCATCTTCACAGCAGTAATTTCAGGGCAGGTGAAGTCTCGTAGGAGGGCTTGAGGTGGAGGCTTGTGTAACTGTAGCACTCAGCTGATGCTTGTTGAATCATGATCTGAAATGACCTAGAGTGGGTTTCCAGATGCAGCTTCATCTTGGAATTTGTGTGCTTTTAGGTTTGAAGTTGCCATACTCCCCGGAGGTCACCCGACCTTGGAGGTCTCAGGTGTAGATTTTGGGGCAGGGGTTGCCACTTCTGTATGGTGTTGCTGGGTTACTTGGGTACCTTATGGGTTTTATATCTTGATTAGCTCTGTTGCGGGGAAACTTTTTCTTTGGTTTTAAATAATTTTTATAAATATAATTTTAAAGACTCCACAGTATTTTGTGCTATAAATAAATCATATTTCCTTCCTTCCTCCAGTGCCAGACACTGAATTGGTTTTCAATATTTAAACAGTGTAAAATCAGTGCAGTAATATCATGGTTCGTGACTTTTCCTTCAGGCATTTATTAGGTTTCTTCAGATAGATTTTTTAAAACAAAATTATTGGGTTCAATATGTGAATTTCATAAACTTCTTGCCATTCCCTTTTCCAGGGAATCTTCCCGACCCAGGGATTGAACTCAAGTCTCCTGCATTGCAGGCAGATTCTTTACTGTCTGAGCCACCAGGGAAGCCCATTATCAAATTACCCTCTAGAAATTTGTGGTCATTTATGCGCCAGGAGGTGGCTCAGTAGTAAAGAATCCACCTGCTAATGCAGGAGATGCAGGAGATGAGGGTTAGATCCCTGGGTCGGGACCATCTTCTGGAGGAGGAAATGGCAACCCACTCCAGTGTGCTTGCCTGGAAAATTCCACGGACAGAGGAGCCTGGCTGACTATAGTCTATAGGATCTCAAAGAATTGGATAGGGCTGAGCATGCAAGGAAGCAAGTGATGTATCACCGCAATCTCTGTAGCTCTGGATTAGCTTCTGTTTGCTCTTCCTGTGAATGGTCCAGTTGGCCTTTGCACTGCATTTGCCTTTCTGTTCGAAGTGGAAAAGACATCATTTTCTAAATGACTTTCGACCTGTCACAGTGCTGCTGCAGCCGACAGTATAAAGCACTTGTTGTCTTGCAGAGTCAGGTTACAGCCTGTCCGTGAAGGAACTGATGTGGGACCCACAGAAGGTTCAGGCTGACCTGAAATCCCAATTTGGCTTTGATGACCTTCATGCAGAACGAGTCCTGAATTACTCTGCTGACCTAGACGAGGTACGCACGCTCGGCTGCTCTCACGCTTTGGGTTTCTCCCCGAGGGCAACTCTAGAACCTTCTCCTGGGACCTCGGGGCGGGAGTTCCCTTACTGAAATCTGGCTCCTTGGACCCGGTGGGATGCTGCTGTGTCTGACTGTTCTAGAACTGCTCCTTCCCTCTTTCCTTGACACGTGATCCTGCCTCAAACACAGTTTGGATGTAATAGAACACCTCTAGGCAGCAGGGGGACAAGCCAGGCCCCTGAGGGTGGGAGGTTGTGAAGGCCAGTGGGGTCCAGATGGGGCAGAGGGCATGAAGGGACTGCTTTCCAGGCAGAGCGATGCCTGGGGTCTGGGGAACCAGCTGGCTTCACCAGATCAGAGCCTCACTTTCCAAACTGTAAAATCAGGGGCTCTGACCCACTGACCCCTCCAGGCCCCACTAGCAGCTGCTCCTGCTGGTCTGGGAGGCCCTTACCTGCTGACCCTTTGGTCTCTTGGCACATCTGTGGGTGCTTCTGCTTCTCGCAGGGCAGGAGCCAAATACTGTAGCCCTGTCTCCTTCCTGTGCCTGCTCCCCCAGACCCCTTTCCCACCTCCAGATAGGATGACACCATGATTGTTATAAAACTATGTAATAGAGGAACACAGTTCACTCCAACAAGAACATACATGTTTAATAGCATTGTATTAGAGAAACTTCATGTGAAGGTCATTCACAGGAATAAAGGGGGTTTGGTTTCAAAATATTAAGTGATTTCTGACTCAGAACTCTGATCCAACTTCATCCGGCTCTGATACTTAGAAAATGATTTTGGCAAAGCAAATTTGTGAGTCCAAGGTATCAGTTAAACTGGGCCAGCATGTGGGTGCCTTTGGCCCAAGGGAGTGGAGATGAACAGTTTCTGAAATCATCCTGTGTCCTGGAGAAACTGAGATTCTCCTGAAAAGGGTCATCAGCTTACTGCTGCGCTCTGAAGGCCTCCCCTCCAGGTAAATGCATGTGAATGATAGCGCTCTGTCAACTTGTTCTGTCTTCAGTCAAACAAATGTCGGAGCTTTTTCTTCGGCAAGATTGTGGTATTATTAGGAGAAAAACATCCCAGGAAAAACACGCTGATTTCTAAATAGTTGCTGTATCATTGGCAGATCCCCACAGACGGTTCCCTGGAGCAGATGCTGTGCTCAGCCTTGTCTGGCTCCTCCGAGGATGAAGATGACCGAGAGGGTCGCCCTGCAGACTGTGACCCTCAGTGGTCAGCGGCCAAAGACTACCTGGTCCAGGCGGTCAGCCGGCTGCACCTCTACAGACAGGTGACGTCCACAGTAGACACCTGTCCTGGCGTGCCCACACCGAAGCACTTTCCTCCTGAGTGTTTCACTGCTGGGTTTAATTTATTTATCTAACCCTTTGGATTTTTTTCTGGGTTTGGTTTCTTCTCCTGCCCCCCCCCCCATTTATGTACTTTTGGCTGTGCTGGCATTTTGCTGCTGCTCTAAGACCTTTCTCTGCGGCAGGTGGAGGCTACTCTCCAGTTGCAGTGTGCAGGCTTCTCACTGCAGTGGGTTCTCTTGTGATGCGTGGGCTCTAGGGCACACGGTTCAGTAGTTGTGGTGGGTGGGCTTAGCTGCCCCGCAACATGTGGGATCTTACCCACGTGATCCCTGACCAGGGATTGAACTGGTGTCCTGCACTGGCAGGCGGATTCCCAACCACTGGACCACCAGGGAAGTCCTGAATTCTTTTTAATACTTTTTTTAAATTGAAGCATAGTTGATTTACAATGTTGTATTAGTTTCAGGTGTGCAGTTTTATATATATATATATATATATATATATTTTTTTTTTTTTTTAATTTCAGATTCTTTTCCCTTAGAGATTCTCATAAAATATTGCATATAGCTCCCTCTGCTATACTGTAGGTCCTTGTTGGTGATCTTATTTATACTTATTATTTTATTTTATTGTGTGGAGAACACTGAACATGAGATTTACTCTTTCACCTGATTTTTAAGTGTCCAGCACAGCAGTGCTGCCTACAGCTCAGGCCATCCAGCAAAGCCCAGCGAGGGTGCACCTGGCTTACTGGAGCTTTACAAGAGTCAGTCCATTCATCACTGCCTGCCCCCTTCCACATCTTTCTGTGGGGGAGGCCTGAGGAGCCCCACAGCCTGGCCTCCTTCTGCAGCTTCATATGCACACAGACAGCACCAGGGATCCCTCTTTATTTTATTGAACTATAGTTGATTCACAATATTATGTTAATTTCTGCTGTTTAGCAAAGTAAATTTCTGCTGTTCAACTATATATACACACACATTCTTTTTCATACTGTCTTCCATTATTGAATATAGTTCCCTGTGCTATACAGTAGGGCCCTGTTGTTTATCTATCCTGTATGCAATCATCAGAAAGTTGAAAGGGACAGCAGTGACCTGACCAGCATTGCCACGGTCAGTGGAAGCCTTGTCTGGGTGGCGAGCTCGTGGAGAAACGGAAGATAGTCACCGCACAGCCCTGTTCTCTATACATCCCCATCCTTTCAGTCTGGGCGGGAATGCCCTGTTTTAGTGTAATGTTGATAACCCACAATATGAACCGCCTTTAGAGCCCCCAAGTTCATGACATAAAATGATATTCAGTAACTGTGTATTAGCTATATAATTTTCAGACATATGAATATATTTATACCATTCCACATCAGCTTAGTTTTTAAGATTTATTTCACTTATTTAGAAGTGTACATTATTACCTTCGGACTTCCTGATGGCTCAGCAGGTAAAGAATCTGCCTGCAGTGCAGAAGACACAGGAGACTCTCCAGGCTGGGAAGGTCCCCTGGAGGAGGAAATGGAAACCCACTCCAGTATTCTTTCCTGGAGAATCCCACGGACAGAGGAGCCTGGTGGGCTACAGTCCATGGGGTCATGGAGAGTCAGACATGACTGAGTGACTAAGCACTGTTGTATTACCTTTTCTTTTGAAAATGGGGAGAGGGGAAGGAAAAAGAGAAATTGGGCCAACGAAACAATTGCATGCATCCGTTGTTGCAATTTGCAATTTTTAATTTCTGAGTAGAAATGAAACCCTAATACAGTTGTTAACAGGTGTTTCAATCTGCCAACCACATAAAAACAGGCCATCTGTCACCTGGAATAGTCTGTTGTTATTCCTGTCTTTTTTCCTCTTGTTTTTGGCTGTGCTGAGTCTTTGTTGCTTTGGGTGGGTTTTCTTCAGCTGCAGCAGTGGAAGCTGCTCCTCAGTGTGGTGCATGGGCTTCTCATTGCAGTGGCTTCTCTTGTGTTGGGCACAGGCTCTAGGGGGTGTGAGCTTCAGTAGTTATAGTTTGTGGGCCCGGAGGTTGTGGCTCCCAGACTGTAGAGCTCGGGCTCAGTAGTTTTGGTGCGTGGGCTTAGGTGCTCCTTGGCATATGGAATCTTCCCAGACCAGGGATCGAACCTGTGTCCCCTGCATTGGGAGGCGAATTCTTATCCACTGTGCCACCAGGGAAGTTCTGTTACTATTTCTTAACTAAACTCTATCATTTCCAGTTTATTATTGTTGATAACAATGTTCCTGTTTCTTGACATTCAGGTATTTGATCAGCAGTGGAAAGGCAGCCTCTTCCAGCAGGTCCTGGCGGGGATTGGCCGTGGCCTGGAGGCACTGAGGACTCAGTCTGGGGAGGGGAGCCAGCCCTGGAAGGTGGTCAGGGCTTTGCAGGCCGCTCTCCTCCTCCTGAATGACAGCGTGGCAGCAGATGGCCCCGAAGGCAGCCACACACCTACCAGGATGTAAGGCACTTTTTCCTGTTTGGTTGTTGACGAGGTTTGACAACTCCAATTTTAAAGAGTGCATGACTCTTAGGATGCTTTCTCTGTAACCCCAGTTAGACAACAAAGGGCTAGTTAGCAGCTGCAAAGTGCGAGGCTTGTATTGTGGACCCTGGTAGGATTGTTTGCAGCAATCTGCGTGCCTGTACGCCAAGGAGGCCTGGCGTGCTGCGATTCATGGGGTCTCAAAGAGTCGGACACGGCTGAGTGACTGAACTGAACTGAACTGACATGCCTGTACAGGTTTAAAAACAACCAATGAGGGTACAATGTTTGAGGCGGTTTTCAGATTCTTGACCTTTAGGTCTTATGTCTCTGATATTTGTTTTAAAATGAACAAAAATATTTTAAAGGTCCTTTCCTGTAAGGAAGTACCTATTTCCTTATTTCTTTATAACTTTTTGTGTAGTTGAAATGTTTACGTGAGGTCCAGAAATATTTCAGAAGTAGGAAAGGTGGGTCACGTGTTTTCGTGTTTAAGATACTGAAACCAGCACTCACATGGAGGAGGGAGGAGTCTAGAGTGGCATGGGGTCTGTTTCTTCAGCAGAGGTGGCTGTTTGTAGTGATTTGATGAATCTTGTGTTGTTCGGTCGCTGAGTCACGTCTGACTCTTTGCGACCCCGTGGACTGCAGCACGTCAGGCTTCCTTGTTCTTTACCATCTCCTGGAGCTTGCTCAGACTTGTCCATTGAGTTGGTGATGCCATCCAACTATTAAACTCCTAAAGTTAGGGCTTTCCTTTGAATAGAACAAAACTTGAGTGGTTGCCCAGGGCATGTGGGTGCTGTGGTGAGGCTTCCCACAGGAGGGAGGGGCAGGCACCACAGGAGGGGTGAGGGGTCAGCCAGCCGCAGACACTTGCCCGATTAGCTGGAGAAATCATGAGACACATGGTCCTGTCTCATGAGAGCTTCACATACAGAACACGAACGAGGGCATTAAAACCTTCCCTGCTTGGCTGTCTACTTTAAAGCTGTTAAAAATAGCACCTCTGTTACTTAATGCACATCAGTAGAGACACTGCAGTGGGTCATCTTAACAATCCTGCCAACTTCCAGTGTGTCCTGGCACTTCTGCCCAGGGTCCTGCCTGGATTGTGATGGACCACACTGTTGGGGGCCCCAGGAGCCCTGCCCCCGCTCTTGGCTTCTCAGGGATTCGGGGCATCAGTGACCACATCGTGCTCTGAGCCCACTGACCAGGCATCCTCCCGAGTGACCCAGAGTTGGAGGAATGCGACTTGCCCGCGGTCATCCTGTCAGGCCCTGTTATGGAAGCCACCTAACAGGGTGCAGGGGTCTGGTTGGAGCTGGGCAGCCTGGACTCCACCACACACCATCTGGACATTGAAACACTCTTAAAATACACTTCTGTGCAAAACTTTTTCTAATAACTCAGGTTTCATGCAAATGTCTTTAAATCTCACCTGGAATTTTATCCTAATCCTTGTCTCTTCTACCCACTACTCAGAATAAACTTTTCTGTTTTGGGGTAAAGAGAGTATTTAATCCATGTTCAGCCTAAAAGAATCTCCAAATTGGAGGATTCAGGGGATACGATCTGTCAGGAACTTGGTTATCTGTGTCTGTGGGGACGTGAAATCCTGAAGCTGTGGGGGATTCTCCTGGGAGCGGGATTTTATTTCCCAAGGAGGCCCGTGAACTGCTTTCCATCGAGTTTCATTTGTATATTTCCGCCCTCAGATTACTGTATATGCAGAGACTGCAGCGCGTCCTCCGGAAGCTGCCCCTGGGGCCGGCCCTGACGAGACTGCTCCAGCTAGATGGGGCTCTCAGGAACGCAGGGGCCCAGGATCTACACCTCGTCCGAGGTAACTAGTGCCAGGCTTATTTGTCCACACTGCGCATCAGGGCAAGTGTGAGCGCAGGGAGGGCAGACTCCAAGCCGCCAGACACCTGTCGGGTTTGCAGGTGAGGTGCAGGCGTGGAGTACATACTGCCCGAGGTGCTTCAGACCTGGCACGTCCAGGCTGAATAAATAGCTTGTCGCCTTGGAGGTCACACCCTGCTGCTCCCTGTCAGCCTCCCTGGGGCCTGGACGGGCTCCTTCCTGGGACCAGGTCTGCTGTCCCATCCACTCCCATCCCCGGTGCTTGGGCGGGACTGATGCTCGCACCCCTCCTCTGTTCCCTCCCCACGGCCCTGGCATCCCCCTGGGCTGAAGGCCTTGTCCCCCTCGTCTGCCCAGCACTGTTCCCTGACTGAGACCATGACTGTGGTCCCAGGAGGCGGCCGTGTGCACTGGGCAGTCAGGGTTCTGTCCCTTCTCATGGTGGAGGGGGAGCGAGGTGGCTGACGGAACCTCCCCTAGTGAGTCTTCAGAAAGAGGAGCCAGGATCGTGGTGACTTTCTCAGCTCCCTCCTCAGGGAGACAGGAATGTCTGACCGCAAGTCTGGGTGCTGACACGCCTGCTTCCAGGGTTCAGTCTGTTATTTGACAGCCACATGTTGAGTCAGGCACGGAACAACCTGAGGGGCTGAACAGTAACCCGTCTTTCTGTCCTTCAGAAATCCTCATTTGCCTCGAGGCTTCTGCCAACAACTCTAGATCCCATGGACCTGGCCAATCGAAACTGGAAAAGGACATGCTTTTTAAGGAGTTAAAGCAGGTAAAACAGCAAAGAATCATAAATAAACAACTTGGCTAGAACACTCGAGAAAATCAAGTGGCATTTCCTTTTGTCCTGCTTTTCTAGCAAAGTAAAGAGAACAGTAGGCAGTTTTTATGCCTTTTTTTGGCCATATTGTGTGGTATGTGGAACTTCCCCAACCAGGGATGGAGCCCGTGTCCCCTGCACTGGCAGGCGGATTCTTATCACTGCACCACCAGGGAAGTCCCAGTAGGCAATTTTAGAGGAACTTTGTTTTCTCTTGTAAGTCTGGCTCCTGTTCGTGGCCTCTGGCTCAGAAACTGTCTCACGTTGCTCTCCCTGCCTCTGTTTGTCTTAGTTGCTGATGAATAAGAATGCCACTTCTCTCTGCCTTGGTGGGTGCTTGTTGGAGACGGGAGTTCCCCTGCGTCCCAGAGTGGCTGGCGTCCAGGAGGCCCTCGGGGGACTGACCTGTGGTCCTCTCCCCTCCAGCGAGGCCAACGCTTTACACAAGCTGCTTGGGTCCGTGCAGGACTCTGTGAGTACCCACCATCTGGCCTCTTCCGGGCCTTGGGAGCTCATTCCTGAGGTAGATTCACTGAAGATATCCATCCTGGAGCTGTGGTTTTATGAGGCAGCTGCTGATGTCGTCGAGCCCCAGCTTCCCCGGGACCCCAGACCTTGTCTGGCCGCCTTAGGAGGTTGTGTGCCCCACCTGGCCAAAATCTACTTGATGTTGAACGGATCTCCCCAAGAGCACCCAGGACTGTCCCCAGGTCACATCTGCTTCCCTGTATCCGGCTCCACTTCCAGGTGCAAATGCCACAGCGGGTGGAGCCGTGTCCTGAGGTCAGTCAGCGGTGGTCCGAGTTATAGCTCCAGTGGCCAGAGCTTGGTGGGCATGTGCTCTCCCTACGTCGTGCCCAGGACCTGGGGCTGCCTTCCCCCAGTATCTAAGTGTGCAAAGTGTGCAGCATTAGTGAAAAGGACCGTGTCAAGTCCAGCCCACGTTTTTCCTACTGAACACTGTTGTGTCTGCCCAGTCATGTCCAATTCTTTGTGACCCCATGAACTGTAGCCCGCCAGGCTCCTCTGTCCATAGGATTCTCCAGGCAAAAATACTGGAGTGAGCTGCCATTCCGTTTTCTCCAGGTTATCTTCCCGACCCAGGGATCAAACCTGGGTCTCCCGCATTGCAGGCAAATTCTTTACCTTCTGAGCCACAAGGGAAGCCCTACTGAACACTGGAAGTTATATGAACGTTCATCCTTTTTATTGATAGTTCATCTCACTTTCAGTATTTCCTGTTTCACGTTTATCTTCTTTCATATAAACCATGGAATAAAATCGGTGAAAAGATGAAACTAGTGAACTGTAGTAGTAGCAGTAGTGTAGTTGCTCAGTCGTGTCCAACTTTTTGTGACCCTGTGGACTGTAGCCCACCAGGCTCCTCTGTCTATGGGATTCTCTAGGCAAGAATACTGGAGTGGGTAGCCGTCCCCTTCTCCAGGGGATCGTCCCAACTCAGGGATTGAAGCTGGGTCTCCCCCATTGCAGGCAGATTCTTTACTGTCTGAGCCACCAGGGTAGCGTGTCAGTCCAGTTGGTGTTTTCTCCACACCTGCTCTGTGAGGGATTGTGGGTGGAGGGGTGCACGCCGGCCTGACTGAGGAGGGCGGGGGGCAGCCTGGGTCCCTGGTGGGGCGCATCCTCCCGGATGAGTGTATGAGCTCGTAAGGAGGCTGGGGACTGGAAGCAAGGAGAACTTGGGGAGAGTGCTGGCCAGAGGCAAGGTGTGTGCAGGCACAGAAGCCATCGCCTGTTGGCACAGCCGTTTTCCTGCTCTCAGTTTGTAAACTCTTTCCCATATCTGTAAGGCCTATGTCATGTCGCCCATGGGCTTCCCAGGTGGCTCAGTGGTAAGGAACCTGCCTGCCAATACAGGGGACTCAGATTCCATCCCTGGGTCAGGAAGATCCCCCAGAGAAGGGAATGGCTACCCACTCCAGTATTCTTACCTGGAGAATTCTGTGGATGGAGGAGCCTGGCAGGCATGGAGTTGCAAAGAGTCAGACACGACTAAGCACACAGCACACTTGGAGCCAATAGAGCCGGCATCTGCTGGTGTTGTGAGGTCGTTATGTTCATATATTTATGTACATGTGATAGCCTTTCTGATGGGGCTTAGGCTATGTGTCACTAACGAACCCCTAGAGTGTAGCAGGTGGTTCTGATGGTCCCACCAGATGCCTCTCTTTTAGCTGCGGGAGCCTGGGGGTAGTTGCAACTGGGTTGGGGCGGCTGTCTCCTCCAAGTGCCAGGGTCCCTCTGCTCCTTGTGGCCTCTTCATGTGGCCCCCAGCAGGGCAGCCACACTTCTCCTGTGGCAGCCTGGGATCCCAGGCAAGAGAGTGGGGCTGGGAGCCGATGTCCTCAGAAAGGGTGGGGCCGGAAGGGCCGTGTCCTTCTGCTCTGTGCTGGTTAAACGTGGGTCCCAGCCTGGCCTCGATGAGCTGCAGGGACCGGTTACAGGGCTGTGATGCTTGGAAGTCTGCTCCACTGGGATCATGTGGGCAACAAGCCAGTATAGACGGGCTTGAAGAGTAGGTGCTCTCTGGTTGATGTCTGCCTGCAGCTGAATTTGGGGTTTGTTCAAGTGAACAGACACACAAGTCCAGGACTTGGTGGTCCCAACCCTACGTGGTGCAGTTCAAAGGGACCCGCTGCTGAGTGAGAACAGGGCAAGGCTGCATCACAATTGCCCACAGTTTAATCACTTTATGGACCACAAGCCATGCTGTATCTGCCTTTTCAGAGTCATCTTTTGCAAGCAGTCATTACTGGGCACACAAGTATGCCAGTTTCAATACCAGAAGATGCCCCGGACTGGCAGGACCTAGGGGCACAGCTGCAGGAAGCGAGCCTGCCCTGCACTCGGCTCCTGCGGCTACTGAGAGCTGATGTCTCCGCTGCTGACTGTGCGGACCAGCTTTTCTCCACAGTGTAAGTAGTAGCTGTTAGGTGGAAAACATCTGCACTATCGGAAACCGAAGGGATTCCTGTGGCTTCCTTCTATATGAGCGATAGGTCAGCATGGCATATTCTACTTATAAATAGTCACTTAATTTTTTTTTTCTATTTTAAAAATATTAGCCTGTTTGGTACTATTGGAAAGCATCTACAGGGTATAAAATAGTAAACAGTCCCTTTTAACCATTGGCTTAATCTTTCACAGGAAATCTAGAACCCTCATTTAGTCCAAGGAGCTTTATTTAAGAAAAAAAATATATATATATATTTTTGGCAGCTTTGGGTTTTAGTTGAGGTGAGAGGGCTTAAGGTTGCCTTGGGGCATGTAGGATCTTAGCTCCCAGACCAGGGTTTAAACCTACATCCCCTGCACTGGCAGGCAGATTCGTAACCACTAGCCCACCAGGGAGGTTCCCCAAGGTGCTTGTTTACCAGGTCACCCAGGATGCTTGAGTGAATCGCCAGCAAGTGGCTTTCAAAGGAGCTGTGCTTTTCCAGAAAATCCGCCTTGCTTTTATTTTCTCAAACCATGGATTGTACGTGTAATGAATTTCCATTCTCCTCAGCTGCTAGGATGTTCAAAGTCGAATATGTCAAATGGGAAATGTGTTTTTTGTAACTCAGAACTCGCTTCATATCGTATCCTTTAATTTCCCACTTTCTCCTCTCTTGGCTTGTTGTCTTATGTTTTATGTATTTCCATAAAATAATTTTTCCTCATTTTGCAAATCAGGATCGGAATGTTCATAAATAAGAAAACGATTTCAAATGTTCTAATGTCCTGTACAATCGGACTGTCAGACATTCGTATATATTTGTACTTAGATGAGTTTGTGATAAGACCTTCTGGAAAATCATTATTAAAAGTTGTTTTTTCTGGATTGGTTTTAATTGCAGGATGTTTGATACACTTGAGAAAGCACAATCATTCCTGGAACACACACACTTTTGGAAAGCCTTTATGGGGTTTATCAGGAAGACTTGCGAAGTGGCTCGATATGTGAATAAGCAGGAGGGTATCCAGAACAGTTCACTGGGTAAGTCGGTGCTCTGGACTCCAGCCATGTGGGTGTTTTCCCCATTTGCTGTGGCAGCACAGCTTCCTCAGAGACAAGCAGTCCCTCCGAGGGGAGGGGGCTGACAGCGGGGGCTTGCCAGCACAGGCACACTGAGCTTTCCCGTTTACTCTATCAGTGGTAACAAGACTGACCACAGGTCCCAGCACAGTGACTACTTCCACTTTAAACTGGCCCAGTTTGGCCCATAAATACTTATCTGTACAGACTCATCGTAACCCAGCCTTTGAAAGTCCAGATGCTCTGTGTGCGGTACCACCTCCCTTGGCAGTGTGCCTGCCCCAAGTACCCGTGGCAAGTAGATTCCCCTCTCTCCTTACCAGTGTCAGAGCCAAAAGCCCCTTAAAATATGAACTTTACAACTTACAACTACAGAACTCACAGAGAATCATACTGGTCTCCGAGAAGCTGTGCTTTTAGAGAAGATGCTGGCAGGGATACACCTCCATCTCTGCGTCAGCTTCTTCTGGGTCTAGAGCTGGGGGTGTGCTTCCATCTACCTTGGGAACCACGTGCCTGGTTCTCCTGTGTTACATAGGCTCTGGTCCCATGCGGTCATCAGCATCTCCTTGGAGCCCCTGTGTCTTGAGCTTGGGGATTGGGGCCTGGGGATGACAGTTTCCTGTTCCTTTTCTGTGGCCGTGTCCATCTAACACTCCTTCCTTCCTCCTCAAACTGATCCGAGGGGCTGCTAGAGACCCCATGTCTTTGGTTCTTGGTATCAGACTCATCAGCTGTGAGAGGGGTCCCTGCATTCACTGTTGTTACTCTCCAGGCTATGTACCCCATATACAGAGCTGGGTCCACGTGGCTTCTCCAGTGGGATGGCCGTGTTCTTCTGTGTTGGGTGCTCATCCTACATGTTGGGTTTCCCTGGTGGCTCAGTGTAAAGAATCTGCCTGCCAATGCAGGAGACAAGGGTTCAATCCCTGGGTCAGGAAGATCCCCTGGAGAAGGAAATGGCAACCCTCTTCAGTATTCTTGCCTGGGAAGCATTCTTGCCTGGCAGGCTACAGTCCATGGGGTCACAGAGTCAGACATGACTTAGCGACTAAAAAACAACAACCTACATGTTAACTTCCTGCTTCAACACCTTGTCCTCCTTTTCATCGCATATTTCTGTACAGTTCTACCATTTCCAGAAACACGGGCTACAAACATACTCACCATGAGCCAGAGGCCCAGGTTCAGAAGTCTCTAGTATTGATAATCACACACAATCCTCATGGCAACCTATGAGTTGGGTATAACTTCATTCCAGAGCTCATGCAGATTACATCCTGCCGGAGTCCAGCTCCAGCAGCCAGGGAATCAGCCTGAAGGGATGAGCGGTGTAGGCGAGTAACGATGCAGCCTCTCATTCAGCTTTCTTGGACTGCATGTTTATTTCAAGCTTTAGGTTCTCTTTTATACTTTGACAAAAGCATTAGGTCAGAGGTTTGACATTTTCAATTTCCCCTCACCCAGATTTATTGTCTCCATAAATCACTGTTGCCCTTCAAGCAGAGTTTCTGCTTCAGGGGTTGTCTCAGAATTGTGTTTGCTTTAACTTGTGATTACATTTCAACTCGTGCTTATATCTGGGCTGCATACCACAAACCTCAGTTTATTTCTTATCTTTGTAAATCCTGTTTGCCCCTAGTATCCTGGTCTCACTATCTCCTAAAAAGGCTTCTAGCTATTAATATCTCTAAAATTCCTAATCTCTATAAGCTGTAGTAAAATATGCTAACATTATAACATTCCTTAAATCTTTAGCTTCTAACTATTTCTAATTATTCCTAAGCCCTAAATTCAGCAAGCTCCTTTGCTATAAACATTTCCTTCACAAATAAGTTTCAGATAACAATCCTTCCCATGGCCTCAAGCTGTGGCCTACGTGCTCATCCTGGAACACTCTTTTGTAAAGATCCTTGAACAAATGTCAATGATTAACTTTATGAATTATTCTCTGAGCACAACTGCAGAAGGCTTTGTGCCTTCTCATGTCCTCTCAAGAATAATAAGCACCTTAATATTCTTTTCAGTCAACTCAGCCGAGGAAAGGAAAAAACAAGTCAGAATCACAAGATCTAGGTCCTTCATCCTGGGTCCATGCCTGCGGGACAAGGAGAGGGAGTTGGGGCCGTGCCTCCATTTTGTCAGTAATGGCTAACACGGCTCCCGACAACATCCCTGGAGGACGTCACAAAACTACTAAGTGTCAAATCCAGAAATCCTCACTGTGGTGCCTGCAAGCTTGACCAGTCGCTTCCCTTTGGAGGGATCCTTGCAGGAGCTTAACTCTGCCTAAACATGCTCCATTGCAGAAATACAGCCTCTTCTGACAAAGAACTAAGTTTTGTTGGTTTCTGCTGTATGTTTTTTTCCTATTACGCTAATCTTTTTTTTTTTTTTTGGTCTTTATTTCCTTCCTTCTAGTAAATTTAGTTTGATGTTCTTTTTCTAGATTTTTGATTCTCAGATTTTCTTTTCTAATATATGCTTTTAGGACTATACATTTTCCCCTCTGCAAAGTTCTGCATATATTCCATACATGTTGATACATCATGTTTTACATCAGACCTGCAAATCTTTCTGTATTGAACACACTCAGATTTTAAGGCTTTGGGTAGTGAATGTATTGTCAGGCAGTTTTGATGGTCACATGGAAACATTATTTGATTAATAATGGTCAAGGGAAGTTAGTGGCTCTGGGCCCTTTCCTGACTGTGTTGGATGAGTTACACACTCCTGATTCACATATATCTTTGCTATTCAAAGTGTGGTCCCTGGGTCAGTGGCATCAGCACCGTCTGAGAGCCCATGTCAGATGTACTGAATCAGAGTGTGAATGTCAAGACAACATAGTACTAGGACAAAGCCTATTGGTCAGCGTTCATCTTTAGGTTACACATTCCATATTTTCCTTCCTCCAGTAGGAAACAAAACCAACTGCACGTGATAAGAATTTGTTATTTATCTATAATGGTTCAGTTCAGTTCAGTCATTCACTCGTGTCTGACTCTTTGTGACCCCATGAACTGCAGCACGCCAGGCCTCCCTGTCCATCACCAACTCCCGGAGCCCACCTGAACCCATGTCCATTGAGTCAGTGTTGCCATCCAACCATCTCATCCTCTGTCATCCCCTTCTCCTCATGCCCCCAGTCTTTCCCAGCATCAGGGTCTTCTCAAATGAGTCAGCTCTTTCCATCAGGTGGCCAAAGTATTGGAGTTTCAGCTATAATAGAGATACTAACTAAGTGTTCTAATAACTGGATTCTGTTGTAAGCATTTAAACTGTGCAGTGCAGGCAGTTTTGCAGGCAGATGGAGTTGGGAGCAAACCCTGTTTGTGATACAGACTTTACTGAGTGAGTTATTGGCCTCCCATTGCAATCAGTTTTCTCCTTGGTGACATAGAAATTATACGGTCTACTTTACTGGGTCCTTATGAGGATTAAGCAAGCTAATGTACATAAAATGCCTAGTGCAGTACTGTTAGGCAGTTGCCATAGATGCTAGTTCCTTCTTCTCCGCACAGAAATGATGCCAGAGTAGTACTGTACCACAAACAGTGGCCACGGAATTCACTTTACTGGATCCTATTTTTATTTTTGTTTAAAAAAGTTATACCATACAGACTGGTTTTTCTGGTAGCATTTGCTTTAAAAAAATCTGATATTAATCATACACACCTGTGCTCTTTTTCGAGATGGTTACCATCTTTTTCCCTGTCTTAAACACTTATGAAATTATATACACATAAGCCAATCAATTGCAGTGGGAACTCAGTGAAGCATAAAAACTGCAAGTTTTACGTAATTTTTCCTCTGAAATAGGTGCTAGAGAGATTTAATTACTTGCCTTAAATGAGAAGGATTTCTTTTTAAAAATTAGCTTTATTGAAATATAATTGCTATGTATAACAGATCACATGTGTTTAGATCATGGCATCTGGTCCCATCACTTCATGGGAAATAGATGGGGAAACAGTGGAAATACTGTCAGACTATTTTTTTGGGCTCCAACATCACTGCAGATGGTGACTGCAGCCATGAAATTAAAAGACGCTTACTCCTTGGAAGGAAAGTTATGACCAACTTAGATAGCATTTCAAAAGCAGAGACATTACTTTGCCAACAAAGGTCTGTCTAGTCAAGGCTATAATTTTTCCAGTGGTCATATATGGATGTGAGAGTTGAACTGTGAAGAAAGCTGAGCGCCGAAGAATTGATGCTTTTGAGCTGTGGTGTTGGAGAAAACTCTTGAGAGTCCCTTGGACTGCAGGGAGATCCAACCAGTCCATTCTAAAGGAGATCAGTCCTAAAGGTGTTCATTGGAAGGACTGATGCTAAAGCTGAAACTCCAATACTTTGGCCACCTCATGTGAAGAGTTGACTCATTGGAAAAGACTCTGATGCTGGGACGGATTGGGGGCAGGAGGAAAAGGGGACGACAGAGGACGAGATGGCTGGGTGGCATCACCGACTCAATGGACATGAGTTTGAGTGAACTCTGGGAGTTGGTGATGGACAGAGAGACCTGGCGTTCTGCGATTCATGGGGTCACAAAGAGTCGGACACGACTGAGTGACTGAACTGAACTGAATAACAGATCTCACGTGTTTAGATATACTATTTATTGGGTCCTGACATGTGTGTGTGTATCCATGAAACTATCATTATAGTTAAGACAGGGTTTTGCCCACCTCTTCCCAGTGTTAATTCCAGCCCCGACTCCTGTCCCCAGGCAACCACTGGTCTGCCCTTGGTTGCCATCAACTAGTTTTTTCCTTTTCTAGAAATATATATAAATGGAATTATATAGCGTGTTCTCTGACATCTTTTACTTACTGTCATTAATTAGAACTAATTAGCTTCGGCTTCATTCATGAGGTGGTACGCGTACTCTTGACTGCTGAGTGTGGATACATCACAGATTGTTTATCCATTCACATGACTTACAATTTGGTTCCTGTTTTGGGCTACTGAAAATAAAGTTTTTTTTATGGAAATATGCTTTTTTTCCCTCTAGAAGTAAAATGGCTGGATTATATGGTACGTGCATGCCTAACTTTTTAGGAAAATGACAAACTGTTTTTCAAGGTTGTACATTTTGCAGTTTCAACCAGCACCTTTTCTACCAGAGAGCTCTGATCCTGCCACATCCTCAGCAGCACTTGGTGTGGTCAGTGTAGAAACTTATAGCCATTCCAGTAGGTGTGGTTTCTCATTATGGATTTCATTCGCATCTGTGACTAGTGATTTGAACAGCTATCTTGACGTGTGCTTACGTATCCTCTGTGCATCATTAGTCATGAATTGTCTATTCAGATCATTTCCCCAGTTTTAAAATTAGTCTGTATGTTTCTTTATTGTTGAGTCTGAAATTTCCTTGTAAAGGTAAGATATAGAAGCCTTTTAGCACATATGTCCATTGCTAATATTTTCTCCTACTCTCAAGCCTGTCTTTCCACTTTTCTCAACAGTGTCATCCAGGAGCAAAAGGTTTGATTTTGATCAAGTTCTTCTTATCTTTTTCTTTTTTCCCCAGTGGATCATGGTTTTGGTATTGTAGCTGAGAAGTTTGCTAGCTCTCGAGGTCACAGAGATTTTTGAGCTATGTTTTCCTCTAGAAGGTTAATAGCCTTAGGTTTTAAACAAGGTCTATGGTGCATTCTGAGTTAATTTTTAAACATGATGTAGGTGTATATCAGATTTTATTATTTTTTGCACATGGAGATCCAATTGCTCCAGAAAAATTTATTGTGACAATTCTTCTCTCTCCACTGACTACATTTGCACTGTTGTTAAATACACTGTGCAAATTCATGGGTCTTTCTCTGCACTGTTTCATCTGTTCCAGTCATCTCTGCACCAGTATCACCTGATCTTGATTATTATAGTTTAATGGTAAATCCTAAAGTCAAGTGAAATCTTTCCAACTGCGTTTTCTTAAAAAAAAGTTTTTAGCTATTCCAAGTCATTTGCAATTTCCAATCTGAATGCTTGTCAGATTCTCAAAATCCTGCTAGAACTTTTTAATTGGATTGAATTGAATCTATCAGTAAATTTAAGGGAGAATGATATTTTTCTGGTAATAATGAGTCTCCTGACTCATGAACATAGAGTATCTCTCTGTTTATTTGTGTCTACTTTACTTTCTCTTAACAACTTGTAGTTTTTCATTGTAGTTGTCTTAATGTTTTTATGCTATTGAAATGCTAATGAAATATATATATAATGTTAAACCAACTTTGTATAAATGGGACAAATCCCAACTGGTAAGGTGTAAACCTTTTTTGTATATTATTGAATTCAATGTGCTAAAATTTTATTTAACACTTTACATTTGTGCTATGATAGATATTAGACTGTAGCTTTGCTTTCTTTTAATATCTTTATCTTATTGTGTTATCAGAGTGATCCTGGCCTCATGAGTTGAAAAGTGTTTTCCCCTTTTTAGTTTTTTGTAAGAGTTTGTGTATTTTTTCTCCCTTAAACATTTGGTATATTTCACTAGTGAAGCCATCTGGGCCTTTTGTTTTCTTTGCAGGAAGATTTTAAACTACAAATTCAATTTATTTAATAGCTAAAGGCCATTCAGATGGTCTATTTCTTCTTGCATGGGCTTTGGTAGATTGTATCTTTAAGGAATTTTTCTCTTTCATCTAAAATGTCTAATTTAGTGTTTTTCATAATATAGCTGACCTTTGAACATCATGGGTTTGTACTGCACTGGTTCACTTGTGCGTGGATGTTTTTCAGTAGAAAATGCTACAGTGCTGTGTGAGCCGCAGTGGGTTGAATCTGCAGATATGGGGGATGCGATCTGGAGGGCTAACTACACATGATACATGGGTTTTCCACCTTGTGGAGGGAACCCTGATTCCCATGTTGCTCTCTGAATGTTAGAGAATCTGTAAACTCTTTGCCTCTCTCACACCCCTTCTCAGTAACGTTGCCTTTCTTTTTGCTTGACCCTCTGTCAGAGGTTTGTCAGTGTTACTGATCTCAAACAAGAAGCCTTTGGTTTTGTTCATTTTCTGTTCATTGTTTTTCTTTTTCCTATTTTCTCGGTTCCCACCTTGATCTTTAAGATTTTCTTTTTTTCTACTTACTGCAGGTTTAAATGACTCTTTATTTCTCTTTTCTTAACTTGGAAACTGAGATCTTTATTTTTTTCCAATACAGAAACTTAATGGTATAAATGTCTTCTTAAGTACATTTTCTTAGATGGCATCTCACAAATATTAGTATACTGTACTTTCATTTTCATAAAATTTTAAAGTGCTTTTTAATTTACCTTTTGATTTCTTTTTGGCCTGTAAGCTGTTTTCCAGGTATATTTATGTCATTGATTTCTTTTTTTTTAAATTATGGAAGTATGATAACACATTTATAGGAAACTTGGAAAATACAGAACAAAGTTTCACTATATTACAATTATCTTTTCAGTAGATAAATTAAGACTTTAGTTGAAGTTTCAATATCAAACTCTCAGAAATTAATAGGCTGAATAGACAGAAAAGTAGAAGGATATTGTAGACCTGAAAAGCTCTATGAACCAATTCAACAAAAGTAAGATTTATACAATTTTCAACACAACAGTAGGATATAAATTCTATTCAATTTCTCAGACTATAAAGTAGGAGATACTGGAATTGATAGGGACATAAAACAAGGTGCAAAAATTCATAGTCTAAAGGTATTGAGATCATATAGAGTCTATTCTCTTATCACTGTGGAATTATGCTAGAAATCTATATCAAACCTCAATAAAGTTAAAAAACTGAAAATATACAGAAGGTGATTGCAGAGAAAAATGCATTTAAGTGAGAAATTATTATCAAAATGAGAAATTAATATCAAAGATTATGTTTATTGATATATAATTATGTCATTGATATATAATTTAGTTAATCAATGAACATTCTTTGTATGACTCTAATCTTATTAAATTTATTGAGATTATTTTTTATAGTCTAGAATATGCATGATCTTATAAAATATCCCATTGCTTTTGGAAAGAATATGTACAATGTTGTTGTCACGTGGGGCATTCTTTAAGCACCAGTTAGATCATGTTATCTGATAGTATTGTAGAAATCTGTATCCTGATATTTGTCTTCGTCTTCTATCAATTATTTGGAGAGAGCTATTGAAATTTCCAACTATAATTGTGGCTTTGTCTATTTATCCTGTATTTCATCAGTTTTTGTGTCATATGGTTTGAGGCTCTGTTATAATGTGCATAAAGATTTAGAATTGTTATGTCTTCCTGATTAATTGTTGCTTTTATGGTTATGGAATAACAATGATACTATCATCTGACATCTACTTCATCTGAAAGCTTCCTTTTGAAAATGTAGGGTGATATGTCTTTTTCATCTTTTTACTTTTAAGTTTTTATGTCTTTTATTTCAAGTACATTTTGTACATGCAACATATAATTAGTTCTAGTTTTGTCTGACCTGACAAATTTTGCCCTTTAATTGGGGTTTTTAAGCTAAGTATTATAAACTGTTTTATGTGATGAGTCCTCTTATCTACTAATTCTACTTGAATTCTGTCAGTTCTGGCTAAGTTTTGATTAATCAATTTTTCTCCTAGTTATGGGTCACCTTTTCCTGCTTTTCTGCATGCCTTGTAATTTTTGACTGAACGCTAAATATTATGAATTTAACCTTGTTTTGTGCTTGTTATTTTGTTTTCCTTTTATTGAAAACATTGCTTGAAATAGTTTGATCCTTTAGGGTCTTACTTTTAAGATTTGTTGGGCAGGGCTGGAGCAGTGCTTAGAGAGGTTGTAAATATCCCATTACTAAGTCACGACCTTTTTTTTTTTTGCATCTTACCCTCAATGTCTAACACATCATGGATCACTCCAGTCTGATTAATGGGTTCAAAGTTTTTTCCTGGTCCTGTGTGATCACTGGCCAGTGAATTGTTCATTTATTTATTGGCTGTGCTGGGTCTTTGTGGCTTCATGTGGGGGTTCTTGCTGGTTTTGGTGTGTGGGCTTTTCACTGTGGTGGCCTCTCTTATTGCAGAACACAGGCTCAGTACTTCTGGCACAGTGGCTCCTTAGCATGTGGAACCTTCCCGGACTAGGGATCAAATCCGTGTCCCCTGCATTGGCAGGTGGATTTTTCTTTTAATTAATTTTTTTAATTGAAGGATAATTGCTTCACAGTATTTTGTTGGTTTCTGCCATACATCAACATGAATCAGCTGCAGGTATACGTATGTCCCCTCTCTCTGGAATCTCCCTCCCACCTCCCTCCCCATCCCACCCCTCCAGGCTGTCACAGAGCCCCGATTTGAGTTCCCTGAGTCACACAGCAAATTCCCACTGGCTGTCTATTTTACACATGGTAGTGTATATGTTTCCCTGCTACTCTCTTCATCCTCCCACTCTGTTCTTCCCTTGCACCCCTGTGTCCACACGTCTGTTCTCTGTGTCTGGAGGCAGATTCTTAACCACTGGACCACCGGGGAAGTTCCTAAATCTTTAATTTTGGTGTGGGTCTTTCCCTGGTCTCAGGGAGCCCCTTCTCGTGCACGGATCAATTTGTCCTCAGCTGTGTACTTGGAGAGGGCAGATGGCAGAAAACTCGCTTCCTTAGTTCTGCTCCCCTGTCCTGTAAATTCTGCTATCTCTTGGACCCTAAACTTTTTCCCCTGAACTCAGCACGCCCACCAGGCCCCAGCTCTGTTCCTGCTGTCTGAGTCACAGCCTGGAAGGTCTCACCTTGCTTATTTTCTGTGGTTTGTGGGTCTCTGTCCTACATTGCTTGATGGCCAATGGTACCTCATCTTGGCCGCAAGTGGAAGACAAATGAGAAGGACTTCTAATCCTCTTTTGTTATACTTTCAACCATGTTAACTGAGATACTGTAGCATTTTTCACTTTACTAGACTTGACCTTTTACCCAATTTGAAATCAATATATGAAATGCCTTTCTATTTAGGTTTCTCTGAGGAATCTCCTTGTTATAAAGAAAACATGGATTGGAAAAGCATCAGTGATAATTATTTTGCATTTTTGAATAACTTGTTCAGGACTCCAACAGCTTCCATGTCCAGGTGAGTTTTCAGAATTCAACTTCTAGGTCTTGACTTAACTATTATTTGAAATAAACAAAACGCTTGCTTTAAAACATGAGATCCTGATTTAGCTGTTGATAGTCTTTCATATGTATTCAATTCTCAGTAAATATTTGTATAATAGAATATATAACTCATGTTTCCATGGATTTTGAAAGGAAACAAATTAGAGGAATAAGATTTCCATTTGATAATGTAGTTTATTATAAAATCCCCCCACTACAAAAAAATCATTCTTTGAAAAATAGTCTTATCTATTTACTTAGAGTTTACACTGGGGGTCAATGATTTAAGAGTCTGAAGTTCTGGAGACTTTTGGGAGAGAAGTGATCTTTGGACCAAATCTGCCAGATTATATACTGCTATACTGTTTCAGTGCATGTACTGAAATGGACATTTTAATATATAATCATGGATACTGTGTATAGTTTAAAAGCACACGTTATTGTCTGTGGGGTGTGTTGGGACATGATGTGACAGAAGCTTTGCCTTAGAGTAGTAGTTCTCAAACTTGGAAATGGATAAAATTTATCTGTAAAGTTTGCTGAAAATACAAGTGCTTGAACTTTGCCCCAGACATGCTAAATCTTGCTTATGTGTGGGACTCAGATTTCTGTAGATAGGAAGAATTCTATAGGTGGCTCTGGTATAGGTCAAAGTTTAAGAAGCATCCCATAACAAGTATCCATCACTGGGATCCATCACTCCTGGGAAGCTTTTTTTTTTTTTAATTAATTCTTTTATTGAGGGATAATTGCTTTACAGCATTTTGTTCTTTTCTGTCAAATCTCAACATGAATCAGCCATAGGTATACATATATCCCCTCCCTTTTGAACCTCCCTCCCATCTCCCACCCCATCCCACCCCTCTAGGTTGATACAGAGCCCCTGTTTGAGTTTCCTGAGCTATACAGCAAATTCCCATTGGCTATCTATTTTACAGATGGTAATGTAAATTTCCATGTTCTATCAAGTATTTAGAGAAGAGCTAATGCCTATCCTTCTAAAACTCTTTCAAAAAATTGTAGTGGAAGGAGCACTTCCAAACTCATTCTACGAGGCCATCATCACTCTGATTCCAAAACCAGAGAAAGACAACACAAAAAAGAAAACTACAGGCCAATATCACTGATAAACATAGACGGAAAAATCCTGGGAAGCTTTTTAAGCTTAGCTATTAGTGGGCACAGGAGGAATAGCAGGGGACGGACCCTCTGGAGAATCAGCCCTTTGCTCACTTGAGTTAGGTTTATAATACCTCACTTTCCTGAAGATCTTAACTACTTAATAACACAGAAAGCCAGCAATGAAACTAGTCTAGATGCTCCAAGAGCATGTTTTAATTTTATATTTGTAGATCCGTAGCAGCTGGCACAGTGTCTTTAATGATAGTAGTAGCAGTGTTAGTTGCTCAGTTGTGTCTGACTGTGACCCCATGGACCGTAGCCCACCAGGCTTCTCTGTCCATGAAATTCTGTAGGCAAGAATACTGGAGTGGGTGACCATTCCCTTCTCCAGGGGATCTTCCTGACCCAGGGATTGAACCCAAGTTTCCTGCATTGCAGGCAGATTCTTTACCATCTGAGTCACCACGGGAGCCCATCTTTCATGACAGGGGCTAGGTACCTAGGTGTTGACTTAATGAATGGATGAAGAAGAATGGACACTAAGCACAACTAATATTAAGACAGCTGAGCCTGAAATGAGAAAACACAGCCCATACCTGGTTCCTGCTGTACAACAGCAGTTTGAATTTGCTAACTTAAAAAATCCTGAAATGTTTCTTTCCATATGAAATGGAAATAATGATGTTTACTTCAAAGGGCTGTTGTAGGAATGAACTAAGATGATAGTCGAGAAAGTGCTTAATAAACTGTAAGGTGATATAAATGTGGGAGGCAGCATCATTATTAGTAGCAGCAGTTCTGACTCGGTTCTCAGTCATCTGACTACTACTGCTTCATGACCTCCAGTTGCTAATGAAAAACAAGATCGTTCTGCATTCTTCTGTACCAATAACACAATCTCTTCGTGCATGTATTTCTCTGCCTGGCTGAATTTGAGTAAGGCTTATCTCAAATTCTTCATAGTCGAGCTTTCTTTTTCCTGATGGAATTTTCTCCAGGAAATGTTTTCAGTGTTCCATGGTTCAAACTAGTAGCTCTCTGTTCTACAAATAGTAGTAAACTTAACTGAGCCTGTAGTTTTTCTGCTTTCAGATCTCAGCTCTGAGAGAGGAAAACGATTCCTGCATCTCATCCATCCTCTCTCTATTCTATGTCAGGCTGGGTTACACATAGGATTATAGAATTAAGGAAGTTCAGAAAGTAATTCACCCTTTAAGGCAATAATAGCCAAAACAGGTCAAAATCCTGTACCCACAGTTCTGAAATCTTAAAAAGTCTGAAAATTGAAGCTCTTCTTATGGTTGGCAGCACAGCTCATTCTGCAGACTTAAAGTGTTTGTTTTTTTTTTTAACTTAAAAAAAATATTGGCTTTGGGGACTCTTCACTGTGGCATTAAGGCTTTTCTCTAGTTGAGGTATGTGGGCTTATTTGCCCTGCAACATGTAGGATCTTAGCTCCCTGAGTAGCGATCGAACCCGTGTCCCCTGCAGTGGAAGTACTAAGTTGTAACCACTGGACTGCTGGGGAAGTCCCAGACTTAAGTGTTAAGGGTCTGTTGCCCACACACACTGAGCCTCTTCTGAAGTTTCCGTGCAGAAGTGTTGGTGGGCTGATAGAGGGCTGCCTGGTGCCCATGGGTGGAGGGGCTGTGAATGCACGTGTGGTAGACACAGGCACAAGTTTCCTTCCTAGAGTCCAGAACACACAGCCCCAGGACTTCAAAAGTGGGTGTGTTGTTCCTGAGTCTGAGAAGTAACTCCTTCAAGTGAAGACTCACACTGTAAGTGTAGATTTGTCATAATTGCTGAGCTGCTCCTTTGAGACCTCTTTGTGTTGTAAAAATAAACTCCTGGAGGAGAAGTTTATTTTATACCATCTAAAACAATAAGTTTCTCATAGTCAGGAGTACAGCATTGTTTACAGAGCACTGTGATTGCTTTTTAGAATGAGAAATCTCAACACTTGTCCTTGGATCATACAGGGGCAAATTGTCTTGCCATTTGGACAACTTCTATCACTAGGACACTCTGAGATGTAATAAGGAATTGAATGCTAAGATTCTTCTAGAATAAATAGCAGACGTTAATGACCATGCATATCAACTCATTGAGTAAAATAACTTTAAAATGCATTGTTTTTGGTGCAAGAAGCAGAATTTAAGCTAAAAGTATGCAACTACATTGTAGATTGCTAAAACATTTTCAGGTGTTCACATTAATTTAATCTCTGTGGGAAAATATATTGCCTAGTAAATATTTCATTTATGTTTTCCTGTAAACAAGACTGCATATTGTCTGAAAATTTGATAAGTTGAATTTTTCTTAAAGATATTTTTTTCTGGTACTGAATTGGTTCTGTTAATATTGTAGGGTCTTAAATTATACAAAGGAACTTCTAGTGATGGAAAAGAAGTTGCAGACCCATAAAGATGAGCAAATAAACTTCCTTTTATCTTTTATGGAATTTTTGGAGAAATTGCCTAATCCATTTAACTTATCCAATATTCTCAAATTCTATAACCTCCCATCTGTCCCTGAGATGACTCTAAATACAAGTCATTTGTGGCTAAATCATTCAGCAAGTTTAGGGAGAGATATACCTGGCATGGATACTCAGAAACTTCTGGAAGTCAGCAAAGAGATGATTGAAAAAATAGAAACTCATGAAAGTTTCTGGATAAGGAAGGAATCAATAAATATCTTGAGATTTGTGGAGTTAATGCTTCTGGGCATGAACCCCAAGTTTCTGGCATTTTGGATGGATGGCGCTTCAAAAGAAAAGAGAGCTGAACTGGGACTCTTGCCTGCACTTGCAAATTTGTCTGATTCAGAAAATGAGATGATTCATAGGAAAAGCTTTAACTTTTCCCAATTGTTTCATTCAGATTGGCCTCAATCACCAGCCATGAAAATGGACTTTGTTCATGTAATTGAAGTGATAATAAATAGTCTCTATGAGTTTGGATTTCTGAGCCAGGAACAAGTCTCAGAAACTGTGGACACACTCTATGCTATGAGGAACGCATCCAGTCTTTTCTTAGCCCTTTCTGAACCTCAAAAACAAGACATTGAGAAAATTTTGACTTGTGTATATCTACATGTCTTCCAGGACAAAGATTCAGCTTTACTTCTGCAAATTTATTCTTCATTTCACCAGTATATGTATAAATTCATGGGCATTCAGAGCAGAGAGTCTTTGCTTTTTCTCCTTATGCAAATCTCAAAACACATTTTGGATATCCTAAAGCAATTTAATTTCCAAAACATCAGCAAAGCATTTTCATTTTTATATGAGACAACAGGGGTCCTCGGGAGGATTTCTGAAGTACCTTACTGTCAACAATTGCTTTCAATTTTTAACTTTTTGGAGCTTCAAGCCCAATCCCTGGTGTCCACAGAGGGCCCTGCAATGGAAGTCATCCATGCTACTTTGAGAGGCCTCAAGCACCTCTTCATGGTGGATGACGGTTTTCGTAATTCTGTATTTCAGTATGTGAGTCAACTCTTTAATGGCTCAGCAGAGGCCCTGCTGGGTGATGAATGCTTTGTTCTGGATAATAAAAGCATTTCTTCTGCAAATTATTCACCAGCTGAGGGGTCTCCATTTATCCTCCCATGGGCACAAATCCTTTCAAACTTCCCAGCAGATGGCAGTGAGTTCCACGAGTTTACAGCTCTTCATTGCACCACTCTGTGGCTTCACACGTGGACCGAGGTCTGTGGACACATAGCTCAGATATTTCAGCTGGACACGAACGTTTTCACTCCTCTTCGTGTTGGTCTCAGTCAGCTTTTGGATGAACTGGAAAGTCATAAGAAAATTCCTACAAGCTGTCAGGAAGTAATTCCCAACCATCACCCTGCTAGACTCATCTTACATTTGTTTAAGAATGTAACTCTAACTGATGGCTTTCGTGATTGGAATGATTTCCTGAATCTCAGGGATCTCTGGGTAGCACTGGGTGATGGATTCGTTCGAGTAAAGTTGCTTAACCTGGACCAGATAGAGAAATCCCTTTTCACCATGGAAACTACCCTGAGTCAGCTGAAGTCACTAGATACCAACACGAGCAGAGAGTTTTTATATTCTCTGCTCAACATGTTTATTGAGTTGAGCAATACCTCAGCATCTATAGATAGAAGTGTACATTTGATGAATCACTTTCTCTTAAGGAACCTCACAAATTATGAAGTAAAGTTTGCAAGTGTCATCACCGACCTAAGAGACACGGTATTATTTCTTAAAAATATGTCCCACAACCAAGATTTATTGTCCTGTGCTGACATTTTCCAAAATGTCACTGAGTTTATCTTGGAAGATGGTTTATTGTATGAAAATTCTTCCCAGAGGGCATTCCACATTCTGGCCATGTTGAATTCCACATTTTCCTCTGTGGACATAGTTAGCAGACTGAAAGGATGTGCCACATGGGTCAGCACTATAAACCACCTGTGTGCTGTGTATAACTCCAGTTTTTCACAAGGCCATCTTCACGGTGTTCTGCAGAGTCTCAGAGAGGTGAAAGACAAACTGAACTCTACTTTGAAGCTTGTTACTGGGATGTTGAATATAATGATGGAGCCATGCTCACTGAATAGGTCACATATAAACTGTGTGAATGTTTACTTAAAAAACGTGACAGACTTTCTAAATGTTCTACTCACCGCAGTCTTTGGAAAAGAAAAGGTACCACATTTTGAGATTTTATTAACTCTTTTAAATGATTCCACAAACCAAGTAAGGATGATTATCAACAACGTCTCAAGAGACTTTGATTTTGTACCTCAATCTAACTGGACACATTTTACTGAATTAATTCTAAAACCCATAGAAATGTCAGATGAAATGCCTCTTCAATTTCAAAATATTTGGCTGCAATTAGTAGCTCTAGGGAAGGAAATTCAAAATCTTGTGAAAGATATTTCCCCTAACAACCTAGAAAATAACACCTCATATAAAGCTGAAAAAAATTTAAACATAATTGCTACCAGTCCAAAGGAAAAGGATATACACAGCTTAGGCAATTCATTTTACCAGTTAGCTAGTTACCTTACCTTCAATTTATCTCACGATCTCCAAAGTTCACCCAAAATAATTTCTCAAGAAGTAATGAAAGCTGTGGGTCTCAGTATTCAACTCATGAAGGATTTGTTCAACTCCCTAAAACCCTCTGCTTATCACAATATTCCACAAGAGCCAGGTGACTTGCAAATTTTAAAGAAGATGACTTCTGTCCTGCACACTGTTAAGAAAACAGACATATATCTGCTAGTAGATCAGCTTGAACACATTAGTGAAAGCATGATGGATTTCTTTAAGAACATCAGCAGGTTAGGTGCTAGCAATTTGGGGATCAACTTCTTTGTTGACTTAATGGAAAAATTTGTCGACAGCTCACATTCTTGGAGTATTAACCACCTGCTGAGGCTCTCACGTCTGTTTCCTAAAAAGGGTGCTGATGCCCTGGTGGATGTGTACTACATGCTCCCGCATGCCATGAGGCTCCTGCGGGGCATGGGCGACAAGAACATCACAGAGGCCCTCAGGGATGTCTATAACTTCACACTCCTCCATGGCATACACCTGTCAGATGTCACCAAGGAAGACTTCACTGCTGCGATAAAAACTCTTATGGACACAATTGAATCAGTATCAGCTCAACCGGGCATCCTTTCGGAGACATTAACTTGTCTTCCTGTGTTTTGGTGCTGGAATCATACAACTTCTGGGTTTCAGCAGAACCCAAGATCAGACGCCTGTAATGCTCATAAGCTCACATCTTCCTTTTACAGCAAAGTAGCCAGTATCCTTGACCACCTCCACCTGTCTCCCCATGGTGATGATTCACAATGTTTGAATGAAAGCTCACAGATGGAAATAACTAGGAAAGTAGCCTGTGTAATTCATGAACTAATGGACTGGAGTTCCATTCTTCTAGAGCTGTGTGAAGTTTTCCACGTTAAAACTCCACTTGTGAAATCTGTGCAAGAGTTTTGGCATAAGGTGTTACCATTTGTCCAGCTTTCTGGAAATCAGAGCAGTGGTGGCATCTCTGAGCTCTGTCCTGGTTATCTCATAAAGCAAGTCGCTTTGCCAATCATAGAAAAATTTAAAAACTTCAACTTTACAAAAGTCACATCAGATGAAAACCTTCTTGAAAAACTAGTTAGTTTAAACAAGGTTCTTAATGTGGATGAAGGAGCAGAAACATCTGTTCGGTATAATATTTCCTTTCATTTGAAAAGGATAACAGACTTTCTTTCTAGGAAGGAGAACCTGGTAAACAGCACCAATTCGCTAGTTTCTCCTTTCATGACATTGCTGAATGCAAACCTCACAGGCAGTAGTTTAGAAGCATTATCATGTTTTATTAAGAAAAGCAAAGCAGCTTACAACTTGGAAAAACAATGGCTTGAGTTTGAACAAATCATGAAAGATCTAACCCATAATTTTAGTATCAGACCCCTATATTCTAAAATTGACAACATGATACAAAGGACTAATTCAGTGGCTCTTCAAAACATAACCTTACCACTTGCTCATTTTTTGGAAAGCCTGGATTTATCATCATTGAAGACATTAGAAATTATTGAAGATTTTTTACTGGTCATAAAAAACTGGTTTCATAAATTTGCACATGAAGATTACTCCAAAATGATACAAACATTGTTTCTTCTTTCGGCTAACAAGAGTTCAACTGATGATATCGCTTTGGTGACTAAAGACATTGCTACCTTTTTGGGTTATCTCAAAAATGTTTCTAGAGAAGGTAATTTTGATGTTGCCCTTCTTACTCGTCTGCTAAGTCAAGAACAGCTAACTAATTTCTCAGTTGTTCAGCTGCTTTTTGAAAGCTTCCTAATTAATTCAATCAATAACTTAGCTGAGCGTTCTCAAGGAGCAGCCTTGAACTTAAGTGATGCTGACCTTCAAATAATGAATCTCATTAACCTCGTCTTGAACCACACACAATCAGAAAATGGTAAGAGAATCGTTCTCCCTCCAAGAAGCAGAGTGGGTTTCATGGAACAGCTTTTGAAAACATTCTTCTTTTTACTAAAGGAAAATTCTGGGAACAAAATATTTCTTCTGCTAAAAGACATCCACAAAGATCTCTTTGCAGAGATAAGGTGAGTTTATTTTTGCTTGTAGAGCACCTGTAGTTGTACATTACAATCCAGTTTATTTCCTCGAACTTCTACGAAAACTTGGAATGATCTTTGAACTGAATTTTGTCTTAATGAACATTTTGGAAAAACCAAGGTAAAGTATCTTTGATGATTGTCATCTAACTAATAAACCTGTATACAAATGTATATATTATAGTATTATGTTTTATTATATTTCAGATTATGAAAATAGTTGTTAAAATTATATTTTATATGGAACTGAAAAATTATTATATACATTTATGGATATATGCAGTGTGTATGTGTGTGTGTGTGTATAAGTGCTAAGTCATGTCCAACTCTTTGTGACCCTATGGACCATAGCCCACCAGACTCCTCTGTCCATGGGATTCTCTAGGCATGTCCTCTTCTAGGGGATCTTCCCCACCCAGGGATTGAACCCAGGTCCCTTATGTCTTCTGCATTGGCAGGCAGATTCTTTACCACTAGCACCATGTGGGAAGCCCAGATGGATATAAATCAGGGTCATATTTTGAATTAAGGCATGAACCGTCTAATTACGAATGAAGGGCTTAAATATTTTCATTCTAATAAGTTTACTATGATGTTTATATTTGGAATTGATAAAACTCCAACATTTTAAAACTGATAGTCACACTATATTTTTTCATATATTATGTTTTCATCCACTTTTAAGCTTGCCAATGAAAAGACTGGAGGGAAATTCTCATTTATCTAGGATATCTATATCAGTAAGGTGTCAACCTCAGAAGCAGAACGAAAACAAAGATTTCATACCAGGACTGGCTTCTGCAGTTTTGGGGTTGGCTCAGCGAGCCTAGAATCAGCAGGGCAGGCCATTAGGAAACAATAGAGCCTGTCCCACAGATAGGGGCTGCAGGTTCCCATCCACAAGGGCTGGTCAGGGGGTAATGGGATATGTCCAGTCCAGGACATGCCCAACCACTCACCCATTAGAGCCCAGGAGGTCCTAACCCTCTCGAAGACCCTCCATCTATGAAGTCAGCCTTTCCAGGGCCACATACCTTTGCACTGACTGGGTCTTTAGTCACATCTGACAAATCTCCCTAAGCAGCACCTACCTTAGTGTTTACAATGATACAATGTGGGCATCCTGACTCTCGTAAGTGGACCCCCTGTGAAGCCCAGCAAAGCAGAAACACACCGGAGAGGGCTCTGCGGCTGTCACGTGGCCCAGCTAGCCGCCACTAAGCCAAGCAGCTTGCCAGGACTTGGGATATTCAGAAGGATGTTCCCTCCCACCCTGAGCATCCCATTTGATCATTTCATGTTCCTTTCCTTTCTAAAGGCAAAAGTGCACGGCTCTTTAAGTTGTTAGGTTTGAGGCTTTGCAATGGATTGATACATAAAACCCACCCACTCTTTTCATTATTTGGCAACAAAACATTAATTTTCATCTGGAATGTATTGTAACATTTCAATTTTTCAGTATTATCCTCCTATAATACTATTGTAAAGCCCCCGAGAAATCACTGCAGTTTACACTTGAACAACCTCATGAGCCCAGTTATACTTGGATTTTTTCAATAAATACATGCTACAGCACTACCCAATCCATGGTTGGGTGAATCCGTGGGTAGGGAATGGCAGACACAGTTTTTAATCTATGTGGAGGCTTAGTGCCCATAAGCTTTGGATTGTTCAAGGGGCCACTGTGTAAGCTTTCACTCTTTTCATTACTAACCATGAAATTAAAAAATATATATTTACAGTTTTGTTCCAAAGGATAAAATTCTAGAAAATCTGAAACTCGATCATTTTCTCACCTCCATGAAAGAAGATAGATTGGTGAGCGCTTTTTCAACTTTAAAGGAGACTGTGTATCATCTAATAAAGAACTCATTTACGTTAGATGATGGAGAATTATATTTTGATAATCATCAAGGACTGCAGCTCCTGGGAGATTTATTCCACACTCTTCTAAGGGAAACATCAATGAAAAACGAGACTGAAAATGATCTGGAGTTTCTTATGGTGCTGAATCAGTTGCTTTCCCATATGAACAGTTCTGAGGACCTTTTCAAACTCAATCAAGATCTCCGGTCAGCTCTTCACCTCGTGAGAGAAACCTCCATAGTGATAGCACATTTCATGGACACTCTTTTAAGCTCTCCTGTTAAGGACTTCCGTGTGCTGTACCCTTCCCTCCAGGAAGTTATACTTGCAAATCTAACCGATTTGCTTTCCTTTGTAAACAATTCATTCCCCCTAAGGAACAGAGCAACATTAGAAATTACCAGGCACTTACTGGGTGTTATCTCAGGAGCAGGTGGAGGGAACTGTACCCTTGACCCACTCTTGGAGATGTCTGACACTCTGACCATGCTGGCCGACGATGGTGTAGAGATGAAAGGTCTTGCCACGTCAGTCACCTCCACCGTGAAATTTCTTAAGTTAGCCAAGAAAATCGCAAGAAAGGTGGCCACCATGTTTCAAACTCATCTCATTTCCATTGCCAATGACACCATGAAATTCTTTGACACTCTTTATTTTCTTTTGCTACAAAGTGTTCGAAATGTTGTCAATGAAATGATTACTTTAAAAAAGGCAGATCATTTAATATTTGAAAATATAGATGACTTGTTGATGCTATTTCTTGACTTGGCCTTTGGGATGATTGGAGTTAAGCCTAATATTTCCCAAGACTCAGATATCCTCAATATGTCATCTGGCATATTCACATACATGAACCAGTCCAAACATCTTTATGATATTAGGGAAGAAATAGCTGACTTTTTAACTTCTGTGAAAATCAATTTGGGAGACGTGGAACGTCTCCTGGCTGCATTTAAAAATGGGGCCCAAATATTTTCTGTGGATTCTGTCAATTTATGGGAAGAAATCCTTGATTGCTTAGTTCTTATAAATAACATCACCAGCCATATAGACTTCTTATATTCTAACCCAACTTCCACTCATAATTTCCCTCGAGATACAAAATGGGAAATAACTCATGAAGTGATCCTGTTTCTGCGTGAAATCCTGTCCCAAAACAGGACAGAGCTAGGGAGCTACTTGAGAACGGTGATCAACCTCATCTCGGTCACGCTTTGGAATGACACAGGGAAGGACCACAGGGGTGTTTTGAATCTGTTGCTGACATTGGCTCCGCATCCAGATGACCTTCTGAAACTCATCAGGACAGTGGCAGAGGCCTCCCGTGAAGCGTCACTTTTTAACACCTCTTGGATTCAGAACGTGACTGAGCAGCAACTCCAAGAAGCGATCCAGACCCTGCTGAGGAAAATAGCTCTCATGAAGAAAGAGCTTCTCCTCAACAGCTCTCAGTGGAAGCACTCCATGAGCACTTTGCTTCAGCCCTTTTTTGAAATTTTTATTCATGCAACCACTGGAACACATGAGAAGACCCAGAAAGAGCTGGTTGACATTCCCAACATCCTCAAACCATTATCACGTTTTGAGAAATACCGGAAGGCATTGATCGCATTGGTTGAATACTGGCAGAGGGTCTCGCTGATTGATCAAAGGTAATGAAACACCCAATTTGTTTTATTCTGCCTGCCCGCACCACCCCTCCCCCGCCACAGTAACTATAAAACAGAAGCAGGCAGGAATCACACTGATCCAGGGTAAGTATAAGTTCAGTTCAGTCGCTCAGTCGTGTCCGACTCTCTGTGACCCCATGAATCGCAGCACGCCAGGCCTCTCTGTCCATCACCAACTCCCGGAGTACACTCAGACTCACGTCCATCGAGTCAGTGATGCCATCCAGCCATCTCATCCTCTGTCGACCCCTTCTCCTCCTTCCCCCAATCCCTCCAGCATCAGAGTCTTTTCCAATGAGTCAACTCTTCGCATGAGGTAGCCAAAGTACTGGAGTTTCAGCTTTAGCATCATTCCTTCCAAAGAAATCCCAGGGCTGATCTCCTTCAGAATGGACTGGTTGGATCTCCTTGCAGTCCAAGGGACTCTCAAGAGTCTTCTCCAACACCACAGTTCAAAAGCATCAGTTCTTTGGCGCTCAGTTTTCTTCACAGTCCAACTTTCACATCCATACATGACCACTGGAAAAACCATAGCCTTGACTAGACGGACCTTTGTTGGCAAAGTAATGTCTCTGCTTTTCAATATGCTATCTAGGTTGGTCATAACTTTCCTTCCAAGGAGTAAGCGTCTTTTAATTTCATGGCTGCAGTCACCATCTGCTGTGATTTTGGAGCCCCCCAAAATAGTCTGACACTGTTTCCACTGTTTCCCCATCTATTTCCCATGAATTGATGGTACCAGATGCCATGATCTTCATTCTCTGAATGCTGAGCTTTAAGCCAACCTTTTCACTCTCCTCTTTCACTTTCATCAAGAGGCTTTTTAGTTCCTCTTCACTTTCTGCCATAAAGGTGATGTTATCTGCATATCTGAGGTTATTGATATTTCTCTCGGCAATCTTGATTCCGGCTTGTGCTTCTTCTAGCCCAGCATTTCTCATGATGTATTTTCCTATAAATAAGGAACTTTTTAAACAGACTTTTTATATTCTAACCCAAATTCCACTCATAATTCCCTCAAGATACAAAGGGAAAGAACTCATCATCCTGTTTTTGCATGAAATCTTGTCATGAAACAGCAGAGAACTAGGGAGTTACTTGAGAATGGTGATCAACCTCATCTCAATCACGCTTTGGAATAGCATAGGGAAGAACCACAGGGATGTGGTCTTTGAGTTCAGCCTTCTTCTCCCTCTGATACTGGCTTCCACAGGAATGATTCAAGCCCAGTCCCTGCTTGCTATTTGACTAGTCAGCACTTAAATATGATTTGAATTTATTCCAAATCTTTCCATTCATTTTCCCCAAAAGTAAAAACCTCTCATTCTATTCACACATCCCAAGACTAGGTAGCTAACTGGCATTTCTGGTCCCCTGCTCTGGCAGCCAAGGGTCCTGCTACTTGATATGGAAATAGAGATTTGGGACCACTCAAGTCACACAGAAGTCTGCCCTTTCAGTGGTAACTGCCCACTGGGCAAGGCCAGATTTCACCCCTCCTCAGATTCCATCCAAGACCATGTGGTTGACCCACACCCAAGCACCAGCCGCCCAGCCTGAATGGTGGGTCAGGGGAATGGCAGGTTCCTGGAAGGCCCAGTGCTATTGGCCGTCATGCTCTGGAGGCTGTCTGCTGCCCAAGGATGTGGGCGAGAGCAGATGTGCCCTGGCCCATCCTCTCTGTGTGTGACACACGGTTCCAGTGGTCTGTGGGCTCCGCGGTACCGATGGCTCTGTGAGCCCCAAAGGGAGATGGAAAGTGAACCCTCACTCACCTGCCAGACAGCCTGACCTGCTCTCCTCTATCCCTGTTGCCACAGGGCTGCACCTTGAATCCACTCCTTCTTAAAAAGTTGGAAGGGTCTCTCCTTGGATAGTGAAGCAGGTGTTTATTGGCATGAAGAGCTATTAATAGCAGTGCCTTGGAATTTGAATGCTGGCTTTCAGAGCCTCACTGTTTCTGATCCTAAACTCTGTCTGACTTGACACTTGTCTCCGAATTTTTATTTGAGCTGGAGGTGATTCCGGCAACCCCTGCTCCCCACCAGTCCTGGCTTTCACCCTGAAGTGTCCAGTCCTTCATGGAGGTACTTTACACCGTGGCCCCAAGACTGGAAACTAGTGGGCTGTGATCTGGCTGGGTGTGGTCATCCAAGGCACAGTGCCCAGTTTCATTCCACTTTAGTGATTCCTTCCTTCCACTATTTTTTCCCTGTCTTTTTGTTGTTGTTCGGTCACTCAGTGACTCTTTGTGACCCTATGACTGCAGCATGCCAGGCTTCCCTGTCCTTCACCATCTTCCGGAGCTTGCTCAAACTCATGTCCACTGAGTCGGTGATGCCATCTCCTGTCTTTACTTTTTTTTGATCACTGCCTTCTTGATGAGGAAGATACAAAAAGTCCAAGACAGAGAACCCCTCTGGTAGGGAGGGAATGCCAGGATTGTTGGCAACAAAATGATGCTCTGAATGAAAACAGGAGACCTACTGTCTCCTCGGCTGTGTCCTCTGATGTCTGTGGAGTGAGTGGCCCAGCAGTGGGATGGTTCTTTCACAAGTGTTACACATGCAGTCACTTAGAGAAGCTGGTCTTCACCTCTAATATTCCTGTCTGTTTCCCCCAAGTGTCTTGGATACCTGTCAGGCTTTCCTGCAGTCCCCGAAGCCCCCGGATGCTGTGGTGACCCTGTGGAGAATGGAGACGCTGGCCCAGCGCATGCTCCTCCTCCTTGCAGGTGAGCTGCTCTTGGGAGAAGGGCTGGTTGGTCCCCGCCTGTTTCCAGAGCTCAACTGGCCACAAGATGGTTGGATGCCCTTGAGCTACTCTTGGGCTCAACTGCAGCCTTCTTGCCAGGTTCCCTAGACCCTGAGGACCTCCTCTCCCCCTGCCCCCAGCACTGTGACCTCCAGCCAAGGTGAACATCCCCCTCCCTGCTCCAAGCTCTGCCTCTGCTCATGGAATGTGCTTCCCTGTCTCTGTGGCCTCAACTTCAGCCACGCCCTCTGGCTGGAGCCAGGGCATCTCTTCCAGGAGGAATGCCTGCGTCCCATTTGCGTCCTGTTTGCTTGTGGTGACCTTGAGTTGACCTCTATCTAATGTGGTATTAAGGCTCCTATTTCTTAAGTCTCCCTCCTCTGCCCGAGTCAATGTTCTTTGGAGGCAGCAACTGTGTCTCCGTCTCCTGTGCGTGCCCAGTGCCTGGCGTGGAAGATCACTCTACTGACAGGTGCTGGGTGGTCCATGCAGTGACTCAACTCCTAGAACACTTTCTCTGAAGTCCTGGCACTGAGTGCTTGTCTTTAAGTTTGTTGGACCCTCTCCTGCATTTGTTTGCTACCTCACTGAGAACAGGATCTGTTACTCATTCAGTTCTGTCTCCATGATACTCAGCATAGAGTCTGTGACAGTGAGTCATTGCTACTTACATTGTAAACGAATTCATTCATCTAAGATCCTTCTTACCAAATCCATTACTACAGATTTCAGTGACATTTCCCTGGCATACCATTGTGGAAGGAAAGTACCACGAGCTGCCTCGTGGGGCTCCTGGGTGATTTTTAGATCTTTTTCCAAGACGTGAACCCTGGCCTCAGAGCACATTTGGACCATAGACTGCACAGTGCTGCTGGAGTGTATTCACCCACGCATGCATGTTGCTGCTTTTTCACGCGTAGGCTCCTAAATGAGGCTGCACCCAGACCTCTTTTTTTTTTTTTAATTAAAACAATGTGTTTTTGGCCACATTCCTTTGTGGCTCAAATGGTAAATAATCTGCCTGCAATTCAGGAGACCTGGGTTCAATCCCTTGGTAGGGAAGATCCCCTGGAGAAGGGGATGGCAACCTACTCCAGTGTTCTTGCCTGGAGAATTCCATGGACAGAGGAGTCTGGCAGGATACGGTCCATGGGGTCATAAAGATTCAGACATGACTGAACGACTAACACTTTCACACTTGCTGCTGCATGTGGAATCTTAGTTCTCTAACCAGGGTTGGAACCTGTGCCTCTGCATTGGGAGCACAGAGTCTCAACCACTGGGTCACCAGGGAAGTCTTTGCACACAGCTGTCTTGGTGTAGTCGGGCCTAAAGTCCTTGACAGCAATGGTGTCAGGGATGTTGGGGAGATGGGTGTGAGCCCAGAGGAGGACACGAGGAAGCTGAGGTGGGCTGATCAGGAGAAGAGAGGAGCTGGGGTCAGTGGAGCAGGCTGTGAGCCCTGGGTCCCGCGTGGAGCCTGCCAGGCCAGCTCTGCCCCCTCCCTGTCGTCCCAGGTGGACCTGACACCTGTCTCACGCTGCTGCCTCCTCCTGACTTACTCTCTGATGACTGTAATTACTTAGATGATTATTCTCAGGTGAGGCGTTATGTCCCCTGAGAAGCTCTTCTCAGCACCCCTGCCTGGGTTCGGTGGCCCTGTGTCAGGCCCCTTAGCTGTGCCCTCTGGGCAGTGAGCCCGTGGGCTCCTTGTGACTGCATTTGAATGTGGGGACTGGAGCCGGCAGCCACTGGCAGATGCTTGGTGAGTGAACACGTGAGCACGTGTTAGCAGCCCTCTTGGGCTCAAGTCTCTGTCCCCCGGGACTCCTGCATGAGCGTGGTCTGTGAATTTTGCTCTGACATCCTGGAGGGAACATGTGGCCCTGGCAGGCAGTGTCCAGGCCCAGGTGTCCCTGTGTGGCTGTGTGGCACTGGAGGACACCCTGCAGAGGTTGCTTGGGCTCAGTGCAGGAGTGACCACACCCGCCACCAACAGTGATCTAGGGCCTGGAGGGGGTTGACTAAGGGTGTGCGCAGCAGAGGCTGGGGCTTTGGGAGGAGAGGCTCGTTTAGGGCAGGACCCAGCATATCAAGTGTTAGTGTTAGTTGCTCAGTTGTGTCAGACTCGGCAACCCCATGGATGCAGCCCGCTAGGCTCCTCTGTCCATGTGATTCTCCAGGCAGGAATACTGTGGTGGGTTGCCTTTTCCTCCTCCAGGGGATCTTCCCGACCCAGGCATCAAATCTGGGTCTCCTGCATTGTAGGCAGATTCTTTGCCATCTGAGCCACCAGGGAAGATGTCAACTTTGATCTCACATTAAGTTGAATCATGGTGGCTGGGGCAGGGGAAGGACCAGGGCTTCCAGACCAAATGGGCCGGGGTCCAGTGCCTGCAGACACAGGCTGGCCTGAGCTGGACACAGAGGCTGGAGCTCGTGGCTATTTCCAAGTGAGAGGATGAAATCAGTGAGGCATGGATGCATGGGTGCCTGGCATGTACTAGGCCTGCTCCTGGATTCTGTTAAGAGGGCAGGTTGAGTATGGGTGGCCCTGCCCACCGTGAGGACATCATCCCACAGCTTACGAAGAGCTGTTTGTAGCGAAAAAGGGTAACTTAGGGTCTAGCACAGGCTTAGCTTTGATCCACTCACTCACCTCTCTTTTGTAATACCTTCTTAAACCCAAGAATCGATGAATCTTTTAGTGGCAGAGCAGGAGAGGAGTGAGGCTGGTCTGGGAGGCAAGGTGAATTCATTTTATAAGTGAAATCCCAGTTGTCATGTAGGTTTATTTTTTTCTTTAAAGAAAAATCTCTGTTCCCAGCCAGAGATGTTATGAGTGTTGTTGCTGTATTATGCACCTCGGCTCACCTTTGGGTGGCTGACAGATATTCTCACATGCAGAGCTCGCACTCTAAAATGTGGCTGCTTATCTGACATAGTGAACCCAGCCACACTTTAAAGCATAATTATTTCACTGTTTTATAGTCAGCTAATGTAATGGCTTTTAAATAAATTAAACATTCATCAATACTTGAATTTATATGTATTTTGCCATTCTGTACTGCATTTGCTAAATTAATATAGCACACTTGAGTCACTTCGTTACTGAAGATTAATTTCTAATTTTTATATTTCATTTCAAGAAAACCCAAGCATGTCATACTTAAGCATGAGTAACATTCAAACTTCATCTCCACTTTCCTTATTAAGTTGTCACTCCATTCTGTAGTGACAGGCCCCGAGAAGTTACAGGGTATTGGGTAGAATGGGCCAAAATGGGCAAGTCGTCCTCCTCTGTCACACAGAGGGAATACAGTCAGATCTGTTACAGTGACTGTTGACAATGAAGCAGTGATTGGTGTGTCACAGAGTTAAGTTCAGCAACACCATGAGGAAAGTAACATTTTTGTCCTTTGGATCTAGTACCTGAAATACGTTAGAAAAGTCTGCCTGGGAACAGGGTGTGTAGTTTGACGGCTCTTAAACCAAAAGGGACCTTGTAGTCACCTTTGACTTGGTTTGATCTGGTTTCCCAAATTGGCAAACAAAGGTCCAGAGAGTGTGAGTGACTTGCCCAGGGCCTGGGGTGTGGGGGAGAAGTCAGAGTCCCTCTTCGGTGGAGAGGCATAGAAGGGATGACCAAACAGAGAAGAGGGTCCGGACAGGGAGATGGGCCAGGCATGGGGGTGGCCTGATGTGACCAAATGCTGGAAGAATGCCAGTAGCAGGTGGGAAGAGCCAGGACTGGTCGAGGGGGCAGGTCTGCAGAGGCCAAGTGAGGTGCAGCAGGAATGGGCCTGGAAGGTAGGGGACAGAGGTTAGCATTTCCAAGCCTCCTGGGCAGCTGCAGGACAGTGTCAGTGGTGGGGCAGCTACATCTCCAAAACAGAGGGTCCATTTGTTCTCAAGGCTTCCCTGGTGGCTCTGATGGTAAAGAATCCACTTGCAATGCAGGAAACTTGGATTCGACCCTAGGATTGGGAAGATTCCCTGGAGAAGGAAATGGCAACCACTCCAGTGTTCTTACCTGGAGAATCCCATGGACAGAGGAGCCTGGTGGGGTCACAAAGCATCAGACATGACTGAGTGACTAAGCACACACACATTTGTCCTCAAAGATACATGCTGGATGCTTCATATACCTTCAGATCAGATCAGATCAGATCAGTCGCTCAGTTGTGTCCGACTCTTTGCGACCCCATGAATCACAGCACGCCAGGCCTCCCTGTCCATCACCCACCCCCGGAGTTCACTCAGACTCACGTCCATCGAGTCAGTGATGCCATCCAGCCATCTCATCCTCTGTCGTCCCCTTCTCCTCCTGCTTCCAATCCTTCCCAGCATCAGAGTCTTTTCCAATGAGTCAACTCTTCGCATGAGGTGGCCAAAGTACTGGAGTTTCAGCTTTAGCATCATTCCTTCCAAAGAAATCCCAGGGCTGATCTCCTTCAGAATGGACTGGTACCTTACCTTATTCATTTTCCATTTTAATAAGAGATTACTTGTATTTTTAACAATAATATGTTGGGTTTCAAAATCAGAGAAATAGCAAGATTAATGAGAAAATATAAACTGGGTGGTCTGCTTCTGGAAAGTGTGAATTTGGGTTTATTCTATGCACTCTACCTTGTCTGCAGTTCAAAACCATTTTAAAAAAAGAATTTTTGAGAGACAATGTAAAAATGTAAGAAGCAGGACTTTTGCTTCTTTTTTTTCCCTATGTGAAAGTGACAGAAGTTTTGTTATTCGTGAGAATACATTTCATCTTCTGTAAGGTGAAGACACAGAAGCACGTGTGAAGCCAGGGGCTGCACGCCTGTGGATGCGCTAGGTTTGCGCATGCGCAGTGGAGCCCTCTGTGATTCAGCAGGGTGGGTCGCGAGGCTGCGCTGAGCAGCGTTGCGAGCAGCCGGGAAGCAAGGCAGTTGTAGTCCTGAGAAGATAAGAGGTCAGGAGCCTGGGGAAGGAGCCGAGAGCGAGTGAGATGGAGCCGCAGGTTCCTTCACCAGCTGCCTGCTTTAGGAAGAGCACGTGGCCCAGGGTGGAGGCGAGTTGGGGGGAGGGAGTGGCGAGGGACAGGCCTGTCAGGGTGTCACCCTGTCCTGGGCATGACCTGGGGGCTCTGGACAAGGCACAGTGTCCAGAGGTGTTGAGTGTGACTGACAGTCGGGTTTGTGAGGAGCCAGGTGGTACTCCCAGGATGCCGCATCTAAAGGGTGGACGGTGGGGGCCTGCTGTCCATCGTGTGTGTGTGTGTGTGTGTGTGTGCGCGCGCACGCGTGCGTGCACGCATGTGTGAGTGAGAGAGCTCGAGCAAGCGAGAGATGCACCTTCAGACTGAGGCCCTTCTACCTGTCGCTACTCCAGGCCCGTTGGTGAAAACCAAGACTGCCCTGGGCAAAGTGGGTGACGGGGGCACGTTGCCCAAGGGGTGCGAAGACGGGGGCCGTTTGGGGCGGGGGAGAAATATCTTAACTTCTATACTTTCAGTTAGACCAGAATAAAACAGTGTTTATTTAGTTGCATTTGAGACTCAAAAGGAGCAGCGTCCCCCTCATTTCTGGTAGTTTTAGAATTCTTTATGAATCTGAGTCATTTTGAACCTTTTAACAGTGCCTTCGTGAGAGCCGAGGAGAACTGCATACTGATGGCTTCTCTGTGTGTTTCCTCTGCAGAAAACCACTCTCTGACGAAGGACATATTGTGTGCCGCTCTGCACTGTGAGCAGAGCGTGGCGAGGCTTCTGCTGTTAGCTGCCCTGCGAGCGGTCGTTCTGGGGCACGACCATTACCAGGTTTGGCATCTTTGATGACTCAGAGACCTCCCTATTCCTTATGACTGGCCTGTGCAGGACAGTTTCCTGTTCCAGGCTTGCTGGCGTGGTCCTAAAGACAAGGGACCATGGTGCAGAGCTGTGTGGGGAGTCAGGGCTGCAGACTGGGTGTCCACACCTCCTCCCCCAGGTCTTCCGGCTGCTGCTTGAGTGGCTGGCACAGGCTTGGGAGAGCTGGTTGTTAAATGTTTAAGAGTTTTGCAAGTTGGTTCTTAAACATAGACATCATTAAGAATCCAATTATATATGGTAAAATAAAGTTGAAAACAAAGACTCTAAACATTAAGATTCCTCACTTCTAATTAGTTTAGCATGTTTTGCTCTTGTCTGAGAAGGTTGGCGTTCTTTTATCTGCACAGTGGGCCTGCTACTGCTGGTCTCTTCCCCATCCTGTGTTCAGTGACGTCATGTAGCCTGTTTGAGTAGGTCATGCCGAGAGTCTGGCAGGCAGAAGGAACATGGGGGCAGAGGAGAAAAGCCATGTGTGCGTGAGTTTGCCACCAAGTAGGAAGCGAATAGTCTGGTCTGATGGACTGCCCAGCCCCACCCTCCCCAGGCCTCAGATGGACAAGACTCCGGCCAAGGCCTCATGCTCTGAACACCACTGGTCCCAGGCTTCTCGTCTTCCTTGCTCCACAATTCAGAGGTTCTGTGTGGTGGCCCCTTTAGGGGACTTGCGTTTTGGTGCTCATATCACATGCAGAGTTCATTTGTGCCCAGGAAATCCCAAGGCAGGGACTCAGAGGCCAGGACTCTCTACTTTGACACCTCAGAATTCTTCACATTTGACTTGCTTGGAACGCACATTTGTTAGTTCTCTGATCATCTGAACAATTCATGACTTTCCTTTGTGAGAGTGATCAGTGGCAGTTTTGAGAAAGATATTTAGAAGCGTTATTAAAATGTAATGTGTTCTCTCAGCCTTAGCACCATCTTTGGAGAAACCTCTGTGCCATGAGAGTGAAGTGGAGGGAGAAGCCATTGTGCAAAAGAAAACAGATGAGGCGGAGGTCCAAGCAAACGTGTACACCCATGGCAGCCACAGAGGCAGGAACAAGGGAAGCCAGAGGCCAGGGACGCTGGGACAAACTGCTGGACTGCATGCCTGCTATCCAGAACTTGTCTCAGTGGATCTGGAACTTTGAATGGTCTCCATGGCCATTCTGATCTCCTCAATCACCTTTGAGAGACTCAGCTTGCTTGTATCAAAGCAGCCCCTTTTGGTCCTTTGCCCTGGACCTGTGACATTATGGGCTAGTTCTCTTCTCAGTTGTGGCTGAACGTAACGTGTACAATACATCATCTCTTTTGCTGTCTTAGCTGAAGGAAAAAAAAATAGTATGTGTTGATTTACATGAGATAGGGGCTTCCCTGGTGGCTCAGTGGTAAAGAATCCGCTGGCCAATGCAGGGAACTAGGGTTCAATCCCTGGGTCAGGAAGAGTTCCTGGAGAAGGAAATGGCACCCCACTCTGGTATTGTTGCCTGGAGAATCCCATGGACAAAGGAGCCTGGCAGACTACAGTCTACGGGGTCACAGAGAGTCAGACGTGACTGAGCATGCGTGAGTTACATGAGATGAGATTTCCCCAAATCCCCACAACCTGGGACTGTGCTTGCAATATCAGGAAGAACTGGGTGATGAAATAAATCAATTCTGATGATGTGAAATAAATGATATACAGCAGAACTATATTTAAAACGGGTAACCAACAAGGACCTACTGTATAGCACAAGGAATTCTGCCCAGTGATGTGTGGCAGCCTGGATGGGAGGGGAGTTTGGGGAGAATGGATCCATGTATATGGATGAGTCCTTTGCTGGTTATCGGAAACAACCACAGCACTGTTAATTGGCTATACCCCAATACAAAATTAGAAGTGTTAAGTTTGGAGGAAAAATGATATATAGCAGAACTGCTGAGTCCAGGGAAGTGTGTATAGGTTTATATGTGTCTGTACATACAAATACATGTGATCTCCTGCATTTGGGGTCATTTTATATTTTAAGTGAAGTTATATTTGCCAGTTAGTTTTATGAATTATAGGTATTTTACATTCTTATCAATTTATAGGTATTGTATACTTTATAAAATGATCAGTCTTTTATACAGCTGTTTATGCTTGTAAAAGATGCTGATAACGTGTCCATGGAGTCTTAAGAGTCAGGGCCTAGACCAGGGATTCTTCCATGGGGTTTCTCTAAGCACCCACTTCTCCTGCCAAAGAGTGGCCTGGCACCTTCCTTGAACAGTGTCTGTTTTCAGGCTCTCAGCTGGGCAGTGCTGGTCCTTGCCATGCCCTTGTGTCCGCTGGGTAAATGGCAGGGCCAGGCAGAGCAAGGCTCTCCTGGTTCCCAGCCAAGGGCTCCTTCCAAGACCTTGCAGTGTGCACCCAGGCAGTTGGGCAGGATCAGACATTCTCCGTCTCCTCTGCCCTGTTTCCTTAGAGTGAGGACGGTGGACTGGCAGCTGTGTAGACAGTAGACTGACGGTCCATGTGATGCTCGGCAAGGATGCCAGCGTGTCTGGTTGAGTTCATGCCAACAGTCTCCAACTGTATCACTGCTGTGTTTTCTAGGAATTGGAAAAGATATGGACCTCTCCCCATCAACTAAGCTGTGAAGGCCTTCACAGGAATCTCTCTAGAGCCTTGGAAAGCTTCAGAAGCAGTTTGGAAGATACCAGTGAGCAGGACTGTGAATGCCAGTCTGGGCCGGCCTCCAAGCCACACACGTATGCCCTGGTGGGGCCCAAGCTGCCTCAGTCTCTCTCTTCATAAGGACGATGTCGTGCATTAGTAAATTATGAATCTCAGGCAATAATGTATAACATACACCGTTAATGGCTCAGAGGGTAAAGCATCTGCCTGCAATGTGGGAAACCGGGGTTTGATCCCTGGGTCAGGAGGAGCCCCTGGAGAAGGAAATGGCAACCCACTCCGGTACTCTTGCCTGGAAAATCCCATGGACGGAGAAGCTTGGTAGGCATCATGGGATCACAAAGAGTCAGACACGACTGAGCAACTTCACTTTCACACACCGTTAATGTACACATTAATGCATGTATTTTCTCACCCACACCAAAGTTTCCCATGACTTTTAACTTTTGAAATTGTAAGTGGTAGGAGCAGCATTAGTGCTGAGGCTGGCTTTATTGGGGAACAAGAAATTGAATCAAAATGTCAAGATTCAACATTACAATATGGTAGTAAAGATGTTCTGTAGAGTCAGGCAGTGATTTTCCAAAGCATCTTCATACTGGGTTAATTTTGCTCTGTGTTCTCAAAGTGTTAACCCTCAGAAAAGGAAGTTGGGGACTTGTTTCTGAAAGTGACTTATTCCCAGAAAAAATGGTGTTCCTCTGACTTTTTGGTATCCTCATTTCTCATACATTCCATGGTCTACCCTAACTGTTCTTTCTGCATTTATGAGAAGCCATTTGTTATGCATCCTTACTCTCCTGCCTCCTCCTGCTTGGCAGGGGGTGTCATGATATTAATGGGTGTCCACACACAGACACATCGTGTGTCCAATTATCTGAGAAATTTTAGGGAAAGGCAATCTTGTTATCTAGCTCATTTCCTGGGAACTGAGGCAGTGTATTCAACGAACATTGTTCCTGGGGCTTTATCTTGCCTAAATTAGCTTTAATTTTCTGCCATTTTAGGTTGGCCCAAAGCCTGGAGAAGACTTTATTGTTGTCTGGGAATCCCATAATGACTTTTCTTAGCAATTTCACAGTAGCTGAGGGTGAGTATGTAGCTCCTCCAAGTGTGCTTGATTAAATATTAAATTTAGTTTCTCACACAAATATATCATTAAAATAAAACATGTAAAGGGTGAGTTATGCTATCTATATGTGGTAAATAGCAATTTAGAGCCTGGATGCTCTGATGTATTTGGGGCTGAGAAGAAAGTCCTAGAATCCTGGGTACCAAAACGAAGAAAGGATGAGAGACGCTTCTGTGGTCCAGGAGTCTCCCTGGCCCTGTCTCCCTGTCTCCCAGTCTTATAGATCCCGAAGCCCCCTTGCATCACCGTGTCAGGTCTGAAGAATTCTGGCAAATCTCTTGTTTGGAAAAGTGAGATGAATAGATATGTGGGGAGAAGTGAGTTTCCTTGGTCACTGTTCCCTTGGTGGGGACACTTCTTTCTAGAGTAAAATTTAAAATGCATGGGTCTTAGAGGAAGCAACTGAGCAGAATTGCCACATCATCTGGGGTTTTGTTTTACTTCTGATACAAATGATCGCAGCACCCCCACGGAAGAGTAAGGTTTGACTTTATTTGGTGCTTGTTATGGGCTGGATGGAGTGGAAGAACGGTCCTTGCCAGGTTTTCATGTCAGATCTTATCTTCACTACTTCAGTCAGGAGTAGCCCGAATATTTATTATTATAAGATTTCCTTCCTTCTGATTGTCTTTCAGATGTAAAAGTAAAAGATTTGATGCAGAATATCAGCAAGTTAACTGAAGAGCTCCGATCTCTGCACATCTCAGATGGAACCATCAACAGTATTTTAGAAGCAAACATCTCCCACTCAAAGGTGGGGTTGCCACTTCTGTTCATGGCTGGGGCTGCTGACCTCCTGTGGTCCTACCCCTACCCCACGGCTGGGGATCCCCTGTGAACTGTGTGTGTGTATTTGTTAATTGCTCAGGTGTGTCTGAGTCTTTGCAACCCCCTGGACCGTAGCCCATCAGCCTCCTCTGTTCATGAAATTTAGCAAAGAATACTGGAGTAGGTAGCTGTTTCCTTCTCCAGGGGATCTTCCTGACCCAGGGATCCAACCTGAGTCTCCCGCATTGCAGGCAAATTCTTTACCGTCTAAGCCAGCAGGGAAGCCCCTGAACCATGTAAATGGAGCCAGAAAGGAGATCACAGAACACGCTGGCAACCCAGGGGCATCATGATCTGCTGCCAAGACCTTGGAGTCTTCAGTTTCATAATAGTGTCTTTACCAGAGTTCAGTTCAGTTCAGTCACTCAGTTGTGTCCTACTCTTTGCAACGGCAGCATGCCAGACTTCCCTGTCCCATCACCAACTCCTATATCTTGCTCAAACTCATGTCCATCAAGTTAGTGATGCCATCCAACTCTCATCCTCTGTCGTCCCCTTCTCCTGCCTTCAGTCTTTCCCAGCATCAGGGTCTTTTCTGATGAGTCTATTCTTCACATAAGGTATTGGCCAAAGGATTGGAGTTTCAGCTTCAACATCAGTCCTTCCAATGAATATTCAGGACTGATCTCCTTTAGAATGGACTGGTTGGATCTCCTTGCAATCCAAGGGACTCTCAAGAGTCTTCTCCAACACCACAGTTCAAAAGCATCAATTCTTTGGCACTCAGATTTCTTTAGGGTCCAACTGTCACATCTATACATGACCACTGGAAAAGCCATAGCTTTGACTAGATGGACCTTTGTTCGCAAAGTAACATCTCTGCTTTTTAATATGCTATCTACGGTGGTCATAGCTTTTCTTCCAAGGAGCAAGCGTCTTTTAATTTCATGGCTGCAGTCACCATCTGCACTGATTTTGGAGCCCCCCAAAATAAAGTCTGTCACTGTTTCCATTGTTTCTCCATTTGTTTGCCATGAAATGATGGGACCAGATGCCATGATCTTGGTTTTCTAAGTGTTGAGTTTCAAATCAACTTCTTCACTCTCCTTTTTCACTTTAATCAAGAGGCTTTTTAGTTCTTCGGTTTCTGCCATAAAGGTGGTGTCATCTGCATATCTGAGGTTATTGATATTTCTGCTGGCAGTCTGGATTCCAGGTTGTGCTTCATCCAGCCCAGCGTTTCTCATGATGTACTCTGCATATAAGTTAAATAAGCAGGGTGACAATATATAGCCTTGATGTACTCCTTTCCCAATTTGGAACCAGTTTGTTGTTCCACATCCGGTTCTAACTGATGCTTCTTGTCCTGCATATAGATTCCTCAGGAGGCAGGTCAGGTTGTCTGGTATTCCCATCTCTTTAAAAATTTTCCACAGTTTGTTGTGATTCACATAGTCAAAGGCTTTGGCATAGTCAGTAAAGCAGAAGTAGATATTTTTCTGGAACTCTCTTGCTTTTTTGATGACCCAACGGATGTTGGCAATTTGATCCCTGGTTCCTCTGCCTTTTATAAATCCAGCTTGAACATCTGGAAGTTCATGGTTCACATACTGTTGAAGCCTGGCTTGGAGAATTTTGAGCATTACTTTGCTTGCGTATGAGATGAGTCCAATTGTGCAGTAGTTTGAGCATTCTTTGGCATTGCCTTTCTTTGGGATTGGAATAAAGACTGACATTTACCAGTCTTGCATCCACCGCTGAGTTTTCCAAATGTGCTGGCATATTGAGAGCAGCACTTTCACAGCATCATCTTTTAGGATTTGAAATAGGTCAACTGAATTCCATCACCTCCACTCACTTTGTTTGTAGTAATGCTTCCTAAGGCCCACTTGACTTCGCATTCCAGGATGTCTGGGTTTAGGTGAGTGATCATGCTGTTGTGATTATCTGGGTCATGAACATCTTTTTTGTACAGTTCTTCTGTGTATTCTTGCCACCTCTTCTTAATATCTTCTGCTTCTGTTAGGTCCATACCATTTCTATCCTTTATTGTGCCCATCTTTGCATGAAACGTTCCCTTGGTATCTCTAATTTTCTTGACAAGATCGCTAGTCTTCCCCATTCTATTGTTTTCCTCTATTTCTTTGTATTGATCACTGAGGAAGACTTTCTTATTTCTCCTTGTTATTCTTTGGAACTCTGCGTTCAGATGGGTATATCTTTCCTTTTCTCCTTTGCTTTTAGTTTCTCTTCTTTTCTCAGCTATTTGTAAGGCCTCCTCAGATAACCATTTTGCCTTTTTGCATTTCTTTTTCTTGGGGATGATCTTGATCACTGTCTCCTGTACAGTGTCACGAACCTTCATCCATATTTCTTCAGGCACACTGTCTATCAGATATAATCCCTTGAATCTATTTCTCACTTCCACTGTGTAATCGTAAGGGATTTGATTTAGGTCATACCTGAATGGTCTAGTGGTTTTCCCTACTCTCTTCAATTTTAGTCTCAATTTGGTAATAAGGAGTTCATGGTCTGAGCCACAGTCAGCTCCCGGTCTTGTTTTTGCTGACTGTATAGAGCTTCTCCACCTTTGGCTGTAGAGAATATAATCAGTCTGACTTCGGTGTTGACCATCTGGTGATGTCCATGTTAGACTTGTGTCTTGTGTTGTTCGAAGGGAGTGTTTCTATGACCGGTGCATTCTCTTGGCAAAACTCTGTTAGCCTTTGCCCAGCTTCATTTTGTACTCCAAGGCCAAATTTGACTGTTACTCCAGGTATCTCTTGACTTCCTACAAATTTTGCATTCTCGTCCCCTATGATGAAAAGGACATCCTTTTTGGGTGTTAGTTCTAGAAGGTCCTGTAGGTCTTCATTGAACTGTTCCACTTCAGCTTCTTCAGCATTACTGGTTGGGGCATAGGCTTGGATTACCGTGATATTGAATGGTTTGCCTTGGAAACGAACAGAGATCATTCTGTCATTTTTGAGATTGCATCCAAGTACTGCATTTCGGACTCTTTTGTTGACTGTGATGGCTACTCCATTTCTTCTAAGGGATTCTTGCCCACAGTAGTAGATATAATGGTCATCTGAGTTAAATTCACCATTTCCAGTCCATTTTAGTTCACTGATGTTCCTAAAATGTCGATATTCACTCTTGCCATCTCCTGTTTGACCAGTTCCAATTTACCTTGATTCATGGACCTAATGAATGGTTGTTGCTGACCCATGAAAAGACGTAGGGATTCTTGGCCTCCGGAAGAGAAGAACTCAATCTGGGGCCAGAGTCGAGGCTTGATTGCTCTGAGCTTTTGGGCAATAGAGTTTTATTAAAGTGTAAAAGGGATAGAGAAAGCTTCTGACATAGACATCAGAAGGGGTCACAAAGAGTACCCCCTTGCTAGTGTTAGCAATGGAGTTATATACCTTATACCTTTTAATTAGTTATTATAGTGAATAAAAAAAATGTCTCAAGTTTGTGAAAATTTTATGAGACCTACTCTCACAATTTACAGTTTAGGATAACAAGATTAGAATTTAACAATAGAAAGATCCTCCAGACCTACTGCCATAATATACATTCTAAGATATCAGGATTAGTCAGAAGGTTTTCAGGAAGGAGAAACTGTCCTCCAGCAGGATACATTGTTGTTATGTAATCCCTAGTACAGAATTTAAACTGAGTTTTGTAATTGACTGAGACTACGGAATGCAGAGGAAAAAAGTTTTTCCTTTCTCCTCCTTGAGAGTTCCAGACCCCCAATCTCCACTTTGAGAGCCCCAGACCCCTTTCTCCTCCTTGGGGACCCTGAACTTCTTATCAATCTGCCTGGGAATTGACTCTCTCACTAACATTCCAGGTTCCTATGCACTGTTGTTCTCTACAATTGTTGTCTGGACTTGACCAGAGTTAGAAAGGGTAAAATTGGTGGTGATGTTCGTTCCTGATTCCCAAACTGATTTCCTTTCAGTAGGGAATGGTCTGCAAGCTGACAGCATGTTGGAGCAGTGTGACAGCAGCGGGCAGGCCACCGCCTGGTGGGTGAGGAGCACTGAGGGCCCAAGAGTAAGGAGATGGGGATATAGGCTGGGTTTGCCCATGCAGGGCAGAGCAGGTGAACTTCATCTGGATCCTCCACAAGTGCTTTGCTGAGATCACCTTTTGGCTCTCGCATGGGGGTTTACTTCCCTGTTGGTAAAGAATTTGACTGCAGTGTGGGAGACCCAGGTTTGATCCGTGGGTCAGGAAGAACCCCTGCAGAAGGAAATGGACAACCCACTCCAGTATTCTTGCCTGGAGAATTTCATGGGCAGAGGAGCCTGGCGGGCTATAGTCTGTAGCAACTGAAGCGACTTAACACCGCACAGGTTGCTGCCTGATTAGCAAGCGGCCGCCAGGTGTCGCTGACGCTCTGCCGCGAGAGGGCTGGGCCCTGCAAGGGCTTGAGGTCTGAGGTGCCTTTGCGGTTGAGGTGGCTGTGCGGTGCTTTCTTGTGTGTGTCCTTCTGACCATGTGGGTCACTGCGGATGGTCACCCGAGTGGCTGGATGGTGAGGCTATCGGCAGGGGCGTTTAAAAAGCTTGCATTCTTGGGATTCAAATTAGTAATGTAAGTTAGTAATATTTGCTGTGCTACCTAAGTGGATACATGAACTCTTGTGTGCCTATAAATCTGAGATAATAAATTCATGTTTGGTTAAGTGACACTTGGGCCCTAGATTCTTCTAGATTGTTAGGTTGATGGCAGCATCTCTTAATACATATTATCAGTAGTAACTTCGGCATTTCTCTCTTTGAACTTCTCTGCCTTTCCCTGGTTGGGAAGACCCCCTGGAGAAGGAAATGGCAACCCACTCCAGTATTCTTGCCTGGAGAATTCCGTGGATTGAGGAACCTGGTAGGCTACAGTCCACGGGGTCTCAAAGAGTCTGAGTGGCTTCACTTCGCTTCGCTTCGCTTCGCCTTACCCTCAGCCAGTGTTGAGTTCGTCACCTACCTCAGAGGTCTCAGAGCTTCCAGAACGTGGAGTCCGCAGTTCCCCAAAGGCAGCAGGTGTCTGATGGGCTGGCTTGCAAGATAAATAGATGTGTTTGTGCAGCAGAGTTCCAGAAGCATGTGTGAGGTGGCGTTTCAGTGTGAGCCATGCAGTGAGGGAGCCCCTGGGCGTAAGGAGCTGCCCCGAGGATGGGGCTGAGGGCTCAGATGGAAATGGGGAGAAACCCCCACTGTGAGAAGTCACGGGAGAGCCACAGGTTGGCTGACTTGGGTCAGGGCTCCCAAGGAGGCAGAAAGGGATGGAGCCGGCCGACCAGTGGGGACACGGGCATCCGGGAAGCCCCTCTATCCCCACGCTCTGTCCGTGAACGCCTGTATCTCCAGGTTAAACCTGAAACATAGACTCCTGGGTCCTGGAGTCCACGTCCTGGGACTGAATCCCCTCCCCGCGCCCGAGGCCAACCAAGCTTCCTATGCTGGGATGCGGTGTTCTTGGCTCAGGTCAGCAGTGACTTCCTCCCTGTGTGTTCCAGGCCACATTTTTATTCTTTTAAATGTCACAGCGAGGTCTAAGAGTTCAGGACCAAATAGACTGAGAGAGCAACCAGAGGCGCTTCTTCTCCCTGGATGCTCTCAGCTGGGGAAGACTGGGTTCTAGCATCCTCAGCAGCTTTGTCCCTTCCCTCCCCCCAGCACCCAGGTACTTATGCAGGGAGGAAGGGAAGGGCTGCCCCGGCTCCGATCTCTCCTGGGAGGCTTCTAAAGGGAAGAAGTACTCTGAAACCTTGTCTTATTTATGTCCCTCGGGCAGAAATGCGTGCGTTTGGTGGGCCTGGCACAGTTTCTCTCTCTCACTCGAGGAGGCCGTCACTGAGCATCAGGAGCGACTGGTGCTCTGTTAGCTGAGAGATGCCTGGTCCGGATTCAGCCAGCTCCACACGTCCCATTTGTTACAGCACATGAGGCTTGTCTTCTGGAAAGCTGCAATGGATAGTTCTTGGTGTAACTCGTTTCAGAGTGGACCCCGGTAAACAACTGGCTCATTCTGGCTTTTCTCTTCCCTGAGAGAGAAAGAAAGAATTACTTTGTGAGTGGAGTTAAGAGTTTCTGGCCCAGGCAGAGGACTGTGGCCAGGTGTGCCCTTTAGGGGGCTTCCCTGGTAGTCCAGTGGCTGAGACTCCGAGCTCCCAATGTAGGAGGCCCGAGTTTCATCCCTGGTCAGGGAACTAGATCCCAGGTGCTACAAGTGAAGATCCCGCATGCCACAGTGAAGATCTAAGATCCTGAGTGCCACAACTAAGACCCTGTGCATTCAAATGCATCAGTAATAAATATATTAAAGAAAAAAGGCACCGCCAACCATGCAGCATTTTACCCGAGGGAGCTGGTGCTAGCCTTGCCTGCAGGTAACCCCACCCCTGTGGCTTCAGATTGGAGCTTACATAAGGCCCTTTTAACTTGGGGAGCTTCAGACCCCCACTGTCAGTAAAGAAACAAAAATGTTGAATGGCCCCTCTAATGGGGCCTCTCTTTCATTACTCACACTTAGGTAAATATTTTTAAGCCTAAGTCTTAAGATTGATTGCATTAATTTCTGCAGAAAGTATTTCTTACCGATTCTGGCCAATTATTCTAACCATCAAGGTGTTTTCAGTCCTGATCCACTTTGCAGAGTGTCATTTGTCTCTCATCTTGGCTAGTCACAAAGGAGAAAATCACACCATCTGTATCTCATTCGTGTTATCAATGTAGAAAGAGGCTTGTGACCTGAGCAGTTGCCAACTCGCACCTGTTTAACAGTTTGGGCTCTTAGACCAGCTGTAGCACAACTGGTAACTTGTGTGTGTGCTAAGCCACTTCAGTCATGACCTACTCTTTGCAACCCCGTGGATTGTAGCCCACCAGGCTCCTTTGTCCATGGAATTCTCCAGGCAAGAATACTGGAGTGGGTTGCCATGCGCTCCTCCAGGGGATCTTCCTGACCCAGAGATAAAACCTGCATCTCCTATGTCTCCTGCATTGGGCGGGAGAGTTCTTTACCATTAGTGCCCTGGTAACATACTAATCTAATAACTCTGCCTTTGAAAGAAAATGACTTTGAATTGATCTGGCATGATTTTAGCAATTGCCATATTCTTAAAGGGCTCGTGGCTAACCCAGGGTCAGAATTCACACCAGGGCTGACATTATCTGACAGTCATTTCTAAAGTTTAAAAGATAAAGCTAAGGTGGTTTTACCTTTCTTCTTGACTTCTAAAACACTCTTGGTGATAGACTGTTATACTGTCTGAAGCCCTGGGAGGAGGGGGCCCTGGGGATGGGCCGGGGTTGGGGTCTTGGGGGGGAGTGGAGTTTCCCACCAGGCCTGCAGCTGGTGGGTGACTGTCTTGGGGGCAGGCCCTCCCCCTTACTGCCACTTCAGGACAGGATGGGGGGCTTGATGCTGGCCCATAGACTTTTTATAGGAGTATGGAAGCAAAGAAGGAATTCACTAATTTAACTCTCGTTCTTAAATTCAATACTTTTCAATCAGTAAACCCATCTAATTCTTACACATCTTTCCTCACATTCCAGTAAGTCAAGCTCTGTTTTTGCTGTTAGCCTCCTGTCAGCTATAATGGATGTCACTGGGCTGTGTGTCATTTATAATGATCTCGTTTGGTTCTCCCCTTGGAGCACTTTTGGGTCTTGTTATCGTCTCTTTTGCTCAGATGGATAAACTCAGGCTAACAGTGTTGACCTCTGGGAGGTCCCACAGGAGGAGTTGGAGTTGCCTTATTCTGGACCCTTCCTGAGTCCTCCCCATGGTCTTCCCACTGCGTGTGGCTGCAGCTCTTCCAGATGGTCTAGGAGCCACCTACTGCCCTCTCATTGCACCCATCCAGGCCTCTTCATTGTGCGGGCAGATCCGAGCCCGATGGGACCCTGGGAGCCGGGCCCCAGCTCCTCTCTGTCCTGTAGAAACTGGTGCCTAGTATCCAGTCCCACTTCTTTGCTTTGACAAAAGCGGAGGTAGTCCAGTCACCTCCTGTGATGTTCCCCATCCTTCCCCGTCACTGTCGGTGCTTTTCTTCTAGTCACAATTAGGCTGAGAACAGTGATTCCTCCCAGTGTTTCTGTGCGCCTCTGAGTCTGAAATTACCAGCTGTGCAAACCCACCTCTGAACTGCTGCTCTGAGCGCAGTTAGCGTTTTGGCAGATCCCAGGAAACAAGCTCCTGCTGAAAATGCAAATATCTCTCCTGGCGATCACTTCCACTTTTATAGGGAGTCTGTGAACGCAAATGAATGTCTCATCGAGTGTGTGTGTGTGTGTGTGCTTGGATCACAGTGGTGGGGAGCTGTCTGCCCTGGACCCCTGGCTCCTTGAAGTTTTCCAAGCAAATGTGGACACGTAGGAAAGGTGCTGGCAACTTGGCATCCGCATGTTTAATTAAACTGCCTGGACCAGTCTGAGCTGAAAGATGACTGACTCTAAAATGGATTCACCCATGATATTTTGAGTCCAACAAAACTGAGTATTTTCTCTGTTTTTCCTACTCCCTGCCTGTTTCAGGTGCCTTTTATGCATGGAAAGTGGTCACAGTAAAATTAAAAACAAAGATAAAGAACGAAGTAGGGAGGCACAGAGCAGGCATGGAAGCAGACAGCGTGCAAGGCGCTGTTCTGTATGTGGTGTGGCCGTGAGGTTTCTGCATGAAGGCAGCCCCTGGGCCCTCCCCGTTGGTTGAGAGACATGTATACAAGTTTTAAGACAAATGTTGTCTTTAGGGCTAAATTCTAAATGATGCATGGAATATGATCTTTCTTGGGGACCACGCTTGATGCTGAGATGGTGCAGAGGGACCCTCACCAGCTGGTTCTGGTTGGTGCCCACATGAGACCGGGGCAGTGATCCCGACTCAAGGAGAATGTCCATGGAAGTCTGTTTTACAGAACTGGCCAAAGAGGGGCTTCCCTAATCAAAGTGAAGGGTGGATGTACATTACCCCCCCAACCCCTCTTTGAAACCCTCTTTCAACCAGAGGCATGCACCTTCCCTTAGAGACCGTGATGGAACAGTGGAACAAGGATATCTTTCCCAAGGTACACCTGTGCCTCGTAAGTCCCCTATGGAAAAAGAGCTTTTGGTTAATTAGGTATGAAAACAACATCTTTCTCAAGGATTCAAAATGTCCATCAGCATATTAAATTCTCTCTCCATTTGTGATGGTTAGTTTTATATGTATATAGGGCTAGGCCACAGTACCCAGATATTTGGCCAGATAGCAATCTAAGTGTCCCTGCGAAGTTATTTTTTAGATGAGATTAACATTGAAATCGTAGACTTTGTGCAGATGGTGGTTGTTGTTCTATTGCTCAGTTCTCTGTGACTCTTTGCAACCTTATGGGCTGCAGCACGCCAGGCTTCCCTGTCCCTCACCATCTCTCCGAGCTTGCTCAAACTCATGTCCATTGAATCAATGACACCATCCAACCATCTCATCCTCTGTTGCCCCCTTCTCCTCCTGCCCTCAATCTTTCCCAGTATCAGGGTCATTTCCAATGAGTCAGCTCTTTGCATCACGAGGCCATCATGTTGGAGCTTCAGCTTCAGCATCAGTCTTTCCAATGAGTATTCAAGATTGATTTCCTTAAGGACTGACTGGTTTGATCTCCTTGCAGTCCAGTCTTGAGCAGATTACTCTTTGTACTATGGGTGGGCCTCATCCAATAGGTTGAAGAACTAAGTAAAAAGACAGAGGCTTCCCGGGGAAGGGGGATTCTGCCTCCAGGTGGCTCCTGGGGCTAGTCTGCCATGTTGGCTTGTCCCTGGGCTTCCCTGATGCCAGCCGACCGTGCAGAGCATGGTCTTGCCAAGCTCCGACAACTGAGTGAGCCAATTCCTTAAAAAAGTCTCCCAGAAGATGCGCATCCTATAGTTTCTGTTCTCTAGAGAACCCCCATTAGTCCATCGTTCTACCTCTTAATGATGCTGGGGGCTTTCTATGGCATTACATGAAAGCATCTGATGAGTTCTCCATGTTTACAAGGCTCCTAATAAGGGAACAGTAGCTCTTGTTCACAGAGGGTCCCTCTTGGCTGGAATGTTTTGCAGTAATCACAGCCATCAGAGTATGAACACAACAGGAAGTCTGCTGCTTGTTTTAAATTCTGCTTTATAATTTGTCACATTAACCAGAAGACCATTAACCGGAATTCATTCCCAGGCAGAGACGCAGCCCCGGCCTTCTCACAGAGGGAACAGCGGTGTGCCCAAGAGCAGCACAGCTGTCCTCGGGCCCTGCTTTTCACACTGCTTGCTTTTTCTTTTCAAAAATGATAACTGCCTTGGAAATCTGGTTTCCAGTTGGAGATGGAGGAGAAAAAATGGTTCACGCTGATAACAGTGAAAAAAAAAACAAAAAAACTGATAACCTGAGAGCAAAGGCTAAGACTCACTGTCAGAGGGAGAGACACAGACATGACTTCTGAGAGCACCTTGGGTGGAGGGTGGGAGGCAGCTGGGGGCCTGAAGGTCCCAAGTCATCACTCTGCTGCCTACAGATTCAGGGGATTATGTGTACATTTTGGAAACCTTTCCCTTCAAAATGTTTGAAATAACACAGGGTTTGGGGAATCCATGAAAATGCAGGTAAAGCCTCAGCATCTTGGGAGAATGGGCTTTCCAAGGTCTCATCACTGGGGCGTTCTGAGTCCGGGGACTCCACATCTCAGGCATAGTCATGTCCAACCCTCGTGCTTTGACACAGGTGCTGCCCAGTGCCCTGACAGTGGCTTTGTCTGGAAGTTGCAACAGGGACATTCTTCAGCTCCTGCTCCAGTTCCCTGAAGATGGGAAGTCCGAGTCTGCAGCAAGGGAGCTGTGTGGCCTGCCCAGGGCCCAGGTGTTTTCCATGATCGTGGTGTTGGCTCGAAACCTGGACCTGCGGAACTTCGTTTACAAGGTAAGGGGAAGGCGGGTGCTGGCCTGGCTTGGGCAGCATGAGGGGCCGGTGTGGATGCCTCAGGGCCAGCAAGGCAGGTGCAGAGTTCACAGCCTTGGCCTGTCCCCGAGCCTCCTGGGCACCACCTCTGGGTCGGGGGGCTTGGAGTCAAGGGTTGCTCAGGAGATTTTCTAGGGCCCTTGCAGTTAGACCCATCAGGACATTTGGCGCAGCATTGGTGCAGTCAGCGTGCTCACTGTGGAAGGACCAGTGAACAGAGTCACCACCCGAGCTTAGCACCTGCTCCCTCCTCTTTGAGGAGCACTGGTCTGACTTTCTCTGGGAGGCTGGGTTCTGCTGCCCATCACCCCTAGTGGCCCCTCTGAGTCAGAGCCATTCCCCTACCTTGGCCATGACCTCCTCTGCCCCCCGTTACATCCTGGGGCACACGGACTGTGTCCCATGAGGGGACGTGCCCACCTCTGCTGTGGCCTGTCCAGGAGAAGGTGTGCAGATGGTAGGGGCATCGGGCAGCCCCTTCCTGTGTGAACTAGCTTGTTACCTCCCCCACCGCCACCACATGCCCACGCCCAGCAGGTGAGGGGAGAGAGATGGGAGGAACCGACGGTTATAGTGTGAGTGAGAAGGAGCTGAAGGTGACCGTGGGGACAGCTGCCTGGGGAGCCCAGCCCCTGCTGCACACAGGAGTTATGCCCGAGGGATTGCACGCACATGGCTCATGGCCTCGATCTTGCGCTCTTGGTCCTGCCTCGTCTACAACTTCCTCATCTTCCGGCCTCCACTCTGTGTATGTCTCCAGACCCTTCACCCTTGACCTCTAGGGGCTGGTCTTGCTTCAAGTTTCTCCCCAGGGAGATCAGCCGACATCTGGGCCGATCGGAGTTAGCACGGTGGCTTTGGGCGCTCCACATCCCAAAGGACAGTTTCGGGCTCAGGAAAAGGCAGATTTGCCAGTCCAGTCCTGTTTCCTCCGTGGCCTCCCTCTTTTCAGTAACTCCAAGAATCCAGTGGGTGGATGTTGTATCATACACACACACACGGAACAAAGAATAACTCTCAGGATGAGAGTTAATTCTGAACATTTCAGAATTTTCATTTCAAGCTCACAAGCAGGAGAATGAGCATGTCCTGAGTCTCCATGACTGGTGAGGCCGCCCCCACCGAGGAGTGTCCGGACCTCCAGCTCACGTGCAGGCGGGTGGGTCCTGTGCTCAGCAGGCCTCTTCACTGTGCCACGTGCACTTTGGGAAACATGCTGCCCGGCAGAGGCCAGCTCTCTTAGGCACACAGAAGCGACCGATTTGAAACTGGTGCTTCTCGGGCCCAGATAGTTACTTTGACAAGGGCCATAGGGATGGAATACTGGGTTGGAGTCGCTCTCCCAGACACCATGAAATGGACACCACGGTTAGTAGCACCAGCTCCTTCTAGTTTCCCGGCTCCAGGGAAGCCTGTTGGTCCATGGTGATGCTCTGGTGTTAGAGCCCTATGGACGCACATGGGAGCCACACCAAGCCCAGGCATCAGCAGGCTCAGCCTACGCCCCGGGCCTCTCGACTGACAGCGAAGCTAAGGTGCATTTCACAAGACACCATTTGTGGTTAATGTCCAGTGTGTTCCTCTGGCCTTAGCTGCTGGGTCCCAAATCTAGCCACGCAACAGCCAGTGTCCCTGAGGGCAACTTCTCAGGTGCAGCTGCAGTTAGAAAGGCGGTGGAAATGTGACAAGAGCCAGCGCTCCCTTTGCTCCTGTCCAAGGTGTCTCTGTTGCCTTAACTGAGGACAGTCGCTTTGTTGAGTGTGTGAGGGACAGAGCGGGGCTTCTGTCCCGCAGGTCATGGGCAGAGCCAGCAGCCACGTGGCAGGTGCAGAATTGTTAGGGGCCAAGGCCCGAGTATGCAAACCTGGAAATTCAGATGAGAGCAAAGGGAGGAGACCTACTGTGCAGCCTCCACCTCTGTGGGAAGAGGCAGAGTTTGCTGACTTACCCATTCATCCAGAGACTGGTATTTTTTGGAAATTTTTATTTATTTGTTTGTTTGTTGACATTTTCTCCTAACACAGTCTCCAAAAAAACTTTTTTTTTGATCTGGACCATTTAAAAATCTTTATTGAATTTGTTGCAATATTGTTTCTGTTTTGGTTTTATGGCCATAAGGCATGTGAGATCTTAGCTGTCTGACCAGGGATTGAACCCACACCCCCTGCCTTGGAAGGCAAAGTCTTAACCGCTGGACTGCCAGGGAAATCCCATGACAATCTTTTTAAAAATTTTTTAACCTTTTAAATTATAGTTGGTTTATAGTATTGTGTTAGTTTCAGATATATAGCACAGTGATTCACTTATACATACATGACTATTTTTTCAGATTCTTTCCCCTTATATGTGTGTGTTCAGTCATTTGAGTTGTGCCTGACTCTTTGCGACCCTGTGGACTGTAGCCCACCAGGCTCCTCTGTCCACGGGATTCTCCAGGCAAGAGTGGGTTGCCATGCCCTCCTCCAGGGGATCTTCCCAACCCAGGGGTCAAACCCAAGTCTTCTGCATCTCCAGCACTGCAGGCAGATTCTTTACCACTGAGCCACCTGGGAAGCTCCATTCCCCTTATAGGAAAGGGGAAACAACCTTATGGATTATTACAAAACATTGAGTAGAGTTCCCTGTGCTAAGCAACCAGTATTGCCAAAGGCTGTTCTAGTCCCTGTGGCCACATCAGTGACCACGACAGGCAAAAATCCCTGCCTCCATGGAATTTACATCCCCAAACCAAGAGGATGCCATGCATAAGTCAAGTGTAGAGCATTCAGTGGTGATGGCACAGGTGGGTCCCAGGATAAGGAGACACTGACGTCTCTAAAGCACCCAGGTTGCATTCCTGGCCCTGATCATCCAGCTGTGATGCTGTGGGAACCCTTGCATCTCTCTGAACTCAGGTTCTTCACCCACAAAACCAGCCCCAGCACACAGCCTGCAGGGGCAGGGAGGACTGGAAAGGATGTGTGCTGTGACCTAGGAGGACTGGAAAGGATGTGTGCTGTGACCTAGGAGGACTGGAAAGGATGTGTGCTGTGACCTAGGAGGACTGGAAAGGATGTGTGCTGTGACCTAGGAGGACTGGAAAGGATGTGTGCTGTGACCTAGGAGGACTGGAAAGGATGTGTGCTGTGACCTAGGAGGACTGGAAAGGATGTGTGCTGTGACCCAGGAGGACTGGAAAGGATGTGTGCTGTGACCCAGGGAGGCAGTGGATAGATGGAAACTGTCTCACACGTAACAACTATCTCATTTTGACTCTCTTCTTAAATTTCCACTCAGGGCACCCCAAAGACAGAAATATTTTTTTAGACTAAAAAAAATGTTTTTAGTTCTATCATTTTTGCTGCTGTTTTCCAATTCATTAATTTCTGCTTCTATCGTTATTATTAAATGTTTCCTTTTTTGATCTCTTTAGGGGTAATTTTGTTGCTCATTTTCTAACCTCTTAAATTGGATGCTTAATTATTCAATTTTGTTTGTAAATGTAAGTATTCAAGGTTAAGACTCAGCCTTTAGATACAGATGCAAACTATTTTGGGCTTCCCAGATGGTACTAGTGGTAAAGAACCTGCCTGCCAATGTAGGAGATGTAAGAGATGCAGGTTCCGTCCCCGGGGTGGAAAGATTCCCTGGAGGAGGGCATGGCAACTCACTCCAATACTCTTGCCTGGAGAGTCCCATGGACAGAGGAGCCTGGTGGGCTACAGTCCATGGGGTCACAAGGAGTAAGACACGCCTGAAGTGACTTAGCACACACGAACTGATTGTTTTATTTATTCATTTGTTTGTTTATGGCCACGTTGCAGGTGGGATCCTAGGTCCCCCACCAGGGATCAAATCCTTCCCACGTGCAGTAGAAGTATGGAGTCTTAACCACTAAACTGCCAGAAAAGTACTAGAAAGAATTTTGAAAGTGGTTTGAATTTTAACAACAGGTCCCATCTGCCCGTGCTTTACGTGCTGACAATCCCGGTGCGGTAGAGTGTGCTCCAGAAATGGAGCCGATAGAGAGGACCTCACAGGGCACAACAGAGGTGTCTCCCAGGCTCAAGAGGATAAAATCCAATAACACTCTTCACTCCCTTCACTGTCCAGCGTTGGTTACGTCGTGTTGTGTTTCTTTTGAGACTCTGCTTCCTGCTGAAGCCAGCAGCCTGCTGAGGGCCCTGCTGGACGTCGTGTCCAGGCTCAGCCACCTGCTCCCCAGAGCTGGCCGCGTCCTTGAGCACCTTCCTGCATTCCTCCATGAATTTAAGATCACTGCTTTGCTGGATGCACCCGACTTCCAGCAGGTGGGTGTTTGGTCTTGGCCCCGAGAAAGGTGTGGACCCTCTGTGTCTTTGTGTTTGCTCCTTTGTTTTTCTTTCTCTTTCAAAGTCTGAAATGTGCATTGATGACCAAGCATGGGGCTGAGGGGACCTCTTAATGGTTCTGGAGGCAGCAGTGTTATGACATCGTGATGAAGAGCAAAGCCTGGGGTGTCCTTCAAAATCCGAGGAAGCAGACTCCAGGGAGGCACATCCATCCACGCATGTGTGTTTTCTGTGACCTAAGAAATCACAGAATTGATCATCCACACAAATGAGATTCCAGGGGCTTTTTTAGCTTCTCAGAGAATACATTGCTTTCAAAAACCTCAATACATTTATTTGCACACAAATAATTGGGTTACAGATTACATATTGCAAATACAAACACAAAGTCCAGTGAGGTTAGTATCCTGAGGTTCGTTTTGCTTGGACTCTGTCTGCCTGGAATGAAATGGTGGGGAGGGGGCTGTGTGGGGGCCTGCTGAGTGGGAGGGGCAGGATGAGGGGCGGGTGGTGTGTCCTTGGACCTGCCGTGGAGGCAGTACTCGGGTTGGTCATCAGCTGAGGGCTGCTTTGATGATCCTCAGGCATCTGGGAAATTTGGTTGTAGAGACACATATTCATACTATTGGTTAGTCTGAGTTAGTGATATTTATTGAGTAATAATTTATGTGTGTGTGACATTTGTCTCTTCAAGCATATAGACTAGCAAAATCAAGGGCAGAAAAGACTAAAGCTCAGATACTGTATTTTTGACGTGGTGACAGTCTTCTGTGTTCCTTTGGAGGAGGTACGGCAGGCTCAGGAGCCTTTGAGGGAATCACTCTAAGCCACTGTTTGCCTGGGACTTATTTTTCTTTTGTTCTCAGACTTCACAGAGTAACCAGGCCAGAAGTTCAGCCATTGGTTCTTTCCAGTCTTTGATGAAGATGGTTTGCAAGGACCAAGCATCTTTCTTTAGCAGCTCTGACACCTTTCTTAACTTGCCTAGAGTTCATGAACTCTTAGGAGATGACAAAGAGAAATTCAACATTCCTGAAGATTCAAGTAAGAAAACAGTAATCCATATGTGTTTAGATTAATTTGCATTTTGATAATTAGCCCTGCTTTGTACAAGATACTCAGTCTGTGTGGAAATTGGGAACATACTTGCCAAGAATTTCCTGTTCCGCCATCCAACCTGTATCCTTTGTTTAGTGTAAAGTCAGTAAATGCTGGTCTGGCAGTTGGCTTTGTAAGACCCCTGCACCCTTGAGCACAGGCTAATTCTGTTGCCTGTGATGCCATGGAACTGGGTCTTAAATTCTGGTGCACCTGAAGCCCCAGCCCTTTGGGATCCCGGGATAGCTAGTGACAGTGAGAGGTCCGGGCTTCGGTTCCTGCAGGATGGCTGTCTCACAAAGCCTGGAGAGCTGTATGTGGCCTCCCACAAACTTGCCTTCTAGATCAAGCTCAGTAGCAAATAACGGCAGAGTTAAAAGTGATTTCCTGGCCCTACTTGAAGTGGATGCATTTTGATTAGAAAGACAGACTAAGGGTAAGCGTGCTGATAAAGGTTTAGACTGTTCAGTCCCACCAACAAGTGGGGTGTCTTCGGTCCAGTGACTTCACGTCTCAATCATGTTCATCTTGTGTTTAACATGGAAACTTCATACCTGCCTCCTAAGGTTATTATGAGAGGCATTAGGAGTGACGCCTGCTAACTGCTGAGGACCGTGCTCTAGTGTGTCCTAGTGTATGAATTACTCTTCCATGCTTCCCAGCAAGTCAGCGGTTTAGGACACACACACTCATCATCTCATAGTCTGTAGGGGCCACAGTCTGAGCACTGACTAGCTGGGTCCTCTGTCGGGACTGACAAGGCTGCAGTGAGAGTGTTCATTGGAGGTGGTTGTTGGTAGAACTCACTTTCCTTCAGGTGTAGGAGCCCTGATGGCTGCATCTTTAAGGACAGCAGTGCATCTCTTTGACAGGGGGGCTTCTGGACTCTTTTAAAGGGTTTGGCTGATGGTTCAGCCAAGATAATCTCCCCTTTGACCAACTCCGGATAACCTGACCATGGGTGTGTCCACACAAGAAGGCATGTGTGCCTTGAGGCCATCTTAGACTTCTGTCTGCTGTACCCAAGACCCCTCTTTCTGTACTTGTGCCTGGGATGGATGGAGGTGTTGATGGGTCGAGGGGAAAGGAGAGTGTTGGACTGTGTAGAGGAGGAGCTGCAAGGTTCCTGAGAGCTGCCTAGAGACAGGGTGTTGGTGTGTTCATCAGCTGATGGGTAATTGGGTGGCTGTTGAACAACATATAGTGTGGCAGTGTAGATACACATTAAGGCTACTAATGTGGATACTTTTGTTGTCTCCTATACTAATCCTCATTTCCTCTTTTTTCTTACATATGGGTTTTTTGACGATTATTGATTTGTTCATCAAATCCAGTCATTCAACCATTTATCCATCCATTTATCCTTCCATCTTTCCAACTATGGATCCATTCATCCTTCCATTGATCCATTGATACAGTCATCCATCCACCCATCAGTCCGTCCATTCAGCCATCCATCCACCCATCCACTCATGTATCCATCCAGCCATCCATTTATCCATCCATCCAGTCATTCATTCACCTAACACTGAGGACCAGTCTTTCTGGGTTCTTTCATACATTTATTTCAGATGATTATCCCACTAACCATAGGAAATATTAATACCTTCATTTTTCAGTTGACATGATAGAAGCTCAGAGAAGGTTAACTGACTTGCCCAAGTTCACACAGCTCCCAAGTGGCAGATGTCAGGATTCTTGGTTTCAGATTTCTCTTTATGTTCATATTCTTTTATGTTTTCCAAGCTAAAAATTGCCACCATCTATATTAAGCTTATAATTTCAAGTATAAGTTGTTAAAATATCAGTAAGAAGGATAACCTCTATACTTAATGCTATAAAAGTCATTATGGAATCATGTACTTAATTTATATTTTGTGAAATTATTTCTTTCAATTTTATTGTGTTTATTTAATAAAAGGAATTTGCTTTTATTTTCAAATGGGGAATTTAGAAAGATGAAACTAATAGTGAAAATTATCATAACAGTAATTTTCATACACTGGATATTACAGATAATGGTATCAAAGCTAAGATAATATTCTCATTTTAAATATTCTCTTTGGGAGTAAAAGAATGGGTTATACTGAAGCATTTATCACTAGCTTAAAACCTTTAATATTTGATTACTAATATTATCATGGTAAAGGTGCCACCTTCATTAGGTACCTATTGGTTTCGTCAAGTAAACCTTCCATTGAAAGCAACCAGCACCACAGCAGGTATGAGTGCCATCACAAGGAATTGATATTTGGTGAAAGCTAGGCTCTTTAATGGAGAAGGCAATGGCACCCCACTCCAGTATTCTCGCCTGGAAAATCCCATGGACAGAGGAGCCTGGTAGGCTGCAGTCCATGGGGTCGCTAGGAGTCGGACACGACTGAGTGACTTCACTTTCACTTTTCACTTTCATGCATTGGAGAAGGAAATGGCAACCCACTCCAGTGTTGTTGCCTGGAGAATCCCAGGGATGGGGGAGCTGGTGGGCTGCCGTCTATGGGGTCGCACAGAGTCGGACACGACTGAAGGACTTAGCAGCAGCAGCAGCAGGCTCTTTAATGTAACAAAAGTAGTCAGTACCTCAATAGTTAGTCAGTAGTCAGTAGTAGCAACAGTTCTTCATAAATGCAACAAAGGAAAGCCTGTAGCATTTCATAAAGCTAAATCTTTAGGATTATGAAAAAGCCTGTAGCATTTCATAAGAAAAACCTAATTCTAATCTTGATACTGTGACTGTTGAAATGAAAATTTTCTAGATTAAACACCAGATGCATTCCTTTTACATCACTGTTTTCATTTTCAAGTGTCTTTGTCATTATTTGGTAGCTTTACTGATGATTTAGTTTAAAAATGTGAAAATCATATTTCCTTTTCATTCAAAATATCGATGGGAACAAAGTTTTGAGAAAAGAACTGCCGAGGACCAGCCCCGGCTGATCCAGGGTATTCGAAGGGGAGACGGTGTCGGCGACCTATTCAAATGGTAATTAGAGATATAAAGAGTAATAGAATGAGGATAGCTCAGTAAGAAAATTCAGTGGAGAAAAGAGGCTGAGTAGCTTGGTTTACGCGGAAAATCAATATAACCCATGACACCAGGTTAACTCTGACCACGGAGGCCGCAGGCGCCCTCTCGAATAGCGGAAGGTGCCCCACCTTAGACACCTTCTCGAGTGGGTCTTAGAAGCCCAGGCAAATAAGTGGTCGCAGAGGATATCCACGCTCCAGATGGAGACTTCAGCCGGAAGTTAAAGGAAAGAATGACATGGGGAGACCAAGCATTGGTGAGCAAGGCCCCTAGCTTTATTTTCAACAGGGGCTTATATACCCTAAGTTACACATAGAGGATAATAGGGGATGCAAAGTCAGCAGTCTTTGATTCTTATCAAAAACCAGGGTTTCTTTCCTGCAAATTTATCGTATAAAAATGGTTTAGGTGATTTACATCATCTTCTGGCCAGAAGGCCTACTAACATTTTATGACTCTTGACAAGGACTTATCAACAAAGACTTATTTTCTCTAAGAGTAATTATTTTAAGGTTTGGCGCCATCTTCCAAAGATAAAATTGCATTCCTATAGGGCGGATGTGTAATGGGCTTACAACAAAGGAAAGAATTTATTACCTTAAGGGTCTAAAGTTACTAACACCAAGGCCACTACTTATTTTTTCTATATACCAACTATTAATTAATACACATTCAAGGATGCAATTCAGGGGATGTGAAAACTTGGCAACAAGCATTGACTCATCAATGAAATCCTTTACTAGTTTATTCTGACAGTTTCTATCTCTCTGAGAGGCTCTAAGCTATTTGAATATCTTAAACTTCCCGTGCCTCTGGAGGCTAGGAGACTGTAAACAATCGTATGCATAGCTGCAGGAGTCCGGGTAAACTTGTCAGGCGAGTTAGAAAGCCATCTGAGGGGTTTGGATTTAAACACTCCTAATTGCCCAGGAACTTTATTAATTGGAGCTGTAAGTTAACTCTTTGACAGAGAGAGAGCGAGATGGTGGTAGGGGACAGCCCCCAGTAAAGTCAGAGGTGAGAGCACAAAGCAATAAAGTAGGCAGACTCTGGTTTTTTTGGGGGAAAATGCTCGAGAATATCCCGGCGGACTCCTGAGGCTCGATCCCGCCTTTGCGTATGCCGAGCCTCCTTCCTCATGACCTTTGTCACGAGCGGAATGCCTCACCGGCTCCCGGCAAAGAACTGCTAAAGACAGGGACCAAAAAATTATTTCTGACCTGACTGCCCCAATTCAGAACTGAATCATGAAAAAAATTTATAAACCACTCATATGAAAATGAGGTGTCATGGCTATATAAGTGAATTCTCCTGTTATCCTGTATCATGAGTAACACTTTTTTTTTTTTTTTAATGGTGACAGCACCATTTTGCTTGAAGCTTTATCAGGAAATTCTGCAGTCTCCAAATGGCGCTTTGGTGTGGTCCTTCCTAAAACCTGTATTACATGGAAAGATACTGTATACACCAAACACTCCAGAGATTAATAAAGTCATTCAGAAGGTGAGTGTGACTGAATAAGTGTGTTATAGACCGTACAAGAAGTGCAGTGGGGAGCAGGCTGCTAAAATATTTATCATGATTGTTGTATAGCTCGTATTACACACAGTTTTCTTATGTTGATGACAATTCATTTTGCTTTTTGTTTTTTTTTTTTTGCCTGTGCCCTTTGTTGTTGAGCTTAGATGTGCTGCATCATTCTCTCAGGACATCTCGGGGGAGGAGGTGTTATTTAGAGTAACTAATGCAGGGGGAACAATTAGACAGAAAGAAGGAGGCCGGTCAGGTGATCCCAGGAGGATGTGGAGAATAGGTGGGCACCTGGTGATGAAGGGAGAGTCAGACCCTGTGTTTGTGGTCTGGGTCTGGTCGTGTCGTTTCTCAAGTTGGTGGTGAGCCTTTGGTGCCCTCACTTTCATTCCTTGGTCCCCGCCCCACTCCGCCTGATGGCAGGCAAGCTCAGGTGAAGAAGTAGAGAGCTTCCCTGGAGGAGTTTGGGCATTGCACAGCTCTGCGTTTTTCCTTTCTTAGGCTTCTTACCTTCTCGTGCGTGCTAAATTGCTTCAGTCGTGTCTGACTCTTTGTGATCCCATGGACTGTAGCCCGCCAGGCTCCTCCATCCGTGGGATTCTCCAGGCAAGAATACTGGAGTGGGTTGCCATGCTACTGCAGGGGATCTTCCTGATTCAGGGATTGAACCCGGGTCTCTTATGTCTCATGCATTGGCAGGTGGGTTCTTTACCACTAGCGCCACCTGGGAAGCCCCATTCAATTCAGGATTTATCATTGGTCATATTTACGCTTTCTTCTGAGATGATGGTGCTGTGTTTTCCTGCAGTCTCATCTTTTTTTCTGATAGTGGCTTATGAGTCCGCAGACACTTTTGAGGGGCTTCAGGAAGCCATGGGGCCTGTCAGACCCGAGGAGGAATCACCAGTCCTATTAGTGCTGAACTTCCAGGCTTCAGATGCTACTCACAACTTAAAAGCTGAAAAGTTAGTGGTGGTCATCCAAGCAGTTGGGTTATTTTGGGTCCAAGTAGGTTTTACAAGTTCATGTTTCCTTTCCCTTACGGCTGCCATGTGGAGTCTCTTTCCCACCTGTGACTCAGCTCAGGGGCTATATTTGCCACTGTTTATTCTGATGGGGAAACAGTGGCTGACTTTATGTTTTTAGGCTCCAAAATCACTGCAGGTGGTGATTGCAGCCATGAAATTAAAAGATGCTTATTCCTTGGAAGGAAAGTTGTGACCAACCTAGACAGCATATTAAAAAGCAGAGACATTGTCAACAAAGGTCTGTCTAGTCAAGGCTATGGTTTTTCCAGTGGTCATGTATGGAGGTGAGAGTTGGACTGTGAAGAAAGCTGAGCACTGAAGAATTGATGCTTTTGAACTGTGGTGTTGGAGAAGACTCTTGAGAGTCCCTTGGACTGCAAGCAGATCCAACCAGTCCATCCTAAAGGAGATCAGTCCTGGGGGTTCATTGGAAGGACCGATGCTGAAGCTGAAACTCCAACACTTTGGCCACCTGATGTGAAGAGTTGACTCATTTGAAAAGACCCTGGTGCTGGGAAAGATTGAAGGCAGGAGGAGAAGGGGATGATAGAGGATGAGATGGTTGGATGGCATCACCGACTCAATGGACATGAGTTTGGATAAACTCCAGGAGTTGATTATGGACAGGGAGGCCTGGTGTGCAGCGGTTTATGGGGTTACAAAGAGTTGGATAACTTGATAACTTCTGCTTTTATCTTGAGAATGTCCATTTGGAGGGGTATTTACCGAAAGCCTGGGCTCTCACAGTGAAGTGACGTTAATCTACACGGGCGTCAGGCGTTCATCCTTTCAGGCCTGTGCTTTAGAGGGGCCTAGAGCCAAAGCCAGTGTTATTCAGATAATCTCAGTGCATTAAGCTTTTAAGGACTGTGGGTATTTTAGAAATTTCACAGAAAATGGCTGTATATCACAGCTTTATTTTAACTTCAACTTAAAAAATTCAACAAAAAGTTATTATTGTTATAGTGAATATTATTACACATAATATCATTGATAACAATATTATATGCACTATAGTATTATATACTGGGCTATATTCTGCACTGTAACAGCTAGTGTGACCATCCTCTTGTTGAAGAGCTCACCCTGCAATGGGGAAAGAGAAGACAAACATCTGAGGAAATAACCCAGAAATAATGTGATGAGCGATTCATTCTGAGAGCAGTGTCCACAGGCTTCCTTCCTGGTCTGTGGGTCAGGGTTCAACCAAGAGAAACAGCAGGGAGAGTTAAGAGGAAGCGTTACCCCTGTATCAAGGTGCTAGGGTGATGGGCCGGTCAGTGATGTGAAGAGAATTTTAAAGCAAGAAGCCTCTCTGCTGGGCTAGGAGGGTGTCCAAGGAAGGGACAAGACCGGACGTGGCCTCCAACCAGGGTTGGGGTCCCGACCTCCCTGGGGAGAGTGTGGTTCTGGCCAGCTGGGTGGCCAGGTTGCCCAGGAGCCTTCCTGGTATGGTTTCAGGGGCATCTGCGTACTGGGGGCTGGAGAAGGTCTACACTCGGTGACTCTCAGTGAGGTTGGACCAAGCCAGGCCTGGGGGCATCATCTGCATCAGGGAGTCGTCCACAAGGAGGTGCCAGGCCAGCAGCAGCCCCTGCTGTTGGAGGAGAGCCTGGAAAGGTGCTGTGTGTGGGGGGCCAGGTGCACAGTAGCTGGGTAACCAAGAGGCTCTGGAGGCAGCTGCCTGCTGGGTGGGGACTCCACAGTGAGGTCAAGAGGAGAAGCCTCTGAGGGAGCCTCTGCGGGGAGCCGCCTATCGGGGTCGGGGACTCCACAGGAGATCAAGAGGAGAAGCCTCTGAGGGAGCTTCTGGCAGGTGCCGCCTGCCAGGGGAACTCCACAGTGAGATCAAGAGGGAGAAGCCTCTGAGGGAGCCTATGGGGGAGTCGCCTGCCAGGTGGGGACTCCACAGTGAGGTCAAAAGGAGAAGCCTCTGAGGGAGCTTCTGGAAGGAGCTACCTGCTAGGGGGGTACTCCACAGTGAGGTCAAGAGGAGAAGCCTCTGAAGGAGCCTCTGGAAGGAGCCACCTGCTAGGGGGGTACTCCACAGTGAGGTCAAGAGGGAGAAGCCTTTGAGGGAGCTTCTGGAAGGAGCTGCCTGCTGGGTGGAGACTCCACAGTGAGATCAAGAGGAGAAGCCTCTAGGGAGCCTCTGGGGGGAGCTGCCTGCCAGGCGGGGACTCCACAGTGAGATCAAGAGAAGAAGCCTCTGAGGGAGCTTCTGGAAGGAGCTGCCTGCCGGGTGGAGACTCCACAGTGAGATCAAGAGGAGAAGCCTCTGAGGGAGCTTCTGGAAGGAGCCGCCTGCCGGGTGAAGACTCCACAGTGAGATCAAGAGGAGAAGCCTCTAGGGAGCCTCTGGGGGGAGCTGCCTGCCAGGCGGGGACTCCACAGCGAGATCAAGAGAAGAAGCCTCTGAGGGAGCTTCTGGAAGGAGCCACCTGCCGGGTGGAGACTCCACAGTGAGATCAAGAGGAGAAGCCTCTGAGGGAGCTTCTGGAAGGAGCCACCTGCCGGGTGGAGACTCCACAGTGAGATCAAGAGGAAGAAGCCTTCCCAGCAGCCCTCCAGATCTCTGTGGCAGAGCTTCATATCGAAGCAGCCAGCATGGGCCAGCCCTGCCCTTCAGACCGGGCCTGAGTGTGGACTTGGAGCGGGGGGATGACCAGATACCCACATAGTGGGTCCTGCGTGGGCTTCTTCATCTTAGGGACCTGGGGCTCCTGAGGGATAAGGAGTTCCCACAAAGCTCCTGGAGAAGGAAATGGCAACTCACTCCAGTATTCTTGCCTGAGAAATCCCATGGACAGAGGAGCCTGGTGGGCTACAGTCCATGGGTTCGTAAAGAGTAGGACATGACTGAGCATGGTTGCACATGGAATTAAAGTACAAAGCTCATCAGCTCTTAAATGTTAAGTCTCAGTTTATCAAATATATATTGAGAGGAGGTGGAGGGAGAGATACTAGGGAGGAATCCCTGCTGGAACCTCATCCAGCCCTCACACCCACAAGGAGTGTTAGCAGTGACCTCACTCACTCCTCGGGTGAGTCTCAGGGGCTAGTCAGCATGGCAGAATCTCTCAGCAGGGGCAGTGGTGACTTCTGAACCTAGGTCTGTGTGTCTCCAAGGCCCATGTTTTGCTTCTCTGTCACACCTCACTGTATCCCTACCCTAGGATGCAAGTGCTAGCACAGTAGCTCTGTCCTCAGAGGAGTGTGTTGTGGGCAAATGGGACACGGATCCCCAGCGACAGCACCGGGCAGCAGGGTGGGGAGCAGACTGCTTCCCACAGGATGGGTGGTTATGGGAGGTCATGGTAGGGGAGGCTGGTCACTGCTGGCCTTAGGGCTTCTGATGGGGTGAGGGGCGGGGGTGGGGGCCGTGTGGGTGGACACCCATTCCTGCTTCTGCACTCAACACGTTCAGATGCAGATTGAACCATGTGCTTCTCCAAGGTTCCAGGAACCATCATAGTCACTTTCCCAGATCCTCTCTCGTTCACATCTCAGAAGAACCCAGTAGGGCAGGTGCTTGTTGTTTGAAATCATTGAGTTGTGTCTGACTCTTTTGTGACCCCATTGACTGTAGCCCACCAGGCTCCTCTGTCCATGGGATTCTCCAGGCAAGAGTACTGGAGTGGGTTGCCATTTCCTTCTTCAGGGGATCTTCCCGACCCAGGGACTGAACCCACATTTCCTGCATTGGCAGGTGGATTCTTTGCCACTGAGCCATCAGGGAAGCCTGCGGGTAGGTGCTACTAGGTCCATTTTACAGATGGAACATAGTGAAGGCTGGTGAGGTTTACTCTCCCATACTGATTAGCTGGTGCATGCATGCTCAGTCACTCAGTTGTGTCTGACTCTTTGCAACCCCATGGACTGTAGCCTACCACACTTCTCTGTCCATGGGACTTTCCAGGCAAGAATACTGGAGTAGGTTGCCATTTCCTCTCCAGCGGATCTTCCTCACACAGGGATCAAACCCATGTCTCCTGTGTCTCCTGCCTTGCGAGTGAATTCTTTCGCTGAGCCATCAGGGAAGCCCTCATTAGCTGGTACATGGAAGCATATTGTGGACTCCATAGCTAAATGCTTTTCACCAGCTGTATTTACAGTGTTAGGTTGTCATGTGGGAAAGAGCTTGTGCCCTGCAGCACCCTTTACTATTATCAGCCTGGGACACTAGATTCCTGATCAGATGCTCTGCACGATTTTATGCCTGTGTGTATTGGTGCGTGGTGTTTATGCACCTTCAGCACGTAATTGCCTTCAGGGGAACTTTGGGAGGATGAGAATCAGCCTCACAGGTTACAGATGGAAAGAGGCTACTGGTGTTTTAACCATTAAATGGACATAAAGCCTGATGATTAAGTAACTGAATAGAAATGAAAATTCTGCTTTCTGCTGCTTGTCAAAGATGAACGATGTCCGTGAGGTGGGAGCCTCCCAGGACTGGAGTCTGTAAGTGAACCAGGCACAGGCTGGAGGCGCATGCGCCCTGCACACAGGACTGTGTATGTGCACAGAGCACTGTGGCCCCAGGAGGCAGCGACTGTCCCCGGGGAGCCCCTCGGAGGGAACAGAACTCGCACTCATTTGATGTCTGACTGCAGGCATCAGATCACTCATCTGAAAGTAGGTCCTCAGCGTTCACCCCGGAACGAGATTCTCGGGTGGGTGGAAGTGTTCAACATGAAACATTTTATCAAAATGCAGCAAAGTTGCCCAGAGAAAAAGTAATTACGTTTATGAATAGACTAGTTTGAAGTAATCGCTTGTAAAGCGGCGGTCCCTTGAGAAAGCAGCATCAGTAGGTCTGGGAATACACTGTTCTGTGAAACCATAATCCCCAGCCCCCGAGATGCATGCTGCTCCCAGAGACCTCGGATGTCTGTGTGCTGTCATCATTTTGTCCTCAAGTCCAAGGCCACGGGTTAATTAAGGTGACAGCTGTGAGATGGCTGAGCCAGGACAGACAGCCAGCCAGCCACATCCAAGCACCATGAGAGATGATCACCTTCAGCAGGTTGCTTTGTAAACCCGGCTTCAGAGCTGAGATGGTTTGCTCAGGGTCTCTCCACAGTCCTTGGCCAACCTGGCCTCCAGCTCATGTCCTTTGACTCAGAAACCTTGTTCCTCCTCCAGGTCCCTCAGGCCTCATTCCCCTTAGAAGCATTAGGCAAATATTCTGAATGCTGAGGAGGGAGCAGGGTGATGTAAATAAGAAAATAATGAGCAGAAAAAATAAGTCCACAGCTAAGATCTCATGCTGAGATCCAGTCACCTCTTTCTTTCTTTTTTTAAAGTCAGAATTAACTGCAAGTAAGACTGGCTATTTTCTAAAACCAGCAGTTATTAGGTGATTGATAGGTGAAAAGAGAACCCAAGCAGTTTCTCCCAAGGAGGTAGAAGTGAAGATAAGACTTGAGGCTGTGGCATTTCTGAGAATTGTGCCCACTTCCAGGTGGGGCTCTGAGCTCCGAGCCTCCCGGTCTCCCTACAACCGTCTGAAGGTTTTGTTCAAGTTCTTGATTCTGTAAGTTTTCTATTTCACCAGTTTGGGGAAGTTTTCAGCCATTATTTCTTCTGATAGCTTTTCAGCCCCACTCCTATCTTTCTTGGACTCAGATACAAACATGGAACCTTTTGTTATTGTCTTACAGGTCCCCAAAGCTCTGGCCGCCTTGTCTGTTTTTTCCTCTTGCTCATATTGGTTGATGTGTAATATCCTGTCCTCAAGTTCACTGGTCCTGTCCTCTGTCATTTCTACTCTTCTACTTGAGGTCATCTGGCAAATTTAAAATACTTTTTGTTACGGCGTTTTCCAGTTCTGTACTGCCCTGTGCTTATCTGTCTTTCTAATAACTTGTATTTTCTTGTTGAGATTTTCTGCTATTTAATTTGCTTCAAGATAATTTTGAATTGCTTGTTGAAGCATTTCTATGATGACAGCTTTAAAATACTTGCCAGATCGTTCCAGCATCAGCTTTGTCTCAATATTGGCGTCAGTTGACGGCTTGTGAGTTCTCTGGTTCTGTGTGCAGCAGGCGATGTTCGGTTGTATTGTGGGCATTTTGACTGTTGCGTTCAGAGACTGTAAGAAATACCTTTCATTTTTGCAGACAGTCTGTTGTTTAGGTTTAACACACAGGTCTCAGCCTTGTTTGTAGGCTGTGACTCCAGGGACGTCTAATCATCACAGGCTTTGTGCTGTTATTTTGATCTGCTCGGTTCATCTGGTGCCCATGAGGCTTCCAGTAGTTTCCAGTCCTGCTGCCTGAAGTGGGGAGGGCTTCTCCAGGAAGTCTGTGCCTTTGCCTATTTCACTGGAGACCACCAGTTTGTTCTCTGAATCTCTGAGTGTGTTTCTGTTTTGTTTGCTGATTTGTTTAGTTTTTTATGCTAAGTGAAATAAATCAGAGAAAGACAAGAACTTAAATGTGGAGTCTAAAAAAAAAAAGTGAAACTAGTGAATATAACAAAAGAGAAGCAGGACTTTCCTGGTGTTGCAGTGGGTAAGAATCTGCCTGCTGGTGTAGGAGACATGGGTTTGATCCCTGGTCCGGGAAGAGTCCGCTTCCTGTGGAATCGTAGTTGTTGTCTGTGGAGAGACTAAGGCACAACTAAACCCATGTGCCTCAACTGCTGAGCCTGTGCTCTAGAGCCCGAGAGCCAAAAGTACTGAAGCCAGGGTGCCAGAGCCTGTTCTCTGCAACAAGAGAAGCCACCGCAATGAGAAGTCTGCGAACAGCAGTGACGATTAGCCCCTGCTCACTGCATCTAGAGACAGCCCGGTGTGCAGCAACAAAGATCCAGTGCAAATAACAGTAATAAAAAGACAACCCTTAAAAAAAGCAGCAGACTCACAGATATAGAGAGCAAACTAGTGGTTGTCACTAGGGAGAGGGGGTGGAACAGGGGCTGGGGAGCAAGAGGTACGGACTCTTATGTATGAAATAAGTTGCACGGGTATATTGTACCGCATAGGGAATATAGCCAGTACTTTATAATAACTAAAATAGAGTATAATCTTTAAAAATTGTGAATCACAATATTGTATACCTGTAACTGATATATATTGTATAGCAACCATACTTTAATTAAAAAAAAACAAAACCAGAAATGGTCTTCAGATGTGCAGACTCAGCAGTGGTTTTCCCCTTCCTGTGATAACTGGGCCTGTTATCTAGCCCTTTCTCTGCTCTGAGTTCCGAGTCCTCCCTGGCTTAGATCTCTTGCATCTGTCTTGATTGTCTCTGACTTGTCCTTTTCCTTCTTTGTCTCCAGCCTCCTCTGAGGGCTGGAGTGGGGTCTGTGTTATGGCTCCAGACCAGTCCCCAGGCTGTCCCCTTTGCTTTGACTCCGAGCCTGTGCTCAGCCTCTGGGTTGCACCTCTTCCTGTGGGGTCGTTCCCGTGTCATCACGGCCTCCTCACCACCTCCTCTGTGCTCCTGGATGTTTCTTGAAATACACAGTAGTTGCTCCATACATTTTTTTCCTGTCTTACCCTAAATCAGTTCCAGATAAAGACCTTTATTCTGACGCATACACTGGCCTCGTCTTTTGAATAGAAGGATCTCTTCATGTGCCCCTTGATGTTTCCCATGCTTGCTCATCCTTAGGAACAGAGGCTCACACTTACCCACAGACGTCATGTGGGTCCACACCTCCCAGGGTCATGTGAAGGCAGAGGGGAGGTGTATGGACAGGCTGCACCTCCCTTTATGGCTCAGACCCCAGCAGCCGAGCAGAGGGTGGGCACACGTGCAGGGCGGGGAGGGCAGTAGGCGGCAGAGGCAGCCATGTGCTGGTGAGCGCTTCATCCTGTCCTGGACTCCTGGTGGGAATTAGCAGCAGGAGCCCCTCGCTTCTTTCCAGCCCCTGAGCTGGCGTGACCTGTGCCCTTGTGACCTCAGAGGTGTGTGGTTGGACTCCCAAACCCTCTTTAATCTTATCTCTTTGCATTTAGACTGTTTTTGATATAGAAATATAGTAATGTGGCCATAGGCATCTTCATGGGACTTTCCAGGTGGCTCAGTGGCAAAGAATCCACCTGCCAGTGCAAGAGACGCAAGGGATGAGGGTTCGATCCCTGGGTCAGGAAGATCTCCTGGGGAAGGAAATGGCAACCCACTCCAGTATTCTTGCCTGGGGAATTCCATGGACAGAGGAGCTTGGCAGGCTACAGTCCACAGGGTTGCAAAGAGCTGGACACGATTAAGTGTGCACACACTCACACACATACACACACACACACACACACACATAGAGGCATCTTCATGGGTATAGCTTTGTATTTCATTTCAATTATTTCCTTAGGACAGTATCCTTTTATTTTGAGAGAAAAAGGCAAGGAAGTTTTTTGTAGGTCAGTGACTATGAATATTTTTTATGATACCAAATTATTTTACAAAACCCTTATGCTCATTTGCTCTGCCAGCAGCAATAAATAAATAAATAGAGTTTTGCACTACTGGTGATAATGTAAATTAATACAGGCACTATGGAGAACAGTACGGGAATTCCTTAACAAACTAGGAATAAAACTACCATATGACCCAGCAATCCCACCACTGGGCATTGTTGTTGTTCAGTTGGTAAGTCGTGTCTGACTCTTTGTGACCCCATGGACTGCATCGTGCCAGGCTTCCCTGTCCTTCACCATCTCCTGGCGTTTCCTCAAACTCATGTCCACTGAGTCAGGGATGCTGTCTAACCATCTCATCCTCTGACATCCTCTTCTCCTTTTATCTTCAGTGTTTCCCAGCATCAGGGCCTTTTCCATTGATATGGCTCTTCGCAGCAGGTGGTCAAAGTATCGGAGCTTCAGTTTCAGCATGAGTCCTTCCAGTGAATACTCAGAGTTGATTTCCTTTAGGATTGACTGATTTGATCTCTTTGCTGTCCAAAGGACTCTCAAGAGTCTTCTCTAACACCACAGTTCAAAAGCATCAATTCTTTGGTGCTCAGCCTTCTTTAAGGTCCAACTCTCACATTCGTACATGACTACTGGAAAAACCATAGCTTTGACTGGATGGACCTTTGTTGGCAAAGTGATGTCTTTGCTTTTTAATGCCATCTAGATTTGTCATAGGTTTCTTTTCAAGGAGCAAGCGTTTTTTAATTTCATGGCTGCAGTCACTGTCTGCAGTGATTTGGGAGCCCAAGAGGATAACATCTGTCACTGTTTATACTTTTTCCCCTTCTATTTCCCTGGAGTGGCTACCCACTCCAGCATTCTTGCCTGGAGAATTCCATGGACAGAGCAGCCTGACAAACTACAGTCCACAGGGTTGCAAAGAGTTGGACGTGACTGAGTGACTAACACTTTCATACTACTGGGCATATACCCTGAGAAAATCACAATTCAAAAAGATATATGCACCCCAGATTTCATTGCAGCACTGTTTACAATAGTCAGGACATGGAAGCAACCTAGATATCCGTTGACAGAGAATGGATAAAGTTGTGATACATATATGTAATTGACTACTACTTAGCCATAAAAAGAAATGAGTTGAGAATCAGTTGTAGTAAAGTGGACGAACCTAGATCCTATTATACAGAGTGAAGTAAGTCAGAAAGAGAAAAACAAATACTGTAATTAATGCAGATATATGGGATCTAGAAAAATAGTACTGACGAGCCTATTTGCAGGGAAGAAACGTAGACACAGGCTTAGTGAACAGACTTGTGGACACAGCAGTGGAAGGAGTAGGTAGGATGGATTGAGAGAGTAGCATTGTAATGTAAAAACATTACACACCATGTGTAAAATAGACAGCTGGTGGGAATTTGTTGTATGACACAGGGAGCTCAAACCGGCGCTCTGTGAAAACCTAGAGAAGTGAGATGGGATGGGAATGGGGAGCGAGGCTTGAAGAGAGGGGATATATATATAGTTATGACTTATTTGGGTTGCTGTATGGCAGAAACCAACACAAAAAAAGCAATTATCCTCTAAATAAAAAAAATTATTCTCTAATTAGAAACAGTTTTGCTTTCTCCTAAATAGAGTTGGGTATCATAAACCAGATCATAGATGCTAGTTGAGAATGTATGGTTGAGGAGGACGTGTGGGCAGATGTTGTCTTATTTAGCCAGTGTATACTGGAACATTCATTCTTAGAGTGACCCGTACCCTGGAGACTCCATGGTGAACAGATGGGCAACATGCAGTGGAAGGAGCCTGGAGGAAGGGGCACTGGCACGGTCACCTTATCCGGTGACGTGTGGCCTTGGAAGATCTTTGCTCTGATGGCCAAGTTGCACACAATGTGTATCTCCTTGTTGTGGCAGCCACAGGGCTGGAGGATCTGCCCAGTGCAACACAGCTGAACTAGAGACACACCCTGATGTGCTTTATTTTGCAGGTAAATCATACTTTTGATTTTGTGGGCAAGTTGAAGACTTTGTCAGAAACACTGCTGAGTGCGTCCAGCATTTTTCAGAGCAGTGGAAACGGCCAGATGCTCCACCAGCTGCAGGTGAGGGGTGGCTCCTTTGCCACCAAAGGCTGGGAGACCCCAGGTGTGTCTGCAAAACCAGAGGTCTCCTTCAGAGGGCGCTAGAGAGTCACCTGCGGCTTGGCTTTGCCGGGTGACTAGTAATGTTGATGTAAAATTGGATAAGTGAGAAAACTTCTTGTAAATGATCAATTGTTTTGCCCATGTAAGATCTTACTGCTGTGAGAATGATCAATAATTCATTAATATTTATTTGTGCTTTAAATTCCATATTAACTTAAAGCTGGTTTTTTTTTTTTTTTTGAGCAGAGAACAGTTTATTTCAGGGCCATGCAAGGAGACAAGTAGCTCGTGCCTTGGTCTCAGTTTTTTATTGGAATATATTTGCTTTACACTGCTGCATCTGTTTCTGCTGTACAGCAAAATGAATCAGGCATACATATATGTATATCCCCCCTTTTGGATTTTCTTCCCATTTAGGTTCCCGCAGAGTATTGGTGAGAGTTCCCTGTGCTATACAGTAGGTTCTGTTAGTTATCTATTTTATACATAGTTATCAATTGTGTATATATGTCAATCTAAATCTCCCGATTCCAGTTCATCGGCCCTGCCAACTGAAAGCTTTTTGGAAGGTTTGCATGCTTTTGAACTGTGGGCCTGTTAAACCCTTCATTCCCTAATATTCTGTATTGAGAACATAATGTATTCCAAAAAATCATGGACTTTAGCTTCAAATGTCTCAACCTCTTCAGAGAAGGACAATCACTAATTACAAAACTTTAATCAAGGTAGGTCACATGATAACTTTCTGGGGCATCTGTGTCACTCTAACTTGAGCTTGAGAAAATATACCTACGTTTTGTTCTTGTTTGGTTTGTTTCTTATCCACCAGACGTGTAGTTCTAGGTGGTCCCGAGCAGGGACTCAGAGCTGGAGAGTCTTGGATTCCCAGCCCTGTCCCCACTGCCGTGTGATCTTGAACTTCTCTGTGCCTTGGGCTTCTTACCTGTGAAGGGAGGAAAGAACCACAGTTTTGAACTGTGAAGCGATTTAGATTATGTAAATCGAACAGGACTGAGTGGCTTCATTTCCACTTTTCACTTTCATGCATTGGAGAAAGAAATGGCAACCCACTCCAGTGTTCTTGCCTGGAGAATCCCAGGGATGGTGGAGCCTGGGGCTGCCGTCTATGGGGTCACACAGAGTCGGACATGACTGAAGCCACTTAGCAGCAGCAGCAGCAGCAGCACCACCAAAGCACTGGTACGTAGGAGAAGATGTCTCTGCATCTGGGTCCTTCCCAAAGCAGATACTGAGATGAGATTGCATCTGTGAGGATTTTGTCAAGGAAAGAGGTGTTGAGGCAGAGGCAGGGAGGCAGGAAAGTAGGAGAGGTTGGTGAGGCAGGAGAGGCAGATGAAGCAAGGGAGTCAGGGGAGGCTGATGAAGCAAGGGAGGCAGGGGAGGCAGGGGAGGCTGATGAAGCAAGGGAGGCAGGGGAGGCAGAGGAAGGCAGGGGAGGCAGGGGAGGCTGATGAAGCAAGGGAGGCAGGAGAGGCAGGGGAGGCAGGGGAAGGCAGGGGAGGCTGGGGAGGCAGGGGATGCTGATGAAGCAAGGGATGCTGATGAAGCAAGGGAGGCTGGGGAGGCAGGGGGAGGCAGGGGAGGCAGGGGAGGCTGGGGAGGCAGGGGAGGCAGGGGAGGAAGGGGAAGCAGGGGAGTCAGGGGAGGCTGGGGAGGCAGGGGAGTCTCGGGAGGCAGGGGAGGCAGAGGAGGCAGGGGAGGCAGTGGAGGCTGGGAAGGCTGGGGAGGCAGGGGAGGCAGGGGAGACTGGGGAGGCAGGGGAGGCAGGGGAGGCTGGGGAGGCAGGGGAGACTGGGGAGGCAGGGGAGGCAGGGGAGGCAGGGGAGGCTGGGGAAGAAGGGGAGGAAGGGGAGGCAGGGGAGGCTGGGGAGGCAGGGGAGTCAGGGGAGGCAGGGGAGGCAGGGGAGGCTGGGGAAGAAGGGGAGGCAGGGGAGGAAGGGGAGGCTGGGGAGGCAGGGGAGGCTGGGGAGGCTGGGGAGGCAGGGGAGACTGGGGAGGCAGGGGAGGCAGGGGAGGCTGGGGAGCAAGCGGAGGCAGGGGAGGCTGGGGAGGCAGGAGAGGCAGAGGAGACTGGGGAGGCAGGGCAGGCTGGGGAGGCAGGAGAGGTGGGTGAGGCTGGGGAGGCAGGGGAAGCAGGGGAGGCTGGGGAGGTAGGGGAGGCAGGGGAGGCTGGGAAGGCAGGGGAGGCAGGGGAGGCTGGGGAGGCTGAGGAGGTAGGGGCTGTTGGGAGGCTGGGGAGGTAGGGGAGGCTGCGGAGGCAGGGGAGGCTGGGGAGGCTGAGGAGGTAGGGGATGTTGGGAGGCTGGGGAGGCAGGGGAAGCAGGGGAGGCTGGGGAGGCAGGGGAGGCTGGGGAGGCTGAGGAGGTAGGGGAGGCTGGGGAGGCTGGAGAGGCAGGGGAGGCAAGGGAGGCTGGGGAGGCTGGAGAGGCAGGGGAGGCAAGGGGGGCTGGGGAGGCTGGGGAAGAAGGGGAGGCAGGGGAGGCAGGGGAGGCTGGGGAGTCAGGGGAGGCAGGGGAGGCAGGGGAGGCTGGGAAGGCAGGGGAGGCAGGGGAGGCTGGGGAGGCTGGGGAGGCAGGGGAGGCAGGGGAGGCTGGGGAAGAAGGGGAGGCAGGGGAGTCAGGGGAGTCAGGGGAGGCAGGGGAGGCTGGGAAGGCAGGGGAGGCTGGGGAGGCAGGGGAGGCTGGGGAAGAAGGGGAGGCAGGGGAGTCAGGGGAGGCAGGGGAGGCAGGGGAGGCTGGGGAGGCATGGGAGGCAGGGGAGGCAGGGGAGGCTGGGGAGGCAGGGGAAGCAGGGAAGGCTGGGGAGGCTGAGGAGGTAGGGGAGGCTGGGAGGCTGGGGAGGCAGGAGAGGCAGAGGAGGCACGGGGAGGCAGGGGAGGCTGCGGAGGAAGGGGAGGCAGGAGAGGCAGGTGAGGCTGGGGAGGCAGGGGAAGCAGGGGAGGCTGGGGAGGCAGGGGAGGCAGGGGAGGCTGGGAAGGCAGGGGAGGCAGGGGAGGCTGGGGAGGCTGAGGAGGTAGGGGCTGTTGGGAGGCTGGGGAGGTAGGGGAGGCTGGGGAGGCAGGGGAGGCTGAGGAGGTAGGGGAGGCTGCGGAGGCAGGGGAGGCTGGGGAGACTGAGGAGGTAGGGGATGTTGGGAGGCTGGGGAGGCAGGGGAAGCAGGGGAGGCTGGGGAGGCAGGGGAGGCTGGGGAGGCTGAGGAGGTAGGGGAGGCTGGGGAGGCTGGAGAGGCTGAGGAGGTAGGGGAGGCTGGGGAGGCTGGAGAGGCAGGGGAGGCAAGGGAGGCTGGCGAGGCTGGAGAGGCAGGGGAGGCAAGGGAGGCTGGGGAGGCTGTGGAGGAAGGGGAGGCAGGGGAGGCTGGGGAGGCTGGGGAGGCAGGAGAGGCAGGTAGGGCAGGCTGAGAGGCTCAGGAGGCTGGGGACGAAGGGGAGGCAGGGGAGGCTGGGGAGGCAGGAGAGGCAGAGAAGGCACGGGAAGGCAGGGGAGGTTGGGGAGGAAGGGGAGGCAGGGGAGTCAGGGCAGGCTGGGGAGGTAGGAGAGGCAGGGGGAGGCAGGGGGAGGCAGGGGAGGCTGGGAGGCTGGGGAGGCAGGGGGAGGCAGGGGAGGAAGGGGAGGCAGGGCAGGCTGGGGAGGCAGGAGAGGCAGAGGAGGCAGGGGGAGGCAGGGGAGGCTGGCGAGGCAGGGGAGTTTGGGTGCTGGGTCCCCAGTCAGCAGATCTGGCCCTGTAAGATGTGGGTTGTGGGGCCGGGTGGAATTGGCCCCGCCAGTCCCTGTGTTTGGTGAGTGCCTCCGTTGAGCTGAAGTCAGTTACCAGGGGACAGGTTCCTGTGTCGGGGCGCCGTGGCTCTTAGGCGTGACTTTGGTGATGGTCACGGCTGAGAGCAGCCTGGGGAGGTGTGGCCTCTGGGCAAGGATTTCCAAGCATAGCAGTGGGCCTTGGCCGGTTCCGTTCCTGGAGTTGGAAGTCTGTGATGCTCTTGTGGTGGGTATGGCTGTTACTGCTTTCTTCTTTGTTTTCCCGTGGGTTCGTCTGCTGACATAAAGATCAGGAGACATTTTCTGTTATGAATCATATAGGGTAAATACTTCAGGCTTTGATAAGGGCTCTGCTATAACTACAGATGATTACATGCAATATGTGTGGGTGTGCTTAGTCCCTTCAGTCGTGTCTGACTCTTTGTGACCACATGGACTGTAGCCCGCCAGGCTCCTCTGTCCGTGGGATTCTCCAGGCAAGAATACAGGCGTGGGTTGCCATGCCCTCCTCCAGGGGATCTTACCAACCCAGAAATCAAAGCCATATCTCCTGTGGCTCCTGCATTACAGGCAGATTCTTTCCCACTGAACCACTGAGGAAGCCCTACATGCAGGATAATAAACAGCAAATCGAGTGTCTAGAAAGTAGCATGAGACATGTGAGCAGGAGAGCACATGACAGTGCCCAAGTCCGTCTCAAGAATCAGGTGGTTTGTGGAGGGGTAGGGAAAAATTAGGAGCTTGGGGTTAACAGACAGTCACTACTGTATATAAAACAGATAAACCACAACTTACTGTATAGCACAGGGAACCATATTCAATATCTTGTAATAACCTAAAATGGAAAAGAATATGAAAAAGAGTAAAAGACTACACATACGTATAACTGAATCACTATGCTGTACAACTGAAACTAATACAACTTTGTAAATCAAACATACTTCAGGAAAAGACAAGGAGGCCGTTTCATGGCGAAATCTTCAGTTTAGCTGAATGCTGTTTACACAGTAGTCAAGTTAGAAATTAAAGCCAGTTATTCAGTCACTTGAAGAACTTTTTGCTAAGAGAATGAAGTGTGGTGAGTGGCTCTATTTCTTAGCATCAGGATCGCATTCAAGGAGCATCCGTAATATCCTTGGACTTTCAATAAGTGATGTCAGGGCCCTTCGCTGGTCTGGCTCTGCCCCCAGAGGGCCAGGTTAGTATTCTGCTGATGCCGGCAACCCTGACTGACTTTTTCCTTCAATTAAAAGCATCTTTTTGTGGAGATGTTGCTGAGATTAAACGACTAATACATATAAAGTGCCTTCCACAATGGTGGGTGAGTAGCTAGTGCTCAAAGAAGATCCCTGGAGATGTAAATGGCAGCCCACTCCAGTGTTCTTGCCTGGAGAAATCTATGGACAGAGGAGCCCGGTGGGCTACAGCCCATGGGGTCACAGGAGTCAGACACGACTTAGTGACTGAACAGCAGTAGCGGCAGTGTAAGAATATAAACAAGATTTTTAAAAAGCAGACACTGAGGTTTCATCACGCAGTCCTGTCATCTGTAGACAAGAGGCGACTGTGAAATTAAAGAGCTAAATGCAGAAGGTGGTTCTTATTTGAAAATTGTCAGAAGTCCTCAAGTTATAAAGTTGTTTGGTAAAGGTAAGTCAGGATAACATCAGTGTTCTCCAGGGAGCTAACAAATCCCCAAATTAATCCCCACTCAGAGCTCCCCCTCCCTTCAGCTGATCCTGCGTTGGCGCCCTGCACCTACATTTTCACTCTCAGTGGCTTGTCGAGTATAGTAAGTGGGTGGTACCACAGTGGGCGTGTGCATGTGCCCGCTGCAGGGTAAGCAGGCAAGAGGCCATCAAGCTGATGAAAGTAATCTTGGAGAACCTTCCACAGGGAAACCTTTGACCAATGAGGTGGAGCTGGAACTGTCCATAGTGAAAGAAGATGTGCATGATGATATGAAATGTGCTTCCAAAGAGAAGGCTTTGAATATTGCAGATTCAAGACAGGGTTTGGGAAAAGGCTGAAACCTTTCGTCAGTGTTTTTGTAACAATGACCCCCTCTTTATAACTGACCTGTGGAAAAGGCAACACAAAGGATTTATATAAAGGACCACCAAATAGTTTTGTTAGAAAGATTTGAAAGAAAAATCAACACTGAATTCATTCTTTGTTTTTAATGAGTGTGTCCTAAGTGATTCAGGAGTGTTCAACTCTGTGATCCCATGGACTGTAGCCTGCCAGTCTCCTCTGTTCATGGGATTCTCCAGGCAGGAATACTGGAGTGGGTTGCTATGCTCTACTCCAGGGGATCTTCCTGACCCAGGGATCAAACCTGCATCTCTTACATCTCATTGGCGGGAGGGTTCTTTACTACTAGTACCATCCAGGAAGCCCCTTATTTTCAATATTAGTGCATAATTACCACTATCACTCAAATTGTTTTCAGTCTTAATGCATATTTACAATTATAACCTAAGTGGTTTACTTTTGTTTTTCAAGTAAATTCCTGAGCAAATGTTGTCCTGTTATTCACTGGGGTGTTTTAAAACCCTTTACAGAGGACTCACTTTTTGAGCCATTTTCCCGTATCATGAAACTTGAGATAAACCTAGCAAATATTATTTGACGAGAGGAATGGTGGGATTATTTTTGTTAAACTATATTGTTTTCCTCTAGGAAGCCCTGAAAAACAAATTTATAAGAAGCTTTATAAAAAGCCAGCTGCACATTGATGTAGGCAAACTGACTGAAAAGCTTCAGATCTTCGGTAAGTGTGGTGGATGGTGTGGTGGGTCCACCCTCCGGCCAGGAAATTTCTGGGTGACACAGATAAGCCACTGCTTCCTCCCCCAGTTTCTGGTTTCTCATCTGTTAGATGAAGAGCTTGAATTAAATATACTCCATAGTTTGCTTATAACTGAAGTTTTCTTACTTGCTGATTCAGGGCTTGAATAGTAAGGGACTTAGTTCAAAAGGAAGGGTTCTGATTTAAATATATGAATTGTGAGGTATAACACAAGTTTATAAAAGAAATGGCTATCACTGAGTTACTAAGTCAGTTGAAAGCATTTATATTGATTTGAGGATTTGAAGCTCTGAAGCTTAGATAAAAAATTCATCAATCAGCAAATGTTTATTGCATGCCTACAGTTTATCAATCCGTGACTTCATTTAGATACTCAACAACCGTTTTGTGAACATGCAGGAGAGTCAGGCTCTGAGCGAGAATCTGATTTTCCAGGTGCGTCCCAAGGATGCTCCCAGGAGCATGGACCAGTAGATGGAATGGAAGTACTTCCAGGAGGGGAGGAAGGGTGTCAGGCCATCCGAGGCCCCCGGCATTGTGCTTATGCCCGGGACAGGGGCTGCGTCTGCCTGGAGCATGAGGGTTAGTGGGGGGCAAGGCATTAGTGATTTATGGCCTTAGAAAGTTTAACAGTATTTTTAAATAGATATTACTGCCTTGAATCATGTTTTCATATAGTTAAAAGCAGACTTGAAAACACAGTCATTCTGGAAAACTAGCAAGTGGCTCCCTTGCGAGCTGTGGGGCGAGGATCATGCTTCCTGTCCCGACACTGAGGCTCATTACTGTGTGTGCCTGCAGCCCCACTAGGGCTACCTTGGGGCGCAGGGACCAAATGCTTCTCCAGCACCCTGCTGATAACCCATACCACTTCTCAACAGGTTTCTATTTTCCATATTATTCAGTGAAGTGGTTTTTTTTTTTTTTGGTTCTTTAATTATTTGAAGGTTTATAACTTAATTTAGAAATATTTGGGATTTTCCACTTATCTTTATGTTACTGATTTCCAGCTTCAGGTCACGGTGGTCAAAGCATGTACAGTCAATATGACTTCATTTGTTCCAGATTTGTTGACTTAATGCCCCTGCATGGTTAGCCTGGCTTCTCCATATAACAGTTCTATGTGGGGACGGGATGCAACCCTGTATGCCCTTGGTTTTTGTAAGCCTGTTCTATTGGCTATTAAGAAGTGCGTGTTTATATTTCCCGTTATGGTTGTGGATTTGTCTATTTCTCCTTGATTCTGTCAGTTTAGGCTTGATTTGTTTTGAGACTGTATTTAATTTTCTACTGAGAACATGTAAGATCTTTATTTTCTTATGTTTGTATTTAAAATTTTTGTTTCTTTCTAGCAGTTTTACTTTACATTTTACATCATGGGTTTCCTGGTTTGGTTTTGAGGCACTTCTTGAATTAGTTTCTTGATATCGTACATTTCGGGAGAGTCTTATTCATTTTCTCTTGGTATGTTACTTCTGAGCAATTTTCTCTCTAATTTTCCTCTGAAACTCCAATTAAACACCATGAAAGATTTTATTTGTCCATATGCTTATTTTATCTTTTTCTCTTGTTTTCTAATCTTTTTTTCTCTGTGCTTCAGCTTGAGGTCTTTTTTTTCGTGCTTTTTTAAAATCCGCTTATTCTCACCTCAGCTGAGAGTTCTTTGTTTCATTTGTCCCGTTTCCCAATCTAAACTTGCAATTTGATTCTGGGTTGGTTTTTTTTTTTTTTTTTGGCCATACCTCTTGGCATGTGGGATCTTAATTCCCCAACCAGGAATTTAAATCTGTGCCCCCTGAAGTGGAAGCGCAGAGTCTTAACCACTGGACTGCTAGAGAAGGCCCTGGAGTTTTTTTTTAATAATAGTTTTCAGTTCTTTGCTGAAATTCTCCCTGATTTGATCTAATTTTTGGACAATTGTATCCAAAGATTTTTGAAACATGTATTGAGTCTCTTGTTAGTTTTTCATCTTTTTTTCTTCTAGGTTTTTGGTTATTCTGTTTTATGATGTCCATGAATACTAATAAGTTGGCAGTATCTCTGGAAGCTCTTTGAAGCCTTCACACAGATTTTTAAAAATCATCTGTATTTTCTAGTTGTTTGTCTTCAGCAGGTTGTCCATCACTATCATTAATACTTTAATATTGGATCCTTTTAGTCTGCAGGCAATTGTCCTTCACATATCAGATATTTTCCTGTCATTTCATTGAATCTTTCACCTGTATGTAAAAAATAATGTCATTTTAATCTTTAGGTTCATTTTTGATCATTGTTTCTGTTTTTTGTTACTCATTTTGTTTGAATTCTCTCTTTCATGTTGGAGGGTTTCCTTAAAATGTTTGGTGAGGTTAAGAACGAGGCGCTGAAACCCAGTTGGATGCTTCTCATGTGCATAGTGCTTATTTGGCCTCAGTTTCCTTCTGTGGGTCTCAGCTGAGGGAGGGTTTGTCCCCAGGGGCACCTGGCAGGGTCACAGCTGGTGAGCTGCTCTGGCCAGGACAGCTCCCCTAACAGCGGTGGCCCCAGATATTGGGAAGCCTTCGTCTGGAAGAGCCAAAAGCATCAGGATGGAGGCAGTTGTTGAACATCATTTTTAGGGCCAGAAATCGGGGACCTTAGGTCTCCTTGGAGAAGAAGATGGCACCCCACTCCAGTACTCTTGCCTGGAAAATCCCGTGGACGGAGGAGCCCAGTAGGCTGCAGTCCATGGGGTCGCTCAGAGTCGGACAGGACTGAGCTACTTCACTTTCACTTTTCACCTTCATGCATTGGAGAAGGAAATGGCAACCCACTCCAGTATTCTTGCCTGGAGAATCCCAGGGACAGGGGAGCCTGGTGGGCTGCCGTCTATGGGGTCGCACAGAGTCGGACACAACTGAAGCGACTTAGCAGTAAGTCTCCTTGCTGGTCACGGCTCACACTAGTGTGTCTCAGGCCCTCAGTCATAAGCATCGAATGGGAAAAATGCTCAGCTTCTCCTGGCAAAGCTTGGCTGAAATCACTGTAGAATCTTGTCCCCTGTGCCTGTGTGAGCCTCTGAGTCTTGCTGCCTTTGCAGGCTGACTGGGACCCCATGGCCTTCCTATACCTCCTGCTCCTTGGTCCTGTGTGTCTTCCCTCCGTCTCGTTGTGTGTGATACAGACCCAGGAGAGAGAAGCCGGCCTGGTCCAGGCCTCTCACGGTGGGCTTTTGTGCCCTGTCCTGTTTCCATCCTCTCCTGTGGAGGTGCCCCCCCAGCACTCCCCAGCACCCTCGTCAGGCAGGGGAGGGCATTGCAGTGTTCAGACTCAACAAATGGTGAAGACTTGAGAGGCTCTTGTGGTACACTTGCTCCGTTGAGTGAGAGCTCTCTCCACATACATGCTGCTGCTTTTAGGGGTTGAGGGAGACTCTGCACGGGACCCTGAAGCCTGTGGCATTTGTGTGGTGCTGCTTTTCTAACAATACACATGTACACACACAGCTATAATGATTCAGTTATATAATGATTCAGCTATGCCAAGCCCACTTAAAGCAGCTTTGGTTCTGTCCCTGGGAGACAAGCAAAGCCACACTCTGCAGAGCCCAAGTCACTCCTTATTCCATGAAGCCTCTGGAATGACACACAGTGAAATTTCTGGCAACCTTCCTGGGCAAGCTTGTAGAGCACACATTCCAAATGACAGACGATCGGCAACACAGAAATGCCCCCTTGGCCCCATGCTGCCAAATCGAACACTTTGCCATTCTCTATCAAAAACAAGAAAACAAAAATCCCCAACAGTCAGAGCCCCTCAAGAGTGTGCAGCCCTCCTATTTTCTAGCTGTTGAGCTTAGTTTCATTGGGAAGAATTGAATTAAGATTGGTGCCTAGTTCTCCTCTTCAGCAGCTGGAACCATGACAACAGGAGGTACTCAGTAAGCACTTACACACACGAGGTACCCATGAATGCTTAATCCTCAGGACGATCCCATAGGGGATTCTGATTTCTTCACACTTCAGATGAGAACACAGACTTTGACATTTCAGACAACTTTCCAGTGTAAACATGGAGTTACAGTAGAGCTGATTCAGGAGCAACACTGGATCTTGTCCCCATTGCAGAACCCGCTACCCGGCTGCCCTGAGAAAGTACAGAGGGGGGCAAGGCCACCTCTCGCTCAGAGCTGGCTTCTTCCAGCCCATGTCTCTCACCTTCTTTCCCTTGGTTCTTCATTCCCTCTGGCCCCTGCTACTGACTTGCCCATTGGTTGCAACCTCACCTTCTGTGATTTAACTGTTTTCTCTCCAAGTATCAACATCACAGGGAGTGTTTGTGAAAGTTTGCCCTCAGCATGGAAGCAGCAGTTTTAGCATGGAACAGAACTGGACTGTTTCGAGTAATTTTCTCATGAGGGAGCTTATTTGCATAATCCCCGCTGTAGGAACCGTACATGCTGTGCCGAGAAAACTTGCTATGTCCTCGTTTTATGCTCCTCAGGAGGGAAGTTGGACGCCATGTTGAACCACACGGGCACCGGCCGCCTGCGCTCCCTGGGCCGCGTCCTGGTCGACCTGGCCTCCTGCGTCCGGCTGAACCGCTTCCGGGGCCTGGCCTCTGCTGCCGCCCTGGAGGCCACAGCACAGGCGCTCCTGCGGAAGAACACTTTATTGGCCAGTAAGTATTCAGTTAACACGCATGCTCATAAGGGCAGTGCTTGCATATTTCTCCCCAAACGTGTCATATCATGGCTCCAAAAGAAAAGGAGTGCTTCCCAGGTAAAACGAGTAAAGCAGAATTGGTTGCCTTGAGTTGGTGGAAAGATCGGCCTTGTATGCTATTTCCAGTGTCTGTTTTTCCCAGTTTATTAAACTAATTTACTAGTTTATGGTTAAATTTCACATGACACATTACACGACACGTTACGCTTTTCTTGATTAAATCTATGATTTCTTACATCTCTGTTATTTTTACCATGGTGTCTCAACATCGTTGGTGTCAGCGAAGAAGAGACGGTGGCTAGTTCAGGTCTTATTGAGTCAACATGAATATGATGTATTCTTGTATTCCTTTTGAATAAACAGTGAATTGTTTCTATTCAGCTTTGTGTTAGTTTTCTAAGGCTGCTGTGACAGTCTCACAGACTAGTAGCCTAAATAGCGGAAATTAATTTTCTCACAATTCTGGCGTCCAGGTACGGGCAGGCCTGGCTCCCTCAGAGACCTCGCTCCTCGGCCTGTGGACGGCTGTCTGCTCCCTGTGTGTCTCCTTGCCTCCCCTCTGTGTGTGTCTTTCCAAAATTCCCCTTCTTATAAGTATCCCAGTCCTTCTGGGCTAGAGCACATCTTGTGACCTCATTTTCACTTGGTGACCTCTGTAAAGGCTCAGTCTCCAAACAAGGTCATATTGTGAAGTACTAGGGGTTAGAGCTTCAACTTATGAATTTCCGAAGGGCGGACTTCAACCCACAGGGGATTTTATATAAGAAGTTGGAAGAATTACTATAGCAGAACACAGAAACCAAAGACATCAATTCTTAGGGACATATTTTATCCCATGGAAGGAAATCCTGATTATTTAAGCAGCCTCGTGTGATTTTTCAAGTCCTGAAAAAATGCAAAGGAAATTAATTTTTATGTATTTATGACACCACAGTGTTGGTTTTATTAAAATAAAAAAGACAGTTCTTTTAAATTACGGATATCATTTATGAATATTGACATAAAAATCTTGAGCAAAATGCAAGCATATGAAAGCAGTACTTTAAAAGGGTTATATTACTATGACCAATGGAGATTCATTCCTGAAATCTGCGAATAGGTTAACAGACACAAATTAATCAATGTGATATGTCACTATAATAAGATGAAAGGAAAAAAATCATCTCAATGCAATAAAAGAATTCCACAGAATTCTACATTGTTTCATGATAAAAACACTTAATAAACTAGAAATAGAAGGAAACCTACCATGATAAAGGCCATATAAGAAAAACCCACAGCCAGCAAAATATTCAGTGGTGAAAGACTGAAAGCTTTCCCCCTAGAATCAGGAACAATGGCCACTTTTGACACTTCTAGTCAATTTTATGGACTTCCCTAGTGTGTCAGTGGTAAAGAATTCACCTACAGTGCAGGAGACATAAGAGATATGGATTCGATCCCTGGGTCAGGAAGATTCCCCTGGAGTAGGAAATGGCTACCTGCTCCAGTATTCTTGCCTGTAAAATTCTGTGGACAGAGGAGCCTGGATGGCTACAGTCCATGGGGTCATAGAGAGTCGGACGTGACTGAGTGCACACACACATATACACAGTCAATATTATATTAGAAGTTGTAGCTAGAGCAAGTACTCAAGAAAAAGTAGGGAGTTAGGAGGTCTTGGTTCTACCTAATGGCTGAGGGCTGTGTCACACAGATTAGCCTCATCTGCCCGGAGTGAGGCCCCTGCATGATGGGGGAGGGACTGAGCTGAATGTCTTGGATGGTCTGGTCAGACCGGTGCTGACGCGCTGTGAGCCTCTCCTAGGTTATGATGACCCCTTGTTTGCCCTTTTCTGACCTTAGGCATCATATTCAACAGTTCCTTAGTTGGTAAGAACCTCAGCTCAGAATCTCTGCAGCTACCGCCCCAGGTCACCTACAGCATCCGGACCAGTATCTTGTATAGCATGAGAACGGATCTGGTGAAAAACCCTTTCTGGAAGTTCCACCCTCAGAGCCTCCCAGCCGACGGGTTCAAGTATAATTACATCTTTGTGCCATTGCAAGACATGATCGAAAGAGCCATCATCTCGGTGCAGACGGGGCAAGAGGCCCTGGACCCGGCCACACAGGCCCAGGCCATCCCATACCCCTGCCACACCAGCGACCTGTGAGTACCCTGGCCATGGTGGGGGGCCCTGTGTTGGGAGACCGGATAGACGAAAATCCTGGAGCTTCTGCACAGTCGTTCCACTACAAAGCATTGGAAGAAAATCCATTCTCCATTTTGATTTCCTAAGGCTCATTTCTATCTGAGCCATCCAGATAGAAGAAGAATTGTTGAGACAATGTGTTCGGTTAAAACTGACATCAGGCATCTGTAGCCTCAAACACCCCTTGGAATAAGTTTGATGAGTACTATTCAAGGGGGCTTCCTCCCACCTGAACTAGGGAATCAGAGAAAGCGTGTTTGTTCTTCAGCAGAAATCCTTACAGTTTAGGTCTGCGCCACCCACATGTAGGGGTGGGGGATTCCCAGAGGCTTGAGGCAGTGGCTTAGTGGGGTCTGTGTTGAACTGGGTGATTCGGTGGGTGATCTCTTGGGGTGACAGTGAGGGGAAGGTCAGTTGAGGGGACCCAGGGCAGTGCCCACCCTTGGGATGCCCTTCTGTTTTCGACACTCCAGAGTGAGACACGGGTGGTGATGGGGTGGTGCTGTGTTTAGAGAGGTGTGCGTGCATTCTCATCCTTCCTCCTCCTTGATTATCCCAGTGGGTTAGTAAACAGGACTGGGAAAGGAGAGGATGAAATCAGACTCCCTTCTCCAGGGCTGGGGAAGCCACACACTTCTGTGTGTGCATCTGGCACAGGCTGGGAGGGAGGGCACAGCCCTGATGTGAGCCTTGAGAGCCCCAGATTCACCCCTCTCTGAGTGCCTTCCTCGCCCATATCATGAGTCACAAGGGACTCGAGCCCCAGTGCTGGAGAGGGTGGTAGAGGCAGAGAACCTGCATCAGCCTGGCACTGGGGTCATGGGTGGGTTGGAGGTAGATGAAGGGGAAAAGGCAGTTAGGAGGCCAGGAGGGTGAGCTGGGGTGAAGTGTAGTGGGCAGTGGAGGTTGACCACCACCCTGCACTTGCACCGATGTCATGCATCTTGAGAGACAAGAAAAAGAAAGCGTATTTCTCCAGTGCTTCTTCCTGCATGTACAGTTTTGATTCAACATGCTCATCATTTTCTGTCTTTGAACTCCTGGGACGCTGCTAATAGAGGCAGGGCACAGAGAAAACTCTATTAACAGGGGCGTTATTAACATGCAGATCAGGGATTCGCCACCTTCAGGAAAAGCGATGGTGACAATGAAATGTTTATGAAGATCAGAGTATCCTTTTAAAAAGACTTTAATGAAAATGTTTGATTTCCTCATTTCAAAATTTGTTGACAAGCTTTTGTTTGGGTTCCAGAGTAAGGATAAATACTCAGAAGAGTCTGGAACAGGTTTGTTTAATTCATGCTGTCCAGATAACAGGGAGGTGACAGATAGTCCTTTCTCTGAGGTCACTTAGACATCCTTGATTTAATATGTTTCCTTTTTTGTTAGGTTTTATGAACAAATGGCTGTCAAGAGTTAAGAAAATAGAGGGAAAAAAACCATACTTCATACCCTTTCCTAAATCATAAGTTGGTTTATTTTGTTTGTGGAGTATCCTTGCTTACCTTGTGATACATATTTTATATACTTGAAATCATGACATCTTGCTAAGAGTGCAAGTTTTTGTGCTGTTTCTTCATTTGAAGCCATTTATGGAGCATTTGCTATGTGTCATGTATGTATTGGACTGTCGTACTTGGTGGTGAAAATAGGTGTTGCTCCCGCCTTCTGGAGGCTTGCAGACAAGGATTAACCAGGACCATGTGAACCCCGAGAACTACGGTCACCCTCCCCTGTAGGATGCCCCAGGGGTGAGAGTCAGAGGACCTCTTCTTGCCCAGTTGGGAAGCTGGTGGAGGTGCACATGCGTCAACATTGTGTATCAGCCTCTTCCCTGAGGTCCGAGTGAGGATTTGAGGCCAAGCAAAATGACCGCGGTCCTTCTCCCCTGCCTCCTGCTCCTTCATTTTCTCTCTGTCTGTAGTTACTCCCTTTTCAACACACTTCTGTGTGTTAAAAATTCACTCGGGGCACACGTAATTTCCTTATTTTCTTGTTCTGTTGTTATCTTTTCAAAGAACTGCACTTGGACTTTATCAATTCTCTTCTTTTGTCTTACTTGTTGTTTCTGCTTTTATTTTTATTACTTCTTCACTTTTATGTATGGTCAATTGTTATGCTGTTTCTTTGGTACTTTTAAAAAAGATATTAATTTATTTATTTGGCTGCATTGGGTAGTTGCGGCATGCGAGGGATTCTCTCTAATTGTGGTGCATGGGCTTAGTTGCCCCTCAGCGTATGGAATCCTCCCAAATCAGGGATTGAACCTGCACCTCCAACATTGCCAAGCAGATTCTTAACCACTGGACCACCAGGGAAGCCCGTGTGTCTTTGATAATTGTCTTTGATAATTGAGACTTGTGTTTGATTCATTATTGTTAATGTTTTTTTCTTCTCTTTAATTTATGTGTTTGCCTAAGGTGATGACTTTTCTTTCAATCTTTATTTTAACCACCTCCCATGGATCTGATATATGACTTAAAGTTCATTGTTTTGTAGACACTTGCAGTATGGGTTTCTATAATCTTCTTGACCCAAGAGCTGTTTAAGTAAAATTTCTTTCAATTTCCAGATGGAAATTCTCTGGAATTTTAGGCATATGAAATTACTCAGCTTACTCCTAATAAGAAAAATTCAAATTAAAGCTAGTCTGAGATAGCATTTAAAAAATCAGATTGACAAAAATCCAAAAATTGCATCATACCCTAAATATTGCTGATAAATCCTAATTCTTGCATTTGCCACCAGAATATACTGTCTTAATCCTTTTCATTTTTTGAACGTATGGCATTTTCCTCTATCAACTAATATATAATCTGATGAATGATTTACGGGCACTTGAAAAGAATTTTTAATGTCCTGTTTTTGTAGTGGAAAATTTACCTGCATTAACTTTGTTATTTAGGAGTTCTCTGTCCTTGTTTTGTCCACTTCATCTGTCCTGAGCTAAAGAGAGAAGTCACAGTCCCTGCTTCTGGAACGTGCCCTCGATTTTTCCTGTGGTTTGGCCTTCTAGTCTTGAGGTTGAGTTGCTCTGTGCAGAGCTGTGAATAACTGTGTTCTGGGTCTTTCTTATGTAGTATGTCTTTAGTATGTCTCATTAGTATGTCCTTAGTAGTATGTCATTCTACTTTGTATATGGTTAAATTAGTGGTTTCTGCTTTTCCTCCTTTCTTTTCTCTCTCTGGATTCTCATTTGCTGCCATGCCTTTTGCCCATCCTGTCATCTTAAACTTTTCTGAAGTGTTTTCTTTCAGGCGTGTCTGTTGTGAGCAGCACATAACTTCTTACACAGGTGAGGTTAGCTGTTCAACAGTATGAAATGGAATTTCATGTGTATATGGTCTTAATTGTGTCTTATATTTTTCTTATTTATATTTAGTCATGTTCTGCTGTTCTAGTGGTTGCCTTGTAGTTGTAACTTTGTATAAATATTATCAATCCTTTTTTTTTTAACCATGACCAATAAAAAACATGATTTTTCTTCTTCCACTAAAGTCTTCCTTTGTACCATTAGAAGATGACTGACCTTGTAGTCTACATTTGTCAGTGTTAAAAAAAATAGCCTTTAAAAAAAAAGATTGATTTCTTTGTATGTGTTGACTGGTGGGTCTTCGTTGCTGTGTGCAGGCTTTCTCGAGTTGCTTCGGGCAGTGGCTTCTCTCCATTTGTGGTGTGCGTGCTCCTCACTGTGGTGGCTCCCCATTGTGGAGCACAGGCTCTAGATGGATGGGCCTCAGTAGCTGCAGCTCAGGGGCTCTGGAGCGCTGGCTCGGTAATTGTGGCATGTGGGCTTAGTTGCTCTGCAGCCTGTGGGATCTTTCCAGACCAGGAATGGAACCCATGTCCCCTACATTGCAAAGCAGATTCTTAACCCCTGGACTGCCAGGGAAGCCCCAAACAAATAGCCTAATAATAGCCTTTTATTTTGGATTTCATCAACTTTATTCTTCCTCTCTGGCTCATTTCCCCAATCTTGCAATTTTTGTTTTTTGTCTCATTTTTACATTTCCAGGAACAAAACATTTCCAGTCTGTCTTGTCACCTTATTTTTAATATTTGTTTCAGTCTTATTTTTACTGGAAATACAGTCACTTCTTGCTTTATCCTTTCTTTATCTTTATCCAAAAGAATGCACAAAAGTCATTCTTTTGTGGGCTGGTTTGTCTTCTGGTAACTTCCTGAAGAAGATCTCTTGAGATGATTTAACCTGAGTTCTTACATACATTTTTTCATGTAACTCTCATGTGAACTTGATTATGTTTAGCAGCTTTTTCGAATAGTTGGCCGTCTCTTCCAAATATGTATCAGAATCACAGTGTCAGTTTTTCCTTCCCTTGTTGGTTGGGACTCATTTCCAGGAGCAGATTGGAAAAGGGTTGAGTTATACATCCATGTATTGTAATTTCTCTTCAGTTTTTTATTCTCTTTAATTTGCATGAAATGGCCTCACTCTGAAAAGTCTGTGCAAAACATCTGGACTTCTCTGGATCTTGGATAGTGACTCCAAGAACCCCAGAGTCTGGTTCCTCCAATTCCAGGCCCCTCATGACTCTCTCTACTCTGTTCTGTGAGGTTTAGCACTTAGTATCCTTCAAAATCAGGGTACCCAGCAGTGGTTCTGCCCCAGTCATAGGGTCAAACGAGGTTGTGTTCCTGGGTGAACCCCAGGGCTGTAAGGACTGCAGGATGAAGTGTGGGAGCTGAACTCACTGAGAGCATCTTGGGGCAGCCTGGATGCTGACTGGCCCGTCCCCACAGGTTCTTAAACAACGTCGGCTTCTTCTTCCCCCTGATAATGATGCTCACGTGGATGGTGTCTGTGGCCAGCATGGTCCGAAAGCTGGTTTATGAGCGGGAGATCCAGCTGGAAGAGGTAAGCAGCCTGGGGGAGGGGAAGGGGCAGCGACTGGGGGTGGCCGGATACCCTGTGTGTTTGGCTGGGTCCCACTGTCCCAGGAGAGAAGCCGCATGCCCTGCCAGAGCTGTACAGTTGACACATCTGGTTCACCCACAGAGAGGGAGCGAGGCTGCAGATGGTCCCGTTAGAGTCAGCAGCGTTGGTGCTCATGTGACCTAGATGGACATACAGACAGAATTACCGTCTTCATTTACAGTTGAAATTCTTTGTGTGTAGCCTTGCTATTTTCGTTAAAACTTGAAACTATCAAAACTGCTTTTAAGAATGAAAGTTCATAACAGCATCCAGAAAAGACCAAGCCTCCCGTTCATCTGGGCCGATGCCTGGGCACACGCGATCCACGTGTTCATTAAAGAAAAGGGAAGGTGCAGAGAGTACAAAGTGCATCTCATTCCGTTTTGACTAGAATCGCACTTCCGTTTTGTAGGTAGTTTACCTGTGTGGAACACATGCATTCCTGGATTTCTGTGTTTCTTCCCCGTCCAGCTGCTTCCCCTGGACCTCGGGGTTAGTGAGGCTGTGGGGCTGCGGGTGCATCCAAATTATTCTCATCTTCGAGTATTCAGCCCCACACCCAGAGATGTCACCCCATTATAGATGGGCAAGCAGGAGGTTAGTGGGTAGATAAATTTTAGTGTCATGATTTTAACCTGAGTTATTTTGCAAAACTCGCTCTAGAACCTGAGCAGTAAGCCTCAGAGAGCAGCTTAAGGCTCTGTGTTTCCTCCTCCATTTTTCTGTTTGTTTTTATTAAACAAACCCAAGACACACCACATGACAAATAAAAGAACACAATCGACGGAAGCTCAATAAACAAGGGAAGGCAGCAAGAGTGTGGCTGGTCAAGCTGGGGTTTTGGGTCCCTCCTTGAGGTTGGTCTAAGGTCACCTGGTCCCAGTTCTTACCTCTTCACAGCCAGCGACCTGCTCTGCTGGGGTCTCATTCAACTAAACGCCGACTCTGGGCAAAGTGTCTGGTGTGCTGCCTCTGGGGCCAGGTGTCCACGACAGCAGCCCCTTCCCCCGGCCCCACACAGCTGTGGCCTTCCCGGGAACCTGCCCTGCTCGCTCTCAGTCCCCGTGCTGACCTGCTGTCCTCTCTGTGTTGACAGTACATGAGGATGATGGGCGTGCACCCGGCCGTCCACTTCCTGGCCTGGTTCCTGGAGAATGTGGCTGTGCTGACGGTGAGCAGTGCCGCCCTGGCCCTCATCCTCAAGGTCAGCGGCATTTTCACCTATAGCAGTGCCTGGATCGTCTTCCTCTTTCTCCTGGACTTCGGCGTGTCAGTGGTCACGCTGAGCTACCTCCTGAGCGCGCTGTTCAGCCGCGCGAGCATGGCCGCCCTGTGCAGCAGCCTGCTGTACACGGCCAGCTTTCTGCCCTACATCGTGCTGCTGGTGCTGCACGACCAGATGGGCGCCACCATGCAGACGCTCCTGGTAAGTGTGTTGTCACTCAGTCGCCCATTCGTGTCTGACTGTTTGAGACCCCACAGACTGCAGCACACCAGGCCTCCCTGTCCTTCACCATCTCCCAGCGTTTGCCCAAGTTCATGTCCATTGAGTCGGTGATGCCATCCAACCATCTCATCCTCTGTTGTCCCCTTCTCTGGTCTTCAATCTTTCCCAGCATCATGGTCTCTTCCAGTGAGTTGGTTCTTTGCATCAAGTGGCCAAAGTATTGGAGCTTCAGCTTCAGCACCAGTCTTTCCAATGAATATTCAGGGTTGATCTCCTTTAGGATGGACTGGTTGGATCTCCTTGCTGTCCAAGGGACTCTCAAGAGTCTTCTCCAACAACACAGTTCAAAAGCATCAGTTCTTCAGTGCTCGGCCTTCTTTAAGGTCCAACTCTCACATCGGTACACAACTACTGGAAAAACCATAGCTTTGACTAGATGGACATTTATCGGCAAAGTGATATCTTTGCTTGTTTAATATGCAGTCTAGGTTTATCCTAGCTTTCCTTTCAAGAAGCAGTCATCTTCTAATTCTGTGGCTGTAGTCCCCATCTACAGTGATTTTAGAGCCCATGAAGAGGAAATCTGGTAAGTGTGCTGTGCTGTGAAACTGCAAAACAGGACTGCGTGTCCCCGGCAGCACACAGCCCACGCTCTCCACGTGTCAGCGCACCGTTTCAGCTCTGCAGGGCTTCCCACCTCCCATGGCCTGTCCTCCCAGCTCAGGGCAGCCTTGCCATGGGTGGGGCCACTGAGACCACAGAGGACGGCCTGTGAGAGACCGTCACTCGTTACATGACGGGGACTGTCCTCTGAAGACTGTTTCACTCAAGAGCATCTTAAAGGAAGCCCTTGACTCTGTGTCTCTTTATGTGGAATGAAACAGATTTCCAAAGCTATTTTAGAAGTAAGAAATACACATTTTTCCTTGAAGTATCACGAATTACTTTGCATTAGGTGGAAAGAACTCTCCTTTGGCAGCATCAGTCATTCATTTAGAATGTAGCTCTCAAAGCATTAGAATACTTGCTGGTCTGTGATATAAACACTCAGAAGACAGACACTCATCTGCTTTTTGATGACGCCTGGCAAGCATGGTGCTGACACACAGCAGAGACACAGGGCAGGAGCCCCCCACTGGAAGGGAGGAGGAGCTGGGGTTAAAGGTGTTGTTGTCATGTCATGCAAACCTCCCACATGCTCAAGGGCAGGGCAGGTCCTCCCCACAGGCCGGGGAGTGTGATTGGAGTCCCCCAGCTGGAGGGAGGATCTGAGGAGGGACCAGGGGGAGAGTCAGGCAAAGACAGAAACCTCCAGGTGCTGTATGTTTTTCTCTTGAATGTGGAATCCAAAATATACAACAAAGGACCATATAACAAAGCAGAAGATGACTCATGGATACAGAGAGCAAACTAGTGGTTACCGGAGTGTGTGGTGGTAAGGGAGTGGAGGGAGGTGTAAGGGAGGGTAGAGGATTAAAAGGTGCAAACTGCTAGGGACCAAATGAACATTCCGAGGATGTGACATACAACACGGGGTAGAGCCACTATTTTATGGGAACTCTATGTGGAATATCATCTGTAAAAGTATTGAATCACCATGTTGTACACTTGAAACCAACAGAATACTGTTAAGTCAACTGTGCTTAAGTTATTAAGAAAGACTCCCAGTGCTGCCAGGGGATGACCAAGGCCTTCAGAGGTCTCCCGGCCCCCTCACTGGGGTGGGGGTCACGGTCTCTGCTCATTTCATGCCTCAGAGTAAAATATCAGTGCTTCCAAGAAAACGGAATTATTTTTCTCTAACATCAGTACGCCCTTCAAACCCACCTGGTTTCCGCAAGTCATAAGCATAGACGGGCACGGTGTTCATCAGTATTTTACCCCCTGGTACGTGCTTCTCAGTCGGGATTAGTTTGTGTCCTGCCTGTAGTCATTCATAACCAGTCATCTTGTGTGTTAAATAGGTGTTTGCCGAATAGTGGAAACACCTGGGACCCCCCCCGCCTCCCCCCCACCCCCAGTGCCCCCCTCACATACTCCTTACATGGGGAAAACAAGCCATCGGCCAATAAAACATCCGGCCTGTAAAACTCAACAAAACTTGAGTTTCAAGTGATGGTTTTTTTTTTTTATTTCAGTCCTTAGATTTAAGATTTTATGTACATGAAGGCTGATTTCCTTTTTATATGCTGAAATTGCTTCTAGCAAATAAAAAGTCTGACTCCTGTACATTATATTTTTAAATGTGAGATACTTTTCCAGTAAGGTTTTTTTTTTTTTTTTTTCCTTAAACACAAGACCTTCCACTGGAGATGAAATAACATTTTCCTCCAATGCACCCTCTTCTCACGTAGAATCGTGTGTGTTCGGCGTCCAGTCTGCCTTCAGTGTGCTCCAGGGCCTTCACTTAATAATAAAACACAGTGAATTGCTCTATTCCATTTTCCACTGTTTGGTGTTATAGGTTTCTGTGTACAGTGCGTTGGATTTATGACACTTCAAACACTGCAGTAAAGAGAAGTAATTCCTTTTAACATTAAAAACTGGCTTGTTGTCACACTTTTCAGAATGGAATGATGCGTGGCCCAGTCCTGGGTTCAGACGTTGGAACCACCACCTGGAGTGGTGGTTTACATCATTCGCGCCTGAACGTGCAGTGGTTTCTCTCTTTGAATTCAGTGCTGTGGATTTTCCCTGGTCCCCAGTCAAGCACTAACTCTCTGTTTTTCTCTTCTCTCCCTCAATCTGCGGGCAGTGCCTCCTCTCCACAACCGCCTTTGGACAAGGAGTGTTTTTTATTACATTCCTAGAAGGGCAAGAGGCAGGTAAGAGGACGCAGTTTTTTAAGTAGTGACTCTAAGTGACTCAGGTTTTTGGAACTGTATAGTTATCATGTTTCAAGTGATAGAGTAGAGAGTGTCAGTTACTAAGCAGAAGGTTTGGAAGGAGATCCTGGTGTTGGTTTGCTGCTGCTGCTGCTGCTAAGTCACTTCAGTCGTGTCCGACTCTGTGCGACCCCATACACGGCAGCCCACCAGGCTCCCCCGTCCCTGGCATTCTCCAGGCAAGAATACTGGAGTGGGTTGCCATTTCCTTCTCCAATGCATGAAAGTGAAAAGTGAAAGTCAAGTCACTCAGTCATGTCTCTTAGTGACCCCATGGACTGCAGCCTACCAGGCTCCTCCGCCCATGGGATTTTCCAGGCAAGAGTACTGGCGTGGGGTGCCATTGCCTTCTCCCACTGATCACCCTACAAACATTTAAAAAACCGTTGGCAATAATCTTCACTTATATTGGGATTTTGGCAACTAAAATTCTAGACCAGAGGAGACGTGTATTTCTTAGATGTTTATATGATTTTTGTGGTACATTGAAGATGCAGGGAAAATGTATACCATATATGAAACCAAACTCCAGATCTCATTACATTAGCTCATGAATTTGTGCCTGTCTTGAAATTCTCAGACTTTTCGGTAAAACATGTTGAACTGTCCTGAACTATACAACACTAAAACTGTATTAAAACAGATGAGTCATCCTGAAATGACCTATCCTGAGTTCTTTGAACTGATTTTTAAACTAAACAGGATCATGAGAATATGGAAGAAATATGGTTACTGTTAGAGTGTTTGAATATTTTGATCCAGATTCCAATAAGTCCACAATGTTGCAACATTTATTTGCTCATTTATTGGCTGTGTTGGGTTGTTATGTGTGGAGTTTGCACCAGTTGTGGCGAGCAGGGCTACTCTCCAGTGGCTGTGTGCGGGCGAGCAGGGCTACTCTCCAGTGGCTGTGTGCGGGCGAGCAGGGCTACTCTCCAGTGGCTGTGTGCGGGTGAGCAGAGCTACTCTCCAGTGGCTGTGTGCGGGCGAGCAGGGCTACTCTCCAGTGGCTGTGTGCAGGCTTCCGGTTGCAGTGGCTTCTCTCGTTGTGGAACATGGGCTTCCGGCACACAGGCTTCCGTAGTTGTGGCCTGGCAGGCTCTGTGGTTGCAGTTCTCTGGCCCTGGAGCTTGGGCTCTGTAGTTGTGGCACACGGGCTTAGGTGATCCGTGACATGCGGGATCTTCCTGGGCCAGGAATCCAACCAGTGCCCTTTGTACTGCAAGGCAGGTTCTTAACCACTGGAGCACCAGGGACGCCCTGAAACATTTATTTTATTGAGTTCTAGGTTAGTACCATCGGAGAGGGCAATGGGACCCCACTCCAGTACTCTTGCCTGGAAAATCCCATGGGTGGAGGAGCCTGGTAGGCTGCAGTCCATGGGGTCACTAAGAGTCGGACACGACTGAATGACTTGACTTTCACTTTTCACTTTCATGCATTGGAGAAGGAAATGGCAACCCACTCCAGTGTTCTTGCCTGGAGAATCCCGGGGACGGGGGAGCCTGGTGGGCTGCCGTCTATGGGGTCACACAGAGTCGGACACGACTGAAGCCACTTAGCAGCAGCAGCAGCAGGTTAGTACCATAGGAAAATTGAGAAAGATGAATATTTCTTGTAAAAAAAATTAAAGAATCTGCCTGCAATGTGGGAGACCTGGATTTAGTCCCGGGGTTGGGAAGATCCCCTGGAGTAGCAAACGGAAGCCCACTCCAGTATTCTTGCCCGGAAAGTTCCACTGATGGAGGAGCCTGGTGGGCTGCAGTCTTGGGATCGCAAGAGTTGGACACGACTGAGTGACTGAACCACCACAGAATTAATTTTAATCCAGCAATACCTTGCAAACATATTGTTAGAAGAGAATGATTCTTTCCTACTGCAGATGCTGTATCCTATTTATATATATTCCAAGAACAATAGTATAATTTAGAGTGGGTGCTCAAGGACTTTTCATCTTGTTTTTAAACAGGTTTATTTCCCCTAAATATAGACTTTTTTAGTTAAGCAAGTAAACTAGGTATAAGCAAAGCAACCTTTAAAAATTTTTAAATGTTAGATATTCAAGTGTTGTTAATGGTCACCCACCTGCTGTCCTTGTCGGTGTGAGATGAAGCCAGAACTTCACTGGAAGGCCAGGACCCATGGCCTTGACCTTCCTTTTGTTTTAGCTGTGCTTAGCTTTGCTTCGGAGAAGGCAATGGCACCCCACTCCAGGACTCTTGCTTGGAAAATCCCATGGATGGAGGAGCTGGTAGGCTGTAGTCCATGGGGTCGTTAAGAGTCGGACTCGACTGAGAATTTCCCTTTCACTTTTCACTTGCATGCATTGGAGAAGGAAATGGCAACCCACTCCAGTGTTCTTGCCTGGAGAATCCCAGGGACGGGGAGCCTGGTGGGCTTCCGTCTATGGGGTCGCACAGAGTCGGACACGACTGAAGCGACTCAGCAGCAGCAGCAGCAGCAGCTTTGCCCCTGGGCGCAGTGGACTCAGGTCATCAAAGTCTGCCCTGAAAGAGGATGAGCAGTGCTGACGCTGACCTTTCTCTTCCTTCCAGGGATTCAGTGGGATAACATGTACCAGTCTCCAAAAGTGGCAGGCATGACATTTGGATGGGTTTGCTGGATGATTCTGTTTGATTCAGGACTTTATTTTCTATGTGGATGGTACTTGAACAGCTTGATTCCTGGTAAGATTTCTGCACTTTATGACAAAATCAACTTAAAAAACAGTTTGAGCAATGTATGTGAATATTGGATAATTATTTGTTCTTTAAATAAGACACGAGAAAGGGAGTTGATAGGATGTGTTTTAAAGGGAGCTGAGCATGTTTGAGGAAAAACTGGTGCTTCTGAATCCTGAGGCAACCGAGACCCTGTGAAGACAGGTGGTGGAGGGGTCCCATGGGCCCACCGTGCAGCTCCCCAGCCTGGGGGCTGCAGAAGATGTAACGGCAGAGAAGCTGGTTCTCAAGATCATGTGTGTGAGGAGGATAGAGGTGAGGGAGTGAGAGCAGGAGAGCCTGGCACTCATGTGTCTTGGGTCCCTGGAGCCCAAGGTCAGGGGTTCAGAGAGCGCCGTGAGGTAGGAGTAAAAGGACCTGGTTCTCAGCCAGGCCAGTGGGTGGCAGGACCTGGAGGTAAGCTGGGCTGGCAACAGGGGGCTGAGCGGGGGCCTGGTGGTTGGGAGTCCTCCAAACCAGAGTCAGTAGTGTTGTGTGTGGAGGTGATGCAGGGCTGGCTGCCCAAGGCGATGGGCCTCCCCTTCGGTCAGTGGGGGAGGAGGCGCTCATGCCACATGCCTGGCTCAGCCCCAGGCAGCAGAGAGAGCGCTTCAACCTTTTTTAGTTTATGTATTTTAGAAATAGCTTTTAAATGGTATCATACTTTCTTGCTGAAATTGCTTGTGGTTCTGGCTATTTACTTTCCAAACAACTGGGCATTTCAAGCGGCATCTAACCTTTAAAGTTAAGAACTAAAAGAGATTCTAATCATATACAAGTTGAAAATGAAGGGATAGGAGAAAATAAAAAACCTTCATTCTGTTTACAAAAATATATTCTATGCCTGGAGAGTTTATGCACCATTTAAGGATGAGTAAAAATCAAAATAAAATGGGTCATTGAAAAGATTATTTTACATATGAGCAGGAAAAGTGATGCCCAAGAGGTAAAGATATCATAATTTAGAAATGTGATTTATTCTGGAAAAACTTAGATTGCACTGTTGTGATATTTGAATAAAATTTAAGAACAGGTGGATCTAGGAAATGAGAAAAAAAATTAACCGAGGAGGCCAAGGTGAAGGGAAGCTGGAAAAGGCTGGATGTTACCAAGAAGCTGGTTAACCACGAGGGATGTTGTAGAAGATGGTGGGATGTTGGTTTGAAATACACAAGAAGTGGTGCAGAGGAGCGGCCATGCAGTCAGGACAGGGACATGCCCAGATGGTGCCGGGAAAGTGATGGATCAGGCAGCCTGTGAACCCCAGACTCCCACCCCTAGACAGATCCAGGGGGAGAAGAGGAACCATCACGTTTCAATGAGAAAAACCTGATTTGGAAAGTAAAGGCTCAGCACATTGCACACAAAATAATAATTAAAAAAAGCTGTATTTAGATGCAAAATGGCAGATGTCTTGGAGTCCACAGAAAAAGAAAAGAATTCGAGGAGTGTAAAGTCCAGGGAATCGTGTTGCCCTCGTCTAGGTGAAGATTATTAGCAGATTTGTCCCTGGATCCAGAAGAAGCTGAGTTTTTCCTTAGCGCTAGGGCCTTGAGGCAAGAGGTCCCAGGTTCTAATTTTCATATATTCCAGTGAGGCAAAGGGGCTTGTGATGCTCAGCAAGGGCTTGACCCCCAGTTCCCGCTGGGACATTCCAGTGGAGGAAGCCCAAGTCTTAAGTGGGAAGGTGCTTCTGTCCAGACCTGAGGCCAATGGACGGGGACTGGTCAGACAGGGACTTCAGAGGCTTCCTGGCAGCACCTGTGAATGAGCCTGGCATGTTGCTCAGGAAGAGGGAGAGAGACAGAGGCACATTCAGAAGACAGAGTGACCAGAGGGAGGTGGCCTGGTTGGGACCATCCTGCAAGTTTGGGGAAGCTTTGGGGAGGAACTGGGTAAAATCTGAAAGTAGGGAGGCAGCAGCTGTGGGAAAGTGCAGAGGACAGGCTTTCGATCTGATGATGATTCTTGTGGATGTTGGGACTTGAGAGGGGGGGCATCTGGGGCTCAGAAAGCCCTGCTGTGCAGGAGGGGCAGGGCAGGGTTGGAGTAGGGTGCCAGAAGGGGCCAGCACACGTGGCGGGGTGTGCCTCTATCTGTCTGCCTGTCCTGGGCGCCGAGGACCTCCGCCACAGGTATGGGCTCAGATGGGGGCACCTGTCTCCTCCCGAGGAGGTGGGGGCACCTGAGACGGGGTGGAGCTGGAGGGGCGGGTTCGTGTCTCTGCTCCGCCCCCCAGCTGTCTGCCTGCCCCTACTTGCTCGCTGTGACAGGGATAACCTGGGAGACACAGGTTCCAGCTGTGGGAAATGGAGAATCAGAGACAATGGAAAAGATAGAGAAAACCAGGGTGTCCCTAGCTCAGTGTGAGAATCAGGTGAAAAACAGGCCCATCAGATGACTGGTCACAAATACACATCCGTGAACATCAATGCCTGACTCTCTGTTGTCAGTAAATAGAGACTGCAGTGGGGAAGGTAGCATTAAAATAAATAACAGTGTGACTCCAATGGAGAGGAGAATGTTTGTCAAATTAAATATTTAAAATAGGTTTGAATAAACGGAAAGAGATGCCACATTCCTCAACGTGGCTACTTGTCATGAATATGTTGATTTTTTCCAAGTTGATGTATAAATTTATATAATTTTAAATTATATAACATTTACTATGAAACATGTCAATGTAAAATAATGAAATTTACATAATCATTTAAATTAAAAATACTGTTACAAGGGATTTGTTTTTAATTGATGAAATGTTTCTAAAGATAGCTAAAATATGACTTGACAACAAGTATCAAAATTTACTGAAAATGATAAGAGAGACAGGCGTCTGATGATTATGTAAAACCTCTATATTTGACAGGGATTAAAACAATGGAGTACTCATGCAATAATAAAGCAGTGGAATATATTGAAAAATTCAGTAACCAACCCATTTATATATAGTAATTTACTCTGGGCACTGAGATCATTTCTGTATCTCAGCCGTTGTAAACAGTGCTGTGGTGGAAATACATGTGCTTACACTTCATGGGAAATAGATGGGGAAACAGTGGAAACTGTGTCAGACTTTATTTTTCTGGGCTCCAAAATCACTGCAGATGGTGACTGCAGCCATGAAATTAAAAGACGCTTACTCCTTGGAAGGAAAGTTATGACCAACCTAGATAGCATATTCAAAAGCAGAGACATTACTTTGCCAACAAAGGTCCGTCTAGTCAAGGCTATGGTTTTTCCTGTGGTCATGTATGGATGTGAGAGTTGGACTGTGAAGAAGGCTGAGCGCTGAAGAATTGATGCTTTTGAACTGTGGTGTTGGAGAAGACTCTTGAGAGTCCCTTGGACTGCAAGGAGATCCAACCAGTCCATTCTGAAGGAGATCAGCCCTGGGATTTCTTTGGAAGGAATGATCTGAAGCTGAAACTCCAGTACTTTGGCCACCTCATGTGAAGAGTTGACTCATTGGAAAAGACTCTGATGCTGGGAGGGATTGGGGGCAGGAGGAAAAGGGGATGACAGAGGATGAGATGGCTGGATGGCATCACTGACTCGATGGACGTGAGTCTCAGTGATCTCCGGGGGTTGGTGATGGACAGGGAAGCCTGGAGTGCTGCGATTCATGGGGTCGCAAGGAGTCAGACATGACTGAGCGACTGAACTGACACTGTTTCAAATTCATGTTTTCATGTTCTTCGGATAAATATCCAGAAGTGGAATTGCTGGGTCATATGGTAGATCTAGCCTTAATTTTTTGAGGAATTCCCATGCTGTTCTCCATAGTGGCTGTACCAATTTACATTTGACTAACAGTGTAGAAGGTTCTTTTCTCCACATCCTGGTTATTTCCTGTATTTTTGATCACAGCCTTTCTAACTGGGCATGAGGTAATACTGTGCTTTTCATTTTTCTTTCCTAATAACTACTGATACTGAACATCTTTCATGTGCCTGTTGGCCTTCTCAATGTCTTTTATTGAAAAATGTCTATTTAGAGCCTCCACCTAGTTTTTTATCATAATATTTTCTTTGATGTTGTGTTGTATGTTAATAATATATTAGATGTTAACCTCTTGTCAGATATATGAGTGGGTTTCCTCATTCCTGCTCTTAAAGGGATAGCTTTCAATTTTCCACCAGTATAATGTTACCTGTGGGTTTGTCATATATGACCTTTATTATGTTGAGGTATCCTCCTTCTGTACCCATTTTTTGAGAGTTTTTTTTTTTATCATAAATGCATGTCATGTCCTTTCAGATGCCTTTTCTGCATCTTTTGAGGTTATTGTATGATTTTTATCCTTCATTTTGTTGATATGGTGTATCAGGTTTGGTATCAGGGTACTAATGTTGGCCTGGTAAAATTAATTTGGAAGCATTTCCTCCTTTTCAGTATTTTGAAAGAGTTTGAGAAGGGTAAGTATTGAGTCTTCTTTGAATGTTGGATAGAATTTACCTGTGAAGCCACTGGGCCTAGAGTTTTGTTTTGGGGGATGTTTCTATTACTGTTTCAGTCTCCTCCTAGTGGTCAGTCTATTCAGATTTTTTCTTTAAAATTAAATTGAGTCAGTCAGTTTATTTCTGGCTGTGCCGGGTCTTCGCGCGGGCCTTCCGCAGTGGTGGTGAGGGGCGCTCCTGTCTAGCTGCCGTGCTCAGGCTTCTCACTGTGGCGGGTGATCTCATTGTGGAGCGTGGGCTCCAGGTGTAGAGGCTTCAGTGGTCACAGCGTGTGGGCTGCAGTGGTTTTGGCACATGGGGTAGTTCCTCTGTGGCATCGCCAAGCGGATTCTTAACCACTGGGCCACCAGGGAAGTCCTGTTCAAATTTTCCGTTTCTTTACATTTCAGTCTCCGAAAGCAGTATGATCCTAAGGATGTTCTTTTTCTTCTGGGTTGTCCAGTTTTTTGGTGTGTAGTTCTTCATAGTATTCTCTTGTAATTCTTTGTATTTCTGTGGCATCCACCATAATTTTCTGTCTTTTATTTCTGACTTTGTTTATCTGAGCCCTCTTTTTTCTTAGTGAGTCTAGCTGAAGGTATGTCAATCTTGTTTTTATTTTCAGAGAACCAGCTCTTAGTTTCATCAATCTTTTCTGTAGTCTTTTTAGTCTCTATTTATTTCTGCTGATTTTTAATTATTTCTTCCTTTATACTGAGTTCCAGCTTTGCTCAGTCTTCTTTTTCTGGTTCCTTTAGATTTACGGTTAAAGGCTAGGGCTTCCCAAGTGGCTCAGACAGTAAAGAATCGCCTGCAGTATAGGAGGCCCAGGTTCAATCCCTTGGTTGGGAAGATCCCCTGGAGAAGGGAATGGCAACCCACTCCAATATTCTTGCCTGGGGAATGCCATGGACAGAAGAGCCTGGCGGGCTACAGTCCTTGGCATCACAAAGAATCAGAGCGACTTAACACTTTCACTTTTTTCACTGAGGTTTAAGGTTAGATTGTTTGAGATTATTCTTGTTTCTTGAAGTATGCTTGTATTGCTGTAAACTTTCCTTTTAATATCACTTTTGCTGAACCCCATGGATTTTGGTATGCATACTTTCATTTCCCTTCAGGTATTTCTTGATTTCTCCTTTAACTTCTTTATTGACTTGCTACTGAACTGAGCTTGATTGTGCTCAGTAAGGCCAAGCTACTGACCCTGAGTTGTGGTTAAGGAAAGTGCAGCCTTTATTGCAGGCACCAAGCAAGGAATCCAGGCAGCTAATGCCTCCAAGCCTTGAACTCCCCAGAGGCTTTCAGGGAAAGGTTTTTAAAGAAGAGAGAGGGAGAGGGTTGAAATGTGTGTGATCAACTCATGGACATTCTTCTGATTTGTTGATAGTGAGGTAATTAGGAGTCAACATCATCAACCTTCGGGTTCCAACTAGTCTGGGGTCCATGTGCTTTGGGGCAGCATACAGTTAACTTCTCCCACCTGGTGGGAGTTTCGGTATCTGCAAAACAGCTCAAAGGACATGGCTCAGAATATTATCTATAGCCCTTGAAGAGGAACTGAATGCCCTTTGACTTTGTTTCATGGCTAAACAATTATTATTTTGTCTTGCTTGACCATTTCCCTTTGTTTCTGCATTTTTTCAGTTCTCTGATTAAATTTATTCTTTGGAACGCAGGGAAGGTATAGGAGGTCAACGTTTTTCTACAGCAAGAGCCAAGTGGAGAGCATGGTAGTGGTGGCAGAGGGGTTCTGTCCTGGGAAGACCCCATAGCGTCCTGCGTGGTTACAGACCCAATAGCTGTCCACTAGCATCCTATTTAGTCTCCATAAATTTGTGATTTTCCCAGCTTCCTTCTTGTAGTTAATCTCTAGTTTCATATCATTGTGTTTGGAAAAGACGCTTGAAGATATGATTTCAGTCTTCTTAAATTTATTGAGATTTGTTCTGTGTCCCAACGTACGATTTATTCTTGAGAAAGTTCCAAGAGCATCTGGGAAGAATGTGTATTCTGCTGCATTTGGATGGAATGTTCTGTGTGAATCTATTAAATCCATGTAATCTAATGTTTCATTTAAGCCTGGTGTTCTTTGTTGGTTTTATGTCTGGTGGATCTATTAATTCATGTAGGTTGAATGTTAAGTTTGCTTAACACAGTGGTGTTGCTGTGTTTAGGTCTGTGGCTGGTTACTTTATATATTTTGATGCCCCTGTGTTAGGTGCGTATATGTTAATAAGTGTTATATAAAGAATGAGTGTTATCACTTCTTGAGGACTCGTCCCTTTTAACGTGACATAATATCCATCTTTGTCCTTGGTTATCTTGTTTGGCTTGAAGTCTATTTTGTCTGTGTAAGCATAGCCACCCTACTTTCTTTTGGTTTCCATTTACTCAGAGTATCATCTTCCACCTGTTCACTTTGAGCCTGTTTTCGTTTATGGAGCTGAGCTGAGTCTCCTGGAGGCAGCATATGGTTGGGTCTCATTTTATATTCCATCCAGACACCCTGTGTCTTTTGCTTTGTCAGTTCAGTCTGTTTATGTTTAGAGTGATTGTTAATGCGTGAGGACGTAGTGCTGGCATTCTATCTTTTGTGTTTTGGTTGCTCTGTATCTCCATTGTGCCTTTTCCCGTGTGTCTGCCATTGTAGCCAGGTGATTTCCCATGAGGTTTTCTCAGTCTCCTCCTTTTTGTGTTTTATGTACCTCTTTTAGATGTATGTTTCGTGTCACTCACGAAATAAGAAGTTTTGTGTAAAATGTATCAGATAATATAGTCCTTTTACTGCTGATATTTGGCATCTTAACTTCATTTGCTTATATGGGTTCTATCCTTTCCCTCTTTCCCATTTATCTTTTTGTCTTCTCAAATTATCCCTTATGATGTTGTGAGCTTGTGACCAAATTAGTTATTTTTACTGCATTTTAAAAAGTTTTATTCTGTAATTGTTTAACAATCTATTCTTATACAGTTTCACTTGTCTTTCTTTTTTTCTTTTTTATGACTGTGCACTGCATGGCATGTGGGATCTTAGTTCCCTAACCAACCAGGGATTGAGCCCTCCACACTGGGAGCTCCGAGTCTTAAGCCCCGGAACACCAGGGAACTCCCAGAGTTTCACTCCTCTGTCTGCTTACTGTCTACCTTACTCAAAGTTTTGTGTACTTTTGCCTCTTTGATTCAGATAGAAAAGCTTCTTTCAACTTTTCTTGTAAGGCAGGTCTAGTGGTGATGAGCTCTCACAGTTTGGGAAGATTTTATTTCTCTTTTGTATCTGAAGGATAACTTTGCTGGACGGAGTATCCTTGGCTGAGAGTTTGTTTTCATCTTTTAATCTTTGGCTCTGATATTCCACTCTCTTCTTGCCTGTAGTTTCTGATGAGAAATTTGCTGATAGCCTAATGGGGATTCCTTTGCAGGTTTCTGCCTTTTTTAGAACCCTGGCTGCGTTTAAAATTCTTTCTTTGTCATTTTTGACAGCTCTAATGTGCTGTGATAAGGTGTTTTTGTGCCGAGGTAATTACTGCAGCTTTATGGACTCACATACCCAGTTCCTCCCCTGGGTTTGGGACATTCTCAGCTCTTGTTTCCTTAACTAAACACTCTCTTCCCTCCTTCGTCTCTCATCTTTCTGGGACACACGCTACCTTTATGGGCCTTTCCTGGTGGGGTTAGATAGTTCCTCTGGAATTGTTTAATTTTTAAAAAATCATAGTTTTCTCTCTTCTTCTACCTGAATCATTTCCAGATTTTTATCTTTGGCCTCAGTACTCTCTCTTCCATGTGGTCTGCTCTATTTCCAGTGCTTCCTGTCTCATCGTACTTATTGAATTTTTTACTCCACAATTTTTGTTTGGTTCTTTTTTAGAGTTTCAGTCTCTTTGGCAAAGTATTACTTCTATTCCATTAATTTTATTCCTAAGCTCATTGAACTGCCTTTCTGAGTTTTCTTATAGCTCATTAATTTTCTTCTTGAGAGCTATTTTGAATTCTCTATCAGTTAGATCAGATACATCCACATCTGTCATTTCCTCTTTGGCCGAGCCACTTCATTCTTTCTGGAGCTATTAGTAATTGCCCTTTTGTCTTCCCCAGTAGCATACTGGACACCTTCTGACCTGGGGCAGAGCTGGGGGGCTCATCTTTCTGGTGTCATATCTTTTTTCTTTTCATACTGGTCATGGGGTTCTCCAGGCAGGAATCCTGGAGTTGGCTGTCATTTCCTCCTCCAGTGGACCATGTTTTGTCAGAACTCTTCACTGTGACCTGTCTGTCTCGGGTTGCCCTGCATGTCATGGCTCATAGATTCATTGAGTTGTGTAAGCGTCTTCACCACAACAAGGTTATGCTTCCTGAAAGGTGATTCAAGCTGACTTGGAACTCAACATTAAAAAACTGAGATAATGACATCCAGTCCCCATCACTACATGGCAAATAGAAGGGGAAAAAGTGGAACTGGTGACAGATTTTATTTTCTTGGGCTCCAGAGTCACTGCGGATGGTGATTGCAGCCATAAAATTAAAAGATGCTTGCTCCCCAGAAGGAAAGCAGTGACCAACCTAGACAGCTATTAAAAAGCAGAGACATCACTTTGCCAACAAAGGCCCACATAGTCAAAGCTATGGTTTTTCCAGTAGTCGTGTATGGGTGTGAGAGTTGGACCATAAAGAAAGTTGATTGCTGAAGAATTGATGTTTTGAATTGTGGTGTTGGAGAAGACTCTTGAGAGTCTTCCAGTCAATCCTAAAGGAAATCAATCCTGAATATTCACTGGAAGGACCCATGCTGAAGTTGAAGATCCAACACTTTGGCCACCTGATGTGAAGAGCTGACTCACTGGAAAAGACCCTGATTCTGGGAAAGGAGAAGGGGGCGACCGAGAATGAGATGATTAGATAGCATTGCTGACTCAGTGGACACCTCCCGGAGATAGTGAAGGCAGAGGAGCCTGGTGTGCTGCAGTCCATGGGGTCACAGCGAGCCAGGCACGACTGAGGGATTGAACAGCAACAACAACAATAAATCAGATTACTAAATTCTTTAAGTTTGATTTCTGAAGAATTGTCATTTTTGTCTCTGCGATACCATGCTATCATGGTTTCTTTGGCGTGTGTGTGTGAAACTGGATGAATTTCTCTTCTGCTGGTACATTTGAAGTAGTAAACACTTTTCTCATTTTCAGTAACGCTTTTTTAACTTTGATTCTGAGTTCAGCAGATTGATGACTAGAGGCCTTTTTCCTGGATTTTCAGTAGGTGGCGCTGTAACTCAAGTTTTTGGGGTCTCTTCCCTGAGTGGCCTCTGGCTGCATTTGAGACAGCGTTTCCACACCCACAGCTCTGCTGGATGCTTCCCCACTGCCTGTTGTTGCTCCGTGTGTCTCTGGGGTCATGGGTCTCTGCTGTCACTGGCGTTGCTGCTGAGGGGGCACTGGGATGGAGGATGCTCCCACCCCCATGGTGGGGGTTTGCCGGGGTCAGGTCACTGCGCCCTAGTATGGAGAGTTGGAGTGGGAATGAGCTGGGGTGGCTGGCGTCTCCCTGGGTCTGGGGTTGTCCAGTTGGTTTGTGGGTGCCATTGCCTCAGGCAGGGGATGAGGCGGCTGGAGCGGCTGGGGTTGTCAGCCTCTTCCCTGTGGCTGAGGGCACCTCCATGCTGGAAGTTGGGGTCCTGGGCACCACACCCCTGCTGCTGTGGTTCTCTGCCTGGAGCTTCAGCATCAGCTGCTGTGGTCCCCAGTGGAGAAGGGGTGTGAAGGACAGAGGAGCCTGGTGTGCTGCAGTCCGTGGGGTCGCAGAGTCGGACATGACTGAGTGACTAACCAGCAACAGCAGCAAATCAGTGGTGTCACTGACTTTTGTGACTTTAAGTTCGGTGTCTGGAGAGCTGTCATCTTGTCGCTGTGATGCCATATTACCATGGTTTTTAGTGACCTGACCTCACGGAGCGTCCCCAGTTGGGGATTGCAGGCCCCGCCTCCGCTGCCCTGCTAATCCTGCCTACTCGGTATGTTCCAGTGCGCCCACCTTCAGACACACAGGTGTGGGGGTCTCTCCAGGGTCCTGGTGTGCTGGGCAGAGGAACCTTGGCTGAGTCATGGATGTTTTACTAGTTGTAGATTGAAGCAAGGAGATGAAGAGGGCATCTTATGCCCCCCTGATGCTGATCTTGAATCAAAGTTGACATTTTTAATGGAAGAGAAAGAATATAGAATTCAGTCAATCCACTAGTGAGAAAAAATATTACTCATTCATAAATTCATCAAAAGTGGTATCATTAAAATAATGAAAAAATAGGAAAAGTATGGTTTTAAAGAGAAGGAAGGCCTTTTGCACTGTAATGCCAAGGACATAAATGATAAAAATCACTAGTTTCTGACTCACAGAATGAACCATAAGAACGAACTTATGGTTGCCGGGGCAGGAAGAATGGTTGGAAGGGAGAGTTAGGGAGTTTGGGATGGACATGCACACACTGCTATATTCAAAATGGTCCAACAAGGACCGACTGTGTAGCACAGGGAACTCTGCTCAGTGTTACGTGGCAGCCTGGATGGCAGGGGGATTTGCGGGAGAATGGAGACATGTGTATCTACGGCTGAGTTTCTTTGCTGTCCACCTGAAACTATCACAGCGTTGTTTATCAATTATACGCCAATATGCCTGGAGAATCCCAGGGACGGGGGAGCCTGGTGGGCTGCCGTCTATGGGGTCGCACAGAGTCAGACACGACTGAAGTGACTTAGCATAGCACAGGGTAAAAAGTTTAAAAAGACACAAAAAACAAAAAAATCACCAGTTTCTATTATAAGAATTTCAATCAGTATTTCAAAAATCCAAATGAGAATTATACACTTTTCAAAGTTATAAAAGCTATTTAATGAGTATATGAAAATTGAAATTCTCGAGTCAAATTTTAAAAACATATATCTCAGCAGATATCCTAGCAAATAACTTGAACCATTTGTTAGAAAGTAAAGTTTATATTTAGTGAATTTATAAAAAACTTTAATGAGCATACAAAAGTATAAATTTGCAAAATACATAGAAGACAGTTTTTTTCCTCTATGATAAAAATTACAGTAATTAATGCAGAAGATAAATTGTAAAAACTGACTATATTTTCTTTTATGTTTTCTCAGCATGCTAAATAATTTAATAAGAGGAAAAGAAAGCAAAAATTTTTGTTGAGGTGGTGGTGCAAAAGACAACCTAGAAAGGAGAGAGGCATGTTTGGGAATGTGGCTGGAAGAATCTACTTCGTGGTTTTGGTGATGAAAAACTATTTCTTCCTATTCTTCTTTTGAAAGGTGTAAGAGACTTGGTTCTGTTTCTCCTGGAAGGAACTAAAAGAACAGGGAAAAAAAGTGAAAGTGTTAGTCCTGCCCAACTCTTTGTGACCCCATGGAATGTAGCCTGCCAGGCTCCTCTGTCCATGGCCAGAATACTGGAGTGGGTTGCCATGCTCTCCTCCAGGGGATCTTCCCCACCCAGGGATGGAACGCAGGTTTCCTGCACTGTAGGCAGATTCCTTCCTGTGTGAGCCACCAGGAAGCCCCCGAACAGAACTGTAAGTGAACTGTGGATGTTCCGTGAGCAGGTAGTGTTGCAGGAAGGGAGACCCCTTCCAGGGCCCGAAACTGGGCTTTTGTCCAACACTTGGAAATGAATTGTCCGAGGAGACACATATGCTGACAAAGCAAGAGATTTTATTGGCAAAGGGCACCCGGGTGGAGAGCAATAGGGTAAGGGAACCCAGGAGAGCTGCTCTGCTGCGTGGCTGGCAGTCTCGGGTTTTATGGTGATGGGATTAGTTTCCGGGTGGTCTTTGGCCAATCACTTTAATTCAGAGTCTTTCCTGGTGGCGCACGCATCACTCAGCCAAGATGGATACCAGGGAGAGGGATTCTGGGAAGTGGACGGACACGCGGTGTCTCCTTTAGACCTTTCCTGAACTCTTCCGGTTGGTAGTGACTTATTAGTTCCGTATCCCTTATCAGGATCTCCTGTCATAAAACAACTCATGCAAATGGTTACTATGGTGCCTAGCCAGGGTGGGCGGTTTCAATCAGTGTGCTTCCCCTAACAGTAGGAGGCAGGGTCTTTAGAAAGACGATGATGTGTTGTGTCATGGGCGATGAGATCCACTGGGTTTGCATTGGTACTGTCCACTTGGCTCTGGATAGAACAGAAAGACACAGGATCTTCCCCTGCGATTGGACATGGGTGTGCCGGGTTCGTGGGCCTTCAGACTCAGACTGAGACTTGTACTAGCAGCATTCCACACCCCCAGTTCTCAGGTCTTTGGGTTTGAACTAGAACCGCTCAATTCACTGTCGTGGCCTCCCGCTTGCAGAGAGTAGGTGGGACTTCTCAGCCTTAATGATTGCATGACCCAAGCTCCCATGGTAAACTTCTTTCTGTCTGTCTCTACACAGATAGACACTCACACACACCCCTGCTTGATTCTGTTGCTCTGGAGATTGCTGAGTGACACACCTGCCAAATCATAGCGATATCAATAGAGGGTAGAATGGGGCTCACTAGGGGCTGGAGGAGAGGGGGGTGGGGGCCTGGATGGTACAGGATGAAGGTAGCTTTGGAGATGGCTGCACAACAGTGTGATGAACTTCACATTCCTGAATTGTTTGCTTGAACTTGGTTCAGACGGTAATTTTGTGATATATACTTTATAATAGTTAAAAGAAGAAACCGAACCCTTGAGGGAGATATCTGGTGCTCAGAAATCCCACTTTCTAAATCACGTTTAAGGGGAAGAAAAGGAAGCTTGGGCAGGCTCCTGGAGGAGGGGAGGTCAGCTCAGAAAGGCTGAGAGATGGCAGGAATTTCTCAGGAGGGAGGAAGTGCTTAGTCATCCCTTGTTGTGTGAGTCTGCAGAAGATCAGCCAAGCTGGTGATTTTTAGAGAGTATTTGATATTTTTCTAAAAGGTAAATAAGGTCAACCTAGGGCTCAGAGGGGAAGGAAAAGTCATTTTCCTTAAGTGACCAGGAGACCTAAAAGCCCAAGTTGCTTATCTTTTGGAAAGAGCATGATCATGAGGGCCACTCTGGGTTGGGGATTCCATGCCTCTGGTTCCTCTCTTGCTGGTCGCCTAAGGCCCACGTGTCTCCTGGCTCCTCTGCTGTCCCTGCTGCAACAGCCACTGTATCCAGGCACCAAACCTGCTGCCCACTCCTCTCCTGGTACATTTCTGTCCCTTAACTTCCACCAGTAACGTGAGCACCAAGTCAACCCTCTCCTCCCACCTCAGACCAGGGCAGAACCTCACCCCTGAATCAGACCCCCCATGCTACCCCATGCAGGGGACACCTCCACTCTGCCTGCAGGTCTTACGAGGTCTGTAACCTGGATATGCTTGGGAGTCCCTCCATGTCACACTCTACTCCTCACAGAGGGGAGTGAAGGCAGAGAACCTGGAAGCAACCTTTGCATGAGGAATGCCCCTCTCTGCATTTTGTGTAGAGAATTTGAGTGGGTTTTTCTCTTTCTGGCTGAACTAGCGGCTAGTTAGGAAGAAGACCAAAGTCTATTTCAAGATAAAAGATCAAAACTCCAAGATCTTTGTAAGAAGATATAAAAATAAAAAGACACAGAATTACCAGAGATGACAATAAATATTTTTCCTTTTTTTTAAAATCATGAAATTCCTTGATTCTTCATTTCAGAAGTTAAAAGAACAACTGTAATTGGTAATTTATGTACCCTTAAATAACACAGAGTATTTATTTTCAACTTTGATGAAGTCTGCCAATAATAACAAAAAATGAAATTGCTAGAAAGTATCAGTGGACTCTTAGATCCATAAGTACTAATTACAGTTTCTGGGCACTCTCTGACTCAGCACACTTATTTTTTTTTGGGGGGGGGAGGTGAATAAATTTTATTTTCTATGATTTTCAAAGCCTCTTTATTTAAGTAGGATACATTAATGATAGAACTAGAAGGATTTCTAAAGGGCATCAAGGTGACAAATGAGTTTCAAATGAGTGACAAACGATACTTCCAGTGTCATTCAGTACTCTCTTTTTAAGACAAATATTTTGTAACACACCCTTGACTCTCATAAGATGAAAGTCACAGACAATAAAGCCTACCTATATATTATATATATATATAAAATTCTTGCAGGTAATTTAAAAAATTAGTGTAATGTCTTAACTATAATATAAAAGAGAAAGCAATTCATAATGAAATAATATATGAATTCTCAATGGTCAACCCAGACTTTATTAAAACACAGAATGAGGTAGATACTCAGATTCTGGGCATAAATTTGTATTTAAGGGAAGGAAAATGATCAGAAAGCATTGGTATTAAAAGTAGAAGAAATTTATGAGAGGAGATGAAGATAGAGACTAAAATAAAGCTAATATTAAGATAAGGAATACCAGATAAGACTTGTTTGTATATGATAAAAAATATGGAAATAACATTAATTAAAATAGGAAAAATGTGAAAGGAAAAATTAGGCACAAATGGAGTGGATAAAAGAATGCTATTTTGGTAAATGATCTGGGTCTTATTTAACAGTGTACGATCAGATAATTCCTTAGGTCATTTCACAGGACTGGTAATGATGAAGCAGCAGATACATCTGTCTTACAATTTGACCTCATGTCAGAGCCTCCATTCAGACTCCAGGTTTTTGGATTTTAGGTATTATATTCTGTTGCCAGTGACAGGAAGTAGAGGGTGGGTGGGACAAAAGAGCATTAATAAAGGGGGTTTGAGGAGAAGATGGGGTGAATACCTGAGAACAGCGTCAGAGGGAGATTGAAATCTAACAGGAAGCCTGCATATGAATCATTTTAATGTGCAGTTTTACACAATGGATTTCTTATTATTGTACTATAATGCTTATATATACACATATAATAATAATGCAAAACCGTTTCCAGAAAACCTTTACGGATGAGATTTAGTGCATTCATAAAACTGCCACCATAAGCACCTTTGGTTCTGAGTTTGCTAGAAGCATCTCAGCGCTCTTGTCCTGTGTCTGTGGGTCCTGTGCTGAGCTGTGGCCACCGTCATGCTGCACTGCAGACCAACAGCAAGTTGCTGTCACACTCGTGATGGGGTTTCCTGAAATGATGAACAACTTCCCCATCAGATCATCTTTCACTTGGTGTTAAGGCGGTTGCACTCCTGGAGAATTCAGTATGTAATGAAATTACACAGAAGCTCTGGGTTTATGTGTCCGGCACTCACATGAACAAGGGCTTGTCCCCTGTATGAGTGTGTGTGGTGGTCTCACAGGACACAGGTCAGGGACAGGCCTTCCCTTTGTAGGATACCTGCCATCTAGGTGCCTGCCCACTGGAGGGGATTTGTGTAGTCCCTGCTCATTCATCCGTTCATCAGGCCTTTTTATTTCTAAAATAAATACAAATTCCTGCTAATGTGATGTGCTGGGGCTTTCCTGACCCTGGAGAGACTGCAGAGGCAGGGACCCCTTCTCCCCTACAAATGAATCCCTGGAGACGGTGAAGGCTCTGCCCATAAGCATGCCTTTCACACTCAACACAGGAAATCTGGGCCATACGCCAGCCTCTGCTACGTGCTTCCACCCTCTGGCCACTGTCCCTGCCCTTGTCACCCAAGGCCAGGAACAGACAATCGGGGGAGCCCTGTGCCCAGAGCCCAAGGGCATTACCCAGACTGACTGGTCCTAAGCCCGCTTACCCATTCCTTCCAGGGAAGCCACAGTACAAACTGTTGTCCACGATTCCCCTGGCTTCCTCTGCTCCCTGCCCAGCTCTGGTGCTTCCTCAGGAGGCCCTGCCAGGTGTGGCATGTCCCTCCTCTTGAGAATGGGGTTAACCAGACTTGGTGGCCTCACTGTGCCTGAATAATAATGATGCCCATGTTTAAAAACACCCATTCACTCTGTCAACCCAAAGAACCCCTTCCCACACATCCAGGACTCCCTGGAGGGCTCCCAGGCACTTGGTGCTCAGTCACTTCAATTGTGTCTGACTCTTTGTGACCCCATGGACTGTAGCCCACCAGGCTCCTTTGTCCATGGGATACTTCAGTTGTTTTCGACTCTTTGTGACCCCATGGACTGTAGCCCACCAGGCTCCTCTGTCCATGGGATTCTTCAGGCAAGAATACTGGAGTGGGTTGCCATTTCCTCCTCCAGGGGATCTTCCCGACCCAGGCATTGAACCTGCATCTCCTGCACTGCAGGCAGGTTCTTTATCAATGAGCCATCAGGGACATGCCACTGAGGCACTTGGGGATGAGGACAGTCACCGTGTGACAGTCTCCCTGGGTAAGAGGGTCTCCCCGGCTTGGGGGGTGGGTGACAACTTTCTGTCTGTCTCACACACACGTGTGTGCACACCCACACAAGTGCTTTCTCTGCATTTTTTTTTCTTGGTGCAGCAATGGTGTGGAAACTGAGCCTGGCATTTCCTAGGCTCAGTATCTGAGGGGCATGCCCTGCAGACCCAGAGTCACAGATGACCGAGTCACAGGTCACTGCTGCCAGCAGGGTTCTGTGTCTACTGCAGGGCCCCCAAGCTCCACTCAGTGCATGAGCAAGCATCTGGTCCTCCTTGGGAGTTCATTTCACGAACTCTTCTTATGTATCTCCAGCCGGATTGGGTTTGGCCCCAGCTGTCTCATGTCCCTGGCTTCTTCCTGCACCGCTATCAGAGTAGAGGAAACATTGATTCGCTTTCTGGTCTGTGCAGGCTCCCGGTTTACACTCTCAAGGAGCCGACTCTGGATGGACTGAGGGCCTTCGCTTGTATTAATGCTCCCATTATACTTGGTGACGTGAGCAGGGCGCTCAAGAACAGGTGTGACTTTAGGAGCAAGAGCCAAGGGCAGGGGAGAGCTGATCGGCCTCTGTGGTGCCTGGGCCTTGGCCCCTCCCTGTCTATCTTAGATTAATAGGTTAATTAGGAGGATTTAAACGTCCAGACAGAGCAGAGCGAGGGTGGTTTAATTAGCAAATAAGCCATTAATATTCAGTTTACTTCTAATTTGTTTTTCTAACTGAATGGCCTCTCCCATTCTGCCCCCACCTTTCCATCCCTGCAGCCGTGACCCTGGCTCAGGCCTCAGGCATCCCATCTGGACCTCTCAGCATCCTCCCAATTCCCGTCCAGGCCTCCAGGCGCCACCCCCCAGCCCCACCACCTCACTTCTGCTAATTCACAGCCTGTGCCTAACCCCATGCATCTGATCCCACCTGCTCTTAACAGGCAGGGCCCCTTCTTCTGGCTGTGGCTGTTCCTGAGCTTGGTTATGGTCACCTAGGCGAGGTCCCAGCAGGAAACTGCTGCTGCTCGAATGGGCCAAAGGGAGAGAAGGCAGCCGCTGGCATCACAAACTAGTTTTCCTTATATGTTTGGTGCTCACTCTCTTTTATTTCCATGAACTTGTCATTCACACGAGTGCCCAAGGCTCCCACCAGGGGGTTGAAGACAGTGGAGTCCAGGAGCCAAGGCAGGCACTCTGCTGGTTTGAAGGGGGTGATGGGCAGGTGCTCCCAGAGGCTGCCTGGCAGCTCATTGTGTGGCTTCTGCAGCCTCTTGTCCCAGACCGCCTTGCTGCCTCCCTTCCGCTTGGAGAGGAGAGGTGACAGCCCTGTCCCCATGGACAGTGTTTTCAGGACCCTGGACAGTGCCTGGCATAGCATGCAGGTGCAGTGCAGGCTGTGATGTGACCTAAGGCATGGTCATTAGTATGTAAGGTCCTGGGGAATATTCCGTGTGCTCTGTTCAGTTTGGTCTGCCATTACAGAGTACACAGACTGCGACTTACAGGGGTGTTTATACTCTCACAGCTCTGGGCTCCAGACATCCATCTCCTCTTTCCATCTCCTTCCTGTGTCCTCACATGGCCGTCCTTTTGTGGGTGTCTGAGTCCTGATCCCTTATAAGAACACCAGTTCTGTTGGGTCAGAGCCCACCCCCATGACCTCATTATATCTTAATCACCCCTTTAAAGGTTCTTCCTCCAAATACAGTCACAGTCCAAGGTACCAAGGCTAAGACTCCAACAACCCATGACAGGTGGTAAATACCGGACCAAACACCAGCTCAGCATCTCCCTTCACATCAAAAGACAAGGGACCCGGTGCTCTTATTTGCAGTCACCTCTTTGAATCTTTTGTGTGGAGTGTGTGAGGGACTGTGTGTCTCTTCTGTGCTTTATAGTCAGAGAGCTAAAACATGAAACAGTCTGCATGGAGGTCTTTATCTCCTTAAGCACTTGCAGAATTTAGACCACCATCAAACTTAAGCTAGTCTGACTGTGTTGAAAGAAAACTGAGAAGCATTAATAATTAAATCTCCTTTCATTTTGACACATAATGGGGTAGTGACTATTAAGTGGACGAAATGAATTTGGAGAATCCATTTGAAGAATGGCAGTATGTTTCACATAGAAATGTTAGCACTCTGAATTATCCTTCTCTGTAGGGTTTTAATTGATTAATTCCTTCAGCTTTTAATCATGTCTAGTAATCCATGCAGATGGCAAAGACATACAGGAAGAGTGACAGCTAAACAGGAGGGGGAAGGCTGGGGGAACATTCCCCAATTATTTAACGCTAGTCTTACTTCTTTTTTTTATTATTATTTTTTTTAGTCTTACTTCTAATAAATACCTGCCTGTTTGTTGAACACCTGCTCAGATGACTTTTTGTGGGAAGGGGATGTGAGGACATCATGGAGGGCCCTGGCCAGGCCGAGGGAGGCTGGGGGCTGATGCTCTGTCCCCTGTGGTCACTGGTCCATGTAAGGGATGTGGATGGAACATGATAAGATGGGATAAATTTTTATAGTAATTTAGCTAAGATATTCCACTACAGAATCTTCTTCTAAGTAGAAAAACAAGCAAATTGATTTCAACTCATCTTATTTTTTTAGGAACTTTCGGTTTGAGGAAACCATGGTATTTCCCCTTCACCGCATCCTACTGGAAGGATGTGTGTGGGCTAGTGATGAAAAGGCAGAGCCCGGCCAGTTCTAAGCTGTTCTCCTCTAGTGAGAACTTGGATGGTCAAGGTGGGTAAAGGGCGTGTTGGAGGTGTCTTTCTCCTTCCAGTCAGCTTTGGTTTTGGTTTTCCTTTCCAGTTGAGCCTTTGCAACTGTGAGTGCATGGCTGCCCAGAGACCTGCCTTCCATCCTAGGTGGGCAGGAACCTGTGTGTGAGTGTCACTGTTCACAGCATCCTCTGTGCCTCTGCTGTAACTCAGCTAATTGAAGCTCCATTAGTAACATGACTTTGTGTAAATAATAAAAGCAACGATGGACAGCTACTGAGGTGTAATATACTTTAGAATGTTCAGTGTTTCACAAGTGCTAGTTTATTCCAGGCTCCATGATAGAGAGACTGTTGCTGTCCCTACAGATGGGGACATGCTTCCCAGGAGACTCCGTGGGCACCTGCCCTGGCCTGGGGCTCGTTCACAGAGCACAACTTTTTGGGGAAAAAAAATCTATGGATAAATTGGTTCTCACCATGATAATTTTGTACTATGAGTCAATACTGTAATTTTCTGACTATACAAGTCAGAAATACAAATCTTACAGAAAATTTGGATCAGCACCACCTATTAACCTCTGGAGACTTTTGAAGTCTTCTCAGGGTGGACTGCATTTTCCTCACAAATACAAATACAAATCTTACAGAAGATTTGGATCAGCACCACCTATTAATGGTCACCTCTGGAGACTGTCAGTTATGTGTAACTAATCTGATATTGTTCTTCTGTGTATATGTATATATAAACACATGTGTGTTTATTTTTATTTTCTTGCAAAATGTATAACGTAAGGGCACAGAACCTTGCAGTCAGTGCTTTCATTTAAGTTTAGCCATCATATAATGTGCCTGTTGATTTAGGTAGAGAAAGATTTTGGAATTGTTTCATAAGTTTCACAAATTCAGGCCCGAGGTAGCCGCTGGGTTATCACGTGTGAACATTGATTTGGAGACTTTTGAGGTCTTCTCAGGGTGGACTGCATTTTCCTCACAGGCTCATCCCTGCAAAACGGGAAAGGAGAGCTGGAAGGAGGCTCCCCCGGCGTTGTCCTGCTTTCCGTGACCAAGGAGCACGATCGCCACAAGGCGGGGGTCTGGGACCTGACCCTGACCTTCCACAGGGACCAGATCACTGCGCTGCTGGGGACCAACGGGGCTGGGAAGACCACCGTCATGTGCGTCCCACTCCCCTTCTCCCGCCTTCCCTCCAGGGCTTTGGTTCTTAGAGATGTGTTTACCTGTGAGATAGGGGCTGGATCCCTTTTTTGTTTGTTTATTTTTGTTTAGTTTCAGTTATTGTTGTTCAGTTGCTAAGTCCTGTCTGACTCATTGTGACCCCACGGACTGCAGCACACCAGGATTTTACTGTCTCCTGGAGTTTACTCATATTCACGTCCACTGAGTTGGAGATGCTATCCGACCATCTCCGTACAGAGTTTACAGACACATCAGAAAGACAGCCCTCTCAATAGAGCTGCTGCAGGTCTGAGCAGGCTCAGGGGTAGGGGGGAATCTTTTAAAATAGATTTAATTCTTCTTTTATTGCCTGCAAAATATTCATGGGTTTACTTTGGCCTTTGAAAAGTCTTATGACATTCTTTACCCCCCTCCGACTAAGTTTAATTCTGCTTGCATACTTAGAGGAAGATGAAATTTTAATGATGTTTGCAAATTTTTTAACACTTCAGTATTTTTCTTTTTCATGTTCTGCTTTTTATGTAGTTGTGTTTTTGTGAAGCCTTTATTTTTGATATGGGATCCAGTGGTTCCAGATTTGCTTAAAGAATCGGATCATGTGATCCCAGAGAAAGAATGAGCTGAAACACTCACAGTCCACAAAACAGCCCCAAGTTGGCTGTGGAAATGGGGTATTTTTAAGGCCAAACCACCCAAATTATGGAGTTTCTGTTTTGAACAAGTGACTTTCTTTTTGTTCTGTATTAGTAGGGCTAAATAAAGTATGCTTAGTTAACACAAGGAAAGGGACTATTTGCTTCAAGATTCTTAACAAAAGAAGAAAAATAACATTCAAAAAGCTTCAGCAATCTCTTATTGACAATAAATTGAAAAGAAACATCTCTTTTCTTGGATGCTGAAAAAGAACTGAAGATTTCATGAAGGATGTTTTTAGTGTTTTCAGATTGGGAAATGTTGCACTAATAATGACTCCGAAAGCCAGCCTCCACACTGAGTTTTTACTAATGCACGTTTCCTGCAAGAAAATCTGGAGTCTGTGTTTTGCACAACGAAGAGAATTAAATTAGGAGTTTTCAGATGTTTTGAGGGTCGCTGGCTGCACTGCTTTTAGTGACTGTTGGAAATCGGTCGTGAGTCTTCCCAGCAATGTCTCTTCCTGGCACTTTTCGGAGGAGAGGCTGAGAGGCTGTTTCCGGGCTGGTTGTCACCATTTGAAATGAGGCACTCCGAGGTGCACTGATATGGTTATACTCTGTGTCATTGTATTCCCCGGTGAGGTCTGAAAACCATATAGCCAACAGCTGTCAGTCAAGGTTACTGAAGTGCAGTTTATTCCCAGGAAACAGTATATGTCCAGGTGTGCATCTGATGAGCTGGGCTTGGCTAAAGCTGCACAAAGGCCGGGGGACAAACAGGATGCCGACATGTGAACTCTCCCCCTGCTGGCCCCTGGGCCTCCTGGATCCTGCCCCCTGAGTGACCACAGTCCTGCTGTTTGAGGCTGTGGTTCAGTTAGAATTTTCTAGCATTTCCTATAATGGAGTCGTACTGAGTCTCCTGTTGGTATGATGCTTGGAGACCCACACGTGGTGCTGTTGGATCAGCTGTCAGGTCCTGAGGAGTCCATGCCATGGAGACACTACAGTTTATTTATCTTTTCATCTGTTGGCGCAGTTGAGGCTGAGTCCAGGTTTTGGTGATGATGGACATTCACGTACATCATTTGTGTGGACATAATATTTTAGGTTCTTTCTGTAAGTAGTTAGGTGTGGTTTGCTAGGTGCTGTGGTGGGTATATGTCTAACTTTTTAGAAAGAGAACATAGTGTAAAGCATGAATAATAAATGACCTGAACTAGGAGATGGCAGTCCTCAGGTGTCCTGTGGGCCGGCAGACAGGAGCTTTGGAGACGAGCTCTTGGCTTGTCATGGATTTGACATTGGCAGGTGGGTGACTCAGGCATGGAGGCAGGAAGCTTGGCTGCAGGGCTGTGGGGGGCTGATGGAAGTATGAGCTGCTGCTTGGCTCACATCTAATGATGACTTGGGTGGTTACGCCATCCATTTAGGCTGTTTCCTCATCTGTGAAGACCCTTGAAGTCATCATCGAAAACTCTCAGCAGGGATGGTCATTGGGCACAGAGCATCCTAGGCGAGCATAACCCGATCACAGGCCCACGTCCCACCAAGCTCTGTCCAGCTTTTGTCTCACCATGTAGCAGGCGCTGGCGGGGGAGGCTGGCTGTGAGCTCCCCACGGGATGCAGATGTCCTTGGGGCCGCCGGGTGGTCAGGGCAGCAGCACATCCAACTCCCGTGCCCCCACTGACGTGTCTTCTCGGCAGATCCCTGCTCACAGGACTCTACCCTCCCACGTCCGGGACCATCACCGTCAATGGCAGGAGCCTGCAGAAGGACCCGTCTGTGGTCAGGGCGGAGCTGGGGGTGTGTCTGCAGCGGGATATCCTGTTCGACCGCCTCACGGTGCTTGAGCACCTGCTGCTCTTTGCCTCCCTGAAGGCACTGCGGGGGACTCGCCAGGAGCTGCGTGAGCAAGTCCACAGGTGTGTGACACCACCTCTGTCCCCTGCCCTCCATCCTATGTGGGTGTGGGGGGTGCAGGGAGATGCCTCACGAGCATCACCGCTGCCTGTATGTGTGAGAAGAAAGCGTTAGCAAGTGGTTCTAATTATGGAATTACGACCCCAAACCTGGGATCAGAAAATGTCCCAGGGAGGATACCGAACCTGGTCTGTCCTCAAGGAGGGAGCAGACAGCATGGGGACTGAGGTCTGTGTCCAGAGTGTGGGTGCCTGTGGGTGTCCTGAAGTGAAAAGGACGGGTGGGGGAGTGAGGAGTGGGTTAAGGAGCCTGAGCAGTCCTGCCGAGGAGTCTAAATGTCACCCTGCAGATTCGGGGTTATGGACTGGAGGGGGCAAGCAGCCCGGGGCCTGAAAGACGTACCTGTGACCCAGGGTGGGTACCAGGCCTGGCTGGGGACGGGACATGGAGAGGCCGTAGGGGAGGCCCAGGTCTGAAGGCTGTTGGAGGCCAACTTGACAAACTGGGCGTCCAGGGTGGGGAGGGGAGAGTCTGGGGTCCGGATACATTCCAAGGGGAGCAGAGGACATGCGTGTGGGGAGAGGAGGCAGGGGCTGGGATGGCAGGACGGGCCGGGGTCACGGAGCTCCTCCAGTCTCACAGAGACTCACAGAAGCGGAGCCCACAGGGAGGAGAGGACCCGAGGTCCCTAGTCAGGAAACAAATTGGTGTCTCCAGGGGGTGAGTGTGGCTGGGGGGCCGAGGGGGTAAGATATGGCTGGAGTGGGGCCTGAATCCAGTGGGGGAGCTACTGATCTAGAAGACGCGGGGTGGGGTTGTATGTGTGACAGCTGTGGCCCAAGCTGGGCTCTGCCCCTTGAGGGGACCGTGAGACCACAGTGTGGAAGCTCCTCACTCTCAAGCCAAGTTCATGAAGCAGGATATCAGTCAGGCCTGACCCATGGGGGACCAGGCCAGGGCGTAAGGACAGATGGTGAGTCACTCATGTGCCTTAGAAGAAGAGGGGCCCCTGAGGAACTATGACTGTTACTGCTTATTGCTGCCTTAAAATATGTTTGCAAGATTGGTTTTGTAAAATAAGGATTTACAGTCATGTGGTTGGCAGCTAACTGGTGTCTAAGGCCGTTCACCACCACAGCAGGACTGACTCACATCCCGTCTTCAGAAGTGGCTGCTGATGACAACCACACCAGTGATGATGGGGACTCAGATACACAGGAAAACATCTACTTTGCACCAGTCAAGCCTGTCCTAAATGACAGCAGGAACTTAGGGAGAAATAGTGCACATCTCTAAAGGACAAACTGGTTACATGCTACCTATACTTTTAAAAAAATTCCCAGGCCACCAATTTTCATTCAAAGTCTGCACCTACCCTGGACCATGGCAGACTTTGCTGTGCTGGGGGCTGGGCCCAAACCCAGCTCTTAAGGATGCTCCGAGGGCTTCATCTTCTGATGTGGGCACAGCAACCTCACGGGTTATCAGTTTGCTGCGAGTTACCTGGCAACGACGCTGGTGTGCACAGAGGTAGGTGGGGAGAGATCATGTTTTAGGATAGCCATACTCAATTAGAGGAGCAAGGGCTGAAAGCCCTGATTCAGAGGCAGGGCGATCAGTGTCAGCTCCTGTGGCAGCACTTGGTTCCCCTAATGGCCATCTTGGTTACAATCGAGCTGATGCAATCTGGGGTAGACTCCTTAGAGAGAACATTTGTCTAGAGTCAGGTCTTTACCATTTTGCCTTTTATTTGAAGGAGAAGGTAGAAGTCAAGAGGGGAACTTAATCAATGGGATATCATGATGCAGTTAGTGTTAGTCCTGAGGATTCTGGCAAGCATCACAAGGCATGAGCTGCAGGCTGGCTTGTTTGATGGTGATGAGACCCACAAGGGCATGTGTGCAGGTGGACATAAGCAGAGGACACAGCATTGAATCCTGTATGCTGCCATGTGAAGAGGATGGAGGGATGAAGAAGGACCTGCCAGGAATAACCGGGAAAGAGGAGAAACTAGTCCATTAAAGAGCAGGGATCAGTGAGGAAGGAGGAGGGATCAGACCATTAAGGAGGGAGAGGTCTGGTGCATCAGATGCTGCTGAGGGTCAAGTAACATGAAGACTGAAGCTTAACCTCTGGACTTAGAGTGAGGAGGTTGCTAGTTGACTGGATCAGAGCCATCTTGGTAGCACAATGGGGAGGGAGGTCTCTCTGGAGTCAGGGGAGAAAGGATGGAAGAAGATTAGAAACTGAACTCTTCTGAGGAGTTTTATGCAAAAATGGAGCAAAGATTTGCGACAATATCAAGATGAAAGAGAAACAGACATTTCAAATACTGAACAAACCACTGAGGCAACACAAGGTGGGTGGCTTTCTGGGTGCCATCCTGTGAGCAGTGGTTGGGATCTGTGGGGGGTGGCCGTGACACTGTGGCAGGCAGAGCCTGTGGACACAGGAAGCAAGGAGGGGGAAGGGAAGAGAGTTCCATTTTGTGGGAGTGATAGCTGGAGGCAGGGACCGGCTGGCGAAAGGATGTGTGGGAGAGGATGGGTGGAATTGAGCCTCTGGCGGGGCCGTGGATGCTGGAATCAGCCAGGTCCAGGGTGTGGTTTGGTCCTGAGTGGCTAGGAGTGTGCTGACTTCAAGATCAACAGAGAACGGGGAGGGTTTTGGTTTAAGGTAGAAGTGTAATTAGGATGTGGATGTTTGAGAACATCTGACATCTCACTGCCTTGTTTTTGTTTTCTGTGTCAGTCAATCTCTGGTTAATGGAACTAATGGGATTAATCCCCAGAGGGTCACCTCCTCTGGAGCAGGAGCCACCAGGTGGGAAGGGATTGCTGGCTTCTAATGGGAATAAAGGTCAAGACAGCCCCCTGCTGAGATGGGCCACTTGTCCTCTTCCTCCCAACTGGGCTGCTGTCCACAATGGGAGCATCTGACAAGGGCAAAAACTGCTATAAATGTAGGTTGAGGTTCACTCCACAGGAAATGCAGAGCCACATGGACTAACGGTCCAGTGGGCCTACTGACAACCAGACCTGAGAAGGAGCCTGGGCTCCTTCTGGGTCTGGATGAGGAATCTGTCAACAGTGAAACGTTTACTCATTGCTCAGGTGCAAGTACCTGGGATTTTACTGGTGTTTGCATGAGAGTTTTGCAGTTTTCTGGGTCCCAACAGTCTTGAAGCTCAACTGCATGGAACCTTGTAATCCCTCCTCTCCCTGACTCCTCCTCCTCTGGCTGCTCCTTGGCCTCGGGGAAGTTGTGATTGGCCTGTGGCTCAGACGGAGGGAATCTACTGGGTGTGGTGCTCAGAGGAAGGTTTCCTGTGTGTGTGTGGGGGGGGGGGGGGCGGATAGGGGGGGACGGTGCTGCTGCTCCAAGAGGGGGCTTAACAGAGAGTGAGATGAAGTAGGTGGTGACAGTTTTAAGTGTTCACGTGTTACTGGGCACATGGTGCAGAGTGAGAGGATGCTTGTGAAGTGGCGCTTCCTATGCATCGGAAGATGCTGGGTGTCTGCAGTCAGTGCGGGGATTGGAAGTTCGTGGAGAGAAGAGGGCTGGTCCTCATGTTAGCGGCATCTGTCGCTCCTGCTCTGCAAACCTGGGCTGCGTCCCAGGTACTCAGGCAGGAAGGGGCTGATGCGGAGCTAGTGCTCCTGGGCCAGGTCAGTCTTCTGTAGACGCGTGGATGGACAGTGGGCGGCCTCTGCCTGTTGCTCTGACCACACCTGCCCATCGGCCATCCTCCCCAGGGTCCTGAGGGGATGGAGGTCCCTTGGCAGGTGAGCGAATCCAGAGGGGACACAGCACGTACTTCCTACAAGCAGGACCCACCCGGCACGCCCTGCTGCCAGGGCCTCATGCTGGGTCCCTGGATGTGGTCGTATCTGGTCCCCAAGGAGGCCGGCACTGTGGCGTCAGGATCATGGGCACGTGGTTCTGAGTCCCGCCATGTGTCCGCGGATGAGAAAAAGCCGAGTCCTCGCGGTGACTGTTTCCTTCCAGAGTGGGACGTCATGCGCCGCTGAGGAGTCCGGGAGACTGAGGGCTCTGTTCTCGTTTCAGAACTCTTCAGGATGTGGGGCTGACGCCACACCAGCACCAACAGGCTCGAGTGCTCTCGGGAGGCACGCGAAGAAAGCTGTCCATTGGCATCGCCTTCCTGGGCGCGTCGGGGACCGTGGTCTTAGATGAACCCACCAGCGGGGTGGACCCGTGCTCCCGCCGTGGCATCTGGGACATCCTCCTCAAGTACCGACAAGGTGGGGCTCAGCGGAGCGCTAGTTTTCTTCCCGCGATATCACGGAGGAGGGCGGTGCTTTAAGTTCTCTTTCCGTCCTATCACCGTGAAGGGCTGTGCTCCATGTCCTTTTCCCGCGATATCATGGAGGAGGGTTGTGCTTTATCTTCTTCATCCTGTCACCGTGAAAGACGATATCGCTCTGTTTTTTCTTGGGTATTGAGGTGGAGAGGAATGAGGCCCATGTCCCAATAATGATACATATTCCCAGGGAAAAGAAAAATTCCTGGAACTTTCCTGTCGGTCCAGTGGTTAAGTCTCATGGCTTCCAGTGCAGGGGGTGCAGGGGAACTAAGATTGCACATGCTGTAGAGCACGCTTCCCCCCACCTCCCCCCAAACAATAAAAAAATTACCCAGGGGCGCATAGAGAAGAGACACATCCATCGTGACCTCCCCATGGTATTGGGGGTCTGGGGGTTGCTCAGAACCAGCAGTGGTGCCTTTCGAGCATGTTACGCATGATACGAGCGGACACAGCACTCATCCACAGTGGCTTCCATTCTGGAGTAATTTTGGGATTGTCAGAAGGGGTATCCCAACTAAAATCTGGAAAAAAAGAGTTTCCTCACTTTTTTCAGTGAGGAAACTGAGACACAGAGAGAAGGGTGTGGGGTTTGCTTAAAGCCAGCCTCAGAGGCGGTTCACCCAGCCAAGGGAGGAGTGGACATCTGGTCTGGAGGCTTCAGGTTTCTCGTCTTTGTTAAGGTGAATTTCTAACTTGAGATGGGCAGTTACTGATTTCCAGCTTCTCATTTCTCCTGTGTGACAGCCAGAAAACATTGCTATGGGCATTTTGTATAGAAACACTGGAATTTGGAAAGAAACCTCAGGAATAGGGGAACATATCTTGTGCTTCTAGACAGGTGTGGGAGCGTCAGTGGCAGGGTTATTGCTGATTCTTACAAAACACAGTTTTGCTTTTCTTTTTGCCCTTTTGGGTACAAAGCCTTTCTGACTTGACCTGAAACCTTCACTTCCCTGAAGTTAGGGTTTGCTCCTTAAGAAATGCAAGGAGAAGGGACCCAAGAAAAGTCATCAAATTCTCTCCTTAGGGCAGGAAAGATGCCCCTGCCACTTAAAGCTTAGTCTGGGGTCAGGGAGAAGCCCTGAAAGGACCATCTTATCCTTTCTATTCCAAAAATGTAGAGGAGCTGCAGAAGGACACAGGAAAATCAGATGCAGGCGTGGCTTTCTATTCCTTTCTGGGCACTGGCCTGCGCTGGGCGATCATTCCAGGACCATGAGGTTGTGCCGGGGGCACAGATTCATCGGACCTGGTGCAGCTACGTCAGAGCTCATGAGGCCAAGCAGGACCCTGGCCCAGGGCTATGCCCAGTGCAGGTGTCCTGAACTTTCACAATTCCCAGCTTCTGGACTGATAGGGAGCAGAGCCTGCCAGGGAGGCTGCCTGGAGGGACTAGGTGGGCCCTGGAAGCTGGGAGAGCCTAGGGAACGGGCAGCCAGCTGGACTGAGGAGCCCCAGGAAGTAGGAGGTGCTCAAGGCCATGGACTGACCTTGTCTGAGGCTCTGCTGTACAGGTAGGGCAGGGACAGGTCTGAGTCATCACCTGGGGCCAGGAGACACTGACCACACTGCGCCTGAGCACCTCGCCTGCCCATTGCTCCGAGATCCCATCCATCCACTTACCTAAGGCCTTCTGGGGAGGAAAGTAGAGACCAGAAATGAAAACTTGTGACTTTTGAACACCATTTAAAGGACTGATGGAGTTTTGAGATAAATGTAAATCATTGCCCTGCTCCTGGAGTGGGGGCAGATGACAAGGATGGGTGAGAGGCAGACAGATCAGTAGATTTTGTTTCCCTGCTCGCATGAATTGCATACTGCTCGAATTTCATACCACAAGTTCATGGCTCTTGTTTACTTGAAAAATCAGAGTTGGGGTCTTCATGGCTCAGCTGACAGAACATTTGAGTCACAAGCTTAATTTTAATTGGATACAAAACTAGATCCAATAAAAATCTCAGAAATAGGCAACTTTCTTCAGATTCTCTTCTTATGAGTTAAATGTTTTCTCACTGTTCTTGGTCGTTTGGCAATGGTTGTCTTTCAGGGGCTCCTTGGAAGACTGGCTGACGTGCAGAATCAGGATCGGGTGGGGGGTCCTAGGAGGGAAATATGTTTTCAAGAATCAAAATGTAGTCGTTTCTGGAAACAGCTCCAAGCCTCCAGGCAGCTGGGCCACAGCTTTGTAAACCAGATCTAAGCGCAGCATGAAAACAAGCGACCCCTGCTGAGTAGAAGAGGGTTCTGCTGGCAGAATTCGGGTGTTTGGGGCTCTGTCTTCCTGGGGCCTGACCCTTGTTTCCTGCTGAGTGACAAGCAGTGCCGACTGCCTGGTGACCAGTGCTTCTGTGCCTGCCTTAATGGGAGCAATAAAAATGGAAAAGGTACCAGAGCAAATCAGTCTGCTCGTCCCCCTCCTGCTCCACACGTCCTATATGGCCTGGAGAAATGATCTCACCCTTCTGGGCAAACAGTTTTCCTGTTTGCAAGTGGAGGGGATCATGCCGCTGGTAGGGTGGTGTGAGGTGTGTGTGAATGTTTACAGATGAGCACCTGGTACGTGGGTGCCTGGCCAGTGGCCGTTCATCAGTGCTGTTAAACAAGAGAAGTGGGTGTGGGAAAGATCACTTCCTGAGGAGAGGGGTTCAGAGGCAGCACCCGAACCGGGGAAGCAGTAAAGACGTGTCTTGCAGAGTGACACTTGTCCGTTGAGGGTTGAGGTGTGTCTCAAGTTGCCTAAATGTCCACTGAGAAGCATCAAACATCTGTGAACTTCATCTACATTTTTGGGGAATTTACATTCCAGCTGACTTTAATTTTTAGATGATATGATTGTCTGCAAACACGTCATCTGGTCTCTTAACTCCAGATCAGGGACTGAGCATATTTTCTTAGCCTTGAAGGAACTTGTGTTGTGAGGGGATTTGGCTTCGGCCTTTGGGACACATCGCTGGTGAACAATAGAATAGGCACATACCTTTTAGGTAAACTGGAGAAGGAAATGGCAGCCCAGTCCAGTATTCTTGCCTGGAGAATTCCATGGACAGAAGAGCCCGGCGGGCTACTGACCATGTGGTGGTAAAGAGCCAGACGTGACTGAGCACACGTACACCACGTGGTGAAAGTAGCCACCATGCCCCCTGCTCCTCGTCACTCTAGGGTCTACATATCATGGTTTCCTTTTGATGTAGTTTTTAAAAGATGAATTGAGAATCCTGGTCTTTCTATCTTTCTCTGCTATTTAAAAATATAAACTCAGATAGAGTTAAAATTGGGCTTCCCAGGTGGCGCTAGTGGTAAAGAACCCACTTGCCAATGCAGGAGACATAAGAGATGCAGGTTCAATCCCCAGGTTGGAAAGATCCCTTGGAGGAAGACCTAGCAACCCACTCCAGTATTCTTGCCTGAAGAATCCCATGGACAGTGGAGCCTGGCAGTCTACAGTCCATAGGGTTGCAAAGACTCAGACATGACTGGAGCGACCTAGCACACAGGCACGCAGAGTTAAAATCATGTTCAGTTTTTGCTCTTGGAAAATTTGCTTTTGAGATAAGAATCAATCAGTGTGTTTATTCAGTAAACCAGAATAGGTAGAATTGGGCTTGATATAGGCCTGTGGGGGAATGTATTGAGTTGGCTAAAAAGTTTGTTCAGAGTTTTCTGTCACATCCCCAAAAAACTTCTTGGCCAAGCCAATAGAAAGTAAAAGTTCAGAGAGTGTCCCTTCATGTAACTGACATGAAATTTATGAAAATGCCTTCCAGGCTCTCTGGCCTCGGGCCCCCTGAGGTCAGTTTGGGCCCTTTCCTCCCCCAGAAAAGGCTGGAAAATGTGACCAGATGTGAGAATTCATAAAGGATACATATAAGCTGATCATTTGTTTCTGCAAAAAGTGGCCACATGCCCTCTTTCTTCCTGGGGAGGCCCTGGCTCATGCCCACCCCTCCCTCGCCCCCTGCCCAGTGCCCAGAATGCTCTCTCTGTGGCCTTGGCTGCTGTGAGCTCTTCCCAGGAGGAGGTAAGTGTGGTGCCCCCCATGACTCGTGGTCACATCACTTGACAAGGGCGTCGACTGGCCCCTTGGATGCTACCCTGCCCTTCACAGTGCTTACTGATGTTCTCACGCAGCAGCAGCAGTGCTTCCATAGGACAGAGCTTCTCCCAGCATCCGGCAGAGGTGGTAGTGAGGTTGAGGGTGGAGGGTCAAGGATCAGAGGACAGAGAAGGATGTCCCGTTCAGCTGTCTCTTTGTGAATTTCTCTTCTACATCCACTCAGTGATCTGTCTCGGGGCTCACACATGGGGCGACTGGACCCGGGGACACCCTGGCTTGCCCCTTAGTGTCACGCCTGGTGATGGTGGGTTTGCAGAAGCCACGTCCTAACCCCAAGGTGTTTCCGGGGCTCTGATTTGGGGGGTGATCTCAACTGACTTAAAACCCTGTGATGCTCTTGACACCACCAACCCCCTGCCCCAGCTCCTCCACTGGAGGGAGGGGATGAACCCCTGGTGTGCCGTGCGGATCTGATGCCCCTTTTTCTGGGTTGCAGGTCGGACGATCATCTTCACCACTCACCACCTGGATGAGGCTGAGGCACTGAGTGACCACGTGGCTGTGCTGCAGCGGGGGCGGCTCCGCTGTTCTGGGCCCCCTGCCAGCCTGACCCAGGCCCATGCCCAGGGGTTCCGCCTGACGCTCAGCAGGCAGGTGAGACCCTGGTAGCGGACACAGGGAGACGTGGCTCTCCTCGGTTGGGGGAATGGAGGAGACGAATCGAAACTGTTCCTCAGTTACAGCATTTCCACGTTGCAGTCAAGTCATTCAGCAGATCTTCATCCCAAATCCAGGCAGGGCCTTGCTGGCTGTGGATCTTGGGGGAGGTGACAAAATAGGGGGCGTGCTTTCTGCACAGGGTCCTTGGGGGTCTCAGTCTTTGGGGAGGAAACAGTGTGGCCGAGAAAGTGATAAACAGAGCATGGTCACTGGTGGGCGCGGAGTTGGGAGGCAGGGAGGTGGGAGGGCCTGGGATGAGGCTGGGAAAGGAGGGGGTAGTTAAGTGGAAACCTTTGTGTACAGAGGCCCTGATGCTAAAATAAGTTTTACAGCAATGAGTGGGGCCTCACAGACGCTTTCTGTCTGCCAGGAGGAGTCAGGTGGGATTCAGGGCCCCTGATGGGAAACAGGGTTGGCCTGAGAGGCTGGCTGGGCACCATCATGGCCCCACCTGTTCCCAGGTAACTTTCTGACCCTGATGCTTGGTTAAGAGGCAAAAGCTATACCATAGAAAGGGTGAAGTCAGAGTTCTCAATGAGAGACATCCTCATTGCCCTGTGTCAGCTGGGGGCGGGCCGGAATTGCTCTGGGGCTGGAATTCAGGGCTGAGGTCTCTAAGTTGCCCCCTACCCCCGCCCCGCCCCTGAGTCTTGATGGTCTGACCCTTGGTGGCCCTGAGTCCAGGTTCTTATTTCCTTTCTATCTTATCTTCCTCTCTATTCTATCTTCCTCTCTATTCAGGGGGAGTGTCTTACTGTCCTGGGGGAGGGGGCGTTCCTCCATGGGTGGGGGTCCTTGTCTCCCTTTTAGAAAGGCTCAGCCCCATATCCTGTGGTCCAGTTGCTGGGCTGGAGTGGCTTTCAGGATTCTCCGTAGGCAGCGAGGGTGTCCGTAAGCATAGACCTCCTGGGGGCCTGTCTCATGTACCTGGGGACCAATTAGTGTTACATCTTGCCTGGCCAGCTTTCCCACTAGATTTAAATTTAAAAAGGAAAAGGTGCAATGCATCCTGGAAATGCTGTTTCTTGATTTTGCTGCTTGGATGAAATTTCAAAACAATTTGCTTAGGGGTAGAGGTGAAACCAGTTAATGTAAATTTAGTATGTTTGGGTTTGCTTTCCTTACTGTTCCCCTGCTTTATTGGGGGGTAGCCTTCTGTTCCAGAGGCTGATGACCCGAAGGACACAGCTTGTGCCACGTCTCTGATCCAGACCTACCTCCCGCAAGCATCTCTTCAAGGCAGCAGCCAGGGCGAGCTGAGCTACGTGATCCCTGAGGGTGCAGACAGAGCCTGCTTCAGAGGGCTCTTCCAGGCCCTCGACCAGAACCTCCACAAGCTGTGCCTGACAGGCTACGGGCTCTCAGACACCACCTTAGAAGAGGTACCTGCTGATAAGAGATACTCGAGCAGGCTTTTCTGGTCTGTGCTTTGCCGCTGTGCGTGGGAGAGACAGCAGGGAAGGACGTGCTGGGCACCCTGTGCATTTTCATTAACTTCCCAGCTCTGATTCGTGGCAGGCATGGCATTTATATGAATTTAATGCACTCGATAGGTGACTGGTTCTTTAAGGGGGATAGCATTTTTATATTTGAGAACTTTGATTTCTTTAATCCAGAAGCACTAGTTCTCCAGACAGTTTCAGCAGCGGGAGGCTGGCTGGTCCTGTTTGCTCACCTGGAAGCGTCCTCTTTTCTCTCTGGACCTGGTTCTGCTCAGAAGTCCCAGCCCCACCCTGGGAAAAGATAGGCAGAAGCTCACCCATGGGAACGATGCTCCTTCCACTCTGCTCCCCTCCCATTCCCCCTCCTCCAAGGGAAATCATGCTGGTGCCTGCCCCTCAGAGTATGGGTGTGGTTTCTTCATGAATGCTCCAAGGAGCCAGAGGCAGGCTTTTCCTCCAGGAGGAAGTTGCTATTTTGTGTAGACAATCCAATGGCAAGCTGTGTGTGAGGGCCTTGAGGTTGATTGTGAGCCAGATCTGAGTTTTACAAAGCACTGCAGATTTCAAATGAAAGTCAAGTGCTGAAGGTTAAAAACGTCTGGAAAGAACCTTGGGCCACCTTCTCTGTATTACCCGAGAATAGTAATAGAGTAACACCTGGGACTTTCAGTGGCCACGAGAATTAAAATACTGAGGCTTCTAGAATGTCAAAGGCTGAACTTCTGGTTGGGTTTTGGAAGGGATTTGGGGGCTGAAGGCACATCCCTGGTTGGGTTAGTGATGCAGTAGGTAAGGCAGCCACTTGTGTGTAAATCAGTGTGACTCCAGGTGACAGCGGCCACTGCAACTTTTCTGTTGAATTGCTGCTGCGAATAAGTGGTCATAAAAGATTGGAAAGCAGTAAAAGATTTGCAGTGCTACAAGCAGCTTTTACGCATAGAATGTATTTGATTTTCCCTTCCTAACTCTGTAACTTATTATTCCTGTTCTAAGGTTGAGGCTCTGATAGGCTAATTTTACCCTGGATTGCAGGGCTTATAAATGATAGTGCTGCTCTTGGACCTAGGTTTTCTGAGAGTGGGTCATGTTGAATGGGTCACCATTGGGGGGATGCTCTGGCTTCCATGGACCATCAGCTGTCCTCTTGTTCTTGTTAAAAGAGCAGCTGAGGCCTATAGGACAACAGGGGATAGCCTGATTCACAACCAGGAAGGGTGGATATGAGCTGCTTCCTCAGCCAGAGCTTGGAGTCCTGAACCCTCTTTGTCAGGGCCGGCTTTCCCTCTGTCGTCCTTCCAGCTGAGACACGGATGCTTTCCCCATTGAGAGGCAGCTCTGATCCCACGGTCCTGGAAGCTCTGTGCGCCTTCTCTGCCTGCCCCACTATGGTCCTCTCCACAACCCCCTCTGACTTGCCATCTTGCGCCTAGGATGCTGAGGGTCTTCTGTGCCCAGCTGCACTCTGCTGCGCTGGTGCACGCTTGGCCCAGTGGCTGCTGATCAGCATTGCCTTGAGAGCTTGCTTGGAGGTTCTAGTAAGGGAGCACAGCTGCTTGTACACCCTTGACCGAAGCCTGATCCTTCTCTATCAGGGATGGTCGTCCTCTTCACCTGAGCTCGCAGCTTCAGAAGGGATACCCATGGAGTGGTGAGGGAGGAAGGGCAAAGACCCCTAGGCAGCCAGGTCAACCGAGTCACCCTGGCGATCAGCGGAGTGACGGATGTCGCAGCCAGATCGCCCTCACATCCTGACGAGTGTTTGCTGAGTGGCGGGGTGTCCGGCTTGTGGGGACAGCCTGTCACCATGGAGGTGGTGAGTCTCAGCCCACACCTTTCCCCCTCCAGTACCTGCGGCCTCGGATGAGTCATTCAACTCCTGAGCCTCAGTTTTGTGGTCTTTGAAATGGAATAATTATTCCAGGAATTACCCGTAATAGTTAAATGCCTGGAATGAACCAGGCAAAGCAGTAAAGGTCCTTCTTGCCTTGGAATGTGAGACTGTTGCTGCGGCTTTGGGGTAACAGTGGAATTAAATTGCGTGTATGCTCCAGGAAAAGGCACCTCTTGCCCAGGGCCTTTGGCTGTCATCCGACCTGCCTGTGTGGATATAGCAGACGGGGCATTTCCCAGACCCTCTCCCACGATGCCTGAGTCAGCGGGGTTGGGGTTCTCCTTTGACCTGGGTGGATGGCCCGGGCAGCTGCTTGGAGCCCCGATGGGTCTGGACTGTGGTTATGCCACACACCACTGGCACTGTCCTCTGAAGTCTGGATGACCAGTCTGAGTCATCCAGGAACCTAGTCACTAGTTACTAGCAAGCTCGTGATATGTACAGTTAGGAGCCTCTGTGTGGTGTGAATCACAGCTTCTCTGCAGATGGAGAGGAGGTGCCTTTGGGTGTTGTTTTGCCAGCCTAGGTCACCTGAAAAAGAAGACGAGTTTTTTTCAAATTGTTAGAAGAGGGGTTTGCCAGTCACGCGCAGACGTGTTACGCACTGTCTCTCTGGAGTCATCTTGTCGCTGGATGTTTCCTAGGGTATGTTGCCTGGTGTGGACAGATGGACACATGTCCTGCGCTCGCTGGACTAGCTAGGGCTGCCGGGCCTGAGGGGGCATGGCTCAGCCTTTTGGACCAAACACACTCACCAGTAACGAGTGTTCACCCTTCTCACGTGTGTGCTCACTTATTTACGGCTAAAGCCATAGCTAGAGCAAGTGTTCCTTCGTGTTAGTGGCATCTTCCTCTGCTGCCCGGGAAACAGGGAACCTCAGGAATCCTGTGATGCTTGTTGCGAGGTGGAGGGAGGTGGTGGGGAGGGATCGGCCTATTTTATGGCTTTAAGCATCCCAGGGAACGTGGTGAGGAGGGTCTTTAAGTTCTGGGCAGATGCTCAGCTTTTAAATGTTTCATTAATCAGTACGCTTCATGGAACCAGTCAGTACTGTCTCGAGGCAGCATGAACATCCAAGAAGAGGCTTATTGAGAACTATGCTTTATGTAAATCAGATCCTTCAGTATTCTTAGTAACTCCCTCCCTTCCCCCTCTCTCCTTCCTTCCCTCCCTTCTTCCCTTCATTCCTCCTTCCTTTCCTTCCCTCTCTCCTCTCTTTCTTTTTCCCTAATCGCTTCCTTCTTTTTTTTCAAATGATGGTTGTGGCTGCATGTTCCAGCCCTGCCCACAGCAAGGAAGCTTCTGGAGGAGAGATGGCAGCCCTGCTGTTTACCTGTTTGTTTGTATCACTATCATCTGCCAGGTCTTTTTAAGCCAGTTGTCTCCTTCATAAGCGTTATTCTTATTGCATGCTGAGTTGCTTCAGTCCTGTCTGACTCTTTGTGGCCCCAGGGACTGTAGCCCGCCAGGCTCCTCTGCGTGAGATTTTCCAGGCAAGAACACTGGAATGGGTTGCCATGTCCTCCTCCAGGGGATCTTCCCGACCCAGGGATTGAATCTGGGTCTCTTAACGTCTACCTGCATTGGCAGCAGTTCTTTACAACTAGTACTACCTGGGAGGCCCCTTATTTCGGTAAAAGCTAGACAAATTGATGGAAAATTGACTTGAAGTGCAACAGCAAGCTGTGGCCTGCTGAAGCAGAGGAAACAGTGAGGTGACCTCTGTCAAACTGTTGACCATGGCTACATGGCTGACCTAGAACATGTGTAGTGATGCCTTAAATGCTAGGGATTCTTATCTGCTGACAGGGTTCATCTCGGGGTAGAAGTGGAGGTTTCTGTATGCTCCCCTCATGCCTGGGCGATGATGACCTGCCTCAGGAAGCCCTTGTCTGGCTGCCTCGTGGGATGGCCCTCGAGGTTTTGACAGAATTCAGGGAGGCCCAGCCCAGGCACTGGACGTAGAGCCCACGGGTTGTGGTCCTGCCTTCAGGCTATGGGCACGTCTGCCCCCTGCGCTCTGTGCCTCCACTGAGGAGCAGGGAGCTGGGCTGACGGAGGGGACCCCAGCGTAGGCCTGGTGTGGTTCAGTGTGACTGGGGCCTGCGTGGGAGACTGCAGCCTGGGGCCACTCTCCCTGGATGGGGCATCCTTGGGGCCTCCACCCCATCTCATGGGAGTGTCCCTTCTCCTGCTGGGCTCTTTCACCTGCCAGCCTCCTCTCTCAGCCTCCCCTGGGTCCCCCTCTCGTGGCTTCTCCCTGATTTCTGACCACACCCAGCTCACCCCCATCTCTTTCCTCTCTTCTCCGTGGAGACCTTCAGCTTGTTAGGAACCTGCCCAGAATTTAATTTATTTCTATTTTCCTTTATATAATTTGCATTTATTTATTTATTTTTGGCCAAAGGGCACGTGGGACCTTAATTCCCCAGCGGGGACTGAACCTGTGCTCCCTTCAGTGGAAGTTCAGATTCCTAACCACTGGATGCTGAGGGAATTCCCTTGCCCAGAATTCTAAATTAGGTTTGAAATCTCATTGCATTTATATATGTGTGTGTGTATATAAAAGAATCAGGAGTTACCCAATTAACGCTATTTATCTCAAGCAGTATCCATTTCCCCCATAACCGTTATCTTTATGGCTACATAATTTCTAGCATCAAGCAGTTCCACGATGCAGTTTCTCACTTCTGCCCTGTAGGGCACTTAAATCGTGTGCAGTGTTTCCATACTGTCAATAAGATGATGCAGAGCTCGGTGAACAGGGTGTGGGGGGCGTTCTGCTGTCCTCGCCTTAGAGTCAGAAGTGTGATTTCTGGGACAAAGTTAGGAACCTTCAGAACTGTAATCATGCACCTGTTTGTAAGCCCAGCGTTTTTTCCCCTGGTAACCCCTTCCCCGAGTCCCCGAGTCGTCCCCTGTCCCACTGGGGAGGAGGGAGTGTGAGGTCCGGGGAGTGAGCGGGTCTTGCTGTCAGGGGAAGCCGGTCTTCCATCCTAGGCTGGAACTCCACGTTTCTCATTCCTAAAGGAGACAAATCTTCCCTAACTTTCACACGCAGTTTTCGTCTGGATCGAGTAATATAATAATACTGAGTACAGGTTACAAATAACAAGGAAACACACAAAGGTGAAGACTTACCAGTATTACTTTTTCTGCTGCTGTGTCCAGAGTACCCGTGCAGTGATTTATTCTGAAATTAAAGGTTTCTTTATATTTTTAATGTCATGATCAGTGTTCCATCATAGCATGACTTCTAAAAATGGTTTTTATGCTGTATTCCTTAAATATTCCTTTCTGGTTAGTATCTGCCTTTCTTCTCCAAAATATTTTTACTTTACCCATACATGTTCTTTTTGAACACTTCTTTGATTTTGTTGAGCTATAGTTGATGTAAAATGTTGTGTTAGTTAGTTTCTGGTGTACAACAAAAGTCATTCAGTTATATCTATCTATCTATCTATCTCAGATTATTTTCCATTATAGTTTATCAAAAGATATTGAATATGGTTCCTTTCGGGCATTTTAAAATCCTCCTTCTCTTTACTCTCTTTTTTAAAAAATATATTATTTAAATTGCATGCAGTAAAATGCACTCTTAAGCACTGTGGCAATTGCAGAGGATCATGGGACCTCCACCGAACTGGACACACAGAAGGCTCCGTTCTCACTGCTTCTCGAAGGAGTCATTCCGCCAAAAACCTCTCCTCCCTGTAAACTGCCTTTTCTCTTCTAGGGTCCCCTCCCCACACCTCACATCCTGTTCAGTTCAGTTCAGTTCAGTCGCTCAGTTGTGTCCGACTCTTTGCGACCCCATGAATTGCAGCACGCCAGGCCTCCCTGTCCATCACCCACTCCCGGAGTTCATGCAAACTCACGTCCATCGAGTTGGTGACGCCATCCAGCCATCTCATCCTCTGTCATCCCCTTCTCCTCCTGCCCCCAATCCCTCCCAGCATCAGAGTCTTTTCCAATGAGTCAACTCTTCACATGAGGTGGCCAAAGTACTGGAGTTTCAGCTTTAGCATCATTCCTTCCAAAGAAATCCCAGGGCTGATCTCCTTCAGAATGGACTGGCTGGATCTCCTTGTAGTCCAAGGGACTCTCAAGAGTCTTCTCCAACACCACAGTTCAAAAGCATCAATTCTTCAGTGCTCAGCTTTCTTCACAGTCCAACTCTCACATCCATACATGACCACTGGAAAAACCATAGCCTTGACTAGATGGACCTTTGTTGGTAAAGTAATGTCTCTGCTTTTGAAATGTGCTATCTAGGTTGGTCATCAGTTTCCTTCCAAGGAGTAAGCGTTTTTTAATTTCATGGCTGCAGTCACCATCTGCAGTGATTTGGGAGCCCCCAAAAATAAAGTCTGACACTGTTTCCACTGTTTCCCCATCTATTTCCCTTGAAGCGATGGGACCAGATGCCATGATCTTAGTTTTCTGAATGTTGAGCTTTAAGCCAACTTTTTCACTCTCCTCTTTCACTTTCATCATGAGGCTTTTTAGTTCCTCTTCACTTTCTGCCATGAGGGTGGTGTCATCTGCATATCTGCTGCTGCTGCTAAGTTGCTTCAGTCGTGTCCGACTCTGTGCGACCCCATAGATGGCAGCCCACCAGGCTCCCCCGTCCCTGGGATTCTCCAGGCAAGAACACTGGAGTGGGTTACCATTTCCTTCTCCAATGCATGAAAGTGAAAAGTAAAAGTGAAATCGCTCGGTCGTGTCCAACTCTTAGCGACCCCATGGACTGCAGCCTCCCAGGCTCCTCTGTCCATGGGCGAGGTTATTGATATTTCTCCCAGCAATCTTGACTCCAGCTTGTGCTTCTTCCAGCCCAGCGTTTCTCATGATGTACTCTGCATATAAGTTAAATAAGCAGGGTGACAGTATACAGCCTTGATGTACTCCTTTTCCTATTTGGAACCAGTCTGTTGTTCCATGTCCAGTTCTAACTGTTGCTTCCTGACCTGTATATAGATTTCTCAAGAACTTCCAGATGTTCAAGCTGGTTTTAGAAAAGGCAGAGGAACCAGAGATCAAATTGCCAACATCTGTTGGATCATTGAAAAAGCAAGAGAGTTCCAGAAAAACATCTATTTCTGCTTTATTGCCTATGCCAAAGCCTTTGACTGTGTGGATCACATCCTGTTAATCATCCCCAAACAAGCCCAATGAGGAGTCACAGAACCAACTACTCAATTACTTTGAAAGTCTCATCTGCTCCTCCAGTTTCTTGCAGTAATTTCCACCTGCTACGTTTAGTACACGCTTTGTGTGTAATAGGTACTAAATAAATATTGATTGATACAGTCTCATCTCTCTTCTCTCTCTCACACACACACAGATACTAAAAAAGAAGGTATCTGTTGTTAGGGGCAGCCAACATTTTATATATCTCAGATAGGAGATTTAATGAAATATAATTTTATAGTATATTTGGATCTATTTGAGAAAGCTTTCGTAAATGGAAAAAAGATTAAGCCCCTTAAAAAAATTCTTTTGTTTGGTATTGTCTATAAAATACCCATCTCCACCAATTTTGTGTCTTTACACTTGGTGAGTATTGACTTTGCGTCCTGAGTCTGTGATCGATTACGGTTAGTGGGGCTATGACTGCACCCAGGACGTTTTCTTTTGTTTGTCTGCATTCTGCCTGACGACTTCCTAGTGGGTGGGGAGGGGCTGCCAGCGGCACGCCTGGCTCTGCAGCTGGAGCCCAGGCTTCACTTGAGCTGCGATCATGTCCTTGTAAGTCACGGTCCCGAAACAGGCCCCAGGCCAGTGAGACTGGGATGTGGAATTTGATTGTGGTCGTCACTGTCTTTATTTTGGCAATTACATACCCACCCCTCTATCGATGCTTTCAAATAGTGGTGCTGGAGAAGACTCTTGAGAGGCCCTTGGACTGTAAGGAGATCAAACCAGTCAATTCTAAAGGAAATCAAGCCTGAATACTCATTGGAAGGACTGATGCTGAAGCTGAAGCTCCAATACCTTGGCCACCTGATGCGAAGAGCCAACTCATTAGAAAAGACCCTGATGCTGGGAAAGATTGAAGGCAGGAGGAGAAGGGAACAACAGAGGATGAGATGATATGACATCAGAAACTCAATGGGCAAGAGTTTGAGCAAGCTCCGGGAGGGGTTGGTGATGGACAAGGAAGCCTGGAATGCTGCAGTTCATGGGGTCATAAAGAGTCAGACACCACTGAGCGACTGAACATCAACTCCAGTGCAAGGGATAGTGTTTACTGTGTGGGGCTGTGGGCCAGGAGAGTGGGAGCCCACAACCTGCAGATAAAGTCTGTTTACAGACGTCTCTAAGGCTAAGACAGAATCTGCTGACGTAATGCACATAGGGTGAATATGAGTAGCATGGTGTTGAACAGACTAATTTTTGGAGCCGTTTTAGGTTCACAGCAGTGGAGCAGAAGGTACCAAGGTTTCCCATACATCCTCTACACTGCTGCACCCCCCTCCCTCCCAACAGCGTGTCCCTCCATGATTAGTGTCCTGCTGCTGCTGCTGCTGCTAAGTCGCTTCAGTCGTATCCGACTCTGTACGACCCCATAGACGGCAGCCCACCAGGCTCCCCCGTCCCTGGGATTCTCCAGGCAAGAATACTGGAGTGGGTTGCCATTTCCTTCTCCAGATTAGTGTCCTAGGGCAGTTTTAATATACCTGAAGTTTTTAGTATTTTAGGAAGTCAGACTGGCCGTGTGAGATGGGCAGTTTCTTTCCACCGAGCCTGCAGAGTTCCTCTAGGAGGGTTTCCGTTGTCTCTCTGTCAAGAGGATCCTGAGTGTCATTCCCTCTGGTGCCTGAGCTTGGATGCCTTCATCTTACACAGCATTAAGAGGATGGAAAAAATCAAGTCCAGAGTGGGAATAAGGACCTGACATTCATGTTCTAGTTATTTACTTTTACTCTTTGAGAACAACTTTCAAGAACAAAGAACCCCCAGGCATTCTTCGCCCATCGTGTTTCAGTCATCCCACTCTTGCCCTTAAGAGCAAAAGGATCTGATTCATCAACACGAGTCTTGCTCAGCTCACTGCCCATCTCGGCAGCAGCCATCAAGCAGGAAGAATCCCTGTTCCCTTGACTTAGTGATCTGGATGTTCCTGCAGATGATGGAGCCCTCACTTTGCGGTGCTGTGGGTTCCTCCTGTTCACCTTCTGGCTGGAGAGTCACAGGAGGCCCGCCTTGTCTCTTTGCTCCCCACTGCCTGGTGCTGGAGGTCCATCCATCACACTGTGACCAGAACGTTGATCGTCCAGGTCAGGCAGTGTCTGCCAGGCATTTCCCCTGGAAGCTGTTTCCTTTTTCCATCATTATTGCTTATTTTGTAAGGATATGCTTTGAGATTCTTCAAATTCCCATTCTTTCTTTCTTTCTTTTATTTTTAACTTTACAATATTGTATTGGTTTTGCCAGATATCAACATGAATCCGCCACAGGTATACACGTGTTCCCCATCCTGAACCCTCCTCCCTCCTCCCTCCCCGTACCATCCCTCTGGGTCGTCCCAGTGCACCAGCCCCAAGCATCCAGTATTGTGCATCGAACCTGGACTGGCGACTCGTTTCATATATGATATTATACATGTTTCAATGCCATTCTCCCAAATCATCCCACCCTCTCCCTCTCCCACAGAGTCCAAAAGACCGTTCTATACATCAGTATCTCTTTTGCTGTCTCGTACACTGGGTTATTGTTAGCATCTTTCTAAATTCCACATATATGCATTAGTATACTGTATTGGTGTTTTTCTTTCTGGCTTACTTCACTCTGTATAATAGGCTCCAGTTTCATCCACCTCATTAGAACTGATTCAAATGTATTCTTTTTAATGGCTGAGTATTACTGTATACATGTACCACAGCTTTCTTATCCATTTATCTGCTGATGGACATCTAGGTTGCTTCCATGTCCTGGCTATTATAAACAGTGCTGCGATGAACATTGGGGTACATGTGTCTCTTTCCCACTGGTTGTAGCCCTTCTCCGTGTTCCTTGTGGCTGAGACATCTGCCAAGGGGACAATTTCCTAACCCCAGTGTGGAGTCTACATTTTTAAATTGACATTAACATGAGGAAGCACTGTATCTTCACCCTGTCTGTTGATGTCCATAGTGACGCATGGCTTCCTATTTTGTTCAGTGAGCTATAGTTCACTGTGATAATTATTCACTTGGAATTCATATCGGATTTAGCCAGTGGACCCCACTGGGCTGACCTGTGTCTTCTAACATGTCCCCCCATCTTTGAGCTCCAGATCCTATTGTAATTCCCAGGAGCTAAAGTCATTGTCTCTCCCAGGAGCCTGGCTGCTGGATGCCGTCATGGTCAGGAGGGGGCTGCTCCCTCTGATCCCTTCCTGGTGGAGTCTCAGGCTCTGCACTCACTCCAGCTCTAGATATATACTGAGAACCACTCGGAACCTCCAGAGCCGGCATATCCCTGGAACCCTGGAGCAGGTGATGCCTTTGTGGAAGCAGAGATCGCAGCGATGAGCTTTGAAGACAGAGGAAGGGGCTTCGAGCCAAAGAAACAGGCCACTAGGAGCTGAAAAAGGCAGCAGAGGGCCTCCTTCCTCAGCCCCTGCAGAGGGAACCCAGCTCTGCAACATCCTGATCTTAGTCCTTGGGTCCATTTTAGATTTCTGACCTTCAGGAGTATAAGGTGGTAGATGTGCACTGTCATAAGCCCCATGTTTGTGACAATTTGTTATATCAGCAATTGGGAATTCATTCAAGTTCTTTGAAATAACAGAAGTCCTTCTGTGTGCACGGTGTGACCTGGCAGCAGAGAGCCCTGCCCAGAATCCCATGCCTGGAGAGGCTTGGCCAGTGACTGTCTTATTCTTTACCATTTAAACCATCTCCATGATTTTATTTTCCATTGTTTAAAAAAAAAATCTCTTTGGGGAAGCTGAAAGACGCAGCTTATGTTACATTGGCCAAAGTTAGGCAGTTCTTCCTCTGCTCACGTTCTTCCTGCAGTGATGCTACCATTGTCTTACAGAGGCTGGTCAGTTCTGTGAATTTCTGCAGCATCCAGGCAGAAGGTGTCTTGCACTGGCTGTCTCCAGGATGCAGTCCATCAAGCTGGCATTTTCAGTGCAGGTCAAGTTTGGGGTCTAACCGTGCTTGATGAGGGCACAGGCTCGGCCCTGCGGTCTGAGGATTGATGGCCCAGTTGACATTGAGGTGACCTGGGACCATTATGGAAGTTGGATCCTGCAGCTCTTCTCAATTACCAAAACACAAATCCCCGAATGAAGGCTCCCCAACACCCGACCTTCTGTTCCTTTAGAGGTGCCATAGGCTTTGTTCTTAAATCCATAGTTTTGTTAAATTGTCAGTTGTTTTCACACTGTTTAGTGTCCCTGATATTTAATTTGGTTATTTCTTTCTTCTCAGTTTTATCGACATATAACATTGTATCAGTTTAAAGAGCACAACATTATGATTTATGTATATATTGGGAAATGATCACCATTATAAATTTAGTTATATCCATTGCCTTACATAATTGTGTTTTTTTTTGTTATGAGAAATTAAAAAAATTATTCTCTCAGCTACTTTCAAATATACAACACAGTATTGTTACCTGTAGTCACCCTGCTGTACATTATCGCCCCAGGCCGCTGAGACTAGTCCTTACGACACAAGTTCTGTGTTGTACGGATCTGTCCAGTGGTCTGTGAGCTTCTGAGAGCAGGGCCTCTGCCTTTATTTTGTTTCCTTGTCCCAAGTACACAGGTACACATGCACACACACACACTGCCTTGCTAGGAAAGGAGAAAGAGAGGGAAACTGTTAGAAGAGCAGATGAAGATGATTATCAAGACTCCCTCCTTTGTTTTCAAGGTATGTTTTGCATAATTCACAATTACATTTCAAAACCCAATGAAAATTCCCATTAAAATGAGGTACAAAGGAAGCCTTTGCTCAGTGAATGAATCTTGAGTTGCACTATTTCTCCTGTTTCTAATTTCATTCTTGGTAAATGCATCAGGTGAATGCTGGTTTCACTGGGCCTCGGCGCTCTCTTCTTACGGGGATGACCATGCCGATCTCATTGGGTCAACTTAATAATTAAGTGATGTGACACTTTGCAGGCGTCCAGCTGTCATTATTCCTCCTCCCATCACTCTTGGGCTCAGATATCACAAGCTTCTCATTTGGCTAGCATTGTCTTCCCAGCTTTACATGCAAACACATTCACTTTTTGCAACAATTCTATTTTTTGTGTCTTATTATTAATACCGTTAATGAGATGAGGCAGTGAAGGTGACACATGGCACAGCGTTGCTATTCTCTTATTATTAAGCTATTGTTCCCACTTGTAGTAATTGTGAGGTCTGCAGCTTTTCCTTGGGGTCTTACTGGGAATCAGCAAGAGGTTATCTTACTAATAAAAGCAACCTCATCAGATCGAAAGTAATGACAGCTCATGGCTCATCACTAATTCGGAGGACTCAGACTCCTCTCAGCAGGATTCTGCCCAAAATAATTCATCATATGTACTGAGAAGGCAGGTCTCTCCCCCTTGCCAGCTGCTTCTCCCCTGGCAGCCTCTCCCCATCTTCTCCTAGGGGCCACGGGCTCCCAGGAATGCCAAGAGTCAGTCAATATTTCTGTGCTCATTCCCCGAAATAAACTCAGTCAGGATGGAAATGCTGTTTGCAGAGTTCAGAGTCCAGGGAGGGGGTGACTTGAAGTCACAGTGGGAGCCCACCTGGTGGGGAGGCTGCAGCGGGGCTGAGGTCAGGACCCCAGGGCTTTGCAGCAATGGGCAGCAGCGAGGGGGCATGTGTGTGGTGATGCCACCAGGGGAAGGGCAGCACTGGGCAATGCCTGGCTCAGTGATGGTCCCCAGGAGAGGCTGAGTGGACTGTGGCTGAGCAATGAGTGAGGAAACCCACTGCCTGCTCCCGGGTCTGTGGCCGTTATGCACTGAGTTACTGTCACTCTGATCTCGGGATGTGTGAGTCCTCTGTCTGTGGCACAAGGCTGACCAGACCTTTGCTGGGCGTGGAGCCCCTGCCTCAGAGCCCAGCGCCTCTGCCCTCTCCACATTGCCTCTCCTCGCACCCTGCGAGGGTTCTCATCAGGGACACCCTCTCTCCTCTGCACGTGGCCTGTCCCCTCCCCTGAGCAGTCACCCACAGACTCCTGTCCTCGCATCTCCCTGTCTCCAGGCACATGCTTTTGCACCTTGCTCGTACTGATTTTGGGCCTAGTCCTTGGATTTAAAATTTTTTTTAATGGAAATATAGTTGATATTCAGTGTTGTGGTAGTGTTAGGTGTACAGAAAGTGATTCAGTTGTGTGTATGTATAGTAGTAGTCACTCAGTTGTGTCCTACTCTTTGTGATCCTACGGACTGTAACCCACCAGGTTCCCTTGTTCAAGGGATTCTCTGGGCAAGAATACTGGAGTGGGTAGTCATTCCCTTCTCCAGGGGATCTTCCCAATCCAGGGATTGAACCTGGGTCTCCTGCATTGCAGGCAAATTCTTTACTGTTTGAGCCACCAGGGAAGCTGTGTGTGTGTGTGTGTATACACACACATACATATATGTATATATATATGTGTATGTATGTATATATGTGCTGTGCTGTGCCTAGTTGCTTAGTCATGTCTGACTCTTAGCAACCCCATGGACTGCAGCCCACCAGGCTCTTCTGTCCACAGGGATTCTCCAGGCAAAAATACTGGAGTGGGTTGCCATGCCCTCCTCCAGGGGATCTTCCCAACACAGGGATCCAACCGAAGTCTCTTGCATTGCAGGCGGATTCTTTACTGTCTGAGCCACCAGGGAAACCCATGAATATTGGAGTATTCATGAATACTGGAATATTGGATCCTTCTCCAGGGGATCTTCCTGACCCGTGAATCAAACCAGGGTCTCCTACATTGCAGGCAGATTCTTTACCAGCTGAGCTACCAGGGAAGCCCATATAATACATATATATGTGTGTTCATGTGAATATGTATATATTCTTTTCCAGATCCTTTTCCCTTATAGGTTATTACAAGATATTCAGTATAGTTCCCTGTGCTATACGGTAGATCTCTGTTGGTTATCTGGTTCTTTTATAGTAGTGTGTATGTAAGTTCATTCCAAACTCCTAGTTTATCCCTCCCTCCTTCCCTGTTGGGTAACCATAGCTCTGTTTCCTATGTCTGTGAGTCTGTTTCTCTTTTGTAAATAAGGTCATCTGTCTCATATTTTAGATAGAATGTATGAGCAATTTTTATGATGTCTTTCTTTTTTTCTGCCTTTCTTCACTTAGTATGATCATCTCTGTGTCCATCCATGTTGCTGCAAATGGCATTATTTCTTTCTTTATTATGGCTGAGTAATATTCCATTGTATATATGTACCACATTGTCCTTATCCATTCCTCTGCTGATGGACATTTAGGTTGCTTCCATGACCTGGCTACTGTAAAGTGTTGCAGTGAACATGTATCTTTTCAAATTATGTTTTTCTCCAGCTACGTGCCTAGGAATGGGATTGCTGGGTCATGTGGTAGCTCTATTTTTAGTTTTGTAAGGAACCTCCATACTCTTCTTCATAGAGAATGCTCTACATTCCTACCAACAGTGTAGGAGGGTTCCCTTTTCTCCATACCCTCTGCAGCATTTATCGTTCATGGACTTTGATGACAGCCACAGCCCTTCGGTCTGAACAGTGAGGCAGCGCGTCGGCGTCCAGCACTAACCAATTACTGACTTCAAGCCAGTTTATAGGACAAACCTGTTTAGGTATTAAGAGGTCCCAGAGCCTGTGGAGAAGACTCTGTGGTGGGGATTGTCACACGTGGGCCCACCCACTCTGAATCCGCGGTGCGGCTCACGAGTTTGTGGCCTGATTCTTCCTGAGTTTCTCAGATGCTGGACAGTGCTTCACAAACCACAGTTGAATTGGATGCTCTGTGTGATCGGCCCCACCACGCTCTGCCCATTCCTTCCTGGCGGCTTGGCCAGGACCGAGGTGCCCTGAGGTTCAGACTGGTTTTACTCACCTTTGTGTCCTGTGGGCAGGACCAGGTGGCCTTAGAGTTCTGTCCCTTAACTGAACGACCAAGTAAAATATGGTGGCTGTTTGGTGAATATTGTCATAATGACCCAGTTGGGTAATTGAGGCAGAAGAGGTACAATGTGGAAGGGAACATAAAATAACGTGAAGCTCTTTTCCATTTTCAAAAAGGTGTTTCTGCATCTTTTGCAAGATTCCAAGAAGCAACCTGATACTGCCCTGAGCTTGGAGTCGGCACCCCCAGAGCCTGGTCCTGGTCACCGTAAGTCAGGGGACTTCTTTGCATTTCCACTGGGTGAGGGGGTGGGGGTGTGTGAGGTGAGGCCCCCACCCTTACCGCCACCTTGTTTTAACAAAGTAAGTCAGGAAGAGAAAGACCAATACTGTATATTAACGTGTATATATGGTATCTGGTACCAACAGTCCTATGTTCAGGGCAGCAATGGTGACGCAGATGTAAAGAACAGACTTTTGGACTCAATGGGAGAAGGAGAGGGCGGGATGATTTGAGAGAATAGCATTGGAACATGTGTTACCATACGTAAAATCGACAGTCAGTGCAAGCTTGATGTATGATGCAGGGCACCAGAAGCCGGTGTCTGTGATAACCTGGAAGGATGAGCTGGGGAGGGAGGTGGGAGGGGGGTTCAGGAGAGAGGGTTCACGTGTATGCCTGTGGCTGATTCGTATTGATCTATGGCAAAATCCTTCACAATATTGTAAAGTAATTGTCTTCCCATTAAAATAAATAAATTAAAAAAAAGTTGGAGAGGAAGAGATTAAGCACAGTGAGGGGTGTAATTGAATGGAGGCAGAAAGCTTAGTGTTTTTCTTTGACTTGAATCAAACATCTGTGTGTTTGTGGGACAGCTTTACATTTCTTCAGAACTTAATTTATCATAGAAGCAATGTCTTAGTGTAGAAAACGAGGGTAACAGAATCAGTCCATTTTGTTTTCCTGCCTCACGAACAGGCCAGTCCAGTATCATTCTCGATGGGCACCTTATGTGCAGGGACTTGGCCAGGACGGGTTTACATGCAGAAAAATCCAAATGTGAGTCTTGCTCCCTGGAGCCTCTGTCCTCTTGGGACTGAAGTGTGTTCTTAAGTTTCATGTGCAGATCTCCATGCACAGGCGTCGGCCATGGAGCAGAACCCTGGTGTGTGACTAGGCCTCAGTGAAGCCAGTTCCTACCCGACCTGTGGGCAGTGACCCAGAAAGGAGGACAGAGCTGGGCTGAAGAGGCCTGGAGGAGGACAGACCTCAGAGGCTTCCTCAGAGACTCCAGGCACATAGAGGGCAAATAAGTGACCAGAACTAAGTACTTCCGGATGTTGACGACAGATGTTTGGTAGACTGCATTCTCACAAGCAGTGTATGAGTTTCCATCGGCCCTGCTTCCTTTTCAGCTCTTGGTACTGTCAGGCTTAAAAATTATCTATTTTAGGCATCGTAATTGGTTTGTAGGGATCTCTCATTGTGGTTTTAATTTGCTTTTCCCTAATGATTAATGATGTCGGGTGTATCTTATTCTAACAGCTCTATTGAGATAATAATTTTACACGCCACACAGTTTGTCCATTTAACACAGTTCAGCAGTTTGTGGTTTATTCAGAGTTGTGTATCCCTTGCCCCCCTCAAGTTCGGAGCAAGTTGCACTACCACAGGTAAACTCTCCTCAGGTTACCTGTCACCTCCCCTAAGCCCCGTGTGCTCCAGTCATAGGTCAGCTGTACTCTGCTGTCTGTCTCTGCGTGCCTGTCTGCTCTGGACATTCGTACAAGTGGAGCCCACGGCACGTGGGTGTCTGTGTCTGGCGTCCTTTACTCGGCCTGATGTTTCCCAGTGATCACGTGCTGGTCTGTCAGTGCTTCATCCTTTGGTGGCCAGACCATGTTCATTGTCCAGGTGCACCAAAATTGGTTTGCTCTTTCACCAGCTAATGATCTTTCGGGTTGCTTCTAATTTGGGGCTATTACGAAGCTGCTGCCATGAGTTATCTGTGGACGTACGTTCTCTCCTGGGCGTGCATCTAGGAGTGAGATCACTGGTTAACCATGTGAGGACCTGCCGGACTATGATCTTCCTCCAGTTTCCAGCAACAGGTACCTCACTTCCTCTTGAGCCTCCTCGGTGGCATCTGTAAAGTTCAGGTTTCAGACTGTCTAAAGAAGTTTAAGCTGACTTCACTCAGTATAATAATCTCTAGGTCCATCCGTGTTGATGCAAATGGCATTATTTCATTCTTTTTAGTGGTTGAGTAATATTCCATTGTGTGTAAATGCCACATCTTCTTGACCATTCATCTGTCAGTGGACATTTAGGTTGTTTCCATGCCTTGGCTATTGTGAATAGGGCTGCAGTGAACACAGGGGTGTATGTATCTTTTTGAGCTATAGTTTTGTTCAAAATATGCTCAGAAGTGGGATTGGTGGATCGTATGGTAGCTCTGTTTTTAGTTTTAAAAGGAACCACTGTACTCTTCTCCATAGCATCTGCACCAGTTTACATTCCCATCAGCAGTGTAAGAGGGTTCCCTTTTCAACACAGTCTCTACAGTATTTATTATTTGTAGATTTTTTTTTTTTTGATGATGGCCTTTCTTTTTACTGTGAGGTGATACCTCATTGTAGTTTCGATTTATATTTCTCCAATAATTAATGATATTTAGCATCTTTCATGAATTGGAGAAGGAAATAGCAACCCACTCCAGTGTTCTTGCCTGGAGAATCCCAGGGATGGGGGAGCCTGGTGGGCTGCAGTCCATGGGGTCACACAGAGTCGGACACGACTGAAGTGACTTAGCAGCAGAAGCAGCAGCATCTTTTCATGTACTCTTGGCTATTTGTATGTCTTCCTTTGGAGAAATGTCTTCTTAGATCTGCCCATTTTTTTGATTGGATTGTTTTTTTTGATATTGAGTTGCATGAGCTGTTTATAAATTTGGGGGACTAATCCCTTGTCACTCACATCTTTTGCAAATATTTTCTCCCATTCTATGGTTGTTTTTTTGCTTCTCTTATGGTTTTCTTTGCTGTGGAAAAGCTTTTAAGATTAATTAGGTCCCACTGATTATTTCTGTTTTTATTTCCATTATTCTAGGAGATGCCTTGGAAAAAATATTGCTGCAATTTGTGTCAAAGTGTGTTCTGCCTATGTTTCCTCTAAGAGTTTTATAGTATCCATTTTGAGTTTATTTTTGTGAATGGTGTTAAAAAATGTGCTGCTTTCATTTTTTACATGTTTTCCCGATACGATTTATTGAAGATATTGTCTTTCCTCCATTGTATAGTCTTGCCTTCTTGGTCATAGATATGTGACCGTAGGCATGTGGGTTTATTTCTCGGTTTGCTGACCTATTCCATTGATCTGTATTTCTGTTTTTGTGCCTGGGCCATACTGTGTTGATGACTGCAGCTTTATAGTATAGTTTGAAGTCAGGGAGCCCGGTTCCTCCAATTCTGTTTATCTTTGTCAAGATTGCTTTGGCTGTTCAGCATCTTTTATGTCTCCATACAGATTTTTAAGATTTTTTGTTTTAGCTTTATGAAAAATGCCATTGGTAGTTTGATAGGGATTGTACTGAATCTGTAAATTGTGTTGGTTAGTATAGGCATTTTGATAATATTCATTATTCCAATCCAAGAACATCGTATATCTTTCCATTTGTTTGTGTTATCTTTGATTTCTTTCATCAGTACCTTATAGTTTTCGAATACAAGTCTTTTGCTCCTTAGGTAAGTTTATTCATAGGTATTTAATTCTTTTTGAGATAATGGTAATGGGGATTGCTTCCTTGAGTTCCGTTTCTGAATTTTTGTTTTTAGCATCAAAATGCAGCAAAATTCTGTGTATTAACTTTGTATCCTGAAACATCACCAGATTCATTGATTAACTCTAGTAGTTTTCTGGTAGTATCCCTAGGATTTTCTATCTATAGTATTATGTCATTTGGAGACAGTGACAGTTTTACTTCTTTTCCAATTTGGATTGGAATTTGAATTCCTCTTTTTCCCTTTTGTTCACTGATTGCTATGGCAAGGAATTCCAAAACTGTATTGAATAATAGAGGTGAGAGTGGACATCCTTGTCTTGTTCCTAATCTTAGAAGAAATTCAGTTTTTCACCATTGAGAATAATGTTTGCTCTGAGTTTGTCATATATGGCCTTTATTATGTTGAGGTAAGTTCCCTCATGGTCAACAAAAGAGTCCGAAATGCAGTACTTGGATGCAGTCTCAAAAAGGACAGAATGATCTCTGTTTATTTCCAAGGCAAACCATTCAATATCATAGTAATCCAAGTCTATACCCCAACCAGTAACTCCGAAGAAGCTGAAGATGAACGGTTCTGTGAAGACCTACAAGACCTTTTAGAACTAACACCCCCAAAAGATGTCCTTTTCATTATAGGGGACTGGAATGCAAAAGTAGGAAGTCAAGAAACACCTGGGGTAACAGGCAAATTTGGACTTGGAATACAGAATGAAGCAGGGCAAAGGCTAATCGAGTTTTGCCAAGAGAACACACTGGTCATAGCAAACACCCTCTTCCAACAACACAAGAGAAGGCTCTACACATGGACATCACCAGATGGTCAACACCAAAATCAGATTGATTATATTCTTTGCAGCCAAAGATGGAGAAGCTCTATACAGTCAGCAAAAACAAGACCAGGAGCTGACTGTGGCTCAGATCATGAACTCCTTATTGCCAAATTCAGACTTAAATTGAAGAAAGTAGGGAAAACCACTAGACCATTCAGGTATGACCTAAATCAAATCCCTTATGATTATACAGTGGAAGTGAGAAATAGATTTAAGTGACTAGATCTGATATAGTGCCTGATGAACTATGGATGGAAGTTTGTGACATTGTACAGGAGACAGGGATCAAGACCATCCCTATTGAAAAGAAATGCAAAAAAGCAAAATGGCTGTCTGAGGAGGCCTTACAAATAGCTGTGAAAAGAAGAGAAGCGAAAAGCAAATGAGAAAAGGAAAGATATAAGCATCTGAATGCAGAGTTCCAAAGAATATCAAGGAGAGATAAGAAAGCCTTCCTCAGTGATCAATGCAAAAAATAGAGGAAAACAACAGAATGGGAGAGACTAGAGATCTCTTCAAGAAAATTAGAGATACCAAGGGAACATTTCATGTAAAGGTTGGATAAAGGACAGAAATGGCATGGACCTAACAGAAGCAGAAGATATTAAGAAGAGGTGGCAAGAATATACAGAAGAACTGTACAAAAAAGATCTTCATGACCCAGATAATCATGATGGTGTGATCATTGACCTAGAGCCAGACATCCTGGAATGTGAAGTCAAGTGGGCCTTAGAAAGCATCACTACGAACAAAGCTAGTGGAGGTGATGGAATTCCAGTTGAGCTGTTTCACATCCTGAAAGATGAAGCTGTGAAAGTGCTGCACTCAATATGCCAGCAAATTTGGAAAACTAAGCAGTGGCCACAGGACTGGAAAAGGTCGGTTTTCATTCCAATCCCAAAGAAAGGCAATGCCAAAGAATGTTCAAACTACCATACAATTGCACTCATCTCACAGAGCTAGTAAAGTAATGCTCAAAATTCTCCAAGCCAGGCTTCAGCATTACATGAACCGTGAACTTCCAGATGTTCAAGCTGGTTTTAGAAAAGGCAGAGGACCCAGAGATCAAATTGCCAACATCTGCTGGATCATGGAAAAAGCAAGAGAGTTCCAGAAAAACATCTATGTCTGCTTTATTGACTATGCCAAAGCCTTTGACTGTGTGGATCACAATAAACTGTGGAAAATTCTGAAAGAGATGGGAATACCAGACCACCTGAACTGCCTCTTGAGAAATTTGTATGCAGGTCAGGAAGCAACAGTTAGAACTGGACATGGAACAACAGATTGGTTCCAAATAGGAAAAGGAGTCCATCAAGGCTGTATACTGTCACCCTGCTTATTTAACTTATATGCAGAGTACATCAGGAGAAACGCTGGGCTGGAAGAAGCACAAGCTGGAATTAAGATTGCTGGAGAAATATCAATAACCTCAGATATGCAGATGACACCACCCTTATGGGAGAAAGTGAAGAAGAACTAAAAAGCTTGTTGATGAAAATGAAAGAGGAGAGTGAAAAAGTTGGCTTAAAGCTCAACATTCAGAAAACGAAGATCATGGCATCTGATCCCATTACTTCATGGCAAATAGATGGGGAAACAGTGGAAACAGTGTCAGACTTTATTTTTTTGGGATCCAAAATCACTGCAGATGGTGATTGCAGCCATGAAATTAAAAGACACTTACTCCTTGGAAGGAAAATTATGAACAACCTAGATAGCGTATTCAAAAGCAGAGACATTACTTTACTGAAAAAGTTCCGTCTAGTCAAGGCTATGGTTTTTCCAGTGGTCATGTATGGATGTGAGAGTATAAAGAAAGCTGAGCACCGAAGAATTGATGCTTTTGAACTGTGGTGTTAGAGAAGACTCTTGAGAGTCCCTTGGACTGCAAGGAGATCCAACCAGTCCATTCTAAAGGAGATCAGTCCTGGGTGTTCTTTGGAAGGACTGATGCTGAAGCTGAAACTCCATTACTTTGGCCACCTGATGTGAAGAGCTGACTCATTTGAAAAGACCCTGATGCTGGGAAAGATTGAGGGAAGGAAGAGAAGGGGACGACAGAGGATGAGATGGTTGGATGGCATCACTGACTTGATGGACATGAGGTTGGGTAAACTCCGGGAGTTGTTGATGGACAGGGAGGCCTGGCATGCTGCAGTTCATGGGGTTGCAAAGAGTCTGACATGACTGAGTGGCTGAACTGAACTGAGGTTCCCTTTAGGCTTTACTTTCTGGAGAGATTTTTTAAAAATCATAAATGGGTATTTAATTTTGTCAAAAACTTTTTATGCAACTATTGAGATGATCATATGGTTTTATTCTTCAGTTTGTTAGTGTGGTATATCATACTGATTTGCAGGTGTTGAAAAATCCTTGTATCCCTGGGATAAATCTCACTTAATCATGGTGTATGATCCTTTTAATGTGTTGTTGGATTTGGTTTGCTTGTATTTTGTTAAGGATTTTGCGTCTGTGTCCATCAGTGGTATTGGCCTGTAATTTTCTTCTTTTGTGTTGTCTTTGTCTGATTTTGCTATCAGAGTGATGGTGGTCTTATAGAATGTGGGAGTGTTCCTCCCTCTGCAACTTTTTGGAATTGTTTAAAATGATAGGTGTTAGCTCTTCTCTAAACGTTTGATAGAATTTATGTGTGAAGTCATTTGGTCCTGGGCTTTTGTTTGTTTGGAGTTTTTATTTTTTTATTTTTTTTAAATTTTATTTTATTTTTAAACTTTACAGTATTGTATTGGTTCTGCCATATATCGAAATGAATTCGCCACAGGCATACACGTGTTCCCCATCCTGAACCCTCCTCCCTCCTCCCTCCCCATACCATCCCTCTGGGTCATCCCAGTGCACCAGCCCCAAGCATCCAGTATCGTACATTGAATCTGGACTGGTGACTCATTTCATATATGATATTATACATATTTCAATACCATTCTCCCAAATCATCCCACCCTCTCCCTCTCCCACAGAGTCCAAAAGACTGTTCTATACATCAGTGTCTATTTTGCTGTCTCGTACACAGGGTTATTGTTACCATCTTTCTAAATTCCATATATATGCGTTAGTATACTATATTGGTGTTTTTCTTTCTGGCTTACTTCACTCTGTATAATAGGCTCCAGTGTCATCCACCTCATTAGAACTGATTCAAATGTATTCTTTTTAATGGCTGAGTAATACTCCATTGTGTATATGTACCACAGCTTTCTTATCCATTCATCTGCTGATGGACATCTAGGTTGCTTCCATGTCCTGGCTATTATAAACAGTGCTGCGATGAACATTGGGGTGCATGTGTCTCTTTCCCTTCTGGTTTCCTCAGTGTGTATGCCCAGCAGTGGGATTGCTGGATCATAAGGCAGTTCTATTTCCAGTTTTGTAAGGAATCTCCACACTGTTCTCCATAGTGGCTGTACTAGTTTGCATTCCCACCAACAGTGTAAGAGGGTTCCCTTTTCTCCATACCCTCTCCAGCATTTATTGCTTGTAGACTTTTGGATCGCAGCCATTCTGACTGGCTGTTTGGAGTTTTTAAATCGCAGTTTCAGTTTTATTACTTGTGATTAGTCTGTTCATATTTTCTATTTCTTCCTGGTTCAGTCTTGAGAGATTGTACCTTTCTAAGAATTTGTCTGTTTCTTTCATGTCTGTTTTATTAGCATATAGTTGCTTCCAATAGTTTCTTATGGTCCTTTGTGTTTCTGTGCTGTCTATATAACTTTTTTTTTGGCCATACCACGTGGCACATGGGATCTTAGTTCCCCAACCAGGACTAAACCCCTGTCCGCTGCATTGGAAGTGCAGAGTCGTAGCCGCTGGGCTGCTAGAGAAGCCCCATAACTCCTCCTTTTCTGTTTCTAATTTTGTTGATTTGAGCCCTCTTCCTTTTTTTCTTGATGAGTCTGGCCTAAGGTTTGCCAGTTTTGTTTATCTTTTCGGAGAACTAGCTTTTAGTTTCATTGATCTTTCCTATTGTTTTCTTCATTTCTGTTTCACTTATTTCCATTCTGATCTTTTTGATTTCTTTCCTTCTACTAACTTTAGGTTTTGCTTGTCCTTTTCTTTCTAGTTTCCTTAGGTGTAAGGTTAGGTTGTTTATTTTTGATTTTTCTTGCTTATAAGGTTGTATTGCTATGAGCTTCCTTCTTAGAACTGCTTTCCTGCATCCCATAGGATTTGAATCATTGTGCTTTCATTTTCATTTGTCTCCAGGTCTTCTTTGATTTCCTTTTTTATATTTTTTAGTGATTCATTGGTTGTTTAGTAGCATATTGTTTCACCTCTACATGTTTGTGTTTTTTAATAGATTTTTCTTCCTTGTGGTTGATTTCTAATTTCATAGTGTTGTGGTTGGAAAGGATGCTTGATGATTTCAGTTTTCTTCAATTCACCAAGGCTCGGTTTGTCGCCCAGCATGTGGTTAATCCTGGAGAATGTTCCATGTGCACTTGAGAAGAATGTGTATTCTGCTGCTTTTGGATGGATGTTCTATAAGTATTAATCAAGTCATCTGGTCTAATGTGTCATTTAAGGCCTATGTTTCCTTATTGATTTTCTGAGTGTTCTGTCCATTGATTCAAGTCGGGTGTTAAAGTCCTCCACTATTATTGTGTTATTGTCTATTTCTCCCTTTATACCTGTTAGTATATGTCTTATATATTGAGATGTCCTGTGTTGGGTACATATGTATTTATAATTGTTATAACTTCCTGGATCGATTCATTGATCATTATGTAGTGTCTTTCTTTAGCTCTTGTAACAGTATTTTAGTCTTCTTTGTCTGATATGAGAATTGCTACTACACCTTTCTTTTTTTATTTTTTTTAACTTTACAATATTGTATTTGTTTTGCCATATATCAACATGAATCCACCACGGGTATACACGTGTTCCCCATCCTGAACCCTCCTCCCTCCTCCCTCCCGCTACCATCTGTCTGGGTCGTCCCAGTGCACCAGCCCTAAGCATCCAGTATCGTGCATCGAACCTGGACTGGCGACTCATTTCATATATGATATTATACATGTTTCAATACCATTCTCCCAAATCATCCCACCCTCTCCCTCTCCCACAGAGTCCAAAAGACTGTTCTATACATCAGTGTCTCTTTTGCTGTCTCGTATACAGGGTTATTGTTACCATCTTTCTAAATTCCATATATATGCGTTAGTATACTATATTGGTGTTTTTCTTTCTGGCTTACTTCACTCTGTATAATAGGCTCCAGTTTCATCCACCTCATTAGAACTGATTCAAATGTATTCTTTTTAATGGCTGAATAATACTCCATTGTGTATATGTACCACAGCTTTCTTATCCATTCATCTGCTGATGGACATCTAGGTTGCTTCCATGTCCTGGCTATTATAAACAGTGCTGCGATGAACATTGGGGTGCATGTGTCTCTTTCCCTTCTGGTTTCCTCAGTGTGTATGCCCAGCAGTGGGATTGCTGGATCATAAGGCAGTTCTATTTCCAGTTTTGTAAGGAATCTCCACACTGTTCTCCATAGTGGCTGTACTAGTTTGCATTCCCACCAACAGTGTAAGAGGGTTCCCTTTTCTCCATACCCTCTCCAGCATTTATTGCTTGTAGACTTTTGGATGGCAGCCATTCTGACTGGTGTGAAATGGTACCTCATAGTGATTTTGATTTGCATTTCTCTGATAATGAGTGATGTTGAGCATCTTTTCATGTGTTTGTTAGCCATCTGTACGTCTTCTTTGGAGAAATGTCTATTTAGTTCTTTGGCCCATTTTTTTATTGGGTCATTTATTTTTCTGGAATTGAGCTGCAGGAGCTGCTTGTATATTTTTGAGATTAGTTGTTTGTCAGTTGCTTCATTTGCTATTATTTTATCCCATTCTGAAGGCTTTTTCACCTTGCTTATAGTTTCCTTTGTTGTGCAGAAGCTTTTAAGTTTAATTAGGTCCCATTTGTCTATTTTTGCTTTTATTTCCAATATTCTGGGAGGTGGGTCATAGAGGATCCTGCTGTGATGTATGTCGGAGAGTGTTTTGCCTATGTTCTCCTCTAGGAGTTTTATAGTTTCTGGTCTTACGTTTAGATCTTTAACCCATTTTGAGTTTATTTTTGTGTATGGTGTTAGAAAAGTCTGTACGTGTCCCTAGATCTGAAGTGGGTTTCTTATAGACAGCATATATATGGGTCTTGTTTTTGTATCCATTCAATCAGTCTATGTCCTTTGGTCGTAGCATTTAATTCATTTACATTTAAGGTAATTATCAATATGTATGTTCTTATTGACATTTTGTTAATTGTTTTGGGTTTATTTTTGTAGGTGTTTTTTCTTCCCTTTCTCTTTTGTTCTCTTGTGATTTGATGCCTAATTTTAGTGTTGTGTTTGGATTGCTTTGGTGTGTGTTTGTGTGTGTGTGCATGTATAATGGAGATTTTCAGTTTGCAGTTGCTATAAGGTTTTGATATAGCAGGCTATATATACATACACACATACATATACACACACACACACACACACACACAAGATTGCTTGAAGTTACTGATCTTTTAGTTTCAAATGCATTTCCAATATCCTACATTTGTAGTCTCTTCTTACAATTGCTGGTTTTACATCATATTTGTGTGCAAAATATTCACTTATCTCCCAGTCTCTGAGGTCAGAAGTCTGGAGTCTCCCAAGGCTGAAATAGAGGTGCCATCTGCTCTACATTCTTATTTAGAATCCTCCTTATCTGGATCCTCTACCAGATTTTCTCAGCTTGTGGGTAGAATTTAGGTCCTTGTGCTCATAGAAGGCAATGGCAACCCACTCTAGTACTCTTGCCTGGAAAATCCCATGGATGGAGGAGCCTGGTAGGCTGTAGTCCATGGGGTCACTAAGAGTTGGGCATGACTGAGCGACTTCACTTTCACTTTTCACTTTCATGCATTGGAGAAGAAAATGGCAACCCACTCCAGCGTTCTTGCCTGGAGAATCCCAGGGACAGAGGAGCCTAGTGGGCTGCTCTATGGGGTTGCACAGAGTCGGACACGACTGAAGCAACTTAGCAGCAGCAGCAGCTCATAGAACTGGGCTCTACCATGGTTGGCCAGCAGTGAATGGATTTGCTCTCAGATCCTATAAGTCACCCTCAGGTCTTAGCCATGTGGCTCTCACACAAGAGGATGCATTTCTTCTTCAGACTGAACAGGAGAAAGTCCCTGTTTTGGTTTTTTTAAAGGCAATCTTAATTAAATATGTAAGTTTTTACTTCTGCTGTTGTGTAGCCTAAGTGTAGGAGTGACAGCTGTTAGATTCAAGGTCTTCCCCTATAGTCAAAGGAAAAGGCCTGTAACCCTTTATGAAGGGTCAGCCTTTGGGTTCCTTCAGACTTATATTATTGTAACTGCCGAGCTTATTTCCATGTTACTAATTAATTTGGGCCCCTCTTCATATTTACAGTGATTTGAATTTGTTTCAAAATCCTGTAATTGTTTACTTTTCCCATGAATCATTAATTTTTAAAAGTAGTGTTTTATGTGTGTTTTTACTAACAGAAACTGGGTGTATCTGACCATAAAGGGCACAGTTCTCAGGCACACAGTTGGGTGAACTTCCCATGGTGCACCTGTGCAGCCATCACCCAGGCTGGCTTGGCTGGCCCTCATGTTCTCACCCAGTCAGACCTTTCCTCTGACAGTAGCGCTCTAACTTTCAGTAGTTTTGCCTGTTTTCTTAACTTCATATGAGTGGAATAATACAATATGCACAAAATTGTGTGGGTTTTTTTCCTATGTTTTATCTCTGAGATTCATCTGTGTTACTGCTTGTGTAACTTCTGTGTTAATATTCCGCTGTAGATGTCATAACTTGTCTCTGTTTTATATAAAATTTTTATTTTAACTGAACAGAGGCATTATTTTTTCTTTTCAGTACTAGAATGTTGCCTAAGGGGTTAATTTTTGAGTCTTCAGTTTTTTATGTCATGTTAGTTAAATGACTTTTATATATATGCACAAATTTAAAGAAAATATGATTATGCTCTCATAAACATTTTGTCATTGTTGAGAATTTAAGATATTTACATTGAAAATGTATTGCCTACATATATATCCTCTTCATTCTGGCTATATGTCTCTTTTGAAAAATGATAATTCCATGTTCTGAATTTGGGGAACATTATGAAAATCCATGTAAATATGTTAGAAATAGACATACAAAAAAGCTAACATTACTTGAAAAAGAGGTATGTTTTAAATTTTAAAGAGAATCCCGAGGAAAGAAAAATTATAGTGTTTTCCATTACTGTTGTAAAATATGATATAAAAATGTAATCTCATTTATCATTGAAATTACAAATTATGGAACTGGAAAATACATCATTTGAAAATCTATTTAAGTATTTCATTACTAAAAAAGAAATGAGTCCAAGAAACATTAAAACAAATTTGGTACCAGATTGCCTACATTTACCAATTTTATCATATTCTGCAAAATCCTCCTGTTCAGCTCAGCATGAGGCCTGTACCTAAGTAAAATTTATGCTACTTCCTGGAAGTAATTTTATCAGAAAGTTAGATCAGGATTTCGGAGACTGTGTGTTTTCATGTCTTCTGGGTAAAATGCTTTAGTGACTATGTTTGTCTATTTTTGTTTGCGTGATCCCCATTAGGGAAACATGATTTCTAGAGTAACCACTTACAGAAAGGTTCCTCTTCCAACGAATGCCCTGGAAACTTACTGTTTGTCATGTTTTCCTATACCGGGGGCACCCCCTACCCCTGCAGATACCCCTTCTCTCTACACACCCCGTGTCTTCAGAAACAGCCTGCCAGTAAGTCAGTTCTTATTTCTCTGAGAGACTGATGAAGGCAGAATAAAATATAGAATATAGACTTAATCCTTGGAGCCCCAGTGCTCCACAGAGATGAGCTGTGGAGTCTAGTCCTGTGTGGTGAGGCAGGCGTGGGAACTGCCCCCACATAGAGGCACCCAGAGGGCGTCAGACCTGTGACACACACACTGTGTGTGTGTTCTCACTACACACCCGCAGCCAGCCTAGAGGCAGGCCTTCCCACCTGTCTGGGTGAGGAGGCTGAGATTAAGTTATCCTGTCTGTCTGCCCACCCTTAGCAGGTCCAGCAGGAAACGCCCATCCAGGTGCACTACCTGCTGTTTCGGTCTCGTTGGATCCTTTATTTTTTGCAAAGGCTTTTCCAAGATCTAATATACTTGGGTTTATTATAATACTTGATGTATACCTAGAGAACTGGATTCACTGGTTGACTTACTGAAAAATTTACTGAGCACACATCAAAATGTTGACCCAGAGAATTTGTTGAGATATTGAGCACTGAACGTCACCCCCAGATTCCCAGTTTAGTTGTTTAGGATGGGGGCCAAGGACCTGCATATCTGATGAGCTCCCAGGCATTGCTGCTGCTCCAGGCCCCACACCTTGAATCCACTGGTTGGGTGGAATAGTTGGGCAGTTCTACTTAGAATCACAAGTTTCAAGTCTGTTGGCTCTTTCTGCTGCTTTCTAGCAGGGCATTGGTGTTGCGGACTGAATGATGAATGATGAAAGAAAGTGAAAGTGTTAGTTGCTCAGTTGTGTCCAACTCTTTGTGACTCTATGGACTGTAGCCCACCAGGCTCCTCTGTCCATGGGATTCTCCAGGCAAGAATCCTGGAGTGGGTTGCCATTTCCTCCTCCAGGGGATCTTCCTGACCCAAGGACTGAACCCAGGTCTCCCACATTGCAGGCATACTCTTTATTGTCTGAGGCACAGGGACTAAATGGTGTCTGTTCAAGTACTGGTCCCACCACCTCAGCAGGTGAGTGTGTTTGGAGGCAGGGTCTTTAAAAAATCATTTTTTTTAATGCAATCTTTTAAAAAATTTATTTATTTTAATTGGAGGCTAATTACAATATTATATTGGTATTGCCATACATTGACATGAAACCGCCGTGGGTGTACATGTGTTCCCCATCCTGAACCCTCCTCCTACCTCCCTCCACATCAAATCCCTCTGGGTCATCCCGGTGCACCAGCCCCGAGCACCCTATATCATATATCAGACCTGGACTGGTGATCCATTTCACATATGATAATATACATGTTTCAGTGCCATTCTCCCAAGTCATCCCACCTTTGCCTTCTCCCACAGAGTCCAAAAGACTGTTCTATACATCTATACATCTGTCTCTTTTGCTGTCTTGCATATAGGGTCATCATTACCATCTTTCTAAATTCCATATATATGCGTTAGTATACTGTATTGGTGTTTTTCTTTCTGACTTACTTCACTCTGTATAATAGGCTCCAGTTTCATCCACCTCATTAGAACTGATTCAAGTGTATTCTTTTTAATGGCTGAGTAATATTCCATCGCGACCCAGATAATCACAATGGTGTGATCACTGACCTAGAGCCAGACATCTTGGAATGTGAAGTCAAGTGGGCCTTAGAAAGCATCACTACGAACAAAGCTAGTGGAAGTGATGGAATTCCAGTTGAGCTATTTCAAATCCTGAAAGATGAAGCTGTGAAAGTGCTGCACTCAATATGCCAGCACATTTCGAAAACTCAGCAGTGACCACAGGACTGGAAAAGGTCAGTTTTCATTCCAATCCCAAAGAAAGGCAATGCCAAAGAATGCTGAAACTACCGCATAATTGCACTCATCTCACACGCTACTAAAGTCATGCTCAAAATTCTCCAGGCCAGGCTTCAGCAATACGTGAACCGTGAACTTCCTGATGTTCAAGCTGGTTTTAGAAAAGGCAGAGGAACCAGAGAGCAAATTGCCAACATCCGCTGGATCATGGAAAAAGCAAGAGAGTTCCAGAAAAACATCTATGTCTGCTTTATTGACTATGCCAAAGCCTTTGACTGTGTGGATCACAATAAACTGTGGAAAATTCTGAAAGAGATGGGAATACCAGACCACCTGACCTGCCTCTTGAGAAATCTGTATGCAAGTCAGGAAGCAACAGTTAGAACTGGACATGGAACAACAGACTGGTTCCAAATAGGAAAAGGAGTCCATCAAGGCTGTATATTATCACCCTGCTTATTTAACTTATATGCAGAGTACATCATGAGAAACTCTGGACTGGAAGAAACACAAGCTGGAATCAAGATTGCCGGGAGAAATATCAATAACCTCAGATATGCAGATGACACCACCCTTATGGCAGGAAGTGAAAAGGAACTAAAAAGCCTCTTGATGAAAGTGAAAGTGGAGAGTGAAAAAGTTGGCTTAAAGCTCAACATTCAGAAAATGACCATCATGGCATCTGGTCCCATCACTTCATGGCAAATAGATGGGGAAACAGTGGAAACAGTGGCTGACTTTACAGAAAAATAAAATAAAAATGCTGGAGATTTTACTCACTGCAGATGGTGACTGCAGCCATGAAATTAAAAGACTCTTACTCCTTGGAAGGAAAGTTATGACCAACCTAGATAGCATATTCAAAAGCAGAGACATTACTTTGCCAACAAAGGTCCGTCTAGTCAAGGCTATGGTTTTTCCTGTGGTCATGTATGGATGTGAGAGTTGGACTGTGAAGAAGGCTGAGCGCTAAAGAATTGATGCTTTTGAACTGTGGTGTTGGAGAAGACTCTTGAGAGTCCCTTGAACTGCAAGGAGATCCAACCCGTCCATTCTGAAGGAGATCAGCCCTGGGATTTCTTTGGAAGGATTGATGCTAAAGCTGAAACTCCAGTACTTTGGCCACCTCATGCGAAGAATTGACTCATTGGAAAGGACTCTGATGCTAGGAGGGATTGGGGGCAGGAGGAGAAGGGGACAACAGAGGATGAGATGGCTGGATGGCATCACTGACTTGATGGACGTGAGTCTCAGTGAACTCCGGGAGTTGGTGATGGACAGGGAGGCCTGGCGTGCTGTGATTCATTGGGTCACAAAGAGTCAGACACGACTGAGCGACTAAACTGAACTGAATATTCCATTGTGTGTATGTACCACGGCTTTCTTATCCATTCGTCTGCTGATGGACGTCTAGGTTGCTTCCATGTCCTGGCTATTATAAACAGTGCTGCAATGAACATTGGGGTACACGTGTCTCTTTCATTTCTGGTTTCCTCGGTGTGTATGCCCAGTAGTGGGATTATTGGATCATATGGCAGTTCTATTTCCATTTTTTTAAGGGATCTCCACACTATTCTCCATAGTGTCTGTACCAGTTTGCATTCCCACCAACAGTGTAAGAGGGTTCCCTTTTCTCCACACCTTCTCCAGGATTTATTGCTTGTACACTTTTGGATGGCAGCCATTCTGACAGATGTGAGATGGTACTTCATTGTAGTTTTGATTTGCATTTCTCTGATAATGAGTGATGTTGAGCATCTTTTCATGTGTTTGTTAGCCATCTGTATGTCTTCTTTGGAGAAATGTCTGTCTAGTTCTTTGGCCCATTTTTTGATTGGGTCATTTATTTTTCTGGAATTGAGCTGCAGGAGCTGCTTGTATATTTTTGAGATTAATTCTTTGTCAGTTACTTTGTTTGCTATTATTTTATCCCATTCTGAAGGCTGTCTTTTCACCTTGCTTATAGTTTCCTTTGTTGTGCCCAAACTCATTCTATGAGGCCACCATCACCCTAATACCAAAACCTGACAAAGATGCCAGAAAAAAAGAAAACTACAGGCCAATATCAGTGATGAACATAGATGCAAAAATCCTTAACAAAATTTTAGCAGTCAGAATCCAATAACACATTAAAAAGATCATATACCATGATCAAGTGGGCTTTATCCCAGAGATGCAAGGATTATTCAATATCTGCAAATCAGTCAGTGTAATACACCACATTAACAAATTGAAAAATAAAAGCCATATGATTATCTCAATAGACACAGAGAAAGCCTTTGACAAAATTCAACATCCATTTATGATTAAAAAAACTCTCCAGAAAGCAGGAATAGAAGGAACATACCTCAACATAATAAAAGCTATATATGACAAACTCACAGCAAACATTATCCTCAATGGTGAAAAATTGAAAGCATTTCCCCTAAAGTCAGGAACAAGACAAGGGTGCCCAGTTTTGGCCACAGCAATCAGAGTAGAAGAAGAAATAAAAGGAATCCAAATTGGAAAAGAAGAAGTAAAACTCTCACTGTTTGCAGATGACATGATCCTCTCCATAGAAAACCCTAAAGACTCCACCAGAAAATTACCAGAGCTAATCAATGAATATAGTAAAGTTTCAGGAAATAAAATCAACACACAGAAATCCCTTGCATTCCTATACACTAATAATGAGAAAATAGAAAGAGAAATTAAGGAAACAATTCCATTCACCATTGCAAAGAAAAGAATATAATACTTAGGAATATATCTACCTAAAGAAACTAAAGACCTATATATAGAAAACTATAAAACACTGGTGAAAGAAATCAAAGAGGATACTAATAGATGGAGAAATATACCATGTTCATGGATTGGAAGAATCAATATAGTGAAAATGAGTATACTACCCAAAGCAACCTATAGATTCAATGCAATCCCTATCAAGCTACCAACGGTATTTTTCACAGAGCTAGAACAAATAATTTCACAATTTGTATGGAAATACAAAAAACCTCGAATAGCCAAAGCCATCTTGAGAAAGAAGACTGGAACTGGAGGAATCAACCTGCCTGACTTCAGGCTCTACTACAAAGCCACAGTCATCAAGACAATATGGTAGTGGCACAAAGACAGAACTATTGATCAATGGAACAAAATAGAAAGCCCAGAGATAAATCCACGCACCTATGGTCTCCTTATCTTTGTTGTGCAAAAGCTTTTAAGTTTAATTAGGTCCCATTTGTTTATTTTTGCTTTTATTTCTTTTACTCTGGGAGGTGGGTCATAGAGGATCCTGCTGTAATTTATGTCAGAGAGTGTTTTGCCTATGTTTTCCTCTAGGAGTTTTATAGTTTCTAGTCTTACATTTAGATTTTTAATCCATTTTGAGTTTATTTTTGCATATGGTATTAGAAAGTGTTCTAGTTTCATTCTTTTACAAGTGGTTGACCAGTTTTCCCAACACCACTTGTTAAAGAGATTGTCTTTTATCCATTGTATAGTCTTGCCTCCTTTGTCAAAGATAAGGTGTCCATAGGTGCGTTAAGTGAGGTTACACGAATGGGTACTAAACCTGTATGACTGGTCTCCTCAGGAAAGGCGATTTGGCCATAAAAAGAGACACCAGAGAGCATGCCTGACTGGGAAGAGCCATGTGAGGACCCCATCTGCTGGCCTGGAAGGGAGGCCTCAGGCACAGCAGCTCTGCTGGCACCTGATCTTGGACCTCCAGCCTCAATGCCAGAGATAAAGCATATTTCTATAGCTGAATCCACCAGGACTGCCTACTTTGAAAGGCTTTCAGAGCAACTGGTGCAGCCAAACAGCATGAGGTGTTTCCCTGCTGTGCTCTTCACACAGGACACAAAGGTGGAGTTGCAGGGTCCAGCCCTGTGGCTCAGCCACACCCTTGGTGACCTTGACCTTCTGCCTGCCTTGAATCCGCTGACCCCAGGGCATGGTGATCAGCCTCTGCACCCCAGGCCTCTCCTCTCTCCTGAGTGGTCACATCCCTGCAACGTCCAGTGTGTTGGTCCTTCACAGGTTTGACCAGGCTGAGTTCTCTTCACTCACTTGCATGGTTCTCACTTTCTTCCGAGAGGCTTCTGAACGCCTCTAGACTGCGCAGTGGCGGCAGGGGATGGATGCTCGGTGACTGGCTCTCGGCCGTCCAGCTTGCCTCCCTGGGCTCCCATGGTACTGGTGAGAATTCAATCACTGGAAATTGCACCCTCCTTGTGGCTCTGGCCTCCCCCTTGCCTCTTCTGCCACAGAGAGCACTGGCCTCTGCCCCCCTACCCCCCACCGCCCCTGCCTGCTCCACTCCTTCTTCCCTTGTCTCCTCCCAGGAGAGAGAGGGTCCCCCTTCCTGGGTGAGCACAGGTCCTCTGCCCAGGACAAGAGCCTCCGACCTTCTGAGCAGAAATCCTTTCCTTTGTCTTTTCAGTCTCCTATCTCCTGAGTCTCTCCCATCAGGGCTTACATAGGCTCGTGGGTCTTCCTTTGGAAACCAAATGGCACATGAAAGCAGAAACTTTCTCCGCAACCCCTGCCCCCACAGACCCGCCCGCCTCCTGGCTTCCTGCAGGGCTCCCCCCTTCACACGGACAGTGAGATACCCTCACATCCACCCGCTGTGTCCTGTGCCCACGCCGCTCACCCAGGGTTTGCTCTGATTCCCCAGTGGCCCTGTGCCGCTTGCTCTGAAGGCCTCACTGCTGACCTGTGAGTGGCGTTCAGCCCTGACTCTGTGCACAAAACCCTCTTTCCTGGAACCTGGTGATGTCGCACGTCTGCAGGCTCCAGGCCCCGGCCTCTCCTCTTGTCACCCCTCTCTGAGCTCCACTCTCTGCCCACGGCTATCTCTTCCTGGCCGGAGGCGGCAGTGTCTGTCTGCTCGTCCCTGTAGCTCTTGAGGAATCTCTGGTTACACCCCCCAAACCCAAGCTGGGGCTGTGACCACCTGCTTGCAGCTCCATCCAGGAGCCTCTCAGCCCCTTCCTCTCTGTGTGGTCCAGCCCAGCTCATGATTCCCACCTGTCAGTCTTCCACCCCTTCAGAGAACATCATCTCTCTTCACTTGGTTTACATGACAATCACTCCAATCCCACTCTCCACATAGCCAGAGGCATTGAAGTATTTGATTGCAAACTTCCTACTCAAAGTTTTCCGTTTTTTGGCACCCAGATTCTGCCCACAGACCTGATCGATCCATAGCTGGCAGTGCCTCCCAGTGTCTGTGCTGCAACCAGCCCGGATCCCTTCCATATCTTGAGCTGTGGGGCTCTGTCTGGCCCCTGGGACCTTCACCCTAGCCCTTCTCCTGCCCTCAAGACCTCTCCCTTCCCTGCATCTCTGAGCACATCCCAGCTTCGGCTGGTCCAGTTGTTCCTCATTTTTATTGCTAAATAATATTCCATTATAAATATATATATATATATGTATAAAACGTGTGTACAGGGTTCTGACTTTTCCACATTCTTGCCAAAAGTTTCTACACAGCCAAGGAAACAACAGAATGAAAAGGTAGCCTACAGAATGAAAGAAAATATTTGCAAACTATGTACCTGATAGAGGTTAATATCCAAAATATGTAAGGAACTCCTGCAATCAGTAACAAAGAAACAAATAACTTGATTTAAAAATGGGCAGAGAATCTGCAATATTTCCAGAGGAGACATACAGATGGACAACAGTTAAATGAAGAAATTCTCAAAATCACTAACCATCAGGAAAATGCAAACAAAACCATAAATGGAATCACCTTATATGTGTTAGGTTTGGCTATTTTATATATATAAAGCAGGGTAACCTGATGTTTATTAAAATGGCAGATTTTTATGCCTGACTTCCACAAATTTTGGGCTTCCCTGATAGCTCAGTTGGTAAAAAATCTGCCTGCAACGCAGGAGATTCCGGTTCGATTCCTGGGTTGGGAAGATCCCCTGGAGAAGGGATAGGCTACCCACTCCAGTCTTCTTGGGCTCCCCTTGTGACTCAGCTGGTAAAGAATCTGCCTGCAATGTGGGAGACCTGGGTTTGATCCCTGGGTTAGATAGATCCTCTGGAGAAGGGAAAGGCTACCCACTCCAGTATTCTGGCCTGGTGAATTCCATGGACTATACAGCCCATGGGGTTTCAAAGAGTTGGATGTGACTTTAACTTTCCACGAATTTTGATTCCAAAAACTTAGACGTTTGCTTTTTTAAGCGTTCATCCCAGTTTACTTTGATTTAGGTAGTCTGTGGTCACTGCTATAAAAGCACCCTTTAAGAATCTCTTTAAACCAAATTTGATGTGAAACTTCACAAATTCATCTAATAGTGAATGTAGGAAACAAGTGTTTTCTCCCTATAAGGCTTTGCTGCTGAGATCCCATTGATATTCTGATAACTCTGGTTGTCAGCATCACTTTATCTAAACTTCTTTCTTTCCCCTCGATTTAATCTTCTGTACTTCGTCTATAATTACTGCTTTTGTGATGATGGGAAGCAATTTTGGCAGTGAGTAATCTGAAGGCTCTGCGGCCTCTCCTGTGGTTTTTAAGACCATCCTGTTGACTGCCATCCTACCGGGAGGCCAATATTCTCTGCCTCTTCATTGAGCTGTTGCAGATTCTGTATATCTCCTAGGGCTTGGCCTTGGCATTAGATGCAGAGCTGTCTTTTCTTCTTTGTCCACATTTCCTCAAACTTCAAATGCTTCCTTCTCTGTAAGAGGTGGTGGTGGGGTGGGGGGGGGGGCGGAAATTCGTGTCTGCTGCTGCTTACACCTGCCAGAGAAGGTCTGTGTGCCAAGTTCGCTAAAATCAGCAGAGAGCTACTGGCGGGGTGCTTTGCAGAAAATGGTCTGCCAAAATAAAAATGGGATTGAAATAGACTTGGGTGGAATACATGCTAGTGGCAGGTGCCAGAAAGCAGCAGCTTTGGTCACAGGGGACTCGGGAAGCAGGGAAAGTGTGTGGAGCTGGCATGCAGCTCAGAACTGCCAGAGCAAGCTCCCGAGGCTGGTGATGTTTGTGCTCAGTTGGGTCTGACTCTTTGTGACCCCATGGACTGTAGGCCGCCAAGCTCCTCTGTCCATGGGATTTCCCAGCCAAGAATATTGGAGTAGGCTGCCATTTTCTATGCCAGGGAATTCTCCTGACTCAGGGATTGAAACCACATCTCTTGAGTCTCCTGCATTGGCAGGTGGATTCTTTACCACTGGCGCCACCTGGGAAGGTTGGCGATGAATAGTTACCATATCATCCTCATTTCCTGAACTGGAGTCTCATCTTCTTGTGAAATATTTGACAGAGAATGTGTTTTACTTCTCTGAAGTGTAGTCATTGCCTCAAAAGTCATGGGACCAACTCGGGTAAATCAGACAGGAGAGCTCTGGGCACCTTTAGGGGCCTGCCAGTCCTCAGGAAGCTGAGGATAGATGTGCCCTGGATGCTTCCCGCCCCCTCCACACACCCCCCCTGGCCGGAGTGGGTGGAGATTGAGTCGGGCATCCTGAACTGGTACCTTGTTTGTTCCTCCCTGATGGTTGCAGCTGCCTTGGGGGTATCTGAGCAGCTTTATTTACGTCTCTAAACACCGCAGGGTCGTGTCGTTGCTTTGTCACCTGCTTCAGCGTTGTTGTTTATGCTGATTAAAATCAGATTGAGATGGAGCCACCAGTGGTGTCTTGAGGACAGCTTATGAGGCCCACTAGGCATGACTGTCATAACCAAGAGGGTACGGGGCCTGGGGAAATGCACAGGGGTTGTTTGTCAAGTAGGGAGAAGGGCCTGGGGTGGGGGTTGGGGAGCCACAGCCCAGTGAGTTACAAATAGATGGGGATGCTGGATCCAGCCATGCCTTCATCCATCCAACCCATGCAGAACAGAGCCCGAGATGACGGCCAGGGGTCAAGATGGGGGTGCAGTGGAAAGTGTCCCCAAGTCCTCTTTCCTAATCATGTGTTAGAACTTTGGAGGGAGCTCAGATTTGAAAACCCAAGAGTGAGGCCCTTTAGATACTTCTGGAGGACCTGACTTTGGTGCACTTAAGACAAAATGCAAATTCTGAGCTTGTGACTTGCCCAGGTGATGTTTGCAGCTCGTGGCAGAGCTGGGATGCACCCTGGTTCTCTGAAGGTCAAGTCACTGTTTTTTCAAGGTAAGTTTAAACAAAGGGATTTCGGCAACCTTTACATTATTAAAAAAAAATATGGCTAGGTATAAGGGGTGACCCTATGCCAGAATAAAATGCTAATTTGATTCCTTTAACCTTTTGGTTATTACAGTCATGGTGGCTTTTAAAAATTTTATTAAAGTACAGTTGATTTACAGTGTTGTAAAAGTTTCTGCTATACAGCACGGTGACTCAGTTATACAGATATATACATTCTTTTTCATATTCTTTTCCATTATGGTTTATCCCATAAGATTGAATATAGTCCCCTATGCTAAACAAACTTGTTGTTCGTCCATCCTACATATAACAGTTTGCATCCGCTGTTCTCAGACTCCCACTCCTTCCCTCCCTCACCCCCCACCCCTTGGCAACCGAAAGTCTGATCTCTATGTCTGTGGGTCTGTTTCTGTTTCGTAAATAACTTCATGTGTTTCACATCTTAGATTCCACATGGCAGTGACTTCATACAGTGTTTGTCCGACTTGCTTCACTTCGTATGACAATCTCTAGGTCCATGCGTGTTGCTGCAGTTGCCATGGTTTCATCCTTTTTTATGGTTGAGTCATATCCCATTGTATATATGTACCACATCTTTCTTCCTCTGTTGATGGACATTTAGGTTGCTTTCACATCCTGGCCATTGTAAATAGTGTAGTGAATGTTGGTGTGCGCGAAGCCTTTCAAACCGTGTGTTTCTATGCATATGTTTCCAGGAGTGGGATTGCTGGTCATATGGTCACTCTATTTTTAGTTTTTAAAGGAATCTCCATACTGTTCTCCATAGTGTGGGAACCAAGTTACATTCCCACAAGCAGTGGGAGAAGAAGTGGAGGGTTCCCTTTTCTCCACACCCTCTCCTGCATTTATTGTTTGTAGACTTCTTGATGATGGCCATTCTGACAGGTGTGATTGTAGTTTTGATTTGTGTTTCTCTAACATTGCAGCCATGAAATTAAAAGATGCTTATTTGTTGGAAGGAAAGTTATGACCAACCTAGATAGCATATTCAAAAGCAGAGACATTACTTCGCCAACAGAGGTCCGTCTAGTCAAGGCTATGGTTTTTCCAGTGGTCATGTATGGATGAGAGAGTTGGACTGTGAAGAAAGCTGAGCGCCGAAGAATTGATGCTTTTGAACTGTGGTGTTGGAGAAGACTCTTGAGAGTCCCTTGGGCTGCAAGGAGATCCAACCAGTCCATTCTAAAGGAGATTAGCCCTGGGGGTTCTTTGGAAGGAATGATACTAAAGCTGAAACTCCAGTACTTTGGCCGCCTCATGCGAAGAGTTGACTCATTGGAAAAGACTGATGCTGGGAGGGGTTGGGGGGCAGGAGGAGAAGGGGACAACAGAGGATGAGATGGCTGGATGGCATCACTGACTCGATGGACGTGAGTCTGAGTGAACTCTGGGAGATGGTGATGGACAGGGAGGCCTGGTGTGCTGTGATTCATGGGGTGGCAAAGAGTCGGACACGACTGAGCGACTGAACTGAACTGAACTGAACTGAACATTTAACGATGTTGAACATCTTTTCACCAGTCATAGTGCTTTTTAAAGAACCAAATCAAGGATATATACCTGTACAGAAACTGGAACGTTCAGTGGCTTGTCATGTAGAAAATTATTCTATCACATACTTTTTTCTTTTTTTAAAGGAAAATCATGTCTAAGAAAATAGTATGGTTATTACAAGAAACGAACAGGTAAAGTGCTATAAAATTTGGGTAAAATAGAGTTATGAAATTATTTTCAAAACAGTTTAGATAAAATAGACTCTATTTGTTAGCTTTTTAAAGAATTCAACATAATATTGGATTTGCTTTATAAAAGAATAGTTAGCAAAAGTCACAGTAAGTTGCGTGGTTTTACGTTTTATATATTTTTATATTATCGTGTTTAACCTTTAAGAAGTAAATGTATTTTGGGTTTTATGTCATATTAATAAGCCTATAATGTGTCACAAAACTTCCTTTTAGATTTTTCCTCATTCTTTTTTCAATTTTCTCTTTTTCTCTCTTTCCCACCCCTGTTGCCCACTTTCCTTCCTTTCTTAATTGGAGGATATTTTATTTTGTTAGTTTTCTTCTTTAAATGGTATGAATTCTTATTCATAATTCAGTCAGAATTTGCATAAATGTGGTACAGTTATCGTCTTTACTGGAACAGAGATTGGGAACCACCCCAGCTGCATCTTTTGTGTTCTGAACAGGGTCACTGGTGGGACAACCCCTGCCCAAAGGTCAGTGTGTCCACATGAGGCCCGGGTGTCTGGGGCCCGATGCTGGAAGCTGTGTCCCTGTGACATGTTTTCAGTGTTAATGCCCATCTACAGGTGTCCACTGGGTTAACTGAGAGCATACCCCCCCAGGAACCATCCAGCACTGTCAGTTTTCCATACAGCTCACTGATTCTAGTTTTTGGACTGGTGAGAACAGATGAAATGGTGTAAGCTTTTTACTGTCTGCTAATAATTTTGAAATCCCAGGTCATGACCGGGGTGCAGTAGAAAACATCGTTGTCCCTCCATGTCCAAGGGGTGGGCGTGGTTCCCAGACCCCGTGGACAGCAGAGTCCCCAGAGGCTCAAGCCTCTTCTGCAAAATGGTGTAGTATTTGCATATAATCTACACACACCCTCATATTTTTAAATCACCTCCAGATTACTTTCAGGGCTTCCCAGGTGGTATAGCAATAAAGAATCCGCCTGCCAATGCAAGAGACGCAGGTTTGATCCCTGGGTCAGGAAGGTCCTCTGGAGACGGGAATGGCAACCCACTCCAGTATTCTCACCTGGGAAATCCCACGGACAGAGAAGCCTGGTGGGCTACAGTCAGTGGGGTCACAGAGAGTTGGACATGACTGAGTGACTGAGCATGCCTGCTTACAGATTACTTCTAATACCTGATACAAATGTAAATCCTATATAGTTATCAGTTCAGTTCAGTCCAGTTCAGTCACTCAGTCGTGTCTGACTCTTTGCAACCCCATGAATTGCAGCAAGCCAGGCCTCCCTGTCCATCACCAACTCCCGGAGTTCACTCAGACTCACGTCCATCGAGTCGGTGATGCCATCCAGCCATCTCATCCTCTGTCGTCCCCTTCTCCTCTTGCCCCTAATCCCTCCCAGCATCAGAGTCTTTTCCAATGAGTCAACTCTTCGCATGAGGTGGCCAAAGTACTGGAGTTTCTGCTTTAGCATCATTCCTTCCAAAGAACACCCAGGACTGATCTTTAGAATGGACTGGTTGGATCTCCTTGCAGTCCAAGGGACTCTCAAGAGTCTTCTTCAACACCACAGTTCAAAAGCATCAGTTCTTCGGCACTCAGCTTTCTTCACAGTCCAACTCGCACATCTATACATGACTACCGGAAAAACCATAGCCTTGACTAGATGGACCTTTGTTGGCCAAGTAATGTCTTTGCTTTTGAATATGCTGTCTAGATTGGTCATAACTTTCCTTCCAAGGAGTAAGCGTCTTTTAATTTCATGACTGCAATTACCATATGCAGTGATATAGTTACCAGTGTGTGACAAATCTGAGTTTTGCTTTTTGGAACGTTCTGGAACATTTTTTCTTGAATATTTTTGATCTGAGGCAGATAGGGAGGGCTGGCCACATCCATAATACCCAGCTTACCATGTTTCTGTCTCAGAATTCGTTTCTTCTCCCTGGAGGTCCTCTCCTACACCAGGCATGCCTCCGTACCCATCAGAGAACATTTTTTACTCCTTGAATTTCTGGCAGTGACAGCTCTTTGGAGAAGTCTGACCCACTGTTGAACAGAGTACACTGTGTTGGTCTTGTTTAATTGTCATGTTTTGTTACATTTGACTCTATTACAGGACTAAAAGCTTTGAGGACTTTATTCAAAGAGACAACCTAAGGGTCTAGCAAAGCACTTATACATAATAAAGTCCATGGTTTGTTCTCCCAAATTTACCTTTCCTTCACAATTTCTCTTGAACTGGGTCTGTTTATAAGTAAGTGAAACGTTTGAATTACTATATTTAAGATCCACTTCAACTGTAAAATACTCTAACTCAGTGAATAAAGAAAGATACTATTTCTGTTTCGTAAAATCATACCTCATTTCCCAGATAAATACACAGTCTTTACAAAATAATTATTGATTAGTAGTGGTTTCATCTCTAAGTCATGTCCAACTCTTGAGACCCCATGGATTGTAAGCTTACGACATGCATAAATATTCACTGTTTAAAACCCAGAAACTATGAAGAAGAAAGTTGAAGTAGATAATCTTACTGCACAAGGAGTTACAAATCTTTAGTAAGTAGATTGAAAATGTGTATAGCACTTCAGCTTTTTGAATCTAAAAAAAAAAAATCACTTGGTCAAATTCAAATTATGTATAGAGTGTAGCAATTCATAAAAGACAACTTTTCACTAAGGAATATACACAAAACAGTAGCAATTTATTCTCCATGTGTTATGTTGTAATGCATTTTTCTCTACTGCATGGTTGTATTATAAACTGTTGAGTTCATCCCTGTGTGTCGGACATTTGTTTCCAGCTCCTTGCTACTGTTTTCTATAGGATGTAACAAACCACCTTGTTTGCTCTATTTGATGAATTTCTCTTGCTTTTTTGACTAATCCCACTCTTGGATTGGAATTAAGCTGATCAGACGGGGCTCATATTTGTTTCCCCTGGAAAGACTGGCCAGGTCTGTTCTTCCAGCACTGCTGCTGATGTGGCCAATTTCCTAAAACCCTCAGTGATGGTAGGGATTCACCTTGTTTTTAATCCTTACCATGTTGATCATCTGAAAACTTATTTTCCAGATAAATTTTCTTCCGTGAAAATATCTGATTTCCCAGTAAGCATATTTTTACTATTTTGTAGTATTTTTAATGACCTGCACATTCAGATATGCTGTTAGCCCAGTTTTCTTTTGGAGTACTCATTTTTAGAAAATTGATTTAAAGGCATTACATTTGTAATGCTTTATTTTAAATTCTTTGAGAATATTTGGATGAAGTTGGTGATGTGGAGATCACACTCTGGGGTGTATGCAGAGTCCTTGACCTTTTAAGTTATTTCTTAGTAGGCATTAATGTTTCAGCAATCGAAGCCATCTGACCCAAAAAAAAAAGAAAAAAAAAAACCTTTGTACATCTTACCTAAGCAATATGATGGTCAGGGTAAATGAGGGTGAATAATTATGGGCATAATGGGAGTCCTTGAATATAATTGGACTCATAAGTCAAATGAGACAGTTCATAACAGTTTGGCCCAGTATTTCAGTTTTGTCTGTTAAATTATTCATATGAATACTTTTATGAGTTTAGCCATGAATGTTTGATTGGTGTTGATTCATGACATCAGCTATCTTAGCTTCAGTATCTTAGCCCTTTATTTTTTCCATTTATGTACAATTAATGATTATGGGAAGCTGGGGAAAACTCATTTTTCTTAATATAAGGAACACCTTTCTCTGCAGACTTATTGGGGCTGTCTGATGAGTATTTACTATTATTGGTAGTTTAATAAGTGTGGTAATAATAATCCTCACTAAGGGAAAATACTATAAGTCTGTATTTTACAACTGAGGGAAATGGCATTCAGAGAGGTTAGGTAAGTTTCCAGAAGTTACACAGCCTGTTGGCTGAGATTGGATTCAAATCCTAATTTACGTGGATTAAAAGATGAGGCTGTACCCACCCCACAGTGATGGCCAGAGGGCAGAGGGCCATTCTCTGACTCGGGTCCAGCTCCTCCATCACCAGGGAATCCAACACCCACGTAGTCACATCCTCTTTCCATTTTGTAGCATCTGCTGCATAGACAGACCATTTGTGATGTGAACAGGTGTTTACAGTCACGGCCTGCGGTGCATGTGTGTGAGAAGGTGCGTGTATGTGAGAAGATGCACAGTATGGAAGCAGCTGCCGTGGCCAGACATGCACTCAGAGGATGCTCCTTAGAGGCTGGCCCAAGGGGTGTGACTCCCAGTGGACAGTGTCCAGAGGCGTGGCAGAGACCAAGCCCCAGAGTCCACCAGTGACTTCCGGTTTGAATTGAAAGAATGAGGCATTCTGTTCTGGCAGAGAAAGAGCTCCTGAGTCCAAGGTTGTGAACATCGAGCAATTATCTCAGCAATCGTTTTGGAAATCTAGGGGTTTGGCAACCGGCAACATCTCAGTTATTTCAGCTTGAGCTAGATAATTCACATAATTATCCTAATAGATCTGCACGCATAATGCCCAGCATCAGTATTATTCCACACCAGAATCTCCTAAAATGATTGGGAAGGGGGTGTTTTATATTCACATCTGTATTTATGTGAGAAAGGATCATATTTAGCTTAATAATACACCTTTTTCTAGCACTAGAATCTTTCCATCTGCTCATTTAATAAGTGCTTCATGAGTTACGTACGAATCCCCATTGGTTGTGCATTATATCAACCATTCAGAAACCCAGCTGAACATCAGGAGCCTCTGGGAAGTTTTTCTTTTTTTAAATTTCTGAGTCTTTTTATTTTATCAGTCTGAAGATCTGATTCTGTTGGAGGTGGACCTGGGCATCAGCATTCTTCAAAAAGTTCCCCTGGAGAATCTGATACGTAGTTGAAAGTATTAACCGCTGTTTCCACCACACAGTGCCCACCCTTGTTAGAGAATGCTCCTTGTTTTACAGTACAATATTACTTTATATCATAATGTGCATCCTGTCATGGGACCTTCAGTCCAGTAAAGATCTGTAATCCTTCAAGTGGCTGGTAAAGATCTCCATGAGTCAGCATCTATCTTTATTTTATATTCAAGATTTATTTATCTCATGGGAGTATATTTGTTTTACACTACTGTGTCAGTATCTGCTGTACGGCAAAGTGAATCAACCATATGGATACATGGTCACCTCAGAGCACTGAGTAGAGTTCCCTTTGCTGTACAGCAGGTCCTCATTAGTTACCTATTGTATACATAATGGTGTGTATATATCAATCCCAGTCTCCCAAGTCATCCCGCTCCCTGGGCCCCACTTGGTATCCATATATTTGTTCTTTACGTCTGTCTCTATTTCTTTTCTTTTTAGAACAATACTCAGTTTTTGAATTAATTAATTTTTGGCCGCGCTGGGTCTTCACTGCCGTGCACGGGCTCTCCCCAGTTGCAGCGCGTGGACTTCTCAGTGCAGTGGTGTCTCTTGTTGCAGAGCGCAGGCTCTAGGCACACGGGCCTCAGTAGCTGTAGTGTGTGGGCTCTCCAGCTCAGCTTCAGGAGGGGTAGTGCACAGACCTGGTTGCCCTGTTGCAGGTGGAGTCTTCCCTGAGTAGGAGTCGAACCTGTGTCCCCTGCATTGGCAGGTGGATTCTTAACCACTGGACCACTAGGGACGTCCATGTGTCTCTATTTCTTCTTTGCGTATTAATTTTTAAGCTGCACCTCTGCCACTGGCCACATATACTCTGCATCTCACACAGAATATACCATGAGGGTTAGTACGTCATGTTCATCTTTAAACATCCACATTTTCTTTCAGACATCTCCGGAGTCTTAAAGATTCTGCTTCTGCACTTTCCCCTTAAACCTCCCAAGACTGTGTCCTTGGCACCAGCCCTTTCAGCCCCGCCTGAGCTCCGCATGATTGTTTTGTCGTGTTTACCTTGTGTTGGGTTATTCATACTTTTGTCTCAGTCCCTACTTTATGCCTTTTTTTGAGGCCAGAAATCAGACCACCGGAGCCTGCCACGCCCTGGGGCTCACTGAGGACCTGCAGATGAGGGATTTTCCCGACGTGTGTTCCACACCTCCACCCACGTGCCTTTGCACCTCTGTTCTCAGTGCCATTATGAACCATTTATCTTTCAAATGATAGTTTCTGTAGAAATATTTTCTCTGGGACTTTAAGCTTATTCATTGCTTTTTTATTAACTATATAGCAATTTGATGTTTGTATTAATAAGCAGTATGATCAATTTACCATATCTGTTCTTTTTTTTTGTTTTGTTTTTTGGCCATTCTGCATGGCTTGTGGACCTCAGCTCCCCGACCAGGGATTGAACTAAGGCTGCCAGAGGTGCAAGCCCAGAATCCTAACCACTAGGCCACCAGGGATCTCCCCTATCTGTTCTTTCAGAAATCCACATTTCTAGTACCGTGCCTTAGGAGGACTCACTGGGGGCCCATGGGCCTGGCCGGTGGTTTGAGCAGCATCGTCCTCTAGACATAGCTGGAGACAGCAGGCCTTGGGCGCCTCAGTTTGCTCCTGCCTGGCGTCCTCGTTGCTGGACACAGCCGCTGGCATCACTTGTGGGAATGGGGGCAGGTTCACTGTGGGGTGTGGACCCAGATGCCCAGCCTAAGAGGGAGCCTGGTGAAGGACCGAGCTAGGGCGTCAGCTTGCACTACTTCCTGGGTCTGCATTTTGCCCCTCTGTTCACAGAGGCCATTTTCAGATCCGCCATGTCAGGAAGGGTGGCCCGGACTGCTGAGACTGACAGGCTATGAGTGGATGAATTAGAAGCTGGGACCCCCTGCTGCCCCAGAGGTTGCCCCAGGCTCCTCCCCACTTGGGATGTCTTGGATGGGCAGGGGACGCAGGTGCGGGCTTCATGGGGACCTGGGTGGAGGCAAGCATGTGCTGCCTGGATCTAAAACGAGATGTACCAGTGTCAGGGGTAGGGACTCAGGGTGTGGACAGAGGCAAGAAGCCTGGAGATGACGTCTCATTTGGGTGGCACCGTCTCTGCCACCCCCAGCCCTCCGTTGGTGGCTTAGAATTGAAGCTCATATCACAGGCTTTGTTTTAATCTGCAGGAATAAACATGAAGCCTTTCTCCCTGTCCTTTCCCATCTGCCCACCCCCCTTCAGCTGCAGGAACCAAGGGGGGCTACCATGATGTCTGTCCTTGTGTTTGATGTTGTGAGATGCCCTGTGTGTGAAACTTCCCAGGGTGTCCTGACTTAGGGTATACCTGAGACTGTTGGTGCAGGGACTTGCAGGATGAGAGCAGGGTGGGGGCTGTCAGGGATGCCGCAGGAATCCCAGGGACTCAGACCTGCCACATCTTCCTCTCCTTGCAGACCGCACACCTGCTGGCACACCCCTGGTGCGGGGTGGCCCCCTACTCCTGGCACAGACAGCTGCCCTCCTGCGGAAGCGGCTTCTCCATGCTCGCCGGGCCTGGAAGGGCACCGTCTCCGACCTGCTGCTACCCGTGCTCTTCGTGGCCTTGGCCATGGCCTTGTTCATGGTCAGGCCTTTGGCCATCAACTACCCTCCCCTCAAACTGGCCCTGGGTCATTACGACAAGGCAGAAACCTACTTCTTCAGGTAAGAACCTTTCCTTGTTTTCCCCCCTTGTGCTTCCAAATTACATCCGGACAGGTTATGAATAGTGGTAGCTCTGATTCTTGAAGAATTTCAAATATACACAAGTTGTTATCATTTTGGAGGTCTGTGTACTTGAAGGTGAGTGCTGAATAGTTTTTGCTTTTTTGGAGTCTGTCCTGTGATAGATGCTAGGGGCACACGAGGCAGACCTGGTCCAACCTCTGTGTCCCTGGGGGTCCTGCCCACCCCCCACACCCCCCAGGTAGCCGAGTCCCCTCTGTGGAAAGGGCCATGACTTCTGATGTGCAGAGAGTCGGGAACACAGCTGCCCACAGGCCCACAGGACTGGGACGGCTGTTTCTGGTCCAGGATGGTTATGACTTTAGAAGAGTATGTGTGTGCGTGCGTGCTAAGTCACTCAGTCGTGTCCGACTCTTTGCGGTCCCATGGACTGTAGCCCACCAGGTTCCTCTGTCCATGGGATTCTCCAGGCAAGAATACTGGAGTCGGTTGCCATTTGCTTCTCCAGAGGATCTTCCCGACCCAGGGATCAAACCCTCATCTCTTACATCTCCTGCGTTGGCAGGAGGGTTCTTTACTACTAGCGCCACCTGGCAAGCCCTTAGTAGAGTATACGGATTGCATATTTCACACTTCAAGGCTGCTTCGAGACACCGGCCCTCAACTGTGCACGCCCCTCTACAGAGAAATGTCTGGATTTTTCTCTCTAAACAGGATGGGTCCAGGCACTGCTCCAAGTCAGAATAGGTCCTATTTCTGCCAGCATGTTCAGGCCAGTTCGAGTGTTGCCGCCAGATATGTTTATGTAGGAATTTCTCAGAGCTTCGAGGGGTGCTGTTTCACTCACGTGGAGTTGGGGACCCGAGAGGTGTCCCTGGCCCCTGAGACCCTTGTCCTGGGCGGGCTGGCTCTGCCAGATTGCGTTCAGAGCATCGTTGCTGGGCACCCGCCATGGTGTCTTTACACTGAGCGCCAAGACTGGCCCGTCCTCCTTCCGGGAGGCAAAGCCCAGTCCCGTCAGAGTGGAGACCAGGGCTCGGGGCATCTGGCCCCGCCGAGCCTGTGTCTTCATTGGGCTGTGCACGGGGCGGGCAGCCAGGAGGTTGGGTTACTTTGCTTTTGTCAGATGCGAATCTTGATGAAAATACTGAGCTTCATGAGCTCAGCTCTGCGTGCCTGCTGACCTTTATGTCAATTTTGGAATGAGATTTAAACAAATATAGGCCCAAAAGGGAAAGCTGAGAATACACTATTTAGTTTTTTCTATCTCCCATGGTTATTGGTATTTGCCTCCCCCATGGAGTCTGGGTTTGACCAGCAGAAAGCCCTCTCCATTGCCTGCCTGTGTGAAGGATTCTGTGTCTGTTCTGACTAGTCCTTTCCAAGTGGGGTCCTCCTCTCTGGCCATGTACTTTATTTGCCTTCTCTCATTTCTCGTTTATGCTATGCTTTAAATGTGTAAGACGCATGTCTAATAATGCCTTCTCTGGCCAAGTGTTCAGATTTCTGTCACTCTCCTCAGCGGTATAGGAGGAGCTTGTATCCTACTGAGCCTTCCTCAGCAATCAGTGCAAAGAAATAGAGGAAAACAATCAAATGAGAAAGACTAGAGATCTCTTCAAGAAAATTAGAGATCCTAAGGGAATATTTCATGCAAATATGGGCACAATAAAGGAAAGAAATGGTTATGGATCTAACAGAAGCAGAAGATATTAAGAAGAGGTGGCAAGAATACACAGAAGAACTGTACAAAAAAGATCTTCACAACCAAGATAACCACGATGGTGTGATCGCTCACCCAGAGCTAGACATCCTGGAATGTGAAGTCAAGTGGGCCTTAGGAAGCATCACTACGAACAACGCTAGTGGAGGTGATTCAATTCCAGTTGAGCTGTTTCAAATCCTGAAAGATGATGCTGTGAAAGTGCTGCATTCAATATGCCAGTAAATTTGGACAACTCAGCAGTGGCTGCAGGACTGGAAAAGGTCAGTTTTCATTCTAATCCCAAAGAAAGGCAATGCTAAAGAATGCTCAAACTACTGCACAATTGCACTCATCTCACATGCTAGTAAAGTAATGCTCAAAACTCTCCAAGCCAGGCTTCAGCAATACGTGAACCATGAACTTCCAGATGTTCAAGCTGGTTTTAGAAAAGGCAGAGGAACCAGAGATCAAATTGCCAACATCCGTTTGAGCATAGAAGAAGCAAGAGAGTTAAACATCTACTTCTGCTTTATTGACTACATCAAAGCCTTTGACTGTGTGGGTCACAACAAACTGTGGGAAATTCTGAAAGAGATGGGAATACCAGACCACCTGACCTGCCTCTTGAGAAATCTGTATGTGGGTCAAGAAGCATCAGTTAGAATCGGACATGGAACAACAACTGGTTCCAAATTGGGAAAGGAGTGTGTCAAGGCTGTATGTTGTCACCCTGCTTATTTAACTTATATGCAGAGCACATCATGTGAATTGCTAGGCTGGATGAAGCAGTAGCTGGAATCAGGATTGCTGGGTGAAATATATAACCTCAGATACACAGATGAAACCACCCTTATGGCAGAAAGTGAAGAACTAAAGAACCTCTGGATGAAAGTGAAAGAGGAGAGTGAAAAAGCTGGCTTAAAGCTCAACATTTAAAAAACTAACATCATGGCATCTGGTCCCATCACTCTATGGCAGATAGATGGGGAAACAATGGAAACAGTGACAGACTTTATTTTTTTGGGCTCCAAAATCATTTGCAGATGGTGACTGTGGCCATGAAATTAAAAGATGCTTGTTCCTTGAAAGAAAAGCTATGACCAACCTAGACAGCATATTGAAAAGCAGAGACAACTTTGCCAAAAAAGGTCCATCTTGTCAAGGCTATGGTTTTTCTAGTAGTCATGTATGGATGTGAGAGTTAGACTATAAAGAAAGCTGAGTGCTAAAGAATTGATGCTTTTTGTTGGAGAAGACTCTTGAGAGTCCCTTGGACCGCAAGGAGATCAAACCAGTCAATCCTAAAGGAAATCAGTCCTAAATATTCACTGGAAGGACTGATGCTGAAGCTACAATACTTTGGCCACCTGATGCAAAGAACTGACTCCTTGGAAAAGACCCTGATGCTGGGAAAGATTGAGGGTAGGAGAAAAAGGGGACAACAGAGGATGAGATGGTTGGATGGCATCACTGACTTGATGAACCATGAGTCTGAGCAAGCTCTGGAAGTTGGTGATGGACAGGGAGGCCTGGTATGCTGCGGTTCATGGGGTCACAAAGAGTTGGACACAACCGAGTGACTGAACTGTTATATCCATTATAAGCTATAACTATTTAACCCTCTAAGTTATAAGCTATACAACCCTGTAACTATGTTGAGCTTTTGAATTACAAAGTATGTTTTTTGAAGCAAGTACTGTAAGAGACAGGGTAGCCTAAATTTAAAAGTAAATCATGCATGTTCCTGCTAGCCCTACCTACTGCAAACCTGTTGGTGTGTCATCGACCCCTCGTTACATAAAATATTTTCCAATCCAGGCATTTTTACTTTTGGGCTTCCCAGGTGGTGCTAGTGGTAGAGAACTTGCCTCCATTGCAGGAGACACAGGAGACACTGGTTTGATTCCCGGGTCTGGAAGATCCCCTGGAGGAGGAAATGGCAACCCATTCTCCCATTCTTGCCTGGAGAATCCCATGGACAGATGAGCCTGGCAGTGTACAGTCCTTGCACACATGCATGCATTTTTACTTTTATAATGATGAGCTCACACTGTAACACTGTTCATCATTTGCTTTTCTACTTGATAATGCATTTGTGGATCTATTTTTGTACAGTGGTGCCAGTTCCTTGGACTTGCTGTAGAATGTTGCCTGGAGGGGCTGAAATTTATGTCAACAGTCTCTATTTGGGGGCATGTATAGATTTGTTTATTTATTTAGGTAAGTGTTCCTACTATGGACAGTGGTGTAGGAATACTTTGGATTTATGCAACTGTCCATTTTTTCCATTACCATACATTTCTGTCACAAGTTTTTCCAGGATAGCATCAGTAATTTCAGGGAAGATATTACCAAATTATCCCTGGTGGCTCAGTGGTAAAGAATTCACCTTCTGGTGCAGAAAACATGGGTTCAATCCCTGGACTGGGAGGATCCTCTGGAGGAGGATATTGTAATCCACTCCAGTATGCTTGGCTGGAGAATTCCATGGACAGAGGAGCCTGGTAGGCTGCAGTCCATGGGCTTGCAGAATGGGACACAGCTTAGCCACTCAGTCACCCTCACCACCAGCACCAGCCACCACCATCCTTACAAATGTGCACTAACTTACAGTCCCATAACACTTTTGTTTTATTCAACAATATTGATTACACATCTGTGTGTGCATGGTCAGTCTCTTCAGTTTTGTCCAACTCTTTGTGACCCCATGGACTGTAACCCAACTGACTCCTCTGTCCACGGAATTCTGCAGGCAGGAACATTGGAGTGGGTATGCCTTCCTCCAGGGGATCTTCCAAACCTAGGGATCAAACTTATGCCTCCTGCACTGCAGGTGGAAGCCCTATTATGCACCTACTGTATGGCAGATACCATTCTTGGTGGTCACACACATGTGAGTAGAACAGGCTAAAGTCCCCAGGTTTGTGGGAGAGGGGAAGCTTGTTTCTCCCAAGTGTTCTCTATTACTTTTGACTCCGTGACTTGCTACTGTGTTTCTGTTAGGCAGCTGTTAGGTTTCTCTTAAGACTGAATGTTCCCAGTCGCTTTGTGGTTGTTCTGCATTTAACTTTGCATGGTGAATAGATCAAGCATCACATACAATTAATCTCCACTCAGTGTTTTTCCCTCTCCTCTGCCCCATCTTAACCTTTTCTTCTCAAGCAGGTGAGCATTTCTCTTCATTGGGCTCATGGCACTGAAATGCTTCCAGTTGGTTGCCAATACCAATTCAGTTTCTCTGCTGTGTTATTAATTTGGTAATTATGATTTTTTTGTTTGTTTGTGAGCATTTCTTCCAGCTCTCACAGTATTAATCTTTCATAAAAGTAATGCACTCCAAAATTATTTTGAGTCTGAGAGTTAGAGATCTTTTAATATTTTCTTCCATTTCTAAGAGTAAGTCTTTCAAGTGAGAACAAAGATATTTCTCATGTTGCATAAATTATGAAACAGAGGAGCCTACATATTCGGTGCTCATTTTCTCATATTTACAGATGGGGACCCATCAGAGATTGCATATTTCCCTTCTACTTGTCTTTCAGTTCAGTTCAGTTCAGTCGCTCAGTCGTGTCCGACTCTCTGCAACTCCATGAATCGCAGCATGCCAGGTCTCCCTGTCCATCACCAACTCCCGTAGTTCACTTAGACTCACATCCATTGAGTCGGTGATACCATCCAGCCATCTCATCCTGTGTCGTCCCCTTCTCCTCCTGCCCCCAATCCCTCCCAGCATCAGAGTCTTTTCCAATGAGTCACCTCTTCGCATGAGGTGGCCAAAGTACTGGAGTTTCAGCTTTAGCATCATTCCTTCCAAAGAAATCCCAAGGCTGATCTCCTTCAGAATGGACTTGTCTTTAATTTCAGACTAAACAGAAAAGAACAACTTTACAGGTTGTTACTTTTTGTTTTAGTAGAGTAGGAGTGTACCTAAATATGGAGGTGGGGGGAACTAAGATCCTGCGGGAGATCATTAATTTTCCTGGAAACGTTCCTTCCTCGTCTGAATTCTTGTCTTTTACGTTTGCTGTGGGCCAGAGGAGAGCCTCTGCCCACTTCAGTGGGCACAGCTGTGCTGCTGAGGGCTCTCCATAGTCCTCACTGCCTGCTCTGGGTCCCAGATGCCCTAGTGGGGTGACCCCATGTCCTGGTTTGCTAGAGGTGAGGTCTGGCATCGTGGTGCATAAGTTAATCATTCCCTTTCGTGCTCAGAAGTTTGCTCGAAACCCTATGTCTTGGTTTCAGAAAGAAAACCCCGTGTAGGCGTGTGAGTCTCAGTCACTGTTACTTTATTTATTTAGTTTGGTTCAAGGTGTCTATTCATTCAGTGACTTTGTTTTTGTTGTGGTGAAATATGTATGACAAGAAGCGAAACCATGTAAACTGGTTCTAGCTGTGTTGACCTTATATTCATTGAGTGTCTGTGCTCTTTGGGTTTCTCTGGCTGCTGGGGCCCTGGGGCCGTGTTTGTTCTGAGATGCTTGGGTGGTGCAGAGGGGCCCAAGCTGTGGCGGTTTCCTCCTCTGCTTCCTCCACACTCCCTGGCTCAGGAGGAGGAAGGTGTCTGCCCTCTCATTCAGCTTTTCCTCTCCTCTTTGGGGCCAAGAGACCAGGGAGGTTGTGGTCAGCAGGTCTCTGAGGGCCATCCTCTGGAGGACTGGCCCATTCTCTTCCTTGCCCCGGGTGCTTTGCAGCTACTCTTCAAATGCCATCCCTGTGCCACCTGGCCCTGAGATTGCTCTGCCTGAGGAAGTGCCCACGAAGCCCAGCATCCCCTGGAGCCGATGCCTGTCCGATCCAGGGCTGGCTCGGGGCAGCGGGGCACTGGACAGCAAGCAGGGTGGGGAGAGTCACGTGCAGGTCGCTTCCTCCCAGAAGCCCCACATTTCTTGATTTGGTTTGATTGCCAGGAGCTATACCTGGGGACTCTTGTTAACAACACAAAGACCTTTGGGATGATGTGTAGTAATCCACATTAGCTCAAACAAGCCCCTGGGCCATGCTGCTGCACGTGAAGTTTTGAGATGTGCTGACATGGAGAGGAAGCAGTGCCCATGTAGGAGATGCCTCAGGAGTCCCAATCTAGCGCTATTTCCAATTCCTGCAGTCTAGTAAGGACAGGCTTCTCATGCTTCCAGCAGTGCTCTAAATACAGCTAAGAGTTTGAAGAGAACCAAAAAAGGAGTTAAAGAACAGGCCACGGGCTTGATCCCTGGGTAGGGAAGATTCGCTGAAGAAGGGCATGGCAACCTACTCCAATATTCTTGCCTGGAGAATGCCATGGTCAGAGGAATCTGGTGGGCTACAGCCCATAGGGTCGCAAAGAGTTGAACACGACTGAACCGACTTAGCATGCATGCATGCACAAAGAACAAGCATTTGAATTTTATGGCAACATGGATAATGTAAAGCTAGTTTTTTTTTTTAAGTGACCTTTAGACCTAAACAAAAAAGTGGTAAAAGTAAGCCATAACTTTGAAACTTGCTTTCAATAATTATCCCTAGTAAACAACTTCGTGGATCAATATTTTTTTTCAGGAAAAAAATTTCAAACTTTCATATTTGTTCTTGGATTAATGGGTCAAAAGAGTGCAATTCAGAGTATTTCCACAGATGCCACAAATAATGTTTTCATTTTACGAGCCACATTTCCTTGGAAAATATGTCCCTTTCCTTCTAAAAGTGTTTTCTCATTTGTCAGAAACTTGAAGACTATTTATACAGAGGTCACACTGCCTACTTATGAGATGTAGCTTTGCCGTAAATTTCAGTATCTTTCATCACTGCAGAGTTCTGGCCATGGCTGTAGGGAATCAGATTAGGCCAGCTGTAAACCACCTGGATATTTTAAACTCATGGTTATATTTCATGCAGTGGGGAAGGTGGCATTTTCCTGTAAATAATTATTCGTTTTGGTTTTGGATGCTGTAGCAGTATTTGCATTCCATCTTAGGTCTGAAAGTAAAGTTGTCCTCAGCAGAAATATATGACTTATTTGGTGTAATGAGTTGTTATTTCTTTTCCATTAAAACTGGTCCTTTCTCAAAGGTAAGAGGTCCAGCAAGATCCAGTTGAGAGAAGTAAGATAACTGGGTGGAGATGAAGGATTAGGTCAATGATTTCAGCATATCAGCAAGATCACAATTTGTTCACAGATGGCTCAGATATAAAGAATCTGCCTGCAAGGCTGGAGACCCGGGTTCAATCCCTGGGTGGGGAATATCCCCTGGAGGAGGAAATGGCAACCCACTCCAGTGTTCTTGCCTGGAGAATCCCATGGACAGAGGAGCCTGGCAGGCTACAGTCCATGGGGTTGCAAGGAGTCAGACATGACTGAATGACAACACGCACGTGCATGGTTGTGATTAATCGTAGTACGACCCACTGCTAATCAGCCTAATTGAGGCAGGTTTGAAATACTGTTTCCTCTGCATTTTCTCAAGTCAAGATGTTTTGTAAAACTGATGTATAAAATTTACAGTTAAGTTTGTTTCCACATCTCCGCCAGACTAGAAGAATAGTGTGTCTTATCTTTGATGGTGTCTTCAATAAGGAGATTCCATCCATGGCTTGGTTCCCATGGATGCTGCTTGAAATGTTAATTAACTTCTGAGATTCATGCCAGTAAAATAGAGACTATAATTCATTGTGTACTTAAAGCATACCTAGAGCTTCTTATTGGAGAAGGCAATGGCACCCCACTCCAGTACTCTTGCCTGGGAAATCCCATGGACAGAGGAGCCTGGTGGGCTGCTGTCTTTGGGGTCGCACAGAGTCAGACACGACTGACGTGACTTAGCAGTAGCAGCAGCAGAGCTTCTTATCAAGAAAATACTCAGTATAGTTTACATATTCATGTCTGACTCTTTGTGACTCTATGGACTGCAGCCTGCCAAGCTCCTGTCTATGGGATTCTCCAGGCAAGAATACTGGAATGGGATGCCATTTCCTCTTCCAGCAGATCTTCCCCACCCAGGGATCCAACCCACATCTCCTGTGCTCCTGCATTGACAGATTCTTTACCATTACCACCACCCAGAAAGCCTGTATAGAAACATTCAGTCGTGTCTGACTCTTTGAGACTCCATGGACTATACAGTCCATGGCATTCTCTAGGCCAGAATACTGGAGTGGGTGGCCTTTCCCTTCTTCAGGGCATCTTCCCAACCCAAGGATCAAACTTAGGTCTCCTGCATTGCAGGCAGATTCTTTACAGCTGAGCCACAAGGGAAGATCAAGAATACTGGAGTGGGTAGCCTATCCCTTCTCCAGCAGATCTTCCCAATCTAGGAGTTTAACCGGGAACTTCTGCATTGCAGGCAGATTCTTTACCAACTGAGCTATCAGAGAAGCCTGTAGAGGAACACACAGAAGACCAAATATAAGAAGTTTTGTCACTGGGCTGTGTAGTAGAGCAAATGTTCATAGCAAACCAGAGCTCCAGCATTAAGAGAATAGTTTTATAACTTTAATATGTTAACATGATGTAATATTATGCAGCCTTTCAAGTTAATTTTTTAAAAACATGCAGAAATGCTAGAGTTAGTAATATTTTAAGTGAAAAGATGAGACAAATGATGCACTCGAGTACAAATATATAAAAATGGGTTTATCTGTGGTGGCAAAACTGTGCTTTTACGATGCCTCTTCATCCTGGTTGACTTCACCATAAACAAGGTGAATGATGAGCTCTAACTGCTGCGCTGGGAACACGTGCCTGACCTGGTGGGCCTGGGGCTGGCTCTGAGGCAGAACATCCTGAGAACTCCCGGCTGAGTACTGACCTCCCCCATTGTCCTTTGTCTCCCGATGAGCAGCAGTGAGAACGATGGCCTGGAGCTCACCCGGGTGCTTTTGCGGAAGTTTGGGGATCAGGATCCGCCCTGTGCTGACTTATACCCAGACCTGTAAGTACCTGACACCCTTTGCAGAAGAGCAGGCTTGAGCTGGCGACGCATAGGCTGGCAGGATCTCCTGGCACCTGTTCTCACTACAGGGAGAGCAGTAGCCAGATGAGAGGGCGAGGACTGAGCATGCCTGATGCTGGCTGTTGATAAGATGACCTAAGAGAAACTCCATCACTCTCCTTTCCCTTCCTTGGTAAATACAGGCTTTGTATCATTGCAAAATCAATTAGTAAAATCAATATTGAATAGCATTCAGTTAACTTACTAAAACCTCCAAAGAATAAACCTGTAAAAAGAATAAAGTAACAAATATGAAATAGATATTATTAATATTTATTATTTACTTTTTAGGGTAAACTTGTACCTATGAAAAGATTAATTGTGTTTTTTTTTTTTTTTAACTAAAGAGAGTTAAAAAGTCAGTAACATCAGTGTGGGGGTGAATTACTTTGAAAACTTTTTTCCTAAGATTTGAAAATGATGTTAATAGTATAGAGATGAGACCTTGATAAAGCGTGCCTTTCTTCATAAACAGTCTTCTCTCTTACTTTGCTTGACTGTTATTTATTGAGGATCGTGCTGTTGTAGGAATCAGGATTGATGGAGGACTCAGGAATTTACAAATGGGGAAGTGATAAAAAAAACCATAATGATGTATTAAGTACCGAAGTGTATGTTTTTCAGTAATAAATACTAAAATCCAGACAATAATGCCGTATCGGTGCGTGTTCTCCTAATTTGTGATGACTCGTCTTGTGCATTATTGATGTTGGTAATGAACACGAGACTGAATACCTATTACTGGTCTCAGTGAGGAAGAATTAATAGAAAGTTAATCACGTTGTTTCACTTTAGTCTTCTCTTGAAAAAGGAAGTAATTAATTTAACTAAATAAAAGCTTCCATGGTGATGCTTTTATTTCCCTTCCGTCTAAAGAAACATGCAGGATGTAAAAACTGTCTACCTTTGAGAAATTGAAATATAATCTGGGGCCCTGCAGGGTTTAGTCTGGGCCCAACCTGGCAACAAAGAAGAAAGAACAGTTGGCAGAAAAGAAAAAGATATTTATCTGGCCTTTCTAGAGGAGGGAAAAGGTAGAATCAGTGCTAAGACAGGAGACCATGTTCCAAATTCTGTTCAGACGTCAGTTTTACCCTCACGAACTGTTGCCAGGAGTCGGTGGCCCCCAGGCCCTCCTGCCTGACCCCGTGCCCCCGAGCTCTGCCCCTGCCCCACAGCCTGCAGATGCTCACTCTTCCCTCCTCAGCCTTTCCTCCGACTTCCTGGGTCTGCTTCTTCTTCTTGTCCCTTAACTCCCTCCTAACTGTTAACCATTTCTGTGCTTTTCCTTGGTCAGCATGACCAAAAGCTGGAGGAGGGTGCTATACAAGGAGGCGCTTTGCATACTTACATCAGTAATAATTTCTGTCCACGTCTCACAGTTAAGTCTTATTTACCGAAATCTCAGGTTGAAACAAAAGGTTTTATTTAAAACAAATAATTTTCCTTCTATAAATGTAAAACAGTATTGAATTCAGTGTCTACATTTTCCATTGTGGGCAGACTTTAGCCATCATTTGATTATGAATTAGCAGACACATTTTAAGACAGTAGACGAGATTCTGTGTATTGACTGTTTTTCTGCTCAGACTCTGAGCTTCTGCTGAGGGAGCATATTGAACCCCCAACTTTACCTCTTCTCAGGCAGGAAAGTGAAGAAAGTGATAGTCGTTCAGTCGTGTCCAACTGTTTGTGACCCCATGGACTGCAGCTCACCAGGCTCGTCTGTCCATGGAATATTGGAGAGTGTTGCCAGTCCCTTCTCCAGGGGATCTTCCCAACTCAGGGATTGAACCCAGGGCTCCTGAATTGCAAGCAGATTCTTTACCATCCAGGCTGCAGAGGACCTGGGGCAATGGAAGGTGAGGTCAGGAATCTAAAGCACACCCAGAATGCACGTATCGAGCACCCAGGAAAACTGGGGGAGACTCAGATTCTGGGTGGGGCCACAAGAGCCTACATCCCAGCTCTGCTGAAGACACTCTTGAGTGATGTGGGCGTGACTCACCTCTCTCTGCTCTTTTAGCATCACTGTGCTCCCACGTCTCGCAAGAGAGCAAGTGTCACCTCAGACCACAGGGTGTCCCTGTGCCGAGACTTTTGTTCCTTCAGGCAAGTTTGTGTCAGAACCTTCCCTCTTGAGAGTAGGTCCTGAGAACCTCTCTCTGGCACTGAGATGCAAAGTGCACATCTGAATGTTGAAAACTGCAGGCAGGCGGGCCTGCGTCAAGGAGACCCACTCAGTCCAGCCTCACCAGATGCGACAGACAGAGGGACCATGTCAGACACCCCCTTGGGATGACATCACTGCTCATGTGTCCTGTGAAGCCTGGCTGGTGTTCCACACACAACCCTGGGGTCCTGATGTTGGAGGGGTGCGAATAAGTCTGATCCTACATCTCCCATCTCCTGTGCCCTCTGCGAGCACAGCTTCCCAGGACTTCCTGGAGGCTGGGAGGCTCCCACATCTAGAACCTGCTAAATGCTGTTGCTGGTCCCTGTGCAGCAAGGTGCATCTCTTTACTCTCTAAACCGGAAGCTAAGAGAAAAACCAGTGGAGGATTTGGAAGAGACAACGAGACATTTTGAAGAAATGCATTATGTTGTAAATACTTGCTAACAGTCATCAAAGACCAGCAGTGGAAGCAAGGAAGGCTGCAAACTTCAGGAATGTAAACGGAGTCATTTTTTTCCAAGTGATTATCAGATACAGCAAGCAGTCTGATTAAGCACATCACTGCCTTGGCTACTGTCTTCCTGTCACTTTCAAGGCTCAAAACAGGAGTCTCCATAGGTTGGTTGACCGAGAAAGTCACACCAGGGAAGCCTTGAAGTGATTTTTGATATTTCAGAAATTTACATGGAAATTATATTTTGCTGACCTAGTTAATAGAAATGGCAGATTTCCTTTCATTGGCCTGGACGTTTTTCACCTTAATGTTCTAACACTAGAGCCACACCGCCTGGAGCAAAGAGCGAGGGCTTGGAGCACGTGAGACTGTCTTCCAAAGGGTGATGTCGTGTGAACCCCTGACCTCTGAGAACCCCAACCCTTCTTCCCAGAAGTGAGGTTGCAGATGTTTGTGGTGAAAACATCTAGCCAGGTGCCTGTAGTTCAGTGAAGGTTAATTTCCTCCTTTCTCTCCCAGTTTGTGAGTAAATAACAATTATTAGTACTAAAGCAGATTTCAGTTTGTAAACATTGCTGAAAAAAAAATCAAAACAAGAGGACTAACAAGGAGAACAGTGACAGGGAGCTTTGGAATACAGAGATTCTGAAACTCTGCAGTAAGTTGGTTTCATAGCAATTTCTGAGGCACCACCGTTCTTCATGACAGAAATTTAATACTAGTCGCTTTTCTTTAAATGATGATCAGTTATGATGTCACATGATGAAAAGGAGTTAGCAACTTCCTGTGTTTAGGAGTTGCTGTGCTGAGGGTACCTGGTTTGGCCACCAGGAGTCCTGGGGTCCATGACAGCCCACCGGGAGCCTTAGTGGCAGATTCAGTGCATGAACAGAGAGCATCATTTAATATAATGGAAATAATGTGATTGTAATAAAGCATTGTCATCAGATTAACAGCTCAAGCTGTGAAAACAAATGTGAGCACTCTGCCTTCTGCATCACGGGGAGATGATGCTCTTGTGAGCCGTTGCTCCGGTCTGGGGGATGCTGTCATGGAGATGCAGCAGCTCTGTGATCTGAGTATCATCCTACCTTCTCCTTCGTTTTGTCAGGGAGAATTCTTCCTGCTGGCACACCGACCCCTCCTCTCACTGGGGAGTCCAAGAGTCCTGTGGCTGCCTGGTAGGTTACCTCAGTGTTTTTGATTTTTTAAAAGCCTAAACCTCAAGGAACAGAAGTGAGTTCACCTATTCTCCCAATTCACCCAACCCTCCCCTTCCCCTGCCTCCCCTTCCACGTGTCCATTCTGTACATCTGCGTCTCTATTCCTGCCCAGAAGATAAGTTCATCTGGACCATTTCTCTAGATTCCATATATATGCATTAATATATGATATTTGCTTTTCTGTCTCTGACCTACTTCACTCTGTATGGCGGACTCTAGGTCCATCCACATCTCTGCAGAAGTCCGACTCTGTTCCTTTTTATGGCTGACACTACTGTGTGTATATATACATATGTGTGTGTATACACACACACACGCACACATATCTTCCTTCTCCGTCCATCTTTTGACATTTAAATTGCTTCCCTTTGTGCTCTGTGATGAGCCAGGTGGGTGGGATGAGGGGAATGGTGGCAGGGGTGGGGGAGGTCCACGAGAGTGGGAATACACATATAGCTGATTCCCTTCCTTGTTCAGCAGAGACTAACACAGTATTGTAAGGGATTTATATTCCAATTAAAAAAAATGAGTTCACGCCCATCTGAAAAATCTTTGTTTTTGGTAACTACATGAACTTTCAGACTAAATGAGTCTTAGGTTTCCTTGATTGGGTGCTTCTTGGAAAGGTGTCATGACGTGGTTTCCAGGGTGACCCTCCCATTCATTTTCCACTGGTCGCAAATCAGCGACAGTCCAACAGCGGACCTAGAATGCACTTCAGGGGGGAAATTTCCCAGAATTTCAAGGCAGGGTGACCTCAGGTTTCTTGTATTTTTATTTGAGTTTTGAAAGCTGGATGTTAAAAACTAAGATATCACATGGCTCTTCTAACTATGGCTGAGCAATACAAAGGCACACAGAAGTGGGTTACCCCTGTTACAGTGAGAGGCACGCTGTCCAGTCTGTTGAGAAGAATGGAATGAAATTTATGTGGAAAACTGGTTGGAACTCATCTCAAAGGAAATCTCAAGAGGCAGTTAGTAAAGGGCACAGGTGTATTGGCTAAAATCAAGAAACAGATATGGCGATCCTAATTTATAGGAAAAAAATAAGACAAACAAAAATCTTAATTTAAATTGAGTTTTAAGAAAATGACCATGTGAGCATGTTTATAAGTCTTTTCTGTTTAGTGGTCCACAGGGTGTGTGTTAGTTGCTGAGTTGGTTCTGACTCTGCGACCTTATGGATGGTAGCCTCTGTCCATGGAATTCTTCAGGCAAGAATACTGGAGTGGGTTGCCAGTCCCTTCTTCAGGGGATCTTCCCAACCCAGGGATTGAACCCATGTCTCTGCATTGCAGGCAGATTCTTTACCGTCTGAGCCACCAGGGAAGCCCTCCTAATAGTGTAGTGACTTTTGAAAGGCTTCCTTTCGATGAACCCGGTCTCCTTTCTTCTCTTAGAGTGAATGTCTGCACTCAGGTGAGGCAGTCACACAGCACCGTGGATGTAGGTAGGGCCCACCAGAGACCGCTGATGGATGCCGCATGCCACCCTTACGGCCTGGGCCATTGGTGATGCTATTTGCTGCTCCTTTGTGGTGACCAGCTGCTCTGCTCAAGTTCTTTATGGACCCAGTGATTGGTTTCTTCCCCATCTTGTTTATTCCATTAACTCAGGAACCCTGTAAGTTTTCACTCCATGCTCTGATTCTTTGGCCTTGATTCACTCATTCTGTTAGACTGGTACTTTTTATTATAAGCTGCCTGAAATTTATTGGAATTAGATTGGGTGTCAGTATCAGACAAATGAATGAACAAGTACCAGAATGGTTGATGTTGAATTCGCTTGAATTCACATGAACTGTGAGATCTCAGATATATGTGTGCAAGGAGAAAAGGATTTCCTGTGAAAAAGCTCCATAGCCAAGGGAGCTTCAGAAATGTCAGAGAAAGCCCCATGTAACGGGTCTCTTTGCCATAGCTCCTGCAAGATGCTCAAATCACAAGGAGTGGGAAAGAGGCAGCTTTTAATTTATCTGACTAAAGAATCCTTGTTTTTGTATGTGTGTGTGTGGTGCCTAGGTGCCTTGGCAGAATCTTCTGGAAATGCTAGTCTACTTGTTAGGAGCCAGAGGCCCTCAGGAGAGAGGGAGTCAGGTGGTCCCTGCTGGGCAAATATTTCCAGGTTCCAGGCCTCTGAGTGGCTGCAGAAGAGGAGTTTGGTCTCTGTTTCAGGCATTTAGGGAAGAAACAGTCTTTTGAATTTTCTCGGTTATTGTCCTCTGACTCTCTTGGTGGTTCATCAAATGCAAGATGACCCCAGTGAAAACATATTTTCCCTTTTGAGTTCTTACCTATCTGCCCAACTTATATAGAGGAAAGGATTGAAAGTCCCCCAGTGTAACTAGGGGCAAAGGTTGCAGTGGAATTCTGGTATAATTCTCAAATGTAGGTGACTCTCTTAAGAGAGACATGAGGAATCAGAACATATAAAAGGCCATCGATGAGTCACTGAAAAAGTGAGAGCTGGGAAGAGTCACATTTGCTTTACTTAAGTGGTATCGGGGAACCTGCATGTGCGTGTGAACGAGCTTCTACTTCCCATCTTTGGAAATGATTGCAGAAGTGCCCCAATGCGAGCACCAGGGCTCCCTACCTGACCAACCGCCTGGGCCACCGGCTTCTCAACCTCTCTGGCCTCCCCCTGGAGGAGTATTTGCTGGCGCCGATGGAAAAACCGAGGTGGGTTTGAAACCTCTGCTGTATCTTTCCTGTTCTCAGAGTTACTTAGGAAATCTGATCGTTTCAAATGCTGATGTTCTTCAATGCTCAGAAGTCTCCTGGTAACCTTGATACTCATAAAAATTCTGAAGCCGTGCTGCAGAACTTAATCAGATTCCTCCTGCTGACTTTCACTCCGGCCCCGGAGGGAGTGGGGGAGTCATGTTCATGGAGTGTCACCTAGGGGAGCCAGAAGCAGCTTGACTGCTTTAGAGGATAAGCCCTGAGACGTTCACAGCATAATGAGGGAAGCTCTCCATGGTATCCTAACGTCCCTCTTAAGAGATTTTGAGGAAAGCTTTTGTTCTGTGCTGCATTTCCTTGAGCTTGAGAGGGGGAATCTAGATGAGAGGATAGGGATGAGCTGCTCATTGCTTTAAATTACAATCATACTCACTATTCCATCAAATGTCCTGAGACCCACCCCCCAACACAAAAGCATCATTGTATGGGGTGTCTGCGATGCCTAGAACATCCTCCCACCCCACCCCCAGGCCCTTTTTCCTTCTGATGCTTCCCGGACCATCTCTGGCCCCTGCTGCCCTCCCGTTGTGCCTTTAAACACATCCAGGAATCTCTGATTTTTGAAGGTGGGCGCTTGTGTGCCTAGGACTTAGAATAGTATCTGGTATACAAAAGGCACTCAATCAATGAATGCTTGAGTCTCTGAAATGAATGATTGAGTTAAATTGAGCTGAGTAGGAATCTATCCTTATTCTTTTGCCCCAAATTTCTGCTCAAAATCCAGGCACAACGGTGGGAATTTGTTGTTTTAATCTCCTTTTATCCAGAGACTGGAAAACAAAGTTTAGTATGTGTTTTTATTTCTAATGTCCAATATTTTTAGAAGCTTCATAAGTGCTAAATATACTATATAACCCAAGGGATATGGAGAGAAAATTCACCCCACATCCCTGGAGAAACTCACAGAGCTGTGTAAGAGATGAACTGGCAAAAAAGACAGTTAAGGTCCAGCATAGCAATCAACACAAGAAATGGAAATTAAGGTGTTGTGAGAACCCCAAAGAGAAGGCGATTCACCCCAGTCGAGGTAGCCAGGGATGCCTTCCTGCAGGACGCAGTGTGTGCACAGAGAGTGAGAGAAGCGAGAGGAAGAAAACTGTTCAAAGCAGGCTGACTCAGGAGCAGAGCAAACCAAAGGGGACTGAAAGCTGATTTTAGGGGAGATGGCCATTAATGAGAACACCAGCAGGGCAGGCGAGCACAGCAAAGCCCTGCACGGGGCGTGTGTCCTCACACCTCGGGGAGTGCTGAGAGGCTCTACTCTAACGTGGGTGAGGAGTGGGTGATCTCATCCATCCCTGCTAAATAAGCAGCGCCTTCCTTGGATACCTGCCTGGGGCCAGGCCGCATCCCGCAGCAGGCTGACCCCGGGGGGCTGCGACCCAGAGCCTGGAAGTTCCGCAGCCACTGTTTTATGGCTTCCGGTGTGGTGGGTGGGAGACACCCTCTGTTAGGAGGTGTCTGCCTGGTGCTGCCTGGCGAAAGCTCTGACCTCTTGTTTACTTCCCCAGGCTCGGAGGATGGTCTTTTGGAGTACAAATCCCCAATCAAGTTCAAGACACGAATTCAAATATGTCAAAACCCCAAAATCTGGCAAAGGTACAGTCTTTCCTTTTTTCCTTTTTTTCTTGTTTTAGAAAGCATTCAGGGAAACTTGCTTTGTAAATATCTTTGTGGGTATAGGCAAAATCAAACCAAATACCAGTGTTTGTTGCCCTGAAACATAGCCAGTTGTATGTGAGCTTTCTCTTGAAAGAGAAAATGAGTCGTTTCCTTTAGACTATCTAGAAATATATGAAATAGGTCACTGTTTTTTGTAAAGATGAGAATTCACTTGATAGACCTAAAGCAAATAAGGAAAGTAATCTGCTTTTAAAGACGCTTATCATCAGGGTAGGGCTTTCCAGGTGTCACAAGTGGTGAAGAATCTGCCTGTCAGTGCAGGAGACAGAAGACATGCAGGTTTTATCCCTGGGTTGGGAAGATCCCTTGGAGGAGGGCATGGCAACCCACAGCAGTATTCTTGCTTGGAGAATCCCACTGACAGAGGAGCCTGGAGGGCTACAGTTCATAGGGTTGCAAAAAGTCAGACATGACTGAAGGGACTTAGCCACAGCAGCAGCAGCAGCATCAGGATGACAGTGATCTTGATACATGTATTTATTGACCAAAAAGTTCATTCGAGTTTTTCCTGTAACATTCTGAACCAACTTTTGGGTCAACCCAATAAATTCCTTTTCTTCCTGATGACTGGATGGACCCAGAGTGGTGAGCACCCCTCCCAGGGGTTGGATTTTTAAGCCCTCCAGGTCTGGCCCTATGAATGAGGAAAATCCCTTTGGCATTACCAAGAGTGGCCAGGAAAGACCCCCTTACACCAGTACCACCCTTACCCCCTTAGCCACCAAGGAACTCAGAGGCAGGTAATCAGGACAGGTTTCCCTAAGGAAAGAGCTTGGTACAACCTTAAGATGGGAAAGATTTGAAGCTCGCAGCCTCAGTAATTGGGGAAATAGTTTGGTTTTGGTCCTGATTTTGAGAGAAATTGGGAAAGAGTAAGTCATGGGAGTGATGTGTGTGTGTGTGTTAGTTGCTCAGTCGTGTCCATCTCTTTGCGACCCCATGGACTGTAGTTCTCCAGGCTCCGCTGTCCATGGGATTCTCCAGGCAAGAATACTGGAGCAGGTTACCTACTCCAGGGGATTTTCCTGTCCCAGGGATCAAACCCATGTCTCTCGAGTCTCCTGCATCGGCAGCTGGATTCTTTACCACTGAGCCACCTGGGAGTGATATCTGCTTGTACACCTGTCATATCATCGATGAAATGTTTGCCTTGTCGTGGGGCCTTTCGTGGTTCATTGTGACTTGGAAAAGCTTTTCAGGATCCAGGCTTATGCCCGTTGAAGGATTATTCAGTGAAATAAGGTGCTTTACAGGTTTTTAACAATGTAATCCCTGGTGAAAATGTTAACATTCATACTTCACAATCTAATCACAAAGAAAAGTTTTAACAGTCGTATTTCACAATGTAATCCCTGATGAAAAGTTCTGGTCCCTGTGTAGACTGTTCAGACATCCCTCATTTCAGCTGAGGTTTGTTCAAATCTCTCTCACGCTGCAGGCCACACACAGGGAAAGATTTATAGCTTAAGATGAAAAGATCAAGATTCATAGCTTGATAGAAAAATAATCTAAAATACCTTTGCTGGCTTTTTGAACACATGATGTGACTGTTATTAATACACCCAGTTTGTAGGAGGAATCTGCCCATTTCCTCCGAGAACATTTTTTAAGTTTCTAATCTGTGTGAATACCAAGCCTCCTGCTGACAGTGGAACATCCTGTCTGTGCTTCTAGGGTCTGGGGCAAGGCAGCCAAGGCTCTCCTGTGTCTCTGCTCCCGTGACAAGGGCTCAGCATCCTGTGTCTCCCTGACACCTGCTCTTTTTCCTCTTTGTTTGTCTTCTGTATCGACATGTTTGAGCAGTGACTTCTGCAGCTTCTGATGTTTGACATGGACTTTGCCATACTCAGGTGTGCAAGTATCCAGCCCTTTGGGGAGAGAGCCTCTTTTCAGGGAGCTCAATGATCGTGAGTCCGTATTGGACTCTAAAGGGCATCTGGTGTCTCAAATTCCTATAGCATTGTTGGTGGTTGATGTCATGTCAAATTATTACATTAACCTCTTGGTAATTAACCACCAGCCTTTTACTTTGGCCTTTGGGGTACATTCATAAGACCACAGAGTTTACGATTTTCGCAGTCTTTTTGAGGAGAAAATGGGAAATTTGCATATGAATAGGCTTAATACTTAAAATTCATCGTATTTTAGAATATCTCTCACAGAACCTTTATGAATGATTTCATTCACATCTTGAGTGTTCAGCTGGTTTAGTTAAACACCCTCTAGAACATATTTTGTTGTTGTTCAATTGCAAAGTTCTGTCCAATTCTTTGTGACCCCATGGACAGAGGGAGCCTGAAGGGCTACAGTACATGGGATTTCCCGGGCAAGAATAGTAGAGTTGGTTGTCATTTCCTTCTCCATGGGATCTTCCGATCCAGCAATAAAACCCGCATCTCCTGCATTGGCAGGTGGATTCTTTACCTCTTAGCCACCAGGGAGACCCTCTAGAATGTATACACTTCAGTTAAAAAAGTTAAACACACTCCCCTCTTGTTTGGCGTTCATTCTGTTTTGTTCTTGTGTATACTTTTATGCATTTGAATATCCATCCAGAGATTTTTTTTTTTTCCTTATAGTAACTTAGTTGCCTCTCTGAGGAACTGTTCCTGGGGATCCTGACATGAAAGGTCTGTTTTGAGGTGTCATGATGTGTTCCTAAAAGGAGGTTAACTTCCTCCTTCAGCTGTTGGATTTATTGATCCTGTCTTAGAGACCAGCAGGGAAGGAAGTCCCACAACTTATTTAAGATCATCATGAAGCATCTATCACTTACTTAAAAGAATTTATAAAATTTCTCCCAAGCAAAAGCCAGTTTGTAGTAGAACCAAAATGATGTTCAAATTGTTCCTTGGAACTCTGTATATTGTCATCTGTCCTGAAAGTGATGCCAGGGTCGTCAGGACCATCAGCAGCTGGCCGTCATGGAGCTGGGCGGGGCTTTTAGGGGCTGTGCTCTGCACAGAATGCCGAGTCTCCCTCTGGTTGGGGAGACTCCCTGACTGGATCCCACCCGGTCCCCTGGCACTGTCCCCATGGCCGTGTTCTCAGTGCCTATACTCAGGCTAATGGAGCAGCTCCTCACTGGCCCCCTGCCTGCAGAGAGCAGGGCTGGAGCCCTCAGGGGCCAGCATGGCAGCACCCCCTGCCCTCTGACCTGGCCCCGTTGATGAACCCTGGCGTCTCCTCATCTCACTGAGGTCTTCAGGCCGCATTATGGCTCCTATTAGGACAGGTTTCACCCTCTATGGTTAACGAGCATTTTGGGATGTCAGGGTCCTCAGGGTTATACCCTTTAGGTCCCTGGAAGCCCCTCTGTCGCCTGAGAGGGTCATTGGACACCACCCCTCCCTCAGCAAGCATCACCAAGTTTCATGGCCACTCCTGTGACTTAGTGTTGATCATGAGGCATCCCTCTTGACCTTTGGCCTAGAGACTGTGTCCCTGAGTGGAAAGGTTTGTCAGCTGCTGATCTCAACTGGGATGATGGTGGGGACCCAGTCCTGGTGGTTGCCTGGGGCACCGTGGTGACAGCAGAGGCACAGGGGCTGAGCCCAGGTCGGAGACCCACAGCCATGGCTAGAGGAGAAACGGAGCATGAACTCGACCCAACACAGAAGCTGAAGCCGATGGGGAGGGGTGGGCGAGATGCCCAGGCTCTGGGGTACCCCACCTCCACCATAGCTATCCCACTTTGGTTTCTGTGTTTTTGTACACTGTATTTTTTTTAATACAGTCCCTATACAGTAAATCCTTGTTGCTGTTTTATTTTAATCAATCACTTAATTTTTAAAGATGAAAAAAAATTTTTTACCAAACCATGAGGCAGGTGGGATCCTAGTTCTCCAACCAAGGATCGAACCCAAGGCCCCACACTGGATGTGCGGTGTCTTGGCCACTGGACCACTATGGAATTTCCGTGTACAGCGTCATTTCTAAGCTGAGAAAAATGTCACCCTGCTTCTAAAACAAAATTTCAAACAAACTAATTTGAAGGCCCCATGTCTAGAGCAGAGAACACCCCTGGCTTTCATGTTTTTCTCCTCCAGTTAAGCAGTTAATGGAGCCAAGAGGGTGGTGGGGGGAGCAGGCCGTGGACTGTGGTTCCCGTCCACAGCAGACGTTTTATACTGTATGTCCTTTAACTTTAGCAGTCTTGCATTTTGCGTCATTGTATCCAGACACATAGCTAGTCCCTGTATGTTAGCACATCTGCAGGTGTGTGTGTGTTTGAGGGTGGGGGTGGTGAGAGGTTGACTGGGGGCATCCTGCAGGGCCTGGGTTCACTGTGTTGGCTATAGAACGGGGGCAGATACCCTCTGGTAAGTGATCTCAGTCCAGGGCAGGGCAGGCTGCCCTGTGAAGGGAACCCATGCTTTCCCCCACTTTTCAGAATCCTGTGTCTGAATTACACCCATTTGTGAGTCTGTGGATTTTTGTGTTACCAGTCTCAGATCCACTTGAGCACAACTGAGGGCATCAGCAGGTTGTCCTGGGTCTGTGGATAGTTGGTCTTGAGCAGAATTTCTTCCTTCTTGGAGTTGGAAGGAGTGACTGCTAAGGGTTTCCCTGAACCTAAGAAACTATTTGAAGATGGGAGTGTGTAATGGCAGCTGCTGTGACAGAGGGCAGGGTTCTGCCTCCTTAATCACCCGGGGAGGTGGGCTTCCTAAGAAAGAGTTGGGCCACTGTCCTGCAGAGAAAGGCATTTTCATGAGCTGTCACTGGATACTTAATTCCCCCTGTGAACTCAGGACCCTGGTGGAGACAACTGGTCACCCTGTGATGGGGTTGGGTAGGGGAATGGGTTGGAAGCCCAGGGACCTGAGATTTGGCCTGAACTTTGCAGAAACTGTGAGAACCTGTACAGCTTCCTTTGAGTAGAAACCAGCGAGGGAGCAGCTATAATTCCACAAAGAAGATTGTCACAAAAGACAGTGTCATCTAGAGAAATGAACTTGAATTAAGGTCAAAATTTGCTGGTTGATTCATTATCTCTTAAAGACACTCACCAGCATTCCACTGAGTACATTAAAATTTTTTTCATTAAAATATCAATATTGTGAGATATAGATATACTGATGGTTCAATTAGTATTTTTTATGCTACTCCTTATTTCAATTTTAATAACATTGTCTGTCTCCCGTTTTCTCCTTCACCTTCCTCCTGTCTGACGGGCCTACTGCGTTATTCTCCATGTTCAGCAAATGTTCACTTCAATTTATTTTGAGGAATAATGCTCCACATTCAGTTATTAATTTGAGAGTCATCATTTTTTTCTTATCATTTCTGTGCTTTTAATTTGCAGGTCAGATTTCATTAGCTTACCAATGGAGAAAGAAAAAAAATAAATGGGCTTAGATTCCTTTTTTTTGCTGTGAGAATATAATTATAGAGCAACACTCACATTTGTTCTGGGGAAAATTAATCTATTTTTAGCTATAAATTATATGCTGGAGATAAATATAAAATTAGCAGGCTGGAATTCACTGCTCACTGTCAGCCATGCGGGACCATTACACGGAGGCCTGTGTTCAGGTGCTGGAGAAGCAAATTTACATGTGTTCCTTATATGTGAGAACAGCTTATGAATAGACTTAAGAACTAATTTCAGGAGGGCCATTAAGTTATCTTTCTCTTTTAGGTGTGGTACAACCAGAAAGGCTTCCACTCCCTGCCTTCCTACCTAAATCATCTCAACAATCTTATTTTGTGGAGGCGCTTACCCCCGACCGCAGACTGGAGACAGTATGGTAATGTTATTCTGTGTGCATTTTCTAATTCACTACTTTCCAAAGACAGTGTTGTTAATGGGAAAGAATCACAAAAAGTTGTGAGCAGAAATGTGAAGAGTGATGCGAAGTTTCTATTTGGCAGCCAATCCGTGTAGAAGCGCGTACACATTGAGAGGCTGTGGTGGCTTTTGTGTGTGTGTGTCCTTCAGTGTCTTTACCTGTGAAGTTGTGACCTCAGCTGTGAGATGACAGGAGTTGAAGCTGACTAGAAAGCTCAGTCCCAGTGACTTAGCATCCTCCAGAAGCAAGAGTAATTGCTCTTTCTAAAGACACTATCGTGTGGTCCAGGTCACCATTACTGATGGGAAGGTGCTCATCGCTTACCATAATTTACTTTATGCTGAGCCCTCCACTCATCAGTCACCTTTGTTGACTGTGAATTCACTCCCTGTGCTTTCTTCTTTTGGTAAACGACACGGGTCCATTTCTGGAACCCAGAGTGGATTTATTGGTTTAAGGGGATGTTATATGCTTCACTTGAGTAGTTTATCAAATTCATTCAGTTCTTTGGAAAAAAAAAAGAAAGAGTGCAAGCAGATGTATAAATACCAGCAGGTCATAGCTGTCATAATTTATTTACATGATTTTTTTTGAAGCATTAATTCACATAGAAATAAATGTTAAACCATTTCCCCAGTATGCCATGACTTTATTCCAAATTCATTCTGCCGTATTTGTTTTCCCCCCTCCACCAATTTTCAAAATAAAACAGGTTTAATTATTCTGTGGCACTGCAATTGTTTGGGGATGGCAGTGCATATAATATAAAAATGTGTATGCCCAAGTGAAGTAATAAAGAATAAAGAGTGCTATGGAAGAGGAATAGCAGAGTGGTGTTTATTGTGTCTGAAATGTACTAGGGGCATTAGATATTTTTATATCCATGGTCCCATTTAGTGTTTGTGTTAATTTGTAAGGTGGGTGGCATTTGCCTCTTTCACTGTTTAAAAACCTGAGATTCAGAGGAATCACCCATTACCTGCTTGTTAAGTGAAAGGGCCACAGTTCGGTTCTAGGTATGGCTGATAACACAGCCTTTGCCTTTCTGTTGCAACAAACTGAGAGGGTGCTTCTAATAGGCACAAATGGAACATGCTTCATGGAGGGGAACATGCTTCATGGAGGGGAACATGTTTCATGGAACATGCTTCACGAAGGGGAACATGCTTCATGGAACATGCTTCATGGAGGGGAACATGCTTCATGGAGGGGAACATGCTTCATGGAGGGGAGCATACTTCATGGAACATGCTTCATGGAACATGCTTCATGAAGGGGAACATGATTCATGAAGGGGAACATGCTTCATGGAGGGGAACATGTTTCATGGAACATACTTCATGAAGGGGAACATGCTTCATGGAGGGGAACATGTTTCATGGAACATACTTCATGAAGGGGAACATGCTTCATGGAGGGGAACATGTTTCATGGAAAATGATTCATGAAGGGGAACGTGCTTCATGGAACATGCTTCATGAAGGGGAACGTGCTTCATGGAGGGGAACATGCTTCATGGAGGGGAACATGTTTCATGGAACATGCTTCATGAAGGGGAACATGCTTCATGGAGGGTAACATGTTTCATGGAACATACTTCATGAAGGGGAACATGCTTCATGGAACATGCTTCATGGAGGGGAACATGCTTCATGGAGGGGAACGTGTTTCATGGAACATGATTCATGAAAGGGAACGTGCTTCATGGAACATGCTTCATGGAGGGGAACATGCTTCATGGAGGGCAACATGTTTCATGGAACATGATTCATGAAAGGGAACGTGCTTCATGGAACATGCTTCATGGAGGGGAACATGCTTCATGGGGGGAGCATGCTTCATGGAACATGCTTCATGAAGGGGAACATGCTTCATGGAGGGGAACATGTTTCATGGAACATGATTCATGGAGGGGATCATGCTTCATGGAGGAGAGAATGCTTCATGGAACATGCTTCATAGAGGGGAGTGTGCTTCATGGAACATGCTGCATGGAACATGCTTCATGGAGGAGGTCACTAACACTGGATCAGGAACATGAGCAAAAGTGTGACTGATGTCAGGATGCTACCATGGGTACTAGTGGTGCTGATGTGGGAGAAGTCAGAGCATCTGCTCAAGTTACTGGAGGAAGTTCCAGTTGACCTCATCCCGAGGGCGAGTGTACAGGAGGAGCACTGTTGATCTGTCTGAGAGGGCCTCTGAGGCCAGCTTCTGCTTGACCTTCACTGACAGGGGAGGATGATGGCCTTTATGCGGTGGGCAGCTGAAAGGCTTGGTCTGTATCTGGGAATGAGGATGACAGGATCCCAGGAGTGTGTCAGGAAGAATAATCTGAAGCCACATGGTAAAGGGAGGGGCCCTGGCTGCTGCCACATGCCCTGCTGGAAGGATGCTGCTCCCAACTTAGGAGTGACCCAGGTAAGGCCAGGACGCCTCAAGGCAAACAGGTGAAAATTATCAGCTTCAAAGAGGTGGGAGGAAAGGTTGAGCCTTTGGAGAAGGGAACAGGAAGAAAAATTAAGAATTTGACACCAGGACATTTAGAGGAAGAGCTTAAAGGATTAAAATATAAAGCTGAGCTTTTAGTAATGAATGATGTAGTGGTCAGTACTGATGACCTGGGAATGATTCAGGAGCAAGAGACAGAGTAAGGGATTTATACAAGTTCAGAGGTGGTGGGTTCATGTCACATGTCAGGTGAAAATACATGTGCAGCAGGATTCAGACAGCTGGAGAGATAAGGGCAGGAGAGGGGTCATGAATAAAAACCATTTAGCTCAAACTGACATGGAGACAGGAAAGTCGGGGTGAGAGAGGGTGGGAGTGGGAAGGAGGCAGAGGGGCTGTGGCCCCTGAGGTGAGAGATCTCGGCACAGAGTCCAGAGAAAGGTAGAGTGTCAGGAAGAGCAGGAAAAAAAAATCACCCAGTATTCCAGCATCTCCAGGAAAATGGGTGTGCGGTGCATTGGCTGGTGGCTTCTGTGGACTAGACGTGGGGACTTGTGGAGATAGAATCAGAGGGAAGGAGGGTGGTGAGGGAGGCCTTTTCAGGAATTTAGGAGGCCAGATGGATAAACTCTGCTCTGTGGGAGGTTGGCTGTGAGGAAGGATGATTAGGGAATGTGCGTGTCATGTGTGTGCATGTGCGTGTGCATGTGTGTGCATGCATGTGTGTGTGTGTGTGTGTACAGCTGCATGTAACATAAGCAGCGATTGGGCCTAGGGACAGTGTGACTAGCCCACAGGCGCCTGCCGATCGTGTCTTCTCCGTCCTGTTTTCTGGGGTCCCAGGCCTTCCTGGTGAGAGGGTCAGCTGAGAAGTGTCCACTGGTAGTAGACTTTTTGTTCCTTTGTTGTAAGGTTGTGTTGACTTGAAGAAGACATTTATTATCGGCTACTGGCAACTTCTTGAGCAGTATGTTATCTGTGTCACATCCCAGTTCCTCGTGGCATGAGTACGTGGTCCTCGTGGGAAGGAAGGTCTATGCAGTGAATCGGGAGCACAGTCCCTCGGGAGAATGTGTGGGGACCTGTCATAGCCAAGTGTTGATTAAGGACTCTGATGAGCAGGGCTCTGCACAGAAGCCCCTCCTCACACCCCTGTCTGTCTGTCTGTCTGCGATGGACAGACAGCGACCTGTTAGCTTAGCCATTATGATGACTCAAGAGCTCATGGGCCATGGGACTCAGGTAGGGCCATGCAAGCGGAGCCTGAGTCCTGAGCCCAGCAGAACTGGGAACCTGATCAATGGGCATCTTGGCAACAACTGCTGATGAACCGCTCTGCATACAACATACCTGCTTCTTGTCTCCAAGGCCCTGGGTCCTGGCACACCTGGATGTCCCCGCCTTCAATGGAGGAGCTTTCTGAGCCCTGACCTAGCCTGCCCACCCTGCTGTGCCCCAGCAAATTTGCAGCTTGTCAGGGCCCCCCTGATTTTAAGCGTGAAACTCAATGTAAAGCAGGTGACTAGCCTCGCCCAGCACCTGGAGTCATCGTTAGATGAATGGCAGGCTGGTGGCGGTCTAGACGAGTAGACGTGTTCATGCACGGACTCTGCAGGGAGGCTCTTCCACGTGAGTCCACGTGTCCTGCTTGGTGACTGCCCACAGTGGCCTGGACATCTGTGGGTTCTGGGCAGAGCCATGCAGCTGGGGAGGGGGCAGGCGTGGATGTGGCCTCAGTTCATCTGAGGAGTGGGGGTTACAGAATGCGGCAACTCAGAGGCTTTGTTCTCCTGTCAGCAGGATAGTCACACGGTAAGGTCAGACCCCGGGAGACAGTGAGGGACAGGGAGGCCTGGCGTGCTGCAGTCCATGGGGTCACAGAGTCGGACACAACTTGGCAACTGAAGAGCAACAACAGCAAGGTCATGTGATGATGTTTTTCTGGGTTCCGAGGGAAGTTAGAAGTCAGTTGAGGCCAAGTCCCCCAAGCCTGGACAGCTTCTTCCTGCGCCTCCCACCATCGGTGCATCTCTCTGCCCTTGGGATCCTGAATATTTCAGTATCTGCACCACCTGCCCCTGTGTCAGCCTCGTGGGCGAGTCCCTGGACTCCCACTTGCCCCCAGCCCCACAGCCTCATGTCCTCTAAGTGCCCACGTCACCCACAGGATCCGTCCTTCAGATCACACACCCACCTGCCTTCCTGCATCTCCTATAATCAAATAAAACAGATTCCTCCTACAACCTGAGGCCCCCCACTTCTGGCCAGACAGCTCCTCCTGACTCTCTTTCTTCCGAATTCCTCTCTGCCACGTCCCTCCCTCCTTTCTTCTTGGTTCTTGAGAAGCCTGACTGTTTGTCATACCCTCCTGGATGAAATAATAATAAAACCTTCAAACCCAAACCCAAGTTCAGTCCTGCTTGCCCACCGCCGGCACCTCACTCCCCCTTCACGTTGTGCACACGTCTGCATCCACCTGGCCCCAGTCTGGGTGCTCCCCTTGGAAAGTATTTTTGTTGAGATTCCACTGATAGTGATTCAAGAGTAAAGACATGGTGAAGATGCTGACGCTTTGCTGGGGGAAGCATTTCTAAAGCGGTGAGGTTGTCCTGGCCCTGTGTTCAGGCATCAGTGCCTGTGTTGGCTCCCACGTCAAAGGCCGCCTTCTAATCTGCTGCTGACCTGTCACTGCGCCCCGTTCCTGCCATGCTCCCCTCCTACCCTCTCTGTGGCCAGCACGTCACCCCACTGACCTGCTGCCCCTTCGGGCCTGGTTTCTGCTCAGCTTCTGTCCAGAGCACCTCTTTTCAGTCTTCTTCACCTTAAAAATTTCTGCCCAACTTTCTACATTAAAAAAACCAAAAAAACTGTATTGAGATACGTTTGGCATACGAAAAATTGTAAACACAATATAGACACCTTGATGAGTTTGGGGTAAGTATACACCCTAAAACCATCATCATGGTCAGGCCCCTAATGTTACCTTTGTCTCCCTTCTGTCCCACACATCTGTCTGTCCATCTGTCTATTTCCCTCTATCTCTCTACTGTCACTCTATGGTGGCTCAGACGCTAAGGAATCTGCCTGCAGTGCTGGAGACCTGGGTTCAATCCCTGGGTTAGGAAGGTCCTGGCCTGGAGAATTCTGTGAATATTCATTGGAAAGACTTATGCTGAAGCGCCAATACTTTGTCCACCTGATGTGAAGAGCTGACTTATTAGAAAAGACCCTGATTCTGGGAAAGATTGAGGGCAGGAGGAGAAGGGGATGACAAAGGATGAGATGGCTGGATGGAATCATTGACTCAGTGGACATGAATTTGAGCAAACTCCAGATGATAGTGAAGGACAGGGAAGCCTGGCTTGCTGTGGTCCTGGGGGTGGGGTCACAAAGAGTCGGACATGACTTAGCAACTGAACAACTACAGCAATCTATTATCTATCTATCTATCCCTCTATTATCTATCAATTTATTTTGTGATTAAAAAACATAAAATCAATCCTTTTAGCAGATTTGTAAATGCACAATGCAGTGCCTTAAACCCTAGGCTCTGCACAGACTAAGACTTACCGCTTGTATAATTAAAACTTTATACCTTTGACAACACCCCTCATCTCCCTTCCTCCAGCACTTGATAACTACTATTCTATTCTCTGCTTCTAGGAGTTGAACTAGTTTAGAATTTTCATGTAAGTGGGATCATGTAGTATTTGTTCTTCTGAGTCTGACCTGATTACTTCAAGGAAACAATAAAATGAAAAGGCACCTTATGGAATGGGAGAAAATATTTGCAGACCATATAGCCCATGGACTTAATATCCAATACATATAACACCTTTGACTCAATAGCGAAATAAATGGGCAGAGGACTGAACAGATGTTTTTTAAAGAAGGCACGCAAACGGCCACATGGGCTGAACTGAGGGCACCTGGCTGAGTCGTACTTCGGTTACTGCGGCAGGGAGACAGACAGAGGGTGAGTGGGAGCCACAGTCAAGGGCGCCCCCCTTGCCTCCTCTCTGAACTCGGACACCGCTGCCCGGCACGACGGACACCTGAGTTGGGGGCAGGAAGTATGGTCCTGCATCAGGAGCCAGAAGGAGCTTGTCCGTTCCTCCCACACCCCACCTCCTCTGCTCCATACCCCACTTTCTGAATCCCCTTGGAGGGGACAGTTTGCTAAGGTGCTCTCAACCCCAGAGAGGGGAAGGTGACTGGGGCAGGGCACACATGGGAGCAATGATGTGCCCGCAGGTGGGGGTGAGATGAGCCTGTGAGCAGGAGGGAAGCAGGTTATGGGCTACTTTTTTTTTTTTTTTTAACACAATACAATTTTAGTTACGGTAAGAGTGAGCCTCTCTACTCACAGGATTGTTTTAAGATCAAAGTAATTCCTACATAAGACGGTTTGGGGGAAACCACGCAGCCAAACAATTCCAGTTGCTGGTATTTTTCAGGAGGAAGTAATGAGCATATAATTTCAGAATTATCTTTAAAGCTATGCTTGCATAATGGTTTAAAATAGTTTTTAAAAATTATAGCAACATACATACCTCCAAGCAGGAATTTGATATCGTGGAATAGTGTAGAGAGACAATAGGTATCTATGTATATAACACACACACACACACACACACACACACACAGATTCAGAAATATTAATGGTGGCTTTTTCTCTGAGTAGATGAATCACAGAATGTTTAAAATTTTCTGTCTCATACAGTAAGTTATGAATTTTCTCCCATGTATGTATAACTCTTAAAAAAAAGACTGCTTGGAAAAAAAATTAGTGTTTCACAGTAAAAACAGCAATTAGATAGCTCTCCCCAGAATTTTTATCCTTAAAAATTTCACTGTTCAAAGCCTAGAATGGAACAGTAAATATAAGGCCACTTCCTCAGAGTGATCAGAAGGAAAATATGTTTAGCAGAGTTTCCTCACTACATTCCTTTTGATGGAATAAGATGCACATCCCCTAGGAATAAACCCCTGAGTCCTGGTGAGAGAGCCCAGGCCTGAGAACAGGATGCACAAAGAGATGTCGGGTGTCAGGAACTGGCCGTCAGCACTGGCCTTCAATTTGTTCGGAGATATTTGAGAGAGAAAATCCGGTCTCACCCAAGTGGAGGTGACGAGCTCCCTGTGCTGAGAGGGCCGTAGGCACTGAGGTGTCAGGACCAGCCCCTGGCCTCCTTGAGGAGGAGTCAGAACAAAAGACAAAACCAGCTGTCAAACCCAGCACGGGGTCAGGGACCTGCCCCACGTCTCATGGAAGGAAGATACCGCACACACTGAGAAGGGGCTACCAAGGGAGCATCCTAGGATGAGCTCACGTCCGCACAGATCCAGGCAGGTGTGTGAACTCATGAAACAGAGGAGAAGAGGTGCAGGAAAGCCAGCCCACGTTGCAGGGCTGGGGCAGAAGACAACTGCTGCGATGCGGATGGTGGCACACGTTCTCACTGGATGCAGAGTCACCGTACTGATTGCAAGTCTTCCTGTCCCGCCTGCAGTCTCCTCAAAGCACAGAGGGAAAGCATGATGTCATTAAACTGAGGAGGAGGAGGAGGAGGAGAGCTACTCGGATTAGGTAGAGAAAGAACACAGACAAATAATAATTAAAGTAACAAAGAATGATGAGAGAAGAAAACGTGCATCAGAACAAAACAGCATGACTTTGGACAAACAAAGCGTTTGCCATAAATCAAGCAATATTCTCAAACTGGAAATGATGAGATAGAAATTATTGATAAAAAAAATCTGATGATTTTTCTAAAGTTCAAAGTTAAAGAACAGTCTCTTTTACAAAGCTGTAACAGATTACTTTTGAAGTGATACAAATAAGATTGGCTTCTGACTTTCAAAAATTTCCTTTGACACCTGCTCTTGTCCTCGGGGATTATTTAGAAGTGTGTTGTTTAAATTGTAGCCTTCTGGAATTTTCCTGTTACCTTTCTGTCATTGACTTTTTGTTTGGGTCATCATAGTTAGAGCACACACTCTGCATATTAATGATTTTATGTTGGCTGAGGTTTGTTTTATGGTTCAGGTGTGGTTTATCTTGGTGAAGTTTTCATGGGGGATGGAAAAAATGAGTATTCTGCTGTTGTTGGGTGGAGTGTTCTGTATATATCGATTAGGTTTTACTGCCTGTTTTTGTGGCTGAGTTCATCGGTACACTTGCTGATTTTCTGTCTGGTAGTTCTGTCATATGCTGAGTGGGGTGTACTGAAGTTCCCAAATATCATTGTGGATTTGTCTGTTTCTCCTTTCCGCTGTGCCAATTTCCGCTTCATGTATTTTGAGGCTCTGATGGTTGGTACATAGTTATGTGTTCTGGGTGGACTAATTCATTAGTCACTGTGTAGCATTCCTCATTGTTACTATAATTTTAGCTGCTGTTAAGTCTACTTTAATTGATATTAATACAAATTTTCCTGCTTTTTAAAATTAATATTTGCACAATATATCTTTTTTGTTCTTTTATTTCTAGCCTATGTCATTATATCTGAAGTGAATTTTGTGTAGACAGGGTATAGTTGGATCTTATTTTTTAATCTACTCTTACCAATCTCTGCCACTGAATTGGCATATTGAGACCATTTATATTGAATGGATTTACATTTTGATTCTGACACTTTATTATTTGTTTTCTTTCTTCTGTTTTCTTTTTCATTCGTTCCTGTGAAGTATGGAACAGTTTTTGGGATTCTGTCTGGTTTAGCTGTCATATTTTGATTTTCTCCCCTGATCTAGTTTTCATAGTGATTCTCGGTGTTACAATGTACACAGGTGACTAACTGGTTTTGGCATTTGCCACTTTGCTCTGTAGAAACATTCCTTGAACTTAGGCCCCTTAGGTCTCTCCATTCATAAATTATAACAGTCTTAAGTATTTACTTATAACTGAGCGCCATCTTATATCCTGTTCAAACTATTGCTTATGTCACAATCTGTGACTTGAGAAACTCATGTGATAAAGGCCAGTCTGCTATGTTTATCTCCATTTTTAACACATCCTGATGTTGTTCTGTCACTTCATGGGAAATAGATGGGGAAACAGTGTTAGACTTTATTTTCTGGGACTCCAAAATCACTGCAGATGGTGATTGCAGCCATGAAATTAAAAGACGCTTACTCCTTGGAAGGAAAGTTATGACCAACCTAGATAGCATATTCAAAAGCAGAGACATTACTTTGCCAACAAAGGTCTGTCTAGTCAAGGCTATGGTTTTTCCTGTGGTCATGTATGGATGTGAGAGTTGGACTGTGAAGAAGGCTGAGCGCCGAAGAGTTGATGCTTTTGAACTGTGGTGTTGGAGAAGACTCTTGAGAGTCCCTTGGACTGCAAGGAGATCCAACCAGTCCATTCGGAAGGAGATCAGCCCTGGGATTTCTTTGGAAGGAATGATGCTAAAGCAGAAACTCTTTGGCCACCTCATGCGAAGAGTTGACTCATTGGAAAAGACTCTGATGCTGGGAGGGATTGAGGGCAGGATGAGAAGGGGACAACAGAGGATGAGATGGCTGGATGGCATCACCGACTTGATGGACATGAGTTTGAGTGAACTCCGGGAGTTGGTGATGGACAGGGAGGCCTGGCGTGCTGCAATTCATGGGGTCGCAAAGAGTCAGACACGACTGAGCGACTAAACTCAACTGAACTGAACTGATGTTGTTCTTTCCTTTTGGAAGTTTTAAGTCTTCTTCTGCTATGATTTCCCTTGTGCTTAGAAGATTGACTTTTGCTATTTTAGAGTGTAGGTTTCAGTTCAGTTCAGTTCAGTTGTTTAATCGTGTCCAACTCATTGTGACCCCATGGACTACAGCACGCCAGGCTTCCCTGTCCTTCACCAACTCCCAGAGCTTGCTCAAAGTAATGTCCATCGAGTCGGTGATGTCATCCAACCATCTCATCCTCTGTCGTCCCCTTCTCTTCTCACCTTCAATCTTTCCCAGCATCAGGGTCTTTTCTAATGAGTCAGTTCTTGACATCAGGTGGCCAAAATATTGGAATTTCAGCTTCAGCATCAGTCCTTCCAATGAATATTCAGGACTGATTTCCTTTAGGATGGACTGGTTGGATCTCCTTGCAGTCTCTCAAGGGACTCTCAAGAGTCTTCTCCAACACCACAGTTCAGAAACATCAATTCTTTGGTGCTCAGCTTTGTTTCTAGTCCAACTCTCACATCCATACATGACTACTGGAAAAACCATAGCCTTGACTAGATGGACCTTTGTTGGCAAAGTAATGTCTCTGCTTTTTAATATGCTATCTAGGTTGGTCATAGCTTTTCTTCTAAGGAGCAAGCATCTTTTAATTTCATGGCTGCAGTCACCATCTGCAGTGATTTTGGAGCCAAAAAAAAAAAAAATAGGGTCTGTCACTGTTTCCATTGTTTCCCCATCTGTTTGCCATAAAGTGATGGGACTGGATGCCATGATCTTCGTTTTCTGAATGTTGAGCTTTAAGCCAACTTTTTCACTCTCCTCTTTCACTTTCATCAAGAAGCTCATTAGTTCTTGTCCGCTTTCTGCCATAATGGTGGTGTCATCTGTGTATCAGAGACTATTGATACATGGAATAACAGACTGGTTCCAAACTGGGAAAGGGGTACGTCAAGGATGTATATTGTCACTCGGCTTACTTAACTTATATGCAGAGTACATTATGTGAAATGCCAGGCTGGATGAAGCACAAGCTGGAATTACGATTTCTGGGAGAAATATCAGTCACCTCAGATAAGCAGAGAGGTTTATTAATGGCAAATTCTCTTTTCTTTCCACTGAGAATGTTTTAATTTCTCATTCATTCTTGAAGTATATTTTCTTTGAATATATAACTCATGGCTGTCAATTAGAAAAGAAAATTCTGCACTTGAAAAATATGCCAATTTCTTTTGGATACCATGGTTCCAAATGAGGAATCCACTGTGTTTTGAGTTTGTGTTAACCATCTCTTTCTCTGGCTGATTTTAAGACCTTGTAAAATTATCTTTAATTTTTGGAAATTTAATTATAATACATTGTGGCGTGGATTTATTTGTGTTTTCCTGTTTGGGATTCACTGAAGTTTCATTTAGGATTAGCTCTGGACTTTGTAGGGTTACCTCTTCTGCCAGTGTAGCAAAGTTTTCAGCCATTATGTCTTCAAGTGCTTTTTCAGTCCCTCTCTTTTCTTCTTGGACTATGATAATAAGAATGTCAGGTCTTCTGTTAGTTTTCCATAGGTTCCTTAGTTTCTGGGATTTATTTTCTTTGTTTTTTAGCTTGGGTAAGTTCTGTTGTTCATCCTCTAATCACTGATTCTATCATTCTATTTCCACCCAACTGTTGAGTATATCTAGTACATTTTTTAAAATTTCTGTTACTTTCAGTTTTAGAATTCCCACATGATTATTTTTATCACTGCTATATTTTTTTTTTTACTGATACACTAAAATATTTTTACATTTAAAGAGAATTCACAATTCACACCTTTATGCTCTGTGTTGTCAGATAATTCTCACATCCTGACTCATCTCAGTGTTGGTGTCTGTTCATTGTCTTTTCTCTTTCAAGTTGTGATTATTCTGGTTCTTGTTATGAAGGATATTCTAAATTGAATCCTGGACATTTTGGATGCTAAATTATTAGATTATGAATCCAATGAAGTGGTTTGGTTTGGTTTTTAAGCAGGCAGTCCTTGTTGAAATCTAGCCTAAGAACGAGGTAGATAATGTATGTTGAATGTACCCCTGGGCCCTGCAACAGATCTGCCTTGTTTTGGAGAGTGGGCTCAGATATACTGAGCCTGGCGAATAAGGCACCAACATGCACTGTCTCATTGCTCCCAATTGAGGGTTTAAGTTCATCTCCCAGAGGCCCCTTGGCATTCCAAGTGCCCCACCTCACAGCCCCCTTAGTCTCAGTGGTGCTGGTGGGATGGAGGCATGGCCCCTGAAGGGCTGTAGGGCGGGACTGAGCGTGGTGGTGAAGCAGGGCGCTGGCAGCCCTGCCCCACGTGGCCACGTTGTTGGTGCCCCAGGTGGATCGGGGCTGGGCTTCCTGCTGCCTTACTGCGCTCCGCCTCCCTCAGTCAGTCTCACTGGCCAGGTGTGGGAAAAGGCTCAGCTCACCTTTGGACGCTGGCAGGGGATCCATGGTGCCAGCTGTCTCTATAGGTAGGAGGGGATCCACTTGCAGATGGGACCTGCTGTAGGACAGTTTTCCTAGAGACTTTTGGCTGGAATGGCGGGTGGAGTGGATATTGCCAGGAGGGTTTTCTTTCACTGGGCCACACTTTTCTGACTTGCTGGCTTCTTGGAGCCAGCACAGACAGAATGTCTTTCCCTGCTGGCTGTTCCCACTTGGAGTTAGCGCTTGTCTGGGTGTGTGGGGGCAGTGAGTAACCCGGGGACACGCAGTGTCCTTCCCTGTGTCCTCAGATCTGCCTGTCAGAGCTTGCTCTGAGTTCTGTTGTGTGATGGCCAAGGGTTTGTGGTCTCACAAGGGAGTGGAGGAGCCACAATTTGATTTCTGACTCTAACCATAGTCTCCAAGGCAGCAGGTCCTGTAACACTGCCTATAGAACATGGTGGGAAAAAGCCAGGCACCCAAACTCCTGCTCAGTGGTAAAGAATCCACTTGCAATGCAGGAAATCTGGGTTTGATCCCTCAGTTGGGAAGATGCCCTGGAGAAGGGAATGGCCACCCACTCCAGTATTCTTGCCTGGAGAATCCCATGGACAGAGGAGCCTGGCGGGCTACAGTCCATGGGGTCGCAAAGAGTTGGACACGAGTGAACTGTTAACACTTTGACCAAACTCCATACATTGTGAAAGTGTTGCTTGTAAAGTAAAGAGACCACAGAAATACCCTTCTGTGGGATGTAGCTCAGAAACATATCATCAATATTCCTAGGGAAAACGAATGCCCAAAGACAGTCATGTAAGGGATTCATCAGGAATAATATCACAGAAATATTGAATCCATAGAGTGAATAAAATAATTTGGTGAACATCAATTCTAGTGAAGCATATAGATTATGCACATGTTTGCATACATGTAGCAAAAAATTGTTTTTGGAGAATCCCAGGGACGGGGGAGCCTGGTGGGCTGCTGTCTATGGGGTCGCACAGAGTCGGACACGACTGAAGCGACTTAGCAGCAGTAGCAGTAGCAGCAGCAAAAAATTAATTGAAGGTCATGAATGAGCCATGAAATAGAAGATACCTAAAGTGAAATATAATTTAATAATAATGTGTGTATGGACTAAACCTTGGACATTTTGAAATGATTAATATCAAAATGCAAATAGTATTTAATTCTGGTTGGTTTGGGGGTGGATTATGGTTTAATTTTACTCTCTACCCTATTCTTTATCTAAAATCTTTTTATGATTGGCATCTACTACTCAGTAAGCATAATAATTAATCTTACTATTGATAACAAAATCTTTTTTTCCAGAAGAGATTAAGAGAAAGAAGAGACAGAGAGAAAGCCATCAAAATGCCTTCTAGTCAGAAAAGTTCATACATTTCTCTTACTACTCTGTCAGATTAAATAAACTCTTCCATCTCTCATAGTGAATTAATTAAAAGAACAAAAACTTTTGCCCATGAGTTGATGCCAAAGCCAGTCTTTTCTTTAGGTGTAGATGTTTACAGACATCTGGGCATTAGTACTTGCAAAGGTAAGTTTTACAGAAGAAATGAACCCAAAAGTGACTGCTTGAATTGGAGACAAGTTAAGTACTTTGCTATTGTAATGAATATTGGACAAAAGCACAGATGTGCATTTTTACAAATGACAGATATACAGACTCTGGAAACCATAGAAGACGTGGTCTAATGAAAAGACTAAAAACTAATTTTATACATTTGTACATTGCCATGGGCCAATTCTTAGAAAAGCTGGACTATAAATGGCAAGAATAATCAAAGAAAAATCAGGCAAGTGTATTCAAAATGTACTTTTTGAAACGTCGTTTCTGAAAGCCTTTGGAAGAGACATGTGAGTGATTTCCTTTCATCCTGTGCAGTGCTGGAACCATGGTCCTTCTCGAGGAGCCTGGGCCTTTCCCTCATAATCAGCTCCGAGTTGTTGCCTAAGCGCAGCTCTGAGTACACGTGATGTGACGGAAACAAAACCCAGTTACAGGGCTTGCTGTTGCAGTTCCATGGTTCCTACAGCAAGGGCATCACAGGCTGTAAATGCAGACAGTGGATGAGCTGGGCTCCAGGTAGTCAGGATTGTGGCTGTCGCTCGCCTACTGATTGTGTTTGGCCTTAGGTGGCTCAGATGGTAAAGAATCTGTCTACAATGCAGGAGACCCAGGTTCGATCCCTGGATCAGGAAGATATTCTGGAGAAGGGAATGGCAACCCACTCCAGTGTTCTTGCCTGGAAAATTCTATGGACAGAGGAGCCTGGCAGGCTACAATCCATGGGGTCACAAAAGAGTCAGACATGACTTTCTCTTAGAGAGGCCACTGGAGCCTCCTCCACCTCAGTTTCCTCCCTCCTCTCAAGCCTCCTCTCAACTCTGCAGCTTCTGAGCGGCTGGCTACAGCCTCTCCATCACGTTAGAGAATTCACTAGAAGCTCACAGAACTCAGGGAAGCCCTGGCCCTACAATCACAGTGTTATTCTGTTACAAAGACTGCAAGTCAGAAACACCAGCCAAATACAAAATGCTGAAGATGCAACCTCCTGCCTCAGAGGTCAGGCTGGCCCACAGTTTCAACCCTCTAATCATATGCTTTTTTTATCTCTTCTGAATCTACCTCCTTGGACTAACTTCTAGAACATTGTAGACCGAGTCCATCTTCTGTGCTTATGACAATCCTCTAGCCACCTGAAGGCATTTTCAGGCTCCCTCTTGCTTCAGGGGTTATTTTCAGGTTAGTCAAGTCCAGTGTTCTCCCGTGTTGCTAAAATAAAATATTTTCCAAGCTGCTTGTCAGCGAGCTGCATTTTTCTAGATGTTTTCTCGTCTAGAACGTGCTGTTCATCCATGTAGCCCTGAGTGTCGCACGGCATTGCCAATGCCTGGTGGGACTCTTGCCAGGTTTTGGCTGGATCTGCATGTTTTGAGCACAGTCCTCAGTCCCTTAGCTGCTGGGCCACCTCTCAACAGGGCTGGTGGATGCTGAACCGCTTGTCAGGTGACTCAGCACCTGCAGGAGCCGGAGCTGGAGGATACCTAAGGAGGGGGAAGAGCCTTGTTCCGGCAGAGAAAGACAGAAGAGGGGGTGTCAGTGGTCCCGATAGGCAAGTGGTCAAGAGCAGCAGAGTTGGCTCATGGCAGATGCGTATGTACATCATGTCTAGGGGCTGGGAAACCCACTCCGGGCATTTGGTACACAGGCTGAGAGTCTGTGGGAGAGCAGCCAGACAACATTAATTTAGAGTCCAGAAATGGTTCTGGAAAGCTGGACCAGTAGCTCCCACTGTTCTCTCTGCTGTGAAAGCTGTTGCTTTGGTGTGTGGCTGAGCCCAGGGTGGGAGGAGAGAAGCCTGGAGTGGGAAGGAGGCACGGGGGTGGACAGGGATCAGGGTGCCTGGTGGCAGGGATGGTGGGACCCTGGCTTCTATTGTCTCTTCTGGCACCAAGCTCTTTAATTATGTTTACTTCTGCCCCATGTGTTTCCATAAATATTTGGCATGCTGTCATAAGAGAGTGCAAAATACAGATCACTGGCTAGAGCCACCAGAGGAGGAGACGTGTAGGGGAGCTGGGTGAGATGGGGCAAGGATGCAGTGATGAGCTCCATGTGCAGCTGCGCCTCAGCTCTGCACCTCTGAGATGACCAGTCAGAACAGGAAAAGGGGTTGGTCTTTATCGTTGACAGTAAGACGAGATGCCTGATGCCCTGGAGTTCTTCTGGATACAACACTGATGGAGTTTTCTGGGGTGGGGAGCACACATGGATGTCTCAAAAGCCTTCACGATGAAATCCTGTTTTTTAAAAAATGATTTTATTTTTAATTGGAGGGTAATTACTTTACAATATTATTATGGTTTCTGCCATACATCTCCATGCATCAGCCCTAGGTACACACAAACCTATTGATACTTTTGAACTGTGGTGTTGGAGAAGACTCTTGAGAGTCCCTTGGACTGCAAGGAGATCCAGCCAGTCCATCCTAAAGGAGATCAGTCCTGAATATTCATTGGAAGGACTGATGCTGAAGCTGAAACTCCAATACTTTGGCCACCTGATGCAAAGAACTGACTCATTTGAAAGGACCCTGATGCTGGGAATGATTGAAGGCAGGAGGAGAAGGGGATGACAGAGGATGAGATGGTTGGATGGCATCACCGACTCAATGGATATGAATTTGAGCAAGCTCTGGGAGTTGCTGAAAGACAGGGAAGCCTGGCATGCTGCAGTCCATGGGGTCGCAAAGAGTCAGACACGACTGAGACTCAGCGACTGAATTGAATTGAACTAATACACGAACCTAGAGCCTATCAAGGAGAGTGAAGTCAGAAAGAGGCAAATATTGCGTATTAACGTATATATATATGGAGTCTATAAAGATGGTACAGATGATGAAGTCCTTTTAATCAACAAGTTGATGGCAAGTTCTCCATATTAGCTACTGTGGTTACAGCAATTAAAAGCCTCAAAAAACTAACAAAGCAAAAAACAAAACAATCCCCAAAGCAAAGCTGGGCCAATGGAGTGTTTCAGGTTTCTGTCTAGACTTGGCTTGATTTGGAGGAGAAGTTTTGAGTATTTCAGTGGTTTCCATGAAGGAATCCCCTTGGTGTATTGTTGTTTGGTCTTCTTGAGCCTGGCTCCCCACAGTAAACCACGGGTAACACATTACCCGGGCCACAGTGACGGACAGTCCGTCGCTGTGACGTGTTAGCACTGAGGCTAGCGTGTAGGGCAGATGTGTTCAGTACCTGTGGGTGGTTTCTGGGAGCAGTGGCTGCAGAAGTTCTAGTGCACGCTGGTTGACCTGCTGGCTGCGACTCGCCGTTGTCCAGGTGGAGGGACTGGCCCTGGCCAGGTGGGCAGGCAGCACTGGGCACAGTGCCTCAGGTGGCTAGCAGGGGGGGGCTGTCCCTGGACCGCAGGCGGGGCTCTCTCACTCATTTTCAACTTGTCTTTCGTAGGAATCACGCTCTACAGCCACCCGTATGGAGGGGCCTTACTGAACGAGGACAAGATGTGAGTTGAAGGAACAGAGGGAGGGCTGGCTAAGGAAGAGCATCTTGGGGTTGGTAGGGGTGCTTCTCATCCCTCTTCTCATCTGTGAGTGATGCTGGCAGATGCACTGAGTGGAGCAAGACTTGGGCGTTGAGTGCAAAGCGTGAGGACAGGGATGAGTGAAGGAGGGCGTGCATCGGCTGAGTCTAAAAGGGATGCGCGTGTTGTATGGCTTAGTTCCAGGTGGAAGTTGTTCTGAGGGGATGATTCACCAGAGCCCATGGGACCCAACATCTTTCTCAAGTGAAGATTATAAGCACAGTGTTTACTGAGGTCACCATAACAATGCATCTTGACAGCTCCCGTGAGTCTTTCCTCGATGTCCACATGGAGATGGTGCTAGTGAGCCCCTTTATGTACAGACCCGAGAGTCTTCTCCTCCCCGTCTCCCTTCTCTGCCACACAGTGAGCAAACCTTTAGTGAAAAATGGGTGACAAGAAAAAGTATTATTTATGCACTTCCTGTGACTTACCAGACGGGGTGGGAGGACATCGATCTGCCTGATGGGCGACCTCCCCTCACGTCCTGAACATGGCAGGTGGTCCTCACGCTTGCATGTGGACTCTTGGGGTCCTTTCTTTACCTGACGCCTGCCCCGGATTCTAGGCGTGGGCCTGTCAACTTCGGTTATACAGTAAGACGTGATGGACGGTTTGAGCTGAGCCATTCAGTCGGGCTCTGACCATCCCCGAGGAGGAGGTGGTGGTGGGCCAGAGGTGTTAGCGATGCTCCAGTTAAAAATGGCCCAGGAAGCACAGTGCGTGTCATCGCCGAGCACCACCATCTATGCAGAGCTTCAGTGCTTTGAGAGCTTAGGTTCCGAGGTGGGCTGATCGCCTCCCTGCTCCCATGGGAGCTGCTGTCCAGTGAGGTGGCCCCAAGTGGGCAGAGGGCACAGCTCAGCACGCAGGCCAGGTGGCAGGGGTCATCCGTTTTACCTGAGCGCAGACTCAGTGTCATGTCAAGGCTCTGAGTGGGCAGACGGGCACCTGCGGGAACACTTCACTCTCCTCTATGTCCTCTGGATGCTGGGAGCTGTAACACAGGCCTTGAAAGGTCATCAAGGGGATTTAGTAAGAGAATCCACACCCTTAGCCAATATGCTGGCTGGTCCGGTTTATTTATTTTTTTTTCCTTTGAGGAGAGATATATATATTCACAGTGTAGGCAGAGCTCACTGGCTATTTGAAAAGTAAATGAATGAATCTGCATTTTTAATTTTTACCTCACTTTCTTACAGTAAAATAAAATCCATATGAAACAAACACTTAAAAGTAAAACTTTAAGATAATGAAAGAAAATGTCTGAATATTTTTGTAATTTTCATGAACTAAAATTTTCTAAGCCCAATGCAAAGCCTATAAAGTTAAAGAATATATTATATAAATTATATAAATATATATATTCAAAAGTAGAAAGTAAGTCTGTCAAGAAATAAACTTTAAAAAGTGAAGAGAGAAACAAAAATATTTACAACACATCTGGCAACAGCTAGTTTTATTGAGATTGTAGGACCTTCTTATAAGTCAGTAGAGAAAGGATGAAAGATCTTTTTTTTTCACTTTTTAAAGAAAGTAAGTGAAAGATTCTTTAAATTCTGTCATGCTTTACAGTTTTCAGAAGTTTCACACATATGATTTCATATCATCCCATAATAATTTTTCCCCACCCTGTCCTCCCTTCGGGCTGCCCTGGTGCTCAGGTGGTAAAGAATCTGCCCGCAGTGCAGGAGACGTGAGTTCTATCCCTGGGTTGGAAAGATCTGCTGGAGAAGGGAGTGGCAACCCACTCCAGTATTCTTGCCTGGAGAATCCCATGGACAGAGGAGCCTGGCAGGCTACAGTCCACAGGGTTGCAAAAAGTCAGTCCTCCCCATCCCTGTAACCATTCAACTGATAACTAGCAGTTCACTGACTGTGGCAGCAGGAGAAGCCCCGGGTCCCTGTCAGCCGCTGATGCCTGTTCTGCTCCTGCCCGCAGCCTGGAGAGCATCCGCCAGTGCGGTGTCGCTCTGTGCATCGTGCTTGGCTTCTCCATCCTCTCTGCGTCCATCGGCAGCTCCGTGGTGCGGGACAGGGTGACCGGGGCCAAGAGGCTGCAGCACGTGAGCGGCCTGGGCTACAGGACCTACTGGCTCACACACTTCCTGTTTGACATGGTAAGTCTCTGGCGCTGTCCCTCTGTGTCCCTGCACCCCCGGGAGGCGTGTGTGCGTGTGTGTGTGTGTGTGTGGCTCCACCTTGCTGGCCAGTTCCTGGGAGCACATTTGACGTTAAGCCTCCTCTCTGCACTTCCCAGTCATGTTGCTTCTGAGGAGGGGAAGATGGATATAAGCTGGGATCTGTGCAGCTGTGGGGACAAAAGATGTAATTCCCACCCAGACGAAATGCACAGAACTGTATAAGAGATGAACTAGCAGGAAGACGGTTAAAACCCAGCATTGCAATCAGCACAAGAAATGGAAATTAAGGTGTTGTGAGAACCCCAAAGAGAAGGAGATTCACCCAAATCGAGGTAGCCAGGGATGCCTTCCTGCAGGATGCAGTGTGTGCACAGAGAATGAGAGAAGCGAGAGGAAGAAAACTATTCAAAGCAGGCTGACTCAGGAGCAGGGCAGACCAAAGGGGACTGAAAGCTGATTTTAGGAGAAGTGGCCGTTAAGGAGAACACCAGCAGGGCAGGCGAGCACAGCAAAACCCTGCATGGGGTGTGTGTCCTAACACCGTGGGGCGTGCTGAGCGGCTCGCACTCTAACGTGGGTGAGGAGTGGGTGATCTCATCCATCCCTGCTGTTTAAACAGTGCCCTCCTTGGATGCCCGCTTGGGGCCAGGCCGCGTCCTGAAGGCTGACCCTGTGGGACCACGACACAGAAGCATGGAATCGGGAGTAACTGCTCCGCGGTCGTGTGTCCAGAGGGTGCAGAGCAGGCGGGGCAGTGCCAGTTGCCCAGTACTGGTTCAGGGACCTCCGTGGCTGCCCATCGCCATGCCTGCTATTTAATGATGCAGAGTGACCCTTGCTTCCAAGAAGGAGAAGGGGCGGGATGTACCTGGAGAGCATAAGAGCAGGCAGGAGAGACCCAGAGCCTCCCCCTTCCTGAAGTCATGAGTCGACTGTCCTCCTCTCCCTCCCACTAACCGTGGCTCCTCTACTCTGGGGGCATAAGTCAGGGAGCACTGCTTTCTTCTCGGTTTCCCACCTCCATCCAGTCATTCCCCACCTAGTCAGTCACTCATTTAATGGAGGCTTTTGAGGTTTTGCTCTGGGCCAAGGTGTGGCTCAGACGGTAAAGCCTCTGCCTGCAATGCGGGAGACCTGGGTTCGATCCCTAGGTTGGGAAGATCCGCTGGAGAAGGCAATGGCAACCCACTCCAGTACTCTTGCCTGGAAAATTCCATGGACAGAGCAGCCTGGTAGGGTATAGTCCAAGGGGTGGCAAAGAGTCGGACACAACTCAGCCACTTCACTTTCTTTACTCTCACTTTCTTTAAGGTGTGTCTGAGGTGTTGTGGACAAACCATGAACAGAGCAGAGAGGGTCTCTGCCTGTAAAGAACTTGTGTTCTTATGGGCGGAAGCAGAAAGCAAGTAGATAAATACAAATAAATACACAAGATGCAATCGTCTTGAGACTCGGTTTGTCAGAGGTGTGGGAGAGGGCCACTGGACAGAGGGTGACGAGATCAGAGCTGTGGTCTGACGCTTCAGGAGGGGCACTGCTGCTGGGGGGTTTTCCACGGGTTGTCAGTCCTCGGGGGCTGCTCCCTGCAGGAGGGGTTTCTAGCCTTGGCTCTTAGTGTAGGAAGAAGCTGTGCGTCCTGGCAGGGGCTGGGTTCCTGCCCTTTCCCGTAGGAGGTGGGTGTGGGCGGTGTAGACATTAGACATTTATCTCGTGGCCCCTCTAGAGGCTGGAGTCCCAGGTCCCAGCGTGGGCAGGGCTGGTGATACTCCTGAGGCCTCCGTCCAGGGCTGGTGGACAGCCGTCTCCTCCCCACGTCCTCACTCTGGGAGCCTGTGTCCTCATTTCCTCTCTCTGTAAGGACCCCCACCCGGTGGAGTCAGAGTCCATCCTCACGACCTCATTTTACATGAATCTCGAAAGGGACATGTTTCAGTCCCAAACTGTGACTCTCCAGGCCTGAGTCCACTGCTGTAACCGTGTGCTGGGCCAGACAGGACACAGGCTAAGTGGGAGCCGAACCGAGAGCTTGTGGTCAGGCGTGCGTGCTCGGTTACTCAGTCATGACTGACTCTTTGCGAGCAACCCCGTGGACTGTAGCCCTCTAGGCTCCGCTGTCTATGAGGATCCTCCAGGCACGAATACTGGAGTGGGTTGCCATGCCCTCCTCTGGGAGATCTTCCCAACCCAGAGGTCTAACCCAGGTCTCCTGCTTTGCAGGCAGATTCTTTCCAAGCCCAAGAATACTGAAGCGGGTTGCAATGCCCTCCTCCAGGGCGTCTTCCCGACCCAGGGATGAAACCCGCATCTCTTGTGTCTCCTGTATTGGCAGGCAGAGGTCAGGAGATGGTGATAGACAAACCCTTGTGCTAACAGGCCCTCTCCTCTTCATTTCTCAGCTCTTTTACTTGGTCTCCGTCTGCCTGTGTGTCTCTGTGATCATGGCCTTCCAGCTAACCGCCTTCACTTTCCGGGAGAACCTGGCGGCCACGGCCCTGCTGCTGGTACTTTTCGGGTATGTGATGGGACGCGTGGCTGCAGAATTATGGCTTGTTTTCTGAAGGAGAACCCCCCGGGGCAGCTTTGAACCTGCTGCCGGCTTCATGGTTTTCTCTCTTTCCAACCAATTACGCTGTTGCTTCTAGGGGCACGGAGCTGAGCAGCCTGAGCAGGACGCCTGGCGCTTGCTCACGGTCGGGGGGCAGTGACGGGGACGGCTTGGCCCCATCTGTCTCAGAGCCCGTCATTCCGTCTCTGATGCTCCTCTGGGGCTCAAACACACTACCCACTCTGCTCCGGAGCTGTCCTGGAACTCGTGAAGCTCTACGGCTGCCGTATTTCTCCCTCTCCTGGTCTCAGAAGTTTGGAAATGTTTTGTCTAACTTCTGTCTCTTTATTATTTTTCTCACAGCATCAAAGTAACAAAAGCAGAAAAATCATTTTACAAATTTCTCCTTTGTACACACTGATCAGGATCCTTGCTAGCAGTCCCCAGAGTGTATCTGCCAGGCAGCAAGAATGCATAAGATCATCATTTGACTCTAGATCTAGGCTAGGTATGTGAGAGATGCTTGATAATAGTAGGGAAAAAATTAACTTGTGACTCACTGGTAAAGAAGCCACCTACCTGCCAGTGCAGGAGACATGGGTTCAATCCCTGGATCAAGAAGATCCCCTGGAACAGGAAATGACAATCTATTTCAGTATTCTTTCCTGGAAAATTCCATGGACAGAGGAGCCTGGAGGGCTACAGTCCATGGAGTCGTAAAGAGTCAGACACGACTGAGTACACACACATGCACACATATACACTTATATGTGTGTGTGTGTGTGTGTGTATATATATATTTTTTTTTTTTTTTTAACAGAGCATTCTGCTTTTATCTAAGCCAAAGTTTATAAAATGGTTTTTACATAGATGACAGTTGTATCAGCAATTCAGACTTTTCAAAGCATCTAATTAGGGAACAGTTATATCCTTACTGGGATGGATAGATGAATAGACGAGGGACAAAGAGAGAGACAGGGAGACCTTAAGCTAAGAATTCTCTGCACGTTCATGACAGCAGCACTTTTCAAAGGATTTCAGGAGACTCACTGGTCTCTTCGGGTTGAGGCACAGCCATGGGCCCAGAGGGTGACATGTCAAGTGGAGGGTCCTAGGTGAGGGGGACCCAGAGGACCTGGAAAGGTGACTCAGGCAGGTTCTGGGGGGGAAGCACAAAGCAGGGACCCACCAGGCTCTCAGGTGACATCCCAGGGCTGGTTCAGTTTTTAGACAGGTTCTTCCTCCACTGGAGCCCAGGAATTTGCAGGACCCTGACACGGTGACTCCCCTGCAAGAGGAGAGATCCCTGGGGCCCCAAATGCTACCACATCCCCTGAGTGCCCCAGTGGACAAGCGTGTTGGCTGACCCCTCCTGTCCACAGAAGGAGCCCCAGAACCACCTCAAAAAGGCTGATCCTAGAATAAGCTGAGACCCAAGAACACAGTCAGGCATTAAAAGGGGCCGTTTGTTTGGAATCTGGAAAAACTAGGGATTGTGTAAGTGATCAGAGTCTCATAAGATATAATAGGAAAACATGCCCAGTTACAATTTTCCTTTTTCTTTTCTTTCTCTCTATGGAGGAAAAATCAATATTTAAGCTGGAAAGGGAGAATAAGCATCAAAAAGGAAAAAGAAACCTAAAAATCTCAGAGAGAAAAGAGAATCTAACTTATATAAAAACATGAAACCTTAACCACTATTTAGTGCACATTTAACACTAAAAGATGAGAACACAGAATCCTGTTCCATGTCTTGGAAAATTCCTGCCATGTGGGGCGAGGGGCCAGTTTCAAAGGGAGGCTGCTGCTACTGCTGCTGCTGAGTCGCTTCAGTCGTGTCCAACTCTATGCGACCCCATAGAAAACCCCATAAATGGCAGAATAATGGTTAGCAGCCCTCCAACCTCCGGTGTTAAAATATTAAAATGGCATTATAGTTTAATAAAAAATGGAGGTTGTTAGAAGCTACCATAGGTTTCATTAAAAACAGGTTATGCCCTTTGTGTTTGTGCTCAGTTGTGAATGACTCTCTGCGACCCCAGGGACTGTAGCCCGCCAGGCTCCTCTGTCCACGGGATTCTCCAGGGAAGAAGAGTACTGGGCTGGGTTGCCATGCCCTCCTCAGGGGATCTTCCCAACCCAGGGATTGAACCCACGTCTCCTGCATCTCCTGCAGTGGCAGGCAGATTCTTTACTACTGAGCCACTGGGGAAGCCTGCTGAGTGGCACACAGGCTCTTAATTCCCTGACCTGGGATGGAACCCATGCACCCTGAGTGGAATTGCAGAGTTCTAACCACTGGATGGCCAGGAAGTCCTTGAAACAGTAGTTTTAAGTTGTTGGGGAGGGAGTGTTGGCTCATTTTTGGAAGGAATTTCACAGCAACTACAGCTGCCTCCCACAACTGGCTCACAGACTGCTGCTGCTCCTTGTGTTCCGGTTAAAATCTGCTCTGACTGCTGCTGTCTCACGTGCTCATCCAGAGAGCCGCACAGCGGCAGGGTAGTGCTTGTTTATGTCCTGGGGGACAGAGAAGGACAGAGAGTGGCCGTGTGGGGCTGAACGTGAGGCAGGGCTGCTCTCTGTATTTCAGATGGAGACCATGGAGCCATGACCTCTTTGGTAATTAATTTAGTTAATTTCAAAATTAATTTTTATTGGAGTATAGTTGATTTATAGTGTTGTGTTAGCTTTCGATGTACAGCACAGTGAATAAGTTACGCATAAGAAGCTCCAACATTTTGGCCTCCTGATGTGTAGAGACAACTCATTGGGAAAGACCCTGATGCTGGGAAAGATTGAAGGCAGGAGTAGAAGGGGGTGACAGAGGACAAGATAGTTGGATGTCATCACTGACTTGGTGGACATGAGTTTGAGCAACTTCTGGGAGATAGTGCAGGACAGGGAAGCCTGGCTTGCTGCAGTCCATGGGTTTGAAAAGAGTGAGGCACGACTTAGCAACTGGACAACATATTTCCACTCTTTTTAATATTCTTTTCCCATATAGATCATTACAGAGCATTGAGTCGAGTTCCTTGTGCTATACAGTAGGTCCTTATTAATTATCTATTTTTTACATAGTAGTGTGAATTTAGTTCAGTGATCATTAATCATTGAACTGTTTGATGCAACAGCTAATTAAGACCAGTTGCATTAAAGCACTTACCTTCCTCTTGTGTGCTCAAAACTCATTTTCTTCGTGCCTGAATTATGAGGCAGACTGTTGACAGAAGTTTCTAACATACTGTATGATTTTATGTTTAATATTAAACATATATAATGTTAATATTTTCTGAAATACAAGGATGTATTTTTGATCCAGGGGCAAATACCATAGCTTTCATGTGGATAAGGAATTACACTCAAATCTAAAACTATTTCAAGAGCCTGCTGAGCCAGGGAGAGGGACTTCAGAGTTAAATGGTAGCTGTATTTTTAGTTTTTAAAGGAACCTCCATACTGTTCTCCACAGTGGCTGTACCACTTTACAATGGAATGTTACTCAGCCAATAAAAATGATGAAATGATGCTAACATTGCAGCAGCATGAATGGATATAGAGATTGTTCCGAATGGAGTAAGTCAGACAGAGGAGAAATATCGTATGACGTTCCTTATGTGCAGAATCTAAAAAGAAATGATACAAATGAACTCCCAAAACAGAAACAAACTCACAGACTTAGAGAACAAGCTCCTGGTTGCCAAGGGGGAAGGACAGAGGGAAGCGATAGGTACAGAGTTTGGGATTGGCATTACGCACGGCTGGGCTTACTAGGTGGCGCTGGCGGTAAAGAACCTGCCTGGCAAAGCAGAAGACTCAAGAGATTCGGGTTCGATCCCGGGGTCAGGAAGATCCCCTGGAGGAGGATCCAGTACTCTTGCAGCCCACTCCAGTATTCTGGCCTGAAGAATCCCGTGGACAGAGGAGCCTGGTGAGCTACAGTCCATGGGGTCGTAGTTGGACACTAGTGAAATGACTGAGCACACACGTACACACTGATATATTTAAAATAGATAACCAGCAAGGACCTACTGTTTAGCATAGGGAACTCTGCTCAGTGTTATGTGGCAGCCTGGATGGTAGGGGAGTCTGGGGGAGAGTGGATCCATGTACATTTGTGACTGAGTCCCTTTGCTCCACCTGAAACTATCATGACATTATTAATCAGCTCTACTCCAATATAAAAAAGTTAAAAAACATTAATAAACATTTTTTTAAAAAGTCAGTGACTTCTCTGCTGGCGTCCACATTGAGGTACCAGCTTCCTTTGCTTGGTGGGGTAGGTGGGTTGGGGAGGTCACAGGAGGAAGCCGAGGGGAGTCAACCGTGAATAAATCCTGGCTCTGTGCTCTGGAGAAGGAAACACGAAGAGGTGTTTTCCTGTGAGGAACCTTGTGGGTGTTTTCCTACAGCGTGAGGCCGTCTGAAGCCTGTGGGGGCCACTTCTGGGCTTCGCTGTCCACTGCCCAGCTTCGGGTCACACAGAAACGACTCCCACTTCAGCTCCACGTCCTTTCCAGCTGTGGGTTCCCAGTCAGGCATCTGAGCCTTGTCAGTGCCGTGGTAAAACGGGGCCACGGCTCCCACCTGGGGGGCTGTAGGAGTGGGGAGGTCAGAGCACACACTGGAGGCATAAGGCATGAAGCCCGTGAGGGCACCCCAGAGAGGAAGCTTTCCATTTTCATCTGAGGTCCTCTTTTTGTATAGCGTTCTCCGCTTGTGATAGCTTTAATTCTCACTCTGACAAACAGGTGTCATGTCTCTTTGCTGAGAAGCTGTGAGCGAGGAGCAAGGCCAAGCTCGCCCCACCGGGTGGGGGAAGTGGGCCTTTCTTTGGCTGATGAAGCTGCACGCCCAGGCCTGGGTTTGACCCAACCCAGGCTCTGATATTACGGAAAATGCGCTTCATCTTTAGAAAATACTGCCAGCTTTATTAAGTCAAGTGTGCTTCTGTTCATTGAGGGAGGAAGACTAACCAGCCAACAGCATCTCGTCTATGATTCAGTCTCTAGAGAAGGAAGAATTGCAGGTCGAGGAGCACGGCTTTTCACTTTGATTTTCAGGTATGCCACTCTTCCCTGGATGTATCTCGTCTCGAGGATCTTCTCCAGCTCGGACGTCGCTTTCATCTCCTACATCTCCTTGAACTTCATCTTTGGCCTCTGTACCATGCTGATGACGGTCATGCCCCGGCTGCTGGCCATCGTCTCCAAGGCTCAGGTCTGTGACCCTCTGCATGGCCTCCCAGGGGCGAGGGGAGGGACAGAGGGTCGACTCACCCCGAGACCATTCCTTTTCCAACTGGGCTTCACTGCAGATGTGCTGGTGTCCACTGTCTTTACCTCCAGAGAGAGACAGGGACTCCACTTAGCAGAAACATCTGTGCCTTGACACGCAGCAGATCCAGGCTGGCAGCCGCAGGCAGAAGATGAGTTGTTTGTGCTCCTGCTTCCTGGGTGAAGGGCAGACTGAGCAGTGCATTCACGGCTGCATCCCTGTTTGTGGATGAATGACCGATCGATGGTTGAAAGAGTGGCTGTTTGTGTGAAGTGTGTCCTGTCTGGGCGTCGTGGGAACAGGGCTCAGACATTCCTGTCTTTGGGCTTGGATGCTCCGGTCTGGCAGCCCACTCCAGTACTCTTGCCTGGAAAATCCCATGGGTGGAGGAGCCTGGTAGGCTGCAGTCCATGGGGTCACAAAGAGTTGGACACAACTGAGCGACTTCACTTTCACTTTTCACTTTCATGCACTGGAGAAGGAAATGGCAACCCACTCCACTGTTCTTGCCTGGAGAACCCCAGGGACTGGGGAGCCTGGTGCGCTGCTGTCTATGGGGTCTCACAGAGTCGGATCCGACTGAAGCGACTTAGCTGCAGCAGCAGACCATACTCTCAGGCCACAGCGGGTTTGGATTTTCCAGGTGATTCTGCCCTCTCCCCTCGGAGCCCTGGGACAGATTTAGATTTGCTGCTCTCAGAGTTTTGGAGCAGAAGGCTTCCCTATTACTGGACTCCTGGCCCAGGAATATTTATCCGGGTGAGGAGGTGCCTCTCTCAGGGAACCCCTTCCATCAGGCTGTCTGTATCGGGAGGGCCACTTCGGAGCTGTCACTCCAGCAGGTATCAGGGTCCAGTGGAACCCAGCAGTGCTGGCCACCCCCTCCCACCCGCTGACTCTTGTTGGGCCAGGCTCCTCCCTGTGAGGCCTGCTGGGTTTTGTCCACAGTAACTCATCTTCTCTCTTTCTCAGCCTCCCCTGGGCTGCCTGTGGGGATGGACTTCAGAGTTTGAAGCCTCCTCTGCCCGTCTTTCCACACTTTCCCTTCTTGGCTCTGGCCACACCGTTCTCTCCTGACTTCCTACTGTCTGTGTGGGCCCCGTTCCTCACTAGTCCTGGCGTTGGATCCACTCAGAGGCTGAGAAAACAGCCCCAGAAAGGCCCAGTCTGGAGGACAAGCTGCTGGTCAGTGTCCAGCAAGTTGGAGGCTGAGCTCCCTTCTTGTGCCCAGACGCACTGGGACATGATTGATTCTACAGCAACAGCTTGTGTTCTTTTCCTCAAGTTTGTACAGAAGCAGCGAGCTCTGTAAACAAGCGTTTTTGGATCCAATTGAAGGAAACAATTTATTCTGGTGATTTTTTTAGATCTGTTATTGACACTAATCTGTATTAGTATGTCTAGACTTTAAATAGCAAACTAGCAGAACGATTCATTGACTTTAACTCGAGAGAGCATTGAAGTTAGTGGAGGCAGAACAGAGCTTCCTTGTCCCCATCAGAGCGCTGATATACCATGGATCTCAGTCATGAACTAAATGGGAAGACAGGCAGATTCGAGGTAGACAGTCCCTGCCCTGGGGACGGGTCACAGACAGAAGAGGAGGAGGAGGGGTCTTCTAGACCTGCAGAGCAAACCAACCCAGAGTCTTGAGGTCCTGAGACTGAGGTCAGTGGGATGCCTTGTTCCCTCCCGTTATAAACAGCTTTGTTCACTTGGAGAGAAATCTGCAGGCAGTAAGTTGTTTGCAAAAAAATGAGTCAAGCTCAATTGTTAACAGATAACAAAAGGCATTTCCTTGCTGTTGCTGAGGTCTTTTTTTCCCTTTGCTCTTTATTTTGATATGCTCCACTTAAAAAGATCAACATCATAAATGGGTGATTTTCAGATATTCCTTTGTAAGTTCAAGAGGTAACATATTCCTATGAAAACATGACATAAGATGAGAAAGGGGACTAGGTTTTCAGACCAGTGCCAGAGACCAGTACAGCTGGTATTAACCACTATGTAGACAAACAATCGGAGAAGGCAATGGCACCCCACTCCAGTACTTTGCCTGGAAAATCCCATGGACGGAGGAGCCTGGTGGGCTGCAGTCCATGGGGTCGCTAAGTCGGACACAACTGAGCAACTTCACTTTCACTTTTCACTTTCATGCATTGGAGAAGGAAATGGCAACCCACTCCAGTGTTCTTGCCTGGAGAATCCCAGGGATGGGGGAGCCTAGTGGGCTGCCGTCTATGGGGTCGCACAGAGTTGGACACGACTGAAGTGACTTAGCAGCAGCAGACAAACAATACTGTTAATGTGAGCATTTTAGTTTTGACCAAGTCACAGTTTATAAGCAGATATGCACAGAAAAGGCATTTGGGACTCTAATTCAGGCTGCGGCGCATCTGTCTCTCCCACTGCGGAGGTTCTCTTTTGAGGGATGGGGGATGCAGGTAGGTGAAAAAATCATAGTTTTTTTTTTTTTAATGTTTATTTATTTGGCTGCGTTGGGTCTTGGTTGCGGCACGTGGGATCTTGGTTGTGTCGTGTGGATCTTTCATTGTGGTGCACGGGCTCTCTAGTTGTGGTGTGCCCACTCAGTAGTTTTGGCTTTTGGAAAAAACTCATAGTTTCAGTAATTTATGTCTCTACTTTATCAATCTCCAATTGATAAAGTAGAGACATTATGAATCAGACACTTGTGAATTGCTGTTCTGTGACTTTGTGTGGCTACACTCAACACATGTGGGTTATTTACCAAGTTGGTGTTATGAGTTGCAAATAGCTTCGTTCACGTGGTAAGAGATAATGTGTGACTTTCTTGCAGTCAGATCTGAGTCCTCACCATTAATTAATTATTCCCTGAACTGTCAGATCCTGAGTTAAAAGCTATAATAGTCTTCTGTTTCCATCTTGTTAAAACGGAACCCTTTGAAGTCATATATTATTTGATCCAGGGACATAGTTTTATGAAAAGTGGGATAATAAGCCCCTTTAGGACTGCTTGAAATCTGTAAATAGTGGTAGTTGGTCAAGACTTGAACCAAAGGATCATTAAATGAGCCTTTCATGTTTTTCTCATGTCTGCATGCAAAGGACAGTAAACTGTGATGTAACAATACATGCCCCCCAAAAGTCATTTTTTGCTTTATTACTCTTATTTTTCAGCTTATTTTTTTATTGAAGTAGAGTTGAGTTACAATGTTGTGTTAATTACTACTGTGCAGCAGTACAGTGACTCAATCGTATGCATCTGTACATTCTTTTTCATGTTCTTTTCCATTATGGCTGATCACAGGGTACTGAATGTAGTTCCCTGTACCATACAGTGGGGCCTGGTTGTTGATCATTCTTTATATTGTAATAGCTTGCATCTGCTAATCCCAAACTCCCTCTCCACCCCTCCCCTTCCCCCCTGCCCTTGGCAACTGCAGATCTGTCCTCTATGTCTGTGAGTCTGTGTCTGTTTCACGGATCAGCTGATTTGTGTCGTGGTTTGGATTCCACATATGAGTAATAGCATATAACATTTGTCTTTCGCCTTCTGACTTGCTTCACGTAGTGTAATAACCTCTAGTAGCCTCCATGTTGCTACAGCTGGCATTATGTCATCCCTTTCTATGACTGAGTAATGGTTCATTGTGTGTGTGCACCACATCTTCTTTATCCCTTCATCTGTTGAAGGACATTTCGGTTGTTTCCATGTCTTGGCCATTGTAAATAGTGCTGCTGTGAGCATCGGGGTGCATGTATCTCTTCAAATTAGATTTTCACTGGATATGTGCCCAGAAGTGGGATTGCTGGATCATATGGTAGCTCTGTTTTTAGCTTTTTAGGGAATCTTCGTCCTGTTTTCCATAGTGGCTGCACCAGTTTACTTTCCCACCCCAACAGTGTAGAAGGGTTCCTTTTTCTCCACACCCTCTCCAGCATTTGTAGACTTCTTGATGATGGTCATTCTGACTGGTGATATCTCATTGTGGTCTTGATTGGCATTTCTCTAATACTTAGCAATGATGAGCATCTTTTTATGCCTATTGACCATCTGTATGTCTTCCTCAGAGAAATGTCTCTTTAAGACTTCTGCCCAGTTTTTGATTGGGCTGTTTGATTTTTGGTGTTGACCTAAAAGCCTTTTTTTTTGGATTTTCTATTGTCCTTGAACCACACTAGTAGAGACAACTCATTGTGAACAGCCGTGAGTTTACATTGTAAGGGAACACTGGATGGTATTGGCTGTAAGATTGAGGGTTTTGTATGTCTTCTTTACGAAGAGCTCTCACTTTGACTTCTCTTTCTTTCACTGCACAGAATTTACAGAACATCTATGACGTCCTCAAGTGGGTCTTCACTATTTTCCCTCAGTTCTGCCTGGGTCAGGGGCTGATAGAACTCTGTTACAATCAGATCAGGTACGACCTGACCCATAACTTTGGCATCGACTCCTATGTGAGCCCATTTGAGATGAACTTCCTGGGCTGGATCTTCGTGCAGTTGGCTGTACAAGGCTCGGTCCTTCTCCTCCTGAGGGTGCTGCTTCACAGAGACCTCTGGCTGCAACCCAGGTACGTCCTGCAGGGCTCGTCCTTGATGGAACTAGTGTCTGAATAAAGATGGAGCAGCAAATCCATCTGGGAGGCTGCGGGACAAGAAACATTCTGAACAGTGTCGTACCCACACCTCATAGTTAGGGTTTGACAGTTTTTGTTTGCTTTGTTTTTGTTTGTTTTTTTCTTTTCATTGGTGAGTTTCTGACATTAGGAAGGGGAATGACAAAAGAAAAGGTGTCAACCTCTGAGATAATCCACCCAATTCTTAATTGGGTGAGATAATCAACCCAACCCATTAGTCACCTTAATGAATTTTCCTTCTTACAATTGCTCAGTTTTCCTCTTACTCTGATTGTAGCACCTAGGGTGAATTCAGTTGATCCCATAACATACTCTTGACTTCCCTGGTGGCTCAGATGGTAGAGAATCTTCCTGCAATGCAGGAAACACTGATTCGATCCCAGGGTTAGGAAGATCCTCTGGAGAAGGAAAGGCAACCTGCTCCAGTATTCTTGCCTGGGAAGTCCCATGGACAGAGGAGCCTGATGGGCTACTTTCCATGGGGTCTCAAAGAGTTGAACATGACTTAGTGACTAACACTTTCACTTTCATAACATAATATCATTTTGTGGCAAAATAGCATCAACTCCTAAAAGCAGGTGTGTAAGAAAGTCAGTGCTGATAACCACTTGCCCTTTGAAGATCCTCTTGTTCAGTTCAGTTCAGTCACTCAGTCGTGTCCGACTCTTTGCGACCCCATGAACTGCAGCACGCCAGGCCTCCCTGTTCATCACCAACTCCCGGAGCTTACCGAAACTCATATCCATTGAGTCGGTGATGCCATCAAGCCATCTCATCCTCTCTCATCTCTTTGTCCTCCTGCCTTCAATCTTTCCCAGAATCAGGGTCTTTCCCAATGAGTCAACTCTTCACATGAGGTGGCCAAAGTATTGGAGTTTCAGCTTCAACATCAGTCCTTCTAATGAACACCCAGGACTGATCATTAGAAGGACTGATGCTGAAGCTGAAACTCCAATACTTTGGCCACCTCATGCGAAGAGTTGACTCATTGGAAAAGACCCTGATGCTGGGAGGGATCCCCTTGTTATTAGCACTAAAAATGTTTTATTTAATTACTGTTATTCAGTAATGGTGCTGATAATGTCCTCCTCTTTGTTAGGTGAGAATGAAAGTCAGTAGCCCAAGGGGTGTGTGTGTATATGATGTGTGCTGTCCACGTGAGTTTGTGTGTGCCCATGTCCACACAAACACATTCTTATACCCGCATCTCTATATTCTCAATAGGATCACAAGTGGTTTTGCAAGGATGTGTGAAGTATTGACAGATAACACATTTTAAATATTAAGCAAGGAGTGTACTTTCTTATGTAGGGTCCACAGTGGCATGTCTCTCCCTCTGTAACCCTTGTGGCCTGAATCTGTGGAGTTGCTCTAATAAAGGGATACTTCATGGAGGAAGTACTAATTAGGACTATTTCACAGGAGAAACTGTTAAATATTATAGACCTAGTAGTAACACTCCGTGATGATTTCCTTATAGAATTTCTCCCCCTCAGTCAATTCATCAACATACTTCCTTTAGAATCTGCTAAAGTGGAGAACCATTTGAATAGCCATCACAAACCTCTCTTGAGTTAGCCACAATCCCTCTGGAATCTAGATTTCCAATACTGGCAGAGGTTGAAATAGAATTCTGTGTGTCTTTCAAATGTAATTGGTCCTGTATTCGGCCCTCCATAGTTTAATCTATTTTAAAACTTATTTTGTAGAAACCCCTTCAGCAGATTTCAGGGTATTCAATCCTGCTGCAGCATCAAAAGATTTTTCTGTAAAGACTTTGGGTGTTACCTTACATGAAACCCCATGGACTGCAGCATGCCAGGCTTCCCTGTCCATCACCAACTCCTGAAGCTTGCTCAAACTAATGTCCATCAAGTCGTTTGACGCCATCCAACCATCTCATCCTCTGTCATCCCCTTTTCCTCCTGCCTTTAGTCTTTCCCAGCATCAGGGAATTTCCAAATGAGTCAGTTCTTCGAGTTAGGTGGCCAAAGTATTGGAGTTTCAGCTTCAGCATTAGTCCTTCCAATGAATATTCAGAACTGATTTCCTTTATTTATTTATTTTTACTTCTGTGTACATACTTTTATTAGAATCACTAGTGAAATACATTTTATTGCTATTTGGCAATGATGATGCTTATCAATTAAGGAAAATGTTCTACAAAACACACTAATTGACAGGTTTGATCTTCTTGCAGTCAAAGGGGCTCTCAAGAGTCTTCTCCAACACCACAGTTCAAAAGCATCAGTTCTTTGGTGCTCAGTTTTCTTTATGGTCCAACTCTGACATCCATACATGACCACTGAAAAAACCGCAGCTTTGACTAGACGGACCTTTGTTGGTAAAGTAATGTCTCTGCTTTTGAATATGCTGTCTCGGCTGGTCGTAGCTTTTCTTCCAAGAAGCAAGTGTCTTTTAATTTCATGGCTGTGGTCACCATCTGCAGTGATTTTGGAGTGGAAAAGTATAAGTGAAACCAAATATTAGAATAACGCCCTTGTTATCTGCAGTAAATAGTCAATATTTGTTGTTCTTTGTCATTGTCAAGGTTACAGAATCCAGAAATTAAATATAACTTAGACACTGGGTTACCTGTCACTCCATTAAGAATGACAATGATCTGACCAAATTAATATGTTTTTAAAATGTAGATCTAACCAGGTCACTAATCACTGCCTTGAAAGCCAAGTCCAAGCTTCTCAGCCAGGCCCTTCAAGCCTGGCAGCTCATGCTCAGGGCCGCTCCATGTGATGTCCCTTCTGTCTCCACCTGTGACATTGGCCCTGATCTCCAGTCTGGGCTGGTCCTTTGCCAGGACGGCCTTCCTCATCTCCAGGACCCTCCCTGTAGGTCCTCCTGCCTCTCCAGCCCAGCATGATGTCCTGCCAGTGTTTCTGTTACAGCTCGCATTTACCATCAGGGCCGTCAGTGTTGTTTTAACGTGTTTGTTCCTCTCCTCTACCTGACTCTATAAATTCCTTGTGCAGGAAATATTTTACACTGTTGCAGTGAATTCCTGGAAAAATAGGAACACCCTACCCTCTGCATCTGGGCGGACAGTTCCTGCAGCCCTCCTAAGTGGACTGTCTCCCGCCTGACTTGGTGCCGGTTCCCTACTGCCCTTGCCCACCCGGCGCCTGCTTACAGCCTGCAGTCCCTCTGTCAGCCTGTGTTGTCTGCCCAGACCCAGGACCACATCAGAACCTACACTCCAGCCACACACGAGTCAGGTTGGGTGGGTTTTGGTCATGGGGTGGGGGGACAGGGGGAGGTCCCTGTTTGTTGTCTCTCTGGTCTGGAGGCAGTTTCTGCTCTCTATATCCCAGTTGCCAGCTGGGTCTGAGCAGCCACATGGCCCAGGGCAGCGTCTCCCTTCTGATATCAGCTGCACTAAATCCCTGCAAGGACCTGCTGCACCAATGCCCACCAGGCTCCTTCCTCTTGACACAGATGCCGTTTTTCATGATTGTCAGTTGGAGGATGGCCAGGCAGCTCGTTTCTGAGTACAGGGGCATGAACTGCATGTTGTGTTGTGGGGAGGAGGCCAACGGGCAGTGACCTCACTCAGAGCCCCCCACCCACCAGATCCACTTGAGATGAAACCAGTAGATGTGCTGGAGCCCCAAGCCCTAAGAGCAGACTCTCTGGCCTGAGACCAGGCAGCAGGCACAGAGCTGCCCGGTGATGCTAATGAGGAGATGGTCGAAACTGCTGATGGGTCTTGGAAACAGGAAGGGATAAGGTGATGTGTGTCCTGGTGGAGTGAGAGACAGCCTCTGGATGACCAGACAAGGCTGAGGGCCATAGAACGCACCCTCACCTGGGGAAGGGCGCCCAACAGTCAAGGAGAAAGTGTCAAATTCAGTGAGTGTTCGTAAATTGAACACAGCTGCGATACCTTCCCCCAGTCAGTAGCACCTGAAGTCCCCTCAGAACCCCCTGTCAGTCAGCCACACTCTGTTTGCTGTTCAGTCCCTAAGTCGTGTTTTTGCAGCCCCATGGACTGCAGCACACCAGGCTTTCCTGTCCCACTCTATAGACGGATTCATTTCTTATGCTTTTGAACGTTATATAAAATCCATAATATAACACATACTCCTGCATGTGTAGCTGTATTTTCTAATCATCTGTGTTGTGTGTTGAGAAAATTATATGTTTGTCGTGATTTCAGGTATGGAAAAGATAGTACAGGGAAAGGGGCTGGGGGCACTGGAGTCTAGCTCTAGATATTTTATTGTATTTTTAATACTTTTAAAATTTTAAAATAGCTTAAGACTCATAAGAAATAGCAAAATCAGTCCAGAGAAATTCTATGACCCCTTCACCCAGCTTCTCCCAACAATACTGTGATAGGATAAAACACAGTACACTACAATATTACATTGATAAAACAGGAAATTGATGTGGGTGCAACACTATCTCAGTGATCTGTACTCATTTAGTTACTAAAATATTGGCTTATTACAGTTTGCAGAAATTGGGATTTACTCGAAAGGCAAAATGCACCAGAAAAGAAAATCATAAAGATTAGAAAGTGAGCTGGCTCAGATTTAGGGGAAATAAATCAGAGGCGAGAGTTAGCTTTGTGCTCACCTGACAGGTGTCTGTCGCGTGCCTCCCGTGTATTCTTTTACACAATCCAGCGCGTGCTGCGGAACTGTAGCACTTGGAGACTTTCATGTATAATCTAGTTTATCAAGGGGCTTGTTTGCTCCAGGGCTTTCCTGCTGACTCAGATAGTAAATAATCCACCTGTTAATGCAGGAGACCCAGGATCAATTCCTGGGTTGAAAAGACCCCCTGGAGAAAGAACTGGCAACCCACTCCAGTATTGCTGCCTGGAGAATTCCATGGACAGAGGAGTCTGACAGGCCATAGTCCATGGGGTCTCAGAGTCATACACAACTGAGCAACTAACTCTTGGCTTCACTTGCTCAAAGTGGTCGGACTAGTTGATTTCTTACAACTTTGTGATAAATTATTTGTCCTCTGGCACAAAAGTCTGGCGTGACTTTATTGTTCATAAAATCAGCAAGTGGTTTGAGTTTGGTGTCCATCCGTGTCACCGTTTGGATGATCTCTGACCTTTCTTTCCCCCTTTCCGGCGCATCTCCCAGGTGTGAATTAACTCTGAATTATCTATCCTCCCAGGGGCCACTCTGCCATTCAAGGCACAGTCACATCTTCCAAGGACATAGATGTTGAAAAAGAGCAAGTGAGGGTGCTGAAAGGCAGAACCAGCGGAGACACTCTGGTGCTGTACAACCTCAGTAAGAGTTACAGGGGCTTCTTCAAGAGCACGACCGCCGTGCAAGATATCAGCTTGGGCGTACGCAGGGGAGAGGTAAGAGACTTCTGCCTGTACCTTTTCTTCTGCAAACAGGCCTCAGTCTAATTGTTGATCTTCTCATGTTATTCCCTTAGAATATCTGACATCACAACTGAAAGCATCTGCACATTTTAGGAATCTCTCCTGGATCTGTATAAAGAGTCGGTTGACTTTCGCTAGTGAAAACTCTGCTGACTGATTGATGGGGTTTATCCTCTTTCATAATTTTAAAAATTTAAGTGATCAAGGTTGGTGTTGTTCAGTTGCTAATGCATGGACTGTAGCCCACCAGGCTCCTGTGTCCATGGGATTCTCCAGGACAGAATACTGGAGTGGGTAGACATTCCCTTCTCTAGGGGATCTTCCCAACTCAGGGATTGAACTCGCATCTCCTGCTTGGCCAGCGGGTTCTTTACCAGGGAACCACGAGGGAAGCCCAAGTGACCCAGGACTTTTCATTGTTGTTTGGGTTACAGGGTGACTCTCCATTGAGTGCAAATATTTTATAAATCCGATTAATTAAGGAAAACACTTCTAACTCCTGTTTGAACTTCAGTACTCTTTAAGTGGCCAATTAAGCCATCTAGTAAAATGTTACTCTGAAAAAGTAAAAACTCTCACACACCACAGCTAGCTTAGAGTTGTTTTTCATGAACGTGGCATTAATTCTAGTAGAAGTGTTTTTTCTGAACTGACAGAAGCCACGTAAATTGTTCCTGATGCATGCTTAATGCATAAAGGGAAGTCAGTTCTGGAAGTGATTATTTTTAATTAACTGTTTAAATAAATGAGACTATCTTGCATTCATATTGTTCCAAACTTCTGAGGAATTCAAAGTAGGTTATATGGGTATCTGATTGGTATCCAAGTTCTGCCGTGAGTGGATCTGAGGTAGAGAGGAGCCGAGAGAGGATGGATCCGTGCCTACCCAGGGACATGGCACCCTGCACCGAGGTGTGCGGTCAGACAGGACAGATGTTAAACAAATGTTTTTTTGCAGGGTTTGTGTTTGCTGCTCAACTCTAGGACTAGTATTGTGATTTTTGCCATCTTATGGAATTATTTTTTTACCCTCGCTTAAAAAGTAAGCAACTTCCATTTTGCTATTACTTCTCCATGGCTTCTATGTTTGCTCAGTGTAAAGAACCTGCTTGCCAGTGCAAGAGATACAAGTTCAATATCTGGGCTGGGAATGACTCCCTAGAGCAGGAAGATCTTCTGGAGGAGGAAATGGCCCACACCAGTATTTTTGCCTGGGAAATGCCATGGACAGAGGAGCCTGGTGGGCTACAGTCCATGGGGTCTCAAAACAGACATGACTGAATGACTAACCAACAGTTCCTTCTTCGTGGTAGATTTAAGGAGTAAGAAAAAAACCTTGAAAAATGTCCTAAGAGAAATGCTCCAGATATCTTAAATGGTCCAGGATGCATTCATCTTGGGATTCTATTCACTAGGCTTTATTTGAATGTCTGAGTTTAATGACTTAGATGTAAAGAATTGTGCAAAAGCCTACGGAAAACACCGAGATGGCTATGCTGTGCCCCTTTCCCTCCAGGAATTAATAATTGGGCAGGCTGTGGGAGGTCATAAACAGTGCCCAGTGTGATGTAACAGCGGATCAAGGTTGAAAGGCGCAGAGTGAAGTGAATGGTCTCAGAGCCATAAGTCTAGAGAGGGCGGCGGGGGTGGAGTCTGAGAGCAGGGAGGCAGGAATGGGCGGAGTGGGGAGGCAGGAGTGTGAGAAAGAGGGCTCTGCTAAACTTCAACCTCAACCCGGAGGGTAGAATGTGCTCCAATTACCTGATGGTGTTGTACCTGAGGCAGCAGCTCAGGTGTGGTCTGGCTGACAGTGACAGGGGACAGCACAGATCTGCAGCAGGATGGCCCCATGTTTCAGAGGGTAGAAGAGACCCACTAAGGTGGGGAAAGCATAGGTGTTGAAGCAGACTGCTCCCAGAGCTACAAAACAGGGCTCTGTGCTAACTAAGTGGGCTCAGCCACAGGAAACCCAGGATTCAGGGAGCCAGGAAGCCAGCAGTGCCCAGACATCGAGAAACAGGTGTCCTGGAAGGAGGTCAGTAAGGATAAGCGTCTCGGCTTCCACCACAGCATCTCCAGCTAAGAATAGCCTAGGTTCAAGGTAGACACTGGGCTGCAAAAGACAGCAGGGCTGTGTTCCACACAGAATATGACACAGTCATGCAGGAAAAGGTGACCTGACGCTGAGTGAGATCATATGGAAATAGAGGGCTTTCTTCACTAGTTGTCAGGCTTAGGCCATCATCAGAGTTAGAGGACAGAGAGAGGTTCAGAGACAGAGGAAGGCACTGGGATAGTCCTGACTATGATGATGTGACTCCTAAAAATCCTGTGCTAACCAGAGGGACACAGGAACCTGTGATGTGGGCCCCTGTCTTATCAGACAGGATTCAGCATAATTTGTGGTAATTGCACTTACTTGTCATGCTCTTTCATTTTCCAGACGTGAATATATTGTCTGTGAATTAATGCTGAAATTATACCGCTCAAATGTCACAGTGATTTCAGAAGTACTGTGTGAGCTATAAAGTGCTTTATACACTTATTTTATGATTGTAAAAGGCTACAAATAATACAAACCAAAAGTAGCACAAAAGGAGTTGAAAGCAAGTGCCATTTCTGATGTAATTTTGATTTTATGGTCTGTTTCTTTTTCTGCCTTCAGTGCTTTGGGCTTCTCGGGGTGAACGGGGCTGGGAAAACCACCACTTTCAAAATGCTGACTGGGGACCTGCCTCCAAGCTCGGGACACGCCGTCGTCAGGACTCCCACAGGGTAAAGTCCACGTTCCATCACGTTATTGCCTGTAGAGATGATCATCAAATCTAGAGAATCCCAGCCTGCCCCCATCCTGTGCTCTAAAGTCAGAGGAGGTCATTGGCCTCCAAATTTATTTCCAGTGACCACTGCTCACAAGAGGGGAAAAAGGCCTCTAAGAGGGAATGAAATGGACTTGATGTTTCCAGCCAGAGGGTGGTGAAAGCAGCCCAGGGCCACCCTCTTCCAGCAGTGATGCTGGGTGCTCTGCCCCATGGAAGCCGGGTGGGTGGGAGTGGCCGGGGCCGGCTTCTTCTGCTTTGCCACGGACGGGGTGGAGCTTCAGACGGCTCACTGCAGTGCAGGGGCTGGCAGGGGCGGGGTAGTTTCATTTGTTTTACCCCCAGACTTTGCCTTTCTGGCAGTTCAGCAGTTTTCCGTCTGTCCCATCTGTGTGCCGTGCGTATGTGTCCTAATAACCCTTTAGCTGTTCCCCACGCCCAGCCTGTACCCTGCTCTTCTGAGCATCAGTGCTGTACGACAGGTCCCGGCACATATCCTTCTGCTTTTCCTGCTAGAGCGAATTAATTGTAACTTGATAATAGATTTCAGAAACCTCTCATGGAACTGACATAAAGAACGCGACAGGCATTGTGATACGTTCTCTGAGGGTCATTATATAAATAGCCACCAAGTTCTCAGTTTCATAGTCTGTCTACCAGGAATCCTAGAGTTATCTCTTAATAGACTTGGAAGTAATTTGCTTGAGATTTTTATATATAGGTTCAAATAAATTCATGGAAACAATTTCAAAAATATCATAAGTACTCATTAATTAGCTAATTTTTTTTTTTGCATTGACAAATAGTTATCATCCATCTATGACGTGCCAGGCACGAGGAGAACAGAAATTCATCCTCTAATCCTAAAATCCAGTGTTAATATTTGTATGTCTCCTGCTCGTTGTTTATACACAGGTGTCCATGTGTATGGATCTGATTTTATCACTTTCTGCATATGTGTAGGCATGTCAAGTGTAGGTGATTAAATATGTGGGGAGAAGTGTATTTTAAAATCAGACACGATTATAAAGATCACTGTGTAGACTTCATCTACACTTATTCCATGAACAGTTCATAATCCTCTTCAGGAATAGTTATTAAAAGGTTTAATTTTTCACAAGCCTGGTGGGCAGGCAATTTCATTGTTAGATTGATTTGCATTTCTTTAATTACTCGTGAACTTGGCAGAGTGCTTTCCCTATATCTGTCTGTTCCCTAGGGTTTCTTTCTGCCAATCACCTGTCATGACTATGGTTCTTTTTTATAAGGTTGTCTTTTTTACTCATTAGGTAAGAGTTTTTAATATATTCAACTGGCAATATATTCACATATTCAATATCTTCAACGTGCTTTATATGTTTCAAGTATTACCTGTTAGTGGTTCCTTGTATTTTAATTTTGTTATAGACATTCTCAGTTTTGATAAGACAGTTTGTTCTTTTATTCCTTTGTTATTTCTTCCTTTTTGAGTCTCAGGAAATTCTCTTTCTACGATGATAAAGGTATTTTCTTTTCAGAGGCTTCTTTTCTACATTCATGTTTATTATTTGCATGGAGTCTATATTTGAACATATAATCTGATTTTTTTTCCAGTCCAAGATTCCAGTTCCAGTTTGTCTAAGGCCACCTTCACAGCCATGTGTCTTTTGTCTGTTTTTTTCTTTGCACCGAGTTCGCAGCTAGGCTGGGACTCACTTTCCCTTCTTCTGTTTCAGATGTATACTGGTGAGTTGGTCCCTCCTGACTGTTTTCCTAGTTTTTTTCATTTCCAGAATAATTTGGACCACTTTGGTACCTTTATGAGTTATCATTTTTAGAATCATTTTGGTAACTTGTATAAAAGTGTCACAATATTTGAATCTTGATTGGAATGGAGTCAAATTTATTTTATATTTTGAAGAGATTTACATCTCTATGGTAGTTTGTGTTCTTTATCCTTAACTCTGGTACAGAGCCATTCATTCAGGTCATTTAAAAAAGCGTCATTTACTTGTTTTGCACTTTTCTCTGTAGAATCCTTGCATATCTGTTTTAGATCTGCAGTGAATTTGTCTTCATCAGGAGGTAATTCATCTCTTGAAAATGCAAAGTGTTAATTGTGTCAGATTCTGTGCGATCCTGTGGACTGTAGCCTCCCAGGCTCCTCTGTCCGTTGAATTCTCCAGGCAAGAGTACTGGAGTAGGTTGTGATTTCCTTCTCCAGGGGATCTTCCTGACCCAGGGATTGAACCCATGTCTCCCATGTCTCCTGCATTGCAGGTGGATTCTGTACCCACTGAGCCACCTATATAGTAGTATATATGTCAATCCCAAACTCCTAATTTATGCCCCCCCCACCCTTACCCTTTGGTAACCATTCGTTTCTTATGTCTGTGGATCTATTTCTGTTTTGCATATAAGTTATTTTTTTTCAATGTAGAGAAAAAATGTAAAGCTGTTTTCACAATTCACACTGGAGTTTTGACTTTATATTGCATTTATAGTAATAGATTAACTTGAAAATAACTGGTATGTGAATGTTGGTCTTCTCTGCAAACCTTCTATATTTTCCATTCATTGAAACAAATCTAATTCCTTTTAAAAAGTATTTTATTCCATCCAGAATACAATATTTATCCTAGTAATTCATGAAAATCTTTTGTTTCTCCTATAGTAATGCTTCTGATTCCTATTTCCTTTTTGGTTTCCTTAAAACCATTCAGGCAATGTTCAATGGTAGTGTATCTTACTCACCTAATAATAGTGTTTCTTTTTATTTTTTCCCTCCTCTATTTTTTTATTCCAACTTTATTGAGATATAATGGACATACAGTAGTATCATTTTATAAACCTGTGTAAATTGAAGGAGTACAGCATAATGGTGTACATGTATCATGGAATGGCTTACGTATATCATGAAATTAGTATCACAAATTTAGTGATCATCGATCATCTCATATAGATATAAAAGAAAGAGAAAATTATATTTTCTGTGTGATGAGAATTCTTAAGCTGTCTTCTCTTAACCACCATCATGTATAGCACACAGCGGTGCTAATTGTATTCATCGTGTTGTACATTTACATCCCTAATACTTATTTATCTTATAACGGCAAGTTCGTGCCTTTTGGCTGTCTGCATCAGATTCCCCTTCCCGCCATTCCTGCCTCTGGTGACCCAAATCTCATCTCTTTTTCCATGAGTTTGTCAGTCTGAAGTGTAATTGGCCTATAACACTATGCTAGTTCCTGGTGTGCAGCATAGTGATTAGCTCTTTCCATACATTACGGCAATATCACCAGGGTGATCGAGTTACCATCTGTCACCACACAAAGTTATTATGTTATTATTGACTATATTCTCCACACTGAACATTTCATCCCTGTGACATATTTATGTCACAAATAAAAGATTGTCGATTATCAATCTGTCCTTTTATTTCTGCAGCACACTCTATTTTGTCAGGAATTTAAATATTTTATTTGTTAAATTTCATGCATCATTTAACCTTCGATTCATAACAAAACTAGTTGTTTTGTTAAAAAAAATCTGATGTTAAATCCGTACTATTAATTTGTCATTATTTAGTCATTCAATCGTGTCTGACTCTTTGCGACCCCTGGGACTGGGCTCCTCTGTCCATAGGGTTTCTCAGGCACGAATACTGGAGTGGGTTGCCGTTTCCTTTTCCAGGGGATCTTCCTGACCCCCAGGGAGGGAACCTGCGTCTCCTCTATTGGCAGGCAGTTTTTTTACTGCTGAGCCACCATGGAAGCCCTACTGTTAAGTTACTTCTATTTTTTTGTTATTTTGACAACAAAATATTTCTCTCTTCCAATGAACCTATTTACTCTATTTCTTTTTTTTTATTATTTATTTATTTTTAATTTTATTTAATTTTTAAATTTTACATAATTGTATTAGTTTTGCCAAATATCAAAATGAATCCATCATAGGTATACATGTGTTCCCCAGAAGTATAGTTGATATACAATGCTGTGCTAGTTTCAGGTATACAGCAATTTGATTCAGTTATACATATAGTCACAATTTTTCATAGTCTATTTCAATGTAGGTCACATTACAGAGTATTGAGTAGAGCTCCTTTATTAGTTACCTGTTTTATACATAGTAGTATATATTTATCAATCCTGATTTTCCAGTTTATCTCTTTCCCACCTTCCCGTTTGGTAACCATAAATGTTTTCTACATCTATGACTCTATTTCTGTTTTATAACCTATTTACTTAATTTAAAATTTTAAGTACCTACATGGAGTTATAACTATGATCATCTTAATATTTGTATTTTTCCTCTCTCTGTACCTGTATAGTTGTGATTTTTTTCTATTAAATTGTCTTTGTACTTTCCAGACTATGACTGTTTTACTTTAAAAAGAACGAAAGATCAAATTTACTTGGTAATTCAAATGTTTTTCAGTTTCCAAATTTATTAAATTTTGTCATTTTTTAACAAAGTCACAGATCAGTTTATTTTACCAAAGTTTACAATCGATATTTAAAAAATAGATCTTCCATTTTATTTTGCTTCAGCTGAGAAAATCACACACCAGTTTTTCTAAATAATACCTTCTAAAAAATTTTTGTTTTTAATATTTTATTTTTAAACTTTTTATTTTATATTGGAGTATAGCTGGTTAATAATGCTGTGAGAGTTTCAGGTGCACAGCAAAGTTACTCAGCCATCCTTCCCCAAACTCCCCTCCCAGCCAGGCTGGCCCATAACACTGAGCTGAGTTCCCTGTGCTCTACAGTAGGTCCTTGTTGGTTATCCATTTTAAACACAGCAGTGTGTACATGTGGCTCCCAAACTCCCTAGCTATCCTTTCCCTCCATTCTCCCCACCACCCCCAGCAAGCCTAAATTCATTCTCTAAATCTCTGTTTTGTAGATAAGTTCATTTGTATACTTTCTTTTTAGTCCGCATTAGGTTCATTTGTATTATTTCTTTTTAGTACACATTAAGGGATGTCATGTGATGCTTCTGTTTCTCTGTCTGACTTCACTCACTATGACAATCTCTAGGTTAAATTTTGTCATTTTTATTAGCCTTTCCATCATACTTTTCTCAGTTTAGTTATGTTGTTTTATTTCTAACTTGATTTGAATGAATTTTAAAATCTTTTTCTTTAAATAAATTATCAAACCAAGTCTATACATATGTTTCTTTGTACAGATTTATTTTAACCCTAAAAATTTCATAAGTGATATTATTGCTGTCATTGCTCTGTACATAATATATATAATTTTGATTTCATCTTTCCAAAATTTACTTACAAGGATATTTCTACTATCTCAAAATCTTGTGTTTCTTGGTTTAATGTATTTTTTTAAATGCCTTTAAAATTTTTTAATTGAAGTTATAGAAAAGAACATTTCAATGAATTTTTACAAAAGTGAAATACTTTTGTAATCTGTGTCTCTCTCAAGAAACAGTTCAGGACTTTTGTTCAGTAGTTCAGTTGTAGCCAACTCTTTGCAACCCCATGGACTGCAGCACACCAGGCTTCCCTGTCCATCACCAACTCCTAGAGTTTGCTCAAACTCATGTCCATTGAGTTGGTGATGCCATCCAACCATCTCTTCCTCTGTCATCCCCTTCTCCTCATGCCTTCAATCTTTCCCAGCATCAGGGTCTTTTCTAATGAGTTGGCTCTTTGCATCAGGTGGCCAAAGTATTGGAGCTTCAGCTTCAGCTTCAGCATCAGTCCTTCCAATGAATATTTAGGACTGATTTCCTTTAGGATTAACTGGTTTGTAGTCAAGTGACTCTCAAGAGTCTTCTCCAGCACCACAGTTCAAAAGCATAAATTCCTCAGTGCTCAGCCTTCTTTATGGTCCAACTCTCACATCCATACATGGCTACTAGGAAAACCAAAGCTTTGACTATATGGATCTTTGTTGGCAAAGTAATGTCTCTGCTTTTTAATTAATGCTGTCTAGGTTTATCTTAGCTTTTCTTCCATGGAGCAAGCATCTTTCAATTTCATGGCTGCAGTCACCATCTGCAGTGATTTTTGAGCCCAAGAAAACAAAGTCTGTCAGTGTTTCCATCGTTTCTCCATCTATTTGCCATGAAGTGATGGGACCAGATCCATGATCTTCATTTTTTGAATGTTGAGTTTTTCACTCTCCTCTTTCACTTTCATCAAGAGGCTCTTTAGTTCCTCTTTGCTTTCTTCCATAAGAGTGGTGTCATCTGCATATCTGAGGCTACTGATATTTCTTCCAGAAATCTTGATTCTCGCTTGTGCTTCATCCAGTCTGGCATTTCCCATGATGTACTCTGCAAACAAGCAACGTGACAGTATACAGCCTTAACATACTCCTTTTCCAATTTTGAACCAGTCCATTGTTCCATGTTTGGTTCTAACTGTTGCTTCTTGACCTGTATACAGGCTTCTCAGGACACAGGTGAGATGGTCTGATAGTCCCATCTTCATAGGACTGTACCCCTTAAATCCCTATCCAGTCATTTTTCCCCTTCAAAGCTAACTCCAATTATATTTTTTTTAAATGTAAATTAGTATATTATTATAAGGCAAGCTTTTATCACTAGGACTGTGACCACGACCCAGAACTTTGGCAGGTAACCCAGAAGCCAGTGTGCCTGCCCTGTACCAGCGACATCCCCTCTATGTAGAGGATCCTGTGTGGCTTTATCTCCTGAGATTGCCCTGGACACAAGCGTTTAGACTTGCTCATTTGTAAAGATCTCATAGGACTTTTCAGACACTCAGTCTACAGGTCCCTTCTTCCTTTCTTTCTTTTCTTTCTAATCTGCCTTTGATCCTGGGCCGTTGGATTTGGAGAGAGCTGCCTGTGGATCACACGATTGCGTACAAATGATGTGGCCTGATGTGATGTTCTGTCCTGTTTCTTACAAGTTGCTGCTGGGTCCAGAGTTATAATCAGTCTTTGGGTCTGTCCTTTGGCACAAGTAAGCAGGAGGTAGTATTTTCGTGTTTTGATTTTTCATCAGGAAGCATATAATATTTGGTTTTGTCACCTTTTTTGATGCCTAATGCCAAGGTTAATGCATTAATTCATTGGAGATTGCAAAATGGTTATGTATTAACTTGTCATTTTGTTTTCATTTACTAAATGGAATAATTTTATAAGTAGTTTCTGTTCCTATATTTTATTTCACTACCCAGAGGTATATTTCACATAAAAAAAGAACAGATAAATGCTTGCTTTTGTTTTTCATTTCTATCTATTCAGTTTTCAAGATAACCAATTCCAATCACCCTGAGAGGTGAAAAATTAGGAGTTGTTTGCTTGTTTGTATTTGGTTGTATTATTCTAATTTTATTCTGATAGATTTAGAATATATCAGATATTTACTTGTGTTTCATTATTCCTTTCGCTTCTTAAGATGGTATTTTTCCTACCTCTCCCCATTCCTCCAGTCTGGCTTCCTTATCCTTTAACTAGGAATGATGTTCTTAGATGTCGGAGATTCAGAGAGGTCTGATATCCAGCAGCTGGTGTGCACTCCTCATGCAAGGACTGTTCCCATTCTTGGCTTCTGTGAGGACAGTTGGAGACCTGAAATCATATCTGTCTTACTCCAAAGACTGTATGTCCAATTGTTCTGCCATCTATTGGCTCTTGTTTGCTTTGTTGTTTTTAATTTAAGTTTTGCTTTATGTTATAGTTGATTTGTATGGGCTCTTAACTGTTACAATCATTGCTGTCTGTGGACAGAGACTGCATTAAACTTCGGTGAGTCTGTGACAATTGATTAAAAAGTCAGTATTTGGAACTAATTATGTTCAAGAACAGAGAATAGAAAGAACTGATAAGTTGAGTGAGTGAGTGAGGTCTATGGAGGTAGGGTTGTAGATCCCAGTTGTCACCCCGAAAGGGAACCGAGCCCTGTGCACTGAGGCTCTCGGGTGGTGCATCGCTCATTTTCCTATGCGGCCATACGAGTGAAAGGTGCTTTTGCTGCTTCTGCGGTGCCCTTTCCCCTCCAGTTTCTCTGTTTACACACGCATGTGCGCTCAGTTGCTCAGCTGTGTCCCACTCTCTGTGACCCCATGGACTGTAGCCCACCAGGCTTCTCTGCCCATGGTGATTCTCCAGGCAAGAATGCTGGAGTGGGTTGCCAGTTCCTTCTCCAGGGATTCTTCCTGACATAGGGATCGAACCCGAGACTCCTACATTGGCAGGTGGATACTTTGCCATGGAGCCAGCAGGGAAGACCCAAATAGCACAATATTACTGCTTATCTGAACATGAGGTACACATGTGCTCACTGGCTAAGTATACATGGCCAAAAGGATCAGAATTTCAAAAGAAAACAAAAGTATGGGGTTCATTTTATCAGCCCTGCAAGGCTGACTCTCTCCTTAATAATCCCATTCCATCATTTGTCAAGTAATTGGAAAATGAAATTCAAATAGCTGATCTTGAAAGGAAGAATAAATTTACATCCTTATAATGGTCTGTAAGACCCTTATTATGCTACATATCTGTGTAATTAGTTTAATTATAACTAGGTCACACTTGCATTCATTTTATTTTTAACCTTGATTATTTATAATGTTAATTGTACATTGGTATTCAAGGGAGTAAATGGATAATTAGAACACAATGGAATTTTTAACAATTTAGGGAGTTGGTATATACCTTTTATGCCTAGGAAGCTCATAATTTAACTGTTACCTAATTGAAACACAGCAATTCATTCATTTGTTAGATTAGGGTTCCTTTGGCCTCTCCTTTGAAATTATGTTATCAGAAACAGTTGTGTTTTCCAATTTATTAATTTCTGTGATTCAGTTCAGTTCAGTTCAGTCACTCAGTCCTGTCCAACTCTTTGCGACCCCATGAATTGCAGCACGCCAGGCCTCCCTGTCCATCACCAGCTCCCAGAGTTCACCTAAATTCATGTCCATCGAGTTGGTGATGCCATCCAGTCATCTCATCCTCTGTCGTCCCCTTCTCATCCTGCCCCCAATTCCTCCCAGCATCAGAGTCTTTTCCAATGACTCAACTCTTCAAATGAGGTGGCCAAAGTATTGGAGTTTTGGCATTAGCATCAGTCTTTCCAAAGAACACCCAGGACTGATCTCCTTTAAAATGGACTGGTTGGATCTCCTTGCAGTCCAAGGGACTCTCAAGAGTCTTCTCCAACACCACAGTTCAAAAGCATCAATTCTTCGGCACTCAGCCTTCTTCACAGTCCAACTCTCACATCCATACATGACCACAGGAAAAACCATAGCCTTGACTAGATGGACCTTTGTTGGCAAAGTAATGTCTCTGTTTTTGAATATGCTATTTGGTTGGTCATAACTTTCCTTCCAAGGTGTAAGTGTCTTTTAATTTCATGGCTGCAATCACCATCTGCAGTGATTTTGGAGCCCCAAAAAATAAAGTCTGACACTGTTTCCACTGTTTCCCCATCTATTTCCCATGAAATGGTGGGACCGGATGCCGTGATCTTAGTTTTCTGAATGTTGAGCTTTAAGCCAACTTTTTCACTCTCCTTTTTCACTTTCATCAAGAGGCTTTTTAGTTCCTCTTCACTTTCTGCCATAAGGGTGGTGTCATCTGCATATCTGAGGTTATTGATATTTCTCCCAGCAATCTTGATTCCAGCTTGTGCTTCTTCCAGCCCAGCGTTTCTCCTGATGTACTCTGCATATAAGTTAAATAAGCAGGGTGACAGTATACAACCTTGACGTACTCCTTTTCCTATTTGGAACCAGTCTGTTGTTCCATGTCCAGTTCCAACTGTTGCTTCCTGACCTGCATATAGATTTTTTAAGAGGCAGGTCAGGTGGTCTGATATTCCCATCTCTTTCAGAATTAGCCACTAGAGAAGGCCAAGCTTGAGAATATGATGTGATTATTATGATTTGGTTTAAAGCGGTATAACGGCAGCAGTCACTAAGTGGAACACTGCAGGCCAAACCCCACCCTCCCTGTCCTTACCTGAGCACAGTGTTCAAGTGCTGACCAGCTCCGTGTCGTGGGCTTGGCTTCCTCCACCTTATCTCATAATTGTAACAACCTTGAGAGGAGGCTGTTACCCTAATTTGAGGGAGAAAGAAGCTGAGATTCAGAGGACTTGAGCGGAGGACAGAAGGCAGACTCCCGGGAGGAGCAGAGGACATGAATCCATGCTCATAACATATTGTCAGCAAATAACTGATGGTTGGAATCTAGGCCCATTATTGGGACAGCAGGCCAACAGGAGACTGAGGTGCTGACTCCGAGCCCAGCTGGCCTGACCTGGTCCCTCCTGGAATAAGCTCAGATTTGGAGGCTTCTCAGCAGGTGTAAATCAGCTCTGGGAAAGGACCCTGTGCATTGCTGAATGTGTTTATGTCATATCCTGTCAGCATTGTGGAGGCTGTGCCATTTTTTTTGCTGGTCCTACTGATAGATGATTAAAGTAAAAGATAAAAGATAAAGTTAGTCACTCAGTCGTGTCCGACTTTGTGACCCCATGGACTGTAGCCCACCAGGCTCCTCTGTCCATGGAATTCTCTAGGCAAGAATACTGGAGTGGGTTGCCATGCCCTCCTCCAGGGGATCTTCCCAACAGGATCCCAGTGGGATCGAACCCATTGACTCTTTTTACATAGTGGAGAAAAGGAAAATCCTGTTTGCGTTTTTCCTTTCAGTTCACCTCTCTTGTCTGTTCTTGATCCTAAGATCAACTTCCTTTCCCACACCCTAATCACTCTGATCCCAATGATAACTTCTGATCCCAATAATAACTGTATCTAGTTCTACATGCTACATATGCTTCCCAGGTGGTGCTTCCGGTTGTTGTTCAGCCACTCAGTCATGTCTGACTCATTGTGACCCCGTGGGCTACAGTACACCAGGACTCCCTGTCCATCACCAACACCGGGAGCCTACTCATGTTCATCGAGTCAGTGATGCCATCCAACCGTCTCATCCTCTGTCGTCCCATTCTTCTCATGCCTTCAGTCTTTCCTAGCATCAGGGTCTTTTCCAATGAGTCAGTTCTTCACCAAAGTATTGGAGCTTCAGCTTCAGCATCTGTCCTTCCAATGAATATTCAGGATTGATTTCCTTTAGGATTGACTGATTTGATTTCCTTGCTGTCCAAGGAACTCTCAAGAGTTTTCTCAAACACCACGGTTCAAAAGCATCAATTCTTCAGTGCTCAGCTTTCTTTATGGTCCAATTCTCACATCCATACATGACTAGTGGAAAAACCATAGTTTTGACTATATGTACCTTGTCATCAAAGTAATGTCTCTGCTTTTTAATATGCTGTCTAGGATGGTTATAGCTTTTCTTCCAAGAAGCAAGCGTCTTTTAATTTCATGGCTGTGATCACTATCTGCAGTGATTTTGGAGCCCCCTAAAATAAAGTCTCTCACTGTTTCCGTTGCTTCCCCATCTATTTGCCATGAAGTGATGGGACCAGATGCCGTAATCCTGGTTTTTTGACTGTTGAGTTTTAAGCCAGCTTTTTCACTCTCCCCTTTCACTTTCATCAAGAGGCTCTTTATTTCCTCTTTGCTTTCTGCCATAAGGGTGGTGTCATCTGCATATCTGAGCTTATTGATATTTCTCCTGGAAACCTTGATCCCACTATGTGCTGCATCCAGCCCTGCATTTCATATAATGTACTCTGCATGTGATTTAAATAAGCAGAGTGACAATATACAGCCTTGATGTAATTCTTTCCCAGTTTGAACCAGTCCATTGTTTCGTGTCCATTTCTAACTGTTGCTTCTTAACCTGCATATATGTTTCTCAGGAGGCAGGTAAGGTGGTCTGGTATTCTTATCTCTTGAAGAATTTTCCACAGCTTTCTGTGATCCACAAAGTCAAAGGCTTTAGCATAGTCCATGAAGCAGAAGTAGATGTTTCTCTGGAATTCTCTTGCTTTTTCTTTGATCCAGCGGATGTTGGCAATTTGATCTCTGGTTCTTCTGCCTTTTCTAAATCCTGCTTTAACATCTGGAAGTTCACGATTTACTTACTGTTGAAGCCTGGCTTGGAGAATTTTGAGCATTACTTTGCTAGCACGTGAGGTGAGTGCAATTGTGCAGTAGTTTGAACATTCTCTGGCATTGCCTTTCTCTGGGATTGGAATGAAAACTGATCTGTTCCATTCCTGTGGCCACTGCTGAGTTTTCCAAATTTGCTGGAATATTGAGTGCATACTTTAACAGCATCATCTTTTAGGATTTGAAATAGCTCAGCTGGAATTCTGTCACCTCCACTAGCTTTGTTCGTAGTGATGCTTCCTAAGGCCTGCTGACTTCACATTCCAGGATGTCTGGCTCTAGGTGAATGATCACACCATTGTGATTATCTGGGTCATGAAGACTCTTTTGTATAGTTCTCCTGTGTATTCTTGCCACATTTTCTCAATATGTTTTGCTTCTGTTAGATCCATATCTTTTCTGTCCTTTATTGTGCCCATCTTTGCATGAAATGTTCCCTTGATATCTAATTTTCTTGAAGAGATCTCTAGTCTTTCCCATTCTGTTTTTTTTTTTTTTTTTTTTAGCACTGATCGCTAAGGAGATCTTTCTTATCTCTCCTTACTATTCCTTGGAATTCTGCATTCAGATGGGTATATCTTTACTTTTCTCCTTTTCTTTTTGCTTCTCTTCTTTTCTCAGCTATTTGTAAGCCCTCCTAAGACAACCATTTTGCCTTTTTGCATTTCTTTTTCTTGGGGATGGTTTTGATCACCGCCTTCTGTAGAATGTCACGAACCTCCATTCATTGTTCTTCAGGCATTCTGTCTATCAGATCTGATACCTTGGAATCTATTTGTCACTTCCACTGTATAATCATAAGGGATTTGATTCAGGTCATACCTGAATGGTCTAGTGGTTTTCCCTGCTTTATCAATTTAAGTTTGAATTTGGAAATAAGTACTTCATGATCTGAGCCACAGTCAACTCCCAGTCTTGTTTTTGCTGACTGTATAGAGCTGCTCCATCTTTGGCTGCAAAGAATATAATCAATCTGATTTTGGTATTGACTATCTGGGGAAGTCCATGTGTAGAGTCTTCTCTTGTGTTGTTGGAAGAGGGTGTTTGCTATGACCAGTGCACTCTCTTGACAAAACTCTATTAGCCTTTGCCCTGCTTCCTTTTGTACTCCAAGGCAAAACTTGCTTGTTACTCCAGGTATCTCTTTACTTCCTACATTTGCATTCCAGTCCCCTATGATGAAAAGAACATCTTTTGGGGATGTTAGTTCTAGAAGGTCTTGTAGGTCTTCATAGAACCATTCAGCTTCAGCTTGTATGACATTACTGGTCAGGGCATAGACTTGGATTACTGTAATATTGAATGGTTTTCCTTGGAAACACAGAGATCATAATGTCGTTTTTGAGACTGCATTTTGTACTCTTTTGTTGACTATGATAGCTACTTCATTTCTTCTAAGGGATTCTTGCCCACAGTAGTAGATATAATGGTCATCTGAGTTAAATTCACCTGTTCTGCTCCATTGTAGTTAACTGCTAAAATGTTGATGTTCACTCTTCTCATCTCCTATTTGACCACTTCTAAATTTACCTTGATTCATGGACCTAATATGCCAGGTTCCTATGCAATATTGTTCTTCATAGCATTGGACTTTACTTTCACCACCAGTCACATCCACACCTGGTCATTGTTTCCACATTGGCTCAGCCTTTTCATTCCTTCTGGAGCTATTTCTCTGCTCTTCTCCAGCAGCATATTGGGCACCTACTGACCAGGGGAGTTCATCTTTCAGTTTCATCTTTTGTCTTTTCATACTGTTCATGAGGTTCTCAAGGCAATAATGCTGAAGTGGTTTGCCATTCCTTACCCCAGTGGACCACGTTTTGTTAGAACACTCCACCATGATCCATCTGTCTTGGGTGGCCCTACGTGGCATGGCTCAGTTTCATTGAGTTAGACAAGGCTGTGATCCATATGATCAGTTTGGTTAGTTTTCTGTGATTGTGGTTTTCATTCTATCTGCCTTCTGATGGATGAGGATAAGAGGCTTGTGGATGCTTCCTGATGGGAGGAACTGGCTGTGGGGTATACCCAGTCTTGCTCTGATTGGCAGGGCCATGCTAGGTAAATCTTTAATCCAATTTTCTGCTGATAGGTGGGCCTGTGTTCCCTCCCTGTAGTTGGCCTGGGGTCAAACTGTGGTAGGGGCAATGGTGGAAGTCCTGTAATCAAATCCCACTGGGCTTCAAAGTCAAATTCCCCAGGGGTTCTCAGTCCCTTTGCCAGATCAGGTAGGAAATCTGCTGTGGGCCCTAGAACTTTTGCAAAAGTATGAGAACTTTGGTATAATTGTTCTCTAGTTTGTGGATTGTCTGCTCAGTAGCTTTGTGGTGGGGCTAATGGTGAGCTCTTCCAAGAGGACTTATGCCAAACGCCATGCCTCCCAGGTCTGCTGCAGCCAGAGCTCCTGTCTCCTTGGCAGGCCACTGATGACCCATGCCTCTGCAGGAGACACTCAAACACTCAAAGGCAGGTCTGACTCAGTCTCTTGTGGGGGGTCACTGCTCTTTTCCCTGGGTCCTGGTGCATACAAGGATTTTGTCTGCCCGCTCCGAGCATCTCTGGTGGATATGAAGCTTGATTCTAAACACGATTGTACCTCTCCTAGCATCTTGCTGGGGCTTTTCCTTTACCCTTGGATCCAGGGTATCTTTTTTCAGTGGGACCAAACATTCTCTTGTCGATGGTTGTTCAATAGGTAGTTGTGATTTTAGTGTTCTCACAGGAGAAGATGAGTGCACTTAGTGGTAAAGAATCGCCTATATATTTATATATTGCATGTTAAGTATGTTTTTTATATAAAATATATATTAGACATGTTAAATATATATATTTAAATATTCCTTTCAGAAAGATATATACCAAATTTTATCTTTCTCAGATATAAATACACTTAAATTATAATACTTATATGAATATTTATATACTGGTAATGAATTTAAAAATTTTTTTGATAAAACTCAGATACTGTCATTCACACTTTAGAAAGTGAACAGACTGTCCACAAAAATAGTTTGGAGACTTGAAGAGTTTGCACTTAAAAAAAATGTAGGTCTGATTAGTCTGTATAAATTTCTCTGGCAACAGTAGTTAACTTTTAACCTCCCACTCAAAAACTTTACCACTGCAATTATTCCCTATTACTAGTACCATGGTGATCATATCACCAAATTTTCCTGAGATCAGTGTTTAATGTTTCTCTTAGAAACCTAGAAATAATGCAAATATATATAAACATTCATTAGTCAATGGGGAATTATTTATTTAAAAAAATTATTTATTTTAATTGGAGGCTAATTACTTTACAATATTGTGGTGGTTTTTCCCATACATTGACATGAATCAGCCATGGGTGTACATGTATCCCCCATCCTGAACCCCTCTTGCAACTCCTTCCCCATCCCATCCCTCAAGGTCATCCCAGTGCACCAGCCCTGAGCACCCTGTCTCATTCATCGAACCTGGACTGGCAATTTTTTTATACGTCTCAATGCTGTTCTCTCAAATAATCCTGCCCTCGCCTTCTCCTACAGAGTCCAAAAGTCTGTTCTTTATTACATCTATGTCTCTTTAGCTATTTCACATATAGGGTCATCATTACCATCTTTTTAAATTCCATGTGAAGTGAAGTGAAGTTGCTCAGTTGTGTCCGACTCTTTGCAACCCTGTGGACTGTAGCCTACCAGGCTTCTCCATCCATGGAATTTTCCAGGCAAGAGTACCGGAGTGGGTTGCCATTTCCTTCTCCAGGGGATCTTCCCGACCCAGGGATTGAATCCAGGTCTCTCACGTTGTAGGTAGACGCTTTACCCTCTGAGCCACCAGGGAAGCCTTTAAATTCCATATATATGCATTAATATACTGTATTGGTGCTTTCCTTTCTGACTTACTTTGCTCTATATTATAGGCTCCAGTTTCATCCACCTCATTAGAACTGATTCAAATGCATTCTTTTTAATAGCTGAGTAATATTCCATTGTGTATATGTACCACTGCTTTCTTATCCATTTGTCTGCTGATGGACATCTAGGTTGCTTCCATGTCCTAGCTGTTGTAAATAGTGCTGCAATGAACATTGAGGTACACGTGTCTCTTTCCCTTCTGGTTTCCTCAGTGTGTATGCCCAGCAGTGGGATTGCTGGATCATAAGGCAGTTCTATTTCCAGTTTTTTAAGGAATCTCCACACTGTTCTCCATAGTGGCTGTACTAGTTTGCATTCCCACCAACAGTGTAAGAGGGTTCCCTTTTATCCACACCCTCTCCAGCATTTATTGTCTGTAGACTTTTGGATAGCAGCCATTCTGACTGGCGTGAGATGGTACCTCATTGTGGTTTTGATTTGCATTTCTCTGATAATGAGTGATGTAGAGCATCTTTTCATGTGTTTGTTAGCCATCTGTATGTCTTCTTTGGAGAAATGTCTGTTTAGTTCTTTGGCCCATTTTTTGACTGAGTTGTTTATTTTTCTGGAATTTAGCTGCAGGAGTTGCTTGTATATTTTTGAGATTAATTCTTTGTCAGTTGCTTCATTTGCTATTATTTTCTCCCATTCTGAAGGCTGTCTTTTCACCTTGCTTATAGTTTCCTTCATTGTGCAAAAGCTTTTAAGTTTAATTAGGTCCCATTTGTTTATTTTTGCTTTTATTTCCATTACTCTGGGAGGTGGGTCATAGAGGATCCTGCTATGATTTACATCAGAGAGTGATTTGCATTATGTTTTCCTCTAGCAGTACTTTGCCTGGAAAATCCCATGGATGGAGGAGCCTGGTAGCCTGCAGTCCATGGGGTTGCGAAGAGTCAGACACGACTGAGCGACTTCAGTTTCACTTTTCACTTTCATGCATTGGAGAAGGAAATGGCAACCCACTCCAGTGTTCTTGCCTGGAGAATCCCAGGGACGGGGAGCCTGGTGGCTGCCTTCTATGGGGTCACACAGAGTCAGACACGACTGAAGTGACTTAGCAGCAGCAGCAGCAGGAGTTTTATAATTTTTGGTCTTACATTTAGATCTTTAATCCATTTTGAATTTTTTGTGTGTATGGTGTTAGAAAGTGTTCTAGTTTCATTCTTTTACAAGTGGTTGACCAGTTTTCCCAGCACCACTTGTTAAAGAGATTGTCTTTTCTCCATTGTATATTCTTGCCTCCTTTGTCAAAGATAAGGTGTCCATAGGTGTGTGGATTTATCTCTGGGCTTTCTATTTTGTTCCATTGATCTGTGTTTCTGTCTTTGTGCCAGTACGATACTGTCTTGATGACTGTAGCATAGTCTGAAGTCAGGCAGGTTGATTCTTCCAGTTCCATTCTTCTTTCTCAAGATTGCTTTGGCTATTTGAAGTTTTTTGTATTTCCATACAAATTGTGAAATTATTTGTTCTAGTTCTCTGAAAAATACCATTGGTAGCTTGATAGGGATTGCATTGAATCTATAGATTGCTCTGGGTAGTATACTCATTTTCACTATATTGATTCTTCCGATCCATGAACATGGATCCATTTATTTGTATCCTCTTTGATTTCTTTCATCAGTGTTTTATAGTTTTCTATATCTAAGTCTTTTGTTTCTTTGTGTAAGTGAAGTTGCTCAGTCGTGTCTGATTCTTTGCGACCCCTTGGACTGTAGCCTACCAGGCTCCTCTGTCCATGGAATTTTCCACACAAGAGTACTAGAGTGGGTTGCCATTTCCTACACTTTGTTTCGTTTGGTAGATTTATTCCTAAGTATTTTATTCTTTTTGTTGCAATGGTGAATGGAATTGTTTCCTTTATTTCTCTTTCTGTTTTCTCATTGTTAGTGTATAGGAATGCAAGGGATTTCTGTGTGTTGATATTATATCTTGCAACTTTACTATATTCATTGATTAGCTCTGGTAATTTTCTGGTGGAGTCTTTAGGGTTTCTATGTAGAGGATCATGTCATTTGCAAACAGTGAGAGTTTTGCTTCTTATTTTCTAATCTGGATTCTTTTTATTTCTTTTTCTTCTCTGATTGCTGTGGCTAAAACTTCCAAAACTATGTTGAATAGTTGTGGTGAGAGTGGGCACCCTTGTCTTGTTCCTGACTTTGGAGGAAATGCTTTCAATTTTTCACCATTGAGGATAATGTTTGCTGTGGGTTTATCATATATGGCTTTTATTATGTTGAGGTATGTTCCTTCTATTCCTGCTTTCTGGAGAGTTTTTATCATAAATGGATGTTGAATTTTGTCAAAGGCTTTCTCTGCATCTATTGAGATAATCATATGGTTTTTATCTTTCAATTTATTAATGTGGTATATCACATTGATTGATTTGCAGATATTGAAGAATCCTTGCATCCCTGGGATAAAGCCCACTTGGTCATGGTGTATGATCTTTTTAATGTGTTGTTGGATTCTTATTGCTAGGATTTTGTTAAGGATTTTTGCATCTATGTTACATCAGTGATATTGGCCTGTAGTTTTCTTTTTTTGTGGCATCTTTGTCAGGTTTTGGTTTTAGGGTGATGGTGGCCTCATAGAATGATTTTGGAAGTTTACCTTCCTCTGCAATTTCTGGAAGTTGGAGTAGGATAGGTGGTAGCTCTTCTCTAAATTTCTGGTATAATTCAGCTGTGAAGCTGTCTGGTTCTGGGCTTTTGTTTGCTGGAAGATCTCTGATTACAGTTTCAATTTCCATGCTTGTGATGGATCTGTTAAGGTTTGTATTTCTTCCTGGTTCAGTTTTGGAAAGTTATATTTTTCTAAGAATTTGTCCATTTCTTCCAAGTTGTCCATTTTATTGGCATATAGTTGCTGATAGTAGTGTCTTATGATCCTTTGTATTTCTGTGTTGTCTGTTGTGACCACTCCATTTTCATTTCTATTTTTATTGATTTAATTCTTCTCTCTTTTTTTTCTTGATGAGTCTGGCTAATGGTTTGTCTATTTTATTTATCTTCTCAAAGAACCAGCTTTTAGCTTTGTTGATTTTTGCTATGGTCTCCTTTGTTTCTTTTGCATTTATTTCTGCCCTAATTTTTATGATTTCTTTCCTTTTACTGACCTTGGGGTGCTTCATTTTTTCTTTTTCTAGTTACTTTAGGGTAGAGTTAGGTGTTATTTATTTGATTTCTCTCCTATTTCTTGAAGTAGGCTTGTATTGCTATGAACTTTCCCCTTACTCTGCTTTTACTATATCCTATAGGTTTTGGGTTGTTGTGTTTTCATTTTCATTTGTTTCTATGCGTATTTTGATTTACTTTTTGATTTCTTCTGTGATTTGTTGGTTATTCAGAAGTGCGTTGTTTAGCCTCCATATGTTTGTATTTTTAATAGTTTTTTTTTCCTGTAATTGACATCTAATCTTACCACATTGTGATTAGAAAAGATGCTTGAGATGATTTCAATTTTTTTGAATTTACCAAGGCTAGATTTATGGCCCAGGATGTGATCTGTCCTGCAGAAGGTTCCATGTGCACTTAAGAAAAAGGTGAAATTCATTGTTTTAGGGTAAAATGTCCTATAGATATCAATTAGGTCTAACTGGTCCGTTGTATCATTTAGAGTTTGTGTTTCCTTGCTAATTGTCTGTTTAGTTGATCTATCCATAGGTGTGAGTGGGGTATTAAAGTCTTCCACTATTATTGTGTTACTGTTAATATTCCCTTTCATACTTGTTAGCATTTGCCTTCCATATTGCAGTGCTCCTATGTTGGGTGCATATATATTCATAATTGTTATATCTTCTTCTTGGATTAATCCTTTGATCATTATGTAGTGTCCTTCTTTGTCTCTTTTCACGGCCTTTATTTCAAAGTCTATTTTATCTGATATGAGTATTGCTACTCCTGCTTTCTTTTGGTCTCCATTTGCATGAAATATCTTTTTCCAGCCCTTCACTTTCAGTCTGAATGTGTCACTTATTTTGAGGTGGGTCTCTTGTAGGCAGTATATATAGGGTCTTGTTTTTGTATCCATTCAACCATTCTTTCTGTTATGGTTGGGGCATTCAACCCATTTACATTTAGGGTAATTATTGATGAGTATGAGCCCGTTGCCATTTACTTTGTTGTTTTGAGTTTGAGTTTATACACCTTTTCTGTGTTTCCTGTCTAGAGAAGATCCTTTAGCATTTGTTGAAGTGCTGGTTTGGTGGTGCTGAATTGTCTCAGCTTTTGCTTGTCTGTAGAGCTTTTCATTTCTCCTTCATATTTGAATGAGATCCTTGCTGGGTACAGTAATCTGGGTTGTAGGTTTTTCTCTTTTATCACTTTAAGTATGTCCTGCCATTCCCTTCTGGCCTAAAGAGTTTTTATTGAAAGATCAGCTGTTATCCTTATGGGAATCCCCTTGTGAGTTATTTGTTGTTTTTTCCCTTGCTGCTTTTACTATTTGTTCTTTGTGTTTGATCTTTATTAATTTGATTAATATGTGTCTTGGTGTGTTTTGCTTTGGATTTATCCTGTTTGGAACTCTCTGGGTTTCTTGGATTTGGGTGGCTGTTTCCTTCCCCATTTTAGGGAAGTTTTCAACTGTTATCTCCTCAAGTGTTTTCTCATGGCCTTTCTTTTTGTCTTCTTCTAGGGCTCGTATGATTCGAGTGTTGGGACATTTGACATTGTCCCAGAGGTCTCTGAGATTGTCCTCATTTCTTTGAATTCTTTTTTCCTCTCTGCTTCATTTATTTCTACCATTCTATCTTCCACCTCACTTATCCTATCTTCTGCCTCCGTTATTCTACTGTTGATTCCCTCCAGAGTGCTTTTGATTTCAGTTATTACATTATTCATTAAATATTGACTCTTTTTTATTTCTCCTAGGTCCTTGTTAACATTTTCCCACATCTTCTCAATCCTTGTCTCCAGACTTCATTTTGTTTTCAAGATTTTGGTTCATTTTTACTATTATTATTTTGAATTCTTTTTCAGGTAGACTCCCTATCTCCTCCTCTTTTGATTGGTTTGGTGGGCTTTTATCATGTTCCTTTACTTGCTGAATACTTCTCTGCCTTTTCATCTTGTTTAGATTGCTGTGTTTGGGGTGGCCTTTCTGTATGCTGGAAGTTTGTGGTTCCTCTTTATTGTGGAGGTTATTCCCTGTGGGTGTGGTTGGACAAACGGCTTGTCAAGGTTTGCTGGTTAGGGAAGCTTGCATCGGTGTTCTGGTGGGTGGGGCTGGATCTCTTCTGTCTGGATTGCAATGAAGTGTCCAGTAGTGAGTTTTGAGGTGTCTATGTGTTTGGTGTGACTTTTGACCCCCTGTATTTTTGTGCTCAGGGTTTGTTCCTACATTGTTGGAGAATTAGCTTGGTATGTCTTGCTCTGAAACTTGTTGGCTCTTGGGTGGAACTTGGTTTCAGTGTAGGTATGGAGGCTTTTGGATGAGCTCTTGTCAATTAATGTTCCTTGGAGTCAGGAGTTTTCTGGTGTTCTCAAGTTTTGGATTTAAATCTCCTGCCTCTGGCTTTCAGTCTTATTCTTACAGTAGCCTCAAGACTTCTCCATCCATACAGCACCAGTGATAAAACATCTAGTTTCATGGTGAAAAGATTCTTCACAGTGAGGGACACCAGAGAGATTCACAGATTTACATGGAGAGGAGAAGAGGGAAGAGGGAGATAGAGGTGACCAGGAGGTGAAGAGGAGGAAGCAAAAGGGGAGAGAGCAATCTAGCCAGTAATAACTTCCCTATGTGCTCTCCACAGGAGAGGAGGGGGAGTCAAAAGGAGACAGACCATTCTAGCCAGTGATGAGTTCCCTAAGTGTTCTCCACAGCCTGGAAAACCCAAAAAGATTCACAGAGTTAAGTAGAGAAGAGAAGAGGGAGGGAAGAGATAAAGGCGACCTGGGGGAGAAAAAGGAGAGTCAAAAGGGGAGAGAGCAATCAGGCCAGTGATCACACTCTTAAGTAAAAATGGGTACTGAAGATTGGATTCTTAAAGGAACAAAATTGATAACAAATACCTAAAAGTGAATATTAAAAATCTAGAGTTTTGACTCTCAAATATATAATATTAAAAAAAATCTCAAAAGTTATTAAAAATATATGAAATTTGCTTTAAAAATAGGGTCCTTTTTTTTTGCAAGGTAATAGTAGGTTTTAAAAATGAAAATTAAAGAAGTAAAAAGAACTTAAAAAAATAAAAAATGATAATAGTAAAATATATCTAGGAATTTCTCTTGAGCTATTGAGGGCAGTGTGGGGTCAATTCAGTTTCAGATAGTTCCTTGTTCCAGCTTATACTTCTTCTCAAGGTCTATGGGTCCCTTCCAATGTAGTCAATGCTAACTACAGGGTTTTAATCTGTTGCACCTGTCACTTCCAAAGCAGTTCTCTCTTCTTTGTTTATTTTGGCTTCCTCTGTTTGCAAGTCTCTTCAGTATCTAACTTCACCCTGACACAGGGGGGTGAAGGTGATCATTTATTTAGGCTCACTTGTTCAGTTGTGCTGTGGGGAGGGAGGGACACTGCAAACAAGTATCACCGGCATGTGTGAGGAGTGCTCGCAGTGTCTGGGCCACACTGGGTTTGTCCCCACTCACACCGTTTGTGCTTTTCTGGTCTACACTGCTCAGTCTCCAGTTTGCTCTGCAGGGGAACTGATAAAGCAGGCCCTGGGTTGCATGTGCTTCCCAGGTCTAAGTCGCTCAGGTTCAGGTTCTTGCTTATTCCACAAAGGCACAGACTCCTGTGTTTTTTTGCCCTTCTCTGGTCCGCACAGCTTAGGTGACCAGGTGCTTGGCGAGCACACTCTTCCCAGGTAGGCGGTGTGCCTTATCACCTCCCTAGTCCCAGCTGCTCGGTTTCCTGGGTGCACAGCAGGAGTGCTGTCTGAGGTGTGCTGTGTGTCTCCTCTGGGGAACTGATCTCTGGCTGTGACCCTCCTGGTGGATGTCAACCGTCCAGGATCCCAGGAAGACTTGGTTAGCAACTGAGAGCCTGCTTGCAGTTTGGTGGTGGATGCTGTCTCTGGGGCCAAGATTACCCCTCACCTTCTGGCTCTGGCTGTCGCCCACCTGCCTCCCTGCCTCTGGCAGGGGATGGGCCAGTCCACAGCCAGCTAGCTGTCCTCTGGTATTCGCTCAGTCCTTTGTTCTGTGAGTTGCCTGGCAGTGCCTTAGGTTAGAGCTTTTCACAGGGAAAGTTCCCTCTCTCTCTTTCCTCTCCCCACCACCACCCCCCACAGTTTGGGTTGGTATCTCACATTAGCTCCCTCAGATTGTCCTCAGGGCATTCAGGCCTGGTCCTTACCCTAAGCAATTCAGCCCACGCCTCCCTGTTCAGCCCCCGCTTGCTGGTGGGGACGCGAGCATCTGGGCTACTTCACTACTAGGAGTTGCAGTTAGGCATGTAATCTGTGGGTTTTATTTAGTTATTTTTTCATCTGGGTTATGTTTCTCTCTGAGATTCCAAAACTCCCCACAGACCCACCAGTGAGAGGGTTTCCTGGTGTTTGGAAACTTCTCCTCCTTCTCGACTCCCTCCCCAGGACAGGTCTCCATCCCTCACTCTTTTGTCTCTCTTTTTATCTTTTATCTTTTGTTTCACCTCCTTTCAAAGACAATGGGCTGCCTTTCTGGGTGCCTCTTGTCCTCCGCCAGCATTCAGAAGTTGTTCTGTGGAATTTGCTCTGCGTTCAAATGTTCTTTTGATGAATTTGTGGGGGAGAAAGTGGTCTCCCCGTCCTATTCCTCCACCATCTTAGGACTGCTCCCCTATTTCTGAACATTAATATAAAATTCTTCATGCAAAATACAGATATATTTAAATGTGGAAATTCTGCATTTTTCTGTAAGCAAAAACACTAAAATTTAAAGGCAAAAACAAGCATCTAATGACAGGATACACATATAAAGTAGTTATAAGTTTGACTGAATACTATTTATTGACAGTTAAGGTGAAAGACTGGAATAATCTTACAATGCTCTTATTACTAGTTAAACCGTGATTACTTTATAAGTGCCTATCTGAGACCACAAGAAGGAAAGGGAATCCTGGTTCTATGACTGAAGAGGAAACTCACAAAGCAGAGTGATTGCTTGGGCTGGTGCTCTGGCTGCCTGACAAAGCCAGAGCACCTCTGGGTTTGGGAATTGGAGGTTGTGGTTTTAAGGTCCCTGAAGGTGAAGAGATGTGGCTGCAGCTTTGTACAAGGGAAGACTTTGAACCTATAATCAGTATAAATCTAGCATCACTGAAGGGCTGAGTCCTCACTGATGCAGTGGGCTTTTCAAAAGCTGGCAGAGAGAGAGATGATAAGAAAACTTGTTGGTTTCAATTGTGGGTCAGAGTTTAAAGGCAAGGTTTCCCCTGGGATTTTGAAACTCTGGGATTCTACTGACTGTGGGGAAGGGGGTTTAATTTAACTACCTCTGGAAGGATTTTCATCTCTCCCTACACAAGAATGTAACATAAAGATAACTTCAGGCTGATGGTCCCCATGGGCACCTGCAAGAAGACAACATGAAATTTATTTGAAAGGGTGCTTCCACCACCCAGACTTTATGGGAATTTCATTTAAAAAAGCAGAGTCCCACTAAAATAGAGTTTCCAATCAAACATTGTAGAACTCAAAAAATTATCTATTGAGGATATACACTGATGGGTATGACAGAGGGAACGTGTGTGCATGCTAAGTCGCTTCAGTCGTGTCTGACTCTTTGCGACCCATGGACTGTAGCCCTCCAGGCTCCTCTGTCCATGGGATTCTCCAGGCAAGAATACTGGAGTGGGTTGCCTTGCCCTCTTCCAGGGGATCTTCCCAACCCAGGGATTGGCAGGCAGGTTCTTGACCACTAGCGACATCTGGGAAGCCCATGACAAAGGGGACAGTTAGCCTCAAAGAATCTAATACAATAGAATTGTAACCTCATAGAGAGCTTGCAACATGAAGGAAGCAACAGGACATCATAAAAAAGAAGCGATTTGAAAAAAAGGATCACTTTCTAAGGTTGAAAAAGATGGTCATTGAAATAAAAAATAAAATACAGTTTTTGTGTTGAAAACAAATAATACACAGCTTATAAAAAATATGTGAAAGAGAAATTAAGAGATATGAGGGGTAGAAAGAGAAGATCTAACACGTGTTTAATCAGATTTTTGAACAACAGAAAAGATAGAATAGAATAAAGCTACCACTGGAAGAAATTATAGCTAAGACTTTTCCAGTACAAATAAAAAGATGATTCTTCAGGCTGAAAAGCACTATGCTTCTCAAGCATAACAAATAAGAAGATATTCATACACATCTTACAGTGAAACGGCAGAATTCTAAAAGTAAAGAAAAAAAGGAGAAAACATAGATCATCATAAAGGTGTGAAATTAGACTTGTACCTGTTCAAAATAGTCATTACTAAACATTCATGGCTTCTAGGCTTCAATTTAAATAAGTTAATTTTAAATTTAATTTCTTGGTAGCACTAGCCACATTTCAAGAGCTTCAACAGTTTCTTCTGTTTTAGATGGCATAGAGGCAGAACATTTCCATGGTCACAGGAATTTCCACTGGGCAGTGAGGACATACACCAAAGCCACCCTCTTAGCAGCAGGATTATACATAGAAATAATGGAATAATAGCATGAATGAAAAATCTGAAATTTCTGGATAGGTCAACAGTTGTTTTGTCTCAGTGGGGAATGACAGATAATTTTTATTTGTTCTTCATTCTTTCCTCTGTTTTTCAGCTCATATCATGATCCTATGTTAAACTGTCAGATATTTAAGTAATAAGCAATAGAAAAACTTAAGATACAAGGCTTTCTCTTCACATTTCAAACCAGCATTTTCTGAACCTGCTCTATTTTAATATGTACAAGTGATAGACTTTTTCCCCCTTAGTTTCTCCCTGTCTTAAATGATCACTATCATAGGATTCATGGGAACAGTAACTATAAAGTGCTGTAACTCCATCAAATTGCTAAGCATTATGGAATTACAGCATTTAGGAACTTATATACAGGTTCCTTTGCTTCATTTAAACCACTGCAATACCTATATAAAAACACATGGAGCTCATTTATTGCTAGTAAAAGCCTTATCTTCCTTTAGATTGACAGGAATCCCAAATTAGAGTAATTTAAACCATAAGCTCACCAACTAGGAATTGCTTGAACATGTATTTCTATTTTAAATAAAATCACAATTTAACAACACTAATACAGTTAGAGAAACAATGAAGGAAAACCTTGTATAATCTTACATTAAAGTTATTTTCATTCTTGTAGTCCCAGTTTTGCAAAAGAAATGTAGCTATGTGTCTATATACACATGTATATATGCAGATATACATAAATACGTAGTTGCAATAACAATATTATTTTGGAGCTCAGAATGCAACTTTTTAAAATGGAAAATACCTTCAGGATGTAAAGGATTGCTGACCTTTCATATGGAGTGTGCAGCATGACTTATTATTTCTTGCTGGGGCTTTATCCTATGCCTGCAAAATTGCTCTGTTCTCCTGCCGTGATGTGCCAGTATAATTGCCTCATCTTAGGCAATCTGTGTGTTTCATTACAAACCGGTATTAGAGGAACTCTGAATGTCCCCTGGCAGAGCTGTGTCCTTAAACATTTTTTTAATTAGGGATAATGCTCACTGAAGAGGGACATTGAAGACAATTGCTTCCTTTCTTAGATACTGAAACACAAAAGCCTTGTGGAGGTCTCTGTAAATTGAGAATATATTTTTTCTCAGGCTGCTCTAACATGGAGCCATATTTCCTTTAATAAATAGACTAGGCTACAAAGAGTAGGGGGCATTAGGAACAGCAACCTCAGACATTTGATTTTTCACCCCAAGATTTTTAAGTGTCAAAAACCATCACATAGAAACTCTACTCAATACTCTATAATAACCTGAATGGGAAAAGAATTTGAAGAAGAATAGATACATGTATACACTGAACTGAATCACTCTGTTATACACCTGAAACTAACACAATGTTGTTGGTCAACTGTACTCCAGTATAAATAAAAAATTTTAAAAAGTCACAAATTTAGAGCTTGTATCTTGAGCTGTACAAGGGTTCTATTATGAGCTTGGAATATTAAAATAGAGTTGGTTGTCTCGGCTCAGCCACTGTCTGTGGACCCTCATCACCATTGCTGGTACCCCTGCCACATGGTGACAGCCGTTCCCAGCATCTTGTGGGTCCTTAGCACCTCTCTAATTCACTGTGCTCAGTTGCTCAGTCATGTCTGACTCTTTGTGATCCTTCGAATCCCTGAGGGGAGGAGGAAGTGGCAACCTACTCCAGGATCCTTGCCTGGAAAATCTCATAGACAGAGGAGCCTACTGGGCTACCATCCATGGAGTCTTACAAAAGAGTCAGAAACAACTTAGTGACTAAATAGCAGCAACATGTTAAGATTGGTGAAGAAGGTGGTCACTTCCATGACATACCTGTGGCCAAAAACCTAAACTTAGGGGTCATTATATATCTCTTAGTCTGATGCTAAAGATTTCTGGTTCCTCTCATGAACTATACCTATAAATATGTTAGCTACCTAGATTGCATTTCACATGTCATTTATAAGATTAATTTTCACCATGCTCTAACTGAAGCAGCATGATTAATATGACTGAGGAAAAATGATTTAAAAGATTTTTCTATTGACTTAAAAGTGAGAGTCGTCATTATATTTTCTGTCATTGAATTGACAATCTGTAAGGACATGACCATGTGAATGGAGACAATGCAGACCACTGTGTGATTAATCAAATATTTAACTAGTCATGTAGGTGAAATAAAACTGTAACCTTTGAGATTACAGCAGAGACATTATTTTGCCCACAGAGGTCTGTTTGGTCAAAGCTATGGTTTTTCTCATGTATGGATGTGAGGGTTGGACCATAAAGGAAGCTGAGCTCCAAAGAATTGATGCTTTTGAACTGTGGTGTTGGAGAAGACTCTTGAGAGTCCCTTGGACTGCAAGGAGATCAAACCAGTCCATCTTAAAGGAAATCGGTCCTGAGTATTCATTGGAAGGACTGATGCTGAAACTGAAGCTCTGATACTTTGGCCAACTGATGCAAAGAACTGACTCATTTGAAAAGACCCCGATGCTGGGAAAGATTGAAGGCAGAAGGAGAAGGGGACGACAGAGGTTGAGATGGTTGGATGACATACTGACTCGATGGACATAAGTTTGTGCAAGCTCTGGGAGTAGGTGATAGACAGGGAAGCCTGGCATGCTGCTGTCCATGGGGTCACAAAGAGTCAGACATGACTGAAGGACTGAACTGAACATTTGAGATGTATTAAAATAGTAACTAAAATTATAACACAGTGCTTTAAATCTCCAGCCATTGCCATTATATCTTAACTGCACAAAACAGACATTGTTCTATGTGTTATGTATTTTCATGTATAAACCACGATCTTGACCTTCAGGAATCTTCCTGGGTTAAGGGCAGTGTTTTACATTTGGAGCATAGGAGAGACTCTCTCTTGATCTAAATCTTAGTTTTGCAACTGACTAGCTATGTGAGCTTGGGTGAGTTATTTTGTCTTCATTAAATATAATCTTTTGATATTTAAAATGAGAAAACAATAGATTGAAATAACTTACCCCAGGGGTCTATGTGAGGGTTAAATGAGACAGTCCATGGCTAGAACATAAGGAGTGATCAATAAATTTTTGCTGTTTTTATTACTGCCTTTGTTGAAGTTTTGACCTTAAGATGTCTAGAAAACAGGAAGAATGTCATGAACTGTAACAGCCTGGTTCAGCAGAACACTTCTATACTCCCTCTCTCCTTCAAGCTCATGATTAGATGGTACATAGCTGACAGTTTTGTGCCATGCCTATCATGAAATGTCTGAATATTATATATTTTCACAGAAAATTCAACTTTTCATGTACTCCCTTGTGTATCAAGCATTTTATATATTTCTTGTTTTTATTGTTGAACAAAAGTCCGTTGAAACAGTTGTTTTCTACTGTTTTCTTTTTCTTTTTTTCTTTTTGCAGTGGATGGCACCACGGGTTGAATGACAGTATGTGTGTGTTTGTATGTAAGTGTGTGTGTAATATTACACTCAGTCGTGTCTGAGTTTTTGTGACCCCACGGATTGTAGCCCGGCAGGCTTCTCTGTCCATGGGATTCTCCAGGCAAGAATACACGAGTGGGTAGCCATTTCCTTCTCCAGGGGGTTTTTCCTACCCAGGAATCGAACCCGGGTCTCTGGCATTGCAGGGAGATTCTTTACTGTCTGAGCCACCAGGGAAGCCCTAGTATTACACTGTTATATATATAATAATGTTCTAGGGATGCCACAGCAAAATTACATAGACAGGTGGCTCAGGCAATAGAAATTTATTTTCTTGTGGTTACTTTTTTTAATTAAAAAAATTTTTTTTGAAGTATAGTTGATTTGCAATGTTGTGTTAATTTCTGCTGTATGGCAAAGTCACTCAGTTATATATATATATATATATATACATATATGTATATGTATATATATATACGTATATATATATATACGTATATATATATATGTATGTATTCTTTTTATATTCTTTTCTATTCTGGTTTATCACAGGATATTAGATATAGTTCCCTGAGCTATACAGTAAGACTTTTTAGTTTATCCATCTCATATGTAATAGCTTGCATCTACTAACCCCAATCCTTCTCTCCCTACTTTTGCATGGTTCTGAAGAGAAGTCCGAGATCAAGGTGTCTACAGGTTTGGTACTACAGAGGCCATCCTCCTGAGCTGGCAGAGGGCTGCTTCTTGCTGGGTCCTCACCTTCCTGGGATCTGTCTGACTTTCCAACCTTATGACCATATTTAGCGTCGCTTACCTCTAAGGGCATGTCCCCAGAGTATTTGAAAGTCCCAATCTGAGGCCCTGGGGTTAAGATTTCATGTTTTCTACACAAGGACAAGTCATCACTGCTCTGTTCCTCCCCTGCACCCCTGCTGTGTCAGCTGTCACACCTGGCACCCCACAGGGCTTCACTCCATCACATGGCAAATGGGACAAGAGAGCTGTCAGCTGAGATTTCATCTCTCTGTCTTCCTCCTCCCCAGTTCAGTTGCACAGTCATGTCTGACTCTTTGCCACCCCAGGGTCTGCAGCACGCCAGGCTTCAGGCTTCCTAGAACTTGCTCAAACTCATGTCCATTGAGTCGGTGATGCCATCCAACCATCTCATCCTCTGTCTTCCCCTTCTCCTCTTGCCTTCAATCTTTCCCAGCATCAGGATCTTTTCTAATGAGTCACTTCTTTGTATCAGGTGGCCAAAGTATTGGAGCTTCAGCTTCAGCATCAGTCCTTCCAATGAATATTCAGGACTGATTTCCTTTAGGATTCACTGGTTTGATCTCCTTGCAGTCCAAGGGACACTCAAGAGTCTTCTCTAACACCACAGTTCAAAAGCATCAATTTTTGGGTGCTCAGCTTTCTTTATGGTCCAACTCTCACATCCATTCATGACTACTGAAAAAAAACATAGCTTTGACTAGACTGACCTTTGTTGGTAAAGTAATGTCTCTACTTTTTAATAATGCTAGATTGGGCATAGCTTTTCTTCTGAGGAGCGTCTTTTAATTTCATGGCTGCAGTCACCATCTGCAGTGATTTTGGAACCCAAGAAGATAAAGTCTCTTAGTGTTTCCATTGTTTCCCCATCTATTTGCCCTGAAGTGGTGGGACCGGATGCCATGATCTTAGTTTTTTGAATGTTGAATTTTAAGCCAGCTTTTTCACTCTCCTCTTTCACATTCATCAAGATCCCCTTTAGTTCCTCTTCACATTTTGCCATTAGGGTGGTGTCATCTGTGTATCTGAGCTTACTGATATTTCTCCTGGCAATCTTGATTTCAGCTTGTGCTTCATACAGCCTGGCATTTCATATAAGTTAAAGCAAGGTGACAATACACAGCCTTGATGTACTCCTTTCCCTATTTGGAACCAATCTGTTGTTCGATGTCCAGTTCTAACTGTTGCTTCTTGGCCTGCATACAGATTTCTCAGGAGGCAGATAAAGTGGTCTGGTATTCCCATCCCTTGAATAATTTTCCACAGTTTGTTGTGATCCATATGGTCAAAGTCTTTGGTGTAGTCAATAAAGCAGAAGTAGATGTTTTTCTGGAATTCTCTTGCTTTTTCTGTGATCTAATGGGTGTTAGCAATTTCATCTCTGGTTCCTCTGCTTTTTCTAAATCCAGCTTGAACACCTGGAATTTCTCAGTTCATGTACGGTTGAAGCATAGCTTGGAGAATTTTGAGCGTTATTTGTTAGCATGTGAGATGAGTGCAATTGTGCAGTAGTTTGAGCATTCTTTGGCATTGCCTTTCTTTGTGATTGGAATGAAAACTGACCTTTTCCAGTCCTGTGGCCACTGATGAATTTTCCAAATTTGCTGGCATATTGAGTGCAGCGTTTTCACATCATCATCTTTTAAGGTTTGAAATGGCTCAACTGGAATTCCATCACCTCCACCAGCTTTTTTGCAATGATCCTTCCTAAGGCCCACTTGACTTTGCATTCCAGGATGTCTGGCTCTAGGTGGGTGATCACACCATCGTGGTTATCTCAGTCATTAAGATTTTTTTTTTAGTATAATTCTTTTGTGTATTCTTGCCATCTCTTCTTAATATCATCTGCTTCTGTTAGGTCCATACCATTTCTGTCCTTTATTGTACCCATCTTTGCATGAAATGTTCCCTTCGTATCTCTAATTTTCTTGAGGAGATCTCTAGTCTTTCCCATTTTATTGTTTTCCTCTATTTCTTTGCATTGATCACTGAGGAAGGCTTTCTTATCTCTCCTTGATATTCTTTGGAACCCTGCATTCAAATGGGTATATCTTTCCTTTTCTCCTTTGCCTTTTGCTTCTCTTCTTTTCTCAGCTATTTGTAAGGCCTCCACAGATAGCCATTTTGCTTTTTTGCATTCCTTTTCTTGGGGATGGTCTTGATTACTGCTTCCTATACAGTCTTGCAAACTTCCATCCATAATTCTTCAGGCACTGTATCAGAGCTAATCCCTTGAATCTATTTGTAACTTCCATGGTATAGTCGTAAGGGATCCTCCTCCCCAGATTCCACCATTCCCGCCTTCCTCCTCCTGCCCCTCTTCCTTCTCTTTTCTGGAGGAGCTAAGATGGTGAGTGTACAACACACAGAAGCCACGTCTGCTGGAAACTGAACAGACACTGCCTTTCTCGTCATTGCATTCTGATCTCCTCATTCTGTATTTCACCCTGTCGCTTTAGGGCAAGTAACTCTCCTACTCATTTCAGCTTTCCTCTGCATTGCACTTGGTGGACTAAATTAGAAACCTCTTCCAGTGCAGCACGGGGTGTGGGCTCTCCCAGGAGAGCCAGGCAGGCTTCTAGAATAAGATCTGCATGTGTCATTCTTCATGCCCACCTTCTGTAGCAGGAATGCTGGAAGTGCATTCTGAGAGAAAACAAATACTATAATCTGAAATACTTATAAGAATCAAGAAAACAAGCAAACTAAACACACACCACTTTGTTAACATCCTCATGGAAGTAATTGACATTAACACTCTGAATTCCCAGACAAATTTTTATGATTGGAGATGAGATGATTTTAGTTTTTCCTTTCTAGTTATGATGTTCAACCCTAGAGTAACGCATAGCAATGCACAATACTGTCTTCCCCACCTAAGTAGTAGAGATGGTCACACAAGACAAAATTCTGATTCCTTGTTTATATCAAAATCCTTTTGGATCTGTATCTTATTCAGGGATACAAGAATGAGATACAATTAAGATTTGAATTTTAAAAAGGGTTATCCATTTATTCCCATACCCATGCATAGTTGATGTTTATTGATTTGAAGTGACCCACTTAGCATTTAATACACTGTTAGGTTTATTTATATAAACTTGATATGTTTATGTGCTTTAAGTTTCAAACTCGTTTGCATTTTCTGGCACAAATTCTACCCTACATCTTTCAAACTATGGTTTTATAATATATTTTATGATCAAAGCAAGTTCCTTTATCATTAGCTATCAGAATTTTCCTGTTGTGAAATCTACATAGATGTAAAGACTTGTTAAAACATTGAAAATATTGATGATTCTAAGCCTTCTTATTTAGGACTATGGTTGCTACACTTTTTGCAGTTTTCTAGTGATTCTTCCAGAGAAGGCAGTGGCACCCCACTCCAGTACTCTTGCCTGGAAAATCCCACGGATGGAGGAGCCTGGTGGGCTGCAGTCCATGGGGTCGCGAAGAGTCGGACACGACTGAGTGACTTCCCTTTCACTTTTCACTTTCATGCATTGGAGAAGGACATGGCAACCCACTGCAGTATTCTTGCCTGGAGAATCCCAGGGACAGGGGAACCTGGTGGGCTGCCGTCTCTGGGGTCACACAGAGTCGGACACGACCGAAGTGACTTAGCAGCAGCAGCTGCAGCGATTCTTCATTAAATTTTAACATAACCTGCATATTTCACATTCTGGATGTGTCTTCATATTTTATGTAATTTGATAGTGCTGTGAAAGAAATTTTCCTTCACTTATATTTTTAATTGATTAATGTTGATATCCAAGGAAACTAATTTTTTAAAGCTGTTTCCATTTTGTAAAATTGTTGTATTTGATCTGTTATTTTCCTAGTTAAGTATCAGCATTTTTCTTGGTAGAGAAAAATATTACTTCTTATTTTATAATATTTATATATCTAATATTTATCTCTATATTTTATATGATTGAATTTATTTGAACTAGAATTATGCTAAACCTGCATAGGTAATAAGTATCTTTTACTAAGAATTCACTTTTCTGAATTTTTCCATTAGGAATGATTGCTGATTTTATCTAAATCGTGAATATCAGTGATCTTTCATCATCTGAACTATATTATTTTACATATTTTTAAAGGAATACATATGCACAGTGGTTAACTTTTCTGTTCAGTGTCTATAATATTCAGTTCATAAATACTACTTGTAGTTGAGCTCTTTTGTTTTTTGCACTAAAAGTCTTAATGAAGACTCTATGGGTTCTTTTAATCAGTAAAAGCTTGCTTCTTTTGATGCTTAGACATCTTCTTGATTTTTTTTTTTCTTTTATAATTTCCCCACTTGTGTTTCTTTGTTATCTCTTTCTTGGTCTTCTTTATTCAGCTGTCATGTCTCCTAGAATGAAACATTTTCTCTTCTCTTTTCAGCATCTTTGTTTTCTAGTTCTACTTTCTGGGAGATTTTTCTCAACTTTTAATGTAATCATTGCTTTTACATTTTTACTAGTTTATTCTCTGTGGTTATTTATTTATTTATAAAACATGACATTCTATTTGGTTTTTTGTTCCCCCTCTCATTAATCCAGAGGTGACTGGATCTTTTTCCTCTTCCAACTTGATCATATAAAGAGATTTTAGATTCAGACTGTTGCTAAATTTTTGTATTGTTCTTTCTCTTTTTAAAGAAGAAGGTGCATGTGTGCCGCATGCATCATTTATTTAGATATATGGCTGTTTTAATTGGTGTCAGTACTGATCATCAGCTTTTCCATTTATATTTATAGTGTCTAGTCCTACCTAGGTTTTGTTTGTTTGTTTTAATGAAGGATAACTGGGATGTAGAGATATATGTGTTCTGGTTGCTGGAGTATCAGAGACTTGCCTCCGTGATGAAAGACAACCTGAGTGTATGGATGTCCGCAGGTCCCATGGTCTTTCTCAGAAGCTCTGGATGTTGCTCCATTGCCTGCTGCCTATAAGCCTCACTTTGCTTCCCTTTCAGATATCTGTATTGTCTTATTTTCTTTCCCCTTAAATTTACCAGAACAAGCAAAAAAAAACAAAACCTATTAACTATTCTTCAAGAATTAGAGAATTCATAGTTTTTTTTAAATTTTGGATTATGTTTAGCCCTCTCTCATATGTTTTAAATTAAATTTGAGAAGATAATTTTGGTTTCCTAACTGTCCTTCTTTATTTGAAGTTATGACCTGTTATTCTCATCCTGGGAGACTTTTTATTTTGATGCCCTTTTACCTGCCGTTTCTCTCCGTGGACTAATGTTTCTCTTTCACTGAGGCTGCTCTATCTCATGTTCTACCAGGATTGTCTACATATTTCCTAAATGTTTCAGACACCCTCTTGATGAATTTTCTGGATGTTGCTCCCTTTTCAGTCTTCAACACTGTTTTTAGGGGATATCATTTTACTTCTCTTAGCAAAGGTGTGCTCTTTCTTAAGTTGATGTTTCTTGGAAGCAGTGGTAAGCAGGCTTCTCTATGCAGGTGGGACTAGTTGTGTATAAAATTTAGAGATGCCTGCAGGAGAGGGGCGGAGAAGGCAATGGCAGCCCACTCCAGTACTCTTGCCTGGAAAATCCCATGGATGGAGGAGCCTGGTAGGTTGCAGTCCATGGGGTCGCGAAGAGTCGGACACGACTGAGCGACTTGACTTTCACTTTTCACTTTCATGCATTGGAGAAGGAAATGGCAAACCACTGCAGTGTTCTTGCCTGGAGAATCCCAGGGACGGGGGAGCCTAGTGGGCTGCCATCTATGGGGTCGCACAGAGTCGGACACCACTGAAGTGACTTAGCCGCAGCAGCAGGAGAGGACTGGCTGCAGGTCCGTGTGGGTGGCCAGCAGGTTTTTCCCTTTTGTTGGCCCCTTGTACTGAGGTGGCATTGATTCTCGCCTGTGCTGCCTTGTCCTGCAGCTCTGAACCAGCGTAGAACATAGACACGAGCTGGGACTCAGAGCGGCACCTGAGGTTTCTGGAGCCCTGTCTTCTGGTGGCTGTTCTTCTTTCTTCTCTGACCCAGGATCCAGGTGCTGCATCTGTGGGTGGGGGAAGGTGGATGTGGGTTTACCCGCCTTTCTTCACGTATTCTCTTCTATGATTCAAATCCTTATTATGAACTGGGTTTTTAATAGTTTCTTAAAATCCAAGTCCTTTGGTTATAACTATTAAGATGCCCTCTAATATTATTATAGGTTATTACATTGCTTCTCTGTATGAAGAGATTTTGTTGAATTTTATGGGCTTCCCAGGTGGCACTGGAGCCCGCCTGCCAGTGCAGGAGACATAAGAGACGGGAGTTCAATCCCTGGGTCAGGAAGATCCCCTGGAGGAGGGCATTGCTGCCCATTCCAGTATTCTTGCCTGGGAAATCCCATGGACAGAGGAGCCTGGTGGGCTACAGTCCATGGGGTTGCAAAGAGTCGCACATGACTAAAGTGATTTGCACACATGCATATAGAGCCATCTTAAGGTAAACATTAGGGATGTAATTTTTAAATGGAAGTTTGACCTCTGGTTGTAACACTGATAATGAAGTAAAGTGAGAATTGATGTGGATTAATATGAATTAACATTTTTTTCTCCGAGATGTAGGCAAGGTTCAGTGGTAACCAAACCAGGAGAGAAGAGTTGAGGAGAAAAGAAAGAGGCCCAAATAGTTCTGGGAACATAGTGCCATACATTTTGAACAGGGGCATTGAAAGAAGATTGAGAAGTGTGAGTCAAGATTTTCTGAAGATTGGAGTGTTAACCAGCAGTAGAGTTGCAAACTAAAAACCAAAAAAAAAAAAAAAAAGAGAAAAAAAAACAAACCACTGAGGGCAGAAGATCAGGGCTTTACTGTTGTTTCTTCTTTTTTTAAATTTTGTATTCAGTCTTATGTTCCCTGCAATATATGCTCTTTTCTAAAAGGGACAAATGCATGATATTTATGTTATTTTTCCTTTTTATTCCTAGACAAAACTGTAAAAGGTAAATATGCTTCCTGAGACAGACAGGGATGAAGTTGTGCTTTTGATGTAAATTGTTGCCTTTGAATATGGTAGATGATTATCCAAATTATTTAGCATAAATAGTAAACATTTGGTATTATCTGTCATAACACTGATGTATTATAATTTCCATGGGGAAGGATGATGCTTTTTAGCCTCTAGATCACAAAAGAGTATATTTTAAAGGCTGTGGGCTTTGTATGGATACTATTTAATACTTTGGTCTAAAATATCAGTTTCCTTTTTGCATTCTTTTTATCAGGTAAATAATTTTTGTGATGTTGCTTCAGCATTTGTCACCCTCCTTTTAGCTCTTTCGGAATATGCAGTGCATACATGTGGTAGAAATACTCAAAGACTGTAGATTATGGGGTAACTGGGTTCCCCAGTGGGCCGGTACCCCTCTGGAGGGTTCATGCTTCAGTCTGTGCTCCTGCTTGCCTAGACATTGTGGAGGGAGAGGGAATGAATGGGAGTTAGTCATCAGCATCTATTTCTCAGTTTCTGAAATGGTAATTGGTCTACATTTTGGCTGCCAGCCTAGGGTCAGAGGGGGCTATTTCTATTTCCTGGAAAATAATTTCATCCAAATGTAAGTTTATTTGCTTTGATATGGGCAAAATAATGTCTTCTTATTGTTTTACTTTCCTCTATATTTGTAATGTCATTGTTTTTATTTCACATTTTAAGCTTTGAGATTTTTATCTTTTTCTTTTCCTTAGTGGAATGGATCTTTTGTTTACTTTTTTCAGCTATTAATTGTTCTAGTTTTTGTTTCCAGTTATTTAATTTCTGATTTTTATTTATTCTTTCCTTCAATGTCCTTTTAAATTTTCTCTAGCTTTTTTAGTATGCTGCTTAATTCATTAAATCCAATTAGTTCTTCTCTGTTATTGAAAATTTTAAATCCATGAACTTTCCTCTGATCATTGTTTTTGACAGTATTCCACGTATGATTTCATTTTGTTATTTTCCATATATTTTGCACAGTCATTTGATTTTTCATTTTGGAAAGAGCTTTCATTTTGACATTTCAAAGTTCGGCAATGTTTGGTTTCTCCGCTGGTTTATTTCATTCACTAGGAGATTTTCACAGGCCCTATTTCTTCTTGGTCTGTTTTTGTTTCTGTTGAATGCTCCTTTTTTATTTTCTGAATGCCTCACATTTCTTCTGACAATTTTGAGGGTTTTCAGACTGTGTTCAACTTCTCTGGTTTCTTCTACAAATATAATTGTATATAATACATAATTTTATACTTTATAGAGACTATTATCTCCTCAGCATCAGTAAGTTCAGTTCAGTCGCTCAGTCGTGTCCGACTCTTTGCGACCCCATGAATCGCAGCACACCAGGCCTCCCTGTCCATCACCAACTCGCGGAGTTGACTCAGACTTATGTCCATCGAGTCAGTGATGCCATCCAGCCATCTCATCCTCTGTCGTCCCCTTCTCCTCCTGCCCCCAATCCCTCCCAGCGTCAGAGTCTTTTCCAATGAGTCAACTCTTGGCATGAGGTGGCCAAAGTACTGGAGTTTCAGCTTTAGCATCATTCCTTCCAAAGAAATCCCAGGGCTGATCTCCTCCAGAATGGACTGGTTGGATCTCCTTGCAGTCCAAGGGACTCTCAAGAGTCTTCTCCAACACCACAGTTCAAAAGCATCAACTCTTCTGTGCTCACCTTTCTTCACAGTCCAACTCTCACATCCATACATGACCACAGGAAAAACCATAGCCTTGACTAGACGAACCTTTGTTGGCAAAGTAATGTCTCTGCTTTTGAATATGCTATCTAGGTTGGTCATAACTTTTCTTCCAAGGAGTAAGCTTATTTTAATTTCATGGCTGCAGTCACCATCTGCAGTGATTTGGGAGCCCCAAAAAATAAAGTCTGACACTGTTTCCACTGACTCCCCATCTATTTCCCATGAAGTGATGGGACCAGATGCCATGATCTTAGTTTTCTCAATGTTGAGCTTTAAGCCAACTTTTTTACTCCACTTTCACTTTCTTCAAGAGGCTTTTTAGTTCCTCTTCACTTTCTGCCATAAGGGTGGTGTCATCTGCATATCTGAGGTTATTGATATTTCTCCCGGCAATCTTTTTTTTTTTTTTTTTTTTACTCTTTTGTGACCCCATGGACTGTAGCCCACCAGGCTCCTCTGTCCCTGGGATTTTCCAGGCAAGAATACTGGAGTGGGTTGCCATTTCCTTCTCCAGGGTCTCCCGGCAATCTTGATTCCAGCTTGTACTTCTTCCAGCCCAGCATTTCTCATGATGCACTCTGCATATAAGTTAAATAAGCAGGATGACAATATACAGCCTTGATGTACTCCTTTTCCTATTTATACTCCTCAGCATAAACAATAGCAAAGTCCATACGTTCCCAATTTCAGACATCACCCCCTCTTTTCTTTTTTTTTAACGAATTTTCTCCTTTCACTTTTTACCCCTAGCATTTTTTTGTGGGAGGTGATACAGCATCACTGATGTAGGAGTGAGAACTGGACAAAAGCAGAGGCTTTGGTGTCACTTGGTTGTCAGACCTTTACCGGTGTCTCCACGTGAAGCAGTGTAACTCATATATTAGCTTTTTCTCTGACCTCTAAACTTGTAAAATAATGACCTTGAGTTTTCCAGACTGTTTTTTTTTTAATTGAAGAAAATATGTTAGAATTTCAAACTTTAAAGAATGCCATAAAATTGAGGCATTATCATCTTATGTCTGCTGTGTATCAACAGCTTATTAGCACTAAAAATGAAATTATTTTGCTAGTAGTATTATTTGTAGCTTGTTATTTTCTATGAGACTCAGTAGATTTTGACACATGACATAGTAAAGTAACTTACATGTCTAATGTAGGCATTACAAGTCTCACATTGAGAAAATAAAAACCATAGCAACTTTGCCAGTCCCTGCTTAAATATTCCAACTATTAAGTAGGTAGAGAATATAAACATTCCCAGTTTGTCAATTTTTTATGAATATCCTGGTGTTTTAGTATTTCTTTATATGAAGATTCATTATAAAATTTTATTTTTTCTTAATACATACATATATGATTGAAGTACAGTTAACATGCAGTGCTTCAGGGGCACAGCAAGGTGATTCAGTTATAGATATACACAAATATTATTTTTCAGATTATTTTCCATTAAACATTATTTATTACAAGATACTGGCCATAGTTCCCTGTGCTATACAGTAAATCTTTGTTGCTTGTTTCATATCTGTTCTTTTTATTTAGAAATCTAGTATTCCATTCACACCGAGTCAAACCAGTGGAATCAAAATGTCAAATTTTTTAGCCTTGTATAATTTTAAACAGAGCTACCCACTATTAGAATAATTTAAACTATTTAAAGAACAAAAAAAACACTCTTCCTGACAATATGTATTATAGTCAGAAATAGATGCTGTATTTCTACTCATAGTGCATTTAATATAATTTGAATCCACATAGGTACAAATATATGCAAGACATATTACAATTATCCTGTGAGCCAGTGACCCTCAGGCTTACTGTCCTGATCCTGTGAGCTCCGGTGACTTATTCCGCCTTTAACCCTGACGTGAGGAGGGGTGTGTGTGGTGACGTGGTGCTGCAGACAGGGCGGCGCTGCTGATGCCCGTGGTTTCCCACGTGGACCAGCATGTCTCATTTTACGTCTGGCGTCAAGTGAGAAAGCGCTGAACGGACAGACCAGTGACGGTGCAGCAGGAGACTGGCAGAATCCCAGCATTTGTTCTTCAGGAACAAGTCTTCAGTGTATCCACCTCATCTTTCCTGGAGTAAATGAGTAGATTGAAGACTTGTGCACCAGCAATGTGTCTAAGGCAATGAGCCACTTTGCTGCCAGAAGTTTGTAGTGTTGCCTTGGGCAGGAAGGCAAAAATCTCAGCCATAGAAAAATATGATTGGGTATCATTTTACTGTTTTGAAAGGACATTACTTAATCAGGTTGCTGGCTTCTCCCTTTGTCAGTTGCAAAGAGATAATAAAAATAAATACAAGTCATAGCTTCTGCTGCTGCTAAGTCACTTCAGTCGTGTCCGACTCTGCGACCCCATAGACAGCAGCCCACCAGCCTCCCCCGTCCCTGGGATTCTCCAGGCAAGAACACTGGAGTGGGTTGACATTTCCTTCTCCAATGCATGAAAGTGAAAAGTGAAAGTGAAGTCACTCAGTCGTGTCCGACTCCTAGCGACCCCATGGACTGCAGCCTACAAGGCTCCTCTGTCCATGGGATTCTCCAGGCACTCCCTAAAAGAGTGACCGTGTTCTCCGAATGTTGCAGGTGTGCTTGTGTTTAAGTACTGATCTGAAGGACCTGAGAGAAGTCAGGTCCTCTGAGTAGTAGACAGTAGAATATGTGTGCTGTGTGTGGTATGTCTGTGTGTTTCTGTGTGTGTGTGTCTGTGTGTTAGTGTGTGTGTTTATGTGTGAACCAGGGGAATGAACTTATTCTGTCTTCAGAGAAGGAGCTAAAACATGTTATTGATTCCTATTTAAGAAACAGAGCAACATGTCAGCATGTCACTGTAAAGCCACATCAAGTCATCATGGGGGTTAACCTCCCGGAAATCCAGTCGCTGAGTTTGTTCTTGGGCTCAGGGGTTTCTCCTGACACAGGGCTCATGTCCAGGAGTCAGTGACACTGACTCACAGTCCAGTTGCTCAGGAATCATGTTTGAAGACAGCCCTGCACTCACCTGACGACAGAATGGGGGTGAATTAGTGGGTAACCTTGCAGTGAGATGTGGACGGTGTCAGCAAAACATCAAGCATTTTGAGGGCAAACAGGTTTAAAATACTGACAGGAAAGCAAATCAAACCAGGGCCACCAAACAGTTCTTTCTTGGCTCTTTTTGACCTATTTTGGCAGCTTACAAACTGCTGATGATACAAAGAAAATTAACGGCCTGAAGTGAAAAGTGAAACCCTGGTAAAACCTTTCCCAACATTAAACCATTGGTTTGGTAAAGACCTCTCAGAATGCTCCAGACATTTTATTTAATTTTCATAATTTCATGCCGTGTTATTAAATAAAGAGAAAAATAGCCTAGTCAGCATGCATCGTGGTAAAAGCCACTCGAAGTTCATTCTTATGTCAGACCTTCAACTGAAAAATATCTTGCCTTTCTGATCGGCACTAGAGCATAAAGCATACAGTGTTATGACCTTTCTTATTAGTTTGAGATAACTGAAATGCAAGTATGTGGAAACTGAAAAATAGATGTGAGCATTTTCCAATAGCACATAGATGTGATTGACAGTGATTTTGATTTGGAAAATGTTTGGCTAGCATCACTCATGGATGAGTTGGGAGATTAATATCCACAGGTTCATCTTCTTTTAGGTCAGTTAGAATGAACTCTGGTTTGGTCCTGTACTCTGGCCTTACTCCATAGCTTCATTGTCATATGATGCCCTTTTGTACATACAGGGGATTTTTTTCTCTCTCTCTTTTTTTAATTAACTTTTATTGGCGTGTAGTTGCTTTACAGTGTCATGTTAGTTTCTACTGTACAGCAAGGTGAGTCAGCCATACGTACACACGTATCTCCTCTTTTTTGGACTTCCTTTCCATTCAGGTCACCGCAGAGCACTGAGTAGAGATCCTTGAGCTACACAGTAGGTTCTCCCTGGTTATCCATTTTATACATAGTATCAGTAGTGGATATATGTCAATCCCATCTCCCAGTTCATCCAATCCTCCCCTTCCCCTTGACATTCATATGTTTGCTTTCCCCATTCGTATCACTGTTTCTGCTTTGCATATGAGATCTAGATGTTGAATATAGAGAAATGGTATGTGCATGTATACTGAGTTGCTTCAGTCATGTCCAGTTCTTTATGACACAGTGGACAGTAGCCCATCAGGCTCCTCTGTCCATGGAATTCTCCAGGCAAGAATACTGGAGTGGGTTGCCATGCCCTCCTCCAGGGGATCTTTCTGACCCAGGGATCAAACCTGCATCTCTTATGTCTCCTGCATTGGCAGGTGGGTTCTTTACCAGTAGCACTACTTGGGAAGGCCGAAAAAATGGTATAGATGATTTTATTTGTATGTATGTTTTCACAAGGCTGTGCCCACTCCGTCTCTGGTTTATAGCTTGATGTCATTGAAAGTGAGTCATGTTCAAGCTGAACTTGAGGTGTCAGGTTGATCTCTTCGAGGCCTTATTTCCCCCGAAATTTTGATAAAAAATGTTTTCTAGTTACAAAGCAGCAGGTATTTAAGCTAATGAGATAGAGCTAAGGAAACCTTGACATGCTTTGACTTCATGTGTCTTTAATGCTGTTTGAGCAACTAGCTCCACTGCGGTTCAGGAGCCCCACAGAGATGAATGCCAATTCATAATAAAAACTATAGAACTGACAACTATCCTGTGCCAGATGTGAGCAGGGAGGCGATTCCTTCTCACTCAAAGCAAATGCAAACATTTTAATCGCATAGCAGGCAGAAGACACCCTGCTCTAAAAGGAGAGGGTAAAAGCACTTTATCTCACTCCATTGTGAAATCTTGTCCTTAGTTAAAAGCTATCAGTCCTGTGTGACTAGAAATTAGGCTGCAGTCACTGGGCTAAGTAACGAGTAAGTCTGAAAAGAAAAAGGACCAGACTCTTTCCATGGCTGGACCCCTGCCTCCCCAGCCCACCATCACTCACTTACTCTGAATTGTTCACCTCTTCCCAAGTTCAGAGATACCAACACTGGCACTAGTGGTAAAGAACCCACCTGCCAATGCAGTAGATGTAAGAGACATGAATTCAGTCCCTGGGTCAGGAAGATCCCCTGGAGAAGGTCATGGCAACTCATTCCAGTATTCTTGCCGGGAGAATCCAACGGACTAGAAACTTGGTAGGTTACAGTCCATAGGGTCTCAAAGAGTCAGACACGACAGAGTGACTAACACTTCCACTTTCCCAAATTCAAAGATACCAACTGGAGGGTTACAGGCAGGGTGTGGGCAGAAAGTCCTAAGCCCACTGAATATTGAAAAGGTTAATTGAAAAAGCTATTCCATCTCTTTAAATGGTCAGAATGTTTAAATTCATACAAGCTTTATATTGTTAAATTGTCAAAGACTTGAGATGGGGAAAGTTGTTTCAGGAAACCATGAAAACTTACTCCTGCAGAACTTAGGGTAAGATTTCTGGGTTGGGAAGATCTGCTGGAGAAGGGATAGGCTACAGATATGCAGATGACACCACCCTTATGGCAGAAAGCGAAGAAGAACTAAAGAGTCTCTTGATGAAAGTGAAAGAGGAGAGTGAAAAAGTTGGCTTAAAATTCAACATTCAGAAAACTAGGGTCATGGCATCTGGTCCCATCACTTCATGGCAAATAGATGGGGAAATAGTGGAAACAGTGAGAGACTTTATTTTTTTGGGCTTCAAAATCACTGCGGATGGTGACTCCAGCCATGATCCTTGGAAGAAAAGCTAGACAGCATATTAAAAAGCAGAGACATTACTTTACTGACAAAGGTCCATCTAGTCAAAGCTCTGGTTTTTCTAGTAGTCATGTATGGATGTGAGAGTTGAACTATAAAGAGAGCTGAATACTGAAGAATTGATGCTTTTAAACTGTGGTGTTGGAGAAGACTCTTGAGAGTCCCTTGGACTGCAAGGAGATCAAACCAATCCATCCTAAAGGAAATCAGTACTGAATATTCATTAGAAGGACTGATGCTGAAGCCGAAGCTCCAATACTTTGGCCACCTGATGTGAAGAATTGACTCATTAGAAAAGACCCTGATGCTGGGAAAGATTGAAGGCAGGAAGAGAAAGGGAAGACAGAGGATGAGATGGTTGGATGGCATCACTGACTCAATGGACCTGAGTTTGGGTAAACTCCAGGAGTTGGTGATGGACAGGGAGGCCTGGCATGCTGCAGTCCATGGGGTCACAAAGAGTTGGACATTACTGAATGACTGAATTGAACTGAACTGAACCCACTTCAGTATTCTTGGGCTTCCCTTGTGGCTCAGCTGGTAAAGAATCAGCCTGCTATGTAGGAGACCTGGGTTCAGTCCATGGGTTGGAAAGATCCTTTGGAGAAGGGAAAGGATACCCACTCCAGTATTCTGGCCTGGAGAACTCCATGGTCTACATAGAACATGGGGTTGCAAAGAGTCGGACACAACTGAGTGACTTTCACTTCACTTCACTTCTTAAACAGTAAAAATTGTGTTGTGTGCTGTACTTAGTCACTCAGTCATGTCCAACTCTTTGCAACCCCACCGGCTGTAGCCTACCAGGTTCCTCTGTCCATGGGGATTCTCCAGGCAAGAATACTAGAATGGCTTGCCATGCCCTACTCCAGGGTATCTTCCCAACCCAGGCATTGAACCCAGTTCTCTGGCATTGCAGGTGGATTCTTTACTATCTGAGCCACCAGGGAGTCTTATAAATTAACATGTACAACAGTTTTTTAAATTAAAACTGCATTGAGATATTTAATACCTAGAACTTCTCAGTGTATAAGGTGTGGTGGGTTTTCATCATGTTAGCCCACCCAGATAAGCACATAAGCAAGAAATTAACCTTTGCCAGGACCCAGAAACCACCATCACGAACTCAGTCGAGAGCCCTCATCCAAACTAAAGCAGTGTTCTGACTTTTATCACCTAGATTATAGTTCTCCTGTTTTAAAACTTTATAGACATGAAGTGATACAGCATATGCTTTGGTGAGGGGCTCCTTTCCAGCAGTGTTGTGTTTGTGAGATGCATCGTGTTGTTACGTGTTGCAGTAGTTCACTTGGTTAATATTAACAGAGACGTGTTGTGAGCATTTATTGTTGTTGAGTTGCTCAGTCATGTCCGACTCATTGTGACCCCGTAGGCTGCAGCATGCCAGGCTTCCCTGTCCCTCACTATCTCCCAGAATTTGCTCAAACTCATGTCCATTGAGTCAATGATGCCATCCAGCCATCTCATCCTGTCACCGCCTTCTTCTCCTGCCCTCCGTCTTTCCCAGCATCAGGGTCTTTTCCAATGAGTCAGCTCTTTGCACCATTGCATTTGTTGGGGAACATATAAGGCATCCCAGTTGTATACATATTAAGGAACATGGCTGTTTGCAGGGAGCATGTGCGTTTTCAGCCTTTGTGGCTACTGACAAACTGTTTTGCTCTATGATTCATATACCATAAAATTCATACTTTTAAGTGTAGAAATTTGGTGGTTTTTAGTAATTCACAAAGTTATGCAACTATTTCTACTAATTCCATATCATTTGCATCACTTTTTTTTTCGCCATGCTGCTTGGCAAAGAGGATCTTATTTCCCCCACTAGGAATCGAACCTGTGCCTCCTGCAGTAGAAGGGTAGAGTCCTAACCACTGGACTGCCAGGGAAATGCCCATTTTCAGGTGGCCATTCCCTGTTGTCCCTCCTCCCTGTGGCAGCTATCAGTCTGCTCTCTGTCTCTGTGAATTTGCCTATTACAGACGTCTGTAAGAATGGACTCACACAGCATATAGCCTTTTATGTTTGGCTTCTCTCACCTAGCGTGTTTCCAAGGTTCGTTTGTGTTGCAGCCTGTGTCGGTCCTTCACTCCTGTTTATGACAACAGTACTTAATGGTATGAGTCTTTCAAATTTTGTTTATCCACTCATCAGTTCAAGGACATTTGGTTCCCTGCTTGTTTTGTTATTATGAGTAAGCTTCTATGAACATTAATGTACATATTTTATCAGACATATGTATTCAGGTCTATTGAGTGTATAACCAGAAGTGGAATACTGGGTTGTATAGCTAGGTATCTAAGCGTAGCATTTGAGAAACTGCCAAACTGTTTTCCAAAGCAGCTACACCATTCCTGGTAGTCATATACGAGGGTTCCGATTTCTCTACCTCCTCACCAACATGTACCATGTTTCTTGTTTTTTAGTATGGCCATCCCATGGGGTGTGAACTGTATTTTATTATGGCTTTGATTTGTGTTTCTCTAATGACTAATGATGCTGACAACTTTTTCTATGTTTATTGGTTATTTGGAGAAGGAAATGGCAACCCACCCCAGTGTTCTTGCCTGGAGAATCCCAGGGATGGGGGAGCCTGGTAGGCTGCCGTCTGTGGGGTCACACAAAGTCGGACACGACTGAAGCGACTTAGCAGCAGCAGCAGCAGTACATCTTCTTTGAAGAAATATACATTCAGATCCTTTGAATATTTTTCAAATTGGGTCACTTTTTAAAAATTACTGAGTAGTATGAGCTGTTTACATTCTAGAGTCAGCCCATTATTAGATATATGATTTACAAAAACTTTCTCCAGTTGCATGGGTTATCTTTTATAGTCTTGATAGTGTTTTGAAACAAAAAAAATAAATTTCAGTTTTATGCAATTTATCTTTTTTGTATTTTTTCAGATTCATTGTGGTATAATTGATAAAATGTAAATATGTTTAAAGTGCATATGGTGATGACTTGATATATAATATATAATGTGGAAAGATTTCTCTCATCTACTTAAAGAATTCATATATTACACACTGATTTTGAGTCCTGAAGTTTTACTGAATTTGGTGATTCATTCTAACAGTTTTTTTTTTTTTTCATATAGAGTCTGGATAGATGCTGTCTTTTCTATTGTTGCTTATCCTTTTTGTGTCATATCTAGGAATTATTGCTTTCTCCAAGATCAGGAAGATTCAGGCATATGTTTCCTTCTAGGAGTGTCATAATTTTGGTTCGCATGTTTAAGTTTTTTTTTAATCAATTGTGAGTTGATTTTTACATATGGGGTGAGGTATGGATCTAATTTGTTGGTGTACAATATTTACAGTATTCCCTTATACATTTTTTTTATTTCTGTAAGTTTAATACTAATGCCTCTTGTTTAGTTTAATACTAATGTCTCCTCTTTAATTTTGATTTCAGTAATTTGAATCTTCTCTCCTTTTTCTTTGGTCAGTCTAGCCTGTGGATCCTCTTGTGTTTTTTCAAAGAACCAACATTTTGTTTTGTTGATTTTCCCTATAATTTTTCATATTCATTTTTTGTTGTGATTTTATATTTTTCCCTTCAGATTGCTTTAGATTTAGCTTGCTGTGATTTTTTCTAATTTATTACTGGGAATGTTAGGTTGTTGTTTTGAAACTGACTTTCTTTCATATATATATTGCAACTGTTTCTTTCCCTATATGTACTCCTTTAGATGAATCTCATAAATTTTTATATGTTTTATATTTATTCTAGTCATCTCAAAATATTTTCTAGTTTTCCTTCTTTGGCATATCATTTTCTTGGGAGCATGTCATTTAAATTTTACATATTTGTGGTCCTCTCAAATTTCCTTCTTTTTCTATTTCTAATTTCATTCTATTGTAGTCAGAAAGCGTATATTGATTTTTTTAATAAGCTCACAAATATTTTATCTGGAAAATGTTTTAAGAGCATCAGAAAAGAATGTCCATCTGCTGTTGTGGGTGAGGAATTCTATAAAAGTCTCTTGGTCCAGTTGGCTATAGTGTTGTTCAGGTTCTCTGTTTCCTTCTTAATTTTTCTGTCTGATTTTTCTATCCATTATCAGATGTGATATTCTGAAGATTCCAACTTTTATTGTTAAATTGTTTCTTCTTTACTTCTGTCAGTTTTTCCTCATGTATTCAGGGGGCTCTGTTCTAAGGTAAAAACATGTTAATATTTGTTACATTTTCTCAAGGAATTGAGGCTTTTATTATTATGTGCTTTCCTGTGTGTCTATCAAGTTTTATACTACAATTTATTTTGTCTGATACTAGTATAGCCACTCCAAAATGCTTTTGGATACCATTTGCATATCTTTAAAAAATTTGTTGTAAAACATACACAGCATAAACTTCACCATCGTGACAATTTTTAGGAGTACAGTTCAGTATTAAGCTATGAAAAGTTGTGGAAGAAACTTAAATGCATATTACTAAGTAAAACAAGCACATCTGGAAGGACTATATATCTGTGTAATTTCAACTCTATGGTGATCTGTAATAAGAGTCAGAGCTATGGAGACAATGAAAGATCAGTGATTTCCAGGGAAGATGGAGAGAGGGGTGGAGAGGCTGAGCACAGACTTTAGGGCAGTGAAGCTGACCTGTGTGCTTCTGTGGGTACCTGACATCATGACTCTGACAAAGCCCACAGCATGTTCAACTCAAAATGCAAGCCCCAGGGTGGATTGTGGACATTTGTTAATAGGAGTATCAGTCAGTTTTAACAAATGTGCCATAGCAATGAAGATGATAATTGGAGGGGGGTGATTCTAGGTGACCTCCTTCATCTTCCTGTACTTTCTATTCCACTTTCCCATAAACCTAAACCACTCTAAAAATTAAACCGATTAGTTAAAAAGGTAATAACCTCCTCTCTTCCTTTTTTATATTGTCAATTTATCTTTGTACAAAAGTGTTAAAGAATGAAAACAATGGTAGACTTGTATGGGCCACATAAAGGTGTTAGAACTGGTTCTGTAGCCAGTTCAAGGCAGCGGTGCCTTGCAGGGTTTAGTTTTCACATATACAAAATGGAAAGTGGTGATTAAAAAAGAAGATGAGGGGCTGGAGGGACAGGGAAATGAGGCATGACTCATACATGCATGTTGATCTAAAACAGATAGAATAAATAGACTGCTGGTTATTTTTCCAGCAAGGGTGGGTTTGGGGGATCATCAAAGAAATTATGATTTGGGGTCTGCAACCATGGCAATGCATTGGCAAGTCCCCCTGTAAAATGCAGAAAAGAAAGCTTTTATAGAATGGAAGGGAGGGTGGGTGGAGCAGTAACAAGGAGCCTGCAGCTGACTTTCCATTGGCTGAGTCCAGGCCAGAAGAGAGGTCCCTCTGCCTGTGGGCCCTGCCGCTGTCACAGGGCTTGAGAGCTCCCTGCTGGTCTCCTATGTATGTTAGCCGCCTAGTCATGTCTGAGTCCATGACCCCATGGACTGTAGCCCACCAGGCTCCTCTGTCTATGGAATTCTCCAGGCAAGAATATTGGAGTAAGTAGCCATTCCCTTCTCCAGGGGATCTTTCCAACGCAGGGATCGAACCCGGGTCTCCCACATTGCAGACAGATTTTTTACCATCTGAGCCACCTCAACTAACTTTGTTTGACTGAAGTTTCTGTTTCTTTATTTTAAATATATCAATAATTATGAGGTTACCTTTGAGGATATTGGAAATGTTCTAGAACTAGATGTTAATAGTAATGATGAGTGTATAGAATGCTTTTAATATTCCACTAAATTTTATACTTAAAATGTAGAATGGCTAAAATGGTAAATTTTGTATAATGTCTTTTACCACCATGAAAAATAAAAAAGAGGATAGAAAAAAAGTTATTGAGTGAAGTTTTTCCAGAGGCAGTGGTTCAAAACAAAACCTGATGTTACATATTGAAATAAAAAATTCTAATATGCCAGTAAATTTGCTGAAAAAGATACACACCACTGTATGTCTTGTGAAATCTCTTAAATACACTGATAAAGAAAATTCCTAAGAGTGATCGAACAGATGAACATATTTTCTAAAGAGTAGCAAAAATCAGGCTGAAATAAATTTTTGCTATTTGAAATTTAGGGAAAAATTTTACACAAAACCAAATTTTCTTGCATTGTTTACTTGTTACCAGGTACTTGTACCACTTAAATACAGATTAAAACATTCAGTCAGTAGTCATGTCCAACTCTTTGCGACCCCATGGACTGCAGCACACCAGGCCTCCCTGTCCATCACCAACTCCCAGAGTTTACTCAAACTCATGTCCATTGAGTCGGTGATGCCATCCAACCATCTCATCCTCTGTCGTCCCCTTCTTCTCTCGCCTTCAATCTTTCCCAGCATCAGAGTCTTTTCAAATGAGTCAGTTCTTCGCATCAGGTGGCCAAAGTATTGGAGTTTCAGCTTCAACATCAGTCCTTCCAATGAATATTCAGGTCTGATTTCCTTTAGGATGGACTGGTTGGATCTCCTTGCAGTCTAAGGGACTCTCAAGAGTCTTCTCCAGCACCACAGTTCAAAAGCATCAATTTTTCGGCACTCAGCTTTCTTTATGGTCCAACTCTCACATCCATACATGACTACTGAAAAACCATAGCCTTGACTAGACGGACCTTTGTTTTGCAAAGTAATGTTTCTGCTTTTTAATATGCTGTCTGCTCCTGCTAAGTCACTTCAGTCGTGTCTGACTCTGTGCGACCCCATAGACGGCCTCCTACCAGGCTCCTCTGTCCCTGGGATTCTCCAGGCAAGAACACTGGAGTGGGTTGCCATTTCCTTCTCCTGTCTAGGTTGGTCATAACTTTTCTTCCAAGGAGTAAGTGTCTTTTATTTCATGGCTGCAGTCACCATCTGCAGTGATTTTGGAGCTCCCCAAAATAAGGTCAGCCACTGTTTCCACTGTTTCCCCATCTATTTGCCATGAAGTGATGGGACCAGATGCCATGATCTTAGTTTTCTGAATGTTGAGCTTTAAACCACCTTTTTCACTCTCCTTTCACTTTCATCAAGAAGCTCTTTAGTTCTTCTTCGCCCTTCCATAAGGGTGGTATCATCTGCGTATCTGAGGTTATTGATATTTCTCCCAGCAGTCTTGAATCCAGCTTGTGCTTCCTCCAGCCCAGCATTTCTCATGATGTACTCTGCATAGAAGTTAAATACGCAGGGTGACAATATTGACGTACTCCTTTTCCTATTTGGAACCAGTCTGTTGTTTCATGTCCAGTTCTAACTATTGCTTCCTGACCTGCATACAGGTTTCTCAAGAGGCAGGTCAGGTGCTCTGGTATTCCCATCCCTTTCAGAATTTTCCACAGTTTATTGTGATCCACACAGTCAAAGGTTTTGGCATAGTCAATAAAGCAGAAATAGCTGTTTTTTTGGAACTCTCTTGCTTTTTTGATGATCCAGCAGATGTTGGCAGTTTGATCTCTGGTTCCTCTGCCTTTTCTAAAACCAGCTTGAACATCTGGAAGTTCATGGTTCATGTATTATTGAAGCCTGACATGGAGAATTTTGAACATTACTTTACTAGCATGTGAGATGAGTACAATTGTATGGTAGTTTTAACATTCTTTGGCATTGCCTTAATTTGGGATTGGAATGAAAACTGACCTTTTCCAGTCCTGTGGCCACTGCTGAGTTGTCCAAATTTGCTGGCATATTGAGTATAGCACTTTCACAGCATCATCTTTCAGGATTTGGAATAGCTCCACTGGAATTCCACCACCTCCACTAGCTTTGTTCGTAGTGATGCTTTCTAAGGCCCACTTGACTTCGCATTCCAGGATGTCTGGCTCTAGGTCAATGATCACACCATCATGATTATCTGGGTCATGAAGATCTTTTTTGTACAGTTCTTCTGTGTGTTCTTGCCACCTCTTCTTAATATCTTCTGCTTCTGTTAGGTCCATACCATTTCTGTTCTTTATTGAGCCCATCTTTGCATGAAATGTTCCCTTGGTATGTCTAACTTTCTTGATGAGATCTCTAGTCTTTCCCATTCTGTTGTTTTCCTCTATTTCTTTGCACTGATCACTGAAGAAGGCTTTCTTATCTCTCCTTTCTGTTCTTTGGAACTCTGTATTCAAATGGGTATATCTTTCCTTTTCTCCTTTGCTTTTCACTTCTCTTCTTTTCACAGCTATTTTTAAGGCCTCCTCAGACATCCATTTTGCTTTTTTAGTCATTGAATGACTAGATTCACTTTTTTTTTTAATGAAAGGTGATCATAACAGCTTCTGTAGTAGTCATGATTTCTCAGCAAGTTTTTCTTTACATAATGTTCCATTTTGAAACTGTAAATTTTCCTTTCTGAAGTGTTCTCAGGAAAATTTATAGACTTTATGATTCTGTCTGTGTAAAAATGCGTAGAAAGACATCAGTGTTTCATGTTAAATGTGATCACATTTGAGTAGTTTAAGAAGGTCCATGATGAATATCTATTAATAATAAAATTAGGATAAAACAGGAGCTCTTTTCCTTTGAGTAAGTACAGTTTTGTATAATCCTCAGCAAGTACTCGTGGAGCATTGCTACACTTAAAGGATTAGCAGGAGCATATCAATGGTAGATATTACCTGAGGGCTGAGACCATGAATTTTTCCTTTTAGCCTCTATTTTTCTGTATGTTCAGTCAGATATATATTATTGCTATTGTAAAAGTGATTTTAAAAAAATGTGGTACTGAGTGATAGCCTCACCATGGATTTATTAGATGTTCATATAAATTGTTTTGGTTGGGGGAATAATAGCTGTGATGGCCATTTATGGAGCAGCAGGCACTGTTGCCAAACCCCTAGGGAATTTGACTTTGGAGGCCAGTGGGATTTGATCACAGAAGTTCCACTGGGGAAACAGACTCTTGGAGGGCACAAACCAAACCTTATGTGCAGCCAGATGATGCTGGGAAGCTCTATGCCTTATGCCTGTTCTTTGACATCCAGAGCATTCGTGGCATTAGAGCTAGGTCTGTCCTACCCACACATGGACTGCTACTAGTTCACTGAACCCATTTATACTAAGTTAACTAATTGAATTAGACAAACTGCAACAGGGCTTCCCAGGTGGTGCTCGTGGTAAAGAGCCTGCCTGTCAAGTCAGAAGATCTAAGGATATGGGTTTGATCCCTGGGTCAGGAAGATCCCGTGGAGGAGGGCTTGGCAACCCACTGCAGTATTCTTGCCTGGAGAATCCCATGGACAAAGGAGCCTGGAGGGCTGCAACCCATAGGGTCACAAAGACTTGGACACGACTGCTAAGAACCACTTAGCACGCGCTTAGTATACAGCACAAACTGCCACAAGCTTGTGACCGGTGAGCCGGTTTTAAGAAATGGGTGATGTTTGTCCAGGAAGTTGGATCTCTGTATGCTGCTTCTTCTCTTGGCAGAGAGGATGTGAATCTGTCTCTTGCTGGTGCAGCTGGCATCCGCATTGGCTACTGTCCACAGCAGGACGCCCTGGACGAGCTCCTGACGGGCTGGGATCACCTGCACTACTACTGCTGCCTCCATGGGATTCCAAAGCAGTCTATCCCCAAGGTAAGAGCCTCCTGGGGTTTCCTGAAAGAGGGACCAGCAGAGGAGTGCGTGGCAACACCTGGGTCCCAGGCCAGCTCTCTCAGCCTGTGATGAGGATCCTCAGTGTCAGATTAAGTGTCCCTGAAATATATTTCCAATATTGTCACACTGAAGTTAACACAGATATGACGTTAACACAGATATTCATGATGTATATTTAGAATAGGTCCCTGCCCAGAGAAGAAGCCGTGGGTAGGAGTAAAAGCCCACATCCATCTGCAGTCTTGTTTTCTATAGGACCCCCTCCCCCACCAAGCATCTTTTACATTTAGTGGGCTGTTAATTTATACTGAAGAGCAAATAGCATAGACTTGGATCCCAGGGCCTGTGGAGAAGGACCTAGCTCATGTGTGGATTTGGTGGGTGGATGGAAAGGATGACTTCCTGTTGAGGGGGCTGCCAGCCGCATGCCTGGGCAACTTTCTGGAGGGTTCTGCATCTCCTTTCTGGGGGGTCCAGGGGGCAGATGTGTGGCGGGAGCCACAGAGTCCCCCTTCCCTTCGGGGCTGAGGGAGTGGGTGCCACTGAGAGAACCAGAAACAGCTGCCCTTCTGTCGCTTCCAGCTGTGGCCAGTGAGGCGGAGCTGACAGTCTTAACTGACAGCTCAGGCCAGGGGGCCTCAGACTGGCAGTGGTTTTACCTCTTCTGCACCTCACTGTGGAGGGTGTGAGGTGCTGCTTGCCTGTCTAGATTCTGAAGTTGGAGCAGAAATAAGGGGCGTGTGGGATGCATTTTCAATGAGCTTCTGCAGGAGATGGAGCAATCCTGGGGTTCCCAGGAGACAAACCCACAGCCATCTCCTTCACCAGCCCATGAAAATTCATTCTCTGTGCTGCCGTGCCGTGCCGCAGCCTTCCTTTCTTACTTATGCTCTGTGACTTGAAGTGAAACCAGAATGAGATTTTTCCATGTCCCTAGAGGGGTGCTAGTCCACTCACCCACCTCCCATCTCAATAAAGCAAAGACACGTGTCTGCCCAAAGGACCCTGCTCACCACAGTTTAAGCAGCTCTTGACATCCAGGGCTAGTTGCTGGCTCAGCCTTTAATGGGTGTTCATCTCCGCCAGCTCCCATGGCTGGTTTCTGATTAAAGAGGTGGATGCTTGGCGAGCGCTCAAAGCTAGCTTCCCTGTTGTCCCGGGGAGGCGGGGGAAGCACGCCCTTTGAAAGCATTCTTGTTAAGACAGTGAAGCTTGCTGTCTTCCAGAGCAATCGCTTCTGATCCTCAGCTGTCTTGCGAGCTCGCTGTGCTGAGCGCCTCCACAGAGAAAAGTTATCTTAATGGTCGCCAATTAGGAACTGGCTTCATTTCTTTCATAAAATGGCAAGTGATTTTTGCAGATAGAATAGCTGCTTACTCAGAGGTTTCTAAGATGTCAGCACATGTGTTCCGAGAGGAATTAGCTCCCCTGATGACAAATTCCCCTCTCCTGTAAATTTTAGAAATATGTGAAATATAGAAGAGGCTTGTCTGTTCCAATGCACTCATCACTACATGACCAGAAGGAATTTTGATAAAAGAGCAGAAAACAATAGTTCTCTTATTGTGGGCAAGGCACTGTTCTGTTTTACAACCACCATGGGAGCTGTGCAGGGTGTATTCCTCATTTCAGAAATGGTGGGATGAGATGGTGAGATAGCATCACTGACTCATTGGACATAAATTTGAGCAAACTCTGGGAAAGAGAGGACAGAGGAGCCTCCTGTGCTGCAGTCCATGGGGTCTCAAAGAGTCAGTCGGACACGGCTTAGTGACTGAACACAGGATAGGAAGCCGCCCAAACCAGTGGCTGGAATGTGGGTGGTTTGTTTTGAGGGCAGACGGACTGGCTCCGAAGTGTGGGTTCTCAGCACATTTGGGTGGCTGGCTGATCAGACGGAGTTTCCAGTGCCCCGAATGGCTCAGTCTGGTTTTCCGCACCTGGTGAGTGGCTGAAGGAGGGAAACCTCATGAGGTTATGGCAAGGCTCCTCTGACGGGGAGCTGTGCTGGGTTTCAGGACTCCCAGATCTGGTAGGAGGCTTTCCTGGTGTCTGCGCTGTACTGGGCCCTCTTCTCGCTGTCCTCGCTGTCACACGATGCCCACCCTTATGTCTTCTGTGATTCTGGAGGCAGAGCCCCTCTGGTTCTGGGGAAGGTCCGCCCCCAAGCATCCCCCCACCTGGTGCTGCCACTGTGCTCCAGGGTCCTTGCTCACGTCCAGCTTGGGGTCTCCAATGTGTGGTTGTATCACCCATTTCTGTGACCTTCCAAAAGTTCAATTTGGTAAGAAAAGGATGCTGTCTTCATTCAGCTTGAATTTAGGCTCAGCAGACTGATGTAATCATTTAAATTTTTTCCCCCACTGTCCACACTGCATAGTTTTGGACTGTATCCATGTCTGAGCCTGAATTCAGTTAATCCAATTTTTAAAAACTTAGGTAAAGTTATAACAAAATGATTATAACATGGTCTGGATTGCTAGAGACACATGTAAGAAAATTTCAGAGTTAGAGTCATATTCAAAACACCAAACCACACTGCCAATGGGATGGAGCTGGGATTTCTGTATTTTAATTTTCCCTGGAATAGATGGGGTAGGCCCTTAGCCATCTCTTCTTTGTTAATACTGGCAAACACCAATCAGGGAAAAACCCTACTGCATCTTTCTACTTATCTTCTGCACAGATATCACTTGTCTCCCAAAGTTTTCTTCTATTCCCAGTTTTGTTAGAAGGAGCTAGATGTTATAAAACAAGAGGGACAGGGGCCAGAAGGAAATAGAGAGAGGATCAGAAAGAAGGCATTCTGCCTTAAGCCCTTCACTCCCCTTTTCTACTTAACACTTCATTTTGATCTTTTAATCTCATGAAACATTTCAATGTGGTTATTGACACGTAAGCTAGTGGAAAAAATTTGGGCTTTGGAGTCAAATGGATGGATGTATGAATCTCTGGGCAATTTATTTTGATTCAAATAATATTTATAGAAGTTCCATTATGTGTTAAAGATGATTAGAGATTGAGGCGATAAAGTGAATAATCCCAAATTCTTGCCTTAAGTGCAGTACAATTTCTAGAATTTATGCCAAGAAAATATCTAGCAGCGGAGAGAGATCCCATTAACTATTGACATTTTGGTGTTTAGATGGCATTTTGCAACCACAGTGACTAAGGCATTACTTTTGCCATTATTTTGACAAGAGTACTGAGTGCAGGAAAGACTGCAACAAAACACTTCTTATTAGACCATTTTCAGTTATTTTTCTGAAAACATGATATTCTGAAAGTGGATCAAACTAATACGTCTGTTCCTGTATATTCTGGATTCTTTGCTATGGTTAACCAGTCCAGAATTTGAAGGTTGCAACGCTTAACCTTTTGTGAAATTGGAAAAGCATGACACATGTTTCCTGATTTCATAAAAACTCTCAGTATCAGTTTGGTAGGCTTATTCAGAAGTTCTCTTATCCAGGAGTGCATTTTCTACAGCAACAGGCTGTACTTTTGTGATTGTCTTATTTCATTTTTCTGCTTATAAGCTTTCATTTAGGTCTTGCTAGGCTTTAAATGAACTTCCCTGTTGGCTCAGATGATAAAGAATCTGCCTGTAATGCAGGAGACCCATATTCGATCTCTGGGTTGGAAAGAGCCCCTGGAGAAGGGAATGTCTACCCACTCCAGTATTCTTGCCCGGAAAATTCCATGGACAGAGGAGCCTATGAATAAGGAGAATGGGCATGAAATAAAATTTATTTCTGATACATATGTATATTTCCAGTCTCTTTGGTACGATTTTTATGGATCTAAAAATAACCTAAAAATATCATTTTCCCACCAGCTGCCCCACAGCTGGTGGCACCACCTTCCAGGAGGAGTAAGCTTCCCAGCAGACTCTGCCTTCCCAGTTTCCTCCTTTTCACGTGAACAGAGCCTCTTCTTCCAAGAAGCCTCTTTGGCTGTCTTCTTTCATTTTCTATGTGAATGTCTGCTTGTGGACTGGTCTTATTCTCTGGAAGACCCTCTCTGATTCCAGCCATCATATCTCTGTCTCCCTCTCACAGGACTGCCTTTCACACTTCTGTCTGTTGTGAATCATTTGTTTTGTTTGAACAACTTTTTACTTACTTCATTCATTTACTTTATGTTAGGGGCTTCCTAGGTGGTGCTAGTGGTAAAGAACCCACTTGCCAATGCAAGAGATGTAAGAGATGGGAGTTCAACCCATGGGTCAGGAAGATCCCCTGGATGAGTACATGGCAACCCACTCCATATTCTTGCCTGGAGAATCCCATGGACAGAAGCACCTGGTGGGCTACAGTCCATGGGGTTGCAAAGAGCTGGAAATAGCTGAAGCGACTTAGCACACAGGCACTTTGTGTTAATTGGAATTATTATACTTACTGGAGCTATGGAAAGGGATAGTACCTCTAAACCCATCTGGGAAAATGATGGCATTTCCAAGATGAACAAACTACTGGCTGAGATGTTATTCTTTGCCAGATCTCAGGGGATTTAAGACCATCCTCTGGAATCTCTGGGGCCTTGAAATCTTCACCTCCTCGAATTAACTGTTTCACAACTAGACCAGTCACGGAGACTCTTAATTCTTTCTGGGTCATTTTGAGGCTGTACAAATAAAGTGAAATAGCAGTTGATCTTGAAAAGTGAAAATGTTACTTGTTTTGTCCTGTCGGACTCTTTGCAACCCTATGGACTGTAGACCACCGGGCTCCTCTGTCCGTGGGATTTTCTAGGAAAGAATACTGGAGTAGGTAGCCATTCCCTTCTCCAGGGGATCTTCCTGACCCAGATCTCCTGCATTGCAGGTGGATTTTTTTGCTGAGTTATTGGGGAAGCCCCAGTTTATGTTAAGGAGTTTTTATTGGGTGGCCTAAATATTATCCTAGTCTTAGAAGTTCTTAATATTTCATCATTGCAATTACCACTGTTATTATTACTATCCCAACTTTTATGCATTTATCAAAAAAAAAGTGTATGTATGAGTTTAAAACTGTGCTCTATTGGGTTATTTAGAACACACACTTATTAGCTCACCCCCAGAGTCCTACAGAGGTTTTCCCACTTCTCTGATGTTTGAATTGAGGTACGATTTTGACCAGTTCAGTTACATGATGATATTGAAAGAAACAAATCTATGTTAATACTTCTAGGATCACAAGAGTTAAATAAAATTGTTTACAACATTTTAAAATCATGCATAGTTGAAAGCACACGTTTCTTCATCTTGGCCCCCAGAGGAGCCACCGCAGCCAGGAATCAGACAGAAAGCGTGTGAAGCAGCTAAGGTGGTGGGGGGAAGCTGTTTTCTGCTGGGAGGGAAGGAAAGGATCTGGGGCTTTCAGGAGATATAAAAGTGTGACGGGCTGCAAGGTGGAGGGGGAAGAGGAGTGGTGACCGTACCTGAAATACCGGGGACTGGGATGCCCCTGGGGCTGGAGGTGCTCTGGTGATAGGCAGTCAGCATCCTCTGGACCTGATCAGAGGGTGCTCAGTGGTTGCAGATAAACAGGACACCCACTCTTCTTCTTTCTAAACTGAACCAGGAGTGCAGTCTCTGGGGAAGAGTCTTCCTTTCTTGGCATACTGAAGTCTCCAGCTTGCTCCTCTGTCCCCTGAAGCTTCCTCTCCTCAGGTTTTGCCCCCCTCAGCTCCATCTTTGTCCTTGCTTGGCTCACCTGTGTTTGCTCACCTCAGCATGGAAGTGTGTCTGACCCACGCTGGACCCCACGTTGATGGCCCTTGCTGCTCCCTGAGTCTAAGACCTGAGCTCAGGGTTCTGGCCATCAATTCCGTAACTCATAGGCTCAAAAAACCCAGCTTTGTCCAGGGGGGCTCCTACCTGTTCATTCCCAGCATCCCTGTGTCATGGGGGGTTGTTCAGGAGCAGAGCTGAGTGTGGGTGTGGGCAGGGCAGGAGGCAGCAGGGCTCCAGGCCCAGAAACAGGTGTCGGGGGGGCCCTTGGTGAATGGGGTGCCCTTACAGAGAGCTCCTCTCTTCCAGGTGGCTGGAGACCTCGTGAGACGCCTCCACCTAGAAGCCCACGTGGACAAACCCGTGGCCACCTACAGTGGGGGCACCAAGAGGAAGCTGTCCACAGCCCTGGCCCTGCTGGGGAAACCTGACCTTCTCTTACTGGTGAGTAGTGGATGGAGCAGTGACATGCCAGTGTCTCCAAATAAAATGCTTTGATCTATCAGAGGTCCTCCGGGGAGGATGTTCAAAATTTGCAATGTCACATTTCTGAACTAATAAATGTTTTGCCCTGAATCAACATTTTCCAAACAGAATCTATAATACCATTGGAATTTTACTGAGACAAAGCAGACTCTTTGGAGTCCTTTTTATTTATCCAATTGAAGATTCCATAAAATCTTAACACTAAAGACAATATTTTTAAAAGAATACCAGAGCCCACTTGTAATCTGAAATCCAAAGCACGCCTGTCCTCTGGCCTGTTGCTTTAAGTCTTCTCCTGCAGATACGATGGTCAGAGCTATAGGGACTCTGTGGTGAATCTGAGGGTGGGGGTCTTGGGGAAGGAAGAACCTGCGGGGGAGGGGAGGGCGTCCAGCAGGAGAGCAGAGCACAGACAGTGGACCTGAGACAGGGCCACCTATAATCCACATGGGCACTGAAATTAATCCAGTTTGGCGGATAGAAGCATGAGTTAGAGGTGGCCCAGGTGTCAATAAACAGAGCCAATTGTTTTGCATTTCAAAAATAGCTAAGAGTAGTATCATTTAAATAATAAAAAGAAGTCATTATTTGTGGGCCATAGACTGGATTCTAACCATTAAAGGACCTCCCAGGGTTTTGCACTGAAAGGACATCTGAGGAACATGGAACAGTATGGGAGATAAAAGACAGCCTTTCTTTGCCTGTTATTGTTTGTTCAGTGGAGGCAGCGTTTCAGTGGGGGGACTTAAGGGAGATTCAGAAGACCTGCGTTGAAGAAAGGGCCCCATCGTGGAGTGTCTTCTGGAATCTGAGCTGGATTCTCCTCTTACTTGCACTAAGCTTGCTTTTTCCCAAGGTCTGGAATCAAAGACGACTGTGTAATCCATCTTCTGAAACCGGGTAACCAAAGCTTACGCTTGCGTGATTTTGCAGTTTGCAGAAGGCCTTTTCCTTACAAGAGGAGAGTCTGGCTTGCCTTAAAGCGTTCCCGGCGGGGCTGTTCCCTGCCTTCAGCAGGATCCTCCGCTCAGCCTTGCCTCGCATATCCTGCATTGGCTGGGACTTTGGTCCTCGATCCCACTCTCAGCTCGCTAGGTCTCCCGTGCTTGGGCGGTGACCTGGGTGGGGACTCACAAGTCCTGTGCATGTTTCCTCCTCATCTGAAGTGGTCCTTGACAACAGTGTGTGTCTTTCGGAGTCCTTGAAGTCACCCTTGAAATCCTCCACGTGAAGTGTTAGTGACAGGGGTGACTGTGAGTGTGTGCATCTGGTGGAGGAGGTATGCTGAAGGACGCTCAGCATCCTCCCCAGAGACAGGACAAGTGTCCTGCTGCCGACACTTGTGTGGAAATGTGGAGTGATGCCTCCGACTCTCTCAGGGAACAGTGGCCAATCACGCCTTCCACTTAGTTGGTTTGTAACTATTCACCGTGTCATGTGATTTTGGGGCAGTGGATGACCTCAGCTCTTAAGAAAAATATGTTCGGTACTCCCTGACCGCAAGAGCACAGAAATGCATCAGGCAGCCTACACATAGCTCTCTCTAAAGGGGCTCAGAGAAGAAGTGCTTGGGTGTTTGTTGAAGGAGGAAGCTTCCAGTTTAAAAGAGATTTCACTGTCCTTGATGTTGTGAAACCAATGAAGCCTGTTTCTGCTCTTGTATATCTTCTAGGGTAGATGCTTCTGGTGTTATAAAGAGGTTGGGGTGCATCAGGGAAGGCCTGCCTCCCCAGGATTCCAAGGGGAGCCCAGCAGACTTGAGGGGTGCTGGTGCCTGCTGAGCATAGCGCATGGGCTGGAGCTGGGGCTGGATTTCCCCCAGCCTGCACCCTTGCTCCGGGGAGTGTGTTCCCGAGTGCCTTCTCCCCCTCCCCTCACCCTCTGTTCTCTCTCCTTCAGGACGAGCCCAGCTCAGGCATGGACCCCTGCTCCAAGCGGCACCTGTGGGAGGCACTGAGGAAGGAGGCTGAGGAGGGCTGTGCTGTGGTCCTGAGCTCCCACAGGTGAGCCCAGTGGCTCCCCAACCAGGTGCAGTGCCCCACACAGCACTGCCACACAGATGCCATGTGTCACCCCCTGACGGAGGTGGGGACACTGACCAAGCCGTTCCCCCGACGTGTGGCCCGGCTGGGACTCTGCAGCCAGTGGGCCCTCACTGACCACACTCTGTCTGTCAGTCATGTCTGAAGAGCCAGGCATCCTCCTCAGGCCCTTCTGCGACCAATTTCAGCCCCTTTATTCCAGCAGGAGAATTAGCTGAAATGAAAACTCAGCACGTTTCTAAATAGGGTCTCGTATTTTCTTCCTCACAGAATTAGTCTTGTAGTGAGATTTTCACATGGTTGGCTTCTTTTTGGCTTTATGCTGCACTGTTCCAGGCCGCAGAGGGACGCAGTTCTTGGGTTTCCTAAACTCACGGAGGGAGAGTGAACACAGTGATTTGGCTCATCAGCATTCTTTTAAAATTTATTATTTTGTTTAATTTTTATTGGATATAGTTGATTTACAATGCTATGTTAGTTTCTCTTGTACAGCAAAGTGAATCAGTTATATGTACATATACTCCCTCGTGTTCAGATTCTTTTCCCATAAAGGTCTTCACAGAGTACTGGGAAGAGTTCCCGGTGCTCTACAGTAGGGCCTTATTGGTGATCTGTTTTATACATGGCACTGTATGTCCTACAGTGGAGATCAGGCTTTAGAGTTTAGAGGTGGTTTCTTCTGCCTTGGAAGTCAAATATGCCAGGAGCAAAATATTAGCAACGGTGAAGGATCTGGGATTCTTCCTTACTTGCAAGTTTACAGATCTGGCGTATGGGCTTCCTGGATGCTTCCAGAAGACAGGAGACTCATGAGTCAGAGAGAAGCACCCTGCATCAGCAAAGTCATCTGGTCCCCTGAGCCTGGGTCACCCCAGGGATGCCAAAGACTCAGACAGAGACCTGTGGGCACAGGACAGACACACGGACCTGGGAACCCTCTGCTTGATAGCAGCTGACAAGCCAGCCAGCTCTGCCTCTGAGGGCGGAGGGCCCTCATTATGCGGGGTTGCTCATGAAAACACAACTGTGGGCAAAGGCCCAGGTCAAGACCAGCTGGGATCTTGCAGGCTGGGGATTCCTAACCAGATCTGTGAGGGAGGAGGGGCCCTGAGGAGTGTCCCCCAAATTTCCTCAATGGATAGGTCTGAGCTGGACTGAGTGGCCTGCTCCTTGTTGCTAGAAGTGAAACACAAAGCCAGCCCATCACTCAAGATGGGAGGTCTCCGAGGGGGTCCTGGGAGACACTGCCGATGACTGCAGCAGTGTCAGTTCCTGGAAAAATAACACCAGGCGCTGTCAATCCAGGCACACAGACCCGTGGCGGGAATGCTATTACTAGAACTAATTCCCCTGGGAGGGCTGGGGGCCGCCCTCAGGTCCCGGCGGGTCGACCCTCATCGGGGAGGGATGCTGTTCACACCACTGCTTCCTCTTTGTGTTTTTCTAGCTTACACTCGCTCAGTGATGGGCTTCCCAGGTGGCTCAGCGGCAAAGAATCTACCTGCCAAGCAGGAGACCTGAGTTCAATCCCTGGGTCAGGAAGATCCCCTCGAGAAGGAAATGGCAGCCCACTCCAACATGCTTCCCTGTAGCATCCCATGGACAGCGGCATGCTGTAGCCCATAGTGTTGCAGAGAGTCGGGCACAGCTCAGCAACTAAACGGCACAGCAGCAGTCAGTGATGCTTTGCCTGCTGCCCGACTTTCCTGAATTTTTTTACTGTCAGACCTCACTCTCCATAGCCCAGTCATGTCTGACTCTTTAGGACCCTGTGGACCCACCAGCCTCCTCTGTCCATGGGGTTCTCCAGGCAAGGGTACTGGAGTGGGTTGCCACCTCCTCCTCCAGGGGATCTTCCTATCCTAGGGATTGAACCCGGGTCTCCTGCATCTCTTGCATTGGCAGGTGCATTCTTTACTGCTGAGCCAGCAGGGAAGCCCTTACTGTCAGACTACCCACTGCCATTTAAAAAAAGGTTCTTTGAGGTGTGATTTATGTACCGTGTGATTTATCCACTTTAAGTGCACCTTCCTGTGTGTTTTTCATCACCACAGCCCTGTGCCTCGTCATCAAGACCCAGTTCAGGGCATCTCCATCGCTTTGGAGGGTTCTCACTTAACCCCCGTCCACTGCAGTCTCTCTGTCTCCATCAATGTGCCTTTCCTGGATGTTCCATCCACATGGAGTCATGTGACCTGTGATCGTTTGTTTGTGACTCTGTCATTGTCCTCTGTCTGAGAGTCACCACTCGGCATCCAGCAGTGAGCTGTGTCCCCTGGGCAGCAGGACAGTGCTTGCTGCCCACTCCCCGGTCCTGGCCCTTTGGATGGTTCCTACACTCAGCTGTTCAGTGCAGAGTGCTGTCAACAGCCGCACACATATCTTTGTCCAGACACACGTTTCTAGTTCTCTCAGCGTCTTTTTCTGGGTGGTATGGTAACTTGTGTTCAGCATTTAGAAAGCTGCAGAGCTGTTCTCCGAAGTGTCAGTCATCTTTTAATCCCAGGAACACTGATGGAAGTTTCCAGGATCTCCAGGCTGCCATCAACACTGCTGGTCTTCCTGTTTGTAACCGTCCTGGTGATGTGTGGTTTTAACTCACATTTTTGGAATGAACATCTCTCCTCGCTGTCTGTTCACCTGCGTTGCTTCTTATAAGAAGCCAGCCGCTAACAGCTCCGCTGCTCCCTGGATGTCCTGAGTTTTGTCTGGCTCTCTCCACATTTCTCAGTGCCTTTCAACGGCTTGACTTTGATGTGTTTGGATGTAGATCTCTGTGTGTTCTAGCTGGGTTTTGTTCATGTTTCTTGCAGTGAGCAGCTCCTGATGCTTCTGTCTAGTTGTTTTTTTCAACTTTGTTTTCATTTTTTGAAGCCTGGGTGTTTCTGGAGCCACGCTGTTTTTGTCCGGGCGAGTTGCCAGTTAGAGCCTTTGCTGGACTCTGGAGAAGGAAATGGCAACCCACTGCAGTATTCTTGCCTGGAGAATCCCGTGGACAGAGGAGGCTGGTGGGCTGCCATCCATGGGGTCTCGCAGAGTCAGACACCACTGAATCGACTTAGCAGCAGCAGCAGCAGGTCTACAAGGATTCAGTCTCTGCTGTCACCTGAGTGTGGCCAAGGCGGGGCTCTCCCAGCTCAGGCCGTTTTCTAGTCGGCCTGGTTTTGTCTTTCCTGTTCCCTCTAGTCTGTGTAGGGTGCATGTGGATGGCAAGTGTAAGGCTTCTTGGCTCACGTGGCGTGAGTGGCTGGCCTGGACTTCTCCAACCTCTAGTGCTGTACACGGAGCCTCACGGGCTCCGCGCGTGACATAGCCACAGGCCAGGTGCTGGGCTGCTGGCCCTTCCTGCTTGTGGAGTCTACAGCGGGACAGGGCTGACAGGTGTGGGCTCTGCCCCGCCCTGCACAAGGCGCGCATCCTTCCACAGGGCAGAGAAGCTGCCGATGCTCGTGGCCTGGCCCCCTGCTAGGAGCTGCCTGTTGCAAGCCAGGATGCCACAGCCCATCCCCCTTCTTACCCTGGATCAGCAGTTTGTCAACTGTAACTGTTTCTCTTATTGTCCTATGCTTTTGGTCAATTTCCAGAATTCTGAAACATATCATTTTTGTTCACTTTCTCCAGTTTCTTAATTGTCTTTTGAACATGACTACCCTTGGCAGTATGGCTGTTAGCTGAAAGTCCTGAGTATGCTTTTTTTTTTGTCTTTTTTCATTTTCTATTCAGAAAATAAAATGTTACATTGAAGTAAGATAAATTCGGCAAATCCCTTGCTTTATCATAATGCATTCCTGCTTCCAGTGACCATCTTTCTCTGCCAGTCCTGGGAACTCTGATTTCTATTGTCATTCTGCCAGTACTTAGGTCCCCTGAGCTCTAAGATTGAGAACTCAGGTGTCACGTTAAAAGGTCTTTATAATTCTCATGTAACATATAATTATTGCAGAAAGCTCTCAGAAAGACCAAATATCACTGTAATTTCTTTTTTATATCCTCCTGTTCATTTGGTCTCACATTAATGATGTATCTTTATTTCCAAAAATCTGTCTGTAGTCACACAACACGAAGGTCTAAATGACTGACCATGGAGAGCAAGGCAGCCTTGGACTGATTCCCTGATTCTAGGAAGTCTCTGAACTAGAGTTTCCTTTTAATTAGGAGTCCATCTCCCCCCTCTCCAAGTCCCTATCCTATGGGACTGTGGTGGAGAGCAGGGGTAGGGCACAGAAGTAGGAGTGCTGGGTCCTGATTTACGTTTTATGAGAAATTAAAATCAGCCCGACCAAGAGGGCCAGAACTGCTTCCTCCTCACTCATCAGACACTGATCTGAGAAATTCACCATAGGATGTCCACTGTATACAAACGAGTTCCATTCTGAGAACACATTTGTAAGTTCAATTTGTTTATAAGTCCAAAAAGTTAGCCTAGGTACCCAACTAACACAGTCAGGTCTGTAGTACTATACTATATAAGTTTATATAACTTTTCTCATGAATAATAAACAAAAATCACAAAAATAAAACATTTTTAATCTTACAGAACAGTACCTTGAAAAGTACAGTAATGCCAGCTACATCACCACTGCATTTACACTTGCTCCTGGACATCCAGGGCTTGAAATAAACATGCTGCACTGCTGTACTGTATCCCGCACTGTGTGGTACATGAAAGCACAGTTGTGTGTAGAGGATGCGTGCACACGACAGTGTATGCAGACACGTGAGCTAACTTACATGATTGGACATGTGAACACATGTTCGTGTCTTTGAAAGTTTTTGACTTGAAGGTTTGTCTGTAGGGGATTTACCATATAAACACTTAAAGCTCTGAGTCACCTGACCCAGTTCTGTCCCCATCTGCTTAATCACCAAAAATAAACAGCATAGTGTTTATGTTTGAATGAATGGTCAGAGATTCCTTTCATTGTGTAGAACCTTGACTCTGTGTATCCTTCCTGATGCTGAAGACCATCAGCATCTCAAATCTCTGCCTCTGGGTCAAGACTCTATAGAATCCCAAGTTTCTGGAGCATAGTTGTTTGATAGCAGATACTCAGGCAATTGGAAACTGCAAGTCGTTATTCTGCGGCCTGAATAATATCAGTTGTTGGGGTCTTGTGTTTAGGAAGGTCATATAGAAGTGACTAGATATTCTATCACTTTAATTAGAGACCTACTGCTGCTGCTGCTGCTAAGTCACTTCAGTCATGTCTGACTCTGTGTGACCCCATAGACGGTAGCCCACCAGGCTCCCCCGTCCCTGGGATTCTCCAGGCAAGAACACTGGAGTGGGTTGCAATTTCCTTCTCCAATGCATGAAAGTGAAAAGTGAAAGTGAAGTCGCTCAGTCGTGTCCGACCCTGACCCTCAGCGATCTCATGGACTGCAGCCTTCCAGGCTCCTCCATCCATGGGATTTTCCAGGCAAGAGTACTGGGGTGGGGTGCCATTGTCTTTTCTGAGACACCTACTATGCACTCATAATAAAAAATGATATGGTTATTTTAAACTGAAATTAATTAGGAAACATAGAGAAAGGTAACATATGCACAGAAAAATATATAAAGCATACTTGGGATGTGAATAGCCCTGAGACTTCATGTTAAGCTACTGTAACAAAGACCCCAAATGACAGTGACCCAGACCAGACAAACATTTCTCTGCTGCATTCTCAGTTCACACGGGGGGGCTGTGTCAGAGCCAAGGGTCATCCAAGGACTCCGATTCTTTCCACCAAGTCACTCATTCTTTATCTTCAGTGTTGAGTTGACTCAGTAGCTGTATCCACATCACAGCTTATGGGAAGTGGGAAGATCCAAAACCCAGGGCAAGTGGCTTGCCCCCTTCAGTGTGACTCGTAATTTGTCCTTCACACTGACCTGTTTGGCCGCGTGTCCCCCTGTGGCTGCATGGAAGGCTGACCAGTATAATCTTGATAAGAACGTACACTGCACATGTATACCTGTGATGGATTCATTTTGATATTTGGCAAAACTAATACAATTATGTAAAGTTTAAAAATAAAATAAAATAAAAAAAAAAGAACGTACACTGACCCGACGAGCACACTGTTTTATGTCCACTCCCCAGCAGGAAAACTACCATACTTTCTTTAGAATTTGTAAAATACAACACGGTAGAAGAAGGAGAGAAATTCCACCAGTAACTTCACTTTTCAGGTATTTGATAGTCATACTTTTTTTGTGCTTTTCCTTACTGTTTTTTTTAAACATATATGTGCAGTTTTCCCAACACACATTGTCATTTTACCATTGCTAAATCGTTACCTTTTCCATATCCAATTAATTGACTTTGGAAACCCTCATTTCAGTGGCTGATGCACATATGGATGTACCCTCATTTATGTTTCTGTATTATTCTATTGTGGAACCTGTCTAGATTTTTTACAGTTATAAACAAGTTGTTATATGCATTCATATTTTCTGTATTTCTTTGCTAAGGTGAGTCCCTAGGAAAGGAATTTTTGGCAAATTGTTTTTCACCAAGGTATGCCAGTGTTTTATTCCCAACAGTCATATATACACTGACCTGTTTAAAATTACTGAGAGAGTGTCTAACTTTGGGAGTATTTTTTTGGATCTGTTTATTGTTTTTATTCACATAGGAGATGGAGGGAAAAAGAATTTTTGTCTGTAACACATACAGGTATATGTGACAAATGCCTGTCAGGCTAGAAAATAGTTTTAAGATCACTTATTTGATGGTTTCGTTTGTAATTTATTGGTATGTTTATTACCCATAAATGACTTTTTTTGAAAAGTCTATATATTATTTACCCTTTCTCTCTTGAGTTTTTGTTTATTTTTATAGTTGTATATATGAGTTCTGTGGGCTTCTGAGGTGGCACGCATGGTAAAGAACCTGCCTGCAAATGCAGGAGACATGAGTTGCAGGTTCGATCCCTGTGACTTCTTTCCTGCCATCAGGAAGATGCCCTGGAGGAGAGCCTGGCATTCCGCTCCGCTGTTCTTGCCTGGAGAATCCCAGGGACAGAGGAGCCTGGCTGGCTACAGTCCATGGGGTCGCAAAGAGTCAGACACGGCTGAAGCAACTTAGCACACACACACGAGTTCTTTATAATAAGTGCATCAAATATTACCCTTTGTGTTTGTTGCAGGTTTTTAAGTGTTAGTTTGCTGTGTTTTGACATACTTATTAGAAGTTTGTAGCTTTTCATTGTCAAGTACATAAAACTTCCCTTCACAGTTTATTCCACTGCTCTTATGCATGGAGTCACGTTCCATGCTCTAGTCTGTATTTAAAATACTAATGTCTCATCTGCACTGTCATATTTTGTTCCAAAGATCTTCCTTGTAATTCCTTAGCATACTGTCTCTTTTTAATTATTTAAGAAAATGTTAATATTTTCTGGAATGAGTCTTATTTTACTTCTCTCTTGTTTGACCTTTTTCTACCTCTCTCTAAATAGTGTTAAAGTATATTTTTTAAATTGTTTACAGTTTTTCTTGTGGGGAGTGATAAACTTTTGATCAGTATTATACTAAATTCTTAAAATTTATATTATACTTTTATATATTTAGAATGATATAATTGTAAATTTTAAATCTTGATAACATACTTCATATCAACATAATATTAAATTATATTACAAGCTAAGTTATAAATTACATTGTTATTTTTTATATATAACATACTGTATTAAAGTATGACTTTTGTTTATAGTTTATACAAAATTTATACTTGTCACATTTTATACTTACATTATATTATTTATATTATAATGATTTTCTTAAACAATTTCTCATTTAAACTGTATTTGTTCTTTTCCCTCTTTCTTATATATCTTCCCACTGATTCAAAATTTCATTTTCCATCAGTAAATCTTTCTTTTCATAAGAATTCCACATTTATGAAGGTCTTTCTGATCTATTTTGCATTTTGTGCTATTGCTAAAAGGTTTTCTCCTATATATTCAGTAACAGTTTTTCCTAGGATAGGGAAAGACTACTATATTTTAGTTAATCGTGTAGTTGGCCATGTAAATGAAGCCTTAACCATTTCCAGAGTGCTGTTTTGAGTTCTGCGAGGTTCCTATATGGAAAGTCAGCTGATTTTCAATAATGGCGTGTCTCTCCTCATCCATCCCCCTGTTGATTCAAGCCCTGAGTCTGGGGCTGCGGCTCACCCCTGGTCTTGTCTCCCACAGCATGGAGGAGTGCGAGGCTGTGTGCACAAGGCTTGCCATCATGGTCCACGGCAGCTTTCGATGCCTGGGTTCCCCACAGCACATCAAAAACAGGTGCGTGCCATCTTTTCATTTAGATGTCTGCTGTGAATTTGTAGCTGGACCCGTTATAACCGGAGGGGCACTAGGGTTGGCATGGTGCAGGCCCCTCATGGCCTGGGAGAGGAGACGGAGGCTGCGATGGGAAGGGTGTGTGTGAAACACCATCGCCGAGGGGTGCCCACTCTCAGCCCCACAGAGCCCAGCATTTCCCCACAAGGTCTTCTGCCCCCAAGGACACCCACTGTCATTGTGGTGACATTGGGAGGGTTCGAAATACCACTGCAGAGTCAAGATGAAATGGGACCAAAAGCATCCTCACTGATACACAAAACCTCATGGAAAGATTGTACTGACATATCCCTCACCCAGAGTGGGTAAGTAACCTGTGCTGCACTTGGAGAAAGACCCCATGGATTTAGGGTGGTGAAAGATGGTCCTTGTGGTTGCTTCCTAGTTCAGCTAATAAACTAGAGACTTTGTGCTTTAATAGCTTAGATTTCTTCCTTGGTTAATTGTCTTTTTTTCCATTTACTCTTTGGAATATTAATGATTCTATAATCAAGTTGTATGAGTGTTTTTAGGTATTTATATAACTTAAAAAAATTCAGAGTTGCCTAAACTGTTTTCAAAGTTTATAAGGCATGCCACAATTTTATTGCGTTTTACTTGACTGCACTTCACAGATGCTGCGTTTTTTTCAAGTTGAAGGTTTGTGGCCACCGTGCACTGACTAAGTCAGTTGGTACCATTTTCCCAACAGCATTTGCTCACTTTCTGTCTTTGTGTCACATTTTGGTAATTGTTGCAGTATTTCAGACCCTCCACTAGCAAAAAGATTATGAGTCACTGAAGGCTCAGATGATAGCATTTTTTTTTTTTAGCAACAATCTTTTTAAAATTAAGATATGTACATTTTTGGGCTTCCATGGTGGCTCAGACAGTAAAGAGTCTGTCTGCAGTGCGGAAGATTCAGGTTCGATCCCTGGGTTGGGAAGATCCCCTGGAGAAGGAAATGGGAACCCACTCCAGTATTCTTGTCTGGAGAATCCCATGAATGGAGCCTAGCAGGCTACAGTCCATGGGGTCTCAGAGTTGGACATGACTGAGTGACTTCACATCACATGTACATTTTTAGACATAATGCTATTGTACACTTAATAGACTACAGTATAGCATAATTTTATATGCACTGAGAAGCCCCCCAAATCATGTAACCCCTGTAATTGTGGTATTTGCTGGATTGTGGTGGCCTAAACCAAACCTGCAGTGTCTCCAAGGTCTGCCTGTCATTTCTTTTAAATGTGTTGTTTAATCTGTCCCTTTTGACCTAGAGTAATTTATCCATGTATGTTGATAAATCTCTTTTATTTAGTCAACGTTTTTAAATTTGGAATTCCAAAGCAGAGATTTGTTAAATTTGTAACAAATTTGTAAATTTATATATTAGGTTGAAATATTTTTATTCTATGGAGAAAATAACAATGAATGCTTGGATCGAGATGCTGAGTTGGGAAGTAGATCGCTGTTTTCCGGTGGCTCAGAGTTGGGGCACTGCTTGTCTGCCCTGCTCACTCTCATTTCAGGTCAATCCCTCATCAGATAGCCTGCTGGAAACTTCTCTCAGAATGTGCTCTGCTCACCTTTAATAAGGATCATCAAAAGAAAAATAATATTTCACGCTCCCTCACCTTTATGAATGCCCACATAAAGTTTTACAGCCCTTGCCCGATTGCTGGGTGATGTATGTCTGAGTTTGGCTTCTTGCCCTTCAGGAGGTCTCCTGACCTCACTGGAAGTGGCAGTGAGCAAGGTCCCTGGAGGAGCATCCTCTCCCCGCTTTGGTCTGCATGCTCTCACCTGCTGCTGAGTTTCACGTCTGATAATGTGTAATGTGTCACTCAGATGGTAAAGAATCTGCCTGCAATGCAGGAGACCTGGGTTCAATCCCTGGATTGGGACGATCCCCTGGAGAAAGGAATGGCAATCCACACTCCAGTATCCTTGCCTGGACCATTCCATGCACAGAGGGGCCTGGTGGGCTACAGTTCAGGGGTCACAGAGAGTGAGACACCACTGAGCAATTATCACTTTCAGTGTGTAACAGGATTGAGAACAGATGGTCAGTAAGTATGAATAGTACAATTTTGTTAAGAGAGATAGTTTGTGGGTGATTGACTGGAATCTTGAACTTAATACATTCAAAAAATGATGTGTAAAGTTGGTATATTCTTGTGACACACTGAGTGCATGTGTTTCCATAATATTGAGATAAAGAATACAGGGTTCATCATAAAAGGGAATGCTGGGCTTCTAAACCTGGGGGTCATCAGTGCGGTGCCTGCTTCTCTCCTCCAGGTGTTGGGGAGCTTCAGGAGGCAGCTCGGGGAAGATGGTGCCCCCTGGGCCTCAGAGCCATCACGTCATGTCTGAGCCTGGGGGCGAGACCAGGTCCAGGTCTTCCCTCTGCCTCCCTCCTTCCCACTGCCTCTTCTTGGGTGGTTTCCATAGACACGCCATTCTTGCTGCTCTGATTCTTTTTTTTAATTAATTTTTTTATTGAAGGATAATTTCTTTACAGAATTTTGCTGTTTTCTGTCAAACCTCAACATGAATTAGCCACAGGTATACATATATCCCCTCCCTTTTGAACGTCCCTCCCATCTCCCTCCCCATCCCACTCCTCTAGGCTGATACAGAGCCCGTTTGAGTTTCTGAGCCATACAGCAAATTCCTGTTGGCTATCTAATTTACATGTAAGTTTACTTGTAAATATAAATTTTCATGTTACTGTCTCCATACATCTCACCCTCTCCTTCCCTCTCCCCATGTCCCTAAGTCTGTTCTCTATGTCTGTTTCTCCACTGCTGCCCTGAAAATAAGTTCCTTGGTACCATTTTCTAGATTCTGTATATATGCATTCAGTTCAGTTCAGTCGCTCAGTCGTGTCCAACTCTTTGCGACCCCATGAATCGCAGCATGCCAGGCCTCCCTGTCCATCACCAACTCCCGGAGTTCACACAGACTCACGTCCATCGAGTCAGTGATGCCATCCAGCCATCTCATCCTCTGTCATCCCCTTCTCCTCCTGCCCCCAATCCCTCCCAGCATCAGAGTCTTTTCCAATGAGTCAACTCTTCGCATGAGGTGGCCAAAGTACTGGAGTTTCAGCTTTAGCATCATTCCTTCCAAAGAAATCCCAGGGCTGATCTCTTTTAGAATGGACTGGTTGGATCACCTTGCAGTCCAAGGGACTCTCAAGAGTCTTCTCCAACACCACTGTTCAAAAGCATCAATTCTTCGGCGCTCAGCTTTCTTCACAGTCCAACTCTCACATCCATACATGACCACTGGAAAAACCATTGCCTTGACTAGACGGACCTTTGTTGGCAAAGTAATGTCTCTGCTTTTGAATATGCTATCTAGGTTGGTCATAACTTTCCTTCCAAGGAGTAAGCGTCTTTTAATTTCATGGCTGCAGTCACCATCTGCAGTGATTTTGGAGACTCTAAAAATAAAGCCTGACACTGTTTCCACTGTTTCCCCATCTATTTCCCATGAAGTGATGGGACCAGATGCCATGGTCTTCATTTTATGAATGTTGAGCTTTAAGCCAACTTTTTCACTCTCCACTTTCACTTTCATCAAGAGGCTTTTTAGTTCCTCTTGACTTTCTGCTATAAGGGTGGTGTCATCTGCATATCTGAGGTTATTGATATTTCCCCCAGCAATCTTGATTCCAGCTTGTGTTTCTTCCAGTCCAGAGTTTCTCAAGATGTACTCTGCATAGAAGTTAAATACGCAGGGTGACAATAAAGAGCCTTGACGTACTCCTTTTCCTATTTGGAACCAGTCTGTTGTTCCATGTCCAGTTCTAATTGTTGCTTCCTGACCTGCATACAGATTTCTCAAGAGGCAGGTCAGGTGGTCTGGTATTCCCATTTCTTTCAGAATTTTCCACAGTTTATTGTGATCCACACAGTCAAAGGCTTTGGCATAGTCAATAAAGCAGAAATAGATGTTTTTCTGGAACTCTCTTGCTTTTTCAATGATCCAGTGGATTTTGGCAATTTGATCTCTGGTTCCTCTGCCTTTTCTAAAACCAGCTTGAACGTCAGGAAGTTCACGGTTCACATATTGTCGAAGCCTGGCTTGGAGAATTTTGAACATTACTTTACTAGCATGTGAGATGAGTGCAATTGTGCGGTAGTTTGAGCATTCTTTGGCATTGCCTTTATTTGGGATTGGAATGAAAACTGACCTTTTCCAGTCCTGTGGCCACTGCTGAGTTTTCCAAATTTGCTGGCATATTGAGTATAGCACTTTCACAGCATCATCTTTAAGGATTTGAAATAGCTCAACTGGAATTCCATCACCTCCACTAGCTTTGTTCGTAGTGATGCCTTCTAAGGCCCACTTGACTTCACATTCCAAGATGTCTGGCTCTAGGTCAGTGATCACACCATCGTGATTATCTGGGTCGTGAAGATCTTTTTTGTACAGTTCTTTGTGTATTCTTGCCACCTCTTAATATCTTCTGCTTCTGTTAGGTCCATACCATTTCTGTCCTTTATCAAGCCCATCTTTGCATGAAATGTTTGCTTCGTATCTCTAATTTTCTTGAAGAGATCTCTAGTCTTTAGTATACGATATTTATCTTTCTCTTTCTGACTTCCTTCACTCTGTATAATAGGCTCTGAGTTAATCTACCTCATTATAACTGACTCAAATGCATTCCTTTTTATGTCTGAGAAGTATTCCATTGTGTATATGTATCACAACTTCTTTATCCATTCATCTGTCGATAGACATCTAGGTTACTTGCATGTTCTAGCTGTTGTAAATAGTGCTTCCACGAACAATGGGATACATGTGTCTCTTTCAATTTTGGTTTCCTCAGGGTATATAACTAGGAGTGGGATTGCTGGGTCATATGGTAGTTTTATTCCTAGTTTTTTAAGGAATCTCCATACCGTCTTCCATAATGGCTGTATCAATTTACATTCCCACCAGTGGTTCAAGAGGGTTCCTGTTTCTCCATACCCTCTCTAGCATTTATTGTTTGTAGACTTTTTGATGGCCATTCTGACTGGTGTGAGGTGATATCTCATTGTAGTTTTGATTTGCATTTCTCTAATAATGAGCAATGTTGAACATCTTTTCATGTGTTTGTTAGTCATCTGTATGTCTTCTTTGGAGAAATGTCTATTTAGGTCTTTTCCCACTTTTTGATTGGGTTTGTTTTCTTGGTATTGAGTTGTATGAGCTGCGTGTATATTTTGGAAATTAATCCTTTGTCAGTTGGTTCATTTGCTATTATTCTCTCCCATTCTGAGGGTTGTCTTTTCACCTTGCTTATAGTTTCCTTTGCTGTGCAAAAGCTTTTAAGTTTAATCAGGTCACACTTGTTTACTTTTCCTTTTATTTCCATTACTCTAGGAGGTGGATCATAGAGGATATTGCTTTGGTTTTTGTTGTCAAGAGTTCTGCCTATGTTTTCCTCTAAGAGTTTTATAGTTTCTGGTCTTACATTTAGGTCTTAATCCATTTTGAGTATATCTTTGTGTATGGTGTTAGGTCTGATTCCTTTCTTTTTAAAAGAATTTATTTACTTTTAATTGGAGGATAATTCCTTTACAATATTGTGTTGGTTTCTCCACCTTTGCTTGTTTGAATTCCTTTCCTGGACCCAAAGGGGCAGACCCCAAGAACCGCCCAATCAGAGAATGTTCCTCCAAAGGGCAAGCCCTTCCCCAAGTCCTTTCTGAGCTTCTCAGCCCAGCATCCTGCTGCATGCCCATCCTCCCACCTCCTCCATCCCTCCTGTTTTAAATGCATTCATCAAAATATGAATTGTCATGAGGCCCACAGACTAGAAGATGATTGGACCGAGGGCTTTGTCACATCTTCTGGGCAGAGGTGTGAGGCTTGAACTCAGTGGGAGGTACCAGATTGGCCCAATGGAGTCTCTCCCATTGGGTGCCCATCAGTCTCGGAAATGAGCTCATGGTGCCTGTGGCATTCATAGGCCTGGTAGGTGGGCATCTCAGGAGAGGTAGCAACCATGGGTCCAGGAGAGGGGACTGCTCTGGTTGGGGGTCATAGAGAAGTCTCTGAGTACAGGTAAAAGTACCATGGGGAGACTGTTTAAAGGGCATTGGATTCTTGATTGCATAATAGACACATCTCTATAAATACTGGATGTGAGAACACTTAAGAGGGATGAATGTACACCAGCTAAAGAATGCTTTGATTTAATGTTGAAATTAAAGGGAATCATTGGGCTGAGTGAAATCCACCCTGGGAATAGCTGATTTTTAAATATTGGTGGGAAAAGACCCTGATGCTGGGAAAGATTGAGGGCAGGAGGAGAAGGGGATGACAGAGAATGAGATGGTTGGATGGCATCACCGACTCAATGGACATGAGTTTGAGCAAACTCAGGGAGATAGTGAAGGACAGGGAAGCCTGGCATGCTGCAGTCCATTGGGTTTCAAAGAGTCAAATACAGCTGAGCAACTGAACAATACATATGGCTGAACGACCATGGGTTTTCTGGCCTTACCTTGGGTTTCACAAGCCTGCATTCTTTTCATTTTGGGGTGGATCACTCTTTCAGCGGAGCCTGTCCTGTGTCTCATTCGGCAGCGCCCCCAGCCTGGGGATGACAGCACAGCATGTCCCCAGACATGGCCCTGGTTGCGAAGCACCATCTCACCTGCACTTTCCCCCGTGTCTTCAGGCAGTCAGAGATGGCTGGACATGCGGGCAGAACTGAGGTTGGAACTCAGAGTCCCCAGGGTAGCTCAGGCTGTAGCCCTGCCCTTTCCCTGACCTCCAAGGTGTGGCTCTGCGTCAGCTAGAGGAGAGACCGTGAGCGGGATGGGCTGGGAACAGGCCTGATGAGGGCCAGCTCTGCACACACTGGGGGATGGTTCTTCCTGTAGGCTGGTCCTCTGGGCCCTGGGTAATCTCATTTTGCATAAGTTCCAGGATCTAGTGAGAAGAGCATCTTCCTCTCCTTCCAGCCTCAGTCTGGTCCAGCTCAGATGTGAGAAATGGTACCCCAGTGCCAGCGGGCCTGGAGGACACTGTGAAGATGGCAGGTTGGGGTCCCCCACATCCTCTGAACATCCCTCCTCTTCCTGCCTCACTGTCTCCCGCTTGCTTGGACACCTTGCAGCCATGACTGCACCCCACCAAGCCGCCCGCACCGCCCTCCTTCCTGGCCAGGGCACGGGGCCTCTGGCCTCTCCGAGGCTCAGCACTTCTCTGCCTTGTGTCTTCGCAGCTACTGCTTGTCTCTTCTTTGGCAGGAGCTGTCTCCTCCCTGCCAGGAGTTCTGTCTGTGCCAGACCCACCTGGTTCCAGTGAGACCTGACGCTCCTGGATAACACCGCCTGGATGCTTTGTCTGCCAGCATCGCCCTGGGCTCAGCATCCGTGCCGTCTCAGGGATGGAACCTGGGGGCAGTGAGAGCCAGTCCTGGATGCCTTGGTGCAGGGAACCCAACAGAACCACCTCAGAGATGCGCATGTGGTCCTGAAATGTTCAGGCTTTGATTCCCAGGAGCCCTCATGTTGCCAGACTCTAGACTCACTCCTTTGTTAATAATTGGACATCCTATTTTGTCAGGTTCCAGGCCTTCTTTTTATAACTTTTTAAGGTATCTTAAGTCATATTTCTAAACAACTAAACATTGTGTTTGGAGAAGGAAATGGCAATCCAATCCAGTATTCTTGCCTGGAAAATACCATGGATGGAGGAGCCTGGTGGGCTACAGTCCATGGGGTCGCAAAGAGTTGGACACGACTGAGTGACTTCAATTAGTTAGTTAATTATAAACATTGTGTTTAACCTTAGAGCTGGCATTCTAATTTATTTTTAAATGTTTTTTGTGTTTGCAAGCCAAGAACAAACCAAGTCGAGTCTGATCACTGCTAGGTTTCTCTTCCTGGGACTTACCCAGGCTCTGGCTCTGCTGGTCCCGGCTTCAGCCAGCATCGCATCCTTAGCCTGCCTGCTGTGGAGACAGGAGGATTTGGCTAAAAGTGGGACCGGTGGGCCAGGAGGACCCACAGGGTCTACGACTGACTTTCTGAGGTGTGGTCTCTCAGGGAGGGTGGCGCCCTGGCTCCGCCCCCGTCTCTACCCCATCTCTGTGCCTCCCCATACCCCGCGCCCCCCAGCCTCTGCTTCAGGCTAGAGGTGTGTGTCCCTGCCCCCATCCAGCCACAGGGCTCTTGCCATCTCAGAGCTCCTCTCAGATCCCTCCTCAGTCTCGTCTGCACTCCCTGCCTTTCTGCGCTCAGCCAGACCACCTCCCGGACATCATCCCTCCTCCGCCAGCCTCTGGGGGTGGGGGTCATGCCTGTGCTCAGTGGCTGTGGGGCTTGGATGCCACTTTACTTTGTCCCCTGTTTCCAATCAGAGCAGGAGAGTTCCTGGCGCCCCTGGAGGACCCCTTTAGGGTCAAGAAACTTGGGAACATGTCCCTCATCCTTTGGCCTTTTCCTTTTGAAAGTGAAAGTTGTTCAGTCATGTCCAGCTTTTGCAACCCCATGGACTATACAGACCATGGAATTCTCCAGGCCAGAATACTGGAGTGAGTAGATCTCCTTCTCCAGGAGATCTTCCTAACCCAGGAATCGAACTGGGGTCTCCTGCATCATTGCAGGAGGATTCCTTACCAGCTGAGCTACATGGGAAGCCTGTGGTTAAAGAAGTCGCCTTCTCTGAAATGTATAGAGCATGACAATAGCCCTCAGTCCCAGACCATCGCTCCTCGGTGACTGGGCCCTTCCAGGGAGTCACGCCCATTGCCCTTTCTCGCTTCCCCAGGCTCTGGGTCAGCCCTTCTAAGTTCCAAATTGCCTTTCTTCCCTGGTGGCCATTGATTCCTGTTTTCATCCCTGCTGGACTAAGTACTGTGTATAGATCATCTAGCTTGCTAGGTAGTAATACCCAGAGATGACACCTGTAGAGTGCATTCCAGACGCTGGTGTTAAGTGCACGTGCACATGTGTGTTTGTGTGAGCCACTCAGTCGTGTTTGACTCTGCGATTCCCACAAACTGTAGCTCACCAGGCTCCTCTGTCCATGGAATTCTCCAGGCAAGAATACTGCAGTGGGTTACCATTCCTTTCTTCAGGGGTTTTATGTGTATCAGGTAACTTATTCCTCATGACCATGATGACCAACCCAGGAGCCGACATTATGGCCTCTCTACTTTTACAGGCACAGAAAGTAAGACTGGAACATTTGGGAGTCTCTCTAGGTCACTGGTTAGTGAATGGAAGAGCTGGATTTGAGCTCAAGCACTGGGGCTGACCGTCCCCATCTAACAAGTACAGGAGTGAGCCAGGGTGAGGTTGGGGCTCACCTGTGGTCCATCTGACTGCTGAGCCCCCGGGTGGTCAGCTTGCACCAGGCTGGCTTCCCACTGGCTGCAACCTGGGGCTGTACAGATGAGAATGAATGCAGATGCGTGCCGGGTCTTCAGCCACACCAGCCTTCCTCTTGGTGTGTTTCTGCATATTCTAATTGTCACTGAGAATCTGACCCCCCACTTAACGTTTAACTTCTGATTTCCAGGTCTGAAAGATGCTTCAGTGGGGTCTCGCTAAATATTTATTCAACATTCTTCTCTTCCTATGTCCCTATTTTTGAGGAAGAAAATTGCTTCTTTATCAAGTGTATTTCTTGTATCCATTTGATACTGACATGATCTCCTCCCCTTGAGACCTTCCTCCAGTGGTTTTCTCCTTCCTCTTCTGGATCTTTCAGGTTCTCTTTTGTGTCAGTTGTGAGATACATTTATCTATTAGTAACAGAACATGAGACACATTGAAGAATATTTATTAGGCATATTCATTTTCACATGTAGTAAAAACCCAGAAGCAACTGGTTATTGGCACTTGTTCACTTGGCTTGAGTCTTCACAATTTGCTTGGTCCCCAGAATAGCTGCTTGGCTCCACCCACCCGTCACATCCATGTCCTAGATGAGAATCAAGAAGGAGGGAAAGGCAAAAAGGGCCCATGCCACCGTCCCCTCTTCAAGCAGGCTTTTCCAAGTCCCGCCCAGCGACTTTCACTTATATGTTGTTGGTCACCCTGGCTACTAGAAAGGCTAAGAAATATAGACCTGAGCTAGGGGCTTCCCCAATGAAATAAAGTTGATTTCTGTTACGAGGAAGACAAGGGAGGTAGATGCTGGGTGGTTCTCTGCAGCGTCACATTCTGATAGGATTGTTTCCTCAGTTGAGAGTGGTTGTCAGTTTCAACGGGCTGTGATCTGTGGCTTCTGGTACAAGACTGATGTGTGATATGGAATATATGTCTGTACATCGTGTGCACGTGTGTATGTCTGTATAAAGGAAAGCTGGAGGCAGCGGTGGCTACCTGGTAACCAGGGATGACCAACACCGACCTCTGTGGGCACTGGTACCTCGTCCCAGGTAGTGAGGGATGCAGATTGTAATGGAGCACATCCTGAGAGTCTGGGCAGCTGCCTTATCACCTGCAGGCTGTGGGCACGTTCATGACCCACCAGGGAGGGACCGTAACAGCCGTGCATCACACCCCTTTGCTTTCCCTCCCTTGGGACTGGCTTAAGCGGGAGAGTTAAGTCTGAAGGTGAAAAGCGGTCCTCCCAGGAAGGAAAAATGAGTCACATTTCTGAAGCACAGAGTTTACACTTTGAAGTCTGCTGGGCCAGTTTAAGTGGAGAGGGAAGATGGGGCTGTTTATGTATACACAAAATAAAACTTTATGTGATTTTAAAGAGACTACTTAAGATGATGAGAATTTTCATTTCCTTGAGTTGTCTGACATGCAAATTTTAGGAACTGAGAAAGAAAATGAAACAAACCTCAAAGGATGTGCTCATCCGTCATTTATGTTGCTATTTTACTTAAAATATAAAGAATGTGAATGTCATTCAGTCGCGTCCAACTCTTTGCGACCCCATGGACTATACAGTCCATGGAATTCTCCAGGTCAGAATACTGGAGTGGGTAGCCGTTCCCTTCTCCAGGGGATCTTCCCAACCTAGGGATCAAATCCAGGTCTCCCACATTGCAGGCGGATTCTTTACCAACTGAGCCACTGAGGGAAGTGCAAAATATAAAGAATAACCTGGAGGATTTATCCATCATTTTTCCACGAAGAGACAAGAGGAGGTACAATGATGTTTCAGTTCTCAAACTGTGACTTTCTGGGCATCTGCAAATTAATATATCACCTATGTGACACCATATGCTTAAGCATGACAACTTCAATCTATTACTTCTACAAAACATTACCACATACATAAAAGCCTAGACTTAGATTATATCGCCTGATAATAAACTGGCTCACTTAAAAATGAAATATCTGATGATTCTGTGTGTTTATATCATCTTCACAAAGGAGGAGGCACTTTGTACATGGGTGCATAGAATGACTTCTGCCGTGGCACGGAGCTTTTGAATCACAGGGGACAAGATTCTACTGGTCTGCGTTTTGCTTGCTTAGAAGCATTTCACCACTTCTAAAAACAATGAATTCATTCTCTTTACTAGAAATGGTTCTTTTGAGAGAAAGGACTGAGCTCTCCTCAGCATGTGTGCACTTTACAGAGGCGAGTAGTTTGTTATCCTGTTTGCTTTGAAGACACCGAGTTGCCTGAACACACTCAGTGTTGCTCCAGGGGTTTCTGATCTACGTGCTCCTCTCCCGCTGGACTTCTTGGGCGATATCCCTGGTCTTGGACATTCAGCTCATGAGGGATGTCATCCAAAGTGTCACTTTACCAGAGGGAGCACCGTGCTTTGATTTTCTCATATTTTCCCTTGGAACAGTGGGACTGCTTCTTGCCTACAGTGAAGATGTGCAATGGAAGTGATGGGAGATTTTTTCCTGGATTCAGACTCACACCGTGATCCCTTTTCATTCGTGCACATTTGATGAGGGCCTGTGTCAGGACCCCAACTTGAGCCTGGTCCCTTATGTCAGTAAGTCTGGTGTCAGATGGACACACATTACAAAGACATGTAAATGCAACACAGTGAGGTAATTTTGTGGACAAAATGCTGTATGATGCAACTGTTATTGGGTGTCTCCTTAGTCACAGGGTCTTTAGCTGGATAGATGAATAAGGTGCAGCCCAAATAAAAGCTTACATAAGATACCATAAGTGCTACTCATGGTAAGACTTAGGAGGAGACAGCCCAGTGTTTTAGATGATGGATTGCCTGGGTGGCTTCCTGGAGAAGGAGGCATTTAAACCAGGTGTATTTGTGGGAGGTGAATCAACTGTGTGAGCCCTTCTGGTGGTAGGAGAGTCATGGAGATGAGTAACGCAAATCACATTTGAGAAGAGCTGGACTGTCACACAGGTGCAGGGTGAATAATGGGGGCGTCCACTTGGAGACAGTGTTTGGGGTTAAACCAAGGGAGGTTTAAATTCTGGGGTGGAAAATTAGGGAACAAAGGGAAGCAATAAGAAACAGGAGCAGAAATGGTCCATTAAAAGGTGACTTTTGTTCTTTAGCTGGAAGTTAATTAAGATGAACTGGAGTCAGCTGGGAACAGGGCAGGCAGGAAAGAAAGCATTGGTGGGGAGGCTTGGCAGAAGAATAATAGAGCTTTACAGCCAGCTGGTCTGAGGCAATAGGAGAGAAGGAGCTGTCATGTCACTAGCCTTGGGATCTGGGAGGTGGAAGATGGTGATGTCAGGGGAGAAACACGAAGTCAGGATGGGCTGAGAGGGAGGAGCTAGGAGCGTGTTCTTTGTGAGCCTGGGGGCTGCCCAGGGGTTCCTAAGGAAGAAAGGATGCTGTGTTCTGCCCGGATGCTCTTAGCTGTGGCAGGAGACAGGGAGAGAAGCCTAAATCTGATGGTGATCGTTGACTCTCTCGGGAGACAGAGGCAGGGGGTAGCTGGATTCAGGCCACCTTTGTCACTTTTGCAGATTTGGATGTCGTGGGGCAGGGCTCTCATCCATGTGCTTACCTTTCCTGAAACATTACTGAACTTGGGCCATTTGTCAAGTGCTGTTTGCGCATCGTCTCATTTAATAGCCTAAACAGCTGTGATTCACCTGCTTCACCATAACGCAGCTCAGACCTAAACAAGCTCGGCAGTTGGCTCAGAATGCAGAGTTACAACTGAACCAGTTTTAGAACTCAATTCTCAACTCCTAAGATCCTCATACTACGGCTGTCTCCCCAACTCACCCCAAACTGACGGCATGACAGAGCTCTGCTGCTGGGAGCTCTTGGGCGTCTGTCTGTGATGCCAGCTGTGAGCTTCCTCTGTAGAACTTTCTTCTCTTGCCTCTGCGGAGAGAACAGACTCCCCTCGTTTTGAAACATGGGCTGACTCCTCTTTGAAAGCTAGTATGGCTGGATGAGATGCAGCCAGTCAGTCAGTCTGACGTTACAGTCAGACTTGGAACATCACCTCTAGGGCTTTGAAAAAGTTATTTAACATTTCTGAAAGCTTGTTTTTTTCTCTTAATGGGGACAATCATACGTATTTTGTGGTACTGTGGAAAGAAGTAGCTGGATACAGTGAGTGTATTTCTACCTTGAGGGCTAGGATGCCCTGAGATCAAATTGTGCTTTATTTCCTCAGTTCTTTTCTCAAAAGTTACTCTCCAGTTGGATCTCCCGTATGTAGTCCACCTATTCATAGATGCATGAGAGCCCCTGGATGTTAGCTAGCAATATAGCCACTTGGAAATAAGAATGCACTTTCCAGCTCTCACTGTCTGTACATGTGGGCAAAGAGATTATAGAAGAGGTACTAGCAACTTCAAGGATATGAATTTGTAAGGAAGGGTGTGCACTTTTTCTGCCTCTTCCTTCCTTGCTTCTGATGTGAATGCAGATGTGATGGTTAGAGATGAAGCAGCCATCTTGGACCCTGAGGCAACTTCAGCAATGGAGACCTGTGAGCAGAGCAATATTACAGGATGGGCCAAAGAAAGGCCTTACCCTTTTGTGGTTGCCTGACCTCAGATTTTATACTTGCTAATATCCTGCTTCTCTGGGTTTTCTGCCACTCATTTATGAATCTGAACAGACTAGCACTCTCTGACATATAAAACACAACATTCGTGGTTTTTACTATTTTAAACTTTTTCCTGATAGAATGTAAATCCTTTGACAGTAGACCTTTGTTTTTATTAATGTATCTCTGACATTCGGGACAGTACATGACGTATGCTCAGGGTACTTGTTGAACAAATAAATAGATGAGTGAATGAACGCAAACTCTGTAGTGCATGGAATACCTTTGCTAGACGATATCTTCTTCCAGGCTGCTTTGATTGAACTTTAAAAGAGCAGTCAGATGAGACTGTGGGAGAATTTAGGCTCTGCTCAGCTTAATGAAGAATAATAACAACAATCAACCCCTTTGATAAAGATTTCTATCCAGCTCCCACTGATCTCTGGACCGGATGAAGCCTGCTTTCTCCCAGAACCTTCTGCATTGTTTGTCCTTTGTTGGCTGCTTTTAGAAACAGGCTCTGTCTTACTCAGTGTCTCCATGAACAGGAACCATCAGGTGCGTGATGCAGGCCCAATTGCTGCTCAGTCTTGGCAGTGTTTTCCTGTCACTTCCCTGCAGGGTAGCCAGACCCAGTACTGACGTAGCCTGACCTGCCAAGAACTAATGTGCACATAGACAGCAAAAATGTGCCACTCCAAAGCTCAGTGGGCACTGCAGGATGGTGAGTTCCGGTTGCAAATGCAGCTTAATAAGCCCAGGAATACCCAGGCTAGCCAAAGAAATGGATTCCTCTTAGCCCAGGACTTTGCTTCCCTGTTGGCTCAGATGGTAAAGAATTTGCCTGCAATGTGGGAGACCTGGGTTTGATCCCTGGGTTTGGAAGATCCTTTGGAGGAGGGCATGGCAACCCACTCCAGTATTCTTGTCTGGAGAATCCCATGAAGAGAGGAGCCTGGCAGACTACAGTCCCTGGGGTCACAGAGAGTTGGACATGATTGAGCGATGGAGCACAGCACCGTGAGGAGGTCAGCTCAGTGCAGTAAATGGTGAACTAGGTCGGAACTGTATTTCAGGTTTCAAATAATTCAGGATTAAAATTTTGGAAGTTTATTTACTCTGGGTTCAGTTAGCCTAAAATTTAGGTGTGTGTGTATATGTATCTCTGTGTGTATGTGTGTGTACATGTTTCTCTGTGTGTGAGTGTACATGTGTGTCTGTGCATGTATGTATGTTTGTATGTGTGTATATAAGTGTGTGTGTTCGTGTATGTGTGTGCATTCAAAGAAAATGCATGAGGCCGCAACGGTTTAAAGGTTTCATAGTTGAGAAGCATTTTACAAATTTGATTTGGGGCTCTCTTTTATCAAAAGCATAAAAAAAAACTTTGCATGAGTTAGCTTTTGTTGTAAACAGCTGCAAAGTGAAGTTTATGAGATGCAGTGGCTGATATGATTTTCATTCATCCTCCAGCAGCTGCAGATGGGCTGGTCTGGATGGTTCAAAGGGGCTGGCTCTGTCCCACCTGTAACACATCCTCCTTCCAGAATCAGTGTCTGAGCATTTTCCAAACAGGAAAATGTCTAGAGAGCACAAGTACGATTCAAGCCTGAGGTCACATCGCACCTGCAAATCGTGTCACATGGCTGTTAAGAAAAAGAGCAGGAGAACAGTCTCACCCCTTAAGGCAAGAACTCAGCAGGGTGATACGGCAAAGGGTATCATGTTGGAGCCATGCTTCCCTGGTGGCTCAGAGGGTAAAGAAACTGCCTGCAATGCGGGAGACCCAGATTTGATCCCTGGGTTGGAAAGATCCCCTGGAGAAGGGAATGGCAGCCCGCTCCAGTATTCTTGCCTGGAGAATTCCATGGACAGAGGAACTTGGTGGGCTAGAGTCCATGGGGTCACAAAGAGTCGGACACAACCGAGTGACTAACACTTTTACAATCTACTACAGTCCCAACCACTTGTCATTGATTTTTCAAAACAGTGGCCATCCTTTCTTTGTCTTTTAACAGATTAATTGAAATATACTTTACATGTCATACAACTCTCTCGCCTAAAGTGTATAATTCAGTGCTTTTTAGCATATTTACAATTATGTGCAACCTTCTCCACAGTCAATTTTAGAGCATTTTCATCATCTCAAAAAGAAACCCTGTCCCTTTAGCGATCAATTTTCTTTTCATTCTAGTTCTAACCTCCACTGATCTGCTTTCTGTCTCTATAAAGTTGTCTCTTATTGACCTATAAATGGAATTACATAATATATGGTCTTCTCTGACCAGCAGCGTTCACTCATTGCAGCGTTCACTCATTAAGGCTCATTTGTGTTATCAGTACTTCATTTCTTTTTAAGGCCAAAAAACATACAACACTTCTGTTTGTTCATTGTCAGTGGGCGTTTGGGTTATGTTCACCTTTTGGCTGTTATACATTCTGTTGTTACAAACAATCAGCTAGGAGTTTTCTTAGGGGCATATCTTTTATTTCTTTGGGTATATACCTTTGAGGAAAATTGCTAGATCATATAGTAAAGTGAAAGTGAAAGTCACCCAATCGTGTCTGACGCTTTGTGACCCCTTGGACTACACAGTTCATGGAATTCTCGGATTCTTTACCAGCTGAGCCACCAGGGAAGCAGCTCATATCGTGAACTCTGTGCTTAAACATTAAAGGAGCTGTCAGTTTGTTTTCCAAACTCTCTGTACATTCCTATCAGCCCTGAGTGAAGTTTGTAATCGCTCTACATCCTGTTCATTACTTTTTATTATCTGAATTTTTATTCTAGCCATCCCAGTGAAGAGTAGTATCTTGTGGTTTTGATTTGTCCACGTGCTTGTTGCCCACTTGCCTGTCTGCTGTGGAGAAATGCCTATTCATATCTTCTGTCCATTTAAACAGTATTAGGTTGTCTTTTTATTATTGAAAGAGTTGCACATTCTAGGTACAAGTCCCTTTTCAGATAGGTGATTTGCAAGTATTGTCTCATTTTTAAATGCACTTTTTAATTGGAGTATGATTGCTTTACCATGTTGTATTAGTTTCTGTTGTACAACAGTGTGAATCAGTCATAGGTATGTCCGTCCCCTGCCACTCGGGGCTCCCTTGCGCATCCTCCCACCCTTCTAGGTCGTCGCAGAGCACTGAGCTGAGCTTCCTGTGCCAAGCAGTGGCTTCCTGCTAGCTGGCTGTCTCACACGTGGTCGTGTATATATGCCAGTGCTACTGTCTCAACTTGTTGGTTTGCTTTTTCATTTTCTTGATAACACCTTTAGAAGCACTGCAGCTGCTGCTGCTAAGTCGCTTCAGTCATGTCTGACTCTGTGCGACCCCATAGATGGCAGCCCACCAGGCTCCCCCGGCCCTGGGATTCTCCAAGCAAGAACACTGAAGTGGGTTGCCATTTCCTGCTCCAATGCATGAAAGTGAAAATGAAAGTGAAGTCGCTCAGTCGTGTCGGACTCTTCTCGACCCCATGGACTGCAGCCTACCAGGCTCCTCCTTCCATGGGATTTTCCAGGCAAGAGTACTGGAGTGGGGTGCCATTGCCTTCTCCATTTAGAAGCACAGATATCTTTAATTTTGATAAAGCCCAACTTACCAGTTTTTTCTTTTGTTTTTCATGTTTTTTTTTGTCATTATCTGAGAATCTCTTGTGAAATCAGAGAAAGTGAAGATTTATCGCTATGTATGATTTTAAGAGTTTTGCATTTTTACACACCTACATTTAGATATTTGATCCATTTTGCATAAACTATATGTGTTAACTCTTGGTATTGCTGTATATCCAGACCAATTTGATGAAAACATTATTCTTCTCATTGAATGGTTCTGACCACCTTGTCAGAACCATTCAATGGGTTGACCATAGGCCCACAGGCTTATTTCTGGACCCAATACTGTTCATTGGTCTATATATCTATCCTGATGCTAATACGAAACTGTCTTGATTACTGTTGCTTTTGAGTACGTTTTGAAATTTGTATTAGTCCTTCAGCTTTCTTCCTCTTTTTAAGATCATTTTAGCTAGTCTAGGTCCAGTGCAGTTGCCGCCACCCTTGGGACCAGGTCAGCTCAGCCGTGTACCCTCTCATCATGTGCCCCCAAACACATCAGGCTCCAGTGTACTGCGAACTTAGTCACTTCCCTGATGTTGTTGAACATGGAGCTGGGGGCAAGGTGGGCACGGGCAGCACAGAGCTTCCCGTTTGCCTGGCGCCATCCTGCACCCACTATTTCTCATCTCCACACTCCTCTGGCAGGCAGCATGTATCTACCCTGGTGCCCAGCAGGAGTGTTTTAGCCACATTCAGGCCCCAGAGACTTTTGCCCTGAATCTGGCTTCTTGAAGCATTTTCTCAACAAGGGGAGGGAGTCTGCCTCTTAATTCCTCTCTGCTAAGAAAATCATTTTTCTCATTATTCCCTTATTGTTTTAAAGGCTGTATTACATAGGGTCTGACTGGAGTCCACAGAGATTATTTGGGAACTCTCTAAAATGAAATTCAGAAGAGCTTTAATCACATCTTCTAAGAGGACCCATCCCCCTTACACCCCAGGAGTTTCAAACTCCAGCCAGATAGCATCAAGTGCATTTGCTTGTGGGCCTGGAACAGAGTACTTCCTGCTGCCAGAAAGGGCTTTTTGAAGCTGTGATCTTTGTCCAGAGGGCAGCTGAGTGGGGTGCAGGCTCTGAGGGTCCCCATTTTCATGGTGCTATTTCCTTCCTGGGATCTCATGCATAAGTTCTTTGGCCATCTCTCCAGGCAGCACTCATCAGGTCAGGCAGTAAATTGCAGTGGCCGTTTTCCATGGGGCGTTTGCTGAATTATGTAGAGAGGCTCAGAGGGAGAAGTCAGGAGGAGAATGATTACCTTAGTCCCATCTGCCTCTGCAGGGGACCCTGGTGTGAGCACAGCTTGGCAGCTGAGACTGTCTGCAGGCAGATCTCCAGAATTTGTCTTGTTATGAAGTCTGATGTAACTGGACATCCATCCAGCTGCTAGAAACTTCTACATTTGCTAAAGACCCTTCCCTTCTTGTGCTGACATTACCCAGGATGGACAGACATTAAAACCACAAAAAAGCCATTCTCTTTGATGACCAGGCTTCTTTTTTAACTTAATTTTAATTGCAGTATAGTTGCTTTTTAGGGCTTCCCAGGTGGGTCAGTGGTAGAGAATCTACCTGCCAATGCAGGAGACATGGCTTCGAACTCTGGGTAGGGAAGCTTCCCTGGAGGAGGGCGTGGCAATCCACTCCAGTATTCTTGCCCTGGAAATCCCATGGGCAGAGGAGATTAATGGGCTACAGTCCATGGGATTGCAGAGTCAGATATAGCAGAGCATGCACACATGCACGCAGCTGCTTTTCAATGTTGTTAGTTTCTGCTGTACAGCAGAGTGAATCAGCTCTGTGTATACATACATCCCCTCTGTTTTGGATTTCCTTCCCATTTAGGTCACCACAAATTACTGAGTAGAGTTCCGTGTACCATATGTTACGTTCTCATTCAGTTCAGTTCAGTCACTCAGTCGTGTCTGACTCTTTGATACCCCATGGACTGCAGCACACCAGGCTTCCCTGTCCATCATCAGCTCCTGGAGGTTGCTCAAACTCATGTCCATCGAGTCGGTGATGCCATCCAACCATCTCATTCTCTGTCGTCCCCTTCTCCTCCTCTCTTCAATCTTTCCCAGCATCAGGATGTTTTCAAAGGAGTCAGCTGTTCGCATCAGGTGGCCAAAGTGTTGGAGTTTCAGCTTCAGCATCAGTCCTTCCAATGAATATTCAGGACTGATTTCCTTTAGGATTGACTAGTTGGATCTCCTTGCAGTCCAAAGGACTCTCAAGAGTCTTCTCCAATACCACAGTTCAAAAGCATCAATTCTTTGGTGCTCAGCTTTATCGTCTAACTCTCACATCCACACATGACTACTGGAAAAACCATAGCTTTGACTAGATGGACCTCTGTTGACAAAGTAATGTCTCTACTTTTTAATATGCTGTCTAGGTTGGTCATAGCTTTTTTCCCAAGGAACAAGTGTCTTTTAATTTCACGGCTGCAGTCACCATCTGCAGTGATTTTGGAGCCCACAAAATAGTCTCTCTCTTTCCGTTGTTTCCCCATCTGTTTGCCATGAAATGATGGGACCAGATGCCATTTTAGTTTTCTGAATGTTGAGCTTTAAGCCAGCTTTTTCACTCTCCTCTTTCACTTTCATCAACAGGCTCTTTAGGCTTCCTGGTGGTGTTATCTGCACATCTGAGGTTATTGATATTTCTCCCGGCAATCTTGATTCCAGCTTGTGCTTCTTCCAGCCCAGCGTTTCTCATGATGTACTTTGCATATAATTTAAATAAGCAGGGTGACAACATACAGCCTTGACCTACTCCTTTCCCAATTTGGAACCAGTCCATTGTTCCAAGTCCGGTTCTAGCTACTGCTTCTTGACTTGCATACAGGTTTCTCGGGAGGCTTGATGTGAGAGCATTACTACTAGGAATGCTATGGGGGACTTCCCTGATGATTCGGTGCTTAAGAATCGCCTTCTAGTGCACAGAACTTGGATTCAAAACCTGACTGGGGAACTAAGATCCCACATGCCATGGACAAAGTGTCGACTTAAAAATTAGTCACAACCTGAAAGCAGACTGAAGGTAGAGATGTTTTATTTGGTGGGAAAATCTTAGGACTTCAAGCCCTGGAGACAGCATCCCAAGTAGCCCTGAGCAGTAGGTCAGTTTATATTGATGTTTGCAACAAAGGGGGCAGGCAGCCTGAACATCAAATATTATTGTTAAGTAAGGAAAACTAGACATCAAGTTAAAGAATTTAGTATTCTTCTATGTATGGAAAGATGCAAGAGTCTGGGGTTATTGAAGTCATTTCTTTCGTATGCATCTCAGCTGTCTAAGGCCAAGCATCCTGTATTTTTACAAAGGTATTCTTTTCTTTCTTGAATTCCCTTAGGGCTCACTGGCTCACCCTGGGGTAGATTTATAATCACTGATGACTATGACATCCTTAAGTTGTCGAGTAGGGAGTGGCACACTTATCATCTGCATGGCTCAGAAATTCACATTTGGAGGGCAGGAATCGCAGATAGCTTTGACATTCTTGTTTGTTTATATGGCAGGAGATATATTTCACAAAAGCCTGCATGCTGCAACTAAATAAATATTTTTTTAAAATGAATGCCATGAGTGTGAGCGATTTGCAGAGGAGCCTCTGGAAGCTGAATAAAACTGATGAGTATCCATCACTGAGTCACTCCCTCCTTATTTCCTCCCTGGCTTGTACAGTATATATGTGTACACTTCTTATTCCACTAGTCCATTGCTACTCGCCTGTTTTACTGTTTATTGCATATGTTACACTGAACGTTTGTGGTACCTAAATGCTGATTCTCAATAGTGACTGAGTGCTTCTTACAGGCATCTTCAGTGACAGGTAATGCTGTTTATTTGTCTTTACGTAATTGCTGGCTTTGCAAATGATGTGGATGTGATCGGTTATCTGCAAATGTGAGAGGGATGAGTGAGTTTATACACAAATGACTCCTTTGCTACTTTGAAAGCTTTTAGAATGGAAAGTGCACGAATCGAATAAATCCTTCGTGGAATTTAGATCATTGGCATTAAGTGCAGGTTATAGGCAGAAGTGAGAAAGTAAGAATAATGTAAATTAGATATATCATAATTTGATTCTACAAAGATTCTCTCAATTATTGAAGATGCTGTGATTGTATAATTTTCTGTCTGCATGTCTTATCAAGTATTCTAGAGAGATCCTGAGGAGTTTGCAATCTATTTCAGAAACATTTTCTCTTTGGTGGTTTTTTTTTTTTTTTTTTAAGGAACTGTGCAATTCTGATTCTCTAGAGTAAAGCTGAAATGGCTTAGTGCACATATAACTTTTAAACATTAATTTGTATACATGCTTATGGTGAGAATATTAGACCATTATTGGAATTTAGCGTGCATTAAACAACATTCTAGGAGAATACCCCTGGAGAGCTGCCATTTCTGATGATGTGAAGGGGATCCTAATGTGCGTGAAACAATGAAGTCATTTCTGCTTAGTCAGTGTCACCTCTCACCCTGTATTTCTGTGTAATAAGTGCTGCAGATTCATGTTCTGATTCTTTACTTTTTGAGGTAACAGTTGATTTATAATATTGTGTTAATTTCTGCTGTGCAGGAAAGTGACTCAATTATGCACATATGTACATTCTTTTTCATATTCTTTTCCATTGTTGGGTAAGATATTGACTATAGTTCCCTAAGCTATACAGTAGGACCTTGTTGGTTATCTGTTTTATATAGAGTAGTGTGTATATGTTAATCCCAAGCTTCTGATTTATCCCTCTGCCTCTCCCCCTTGGCAACAACAAGTCTGTTCTCTATGTCTATGAATCTGTTTCATTTGTGTCATATTTTAGGTTCCACATAGAAGTGATATCATATGATACTTGTCTACCTCTGTCTGACTTCCTTAGTGTGGTCATCTCTAGGTACACCTGTGTTCTGATTTTTCATTTGCTTTGTCTACGTTCCCCAGATCTGTGAGCATCTTCACACCAAGGATGTTCCTCATTCTGGGCCTGTCCCATGTGGAACCTCACTTTCACTGGATGTTCATGCACCTGCTTCCTCAGGGGTTCGTGTACTCAGGCTTCTGACCCCCTTGTCAGGGGCCTCGTTCTATGAGCCTGTTTTCTAGATGAGAGAATGGAAGTGAGACAATTCGACTCCATGGGGTCAGAGGTCTGGTGCATGGATGGGGAGCTGGATTCACACATAGGCTTCCAGACACTTTGACCTTCACTCTCAGGCTGGCCATAACCACGTGACTAGGAGCATCTCTCCCCAGGACAGCAGAGAGCTCTCTGAAGGACAGCAGCTTCTGAGACAGCACCTCACCCTGGGAGCCGTTCAAGGATCTGGGCCTCAGCTCTTCCTCCATGGAACCCTGAAATACACCCATGTGGGAGGCTCTCAGGGACACAGAGCAGGCACCCTGGTTCCACGTCAGACATGCACCCCTGATCGAGGGGAGCCCAGAGCACATACACTTCCTGTACTAACCAGGTAGGGTCGGCCTCAGAGAGTCCTGGGAACGAGCTCAGGAGAGCCAGATGGATGGGCTACCTCCCTGGCTGCTGTCACTCAGGTTTTGCCCATGTTCTCAGTGACCTCTCATCCCGGAGTGGACGTGAAACCATGAACTTGGAATAGCTGGGGGCAGTTGGAGTCACACACAGATCTCAGAGGAAGTCTGAGATCAGGGCAGGAGGTGGGAAAGCAGAACCGGGACCAGGATCTCTGGGTCTTTGCAAGGCTGTTCCGTGTCCCTGAAGCAAAGCCATATTATCTTTGTCCTCTTCTTCACCAGGTAGACTTACCTGAAAAGTGATTTGCCCATAAATGTGTTAGTTAGTCTCAGTCATGGAAAATTGACTTAAAAGTATCACGTTTCCCCCAGCAATGATCGTGCTTGTAAGGCTCTGGGCGTAGTATTTTTTCATTCATTCATTCAACTACTGTTTATTAGTTCTAGGTACTTGGGGTAAATATATCAGTGATTTTTTGCTGATATAAAAATATATCAGCAAAACCAGCAAAAAAATCACTATATCATGATATATTTGTGTATTTGCTTTCACTCAACAGATCTTCACTGAGATCTGACTGTGTGTCTGACACCATGCTGGGCACCTGGCCTATGTAATAGAACAATGTAAATCATCTTGGGAAGCCCCCTCCACTCTTGGGGTTCACTATTAGAGGTTGTGTGTGGTAGGAGTGTCACCTCGGTTGTGGTTGCTCAGACCCCAGCAGACCTCCATTCACAGCTCTGTGACGTCAGGGCCTTGGCCCCCTGCAGTTGCTGGGCCCTCAGAGTTTGCGGACAGTTGAGGGAATTGTTTTTCATGATAAGCAAATGTCTGTCTTGATTCCATGATCAGCCCCTGTTACCGTCCACTCTTCTAGCCACTTGGGCATCAGTGCAGTTCTTGAGACTGGGATAGTCTCAGGGCTCATCTCCAACTCAGCTCTGGCTTCTTAACTTAGCACTTTGTCTTCACAGCTTGCATTTTCACCCTCTCTTTTGTATTGAACCAGGTGTTGATTCTAAGATTTGCTAAGTTTTCAAACAGATAAATCAGTGTCTGTGTTATTAATTCTTGAATATTCTGTTTTTGAGAACACACAATCTTCCAACAGTTTGGAATAGTTACTTACTTTTTCTGCCTTCCTGTGAAAATGGACTTAGAGTTTATCTATCTTAGATTTATATAATAGTAACCTTATTTTTTAAATTCAACTCTCAGGTTTGGTGATGGTTATACAGTCAAGATTTGGCTCCGCAAGGAAGAAGATCAACACAGTGCTGTCTCCGACTGCTTGAAGCTCTATTTCCCAGGAATCCAGTTTAAGGTAGTGCTAACATTGTACATTACTTCATTTTGAGCTAAAAACCTCTCACAAATGCCCTTGTCTTTCCCCTATTTTAATTCTATGCTTCAAAGACAGTGCCTACTGTTGTGAGCTCATTGCAAAGTACAGGCCATATCTCTTCCCCCAAAACAGCAGGGGCTGTCTGTGGGTGTCACCTGACCTCTCTGAAGGATGGCGAGCCTCTGGTCCTGTTATGAGGTCTCCCAGTGCAGATAGTTCTTATTCATCTTCCCTTTCCTGTGGGCACAACTTCACATAGTTCATTTTCTTTAGGAGGGAAGATACACAAGTTAGCTTCTTCCATACATTTACTAGGGGGTTTGTAGCTTCTGTGGTTTCAGCATTAATTCACAAGAACTGCCCTGGGCTTGAGGTCACAGCCCTCTACACACCTGATGCAAAGTGTGGTCCCTGAACCAGTGGGTCCTCATCACCTGGGAGTGGGTGAGACCCGTAGCATCTCAGTCCCCAGCATCCTAACCCCTGGTCTGTGTGTTACCAAAGGGACCAAGCAACCCCTGTGCACAGGAACCTCTGAGAAGCACCATTTGCAGTTCTCTTGGATGACCCCAAGATTCCTGTTTGTCATAACTTCTAATAGATTGTTGTCCTTAAAGAAGCTATTGCTTGTCTATTTCATCTACAACCATTGGGTAAAATCCTACCCAGCAAGAGGCATGCTGTCTAGGTTACAGGGGTTCACGTTCAAGGCCCTCTACCCTGTGAAACTACTACTGGGGTCTCCACATGCACCCCTGAGAATGGGGCTCAGAGAGTTAAGCATCTTACTGGGAGTCGCTCTGCCAGTGGTGAGGATGGCGGGTGCTCTGGTGTGAGGTTCAGGGGTCTCCGTGCATCTGTCTCTGATACCACGTCCACCTCCCTCTCCCTAGCTGTTAACAGGGTCTTCTTTCCCCAAGAAAGGGTTTCCCAGGCTTGTGGCACAGTGGGGACAGAAAGGGGGCAGAGCAGCACCCCTCCGTGGGGGATACCTCTTATCAAATATGCCTCATGGTAAAGCACAGCCCATGAGCATTCTTGGAAGGCTCACAAAACTGACCTCTGACTTTAGTTGGTATCTGAGGGTTTGAAAAGAGTTTGAAAAGGGTTTGAAAAGACTCTGCTTTGAAAAGAGATAGTTTATTTGGCAATTAACTATAGTGTGGTCAGTTTTAATGATTCCTAATCCTGTGATCCAATCTTTTTTTTTTTTTTTTTTTTTGCTTTCAGGGGCAGCGCCTTAATTTGTTGGAATATCACATGCCAAAAAGATGGGTGTGCTTAGCCAACCTGTTCAGAGTTCTAGAAGACAATAAAAGCTTCCTGAATATCAGACATTACTCCATCAACCAGACCACTCTGGAGCAGGTATAGTACCTTGAAGGAGACACTGGGTGGTTTTTCTTGAGGCCTGCTCCAGCTGATTTAAAAAAGGGGCAGATTACTTCTTGAGGTCACCATTTCTTTTATTAACCACTTTTTGAGTTTATAAAGGAGGTCTGTTGATTGTGTGCTCTCCACTCAAGGTAAGTATTCAGCATTCAGGGCTTCCATCAGCTCCTAGTTTCATTGGTATTCAATAAGCAGGTCAGGCTGTCATCCACTGTGTCTCCAGTTATCCCCCACCCCCACTAATAACTGGGCTTCCCGGGTGGCGCTAGCAGTAAAGAACCCTCCTGCCAATGCAGGAGACATAAGAGGCGTGGGTCAGGAGAATCCCCTGGAGGAGGGCATGGCAACCCACTCCAGTATTCTTGCCTGGAGAAACCCTTGGATGGAGGAGCCTGGTGAGCTACAGTCTACAGGGTTGCAAAGAGTCAGACATGACTGAAGCGACCTGGCACCCACGCACACCACTAATAATTAAAGGGGCTCCACTGTGAGCTGACCTTAGGAAAAAACGTGCTTGGTTCCCTAAGAGTCCAGCTGACCTTAGGAAAAAACGTGCTTGGTTCCCTAAGAGTCCTGGCATGTGAAATTAGATCATAGGTCAATCTAAAATTGTGCTTAAGGCATCGAGAATTTCCTGGCAGTTTATTGTGTCTGGAAATGTTTATCATTCCTGAAGTTCGGACCTATGTGTTGAAGGTGAATCGGAAGGATTGGTATGAATGAATGGTTGTGATCCTTAGGAATGTTTGAGAAGATGTTCCTTGTATGAGAACAAAGGGTTGAGGGTTCCTCGAAGTTAGCAATTGTGTTCATCATTTCTTCCAGATATTTGTTAATTTTGCGACTGAGCAGTGGCAAACTCCATCACCTTCTGAACTGTCCGCCAAGTGTGATCACTCACGGCACCTGCCTGTCTAAGCACTAAGAAGACGCTTTTTAGGGAAATAAAACCTTGTCTTTTGTTTTAATTAAATTCAAAGATCAAAGAAGCAAGTGGGCCCCAAAGAAGGTGGAAGACACGGGTGGCAATCCAGTCTCATTCTCGCCTTCATGTTCTGTTTTGAAGCTCTTTGTTAGTTAATAATGAACACACTGAAAGGTCATGCTTTTCTGTAGACTTTTGGGCACTTTCTCTGATTTAGTTACTCTTTTTGCCAAGCCAAGGTGGCTTCCTGGGACACAGGAAGGAATTCACATTCCTTCAGGAGCTAGAAAGGCTGTCAGAGGTTGTCCGGGTGAAATGTTCCATTTTAGTTTTAAAGCAGCTGAGGCCCCGAAGGTTAAAGACTTTCCTGACTTATTTGCATAGAGAATAATACCCAGGATTGTTTCCTGTTTTTGTCGTCTTTTTACGAGGTTATCTTTGTTGTTGTTCAGTCGCTCAGTTGTGTCTGACTCTCTGCGACCCTTTGACTGTAGTTCACGAGGCCCCTGTCTCTGTCCATGGGATTTCCCAGGCAAGAATACTAGCGTAAGTTGCCATTTGCTTCTCCAGGGGAATTACCTTTACATGTGTCTAAGTAACAATTCAGTGATTTAAATGCACCCTTTCCATAACCCTGGATGACATTATATGGTATGAAATGAAAGCATACCATTTCTTCCTTATAAAAGAGTCTTTTTAAAAATAGTAATTAAAGAAATTTTTAGTCAATTTTGCTTTATCAAAATTAAGTAAATTGAACTGGGGACTCTGTATCATTTACAAAAAATTTGACCAAAGTTTCCCAGATTATAAATTTAGGGAAATATAGAAAGAATTGTGATATAGATGTATTTTCCTTTTATTAATTTGAATTAGTTATTGTTGTTCTTAAAGTTATTCTAAGTCAGTGGTTTTCAGAGTGTGTTGGTGCCCATAACAGCTGCATCAGCATCTTCTGGGAGCTTGGTAGAAATGCAGGTTTTCAGCCCCCACCCCAGAATCTAAAACTCTGGGCCGGGGGCCCTGCAGTCTCGGTTTAAACAAGTCTCCTGGGTTTCTGAGGCACTTTTCAGCTTGAAAATCAACGATCTAAGAAATACTTAGATACCTTCTAATTATAGAAGCAAAAGTACCACTATATGTAGGAAACACTGATTTTTAGACAAGTTTTATATTTCTAAAGTTATGTTATTCTCAGAATTATTGTCCTTGGAATGGTCTCAGATATAAAGCGCTCAGGTGTGGCTCTAGAAGGCTGTGTAAACTTGAATAAAATCACCATGTCTGCTCCTTGAAAGAGTTTCTAGGCAGACACTTCTGAGTTGAAAGTTTTCTCAACCTTCATTGAATAACATTTTTCTAAAATAGAGGACTGTACTGACTTTATTTTAAAATTTAACTTTATGCAATTAAGTTATTGAATAATAGTAGCTTGTGATCAAAGCAAAACACTTTCATGTGGTATTTCTTTGCTGAAGCAAGATTTCATTAAAATATAATCTGTCCTGAATATAACTCTATACTAGAGATTTTTTAGTTGGTAAGGATTAAGCCAATCATGAATTGTTTTGGTGGAATGATTTTGATCCACATGTATCACTTGAATTATGCTTTCTTGAAGAAGTTACAATTCGGGGTTTTATGATCTTCCCCAAATTCTCACATTGTCTCCCTGTCAAAATGGAAGATGTAATCTTTTGTTGTTGTTGTTGAATCAATAGGTAAAATTTGTGAATAATGAACATGTTTATACTGCTGTGAATAAATGAGATGTACTTTAACTTGCTTCTTGGAATGTAATTGTGTTTCCACCAGTATATTTCCTTGCATCTTTAGGAATTGAATTTAATTTTGGTAAGCAGGAAAAGAAACTACTAGATCTTTTAAAGCTTGAAAAGGTTAAAATTTTATTGAGTTTTACTCTGCTACAATCTGCTCTTAGGGATTGTTTTCTAGGCTTTGAGATGCTGTGTTCTTGAAGTTTATGCTTCAAGGTGTACTCTGAACAATACACAGGAAGGAAAAGAGAAGCCATACCTGCTAACACACCGTATCCCAGAAGGCTGGACACAAAAGGTCAAAGCTTATGTTAATGTTGAAAATGTCATTGCATTCATAAGTCATGCAGATATGTTATGCCTTTGAAGTTGAACATTTGTCTTAAGACCTTTGGGCTTAAGGTCACCCAACTGAGACTTTTAAACAAACTCCCATCATTTGAAAGCATTATGAGTGGAGTACTTTGTAAGGCAGACACAACCATTATGATTCCACTTCCACTGATCTGACTTTTATTATATGGTGTATCTTTACCCAGATGTTTAAACAGAGGATGTATTAAGACCCTCATGAAAAATCGAGAGTGTAAAAAGCAAACAAGAAGTATATTTTTGGAATAGTAAAGAGTAAGAGCCTTAAACTTACACTTAGTTTGGTTTAGTGGATATTGAATTAAAAAGTGGAGCTAGAGTAAACTCCAGGAGATAGTGAAGGACAGGGAAGCATGGCACGCTGAAGTGCTGGGGGGTCACAAAGAGTTGGACATGACTTAGCGACTGAACAGCAATAACATTATTCTTCCAAATCATCTTATGAAATGCATGCTCCTCACATACCCTTCCCCTGATATTTCATGTCATAAGTAGGATATGAATACTTCAGTTTAATCACAGATATTCCTACGCAAATGGAGGATATAGACATTTTAAATTTCCCAACAGGTATGGCTGTGTTTTCTCCTTGTTATTGCTTGGCTGTTGCATTAGTCCTGCTTAGTGATGGTTTGGGGGCGGTCTGTCTATGGTATGTTTCAGCTCAGTTTCATACCCTAGAATAGTCCAAAGCCCTTTCAGTCACATAAGTGTGCATGCACATGATCATTTTTTCAATTAATATTATCAAGCCCTCTCTGTGTACTAAATGAAAGGTGAGAGTGCAGTAAGCAAGAGGTAGTGTATTCAGTAAAAAGCTTGAGAAGCAGGCGGTTGGTGGAGATGGCAGGTTGAGACCTGTGAGCACTGACCACCCTCTGCTCTCCAACCAGTGGTGCGGGTACTGACCTCATGGAATCCTCACCATCTGGATGGGCCTCCAGAGATGGAGAACAGGAAGAAGTATATTGAGGGTAAGAGAATTTTAGAGCAAATAAACACTCTTCAGTGAGCAATGGCTATTTGCCTACAGTTCTGGAGGAAACATATAATGGATCCACAGACACTGAGAACCCAGATCTGCCATCTTTAGAATTTCCCTTATATTCCAAAGTGGCTGCTAAAGCTCTAGCTATCACAATATAATCCAAAAGGAAAAAAAAAAAAAAAGGATTAGGGTGGGGTAGGGGGAAGTACAAAATTTAAAGAAGTCTCCTGGCTTATATGACATTGGCCAGAAATAATCACATAGCCATAGCTTATCTGCAAATGTTTGTGCAATACATTGTCAGGAATGGCCCTAAAATGAAATGTGGGTTCTGATTTTATGCAAGAATAAAATAGATACTGGATATAAGCAGCCAGCTATTACTACCACAGGAATACACTACAAGTTTTGTGGCCATTTCACCGTGAGAACAGAATGAAATCAGTTTTGGCCGTGCTGAGTGAACTAGGTGACTATCTTGGTGCAGCCCAGGCTCTAAGAGCATTACTATTTTTAGGATGAGTGTAGTGTTATTAATATCTGTGGGCTACCCTAGTGGCTCAGATGGTAAAGAATCCACTTGCAATGCAGGAAAACTGGATTTGATCCCTGGGTCAGGGAGATCCCCTGGAGGAGGGCATAGTTACCTACTCCAGTATATTTTCCAGGAGAATCCCATGGACAGAGGAGCCTGGAAGGTTGCAGTCCATGGAGTTGCAAAGAGTCAGACACAACTGAATGACTAACACACACACACACGCACAGACACACACATTAACATCTGTAGGTCAAATGCTGTTTGTATTTACAAGCATTATCAAATTGGATCCAATAGATAAAGAAAATAAAAAATGTTATGTATATATTCAATTTGGGCTAAAAAAATATCATTGCCATTTTCTCCCAGTGAGAATTCCTATGGAAAGCTTTAATGGATAATTTTTTCTTGCTGGAAAGGGTTTCAAATTGCTGAAAGAAGTCAGAAGCATTTTTCTTAATTATTTGCTATTGCTTATCATTGCATGGGGGATATTTCACTATCTTATCAGTCAATTTATCATATTTTTCTTTACATTCAAGTGTTTCAAGGAAAAAATGGAGTCTACTGAGGTAAATGCATTTCTCAAACCCAGCAAAATGTACTGGTTAAAAAACACATCTAGAAGCTTCATGAGACTGTCTTTCAAATGGGAGGCATTATTGTGAATACTATATTTGCCATGGCATATATGTATATGTATATGCCAGGACTGTATATTCAACTTTCACTTTCAATTTCATATGTCCGAGGGTATGACTTTGTACACTGAATCCCATGGGTTACCAAATTATGGGGATGTATTTGTGGTTTTGTTCATTAAACACCAGGATGTAACTTCAGACAAACCCTTCCTATGGTGTCATGATGGCTGATTGGTCACTGTTCCTCCCCCAACCCCTGCCCCCCCCACATTCATAATTACCCTGTGCTGGGCTATGCTTAGTCACTCAGTCGTGTCCAACTCTGTGACCCCATGGACTGTAGCCTGGTGGGCTCCTCTGTCCATGGAGATTCTCCAGGCAAGAATACTGGAGTGGGTTACTATTCCCTCCTCCAGGGGATCTTCCCAACCCAAGGATAGAACCCAGGTCTCCTGCATTGTAGGCAGATTCTTCACTGCCTGAGCCACCAGGGAAGTCCAAGAATTCTGGAGTGGGTAGCCTATCCCTTCTCTAGGGCATCTTCCCCACCCAGGAATTGAACCAGGATCTCCTGCATTGCAGGTAGATTGTTTACCAGCTGAGCTACCAGGGAAGCCCCATAGTTACCCCACCCAAATGTAATCAGATGAAGGCTTCATTCACCTTTGCATAAACTGAACTGAACCAGGGTTATGAGCCAGGGTCAGACAGCAGGTCAAGGGCAAGATCACCAGCTTGGGCGCCAGCAGATCTGGCTCTGCTTCCAGCTCAGATGTGATCTTCTCCAGCCCACTTTGTGATGTACACTTCCCTCCAATACATCAAAGCTTCTGAGTATTTTTTCTGTAGTTCCTCTGAAAAGCATGTTTCTCCTCTCTTTGCTGAAATGCTATAAAATTCAGGGCAGTGGAAGGATGGTTCCTGAAATCAGAAAGACCTAATTTCAAATCTTGCCTCTTTGACCTGAGAATAGCGGGTCTTCTGGGGGTGCTGGGGCTTCCCTAGTGGCTCAGACAGTAAAGAATCTGCCTGCAATGCAAGAGACCCAGGTTCAGTCCCTGGGTTGAGAAGATCCGTTGGAGGAGGAAATGGCAAGCCATTCCAGTATTCTTGTCTGGGAAATTCCGTGGACAGAGGAGCCTGGCAGGCTATAGTCCATGGAGTTGCAAAGAATCGGACACAATTGAGTGACTAACACTTTCACTTTGGGAATGTTACTTGACCTCCCTGGATGTGGAGGGCATTTGTAACTCAGGATCAAGCTAGAACATTAATGCAAATCTCTCTTCATCACTGTCCAGCATGGAGTAGATGTTCAGTGATATTAGCAGCCCTTGGAATCAGTCCTGAGGCAGGATTGTGCTGACATGAATAGACTGGGCTTGACTGTAGGTCCTAGTGGTGCAAACTCGAGAGCTTACTTAACTGACTGTGATTCAGCTTTTACATAAAATATGTGTATGATCACTGCTGTTGTAGGAACTCAGTGAGATGACCCGTGTAGAGCTTTCATGTGGTGAACAGTTAAATAAATGGTCTTATTATCACTATCACCATCACTGCCCCAGGCCTGCCATAACAACATGCTGTGGACTCGGGGGCTGAAACAAAAGAAAGTTACTTCTCTCAGATCCTGGAGGCCCCAGGTGCTTGGGGGTAGGTCTGATTCTCGGCTCTCTTACTGGCTTTCAGGGCTGAGCGCTCAGCTGGTCTGAGCTTTCAGAGAGAATGAGCTGGTGCCTTCTCTTCCTCTAAGGACACTGATCCTATCAGACCAGGGCCCTACCTGTGACCTCATTGAGCTATAATTCTGTAATGGCCAGTTTCGAAATTTAGCCATATTGGAAGTGAAGGCTTCAACATACGAATTTGTGGGAGACACAAGCATTCCATCCAAAGCACTGTTATCATTCCTGTCATTATTATTTACAATTCAACACAGATATCATCCTATTATTTCAAATATATATTTTTTAAAATTAATTTTTGTTGGTGTATAGTTGCTTTACAATGTTGTGTTTCTGCTGTACAGTAAAGTGAATCAGCTGTGCATATACATATATTCTCTCACTTTGGATTTCCTTCCCATTTAGGCCACCACAGTGTACTGAGTTCCCTGTGTTATACAGTAGGTTTTCATAACTTATCTATTTTATACATGGTATCAATAGTGTATATGTATCAATCTCAATCTCCCAAATCATTCTTTTTTTTACTTAAAAAAAATTTATTTTATTGAAGTACTGTTGCTTTACAATGTTGTGTTAAACTGTGCAATACCACAAAGTGATTCAAATATATATATATATATATATATGTTGCTTTTTATATTTTTTCCATTATGATTTATCCCAGGAGATTGAATATAGTTCCCTGTGCCATACAGTAGGACCCTGTTGTTTCAGCTTAGTCGCTCAGTCATGTCCGACTCTTTGCAACCCCATGGACTGCAGCACACCAGGCCTCCCTGTCAATCACCAACTCCCAGAGCTTACTCAAAGTCATGTCCATCGAGTTGGCGATGCCATCCAACCATCTCATCCTTTGTCGACCCCTTCTTCTCCCGACTTTAATCTTTCCCAGCATCAGGGTCTTTTCCAATGAGTCAGTTCTTCACATCAGGTGGCCGAAGTATTGGAGTTTCAGCTTCAGCATCAGTCCTTCCAATGCATATTCAGGACTGATTTCCTTCAGGATTGACTGGTTGTATCTCCTTGCAGCCCAAGGGACTCTCAAGAGTCTTCTCCAACACCACAGTTCTAAAGCATCAATTCTTTAGTGTTCAGCTTCGTTCATAGTCCAACTGTTACATCCATACATGACTACTGGAAAAGCCATAGCTTTGACTAGACAGACCTGTGTTGGCAAAGCAATGTCTTTGATTTTTAATAATGCTGTCTAGGTTTGTCACTGGAGACGGCAATGGCACCCCACTGCAGTACTCTTGCCTGCAAATCCCATGGACAGAGGAGCCTGGTAGGCTGCAGTCCATGGGGTCACTAGGAGTCGGACATGACTGAGCAACTTCACTTTCACTTTTCACTTTCATGCATTGGAGGAGGAAATGGCAACCCACTCCAGTATTCTTGTCTGGAGGGTCCCAGGGATGGGAGAGCCTGGTTGGCTGCTGTCTATAGGGTTGCACAGAGGACAACCCTACAGACACGACCGAAGTGACTTAGCAACAGGTTTGTCACTGCTTTTTTTCAAAAAAGCAAATGTCTTTTAATTTCATGGCTACAGTCACCATGTGCAGTGATTTTGAAGCCCACAAAAATAAAGTCTGTCACTGTTTCCATTGTTTCCCCATCTACTTGCCATGACGTAATGGGACCGGATGCCATGATCTTAGTTTTCTGAATGTTGAGTTGTAAGCCAACTTTTTCACTCTCCTCTTTCACTTTCATCAAGAGGCTCTTTAGTTCTTCTTTGTTTTCTGCCATAAGGATGGTGTCATCTGCTTATCTGAGGTTATTGATATTTCTCCCTGCAATTTTGATTCCAGCCTGTGCTTCCTCCAGCCCAGTGTTTCTCATGATGTACTCTGCATATAAGTTAAATAAGCAGGTGACAATATACAGCCTTGATGGACTTCTTTCCTGATTTGAAATCAGTATGTTGTTCCATATCCAGATCTAACTGTTGCTTCTTGACCTTCATAGAGATTTCTCAGGAGGCAGGTCAGGTGGTCTGGTATTCCCATCTCTTTAACAATTTTCCAGTTTGTTGTGATCCACACAGTCACAGGATTTGGCATAGTCAATAAAGCAGAAGTAGATGTTTTTCTGGAACTCATTTGCTTTGTTGATGATCCAACGGATGTTGGCAATTTGATCTATGGTTGCTCTACCTTTTCTAAATCCAGCTTGAACATATGGAAGTTCTCGATTTACATATTGCTGAAGCCTGGCTTGGAGAATTTGGAGCATTACTTTGCTAGCGTGTGCGATGAGTACAATTGTGCCTTAGTTTGAGCATTCTTTGGCATTGCCTCTCTTTGGGATTGGAATGAAAACTGATCTTTTCCAGTCCTGTGCCCACTGCTGAGTTGTCCAAATTTGCTGGCATATTGAGTGCAGCACTTTCACAGCATCATCTTTTAGGATTTGAAATAGCTCAGCTGGAATCCCATCACCTCCACTAGCTTTGTTCCTAGTGATGCTTCCTAAGGCCCACTTGACTTCGCATTCCAGGATGTCTGGCTCTAGGTGAGTGATCACATCATCATGGTTACTGGATCTTGAAGATCTTTTTTGTACAGTTCTTCTGTATATTCTTGCCATCTCTTCTTAATATCTTCTACTTCTGTTTCGTCCATACATTTCTGTCCTTTATTGTGCTCATCTTTGCATGAAATGTTCCCTTGGTATCTCTAATTTTCTTGAAGAGATCTCTAGTCTTTCCCATTGTATTGTTTTCCTCTATTTTTTACATTGATCACTGAGCCAGGCTTTCTTATCTCTCTCTGCTGTTGTTTAGAATTCTGCATTCCAATAGGTATATCTTTCCTTTTCTCCTTTGTCTTTAGCTTCTCTTCTTTTCACAGTTATTTGTAAGGCCTCCTGAGACAACCATTTTGCCATTTTGCATTTCTTTCCCTTGGGAATGGTCTTGATCACTGCCTCCTGTACAATGTCACAAACCTCTGTCCATAGTTCTTCTGATACAGTCACTGTATCAGATATCATCCTTTGAATCTATTTCCCACTTCCACTATATAATTGTTAAGGGATTTGATTTAGGTCATACCTGCATGGTCTAGTGGTTTTCGCTACTTTCTTCTATTTACATTTCAATTTTGCAATAAGGAGTTCATGATCTGAGCCACAGTCAGCTCCAAGTCTTGTTTTAGCTGACTGTATAGAGCTTCTCCATCTTTGGCTGCAAAGAATATAATCAGTCTGATTTTGGTATTGACCATCTTGTGATGTCCATGTGTAGAGTCTTCTCTTGTATTGTTGGAAGAGGGTGTTTGCTATGACCAGTGCGTTCTCTTGGCAAATCTCTGTTAGCCTTTGACCAGCTTCACTGTGTACTCCAAGGCCAAATTTGCCTATTACTGCAGGTATCTCTTGACTTCCTACGTTTGCATTACAGTCCCATATAATGAAAGCATCATCTTTTTGGGGTGTTATTTCTAGAAAGTCTTGTAGGTCTTCATAGAACCATTTAACTTCAGCTTCTTCAGGGTTACTGGTCGGGGCATAGACTTGGATTACTGTGGTGTTGAATGGTTTGCCTTGGAAACGAACGGAGATAATTTTTTTTTTTTTTTTTGAGATTGCATCCAGGTGCTGCATTTCAGACCCTTTTGTTGACTATGATGGCTACTCCATTTCTTCTAAGGGATACTTGCCCACAGTAGTAGATATAATGGTCATCTGAGTTATATTTGCTCATTCCAGTCCATTTTAGTTCTCTCCTAAAATGTCGGATGTTCCCTCTTGCCATCTCCTGTTTGACCACTTCCAAATTGCCTTGATTCATGGACCTAACATTCCAGATTCCTATGCAATATTGCTCTTTACAGCACTGGACTTTACTTCCATCACCAGTCACATCCACAGCTGAATGTTGTTTTTGCTTTGGCTCCATCTCTTCATTCTGAAATTAATTCCCCACTGATCTCCAGTAGCATATTGGGCACCTACTGACCTGGGGAGTTGATCTTTCAGTTTCCTATCTTTTTGCCTTTTCATACTATTCATGGGGTTCTCAAGGCAAGAATACTGAAGTAGTTTGCTGTTCCCTTCTCCAGTGGACCACATTCTGCCAGACTTCTCCACCATTACCCGTCCGTCCATCTTGGGTGGCTCCACACAGAATGGCTTAGTTTCATTGAGTTAGACCAGGCTGTGGCCCATGTGATCAGATTGGTTAGTTTCCTGTGATTGTGGTTTTCATTCTGTCTGCCCTCTGATGGAGAAGGATAAGAGGCTTATGGAAGCTTCCTGATGGGGGAGACTGTGGGGAAAACTGGGTCTTCTTCTGATGGGTGGAGCCATGCTCAGTAAATCTTTAATCCAATTTTCTGTTGATAGGTGGGAATGTGTTCCTTCCCTGTTGTTTGACCTGAGGCCAAACTATGGTGGACGTAATGAAAATAATGGTGACCTCCTTCAAAAAGTCCCATGCATGCACTGCTGCACTCAGTGCCCCAACCTTGCAGCAGGCCCCTGCCAACCCACGCCTCCACCAGAGACTCCTTACACTCATGGGCAAGTCTGGCTCAGTCTCTTGTGGGGTCACTGCTCCTTTCTCCTGGGTCCTGGTGCACACAAGCTTTTGTTTGTTCCCTCCAAGAGTCTGTTTCCCAGTCCTGTGTGAGTTCTGGTGACTCTACGGTGGGGTTAATGGTGACCTCCTTCAAGAGGGCTTATGCCATACCCAGGTCTCCTGCAACCAGAGCCGCTGTCCCTGCAGCCATCCACTGCTGACCTGTACCTCTGCAGGAGACACTCAAACACAGTTCTGGCTCAATCTCTGTGGAGTCTCTGGGTGCTGGTGTGCACAAAGTTAGTTTGAGCTCTCCAAGTGTCACTGGTGTGTATGGAGTTTGATTCTAAATGTGATTTCATCCCTCCTACCATCTTGCTGGAGCTTCTCCTTTGCCCTTGGACGTGGGGTACCATTTTTTGGTGGGATCCAACATTCTCCTATCAATGGTTGTTCAGCAGTGAGTTGTAATTTTGGAGTTCTCTCAAGAGAAGCTGAACACACGTCCTTCTACTCCTCCTCCATCTTATTCCTACCTTGGTGTTTATCCATCCTATATATAATAGTTTGCATCTGCTAAACCCCAACTCCTAGTCCATCCCCCTACCCACCCGCCTTGAATATCATCTATTTTTAAGCCTTTCTTTACTTCCCAGAAATGATTTACTCTCGGCATTAGTCTAGATGATTATGCATATACATCACAATACACATGTATGTATTTCCTACTACGAGACTTGAGTTTTTGGCATCCTGAATCCCTTGCCTCAGTCGCATATTTGGAAGTATCTAAATGTTTCTGATGCCCTGGGTCTGCTCGCAGACGCTCCTCTGCTCTCAGTCTCTCTGTGTTTCCTTTCAGATGCTCTTGTTGCTGTGTCTTCACATTTGATAACCTGTCCCCTCCGTGCTGAGCAGAAATCTTTTCTGACTCTTACTCAGTATTTTTCATCTTAGACATTATAGTTTTCAATTCTAGAAATTCAATTTGGGCTGTATTTTTTATGTCTTCTATGGCTTGTACTTTGCTGTGCTCTGCTTCCTTGAATATATCAAATAAAGTTGTAATGAGTGTCTGAATGTCCCTGCTACAATAATTCTGTCATCGTCATCTCTTTCTGGATCAGCTTTGATAGATTTTTATGCTTCTTTCATGTATGGAAATGTTTAATTAGATGTCTGACGATGTTGTAATTTTACTTTTTTGAGTTCTGTACCTCCTTTTACTTTCAACAATTCTTCATTTTTATTCTGTTAAATTACTCTGAAACAGTGGGGTGTTGTTGAGACTTGCTTTTCAGCTTTGTTAGACTGAACCACACCAGCATTTGGTGTGGGATATATTTTCTCATGATTGAAACAAAACCCTCCCATGGGGTTAACTCTTCCCGATCCTCTGTGTATTATGACTTTTTTTCCACTTTGTACAGTGGAGGTACCAACTATCCTGGCCTGAGGGAGCTTTGAAGATGCTTCCACCTGCTCCTGTGGGATCATTCTCCCAGAGCTTCAGGCATATTCCTCAGCCTGTGCTCCCATCAGCCCTCAGCTAAGAGTGTGGGGTGGCCCTCTGCAAACTTTGGAGACCCAATCCCTCACCTCTCCATGGTTCTTGGCCTTGCAATCTCTGACTCATCTCCAGAATCCACACTCTGTCTCTTGTCACCATGGCAATCGCTAGGCTCCATCTGTGTTCCTCATCCAACAGTCACAACCCAGAATCCTTCCCCAGGCAGGCAGCAGGGCAAGCACAGGGCTTTTACCCTTTGCTTCTGTTCTCTCAGAGAACTCTCATGTCTGAAAACCATTGTTTTATAAATGTATATTTTCCTCATTCTTTTAGTTATTTAAGGTGAGAAGGCAAATCTGGTTCCTGGTTTTTCCATCTAATTGGAAACCAAAGTCTCTCTGTAAAGATCACTTGGACAGAGGAGAATAGAAACCAGGTAGTAAGAATACCAGGCTTTTCCTGACAACAGGTGGTGCAGTGGCAAATTTGCCTACCAATGCCAGGAGATGTAGGTTTGATCCTTGGGTTAGGAAGATCCCTTGGAGTAGGAAATGGCAACCCACTCCATTATTCTTGCCTTGGAAATCCCATGGATTTCCAGTCTATGGAGTCTCAAGAATCAGGCACAGCTGAGCACGAACACACACACCCATACACAACTGACAACAAGGCACAAGGAATCTCACTTTGTGATACAAAGGGAATGCCTTAGAAATAAACAAGAGTCCACAACTACTTGAATTGTGTCTAAGTGGCAAGACTTACATTAAAATGTCCAGCACAGTTTTGACCCAGATTCTGGACTCCCCCATTGCAGGACAAAGGCAGTGGTGGTGACCTGCAATTCTGCTCATGGTCTATTATTGCATATCCTTCGATTTTCTGAACCAACACTGGTTGTGGAACTACTGATCACGCATTCACAGAGGTTTCAATACAAGTTTGTTTGAACACCAAGTTGTCTATTTTTCTTTGTCTAGAATAAATACTGTCAAGATTGGAATTCTGTTACGGTGTGAATTGTGGATACAACTAGTTCTAATGCAGTTTTTAATTAATCTGAAATCAAAAGGCAGGTTATTTGGAATGTTTAGGTATTTCCAAAATTTATTTCCAAGACCTAAAGAGTTAAGCTTCATTTGCATGAATTTTCTCAAAAGACTGCTCCTCCTGTAGATTCCCAGCACATCCTCATCTTCACACTGCTTTTAAGTAATGAAGCAATGCAAATTGTTTTTCATGCATATGGATTAGAACATTCAATTAGTTTTCAATTATGTACCCAACTGCTTTTAAGAAACTCTCAATTTGTACTGTGCTAACACCAGATCCTTCTTCTTTTTCTTTTTAAACCTTAACCAATTTTAAGAAATCGTCTAGCAATATTACAGCATCTTTTGAACAGAGGAAGGAATAGTTCCTGAGTTTTCAAAATAAAAGGTCTCAAAGAGCTCAAACTGTCTTGTCTACTGGATTAAATTCCATTAACGGCATTATTTGCTGGGAGTTTAAGGTGTATCTCAAGGTGCTCATGATCTGGTGTGTAAGAGACAAACTTTCAGAGGGCTAAGTGGAAGTTGCTAGAAAAGCAGAGAGACAAGGACATCCCAGCCAGATTGAAGACCAGGAGACACATCCAGAGGTTTGTTCTTTCGTTTACTCACTCATTCCTTGAATGTTTCACAAACATTTGTATGGTGATGACAGGTACCAGGTGAAGAGTTGAGGGGTGAGGGGAGGAGAGTATGAAGGTAAATCAGACATGAGTTCAAGTTTTAGGGAGTCTGTGTATGGAGCTGACACCAAGCATAACTAACCAACACATTCTCTTCTGTTACCTGATTCTTCTATGCAAGTGTTCGTTTATTTCCTTGTTTCTGGCTGCACCACATAGCAGACGAGATCCGACTGGGGTTGGAACCTGTGTTCCCTGCAGTGAAGTGTGTGCATCCCTGCTAAGTTGCCTCAGTTGTGACCGACTCTTTGCAACTCTATGGACTGTAGCCTACCAGTCCACGGGATTGTCCACGGGATTCCCAGGCAAGAATGCTGAGTGGGTTGCCATTTCCTCCTCCAGGAGATCTTCCTGACCCAGGGATTGAACCCACATCTCCTGCAGCTCCTACATTGCAGGTAGATGCTTTTCTGCTGGAGCACCAGGGAAGTCCCAGCAGGCACTTTATATGCCTTAACTGGTCTAGTCTTCCCTACAGCACTGTGCAGCATGGGTTATTGTCCATTTTACAGATGAGGTAACAGAAAAAAATGGTATTCACTAAGTTAGCAAGAAAATAGTTGAGACACAGCTCAAAACAAGATCAGTTTGACTTTAAAGCAATTTTTTTCCAATGATGAAGCATAGTTTCCTTTTTCTCAAAATTTCTTTCCTGAATTAATAATTCCACGTGAAAATAAAGCAGAAGGCAAGATGGAAAGGGGTAAAATTTGCTATATCTGCTCTCCTCTGCCCTTCTTTGCAAAGTGCTCTTTGCCATCTGCTCACCTGGTCACCTGCTCATCTGCTCTCAGCTCTTGAAAAACAGTGACTGGCATTTAGTAGATGTAATTGTTTCCTAGTGTTGCTGTAACAAATTACCACAAACCAGATGGCCTGAAGCAGCAGATATTTGTTCTCTTATCGAAATCCAAAATGAAGATTTTGGGCAATGCTCTGTCTCTTTGAAGGCTTGTGTCTCTGGCGACTCCTGTCAATCCTCGGTGTCCTTGGCTTCTAGCCCATCATCCCAGTCTCTGTCTCCTGGTCACACAGGTCATCCTTCATGCATCTGCATCTCGCCTCTTCTTCTAAAGACACCACTCATCTGGCTTAGGGCCCAAGCTAACCCAGGATGATCCTGTCTTAACTGACTGCATCTACAAAGACCCTACATGCACATGAGATTTGAGGTTCCACTTGGACATAAGTTTTGGGTGTCACATATTCAGACCACTGCAAGATAATAAACAAATGTAATGAAGACTTGCTGAATGAGAGAGTGAATGAATACCCTGTAATATGCATGTCCCTGGCTCCTCACCCAAAGATAATGATGGTCCATGGAACACTGACCACGGCCACTTGATTGAAGCAATGAGACTGATCAGTCCATGCCTGATGGAGTCCACAACTGTGAACCTGGTCTTGTCTATTGAGCTTTCCCTGAACAATAAGACATTTGCAGACACGATGCACAGACTTGGACATGCTCATATGTTAGGACTAGTTAGCTGTCGTCCTCTGAGCCTCTGGATGATATGTCTCCTAAGGAGGAGTGGCCAAGTGGAGCTTGAGTGGGTATTCTATTTTATTAAAGATATTTGCACACACAGACACACATACATACACACACGTCTATGCTATTTCTATATCCTGCTGACTAAAATTAACCTTTTAATTTTATTGAAGTCTTGCAAGTAGAGGAAGATATCTAATTAAAGATGTGACCCATTTAAATATTAATTATTCCGATTCTTAAATGCATTGTTTCCAAAGAAGGGAGACTTTCACTGAATTACCATTTTGAGGGTCATTCACTTTGAATACATTGGAAACGCATCCCCTTCCTTGCCAAAGGGGTTGTCATACAAGAGAACATTCCTACTGCTGTCAGAGCATGGTATGTATTTCTGTATATGTGTGTGTTCGTTCAGTTACAGCAGGGAGTCTGTGATTCCTCTTTTAGTAATCTCAAATCACATTATACAATAAACAAATAGAAGATATAATTCAAATTTCATCATACGGAAATTTCAACAGAGCCCTTAGTTACTAAAATTTCCTCATAAGACAATACCATCCTAGCAGATAAAAATGGTGCCTGCAAAAGTCTAATGTAATTGATAATATTACCAAAATGCATCAGGGTAATGAAGTATTTGCAGTGAGCACAACTTTTGGTGGGAGGAATTTTTGAAAGTGTGGTCCTTTTCTGGAATTTTGTTTAGACAAAACCAAGATCACTGGAGCCTGAACATTTCTTAGTTCTTGATGGATGCCTTCTTTCTCAGTGTAACCAGAGATCAACTCTATCGAATTGCTGGAATGAAGAAATGGTAGAGAAAAATGTACATTTGTTTCCATGAAATTGTCCTCAGAGAGAAAAGTTGACTCATGGAATCCAAAGGAGAGTCTCGACTTTCTGAAAGATTAGAATTCAAAACAGCCAGGTGCCCACGTCTGGGGAGGCCCACAATCGGGAACTGCCCTCGCCAAATGCTCAGACCTTGAGGCCCTGGCCAGGGCCAGCATCATCAAGGCTGCTTTTTGTTTGAGGGCCTTGAAAATCCCCTTATTGTACAAGAAATTTTGGGGGTAGGCATTCACTATATTTATCTCTTATTACAACTAACAGGTTGTCAAAGTCTACATATGCAGGAGTTTGTCTAAGAAAGGTGTTTTTCACACAGTTTTACCATAAAATTGGTTGCTGCATAATGAGATTCACTGAAAGTTATTTTTCTTTTTATCAATCTTGTTCACCTTTTTATGTGAAAGTGTCAAGAAAAAATACCTTGTGTTATGTTTGTGCCGTGCTTTGATCAGCATGGTTTTGCCTGAATATTTGCTATTCTAAGAGCAGTGGCTGCCTCTTGCAGGTTCCATTGTGGGGCCAGGATGTGGTTCTTTCTGATTTCAACAATCCCATCTGTTGAGAAAGATAAAACTTCTGGTTTTCCTGGCATTTTGGCTGGAGAGGAAATTGAGGCTGAAACTTGGAAAATGCTTACTCTGTAGCTTCTTCTTGAATTCTTAACCAGCTGTCACTGGCAGGGCCTCTGCACACCTTTCTGCTTCTAGGGTCCCGATGGTCTGGAATAGGCAGACTTGTGGTTAGGAGATGAGGAAATGGAAATATCAACTGGTCCAACATGACAGAACTAGTAACGTGTGGCTAACTATCCAAATGGTAGTTGTCACAGGCAGTCTTGAAGGCAGAATGAACGTCTGAAATCTAAGAGAAACCCTGCCCCTTCCTTGGGGGAAGTCTAATGCTTTTATAAAACACATTTAAACTCAGGGTGCAAACCTTGAGATACATATCTGCCTGAGAAAAAGATTTCTTCTTCTAGGGGCAAGAATTATCACAAAATATTGTAAAACAGTTTATTATCATATTGCAATCATCTTATGTACATTTGCTATGAGCCAGCTGTGAACTGTGTTGTTACATGCCATAATTTATCTTGTGTTCACGTTATCCTGGCTCTGCTGGAGAGACACAGATGCACCCATTTTACTGATGAGAAAACTGAGGCTCAGGGATTTAAGGAGCGAGAAGAGAAAGACTCAGGCAGTGAAACAGAGATCATACTTTGAAATAGTAGATACATGTATACGTGTAACTGAATCACTTTGCTGTGCACTTTAATATAATGTTAATAAACTCCAATATAAAATAAAAATGTTTTTAAAAAGGGAGGATAAAATAAGTAAATGGATTCCCATTGGGAAATCAATTATGGAAATGAAAAGAGTTAATCATCATCTTATTTATCAAGTATAGGTTTGTGGAGATTGGGATGAAAGACACTAAGATGTTATGGACTTTCATATTTCGTGATTTTTTGTTTTCAAGTTGGTAAAGTATTGAGTTGGCCAAAAAGTTCATTTGGGTTTTTCTGTTACATCATATGGAAAAGCCTAAAAGAACTTTTGGGCCAGTCCAACAGAATTGAAACACCAAAACAAAACACAGAGCAGACATGAAGGCCACACGCCCAGGAGTGCACAGCCTAAGGTGAAACATGTCAGTGGGTCTCCTCATTTCATTCTCTGTTCTGCTTCACTTTACATTTAGACATCCGCCTTGGTGTCCTTTTTATGTTGGATATTTTTTCTTTATATATATATATTTTTTTTATTGAAGCATAGTTAACTTACAGTGTTTCAGGCGCACAGTAAAGTGATTCAGTTATACGTATACACATATCTTCAGAGAAGGCAATGGCACCCCACTCCAGTACTCTTACCTGGAAAATCCGATGGGCGGAGCCTGGTAGGCTGCAGTCCATGGGTTCGCTAGAGTCGGACATGACTGAGTGACTTCACTTTCACTTTTCACTTTCATGCATTGGAGAAGGAAATGGCACCCCACTCCAGTGTTCTTGCTTGGAGAATCCCGGGGACGGGGGAGCCTGGTGGGCTGCCGTCTATGGGGTCGCACAGAGTCGGACACGACTGAAGTGAGTTAGCAGCATACACGTATCTTATTTTTGAAATTATTTTCCATGATAGGTTATTGCAAGATATTGACTGTAGTTGTTCGTGCTGTTCAGTAAACCTCTGTGACTTGTTGCATATCTTTTTTTCTTTTAATTAGAAATCTATTCATTCTATTCATACTAAGTCAAACAAGTGGAATAAAAATTGCTCAAATTTTACCTTTTTTTCTTCACAATCCAATAGGATAATAGACAGAAATGAGTAAACCGTGATGAAGCACTGAGCTTCAGAAAGGTTGGTAAATTACTGACAGTCACAAGGGAAAGATAGAACTTGACCCAAGTTCTCTCTGACCATGAACCCTGTCCACGTATCATGATGTGTCCAAGGTGGCAGGGTCTGCAATGAGATTCTGTCCACAGTTTAGGAAGACTGGGTCCTCTAAGGAGGTTGACCGTGGCATGGCCTACTCTCATAGTGTTGCTTTTTTCCTTCAGGTAGAGGATTTAGGGAGGGAGAGCAGAAAGACTCAGGACATTGAGGCAGCTTTCCTCAGGGGCTTCAGTAGATTATTTCTCCTCTCTAACCTTAAGCCCTGCCTTCCTCCCTGTTCCCAGTGACCTTCTTTAAAGAGAGAGCAGAGACTCCATGACTTTGAAGGTTCCATGATAACATCGATGCATTCTGCTTGAGGAGGTTGAACCGATGGGTAGTAAAAATCAAATGAAATGATCGTAGTGAATCCTTCCACAGTTGATAAACTGGAAGTGAAGTGAAGTGAAAGTCTCTCAGTCCTGTCCGACTCTTTGTGACCCCATGAACTATAGGGTCCATGGAGTTCTTCAGGCCATAATACTGGAGTGGATAGCCTTTCCCTTCTCCGGGGGATCTTCCCAACCCAGGGATCGAACCCAGGTCTCCTGCATTGCAGGCAGATTCTTTACCAGCTGAGCCACCAGCGAAACCCAAGAATAATAGAGTGGGTAGCCTATCCCTTCTCCAGCAGATCTTCCTGAGCCAGGAATCGAACTGGGGTCTCCTGCATTGCAGGCGGATTCTTTACCAACTGAGCTATCAGGGAAGCCCTAATAAACTGGGCAAAATGGAAAAAATATTATTTCCTCTTTCTGGTTTGCAAGTAAGATCATCTATATACCATTTTTATAGATTCTCTATATATGCATTATATATGGCATTTGTTTTTTTCTGACTTAACTTCGTTCTGTATGACAGTCTCTAGGGCTAAACACATATCTACAATGAGCCGCTGCCTTTTTATAGTGGAGTACTATTTGTATATATGTACCACATATTCTTTATCAGATAATTAATAAGAACCTACTGTTTAGCTCACGGAATTCTGCTCAGTGCTCTGTTGTGATCTAAATGGGAAGGGAGTCCAAAAAAGAGGGGATAGATGAGGAGAAAGGGCTGACAGAGGATGAGATGGTTGGATGGCATCACCGATTCAATGAACAGGAGTTTGAGCAAACTCCAGGAGATGGTGAGGGATAGGGAAGCCTGGTGTGCTGCAGTCCATGGGGTTGCAAAGAGCTGGACACAACTGAGCGACTGAACAGCAACAACAATATATATATATATATATATATATATATATATATATATATATAGCTGATTCACTTTGCTGTACAGTAGAAACTAAGACAACATCGTAAAGCAACTATACTCCAATAAAAACTCATTTAAAAATAAATAGAAAATATTCTCAGAAAAAAGATTTTTTGCCACTTTATTTTTTAATTGAAGGATAATTGCTTTACAGAATTTTGCTGTTTCTGTCAAACATCAATCAGAATCAGCCATAAGCACACCCATGTCCCCTCCCTTTTGAACCTCCCTCCCATCTCCCTCCCATCCCACCCCTGTGAGTTGATACAGAGCCCCTGTTTGAGTTCCCTGAGAGCCCTACAGCACATTCCCGTCAGCGTCTGTTTTACACATGGTAATGTAAGTGTCCTTGTTACTCTCTCCATACATCTTGCCCTCTCCTCCCCTCCCCCCACATCCATAGATCTGTTCTGTTTCTTTATTGCTGCCCTGGAAATAAGTTCATCAGTATTGTCTTTCTAGAGTCCATATATATGCATCAGTAGTTGGTGATGGACAGGGAGGCCTGGCGTGCTGTGATTCATGGGGTCGCAAAGAGTCGGACACAACTGAGCGACTGAACTGAATTGAACTGATATGATATTTATCTTTCTCTTTCTGACTTACTTCACTCTGTATAATAGGCTCTAGGTTCGTCCACCTCAAAGATTTTTATGATAAAGTAAATGTACTGCATTCGTATATAGGATACAGTTATCAGTCTATTTTGATTTTTCCCTATTGTGTGCTCACACTTTTTTCTACTAGTTACAAAAAAGAACATCAAGCATCACACATTCATACTTGTAAATCACACTTGTAAATCAGGCAAAAAGTCCAGAATAATCATGAAAACATTAAAAAGAACAGATCATAACATTTTGTTGCACTTTTTGCACAATGCATTATTTCCTATTCTAAAAATATAACAGCATGTTACGAACGTCAGCACTGGCCATCAGAATGACTGTGCCTGCTTTGCGGGTTGATTCCTTTTGTTCTTCACGCCATCTTGAAACTCACAAGAGCAGATGTGCATCTGGAAGCAAACATTGCTGTCACTTACTGTCTGTGTCCGCACGCATCCTCGATGTATTCCAGGAGTATGTCAGCACCACAGAGACGCTCGTCTGGCTTTGAATTTCTAAAAGCATCAATTAAATGTAATAAGAAGGTGTTGCCCAAGAACATACTTGGCAAGCATCCTCCCAACAAGCATCTTACGACAACACACAGTAATCACCTGTGGAGGTGTCTGCCCTGAATGTTTTCAGCTCATCAAAGAGATTATGGATTTGCACAGTCTCTATAAATTGCATAGGAACAAAAAGCCATTTGAAGCACCTACATTTAGCTTTTTAAATAAAATTTATACTCAAGAATAGCATGGTAAAAATGGCTGCATGTAACACATTTCTAGTCTGTTTTAAAACCAATCCAGATCTATTGTGATCTATTGAGCATCTATCTTGAATCAGACTCAATGTTTCCCAAGTCAAAAATGTTCTGCAAACACAGCCTCTACTCACTGAACGAATGATACACTGGGCTCCTGTGAGGGCACGGTCAGAGCAGTGATTAGGAAGGTGTGAGGCATTGGCATCCGATGTACACGGATCCAGAGCCCACCCTTGTGCAGGGACGCGTGCTTTCCCCCAGGGCACCATATCTGCTTCACTACAGCACACACAGCCTGTCTTCTAATTGTCTGATTATACCTTTGTTGTGAGTGACAAGGAAATTGAATGTTTCATTCCTCTTGTTTTTAGCAGCACGTCTGATGCATGGTAGGTGGTCAGTATATTTTCTTGAACACAAGTTAACCGTAGATTACACAGAAAACTTTAAAATCAAGTAGGCTATAAATTACTGGGCTGGGACAAGTAAACGATTCAGCCTAGATTCTTTTCCCATTCTCCAGAATGACTTTTCATCTCTATAGCGGTGTTTCTTTGTGTGTGTGTGTGTAATTATGTAAAGAAAGCTATGGCCTAACACTGGTTCATGTGTCAGTGGCCATGGGTTAGAGATTACCTCCCAGATAAGCAAACCTCAGGAAATCTGTCTTGAGGGTCTGCTTTAAACTTTCCAGGATAGTTGACCTCTTGCCACAGTTGGACAAATAGAAATAAAGAAATTTGTCTATAAAATCGCTATAAGATTCTGTTTGTCCTTTAGCAAATAAGAGTCACAAAATTCATATCTGTTGAGATCTGTAAACTTACTTAAAGAAATTACTTAAGAGAAGGAGGAGCTAAGATGGCAGAGGAGTAGGACGGGGAGAACACTTTCTCCCCCACAAATTCATCAAAAGAACATTTAAACACCAAGTAAATTCCACAAAACAACTTCTGAATGCCGGCAGAGGACATCAGGCACCCAGAAAAGCAACCCAAGTCTTCGAAAGGAGGTAGGAAAAAATATAAAAGACAAAAAAAAAAAAAAGAGACAAAAGAAGGAGGGACAGAGTTCCGTCCTGGGAAGGGAGTCTTAAAAAGAGAGAAGTTTCCAAACACCAGGAAACCTTCTCACTGCCGAATCTGTGCCGAGCCTTGGAAGCACAGAGGGCAACATAACAGGGAGGAAAAATAAACAAACAATTAAAACCCGCAGATTGCAAGCCCTATGGTAACTCCCCCAGTGGAGAAGAAGCACAGACGCCTGCACACGCCACTAGCAAGCAGGGGCTGGGCAGGGAGGGGCGTTGCGGGCTGCATCCTTTAGAGTAAAGATCTGGCCTGAATACCCTGAGCGCTATCTGAGCGAAATAATTTGGGCTAGCAAACCAGATTGTGGGATATCTACCACGTGAAAAGCTAGCCCTAACCTAAGACACCGCCAGGCCCATGCACGGAACAAAGGACTGAACAGAGATAGCCGGCAGCAGACCATCCCCCTCCGGTGACAGGCAGCCAGAGCCGGAGGGGGACAATCGCAGCCCCAGAGAGACATTATCTATAAAACTGTAAGCAGGCTTCTTTGCTAACTAAAACTTCTTGGGGGTCTGGACAGTCAACATCTGCCTGAGAAGGTGCGCTGGTTGTACACCTAGATAACCAAGCGGTGGGGAGGCGATAAGTCGCAGCATTGGCGCTCGCCAAACACCTCATCACCTGAGCTGCTCGGATCTGGGAAGGGCACAAAACACAGGCCCAACCGAGTCTGCACCTCTGAGGACTACCTGAGTGCTTGAACCTGAGCGGCTTGGACCTGGGAGGTGCAGGCAGCCCAGGGCCGGCCACGGATGGTTCCCGGCAGAGCAACCTAGAGCCTGAGCAGCGTGGGCAGAGAGGCTACACGTGCCTTGAGCGGGGGCAGACCCAGTGTGGCTGAGGCACTGCAAGCACATGCCAGTGTTATTTGTTTGCAGCATCCCTCCCTCCCTCCCCACAGCGCGACTGAACAAGTGAGCCTAAAAAAAAAAAAAAAAAAGTGTCCTCCACCGTCCCCTTTGTGTCAGGGAGGAAACCAGACACTGAAGAGACCAGCAAACAGAAGAAGCTATAACAGAGGGAACCGCCTTGGAAGCTACAGGCAATAGATTAAAACCCTGTGGTTAGTACCAACTACGTAGGAAGGGGCCTATAGATCTTGAGAAATATAAGTCGGATCAAGGAACTAGCCAAAAATGAACTGAACCCACAATACTCACAACAAAACCAGAGAAAGTCCTAGATATATTTTTACTATTTTTACGATCATTCTTTCTTTCTTATTTAAATTACAAAAAATATTAAGTCCTCTATTATTCCTTTAATTTTCACTTTTATAACCTATTACTTTGCAAAAAAAAAAAGACCCTATTTTTTTTAAGCAAACTTCATATATATTTATTTTTTATAATTTTTTTGACCTTGTTTTTTTTTTTCCTTCTTTTCTTTAACATTGTATTTTTGAAATTCCAAACTCTACTCTAGATTTTCAATTTTCGCTTTTTGGTATTTGTTATCAATTTTGTACCTATAGTTTTTTTTTTTTTAATAATTTCTGTGACCCTTTTTTTCTCTTTTTTTCTTTTTCTCTGTTTCTTTCTCTTCTTCTTTTAAATAACATTGTATATCTGAATTTCCAAACGCTACTCTAGATTTTTAATTTATGCTTTTTGGTATTTGTTATCAATTTTGTACCTATATTTTCTTTATAATTTTTGCAACCTTGTTTGTTTTTGTTTGTTCGTTTTTTCTCTCTTTCTTTTCCTTCTTTTAACATCGTATTTTTGAAATTCCAAACTCTACTCTAGATTTTTAATTTTCGCTTTTATGTATTTGTTACCAATTTTGTACCTTTAAGAACCCAATCTTCAGTACCCATTTTTCACTAGGGAGCAAGATTACTGGCTTGACTGCTCTCTCTCCCTTTGGACTCTCCTTTTTCTCCACCAGGTCGCCTGTGTCTCCTCCCTAACCCCTCTCTACTCTACCCAACTCTGTGAATTTTGTGTATTCCAGACGGTGGAGAATACTTAAGGAACTGATTACTGGCTGGATCTGTCTCCCTCCTTTTCATTCCCCCCTTTTATCCTCCTGGCCACCTCTGTCACCTTCCTCCTTCTTCTCTTCTCTGTATAACTCTGTGAACATCTCTGAGTGGTCCAGTTGTGGAGTGCACATAAGGAAGAGATTACTGGCTAGCCCACTCTCTCCTCTATTGATTCCACCTCATCTCATTCGGGTCACCTCTAACTCCCTCCTCTCTCTTCTCTTCTCCATGTAACCCTGTAAACCTCTCTGGGTGACCCTCACGGTAGAGAAACTTTTTATCTTTAATGTCGATGTTTTACCAATGGTGCTGTATAAAAGGAGAAGCTTTGAAACTATTGTAAAAATAAGATCGATAACTGGAAGCAGGAGGCTTAAGTCCAAACCCTGACTCCAGGGAACTCCTGACTCCAAGGAACATTAATTGACAGGAGCTCATCAAATGCCTCCATACCGACACTGAAACCAAGCACCACACAAGGGCCAATAAGTTCCAGGGCAAGACATACCAAGCAAATTCTCCAACAGCAAGGAACACAGCCCTGAGCTCCAAGATACAGGCAGCCCAAAGTCACCCCAAAACCATAGACATCTCATAACTCATTACTGGACATTTCATTGCACTCCAGAGAGAAGAAATACAGCTCCACCCACCAGAACACCGACACAAGCTTCCCTAACCAAGAAACCTTGACAAGCCACCTGTACAAACCCACACACAGCAAGGAAACACCACAATAAAGAGAACTCCACAAACTGCCAGAATACAGAAAGGACACCCCAAACTTAGCAATTTAAACAAGATGAAGAGACAGAGGAATACCCAGCAGGTAAAGGAACAGGATAAATGCCCACCAAACCAAACAAAAGAGGAAGAGATAGGGAATCTACCTGATAAAGAATTCCAAATAGTGATAGTGAAAATGACCCAAAATCTTGAAATCAAAATAGAATCACAGATAAATAGCCTGGAGGCAAGGATTGAGAAGATGCAAGAAAGGTTTAACGAGGACCTAGAAGAAATAAAAGAGAGTCAATATATAATGAATAATGCAATGAATGAAATTGAAAACACTCTGGAGGCAACAAATAGTAGAATAACAGAGGCAGAAGATAGGATTAGTGAATTAGAAGATAAAATGGTAGAAATAAATGAATCAGAGAGGATAAAAGAAAAACGAATTAAAAGAAATGAGGACAATCTCAGAGAGCTCCAGGACAATATTAAACGCTACAACATTCGAATCATAGGAGTCCCAGAAGAAGAAGACAAAAAGAAAGACCATGAGAAAATACTTGAGGAGATAATAGTTGAAAACTTCCCTAAAATGGGGAAGGAAATAATCACCCAAGTCCAAGAAACCCAGAGAGTCCCAAACAGGATAAACCCAAGGCGAAACACCACAAGACACATATTAATCAAATTAACAAAGATCAAACACAAAGAACAAATATTAAAAGCAGCAAGGGAAAAACAACAAATAACATACAAGGGAATTCCCATAAGGATAACAGCTGATCTTTCAATAGAAACTTTTCAAGCCAGGAGGAAATGGCAAGACATACTTAAAATAATGAAAGAAAATAACCTATAGCCCAGATTATTGTACCCAGCAAGGATCTCATTCAAATATGAAGGAGAAATCAAAAGCTTTTCAAACAAGCAAAAGTTGAGAGAATTCAGCACCACCAAACCAGCTCTCCAACAAATACTAAAGGATATTCTCTAGACAGGAAACACAAAAAGGGCGTATAAACTCGAACCCAAAACAATAAAGTAAATGGCAACGGGATCATACTAATCAGTAATTACCTTAAACGTAAATGGGTTGAATGCCCCAACCAAAAGACAAAGACTGGCTGAATGGATACAAAAACAAGACCCCTACATATGTTGTCTACAAGAGACCCACCTCAAAACAGGGGACACAAAAGACTGAAAGTGAAGGGCTGGAAAAAGATTTTCCATGCAAATAGGGACCAAAAGAAAGCAGGAGTAGCAATACTTATATCAGATAAAATAGACTTTAAAACAAAGGCTGTGAAAAGAGACAAAGATGGTCACTACATAATGATCAAAGGATCAATCCAAGAAGAAGATATAACAATTATAAATATATATGCACCCAAGATGGGAGCACCACAATATGTAAGACAAATGCTAGCAAGTATGAAAGGAGACATTAACAATAACACAGTAATAGTGGGAGACTTTAATACCCCACTCACACCTATGGATAGATCAACTAAACAGAAAATTAACAAGGAAACACAAACTTTAAATGATACAATAGACCAGTTACACCTAATTGATATCTATAGGACATTTCATTCCAAAATAGTGAATTTCACCTTTTTCTCAAGCGCCATGGAACCTTCTCCAGGATAGACCACATTCTGGGCCATAAATCTAGCCTTGGTAAATTCAAAAAAAAATTGAAATCATTCCAAGAATCTTTTCTGACCACAATGCAGTAAGATTAGATCTCAATTACAGGAGAAAAACTATTAAAAATTCCAACATATGGAGGCTGAACAACACGCTGCTGAATAACCAACAAATCACAGAAGAAATCAAAAAAGAAATCAAAATTTGCATAGAAATGAATGAAAATGAAAATACAACAACCCAAAACCTGTGGGACACTGTAAAAGCAGTCCTAAGGGGAAAGTTCATAGCAATACAGGCATACCTCAAGAAACAAGAAAAAAGTCAAATGAATAACCTAACTCTACACCTAAAGCAACTAGAAAAGGAAGAAATGAAGAACCCCAGGGTTAGTAGAAGGAAAGACATCTTAAAAATTAGGGCAGAAATAAATGCAAAAGAAACAAAAGAGACCATAGCAAAAATCAACAAAGCCAAAAGCTGGTTCTTTGAAAGGATAAATAAAATTGACAAACCATTAGCCAGACTCATCAAGAAACAAAGGGAGAAAAATCAAATCAATAAAATTAGAAATGAAAATGGAGAGATCACAACAGACAACACAGAAATACAAAGGATCATAAGAGACTACTATCAACAATTATATGCCAATAAAATGGACAATGTGGAAGAAATGGACAAATTCTTAGAAAAGTACAACTTTCCAACACTGGACCAGGAAGAAATAGAAAATCTTAACAGATCCATTACAAGCACGGAAATTGAAACTGTAATCAAAAATCTTCCAGCAAACAAAAGCCCAAGTCCAGACGGCTTCACAGCTGAATTCTACCAAAAATTTAGAGAAGAGCTAACACCTATCCTGCTCAAACTCTTCCAGAAAATTGCAGAGGAAGGTAAACTTCCAAAATCATTCTATAAGGCCACCATCACGCTAATACCAAAACCTGACAAAGATCCCACAAAAAAAGAAAACTACAGGCCAATATCACTGATGAACATAGATGCAAAAATCCTTAATAAAATTCTAGCAATCAGAATCCAACAACACATTAAAAAGATCATACACCATGACCAAGTGGGCTTTATCCCAGGGATGCAAGGATTCTTCAATATCTGCAAATCAATCAATGTAATATACCACATTAACAAATTGAAAAATAAAAACCATATGATTATCTCAATAGATGCAGAGAAAGCCTTTGACAAAATTCAACATCCATTTATGATAAAAACTCTCCAGAAAGCAGGAATAGAAGGAACATACCTCAACATAATAAAAGCTGTATATGACAAACCCACAGCAAACATTATCCTCAATGGTGAAAAATTGAAAGCATTTCCTCTAAAGTCAGGAACAAGACAAGGGTGCCCACTCTCACCACTACTATTCAACATAGTTTTGGAAGTTTTGGCCACAGCAGTCAGAGCAGAAAAAGATATAAAAGGAATCCAAATTGGAAAACAAGAAGTAAAACTCTCACCGTTTGCAGATGACATGATCCTCTACATAGAAAACCCTAAAGACTCCACCAGAAAATTAATAGAACTAATCAATGACTATAGTAAAGTTGCAGGATATAAAATCAACACACAGAAATCCCTTGCATTCCTATACACTAATATGAGAAAACAGAAAGAGAAATTAAGGAAACAATTCCATTCACCATTGCAACGGAAAGAATAAAATACTTAGGAATATATCTACCTAAAGAAACTAAAGACCTATATATAGAAAACTATAAAACACTGGTGAAAGAAATCAAAGAGGACACTACTAGATGGAGAAATATACCATGTTCATGGATTGGAAGAATCAATATAGTGAAAATGAGTATACTACCCAAAGCAGTCTATAGATTCAATGCAATCCCTATCAAGCTACCAATGGTATTCTTCACAGAGCTAGAACAAATAATTTCACAATTTGTATGGAAATACAAAAAACCTCAAATAGCCAAAGCAATCTTGAGAAAGAAGAATGGAACTGGAGGAATCAACCTGCCTGACTTCAGGCTCTACTACAAAGCCACAGTTATCAAGACAGTATGGTACTGGCACAAAGACAGAAATATTGATCAATGGAACAAAATAGAAAGCCCAGAGATAAATCCATGCACATATGGACACCTTATCTTTGACAAAGGAGGCAAGAATATACAATGGATTAAAGACAATCTCTTTAACAAGTGGTGCTGGGAAAACTGGTCAACCACTTGTAAAAGAATGAAACTAGAACACTTTCTAACACCATACACAAAAATAAACTCAAAATGGATTAAAGATCTCAATGTAAGACCAGAAACTATAAAACTCCTAGAGGAGAACATAGGCAAAACACTCTCCGACATACATCACAGCAAGATCCTCTATGACCCACCTCCCAGAATATTGGAAATAAAAACAAAAATAAACAAATGGGACCTAATTAAACTTAAAAGCTCCTGCACAACAAAGGAAACTATTAGCAATGTGAAAAGACAGCCTTCGGAATGGGAGAAAATAATAGCAAATGAAGTAACTGACAAACAGCTAATCTCAAAATATACAAGCAACTCCTACAGCTCAACTCCAGGAAAATAAATGACCCAGTCAAAAAATGGGCCAAAGAACTAAATAGACATTTCTCCAAAGAAGACATACAAATGGCTAACAAACACATGAAAAGATGCTCTATATCACTCATTATCAGAGAAATGCAAATCAAAACCACTATGAGGTACCATTTCATGCCAGTCAGAATGGCTGTGATCCAAAAGTCTACAAGCAATAAATGCTGGAGAGGGTGTGGAGAAAAGGGAACCCTCTTACACTGTTGGTGGGAATGCAAACTAGTACAGCCACTATGGAGAACAGTGTGGAGATTCCTTAAAAAACTGGAAATAGAACTGCCTTATGATCCAGCAATCCCATTGCTGGGCATACACACTGAGGAAACCAGAAGGGAAAGAGACACGTGTACCCCAATGTTCATCGCAGCACTGTTTATAATAGCCAGGACATGGAAGCAACCTAGATGTCCATCAGCAGATGAATGGATAAGAAAGCTGTGGTACATGTACACAATGGAGTATTACTCAGCCATTAAAAAGAATACATTTGAATCAGTTCTAATGAGGTGGATGAAACTGGAGCCTATTATACAGAGTGAAGTAAGCCAGAAAGAAAAACACCAATACAGTATACTAACGCATATATATGGAATTTAGAAATATGGTAACAATAACCCTGTGTACGAGACAGCAAAAGAGACACTGATGTATAGATCAGTCTTTTGGACTCTGTGGGAGAGGGAGAGGGTGGGGAGATTTGGGAGAATGGCATTGAAACATGTATAATATCATGTATGAAATGAGATGCCAGTCCAGGTTCGATGCACGATACTGGATGCTTGGGGCTGGTGCACTGGGACGACCCAGAGGGATGGTATGTGGAGGGAGGAGGGAGGAGGGTTTAGGATGGGGAACAGAGATATACCTGTGGCGGATTTATTTTGATATTTGGCAAAACTAGCACAATATTGTAAAGTTTAAAAATAAAATTAAATTTAAAAAAAAGAAATTACTTAAGAAATCCTCTCAAACACACACTAATTAGAAATGCTGTTTAGAGAGAAGGAGATGCAAGAAGATTAGTTATGATGAAACACCTGCTCTGTGGCAGGAACCCTACACTCGGTAAATGTGTGGACTCTTCCTGAAGCAGAGCCCAAGGTAAGCAATTCTGAAGCAGGGACTGGGTGAGACTAGATGATCTGACAGGGGTTCATCAATGTCATGCTGGATAGAACAAAGATTCATATCTAATTGTGCAGAAATCAAGACTTTTGCTTCCCAATTGACTGTCTCTATTATATAGGGATGAAAAGGAAAGAGGGCTTAATTCTTCATCAAAGCATAACTACATAAAACATGCTAAACTCAAAGCCTGAAACATGGAAGGAATGATCTATTCCACTATTATAGCACAGTGATGGCACCTAAATCTGATGACTGGCCTGTTCATAAGATAGCTCTTAAAAATTACACTCATAGCATTTGTGAGAAGAGAAATTTATTTTTATTGGAGTTTAGTTGGTTTGCAATGTGGTGCTACTTTCTGTTGTACAGCAAAGAGCATCATCCATATGTTTACATACATCTGGGCTTCCCAGGTGGCACGAGTGGTAAAGGACCTGCCTACAAGGCAGAAGACACGGGTTCTATCCCTGGGTGGGGAAGATCCCCTGGAGGAGCGCACAGAAGCCCACTCCAGTATTCCTGCCTGGAGAATCGCATGGGCAGAGGAGCATGGCGGGCCACAGCCCATGGGGTCACAGAATCAGACACGACTGAGCGACTGAGTGTGCACGCGTATGTACACTCCTTTCTAGACTTCCTTTCCATTTATGTCGCTGCAGAGCATTCAGTGCAGGTCCCAGTGCTGTACAGTATGCGCCCATCAGCTGATTATGTTGCACATACTATCAATGGTATACATGTATCGATCTCAATCTCCCAGTTCCTTCAGAAATTTGATTCATATAGGAACAGATCCTCGGGAAGGAAAACAAATCAGGGAATATTAATTAGAAGAATTTGAGTTTATATAAAAAATTATTTTTAGAATTGCATGCATTGGGAGCTTGGTGGGCTGCCGTCTATGGGGTCGCGCAGAGTCGGACACGACTGAAGTGACTTAGCAGCAGAGAACAGACATGGTTGCCAAGAGGGAGGAGGATTGGGGGACAGGTTGACTGGCTGTTTTGGACTGAGTGGGTGCAACCTATTACATACAGGCCGAATGAACAACATGGTCCCACTGTACAGCATGGGGAGCTATACTCAGTATCCTGTGATAAGCCATAATGGATAAAAAAAATGTACATATATATGTGTGTGTGTGTAACTGAGTCATTTTGCTGTACATAAGAAATTAATACAGCATTGTAAATCAATTATACTTCAATAAAAATGAATATATAAAACATGCTAATTCATCATACACGTTAAAAGTTATCTTTTTCAGTTTGTTGCTTATTTTTTAAATAAATTCAGGGCTCTTTAAAAGAGATATGCTTCCTGATTCTTCCTAAGTAATAATTTAAAATTTGATAGTAGCAATAAAGATATCTTTACTTTCCTTGTGAATCTCTGTCACAGCTCCTTGTCACTCTGGTAAGCCATCCAAAGAGGTGCCTTTCTTAAGCTATTTATTTATTTTTCCTTATTAAGTTATTGGGCCTCTTGCAAAATCCAGGTGCTGTTAGCTGTGGTGAAGGCATAGCTCCTGGCCAGTATTGATGCCCAGACTCAGAAGCTAACTTGCTGTGCATGTGTGACGGAGTGAGAGACTTTACCTTAATGAATGGCCACTTTGCCTTTTCCCTGCAGTTGTCATAAAATACACCTTAGAGGGGTAATATCTCTTTTCACCAGGACTTTTCATTGCTTGTAATTTAAAGCTGCAGTAATTGAGATGTTGAGTAGGGAATTGTGACAGAAAGGTGAGAGCTTGGGGAATGAAGTTAGGACCCCAGAAGCTAATAACGCAAAATCACAGACTGAGGAGATGGTGCGTCCTGGTTATTCATGGTGGGAAAAACAGAGACTCCTCTTTTTTATGGACTAGAATAGCAGCCTTGGATACTGTGGGGCAGGGGTAGATAAATTATAGTGAAGACACTGGGACTGGATTTGTTGAGAAAGTTGCATTGTTTGGGGAACAATGAAATCCATGCACTTGGTTTATGTTGGCAGCAAAACTTTCTGAATAGTATTTGAGAAGAGCTTCCATCCTTTCTTGCTGCTGAGAAACCAAACCTGTGTTCCAAATATAGCACATGTATAAGATCTGATAGTATTTATTTTATGGCTAATCTTTCCCTTGAATGAAAATTAATTTACTGCTTTTGTTCATGCATCTTTTACTTTTTTGATGTTGTATGTATTTCTTATCTAAAATTCTTCATAGATTTACTTAGCATTTTTCTTCTTTCCTATAAACTATCAAACAGAGATTTAGTAAATGTTTTAGCTCACAATTACTTTGAAATCGGGAAGATACAACTCTAAGTTTCCTAGTAGATGAAGTTTTCAGATACTGAGACCCATCTCAGACAAGGGTAAGAGGATACTCTGAAGGTGAGGTGAGCCTTGGCTGTTTGCTGGCCTTGCAGGTTTCCCCTCCAGGGTCTCTGAAAGCTGTGCTATAAGAATCATCTTTTATTTTTCTTTTATTGATTTGCTAATTTCCCTGGGAAAAAGAAAAGCCATTAGGGCCTCTGATTTTTCCTGAAAATCTTATTTTACAGAAAAGCTCTCCATTTAATATAATCTTCACCTATTGTTGTTGTTGTTCAGTAGCTAAGTCATGTCTGACTCTTTGCCACCCCATGGGCTACAGCATGCCAGGCTTCCCTGTCCCTCACTATCTCCTGGAGTTTGCTCAAACTCATGTCCAATGAGTCAGTGATGCCATCCAACCATCTCATCCTCTGTTGCCCTCTTCTTCTCCTCCCCTCAGTCTTTCCCAGCATCAGGGTCTTTTCCAATGAGACAGTTCTTCCTATCAGGTGGCTTGGAAGTATTGGAGCTTCAGTTTCAGCATCAGTCCTTCCAGTGAATATTCAGGACTTATTTCCTTTAGGATGGACTGGTTGGATCTCCTTGTAGTCCAAGAGACTCTCAAGAGTCTTCAACACCACAGTTCTGCGCTCAACTTTCTTTATCATCCAACTCTCACATCCATACATGACTACTGGAAAAACCAGAGCTTTGACTAGACAGGCTTTTGTTGGCAAAGTGATGTCTCTGTTTTTTATTGGGTTATCAGCTGAAATAACTTTGGGACTAGTCTCCAACAGAAATGGAGCAGGACTCTATGGTCCTTGCCCTCATGCTCTCTGCCTGATTTTTGCCTGAGGAAAAACTTTAGCCAGAGAATAAGTTTAATCAGAGCAGTAAGAACATGTAGAAACAAAGGAAAACAGCCAAAGGATGATAGTTTAGTCATTAGGCGAAGCCAAGGACCTTTAATTCCTTTAGATACTGAAACCCCCACCAGCTGGAAGAAGTTAACTATATGGTGACCAGACTTTAGCATGACGTAACCTGCCACAATTCCTCCCCTCAAGGAAATGGGAACAAACTAATCCTGGAACTGAAGATAAACTGTACATAAAATAATCAACATGACACTGGTCAGACTACTCAGGACCAATTTCAAGATGATTGTTAGAGCTGACTGGCTGTTTCTGAACGTAGCCCCCTCCCTTTGTCCATAAAAGCTTTTTCTCACTGATTATCAGTGGGGCAGTCGGCCTTTGGACAGGCATCCAACCTTTTTCCCACCCAACCCTGTTGCCAGCCTCTGAAGCCAACCTTTCTTTTCACCAGCCTGGCCTCTTTATTGGCTTTTGAGTGGCGAGCAGCTGGATGCCACTTTCGGTTACATGAAGGTCCTTTTCTTTATGCCCTTGGACCATATCTAAAATATTCCCAAGTTAAGTTATTTTCATGATGGGTAATTTCTTCCCCTTAGTATCTGATGTCTTTTCTTGGCACTTAGCACTCTCTCCAGTCTGGTTCTACCTTTCATCCACATCTATTCTTTTTTTTTTTTCATCCACATCTATTCTTTACCAAACTCTCTCAGTTGTCAGCCCTCAGCAAGTTTGTCTCCTGGTGGGATGCAGACTTTGGCCTTATACCCTCTTCCCATGATTTTTGTTTCACCTTTCCAGGTGTGTGTGAGTTTGATCTTATATCAAGGTACTCATCATCTTCTGCATAGAATTCTTTTTGGTTTTGGTTTCTCATATCCACAGCTGAGAGTCTAAAATAAATAGAGAGGGGGAGATGAAAGAGTCTTGGAAAGGTTTTCTTTTACATACAAAATAAGAATGAGACAGATTGAAGGTTTAAGATTAGGATGGAAATATGAAGCTCAAAATCTAGATTCTTCTTCTCCATTAGACCACGTATGACTCAAATGATCATAAATATTTTCCAGGGTTGTCTTCCTATTCTTCCCTCCCAGGGCCTACCACCCATTGCTCAGCTATTGTCTGTCTACTATCTACCTATCTAGCTACATCTCTGTGTGTGTGTCAGTCTACCCATCTGTCGTCTACCTTAGCTATCTGTCATCATCTACCTAGTTATCAGCTATCTGTTATCTGTCTGTCATCTGTCTACTTATGGTCTCTCTGTCTCTGTGTCTATCTACCTATCATCCTTCTTATCTATCATCCATCTATCATCTAGCATTTGTCTGTCTATTATCAATCTACCTCTATGTAGTTGTCTATCCACCCATCTCTCTCTATCATTTCTCTCTTCATCTCTCTCTGTATCTATTTACTACTTCAGTCAGTTCAGTTCAGTTGCTCAGTCGTGTCCAACTCTTTGCAACACCATGAATTGCAGCACACCAGGCCTCCCTGTTCATCACTAACTCCTGGAGTTTGCTCAAACTTATGTCCATCAAGTCAGTGATGCCATCCAGCCATCTCATCCTCTGTCGTCCCCTTCTCCTCCTGCCCCCAATCCCTCCCAACATCAGGGTCTTTTCCAATGAGTCAACTCTTCACGTGAGGTGGCCAAAGTATTGGAGTTTCAGCTTCAGCATCAGTCCTTCCAAAGAACACCCAGGACTGATCTCCTTTAGAATGGACTGGTTGGATCTCCTTGCAGTCCAAGGGACTCTCAAGAGTCTTCTCCAACACCACAGTTCAAAAGCATCAATTCTTCAGCACTCAGCTTTCTTCACAGTCCAACTCTCACATCCATACATGACCACTGGAAAAGCCATAGCCTTGACTAGACAGACCTTTGTTGGCAAAGTAATGTCTCTGCTTTTGTATACGCTATCTAGGTTGGTCATAACTTTCCTTCCAAGGAGTAAGCGTCTTTTAATTTCATGTCTGCAGTCACCATCTGCAGTGATTTTGGAGCCCCCCAAAATAAAGTCTGACACTGTTTCCACTGTTTCCCCATCTATTTCCCATGAAGTGATGGAACCAGATGTCATGATCTTTGTTTTCTGAATGTTGAGCTTTAAGCCAACTTTTTCACTCTCCTCTTTCAACTTTATCAAGAGGCTTTTTAGTTTCTCTTCACTTTCTGCCGTAAGGGTGGTGTCATCTGCATATCTGAGGTTATTGATATTTCTCCTGGCAATCTTGATTCTAGTTTGTGCTTCTTCCAGCCCAGTGTTTCTCATGATGTACTCTGCATAGAAGTTAAATAAGCAGGGTGACAATATACAGCCTTGACGTACTCCTTTTCCTATTTGCAACCAGTCTGTTGTTCCATGTCCAGTTCTAACTGTTGCTTCCTGACCTGCATACAGGTTTCTCAAGAAGAAGGTCAGATGGTCTGGTATTCCCATCTCTTTCAGAATTTTCCACAGTTTATTGTGATCCACACAGTCAAAGGCTTTGGCATAGTCAATAAATCAGAAATAGATGTTTTTCTGGAACTCTTTTGCTTTTTCAATGATCTAGCGGATTTGGCAATTTGATCTCTGATTCCTCTGCCTTTTCTAAAACCAGCTTGAACATTTACCTATTTATCTATCATCTATCCACCTATGTATGGTCTATCTTACCTATCATTTATCATTTACCTATCTATCATCTACTTATCTGTCCCTCCATCTCTATCTACTTATCTGTCATCTACCTATCTTACCTATCATCCATCTTATCTATCTAATATAGATTTTAATGAATTCAAGTGTAATGCACAATTTTAGACCTTGAAGATTGCTGAAAAAATCTGACACAGAGAATATCTTTGACTTTTAAAGGTTCTTACAGTCCATTTGGGGGAACATTTGGTAGAGGAATGATTTCAGAGGCTCTAAAAGGAGGGGCAAACCATTGGGTATGGGTTATGGATTAAAGTTACCATCCCCAAACTTACAAAAAATAATAAAATGACACTAATCAAACAGGTACTATTTCTGAGCACCTGAATTAAATTGGGTGTCTTATGACATTCTCTCTTTCTGTGGGCAGCTACCAGGTCTGTTCTCTTCCTCCAGTTCCACCCAGGACATTCTCTAATAGCTTGCTTATAAAATAATGCTAATAGCACATAATAAGTAAGGGAACTGAAATTGTGCACCAGCCCAAGCTGGGCTGCTGGAGTGAAGAAATATTTTAATTTCACATTGAATGCTGGATGACTCTCAGCAGCTACCCCAGACTGTGACAACTGAGTCAGGTAGACCATCCTGAGCCCCACCCTCAGGCACTGCCCCATGGGTGGCTTATCCCCTTTAGTCAGACCCTTAAAAATGGCTAACATCAGGCCACTGTAACCAAGTAGGACCCTATGAGGCCCTGCTGGAAAAGACCCCAGCATGTCCTCTGCCTGCCTTTGTCTTTAGAAAAACTTCAGTCAAAGAATAAACCTAATCAGAGAAGTGTGAAAATGCAGGAAGGAAAACAGCCATATAGGATAAAATAATAATACTTTAGGCATTGAACAAAGCCAAGGAACTTTAGTTCCTTCCAAGAACCATAGATAATACTCTGAGCCATGTCCTTCGAGGTGTTTTACAGATACTAAAACCCATCAAGTGGAAGAAGTTAACTTTAAGCTGCCTACAAGCATGCAGACTGGTTGAGACTGGAAGGTTGATGACAATGACTCTTGATGACCTCATCACCAACCAATCAGAAGAATGTCCACAAACTAACCATGCTGTCTTTGAACCATTACTGTAAAACTCACTACCCCTTTCAGATCAGGACACAGAGTTAGGAAAGAGGGCATTAACTCAAAGTGTCCCTCTTTGCCTGGCAAAGAAATAAAACTCTTTGTATTTCACCCAAAACTCTGTTTCCTTAATTTAATCCAGCACCAGTGGACAGAGGCTGAATTTGGACAACACACCGAGTTAACTCAGTCATATGGTGTCTTTCAACAGAAAACTAGCTACGAGCTCATTTTTTCCCCAGCTTTGGTTGGAATTTAATGTCACTTGTCATCTGTCCTCTTCTTTCATTGCATTCTTTTCAACATAAACAAAGGCTGGATTTTAGCAGCATTTAAAACCTCCAACAGACTTCCTGTTTTGGCTCATCCTGAGACCCTTTCCCCAACCTCTTCAGATAATTTAGTCGTAAACCATGGGAGCATCTGTTTCATAGAGAAAACACACGATTTCAGCATCTGAAAGAGGCGGGTTGATTGGGGCTAGAGAACGGCGCTCGCGTGGCAGGTCCCTTTCAGCGAGGCTGGGGACTGAGAAGGAGCCGCTCTACACAGCTGTTCTCTGAATGGCACTTGAACAGCACGTGCTGCCTGAGGCTAATGAACGTCTTGAGGAAAACAAATAACCCAGCGCTTAAAATTAGAAGGCGAAAGAGCTAGTTACTGGATTTTTTTCCCAAAAATCTGTTACTCATGCATTTCCTTTAAAATCATACTATCTGCTAGTCCCTCTTTGCTTCAAAGCCGCCTGGCAAGTGATATACCTTCACAGGCACAAAGCACCATGCTTGTTTTCACAGTTGGGGGCAGGCTGTGAACTGCACGTGTGGTTGCGGATCCCTCTTCCATAGCTGGCTGCTCACCTGCCGCCCACCCGTGCACATCCCTCCACTGAGGCATGACTGCCCACTGCTGATGAGGAAGCCGCTTCCACATTTCTGCCAGCTCGGGCCCTATTACACATGCAAAATCTCTGGATGGGAGTGGTGCTCCAAAGGGTCCATTAAAGCAGTGGTCCCCAACCTTTCTGGCACCAGGGACCAGTTTGTGGAAGACAGTTTTTTTCTACAGATAGGGTGGGAGATGGTTTCAGGATGATTCAAATGTATTATATTTGTTGTGTACTTTGTTGTTCAGTCTCTAAGTCCTGTCCAACCCTTTGCGACCCCATGTACTGCAGTATTCAAGGCTTCCCTGTCCTTCACCACCTCCCAGAGTTTCCTCAAACTCATGTCCATTAAGTCAGTGATGCCATCCAGCCATCTCATCCTTTGTCGTCCCCTTCTCCTCTGCTTTAAATCTTTCCCAGCATCAGGGTCTCTTCCAATAAGTCGGCTCTTCCCATCAGGAGGAGCTCCATCTCAAATCATCAGGCATTAGATCTGGGAAGTTGGGGACCCCTGCCCTAAAAAATTGTCTTCCAAAGAAGAACCCCTGGCAGAAGACGCCTGGAGGCTGATCTTCCCAGGCAGATACTTCCTGAGTATCTTTAGTCAAACTTTAGTTAAAGTGGCTTCTGTTGCTAAAAGGGTTGACTTCAGGGAAAGAAGTGGGGCCTGAAAATTAAGCGTGGGTTAAGTCAGCTGTGCTTAGGGGCCCTGACCCAGTCCCAGAAAGGACTCCAAAGTCTCTCGAGGCTTTCTTTTCAGCTCTGCTTGTCTAGTCCCAGCTTCAGAACAGGGATCCTGGTGGCAGGATCCTGCCAGCAGTGGGGTTTCTGACCCTCAGATGTGCCTGGTCTCAGGCGTGCTCCTGTTTTGATCCCCAGTGGGTGAGGGTCCGTTAGTCATAAAGACAGATTCCTGCGGGTTGGGGTGGGTAAGGAACACATCTTCAGTTTCCATGAAGATAAGAGGGAAGTCCTGAGCCCCAGAGAAGTGAACTTCAGTGCAGGGGTCACACCTGCCAGGGGTGAAGAGATCTGGAGAAGGGGGAAAAATTAGAAACAGACATTTGCACAACACTGTGGTTGTTGTAATTAGGATACTTGGAGCAATCCCTAAGGCCCCTCAATAGGTTGCATGTGTGAGATCTTCATACCAGGCGATCTGGACAGCAGGGGTTCAGTGCAAACCGAAGATCAGACTGTAAGCAGGAGTGCTGGTGGTGACAGGTGGGGGCGGGCTTGTTTTTCAGGCAGTTGGCCCAGAAACAAATATACAAGCAACTCCTGCAGCTCAACTCCAGAAAAATAAATGACCCAGTCAAAAAATGGGCCAAGGAACTAAATAGACATTTCTCCAAAGAAGACATACAGATGGCTAACAAACACATTAAAAGATGCTCAACATCACTCATTATCAGAGAAATGCAAATCAAAACCACATTGAGGTACCATTTCATGCCAGTCAGAATGGCTGCAATCCAAAAGTCTACAAGCAATAAATTCTGGAGAGGGTGCGGAGAAAAGGGAACCCTCTTACACTGTTGGTGGGAATGCAAGCTAGTACAGCCACTATGGAGAACAGTGTGGAGATTCCTTCAAAAACTGGTAATAGAACTGCCTTATGACCCAGCAATCCCACTACTGGGCATACACACCGAAGAAACCAGAATGGAAAGAGACACGTGTACCCCAATGTTCATTGCAGCACTGTTTATAATAGCCAGGACATGGAAGCAACCTAGATATCCATCAGCAGATGAATGGATAAGAAAGCTGTGGTACATATACACAATGGAGTATTTACTTAGCCATTAAAAAGAATACATTTGAATCAGTTCTAATGAGGTGGATGAAACTGGAGCCTATTACACAGAGTGAAGTAGGCTAGAAAGAAAAACACCAATACAGTATACTAACGCATATATATGGAATTTAGAAAGATGGTAACGATAACCCTGTTTGCGAGACAGCAAAAGAGACACAGATGTATAGAACAGTCTTTTGGACTCTGTAGGAGAGGGAGAGGGTGGGATAATTTGGGAGAATGGCATTGAAACATGTGTAATATCATATGTGAAACAAATCACCAGTCCAGGTTCGATGCATGATACTGGATGCTTGGGGCTGGTGCATTGGGACGACCCAGAGGGATGGTACGGGGAGGGTGAAGGGAGGGGGGTTTGGGATGGGGAACATGTGTATACCTGTGGCGGATTCATGTTGATGTATGGCAAAACCAATACAATATTGTAAAGTAATAAACCTCCAAAATAAAATAAATAAATTTATATTAAAAAAAATAAAAAGACCATCTTCAGCCCCTTATGTACTGAGTGGAGCTCTGGGTCAGCCCGACTCTACAATTGAAGTAGATCCAACAATGAACCTTTTCTCCCCCAAGATCCAGGATGTGACCTTGCTGAGAAATTGGTGTTTGGAAGACAGACTCATCAGTGGCTTTCCAAGTCCAGAAGTCAATTTCAAAGTCAGGGAGGGAGTGCTGAACCACTGGGCTTCTCGGGAGATGATGGAGATTCTTGGGGCAAAAAGACAACCGAGGGGGAACGATTTCTACACCGAGTGTGTCATATGGATGCACTCTGCGTGGCCAGCCTGCTCCATGGACAGTGATGAGTAAGAGTCAAAGTCAGTCTTCTCTCCTTCAGGCAGATCGGGAACTAGTTCTAGGTGACCACGAGGTTCTGGTCATGTAAGGAAACCTCCTATTTCATTCATCTGCCTGAAAACACTGCCTCCTTAGTCACCCACCTGAGGAGATTGGTTAATGAGTCTGGTGCCTCCTTGAGAAAAATATGGAGACTGATAAACTCGGGAGTAGAAATCTGGCTTCAGGTATTCTCAGGGCAAAGGAGGTGCAGTGACCTCTGGGGGAGAATCACCTGCAGAACTTCCACCAGGATGCAAACCTGACTCGCGAGCTAGTCAAGACCTAGAAGGAGGCTCCTTAGAAGCATTGATGCAGAAATAATTTAAATTTCTCTCCTACACATTTTAAAGAATTACTGATTAGTCTCAATGCTATACCCTGAGTACTTCTTAAGATTAATTTTTTTGGAGTGTAGCTGCTTTACAATTAGTTTCTCCTATACATCAAAGTGAATCAGATATATGTATACATATTGTTGTTGTTTAGTTGTTAAGTCATGTCCGACTCTTTGTGACCCTATGGACTGCAGCCTCCCAAGGCTCCTCTGTCCATGGGAGTTCCTAGGCAAGAATACTGGAGTGGGTTGTCGTTTCCTTCTCCAGGGGATCTTCCAGACCCAGGGATCAAACCTCTGTCTCCTGCATTGGCAGGCAGATTCTTTACTGCTGAGCCACCAGAGAAGCCCATGTATACATATAGCCCCTCTTTTTGGACTTCTTTCCCATTTAGGTCACCACAGAGCACTGAGTCGAGTTTGCTGCATTATACAGTAGGTTATCATTGGTTTCTGATACAGAAGGTTTGGTACATGTACACAATGAAGTATTACTCAGCCATAAAAAAGGAATGAAATTGGGTTATTCACAGAGACGTGGATGGACCTAGAGACTGTCATACCAAGTGAAATAAGTCAGAAAGAGAAAAGCAAATATCATATATTTACATATATAAAATATAGAAAAATGGTGCAGATGATCTTATTTACCCTGAATCTTGTTATCAGCTTGGCTTTTGCTGCACCATCAGGTGAGTGGATGCTCCCCTGGCTTTTTCATCCAGAGGTTCTGAACCATCAGGACACTTGCCTCCCCCCACCAAGTGGCTGTTTGACAACATCTGCAGAAACAGTTTTGGTTGTCAGAGCTGCAACCAAAGGAGGATGCTTGTGGCATCTAGTTGAGAGTGAACAGGGATGCTACTAAACAGCAGTACCAGCATGCAGAAACCACACCCTAACTGGGGTTTCCACATTTAGTACCTAAAAATAATGGGTGCCCAGTTAAATTTGATTCTCATATTTTAGTATATCTAGGGGTGTGTGTGTGTGTGTGTGTGTGTGTGTGTATGTGTGCATATGTTAGTTGCTCAGTTGTGTCCAACTCTTTGTGACCCCGTGGACTGTAACCCATCAGGCTTCTCCATCCATGGAATTCTCCAGGCAAGAATACTAGAGTGGGTTGCCATGCCCTTGTCCAGGGGATCTTCCCAATCCAGAAATTGAAGTTCAGTCTCCAAAGGCAGATTCATCACCATCTGAGCCACCAGGGAAGCCCTTAGTGTGTGTTATAATTGCACACACACACACATATATAATTGCATGGGACAATTATAGGTTTAATATATCTGAAATATTGAAAAGGGTGAATACTTACACTAAAAAATTATCCATAGTCTATCTGAAATTCAGGTTTCTGCACTTGATCTGGCAACCCTGGCTCTATCTTTTTACAAGAGTGTGTCCAATCTTTTCTACAAATTCCACAAGATAGAACTTCCTTCAGTTTGAGGTGATCATTGTAAAGAAGGCATTATTATGTAATAGCACAAGCTTTGAATAAAGCAAATCTCCAACCCCACTTCTGGTCAGCTGTATAGTCTTTAATTTCTCTAAGCCTCAGTTCCCTCATACACGTTATGGGAATATGTTATGACTATTCCATGAGATCACTGAAAGAAGCAAATAGAATCATGTATGCAAAGTGTCTGATATTCATAAAGGATACTTATCATTGTTAGCATTAATTTTTTCTTTCCCTCAGTAATATCTTGAAGTTCCACTTAAGTTCAGGCTTTATCAAGACAATTCTCCCTTCTGATATACTCAGTGGAATTATGGAAGCATACAGTATTGGACGAGCCCAAAATAAGTTGACTGTTTTTCTTTTTAATGGTTGTTGTAGTAAAACAAACATACACTTGAATTAGCAAATCTTCATTATACATCTCATTGTTAGTTTTTTTTTTACAAACTGAACACACCCAGGTAACTGTCACCCAGATCAAGACATAGTCAGCACCCCAGAAACTTTCTCATGACTTCTCCCCTTCATCACACTGTCAGAGACAATGCCATTTCCATGCCATTCACCACAAATTCGTTTTCTCTTTTAGAACATACTATAAATTGAATTATGTGGTAAGTACTTCTTTGTGTTGGGATTTTCTTTTTGTGTTTATATCTTTTCTCAACATTTATCCATGAAATTTCTCATGCTGTTGCATATAGCAGTTCTTTAATATTTTTCTTTGCTGTATGATATTCCATATAGAAATATCCCAGGATTTATTTATCTCTTCAGTTGCTCCTGGGTATTTGGGTAGTTTTCTGAGCTTTGCCACTGTCAGTGGTATTTCTGTTAATATTTCGTAGTGACTTTTGATAACTATATGAATACATTTCCATTGATGGAAGACTTGTGTTACCATTCATGCTTACATTTAGTGCTAAGTATATCGTCTTACAGGTTTGCATGGAGACTCCCAATTTACCCCCAACTAGCAGTGTCTGGAAGCTCATGGTCCCACATTCTCCCTGCACTTGGTACTGTCCATTTTTATAAATGTCAGCCCTTAGGACAATTCTAATGCTATCACACTGTGGTTTGAATAACATTTTCCTGACAAGAAATGGTGTTGTGTACTGACCACAGTAATATAGGTTTATAAAAGATTCTATCTTGACCCAGGTTTGGAGAGGCAGAAGCTAGTTACATTTAAAAGGTATCAAACAGATCTGTTGGTCGTCAGTCTGTCAGGCTGCCTCCTGGAGCAGAGCCTGGGGGCTGCGAGTGACAGGGGTCCCACTTTTGGGAGCGCTGTGTGTTCATCATAGGAGTAGCAGGGATGGCTCAGGCAGGTGTCTAGGTAGGGGGCCTGGTGAAGGTTACAGGGCCCAGCGTGCTTCCTCATGGGGCCAAACAAGATGCTGAGCCCGCCCATCAGGACAGTCCAGGCCTTAGAGTTTACCTCCATGAGCCAAGTAAGGGCCCAAGCTTTCTCAGGGCAGGTCAGTCCTTTCCTGCAGTTCCCTGCGGTCCTTCCCTGGAATCCTGCCTTGCTGGGTGTGGTTCTGCTTCCAGCCTCACTCCTGCCTCTCCTTTAGTGGAGAAACTGCAAAGTTCCTGGTGAAGGGTGTGAATGCAGAGGAGTAAAAGATTGAGGAAATAACATGATCTCTCACAATAAGCACCCTGGGACTCAGATCAGGGAAAAAGGTAAGAAGAAAATATACTGAAAGCCTCTGTGCCCAAGGAACCAGTTTGAAACAGAGTGTGACTGTGATAATAATGTTTGAATTTAACAGAGAATTCGAGGAACCACATTGACTGTGCAGAGATGTGTTACAGGTATTTGAAGATGGTGAAAATTGACGTTTGGGTGAGTGGCTCTGAATTACCTAGTATCAGAGAAATGGAGGGGAGGAGACAGAAGAAAAACAGATGCTATCAGGCGGTGGATGTGGGGCTTGAACAAGGAGCAACTGAAGATGATGCTCTGTTTTCCTGATGGGTGCTGGGGTTGCAGGAATGAGCTTAAGAGAAGCAGAAGAAAGAAACATTTTGGAGAGAAAGCTGAGCTTAGTGAGGGGTTCCATCACAGTTGGCTTGCTAAAAATTTCTCATCTGTAACCAAGTTCTTTTCCATGGCAAGGTCTTTGCACAAATGGTTCACTTCCTAGGTAAAATATTCAACCTAACCCATGCTTCTGACTCTGTCCTGCCCTCCCATCAAGTCTCAGTTAAGCATCGCTTCCTTCAGGAGCTGTTTGCATCCATATATGAAACCTCCCAGTTTAATGCAATCCTCTTCTTTAATTTTTTCTTTCTTTTGTCATGATTTTTTCTCCTGATTATTTTTTCTGTTTAGTTGTCATGATTTTTTCCTTTCTTTTGTCATGATTTTTCTCCTGATTATTTCTTTTATTTAGTTGTAACATCCATGATTATGGGCGTTACCTCTATCTGGCTCCTGTCCGTATATTTCCTATGCTGAGCTCATTGTCCCATAGTTGGCACTTACTGAATACATTCTGAATAACTCAATCAATGAAAGAATGAATAAATAATGCTTTTATTATTTGCTAGAAAAAAGAACTCTCAAAGGATGAGCTAAAATCTAATACAAATACTTGTTTGTCAGGCAGGGAGAATTTGGATGAAGGATATATGGATGAAACCAAGACTTTCCTGAGTGTTTCTTTAAATATAGTTTGGACTTTTGAAACATAGAAATATTTTACATGTTAAAAAATAAAAAAATAAAATTTATTTAAAAAGCACATCCTGAAACTGAAAATAAACAGAAACAAATGAACCCATATATTAATATAACCACAAAAATGAAACAATTATTTTAGTATTAAGTAACAATTTTGAATGCACTGATATTATCATAGACCTTTCAGTTGGTTATGCTTTAAGAGTAAAAAAAAAAACTGAAAAGAACTTTATAATTCTATTAACTATATTATGAAAGTAGCAATATTAATACTGTAATTTTAAAACTCTTTTAATAAAACACTCAATCAAAAAAATGGCAGAAGACTTGAGTAGACATTTCTCCAAAGAAGACATACAGATGGCCAAGAGGCATATGAAAATATCCTCATCATTGCTAAATAGTAGAGAAATGCAAATTAAAACTACAATGAGGTACCACTTCATACTCTTCAGAATATTCATCATCAAAAACTCTATTATTATAAGTGCTGGAGACAGTGTGGAGAAAGGGGGACACACCTACGTGGCTAGTGAGGGTGAAAAGAGCCACTAGGGAGAGCAGTGTGGAGGTTCCTTAAAAAACCAAAAAGAGAACTATTATATGACACAGCAGTCCCAATCCTGGGCATATACCTGGAGAGAAGTTTAATTCAAGAAGATACACTCACCCCAGTGTTCACTGTAACAAACAAACATATCATCACTAGGGGTCAAGAGTGGGAAGGGATAAATTAGGAGCTGGATATTAACATATACACACTACTATATATAAAATAGATAGCCAACAAAGTTCTCTGTATAGCACAGAGAACTACACTCAATATTTTGTAATAACCTATAAGGGAAAAGAATTTGCAAAAGAATATAAATATATAAAACTGGCAGCAAGCTGCTGCCATTATGGGTGAACCAGCTTTCAAGGCAATGTCTGTAACAAGTGATCTGATTGGTGGAAGCAGTCATATGCTTTCACTCTAGCTGCAAGGGAGACGGGAAAGGCTGCATCTGGCTTCCGTTGTAAATGGTGGGAACTTAGAGCAGGTAAATTCCCCAAACACAGGAAGGTGCTGGGCAGTCAAAAAGAGAGAAGAGTATTCTCTAGAGGTGACTTACCGAGCAAACCCCCATCCTATTCCCTGACTCCTCCCGTTCAGCATCTCCAGGTATTAGCAGCCCCAGAACCATCTTACTGAGTGAAGTGTGCTTCAGGTGTAATAAGGCATGGGTATAAAAAAAAAAAAAAAAAAAACTGAATATATATAAAAAACTGAAAAAATATATGTATAAAAATATATGTAAAAAATTGAATATATATATGTGCTGCTGCTGCTCCTAAGTTGCTTCAGTCATGTCCAACTCTGTGTGACCCCATAGACGGCGGCCCACCAGGCTCCCCCGTCCCTGGGATTCTCCAGGCAAGAACGCTGGAGTGGGTTGCCATTTCCTTCTCCAATGCATGAAAGTGAAAAGTGAAAGTGAAGTCGCTCAGTTGTGTCCAACTCTTCACGACCCCATGGACTACAGCCTACCAGGCTCCTCCGTCCATGGGATTCTCCAGGCAAGAGTACTGGAGTGGAGTGCCATTGCCTTCTCCAATATTTGTGGAGGTTCTGTTTTTGCACTGAAAAATTCTCTTCATCAACAACCATCATAGTTTAGCAACTGTTGAAATTTCTGTCTTAATTGAATTTTTTTCCAGAGTGTTGAAAAATGGTGATTTTTCTAATTCTCTCATTCTTTCTTCATTTATGAGTTAGAATTATTCTTTAAAACATGACATGAGCTTACCTTCATCGAAAGAGTCATCTTTAAAATAGAATTTGAACTATGGTGTATTTACAATGTGTTAGTTTCAGGTATGCAGCAAAGTGATTCAATGCTATATATATTTGTGTGTGTATGTGTATATATATATATATATATATATATATTTAGAAAAATCCCAATTTTCCAACACTCTGGAAAAAAAATTAACTAAGACAGAAATTTCAATGGTTGCTAAACTATGGTGGTTGCTGATGAAGAGAATTTTTCAGTGCAAAAACAAACAGAACCTCCACAAATAACTTGCTCATTGCAAAGGGGAACATGTGACTTTCGTTGAAGATCTGAGCATGGCTGGTAGTGTGGTGTCCTGACTAACCCGTGCCCACTGATGTGGTTTAGTAGAAAGGGTACAGCATCACTTGGGAATCTCTTAAGCCAAATGTTTAAAGTGAATCCAATCAAATCTTCAGGCCCAGCTTTCATTTAGGAAATAAAGGGATAGGGCAAGATTCTCCAATCTTGGCTATGCACTGCAAACACCCTACAAAGTGAGACCATACTAATGCCTGGATTTTATCCCTAGAGATTCTGTAGAACTGAAGAAATGGGAATATGAATGGATATTAGAAAATTATTCTTTAATTAGTTGTGATGATGATATCCTGATTCTATACAAATGGAAGTCTTGGAAAAAGTATTGAGAGTAATAGCAGCTATTAAATTCATATTTGATATTGATTTGATATAATCATTTAAAACAATGTTTGAAAACATTACATTTAATTAAGAAATAATTAAAGGCTTTCCTTAACTCCCCAGAGTGCTCAGTTTCTGTTAGTGTTCAAGTTTCCGTAATACTTATCACTCTTTGTGATGATGTGATTAATTTTCTTGTTTCCATGTTCTGTGTTTGTGTGTCTAGAGGCTGCACTTGCCTCTGTCTGTATAAACAGTAAGCCGTAGCCAACGCCAGGGCCCTGGATGACTTGCAGAGATCAGCGCCCACCATCCAGATCTTACATCTGCAGGGGTGCTGGTTTCCATACCATCCATGTGCGCCTGAGTGTGCACAGGCAGAAGGCATGCAGATCTTGGCAATGACTCAAACAGGTGGTGAGGACCACAGTGGTTTGCTGCAGATGTGGCTTGTTGAGTCAGCAAATGAACAAGTGTCTGGGGCCTGGTGTCCTGCTCCTGATTCTGTGAAGGTTTTCTCTCTATACCTGTTAAAAAGACCAGTAGTGTTTCCTCTTATCTCAATATTAATATATTTTACTTATATATTATATATATATATTTATATTATGTGGTGGTGGTTTAGTCACTAAGTTGTGTCAGACTCTTGCAACCTCATATGGTGAATATTATTATATTTGTTTTATTTTTATAAATTACACTTGATTGTGATAATCAGTTTGGGCCACTGTAATAGATAGGGAGTCTTATACAACATGATTTGTTTCTCCGTTTGGAGGCCGGGAAGCCTTGATCAAGGAACAGCAGGTCCAGGGTGTGGTGAGGCCTCTCCTGATTTGCAGATGGTATCTTCTCACTGTGTCCTCACATGGTGGAGGCGAAACTCCCAAGTCTCTTCTCGTAAGGGCACTAATCCTTAAACCTGAGGGCTCCACCCACAGGACCTAAGTACCACCCAGAGGTCCCACCTCCTCATATATCCAATTGCAGCTTAGGATTTCAACATGTAAAGTTTGGGAGGATACAAACATTCAACCTGTAGACTATAAAATATAATTTATGCATATTATTTTTGTTTTCTTCCTTCTTTTACTCTCTTATCACCTAATGATTCACTTCAGATCAGTTCAGTTCAGTCGCTCAGTCGTGCCTGACTCTTTGAGACCCCATGAACCGCAGCACACCAGGCCTCCCTGTCTATCACCAATTCCCAGAGTTTACTCAAACTCATGTCCATTGAATCAGTAATGCCATCCAACCATCTCATCCTCTGTTGTCCCCTTCTCCTCCCACCTTCAATCTTTCCCAGCATCAGGGTCTTTTCAAATGAGTCAGTTCTTTGCATCAGGTGGCCAAAGTATTAGAGTTTTAGCTTCAGCCTCAGTCCTTCTGGTGAATATTCAGGACTGATCTCCTTTAGGATGGACTGGTTGGATATCCTCACAATCCAAGGGACTCTCAAGAGTTTTCTCCAATGCCACAGTTCAAAAGCATCATTCTTTGGCCCTCAACTTTCTCTGTAGTCCAACTCTCACATCCATACATGACTACTGGAAAAACCATAGCCCTGACTAGACGGACCTTTGTTGGCAAAGTAATGTTTCTGTTTTTTTTAATATTCTGTCTAGGTTGGTCATAACTTTTCTTCCAAGGAGCAATCATCTTTTAATTTCATGGCTGCAGTCACCATCTGCAGTGATTTTGGAGCCCCCAAAATAAAGTCTCTCACTGTTTTCCCATCTATTTGCCATGAAGTGATGGGACCAGGTGCCATGATCTTAGTTTTCTGAATGTTGAGCTTTAAGCCAACTTTTTCACTCTCCTCTTTCACTTTCATCAAGAGACTCTTTAGTTCTTTGCTTTCTGCCACAAGGGTGGTGTCATTTGCATTATTGGTATTTCTCCTGGCAGTCTTGATCCCAGCTTGTGCTTCATCCATTCCATCATTTCTCATGATGTTCTCTGCATATAAGTTAAATAAGCAGGGTGACAATACACGGCCTTGATGTACTTCTTTCCCAATTTGGAACCAGTCTGTTGTTCCATGTCCAGTTCTAACTTGCTTCTTGACCTGCATAGAGATTTCTCAGAAGGCAGGTCAGGTGGTCTGGTATTCCCAACTCTTTAAGAATTTTCTAGAAGTTCACAGTTCATGTACTGTTGAAGCCTGGTTTGGAGAATTTTGAGCATTACTTTGCTAGTGTGTGAGATGTGTGCAATTGTGCAGTAGTAGGAACATTCTTTGGCGTTACCTTTCTTTGGGATTGGAATGAAAACTGACTTTTCTAGTCCTGTGGCCACTGTTGAGTTTTCCAAATTTGCTGAAATATTGAGTGCAGCACTTTCACAGGATCATCTTTAAGGATTTGAAATAGCTAAACTGGAATTCCATAACCTCCACTAGCTTTGATCGTAGTGATGCTTCCTAAGGCCCACTTGACTTCACATTCCAGGATGTCTGGCTCTAGGTGAGTGATCACACCATTGTGATTATCTGGGTAGTGAAGATCTATTTTGTACAGTTCTTCTGTGTATTATTTCCACTTCTTAATATCTTTTGCTTCTGCACCTAATAGTAAGATCTGCTCATTATAGTTAACTTTACATCTTGGTGTGTAAGTTGCGGACTGTCACAAGAGATGAGTGTGTGTCACTCGAGGACTTTGTGTCCTTTCTGGGGGAGGGGTAACTTTAGGCTGTACATGGGGTGGTTGTGTCATGTCAGGCAGCAGCATGATTCTATCACTGAGTGTGTGTAGGGAACAGAGTTAGGAGAGGTGGATGAGTGCTCACTTGACAAAGCAAAGCCTGGTGTGGTGTCAGCTTGCTAGACTCAAGCGTATCCCCTAGAATCCCCTTTTCTGGTTTGTCTATCAGGAGGATGCAGGAGAGAGTCCTTGTGAAAGTTGTAGGATGGGAGGGAGCAGCAGCTGTTTTGAGGTTTACACACACCTTCAGCCAAGTCATTCAGTCAAATATGAACCTAAGCACTTGTGTGAGGGAGTTGAGTGGATGTAATCAAAGTCCCTAATCCCAGCTGATTCTGAATTAGGGTGGTTATATTGGTTGGACTTGACTCAATTAATCAGAAGGCTTTACAAGTGGATTTAGACCCTCTCTAGGGAGAGAAAAGGACTCTTGGCCCCTTCCATGGATGACTGTGTCTTGTGGCCTTGGGGTTCCACCCCCTTGGGTTCTTCTATTTGTAACTATCCAACTTATAGGCACTGAAATCCATGGCCAGCCCCACAATTTCACAATTGCATAAATCCGTTTCTAGTAATAAACCCACATACAAGTATGTGTGTGATGTGTCTGCATGTGCATGTGTATATGTGTGTGTGTGCATGTGTGCTAAGTCCCTTTAGGCATGTCAGACTCTTTGTGACCCTTTGGACTATAACCCACCATGCTCCTCTGTCCATAGGATTCTCTAGGCAAGAACACTGGAGAGGGTTGCCGTGGCATCCTCCAGGGAATCTTCCCAATCCAGAGATTAAATCAGTGTCTCTTACATCTCCTGCATTGGCAGGCAAGTTCTTTACCACTAGTGCCACCTGGAAAGCCGTATGTGTATATACATGTTTGTATCTATGTATGCATGTGAGAGTACATACATGTATGTATATGAGTCCATTGGCACTGGGCCCGTTTAACAGAGGTTTGGGTCAGAAACCCATTCATATTCTGACCCCCTTGTGCCCTCATTCAAACCAGTGGTGGATGGGATAATTTTGGACCCCAGGTATTAGGATTAACTGACTCACTCTCTCAAAATCCTCCAAAAGGCCTGGTATTTTTACCCTCCAAGCACTGCTGCCCTGGGACACAGTTGCAGGCCACCTTGGGAAAAATGTAGAGGAAAGTTTACATGTTATATTTATTACAGTGTTGCAAGGACATTCCTCAAGGACCTCTGGCCTCTTCTTCAATCAAGGCGTCTTGGTTTGTAAACTGACTTAGATTTGGGGATGATGACTGGGTGAATCTGAGCCATTTCCTTTATTTTCTTGGGTAACCTCTAAGATTGGATGCTCTAACATCCTGTCTTTAAAAAAGTGCCATGGAAAAATATCATAAGATACCACTTATACATGGAATCTAAAAAAATGATACAAATGAATCTATTTACAAAATAGAAATAGAGTCACAGATGTAGAAAATAAAATATGGTTACTAAAGGGGAAAAGAATTTGGGGAGGGATGCATTGGGAGATTGGGATTGCCATATACACACTTATATGTACAAACTGGATAGCTAATAAGGATCTACTATGTAGCACAGGGAGGGTCTCCCTAACGTGGTGCAGTGGTAAAGAATCGCCTGTCAATGCAGGAGATGCAGGTTCAGTCCCTGGGTGGAGAAGATCCTTTGGAGTAGGAAAAGGCAACCAGCTCCATTATTCTTGTCTGGAAAATTCCATAGACAGAGGATCCTGGTGGGCTACAGTCCATGGGGTTATAAAGAGTCAGAAATGACTGAGCATGCACACAGGTATAAAAGAGGGAACTCTACTCAAGACAGAGGGGCCATCTGTATAATGTATAGCTGAATCACTTTGCTGTAATACCTGAAATTAACACAACATTGTAAAATAACTATACTCTAATGAAAATTAATTTTTTAAAAGTATCATAGAATTGTCATTTTGGTGACAGAGTTCAGAGTCAGTGTTTATTTTTCAAAGGCAGGATTTCAAGTGACCTGGGTATTGTCAACTGAGAATAGGAAAAAAAAAAAAAAAACCCAAAGCCAAATCATTCCACTGACAGGGTGGTCTCACAGAGGACACTCCTGTTTTCATGTGACAACATAAAAATCTTCTGTGTGGCTTTCAGACCTTTCATCCTCCTACTAAAGAATCAGGAGCCCTGTCTTACTTTGTGATTCTCAGAGCTGTCACCTCCCCTGCTTCTTACTGAAAATCCTAATCTCAAATTTTTAATCTGGCAAACTCTTCCTCCTTTTAAGTGGATGCCTATAGTGTTGGCATCTGTGAACCATCCCTACGTTTCCCTTCTCTGGGCTCCAAGAAATGCTTTGCTTTTATTTCAAAAACAAATTGAAATAAAAATCTGTGGTGTGGTCTCCCTGGATGAGGATAGGGACTCTACTGCATTGATTTTGGCTTAAATGACTAACAATGGCCATATTAGTGTTTACCCCACATTTATGTGTGTAAGAGGCAAGTTCAAGGCATTTCCTCCTGTCCAGTAAAACACACGCTTTCAATAACAGAGAGAACATTAAAGATTGGACATTTATTACTTTCAATTAATTGTAATTATTATTATTCATTTAATGTATTTGTTAGGATGTTTGTATGTTTTTAATGAAAAATGGAATATTTCCTGCCGTATCAATAAGCAAAGACGTCACAGTCATCAGCAATTGCAGCCACCTCAATGGTGAGCCCTGAGAGAACTCAGGAAGGAAAGAATACCTTCCATCTAGCAGCCGTCAGATATAGCCACTGCCTGAGGTGAGCGCTAAGGAAACTCAGGATGTGAAAACATAGGAAATTGGCCCCAGTGAGCCCAGACTCCTACATCTTCCCATACATAGAAAAGCACTAAATTCCTTAACTTGGGATAGCTGGTTTTCTTTAATTAATAATAATCTGAAATTCAAGAGCAGTTACTTATAGTACAAAATGAAGAGACACTTTTGAGACAACAGGACATAGGGATGGGCAGTTACTTTTGTAACTCTTTTTCTCCAATATTCCCAAGAAAATGGAAAGTCTTTCCAATTCTGCTCTGAAAGAAATATTGCTGACTTAAATCATCACCCATGACAGAGGACAGAAATCACACTTTTCAAGGTTTCTCATAGTAGCGTTTAATGGTGTGGCAAAGTGCCTGAAACCCCCTTTCCAAGATCTCCTTCTCAAACTGGTGCCTCAGATCAGACGCATGTGTGTATGTGCAGGTACACACACACACACACACACACGCACACACACACACACACGCACACACACACACACACCTGTTTTGAAATCCAGCTGTATTTGTGATCATTTCAGCAGTGCTTTCTGGCACAGCTGTAGAGCACTTCTCTGATGGCTTATAACTAGAGAAGACTCGGCACTGGAAAGGCAAAATCAAGTGGAAAAACTTGCTACAGAAACAATGAATAGGCATCAACAACAGTGCATCTCATGGAAGCGACTGGTGTGGGACCTGTCCAAGGCCCCATCTCTGTGGACCTCGAGTTTAGATCCAGGCTTAAGAAAGGCATTTCACAAAACCTTTCTTCAACAAATAAGTTTTGCTAATGTGGAGAGGAAGACCCAGGGAATGAAATTCCTAATGTCACATGCATGTGAGACTGCAGAGAAGCAATGGATCAGATCTCACCTTATGTATTATGTTCGGAGAAGGCAATGGCACCCCACTCCAGTACTCTTGCCTGGAAAATCCCATGGATGGAGGAGCCTGGTGGGCTGCAGTCCATGGGGTCGCTAGAAGTCGGACACGACTGAGCAACTTCACTTTCTCTTTTCACTTTCATGCATTGGAGAAGGAAATGGCAACCCACTCCAGTGTTCTTGCCTGGAGAATCCCAGGGACGGGGGAGCCTGGTGTGCTGCCATCTCTGGGGTCACACAGAGTCGGACACGACTGAAGTGACTTAGATAGCATATCATATTATGTTCTATCTAACGCACCATGGCCACTATTGTCTTACAGTATGGATTCATTACAGTTTAAAAAATAATGTATAATGCTCTATTGTGCAACAGGAACTAATATAACGTTGTAAGTCAATTATACTTAAAAACAAACATAGTAAAAGAGATCCAACTTCTGGTTTCCAGAGACAGGAGGTATGGGGAGGGGACTGGAGGAAGGGTGTTGAAAGTTATGAATTTCTAGTTGTAAGATAAGTAAGTTCTAGGATGTGAATATACAACAAGATGAATATAATTAACAGCATTGTGTGTTATATATGAGAGTTGTTAAGGTAGTAAATTTTAAGAATTCTCATCACAAGAAATATTTTTCTAGCTCTTTAATTTTGTATCTATATGAGAGCATTGTAAACTTACTGTGGTCATTATTTTGTGATGTATGTAAGTCAAATCGTGATGCTGTACACCTTATACTTTTATAGTGTGTTAGTAACTCAGTTGTGTCTGACTCTTTGCGACCCCATGGACTGTAGCCCACCAGGCTTCCCTGTTTATGGAATTCTCCAGGCAATAATATTGCAGTGGGTTACCATTTTCTTCTCCAGGGTATCTTCCTGACCCAAGGGTCAAACCTGGGTCTCCTGCATTGCAGCAAATTCTTTACCGTCTGACCCAAAAGGGAAGCCCCAGTTGACAGTGCTGCATGTCAATTATATAAGTCTCAATAAAACCAGAAGGAAAATGAAAAAGAAACATAAATTCAGAAGAAATTAAAGAAGCACTGCCTTGGAGAATGCAAGTAGGAAAGGTTCCATCAGAAAAATCAGCTGGCAGAGACTGGAGCCCAATGGTTGGACTTAAAAGGAGCAGCTGGTCCTAGAGTTTAGCTGATTGCAATCACAGAGGAATGCCAGCCCAGATTTACTAGACCTTCTGGTTTTCAGAGAGAAGTTGGAAATCCAGATTTTTAAAATGAACAATTTCCCAATTATTAAATTTGGCAATTCATTCAGCATTCTTGGAACCTTGGGTTAGGCCACATAGGTATGACCAAAAAGTTTATGGTTTTATGATGCTGCACATGGTGAAATTAAGTGGGTGTGAAAAACATGATAGCTTAGAAGAAAGACAGTTTGTTGGAAGTTCAAAGAGTTGATCTCAAGGCTCATGAATGTTGAATCTTCTGTTCTCTTTAGCACAGTGGACATTCAATGACTGGGACTTGGTGATGGATGAGGTACCAGTGCTAGCAACCCAAGGCAAAACACTGTGGAATTTCATCCAATATTTTTGCTTTTCTTCTCTCCTGCCCTGATAACTGAGATGGGAGAAAAAAGTTAACTTCTGTATTACTTAGCTTAATATTTAGCACTTTTGGGGATTTCCTCAGGCTAAACACATATCAACAGAAATATGAAGACATTATTGGCTGGAATAATGACTCCTTGCTGTTGTTCACTCAGTCATGTCCGACTCTGCAACTTTGTGAACTACAGCACACCAGGTTTCCCTGTCCTTCACTATTGCTCAGAGTTTGCTTAAACTCATGTCCATTGAGTCAGTGGTGCCATCCATCCTCTGTTGCCCCCTTCTCCTCCTGCCTCCAATCTTTCCCAGCATCAGGGTCTTTTCCAGTGAATTGGCTCTTTGCATCAGGTGGCCAAAGTATTGGATCTTCAGCATCAGCACCAGTTGTGAGAAGTCAGAAGGCTGACAGTTCTGGAATTCCCATTCTGTTGTTTCTGAGCGGGTACATGCTGTTAACCATGTTGAAGCATTAGGAGATGAGGCAACTTCCTGACTCTCCCCATAGAATGTGTCAGGTCAGGGTCACCTACACTCAGTCATGATCTGTGATCTGAGTATCCTTGACTCTTCCAGCTCTGCAGTCCTCACACTATGGGAGGAAGACTACATTAATCAGCCAGCATGCAAAGTAGGCAAATGAGCCACCTTGGATATAGTTTCAGCTCCTACTCCACAGCTGCTTTCAGAATCCCTAATAATAATAAGATGGACTAAAGAAATTACAATACAGTAATATCAGTTGAATCGATAAAGTATAAAACACAGAGAGAAATTTTTGTGTAGTTATTTTCAGCAGAAACGGACCTGTTGGTACAAGTGGGCACTAGGCAGACAGAAAGGTCTGAAGGATGCAGAAAATTCAGCATGAAACTCTTATATTTGTGAAAAAAAGTAATGTGAAACGCCCGTTAGTGAAGTCGCCCAGTCATGTCTGACTCTTTGTAACTCCGTGGACTGTAGCCTACCATGCTCCTCTGTCCATGGGATTTTCCAGGTAAAAGTACTGGAGTGGATTGCCATTTCCTTCTCCAGGGGATCTTCCCAACCCAGGGATCAAACCTGGGTGTCCCACACTGTAGGAAGACTCTACCATCTCAACCACCAGGGAAATGCCCTATTAATGGAGTATGGACCAAGTTGGTTATTCTGGGTTTGCCTGAAGGGGTTTGTGGCATTTATTTTAGTGTAAAAAATTCCTGAAGAGCAAAGAATATCCTGTTATCATTATTTTTAAATCTCCAATGGTGCCCCCACCTCACCCTGCTCCTAAAACTACATGACTGCAAGACTACCTGTGCATGCAGCCTGGGTGATGGACAAAAAGGACTGTGGGATAAAACATGTAAACATCAGACATGCATAAGATGTGTGAAATGGATGTGCTTGATGAATAAATTTCAACAAGGATGAATGAATGTCTTCACAGCATCAGTGACATGATCAAGCAGTTTCTTTCCCTTTAGCTATTGATTTACTATGTTAATAGACTTCTTAATTAAAAAATGCCAGGGAATTGCAGAGTTAGTCCTTGGGTGGTTATCATATGCAACCTGTCAAATTTGCTTTGAGGATGTTGTCCACACTCTACTCCCATGGGCTCCATCTGCAGGTTCTTTTGCTACTCCTCCGGGTTCTGGACACCCACACCTGCAAGGTGTTCTGGAGTCCTGCCCTTGGGCTACTGGAACCTCCTGGATCCACTTTGCAGATGCACAGAAAGCAGAGTGCCTGTGATTTTATACTCCCTGGAGCAGCCCGCAGACTTCCCAGGTGGTGCTGGTGGTAAAGAGCCCACCTGCCAGTGTAGGAGACATAAGAGACTTGGGTTCAGTCCCTGGGTCTGGAAGATCCCCTGGAGGAGGGCAAGGCAATCTACTCCAGTATTCTTGCCTGGAGAATCCCATAGACAGAGGAACCTGCTGGGCTACAGTCCATAGGGTTGCAAAGAGTCGGACATGACTAAAGTGACTTAACACACACATGCAGCATGGAACAGTCCATGGTCAGAGCCTAAGGAGAACGAAAACCCAGCTCCTACTTGCCTGGAGCTAGGATGCATCCCTGGGATGCCTATAGCCCTGGAGTCTCCCTCGAGGATGTGGCTGAAGCTGCTGTGCCTGGGACTGTCTGACCTGAGGCCTCTCTCTCTTCCCTCCTCCCTTCATCCTTCTCTCCTCTCTTGTCTGCTTTCCTTGATGAGTTTCCTAAATAAATCACTGGTGTTGAATCTCTGTCCTACTGTTTGCTTCTGGACAGCCGGCCTGAAATAAGTGCACTAGATCAGGTGTCCCCAACCTCCACGGTTTATTGCCTGATGATCTGAGCTGGAGCTTATATAATAATAATAGAAAGTACACAATAAATGCAATGTTCTTGAATTATCCTGAAACCACCCGACCACCTCAGTCTGTAGAGAAATTATCTTCCAAGAAACTGGTCCCTGGTGCCAAAGAGTTTGGGGACTGCTGAGCTAGAGGATTGGATTTGTTGTTAAGCTTTGATTTTAGCCTATGTATGAATTTTCTGTTGCTCCTGTAACAAAAAACACCACAAATGTAGTGGACTAATGAAGTACAAATTTGGGGGTGAATAAGACGGTGGAGAAGAAGGTGGACGTGGAGTATATCTGTCTCCATGGATTCATCAGGAATACACCTCAGACACAGAAGTGCATGCAGAACACCAGCTGAGAGCAGACAGGAGGACCTGACCAGCAGAAAAGAACGTATTGAACCATGCAAAACTCAGTAGGATGAAGGAACTAGGGGGAAAACAGGAGTGTTAGAAGGACTGGCCCTGCTCTCAGCGGGTGGAGGAACTGAAGCAGGGGTCTGATCCCCACACTGGGGCAATTGTCTGAATCAGAGGAGAAACATTTAAGGCTGAGAGAGAAACAGCTGATCTGTGGCAGCCTAAATGGAATGAGAATCAGACAGTCCTTGCCACAGCCATAAATACCTCAGACAGGGACGTGGGTCCCCTGGAGAGCACAGCCTCTGGGACCTGGAGTTTAGGGATTGTGGAGCAATCCCTGGGCGAGGGCTGCTGTTGACTGTGGAGAGATGGATCTGTGGGATGTGAGGGAAGAGATTGTTGTGGGAAATAACTATGAAGGAAATCCAGGCAGCCATGGAAACAAGGTAATACTGCTGAGTCACACGTAGTGGGGTGGAAGCATCACCATAGCCTCTCTCTCCCCACACGCCAGAATCGGCAGCTGAACAATAGAGACGCTGGCTCATCAAATGCCTGACGCACTGAACTACAGAGTAGGACCCACCCAGGCTGCTCCTTTAAGTGACTGATGCACCGAACTGCAGATTAGGACCCCAGCCAGGGTACCCTTTTAAGTGCCTGATGCGTCGCTCTATAGAGAAGGACTCCTGCCAGGGGGGCCCCTCTGTGTGCTTGATGTGCTGAACAGAAAAGGACCCCAGGCAAGGGAGCCGTCTAAGTGTCTGAATGGGCAGAGTGATGGAGAAAGACTGGCCAAAGAGACCTTCTGATCGCCAGCTACAAGGGGCTCAAAAAAAGACTCTGAGGGCCATAACTCCTGTGGTGGAGGCAGTCCGTGTCCCTGCACACTTGGTGCCACCAGGGTCCCCAAAAGCCAAGCAGCTGTGCCACTTTCATGTTTAACCTTCACTGGGGCAGATCTGTCACAGGCAAAAAAAGTCTAACTTTTATGCATGCAGGGTTGCATTGGTAGTGTCCGACTCTTTGTGCCATCCCTGTGGACTGTGGCCTGCCAGGCTTCTCTGTCACGGGGGTTCTCCAGGCAAGAATACTGGAGCATAGTGGCCAAGACTGGTTGCCACACCCTTCTAGATCACTGTATCTCCTGCTGCCCTAGCCGCCAACTCCCCTGAGTACCTGGTGCTGCCAGAACCCCTGCAACCCAAGCAACTGCACCACTCCCACACCTGGCCCTCACATGAGCAGACCCAAGTCCTCCAGGGCAGCCCCAAGAGCAAAGCCCAGTGGACAACCCACATGCAGAGGTGGAAATAAAACCACAATTGAAACCCAGGTTCAGTGTGGCTAAGGAAGAAGACCCAAAACGTTCCCACTAGCTGTACAAGCTCCAGATTAAATCCACACGATCAACTAGGCAGACTCGGTGTCTATGGAATATATAAAAGGCCATTGAAAACTCCCATAAAAGGAAACACACTAGTTCTGATAGCTGTGGACATTGGAGGCAAGAACACACAGGAGTAGGACCAGATCAGAATCTGAGCTGCCCCCTCAGCAGGTCCAGAGACCAGCACAGTGTTGGAGGGCATCCTAGGGAGGCGAGATGGACTGTGACTCCCAGTGAGTGAAAGGACTCTGGTGGCAGTGACTCAAGGAAAACATTTATTATTCTTATATTTTGACTTGTTCTATAGATTCTTTTGGATTTTTTTCTTTTTCCTTCCCCTGCCCCCAGTGTAGTTGTTGATTGTATTGGCACCATGAAATCTAATTAAGCTTTTGAACTTTTTTTTACCCTCAGTCATATTTTCTGTTGTTATAAACCTCTGCCTCTATGTTGGGCTTTTGCAGTTCTGTGGAGTTTTCCTTTCTTCTTCCTTTTTTTTTTTTTTTTGCTTTTCTCATTTTTTTAATTTTAATTTTTTAACCCTATTATTATCTTTTCTACGTTTATTCCTTTGTTTGCTTTTCCTACTGTTCTTTTCCCCTTGCAGTTAATGTATGTAATTTTTCTTTATATACCTCTATTTAACTTTATATTTATATTTTTTCTTTCCTTTTCTCTCAACATATTTGTTAGTTTTATTTTTATTGCTTTATTCCCCACTTGGGACCTTGCTTAGTTTTGTTTTCCAGTTTGTGCTGTAGTTAGTTTTGTTTTTAACTGGTAGATATAATTTTTTATTTCCTTTGTTTGCCAGGTCATTCTACTGTACTTTATTGATTTTGCTTATGGGTGTAAATGGACATGTGCATATTCCATATTTTAATTATAATTTGCCTGGTTTTGTAATTGCCATTTGTCTGGGGTTCATCTTTGCTTTCTTATTTTTGGATATTTGTTTTAATCTCACTTAATGCCATAACAAACCACTTGTGAAGTCTTCATTCCTGACCAGAGATCAAGCTCTGAGCCTTTGGAGTGGGAGCACTGACTCCAAGACTGTAGACTACCAGAGAACTAACCCTAGGGAGTGTCACATAGTGAGAACTCACACAGAGGAAGCCACTTGAACACAAGACCTGGCATCACCCAGCCACCAGTAGTGCCTGTGCAGTGCGCTCCAACTAAACAACACATAAAATAAAAGTACAAACCCAGTCATCAACAGACGGGATTACCACCTCACTCAGCCTTGCCCATCAGAGGGAAAAGAAACAAAAAGCTCAGCAGAAATCTCACCCTATTCGAAGCTTACAGAAACCACTAGGCCAACCTTAGAAGGGCAGAAACCAAAAGGAAGAAAGAGTTCAAACTTGAAGCCTGGGAAAAGGAGACCTCAAACACAATACATTTAAAAAAATGAAAAAGCAGAGAAATACTACACAAATGAAGGAACAAACTAGAAACACAGAAGTCCAAATAAATGAAGAGGAAATAGGTGAACTACCTGGAAAAGAATTCAGAATAATGATAGCAAAGATGATCAAAAACCTTGGAAACAAAATAGAGAAAATGCAAGAATCAATTAAGAAATACCCAGAAGAATTAAAGAATATACATACAGAGACAAACAACACAATTACTGAAATTAAAAATACTATAGAAGGAATCAATAGCAGAATATCTGAAGAAGAAGAATTAATCAGTGAGCTGGAAGATAAAATGGTGGAAATAACTTATGAAGAGCAGAACAAATTAAAAAGGATGAAAAGAACTGAGGATAGTCTCAGAGACCTCTGGGGCAATATCAAATGCAGCAACATTCAAATTATACGGGTCCCAGAAGAAGAAGAGAAAAAGAAAGGGTATGAGAAAATTTTTGAAGAGATTATAGTTGACAATCTCCCCAGCATGGAAAAGGAATGTCAATCAAGTCCAAGAAGCACAAAGAGTCCCATACAGGATAAACCCAAGGAGAAACACACCTAGACACATACTAATCAAGCTAACAAAGATTAAACACAGAGAAAGAATATTAAAAGCAGCAAGGCAAAAGCAACGAGAAACATACAAGGGAAACCCCATAGATTTAAAAGCTGATTTTTCTGCAGAAACTCTGCAGGCCATAGAGGAATGGCAGGATATATTTAAAGAACTGAAAGGGACAAATCTACAACTAAGATTACTGTAACCAGCAAGAATCTCATTCAAAATTGACGTAGAAAAAAAGCTTTACATACAAGCAAAAGTTAAGAGAATTCAGTACCAGCTTTACAGCAAATGTTAAAGGGACTTACTTATACAGTCAAGAAATACAAGATAAGAAAAAGATCTACAAAATCAACCCCAAACAATTAAGAAAATGGCAATAGGAACATATATATCAACAACTGCTTTAAATGTAAATGGATTAAATGCTCCAACCAAAAGACACAGACTGGCTGAATGGATACAAAAACAAGACCCATATATATGCTGTCTACAAGAAACCCACTTCAGATCTATAGACACATACAGACTGAAAGTACGGGATGGAAAAATATATTCCATGCAATTGGGAAGCAAAGGAAAGCTGGAGTAGCAATCCTCATATCAGACAAAATAGGCCTTAAAATAAAAATATTACAAGAGATAAGGTAGGACACTAAATAATGATCAAAGGATCAATCCAAGAGGAAGACATAACAGTTATAAATATCTATGCACCCAACATAGGAGCACTCAATATATAAGACAATCACTAACAGACATAAAAGGAGAAACTGACAGTAACACAATAATAGTAGGAGACTTTAACACCCCACTCACACCAATGGACAGATCTTCAAAACAGAAAATTAATAAGGAAACACAAGTCTTAAATGATACATTAGATGAGATGGATCTCAGTGATATCTTCAGGAAATTCCATCCAAATGCAGAAGAATACACCTTCTTCTCAAGTGCACATGGAACATTCTCCAGGATAGACCACATCTTGGGTCACAAATCAAGCCTCAGTAAATTTACTAAAATTGAAATTGTATCAAGCATCTTCTCTGACCATAATGCTATGAAACGACATCAATTACAAGAAAAAAACTGTAAAAAACACAAACACATGGAGATTAAACAACATGTTTCTAAATAACCAACAGGTTTACTGAAGAAATCAAAAGGGAAACAAAAAAAAATCTAGAAACAAATAACAATGACAACATGACAACTCAAAACCTATGGGATGCAGCGAAAGCAGTCCTAAAGGGAAGTTTATAGCAATACAATCCTACCTCAAGAAATAAGAAAAACAGTGAATTAAGCAACCTAAATTTATACCTAAAACAACTTGAAAAAGAAGAACAAAAACACCCCCAAAATTAGTAGAAGGAAAGAAATCATAAAGATCCAAGCAGAAATAAATGAAAAAGAAATGAAAGAAACAATAGTAAACATTAATAAAACTAAAAGCTTGTTCTTTGAGAAGATGAACAAAATTGACAAACATTTAGCCAGACTCATCAAGAAAAAAAGAGAGAAGAATCAAATCAACAAAATTAGAAATGAAAAGAGAGAGGTTACAAACAATTCAGAAATACAAAAGATTATAAGAGACTATTATGAACAACTATATGGCAATAAAAAGGATTACCTTGAAGAAATGGACTATTTCTTAGAAAAGTTCAATCTTCCAAGACTGAACCAGGAAGAAATAGAAATTATGAACAACCCAATTACAAGCACTGAAATTGAGGCTGTGATCAAAAGTGTCCCCCAAAACAGAAACCCAGGACCAGATGGCTTCACAGGAGAATTCTATCAAACATTTAGAGAAGAGCTAATGCCTATCCTTCTAAAGTGCTTTCAAAAAATTGCAGAGGAAGGAACACTTCCAAATTCATTCTATGAGGCCACCATCACCCTGATACCAAAACCAGACAAAGACAACACAAAAAAGAAAACTACAGGCCAACATCACTGATGAACATAGATGTAAAAATCCTTAACAAAATTTTAGCAAACAGTATTCAGCAACACATTAGAAAGCTCATACACTGTGATAAAGTTGGGTTTATTCCAGGGATGCAAGGATTCTACAATATATGCAAATCAATCAAGGTGATACACCATGTTAACAAATTGAAAGATAAAAACCATATGATCATCTCAATAGATGCAGAAAAAGCCTTTGACAAAATTCAACACCCATTTATGATTAAACTCTTCCAAACATGATCATAGAAGGAACCTACTTCAACATAATAAAGGCCATATATGATATGTCCACAGCAAACATTATTGTCAATGGTGAGAACTGAAAGCATCCTCCCTAAGATCAGGAACAAGACAAGGGTGTCCACTTTCACCACTGTTATTCAGCGTAGTTCTGGAAGCTCTAGCTACAGCAATTAGAGAAGAAAAAGAAATAAAAGGAATCCATATTTGAAAAGAAGAAATAAAGCCCTCACTGTTTGCAGATGACATAGGACTGTACATAGAAAACCCTAAAGATAGTATCAGAAAATTACTAGAGCTAATCTGTGAATTTAGCAAAGTTGCAGGACAAAATCAATACACAGAAATCACTTGCATTTCAATATACTAACAATGAAAAATCAGACAGAGAAATTAAGGAATCAATCCCATTCACCATTGCAACAAAAAGAATTAATTATCTAGGAATAAACTTACCTAAAGAGACAAAATAACTGTACACAGAAAATTATAAGACATTAATTAAAGAAGTCAAAGATGACATAAACAGATGGAGAGATAGTCCATGTTCCTGGGTAGGAAGAATCAATATTGTGAAAATGACTATACTAAACGCAAACTACAGATTCAATGTAATCCCTATCAAATTACCAATGGCATTTTCAACAGAACTACAACAAAAAAATTTCACAATTCATATGGAAACAGAAAAGACCCTGAATAGCCAAAGTAGGCTTTAGAAAGAGAATGGAGCTGGAGGCATCAACCTTCCTGACTTCAGATTATACTACAAAGCTATGGTCATCAAGACAGTATGGTACTGGCACAAAAACAGAAATATAGACCAATGGAACAAGATATAAAACCCAGAAATAAACCCATGCACCCATGGGCACCTATTTTTGAGAAAGGAGGCAAGAATAAACAATTAGGCAAAGACAGCCTCTTCAATAAATGGTGCTGGGAGAGGGAGAGGGTGGGAAGATTTGGGAGAATGGCACTGAAACATGTAAAATATCATGTGAGAAATGAGTTGCCAGTCCAGGTTCGATGCACGATACTGGATGTTTGGGGCTAGTGCACTGGGACGACCCAGAGGGATGGTATGGGGAGGGAGGAGGGAGGAGGGTTCAGGATGGGGAACACATGTATACCTGTGGTGGATTCATTTTGATATTTGGCAAAACTAATACAATTATGTAAAGTTTAAAAATAAAATAAAATTAAAAAAAAATAGTAAATGGTGCTGGGAAAAGTGGACAGCTACATGTAAAAGAATGAAATGAGAACACTTCCTAACACCATACACAAAGATAAACTCAACATGGATTAAAGACCTAAACGTAAGATCAGAAATTATAAAACTCTTAGAGGAAAACATAGGCAGAACGCTTGATGACATAAATCAAAGCAAGATTGTCTGTGACCCACCTCCTAGAGTAATGGAAATAAAAACAAAGGTAAACAAGTGGGACCTGCTTAAACTTAAAAGGTTTTGCACAGCAAAGGATACTTTAAGCATGGTGAAAAGACAACACTCAAAATGGGAGGAAATAATAGCAAATGATACAACTGACAAAGCATTAATTTCCAAAAAAAACAAGCAACTCATGCAACTCAATACCAGAAAAACAAACAACCCAATCAAAAAGTGGGGGAAAGACCTAAAAAGACATTTCTCCAAAGAAGACATACAGATTACTAACAAACACATGAAAAGATGCTCAACATTGCTCATTATTAGAGAAATGCAAATCAAAACTACAATGAGATATCACTTCACACCGGTCAGAATGGCCATCATCAAAAAGTCTACAAACAACAAATGCTGGAGAGGGTGTGGAGAAAAGGGAACACTTTTGAACCATTGGTGGGAATGTAAATTGATACAGCCACTATGGAAGATGGTATGGAGATTCCTTAAAAAACTAGGAATTAAATCACCATATGACCCAGCAATCCCACTCCTAGGCATATTCCCTGAGGAAACCAAAATTGAAAAAGACACAAGTATACCATTGTTCATTGCAGCACTGTTTATGATAGCTAGAACATGGAATTGCACCCCACGCCAGTACTCTTGCCTGGAAAATCCCATGGACGGAGGAGCCTGGTGGGCTGCAGTCCATGGGGTTGCACAGAGTCAGCCACGACTGAAGTGACTTAGCAGTAGCAGAACATGGAAACAACCTAGATGTCCATCGACAGATCAATGGATAAAGAATTTGTGGTCCATAAACACAATGGAATACTACTCAGCCATAAAAAGGAATGCATTTGAGTCAGATCTAATGAAGTGGATGAGCCTAGAACCTATTATACAGAGTGAAGTAAGTCAGAAAGAGAAAGATAAATATTGTACTCTATTGCATATATGCGGGAATCTAGAAAAATGGTAATGAAGAATTTATTTACAGGGCAGCAATGGAGAAAGCCACTCCAGTATTCTTGCCTGGAGAATTCCATGGAGAGAGGAGCCTGGTGGGCTACAGCCCATGGGGTCACAAAGAGTTGGACATGACTGAGTGACTAACACTAACAGACTAAATGGAGAAACAGACATAGAGAATAGACTTATGGACATGGGGAGAGTGAAGGAGAGGGCGAAATGTATGGAGAGAGTAACATGGAAACTTACATTACCATATGCAAAATAGATAGCCAATGGAAAATTTCTGTATGGCTTAAGAAACTCAAAAGGGGCTGTGTATCAACCTCGAGGTGTGGGATGGGGAGAGAGATGTGAGGTGGTGTTTAAAAGGGAGGGGATATATGTATACTTATGGCAGATTTGTGTTGAGGTTTGACAGAAAACAACAAAATTCTATAAAGCAATTATCCTGCAATTAAAGAATAAATTAAAAAATAAGTACAAATTTATCTTCTTATGGATCAGGGGCTCAGCATCCTCACATGGGATGGTGAAGCTGTGGTTCCTTCTGGAAGCTTCAGGGAGAATCTGTTTCCTTGCATTTTCCTGCTGTGGTCCTTCCTCCACCTGGGAGCTATACCACTGCATCTCCTGCTTACACCTGAATAATCCAGGAGCATCTCCTCATCTCAGAGCATACTTTAACCAAAACTTCAAGTGCTTTATGTCATGAAAGGTAACTTACTCACAGGTTCTGGGAGAAAGATGTGGAAATTTTGGAGGGAGGTGTTAGTTTTTCTACTAGGCAGCTATGCTCATTAGTGAGATTGATCTATAATTTTTGTGAGTGATTTGTCTAGTATCAGTGTCAGAATAACAGCATTTGTTGAAAAAAGTATTTTTATTCAGTCTAAAACTTGGAAAAGATCCTGATGCTTGGAAAGATTGAGGGCATGAGGAGAGGGATGACAGAGGATGAGATGGTTGGATGGCATCACTGGCTCAATGGATATGAGTTTGAGCAAGATCAGGGAGATGGTGAAGAACAGGGAAGTCTGGTGTGCTACAGTCCATGGGATTGCAAAGAGTGGGACATGAGTTAATGACTGAACAACAACAAAAAACTTTTTATATAACAAAAAATATACAATTCCTGGAAAATATGGGGAAAAAATTGCCTTAAAAACCAAAAGGTAGATATGAAATCTGCTTCTTAAAAGCATATATATATTTCCAGTTATTTCCAATGCTTTTTTCCTAGTAGGGCTTTTCTTTCTCCCTGTGTCAGTTCTGGAAATATTTTTCGTCAGATTGTTTACACAGCGATTTTCAAAGTCATCTGGAAAGCACTGTAGAGGGTGTTGTTTTCTTGGGTGTGCTGTCATTTTACGGGTTTTTTTTTTTTTTTTTTTTTTCATTGTACAGTGAGTCTCCTACATAGGAAACTTCAAGTTGTAACTTTCAAAGATAAGAATGTGCACTTGAATGTCCAGTCACATATCAGTTCATGTGTCTGGCATATATTGACATGTGTGTGCATCCTCTATAAGTGTTTGTGCTTTTGTGTACTTTACAATACTGTCTCTTATGTTTTTTTTTCTTTAAATTCATTATTTGTGGGAAAATGTAAACATATTACAGTATAGTACCATATATCTGATTGTGCTAGCTGGGTAACTAGGATAACTTTGCTGTACTTACAAGCAAACTGGACTTACAAACATGCTCTCAGGATGGAATTTATTCATGTGTAGGGGACTTATTGCACAAAAATGACAGAATGATCTCTGCCTGTTTCCAAGTCAAACTGTTCAATGTCACAGTAATCCAAGTCTATGCTCCAACCAGTAATACTGAAGAAGCTGAAGCTGAATGGTTCTATGAAGACCTACAAGACCTTATAGAACTAAAACCACCAAAAAAAAGATATCCTTTTCATAATAGGGGACTAGAATGGAAAAGTAGGAAGTCAAGAGATACCTGGAGTAACAAGCAAGTTTGGCCTTGGAGTACAAAATGAAGCAGGGCAAAGTCTAACAGAGTTTTGCCAAGAGAATGCACTGGTCATAGCAAACACCTTCTTCCAACAACACAAGAGAAGACTTTACACATGGACATCACCAGATGGTCGAAACCAAAATAAGATTGATTATATTCTTTACAGACGAAGATGGAGAAGCTCTATACAGTCAGCAAAAACAAGACTGGGAGCTGACTGTGGCTCAGATCATGAACTCCTTATTGCAAAATTCAGATGTAAATTGAAGAAAGTAGCAAAAACCACTAGACCAATCAGGTATGACCTAAATCAATTCCCTTATGATTATACAATGAAAGTGAGAAATAGATTCAACGGATTAGATTTGACAGACAGTGCTTGAAAAAATATGGATGGAGGTTCGTGACATTGTACAGAAGGCAGTGATCAAGACCATCCCCAAGAAAAAGAAATGCAAAAATGCAAAATGGTTGTCTGAGGAGGCCTTACAAATAGCTGAGAAAAAAAAGAGAAGCAGAAGGCAAAGGAGAAAAGGAAAGTTATATCCATCTGAATGCAGAGTTCCAAAGAATAGCAAGGAGAGATAAGAAGGCCTTCCTCTGTGATCAATGTAAAGAAATAGAGGAAAACAATAGAATGGGGAAGACTAGAGATCTCATCAAGAAAATTAGAGATACCAAGGAAATATTTCATGCAAAAATGGGTACAATAAAGGACAAAAATGGTAAGGACCTAACAGAAGTAGAAGATATTAAGAAGAGGTGGCAAGAATACACAGAAGAACTATACAAAAAAGATCTTGCTGCTGATGCTAAGTCGCTTCAGTTGTGTCCAACTCTGTGCGACCCTATAGATGGCAGCCCACCAGGCTCCCCCGTCCCTGGGATTCTCCAGGCAAGAACACTGGAGTGGGTTGCCATTTCCTTCTTCAATGCATGAAAGTGAAAAGTGAAAGTGAAGTCGCTCAGTCGTGTCTGACCCTCAGTGACCCCATGGACCGCAGCCTACGAGGCTCCTCCATCCATGGGATTTTCCAGGCAAGAGTACTGGAGTGGGGTGCCATTGCCAATGACCCAGATAATCGTGATGGTGTAATCACTCACTTAGAGCCAGACATCCTGGAATGCGAAGTCAAGTGGGCCTTAGGATGCATCACTCCAAACAAAGCTAGTGGAGGTGATGGAATTCCAGTTGAGCTATTTCAAATCCTAAAAGATGATGCTGTGAAAGTGCTACACTCAATATGTCAGCAAATTTGGAAAACTCATCAGTGGCCACAGGACTGGAAAAGTCAGTTTTCATTCCAATCCCAAAGAAAGGCAATGCCAAAGAATGCTCAAATTACTGCACAATTGCACTTATCTCACATGTCAGCAAAATAATGCTCAAAATTCTCCAAGTCAGGCTTCAACAGTATGTGAACCATGAACTACCAGATATTCAAGCTGGATCTAGAAAAGACAGAGGAACCAGAGATCAAATTGCCAACATCTGTTGGATCATTGAAAAAGCAAGAGAGTTCCAGAAAAACATCTACTTCTGTGTTATTGACTACACCAAAACTTTGACTGTGTGGATCATGACAAATTGTGGAAAATTCTTAAGAGTTTGGAATACTAGACCACCTGACCTGCCTCCTGAGAAATCTGTATGCAGGTCTGGAAGCAACAGTTAGAACCAGGCATGGAACAACAGACTGGTTCCAAATTGGGAAAGGAGTATGTCAAGGCTGTATATTGTCACCCTGTTTATTTGACTTCTATGCAGAGTACATCATGCAAAATGCTGGGCTGGATGAAGCACAAGCTAGAATCAAGATTGCTGGGAGAAATATCAATAGCCTTAGATATACAGATGACACCACCCTTATGGCAGAAAGCAAAGAGGAGCTAAAGAGCCTCTTGAGGAAGGTGAAAGAGAGTGAAAAAGCTGGCTTAAAAATCAACATTCATAAAATGAAGATCATGGCATCCCATCCCCTCACTTCATGGCAAGTAGAAGGGGAAGTAATGGAAACTGTGGCAGAATTTATTTTCTTGGGTTCAAAAATCACTGCAGATGGTGACTGCAGTCATGAAAGTATAGGATGTTTGCTCCTTGGAAGAAAAGCTATGACCAACCTAGACAGCATATTAAAAACCAGAAACATTACTTTGCCAACAAAGGTCTGTCTAGTCAAAGCTATGGTTTTTCTAGTAGTCATATATGGATGTGAGAGTTGGACTATAAAGAAAGCTGAGCACCAAAGAATTGATGCTTTTGAACTGTGGTGTTGGAGAAAACTCTTGAGAGTCCCTTGGACTGCAAGGAGATCCAACCAGTCCCTTCTAAAAGAAATCAGTCCTGAGTATTCATTGAAAGGACTGATGCTGAAGCTGAAACTCCAATACTTTGCCACCTGAGGAAAAGAACTGACTCATTGGAAAAGACCCTGATGCTGGGAAAGATTGAAGTCAGGAGGAGAAGGGAACAACAGAGGATGAGGTGGTTGGATGGCATCACTGACTCGATGGGCATGAGTTTGAGCAAGCTTTGGGAGTTGGTGATGGACAGGGAAGCCTGGCGTGCTACAGTCCATGGAGTCACGTAGAGTCAGACATGGCTGAGGGACTGAACTGAACTGACAGGACTTACTCTATAGAGTTTTGCATTTTATGGAATGTTGTTATTGTATGGGGAGCTATCTGAAAGCATTTGTTTAAGATTTAAATAATTTTGGGTCTTTGTTGCTGTGCAGGCTTTTCTCTAGCTGGCGGCAGGAGGTGGCATCTCTTGTTGCAGAGCATGGCTCTAGATGTATGGGCTTTTAGTCCTCGTGGCTCAAGCACTCAGTAGTCGTGCACAGGCTTAGTTGCTCTGCAGTACGTAGGATCTTCCCGGACCATGGATCGAACCTGTGTTCCCTGCATTGACAAGTGGATTCTTTACCACTAGACCACCAGGGAAGCCCTCAAGACAGTTTTGTTAAAGAAATACCTTTGATTTTTTTTATATTGATTTGTTATCTGGCAAACTTGCTAAATAATCTCCATAATTCTGACTGTTTTCCTGTAGAGGATTGCATTTTCTAAGTCTACAGTCTGCACATAACTTCTTTCCTTTCCAAACCCTTCTCTCCTCTGTTTCTTGTGCCTTTATTGCTGTAAGCCCTGGCACAGGGGCATCAGGATGGATGGAGGGGTGGACCTTCCTGGTCTAACCGCAGACCTCAGTGAAAACACTTCCCTGTTTCACCAAAAGGTATAAGGCATGGAGAGGAGGAACTCGTTTATAGCACCATGTGTCTGGGGAACACAATTTTACCAGCTGAGCTGTTTAGAAATCAAACTTTGAGCAGCCCAAGTGTGCCATACACTGCGGGTCTCCTGATGAATGGATGAAGGACATTCCTTTGTACCAACCATGTAAGAGTGCAGGAACTCTTTCTATCCTCCCGGAGGCTGGTTGCTGGACCCTTGATGGTTCTACCAGCATGTTGTACCCCCTGCTCCCCATCTAGCCAGGAAAAGCTCCTGACTTTCTGCCTCATTCAGCAGATGAGTGAAATGCCTCCCTGGTTCCATTGCTTTCCCTGGCCAGTTGCTAAACTCAGCTTTTCCTTTTTTTTTAATTTCAGAAAGAACTCTTTTCTTTCTAGATGGCCAAAAATCTTGAACGAAAATTGAACTTTATAAAAAGCTTTAATCTGTCTCTTAAAATGGTTATATATGTTTTTCTCTTGCATGAAATAATTTTTAAATGTTGAGTTAAGGTTGAATTTCCAGAATAAATACAACTTGGTAATTACATAGTTTCCTTTTTTTAGGAAATCTGTGCTAGATTTAGTTTGCCAATATTTTATTTTGAATATATGCACCTTTTTAATGAAAGATGAGATACAAGCTCACTTTTGTTGGAGAATGTAAGCTTCTCTCTCAATTTTCTCTAAGAGTGGGTAGAGATTGAAACATTTCTTTCTTGAGTATCTAGTACTCTTTGCCAGTGACACCATGCCATGCTGAGGTTTCATTGTGGGAAGATTTTTAATTACATATTCTGCATTTTTAATATAGATTTTAAATTTAAATGTAAAAAATCTATATTTTTCATATAGATTTTCAAGTTACCAATTTATCTTTGAATCAATTATTTTTATTTTTTCTTATTATAGGTAAAATTTTAAATGATTAGCATAAGATTATTCATAATATCCCTTTATTATCTGTTTAATGTCTGCAGAATTGGCAGTGGTTTTTTTTCCCATTCTTTATATTGGTTGTTTTTGTTTCTTTTTTCTAGTTCAGTCTGCTAAAACTGTGTCAATATTCTTTTTAAAGAACTAAATTTTGGCCTTATCTGCCATCTCTTTATGCTTGTTTTCTATTTCATTAATAGCTACTCTTATCTATATTAGCATCTCCCTTGATTATTGATCTTTGTCTTCTTGTTTTTAATTTTTAAAATTTTCCTACCTTCTGTGAGGGATGCTTCACTCAGAGATTTATTGAATTTCTCTCATTTTTTTCTAAGAACATTAATTCAGTCAGTTCAGTCACAAGAAAGTCACATATAAGATAATAAATTTCCTTCTAGTTGGGGCTTTAGTGAATACTTTAGAGATGGATTATTTTAACTATCCTTTAATTCATAGTAATGTATGTTTTCCTTTATGATTTCTTCTTTGACAATGTGTTATCCATAATTATGGTTTTAATCTTTAAAGAGATATAAGAATTTCTAGTTATTTCTCTTTTATCGGTTTCTAATTGCAGTGTGCTAAAGAGATACATTCTGTAGAATTTAATTCTGTAAAATTTAATTATAAAATAAGTAGTCTTCCTTTGTTCATGTTGTATATTTTGAAACTATTGAATTTATTTTTCTTGATGCTTAATCAAGTGTGGTTAAATCTTCAAAGTGTTTCATTTCTGTGTTGAATCTCTTCCTCAGAAGGGTGTTTTTAAAAACCCTCAGGATGTTATATTTTTCTAGCAAATTGTTTTGTCAATAGAGTGTGTTTATTTCATCTTCCAAAGCAGTATTATTTTTCTAGTTTATTCATCAATATTCATTTGGATTTTCACATTTACTTTTCACTTTCTTTGCTGCTCACCACCTTTTGTCTTCAGGGTAATTCGCCTGGGATCACTTTTCTTCATGTGTGTCCTTCAGATTTAGAATTACCAGGAGGGAGTGCATTAGCCAATGGACTTACACCAAAGTAAGGTTTAGTTGTGAATCAAAGGTAAATACTGGTGGCATCACTGTTTTCTCACTCCTGCCCTGTCTGATACTGGCTTCACCTGATGTGGCTTCACCTGGGCCAGTTTGCCAGTGTCGTGTCCCAGGAATCTGGATCAGGTTGCTGGGTTGGACCGATTATCAATAAGTAAGAATTTGGCTCCATTAATGCTTTACGTCTTCAATTTTATCTTATTTGACAATGACTTTCTTTGTTCTCATTTTTGCTTTTTATTTTAATGCCTTTGACCGTAATTTTATTTTTAACCATTTTGTGTCATTTGGTTTCATAAGCTGTGTCTTTTATATTTTGTATATTCCTTCACTCTTTTCATTTCCTGTTCTATTATTATCTTGTTCAAGTTTCCATGACTTTCCCCATCTGCAAATCATAATTCCAATATTTATCCTCTTATCATTTCAAAACGTGCTTGATACTTTGTTTTTATAATGAGAATAAAGATATCTCAGATAACACAATATTTCCCAAAGTAAGGTGAAAATTTAATTTTATCAATTTTTCTTTTATTTTCTTTCTTTCTAAAAATATTCTATTTTGGTAATTTTTTACTAATAGGGGATTTTTTTTTTTTTTTTTTTTACTGGTAAGTCTTTACTTACACTGTGACCAGTTGAAGAATACACAGATTTGAACAAATAGCAAACATTTAGAGGACTTCAGAGAAGAGCATAAAATTTCTTTGAAGAAAATAGGAGTTACAGGAAAAGGTCAAGAGAGCCAAAACCAATTTACTAAGAAATTCTGAAGAATGTCTTAGAAACTGTCTGAAAACATACCTTTCTTTTATGGATTAAATAGGCACCATCTCTTCTGAGGGTCATGATTCCCCTCTCTGTGTCCTTTCACAAATATAGGGTTCTTGAACCAGATAATAACTATTAATTTTTAAATATTCTGATATTCACTTTATTTCCTAGTCACGTAATTAAATATAAAATAGATTCACTCTATTATCTATTCAGTTAGTTCGGTTGCTCAGTCATGTCCAACTCTGTGCGACCCCATAGAAGGCAGCCCACCAGGCTCCCCCGGCCCTGGGATTCTCCAGGCAAGAACACTGGAGTGGGTTGCCATTTCCTTCCCCAATGCATGAAAGTGAAAAGTGAAAGTGAAGTCGCTCAGTCATGTCCGACTCTTAGCGACCCCATGGACTGCAGCCTACCAGGCTCCTCCGTCCATGGGATTTTAGAGGCAAGAGTAATGGAATGGGGTGCCATTGCCTTCTCCATCAAGCTTTTTAGTGGACTTTAAATTGTTAAACTTTCTGTATTAACATTTTTAGATATATTTAGTACTTGATGTATATTTATTTTCATTCTTTGAATTCTCTTCTATTTGTTCAAATATCTTGATATTAAGCAATTAACAGACTTCTAGTTATTATTTATGTCTATCCTTCTGTCAGTTAATCAGTTAGGGAAGCTCTTTCAACAATTCGCTGATGTGTGATTGACTCACGAGATCATTTCAATCTGTGGAGATGTGAACCTACTGTGACACAGACTACATGGCATATCTGTCAGTTAATAAATGTTGGATTGAGAGGAGAGAGGCACTTCGTTGTTAATTATGTGATGTATGCTTAGGCAATTATTTACCCAATTTTTAAATAAACTTTGTCTTTCTACAACATGAACTCTTCAGAGATATAAACTGACACAGCATGTAAATATTTATGAAATTGCCTGTGTTTCAATTCGGACACCTTTTCCTAATAAATGGCTAGAGAACGAACAAGTGTACATTCTTGAAATTCTGCCATAGATGTTCAAACCAAGAGAGAAAGATCCATATGTCCACCAGGGAGAAGAGGGTGAGGCGGCAAGAAAGCATCTCCAGGAGCAGGGGGCACTAGAACAGTTGCAGGCTCTTCCGGGTTGAACAGGTGTGTGGTCCATAGCAAGGCTGGTGGTTTGGAGGAAGGGGATGCTCAGGACTGTTGTCCCGGGAGAGAGCAGGAGTCAGGACAGATGGGGCACCATGGTGAGGAATGCAGAAATAATAACAGACAGGAGTAAGCATGCTGAGAAACATTCTAATGTTGTCCTAATGAAAAGATTCAACTCAGTTCAGTGTCTGAGATGTCACTGTTACTGTGGCTGATTATTGGGGTTCCACGGGAGAGCTACTTAGATCACACATGTGATCCAGAATGCTTCCATCAGAGTCTAAGTCCCTGACTGTGATTAATCACAACTACAAGTTTGTTGATTTTTAAAAACTCCACCAGTGGATTCATTTACTCCTATGTCTTAGTGGCGTATGATTGTCAACTACATTCACAAGTAAATATTCGAATGTGCAAAGTACTTAACATTTCATTTACAGTGTTATGGTGACCTGCCATGGTTTACACATTGTATACTCATTGTGCACACATGGTTTACACACTGGATTGGTTACTTCAGCTGCTGTTAACTTTAACAACAATCTTGGATGGTGTCAGTTCCTATTTTTCTAGGAGAATTTAAAAATCAATTAGGTAACTTAAATTTTTCCTTTGCATTTTTGACTGATTAAAGTATATAAATTAGGTTAGAAAATCGGTACTTGTTCTCCTCATCCAAAAAAAAAAAATTGCAATTTCTCTGCATCTATCCAAGTCATCTTTTATACCCATCTGTAAATTTTTATGACATTCTCTTGTAGTTTTAGTGTGTCTGTATTGAGATGGAATCAAGGCTCCAGTTAGAAAACTCTGAAATGTCTGTCTGGGACTTAAACTCTCTGGGAACTCCTGAAGTGAATGTCCACTCTTGGAAGGGCAAAAATGTGGAAGACTGGTTAATTCTGGCCTTTTCAATAAATATTGTTAGACTTTGTTCCTGACAGATTAAGTAACAGGTAATTAACATTAAGCATGGCAATAGAGGAACTGAAAAGTTTTAATAGTAGACTTTGGCTGCATTTGTTCTTTACAGAAAGCTTATCATTTAAAAATTATTGTTAACATAATTTTACTTTTTTCTAGTTTATTTACTTTAATTTTTAAATTTCTAAATTTTATCTTATATTTATTATGTTTTAACCTAAAACTTCAGAAATTCCTAGAGATAAAAGATTGCTATAAAATAGAATACATGGATATATATCTTCATCATTTATGTAAATTACATATAAAAATCAATTTTGAGTATTAAATCTTCACATTTGCAGGTTGAGCAGCATTACTATAACAGGTGACTAGAAATGGGAATGAATAAAATTAGTTTCAAACACAAGTATATATAAATGTATTTTTAAATATTGGGGGTATATGTATACATAAAGCTGATTCACCTCACTGTACAGTAGAAACTAATACTCCACTGTAAAGCAACTGTACTCCAATGTGTGTGTGCCTAGTCGCTCAATGTGTCTGACTCTTTGTGACCCTATGGTCTATAGCCTGCCAGGTTCCTCTGTCCATGGGGATTCTCCAGGCAAGAATACTAGAGTGTGTTGCTGTGCCCTCCTTCAGGGATTGAACCTAGCGTTGTGCCCTTCCCAACCCAGGGATTGAACCCAGGTCTTCTGCATTGCAGGCAGATTCTTTATCATCTGAGCCACCAGGGAAGCCCCTATATGCCCATAAAAATTAATTAAAAGTAAATATATAATGCATTTATATAAGTAGATATATATGTATTCAGTTCAGTTCAGTTCAGTCGCTCAGTCGTGTCCGACTCTTTGTGACCCCGTGAATCATAGCACGCCAGGCCTCCCTGTCTATCACCAACTCCCGGAGTTCACCCAGACTCACGTCCATCAAGTCAGTGATGCCGTCCAGGCATCTCATCCTCTGTCGTCCCCTTCTCCTCCTGCCCCCAATCCCTCCCAGCATCAGAGTCTTTTCCAATGAGTCAACTCTTCGCATGAGGTGGCCAAAGTATTGGAGTTTCAGCTTCAGCATCATTCCTTCCAAAGAAATCCCAGGGCTGATCTCCTTCAGAATGGACTGGTTGGCTCTCCTTGCAGTCCAAGGGACTCTCAAGAGTCTTCTCCAACACCACAGTTCAAAAGCATCAATTCTTTGGCACTCAGCTTTCTTCACAGTCCAACTCTCACATCCATACATGACCACTGGAAAAACCATAGATTGACTAGACTGACCTTTGTTGGCAAAGTAGTGTCTCTGCTTTTGAATATGCTATCTAGGTTGGTCATAACTTTCCTTCTAAGGAGTAAGCGTCTTTTAATTTCATGGCTGCAGTCACCATCTGCAGTGATTAAATAGGTAGATATAGATATATTTATGATTGTTTGTGATCTCAATGTATTGTATTGAGTTAAAGACTTAAAAAACAAAATTGTCAACATATAGCTTGAGTTTTATAAATTAAAGCAAGTAGTGTATCTTACAATATGACCCCTTGTAGAACATTAGGACAAACCACTAATTTTCACAATGTGTATTCATGGCAAAGTTTTATCTACAAGCATCTGAAGTTACACACATACTGCACACACATACACACATATTCTGTTTACAAGCTCCTTCAGAGCAATGAGCCCTGGAGTGATGTTGGGTAGAAGCTCTAGATTCAATTTCAACGACAAGCTGCACTTTCTGTCCTCACATAAAATCCATGAAGTTTATGAAAGCGTTGGTGTGTTGCGTCTCTGTGGCACTCTCGGTCATGGTACAGTTCAGGAGTCATTTCCCATGTGGTCCACTTTCTCAGTTTTTCAGTAGTGGCAGTAATGTTTGACATCCCCAAACCTATTATATGCAAAATGACAGGTGCAAGCCAATCCTGATGACTCCATTCTGAGCCTCCGTAAGTGCTTGGTTTAGGAGTAGGGGTGGGACCGACCTTGGCCATGAGTCTGAGCTGGAGGCGTCTTTTTATGATTGGATGTGGCTGTTGGAGGTGTAGCAGCCAATGCTGCCTGCAGTGTGGGAGACCTGGGTTAGGAAGATCCCCTGGAGGAGGGCATGGCAACCTACTCCAGTATTTTTGCCTGGAGAATTCCCAAGGACAGAGGAGCCTGGTGGGCTACAGTCCTTGGGGTTTCAAAGAGTCAGACATGACTGAGCAACTAAGAAAAGCACAGCACAGCAGCCAGTGTGCTGCCAGCCTGAATAAAGCAGAGCCCGGGACTCTTGGTGGATCCTGAAGGGAAACTGACATGACAGAGAATGAGTATCTTTATCGTGTAAACTGGATTGCATTGATGTATTTTTTGTTAACAACAGTCAAATGAGTCCTAACAAGTTGAGTAAAATTTGATTGACTATGTTGATAGTGTTCCTGTTGCTGAGGTCTATTAATATCCTCCTGTATTCAGGAGCATTCAGATTTTTGCATGAAATGTTAGTCTCTGCTCTTGCTCAGAATTATGCTTTTTCCTTTAATCAGTTTGCCATTTCTGTTTGATGGTTCCATGGCCCTGCACTCAACTTTAAGCATTGTTCATAGGTGCCACTGCATTTGTTATCGTCATTGGTCAGTGTCACAGTTGTATTGTGTTTCTGCTGCTGCTGCTGCTGCTAAGTTGCTTCAGTCGTCTCTGACTCTGTGCGACCCCATACATGGCAGTGCACCAGGCTCCCCCGTCCCTGGGATTCTCCAGGCAAGAACACTGGAGTGGGTTGCCATTTCCTTCTCCAATGCATGAAAGTGAAAAGTGAAAGTGAAGTCCCTCAGTCGTGTCTGACCCTCCACGACCCCATGGACTGCAGCCCACCAGGCTCCTCCATCCATGGGATTTTCCAGGCAAGAGTACTGGAGTGGGGTGCCATCGCCTTCTCATTGTGTTTCTAGTCTAGTCTAAACCAGAGCTGTCCAAATACAAGTGTTACTCACCAGGGTTCTTTAATCACTTTGCCCCTTCAGTTCAGTTCACTTTAGTTCAGTCGCTCAGTCGTGTCCGACTCTTTGACACCCCATGAACATCAACACACCAGGCCTCCCTGTCCATCACCAACTCCCAGCTCATGTCCATTGAGTCAGTGATGCCATCCAACCATCTCATCCTCTGTCGTCCCTTTCTCCTCCTGCCCTCAATCTTTCCCAACATCAGGGTCTTTTCCAATGAGTCAGCTCTTCGCATCAGGTGGCCAAAGTATTGAAGTTTCAGCTTCAACATCAGTCCTTCCAATGAACACCCAGGACTAATCTCCTTTAGGATGGACTGGTTGGATCTCCCTGCAGTCCAAGGGACTCTCAAGAGTCTTCTCCAACACCACAGTTCAAAAGCATCAATTCTTCTGCACTCAGCTTTCTTTATAGTCCAACTCTCACATCCATACATGACCACTGGAAAAACTGTATCCTTGCCCCCTTAATCATTAGAAATTGATCAGAGGCCAGAACAAAAATTCAGGCAAGAGTTTATTGGGGCCCCTGTCGCAGCAAGGGGGAGTGAGAACAAACAAGTTCTCTTGCTTGCTTGCCAAGGGTGGGGGTGAACTAGTTACTTTCATGGGGTGAGGGTAGGGGTGGGTCCAAGGGTTGAGCCTAAAGCGTGGCTTAGGTGTTTTGCCCATTCCTTTGGTGATGTTGAGTGCAGGAGGCCCGCGCAGCAAACCTACTTTTGCTCCAAAACCCCTGCTTTTGCTCCAGGCTCTTCAATAGTGGCAGTTGGGTTTTTTGGTTTCTTTGTATCTCTTTCTCCAGAATTTGTGTTAACTCCCATACACCCAGTTATTTTTAGTCCCCTATAGGTTCTTTGTATTTTGTTGCCCAAGGAGAGATGTATCCAGGTGCATGCACTGCTACAAAGGGTCCTAGGTTCCAGGTTTGTCTCACAAGGAGATCTCTATATGAAATGAAAAATTTCCTAATGGCCTCATTTAAAACAGAAACAGGGAAAATAAAATTTAATACTACGTTATTTGATTCAACAGACACAAAAAGTTCAACAACTCATGTTTTTTAGAAGAACTAGCAAAATTACTCATTGGGAGGAAGCCACCACACTGTGAAGTAGCTATTTACTAAACTATTAATTCATCACAGATACACATATAGGCACCATTAGCTGGCTCTCGTTCAGTGTAATGATCTCAGCTCCTTCCTTAGTGTCAAGTGGGGACCGAAGTCTGGAGTCCTGTCTCTGTCTTCATCATGCTCTAGGACTATGAACACAGCCCTTGGAAGCACTTATTTTGCTCTCACACTTTATTTGTTGATTTCCACTGAGATTTAGATACACTGTTTGTGTATTTGAATTTAAGCCAACATGAAACACTGCTAATCCACCTCTTTATTTTCTGAGAAGGAAAGGCACTAAGCTAATTCCTTTGGACCCCACACCCGACATGACCCTGTTAGGTGGGCATGGACCTCTGGCACCTGCCACAGACTTCAGTCTCTGAAAGATGTGACTGCAGCATTTATGTCGTCCTCCTTCATGAATTTCAGCTTTCTGTCTGGTTGCTGAAGGCAGAGAGAACCTGTGTGTCTCTTCTCTGATTCATTCCTCTAGGCCGTTCATGACTTTTCATCAGAAGTGAAATATAGGTTGAAAAGAGCCCTTTTTTTGTGAACGATGATGGCTGCCTAAGAAATTTTGTCTTTAAATTATACATACTTCTCTGTCTTCCTCCCTTTCCCCTCCTGTTTGCAAAGACTTGAGTAATGCTGCAATTCTGGGAGTCTGGGTGTTGTGGGTATCCTGCAATGTATACAGATTGTGCTTACATCTTCTTTATTTGAGTGCTTCCTTCCTCACTGTGGAGGAAGAGAGCAGTTAGAGACCTCCTTTGCTGAAGAATGAGCATTATAATTTTTTTATATTTTATTTTTTATTAATTTTTATTGAAGTATAAGTGCTTTACTATGTTGTTAGTTTCTGCTTTATAGCAAAGTGAATCAGCTATATGTGTACGCGTGTATGTTAGTTGCTCAGTTGTGTCCAAGTCTTTGTCACTCAATGGACTGTAGCCCTCCAGACTCCTCTGTCCATGGAATTCTCCAGGCAAGAATACTGGAGTGGGTAGCTATTCCCTTCTCCAGGAGACCTTCCCCACCTGGTGATCAAACTCAGATCTTCTGCATTGCAGGCCGATTCTTTACCATCTGAGCCACTAGGGAAGTCCATATGTATAAACATATATCCCCTCTTTTTTGGATTTCCTTCCCACTTAGGTCCCCACAGAGCAATGTGTAGAGTTCCCTGTGCTATACAGCAGGTTCTCATTAGTTATCTATTTTATACATGTGAGTGTATATAGCTGAAACTCCAGTACTTTGGCCATTTCATGCGAAGAGTTGACTCATTGGAAAAGACCCTGATTCTGGGAGGGATGGGGGCAGGAGGACAAGGGGATGACAAAGGATGAGATGGCTGAATGGCATCACTGACTCGATGGACGTGAGTTTGAGTGAACTCCAGGTGTTGGTGATGGACAAGGAGGCCTGGCATGCTGAGGTTCATGGGTCGCAAAGAGCTGGACACGACTGAGCAACTGAACTGAACTGAACTGAACTGAGTGTATATAGGTCAATCCCAATCTCACAGTTCATCCCACTCCCACTTCCTCCTCTTGGTGTTCATGTGTTTGTTCCCTACGTCTGTGTCTTATTTCTGCTTTGCAAGTAAGATCATCTATATCATTTTTCTAAATTCCACGTATATGCATTAATATATCATTTTTGTTTTGAATTTCATTCAGAGGCTTACATTGTTAATACTTGGACAATATAGTGCAATTTATAAAATATGTTCAATTGTACTATTTCATTGTTATCTTTTAAGTAATTTGACTTATGTTCCACACTGTCAAGCTCAAAGGGCATTAGTAAGATCAGATGGTGAGGTGTGTGTGTGTGGGTTTGTGTTTGGGATGGACCAGACTGGTCTTCCACCCAGGATGCTTGATTCTGGGTTTTCTCCAAGACACTATGATTTAATGTTTTTGTCCCCCTTCTGTGGGCTATGGAAGGAGGTGTAGACCTTCTCACTGTCTCCCCAAGCTTATGGATTAACAACTCTCTGCAGCTTAGGGAGAGTAGGGGGAGCTGGATCACACAGAGAGAAAATAGGGCAAGTGACTGGCTCCATTGTTTCCAAGTTAACAAACATGAGTTCTTAAGCAAAGGGAAGTCTCTTGCCTTGGGAGACATCATTTCTGAGGAAGTCTTGAAGTGCAGAAAAAGTCTAATAGTTGCAAAATACTATTATTGATAACATAATATATATTATATAATTATAATATAAATATAATTATTGTATTATATATAATATAATAATGTAACTGCAATATGTTCACAACCTTACATTTTACCTTGCTGAATCATTTATGGTTTTACATCACCTTCAGAAAGCCGTACAAGGCAGGAATCAATTATCAAGAGTTTATAAATGAGAAAACTGAAGTTCTGTAATACACCCACACTTACCCACTAAGTCAGCAGTCATATGAGGATAGGACCTCAGGACCCTCTGTAGGGAAAGTCACACACTTTTCCTCCACGGCTATTAGTGATGCGAGTGGGTGGCAACCTGTTTGCACCCACTTTTCTATTTCTCCTATTTTCCTGTTTATTATTCCAATGCACTCTACTTTTCTTTCCTGAGACTTCTCTGATTAAGGACACCTAAATCACAAGATCAGACTCTGTCAAGCAGCCGCAAATTTATTTTATTCCTACTAGAGCAGAAAACTACAGTTTCTGTTTCCTGTACAGATTTTGCAGTGGAGTTGGGCAGGTGATAAATTACTGGCACCTTCCAACCATTGGTTATGTCTTTAGGTGATGCTGGGACTCAGGGTGTGCTGTATACAATCTTTCAAAAATGCAAGTGAAAAACGTGTTTGTTTTATTTTTCACCTCTGGTGATTCATCACCCAATTCATTACAACTTTTGGCAGGAAAAAAAAAAAAACCCACAGGGATACAAAATTTTTAAGGAAGTATTTTGAGTTCTTTTTTATTTTTTTGGCTGTGTCGCCTGTGGGATATTAGTTCTTTGACCAGGGACTGAACCCAGGGCATTGGCAGTGAGAGCACTGAGTCTTAATCACTGATCCACAAGGGAAAAGGTAGTGTTTGGACTATATGTAAGATAGATAACCAATAAGAATTTACCAGATAGCACAGGGAAAATAATCTAAAAAAGAGTCGGTATATGTATATGTATAGATGATTCAGTTTGCTGTACTGCAGAAACTAACACAACACTGTAAATCAACTATAGTTCAATAAAAATAAAAAAAGTAGTATTTGGACATTTTTGTCACCTATATTTAATATGCACTCCAGAAGGAGGAAATGGAAAATACATGTACAAGTTTGGCGAAATATCTTCAAAAAAGTAGAAGGTTAAAATGGAAAAATTAGCAGGAAAGATTTGAGAGCTCCTAATATCCACTATTAGGTTCGTGACATTGTACAGGAGAAGGGATCAAGACCATCCCCATGGAAAAGAAATGCAAAAAAAGCAAAATGGCTGTCTGGGGAGGCCTTACAAATAGCTGTGAAAAGAAGAGAAGCAAAAAGCAAAGGAGAAAAGGAAAGATATAAGCATTTGAATGCAGAGTTCCAAAGAATAGCAAGAAGAGATAAGAAAGCCTTCTTCAGCGATCAATGAAAAGAAATAGAGGAAAACAACAGAATGGGAAAGACTAGAGATCTCTTCAAGAAAATTAGAGATACCAAGGGAACATTTCATGCAAAGATGTGCTCGATAAAGGACAGAAATGGTATGGACCTAACAGAAGCAGAAGATATTAAGAAGAGGTGGCAACAATACACAGAAGAACTGTACAAAAAAGATCTTCATGACTCAGATAATCACGATGGTGTGATCACTGACCTAGAGCCAGACATCCTCGAATGTGAAGTCAAGTGGGCCTTAGAAAGCATCACTACGAACAAAGCTAGTGGAGGTGATGGAATTCCAGTGGAGCTATTTCAAATCCTGAAAGATGATGCTGTGAAAGTGCTGCACTCAATATGCCAGCAAATTTGGAAAACTCAGCAGTGGCCACAGGACTGGAAAAGGTCAGTTTTCACTGCAATCCCAAAGAAAGGCAATGCTAAAGAATGCTCAAACTACCGCACAACTGCACTCATCTCACACGCTAGTAAAGTAATGCTCAAAATTCTCCAAGCCAGGCTTCAGCAATATGTGAACCGTGAACTTCCTGATGTTCAAGCTGGTTTTAGAAAAGGCAGAGGAACCAGAGATCAAATTGCCAACATCTGCTGGATCATGGAAAAAGGAAAAGAGTTCCAGAAAAACATCTATTTCTGCTTTATTGACTATTCCAAAGCTTTTGACTGTGTGGATCACAATAAACTGTGGAAAATTCTGAAAGAGATGGGAATACCAGACCGCCTGATCTGTCTCTTGAGAAATTTGTATGCAGTTCAGGAAGCAACAGTTAGAACTGGACATGGAACAACAGACTGGTTCCAAATAGGAAAAAGAGTACATCAAGGCTGTATATTGTCACCCTGCTTATGTAACTTATATGCAGAGTACATCATGAGAAACGCTGGACTGGAAGAAGCACAAGCTGGAATCAAGATTGCTGGGAGAAATATCAATAACCTCAGATATGCAGCTGACACCACCCTTATGGCAGAAAGTGAAGAGGAACTAAAAAGCCTCTTGATGAAAGTGAAAGTGGAGAGTGAAAACTTGGCTTAAAGCTCAACATTCAGAAAACAAAGATCATGGCATCTGGTCCCATCACTTCATGGGAAATAGATGGGGAAACAGTGGAAACAGTGTCAGACTTTATTTTTCTGGGCTCCAAAATCACTGCAGATGGTGACTGCAGCCATGAAATTAAAAGACGCTCACTCCTTGGAACGAAAGTTATGACCAACCTAGACAGCATATTCAAAAGCAGAGACATTACTTTGCCAACAAAAGTTCGTCTAGTCAAGGCTATGGTTTTTACTGTGGTCATGTATGGATGTGTGAGTTGGACTGTTAAGAAGGCTGAGTGCCGAAGAATTGATGCTTTTGAACTGTGGTGTTGGAGAAGACTCTTGAGAGTCCCTTGGACTGCAAGATGATCCAACCAGTCCATTCTGAAGGAGATCAGCCCTGGGATTTCTTTAGCAGGAATGATGCTAAAGCTGAAACTCCAGTACTTTGGCCACTTCATGCGAAGAGTTGACTCATTGGAAAAGACTCTGATGCTGGGAGGCATTGAGGGCAGGAGGAGAAGGGGACAACAGAGGATGAGATGGCTGGATGGCATCACTGACTCGATGGACGTGAGTCTGGGTGAACTCCGGGAGTTGGTGATGGACAGGGAGGCCTGGCATGCTGCGGATTCATGTGGTCGCAAAGAGTCAGACACAACTGAGCGACTCAACTGAACTGAACTGAATGTCCACTATCGGAGAAGGCAATGGCACCCCACTCCAGTACTCTTGCCTGGAAAATCCCATGGATGGAGGAGCCTGGTAGGCTGTAGTCCATGGGGTTGCTAGGAGTTGGGCACGACTGAGCGACTTCCCTTTCACTTTTCACTTTCATGCATTGGAGAAGGAAATGGCAACCCACTCCAGTGTTCTTGCCTGGAGAATCCCAGGGATAGGGGAGCCTCGTGGGCTTCTGTCTGTGGGGTCGCACAGAGTCGGACATGACTAAAGCGACTTAGCAACAATATCCACTATCAGTCTATAGCTGATAGAGTTCTGTGCTGTCATTCAGCAGAAAGACAAAGAGGAGACAGCATTGATAGGAAACTGTCCAGTGGAGAATCAGAGTCCATGGAGGAAGCTGACCTTTTCTCCTCATGTTTCTATGATGTGTTCAGTCACTTGGTTGTGTCTGACTCTTTGCAACTCCTTGGACTACTAGTCTCTTCTGTCCATGGGATTTCTCCAGGCAAGAATACTGGAGTGGGTTGCCATTTTCTTTCTCCAGGGGATCTTCCTGATCCAGGGATTGAACCCAGGTCTCCTATGTCTCCTGCATTGCAGGTAGTTTCTTTACCTGCTGAGCCATCGGGAAAGCCACCATATTACTATGTTCATCCTTAATTTATGACTGATCTTGGACATTCAGGTCCTCTTGGAATGTATGCATGGGCTTTTGCCAACACTTTTGCCCTCTTAGGAAAGTGTCATGAGCAAAGGTCTGCCATCTCCTCCAGCCCCACTTCTTCCTCCACATCAGGGAAGGATACCTCACCAGTTGGGTGAGGCTAGGGGTAAAAGTCACTTTATATATGGAACCTCCACCCTTTTTTCATTTTTCTCTCCAACCTGTGTGACAACAAGCAACATGATTCTCATTCTTTCTAGCCAGTTCCCTAAAGACCAAGGCTGTCATGATCATCAGGGCAGCTGATTGGGTCAGTGTGTATATTCCGCTAAGCCTGGATACTGGTTCTAAGACCAAGTTGGGGATGGGGAGGAGGCATCTTTTTCAACCACATTCTAAATCACATTTTTTAGGACAGCTGTCAATTGCTGATATTTCTATTCTCATCTAACCTTGGTTTGGGTCTATAATTCTGAACCTAAAGGAAGAGCAAGCATTGTGACCCAGTGTCTGGGTGGAGTTGGGTTAAGAGCAGGATACAGTGGAAGGAGGGAAAGCCTTCCAAGAGGTCACTGAGGCCCAGAAACTAGGCTTTTCAGGGCAACTAGGCTTTGTGAGGACCTCAGAATTTTGATGCTCACCAAGCAAATTTCAGGAGACTGGCCCTCAGGTGTGGGAGGTAAAGCTTTCGGGTACCTACACTTCTTGGGCCACAAGTTTATCCCATACAGGGATATCTAAATGACATTCCTACTGGAAACAAAGATGGCCCTGTGAGCCTGGACTGGGGCAAAAGACAATGCACTGGGTGATCCTAATGGCTTGTGTTGGTAATTTTGACAACCTACCAGAGACATGGGCTTTGCAGGTGGGGCTAGTGGTAAAGAATCCACCTGTCAATGCAGGAGATGCAAGAGACACAGGTTTGGTCCCTGGGTTGGGAAGATCCCCTGGACAAGGAAATGGCAACTCACTCCAGTATTCTTGCCTGGGAAATTCCATGGACAGAGGAGCCTGGGGGGCTACAGTCCATGAGACCACAATGAGTCAGACACAGCTGATCAACTAAACACACACACAGAAACACACACTTCAGAGACACAGCAATGTGGCCATGATGAAGACAAGCCAGTAGGGTTTTTGTCAGGTGTGGAGGGGTCCCCCATATCTTCTACTTCCTCTTCTCCTAGGACCTCTTTTCTTCTTCAGACACAGATGTTAAGGATATAGACTTTAGGGAAAGAAGAAACCTGGGATGGAATCCCAGGTGTGCCGCTTACTGGTTGTACACACTTTGGACATAAGACTCATATGAGCCTCCATTTGCTCACCTGAAATGTGGAGGTGTAATAATCATAGTGGCGTGAAGGACAAAAGAGCCTTGTAAAGATACTTGTAAAGATACAAGTAAAGATACGTGTAAAGACGAAAGATACTTGTAAAGTGCAGCATCTGGATCATAGTCAGAACTATTTTTAAACCACTGGATGTCTAGTAACTGAACCCTGGGAAGTAGTCTCAGCAAGAAATCGAGTGCAGACATTGTTTAAAGAAAAATTCTGCAGGGCAGATGTGGAAAGCAAATGAAATCTCCTTTGCAATGCAATAATCATTGACTTAATCAGAGATGAAAGCCAAACTCTGGTTTCCTTAGGCAGAAACCATGATTATCCTGTAACCAGTATCTATCATGTGTAGCTGCAGAGGAGTGAGGTCAAGAGCAGTCTTTGGGGTTAGACAGACAAGGATACAAGTTCCAGATCCCCATTTAATAAGTAAAGCTTGGGTTCATTCAGGTTTAGGGAAAATAATTCTAAGTCTTTCATAGTGTTTCTAAGGTGCCTAGCACAATTACCCAGTATGCAGTTGGATAATTAACAACCAGTCAACACCAGTCAATCCTGAAGGAAATAAGTTCTGAATATTCTTTGGAAGGACTGAAGCTGAAGCTGAAGCTCCAATACATTGGCCACCTGATGTGAAGAACTGACTCATTTGAAAAGACTGATACTGGGAAAGATTGAAGGCAGGAGGAGAAGGGGACAACAGAGGATGAGATGGTTGGATAACATCATCGACTCAATGGACATGAGTTTGAACAAGCTCTAGGAGTTGGTGAGGGACAGGGAAACTTGACACACTTCAGTCCATGGGATCACAAAGTCTGACACAACTGAATTACTGAACTGAACTGAACAATACCATGTTGCAGCAGCTATCCTGGCAGCCAAAACCACAGTTGTGCAAGCCATTGCTTCATTTCCCAGCCATCCTTCCATTTTCCCATTCTCTTATCCATACATACACCCACCCCTGTAACTATCCACTCACCCATCCACCCACCTATCCATCCATCCATTTACTCACCCATGCACCCATCCATCCTTCCATCCTTTTATCTCTACCTCCTTTTATCCTTCCATTCATGCTTCTTCAGGCACTTTTATGGGCTCAAGCAGAGACTTTACACAAAGGTGCTGGAGACACAGATGTCTTTGTGGTGACTTTGGGGACACTGGGAGGTCTGGCATCTGGACAAGGTAAGGAAGGCCTGACAGGTCATCTTTAATCAAAGCAGCTTCTTATTTGAAGGAAGGAAAAATGGCTTGAAAGTCTAGATAACTAAATTATTCTGAAGCATTCTGGGGGTATACTCCATGAATGTATTTGTGGATGGCACAGTTGCCTGGCCTGTGCTGATTTGCAGTGGTCGTGCTGTGACTGTTAGGAACGTTTAAATACTGCAGAACTGGAACTCCTCAGAAGCCTGACACAGATTCTTCTAGACCTAGTAAAATTATAAGGCAAAGTTTTCTTTTTACTGTTTGTATTATGGATTAATTCAGAGCTAAAACGTGAAAATCAGTGACAAAAGGAAAATGTTCATTTACTCCATGGAATGGATGGGTTTACTCAGTGACAGATGTGTGAGCTGTGTTATGTGTACAGCTATATTTACTCATTGTGTTTACTCATTAGGATCACTCATCATGGCGATGATAGTCAATTTCAAAGTTTAATTTAAGCTTTATTTGCATGCTACTTTTTATAAAACTCTTAGGGATTTTAAAAGGTGTTTTGGTTTTGTTTTTTGTTTTTTGTTTTTTTGAAGCAGTTTTATGTTTCCAGAGAAATTGAGAAGGGACAGAGATATCCCAAATATCCCCTGCTCCACATATGCACAGCCGCCCCAATTGTGAACATCCTTCATCAGATGGTACATTTGTTACAATTGACAGATCATGTGACCCACATTCCACAGCTTCTCTTGGAGTTCACTCTTGGTGTTGTACGGTCTATGGGTTTGGACAAGCATATCCATCATTATGGAATCATACAGAGTATTTTCATTGGCATGAAAATTCTCTGTGCTCAACCCATTCCTCCCATGTCCCCCAACCCCTGGAACCCTTACCGTTTCCATAGTTTTGCATTTTCCAAAATATCATCAAGGAAATTACACAGCATGTAGCCTTTTCAAATCAGATTCTTTCACTTAGTAATATGCATTTAAATTTCCTCTGTGTCTCTTCGTGCTCTGGTAGTTTATTTCTTTTTATCACTGAATGGTATTCCATTGTCTGGATGGACTGTGGTTTATTTATCTATTCTCCTACTGAAGGACATCTTAAGTGCTTCCCAGATTTGGCAACTGTGAATAAAGCTGTTATAAAAATCCATGTGCAGGTTTTGTGTGAACATGTCTTCAGTTCCTCTGGGGAAATACCGAGGAACGTGTGTGCTGTCTCCTATGGCAAAAGTACAGTTAGCTTTGTAAGAAGGCGCCTGCCTGTCTTCCAGAGTGTCTGTAACATCTTGCATCCCCAGTAACAATGGTGAGAGTTCCTGTTGCTCCACATTCTCACCAGCATTTGGTGATGTCAGTGTTCTGGATTTTGGCCATTTTGATAGGTGTGTAGTGTGATTTTTCAGTTCAGTTCAGTTGCTCAGTCATGTCCAACTCTTTGCGACCCCATGAATCCCAGCACGCCAAGCCTCCCTGTCCATCACCAACTCCCAGAGTTTACCAAAACTCATGTCCATTGAGTTGGTGATGCCATCCAGCTATTTCATCCTCTGTCGTCCCCTTCTCCTCCTGCCCCCAATCCCTCCCAGCATCAGGGTCTTTTCCAATGAGTCAACTCTTCGCATGAGGTGGCCAAAGTATTGGAGTTTCAGCCTCAGCATCGTCCTTCCAATGAACACCCAGGACTGGTTTCCTTTAGGATGGACTGATTGGATATCCTTGTAGACCAAGGGACTCTCAAGAGTTTTCTCCAACACTACTGTTCAAAAGCATTAATTCTTCGGTGCTCAGCTTTCTTCACAGTCTAACTCTCACATGCATACATGACTACTGGAAAAACCATAGCCTTGACTAGATTGACCTTTTTTAGCAAAGCAATAGCTCTGCTTTTGAATATGCTATCTAGGTTGGTCATAACTTTCCTTACAAGGAGTAAGTGTCTTTTAATTTCATGGCTCCAATCACCATCTGCAGTGATTTTGGAGCCCAGAAAAATAAAGTCTGACACTGTTTCCACTGTTTCCCCATCTATTTCCCATGAAGTGATGGGACCAGATGCCATGATCTTCATTTTCTGAATGTTGAGCTTTAAGCCAACTTTTTCACTCTCCACTTTCACTTTCATCAAGAGGCTTTTTAGTTCCTCTTCACTTTCTGCCATAAGGGTGGTGTCAGCTGCATATCTGAGGTTATTGATATTTCTCCCAGCAGTCTTGATTCCAGCTTGTGCTTCTTCCAACCCAGCATTTCTCATGGTGTACTCTGCATATACATTAAATAAGCAGGGTGACAATATACAGCCTTGACGTACTCCTTTTCCTATTTGGAACCAATCTGTTGTTCCATGTCCGGTTCTAACTGTTGCTTCCTGACCTGCATATAGGTTTCTGAAGAGGCAGGTCAGGTGGTCTGGTATTCCCATCTCTTTCGGAATGTGTGATCTTACTGTCGTTCTAATTTTCTTTTTCCTAATGACATATGATGTGGTATGTCTTTTCATATTCTTATTTGCCACTTGTGCATCTTTTTTGCTTAAGGTCTTGGGCCCATTTTAAAAATGAGATTGCTTGTTTTCTTCTTGTTGAGTTTTTTTAAAAAAAATAATTGGAGCATAGTTGCTTTATTATATTGTGTTATTTTCTGCTGTATAGCCATACATATACATACATCCCCCCTCCCATTTGGGCCACCACAGAGCCCTGAGCAAAGTTCCCTTTGGGTTCCTTTAGTTATCTGTTTTATCATAGTAAGTACATACATATCAATTGCAGTCTCCCAATTCATCTCACTCCCCTTTTCCCCTTGGTGTCCATACATTTGTTCTCTATGTCCTGTTTCTATTTCTGCTTTGTGAATCTGTACCATTTTTATAGATTCCACATATTAAAAGTTTTTGTATATTTTAGATAACAGTCCTTAATCAGATGTGTCTTTTCAAATACCTTATAGTCTGTGGTTTATCTTCAAATTATCTTGATACCATCTTTCACAGAGTAGGAATTTTTAATTTTAATGAACCTTATCAAGTATCTTTTTCATGGATCATGTCATTGGTCTTGTATCTGAAAAAATCATTGGCCCTGCCCAAGCTTATCGAGATTTTCTGTTATATTATCCCCTAGGCATTTCATAGTTTTGTGTTTTTCACTGACATCTGTGATCCATTTTGAATTCATTCTTATGAAGGGTGTGAGGTCTGTGTCTAGATTCAGTGTTGTGTGTGTGGGTATTCAGTTCCTCCAGCATCATCTGTGTTGCCTTTTCTCCTCTGTCAAAAATCAATTGGCCACATTCATGGAGGTCTATTCCTGGCCTCTCTATTTGGTTCCACTGATCTATTTGTCTGTCCTTTCACCAATATCAGACTGTTTTGATTATGATAGCTTTATAGTAAGTCTTGAAGTTGAGTAGGTCAGTCCTATTACTTTGTTCTCCTTCAATACTGTGTTGGCTATTCTTGATCTTTTGCCTCCTCTCCATAAAAACTTTAGAATTACTTTTTTTGATATCCATGAAATAACTTGCTAGACTTTTTATTGGGATTGAAGCTTTTAGTTACTTTTAATGTCTGACATCTTATTATTATTTTTTGTCTTATTTTGTATTTTCAAAATACTTTCTATTTTACAAATCTCCCTTGGCCCTCAAAGTGACCTTTCTGCACAGATATATCTCCAAGAGAAACAAAATGAGGCTCAGGGGTTTGTATGAGTTTCTATAGCAAACATGTGGCAGAGCTCCCAATGCTGGTGACCTGTGTTCCATCCCTTATCATGCAGGGAACTAGATTCTGCATGCTGCAACTAAAGAACCCACATGCTGCAATTAAGACCAAATTAAAAAAAAAGATGCATTGCATTAGAATGAACTGCATTTTAATTGTACTTTTTTTTTTTTTAATCTTACCTGCTTTCTACACACTGATCACCTTTTATTCATGTTACATTGGCAAAGGACTAGTTTCAGTCATTCATATTTTCAGACAAAGGCTAGATATTACCTTTAACAAATTAGATATTACACTGATGCATGGTGGCAGCCACCGTTGGAATGCACAATGAGGGCAAGAATGTCTATTTATGATTATTTTCTGGGTTCCTGTACCAACAACTTTAAGTTGTTTTGGACCAGGAAATCACAAAGTATGTTTCTTATCATGTAATCATTTTTTTTTTTTTTTTAGTTTGAATGCACAGAATTTGAATGGACATGCACACACACTTATACTTTAGGGATTATATTAAAATGAGCCTCAAACAACACAAACAGGAAATTACCTCACTGCTTAAACTCCTGCCTACCCTCTTTGTTCACATCTCCCTGTCCTCCTCTCCCTCCCACCCCCCACTCCGCGGCCCAAAGAGAATCACTACCATACATTTTATCTTAATTATCCACCTATTTTTCTTTATTCTCCTTACTCCATCAGCAATATGTGTATCTCTAAGCATTATATTGTCTGCTTTTAGCAAGGTTTGGGCTTTTTCCAAAGGAATCATACTGGGTGCATTATTTTGAAATGTTGTTTTTTTGCCCAGCTTGTTTTGAAGATTCTTTTTCACATGTGTCAGACACACAATTTGTCCTAGAAAGGAACAATTTAAAAATTGATTGGTAGTGGAATCACCCATTTCCAACTAAATGGACAATCCATATTGCTGGGATAAAAGCTCCAATTACACCTGGTTGAATAACAGCCTTTAACAGAGCTCTTTTTAGGGTGTGGGCGGCCTGGATTTCTGGAACCTCTAAACTCTTGTGAGTTTAAAGTTCTGTCCAAGGGCTTTAACCAGTGGAGGTCCACCTCAGCCGTCTGTCCTGCACCTGATCCCCTACCACCATCCCGCTCCCACCCTGCTCCATGCCACCAGAATGAAGTCAGGCCCTCAGGATGCCTTCTTGATGTGGGCAGAAATGTGTTAGTCAGGGTTCTCCAGGGAAACAGAACCAATGGCAAGTGAAAACACGTGTGTGCTTGTGTGTATGCATGTGTTTATATATACTATACAGAGATTTATTATAGGGGATTGGCTCATGTGATTACAGAGGCTGCCACATATATGTATGCAGTGTGGCCACAGGCTCAAGACCCAGGTGAGCCAGTGGCGCAGATCAAGTCCAAGGTCAGCCGACGGCTGTGCACTTCCCTCTGCTGGGGGTAGGGGCGGGTGGGAGGCCAGATGTTTTGTTCTATTCTGGCCTTCAACTGATCAGACAAGCCCCACTCATATTATGCAGAGTGATCTGCCTATTCAAAGTTCACAGATTCAGTGTCAATCTTATCCAAAGATTCCTGCCAAGTTGGCATATAAAATTTACACAAAGCACAAGGGTGGACATTCAGGTTTTTGAGGTGTCTACTTGAAATTCTCATCTGCTGCTGATCTGCTGCTCCAGTTCATCCCTTTGGATCTCCCCTGGGCCTTTCCTGCATCCCCGGAGAGCTCTCACCATGCTTTGGGATGCTCTCCACGTAGTCCTTTCCAGCTTCGAGGCCAGACGATGAGTCCTGTCTCCTTGTGGATCCCTGGGGCCTCACTGTGCACAGCAGGGATGCAGTCAATGCTGGCTGAATGCCAAGCAATGCAGCCTTGGGACAGCCCACAGCACATCTCGGTAATCCTTCAGTAGAGCCACTGAATAGAAATAGCCCTGCTTCATAGAACATCCTGGAAGGAAAGACTGTCTTCTCCTCTTTTTTCCTGGCATTGAGTTTGACTAAGTATCTGGAATGATCTATTCAGACCCTGTCTGTGAATTACAGGGCCAGGCCAGGCCTTCTCTACAGTTACATCTTTATAAAAAGGGCAGACTAGCAGCACCTCTGTGCACTCTGGCCCCACTTCTAGGAGTCCACCACGACTGTGTGAGCACAGCGAGGTCTGGCCTCATCTTTTCCTTGCCTTGACTCTGCTCCTTGACCCTGTTTCGTAGAAAGCTCTCACTTTCATCTCAGGCTCAAAGGATTTGTTAACAAAATAAGCCCTACAATTAGGGCTTCCCTGGTGGCTCAGACAGTAAAGAATCCTCCTGTAATGCAGGGGACCTGGGTTTGATCCCTGGGTCAGGAAGATTCCCTGGAGAAGGGCATGGCAACCCACTGCAGTATTCCTGCCTGGAGAATCCCATGGACAGAGCAGTCTGGCAGGCTACAGTCTATGGGTTTGCAAAGAGTCAGACATGACTGAGTGACTAACACTACTACTACATATAAATAAATAATATCAATATTTATTAGAATTATCTAGCTTACTTTCAATATACTGATATTGAAAGAAAAGAAAAACAGAAACAGCAGAGGGTGCATCACCAAATTAGGTTTTGACCAACATCCAGACTTAAATAGCACTTGGATGTCACAGCACATCTGGAGTCCCAATTGGGATAAGATCACAGACAGCATGCCCATTCCGTGAGTGAGACTTCAAAGACTGCAATTCAGGTTCCTTCTTATAATTATAATCCCAGAGTGGAAATTGATATGTCATCAGACTGTGAGCAAGTTGCAGCTCTGTGTGTGTGTGCTCAGTCGTATCTGACTCTTTGCAACCCCTTGGACTGAAGACTGCCAGGCTCCTCTGTCCGTTGAATTTTTCTAGGCAAGAAGACAGCAGTGAGTTGCCATTTTCTCCTCCAGGGGACCTTCCCCACCAAGGGATCAAACCTGTAATCTTGCATTTCCTAAAGTGTAGGTGGATTCTTTACCACTACCAGCACTCAATGCTGTTTGTTTTGTTTTGTAAAACTTGGAAATGTTGTTAAGCCCAGGGCATGGTTGGCCAGACACCCTTTTGGGCTCAATAATCTCAAGATTCCTCCCCCATCTTATCTGTGGTGCCACAAGGCTTGCCCTCAGAGCAGGCAGTCAGGGCACTCCCAGTCAGGGCAGTGTCAGGGCAGGTTAGAAGCAAGGTCAGAGGCCTGCTCCGCTTTGTCTCTGAAGCCTAGAAGAGACTACATTTAATTTCCCTAACAGTCCCTCACTTACGACCCAACTCCTGGCTCTGGGATGTCCACTTGCCTCTCAGGTGCTGTGTTCAGCCGAGTTCATCTATGTGGCCTGGGATTGGTTATGGGGGTTTGCAGGGTTAACTACCCCTCCCCACTTTCCTCAGCCCCCCTCATCCCAGGTTCAGCCTTTGAGCCTCCAGCAGCTTACCCTGAGGGTGGCCTGGGTCACCACTCTCTGGCCAATTGCAGCACGGTGACTGCATCAGCGCTGGTCAGGTAGAGTTTTCTTGCAATAGGGCCATGGAAACACCTCTGGGCATGGAGAGCCAGCCCCTAAGAGTGGAGGCATGTACAGTGGTTCTGTGGTTTCGTTTAATTTTGTGTGGAAAGCCTGTGGATGGAGGTGTGGTTCACCTGGTTTACCTCCTGGTGCTTCAGAATAGGGGTGTGAGCTATTACATATAGGATGGATAAGTCACAAGGTCCTGTGGTACAGCACACGGAACCACAGTGGAAAAGAATATAATGACAAATATGCATATAAACCCGAATATATGTGTGTTAAAGTCGCTTCAGTCATGTCCGACTCTTTGTGACCCTATGGACTGTAGCCCTCCAGGCTCCTCTGTCCATGGGATTCTCCAGGCAAGAATACTGGAGTGGGTTGCCATGCCCTCCTCCAGGGGATCTTCCTGACCCAGGAATCGAACCCACGTCCCTGACATCTCCTGCGTTGGTAGGTAGGTTCTTTACTGCTAGTGCCACCTGGGAAGTCTTGAATATACATATAAAACTGAATCACTTTGCTGTACAGCAAAAATTATTATAACATTGTAAACAACTATACTTCAATTAAAAAAAAAAACAACAGTGTAGCCACAGTTCAAATCCAGATCTGTCTAGAGGGGGATGGGAAGACGAGGTCCTGGGTTTTGGAAAAAGCATTTTATCACCTCATGTCCCCTGTACCTGCTCATTATCTGGCCCCGAGGGCAGAAGACCGCAGACCAATGTGTCAGCCTGCCTTCCTGCCTGCTGACTGCCACCCTGCCCTCTCCTGGCCACACCCCAGGCTTCCTGCCGCAGCAGCCCTAGCATGTGGGGCTGGACCAAGTAGACCTCTGTCCCCGCCCCTCCCTGATACCCTGTCTGTCACCATCTCAGGAGATGATTCCTGATGGGAGATGAATATTCAGGCTGAGTGCCAGACTGGCCGGCATGCTGGGGACCCCACACCCTCCGGGTATCAACCTTCATCCAACGGACTGACTGCAGAATCTATATTCATCTGATTCTGACAGAAAGCACACTGCAATTTAAAACAGTTGGAGTGTAAATAGTAAAATGTGATCAAAGGGTAACCTTAAGGTATAAGGAAACTTCACAAGGCACCGAGACCAGAGAAGCACCAGCATCCTCCCCTGGATGGAGTGGCACGCAGTGTTTTCCAGTCCCCCTGTGGGCTCACAGCTCAAGTTAGCCTTCTTTATGAGCTTTCTTCATTTTATCGACTCACCTCCCACTACCCTTACATTTGTTTCCTGGGACGACTTCCACGCGCATTCTTAGCTCTTTATGTGCTTCTGGGGAAACACATCCTCAGCAGACAAATCAAGCACAGAGCTTAAGGATGAATGATATGTTGCAGGTTTTTACGATGCCAGCATGTGAGGTCATAATGAACGATATAAAGCAAGCAAAGGTAGCCACATTGGGACTGAGGAATTGGGAGTTACTTAGTAAGTGGACAATATCTGAAAATCATACAAGCTATATTAGGTCCCTTGCAAAGTGCAGCAGCTAACTCAAAGGGCTATTGAGAGGATGAAATGAAATTGTAAATGAAAAGAGATTAGCATGCTTACCCGAAAACCTCTGCCTCTGATCAGACTCTTTATGGGCTAAGCCCATAGGTGTATCTTCAACTGTAAAGAGAAAGAAAGACATTGTCCAAGTTTGTGACTAAAACAGGCAAAAGGTCTTGATGTCATAGCTTTGAAATAGGCAGGACATTTGGGGGAAACTGAGAGAAACCCAACTCAAATGAGTGTAAACAAAAAAGAGGCCATATTGGCCAACAGAACTGAAAAGTCCAGGAGTGATGGCTTCAGATGCATCTTGAACAAGGCACGTACAAATATCTTTTCTCTATATTTCTGTTTTTCTTCTTGTTGGGTTCATTTTAAGTTCAGGCTCTTCCCTTGTGGGGCCCCAATCACCACTATAATTCCAGTGAAAGGAATTCACATCCTCCTCAGAGATATGACAGACTCCCTGAGAGTGTGATTATTTAGCAATCGCCACTATCACCTCTGCAAGAGTGTGTCCCTCATCCTGTGACTATACCGTTTCCTTTCTGGACTCAGGCAAGAGGTTTTACATGCATACCTATTGAAATCTGTCCCACAAGATTAAGCTTATTAATTAAGCCTTTAGAAAAACTTTCTAAATTGGCATATGAACAGAAGTTTACACTCTTTCCAGACTTCACAATGGCTAACGATTTAATGATGGTCTTCTATTATGATGTCCAAAATGATGCCACAAAGTTGAATGGTGAGCGAGTCTAATGGTGGTTTCCAACGACAGAGGAATTAGGGAGATTATGGTCAAAGGGTACAAACTTCCAGTTAGAAGATGAATACATTCTGGAGATCTAATGCATAGCGTTGTGATGATAGTCAACAATGCTGCTCTATTCCTCAAAGTTGCCAAGGGATTAGATCTTAAATGTCCTCACAACAAAAGAGAAATGGTAATTGGATAATGCATTGGCTAATGCCAGAGTGGCAATCATACTGTAATGTATAGGTGCATCAAGTCAACACAATGTACATCTTAAACTTACGCAACATCATGTCAATTATATTTGAATAAAGCTGGAAAAAGCTGGATGCTCAAAAAAAGAAAAAATGAAAGTTGGACAAAGTCAAGGACATAGTTTGGCCCTAGGACTTCTGTAACTGAGGCTTGTCCATCCTCAGCCAGCTCAAAGCTATTGTCATTCATTTATATTTTGATTTACACATATAGTAATCCAATCTGAGCAATTTGAAATCTTCACAAATATATCTCTTTTTAATGATGATGGTTACATAACAGTAAATTTAGTACCAGCTTTTAGTTACAATAAAGAATAATAGCCCCTCAAAGATGTCTATTTCTTAGTCTCTGGAACCTGTGAATAACTCTCCTTATATGGTAAAAGAAACACGTAGATCTTGTTGAGTTAAAGGTCAGAGATTATCTTAGAGTATTTAGGAGGGTGAAGAATTTATAAAAGGGAAAGAAGGAAGTGATCAGAGGTGTATGAAAGAAATTTATAGAGTTATTTTCTTGCACCAGGATTCTCACAATGCATTGCTAGGCTGCAAAAGGAAAATTGGAACATTTTGCCACATTATAAAAAAATAGATTTCTCAACTAGTAAAAAGCAGGGTGTTACATGAAACTAACAAGTGAAAGAATTCAAGTTAGGGTCATTTACCTGACTTTATTTAACCTTGGATTCTAATCTCGTTTCCTTATTACAAATAGTGACAGTATAACTGACCTGTACATTTCACACAAGGATGCTGTGACATTTAATGGAGAAAAATTATGTTTTATTTTTGTTTTATCTTATAAGACACTTTATATGTTTATTTCATTGTGATGATAATGTAAGGTATTATTAGTATCAGTTCAGCTCCTTATTTTCAGAGAAATTTCAGAGCATCTGAGGTTCACAAATGTTATGCAGCAATGATGATAAGATAGCAATATTTGTGTATCCTAATCACCCATTTGGAAAATTAGTGCTACTTTGAAATTAATGAAATACGGGAGTGTCCAATTAAGGTGAGTGTTAAATTCATCTAACCAGCATTACCTGTGCATCAATTGTTCCCCAAAGAACAGAGGTGATTTCTCTGGAAGAGTTACATGTATTAAACAGAAAATTTATAGCTATCTCCAAGATGTTTTTGCTCAAATGGTATAAGAGGGTTCACCTAATTGCAGCGATTATCTTTCTGCACTTCAAATTGCAGATAGCACATGGCCAGTATCACCTAATAAATTGCCACTCTTGGGGCACTGATGGTAGATTTCAGCAGGATTCATTTTCTGTTTTATTTCTTTCCCTCTTTTTTAAATAGATAGAAATAAACTATGAAATTTTCAACCTGGTAACTAATGTCCTTGAAGCAACCAGTAATTTTCTGCTAGGAGGAACGAAAAGGTTTTCCCTCTGAGGTTTTAGCTGCTTTTTGGGACATGTAGCAGATCTAAACTTAGGGGATCAGATGCTCCTGGGTGGTCAGACTGTCTTGTGTGAGAAGAAAGAAAGAAAGAAAGAAAGAAAGAAAGAAAGAAAGAAAGGAAGGAAGGAAGGAAGGAAGGAAGGAAGGAAGGAAGGAAGAAAGAAAGAAAAGTGAAGTTGCACAGTCGTGTCTGACTCTTTGCGACCCCGTGGACTGTAGCCTACCAGGTTCCTTTGTCCACGGGATTTTCTAGGCAAGAATACTGGAATGGGTTGTCATGTGGCAGAGAGGAGAGCTGCAAATACTGGAGAGAAAGAAAATATGAACAAAAGCTGACATCATCCTGCTAATGGAGCAGGCTTGACCTGTTAGGGCAGGAAGTATCACTAGTAGCAATAGCAGGAACAAATAAAAATAATTTATTTTAGAAGAGATGCATTTAAAATTGCTTACCTGAAAACTGGATAGGGTTGTTATCAAGAATGAAATGATCATCCATGAACATTTCCTTGGAGTCAAACCCATTTGGGTTGGAATCCTGGATGCCCCTTTAGCTCTAACAGGAGCTGGTTTTCACATCTGAGAACAGACAGACATGACCTTGCCTTCAAGCCGGTGGCCGGATGGGGTGCAGCTCATGCAGTGCCCATGTCAGGCACCTGTGCCAACCACGTGCTGTCACTGCTGTCCTTGATGATAGTGCTGGCATGGGTGGGAAAAGCTGGTATTATAACAAGCCCCTGTCTGCAATCAGGCTTTCCCACTGGAGATAAAATTAGTGTCCTGAATGTTGACTTTGAGGTAAACTGAAGTTGTTTTCTATTTTATAGGAGCAAATACATCCACCAAAGCGCAGGGTTTGCCTAACTAAAATATCTGTAACTCTGAGCAGCATCGTGCTTTGTGCCAGAGAAGGTGGGACATTGTGTGTTTAGCTTCTTTCTCTGCCTCAACCCTGACCTTTACTCTCAATCATTTAGGGCTCTTATTTTCTACCCCTATTCTTTAAAAAAAAAAAACTAACAGTGCAAGTTTTTTTCCCATTGCATGCCTTTAATTATTTTTATTAAAAATTTTTTTTGAAGTACAGTTGATTTACAGTGTTGTCTTAGTTTTCAGTGTACAGCAGAGTGATTCAGTTATATATGCGCACTCACACACACATATATATTCTTTATTTTTTATACATTCTATTCTATTATGGTTTATCTGAGGATACTGAATATAGTTCCCTGTGGCATACAGCAGGACTTTGTTGTTCATCCATCCTATATATCATAGTTTGCATCTGCTAATGTCAGACTCCCAATACTTCCCTCCCTACCCCTTTGGCAACCGCAAATCTAGGTCTGAGTCTGCTTTGTTTCATAGAAAAAAAAAAAGTTTTCTCATGTTTTATTCATTGTCATGACAAATATTTATTGATCATCTGAGCTGGGCATTGAGCGGGACCTGGGGCCCCTGGGAAGACCCTGGTAGAACAAAAGGACGTTATTCAAATAAGAACTACCAACTGAGAAAGTTCAGTCTTTTCTAGAAAGTTCTAGAAATGTCCTCAGAGGCCTTCAACTACAGGAAGCCTGTCTTCAACAGGCTTATTTAGAAGATTAAACTGAAGGAAATAAATTTGTGTAGAACTCCAAAAAAATGACAAAGTGGTAATTATTCGAATGAATGTCTGATGCATTAAAGGACTCTTTACCAGTAAAATTCCATCTCATACTTTGAGCTTCTCCTGTGTGCCCGACCCCGAGAGCAGCACAGAATAACTTTGCTGAACAATATTCATATTCTGCTCAGGACACTTCACTTTGTTATCAGGTGCAGGTCTGTGAAAAGCTTATTTGTGGACTAGAATCCAAGCATCTGAACTAGTACTCCCAGGGCCGCCCATAACCACCATGCAGCTGGACTGCCCTCCTGTCACCTGTCTGTGCCCTCTTGGGAATGGTTTTCTCTAACAGCCTCCCTGGCCTACATGTAGGATTTTTCAGAAACACAAACATATAAATTTTTGTTCCTCTGTAACAGCCCACGAGAGGAACTTCTCTTTTTGATTGTTGATTCCTTTGTCTTGGCACAGAAAACATCTCCTTCTTTCTGTGCAAATGGCTGGTTTTGATATTTAGGACACAGAGTCCAGGGTTGTGATTCATATTGAACACTATTCCAACTGATTCTCATAGGCACATTCATATATTAACTTTCAGCAGCGTTTAAGATATGGGCCCTGGAGAACTCCTGCTGCTGCTGCTAAGTAGGAGAACTCCTACTCCACTGATACTAAAGAAAATTTGGGGAAAGCATGGACTTACTCAAGAAGGCTGGAGCAGTGGTGGTTCTGGTTTTGGTTAATTTGATGACTCAGTGAAGCTACCCTCTTTCTGTCTGCATGTTTTGCCTCAGCATGTTTTGTTTTGTTGTTGACTTCTCTTCAGAGGGCCAGGATGACTCTGGGAGGTGTATTCGTCACATAAGTACATGGCCATGTTGAAGGCAGGAAGGAGACAGCGCCCGCAGACTTCTGCACATGCCTCTGGACAGATTGTTTCACATGCTTTTCCTAATCTAATAACCAGGAGAAGGGAACAGAATGGCCAACACTGAATTAGACTTTCAGGACAGATCCTTCCTAGAACTGGAGGTCTATTCCCTTTGCACATGACTTGGTAGCACAGGTAAATGAAATAGACTGAGCTCTGTCCGCAAAGAAGAATAGCAGGTTACTCTGACAAGTATGCATGAAATTTCCTTCGTGCCTCACCTGAGGTTTATCTTTCTTGGATGAAATGTGCTCAAGTATTCAATCCCTATTATTTGCCCTATTATTTGCAAATGCCTCAAATCCTTTTTCCTCTAAACAAAGTGGAGGCAGAAGCAAAAAAAACAGATCGTAAGTGTTAAATACACCTCTACCTGTGGTCAGGCGATAAGCCCCGTGCTTGAGAATGGAGGCAAAGACATCGAAGAAAAAAGCAGCAAGGCTAAAAGGTTGGGGTTCAAGGAGGAAAAATAGATCAACAGGCTTTGCTATGGGCCTGAGGAAGAGCCTGGAGGTGGGGGGCGTCTGTCATCACTGATGCCAGGGAGACCCCAGAGGTTTGGCTTCTCATCATTGACGGGAACTCAGGTGATGAAGATGCTTATGAGCTTAGATTTAAACGTACCCTGTTGGGGGGTGTTCTGAAGAAGAAGTCCCAGAGGCAGTTGCATACATGCGTAAAACTACTTTCAGAAAAATACCTTCCTGAACTTCAGAAAAATGCTTTCCTAACTGTCCTCTCACTTGCTCTTTTCGATCTTGCTGAGAGAAATACATTTTATCTGAAGAAACTGAAACTGTGGAGTATGTGGGCTTTCCCCAGCATAATGGAGTGAACACAGGACCAGACCTCTTGGAAGGGCTGTTGATTCAGACTTTTGCACACACTGTAGACCTCCACCTTGACTAAGACTTCACTTGGTGGGAGGGGCACTTTGGACTGGAGTCCACAGCGCTGGGTGGGGTCTGTTGCTTCTTAGTAGGTTAGGAAAGGAAGAAATGCTGCAGCTTTTGGCCGTATAGATTATCTGACTTTTGCTCATTTTTCCGTTCTTCACTCATTCGTTCATTTCCTCATTCCGTAGCCACTGAAGGAACACAAGTATTCTAGGCATTGCACCTGGTACTGTGACACAGTTTGGGATGAAGTCACATAAACAGCATAAATTGCATCTTAAAGCAATTATTATCCAATGAAAAAGTAAATCTATTAATACGTATTTTGTTAATACATTGTGGTTGTTCAGTCGCTAAGTCGTGTCCAACTCTTTGTAACCCCATGGACTGCAGCATGCCTGGCTCCTTTGTCCTTCACTATCTCCTGGAGTTTGCTCAAATTCATGGCCATTGAGTCAGTGATGATACCTAAGGATCTCATCCTCTGCCGACCCCTTCTTTTGCCTGCAATCTTTCCCAGTGTCAAGGTCTTTTTCAATGAGCCAGCTCTTTGCCTCAGGTGGCCAAAGTACTGGAGCTTCAGCTTCAGCATTGGTCCTTTCAATGAATATTCAGGGCTGATTTATGATTGATTGGTTTGATCACCTTACAGTTCAAGGGATTCTCAAGAGTCTTCTCCAGCACCACAATTTGAGACCATCAGTTCTTCAGTGCTCAGCTTTCTCTATGGTCCAACTTTCATATCTCTGTGCTTAGTCTCTCAGTCAATCATTTTTGACTGTTTGAGACCCTCCTGGACTGTAGCCGACCAGGCTCCTCTGTCCATGGGAATCTCCAGGCAAGAATACTGGAGCGGGTTGCCTTCTCCACTCACATCCCTACATGACTATAATATAAAATGATATGGTAATTTATGATATGAAATGACATATAACATCATATAATAATATAATATGTCTAAATTCTATTTTCTGCAGTGTGTCTGTTGACTTTTCCCAACCAGAATGATTTTAATTTAGAAGATAGGGAACAAAAACTGAAGAGGCAGTCGAAATGTTGGCTGAGTATAGAAAGTATTCTAAGGAGCAGAGGAAGTTTTTGCATAGAACCCGACACCCAGGAGTGCCTGCTATTTTTCCTGTGTCAGTGGCAGGGTCCTGGGGGAGGAAGGATTCATCACAGCAGGTGAAAAAGTGGGAAATTGTCTAGAGTGAGGATTGCAAAGTTGTGTGGGAATGAAGCAAAGTCTCCTGGATTGTCATTACTCCAGGGATGCTACCACCAGCCCCATCTGTATGCACCTCTGGCCTGATTTCCCCTTTCGTGAGTCAGAAATGGGGAGCAATTTGACAAAATGAAAGCCTTCATGTCTCTGGTATCAGGTTGAATTTTCTCAAAGGTTATGTTAAAACACTGCTGTGGTTATAGAAAATGTCACACAGAGCTTGTCAAGTTTCACTGAAGTTCCTGAAAATTGGTAACTTGTCAACAGAATAGCAATTGGGAATCGGGGAGGGTGGAGAGCATCACAGGGCATGTTTCAGTCAATCTCTTCTGAATCTGAAGTTCACACAGCCTTCGGCCCTTCCATCCTCAATTCTGCAGAATCGCCAGTCCTGTGAATTTGTCCTCTGAGGTTTTATTCATCCCCACTTGAAATGATGCCACAATTCCAGTGGCACTGAAGTTGACCCAGATCAGGGCCGGTCTGACACTGGATGGAACAATTGCAGCCACACTGGCCTGCACCTTATGGGTCCCTGGGCTGCTTCTGCTGACTCAGCGATTGGCCCTGGGCTTTCTTGCCTGCGGCTCTTGAGGGTGTCCAGCTGACCTTAGTAGAGGAGTAGATAAAGATCCCTGCCCACAATTGAGCATTTTGCTTGTATGAGCGTCACTGATCTGCTTTTGTAGGGGAAAGGAGCTTGACAGAAATGTCATGCCCATTCTCGTCCTCCTGTCATCAAATTGCAGACACTCATCTTCTTTTAAAAGGCAGGACCTTGAACTTCCTATCTGATGGTGAACATCATATTGCTTTCTCTCAATCTCTTCATAGGTTATTCCTTGCAGCCTATGATACACTCAGTACTTCTCATCCAAGGTGTGTTAAGTCCCCCAGGTCCCTGACTGTCCTTCTTGTGCTCCCGCTCACCAAAATCATTTATAATGCAGTATGTCTTCTTGGCATTACATCCTGACCCCGGGTTCACTCCTATTTCATAGCAATCAGTTTCCTGTCTCTGGAAATCAGACACTTAAAGATCATCAAGAATATGGTGATTCTATGTTTGATGTGTAGCTTCTCAATTCCCTCTCTCTAGACCACTGGGCAGGAAAGAAGATGTTTCTCCTGAAATAGCACTTTGAGTAGTGGAGGAAGCATCATCTCTCGGGTCTAACTCTGGAGCTTTGGTTTCACCACTTTCCAACTGAGTGAGCCTGGTTGGGCTATTGAAGGTTATTAAACCCGTTTTGCTCATCTATCCAGTGGGAATACTGATCCTTACTTTAAACTGTTTTCCTGAGGATTCACCTTGAGGTCTCTTGTGTGTGTGTACTTAGTCATGTCCATCTTTTTGTGACCCCACGAACTGTAGCCTGCCAGGCTTCTCTGTCCATGGATTCTCCAGGCAAGAACACTGGAGTGGGTTGCCATTTCCTTCCCCAGGGGATCTTCCTGACTCAGGGATTGAACCCACATCTCTTGTGTCTCCTAAATTGGCAGGGGGATTCTTCACCACTGAGCCACCTGGGAAGCTTCTTGAGGTTCCTATAGGACTCTTCAAATTCACCACAAACAACTCTGACCTTATCATCCACTTTCCAGACTGCTGTCCCCTGGACACCAGAAATAAAACCATTACTCAGTCCTCATGGGAATGAGCCCCAAGTTCATTCTTTGGCTTCACTTTCCAGAATTTTTATAGTCTGAGTTCTTTTTACCATCGTTTTCTAGCTCTGTATCTTATTTTTTCTTGCTTTATCTCTGATAATTACATCTAAATTATCCTCCCCATTTTCAGCCTCTGCTTCTCCTTCTCATGTGCACTTGAATCATCTTCCAGGTTGTAGCTTTCATCATATTGCTCCTCATGTAGTCACTATGGAAACTGCCACTTGGCCACAGTTAAAGTCACGACTCCAACATTCCATGACTTTATAGGAATTTAATATCCCAGATTTTAATTTTGAAATGTTCTGCCTGACACCATTCCTGGGCTTCTCCTGCAAGAGGCTGCTCTCTGTGCCCTGAACGACACCTGCTCTTCTCTTCTGCCCTGATTCAGCATCCCCAATTTAGTTCTCTCCCTCAAACATTCCCCCTCGATGTCACCCTATCTCTGTTCTCAGAAGCCTTTTGTATCCTAAAAATGGTCCCCTCTTTCAAGAAATTATCCAGAGATGAACCAGTTTAACCTAGTCTCCGCTGTCGCTGCTCTGCCACTGCTGTTACAAGGACTTCATCTCAGGTATTAGGGTATTGTGTCTTTGCATTCATTCCTTAAAGTAAGAGGCCACTGTTTTTAAAATGTTTAGCTTTCCTCAGTGCCACGAATATGTTCATTTTCCACTGATGATTATTTCATTCAATTATTGACTTTATTTTATTTTTTTAATGTTTTTTTTGTTTTATTTTTAAATTTTATTTTATTTTTAAACTTTACATAATTGTATTAGTTTTGCCAAATATCAAAATGAATCCACCACAGGTATACATGTGTTCCCCATCCTGAACCCTCCTCCCTCCTCCCTCCCCATACCATCCCTCTGGGTCGTCCCAGTGCACTAGCCCCAAGCATCCAGTATCGTGCATCGAACCTGGACTGGCAACTCATTTCTTACATGATATTTTACATGTTTCAATGTCATTCTCCCAAATCTTCCCACCCTCTCCCTCTCCCACAGAGTCCATAAGACTGTTCTATACATCAGTGTCTCTTTTGCTGTCTCATACACCGGGTTATTGTTACCATCTTTCTAAATTCCATATATATGCGTTAGTATACCATATTTATGTTTTTCCTTCTGGCTTACTTCACTCTGTATAATAGGCTCCAGTTTCATCCACCTCATTAGAACTGATTATTGACTTTAGAATTCAGAAAAAAAGATGGGATTCCCTTGGTGGTCCAGTGGTTAAGACTGTGCACTTATACTGTAGGGGTCTGGGGTTCAATCCCTGGTCAGGGAACTAAGAGTTAGCATGCCACAACTAAAACATCCCACATGAGGCAACTTAGACTCAGCACAGTCAAATAAATAAATAAATAAATATATTTTTACCAGATGAAATAATTTTATTCAGTGGCAGAAGCTCAGAACTGATCCCAAATAATTTATCATAATGCTTTTCTTTCTCATTTGTCTTATTCTCCATGTAATAGTTTTAAATGGAATTTTTTAAAAAACATATAAATTTATTTATTTTAATTGCAGGCTAATTACTTTACAATATTGTATTGGTTTTGCCTTACATCAACATGAATCCACCATGGGTGTACACATGTTCCACATCCTGAATCCCCATCCCACCTCCCTTCCCATACCATTCCTCTGGGTCATCCCAGTGCCCCAGCCCCGAACATCCTGTATCATGCATCCAACCTGGACTGGTGATTCGTTTCACGTATGATATTATACGTGTTTCAATGCCATTCTCCCAAATCATCCCACCCTTGCTCTCTCCCACAGGGTCCAAAAGGCTGTTTCATACATCTGTGCCTCTTTTGCTGTCTCACATACAGGGTTATTGTTACCATCTTTCTAAATTCCATATATATGCGTTAGTATACTGTATTGGTGTTTTTCTTTCTGGATTACTTCACTCTGTATAATAGGCTCCAGTTTCATCCACCTCATTAGAACTGATTCAAATGTATTCTTTTTAATGGCTGAGTAATACTCCATTTTGGATATGTACCACAGCTTTCTTATCCATTCATCTGCTGATGGACATCTTGGTTGCTTCCATGTCCTGGCTATTATAAACAGTGCTGCAATGAACATTGGGGTACATGTGTCCCTTTCCATTCTGGTTTCCTCGGTGTGTATGCCCAGCAGTGGGATTGCTGGGTCGTATGGCAGTTCTATTTCCAGTTTTTTAAGGGATCTCCACACTGTTCTCCATAGTGGCTGTACTAGTTTGCATTCCCACCAACAGTGTAAGAGGCTTCCCTTTTCTCCACACCTTCTCCAGCATTTATTGCTTGTAGACTTTTGGATTGCAGCCATTCTGACTGGTGTGAAATGGTACCTCATAGTGGTTTTGACTTGCATTTCTCTGATAATGAGTGATGTTGAGCATCTTTCCATGTGTTTGTTAACCATCCGTATGTCTTCTTTGGAGAAATGTCTATTTAGTTTTTTGGCCCATTTTTTGATTGGGTCATTTATTTTCCTGGAATTGAGCTGCAGGAGTTGCTTGTATATTTTTGAGATTAGTTGTTTGTCAGTTGCTTCATTTGCTATTATTTTCTCCCATTCTGAAGGCTGTCTTTTCACCTTGCTTATAGTTTCCTTCGTTGTACAAAAGCTTTTAAGTTTAATTAGGACCCATTTGTTTATTTTTGCTTTTATTTCCATTACTCTGGGAGGTGGGTCATAGAGGATCCTGCTGTGATTTATGTCAGAGAGTGCTTTGCCGATGTTTTCCTCTCAGAGTTTTATTTTAATACAACATATCTCTAAGTTAAAAAGAGAGAGTAGAGCCAAAACTCCTACAGGTAAAGTAGCAGTCATGTCACTTATAATAGCTGGGGTAAGGGCTGTTTGGTTATTTTTGTAGTGTGGACAATTTCCATGATGCTGTATTCTGACAAGACTGTAGAGTGATCTTGCAGTTTTCTTGTCCTGTCACTTCACAGAGGGGCCTTGTTCATACTCAGCAGGAACTCAGCTCCAAGCCCCAGATGGTCGCCTCTGGTCAGCTTCCTACCATCAGCATTGCTTGTCCAGGGTTCCCACCAGTTCGCACTGTAAGCAAATCTATACCAGGAAGTAATTCCATCTCTCTATATTTCCAGAATTAAAAGTGTATTATATTATACTAAAGATAGTTTTTCATCTCCTTCAAGCAAAATACAGATTTGAAAGTAAAAAGTCCTTTAGAATTCATCGGTGATCTAACCCTGAATTAGTCAAGGTTCTCCAGAGAAGGAGAACCAATAGGAAATACATAAAGATATGACTATTGCAAAATAGAGATAGAGAAACAGATGTAGAGGACAAAGATACAGACACTAAGGGGGAGTGTGGGTGGGTGGGCTGAATCCGGAGACTGAGGTTGATGCATACACACTACTGATACTAAGCGTACAATAGGTAGTTGATGAGAGCCTACTTTGTCACACAGGGAACTCTGATCGGTGCTCTGTGATGATATAAATGGGACGGAAATCCAAGAAACGGGATAAATGCATATGTGTGGTTGATTCACTTTACTGTATAGCAGAAACTAACACAAATTGTAAAGCAACTATGCTGCAATAAAAATTAAGAGTGCCGAAGAATTGATGTTTTGAACTGTGGTATTGGAGAAGGCTCTTGAGCGTCCCTTGGACTGCAAGGAGATCCAACCAGTCCATTCTGAAGGAAATCAGCACTGGGTGTTCTTTGGAAGGACTGATGCTAAAGCTGAAACTCCAGTACTTTGGCCACCTCATGCGACGAGTTGACTCATTGGAAAAGACTCTGATGCTGGGAGGGATTGGGGGCAGGAGGAGAATGGGACGACAGAGAATGAGATGGCTGGATGGCATCACCAACTCAATGCACATGAGTTTGGGTGAACTCCAGGACTTGGTGATGGACAAGGAGGCCTGGCATGATGCGATTCATGGGGTCGCAAAGAGTCGGACACTACTGAGCGACTGAACTGAACTGAACTGAACTGAAATATATAAATATAATGATTAATTTTAAGAACTTGGCACACATGACTCTGACAAGTCCCAAATGTTACAGGGTGATTAGGCAGGAGCTGGACACCCAGGAGAGCCAACTTGCAGTCTGAGTAGGCTGAGAACCAACCTTGCAGTCTCAGTCCAAAGGGCCTGAAAAGCGGGGGACCCTACATTTTAATTTCCAGCTTGAAATTGGCAGATTCAAGACCCACAAGGAGTGTATGTGTCGGTTTGAGTCTAAAGGCAGTTAAAAGACTGATGTCCCAGCTCTTGCAGTCAGGCGGGAGGAGGTCCCTTTTACCTAAGCCTTTTGTTCCATTTGAGTCTTCAGCTGTTGGGCTGAGGCCCACCACATTGGGGAACACCATCAGCTTGTCCAGTTTACTTATTCACCGGATAAATGAATTCCATCTGGAAACACCCTTCCAGATATCAGAATCATGTTTGGCCAAATGTCTGAGCACCTTCTAACAAGTGCAGTTGATGTATAAAATTAACCATTAGAAAACCCAAGGTGAAAGCTATCCAGCAGGAAATTTAAGCAGTGCTCAGAGAAAGGTTTTCTGGATTCTTGCACACTGTCCATCCCACCTGAGCAGTGCTACTTTATTTAGAGAGGGAAACGATATACTATCCATGGACCTGCCAGGTTAAAACACAAGCAAATAAGCAAAACCATCAAACATAAAACCAGGCTCTCTCTGTTTCTAGTTGTGTCTACCCGGGGAGGGATCAAGAGACGGCTTTGCCTAGACAGCCTTATATCCCAAGAGGACCATAGTATTAAATAAGTGTATTTAGATGCCTGAGTTTTGAGAAGTTGACCTGAGCCCCACCCTGACTGTTAACAATTGGATATTGTAGGTTGTTTACACTAAGTTGAGGCAAAAAGACACAATGGAACCAAAAACTGGGCTCAAAATGTGACTAAACAGTTGCCAAGGAAACTGATGAAGCTACAAGAGTCTCAAGGATTAAAGGAGAACTTATGAGAATTATGGATGTTGAGTTTTAAGGCAGAGGAGCCTGGTAGGCTGCAGTCCATGGGGTCACTAAGAGTTGGACATGACTGAGCGACTTCACTTTCACGCATTGGAGAAGGAAATGGCAACTCACTCCAGTGTTCTTGCCTGGAGAATCTCAGGGATGGGAGAGCCTGGTGGGCTGCCATCTATGGGGTCGCACAGAGTCAGACATGACTGAAGTGACTTAGCAGCAGTTTTAATTTTGTCTTATGCAATTATGTCCTAGGAAACACAGGTGATATTTCGACCAGAAGGCTGGAAAAGGATCAGAGAGGTCACCAGACTATAGTTAATTATGTGAATTAATTATGTGAATTAACTATACTTTCTCCCTTAAGGCCTTCCTACAGAAATTTGGTTGTGTGATGACTTATGATCACACTAGGATTTCAGGGAGAAATAGCCAAGGTACCAACATGGCAAAAGGGAGACTGGCTGTGGTCTCCTGCATATCCTACTTATAATGATATCTCTTCTTATGGTCCATATTAAAGACAAATTCTAGTGTTTTACCATAAAGTATGGGCTTCCCAGGTGGCTCAGGGGTAAAGAATCTGTCTGCCAAGCAGGAGACATGGGTTTGATCCCTGGGTTCAGAAGATCCCTGGAGAAGGAAATGGTAACCCACTCCAGCATTCTTGCCTGGAGGAATCCCATGGACAGAGGAGCCTGGTGGGTTACCTTCCATGGGGTTGCAAAGACTTGGACATGATAGAGAGACTAAACAACAATAACATGATTTTTATAGTTGTTTCTAAGTTCCTGAGAAAGGTGTGTTAATATCTTCTGATATTATTGTGGATTTGTTTATTTCTAGTTTTAGTTCTGTCAATTTGGCCTTTTATATTTTTAGGCTAGTTCTAGGTATATACCAATTTAGTATTATTTTAAATTTCCGGTAATTTCATGGCTGTTATGGATAAAAAAGAAAATCATTCTTTAACTCTAGCAATTTTTTTATTGGACAATAGTTGTTTTATAATACTGCGTTAGTTTCTTATGAACGATAACATGAATCAGCTGTACGCATACACATATCCCTTCCCTCTTGAGCCTCCCTCCCATTCCTCCCCACTTTCCACCCCGTTAGGTCATCACAGAGCTGAGCTGAGCTTCCTGTGCTCTACAGCAGCTCCCTGCTGCTCTCTGTTTTAAGCATAGGGGTGTACACATGTCACTGCTATTCTGTCAACTCGCCCCACCCTCCCCTTCCCCTGCCCCTTGCCCCGTCCATGTCTGTTCTCTGTGTCTGCATCTGTATTCCTGCCCTGCAAATAGGTTCATCAGAACAGCAGTTTTAGATTTTTTTAGATTCCTCATACATGTGTCAATATACGATATTTGATTTTCTCTTTCAGACTTACTTCACTCTAAATAACAGACTCTAAGTCCATTCACATCACTACAAACTCTAGTAATATTTTTGTCTTAAATTCTACTTTGGTTGGCATACCAGCTTCCCTTTGGCCCATGTTCAGATGATACATAAGTTGTTTGTACACTGTTTATTTTACCATTTTCGCATTCTTATGTTTTATGTGTGTCCTGTAAATTAGTATATAGCTTGATGTTTTAAAATCATTATCTTTTAATTAGAGTACTCTGTATATTTATTAATTGGAATCATTGATACTCGGAGGTTTAAATATTTAGGTTCACTTCCTGTTTGCCCCACCTCTTCTATCTTCCTTTTTTCTTTCTTTCATACATTTAGACTGAATGGTTTATATTTCTCTTTTACTGTGCGTTAGGTTTGTCTATTATATATGCTTGTTATCCTTTAATATTAATAGTTGCTCTGAGATAGACTATGTACCAAATATTCCTCAGCATCTACATTATTTGTTATTTTAATCCTTCTCCTAAAACTGAGTCATTTTCTTCCTCCTTTATTTATTATTTTATACACATTTATACACTTTTCATACACATTTATACACATTATACAGATTCTATATTGTTTTCATATGTCACATGGTAATAAGATAAGTAATTATCATTCTTGTTTGACAGATAAGTGTCCATTTACATTCATATACAGATTGAACATTTTTCTGCCTGTTCATCAGTGTCAGAACTTATTATTTTTCTTTTCCTCTAGAATATTCTACTTTTTGATGCATTTCCTGTAGATCTGCTGGTGACAAATGGCCTCAGCAAGTGGCTGTTTGAAATTTTAAATTTTCATCTTCATTTTTTAGAGTTATTTTCACCAGGCATAGAATTCTAACCTGGGAGTTATAGTCCTTCAATGTTTTAAAGATACCATCCTTCCTTTTTTTCCCCCCAGGCTTCCATTGTTTCTGAGAAAATAAACTCACAACCCAGTGGCTGCTGTTTTTTTTTTTTTTTTCTTTCTTTACTGGCTATTTCTATCATTTATTTTTGTTTTATTTTTCAATGTTTCTAATACAATCAGCCCCTCGCCCCCGTCTCCCTACTACCATCATACTTTCTTGAGGTTGCTTGAAACTCTGGTTTGATTCATTGCATGAGCTCTAGAAAGTTGCTTAGCTTTGATCTCTTCAAGTCTTGCTTTTTCTCAATTCCTCCATTTCTGTCTTGGACTCAGATTACATATATATTAACCCTGCTCCTCAAATCCTCTACTCTATTACTTTAATTTCTGTATTTTCTCTACTTTTATCTTTTTGTGATTTATTTTGAATATTTTATTTTGATCTATCATGCAGTTGGCTGATTTTCATTTTGTGTGTGTTTAATCTATTGTTAAGTCCATTCGATGTCTTTAATTTTTGTTATTACTTCCATAAGTTGTATTTGGTTATTTTGTATGATTTCCAGTTCTCTACAAATTCTCAATCTTTTCTCTGATCTCATTAAAAAGTTCAAGAATGTTTAAGATATTTACCTAATAATTCTTACTTATGAATTCCTACATATGTCTTTGTATAGTTTGTTTCATTTAAATTTCATTTGTTTATCCAGTTATTTTTAACTGTGCTGCTTAAATTGTGTGTTTGAAATATTGATTATAAAAAAAGTAATTTCAAGTCTAGAATAATGCTACCTTTTATTGAAGAGAGTCAGGTTTTCTTTGGCTGGGCATCTGACACAATGGGCCTCTGGCATGACTGCAGACACTTCTAGGCAGTGGGATGGTTGGAGGCTGAGTGCAGGCCTGGGATGGCCACTTCTGTTACTTCTTTTCTGATCTAGAGGCTGAGAGTGTCTCCAGGACACTTCCACTGGGGACCCTGAGCAACGCCAGCTTTCCTCCTGGACATTCAGGGCCGCCTACTTTCTACTGAGATCCCAGGGACACAGGCAAAGTGCCTAAGGTTTTCTGTCCATGGAACTCTCCAGGCAAGAATACTGGAGTGCGGTGCTATGCTCTCCTCCAGGGGAATCTTCCTGACCCAGGGATCGAACTCAGATCACCCACATTGCAGGCAGAGTCTTTCCCATCTGAGCCAGCAACAAAACTACCTCCAAGATACCTCAAATATGTTACTGAAGGCTCTGGAGTTTCCTTTAGGAAAATAATCTGAAAAAAAAAAAAAATATATATATATATATACACAAACTGATTCACTTTGCTGTACACCTGAAACTGATACAATACTGTAAATCAGCTATGCCTCACTTTAAGATACCTCAAATGTGTTACTGAGGGCTCTAGAGTTGTAATAAGTTGTTTAAGACAAAGCCACACCAGATGCAAGAGGGAGAGAGCAGCCCAGGGTTCAAAGTCTTGCACTTGGAGATCCTGTTGGTTATATCTTTCATATGCAGTAGTCTGTATATGTTAATCTGAAACTCGTGCTTTATCCTCCTACCCCCTCCTTTCTCCTTTGGTAGCCACAAGTTTCTTTCCTATGTCTACGAGTCTGTTTCTGGTTTGTAAATAAACTTACTTGTATCACTTTTTATTATTTTAAATTATTTTATACTTATTTAATTTTTGGCCACACCTTGTACCTTGTGGGATCTTAGTTTCCTGAACCAGGCCCCTGCCAAGTGTTTGCCTGTTGTTCTAACAAATGGACCTCCACGGAATTCCTTCATGTTTTAGACTCCACTTACAACTGGTATAACATATTTTTACAAGTCTTCATCAGAATGGTTGACCTGAGTCACTCAATTTCTCATAACCTGAATTCATGCAAGTACTGTATCCATCCACCATCCACCAGCCCCGTGGAGGTCACCCTCTGCTACACAGACACCAGGTCTGGTCCATGCTGACTTTCAATATCGAGTACAATGCAGGGACCTTTGGGCACTTGCTCCAGAGCTGTGTGCAGGAGTCATGGAAACAGTGATACAGAGAGAGAAAAGCCTTCTGGCTTTTTCCAGGAGGCTTGCAGAAAGCTGTTCCTGTAATAATTCAAAGTGGGTGTAATTCTTGTTGCTGCTAATTCCTGCTCTAACTCTGCTCCTGAAGAGGACTGCTCCTTGCCTGGCAGGTGTACCTGGTGTCATCTACGTGTCCATCTTGAGAAGTTTCTGACCTTACAGCTTTCTGAGGTGTCAATGAAGGGCCTAAGGTCTGAGATGTTTCTCAGATCTGTAATTAGTTCTGTAAGGAAAGCCTGTATCTACAACCTGAAGATATTTCATTTTCACATAACTTGGTGCTTGAGAGATGTTAAGAACATTTTCATAAGCCCTAAAGAATAGAGTACAGCATGTCAAAATTATCAGCAAAATAATGTTACTTTGTGTTATGAGTGGGAAACTTCAAGGAAGTAAAGTGAAAGTGTTAGTCATTGACTCATATCTGACTCTTTGCGACCCCATGTACTGTAGCCCATCGGCTCCTCTGTCCATAGAATTCTCCAGGCAAGAATACTGGAGTGGGTTACCATGCCCTTCTCCAGGGGATCTTCCCAAACCGGAGATCGAATCCGGATCTCCTGCACTGCAGGCAGAATCTTTACTGTCTGAGCCACTTCATAGGTGAAAGGAAAAAGTATCTAACTCATTTTCCCACTGAAGTGTCATGGTTTTCCTGCTATTTGTTTAGCAGCTGTTAAAATCCTTTCTCCGGATAAGTCCTTTTTGATTTACGTGTTCTATTTTGTGGTGTCATTTCCCCTTGAAAACCTAAGAGTGTTCTAAACACCCTGTGGTAAAGGAAAGCTCCCTCGATAAGCAACAGCCATTCAAAGTCTACAGTGTGAGCTGCTGAAATAAGATTTGGATTTGTGTTTTAATCAGTATGGAGGGGACAGGTAACGTGGTTATGTTTGCAACATTCCTGACTTAATCAGTGAGTGAAAATTGTTCTGCTCTTTTAAAACCATCATTCAAAACACACCCTGAGGTCTTTAAAGATCCTAAGACATGAAGCTCATAAACTTTTCATTTTCTGGAATCGAGAGGAGCCTGCAGCAGCCTTTGACTGATAGGTTTCTCCATCTCAAGTACTCATTTGGTCCCTAACTCACTCCTAGCCATCAGCGTCTCCTGCCATAATTCTGCCAGGTGTTTGTGAAAAACTACTGCCTTGGAAAGTTACAGGCAGAGGATGGAAGAATTTAACTGTTTCCTACCACAATTACCGGGCTTCCCATAAGTGCTGGCCAGTGCAGGAGACTTAAGAGATGTGGGCTCGATCTCTGGGCTGGAAAGATCCCCTGGAGGAGGGCATGGCAACCTACTCCAGTATTCTTGCCTGGAGAATCACATGGACAGAGGAGTCTGGCAGGCTACAGTCCATGGGGTCGAAGAGTCTGGACAGGACTCAAGCTACTTAGGGGGCACATGCATCACAATTACCAAGTGACAACTGTTTGGGGAAGTTAAACAAGCTTCAGACACAAAGCAGAGCGGGCCTCTGCCCTTGCTTCTAACCTGCCTGAACACTGCCCTGGCTGTGTGTCCTGACTGCCTACTCTGAGTGCAAGTCTTGTGGCACCACAGGTAGGATGGGGGAGGAATCTTGAGATTGTTGAGCCCTGGGAGGGAGGGGAGTTTGGCCAACCAAGCTCCAGGCTTAACAACATTCCAAGTTTGACGTGACAAAACAATTAGCATTAACATGAAACCAGAGCTGCAATTTGCTCACAGAATGATGATGATACCGGTTTGCATCCTGGGATTATAAGCAAGAACTCCTAACTGCAACCTTTGAAGTCTCACCCAGGGAGGTGACACACTGCCTGGGACCTTTTCCCGGTTGGGACTCCAGATGTGATGTGACATGGGACTTCCAGCACGGATTGAGTCTGGATCTTGGTCAGAACCCAATTTGGTGATGTGTCCTCTGCTGTTTCTCATTCTCTTTTCTTTTAATGTTAGCATATTGAAAGTAAACTAGTTAATTCTCTAATAAATACTGGTATTATTTATTTGTATAGGACGAGAGGCTTATTTGGTTAACAAATCCTTCGAACCTGATTCAAAAGTGAAAACTTTCGGCAAAACAACAATCCTGACCAATACCCAACACAGTTCAGTTCAGTTCAGTTCAGTCGCTCAGTCGTGTCCGACTCTTTGCGACCCCATGAATCGCAGCACGCCAGGCCTCCCTGTCCATCACCAACTCCCAGAGTTCACTGAGACTCACATCCATCGAGTCAGTGATGCCATCCAGCCATCTCATCCTCTGTCGCCCCCTTCTCCTCCTGCCCCCAATCCCTCCCAGCATCAGAGTCTTTTCCAATGAGTCAACTCTTCACATGAGGTGGCCAAAGTACTGGAGTTTCAGCTTCAGCCTCATTCCTTCCAAAGAAATCCCAGGGCTGATCTCCTTCAGAATGGACTGGTTAGGTCTCCTTGCAGTCCAAGGGACTCTCAAGAGTCTTCTCCAACACCACAGTTCAAAAACATCAACTCTTCATCGATCAGCTTTCTTCACAGACCAACTTTCACATCCATACATGACCACAGGAAAAGCCATAGCCTTGACTAGATGGACCTTTGTTGGCAAAGTAATGTCTCTGCTTTTCAATATGCTACACAGTGAGCCCCTCCATATGAAACTTCAAGTTGCAGACTTTCACATACTAACATGCATCCGATTCTAGGGAACCACAACCTTTGCGTCCACGTCAGGCATCAGTGAAACTGCAGCTTGCCCTCCATCCCCTATTGCTGACGATCCTTCCACTTCACCGCCTCCCACCTCCTCTCCTTCCTCCAGTCAGGAACGCTTCTTGTCTGTCCACTTGATGCCAGCCCCTGTATGCCAGCTGTTGTACTGCACTACTGTACTTTTCAAGATACTGTAAGATTAAAAATATTTTCTTTATTTTTTGTGTTTGTCTTTATGCACTATTTGTGTGAAAAGTATTATAAACCTAGTCCAGTATAGTACTCTATAGCTGATTTTGTTAGTTGGGTACATAGACTAACTCTGTTGGACCTACGAACAAATTGGATTTAAGAACATGCTTTCGGAACGGAACACATTGGTATGTATGGGACTTACTGTAGCATTAAATCAGTGGACTTTGAGTGAAGCAAATTGTCCTCTATTGTGTGGGGGGCTTTATCCAATCAGTTAAAAGACTTAAGACAAAAGGTTGAGGTTCCTGGAAGAAGAGCCTCTGAGATGAGCTGTAACATCACCTCTGCCCTGAGTCCCGACTTTCCTGGTCTACCCTGTGGATATCAGCCCCCATGGTCTCAACCAGCCAGTTCCTTAAAGGCAATCATCCTCTTTCTCTCTGTGTCTCTTTTGACACACACACACACACACACACACACACACACACACACACGCACACACACTATTGCTTCTGTGGAGAACTTTGACTGATATAAATGGTTGCAGATACATAAAGAGAAAAGAGATACAGTCCTGAGATTAGAGATTCAAAAATTAGAAACACACATCTTTGCTGAGATATTGCTTGTGGGGATCAGAGAAAAGAGAAAGCAAGCTTGGATCCTACATTTGGGTATGATGCCATTTCCTGAGATGGGGAGAGGGAGGGATGTTAGTTGTGGCAGTGGGGTCACTGGGGGTCAGTGTGAGGGTTAGTGAGGGTCATTGAGGGTCAGTGAGAATTAGAGGGTTAGTGGGGGTCACTGGGGTCAGTGGAGGTCATTGGGCATCAGTGAGAGGGCCTTAGTGGGGCATCAGTGGGGTTACTGGGGGATCAGTTGAGGTCAGTGGAAGTAGTGAGGATCAATGGGTGTTCTTAAAGAATTGTCCTGGAGGTGTGGAGTTTGAAATACCAATTATTCCACACAGCGATCCCATGTGGTACAGGCTTGTGTCAAAAAGGCACCTTGGGTTGGCAAGAGCATAGAATTCAATATCCCAAACACCACTCAAATCTTGATTTTCCCACTTACAGTCTCGGAGCAGGTGACTTAGGCCTGTGGATCCTGATTCCTTTTTATAGTCTTGAGATAAAGAAACATCTATGTCACAGAGTATTTTTGAGATGACATCCCAAATATTTATGTTAATACCAGCTTCCCAGGTGACTCTGCCATAAAGAATCTGCCTACCAATGCAGGAGATGCAGGAGGCAGTGTTCAATCTCTAGGTCTTGAAGATCCCCTGGAGGAGGAAATGGCCACCCACTCCAGTCTTCTTGCCTGGAGAATCCCACGGACAGAGGAGCGTGGTGGGCTACAGTCCATTGGGTCACAAGGAGTCAGACACCACTGAGCAGCTGAGCATGCATGCATACACATCCACCAATATCAAAGATACAAAAGTCATGGACGTTCCAGTGGTGCGAGCCGGGAAATGCTTGTTTTGGTGAAGGTGAGGGTCACTGGCTGTGTTATTCATCAGTCTGATGCATCGGGTTCCACGGAGCAGGACTGCTAGGAGGACTGCTGGGAGACCAGCTTCCAGGCCTGGGTGGGGCCCCAGGGTCCCTGTGGAGATCAGGTGGTGGGAGCTGACTTCACAGCGGCCACTGCCTCTCTCAGTGCTTCCACGCCATCTGTGGGAAAGGACCCATTCCCATTGTTTGACTCCTTAACCTTTGATGGAGCAGAACTTTTAAAACAACAGAATAAAAATAAAATGCTAGAAACACAATTTTAAGAATGACAAAGCATACTACAAGCCCTGGTTTCTATAGGTATATTCAGCATGTAATATCAGTCTGTGAAATTTCTGTAAAAGTTACCAAATATTTCATCTCCATTTTTTGCATTTGTCTAGGCAAGGACTTGCAGCTTCCCAAGTGGTGCTAGTGGTAAATAACCCACTGGCCAAGGAGATGTAAGAGACATAGGTTGAGGAGGGCATGGCTACCTATTCTAGTATTCTTGCCTGGAGAATCCCAAGGAGGGAGGAGTCTGGCAGGCTACAGTCCACGTGCCGCAAAGAGTTGGACACGACTGAAGTGAGTGAGTATGCATGCAGACAAGGACTCATAACAAGGACATCACCTGCTGTGAACTCAGGAACATCACTGGAGCAGCATCGACTGTGAAATAATTCTCAGAAATGTTTGAGCTGGAGACCACAGGGAACAGATCAAATTTATGGTGATTTATTAGAGGAGGGGTCAGAATTGTAATTTGGAAATCACAGGTGTCCCTGTATTTGTGACTTGGGGGGAATGAGATCCAGGGAACTCAGGTCCTCTTAATCTTGCTCTGTATCAAGCCCTTCGCCTGAGGGTTGTGGGTGTGGGCAGGGGAGGGTGTCCAGTGGCCACACTGCGTCCCTCCTAGTGTGGGAGGTGCTGCTCTGCCTGGGAACCCAGCCAAGTGTGGGAGGAAAACAAGGGTGGTATTGCCCACGGCCAACCTGGCAGGACTTTCCACCTGTGCTCTCATTAAGGATGTGAAGAAGGGGAATTAAGCTCCATTTGGAGACCCAGTTCTCAGCTGTGAAGAGCCAAGTTTCCTGACCCCAGGCACTCTTGGAAGTTGGTGGAGGCAGGAGACCACTGTAGCCTGCCCACAGCCCCACCCATGGGGCCAGCACAGGGTCAGGGATCAAGGGCAAGGGAGGCAGCTCTGGGGGGCAGACTGTATATAGCCCCTGTCTCCTTGGTTGACATCTCCTGTTCCAGGGAACTCCTCTGTTAACTAATTAAATATTATTGGTAAGCATCCCCCTTGAAAGATGCCAACAAATGATATCTCTGAAAGAAGGCTTTGCTAACTAAGAAGGGCAAAAATTGCTTGAGCCCTGAGAACCATAATAAATTTGAGAAGAAATGCAGGTCATACACAGATTTTCCTGGGAGTGGGAGCAGGAATGTTTGATTTTCCTCTGTAGCAGGCACACTGAACAGGAAGCCAGGAAGGAGACAGGTACCTATTGCATCCGATGATTCAGGAGACGAGTCCCAGCATGTTCCAGAGACCACACTTGGGAGAGGTTTGGATCTGGTGTGGATTAAGCTCAGAATGCTATGTCTGGTCGTTGAGTCCAGAAACCCTGTATAAGGCACTGTTTATTTTTCTAAGGACAAGAAAAAGATTCAGATATCATTTTTTTCTTTACTTTGACTTGAGGCAATTAAAAGAAATGTTTAGACAATATTGGAATCTAGCCAAAAGTGGAAGACATCCAGATGAGGATAAAATAAAAATGGCAACAGTGGTAGGGTCTTGGCAACACATAGTATTTCTAGAAGTCGGCCTTTCTAGAGTCTGTTCCTGAGCCTCCAATATTACGCATCAGCATGGGGAGTTATTAGAGTCTCCTAGCTACATGACAAGCTAGCTAGTTGTGTAGAAACAGTGCTTTCCAGAACTGGAGACACGAGGAGTTGATCCTGTGCAGCCTCATAAGGGAATATGGAGTGAGTAATATACACATATTTGGTTCTTTGCTAAATATTAAATACAAAGCTGTTTTCAAGCGAATTGATGTCATAGTGCATACATGCATATGCATGACATATGTTGTCATTTAGTGTAGCAGCTCGCTTTGCCTGCCAGGTGTTCCTTTAAATGCAGTCACGGTGCGCTGGGCACTATGTCAAAGTCGGAAAGTAGCGCAAGACTATTTTCTTATTTAAGTGCATGAAAATGCATACGTAGTGTTCAGAAATGCAAATCCCTTAGATAAATCCCTTTGATTAACTCTGGCTTTATTTCAAATGGTTATAATAGAGGCCCTTTCACATAAATAAAATATTATGATTCCGAGACAAAGAGTTTCTGAAAAAGTTCTCGTGAGATCGTCCAAGTGGAGGTGTTGAAAAGGAAAGGGCAACCGAAGGCTTTTTCTCCAGCTGCTTTCTTGGCCTGGGAAGGACCATGTGCGTACTTTCTCCTCTTGCTCTAAAACTCAGGGCAGCTTCATTTTTCTAAAGTATCTGGGTGGGAAGCCAAGATGATGCATCATTTTGATTTATATCAATAGTTCTAATGGTCCATTTTCTTCACCGCTGCCTTTCTACCACCTCTGGATGGATTGCAATACACTCTCTGCCCAAGTGCTCTTTGTAACAAAATAGGTACAGAAGACCACAGAAATATATTCTTAACTAAACTTTCCAAAATATGAAATAAACTGTGTGTGTGTAAATAACTAGAATCAACTATCACCAGAAAGTATCAAATTATGGTATATTTTTTTTGTGATAGCTTTTCTGAATTCATTTAAAAAGAGAATTCGTTTTAAAAAAATGGAAAATGTGCCATAGTTCCTGTCTTTGTAGATTTCTTTCCAAGATCTATTTAATATTGTCATTTTAGATCAGAGGAGTTTTAGATTGTTTGACTTGTTTCATGTTTGCTGTATAATACTCTATATTTTCATGTGTTCTTCTTAAAATTAATGTTTGAACATGTAATTCGCTTACATAGTCTGTGAGTATAGGATTGTCTCTTGTTCTCTGGTCCTTACTTTGATGTTGAATATGAAGCTGTGGGCAGCTGCTGCTCTTCCCACATCACTGCTGCTCTGGGATTCTTCCTGAACAAGCAGCTCTCACCTGAGAACTTTCTTGTCTCAGAGAAGAGGAGATAAAAGATGTGGCAGAACTGTCCATGCTTCTTAGAGGATCTGCATCCAGGGGCTCAGGTGAGCTGTGCTCTCAGGGGCTGGAGCAACGCAGGTACCAAGTCTGTAATCTCTAAAGAAGGAAGGACAATCCAGCCCATGGAGAAGCCACAAGTCTTAGACCAGTAACAGAGTCCAGGGCAACTGCCATGCTCTCCTGCTGCTCTGAGACACAACCTACTGCATTTTAATGTAGCAGTCTCTACTCACGTGTACAACATTATATCAAAAATGTGTTTTCATTTTTCATATGTTTACAATCTGTTTTCTTTCTTTCTTTACTTCGCATCCTTAGCTAAAATGCTAGATAAACAATATCATCATTTAATCTTTAATATTAAATGTCTCTAGTGAGTCGTGTCACTTAGTTAACAGCATGCTAATTGCCCTAGGAGTAGACACAACTCAGAAAAAAAACTGTCATTTGGGAACTACATTAGGGATTTATTCATTTTACAGCTTAAATATATTTACAGGCACAAGTCAGACCATTTCCAAAGCACGGAGGAGTCAGGGTGTCAATAGGATCAAGAAAGCAGAATTTCTGTGGGTCTTTTATGTCTTTATGCCACGTTCCTTTGTAATATTCAGCCCTTGCTTTCCCACTCACCAGGAAAAGGCAGGGTGCATTATTTGATGAGTTAGGTCTTTTAGTTCAGCGAATTTTAAAAAATTATCATTTTAAAATTCATCTTTAGACACTTGAACAAACGAGGCACAAGAAATTATGTAAAACTGACAATGAACTAATATTTTTGAAGCTGCACTGGCACTCTTCAAAATTTTACCAATTTGATGAATAGTCGGGGCTAAGTTTCTCAGTAGCTGTGTGTGTTGAAAGCCACCATCTATTTCCTGATCCTCTGGAAACATTTCCTTTCCTCGTTGTGAAATGGAGCAGGGCCCTAGGGTCCTCTCCACATCATGTTTCCAGCTGCCTTTTGTTTACGGAAAAATTTTAGCTGAAGTATAAGCTTAATAGAAGAAGTGAGAAAAAGCAGAAGCAAAAGTAAGCAATCAAACCGGACAAAACAATAATAGTTTAATAACTAACAAAGTCAAGGACCTTTACACAGCTGTAAATAGTATTCTGAGCCATATCCTGTGAGCTGTCTTATACTGAAATCCCCACCAGGTAGAAGAAGCTACCTGGTGAAGAAGAAGTTACATGATGGCCGGGCTGTAGCCATGACATAAGCTCCTGAACTCTGAGAACTGACTTCAGAGAAAGGGAACAAACCAACTCTGGAACTGAAGATTAACTGTACCTAAAGCAATCAAGATGACACTGATCAGACCACTGTATGACCAATTTCAAGATGACTGTCAGAGCTGATTCTGCTGTTTTTATATATAGCCTCATCCCCCTGCCTATAAAACCTGTTGCCTCTTGCCCATTGATTGCTGGTGGGGAGTGTAGAAGTTGGGGGAAGTCAGCCTTTGGACAGGACTTCGTCTCTCCACATTGCCCCATTTCTTTACCCATGGTTGTCAGCCTCAGAAATAAAACAAAAGTTTCCCTTCCACCAACCTCACCTCTTTATTGACTTTTGAGAGGAGGCAAGCAGTTGGCAAAAGTTGCCACTTTTGGCAACATATCCAACAAACAAAATTCCTCTCTTTGGTGATTGCTTTATATAACATTGAGACTAAATCAATGCTTTTCTCAATCTTTCAAAGTCAAATTATATTATTCAGTAAAATTAGCATTTGTAAAGTCACTTGAAAATAAAACTTTAAAATTCTAATAAAATTTTAAAAATATTTATTTATTACATCAAAATCACTGCAGATGGTGACTGCAGCCATGAAACTAAAACACGCTTACTCCTTGAAAGGAAAGTTACAACCAACCTAGACAGCGTACTAAAAAGCAGAGACATTACTTTGCCAACAAAGGTCCGTCTAGTCAAGGCTATGGTTTTTCCAGTAGTCATGTGTGGATGTGAGAGTTGGACTGTAAAGAAAGCTGAGTGCTGAAGAATTGATGCTTTTGAACTGTGGTGTTGGAGAAGACTCTTGAGAGTCCCTTGGACTGCAAGGAGATCCAACAAGTCCATCCTAAAGGAGATCAGTCCTGGGTGTTCATTGGAAGGACTGATGTTGAGGCTGAAACTCCAATACTTTGGCCACCTGATGCGAAGAGCTGACTCATTTGAAAAGACCCTGATGCTGGGAAAGATGGAAGGCAGGAGATGGGGATGACAGAGGATGAGACGGTTGTACTGCATCACCGACTCAATGAAGATGAGTTTGAATAAACTCTGGTAGGTGGTATGGACAAGGGGGCCTGGTGTGCTGTGGTTCATGGGGTCACGAAGAGTTGGACACTATTGAGTGACTGAACTGAACTGAACTGAATGTAGTAAATAAAACAATATAATTTTAGCTCTTAAAAATCGTTTCATGATCCTTTCATCTCTCTGTTTTTGTTTTCACATTCTTATCTATTTTTTTCTGTTCAGTTCAGTTCAGTCACTCAGTCGTGTCCGACTCTTTGCTACCCTATGAATTGCAGCACGCCAGGCCTCCCTGTCCATCACCAACTCCTGGAGTTTACCCAAACTCATGTCCATCGATTCAGTGATGCCATCCAGCCATCTCATCCTCTGTCGTCCCCTTCTCCTCCTGCATCCAATCCCTCCCAGCATCAGAGTCTTTTCCAATGAGTCAACTCTTTGCATGAGGTGGCCAAAGTACTGGAGTCTCAGCTTTAGCATCATTCCTTCCAAAGAAATCCCAGGGCTGATCTCTTTCAGAATGGACTGGTTGGATCTCCTTGCAGTCCAAGGGACTCTCAAGAGTCTTCTCCAACACCACAGTTCAAAAGCATCAATTCTTCGGTGCTCAGCCTTCTTCACAGTCCAACTCTCACATCCATACATGACCCCTGAAAAACCATAGCCTTGACTAGATGGACCTTTGTTGGTAATGTCTCTGCTTTTGAATGTGCTATCTAGGTTGGTCATCACTTTCCTTCCAAGGAGTAACCGTATTTAATCTCATGGCTGCAACCACCATCTACAGTGATTTTGGAGCCCCCAAAAATAAAGTCTGAAAGTTCCCACTGTTTCCCCATCTATTTCCCATGAAGTGATGGGACCAGATGCCATGATCTTCATTCTCTGAATGTTGAGCTTTAAGCCAACTTTTTCACTCTCCTCTTTGACTTTCATCAAGAGGCTTTTTAGTTCCTCTTCACTTCCTGCCATAAGGGTGGTGTCATCTGCATATCTGAGGTTATTGATATTTCTCCCGGCAATCTTGATACCAGCTTGTGCTTCTTCCAGCCCAGTGTTTCTCTGATGTACTCTGCATATAAGTTAAACAAGCAGGGTGACAACACACAGCCTTGAAGTACTCCTTTTCCTATTTGGAACCAGTCTGTTGTTTCATGTCCAGTTCTAACTGTTGCTTCCTGGCCTGCATACAGGTTTCTCAAGAGGCAGATCAGGTGGTCTGGTATTCCCATCTCTTGAAGAATTTTCCACAGTTTATTGTGATCCACACAGTCAAAGGCTTTGGCACAGTCACTAAAGCAGAAATGGAACTCTCTTCCTTTTTCCATGATCCAGCAGATGTTGGCAATTTGATCTCTGGTTCCTCTGCCTTTTCTAAAACCAGCTTGAACATCTGGAAGTTCATGGTTCATGTATTGCTGAAGCCTGGGTTGGAGAATTTTGAGCATTAGTTTACTAGCGTGTGAGATGAGTGCAATTGTGCAGTAGTTTGAGCATTCTTTGGCATTGCGTTTCTTTTTTCTGTATTCATATATAAATTGTAACATTAACACCATATTCCTGCTTTGTACTGTCATTTGGTTATTTTATACTAATTGTTTTCTCATTTTAATGTTTTTTAGTCACTGATTTGTGTCTGACACTTTTGTGACTCCATGGGCTACAGCCTGCCAGTCTCCTCTGTCCATGGGATCTCCCAGGCAAGAATACTGGAAATGGTTGCCATTTCCTACTCCAGGGGATCTTCCCTATCCAGGGATCAAACCCACATCTCTTGCATTGGCAGATAGCCTCTTTACCACTGACCCACCAGGGAAACCCCTCATGTGAATAGATAGTTTTTTTTTAATTTAATTTAATTTTATTATTATTATTTTTTACTTTACAATATTGTATTAGTTTTGCCTAGATAGTTTTTAAAATCATTAATGGCTACATCATATTTTATCAGGCCAGTAAACTACAGTTCACTTTGTATAATTAAATAGTATCCTAGTTTGGAGATTTGTTTTCTTTCCAATTTTTCATTAGCACACAATATTAAATGAAATAATTATTTTTATTCTTAGAGGGTTTCTTTTATCAAAATACTCATCATAAATTCTAACAGTGACTTTACTGGGTTTGGCACCTTTTCAGCTCTTGAAATCAGTGCCAAATTGCCTTTCTAAGACAGATATTTTAATTTACAGATCTGAACAATTTATTACAATGTGTGTTATTAAACCATCATCAATGGTAATTAGAAAATTTTGCTACATAAATTGTAAGGCTTTTAGTTTTAAACCCTTCTTCTATTCTTTAATGCATTTTATTATTTTTTTATTTTTTAATAAATTTGTTTTATTATTTTATTAATCAAAATAGGAACCATTATAATTAACACATTCTTTTCCAAACAAGTAAGTTTGTTTATTCCTATAATGTGAAAATCCATGCTTCAGGATTCAACAGAATCTTGGAAAGGATTTTCTGCCTCTTGCTACTTGTGGAAGCATTTCCCCTGAAAAAAGTTGTCAGATGCTTGAAGAACTGGTAGTTGGTTGGTGAGAGGTCAAGTGTATATGGGGGTGAGGAAAACTTTCATAGCCCAGTTTGTTCAACTTTTGAACCAGTCAATAGGAAGGGCCCAATTCTTTAATGCATTTTAAATTACCATTATTAATAGTAATAACAATAGCCATTATTAGTAATTAGTAGCAGTAGTATAAAATACATAGGCAACATGTATCTTTATGACCTTAATTTCTTAGAGTCTTGACATTGTTACATACAAGCTATTCCAGCCATCTTTTATTTCTGTTACAGATATTCTTCTTTCAGTTATATAAATTCTTAATTAAATATGTGTATCAATTTATTGCTCTATCAGTCAAAAGCAAATTCAATACTAAACATTTAGTTATAAAAATGTTAAATGCTGGAAATGTAGAGCATGACCTCTAAGTTAATCAGGGAGCAGGAACAACAGGAAGATATGGCCATGGAGGAGGGGATGTGGACACTCAGTCCTCTGAGATGGGTCAGCAGGTTCTTCTGCTCTAAACCCAAATGAGGTGCCTGTAAACCTGCGACCTTGACCTTCCACAGGAGCTGCAGCTGCTGGAGACAAGATGCATTGCTGTAGGGGTACAACAGTGACCACGGGGGGACAACAGGAGGGAGCCGGCCGCTGCTCCTGCACGTGCTGGAAACATTACAGCCCCAGACTCGCAAAGCAAGGGACAGAAGAGTGAGTTTGGCACCAAGGGCAGCAATTTAGTATCTGCAATAAGAAGTGTTAGAAGAGGCAGGGCTTCCCAGGTGGTATAGTAAATAATCTTCCTGCCAATGCAGGAAACACAAGAGACTGGGGTTTGATCCCAGGGTTTGGAAGATCCCCTGGAGAAGGGCTTGGCAACCCACTCCAGTTTTCTTGCTTGGAAAATTCCATGGAGAGAAGAGCCTGCTGGGCTACAGTCTGTCGGGCCACAGAGAGTCAGACACGACTGAATGACTGAGCACGCACATATTTAAGTGTTTATATATGTATGTGTACAGAGCTAGTGGAAGCCTATTTTTTGCTCTGTCAGTTGAGAAGTTGAAAAAAAAAAAAAAAAAACCTTGCCAACTTAGAAGACAAAAGACAAGCCAGTTTGGTCAGGAAGATTCCCTGGACAAGGGCATGGCAATTCACTCCAGTATTGTTGCCTAAAGAATCCCATGGACAGAGGAGCCTGGTGGACTAGAGTCCATGGGTCACAAAGAGTTGGACACGACTGAAGCAATTTAGCAGGCATTTACTATTTTCCAATAAAATACATGAGGGCTCCTTGCAGAAGTGATGATTTGTGGAAAAAAATAAAGAAGATAAGCCTGAAGCATCTTGAAGTACTAGGAAATAAAGAAACACTCAAACACACATGCTCACAAAAATGCATGTCCACACATGGACACACACAGACACACCACAAAATCACACATACCCACACTCACATGCCCACACACAGTTGTTGAGGATATTTCAGAGGAAAAATGCAGAAGCTGACTCACAGTGCTCCCAATATTTAAAACTGAAACAATGTTAACATCAAAATACATATAGTAGTTTTGAATTATAACTCAATAAGTATAACATAAACATCCATGAGCCATACTGATATAAATGATAGAATAAATTAATAGATAAAGGCATAGAGACAAACTTTTCATGCAGAAGAATTCTGAATTATTTGTGTAGGGATTCCAGCGTCAAGGAAGGGGGTATCACTCCCGTTCCTGCAGTGTGAACCTTACAGATCCACGTGTTTCCAAAGTGCATGGTGTGGAAGGAAAGGGGGGTGGGTCATGTTGCAGTGGCAAAGCTCCACAAAAAAAGGCCCCTGCCACGTGGGCAAGGCCAACATCAGCAATCGTGTTGACCCCTGACTCATGACAAACGTTGACATTCGTTGACCCCTGACCCTGCACTGCGTCCATCTTCCCAGTAACTCACAACTGCAGTCTTAGCATGAGAAAATGATCAAACTGCTTTTACACCTCAAAATTGGTTAAGGTCATTAAAAGAAGGAATAAAAAAAATGAAAGCAAGGAAAGTTTGGGAAACCGCCACAGCCAAGAAAAGTTTAAAGAGACATGACAACTCAGTTTAACGCGGTGCCTGCACAGGATTCAGAAACAGGAAATGGACAGCAGGTGAAAACTATGAAAATGTAAATAACTAATGAACTTTCATGGGTGGGTGTTAATCACGATAACAATGGCTCACACCAGTTCACAATGTTAAACCTGTACAATGCATTTCACATGGGAACAATAGCCGGGGAGACAGTGTGGGGTATATGGAAACTCTCTGGACGATTTTCTCCTTTTTCCTATAAATCTCACACTGCTTAAAAAAAATAAAGACATTAAAAGTAGCTACAGTGAATATCTTTATGTACACATCTCTGCAACTTCTGTTTATTTCTTTGACATGTGCTTCTGGAAGTGATATTTCTTTCTGCAAAGATTTGTTTCTTATTAGCTTGGACGTATTTGAAAATATGTCTTGATTGCTTCTAGAGAAATTTTTATCAATTTATACTCATGCAAGGGTGCATTACAGCCCTGGGTTCTCATACTATTGCAAATATTGGGTATCATTTTTTTTAAGTTTTCCGAAAAACTATTTTACTAAAGCATTAATAATGTAGTTCAACATCTTATACTATTATTTGACTCTGAAAATGTATGTGCTGATATACTAATTTTGGAATCTAAATCCCCTAAACCTCTTAAATTCACAAATTTATTCTTTTCATCCTTTCCGGGGTCCTTGTACCTTCCTGTCAGCACTTCTCACGTAGTTTTGCCCACTAATGTACCCATAGCAGACCTCCCAGTGGGCACACCCCTGGCTTCCCCACCATGTTCAAGGCCCCGTGGCATCCACCCCACCCTCTCATCTGAAGACTCTTGTTCCTTCATGAGGAAACTGAAGCTTCTGACATGATCTCCCTCAAATTCTAGCTTACATTGACATGGTAGATTTATCAAAACTAAAAAAATTAACATCAGCACACTACTTTTTTTTCTTTCTTTTAAATGTAAATTTTATATTAGAGTATAGTTGATTAACAATGTTGTATTAGTATCAGGTGTATGGCCAAGTGATTCAGTCATACGTATACATGTTGGCCATCTGATGCAAACAGCTGACTTACTGGAAAAGTCCCTGATTCTGGGAAAGATTGAGGGCAGAAAGAGAAGAAGTCATCAGAGAATGAGATGGCTGGACAGCATCACTGATGCAATGGTCATGAACTTGGGCAAACTTCGGGAGATGGTGAGGACAGAGAGGCCTGTCGTGCTGCAGCCCATGGGGTTGCAAAGAGTTAGACACGACTGGGCAACACAGCAACACTTTTTTTTCAAATTCTTTTCACATTTTGGTTAATCACAGAATATTGAGCAGAGTTCCCTGTGCTATACAGTAGGTCTTTGTCGATTGTCTATTTTAAGTATAGCAGTGTGGAGATGTCAGTCCCAAACTCTCAGTCTATCTCTACCCAACCCTTTCTTCCTGGTAACCATACGTTTATTCTCTAAGTCTGTGAGTCTGTTTCTGTTTTCTAGATGAGTTCATTTGCATAATTTATTTTAGGTTCCTCTTATAAGAATATCATACAACACTTGTCTTTCTCTGTCTGAATCCACTAAGTTTGATAATCTCCAGGTCCACCATGGTGCTGCAAATGGTGTTATTTCATTCTTTTTAATGGAGGAATAATATTTCATTGTATACATATAGCACACCTTCTTCATCCATTCATCTGTGGATGGACATATAGGTAGTGCATTACTGTTATTTAAAATAGAATTTCTTGATTTATTTATGTGAATTTCACCAGCTTTCCTAATGCCCAACCTAGGAAACCATGCCACATTTAGTCATCATGTTTCCTTAGTCTCTACCATTCTATTCTCAGTTGTTTTTTTTTTTTCCCCTATTGCTTGTCTTGTCTATGACACATTTGAAAATCACCAGTTTCGAAATTTGTAAGGTTTTCCCAATTTGGGTTTTTCTGATATTTTCTCCTTATTAGATAGATTATGGACTGGGAAAGAATATCACAGAGGCAAAATGTTTTTCTTTCTCACTGTATCAAACCAGAAGACACATGATGTCAACATGATTTATCACTGATATTAGCTCAAACATTTCATTAAGTTGTATCTTATGTTGTTTTTATAATTCTGATCTCCTTTTTGTTAGCTGTGCCTTGTTAAATCCAGCCTATACTAAAGGGCAGGGTAATTCAGCTCCACCTTCCAGAAAGAGACGTTTCAAATAATTTGTGAACATAGGTTACAGCCACCATAGTAGTTTGGTAAGGATATAATTTCTGTACAAAAGTTTTTCTATGAGTTTTCACTTACAGGCAGGTTTTGCCAGCAGCAACTATCACTCTAACAACAGTTTTTGATTCTCCTCACTATTCCCCTCTCTTCTTCCACATTTATTGCTTAAGGTCATTCCCTAAGAAAAGTGTGACCTTACCAAATATTTGCAGAGTCAGTAATTTATCCATCAGTACAAAGTCATAACCTCTTCATGGATCACAGCCTTGTCATGGTGAAGGGGCTTGTGTAACTCAGTGAAGCTGTTAGCCACGCTGTGCAGAGACCACCAAAGACTGATGGGACATAGTGAAGAGTTCTGATGAAACATGATCCGCTGGAGAAAGAAATGGTAACCCACTCCAGTATTCTTGCTTCGAAAACCTCATGAACAGTATGAAAAGGCTAAAAGAAATGACACCAGAAGATAAGCCCCCACACCCCCTGGTCAGAAGGTGTCCAGTATGCTGCTGGGGAAGAGGGGACAGCCATTATTAATAGCTCCAGAAAGAATAAAGTAACTGGGCTGAGGTGAATGTGTCTGGTGGTGAAAGTAAAGTTGGATGCTGTAATGAACAATATTGCATAAGAAAGTGGAATGTCAGGTCCATGAATCAAGGTAAATTGGATGTGGTCGAGGAGATGGCAAGAATCTCCTCCTCCTAGGAATCAGTGAACTAAAATGGACAGGAATGGGCAAATTTAATTCAGATGACCATTATGGGTGAGAATCCCTTAGAAGAAATGAAATAGCTCTCATAGTCAACAAAAGAGTCTGACATGGAGTAGTAGGGTACAATCTCAAAAACGACAGAATGATCTCTGTTCATTTCCAAGGCAAACCATTCAATATCACAGTAATTTAAGTCTATGCCCCAACCATTGATGCCGAAGAAGCTGAGTTTGACTGGTTCTACAACATCTACATGAAAACCGACAACATCTTCTAGAACTAACACCAAAAAAGATGTCTATTTTCAACATAAGAGATGGGAATGAAAATTAGGAAGTCAAGAGATACTTGGAAAAACAGGCAAGTTTGACCTTGCAGTACAAAATGAAGCAGGGCAAAGTAATAGAGTTTTGTCAAGAGAACACACTGATTACAGCAAACACCCTTCTTCAATAGCCCAAAAGATGACTCTACACAAGGACATCACCAGATGGTCAATATTGAAATCAGATTGATTATGTTCTTAGCAGCCAAAGATCAGGAATCTCTATACAGTCAGTGAAAACAGGACCTGGCACTGACTGTGGCTCAGATCATGAGTCCTTTATAGCAAAAATCGGCTTAAATTTAAAAAAGTAGGGAAAACCACTATGTCATTCATGTATGACCTAAGTCAAATCCTTTATGATTATACAGTTCATGTCCAACTCTTTTTTTTTTTTTTTTTTTAAGTTTTAAGCTTTTATTGCCTTGACAGCTTTTCTCCAAACATGGAAAAATGGCAAATTTGTCATAGCCATTCTTTTAAATGTTTGTTTTTTTTTCTTTTTTTTTAAATTTTATTTTATTTTTAAACTTTACAATATTGTATTAGTTTTGCCAAATATCAAAATGAATCCACCACAGGTATACCCGTGTTCCCCATCCTGAACCCTCCACCCTCCTCCCTCCCCAATTCTTTTGTGACCCCGTGGACTGCAGCATGCCAAGCTTCCCTGTCCTTTATCATCTCCTGGAACTTGCTCAAACTCATGTCCATTGAGTTGGTGATATCATCCAACCATCTCATTCTCTGTTGTCCACTCCTTCTGCCTTCAATCTTTCCCAGTATTAGGGTCTTTTCTAATGAGTCAGCTCTTCTTATCAGGTGGCCAAAGTTTTGGAGCTTCAGCATCAGTCCTTCCAATGAATACTCAAGGTTGATTTCCTTTAGACTGGTCTGATCTCTTTGCAGTAGAAGTGACAAATAGATTCAAGGGATTATATCTGGTAAACAGAATGCCTGAAGAGGTTCATAAGATTATACAGGAGGGAGTGGCCAAAATCATTCCACAAAAAAAGAAATGCAAGAAGGCAAAGTGGTTATGTGAGGAGGTTTTACAAATACCTGGTAAAAGAACAGAAGTGATGACAGACAAGAGAGAAAGGGCATATCTTTATATGTCCAACTGAGTGCAGAATTGCAGAGAATAGCAAGGAGACATAAGAAAGCCTTCTTCTTCTTTTTTTTTTTTTTTAAGAAAGCCTTCTTAAATGAACAATGCAAAAAAAAAATTAAAAAGCAGAGGAAAATAATAGAATGGGAAATACTAGAGAGTTCTTCAAGAAAATTGGATATCAAGGGTATATGTCATGAAAAGATGGGCATCACAAAGGACAGAAATGGTAAGACCTAACAGAAGCAGAAGAGACTAAGAGGAGATGGCAAGAACACACGGAAGACCTACGGATAACCATGATGATGTGATCATTCACCTAGAGCCAACAATTCTGGAATGAGAAGTCAAATGGGTCTTAGGAAGCATTACTCTGAACAAAGCTAATGGAAGTGATAGAATTCCTGCTGAGCTATTTAAAATCCTAAAAGACGATGCTGTGAAAGTGCTGCACTCATGTTAGCAAATTTGGAAAATTCAGCAGTGGTCACAGGACTGGAAAAGGTCAGTTTACATTCTAATCCCAAAGAAGGGCAATGGCAAAGAATGTTTGAACTACAATACAATTGTGCTCATTTCACATGCTAGTAAGGTAATGCTCAAAATCCTTCAAGCTAGGCTTTAGCAGTACATAAACTGAGAACTTCCAGATATACAAGCTTGGTTTAGAAAATGCAGAGGAACCAGAGATCAAATTGCCAACATTTGTTGGATTACAGAGAAAGCAAAGGAATTCCAGAAAATATTTATTTCTGTTTCACTGACTATGCTAAATACTTTGGCTGTGTGGATCACAAAAAACTGTGGAAAATTCTTCAAAAGGTGGGAATACCAGGCCATCTTACCTGTTTCCTGAGAAAACTGTATGCAGTTCAAGAAACAACAGAACTGGATGTGAAACAACTAACTGGTTAAAAGTTGGGAAAGGAGTACATCAAGGCTGTATATTGTCTCCTTGCTTATTTAACTTACATGCAGGGTATATCACAAACTGGAATCAAGTTTCCTGGGGGAAATATCAACAACCTCAGATATGCAGATGATACCATTTTAATGGCAAGAAGTGAAGAGGAACTAAAGAGCCTTTTGAGGGCAAAAGAGGAGAGTGAAAAAGCTGGCTGAGAACTCATCAGTTCAAATAACTAAGATCATGGCATCCAGTCCCATCATTTCATGGCAAATAGATGTGGAAAAGGTGGAAATAGTGACAGATCTTATTTTCTTGGGCTCCAAAATCAGTTTGGACAAAGACTGCTGCTGTGAAATTAAAAGAAGCTTGCTGTTTGGAAGGAGAGCTATGACAAATCTAGATAGTGTATTAAAAAGCAGAGACATCACTTTGCTAGCAAAGGTCTGTATAGTCAAAGCTATGGTTTTTCCAATAGTCTTGTATGGATATGAGTTGGACCATAAAGAATGATGAGTGCCAAAGAACTGAAGCTTTTGAACTGTGGTGCTGGAGAAGACCCTTGAGGATCCCTTGGACTGCAAGGAAATCAAACCGGTCAATCTTAAGGGAAGTCAACCCTAAATAATCATTGGAAGGAGTGATGCTGAAGCTGAAAATTCAATACTTTGGCCACCTGATTTGAAGAGCCCACACACTGGAAAAGACCCTGATGCTGGAAAAGATTGAAGACAAAAGGAAAAAGGTTCACCAGAGAATCAGATGATTAGATAGCATCATCAACTCAATGGACATGAATGTGAGCAAGCTCCAGGAGACAGTGGAGGGCAGAGGAGCCTGGTGTGCTGCAATCCATGGGGTCGCAGAGTCCAATATGACTTAGTGACTGAACAACAATACAAAGTCATAAATATTTCAATCTGATTACAAATTAAAATTACTGTTATTTGTTCTGTTTCCCAAGTTTTTCTGGCTTTGGCCCCTGTGAGTTCTCTTTCAGGTAGGCTCGTGGTATCATTTTGACCCTGCTTTAAAAGCTGCTTTTTCTGGCACTCAAAGTTGCTCCAGGCTCAACCTGCCTCAATCCTAGAATCAATCACTTCTCCAAAGATTCCTTGTTCCTTTTATTAAAGAATGGGAAAATGAATCCAGCGCTCTATAGAAAGAATTATGTAATATGACAAACTGGAATTTATTCCAGGTGTGCAAAGCTATTTTAGCATTCAAAAATTAACTAATATAATCTGTCATATCAACAGGTTAAAGAAAATCATATAATCATATCAATAGATGCAGAAAATGTACCTGCCAAAGCACAACACAGATTCATGAAATGAATTCTCAGCAAATTCAGAGCAGAGGGAAATTTATATCAGCTAACAAAGAACATCTTCATAAAATCTACCTAAAACCTAATGTGATAATGGATCATGAGAAATGTGACAGAATTGTTCACTTACAATCTTCTTCTCTTGCTTAAAAGTATTAGCTAGGTTTAAAATTTTGTCTTGCTGCTTTCTAATATTCATAGTAAGTTGTTGAATAGAAGTTGGGAGACAGTGTTATCAGAGTCAATGTTTTGTGTCTGCTTCTGAATATTTCTTCATTGATCATGATATATTCTATTTGAAGGACACCCTCTTCTTTTTTGTGTTGCAATACTAGTTTTATTTTTGCTTATTTAAAACAATTTTTTTTGGAATGTGTTTGCTTTACAATGTTATTTCAGTTTCCACAGTACAGAGATGTGAATCAGCTACACATACACATATATCCCTTCCCTTTTCGATTCCCTTCTTATTTAGGTCACCACAGACCGTCGGAGAAGGCGATGGCACCCCACTCCAGTACTCTTGCCTGGAAAATCCCATGGGCAGAGGAGCCTGATGGGCTGCAGTCCATGGGGTCACGAAGAGTCAGACACGACTGAGCGACTTCCCTTTCACCTTTCACTTTCATGCATTGGAGAAGGAAATGGCAACCCACTCCAGCGTTCTTGCCTGGAGAATCCCAGGGATGGGGGAGCCTGGTGGGCTGCCATCTATGGGGTCGCACAGAGTCGGACACGACTGAAGTGACTTAGCAGTGGCAGCAGACCCTGGTAGTTCCCTGTGTTGCACAGGGCATTCCATTAGCTGTCTGTTTTGTTCATAGTGTCAATAGTGCATATGTGTCAACCTCAGTCTCCCAATCCATCCTACCCTCGGTGTGCATACGTGTGTTCTCTACATCTGTCTCTATGTCCGCTTTGCAAATAGAATCATCTGTATCATTTTTCTTGATTCCACACAAATGTGTTCATATATGACATTTGTTTTTCTCTTTCTGACTTACTTCATTCTGTATAACAGTCTCTAGGTTCATCCACATTTCTGCAAATGGCACGATTTCATTCTTTTTTATAATGATACTTCATTGTATATATGTGCCCCATTTTCTTTATCCATTCCTCTGTGTATGGACATTTAGGCTGCTTCCATGTCCTGGCTGTTGTAAATAGTGCTGCAATGAAATTTGGGGTGCATACATTATATGGATTTATGGTTTTCTCTGGGTATGTGTTCAGGAATCGGATTATTGGATCATATGGTAGCTCTATTTTTAGCTTTTTAAGTAACCTTCATACTGTTCTCGATAGTGACTATATCAATTTAACTTCCCACAAACAGTAGAAGGAGGGTTCCCATTTTTCTAGTTTTATTTTTAAATGTAGACAGTGTTTTCTCCCACATGGGCATCTGGATCTTTGGGATTGAATTCCAACTTTGACCACTTATTTCATGTGAGACCATATGTAAGTTATTTATACAAACTGTGGCTTGGTTTTACTATATATAAATAATTATATTAACAGTACATGCATTATAGTATTGCTGTAAAAATAAATTGCTGAATATATGCTAGTGCCTGGCATACAATGAGCTATGTAAGTATAATTATTATATTATTATTCTCCTGCAGTTCTTAGCTTTGCACGAGTGGATTTTCTGATGTTGAGCTGACCTTAGCTTTATAAAAAATGCTACTAGTTTTCCTTCCTACAATTTGTTCTTTTATATTTAATGGTAGAAAATTGCAAAAATTTGAGATTAAAAAAAAATTGAAAAAGAAAAGTAACACCAAATACCATCTTCAAGAATTGTCATTGTTAACATTTGACATTTTTTCCTGATAATACATTTTTTGTATGTATTTTTCTTAGAATTGGCACTGTACATGCAGATAACTTTATATCCAATATCTTCTTTCAAATATCACCTACCACATATTTACCTATGCAATTAAGTGACACTCTCGGTGCCATAAAAGCCAATGTTATTTTATGTTGGATTCCTATGTAGCCACATTCCACAGGACTGCTCAGAATTTCTGGAAAAATAGATAAGAGCATTTTCCACTTGACACAAACTGCTTACCCTATTTTATTGATCATTATGTGTACATGGTATGTGTTCCCTAGAATTCTTTTACAAATCCAACAGAAAAGGAAAGCAAAATTATCTTAGCCACATGCAAAACATGTGATGACACTACAATTTCCAGGCTGCAAGTTTCCCAGTGACAGTGAATTTCTAGTAAAATCTATTTTTTCATAAAAGACACAAAATATTGGAAACATTTTCACCACCTGCTACTTCTGCTTCAGTTTTTTTAATTTCCTGGCTTCATGCCCAAAGCCAATAGAATCTCTTCTTATAATAAGTCTATTATTTCATAGATTTAAATGAGACAGGAAGCTATGACATATAACAAATGCTGCTAATTGAAAAATATTCATGAATGTATTCATTTAAAAAAGACATAGTATTTATTTTACATTGTTAAGGAGCTCATGTAGACATGAGGTTATAGTTACTTATAAGGGAGAAACCCCACTATGGTGTTCCTTTTCTGTTACTGCTTTAACAGATTAAACAGTCTGTGACTTAAACAATACAAAGTTATTAACTTATAGCTGTAGTCCCCCTAGGCTAAAATCGAGATGGGAATTGGGATGGTTTCTTTTCTAGAGGCTTTGGGGAAAAGATCCAGTGTCTTGCTCTGCTGTTTTCTGGGGGCTCCTGGCTCCATCTTTCCACCTTCAAAGCCAAAATGCTGCATCTCTGATTATTCCCATAGTGGCACCCAACTCTTCCATATATGGTAACACATTTACAAGATCCATGGATTAGGAAATGTGCCGGGGTCCTTCCCCGGCTGATCTAGGGTATTCGAAGTGGGGACGGCATGAGCGACCTATTTATTTAAATATTTTATCAAAGATAAAATTCAGTGGAGAAAAGAGGATGAGTAGCTTGGTTTACGTGGGAGACCAATAAAACTTCAAGGCAAGAAGTTTGCACCACTTACGTAGGCCGCAGGCGTCCTTCCGTTCTCCCAAAGGAGAGGAGACACTGAGGCCTCCCTGGTCGGATCTTAGAAGCCCAGGCATAATTAGTAAGCATGGCGGGTTCCTCGCTCCAGATGGAGACTCAACCAGAGTGAGAGAGAGAGCGACATGGGGAGACCAGTATTTCGAGAAACTGATCCCTATTCTTTATTTTCCATGGTCTACTTTTATACACTGAGATGTTATGCAAAAGTCACGCGGGGTCAGCAGTCCTGACTTTTATCAAAGTCAGGGGCTTCATACAAATGTATACAGAGGTCTTAGGGGTGTTACATCATCTTCTGGCCAGGGGGCCTGCTGACAATTTATGACCCTCTCCTTGTGACAGCGGTCAGTCAACCAGGACACTTATTTCTCCAGGGGTGATTATTCTTAAAACAGACACTACCCAAATAAAGTTACATTCCTATAGGGTGAGGGTGTAGTGGGTTTTAGTTAAGGAAAGAATTTACTTAGCCTAAGGTCTAACGTGATTAATATCAAAGGTTAATACCTATTTCTTCTATATATTCATTAATGTGTGTAAGGGCAGGGGATGTGGAGACTTAGCAACAAACATTGGCTCAACAAATGAAAAACCCTTCACCAATACAATTTCTAATCAGCCCATTATACTTATACTAATAGTTTTCTAACTTTTCTAAGGAACCTGTTTTTAGAAGGTTTAAAGCATCTCGTGCCTCTCACAGTTGGGAGGCTGTGAGCAATCACATGTGGCCGACAAGCCCGTCAGGCAGGCCAGAGAACCTTCAGAGGAGTTTGTAGGTTAAAACACTCTTGTCATGCCCAGAAGTTTTTATTAACTGGAGCTCTAGGTTAACTCCTTCTCTGAAAGAGGTGGTGGGGGACAGCCCCCCATAAAGTCAGAGATGTAGGTGAGAGCACAAAGTAGTAAAGTAGGCAGGCTCTGGTTATGGGGGTAGATGCTCAAGGAGTTCCAGGGGGACTCCTGAGGCTCGATCCCACTTTTGCGTATGTCGAGCCTCCTTCGTCATGACCTTTGTCACGGGCGGAGTACCTCACTCTGGCCCCCAACAGAAATGGATGTTTTTTTGGGGGAGGGAGGACATTTTTCTGCCTCGCACATCTTTATAGTTAAAAAAAATGGACTATAGCCCACCAGGTTCCTCTGTCTACGGAATGATCCAGGCAAGAATACTGGTGGGTAGCCATTCCCTTCTCCAGGGGATCTTCCTGACCCAGGGATCAAACCTGGGTCTTCTGTATTGCAGACAGATACTTTACTATCTGAGCCACCAGGAAAGCCCATGTGGTAGGAATTACTAAATTAAATGTCTATGGAGCAGAAGGAACATTTTATAAGGCACATCCACAGGAGAAATTCAGACAATTCAGTTTACATGTTATTTTCTGTGCTTTTCCCTCTTCAACCAGGACCTTACATATTTTAAATCTTATAATGTTAGCCTTAAAATTGGACATTATGCACTTCAGCAAATAGCCTCGATATTCTAGAACCTCTAGTTTAGATTTGCATCCCCTTATCCAAATTTTGGGCATGCCCCCATCCCGCTGCTTAGGACTCAGAATTTTAATGTTAGTTCGTTAGAGCTCAATACCTGAAGAGTTTAAACCTAGAGTGTAGTACTTGATACAGGTGTTGGGGTGATAAGCTGGACCCTAGGAGTCAGTAAGTTGATATTTGATGTCAGCTTTTAGAAGGCAACATTAATTTCTTCAGGTAAAAATGCTGTTGTATTCAATTTAAGTTTTTGTTAGAATAAATGGCATTTAGGTTTTCTAAAGGAATCCTGGAGCCTGTGGTGAATCCCTCATGTGTTTGGTGCACCATGGCTCTTTCCACCAGGCCAGCCGTAAAAACCAGGTCACATTCTAACACCTCTCTGAAATGGTCCAGGACAGAGGATTGGGCCTTAGTTAGTGAGGGGGTCAGGCCTTCTGTCAGGGACATTAGCTAGGAAGAGTGTCAGGACCTTAGTTATTGACAGAATTGGGCCCATGTTAGGGAATATATCAGCGTCTAGTTAGGGTCAGTGTTAGGGCCTTATTTAGGACCAGTGTCAGGGCAGTGACAGGGCCTTAATTATAAACAGTACAAGGACATGTGTTAGAGAAATCTTCAAAGACTTAGTACGAGATAGTTCAGGTCAAGAGTTAGGGACACGGTCAGGGCCTCAGTTAGGGACAGCATCACGGTATTAGCTTGGAGATGTGGTCAGGAACTAGAAATCCCATCGTTTAATTACTTACATCTTTCAGCTCTCCTTAAGCAACATTTTTAAGCTCGACAAAATTATTTCTGATGGCTGTGACTGCTGTGTCAGGCAATTGTCGGGCATTCTAACTGTGGTTATCAGAGAAACACACAGCCCCCAGATTAAAGGCCCAGCAGCCTGGACTGTTCTTCTAGAGCTCAAGCTTTGATTTGGGATAATTCCTTTTTGTCTGGGGACTCAGACACTCAGTGGCTTTTACTCCCCACTCAGGGAAAGTTACATAAGTCTGTTTCTTCATGTATGCTAAGGACAACAGTACCTAACACTTTGGGTAAAGTGACGTCTAAAAGCATTTGGCTCACCAGAATTACACAGAGGTTCCATAAGCCTTAGTTCTGTATCTCTGACAACCCTATGAATAGGTTCTGCTTGCATTTATTTCATAAAATTTGCTAACAGATGAATCAGTTCAGTTCAGTTCAGTCGCTCAGTCATGTCCAACTCTTTGCGACCCCATGAATAGCAGCACGCCAGGCCTCCCTGTCCATCACCAACTCCCGAAGTTCACTCAGACTCACGTCCATCGAGTCAGTGATGCTATCCAGCCATCTCATCCTTTGTCGTCCCCTTCTCCTCCTGCCCCCAATCCCTCCCAGCATCAGAGTCTTTTCCAATGAGTCAACTCTTCCCATGAGGTGGCCAAAGTATTGGAGTTTCAGCTTTAGCATCATTCCTTCCAAAGAAATCCCAGGGCTGACCTCCTTCAGAATGGACTGGTTGGATCTCCTTGCAGTCCAAGGGACTCTCAAGAGACTTCTCCAACACCACAGTTCAAAAGCATCAATTCTTCAGCGCTCAGCTTTCTTCACAGACCAACTCTCACATCCATACATGACCACTGGAAAAACCATAGCCTTGACTAGATGAACCTTTGTTGGCAAAGTAATGTCTCTGCTTTTGAATGTGCTATCTAGGTTGGTCATAACTTTCCTTCCAAGGAGTAAGCATCTTTTAATTTCATGGCTGCAGTCACCATCTGCAGTGATTTTGGAGCCCCCAAAAATAAAATCTGACACTGTTTCCACTGTTTCTCCATCTATTTCCCATGAAGTGATGGGACCAGATGCCATGATCTTCGTTTTCTGAATGTTGAGCTTTAAGCCAACTTTTTCTGTCTCCTCTTTCACTTTCATCAAGAGGCTTTTGAGTTCCTCTTCACTTACTGCCATAAGGGTGGTGTCATCTGCCTATCAGAGGTTATTGATATTTCTCCCGGCAATCTTGATTCCAGCTTGTGTTTCTTCCAGTCCAGCGTTTCTCATGATGTACTCTGCATATAAGTTAAATAAGCAGGGTGACAATATACAGCCTTGACGTACTCTTTTTCCTATTTGGAACCAGTCTGTTGTTCTATGTCCAGTTCTAACTGTTGCTTCCTGACCTGCATACAAATTTCTCAAGAGGCAGATCAGGTCGTCTGGTATTCCCGTCTCTTTCAGAATTTTCCACAGTTTATTGTGATCCACACAGTCAAAGCCTTTGGCATATAGTCAATAAAGCAGAAATAGACGTTTTTCTGGAACTCTCTTGCTTTTTCCATGATCCAGCAAATGTTGGCAATTTGATCTCTGGTTCCTCTGCCTTTTCTAAAACCAGCTTGAACATCAGGAAGTTCATGGTTCACATATTGCTGAAGCCTGGCTTGGAGAATTTTGAGCATTACTTTACTAGCGTGTGAGATGAGTGCAATTGTGCGGTAGTTTGAGCATTCTTTGGCATTGCCTTTCTTTGGGATTGGAATGAACACTGACCTTTTCCAGTCCTGTGGCCACTGCTGAGTTTTCCAAATTTTCTGGCATATTGAGTGCAGCACTGTCACAGCATCATCTTTCAGGATTTGAAATAGCTCCACTGGAATTCCATCACCTCCACTAGCTTTGTTCTTAGTGATGTTTTCTAAGGGTGAATCTTAGTGATTCATCCCTAAGATGAATCAATTACTGATTTAATCTTAATTTGTTTACTGGACTTTCCATTTCAAGAGGACTGAATCCACATTTTTCTCACGTAGCCCAGTGTATCTGGTGTCCAGCACTGTTTAGTGTTTCTAGTAAATGCAAAGTATTTCCTCCACGCCAAGATCCCTTACATCTTGATTTCACACCTATGACTCATAAGAAGCTTGCCATGAATATTGTGAGCAGTGGCACAGTATTTTTGTTTTTCTTTTCCAGTTGGGGTATAGTTGGTTTCAACCAACAGATTTTATTTTCTTGGGTTGCTAAAGCTCCAATCCTTTGGCCACCTGATACGAAGAGCCAACTCACTGGAAAAGACCCTGATGTTTGGAAAGATGGAAGGCAAAAGGAGAAGAGGGTGGCAGAGGATGAGATCACCAGATAACATCATCAACTCAATGGATATGAATTTGAGCAAGCTCTGGCAGGTAGTGAAAGACAGAGAAGCCTGATGTGCTGCAGTTCATGGGTTTGCAAAGAGCTGGACACAACTTAGCTACTGAATACACAACAATAGTTGCTTTACAGTGTTGTGTTAGTTTCTGCTGTACAATGAAGTGAATCAGCCATACGTACCCATGTATCCCCTTGCTCTTGGATTTCCCTCCCACCCCTCTCCCCACCCCACCCCTCTAGATCATCACAGAGTGCTGAGCACCCTGTGCTATACAGCAGCTTCCCACTAGCTACCTGTTTTACACATGGTAGTATGTTTGTGCTATTCTCTCAGTTTCTCCCACCTCCTTTCCCCTCTGTGTCCATAAGTCCTTTCTGTATGTCTGTGCCTCTATTCCTGTCCTTTAATAGGTTCATCCCTACCATTTTTCTAGATTCCACGTATATGCATTAATCCATGACATTTGTTTTCCTCTTTCTGACTTACTGCATTCTGTATGACAGACTCTAGGTCCATCCACATCTCTACAAAAGACTCAACTTCATTCTTTTTTATGGCTGAGTAATATTCCGTTGCAGTTATGTACCACATCTTCCTTATCTATTCACCTGCCGATGGACATCTAGGTTGCTTCCATGTCTTGGCTATTGCAAATAGTGCTGCAGTGAACATTGGGGTATGTGGGCCTTTTCAATTAAAGTCTCCTCAAAGTTTATGCCCAGAAGTGGGGTTGCTTAGTCTCAGGCATCACAATTTTAAACCAATTGCCTGAATGACTGACAGTCCTTCTTGTTGGAGTCAGACAAGACTAACATGCAGATGATCAGACACCAGAAAAGGAACCAGTCCTGACTCTGTGTGAGATGGAAGGGTATAGAGACCCCACAGAAAAGGCCTGCGCAGGCTCAGGACCCAGCCTGGGTCAAGGCAAGTCACCTGGTCTACGCACACGAAGAAGAAAGTGCTGAGATTCAAGCCTGGAATATTGTGGTCACAACACGCTGAGCTGGTACAACCTGCTTGACCATTCAACTGAAAAATTGAAAACAAAAGTATTCGAAGAGATATACTGCATAGTTGGAATGGATTTAGAGAATTAGTCGGCAGTTATGTTTAACCCCAGTAGGATTTATTGTGAAGCTGATGAAGCTTGGACTTCACCTGAGCAGGCCTTTCAAAGACCTTGGAGTGACTAGCAGTTTGGTTCCATGAATATGCGGTTGTGCAAAATTTGCAGTGCTGTGCTTCTAGTCTTTCTCTTTCCTAACCCCTCCCCCCAAAAGTTTAGCTATATGGTCCCATCTTTCCTCACCCTTTATGTCCACCTTGCTTGAGCATCCAGAGAGGTTCCACTTGGAGGAGAGACTGGGGCCCAGCATCGCTACAAGACGGAGGCATCAGGGTTCTCTGGGCTGTGTGGCTGGCAGTCTCCAGGCTGTGGAGCTTCCCTTGGAATCTGTGTTTTCAGGCCAAAGTGAGCCTGAGCAAAAATGTCCTGAGCAGAAACACAGGATCTTAAGGAGAGTTTTGTTTGCTCACAGGGAGAATATTTGGAAAAACAGAGGATACCTAATATTGAGGTGGGCGTCTGTGCACAGAGTGACACCCTGGAAGAACTTTTTATTTTGAGTGGGATGAATTAAAAAGTGAAAATAGCTTTTTTTTTTTTTCTTTTTTGATCACCTTGAAGAACTCAGTCTAAATTTATGGGCTTCTATTTGCTCAGGTTGTAAAGACAAAGTCAGAATGTTGGGTCCTAATGGTAACACAAAACCTAATGCTTTTAAAGCTCTTCCAGTGGGTGAGGCACAGTGACAACCATAGTCAATCCTCAGAAAAACCTAAATGAATTCAAAGTGGTTTCTATCACAGAGAAAACTATAAAATCATTAGAGGAAAACAGAAGGATAATTCTTTTGACCTAAGATCTATTCATGGGTTTTCAGATTTGACACCAAAATCACAAGCAACTAGAGGAAAAAAGACAAATTAAACTTCATTAAAAATAAGAATTTTTGTGCATCGAAGAACATTCTCAAGACAGAGAAAAGACAAACTACAAAACTGAAGAAAATATTTGCAAGTCACATATCAGATGGGGTTTCCTTCTAGAATATCAAAAGAACTCTCACACTTCAGCAACAAGACAGATGATCCAGTTTTAAAAATGGGCAATGGACTTGAATAGATACATCTCCAAAGAAATATGCAAATGGAAAGCAAGCACATAAAAAAATACTCAACTTCACTGGTCACTGTGCAAATGCTAATTGAAAACAATGACAGATGTCACTTCACACATGCTAAATGGTTCAAATTTAAAAAGAAAATCTGAAACTAACAAGTGTTTAAAAGGATGTGGAGAAATAGGAACTCATACGTTTTCTGTAAGGATATACAACCATGCAGGTTCAGAGAAAAACAGCTTGACTCAGTGATTTTAAAAGTTAAGCTTAAAATTACCACGTGACAGTGAAATTCCACTCATGTAACACACAAGGGGGATAAAAACATATATTAAATTTCTATGTTCACCCAGAAACTTTTATGCATGTGTGGGTATACATAAAATAAAACATTCAGTTCAGTTCAGTTGCTCAGCCATGTCCAACTCTTTGCGACCCCATGAATTGCAGCATGCCAAGCCTCCCTGTCCATCACCAACTCCCGGAGTTCACTCAGACTCACGTCCATTAAGTCAGTGATGCCATCCAGCCATCTCATCCTCTGTAGTCCCCTTCTCCTCCTGCCCCCAATACCTCCCAGAATCAAGGTCTTTTCCAATGAGTCAACTCTTCGCATGAGGTGGCCAAAGTACTGGAGTTTCAGCTTTAGCATCATTCCTTTCAAAGAACACCCAGGACTGATCTCCTTTAGAATGGACTCAGCTATAAAAAGGGATACATATTTCCATATATTTCTTTATATGAAATATAAATAATAGGTAAATCCATATCGACAGGAAGCAGATCAGTGGTTGGCCAGGAGGTGGAGTAAAGGAGAAATGGGGAGTAAGGAAAGGAGACAAGATATTGTTCTGGGGTGACGAAACACGTGAAACCTCAGAGAGGTGTGGCTCACACTGCTGCAGATGCACTAAGTGCCATGGAATCATGGACCTTGTTTTTTTTTAATTTTTTATTTTATGTTGGAGTATAGCCAATTAACAATGTTGTGATAGTTTCAGGTACACAGCAAAGGGCCTCAGGCATATAGATACACATATCCATTCTCTCTCAAATGTCCCTCTGCTCCAGGCTGCCAAATAACAGTGAGCAGAGTTCCCTGTTCTATACAGTAGGTCCTTCTGTTGAGTTCAGTTCAGTCACTTAGTTGTGTGCAACTCTGCGACCCCATGGACTGCAGCACGCCAGGCTTCCTTGTCCATCACCAACACCCAGAGCTTGCTCAAACTTATGCCCATAGAGTTGGTGATGCCATCCAACCATCTCATCCTCTGTTGTCCACTTCTTCTCATGACTTCAATCTTTCCCAGCATCAGACTCTTTTCGAATGACTCTTTCCTTCACATCAGCTAGCCAGAGTATTGGAGCTTCAATATCAGTCCTTCCGATGAATATTCAGGACTGATTTCCTTTAGAATGGACTAGTTTGATATCCTTGCAGTCTAAGGGACACTCAAGAGTCTTTTCCAACACCACAGTTCAAAAGCATCAATTCTTTGGCACTCAGCTTTCTTTATACTCAAAATCTCACATCCACACATGACTACTGGAAAAATCACAGCTTTGACTAGATGAACCTTTGCTGGTAAAGTAATGTCTCTGCTTTTTAATATGCTGCTAGGTTGGTCATAACTTTCCTTCCAAGGAGTAACTGTCTTTTAATTTCATGGCTGCAGTCACCATCTGCAGTGATTTTGGAGCCCAAAAAAATAAAGTCTGCCACTGTTTCCACTGTTTCCCCATCTATTTTCCATGAAGTGATGGGACCAGATGCCATGATCTTCATTTTTTGGATGTTGAGTTTTAAGCCACATTTTTCACTCTCCTCCTTCATTTTCATCAAGAGGCTCTTCAGTTCCTCTTCACTTTCTGCCATAAGGGTGGTGTCATCTGCATATCTGAGGTTATTGATATTTCTTCCAGCAATCTTGATTCCAGCCTGTGCTTCATCCAGCCCAGCATTTTGTATGTTGTACTCTGCATATAAATAAGTTAAATAAACAGGGTAACAATATACAGCCTTGATGTACTCCTTCCCCAATTTGGAACCAGTCTGTTGTTCCACGTCCAGTTCTAACCGTTGCTTCTTGACCTACATACAGATTTCACAGGAGCCAGGTCAGGTTGTCTGGTATTCCCATCTCTAGAAGAATTTTTCACAGTTTGTTGTAATCCACATAGTCAAAGGCTTTGGCATAATCAATAAAGCAGAAGTAGATGTTTTGGGGGAATTCTTGTTTTTTTTTCTATGATCCAAGAGATGTTTGCAATTTGATCTCTGATTCCTCTGCCTTTTCTAAATTCAGCTTGAGCATCTGGAAGCTCAGGATTCATGTACTGTTGAAGCCTGGCTTGTAGAACTTTGAGCATTACTTTACTAGCATGTGAGATGAGTGCAATTATGCAGTAGTTTGAATATTCTTTGGCATTGCCTCTCATTGGGATTGGAATGAAAACTGACCTTTTCCAGTCCTGTGGCCACTGATGAGTTTTCCAAATTTGCTGGCATATTGAGTGTAGCACTTTCACAGCATCATCTTTTAGGATTTGAAATAGCTCAACTGGAATTCCATCACCTCCACTAGCTTTGCTCGTAGTGATGATTTCTAAGGCCCACTTGACTTCACATTCCAGGATGTCTGGCTCTAGGTGAGTGATCACACCATCATGATTATCTGGGTCATGAAGGTCTTTTTTGTACAGTTCTTGTGTGTATTCTTGCCACCTCTTCTTAATATCTTCTGCTTCTGTTAGATCTCTACCATTTCTGTCCTGTAGTGTGCCGATCTTTGCATAAAATGTTCCCTTAGTATCTCTAGTTTTCTTGATGAAATCTCTATTCTTTCCTATTGTGTTGTTTTCCTATATTTCTTTACACTGATTGCTGAGAAAGGCTTTCTTATCTCTCCTTGCTATTCTTTGGAATTTTGCATTCAAGTGGATATATCTTTCCTTTTCTCCTTTGTCTTTAGCTTCTCTTCTTTTCTCAGTTATTTGTAAGGCCTCCTCAGACAACCTTGTTGCCTTTTTGCATTTCTTTCTCTTGGTAATGTCTTGATCACTGCTTCCTGTACAATGTCATGAATCTATATCCATAGTTCTTCAGGCAGTCTGTTATCAAATCTAATCCCTTATATCTATATTTCATTTCCACTGTATAATTATAAGGGATTTGATTTAGATCATACCTGAGTGGTCTAGTGGTTTTCCCTATTTTCTTCAATTTAATATGAATTTTGCAATAAAGGTCATGTTCTGAGCCATGAGTAGAGTCTTCTCTTGTGTTGTTGGAAGAAGGTGTTTGCTATGGCCAGTGCATTCTGTTGTCAAAACTCTGTTAGCCTTTGCCCTGCTTCATTTTGTATTCCAAGGCCAAGTTTGCCCATTGCTGCAGGTATCTCTTGACTTCCTACTTTGGCATTCCAGACCCCTAGATGAAAAGGACATCTTTTGGGGGTGTTAGTTATAGAAGGTCTTGTAGGTCTTTATGGAACTGTTCAATTTCAGCTTCTTCAGCATTACTGGTCAGGGCATAGACTTGGATTACCATGATATTGAATGGTTTGCCTTGGAAACGAAGAGAGATCATTCTGTCCTTTTTGAGATTGCACCCAAGTACTGTATTTTGGACTTTTTTCTTGACTATGAGAGCTACTCCATTTCTTCTAAGGGATTCTTGCCCACAGTAGTAGATATAATGGTCATCTGAGTTAAATTCACCCATTCCAGTCCATTTTAGTTCACTGATTCCTAAAATGTTGATGTTAACTCTTGCCATCTCTTGTTTGACCACTTCTAATTTACTTTGATTCATGGACCTAACATTTCAGGTTCCAATGCAATATTGTTCTGTACAGCATTGGACTTTACTTCCATCACCAGTCACATCCACAACTGGGTGTTCTTTTTGCTTTGGCTCTGTGTCTTCATTCTTTCTGAAGTTATTTCTCCACTGATCTCCAGTAGCATATTGGGCACCTACAGACCTGGGGAGTTCATCTGTCAGTGTCCTATCTTTTTGCCTTTTCATACTATTCATGGGATTCTCAAGGCAAGAATAATGAAGTGATTTGTCATTCCCTTCTCCAATGCACCACATTTTGTCAGAATTATCCACCATGATTCATCCATCTTGGGTGGCCCTACATGGCATGGCTAATGGTTTTATTGAGCTAGACAAGGCTGTGGTCCATGTGATCAGTTTGATTAGTTTTCTGTGATTGTGGTTTTCATTCTGTCCCCTCTCTGACTGCTAAGGATAAGAGGCTTATGGAAGCTTCCTGATGGGAGAGATTGACTATAGGTCCCTGTTGGTTCAATTCAGTTCAGTTCAGTCACTCAGTCATGTCCGACTCTTTGTGACCCCATGAACTGCAGTACACCAGGCCTCTCTGTCCATCACCAACTCCCGGAGTTCACCCAAACACATGTCCATTGAGTCGATATGCCATCCAGCCATCTCATTCTCTGTCATCTCCTTCTCCTCCTTCCCCCAATCCCTTCCAGCATCAGAGTCTTTTCCAATGAGTCAATTCTTTGCATCAGGTGGCCAAAATATTGGAGTTTCAGCTTTAGCATCAGTCCTTCCAAAGAACAACCAGGACTGATCTCCTTTAGAATGAACTGGTTGGATCTCCTTGCAGTCCAAGGGACTCTCAAGAGTCTTCTCCAACACCACAGTTCAGAGGCATCAATTCTTCAGTGCTCAGCTGTCTTCACAGTCCAACTCTCACATCCATACATGACCACTGGAAAAACCATAGCCTTGACTAGATGGACCTTTGTTAGCAAAGTAATGTCTCTGCTTTTGAATATGCTATCTAGGTTAGTCATAACTTTCCTTCCAAGGAGTAAGTGTCTTTTAATTTCATGGCTGCGATCACCATCTGTTGGTTACCTATTTTACATACAGCAGTGTATACATGTTGATCTCAAACATACTAACTATCCTTTCCCCCATCCTTCCCCTCTGGCAAGCATAAATTCATTCTCTAAGTCTGTGAGTCTCATCTGTTTTGTAAATAAGTTTATTTGTATCATTTCTTATATAAGGTATGTCATACAATATTTCTTCTTCTCTGACTACCTCACTCAGCATGACAATCTCTAGGTCTATCCATGTTGTTGAAAGTGGCATTAGTTTATTATTTTTAATGACTAGGTAATGCTCCGTTGTATATATGCACCTCATTTTCTTTATCCATTCATCTGTTAATGGACATCTAGGTTGCTTCCATGTCCTGGCTTTTGTAAACAGTGCTTCAATGAACATTGTGCTGCACATGTCCTTTTGGACCATGCTTTTTCTACAGATTTATGCACAGGAATGGGATTGCAGGATCATATGGTAGCTCATTGTATATAATCTGAATCTGTCCTCAATAAAAAAGCAATCACTGTAATTTATTAAATATATATATATATATATATATAAAGAAAAAAAACATGTTGTTATCTCAGCAGAAGCAGAGAGAGAATTTGGCAAAATCCAACATCCATTATTGAAAAACTCTCAGCATAGCAGGCATCTGTAAAGTTGCTATAGCCAGTGTGATATTTAATGAAGAAAGAATGGGTGTTCTGGCCTAAATTCCTGGAAAAGATGAGATTGTCTGTCCTCTATGTATAATAAGATGGGATAGATTGAGGTCACTGGAAGAAACACAACCAGTGGGAATAGAGATGTTGTCATCCATGGCAAGCAGATTACTTGGCAGCTATTCTCCAAAGCCAGGCAGAAACCCTTGCCAGTCCAGAGAGGCCTGTGATACCTTCACAACAGGACCAGTCTGGTAAGACCTTCCCAGGAGGGCTTCACACAGGGTCAACATGGTTTTGGAGGAGGAAGAAAAACTCTAGATAAGAAAGAAAATGGTGATGTGTTCCTCATGGACCAACCTGCAGCCTCCACCTCCAGGCAGGCCTCCAGTGGCTGTGGGAGGAGTCTCCCTGTGAAACAAGAATTAAGTTAAGGCTGGGCAATCACCTGAAGTAACCATAGAAATGTGTTGATTCCCTAAGAGAGCAGGCTTCTATGGGACCTACAGAGGTTTCACCTAAGACCACGCCCCTCACAGGGCAAGGGCAGCACAAGATTTGATTACTCCATGATTGCAACTGACAAGCTGTGCCCATGCCATGCAGAAAGGAAAAAGGAGCAATCAGTAACACTCAGATGACCTTGGTAGGCATCAGGATTGTTACCCGGGGTATGAATTCTTTGTATAAATCTATCCTTGAGTGTTACTTCCATTAGGTGACTTAGGGAAAACAATAGTTATTCTGAATAAGAAATCAGTCACTTCTACTCGCTCTGACAAATACGTCGTCAAGATGGCAACCCAGGATTTCTGAAGATTGTGCTTTCTTGGATTCTCAGCTTACGTACATCCTTCCCTTCTGTTGCACTTTGTATTGCATCGGGGATGAAAAGTCAGGCAAGACCACTGATGGCTCTTAACGAAGCACCCTGCACTAGCGCTTCTGTAACTTGGCGGGGAACATTCTTTCCCACCTTAGAAGTTAACGTCTTGCTAGGAGTAGCGGTGTTAGTCACTCAGTCCCGTCTGACTCTTTGGCGACCCCGTGGATTATATCCCACCAGGCTCTTCTGTCCATTCTCCAGGCCAGAATACTGGAGTGGATAGCCATTCCCTCCTCGAGGGGATCTTCCCAACCCAGGAATTGAACCCTGGTCTCCTGCATTGTAGGAAAATTCTTTACTGTCTGAGCCACCAGGGAAACCCCAACATCTTGCTGCCAGTACTTAGTTCAAGAACCATCACTCACCATAAGGCCCCTTCTCATCCTCATTGCCTGAATGGGACTTTCCTCTCTTTTAAATTTTGCACCAGTTTTCCATTAAGCTTTCTGATGATATTTTAATTTTTCCACGAAGGCTACAAAACTCTAATTTAGAGCCATGTTTTACCTGCAGGGGTTTCCCTGGTGGTTCAGACAGTAAAGAATTCACCTGCAATGCAGGAGATCTGAGTTTTACCCCTGGGTTGGGAAGGGAAGGGCAACCCACTCCAGTATTCTTGCCTGGAGAATTCCATGGACAAATAAGCCTGGCGGGCTAGTCCATGGGATTACAGAGTCAGACACAACTAAGTGGCTAACACTTTCACTTTTTTACCTGCCGGGATTTCCCTGGTGGCCCAGGCAGTGAAGAATCCACCTGAAATGCAGGAGAACTGACTTCAATCCCTGGGTCAGAAAGAAACCTTGGAAAAGGGAATGGCAACCCACTCCAGTATTCTTGTCTGGAGAATTACATGGACCGAGAAGCCTGGTGGGCTACAGTCCATGGAGTGGCAAAGAGTTGGACAGGACTGAATGACTGACACTTCATTTCATTTTACCTGCAGAATTGCCTGCTACAGCAGATGAAACTCTTTTAAAAATACCTGCTCAGTGGATAAATGATTGCATGGGTGGAAATAGAGGAGCAAATTAGGGAAGGGAGTTACTATTGCATCTCCCTTTAGCAGGGAGTGGAACTAAGGAGCCTCAGAATTGATCAATATGTGGCCAATCTCAGCAGTAGAGGGACAGAAGTATTAGAACAGAAGCCTCACACCCACAGCCTTTGCCTGATGTTCTGCGCAGGCTTCACTACAACATTAGTAATGCTCTGATTCCTCATCCCTAAAGGAGTTACCAAATGAAAGAGAAAGGTCATCTAATTTAAAATCTGATGTCATTCCATGATGCGTAATCTCCCAGCTCCTTAGCCCTGTTAACTGTAGTGGTCATCACATTTGCTTTGCACATTTAGAGAGGAACAAAGCCCTGCCAACATGTGATCATGTTTTATTAAAGTGAAGACGCAGAGGACACATCTTAACTGCTAAATACTTTCTCAGTACTGGCTTTGCTAAGAAAGCATTTTCTTTCAATCAGATCATCATTTAAACAGGATGACATCTGTTTCCTCCCACATTGCTTTCTTTGCCTGTGTGTGAGCTCAAGATGATCATAGGTCTCCTGGTTCTCACCCATCTTGTGTTGCTCACCATCAAATAAGGAACATATATCTGAGAGGCGACTTTTCACCTGTTTGCTTGGTATTTATTAGACAAGTACTAACAGCTACCAGTTATTAAATATTTAGTACTGTTTTCAAACATTGTTATTTGTATTGAGAAAAGATGGGCTTCCCAGGTGGCACAATGGTAAAGAATCCACCTGCCAACGCAGGAGATGTGGGTTTGATCCCTGTGTTGGGAAGATCCCCTGGAGAAGGAAATGAAAACCCACCCCAGTATTCTTACCTGGGAAATCCCATGGACAGAGGAGCCTGCAGGGTTACAGAACAGGGGTTGTGAAGAGTTGGACACAACTTAGTGAACAAACATTAAGAAAAGACAATCTCTTCAATAAGTGGTGGGAAACCTGGACAGCTACATGTAAAAGCATTCTTAAGGGAATTAAGAGGTACAAAGTACTATGGACAAAATATGCAACAGGGAACTGTGCACCACAGGGAATATAGCCAATATTTTATAATAACTATAAATAGAGCATAACCTTTAAAAATTGTGAACCACAATGTTGTGCACTTGTAGCATATATAATATTGTACATCAAATATACTTCGTTTAAAAAATCCCCCCCAAATTTTATATGTACATTCTCATTACGCATATTCATTCCCGAAGAGAGAACACAATTATAATCTCAGTTTTGCTAACAGAGAGGCAGAATCCTGAAGCGATTCTAGTAGGTGGCAGAGCGGGTACCCGAACGAAGTCTGAATGCGAAGGCTGTGTTCTCTGGAGCTACACTGTAAGCCTCTCCTTCACTGTTACAGCCAGTTCACCTTGACTGAGCTGTTAGGTTGTGCCTGGGACTGTGATAGGAGCTTTGCAAACTGTATCAAACTGGATGGCAGATGCTTTTACGAAACTTCTGAGGCCTTCCGATTTGTATTTCTTCCTCCTGAGTGCCGGGAGCGCCTCTGTTCTTCTAACTCTCCTTAAATGGATGCTTCTCCCCTGCATCCCCCTCTCTCTCTCTTTCTCCCCTCCCCATGAACGTTATCCTGGTTCCAGTGATTCTCCTGCAGTACTTCATGACCTTTGCCAAAGCAACCCTTTTTAAGTCAGGCATCCAGAGAGCCCAGCCTCTTCCCATGTGGAGGGAAGTGAGGCTGGGTCCTGACCCCCGAGGCCAGCCCGCTGCCCTCTTTTCCCCTCTCCCCAGCAGTGGTCTCTGTGCTGTGTCCGTTTTCAACATTTGTGCCCTGAAACAGGAGTTTGTCAAAAGTTTATGCTTCTGGTCACCGTGAAGACAGCTTCATCTTCACTCTCGATGCCTCGCATCCTTTCTCACGGCCTCTAGGACCAGGCATTCCAACTTCTCTCCACATCCCTGTGGCTTATATGTGAAAACATGGCCATGAGAATCAAATGCTCAGCGTTGGTTGTTTCTGGGTTGTGAGAGCAAGGACACAGATTGGGACCAAACAGTTACACTTAGAGGTGAAATTTACCACAACTAAGAATGCCAAGAGTCTCTGGAGAGTGACTGGTTGAGATGGTCACGTGGACACTGACTCAGTCGATATGATGAAGTGCACAGAGTAGTTGGACACGACTGAGCGACTGGACTGAACTGGCCTGAACTGACAGAGGTAGCGTCTTGAAACTCCTGACTCCTCCTGTGAGAGGAAGGAGAAAAATTCTAACATTTGTGTATACTTGTAGCAGAAAAGGGAGCATATAACAGTATAGCATTTTTTCCCCTGCTCAACTATGTAAAAATCTATATCAAATATCAAGACTTCCCTGGTAGTCCTGTGGTTAAGACTTGGCCTTCCAATGCAGAGGGTGTGTGTTCTCTCCCTGGTTGGGGAGCTAAGACTCCGCATGCCTCTAAGCCAAAGAAACCAAGAGTTAAAACAAAAGCAATTGTTGTAACAAATTTAATAGACTTTAGAAATGGTCCACATAAAAAAAAAAATCTTAAAAAAAACCCATATCAAAAGTCTTTCCCATCTTATTCAGGACTTGGCCTTATCAGCTGTCTCTTTGAACCCACGGACCCCCCACGGTGCCTGTGCACGGCCCCTTGCCCTGGCCCGCGGGCCAGCCTGCTCCTGCCTGCCTCTGGGCCTTTGCTCACGCTCTTCTTTCTACCTCAGCCCTCTCTACCAAGGTATTTGAAGGGCTCGTTCTTATTCCTTTAAGTCTTTGCTCAAATTCTGCTTTCTCTGGAAAGCCTCTTCTCATTGTTTTGTTTAAAATTTCAGCCTCCTACACCTTTTCTGTTTCTCTTTCCAGGTCCCGCAGCATTTACCACATTCTATCATACTACACAATTTACTTATTTAATTTGCTTATTGTTGCTTCTCTCTATTGAAATGCAATTTTCATAAGGCGGGCTTTTGCTTTTTGGTTCTCTGCTGCATCCTCAAAGCATAAAACAGTGCCTCATGCTTATTAAGTGTTCATTATTTGTATGATGCATGAATGAATAAATGATGCAGAGAAGCATCTTTGTGTGTTTATCTTTTTGTCATCTAATACATTTTGAATTGATTATAAGCTTCAACTGTGAAACTTATCTTCTTGAGTATCAGAGAGCTCCTTGCCCTTTGGAATCTAAAAATCAACCAGATTCTTCCATAGCTGATTAAATCGTTCTGGTAATTGTAATGATTGCCCATATTGCTCCGAGATGGATGCATTCACTGGGGCTGGTTGTGGAGATTGTTGAGATGCTCCTAAATTTGTGCTGTATACATGATTTCCAAGGCTGAGCAGACACCACCAGAAGCATCACTGATTTGTGGAAGGAGATTCTTTTATCTAAAAAAACAGCTTTATATTGAAATTGTTTTCATCTTAAGAGTAAAGTGCTTTTTCTTCTTTGTCACATTGTGTGGCATGTGGGCATGTGGGAATCTCAGTTCACTAACCAAGGATCGAACCCGTGACCCCTGCAGTGGAAGTGCAGAGTTTTTAACCAATGGACTACTAGGGAAGCCCCCTGGAAGGGAACTCTTAAAATAAGAAAAATAAATGGCACAAGATGGCAGCCTCCCATAAACTCACCTCCTTCCATAATCATTATTATTGTAGTGTGTGTTCACGACACACACACACACACACGCACAAATAGTCCTGCGTATTTGCAAGTGCTCTGCTCTGTTCCTGAACCTTTCTCCCTCCTCCCCAGATCTCTTCCCAACACCCCAAATCTAGCTGTGGAGCTAAAGGCATTGGGTCTGCTGGCCACCAGGGTTCAGTGGCTCTTTGGTTGGCTTCAGATATTCATATTTTTGGCAATTTATCTTGTTAAAGTATTATACATGTCCATCCCAGGGAATCTTAAAGACAGAAAAGCACAAATGAGAAAAATCATGTGTAACTCCATGATTCAGAAATGACATCTATCTCTCAAAAATGTTTGGGCGTTTTTTTTTTTTCCCTAGAATTTCATTCATGCACTTTTATTCCTATGCATATCTTCTCACAGAATTGGGGTCATTGGGTGCATCTTGTCTGTTATCTACTTTCTTTCATGGAATAATAACTATGAAGATTTTCCTATCCAGCTAATCTTCCTATTTGTTGCTTGCAAGCCATTTATCACCTACCCTGATAGACTTATTAGAAAGACCATACACACAAAAGTTACAGAATAATCACCCTGAATGCTAAATGAAATCAGAAACACATCATCCTTCCCCTTCTCTATTTGTGGCAAATACCATTATCTCTCCTGTTTGGCCTCCAGCTGGAATTTATGTTCTTGAAGTGTTTTTATCAAGTAGAGGAAAATGATACTTCACCTTTCACTCTCAATGTTGTTATAGCATGTGATGCTCCCAACAGCATCACACTGGAGTCTCTAATCATCAGATGCAGTTGAATGGTTGGAGTCTGTGGCTCTTGTATTTCCACTTCTCATTTTCCTCCATGGCTCTCCCTGAACAGAACCTATCTGACCATGAAACAAAGTTGGAGTTCAAGTAAATATCACATGAAGCAACTTTCTCCCCTTTAATGACAAATTTAGTTGGTATTCCAGTTCTTTTGGCTTCCCTGGTGGCTCAGTGTAAAAGAATCCACCTACCAATGCAGGAGATGCAGAAGACATGGCTTTGATCCCTGGGTCGGGAAAATCCCCTGGAGAAGGAAATGGCAACCTAATCCAGTATTCTTGCCTGGGAAATCCCATGGACAGAGGAACCTGGAGGGCTACAGTCTATGAGGTTGCAAAGAGTCTGACAAAACTGAGCACACATGCACAAATTGAAGCTTGGGGACATCGTTTCATACATACATGCTCAGGAAAAATTAGTTGTGATTACCTTCCCATATTTGGCAAAGGTTGGTGATGCAAGAGGAACTCATGGGAAAAAATTTGTTACGATGACTCTAGGAGTTCCTTTAAAATCATCTATTAAAGTTTAATGGCCAAACATGCAAATTTCCAGGCAGAGTACACTACCCAATGGTAACATTTCCACATTTATACCTGAATAAACATGCATGAGCGGAGAAGGCAATGGCACCCCACTCCAGTACTCTTGCCTGGAAAACCCCATGGATGGAGGAGCCTGGTAGGCTGCAGTCCATGGGGTCGCTAAGTCGGACACGACTGAGCAACTTCACTTTCACTTTTCACTTCCGTGCATTGGAGAAGGAAATGGCAACCCACTCCAGTGTTCTTGCCTGGAGAATCCCAAGGACAGGGGAGCCTGGTGGGCTGCCGTCTATGGGGTCGCACAGAGTCGGACACGACTGACATGACTTAGCAGCAGCAAACATGCATGAGAGTTATAGCAGCAGCATTTGTAATAGCAAAACAAATCATTAATAAAGCCAACCAAAGAAGCATTGACAAGAGTATGGACAAATGAATTGTGGAATATTTGATAGAAAGACACTCCCACAGTGGGCATGAATTCTGCTAGAAGCTGAAATGTATACAAATTTCACAAGCCAGGTTGACTAAAAGAATCTGGGCACAGACTCACGTGTCCATGGATGCCTGAAAGGTGTAAATGTCTGGCCCAGGTGAGAGAAATAAACAGATCTGTAACCTATGGCCTCGAATATAGGAGTGCAGTTGCCCAACCAGTACATGGAACCAGCTCGTTCAACAAGCATGGAGAGAAAGAAGGAAGAAAAAATCACCTAAATGTCAGTGAAGGAGAAGCAGAGAGGTAGGTTTTTTTCCTTTCTGGAGTCTTGGCTGAGAAAGGAAAGAAAAAGGTCTTAACCAGATGGGGATATACAGTATGAGAAAAGACTTCCTTCCATGGAAGAAAACTGCACATTCATCTAGTAAGATATAAGGATGAGGGGGAGGGAGCGTTTTGCAGGTATCAAAGGGACAAGAGAGGATTCATTGAGTGTGGTTCCCAAGGTGGCAGGTGGAGGGTCCCCTGTGCCTTTCAAGCAGTTGGAAAGGCTGTGACTGTGTGTGGAGAGAAAGGAGTGTAGGAATAGCCTTGAGGGGTGGAGACGTTCTGTTAATTTAACTTCGGTGAAATGATAGTTCTAACTGATATAAACTTTCCAACAGGATGAGAAGCTTCATGGTCGATAGCAACAGAATTCATGCTCCCCATCATTCCAGCCTGGGGTCTCCCTCCTCAAAGTCATGTCTGCGGCTGTCTCTTCGGATGTCTATTTGCATAGGTATCAAACATCCTGCACTTTTGTTCCTAGTCATGCAGATTCCAGTTTTTATGATGGATACACATCTGATACAGTACCTGTGACCCGGGCTCACACGGAGTGCTCCCTTTATGGTTCTATTATAATTTTTCAAGCCCTCTTTGCCACTGAATCTATGATAATTTAATTACTACTGATGATCTACCAAGTTTATCTATAATTGTTTCCTTTCTTATATGTTCTCATCTGTAAAGTGAAAATGATACAAAGCTTGATTCCACTTCATAGTGGTTAAAAGGAGTGAATGTCTCTGTGACAACCCAGAGGGGTGGGATGAGGTTGGAGATGGGAGGGAGGTTCAAGAGGGAGAAGACATATGTATCCCTATGGCTGATGCATGTTGATGTAGGACAGAAACCAACACACTGTTTCAAAGCAATCACCCCTCAATTAAAAATAAATACATTTTTAAAAAGATGAGTGAATATGTGTATGAATAAAGGATCATAAAGACTTCAGCTCATGATGCACAATTGTTAACTATTTTCCAGAGAAGCAGAGGAAGATATAGAACTTGGTTACTCAGGTTAAATTCCAAATTCCTTGACCTCACACCTGATACTATACATAGTAGGCTTCACTGTTGGGTTTTTTTTTTTTTTTAATAAATGTAAATTAAAAAAAATCAGCATCACTTTGAAATGTTAGAAACAGCGTTGCCTGGCACATAAAGGTCAACGAGACATCCCAAGTGCACCTTGATGGGTACCTCCATCTTCTCCTCAAATTTATTTTATCCCTTTGACCTTTTCTTCCAGCCTCAGCTGAGTGATTCTACTATTTTGCTGAATACATTCTGCAGCGATGTTATGCTTTTGTGAAGAATGAACCCTTCCGAATGTCAATACAAATACCAAGTTCATGTTAGAGCCATTCTGGAGGGAGTACTGATTATGAGTTTATTTATCAAATAGTGAATATTACTCATTAGTCTGACACAGACTCATTTGAATGGACAGGATGGGTTGGCTCTTTGGTGGCCTTGTGCTATCTTAGCAATTCTAATCACAGAAACACTGGGAGGGTCATGACAGTTACAGAATGGAGCCCGTGACTCTTGATAAAATAAGCCCCAACATAGCATTAAATACTCTGCAAAAGCATTGTGATTTGTCATTCTCCCATCAATAACCCACAAATTTTAAACAAGATGGAAAACCATGAATATCCAACACAGATGCCCTAGATGCACCAAGAAGAATGACTCATGAACTTTTGTAGCTTTTGTCTCCCAGTTAGCAGAGCTCTTTCTAAAAATACCTTGCACCATAGCCACTCTGAGAAACTCTCTTTTTGCAGCCAGAACTTTTGAAATCTCAAAATAATATAGACAATGTCACCTTCTCAGAGAGTGGATTCCTGACTTTTCAGGCTAAGTGGAAACTCCTGAACCCCATTTAAGCCATAGGGAACTATATTATTCTCTTCGAAGCTCAGCTATCTAAAATTATATCATCTTGTTTGTTTGTCCAAATGCTACTGTCTTCTCTATCTAGAATTTAGTCTCCATATTGGCAAGAACTTTGCCTGCTTCCCTCCGCCACTTTATCCCCATTACCTGAAGAAGTTTCCAGCACACCATTGTTATTGCTGTTTAGTCACTAAGTTATATCTGACTCTTTTGTGACCCCATGGACTGTAGCCCACCAGGCTCCTCTGTCTGTGGGTTTTCCCAGGCAAGGATACTGGAGTGTGTTGCTATTTCCTCCTCCACGGAACCTTCCTGAACCAGGAGCTGAACCCATGTCTGTTGTTTGGCAGGCAGATTCTTTATCACTCAGGATTCCACAAAGGATTCCATTCCTTTGACAAGCCACATGCCAAATTGTGGAACTGGGAAATATCAGAGGAGTACAAGAAGCAGGTCTGAAAATAAGCTCTAGTTCTTGATTCTGAAAGTTTCAATTTGGGTATCTCAATTTGGTTGTTTTACCTTCTGATGAGTTTTTACAATTTTATGATCATTATTAGTTAGCCAGCAAAATTTTCTATATAAATCTAGTTCCTTAGCTTTTGAAGCAACAAAATTCCCATGTAAAATGCCGTCTTCAGTCGTCCAACACGTTCATGTCAAAATGTGATTGGAATATGATATAGTTGAAGAAATACTGACATACCCAGAGATATTGCTCTAGATCACCATGATAAAGCAAATATTAAATACAGCAAGTCACTTGAATGTTTTGGTTTCCCAGTGGATAATTATAATTACATTTGTGTAATTACAGTATGGATTACCGTACTGTAGTCTATTAATTCTGCAATAGCATGTCGAAAAAACAGTGTACATACAATAATTTAAAACTTTATTGCTTAATATTGTTATCATCTGAGCCTTCAACAAGTCATAATTTTTTTTGCAATAGTAACATCAAAGATCACTGATTACAGATCACCATCACAAATGTAATAATAATGAAAAATTTGAAATGTTATGAGAATTGCCAAATATAACAAAAAGACACGAAGTGAGCAAACGCTGTTGGAAAAATAGCACTCTTAGCCTTACTCAATGCAGGGTTGCCACAAACCTTAATTTTGTAAAAAGCTCAAAATTTTCAAAGCACAGTAAAGTGAAGTATAATAAAACAAGATGTGCTCATATTCTCTTTTGCAGTAAGAAATATGCAGATATATGGAAAGAAGTTTCCCAACATGAATGCATTTAACTAGAAGAATCAAGGGCGAAAGGACAGCTTCCTCTAAGGAATATATCTCAACTCTGTTTGACGAATGATCCTCCTCACTGACCTACTTTGTTCTATGAGCAATCAGACTCCTTTATTTCAAGAGGAACGTGCAAGTGTTTGAAAACACTGTTGCAACACAATGGTGATCCTCACTTGTAAGTTTTCAAATCGAGGATGCAGAAGATTTATGATTGCTTGGTTTGGGGACATGACAGAACTGTCACAGAAGCACATGGACAGCCTTGGCATTCTACAGTAGTGCCCAGAATACTTGACAGAGGATGGACCCACAGTCCTAGGGAATGTGGTGGAAGACAACTGGGACTGTGAAAGACCATGTGTATGGTGACGGGGAGGCAGAGATGCTAGTTTCTGTGCTACTATACTTACCTGCTTTACTTTGGGCAACTTGCACAACATCTCAAAGTCCAGGATCCTAATTATTAAAAAAAAATCAGAAAAAAGTAAATCTCATAAAGGATTACTAAGAGATGTTGATACCTATCAGACTTTGATTGACAGTAGACTAGAGGTCAAGTACCCTTTTTCTCCAAATGAACCTTAGAGTTGTCATTCTCCTGTTTCAAAACCTTGTGCTTTGACAGTTCTGTAGTGTTGTCCCTGCATTTTAGAAGTTCATAAAAAGGCTTGAAAATTGAACAGGTTTAAAATTAATAGTGCTTGGTCATGCATTGTCTCATTCAATACATTTCACATTAAATCCTATTTAATGTGATGTGCAGTGCTCTTTTATTCTCCTATCAGATGAATTACTAGCACATTATTCCAGAAAAGGATATAGAAATGTACTTTAATCCTGTTTGCTTGGCTATGGGAGATGTAAAAATGTTAAATTTACCTTGGAGTAATGAGATAGAAAATGTTTATATGAATTTATTCTAACTTTTTCAATTCTTATCTACATTTCTTTTCAGCTGCATTTTAATAAATTATTTATCTTTATAAGATATATAAAGTATTTCAAATAGAATTTTGATTCTTAAAATTTTAACTGCTTCTTCTGTCATTATTTAATAAACAGCAATGATATTAAATAAATGAGGATCTCTTTTAACAGTGGTGAAACAAAGTACTCTAGAAGAGCTAGTAGCTAATGTCATATTTTTTATGAATTAATTAGTATATTTTTAATAGCAGATCCTTGCTATTTATGTATTTTATTTTTTTATTCATGGAAAGGGATTTTATTTAGCAGTGTGAACATGCAAATTCCAAAGTCCCAATTTATCCTTCCTTCACCTCTTTCACCCTGGTAACCACAAGTTCCTTTTCTAAGTCTGTGAATGTATTTCTGTTTTGTAAACAAGTTCATTTGTATCATTTTTAGGTTCCTCTGATAAGCACTATCAGATGACATCTGTCTTTCTCTGTCTGCCTTACTTCACTTAGCATGATAACCTCCCAGTCCGTTCATGTTGCTGCAAATGGAATTACTGAATTCTTTTTTATGGTCGAGTAATATTCCATTGCATATATTTACCACATCTTCTTTATCTGTTCATCTGTTAATGGATTTCTAGGATGCGTCCATATCTTGGTTATCATAAATAATACTGAAATGAACAATGGCGGCATGTGCCTTTTGAATTATGGTTTTTTTGGGGTATGTGCCCAGTAGTGGGATTGCAGGATCTTATGGTAGTTCTATTTTTAGTTTTTTAAGGAACCTTCATACTGTTCTCCATAGTGGATGTATCAGATTACATTTCCACCAATAGTGTAAGAGGATTCCATTTTCTTTATACCCTCTCCAGAATTTTTTATTTGTAGATATTTTTATGATGGCCATTCTGACTGTGTGAGGTGATACCTCATTGTATTTTTGATTTGCTTTTCTCTAATAATTACCAATGTTTAGCATCTTTTCATGTGCCATCTTTGTATCTTCTTAGAGAAATGTCTCTTTACCTTTTCTGCCCATTTTTTGATTGGGTTGTTGTTGCTGTTGTATTTTAATATTGAACTGCTTGAGCTGTTTGCAAATTTTGGAGACTAATCTCTTGTCAGTTGCATAGTTTGCCAAATATTTTCTCCCATTTTTTGGGTTGTCTTTTTTTTTTTTTTATGGTCTCCTTTGCTGTGCAAAAGTTTTTGAGTTTAATTAGGTCTCATTTCTAAAAGAAAAAAATTTTTGTTTTCATTTCTATTACTGTAAGAGATGGACCAAAAAAGATCTGCAATTTATGTCAAAGAGCGTTCTGCCTATGTTTTCCTCTTAGTGTCCTGTCTTACATTTAGGCCTTTAATCCATTTTGAGTTTACTTTGGGGTATAGTGTTAAAGAATGTTCTAACCTCACTATTTTAGATGTAACTGTCCAGTTTTCCCTGCACTGCTTATTGTAGAGACTGTCATTCCTGCACTTCATAGTTTTCCCTTCTTTAGCAGGTTAACTGGCCACAGGTGTGTGGGTTTATCTCTGGACTTGCCAGCCTGTTCTGTTGATCTGTATTTCTGTTTTTGTGCCAGTGGCAAACTGTTTTGTAGCTTTGTAGAATAGGCTGAAACCAGGGAACCTGATTCCTCCAACTCCATTTTCATTTCTCAAGATTGCTTTGGCTATTCAGAGTGTTTTATGTCTCCAAACAAATTTTAAGATTTCTGTTCTAGTTCTGTGAAAAATACTATTGATAATTTGATAGAGATTGCACTGAATCTGTAGATTGCCTTGAGTAGTACATATTTCTGAATTATAGATTAAGTTATCATTGTTCTGGTAATGTCAATTTTGAGTAAGGGTGTTCAGGTAAATAGTAAAACTGAGATCCAATAAAAACTTTATGCAATACCAAAAACCTATTAACAACTTTCAAGGCATTCAGAGTGTATGAACCAAGATCATGGAGAAGAGAGATGCCAAGAGCTAAGGATGCCATTCAGGGCTCTTATGACCTATAGATGTTTACTGTTTGTGTTTATAGTTGTGTTTACAACTTTGATAGAGATGACAAGAAGCCCAGGAGGACTTCAAAGAGTAATGAAAACAGACAGACCAAGTCCAGAGTTCAGGGGCCACAGGGAAGAGTGGCTCTGATTAGTTCCAGGGTTTGTACTGGGCTCCACAAAGCTACAAACTAAAAGTCCACTAAACAATTCACGACTCACAAAGCTCAGCTCGGAATAATTTTCGGCTCTTATTGTATTAAGCTGATCTGGGATCCTCTGCATCCCTGGAAGAAGACCACATCATATAAAGCTTTGAATCACCTGTTCAACATTTCATATGTAACAATGAACATTCAATAAAAATAACCAGTCATTTGAAAAGATGAGACTATATGGCAAAAAGACAAGCAAAATTGTAGACAAAGAAATATACGTTTGGGAAGCCAGATAACTGGTATAAAAGAAAAAATTGGTGAACTCAAAGATGAGTCAGAAGAAAATATTCAGACTGATGAACCAAGAAACCAAAGGATGAAATATTCAGAGAAAGTCATAAGATATATATAAAATAGCCTGGCACCATTAGATCCTACATGATTGGGATTCAAGAAAGAGAGTATGAGACAAACTGCAATTGAAGAGATAATGATTGAGAATTTTCTAAAAATCCTAAAGTTATCAAGTCACAGATTTTAGAGGCACTAAGAGGCTTAAGAAGGATACATGAAAATAATACACCTAGAAATACGATTTTAAAAAGTAAAGGCTGAAACTATATTTTTAGGGTGTAGAGAGAAAATGATATAAACTTCCAAGAAACATCAATAAATGTTGCAGCTGACTTCTCTGAAATATCAATGGAAATCAGAAGGCAATGGAACAATATCTAAAAATTCTAGTAGCAAAATAAACATTATACAGAAAAATCAATATCCAAGCAAAGATGCGCTATGCTATGCTTAGTTGCTCAGTCATGTCTGACTCTTTGGGACCCCATAACTGTAGCCTACCAGGCACCTCTGTCCATGGCTATTCTCTAGGCAGGAATACTGGAGTGGGTTGCCATGTCCTACTCCAGGGGATCTTCCCATCCCAGGGAATGAACCCAGGTCTCCCACATTGTGGGTGGATTCTTCACCATTTGAGACACCAGGGGAGCCCCCAAGCAAATATATTTATCAACAAAATTGAAATAATAGATTTTCAGATAAACCAAACCTGAAAAAATTTGTCACTGACAGGCTATAATAGAGAAAGCAAATATATTCTTTTTTTCAGTAGGAAAAGATCTCAGGTTCAAATGAAGAAGTAAGGAAGTATTATCATATTATAATAAATTAATAATTTTTATGTATTAAGACATGCAATTTATGAATACAAACATGTATTTATTATGTATAATATATATTTATATAATATATAATATTAGTAAAGAAGAATTAACATACAATATAATAGTAATTGTGTGTGTTAGTCACTCAGTCGTGTCTGACTCTTTGTGATCCCATGGACTGTAGCCCACCAGATTCCTCTGTCCATGGACTTCTCCAGGCAAGAATACTGGAGTGGGTTGCCATCCCCTCCTCCATAATAGTGTAAAGCTGAAAGAAGGCACATGGAGCTAATATATTGTAAAATCTTCATAATATCCCTTCAGTACGTGTGTGTTTCTGTGTGTGCATGTGTACACATACATGTACAATAATAAGTTACAGATGCAAGAAGTACTCTTCAGGAACACAACAAAAAGCTGTAAAAGAATATATAACTATCAAACAAATAGAAGGAAAAAGATATATATATATATAAACTCACAAAAAATTAAACATAATGACATAGATTAAAAAGCACATTGAATAGACAGGACAAATTGAAGCTATATTAAGATAATAGACTAAAACTCAAATATATCAGAAAGTGCAATAAGATGAATGGATTTAATATTCAATGACCAATTTTCCCAGATAAAATAAAATTATAACAAATTTCAATTATATGTTTCTTATGAGACAATATTAGAGGGAGAGAAAGAATGGAAAATTTATAATATGTAATGTAAAGTGTAATAAAAAGCAAAATATTATTCTTTTTTACAAGATAAACAATAAGTAAAATATATTTGAAATAAGGAAACATTTTTATAGTATTTATATTATGCATAGAGTTTGCATTATTGTATTTTACTGTATTCACATAGTATATATTTAGTACTAATTTTATAGTTATTTGCTTGTAATTTATAATTAAAATATAAAGATAGTAGGTTTCTAGGTTTTTATTCACTTAATAACATAACTTCAAAATATTTTAAGACAAAATGAAATAGAAAAGAAGAGATAAATTCCCAGTTACAGTGGGAGACTTTTAATCCAGTTTTCAATGACTAATAGATCAAGAACATAGAAAACTTTAGTGTTTATTACATTTAAACATTAAATGTTTTTTAATGTTTATTAAAAAACATTAACAAATTCGATGTTATTTACATGTATAGAATACTGCAATGAATAACTTCAGAATACTCATTCTTTTCAAAACACACAAAATATTGTATAAAATCAGAGGTGATAGACTAGCGATATATAACTAAGATAACACCGGGAAATTCCTACATTCTAAGAAATTAAGAAATTCACTTTTAGTAACCATGAGTCAAAGAAGAAATTAGTAAAATTTAGAATACATTTCAATGCTAAATACTAAACATGTGGATGCAGTTTAGCCATACGTACAAGGACAATTACAGCCATAAACACACACATTATAAAAGACAAAGCTGGAGATCTATTTTCTAAGGATCTGTGTAAAGAACGAGTGAAGTAACAGTTACACACACACACACACACACACAAATATTTAAAAAATAGCACAAAGGAAACAAAGGGAAAGAAACAATAAAATAGAAAGGAAATAAAGACTCTTTGAGAGTCTCTGAAAGAAGAAATAAAACCTTGTATTATGCCGGCTTCAGAAAGATGTGAGGAAGAGAGAGAGAGAAAAAACAAAAACAAAATGCAATAACCAATACCATGCACGACACCAGTGGCATCAATAGGATGTGACGGATACCATAAAGATAAGAGGATCACTTCAACACATTAAGCTGGTAAATCTGAAAGTTTAGACGACGTGAACAGAGTCCTAGAAAAACACAGTTTAGCAAAACTAAGCAAAAGACATTTTGAAATGTTTAATGTATGCTACAGGGAAGATTGGGCTTCCCTGGTGGCTCAGAGGTTAAAGCGTCTGCCTGCAACGCAGGAGACCTGGGTTCGATCCCTGGGTGAGGAAGAGCCCCTGAAGAAAGAAATGTCAACGTACTGCAGTATTCTTGCCTGGAGAATCCCATGGATGGAGGAGCCTGGTGGGTTACAGTCCACAGGGTCTCAAAGAGTCGGACACGTCCCATGGAGGGAGGAGCTTGGTGGGCTACAGTTCACGGGGTTGCAAAGAGTCGGACATGACTGAGGGACTTCACTTGCACTTTCTCTTTCACAGAGATTAAACTTATAGGCAAACGTCTACCAAAGATGAAATCTATTCCAAATGCTAAATTTTATTATCTTACAAGGTCAGCATAATTTTAATGTAATAGTTTGACAAAAACATTAAAACAGCATCAATAGTCTCAACTGTGAATATAGACTAAAGACAAATAATTTAGATACTGTATCTAGCCATTTATAAGTGAAAATTTAATTTATTTTATATTTAAGTTTAAAAATAAGTAGAGAATAAATATAGCAAAGTTGGGCATTTTATCTCAGTAATTTAATCTCAGTTTAACACTAAAAAAAATAATTCTTGTAATTCACTGTATTAACAGAAGTGAGAATAAAAAGTATGAGTGTAGCACTAGATGACGAGAAAGCATTTTATAAAATTTAGCATCTATTTACAATTTTAAAAATTCCAAGCAAACTAGAAATGCTTTAATCTGGTTGTGCACATGTCCAGTTTATCTACTGAAAACGTCACACTAAATGGTAATACATTGAAAGCTGATGTGTGAAATTGGGGGTGCTAACAGATAAACTGCAGAAAAATTGAGGCATTTGTTGTTGTTCTTTGTTCGTTCAGTCGTGTCTGACTCTTTGCAACCCCATGGACTGCAGCACTCCAGGCTTCCTGTCTTCCACTATCTCTTGGAGTTTGCTCAAATTCATGTCCACTGAGTCAGTGACGCCATACAACCATCTCATCCTTTCACCCCCCTCTCTTCCTGCCTTCAATCTTTCCCAGAATCAGGGTCTTTACCAATGAATTGTCTCTTTGCATCAGGTGGCCAAAGTATTGGGGTTTCAGCTTCAGCATCAGTCCTTCCAATGAATATTGAGGACTGATTTCCTTTAAGATTGACTGGTTTGATTTTCTTGCAGTCCAAGGGACTCTCAAGAGTCGTCTCCAACACTGAAGTTTGAAAGCATCAGTTATTTGGTACTCAGCCTTCTTTGTGCTTCCACTTTTACATCCATACATGACTACTGGAAAAACCATAAATTTGACTAGACGGACCTTTGTTGGCAAAGTGAGGTCTCTGCTTTTTACTATGCTAAGTTTGTCAAACTTTTTCTTTCAAAGAGCAAGTGTCTTTTAATTTTATGGCTGCAGTCACTATTTGTGTGATTTTGGAGCCCAAGAAAATAAAGTCTCTCACTGTTTCCATTGTTTCCTTGTCTATTTGCCATGAAGTTATGGGACCAGATGCCATGATCTTAGTTTTCTGACTGTTGCATTTTAAGCTATCTTTTTCACGCTCCTCTTTTACTTTCATCAAGAGGCTCTTCAGCTTCTCTTTGCTTTCTGTCATCAGGGTAATATCATCTGCATATCTGTGGTTACTGATATTTCTCTCTGCAATCTTGAGATTCCAGCTTGAACTTCATCCAGCCTGGTATTTGGCATGTAAGTTAAATAAGCAGGGTGACAATATATAGCCTTGACATATTCCTTTCCCAATTTTGAACCAGACCGTTGTTTCATGTCCTATTCTAACTGTTGCTTCTTGAACTGCATATAGACTTCTTAGGAGGCTAGTAAGGTGGTCTGGTATTCCTATCTCTTCAAGAATTTTCCACAGATATTTTGTGATCCACACAGTGAAAGGTTTTAGCATAGTCAATGAAGCAGAAGTAGATGCTTTTTGGAATTTTCTTGCTTTTTCTATGATCCAACAGATGTTGGCAATTTGATCTCTCAATCCTCTGCCTTTTCTGAATCCAGCTTGTATACCTAGAAGTTCTCAGTTCATCTACTGTTGAAGATTCTCTTTAAGGATTTTGCAAATTACCTTGATGGCTTGTGAAATGAGTGCAATTGTGGGGTAGTTTGAACATTCTTTGGCATTGCCCTTCTTTGGGATTGGAATGAAACCTGATATTTTCCAGTCCTGAGTTTTCTAAGTTACCTGACATATTGAGTGCAGCACTTTAACAGCATCATCGTTTAGGATTTTAAATAGCTCAGCTGGAATTCCATCACCTCCACTAGCTTTGTTTGTTGTGATGCTTTCTAAGTCCCACTGGACTTCACACTCCAGGATGTCTGGCTATAGGTAAGTGACCTAATTTTAAGTTTAGTTAAACAAAAGCCAATTTGAATCATACAGCACCAAACCATGAGTTTTTAGAACTCTTCCCACAAGAGCTAGGAAAAGGCTCAGAGAAGAAAAAGAAGCAAACTAAGAACATTGTTTGATTTACCGTAGCGTAAGCAGTTGTCTATTTGGGGAGCCTAGTTGGCTGTTTGTGATGGATCATCCTTAGGTGTGATTTCTTTAATTTGAGGCACTACAGGTTTAGGTTTTGATTTGCTTGCTAAGCGGTGAGGCATTAGGGCCACCTCAATCTAATGGCCTCCTTGTTTAATTAAGTCAATAGGAGTCTGGGTGCCACTTCTATTCAACTTTGTACAGCAGGACCTCAGCAATGCAAACTTTATTTATATTTTTATATGCATACCTGTGTGTACATATGCATAAGGATAGGAAATAAAAATACATTTTGTCATCACACATGGCACATTGAATTTTTTTGAAGTCTGCAGATAATTATGAAAATTTAAAAAATAGTTCCTCTGAATTTAAGGTCAACAAATAAAATGAAACATTTCCCTATGTCAACAATAAACAGTTATAAAATAGTTTATAAATGATGTAATTCACATTAGCAATCAACATCAAATATATATACATACATAAATTAATGTGCAAAAATATTTAAGAACTGTAGCTGACTATTAAATAATATTAACATAAAGAAGATTTAAATGGAAGCAAAATTTTATTTATGGATGAGAAAACTAAACACTGCAATGTTGTCAGGCTTCAAAATAATCAATGGATTTAGGACATTCATGATAATAATTCATCCACTTATGCCTTTGTGTGTGTGTGTGTGAAAGAGAGAGAATGTGTGAATTAACAAGTTGGTTCTATAATTTATGTAAAATTACAAAGGGACAAGTTTACGCAAGATACTTTTAAAGAAAAAAAACAAGTTGGAAGATATGTCTACTGTGTATCAAGACCTCTTAGTAGGCTACATAATCTTCCTAGTCTGGCAATAGTACACCAAGAGTGGACAGACCAGTGGAGCAGCATAGAGACTCCAAAGTCATACACGTCCCTATATAAATAGTTGATTTATGATAAAGCTAGTGTTTCAGAATAGTAAAATGGGAGTTTTTTTGTTTCTTTTTATTGTTGTGCTGAGTCAATTAGCCATCAAGATGGAAGAGACAAACAAAAATAAAAGATAAAGAATTGCCTGCAATGCAGGAGGCCTGGGTTTCATTCCTGGGTCAGGAAGATCCCCTGGAGAAGGAAATGGAAATCCACTCCAGTATTCTTGCCTGGAAAATCCCATGGACAGAGAAGCATGGCAGGCTACAGTCCATGGGGTCACAAGAGTTGGACATGATTTAGCCACTAAACCACCACCACCACCACACCAAATATAAACATTAATTTCAAGTGACTTCTAGATCTAAATGTAAAAGAAAATCCCCAAAGGCTTAAATGCTGTTATAGGAGAACATCTTTATGACCTCAAGATAGAGAAAGTTTTGAGACGATACAGTACATTTTAAAGACAGTGATAATTGGTACGTACTTGAAGTTTGTGTGCACTGAAACATCCCTGGGGAAGTGAAATGTGACCAAGGTGTTGGCTCAAACACAGCCGTCAGCAGGCTTGAATCTGGAAATACTTAAATAAATCTTATAACGATAACAATACAATTAAAAACACGCACGAGACAATGTATGCATATAGACGTCAAGTCATGGATAAGAAAGCTCATCAAATCGTAGTGTGGCTGACAATTGCCATAATCTAGAAATTTCAAATGTCTATCAGTTGTAACATGGACAAATAAATTTCACCACAGCATTCATAAAATGGACTTATGAATAAAATGGACACACACATGCACACACACAAATTAAAATGCACATGCAGCTTAATACGTACATGATAACTGTACAACAATAAAGACACATAGCACAACAAGAGTTCAAAATGGGTAAAATAACCTGTGGTTGGCAGTGAGGATTAGAAGGCCCCTTTGGGAAGCAGGAGCGGGTAGAGCATGAAGAGGCTTGAAAGGAACTTTGAGCTGGGGATGCTCTTCTTTTTCTTGGTCTGTAGAATCTGTGGGAAGCCACACACATACACAGAACTCATTGACGATGGGTTCCTGGGGAGCAGAACCTGAAGCCTGGGAATTATGGAGACAGTGTTGTCTGGGACACACAGGAAGCAGGAAGGTGACAGGGAATGGGGAGAGGGAAGATGCTAGAGAGGACGGAGCCTTGGATAAAGGCCAGCCTGAACTTCACCCGTAGAGGGGAGGACTCTGAACCGAAGTTCACGCAGGCAGCCCTGCTTGCCTGAGGGCAGAGGGTTATTTCATCTCGATTGGTTAGTCACTGGCTGGTGGTTATCTTCGAGCTGGCTGCGAAGACTGCCCCTTCTCCCAGGAGGTAACTCCTAGGTAATTCTCCAGAGAAGGGCCAGCACTTGGAGTAGCTTGAAGGACACCCGCCTGGTGGTCAAACAAAAAACCCTAAAGCATCTACTGGGGACTGGAATCCTACAGCTAAGGAATGTACATATTCAACTGTGCTCAGTACCAAAGCCAGGGGCTAACATGGTGTCTCCTAGCAGGTCCTCTAAGCACTGTCCCTGGCTTGCCTGTGGGTGCTCCTCACTCTCGGCCTCTCCGCAGCCCCACAGCTCTGGAAGCATCGATATCTTTTGGCACTTGTCTGTCCCGTGTGTACTTTTGGAGACCACCCCACCTTTGTCAAAGCATCCCCCGGTCGCCACCATCCCAGGAGGTCCACACTCTCTGTTTCAGTTGTCCCTTCTGGAGTAGCATTAGTAAGTCTGCTGAGGGAATGGGAAAGAAAGACCCTGAGCCGTTTCATGGTATTTATATTCCTCCTCAAATATTTAAAATGAAAAACGTCTACTGCCTTGAGGAAAACCTCCCACTGGGTTGGTGAGTGTCATAATTCCATATTAATGAAACTGATACACATTCCTCATTCCCTCAACTCTACATTTTAAAGCCTTTTCATGGAGACTGGCTTTGGCCAAAGCTCTTTCACTACATCTTAGATTCTTTCTCTAGTCTTGGAGAGGAAAGAGCTTCTCATTTTTCTGCAAAAATAGTTCACTCACTTTTGAATATTCCCATCCCTGGTACAATAGAATAGGCTATGTTAATAGCTCACATAGAGAGAAAAGGGAAATTATAGAGGGGAGAGAAAAATTACTTTTCCCTACACAGTGTGAGAGATGAGACTAAAGAGATCACCTAGAGGAACATGATTTCCTCAATATATCATTCAGTAGGTCAGTTTAAAACAGAAGATGTATACACAGGTATGGACATGAAACACAGCCCTTCATCTCACTTCCAAAGTGTCATCAATGATATACACATTTCACATAAAATAAGTAGATAATTAAAATTAGGAAAAGCAAATAATACAGAAAGATGCAAGATTTTAAGTGAATTCTTCCCTCAGCTTCATGTCTGAGTCTTGTTTTCAAAGGTAAACATTGGCAGCAGATTTTTGTTATTCCTTCGATAATCAGGGATTCATATATATGTATGTAAGCATTTGTTGAATATATATATAACATTTATAAATATATAATATATATTCAGCAAAAATATATAAAGAAACATAGTTACGTGTGTATGTGTATATACACGTATTGATATATGCACAGATATATTACATATATGTGCATGCATAAGTGGGCTTCCCTGGTGGCTCAGCAATAGAGAACCCGCCTGCCGACACAGGAGATGCAGGTTTGATCCCTGGATCAGGAAGTTCCCCTGGAGAAGGAAATGGCAACCTGCTCCAGTATTTTTGCCTGGGAAATCCCATGCATGGAGGAGCCTAGAGGGCTACAGTCCATGGGGTTCAAAGGAGTCAGACACAGCTTCGTGACTGAGCACACACACACACAGGGATGTATATATCTATGTTTACACAAATGGCGTGACACTGTGCACACTTAGTTTCCTCAGTTAATGTCAGGTCCTGGAAGGTATGAGCCTAACATGCGCACCTTTGTTTTTTCACAGAGCTGTCTTTCCTGCTTTCAAATAAAGTTTGTTTTGAGTGACTAACAACTGTTAATATCCTTTGGTCAGCAGAGTTCCAGATTTCCATCCCAGCCATTTCCAGAATCACATTTCCATTAAAGATAGCTAGATTTTTAAACTAACTGATTTCCAATATAAATTATATATTTTCAGGAAAAATGATTTTTTTTTTTTAGTGTGTGTGTGTATCTAGTCCCTTCCTTGTTCAAACCTCCAGGTTTAACTGATTTGAACACATTAACCAAGAAATAATGCAAATCCATAAATGAAATAAGTATTATGCCTTGCAAATACCACATGAAAATTACTGTTTTTTTTCTATTAAGGGCATTTCTATTCCTTCATCATTTATGATTCCAAATTCTGCATTTGTACTTAACTATTTCAAGAAACTTCACTTACCAACACAGAGGCTTCAAGTTGTCTATGTAAATACTGTTTTAAGTGGGAGGATTTTAAACATTACTTTTAAACATTGATACTGTTACAGATTTCTCACAGGTTTAAGTAATCTTTGCAGAGTACCCTTGTAGAGTTTTAGCCGCATCACTGATAATTTAAGATAAATTCTTTGAAGTGGGATTACTGAGTCAGGAATATGAATCCCAATCTTAAGATACATCAGATGCTTTGATGTAGGGCGATAGACATACTGATGTTTGCCTTGTTGAACAAGTTCCTATCGATGAATAATGCATAAACCCCCAGTTGCCAAGTAGAAGAGGAGTAATACCCCTGGGAAGTAAAATACATGGGCAGCTGGAAAGAGGAGGCTTTGAGCTATGTTATTGGGGGGAATAACTTAAAATAAAACAGTACCAAAAATAAACAAATAAGAAACCCCTGATGGAATCCCATGAGATTCTCCCAGAGAGGAAAAGGAGGATGAAGAAGAGGCTGGGCAGCCACGATACCCCTGTGAATAGAAGCCATAAAAATGGTTTATGGTGAAGAGCAGCTGGAGTCAAGGAGATGACAACAATCCCATACTATGAGCTGGAAACTGGACACATTTGAGCTGGAGAAGACTTGGGGGAGAGGACAGCTTGAGCATCTCTGATGGGCGTTCCTGTGCACCTGTGGTGTGGTAGCAGCAGCCACGGGAGATGGGTTGTGCCATCACCTGCATGCAAAAAGAGACACTGGACCAGCCCTGTTACTCCACCAGAGGAGGGGCTCTGGAACCCCCCAGGTGCCTGGGAGAGGGTTCAGCGGAAGCTGCAGGCTTTGGCTGCCTGATCCAGAGATTCTATAAAGCACAGTATGACTGCTTTCTCTACAAGACCTCATTGATGTTCAGTTGCTAGGTCATGTCTGACTCTTTGTGGACCCATCGACTGTATCCCGCCAGGCTCCTCTGTCCATGGGATTTCCATGGCAAGAATCCTGGAATGGATAGCCATTTCCTTCTCCAGGGGATCTTCCTGACCCAGAGATTCCTTACCACTAAGCCACCAGGGAAGCCCACAGGACCTCATAGGATTGGCTATTTTGAAAGAATTTGCATAGTTTGCTGAAAAGAACAGGAACAACGATTTGGCAAAGCAGTGAATCCTGCAAAGGAGGGAAGAGAAAGAAAGAAGAGAAAGTTAGTGACAAAGCTGAGATCAAAGCCACCTGGCTTCCTCCTGCTCCTCTCGTGCTCCAGGGGCCACAAATTTATCTGCTAGCATTATGGACTTGCTTCCAGAATGTTCTCACTCAGTTCTCTCAGCATGCCAGTGCACAGCACCCCACATCAGGATTGCCCCCAGCTCTTTCCACAATGTGCCCCATCTGAGCCTCCAAGTAGCTGTAGCCACGGCACAATATTTCCAGTGAGTCTGTATTGCTCTGCTTACAGTGAAAGGACTGCATTTCACCATGAGAATTTATCAGAAAGACAGGCACAAAAGGAATAAATGGGGTGGTGGCATCCTGAACTACCATCCCAGGATGAATAAGAAACTGGAGGGCCCTGTACAAGGCCCCCTGTGGGTGCTGGCAAGACCCTCACATTCTGCCTTCCAGGGCTCACCCGCTGTTTCAAAAATGAGGATGACACATCCTGGACTCTAACATTTCTTGAATCCCTAAAGGTGTGTGAAGACAAGTGAGAGAAAAGTGATATCCCCTGTTTGAAAACTATGCTGAGAGTTTCTAGAAGGATGATACAGCCAGAAATGAAAGCATGGGAACAAATAGACATGAAAACCTTTAACCAAATAAGAAGTGAGAATGCCACAGAACATGCTTTCATAGAACTGTTTTCTCCATTAAAATGAGATTTTTCTATTGCATGGTGTTTTAATCAGAATGACACTAGGAAGCTGAAATGAAACCGACAGACTGTAGTCAGTCTATTTGTCTAACCAGGGGACTGGTTTTTAAGCATCTTGCTTCATTTCAACCTCTTGCTGTGCCACGTCACATATCTGGGATGCAATTGAAAATGAAATTATCTGTGACCACGTCAGCTTCCTAGTATTTATTTAAAATGCAAGTGCTCTTTTCTGGAACTTTACTAATTCAAAGACCGAAGAATAGTAATTTTAACAAAGTGAGATGCGTTAAATTAAATTCTAAGATGTGCCGAAAGTTTAGTCAGTTAATGTGTGTGTGATGAGTGGCACATGTGGACGTGGTCGCAGCTGGGAGAGAAAGTGTTCTCAAAAAGGGTGCCCGGTTCATTTCACCCACTTGAGACATAAAACTGTACCACAGGGGCTGGAGGGGGTAAAATTGCTCAGTGATCTGAAACAGAACCTGAGCTTCCCTTTAACGGGGAGGAAACTAACAGCTGGGGTTCTCAGGAGGGAATAACCTCACCCAGGGATGTTAATGATGCTCATTTTATGAAACTACCACCTGGAGCAGAATATTTACATCAAACTACAGAGAACAAGGAGTCACTTCATTTCTCAGATACAGCTTTTCCTCATTTAGAAGCTGGTGAGAAGCTCTCTCCAGGGATGGCTGTGAGAAGAGATCCATCCTGGTGGGGTCATTGCTTGAAGATGTTCAAGCTCTTGTGTGTGTGTGTTTATTACCTTTAAACATTTCTGTTGGAGCACAGTTGCTTTACAATGTTGTGTTTCTACTGTACAGCAAAGTGTATCAGTTATATGCATGCATGTATCCTCTTTGGATTTCCTTCCCACTTCAGTCATTACAGAGCACTGAGGACAGCTCCCTGTTCTGCGCTGTAGGTTTTCATCTCGTATCTACTTTATACATAGTATAAATCATGTCACCCATATTTCCTCACTACAAGGGAGGCTTGTCCAGTGCTCATTTTAGTTATCGCCTTTATCTGTGTGTATCTGGAGATGTCTCTTTACATCAGCTAGCCCCTGCAAAGTGCTTGCTCTTTGTCCTAACTCTATGTTTACTTGCAGATTTGTTTTCGAAGAATCCCAAACTCAGGTTTTATGGGCATCTCTCTGTGTCTGGGTTCTGATGGGACATGGTTTCTTTGTGACAGGAATGTGACCAGAGTAAAAGGCCTCGCCTGCCTGAACGCCAAGATATCTGCTGCGTGTAAGCCCACCACAGAGCACCTCCCTGGTTCAGGCAGCCCGAGGACTGAGCTGACCCAGACATCTCACTGTCTGGCTCCTGTGAACAAGGGCAATATCCTCCTGTTTCTTAATGTTTGAAAAATCTGGGGATGCCTTTGGATCAAAATGACTCTGCCAGACATATTAGGGTAATAGTGAAAGTCACTCAGTTGTGTCTGACTCTTTGTGATCCCATGGACTGTGGTCCATGGAATTCTCCAGGCCAGAATACTGAAGTGGGCAGCCTTTCCCTTCTCCAAGGGATCTTCCCAACCCAGGGATCGAACCCAGGTCTCCCGCATTTCTGATGGATCAGCTGAGCCACCTAATAGCATTAAATAAACTTTGGACTGTGTTGCACAGGAAATGCTCATCTACTACATCTAAGACTTTCAGAAGTTTAAAGAAACTGACGTATAATAAAGCCCCAAAAGACTATATGAATAAGAAAAATACATTAAAAAATTTAAATTATGAAATATTCCCTATAATAATGGAGAAGTTGAAAAATAAAATGGCATTAAAAGAGAGAGAGGAAATAAACATTAATAACTTTGTAATTACAAAGAAAAATTTCAATAGTAAAGCTGGAAAATATAGTACAAAAATAAAGGATAGACTATTCACACCTTCATGAATTTACTTTCAAAGGTTCTATATAATAAAATGGCAAAGATCAGTAAGGAGCCTGGCAGGAGGCCTGTAGGCATCCTTGCCCACTAGTGTTGACACTCTGGGAAAGGCCTGCTCCTGGAGCAGGGGCTGAATTTAGTGATTCACTTCAAATGGACAGAATACAGTAGAAGCGGTATGAGTTTACTTTCATGATTGGGTTGTAAGAAGACTGTGGCTCTGTCTTGGGATGGCTCTCTCCTATATGCTCAATAGGCCAGCAGCCATGATGTGGGTTGCCCTGGAACCATCGAGGTCACTGTCTGAACTTACAGCAGGTATTCCCCAGGAGAGCCTTCAGCTGAGATCGCAGCCCCTGCCAACACCTTGCCTACAGCCTTGCCCACAGCCTTGACTGTGACATGGCTTGCCCACGGTGGGCTTGACTTGCCCACAGACTTGACTGTACTCCTGGCTCACAGAAATTTGGGAGATAATGTGTTAATTGTTTTAAGGGAAAACATTTTGGTGTCATTTGTTATGCAGCAATACATAATTACCCCAGTAAGTTAATCTTCACTCACCATGACAACTAAACTTATCTCATAAAATTTAAGGGTTTAGGAAATTCTTCCATTTATTTAGCCAAGAAAAAATGTGTGTGTATATACACATGCCCTGTGAAGTGAGAGAAGTGGTCCCCGCCCTCAGAGACTTTACACTGAAACAAGAAAGACAACAATTAAACTCGTCATTACAATAACAGATGACGGGTGTTTTATTTGATAAATAAAAGTAAATGTCAGGGACTAATCCTGTTTATCAGTCAAAGAAGACTTTCTTGAAAAGGAGACATGTAAGCTGACATCTAAAGATTGAGTTGTCATTATCAGGCAGTGGCATTGAGTATTTTATGTCAATGACCAGAGAAGAGAAATGATGGTGTATCTGAAGATGGTGATATACCCCTGGAGGATGTGAAGAAGCTGATGAGAGATGAGGCTGGAAAGCTGACTTGGGGTCAGATCGTGGAGATTCTTGCAAGGCACATTAAAAAGGGTGGAAGCTGTCTTCCAACAGATAGGAATTTAATGAGGGATGTAAAATTGGATGGTGGCATGTTTCGAGCTGGTTTTATAAAGTTCTTGGATTTACTGTATAGAGTTTCTGGAAACAGGATAATTGTGGAGACACGTTAATAGCTTGATGGCACAGTAGCTAGGACAACATTCTCTACTGTGGACATTTGTAATGAGAAGAGGATTAAGAGAAATTCAGGAGGGAAAAAATAGAAATTGGTGGCTGGTTTGGAGGTGGTGGCAGGAGAAGCAGAGACGGGGGTGAGTTCCCAGCTTCTGTCTGATGAGTCTGGGGTGGCTGGTTGTCCTGGGAACGCTCAGTTCCATCTGCCTCCTGCATCTCTCTTCCATGTGTCTCTTCCACTTCTCACTCAGGGAACTTCATTTCTGACACTTCTGGTCATGAAATGTGTGGGTTTTTTTTTTTTTTCTTTTTTTTCCCCAGACCAAGCAATTCTCTACAATACCAGCTGGGTGTCTTACAACTTAACTCGGTTCTAACACAATCTTCCTGGATGCCATACAGGTTCAGTCTTGTGAGATACTACCACCCCCACTTCAGATGCCAAATGCAACTAGTGGGTCTCTGTGTCACTGACAACTTCTGTCCAGTTTTGCTACAAACAGCAGATTCCCACCATCCTTTCCTCGGGTTTGATTAACATGCTTGAGGAAACTCAGGGAAACACATTTATCAGTTTATTAAAGGAATCAGAAGAATCAGATAAAGAGACATGTAGGGTGAGGTCTGAGGGTCCTGAGCATGGAAACTCTGTCCCCATTGAACTGGGGTGTGTCACCAACCTGGAGGGTCCCGCAACTGCACTACTGAATTATTATGGAGGCTTCCTGATGCAGCATGGTCAACTATCAACTTCATCTCCAGCCTTTACTGCCCTCTCTGGAGAGGTGGGGCGGGGCTGGGTTAACAATTCCAAGCTTCTAAGCCTGGCTTAGTCTTCCTGGTGGCCAGTCACGTCCAGGAGCCATGCAGGAGCCACTCTGAGTCACCTCATTAGAATAAGAGATGTTCCTGCTGCTCTTGTGACTCAGGAATTCACAGGTGTTTCAGGAGCTCTGCGCCAGGAACAGTGGGCAGAGTCCAATCGGTGTTTTCTATTATCATGCAATGCTGGTTGGTAAGCTTAGTGGAAGAAAATAGACATTTTCTATTTTAAATTTAGATATAGGGGTTTGAGATGCCTGTAAAGCATCCAGTTGGAGCTTCTCAGAAGAAAGTTGAGCTAAATATTTAAAATTATTATTATAAACATAGCATTTCAATGTGTGTGTGTGCTCAGTTGTGCTCAACTCTTTGTGACCCATGGACTGTAGCTTGCCAGGCTCCTCTGTCCAAGAAATTTTCCAGGCAAGAATACTGGAGTGGATTGCAAGAAAGTAAATGCAAGTAACAAAGAATAGTGCATATAGTAAAAAGAAATGTAGTTCTGAGGACAGTGGTATTTATGTATTAGAATAAGAATAAGAAATCCACAAAGAGTCTTGGGAAATAATAGTCAAAATTTATAAGACAAACTAGAAGTATATTTTTTCTTGAAGCTCAAGGGAAAAACTAGAATTTTAAGAATAATTTTGTAAAAACTGTGACCAAGATGGGATTTTCAAAGTCTATGGAAAATAAATGCAAAAAAGCAAATTGGCTGTCTGGGGAGGCCTTACAAATAGCTGTGAAAAGAACAGAAGCAAAAAGCAAAGGAGAAATGGAAAGATATAAGCATCTGAATGCTGAGTTCCAAAGAATAGCAAGAAGAGATAAGAAAGCCTTCCTCAGCGATCAATGCAAAGAAATAGAGGAAAACAACAGAATGCGAAAGACTAGAGATCTCTTCAAGAAAATTAGAGATACCAAGGGAACATTTCATGCAAAGATGGGCTCAATAAAGGACAGAAATGGTATGGACCTAATAGAAGCAGAAGATATTAAGAAGAGGTGGCAAGAATACACAGAAGAACTGTACAAAAAAGATCTTCACGACCCAGATATTCACGATGGTGTGATCACTCACCTAGAGCCAGACATCCTGGAATGTGAAGTCAAGTGGGCCTTAGAAAGCATCACTAGGAACAAAGCTAGTGGAGGTGGTGGAATTCCAGTGGAGCTATTTCAAATCCTGAAAGATGATGCTGTGACAGTGCTGCACTCAATATGCCAGCAAATTTGGAAAACTCAGCAGTGGCCACAGGACTGGAAAAGGTCAGTGTTCATTCCAATCCCAAAGAAAGGCAATGCCAAAGAATGCTCAAACTACCGCACAATTGCACTCATCTCACACGCTAGTAAAGTAATGCTCAAAATTCTCCAAGCAAGGCTTCAGCAATACGTGAACCGTGAACTTCCTGATGTTCAAGCTGGTTTTAGAAAAGGCAGAGGAACCAGAGATCAAATTGCCAACATCTGCTGGATCATCAAAAAAGCAAGAGAGTTCCAGAAAAACATCTATTTCTGCTTTATTGACTATATGCCAAAGGCTTTGACTGTGTGGATCACAACAAACTGTGGAAAATTCTGAAAGAGATGGGAATACCAGACCACCTGACCTGCCTCTTGAGAAATCTGTATGTAGGTTAGGAAGCAACAGTTAGAACTGGACATGGAACAACAGACTGGTTCCAAATAGGAAAAGGAGTACGTCAAGGCTGTATATTGTCACCCTGCTTATTTAACTTCTATGCAGAGTACATCATGCAAAATGCTGGACTGGAAGAAGCACAAGCTGGAATCAAGATTGCTGGGAGAAATATCAATCACCTCAGACATACAGATGACACCACCCTTATGGCAGAAAGTGAAGAGGAACTAAAAAACTTCTTGATGAAAGTGAAACTGGAGAGTGAAAAAGTTGGCTTAAAGCTCACCATTCAGAAAACAAAGATCATGGCATCCGGTCCCATCACTTCATGGGAAATAGATGGAGAAACAGTGGAAACAGTGTCAGACTTTATTTTTGGGGACTCCAAAATCACTGCAGATGGTGACTGCAGCCATGAAATTAAAAGACACTTACTCCTTGGAAGAAAAGTTATGACCAACCTAGATGGCATATTGAAAAGCAGAGACATTACTTTGCCAAAAAAGGTTCATCTAGTCAAGGCTGTGGTTTTTCCAGTAGTCATGTATGGATGTGAGAGTTGGCCTGTGAAGAAGGCTGAGCGCCGAAGAATTGATGCTTTTGAATTGTGGTGTTGAAGAAGACTCTTGAGAGTCCCTAGGACTGCAAGGAGATGCAACCAGTCCATTCTGAAGGAGATGAGCCCTGGGATTTCTTTGGAAGGAATGATGCTAAAGCTGAAACTCCAGTACTTTGGCCACCTCATGCGAAGAGTTGACACATTGGAAAAGGCTGATGCTGGGAGGGATTGGGGGCAGGAGGAGAAGGGGATGACAGAGGATGAGATGGCTGGATGGCATCACTGACTCGATGGACATGAGTCTGAGTGAACTCCGGGAGTTGGTGATGGACAGGGAGGCCTGACATGCTGCGATTCATAGGGTTGCAAAGAGTCAGACATGACTGCACGACTGAACTGAACTGAACTGATTAATTTCATAACTATTGTGTCTATGAATGAATAAAAATAATACAATAAGTAATAAGAACTTGGCATTGGATTAAATTGATGAACAATTAACTATCAGTTATATTATTATTATTGCTATTATTACTAATAAAATTATTTAAATGCAAGTGTAAGAGAAAAATATTTTAACAGCTCCCTAGCCATATAACCTGTTTTCTAAAAGAGTGTTAGGTCATTCTATGATATTATTTTCTCTATATGTAGGCTTAAAAAAATTTCTAATTGCCAGTGTAGGTGAGGACATGCTAATCTGAAATTCAAAGAAAAATTATTCTTTATAATATAAGGTGAAAGCATCTGAAGCCAGATGGACGTTTGCACTCCTTGAGGAAGTGGGCAGCACAGGTTAGCTCAAGTCATAACAGATGGTGAAAAGAGCCTTGTAAGAAGGGTTGCCTGCAACGATTTCCTGGGAAAATCCATCCTGGCTTGGTATCCTTCCTCCTGGCTTGACTTTACTTCTCAAGGAGCCAACTGGATCTATTTTTACATTTCAGTCTTTTGAGCAAGGATGCTCTCTGCATGATGCACAGAGCTTCATAAATTGATTGGGTTTTAGGTTTTGAAACTTAAGATCAAGGTTTGGAAACAAACAATCTAGTCCTGGTACTCAGAGGCTGGGAAGTTGTGTGGTCAAGCAGGGTTTTCAGCTACAAAGTATTTGCTTTCTTTGGAATCCAGTGAGGACTTTGAAAGGATTAGTGAGGATAATGCTAAGAATTCAGAAGAAAAGTGCAGCATGACAGGTTTCTTATGTTCAAAGGGAACCAAATTTTTCTTAAAATATTTTTTAGTTTAACAAAGGGACATAAAGAACCTTGAAGAAATTATATTTTTGACCTATTTTTTAAAATTATACTGAGACCAGTGTCCAGCTAACAAAATTTCAGACTCTCGAAGGTTTTCATCATGATGTACTATAGTCTCAAGCCTAATTGAAATCTCATCTCCACTGTGCATTGACTTGATGGTTTGGGGTCAGGTCCTCACAGATTTGAGCCGTTAGCTTCTCACAAATGAATTAGAGGCAGCAATTCTGACCCTGTAACCATGCCAGGGCTTGTACATCAGTGCTTTCCAGCATCTTTCACTGGAGCGTCTTCTTCACAAGCAGATGAAAGATGTCACATGAACCTTGAGGAAACCACTTTGAAGCCCATTTGGAGTCTATTGGTTTCACTTTAGTGTGTAATTTACTTTCTGTTCACACAAAATATAAAATTGATGTTCATATTTCCATATCTTTGATTTTTTAAACTTTTTAAAATTTTATATTGGAATACAGCTGATTAACCCCTGAAGGATGGCACAGCAGCCCACTTCAATATTCTTGCCTGGAGAATTCCTATGGTCAGAAGAGACAGGTAAGCTACAGTCCATGGAGTCACAAAGGGTCAGAAAAAACTAAGTGACTAAGCACAGTACAGCACGTGGCAAACTGACATTGTTGTGATAGGTTCAGAGGGCAGCAAAGGGACTCAGCCATGCATTACACGGATCCATTCTCCCTCGTACTCCCTTCTCATCCAGGCTGCCACAAAACAGTGAGCAGAGTTCCCTGTGCTATACAGTAGGTCTTTGATCATTATCCATTTTAAATATGTGTGTGTCTGTTAATCTCTCAGTCGTGTCCAGCTCCCTGAAATCCATAGACTGTAACCTACCAGGCTTCTCTGTCGATGAGATTCTCCAGGCAAGAATACTGCAGTGGGTTGTCTTTCCCTTCTTCACTGATTTTAAATATAACAGTGAGTTAAATTGGTAACCAGTCAAATGTATGATATCACAATAACAAATAACCCCAGGGCCAGTGCTGGACACAAACATTGATTTATCTCTATGTCAAAACCCAGTGGATATGGGCAAATGTACCGGGTAGCTATACACTGGGGGCCAGCTCAGAAATCCAGCTTATTTCCATCTCATGGAACCTGTGGGTTTATATATATATATATATATATATATATATATATATATATATATATATATATTCTTTTCCGGTAGGGAGAAACCAGACTAAAGAAGTGAGACAGGTATACCTCAGTAGTATTTCAGATTTGGTTCCAGAACCTGCAATAAAGGATACGTTACAATAAAGCAAATCATAGGAATTTTAGGTTTCATAGCTCACATAAAAATTATGTTTATACTATACTATAGTTTATTGTGTGCAATAGCATTGTCTTAAAAATAAGTGTACATACTTTGATTCGAATACCATTTATTGCTAAAAAAAAATGCGAACCATCATCTGAGCCTTCAGCCAGTGGGTAGTCTTTTTGCCTTGATGTATGTGGCTACTGACTGATCAGGGTGGTGGGTGCTGAAGGTTGGGGTGGCTGTGGAAATTCCTAAAGGCAACAGTGAAGTTGGGTGCATCGGTTATTCTTTCTTTCATGGATGATTTCTCTGGAGCATGCAATGCTGTTAGTTACTGTTTTACTCACAGCAGAACTTCTTTCAATATTGGAGCCAATCCTCGCAGATCCTGCCACTGCTTTACTAACAAGTTTATGCAATATCCTAAATGTTTTTTTATTTCACCAATCTTCACAACTTCTTTTCTAGGGGTAGAATTCATTTCGAGGAACCACTTTCTTTGCTCATCCATAAGAGGCAACTCTTCATCCTTCAACTTTTATCCTGAGATGGCAGCAATTCACTCACATTTTCAGGTTTCACGCCTAATTCTAGTTCTCTTGTTCATTCCAGCACATCTGCAGTTCCTTCCTTCACTGAAGCCTTAAACCCCTCAGTGTCATCCAGGACAGTTAGAATAAACTCCTCTTCCAAACTCCTATTACTGTTGCTCTTTTGACCTCTTTCCATGAATCACAAATGTTCTTTATGGCATATAAAATGATGAATCCTTTCCAGAAGGTTTTCAGTTGACTTTTCCCAGATCCACCAGAGGGATCAGTAGCTATGGCAGCTATGGTTTCATGAATGAATTTCTTAAATAACAAGAGTTGATGGTCAAAATTACTGTTTGATCTATGGACTGCTGAATAGATGTGCTAGCTGGCATGTATACAAACATTAATCTTACTGTTCATCTACATCAGAGCTCTTGAGAGGTCAGGTTCAATGTCAATAGCAGTATTGTTTTGAACGAAATATGTTTTTTGAGAGGGAGGTCGCAACAGCAGGCTTAAAATATACAGGACAACATGTTATAAACATATATGCTATCATCTAGGCTTTGTTCCATGTATGGAGCACATGCAGAGTAGATTCGACTTAATTTTTAAGGACTCTAGAATTCTTGGAATGGTGAATGAGCTTTGGCTTCAATTTAATGTCACCAACTGCATTAGCCCCTAACAAGAGTTAACCTGTCCTTTGAAGTTTCGAAGCCAAGAACTGACTTCTCATCTCTACCTATGAAAGTGCCACATGACATCTTCTTTCAATTTAAGGCTGTTTCATCTCCACGGAAAATCTGTTGTGCAGTATAGACACATTCATGAGTAATCTGAGCTACATCTTCTGGGTAACTTGCTACAGGCTCCACAGCAGCACTTACTGCTCCTCCTTGCACTTTCATGCTATGGAGATGGATTCTTCCCTTAAATATTGTGAAAAAAGCGCTGATATCTCCCAACTTTTCTTCTGCAGCTTCCTCACCTCTCTCAGCCTTCATAGACTTGAGGAAGAGAGTTGAGGCCTTGCTCTAGACTAGGCTTAGGCTTAGGGGAATGTTGTGGTTGATTCGATCTTCTATCCAGACCACTATACTCACTGGACATGAGTTTGAGCAAACTTTGGGAGATAGTAGAGGAGAGGGAAGTCTGGCATGCTGCAGTCCATGGGGTCGCAAGAGTTGGACAGGACTTAGTGACTAACAACACCCAGATTGCTAAAACTTTCTCCATATCAGCAATAAGGCTGTTTCACTTTCTTGTCATTCTTGTATTCATTGAGGTGACTTCTTTAATTTACTGTAAGAACTTCTCCTTTGCATTCACAGCTTAGTCAACTGATGCAAGAGGCCTAGTTTTCAACCTAACTCAACTTTCTCCATGCTTCCTCACTAAGCTTAATGAGTTCTAGTTATTTATTTGAATTTCTTTTTAAAATTTTATTTAAGTTGGAGGATAATTACTTTACAATATTGTAATGGTTTTTGCCATACATCAACATTAACCATCCACAGGTATACAGTTGTCCCCCCATCCTGAACTGACATCCCACCTCCCTCCCCACCCTATCCTTCTGGGTTGTCCCTCTGGCTTTGGGTTCCCCATCTATTTTACATATGGTAATGTACATGTTTCAATACTGTTCTCTCAAATCATCCCACCCTTGCCTTCTCCCACTGAGATCAAAAGTCTGTTCCTTACATCTGTGTCTCCTTTGCTTCCCTTTATGTAGGATCATTGTTACTGTCTTTTTAAATTCCATATATATGCATTAATATACAGTATTTGTTTTTCTCTCTATGATTGGCTTCTCTCTGTATGACAGGCTCCAGATTTATAAAGACAGTCTCTTCAACAAGCTGTGCTGGGAAAACTGGTCAACTACATATAAAAGAATGAAACTAGCTCTTTTTCGTGGTGCCTTGGAGGCTGTCAGCTACTTCAGAATGAAGCTAAGCATCTCTTTTCCGGCCACTGGCTGCCAGAAACTCATTGAAGTGGACGATGAGTGAAAACTTCGTACCTTCTATGAGAAGCATATGGCCACAGAAGTTGCTGGTGACGCTCTGCATGAAGAATGGAAGGGTTATGTGGTCCGAATCAGTGGCAGGAACGATAAGCAGGGTTTCCCCATGAAGCAGGGTGTCTTGATCCATGGCCGAGTTCTCCTGCTACTGAGTAAGGGGCATGCCTGTTACAGACCAAGGAGGACTGGAGAGAGAAAGCACAAATCCGTATGGGGTTGCATTGTGGATGCCAATCTGAGTGTTCTCAATTTGGTCATTGTGAAAAAAGGGGAGAAGGATATTCCTGGACTCACTGATACTACAGTGCCTCATCGTCTGGGTCCCAAAAGAGCTAGCAGCATCCGCAAACTTCTCAGTCTCTCTAAAGATGGTGTCTGCCAGTATGTTGTGTGAAAGCCCTAAACAAAGACGGTAAGAAACCTAGGACTAAAGCACCCAAGATTCAGCATCTCGTGACTCCACGAGTTCTGCAACACAAATGCCAGCATATTGCTCTGAAGAAACAGCGTACTAAGAAAAATAAAGAGGCTGCAGAATATGCTAAACTTTTGGCCAAGAGAATGAAGGACGCCAAAGAAAAATGGCAGGAACAGATTGCCAAGAGACGGACGCTGTCCTCTCTGAGAGCTTCTACTTCTAAATCTGAGTCCAGCCAAAAATGAGATGTTCTAAGAGTAACAAATAAATACGATCAGACATCAAAAAAAAAAAAAAAAAGAATGAAACTAGAACACTTTCTAACATCACACACAAAAATAAACTCAAAATGGATTAAAAATCTAAATGTCAGACCAGAAACTATAAAACTCTTGGAGGAAAACTTAGAATACTCGCCGACATAAGTCACAGCAAGATCCCTTACGACACACCTCCCAGAGCATCTGAAATAAAAACAAAAACAAACAATGGGACCTAATTAAACTTAAAAGCTTTTACACAATGAAGAAAACTATAAGCAAGGTGAAAAGACAGAACTCAGAATGGGAAAAAACAATAGCAAACAAAACAACTGACAAAGAATTAATCTCCAAAATATACAAGCAGCTCATGCAGCTCAATACCAGAAAAACAAACAACCCAATCAAAAAGCGGGCAGAAGACCTAAACAGACATTTCTCCAAAGAAGACATACAGATGGCTAGTTTTGTAGTTAAAGTGAGGGACTCTTCCTCTCACTTAGCACTTAAAGGCCATTTTAGGGTAACTGACTGACCTAATTTCAATATTGTTGTGTCTCAGGGAACAAAGATGCTTGAGGAGAGGGAGAAAGATCGGGGGGCGGGGGGGACATCTGCCAGATAGAGCAGTCAGAACACACACATTTTTAGGTTAAATTCAAGGTCATATAAGGGTGTGGTCTGTGGCTCCCCAAAACAATTATAATAGTAACACCAAAGATCACTTATCATAGATCACCATAACAAATATGACAAAAATGCAAAGGTTTGTAATATTGCAAGAATTACCAAAATATGACACAGAGAGACAAAGTGAGAAAATGCTGTTGGGAAAGTGGTGGCCACAGACTTGCTTGATGCAGGGTTGCCACAAACTTTCAATTTGTCAAAAAAAAAAAAAAAAATCGCAAAACATAACAAAGCAAAGCAGGCCAAAAACAAGGTTTTCCTGTACCAGAAATTAAATGCTTCCCTGCGGAAGAGAGGTACATCACCTCTGCTTTCATTTCATTGGCCAAGGCATGTCATGTGTCTACTTCAGTGTTGGGAAAATCAGCAGATGGAGACAAGCCACTGGGTGAACACTGGTCAGTGGGAGGAATAGCCATTGCACAGTAACCTCGGCACTTTGCTCTGAAATTCTATATGCACGTGCAGATGGAGTGAATAACCAGAAAGAAAGCAGTGATAGATCAAGATGTCTTGCAGTCCAGGCCAGCTCCCTACCAGTCATGATGCACTGGCTGCAAACCTGGAAGCTTCTCCGCTGCTTATCTCCCTGTTTTTGGACTGCACTGCCTTCACACCACGATGGAGTGCATCCTGGGAAGCCCTTCAGTGGTCCTCAGAGACAAGCTGGCCCTGGGAAGTAGGTTGGGAAGATGCACTGTCCTGACTTCCGTGGTTGAGGCCTGAGGTGGTGAACTGTCTCAGTTTCAGACTTGAGGGCCCTGCATACAAGCATTCACCATGGCACAAGAACCATGCTGCATGGTTATGTGAATGTCACATTTGGGCAGCAGAGTGAGGAGCTGAGAGAAGAAAGAACCCCTGTGTCCTGGCACTCAATTTGAGAGAAGTCAGATGTATATCTTAAAGTAGTTTATTTCTTTTTATTTCACTTTCTGTAGGTTCATATTATTCTTGTTAGTTGAACAAGATCATTCTCCTTATGTAGCAAAGCACCACGGCAGATCCTGGTAAAACAAAGCCGTGGAGACTGCCCAACGCCCCGTGCTCTTGCCAGGCCCTGCCCAGTCCCTTGGGAACCTCCATACAGTCCTCCATGTGGATGCCCTCCTGCAGCCTCACCGTGTCTTGGACCCTGCCTGGACTCATGAAGGTTCTAATGAGATGCATATTCAGAACTCCCTTGTAATGGGAAATAAGGAGGTGTGAAGAAGTTACATCTCAACAACTCCCGAGATTTGCAGTAGGACTTCCACAAAACAGTGTCAGTAGTCCCTCTTCCTCTGTTCACAGTCTGACTGCCAGACCTCTGCTCACCCATCTTTGGTCACTCACCACTTCCTAAAACATCAGACTAGTAAATATACCAAGATTGATATCAGGAAGGGGAATGTATAGATAGCCAGGCAAAATCTTGTATACCATAGATATACAAGATGTTGGATGCTCAGTTGTGTCCAACTCTTTGTGAGCCCATGGACTGTAGCCTGCCAGGTTCCTCTGTCCATGGAATTCCCCAAGCCAGAATACTGGAGTGGGTAATGATTCACTTCTCTAGGGGATCTTCCCAACCCAGGGATTGAACCTAAGTCTCCTGCATAGCATGTGGATTCTTTACTGTTTGAGCCACCAGGGAAGCCCTGTATATCTAAAGGTAACACATAAAATAATAAAAAAAAAAAAGATTCAGGGAACTCTGCTTTCAATATTCTGTAATAACCTGTATGGGAAACAAATCCAAAAAAGAATGGGTATATATCTGTATATAACTGAATATATGTATAATGAGCATATATACAATGCATATGTATAACTGAATCATTGTGCTATACACCTGGAACTAACACAACATTGCAAATCAACTTTAATATAAAATAAAAATTAAAAATGTAAGTGATTAATAAACATACTGAAACCTAAACTTACTCGTATTCAAATGATTAACATTGTAAACAAAGCACTCATTTTTACCTTCATGGCTGTTTTAGAAAGCAATAATACCCACTTTGGAAAAAAATATAGTCAAATATATAAACATTCTGTGCAGGCAAATTTCACTATTTCTTAAACATAATAGAAATATTCATACTCTTGATCATAAATTTCACTCCTTGGGATTTCTTGTGGGGAAATAAACCACATACACAAAAAGGAAGTGGAAAAATTACAAGTGTTCAAAAGTTGTGGAAAGGTTAACTAAAGTATGGTACATCTATACAGAGAAAATCTTTGCAGCTATTAAAAAAATGATGATACAGGAAATACTCATGTATCACAGTCAAGCAAAAAGTAAATATACACTGCCATAGTTTTGAGCATGGAGTGGCTGTCATATTCCATTTTGGATATTACTATCTCCTTCCCAAATATTCTACAAAAATCATGTACTGTTTTTAAGATCAGAAAAATGTTAACAAAACATTTTGGCATGCATTTGTTATTGTAGGAAATGACAATCATTTTGTACAGGGTTGTTATATGCTCAGCTTATTTAGGTACAAGTTTCTCAGGTGGAAGTGTTACAGTGAATTTTGTCTTTGCAGGCAAATTTTTCTTGATGCTTTTGGGAACAACTACAATGTGGGTAAGGTACCTCTGCTTAACTTCTCACCAAAACTCTTACCCCAAAACTATGCATGTAGGAACTTAATCAATAGGCAGTGAGATGTAATAGTCACTAAATACGGCAAAGGGGGAAATGAAATGTCCTGTGTTCCCGCCAATCCTGTCTTTGTGGACTCGCTTTGAAGCTCTGGTTGGCTGGGTGGATGAGAAGGCTTTCGTGGTGTCTTCTCTGCTGGTGTAGTCAGCTTCCCACTAAGCCAGTGCACTTGGATTTTTACCTTCTATAGGATCTATATTTAGTTTAATGCTCTATGCTTGCCACATTTCTTCACTGGATTGTCCTCAAATGTGTCTGTCTCTATCTCCCTGTCTATTTATATATCATCTATTTATTGCCTATCATCTCCATCTATCTACTTACCTAACTCTGTCTTTCTGTATCACTGTGTCTGCTGCTGCCACTACTTGGTCACTTCATCCTGTCTGACTCTGTGGGACCCTATGGACTACAGCCTACCAGGCTCTTCTTCCATGGGATTCTCTAGGCAAGAGTACAAGAATGGGCTGCTATGCCCTACATCCAGGGGATCTTCCCCACCCAGGGATCGAACCTGGGTCTGCTGCATTACAGACAGATTCTTTACTGCTGAGCCACCAGGGAAGTCCATCGCTGCCTCTGTCATCTTTCCATTTCCATCTATCTCTATTTATCATTGATCTATTTATCCATATCTACATATGTGTGTGTGCTTGTTTGTATTTATGTATGTATGTGTCTTATCTATCTATCTATACCTGTCTCTGATGATCATCTCTTTCATGTAAAATGCTGGGATAAGTGGGTATATTTTCTTTCTTTTTTAATTTAAATTTATTTATTTTAATTGGAGGCTAATTACTTTACAATACTGTATTGGTTTTGCCATACATCAACATGAATCCCCCATGGGTGTACACGTGTTCCCCATCCTGAACCCCCCTCCCACCTCCCTCCCTCTGGGTCATCCCAGTGCACCAGCCCCAAGCATCCTGTATCCTGCATCGAACATGGACTGGCGATTTGTTTCTTATATGATATTATACATGTTTCAATGCCATTCTCCCAAATCATCCCACCTTCTCCCTCTCCCACAGAGTCCAAAAGACTGTTCTATACATCTGTGTCTCTTTTGCTGTCTTGCATACAGGCTTATCGTTATCATCTTTCTAAATTCCATATATATGCATTAGTATACTGTATTGGCGTTTTTCTTTCTGGCTTACTTCACTCTGTATAATCGGCTCTAGTTTCATCCAACTCATTAGAACTGATTCAAATGTATTCTTTTTAGCGCGGACGGCTGTGACTGGCGCATTTAGCGTGGGCAGCTACCCCACGTCCGAGGTCAGGGGCAAGTGGCCGAGAGTGCCAGGCTGCAACGGTGCAGGAACGGCCAAGAGAAGCTACCCTATGTCTGAGGTCAGGGGCAGCAGCTGGGAGGAGCTACCCCACGTCGGAGGTTAGGGGCAGCGGCTGAGAGGAGCTACCCCACGTCTGAGGCCAGGGGCGGCGGCCGGGAGGAGCTACCTGACACCCGAGGCTAGGGGCAGCGGCTGGGAGGAGCAACCCCAGCTCCAGGGAGCAGTGGCTGTGCAGGCACAGGAAAGCCTAGAGGAGCTATTCGATGTTCAAGGTCAGAAGGGGCGGTGGTGAGGAGATATCCCTCGTCCAAGGTAAGGAGCAGTGGCTACACTTTGCTGGAGCAGCCGTGAAGAGATACCCCACGCCCAAGGTAAGAGAAACCCAAGTAAGACGTTAGGTGTTGCAAGAGGGCATCAGAGGGCAGACACACTGAAACCATATTCACAGAAAACTAGTCAATCTAATCACACTAGGACCACAGCCTTGTCTCACGATGGTGAGATCACTGATCTAGACCCTGACGTCTTGGAATGTGAAGTCAAGTGGGCCTTAGAAAGCATCACTAAGAACAAAGCTAGTGGAGGTGATGGAATTCCAGTTGAGCTATTACCAATCCTGAAAGATGATGCTGTGACAGTGCTGCACTCAATATGCCAGCAAATTTGGAAAACTCAGCAGTGGCCACAGGACTGGAAAAGGTGATTTTATTCCAATCCCAAAGAAAGGCAATGCCAAAGAATGCTCGAACTACCACACAACTGCACTCATCTCACACGCTAGTAAAGTAATGCTCAAAATTCTGCAAGTCAAGCTTCAGTAATATGTGAACTGTGAACTTCTAGTTGTTCAAGCTGGTTTTAGAAAAGGCAGAGGAACCAGAGATCAAATTGCCAACATCCGCTGGATCATCAAAAAAGCAAGAGATTCCAGGAAAACATCTATTTCTGCTTTATTGACTATGCCAAAGTCTTTGACTGTGTGGATCACAACAAACTGTGGAAAATTCTGAAAGAGATGGGAATACCAGACCACCTGATCTGCCTCTTGAGAAATTTGTATGCAGGTCAGGAAGCAACAGTTAGAACTGGACATGGAACAACAGACTGGTTCCAAATAGGAAAAGGAGTATGTCAAGGCTGTATATTGTCACCCTGCTTATTTAACTTCTATGCAGAGTACATCATGAGAAACGCTGGACTGGAAGAAGCACAAGCTGGAATCAAGATTGCCGGGAGAAATATCAATAACCTCAGATATGCAGATGACACCACCCTTATGGCAGAAAGTGAAGAGGAACTAAAAAGCCTCTTGATAAAGGTGAAAGAGGAGAGTGAAAAAGTTGGATTAAAACTCAATATTCAGAAAACAAAGATCATGGCATCTGGTCCCATCACTTCATGGGAAATAGATGGGGAAACAGTGGAAACAGTGTCAGGCTTTATTTTGGGGGACTCCAAAATCACTGCAGATGGTGACTGCAGCCATGAAATTAAAAGACTCTTACTCCTTGGAAGGAAAGTTATGACCAACCTAGATGGCATATTGAAAAGCAGAGACATTACTTTGCAAACACAGGTCCATCTAGTCAAGGCTATGTTTTTTCCAGTAGTCATGTATGGATGTGAGAGTTTGACTGTGAAGAAAGATGAGCGCTGAAGAATTGATGCTTTTGAATTGTGGTGTTGGAGAAGACTCTTGAGAGTCCCTTGGACTGCAAGGAGATGCAACCAGTCCCTTCTGAAGGAGATGAGCCCTGGGATTTCTTTGGAAGGAATGATGCTAAAGCTGAGACTCCAGTACTTTGGCCACCTCATGCAAAGAGTTGACTCATTGGAAAAGACTCTGATGCTGGGAGGGATTGGGGGCAGGAGGAGAAGGGGATGACAGAGGATGAGATGGCTGGATGGCATCACTGACTCGATGGATGTGAGTCTGAGTGAACTCCGGGAGTTGGTGAGGGACAGGGAGGCCTGGCGTGCTGTGATTCATGGGGTCGTGAAGAGTCAGACACGACTGAGCGACTGAAGTGAATACTCCATTGTGTATATGTACCACAACTTTCTTAGCCATTCATCTGCTGATGGACATCTAGGCTGCTTCTATGTCCTGGCTATTATAAACAGTACTGCGATGAACATTTGGGTACACGTTTCTCTTTCCATTCTGGTTTCCTCGGTGTGTATGCTCAGCAGTGGGATTGCTGGGTCATAAGGCAGTTCTATTTCCAGTTTTTTAAGGAATCTCCACACTGTTCTCCATAGTGGCTGTACTAGTTTGCATTCCCACCAACAGTGTAAGAGGGTTCCCTTTTCTCCACACCCTCTCCAGCATTTATTGCTTGTAGACTTTTGGATCGCAGCCATTCTGACTGGTGTGAAATGGTACCTCATTGTGGTTTTGATTTGCATTTCTCTGATAATGAGTGATGCTGAGCATCTTTTCCTGTGTTTGTTAGCCATCTGTATGTCTTCTTTGGAGAAATGTCTATTTAGTTCTTTGGATCATTTTTGATTGGGTCGTTTATTTTTTCTGGAATTGAGCTGCAGGGTTCGCTTGTATATTTTTGAGATTAGTTGTTTGTCAGTTGCTTCATTTGCTATTATTTTCTCCCATTCTGAAGGCTGTCTTTTCACCTTGCTTATAGTTTCTTTTGTTGTGCAGAAGCTTTTAATTTTAATTAGGTCCCATTTGTTTATTTTTGATTTCCAAGATTCTGGGAGGTGGGTCATAGAGCATCCTGCTGTGATTTATGTCGGAGAGTGTTTTGCCTATGTTCTCGTCTAACAGTTTTATAGTTTCTGGTCTTACATTTAGATATTTAATCCATTTTGAGTTTATTTTTGTGTATGGTGTTAGAAAGTGTTCTAGTTTCATTCTTTTACAAGTGGTTGACCAGTTTTCCCAGCACCATTTGTGAAAGAGATTGTCTTTTCTCCATTGTATATCCTTGTCTCCTTTGTCAAAGATAAGGTGCCCATAGGTGCGTGAGTTTATCTCTGAGCTTTCTATTTTGTTCCATTGATCTATATTTCTGTCTTTGTGCCAGTACTATACTGTCTTGATGACTGTGGCTTTGTAGTAGAGCCTGAAGTCAGGCATGTTGATTCCCCCAGTTCCATTCTTCTTTCTCAAGATTGCTTTGGCTATTCGAGGTTTTTTGTATTTCCATACAAATTGTGAAATTATTTGTTCTAGTTCTGTGAAAAATACCGTTTGTAGCTTGATAGGGATTGCATTGAATCTATAGATTGCTTTGGGTAGTTTACTCATTTTCACTATATTGATTCTTCCGATCCATGAACACGGTATATTTCTCCATCTATTAGTGTCCTCTTTGATTTCTTTCACCAATGTTTTATAGTTTTCTATATATAGGTCTTTAGTTTCTTTAGGTAGATATATTCCTAAGTATTTTATTCTTTTCGTTGCTATAATGAATGGAATTGTTTCCTTAATTTCTCTATTTTCTCATTATTAGTGTATAGGAATGCAAGGGATTTCTGTGTGTTGATTTTATATCCTGCAACTTTACTATATTCATTAATTAGCTCTAGTAATTTTCTGGTGAAGTCTTCAGGGTTTTCTATGTAGAGGATCATGTCATCTGCAAATAGTGAGAGTTTTACTTCTTCTTTTCCAATTTGGATTCCTTTTATTTCTTTTTCTGTTCTGATTGCTGTGGCCAAAACTTCCAAAACTATGTTGAATAGTAGTGGTGAAAGTGGGCACCTTTGTCTTGTTCCTGACTTTAGGGGAAATGCCTTAAATTTTTCACCATTGAGGATAATGTTTGCTGTGGGTTTGTCATATACAGCTTTTATTATGTTGAGGTATGCCGCTTCTATTCCTGCTTTCTGGAGAGTTTTTATCATAAATGGATGTTGAATTTTGTCAAAGACTTTCTCTGCATCTATTGAGATAATCATATGGCTTTTATTTTTCACCCTGTTAGTGTGGTGAATTACATTGATTGATTTGTGGATATTGAAGAATCCTTGCATCCCTGGGATAAAGCCCACTTGGTCATGGTGTATGATCCTTTTAATGTGTTGTTGGATTCTGATTGCTAGAATTTTGTTAAGGATTTTTACATCTATGTTCATCAGTGATATTGGCCTGTAGTTTTCTTTTCTTGTGACATCTTTGTGGCATCTTTGGTATTAGGGTGATGGTGGCCTCATAGAATGACTTTGGAAGTTTGCCTTCCTCTGCAATTTTCTGGAAGAGTTTGAGTAGGATAGGTGTTAGCTCTTCTCTAAATTTTTGGTAGAATTTAGCTGTGAAGGCATCTGGACCTGGGCTTTTGTTTGCTGGAAGATTTCTGATTACAGTTTCAATTTCCGTGCTTGTGATGGGTCTGTTAATATTTTCTATTTCTTCCTGGTCCAGCTTTGGAAAGTTGTACTTTTCTAAGAATTTGTCCATTTCTTCCATGTTGTCCATTTTATTGACATATATTGCTGATAGTAGTCTCTTATGATCCATTGTATTTCTGTGTTGTCTGTCGTGATCTCTCCATTTTCATTTCTAATTTTATTGATTTAATTTTTCTCCCTTTGTTTCTTGATGAGTCTGGCTAATGGTTTGTCAATTTTATTTATCCTTTCAAAGAACCAGCTTTTGGTTTTGTTGATTTTTGCTATGGTCTCCTTTGTTTCTTTTGCATTTATTTCTACCCTAATTTTTAAGATTTATTTCCTTCTACTTACCCAAGGGTTCTTCATTTCTTCCTTTTCTAGTTGCTTTAGTTGTAGAGTTAGGTTATTTGTTTGACTTTTTTCTTGTTTCTTGAGGTATGCCTGTATTGCTATGAACTTTCCCCTTAGCCCTACTTTTACAGTGTCCCACAGGTTTTGGGTTGTTGTGTTTCCATTTTCATTTGTTTCTATGCATATTTTGATTTCCTCTGTGATTTTTTGGTTATTCAGCAGCGTGTTGTTCAGCCTCCATATGTTGGAATTTTTAATAGTTTTTCTCCTGTAATTGAGATCTAGTCTTACTGCATTGTGGTCAGAAAAGATGCTTGGAATGATTTCAATTTTTTTGAATTTACCAAGGCTAGATTTATGGCCCAGGATGTGATCTATCCTGGAAACGGTTCCACGTGTGCTTGAGAAAAAGGTGAAATTCATTGTTTTGGGGTGAAATGTCCTATATATATCAATTAGGTCTAACTGGTCTATTGCATGATTTAAAGTTTGTGTTTCCTTGTTAATTTTCTGTTTAGTTGATCTATCCATAGGTATGCGTGGGGTATTGAAGTCTCCCACTACTACTGTGTTATTGTTAATTTCCCCTTTCATACTTGTTAGCATTTGTCTTATATATTGTGGTGCTCCTATGTTGGGTGCATATATATTTATAATTGCTATATCTTCTTCTTGGATCGATCCTTTGATCATTATGTAGTGTCCTTCTTTGTCTGTTTTCACAGCCTTTGTTTTAAAGTCTAATTTGTCTGATATAGTATTGCTACTCCTGCTTTCTTGTGGTATCTATTTGCGTGGAATATCTTTTTCTAGTCCTTCACTTTTGGTCTGTATGTGTCCCCCGTTTTGAGGTGGGTCTCTTGTAGACAACATATACAGGGGTCTTGTTTTTGTATTTATTCAGCCAGTCTTCGTCTTTTGGTTTGGGCATTCAACCCATTTACATTTAAGGTAATTATTGATAAGTATGATCCTGTTGCCATTTACTTTATTGTTTTGGGTTTGAGTTTACATGCCCTTTTTGTGTTTCCTGTCTAGAGAATATCCTTTAGTATTTGTTGGAGAGCTGGTTTGGTGGTGCTGAATTCTCTCAGCTTTTGCTTGTCTGTAAAGCTTTGGATTTCTCCTTCATATTTGAATGATATCCTTGCTGGGTACAGTAATCTGGGCTGTAGGTTACTTTCTTTCATCATTTTAAGTGTATCTTGCCATTCTCTCCTGGCCTGAAGAGTTTCTATTGAAAGATCAGCTGTTATCCTTATGGGAATCCCCTTGTGTGTTATTTGTTGTTTTTCCCTTGCTGCTTTTAATATTTGTTCTTTGTGTTTGATCTTTGTTAATTTGATTAGTGTGTGTCTTGTGGTGTTTCACCTTGGGTTTATCCTGTTTGGGTCTCTCTGGGTTTCTTGGGCTTGGGTGATTATTTCCTTCCCCATTTTAGGGAAGTTTTCAACTATTATCTCCTTGAGTATTTTCTCATGGTCTTTCTTTTTGTCTTCTTCTTCTGGGACTCCTATGATTCAAACATTGGAGCATTTAAAATTGTCCTGGAGGTCTCTGAGATTGTCCTCATTTCTTTTAATTCATTTTTCTTTTTTCCCTCTCTGATTCATTTATTTCTACCATTCTATCTTCTACTTCACTAATCCTATCTTCTGCCTCTGTTATTCTACTATTTGTTGCCTCCAGAGTGTTTTTGATCTCATATATTGCATTATTAATTATATATTGACTCTTTTTTATTTCTTCTAGGTCCTTGTTAAACCTTTCTTGCATCTTCTCAATCCTTGTCTCCAGGCTATTTATCTGTGATTCCATTTTTATTTCAAGATTTTGGATCATTATCACTATCATTATTCTGAATTCTTTATCAGGTCGATTCCCTATCTCTTCCTCTTTTGTTTCGTTTGGTGGGCATTTATCCTGTTCCTTTACCTGCTGGGTATTCCTCTATCTCTTCATCGGGGTGGCCTTTCTATATTCTGGCAGTTTGTGAGGTTCTCTTTATTCTGGAGTTTCCTCCCTGTGGGTGGGGTTATATTGGTGGCTTGTCAAGGTTTCTTGGTTAGGGAAGCTTGTGTCAGTGTTCTGGTGGGTGGGGCTGGATTTCTTCTCTCGGGGATGCAATGAAGTGTCCAGTAATGAGTTATGAGATGTCAATGGTTTTGGAGTAACTTTGGGCAGCCTATATATTGAAGCTCAAGGCCATGTTCCTGTGTTGCTGGAGAATTTGCATGGTGTGTCTTGCTATGGAACTTGTTGGCCCTTGGGTGGTGCTTGGTTTCAGTGTAGGTATGGAGGCATTTGATGAGCTCCTATGAATTAATGTTCCATGGAGTCAGGAGTTCTCTGATGTTCTCAGGATTTGGATTTAAACCTCCTGCTTCTGGTTTTCAGTCTTATTTTTACAGTAGTCTCAAGACTTCTTCTGTACAGCACCATTGATAAAACATCTAGGTTAAAGATGAAAAGTTTCTCCACAGTGAGGGACACCCAGAGAGGTTCACAGAGTTACATGGAGAAGAGAAGAGGGAGGAGGGAGTTAGAGGTGACCCCAATGAGATGAGGTGGAATCAAAAGCGACAGAGCAAGCTAGCCAGTAATCACATCTCTGGACCACCCAGAGATGTTCACAGATTTATATAGAGAAGAGAAGAGGGAGGAAGGAGACAGAGGTGGCTAGGAGGATAAAAGGGGGGAATGAAAAGGGGAGAGACAGATCTAGCCAGTAATCAGTTCCCTAAGTGTTCTCTACCATCTGGAACACACAGAAATTTACAGAGTTGGGTAGAAAAGAGAAGGCAGAGGGAGGAGACCGAGGCGACCTGATGGAGAAAAAGGAGAGTCCAAAAGAGGAGAGAGCAGTCAAGCCAGTAATCTCGCTCCGTACAAAATTGATAACAAATACCAAAAAGCAAAGATTAAAAATCTAGACTAGAGGTTGGATTTTCAAAATACAATATTAAAGAAAAGAAGAAGAAGAAAAAACAAAATCACAAAAATCATTAAAAAATGTATATATATGAGGTTTGCTTTAAAAAATGGGGTCTTTTTTTAAAGTAATAGTAGGTTATAAAAATGAAAATTAAAGGAGTAATAGAGGACTTAAAAATTAAAAAAGGTAAAAAAAAAAAAGAAGGATCATTAAAAATAGTAAAAATATATCTAGGACTTGCTCTGGTGTTGTTGTGGGCAGTATGGGGTCAGTTCATTTTCGAATAGTTCCTTGGTCCGGCCTATATTTCTTAAGATCTATAGGCCCCCTCCTATGTAGTCAGTACTAACTACAGGGTTTTAATCTATTGCACCTGTTACTTTCAAGGCAGTTCATTCTGTTTTAGCTTTTGTTTGCTGGTCTCTTCAGTGTCTGATTTCTGCCCTGACACAAAGTAGGCTGCGGTGGATACTTTTTTTAGGCTCACTTGTTCAGTCACGCTGTGGGGAGGGAGGGACGCTGCAAACAAATAACACTGGCATGTGCTCACAGTGTCTCAGCCACACTGGGCCTGCCCCCGCTCATGGCGCTTGTGCCCTCCCTGCCCACACAGCTTAGGCTCTAGGTTGCTCTGCTGGGAACCGTCCGAGGCTGGCCCTGGGCTGCATCCACCTCCCAGGTCTAAGCTGCTCAGGTTCAGGCACTCAGGTAGTCCTCAGAGGTGCAGACTCCATTGGGCCTGTGTTTTGTGCCCTTCCCAGGTCTGAGCAGCTCAGGTGATGAGGTGTTTGGCGAGCGCAGTCGCTGTGACTTATCACCTCTCCCATCCCTGCTGGAGAATCCCAGGGATGGGGGAACCTGGTGGGCTGCCGTCTATGGGGTCTCACAGAGTGGGACATGACTGAGGCGACTTAGCAGCAGTCCCTGCTGCTTGGTTTTCTGGGTGTACAACCGGGGCACCTTCTCAAGTGGATGTTGACTGTCCAGAATCCCAAGAAGTCTTAGTTAGCAAAGAAGCCTGCTTGCAGTTTCGTAGATCATGTCTCTCTGGGGCTGCAATTGCCCCCTTCTGGCTCTGACTGCCTGTCACCGGAGGGAATGGTCTGCAGCCAGTTAATTCTGTTCAGTCTGTTATTCTGTGCATGGTCCTGGCAGTGTCTTAGGTTAGAGCTTTTCACGTGGTATCTATCCCACAGTCTGGTTTGCTAGCCCAAGTTTGTTTGCTCTGATTACCCTCGGGGCATTCAAGCCCGATCCTTACTCTAACCAATGCAACCTGTGCCTCCCTGCCCAGCCCCCACCTGCTAGTGGCGGATGCAGGCGTCTGCGCTGCTTCTCTGCTGGGAGAGTTACCGTTGGGCTTGTAATCTGTGGATTTTAATTATTTATTTATTTTTCCTCCCTGTTATGTTACCCTCTGTGCTTCCAAGGCTCGCCACAGACTCGGCAGTGCGAGTGTTTCCTGGTGTTTGGAAACTTTTCTCTTTTTAAGACTCCCTTCCCAGGACGGAGTTCCATCCCTACCTCTTTTGTCTCTTTTTTTTGTCTTTTATATTTTTTCCTACCTGTTTTCAAACACAATGGGCTGCTTTTCTTGGTGCCTGATGTCCTCTGCCGGCATTCAGAAGTTGTTTTGCGGAATTTACTCAGCACTTAAGTGTCTTTTGATGAATTTGTGGGGAAGACAGTGGTCTCCCCATCCTATTCCTCTGCCATCTTAGGACCGCCTCCCGGTATATTTTCATAAAATCATTTTGCTACTGTAGACAACTACTTTCCTCTTGTTTTTCTCATTAAGTTTTAAAACAATATGTAAATTCAGATATGCTAGACTGAAGCCCTATTTTCCATCTTTTAGAATTTGTCTTTAATCAGTGAAAACTCTGGGTCTGCCCTTCATGCACCAGCACTCCACCCCAGTCAAGATTTCACGTTGATTTCACCCTCAGCAAGAACCAAGCCAGAGATAAATGGTCAGTTCATATACATCAGGTGGTTTTCAGCCAGCTTCTCTGCTTCTTTAGAAATGACATTTCAGCCCAACCATGGAGGAAGGACTGAGGTTGAATAGGGAAAGACAGAGAGGTATTTGGAGCTTCCCAGATGGCTCAGTGGTAAAGAATCTTCTTGCCAATGCAGAAGATGCTAGAGACGTGGGTTCAATCCCTAGATTGGGATGATCCCCTGGAGAAAGGAATGGCAACCCACTCCAATATTCTTGCCCAGAAAACCCCATGAATAGAGGAGCCTGGTGGGCTACAGTCCATAGGATCGCAGAGAGTCAGACATGACTGAGCATACATGCAAGAGGCATTTAGGACTGCTGGTTGCACAGGAGAGGGATTGTAAGGAGTTACATATGGGCAGTGGGAGAGGGAGAAGTAAAGCTCCCTCTGTGGATGACAGCATCCTACAAGGGGCCTGTCCCAGAAGTTCTCCTTCTGGCTGCGTGGCTGAGTGAGGGGAGGCAGAGCACCACCAGCTGAGAACTTAGTTGACAGGTTCTCAGAGCCATTGGTGTCCTGGACTTCAATTAGACCATAAACTCTACTCCAGGACACACACTTACCTACTTTATTTCATATTCTTAGTGCATGATTCACGACCTGCCCCAGAGGAGGAGGTTTCTGTGAACACTAGTGATGGAGAAGTTTATCAGACATTCTGCAATTTCCTAGAGTCCTAGGAAACATTCTGCAATTTCCTAGAGTCCAGTGAGTCCTAGAAACTCCTATATTGAGTTGAAATGTATATCTGTAGTCTATACTAACCACATGTGGTTGACACCCCTGTCCTCACCCCCTTGTCCTGTGGCTGTCTCCCCCCACAGAGGCTGGCAAAGCCAGGCCCCAACCTCCCAAGGCTGTGGGAAAGGTGGGGCAGAAATGATGCTGGAAGAATTCCTCCTGTGGAAACTCTCTAAATATAGTTTCTCTTTAATAGAAGAGAAGTCCCAGCAAGGTTGCTTCTGTCCTGCCCTATTCCTGGTCCTCTGAGTCTGCACGTGATTGTGGGTGTGAACCCAGGAACCACAGCAAGATTTGGCAACATAAATACCCCTAAGTCTCCCCAGTGCTGACGCAGAACACAGACGGCTGCCTGCTCACAGATTTACTGTTATGGGAGAAAAATACCATTTTATCCAACTACTCTTTCTGTTACTCATAACTAACGCATTCCTAAGTGATGTCAAACTCAGTGTGCACTGTTTCCTCCTTTTCTAGGTTTGGGAAATGGAAGCCCATGTGGTTTCTTTCTTCCAAACCTTCACTGCAGTGTTGTGAATCCTCAGGTCAAAATATGTAGAATCAGAACACATTGATATGTTTTTTTTTTTTTTTTAAGCACAAGCTATTCAACAAGCCATGTGCCTAGCGCCTACTTTTAACCTTTCTTGTGCTTCAGCTATGTTTCCATCTTATGTCCCATCAGTGCACCTGAATTGCAGAGCACTTTCCTTCTTGGGTCCCCTGAGTAAAGATCAGAATTCAAGAAGCCTCTTGAGTGACATTAGCTATTGTGGAGATGCTGGCTGTTGAAGCAGATGTGATGGACATGTGTTTTTATGAACAAGAATCTTTTCAAAGGCTTTTCTGTTGTTGCCTTTGCTTCACCAAACTGGATCCTGAAGGACAATGTTGTATTCGGTTCAGTTCAGTCACTGAGTCGTGTCCGACTCTTTGTGACCCCATGAATCGCAGCACGCCAGGCCTCCCTGTCCATCACCAACTCCTGGAGTTCACTCAGATCCACATCCATGGAGTCAGTGATGCCATCCAGCCTCTCATCCTCTGTCGTCCCCTTCTCCTCCTGCCCCCAAACCCTCCCAGCATTTGAGTCTTTTCCAATGAGTCAACTCTCCGTATGAGGTTGCCAAAGTATTGGAGTTTCAGCTTTAACATCATTCCTTCCAAAGAAATCCCAGGGCTGATATCCTTCAGAATGGACTGGTTGGATCTCCTTGCAGTCCAAGGGACTCTCAAGAGTCTTCTCCAATACCACAGTTCAAAAGTATCAATTCTTCGGCACTCAGCTTTCTTCACAGTCCAACTCTCACATCCATACATGACCACTAGAAAAACCATAGCCTTGACTAGATGGACCTTTGTTGGCAAAGTAATGTCTCTGCTTTTGAATATGCTATCTAGGTTGGTCATAACTTTTCTTCCAAAGAGTAAGTGTCTTTTAATGTCATGGATGCACTCACCATCTGCAGTGATTTTGGAGACCAAAAAAAAAATAAAGTCTGACACTGTTTCCACTGTTTCCCCATCTATTTCCCATGAAGTGATGGGACCAGATGCCATGATCTTCGTTTTCTGAATGCTGAGCTTTAAGCCAACTTTTTCACTCTGCACTTTCACTTTCACCAAGAGGCTTTTGAGTTCCTCTTCACTTTCTGCCATAAGGGTGGTGTCATCTGCATATCTGAAGTTATTGATATTTCTCCCGGCAATCTTGATGCCAGCTTGTGCTTCTTCCAGTCAAGCGTTTCTCATAATGTACTCTGCATATAAGTTAAACAAGCAGGGTGACAATATAAAGCCTAGACGTACTCCTTTTCCTATTTGGAACCAGTCTGTTGTTCCATGTCCAGTTCTAACTGTTGCTTTCTGACCTGCATACAAATTTCAAGAGGAAGTCAGGTGGTCTGGTATTCCCATCTCTTTCAGAATTTTCCACAGTTTATTGTGATTCACACAGTCAAAGGCTTTGGCATAGTCAAGAAAGCAGAAATAGATGTTTTTCTGGAACTCTCTTGATTTTCAATGATCCAGTGGATGTTGGCAATTTGGTCTCTGGTTCCTCTGCCTTTTCTAAAACCAGCTTGAACATCTGGAAGTTTACGGTTCACATATTGCTGAGCCTGGCTTGGAGAATTTTGAGCATTACTTTACTAGGGTGTGCTGCTGCTGCTGCTAAGTCGCTTCAGTCATGTCCGACTCTGTGTGACCCCATAGACGGCATCCCACCAGGCTCCCCCGTCCCTGGGATTCTCAAGGCAAGAACACTGGAGTGGGTTTTCATTTCCTTCTCCAATGCATGAAAGTGAAAAGTGAAAGTGAAGTCGCTCAGTCGTGTCTGACTCTTATCAACCCTATGGACTGTAGCCCACCAGGCTCCTCCATCCATGGGATTTTCCAGGCAAGAGTACTGGAGTGGGGTGCCATTGTGTGAGATAAGTGCAATTGTGCGGTAGTTTGAGCATTCTTTGGCATTGCCTTTCTTTGGGATTGAAATAAAAACTGACCTTTTCCAGTCCTGTGGCCACTGCTGAGTTGTCCAAATTTGCTGGCATATTGAGTGCAGCACTTTCACAGCATCATCTTTCAGGATTTGAAATAGCTCAACTGTAATTCCATCACCTCCACTATCTTTGTTCTTAGTGATACTTTCTAAGGCCCACTTGACTTCACATTCGAGGATGTCTGGCTCTAGGTGAGTGATCACACCATCGTGATTATCTTGGTCGTGAAGAAAATAGGGAAAACCACTGGACCATTCAGGTATGATCTAAATCAAATCCCTTATGATTATACAGTGGAAGTGAGAAATAGATTTAAGGGACTAGATCTGATAGACAGAATGCCTGATGAACTATGGATGGAGGTTTGTGACATTGTACAGGAGACAGGGATCAAGACCATCCCCATGGAAAAGAAATGTAAAAGAGAAAAATGGCTGTCTGAGGAGCCCTTACAAATAGCTGTGAAAAGAAGAGAAGCAAAAAGCAAAGGAGAAAAGGAAAGATATAAGCATCTGAATGCAGAGATCCAAAGAATAGCAAGAAGAGATAAGAAAGCCTTCCTCAGTGATCAATGCAAAGAAATAGAGGAAAACAACAGAATGGGAAAGACTAGAGATCTCTTCAAGAAAATTAGAGATACCAAGGGAATATTTCATGCAAAGGCGGGCTCAATAAAGGACAGAAATGGTATGGACCTAACAGAAGCAGAAGATATTAAGAAGAGGTGGCAGGAATACGCAGAAGAACTGTAGAAAAAGATCTTCACGACCAAGATAATTTTGTATTGACAGCCACCAAAAGGGAATGGATAGGTCCTGATGTTCTTGTCATAGCAGCACCTGATCCTACACTTCTCTCATCTCTGGTAAGTTTAGCTGAATAGGTGCTACTTTGAGTGTGACCTTATTACCAAGTGACAGTCTTCTTGAAACCCCATTTAGAATGCTTTCAGAGTTCTGTGCCCCTTTGGTGCTGAATGTCATTCTTGCTAGGAGATAAGTCAGTGTTAAAATACCACCCTTTCTTGAGCTCTCCTAATACCTCAAACTTAGAAACTTTATAAAATTGGAATATATTGCAGTTAAATAGAGAATGTGTCTTTTGCCTCTTCTGTGTGGGCTTCTCTGGTGACTGAGATGGTAAAGAATCTGCCTGCAATGCAATCAAACCTGGATTCAATCCCTGGATTGGGAAGATACCTTGGAGAAGGAAATGGCAACCCACTCTAGTGTTCTTGCCTGGAAAATTCCATGGACAGAGGAGCTACAAAGAGTTGCAAAGAGCTGGACACAACTGAGCAACTAACACACACACACACACACACACACACAAACACCTGGCTTTCTAGAGAAAAGGTGTGAAAAAACTAATCAGCATGTGCTAGAAGTTCACACATGATTAAACAGCAAGGAAGAGGTTTTTTCCCCGTTTGGTGTTCCCCTAAGGCAGAGATGCAGATATGCTCTCCTAGTAAATGAAACAGTCTCCTTCTCTGATGCTGACAGCTGTGCCCTTAAGTTCTGAATGATAGAAGAAGAACAGAGAACAGAGCTAATGAATTGTCCCTGAAGTCATTCAGCATCTTCCGGACTTTCCTGTTTGGTCAAATTGTTCCTTAGCATTTACATCTTGCTGGTGTCAAGAGGCACAACTAAATTCCTAGATTAGAAAGACTCCATGAAGTTTTTAGAAGTAAATTCATATGTGATAATTAGTTTAGGAAAACTGGGAAGAGGAAAAAAAAAGATATAGGTAAAAATTTACGCTTGGCCTTAAAAAATTCAGATTTCTTGGATATCATAAACATTTTGATTGATTGGAGACCTTCAAACTCTTTTCCACCACTGTCTGAAGTTTGCCTCCCTTCAACTGTCTCTCTAGCAAATGCATGTGTTTCATTTGTCTGGTTTCTGTTGAAATATTCATCTCTGGTAGGAAACATACTATTTCTGAAGGTACACATTGGAAAGGTTCATTTTCTCTGCATTTCATTATCATTTCTTAGTTGCTTCTGAAATAATTTACTGAGTGTTCCCTCTTGCTCTACATATGATTTTTTTTTTAAAGTATTTTCTGTATTTACTTATTTGGCTGCACTGGGTTGCAGCATATGGGATCTAATTCCCTGACCAGGGACTGAACTAAGGCTCCCTGCACTGGGAGTGCAGAGTCTTAGCCATTGAGTCAAAAGGGAAGTCCCTATATTTGATTCTTACTGAGGGGTACACGTTGGTTTTGCTTTGGGAGGTTGCTGCCCAGTCAACACTCTAGAACCTTTAGAACCTCGAATCCTTCCTGTTTGCAAACATTAGAAATAGTTTGGGCACGTGGTCCAGCTTGGGCCAATCAGATCCCCCGATCCTCTGCTGGACCCCTGTGTGAAGTATTCACGTACAGTTTAATCGTGGCAGTCATACTGGAGATAGCTGTAAGGTGAACAGAGAAAGTCGAGAAATTCTGGTTTCTTTGGAAGAGAAAAACAGCAAGTCACTCCCTAGAACAAACACCAATGAACAGGCAAGCGGCACCACATAAAGAACATGGAGATGATTATCCACCCTCTATCTTGAGGTCGTTCCCTTCCAGTTATCAGCGCCTGCCTCTCATGAGGTCTTTTTTGCCCTGAAGGTCCAGAGATTCTCCAATTTCCTTCTGTTGAAAATAAGACAACTGGCCCCAAATGAAGTCGCTTTATGCTATGCCCCAAGTTGTCAAGCTGAGACTCACTTACAGCAATGAAATCATAAACCAGTCAGTCAGGAATCACCTGCTCACACTACTCAAGTGGTGTGACCGAGAGACCCTGCCATGCTGTAAAGGAGATTAACCTGGCATTAACCAACACGGTCTTTTGTATAGAATGACTTCCTATTTCTTGCTCCCTTTTGCGTATAAAATCTCTTGCCTTGTACAGCTTTTTGAATTCCCGTTCTGTCTGCTGGTTTGGATGCCTCCTGATTCAGGAATTGTTGAGTCAAACCAAAAACATCTTTAAATTTACTCAGCACTTCCTCCCAAAATCTCCCTTTCATTGCTTTGGCCAGTTTAGGGTAGTTATATGCTATAAAACAATGACCCCTGCCTGGGACTTTTTTATTCCCATAACCAGGGAACAGATTTCTTTGAACAAGGAATGTTTATGGCTGCCTCTCTAGTGAGGGACCACAGAGCTCTATTCTTTTTACACACGTTCTTTGTTTTCCATTGTTGAATCCCTTTTGCACCTGACACCTTCATTCTTTAATCTTTGTGGAGGGTGTTAGGCATGGAGAAAGTTTTTCTCCGCTTTTGAAGCTAGTTCCCACCATGACTTAAATTTGTGCTGGAGCCAGTACATAGGGACAGCCAGAAGGTTTAAAGAGTGATCTGTTAAATGTCTACAGGATGGTCAAAACTTAACAGAGCCTGGATTCAAAACTGAATTGAGCTCATTCTTATTTCTTTCCTGAAATCTTTTCTTCCTTCTCTCTGTTTTTGAGTATTTCTTGCTATTAGGAGACACTGAGAAAACATTGTCATGCCAGTTTTAATTTAAGTTATCTAGAGGTGAAAAGTGAAATTAAAAAAATAATTAATGTGAAAGCTTCTAGAAAAGTCATGATAAATTGAGTAGGGTCACAGTGTTCAAGACAACATCCTGCTTTCTCTGACACTGACTTTAGCATCGCTGGTACATTTTCTGGTCTAATAGAACGTAATAGCCTAACAAGGTCGGCTGTGATATGCACCTCTTCCAAATACATTTCTGTTTGTTTGCATTCGCGAGGTCTAATTATAATAAAAATACTGTCACTTGGATTCAAAACACATTTGTATTACTGTAGCGTCTAACATTTTTCAACTAATTAGAAAACTGTACCTTTAAAAACCACAGAGCTGATACATATAACTCATAAAAGTACGCTGCTGATTTTGTTTTCCATTTTTTCCCTAATAGCTGAGCCTATGACTACTGCCTCTGGAAATGTTTATCAATTTAATATGAGCTAGGTGCACTGCCAGTGCTGCCTGCATAATTCTTGGGACCCAGTGCAAAAGGAAAAAGGAGATTTATATAAAAGGGGGAAAATCTTCATATAAAGGTACTCAAATATAGGTCTTTTCCTTTTAATTGTATTTTATTCTCATGAAACCTAATAGAGAAACGAATGATATAAAAATCTAACATGCATTTATAAATTATAAGAAACAAAAATAATATCTGTGTGTGATAATTTTATATAATTTTTAGGTAATAATGCTTTATTAATGTGATGCTGAAGAAGACTCCTGACAGTCCCTTGCAGTGCAAGGAGATCAAACCAGTCAATCCTAAAGGAAATTAACCCTGCATATTCATTGGAAGGGCTGATACTGAAGCTGAAACTCCAATGCTTTGGCTACCTGATGGGAAGAGCTGACTCATTGGAAAAGACCCTGATGTTGGGAAAGATTCAGGGCAGGAAGATAAGGAGATGACAGAGGATGAGATGGTTGTATGGTATCACTGACTCAATGGACATGCATTTGAGCAAACTCTAGGAGATAGTGAAGGACAGGGAAGCCTGGCATACTACAGTCCATGTGGTTGCAGAGTCGGACACGACTGAGCAACTGAACAACAATAACAAATTAATGTGATATCTTGATTGCACTTAAGGCTTTCTTGACTAAATTTATACAAATGAATTTATTAAGTCAAAAATTTGTAGTGGAGAAATTTCAGTTCCAATTGATATAACTGAAAGTGAGATCTGTCTCTCTTAGCAAATGCAAATTCCTGACAATATCAGTGCAAAGCAGGAGGGCAAGAAGGAGAGACAGGCTGGCTTTTCCAAAGATCCAGGCCTGCAGCCACAACCGTCTGACTTCTGGGTCCAGTTCTTTGCAGCTCCCTCTGAGAGGTGAGAGGCACAGGCAATGGTGACTTGGAGTAAAATGGCATCAAGAGCTCACCTCCAGGGCCTTGTGACCAACAGCTGTGGCCAGTGTCCAGGTTCAAATTGCCTGCAAGGAAACTGATCCAAATCCCACTGACTGCAGCAGGCAGGGTCTGAGCTGTGGGAGGTCAGGGATCTTCCATCAGGATGAACAGAGGACCTTATATATGAGACACCACCTATTAAGGAAAGTGAGCACATAACCATGGGATTAAAGCTGCCCCCAGGTCCACCAGTTTAGTCTGATCACCTTAACAAATTCATGTATAAAGAGATAAAGGAAAACAAGGTACTTTGTAAAATCAGTCAATCCAGGGCTATGCGGATTATTATCCAGGGCTTTGTTACTGTCAGTTAGCTTTAAGAAGAGGTATTTTATTTTATTTTATTTTTTTAATTTTATTTTATTTTTAAACTTTACATAATTGTATTAGTTTTGCCAAATATCAAAATGAATCCACCACAGGTATACATGTGTTCCCCATCCTGAACCCTCCTCTCTCCTCCCTCCCCATACCATCCCTCTGGGTCGTCCCAGTACACTAGCCCCAAGCATCCAGTATCGTGCATTGAACCTAGACTGGCATCTCATTTCATACATGATATTTTACATGTTTCAATGCCATTCTCCCAAATCTTCCCACCCTCTCCCTCTCCCACAGAGTCCATAAGACTGTTCTATACATCAGTGTCTCTTTTGCTGTCTCGTACACAGGGTTATTGTTAGCATCTTTCTAAATTCCATATATATGCGTTAGTATACTGTATTGGTGTATTTTTCCTTCTGGCTTACTTCACTCAGTATAATAGGCTCCAGTTTCATCCACCTCATTAGAACTGATTCAAATGTATTCTTTTTAATGGCTGAGTAATACTCCATTGTGTATATGAACCACAGCTTTCTTATCCATTCATCTGCTGATGGACATCTAGGTTGCTTCCATGTCCTGGCTATTATAAACAGTGCTGCGATGAACATTGGGGTACACGTGTCTCTTTCCTTTCTGGTTTCCTCAGTGTGTATGCCCAGCAGTGGGATTGCTGGATCATAAGGCAGTTCTATTTCCAGTTTTGTAAGTAATCTCCACACTGTTCTCCATAGTGGCTGTACTAGTTTGCATTCCCACCAACAGTGTAAGAGGGTTCCCTTTTCTCCACACCCTCTCCAGCATTTATTATTTGTAGACTTTTATTTTATAGTCATCTTTTATGTGTCACTCCAGCCAATAGCAAAGTGCACAAATGCTGAGCAGGTAATGCCCTGGTAGCTTGTCACCATCTGCTTGGACCTTTAGCTAGATCACGTTATGTTAGAGACAATAACAAAGCTAGAACTGGCCTTTAAATGCCTGTTTAGTAATTGGCTGTTTATGGCCCACTTAGCTAAAGTACATCTCATTAACACAAGGGGACTACAAAGGAAAAGACAACAGCACAACGTACTGTGGACAAATGAATGTTGTGACCCATGGACACTGTTGTCAGGGCCTTGGGATTGGCACCCAAGTTTGTCCTGGTCTCCCAAATGCTCCTTGTGTTCAGCATGGGCCCTGAACTGGATGCTGAGGGACCAAGAGGTCAATGGACCATCTTAAACTTGACTGCAAGTGAAAGTGAAAGTGAAGTCACTCAGTCGTGTCGACTCTTTGCGACCCCATGGATTGTAGCCTACCAGCATCCTTTATCCATGGGATTTTCCAGGCAATAGTACTGGAGTGGATTGCCATTTCCTTCTCCAAAGTGAAAGTGGCTCAGTCATGTCCAGCTCTTTGCAACCTCATGGACTATACAGTCCATGGAATTCCCTAGGTGAGCATACTGGAGTGGGTAGCCTTTCCCTTCTCCAGGGGATCCTCCCAACTCAGGGATTGAACCCAGGTCTCCCACACTGCAGACAGATTCTTTACCAACTGAGCTATCAGGGACTGTTGAATAAAACTGAAAGACAGGGACTGGACATTTACTTCTAAAGGCTTTCATGAAAGATGGTCTGGATTTCTGCTGAAAGGTAACCTATTTGTAATATCAACAAATCAAACTAGACGTAAAGGCACATGCTCAGTCCAAAAATATGATGTCCTCTTTCCAAATTTCCCTTTTAATTTGTAAACAAAGCTCATAGCAAGAGGACTACAAATTCAACACAAGCACAAATGTTGCATAAAGCTGTAAAACATTGGTGCACTATGGAATTGGATATACTATACTGTTTCATGTGGATGAAAATTTTTAATTGAAGTGAGAAGCCATAATGTGATGACTGTGGGTGAGGGTGACTTCCTCCGGTTTCACTGGGTCTCAGGCGGTACATGTAGAACCCATGATGGCATTCGTCCAGGGCAGGTTTCTGCTAAAACAGATTGTCTGGGCTGAAGCTTCTGAGGCTCCTCACACAGAGAATATGTCTCACCAGTGATTTGTCTGGAATGCTGTGCTTCAGCCCTTCATATATGAAAAAAAAATGACTTAAATTCACTTCTCTGCCTTTATGAAACAAGCACAAGCTAAGAAAGGAAATTAAACATCTACTGTATGCCTGATACAGTGCTGAGCATAATAGAATTGTATACAGAATGGTGTATAATATAAATATTATTTTGTCTTCCCAGTGACTATTACATATATTCATATTCTGAATTTACTGATGAAACTAAGCCACAATCCAGATCATACTGATACCAAAGATCTGTTTTTCTTTCAGGGAATGACAGTGATCTAGAGCCTGACCTTATTTTCTGAACTTCTGGTCATTTTTACTATAGAAGCATAATGAAAAGCAGTGAAGTACTTGGGAACTGTCAGTTTTCCTTATGAATATGCATGCATTAGCTTTCAGTGCTCCAGGTAGGAGCATCCATTCATCTTGGAAATGAATGGTTCTGGCTGTCCTCATACGGGACTAATGATGTGTGGACAGTACACAATCAGAAACTATCCTAGTCATAAAATCTCAGTGTACTTCATCAGATGGTTCTTTGATATGCAAAGTCAACAGAGTGCTCAGAGGATGAAAAATGATCCTTCACTGAGCAGGAGCAGTGTCCTTAGAGCAAAGCAGGAGTTGGGGTGCAGCAAGGACTTGCACCTGGATGGAAGCTCGTGAGATGCCTTTGGCCCGGGGAAAAGGGGAGGGGACCCTGAAGTTCCAGGTGCGTTTTGAAAGGTGAATCTGGACTGGAGGGCAAGGCCAAGAAATTGGAAGGATTCCGCTGGCCTTCAGGCATGTCTGGGGCCTGGGGATAAAGATGGTGCTGAATGTGATGCAGAGGAGCCCCTCCTGCACTGTTGGTGGGAATGTAAATTGGAAAATTCACTATTTCCCACTATGGAAAGTAGTACCGAGTATCCTCAAAAAATTAAAAATAGAAGTACCATATGTTTTTACCATCTCATGTTGGGGTATGTATCCAAAGGAAATGAAATCAGGATCTTGAAAACATGTCTGCACTCTCAAGTTGACTGCAGCATCAAAACCAAGCATGGACAGTCTTTTGGACTCTGTGGGAGAAGGCAAGGGTGGGATGATTTGAGAGAATAGCATTGAAATATGTATATTATCATATGTGAAACAGATTGCCAGTCCAGGTTTGATGCATGAGACAGGGCACTCAGGGCTGGTGCACTGGGATGACCCAGAGGGATGGGCTGGAGGGGGGCTCAGGATGGGGAACACATGTACACCCATGGCTGATTCATGTCAATGTATGGCAAAACCACTACAATACTGTAAAGTAGTTAGCCTCCAATTAAAATAAATTTAAAAAATACAAAAAACAAAACAAAAACAAGCATGGGTCAAAGAAATGAGGACCTAGGAGAAACAGAAATAGAAGAAATTGTATCAGAGAGGTGTGCTCAGTCACTCTGTTGTGTCCGAATCTTTGAGATACCATAGACAGCCAGCCAGTCTCCTTTGTCCTTGATCCCAAGGCAGAAATCCTAGCAAGAAAACTGGAGTGGGTTGCCATTTGCTCCTCTAGGGGATTGTCCTGACCCACGGATAGAACCCATGTTTCCTACGGCTCCTGCCTTGGCAGGCACAATCTTTACCACTGAGCCACCTAAGAAGCCCATCAGCAAGGTAATCTGGGGCTAAAATAAGTTTCAGATGTCAAACCTTTTGGAGGCCGGGGTTTCAGGGTCATGCTCTGAGTGTGTCTGTCAGAGCAAAAGGCAGAGACTGTGACAGCAGAGGGATGAGAGCCATGGGACTTGCTTGCAGCCAACCATGCTGAGTGGAAAAGGCCCTTCTTCAACGATTTTATAGAAGTAACCCTGAGATTCCCCAGATTGCAGATGTGGAGTCAGTGTGACCTTAACCAAAACTCACCAAAATACAGGTTGATATTCATTAGAGGGAAGGAAAAGAAGCAGATGTTTCCTTGTGAGGTTACAGCATCTCAATTTTCTAAAGTGGTGGTGGTGAAGGGAGAAGAGACTTAACACTTAGGTTACACCCTTGCTTACGTGCTACCATTGTACTCACATGACATTTGTGACTGTCTGAGATGTTTCGGTGTATCAGACAGTGTGTGATTCTGGAAATATGTAGAAAAATGAGTCACTATGAATGGCTAGAGTCAAGTGTGTGAAAGTAAGGAGAAGGCGCAGACTCATAGGGCAAAGGACCCATAAAAGAAGGGGGTGTCCCAAAGGCACAAGAGCTGATGGGAAACCAAGAGAGCAGAGCTGGTTTTGTGGCTGGAATTTCACAGCCTCACCAGCCTCACCAAGCTTGCCATCCACTCCATTCCTTAAGTTAGATTACTTCTATATAGTGGGGGCCTCACCTCCTAACTTGGGGGATAAAGGTTTAGCACAGGTTCAGTTCAGTTCAGTTCAGTCGCTCAGTTGTGTCCGACTCTTTGTGACCCCATGAATCGCAGCACGTCAGGCCTCCCTGTCCATCACCAACTCCCGGAGTTCACTCAAACTCATGTCCATTGAGTCGGTGATGCCATCCAGCCATCTCATCCTCTGTCATCCCCTCCTCCTCCTGCCCCCAATCCCTCCCAGCATCAGGGTCTTTTTCAATGAGTCAACTCTTCACATCAGGTGGCCAAAGTATTGGAGTTTCAGCTTCAACATCAGTCCTTCCAAAGAACACCCAGGACTGATCTCCTATAGGATGAACTGGTTGGATCTCCTTGCAGTCCAACGGACTCTCAAGAGTCTTCTCCAACACCACAGTTCAAAAGCATCAATTCTTCGGCGCTCAGCTTTCTTCACAGTCCAACTATCACATCCATACATGACCACTGGAAAAACCATAGCCTTGACTAGACGGACCTTTGTTGGCAAAGTAATGTCTCTGCTTTTGAATATGCTATCTAAGTTGGTCATAAGTTTCCTTCCAAGGAGTAAGTATCTTTTAATGTCATGGCTGCAGTCACCATCTGCAGTGATTTTGGAGCCCCCCAAAATAAAGTCTGACATTGTTTCCACTGTTTCCCCATCTATTTCCTATAAGGTTACTCAACATCAAAAAAGACAGTCGCATATTATAATGAAATAATTATAAGACATCTATTTGAACTTCTAAAGGGAGAATTTTTTAATATTTCTTAAATCTATGCCACAATTTATGATGAGTCAAAAGATACCTATGTGATAGCATGGTGTGGGTCCTTTCCTCAAGTACAGCCAGCACTGTGGCTCAGTCTCACACAATGGAATTTCAGAATTATTTGGAAAGTTTGATTTTCAAAGTGTAGATCTTTGGACCTTATTGTAGACTCTCTGAATTATAAATCTGAGGGTTAAGCCCAGGGATTTCTACTTATGAAAGCCTCAGAAGCTTATACTGATGCTCAGAATAATGGAACAACTAGTGCTCTCAGAGAGCCTGAGGACCCTGGACTCAAAGCAAGTCCATGGACTCCTGCTGAGGATTCTGCAGACTTTCATAATCTCAGTCTCTGGTCTCTCCTGCATGTCCACCTGACACAAAGCTGTCAGAGTAATCTTTCTAACCGGGTCCTCTGACTATGCTGCTTACCATCTCAGAGTTACTCAGCTTCCTCTGACCTACAGAATGATCAGATAGACTATATGATTTCACCTTACCTTGCCTGTAGGTACAGTGTTATTCTGTCAATCCGTATGACAGCCATGTTCCCACATGACTAGGTAGGTATACAAGATCTTTGTACACCTGAATCTATGTCACAACTGCATTTAACCACTCATCTATATCATAGGTCTCATATGGAACTATAGTTCTTGTTTGTGGACATTATAAACATTAACTATGTGAGGAAAAAAAAAAAAAAAAAAGCACTTCCCTGGTGGCTTAGCGTGTACTCCCACCTGCAGTGTGGGAGATCTGGGTTCGATCCCTGAGTTGGGAAGATTCCCTGGAGGAGAGCATGGCAACCCACTCCAGTACTCTTGCCTGGAGAATCCCTGTGGACAGAGGAGCCTGGTGGGCTACAGTCCATGGGTCGCAAAGAGTCAGACATGATTGAGCAACAAAGCACATACATATGAAAAAAAAATGACTATTTTTTTCTTAGTGGCCTTTTCAGTAGAATACAGGCTTACATAAGTATTTGAAAGTGCATTAAAAAAAATGTATTTGATCTGGGTTGATTGGATATTTGAAACCATTAAAAGAAAAAGTGATTGTTTTGAGTCCTTAGAACACTTCAGAGGCCTTTCGCCAATCAATCTTCTTCTTTAATATCAGAGTCTCTATGGCTATGCCCTTCCCCAATCCTCTGGCTTTCAAGTTGCCTTTTATCCTAAGCAATTTGCATCGTATTACCTAGATCTCTAAGTAAGATTTAGAAGGGAAAAAAAACCCATCTTCTATCTTGAATTCAATTCTATAATTGCAAGATCTGCATGGAGGCTGGAAACTTCACAAAGCTTTTATTTGCCCTTGGGTGAGTTGCCGATTCTCTGGAGCAATCTTCTCTTTTGCATGCACGGAGTGAAGTGGTAGAGATGAAAGACAACTTTGAGCCTCAGCTACAAATCAGAACAGAAGGCTGATGCTTGACAGCCTCAGAATTATAACTGATCCAGCTTGGCTCAGCAGTGATTGGAAGTAGGTCAGAAAATGGTTGTTGGAAGAGTTCAGAGTGTGCCATAGAATATTATTTCTTCTTCTTCTTTAATATTCCAATAAATTCTTGTCCTGTTCTCAAAATTTGTCTTTCTTCTCTATCTATATATATGTAGGTATCTATACATATATATAAACAAAAATAGTTAAGAAAACTTTGATATAAAAAAGTGATGAGAGAACATGACTTACAAGATAATAAAATATATTTAAATCATAACAGTAGTTATAAAACTGAGATCATTTTGCAAAAAAGTGATAAATAGACTGATAGCTCAGAATGTAGATCCCAGAAAAAGAACCTATAAAAACTGGTAACTGAAAAATAGCAAATTAAATCAGTGGTGAAAATGCAAACCATTTCATAAATCATGTTGGGGAAATGTCCATCAGGAAAATTTGACTACTTTTCCATCAAAGTAAATATTTACTGGGAAAGGGAGTCAAAATTGGTTTTAAGATTTGGTTTCATCACCAAGGTGGGAGTAGGAGACCCTGGTCTCCATTCTCCTACAAAGATCAATAAAAAGACAGCTACCTATGAACAAAACCAGCTCCGGGGTTCTTAAGAAATTTTACAGTAGAAGGAAAATCATGCACACAAAGATGAGGAAGGCAGGCTTCAGAATCATCCCAGTCCCAGGTGGGCACTGCTCAGTTAGAAAGTGTTCCCCTCACCAGGAAAGGCAGAGCAGGGTAAGGGCCAGTTATCCCAGTCTTTGGTGGCACCATGTGAAGGCTCCACTTTGGTTTCACCACACCCAGACTGGTAAAGTTGAGACCTTCAGAGAGTAGGAACAGGAGGAAAATCAGGAGCTGCCACTCTCAGGATGCAGTGGAAGAGACCATATTTCTGTCACCTGCTCTGCAGAAGACCCCAGCAGTTTTACCACTGAAAAAATCACCACAGCTATGCAGACTCCTGCAGATATCCCCAGTTTTAGCCACACAAATGTTCACATTCACAGCCACCAGCCACCTGAGTTCCTTCACGCTCTGTATCCCCTGCTCTTTTCAGAGCCTGGGACCCACAGCCAGTGCGGGCACACACAAGTGCAGAAGTTCATGGCAGCAGCTTAGACCCCTGCCGTTGGCCCTGCCATTGTGTGCACACCTGGGCTAGCCCCTCTAGCTATGCACTTGCACACTGCTGGCTTCATCCCCATCACCAGCCTCCAATAACATGTGTCCAATGTTGCCCTTGCTAGGGCAAGATGTGGCAGCACAGATGTGCACATTGATGACCAAGGCCCCACAGATCCTTGTGACTCCAGATTTGGCTTTGTCTTCTATCATTACCTATCCCTCTGGCCTTCCCCACAGGTGGTTCCTCCAGGTGAACACTGGCATGGGCTCATCCTCACCTTTATCACTAGCCTCTGCTGCTGTATGCCCCCTGTGAGACCCTGCGGTCACTGGAGTACATGCTGACAGCCAGGGGCCTCACGATGGCTTGTGGGCCTGGATTCAGCCCTACCTCCAGTCACTGGTCTGTACATCTAGGTTCCTCTGTATTTAGCCTCTCCAGCTATATATCTGCACACACCCTCCTGATTTCTGGCACTGGTCTCTGTTGCCATGTGCCTGGGATAAGACTCAGAAGCCACAGAAGTGCACACAGACAGGGCCCCCAGAGCTTCTGGTGAATCTGCAGTTGGCTCCAACCCTTTCTGCTTGCTCTGGCCTCCACCATGACATGCATCTTTGCAGCTGACCCTTGATACTACCCGGGCATTGGAAATGGACCCTGAGTGTGTGCACACCACAGGCCCTGGCCCCTACTGCCCACTGCTCCAGTCCCCAGCAGATGGAACTGAAAGCACCATTGAAGACTTCAAGAGTCTGGTAGCCTCTGCAGAGCCCACAGTGCTCACCAAAGACCATGGTTGCCAATTCCATGGACCTCAGTGGCCTGATCCAAAGAGACATTGCCCCCCAGATTCGGAGCCATAGCACTCCCCCCACATTGGAGCCAGGTCTCAGACTGCCCCAGAAAGTCTCCATCCACAGGTGAATGTCTTTTCTTACTACAGTCTCTCCATAAATTCTGGAAGAGATGACTGCTTCTTCAAATGCACAGACATCTGTGCATAGCTACAGGGATCATGAAGAATCAGGGAAACATGACTCCATCAAAGAAACACAGGAAAATTCCAGTTATTGACTTAAAGAAATGGAGATACAGGAATAGCTAAACAACAAAGTAGAATAGTTGTTTTAAAGATGCACAGAGTAATACAAGAGAATGTAGAAAAACAATTTAATGAAGTCAGAAAAGCAAGAACAAAAAGAGACACTTTACAAGGAGATGGAAAACATATAACTAAACAAAAATTTGGGAATTGAAGAATTTAATAAATAATCTGAAAAATTCAATAGAGAACTTCAACAATTATATGTGTCCAAACAGGAGAAAAAAATTCAGTGAGCTCAAAGGCAGATCACTGAAAATTATCAGTTAACAGGAATAAAAAGAATGAAAAGGAATAAAGAAAGTCTACAGGATTTAAGGCATTCCATTAAAAGAAATAATCTACCCATCACTGAAGTTCCAGAAGGAGAAGAAAAGAAGAAAGGGTTAGAGAGATTATTTAAAGACCTGAGAAGATATTTACATATCCAAGATCACCCCAAAATTTCAATCCAAACAATCTTCTTCAAGACACATTATAACAAAAGTGTCTAAAATCAAAGACAAGAATAAATTTTAAAGCTGCAAAAAATTGTCTTATACAAGGGAGCCCTGATAAGACAATTATCAGATTTCAAAGGAGAAACCATGCAAGCAAGGAGAGAATGAGATGTACATGAAAGGTCGTTGTTGAATCATGCAAAGATGCCAGGATTCTTGGCCCCCGGAGGAGAAGAATTCAGTCCGGGGCCAGAGACAAGGCTTGATCACTCAGAGCTTTTGTGTAATAAAGTTTTATTACAGTATAAAGGAGATAGAGAAAGCTTCTGACATAGGCATCAGAAGGGGGCAGAAAGAGTACCCCCTGCTAGTCTTCAGCTGGATGTTATATAGTCACTGCTGCTGCTGCTGCTGCTAAGTCGCTCCAGTCGTGTCCGACTGCGCGACCCCATAGACGGCAGCCCACCAGGCTCCCCCATCCCTGGGATTCTCCAGGCAAGAGTACTGGAGTGGGTTGCCATTTCAGTCTGTTAATGAAAGAAAGGAATGTCTTAAAACTCAGAATGGCACCAGGCCCCTCACCCATAAAATGCATTTTGGGATAATCTTGGCACCAAATGGTTCATCCTGGGCAATAAAATGATTAACTTGAATCTTGAAGAAGGATAGATCACCATACAAATAGTTTTGTTTACATAGATTAGGGGAACAATGTCTGAGTATAACATATTGGTTTGTCAAGTAGGTTCTGAGCCAAGAGGCGGAACTGACTTGAAGACAGAGTCTGGGGTAAATGCATAGTACATTAGCATAGCTTAAGACAAACATTTCCATAAGAAAAAGGCATTGGTTATCTCTAGGTTTGAAAATAGTTAACTTCAGGTGAAACCAGGTGTCATTATGGCAACACAGTATTTTAAGAGAAACCTCCTTTTAAATTTGTATAGAGAAGGAAAAAAATATCGCTAGTTTGTTTCCTCCTGCCGCTTAAGAGAAATAAGAATGTCTGACACTTGCAGCCTATTTCCTCCATTTGGAGACCCCTGGCCTTCCTGCCTGTTACCCTCTCATACATTCAAAGTGCTGAAAAGAAAAAACCTGCCAATCAAGAATAATTTACCCAGAAAAGTGGCCCTTCAAAAATAAAGGTGAGATAATTTTTTTTTTCCTGACAAACAAAAGCATGGGCGGTTCATCACTATTAGACCTGTATTACAAGAAATGCTGAAAGCAGTGCTTAAAAGTGATTTGAAAAGGCATTAATTAGTAACGCAACAACATATGAAGATTTACAGCAGGTATTGGTAAGTAGTCAGATTCAGAATACACTAATATTGTAATATGGTATTAGCCACTTAACTGTAGCATAAATGTTAAAGGACAAAAGGATGAAAAATGGCTATAGCTGTAATAATTTGTTAATAAATACACAATATGAAAAATATAAATTGTGACATTAAAACATAAAATATTATAGGGGAAAGTAAAAGGTTAGAGTTTTTGTATATGATGGAAGTTAAGTTGTTATCAGCTTAAACATTTACCAGACAGAGAAAGACAGTTATCATATGATATCACTGATACACGGAATCTAAAAAAATGGCCCGGGTGAACTTATTCACAAAACAGAAGTAGAGTCACAAGTTTAGAAAACAAACTTGTGGTTACCAGGGTGTAAGGGGGGGACAATTTGGGAAATTGGGATTGACATACAGACTACTATATATATATATATATATATACATATATACGTGTGTGTGTGTGTGTGTGCGCATATATATATAACAGGCAACTAATAAAGACCTACTTATAGCACAGGGAACTACACTTAATGCTCTGTAATGGCCTATGTGGGAAAAGACTCTAAAAGAGAATGGACATATGTATACATGTAATGGACTCACTTTGCTGTATATCAGAAACTAACAAAACATTGTAAATCTCAGGAAGCAGCAGTTAGAACTGGACATGGAACAACAGACTGGTCAAATAAGAAAAGGAGTACGCCTAGGCTGTATATTGTCACCCTGCTTATTTAACTTATATGCAGAGTACATCATGAGAAATGCTGGGCTGGATGAAGCACACATTAGAATCAAGATTGCCAGGAGAAATAGCAATAACCTCAGATATGCAGATGACACCATCCTTATGGCAGAAAGTGAAGAGAAACTAAATAGCCTCTTGATGAAACTGAAAGAGGAGAGTGAAAAAGCTGGCTTAAAGCTCAGCATTCAGAAAACGAAGATCATGGCATCTGGTCCCATCAGTTCATGGCAAATAGATGGGGAAACAGTGGCTGATTATTTTGGGGGGCTCCAAAATCACTGTAGATGGTGATTGCAGCCATGAAATTAAAAGACACTCCTTGGAAGGAAAGCTATAAGCAACCTAGATAGCATATACAAAAGTAGAGACATTACTTTATCAATAAAGGTCCATCTAGTCCAAGCTATAATTTTTCTAGTAGTCATGTATGGACGTGAGAGTTGGACTATAAAGAAAACTGAGGGCCGAAGAATTGATGCTTTTGAACTGTGGTGTTGGAGAAGACTCTTGAGAGTCCCTTGGACTGCAAGGAGATCCAACCACTCCATCCTAAAGGAGATTAGTCCTGAGTGTTCATTGGAAGGACTGATGTTGAAGCTGAAACTCCAATACTTTGGCCACCTGATGCAAAGAGCTGGGACTCATTTGAAAAGACCCTGATATTGGTAAAGATTGAAGGCAGAAGGAGAAGGGGTGGCAAAGGATGAGATGGTTGGATGCCATCACTGACTCAATGGAAATGAGTTTGAGTAGACACTAGGAGTTGATGATGGATAGGGCAGCCTGGTGTGCTGTGGTCCATGGGATAGCAAAGAGTCAGACACGACTGAGTGACTGAAATGAACTGAACTGAACTGAAAAAATAATTTAAAAGAAACTGTTATGTGTAAAGATGCTTTAAAACTGTTTTTTTATTGATCTACTTATTTTCTCTCATTTTGGCTTATTTTATTCTGCTTTATTTCATTAACCTTTTATTTTAGAGCTAATTTTAACTCCCCTAAATCTTTGGGAATCCCAAGCACATGGGTTGAGGGTGGTTTTCTCTAGACATGATATTTTCCTGGTGCAAACACCTAAGGAATAATGGGATGACTACTGAAAGCAATCATTTTGGGGGAGGCAAGAATTGTTCTAAAGTGAGATGGCTGTGGTGGTTGTGATTATACTAAAAGCCACTAAACTGCAGATGTTAAAAGGGTGAATTTTATGGGATTTGAATTACATCTCAATAAAGCTGTTATACAAAAAACAGCCAAGGGATCTTAGTTGAACTCAACTACCTTGAGTGTTTCTGCCAAGGAGGTCCCTGGGGTCACCAGGAGTCACACTTTCTCCCAAAGAATGATGAGGTGAAAGAATGTCTGATGGGAATATCCATCAAGGCAAAGAGTGTGTCCTCTTAATAATTCCAGAAGGAAAAAGGAGTGAACATAAGTTCAAAGCTAGGCTTCCTTTTCAGCAAATAAGGTTGTAATTTTACATTAGTATTTGTCAGTCTCTGATTCTCAGTTTTTGCCAATTCTGCTTTATTTTGTCTAATATTTTCCAAGACGATAGATTTTCAAAAATGTATCCTCATTGTTGTTTTAACTTGAGTTTCTTTGATTACTTTTGTGCCTGAGAGTTTTTCCTATTAGCTGTTCTTTATATTTTTTAAAATTGCCTTTTCAATTTTTTACTCATTTTTTTTTCCATAGTAAGACCTTTTCTGTTATTAAGCCTCAGGAGCACTTCATAAATCAATGATGCAATCATGTGTCATATATTAAAAATATTCCATTCTAAGTTGCTGCTTTCTTTCAGTTTTGTTTATAATACTTTATGACTTCTATTATATATTGTATTTATAGTTCTTTATCACAGGAAATCACCAGTATTTAATTACATAGGTAAAACCCCTAAACTATTTCTTTAAATAATTAAAGCCAACAGAACCATATGAGAACAACAACAAAAACTGAATAAATGCCTTTTACAACTGGAACAGAGAAATTAAAGTGTGTTTAGTACTTCCAGGGCCAAAAGTTATTCAATAAAATTACAGAGTGTTTAGAGGTTACATTTACTTGCACAAAACTTACATTGCAGTAAGACCACTTTGCTAAAATCATGCTTACAAGGGCCGTTTTAGGAGGTAAAGGAATATATACTTTTTTTGAGTTGCATGGAAATAGAAATAATTTTAATCTTATTGATCTTTTTTTGTTCTTTTGTCACTAGTTTTTAGAAGAACTACAACAAAAAGTCCATGAAAAATAATCATTAGTTATCATGAAGAGGCAAATAAAAAGCATGGGAAATTCAATGAATACAATATGAAAAACAAAATGTGGAATGATAATTTAAATAGATGCAGCAAATTTCATCATTACTCAGCCTGGCATTTGACTATCTACACTGGAAGGACACCATCTAGATACCTATGATAGAAAATAGCACCCAAGGCAGTTCTCAATCATTAAATTTTTTTTTTAAAGATTTCATCCTCACATCCTGTCCTACTTAAAGATCCTGGGGAGCAGGTTCTAATAGGAAGAAGAATGAGGAAGTGAACCAGGGCAGATGCTGGAGTACCAGTCATGATGTTGTGGGGTGTGGAAGATGAAGACAGTCACCTGACTGGCCAAAATAAAAAGTCTCAGAATCCTAAAAGTTAATGAGGATGCAGGTCAGCAGAAATTGTCCCACGTGTCTCAGGGAGAACAATCTGATGAAAACTCTTCAGAAAACTGCCACACCCATGGAATCTGAGCATCACCTTGCAGATGCCAGTCTCCACAAGGAAACAGCTATTCGCTAATCCTTTGAGTAAATTTATTTCAAAAAGCATGACCTTTCAACATGATTGTTAGTGACAAGGAGGGAGAGAGATTAGGTTTGTTATGAGATTTTGTTACTAGAGGGCTCCTTTTTTTGGTCTTATGTTATTACAAGGGCTTCCCAGGTGGCTCTGGTGGTAAAGAATCTGACTGTCAATGCAGGAGACAGAAGATCCCTGAGTCAGGAAGACCCTTGGAGGAGGTCACAGCAACACACTTCAGTATTCCTGCCTGGAGAATCCATGGACAGAGGAACCTGGCAAACTATTGTCCATAGGGTCGCAAAGAATCAGACACGACAGAATTGACTTAAGCACACATGCTGGCAAACTATTACTAATGGACTCAAAGAAGTTAATCACTGAGATTTCATATCTGATACTCCATTGGGAGTGGTTGGAGCAGGAATCATCTCTCACCCTTCACATTTTCCATCTCAGCATCTTGTAAACTCCCAGGCATTTTTCAAGGACTCAAACAGGAAAGGTTGAATAAAAAAATATTAGAAGACAGGCTGGCTGCACGGTGCTGCTAGTGCAGGTGATGGAATTCCAGTTGAGCTCTTTCAAATCCTAAAAGATGATGCTATGAAAGTGCTTCACTCAATATGCCAGCAAATTTGGAATACTCAGCAGTGGCCACAGGACTGGAAAAAGATCAGTTTTCATTTCAATCCCAAAGAAAGGCAATGCCAAAGAATGCTCAAACTACCACACAATTGCACTCATCTCACGTGCTAGTAAAGTAATTCTTAAAATTCTCTAAGCCAGGCTTCAGCAATACGTGAACTGTGAACTTCCAGTTGTTCAAGCTGATTTTAGAAAAGGCAGAGGAACCAGAAATCAAATTGCCAACATCTGCTGGATCATCAAAAAAGCAAAAGAGTTCCAGAAAAACACCTATTTCTGCTTTATTGACTATGCCAAAACCTTTGACTGTGTGGATCACAATAAACTGTGGAAAATCCTTCAAGAGATGGGAATACCAGACCACTTGACCTGCCTCCTGAGAAATCTGTAATGCAGCTCAAGAAGCAACAGTTAGAACTGAACATGGAACAACAGACTGGCTCCAAACAGGGAAAGGAGTACGTCAAGACTGTATATTGTCACCCTGCTTATTTAACTTATATGTAGAGTACATCATGAGAAACACTGGGCTGGATGAAGCACAAGCTGGAATCAAGATTGCCGGGAGAAATATCAATAACCTCAGAAATGTAGATGACACCTCCCTTATGGCAGAAAACAAAGAGGAACTAAAGAGCCTCTTAATGAAATTGAAAGAAGAGAGTGAAAAAGTTGGCTTAAAACTCAACATTCGGAAAACTAAGATCATGGCATCCAGTCCCGTCACTTCATGGCAAATACATGGGGAAACAGTGGAAACAGTGCTGACTTTATTTTTCCGGGCTCCAAAATCACCGCAGATGGTGTTTGCAGCCATGAAATTAAGACACTTACTCCTTGGAAGGAAAGTTATGAGCAACGTAGACAGCATATAGACATTACTTTGCCAACAAAGGTTAGTCTAGTCAAGGCTATGGTTTTTCCAGTAGTCATGTAAGGATGTGAGAGTTGGATTATAAGGAAAGCTGAGTGCAGAAGAATTGATGCTTTTGAACTGTGGTGAGGGGGAAGACTCTTGAGAGTCCCTGGACTGCAAGGAGATCCAACCAGTCCATCCTAAAGGAAATCAGTCCTGGGTGTTCATTGGAAGGACTGATATTGAAGCTGAAACTCCAATACTTTGGCCACCTGATGCAAAGAGCTGACTCATTTGAAAAGACCCTGATACTAGTAAAGATTGAAGGCAGGAGGATAAAGGGGATGACAGAGGATGAGATGGTTGGATGGCATCACTGACTCAATGGAGATGAGTTTGAGTAGACCCCAGGAGTTAATGATGGACAGGGCAGCCTGGTGTGCTGTGGTCCATGGGGTCACAAAGAGTCAGACACAACTGAGTGACTGAACTGAACTGAACTTAGAAGACAGGCTTACACACTCTTTTTGCAACCTCAAAGCATAAAGTTCTGTAGATTTTCTTAAAGTAAAATATAAAATTAAAGAGATTGCTTATAGTGCAATCATTGCAGTATAAACACAATTTGCCTAAATAGTTTATACTCTTTATATGAGTAAATAATGCCCTTTCTATGTTTCTTCATGCTACATGATGCCTTGCCATGAAATAAATGATCTGGAATCAACAGTGTATTTTACACCACCACAGTGAATATCCTTTATATTATGAACATGTTCAAAATGAGGGCAAGTGTTGCTTTAGATTTTCTTCCAGTGTAAATATATTATGTGACCCTCTCTTAAACGGGTTGGGCTCGTCAGATGAGTCAAATGTCAGGTCTCTGCTTTAGGGATGACTCTGTTACCACCCCACTTATAATTGAACTCTTCATTAGTCTAGTCTCCTTGTAGCTCACATAGTATTACAGATTTTTTATTTGTTTGTTTTCTGTCTCCTCTAGTAAAATGTCAACTTCTTGGAGCCATTGTGTCAACTGTGTTTATGGATCTATCTCAAACTCTGGTAATGTCAGTGAGGTAAGAACCTACACTCCCTGTCCCCTCAGGATACACCTCTATACTTTTCTCTTTTAGGGGCTGGATGTAGGGGCCACAGCCATCAGCTTTCTGGGCTCTCAGCTCTGAGGTTTTGTTCTCTCTCAGCCCTCCTCCACAGCAACTGTGATCAAAATGAAAAGTGAAAGTGTTAGTTGTTCAGTTATGTCCAACTCTTTGTGACTCCACAGACTGTAGCCTGCTAGGATCCTCTGTCCATGGAATTCTCCATGCAAGAATACTGGAGTGTGTTGCATGCTGTCCTCCAGGGGATCTTCCCAACCCAGGGATTGAACCCTCCTCTCTTATGTCTCCTGCATCAGCAGGCCGGTTCTTTACCACTAGCACCACCGGGGAAGTCCACTGGAGTGGCTAGCCATTCCCTTCTCTTGAGTCTCCTGCATTGCAGGCAGATTCTTTACCATATGTTAAACAGGAAAAGCCAGCAGCTGTGATCTTTCTTGGTAATTGACAGCCCCAGAGCCCACAGTGATGGTGAGCATCTTTGGAGCTGTTGACCTCCACCTGGCACCAGCTTGCAAATCTCAAATGCCACTGTTTTTCTTCCTCTGGGTGCAGCAGGAGAATCCCTTCTACTCCCTTTGAGAAGTTTAAAGATAGAAGAGTGTCTTCTACCTCTTGTTCAACTCTCAGGAGGCTGTGTTAGGGCATAAATAAGCACATCTTCATTGATCCTAAGTCAATGAAGTCCCATCTGCCCCTCTTGGCTAGATATTTTGATATATGATGATTTTCTCTAAGAGGTGCCCCTGTATCCCCATGAATGGCATTTCTAGAAGTTGTCTGGATGCCATATAGATGTTCTACATTTATCTACACTTGTACTCCAAATAAGTCCCATCATCATAAATTCCTTGCCATTGGGTTTCTGGATGCAAAGGATGTGATTGGACACACAAATTCCACTACAGCTAAGAATTTCTCAAATGTTCCCTGGCAGCTTAGAGCCTGCTGTGACCCACATAAACTGGGAACATCGAGGTCTTGCTCCACACGGCAGCAAATAAGGGCATCAGTCTGTATCAGCCCAAACAGTAAAGACAAAGGATCATAATCACAGAGAAGAAAACATCAGGCCAGACTTCAGCTTCCTTGGTAATTGGTCCCCGGGGAGGAAATGAAGAATTTATACAAACAGATGCAAGTGGACTTAGTCCATGGTGAGTCCAAACAAGACAGTTGCAAGGGTCCTGTAAGAAATCTCTTCCATCTTGTCCCTGGGTTTTCATCTCCAGCAAGGATGCTTCCTTCAGCGTGTTAGTTCCTGATATTCACCAGCCCAGTTTTAGTAACTGTCCACAGCAACTCAAAATAACAGTTCTAAAGCAAACACATGTGTTGACACGTTTTTAGATACTGGTAAGTACCTTGTATACAGAAATATGTTCATTTTAAATATGAATGCACCAGTTGTAGAAATTTAAAAATATAAGAAGAAAGCTATTTCCTAAATCCCCTTTAGCCATAAAATGATTGTCAGGACTTCTTTTATTTCCTCTCTGTTCTCTCTAAATATAGTTGGAGAGCATCGTTGATTTCATGCTTGAATTAAGTTGTATATCTTGCTTTCCTACTTGGAGTGAGCTTATGGAGCTCACACTTCATGTGATAAAATTCATTTTAAATTGGCTGCATATTACTTCTTTGACCAATTCTGATATAATTAATTGGGGGATCTTTTGTTTCCAGTTTTAATTATTAGTGTTTGATATCATTACTGCTATGGTCTGAATGAATCCTTTTCTGGTCATTTGGTTGGAATCCTAGTGCCGTAGGTGGTATTATTAGGAGGTGGGGGCTTTGGGGCGTGATTAACCCATGAGAGTGGAGCCCTCATAGTTGAATTTAGTGTCTTATAAAAAATCTCAACATATATAGGATCCCCACACTGTGGGTAATTCAAATCTATATGACTCAGATGGGACAACTAATTATTTCTTGTTTTACACTCACCCAATGGGGCTTATTGGGCAAGGCAATGGCACCCCACTCCAGTACTCTTGCCTGGCAAATCCCATGGATGGAGGAGCCTGGTAGGTTATAGTCCATGGGGTCTCGAAGAGTCAGACATGACTGAGCAACTTCACTTTCACTTTTCTCTTTCATGCATTGGAGAAGGAGATGGCAACCCACTCCAATGTTCTTGCCCGGAGAATCCCAGGGACAGGGGAGCCTGGTTGGCTGCTGTCTATGGAGTCGCACAGAGTCGGACATGACTGAAGCGACTTAGCAGCAGCAGCAGCAATGGGGGTTATGCACAGAGTTGAGGTCATGCTTAAACCAATGATGACAATTAATATGCCCTGGAACCCTCTTTTGTTCCAGCCACTGTGAGGGCCCTGACAAAAAAGCACTTGTGCTCATGTGTGAGAAAATAGTAAAACCAAAAAATTTAATAAAATGTGATGACTGCCATTGGGTCCAAGAAAAGGAATGTTTGCCAGTTCTCTGGGTGGGAGGTCAGTTAGGTCTGGCTTCTGAAGTAACCATTACACATCAGTGGGGTCAGAGGGATCTAGCAGTATGGACAGGTGAGAAGGTAACTGGGGAGCCAAAGGAGCTCTCTGCAAAGTGGCCAAACAGGACCCTGCTGGCCTTGAGGGCAGGGGCTTTCTCCTCAGTCCCCTGGTACCTCCTCTCATGCTGCCTGGTCCAGAGGTTCCTGATACACACAGAGTAGACAGGTATGTAGGCAGACAGATGCTAGACAGGTTGACAATAGACAGATAGATAGATGGGCAGGACAGATGATAGAAGAATGGATGGATAGAGAGGTGGCCAGATGACAGTGAAGAGGTTCAGAACATGTCACCCTGAAATATGTCATCTTGTCATAGTGATTACTTGGAATTAAATTCATTTGAGAAACAGTAATTGCAGGGAAGACCTTCTGATCTCCCCTCTTCTACCTAAAAGTAAGTCTAAAGATTTTCAGTGAGAAACACACCCTCTCAGCACCAGGAAGAGAAGAACATTTTTATCACCCAGGGGCTAGGAGCTGACACTGAAATGGCCCTGGACAAAAACTCTACTAAAGTGACCTTTCCTTTCCACTGGTCTCCTCCACACAGTTCCTGGCCCCTGTCCCACTTACTGCTTGCTGCCCAAGCTCAAGCCCTTTGTCTCATCATAGCCTCAGAGTTTATCATCTATGTGCCAAAGGTAGATGAGCTTTAGAGTTTAACAGCACCTTCAGGGCTTCATTTTCCTTTTGAACTCCCCCAACCATGTGTGAAAAAATAAATTTCTATGTTTTTCTTTTGTTATCCTATTTATCTTCTATTATTTTAATTATTGTCCAGTCAAAGAACCTAAAGGGGTAAAAGGAAGTTTTTCCTTCCCTGCAATAGATAGATAGACACACACATACATAAATACATATGAACACTCACACACATAAATAGATATAAATAGATGATAGATTGAGGGGACAATTCTCTTAGTTAAATGTTAATCATTAAATACTAATTACAGGTAGATACATACATAGGTACATAGACAGGGCGGAGATACAGGTAAACATACAAACACATACATACATAGTTAAAGATAGCTGACAGATGCATGCATACATACAATAGCAGTTAGGTACACAGATATACACATATACACGTACATACATAGATATGGATCGATGATAGATACAGATTGATCAACAGACATATTGGAGATATATAGAGGTCAATTGAAACACAAATGCAGTCATAGATCTATTTATTGACTGATCTACGTATGGACAAATAAATAGATCAATATCTATCTATGTATATCAACATCTATCTATTGATTATCTATATAGCTATAGAGGTAGATTATAGGTAGCTAGCTAGATAGCTTGATATGACCTTTGTGGAGAGAGAGAGTTTCATCTTTCTACCTTTAGTGAAATCCTAGAGCAAATTATAAGTTCAACAAATGCCTGATGGTTAAGGAAATGCTTGGTCAGTGGGTTCTAGGTGTCTACATGAATCTTGCTATGTGGGCTCATGCAGACTCTTCTGGTGGCACCGTCTTCATCCCCAGGCTGGCGTGGCACCAGGAGCTGCACTGCCATGAGCTGGCTCCCCCAGGGAAGAGCGAGCAGTAGCCTTACTGGTCTAGGTCATTTACTCTAAACTGCTCTCTCTTTATATTTTCTTTCTTTTTAATATGGATGAGAGAAAAAATCTGTAACCTTTTCTCACAAGCTTAAGAAGGATGTACTCTTTAGATTCAGATGCAAGTTAGATGGAAGTTGAGAAGACATGGGGACAATCATATAATTCACAGGCAATATAATCACCATGAAAATACAATCTTTTTGTTCTTTTCCTTTAGAAATCTAGTTGCTATCTTTTAAAAACTGCTTGTGTCAGGAAAACCAGCTTATTAAAATGCATAAGGCTGAGCTTGCTGACTGTCACCAATAATCAGAGTATTTTTATCTGCAGTGCATATCACAATCTCATTTTTACAAGAAGTGTGGTCTTTCCAAGTTTTGCAAATATGAGAATCAGGTGCATGTGGTTTCTCCATGACTGGCTGGTGACCTTCTGTCACTCACCTGCCCAGGACACTGTCTTCTCTACTCTGATCTCCTCACAGGCAGTCTTCCTGGTCTGCATTTGACAAAGGGCTTCACCAACCGCTGTCTGACGGATGGATGCAATGTCTAACATGCTCAGATGCCTTCTTCTGCAAAGAAGACAAAAATACTCTTAGTTCCTTGTGTCCTGTCCTGTGATCTTGGCTTTGTTGCCTGAACATGTAGCCGTTTTTCCCCCTTGAGCTCTGCCTCTGCTTACTCTGAATCTCCACCTACTTTCTTCCCACACTCACCCCAGAGACTTTCAGAAAGTGACAGAACCGTTAAAGATTTCAAAAAGCCTATGCATGTCTCCAATCTGTTGAAATCCTGTTTCCTAACATAAATTCGCCCTTGATAAAGAGAAAGAATGTTGGAAATGTTTGAAATAATGCCTTTACAGTGATGATCTGGATTTGATTCTGTGGGTGGACTCCTTTCATGGTGATTCAATTATTTAAAATAATAACCATTACCTGAAAATTAATGATTGTGAGAAAACAGTGACCATTTTTTTTTATCTGAACACAAAAAGATTGGAATATTTCCACAGATAAAAAAATCTCCCCTAAAACTCAATGCATGTGTTGGGTGTAGACTTTAGGTACCCTGGGACCTGTTATCCTGTTATCCTATCCTATAGCCCAGGTTTTGAGTGTATAGAGGACGATGTGACTGCTTCAGGCAAGCTGCCCTCTACACTCAGCCTCAGGATGTCAGATGCTGTAGAATTTCTGCCCTGTCCCTGCAAAGCATTTGGATTTTTTTGACCCAGTTCTTATCTGGTCTGGTCTATAGAATTGCTGCTTTCTCACATGAAGGAAAGATGAGTGGATTGCCTCAAAGGATTTCTGTTCTCTGTCTGGATTCTCACTGATGTGAAGGATCCCAGCAGAATCTGGCAATTCTGAACATGCAAGAAAAGAGAATTTTAGATGGTAAGATTTGCGTCTACTCTTAAACAAATAGCTATCAAGCGTTTGAGAGACCAATTTAAAAAATATAAAACAAAAACCAATTTCTCTTCTCCAAGAGGGAAAGAAACCTTAACTCCAGGGGTTTTAAAAGCTTCTTTCAGTTTGATAAAGTGGAACATTGAAGAAGATAATTGAGAGGAGGGGAAGAAGAAAGCTAACACAGAGATGCTATATTATTTAGCAGATTTGCCAGGCTCAACTTTTTTTCCGGATGTGTATATACCCCAGGTGCTTCTATTCTTTTTACTTTTCAGAAGCTCTAAAGTGAAAAAAAATCAAATTCCCAAATCACATTAACACATTTACTTTATATTAAAGGAAAAAGAATCATATATATGATATTAAAAATGTTTTATTTAAATGCTGGAGAGGATGTGGAGAAAAGGGAACTCTCCTACACTGTTGGTGGGAATGTAAGTTGGTAGAGCCTGGGTTGGGAAGATCCCCTGGAGGAGGAAATGGCACCCCACTCCAGTATTCTTGCCTGGGAAATCCCATGCACAGAAGAGCCTGGTAGGCTACAGTCCACGGGGTCACAAAAAGCTGGACATGACTGAGTATACACACAGAACCACCAGAAGAACAACATGCGGTTCTTCAGAAAACTAAAAATAGAGCTACCACATGACCCAGCAATCACACTGCTCGGTAAACATCCAGACAAAATTCTAATAAAAAAATATACATGTACCCATATGTCCATAGCAACATATTCACAATAGTCAAAACATGCAAACAAACTAAATGTCCATCTACAGATGAATGGATAAGAAGATGTAGTACATGTATACCATGGACTACTACTCAGCCATAAAAAGACTGAAACAATGCCACTTGCAGCAATCTGGATGCAACTAGAGATGATCGTATAAAGTGAAGTAAAGTCAGAAGGAGAAAGACAAATATTATATGATAACATTTACATATGGAATCTAAAATAGGACATGAACTTATCTACAAAACAAAAAAAGATTCACAGACATAGAGACAGACTTGTGTTGCCAAGGAAGGGGGAGGTGAAGGAGGGATGGAGTGGGAGCTTGGGATTAGTAGATGCAAGGAAAATGAAAGGAAACTGAAGTCACTCAGTCGTGTCTGACTCTTTGCGACCCCATGGACTGTAGCCTACTAGGCTCCTCTGTCCATGGGATTTTCCAGGCAATAGTACTGCAGTGGATTGCCATTCCCTTCTCCAGTGGATCTTCCCGACCCAGGGATGGAACCCAGGTCTCTCGCATTGTAGACAGACGCTTTACCATCTGAGCCACCAGGGAAGTCCAGTAGATGCAAACTATTATAAATAGAATGAATAAGAACAAAGCCCTACTGTATAGCACAAGGAACTATATTCAGTATCCTACGATAAATTATAACAGAAGGAATATTAAAAAAGAATGCATATATATGAATAACTGAATCACTTTTCTGTTCACCTGAAATTAATGCAGCATTGTAAATCCACTACACTTCAATTTAAGAAATTAAAAAATGTTTGCTTAAATGTCCAGTAATGATGAAAGCTCCAAATAATCAAAATTGACACATTTGTATTTTAAGAATATTTTGTTATAAAGTTTAACCAACCAGGGAAAGCAAGAGTTGACACAGTTTGGCAACCATAATGAAAACACATTTGCTGGCATGTTGTAAAGGCTACGGCACGTACACAGCAAGAGAAAGTGAGCTCCCGTGGGGACAGAGCTGTTGCCATGTCTGCAATGAAAGTGGCCACCCGCCTTGTGATATTTACATCTAATTCTAAAAGAAGTGTGCATTCATTAAATTCAAGGCAGGAAACATTGCCAACGTAGAAGGGTGTATCCAAAATAATCTCAGTCATTTTCGGTGTTTTATTAAACTATTTTCTGTCTATATATTTTAGTTCTTTTATTAAACCAAATGAAGCTAAGAGAATATCCTCTACACAATTTATATTCCAGCTTTTCATTTGCCCTTGTTTTATGAACATTTCACCAAATTTTATCAAAACATCATTCTCAGTGATTAACTTATAGCCCAGCAGTTTACACATGCTAGCCAGCCTCTATAATAGTTGTATATTATACATATATAAGCATATATACCCACATATATATTCAAATATATTTTCTGGTCTTATAGGTTGCGTGTTTACTCTATGATATTTCAAAAGTATAAAAGCATCTAGAAAATAACAAAGTTGATCATGATCCCATCATCCGTGAAAAGCTGCTATTATTTTTTAAATTTGTCATCTTTGTAAAAAGAAATCCTCTAGTCTTGATTTTACCTAATAATAGGCATTTTCCATGTCATCAAAATATATTTAAGCACCATTTTATAGGACATGTATTATCCAATTGTAAGAATTAATCATCATTTCCTTAAGTGTTTTCCTAGAACTGGGCCTGGATTATTTGATTTTCGTTGCTGTAAAAACTTTCTTGCCACACAAGCCACATTTCTAAAAGTTCCTAAGGTAGAACTAAGAGTTAGTCAAGCATGATCATTTTGAAGGGACAGTAACTGTGAGCAAACACATTTAACAGTTTATACATATTCATTCTGCCCACGGGGATGAGTATTAGGAGGCAGATTTCACTCCTTTCTGAATTACAGACAAATACGTACAAAGGGAATGAAGAAAAAGTACCGTAGATTTCTCCCCGTTTTCAGCAAATATCTTACAAATTACCTCAGGTTCTCACACACAAAAAAGGGAAAATAGTATAGTTTCTTAAGAAAATAAAATCACTTCAGAAAAATGGTGTTTTTGTAATTTGAAACAAACCCTGAGATGTCAAAATGGCTGATACATTGAGTCACTGAAGAGAAGACAGGGCAGGAAGGAGCAGGGGTCCCCAGGCTGGTGGAGGGGGTTTCCCAGTGGAGGGTCTTGGCTGGGGCCACAGGACCATATTATAGATTGTTTATTGATTATTTTGGAGGACACCTCCCATCACACTGATGCAAACAGCATGACTCAGTTCTGTTCCTCAATTCCTTTGTAATAATTATTCGCCTGCTAAGAATGGACCCTCCCTCTGAACCACCACAGTTTTGTTGGATTTCTGGCCATCTGTTTGGGTCTTGGTAGCCTCTTCTGGGTGCCAGCTCTGGTACCTGGGTGGACGTCAGCAGGGCGGCCAAACTGCTTGCCACATATTGAGGCATATTTCTGTGCCAGTGGAAATACTGCCTCTGATCCAAACCCTACCATGTGCCTGTGGAACCCTCAGAACCCATCGTCCAGCAACAGCCAGCATCTCTTGGTGGTGCCCATGTGAGTCCTGCAGATTCGTATTTTGAATGTCATTCTTCTCTGGTCCTGCAGCCCCTGCTGAGAAACACGCCACTGGGAAACACCCACTGCGTTGGGCAGTGCTGGGGCTCCCCATCCTCATGGAAAGGTCTGCCAAACTGTGCTTCCAGAACAGGTTACCGTGTCAACATGGGGCACCGGTGGGTCCCTACCTTTAGCAAAAGCTCCCTCCTCATCTTCTCCTGCCAAGAGGAGGGTGAAAATGTAAAAGTGTTAGTCGCTCAGTCATGTCTGACTCTCTGAGAACTCATGGACTGTAGCCTGCCAAGCTCCTCTGTCTGTGGAATTCTCCAGACAGGAATGCTGGAGTGGGTTGACATTTGCTTCTCCAGCCAAGAGAGGCACTCTTCAATTCAAAGCACAATAAAAATGGTACAAAAAGATATACGAGGATGTGGACTGAAAAGGAAGAAATGTCTCTGAAGATCAGAAAAAAAGAAGAGATGTTAAAGTTTTAGGATGGGTGTTTCTGGATGAATAGCCAGGGGACTTCTGAAAATTTAGCAAGAGGGTTTCCTGGAAGGCTCAGTGCTAAAGAATCCATTTGCCAATGCAGGAGTGCAGGAGATGCAGGTTGATTCTTGAGTTGGGAAGATGCCCTGGAGGAGGAAATGGTAGCCTACTCCAGTATTCTTGCTTGGAGAATCCCATGGACAGAGGAGCCTGGTGGGGCACATTCAATAGGGTCCCAAAGAGTCATATACAACTGAGCGACTGAGCAGAAGAGCAAACACCTTCCCCTACAAGCCAATCAAACCTTATATATGTCAGGGCCCGGTGGTCCCCTGGACCAAAGAAAATACCTCCTTCTGTCAATGAATTTGTAGGATTGGCTAGTTTGAATGATTTTATTTGGCTCTGGGGTTCAGGGGCTGCCCCTGGTACCTGGTCTTGGGGTATTTAGGGGAGGGGGATCCCAGAGTATGAAGGCCTGATAGAGGAGGTGATAGAAATGTGAACTCTGCATTGATTGGTTCACATTTGAAGGGTGCTAGGAATCAGCCTACCATGCAGGACAGTCAAAGCATCAAAATACAGAAAACAAAAGACAGGAGTAATACAATTATGCATAGGGAAGACAATTGTGGGGGATGTGGATATTGTTGTTCTGGGGACACAAATGCTTGCAAAAGTTCAAAAAAGATAGAGAGAAGAGAACTGTCTGTTGCTATTCTCCAGTTGCATGGAAGAATGGCAGCCATCCTGTGACCATGAGGTCACAAGCATTAGGAGAAATAGGAAGTATGAAAGACACATGGATTTAAAAAATATTCACAACCAAGAAGTTGAGAGCTATGTTTTATTTGGTGGGGATTTTTATCATTTATCACTCACCAGGAGATGTATCTCAAGTGACACAGAGAACTGCTCTGAGGAGGTGGGGGGATGGGGGGGAGGAGCCAGGTTTTATAGAAGGCTTGCACAAAAGGCAGGAAGTCCAAATATCAAAAGATTATTGTTCATTAAAGAAACTCAGATAGCCCAAGTTAAGTAATTTAGCACTTTTCTATGTATGGGAAGCTGCAAGAGTCCGGGCTCACTGAAATCTACTCCTTTGGTATGCACCTCAGCTCTCTGGGTCCAGGTTCCTGTGTTTTCACATCCTGAGTTTTCTCAGGGCTCACCAGCTTACCTTCCATGGTGCCTGTAATTACTGACGACTGTTACACCCTTATTTACCCATGTGGCAGGAAATATTCCATTTCTCAGGGAAAGTAGCAAAACAATGAAAAAAATCTAAGGACTTGATGGCACAGTAGAATCAGTCTCAGGAGAGCATTTACTTCTTTGTTGCCTGTTAAGTTAGAGCAATAACCCCTATTTCTTCAAGTCATTGTTGAACAGGGATTTTGTGCTAAAGATATTCCTGATGCTATAGTGGGACGTTTCCATGAATCTTTCCCTCTTCCTGCCCCTGTCCCAACTTTACAGCATACATTTTATACTTATTTGTTAATTATCTTTCTCACTTACTAGAATGTAATGTCCATGAGAGAAGGACTTCTGTTTGTTCCATGTACCTGAAGTTGATGGAAAGCCCCAGAACACAGCAATCACTCAGTGGATACTTCTTGCATTAATGAGTGAAGATGCTTTATTAATCACATCCGTAAATGTTTGTTACAAAATAGAGTCCTGGCAAGGGAAAACATGTAAACTGAATTGCAGATGTTTCAGAGCTGAAACAGAAAGTAGAAAAAATTAGAAAGTTAGACATTTTCATGTGAGAAAACAAAGGTCAAAGGGAGATGTCAGTTGACAACAGTCATATTGTTAATACAAAGTTCGAGTGCCTGACACAAAAACAGATTGAAACGCCAGTGTTTAGAGCAGAAAGTGTTGTTGCAGGATCATGCAAAGTTAGAGGCGGCTCATGTTCTAATGGAGCCCTGAGCTTCCCCAAAGGGTTTCATCAAAGCATTCTTAAAGGCCAGATGAGAGAGTAAGGGGTCAGAAGGGTGTGTAATCAACTCGTGCACAATTCTCCGATTGGCTGATGGCGAGGTAACCGGGTAGTATCACAGAGGTTAACATTATCACGCCTTAGACGCCAGGGGTCCTGGGGCTACGTGCTTTTGATCATCAAGTAGTTAGCATCTTCCATTTGTGGGAGAAGGGGAGACTTTTTACATCTCTAAAAACTCAGGGAATTTGCATCAAATACTATTAACTATGTAACTTCAGAGAGGAGCTAAAGCAGAGGATATGGGGGAAGACCTGTCCTTGGAAGGCCCTGTATGGTCCTGCTCCATTACAATTCCCCCCTTTTCTTTGATACTCCTCAATTTTGAGAACAAGTTTTGAACAAGAAAAAGGTTCAGGTAAGGAGGTTAATCATAAATTTGACAGACATACCCACAGGGTTCTGCTCAGTTACAACACTTATATTGTTATTACATGGGCAAACTCTACAGACCTGATGTTAAATTAATCATGTGCTTTCATTAATAGCTTACAAACTATTTCAACTCACATACTTATAGGTTGTGCCATTTCCAAATGCCGTATTCAATCACTTTTGACTTAACAATATTAATTCTACTTGGCTCATCCTTACAAGCTGTAGTTTTATAACTTTATTTTTGATCAATATATCAAAAAGATTCCTTCTTAAAAAGCTAAGTCATCAAATACTGAAAGTGTGTATTATATTTAACATAGTCTCTATTTTTAATAAGCAGTGCTATTCTGAAACCCACTCCAGTGTTCTTGCCTGGAGAATCCCAGGGATGGCGGAGCCTGGTTGCCACCTATGGGGTCGCACAGAGTTGGACATGACTGAAGTGACTTAGCAGCAGCAGCAGCTATTCTGAAAATATGTAAATTAAATGTTTAGTAATTTAAAATAATTGGTTGAGGAATAAATAATTTCATTTGGTCTAGAAATTGGATTTAGACTTTATTTTTTTCCACCAATAGGAAGTCTGAGATTCAATTTGAAAATAAAACATTCTCAAAATAATAATTTCAAATAATACAATCTCTAAATAGTTCAAGTTCAAAATAATAATACCTAAAATTCTTATAATTTTGTAAGAAATTGTCAGTATTTATTATAAGTAAACATCGTGATTTAAATACATTTATCAGTTTCAAGAACAGTTGATTTTTCAAGCCATTGAGCCAAGATTATTTAGTTATGCATGAATACTAATGAAGCCTAGAGGGAGGGTTGATCTGATATTTGGATGTATGTATTATCCAAGGAAACCATTGATTAAAACTCCATATTAGCATTCATTTCTTTGTTCACTGATGCTTATATTCAAAGTGTTTGATAAATTGTATAGTTATTTTATTTAACAAAAGCATCTACTAAAGAATACATCTTATATTTCCTTGGCCAAATTATCAAACGGAAGCAGCATAAGCAATCTGGTCTCAGGAGATCCCCAGTGGTAGATGAGGCAGGCTTATCAATACGGAATAATGAACTGCAGAAGAAACAATTGATCATTTCAGCTAACTATTTGACTTAAAACGTGCTCAAGGCATGGGGATCCCTGTCAGGCACACAAGCACTTCAAGTATTTCTTTGACTCCTTCATCAAAGCATTTATGGAGGCTTATTTTTTTAAGTAATTTTTATTGGAGTATAGTGGTTTCATAATGTTGTGTTAGTTTCTGCTGTATAGATACACGTATACATATATCTATCTCCTCTTTTATGGATTTCTTTCCCCTTTGGGTCACCTCAGAGCACGTGAGTTCCTTGTGCTATACAGTAGGTCTCCAACAGCTATCCACTTTATACATAGTATTATTAGTGTATATAGGCCAATCTCAGTCTCCCAATTCATCCCAATCGCCCTTCTTCCCTGGTAGCCACATGTCTGTTCGCTATGTCCGTGTCTTACAGAGGCTTATTTAACAACAGCGTTTGTGCTAGACTCTGAGACAGGCGGTCCTGGAGTTGAAGACCTGAGGAAGATGGTGAGGGGACGTGGCCACCGTGGCCCACTTCCCCATCCTCCCATAACTGCATGTCTGTAGTGTGTGTTGGTGCAGGGGTGGCAACAAGAAACCAGAAGACAAGTGAGGAGTTGGGAACTTTGGCAAGGATAACCCTGAACGGGTCCTGTGCTATCAGAGCTGGTTTATGAAGCTGAAGGTAATGTGGGAGGTGTAGATGGGGAACAGTGTCCCAGAGCGCCACGTCGGGGAGCTGCCTATTGACTGCATCCTAAAGCACAGGGATCGTGTCCCTGCAGAAAGAGCAAGGATGAAACGGAAGGCAGGGCAGTGAGGGAGGAGGGGGAGCGGTGTTACCTCTGTGGCTGGCCCTAGGGAGGCGCGAGAGACAGCCTTGGGGTGGGGGCCTGAATCAGGCAGTGGTGCCCCACGAGTGATCATAGAAACAGCTCCCGGGAGTGAGAACGTGTGGAGGAAGGGTTGCCAAGGAGAAAAGAGCTCATGCTAAAGTGACCTTGACCTGGATGTGACCTCTCAGGAAGGGGAGTGGCTTGCCAGGGGAATCTTCTGTTTGTCTCCCTGAAGCTACTTGCAGGGTGGACACACTCAATGAAGAAGGGCTGGGGAAGAGGCAACTTGGAATGAAGGGGTCGTCCTGGACCTAGAGGTGATCAGGCTGAGTGAAGGAAACCAGACGGAGAAAGATGATTATCCTATGATATCACTTATATATGGAATCTAAAAGAAAAGAACGGTACAAATAAAGTTATTTACAAAATAGAGATAGACCCACAGAAGCAGAAAACAAATTTATAGTTACCAAAGGAGAAGGGGGGAGGATTAATTAGGAGTTTAGCATTAACAGACACATGCTCAGTTGCTCAGTCACGTCTGGCTTGTTGCTGCCCCAGGGACTGCAGCCTGCCAGGCTCTTCTGTCCATACAATTTGCTGTGTATAAAATAAACAACAAGCACCTACTGTATAGCATAGGGAACTATACTCAATATCTTGTAATAATAATTTATAAGGGTAAATAATCTAGATATCTGTGTGTGTGTGTGTGTGTGTGTGTGTGTGTGTGTGTTAGTCACTCAGGCATGCCCGACTCTTTGCACCATGAACTGTCACCCACCAGGCTGCTCTGTCCATCAGATTTCCCAGTCTAGAATACTGGGGTGGATTGCTATTTCTTCCTTCAGAGGATCTTCCTGATCCAGGGATTGAACCAAGGCTACCTGCCTTGCATGCAGATTCTTTACAGTCTGAACCACCAGGGAAGTGGTATATTCCGTGTACCACATCTTCTTTATCCTTTCATCAATCAATGGACATTTAGGTTGCTTCCATGGCCTCGTTGGTTCCCCTGGTGGCTCAGATGGTAAGAAAAACCTTGCCTGAAATGCTGGAGATGCAGGTTTGATCCCTGGGTTGGGAAGTTACCTGGAGAAGGGAATGGCAACCCACTCCAGTATTCTTGCCTGGAGAATTCCATGGACAGAGGAGCCTCATGGGCTACAGTCAGACACAACTATATATATATATATATATATATATATATATGAATCACCTTGTTGTACACCTGAAACTAGCACAACATTGTTAAACAACTGTGTATATATATAAAAAAAATTAATCCAGTGATTTGCACCTGCTTCTGAAAGGAGACCTCAGACAACTTAACCTTGGACAAACCACATGATTGCTGAGTTCTCCCTACGGTATTTTTCCATTTGGGGGGGTTTGTGAACCAAGCACTTCTGAGGCATAATAGGAGCCTCCTTGCTGCTTTTCTACTGTGAACAGGTGAGTCCACCTGGGGCTCATGATCATCACAGCCTTGGAGCCCAGAGCAGAATAAGTTCTTGGGAAGAATGATGAACAAACCAAATGCCCCCAAGTGTGTGGCTTTCCATCCAGTACTCTTTTTGGGGGAGAGTCTTCCCAGTCAGCAGCTGCAAAATACATCCTGAAACCTGCCTCCAGCTGAGAAGCAATGCAAATTCAATTAATTTAAAAATACACTGTTGGTAGGCATGTAAATTGATGCAGCTACTCTGGAGAGCAATGTAGAGCTTCCTTAAAAAAAACTGAAAAGAGTTACCATAGGATCCAGCAATCCCACTCCTGGGTATTTATCTGGAGAAAACCATAATTCAAAAAGATGTATTCACCCCAATATTCATTGCAGCACTGTTTACAATAGCCAGGACATGTGTTAGTCACTCAGTCATGTCTGACTGTAGCCCACCGGGCTCCTCTGTCCATGGAATTCTCCAGGAAAGAATACTGGAGTGGGTTGTCATTCCCTTCTCCAGGTACCTTCCCAACCCAGGGATCAAACCTGTGCCTCCAGCATTGTAGGCAAAATTTTTTTTACCATCTGAGCCACCAGGAAAGCCAACGAGAACATGGAAGCAACCTAAATGTCCATTGATAGATGAAAGGATAAAGAAGATGCGGTACATGGACTAATACAATGGAATGTTACTCAGCCATAAAGAAGATAAAATAATGCTATTTGCAGCAACATGGGTAGACTTAGACAATATTATACTATTGATGTAGGTCAGACAAAGGAAAATATCATATATTTAGCTGCACTCTAAAAAGCAATAATACAGATGAACTTACTTGCAAGTCAGAAACAGACTCTCAGAGAACAAACTTATGGTTATCAGGGGAGAAGAGTGAGGGCGAGGGATGATTAGGGAGTTTGGGATGGAAACGTACACACTGCTATATTTAAAATGTATAACCAACAAGAACCTACTGTATAGCACAGAGAACTCTGCTTAATGTTATGTAACAGCCTAAATGGGAAAAGAACTTGAAGAAGAATAGATACATATATACCTAAATCACTACTGTATATCTGAAACCAACAAAACATTGTTATTCCACTCTACTCCCATATAAAATAAAATGTTTTTAAAAAGTCTAGAATCTTATGGCACCCAAGCAGGAGGAGAGATGCAGGCAAGAGTCTGAGGCAAGAAGAGTCAAAGGGAAATAACATGATTCGCATCCTTGGCATCACACACCCTCTCCAATCCCCTTAAGAGTTGTTTACCATTTTAATATCAGCGTTGACCAATTCAGTAGAAGTTTCCTTGCAGAACTAGTGTTTTCAGGTCTGTTACAAGCCTGTGGATTTTGTCTCCACCAGCCCCGGGTGGGAATGTGGTTCTTCCTGGGAGGCTGGCAGTCAGCATCCTTTTAGCCCTAAACATGAGGTGTTTCTCTTTCCTGATTTCTCTTGGCTCTTATCGCCTCTTGAAGGTGAAATGTTATATAAACATTATGTACAGTATGATCTCATGTCATTACAAACATAGACAACAGAGTGACCCATAAATGCACAGACTATCTGGGAACCTCTGCTAACTGATTCCCTCCACAACCAGGAGTGGGCTGATTTGGGAGGGACCTTGATTTTTTATTTTATATATTTTATTTTTTAAATGTGTGAATTACTTTCACAATTAAAAAGTATGTTATGCAGTAAACCTAAAAGCATGACTAAATATTTAAAAATGAATAAATTAAGTTTAAAAATACAAATATGTGGTTTGAATGTTTTTTTTCATTTGGATTTCAGAAAATTACAAAGTTCTCTTCTGAGTGTTTTAGGACATAACTGTTGGGTTCCCAGGAGCACATCCAGATCAGAGTTCTATTTCCAGGTTGGGGATTTCCTGAGTTAAATTGTTTAAAACATAAGCTCGTTAATGCGTCTGTGCTCTGAAGACCTAAAAACAACTTTGTTCTACTCCCTCTGCCTCCTCTGCCCCAGCCATGTGGATGAACTAAGAGGCATTCTTATGCAAAGGAGGCAAACTTGAAATGGCCCTGTGATCTGGTCCACATTCTGACATGTGAATCTTGACTGGCTGGGACCTGCCAGCCCCGATGCAAGCACAACAAATGTGAGACTTGGAGCCGAATGGTGGATCCCAGGACATTACTTTCCATAGGAGACAGTTGGCTACATTCCATTTTTAGTACTGATCTTGGCCAGGCAGCTTTGAGTGGTGGCATAAAGAGAGATCTTAATTCCTTGCCCAGGAATTGAACTTGAATAGCCTAGATGAGAAGCTTCCTAGGTGACGCTAGTGGTAAAGATCCCACCTGGAGACATAAGAGATGCCGGTTCGATCCCTGGGTTGGAAAGATCCCCTGGAGGAGGGCACAGCAACCCAATCCAGTATTCCTGCCTGGAGAATCCTGTGGACAGAGGAGCCTGCAGTCCATGCGATTGCAACGGTCAGGCAAGACTGAAGTGACTGAGTTCACACACACAGCCTGGATTAGAACCAGGAATCCTAGCCTCCATGAAAAAGACGTTTATCATGGAGGCAGAAATGGTAAATGCAAGTACAAAGCTTATTATTAAAGACAGAGTACGAGAACAAGTGGGAGCGCACATAGAGAAACTCTGTTTAGTTGACAGAAGGCAGAGCTGCACACGCGAAGAGAAACGGCGTGGGCATCTCCCCTAAGCTCCCCAAAGGAGGAGGAGTGTGGTAAAGAGGCATTTGCCATTCGTATAGATCATTTCTTCCAGGTCTTTGTCTTCCTTCAGGCCAATTATCTGGTTTCTTTTTCCACACCTGACCTACTCGGGGACACTCCCCTGGGGTGCACACAGACCTCAGCCAAGATGGATCTCGAAGGGAAGGCTTCTGGGAGAAGCGAGACCATAGCCTGGCATTATCCCCTGACTTTTGACTGACAAGGAGGCTTTCTGTGCATGTGTAGTGCACTCTTGTCCCAAAAGGGTGGAGGAAGAAGATTCCTTAATCCTTTATGCGAACAGCGTTTTGGCCCTCTTTGTCTTTGCCATGACTATTACCTTAAGGTGTTTACAAGAGGCAAACACTGGCTATTTACCCTGTTTCTGTTGTTACTTCCACTTCAGAGGGCAAACAGGAGGCTGACTGTAAATGCCTCAACTGGAGCCCACCTAGCTTTTGTCTCAGGAAATGCAAACAAGAGGCTAGTTGTAAATGCCTAACCTGAAGCCCATCTATCTCCTATATCAGTACTAAAGATAAGAATTGATGGACTATGTAAAAGTCCTATTTTCTCCCCAGAACAAAGGTACAAATATTGTATGTTCATCTCACTAATTAACAGTTTAAACGGAAAGGGTTAGTTTTTCTCAGTCTGATATACTTTCTTAATTCAGCCCTCTGTCTTCATTCCAGAATTTGCCCATTTCCTGCATAATTATTAGTTAAAACAAGCATTTTATTCTTGGAGATGACTAATGCCACAGCGCCGCTGATGCAACGAATCTGTTGGACACAAGAATCCACCTTCCACAGCTGGAACACTGATGCTGTGCTCAAGCTCATGGGCCAGGCACTCTGTGCAGCAGTTTTATCTGACGATCGAGCCCAGGCACTGCTGCAAAGGCCTTAGAAACATCCAATCCTTGACTCAACCAGGCAACTCTTTTTCACAGAGGAGGAAATGCTGTTTAAGTAACTGACTCAATAGACATGAGTTTGAGCAAACTCCAGGAGATAGTGAAGGACAGGGAAGCCTGGTGTACTGCAGTCCATGCGGCCACAAAGAGTCAGGCATGACCAAGAAACAACAACAACATCCAAGGTTTCCAGTTAATAAAAGCAGATGGAAGTGACATTCCAAATCCCAAAACCTGCCTTGGAGACCATACTTTGTATTAAAATCTTTATAACTTTCTGAATTCTCTTCCCACTGTAGACTAAAAAACAAAACAACAAAACTAGTCGCAACCTACCAGTTGAGAGTTATGTTTTATTTGGTGGGAATTTTTAGGACTTCAAGCCTGGGAGACAGCATCTCAAGTACCTTGAGAGAACTGCTCCAAGGAGGTGGATGGGAGAAGAGTCAGGTTATATAGAAGTTTGCAACAAGGGGCAGGAAGTCTGAACATCAAAAGATTGTTTTTTTAACTTTTGCCATACTAGTTTATTTACTTATTTTTTTCCTATTTATTTTAATTGGAGGCTAATTACTTTACAATATTGTAGTGGGTTTTGCCATACATTCACATGAATCAGCCATGGGTGTACATGTGTTGCCCATCCTGAACCCTCCTCCCACCTCCCTCCCCATCCCATCCCCCAGGGTCATCTCAGTGCACCGGCCCCACACAAAAGCTGGCTTTTTTTAAATTCAAAAGACTAAGATCATGGCATCCGGTCGCATAATTTCATGGCAAATAGATGGGGAAATGGTGACGGATTTTATTTTCTTGGGCTCCAAAATCACTGCAGATGGTAACTGCAGCCATGAAATTAAAAGACCCTTGCTCCTTGGAAGAAAAGATGTGACAAATCTAGACAGCATGGTAAAAAGCAGAGACATTACTTTGCAGACAAAGGTCCATCTGGTCAAAGCTATGGTTTTTCCAGTAATCATATATGGATGAGAGAGTTGGACCATAAAGAAAGCTAAGCCCTGAAAAATTGATGCATTTGAACTGTGGTATTGGAGATGACTCTTGAGAGTCCCTTGGGCAGCAAGGAGATCCAACCAGTCCATCCTAAAGGAAATCAGTCCTAAATATTCATTGGAAGGGCTGATGCTGAAGCTAAAGCTCCACTACTTTGGCCACCTGATGCGAGGAAGTGGCTCATCTGAGAAGACCCTGATGCTGGGAAAGATTGAAGGCAGGAGGAGAAGGGCACAATAGAGGATGAGATGGTTGGATGGCATCACCGACTCAATGGGCATGAGTTTGAGCAAGCTCCGGGAGTTGGTGATGGACAGAGAGGCCTGGCCTGCTGCAGTTCATGGGGTTGCAAAGAGTCGGACATGACTGAGCAACTGAACTATGTGTAGGAAGATGTAAGAGTCTGGGCTCACTGCCATCATTCCTTTCATATGCCTCTCAGCTGTCTGGGGTTAGCATCTAGTGATTTGATTTTTCACATCCTTACTTCCTTACTCACCATAGGGAATGGTAGCAGCCAGATAGCTGCTGGATGGAAGGTACTGCTTTCCTTGGGCACCCTCAGGGCTCAGAAATTCACATTTGGAGTGCTGGAATCACTGATGGCTGTGACATCCTGTTTATTGATGTGGCAGGAAATACTCTACTTCTCGCCACCTTGTATATATGTACATCAAAAATGCAAAATTAATAAAATAGAGCCACTGACTACACACTTGTATGACACGCAGTGGGAAAGCTTCTTGGAGATTTGAGCAATCGAGATTCATGACATGTGGTGCAAGGATGCCTGGGTAAGCTGTCACCATCAATAGCTTGGAAAGTGTTGGCTGAAATTGCAGTTGCAGCAGAAGAGGTTGGATAATTGGAGAGTTTTGCTGTGTTTTGGTTGCTGTAAGTGGTATTTATTTGTCAAAGTATTGGAAAAAGAAGGGGAGAGAGAGAGCGAATGAGAGGGAGAAAGAGAGATGAGAATGCAAGCATAGAGAAAGAGACAGAGGCAGAGAGAGAAGCCTTAGAAAAGAACACTCACTTTACAAGCAGAAATGGAAAAAAAAAAAAAAAAAAAAAACCCACACCAACAGAACAGGGAAATCTAAAAATTTGTAGCTTTAGATGGTAGGATAAACCAGTTCTGGGTAGCTCCAATATTAAGTTGTGGATCTGAGAAAAAAAAAAAAAAAAAACTTGAATGATAGATACTCAAGAAAACCTCTGCAGGTTACAAGGAACCCAGACAAAACCCCACTAAAGGTTTGTTAACAAACTACCCACCCTTTGCTCCAGACTGCTCCAGCCTGTAGGTTCAAAGGAAGCATCTGGCAGTAAGAAATCAACGAAAGACAGTAAATTTGAGAACTATCTGGAAAAGAATGTGAGCTATGGCTATTGACACAGAACTGCCAGGCCTCCCTGTCACTCACCATCTCCTGGAGTTTGCCCAAGTTCATATCCATTGCATCAGTGATGCCGTCCAACCATCTCCTCCTCCGATGCCCTTTCCTCCTTCTGCCATCAATCTTTCCCAGTGAAAGGAACTTTTCCAATAAGCCAGCTGTTTGCATCAGGTGACGAAAATACTGGAACTTCAGCTTCAGCATCATTCCTTCCAGTGAGTATTCATGATTTATTTAAGATGTACTGGTTTGTTCTCCTCACTGTCCAAGGGACTCTCTTTTTCTTAGTGGTCTATAAAATATGATGATTCTTATAACAGATGACAGGTCACTATTACCTAAGAGAACTGTGCAGAAAGTAAAGCAAAACAAGAAAAAAGTAAAAAAGAACAAGCATAGCACTAGAATGTTAGTAAATATGCCTTTCACTGTGTTGACTGGGCTGCCCAGCTGTGCATCTTCTGACAGCTGCATCTGAGGGGCCTGAGAGAGGGTGGAAAAGGCAGAACCTCCCAGGAAGAGAAGGGGCCCCGGGAAGCTGCCTCGGGGCCTTTGCGTGTGCTGGAGCAGCCGCATGGGCCAGGCTGCACTGCCTGTGACATCAAACTGCCCTCAGAGAACTTACGTGGAGCTGAGTGCATGTGAGCTGGACCTCCTGTAAGTCAGCAAGCAATTCTTGTCACTTGTATCACTATAAGACCACTATGAGGTTTAAATCCAAGCACAATCATCTTTTTTTTCCTTAATTCAAACTGCAGTACTTAAACCCAGTCAGATCACCCAGGCGACAACTCAGGGCCAAGAGAAGTCAGCAAACTTGGTTACAGTGCGTTGGCATCCTAAGGGAAAATCAGATTTGCAGGCAACATCTCCTGGCCCCAGGGAGCCCTTTTCCTGGAGGCCATTAAATATACAAATGGTCCCTACACTTCAGCTTATTTTGCGTTTCACCTCAGCAAGCCAGAATCATCAGGCGCTTTCTCTGTTGTGCAACACTGGGCACGGAGGCAGGTGCATGGTAAATTGGCAGATGTTTATTCTGAAGGATAAAACCCATAGAGGAAAGTCCAGTCAATACCTTTGTGGGTTTTCCTCTTATTTTTTGAGGGTTTATTCAAAATATAGAAAGTGTATTGCTGCATGTTTTAAAGGAAGCTAGATTAGTTTGCATGGAAGTTTCAGTAAATATAAATAATTTTCTTGTACCTTCTCCCCCTTCTTCCCACACACAAAAATTATAGCACAGTCATTCAACTCAGAACAGGGAAATTTCAAAATAAATTTCAGGATACAGGATCGTTTGCACTGCATGTGAATTATCTATTTTTAGCCTCAGCATAAGACTTATTTTTAGAGCCTGAAATCAGCTGAGGTAGCCTTATTTATGGCATGACCCAACTGGGAGATGAAGCTGGCTGTGATCATGGGCCCGAATACATAAATTCTAACTTCGCTTATTTAATGCAAGGGATGCTTGATGACCAACAGTAACATTTGTTTGAAGTTTTCAGAACTCAGAAAGGATTTTCCCTTTTTAATTGTTTCTAGACTTGAAGTATACTTAGATTAACTTCCAAAAGATTGAAAATGTCTCTTTTAAATTCAGTAACTAAATTCCATTTAAGATGATTTTGGGTCTTGGCATGATTACTGACAGGAGATTAGAAATCATCCTGGAAACATCATCCAATTCCCCCTTTCACGTGGTGCCAAGAGTCGTTCTCACTGACTTTCATGTGTGTTTTGTGAACTCAGGTTAATTTCATCAGAACATCTGCTTACGGAGTTGTTAACATGATTTTATTTCTTTTCAAGATGATGTATCAGCTAATCTAAATGTTGACATAGAACCAACTGAATTCTCAACAGAGTGATAGTCTATACTCTTATTTTATTTTACTTAATTTCATTAATTCTTATTTACAGGGGAGATTGGACACTTCCGCAGCTATAAGGATTCTAAATTAGTCATTGAACATGAGCATCATCTCAAGTTTCAGGTCAATGTCATCCTAAATCAGTCCAGACTAAAGCTCACTCAAGCTACACAACATTTCTCATAACTGGTTTTTAATCATCTTTGCTTATGAAAGCATCTTTAAAAAATGTATGAGTGAGAAGTGAAGTGAGCAGAGCAAGAATCTGCATGATGCTAGATGCTTGGGGCTGGTGCACTGGGACGGCCCAGAGGGATGGTATGGGGAGGGAGGAGGGAGGAGGGTTCGGGATGGGGAACACATGTATACCTGTGGCGGATTCATTTTGATATTTGGCAAAACTAATACAATTATGTAAAGTTTAAAAATAAAATAAAATTAGAGAAAAAAAAAATAAAGACATCAGGGAAGAGAGCAAAAGGGATGAATTAACCAACACCATAAGCTCATCCTTTTTGCCTCTATAGTTTTGGTTAGTTTGTAAGAGTTGAACAACTTTATGATTTAGAGTGATAGGAAAATGCTCCAGTCTATCTCAAAAGATTGTTTCTAAGTTAATCTCACATGGTGGATCTCCAATTTTATAAAAAACATATACCTTTAAAATATCATTTTTAGCCCTTTTTCTTTGGCCTCGTATCCCTTGCTTGTATTTCTTTCCCCAGCTTGAGTATGGTTTAAATTCAATATTTTGTTTCTATAATTGGGAGGATGTTAGATTTCATATAATCTATGTGTAAATAAATCACTACTCCACTATTTTCCAGGTGAATGAAATGAGAACAATATTGCCTATCTCATGGAACTGGCTGAAAGAGTTACTGATAAAATGTAAGAGATCCCTAGCACACAGAATGTCTGGTAGACAGCTGTCTTTCAAAGAAATATGTTAAATTAGTAAATCTCTTCATGAAATCATTGAAGATTTATATATACCAAGGATACACACCCAGATCACATAATTAAGTGGTAGAGAGAGGATTTGAACCCAGGCTCTCTGGTGTTGTCCCAACCACATTTATGGGCCCAAAGATGTCAAGCCAAAACAATAATAAAACTTATATACTCATAAGATCATGTGTTAAATATGATATCCTCTAACCCTGTGTTCTAGAATTAAAATTCTCTAAGACAGTGAAACTTAAATGTTCTCACCAAAATAACAAAAAAAGGTAACTATGTGACTAATGGAGGTCTTAAGTGGGTAGATGGTAGATGGGTGGAATCCTTTCCCAATATAAAGGATCAAGTCATCACAATGTGTATTTTCATGTCTTGCAATTGTATTTGCCAACTATACCTCAATAAAGCTAAAAGAGAAGACCCTTAAAATAATAAAAGCATCCAAATGTTTCCCTTCACATCTGACAATATTCTACCCTGTTGCCCTGGCTTACACAGCTCTTCACGCCTCCCCAGCCACTGCCCCAGCTTCACCCCAGCAGAGCCATGTTCATGGCCTAATCAGTGACAGGTTAGCCATGGGGGCTCCTGTGTGTGCTTGTAATTCCATGTTACCAAGGTAAGGGCTTCATACATGCAAGTGCTCCCAGTCTGGCACCCTCTTTCCAATGATATTCACAAGGCAGGTTTCTTCCCACTATTCAGAACTCAGAGACAACTTCACGGGTAGACAGTTCCAACCAACTGTCCAATATTTCCTTCACTTCACAACATTCTCTTCTTATCACAAAGCACCATCTTTTAGCTTTCTAACCAATGTATGAAGGGTATTATTGATGTATTGATTCATTTACTTCCTCTCCATCTGGCTCTAGAGGATGCATATTCTTAAGGAACATGTTTTCTCATTCAACACTATTTTTTCAGTTCTGGGTTCAGAGGAATGTCTGATGCAGAGAAACGACTCCAAAAATGTGCTGAATTTAGACTGTGAGGCAGTTGTTTGAACAGCATATGTGTGTGTGTGTGTGTGTGTGTGTGTGTGCGCGCGCGTGTGTGGGCTGTGCTCAGTCGTGTTCTGCTATTTGCAGCACCATGGACAGTAGCCCACCAGGCTCCTCTGCCCGTGTAATTTTCCAGGCAAGAATACTGGAATGGGCTGTTGCTTCCTACTCCAGGGGATCTTCCCAACCCAGGGACTGAACCCATGTCTCTTGCAACTCCTGCCTTGACAGGCAGATTCTTTACCACTAGTGCTACCTGGAAAGCCCATATACATCAAACATCCCAGTAATATTAACAGCATACATCAAAGTAATTTGGTAAAAATGCACCCTTTGCATGTTAAATCTACCTTCATCCGTTGCTTGTTAGTATATTAAAATAAAAATAATTTTTATAATTAATTTGATCACAAACACATGTACATGTGAAACATGTATTAATAATTCTATAACAATACAGCATTGTGTGGTGGTTTTAAACACTTTAAGATCTTTTATTATTCTCATCAAAATGGAAACACAAAATTAAGCAGTACTCATAGGAAACTCACAGACCTTGGAAAGGTATCTATTGGATTTCAGGGTTTTTAAACCTATGGGGCAAGTGTTAAACAAGTTACCTCAGGATGCATGGGTTCTAGTGTCTTTCTGAGTTCAGGACTTTGAGGCTGATGGTGAACCTGGGACCGCTCGGTTCCTTGGGAGGCCTGAACCAAGGATCAAGCTATTTTCTCCTTCAGCATCTTAATGAAATCGTCTGAGTGCAAAGTCATTCTTCTGTTTGATAGGAGAGTTTGGTACAGTTAAAATTTTGCTGATTACTAGGACTGACTTGGAGAAGGCAATGGCACCCCACTCCAGTACTCTTGCCTGGAAAATCCCATGGACAAAGGAGCCTGGTAGGTTGCAGTCCATGGGGTCGCTAAGAGTTGGACACGACTGAACGACTTCACTTTGACTTTTCACTTCCATGCATTGGAGAAGGAAATGGCAACCCACTCCAGTATTCTTGCCTGGAGAATCCCAGGGACGGGGGAGCCTGGTGGGCTGCCGTCTATGGGGTCGCACAGAGTCGGACACGACTGAAGCGACTTAGCAGCAGCAGCAGCAGCAGGACTGAAGTCCAGGGCTCTTGGCTCAATCATAAAGGTCTCTTCCAGTAACTCACCTTCTAATAAAAGCAGATGGGTGGGTCAGTATTTTTTCCTTTGTATTTGATTTTTCTCTTCTGGGTGATTCACTGTTAGATATAACTGCTATCGTGTGAACACAAGAAAGCTGCATTTCCACAGCCAAAGGAAAGGATGCCTTTCCTTAGCAGTGATAAAGCAGCATTCAAAGGATTGATGTGTGGCAGTCATGTGATGCCTTTGGCAAAACTGATAAATCTCACGGAACGGAACACTGAGAGTGAGGTCAAGTGTTGCTATCAATTAGTGCTTGATACAGGTTCATGTCTTTGTATCAGCAACAGATGGTTTTCAATTTAATTGTCCCACATCTTCTATAATTCTAAAGATGAAGCTTTCATAAGAAAGGAGGTTATAAACAACCTGAAAAATTAAGGCCCCCATTTTTTTTATGAATAACTCATTGTCATCATTCTATCCCACCATTTTTATAGTGATCCTTAGGAAGTTACAGGTACATTTTAAATTATGAAAAAGGATGAAAATTATATATGAAAACTGTAGAAAGCTATTAGGCCTCTGTCATAATTAATTTTTTAATAAAATTGATTTTACTTTATCTCAGAAGAGACAAAACCATGGAATGACATGTCGTTAATACAAACTCCCTACTTGCTTGAATTTGCACTTGCTAAATTTTAACTGAGGTCCAGTACACACAAAGAACTAAAAAGAGAAATCTTTCACTGCACCGATGTCAGGCCTTCAATGAAAGCCACCCTGCTGGTTGTAGCTCTAATAATAAACTTTCTTTTATACAAGGCCTTTCAAAGTTACAGGGTCACAAAGTTCCTTGAAAATAAATCTCGGAAAGAACAGCAAATTCTGGAACCACATCCAAATTCTTTAGGCCTGTGACTCTAACAGAGTTAATAAATTGTAGGTGTAAATGACTAACGGCATGCAGACCCAGCGGTGAGTATGTTCAACAGATAAAAATGAACAAGTGTTGAGGACCAAAGAAAGGATCTATGAGCAGCGGTGATTTAGGGCAGATACTTCCAGAGTTTAACTGAGGCTGCAGGAAGCATAGCTGAGGGCCTCAGATGAGGGAGCCTTGGAGATACATGCAGCTGGAAGGCCACCGCCCCTGTGGGGAGTGGAAAAGGGTGATGTCACATTCGTGAGCTTGTTAACCACCATTGGCTCAATCCTTGGGAAAACAAAAACCTATACACCATTGGTGTGTGTGTGTGTGTGTGTGCATGTGTGTTAGTCACCCAGTCCCACCCAACTCTTTGTGATCCCATGGACTGTAACCCGCCAGGCTTCTCTGTTCATGGAATTCTCCAGGCAAGAATACTGGAGTGGGTTGCCATGCCCTTCTCAATACACTATTGATACTATGTATAAAATAGATAACTAACGAGAACCTACTGTATTGCACAGGAACTCTACTCAGCGCTCTGTGGTGACCTAAATGGGAAGAAATCCAAAAAAAGAGGGATATACACATATAATATAGTTAATTCATTTTGATGTATGGTAGAAACGGACACAACAGTGTAAAGTAACTATTTTCCAATAAAATTTTTAAAAATAAAATAACTAGAAAAAAAAGATGTATGACAAAGAGAAAAAAATCTACAAAAGTCTTAACTGTTCATTTTCTGCAACTGCTTCCTAAGCAAAGCCCAAGGGAGCCCAATCACCCCCCACCACCCACTTTACACAAAGATCACTCATTCTCATTTTTTCTTTCTTCTTCCCTCAAATACTGAGAAAGAGCAAAGGATCAAAATGGAAGACTTGGTGTAGTTTGACATTTGACAATTGAGACCCCTATGGAGGGGCAGGGGAGACCCTTCCAGTGTTAGGACTTGGTTCTCTTTATAAGGAGGTATTTTCCCTTCCTAATTCCAAAAGCACCTCACGTTCTTGACTCTGGACACATTCACCTTGCTTTACATCTGACATCAGTGTCTTTTTATGCCCCCCTTGCTCATTTCCAAGCATCTCTGATGGGACCTTAATCAAGTTCCCTCTCTTGGGGTCATCCATTCCTTATTTTTGTTTCTGGTACAGTATCAACAAGTATTTCTCATTTTCCACATTATTGATCTCCCTGGTAAGAAATTTCAAAATACATTTTGTTAGTTTCCTTATTATTAATTTTTTTTATTAGAATAGGCTTGTTTTTGCCTAACTGATTGAATTTTCCCTTACTAAAATCCATATTTGTTTTATCTGAGTTAATTGTCTGAGGTACTGAAGAATCCTTTTCAGACTTCTGCTAAGTTATAAGTCATACATAGGTTTTGTATGCTGGCATTTACAACATTGCTTTTATTTTTTACTCACTATAAAATTTATTTTAAAGTTTAACTTTTTTTCCAGTAATTATTTTTTTTTACTTTATTTTTTAACTTTACAATATTGTATTGGTTTTGCCATATATCAACATGAATCTGCCACAGGTATACACGTGTTCCCCATCCTGAACCCTCCTCCCTCCCCGTACCATCCCTCTGGGTCGTCCCAGTGCACCAGCCCCAAGCATCCAGTATCGTGCATCAAACCTGGACTGGCGACTCGTTTCATATATGATATTATACATGTTTCAATGCCATTCTCCCAAATCATCCCACCCTCTCCCTCTCCCACAGAGTCCAAAAGACAGTTCTATACATCAGTGTCTCTTTTTTTTTTTTAATTTTATTTTATTTTTAAACTTTACATAATTGTATTAGTTTTGCCAAATATCAAAATGAATCCACCACAGGTATACATGTGTTCCCCATCCTGAATCCCCCTCCCTCCTCCCCATACCATCCCTCTGGGTCGTCCCAGTGCACTAGCCCCAAGCATCCAGTATCATGCATCGAACCTGGACTGGCAACTCATTTCATACATGATATTTTACATGTTTCAATGCTATTCTCCCAAATCTTCCCACCCTCTCCCTCTCCCATAGAGTCCATAAGACTGTTCTATACATCAATGTCTCTTTTGCTGTCTCGTACACAGGGTTATTGTTACCATCTTTCTAAATTCCATATATATGCATTATTATACTGTATTGGTGTTTTTCCTTCTGGCTTACTTCACTCTGTATAATAGGCTCCAGTTTCATCCACCTCATTAGAACTGATTCAAATGTATTCTTTTTAATGGCTGAGTAATACTCCATTGTGTATATGTACCATAGCTTTCTTATCCATTCATCTGCTGATGGACCGAGATGCCAGTCCAGGTTCGATGCACGATACTGGATGCTTGGGGCTAGTGCACTGGGACGACCCAGAGGGATGGTATGGGGAGGGAGGAGGGAGGAGGGTTCAGGATGGGGAACACATGTATACCTGTGGTGGATTCATTTTGATATTTGGCAAAACTAATACAATTATGTAAAGTTTAAAAATAAAATAAAATGAGACACTGATGTATAGAACTGTAAGGTGGAACATGTTACTAGATCATATCTCTGATGGCTTCATTAACTATTAATTTGCATTTAGGTACAATGTCCTGCTTTACCAGAGAGTCTCTTGGCCCAGAAAAAGGTTATTAGTTACCCAAGTCAACAGTTCCATTTAATGCTCAAAATTTTGCCAGTATTTTGCCAGGTTGTAACCTGTCATCTTGATCATTATCAACACTTCCAAGTGACTGGAGATCAAAATCACCCTGTTCCATATTTAGTCATTTTTTCTGAAGTGAAATTCTACCTGAACTAAAACCACTATGCCTTTCAATAGTCTTAGTCACAGACCCTGTGGAAAAGAAAAAAGTTATTAATAACATCCATGTGACAGCTTTAATGTTATCTTTAAATGTTTCCACTCACCCACTGAATCTCTTCATTTAATGTACCACTGGCCAGGGTCTCCTGAGAGAGCTTGTTTGTGTTACTGATGGGACATTCAAATTACAGCAAGAAAAGCCAAGAGTAGGACAGAGCAATGGCTTGTCTTTACAGCACACTTTCTGTGCATCAGAGTAAGGGTTTTTGAATCACCAGGATCTGTTGAATAACATTAGGCTTAGAACTCAAACTTTTATTCTTAAATTTGTGCACTGATTTATTCCCCGAAAACCTGCTCTACGGGAGTCCCTAAGATAGCTGTACCATTTCACATTCCCATGAGTGATGCACACAGGTTCTACTTTCTCTGTGTCCTTGCCAACATTGGGTACTGTGTTTTTATTACAGCTATTGTACAGGCGTCCGTTTCATTTGCACTGTCCTAAGGACTAACGCAGAGAAGGCAATGGCACCCCACTCCAGTACTCTTGCCTGGAAAATCCCATGGACGGAGGAGCCTGGTAGGCTGCAGTCCATGAAGTCGCTAAGAGTCGGACACAACTGAGTGACTTCACTTTCACTTTTCACTTTCATGCATTGGAGAAGGAAATGTCAACCCACTCCAGTATTCTTGCCTAGAGAATCCCGGGGACGGGGGAGCCTGGTGGGCTGCCGTCTGTGGGGTCACACAGAGTTGGACATGACTAAAGTGACTTAGCAGCAGCAGCAGCAAGGACTAATGAGGGCTTCCCAGGTGGCGCTAGTGGTAAAGAACCCACCTGCCATTGCATGAGACAAGAGATGTGGGTTCGATTCATGGGTTGGGAAGATCCCCTGAAGGAGGGCATGGCAATCCACTCCAGGATTTTTGCCTGGAGAATCCCATTGTCAGAGGACCTTGATGGGCTACAGCCCATGGGGTCACACAGAGTTGGAAGGATTAATGAAACTGATATCTTTTTATTTGCTTGTTTATCATTCAGATATATTTTTTGGTGAATTGTCTGTTTAAAACTTGTGCTCACAATTCTGTAAAACAATTATCCTTCAATTAAAAATAAATAATTTTTTAAAAAGCAAAAACAAGAAACAATGAAAAAAACACTTGTGTGCAATTTTAAATTGAGATTTTTATTTAGTTATCATTGAAAAATTGAGTTCTTCATAATCTATCAAATACATGATATGTAATTGTTTTCTTCCAGTTTATGTATTGCCTTTAATCTTCTTACTGATTGTTTTTTGAAGCACAAGCTTATACATTTTTGATATAGTTCAGTTTACCAATCTGTTATTTTATGTAGTGTTGTATCTAAGAACTTTTTGCCCAAATCAAAATAATGAAGATTTTTCTCTTATATTTTATTTAAAATGTTTTATAATTTTAGCACTCATATTTACATTAATGATTCACTTTGAGTAATTTTTCTATTGTGTGGTAGAGGTCCAAGTTATTAATTTGCTTCTGAATATCCATTTTCTCCTGGCTTTGCTTATTAAAAAACTCTCCATTATCCATTGAATTACCTTGGAATCATTGTCAAAAGTCAAATAGCCATCCATGTACCTCTTTCTAGTTTTTTGCACAATTTAAAAAACTAACTGCAGCACTTAACATTGATCACTGTTCCACTTTATCAAAATTGAATCAACTGTTTAAGAATTAAAAGTTTAACAAAGGAGAAATGGAATTTTTTGAAAAAATACTTAAAATATTAATAAACTTGAAGATGCATTTATTTCACAAACAAATAAAGTATGCATCAGCAGAGATTTTAAAGTACCCAGAAAAGCTTTCAAATGATGATTAATTCATCTGTAGACAATGTTATACCATTAAATTAAGTGCCCATATGTATATATATATATATATATTATCAATCAGGCAAAAACCTAGGAACTCAGGAGGCAGCAAGGCTGGAGGAACCCAGTATTCGTCTGAGGAATACTTCTGATAAGATTCTGTGAAAAGAGCAAGGTCACAGAGGAGTGAGGGCAGTGAGGGACCCCCCAGAGTAGGTGGGCAGAGGCTGTTCAGGACACACCCAATATGTGAAAGAGGCAGTGGTCAGTCATGGAGCCAAATACCAGATGAGAAAAAAAGTACAGCTCTGTGATAAACAGAGAAGAAATGTGATCCAAGAGTCAGTTCAGTTCAGTTCAGTTCAGTCGTTCAGTCGTGTCCGACTCTTTGCGACCCCATGAATCGCAGCATGCCAGGCCTCCCTGTCCATCACCAACTCCTGGAGTTCACTCAGACTCACATCCATCGAGTCAGTGATGCCATCCAGCCCTCTCATCCTCTGTCGTCCCCTTTTCCTCCTTCCCCCAATCCCTCCCAGCATCAGAATCTTTTCCAATGAGTCAACTCTTTGCATGAGGTGGCCAAAGTATTGGAGTTTCAGCTTTAGCATCATTCCTTCAAAAGTAATCCCGGGGCTGATCTCCTTCAGAATGGACTGGTTGGATCTCCTGCAGTCCAAGGGACTCTCAAGAGTCTTCTCCAACACCGCAGTTCAAAAGCATCAATTCTTCGGTGTTCAGCTTTCTTCACAGTCCAACTCTCACATCCATACATGACCAGTGGATGATCAAAGAGTCAGTTGTGACCAAAAGCCAGCTTTAAAGATCAGCATTAAAAGTCTCTCTCACTTGCATCTTCCTACATTTTAAGATCTGAGCAAGCCAGAATGATTTTTGACCCCCAAGATTATTAGAGAATATTGTCAAATGCTATTTTGTTGTATAACCCTGAAACAGCATGGAAAAACATGGAAACAGTTTTCCTGGAGTGTCTCCAAGTCCAGTACTATGTTAGGTGTTTCCACGCATATTTCTTTATTTTGTGTTTAGGCACATTGAAGTATCATTTTCAGAAAGACAAAAGGAAAACTAACTGTTCAGGGCCCAGAGGACCTGAGTTCAGATTTATAACCAGGTTCTCTTCCCTTGTGTCTCCTGCAGCCTGGAAACTAAACAGAGAGAAATACAGTGGGTGATTTGGGTGATTTTTTTTTTTTTTTTGCCCTGTCTTCTAACTTTCAGGAACTGCGTGGCAGGGCCCCATGAGATTAAAGAACACCCCATCAAAATGCGACAGCTAGTTCATTCTAGCTCTGGTCCACACAGCTTGGGGGTAATAAAGTATCATCACAGTGTATGCAGCTTCTATGTCCCAATAAATTTCTGCTGAGAGCAGATTATTAGGAAAGCGTTGCAAGGCTTCTTAGAGCCAAAATATTTTACTTTTGTTTTATTCTTGTCACTTCTAGTTTTACCCAAAGAGATAATTGTTCCTGATTTCCAGGTTGAGCTCTTAACTAGGCCAGGGTCTGAGGACACTGACGGGAGTAAGGATGATTCCCAGGGCTTTTCATCATCAAAATTTTTACCCAGAGCATATTTTGTGCTGAGAATGGTGGTGAACATGTATTACCTACTATCTGTCTTTTTCACCAGAGTGCATCCCTCTAATATTCTGTGTGCATAAAAATCACAGCAGGAAATTTCCAGATGCAGTTTCCTGGTGGTGCAACCACTAAAGACCCTGACTGAATGGTTCTGGGATGGAGCTCCATATATTAAAAAAAGAAACCCATCAAGTTGTCCACGTGATACGATGCAGATGGTCACAGATGAAATTTTGAAAATCTTTTCTGTACTGCATGCTGTAGATTTGCACAATGCGAGAGTTGTGAGTTAGGTTTTATTTGGGGCCAAATGAGGACTTAAGCCAGGAGACAGCATTTCAGATAGCTCTGAGAAACTGCTCTGAGGAGGTGGTGGTGGCAGTGGAACTAGGGTATACAGGAGTCTTTGCAACCAAGAGCAGGTAGTCAGGAACATCAAAAGATTGCTGTTAATTAAATGGAACAGATATATCAAGTTAAAGAGTGTAGCACTTTGTATGGGAGGGTGCAAGATTCTGGGCTCACTGAAATGGCTCTTTTGATGTACATCTCAGCTCTCTGGGGGCCAGTATCTAGTGTTTCTGGGCTTCGCTGGTGGCTCATTGGTAAAGAATCCACTTGCAGTGCAGGAGACATGGGTTCGATCCCTAGGTAGGGAAGATCCCCTGGAGAAGGAAACGGCAACCCATTCCAGTATTCTTGTCTGGGAAATCCCATGGTGAGAGGTCCCTGGTGGGCTACAGTCCATGAGGTTGCAAAGAATCAGATAGGACTTAGTGACTTAACAACAACAACAACAACAAATAGTGTTATGGACTCTGAAACTTCACTGTAGCTTCCAAAGCTTCCTGAAGGAGGGAAATCATTGGCATACTTGTGAAAATTAGGTTTTAATTTACCAGCAAGATTGTTAGTTGGAAGAAAAGGAACCAGCATTATGATTTTTGACCATCCTGAATGTTTTAATGAAAATTCAAAATTTGATAGTTTGAATATTTTTTTTACTTCTAAAATATTTACATTTGCTGCCAGAAAAAAAAAAAAAAAAGCCATGTATTTATCAGCATTGTCTTTACCACAAAATAAATGCTCTGAATATTTTTTGGATGAATAAAGATTACTTTATAGTTATCTGCCTCATAGATGTTGTATATGGCTACATTTCATATCCCTGGTATTGGTTGATTTGCTAAAATAGGTAGATAGATGATTGATAAATAGAAATGCAGTTCATCCCTTTTTATTTAGAAACGTACAAATGCCTACAGCACTGTGGAATTTCAAACTCCATCCTTTACTCAATTATCAGGACAAGGGAAGATGTAATATCATTCTTGTTGTTGTTGCTATTTTTCCTAATGAAATTAGAGATAATTATTTTCATAAACCTCTGGCTTATTGAAATCCAGGAAGATAAGAGTTTGCTGCTAGCACTGGGAAATTATTAAAAGCAAAATTTCCTGTCTACCCAGGATACTGCTCCACAAATGTAGACAAGAATAGTTTTATTACTGGGTAGGTAGCCAACTGACTGCTGTATATCACAGGCAAGCTCCTAGAGTGATTACAAAAGCAGAACAAAATCTGCAAAACCAGAGAGCAATCCAGCCAGATACAATGCAACGAATGCATTTTCTCAGGATAAACAATAAATAGTCCTCAAGTAAGAAAATATGTGCACTAACTGTCACACATACTTTATCTTAAATTCACATGGTAATTAAGATGACGATATGTGTTCAATAATTGCCTTTATTCAGAGCAAAAATAGGACTTCTTTTTTCTCTATGACAATCCGGTAGTTTTACAACTTGGAGCCAGGCACCAAGTTAAACATACCTTAAGCTCTCCTCCCCGCAGGAGGAGAGATTTGGCAGGGTACCCATTTCCTTGGTGTTCATATTTCCAAGAAATGACTCCCAGGGCCTCAACTGGAGAGAAACTTATCTAGCTTTTAAAAAGGTCTACATGCACCTCCAAGGGGCAATTACATTTTCTAAAGGAAGTATTCTAAAAAGAAAACTGTGGGGGTGGGGAGAGGAGATTTCTATCCTCTTTCCACCAGGGAAATTTTAAAAGTTTATTTTAAGACTTGTATTTGCTCTTACAGTAGCATACTTTTTTTTCTGACAAAAAAAAATGAGATTTCACCAGAATTTAGAATAAAGCATATGTTCTACAAATTAGGTTGTTACTGACTTCATATTTCCTCACAGTTTGTTTACTTATTCCAAGCATTTTCCAATTCCACAAGGGCTTGTTAATAAATCTTAGGGGAACTGTTTGCCTGTGTCAATCAAAAGTCTTCAGCATATTTGTTATGAAACATACACACACTTTAAGAGAACTCCAGACTCCTAGCTCTTCCCTTTCCCTGAGATATTTTGGAAGTTAAGTTTAAAGGCCAGTTCAGACCAGTGATCTATTCATGTTTTATTTTTGGCATGAAATAACCCACCTTGAAAATGATGCATCTCTAGAAAATCTTGCAGTGGAAGAGATCCTAGTGGTGCAACACAACCAGGTTCTTCCAATATGAGAAAAAATTCGATTCCAATGTTAGTATAGTCCTCAGTATTAAAGCCCTTCCCTTACTAATGTTGAAGTGTAGAGTCATTCTTCCTTCCTTCCTTCCTTCAACACCAGCATATCTACCACGTGCCAGGAAATAGCCTATGGCTTTGTGGAAGGTTCTAGAAAGTGGTCAGGGATCTTCCTGTCCAGTTTGCTGAGCCATGACCAGACCCTGAAGGAGTCCTCCTGCACCTCAGATGGGCAGAAATTTGCCGGGCGGCACACCTGGATAGAGCATTCCAAGCACACGAGAGACACAAGGACTTGAAAAGGGATATTTAGAAATAATTATTTTTTGGTGGTAATGTGTTAATTTAAGAATGTCTCAAGAGAACAAGTTGAATGTGAGTTTGGGGTATTTCTTTAAGAGTTGACGGAGCAGAGTTTTGGCTGAACATCCTGTACTCATCTGAAGAGGCCAACGGAGGCGGACTTGGAGTAGAGGCGGAATGAGACGTGTGTTTGTAACACAGTATTTCCCCCGTGAGAACCTGGAGCATGACCGGAAGTGGCCGGAAGGCTCTAGGTGAGACCCAGGCCACACAGGGTGGAGGCGGAATGGCAGGAGTTGAGCTACTAGTAGAAGGGATGGAGAAGAACTGAACGGACCCCAGTTCTCGCCTCAAAGTTGAGAAATGGAAGGGCGTCCTTTGGGGGTTTTGTCTCACAGCTGTGAACTTGGAGTGAGCAAGCAAAAACTTAGCCAATTTTTGATAAAATTTGCACTGTTGAAAAATGGGATTTCTTTGATATTTCTTTAAATAAAAAAAAAACCAACAACTTGGGAATATTTTATGACTAGCCTTATTTCTAGGGTGCCTCTGGCTGCCGTGAGGGCCTAGAAGTCTCTTTAATTAATCAGTGTCTAAGCTGGCACAGAAGCTGAGGGTTATAGCAGCTGGTTTCCCTCCTCCTTTGGCTGCCGCCTTGTGGTGTCACTTCTGTCCACAGTCCTGACCGTGCTCAATTTATATTCCCCTAAATGCAGAATTTGGAGAGGTTAGACCTATCTTCTGGAACTCTTACTTAACATCCCTTAATTTGGAGCTCATGGCCTAGTTTTCAATTTTAAATTCTCCTAAATGCGATTCTCATGAGGAAAATTTTCTTTGACATCTCAGAAAAGCTTTGTTCACATCTACTTTGCGTGAATGAATTGACCAGTAGTGTATATACCAGAGTGGGCTTCCCAGGTGGCTTAGTGGTAAAGAACCCACCTGCCAATGCAGGAGACATAAGATACATGCATTCAATCCCTGGGTCAGGAAGATCCCCTGGAGGAGGGCATGGCAACCCAATCCAGTATTCTTGCCTGGAGAATCCCATGGAGAGAGGAGCCTGGTGGGCTACAGTCCATGGGGTCACAGAGAGTCAGACATAACTGAAGTGACTCAGCACACACACACAAATACCAGAATATTATCCCTTTTTAAATTAAGATAATCTTTTTCATGTTAAAAAGTAGTCTTAGATTATTCTCATCTGTGAAGTGAGAATGCAATTTTGAAACTGTTCCAGAAAATTGGACAAAATGACAGGATGTGATTTCTCCTCGCTGGTGAGATAATGCCTGGCAGGCATTCAGGATGGTCATCCTGATGCTCAGCCCCAGGTGCCCTGTTTGAATGCTCCAGTGTACTTATTCACACTAATTAGGAGATAGTCATTTTGTCCCAGGTAAACATTCAGGGTGAAACTATATATGTGTCTGTATAGTTCAGTTTACTGAAGCTCAGTGGTAGACAATGCCCTGATGGAAAGTGTTCCTCCAGGAACCTGTGGGTCAGAGCAGGAACGTAATTCTCCTGCCCCTGATATGGATGCTAGAAGATGCCGTGGAGCTTTGGTTAACTTTCTTCTGCTAATTTTAACAGTTCTCTACATATTTCATCCTAGGGTGAGGAGACAGAATCTCGTAAGATGGGTTAACCTGCCCCAGATTTTGCAACTGGTAAAAATGAATATTTGGGGGAACAAGGATTGGAACAGAAGTTTGCTTTGGAAGAAGTCTTTTCTCTACATCCGTTTGCATCCAAAATTAAACCATCCATCAACCATCCCCTGGAAGCAACATTGCAAAACAAGAAACAGCTACTTTGACTCAGAGCCGTGGAAGAGAAGTCTTGCCAGAAAGGAATCAGCTTTGATAAGGGTCTAATACTCCATGCTCTGCTAGTCTCTGACATTTACCATCAGATTTAATGATAAAATAATCCCCCTTGAATCAAACACTATTATCTTCATTTCTACAGATGAGGAAAACAAACTATAACAACAACCCCCCAATATTCAACTATATCTCAAATGACTAAAGTTGGGACCAACTGTGTTGAATGCTCAGCTTTAAAGTCCCCTTCACACTTGGGAAGTAGTTCACAGTTTGAGATCCAGTCTATATAAGTCAGTGGGTTTCCCAGAGAGCACTAGGGGTGAAGAAACTGCCTGCCTATGCAGGATACATAAGGGATGTGGGTTTGATCCCTGAGTTGGGAAGATCTGGAGGAGGGCATGGCAGCCCACTCCAGTATCCTTGCCTGGAGAATCCCATGGACAGAGGGGGACTATAAGGTTGCAAAGAGCTGGATATGACTGAAGCGACTCAGCACACATACACACATATGAGTTGATGTTATTGTCTCTACCTTCTAATTGAGGAGATGTAGGTCTCAGCCATGTTTATAGAGTTTGAATGTGCAAAGTAGGGCTTCCAAACCCATATCTACAGCTTTTCTCCAGGGATTGGTCTTGACCTTGAAAGTCTACGTGGAATATTGCTGTCTCTGTACTTTTAATTAGGATTTTCTCTTTGCTCAAAACCCCTTCCCTCCAAGTTAGCAAACTTAATCTTCAAGATTCTGTATATTTCATAACTGAACCCAAACTTTTTTAGGAATCTACAAATGGACCCAGGAATTATGCTATATGCTGGAGAAACTCCAGCAGGAAATTCACTTTCTGTGATTAATATAATAGAGAATTGCCTTCAATCTTGGTCACATCTCATTCCTAAGAAGTTTCTTCATAAGCCTCCAGTCAGTCAGTCAGTTCAGTCGCTCAATCGTGTCCAACTCTTTGTGACTGCATGAACTGCAGCACGCCAGGCCTCCCTATCCATCACCAACTCCTGGAGTTCACTCAAGCTCATGTCCATCGAGTCGGTGATGCCATCCAGCCATCTCATCCTCTGTTGTCCCCTTCTCCTCCTGTCCCAAATCCCTCTCAGCATCAGAGTCTTTTCCAATGAGTCAACTCTTTGCATGAAGTGGCCAAAATACTGGAGTTTCAGCTTTAGCGTCATTCCTTCCAAAGAACACCCAGGACTGATCTCCTTTAGAATGGACTGGTTGCCCCATAAGCCTCCAGGAAGTAGTAAAGTCTACCTGTCCCTTGCATTCCTGTTTCCTCATGGCCCTGATATGACCTTTATCAAAGGCATCTTTTGACTATACCTATTTATGATCTGTGATGTCTGCTAAAATTTGAGTCTGGAAGGACAAAAGAATGCTATTCTTTCTCTATCTTCTGTGGTCCCTTACACAGAACTCAATGAATAGTAGCTTAATTTGAGAAATAGGGTAAAAACACCCACAGATCCAGAGTGGAGAGGAAGGAGTGGCCTTGTTAACCAGAGAGAATCATCCAGAATTGCATAATGACTCAACAGAGCCAGTTGGCATTTGGGAAAGCGTGTGTTAAACTGTTGGCCCAGTAACGCTTTCCTTGTTCATCTCTCTCATCACCTTTCTGGGCAAAATTTTCATAAAACAGCTTGGAAGCTCAGATGCTCTCAGGCTGTCATCCTGTCGCTATGATAATTACTGTGCTAATCACCAACACCTTGCAGATTAGTGGAGATTAATGGTGGGCTGGAGGAGTGAGGAGGCAGGCTGGCTCAAAGGCTGCATTTACAGGGCCCCCAGAGGACTATTGCATGCAGGCTGGTGGAGGAGAAACAAACAAATCTTCTGGTGAGTTGCTCAGGAAGGCTTTGGTGAGCCCTGTCTCCTGGGAGTTAGTTTCTGGAGGGGTGATAGGCCCAAACCTCAGTCCTGCAGGGGGCAGGGGGTCCTCAACAATGTAAACTTGCCGCACACTTTACTCAAAAAAGGGAAATCAAGTGAGAAAGAAGGTTTCAACTCCAAATTGGCTTGGGGTTCCCAGGAATAAGTAAAATGATTGTGATTTTATTACCCCAGGACTCTTCAGAACCCTCAACATGTCAGTGTGAGTCTGGAGTCTTCAACTTTAAATGCAGGAATTTATTGGTGCCCAGACATTTTTGATGCCAGAATTCTTGTCATCTCCCCTACCCCAGTCCCATAAACCACCATTTCACAGGATGGGTGTTCTTCTTTAGAGTACGCTGGAAAATCCTGACCTAGCAGTAGATTTTGAAGGAAGAAAATTATCTTTCATTGAGGATTAATCTGGTACCAACTACAGGTGTTAGGTGATTTATATACTTTTCTTCATTAAACCCAGAGCTTCCCTGATGGCCCAGTAGGTAAAGAATCTGCCTGCAATGCAGGAGACACAGGTGATGCTGGTTCAATCCATGGTCGGGAAGATCCCTTGGAGGAGCACGTGGCAACCCACTCCAGCATTTTTGCCTGAAAAATCCCATAGAAAGAGGAACCTGGCAGGCTACCGTACAAAGGGTCACAGAGTCAGACACAACTGAGCATGCATGCATGCCTCATTGAACCCACCCAAATCAGTGATACAGAGAATACTGCTTGTCTTATACAGATGTGAGCGTGAAAGCCCAAAGAGCTTATGTGGCAAAGTCATGTTCAATGGGGCTGTGACGTGGGTCCAGATCTGCTGCTGATACCCCTGGTGGGATAGAGATGCTTCAGCTGCTTGTCAGGGAGAAGAGGTTTCTATTTGGCTGAGGAACAACGCAGAGGCTCTAACAAGACTAAGGTTCTGTTAGCCTGGGGAGAAGGAGGGCTATAAACAGAAGCCCTTTATAAAACCTTAGGGAGTTCCCTAGGGGTCCAGTGGTTAAGAATCCTCCTGAAAATGCAGGAGACACCAGTGTGACCCCTGGTCAGGGAACTAAGATCCCACATGCCACAGAGCAAATACTGAGCCCGGGTGTCACGACCAGAGACTCCGTGTCCCCCAACAAAAGATCTCACGTGATGCAACACAGACCCCGTGTATTACAACTAAGACCTGACACAGCCAAATAAATAAATAAGTAAATAAATAATAATTGAGTAAAAACCCTAGTGCTCAAGGAAGGGCCACACAGAAGCTTCAGTTGCCTGGTTAGATTCAAGAGACAAAGCAAAAGAGAAATGACTTTCTCGAAGCCTAGATTCATGAGGGATAGCTATTCATGCCAAACTGTCTGGGTGGCGTCATCAGTCTCCTGACCTAACATACTTGCCATACCAAGAGGTCCCTCCCCTCCTAGGCTGGTCCCATTGGGTTGAGAGGGTGGCATCTATGGGCTGATATTCCATTGGATGAGGCCTTTGGAGTTAGTTTAAACTCTGGACTGGGGCTTGCTAAAATGTCCCTGCTCTTTGCTGCATGGCTATCTGCTAATTCCGGTGGGAAACAATGAAGTTGAAAGTAGGGATGATGGTGGTTATGGTGATGGTAATATCTCCCCACAACTAAAGCTTTCAGGAGGAAGTGTCAGATCAACTATAAAGGGCATCATACACGTAGTCTTAAAAGCAACAAGGGCAAGGACACAGAGTAGTTTGGTTTTTCTAAAGATAGAGTAGGGATATTTTACATTATCTTTTCCACTAATTGTAACCAAAAATCCTGGTTGGAAACCATAAGACAATGATCTGAAAGCAGTATGTTTCTTGTGATTGTGTGTGTGTGTGTGCATGTGTGTGTGTGCGTGTGTGTGTGTGTGTGGTGGGTATGGGTGTGTATACATGATGTTTGTGTATTTTTCATCTCAAATCACTTGGCTTATACTTGGGACAGCTTAAACGCCTGACTGTTCAATACTCACCAACAGAAAAGTTTCCAGATAAACCTGTTTTGTTTCGAGGACCAGGTTCCCTAATGACTGGAGAGAGAAGGAAAGCCTCTGTTTTGTTTCTTTGCTTATTGTGTTCTGTTTTAATGTTTTCCCAACCTAGCCCCTACGTAAATCTCAGTCCTCAAAATACCTTTCTATGGAGTGAACCTCAGCATCTGTTGCTAAGACACCTAAAGCTCTGGGAGGAAAATCCTTCTTCCTGATCACATCAACTGGGAACAGCATCCTCTGTTGTCTAATCAGTGAAGGAGGATCTGTGCTACATTTTACATCTTTCTAACCTCCTGCCAGAGGTAGACTCAGGTTCAGGAATTGTGTTATAAGAGGAGGGTGTTGTTGTTGTTGCTGCTGTGGTTTAGTCACTAAGTCATCACTCTTTTGTGATTCCATGGGCTGTAACTCAACAGCCTCCTCTGTCCATGGAATTCTCCAGGCAAGAATATTGGAGTGGGTGGTCATTTCCTTCTCAAGGGGACCTTCCTGACCCGGGGATTGAGCCCGCATCTCCACATCTCCTGCATTGGCAGGTGGATTCTTTACCATTGAGCCACCAGGGACGCCAAGATGAGAGTGAGGGGGTGAACAAATCCATAGTTTATAGTGAGGAGACAAGAAAAAAGAAGCTATTGAATACTGGAGAACTGAGGAAATCATAGATGGGAGGGAGCTCAAAGAAAGATTTCTTGAAACTTGTATGAAATTCTGGGCTACAGAGGCATGTTGCTATTGTTCAGTCACTCAGTTGTGTCTGACTCTCTGCGACCGCATGGACTGCAACATGCCACACTTCCCTTTCCTTCACCATCTCCTGCAGCTTGCCCATACTCATGTCCCTAGAATCAGTGATGCCATCCAACTATCTCGTCCACTGTTGACCCTTCTCCTCCTGCCTTCAATCTTTCCAAGCATCAGGGTCTTTTCCAATGAGTTGGCTCTTTGTATCAGGTAGCCAAGGTATTTGGAGAAGGAAATGGCAACCCACCCCAGTATTCTTGCCTGGAGAATCCCAGGGATGGGGGAGCCTGGTGGGCTGCCGTCTATGGGGTCGCACAGAGTCGGACACGACTGAAGCGACTTAGCAGCAGCAGCAGTAGCAGCCAAGGTATTGGAGCTTCAGCTTCAACATCAGTCCTTCCAATGAATACTCAGGGTTGATTTCCTTTAGGATTGACTGGTTTGATCTTCTTGTAGTTCAAGGGAGTCTCAAGGGTCTTCTCCAACACCACAGTTTGAAAGCATCAGTTCATTGGTGCTCAGCCTTCTTTATGGTCCAACTCTCACATCCATACAAAGTGAAAGTGAAAGTCACTCAGTCGTGTCTGACTCTTTGCAACCCCCTTTACTATACAGTCCATGGAATTCTCCAGGCCAGAATACTGGAGTGGGTAGCCTTTCCTTCTCCAGGGGATCTTCCCAACCCGGTGGTCAAAGCCAGGTCTCCCACAATGCAGGTGGATTCTTGACCAGCTGAGCCACATATGACTATTGGAAAAACCATAGCTTTGACTATACAGACCTTTGTCAACAAAGTGATGTCTCTGCTTTTTTATATGCTGTCTAGGTTTGTCATAGCTTTTCTTCCAAGGAGCAAGCATCTTTTAATTTCATGGCTGCAGTCACCATCCACAGTGATTTTGGAGCCCAAGAAAATAAAAATCTGTCACTGTTTTCATTGTTACCCTGTTTGCCATGAAGCGATGCATGGAAATGACCTAAAACAGTAAACTAAGTTAAACTGAGAAATAAACTGTGATATCAACCAGCAGCTGGGAAGCTGACTGGATTTTGGAGGGAGCTCATATAGAGAAGATTTGAATATCTCTGCTTAGGTTTTAAACACTGAACTCACATTGTAACTGTAGAAGGTGAGTCAGACTTGCAGCTGGATTCTAACTGAAATCAAAGATAAAATAAAAGTAAAGGGAGAGGGAAAAAAGATGTAACATGGAAACAGTGATCAACAGGAAGCTGTATTAGGTATATTAATTAGATAAAGTGGATTCAGAAGAACAAAAAGCATCAGTGATAACAAGGGATGTTAATCATGGTAAGAGAGTCAGTGCACTAAGAAGAAACCAATCCTGCATAAATGTGCACCTCATGACAGAGATTATAACAGTATATGAGACATACAGCAAAAACTGGTAGAGCTGAAAGAAGAAATGGTAAAAATCTGGTTAAGTTATAGAACAGTCTGACATGAAATCAGCAAGGATATAGAAGACCTAAACAACAACATGAACCAACTAAACCAAGCGGAAAGGTGTAGCACACTCTACCCAGAAACAGCAGGAGACATACTGTTTCAAGTTCATATGAATATTTATTTAAACATATCCTCAGTTAAAAAAATTTTTTTAAATAATTGAAATAAAGCAACTGTAATAATAAAGTATTAAAAAATAAAATAATTGAACTATGAAAATATATATTCTTTGACATAATGAAAATTAACTAGATATCAGTAACAATGACAACTAGAAAATTTTCCAAATATTTGGATGCTAAATAATAAATTAATAGATCATGGGTCAAATGCTTTGTTAATTTATTGTTTAACAATGGTAAGAGAGTCAGTGTTTGGAGATTAGAAAACATTTCAAAAGTGAATCAAAATGAAAATAAAACATTAACATTTGGGAGATAAAACTAAAGCAAAGTTTAGAGGGAAATTTGTACTATTAAACCCTTAAATTAAAAGAGGTCTCAGATTCATAATCTTACTTCCCACCTTGATAAACTTGAAAAATAGAGAACAAAATAAAGTAAATAAATTAATAAATTAAATATTAGAATACAAATCAATGAAGTTAAAAAAAAAACCAGAAAATTAATAAAACAAAAGCTCTGTATTTTAAAAAATTAATAAAATTGATAAACTTCTAATAATAATAGAGTAAAATTCTATTTGGTAGAATTACCAATTCCTAAAGTTAAAAAGGAAATATCATCATAGAACTCATAGCTATCAAAAGGTTAATAAGTGAATAGTGCAAATAACTTTACACAAAATTTGACAACTTATATTAAAAGGACCAAATACTCATAAGTGCCATGAAGTTCACTCAAGACGAAACAGATAACTAAAATACTAAAATATTTATCAAGAAAATTAAATTTGTATTTAAAAATCTTCCAAAAGAGATTAATCCAGGACAAACTGTTTTTACCAGTAAATGCTGCTGCTGCTGCTAAGTCGCTTCAGTCGTGTCCGACTCTGTGCGAACCCAGAGACGACAGCCCACCAGGCTCCCCTGTCCCTGGGATTCTCCAGGCAAGAACAGTGGAGTGGGTTGCCATTTCCTTCTCCAATGCATGAAAGTGAAAAGTGAAAGTGAAGTTGCTCAGTCATGCCTGACTCTTAGCGACCCCATGGACTGCAGCCCACCAGGCTCCTCCGTCCATGGGATTCTCCAGGCAAGAGTACTGGAGTGGGGTGCCATTGCCTTATCAGACCAGTAAATGCTACCCAACATAAATGGAAAAAATATTAGAAATTCTACATAATCTCTTCCAAAAAAAACAGGAGCAACTTGCAACTCATTTTGTGAGCTAATATTGTCTTGACTGCAAAGTCACAGAAAAACATTGCATAGGAAGAAAGCTATAGACAAATTTTTAAAAATAAATTTAGACACAAAAATTCTCAACAATATATTAATGAATCAAATAGTTAATACATAAAGAGAAGAAATTCCAGCACCACCAGCTGGAATTTATACTGAGGAGTGGAAAGTTGATTCAACATTTGAAAAGTTAATCAAATGTTTCATATGGGAAAATGCATGATACTTTTGATAGAAGAAAAAATTTGCAGGCAAAATTACCATTTATTCATAATAAAAATTCTCAGAAACCTTGAATTCCCCTTATCTTGATGAGATATCTACCAAAACAAACATGCAAAATACAAAGCAAAAATTTAATTCAGTGGTGAAAGAGTTAATGCTTTCCCTCTTATGGTGGGAGCAAAGCAAAATATCTATTCTCATCTCTGTTCCTTAATAGGGTAGAGGAAGTCCAAGCTGGTTTAACACATTGAAGAAATAAATACATGACATAAAGACTCGAAGGGAAGAAATGAAACACCCTCTATTTACAAAGGCCATAGTTGTCTACATAGAAAATCCCAAGAAATATTTATAAGCAAAATAAAAATCTTGACCTATATTTCAAGCTTTTAAAATCAGTAAATCAATACAGGTCCTAAGATGGCAGAGGAATAGGATGGGGAGACCACTTTCTCCCCCATAAATTCATTGAAAGAACATTTGAACGCTGAGCAAACTCCACAAAACAACTTCTGAACGCTGGCAGAGGACATCAGGCACCCAGAAAAGCAGCCCATTGTCTTCAAAAGGTGATAGGACAAAATATAAAAGATAAAAAGAGAGACAAAAGAGTTAGGGACAGAGACCTGTCCCTGGAAGGGAGTCTTAATAGAAGAAAAGTTTCCAAACAACAGGAAACCCTCTCACTGGCTGGTCTGGGGGAAGTTTTGAATTTCAGAGGGCAACATAACCGGGAGGAAAAATAAATAAATAAATAAAACCCACAGATTATGTGCCTAAAGGCAACTCCTAGCAGAGAAGTACCCCAGAAGCTTGCATCCGCCACCAGCAAGCAGGGGCTGAACAGGGAGGCACGGGCTGCATCGCTTAGTTAAGGACTGGGCCTGAATGCCTGGAGGGCAATCTGAGGGAGCTAACATGGGGTAGCAACCTAAACTGTGGGATAGCCAGAGAGAGAGAGAGGAAAAACAAAAACGAAAGAGAGAGAGAGAGAGATTTTTACTATTATCATTTTTATTTTTTTTCCTTTTTTAAAACTCTTCTATTACTCCTTTAATTTTCATTTTTATAACCTACTATTACCTTGCAAAAAAAAAAAAAAAGGACCCTATTTTTAAAGCAAACTTCATATATATTTCTTATAGATTTTGTGATTTTGTTTGTTTTATATTGTATTTTTGAGAGTTTAAACTCTATATTTTTAATCTTTGCTTTTTGATATTTGTTATCAAAGTTGTACATTTAAGAATCAATCTTCAGTACCCATTTTTACTTAGAAGTGTGATTACTGGCTTTATTACTCTCTCCCCATTTTGACTCTCTTTTTTCTCCCTCAGGTCACCTCTATCTCCTCCCTCCCCCTTCTCTTCTCAACCCAACTCTGTGAATCTCTGTGTGTTCCTGACGGTGGAGAACACTTAGGGAACAGAGTACTGCCTAGATCTATCTCTCTCCTTTTGAGTCCCCCTTTTCTCCTCCTGCTCACCTCTATCTCCTTCCTCCCTCTTCTCTTCTCTATGTAACTCCATGAACCTCTCTGAGGGGTCCAGACTCTGGAGAGCACATAGGGAATTGACTACTGGCTAGACTGCTCTCTCCCCTTTTGATTCCCCCTCTTCTCTTCCTGGTCACCTCTATCTCCCTCCTCCCTCTTTTCCATGTAACTCTGTGAACCTCTCTGGGTGTCCCTCACTGTGGAGAATCTTTTCACCATTAACCTAGCAGTTTTACCATTGGTGCTGTATGGATGAAGAAGTCACGAGGCTACTGTAAGAACAAGACTGAAAATCAGAGGCAGGAGGCTTAAGCCCCAAACCTGAGAACACCAGAGAACTCCTGATTTTGGAGAACATTAATTGATAAGAGATCATCCAAAAGCCTCCATACCTACACTGAAACCAAACACCACCCAGGAGCCAATAAGTTCCAGAGCAAGACATACCACACAAATTCTCCAGCAATGAAGGAACTTAGTGTTGAGCTTTAATATACAGGCTACCCAAAGTCACACCAAACTCATTGACATCTCAAAACTCACTACTGGACATTTCATTGCACTCCAGAGAGAAGAAATCCAGCTCCACCCAGAACACAGACACAAGCTTCCCTGACCAGGAAACCTTGACAAGCCACTCATCCAACCCCACCGGCAGGAAGGAACCTCCACAATAAAGAGGAACCACAAACTTCATGAATACAGAAAGGCCACCTCAAACACAGCAATCTAAACAAGATGAATAGGCAGAGAAATATTCAGCAGGTAAAGGAACATAATAAATGCCCACCAAACCAAACAAAGGAGGAGGAGATAGGGAGTTTACCTGAAAAAGAATTCAGAATGATGATACAAAAATGGTCCAAAATCTTGAAAACAAAATGGAATTACAGATAAAATAGCCTGGAGACAAGGACTGAGAAGATGCAAGAAATGTTTAGCAAGGACCTGGAAGAAATAAAAAACAGTCAATCAATAATGAATAATGCAATTAATGAGATCAAAAACACTCTGGAGGGAACCAACAGCAGAATAATGGAGGAAGAAGATAGGATAAGTGAGGTAGAAGATAGAATGGTAGAAATAAATGAAGCAGAGAGGAAAAAAGAAAAAAGAATTAAAAGAAATGAGGACAACCTCAGGGATGTATGGGACAATGTGAAATGCCCCAACATTCAAATCATAGAAGTCCCAGAAGAAGACAAAAAGAAAGGCCATGAGAAAATACTTGAGAAGATAATAGTTGAAAACTTCCCTAAAATGGGGAAGGAAATAGTCATCCAAGTCCAAGAAACCCAGAGAGTCCCAAACAGGATAAACCCAAGGTGAAACACCCCAAGACACATATTAATCAAATTAATAAAGATCAAACACAAAGAACAAATATTAAAAGCAGCAAGGGAAAATCAACAAAGAATACACAGGGGATTCCCATAAGGATAACAGCTGATCTTTCAATAGAAACTCTTCAGGCCAGAAGGGAATGGTAGGACATACTAAAAGTGATGAAAGAGAAAAACCTACAACCCAGATTACTGTACCCAGCAAGGATCTCATTCAGATATGAAGGAGAATTCAAAAGCTTTATAGACAAGCAAAAGCTGAGAGAATTCGGTATCACCAAACCAGCTCTTCAACAAACGCTAAAGGATCTTCTCTAGACAGGAAACACAAAAAAGGTGTATAAACTCAAACCCAAAACAACAAAGTAAATGACAATGGGACCGTACTTACCAATAATTACCTTAAACGTAAATGGGTTGAATGTCCCAACCAAAAGACAAAGACTGGCTGAATGGATACAAAAACAAGATCCCTGTATATGCAGTCTAAAAGGAACCCACCTCAAAACAAGAGACACGTACAGACTGAAAGTGAATGGCTGAAAAAGATATTTCATGCAAATGAAGACCAAAAAAAAAAAAAAGCAGAAGTAGCAATACTCATATCAGATAAAATAGACTTTAAAGGCTGTGAAAAGAGACAAAGAAGGACACTACATAATGATCAAAGGATCAATCCAAGAAGAAGCTATAACAATTATAAACATATATGCACCCAACATAGGAGCACCGCAATATGTAAGGCAAATGCTAACAAGTATGAAAGGGGAAATTAACAATAACACAATAATAGTGGGAGACATTAATATCCCAATCACACCTATGGGTAGATCAACTAAATGGAAAATTAACAAGGAAACACAAACTTTAAATGACACAATGGACCAGCTAGACCTAATTAATGTCTATAGGACATTTCACCCCAAAACAATGAATTTAATCTTTTTCTCAAGTGCATAAGGAAATTTCTCTAGGATAGACCACATCCTGGGCCATAAATCTAGCCTTGGTAAAATTAAAAAAAAAACTGAAATACTTCTAATCATCTTTTCTGACCACAATGCAGTAAGATTAGATCTCAATTACAGGAGAAAAACTATTATTCCAACATATGGAGGCTAAACAACACGCTTCTGAATAACCAACAAATCATAGAATAAATCAAAAAAGAAATCAAAATACGCAAAAAATGAATGAAAATGCAAACACAACAACCCCAAACCTATGGGACACTGTAAAATCAGTGCTAAGGGGACAGTTCATAGCAATACAGGCTTACCTCAAGAAACAAGGAAAAAGTCAAATAAATAACCCAATTCTACACCTAAAGCAACTAGAAAAGGAAGAAATGAAAAACCCCAAGGTTAGTAGAAGGAAAGAAATCTTAAAAATTAGGGCAGATTTCTTATATGATATTACATGTTTCAATGCCATTCTCCCAAATCATCCCACCTTCTCCCTCTCCCACAGAGTCCAAAAGACTGTTCTATACATCTGGGTCTCTTTTGCTGTCTCGCATACAGGGTTATTGTTACCATCTTTCTAAATTCCTTATATATGCGTTAGTATACTGTGTTGATGTTTTTCTTTCTGGCTTACTTCACTCAGTATAATAGGCTCCAGTTTCATCCATCTCATTAGAACTGATTCAAATGTATTCTTTCTAATGGCTGAGTAATACTCCATTGTGTATATGTACCACAGCTTTCTTATCCATTCATCTGCTGATGGACATCTAGGTTGCTTCCATGTCCTGGCTATTATAAACAGTGCTGCGATGAACATTTGGGTACACGTGTCTCTTTTGATTCTGGTTTCCTCCGTGTGTATGTCCAGCAGTGCCCAGAGGGATGATATGGGGAGGGAGGTGGGAGGGAGGTTCAGGATGGGGGGGAGCACATGTCCACCTGTGGCAAATTTATGTTGATGTATGGCAAAACCAATACAATATTATAAAGTAATTAACCTCCAATTAAAATAAATAAATTTAAATTAAAAAATTAGGGCAGAAATAAATGCAAAAGAAACAAAAGAGACCATAGCAAAAATCAACAAAGACAAAAGCTGGTTCTTTGAAAGGATAAATAAAATTGACAAACCATTAGCCAGACTCATCAAGAAACAAAGGGAGAAAAATCAAATCAACAAAATTAGAAATGAAAATGGAGAGATCACAACAGACAACACAGAAATACAAAGGATGATAAGAGACTACTATCAGCAACTACAAGCAAATAAAATGGACAACTTGGAAGAAATGGACAAATTCTTAGAAAAGTACAACTTTCCAAAACTGAACCAAGAAGAAATAGAAAATCTTAACAGACCCATCACAAGCATGGAAATTGAAACTGTAATCATAAATCTTCCAGCAAACAAAAGCCCAGGACCAGAATTTTAGTAGAATTCTACCAAAACTTTAGAGAAGAACTAACACCTATCCTACTCAAACTCTTCCAGAAGACTGCAGAGGAAGGTAAATTTCCAAACTCATTCTATGGGGCCACCATCACCCTAATACCAAAGATGTCACAAGAAAAGAAAACTACAAGCCAATATCACTGATGAACATAGATGCAAAAATCCTTAAGAAAATTCTAGCAAACAGAATGCAACAACATATTAAAAAGATCATACATCATGACCAAGTGGGCTTTATCCAGGGATGCAAGGATTCTACAATATCCACAAATCAATCAATGTAACACATCACATTAACAAATTGAAAAATAAAAAGCCATATGATTATCTCAATAGATCCAGAGAAGACCTTTGACAAAATTCAACATCCATTTATGATAAAAACCCTCCAGAATGCAGGACTAAAAGGAACATACCTCAAAATAATAAAAGCTATATATGACAAACCCACAGCAAACATTATCCTCAATGGTGAAAAATTGAAAGCATTTCCCCTAAAGTCAGGAAAAAGGAAACGGTGCCCACTCTCACCACTACTATTCAACATAGTTTTGGAAGTTTTGGCCACAGCAATCAGAGCAGAAAAAGAAATAAAAGAAATCCAGATTGGAAAAGAAGAAGTAAAACTCTCAGTGTTTGCAGATGACATGATCCTTTACATAGAAAACCCTAAAGACTCCATCAGAAAATTACTAGAGCTAGTCAATGAATATAGTAAAGTTGCAGGAAATAAAATTAACACACAGAAATACCTTGGATTCTTATACAGTAACAAAGAGAAACTAAGGAAACAATTCCATTCACCATTGCAATGAAAAGAATAAAATACTTAGGAATATATCTACCTAAAGAAACAAAATAACTATATATAGAAAACTGTAAAACACTGATGAAAGAAATCAAAGAGGACACTAATAGATGGAGAAATATACCATGTTCATGGATTGGAAGAATCCATATAGTGAAAATGAATATACTACCCAAAGCAATCTATAGATTCAATGCAATCCCTATCAAGCTACCAATGGTATTTTTCAGAGAACTAGAACAAATAAATTTACAATTTGTACGGAAATACAAAAAACCTCGAATATCCAAAACAATCCTGAGAAGGAAGAATGGATCAGGAGGAATCAACCTGCGTGACTTCAGGCTCTACTACAAAGCTACAGTCATCAAGACAGTATGGTACTGGCACAAAGACAGAAATATAGATCAATGGAACGAAATAGAAAGCCCAGAGATAAATCCACACACCTATGATCACCTTATCTTTGACAAATGAGGCAAGAATATACAACGGAAAAAAGACAATCTCTTTAACAAGTGGTGCTGGGAAAACTGGTCAACCACTTGTAAAAGAATGAAAGTAGAATACTTTCTAACACCATACACAAAAATAAAATGGATTAAAGATCTAAACGTAAGACCAGAAACTATAAAACTCCTAGAGTAGAACATAGGCAAAACACTCTCTGACATAAATCACAGCAGGATCCTCTATGACCTGCCTCCCAGAATATTGGAAATAAAAGCAAAAATAAACAAATGGGACCTAATTAAAATTAAAAGCTTTTGCACAACAAAAGAAATTATAAGCAAAGTGAAAAGACAGCCTTCTGAATGGGAGGAAATAATAGCAAATGAAGCAAATGGCAAAGAATTAATTTCAAAAATATACAAGCAACTCCTGCAGCTCAACTCCAGAAAAATAAACGACCCAATCAAAAAATGGGGCAAAGAACTAAACAGCCAGTTCTCCAATTAAGACATACAGATGGCTAACAAACACATGAAAAGATGCTCAACATCACTCATTATCAGAGAAATGCAAATCAAAACCACAATGAGGTACCATCTCACACTGGTCAGAATGGCTGCGATTCAAAAGTCTACAAGCAATACATGCTGGAGAGGGTGTGGAGAAAAGGGAACCCTCTTACACTGTTGGTGGGAATGCAAACTAGTACAGCCACTATGGAGAACAGTGTGGAGAGTCCTTAAAAAACTGGAAATAGAACTGCCATACGACCCAGCAATCCCACTGCTGGGCATACACACCGAGGAAACCAGAATTGAAAGAGACACGTGTACCCCAATGTTCATCGCAGCACTGTTTACAATAGCCAGGATATGGAAGCAACCTAGATGTCCATCAGCAGATGAATGGATAAGAAAGCTGTGGTACATATACACAATGGAGTATTACTCAGCCATTAGAAAGAATACATTTGAATCAGTTCTAATGAGGTGGATGAAACTGGAGCCTATTATACAGAGTGAAGTAAGCCAGAAAGAAAAACACCAATACAGTATACTAATGCATATTTATGGAATTTAGGAAGATGGTAACGATAACACTGTATGTGAGATGGCAAAAGAGGCACAGATGTATTAACAGTCTTTTGAACTCTGTGGGAGAAGGCAAAGGTGGGATGATCTGAAAGAATAGCACTGAAACATGTATATTATCATATGTGAAACAGACTGCCAGTCCAGTTTCGATGCATGAGACAGGTGCTCAGGGCTGGTGCACTGTGATGACCCAGAGGGATGGGAGGGGGAGGATTGTGGGAGGAGGGTTCAGGATGGGGAACACATGTACACCCATGGCTGATTCATGTCAATGTATGGCAAAAACCACTACAATATTGTAAAGTAACTAGCCTCCAATTAAAATAAATAAACTTAAAAAAATAAAAAATAAAATAAAATCAGTGAATCAAATTGTATCAGAGGATGGAATGTAAACTGTGAAGGTATAAATGTTGAACAGGAAACACAGCAGAAAACCTGTGATAGTTTGGATGTCATCAAAAATGAAAATGTTGATCTATGAAAAACACTGTTAAGAAAATAAAAAGGCAAGTTTCTGACTGAAAGGAGGGACAGTTCCTATACTCAACAAATTGTGTCTAGAATGTGCAAGGAACTCTCAAAAGCCAGTGATAATAGACAAACAATCTAGCTGAATAGGGTAAAAAATTGAAAAAGGCACTTCACCAAAGAAAATAATAATCACATAAAAGATATTTAGCATCATTGTTATTTGGGAAATGTAAAATAAAACAATAAATGCCACTTCTCATTTACTATAAAGAAAAATTTTTTTAAAATCTGTCATTGCCAAGTGTTGATGAGAGTATGCATCAACAGGAAATCTCATTCACTGCTTGAGACAATGCCAAATGATTAACCCACTTTTTACAACAGGTGTGCAGATGATTATAAAGTTAAACATACACTTACTATTGTACTTAGCAGTCCCACTATACTAGAAAATAGGAAATTATGTCCACACAAAATCACAAAAACATTTATAGCAGCATTATTTGTAACTGCCTCAAACTAGAAATAACTCAGTCATCAACAGATGAATGAATAAATAAAATACTACTCAAATATAAAAAGTAATGATCTACTGATGCCTGGAAAAGTGTGGTAAATCTCAGTTGTACTATTTTAAGTGAAATTAATCAAGCCCAAAGTTACAGAATGTGCAATTTCTTTTACATGAGATTTGGTAAATGCATAACTATATGTAGAGAAAGCAAATGTACTTGCCAAGAGGTAAAGGTGAGGGGCTGTTTGACTAGGAAGGGGCAGAGCAAAGGAAACCCTTGTGGTAATGAAACCATCCTGTATCCTGATGAGGTTGGTGGTTACACAACCAGGCACATGGAAGAGATGTCTGCTCACCCAAGTTCATTGCAGCATTATTCACAGTAACCAAAATACAGAAGCAACCCATGTCTACCAAGAGATTAATGGACAAAGAAAATGTAGTATATACATGTAATGTATACTATTCAGCCTTAAAAATGAAGAAAATCCTTCTGTTTGTGACAGTGTGGTTGAATTAAGAGGCTATTATACTTAGCGACATAAGCCAGTCGCAAAAGGGCAAATACTGCATGATTTCATTTGTACAATGTATCTAAAGTAGTGAAACTCATAGAAGCAGAAAATACAGTAGTAATTGCCAGGGGCTATGGAGTGTGGGTCAATGAAGATTAATTTCTAGCTCTGCTACGTTAGTAAGGTCTAGAGATCTGACATGTGACACAAACCTGTAGTTAACAATATGCTGTTGGGTACTTATCTCGTGTTATATGTTCTTACCACAAAACAAACAAACCAAAAATAAAGGTACACAGGGAAGTTTTGGGAAGTGTTGGATGTCTGTCATCTTCATGGTGATGCTGGTACCCCAGGCATTTGCATATGCTCAAACTCCTTAAATTATACACATTGCATATATGCAGTTTTTTATCAATTACCACTCAATAAAGCTATTAAATATGTAGAATTTTAAAGCACAAAAAGTGAAATTTACTCAGTATAAATTCAAAATAGGAGTATCTTGAATGCCATAACTTGAATGTAATTTAACTCTTTCTGTCCTATGGAGGATTTACAGTGTTTCAATTTTAGCTTATGATATAAGCTACAAAAATCATAGACTTTGAATTTCTAGAAGAAACAGGGAGGGATAAAGATTTTGGGATACACTAAAATTGGAGGTGTTTGGGGGAAAATTGAAAGCGACAATAAGCAAATTATGATTTTTAAGACGAAGGCAGAAGGAAAAATCTACAAGATTGGAGATTTGTAGCAGCAAGCAAATCCATGTGGATTTCTATAATATTTTCTATTTCACAACTACACACTTACATGCTCATTGATTCATTAGACACCCACCACAACCCTGTGATTCTCATTTCAAGTATATTTGGAAAGAGTTACCTAAAATCTCGATGAGGAAAATGTGACTTTTCAGATCCTTCTTTTCATTCACATCTCAGCATGTGAATGCGTCCTCAGTTGTGTCTGACTCTTTGGGTTCCCCATGTACTGTAGCTTGCCAGGCTCATCTGTCCATGGGATTCTCCAGGCAAGAATACTGGAGTGGCTTACCATTTAGTACTCCAGGGGATCCTCCTGACCCAGAGATTGAACCCACATCTCTTGCACCTTCTAAACTGGCAGGCAGATTCTTTACCACTGTGCCACCTGGGAATCCAGCTTGTGTCTCAGTGCTTCTCCTAAATGATGCATGAATATAAATTTGTTCTCAATCAAACTTGTGAAAGAGATGAAATTGGTATATTGTATTACCTGATAAAAATTAAGTTGCATCCTTTGTTGAGTAAAGGCTAATGAATTGCATTTATAGCCTATTTGCTGGTCAGTAGCCTTTACCATTCTTCCCAATTATATGGTAGCCTGGTATAATTATATTTTAAAATGATTTACTCATTTGTCCTACCCAAGCAGCAACGGTTCATTTTAAAATTGATACTTCAAGCATAAGCTTATGAACCACATTTCACAAAATAAATAATCATTTCAATGAACAGAGCCTAGTTTAATTAATTAAATTGAACCAAAAATGTTGTCAGTGATCTTTCTGTCACACAAATTTAGTAGCTGGGGTCATCAGGGCAAAATATTTGCATGCATTCACATTATATACATTAATAAAAAACAGTTTCACACACATTTGAGTAGTTTTTATCATTTTGTAGTAATTACTAAATCAAATGACACTGTGACAATGATATTTAATTAGTTATATTCATTGAAATACCATGAGTGATGAATAAATTCAGTAGTTATCAAGTACTTATTGATGATATAATAAATTTTAAAAATCATAGGGAAGTGAAATTGTGACCACTTTTGGAATTAGTCACTCAGTCATGTCCAACTCTTGCAATTCCATGGACTATCCCTGCTGGGCTCCTCTGTCTATGGGTTCTCCAGGCAAGAATACTGGAGTGGGTTGCCATTTCTTTCTCCAAGGGATCATCCCAGTCCAGGGTTCAAACTCGGGTCTCCTGCATTGCAGGCAGACTTTTTACTGACTGAGCCACCAGGGAAGCCCACTTTTGGAATAATGTGAGCTGAGTAACAATAGTTTAATTTTGAATAACCAGCCATAGTTTACTTGCCTCAGATCTGCTCCTTACTGTTGTAGTTGTTCAGTCGCGTCCAACTCTTTGTGAACCCATGGATTACAGCATACCAGGCTCCCCCCCCCACTTTACCATCTCCCGGAGCTTGCTCAAACTCATATCCATGAGTCAGTGATGCCATCCAACCATCTTGTCCTCTGTTGTCCTCTTCTCCTCCTGCCTTCGGTCTTTCCCAGCATCAGGGACTTTTCTAATGAGTCAGCTCTTCGCATTAGGTCGCCAAAGTATTGCTACTTATTAGCTGCTTGATATTGGCCAAGACACTAAATTTCTCCAAGTTTCAGTATCACTGTTTATAATACAGATATAGAACATTAGCTAACTAATAGGACTATTGTGGAAATTAAATAAAATATATTTAACACAGTGCCTGACAAAAATAAGCTCTGCTGTTGTTACTATTACTAGTAATATTATTATTAACATCACCTAGTCTACCTATTCTTTTATTAGGAAGAAAGATAAGATTTGTGCTTACAAGCAGAGGGAAACTGACATGGTGATCATTACCTGGATGTTACTACAATACAAGCATCATTTCATGAAATTGAGGTCAATGCAGAGCTTGGCATTTTACCAGAAATTTCCACAAGGCCTGAAGGAAAACTGGTGATTCAAACCATTGCCTTAACAAAGGGATCATATGTAGAGAGTAGCAAGGCATTAACACTATAGACAACCCCAAATTAGGTGTCAGGTTAAGTGCTGAAGGCTCTTGGTCAGAAGTCAAGCGGCCAAAAAGAGTAAGAGATACAGAGAAGTCTGGAAGTAAATCCATATAAACATTGTTCCATTTGAACAATCAATAGTTCAAGTAGCTGCATCATTCAGGGTTTAGTCAGGAGACAGAAAGCACGTGGTCACTTCAACAGGGAAATTTTAATGTAAAGAATTGGTAACTGTAATGTAAAGTAAAATTTACTTTAATGTAAACTTTATGTAAACTAATACTTTATGTATTTAGTACTTTGTGTAAACTAGTATAAACTTTAATGTAAAGAACTGGTAACATCGCTCTTTGGTAGTTGGTACAACGCAGTGCCAATGCCCTCCAGCTGCTTCTACAGCAGTCCTGCTGGGGCTTCCTGCCCAACCGGGGAGAAGGAGTAAGAGAGAACTCTGAAAAAAACCTGAAGGCTCAAAGAGCACCCTAGAGGAAGGAACAAGTGTAGAGGGGGTTCTCTCCTCAAGGTTGGATTTACACCTGGTTGGCAAGGGTGTGGCGGTGGCCCAGACTGGTGGACAAAGTGGCTGATTGCCTTAACTGGACCTGCCCATAGGCTGTAGGGGGAGACCAAGGAGCAGGAAAGAATCCCTAGGCCTAGTGAGTATAAAACCTTCTTTTGGGGGTGATGCAAGTCCCCAGTACAGAGCACATGGAGCTCACTGTGTGCTGATTCTAGGAGGCTGTGCTGAATATCTGGGCCATAAGCTATTGAGCCAGCATCATGCCAGCTGCCAGAAGAAATATTGAGAGGGACCAACTCCATCCAGCACAGCAAGGTAGTGAAGGATGGCTTTGGAGTTCACAGTAAGGAAAATCAAATTCTGACTCCATGTTAGATCTGTTTCTTTTACTTTAACCTTTGCTTCCCATTTCATCTGTTCCTAAAAGGATACTGCTTAAACAAAATGGCCAGCTTCAGGGAACCCCGTCCTTCTACCTGAATATTAAACCAAGGCGCCTTTGTTCAGGGAAATATCCAGACCCTGTCCATCTGTGAATGGTTGCAAGAAAAAAGAAATTAATGCATCCTATCCCCGCAGGCTGGCCATTCCATGAGATATTTTGCAAGACTTACGGCCTTTTTCTTTTATTTCCTCAATGCCTCTCCTTCTCTGTTCTATAAAAGAACCTGGCATCCAGACCCTAATAAGATGGTTATTTTGAGACATTAGTCTTGTCTTCTCAGTCTGCTGATTTTCTGAATAAAGTCATTATTCTCTGCCTCAACATCTCTTCTCCAATTTATTGGCCTCCAATTTATTGCTTGTCACATGGCAAGCAAAGGGAGCTTGGACTTGATAACATCAATACATTGAAAACTTCCCAGTAGCAATATCTGACATTATTAAAACTTACCTTGTACCAAGTACACAAGTTTATTTAGTCTTTATAATAGCCTTATGATTTAGAAACTACAGTGTGAAAAAAAGACCATGAAGAACACATACAGAGTCAAATGAATTTAGGTTTCTTAGCTTTTGCAGAAAAGAACATATTTCATTAAAACTGAGGGCATCGCCCAAGTGAGGGGTGCCATGGAAGGTTTCTCTAAAGCTTTGAGGCTGAGAGTGAGTCTCAAGACAGTCTCACTAGTTATGATCAGGATTCATAAATCAAGAAAATCACTAGAACAGTGAGTGAGTAGACTCATTTTTAGAGCTAATCCATGCTAACTTATTGTTAGATCTTTTTGACATGGTCTTATCTAAAACTTGGTGCCTGTAAATGAAATTTTGCTTCAAGGGTTTGAACCTAATCTGCATTCATGGTTGGCATGGTTAATTTGTTTGGAAAGCCATAGTACAGGTTTGCAAGCTGTGTTCTTGTTTTCAGCTTTCAGTTTGTCCCGTGAACCCACAACAGAGCTATTCTTAGTAACATTTGCACTGGAGTGGATACCCACCAGAATCTGACAATCTCAGAACATCAGAGCTGGAAGGATCTTGGAGATCGCTTGGTTTAAAGCTGGAAGTTGATGATCATTGTCTCTTGTACTATACCACCCAGTCTTTGCTGTCAAATTAGCAGAAAAATAAATTGTCTACTGGGGTAAACATTCTATGTCTTGTGAATCAAGTAAATGTGACAATTTACATTTAGAGGCGACATCAGCTACACGTGCAAAAATATCCCTTTCTCTTCACCAGCAAATTCTCTCTCTTGCTCTCTCTTTTTTTTAACAGTGCATAAAAAATCATCCTTGGAGTAGCTTTATGGTTCCCTAACAACAGGCCTTTACAGTTAAATATCTTGATTTAAGGTGACAGAATTTGATTTAATTCTACTACTATATCTTTCAACCCAGAGATTTAATTTAATCACCTATTGTAATTTTCTGTTTAATATCAATAAAATGTCTTCCCCATTGCCCTTACATTGAAAATGAGATCAGATTAATGCTGTAGGTCTTCCCAGATTTATAGCTGGAAGGGAAAGTGAAGATTGAAATGAATTTATTTAAATTTACACTGATTGAAACTGAATATCCTACAAGTCTTAACTAAAAACAGCTTCTTTGACAGGGAAATATGTACAGTGCATATTAGAGTTTTTATGAAAGTTTAATTCCCTTTTAGTGCTTTTTATGTCAGGGAAATATATTGAAGTAGAGAAAATTTATCATCTACTTGTGAACATTTAATGACTAAAAGAAATAAAGGTAGATTCAACTCATACTGTATGTATTCTGCATCATGATCAGCTCCATTGCTGATCAAGCAAGGACGATTGAAAATTACATTAACACAGAAAATTGCTCAGTAGGTCCACAGTGGACTGGAAAACCCCCAGCTCTACATCTATGGAAGTGTCAGGAGCAGATTTTATTAACACATCCAGTGTCAGAGTGAGTGTAACAGAGGTGAAATGGGGAAATCCAAGTGGCAAGGTAGACTCTCCCGGGTGTGGATGTCACAGAAGTTGCAGTATAAGTCACTTGTGCCTTTGTGGATACTTCTCGCATATTTGTAAAGTCATCAGAGCACGGTGCTCCTTGTGGGTCTAGAACACTGCACTTGAAACTGGGGTAAGAGGATGAGAGAAAGACACCCTCTGTGACTGAAAGCAGGTCGTCTGTGGACAGGAAGAAATTCACAGAGATCGCTTCATTTCAGTATCGTGAGAGGAAGCAGAGTGCGGCTGTCAGACCACGTGGCCCAGTTGGTGGAGGCGGAGTGTCCTGGAGTGGGAGTAGCAGTCACTACAGGGGGGCGGGCATCTGCATTCACAAGAACGTTTACCTCTCTGGACAGTTTCAACAGGTGATATTACTGGGCAACGAAGCACAAGCCAAAGATAGCAAGAGATTTGGAAAAGAGGGGGAAGCCAGGTTTTGGAGCAGCTGGAAATACTGGTTTGGGTTTACAAAGCTTAGACTCTTTGGACTGGTTTTCTTGTATCTGAGATCACTCAACAGAGTACTGATTTTAAGGAGAAAAATGGAAAACAGAACATTAATACATAGTCGAGACAAGGCATCATGGTGACCTAAATTTCAGGGTATGGTAAGAAATGACAGGAGATGGATTTAAGAAAGAATCCTCAATTTCTTGTGCAGAAAGAGAAGAAAAGGGAGTGGAAGACTAATTAAGTGAAGGATAAATCAGCAAGGAAAAGATGGGGAGAGTTACCAGCTCTCAACTTCCAAGTCTGTAATCCTCTCAACTCAGTAATCCTGTGGAAGTTACTCCTACACCACAACTGTATGTAGGAATTGAAGGAAAAAATGTTGGGGTTGCTTAGGATGAAAAATCCATTTGTGTTCATTGCACCTCTCTGTTTCTTTTCATCACTAAGTGTTCAAAATAAATGATAATTTTTCACTTATCAATATATATCTCTGATCAACACATCAATGCTGGGATGTTTTAGTAATAGTATGCACCTTAGTGTAAGAAATAATCTTTATAAAGTCATCATCATTGACACATCAGTTTTGTATATATTAGCCTTTTTCATCCTCCCCAAATAATGTCCTGAGTGAGGCGTACGGTCACCCCTGTTTTGCAGCACAGCCTGCTTGGGGTCCTAGTTCCTCAGAACTTATGTCTCTGAACTCCTTTCTTCAGGACGCACAGTTGGTATCTGGGAAAGCAGGAATCAATGCTCAAGTACAAGTTCCTCGTTTTCAGTGTCCTCACAAAGAACCAGGATTGTAAATCTGAGGGTGCTTGGTTTGGTTTTTCTAGCTCTGCATTACTTGTTAATAACCCTCAATTCCAGGATGCTGAACTACGTGCCTTTGCACTTGGTTTAAATAGCTGTCCCTCCAGTAATAGTGTGAGATGCTGAGTGTCTGAGCAGAGCCTAGGCAAGGAGTGCTCAGGTTGCCCAGGAAAGTGGGGAGACAGGCACTACAATTTCACTGAGTGTGTGTTAAGGGTTATTTGAAATTATGAATAATAAGTGGATTATGAATAATAAGTATATTACTTGTTTAGGGGAAAAGTCTATAATTCCATAAAACTGGCTGAGTTAATGGTCTAGAAACCTATTAAGCAGGGATTCGTTTTGCACCAAAATGTTGTTATTTCAACTAGCAATTCATGACATAATGACTGTTTTTAGATGCCTGCCCCCCTCCTCAAGCCCCCTTGGTACCAACATCCTTTTAGTTCAGCCTCAAAGAAAGCACTCATTTATGTTCACCATGTGTTGATAATTGATTGACTGATGAGATTGGAAGGAGAGCGAAACAGTGGCAAAATTGAATAGGATTAAATAACCCCTGATCGTCTGTTCGAACCTGGGAAATTCACTTTTGAGGTTTCTTTCCTAGGATACTTTATCAAGGACTTTGTTCACTTTTCCTTTATATTTATTCATTAAAACTTCAATAAAGAGATGTCAAATACTTATGTGCATTAAATAGCATCATTGGACTCATAAACAAAGCACAGGGAATAGTGGGTTAGCCATAACCAACTAGGGAAATGGGTCTCAGGGGGACTTGGCACGGAAGTAAGACCCAGGCAGGAATCTGGATGGCATCGTAGGGATGTGAACACAAAATGGCAGAGGGACCTCCATCTGCAGAATCACATGCTTCTGGAAAATGCAAAACTGGAAAGCAGGCTGCTCAAGTAGCCAGGTTGACCATTTGAAAGGTACCAATGGCACCCTCCCAGGACTGCTTCATCTCGTGTGCATCATCCCTCCCCCACAACTGCCCTTGCCCACCTTCACATCCTGTGTCCTGGGTGATGGCTCCTTTTTTGAGGCATCACCCACACTTTGACATAGTTCTTTGTCCCCTTTCTTTCTTGCAGTTCATTTTACATTGTGGATACACCAGCCGGAGAGTTGTGGGGAAGGACAGGAAGGTTCTGGTGTATTTCCTATTCTCTCTTTCTGTCTAATTGTCTTTTCAAAGAAAATTTTATTGGAGTATAGTTGCTTTACAATGTTGTATTAGTTTCTGCTGTATAGCAAAATGAATCAGCTATACCTATATGTTTATCCCCTCTTTTTTGGACTTCTTTCCCATTTAGGTCACCACAGAGCACTGAGTAGAGTTCCCTGTGCTATGCAGTAAGTTCTCATTTATCTATATTATACATAGAAGTGTATATATGTCAATCCCAGTCTCCAGTAGGTTTTGACAATGGCTCATCCCTCTGTCAATGCCCCCCAACCCCTTCCTGCTAGCCTCTCCAGCTGCCTCCTTTAAGAGCTATGCTCCTAGGAACATCACTCCCTCACCTGGCCCCTTGGGCTGGAGCATGAAGGTCACTAGTCCTTGGGGGCTTCTCTCTGGACCTGTCCCCATCACTGTAAGTAATCATTTCATTAGACTTTCTTTGGTTAATCCTTGGATAGACCATCTGTTTCCTTCAAGGATGCTGAGTCATAACTGTTTTCTAAGCTTAACACTGCAAAGATTTTCCTCTTAGGAAAGTAATTTTGTGCTTGAGCAATTCACTGAAACCTTATGATGGCCATACAAATTTCCTATGAATTATGATGTTTTTCAAAGTAGCTTTGCTAATGATGTGGTCAAATAAATCAATCTCTCATTCATCTGTAGGGTCAACAAACTTATAAGCTTATAGAGATTTTCTGAAGGTATATTAAGTGTGGAAAGCTCATACCAGCTAGCATTAGTCAGTGGATTTATAAATATGCAATGATGCAATAAATGACACAAGTGTTAGAAAACAAAATCTCCTGTTTTGAAATCCTTTTGTCAAAGTGTTAGAAGAATAGTACCAAAAATTAAATGACCTATATTCTCCCTTTGTGTTTTTATTATTTTAAATCTCTCATTATTGCTTATTGAAATTATTGCCATAATTAATTGACTGCCAGATGTTTGGGCCTGCAGTCCATTTTCCTTTTCCCAGCTAGAACTGCCCAATGATACTGCTTCCTAATCTAAGATTTCAGTAGCTGACTACTGATAGGTGAAAGTGAAAGTCACTAACCTGAGTGGTCAGGCACTCTGATCATCCTCCGCCCTGTTCCTCGGGAGTTCACAGACGCAACTCATAGGAACCATATCCCCCAACAGTACTGACTGTGCATCCTTCCCTGAAGGTATCATTTTTACTCTTCTTCATTTTTGAAGTCATCTTCTGCTTGTATCAGCCAGAGCGAACTCTACTTCAGGTCACGGTAGAAGTAGTTCTCTGAGAAGGCTCCCCTAACATTTTTATTCTTATTTCCTTGCATCTTCTCTGTGCTTCCGTTATAATTGACTCATACCTTCATGACATCCTATGTCATACTGCATATGCATATTGCCTTTATCTGCCCAATGATATAAACTACTTGAGAAGGGAAAGCAAGCATGTTCATCTTTATATTCCTGATGCCTTGCACAACGTCTGGCACAGAAAAAGTGCCAACAGGTCTGTTGACTGCAGAATTGTAGAGATGAGAATGGCCTTGTGATTCGGCTTGGATTGTGAAGAGAAGAATCCTTCTTGTGTTGACTACTCCATCCACCAAATGCCATAACCAAAGTCAACAATCACTGTCTTCATACCTGTAAAATTTACTTAAGCATTTGCATAGAAAATGCTCTTAGAATTTTATTATTTGATGGCAAATGATGGTTGACAGAACTTCAAACAAGGGCACTGAGTCAGTAATAGATAATATGAATGGATTCAGTCAAAGAAAGATTAATGTCATATTTCTTTCTGTCAAGAAGCTTTTATGTTTCTTCATGCCAGGATACTTTTCTCATTTATTCAATAATAAAGTAAAGCAATGGGGAAATTCATTTAGGTTGGTTTTTCTCTCGATTTTAAACAAAAAGGTAAATAAGCTCTTTCAATTTTTTCAGCTGTAACATAATCCAATAGTTCTGGTAAGATCCAATTATATAATGGCTTAATTGAAAGAAAATTAAGCAAGTATATGTCTATGTTCTGTCACGCTAAATGAGATTTTAAATTACTCTAGGAACAGATACTTCAATTCTGATATGATGATTTTAAACAGTGGTATTTGCTTTTCAGAACAATCTACAAGAATTTCACAAACATTTGGGAGCCATCTTCTATTGATCTTGCACAAAATTAAATCAAATTCTACTTTATGCCCAGATGATCAAGGTAAAAGAAAAAGAAGCTGAAAAGCCAGTTTGAGCTTTGTTAAGTACTTTCTAAAATGCCTTCCATGGTAAGTAGTGAGAATGGATTATCTTCCCTATCTTACTCTTAGGAACCAAGAAGCCAGGAGTAGGCTAAAACTGAGCACAGGCACTTAATCACCCTGTAAGTTAGTTAGGTATTTATAGAAAAATCCCGCTCCATACCTTCATGTTTCAACATAAATATGGATTACTGGATGATTTATTGTTAAAGAATTTCTGTTTTATAGCTTATTCCATAGAGGATTTAAGGAACATTGTAAAGTGAAATACAATAAATCAGGACAATTAAAATTTAAAGGCAAATAAAAAACCAATTAGGAAGAAGATGAAAGCAAATGGAATAGTTTCCTCAAATGATTCAGGTACCTCCTCCGAGCACTGCCTTCTGCCCTGCGGTTCAGCAGCACCAGCAAAGAGGAAACACCTGCTAAGGATTCTAACTTTTTTTCCTCCTTATGGAACATTGGTTCAGCTAAAGACTCAATGATGCTGGGTGCAGTAGACTTTGGGGAGCGTGTCCCTTGATGGGGAGCACTGCCTATCATATATAAATTCAGGGTTGAAGCAGGTAGAGAGACACATCTCCATGAAAGCTAAGCAATCACATTCAATACAGTGTAGTGAAGCTGGTAAGAGTTTTATTTTTCACAAGATATTGAATACAGTTCCCTGTGCTACATAGTAGGACCTTGTTTAACCATTCTAAATGTCACAGTTTGCATCTACCAATCCCAAACTCCCAGTCCACCCATCTCCCTTTCGCCCTCCCCCTGGCAACCGTTAAGTCTGTTTTCTATCGACAACCGTTAAGTATGTCTGTGAGTCTGTTTCTGTTTCTTAGACAACTTCATTTGTGTCACATTTTAGATTCCACATATGAGTGATATCATATGGGATTTGTCTTTCTCTGTCTGACTTATTTCACTTAGCATGATAATCTGCAGGCACATTCATGTTGCTGCAAATGGCATTATTTCATTCTTTTTATAGCTGAGTAATATCCACTGTGTATATGTATCACATCTTTTCTTTATTGGAATATTGTTGTTTTAGAAAAGAATATTTAAGAAGAATGTATAAAATGTGCATATACTGTGGCATATATTGTTATAAATAATTTTAGACACAGTATTCATCCAAAGAACATTGTCTCTTATTACAGGTTAAATATTTCAAGAGGAATATAATAATGTAACTGAAAAATACCTTGATCTAACACATTGACTTATTTTATGTTTTGTATTTACTATTATCTATTGAATTTGCTTTGGTTTCACTTATTGAGATTTCTTATTTTTAAAAAAGGGTTCTCTCTATTTATTGTAAGTGTGCTTCCTTCTGATAATCTAAATTTGGAGTTAATGACTGGTCACTAATATGGTCTGGCTAGCATATGCCGCCAGTGAATTTTACTGGTGGAGGTATGTCTGCAAACTCAGCAGTTTATCAGCACCCAAGTGGAATCTGCCGTCAGCATCATTTGCTAAAGAGATATTAGCCTACTTATCCTCATTTGGGCACATTGCACTGACATAAAACTGTGCAGAGAATAGCCATTAAGGGATGCCTCATAAATCAAAAGATCCCTTCCTGTGAATGCCATTCTTACAGGTGGAAGAAATGCCACAGTCACCTGCTGTTGCTGCTGCTAAGTCGCTTCAGTTGTGCCCGACTCTGTGCGACCCGATAGACGGCAGCCCACCAGACTCAGCCGTCCCTGGGATTCTCCAGGCAAGAACACCGGAGTGGGTTGCCATTTCCTTCTCCAATGCATGAAAGTGAAAAGTGAAAGTGAAGTCGCTCAGGCGTATTCGACTCTTAACGACCCCATGGACTGCAGCCTACCAAGCTCCTCCGTCCATGGGATTTTCCAGGCAATAGTACTGGAGTCACTTCTAAATGCTTATTAAACATTTTCTTTACAATGGCGTAGGCTCACCTCCTGCCTCTAATACTTTGCCATGTGTGTGACCTTTGGTAAATTACTTAACTTCTGTGTTTCTGCGCTTGCAATGGGGTGGTAATACCTGCTTATTGATTTGTCATGAGGAGTAAATATCCCGTGAGTCATGTGGCAACAGTTATAGTGTCTGAGGTCAATGGGTGTGTTATTTTCGGCCCCTTTTTATTTAGCCTAGGCTTTCAATTTCATGTTGTCTGGTACATTGTGACAAGAACTGCTCTACCTTCAACTTCTCAGACTCAGCTGCTGCAGTTAATTCCAGTCTTATTACTTTGGGATCTCTGCTGTGCACATGGCTGCTTTAGAACTTCTGTTTTCACATGTAGTACTGAATGGTCAGTGTTCTGTTAAACTAGGTGATATCATATTTTCACCAGTTTCCTTTATACTAGATAAAAGCCCCAGTAAAGATCATCCCTTGCATTTCAACATTACTTTTAATCTAGTGTGTCACCATTTTTAAGTCAAATAAGCTCAGTGCTTGACATTGCTTTTGTTTATATCTACGTTTATTCTAAATTCATCTTCTTGACTTAGAAAAGTAAGGGTCTAAATATTCCCTGCAGTAATATCATGATGGATGATAGTAGATGGCACCTTATCATTGTTGTTTAGTCGCTAAGATGTGTCTGGCTCTTTTGCGACCCTCTGGACTGCAACCTGCCAGGCTCCTCTGTCCATGGGATTTTCCAGGCAAAAATACTGGAGTGGGTTGCCATTTCCTTCTCCAGAGGATCTTCCTCAAGTGGGGACTGAACCCACATCTCCGGCTTTGGAAGGCGGATTCTTTTACCAGGAGCCACCTGGGAAGCCCAGGTCCTTGTTAGCTATTTTATACACAGTAGTGTTTACGCCGGAGAAGGCAATGGCAACCCACTCCAGTACTCTTGCCTGGAAAATCCCATGGACAGAGGAGCCTGGTAGGCTGCAGTCCATGGGGTCACTAAGAGTCGGACACAACTGAGCGCCTTCACTTTCACTTTTCACTTTCATGCATTGGAGAAGGAAATGGCAACCCACTCCAGTGTTCTTGCCTGGAGAATCCCAGGGATGGCGGAGCCTGGTGGGCTGCCGTCTATGGGGTCGCACAGGGTCGGACACGACTGAAGCGACTTAGCAGCAGCAGCAGCAGCAGTGTTTATGCTTCAGTCTCAGTCTCTCAATTTATCCCTCCCCCTTGCTTTACGTCTGGTAACCATAGATTTGTTTTCTGTATCTGTGACTCTGTTTTGTAAATAAGTTCATTTGTACCATTTTTATATTCAATATATAAGCATTATATTTTAAAATATGTATTTTATAAATGACTATATCTGTCTTTCTCTGATTTATTTCGCTGAGTATGACACTCTCCAGGTCCATCCATGTTGCTGCAAATGGCATGTCCTTCTTTTTCATGACTGAGTAATATTCCATTGTATACAGACACCAAATCTTTATCTATTCATCCATCAATGGGCATTTAGGTTGCTTCACAGCAAGGACAATATCATATCTGAATGGAGGTGAGTTGATGAAAATCTTTTCTCAAAATAATTACATTTCTTCAATTCAGTTAAAGGGTTTGTTTAATATCAAATGAAATGTACTGAATCAATGATATAAAAGTTTTAGTCTAAAAAGTAGACTTTACCTAATAAACAGTTATATATTGACACTTCCTAACCAAAACTTTTTGGTGGGAGGGCTTATCATGTTAAGTGTTATAGTAATATTCTCAAGAAGTTAAAGAATTCCACCACAATATGGACCATAATTACCATGCTCCTATCAGTATTAGGGTGTAAGACCTTTGTGTCTCCAATGCTTAGATTTACAGATAGAGGAATAAATTTGTCAATAGGACTTCTGAAGCATCTCCTAGTTCACAGTGCTATATCCACAGCATCGGTATAAAGTATCAATATATAGCTTTTATTTTCCTCCTTAGGATAAGGTAATGAGTTAAACTTGTTTCAGTCAGTCAGTCAGTTCACTCACTCAGTCCTGTCTGACTCTTTGCGACCCCATGAATCGCAGCACACCAGGCCTCCCTGTCCATCACCAACTCCTGGAGTTCACTCAAACTCACATCCATCAAGTCAGTGATGCCATCCAGCCATCTCATCCTCTTTTGTCCCCTTCTCCTCCTGCCCCCAATCCCTCCCAGCATCAGAGTCTTTTCCAATGAGGCAACTCTTCGCCTGAGGTGGCCAAAGTATTGGAGTTTCAGCTTTAGCATCATTCCTTCCAAAGAAATCCCAGGGCTCATCTCCTTCAGAATGGACTGATTAGATCTCCTTGCAGTCCAAGGGACTCTCAAGAGTCTTCTCCAACACCACAGTTCAAAAGCATTAATTCTTCGGCACTCAGCTTTCTTCACAGTCCAACTCTCACATCCATACATGACCACTGGAAAAACCATAGCCTTGACTAGACGGACCTTTGTTGGCAAAGTAATGTCTCTGCTTTTGAATATACTATCTAGGTTGGTCATAACTTTCCTTCCAAGGAGTAAGCATCTTTTAATTTCATGGCTGCAGTCACCATCTGCAGTGATTTTGGAGCCCCAAAAAATAAAGTTTGACACTGCATTTGGTGGCTGCAAATTATTTTTTAAAAAGTAATAATTTTGACTGAAACTTATCTATTAAGATAATGGTGGTGTTCATTTTAATTCTGCCTTTACAATCATGAACCAGGCTCAAACTCACGTCCATCGAGTCGGTGATGCCATCCAGCCATCTCATCCTCTGCAAAAACCATAATTTTAGCATTTACTCTTAGTATAATAATAATTTGGATCTCAAATTATTATTTCTGGGTGTGTGTAACATGAGGTAGAATTTGTAGACTTTTTGCATATATTTATCTAGTTGTTCTGACACAATTTGAATTGCACTGGCACATTTGTTGTGGGGCTATTTCTATATTACTTTCTCTTTCATTGATTTACTTGTCTGTTGTTGAGCTAATACCACATTGTCTTTATAACTACAAATGTATGACTTCTATTGAAATCAAGAGGTGTAAGTTCTCCAGTTTTTTTCTTTCTTAGCACTTTTGAATATAATGATTCACTTTTCTTTGAAATTTCACCGCTTGTCAAAGTTTTCAAGGAATTTCCATGAATTTTATTGAAATTTCATTGGTTCTATATATTAATTAATGGAGAATTGAAATTTTAACAGTTTTAAATCTTCAATTAAAAAATTAAAAAATTATTCAATCCATGAATATGTTATAGCTCCATCTCTTTCTGTATATAACAGATTGGTGTTTTCAATATAAAGGTCTTACATGACATTTGTTTAATGTACTACTGCATATTTGATGGAGTGACAGCAAATAAATCTGCTTTTTTAAACATTCATTAAAATATAAATAAAAACTGCACATATTTAATATAATTTGATAATTTTTATGTATGTATATACCCATGAAACCACCATCACAGTCAAAATATGAACTTGAAAAAAAGGAAATTTAAGAGCTTAGGGAGAATCTGTTTGAACAAATATCACTGAAATTTTCTGTTGTATTTTCTTCTAAAAGTCTTACTGTTTTAGTTTGTCTTATTTGCCTTACCTTTCAGTCTAATATAATTTTTGGATTAATTTTGTGTATGATATGAGATATAAATCCAAGTTTATTTTTTGTAAGTGGATATCCAGTAGTTAACAGCAGCATTTGTAGAAAACACAATTTGTTTTCCATTGAACTTCTTTTTCATATGTATCAAAGATGAGTTGTCCACATCAATTCAGTTCAGTTCAGTCATTCAGTCGTGTCTGACTCTTTTCGACCCCATGGACTATAGCACACTAGGCTTCCCTGTACATCACCAACTACTGGAGCCTACTCAAACTCATGTACATCACATGAATGATGCCATCCAACCATCGCATCTTCTATTGTCCCCTTCTCCTCCTGCCTTCAATCTTTCCCAGCATCAGGGTCTTTTCCAGTGAGTCGGTTCTTTGCATTGGGTGACCAAAGTATTGGAGTTCAGCTTCAACATCAGTCCTTCTAATGAATATTCAGGACTGATTTTCTTTAGAACTGACTGGTTGGCTCTCCTTGCAGTCCAGGGGACTCTCAAGAGTCTTCTCCAACACAGTTCAAAGGCATCAGTGTTTCGACTCTCAGCTTTCTTTATGGTCCAACTCTCACATCCATACATGACTACTGAAAAAAAAAATTGCTTTGACTAGATGGACCTTGGTTGGCAAAGCAATGTCTCTGCTTTTTAATATGTTGTCTAGGTTGGTCATAGCTTTTCTTCCAAGGAGTAAGCGTCTTTTAATTTCATGGCTGCAATTACCATCTGCAGTGATTTTTGAGCCCCCAAACCAAGTCTCTTACTGTTTCCATTGTTTCCCCATCTATTTGCCATGAAGTGATGGGACTGGATCCATGATGTAGTTTTCTGAATGTTGAGTTTTAAGCCAACTTTTTCACTCTCCTCTTTCACTTTCATCAAGAGGCTCTTTAGTTCTTCACTTTCTGCCATAAGGGTGGTGTCATCTGCATATCTGAGGTTATTTATATTTCTCCAGGCAATTTTGATTCCAGCTTGTGCTTCACCCAGCCTGGCATTTCACATGATGTACTCTGCGTATAAGTTAAATAAGCAGGGTGACAATATACAGTCTTGACGTACTCCTTTCCTGATTTGGAACCAGTCTGTTGTTTTATATCCAATTCTAACTGTTGCTTCTTGACCTACATACAGATTTCTCAGGAGGCAGGACAGGTGGTCTAGTATTCCCATCTCTTTAAGAATTTTCCATAATTTGTTTTGATCCACACAAAGTCTTTGGCATTGTCAATAAAGCAGAAGTAGATGTTTTTCTGGAACTCTCTTACTTTTTCAATGATCCAGCAGATGTTGGCAAGTTGATCTCTGGTTCCTCTGCCTTTTGTAAATCCAGCTTGAACATCTAGAAGTTCACGGTTCATGTACTGTTGAAGCCTGGCTTGGAGAATTTTGAGTGTTACCTCGTTACTATGTGAGATGAGTGCAAATGTGTGGTAGTTGGATCATTCTTTAGCATTGCCCTTCTTTGGGACTGGAATGAAAACTGACCTTTTCCAGTCCTGTGGCCACTGCTGAGTTTTCCATCACTGCTGAGTGATCATACCATTGTGATTATCTAGGTCGTGAAGATCTTTTTTGTACAGTTCTTCTGTGTATTCTTGCCACCTCTTCTTAATATCTTCTGCTTCCATTAGGTCCATACTATTTCTGTCCTTTATTGAGCCCATCTTTGCATGAACTATTCCCTTGGTATCTCTAATTTTCCTGAAGAGATCTCTGCTGCTAAGTCGTGGCAGTCATGTCCGACTCTGTGTGACCCCACAGATGGCAGCCCAACAGGCTCCCCCGTCCCTGGGATCCTCCAGGCAAGAACACTGGAGTGGGTTGCCATTTCCTTCTCCAATGCATGGAAGTGAAAAGTGAAAGTGAAGTTGTTCAGTCGTGTTGGACTCCTAGCGACCCCATGGACTGCAGCCCACCAGGCTCCTCCATCCATGGGATTTTCCAGGCAAGAGTACTGGAGTGGGGAGCCATTGCCTTCTCCAGAAGAGATCTCTAGTCTTCCCATTTTATTGTTTCCTCTATTTCTTTGCATTGATCACATTGCTTTCTTATCTCTTCTTGCTATTCTTTGGAATCTGCATCAAACTACTTCTGGACTTTTTATTCAGGTCAGTTGATCTATTCATCTATATTAAGCACTAGACACATTGTTCTGATTGGTTTATAAGTAATAAAGTATGAGTTATAATCCACTTCTTCTTTTTGAGGGTTGTTTTAATTTTTCTAAAAATGTCATAATCCACTTCCTTTCTTTGTAAGAGTTGTTTTAATTTTTCTAAAAATGTTAGGAAAAATTGACACAAAAGAAAATGTTTTCTATGTTCTCTGTATTTTTCATATGAATTTTTGAATCAGTTTGACAAATTATACCAAAACAATTGCCTGCTGGGATATTTTTTTAATTAAACTTTTATCTTGAAAGATTCAACTGTTGATTTACAAACACTTATAAGAAATAATAGAAAGCCACTTGATCATGATGTATTATCCTCTTCTATATATTGGATTTATTTGTAAATATTATATTTAGAGTTTTTGCTTCTGTATTTAAGAGAAAATTGGTCTGTGACATTCTTTTCTTATAACAACTTTGGCTCCTTTTGGTATCAGTGTAATGCCGGCCTCATAAAATGAGTTGGAAATTATTTCCCACTCTAATTTTATGAAATTGTTTCTGTTAGAATTGATATTATTTCTTCCTTAATGCATCTTCAGTGAATGTGTCTGGACCTATAGTTTTCTTTGTGGGAAGGGATTTACCCACAAATAGCATTTCTTCAATAGACATATAGTTATCTGGTTACCTATTACACTGAGTGAGCATGTGACTTCCAAGGAATGTTGAAATTCATCTGAATTATCCAGGCATTAAGCTTCGTAATATTTTCTTATTATCAGTTTAATAGCTGTGGAATCTGTAATGGTATTTCCTCTTTTATTCTGAATATTGGCAGCTTGATTTTCCCCTATACCAACTGATTTTGGTTTTGTTGACTTTGTTTGTTTGTTGACTTTCTCTTTTGTTTTTCTAATTTCATTAATGTCCCCTATGATTTTTATTATTTTTTCTTCTATTTACTTTGTGTTTCATTTGCTCTTCTTTTTCTATTTTTTTTTGAAAGTGGAATTGGAGGCTATTGTCTTAAGACTTGTCTTTTCCCCCTAGTATAGAAATAAGCACAGAAAATATACCATAGAGGGAACTTTCAAATACTGCTTAGTGGCATCCTACAGATATTAATACTATCAGGTTGTGTTTTCATTCCTTCAGTTCAAAATCCTTTATTTCCATTTTGATTTCTTTTCTTGACTTATATGTTATTTAGAAGTTTGATTTATATTCAAATAGCTGATGATTTCCCCAATATCCTCTATTGTTGATTATTAATTAATTTATATCTACTTTAATCCTTTTCAATTCACTTATACTTGTTCATAGTCCTGAATATAATCTGGCTGGATAGATGGTCTGTGTGAATTTAAAAATAATGTGCAATCTTCTGATGTTGATAATGTTCTATAAATCTCCATTAAGTCTCATTAGTTGATAGTGTTGTTCAAGTCTTCTATATCTTCATGGATTTTGTGTCTATTTTTCCTATCATTTATTGAGAGTATTGAAATCTCTTTTCAATACTACAAAATAGGGTTTGCTTATTTCTCCTTGCATTTCTATAAGTTTTTGTTTCATGTATTTGAAAAATTGTTTTTAGGTACATAAACTTTTAGGATTTTTATGTCCTCTTGATCAGTTGGCTCATTTATTATTATAGTTTAGTTCAGTTCAGTTGCTCATTCATGTCCAACTCTTTGTGACCCCATGAACTGCAGCATGCCAGGCCTCCCTGTCCATCACCAACTCCTGGAGTTCACCCAAACCCATGTCCATTGAGTTGGTGATGCCATCAAACCATCTTATCCTCTGTCGTCCCTTTCTCCTCCCAGCCTCAATCTTTCCCAGCATCAGGGTCTTTTCAAATGAGTCAGCTTTTCGCATCAGGTGGTCAAAGTATCGGAGATTTGGCTTCAACATCAGTCCTTCCAATGAACACCCAGGACAGATCTCCTTTAGGATGGACTGGTTTGATCTCCTTGCAGTCCAAGGGACTCTCAAGAGTCTTCTCCAACACCACAGTTAAAAAGCATCAATTCTCTGGCACTTAGCTTTCTTTATAGTCCAACTCTCACATTCATACATGGCCATTGGAAAAACCATGGCCTTGACTAGATGGACCTTTGTTGGCAAAGTAATCTCTCTGCTTCTTAATATGTTATCTAGGTTGGTCACAACTTTCCTTCCAAGGAGTAAGCGTCTTTTAATTTCATGGCTGCAGTCACCATCTGCAGTGATTTTGGAGCCCAGAAAAATAAAGTCAGCCACTGTTTCCACTGTTTCCCCATCTATTTGCCATGAAGTGATGGGACCAGATGCCATGATCTTAGTTTTCTGAATGTTGAGCTTTAAGCCAGCTTTTTCATTCTCCCCTTTCAGTTTCATCAAGAGGCTCTTTAGTTCTTCTTCACTTTCTGCCATAAGGGTTTTTTATTATTCCAAGACCTTGCTTATTCCTAGTAAAATTTTTTCTTTGAAATCTACTTTGCTATTTTAGCATAATTTTTTATTGAGACTAGCATGGTATAACTTTCAATATTTTTATTTTTAACATTTTAATGAATTTTATTTAATGTACATATCATAAAGAGTGTAAGGTTATTTTGATTTTGGAAACAATACAACAATCTTTATTTTAATTGAAGTATTTAGTTTACATTTAATATAAGCATAGTAAGTTAAGCCTATCATGCTACAATTTTTCTTTTAGTGTGTCTTACATATTTTGTGATTCCACTTTCCCATCTTTTTATGCCTTATTTTGAATATCTTGAGTGCACTTTATAATTGGATTTCATTTTCTCATTTGGCTTACTAGTTATACAACTTTTTAAAAAATTGTGGGTTGTTTGTTTTTAGAATTTATGTTCTACCTTTTTATCTTATCACTACCTGCCTTTAAATGATGTTATACCACCTATTTATGATATAAGCACATTTTAACTTCTTCTTTACTGAATTTTATGCCATTTTAATTATAATTTTACTTATATATCTGTTATAAACCAAAGAGTACATTATTAGATATTTTTTTGCTTATATAGTCTTCCCTGGTGGCTGTTGGTAAAGAATGCATCTTCATTGTGGGAGATCTGGCTTCAGTCCTTGGGCTGTTAAGGTGCCCTGGAGGAGGACATGGAAACCCACTCCAGTTGTCTTGCCTGGAGAATCCCATGGACTGAGGGGAGCCTGGTGGGCTACAGTCTATAGGGTCTATAGGGTCACAGAGTCGGACATGACTGAGTGACTAAGCACATAGTCTTATATTTAAATATTAAAAAGTATTTAAACAAGAAAAGAAAAATATCTCATATAGTTACTGATGTGTTTACCATTTTATGTGTCTTTACTCATTTGTATACATGCGTATTTCCAAATGTTATTTTTTTCTATCTGAAAACCTGTGGCTGATCAATTCTGTTGTACATAAAAAAAGAAAAGAAAAAAAATAAAACCACTTTGTTTGCTCTTGTTTTTAAAATATTTTTCTAAGTTAGCGCCTTTTAATCTTTCTTCCAGAACTTAAAAAATTGCTCCGTTGTCCTCTGGGATGCATTGTTTCCTTTGAAGAATCTAACCTATTTTCTCCCTGTTTTTGTTCCTCTGTATATAATGTGCCATTGTGTGTGTGTGTGTGTGTGCCATTTATTTTATCTGGTTGTAGATTCTTCTCTTTCACTGGTTTTGAACAACATGAATAAAATAATGCTTTAATGTATTTTCATATTTCTTATACTTGAATATTGTTAAGATTTTTCAAACTATGATTTTTTAGTTTCCATTAGAGTTTTAACTCTTTCACTCATTATTATTTAAAATAATTTTTGTCACTTTACTTCTCTCCTTTTGGGATTCTAATTACATATACATTAAACTGCTTGAAGTTTCTCTTAAACTCTTCATCCATTAAAAAAAAACAACAACTCATTTTTTATCTTTAATTTGAGTGGTTTCCACTTCTATGCCTTCTTCACTAATCATTTATTCTGCAATGTTGAATTCAGTGTTATTTTCATCAATGATCTTTTATCTCAGTTTTTGTAGCTTTCATCTCTACAAGTGTGATTTGTTTCGTATTCCATATTTGTCTCTCCTTAACTTTGTGAACATAAATATATAATAGCTTATTTTCTTTTCTTAATTGTAACATTTGTGCCAGATCTGAGTTAGTTTTCTTGATAGGTTCTTATCTTCATTTGATTCAAATGTTTCTACTTCTCTAAATGTCTGGTCATCTTGATTGGATGCAAGACATTGTGAATTTTTCCCTGGTTGATGACTCTATTTTTTCCTAAAATATTCTTAAGCTTTATCCTGAGATACAGAAAAGTTGTGTGAAGGAAGTTTTCCCTCGTTTCTTGCTTTTTCAAGTTTGTTAGGCAGTGCTAGAGAAGCATTTATAACTAAAGCTTATAATGCTTATACTTATAACTTCTGCTACTGAGGCATCTGTTCTCTGTACTCAGCCTAAAAGCCCATCCTCTTATCATCAACATCTTTGTCTTTATAAACATCCTGCCTATTACCTGAGAGAGTTAGCAGCATTTTATTTGTTTATCCTGTAGGTGTTCTGGTGCTTAAAGGAGTGCAGCATTAAACAGCAACTTAGAAAATCCCGTGACAGATTGAGACTGTAAAAGAAAGAAAGAAGGTTTTATCATGATATTTGAACAAGGCATTCCACATTTTTGTCTGGGACTCACAGTAGTTATGATTCTAGCCTTAGAGTGTCAGACAGTAGAAATTTATTTCCTGCTCATCTAACAGTCTCACGCCTGCCTTCATCATGGTGTCAGCAGGCAAGCCTTCTGCATCCTCCCTTAAAGCATCAGGCTCCTTTCACCTTGAAGCCCAACTTTCTCCAGAACTCTGGATTACTTTCGACTGATTTTAAGCCAAGTTGAACACTGAAGAAACTTATCTGCATTTCCCTCTTATCTTTCAAGTGTCTTGGTGCTAGTGTTATACTTTACTTTAACCACAAATTAGCATTTTTGTTTGTTTAGTGTTAACATTTTAATAGCATTTTTAAGGGGCACTACAGGTCCCAAAGGTCCAAACTTAAATTGCTCTATCACCTGTAGGTTACACATACACATTTTCTAATAAACTCTTGTAAGTTTTAATTGAAGATGAATTTAAAAATTGGTTTTAAAAGATGTCTGAAGTTGAATAATAATATTTCCTTTGTCACATAAAGTAGTTTAGATTATAATAAAATGTAGTGAAAGTATTATTACATACAGAGCATAAAGGGGATTATCAATCTCCACTTATAGAGCAATACTTTTAGGTTAAGTGGGTTTATTGAGTCCATGATGTGAATGTTTGTCTTCTAAGATATAGAAGAGCTTTTATACAATCAATCAAGAGAGAACGTAGACATACAGGGCTGACTTCAACAAGACGAAGAACCAACTTTGTAAATCAGGTGGATGTCAACCAACTTAGTAAATTAGGTGGATACTGGGGCAAATTAGACAAGGAATTTGATGGAGTTACAACAAAGAACGTACAGACAGTGTACATTTTCAGAAATGTTGGTTTCATTTTCAATGCATAGCAAAGACTCATCCAAAATCAAAGTTTAGTCATTGACCAAAGACCTGCAGGATGTAGCTGGTTTTGTAGTTCATCATAATTCACTATTTCTGATTTACATTTCTCTAGACGAGAACTGATCTTTCCCTTCATGATACTTATAATATTTTTGATTACTGAATTAATCCATACTAATTCTATGAATTTTGAAGATAGAAAAGAGCTAGAAAATACCAATAAGCACAGCACACAGCACACATGAATTCCTTGTTCTTGATGATTGCACTGCAGTTGTGTAAGATGCTGAATTAGAGGGAGTCTGGTGAGGGACATGAGACAACTGCGTATTTTTTGTAACTTTTTTGAAAGATAAAAATTAGTTTGGAATAAAAAGTTTAAAAGTGATCACAATTTTTATAGACTTTAAAATATTTGAGACCACACTGTATATGTATTGTATCCTGCTTTTTTCAGACCACTATTGTCATTAACATTACCAATCAAGTCATATTTAATGGCCACATGAAATGCCAATTAAAAAATATATCATCACTTATCCTACTATTGATATACTACTATTGAACTATTGGTTTGATTTCATTTGTTTATAGACACCTTTGCAATAGATATAATTGTTGGATTATTTTTGTCTTAATCATGGGTTATGCTCCTTATGTTACAAAATCAGAGGTATGAAAACATGACCAAATGTTATCAACATTGAAAAGAATAAGGTCATGTGTGCACCCCAGACCTGAACTGCAGCAGGAGCCACAGAGCAGAGAGGAAAAAGGAACCCAAGCTGAGTAGGACCAGAATTTTATAAATTAGATTAGTTACATATTTTAGTTTCTACAAGTGTAACAACAGCATGTGAGGCAATATTTAGGTATCTGGTAGTCTTTGACTTAACAGACACATTTGGCCTTTGAGTAAAGAATAAAGCAGGGCAAAAGGTAACAGAATTTTGCCAAGAGAATGCACTGGTCATAGCAAACACCCTCTTCCAACAACACAAGAGAAGACTCTACACATGGACATCACCAAATGGTCAACACCAAAACCAGATTGATTATATATTTTTGCAGTCAAAGATGGAGAAGCTCTATACAGTCAGCAAAAGCTAGACCGGGAGCTGACTGTGGGTCAGATCATGAACTTCTTATTGCAAAATTCTGACTTAAATTGAAGAAAGTAGGGAAAACCACTAGACCATTAAGGTATGACCTAAATCAAATCCCTTATGATTATACAGTGGAAGTGACAAATACATTCAAAGGATTATATCTGATAGACAGAGTGCCTGAAGAACTATGGATGGAGGTTCATGACATTTTACAGGAGGCAGTGATCAAGACCCACTGCAAGAAAAAGAAATCCAACAAGGCAAAATGGAGGTCTTACAAATAGCTGAGAAAAGAAGAGAAGCTAAAGGCAAAGGAGAAAAGGAAAGATGTATCCATTTGAATGCAGAGTTCCAAGGAGAGAAAGAAAGCCTTCCTCAGAGAGCAATGAAAAAAAGTAGAGGAAAGCATTAGAATTGGGAAAGACTAGAGAACTCTTCAAGAAAATTAGAGATACCAAGGGAACATTTCATGCAAAGATGGGCACAATAAAGGACAGATGGTATGGACCTAACAGAAGCAGAAGATATTAAGAAGAGGTGGCAAGAATACACAGAACTATACAAAAAAGATCTTCACGATCCAGATAATCACAATGGTGTGATAACTCATCTAGGGTCAGACACCCTAGAATGCGAAGTCAAGTGAGCCTTAGGAAGCATCACTACGAACAAAGCTAGTGGAGATGATGGGATTTCAGCTGAGCTATTTCAAGTACTAAAATATGATAGTGTGAAAGTGCTGCACTCAATATGCCAGAAAATTTGGAAAACTCGGCAGTGGCCACACAACTGGAAAAGGTTAATTTTCATTCCAATCCCAAAGAAGGGCAATGCCAAAGAATGTTCAAACTACTGCACAATTGCACTCACCTCATACACTAGCAAAGTAATGCTCAAAATTCTCCAAGCCAGGCTTCAACAGTACATGAATTGTGAACTTCCAGATGTTCAAGCTGGATTTAGAAAAGGCAGAGGAACCAGAGATCAAATTGTCAACATCCGCTGGATCATTGATAAAGCAAGAGAGTTCCAGAAAAACATCTACTTCTGCTTTATTGACTATGCCAAAGCCTTTCACTGTGTAGATCAAACAAACTGTGGAAAATTCTGAAAGAGATGGGAATACCAGACCACCTGACCTGCCTCTTGAGAAGTCTGTATGCAGGTCAGGAAGCAACAGTTAGAACTGGACAGGGAACAACATATGTGTTCCAAATAGGAAAAGGAGTATGTCAAGACTGTATATTGTCACCCTGCTTATTTAAGTTATATGTAGAGTACATCATGTGAAATGCCAGGCTGGATGCATCACAATCTGGAATCAAGATTGCTGGGAGAAATGTCAATAACCTCAGATATGCAGATGACACCACCTTTATGGCAGAAAGTGAAGAAGAACTAAAGAGCCTCTTGGTGAAAGTGAAAGAGGACAGTGAAAAAGTTGGCTTAAAGCTCAACATTCAGAAAACTAAGATCATGGCATCTGGTCCCATCACTTCATGGCAAATAGATGGGGAAACAATGGAAACAGTGGCTGACTTTACTTTTCTGGGCTCCAAAGTCAGTGTAGATGGTGATTGCAGCCATGAAATTAAAAGACACTTGCTCCTTGGAAGGAAATTTATGACCAACCTAGATAGCATATTAAGAAGCAGAGACATTACTTTGCCAACAAAACTCCATCTAGTCAGAGCTATGTTTTTCTAGTAGTCATATATAGTGGTAGTGAGAGTTGGATTACAAAGAATGCTGAGCACCAAAGGATTGATGCTTTTGAACTGTGGTGTTGGAGAAGACTCTTGAGAGTCCCTGAGACTGCAAGGACATCCAACCAGTCCATCCTAAAGGAAATCAATCCTGAATATTCATTATAAGGACTGATGCTGAAGCTGAAACTCCAATACTTTGTCCACCTGATGTGAACAACTGACTCATTGAAAAAGACCCCGATGCTGGGAAAGATTGAAGGCAGGAGGAGAAGGAAATGACAGAGGGTGAGATGGTTGGGTGGCACCACCAACTCAATTGTCATGAGTTTGAGGAAGCTCCAGGAGTTGGTGAATAACAGGAAAGTCTGGCATGCTGCAGTTAATGGGGTTGCAAAGAGTCTGACACGCCTGTGTGACTGAAGTGACTGATTGAGTCTTTGACTTATTTCTAGGGTAAAGTTTTCTGATCAACTGGGTAGTAAGGCTACCTATTGTCTAATAGATGGTTGTCTAATGCCTTGTAACTAGGTTCTTGTAAGTTCATATTTTGGAATCCAAAATCTCTTCTTTAGTAAGGACAATAGTAAATAACTAATAATATATAAAGGATGCACTATTCTTTAAGGGGATGAATACTAGTGTCCTACACATTGTTTCAGGCTCTTGCTGACTTGAGCTTTTCTCATAAGGATGGATTAATTGGGAGCAAAGAGGAAGTTTTGGGTCTGGGCTTCCATCCATGAACAAACAGTGCCACCCTTGTGATTCCAGAGGATTGTTCTTTTGCATAACTGAGTATTTGTGGAAGAAAATGACTTTATGTCGGTTTGGGAATTGGGGATTCACTGGGGCCAGAGTGGCACTGGGGGAAATTTGTATGGATAAGTAGTAGCTAGCTCTATTAGGCTCAAGGCATAGGGTAAAGGTGACCTTACTAGGCTGGTGAGTAAGGTCATCCACAGATAGGGTAGAAGTCATTTTCAAAATATACAGATCCTCAAGCTCTACATGACATGCCAAGTCAAAGTCTCTAGGGGAAGTATCAGAAAATCTTTACTTTTTCAGAACTCCAAAGCAACTATGACATAACTCCCAATTTGGAAAGGGCTAACCTAAAGCCTGGAGGCAGAGTTAAGAGCTATCATTGCAAGAGGGTTCCTTTTTTCCATACCCTCACGTTTGGGGGGAATGTAAATTAATACAGCTACTATGGAGAATCATATATAAAGGTTCTTTGAGGCACTAAAAATAGAACTGCCATATGACCCAGAATCCCACTATCTGGGACATATGCCTGGAGAAAACCGAAAACCGTAATTCAAAAGACACATGCACCCCTTCCTCACAGCGCTATTCACAATACAGGATATGGAAGCAATGCAGTGCCCATCAATAGAAGAAAGGACAAAGAATATGTGTCACATATACATAATGGAATATTACTCAACCATAAAAGGAATGAAATTGGATCATTTGTAGAGACGTGGGTGGACCCAGAGTCTGCCATACAGAGTGAGTTAAGTCATAAGTAGAAAAACAAATACAATATATTAACACATATTTGTGGAATCTAGAAAAATGGTACAGATGAATCTGTTTGCAAGGCAGAAATAGAAACACAGGCATAGAGAACAAATGTGTAGACAAAGAGAGGGGAAGAGGGGGTAGGATGAACTGAGAAATTGTGACTGACATTTGTATACTAATATGTATAAAATAGATAATTAATGAGAACCTGCTGTGTAGCACAGAGAACTCCACTCAAAGCTCTGTGATGACCAAATTGGGAAGGAAACCCAGAAAAGAGAGGATATATGTGTGTGTGTATATATATATTTATATATATATAGCAGATTTTTTGCTGTGCAGCAGAAACTAACACAACACTGTAAAGCAACTACACTTTAATAAATAAAACAGAGCTATCATGGGAACAATTTATCTGCAAGGAAAGGATAACACACATAGTGGAGGAAGTAGAAATAATCATAACAAAACGGAAAACTCAAACAAGGGGGTGCAGATAAATGACTGTGACTTGGGCAGAACCTGGATTGAAAAGGGAAGGAACTCTATGCAGTCTCCAGCTGGAAGCGTGGCATGAGCTAACAGTGGAAAAAGTAAGGGTTGTGGTTGCTTGGAAAACAGTGAACAATCATGAAATGTTTAATGGGTGCCTGGGTTATCTTGACTGATGCAGTTGTGAATCGCTAGCACTGAAGTGTTAAAGTGTATTGTCACACTCAAGTGGACTAGTTAGGACCAGGAAACTAAACACAAAGATCTCAGAAGTTTTGTCACTGCAAGGTGTTCACTTTTTCTCCCTAAAACTTTAATTCTATTTTGGCTGTAGAAAGAGCAGAGGAATCTGACCAAATGAGCAATGTGCTGACTCCACTTGATGTGGGGGCTATAAGGCCATATCCACCACTCTGCTTTGGTTAACTTTCATTGGTTAGCTGTCCAAGAGGTTAACCACACCCCTTGTTAATTTGAACTAAATCATTAGATTTATTTCCAATTTAAATGATGACTCAACCAATGAGTCAAATGAAGTAAGATATATTTATTAAAATTTCATTTCCCTAGAGCCCAACAGTACCTGCCATAGAGTGTGTGCACTTATTGGGATGCACTTACTTAGATAGAATCAGTCTTCTAAAAACTATAATTTGAGTGAATTAAGCATATGAGTATCATTGATACAGTTCCCTGGTCATTTGGGGAGTTAAGGATTGAGATATTGAAAGGAAAATATACACAGGAGGAATTTACATGAGGCGGTGCCATGCTGACATAATTCAACAAAAACAAGCTATTACTCAAACCCATATACCATGTACACACAATTTGATTTAAATAAGAACCAATAAATTTGTTGATTGGATAAACAAGGTCAAAGCATGAAATTTCTTATTTTGGTCATTAATCTTAAGGGCAGAAGGGGGGGGGCCAATATTAAAACAGATTTTTCAGCATTAATTAAAGGGTTTTTAAGCCTCCAGAGTGGGTGTACAGATATATGGAATTATATTAGTAGAGCGAGCAGGAAGTACTTAGTTATATAAAGTGTAGCACATGGTATGACTCAAGAATTCCACTCCCGAGAGTGCATACAAAAAATGAAATGTCAAACAGGTTTGTAGGTGTATTCATTAGAAAGTTTATGGTGTGAGGAGTTGAAAGCTACCTAGATATACATGTAAAGTGCAGCAGATTCAGAGTTAGCACACCCCTGTCTTTGGTGTGGTTCTCTGGAAGCAGACCTTGAAATGTTGAATCTCATGAAATGATTTATTGAAAAACCATAAGAAAAAGTGAGGGGGCTGGGCAAATACATGTTTCTGGAGAGGGGGAGCATCAGCCTCACCCGTGGGGTGCCCTGGAGCATACATAGTGGCAGAGTTCAGTTGGTCTTACAGAGGCACCTACGCCTTCACACTGGTTGGTAGTGACTGACCGCGGAGGTGAGAAAAGGCTGTGTAATCTCATATCCTCAGAGCAACATGGCTCACCTCAGTCCAGGGCATTGCTTTAGAGAAGAGTACAGGTGTGAGGGGTTTTCCCTGATGGCTCAGCAGTAAAGAATCTGCCTGCAACTCAGGAGACCCTGGGTTCGATCCCTGGGCCAGGAAGATCCCCTGGAAGAGGAAATGACAATGCACTCTGGTATTTTTCTCTGGAGAATCCCATGGACCTAGAAGCCTAGAAGCTACAATCCACAGGGCCCCAAAGAATCGGACATGACAGAGCACATATGCATGTTGTATATTGCACAGGGGTGAGAATCCATCAATCAACATCACTAAGGATACAGATGGGCATGTTGTCCCAGGTGAAAGCAGCCAGCAAAGGGACAGAACAGAATCTGCTATCTGATAGAAGAAATGGATTAGGTGTCCACTCAGGAGCATGGATGGATCTCAAAATTATTGTGCATAGCGAAAAAAAATGGTAAGAAGCAAAGTTCCTATTATGTGTAATTCTATTTACAGAAAATAAAAATACATATACACTAAAAATGTACTTAAAAAAAAGACTTAAGCTTAACAGCTGCATATAGAATGATACTCAAAATATTTAACAACTCTCTTGGGAAAAATACTGATCAAATAGAACAGGACGCTAATACTCACCTTAAGAGACCCAATGGCAAGAGTGGGGGCTTGTGTAGATTACTGATGCTGACATTTGACAGTATGTGAAGTGCACAAACTTGAATTTGCACTTGAAGTTTGAAAAGGAAAAACATGAAAAATAAGAAAAGACTGGGGAAGGAACTCTTCTCTTCTTCCTCCATAAAAGTAAGGAGGTTTTGAACAACCTTCCATTTGCAGGATGGATTTCTCTGTTCTTTCCTTCCCAGTAATGAATTAAAAGACTTTTTATACAAGCCTGTCACTATAATTCCCACCAGCTCTTGATGGTCTCCAGGCAAGGCTTTCTCTTAGAAAAGTGAGCAATGGCTGCTTTGCCATGTATCAGAATTATTAGTTTAGATGTTCAATTTTTTGAGGTTTGCATGAAATAGTAAGGAATTTGGTGATGACTTAGTTTGAATATTTAAGGTGAGAAAAGCTTTATCAGGATTAAGGACAAAGGTAGCTTCTGAAACTGATTTTCTCTACCCCATGAGAGACTGAATATACAGACGAGGACCAGACCATATATAAAAATATGACTCCCAACCTACAGCAACCAGCCTTGAAAACCAACATCCTTATTTATAATAAACAATGCAGAAAGCAGCCTGCTAAAAGTCAGACTTTATGGAAGTCTGATTGCTAAATACTCCAGAACGTTAAACACTAACTTCTCTAATGACTGTCCCTGGGTGATCACTTGTGATTGATAACTGATAGCCTCTTTAATTTTTGGCCCCACTTCCAACTTATTAGTTAGAACAAACACAGAGAGGCAAATATGGCTTCCTTTTTCCACTGTAAAGCCTTTTTGCACTGTAAAGCTTTCCCACTCCTCTGCTGCCTTTTGGTCTCTATGAGAACACAAATAATGGTAGCTGACTCTCTTGCTCTAACAAGCTCTGAATAAATAGCCACGACTTATTTCCATTTGGTTGGTCTTCATTTATTTCCACAGTTAGTGATGAAGGCTCCAGTGAGGTCCAGTTTGCACTTCCCATCACTTTAGACCCTGGTCTTCAACCAACTGTGGTAACACAGAGGCCCCTGTTGCCCTGCTGCTCACTGCTCGCCAAGGCCAGGAAGATGTGGAAAGACAGCAAAGAGTCTGGACTGTGTTCTTTGCATTGAGTGCCTCAGCTCTTTATTCTTAGTTTGGTACCAGGTTTTGTTATGTTTCCTTTGTGTTTGGCATCCTTGATGAAATCAGAGCAGTCCTCTTCCTTCCGTTTGGCTGCCTTCTGTGTTCCTGTCTTGGTATTGTGCTGAGTCTGAAAGTGTTGTTTGTCATACGGAGAGTCACAGGCTCTGTAAGCTTGTTGTCTGTGGCAGGGTCATCATCCAGTGGGCTTTTGGTTCTTACGAGAACTGCTCTTTCACTTGGACAAACTCTGCCATGGATCACCAATTAAACTAGATGGGATTCTGCTTCTGCCTTGATTGTGTGTCCTGAAAGCCTGGCTTTAGATTTAGACAGAGCTTTGGTTTTCCACCTGCTGGGTCTGGGTTTGGAGGAGACCCACCCTCAGGGTCGGCCCTGAGACAGGAAGTGCTCAAGCGTTATGTTCCGACTGACAGCTGCCATGGCCAGGGGTCCTGTAATCAACTCCTCCTCTCTGCCTGGGTGAACTCTGCTTCTTATCTGTCCTCTCTTTACAGCCCCAATTCCTGTGCTTCTCTTTCTAAACCACATAGAACCCCATTCACCAAGTGGACCCAGGCCTTCAGTGTCGACTCTTAGGGACATTGGATTTGAGCCACATTGTTCATTTGAGAGGCAACTTGAAAAGGAAGGGAATCAGACCTTGTTAGCCCAATGGATAGTATTTCTTGATTGTTATGCAGAGGCCTCCAAATGCAATTCTGAATTAAAAATTGCTTCACCAAAAGAGTGTGTGGCCAAAGGTAGTGAGCAATGTGACAACCTTAAACAAGAAAAAATTAGACTTATTTCCCTCAAATCTTCCCTTCACCTTCCTGCATCCAACTGCCCCACTTCCCTCCTATGCTGGTCTCCCTCCCTTACGTCTGTAAAAATAAAAAACAAAAACATCAAATACATAGAGTCAGGAGACTGAAAGGGGAATCCTCATTCCCCTAGACAGAGGCCAATCGACAGGAAGAAGAGAGACCCCTTCTCTTTCCCAGCAGGGACTCAGCCAATGACAAGCCAGACTCTGTTCACTAAACCTGCCCACCTTCTTTTCCCCCATAAACGTTTCCTTCTTCCCTTGCTGTGCAGGGAAGTACATGAGACTAGCTATGGTTTCAGATCCTAAATTGTAATTTTCTGTTGACCATGGATAAACCTATCTTTGCTGGAAAATATCTCACAACCCATTTGTTTCAGGTTGAGATTTCTCTCCTCTTTTTGTGTATCTTTCCTTCTACTTTTCCCTAACAACTCTCCTAAAAGCCCCCAACAGAGCTGGCTCTAAGGACCTGCCCTGCCCATGAGCCATGAGTTGTGCTCTGACCAGTGTAGAATTTAAGCCTTGGGTACAAGCTCAATTTAAGAGTTATAATGAAAGATTTTTCTAAATCTAAATAACCCTGTGAATATTCATAGAAGAATTTAGAATTCTTTTGGGTATATATAACCCAGGGCTATCCAACCTATATCAACTCACACATGTGTTGATCAAAGCCATACTGGTTGCTTCTGTATGATAAAGGTGATTGGACTGACCTGGAAAGAGATACAGGAACCTTCCCTTTACAATAAACCTCAGAGTGGACTTCGCTGGTGGTCCAGTGGTTAAGAATTTGCCTGCCAATGCAGGGGACATTAGGTTCTATCCCTACCAAAGCCCATGCACCTAGAGCCCCTGATCCACAGCAAGAGAAGCCGCTCCAAGGAGAAGCCCCTAACCCTAACTAGAGAGTAGTGCCCCTCTCCCATCACAACTAGAGAAAGCCCACACACAGTAATGAAGACCCAGCTCATCCAGAAACAGAAATAAAGAAAGGAACCTCAGGATGGGGCAAAAGCAATGACAAAGCAAAACAGAAAGGCCAGAAAAGTAGACATGAAACATTTCCAATAAAAAATGGATTGGACCAAACTTCAATTATGTAAGCCAGAAAGACAATGAAACTATAGGAGATTTTCAGGATAGATTAGAAAATACCTCCTGACAACACTCAAGAGTGAAAGGAGGGGCTTATGTAACAGCAGGTTTCTCATCGCATCTCATCAATGGAATTAAACCTGAACTTGGAGAATTAATTTGAAAAAAAAATTACAATGAGAAATAGCTCCTTCAGCTGAACTATAACACAGGTAAGAACATTTTTAAAAGGCATTAGAATAAAAATGAGAAAGAACCGAAAATATGAACCTCTGCAGTTCAAATAGCAAGGTGCCCCGCCCCCAACCAACTACTTGAAAGTATAAACTAAAAGGACACTAAAAAAGTATTCCCATCTCATAAAAGAAGACAAAGACAAAGAGAAATCCCTTAGCTCAGATCAGTGAAGGTGTTCTGTGGAAGAAAAAAGTGCCCAGTATCCAACTATATCCTTAATCTCTCAAATTGAAATATTTATAAATTTTAGATGATCATCCTCATTAAATCTTGATAGATGCAGGTGCTACTCCTCCTGCATTAAACTCTGACAACTGTACTCAAATTTCCTTAGAGTAACATACTGTACAGGTGGAAATTATCTCAAATAACCTACAAATGTTCCCTTATCTCCCAGCCCTTAACTGTGACCCTTGAGCCCTTGACTGAGAAACATCCCTTACTGCTCTGTGATACCACCTCTGTGACTTCAATAGAGAGAGACTTAGTCTGCAAATGGAATTGCAATATTAAATGCTCATCAAGTGACTCTTTCTTGATGTCCCAGAAGATGCCTCTATTCATAATTGAGCAGTGTATGCCTTGGATGTACCTTTTTCTCCTTTATTATATTTCATGCATACTCAGATAAGGATTCTTGACATTGTATCTGACTTGCAGCTAAAACCTCTACAGATATAGGAAAAATAATTGAAGCAGAATCTATCAAAGTTCATATAAAGCCTCCAACGTAGCTGCGTCTAAGGACCTGCCCTGCCCATGAGCCATGCTCATGAGTTGTGCGCTGACCAGTGTAGAATTTAAGCCTTGGGTCCAAGCTCAATTTAAGAGTTATAATGAAAGATTTTGCTAAATCTAAATAACCCAGTGAATATTCATAGAAAAATCCCTTACTGCTTGCCTATACTTTCCCAATAGCCCTTAAAACCAGAAGCAAAGGAAGATGTCAAATGTAGTTGAAAGCCTTATATTCAAAGGCTTCTCATGCCTTGTGCTAGCTCTTATAACACTCCTGTCCTGCCATTAAAGAACCAAATGGACTAGGATATAGATTTATCTAAGAAGTTAGGGCCATCAACAAGATTGTTATCCTTTGCTGCCCTGTAGTACCATCCTCGGAGAAGGCAATGGCAACCCATTCCAGTACTCTTCCCTGGAAAATCCCATGGACGGAGGAGCCTGGTGGGCTGCATTCCATGGGGTCGCTAAGAGTCGGGCACGACTGAGCTACTTCACTTTCACTTTTCACTTTCATGCATTGGAGAAGGAAATGGCAACCCACTCCAGTATTCTTGCCTGGAGAATCCCAGGGACAGAGGAGCCTAGTAGGCAGCCGTCTATGGGGTCGCACAGAGTCGGACATGACTGAAGTGACTTAGCAGAAGTACCATCCTGGAGGAGGGTGTGGCAACCCACTCCAGTATTTTTGCCTGGATAGTCTCCATGGACAGAGAAGCCTGGTGGGCTACAGTCCATGGGATTGCAAAGAGTCAGACAGGACTGAAGAGACTTAGCAGCAGCAGCAGTACCATCCTGTCCTCACTTCCAGGAGTTCTGCTGTGGTGGAATTTTGTTCTGCCTTTTCCACATGCCTCTAACCAGGAGAGTTAGTGCCTTTCTGCTCTCACCTGTGGAGGGCATCAGTTTACCTGACAGCCTGGCCAGGGATTCACTGAAGATCCTCCTACTTCTCCCAGGTCCTCAGTCAAGACTTACAGGGTCTAAACATAGGCCATGGTTCATGTTGATACATGGTAGAAACCAACACAACACAATAAAGTAATCAATTTAGTTCAGTTCAGTCGCTCAGTCGTGTCTGACTCTTTGCGACCCCATGGACTGCAGCACTCCAGGCTTCCCTGTCCATCACCAACTCCCAGAGCTTACTCAAACTCATGTCTATTGAGTTGGTGATGCCATCTAACCATCTTAACTTTTGTTGTTCCCTTCTCCTACCTTCAATTTTTCCCAGCATCAAGGTCTTTTCAAATGAGTCAGCTCTTCACATCAGGTGACCAAACTATTGGAGTTTCAGCTTCAACATCAGTCCTTCCAATGAGTATTCAAGACTGATTTCTTTTAAAATGGACTAGTTGGATATCTTTGCAGTCCAAGGGACTCTCAAGAATCTTTTCCAACACCACGGTTCAAAAGCATCAATTCTTTGGCACTCAGCTTTCTTTATAGTCCAACTCTCATATCCATATAATCCTCCAATTAAAATTAAGTACATTCATTAAACACAGACCATGACTACTGGGGCACTAGGTAATGAGCAAAGGAATCGTGATGCTTTCCTTCTGCCACTGTTCATTGTCATCCCTTTCACCCTGCTGCTGCTGCTGCTGCTAAGTCGCTTCAGTCGTGTCTGACTCTGTGTGACCCCATTGACAGCAGCCCACCAGGCTCCCCCATCCCTGGGACTCTCCAGGCGAGAACACTGGAGTGGGTGGCCATTTCCTTCTCCAATGTATGAAAGTGAAAAGTGAAAGTGAAGTCACTCAGTTGTGTCCAACTCTTCGAGAACCCATGGACTGCAGCCTACCAGGCTCCTCCATCCATGGGATTTTCCAGGCAAGAGTACTGGAGTGGGGTGCTATCGTCTTCTCTGCTCTTTCACCCTGCCTTTCCCTTAATAACAGAAAATGACTCCTTTTTTCAACCATCTTATCTTTTCTATTGCCTTTCTTTCTGTCAACTTCTCTGTCTTGTCTCTCTCATCTCATCCTACTTCATCCCTTTCACTTTACTTATCTCTGCTTTCTTTCTTTAACCAATTATTGCAGTGAATTCTATTACCAAAAAAGGAAAAATTATTATGCTATCAATAAACACAAACTTTCAATATACTCAATTATACTTTTCCCTGGCATGGATCAGAAACTTACAGCATTGAAAGGCTTTTCCCCATGACCATAAGTAAACTTTATCCTCCTATGATCAGCTGTTATGAAGAAGTTTCCAGATTTCACTGTTTTATCTCATTGAGACTGCTATGAACCTTGAGTGAAAAATGTTAACATTTCCAAAAGATGCTATAAGTTTAATAATGATACCTCCCATTATGATTAGTGTACCACCAGCAAAATTGTGAAATTGTTAATCAGAACATAGTAAAAAATTTTTAAACTCCACTAATTTTCAAGAAGATTCTCTAAGAAAAATAATCAAACATAAGAAAAATATGTTTTGGGCATGCATAAGTTAACTGAATTGTTATTTATAATAGTAGTAAAAATACATAAAAAATTCAAAATTAGAAAAGTGGAAGGATTTACCCATTTTGTTAGATTTGGCATTCAGCATAATTCATGGTACAGAGTAAATGCTAAGTTTAAAAAATATATTTAACTGAATGGAATGTAATTAAATTATGAAAAGAAATGAGCAGAAAAATTTTTATGTATGACATATTTAGAAAAATATACTTTTTATTAATTTGAACACAAACATATTCATAAACTATAATTACAACTGAAAACATCATATGCTGTGCTGTGCTGTGCTTAGTCATTCAGTTGTGCCTGACTCTTTGTGACCCTATGGACTGTAGCCCACCAGGATCCTCTGTCCATGGGGATTCTCCAGGCAAGAAGACTGGAGTGGGTTGTCTATCCTTTCTCTAGGGGATCTTCCTGACCCAGTGATTGAACCAGAGTCTCTCGCATTGCAGGCGGATTCTTTACTACCTGAGCTATCTGAAAACATCATATGCAAGCAGGTAAAAAATTTTAATTTTTAGGATGGGATGATTGCACAGAAACTTTTAAATTTTTATTGTCTATGTACTAAAATATTATATCTAAATTGCTAATAAATAATAAGTATTAAGAAAAAGTGTAGCTTTACATAAGTCATATTGTAAAAAATCTCTGATTTGTGAGTTTAATTGTTTGAAAATAAGATTTTATAGTTTCAATAAATTCTTATAAAGTTGAAACTGTTTCATACGACTTGTTTTGTCACCTATAAACTAAAAGTGAGTGAATACACTTGACAAGCATTTGCTACATATACATATGGGCACATTCTCCAAGACTGCATTTCTTGCTTAAATATCTCTGTAATAAGATTCTTGCTGACAGTGATGGATCTCACATCACTTTTTTCAATAAAACCTAAGCTCACTGGATGTTGGTTTTGCCAAATTGACTTCAGTTTCTCATTGGCGAGAAGATTATTATGAAATGGGAGTTTCTAGTGCATGAGCTGTTCCCTGTGAAATTCTATACTCTGAACAGTCTCCATGTCCTTTTTCTGAACTCCTTACCTTCTCTTAGTTGTTGAAATTAATGACTAATTTATTCAGGCTTGCATGCATTCCTGTAGCCTGTAATAGTGTTAATTAGCACCTAAATTTGGCAGTGTATAATAAAAATTGTGCACACCATTTTCTATTAAAAAGATGAAACACATGGACTTAGTGCAAAACATTTACTCACTCCCTAAAATTCACACTAACATATTCGTTAAAAAATGATATATTTAAGGTAACAAGGATTAGAAGTCATTTTGAAGGCAGCTTAATGCCTCATCTCAGTTATTAATTTTTTTTTTTTACAGTTAATTAGTTTACACATTTTACAGGCATCAGAAAGGCCCCATACATAGCCATAAAATCTGTAGTGATCTATAGTGACTCAAATAAGTCAAAGTCTAGTCTGCTTGGCAGAATATTTGCCAGTTTTTATTAACCTTACAATGGCCTGCTCAACCAAAAACGTCAGGACAGCTAGTAACTATGGCAGCAGCCTTACACACCAAAGATGCACCTTATCTTTCTAGTCTGGAGTCAATTTTGTGAGCAATCATCTTCCTCCTTACAAGACCCAGAAAATCTATCATGTAGAAGCAGCACTAGGAAAAAGAGAAAGAGAAACAGCTTGAGAAGGGGAAGAAATCAGGGAGAAGTACAATTTAAATTGGACAGTGATTGAGATAATGACTTGAATTTGAATAAAGAATCAAAGTGTACTGGATTCAACTTAATTTTCTCTCTATTTGAAAGATGGGGGCTCTAGAGCTAGCATGATCTTGGTTGTACAAAGCATTATTATTATTTTTAAATTCCTGGATTTTCAGCCTGTAGTGACAGTGAAATGTCATACTCCCTAGGCAGATATTCACATATACTTTTTGGAGTTGGCAGAAATTAACCTTGTTCTCCATCTGAAATGAAGAATTCGGCCTCAGATGGATTCAGTTTGGTTCTTAAACCAGAGTGTTCATCTTATTCCTTCATGAGGGCATCCCAAAATTCATCAAGGATGCTGTCATTAAATGATTAATCATCATTTACAGAGAATGCCTATCTAAACTTCTCTAAGCCTCTCAGTAATGAATTGCTATTCTGTTGCACTTGCAATAAACTTTATAAATCAAATTCTGGCTGTGTGGTATCCAACCCAGATACCCAGAGCAGTGAACCCCTCAGAATAACAGCAAGACATGGAGTGGCAGCACCACCTCTGAGACCCCATGATTTTCCAAAGGAGGAAGCAGAAAGGAGTCATGGGCAGAAGGAGGGTGTCAAATTGCAGGGTTAGCGTCCTGGCAAGTGAGCAAGGAGTTGTGCAAAAGCATAGATCACCATAAACTTTAGTTGACTCAACTTTTTAATGACTTTGCTTCAGTGTGTATTTTGGCAATATCTCAAGTTCTGGCTCATTAAAATTCTGGAAAATAGTAAGAGAGACAAAAATGTTTTTTAATGGATTAAAATGAAACATTTAAAAAGATCTTCACCTCCAATTAAAATAAATAAATTTATATTAAAAAAAGCAAAAAAAAAAAAAACAACTTCCAAAACATATTCACTCCAAAAAATTATATTTGCATTAGTATACACTTTCTTGGGTTTATACTGCGAGGACAAAACAAAAACATTAAACACCATCACTTTTCCATCATACTTTGCAGTTAAAAATATTTATTCATTTTTCACTATAAGTAGTATACACTGTGGAGAAGTTTGCATATGGCAAAAAATTAAAATAACATTGGTTTTGCTCTCAAAGCTTTATATCATGGTGAAATGATAGAATAGCAAGTAGGTCAAATTAAATATTGGTGGAAATAAAAACAGCAAGACTGTTAAATTGTAGATGGGCATAAAGCAGGACTACTTTAATGAAGTAATATTTAGGAGGTCCGGTCTTTGCCCTACTGGGGGACACTTGTTACTAGATCCTATAAGCATTTCTTGTTTGTCATCTGATCTGAAGATAACGAAAACATCAATTTGAAATTTAAAAACACTAATATATGAATCCCTATGTTCATTGTGGTATTATTTACAATTGCCAAGATATGGAAGCAACTGAAGTGCCCATTGATGGATGAATGGGTAAAGAAAATACGCACACACACACACACACACACATCTCCCTCTTCTTGGATAAGCCACTAGCATATTTGAGAAATTCAGATAGCTCAATTACTTCTCACTATAGGGCATGGTATGGAAGCAAGATCCGATGCTGTAAAGAGCAATATAGCATAGGAACCTGGAATGGTTAAGTCCATGCATCAAAGCAAATTGGAAGTGGTCAAACAGTAGATGGCAAGAGTGAATGTTGACATTCTAGGAATCAGTGAACTAAAATGGACTGAAACAGGTGAATTTAACTCAGATGACCATTATATCTACTACTGTGGGCAGGAATCCCTTAGAAGAACTGGAGTAGCCATCTTAGTCAACAAAAGAGTCTGAAATGCAGTACTTGGATGCAATCTCAAAAACAACAGAATGATCTCTGTTCATTTCCAAATCAACCCATTCAATATGGTAATTTAAGTCTATGCCCCGACCAGTAATGCTGAAGAAGCTGACATTGAATGGTTCTATGAAGACCTACAAGACCTTTTAGAACTAACATCCCCCAAAAGATATCTTTTTCATTATAGGGGACTGGAATGCAAAAGTAGGAAGTCAAGAGATACCTGGAGTAACAGGCAAATTTGGCCTTGGAATATGGAATTAAGCAGGGCAAAGGCTCATAGAGTTTTGTCAAGAGAATGTACTGGTCATAGCAAACACCCTCTTCCAACAACACAAGAGAAGACTCTACACATGGACATCACTAGGTGTCCAACACCGAAATCAGATTGATTATATTCTTTGCAGCCAAAGCTGGAGAAGCTCTATACAGTCAGCAAAAACAAGACCAGGAGCTGACTGTGGCTCAGATCATGAAATCCTTATTGCCAAATTCAGACTTAAATTGAAGAATGTAGGGAAAACCACTAGACCATTCAGGTATGACCTAAATCAAATCCCTTACGATTATACAGTGGAAGTGGGAAATAGATTTATGGGACTAGATCTGATAGAAAGAGTGCCTGATGAACTATGGATGGAGGTTCATGACATTGTACAGGAGACAGGGAGCAAGACCATCCCCCAAAAAAACAAATGCAAAAAAGCAAAATGGCTGTCGGAGGAGGCCTTACAAATAGCTGTGAAGAGAAACTAAACACAAAGGAGAAAAGGAAAGATATACCCATTTGAATGCAGAGTTCCAAAGAATAGCAAGGAGAGATAAGAAAACCTTTCTCAGTGATCAGTGCAAAGAAATAGAGGAAAGCAATAAAATGGGAAAGACTAGAGATCTCTTCAAGGAAATTAAAGATACCAAGGGAACATTTCATGCAAAGATGGGCAAATAAGGGACAGAAATGGTATGGACCTAACAGAAGCAGATAATATTAAGAAGAGATGGCAAGAATACACAGAAGAATTATAAAAACAAACAAACAAACAAACAAAAAACCCTACTGACTGAGATAACCACGATGGTGTGATCACCCACCTAGAGCCAGACATCCTGGAATGTGAAGTCAAGTGGGCCTTAGAAAGCATCACTATGAACAAAGCTAGTGGAGGTGATGGCATTCCAGTTGAGCTATTTCAAATCCTGAAAGATGATGCCGTGAAAGTGCGTCACTCAATATGCCAGCAAATTTGGAAAACTCAGCAGTGGCCACAGGACTGGAAAAGGTCAGTGTTCATTCCAATCCCAAAGAAAGGCAATGCCAAAGAATGATCAAACTACCACACAATTGCACTCATCTCACATGCTAGTAAAGTAATGCTCAAAACTCTCCAAGCCAGGCTTCAACAATGTGTGAACTATGAACTTCCAGATGTTCAAGCTGGTTTTAGAACAGGCAAAGAAACCAGAGATCAAATTGTCAACATCTGCTGGATCACCGAAAAAGCAAGAGAGTTCCAGGAAAATATCTGTTTCTTCTTTATTGACTATGCCAAAGCCTTTGACTGTGTGGTTCACAATAAACTGCAGAAAATTCTTCAAGAGATTGGAATATCAGACTGCCTCACCTGCCTCTTGAGAAATCTGTATGTAAGTCAGGAAGCAACAGTTGGAACAGGACATGGAACAACAGACTGGTTCCAAAGAGGAAAAGGAGTGCGTCAAGGCTGTATATTGTTACCCTGCTTGTTTAACTTATATGCAGAGTACATTATGAGAAATGCCAGGCTGGATGAAGCACAAGCTGAATCAATATTGCTGGGAGAAATATCAATAACCTCAGATATGCATATGAAACCACCTTTATGGCAGAAAGTGAAGAAGAACTGAAGAGCATCTTGATGAAACTGAAAGAGGAGAGTGAAAAGGTTGGCTTAAAACTCAACATTCACCAGAAACTATAAAACTCCTAGAGGAGAACATAGGCAAAACACTCTCCAACATACATCACAGCAGGATCCTCTATGACCCACCTCCCAGAATATTGGAAATAAAATCAAAAATTAACAAATGGGACCTAATTAAACTTAAAAGCTTCTGCACAACAAAGGAAACTATAAGCAAGGTGAAAAGACAGCCTTCAGAATGGGAGAAAATAATAGCAAATGAACCAACTGACAAACAACTAATCTCAAAAATATACAAGCAACTCCTACAGCTCAACTCCAGAAAAATAAATGACCCAACCAAAAAATGGGCCAAAGAACTAAATAGACATTTCTCCAAAGAAGACATACAGATGGCTAACAAACACATGAAAAGATGCTCAACATCATTCATTATCAGAGAGATGCAAATCAAAACCACTATGAGGTACCATTTCACGCCAGTCAGAATGGCTGCGATCCAAAAGTCTACAAGCAATAAATGCTGGAGAGGGTGTGGAGAAAAGGGAACTCTCTTACACTGTTGGTGGGAATGCAAACTAGTACAGCCACTATGGAGAACAGTGTGGAGATTCCTTAAAAAACTGGAAATAGAACTGCCTTATGATCCAGCAATCCAACTGCTGGGCATACACACTGAGGAAACCAGAAGGGAAAGAGACACGTGTACCCCAATGTTCATTGCAGCACTGTTTATAATAGCCAGGACATGGAAGCAACCTAGATGCCCATCAGCAGATGAATGGATAAGAAAGCTGTGGTACATATACACAATGGAGTATTACTCAGCCATTAAAAAGAATACATTTGAATCAGTTCTAATGAGATGGATGAAACTGGAACCTATTATACAGAGTGAAGTAAGCCAGAAAGAAAAACACCAATACAGTATACTAACGCATATATATGGAATTTAGAAAGATGGTAACAATAACCCTGTGTACGAGACAGCAAAAGAGGCACTGATGTATAGAACAGTCTTATGGACTCTGTGGGAGAGGGAGAGGGTAGGGAGATTTGGGAGAATAGCATTGAAACATGTATAATATCATTTATGAAACGAGTTGCCAGTCCAGGTTCAATGCATGATACTTGATGCTTGGGGCTGATGCACTGGGACGACCCAGAGGGAGGGTATGGGTAGGGAGGAGGGAGGTGGGTTCAGGATGGGGAACACAGGTATACCTGTGGCGGATTCATTTCGATATATGCAAAACTAATACAATATTGTAAAGTTTAAAAATAAAATAAAATTAAAAAAAAGAATAAAAAAACCCCAAAAAACTCAACATTCAGAAAACTAAGATCATGGCATCCGGTCCCATCACTTCATGGGAAATAGATGGGGAAACAGTGGAAACAGTGCTGACTTTATTTTGGGGGGCTCCAAAATCACTGCAGATGGTGACTGTAGTCATGAAATTAAAAGATGCTTACTCCTTGGAAGGAAAGTTATGACCAACCTAGACAGCATATTAAAAAGCAGAGACATTACTTCGCCAACAAAGGTCTGCCTAGTCAAGGCTATGGGTTTTCCTGTGGTCATGTATGGATGTGAGAGTTGGACTATATGGCAACCTGAGTGCAAATAATTGATGCTTTTGAACTGTGGTCTTGGAGAAGACTCTTGAGAGTCCCTTAGACTACAAGGAGGTCCAACCAATCCATCCTAAAGGAAATCAGTGCTGAATTTTCATTGGAGGGACTGATGTTGAAGCTGAAACTCCAATAGTTTGGCCACTTGATGGGAAGAGCTGACTCATTTGCAAAGACCCTGATTCTGGGAAAGATTGAAGGTGGGAGGAGAAGGGGATGACAGAGGATATAATTGTTGGATAGCATCACAGACTCAATGGACATGAGTTTAGGTAAACTCCAGGACTTGGTGATGGACAGGGAGGCCTGGAGTGCTGCAGTCCATGGGGTCGCAAAGAGTAGGACACGACTGAGTGACTGAACTGAACTGAACTGATAGGTCATGGTTATGCTCTAGATGTTTTTCTGTGATAAAATAAATATTTAGTTGACTTGTTAAATAGTGTTCATTAGTAAGTGGTGGTAACTAATATTCAGAATCTACATTGCACCTAAATGCAATTTGTTAATTTCTCCACAAGACAACAATTATCACTCACGTCTAATGCACTCTCATTCAAAACAATGAGACCTGAGTGTTTACTGATGAAAATAACTTCTGTTCTAGTCCTCAATCTATTCTTTCTATGACACACCCAATAATATCACTGCCCCTCAGTAAACATCAATGTAGTTAGGGTTATATATGCTAGATAAGCTGCTCTTTGCTAAGTCGCTTTAGTCCTGTCTGACTCTTTGAGACCCTGTGGACTGTAGCCCACCAGGTTCCTCTGTCCATGGGATTCTCCATGCAAGAATGCTGGAGTGGGTTGCCATGCTCTCCTCCAGGGAATCTTCTTGACCCAGATAAGCTAGCACTGTTACGCCTCCTGCACTGGTAGGAGGGTTCTTTACCATTAGTACCAGCTGGGAAAATCTCCTTTACCTTTCCAATAGAAGCCACTAGCCACTACTGGCCCAGGGTGGCCTCAGGGCTTGAGGCCCAGGAGTCGCTCTCTGGCTGTGAGGTATGATTTCAGGAGCGGTCTGGCCGCTGGCAGCAGGATCCTTGCTGCAGGAGCACTCCCCCTCGCCCTGGTGCTGTCCTCACAGTGCCCACTTCTCCTTCCCAGCGTCTTCGCAGCCCTCTTGTTCACCTTACCCTCACAGTGCCCCAGCACTCCTGGCTGTTTCAGCAATGCATCCTGCAGCACCAACTGCCTGGCCCCCCTCGCCAAGGTCATCCATGAACGATTTGGGATTCTGGAAGGGCTGATGGTGAGCTGAAAGGTCATTTCATGGTCACTGGTGGCTTTGCTAGCGTGAACACTCCAAGACAGTAGTGAGCTGGGGACTCCTTTTTCATTTCATAGCTGAGCCATCTTGCAGGGCCCTGTCCCCAGACCCCCAACCCACCCCAGTGAGGCTCCATCAAACACTGAGCACCCAAGAGACTGAGATCCTGAAGGTCCTTCTGCAACCCATGCTTATCTTTGACATTCTGATGCCCAGGTCGTGTCCACGACTTCCTTAGCTATATCCACTCGTCTATCTTTGATACTAAGGCCGGCATCATGCTCAACGACAACTTCGTGAAGCTCCTTTCAGCTGCGCCCCGTGTCTCTGCGCCGGTCACAGAGGGGTCCAGTCGAGATCCAGACCCACGCCGCATGCGCTGGCTTGGTCCCAGCACCCGACGCGAGAGCCGTTCCGAGAGGCCGGGACCGCGCGGGACCCGGCTCCGGCTCAGTCTCTTTGCTGGCCACTCCGGGCAGATATCTGAAGATAAGCTAGCACATGTAAAAGTTTTCTGCTAGCTATGAAAACTCTTTAGCATAAATATCTAGCAGACGAATAGGGCTCTGTTTCCACTCTGTAGATGAAGGCCAAAACTCCACCCATAGAAACTACAGTCTTGATCTTGTTTTCATATGCAGGTATTATTTATGATTAGACTTCTATTTGTATTACTAGAGATATGACTCTTTCAAGGAGAAAATCACTGGCAAGTACTTAGTAGTTAACTAGAAACATTAAGTCATCATTAAGCATTTTTATTGGTTTGTAAATCTACTCTGTTGCCTTCTTTAGAGCTTTATTCATAAAACACTTCAGATTTGTTTTTTTCCTCTTCTTTTTTTCCTAACTTTCTTGATATATAAATTAAGGTAAGTCTTAGGGCTCTTTTCCAGTCCTGTGGACCAAGCACATTTTATTCTTCTTTCTGTTGTTTGTCCCAGGATAAGCTTGAGGACCATGATATTATGTTCCCTGATGCCAGCATCTAGCCCTTCAGGATAACTTCCAAATGCTAGGGAGAGTTGGCTGGGAGGGGAAGTACCACAGGGAGTGATCCAGACTTGTTCAGGTAGATGGAGCTCACACGTGGCCGAGTAAATGAAGCCTACCTTGCTTTGGATAAATCTGGGTAAATCTGGGTATGGGTGTTCTTTTCCTCTGAAGAAGGTGCGGGTAGCTCGGGTAGTCTCTCTGATCTTTGGCAAATCACTCAACCCTCTCCTCCCAGTTTCCCCAAGAGCAACACCAGATAATGTTTCCATAAGGATTTCATAAAGTTTGCATGCAAAACAGTGAAACATAGGAGGGACTCAACATAGCATAGCTTGAATATTATTATAGGAAACAACAATTTTTTTTTTTTTGAGAGCCAAGAACCTTGGTCTGACACTTTTAACCTGTGAAATATTCTGCAAGTTGGCATCAGGGTCCCAAACACCTTAGAGGCACCTCCACTAGCCATTGTAAGCTCACCTGCTTTGCTTCTCATTTTCCTGTTTTTCTCAGTGTCCGTCTTTGACTTTTCTCTGCCTGCCTTCGCTCCACTCTCACCGACACGTACCCTGCAGTCACATTGCCCTCACTCAGCCTGGCTCAAGACTAGAAGTAATATATCTCTTTGGGACTGCCAACACTTAATGCCTGTATGCCGTTTTGTGCAGTTCTATCTGGTCCCCCATTTCAATGATCTGTATTTGTTTATGTCCCCTCTATTAGTCTCTTATGACCTTTGTTTATCTGAATTTGATTGACAGTAGACACTTATAAATGCTGGACTTTTTGCTGGACCACTTTGTGACAACATACATGCAAGCTGAAAGCCAGGGAGCATGTTTTCCTGCCTCAGAAAGTGAGTGACAAGGATCAAGATTCAAACAATGGCTACAGGCGTTTGGTGGATGGCAGAGGGGCCTGGGGGAACAGAACACACACACTGGATTCTGACAGTGTTTTATTATGGCCACGGAAGGTTATATAATCTGATGAGATGAGAAGCGGCAGAGCCACAGGGGCCATCACCCTCTCTTGGATACATGCTCAGCTGCTCAAAGAAGGAGCAGGCTCCCAGCTCTGGTGCCCGGTGGGGATCCCGGCTGCAAGAACAAAGGCCGGCCCAGTGCCTGGGTTTCCAGTCAAGTGGGAGGATTGTACATGGCCACTCTGGCCTGGCGAGGGGTGACTGACAGAGCTCCGTGCATACAGCAACTAGACCTAATCAATTTGCTATTCTCTCCTACCTGAGCTACCTGTACCTTCTTCAGAGAAAAAACACCCACACCCAGATTTACGAAGCGACTAATATAGCCATGCAAAGGCACATTACATTGCTGTACTTCATCTGACTGTAAAAAGTGTATATACATTGCAACAGACCAAAAAATACTATGGTTTCTTATAGATGGGAAATTAAGGCACTGATTTATTAATTTGCAAAGTGGTTAAATCTGTGCTTAAGAGTCCCAAAGGAAATTGCAGGAATCAAAATTTGAAAACATGTTTAAAATTTATTTTTTATTGAATTGTAATTGATTTATAATGTTGTGGTAAGGTTCAGGGATACATCTAAGTGATTCAGTTATATATGCGTATATATTCTTTTTCAAATTCTTTTACATTATAGGTTATAAGATATTGAAAATGTTTAGTTCCCTTGCCATAAGTAGGTACTTGTTGGTTATCTGTTTTATATGTATCAGTATGCACATGATATATTAATCTCAAACTTAATTTATTCCTTCGTTCACCTGCTTCCCTTTTTGTAACAATAAATTTGTTTTCTATATCTGTGACTCTAGTTCCCGCTTTGTAAATAAGTTCATATGTATCATTTTTTTTAGATTCCACATATAAGTGATATATAGCATTTGTCTTTCTCCTTTCTGACTTACTTTGCTTAGTATGATCATCTCTAGGTCCATCCATGTTGCTGCAAATGGCATTATTTCACTCTTTTTTTATGGTTGAATCATACTCTTTTTAGAGAAGGAAATGGCAACCCACTCCAGTGTTCTTGCCTGGAGAATCCTGTGGACAGAGGAGCCTGATGGGCTGCTCTCCATAGGGTCTCACAGAGTCAGACACGACTGAAGTGACTTAGCATGCATGCATTGGAGAAGGAAATGGCAACCCACTCCAGTGTTCTTGCCTGGAGAATCCCTGGGATGGAGGAGCCTGGTGGGCTGCTGTCTATGGGGTCGCACAGAGTCGGACACAACTGAAGCAACTTAACAGCAGCAGCAGCGTACTTTTTTCTAGTTGCCAAAACAAAGTAGTCTTCCCTGATATTTCTTGTAAAGTTGGTTTCAGTTCAGTTCAGTTCAGTCGCTCAGTCGTGTCCAACTCTTTGCAACTCCATGAATCTCAGCACGCCAGGCCTCCCAGTCCATCACCAACTCCCGGAGTTCACCCAGACTCACGTCCATCGAGTCGGTGATGCCATCCAGCCATCTCATCCTCTGTCGTCCCCTTCTCCTCCTGCCCTCAATCCCTCCCAGCATCAGAATCTTTTCCAATGAGTCAACACTTTGCATGAGGTGGCTAAAGTACAGGAGTTTCAGCTTTAGCATCATTCCTTCCAAAGAAATCCCAGGGCTGATCTCCTTCAGAATGGACTTCTGAAATTGGCTTCAAGGGCATGTTAAATTACAGCTACTCAGCTACTTGAAAACTGAAATGGTTTTATAAGCTCTGACGATAGGCCAAACTCCTTGATTTGATAAATAAGACTTTTGTACAATCAGGGCCCAGTTTTTCAGATAGCCCAGACCTCTCGACACCTAAACCACCCCTTTTCTAGTTTCCTGTGTTCTGTTTACTCTTCTGCAAACAGCATTTCCTATCTGTGTTTTGCAAGTGGCCTGGACCATGCTTCTGCTCCAGAACTTATGGGAAAATTTAACTCTATCATATCTAGTTGAAAAATGTGTAGAAACACTTTTATGCTTTATGAACACCTTCCTTCAGGCACATCTCTCATTGTATTTTGTGGTGGTTAATCATTGCATATATGTGCTTCTGGCTAAAATGGGGAAAGATTAATGACAAGAAAGTAGTTTTCTCTGTGTTAAATTTTACACTCCCTAGCACTCAGTAGTTGAGAAGGAAATGGCACCCCACTCCACTATTCTTGCCTGGAGAATCCCCTGGACAGAGGAGCCTGGTGGGCTACAGTCCATGGGGCCAAAAGAAGTCAGACATGATTGAAGGGACTTAGCACGCACCACAGAGTAGTCCATATATCTGTTGAATTAATTAATCCAGCTTATTTTTAATTATTCTCTTCAACATAAATCAATATTAATTAAATGTATCATCTTAATCCATCTTCAAAACGATGATTATTCTTCAAAGGTGTACTTCCTTCTTTAAAATCTATACACAGGAACTCTTGCTGCTAAGTCGCTTCAGTCGTGTCCAACTCTGAGCGACCCCATAGACAGCAGCGCACTAGGCTCCTCTGTCCCTGGGATTCTCCAGGCAAGAACACTGGAGTGGGTTGCCATTTCCTTCTCCAATGCATGAAAGTGAAAATTGAAAGTGAAGTCGCTGAGTCGTGTCCAACTCTTAGCCTGCTGCTGCTGCTGCTAAGTCGCTTCAGTCCTGTCTGACCCTGTGTGACCCCATAGACGGCAGCCCAACAGGCTTCCCTGTCCCTGGGATTCTCCAGGCAAGAACACTGGAGTGGGTTGCCATTTCCTTCTCCTATGCATGAAGTGAAAAGTGAAAGTGAAGTCGCTCAGTCGTGTCCGACTCTTCTCGACCCCATGGACTGCAGCCTACCAAGCTCCTCCATCCATGGGATTTTTCAGGCAAGAGTACTGGAGTGGGGTACCATCACCTTCTCCGGACTCTTAGCCTAGTTACAGCCAAAGTAGAAGCACCAGAACTACACGTATCAAATACATACACACTAAAGGCATGTAGCTAAGAGCTACAGGAACTCTTGGGAAGAGATATAAAGTTGTATTGAAGAGCAAACTCTGTAGGCTCATCTCTGCCATGGAATGAAAGTCTTGGAAATCACAGAGTCAAACGAGCCAGAGACAGTCACCCGGGAGCCAGGCTGGCCTCTAAGTCTGGCCTTAGGAATTCACTGGAAAGTATTGGTAATTCTCTCATTCTCCAGTTTATTTACACACACCTTCCACTGAGGATTCCTGCCTGAGGAAGAATCAAAGAACAGCTCTCATACTATAACAGTACAAAGGCAGGAGGACAAAAATTTAATTTGTTCCCTTGGGGTTTTGAAGAAGCATTTTTCTTCTGTTTCATATTTCAGGTGTACGAAAGGGCAAAAAATAGTTCAAGGTTGTTAAGGAAGAGAAACAATAAAATCCAGCTGGTTATAATGCCCCAAACAGTTTATCTTGTATGAACGTCTTCTTCCAATGCATGCATGCATGCTAAGTCACTTCAGTCATGTCCAACTCTTTGTGACCCTATGCTTCTCTGTCCATGGGATTCTCCAGGCAAGAACACTGGAGTCGGTTATTCACTTTTATTGTATTGATTTTCAGTTTTTCCAATTTCTTTCTGCATGCTTACATGTATGACTCAACTTTCTTACCTTATCAATAAAGAAAATGATTCATTAGACACCTCTGATGAATTCTGGTGAGTTCTTTTTTGCAACTCCTGCTTGCTTGCTCACTTAGTAGCTCAGTTGTGTCTAACTCTCTGTGACCCTGCGGACTGTAGCCCATGAGTCTCGTCTGTCCGTGGGATTTCCCAGGCAAGAATACTGGAGTGGGTGGTCATGGCCTCTTTCAGAGGATCCTCCCGACCCAGGGATTGAACCTGTGTCTCCTGCATTGCATGTGGATTATTTACCTGCTGAGCCACAGGGAAGCTTCTGTAAATCCTGCACCCATATCATTTAGAAGCTTCATGATGGTGTTGCTTTTTATCCACAGAATCATACACTTTTAGAGTCACAGAAAAATTTTCAACTCATGGAAAATCTGGGTCAAACACCTAATTTCACAGGTGAGGAAGCCCACAACTGGTTGGCAGATGCTCAAGGTCACAAAATTCATTAAGAAAAGCCTGAGGATGAAACTATGAATCTCCTAACTCCTAGAGTTGCTGTCAGACTATGGGGCTTTTCATGTCAGGTCACATCTTTCATTTGACTGAACCATTCTTATAACCAAAGCTCTAGAAGTTTCCCCTCGGGCTAGACCCGATGAGCTCCAGGGTATAAGGACAAGGACTCAGCATCAGAAACAGTTGGATCTGAAGCTTGACTCTGCCATGTGGGGACAGGCCTGGCCAAGTTAACTCACCTTCTCATTTGGAATCTCATTATCTGTAAAAGAGATTTGTGACACTTACGCCACAGGGCTGTCATGAGGCAAACATTAAAGAATAAATATACAATTTTAGTTCAGTTCCCAAGAAAAAGAAATAGACTTTCTCTCAGCATCTTCCCTTTGAGCTAAGGATATTTCATTTCATGTGTTTAAATGTCTATTAAGATGAGTCTAAATAATAATTTGCTTTGTCCTTAGAAATCTAGGCCATTTTTAGTAAACTAGAATAAAGTCATAATTTTCTTTACTCTAGTTTACTAAGAAATGCATTTTTTTTCCCCAAAGTATTCTACCTGCAGAGAAATGGTAACAATTTTGTTAATTCTCTCATAAACCAGCATATCCTCCTTGGGAAGATAACATTACAGTTTATATTTATATTAAACAGTTTATATTTTATATTAAAATCTGAGAACATATATTTCTATATTGCTATCTGTTATCTATTCCTCTGTGTGTGTGTTTATGTGTGTCTATATCTAGATATTTCTCCATAGAGGAGACAGGCTATGTAATATTTTGAACCTTGCCATGTTTCATTTAATAATAAATCACTGGCATTTTATCAGGCTGTGTTCCCTGAACAACAGAATCTTAGCCAAGGGTCTTACGTGTGATATTTGATTTAGAAATGTGATCCCAGGGATCAGGGCTGAAGGATGAAGAAATACAGCAGACTGTGAGGAAGACTGTGGAAATAAGATGTAGCGAGGTGACTGCCATGTGGGTTATCATATCCCAGAAGGTGCAGGAGGCGTCGCGGGACAGACTGTCCAGTGCAGAGGAGAAAAGACCCGGGTGCTGTCTCCCACCTCCAGATGAGCTCATGGCATGTTAGACATCCATAGTGTTGGCTTTTGTGGGCTTGGACCCAGGGGGAATTGCTGTGGCTTTGCATGTCATGCTATAAGTAGAGAAACTCTAGAACACATATGGGCAGGACACTCACATCACAGACTGAGGCCGGAGTGCAGCTGCTGACGTTCACACAGAACAAGAGGCAACAGAGTCGAGGGAACCTCAGCGCTCCTCAGTAGGACTATGTCTGCTCCAGTCAACCCCTTGCACCATTCAGGGTTCCTGTGGCACCCACTGCATTCTCATCCCACAGTGATCAACCTGGACTCAGCATAGGTGGGGAGATGCTCTTCCTCTTCCCATGAGAAAGGGGGGATACAAGACCAGCCCACTGCAGAGTCCATGCAAACGTTACCACAGTTGCAGACCCTGAAGGCAAACAGCCAAAGGGATGTGGTCCTTAATGCCGCATATGGTGGTGAGTCTCTGAGGATGTTTATTACACTTTCCTCTAACACCCACTCTATTCTTCACTCACCTTCACCGGTAATTTGTCCATTTGGGGTTGCTAGTCCTCAGAGGTAGCCTTAACTTTATCCTGGGAGGAACTGAACCCGTCGTTGCTGTCCCTCTTTGAGGCTTTCTGCTCTACAAACCATTCACTGTTATCACTCAGAAGGAAATACCAAAGGGCACCCCCAGGGGATGATGCTTCAGCCTCTTGGCATCCTTCTGGACTCTGTTGTGTAATAGTAACCAAAGCTCCTTGTAATGATCGGGATGCCTTGCCCTCGCAATTCCACTGGCACAAAGAACCCAAAGTGTAACTGCAACAACCTCTCCTATATTCCTTGTTGACAGGGTACACTTCCTGGGAATCAGGACTCCTTACCTCTCTGGTCCAAGGTCTGGAGAACTGGAAACACAAATCCCTAAGGTGGGGCCCTGGAAGGGATGTGAAAGGGACGATCTTGCGTCCACTCTTTTCCCCATTCCATTCTCTCCACTCCATTCTCCTGGCCCACGTCTTCCAGCTCCTGGGGACACCACACCAAGTGTTGTCAATGTTTCCAGACTTGCTGGACTTTTCTTTACAGCTGCACTAAATGTGGGAATCATCCCTTTCTGTGTTAACTAAAATATCACACCAACTCACCTGTGGACCTGATCCTCGTCCTTTCCTCCTTTGTCAGTTGCCACTAGGGTTAAATAGAAATGAGGGTGATACAAGTATCTGGGCACCCCATTCCTAAGTTTTCTGTGGACCCGAGGGCCCAGTTACAAATATACCATTTCATCATATGATTTGGATTGCTGGTGCTTAAACACGAACATAGGTAAATTGTACGGCCTGTGTTTCAGCATATTTAAATATATGATTGGGTGAATCTGAAATAACCCAGCAGCCCTAGCAACATAAACACAGTAGCCCAAGGTCAGGTGTTAAGTCTTGATTAGGATCCAGCAGGGGAGCAGGAATGGTTTTATAATACAGAGAGCTACTTATTCTTGCTGTTTGAGGCATGGTTTCTTCAGAAATCTAGGCATCTGCACTGATGTTCTCTCTGTTGCACGAGATGCAACTTTTCTTTGATAGAGGGGTATTCTGGCATGCCACAGACCACTGCAGCCGCAAAACTTCACCAGTGTGTGAGGTCAATGAATCCTTTGCTGTTTTCCCCATACTATAAGATGTTAACGGTATCAATTTTTACAAACCATATCCAATCAGTATGATGATGTTATTAGTATAGTGCAGTCACATGGAGCTTAACAGATGCCAAGAAAGAAAACATAGAAGGTCAAACTACTTTCTTGTTTAAATTTTTTATTTTGTGTTGGTGTATAGCCACTTAACAAAGCTGTGGTAGTTGTAGGTGAACAGCAAAGGGACTCAGCCATACATACACCTGTATCCTTTCTGCCCAAAACTCCTCTCCCATCCAGGCTGCTACACTATGCATAACTCCCTATGCTATACAGTAGATTCTTGTTGATTATCCATTTTAAATATAGCAGAGTGTACGTGTCCATCCCAAACTCTCTACCTCTTCCCTTCAAACTGCTTTTGATCAACGCTCCTGAGGTGCATCAAGAGTTGCACTTTCCCAGATGAGTGCCGGAAGCTATATTGATCTGCTTCAGTAAAGTACCCCATCAGCACAGCAGCTGTGATTAGAAAAGGCAGTGCCAGCTGGTTACATTTACAATAATCCTGCCTCGTCTGTGACAATGCCACAATTCTAGCAAGAGCCAGAAATTGGATAGGATATCATGCCAACCACCAGTTTCATATCCCTTGAGTTGGGAGTTGGCAAATGTTTTGTGTACAGGATCAGATAATAAAGATTTTAGGCTTTGCAGGTCAAAAGGTCTCTGCCACAATTACTGAACTCTGCAGCCATAAATTATCTATGGCTAAAGAGTGTGGCTGTATTTCAAAAAACTTTATTTTAAAAAATAGGCTGTAGATCAAGTTTGTCCAGTGGAACAGTTTGCACAGAGGGATCAGTGCTGGGATATGTTACTGCTACTGATCCTCTCTCTTTTTTAAACACTCTTTTTTTTTTTTTTTTAACTAGGTACATTTGGTTTATTTATTTATTGGCTGCACAGCATGTGAGATCTTAGTTCCTCTACCAGGGATTGAATCTGTACTTCTGGAAATGCAAGTAAGGAGTCTTAACCACTGGACCCCCCAGGAAAGTCCCTGATTTTCTTTTTTTGCTGGATGAAGCAGTGGGTTGAATAACATCTCCCCAAAATTCATGTCCACAAGGAAACTCAGAATATGTCTTTATTTAGAAATAGGGTCTTTGCTGGTGTAAATAGTAAGGTTGAGATGAGGTCCTATAGATTAGGTTGGGCCTTAATCCAAACCTGGTTACTTATAAGAAGAGAAAACAGAGACAGAGCTGCATAAAGAGGAGATATTCAGGTGAGGGTGAAGGCAGAGAGATGTGGCCACAAGCCAAGGACATTGAGGGCTGCCAGCAGCACCAGAGGCAGGAGAGAAACATGGAACAGCTTCTGCCCAGAGACTCCAAAGAAACCAACCCTGCCGTGCCTGGATTTCAAAACTTCTAGCCTCTGGAGCTCTGAGAGAGCTCATCTCTGTTGTCAGTCATTCTTAATTGTAATCTGATAGGACAGCCCTGGTAAATTAATACATCTCCCTGTCTTGATAGATCTTGCTTGAGAACTCTGGGACACAATTTGATGGTTCTTCTTGTTGTTAAGTATTTTTGTCTTAATTACATACTCAAGTGCAGGATGTTTAACAGTATGGTGGACTCACAGGCATTATAAGTTGGTCACCTGGCCTTCGTGGTACCCAACCCAAGCCATGCGATTCTGATGGTTCCCTTGTATTCGAGTGAGCTCAGGTTCATACTGTCCAGCTCTGAAAAAAAAAATTCATTCAGATTTGCTTTGTTCAGAAATCATTGCCTTGGAAAACAGCCACACCCCTTTGTAAAAGAACTGGGAGAATATGTACTTCAAATACTTGCAATAATTTTTTAGGATCTTTTGTCAGAGAAACATGGGCATCCTTTAACTGGATGGCCTTGGCCTCTGACTTAGATCTGAAAACTGTCATAGAGGTTATGATTTTCTATTGCAAAACATAACATAAGCTTTCTGATCACAATATTATGACTTTTTAATGCACATTTAGAGCATAGTCATTTTTCATCTAAATCACCCCTTCATTTTCCATGATCCATTAGCTATGGCTATATGTCTTTGCATACTAATCATCATGGATTCTGCCTATTACAGTAATCGGGGCTGCCTTTTTGTCCAACATTGTTTTTTTTTTCTTTTGTTGCTGAATATTAGTTCACAGAATTAATAAACCACTACTATTAATAATTAAAATTTATCCTGCTGATAACTATTTGGTTGTTTCCAATTTTTAATCATTAAAAACTAAGCTCCTATGCATTTTGGAGATAGCATATTAATCATTTGGGTATGTTACTCTGGCCAGTTCACCAGGTAACCCAAATAGCTGGTGGTTTTTAGGGGGGTCCAGAACAAGACAAGGTCGTGCGGTGGGTCCAGGCTGCCAACAGTACCTGGAATGTCACAGTAGATAGGGGTAGTGTTACACTGCTTTCTTATTTTAAACATAAAACATTTTCTGGATCATCTAGAGGTGAAAATGAGACATCAGGTGTCCTGGCTATAAAATATCACTGGTTAGGCATTGTTACAGGAATGCTATAAATGCTCTAGATAAAATGATGTAAAATAAAAAGGTGAAGAGTAATAAGTATAAGGTGTACCTAATGAAACTGTTCATAATTCAGTAGACAGCAGAATATTGTAGAAAATGTGAAAGTGAGGTTTCAATATTTAGATATATTGATGGTGGCAAAAAAGTGCAATACAAGTTAAAGATTGGAAATAATATATAAATATTATATATATATAATAACTCTCTGTACCTATATTACATATATATATAAACAGATACATATACACCCACATACACACATATAATTCCTATTCCTAAATACAGATCATCATAGGAAGAAGTTTGCAAAGATGTACATCAACATGTTAGTAATGATCATTATCAGTAAATGTGAAAACAGCAGATGATTGTTTTTCCTTTTTAAAATGGTTTGTTTTTTCTTTCTAAAATGTCCTCACACGATCTGTTAAACAGAAATACTCTGGAGGACATAGACAAACACTTTACTTTTCAAAACTGGGCAAATAAGAGTATGACACTGACCGACAGAAAGCCCTGTCCTGCCACATGCCTCCACCCTGATCGTTACTGTGTTTTGAATCTGTGAAGGGGGTCAAAATGCACTCCTCAGAGAGCAGGTGCCTAAGGGGATGAAATGATTGGGTGGAGACCCCCTGCTGCAGTCCTGGAGTTGATTAGGTCCCAAGAATTGACAGATCTACTAGAATCTGAGTTTCAAGGTCTGGTTACTCCTGGTCCTTCCCCTCCAATACAGTTGGATCCCCCAGGTCTTCCTATTCTGTCTTCTTCATTTCCTTTTCTGAATAGCACAGAATTTGTCTTATTCACCCTGCTTTTACTCCCCCTACTCTAACCCAGTTCGGTCATGATTGGTAAAGGCGTGTGGGGCAGTGGGGATGGAGATCTTGGGCCCCCTACATTTCCCCTGGTGCAGCTTGGCCACTAGGACGTAACTCCCCTCTCTGGGCTTCTGTGTCACCCTGGAAGGGAAGGACATGGGTGGCTTCCAAATCCCTTTCCTGAAAACACGTGTTCTGTTCTCTCTGTTCCATCACCCAGCACCACAACCATCCTGTGCTCGCCTCCCAAGGCTGAAACACTCTGTCCCTAATAGGACTCCTACATGCTTCTCCCCTGCAAAACCTTCTTAAACTACCCCAACACAAAATATCCATTATTTCTGATTTTCCTGAGTATTTATAATAAATGTTCCAAACTGACTTATTTGGGGAAGGAACGGAATAACAGAGACCATTGGAAAAAGAACCAACAAGCCTCATTGGGTGGTGCCTACGTGTGAGCAGGCCAGCATTTGCCCAGCTTTGACAGCTAGTGTAGCAGGCAATGTACTGAGATATCAGTATTGCTTTTCCTAAATCTCCTTCTCTTTACCCTCAATCCAAGCAGGTCGACTCTTTCTTTAAGGAAAACATATTAGTATATTAAAAAAAAAATGGAAAAGACTTTTCTAGATGCAGAGTAACTTGAAACATTCAAAACATAGCAACAGTTCAGGCTAAGACCAACTCCCTGCCGAATCAGGTGTGGTCCCCAACTTGAGATTGCTAAGAAAAAATGGTCCTGTGTCCTGCCCCCACTATCCCAGTCCTGTCCCGACGGGACAATGACCCACCATCAGCTAGAGCTGGGTCTTCCTACCCAATAAGAAGACAGGAATTGAAAAAATATCTAGAATATAAATGGCTACTATAGAGATGTTTTTAGGCAAATGGGCCCGATACCCTTCCTAATTTTCTGTGGCCCAGGAGTGGTTTGATAATGCTTTCTACTCAGATGGGAGGATACAGGTAATGATCAGAAACTGGCTACAATGAGGTCTTTGGGAGTAGGAATAATGCAGAGCAGGAGCTTGTGTGAACAGCTGAAAAGCAAGTGGAATTCTACAAATCTCCACACCACTGGTGTAGATAAATGATCCAGAGGGATATTTTCCCCCGTGTGCTGGCACCCTGGTAGCCGCCTTGAACTCAGATACATTGTAGATGGCTATTTGGTGCCAGAGCATTGAATTTTTATCACCCAAGCTGCATGGGAGTTTGAAATGAAAGTTAAGTTGATCTCTAGACAAACTGAAAGTTAAACATAAGTAAGCCTGTGGACAGACTCCTACTACACAACGTACATTGCTTGTTTAGTTTGGTACAAAAGGAGAAGGCTCCTCAGGGCTTGGTGAAAATTCATCTGTCAAGGGTCAAGTAAATACCAGATGGAAATTAGGAAATGTTCAAGTGTGGCCGGGCTGTTAGGAGAGATACATAGTAAGTTCACTTTGAGTAAGTATTCGGTTGGCCAAAATACAAAAGCAAAGCAAGATTCACTGACCTGAGTTTTGACTCTGCCATTAGTAACCTTTTTGGTCTGACATTGTTATATTAGCTGCGGTGTTATTTTAGCTGAAAAATTAAAGATTTCAATAATAACTAAAAATTTATTAATATCTTGGAATCTAGACCAATGATTTAAAAAGTGTGATACCTGGACCAAGAGCACCATCACCAAGTAGAAACTTGCTAAAATGGAACTTCAGAACAACCAAATCTAAAATTCAAAATGAGACCCCCAAACTGTATCATTTAACACACCCTCCAGGTGATTCAGACAAGCATTAAATTTTACAACAATCAGTCTAGATAATGAGAAGTTAAATTCTAGCAGACACTCTGAAGGGAGGGCTTCCCAGGTGGCGCTAGTGGGAAAGAACTCGCTTTCCAGTGCAGAAGACATGAGACTCAAATTCAATCCCTGGGTCAGGAAGATTCCCTGGAGGGCATGGCAACCCACCCCAGTATTCTTGCCTGGAAAATCCCATGGTCAGAGGAGCCTGGTGGGTTATAGTCCATGAGGTCGCAAAGAGTTGGACACGAATGAAGCGAGTCATGCAAGCAGGCACCCTGAATGGAGCAGTATGATGGAAGGATATTATATTTCTGCAGCCAAAGGAGATTAAGAATGACTATGACATTATAAAATGTGGACATGGTTACTTGAAAATGTTCAATACCCAAATTGCTGCTAGAAAAAAAAATGTAACTGTTAAAAAATTCTATTGTTCCCACAGATTGTGGTCCTTCACTAAAGAATCTTTTGAACTGAATAGCTGTATTTGCATTAGTTTTTACTTGGTTTGTATCCATATTTCTTTTCTGTGTTTGAATGAACTTTGTGATGATGAACTCATGTGATTGATGATGAAAACTTCAACTGAGAATATACCTTATTATTTTTCTCCTTTGAATTATGTACATTTCAAATGCTGTGAAACTTCAGAGTAACCCCTGATCCTATAATAGTACTTCATCATTGATATAATATGCCATGAGCCCCAGCATTGATGAAAAATGCTACTTTAGAAAAGTCCTTCAAAAATGGACACTGAAAATTTAACAGGTTATTGCTCTGAGGATAGAATGTGCATGCCAAAATCTCTGATTTTCCTGTGCATGTTAAAGTGGGATGTTAGTTTGTGGAGAGACTAAAAGATGGTTGATTTGCCCCCATAAATGCTGTTCTTAAACTGCAAATTAAACTGCAGAGGCACATGGCAGTAATATGAAAGATATACTTGAATTTATTTTTTAAAATGTTTTCAGATTTTACATTTTTATTAAAAAGTTATAAATCCTTTGTCCTTGAAATAATTTCTCTTTCAGTATAAGGAACTAGACCCATCAATATCTCTTTCTTTCTTTTCTTTTTTTAATTTGAAGTTTGATGATTTGCAACATTATGTTAATTTCTGCTCTTGCTGTTTAGTCTCTGAGTCTGATTCTTTTGGAACCTTATGGACGGTAGCTTGCCAGTCTCCTTTATCCATGGGATTTCCCAGGTAAGAATACTTGAGCGGGTTGCCATTTCCTTCCCAGTCTAGGGATGGAACCCATGTCTCCTGCATTGAAAGGCAGATTCTTAACCACTAGACCACCAGAGAAGCCCCTATCCCCATGTTAAAGGTGAGGAAACTGTGCCACCAGGACTTTGAGGCCTGTGTCCATGGTAACATAACAAATGGCAGTTCTGGGAACCAGAACCTGTGCTCTACAGCGCTCGATCAACCCCACTTTCAGGAAAATGAGAATGCCATATTGACCATTTAAACGCTACAAAAGGAAATACAGAAGAAGAGTGGTGAGTTATTGTGAAATTTCAGACAAAAAGAAGTGAAAAGTCTAAATGCTTGATTGAAAGAGGATTTCACAAAAAATTAATAGGAATCAGACTAACGACAAACTTCCAAACAGCAGCACCAGATGGCAAAAGGCAATGCAGTGATATTTTTTAAAGTATCAAAGGAAAAAAAAAATGAGACTATAATTTTAAATCTGGAGAACGTATCTTTCAAACATGATGACATAATCACAATATTCTTATTCAAGGAAGAAGAAAAAATAAACCCAGAATATGCTCAAAGTATGATTAATCAAATTTCATACAATTTATGGTTGTCTAAAAAATCATTAAACTTAAAACCAAAATAAAAAATATAACTAGAAATTCTATCCCTAAGTATCCAGAACCAACCTCATATGATACTTACATCATTAGGATGCTGGTTTGGAGAGAATGGCAGACATGAGGCATTTGCTGTTTTAAGGGAAGATATGGAGGGTATTGTATTTAAGAAATCAATCAGTAAATAAACATAGACATGAGTCTTGGGCAGCCACGAAAAAACCAAAAACAGAATGGACATATTGGTTGACCAATAGAAGAAAGCTGTGCTAGATTTTCACAAGCTAGCCTGGAAATAAATTTTCCTACTTGGGAAAGAGTAGTCTGTTGGATTTATGGACAAGATAGAGGCAGCTGATGTAGCTTAACAAGTAAGTGCATTTTTCTCTTACATTGCAGTGCATAGGTAGGTAGCCTGGTAGAGTGACTCTACTGCAGGTAACTAAGATCCCAGACTCCTTGTATCCGACTACTTTGCTCTGTACAGCCTTCATTCAAAGGATCAAATTGTGCTTCACCTAAAATAAATGCTCCAGGAGTTGCTTGTATATTTTTGAGATTAATTTTTTGTGAGTTGCTTCATTTGTTATTATTTTCTCCCATTCTGAAGGCTGTCTTTTCACCTTGCTTATAGTTTCCTTTGTTGTGCAGAAGCTTTTAATTTTAATTAGGTCCCATTTGTTTATTGAGACACAGATGTATAGAACAGTCTTTTGGACTCTGTGGGAGAGGGCGAGGGTGGGATGATGTGGGAGAATGGCATTGAAATATGTATAATGTCATATGCGAAATGAATCGCCAGTCCAGGTTCGATGCATGATACTGGATGCTTGGGGCAGATGCACTGGGATGACCCAGAGGGATGGTACAGGGATGGAGGTGGGAGGGGGGTTCAGGATGGGGTGTACACCCGTGACAGATTCATGTTGATGTATGGCAAAACCAATATAATATTGTAAAGTAATTAGCCTCCAATTAAAATAAATTTATATTAAAATAATAAATAAATAAATGCTCCAGCTCTAGTCATCAAATTCTGCTAATCAGAAAGAAAAAAAAAAAAACCCAAAAAGATCTTTATCAGAAATCTTCTAAGGAAGATTTCTAGGAACTATCATACACTTAACTCCATGGTCACACCTAGTTTTGCGGGAAATATATTCTGGTGGCCTCATCCCTATCAATGGAGAAGGCAGTGGCACCCCACTCTAGTACTCTTGCCTGGAAAATCCCATGGACGGAGGAGCCTGGTAGGCTGCAGTCCATGAGGTCGCTAAGAGTCAGACACGACTGAGCGACTTCACTTTTACTTTTCACTTTCATGCTTTGGAGAAGGAAATGGCAACCCACTCCAGTGTTCTTGCCTAGAGAATCCCAGGGACTGGGGAGCCTGGTGGGCTGCACAGGGTCAGACACTACTGACTCGACTTGGCAGCAGCAGCAGCAGCAGCAGCAGCATCCCTATCAAAAATCAGAACTTATCTTATCAAGGGCAAATTTATCTTGGAGGATAACTTGTAATTTCTGCTACAAATGTTGTGAAATATAATTATTACTCTCCCTTTATGGGAAAAAGGACCCAAACACAGAAAGAAAAGCTATTTCTCATGGCCACACACAGTTTATAAGGGACACACTTATAATTAAATCAGTATATGTGATGGTTAGATAGTATAACCAACTCAATGGACATGAGTTTGAGTAAACCGTGGAAGACAGTGAAGGACAAGGGAGCTTGGTGTGCTGCAGTCCATGGGGTCAAAGGGTCAGCCATGACTTAGCAACTGAACAACAAATGTCTTATTGCTACAGTGTTCATACTGTTTTCAAAAAGCTGTATAAAAGTATAGAATTTTGCCTCACATGTCATCTAGCCTCATGTGGAGCATAGAGACTGAAGTAATATTACCTAAGAACCCAAGGCACTTTTATTTAATTTCAAAATTTTTTTTAAAGTTTTACAATGTTGTGTTGTTCATGCAGGCCACTTTAACAGCTGTGAGACCATTATTAGAAGGTCCTGTACCCTCGTGGGCCCCAGGCTCCTCTACCATAAAATGGGCTTATAAAATATTCCATTGGACCTGAGAATCAAGTGAGATAACATACATAAGGGTCTTAGGCACAGAGAAAATTACGTTAATATTGACTATAATTATTGTTTTCCACTTTACATGTCAGATAATTTCAGTCCACAAAGGAGAAGGAAGATGCTTATAATCACTCATAAGGTAACTTAGGAAGTGGGATTTGATTCTACTTGCAGTAGAAAAAGTAAGAAACAATGCATCTCTAAACAAAAAAGATCTTCACGACCCAGATCATCACGATGGTGTGATCACTCACCTAGAGCCAGACATCCTGGAATGTGAAGTCAAGTGGGCCTTAGAAAGCATCACTACGAGCAAAGCTAGTGGAGGTGATGGAATTCCAGTTGAGCTATTTCAAATCCTGAAAGATGATGCTGTGAAAGTGCTGCACTCAATATGCCAGCAAATTTGGAAAACTCAGCAGTGGCCACAGGACTGGAAAAGGTCAGTTTTCATTCCAATCCCAAAGAAAGGCAATGCCAAAGAATGCTCAAACTACCACACAATTGCACTCATCTCACACGCTAGTAAAGTAATGCTCAAAATTCTCCAAGCCAGGCTTCAGCAATATGTGAACCGTGAACTTCCAGATGTTCAAGCTGGTTTTAAGAAAAGGCAGAGAAACCAGAGATCAAATTGCCAACATGTGCTGGATCATGGAAAAAGCAAGAGAGTTCCAGAAAAACATCTATTTCTGCTTTATTGACTATGCCAAAGCCTTTGACTGTGTGGATCACAAGAAACTGTGGAAAATTCTGAAATAGATGGGAATACCAGACCACCTGACCTGCATCTTGAGAAATTTATATGCAGGTCAGGAAGCAACAGTTAGAACTGGACATGGAACAGCAGACTGGTTCCAAATAGGAAAAGGAGTACGTCAAGGCTGTATATTGTCACCTGCTTATTTAACTTACATGCGGAGTACATCATGAGAAATGCTGGACTGGAAGAAACACAAGCTGGAATCAAGACTGCTGGGAGAAATATCAAGAACCTCAGATATGCAGATGACACCACCCTTATGGCAGAAAGTGAAGAAGAGCTACAGAGCCTCTTGATGAAAGTGAAAGTGGAGAGTGAAAAAGTTGGCTTAAAGCTCAACATGCAGAAAATGAAGATCGTGGCATCCGGTCCCATCACTTCATGGGAAATAGATGGGGAAACAGTGGAAACAGTGTCATACTTTATTTTTCTGGGCTCCAAAATCACTGCAGATGGTGACTGCAGCCATGAAATTAAAAGACGCTTACTCCTTGGAAGGAAAGTTATGACCAGCCTAGATAGCATATTCAAAAGCAGAGAGACATTACTTTGCCAACAAAGGTCCGTCTAGTCAAGGCTATGGTTTTTCCTGTGGCCATGTATGGATGTGAGAGTTGGACTGTGAAGAAGGCTGAGTGCCGAAGAATTGATGCTTTTGAACTGTGGTGTTGGAGAAGACTCTTGAGAGTCTCTTGGACTGCTAGGAGATCCAACCAGTCCATTCTGAAGGAGATCAGCCCTGGGATTTCTTTGGATGGAATGATGCTAAAGCTGAAATTTGGCCACCTTATGCAGAAAGCTGACTCATTGGATAAAACTCTGATGCTGGGAGGGATTGGGGGCAGGAGGAGAAGGGGACGACAGAGGATGAGATGGCTGGATGGCATCACTGACTCAATGGATGTGAGTCTCAGTGAACTCCGGGAATTGATGTTGGACAGGGAGGCCTGGCGTGCTGCGATTCATGGGGTCGCAAAGAGTCGGACATGACTGAGCGACTGATCTGATCTGATCTGATCTAAGATGTTTAGAAAATATATTTAGACAACAGACTTGAAGACTGGTGGGATGAGGAGGAGAGAGAAGTGAATCATACAGCATCCAGGTTTGCAGCCTGGGTCAGCATGGAACACTGGATCCTGTGGACAGGATGAATTTCAAGTTGCTGAGACAAAGAGTGAGTTCAGTCTGACAATTGCTGGGCTTGAGATGCCAGTCACACATCTCAAGAATTTGTGTCATGATTGCCTGCCCATAAGCCTGAGGCACAGGGTTTGTGCTGAGTTCCTAAATCTGGGAAACAACTCTGCAATACTGGCAACCACAGCCATGCCTGCAGAGAAGAGAGGATGCAGAGAGAGGTGGGAAGCTAGACTGGAGACAGGGTAAGAACCACATCAAGAAGCGTGCTCAAGAAGCAAGAAGAAGGGCATGGACATGATGGAGAAGAAGGTGTTTGTGTTAGAACACTACCTCCACCCGCAATGTGTATTACCTGGGATGCTCTCCTGCCTTACTTTCCCAGTTGGAACAAGATGCAATTTCCTCCGAGATGCACTCAGGATTGACCAAGAGTAAGGCAATCAGAGTGGGGTGAAATTTAGGAAATACCAGCCTCCAGGAATGCAGGAAGGAGAAAAGTTTAAGAAGGACCGAAGATCAACAGTCATTATACTGCAGACACGTCAACTAAGATTTATTAAATGAACTTGGTAAGAACTTTTCTGTGAATTAATAGTGTTATGAAGTGAATGGGTAATAACACTGACATCAGAAAATGTGTTTATTTTGTTTATCGTTCATGTATTTTCACTTTACACATTTTCTGAGAAGAAAAACTCAGCTGCAGGGTGAGACTGAAGCTGATGACAAGAATGTTGATACCATAGTTAATGAGGAAGCACATGAGTTTCTCATTGGGAGACTGATACAGATGGATTTTTACATGGTAAAAGATACATTTATATGCTAGAGATATGGATATAAATATTTATCTAAATATAACATTAGATAGAATGAATTTGCAGATGGAAGGATGAATGACAAGTACTTCAGAAGTATAATTAAACCAGAAGTGTAAGAAGATTAAAGTGGCTTTGAAAAATAATGGGACAACTGCAAAGGATACTTGTTACAGTAATTAGGGATTAAAATGTAAATCTCAAATTGCCTCTGGCTTTTGAGATTTTTACCCTTAAATTCTTAATTTTACCCTTAAATTTCTTAATTTACCCTTACATTTCTTAATTCCAGAAAGCACGAGGGTTTAGAAAAAAATGGTAACTAGTGGTTAAATTGTAAAATAACCAAACTGCAATATACAAATAAATGTATATTGCTGTTCTGAACACACGATGAGTTGAGTTCAAAGATTTACTTATTTTATTTCTTTGGGTAAAAACTGTACATGTTTAGGGTGCACAACATAATGATTTAATATACATATAAGTAGTAAAATTATTACTAATTAATTAGTAAGACTAATTAATATAGTATATCTTCATATTTTTGAGATGATAAGAACAAGTGAAATCTACCTTTTTAGCAAATTTCCAGGATTAATAATGTAGTCATCATACTGTACATTAAGGTCTCTAGAATTATTTATCCTAAATAACTGCAACTTTTCAGCTTTTTACATTTCCCCACTTCTTCTTTATTGGTAACCACTGTTCTACTTTCTGCTTTTGTGTGCTCTGCTATTTTAGTAATACACATATAAATAAGATCATGCATATATAATTGTATTTCCTGCCTGGCTTCTTTTACTTAGTATAATGTCCTCCAGGTTCATTCAAGTTGTTGCAAATGGCAGGATTTCCTTTTTAAAGACATAACAATATTCCATTTTTTATATATTGCAGTTTCTTTATCCATCCATCAATCATCCACCCATGATTTCCAGATCTTGTATATTATGATTAACAATGCACTGAACATGAAGTGCAGCTGTTTCTCCAAGTTTAAGATTTCATTTCCTTTGGGTAAATACCTACAAGACATATTTCAAGGTCATGTGATAATCCTATTTTTAGTTTAGTTTTTTTTTTTTTTTTTTTTTTAAGAAAACTCCATACTGTTTTCCATAATGGGTGAACCATGATGAATGAATACGTGAAAAAAAGACTAAATATAAATAGTAACTGTAACGGTAAATTTGGGAAAATTGAAGTAGCTCAATATTATTAGGGTGAAAATATAAGGTTTAGGGCTGTGGCAATTAAAACCTATTTCCATAAGTACGTATACTGGCTCTTCTAGGAATGAATCCTGACTCAGGAAAAGGGAATCTCAAGACTTTCTGAAAGTGTACTTACCACTTTTAATAGCTGGTGGTGGTTTACACCAATTATGGCCATAGCACACACCTGTCCTTCTATCAGCCCAGGTGGGTTTCTGAGGTTTAGCAATAGCTTTACAGAAAATAAGAAGGGAAGGGGAGCTGCAAAAGTTCCTGTGCATACGTGCTAAGTCCCTCAGTCATGTCCAAGTCTTGCGAGTCTATGGACTTTAGCCCACCCTACTCCTCTGTTCATGGGATTCTGCAGGCAATAATACTGGAGTGGGTTGACATACCCTCCTCCAGAGGATCTTCCTGACCCAGGGATTGAACCTGCATCTGCTGTGTTTCCTGCACTGGCAGGTGGGTTCTTTACCACTAGCACCACCTGGAAAGACTGCAATAGTACCTAGGAAGGAGTAAACCAAAGATTGAGACAGTGATAACAATGAACACACCTAAGTTCCATTCACTCACTCAGCTATGTCTGACTATTTGTGACCCCATGGACTGCAGCACATCAGGCTTCCCTTTCCATCACCAACTCCTGGAGCTTGCTCAAACTCATGTCCTTCGAGTCAGTAATGCCATCCAACCATCTCATCCTCTGTTGCCCCCTTCTCCTCCTGCCTTCAATCTTTCCCAGCATCAGGGTCTTTTCCAGTGAGTCAGTTCTTTGCATCAGGTGGCCAAAATATTGGAGTTTCAGGCTCACCATCAGACCTTCCAATGAATACTCAGGGTTGATTTTCTTTAGGATTGACTGGTTTGATCTCATTGCAGTCCAAAGAACTCTCAGGAGTCTTCTCCAGCACCACAGTTCAAAAGCATCAATTCTTTGGGACTCAAGAGGAGTTACCCCACATCTGAGGTCAGGGGCAGCGGCGAGAGTGCCAGGCTGCAACGGTGCAGGAACGGCAGAGAAGAGCTACCCAAGTCCGAGGTCAGGGGCAGCGGCCAGGAGGAGCTACCCCACTTCTGAGGTCAGGGACAGCGGCCGCAGAGAGGAGATACCCCACGCCCTCACGCTGGAGGCCAGGGGCGGCGGCCAGGAGGACCAACCCCACGTCCAAGGAGCAGTGGCTGCCCGGGTGCAGGAGGGCCTAGAGGCGCTGTCCCACATTGAAGGTCAGGAAGGGCAGCGGTGAGGAGATACCCCTCGTCCAAGGTAAGGAGCATTGGCTGCGCTTTGCTGGAACAGCCATGAAGAGATACCCCACGCCCAAGGTAAGAAAAACCCAAGTAAGACGGTAGGTGTTGCAAGAGGGCATCAGAGGGCAGACACACTGAAACCATACTCACAGAAAACTAGTCAATCTAATCACACTAGGAACACAGCCTTGTCTAACTCAATGAAACTAAGCCATGCCCATGGGGCAACCCAGGACGGGCGGGTCATGGTGGAGAGATCTGACAGAATGTGGTCCACTGGAGAACGGAATGGCAAACCACTTCAGTATTCTTGCCTTGAGAACCCCGTGAACAGTATGAAAAGGCAAAATGATAGGATACTGAAAGTGGAACTCCCCAGGTCAGTAGGTGCCCAATATGCTACTGGAAATCAGTGGAGAAATAACTCCAGAAAGAATGAAGGGATGGAGCCAAAACAAAAACAATACCCAACTGTGGATGTGACTGGTGATAGAAGCAAGGTCCGATGCTGTAAAGGGCAATATTGTATAGGAACCTGGAATGTCAGGTCCATGAATCAAGGCAAATTGGAAGTGGTCAAACAAGAGATGGCAAGAGTGAACGTCGACATTCTAGGAATCAGCGAACTGAAATGGACTGGAATGGGTGAATTAAACTCAGATGACCATTATATCTACTACTGCGTGCAGCAATCCCTCAGAAGAAATGGAGTAGTCATTATGGTCAACAAAAGAGTCTGAAATGCAGTACTTGGATGCAATCTCAAAAATGACAGAATGATCTCTGTTCGTTTCCAAGGCAAAAGCATTCAATATCACAGTAATCCAAGTCTATGCCCCAACCAGTAATGCTGAAGAAGATGAAGTTGAACGGTTCTATGAAGACCTACAAGACCTTTTAGAACTAACACCCAAAAAAGATGTCCTTTTCATTATAGGAGACTGGGATGCAAAAATAGGAAGTCAAGAAACAGCTGGAGTAAGAGGCAAATTTGGCCTTGGAATACGGAATTAAGCAGGGCAAAGACTAATAGAGTTTTGCCAAGAAAATGCACTGGTCATAGCAAACACCCTCTTCCAACAACACAAGAGAAGACTCTACATATGGACATCACCAGATGGTCAACACTGAAATCAGACTGATTATGTTCTTTGCAGCCAAAGATGGAGAACCTCTATACAGTCAACAAAAACAAGACCAGGAGCTGACTGTGGCTCAGATCATGAACTCCTTATTACCAGATTCACACTTAAACTGAAGAAAGTAGGGAAAACCACTAGACCATTCAGGTATGACCTAAATCAAATCCCTTATGGTTATACAGTGGAAGTGAGAAATAGATTTAAGGGCCTAGATCTGATAGATAGAGTGCCTGATGAACTATGGAATGAGTTTCGTGACATTGTACAGGAGACAGGGATCAAGATCATCCCCATGGAAAAGAAATGCAAAAAAGCAAAATGGCTGTCTGGGGAGGCCTTACAAATAGCTGTGAAAAGAAGAGAAGTGAAAAGCAAAGGAGAAAAGGATAAATATAAGCATCTGAATGCAGAGTTCTAAAGAATAGCAAGAAGAGATAAGAAAGCCTTCCTCAGTGATCAATGCAAAGAAATAGAGGAAAACAACAGAATGGGAAAGACTAGAGATCTCTTCAAGAAAATTAGAGATACCAAGGGAACATTTCATGCAAAGATGGGCTCGATAAAGGACAGAAATGGTATGGACCTAACAGAAGCAGAAGATATTAAGAAGAGGTGGCAAGAATACACAGAAGAACTGTACAAAAAAGATCTTCATGACCCAGATAATCATGATAGTGTGATCACTGACCTAGAGCCAGACATCCTGGAATGTGAAGTCAAGTGGGCCTTAGAAAGCATCACTATGAACAAAGCTAGTGGAGGTGATGGAATTCCAGTTGAGCTATTTCAAATCCTGAAAGATGATGCTGTGAAAGTGCTATACTCAATATGCCAGCACATTTGGAAAACTCAGCAGTGGCCACAGGACTGGAAAAGGTCAGTTTTCATTCCAATCCCAAAGAAAGGCAATGCCAAAGAATGCTCAAACTACTGCACAATTGCACTCATCTCACATGCTAGTAAAGTAATGGTCAAAATTCTCCAAGCCAGGCTTCAGCAATATGTGAACCGTGAGCTTCCTGATGTTCAAGCTGGTTTTAGAAAAGGCAGAGGAACCAGAGATCAAATTGCCAACATCCACTGGATCATCGAAAAAGCAAGAGAGTTCCAGAAAACATCTATTTCTGCTTTATTGACTATATGCCAAAGCCTTTGACTGTGTGGATCACAATAAACTGTGGGAAGTTCTGAAAGAGATGGGAATACCAGACCACCTGACCTGCATCTTGAGAAATCTGTATGCAGGTCAGGAAGCAACAGTTAGAACTGGACATGGAACAACAGACTGGTTCCAAATAGGAAAAGGAGTACGTCAAGGCTGTATATTGTCACCCTGCTTATTTAACTTCTATGCAGAGTACATCATGAGAAACGCTGGACTGGAAGAAGCACAAGCTGGAATCAAGATTGCAGGAAGAAATATCAAGAACCTCAGATATGCAGATGACACCACCCTGATGGCAGAAAGTGAAGAGGAACTCAAAAGCCTCTTGATGAAAGTGAAAGTGGAGAGTGAAAAAGTTGGCTTAAAGCTCAACATGCAGAAAATGAAGATCATGGCATCCGGTCCCATCACTTCATGGGAAATAGATGGGGAAACAGTGGAAACAGTGTCAGACTTTATTTTGGGGGGCTCCAAAATCACTGCAGATGGTGACTGCAGCCATGAAATTAAAAGACACTTACTCCTTGGAAGGAAAGTTATGACCAACCTAGATAGCATATTGAAAAGCAGAGACATTACTTTGCCAACAAAGTTTCGTCTAGTCAAGGGTATGGTTTTACTTGTGGTCAAGTATGCATGTGAGAGTTGGACTGTGAAGAAGGCTGAGCGCCAAAGAATTGATGCTTTTGAACTGTGGTGTTGGAGAAGACTCTTGAGAGTCCCTTGGACTGCAAGGAGATCCAACCAGTCCATTCTGAAGGAGATCAGTCCTTGGATTTCTTTGGAAGGAATGATGCTAAAGCTGAAACTCCAGTACTTTGGCCACCTCATGCGAAGAGTTGACTCATTGGAAAAGACTCTGATGCTGGGAGGGATTGGGGGCAGGAGGAGAAGGGGATGACAGAGGATGAGATGCTGAATGGCATCATGGACTCGATGGACGTGAGTCTGAGTGAACTCCGGGAGTTGGTGATGGACAGGGAGGCCTGGCGTGCTGAGATTCATGGGATCGCAAAGAGTCAGACACGACTGAGCGACTGAACTGAACTGAACTCTCTCATCCATACATGACGATTTGAAAAACCATAGTTTTAACTAGATGGACATTTGTCGGTAATATCTCTGCTTTTTAATATGCTGTCTAGGTTTGTCATAGATTTTATTCCAAGGAGAAATCGTCTTTTAATTTCATGGCTGCAGTCACCATCTGCAGTGATTTTGAAGCCCAAGGAAATAAAGACTGTCATGGTTTCCATTGTTTCCCCATCTACTTGCCATGAAGAGATTTTATTGGATGCCATATTCTTCGTTTTTTGAATGTTTAGTTTTAAGCCAGCTTTTTCACTCTCCTCTTTCACTTTCATCAAGAGGCTCTTTAGTTCCTCTTTGCTTTCTGCCATAATACTGGTATCATCTGCATATCTGAGGTTATTGATATTTCTCCCAGCAATCTTGATTCCAGTTTGTGCTTCATTCAGTCTGGCATATCACATGATGTACTCTGCATATAAGTTAAATAAGCAAGGTGACAATATACAGCCTTGATGTACTTCTTTCCCATTTGGAACCAGTTCATTGTTCTATGTCCAATTCTAACTGTTGCTTCTTGATCCTCATACAGATTTCTCAGGAGGTAGGTAAGGTGGTCTGTTATTCCCATCTCTTAAAGAATTTTCCACAGTTTGTTTGATTCACACAATCAAAGGCTTTGGCACAGTCAATAAAGCAGAAGTAGATGTTTTCTGGAACTCTCTTGCTTTTTTTGATGATCCAACAAATGTTGGCAATTTGATCTCTGGTTTCTCTGCTTTTTCTAAATCCAGCTTGAGCATCTGGAAGTTATTGATTCACATACTATTAAGCCTAGCTTGGAGAATTTTCAGGATTACTTTGCTATGGTGTGAAATGAGTGCAATTGTGCAGTAGTTTGAGCATTCTTTGGCATTGCCTTTCTTTGGGATTGGAATGAAAGCTGACCTTTTTCAGTCCTGTGGCCACTGTTCAGTTTTCCAAATGCAGGCATATTGAGTGTAGCCCTTTAACAGCACTCAATTTGCTGGCATACTGAGTTCACACACCTAAATCTAGAATAATCCTCTTATCTCTGGGTCTCAACTCAGTCACACAAACCGAATCCCTTTTGTTATATATGATAACATACACAGGTTTTGTGAATTAGGACCTGCACATTGTAGGAGAGAGAGGGGCCTGGTGGGCTACAGTCCAGAGGTCACAAGGACTCAGACATGACTGAGCCACTGAGCACAAAGGCATTGTAGGATAAGGTATTTATTCTGTGTACTATAGATAATGTACTTACATTACCTCATAATCTAGACAGTTAGTCAGAATGACTATAATGAATGATCAGAAAGATCAAATCATATTTTCTCTGTACAAAATGTATGATTTGCAGAGAAGCCATATGAATCCTCTTCCATCCCCAACCCCATGTCTTTTCATTAAACTATGGTGCATCTGGTCATAGTCTCTAGGAGCCTATAATACTGGCATCTAATACCTGCACTGGTCAAACCAGAAATAAAAAGCCAACCAATTAGTCAACACAAAGAAGTAATAAGTGTTTTATGAAAATAAAATGAAACATAAGACAAGCCCAGAAAGCATGTAGGTGATTTTCATGAAAAAATGTACAGTTGTTAAGATAAAAATTTTAGTTCAAATAGGTGCATCTGTGTTTCTTTTTTATATAAATTTATTTATTTTAATTGGAGGCTAATTACTTTACAATATTGTATTGGTAAGTGCATATGACACTAGCCTGAAACCATGAAGTTTCCCAATACCACTTTTCACTTTATAAAGGCATCTATCTGAGTTTACTTTATTTTATTTTAAGAGAGAGTTTTTGCAGCTTCGCACTTATTGAAATTCCTAAACACAAAAAATGCATGTGTTAAAACTGATTTTCCTCTGTTAGGTTGGACTGAATCTCATTACGGAGACACTGCCTCAGCGAGAACGGTTTCCATAGTCATGGGTAACCTGGAGCACCTCAGAGATGCCCGCACCAAATTGGCTGAAAATGAGTGCAGAAAACATTCTCACACTGTGTCTCTTCATTGGAAAATCTGCCGAAAGGTTTCCATTTGGATCCTACTCAATCAAAAGCAACTGCTACCCAGCAAAATCAATTCTAGGCTGATATAAGTGAGACAAGAAGTTTTGGAAGGAATACAGATTTTGAATATTTTGTTAGTTTTAGAAAATTTAATCACGTTCTTTTATCCACATAAGTGTCTTTTTACCTAAACATTTAAAATACGTGTACCTTTCTTTTATCTCCCCTAAATATCCCCAAACTGCCTCCTCAGGACTCTGTTTGATAATAGTCATGTTTAAGCCAATCAAGAACGTGATGAGACACTGATTAATTGTAAGTGGTTAGGAAATATAATTCTCCTTTTGATAGTTTTCTAATTGTTCTATATTCCTGACAGAAAACAGACAAAATGTACAATTCCATATATAATAAGTTCTAGATAAAATGTAGCAGAAATGATAAAGTCAGGGGCGAGGACACAACAGGAGGAGAATGACTACAAGAGGTTAGGAAGAAATTTTGTGGGGTGATGAAATTATTCTGTATCCTGAATATGGGGTATTCATATCAATCTGTGTCTTTTTCAAAACATATTCTATCTTAAATTTATAATTTTTATCTGGTGTAGCTGGCCAAACAGCAGAAGGATGACATAAACACCTGAGCAATCTGTGAATTTTAGAAAATTTCCATCCTCTGTCTAGAGCAGTCGGCCTAGCCTGGCAGAAAGAGTCATAAGGGCCCACATCTTAGGCTAGACCATCACTACAAGGGAGATTTTTAATGCCAAAATGGCATTGAGTAGCTCCAAAGTGGGTGAGGAAAAGAAATACAGTGATTTGTAAATACCATGGGCTTCCTAGCCACGTGTGAGGTATCACAAATACCATACCTCCCCTACCACCCTCCCACATCTAATCCCAAGTCAAACTAGATGCTGAGATGAAGTCTTCTTGTGTATCCTCCACCCAGAACCAAAATTAACCCAGGTCTGGGCTGTGCCCAGGTCTATAAGTGAACTGCAGATGGCCAGCAATGAAGAATTGCCCAGAAAGTTCACAACTGCCATGTATGAGTCCATGGCTAGATGTGATCCACGTTACTCTCAAATTTTCATTACCTGGGACCTATCTTGAGCAACAGGAAAGACGTTGGATGGCGAGGAATCTGGGAAGGCATCATCCTACACGTGCGTGATGGCTCAAGTGGTAAAGAATCCATCTGCAGGGGTTTCTTTGCAGATGGGACACAGGATCAAATTCCCTGGGTTGGGAAGATCCCCTGGAGGAGGGCAGGGCAACCCACTCCAGTATCCTTGCCTAGAGAATTCCATGGAAAAAGGAGCCTGGTGGGCTAAGGTCCATGGGGTCGTGAAGAGTTGGACACAACATAAGTGAGTGAGCACCACTGCCACCACCACCGCATCCTCTGCATTGTGCATGCTCCTTCCACCCCAGCATTCAGAGCAAGGTCTCGTGAAAGTGACAGGCTTCCTTCATATGCTAGTGATGTTGAAAATGATGTTCTTTGGAGGGGTCTCATTCAAGTCATAAATAATGGAGGATGGTGAACAAGTAGTGATTTTCATGAGTGAGGGAGGGAATATTCAGTGAGGGCATTTGGAGGGTATTGGAGAGTCTTCCTTGAGAAAGCAACTGTGATCTTTATTACCGAATTATGAAGAATCCATAAGAAGAAGGTCCAGTAGGAGAACATTTTCAGCCTAAGAGAGAAGTGCACAGGTATTAAATGAGTAACAAACATTAAATATTTAACAGACACCTGTATGGCAAACATTGTCAGACTTAGTGAACCGAAGTCAGGCAGGGGGATCATAAAACTGATGGTGATCAGAGTTTATTGTAAAAAAAAAAAAAAAAAATTGGAATTTTATCACATTTTGATGGGAACTCATTGAAACATTTTAAGACAGTGAGTGAATTGTTTTGTTTTACATTTTAAAAATAACTTTGATTATTTGATTTGAGAAGGAAGCAATAGGTGGACAAGTCGAGAAGCAAAGGAATTGATTTGAAGGCTATGGAAGGAGCCAGATGAGAGATGATTTGGTGGGGATGAGGGTGTTAGCAGTGGACCCAGGGAAGACCCTGAGATTTGGGGCACATGGATGTGGGACCCACTGGGACTTCTTGGATGATTGCTGTTGTTCAGTTGCTAAGTCATGTTCGATTCTTTGCGACCCCACGAACTGCAGGGTGCCACCCTATCCTTCACCACCTCCTGGAGATGATGACAGACTTCAGACACAGAGCAGGACTTGCTCTTTCACACAATGGTTTTCCTGCTTCCAGGACCCAATGCTCTGCTTATTCTTTAAAAAATCATATTAGATCCATTTCATCAGAACAACAGTTCTTTTTTCCCTGGGAAAACCCTTGAGTCCTCTGTCTGTGCTCTCACATTGCTCTGCTTGCTACTTTAATGAAGCCTTTAAGCTTCATCTTTTAGTTATAGTCAAGGCTGTGGTTTTTCCAGTGGGCATGTACTGATGTGAGGCTTGGTTCATAAAGAAGGCTGAGCACTGCAGAATTGATGCTTTCTGACTATGGTGTTGGAGAAGACTCTTGAGAGTCCCTTGGGCTACAAGGAGATCAAACCAGTCCATTCTAAAGGAAATCAACCCTGAATATTCATTGGAAGGACATGCTGAAGCTGAATATTTTGGCCACCTGATGTGAAGAGCCAACTCATTGGAAAAGACCCTGATGTTGGGAAAGATTGGGGGGCAGGAGGAGAAGGGGAGCAACAGAGGATGAGATTATTGGATGGCATCACTGACTTAATAGACATGAGTTTGAGCACGCTCTGGGAGATAGTGAAAGACAGGGAAGCCTAGTGTGCTGCAGTTCATAGGGTCACAAAGAGTGAGACACAACTGAGCAACTGAACAACAACACATGTCTACACAAACCAATAACAAAAATGGTGTCTATGCACTACTGAAAAGCTTTCCTTTTCTCATATTTAGATCTGTTGTCATTCTACTTGTGTAGTGCAATATTTTGAGCCATGTAATCACACAGGCAAATACAAAATCATGTTACAATGTAAGTTTTCAATAACATAAGCTTTCAATAATTTGCCCCAAGCAATTACTCAGGACATAGTCATTGTACCACCAGGGTTTCCCTGGTGGCTCAGATTCGTCTCTTAAGAACCCAGGTCTCTCAAGTCTCCTGTATTGGCAGGAGGCTTCTTTACACTATAGCATCACCCGGCAAGCCTTGTACCAGGTCTTACTTGTGACTAATTGTCTGACAGCTTTAATGCAAAGAATACAGGCTAAAAATCTTAAAGTTTTCATGGTTGATCTTCCCATATGTAAACTGATGTTCCTACTACCTCGCCAGAAGATTGTGATAAATACTAAATAAGTTAATGTAAGTAAAATTCTCACTGAACCCTAAAGTTACATCAATATTAAGGATTATTCCAGAAACCGATCAAAGTCTAATTGTGCCCTCATCCCTCCCATCTTTTGTTTATTCACTCACTTATTTAACAGATGTACTTGAGTACATACCTTAGGCCAGAATCTATGTCTGGCACTATTCATATCTCGGCTTTGATGTTGACGTTCCTGGTGGCTTTGGGAAAACTCGTCTTTCTGTGTACCTTTCCCCTGTCATCTCTAAATTGGGTATTTATTAGTACCTACTTCATTAGATTGTTGTGAGGATTAAGTTAATGATTATAAATGATCAGAACAATGCCTGGCACAAGTCTACACATCGTGTTTGTGATAATTACCCGTATTATCATAATTAGATAGTATACTGTGGGCATAAACAGCTTACTTGAAGGACTCAGGAAATGAGAAAATGAATTTGAATCACATACCATTCTTCTTCTTGAGTTTACAGCTTTCAAAAAAGTCCATTCTGAATATGTAAAAAGTCATAATTGGCTTCAGGGTGATTTCAAGGCAAAATCTAGGACTTTTCAACTTAAAACATGGTTACCTGAAAAGTGAGTTGCATCCATTGCTTTTTTTTTTTTTAACTCTCTGGAAATGTGACATATTTTGCTAAGAAAACTTGCTACATAGTCCAAAATGACACTGGGTCAGGTTGTATTTGAATCCCTTGTCTTAAAAACTTTGCCTTCTCAGATCAAAAATTCAAGCTATTCAATTGTTGCTATGTTGTTCATACCAAGAAGTAAGCTTTCTGCAATTGCAAATCAGCTCTCTTGGAATCTGCTTGTAATTAGGAGTTCTTAATGAAGGCGAGGGTGTTCCCTTTGGGGCTCACATGCTGGCACCACCAGATGTGTTACTTATACTGTTTATTGAATGAGTGAAATAACAGTTTATCAAAATGAGATTGAATCTTAAAAACCTGAAATATTTCACTGGTGACAAAATAATTGCAATGATTCCCACATACAGATGGGCAATTGACCTTATAAATCTCCTGAATTTCAAGAGTGCAAATTGTAGATAGTCAGGTCTTCTTCAGAAAGTATGTTAACATGAGTCGCATTCACATTTCTTTGTTATTAGCCAACCAGTTTGCATCATGGCATAATCTCCTTTCACTGATTAATGCAAGATAATGATTTTTTTTTTTTCATTAGGAAAGGAAAGAATAATAGACAAAATTCCTTGTGCCTTGCTAATTAGAAACAGGCAGATAATGAGAGTCTTTTCTGTAATACTCTTCAACTACATAAAAGTGATCTGTGGAGGAACCCTGCTGGACTCAAAGGAGCCTTAGCATGCAGACTCTTTTGTTCTGGATGCTCCTCCCTCTAAATCGGAAGTTGGAGCACGATGCCCCGTGGGGCTGGGCATCATCACTGCAGCCCGCGAAGTCCATGGAATTGAGGTGGAGGAAACTCTGAGCCAAAGTATTGTGGGCCATCAGTTCTGCATTCGACAGTTCTAGATGAAAATTCCAGCTTTTTTCCTGACTTTATTTGTAACTCCGAGTAATGCTTTCATCTTTTTGAGTTTCTATTCTTTTCACTTGCAAAGTGGGGCCTAACTTCACAGAAGGATGGTGGTAGTTATCCTGGAGGAAGTGCTGACTCGGTGATGGTGCTGCACTACTGAGCATAAATGTCCCTGGAAGCGCTTGTCTCCCTGTAAAGTGTTACATTGTTTAAGGTCCACAACAACTGCTCGCAGCAAGTATTGTGTGTCTCTCTAGCAAGCTCTTTCCTTCTCCAAACAATCTGATTTGCTCCAGTCAGTCCTTCCTTTGCCTGTCTCAGGGAAGTGATTCCATCTTAGTTACAAGTGTGAAAGTTAAACCAGTTTGGACAGCCCTGTTATCTTGCTCATGTTAGATGTTGGAAAGGGCATCTGATCCAAATCTGACCTATAGGAAGTCACATTTCCCTGGAAGGGGACAGCTGCTGTGGTCTTCTGAGAAAGGATTCCTTGTTCTTCATGAGATGCAGGATAATGTAGTTGATTTCAATCATCTGGGCTCTAAGGAGGCCTGGGGGTGATGCTGGGTCTCAGGATGCAGACAGCACAGAGGAAGGCAGAGATAAGAAAAGGTAAAACCCTGGTCATGGTGACTAGAGGATGACTCACTCCAGGCTGTGTGTATGTAAGAGAAAGCATTTTATTGTTGACTAAGCACTGGAAAAGGTCAGTTTTTATTCCAATCCCAAAGAAAGGCAATGCCAAAGAATGCTCAAACTACCACACAATTGCACTCATCTCACACGCTAGTAAAGTAATGCTCAAAATTCTCCAAGCCAGGCTTCAGCAATATGTGAACCGTGAACTTCCTGATGTTCAAGCTGGTTTTAGAAAAGGCAGAGGAACCAAAGATCAAATTGCCAACATCCACTGGATCATGGAAAAAGCAAGAGAGTTCCAGAAAAACATCGATTTCTGCTTTATTAACTATGCCAAAGACTTTGACTGTCTGGATCACAAGAAACTGTGGAAAATTCTGAAAGAGATGGGAATACTAGACCACCTGACCTGCCTCTTGAGAAATCTGTACAAAGGTCAGGAAGCAACAGTTAGAACTGGACATGGAACAACAGACTGCTTCCAAATAGGAAAAGGTGTACGTTAAGGCTGTATATTGTCACCCTGCTTATTTAACTTATATGCAGAGTACATCATGAGAAACACTGGGCTGGAAGAAGCACAAGCTGGAATCAAGATTGCCAGGAGAAATATCAATAACCTCAGGTATGCAGATGACACCACCCTTATGGCAGAAAGTGAAGAGGAACTCAAAAGCCTCTTGATGAAAGTGAAAGTGGAGAGTGAAAAAGTTGGCTCAACATTCAGAAAATGAAGATCATGGCATCTGGTCCCATCACTTCATGGGAAATAGATGGGGAAACAGTGGAAACAGTGTCAGACTTCATTTTTCTGGGCTCCAAAATCACTGCAGGTGGTGACTGCAGCCATGAAATTAAAAGACGCTTACCCCTTGGAAGGAAAGTTATGACCAGCCTACATAGCATATTGAAAAGCAGAGACATTACTTTGCCAACAAAGGTTTGTCTAGTCAAGGCTATGGTTTTACCTGTGGTCATGTATGGATGTGAGAGTTGGACTGTGAAGAGAGCTGAGTGACGAAGAATTGATGCTTTTGAACTGTGGTGTTGGAGAAGACTCTTGAGAGTCCCTTGGACTGCAAGGAGATCCGACCAGTCCATTCTGAAGGAGATCAGCCCTGGGTGTTCTTTGGAAGGAATGATGCTAAAGCTGAAACTTCCATACTTTGGCCACCTCATGCGAAGAGTTGCCTCATTGGAAAAGACTCTGATGCTGGGAGGGATTGGGGCAGGAGGAGAAGGGGACGACGGAGGATGAGATGTCTGGATGGCATCACTGACTCGATGGACGTGAGTCTGGGTGAACTCCGGGAGTTGGTGATGGACAGGGAAGCCTGGCGTGCTGAGATTCATGGGGTCGCAAAGAGTCGGACATGACTGAGTGACTGAACTGAACTGAACTAAAGCCAATCTGGGACTTCCCAGGTAGCTCAGATGTAAAGAATCCACCTGCAATGCAGGAGACCTGAGTTCCATCCCTGGGTCAGGAAGGGCATGGCAACCCACTCCACTATTCTTGCCCGGAGAATTCCATGCACAGAGGAGCCTGGAAGGCTACAGTCCATGGGGTCGCAAGGAGTCAGACACGACTGAGTGACTAACACTTTCACTTTTTAAGCCAATTTGGGAAATCAAAACATTCCCACTGAAAATCCTTTTTTCCTACACAAGAAGATTGAAGTATGGATAAGTTAAATACTTAATTTCCAACAGGTAGAAAGTTCCAGAGCCTATGTGAAAGAGACTACTTCCAAGCCCATAGTTCTTAACCCATGGGTTCCACTGCCTTCCATGTTTGAGTTCAGCTATCTTCTCCGCTGTCATCAACATCTTCATCAAACCTGTTCTGCTCTGACAGGAGCATCCTCTACTCCAGTCTTCAGCTCAGCATCCCCTCTGGCTCCTTGTCCCTGTAATTCATTCCTTGGTCTTATAATTAACTCCTGTCTCAGGCATTGCTAGAATTTCCTGCTTTGTTCCTATCTTCTTTTCTTTTAATCAGTCTGTCTTGTCCTCCTATGAAAACTATCCCTGGAAAATTCTCAGAAATCTAGTTGAAGTGTTGTATAATGTAGAATGTGGAGCATTTACACATTTAAGAACATCTTTTAAAAGATCTATAATGGCCAGGAAAACAGGTCATGATCCCCACACTATTTACCTATCTAGAGGCACTATGGCCAGTTTTTACACTCCCATCATTATAATCATTTCACCAACCACAGTTCATGCTTTCCTTCCCAGTGTGTTGCATGCTCAGATTTGCTGTGATCAAAGATCTTGGTTAATACCCTTGCTTCTGAATTCACTGAGTAACCACAGTCAAGTAGTCAAGATCTGAGGCATGGGCTCAGTGGTAAAGAATCCACCTGTAATGCAGGAGACACAGTTTCAATCCCTGGGTTAGGAAGATCCCCTGGGGAAGGGAATGGCAACCCACTCCAGCATTCTTGCCTGAGAAATCCCATGGACAGAGGAGATTGGCAGGCTACAGTCTATAGGCTCCACGGGTGGCTCAGACAGTAAAGAATCTGCCTGCAATGCAGGAAACCTGGGTTTGATCTCTGAGTAGGGAAGATTACCTGGAGAAGGGAATGGCTTACCCCCTCCAGTATTCTTGCCTGGAGAATCCAAGGAACAGAGGAGACTGATGGGCTATATATAGTCCATGGAGTCACAGAGAATCAGACTGAGCAACTAACGACACTTTCACACTCGTCTGGATAATGTGGATAATCAAGGTTAAACTCATCTTGAGTTGTGGGTAGAGTAATAAGATGGTGCCTGACATCAAGGAACTGATTAATAAATAATAGATGTTACCCCTTTGTTATTATCCTCAATACCCATCACTTTGTTCTATGTATTTGAAGATCTTTGGCAAAAACTAACTTGGAAAATTTCCTGAGCTCTCAGGCTCTGGCCAAAGTCACCTACCTAATGAGAACCCAATGTCAAAGAGGCAAGGTTACCACTGAATTACACTGAGTTCTGTTGCAGTTGTGTGACTTTGGAATGAGAGGATTTCTTTATTTCACAGTTAGTACTCAAGTCCTTTTCCTTGATAATAAGGACATGTAGATTCACCTCAGGATAAGCTAAAGCAGACAAAAGAGATGCAAGTTAGTGAATTTCCCTGTAGTATTTCAAAGTTCAATGATACTATCAATATGCACAGGATATTTAGTGTGAGGCTAGAAATTTTAAAAATATGTTGAAGCATTAAAAGCCAATACAATATTGTAATTAGCCTCTAGTTAAAATAAATAAATTTAAAATAAAAAATAAATAAAAGCACTTATTTATAATAGCCAAGTCATGGAAACAATCTAAATGACCATGGATAGGTGAATGGATAGAGATGTGGTACATATATACAAAGGAATACAACTCAGCCATCAAAAAGAAATAATTTGTAGGAATGTGGATGCACCTAGAGATTATCACACTAAATGAAGTAAGTCAGAAAAAGACAAATACCATGTGATATCACTTATTTGTGGAATCTAAAATATTACACAAATGAATTTATCTATGAAAGAGTTGGTACAGGGATGATTGGGAGTCTGGGATTAGCAGATGCAAAATACTACGCATAGGACAGATAGACAAGGTCCTATTGTATGGCACAGGAAACTTAATATTTTCAATATCCTATAATAGACTCTAATGGGCAAAACTATGGAAAAGAGTATATATTGGAAGCAACCTAATATTCATCAACAGAGGAATGAATAAAGAAGATGTGGTATGTATATACAATGGAATATTATTCAACCATAAAAATGAGTGCAATTGGATCATTTGTAGAAATGTGGGTATACCTAGAGACTGTCTTACAGAGTGAAGTGAGTCATACAGAGGAAAACAAATACTGTATATTAATGCATATATGTGGAATCTAGAAAAACTGGTATAGATGATCTTTCTTGCAAAACAGAAATATAGAGAACAAACCTATGGATACCAAAGGGGAGAGGGTCAAGTTGGTTGAATTGGGAGATTGGAATTGACATGTATACATTATTGATACTATGTATAAAATAGACAACTAATAAGAGCATATTGTATAGCACAGGGAACTCAGTACTCTGTGGTAATCTAAATAAGAAGGAAATAAAAAAATGAGGGGAGATTTTATATATGTGTGTGTGTGTGTGTGTGCATGTGTGTGTGTTTGTATAATCGACTTATGTTGCTATACAGGAGAAACTAGCACAACATTGTAAAGCAACTATATTGCAATAAAAATTAATTTAAAAGAATATATATGCATAAATATGCATAAATGTACAGTAGACATTAACACAACATTGTAAATCAACTATCCTTCAATAAAACAAATTAAAAATAAACATTGAAAATGCTAAATTCTTATTTTGTAGACTTAAATTTCAGGAACTGAGCACTATATTGAAGCCAGTTTTGTAAGTCAGCTATATGCTCTTCAAGCATTTTTCTCTCAGTGGAATGAGGAGATATCTTTACATAACCACTAAATTCTCTTTCAGATACGAAGTTCTATGAAGGACACGGCAGGCTTAAACCTTCCTCTGTTCATTACATTTTCATATAGCATTTACTGTGAACCAGGTGTCAGTTTTGGTTTTGAGGTCTGAGTGTAGAAGAATGAGCAAGTGAACAAGGATTCTTGTGTCAGATCTTTCATAGTCTGTTAGAGGAGGCAGACATGCGTCAGATAGTCACACCAGCTACCCTGAAGGAAACTCGGAAAGTGTGTATGGCAGCTATGATGATGCCAAGGCCAATACAAAATTAATCATGCACAGGAATAAGCCAAGTGAGAGAAGAGTGTAGAAGAAGCCTTCTAGAGAGAGATGATATGGTCTTATTTGAGCCGAGATTATGGAGCCACGTGACTTCAACGTTCTTGTAGAACAAAACATGCAAACGTCAGGACTTCTCTGGCCATCCAAGGGTTAGGACTTCATTTTCTGATGCAGTGGAAGTAAGTTTGACCCCTGATTGGGGAACTAAGAGCCCACATGCTTTGAGGCCCAAAACCCAAAACGTAAAACAGAAGCGGTATTGTAACAAACTCAAATTTTAAAAGTGATCCGCGTTAAAAAATACTTAAAAAACATGCAAATGACAGTTATGCTATCTGGTTGATCTAATAGTGACACTTGAAATAAGAAGAGTGTGCCCAGAGCACAGGATAAGATGAGAAATTGGCTTTTCTATTTGGACCATACAATCAGAGTCAGTGGGTCCTCAAAATACCAAAAATTTTTTAACTATTTGAGAAGACATCTACTCTAGAACCATTCTAAAAATAAAGCTATGTGATCAGATATCTAGCAACATAAGCAAGGACCCTCCCTGAAGAGAAAGAATTCCTAGGTGTGTGGACCTCTGTTTTCTCAATGGAGGAGAGCATGCACAAAGTGTCCAAATGAGGACAAATGCACAGCTTTACTTGTCTTCTCTCCTGGGAAAAATTAGTTTTTCAAAATTATTTAAATAATTACTTCCTGCAACACATAGTCCATTCCTGTGCAATTTCTTTGTTAAGTTCCAGAAGGAAAGATGTTCTTGCAATCATTTGTGACTTGAATGGACCCCAGAGATCTGAGGTTTCCCAGGTGGCACAGTTCAGTTCAGTTCAGTTGCTCAGTCGTGTCCGACTCTTTGCGACACCATGAATCGCAGCACGCCAGGCCTCCCTGTCCATCACCAACTCCCGGAGTTCACCCAGACTCACGTCCATCGAGTCAGTGATGCCATCCAGCCATCTCATCCTCTGTCATCCCCTTCTCCTCCTGCCCCCAATCCCTACCAGCATCAGAGTCTTTTCCAGTGAGTCAACTCTTTGCATGAGGTGGCCAAAGTACTGGAGTTTCAGCTTCAGCATCATTCCTTCCAAAGAAATCCCAGGGCTGATCTCCTTCAGAATGGACTGATTAGATCTCCTTGCAGTCCAAGGGACTCTCAAGAGTCTTCTCCAACACCACAGTTCAAAAGCATCAATTCTTCAGCACTCAGCCTTCTTCACAGTCCATCTCTCACATCCATACATGACCACGGGAAAAACCATAGCCTTGACTAGACAAACCTTTGTTGGCAAAGTAATGTCTCTGCTTTTGAATATGCTATCTAGGTTGGTCATAACTTTCCTTCCAAGGAGTAAGCATCTTTTAATTTCATGGCTGCAGTCACCATCTGCAGTGATTTTGGAGCCCAGAAAAATAAAGTCTGACACTGTTTCCACTGTTTCCCCATCTATTTCCCATGAGGTGATGGGACCGGATGCCATGCTCTTCATTTTCTGAATGTTGAGTTTTAAGCCAATTTTTTCACTCTCCACTTTCACTTTCATCAAGAGGCTTTTTAGTTCCTCTTCACTTTCTGCCATAATGGTGGTGTCATCTGCATATCTGAGGTTATTGATATTTCTCCCAGCAATCTTGATTCCAGCTTGTGCTTCTTCCAGCCCAGCTTTTCTCATGATGTACTCAGCATATAAGTTAAATAAACAGAGTGACAATATACAGCCTTGATGAACTCCTTTTCCTATTTGGAACCAGTCTGCTGTTCCATGTCCCGTTCTAACTGTTGCTTCCTGACCTGCATACAAATTTCTCAAGAGGAAGGTCAGGTGGTCTAGTATTCCCATCTCTTTCAGAATTTTCCACAGTTTCTTGTGATCCACACAGTCAAAGGCTTTGGCATAGTCAATAAAGCAGAAATCGATGTTTTTCTGGAACTCTCTTGCTTTTTCCATGATCCAGCGGATGTTGGCAATTTGATCTCTGATTCCTCTGCCTTTTCTAAAACCAGCTTGAACATCTGGAAATTCACGGTTCACATATTGCTGAAGCCTGGCTTGGAGAATTTTGAGCATTACTTTACTAGCGTGTGAGATGAGTGCAATTGTGCTAGTTTGAGCATTCTTTGGCATTGCCTTTCTTTGGGATTGGAATGAAAACTGACCTTTTTTAGTCCTGTGGCCACTGCTGAGTTTTCCAAATTTGCTGGCATATTGAGTGCAGCACTTTCACAGCATCATCTTTCAGGATTTGAAATAGCTCAACTGGAATTCCATCACCTCCACTAGCTTTGTTCGTAGTGATGCTTTCTAAGGCCCTCTTGACTTCACATTCCAGGATGTCTGGCTCTAGGTCAGTGATCACACCATCGTGATTATCTGGGTTGTGAAGATCTTTTTTGTACAGTTCTTCTGTGTATTCTTGCCATCTCTTCTTAATATCTTCTGCTTCTGTTAGGTCCATACCATTTCTGTCCTTTATTGAGCCCATCTTTGCATGAAATGTTCCCTTGGTATCTCTAATTTTCTTGAAGAGATCTCTAGTCCTTCCCAGGTGGCACAGTGGTAAAGAATTCACCTGTAATGCAGGAGACACAAGAGATGTGGGTTTGATCCCTGGATCAGAAAGATCCCCTGGAGAAGGAAATGGCAACCCATTCCAGTAGTCTTGCCCACAGAATTCCATGGACAGAGAAGCCTGGTGGGCTACAGTCCATGGGGTCGCAGAGAGTTGGACACGACTGAACAGAGGACAGCAGAGATTTGATGTAAGAGAATGGAAGAGGATTGGAGCTGATGGGCCTGTGGGCTAACCTAATCCAAGTGTGATCCAAATCTATAGCTGCTTAAATATCTCAATGGTATGATCAGTTTTAAGTGGATATTTAATTCACATCCAAATATGTCCTAGCCCTTTCTTGGTTCCACCTGATGCCTCAGTGTCTGGTGGAGGCGATCTCTCTGTCAGAACACAGGGACTTCTTCACCCAGGGTCAGAAACTCCTGATTCCTGGACCCTTCCAGGCCTTTTTCTGTATGCACCTCTTCATCTGACTGTTCATCCGTATCCTTTATAATATCTTTTGTAAGAAACCAGTGAGCATATGTAAAGTGTTTGTCTGAGCAGTTCCAGAAAATTAGGAGTCCTGAGGCAGAGGAGTTTGTTGCCAAATCAGATAGAAGTGTGAGTGCTCTGAGGACCATTGTTGGTGATTGTCATCTGAAGTGGGAGAAGTTTTTAGGGCTGAGCCCTTAAGTGGCAGAGTCCGACGATAACTGGTAATTCTGAGCAGTTGGTGTAGAACACAGCACCCAGCTGGTGTCCAGAACTGCAAAACTGGCTGGTGTGGGCAAACCCCTCATATACTTGACACTAGAAGTGTTGTGAGTGGAGAAACAGTTGTCCTTTACTTAACACCATGCTACTGTCTCCGTTAATAGAAAATAAAAAAAATAACTGATTTAAAATCCTGGAAACTAAGAGTCTTTCTAAAATGAGAGCCCATTCAAAATACATGGTAACCTGGGTCCTAGGCATATTTCACCATCTGAGCTTATCAAGCTTATCAGAGTAACAGAAACTTGAAGACATAATCCTGAGTTAAAGAGAAAGAGAATTTTTCAGAACAGAAAAAAGTTTATCAGATACGTAGAAGACACTGCTGGACACTCTAATTGCCAGTAGATTTGTGGGTTATTAGGTCACTTCATAGGAAAAGCTCCTTTCCAAGACTGATCTCCTTCGCAAAGGGCATCTTTCAGAAACTATTTTACACACGTGCCACATTGGTCAGGCAGTTATCTTTGTCAACCAGAAGGAATTCTTTCCTATTCCTAAGTTAACGATAACTTTTACAATGAATATGTTTTAGCTTTTTTGTATTAGCTTTCTGCATCTACATGATTGACCACATGCTTTGTATGCATTGATCTGTTAATAAAAATTTACATTCATTTATATTCTGATACTGAGAATAAATATGCACAAATGTTTATTTGTATATATTGCTGATTAGAATTTTAAAATTATTGTATTAATAATTTTTACACATATTAATCAATGAGATTGATACTGGCTTTACTTTTTTATACTCTTCTGTTTGGTACTGGAATCAGGAATTTATTAGCTTTGTAAAATTAATTCAGCCCTCCCTCTTTTACTTGCCTTGTATGAAGTGGGCTTCCCTGGTGGCTCAGGTGGTAACGAATCTGCCTGCAATGCAGGAGATCCAAGTTCAATCCCTGGCTCAGGAAGATCCTCTGAAGGAGGGAATGGCTACCCACTGGAGTATTCTTGCCTGCAGAATCCCATGGACAGAGGAGACTGACAAATTACAGTCCATCGGGTCCCAAAGAGTTGGACATGAATGGGTAACTAGCACTTTCACCCTTCTCTTTCACTTGTATAAAGCAGAAAATTTCCAGTCTCATGCAAGTTTTCTAAAGGGATTTTCTTCATGGTGTCAGAATATTTGCACATCAGAAAGGGAAGGATTTATTTTGGACAATCCGTTCATTATTCCCCAGGACATGGTGTGCACACCCAGTTACTTCTGTGAGCACTTGGCTCTGAATCCAAGATGCGCTGAACAAGAGCATGGACTCCACAAAGATCTTACCTGGGGAGCAGACCTGCCTTTGCTGTGGTGTCTCATCTTATGTCCAATCACCAGAAGTCTGAGGTCGAGTGTTCTATGTCTTAGCTATTGTTACACCTGAACTTCTTTAAAGCAGTAGGACTCTAGAAAAACTCTTAAAAAAAAATAACAGATATCACACAATAAATGTATACAAATAAAACTCTTCTGACTTCACTCTCTTTTCTTGCTTTTGTTCTCAAGTTGTCTACATATTTTTCTGAGGTTTATCACTTAGGATTCAAATACATAGTTTTTCTTCACTTTAAAAGATACTTACATCCAACAATGTAATTGCACTTAATATCACTGAATTGTGGGCTTAAAAATGGTCAAGATGGTCAATATGTTAACATATTTTTACATAATAAAAATGCAGGACAGAAATGCACAAACATACTACAGTATTAATTTCATATACTTTGCCAACAAAGGTCCATCTAGTCAAGGCTATGGTTTTCCAGTGGTCATGTATGCATGTGAGAGTTGGACTGTGAAGAAAGCTGAGTGCCGAAGAATTGATGCTTTTGAACTGTGGTGTTGGAGAAGATTCTTGAGAGTCCCTTGGACTGCAAGGAGATCCGACCAGTCCATTCTGAAGGAGATCAGCCCTGGGCTTTCTTTGGAAGGAATGATGCTAGAGCTGAAACTCCAGTGCTTTGGCCACCTCATGCGAAGAGTTGACTTATTGGAAAAGACTCTGATGCTGGGAAGGATTGGGGGCAGGAGGAGAAGGAGAAGGGGACGACAGAGGATGAGATGGCTGGATGGCATCACTGACTCGGTGGACGTGAGTCTCAGTGAACTCCGGGAGTTGGTGATGGACAGGGAGGTCTGGCATGATGTGATTCATGGGGTTGCAAAGAGTCGGACACAACTGAGTGACTGAACAGAACTGAATTTTCTTCATAACACTTTATTTTCTAATTATTCTATAATAAGAATGCATTATTAGTAGAATAAGAAATTAAACAGTAAACACTGTAAAAATTTTATATCAGCAATGCTTTTTTAATTAAAGTTTATGTATGTGCAATTTTATATTTGTTTCATGTGTAGAATTGACACTCACAGTGATTGAATATTTATATAGACTGTGTCTCATTTAAAGTCATTATAAAATAATGTCTATATGTCCTATTTCCCTGTGCTGTACCTGTTCCTGTTTATCTACTTTATGCCTTGTAGTTTGTACCTGTTAACCCTCTACCCCTAACTTCCCTTCCTCCTTTCCCCTCCCCACTGGTACTCACTAATGCTTTGAGTTTTTTATTGAGTAAATTGTTTATTTCCGTTTCATTATTTTTATTGTTCTTTTTCTCTTTCTTTTTCCATTGAGTTCAGTTCCTCTCTTTGATTTTGCCTGACTGTGGGTTTAGGTGGAACAGCTACTTATTGTGGTCTTAGAGGGGTGTCCTTATGTGAGAGCTTCACTGTACAGTCCAGCTGTAGCCCATGTCTTTGGTGGGAGAGCTGGATTTGGTGTGACTACAAGTTACATCCTTCCTCATGATGTGCTGGCAGCTAACACCTTGGTAGATGTAGCTGGATATAGAGGCTTAGGGCTGTAGCTATGAGCTGGGGTTTCCTCTCTGCTCAGTGGCTGTCACCATCTCTCCCAGAAGGGATAAGATCTCAAGTTGCTGGAGCAGAAGCCCTGAGAGTCTGGTCTGAGCGAACTCTTTTCCTTTAAGTGTGTATGTTCCTATCTCTCCACACTGGTCCCTTGCCTCAGTGCTGGGCAAAAGGGGTGCATTCGGGCTCTTGATGGGCATGGGCTCCATGGGCTGCACATAGACAAAGATGTTGAGCTGCCTCCAAAGCACCGTCTCTGCAAGCATCATCAATAACAGCCCCAGCTGCACTTCCATCTCCTTTTTCGCTTTCATCTGGACCATTCACTCCACACTTCACCACCTGACCCTGTTGGGAAGCTGTGCTTACAGTAAGGCAGGTGGGCCCATGTAGGCCGTCAGTGTGTAATGGGGTTATGGGCTGGTGGTTGGGCTGCTCTTGGAGATTGGGACCAGCCCAGTGTGCCCACCATATGAGAGCCAGCATCCCATGGCCAGGCTCTCTTCCCATTCATGGCATCCCTCACTCCCATGCAGAAGTGCAAGATGAAGTAAGCAGGACTTGAGCATGTGCATGGCTCAGGCTTGAGCACAGGCTAAGGCAGCTGTGGGAAACCAGGCAGCCATTGATGTGATCCTCATCCATTGCCTCCACCCTGCCTTCAGAGCAAGTCAGTAATTGGGGGGTCATATGAGTGGAGTTCAGGCTTCCCGCAGCCCTCCTGCTCATTCCCATTGGAGCTCATCTTCCTTGTGCTAGACCCCAGAACTAGAATGCCCCGTATTCCCCAGGGCAGAACTTTCTATAAGACCGTAGAAGTTATCATACACTTTTGCTCTTAATAATATTAATTTTATCTATTATGTATTTATTGATATTTGTATACTATGCAAACCTTGTATTCCTGGGATCAATGATACTTGCCAGGAATAAATTTCTTTTTTATGCTGTGGAATGCATTTTGCTAGCATTTTATTGTGGATTTTTTGTTTGTTCATAACAGATATTTGTGCTATGTTGCGATTTTTTTTCCCCTTAGGTTTGGTATCAAGGTAATGCTGACTTCATAGAATGAATTAGGCGGTAGTAATTCCTTTTCTATTTTTGGAAGAATTTGTAAAATACTGATAATTCTTCCTTAAAAAGCTTGCAAACTTTGCTAGTGAAACTGCCTGGACTTGAGCTTTTCTCTGGAGGAAATAAGTGTTCAGTCTCTTGTTGTTTAGTCACCAAGTCATGTCTGACTCTCTGCAACCCCATGAGCTGCAGCATGCCAGGTTTCCCTGCCCTTCACTGTCTCCCAGAGTTTGTTCAAACTCGTGTCCATGGAGTCAATCTCTTAAACCTATTCAAAGTTTCGGGTTGCTCTAGATTCAGTTTCAGAATTTTGTGTCTTTCTAGGGATTGGTTAATTTCATCCAGGTTATCTCCTTAGACCAGGTCTATTATAATAGAATGCCATAAACCAGGGAGCTTGTAAACAACAGAGTTTTATTTCTCACAATTCTGGAACTACAAGGTCCAATAGTATGGTCCTGGAAGAGTTAAGATCTAAACAGTATAACATTTTTATTCATAAATGGCTGTTTTCTTTCCTTGTCCTCACATGATGGAAGGAGGCAGGGGAGCTTTCTGTCTCTCTTTTATGAGGTCACCAATCTCGTTCATGGGGGCTCTGCCTTCATGGCCTCATCACCCCTGAAAGGCCTCACATCCAATGGTCATTCAATGAGGATTAGGTTTCAACATGTGAATTTTGGAGGGACACAAATATAGCTGTTATAAGGTTTGTTGGTATACAACTGCTCATGGTGTTACCCTGTAATTCATATTATTTCTCTAAGGCTAATTGTGATGCTCCATCTATCATTATCGCTTTCCACAGTTTGAGTGCCATGCCACCCCCCCCCTCCCTGCCATTAAGCAAGTTAAAGATTTGTTCATTTCAAAAATTAAATTTGCTTGTGTTGATTTTACTTTTTTTTCTCTATTTCATTTATTGCTATTTCCCCAAAGGTAAAGAACTCCAAGATTACCAACAGAGACTCTTGGAAAGCTGAATGGATCATTCTAAGAAGTGTCAGACAGTCTACAGTCTCCATTTTATAAATGAGTTTCAGGGGACCTGAGAAATTTTTGACAGTTGGTAAAATCTATAATATTCATTTTTGGTAAATAAATATTTGTATTTAAATGTATGCTCCTATCTGCCTAAAGAGTTCTAGATTTTCCTGGGATATGATTGTTTCTCTGTCTACCTTGACTATGTTGATTACCACACATATCTTTGTTCTTCTAGTGATTATAAGACAATATAGATAAATATGAAGATAATAGCAATCACAACAGTACCAATTATATTATTGAACTCTAACATGTATTAGATTTGGGGCTTGTCTTCTCTGTAAGTTATTTTCAATGCTCACTGTGTTATGGTTAGTATTATTTCCTCTAATAACTATCTGATCTCCATTTCTGCTTACCCATAAAGTGCCTCATTTCAGAGCAGCTTAACATGGTGCTGTGTAGGTGTTGACCATTTTCAACTGAGTAGAAATAACTAATTTTATTTTTTGTTGAGTAGTTTTGCTTTCTCACAAGAAATAAATCACTTCTTGAATACATATCTTTCCAACTGCTTGAGAGATATGACAAATTGAAAACTCTCTGAGGTGTGTTAATACATTTTACTGTCTGGTTATATTGTATTTTAATGTGGGACTCTATAAAAGATTACTTAGATTTTGTTCTGGCTTTATAGAGGTATAAGCTGTACTCAATAACCCTTGTCAGATAAAGGTAAGAAACTAATTAAGTAATAAATCCATACAAATTGTTATAGAAAAGTTATGACTTCCTTGCTTCTTTTATAATAGCAATACTGTATTAAAAAGCATTAGTTAGCATGGAAATCCATGACTGGGTCTGAAGACAAAAAAAATCCCTTTTCTCATTGGGATTTAGGTCATATCTGCTCAGTTTGGTTTAGAATAACTAAGCAGAAACTGTAAGACTCATCTAATTGATTTCAGATGCTTTTAAGCTCCTTTCTAATGTAATCTAAAACTTAGGTCCTACAGTTATTAGTAGTAAATATAGGAAAAAGTTTACTTTATGAGAATAAATTTCGTGTTAAGATAAAATTATTGGAAATTAAAAGAAAATTAGCTTTCTTCAACAAACATTTAGTAAACAGCTGTCATTGAGATGATTTATGTGGGATAAAAGGTGTGTGTTTTAACATGCTTAAAAGAAGGCACAAGGCCAAGGCAATGCCCTCAACTAAGTTACAAGTTGGTTAATTCCCTAGTTGATTGAATTGCCTTTGAATGATTACTAATTAATGAAATTAATTTTGTATTTCTTCAGTTCATCACTTTAGAGTCCATTTTAGAACCATAAACTCTGAGGGTTTGAAGTTACCATAAACAATTCATAGATAAGGAAAGAGAAAGAGACTTTAAACTTATATAAATAAAGTACATTGAAGAGACCTTCAGTTCAGTTCAGTTCAGTCTCTCAGTCATGCCCAACTCTTTGCGACCGCATGAATCACAGCACCCCAGGCCTCCCTATCCATCACCAACTCCCGGAGTTCACTCAGACTCATGTCCGTCGAGTCGGTGATGCCATCCAGCCATCTCATCCTCTGTCGTCTCCATCTCCTCCTGCCCCCAATCCCTCCCAGCATCAGAGTCTTTTCCAATGAGTCAACTCTTTGCATGAGGTGGCCAAAGAAGAGACCTTTAAAAGTACATAAAAGTATGTACATTTAAAAAAGTACATAAAAGTACATATATATAGGGGCAAATGACATGAAGCTCATTCAAAATCATAAAGTCAGCTGGGACAACTTATAAAATAAATTTAGGCTAGTACACTTAAATTTTATGTTTTTAATTTTTTTTAATTAATTTTTACTGGAGTATAGATGATTTAAAATGCTGTGTTAAGTTTCTGCTATACAGCAAAGTAAATCAGTTATTCATATACACATATCCAATCTTTTTTAGAGTGTTTTCCCCAAATAGGTCATCACAAGTATTGAGTAAAGCCTTGTGCTATACAGCAGGTCCTAATTTTGTATCTATTTTAGGTACAGTAGTGTGTACATGTCAATCCCAATCTCCCAGTTTATCCCTCCCTCTCCTTTGGCAACCATATTTTTTTCCCTACATCTGTGACTCTGTATCTGTTTTGTAAATAAGTTCATTTGCACCATTTTTTTAGATCCCACATATCATACAATATTTATCTTTCTCTGAGAACATGACCATGACATGTTCTCATGTTTCACTGAGCATGACAATCTCTAGGTCCATCCCTGCTGCTACAAACTGCATTATTTCATTCATTTTAGGGCTGAGTAATATTCCATTTATATATGTACTGCATCTTTTTTATCCATTTATCTGTTCATGGACACTTATGTTGCTTCTATGTCTTGGCTATTGTAAATGGTGCTGCAATGAATATTGGGTGCGTGTGTGTGCTTTCAAATTATGATTTTCTCCAGATATATGCCAAGGAGTGGGATTACTATACCTGGTGGCTCAGATAGTAAAGAATCTGCTTGTAATGCAGGAGACCCAGGTTCAATCCTGGGTCAGGAAGACCCCCTGGAGAAGGAAATGGTTGCTCACTCAGGTATTCTTTCACGGAGAATTCCACCGACAGAGGAACGTAGTGGCTCCTACCGTCCATGGGGTTGCAAAGAGTCAGACAAGATTGAGCAACTAAAACTTATGCTAATACTATTTTTAGTTTTTTAAGGAACTTCTATACCATTCTCCACAGTGTCTGTACCAATTTACATTTCCACCAACAGTGTAGAAGTGTTCCCTTTTCTCCACACACTCTCTAGCATTTATTGTTTGTAGGTTTTTGGATGATGGCCATTCTGATCTCTGTGAAGTATTACTTCATTTAGTTTTGATTTGCATTTCCCTGATAATCATGATTTTGAGCATCTTTTCATGTGCTTTTTGACTATCATATGTCTTCTTTGGAGAGATGTCTATTTACATCTTTTGTCCATTTTTTGATTGGGTTATTTTGTTTTTGTTCTTTGCTATTGAGTTGCTTGGTTATTTTGGAGATTAATCCCTTGTCAGTTTTTTTTTTGCAAATATCTTCTCATGCTCTGATGGTTTTTGTTTTGTTTTGTTTGTGGGCTCCTTTGCTGTACAAAATCTTTGTGTCAGATTTCATTTTAATGTGAAAAATGTATCAAGGATCAAGGAATGTCAGTGTTTAAAAAAAGCCACTACAGACAGTGTAATTTTGTGATCCACCCAAGTGCTTGAAATATTCCCCCAAACACTTACAAAAATAGCTATGCAAACACTTCCTGAAGTTATTATTATAGTGAGTATTTCAGGTTCTGCATTGGATCATAGAGAAGGAATACTAGGATAAGAAAGTGATGTTCAGGATGCAATAGTGGTTTGGGCTGGGGGAACATTGATACAGAACTGAAATATAGACAAAGTAGGCATGGATGTAAGAAAACCTCAGTAAAAACAAGGAAATAGGAGTTGTGTAGGGCTAAAGCAGTTACAATGATGATGCTGTCAATGACGATGATGATAAGTCTCTCTAATTCTCTAAATGGATATTGAAAATACATTTTAAAGTATGTATATGAGTAGTTGATCATATTGTTTTCTTACAAAGCAGCTTGAGACAAATAAGAATCAAAATAAAAGGTCCATTGGATAAGTAGCAAAGGGAAAGAAAATTTCATACAGTAATACTGTGCCAAGAAACAGTATAACAGAGCACAATTTCCAGGAAAACTTTAAAAAACTTCCAGTGTTTCCTTCAAAAAGTTGGAACATATTTTGCCAATGCAAAGTAACAATTTTTAAGTTCTGCATTCTAGAAACAATTTTTGGTAATATGAAAAAATCTCAGAGCAGATTTGTGGCTTTCTATTAATCTAATAGTATGTAGGAATAAAGCTTGAAAAATCATAAGAAGTAAGTTGCTAGAATATGCAACTTTTGACTATTTTTAAGGGTAGCATTCTAAAAAAAAATGAGTAACATTCTTATTTTGACATTTTACTGGTATTTTATAAAAGATAGCTCAAATTTTAAACAATTGATGAGTACCCAAACTGTGGGTTCCATGTTATAGTGTTAAAAGAGATATATGACATGGCAATAAGTCATTTTTTAGTGAAAGTCAAGTGACTTGTTTTATGTTATATTAATATTTGCCTAGTGTTGGAAAACTTAGCAAAGCAAATAAGTGTCTTAAAACTTAGCTCTACATCTACTAGAAAGTCCAAAGAGACTACTAAGGATCAAGAAGAGAAAAGAAAGAAAGCAGATGACAGAAGAAAGTGGTAGCTTTAGAGAGCAAATTGGGGAGATAAATATATGATAATAGAATCTCAGTCCTTTTTAAAGAAGTGATGGATTGAGAAAACAGTGAGAAGCAGGAGGAAAGGAAATGGTGGAGTGAAGACACCTCATTGTCCTTCCTACCTGAAGTCTTACAGCCCAGCACTGAGATCAGGCCATCAGTGACCCCTGCCTTCACAGTGCTGAGAGCAGGTGATACCAAATCTTCAGACCTACAAAAAGATGCAACTCTTTTGCTTTGAAAGATTTAATTTTGAGCAGGACTGCATACCATTTGTCCTGTCAGTAGTCCTGTAACCAACCACAAGTCCTCCAAGCAACTTGGCTAACTTCTTGAGTATAATTTTTGATGTTACCCATTTTAGAAAGCGAAAACAAAGCACAAAAATTAGCATGCAAATTTTAAAAGTAAATATTTAGCTGGATAACTGTGAACTATTTTTGCTGTTCCCTAGGTCACTTGATATAGTACTTAAGTATAATCTATACTGAAATATGGTTGATCACTGGACTATGCAGATCCATAAGCAACCCTCCAAGAAGGGTTAAAAATTTTGAAACAAATTGCTAAAAATTTTAAAACAAATTGCTAAAAAATTTTAAAACAAAGTGCTAAAAATTTTAAAACAAATTGCTAAAAAATTTTAAAACAAAGTGCTAAAAATTTTAAAACAAATAAACAAAACTGAAACAAATTTAACAAAAACATTGGCACCTGCACATGGCTTTGTAAGCCTGGATGTCACTTAACTAATGATAATCAAGATCTATCAGGAAAACAGATCAGAGATGATGGTTACTGTAAAGTGTTAGTCACCCACTCATGTCCGACTCTCTGCAACTCTTTGGACAGGAGCCCACCAGGTTCCTCTGTCCATGGAATTCGCCAGGCAAGAATACTAGAGTGGATAGCCATTCCTTTCTCCAGGGGATCTTCCCAACCCAGGGTCTGAACTCAGGTCGCCTGCACTGCAGACAGATTCTTTACCACTGAGCCATCTGGGAAGCCAAATTGCTATAATATGTTATCAGAGTCCAGTTTTCACCCAAAATGCAAGACCTGTGATGGAACAGGAAACTGTAACCCATACTCATGGGGAAAAAAAACTTTTAATGAAGATGATATTTGAGTTGTGTTTATGTTATATTTAAAAAAAAAAAAGACTTCAAGGCAGCTATTATAAATCTGTTTCAATAATGAAATACAAGTACATTTACATAATTAATTGAGCATTTGTTTACAATGAGTCAGCAAGTAGGGATGGAGAGTACAAAGAATGGGAATTCCAAAATTGAAATATATAAAATCTGAGATGAAGATGTTACTATATAGCTGAAGCAATAAAATGGGATATCAGGGGGAAGAATCAGTAAAGTTGAATAAATACTGATAGAAAGTATCTAATCTGAATCAACAGAGAAAAACTTTGAAGAAAAATGAACAGAACTTTAGAGACTTGTTCCAACTTGTGAATAATGGGAAATAGAGCAGGAAGAAATATTGACAGGAAAAAGTAACGGAAAACATAACTGCTGAAAATGTCTGAAATTTGATGGCATATATTAAGTTACAGACCCAAGGAACTCAATAAATCCCAAATAGGATAAATACAAAGAGAATCAAATTTGCTGAAAAGGAATGTATGCACTCTATACACTTAGTTCTACTGCAGACAAGCATTCAGTTAATGTCTCCACAGATTACAACTAATTGTAAAACCTGTTTACAAAATATTTCATAAGTAAATATAAAGTCAGTCAATGCCAAAGAATGTTCAAACTACCGCACAATTGCACTCATCTCACACACTAGCAAAGTAATGTTCAAAATTTTCCAAGTTAGGCTTCAATAGTACATGAATCGTGAAATTCCAGATGTTCAAGCTGGATTTAGAAAAGGCAGAGGAACCAGAGATCAAATTGCCAACATCTGTTGGAGAATCAAAAAAGGAAGAGAGTTCCAGAAAAACATCTATTTTCACTTTATTGACTACGCCAAAGCCTTTGACTGTGTGGATCAAAACAAACTGTGGAAAATTCTTGGAGATGGGAATACCAGACCACTTGACCTGCCTCCTGAGAAATGTATATGCAGGTCAAGAAGCAACAATTAGAACTGCACATGGAACAACAGACTGGTTCCAAATCCGGAAAGGAGCATGTCAAGGCTGTATATTGTCACTCTGCTTATTTAACTTATATGCAGAATACATCATGCAAAATGCCGGGCTAGAAGAAGCAGAAGGTGAAATCAAGATTGCTGGGAGAAACATCAATAACCTCAGATATGCAGATGATACCACCCTTGTGGCAGAAAGTGAAGAAGAGCTACAGAGCCTCTTGATGAAAGTGAAAGAGGAGAGTGAAAAAATTGGCTAAAAACTCAACATTCAGAAAACTAATATCATGGCATCCGGTCCCATCTCTTCATGGCAAATAGGAAAACAATGGAAACAGTGAGAGACTTTATATTTTGTGGTCCCAAAAATCACTGCAGATGGTGAGTGCAGCCATAAAATTAAAAGATGCTTGCTCCTTGGAAGAAAAGCTATAATCAACCTAGACAGCATGTTAAAAAGCAGAGCCATGACTTTGCCAACAAAGGTCTGTCTAGTCAAAGCTATGGTTTTTCCAGTAGTCATGTATGGATTTGAGAAGTGGACTATAAAGAAAGCTGAGTGCTGATGAATTGATGCTTTTGAACTGTGGTGTTAGAGAAGAATCTTGAGGGTCCCTTGGACTGCAAGGAGATCCAACCAGTCCATCCTACAGGAGATCAGTCCTGGGTGTTCTTTGGAAGGACTGATGCTGAAGCTGAAACTCCAATTCTTTGGCCACCTGATGTGAAGAATTGGCTCATTGGAAAAGACCCTGATGCTTGAAAATATTGAAGGCAGGAGGAGAAGGGGATGACAGAAGATGAGATGGTTGGATGGCATCACCGATCAATGGACATAAGTTTGAGCAAGCTCTGGAAGTTGGTGACAGGCTTCAGTCCATGGGGTCACAAAGAGTCGGATACCACTGAGTGACTGAACTGAACTGAAATATAAAGTCAGTGAACCATAAATGTGAGAAAATGACAATGTTCTGTGTAAGATCCCTGACTCCAGACCAAAGTCACATGCCCTGGGCTCATGGCCCAATCCCAGCCTCAATGCTGCCTCAAGTTCTCCATTTTAAAAGGGCTATACATTTTAAATTTATGTTTCCAATTTAAAATATTTTAAAAGTTATAATATTTCAAATGTATTTGGAATATCATAAAAGTGTATATTTTAAACATTTATTTTAAAATCTTTTTTAAAGTTCTGGTCTTACGTTTAGATCTTTAATCCATTTTGAGTTTATTTTTGTGTATGGTGTTAGAAAGTGGTCCAGTTTCATTCTTTTACAAGTGGTTGACCAGATTTCCCAGCACCACTTGTTAAAGAGATTGTCTTTAATCCATTGTATATTCTTGCCTCCTTTGTTGAAGATAAGGTGTCCATATGTGCGTGGATTTATCTCTGGGCTTTGTATTTTATTCCATTGATCAATATTTCTGTCTTTGTGCCAGTACCATACTGTCTTGATAACTGTGGCTTTGTAGTAGAGCCTGAAGTCAGGTAGGTTGATTCCTCCAGTTCCATTCTTCTTTCTCAAGATCGCTTTGGCTATTCGAGGTTTTTTGTATTTCCATACAAATTGTGAAATTATTTGTTCTAGCTCTGTGAAGAATACTGTTGGTAGCTTGATAGGGATTGCATTGAATCTATAAATTGCTTTGGGTAGTATACTCATTTTCACTATATTGATTCTTCCAATCCATGAACATGGTATATTTCTCCATCTATTAGTGTCCTCTTTGATTTCTTTCACCAGTGTTTTATAGTTTTATATATATAGGTCTTTAGTTTCTTTAGGTAGATATATTCCTAAGTATTTTATTCTTTCCGTTGCAATGGTGAATGGAATTGTTTCCTTAATTTCTCTTTCTGTCTTCTCATTATTAGTGTATAGGAATGCAAGGGATTTCTGTGTGTTGATTTTATATCCTGCAACTTTACTGTAGTCATTGATTATTTCTAGTAATTTTCTGGTGGATTCTTTAGGGTTTTCTATGTAGAGGATCATGTCATCTGCAAATAGTGAGAGTTTTACTTCTTCTTTTCCAATTTGGATTCCTTTTATTTCTTTTTCTGCTCTGATTGCTGTGGCCAAAACTTCCAAAACTATGTTGAATAGTAATGGTGAAAGTGGGCACCCTTGTCTTGTTCCTGACTTTAGAGGAAATGCTTTCAATTTTTCACCATTGAGGATAATGTTTGCTGTGGGTTTGTCATATATAGCTTTTATTATGTTGAGGTATGTTCCTTCTATTCCTGCTTTCTGGAGAGTTTTTATCATAAATGGATGTTGAATTTTGTCAAAGGCTTTCTCTGCATCTATTGAGATAATCATATGGTTTTTATTTTTCAATTTGTTAATGTGGTGTATTACATTGATTGATTTGCAGATATTGAAGAATCCTTGCATCCCTGGGATAAAGCCCACTTGATCATGGTGTATGATCTTTTTAATGTGTTGTTGGATTCTGATTGCTAGAATTTTGTTAAGGATTTTTGCATCTATGTTCATCAGTGATATTGGCCTGTAGTTTTCTTTTTTTGTGGGATCTTTGTCAGGTTTTGGTATTAGGGTGATGGTGGCCTCATAGAATGAGTTTGGAAGTTTACCTTCCTCTGCAATTTTCTGGAAGAGTTTGAGCAGGATAGGTGTCAGCTCTTCTCTAAATTTTTGGTAGAATTCAGCTGTGAAGCCGTCTGGACCGGGGCTTTTGTTTGCTGGAAGATTTTTGATTACAGTTTCAATTTCCATGCTTGTGATGGGTCTGTTAAGATTTTCTATTTCTTCCTGGTCCAGTTTTGGAAAGTTGTACTTTTCTAAGAATTTGTCCATTTCTTCCACGTTGTCCATTTTATTGGCATATAATTGTTGATAGTAGTCTCTTATGATCCTTTGTATTTCTGTGTTGTCTGTTGTGATCTCTCCATTTTCGTTTCTAATTTTGTTGATTTGATTTTTCTCCCTTTGTTTCTTGATGAGTCTGGCTAATGGTTTGTCAATTTTATTTATCCTTTCAAAGAACCAGCTTTTGGTTTTGTTGATTTTTGCTATGGTCTCTTTTGTTTCTTTTGCATTTATTTCTGCTCTAATTTTTAAGATTTCTTTCCTTCTACTAGCCCTGGGGTTCTTCATTTCTTCCTTTTCTAGTTGCTTTAGGTGTAGAGTTAGGTTATTTATTTGACTTTTTTCTTGTTTCTTGAGGTGTGCCTGTATTGCTATGAACTTTCCCCTTAGGACTGCTTTTACCGTGTCCCACAGGTTTTGGGTTGTTGTGTTTTCAGTTCTAATATTTTCCAATATTTTAAATAGGGTCTAACTCACGGGAGTGTAGTATAGAGTATATGAATTAACAGGTAAAAACAATTTGAAGAACGGATGGCACATAATGACCACTAAAATCCCACCCAAAAAGCAAATAACAAAAACATGCTGTCTCTGTTGCTGTACTTTGATTATTTTTGAATGGGAAATTACTGAGTAACTTATGCATCATATAGGACTTCCCTGTGGCTCACACAGTAAAGAACCTGCCTGCGATATAGGAGACCAGGGTTTGATCCCTGGGTTGGAAAGTTCCTCTGGAGAAGGGAACGGCAACCCACTCCAGTATTCTTGCCTGAACAATCCCATGGACAGAGAAGCCTGGTGGGCTACAGTCTGTGGGGTCACAAAGACTTGGACATAACTGAGTGACTAACACACATACACATACATCATATATTTTATGTTGCCAAGTAGAAGCACATTTTTACCATAGAGAAATTTGCACTCTTTCTATTTATTTTTTTATTAAGGAAATCACACACATACAAGGAAATAATATTAGAAGGAGAAGATAATTGGTTTTATAATCAAAAGTGAACTTAAGCCCTGGCTATGTCTGTTTAAACTTGAGCTAATTATCTAATGTCTCTGGGTCTGGTTTCCTTTTCATTAAATAAAACAAAGACCAAATAAAACATGTTTCAAATTTGTAGGATTACATGACAGAAGATGAATAAGAACCCTTGTGGCATCATTTATTTATTAATGAGCTTCCTCTGCTTCCTTCTAAGGAGAATAAAAGAAGGATTACCAAACTCTTCCTTGGTTTGTTTGTACTCTTGGGCATATTATTGCCTCCTATAGGCAGGCAAGGAGGACTATTGACCAGCATGGATTCTCATTGAAATTTAACTGAAGATCAAAGTCAGGAAGACACTTTTTAAACAAATTTTAGAAGGGCCAAAACAAAAGAAGAAATGCTTCATTTATAGCACCAATTCTAAACCAACGTTTTGATATAGAGGGCGGGGTGAGCTATCACTTTTATTGAGAAAATATAATTTAAGTTTCTCTATCATTTTAAAAGTCTGAGATAATTGGTTTGCTTGTATGGCTCAACACTAATTATCTGCATTTGAACAACCCCTTCATAGAATCAATGTCACCAGAGAAACAGGATCAATATATTTAGAATGAGGGAAAGTATTTCTGACACATGGTTCCAGATCCCTCTAGTCTCCACATATAAAAAGAACTCAATGAGATGTTTGCTTCTGTGGCAAAAGACCGAGGAATAAAAGATTTGTTTTATAGTTTTAAACAGGACAAACTTTTAAAAATTCAGCAACATATGTACTTATAAATTATGAAAATACATTTTTTCTATACACTGATTTTCTTCTTTAATAATGAGGTGGTATCATTCACTGCATCAATGTAATTAAGAGTTGATTTATTTCTTTCTTGGGAGAGTTCATTTTAACCATATTGTACTTATGAGTAAAGCTGTGTTATTCCCACGCCAAATCTTACTTAATGAAACCTTCTACATTCTACAGGCTGAATTTATGGAACTTTCCATAGCAGCTTATTTTTGATGAAGAGTGGAGTCATGAGTGACTGCGGGGTATCAGGTGCACCATTCCATAACTTAAAGTGATGGAATACCCAGTAATGCATGATGATGGTGCTGGGAAACTCAAGTGCAAACCACTCACTATTTCTTCTGTCAGAATTTTTTCACTTTCTTAGAACAAACTTAAAATAAGTTTGAAATAAGTAATGTGAGTTATCCAGTGCAGCTTATTTTGAAATTGCTCTTCTCTGTGCTTCAGGGTCATTATTCACAGGGGGTTATGGATTAACAGAGCCATTATTAATTAAAGCAAGTAATATACAACCAATAATGCCTGGCATTTGATTGCTTTGTAAAATTTTGTGTCCTCCTACCATACAAATAAAGACAGTGGAGGACAAAGGAGCCTGCATGCTGCAGTCCATGGAGTCGTAACATCAGACACAACTTGGCTACAGAACAACTATCCATTCACTCTCCATACAGTGGTGAATTCTGATGATATATTTTAATAATGAGAATGACTGAAGCGGTAATTTTCAATCATTTCTTTGCTTCTTATATACGCTATTGTAGAATTATTTTTCCCATGTTTGAATTTAGACATAAACGCAGAATGATAAATCTAACATTTTGTTGTAATTTTTTTTAACCTTTAGATAAAGCATGAGTAACTGTGGATAAAGACAAATTAGACATAGACTAAGATATTCCCAAGGCCATAGTAAGTGAGTGAAAATGGAAATTGAAAGCTATCTCGTTAAGCATGTGAAGCAAGACACCCCTGGAGCAAAGAAAGCACAAAGCTTGAGAATCGAGTTGGGACCTAGCAGGGCTGTTCCATCAGTGTAGGGGGAACTAATAAACCATTTCTACTAGTCTAGGTACATGGCTATACACAATGTTTCTGCCCAAGATTATGAAAAGAAATTTAAAAAATCACATAGGAAATTAAAATCACTGAATTATACAGTATGCACAGTCATTGTCTAAATTTGCTCAACTCAGTTGATACCAGATGACCTAGAAAGAGCAAATGTATTTGGTACTATATGTCAGTAATAGGGAGAGACAGAACAAAACTTCTCTGAGAAGAAACTTGCGCAGGGATGCCAAAAGGTCTTGCGTGACATAAACAAACAAACCAACCAAAAAACCCTCCACTGAAAATGAATTAACAAACAACAGTAAAATAAAAGAGGAAAATGCCAAAGTAAAGATTCATCAGGAACAAACTCATCAGAGACAAAATAACAGGAATACGCTCATTCCAAGAATATCAGGACATAGGACAATCTATATAAAGACAATAACATAAAAGATACCATAAAATAAAGCTGCTTAAAATAACTGAAGAAATATAAGAAGGACGGAGAATCAAGTGGAAAAGCATATTCTGTGATGAAAAACATGAGAACATAAAATAGAACAAGAAAAAACTACCAGAAATTAAATATAATAGCTGGAATTAAGCACTTAATAACTGGATCAAGCAACAGATTAAATTTTGTTACAGAAAGAATTTATGAACTGAAAGCTATAAGGATAATATGCATATATAAATCTCATGTATATTAAATATATGTCTGTAAAAAAATCTAAGATATGAAAGATACAGTGAGAATTTCTGAAATATATCTGATTAAATTATTGTAATTTTAAAATTTAATTGTGTAAAAATAGTATTTAATAAAAATTTCTGGGAGTTTTACAAAAATAATGAAAGATTACCCTCAGATTTAAGAATTTAAGTGAATAGAATATTCAATACATAGAAAAATTTCAAAAGGACTGTTTATTAAAAAAAATAATAAGACAAAAAAGGATAGAGTAAGGACAGACGCCAGAAAATAATTTAAGGTTTTGTAGGATACAATTTACCATGATACAGGCATTAAATTTTTTAAATAACTGTTCAAATGAAAGATATTTGATAGTAAACTGGGGATAGAAAAATGCATTTACCCTGAAAAGTATTCAGTACAGAATAATCTATAGTAAACACAAAATTCAGTAAGAAAAGACGAATGGAATCATAGTCTTTATTTTTTTTTTTGAATCATAGTCTTTAATAAATCTTTTTATTTGCAATATTCAATAATATTCTGGAAATATTAGCAAGTTCCCCACTAGGGAACCCCTGTTCAATGAATATTTGTTAATTGAACAGGGGTTCCCTAGTGGTTCAGATGGTAAGGAATCTACCTGCAATTCAAAAGATACATTCAAGATCCCTCAGTGGGGAAGATCCCCTGGAGAAGGGAATGGCTACCCATATTCTTTCCTGCAGAATTCCACGAGGAGGGTACAGCAGGCTCATGGGGTCCCAAAAGAGTCAGACATGACTGAGCGCCTAATGCACACACACATTCATTGACCAGTAAAAAGTTCTGCCCTTCAAGACTGTGAAAAGATGATACATTCTTCTCTAACATACTTGCTATATTTGTACAAATTGAAAATGTACATATAACAAATATATGTATGTGTGTTCCGCTGCAGGGGGCACAGATTCAATCCCTGGCCGAGGAACTAAGATTCCACATGTTTTGTGGCATTGTTTTGCAGAAAGTTTTCACTTTGTGTCAGGTTCAAAGAATTTGTTAACAAAGTAAGCCACTCATTCTATACAAATAATATAAATATTTATTAGAGAATTATCTAGCTTACTTTCAATATGTTAACATTGAAAGAAAAGAAAAATAGAAACAGCAGAGGATGCATCACCAAACTTGGTTTTGACCAATATCTAGACTCAATCAGCAGTGGTGAGTCCCGTGTCACAGCACGTCTGGATTCCCAACTGGGGAAAGGTCCCAGCAGCACATCCTCTCAGTGGGTGAGACTTCAAAAATTGTGGTTCCACTTTACAACGCCAGGAAGCAAACTGGTATCATCAATCTGCGAGCAAATTGCAGCTCTCGTTTCATGTTAATGCTGTTTGTTTTGTCTTATAAAACTGGGAATGTTGTTAACTCTGGTACTTGGTTGGCCAAACTCCCTCCCAGGGCTCAACAATCTCATGATTCCCCCTTATTTTATCTTCGGTGCTGCAAGGCTTGCACTCACAGCAGGCAGTCTGGACACCCACAGTCAGGGCAGTGTCCAGGCAGGTCAGAAGCAAGGTCAGAGACCTGCTCTGTCTCCAAAGTCTAAACAAGACTATTTAATTTCCCTAACAGTAGTGATCAAAAAATTAGAAAATAAAAGAATAAATGAGGTCGTGAGAGTGGAGCCCTCATGAATGCAATGAGTGTGTTTGTAGCAAGAAACTGAAGAGTCACGATGCCATGTGAAGCTGTAAGACTTTACAAGGCAGGAAGGGGGCCCTCATTCAGCATTGAATCTGCTGGTGCCTTGACCTTGAACTTCCCAGACTGCAGAACTGTAGGAAGTAAATATTTTTTAAGCCACCTGGTGTATTGTGTTTGAGAAGCTGAAACTAAGACACCAACCATCTTTAAACATTTCCCAGGAGGTACAATTTCCACAATCCCTCCAGTAGGCAGTAATGCCTCTGAATCACTATCTCAGTGGGCAAAGACTTACTCTTCCTGTGTACAGTGGGACCCCATGGACTGTAGCTAGCCAAGCTCCTCTGTCCATGGAATTTTCCAGGCAAGAATACTGGAGTGGCTTGCCATTTCCTTCTCCAGGAGATCTTCCCAACCCAGAGATCAAACCTGCATCTGCTACACTGGCTAGAATATTCTTCACCACTGAACCACCAGGAAAGCCCCATTATGCATGCTCCAGACCATGAACCGACGTAACTATTCTCCGTTGCTAAGGACATCTATCCTTAGACACCTATGAACTAGAGAGATGGCCACAGAGTAGATGATCCTATCTATTGCACATTATGGGACACATTCAAGCTAAAAAGTGATTTGTCAACTGGCTTCTTAGCTCTCAGTCTAGCCAGAGGATCAATCCAGGGTTTCAAACATTTGATATAAATTTTAGCTTTAAGCTCATAATAAACAATCTGAAAATTCAGGAGTGTGTCCATGAGCCCAATACACTGTTGACAAATGGCCATAAGTCTTTTTGGAGAAAGACTAAAGGAATAATTACTGCATAATTTTGTGGTGGTGTTGCTGAATTCTTACTGAAGAAGATCTGAGCTCCCCCTTAATCAATGAATTTCATTTTCTATCAATGTTGCAATCTAAATTATGTCTAGAACTTGCATGAGGGACTGAATGCTTTTATTGTGGCAGCTAAGGTCTTTCTGACTGTCATCTCTTAAATTAAATGATTCTATAAATTGAGCAAAACCCCAGTCAGCTGCCCTCTAGCTTGAACCCATGAATATTTTGATTTGTTAATGTCTCTGCAACCTCTCAGAGGAAACAGGTTTTTAGGTAATGTCTACAAAGATCTCCAAATCTAACCCACTCACCAACTTGGACCTCTTTATCCCTTTTCAGTACTGTTTAGGGGAAGTTCATCTATGAGAGTCCACTTTCATGTCCAAGCCCTAAGTAAGCCTCCCTAGAAAATTATTAGAATCAGCTCTAAGTATTTTTGTCAAAACATCAAGTTCCGCAAATGGCGTGAATCACCCCACGTCAACTTATTTTTCTATGGAACCTAGTATTTTGCAACCCTCTTGCTCCAGAACTATCTTCTCATGTAATTCCTTGTTTCCTGCTAGCACGTATTAACCAGCTCCAGCACTTCTTTACCCATATAGGCTGTGTGGAGAAATGGTTATGTTCAGGTTCTGCTGAGTTGTGCTGTGGCAATGCCCACGAGGGGCAGGTAGAGAACCAGTACCTTCTGCAGGTGAGGTTACTCTCCATATAAGGGGGTTGTGCTCCTCTGAGGAGGAGCAAGGGGCTCCTGCTGGTGGCTGTAAAGGTCCTTCACATTTGAGACTTCCAGATTTTCATGTCCCTTCACCGTAGTATCTGCATCCCAAAACTTAGAGCCTTGCTCATTTCTAATCACAGCATTGACTTCAGTATGGAAAACCACTTGTCTCCTGCAGTCATGCAACATCCAAATGTTTAGTCTGAGTTCAGAAAAGCCACAAGGAACACGGCCCTTTATGCCTTTCAGAGCTTAGAACATTGATTAGATTGACTAGCTTAGAATCTTGATTAGATTGATTTGCTTGTCAACTACTTGATCTGAGCCTATCATTCTGGGTGTCTAAAAATACAGCACTATCAAAACTTCTATTACACTTCACAGTTCTTAGTTTATCATCACACCCTAACCAAAAAAAAAAAAAAAAGATGTAGCCATGAATTTCTCAAATTCTTAGCATCTGCTTGTACTTGTACCACTCATAGATTAAAACTTGAATAATTATGGAACGTTTATGTTCTCAGGTTATTACCTGCTAAGGGCTCCTGCCTACTATCAGACAGGGTTTAATTCAGCTCCAAAATCCCTTCCTGATAGTCTGATTTATGACTTCTCCTATATTAGCTGGATTACCCAAGAAACTGAGCGGAAACAAGGATTGTGTGTAAATATTCCTTGGGAGAAGCCAGCTCAGGTATGAGAGGGGAACAAAGGAATTTTTGAAAGGAAAGGTGAGAATCATGCAAGTTCATCCATCTCTAAGCTACTCTCTTTTCAGTTTTAATTTTTCCAGTGTATGCAATCGTAGGTCATATGGTTTGATTCAATCTCATGGCCAATGATCAGATCAATTGCTCTGTCATGTCTGACTCTTTGCAACCCATGGACTGCAGCATGCCAGGCTTCCTTGTCCATCACCAACTCCTGGAGCTTGCTCAAACTCATGTCCATCGAGTCAGTAAAGCCATCCAACCATCTCATTGAACATTTTTACATATGCTTATTGGCCATTTTTATGTCACTTTTTCTGACGGTGTCTGAAAATTTTTTGCCCATCTTTTCTAACTAGATTATTTGTCTTTTGCTATTTCATTATAAGTTTATATCCTATGGATGTGAGTCTTTTGTCAAATCAAAGAAACCAAAGGTAACATAAGCAAATAGAAAGGTATACCATGTTCTTGGATTAGAAGAATCAATATTGTGAAACAGACTATATTACCCCAAACAATCTACAGTTTTAATGTTTCTATCAAATTACCAATGACATTTTTCACAGAACTAGGACAAAAATTGTTTAAATTTGTATGGAAACATAAAAGATCCTAAATAATTAAAGTGATCTTAAACAAAAATAGAGCTGGAGGAATCTGGCTCCCTGATTTTAGACTATGCTAACAAAGTACAGTGATCAAGACAGTATGATATTGCCACAAAAATAAAAAATATAGATCAATGGAATAGTATAGAAAGCCAGCCTAGAAATAAACCCATGGACTTTTCGTTTTCTTAACGGTGTGTTCTAGACAGCAGATGCTTTTAATTTGAATGAAATTTGATTTATCACGTTTTCTTTAGAGTTAGTGCATTTCATGTCCAAAGAAACTGTTGCCAATCCCAGGATTTTAATTGGTTTTTAGTCTCACATCAAGATCAAAAGAGCAAGACTCAGTAAGATTCACAGTGACCCCAATTTTATGTTGGCAGTAAGTGAAAGAGTCTTGGTAGACACTCAGAAATGCTTCAGTATTTGGGACAAAGCATCATGATTCAGTCTTTCTTGACATCATATTGAGTATTATACTTTATTGCACTGTAAAATAAAAACTAAAGGAAGGATTTTTAATTTTGATAATTTCTTTTGCTCTTAATAAAATTAGAATTCAATAGGTAACTTGATTCTGCTATAACTGATTGAGTTACTATTTCTGGTAGAAGTTTTCATGTTTAACTGCATGACTTTCATCTTGAAGTTTCTTCTTCTTCATGACTTGTGTTTATGTAGAGTCTCCATACTGTAGAGAACCAAGTCATCAACTCTCTGAACTGGATCTTCTAAATTTCTGAACAAGTATGTGGTTTTCTTAGGCTATTCTGTTTCTGTAAACATTTCTACCACTTCTCCATTGAGACTGCAAGAATGCCTGTGATAGAGTCCCTGTCTTGTGGAATTTTTCCTTAGATCCAATATCTGTTTCTTAGTGTCTGTCATATGTTTGGGATTTTTTTTTGTAATATATGTGCATACTGTATCTTATTATATTAAAAGACACTTGCTCCTTGGAAGAAAAGCTATGACCAACCTAGACAGCATATTAAGAAGCAGAGACATCACTTTACCAACACAGGTCTGTCTAGTCAAAGCTATGGTTTTTCCAGTAGTCACGTATGGGTGTGAGAGTTGGAATATAAAGAAAGTTGAGTGCTGAAGAATTGATGCTTTTGAACTGCGGTGTTGGAGATGACTCTTGAGAGTCCCTTGGACAGCAAGGAGATCCAACTAGTCCATCCTAAAGAAAATCAGTCCTGAATATTCATTGAAAGGACTGATGTTGAAGCTGAAACTCCAAAACTTTGACCACCTGATGCGAAGAATTGACTCATTTGGAAAAGACCCTGATGCTGGGAAAGATTGAAGGCAGGAGGAGAAGGTGACCACAGAGGATGAGATGGTTGAATGGCATCACTGACACGATGGACATGAGTTTGAGTAGGCTCTGGGAGTTGGTGATGGACAGCGAAGCCAGGCATGCTGCAGTCCATGGGGTCACAAAGAGTTGGACACAACTGAGTGAATGAACTGATAGTTTATTTACTATATTAGTTTCAGGTATATAATCTAGTAATTCAAGATTTTTATAGGTTATATTCCATTTAAAGTTATTATACAACAGTGGTTGTATTTACCTTGCTGAACAATATATCTTTGTCCTCATTTATTTTATGCATAGTAGTTCACATCACTTCATCCCAAACACCTATATTGCCCCCTTTCCTCTCACCCTTAGTAACAACTCATACCATTTTTGTTTTAAACTACAGTATTAGACTAGTATGTGCTATTTCAATATTTCCAAATATTGAAAAATTACAATTATATCAAACAAAATTTACCACCTTCACTCTCTCCCATTTATTCCTCAAAAAACATTTTCCCCTCGTAATACACACACACACGTGGGATAAGCATCACAAATAAGGACTGCATATGTTAACACAGAAATTGATTTGCAAACAAATTCAAAGTAAAAGCAATGTTCAGCTAAAATATCAATCATTCATTTTAGATAGATGTTAATTTATTTTGAAACAGATTATGGATTCATGTCTTCTTAAACAGAGGGAAAACACCTTTTTTCTATAAGATTACTTTCTGGTAGATTACTCAGAAACATTTTCCCTGTTATCAGTATAAAATGCTTTTTTCTGTGCTACATGCTTTCTATAATCAGAGACATGACTCCACATGTATAGAAAACCTACTGCATGGTGAGTGGTATACTTGCCATTCCATTTGAATCATAAAGTACACAGTTTTACAAAAAAGCAGGCTTATAGATTGAGGGAGTACTATCCTGAGGTTTTCACACACTCATCCAAAACTGTACAATAGTTCATAATGTAATATTTACACAGCTAAGGAACTGAGTCAAAAGTCACAGTAAAAAAGCAATAATTTTATTGGAAAAGGCTCAGTCAGTGAAAAGTCTGCCCACAGTGTAAGAAGTCCAGGTTCAATCCCTGGGTCAGGACGATCCCCTGGAGAAGGAAATGGCACCCCACTCCAGTGTTCTTGCCTGGCAGGAGCACTTGCCTGTGTTCTTGCCTGGCAGGCTACAGTCCAGTCCATGGGTTCACGAAGAGTTGAACACGACTGAGCGACTTCACTCACTCAATTATGTAGGGAACAGAGTGTTTCAAATTTGTAATAACAAAGCTAAGTTTTCTGTGTGATTTTCAAAATTAATTGTCAATTTAAAAATTAATTTTAATATAACATCATGTCTTAATTTCAAGCTAGAGCTATGCATTTATAAATAAAAATGATCCTCTATAGCCTTTAGATTTCCTCTAAGGTTTTATTCCTGGCCTTATAATTTGTTTAGAAGTAATTCATAACAAACAGGTAATACAAACAACAAAAACCCAACAGCAGCTTAAAAAAAAAAAAAAAGCCAGCCAAATGGAAAGTCATTCACTAAAAGGAACTGAGTATTTCTACTTAGTCTGTAAAAGCTTTCCCCTTTTCCTGGGGAGAGCAGGGTTTCTCTGAGATTGCCATAGAACTAGTAATGGCAGGACCATGGCAAATTGTAGTTCTGATTTGACCCCTTTAAAAAGATTCCTGCTTTAAGAAGAAATGCCTGCCTTTGAAAATGCAGGTTACAATGCCATTTATAATGGCTGCAATATTATTCTAAGTGCGTTCCTTCAATTTAATCTTAAAATAGTTTTGTGGAATTATTTTTTTTCAAAGAGACATGCATATATGTGAAAAATGGCTCTTTGAATTTCTACTATATCCTTGAAAGTTTCTTATATATTTTTTTCCCCAAGGAGGCAATCCTACCCCTCAAACTGTGTCAGAAAGAATCTCAATAAATGCAGAGGAAAACTTCCTGGGCAATGCAATGCACCTGTAATTAATACTGTAAAAGAGCTATATGTCTCCTCCATTCTTCAAAGCCTTCTTATTGTGAAATTAAGTTCCTATCGAAATTGTTTTCCAAGACCCCTTTCCTGTTACTGGTATGCTGAGATTTAATGGGAAAAGTACAATGGATATTCATATATAACTAGCTGAAATCACAAGGTGTCAGATAAGCTACACTAAAGTGAATGAGAACCAATATTTTTCTTCATGGTAACATATGAACAAGTTTGGAAATGGCTTAAGTAAATTATGAAAAATAATATATATAATGAAAATGAAATGTGATACGTTAGCACAAGCTCCAGCAAACAGAAGATGCTCAAATGTTTGTTGTGAAATTAGTTTGCAACACTATCAAAATTTGCTACCTTTTTTTCTAACAATCAAAATGATAATTTAAGATTTTGGATCATGAACTTTCTATTGGATGATGGGTTGGTCCCAAAGGCTATAGATAGCTGATGGAACTATGCAGGTTAGTATCCAAAAAAAAAAAAAAAAAAAATCCATCTTACAAGAACTTAACACAAAGTTGCTAGTGAGATAGAATGTTGAGTAATGTCTTAAGAAACAAACTCAAACTACAACTGTATTGCTCAAAGCTTGATAAATACACATCTCCTATGCTCAAAAGCTGAGGCAGTCTATTATACAAATTTGAAAACTAGTATTTGATACAGTTCTTGACACATAGCAGGATCCATGTTTTATTTATCTATTTGCTTCAGTGCAATTAAATTATTCAACATTTCTTCATTTATATCCTTATGATGAATCTTTATGGATTTCTACCAAGAAATATTTTATTTTCTGTTACATATAAGATGCCTGATTCTAATTAGTTTTCAGCTAATCTTTCTGAGGTTTCTATGCTTCTGTTTAAAATTTTGGATGTAACTCTGGTTTTCTGAAAAATGTCTTTGATCTACACATTTAAGATAAAATGCTTTATTGTTAAGTACTGAAAGTGTAAAAATATTATCTTCAAAAACCCAAGCAAATTCTATTTCTTACTGGAATGCCAGACAAAATAAATTACTTAATAATTATGTGTAATATTAATGAACAAGAAATAACCTTGCCTGATCTAAAGGAGATAAAATATGTCCTCCAACTACTAACATCAATGCAACGCAAACATTTAGGATTGTATCTTGAGTACTTTTTGAGGAAATGCAAATAAAAATAATGATAATAATAAACAACATAAAAATCATTTGTTATGTTCCTAAGTTATGTGAGTCACTGACTAGGGATAATTTACAGTTGCTATTAACATTGTTTCTTAAGATAGTCTTTGTAGTATTTTCCTTAAAGGTGAGAGGATAAAGGTCATAAGCAATGGATTACTGGCAGCCAGTCACACACAGAGTGGGTGGGGAACCTAGTTTCAGACTCCGATAAATTCTCTGTGCTGTTTTCAACCCTTTGCCATTGAAAGGCAAGTCCATTTTATATTTAAATATGACTCACAATAGATTATTGACAAACCGCAATTCAAGGGGAGCTTATGAAAAGTAAAACTGTATTTATCTATACATTAGAATTAACTAATTGTAATAATGCGTAGTGTTTGTTTTTGGTGTCTTTCTGTCTTCATTCTTTCTTCATGACTCCCACATACAAATAAATTTGCCACATTTATCTTCGATTGTCCTTGACTGTATTTCACATTGTTCTTTGTTTTGTTGTCACTGATCTGTTTGCACTTTAAATTTATGCAGTTATATTCATGTCATAAATACTAATTTTTTCAGAATAGATTGCAGCCATTTTCTAATATGTTCTGCTGCATCTAACATCTATATTTCAGGTTACGTATCAGGTTAAGTATGTTGTGCTTCTTGTGTTGCACAAAACCTCTTTTCCAGGACCCAGTGATGGGTGCACGTTAGTGGGGTCTTGGGTAGGTAAGTGTAGTTGTTCAGTTCAGTTCAGCCACTCAGTCGTGTCCGACTCTTTGAGACCCCATGGACTGTAACACGCCAGGCTTCCCTGTCCATCACCAACTCCCGGAGCTTACTCAAACTCATGTTCGTAGAGTCAGTGATGCCATCCAACCATCTCAACCTCTGTCGTCCCCTTCTCCTCCTGCCTTCAATCTTTCCCAGCATCAGGGTCTTTTCTAGTGAGTCAGTTCTTTGCATCAGGTAGCCAAAGTATTGGAGTTTCAGCTTCATCAACAGTCCTTCCAATGAATATTCAGGACTGATTTCCTTTATGATAGACTGGTTGGATCTCCTTGCAGTCCAAGGGACTCTCAAGAGTCTTATCCAATGCCAAAGTTCAAGTGCATCAATCTTCAGCACTCAGCTTTCTTTATGGTCCAATTCTCACATCCATATATGACTACTTGAAAAAACATAGTTTTGACTAGATAGACCTTTGTTGGCAAAGTCATGTCTCTTCCTTTTACTATGCTATCTAGTTTGATCATAGCTTTTCTTCCAAGGAGCATGTGTCTTTTAATTTCATGGCTACAGTCACCATCTGCAGTGATTTGGGGGCCCCCCAAAATAAAATCTCTCACTGTTTTCCATTGTTTCCCCATCTATTTGCCATGAAGTGATTGGACCAGATGTCATGATCTTAGTTTTCTGAACGTTGAGTTTTAAGTCAACTTTTTCACTTCTTTCACTTTCATCAAGAGGCTCTTCGGTTCTTCACTTTCTGCCATAAGCGTCATATGTCATCTGCGTGTCTGAGGTTATTGATATTTCTCCTGGCCATCTTGATTCCAGCTTGTGCTTCATCCAGCCTGGCATTTCGCACGATATGCTCTGAATAGAAGTTAAATAAGAAGGGCGACAATATACAGCCTTGGTGTACTCTTCCCGATTTGGAACCAGTCTGTTTTTCCACATCTAGTTCTAACTGCTGCTTCTTGACCTGCATACAGATTTCTCAAGAGGAAGGTCAGGTGGTCTGGTAGTCCCATTTCTTGAAGAATTTTCCACAGTTTCTTGTGATCCACACATTCAAAGGCTTTGGTGTAGTCAATAAAGCAGAAGTAGATGTTTTTCTGGAACTCTCTTGCTTTTTTGATGATCCAATGGACATTGGTGATTTGATCTCTTGTTCCTCTGCCCTTTCTAGATCCAGCTTGAACATCTGGAAGTTCTCAGTTTACATACTGTTGAACCCTGGCCTGGAGAATTTTGAGCATTACTTTGCTAGTGTGTGAGATGAGTGCAATAGTGTAGTAGTTTGCAAGTGTAGTAGCTAGTTGACCCCTTATTCAAGTGTGATTTTTTCCAGATATGTCAATGATTACTTTTGACAACTCATTGTCAAAGGTATGAATGTTAATACACACAAATTTTCCTCCAAATTTGTGGTTCTCAAACTGTTTTTTGTGAGCTAGGTAGTAATCACTTTATATCACAGGGAAGGAATCAGGAGAATAAATGGTATTATCTTTCAGATCACAGGTTTCAAGGCTGAGTGTGATCTGAGCTGAGCGAAGAGGCATAGCCATAAAATAGAGGCTTGATGTTACTCGAACTGGGATGTTTTGCTCTCAGAAGGTGACATTGTTCATTAATTTTTGAAAATGTCCAAAGGGACTAAGAGATTTATCTGTTATGTAATCCAGAGTCAGAAAACTGAGAACAAGCAAGTCTGTAATAAAAGACAGTAGTTGTAAGGAAAAAAACAAAAACAAAAACAAAGCTGTTGGGTGAATCCACTGACTCGCACTCACGAATAAGCTGCTCGGACTGAGCTCCTGCTCCTCTGAGAACGTGTGGACAAGTGGTAACAGATGATCTCCTCCAAGGCGGAGATCAGACCTGCATCTCCTAAGAGCCTCCTGCATTGGCAGGCAGGTTCCTTACCTCTAGCGCCACCTGGGAAGCCCGATTCTCTCTCTCAAGGCTAACAAACAGGAGGCCATTCCTCCTACTGCAGCCAGGTTTAAGCTTCAACATTAAATCAAATTCTCCCACCACTTCTTTGGAAACAGAAGAAGGTTGACAACTTGTTGGTCGTGTAATCACCCACTTAAAGTTGAAGATGGCATTAAATATTTCACTTACTTTACTATTTTTCAAAAAGCCCAAATCACTTAATCTTTGCTCATAAAATTTATTTGCATTTCCTTTGTCTTCCTCTCAAAGGAACCATCTTTCCTGATGACATGACGATCATTCATATATTGTACTGAGAAAAGCAGAAGCGTATTATTAATAGCTGTGGTTGAGTCAGTGGGTTTATACAAAATCTTTCAATTAAAAGAAAATATAGGAAACACAGGGAAGATATTCATCTTCACACTCTTAATCTTTCCTCAGAGATGGGTCCTATTTATCTATGTTTACTTCTTTTAATTTTTTACTGAATTTTCTACACTTGAATTCTATCATCTGTTTAAACATTTAGATAGTTAAGATATACTGAAATCAATTTGAATATCAATTTTGAAAGCATGTGTTCTGGGAAGTGCAATGTATATAGCTTAAGTTTATGTAAGTGTGTCATATGCCTTTTGTGTGTGGATAGGGTAAATCCCATTTCTAATAAACTTACTGCAATTCTAATAAAATAAAACCTCCATGAAGAGGAAAATATCTTCCATTGAAAATTTCATAGGTGTGTTATGCACACATCAGGGTACGTATCTATATATATATATGTGTGTATACACAGTTATGTATATATGCTGTGTATACACATATAAGCTGTGTACGTATATAACTGTGTATAAACATATATATATATAAATATATATATATATATAATGCACAGTTCAGTTCAGATGCTCAGTCATGTCTCTTTGCAACCTCATGGACTGCAGCATGCCATCACCAACTCCTAGAGCTTGCTCAAACTCATGTCCATCACATCGGTGATGCCATCCAACCATCTTATCCTCTGTCATCCCCTTCTCTTCCTGTCTTCAGTCTTTCTGAGCATCAGGGTCTTTTCCATTGAATGAATTCTTCGCATCAGGTGGCCAAAGTATTGGAGCTTCAGTTTCAGCATCAGTCCTTCCAATGAATATTCAGGACTGATTTCCTTTAGTATTGACTAATATGATCTCCTTGCAGTCCAAGGGACTCTCAAGAGTCTTCTCCAACACCATAGTTCAAAAGTATCAATTCTTCAGTGCTCAACTTTCTTTATGGTCTAACTCTCACATGTATACATGACTGCTGGAAAAACCATAGTTTTCACTAGATGGACCATTGTCAGCTTTTTAATATGCTGTTTAGATTGGTTATAGCTTTTCTTCCAACAAGCAAGTGTCTTTTAATTTCATGGCTGCAGTCACCATCTGCAGTGATTTTGGAGCCCCCCAAAATAAAGTCTGTCACTGTTTCCATTGTTTCTCCAACTATTTGCCATGAAATGATGGGACCAGATCCCATGATCTTAGCTTTTCAGTGCTGAGTTTTAAGCCAGCTTTTTTACTCTCCTCTTTCACTTTCATCAAGAGGCTCTTTAGTTCCTCTTTGCTTTGCTGCCTAAGGGTGGTGTTATCTGCATATCTGAGGTTATTGATATTTCTCCTGGAAATCTTGATTCTAGCTCGTGCTTCATCCAGCCTGGCATTTTCCATGATGTACTCTGCATAGCAGTTAAATAAGCAGGGGGACAATGTACAGCCTTGACGTACTCCTTTCCCAATTTGGAACCAGTCCATTGTTTCATGTGCAGTTCTAACTGTTGCTCCTTGACCTGCACACAGATTTCTCAGGAGGCAGGTCAGGTGTTCTGGTATTCCCATCTCTTTAAAAACTTTCCACAGTTTGTTGGAAAACTAACATCCACACATGATTAATGGAAAAACCATAGCTTTGACTATATGGACCTTTGTTAGCAAAGTAATGTCTCTGCTTTCCAATATGCTATGTTGGTTTGTCATAGCTTTTCTTCCAAGCCATGTATATATAAGTTGTGTGTATATATACACACAGGTTCATAAATCAGAAACACACATATTGATGAATTTTTATAAAATGCAAATAGTCATGTGACCAATACTGGCACATGACCAAGAAACAACGTTGCTCACCTCATGGAAGCCCACTTCAGATTCCTGGAAATGTTTCCCCACCCCTCAGGCAACCCCAGTGGTGAATTCTCATGTAAGAATTAATTCTTCTTGTATGTGCACTTCCTGTAAACTGAGACATCCTCAGGACTCATCTCTTGTGCTTGACATCTTTCGTTTGACCCTTTGGAGATTGATCCATGTTGATAAATATAGATACATCTTTTTCATTCTCATTACTTTATAGTATTACTTCATAGTATTACTTCAGATAAATGTTCCACATTCTACTTATCATTTCTTGGTTAATATCTGTGTTTCCCTCCTCTTTCACTATTTCTTCCCAATTTGGAGAATGGGTTACATTGGGCTTCTGCACTTCCTTTCTTGTCATCAAGCATACTTCCTGTTTTGCCATAAAGAGTAGTCCTCCAGAAGTGACCTGGACATGTATCTGTTCCCCACTTTGTAGAAGGACACCCACAAGTACCTCATTATGATTGTAAATAAACGACTATAGCGTTTGATGCAATCAAAGAAAGTAGACATGTAAACATTTCTAATTCTTTTCTGGGAGGAAAATTACAGGCATATAAAGTATTTTTTCCCTTTCTTGGTTCATTTTGGTAATTGTGCTACTTTCATTTCATTTTCCTCTCTGAATTTGCAGTCTTGAGTGCATTCTCAGCTGTTGAGAACTAGAGTGCTGGTACCTTCTGAGACCCCAGGCTCTCTCAAGCAGAAGGAGAAATTCTATCATCTGCTTATGCTGTAGACTTTGCAGCTTTGGGGATGCAGTCATGTCAATGCAGTTGACGCCGGTTCTGGGCCTTTGACATTCAAAGGCAGTTGTCCCACACTATCAAACCCTCTCCTGAAAGGGTGTATATGGTACGGATGCTCTCTGGCTATTGACAGTGTGCTGTGAAACTACTGCTAATTTCAAAACCTCCCCAAACTATCAGTTCAGCTTGGTTCAGTCACTCAGTCATGTCCGACTCTTTGTGACCCCATGAATCGCAGCATGCCAGGCTTCCCTGTCCATCACCAACTCCTGGAGTTCACCCAGACTCACGTCCATCGAGTCGGTGATGCCATCCAGCCATCTCATCCTCTGTCGTCCCCTTCTCTTCCTACCCCAATCCCTCTCAGCATCAGAGTATTTTCCAATGAGTCAACTCTTCGCATGAGGTGGCCAAAGTACTGGAGTTTCAGCTTTAGCATAGTTCCTTCCAAAGAAATGCCAGGGCTGATCTCCTTCAGAATGGACTGGTTGGATCTCCTTGCAGTCCAAGGGACTCTCAAGAGTCTTCTCCAACACCACAGTTCAAAAGCATCCATTCTTCGGGGCTCGGTTTTCTTCACACTCCAACTCTCACATCCATACATGACCACGAGAAAACCCATAGCCTTGACTAGACGAACCTTTGTTCGCAAAGTAATGTCTCTGCTTTTGAATATGCTATCTAGGTTGGTCATAACTTTTCTTCCAAGGAGTAAGCGTCTTTTAATTTCATGGCCGCAATCACCATCTGCAGTGATTTTGGAGCCCAGAAAAATAAAGTCTGACACTGTTTCCACTGTTTCCCCATCTATTTCCCATGAAGCGATGGGACCAGATGCCATGATCTTCATTTTCTGAATGTTGAGCTTTAAGCCAACTTTCTCACTCTCCGCTTTCACTTTCATCAAGAGGCTTTTGAGTTCCTCTTCACTTTCTGCCATAAGGGTGGTGCCATCTGCATATCTGAGGTTATTGATATTTGTCCCAGAAATCTTGATTCCAGCTTGTGCTTCTTCCAGCCCAGCGTTTCTCATGATGTACTCTGCATAGAAGTTAAATAAGCAGGTGACAATATACAGCCTTGACATACTCCTTTTCCTATTTGGAACCAGTCTGTTGATCCATGTCCAGTTCTAACTGTTGCTTCCTGACCTGCATACAGATTTCTCAAGAGGCAGGTCAGGTGGTCTGGTATTCCCATCTCTTTCAGAATTTTCTACAGTTTCTTGTGATCCACAGAGTCAAAGGCTTTGGCATAGTCAATAAAGAAGAAATCGATGTTTTTCTGGAACTCTCTTGCTTTTTCCATGATCCAGCGGATGTTGGCAGTTTGATCTCTGGTTCCTCTGCCTTTTCTAAAACCAGCTTGAACATCAGGAAGCTCACGGTTCACATATCGCTGAAGCCTGGCTTGGAGAATTTTGAGCATTACTTTACTAGCGTGTGAGATGAGTGCAATTGTGCAGTAGTTTGAGCATTCTTTGGCATTGCCTTTTTTTTGGGATTGGAATGAAAACTGACCTTTTTTAGTCCTGTGGCCACTTCTGAGTTTTCCAAATTTGCTGGCATGTTGAGTGCAGCACTTTCACAGCATGATCTTTCAGGATTTGAAATAGTTCCACTGGAATTCCATCACCTCCACTAGCTTTGTTGGTAGTGATGCTTTGTAAGGCCCACTTGACTTCACATTCCAGGATGTCTGGCTCTAGGTGAATGATCACACCATCGTGATTATCTTGGTCGTGAAGATCTTTTTTGTACAATTTTTCTGTGTATTCTTGTCACTACTTCTTAATATCTTCTGCTTCTGTGAGGTCCATACCATTTCTGTCCTTTATCGAGCCCATCTTTGCATGAAATGTTCCCTTGGTATCTCTAATTTTCTTGAAGAGATCTCTAGTCTTTCCCATTCTGTTGTTTTCCTCTATTTCTTTGCATTGATCGCTGAAGAAGGCTTTCTTATCTCTTCTTGCTATTCTTTGGAACTCTGCATTCAGATGCTTATATCTTTCCTTTTATCCTTTGCTTTTCACTTCTCTTCTTTTCACAGCTATTTGTAAGGCCTCCCCAGACAGCCATTTCGCTTTTTTCCATTTCTTTTCCATGGGGTTGGTCTTGATCTCTGTGTCCTTTACAATATCACGAACTTCATTCCATAGTTCATCAGGCACTCTATCTATCAGATCCAGGTCCTTAAATCTACTTCTCACTTCCGCTGTATAATCATAAGGGATTTGATTTAGGTCATACCTGAATGGTCTAGTGGTTTTCCCTACTTTCTTCAATTTAAGTCTGAATTTAGCAATAAGGAGTTCATGATCTGAGCCACAGTCAGCTCCCGGTCTTGTTTTTGCTGACTGTATAGAGCTTCTCCATCTTTGGCTGCAAAGAATATAATCAATCTGATTTTGGTGTTGACCATCTGGTGATGTCCATGTATAGAGTCTTCTCTTGTATTGTTGGAAGAGGGTGTTTGCTATGACCAGTGCATTCTCTTGGCGAAATTCTCTTAGCCTTTGCCCTGCTTCATTGCGTATTCCAAGGCCAAATTTGTCTGTTTCTCCAGATATTTCTTGACTTCCTATTTTTGCATTCCAGTCCCCTATAATGAAAAGGACATCTTTTTTGGGTGTCAGTTCTAAAAGGTCTTGTAGGTCTTCATAGAACCGTTCAACTTCAGCTTCTTCAGCATTACTGGTTGGGGCATAGACTTGGATTACTGTGATTTTGAATGCTTTGCCTTGGAAATGAACAGAGATCATTCTGTAGTTTTTGAGATTGCATCCAAGTACTGCATTTCAGACTCTTTTGTTGACCATGATGGCTACTCCATTTCTTCTAAGGGATTCCTGCCCGCAGTAGTAGATATAATGGTCATCTGAGTTAAATTCACCCATTCCAGTCCATTTCAGTTCGCTGATTTCTAGAATGTCGACGTTCACTCTTGCCACTGTTTGACCTGTTTGACCACTTCCAGTTTGCCTTGGTTCATGGACCTGACATTCCAGGTTCCTATGCAATATTGCTCTTTGCGGCATCGGACCTTGCTTCTATCACCAGTCACATCCACAGCTGTGTGTTGTTTTTGCTTTGGCTCCATTCCTTTATTCTTTCTGGAGCTATTTGTCCACTGATCTCCAGTAGCATATTGGGCCCCTACTGACCTGGGGAGTTCCACTTTCAGTATCCTTTCATTTTGCCTTTCATACTGTTTATGGGGTTCTTGAGGCAAGAATACTGAAGTGGTTTGCCATTCCATTCTCCAGTGGACCACATTCTGTCAGACCTCCCCACCATGACCCACCCATCTTGGGTGGCCCCAAAGGGAATGGCTTAGTTTCATTGAGTTAGACAATGCTGTGGTCCTAGTGTGAATAGATTGACTAGTTTTCTGTGATTATGGTTTCAGTGTGTCTGCCCTCTGATGCCCTCTTGCAACACCTACCATCTTACTTGGGTTTCTCTTACTTTGGACGTAGGGTATCTCTTCATGGCTGCTCCAGCAAAGCACAGCTGCTGCTACTTACCTTGGACAAGGGGTATCTCCTCACTGCCGCCCCTCCTGACCTGGAACGTGGAGTAGCTCCTCTAGGCTCTCCTGCGCCTGCGCAGGCACTGCTCCTTGGACGTGGGGTTGCTCCTGCCGGCCTCTGCCCCTGGCCTCGGGCCAGGGTAGCTCCTCCCGGCTTCTGCCCCTGACCTCGGACGTGGGGTAGCTCCTCTTGGCTGCTGCTCCTCGGGCATGGGGTCCTCCTAACTGCCGCCCCAACCTCGGACGTAGGGTAGCTCTTCTCGGCCGCACTTGTGTGCCGTAATGCCCACTTAACATTTATAATTTCTCCAAGTGAAATAGTCATAAAAATATCTGAAAAAACAGAGCAAGGTTTGAGGTATTTTGTTTGCATGTGTGTGTGTGCTTCTAGTTAAAGAAATTTGCCAGCGTCTATAGACAGGACAACCTGAAAAAGTGAAATGTTATATACATACATCATATATATGTGTAAACAAACATCAGTTCTAATTGCACTTTCCAGGATGGGTTGCTGAGCCCATTGACTTTCAGAGGCATTCCTCATGTCTTCTCACATCCTTCTCTTTTGACAGACTTATGAGTTGAAGACAAGGTAAAACAACCAACAACTTCAGCAGCAGAGGATGTTTTATATAAATATCTAGCAGCACTGTTCTGCTTGACAATTTCTAAACTCTAGTACTAATAAATCCCATTTCTTGTTATTTGTTCCTACCATTAATTCCCTCCTATTGTCATCATTTTCCAGAATTAAAGATATTTTTATTATTTATGTTTCAGACTCAATTAAAAAGAGAGCTCTTTGGGGTAGAGCATTCAGGGCATTTTGTTACAAGTTTCAGGCTCTTAAAGAACAGACACACAGCGGGATGGAGTGTGCACATTCTGCCAAGGAGGATGGGAAGGCTGTTCACTGAGGAGAATGTAAATCACAGAAAGAGAGAAAACTTAAAAGAATGAGACATACCCTAAACCCTTTGCAAATCAGCATACAAATTAGTGCCAAAGTATTTACATTCATTAGTGTTCCAGGAACAATGAGATAATGCTATTGTCCTTTCAGTATGTTCATGTTTAATCATTCATTAGGAGACTTTTATATAAAAATTCTGTCCAGCTCTTTGGCCAGCAACCCACCCATTGCCCTCTGCTGCGTCCCCAGATCTAGTCTATCTCTTCCTTTCCTTCAACTTGGGAGGAACCACTGCCAAGATGCAAATTTAATTTAAAGTCTACAAGAACACCAACACCCTTGAGGTTGAACCTTGGATATAATAGAAAAGTTAGAGGCAAAGCTTTAGTATCAGAAGAAAACTCCCCTTTCTCAGCAAAGACTGATCTCCTTGGGAAGCAATGGGAAGATGTTTATGCTTTGACCAGGACACTCAAAGGGATCTAGTCTGCTTCTTGTATTGAGCCCTTGTGGGTAGGGTGAGAGGTTTTTAAGAAGTGCTAGTGTTAAGGTGCCTAGAACACGAAGAAGTCTTACCCCCTCCCAAGGAGATAAGCGTCACAGAAAGATGAGCCTGGCTGTCCAGACATACTGCTAGGTGGGTGAGAATGGCAGACTCTGTCCTTTCTTCCCGGAGTGACCTTCAGAAGAATACAGTGCAGGAGTTTTATGGCCACTCTGACAGCCATTATCAAGGCAAACGTTGTCTGACTTGTTGCTTCAGCAAATCAGAAGACAAGTAGCTGTGTGTGGATTAATAAAAGACATGAACTAAAAATTTAAAATCCCGTTCATGTTCATAGAGTTTCTTATGAAATGGGTAGGAGAAAGTATGCATATGTGAACTCTGAACACTATAGACTCTTAGTATGAATATAATATGATATTTCTCTTATGTGGAATCTAAAAAGAAGTGTACAAATGAACTTATTTACAAAACAAAAATAAAGTTACAGATGTAAAAAGTAAAATTGTGGTTACCAGGTTTAAGGGAGGGGAGTGATAAATTGAGAGATTGGGATTGACATGTACATATTACTAAATATAAAGTAGGTAACTAATAAAGACCTACTGTATGGCACAGGAAACTCTACTCAATGCTCTGTAATGGCTATATGAGAAAAGAATCTAAAATAGAGCAGATATATGTATGTGTGTGTGTGTGTAAATATGTATATATATATATATATATATATATATATTTGATTCATTTTGCTGTACACCTGAAACTAACACAACTTGTAAATCAACTATACTCCAAAAAAAAAAAAAAAAAGATAATGGACTTTTGGTATAGCATTTGCATCCATAAGAGTCCTTGGAACTCCCCTTGTGTCTTAAGGAAAAGCTTTGTTTCAATCATCTTGGGGAGATAAACTTCCAGGCAGGGCAGGAGTGTTGCACCAGGAGTCACTGAGCTTTGCTCTGAGGAGATGCTTCTCCTGAACTTTTAACTTTTCAAACTATGATGTACCATTTTTTTCTTCCGTTTTTGTTTATCTTAGCTGGCCAGGGCTTAACAACTGACTCACTGTCCCCTAAAGCTTCACACCAACCAGCCCAAGAACACTCCTGACCAGAAATCAAGCCCTGAATTCTCTGCATGGTCCAAATCAGAAAAAAAAAAAAAATCATTGCTGCAAACCATGACCTCTGAGGGCCTAGAAGGAGGTCCCGGGTGTTTGCCTGCTGTCTACAGAGATCCTTCTCCCCCTGGCCTCTCTTTGACAGGGAGAACTTTGCCCTTGAATACTTAGTAAGCCCAGAACCCTGGTCAACTCTATCAGGACACTTGGAAATGAAAGTCATCCTGTCTTAGTTCTCAAGAGTAAGTTTTTTGATTCTTCTTTAGCAAAATTCTTGCCCTTTGGATAGACCATGTCCCTGAGAAGAAAATGTAGATACAGTAGGTAAGTGGTGGTGAATCTTAGTAGAATTTTACTAAATTTATTTTTTTAACATATTCTAGCTCAGTTTGCTTCTACTTTTTTGTGACTGATGTCTAAACTAAATATTAAATTGGAATGTAATGATGTTTCTATATTTTCCAGATTTTATGCACTCAACTAATAGTTCTGGAAGATTTCACTGGCATTTATCAAAAGGGTCTCTGTGGTCAGAGATGTAAAGTTAACATGCAATCAATATATTAGGAAAGTTATAATGTGACTGTGTTAAAGATTCTGATAAATCTTGTGGAAGAAAAGCATGTCTAACTTGTTTAAACCAACCAAGTTTTATAAATTTATTTTTGCAGTAGACTAATACTCCATTAGGAAAAGACAGTGTTCCATAAACCATTTAGGAAGTACATTTCTAGACCACTTCTTGAAACTACTTTTGATTCTATGGAAAATTCTGATTCCCAAACAGATTTAAGTTTTTTACATCCACTTTTCAGTGTCCCCCATCTTCTTAGAAATGTGTTCCCTTTTTAAGGTTGACCTGCACACTAGTATCTCTTTTTTTATAGCTGTGTCACATCTGTAGTATGGTTAGAACTTCTTCCTCGGTTTCTGACTTTCTCACCATCCTAGCCTAGCATTCACCTGAGTGTGAAAGTTGCAGTGGCATTGACTTTGTCAAAGAGCATCGCCTGTGACGTCCTTCCTATTGTGGGCTATAATTCTCCATGTCTTGAAGCTGCATCTTCCATTTCACTTTACTAAGAACTTCCGGGAGACCTGGGTTCAATCCCTGGGTCAAGAAGAACCCCTGGAGAAGAGAATGGCTACCCATTCCAGTAGTCTTGCCTGAAGAATCCCATGGACAGAGGAACCTGGTGGGCTACAGTCCATGGGGTTCTAAAGAGTTGGACACAACTGAGCAACTAACACTTTCACTTCACTTCCCATTTTGATAAGTTTGTAGCTTCTAATTTTCATAGTTAAATAATCCTAGAGTCACAAATTCTCCTCACAAATAAAAGTAGAGAATGAAAGAGTGATCATCTCTTAACAAACTCTTTCCTGCAGGTCAAACATCAGCTTTTGTACTATGGTCCACACGCTTCTTCACTGTCCCAAATAGAGAATATTATCATTTCTGACTTGGTCTCTAAGTTCCTTTGAATGTTCTATGCAGTGAGTCATTTTCAACTTTAAAATATGCTCAGTCGTGTCCGACTCTTAGCAACCCCATGGACTGTAACCCACCAGGCTCCTCTGTCCATGGGATTCTCCAGGCAAGAATACTGGAGTGGGTTGCCATTGCTTTCTCCAGGGGATCTTCCCGACCCAGGGATTGAACCCACGTCTCCCGCATTGCAGGCAGACGCTTTAACCTCTGAGCCACCAGGGAAGCAAGGTTAAAATACTAATAAAATATTTATGGAATTTTTTTCATGTTACAGAAAAATAAATACATTTTAATCTATCCAAATGCTTATTTATTTCCATCTGCTCATTAAGTTTCGAGAGTGTATCTCAACAAACACCTATCATGTTTATAAAGCAAACTACCCAGAAGCAGGGCAAAAGGCAAAGAAACAAACAGAAACAACAGAACTTTTCCAATGACTGCAAAAGAAGAAAAGGAAGTCAACAACGACCTGGTGATTTATCATCCTGTCTTTAGGGTATCCGGGCTGTTTTTAAGGACAACATTTCACTCTCTCTCTGATTGTATAATTTATGGTTGAAGGCAGTTTTTGTTCCTGGCAGTTGCTGCAGCTGCATGGGCCTATGTTGAGAGAAATTTGATATAGTATTGACATTATTTTATGAAAGTTCTGTCAGGTTTTATTTGTGCAAATGAGAGCTGAGAGACCTAAGTGACTGTTACTTATTATGGAGAACATCAAAGGAAATAAGCAGATGGGACTGAAATAGAGTAAGTATTGAGCTTGGGCCAAAAACTTAAAAAAGGGGAGGAAAAAGATAAGTTATGCTAATTTTCTGTCATGTAAAAATACTGCTTAATGAGTAGTTCATTCTCTATTCACCCTGATCAAATGTGGCTGAAGACTAGTTAGTTATAACTAGGAACATTTTCAAACTAAACTTTATGGAAACATCTGTAGAATAATCTTCAATGCATCTGATTTCTTTATAAGTTTATATTTTTAAAAATGAGTTGCTTTTCCTTCTGTTTTGAACTGGTATAACTTCTGCAGGATTCACACATGTGCCCCGTGAGGGGGAAGGGCAAATATTTTGATATATGATAATTAGCACTTCTGGGCACAGTTTATTCCAGAGGTGCAGATAATCATATCACACCCTCAAAAATGTCTGAACGTGTCCTGTTGCTAACACTGCAGAACCTTCTCTTTCCAGAATATTCCAGATTATCTGACATCTGGCCCCAAACTTGACCATTTGCTATTTCTTCTCCTAAATCATAGCATTCCACCTTCACCCCATTCTTCCCAAACATCCTAGCTTCCAGTCTCCCTGATTAATTCGAATCTCTGATGAAAACATGTATTTTCAGCCCCAGTGTTTCTCTGCAATCACAGCTGAGAATAATGTTCCTATCATTTATGAGATACTTCCTGCAAAAACTTCTGTCCTTCAAAAGGGGTCATGGAAGTTTCCAAAATTCTCCCCATTCCTAGTTATTGTCTTAATGGTCATGTCCACAACTTTTATCTGAATCACTAAAAACAATAACAAATGAAAGATTTTATTTTGTCTCATATTTCTACTCCAAACCATGGAAAAGTCAAGGTGAAAATCCAGTTTTTGTGGGGACTGAAACTTAGGAAGTTTTGATAACTCCCTTAAGGAAAAGAATACAAAATCACACATATAAAAATCTTAGGTGAAAAAAATAAATACGAATTTAGGTTAGAAAATATATCACGATGAATCACAAAATTTAAGAAGATGACAAATAGTACAAATATCACAAAATCTGGACAAGTAATATATTTTTATCAACAAAACTACTTGAAACACTTAAAATTTTTTCTTCATTTTAGTTGCATACTCTATTCCTTTATATGCAATTATTTGGAAGACAGTGTGTTTTTCAGATATAATAAAATATAATTGAGGCTTTTCCAAGCATGATTGATCAAAAAATATTAATGATAGTTTGGAGTCTTTTTTTTCCAAAGTCGTGTAAGTTTTCAGGGTTATGTTAAGTTAGGAAGCTTCTTCATCAACTTTATTCTGTATACAACTTCTAAGACATGGAAAAATTCTAATGCATAAGGGGCAAGTGCACTGGGATGACCCAGAGGGATGGTATGGGGAGGGAGGAGGGAGGAGGGTTCAGGATGGGGAACACCTGTACACCTGTGGCGGATTCATTTTGATATTTGGCAGAACTAATACCATTATGTAAAGTTTAAAAATAAAATAAAATTAAAAAAAAAAAGAATCTATATCTGTATTTTGCAAACCTTACATCACATTCTTTACCACCCACTTGCAGTGCCAGGCTGTGGGTATATAAATGGCCCTGCCCCACCTGTCACAATGTCAGGAAAATCCACAGAGAGAAGACCTTGCTGGAATTTACTCCTCTTCCTGCCAGGTCGCAGAGACCTAGGTATTCAAGAATATCATTCAAGAATGGTCAATCACAGAACCAATACACCTGGGCTGCATGCATCTTGCTGTGTCCTTTAGCAGACCTCCAAATCTACTGTAATACCGTTCTACATCTACAGAAATGTAAGGGGCAGCGATCTTAAGGAATTGCAGTTAAAATATCTTGTACAAATATATGTATAAACTTGTGAGCAAGTGCTGTGGGCGTTCAAGGGTCTTGAAAGGAACAGATGAAATGAGGAGGCTGTCGCTTGAGCTTCACTGGCAGCCCGGTAACCCCGCCCATGGATGGAGCGGCTTTCCCCCTCATCTGTGCGGGAGACTGTTGCGAGAATTTTGCATATCCCCAGGCCCACCTTGCTGGCTCCACTGCCCAGAGTCTGAAGACCCATGGGGCCCTCCCTTCCCAGGTGCAGGACTGTAATGCCACTCCTAGTTCGCAGCCATCCTGACCTCCTGAACTCCTTCACTTCCCTCTTCTGTGAGCTGTGGGTACTTAGAGTGTTTCCTCCGTGCTACGAGCCAGCCAGCTTCTCCCGGTGACATGATAAAGGAACCAGATATAGAGCCATTGTCTATTCAATGAGGGCTCCAGATCTAGCCTTGTCTACCCTGCCTTATCCAGCCATATTTATTTTATACCTGCCTATTGATAACTGTGTGTATGTGTGTCTGGCTTACTTTTAGCAAAGATCTTTAAAAGAATATAAAATTTGTTGGTGGTGTAGTTTGACCAAGAATATCTCCCTGACCCCCACCCATCAGTGTAAACACAATTCTCAAGTGATGGGAAATGTCAGTGTCCCTGAGGGGACCTTATTAATCCTTTTTTTTTTTCTTTCTTCTTTTTTTTTTTATGGCAACCCAATCCAGCGTTCTTGCCTGGAGAATCCCAGGGACAGGGGAGCCTGGTGGGCCGCCATCCATGGGGTCACACAGAGTTGGACACGACTGAAGCGACTCAGCAGCAGCAGCAGACCTATGCCAAAGCACTTGTTTTTGTTTTCATTGTAGACAGAATCTTATTTAAAATTGCCTAATATGTGTACTATTAAGTCATAAACCGTCAGCAGATGTTTAAACACAATGATTTTAATTTCATTCTTGACTATTGCTGATGTCACATTCATTAATCCTTTACTAATGATTTAAGTATTAATTAATTGAGTATTAATTAAGTATTAATTAATTGATTAAGTATTAATCCTTTACTAATGATTTAAGTGTCTGGAAACGCATTAGAGAGTAACTGCTTGAAATTATACAAATATGTTGGCTTATTCTACATTTCAAATCCTGCTTCAGTAAAATCCAAACGCTGCTAAACCTGCGGGGTCTCCTTGGGTTTTCTGACTATCCATAAATGAGTGTTCTTATTTAATTGTTCCAATTGTCATACATTTTCTACTTTTTTTTGGCTGTACCACATGCCATGTGGGATCGTAGTTCCCAGAACAGAGATCAAACCCACCCTCCACCCACAGTGGAAGCTCAGAGTCTTAACCACTGGCTGCTGCTGCTGCCAAATTGCTTCAGTCATGTCTGACTCTGTGTGACCCCATAGACGGCAGCCCACCAGGCTCCTCCATCCCTGGGACTCTCCAGGCAAGAATACTGGAGTGGGTTGCCATTTCCTTCTCCAATGCATGAAAGCATGCTAAGTCGCTTCAGTCCGACTCTGCGACCCTATGGACTGTAGCCCACCAGGCTCCTCTGTCCATGGGATTCTCTAGGCAAGAATACTGGAGTGGGTTGCCATTTCCTTCTCCACTTACTCACTGGACCACCAGGGAAATTCCTCTAGTTCATTTTGGTAAAGCATTCCTTTTATTTTTTCAAAACCATAGCAGTTTTATGTAAGATTGGCAGACTGCAAAATTAACTCCTTTGCACAGGAGAATTTATTAGTTGACAAAGAAAACATGGGATATGTTGCTGTTTGCATGTCCTTGAAATGAATTGACACAAAGCTCAATCTTTCTCATGTTTCTTTGTAATGATAAAGCAATTTAAAATGTGATTATTATAAGTCATCAAGAAATACTTGATTGAGTGAATATCTATACTATTGATAATGTTTCTAATTAATAATAGTGGGTTGCCATGACCTGGGGGTGGAAGATACCCTGGTTCAATATGACATTTAAATTACATATGACTTAAATCATATAGGTAGACAATAAGAGAAACTATACTGTTTTGTCAAATGATCTAAGATTTTTTTTAAAAATTACAGTTAATAACTTTCTGATTTTGAGGTAATAATTATAGTACAAGAAATTAAGTTTATAAATGCTGCTGTTTTCAGAGAAGTGGTTAGTTTCAATAGCAGGAAGAAGTTAACTCTGCAAACAAGAAAATCCAGCTAATTTAGCAACATTGTGTTGAAGCAAATATATAAAATGCAGATTTTAGTGGAAGGAGTTAAAAAGAATGAGAGGAGATAGTTGCCCCCCAAATTAGTACTTGAACATTATATAATGCATGTGAGATTGAGATTCAAACCTGTATTTTCAATGTTTCCTAATTCAATTCTGCATGTCTTATCCTAAGATATTATATTAATATATAGGACAGATGTGCTACTAATATACTCACAAATATGTGGTCAAGCTTATTCAAGGATATGAGAAAAAATTTCATGAATATATAGCAAATTCTTGACATTAAGTGTCTACACTCTAGTCCATAAAATAACAAAGGTATGACTCTCTGCATTGCAAAGCAAAATGTTTTATTTTCTGGAAACACGTAAGAAGCTGAGTGCAAACAATGGTGCAGAGTGGAGTAGATGTCATCCACTTGGAGAAATAAAAAAAATCTCAAATATCAAAGAGTGTTCTGCCCCCTTTCCTCTAGGAGATTCTTGGATCTGTCTACTGGAGCAAAGGAAATAAAAGCAAAAATAAACAAATGGGGCCTAATTAAACCTACCAGATTTTGCATAACAAGGGGAACTATCAACAAAATGAAAAGACATCTACTAAATTGGAGAAAATACTTACAAATGATATCATTTGTAAGTCATGATTAGTCATTACAAATGACTAATAAGGAGTTAATATCTAAAATACATAGAAAGCTCATATACATCAACATTAAGAAAACAACCCAATTAAATACTGAGAGGATCTGAATAGATATTTTTCAAAGAAGATGTAGAGATAGCCAACAGGCACATGACAAGCTGCTCAGCATCGCTGGTCATCAGGGAAATGCAAATCAAAACCATCACTGCACACCTGTCAGGGTGGCTGTCATCAACAAGAACACAAATACCGAGCAATAGTGAGGATGTGAGGAAAAGGGAACCCTCCTGTACTGTTGGTGGGAATGTAGATTGGTACAGTGACTGCAGAAAACAATATGAAGGTTTCTCAAAGACTGTAGGACTCCACACCTAGATATGTACCCAAAAGAAACATGAACACTGATTTGAAAAAATACATGCATCTCAATGTTCGTAGCAGCACTATTTACGATAGTCAAGATATGGAAGCAACTTAAATGTCTATCAACAGATGAGTGGGTAAAGATTGTATATAAAAATTGTGTGTATATATACATATACACACACATACAAGAATAATAAAAATTGTGTATATAGAATTGTATATATATATACATATATACACACACACACATATAGATATACATATACAATAGATACTATTCGGTCATAGGAAAGAATGAAATTTTGCCATTTTCAGTAACATGGACAGACTTGAAGGGTTTTATGCTAAGTAAAATAAGTCAGACAGAGAAAGACATACTTTATCATATTACTTATATGTGGGCTATAATAAATATACAACAAAATAGTGAATATAACAAAATAGAAGCAGACACAGCTTTAGAGAACAAAGTAAGCTTGTGTTTACTAGTGGGGAGAGGGAAGGAGGAGGGGCAAAACAAGGGTAAGGGAGTGAGAGTTACAAACTGTTGTGTATAAAGTAAGCTACAAGGATATACCGTACAATCTGGGGAATATAGCCAAATTTTTATAATGACTCTAAATGGAGTATACCCTTTAAAAATTATAGCTCACAGTATTGTGCACCTGTAACCTATATAATATTATACATCAACTAAACTTCACTAATGGAGAAGGCGATGGCACCCCACTCCAGTGCTCTTGCCTGGAAAATCCCTTGGACGGAGGAGCCTGGTAGACTGCAGTCTATGGGGTCGCTGAGAGTCGGGCACGACTGAGTGACTTCACATTCACTTTTCACTTTCATGCATTGGAGAAGGAAATGGCACCCCACTCCAGTGTTCTTGCCTGGAGAATCCCAGGGACGGGGGAGCCTGGTGGGCTGCTGTCTATGGGGTCGCACAGAGTCGGATACGACTGAAGCAACTTAGCAGCAGCAGCAGGAGCAAACTTCACTAAAAAATGACCTCATAGTCAGCTGGGTCTTGAAATTTTGGAATTAAGGGAAGACATAAAGTCAGCCTAAAGAGGCAAAGATGAGGTGGTACCAGGGGTAAAGGGAAGCCCCATGACTGCATGACTGCCTGAGCTATGAAAGCCAGTCTTTCTGGAATAAAATAGAGGATGAGAATGAAGTACCCTGAAGGTTAGGGTGAAATAGCTAAGAAAGTCACCGAATCTAAATGACTAGATTACATGGTAATTTAAAGATAATTAAACTTAATTCCACCTAAAATGTCATCCCTACATTCTATTTATTCTCATCTAAAAATCAACTATTCCATACTGTGATGTTCCTTCTATGCTATCCAATACTGGGTTGCAAGGAATTTTACTTTCTTCAATTTCTTGTAGTAATTTATTCATGTCACTATTATTTTATCCCCCACAATATGGTCTTCTGCACATTCTGAGTCTAGGACAGTCTTCTTTAACATATATGACCTGGCTTTGTTTTTTCTTTATTCACTACTTAGGAGGGGTCTGTGGGGTTCAGAGTGTGCTATAAACAGCCGGATGGGTGGTCCATTGGTACAGATGCAGCAGCAGCGATTGCCCTGGGCGGGGTGACTTTCCGTCAAGAAGCTAGTAAATTAATGTTTGTTGCTGTCTTCTCTGGAAGGTGAGCTCTGTTCTAGGAGGTCGGTGCCTAGTTCCCACTGGTTGGGAAGCTTGTGAATATCATGAGTTTATCTAATACTTATTTGTATTCCCAGATCTTAACATGAAGTGTTGGATGTTGCACCTGCTTTTCCTTCTTGCTGTTTTGAAACCTTTTTATTATATGCAATTGCATCTGCTTGAGGAAAGATACCTCCAGAAAAGTGAGAATCAGTAATAAAAGACGTCGTTGGGAGAAACAAAATAAAGCTGTTGGTGATTCTACTGATTTACACTCACTAAAGAACCAGCTTTCTCTGACTGGACTCCTGCTCCTTTGAGACCATGTGGATGGCTGGTAACGGGTGAGGCAACCTCTGTGTTTCTCTGCGGGAGACAGTGGTGCCTTGTTCTGTCTTCACTTACTGGACCTCCCTTTTTAGCTAAAAGCATCAGTGGGTCTTGGCTGGTAGACGTTCCTCCAGCTGACTGTCCTCCGTACTTCAGAGGATGTTTCAATGTGGTTGAGAGACAGGGTGAGGAGGATCTCTGTTCAGAACTCCAAGTTCTTTGACTAATGCAAACATGCAGCAAATAACTCATCAAATTGTCTCTTCCGGCTAAAGCCCTATTTCAATAACAGAAAAGATTTGAAATATTCAGAGTATTTTCTTATCCTGCTTTCTAGAGGTCCAAATTCCATTCTCAACACAAAGGCAGGATGTCACGAGGAACAAAATGGATGGTCAGCATATTTCTCTTGGTGAACTACTGAGTGGTGCGTTCTGTTCAGCGCTAGCCACAGAGGGGATCTCTTAACCTTGAAGCAGTAACAAATGGGACTTTTCCCCTCTCAGCTTGGCAATGACATTGTGATTTCTCTAAGTCTGGAAAGTAAGTTGATATATTTTGAAAAATCAAGTAAATCTTATATTCCTTTACCTGTGTGCTTTTATTTACGTTTAATTTTTCCATTTTTTCCTGTTTTTTGTTTTTAGCTTTTATTTCTTTACCTGTGCCCTTTTATAACGAACTGTCCTCGGTTTTCTCGGAGAACACAATATTCTAGTGAAAGACAGTCCAATAGATGTGTATGAAGGAGCAGGATTGACAGTTGAAGGCCATTGTTTCAAAATATTTGAGGAGGAAAAAGGGAGGGTGATATGTCTTCTCAAATGGGACACACATTGGGTAGCACTTAGAGAACTTTTTCAACTATCAGCAAAAAAAAGTGTCTCTTTGTGGTGTTTCCTGACTGCTGTAATTTATAGAGGCTTGTTTATCTCTGTTATTTTGCAGCTGTGGACACTATTAACTTAGCAATTTAAAAATAACATACTCAAAAGTGACAGGCATGAACTATGAGAACAAAGTAAAATTTTCTATTTGGATAATGATTTTTAAAAATACTTTCAGTGTGGTAGCTCTTTCCAATGCATGTTTCGGAGACTTTCAGAGCTTGCAGGAGGGTGGAGTCCAAGCCACCTGGAGGAGATGTCCGAGGAACTCAGAGCATCCTGTAATCTGTGTGGCCAAAGAGATGCAGGTGCTCACCTGTAGCAAAGGGGCAACTAGCTTCTCCCCACTCCTTCCTTTCCTTTCTTTTATTTCTTTTTTTCCTTTTGTGTGGTCTCTCTCTGTCTCTGCTTCTTTTTTCCTTCTTTCTCTTTTCTTCTTGATTCCCCCTTCCCCCATAGTTTGTTTCTGAAGTTAAATTCTATCTTTAGATCCCAGCAAAAAATTCAAGTGATCACTTGCCCTTCCTTAAAGTCATAATGAAGGGAGAACTAACTAATGAGCTTCTTCTTAAGAAACTGTGTAAAGAAAGAACCCACAAGAATTATTATTACAGATACCAAGAGAAGCCTTCTCGTGAAACACCACTTTAGAAAGTTTTGACAATGAGGATCTGAAATCCAATCCAAAAAAGACACTGAATCTATTTTTTTAAATTTTATTATTATTATTATTTACTTTACAATATTGTATTGGTTTTGCCATACATCAACATGCATCTGCCACGGGTGCTCCCACTTCCCTCCCCATACCATCCCTCCAGGTCATCCCAGTGCACCAGCCCCAAGCTTCCTGTATCCTGCATCGAATCTGGACTGGTGATTAGCTTCTTATATGATATTATACATGTTTTAATGCCATTCTCCCAAATCATCCCCCTCCTCTCCCACAGAGGCCAAAAGACTGTTCTATACATCTGTGTCTCTTTTGCTGTCTTGCATACAGGGTTGTCGTTACCATCTTTCTAAATTCCATATATATGCGTTAGTATACTGTATTGGTGTTTTTCTTTCTGGCTTACTTCATTCTGTATAATAGGCTCCAGTTTCATCCACCTCATTAGAACTGATTCAAATGTATTCTTTCTAATGGCTGAGTAATACTCCATTGTATATATGTACCACAGCTTTCTTATCCATTCATCTGCTGATGGACATCTAGGTTGCTTCCATGTCCTGGCTATTATAAACAGTGCTGCGATGAACATTGGGGTACACGTGTCTCTTTCCCTTCTGGTTTCCTCAGTGTGTATGCCCAGCAGTGGGATTGCTGGGTCGTATGGCAATACTATTGCCAGTTTTTTAAGGAATCTCCACACTGTTCTCCATAGTGGCTGTATGAGTTTACATTCCCATCAACAGTGTAAGAGGGTTCCCTTATCTCCACACCCTCTCCAGCATTTATTGCTTGTAGGCTTTTGGATAGCAGCCATTCTGACTGGCGTGAGATGGTACCTCATTGTGGTTTTGATTTGCATTTCTCTGATAATGAGTGATGTTGAGCATCTTTTCATGTGTTTGTGAGCCATCTGTATGTCTTCTTTGGAGAAATGTCTACTTAGTTCTTTGGCCCATTTTTTGATTGGGTCATTTATTTTTCTGGAATTTAGCTGCAGGAGTTGCTTGTATATTTTTGAGATTAGTTGTTTGTCAGTTGCTTCATTTGCTATTATTTTCTCCCATTCTGAAGGCTGTCTTTTCATCTTGCTAATAGTTTCTTTTGTTGTGCAGAAGCTTTTAATTTTAATTAGATCCCATTTGTTTATTTTTGCTTTTATTTCCAATATTCTGGGAGGTGGGTCATAGAGGAACCTGCTGTGATATATGTCGGAGAGTGTTTTGCCTATGTTCTCCTCTAAGAGTTTTATCGTTTCTGGTCTTATGTTTAGATCTTTAATCCATTTTGAGTTTATTTTTGCGTATGGTGTTAGAAAGTGTTCTAGTTTCATTCTTTTACAAGTGGTTGACCAGTTTTCCCAGCACCACTTGTTAAAAAGATTGTCTTTTCTCCACTGTATATTCTTGCCTCCTTTGTCAAAGATAAGGTGTCCATAGGTGCATGGGTTTATCTCTGGGCTTTCTATTTTATTCCATTGATCTATATTTCTGTCTTTGTGCCAGTACCATACTGTCTTGATGACTGTGGCTTTGTAGTAGAGCCTGAAGTCAGGCAGGTTGATTCCCCCAGTTCCATTCTTCTTTCTCAAGATTGCTTTGGCTGTTTGAGGTTTTTTGTATTTCCATACAAATTGTGAAATTATTTGTTCTAGCTCTGTGAAGAATACCGTTGGTAGCATTGAATTGCATTGAATCTATAGATTGCTTTGGGTAGTATACTAATTTTCACTATATTGGTTCTTCCGATCCATGAACGTGGTATATTTCTCCATCTATTAGTGTCCTCTTTGATTTCTTTCACCAATGTTTTATAGTTTTCTATATATAGGTCTTTAGTTTCTTTAGGTAGATATATTCCTAAGTATTTTATTCTTTTCGTTGCAATGGTGAATGGAATTGTTCCCTTAATTTCTTTTTCTATTTTCTCATTATTAGTGTATAGGAATGCAAGGGATTTCCATGTGTTGATTTTATATCCTGCAACTTTACTATATTCATTGATTAGCTCTAGTAATTTTCTTATGGAGTCTTTAGGGTTTTCTATGTAAAGGATCATGTCATCTGCAAACAGTGAGAGTTTAATGAATCTAATTTTGATGATTCACCACTTACAGGCGCCACTGCCTCTCCCTTCTGCCAACACCTAAGCACAGTGATGGGAAGGCCAGAGGGACTTTTCCCCCACTGCTAAAGCCTTTATTCACATGCAGAAACCTTCATCCCAATGCCATCCCCAGCCTCCATGAAACCCCAAAGGCAGTCTCCTTTCCCTACTCTTTTAAATCATGTTAAGAGCTGCTTAAAAGCCTGCCTTAGTCCCTCCAAAAGCCTCGACTTGTGGGAAATAAATGTTTTCAGTTCACAGAGCTCATTCACGGTTTATTGATTTCTACATACACTTGTGTGAATGCATGACTGTGTGTGTGTGTGTGTGTGTGTATGTGTGTAGTTCTATGCAGATCTATTGTGTGTAGGTTAGTCTAACCAATCAGCATGCAGAACTGTCCTGTCACCACAAGTCCTTCTCAGGCTGTTCATTTGTCAACAAACTTGCTTCTCTTGCAGTCTCCATCCTAAGCCTCGACAACCACTAATAGGCTTCTGATCTCTATAATTCTGTTATTCAAGAGCATTATATAAATGAAATCAAGCAATAAGCAGCCTTTGAGACTGATTCTTTTCTCTGGGAATAAACCTTTTGAGATCCAACCCAGCTGCTGTGTGGATCACCGGCTCATTGCTTTTCAGTGCCAAGTCGTATTCCACGGCTTGGATGTTCCACAGTTTGTTTAACCACTTGGCAAAGTAAAAGACATTTAAGTTGCTCCAGTTTTTTTTTTTTTTTTAACCTACTATGATTAAAAATGCTATGAGCATCTATGTACAAGATTTTGAGTGAACACTGTTTTTCATCATACTGGGATAAATGCCCCAAAGTGCAATTACCAGGTCATCTGCTAAGTGTATGCTTAGTTCTATAAAAACCGGTCATATTGATTACTGGAGTAGAAAATTTAAAAAGAGGTATATTTTTTAAAACTTTTATTTAAGCATAGTTTTTTACAATGTAGTATTAATTTCTGCTGTACAGCAAAATAGTTATACATATATGCATCCTTTTGCATATTCTTTTTCATTATGATTTATCATGATTCAGCACATGAATATAGTTCCCTGTGCTATACAGTAGGACCTCGTTGTTTATCCATTCTGTATAAAATAATTTGCACTTGCTTTGGTGATGGACAGGGAGGCCCGGTGTGCTGTAATTCATGTGGCCACAAAGAGTCGGACACGACTGAGTGACTGAACTGAATTGAATCCCAAACTCCCAGTTCATCCCTCCCCAGTCCCTTCCCCCTTGGCAACAAGTCTATTCTCTCTATTCTCCCAAGGCCATGCATCTGTTTCTGTTTCATAAAAGTCTACTTGTTTCATATTTTAGACTCCGCATATAAGTGATATTGTGTAATCTTTGTCTTTCTCTGTATGATTTTGCTTAGTATGATAATCTCTAGGTCCATCCATGTCACTGCAAATGGCATTATTTCATTGTTTTCAATGGCTAATATTCCATTCCACATCTTCTTTACTCACTCATCTATCACAGGACATTTAGGTTGCTTCCATGTCTTGACTATTGTGAATAATATTGCAATGGACATTGGAATGTATATATATTTCTGAATTGTAATTTTATCTGAAGACATGTCCAGTGGTAAGATTGCTCAATCTGGTAGCTCTATTTTTTTTTTTTTTTTGAGCTTTCTGAGGACCCTCCACATTGTTCACCGGAGTGGCTGCACCAGTTTTCATTCGAACCAGCAGTGTAGGAGGGTTCCCTTTTCTCCACAGTGGTTCAGCATTGATTATCTATAGGCTTTTTAACAATGGCTGTCCTGGCCATCGTGAGGCAGTGCCTCGCAGTTTTGGTCTATAGATCACTAATAATCATTGTTCCTGAGCATATTTTTCTGTGCCCTTTGGCCATTAATGTGTCTTCTTTGAAGAAATGTCTATTTTGGTCCCTTGCCCATTTTTTGATTGGGGTGTTTTTTGTTGTTGTTGTTACTGAATTATATGAGCTGTTTGTATACTTTGGAAATTAAGCACTTGTTAGTCACATCACTAGCAAATATTTTCTTCCATTCTGTAGGTTTTCGTTTTATTTATGGTTTTCCTTGCTGTGCAAAAGTTTATAAGTTTGATTAGGTCTCATTTGTTTGTTTTTATTTCTATTGCTTTGGGAGACTGATCTAAGAAAGTTTTGCTGTGATTTATGTTTTGCCTATATTCTCTTCTAGGAGATTTATGGTGTCTTGTCTTACATTCAAGTCTTTAAACTATTTTTAGTTTATTTTTGTGTGTGTGTGTGTATAGTGTGAGGAGGAGTTCTAACTTCATTAATTTACATGTAACTATCCAGTATTGCCAGCACCACTTACTCAAGAGACTAAGTTTTCTCCATTGTGTAGTCTTGTCTCCTTTGTTGAAGATTAATTGTCTGTTTAGGTATGTGGGTTTATTTCTGCACCCTCTGTTCAGTTCTATTGATCCCTATGTCTGTGTCTGTGCCAATATCACACTATTTTGATTACTATAGCTTTGTAGTATTGTCTGAAGTCTGGGAGAGTTATGCCACCTGCTTTGTTCTTTAAAAAAGAACATTTCATATCCTCACAATATGTGTGGTGTAATCAATATTGACATTCAAACAAAATATTGAGTTGGGTGTTAGTGACACCCATAATATACTGAAGGTCAGGATTTCTTCCTCTATTTTACTAGTTTCTTATGTGTCTGTAAGAAAAGTAAGGGACCAACAGTAAGTATTGAAGCCACAGCTGAGCCAAACTCTAAATGAAACATAAGAAATTCATTACCTTAAAATTAACAAAAGCCTTGTAGACCCAAACTCATAGTGTAAACTTCATGCCAGTCATATGTGGAGATTTCAGGTAAATGATTCAGAGTCTCTGGGTCTACAAAGGAGAAAAATGAGGAAGAATGGAAATGAATGTCCCTGTGTGGTCATTCTTAAAGCTGCACAGGAAAGCAGGCAGTTGTTTTTTAAAGGCAGCCTACTCTATTATAATTACTATTTTAAATGTAGTTGTAAGAATTTCAGGATATATAAGATTAATTAATTAATTAATGTAAGCTGTTGGTGTAAGAACAGCCTGGGCAAATCAAAACCCTCAAATTAACTTTAAAAGAGAACAATTACGGATAGCACTTCTAGCTACTTCCATAGTTTGATCCATAAAGAACATCAGGCTATTATATGATGAACCAGATTCTGATGTCAAAAAGTGAAGGACTGTGATATGAATTGGGAGACTGGAATTGACATACATACACTATTTGTACCCTGTATATAATAGATAACTGATGAAAACATGCTATTTGGCACAGGGAGCTTTCAATGCTCTGTGGTGAGCAAAATGGGAAGAAAATCTAAAAAAGACAGGATATAAGTATATGTATAGCTGATTCACTTTGCTTTCTAGTAGAAACCAATGCACCATTCCAATAGTTTCTTTGAAACTATACTCCAATAAAATTTTAAAAGAACAATAAAGTATAAGGATGATGGACTCCAAAGGAAAACAATTAAAAAAAAAAAAAAAGGACTGAGGAGAAGATCACACAGACTTTGAGAATCTCCTGAATCTAAGATTTGTAATATTTCAAATACTGAGCCTCCCTCTTCTGGTCTCCTTATACGTATAATAAATAATTATTCTTTTCTAAAGATATTTAAAATGTAAAAGGAGAACTTGTGTTTAGAAATGGTTAGCAACATTTAATACGCAAAAATAGTACTCTATGTGCTAAATATGATTGTATATATGCCAGTAATATTTTCTTAAGAGTAAGAGCTTGCTTTGTTTCCCTTGGCTTGACTTAACCTTAGACTTTGAATGGTTTTAGTGGTCGATTTTAGAAATGAAAAGGTAGTATCATAAAGGAAAATAATTTATTAGATTTTAAAGGATATAGTGTGTATCAGAAGGAAGTTGATAGGTTTGTTACAAATAAAATTTCTAAATATGTCACATAATTATTGATCTTAGCCAAAAGGCTGAGGTGTAATGTCAGATAATTCTTAATGAAAAATTAGCATCATTTTCACTTGAAAATGCATGCAGTTAAGAATATAACAAATAAATAAATACACACATGCAGACATACATAAATAAAATAAAATGAAAATAAAACAAACCAAACCAAGATGAACATATAGAAAGAGCAGAGTAGTGGTCACCAGAGGGGAAGGAGGGTGGAGGAGGGTGAAATGTGTACAGGGGTTAACTGTACACTGAGGGATGGAAACCCAATTTTTGGTAAACAGAACCAGAAATAATGTTGTGCACATGAGACTCATATAATGTCATCACTCAATAAAAACATTATTATTACACTAACCTTGCACATTACTGATAGAAATGATTTGTTCTATTCATGTTATAAATAACATACTTAACATATTTTATGTTTCCAGTGAATGTTTCTATAGTTGAAGAACAGAGAGAGCTCAAGTTTAGAAGGATATCTTATTGTTCCAGAACCATAAGTACCCTTATAACTTACTCGAGATACACTTTGTGATTTATCTAATAGAAAATATATAATTTAACCATTTCATTTGATTAGACAAAAATTATTTCTTGATTCAAACTAATATGATCTATTGACTGAGTGCATACTGCATGAATCACTGAAATATGAATCTCAGATACACGTTTGGGAACAGACCAATCTTATTGCAAGTAATCCTCATCCTTAAAGAATTATAACTGCTTTGACAAGGATGGGGACAAGTTAATATTTACCAAATAAACACAACCATCATTACTGACAAAAAACAAATGATTCTTTCAAAATTGAAACATTGAACTATATGCTCTTTGATATTTCTGTTGTTTGAATGTGTCATGAAAAACAAGGTGTTATATGGTATGTTTTAGCTAGGGTTTGCCAAGAAGCTGGAGAAGACACCTGAGAGTTCCTTGGACAGCAAGGAGATCAAACCAATCTTATGGGAAATAAGCCCTGAATACTCATTGGAATGATTGATGCTGAAGCTGAGGCTCCATTACTTTGATCACCTTATGTGAACAGCCAACTCACTGGAAAACTTCCCGATGCTGGGAAAGATTGAGGGCAGGAGGACAGGGCGTCAGTGGATGACATGGCTGGATGGCATCAACCATGCTATGGACATAAACTTGGGCAAACTTCCAGAGATGGTGAGAGACAGGAAAGCATGGCATGTTGCAGTCCATGGGATCACGAAAAGTCAGACATGAGTGGACGATTAAACAACAATGCCAAGAAGCCCAATTATAAAAGCCTCTGTAAACTAGGATCTTTACAACTCTGGCAAAAACGATGAACATTTCCTAGCTACTTTACATGTAATCTATCAATCAATGAAATGAATCTATGGGATTTCTAATTATTCTGGATACAAGAAGACATATAGAGTTGAGAATTTTGAAGCCTAGATATCACTTTCCCAACCTTACTTTAGCAATCTACTAATTTATATCTTTCAATTTCAGATACATAAGGTGACTTGAATGTTTCAGTTAAGTGGGGTGTTGACCACATTTTTAGTTCAGCTTTCAACTTCATTTGTCAGTTGACACTCATGATACATTATATAGCCTGAGTTCTACCTATGGTAATTTTATGTCTGTATTTGTATGTTATTCCTTTTTATGGATGAGTAATATTCCATTGTTTGGATCACCATATTTGTTTATCTATTTAATCAAATGATGAATATTTAGGTTGCTTATGAGTATTTCTGATATTAACAGCAATGTAAACATCTTTATATAAAGCATATGTTTATAATTTGGGGTATATAGCTAGTAATAAAATTTCTGAGTCATATTTCTGGGTAACTGTGTTTTACTTTTTGAGTTCTATCAAAATATATTCAAAAAGGCTAATACATTTTACATATCCCCCAGAAAGAATGAGGGCTCCAACTTTTCCACATCCTCAGCTATAACTTGTTATTTTCTATTACTTTTACTATAGTCATCCTAGGATACGTGATTTAGGTCACACCTGAATGGTCTAGTGATTTTCTCCACTTTCTTCAATTTCGGTCTGAATTTGGAAATAAGGAGTTCATGATCTGAGCCACAGTCAGCTCCAAGTCTTGTTTTTGCTGACTGCATAGAGCTTATCTATCTTTGGCTGCAAAGAATATAATCAATCTGATTTCAGTATCGACCATCTGGTGATGTCCACGTGTAGAGTCTTTTGTGTTGTTGGAAGAGGGTGTTTGCTATGACCAGTGCATTCTCTTGGCAGAACTCTATTAGCCTTTGCCCTGCTTTATTCTGTACTCCAAGGCCAAATTTGCCTGTTACTCCAGGTGTTTCTTGACTTTCTACTTTTGCATTCCAGTCCCCTATAATGAAAAGGACATCTTTTTTGGGGTGTTAGTTCTAGAAGGTCTTGTAGGTCTTCATAGAACTGTTCAACATCAGCTTCTTCAGTGTTACTGGTTGGGGCATAGACTTGGTTTACTGTGATATTGAACGGTTTGCCTTGGAAACGAACAGAGATCATTCTGTTATTTTTGAGATTGCATCCAAGTACTGCATTTCGGACTCTTTTCTTGACTATGATGGCTACTCCATTTCTTCTAAGGGATTCCTGCCCACAGTAGTAGATATAATGGTCATCTGAGTGAAATTCACCCATTCCAGTCCATCTTAGTTCACTGATTCCTAGAATGTCAATGTTCACTCTTGCCATCTCCTGTTTGACCACTTCCAATTTGCCTTGATTCATGGACCTAACATTCCAGGTTCCTATGCAATATTGCTCTTTGCAGCATTGGACCTTGCTTCTATTACCAGTCCCATCCACAACTGGTTGTTATTTTTGTTTTGGCTCCATCCCTTCATTCTTTCTGTAGTTATTTCTCCACTGATCTCCAGTAACATATAGGGCACCTACTGGCCTGGGGAGTTCATCTTTCAGTGTCCTATCTTTTTTCCTTTTCATACTGTTCATGGCTATGGTTTTTTCCAGTGGTCATGTATGGATGTGAAAGTTGGAGTATAAAAAAAGCTGAGCCCAGAAGAATTGATGCTTTTGAACTGTGGTATTGGAGAAGACTCATGAGAGTCCCCTAGACTGCAAGGAGATCCAACCAGTCCATCCTAAAGGAGATCATACCTGGGTGTTCATTGGTAGGACTGATGTTGAAGCTGAAACTCCAATACTTTGGCCGCCTGATGCGAAGAGCTGACTCATTGGAAAAGACCTTGATGCTGAGAAAAATTGAGGGCAGGAGAAGGGGATGACAGAGGATGAGATGGTTGGATGGCATCACTGACTTGATGGACATGGGTTTGGGTGGACTCCGGGAGTTGGTGATGGACAGGGAGGCCTGGAGTGCTGCGGTTCATGGGGTCACAAAGAGTTGGACACGACTGAGCAATTGAACTGAACTGAGGGTATGTAATGTATTATTTCGTTGTAATCTTGATTTGTATTTCTCTAGTGACTAAAGACAGAAAAGGCAATGGCAACCCACTCCAGTACTCTTGCCTAGAAAATCCCATGGATGGAGGAGCCTGATAGGCTGCAGTCCATGGGGTCGCTAAGAGTCAGACACGACTGAGCTACTTCACTTTCTTTTTTCACTTTCATGCACTGGAGAAGGAAATGGCAACCCACTCCAGTGTTCTTGCCTTGAGAATCCCAGGGACGGGGGAGCCTGGTGGGCTGCCATCTATGGGGTCACACAGGGTCAGACATGACTGAAGCGACTTTGCAGCAGCAGCAGTGACTAAAGATGATTTTCTTGTGCTTAGTAGTAATTTGTGTATTTTATTTGGAGAAATATCTATTCAAATTATTTGACCTTTTTAGTTTTACATTAGGTTATTTATTGATATGTAAGAATTTTAAAATATATTCTGGATACTAGACATTGCCAATATGTGACTTGCAAATATTTCCTCTCAATCTTTTTTTAAATTAATTAATTAATTTTAATTGGCTAATTACTTTACAATATTGTAGTGGTTTTTGCCGTACATTGACATGAATCAGCCATGACCAATTAATTCCTCTCAATCTTTAGGCTAACTTCCCCTTTCATTACAGTGTCCTTTAATGCACAGATGTCTTAAATGTTGATGATGTTCTGTTATCTATTTGTTTTCCTTTAGTTGCTGTGCTTTTGGTGTCATAGCTGAGAATCTGTCACCTAATCCAAGGCAATGCAGATTTATATATATCTATTTTTTCTAGTCATTTTATAGGATTAGCTCTTATAAAGTTTTAGGCCTTTTACATTTTAAGTTAATATTTTAAATTAATTAATTTATTTTAATTGGAGGTAATTACTTTACAATATTGTAGTGGATTTTGCTATTCATTGACATGAATCAGCCATGGGTGTACATGTGTCCCCCATTCTGAACCCCTTCCATTCTCCCTCCCCATCCCATCCCTCAGGGTCATCCCAGTGCACTGGCTTTGAGTGCTGTGTTTCATGCATTGAACTTGGATTGGCGATCTATTTAACATATGGTAATATACATGTTTGGAGAAGGCAGTGGCACCCCACTCCAGTATTCTTGCCTGGAAAATCCCATGGAGGAGGAGCCTGGTGGGCTGCAGTCCATGGGGTCTCTAAGAGTTGGATACCACTGAGCGTCTTCACTTTCACTTTTCACTTCCATGCATTGGAGAAGGAAATGGCAACCCACTCCAGTGTTCTTGCCTGGAGAATCCCAGGGACGGGGGACCCTGGTGGGCTGCCGTCTATGGGGTCCCACAGAGTCGGATACGACTGAAGTGACTTAGCAGCAATATACATGTTTCAATGCTATTCTCTCAAATCATCCCACCCTTGCCTTCTCCCAGAGTCCAAAATTCTGTTCTTTATATCTGTGTCTCTTTTGCTGTCTCACATAAAGGGTCATCATTACCATGTTTCTAAATTCCATATATATGCATTAATATACTGTACTGGTGTTTTACTTTCTGACCTACTTCACTATGTATAATAGGCTCCAGTTTTATCCACCTCATTAGAACTAATTCAAATGTGCTCTTTTTAATAACTGAGTAATATTCCATTGTGTATATGCACCACATCTTTCTTATCCATTCATCTGTCAATGGACATCTAGGTTGCTTCCATGTCCTGGCTATTGTAAACAATGCTGTGATGAACATTGGGGTACACGTGTCTCTTTCAATTCTGGTTTCCTCAGTGTGTATGCCCAGTAGTGGGATTGCTGGGTCATATGGCAGTTCTATTTCCAGTTTTTTAAGGAATCTCCACACTTTTCTCCATAGGGGCTGTACTAGTTTGCATTCCCACCAACAGTGTAAGAGGGTTCCCTTTTCTCCACACCCTCTCATGTATGACATAAGGTAGAGGTTCAAACTCACTGTTTTGGAAGTAGACATCCATTGCCTAGCGTCAGTTACATTTTGTGATTCTATTTGATGAATTGAGATGAACCTCAGTGGGGGAGAAAGAAATACCCACTTTTTCAAGGATACTCATGTATGCATGCACACAAGCATGCATACACACATATGCATGCACACATATAGTTAATTCCATGAATTGTCATTATTTTGAACTGCAAGCAATACTAAGTTGCATGCCATATTTATTTGTATGCATATGAAAAAACACACAAATATTAAATGCCTAGCAGACATATTAATGGGAAAAATGTTGTATACCACATTGTACAAAGTCACAGTTGCTCTGTGATTGGCCTATTCCTGATCTTATCAGGCAGTGGCAAAGGAAGATTTTCATAAGTTCTGTAGGTTACAACTGACCCTTTATTGACTGCATTAGCAAGAAATTATTTTTTAGTTTAAATGAATAGAATAAAACATTTTAAGATGCTTTCAAATATTATATGATGTTCATTTCAGAAATGTATAATGTGAAAAAATGTGTATTATAAAACTGGCAAAAAAGTCTGAGCATTACCAAAACATAAATTTACATTGCCACCATTGGTGCATGACTGGGCCTATTTTATCCTAAGCTCACCAAAACTAGATATTAGATCATACTATAATTTTCCTTCTGTTTGATCAAATCCTATAACTCATTTATATCCATATTTCTGTGATTTATATCATTATTATCTCATTTTTATGAAATCGTGATATAGTTTAAGCTGAAAAATGAAAAAAAATAAGAAACACAAAAAAGAAGATATCAGCAGTTTAAAATGTAATAGTGTGTCTAACAATCTTGAGGAAATAATTAAAAGAAAATCATAAATAATGAGAGTTAATATTTTGGCCCATTTAAATAACTTAAATTATTATACTAGTTATAGTTAAATAACTAGTTATTTAACTATAACTTATTTATAGTTAATATATACCTTATATAACTAGTTATTTAACTATACTTAAATAACTAGTTCAAAAGTGTAATGAAAAAAGATTTGATGTTTCATAGACATACAAACATATGGTGATTAAAATTATATTTTAAAACACAAAGTACTTGCAATATATAATCAGGTATATGAATTATGACCACTGTATTGAGAGATATCATTTTCTTATATCAGAGGATTCAAAATCTATTAATTTAATGCATAGTATTAAAAATTTTTTATTGAATTTATCCAGCATTACTGAAGATCTTATTAACATTTGCATAAGCATTCTGAAGGAGATCAGTCCTGGGTGTTCTTTGGAAGCAATGATGCTAAAGCTGAAACTCCAGTACTTTGGCCACCTCATGCAAAGAGTTGACTCATGAGAAAATACTCTGATGCTGGGAGGGATTGGGGGCAGGAGGAGAAGGGGACGACAGAGGATGAGATGGCTGAATGGCATCATCGACTCAATGGATGTGAGTTTGAGTGAACTCCAGGAGTTGGTGATGGACAGGGAGGCCTGGCGTGCTGCAGTTCATGGGGTGGCAAAGAGTCGGACACGACTGAGCGACTGAACTGAACTGAACTGGAACATTGTATGGATGTGAGAGTTGGACCACAAAGAAAGCTGAGTGCCAAATAATTGATGCGTTTGAACTGTACTGTTGAAGACTCTTGAGAGTCCCTTGGATCAAACAAGCAAGGAGATCAACCAATCTATCCTAAAGGAAATCAATCTTGAATATTCATTGGAAGGACAGATGCTGAAGCTAAAGCTTCAATATTTTGGCCATCTGATGTGAAGAACTGATTCATTGGAAAAGACCCTGATGCTGGGAAAGGTTGAAGGCAGGAGGACAAGGGTACGACAGAGGATGAGACGGTTGGATGGTACCACCAACTTGATGGACATAAGTTTGAGCAAAGTCCAAAAGATAGTGAAGGACAGGAAAGCCTGGCATGCTGCAGTCCATAGGGTCACAAAGAGTCAGACACAACTGAGTGACTGAAGTGACTGATAAACAATAAATTATTTAATTTTGCAGCATCTCTAAGACATTATTCTTTGTTCTCATTGTTGCTCCTATTTAAGAAAGCAAATGGCAGCGGAGCAATACATTCGGGTTTTCAGTCTAAAACCACGTGAGCGATATCCCCATAATACTTATAATAAATTCAAACAAAATTATTTTGTGGTTTAACTGATTAAATAAATATGAAAGATACCTTGGAAGCTTCAGAAGTAAACATTTTCCAAAGAAACTGTTTTAACTGGTGTTAGGCATGATTAAAGTTCAATCACCAAAATATCTTGTGTTGCTTCCAAAATAGACAAATAGATGGAGTCAAATATTTACTCCAGGAACAGACACAAAACTGTGTATGCAAAAACTACCCATATAATCATCATCACCTTCCAAACAGACCAAAAGCTAATGAATTATTCTGAAATGCTGTAGGAACAATTAGAACATGAAGCTCATCACACAGTTCAGCACAGACAGCACCAGGTTAATCTTGAGACTGACTGATTCAAAAACAGTTGGAAGTTCATGACCACTAGACACAAGCGGAGAAGGCAGTGGCACCCCACTCCAGTACTCTGGCCTGGAAAATCCCATGGAGGAGGAGCCTGGAAGGCTGCAGTCCATGGGGTCGCTAGGAGTCGGACACGACTAAGCGACTTCACTTTCACTTTTCACTTTCATGCACTGGAGAAGGAAATGGCAACCCACTCCAATGTTCTTGCCTGGAGAATCCCAGGGACGGGGGAGCCTGGTGGGCTGCCGTTTATGGGGTCGCACAGAGTTGGACACGACTGAAGCAACGCAGCAGCAGCAGCAGCAGCAGACACAAGCAAGATTTTTGTTTTGTTTTGTTTTGTTTTTCTAATTTTATTTTATTTTTAAACTTTACATAATTGTATTAGTTTTGCCAAATATCAAAATGAATCTGCCACAGGTATACATGTGTTCCCCATCCTGAAAGCATGTTACCAACACTGAATTTCAAAACTTGTAGATTTGACTAAATATATATATATTTTAAATTTCTCTATGGGACATGACAGAAAGCACCAACAAAACCATCTTTAGAAGGGATGAAAATGGCAAACAGAAACAAAACACATGTAAGACAAACAGAAAGCTATAATCTTGATTATATTGAATCCCATGAATCTGGAAAACAACAGAACAGTAGAAAGACATCAGGAAAAATACATGAACAATCCATTCACAAAAAATTTTATTTGAAATATTAATATTATATAACAATATAGTGACCACTTTTAACTTAAATATCCGGCATTCTTCAATTATATCTGATATTACTATACTAATACCATCAATATAATTATATTATAAATTCATACTATAATTTTATATCCTAGATCACTCAGTAGTTTGGCTAAAATTAATAGCATTTATACATAAATTTTAGACATTTAAATTTTACCATATATATAGATAATTCTAAGGTATTGTTCTAAGTAATTCTAAACATTGGGCCCCAAAATAGAATTTCTAGCAATAGTTGAATGCATTTCTCAATTACTTATCACATTATTTTATAATCTTAAAAATTAAAAAATATATATTTTCCATAAGAGTTAAATAAAAATATTCTTGGCCATTCACAAATTTTATCAATGTATCTTAAAACGGAAGAATATTCCATAAATGAAACAAATTTTAAAAAAATTAAAAAAAATAAAAAAAACAAATTAAAAAAAAATGAAACATAAAGTATGTTCCAATTGTATACAGTAGAGTAAGAGATGCCACTTTAGTTAAATAGTTATAATAACCTAAGTACATACACATAATTAAGTATTCATGATTAAACATGAAACTATATACATATCTTTGCTTCTGGAGTATTGGATTCAGTTATATTTTCCTGTTATATTAATACCTGCTTTTCTGTATAATGTTATATCTCTATAATGATATTTTGAGATAATTAAAAATCAATGCCATAAATAAATGATTAACTTAAAATAAACTACTATTAACACCAGCAACTATCTCAACTTTCCCCTGTTCCCCAAAAGCTAACAAGAGAAAACATACCAAACAAAGCATCAGAGGAAGCTTTGGCCTGCAGGGCAAGCACTCCTCTCAATTATTATAGTCATCAATCAGGTAAGGCTTCTTGTTACAATATTGTGATTTTGCTCTCAATACATTAGATATTTTATTATAAATGAACCCCGTGTGTGTATATCTCTGAATTTAAAATAGAGAAGTTTAGATGTTCTGTGTGGGTTTTCAAAGTACTGAAAAGCAACCCAGAAGAGGCACTGTGGTGTGGCAGTCCTGCATCCCTCGGGGAAGGACCCAGCACCGGGGGTGGCCCTGTTTCTTCGTCCCTTCCCTGGCGGTTGGTCCAAGGCAGCATCCTGAGGAGACTCCAGTGACAGGGCCCCTCTGAGCCTAATGGAACTTGGCTTAGCTACTTTTCTCTGATTCAAAATCGGCTTTTTCCTGATGTAACTCAGGCTTCCCTCATGGCTCAGATAGTAAGGAATCTGCCCACAATGCGGAAGACCCAGGTTCAATCCCTAGGTAGGGAGGATTCCTCTGGAGAAGGGGATGGATACCCACTCCAGTACTCTTGTCTGGGGAATTCCACGGACACAGGAGCCTGACAGGCTAAGACAGTTGGACATGACTGAATGAATTAACACTTTAACTTTGGGGTAACTCAGGCCACCACCATCAGAATCAGTTTCTCTCTTGGGAGCACAGCTACTGTCCATTTTTTTTTTTTTCCTTTTTTTGGTGGGCTGAGTTCCCTGAAAGCAAAAGGTCATGTGTTCTAGAAGGCTGCCAGCCATCAGGTCAGGCACCTGCTTTAGGAAATGACCACTCACATCCCTTCAGCAGACGCAAAGACCATTTCTCTTCAGAAGACAACCAGTATTATACCTGTCAGTCTCTAGCAAGAAAACAGGAAGTTATGTATCTAATGTGTAACTAAAGCATAACTTTTAGATTGGGAGTGAAATACTCATTACTGCTCAGCATCTGGCAGGTAGCATTTTTGGTGTCCTGGCTTGACACAGTCTACTCTTTCCATCTGTCTCAGTTGAACTTCTCCCAGCCACTGCAAATATTCATTTTGAGGCTTATCTCATTAGACTAATATTAGCTCTTTCGTTGGTTGCCTCTGATGAAAATTTTTTTTGCAATGAATTGTTGTCATTTCATATTAGCTCCCTGTCATAATACAAAGATTAAAAACAAAAGTAACCTTTTCTGCTGTCAACAAACTCTTTATCATAAATTACAAAATGTCTTGATAGCTTGAGAAGAAAAGGTAAAGATAGAGTCTATTAAATGAGTGTTAACTTGTTAACAAGTATTAACTTGCACTGTACTAAGTCGCTTCAGTCATGTCCAACTCTTCGTGACCCCATGGACCATAGCCCACCAGGCTCCTCCGTCCATGAGATTCTCTAGGGAAGAATATACTGGAGTGGGTTTTCACACCCTCCTCCAGGGGACCATCCCCACCCAGGGGTCGAACCCTCGTTTCTTACTTCTCCTACATTGATAGGCGGGTTCTTTACCACTAGTGCCATTTGGGAAGCCCACGTATTGATTTACTCATGTTTTAAATAAAGGATCTCCACATATTTGCATTAATAAAAAAAATGACTTACACTCACAGATAATTGAAAAACATTCAAGAATATATTCTGAAACCCAGATAAAAGAAAATGGAAAATCAAGTCAAACCTTCCTTGTAAGACTAACATTAACCAAATGTAAAACCTTTTAATACAAGGTAGCCAGGTATATCTTAAGTGCCAGATGGCATGATTTAAAATCTGATATAGTGTAATCAGATTAAATAGGGAGTGAAGTTCCTTTATTATATTTCTGGGCAGACATTTTAAAGAGTAGCTTTGTTTTCTCACCAGGGAGTTTGTTTAATGTAAAATCATTTAAACTCTGTGAACATTTTGATGTTTCCCTCTCATAAACAAGTTCCTACTTGTCCCAGGCAGGACCCCTCAGATGATTGGCAGCTGGTGAAAAAGGAGCCTGGTGCTGCCTTGACTGATGGAGTCACTGAAGATAGAAATAGCCCTGGCCTCTCACAAGGCAAAACCAAAGCTTTTCTCAACCTTCCCACCCTGTTTAACTAAAATTTGTAGACTGAAGCTAAATCAGTGCTGAGGGGGAATTTTACAGCAGTACACGCATACCCTGGAAAAGAAGAAAAGTCCCAAATCAATACCATAAACTCCCACATTAGAAATTAGAAAAAGCAACCCAAAATAAATGCAAAGTAAATAGAAGGAAGGACATAAAGAGATGTGCAGAAATTATTAAAACTGAAAAATAGGAAAGCAAGAGAAAGAAAATCAATGAAACAGAAAGTTGGTTTTTAAGCAATAAAATGATGAAGGCTCTACTAAGACTGCCATTTTTTTTTTCCTTTTTGGCCTCACTGCACAGCATGCAGGATCTTAGTTCCCAGACCAGGGATCACAAACCTGTGCCCCCTGTAGTGGAAGCATGGAGTCTCTACCACTGGACTACCAGGGAAGTCCACAGTCATTTATAAAAAGACACAAATTACTAACTGTAAGAATGGAACAGGTACAACACTGCAAAGCCTGCAGGCGTCAAAATGATAAGAAGGGAAGACTACGGGCAACCATGGGCTTCCCCAGTGGCTCAGTGGCAAAGAATCCACCTGCAGTGCAGGAGACGTGGGTTTGACCCCTGGATCAGGAAGATCCCCTGGAGGACAGCACGCAACCCTCTCCAGTATTCTTGCCTGGAGAATCCCATGGACAGAGGAGCCTGGCGGGCTACAGTCCATAGTGTCACAAAGAGTTGGACACGACTGAAGCGACTGAGCACACACACATGCAATGAGCAACCATACACACATAAATGTTACAACCAGTAGATCAAGTCCTCTAAAAGAACAAGCATAACACAATAAATAGGAAACAGGCCATTCACATAGCCTGTAACTATTAAGGAGACTCAATTCATAATTATAAGAAAAATGCATAAAAGAAAGACATTTCCAGGTCCACTGGAATCTACTGGAGAATTTTACCAAACATTCAAAGAAGTAGTACTGATTTTACACAATTTCTTCAAGAAAATACACGAGGTGGTAACACCTCCCTATTCATTTTAAGAGACTAGTATGACTTTGATACCAAAACCTGATATGAAAAGAGCACATTATCATACAAAATGAACAAACCAGTATCGCTCATGAACTTAGAGGAAAGAGTTCTGTACAGGTTTAGCAAACTAAACCCAACCATGTATAAAAAGAAAATAACACATGACTAAGTGGGATTTATTTCAAGTATGCATCACTGTAATACATACTATCAATAGAATAAAGAACATTTTGTTATTATGTAAATTGAAGCAATGAAAGCATTTAAAAAAAATTCACCCGTTAGTGTTAAACACTTTTTGCTAAAAGGTAAACTGAGGCACGATTCTTCACAAGTTTATTTGAATCAGGCAGCACCAAACTGAAAGTGTTTGAGAACACTCCACCCACAGGAAGCAGGGAAAGGGGTTCATACTGCAGATGCGTAAGCAACACAAGGACATCATTTGAATGGCCAGAGATGAAATGATTACCTTATTTGGAAAAGCCTAGTAAGTCATTTGTTCTTAGGTTCAGTTGCCTTAATCTTGAGACTTTTATAAGAAATTCGTCTAAGTTTGGGCTTGCTTTGAGCCACCACAGTCTAAGGGCTGCTTGTTTGATTAACAATTAGGAATAGTGGGAAACTTCCTCAATCTCATTTTTTAAAAATATATTAAAAATCTTACAGCTAACATCATACTTTCTGGAGAAAGACTAAGCACTTCCCTCACAGATCAGAAACAAGGCAGTTACATTTGCTCTCTGCCCATGTCCAAGAGTACTGAAATACTATGCTATGCTATGCTAAGCCACTTTAGTCGTGTCTGACTCTGTGTGACCCCATAGACGGCAGCCCACCAGGCTACCCCGTCCCTGGGATTCTCCAGGCAAGAACACTGGAGTGGGTTGCCATTTCCTTCTCCAATGCAGGAAAGTGAAAAGTGAAAGTGAAGTCACTCAGTCGTGTCCGACTCTCAGCGACCCCATAGACTGCAGCCTACCAGGCTCCTCCGTCCATGGGATTTTCCAGGCAAGAGTACTGGAGTGGGGTGCCATTGCCTTCTCCCACTGAAATACTAGCCACTGCAGTAAGTCAAAAGAATAAATAAATAAAAGTAATATCGTCTGGAAAAGAAATAAAATTGTCTCTAGTCTGACCAGATGATGATCAGATTGTCTGCATAGACATTTCTACATGATAACAATGAATGAGTGTGAGCAGAAATTGTAAACGCACAGCACCATTTACAACTGCTTTAATGAAAGTGAAATACCTAGGTATAAGTTTAAGAAAATATGTCCAAGATCTGCATGTTAAAAACTAGAAAATTAAACAGAAAAGAGACAAGACTTGCAAGTATGGAAAGATATACTGCTTTCATGAATTAGAGACACATATTGGAATTCTCCCTAAATTGAATGCAACTCCTACAAAAATCTCAACCAACATTTTTTTTTAATTTAAATTTATTTATTTTAATTGGAGGCTAATTATTTTACAATATAGTATTGGTTTTGCCATACATCAACATGAATCCACCACGGGTGTACACGTGTTTCCCATCCTGAACCCTCCTCCCACTTCCCTCCCCGTACCATCACTCTGGGTCATCCCAGTGCACCAGCCCCAAGCATCTTGTATCCTGTCTCGAACCTGGACTGGCGATTTGTTTCTTATATGATATTATACATGTTTCAATGCTATTCTCCCAAATCATCCCACCCTCTCCATCTCCCACAGAGGCCAAAAGACTGTTCTATACATCTGTGTCTCTTTTGCTGTCTTGCATACAGGGTTTTCGTTACCATCTTTCTAAATTCCATATATATGCGTTAGTATACTGTATTGGTGTTTTTCTTTCTGGCTTACTTCACTCTGTATAATCGGCTCTAGTTTCATCCACCTCATTAGAACTGATTCAAATGTATTCCTTTTAATGGCTGAGTAATACTCCATTGTGTATATGTACTACAGCTTTCTTATCCATTCATCTGCTGATGGACATCTAGGTTGCTTCCATGTCCTGGCTATTATAAACAGTGCTGCGATGAACACTGGGGTACACGTGTCTCTTTCAATTCTGTCAACCAACATTTTTATAGACAAACAAATTCATTCTAAAATTTAAATATACAGGGGAATGCCTAGAATAGCCAAAACCAAAAAGGAAACTAAGTAGAAGGAATCAGCCATCCCAATGTTAAGGCTGGTAATGACAGTCTTGCGCATTCAGAGGCACTGTGATGGATCATATATGTTTTCAAATCCCCCCCTCTCCTTCTCTCTTTACACATACACACACACCTTTTATTTATAAACCATTTGAAAGCAAGATGTGAATACATTGCCACTTCACCCCTTATGCTTACATTTGTTTCCTGAATAAAACAACACTCTCCTACATAACTACAAAACAAACTCAAAATTGAGAAATTAATATTACAGGCCCTGTTATTTCAATTTCACAAACTAGCTTCGTAGTTTTCTCTGTAGATTCACAATCCTTCTTTGATAACATATTTTATTTAGTTGTTATATCGCTATTCTCCTTCAATCTGAAACAATTCCTTTTACTTTTTGCTTTTTATTACTTGGATATTTTGATAACTATGACAGTCTGGGGCAGAAGTTCTATAGAAATAATTGCCTGTTCTCTTGCATTGGGAGAGCATGAGGCTGAGTTGTTATGTTTCTGGTGATATTAAATTTTTCACTTTGTTACTGGTGATCCTGGGCTTTTCTGTACTGGTAAGTTAATTAATAATTATATTTTACTTATTCATAATACTTACATAGAATTAAATAGAAGATATTTTGCCACTATATAAATATCCTGTTCCGCATCAAACTTTGATCTATTGATTTTAGCCGTCACTGCCAGTTCTTTGTCTGAATCCATTATCACTATAAAAACCAGCCAAATGGTGGTTTTCTATTTCTATCATCCTATTTATATTTATTAGTGGGTACTCAGCTGTAAGACAGAGCTCACCTCTCTTTCTTATGTATTGATTTATATCAATGTGGACTCATAAATTCCTGTTTAACTCAATGTGCCACAATTCATTATTATCATTATTTATTTTTAAGCTTAGTATTTCCCAGACTTAGTCAGTGGGAAATCCTTCAAGCTATCTCCTATGCCATTTTGACAATTCTCATTATCTTTAAAGTACTTTCTCACATTCTGGCACAGCAGAATGTGCAAGGTTCATCTTGAACTTTCTCTGCTTCAACTCTAGTTCAAGGATCATTAATTCTTGGCTCTTGGGGTAGCATTATTCTAATTTCTTTCATCAGACAGAGCTGGAAAACAAATTCATGTACACACGCATCTATATCTATTTCCATATTTGTCTTCTATATAGATGTTAACAACCTTGAGATCACAGTTTGACCTTGGATTCTAATCCAGTGCCATGGTTAATCCTAACCTTATTCATTTTTATATTTGTAACTGTCTTTTGTAACCTGACTCCCATCATACTTGATATATTTACTCATATACTTTTCTCCCTGTGCACACTTCTTTGCCACCAAAACCATTTCCACAGCCCAAGACAAGCTACTGACATGGTTTATCCCAGGGGTATTGGCCTATTCTCTGTTCTGGATAAGTCTCCAACTACACTAGACAGTTTGGAAAATTGCTTAGATTCAAGCAAGGGAAAGTGTTAGGAAATTGTATTTATTAAGCTATTTATTTTAAATTTTTATTGGAGTATAGTTGAGTTACAAATTTGTATCAGTTTCTGCATACAGCAAAGTGAATCAGCTATGCATATACATACATCTCCTCTTTTTGCATTTCCTCCCCATTTAGATCACCACAGAGCATTGAGTGGAGTTCCCTGTGCTATACAGCAGGTTCTTATTAGTTATCTATTATATATATATTAGTGTGTATATGTCAATCCAATCTCCCAGTTCATCCTCTATTTTTCTCCCTGGTGTCCATATGTTTGTTCTCTACATCTGTGTTTCTATTTCTGCTTTGCCAATAGGTTCATATGTATCATTTTTCTAGATTCCACATATATACATTAATGTGTAATGTTTGTTTTTCTTTCTGACTCACTCCACTCTGAATGACATCTGTCCATCCACATCTCTACAAATGGCACGATTTCATTCCTTTTAATCGCTGAGTAATGTTCCTTTGTAATTTTGTGCCACATCTTCTTTATCCATTTCTCTGTTGATGGACATTTAGGTTGTTTTCCTGTCCTGGTTGGAGAAGGAAATGGCAACCCACTCCAGTATTCTTCCCTAGAGAATCCTGTGGATGGAGGAGCCTGGTGGGCTGCTGTCCATAGGGTCGCAGAGTCAGACATGACTGAAACGACTTAGCATGCATGCACGCATTAGAGAAGGAAATGGCAACCCACTCCAGTGTTCTTGCCTGGAGGATCCCAGGGACAGAGGAGCCTGGTGGGCTGCCATCTATGGGGTAGCACAGAGTCAGACATGCCTGAATTGACTTAGCAGCATGTCCTGGTTATTGTAAATAGTGTTATACTGAACAATGGGGTACATGTAAAAGTACTTAACAGGGACAGTTTAAATTTTCTTCCCAACTTTGTTTCTTATTTCTTTTTGTTGTCTAATTGCTGTGGATAGAACCTCACCACTATGCTGAAAAGAAGTGGTGGGGAGAGTGGGCAAACATGCCTTATTTCTGATCCAGAGGAAAAGCTTTCACATTTTTACTATTATATTTGATATTTACTGTTAAGTATGATAAATGTGAATTTGCCATATATGGCCTAAGTTGAGGCTCATTGCCTCTATTCCTATTCTGTTGAGAGTTATCAAAAATGGATGTTGAATTCTGTGAAATGCTTTTCCTGCATCTATTGATCATATGATTTTTATCTTTCATTTTGTTAATGTGATGGCTCATGTTGATTGACTTGTTAATGCTGAACTATCCTTGCATCACTGGAATAAATATCACTGGATCATGATGTTTGAGCCTTTTAATCTATTGTTAAATTCAGCTTGATAATATTTTGTTGAGAATTTCTGCATTAGGAATATAGCTATTTTCTTTTTTGTGATGTCTTTTTTCTGGTTTTAGTATCAAAGTAATGCTGGCCACATAAAATGAGTTCAAAAGCCTTCCTTCTTCTTCAGATTTTTGGAAGAGTTTGAGAAAGATAGATATTAAAAATTCTTTTAATGTTTGGTAGGTTTCTCCAGTAAAGCCATTTGGTCCTGTATTTTTGTTTGTTGGAGGGTTTTGAGTACTGATTAAATCTCCTTACTAGTAATCAGTCTATTAAGATCTTCTTTCTTTATTATTCAATCTTGAAAGATTGTATGTTTCTAGGAATTTTTTCCTTTCTTTCAGGTTGTCCAGTTTGGTGATATTTAATCATTCATAGTCTTTCATTATTCTTTATGTTTCTGTGATATTATTTGTAACTTCTCTTTGCTGATTTTATTTATTTGAGTAGTCTGTTTTTATTTCTTGGTGAATCTAGATAAAATTATTATCAATTTTGTTTATTTTTTTCAAAGAATCAGTCCTTAGTTTTATTTATTTTTTTATTGCCTGTTTAGTCTCAATTAAATTTCATCTATTTCTGCTGTGATCTTTATTATTTACTTTTTTCTACTACTTGTAATCTTTGTTTCTTCTAGTACCATTAAGTGTAAAGTTAAATTACAGGCCAATGTCTCTGATAAATATAGATGCAAAAATCCTTAATAAAATGTTAGGAAATTTAATCTAACAACACATGAAAATGATCACACACCATGATCAAGTTGGAATCATCCGTCACAGGGATGGTTCAACAAAACAGATCAATCAGTTTGATATAACACATCAACAAAAGGAAAAACAGAAACCACATTGTCATCTCAATAGATACCAGAAAAGCATTTGGTAAAATGCAGTGTCCATTCTTTATAAAAATTCTAACCAAGGGTTTTGCCATACATCAACAGTAAATAAATAAATAAAAAGCAAAAAAGAAAAGAAATCTTAAAAAAAAAAATTCTAACCAAGGGGAGTGTAAATGGAACATATCTCAAGATAATGAAACTTATTTAAGACAAACTCACAGTCAACATAACACTCAATGGTGAAAAGCAGAAAGCATTCCCATAAAATCTGGAAAAAGACAAGATGACTGCTCTCACTCCTATTCAACATAGTGTTATAAGTCCTAGCCACAGCAATCAGACTGAAAACGAAATAAAAGACATCAAAACAAAAAGGGAAGAGGTAAAACTATTGTTATTAGTATATGCAGATGACATGATACCCTATATAACAAAAACTATTAGGACTAATACACAAATTCAACAAGGCAGCAGGATATAATATTAACATACAGAAATCTGTTGCACTTCTTTACACTAACAATGAAATATCAGAAAGTGAATGTTAAAAAGAATTCTTTTAAAATTGCATCAGATCAGATCAGATCAGATCAGTCGCTCAGTCGTGTCCGACTCTTTGCGACCCCATGAATCGCAGCATGCCAGGCCTCCCTGTCCATCACCAACTCCCGGAGTTCACCCAGACTCATGTCCATCGAGTCAGTGATGCCATCCAGCCATCTCATCCTCTGTCGTCCCCTTCTCCACTTGCCCCCAATCCCTCCCAGCATCAGAGTCTTTTCCAATGAGTTAACTCTTTGCATGAGGTGGCCAAAGTACTGGAGTTTCAGCTTTAGCATCATTCCTTCCAAAGAAATCCCAGGGCTGATCTTCTTCAGAATGGACTGGTTGGATCTCCTTGCAGTCCAAAGGACTCTCAAGAGTCTTCTCCAACACCACAGTTCAAATTGCATCAATGTATAGCAAAACCAATACAATATTATAAAGTGATTAGCCTCCAATTAAAATAAATAAATTCATATAAAAAAATAAAAGCAAGTTAAAAAAATTGCATAAAAACAAATCACCTAGTAATAAACATTTCACCAAGGTGGTGAAAGACTTATACAGTGAAAGTTATAAAACATTCATAAAGGAAATCAAAGATGACTTAAAGAGATATAGTTAAAAGGGCCAAACTATCCAAAGCAATCTACAGATATGATGCAATCTCTATCAAGTTACCCATGGCATTTTTCACAGAACTGGAACATATAGTCCTAAAATATATACGGAGCCAAACATGACCCTGAATTTCCAATACAATCTTCAGAAGAAAGAACAAAGCTGAAGGCATAACCCTCCCAGACTTCAGACAATACTACAAGGCTACAGTAATCAAAACAATCTGGTACTGGCACAAAAACAGATATATAGATCAGTGAAACAGAATAAAAGGCCCAGAGATAAGCCCACACACCTGTAGTCAATTAGTCTTTGACAAAGGAGACAAGAATATGTAATAGAGAAAAGGCTTCTCTTCAGCAAGTGGTGCTGGGAAATTTGGGCAGTCATGCCTAAATCAAAGAAGTTAGGACACTCCTTCAAATCATGTGAAAGTCAGTCAGTCACGTCAAACTCTATGTGACCTCATGCACTGTAGTCCATGGAATTCTCTAGGCCAGAACACTGGAGTGGGTAACCTTTCCCTTCCCCAGGGGATCTTCCCAACCCAGGAATCAAACTGTGGTCTCCTGCATTGCAGGCAAATTCTTTACCAACTGAGCTATCAGGGAAGCCCAACCATACAGAAAAATAACTTAAAATGGCTAAAGACTTAAATATAAGACATGACACAATAAAACTTTTAGAAGAAAGCATAGGGAAAACATCCTCTGATATAAATTATAGGAATACTTCCTTAGATCAGTCTCTCAAGGCAAATGGAATAAAAACAAAAATAAACAAACAGCACTCAAACAGACTTATAAGCTTTTGCACAGCAAAGGAAATAATAAACTAAATGAAAAGACAATCTTTAGAATGGGATAAAATATGCAAATACTTATACAGCTTAATATATTAAATATATAAAAATAATAATATATTAATATATCATATTATATATAATATGATATATTAATATTAATATATACAGCTTAATATATAATAATATAAAATAATAATATATTTTTAAAAATCAAAAAATGGGCAGATGATCTAACTATTCCTTTCTCCAGATATTCAGATGGCCTATAAGCACATGAAAGATGCTTAACATCTTAACATCTCTGATTATTAAGGAAATACAAATCAAAACTACAATGAGGTATCACCTCATATGAGTCAGAATGGCCATCACCAAACATCTGGAAATAATTAATGCTGGACTGAGTGTGGAAAAGGAGGAACTCTCTTATTCTGTTGGTGGGAATGTAAATTGGTGCAGCCACTATGGAGAACAGTATGGAGGTTCCTTAAAAAACTGAAATAGAACTACCATTGATATAGCAATCCTAATCCTGGGCATATCGGGAGAAAACTCTAATTCAGAAACACACACACTCTTATGTTCATTGCAGCACTATTTATAATAGTCAAGATATGGAAGCTACCTAAGTGTACATCAACAAAGCAATGAATAAAGAAAATGTGGTACATATAAACAATGAAACATTACTCAGCCGTAAAAATGAATGAAATAATGCCACTTGCAAAACTACACGAAGGGGCCTGGAAATGATCATACTAAGTGAAGTGAGTCAGAGAAAGAAAAATATACGGTATCATTCATACGTGGAATCTTTAAAAAGTGGTACAAAAGAACATACTTAAAAAACAGAAACAGACTCATAGACAAAGAAAAATATCTTGCAGTTATCAAAAGAGAAAGGTGGTTCAGTTCAGATCAGTTGCTTAGTCGTGTCTGGCTCTTTGCAACCCCATGAATCGCAGCATGCCAGGCCTCCCTGTCCATCACCTACTCCCAGAGTTTACCCAAACTCATGTCCATCGAGTCGATGATACCATTCAGCCATCTCAGCCTCTGTTGTCCCCTTCTCCTCCTGCCCCCAATCCCTCCCAGCATCAGGATCTTTTCAAATGAGTCAACTCTTCGCATGAGGTGGCCAAAGTATTGGAGTTTCAGCTTCAGCATCACTCCTTCCAATGGACACCCAGGACTGATCTCCTTTAGGATGGACTGGTTGGATCTCCTTGCAGTCCAAGGGACTCTCAAGAGTCTTCTCCAACACCACAGTTTAAAAGCATCAATTCTTCAGCTCTCAGCTTTCTTCACAGTCCAACTCTCACATCCATACATGAGCAATGGAAAAAACCATAGCCTTGACTAGACAGATCTCTGTTGGCAAAGTAATGTCTCTGCTCTAGGTTGGTCATAACTTTCCTTCTAAGGAGTAAGCATCTTTTAATTTCATGGTTGCAGTCACCATCTGCAGTGATTTTGGAGCCCAGAAAAATAAAGTCTGACACTGTTTCCACTGTTTCCCCATCTATTTCCCATGAAGAGATGGAACTGGATGCCATGATCTTAGTTTTCTGAATGTTGACCTTTAAGCCAACTTTTTCAGTCTCCTCTTTCACTTTCATCAAGAGGCTTTTTAGTTCCTCTTCAAAGGTGAGTAGAGGGACAAATTGGGAGTTTGGGATTGATATATACCCACTACTATATATAAAATAGATAATCAACAAGGATCTACTGTATAGCACAGGGGATTACGTAATAGAAAAGAATCTGGACATTGGAAAAGGTATATAATATATATATATATATATTATATATATATTTAACTGAATCACTTTGCTGTACACCTGAAACTGATACAACATTGTAAACTGATTAGACCTCATTTAAAAAAAAAAAAAGAATAGAAGAAATAACAAATGTTGGTAACGATGTGGAGAAAGTGTAAACCTTCTGCACCATTGATGGGACTGTAAATTGATGTGGCCACTATGGAGAACAATCCATATTCCTTTGAAAATTAAATATAAAACTTCAATATGATCCAGCAATTTTACCTCTGAATATTTACCCAAAGAAAATAAATATATTAACTCAAAAAAATATATGCCCTCCAATGTTCATTATGGCATTGTTCAATAGCCAAAATATGAAAGTAATCTAATAGAAGAATAGAGATATTATCTGTATCTATATCTATCTATCTATCTCTCTATATATATGTATGTATGAAAGTAAAGTTTCTCAGTCGTGTCCGACTCTCAGTGACCCCATGGACTGCAGCCTACTAGGCTCCTCCATCCATGGGATTTTCCAGGCAAGAGTCTTGGAGTGGGGTGCCATTGCCTTCTTCGTGTATATATATGTATATATAATGTAATGTTGTTTTTCAGTCATCCAGTCATGTCTGACTCTTTGCAACCTCTTGGATGACAGCACACCAGTCCTCCCTGTCCCTCACCATCTCTCGAAATTTGCCCAAGTTCATGTCCAGTGCATTGGTGATGCCATCCAGCCATCTCATCCTTTGACATCCTCTTCTCCTTCTGCCCTCAATCTTTCCCAACATCAGGGAATTTTCCAATAAATCAGCTGTTCACATCAGATGACCAGAACAATGGAACTTCAGCTTCAGCATTAGTCCTTCCAATGAGTATTCAGGGTTGATTTCCCTTGAGATTGACTGGTTTGATCTTCTTGATGTCCAAGGGACTTTCAGAAGTACAGCACCACGTTTCAAAAGCATCAATTCTTTGGCATTCTGCCTTATTTATGGCCCAGCTCTCACAACTGCATGTGACCACTGGGAAGACCATAGCCTTGACTATATGGACCTTTGTCAGCAGAGTAATGCCTCTGCTTTTCAACACGCTGTCTAGGTTTGTCATAGCTTTCCTGCCAAAAGGCAATTTTATTCTGATTTCATGGCTGCAGTCATCATCTGTAGTGATTTTAGAGCCCAAGAGGAAATCTGTCACACTTCCTTTGGAATCTGGCCCCATTACTTCATGGCAAATAGAAGGAGAAACGGTGGAAGTAATGTGATATTATACAGATATAAAAAATCTTAGCACTTAGGTCAACATGAACAAATCTAGATGGTACTATGCTAAGTGAAGTGAGTCAAGTAGAGAAAGATAAATACCACCTAGTCTCACTCATATGTAGAATCTAAGGAACAAAACAAGCAAAATGAAAACAGACTCATAGATATAGAGAAAAAACAGGCTGTTGTTAGAAAACAGGGGCTGGGGGACAGGCAAAGTAGGCCAAAGGGGGTGAAGAGGTACAAACATCTCATTGTATAATAATAAATAAATCAGGCATAGAATATACAGCATAGAGAATATGGTTGGATAATATTGCAATAATATTTTATGGAAACAGATGTTTAATAGACTTATGATCATTTCATTCCATATGCAAATCATCATGCAGTACACCTGAAGCTAACAACATTTTCAGTTCAAAAAATAAAAATATAAATAAATCCTGAAGCTAACATCAATGTTTTCAATTCAATTAAAAAAATAAAAATAGAATCAAAACCACATTTTTATCTCATTGTCAAGGCTTGTTTTTTTTTTCCTTCAATATAGTAATTATATTTACAATGATTAATTATGTCACTGTAACTCACTTTCAGATATATTCCATTTTCTGATTTTGATTCATTAGTCAATTACATGACTAACTGAAGGAAAAATAATGTCTTTCAGTGGCATTTATGTTATTCATTTAAAAAGTCTCCTTCAAAGAGTCTTTGGATTATGTCTCCAGAATTAGAGAATAAACAAAAATTAATTTTCAAAAAACAGCACTAGTGATTAAGTTTTGTCATTTTTTTGTGCAGATTATTACCTCACATCAATGGAATTATTAAAGCAATTCAGCAAGGTTAAGGTAGATGATGCTTTATCTGCTTAGCATTTTCTGTCACAGAACTCTCCCTGAAAATGTAGTGGAAGGAAATTAGTTCTGAAGATAAAAGCAAACTGCGGTGTTTAGCTATTAGGGATGATTTAGTGTTTAGCAACTTAATATTCCTCCCACAGCCAGCCACTGAGTAATGGTATATATCTTGTGATTAAAATGTTTACAAATAGGTATTTTTGAAGGTTGTTTGCATGAAGATCTCAAATAGTAAAAGTCAATAAATCTTTTCACAGTTCTAAGAGTGTTATTTAGCTAATTGGATAAATTGCCAAGTTTTACAAAGCTATTTTAGACTGTAGATTTATAATGCACCAGAACTGATCTCTATTTAAATTTTCCATTACAAGATAATGGGCTTCCCTGGTGGCTCAGAGGGTAAAGAATCCGCCTGCAATGAGGAAGACCTGGGTTCCATCCCTGGGTTGGGAAGCTCCCCTGGAGGAGGGCATGGCAACCCACTCCAATATTCTTGCCTGGAGAATCCCCATGAACAGAGGAGCCTGGTGGGCTATGGTCCATGGGGTCGCAAAGAGTCAGACACAACTGCGCAACTAAGCATAGCATATTACAAGATAAATTTTCATAAACAAATACTGAGACCTGAAATAATGCTGATAATACATCTGGCAGAACAAGAAGAAGTACTTAGGAAAAGAAATTAAATTTCATTTGAAACTGTTCTCAGAGTTGCAACTTTGGGTCATGTACTGTGATATATGTAAACAATAGTTTGTGTGGCTTCCCTGATGGCTCAGTGATAAAGAATCCACCTGCCAATGCAGGAGACATGGATTTGATCTCTGATCTGGGAAGATCCCACATGCCATGGAGCAACTAAGCCTATGCATCACAACTGCAGAGCTTGTGCACTGAAGCCTGGGAGCTGCAAGTGCAGCAGCACTGAAGCCCAGGTGCCCTAAAGCCTGTGCTCCACAGCAAAAGGAGCCACCACAGTGAGAAGCCCCTGCTCACCCTCAACCAGAGAAAAGCCTGTGTAGCAACAGAAACCCAGCACAGCCAAAAATAAAGTAAATAAAAAATATTTTTTAATGGAAGAGGAAATTTAATAAAAAACAAAAAACAATAGTTTGTGCATTGTGTTAATTATTTGTTTGCTTTTCTTTCTCCCCTTCCAAGGTTAAAGTGACTTGCTGCTGCTGCTAAGTCACTTCAGTCGTGTCCGACTCTGTGCGACCCCAGAGACGGCAGCCTACCAGGCTCCCCCGTCCCTGGGATTCTCCAGGCAATAAGACTGGAGTGGGTTGCCATTTCCTTTTCCAATGCATGAAAGTGAAAAGTGAGAGTGAAGTCGCTCAGTTGTGCCCGACTCCCAGCGACCGCATGGACTGAAGCCTACCAGGCTCCTCCGTCCATGGGATTTTCCAGGCAAGAGTACTGGATTGGGATGCCGTTGCCTTCTCGGAAAATGACTTGAGTATTTTTAAAAATAATATTTTTATATAAGCTTTAGAAAGAATGTCAATAATATTAAAGTACATTGTAGAAAAAGAACTAAAAATATGTGAATAGTTGGCAAATTAATCCACTAGCCAAAAGTGATTACATGGATATGTTGATCATCATGGAATAAGACATAAATGATTGTTTATGATGTTTGCCATGAGGATGGTCACTATATTTGAGGAAGTTAGTTCTGGTGCTGGACTTCTTTGGTTGCAATCTCAATATTATCACTTCCTGGCCATGTGAACCTTTAACATTTCCGAAACTCAGCCTTCTGATAAGTATAAATGGGAAAAATAAAAACAACAACTTCAATAAATTATCACATATAAAGCATTTAGAACAGTAACAATCATCATTATCATTGTTTTTGAAAGACATGAGTCATGTTATTTGAATCAGCATCACTAAGAGATATTAGCCAATGTTAGAGAATTTGAGGAATCCCCCACTTAAGAAACAGAGCTTTGTAGAGAAGTCTATTTTAGCTGATGGTAATTCCCGCACTTTCCCCACTATTTAGTACTGTTCTGCTAAGTCGCATCAGTCATATCTGACCCTGTGTGACCCCACAGACGGCAGCCCAACAGGCTTCCCTGTCCCTGGGATTCTCCAGGCAAGAACACTGGAGTGGGTTGCCATTTCCTTCTCCATTGCATGAAAGTGAAAAGTGAAAGTGCAGTCGCTCAGTCGTGTCCGACTCTTAGCCACCCCATGGACTGTAGCCTACCAGGCTCCTCTGTCCATGGGATTCTCCAGGCAAGAGTACTGGAGTGGGGTGCCATTGCCTTCTCCGTTAGTACTGTTCTAGCCCTCTCTAATCCTGAATTTGTATCTAGTGATGATGTTGACTCTATTATATTAGAATGGTTTCTGTATAATCTGCTCTTTCGCCTTCTTTAGTGGTTCTTTTAATTTCGGTTTTAGACTGGACTTGGAATGAGGACTCTAAAGTTGACTGTTTATGCTGAGATATTGCACATCTCTTTTTGGAAGATTTTAGAGTTTATACTGGAACATTGTGAGGCCCAGAACGATGAACTCACCTGTCCATTCACTCATTCCTGCACTGGATAAACATGTATTCATCAACTGTTACCTACTAAACATGGGTAAGTACTGGGGCTGGAACAGCGAATGATACAGATAGGAACTGTGCTTATGAAGCTTCCATAGGTGTTTAAAGACAGGGACAGAGGAGCCTTCATCACATTACTGACACCTGTGACAGAGGCCTCAGCTCTCCTCTCCAGGGATGTGGTGGCTTAGATGGTGGAGCATGAGGAACGTTGGGTTAAAAGTTAATTGTTTTGGCTTGTTTAAATCTTAGTCAAAATGTTTTCCTTTGAGTTTACTATGAGGTGTAAGTAGGACACAATGCTTCAATCCACACTAGTTCTTCCCTTCTCTATGTTAACAAGAACACCCTGCTCAAGGGGAAAGGTCTAATAGAACCTATATTCTTGAAATAATAATGAGGTAATGAAAGGACATGTGATCAATTGAACTGTGCCTTGAGAATACATATATTATAGAACTTATACTGTATAGGACTTTACCAGTTCACCACTGGAGTGAAATAAAATAAAACACATTATTCATCTTTAAATTCACCACTGCATCAAACAGAGTGACTGCCAAATAATGAGTTCCCAAAATAAGTTGAAAAACGGGAGAACAGCTTCACTTATGGCTTAACTTTAAAAACTCATCACATACTAGAGTGAAAGAAACATACACTGAAGAAAGGAATTTTATCTGTGCCTTTAAAACTAAGCAAGCCAAATATAATCACACTAAAATTTAATTTTGTGAGTGAATACTACATGCTAGAGGTATGGTGACAGCAAGGTTTTTCTGAAGATATTTAAAAAATCTTGTGTGTCAAAGTATGAATATACTTCTGGGCTAATTGTATACATACCACAGTGGAGGAAAATAATAAATGACAAAGACTTTCAAGTTATTGTTATAGACTGAATTGTGTTCTCCTAAATTTCATATCTTGAAGTCTTAACCTCCTTGGGATGGAATTTGAAGATGCGATCTTTAGAGTGGTAATAGGTAATGAGGTAAAATCAAGTCACAGGGGCCGTAATCTAACAGAACTTGTGTCCTTACAAGAACAGGAAGAGATATCTCAGAGTTGTTTTCTTTTCTCCCTGTATGCACTAAGGAAAGGTCATGTGGGGACATAGCAAGAAGGCCTGCAAGTCAGGAACAGAGTTCTCACCAGAAACCAACTCTATATGTACCTCGATCTTGGATTTTTAGTCTTCAGAACCTTGAGAAAGTAAATTTCTGCTGTTTAAGCCACTTGATCTGTGGTAGCTCATGTCTTTGTGTTCATGAAAGCTATGGCAGTATAACTCATAAAATAATCTCAGATGAAAACATTTAATGTGTATCATCTAATGTCACATAAAACCTTTGGACAGAGTTTTCCAAACTGGCAGTCTCACCTACATAAAATACCTAGTCATCTCTTAATGAAGACAGGAGATGAGGATTTAGAACATTTTAGGATAATAATTACTCTTTAAAGGTGGAGAAACTACAGCAAAGATGAGACTTATGTTTTGCTTTCGAAAGAAAAGAAGTGAAGAAGAGGAGGGAGAGAGGTAGAGGCAGAAGTTGAGGAGGGGGAGAAAGGGAGAAGTGGGAAGAAGAAGGGGACCCCTGCTCACCACTAGCCCATCTGCTCTGTCCCTCACACGCCTCATCCTTGTTTCCAGTCTTCATCACCTTTGCTTTAAGCTCTGTCTTTATAGTCATTCCCTCGCTTACATCACCCACCAATTAATCCCTTCTTTCCTTTATTATATTCACTGACAAAAAATCATGTTATTGTGTCCTAGAGTCACTCAACTCTAGGACACTAGAGTTTTAAAGGCACTTCCTTCTTACTTTGTGGGTGGTGATCTCATTTTTCCCTCTGGGTACTGATTAATCTGATCTTCAGTGATATGGATAAGAAAGTAACACCATCCCATGGGAAGCAAGGTGACACCTATCTGGAAAGTCTACCACAGCCATGACTACATCAGAGGTGAGACAGGAAGGATGAGATGAAGCAACAGAGTTGTCTGGCCTAGTTCACTCTTGCATTATCAAGATCCTCATGATCTAAGTTAATTCTATTGATTAGACTTCAGATACTGGCCAGCTGCAGTCTCTTAAAAGTACTAAATATCAACGGTTCAAACATGTAAATGACACTCTCCTTTCGTGCAACTGATAATATTCATTATTTACCTCCTCCACCAGTCATTCTAGATTTCCTTCATCTTTAATCAGCATATCAGCATTTCCATTGGTCTAGGATGCTTTTCAGAGAAGGCGATGGCACTCCAGTACTCTTGCCTGGAAAATCCCATGGATGGAGGAGCCTGGTGGGCTGCCGTCCATGGGGTCGCGAAGAGTTGGACACGACTGAGCGACTTCACTTTCCCTTTTCACTTTCATGCATTGGAAAAGGAAATGGCAACCCACTCCAGTGTTCTTGCCTGGAGAATCCCAGGGACAGGGGAGCCTGGTGGGCTGCCGTCTATGGGGTCACACAGAGTCAGACACGACTGATGCGACTTAGCAGCAGCAGCAGCAGGATGCTTTTCTGATGTGGCCACAGAGACCTTCCCAGAGAGTCTGAGCCCTTGGCCGGCTTGGGTAACTGCAGTTGTTTATTCCAATTACCACCAGTGAAAACCTATTATTTAGGAAACTCTGATAGTCTACTGGTTAAGACCTCACCTTCAAATGTATAGGGAGGAGAGTGGCAGTTTTGATCCCTGGTCTGGGAGCTAAGCCCTTACATGCCTCATGATCAAAAAACCAAAACGTGAAACAGAAGCAATATTGCAACAAATTCAATAAAGATTTTAAAAATGGTTTGCATAAAAAAAACCTGAAAAAAAAAAAAAAACCTATTTAAAAACGAACAATATTTAACAAGCCTTTGATAATAATCCTGGTCAACTACTCTTGCCAGTGGGTGTTTTCTATCTTTGTCTACTAGTTAATCAGCTTGAGGAGCTCAAAATAATTTGGTGGGAGTTACAGCTGAAGCTCAGTGGAAAAGTAATGGAGATTCCTGGTGGAAATATCCTCCTAATGGGAAAAAAAGATCGCTTAACCAGCAGATTCTAAGGACGGAGTCACTGATTACAAACCATGGCAGAGACACGTAGGGCAAGAGTGGTTAGTTCCGCTTGCATTCCAGTTTCTAGATGCATGTCTCTAGCTCCAGAGGACACAGCGGCACTCACTGCTGTTGCCCCAGTGCCTGTTCACACCTCAGATGACAGGGCCATCCATCCTCACTGCGTTGTCCCCAGGTGGGCGCATTAACTGAATAGTTTGTGCTATTGTTCTGAGACCAGACGCCTTCAGGTGAGGTCGTGTATGGTACAAACTGGTCCCTTTGAGTAGGCACCTGGTTGGCTGGTAGTTTTCTTAGGGTGAGGGATTCATGAGACCACCCTAAGATTCCATTATTTGCTAGAAAGATCCACAGGATTCAGAAAGAGCTGTTACAGTTACAGTTTATGACACTGGAAGATTGTGAATTAAAATCAGCAAAGGGAAAAGGAGAAACCAGGTGTGAGCAACCAGGTGTCCCTTCCCTGCAGAGCTGCATAGGGTGTGATGAATTCTCCCAGTAATAATGTGTAACCACGCAGGCACAATGTCATTAACCAAGGATTCTCATCTAAGCTCAGGTGCTCAGGGCTTTCATAGTCAATCGTCCCAACACTGCTGTTGGCAGCAATGACTGATCAGCTTATTCAGAGCTCACTCTGCGGGGCAAAAACAGACATTCACCATAAATCCCACTGTTAGGGTAAACTTCTCTGGTCTTACTCTTCTCTCCTGTGAGTCAGACAAGGGTCAGTGCCAAGGACAAGCTTTTCTTTTGAACATGTGGGGTTTGTGCAACCCATGTCCGCTGAGTTCATTCTTGCATACTCTCTTTAGGTACAAAATGGGCCTCTTGGTCTAAAATGAGATTATGTAAGTGATACCATCATTCTGTGATTCTGATTTTGGTAAGACAGGCATTTTGTAAGCTGTCTGAGGGTGACGCTAGCAGTGGAGCAGAGGTGCTCAACGACAGGAATCACGCGATGCACCCTTGAAACAAGATACGTCAGGATGAATGAAGTCCCCTGCCCTCCCCAGAACTGCTCACCCCTGCCACAACTGAACGCAGAAACAGAGCAAGAGGGTCCGAGTCAGAGAGGGGATAGGGAGGGTGGACAAGAGCCCATACAACAGCCTCCAGGTTTCTTCCCCTTTCCTCTGGTGTGGGGACCAGACACTGGGTCTGACACGGTGAGGAGAGACCAAGCATAAGACTCCACACTCATCCTGCTCGTCCTCCCACAGTCCAGGAGAGCTTGCCTAAGTCTCCAGCCACGGGACCCTCGTGGGGTTGCTCAAGCGGGAGGCAGGCAGGAGTTGTACAGTTCAGCACATGGATCAGAACCAGAAGTGAATTTGCCAGCCCTAGTTTTAACCAGGTGAGAAGTTAATACGAACTATAGTGTTATTGCTGCCTTGACTTGATAACGAACACACAGTTGTTTCAAAGGATACATGTCATAAGCAGGAGTGGAATATTTCTGTTCTAAAATAACTGACAGAATAAACAGGGAATCTTGGAGTCAGGAGGGATAGTTGCAACCAATTGCCAATCTTGCGGGATACTCTGGATGCAAAAAGTAGAATAAGGATACAAAATCACAGATAACAGCAATGATTGGTCTCCAGAGGAAGCCAGCTACAAGCAACATGCCGTGTTTTCCTTCCCCATGGAAGATGGGTTTCCTTTCAGGGCCTAAAAGTTGGAGTTTGCAAATCTTTGTTCAGTGACCTCATAGGAAACCCAGTGTATCCTGGCCATGAAACACTCTGTTAAACTACCCAGATGTTGCCATGGAAAAGAGGTCCCGAATTATAAAATGTTTATGTCTGCACCACATTTTATTTGCACTTTTATGGTACAATGAGCATAAGTTCTCAGGAGAGTTCCTTCCTAAGGTTGCTATTCGGAAGTTATTTTCACTTACACACGTGCACATACAGCTACCTGGTATGAAGTAACTTACATTGTTCACATAGTGTTAAGTTCTGAAGAGTGTTTAGGTATTTGCTACAATTCTGCATGTAATTTACATTGTGTGCTAAGCTGCTATTCCATTTTTAAGTTTATAGTATCTAAAACAAATGAATCTTCTTATTCTATGTTAAATTGCACTTTTATTCACTTTGGAGTGGTGCATATCTCTACATGGTCTTCCCTGGTGGCTTGGACAGTATAGAATCTGCCTGCACTCCAGAAGACCCGATTCAATCCCTGCATCAGGAAGATCCACTAGAGAAGGAAATGGCAACCCACTCCAGTGTTCTTGCCCGGCAAATTCCATGGACAGAAATGCCTGATGCCTGGCAGGGGATAAAGAGCTGGACATGAATGAGTGACTAACATACACACACACACACACACACACACACACACACCTAAATATCAGCCTAGTGTGTCAATTGTTTCATATCTGCCATGGCCCTGGTTTATCATGTACCAGATTGTGGCTCAGTTCAGTTCAGTTCAGTTCAGTCGCTTAGTCGTGTCCGACTCTTTGCGACCCCATGAATCGCAGCATGCCGGGCCTCCCTGTCCATCACCAACTCCCAGAGTTCACTCAGACTCACGTCCATCGAGTCAGTGATGCCATCCAGCCATCTCATCCTCTGTCGTCCCTTTCTCCTTCTCCTCCTGCCCCCAATCCCTCCCAGCATCAGAGTCTTTTCCAATGAGTCAACTCTTTGCATGAGGTGGCCAAAGTACTGGAGTTTCAGCTTTAGCATCATTCCTTCCAAAGAAATCCCAGGGCTTATCTCCTTCAGAATGGACTGGCTGGATCTCCTTGCAGTCCAAGGGACTCTCAAGAGTCTTCTCCAACACCACAGTTCAAAAGCATCAATTCTTCGGTGTTCAGCCTTCTTCACAGTCCAACTCTCACATCCATACATGACCACAGGAAAAACCATAACCTTGATTAGACGGGCTTTGTTGGCAAAGTAATGTCTCTGCTTTTGAATATGCTATCTAGGTTGGTCATAACTTTCCTTCCAAGGAGTAAGCATCTTTTAACTTCATGGCTGCAGTCACCATCTGCAGTGATTTTGGAGCCCAGAAAAATAAAGTCTGACACTGTTTCCACTGTTTCCCTATCTATTTCCCATGAACTGATGGGACCAGATGCCATGATCTTCATTTTCTGAATGTTGAACTTTAAGCCAACTTTTTCATTCTCCACTTTTACTTTCATCAAGAGGCTTTTTAGTTCCTCTTCACTTTCTGCCATGAGGGTGATGTCATCTGCATATCTGAGGTTACTGATATTTCTCCTGGCAATCTTGATTCCAGCTTGTACTTCTTCCAGCTAACAGAAGCAAAAGATATTAAGAAGAGGTGGCAAGAATACACAGAAGAACTGTATAAAAAGATCTTCATGACCCAGATAATTATGATGATGTGATCACTGACCTGGAGCCAGACATCCTGGAATGTGAAGTCAAGTGGGCCTTAGAAAGCATCACTAGTGGAGGTGATGGAATTCCAGTTGAGCTATTTCAAATCCTGAAAGATGATGCTGTGAAAGTACTCCACTCAATGTGCCAGCAGATTTGGAAAACTCAGCAGTGGCCACAGGACTGGAAAAGGTCAGTTTTCATTCCAATCCCAAAGAAAGGCAATGCCAAAGAATACTCAAACTACCACACAATTGCACTCATCTCACATGCTAGTAAAGTAATGCTCAAAATCCTCCAAGCCAGGCTTCAGCAATACGTGAACCGTGAACTTCCAGATGTTCAAGCTGGTTTTAGAAAAGGCAGAGGAACCAGAGATCAAATTGCCAACATCTGCTGAATCATGGAAAAAGCAAGAGAGTTCCAGAAAAGCATCTATTTCTTCTTTATTGACTATGCCAAAACCTTTGACTGTGTGGATTACAAGAAACTGTGGAAAATTCTGAAAGAGATGGGAATACCAGAGCACCTGACCTGCCTCTTGAGAAATCTGTATGCAGGTCAGGAAGCAACAGTTAGAACTGGACGTGGAACAACAGACTGGTTCCAAACAGGAAAAGGAGTACGTCAAGGCTGTATATTGTCAAGATTGTGGCTACAGGTGCATAATTTACCACCTGCCTCCTTGCTGGGGCCCCTGCTCTAATAGCTGTGTAACATGGTTTCTAATCACATATAGACTAAATCTTGAAGCTATTGTACCCTCAAACTAGCCCACCTTTAAGCAGAATGTTCTCTTAACTACCCTGTCATAATGCTCACAACCCACTCCCAGAGCAAGAGTTCTTTGTACAACTTAGAACATCTCTTCACATCAACTCCAGGCTTTATCTTTTAAAACGTAACCCAAACATCAGGTCGATAACATCCCCTTCCTTTATTCTTCAGATAAGTTTTTGGTCCCTTCATGTGCTGTTCCTTTGCTTATTTTGATATCTGGTAAAACAACTGTCTGATACCAGGATTACTTACCCTGGGGTTCTCTACAAGGTCACAGATTCCTAGAGTAGAAGGCCACACCTCAGTCTTCATTTAGAATCTTCACAACTTACTAGCATGTCTGACTCCATCACTTTATGAAAAATTACTCATCATGGGCTTTGGGTCACATCATGATTAAGGGGACAACAGAGGAAAAGGCTTATGATTTTTGAGCAATTCTATGAAATTTTCAGAAAGGAAGATCAGTGTTATGCTCTAGTGAATTTGCATGTTTGCAGTGCATATTCTCAGAACAATTTTAAACCCAGAATCTCCCTGCCTCATCTCAATAGGGGTTATTATCACAGATTTCAGGAAGAAGACACCGAGACATGAAGAGGAAAATGTTAAATAATATGACCTTTGAGATTCAGTTATAAGTTAGTTTTGCTCATGTCAGCATTTGGATCCTTAATGTAGTCAAAATAAGTTTGGGAAAATTACCATAAGCTGTTATTTTATATTGTGTAAGCAATTTTCTAGAGTATTGTATTATGTTATTAGCTCATATTGTATTCATCCTTGTTACTCTATAAACATATGGTTATTAGATTTAGAATATTATTAGCATAAATGCAATCTCAAGTAACATGAAAATTAACGTGAGAAACTCAGAATCAGCCAAGAAACACTGCTTGCATGGGCTCAGTGAAATCTCACCTATTAGCATTAAGGAACAAGCAAGTGATTGGTGTTTTAGAATTAATAGGGCAGCCACACTGTTTATGTATTCAATGATAAGAAGCAAGTCATACTTTGACAGCCATTAAAAATGTCCTCTACTTCTGCTTCTTCAAAGTTCTTAAGCTAAATGTGTTATATTTGGGGCAGCCGTTATTATTATTATGTTTTACTATTCTGACCCTCTTATGAAGTGAAGTGAAGTGAAGTCGCTCAGTCATGTCCGACTCTTTGCAACCCTGTGGACTGTAGCCCACCAGGCTCTTCCGTCCGTGGGATTCTCTAGGCAAGAATACTGGAGTGGGTTGCCATTTCCTTCTCCAGGGGATCTTCCTGACCCAGGGATCGAACCCAGGTCTCCCGCATTACAGGCAGACGCTTTAACCTCTGAGCCACGAGGGACCCTCTTATAGGTCCTTGCAAAGAGTGATTGCTCAAAAGTAAGAATTTAGAGAGGATATTTTATCTTCTATACTACAACTAAAAAATCATCCTGGTACCCACTGACCCTTTTCAACATTTTGCAGACTTTTCAGAAATAACATTTTATTACATTGCCCTGCACTAGAAGCCCAGTTCTTTCCTTTCACTATGAAAACAATTTGCAAGAATCCTAAGTGGGTAAACCATGAAACTGGAAGCAGACTGGCATACGTATTGATCCAGTGAAGGAACTGGATTATTTTTGAGAAAATAAATATTATGACCATCTTGATATCATTTTTATTCAACAAGAGAGAATACATGCAGAGACGTCTGAAGGTAGGTAAGGAAGTCTTAAAAATTACTGAAAAGTCATGCTTGGCTGAGTTAGTCTCTGAGGTACTCACAGCAAGAACCTGGATGCCAAAAAGTAGCATGAAGAGTAAGGGAAATGAACAACTTTTCAGAATGCTTTTAGAAAAATGGCATTTAAGAGAAACTTGACCTTCTGGAAGCATAGGCACCAATAATGAACAATATTAGAGTTAGGTACTTTTAAATTTGAAGTGTTTTAAACCAACTTTTCAAAAAGAAGTGATTTTTTGGACACATGCCATTGAATCTTTATTCACATAGAGACAAAAAGCCTTGAAGCCACTGAAAAAGACACACTCCTTAGATTCTGAACTTTTAAATATATGTATGGAGCCCTGCTGTTCTCTTAAAACATCAAATAACCAAAGAAGGTATCATACCATGTACAAAATTTTCCATAACTAAAAAAGAAAAAAAAAATTCTCTTAAGTCCTTGAGCTTCTTTTACAAAGTTTTTGTTTTTCTAAAATGATGGAATTTTTAAAATAAGTTGAAGATGTTTAAACTGGAATGTTAAAAGTGATAATGCTAATAGATATTATTTATTCAGTGCTTTCTATGTAGTAGAAACTATGTTTGGGGCTTAAGATCATGACTAAATTTGCATTTTAGCTGCCATGATCAGCCTCAGATGAAAGATACCACGGCAGGGGTGGTGATGGTGGAAAAAGAGATGATGTTGGGGACCAAGGGATGTCTGAATGTCATCGTTCCTCTTCACTGTCCTAAATCCCCTGCCACTAACTCTGGAGCCCTGGGGATGAGGTTTTACTCTCAGTCTCATCAATTGTGAGTCAGAGATTGAATTAACAAAATATTTTTATTACCAAAACATTTTAAGTGATGGTATTCAGTTTTAATGATTTTTTTTCCTTTTAAAAAAGCTTTATTTTGCAAATGGCAGTAGTGGTCTTATGAGGTTTTAGCCTTTGTCTGTGAACATCCCTTCTAATTTATATTTGCTCTCATTCTCCTTTTGTATTATTTGTTTCATCCAGCTGTATTATTACATTCTTTCTGCTGTAAGGCAAAAGAATCATTTTCGGAAGGAAATGATATAGACAAATATACATAACCATGTGTACATACGCTATAAATAAAACTGTAAACTTTACAGCAGGGAAATGAAAGCTGTTGCTATTTTATTTTATTTTTCTTTTGATAGCGGTTGTTGTTACATAAATGATCCAGAGATGGGCTCTGAAGATTGGCCCTATGCTGTGTACTTTTTCACAGCAGGCGGCTGCCTATTAGCTCAAAAGCCTGCTGGCACCAAAGTCAAATTTTTACACATCCAATTGTTTTAAATATAGTCAAAAATAATGAGATTTTCAGGCTTTTAGAGCCCACTTGCTTCTCATACCCCAGGGCACTGCACTCAACATCTACCAGTGTAGATGAAATAAACCCCCAAAACCCCAAGGCCCCCCTCCCCCGTGCTGACCTATGACCCAGAGACTCCTGCTGAGCTGCTTGCAGAGAAAGAGAGAGAGAGATTGCCTGGACATGGAAGCACCTCTAGGATCCCCAGCCCCCGCCTCCGAGAATTCCCTTCCCTCCTCCCATTCTAATTATCACCCTACCAGGGCCTCTTGATGCTAGAGACCTTCTCAGGGTACACGCTCATCAAAGCATGCCCCCAATAACCTTGCTGTGTGCTACTGCCCCCTCGTGGTCATGTACGTTTTTCCCTTTGTTCAGACCCTGCCTCCCTCACACCAGGATGGGGGGAAAAAATAAGTTGGGACCAAATACACACGTTTTGCATCCTAATGGGACTCGAATGCAAACGTCGGAAGTCAAGAAACACCTGGGGTAACAGGCAAATTTGGCCTTGGAGTACGGAATGAAGCAGGGCAAAGGCTAATAGAGTTTTGCCAAGAGAACGCATTGGTCATAGCAAATACCCTCTTCCAAAAATACAAGAGAAGACTCTACACGTGGACATCACCAGATGGTCAACACCGAAATCAGATTGATTATATTCTTTTCAGCCAAAGATGGAGAAGCTCTATACGGTCATGAAAAACTAGACTGTGGCTCAGATCATGAACTCCTTATTCCCAAATTCAGACTTAAATTGAAGAAACTAGGGAAAACCACTAGACCATTCAGGTATGACCTAAATCAAATCCCTTATGATTATACAGTGGAAGTCAGAAATAGATTTAAGGGACTAGATCTGATAGACAGCATGCCTGATGAACTATGGATGGAGGTTTGTGATATTGCACAGGAGACAGGGATCAAGACCATCCCCTGGAAAAGAAATGCAAAAAAGCAAAATGGCTATCTGAGGAGGCCTTACAAATAGCTGTGAAAAGAAGAGAAGTGAAAAGCAAAGGAGAAAAGGAAAGATATAAGCATCTGAATGCAGTGTTCCAAAGAATAGCAAGGAGAGATAAGAAAGCATTCCTCAGCAATCAATGCAAAGAAATAGAGGAAAACAACAGAATGGGAAAGACTAGGGATCTCTTCAAGAAAATTAGAGATACCAAGGGAACATTTCATGCAAAGATGGGCTCGATAAAGGACAGAAATAGTATGGACCTAACAGAAGCAGAAGATATTAAGAAGAGATGGCAAGAGTACACAGAAGAACTGTACAAAAAAGATCTTCATGACCCAAATAATCACGATGGTGTGATCATTCACCTAGAGCCAGACATCCTGGAATATGAAGTCAAGTGGGCCTTAGAAAGCATCACTACCAACAAAGCTAGTGGAGGTGATGGAATTACAGTTGAGCTTTTTCAAATCCTGAAAGATGATGCTGTGAAAGTGCTGCACTCAATATGCCAGCACATTTGGAAAACTCAGCAGTGGCCACAGGACTGGAAAAGGTCAGTTTTCACACCAATCCCAAAGAAAGGAAATGCCAAAGAATGCTCCAACTACCGCACAATTGCACTCATCTCACACACTAGTAAAGTAATGCTCAAAATTCTCCAAGCCAGGCTTCAGCAATATGTGAACCGTGGACTTCCTGATGTCCAAGCTGGTTTTAGAAAGGGCAGAGGAACCGGAGATCAAATTGCCAACATCTGCTGGATCATGGAAAAAGCAAGAGAGTTCCAGAAAAACATCTGTTTCTGCTTTATTGAATATGCCAAAGCCTTTGACTGTGTGGATCACAATAAACTGTGGAAAATTCTGAAAGAGATGGGAATACCAGACCACCTGACCTGCCTCTTGAGAAACCTATATGCAGGTCAGGAAGCAACAGTTAGAACGGGACATGGAACCACAGACTGGTTCCAGATAGGAAAAGAGGTACATCAAGGCTGTATATTGTCACCCTGCTTATTTAACTTCTATGCAGAGTACATCATGAGAAACGCTGGGCTGGAAGAAGCACAAGCTGGAATCAAGATTGCCAGGAGAAATATCAATAACCTCAAATATGCAGATGACACCACCATTATGGCAGAAAGTGAAGAGGAACTAAAAAGCCTCTTGATGAAAGTGAAAGTGGAGAGTGAAAAAGTTGGCTTAAAGCTCAGCATTCAAAAAATGAAGATCATGGCATCTGTTCTCATCACTTCATGGGAAATAGATGGGGAAACAGTGGAAACGGTGTCAGACTTTATTTTGGGGGGCTCCAAAATCACTGCAGATGGTGATTGCAGCCATGAAGTTAAAAGATGCTTATCCTTGGAAGGAAAGTTATGACCAACCAAGATAGCATATTCAAAAGCAGAGACATTACTTTGCCAACAAAGGTCCGTCTAGTCAAGGCTATGGTTTTTTCCACTGATCATGTATGGATGTGAGAGTTGGACTGTGAATAAGGCTGAGCACCGAAGAATTGATGCCTTTGAACTGTGGTGTTGGAGAAGACTCTTGAGAGTCCCATGGACTGCAAGGAGATTCAACCAGTCCATCCTAAAGGAGATCAGTCCTGGGTGTCCATTGGAAGGACTGATGCTAAAGCTGAAAGTGAAAAGAAAGTGAAGTCGCTCAGTCATGCCTGACTCTTTGCGACCCCATGGACAATAGCCTGCACCTAGCTCCTCCATCCATGGGATTTTCCAGGCAAGAGTACTGGAGTGGGTTGCCATTTCCTTCTCAAGGGAATCTTCCCAACCCAGGGATCGAACCCAGATCTCCCGCATTGTAGACAGATGCTTTACCAGCTGAGCCACCAGAGAAGTCCCCAAAAGCTGAAACTCCAATACTTTGGCCACCTCATGCGAAGAGCTGACTCATTGGTAAAGACCCTGATGCTGGAGGGATTGGGGGCAGGAGGAGAAGGGGACGACAGAGGATGAGATGGTTGGATGGCATCACCAACTTGATGGACATGAGTTTGAGTGAACTCCGGGAGTTGGTGATGGACAGGGAGGCCTGGCGTGCTGTGATTCATGGGATTGCAAAGAGTTGGACACGAATGAGTGACTGAACTGAACTGAACTGGGCATTAATCCTGAGTAAAGGTGTTATTATCTCCTTATAAATAAAACAATAAAAATAGCAAACCAAGACTTTCCCATCTAGGAAGAAATGTAACTTGACCAGTGATGAAAAACAAACTCAACCATCAAATCCTAATCTTCTTCTGATTGTAAATCACCAGCCCATCAGCTTTTAGCTCTTTACTTCTATTTTCAAATCATTCTGCGGTTCTGTTATGCCATCCTGACATGCATCAGAAATTTAATTTTTTCCAAGCCTCAGTTTCTTTATTTGCAAAACAAATTCAAAGACATCTGTTCTTAACTTTCAAAACCATGTGAAAAGAAGCATAAGCAATTACTATATCATCTATGAGGAGTTCACACATTTGAAGAAAAGCATGTTTCTTCTAATTTTGAAATGACACTTGGACAGTGGGTCCATACATTATAGATATCATGGCACAGATATCAAATAATTCAAATTGTGATGTGAACCATTAACAGAGAACTTATTTGTGCTAAAGCAATATTTGCTGCATTAAAGAGTAAGTACTCATTACACTGAATCCAGTACCAACATACTGATTGAATAGGTCTCTGAAGACAAAGATGAACCAATTACTCCCTAGCAGTCCAAAACAAGGTAGTTTTCCAAAGACAATTTAAATCTGAATAAAGATTTTTTTTTGCATTAGCATTGCAAGAACTCAAACAATTCCCTTGTTTAGAAATTATTTTCACTTTAGCAATATGCTATTATCTAGCAACAGAGGTTAAGAAAGATAGTAGAATTTTCTTTTAATTTTAAAGAAATTTCTTATTTTTAAAATAAGAAAAACTAATAAAAATAATATTAATATTTGTAAAGCTAGTGTTACAAATAGAGATAGTTTCAGTAATTTTTAACTGCTCACTTGATTGCCCATGGTGGGCAGAAGTGAGAGGAAGAAGATAAAACTAGTTTCCTAGCTGCTGCAGCAATTATAAGTCCTTCTTCTGCCAGAAACATGATTAGGTAATTTATGAAATGAAAAAGGAAGTCATAGTTTATTTAAACAGCAAATTGTAGAAGAATTTCTTTGGGAAATTGAATGGATCAAAAGAAATATTCAACATCATTTCCTATTGGGAGGTAACATTTGCATGAAAACTTTGAGAGGTGTGTGTGTGTGTGTGTGTGTGTGTGTGTGTACTTATACCTGTATATATTAAATGTATCTTTTAATTGGCGTATAATTGCTTTACAATATTGTGTTAGTTTTTGTTGTACAACAACATAAATAAGCCATGAAAGTGAAAGCATTTGTTGCTTAGTTGTGTCTGACTCCTTGCAACCATAGCCCACCAGAATCCTCTGTCCATAGAATTCTCCAGGCAAAAATATGGAGTGGGTTGCCATTCCCTTCTCCAGGGAATCTTCCTGACCAAAGGCTCAAACCCAGGTCTCGTGTATTGCTGGCAGATTCTTTTCTAGCTTGATCCCTGGGTCAGGAAATCCCTTGGAGAAGGAATAGGTTACCCACTCTAGTATTCTTCATCTTCCCTGGTGGTTCAGACGGTTTAGAATCTGCCTATTGTGTGGGAGACCTGGGTTTGATCCCTGGGTTGGGAAGATGCCCTGGAGGAGGACATGGCAACCCACTCCAGTATTCTTGCCTGGAGAATCCCATGGACAGAGGAGCCTGGCGGGCACGTCCCTGGGGTTGGAAATAGTCGGGCATGACTGAGTGAGTAAGCACAGCATGACATATGTGTATATATCTCCTCTCCCTCTTGAGCCTCCATCCCAGCACCCTCAGCCCACCCCTCTAGGTCATTACAGAGCACTGAGCGGGTCCCTCCGTTCTACAGAGCAGCTCCCCACGCGCTAGCTAGTTTACGCATGCAGTGCATGTGCCAGTGCGTCTCAGCTTGGCCCTCTCTCCCCTCACTGTGTCCACAAGTCTGCTCTCCATGTCTACTTCTGTATTGTTGCTTTACAAAGAGGCTCATCAGTGTCATTTTTCTAGATCCCATATACATGTGTTAATATGTGATGTTTGTTTTTCCCTTTCTGGCTTACTTCACTTTTTGAATTACGGTTTTATCAGGGTATATGCCCCATAGTGGGATTACTGAGTCATATGGTAGTTTTATTCCTAGTTTCTTAAAGGACCTCCATATTATTTCTCATAGTGTCTGTATCAATTTATATTCCCACAAACAGTGCAAGAGTGTTCCCTTTTCTCCACATTCTTTCCAGTATTTATTGTTTGTAGATTTTTTTGATGATAGCCATTCTGACCAGTGTGAGGTAATACCTCATTGTAATTTTGATTTGCATTTCTCTCATAATGAGGGATGTTTTCATGTGTTTTTTGGCTATCTGTATGTCTTCTTTGGAGAAATGTCATTTTTAAAAAAAATTTTGAGCTGCATGAGCTGCTTGGAAATTAATATTTTGATAATTAATATATAATTATATATTATTATATTAACCTAATATAATTGTATATAGTTATATTATATGATATAATTATATATATAATTTATATATATAAATAAAATATACTTATATATTTTGGAAATTAATTCTTGTCAGTTGCTTCACTTACAAATATTTTTTCCCGTTCTGAGGGTTATCTTTTCATCTTGTTTATGGTTTCCTTTGCTGTGAAAATGAAGTCGCTCAGTTGTGTCCAACTCTTTATGACCCCATGGACTGTAGCTACCAGGCTCCTCTGCCCATGGGATTTTCCAGGCAAGAGTACTGGAGTGGGTTGCCATTTCCTTCTCCAGGGGATCTTTCCAACCCAGTGGTCAAACCTGGGTCTCCTGCATTGCAAGCAGATGCTTTACCATCTGAGCCAACAGGGAAGTCTCATAGAAAATAAATTATATATTATATTTATATATATAAATAAAATATTCTTATATATTTTGGAAATTAATCCTTATCAGTTGCTTCACTTACAAATATTTTTTCCCGATCTGAGGGTTATTTTTCATCTTGTTTACGGTTTCCTTTGCTGTTGAGTTAGGTTCTATTTGTTTATTTTTTTTTTAATTTCCACTACTCTAGAAGTTGGGTCATAGAGGATCTTGCTTTGATTTATGTCAGAGTGTTCTGCATATTTTCCTCTCAGAGTTTTATAGTGTCTGGCCCTACATTAGGTCTTTAATCCATTTTGAGTTTATTTTTGTGTATGGTGTTAGGAAGTGTTCTAATTTCATTCTTTTGCATGTAACTGTCCAGTTTTCCCAGCACCACTTATTGAAGAGGTTGTGTTTTCTCTATTTTATAGCCTGGCCTCCTTTGTCATAGATCAGGTAACCACAGGTGCATGGGTTTATCTCTGGGCTTTCTATCCTATTCCATTGGTCCATATTTCTGCTTTTGTGCCAGTACCATACTGTTTTGATCACTGTAGCTTTGTAGTATAGTCTGAAGTCAGGGAACTTGATTTCTTCATGTCAACTTCATTTCATTTATTTCATTCCTTCAGTTTCCTTTCTTTCTCAAAATTGCTTTGAGTATTTGGGGCCTTTTGTGTTTCCATCCAAATTATAATTTTTTTTTTTTTTTTTGCTCTAGTTCTGTGAAAAATGCCATTGATACATTGATAGGAATTGCATTGAGTCTGTGGATTGGTTTGGGTGTTACAATCATTTTCACAATATTGATTCTTCCAATCCAAGAACATAGAATATTTCCCTTTGTATCACTTTTTATTTCCTTCATCAGTGTTTTATAGTCTTCTGCATACTGGTTTTAAGAAAAAGTAAACTGTCAGTGCTTGCAGATAACATGAAAGTATGCAGAGAAAATCCTAAAGATGCCACTAGAAAACTACTAGAGTTAATCAATGAATTTAATAAAGTCACAGGATACAAAATTAATACACAGAAATTCCTTTCATTCCTATACACTAACAACCAAAAATCAGAAAAAAAAAATTAAGGAAATAACCCCATTCGTCATTGCAACAAAAAGGGTAAAAGAAGACAAAAGACCTGTATACCTATATTTTAAGAAAGAATTTCAAAGCAATAATAAATCATTAATTTGACCCCTAATGGAGACTTTGCACAGAACAAGTTTCCTGAACTTAATGACCTGCTTTCATTTAGCCTTGAAATTAAATCCCAAGCATCCTCCTGTAAAGCTACTGGCTTTATAGTTTCTTTAGAATTATCTGACATAGACTTTGTGAAATTAGAGTCAAAATTTTCCTTTAGAATTAACAAATTTAGAATTTTGTTCCAAATAAAGGTCTTGTAAAATAGTTTTATAAACTATTATTAATGAATGCCAATCATATTCCTCCTACTTCTCATCAGTCTCCCTTGCAGAAAGCTTTTTCACAGAACGTCTCATGGGTGTTGATGCTTTCCCAGTGTTCAAACTCACTTTTCTACCCAATTTGCATATGCTCCTGGATAACTCCATACACTCTACCACAGCCATCTACATGCTAATGATTTCCAAGTTACCTGCAGCCACTGTTGTCTCCTTAATGACAGCAACTATCCATCTGTCATCTCTTTACATTTTGATGTTAGAGTTTGGCTCCATCAGACAGAGGCTGGGGGAAAGACAGAGGGAGAGATTTTATCCCTGTGCAAATTTCAAAGGTTATCTGTTTCTACTTTTGCCTACACCTTGAATTCCACCTGTGTTGGTTTACTTATAATTACTTAATAGTTTATGTTCTTTTTCAATACAGTACATGGTGTTTTCCTAGAAGACATTTTCCCACTTAAATAATTTATATTCATTCTTAGTACAAACGTAACCTTCTCTTGTAATATTGCTTAGAAACCTATCCATTGCACACTCAAATGCACTGGGCATATCTCTTTTATAACCTTTACACTCTATATGCAATTGCATAGGTAATTTTATATTATTACTACCAGTTGTTTGGCTATTTGATATGAAGGACTACATTGTTATTCATATTAGCATTCCAATGACTATACTACAATAATTTTTGCATAAGATTAACTTAATATTTCTTGAACAAAGAAATTAATAGACCATAGAATGAACAAGTTAGTGAATGAAGATGTCTGTCAAAAACATATTCCTTCTTGGGAAAATAGCTTCTGTTTCTAAAGAAATGTAGGTGAGTCCTTAAAAAATAATTATCTGCAAAGGATGCTTAAAATTTGTAGAACAGATTTTTAATCTCATCTAAAAATAAAAGATGCTTGTCTATTAGAAACCATGTCTCTGGTTAGGTATTAGATGAAGATGTTGTAATTTCTGGCCAGCACAATGAGAGCCTGTACCAAGCAAGGATCTCATCTATTGAAACTCACCAAGTTTCAGTATGGTGGTCAAAGTGACTAACTGCCTTGGTGGTAGTTAGTTGGTCAGGGTACCATTTAAGGTCCAGCTAATATGTATAACAAATAGTTCTTCCTGATGAATTAAGGAAGATTCCAAAGAGTAGGTGACACTTGAGGTAGTCCTTGAAAAAAATTTTGCAATAAACAAGATAACAGAAGAGTTTAGAAAACAGACTCTCGAGGAGAGGAAATGGAATTATTGGTGTAAGATTTGAAGAGTTAAGAAGTGGTGAGCAGTTCAGTATGGCATTGCCATGGAAACACATTTATAATTACTTTTTAGGCAAGTAGAATGAAAAGAAGCCTGGAGACTGAATCCTAAATCCCAATAGGGTGCAAGGTGAGGAAGACGTTTTACTGCTACTACCATCTAGAAGTCACTGACATTTTACTTCGTACCAGAGATAAAGCTAAAACCATGAAGCTTATTATATCATTTAATTTCCTCTTGAATCATATAAGACATATAAGTTTATTTTTAGATTGTTTTACAAATGAAGAAAGTGAGGTTTGGTCAGAATTAGTGCCTTGCTATAAGTCACCCTCCTGGTACACTGTAGAGCTGGAATTTGAAGACAGTATTCTTAATTCTACAGCCACATTTCCAATTTTGGCTTCTATTCAGTTTAGCCATGGGAATATTTCCAGATGGTAAGGATTTGCCTGTCATTGGCTGGAGCTATGCTTTGCCTCAGCTCAACTGATTACACATTGATTCCTCCTGAATAGCTTTACTGCTCAGTTGGACACAGCTTATGCTCACATCCACCAGGTCCTGTATGATGCACACCAAAACTCACACAAGCACAGTGGCCCTTCACTCCCTCACCTGAAGGATTTCCACTCTTCTCCCTGTAAATTCAGGTCTCTGACCTCTGATATCTTCCTTGGACCCCACTCACTCAAGAGGCATTCTCTGACCACTTTGGGTTTTTTGTTTGTTTCTTTGTTTATTATTGAGTATATAGCAGGAACAGTGGTAACTAGGCTTAATGACTATTGGATTTTTAAACCAAAATTACTTGCTAGGGATATGCCTTATCAAAATTAACATATATTTAGGTTTGAATGGAAGTGCATTCAGTTGTGTGGAGTGGCCAGTGTTAGGTTGCATCTCTACAGTAGGTCCAGTGTTTATGGGAAGGTCCACTACTGAGTACAGTGTCAATAGGAATTGCTTCCTGCATCTCTCCTTGCTTCTGTCTGCCCCAGAATTTTCATCATGATTGATGTTTCTCTCATCATCCTTCCCAGTACTGGGCTTAAGCTCTTCCTCAGGAGTCACCTGAGACCCAGGAATGAATGGGATGATTCAGAGAACTCCCTGGAGCGAAGCCTGCATCTCCTCTCCCTCGTGCTCTGTGAAAGCCATGCCATACTCAAGCATGAACTGAGTCCATCTTGCAGTCCCTTTTAGAATGTTATGTAGAACCAGAGTGGTCAGCTGGGGGGGATTTTACCTCCCAACTCCCACTGTTACACCCTTTTCAATCTGAATGAGACCATCTTCAGCAGGAAACCTAGGTATAGTGTACCAGCCCAGCCACCTCCTCCTGTGAACTGACTCCCAGCCCCCTAAAGAAAGAAGTTTGCAGAGAGCAGCTGCTCACGGATGCTACACCTGTGTTTTCTGGAAGGTCCATATCTTGCCGACTCTCACTGAAACATGGGTCTGTTCTCAGCCTGAATGTGCACAGTCTGAAGAGCAAACTAACAGCTGAGGAAGCCCAGGACACTTTCCATCACACCTTCTGTTGTGGAACACTCTGTTCTCCTAATCCTAGGTCCTCAAGTCAACTCATCTCAACTATATTGACCCAAATGTTCTAAGCGCTACCATTCTAAGCCTTGTCTTAAGTCAAGAGAACTAAGAGCTCCAAGCACGCCTATGCTAGCTACAGTCTGTCTATATCAGCCAGAGCTATTTGGATTTTATTTATCTCAATGCTCTAGCTGTAGCTCCCATAGAATGGAAATTCTTTACTGTATCTTTTCTGCCTACCTAGTACCCAGATAGCACTAACCTACATTCTGTTCATGAAAAGCCTAAAACCCTCATGCACCTGTGCCCTCAAACTCACCCCTTTTTTCTCCCTGGGGAACCCTTTCCCATTTCCTCTTTTGGGGCCTAATACTTTCCTTCCCTTCAAAATACTGCTCAGGTTTCACTCTTCCAGGTAGATGTTTCTGGTGCTCCCTGTTCAACTGACTCTCAAGTTGGTCTCCTTAGTATGTACCTCTGGATTCTGATTTTATCTCACCATCAATATTTTTATAATGTCTGACTTTATTTTCCACTTAGTTCCTTGAGGGCATCAGTATGCTCCATTGTACTTTTTATTCTCCATATATATTTCAGGATCACTTGATAAGTTTTGTTTATTAATGATATTACTTCTTGAAAGTAAAGTGAAGTGAAGTGAAGTGAAGTTGCTCAGTCATGTCCGACTCTTTGCGACCCTATGGACTGTAGCCTACCAGGGTTGTCCATGGGATTTTCCAGGCAATAGTCCTGGAGTGGATTGCCATTTCCTTCTCTAGGGGATCTTCCCAACCCAGGGATCAAACCCAGGTCTCCCACATTGTAGACAGACGCTTTACCGTCTGAGCCAACAGGGAAGTCTCTTGAAAGTAAACCTGTTCATAAATATTATCTTAGTCATAGGAATAATAATTAAGTAAAAAAGCAGTAAGTAACAACCTATATCTAATGTGTTCTGCTTAGAAACTTAGGTTCCTCAATGTCTCACCAAATGTTCCTAACAATCCCTGTGAAAGAAGTATAATTAGTCCCATTTTATAAGTGATAAAACTGGGGTATTTAAATAACTTGCTTGATGTTTCATATCAAGTAAGCAGCTGAACTGGTATTTCAATCTAAACACCCATTAAATTAATAATTGGTTGAAACCAGCAGGGTCCACTTAGAATGTATATTTTGATAGTTTCCTCTGTAAATATACAATTAATTATTAAGACAAGTGTTGATGAATCAGTTGATGATTTTTTTCTTTAAGTATTTTGTACTTAGAAAAACCATACCACACTCACTCTATGTTCAGATGACAAGTTATAGCTGTGCTTTCATCAGATGAATCAATTTCATATTTGTTTCCTGAATTAGACGTGAATTCTTTTGACGGTAATTAAATTGCTTTTAATCAATTTAGGAGAGGAAAAACCATCTGTCAGGTGTGTGAACCTAATTAGCCACGGTGTTTTGAATGGACTAGTATATAATGGTAGTGATTTTATTATCAAGAGTTACAATTCAAACATACAGAATTTTATCATTACACTTTGTGTGAATCTCAACAGCTAATCAAAAGTCTATTCCTGAGAAAATTGTCAAACTTTGGCTTGAAACAGAACATTTTATGGGAGATTGTGTTTGAATGAAGGCATCTATAATGAGGCCAGAATTTGTAGAATGCCTCTTATCGAAGATGACAACCGATCATCCAAACACATCTGTATTGGGCACATATCCTGGACACAGCACATATATTTGTTAGTGCCCCTGTAGTACATGCTGTGCTGGACACTGCAGGACTCAAGGATGAGAAAGACCCCATTCCTCTACACAGTGTTTTATAGCAGAGTCCAGGGAGGTATTGTTGTGGTTTAGCAGAATTAATCTAAAACTTCCTGAACTCCTTGTATCAAGCCCTGTTCTAATAAATCCTCAGTTAATCCTCACAGCCTATTCACAGTGGGCATTTCTATTTTATTTGAAGACACTCCAGGTGGTGAGCATAAAGCCATAGTAACAAGAGAGTCAGAAAAGTTGGCTTCCAAAAGCAATCAAAACTTTGACATCATGGTGAATTTTCTTGTGTGGCACCAAATTGGATTTTACTATAGTACCCATAGTTGTAAAGGTTTACAAAAACCCTTTGAACAGAAGCATGAAAAGTAGGCATTCCCCAGTAGGAAAAAATTTTCCACTTAGAAGGGAAATAGTGTAGTTCCAGGATTTTTTTTTTTTTTTTAACAGAAAGAAGTATCTAGACAACTCGCATGTAGATGACTAAATCTGAAATTTATAAGCTGAAATTTTATAATTTAAGACAATAAGACTGAGATATTATGGAGTCAGAACTCTACTGTAAAACAGTGAAATGACTTACTTGACATATGAGAACATGTTCAAGGTAGGAGAAAAATTAAGGCAGTAAATGACAAAGAGATAATTCATCATAGGACATAGAACTCTGGCATTAATTATCCTCAATCATCTGAGTACAGCTTTGCTTGCAGGAAGAATTAACATGAATTCCTAGCATGGTCTGTAAGTCTACTTGTAATCCCTGGCTCCTTCCCCAAAGCCTTGCTGTCTCTCAGAAATAACTGAATGTCCTAAAGTTAAATAATGTTATTGCCATTTGATAGACAACACATTGTTCTTTCATTTATAAGAATTATTAAGATTCATAATGAATTATTATTAAGAATTACAGAAAAACTCACTTGAATGTCTTAAGCAATTCAACATAAAAGTTGCAAATATCCCATATTTCTTCACACCACAAAGCCAAGATCACTTTTAAGTATCATTTATCACAAAGAAACAAAATCTGTATCATATCAAGGGTTTATTCCAGCCTTTGCATTAGGCAAGATTCAACTTCATGCCTCAGCAAAATTACAAATTCCATGACATATTGGTTTATGAATAGACAAAACTTGGAATACCAAGTCTGCAAATGTCAAGGGTCTACTCTATTGCAAATGCCAACATCTGAACATAATTCCAAGCAGTCATTTTCCCTGAAATTTAGTCAATACCTGTGTCTTCCACAATGCGAGGAAGAAGCAGCCAATGAGAACTGGCAATTTATGTTGATGGCAAATGCTGCTATTGCTCTGGACTCATTTTGTGAAGTTAAGGCTTTCCTTTACAAGCCATTTATGACATTAAGACAAGACATTTATGAATGAGAAATGTAACAATTCTGAAATTTTCATCAAAGGAGAGACGTTCTGTCAACAGGCATATGGGGGGATGGAAATCTGAGGTAAAACATATAAAAAGAGTCATGGAGTGGAGTAAGAGGGATTTGGGGGGCTTGCAGAAAACGGGGTTGCAGTGACCTTTTGCTTATTTTTTATTAGGTTGAGATAACACAAACAAATCCATGCAGACCATTCTTAATTCCCCCAAGAAATTCTATTATTCCAGGTTCTTCTTTTTCTTTAAATAAATCATTCAAGAGTTCTGCTGACCACTGCCAAGGGCAGACCCTCTAGTCATCTGTTGCATTCCAAGGAGGCCTGCCCACGTGGAGGAAATACAGAGTTTCCGCTGAGTCAGAGATCTCGGTTGTGTTCTTGTGCACTGGCTTTTGAAACTCAAGTAAAGGGCCTTTCATTTTCGGTGAAATCCCTCTTGGTATATTTGACCCAGGCTAGTCTTTGGAGAGGCCAGCATTGGCAGCTGTAAAATAGAGAGGCTGGCACATCAGACTCCTGACACATTGAACTACAGACCAGGACCCCACCCAGGTTACTCCTTTAAGTGCCTGATGCATCAATCTACAGAGTAGGACCCCAGCCAGGGGGCCTCTTCTATGTGCCTGATGAGTGGAACAACAGAGAAGGACCCCAGGCAAGGGAGCCCTTTAAGTGCCTGAACGGGCAGAGCTACAGAAAGACTGGCCAAAGAAGCCTTCTGATCAACAGCTACAAGAGGCTGGAAAAAAAAAGACTCTGAGAAGGCCATAACTCCTGCAGTGGAGGCAGTCCATGTCCCTGCACACTTGGTGCCGCCAGGGTCCCCACAATTCAAGCAGCTGCACCACATTCACGCTCAGCTCTCACTGGCGCAGAGCTGACACATGCAAAAAAAGTCTTGCATCTATGCATGCAGGGTTGCTTCAGTTGTGTCCAACTCATTGTGACCCTGTAGACTGTGGCCTGCCAGGTTTCTCTGTCAGAGAGGGGGATTCTTCACGGAAGAATACTCGAGTGTATTGGCCAGTACTGGTTGCAATACCCTTCTAGAGCCCTATATCTCCTGCTGCCCTAGCCACCAGCTCCCCTGAGTTCCTGTTGCCAGAGCCCCGGCGACCCATGCAGCTGCATCACCTCCATACCTGGCCCTCATTGGGGCAAACCCAAGTCCTCCAGGACAGCTCCAGGAGCAAATCTCAGTGGACGACCCACATACAAAGGTGGACATAAAACCACACTTGAAATCCAGGGGCAGTGTGGCTAAGGAAGAAGACCCAAAACCTTCCCACTAGCTGTACAAGCTGCAGATTAAATCCACGTGATCAACTAGGCCGACTCTGTGTCTATGCAATATATAAAAGGTCATTGAGAGCTCCCATAAAAGAAAACACACTAGTTCTGATAGCTGTGGACATTGGAGGCAAGAACACACAGGAGTAGGACCAGATCAGAATCTGAGCTGCCCCCACAGCAGGTCCAGAGACCAGCACAGTGTTGGAGGGCATCCTAAGGAGGTGAAGAGGGAAAGGACTCTGACAGCAGTGACTCAAGAAAAACATTGTTATTCTTATGTCTTGGCTTGTTCTGTAGATTCTTCTGGATTTTTTTTCCCTCCCCTCTGTTGTAGTTGCTGATTTTGTTGGCAGTTTGAAATCTAATTAAGCTTTTAAGCTTTTTTTGTTTTCCTCAGTAACATTTTTAATTGTTGTTATAAACCTTTGCCTCTATATTGGGCTTTTGCAGTTCTGTGAAGTTTTCTTTCTTTCTTTCTTTTTTTTTTTCTTTTCTCTTTTTTTTTAATTTTAATTTATTAAACCTATTATTATTTTTCTACATTTATTCCTTTGTTTGATTTTCCTACTGTCCATTTCCCCTTTCAGTTAATCTTTAATACATATAAATGTTCTTTCAGTTCAGTTCAGTCGCTCAGTCATGTCTGACTCTTTGCAACCCCATGAATCGCAGCACGCCAGGCCTCCCTGTCCATCACCAACTCCTGGAGTTCACCCAGATTCACGTCCATCGAGTCAGTGATGCCATCCAGCCATCTCATTCTCTGTCGTCCCCTTCTCCTCCTGCCCCCAATCCCTCCCAGCATCAGAGTCTTTTCCAATGAGTCAACTCTTCACATGAGGTGGCCAAAGTACTGGAGTTTCAGCTTTAGCATCATTCCTTCCAAAGAAATCCCAAGGCTGATCTCCTTCAGAATGGACTGGTTGGATCTCCTTGCAGTCCAAGGGACTCTCAAGAGTCTTCTCCAACACCACAGTTCAAAAGCATCAATTCTTCAGCGCTCAGCCTTCTTCACAGTCCAACTCTCACATCCATACATGACCTCAGGAAAAACCATAGCCTTGACTAGACAAACCTTTGTTGGCAAAGTAATGTCTCTGCTTTTGAATATGCTATCTAGGTTGGTCATAACTTTCCTTTCAAGGAGTAAGCGTCTTTTAATTTCATGGCTGCAGTCACCATCTGTAGTGATTTTGGAGCCCGGAAAAATAAAGTCTGACACTGTTTCCACTGTTTCCGCATCCATTTCCCATGACCGGATGCCATGGGACCGGATGCCATGATCTTCGTTTTTTGAATGTTGAGCTTTAAACCAACTTTTCACTCTCCACTTTCACTTTCAACAAGAGGCTTTTCCTGCCTCTATTTAACTTTGCATATCTATTCTTTCTTTATTTTCTTCTCAACATTTTGTTAGTTTTACTTTAATTGCTTTATTCCCCAATTGGCACCTTGCTTTAGTTTTGTTTTCCAGTTTGTGCTTTAGTTAGTTTTGTTCTGGTAGGTATAATTTTTGGTTTCCTTTGTTTGCAGGTCAATCTATTGTACTTTATTTTGCTGGACTTTGCTTATGAGGGTATATATATATGTGTGTATATTCAGTCACACTTTTTATTGTTGCTATAAACCCCTGCCTCTACACTGGGCTTTTGCAGTTCTGTGGAGCTTTCTTTTTTTTCCTTCTTCTTCCATTTTTTTCTTTTCTTTATTTTCTATTCTTGTTTTTTTTCTTTCTCTCCTTTCCTCTCAACATACTTGTTGATTTTGCTTTCACTACTTTATTCCCCACCTGGCACCTTGCTTTAGTTTTGTTTTCCCATTTGTGCTGTAGTTAGTTTTCTTCTAAACTGATAGATATAACTTTTGATTTACTTTGTTGACTGGGTCAATCTACTGTACTTTATTTTTGTTGGACTGTTTTCACTTTGCTCATGGGGTGTATATGTTTATGTGTATATTTCATTATAGGGCATGCCATAGCGCAGGCGGCTGAGATGGGCATGCCATAGAGCTGTGAAAAGAAGAGAAGCGAAAAGCAAAGGAGAAAAGGAAAGATATAAACATCTGAATGCAGAGTTTCAAAGAATAGCAAGAAGAGATAAGAAAGCCTTCTTCAGCGATCAATGCAAACAAATAGAGAAAAAAAAACAGAATGGGAAAGACTAGGGATATCTTCAAGAAAATCAGAGATACCAAGGGAATATTTCATGCAAAGATGAGCTCAAAAAAGGACAGAAATGGTATGGACCTCACAGAAGCAGAAGATATTAAGAAGAGATGGCAAGAATACACAGAAGGACTGTACAAAAAAGATCTTCATGACCCAGATAATCACGATGGTGGGATCACTGACCTAGAGCCAGACATCCTGGAATGTGAAGTCAAGTGGGCCTTAGAAAGCATCACTATGAACAAAGCTAGCAGAGGTGATGGAATTCCAGTTGAGCTATTCCAAATCCTGAAAGATGATGCTGTGAAAGTGCTGCACTCAATATGCCAGCACATTTGGAAAACTCAGCAGTGGCCACAGGACTGGAAAAGGTCAGTGTTCATTCCAATCCCAAAGAAAGGCAATGCCAAAGAATGCTCAAACTACCGCACAATTGCACTCATCTCACACACTAGTAAAGTAATGCTCAAAATTCTCCAAGCCAGGCTTCAGCAATATGTGAACTGTGAACTTCTTGATGTTCAAGCTGGTTTTAGAAAAGGCAGAGGAACCAGAGATCAAATTGCCAACATCCACTGGATCATAGAAAAAGAAGGAGAGTTCCAGAAAAAACATCTATTTCTGCTTTATTGACTATGCCAAAGCCTTTGATTGTGTGGATCACAATAAACTGTGGAAAATTCTGAAAGAGATGGGAATACCAGACCACCTGATCTGTCTCTTGAGAAATCTGTATGCAGGTCAGGAAGCAACAGTTAGAACTGGACATGGAACAACAGACTGGTTCCAAATAGGAAAAGGAGTATGTCAAGGCTGTATATTGTCACCCTGTTTATTTAACTTATATGCAGAGTACATCATGAGAAACTCTGGACTGGAAGAAACACAAACTGGAATCAAGATTTCCGGGAGAAATATCAATAACCTCAGATATGCAGATGACACCACCCTTATGGCAGAAAGTGAAGAGGAACTCAAAAGCCTCTTGATGAAAGTGAAATGGAGAGTGAAAAAGTTGGCTTAAAGCTCAACATTCAGAAAACGAAGATCATGGCATCTGGTCCCATCACTTCATGGGAAAGGCATGGGGAAACAGTGGAAACCATGTCAGACTTTATTTTTCTGGGCTCCAAAATCACTACAGATGGTGACTGCAGCCATGAAATTAAAAGACGCTTACTCCTTGGAAGGAAAGTTATGACCAACCTAGATAGCATTTTCAAAAGCAGAGACATTACTTTGCCAACAAAGGTTTGTCTAGTCAAGGCTATGGTTTTTCCTGAGGTCATGTATGGATGTGAGAGTTGGACTGTGAAGAAGGCTGAGCGCTGAAGAATTGATGCTTTTGAACTGTGGTGTTGGAGAAGACTCTTGAGAGTCCCTTGGACTGCAAGGAGATCCAACCAGTCCATTCTGAAGGAGATCAGCCCTGGGATTTCTTTGGAAGGAACTATGCTAAATTGAAACTCCAGTACTTTGGCCACCTCTTGCAAAGAGTTGACTCATTGGAAAAGACCCTGATTCTGGGAGGAATTGGGGGCAGGAGGAGAAGGTGATGACAGAGGATGAGATAGCTGGATGGCATCAATGACTCGATGGACATGAGTCTGAGTGAACTCCGGGAGTTGGTGATGGGCAGGGTGGCCTGGCGTGCTGCGATTCATGGGGTCGCAAAGAGTCAGACACGACTGAGCGACTGCTCTGATCTGATCTGATCTGATATTTCATTATTTTATTTATTATTTTGTAATTGCCATTTGTCTGGGTTCATCTTTGGTTTCTTGTTTTTGGACGTTTGTTTTAATCTCACTTAATGCCATAACAAACCACTTGTGGATTCTTTGTTCCTGACCAGAGATCAAACCCTGAGCCTTTGGAGTGGGAGTACTGACTCCAAGACCTTAGACACCCAGAGAACTGACACTAGGGAGTATCAAATAGGGAGAATTCACACAGAGGAAACGTGTAATACAAGACCCAGCATCACCCAACCACCAGTGCACCCTGTGCAGGATGCCTCATCTAAACAACAAACAAAACAATAATACAAACCCAATCATCATAGGAAAGACAAACAAACAAACAAAAACTCAGCACAAACTTCACCTTATATGAAGCTTACAAAAACCACAGGACCAATCTGAGGAGGGCATAAGCCAAAAGGAATAAAGAATTCAAGCTTGAAGCCAGATAAAAAGAAAATTTAAATCAATAAGTTTTAAAAAAATGAAAATGCAGAAAAATACTACACAGATGAAGGGACAAACTAGAAACACAGAAGTCCAAATAAATGAAGAGGAAATAGGCAAACTACCTGAAAAAGACTTCAGAATAATGATAGTAAAGATGATCAAAAGCCTTGAAAACAAAATGGAGAAAATGCAAGACAATTAACAAAGACCTAGAAGAATTAAAGAATAAACATACAGAGACAAACAACACAATTACTGAAATTAAAAATACTCTTGAAGGGATCAATAGCAGAATATCTGAAGCAGAAGAATGAATCAGTGAGCTGGAAGATAAAATGTTGGAAATAACTTCTGAAGAGCAGAATAAAATAAAAAGAATGAAAAGAACTGAGGATTGTCTCAGAGACCTCTGGGACAATATCAAACACATCAACATTCAAATTATAGGAGTCCCAGAAGAAGAGAAAAAGAAAGAATATGAGAAATTTTTTGAAGAGATTATAGTTGAAAATTTCCCCAACATGGAAAAGGAAAGTCAATCAAGTCCAAGAAGCACAAAGAGTCCCATACAGCATAAACCCAAGGAGAAACACTCCAAGACACATACTAATCAAACTAACAAATACTAAACACAAAGAAAGAATATTAAAAGCACCAAGGGAAAAGCAACAAGTAACATAAAATGGAAACCCCATACACTTAACAGCTGATCTTTCAGAAGAAACTCTGCAGGCCAGAAGGGAATGGCAGGATATATTTAAAGTGTTGAAAGGGAAAGAATATACAACCAATATTACATTACCTACAAGAATCTCATTCAAAATTGATGGAGAAATAGAAAGCTTTTCAGACAAGCAAAAGTTAAGAGAATTCAGTAGCACCAAACCAGCTTTACAGCAAATGTTAAAGGGACTTATATAGTCAAGAAATACAAGAGAAGAAAAAAGAGCTATAAAATCAACCCCAAACAATTAAGAAAATGGCAATAAGAACACATATATCAATAATTACTTTAATTGTAAATGGATTAAACACTCCAACCAAAAGAGACAGACTGGCTGAAGGGATACAAAAACAAGATCCATGTATATGCTGGCTACAAGAAACCCACTTCAGACCTAAAGACATATATAGACTGAAAATGAGGGGATGGAAAAATATATTCCATGCAAATTGGAAGCAAAAGAAAGCTGGATAGCAATCCTCATATCAGACAAAATAGACCTTAAAATAAAGAAGATTGCAAGAGATAAGGAAGGACATTACATAATGATCAAGGGATCAATCCAAGAGGAAGACATAGCAACTGTAAATATCTATGCACCTAACATAGGAGCACCTCAGTACATAAGACAAACACTAACAGACATAAATGGAGAAATTAACAGTAACACAAAAATAGTAGGAGACTTTAACACCCCCTCACACCAATGGACAGATCATCAAAACAGAAAATTAACAAGGAAGCACATGTCAAATGATACATTAGATGAGATGGATCTCATTGATATCTTCAGGACATTCCATCCAAATTCACCTTCTCAAATGCACATGGACCATTCTCCAGGATAGACCACATCTTGGGTCACATATCAAACCTCAGTAAATTTAAGAAAATTGAAATCATATCAAGCATCTCCTCCAACTACAATGCTATGAGACTAGATATCAATTACAAGAAAGAAAACCGTAAGAAACACAAACACAAAGAGAATAAACAATACTTTTCTAAATAACCAACAGGTTACTGAAGAAATCAAAAGGGAAATAAAAAAAAATGTCTAGAAACAAATGACAGTGAAACAGGACAACTCAAAACCTATGGGATGCAGCAAAAGCAGTTCTAAGAGGGAAGTTTATAGCAAAAAAATCCTACCTCAAGAAAAAAAGAAAAGCATCAAATAGGCAACCTAACTTTACACCTAATACAACTGGAAAAAGAAGAACAAAAACCCCTCAAAATTAGTAGAAGGAAATAAATCATAAAAATCTGAGCAGAAATAAATGAAAAAGAAAGAAATAATAGTAAAGATTAATAAAACTAAAAGCTGGTTCTTGAAAAGATAAACAAAATTGACAAGGCTTTAGCTAGGCTCATCAAGAAAAAAAGAGAGAAGAATCAAATAAACACAATTAGAAATGAAAAAGGAGAGGTTACAAGAGACAATGCAGAAATACAAAGGATTATAAGAGACTATTATGAAGAACTATATGGCAATAAATTAGATATCCTGGAAGAAATGAATAGATTCTTAGAAAAGTTCAATCTTCCAAGACTGAACCAGGATGAAATAGAAATTATGAACAACCCAATTACAAGCACTGAAATTGAAGCTATGATCAAAAATCCCCCCAAAAACAAAACGCCAAGACTAGATGGCTTTACAGGAGAATTCTATCAAACATTTAGAGAAGAGCTAATGCCTATCCTTCTAAAACTCTTTCAAAAAATTTCAGAGGAAGGAACACTTCCAAGGTCATTCTACAAGGCCACCATCACCCTGATACCAAAACCAGACAAAGACAACACAAAAAAAACTGCAGGCCAATATCACTGATGAATATAGATGCAAAAATCCCCAACAAAATTTTAGCAAACAATTCAGCAACACATGAAAAAACTCATTCACTATGATCAAGTTGGGTTTATCCCAGGAATGCAAGGATTCTTCAATATATGCAAATCCATCAATGTGATACAGCATATTAACAAATTGAAAGATAAAACCCATATGATAGTCTCAATAGATGCTGAAAAAGTCTTTGACAAAACTCATCAACCATTTATGATTAAAACTCTTCAAAATATGGGCATAGAATGAACTGACCTAAACATAGTAAAGGCCATATATGATAAGCCTATAGCAACCATTATTCTCAATGGTGAAACACTGAGAGCATTCCCCTAAGGTCAGGAACAAGAAAAGGGTGTCCACTTTCACCACTATTATTCACCATAGTTCTGAAGTCCTAGCTACAGCAATCAGAGAAGAAAATAAATAAAAGGAATCCAGATCAGAAAAGAAGTAAAGCTTTCACTATTTGCATATGACATGATACCATATATACGTCACTTCAGTACAGTCGCTCAGTTGTGTACGACTCTTTGCGACCCCATGAATCCCAGCACGCCAGGCCTCCCTGTCCATCACCAACTCCCGGAGTTCACTCAGACTCATGTCCATCGAGTCAGTGATGCCATCCAGCAATCTCATCCTCTGTCGTCCCCTTCTCCTCCTGCCCCCAATCCCTCCCAGCATCAGAGTCTTTTCCAATGAGTCAACTCTTCGCATGAGGTGGCCAAAGTATGGGAGTTTCAGCTTCAGCATCATTCCCTCCAAAGAAATCCCAGGGCTGATCTCCTTCAGAATGGACTGGTTGGATCTCCTTGCAGTCCAAGGGACTCTCAAGAGTCTTCTCCAACACCACAGTTCAAAAGAATCAGTTCTTCAGTGCTCAGCCTTCTTCACAGTCCAACTCTCACATCCATACATGACCACAGGAAAAACCAAAGCCTTGACTAGATGGACCTTTGTTGGCAAAGTAATGTCTCTGCTTTTGAATATGCTTTCTAGGTTGGTCATAACTTTCCTTCCAAGGAGCGAGCGTCTTTTAATTTCATGGATGCAGTCACCGTCTGCAGTGATTTTGGAGCCTTCAAAAATTAAGCCTGACACTTTTTCCACTGTTTCCCCATCTATTTCCCATGAAGTGATGGGACCAGATGCCATGATCTTCGTTTTCTGAATGTTGAGCTTTAAGCCAACTTTTTTACTCTCCACTTTCATTTTCATCAAGAGGCTTTTGAATTCCTCTTCACTTTCTGCCATAAGGGTGGTGTCATCTGCATATCTGAGGTTATTGATATTTCTCCCGGAAATCTTGATTTCAGCTTGTGTTTCTTCCAGTCCAGCATTTCTCATGATGTACTCTGCATATAAGTTAAATAAGCAGGGTGACAATATACAGCCTTGACATACTCCTTTTCCTATTTGGAACCAGTCTGTGTTTCCATGTCCAGTTCTAACTGTTGCTTCCTGACCTGCATACAGATTTCTCAAGAGACAGATCAGGTGGTCTGGTATTCCCATCTCTTTCAGAATTTTTCACAGTTTATTGTGATCCACACAATCAAAGGCTTTGGCATAGTCACTAAAGAAGAAATAGATGCTTTTCTGGAACTCTCCTGCTTTGTCCATGATCCAGCAGATGTTGGCAATTTGATCTCTGGTTCCTCTGCCTTTTCTAAAACCAGCTTGAACATCAGGAAGTTCATGGTTCATGTATTACTGAAGCCTGGCTTGGAGAATTTTGAGCATTACTTTACTAGCATGTGAGATGAGTGCAATTGTGTGGTAGTTTGAGCATTCTTTGGCATTGCCTTTCTTTGGGATTGGCATGAAAACTGACCTTTTCCAGTCCTGTGGCCACTGCTGAGTTTTCCAAATTTGCTGGCATATTGAGTGCAGCACTTTCACAGCATCACCTTTCAGGATTTGGAATAGCTCAACTGGAATTCCATCACCTCCACTAGCTTTGTTCGTAGTGATGCTTTCTAAGGCCCACTTGACTTCACATTGCAGGGTGTCTGGCTCTAGATGAGTGATTACACCATCGTGATTATCTGGGTCGTGAATATGTTTTTGTACAGTCCTTCTGTGTATTCTTGCCATCTCTTCTTAATATCTTCTGCTTCTGTTGGGTCCATACCATTTCTGTCCTTTATCAAGCCCATCTTTGCATGAAATATTCGCTTGGTATCTCTAATTTTCTTTAAGAGATCTCTAGTCTTTCCCATTCTGTTGTTTTCCTCTATTTCTTTGCATTGATCACTGAGTAAGGCTTTCTTATCTCTTCTTGCTATTCTTTGGAACTCTGCATTCAGATGCTTATATCTTTCCTTTTCTCCTTTGCTTTTTGATTCTCTTCTTTTCACAGCTATTTGTAAGGCCTCCCCATACAGCCATTTTGCTTTTTTTCATTTCTTTTCCATGGGGATGGTCTTGATCCCTGTCTCCTATACAATGTCACGAACCTCAGTCCATAGTTCATCAGGCACTCTGTCTATCAGATCTAGGCCCTTAAATCTATTTCTCACTTCCACTGTATAATCATAAGGGATTTGATTTAGGTCATACCTGAATGGTCTAGTGGTTTTCCCTACTTTATTCAATTTAAGTCTGAATTTGGCAATAAGAAGTTCATGATCTGAGCCACAGTCAGCTCCTGGTCTTGTTTTTGCTGACTGTATAGAGCTTCTCCATCTTTGGCTGCAAAGAATATAATCAATCTGATTTCGGTGTTGACCATCTGGTGATGTCCATGTGTAGAATCTTCTCTTGTGTTGTTGGAAGCGGGTGTTTGCTATGATCAGTGCATTTTCTTGGCAAAACTCTATTAGTCTTTGCCCTGCTTCATTCCATATTCCAAGGCCAAATTTGCTTGTTATTCCAGGTGTTTCTTGGCTTCCTACTTTTGCATTCCAGTCCCCTATAATGAAAAGGACATCTTTTTTGAGACGGTTACTCCATTTCTTCTGAGGGATTCCTGCCCACAGTAGTAGATATAATGGTCATCTGAGTTAAATTCACCCATTCCAGTCCATTTTAGTTCGCTGATTCCTAGAATGTCAACATTCACTCTTGCCATCTCTTGTTTGACCACTTCCAGTTTGCCTTGATTCATGGACCTGACATTCCAGGTTCCTATGCAATATTGCTCTTACAGCATCTGACCTTGCTTCTATCACCAGTCACATCCAAGCTGGGTATTGCTTTTGCTTTTGCTCCATCCCTTTATTCTTTCTGGAGTTATTTCTTCACTCATCTCCAGTAGCATATTGGGCCCCTACTGACCTGGGGAGTTCCTCTTTCAGTATCCTATCATTTTGCCTTTTCATACTGTTCATGGGGTTCTCAAGGCAAGAATACTGAAGTGGTTTGCCATTCCGTTCTCCAGTGGACCACATTCTGTCAGATCTCTCCACCATGACCCGCCCATCTTGGGTGGCCCCACAGGCATGGCTTAGTTTCATTGAGTTAGACAAGGCTGTGGTCCTAGTATGATTAGATTGACTAGTTTTCTGAGAGTGTGGTTTTAGTGTGTCTGCCCTTTGATGCCCTCTTGCAACACCTACCATCTTACTTGGGTTTCTCTTACCTTGGGCGTGGGGTATCTCTTCACGGCTGCTCCAGCAAAGCACAGCCGCTGCTCCTTACCTTGGACGAGGGGTATCTCCTCACCACTGCCCTTCCTGACCTTCGACGTGGGATAGCTCCTCTAGGTCCTCCTGCGCCCGTGCAGCCACAGCTCTTTGGACGTGGGGTTGCTCCTCCTGGCCGCCGTCCCTGGCCTCGGGTGTGGAGTTTCTCCTCCTGGCCGCCGCCCCTGGCCTAGGGCCTGGGGGCGTAGGGTTAGCTCCTTCCAGCCGCCACCCCTGACCTTGGACTTGGGTAGCTCCTCTCAGCCGTTCCTGTGCCGTCACAGCCTGGCACTCTCGGCTGCTGCCCCTGACCTTGGGCGTGGGGTAACTCCTCTTGGCAGCCACCTTTCAGGCATGGGATCCTCCTGCTCTGCCCCGACCTCGTTCAATGGGTAGCTCCTCTCGGCCACACCTAGTGCGCCGGTCGCAGCCGCCCACGCTTAGTACACCAGTCGCCCTGTCGCAGCTGCCCAAAGATAGTATCACAAAATTACTAGAGCTAATCAGTGAATTTAATAAAGTTTCAGGATACAAAACCAATACACAGAAATCACTTGCATTTCTATATACAAACAATGAAATATCAGAAAGAAATTAAGGAATCAATCCCATTCACCATTTGCAACAAAAATAATTAAATATCTAGGAATAAATTTACCTAAGGAGACAAAAGAACTATACACAGAAAATTATAAGACACTAAAGAAAGAAATCAAAGATGACATAAACAGATGGAGAGATAGTCCATGTTCCTGGGTAGGAAGAATCAATATTGTGAAAATTAGTATACTACCAAATGCAATCTACAGGTTCAATGAGACCCCTATCAAATTACCAATGGTATTTTTCACAGAACCAGAACAAAAAATTTCACAATTCGTATGGAAACACAAAAGACCCCGAATAGCCAAAGCAGTCTTGTGAAAGAAGAATGGAGCTGGAGGCATCAAACTTCCTGACTTCAGATTATACTACAAAGCTACAGTCATCAAGACGGTATGGTACTGGCACAAAAACAGAAATATAGACCAATGGAACAAGATAGAAAGCCCAGAAATAAATCCATGCACCTATGGGTACCTTATTTTTGACAAAGGAAGCCAGAACATACAATGGGGCAAAGACAGCCTCTTCAATAAATGGTGCTGGGAAAACTGGACAGCTACATGTAGAAGAATGAAATTAGAACACTTCCTAACACCATATACAAAGATAAACTCACAATGGATTAAAGACCTAAATATAAGACCAGAAACTATAAAACTCTTAGAGGAAAACATAGGCAGAACACTCGATGACATTAATCAAAGCAAGATCCTCTATGACCCACCTCCTAGTGTAAAAGAAATAAAAACAAAAGTAAACAAGTGGGACCTGATTAAACCTAAAAGCTTTTGCACAGCAAAGAAAACTATAAGAAAGGTGAAAAGACAACCCTCAGAATGGGAGAAAATAATAGCAAAGAAAACAACTGACAAAGGATTAATTTCCAGAATATACAAGTAGCTGGTAGAACTCAATGCCAGAAAAACAAACAACACAATCAAAAAGTGGCAAAAAGACTTAAACAGACATTTCTCCAAAGAAGATGGACAGATGGCTAACAAACACATGAAAAGATGCTTAACGTTGCTCATTATTAGAGAAATACAAATCAAAACCACAATGAGATATCCCCTCACAGAGGTCAGCATAGTGAAGTGAAGTCACTCAGTCGTGTCCGACTCTTTGCGATCCCACGGACGGTAGCCTAACAGGCTCTGCCGTCCATGGGATTTTCCAGGCAAGAATACTGGAGTGGGTTGCCATTTCCTTCTCCAGCGGACCTTCCCAACCCAGGGATTGAACCCAGGTCTCCTGCATTGCAGACAGACGCTTTACCTTCTGAGCCACCAGGGAAGCCCAATGAACCCATGAGGTCAGCATGCTGCTGCTGCTGCTAAGTCGCTTCAGTCGTGTCCAACTCTGTGTGAGCCCATAGACGGCAGCCCACCAGGCTCCCCCATCCCTGGGATTCTCCAGGCAAGAACACTGGAGTGGGTTGCCATTTCCTTCTCCAGTGCAGGAAAGTGAAAGTGAAGCCGTTCAGTCGTGTCCAACTCTTAGCAACCCCATGGACTGCAGCCCACCAGGCTCCTCCATCCATGGGATTTTCCAGGCAAGAGTACTGGAGTGGGGTGCCATTGCCTTCTCCGTGAAGTCAGCATGGCCATCATCAAAAAGTCTACAAACAATAAATGCTGGAGAGGACATGGAGAAAAGGGAACGATCTTGCAATGTTGGTGGGAATGTAAATTGATACAGCCACTGAGGAAGACGATATGGAGATTCCCTAAAAAACTAGGAATAAAACCACCATATGACCTAGCAATCCCACTCCTAGGCATATACAATGAGGGAACCAAAATTGAAAAAGGACACAAGTATCCCATTTTTCACTGTAGCACTATTTACAATAGCTAGAACATGGAAGCAAACTAGATATCCATTGACAGATGAATGGATAAAAAGTTGTGGTCAATATACACAATGGAATATTACTCAGCCTTAAAAAGGAACACAGTTGAGTTAGTTCTGATGAGGTGGATGAACCTAGAACCTATTAAGCAGAGTAAAGTGGGTCAGAAAAAGAAAGATAACTATTGTATTGTAACGCATATATGCGGAATCTAGAAAAATGGTACTGAAGAATTTATTTTCAGGGCAGCAATGGAGAAACAGACATAGAGAATAGACGTATGGACATGGGAAGAAGTGGGGAGAGGGTGAGATGTTTGGAAAGAGTAACATGGAAATTTATATTGCCATATGTCAAATAGATAGCCAATGGGAATTTGCTGTATCCTCAGGAAACTCAAACAGGGGCTCTGTATCAACCTAGAGGGGTGGGATGGGATGGGAGGTGGGAGGGAGGTGTATACCAGTGGCCGATTCATGTTGAGGTTTGACAGAAAACAACAAAATTCTGTAAAGAATCATCCTTCAATAAAAAATTAAATTAAAAAAAAAGAAAAAAATCATTCAAATTACATAAGTGACCCAGAGTGGGCAAAACATTGTGCTCAAGTCCTTCAACTCTACCTTCATCAGCTCACTTCTACATTCTCCACTGATAACCGTGCTCAGAGAGCATTAATGGACTTCAGCTGGACCACTGGCAAGTCTTTGGTTCCTTGATGATTCTATCATTAACATAGCACATAGATCAAGCCCTCAAACTCCATAATCACTCAGTAATATTTTTGACTCAGCTCTTCTTCTAATAAGAATGCAGTAGACACTGCATAACATCAATATTTATATAACATTTACATAACTTATACAAATATATAAATTGAGTTTAGGTAAAAAATTTTGTATAATATTTATGTTAATATTATTACATATTATCTCTGCTCTATAATTCTTAATTACTATCTCCACTGAAATATAAGAAAAGTAAAACTTAAATAATTGCTTAGGGTTTATCATTGCCACATAGCAACAGCTGAGAATTAAATGGCTGTCCATCTGATTTCAGAGTCAGTTTACCTCATTACTCTATGTTACTCTCTCTTGTGACACTGGTTTGAAGTGATATGTCCCCAAAAGACTGGCTCATGCATACAGTATGTTAGGAAAAACAGTGGAAGTTTTGGTGCTGGAAAAGCAGAGAATCTCCATTCCCTTTATGAGCTGAACTGGAGGGCAGAAACGTCTCCCTCTGCTTGGTTGCTTTTTTCTCCATTTTATGAATTTTGCTTACCATCTGCTCTTCTGTGGAAACCTCATTCATTCATTCCACAATTTTATATTAAATCCTTTTTTTTTTTTTTGTATTAGTGAATTTTTAGACCTTGAAGGCAATGGCACCCCACTCCAGGACTCTTGCCTGGAAAATCCCATGGATGGAGGAGCCTGGAAGGCTGCAGTCCATGGGGTCGCTGAGGGTTGGACACGACTGAGCGACTTCACTTTCACTTTTCACTTTCCTGCATTGGAGAAGGAAATGGCAACCCACTCCAGTGTTCTTGCCTGGAGAATCCCAGGGACGGGGGAGCCTGGTGGACTGCCCTCTATGGGGTCGCACAGAGTCGGTCACGACTGAAGTGACTTAGCAGCAGCAGCAGCAACAGCGTGTAATTGTGAGGACACCATCCTGTCCTCACAGAGATTTCAATTTAGAAAGATTAAATACAGGGGGGAAGAAATAGTTTTAAAACATTTATGTATGCATACATATTTGCATGTGTATATATTTAAATTATTTAATCAACTTATATTTGATTAATAATAATTTAGTGAACATCTTTTATAATCCAAATGTTGGCACTACAAAATTTCTTTAGAGACTCCATCTCAGTGGCAATATTGTTTACAATGCCCTGTTCTATGCTCGGATTATTGCCATATCCATATTAATAAACATTATTACATGGAAAAAATTTAAAATCACAGTAACAATATAGCATATTTTGTATAAGAAGAATTTAAAATACATAAATGAAATACATACATAATAATGTATTTATTACACAAAATGAAACAATAAAAGAAAATAACTAAACAAAATTGTTAAGAATAAGCAGCAGAAAGAATGAGCTTAAGGCTTCTTTGAACATACATTTTTGACATAGTTTTGCTACTGAGTTACAAAAATGTTTTAGCAATTTAAAAATTAAATTAGGTGCAAAGCAAAAAAATGAGCACAAATTAAAAAAAGAATGTTTTATATTAAATTATTTTATTATAATAACTATAGGAAGGAAAGGATTGCTTTTGGTGATCTAAAACATAAACTACATTTATGACAAGTTAGTGGTATACACACTAAGGGACAAAAGAACAGTAATATTAAATCACACTGTATATTCTGTAGTCATTATTATTAGAATTACTGTTATCATTGCTTTGAATTTTTTTTATAGTATATGGTACCAGTGGTAAAGAATCCTCCAGCCAATGCAGTAGACCTGGGTCAAATCCCTGATCCAGAAAGACTCCCCTGGAGAAGGAAATGGCAACCCACTCCAGTAGTCTTGCCTGTGAAATCCCATGGACAGAGGATCTGGGTGGTGCATGGGGTCACAGAGAGTTGGACACGGCTTAGTGACTTAACAACAATGAGCAAATTAGTGACTGTGTTAATGTTATCAGTATAGAGAGAAGAGCTACAAGTATAACACTAAAGAACTTATGCCAAATCTCCCCAACTTAATTGGAATTTTTATTACAAATTTGAGGATTCAAGTTGATGTATGGCAAAACCAATACAATATTGTAAAGTAATTAGCCTCCAATTAAAATAAATAAATTTAAATTTAAAAAATAAATAAATAAAATGAAACTTAAAAAAAAAAAAAAGAGTTTCTGAAATTATATATAGTTTGTACTCACAGAAAAGGCCTGGAAGCCATGATACCCAAATGGGAGAGAAATAACAATCGTGAAGCCCACCTTTCTTTTTCTAATCCTATTTCTCCTCTGAGAGGAGCCAGAGTTTGTCAGAGAGATGCAACTCTGGTGTGGATGGAGGTGAGTACAGGGAGGATCTGCAGGGCCCCAAAAGGATCATAGGCTAAACTACATAACCAGATTCACCAGAGTATAACAGGCCAACCATGACACCAGCCTGCTAGTGGGGTATGAAATGGGATTGGCACTCACCTGCAGGATACCCTGGGCATTGGTCTTGAATGGCAGTCTGCAGGCACACATAAGACAGTTTAGGTGTGAGGGGATAATTACACGTGGAAGAGCTCCACAACACAGATCCCATGGATTCCCTAGGAAGGTTCCTTTCCAAGCAACTGACACAGCTTCCTATCATATACTCACTATTCTCTGAGGCCAGATGCAATGTGCTGATGAAAAGTAATTTTTACCATAAGCAATGTTCCTCAGTAACCTATCTTCTTTATCTGTTTTCAGGGAAACACATCAAAGAAATTAACCGAAGGTCAAGTTCTCATGCAGCAGGGAAAAGGGTTTTATGAACATTTTGCCCACAGAAGTATTAAATATTAATGCTGTGTAAAAAGTAGAAAATAATAATAATGGTTTATTGTTTTATACTTTAAAAATTAGTAATTAAAAGGAAAAAGTCTTTATCCATGGAATCCAAGTAGTACCGGCTATTAGGAATGAGAACTAACAAATGTAGGCAATTCAGATTATAGCTTTGGGGTGGTAGAAGTTTCCCATTAAGGAGAATTTGTTCAAGGCAAAGATTGCCGATCGAGCTAAAATCATCAAGTGAAAGAGGATGGGGAAGTGGGCACTTGCAGAATCGCTGAAGGCAGTCATTGAGAGGGCATGACTGCTGGACCCCAGCAATCAGAGGCTCTTCACCCCTCCTCTGCCCTTGAAATGTATGCTCTGCCCACTGTTGGCACAGCCGGAGCTGTTTCAAGGACACAATCTATAGAGAGTAATGTTTTGTTGAGACCATCGGAACATAACTGAAGCCTGTCAAGTACTCTATATCAACTTGAAGATTTTGGCAAGCAGGTGTAGGGACTACTCATCCTGAGGCACAAAGATAAGCCTCATAAGTAAGTTCTCTGCTTATGAAACCTGCTGCCTAGTCATCTGGAGAGTCTGCCTCTTCCTTAGGTCTCTGCTTGTCCTCTGTGTATGAGGGCCAGTTTTAGCTCTCACTCGGGAAGCTCCCAAAGTCAGAAACCAACATCAGTGCGTGAAAATCACCTACAGACAACTTGATGTTCACAGGGACTCCTTTACAATGCAGGGGTTTGTGCATCCCCATTATAACCCAATGGTCAAGTCAGACTCAAGTTCATTGCCCCTTATCCTTAGGAAGGAAAATCATGTATGTTCAGTGTGTTTGGGGAAGGGCATTAAGCTCCCGTGGTTCAGTCCTTCCTTCTCCACCCTCAAGAGATTTGATTTCAGGTAGGGAGCACCATTCCATTTTCCTTTGGGTCATGTATTACAGAACAGCTTTAGGGAAGGCTGTCCTGTGGGTTTTTAGCAAAGTGCTTGACTAGATAGGCCAATTGAATTTGTAATGCAACATTAACATAAAAGCTGGGCAATATATTTGTCCCAAGTGTTTCAAAGCAATGTTAGTTATTTTGATAAAACGTTCCCATTTGTTACCACAAGTTAACTCCCACTCTCTGCAGTCTGTGTTGTGTTAACTGTATGGATTGTGCTCTCTGCCCCTTACTGAGCTAACTTCTAGCAGGGTTCAGCCAATGGTGAGTTTTGCAGAAAACCAGAGAAAGGCAGAAGAATGAGGTGGTGTATTTATGTTTCTGGAGCCCTCCGAGGTATTATTGTGGGGTGATTTCCTACCTCTATCAAGGTCACAAAAATGCAAAACACTTGGGAATTCACATATGGATAGTTGCTAGTTTGGCTGTTGATACAGCTTATGGAATTTGGATAAATTCTACTATATGTGATTCCTTTTAGTAAAGAAAATTGTAGTGTGTTTAGAATTATATGTACTGTATTATTGAACATATTTTTAAAAGAGATGCCATCTGACTAAACAACAATGAAAACTGACTCCTATGCTTACAATTATGCCAGTCTGATGCTTAGGCAAGTCTTTTTGGTTTTGATTTTTTGTTTTGAAACATACATTTTCTAATTACATATTATTATATTTCTCAAGTTTTAAAAGCAGAACTTTGATATAAAATACTTAGGAAATAAAACTAAATTTTAAAATGTTGTCAAAATCCTACCATTATTGTCACTAACAAAATTTTTATTTCATTTTGTTTGCTTGTGCATGTTTTACATAGCTGCAAAACTTCCAAATATTTTATTGTATATTTTTCTTTTATCATAATAGAATTCATTTTGCAAGTCAGTTGTAAACACTGTCCAATAACTATTATTGAGAATACATGTTATAATCCACTTGCATTACCCCATATTTTGACATTTTTCTTATTTTTAATATTGTTAGCATACCTAACCCTTCAATAAGTACTTTTCTATAGCAATTTTGTTTTATATTTATAATCATTACTGCTGATAGAGTACAAATAGTATTTATTAACTAGGATAAATTAGTAAATAGAGTTCAGCCATCCAGAAATACTGTACAAATTAGAACTTTTAAAATCAATAATCATAAAGCCAAGCTGGAGGGGGAAGTGTGTGGGGGGGCAAAAACTCAGTGTGAGAAGGTCCAGTTGAGGCTGTGGGAAGTCACAGCTGTGAGCGGCCCTCTCAGGATGGGCTCATTTCAGAGGAAGCCCTCATGTCACTGACGGTCACCCTTCCTGATGCCTCTGTATGCTTTGGTTAAGTCTATGAACTGTAGATTAGAAAACGGGCATGTCAGATTGTTTAAGGTTCTCTTTTCTTTTAAAATTTTAACCATATCTGAACACCATCCTCTTACAAATCATGAACACTTGCAGTCTTGCTGCCATACTAAGATGGATTGAGGGTTAAGCACTGGCCTTTAGGCTATCCTGGCAAATTGTTGACAGCCTGCAGCTCATTCTTGGTGCAAATACTGGTGCCTCCTGCACACTTTCATGGGTGTGCAGCTGACCACTGAGAGAGTGTGAGGCAGGGCTGCAGGTGCCCAGAGATAAAAACCAAGAATCATGACTGTACTGACTAGGAGAAACATGCATCTGGAAGACTCATGGGATCACAGAGGAGCCATGGATATGGGTAGAAAAGGGGGAGTGAGTGCAGATGCTAAACTGCAGGTCTAGGCCATGAAAAGTGGAACAAGAAAAGAGGCAAGGCTTACAGAAAGTGACAACGTGGCAACTGGATGAGGGAATGCATGAACGATGGATGAGGCTCAGGGCCAGTCATTTGGGACGGTGTGTGTGAACTCTGAAGGTACATATTCATGTCATATGAGACTTGAGGTGGTCCTGAAGGGCAGGACATTGACTTCAGGTGGGAACAGCTTCAAGGAGTGCTCTGTGAGTGGAAAATAAGGAGGCAAAGGTGGAATTCCCTCTTCTCTCCCACGGCCACATCATGCACTTAATCATGCACCTACCTGCTTCATGTTTGGATCTCAAGTGCTTCTAAATCACTGAAAAATGCTTCAAAGCAGCAACTAAAAAGACTGAAGAAAAAGTGGAAATTCCAGTATTATTAACCTTTTGAGGCCAATGTAATCCAGAATCCATCCTGTGTCCCCTCTAATTCCTGAGTCTGGGATTCTTTTCCCAGTGAGGAAATACAACTATCTTTCTTATTTATGACTCCAAAACTGAAGAAATAAGAGATTAATGATCTGTGGATCCAAGCATTTTCAGGGCCAAGTCATAAAAATAAAAGATATTTGCATTTGCTGACATTTCTTCTCATAGAAATGTTAAACATTCAATCACAAAACACTTGGAATCATTTGTGTTGCCTAAATGTCGCACTCTGTGAATGCACCGCCCCAAAACCTTGCCTCCTTTGCCATTTAGAAATGAAATGTTTTCTGTCCTCGCTGTTATAGCTATAAAAAATGTTGAGTGTTTTGAGATGTTTGGTGATTTAAAATCAAGTTTTCTCACGCTAATTACCCTTCATCATTCTTTCATTCTGTTCTAGATATGCAAAAGTAGGCTTTTAGATGGAGGATTTTGAAGTTTTGTTTTTGGTATGGAGAATTGAACTCTATAGCAGATTCACCTTGGAAGGTCTGTGCATTTGTAGGTGGTGATAGAGGTGCTACCTGTTTCTCATCCATCCATCCATCACTGCCTTCTCACTCAGAGCACTCAGTCCTGTCTTCACTGCTTAGAGCTGATGCACCCCTGCCAGGGGCACTGAGTGTAATCAGCACGAGCTTCATTTAGGGTTCATAGGAGAGTTTCCAACCCAAAGTCCTTGGTTCAGATGCACCCAAATGGCATCCCATCCTGGGCAGCCTAAGCCTGGACTCCTCTGGCATCCTAATAGGATGGCCAGGGCATGTATGGAGCACTAACAAACTAATACAGTCATTAATGTTGCATGGGCAGTGTCTCTTACCTGCCTGGACACTAAACTAAGTGAATAGGTCCCTCTTCATATAAAGATTTTATGAGGAATAAACTGAAATGGAAAAAGTTCTCCAAAATACAGATTGTGAAAATTCAAAAATAGAGACAAAAAAGAACTATGGTACTGTGAAAGTTGGACTGTGAAGAAAGCTGAGCGCTGAAGAATTGATGCTTTTGAACTGTGGTGTTGGAGAATCCCCTGGACTGCAAGAGACTGTGGTCTCTTGAGAGTCCCCTGGACTGCAAGGAGATCCAACCAGTCCATCCTAAAGGAGATCAGTCCCGGGTGTTCATTGGAAGGACTGATGCTAAAGCTGAAACTCCAGTACTTTGGCCACCTCATGCGAAGAGTTGACTCATTGGAAAAGACTCTGATGCCAGGAGGGATTGGGGGCAGGTGGAGAAGGGGACGACGGAGGATGAGATGGCTGGATGGCATCACCGACTCGATGGTTGTGAGTTTGAGTGAACTCCAGGAGTTGGTGATGGACAGGGAGGCCTGGCATGCTGTGATTCATGGGGTCACAAAGAGCTGGGCACGACTGAGCAACTGAACTGAATTCTGAAATGACAATACCCATTCTCTTTATCTTCCATAGATCCACTTGATAATTAGGTAATATAGTTGTGCATTCCATTCATCATAGTGTGTGCTCAGCAAATCCTTATCTATCAATTGACAGAAGCTAATGGAAATACTGGGGCTCCCCCAATGGCTCAGTGGGTAAAGAATTTGGCTACAGTGCAGGAGATGCAGGTTCAATCCCTAGAGTGGGAAGATCCCCTGGAGAAGGAAATGGTAACATACTCCAGCATCCTTTCCTGAAAAATCCCATGGACAGTGGAGCCTAGAGAGCTATAGTCCGAAGTGTTGCAAAGAGTTAGACAGGACTGAGAGACTGAGCAGAGAGCAGAAAGAATGGAAATACTACCCTCAAGGGCAATTTGAAAATTGCCTCAATATCTTTTGGATCAATGACAGTTGTCTGAGAACATTAAGAAAAATGGAGCAAACATTTTTTTTTTTTAATGAAGTGTAGTTGATTTACAATACTGTGTTTCAGACATGCAAAAAAATTGATTCAATTATATATGTATATATACATTATTTCAGATTATATTCCCTTAATGGTTATTATAGAGTTCCCTGTGTTATACATTTCAATTCAGTTCAGTCGCTCAATCGTGTCCTACTCTTTGCGACCCCATGAATAACAGCACGCCAGGCCTCCTGTCCCTCAACAACTCCCGAAGTTCACTGAGACTCACGTCCATCGAGTCAGTGATGCCATCCAGCCATCTCAACCTCTGTCATCCCCTTCTCCTCCTGCCCCCAATCCCTCTCAGCATCAGACACTTTTCCAATGAGTCAACTCTTCACATGAGGTGGCCAAAGTACTGGAGTTTCAGCTTTAGCATCATTCCTTCCAAAGAAATCCCAGGGCTGATTTCCTTCAGAATGGACTGGTTGGATCTCCTTGCAGTTCAAGGGACTCTCAAGAGCCTTCTCCAACACCACAGTTCAAAAGCATCAATTCTTCAGCACTCAGCCTTCTTCACAGTCCAACTCTCACATCCATACATGACCACAGGAAAAACCATAGCCTTGACTAGACAGATACTTGTTGGCAAAGTAATGTCTCTGCTTTTGAATATGCATGCTATCTAGGTTGGTCATAACTTTCCTTCCAAGGAGTAAGCATCTTTTAATTTCATGGATACAGTCACCATCTGTAGTGATTTTGGAGCCCATAAAAATAAAGTCTGAAACTGTTTCCACTGTTTCCCCATCTATTTCCCATGAAGTGGTGGGACCAGATGCCATGACCTTCGTTTTCTGAATGTTGAGCTTTAAGCCAACTTTTTCACTCTCCATTTCACTTTCATCAAGAGGCTTTTTAGTTCCTCTTCACTTTCTGCCATAAGGGTGGTGTCATCTGCATATCTGAGGTTATTGATATTTCTCCCGGAAATCTTGATTCCAGCTTGTGTTTCTTCCAGTTCAGCGTTTCTCATGATGTACTCTGCATAGAAGTTAAATAAGCAAGGTGACAATATACAGTCTTGACGTACTCCTTTTCCTGTTTGGAACCAGTCTGTTGTTCCATGTCCAGTTCTAACTGTTGCTTCCTGACCTGCATACAGATTTCTCAAGAGGCAGATCAGGTGGTCTGGTATTCCCATCTCTTTCAGAATTTTCCACAGTTTATTGTGATCCACACAATCAAAGGTTTTGGCATAGTCAATAAAACAGAAATAGATGTTTCTCTGGAACTCTCTTGCTTTTTCCATGATCCAGCGGATATTGGCAATTTGATTTCTGGTTCCTCTGCCTTTTCTAAAACCAGCTTGAACATCAGAAAGTTCACGGTTCACATATTGCTGAAGCCTGGCTTGGAGAATTTTGAGCATTACTTTACTAGCGTTTGAGATGAGTATATTGTGTGGTAGTTTGAGCATTCTTTGGCATTGCCTTTCTTTGGGATTGGCATGAAAACTGACCTTTTCAAGTCCTGTGGCCACTGCTGAGTTTTCCAAATTTGCTGGCATATTGAGTGAAACACTTTCACAGCATCATCTTTCAGGATTTGGAATAGCTCAACTGGAATTCCATAACCTCCACTAGCTTTGTTCATAGAGATGCTTTCTAAGGCCCACTTGACTTCACATTCCAGGATGTCTGGCTCTAGGTCAGTGATCACATCATCGTGATTATCTGGGTGGTAAAGATCTTTTTCGTACAGTTCTTCTGTGTATTCTTGCCATCTCTTCTTAATATCTTCTGCTTCTGTTAGGTCCATACCATTTCTGTCCTTTATTGTGCCCATCTTTGCATGAAATATTCCCTTGGTATCTCTAATTTTCTTGAAGAGATCTCTAGTCTTTCCCATTCTGTTGTTTTCCTCTAATTCTTTGCATTGGTCGCTGAGGAAGGCTTTCTTATCCCTTCTTGCAATTCTTTGGAACTCTGCATTCAGATGCTTATAGCTTTCCTTTTCTGCTTTGCTTTTCACTTCTCTTCTTTTCACAGCTATTTGTAAGGCCTCCCCAGACAGCCATTTTGCTTTTCTGCATTTCTTATCCATGAGGACGGTCTTGATCCCTGTCTCCTGTACAATGTCACGAACTTTATTCCATAGTTCATCAGGCACTCTATCTATCAGATCTAGGCCCTTAAATCTATTTTTCCCTTCCACTGTATAATCATAAGGGATTTGATTTAGGTCATACCTGTATGGTATAGTGGTTTTCCCTACTTTATTCAATTTAAGTCTGAATTTTGCAATAAGGAGTTCTTGATCTGAGCCACAGCCGGCTCCTGGTCTTGTTTTTGCTGACTGTATAGAGCTTCTCCAGCTTTGGCTGCAAAGAATATAATCAATCTGATTTCGGTGTTGACCATCTGGTGATGTCCATGTGTAGAGTCTTCTCTTGTGTTGTTGGAAGAGTGTGTTTGTTATGACCAGTGCATGTTCTTGGCAAAACTCTATTAGTCTTTGCCCTGCTTCATTCCATATTCCAAGGCCAAATTTGCCTGTTACTCCAGGTGTTTCTGGACTTCCTACTTTTGCATTCCAGTCCCTTATAATGAAAAGGACATCTTTTTTGGGTGTTAGTTCTAAAAGGTCTTGTAGGTCTTCATAGAACCGTTCAACTTCAGCTTCTTCAGCGTTACTGGTTGGGGCAAAGACTTGGATTACTGTGATATTGAATGGTTTTCTTTGGAAACGAACAGAGATCATTCTGTCCTTTTTAAGATTGCATCCAAGTGCTGCATTTTGGACTCTTTTTTTGACCATGATGGCTACTTCATTTCTTCTAAGGGATTCCTGCCCGCAATAGTAGATATAATGGTCATCTGAGTTAAATTCACCCATTCCAGTCCATTTCAGTTCGCTGATTCCTAGAATGTCGACATTCACTCTTGCCATCTCTTGTTTGACCACTTGCAATTTGCCTTCATTCATGGACCTGACATTCCAGGTTCCTATGCAATATTGCTCTTTATAGCATCGAACCTTGCTTCTATCACCCGTCACATCCACAGCTGGGTATTGTTTTTGCTTTGGCTCCATCCCTTCATTCTTTTTGGAGTTATTTCTCCACTGATCTCCAGTAGCATACTGGGCACCTACTGACCTGGGGAGCTCCTCTTTTAGTATCCTATCATTTTGCCTTTTCATACTGTTCATGGGGTTCTCAAGGCAAGAATACTGAAGTGGTTTGCCATTCCCTTCTCCAGTGGACCACATTCTGTCAGATCTCTCCACCATGACCCACCCATCTTGGGTTGCCCCACAGGCATGGCTTAGTTTCATTGAATTAGACAAGGCTGTGGTCCTAGTGTGATTAGATTGACTAGTTTTCTGTGATTATGGTTTCAGTGTGTCTGCCCTCTGATGCCGTCTCACAACACCTACCGTCTTACTTGGGTTTCTATACAGTAAGTCTTTATTGCATATCTACTTTATGAATAATAGTTTGTCAGAGTCATTTGTCAGACTGACCAGAAGTGGACCAGGAATGGACAGCTGGCCTGAGCTTGAGTGCCCCCTTGCTGATCTCCCCCTCTTTCCTCATCTGCTCCAGTCACCACAAGGACAGTGGTTCTGGAGCTCACACTTTTTCCATCTGTGACAATACATAGAACTATTTGCTTGTTTACAACACATTTAACCATTTGTTTTCAGCCAGATTTCTAAAAAGCAAAAGGTGGTTTTGGTTTTATTGATCAAGCTTTTTCATTGTGCCCAGAAAGGCTTTTGCTCTTTTTTTTTTTTTGAAAACTTCAACTCATGTTATATAATGAAATATTTACTTTTAATATCAAAACATCTTTTTTTTCTTAAGTTATATCTCTGATTTAGCAATATATGACATATCATAGTCTACTTTCATATAAGATGACACCATTGGTTTAAGAAACCAATTTTTATCATCCCCTAGCAATTTCCCAGTTGCATTATGTATTTCAGCTTATATCCACAATGTGCTTAATATTGTAATTCCAAGTGGGATAATCTTTTTTTTTTTTTCCTGGATGATTTATACAGCTTTAGGTGTTGACTTTTCTAGTTGCTACTCAATTTGAGTGAGAGAGGTCTTTTTTACACTAGGTGCTCTATAAAACACCTACACGGCCATCTGCAAAAGTGGCCCATCATTTCTCTCCCTTTCTTCTCTCTCTCAAACAGGGAGTTTGACTGATTACATTAGATGTGTCTGCCATGGATTTCATCAGGAAATTTCAAAATCCTATAAAGTATAGAGAGTTTTCTAGGGTATCAATCCAACCTCCTCTTCCAGAATCAGAAAAGCTTTGCTAAGATAGTTACCTCATATGTTTCACTATCAAATATTTCCTAGTTTGCTGTGGACTTTCCTACAAGAACACTGATGTGTCATGCAAGTCTTTCAGCAAATAGGTGTAGATTTCTTAAGTAAAGAATAGAACACTGTAACTTTGATGGAATCTGCGATTCTCAGTAATCAAGGCAAAGCTAAATAGTTGAATTGTCAAAAACATAATTAAATAGTACCCAGGTGTTGTGCTGAAGAATCAGACTTCAAACATTCTGGATTCCTAAGAGCTGTTTGCTAGAACCATGTATCTGAAACAAGTTATTTGATGAAAGATGGTAAGACAAGTAAACATCAAAGATATTTCAAAGTGCAGGAAATTGTAGCTCAATTATGATTATCATAATTTCAAAATCCACAAGAGAAAATCACAACATATGGATATAATCATACGTTTTAGCTGGTAGAAGCTGTAGAATTATTCTTCTTAAATATTTGTACCTAAGAATCACCTGGAAACTTCATGCAGATTTCCAGGCAATATATCAAAGATTTCAACACAGTAAGCTTGATTGTTTGCATTTTAACAGTGACTGCAAGTGACTCTCCCTCTGGTAGGGTGTCCACTGACTGCACTTTGAGGATTCTATTCCACAGTACTTTATGCACATACTAATGCTAATAATCTGGGCTTGTGATTTTTGGCCTTGTAAGCTAATATAGGGCTTCCCACGTGGCTCAGTGGTAAAGAATCTGCCTACCAATGCAGGAGACACAGGTTCAATCCCTGGATCTGGAAGATCCCCTGGATTAGGAAATGGCAACCCACTCCAGTATGTTTGCCTGGGAAATCCCATGGACAGGGGAGCCTGGCAGGCCACAGTCCATGGTGTCACAAAAGAGTCAGACACAACTTAGCAGCTAAACAACAGTGACAAGATAAGATAGCAAATTAAGGCTTTGCTTTCTCAACCTTAGTGACCTATTAAAGTTACTGGCCACTGCGCATGAATCCATGGTAAAGCTAGCTTGTGCTTTCTTCAACCAGGCACCCACCATAGACCACCTGCCTTGGGTCTCCATGCCACTAAAGAATTCCCACCCCATCCTTTCTTTGTTTAACTAGCTTGATTCCCTGATAGTTGTAACAGGCACACAATCCACGAACTACTACATTAATAAATTCAGGTCCTCTGAGAACACAAAATCTTAGACTTCTAAAAGTAAAACAAACTAATAAAAAGTTTCTAGGAAATTGGAAAAAATATAAAGTCAGGAGTCTAGTAATGTAATTCAGATGTAGACACAGATAGGCAGAGAGTATTAGTCTGTGGATTGTCAAAGCAGAATACCATAGATTTTGTGGCTTAAACAACAGCAGTTTATTTTTTCACAGTTCTAGAGAAGAAATCCAAGATCCATGTGTTCTCAGGGTTAGATTCTGGGGGAATCTCTAGCTTGTAAACCGTGCTTGTGGAGGCATTTCCTCTGCATTTACACAGAGAAAGCAAGACTCTGCATTTCTTCCTCTTCTTTTAAAGACACCAGTCCTACCAGATAAGGACCCCATACTTATGATCTCATTTAACCTTCATTTCCTCCTTAAAGGACCTGCCATCAAATCTAATCACAGTGGGAGTTAATTAAGGCTGTGATGTGGATTTTGGAGATCTATAACATAGACATACCCATAGAAGAAGATACAGGTTCATACACAGCTTTATATTTTAGACAGAATGTTCACATATTTTAGTTTGATTTAGTTTTATGATATTGCACGTCTCTTCTGTTGATACTGTTTTATGTTAGGTGTTTCTGTTCTTACATCTTTCCCAGGAGATGAAATAGAGCAGGATCATATGGTCCTCACCCCCACCCCCCCACCCCTGCCTGCCTTCCACTAAACCATGTCATGTCTTTAGTCTGTCTTTTGTCTGTGGACAAACTTTAGTCAAATAATAAGTTTAATCAGAGGAGTGAGAAAATGCAACAACAAAGGAAAAGAGTCCAACAAGACTAATTAATAACAGTTTAGTGATTAAGAAAAGTAAAAGAGTTTTAGTTCCTTTTCAAGGCATATAGATAATATTCTGGGCCATTTCCCACGCGCTGACTTATAGATACTGAAACCTCCACCAGGTGGAGAAGTTAAGTACACAATGACCAGACTGTAGCCATGACATAAGCTGCTACACTTCCAAGAACGGGCCTCGAGCAAATTGAACAAACCAAGCCTGGAACTGAAGATTAATTATACTTAAAACTATCAAGATGATCCTGGTCAGACTACCACAAGACCAAGATGACTGTCAGAGCTGGCTGTGCTGTTTCTGCATGTAGCTCACTCACTCCATCTTTAAAAACTCTTGGCTCTTGATTATCAGGAGAAAGGAATTGGTCTTAGGCCAGGAGTCCACACCTCAAACGACCCCCACCCCCCAAGGTGCTGACATCCAAAATAAAGCAAGCTTTCCTTTTTGTTAACTTTTTTTCCTTTTTTTGTTAACCTGGCCTCCTGGTGGCTCAGATGGTAAAGAATCCACCTGCAGTGAGGGAGACCTGGGTTTGATCCCTGGGTTGGGAAGATCCCCTGGAGAAGATAACAGCTACTCACTCTAGTATACTGGCCTGAAGAATTCCATGGACTATAAAGTCCAAGGGTTTCAAAGAGCTGGACACGACTGAGTGACTTTCACTGGCCTCCTTATTGGCTTTTGAGCAGCAGGCAGCTGGACCTCACTTTTGCTTACAGAGATACATGCATATCCAGAACACAGATAATATCTTATTCAAAGTTGTATCCCTCCTGTTGTGCTGGAAAACATCTTCTCTTCGTCTTGCATAAAGGACATGGGAAAGGCAAACTTCTATGCTTTTGAATATTGGAAAATGTTTTAATTTTATCCTCACTCCCTTGAGTGATTAGTCCTTGGAAAATGGCAGACGTTTGTTCTTGATTGCCACTTCATATAGAGGGAGCTGAGACTCTGAGAAATTAAAGTAATTGCCAATGTCACTCCAGTGGGAAGAAGTGGATTCTAGAGACAGCTCAAACTCTAGTATTTGAATTAATTTATTCATGAAACAGTCATCATTTCACTCAACTGGGATTTGCCAAATATCTTTTATTCTCATGGTTCTATTGCTACAAAGATAAAGATATTTCTCTGATGCTGAGAATTGTACAGTATAATTATGAAGACACAATGTCCTTCCTTTATTCTCTTTTACTTTTCCCACCTTCCAACCAAAGAGAATTCTCGCTCATCTTCTATGCCCTGCAATTCCTGAGCCCCTGCACTGGATCATGCGTTACAACACCTCCCCAACCCAAATGCTCCTAAAATCCATGCTTGACCTTCAACTTCCCATGCTTCCCATGATGACATCTTCAATTAAGAAAGCTTCTCTTTTTCTTTCCTATCCCCAAACACTATCTCCACTTCTTGCACACCATCACATACTACTTGCCACTGCATGTATGGATTTATAACTGCATGGCAGAGACAACACCCTTAGGAACTTACCCATATCTATTCACTGTCTCCCCACCTGAGCTTAGCAAACCCCCTCCCCTATGCACCAGTTGCCCTAAGTCTTTAAACCATCTCAACTTCACCACTCTCTGATTTTCTTCTCTGTGAGAACAACAGTTTTGACAATTCTCAGACAGGCTTTCCCTAAAACAGTTTTTGCTACCGCTATCATTTCCCACTCACTGCTAGCTCTATTATTATTATTTTTAATGTTGTCTTTTTTTTTTTTTTTCCTTTTGGCCATGCTGCATGGCATGTGGGATTCTATTTCCCCAACCTGGGATCCAATTTGCTTCCCTTGCATTGGAAATACAAAATTCTAATCACTGGATCACTAAGGAAGTCCCTACTAGCTCTTTTTAAAATCACTGCTATTATATTATTATTTTCTGTAAGGAGCAGTAGACTTTACTCTCCCTAAGAATGTAATCCTGGGTTGTGTTCATCTCTCATGATATTAACAGTATGTGGCATTTAGAAAGTACTTGAAAAATATTTGAGTAAATGAATTGATTGCTATTGATATATATGTAAAAAATCATTCATGTGATATTCAAAAAACTATGAGGATGAGCAATAACTTTGAGGATGCAGATGAACTGTGCATCCCAAGTGGTGCTAATGGTAAGATCTGCCTGCCAATGCAAGAGACTTAAGAGACATAGGTTTGATTCCTGGGTTGGGAAGATCTCCTGATTGAGGGCCCAGCAACCCACTCCAGTATTCTTGCCAGGAGAATCCCATGACAGAAGAACATGGCAGTTTATACTACACAGGGTCTCTAAGAGTCAGAGACGACTGAAGCAACACGCATGCACACATCACATGAATTCCATGATACTTAAGATTTCCTTTTATTAGTTAAACATTTTTCCTGTCCTGCTATGGGGTGAACACCTGCTGATTTCCACCTGGCAAAACTTCAATGATAAACGAATATATTTCTTTATAGCATTAATTACAGGGCTTAGTTTTTCTATTCACAGCCGGAGGCACTCACACAGCAAATGGAAGTTGGAGCTTAATAAAGATCCAAAAATTGTCACTAAAGGAATTCATGTGTCAAAAGTAAGTATGATTTAAAAAAAAAAAAAATAAGAATGGTACCTGCCAAGATGTTCATAGGAAATACTGTCATTTCATCCTCAGAAATAATATTTATGAAGTAAATAATTGAAGTAAATAATTTTCAGTGAAAATTGAACACTTGTTATGGACAATGATCCAAGTGTGCTATGAACATCTCATGTAAGCATTCAACACTCTCCATCCTTCATACTTAGGAACTAAAATCATGGGTATTAACCAACTTGATGGAATTTACAGAGCTAGTTCATACTATAGAGAAATCAAAGAGAAATTTTCAAAATAACTATTTAGCTTTCTTTTAAATTAATCAGCAACTGTTTTTACTGTTCATTGTAGTAATACTCTTAAGAAGTTAGGACCTATAGACATACAAAACAAACATGATTACCAAAGGGGAAAGACGGGGAGGGATAAATTAAGAGTTCAGGATAAACATATATATACATAAACATATATACATAAAACAGATTAACACCAAATACAATAGGATAACACAGGGAATTATATTCAATATTTTGTAATAACATATAAGGGAAAATAATCTGAAAAAATTATAGCTGAATAACTGTGCTATGCACCTGAAACTAACACACATTGTATATCAACTGTACTTTAATTTAAAAAAAGAAGTTGTGCAAGAGGAAACCTGTGAGTGAGCAGCTGAGTCTTCTGGATCGGATCAGCAGTTGATCTCTGGAGCATGGTTATGATAAGAAATATTCCCAGAGATATTGCTGTGAAGTCACAAGCTTGTACTATCAGCAACTGTGGTCCGGGACTCATAAAATCCCATCAGTTTTTCATCTTTCCTTCTCACCAGCTTTGAGGTTTCATCCCACAATGTGATCATCATAGAAATACATGCTGGCAGGGAGGGACACACCAAGATGACTTGGTTTCCTCTCAACAATTGAGTGCATTTGCCAGCGTGTCTGTTTTAGCTTGAGTTCCTGCAGAAGATAAAGATTTAAACACTGAGATAAAGATTTAAACCAACTAATTTATTTAGGAAATGATCTTAGTAATGAAGAAGTGGGACAGATAAGGAAGGCCAGCCCATTAACATGTATGTTACTTGCTGTGGGTGTTCCCCAAGAGAAACCTGCAACAAAACAATCCTCAGAGTTACCCAATGACAGATGTGAGGGCTGCTTCTGGGTCACTAATATCCAAGTACCTCCAGCCTGCCCAGTGTTGGGGCTGAGACTGTTTACGTGGTCAGAAGCTTGCAAGCAGAAAGGCACAGGTGCATGAGGTAGGCAACAGTTGGGGGGAAGGGTGAGATTCTGGTATCCCAAGGCCCTTTTCAATTGCAGCTTCATTCTATCAAAAGTCATTCAGAATGTATTCATTGAGTTTCTACACCAAACTTAATACTCTGCTGGACATTGGTTCTGTAAATGTGAATGCAACAGCATTTCTGTCCTAGAGACAGGAAAATGAAAATGGATCATTTTACTGATCTTTACCTTATGATTTAAGAAAAGCCAAGATACTGCCATCTCATGCTTCAGTGGGGTCTGAGGAAGGAGACATGGATACTTTCAGGGAAACACTGTGACTGTTTTATTGACTTTACATTCCAATTGAGTCTTGAAGGATAATCAGGGGTTTCCAACATGCCCAGTTGAAAGGTCATTTGATATAGAGTTCGAATTGTTTTTTAACACAGAAATAATTTTTCATGAAATTATACAACAGGTTTTCAGACTAAAAAAGGACTCAGGAGCAAAGTAATTAGGGTACTGGGCACTGCAAAAAGAAGGCGAAGTATCAGCTAAAATAACTGAGATCCCCCTGAGGATTAAATTTGAGCTGCTTGTATGCATCATCGACTCTCTGCCTGGTTGCTTCTTTTGGAGAATGAAATGAAGAGATTTCAACCAATTTGACTAGTTTGGATGCTAAAACCATAGACCAGGTGTGCACTGTAATATGGTCTCATCTACAACAGGGTCAGTGGGGACAAAACACAGAGGGGCAACATTTAAATACGTATAATTCAGAGAAAACTTGTTTTTGTGTTTTATCGGGCTGACTGAATCCAAGGTTAGCTTTTACAATTAGCTATCACAACAAACTGTGGAAAACTCTTCAAGAGGTGGGAATATCAGACCACCTTACCTGCTTCCTGAGAAATCTGTATGCAGGTCAAGAAGCAACAGTTAGAACCAGGCATGGAAAAACAGACTGGTTCCAAATCAGGAAAGGAGTACTTCAAGGTTGTATGTTGTCACCCTGCTTATTTAACTTCTATGCAGAGTACATCATGTGAAATACCAGGCTGGATGAAGCACAAGCTGGAATCAAGATTGCCGGGAGAAATATCAATAACCTCAGATGTGCAGATGACACCACCCTTATGGCAGAAAACAAAGAAGAACTACAGAGCTTCTTGATAAAAGTGAAAGAGGAGACTGGAAATTTTGGCTAAAAAGTCAACATTCAGAAAACTAAGGTCATGGCATCCAGTCCCATCACTTCATGGCAAATAGATGGGGAAACAATGGAAACCATGAAAGACTATTTTTTTGGTTTCCAAAATCACTGCAGATGGTGACTGCAGCCATGAGATTAAAAGATGCTTGCTCCTGGAAGAAAAGGATGACTAACCTAGACAGCATAAGCAGAGACATTACTTTACCAACAAAGGTATGTATAGTTAAAGCTATGGTTTTTCCTGTGGTCATGTATGGATGTGAGAGTTGGACTATAAAGAAAACTGAGTACAGAAGAATTGATGCTTAACTCTGGTGCTGGAGAAGACTTTTGAGGGTCCCTTGGACTTCAAGGAGATCAAACCAGTCAATCCTGAAGGAAATCAGTCTTGAATATTCATTGGGACGACTGATACTGAAACTGAAACTCCAATACTTTGGCCACCTGATGTGAAGAACTGACTCTTTGGGAGTGACCCTGATGCTGGGAAAGATTGAGGGTGGGAGGAGAAGGGGACAATAGATGATGATATGGTTGTATGGCATCACTGACTCTATGGACATTAGTTTTGAGTAAACTCTGGGAGTTACTGATGGACAGGGAAGCCTGGCATGCTGTAGTCTATGGGGTCACAAAGAGTCAGACACGACTGAGTGATTGAACTGAACTGAAAAAGTTAACAGTTAATAGGTCATTAAAATTCCTCAATGTGGTGGTAAATTGACCACCAGTGGCTCATATAATCCTTAAGAAAAAAATAAATACTGAAAGTTAATTAAATCATTAAGAATTTTCTGGATTTTAATAATTCTTAATAATAATAATTTTAATAATAATAAGGAATGATGCTAAAGCTGAAACTCCAGTACTTTGGCCACCTCATGTGAAGAGTTGACTCATTGGAAAAGACTCTGATGCTGGGAGGGACTGGGGGCAGGAGGAGAAGGGGATGACAGAGGATGAGACGGCTGGATGGCATCACTGACTCGATGGACATGAGTCTGGGTGAACTCTGGGAGATGGTGATGGACAGGGAGGCCTCGCATGCTGCGATTCATGGGGTGGCAAAGAGTCAGACATGACTGAGTAACTGAACTGAACTGGATTATTTAATAATCATTTGCAATGTGCAAATTTTTATCATAATGGCTATGAATCAAGAGTATTTAAATGACTTGATAATCAAGTAAGTTCCTATGACCTCAACAATTTTTCGTATTTTTACTCTTTTTTCAAGAGACTTAACAAGATGTATGTGTATCAAAACATTAATGAAATGGTCATTGACATTAACATAAAAATAAAAGATCAAGAACAGAAATAAAAAGCATAGAACTGTAAAAGAAATAATATACAAATGAAAAGTACTCAATGTGGTATAGTTTTAAGGTAGCAAGATTTTTAAAAAAGATCTTATAACCATTTCAATAGATACAGAAAAAGCACTTGACAAAGTTCAACATTCTTTAATCATAAAAGCTCTCAACAAATTGGCCATATGAAACAAACCCACAGCTAACATCATACTCAACAATCAAATCCTGAAACATTTTCCTCTAAGATCAGTAACATGGCAAAGGTGACCACATTCACCATTTATATTCAATATAATACTAGAAGTGTTAGCCAGAGCAATTGGGCAAAAATTAATTAATTAACTGGGCTTCCCTGGTGGCTCAGATGGTAAAGAATCTACCTGCAATGCTACTAATTAATTAAAAAATAAAAGACATTTGAATTATAGTGGAAGAAGTAAAACTGTCTTTGTTTACAGATTAGATGATCTTATATATAGAAATTCCTAAAGACTCTACTAAGTCACTATTGTAATTAATTCAGTAAAGATGCAGGATATAAAATCACCTATTGAAATTAGTTGCATTTCTAGTTTATCTAAAAGTGAAATAAGAATACAATGCCATTTATAATTGCATCAAAATAATAAAATACTTAGGAATAAATTTTTAAAAGGAGGTAAAAGATCTGTACACTAAAAAGTATGACATTAATAAAAGAAATTAAAGAAGACACAAATAAATGGAAGGATATCCGTGTCTATGGATTGGAAGAACTGATGATGTTAATATGTCCATACTATCCAAAGCAATCTATAGTTTAAATTTAACTAGACTCCTTAATAAATAGTGATGAACAAGATAGATACACATAAGCAAAATAATGACCCTACCTTACACTGTACACGAATACTAACTGATCTGAAGCTGTAAAAGTTCTAGAAAAAAAAAGAAAACAAAACAGGTACAAACACTTTGACATATTTTTGCTATAATTTTTTGGATATGATTCCAAAAGCACAAGCAATAAAAGCAAAAGTAAACAAGCAAGACTAGACTATATCAAACTAAAAAGGTTCTACAGAGCAAAAGAAAAAAAAAAGAATCAGAAAAATGAAAAGGCTGAAATTAGGGAAAAATATTTGCAAACCATGTTTCTGAGTCAGGGTTAATATTCAAAATGTGTAAAAACTATTACAACTCAATGCAAAATAAGTAAATAACCCAATTTAAAAATGTGCAGACAAAGCAACAGACATTTTCCCCACAAAATTAAAAACATACAATAAGGCAAAAATACATGAAACTTTTCTCAGCATCACTAATCATTGGGGGAATGCATATAAAAACCACAATGAGATACCACTTCACACCTGTTAGAATTGCTATTATTTTTAAAAAGTGACATACGTGCTGGAGAGGGTGTGAAGGAAAGCGAGCTCATGTACTGTTGGTGGGAATGTAAACGGATACAGCCAGCTTAGAAAACAATATAGAGATTCCTCACAGTTATTAAAAACATAATCGAACACCCCCACTTCTAGGTATGTATGTTGGAAGGAAATTAAATCTCTACCTCAGAGACACCTAGACTGCCATGCTTATTGCAGCATTGTTCACCACAGCCAAGACACAGAGACAACCTAAGGGCGCACCAATCAATCAATGTACCAAGAAAATGTACATAAATAGTATATAAAGCATTTGAAAGACCATAGTATGAGTTCAATATATGTATATATGAATAAACCATATGTGAATATTATTAAGCCATAAAAAAGTAAGAAATTCAGCCTTTTGTGATAGTATGGATGAACTTGAGGACATTGTGGTAAATTTTTAAAAAATCATACAGAGAAAGACAAATGCTATATGATTTCAATTCTATGTGGGATATAAAAAAATAGCCAAACACAGAGAAAAAAAGAGTAGTTTGGTTGTTGCAGAGGCTGGAGGTCCACGAAAAAACGGAAATTTTCATCAAAGGGTACACATTTCTAGTTACAGTACAAATAATGCAGAGAATGGTTGAGTATCTTTAAAAATTAAGAGAGAAGATCATAAACTTTTTTCACCACATAGACAAAAAAAGGTAATTATGTGAAATGATGAATATATTAACTAATCTTATTATGATAATCATTTTATAATATATGTATATCAAATCATCACATTGTACACCTCGAACTTACACAATGTGATATGTCAGCTATATCTCATAAAGTTGGGGAAAAAAGAGCCAATTTTGGTTTTGTTGGTTTTCTTAATTGATTTCTTGTTTTCAACTTCATTGTAATCTTCTCTAATAATATTTATTTTTTCTGCTCATTTTGGATTTAATTTGCTCTTCTTTTTCAAGCTTTTCTGAAGGAGATCAGCCCTGGGATTTCTTTGGCAGGAATGATGCTAAAGCTGAAACTCCAGTACTTTGGCCACATGCGAAGAGTTGACTCATTGGAAAAGACTCTGATGCTGGGAGGGATTGGCGGCAGGAGGAGAAGGGGACAACAGAGGATGAGATGGCTGGATGGCATCACTGACTTGATGGACCTGAGTCTGAGTGAACTCCGGGAGTTGGTGATGGACAGGGAGGCCTGGTGTGCCGCGATTCATGGGGTCACAAAGAGTTGGACACGACTGAGTGACTGATCTGATCTCATCTGAAGGTGGAAGCTTAGACTGTTGATTTAGATTTCTCTTCTCTTCAAATATGTGGATTCAGTGCTACAACTTTCCTCTGAGCACTGCTTTTATTGCATTCCACAAATTTGATAATTTGTGTTTTCATTTTCACTTGATTCAAAATATTTTAAAATTTCTCCTAAGATTTATCCTTTGACCCATGTGTTATTTCGAAGTATGTTGTGTAGAATTTCCCTGATGGTACAGTGATTATGAATCCACCTGCTGATGAAGGGGACATGGGGTTCAGTCCTTGGTCTGGGAAGATCCCATATGCCACAGGGCAACTAAGCCCAGGCACCACAACTACTGAGCCCGTGCTCTGCAACAACAGAAGCCATTGCAATGAGAAGCCCGTGCTCCACAACTGGAGGAAATCTGCATGCAACAGTGAAGACACAGCACAGCCAAAAATAAATATCTAAAAAAAAATTTTTTTTAAAGATGTATGTTGTATAATCTCCACTTATTTTGGAGTATTCCAGTTATTTTCCTGTTCTTATTTCTAGTTTAATTTCATTGCTGTTTTGTAGCAGAGATAGCATGATTTATATTATTTAATTTATTAAGATGTGAGGGATATTTTGCCTGGAAAGTGATCTATCTTGGTAAATATTCCATATGAGCTTAAGAAGGATGTCTATTCTGATTTTTGGATGAAGTGGTCTATGGATGTGATTATATCCAGCTAACTGATGATGTGGTTGAGTTCAGCTCCTATATGCTCCCTGGTTTCTTGGCTGCTAGGTTAATCCATTCTGGTAGAAGGGTGTTGAAGGACACAGATACGACAGTGGATTTGTTTATTTCTACTTGCATTTCTATCAGTTTTTGTCTTGTATAGTTTGAAACTTTGTTGTTAGACAGGTATACTTTAAGAGTTGCTATGTCTTCTTGGAAAATTGATTTCTTATCATTATGCAATGTTTCTTTATCCCTGATGACTGTTCTCAAAATATATTCTGTCTGCAATTAATATCAGAGAAGGCAATGGCAACTGACTCCAGTCCTCTGGCCTGAAAAATCCCATGGACAGCAGAGCCTGGTGGGGTGCTGTCTATGGGGTCGCACAGAGTCGGACACGACTGATGCGTCTTAGGAGCAACAGCAGCAGTGATTAATATAGCTACTCCTGCTTCCTTCTAAAGGTATGATATGTAGTATATTTTTAAATGCACTTACTTTTAATTTAGGTGTGTATTTATATTTTAAAAAGATGTTTTATAAATAACATATAGTTGGGTTTTGTTTCTTGCTCCACTCTGACAATTTCTGTATTTTAATTAATGCATCTAGACTACTGACATACAAAATGATTATTTATATAACCGGATTAGTATACATCAGGGCTGTTTCTCTCCTTGTTTTTTGTTTCCATTTTTGTTTATAATGCCTCTTCTTCCCTTTGCGGTTTTAATTTAGCATCTTACATAATTTCATTTTCTCCCCTTTCTTAGTATATTAATTGTACTTCCTTTTTTACCTCTTTTAGTGGTTGTCCCAGTTTGTAACACACAATTACAGCTAATTCAAAGAAAAACATTGTCAGTTATAATTTTGAAAATTTGTTTATTTTTAATTGGAGGATAATTGCTTTACAATACCATGTTGGTTTCTACCATACATCAACCTGAATGAGCCATAGGCATACACATGTTCCCTCCCTCTTGAAACTTCCTCCCACTCCCACACCATTCTACCCCCCAGGTTGCCACAGAGCACCAGATCTGAGCTCTCTGCATCATACAGCAAATTCCCACTGGCTATCAAATTTTATATAGAGTAATGTATATGTTTCATGCTTCTCTCAATTTGTCCCTCTCTCACCTTCCCCTGCTGTATCCACAAATCAATTCTCTATGTCTGCATCTCCATTGCTGCCCTGCATCAGTGCATCAGTACCATCTTTTAGATTCCGTATCAGAGCAGATTAGTCGCTCAGTCGTGTCTGACTCTTTGCCACCCCATGAATCGCAACACACCAGGCCTCCCTGTCCATCACCCACTCCTGGAGTTCACTCAGACTCACGTCCATCGAGTCAGTGATGCCATCCAGCCATCTCATCCTCTGTTGTCGCCTTCTCCTCTTTCACCCAATCCCTCCCAGCATCAGAGTCTTTTCCAATGAGTCAACTCTTCGCATGAGGTGGCAAAAGTACTGGAGTTTCAGCTTTAGCATCATTCCTTCCAAGAAATCCCAGGGCTTATCTCCTTCAGAATGGACTGGTTGGATCTCTTTGCAGTCCATGTGATTCTCAAGAGCCTTCTCCAACACCACAGTTCAAAAGCATCAATTCTTCAGTGCTCAGCCTTCTTCACAGTCCAACTCTCACATCCATACATGACCACAGGAAAAACCATAGCCTTGACTAGACGGGCCTTTGTTGGCAAAGTAATGTCTCTGCTTTTGAATATGCTATCTAGGTTGGTCATAACTTTCCTTCCAAGGAGTAAGCATCTTTTAATTTCATGGCTGCAGTCACCATCTGTAGGGATTTTGGAGCCCAGAAAAATAAAGTCTGACACTGTTTCCACTGACTCCCCATCTATTTCCCATGAAGTGATGGGACCGGGTGCCATGATCTTCATTTTCTGAATGTTGAGCTTTAAGCCAACTTTTTCACTCTCCACTTTCACTTTCATCAAGAGGTTTTTGAGTTCCTCTTCACTTTCTGCCATAAGGGTGGTGTCAACTGCATATCTGAGGTTGTTGATATTTCTCCTGGCAATCTTGATTCCAGCTTGTGCTTCTTCAAGTCCAGCGCTTCTCATGATGTACTCTGCATATAAGTTAAATAAACAGGGTGACAATATACAGCCTTGACGAACTCCTTTTCCTATTTGGAACCAGTCTGTTGTTCCATGCCCAGTTCTAACTGTTGCTTCCTGACCTGCATACAGATTTCTCAAGAGGCAGGTCAGGTGGTCTGGTATTCCCATCTCTTTCAGAATTTTCCACAGTTTATTGTGATCCACACAGTCAAAGGCTTTGGCATAGTCAATAAAGAAGAAATAGATGCTTTTCTGGAACTCTCTTGCTCTTTCCATGATCCAGCGGATGTTGGTAATTTGATCTCTGGTTCCTCTGCCTTTTCTAAAACCAGCTTGAACATCAGGAAGTTCATGGTTCATGTATTACTGAAGCCTGGCTTGGAGAATTTTGAGCATTACTTTACTAGCGTGTGAGATGAGTGCAATTGTGCGGGAGTTTGAGCATTCTTTGGCATTGCCTTTCTTTGGGATTGGAATGAAAACTGACCTTTTCAAGTCCTGTGGCCACTGCTGAGTTTTCCAAATGTGCTGGCATATTGAGTGCAGCACTTTCACAGCATCATCTTTCAGGATTTGGAATAGCTCAACTGGAATTCCACCACCTCCACTAGCTTTGTTTGTAGTGATGCTTTCTAAGGCCCACTTGACTTCACATTCCAGGATGTCTGGCTCTAGGTCAGTGATCACACCATCGTGATTATCTGGGTCGTGAAGATCTTTTTTGTACAGTTCTTCTGTGTACTCTTGCCATCTCTTCTTAATATCTTCTGCTTCTGTTAGGTCCATACCATTTCTGTCCTTTATCGAGCCCATCTTTGCATGAAATGTTCCTTTGGTATCTCTGATTTTCTTGAAGAGATCCCTAGTCTTACCCATTCTGTTGTTTTTCTCTATTTCTTTGCATTGATCACTGAAGAAGGCTTTCTTATCTCTTCTTGCTATTCTTTGGAACTCTGCATTCAGATGCTTATATCTTTTCTTTTCTCCTTTGCTTTTCACTTCTCTTCTTTTCACAGCTATTTGTAAGGCCTCCCCAGACAGCCATTTTGCTTTTTTGCATTTCCTTTCCATGGGGATGGTCTTGATCCCCGTCTCCTGTACAATGTCACGAACCTCCATCCATAGTTCATCAGGTACTCTATCTATGAGATCTAGGCCCTTAAATCTATTTCTCACTTCCACTGTATAATCATAAGGGATTTGATTTAGGTCATACCTGAATGGTCTAGTGGTTTCCCTACTTTCTTCAATTTCAGTCTGAATTTGGCAATAAGGAGTTCATGGTCTGAGCCACAGTCAGCTCCTGGTCTTGTTTTTGCTGACTGTATAGAGCTTCTCCATCTTTGGCTGCAAAGAATATGATCAATCTGATTTCGGTGTTGACCATCTGGTGATGTCCATGTGTAGAGTCTTCTCTTGTGTTGTTGGAAGAGGGTATTTGTTATGACCAGTGCATTTTCTTGGCAAAACTCTATTAGTCTTTGCCCTGCTTCATTCCGTATTCCAAGGCCAAATTTGCCTGTTACTCCAGGTGTTTCTTATATATATATGTATTAAAATATATCTGTTTTTCTCTTTCTGACTTACTTGACTCTCTGTAATGGGCTCTAAGTTCATTTACCTCATTAGAACTGACTCAAATATGTTCCTTTTTATGGCTGAGTAATATTCCATTGTATATGTGTACTGCAACTTCTTTATCCATTCATCTGTACGTGGACATCTAGGCTGCTTCTATATCCTAGGTATTTTAAATAGTACTGCAATTAACGTATGAATACATGTGTCTTTTTCAATTATGGTTTCCTCAGGTTATATGTCTCTTGGTGGGATTTTGGGTCATATGGTGGTCATATTATTATTATTAATCTTTTAAGGCATCCTTACTATTCTCCATAGTGTCTGTGTCCATTTATATTCCCATAAACAGTGCAAGAGGGTTTCCTTTTCTCCACACTGTCTCCAGCATTTATTGTTTGTAGATTTTTTGATGATGGCCTTTCTGATGGGCCTACAATAACAACTTTATTGTAGTTTGGATTCACATTTCTCTAATAATGAGCAATGTTGAGCATCTTTTCATGTGTTTGTTGGCCACCTGTAGGTCTTCTTTGGAGAAATGTCTGTTTATGTCTTCTGCCCATGATTTTTAATCAGTGGTACTTTCAAGGATCCTGTGTAGAATGACTCACTCTGTGTGCTTTCTCTGCTTTGCCAGACAATGAGCTGCTTTGGCCTGAGAGCTCATCTGAGTCCTCCAGTGGCCAGGTGACCAGTGTTCCAGCACAGCCCTAGACAGGGGGCACATGAGCTCACTGGTGCCAACACAGGTTTGAAAAGTCTTCTTGAATTTGCTCTTCATGGAGAAAGATCTCACAAAAGGAGCCTGGCCAGGTACTTTTGTATAGTAAGCCTTTTAACAGGACATATATGTTGAATAAGAGAGTTTTTCAGAGCACACATCTCAAACAAACTTTATATATATATATATGTACATGCATATATATAGTTTATATGCTATAATTTATATATGCTATGTATATAGTTTACATATATATGTACCAAGTGAAAATGAGCAAAGATGCTAAATAAAGAGAAAATAAAATATTAATAGTGAGCAGTATACATCTCAATGCAAAAAGCATTAATCAGAATAAAATTATTTTATATTAATAAAATATGTGCTCCTTGGTAAATCTATAACAATAATTTAGCAACCCTCTAACTAGAAATTCAGCAAAAGACTTGAATAGATGTTCTACCTACAAAGTACAGCAATGAAATTAACACATAAAAAGATGCTCCACTTCATTGGGTATCAGAGAATTACAAATTAAAATCATGATGATATAGCACTACACATTTTAAAAAAATGACTAAAATAAGACATACCAACAGTGTCAAATGCTGACGAGAAAGTGAAGAAATGGGATCTTTTGTACCCTGCTGATGGAAAAGTGAAACAATACAGCCATTCGGGTAATCAGTGAGGCATTTTGTTTTATAAATGTAAGCCTACATTTACTATACCACTCAGAAATCACAAGAAATGTAAACTTATCTTAGGGAAATATAAACTTACATTCACAGAAAACCTGTACACGAAATTAGCTTTATTTTAAATGAACAAAAACTAATAACAACCCATATGTCTTTCAACAAGTGAATGAATAAAAGCCATTTGCATCCAAACAATGGAATGTTACTTAGCAATAAAGTAGAAAACCATAATTCAAAATGATACATGCATCCCAGTGCTCACTACAGCATTGTTAACAATAGCCAAGACATGTGAGCAACCATATCCATCAACAGATGAATGGATAAAGATGTGGCACATATATACAACAGGATATTACTCACTCATAAAAAAGAATGAAATAATGCTATTTGAAGCAACATGGATGCATCTAGATACTATCATACTAAGTAAAATAAGCAAGACAAAGAAAAATATTATATGATAACAGTAATATGGAGAATCTTTAAAAAAACTGATACAAATAAACTTACATGCAAAACAGAGATAGATCCACAGACACAGAAAACAAACTCATGGTTACCAAGGAAAGGTGTAGGGAGGGATAAATTAGAAGTTTGAGATTAATATATACACACTGCCATCTATAAAATATATAATCAACAAGGACCTATTGTATAGCACAGAGAACTACATTCAAGAGTTTGTCATAACCTAAAAGAGAAAAGAATCTGAAAAATTATATATATATGTATATATATACATACATATATACAGTTCACTTCAGTTCAGTCACTCAGTTGTGTCCAACTCTTTGCGAACCCATGGACTGCAGCATGTCAGACCTCCCAGTCTATCACCAACTCCCAGAGTTTACTCAAACTCATGTTCATTGAGTCAGTGATGCCATCCAACCATCTCATCCTCTGTTATCCACTTTTCCTCCTGCCCTCACTCTTTCCCAGTATCAGGGTCTTTTCCAATGAGTCAGCTCTTTGCATCAGGTGACCAAAGTATTAGAGTTTCGGCTTCAATATCAGTCCTTCCAGTGAACACTCAGGACAGATTTCCTTTAGGATGGACTGGCTGGATCTTCTTTCAGTCCAAGGGACTCTCAAGAGTCTTTTCAAACACCACAGTTCCAAAGTATCCATTCTTCACTCCTCACTTTCTTTACAGTCCAACTCTCACATCCGTACATGACTACTGGAAAAACCATAGCCTTGACTAGACGGACCTTTGTTGGCAAAGTAATGTCTCTACTTTTGAATATACTGTCTAAGTTTATCATAACTTTCCTTCCAAGGAGTAAGCGTCTTTTAATTTCATGGCTGCAGTCACCATCTGCAGTGATTTTAGAGCCCCCCCACCTCAAAAAAAATTAAAAAGTCTGTCACTCTTTCCATTGTTTCCCATCTATTTGCCATGAAGTGATGGGACCAGAGGTGATGATCTTAATTTTCTGAATGTTGAGTCTTAAGCCAACTTTTTCACTCTCTTCTTTCACTTTCATCAGGAGGCTCTTTAGTTCTTCACTTTCTGCTATAAGGGTGGTGTCATCTGTATATCTGAGGTTGTTTATATTTCTCCCAGCAATCTTGATTCCAGCTTGTGCTTCATCCAGCCTAGAGTTCCTCATGATCTACTCTGCATATATTTAAATAAGTAGGGTGACAATATACAGCCTCGACATACTCCTTTTCCTATTTGGAATCAGTCTGTTATTCCATGTCCAGTTTTAACTGTTGCTTCCTGACCTGCATACAGATTTCTCAGGAGGCAGGTCAGGTGGTCTGGTATTCCCATCTCTTTCAGAATTGTCCAGTTTATTGTGATCCACACAGTCAAAGGCTTTGGCATAGTTAATAAAGCAGAAATAGATGTTTTTCTGGAACTCTCTTGCTTTTTCAATGATCCAGCAGATATTGGCAATTTGATTTCTGTTTCCCCTACCTTTTCTAAATCCAGCTTGAACATCTGAAAGATCATGGTTCACATATTGCTGAAGCCTGGCTTGGAGAATTTTGAACATTACTTTGCTAGTGTGTGAGATGAGTGCAATTGTGTGGCAGTTTGAGCATTCTTTGGCATTGCCTTTTTTGGGGATTGGGATGAAAACTGACCTTTTTCAGTCCCATGGCCACTGTTGAGTTTTCCAAATTTGCTGGCATATTGACTGCAGCACTTTCACAGCATCATCTTTTAGGATTTGAAATAGCTCAATTGAAATACCATCACTTCCACTAGCTTTGTTCATAGTGATGCTTTATAAGGCCCACTTGACTTCTCATTCCAGGATGTCTGGCTCTAAGTGAGTGATCACACCATCATGGTTATCTGGATCATGAAGATCTTTTTTGTACAGTTCTTCTGTGTATTCTTGCCACCTCTTTTTAATATCTTCTGCTTCTGTTCGGTCTATTTCTGTCCTTTATCGAGCCCATCTTTGCATGAAATGTTCCCTTGGTATCTCTAATTTTCTTGAAGCGGTCTCTAGTCTTTCCCATTCTATTGTTTTCCTCTATTTCTTTGCACTGATCACAGAGGAAGGCTTTCTTATCTCTACTTGCAGTTATTTGGAACTCTGCATTCAAATGGGTATATCTTTCCTTTTCTCCTTTGCTTTTTGCTTCTCTTCTTTTCACAGCTATTTGTAAGGCCTCCCCAGACAGCCATTTTGTTTTGTTTTTGTTTTTTTTCCCCTTGAGGATGGTCTTGCTCCCTGTCTCCTGTACAATGTCACGAACCTCCATCCATAGTTCATCAGGCAGTCTGTCTATCAGATCTAGGCCCTTAAATCTATTTCTCACTTCCACTGTATAATCATAAGGGATTTGATTCAGGTCATACCTGAATGGTCTAGTGGTTTTCATACTTTCTTCAATTTAAGTCTGTATTTGGCAATAAAGAGTTCATGATCTGAGCCACAGTCAGCTCCTGGTCTTGTTTTTGCTGACTGCATAGAGCTTCTCCATCTTTGGCTGCAAAGAATGTAATCAATCTGATTTCAGTGTTGACCATCTGGTGATGTCCATGTGTAGAGTCTTCTGTTGTGTTGTTGGAAGAAGGTATTTGCTATGACCAGTGCATTCTTTTGGCAAAACTCTATTAGTCTTTGCCCTGCTTCATTCTGTACCCCAAGGCCAAATTTTCCTGTTACTCCAGGTGTTCTTGACTTCCTACTTTTGCATTCCAGTCCCCTATAATGAAAAGGACATCTTTTTTGGGTGTTAGTTCTAAAAGGTCTTGTAGGTCTTCATAGAACCGTTCAACTTCAGCTTCTTCAGCATTACTGGTCAGGGCATAGACTTGTATTACTGTGATATTGAATGGTTTGCCTTGGAAATGAGCGGAGTTCATTCTATCATTTTTGAGATTGCATCCAAGTACTGCATTTTGGACTCTTTTGTTGACTATGATGGCTACCCCTTTTCTTCTAAGGGGTTCCTGCCCATAGTAGTGGATATAATGGTCATTTGAGTTAAATTCACCCATTCCAGTCCATTTTAGTTCACTGATTCCTAGAATGTCGATGTTCACTCTTGCCATCTCCTGTTTGACCACTTCCAATTTGCCTTGATTCATGGACCTAACATTCCAGGTTCCTATGCAATATTGCTCTGTACAGCATCGGACCTTGCTTCTGTCACCAGTCACATCCACAACTGAGTGGTTTTTTGTTTTTTTGTTTTTGCTTTGGCTTGTCTCTTCCTTCTTTCTGGAGGAATTTCTCCAGAAATTCCTTTTTCCCTTTTCCAGTGGACCACATTCTGTCAGACCTCTCCACCATTACCCGCTGTCTTGGGTGGCCCCACATGGCATGGCTTGGTTTCATGGATTTAGATAAGGCTGTGGTCCGTGTGATAGTTTGGCTAGTTGTCTGTGATTGTGGTTTCAGTCTGTCTGCCCTCTGATGCCCTCTCTCAGTGCCTATGTCTTACTTGGGTTTCTCTTAACTTGGATGTGGGGTATCTCCTCTCCACCACTCTCCGCTCCAGCACCATGCAGCCACCACTCACAGTTCCAGCTCCCATGTAGCAGCTTGCCACTCCAGCGCTGGGCTTCCCTGATAGCTCAGTTGGCAAAGAATCCACCTGCAATGCAGGAGACCCTGGTTCGATTCCTGGGTTGGGAAGATCCCCTGGAGAAGGGAAAGGTTACCTACTCCAGTATTCTGGCCTGGAGAACTTCATGGACTATATAGGACATGGGATCACAAAGAATTGGACACGACTGAGCGACTTGCATTTTCACTTTCATATATATATATATGTATAATCTGATCATTTCCCTACTGGCTCAATGGTAAAGAATCCACCTGAAATGAAAACAACATGGGTTTGATCCCTGGGTCAGGGAGATTCCTTGGAGGAGGAAATGGCAAATCACTTCAGTATTCCTGCCTGGGAAATCTTATGGACTGAGGACCATGGCATGCTACAGTCCATGACATTGCAAGGAAATGAACATAACTGTGTATATATATATATATACACATATATATATATATATATAAACTTGCTGCTGCTGCTGCTAAGTCACTTCAGTCGTTTCCAACTCCATATATATATATATATATATATATGGATATATATATATAAAATCTCTGAACCACTTTGCTGTACACCTGAAACTAACACAACATTGTGAACCAACTATACTTCAATTTCAGAAGATAATAAAAAATGTAGTATGGGCCATTTATTTATACAACAGTGTGAATGGATCTTAAGAGGATTATGTTTAGTGCAAAAGCCAGTCTTAAAGGGTCATATTTTAGTGATTTTATTTACATAACTTTCTAAAAGTGATGAATTTTTAGTGGTGGACAATAAAGCAGCAGTTGCTAGTGGGTAAGTTTGGGGAAAGAATGCAACTGTGAAAGGTCGACCTGAAGAAATTTCTCTATAGTGTTGGAAAGAATTATCCTGATTTTGGTGACTGTTACTCAGATCCACACATGTGATAAAATTGCATGAAGTTCACACAAACAAACAAAAGTATATAAATGCAAATATTGATAAAGTCTGCACTCAAGTTACTAGAATGGTACCAACATCAATTTTCTGGTTTTGATATTATCTTATGGTTTCATAAGATAGTATTATTACTGGGTGAAGCTAAGTAGAAGGTACATTGGAACTCTCCACTTGGGGATTTTTTTGCATCTTAAATTATTTCAGAATGAAAAATTATCAGTGAAAACATACCTGGTAAAAACTAGACAGTCTAATAACCCATTCAGTATAGAGTTAGTCCCCCATATACAAACGAGTTCCATTCTGAGAACATGTTTTTAAGTACAGTTTGTAAGTCCAACAAAGTTAGCTAAGGTACCCAACTAACAAATCAGCTATAGAATACCGAACTGTGATAAGTTTACAATATTTTTCACACAAAAAATACATAAAAGTAAACACACAAAATGAAGATAACGTCTTTAATCTTGCAGTATAGTACCTTGAAAAGTGGGCTTCCCTGGTGTTTCAGCTGCTAAAGAATCTACCTGCAATGCAGAAGATGCCAGTTCAGTTCCTGGCTTGGGAAGATGCCCTGGAAAAAGTTAAGGTACCCACTCCACTATTCTTTGCTTCCCTGGTGGCTCAGACAGTAAAGAAGAGCCTGTAATGTGGGAAACCTGGATTGATCCTTGGGTTGGGAAGATCCCCTGGAGGAGGGCATAGCAACTCACTCTAGTATTCTAGCTTGGCAAATTCCATGGACAGAGGAGCCTGGGGGGATACAGTCCATGGGGTCGCAAAGAATCAGACACAACTGAGTGACTAAGCACAAGCACCTTGAAAAGTACAGTAGTACCAGCTGCATCACTGCTGCTTTTTTACTTGCTTCAGGACACCGTGGGTTTGAAATAAAGATACTGTACTCTGTACAGTACTGCACAGTAAAGTACATAGAAGCATAGCCACATGTGAAGGATGCATGCATGTGACAGTGTCCAACAGACACATGAATTAACTTACATGACTGGAGATGCGACACATATCCATATCTTTGAAAGTTCACAACTTGAAGATTCATATGTAGGGGACTTACTGTCAGATCAGATCAGATCAGTCGCTCAGTCGTGTCCCACTCTTTGCGACCCCATGAATTGCAGCACGCCAGGCCTCCCTGTCCATCACCCACTCCCGGAGTTCACTCAAACTCACGTCCATCCAGTCAGTGATGCCATCCAGCCATCTCATCCTCTGGCGTCCCCTTCTCCTCCTGCCCCCAATCCCTCCCAGCATCAGAGTCTTTTCCAATGAGTCAACTCTTCGCATGAGGTGGCCGAAGTACTGGAGTTTCAGCTTTAGCATCATTCCTTCCAAAGAAATCCCAGGGCTGATCTCCTTCAGAATGGACTGGTTGGATCTCCTTGCAGTCCAAGGGACTCTCAAGAGTCTTCTCCAACACCACAGTTCAAAGGCATCAATTCTTTGGCGCTCAGCCTTCTTCACAGTCCAACTCTCACATCCATCCATGACCACAGGAAAAACCATAGTCTTGACTAGATGAACCTTTGTTGGCAAAGTAATGTCTCTGCTTTTGAATATGCTATCCAGGTTGGTCATAACTTTGCTTCCAAGGAGTGAGCGTCTTTTAATTTCATGGCTGCAGTCTTACTGTAACTGAACATTTATTCTTTTATTTAATTGAGATATAATTGACATAAAATATTGTATTAGTTTAAGGTGTACAACAATGATTCAAGATATTTATATATTGAGAAATCATCACCACAATAAGTTAACTTCTGTCGCCTCTCAGAGTCACATTTTTTTTCTCTTATGATCTCAACACTTATCCCTAACTGAGGACTTCAAATTTATTCTCAAGTTAAGTAAGGAAGGAGGCAGAGAGAAGGATAAAAGAATAGGAAGAGGAAATATTCAGAGGACGAAGTAAGAAACTCAAATTAAGTGGAAATAGAAGGCAATTATCTTTTGATTAAGGTTATCCTTTAAGACAACCCCCAGCATCGTATTAGGGGCCTGGTTCTCAGTACATAATTGGTTGAATGCAGGGAGTAGGGACTTCCTGGCTGGGAAGTTGGTAACCAGTGTAATGCAAGAATGAAAGGCTTGCATCTGTAGGGCAGATATCACATAGGAAAATTATGGCATCATGGTCCTTACTGACTCCTTCATGAGTCATTTTCCAGATTCCTATAGGAGAGATATGAGATTAGTTGATACCAAGTCAGAAAGTATAAAGATGGAAATATAAAATTCTATCCCCTAAAGTAAAGTAAAGCATTGCAAGAATACAGTACACATACTCTTGGTCAGACAGGACCCTGTAATCTTTCCAAGCATCTTCTATTTGCATTCTCTACCAGATTCAAGAGTGAACTTGCTAACATGAAGCAGATAAAAAGGGCTTCTACACTAGGGACTGTAATTCCTTTTTGCTTGAAAGTCATAGCCATTCACTTAAAAAAGCATGAAACAAAATAAAAAGAAACTGGGACTAAAAATAATTGTCTTCATGAACAGTGGGGAAAAATTCTGTTCAAAAAATATAAAGAGACCAAAAGACCAAACTGTCACTTTTGAAGAGCATGGAATGAAAGCAGGGGGTCAGAAGCAAAAACAGGGTACTGCACATGACCCCTGCACACAATCCCACAAGAGAGGCAGCCAAAGCCCTAAGCTGCCCGTCCAACCAGTCCTCTGGACACACCCCTATTATCACCCCATAGAAGGAAGAAGTTCACCCCTCTCAGGGAGCAAGCAAGCAAAGGAACGTGTTGGAGCTCTTACTTCCTGTTTCTGTGGTAGGGGCTCCAATAAAGCCTTGCCTGAAAAGAAAAAAGCATCAAGACCAGAAGGTAAGAGGCAGACTGTTTAGACTTATGCAATAGGTCTATACAATACTTTGAAGTGAAATGGATAGTCACTCAGTCACATCTGACTCATTGTTACCCATGGACTGTAGCCCACCTCTGTCCATGGAATTCTCCAGGCCAGAATACTGGAGTGGGTAGCCTTTCCCTTCTCCAGGGGATCTTCCCAACCCAGGGATCGAACCCAGGTCTCCCACATTGCAGGCGGATTCTTTACCAGCTGAGCCACAAGGGAAGCCCAATCAATACTGTATATATGTCAATCCCAATCTCCCAATTCATCTCACCTCCCTTACACAAATGGGCAGATCATTCAGACAGAAACTTAATAAGGGTCTTTTTACAATCATTTTGATGGAAATTTAGCTGCAAGGGGAGGTGAACAAGTGTATGCTCTGTGACATATTAAATAAGAAGCTTTAGAATCAAGCATAGAATACATGTACATTTCTGATCACTGGAGAAAGGATGACTTTAGTTCAACAATAGTCTTGGAAAATGGGTCAGCCATTGGAGAAAATGGAGGTCTATAATATTTTGCCCCAAGTTCACAAAATAATTTGATTTCTGAAATGAAAATCAGTGCGATTTGAGAATAAATCAGGGAATTTGAGGTCGTGCATATTTGCTTCTTATCCTAATCATGTAGTTTGCTAAGTCAGTTATTATGACAGAAACTCACTTAAACTGAACCTTAGCTTTCTATCTGAAATTGATGAGAATAATATCGATATTATGAGATTGGTGTAAGAATTAAAATATGTGGGGATTATCTGGCCTTCCAGTGGTTAGGACCCTGTGATCTGCTGCAGGAGACCCAATTTCCATTCCTGGTTGGGGAATTAATAGTAAGATCTCAAAAGCCACTTGAGGTGACCGAAAAAAAAAAAAAAAGTGTGGAGCCACTAATAAGTCCTGGTATTCTGAGCATTTGTAGAAGTTCAAGTTCATGAAATCGAATCTATATGTCTCAAACAAAATATACGGTAGTATTCAGAAAATCTTTTCCCCTTTTTTCAGCTCTCTCTCTGCTCTTGGACTTTTAACCCTCCTCTTGTTTAACGTTCAGAAAATCCTAGATTATAGTCACAATTTCCAGTTCACAGAGAAAACTGAAAAACAAACAAATTAAATAACTTCCCCAGTATTATTGTGTCAATAAGACAGAAAACCAGAATTTCAACCCAGGACCTAGTTACCGTCTACCAGATACTGAAATGAACATATACATTCTAATGAATATAGGAAATGTTCTAAAATGATCCTAAATGCCAAAGGCTATCTCAAAACTGCACAGTTCATTGAGATCCATGTTATTATCCTGTGATATTCATTTTTTATGGTAAAATTCCAGACATTATTGTTATCCAGGGGGAATGGTAAAAACTTGACTTAGTCTAAGTTACTTCTTGGATTTCTCCATCATCTATGAAGTCTTCACTGAAGTCGTCACAAGATTTCTCACACCTGCTCCACATCCATCTCTGCAGATGTGATACTTCACGCCCTCACCTCCTCTGAACATAGCATAGCCAATAGGGCACAAATGATCTGTGAGTACAAACTGATTCACACGAATCAGTGTTAATGGGGAATCAGCACCGAATTGGGGAAGGAACCACAAACGCTCGTGATGGAGGATGGAACCGCACAGGGTGCCAGGATGAGCAGCCACAGGAAGCTGAGAAGGAGGTGAGAGCTCCTTAAAGATCGTCCTGCACATTAGATGATAAGCCTTAGCTCAGATTGATGGGGCATGATATTCAAATTGGTTCAGCATGCAACAAAACCTCTGCAGGAGATGGTACTGCTATTTGTATTCTTCACAACCTTTGAAATAGTTCCAGGAAAACCCTTCTTCTACCCTGCGGCCCCCAGAGTCCCACTCAGCACACACAGGAGACTGAAAATTAATATCCAAACAGTGTTGAGAGCTGTTAAGTTTCAAAGCTGAAATGACTGCTTAGGGTTAATGAGGAAATTACTGGCTGAATATTCAAAGAAAATGAAAAAGTAGTCAAAACATGACCAATGTTCTGATGTGTTCTTTTTTTTTAATCCAAGTGCAAGCAATTGTTTGGGCCTCTTTTAATTTACAAACTTAACTGTTTATTTGTAGTCATCTGAAAATCTAAGTGTGGGGAAGAATCAGTGTCTCTTTATATGTGGCATTATTTAATTTCAGCCCCAGGTCTTCAGAGTTTGCTCCTAAAAGTAGGCATTTATTTGCATATAAGGACCATAAAAAGAAGACATTTCTAGAAAAATAAGCATGGGTTCCAGCTTGTATCTCCTTTCAGGACAAGGGTGGTGGAATATTTATCTTTGCACCCTCAGAAGCAAGCACAGGGCTTTGCATATTGTGTAAATTAAAAAAAAAAAAAACTTGATTAAGAAATAAAATAATCAACTGTAAAATAGGCCTCACTAACTTTTATAAAGGCTGCAGAGCCTTGAATACCTCAGGGACCGTGTGTGCTGCATTGCCTGTTGTCAATACAGCATTGCCACTTCCTTCCCCAGGCCACCTCTGCACTGTGGAAAAGAAGTCAAGAATTGTATTTCCAGTAGGATTTCCAGCTGAGTTGGCCAGAGGAGAGGTACAAAGGCTGCCAGAAAGTGGGAGGCTGAAATAAAAAAGAGGTCACTACTGTTGGGCACAGTTGCAGACACACACATGTGACGAGCAGGGACTTGATCCCCCTGAGACCCCTGCTGAGGGCTGCCTTCCTGGGGGTCAGTGAGCATCCCGAGGTGGGGGAGATCTTACGGGTCAGCCCTCCCATGCACGGGGTTCTCAGACATCTCTTCCACCTCTCCACTGGGGAGCATCTCTTTTTATTTCAAGTTTATTTCCCGAAACACATCTTTCTGCACTGGATCTAGACTTCTAGAACCTAGAGCAACTTACTTCTTGGTTTCGAAGAACAGTGAATATTGCTTGATTAACTAGGGGAAATGAAGGGGGAAAATATGTGGAGAAGGCAAAAATGAAAAAAATAAAGTAAAACTACTTTATTAGCATAAAACTACTATGGGTGGTAGTTTGCCTAGTAATAACGACGCTCATCTCCCCTTTCCTTTCTTGTGCTGGAGAGGTTCCGTGGTCACCATCAGTGGCCTGGCCTTCAGGGCCCCTCACCCCCACCTGAGGGGCTGCTCATCATTTGTAGGCACTTTCTCCCCTATTCCACTCACCTCTCCATTCCTACTGGAGTGCTGCACCAGCATGTTTATACCTGCCCCAGGATGTCCAGCTTCAGCCATGTCTGCCTGATAATGGGTGTCCTTTATTTCGCCTATAGCTACATGTTCAGTGGAGAGCTGGACATGTCTACCCTGCTTTTCGAAACACAATCAGCTTGATGCCACTGAACTAAGCTTGCTCAGGTCAGTGAGGCTGTCCCAAAGCTGCTTCAAATTTATCCCTTGCTGCACTTGACTTCTCTAAGGTCTTTAAATTGTGTGTTTAAGGTCTTTAGATTGTGTGTTAGTCACTCAGTCGAGTCCAGCTCTATGCGACCCCATGGACTGTAGCTCACCAGGCTCCTCTGTCAGTAGAATTCCCCAGGCAAGAATACTGGAGTGGGTTGCTGTTCCCTTCTCCAAGAGATCTTTCCAACTCAGGGATTGAACCTGGGTCTCTCATATTGCAGTCAGATTCTTTACCATCTGAGCCACCAGAGAAGCCATCTTAAAATGATTAAGTGCAATAAAGGACTTTCTGCCACTTGACAAGCTCGGCTCCATCATCAGCTATAGCAGCTGGCTCTGAATTTCCTTCTTGCATCTCTGATCTTTTTTCTCTCAGGCTTTTCATAAGGTCTCATTTCCCTGTTTATCCCACAACTCCACCTGTGATCCAGGGCTACAGCCTCCTCTGCTTTGCCTCCCATACGTTTTTCTCACACAACTTAGAGACATAAATCCAGATGGTTTTCTGTAACAATATTTACTGATTGCACAATAATAGTTAAAATACTGAAAATCCCTGATGAAATCAGCTCCTCGCATTCCTTTTTCATGATAATTATTTCCAACATATTTATTCTCTATCAAGACTAAAGCCCATTTTCAAATTCTTATTTTAAATGTTTTACATAAGTGATAATTGTCTATATTTTTAAAATAAAAAAACAACATCATAAAGAAGTTTATAGATTAAAAAGTGTATGCTCCCAATTACAATCCTTGCCTTTTTACCCACTCAAATTATTTCACTAATTCAATCATCGACATTTAGTGACTTTATAGAAATATCTGTGCTTTTAAAGCTTGCCAATATATGCTTATTTATATATGCACACTATGTGTGTGCTTATATATAGGTTTTGTAAAAGAAATCTCTATATACACACATCACCCTCAAAAAGGGTACAGAACTGCCAGAATTCTAACACCATAGCCTATGATGGTAAACATTTATTATGTTATTGGGTTTTGCTTTATTTGAGTTATTTGCATTTGAATAGAATTGTATAATGATTGTTTCAATACTATTTAAAAGATGTCCTATCTCTACACCTCATTCTTTAAAATCCCTTCATGTATGAGGAAGGGAAATTGAGTCAGTGCTATACTTACTTGTTCAATTGTATCTGACTCTTTGTGACCCTATAGACTGTAGCCCGCCAGCTCCTCTGTCCATGGGGATTCTCCAGGCAAGAATACTGGAGTGGGTTGCCATGCCCTCCTCCAGGGCATCTTCCCAACCGAGGGATCAAACCTAGGTCCCCCACAATGCAGGCAAATTCTTTACCATTTGAGCCACAAGGGAAGAAGGGAAATTGAATCAAGTGCTTTGCAAAGCAACCCAAACCCCTCTTCGTAAACCTGAACAATGGGAGAGGTTTTGAGGGAGAAGGGATACATGTATATGTATGGCTGAGTCCCTTTCCTGTTAACCTGAAACTACCACAACATTGCTGAGTGGCTATACCCCAATTTCAAACGTTTTTGGTGTTAAAAAAAATTAAAATAAAAAATCAAAAGAAGCCCAGACAAGAGACTGGAGCTTGGAGTGCGGACAGCTGGACTGATTCTCATCAGATGTCTTGGAGGAAACTTGCTTCTGGGACCAGTTACCTTAATGCACGAGAAACCAGGGCCCCCAAGTGTCAAGACATCTCTTAAAGGACCTCCCATGGTAGAGCAGGCACAATCATCAGGCTGACACTCGGAGAGGGCTTCCGTCGTCAAGAGCTCTGTGTGTCCACAGCAGGCAGAGTGACGCTGCAGGAGGATTATGGCTTCAGTTCTGTTCCCCAGATTTCCCCACCTGCACCCCATTTTTCTACAGCAGGGAAGCAGAAATCCCTCTCCCAGTGTCAGGAGAAATAATACTGCTCCTGGCTCGGTGTCACCCACGGGAGGAAAAATGATGAGAAAAGCAGTTTCTGCTGTAATCCTTGGGTAGTCATTGTAATTAACTCCTAAAGGAATATAAAACTGCAGAGATATCTATTCACTTTATTGAAAGCGTATCATATGTGGGCTTTATTTAACAATTGCATAATTTTCCAAAAGCTTGTGATCATGGAGAGGAGCTGAGATATGAAGAGAAGAGGTTGAACTTGGCATTCTTTGCTCAGGGATCCCTGGGGCACAGATTGTCCAAGAGAGCCATAATTTTGTTTAGTCAGAGTTCACCGGAGTTCACTGCTGATGCAGGGGACAGCCTTGTCCATGTATTAGACCATTCCATTGGTAAGTCTCAGTTTTCTTCTCTGTAGAAATGGAGACAGGGAATGCATGTGAGTCGGACCCAGAGAATTTTATTACAAATAGAATTCTATTACTAATCAATTATATTATGAATCAATATAAAGGAATTTATTACAAATCAATACAAAGGTTAGACAGTGAAAGTGTTCATCATTCAGTCATGTCTGACTCTTTGTGACTGCATGGATTATAGCCCACCAGGCTCCTCTGTCAATGGGATTCTCCAGAGAAGAAAACTGGGGTGGGTCGCCCTTCCCTTCTCCAGGGGAGCTTCCTGACCCAAGGATTGAACCCAGGTCTCCCACATCTTTTGTCTGAGCCACCAGGGAAGCCCAAAGGTTGGAAAATGAGACCTCAACATTTGGCCGAAGGTTGGTATTTGGGGCTTAGATTTGAGTTCCATGGTATTATGTATGAGCTGCTAAAATTTTCCCAGAGGAGAGCAGGATTTTGACCCTCCCAGAGTCAGACAGCAAGGAGAGCCTGACGGTGATAATGAGTGAGTTGGCTCAGAACACAAGCCTTTGTGGGTGCATGAACCTGCCCATTTAGTGCAGAAAGCCAGATTTTAAAAGAAAGAATGAAGCTGGATGAAGAAAGCTATCTGGGATCACCCTCTGAGATATAAGTGCATAACTCACAGAAAGGCTGACAATAAAATGTAAGAAGCTAGCGTGCAGTCTAGGGCATTTGTATTCCCTTAGGGGTTATATGCCCAGCGGTTAGTCCAGGCCCTTCAGAAAACACCCCAGTGGCTCTGGCCACTTCCCAGCACTCTGCCCTCATCTCTACCACTCTGCCCACAAGCTTAAGCCACAGTCGCCATCATCAGTTATTCATCCATGCACCTCTCCATCTGGCTTTTGGGCTTCATATTTACTGAGCCCTCATCTGGATACATTATGACCCCTGGGTCTCATGCTGAGGAGCTGTCTTTCCCTTGGTATGTTAGATCTCAGATACAATGACATCTCCTTGGAAAGCTTCTGTTCAACCACAATCTAAAGTACCCGCTTCGCCTCCTTCTTTGTCAATAGCACCATGCTGCTCGCTGTTGTATTTTCCTGAAGGCATATACAACAGCCTAAAAATGTCCTATTTATTCACTTATTTATTTACATCCCCTTCCACTGGTGCAAAAGCTCCAGGAAATCATAAATTCTAACTTGTTGAGAGCCTAGTTACAACAGAATCTGGCACTGAATTGTGAAATAAGAGTGGTCCTGCCTGTGCGATGAGGAAGCACTAGGGAGGATGAGATTGTTATGTAGTTCTCTGGGTAAGTGATGACATTTATGGAATGTTTTATCTAAAAAAAAGCAATAACACAATTAAGCTATGATGGTGCTGTCAGGAAGAAATTTTCCTCTGCCCCTAGACACTTGACAGATTGTGTGTGTGATCACTCAGTTGTGTCCCACTCTTTGCGACTCCCAAGAATGGTGAACCACTAGGCTTCTCTGTCCATGGAATTTCCCAGGAAAGAATACTGGGGAGGGTTGCCATTTCATTCTCCAGGAGATCTTCCTGATCCAGGGACAAACTGAGGTCTCCTGCATTGCAGATGGATTCTTTACCTTTGCGCCAGCTGGAAAGCCATTTGACAGATTAACAGGAGACAATCAAACCAAAGTTGAATGGCATCATGGGAAAACTCAGTAACTCACCAAAAAAGCCAAAGTCCTCACCTTAAATACCATCTTCACCTGAAGATAAAGGAGGATGGTAGGGGTAATGATTTGAGACTTCAAAGGGGAGGAAAGCAATTCATATGGAGATAGAAAAGCAGATGTTTGGTTGGGGGGGAAAAAAAGGTGTGCTGACCAGGCAGAGACAGAGGGATACCAAGAAGAATTTTAACACACGAATTTTGCTAGGAATCCTCCCTGTCTACATACCTAGCTCAAACTATAGCTACCCATGGGATAGCTCATTTCCTGGAGCAAGTTTTCTATTCACATTATTTTAGGCGATTGTGCTCCTGCTGCTGCTGCTAAGTCACTTCAGTCGTGTCCAACTCTGTGCGAACCCATAGACTGCAGACCACCAGGCTCCCCCGTCCCTGGGATTCTCCAGGCAAGAACACTGGAGTGGGTTGCCATTTCCTTCTCCAATGCATGAAAGTGAAAAGTGAAAGTGAAGTCGCTGAGTCGTATCTGACTCTTCGCGACCGCATGGACTACAGCCTACCAAGCTCCTCCATCCATGGCATTTTCCAGGCAAGACTACTGGAGTGGTGTGCCATCACCTTCTCCGAGGCAGTTATGAGGAAGGTCAAAGTTTCTATTTGAGTCATCTGGCACTTGATTGTTTTCAGTTCAAAATAATCTGGTGACCAAAGAGACATTTAAGGTGGCAAGTTCAGCTTTTCACAATGCCAAGGACAAGATTACCTTCCTCTGTGGTGTACGTTGGGCAACTCACTCAGTAGAAAACACCATCATGGTCAATATTGTAGGCAACACCTCATAGAACCACCCTGTTTTCACAGCAATGAGGTTTTAAAACTAGGTGCATGCTGACTTTAAATCTCACCAACACATAAGATGGCTGAGAAGAGATAAATATTAAGAAATAAATTTCCTATAATTGCATCAAATACATCAAATCTTATAGAATGCTTTCCCCTTGGCTGTGGGAAGCACTGGTCAGAATAACACAAATTCTAACTTTGTTAATAGGTAGAGCTTAAGTCTTAATTCCTACCACTCCATTTACCAAATGAGTGACTTCAAAGTAATGTCTTAACTTTTATGATCAGGATATCCTTATTCCAATGAGATGTTCACATGACCTTGTTGTAGCTTGAGAAGATTCTTGGGTGAATTATGTTAAATGCCTGCCCCATGACTGGCATGGAAGAGATAACCCAAAGCCAGCAGTCTGGGTTGTTATCTGATTTATTCTCACCAGAACCTCAGGTGGAAGGCAAGCTCAGGTGTTATAATTGATGAAGAGAGAGTACCAGGAAGAAGTGCCCACAGCTGAAAAGCACAGTTTGAAACCCCACGTTCTACCCTCTGCCCCAGTGCTGCTCCTTTCCTAAAAATAACTCAGCAGGACTCTTTTCTTCTTTTTTTTTTTCAGCTTGCTCACATGTGCATGTGAGTAAATGTGTGTTGTAATGTTCTGTACATAAAAGAAATGTATAAAAGTATTTGTAAGTTCCAGAGAGGAATAAGATAGAACACAAATAAGCAGGTACCCACATCCAGTATAAGAAAGAGATCCTATTACCGAATGTCTCCCACAAGTCTCCCCTACCCCAATACCACCTACCTCTCTCCATTCTCCCAAGAGGGGCCAATATCCTGAAATTGGTGTTTCTAATAAAATGGATTTTGAATACGGTTTTCTTCCATACGTGTTTATCTTTAAAGTTGTATCATTTCATTTTCTCACTTTTTAATTTAAATAAATGGTAGTATACCTTATATATTTTGAGTTGTTTTTTGCCACTGAATATTGGGTTCTTGAGATCCCACCATGTTGTTGAAAAAGGTAGTTCATTCTTTTTCATTTTTTTTCTTAACATAAAACATTTTGCTGTTTTGTTATTCTATTGTCAAAAAATAACACAAAAGACTTATCCATTCTACAAATGGCAGATTTTTCAGTTATGTTCAGTTCTTGTATGTATCTGTGCAAGAGTTTCTTTAGAATATAAAACTTATATGCCATAAGACATTTGTTCAATTTTCACTCAACTATTTAATTGTAAAAATTGTTTTCATTACAGGCATTGTTTAAGCACTGAAGTTAGAGCAGTAAACAAAATATATAAAAAGAGCAGTAAAGAAAACATACAAAAATCTCTTCTCTTATGGTGCTTATATTCTTGTGAGAAAGACAAATAGTACATATAATAAGAAAAAAAAATATTATGTTTGCCAGGATAGTCCTGATTATGCTACTGTGGTAAATATTAATAATCCTCAAAACTTAGAGGCTTAAAAATATTATTTCTTGATTATGTTACATGTTCTTTACAGGCAGCTGGAATCTCTCTCCAATTTGTCATCTTTCTCATTTGGGGACCCAGGATGACCAAAGTAGCACACTCTGGGAACACTCCAGGCACCACAGGAGGAGGACAAAGAGAATGTGACAAAAACCACATCAAGCTTCTGCACAGAACGAACACATGTCCCTCATGGGTTCATGGCCTCAGACCTCAGGAAAGGTACCTACCCTGGCTCAGGAGGCAGCGGTGAACTCCAGCCACTCACCTAGAAGAAAGAGGTGATCAAACGCTTGGAAGCAATCCCGGTGACTGACTCAAACAGAGTTTATTAGTTCAGTCACACAATTGTGTCCGACTCTTGGTGACCCCATGAATCGCAGCACGCCAGGCCTCCCTGTCCATCACCAACTCCCGGAGTTCACTCAGACTCACGTCCATCGAGTCAGTGATGCCATCCAGCCATCTCATCCTCTGTCATCCCCTTCTCCTCCTGCCCCCAATCCCTCCCAGCATCAGAGTCTTTTCCAATGAGTCAACTCTTCGCATGAGGTGGCCAAATTACTGGAGTTTCAGCTTTAGCATCATTCCTTCCAAAGAAATCCCAGGGCTGATCTCCTTCAGAATGGACTGGTTGGATCTCCTTGCAGTCCAAGGGACTCTCAAGAGTCTTCTCCAACACCACAGTTCAAAAGCATCAATTATTCGGCGCTCAGCCTTCTTCACAGTCCAACTCTCACATCCATACATGACCACTGGAAAAACCATAGCCTTGACTAGACGGGCCTTTGTTGGCAAAGTAATGTCTCTGCTTTTGAATATGCTATCTAGGTTGGTCATAACTTCTCTTCCAAGGAGTAAGCATCTTTTAATTTCATGGATGCAGTCACCGTCTGCAGTGATTTCGGAGCCCCAAAAAATAAAGTCTGACACTGTTTCCACTGTTTCCCCATCTATTTCCCATGAAGTGATGGGACCAGATGCCATGGTCTTCGTTTTTGGAATGTTGAGCTTTAAGCCAACTTTTTCACTCTCCTCTTTCACTTTCATCAAGAGGCTTTTGAGTTCCTCTTCACTTTCTGCCATCAGGTGGTGTCTTCTGCTTATCTAAGGTTATTGATATTTCTCCCGGCAATCTTGATTCCAGCTTGTGTTTCTTCCAGCCAAGCGCTTCTCATGATTTACTCTGCATATAAGTTAAATAAGCAGGGTGACAATATACAGCCCTGCAGTACTCCTTTTCCTCTTTGGAACCAGTCTGTTGTTCCATGTCCAGTTCTAACTGTTGCTTCCTGACCTGCATACAGATTTCTCAAGAGGCAGATCAGGTGGTCTGGTATTCCCATCTCTTTCAGAATTTTCCACTGTTTATTGTGATCCACACAGTCAAAGGCTTTGGCATAGTCAATAAAGCAGAAATAGATGTTTTTCTGGAACTCTCTTGCTTTTTCCATGATCCAGCGGATGTTGGCAATTTGATCTCTGACGGTTGTAATAATAAGAAGAAAGATGCAACAGGAAGAGGATTAGCACAAGACTACAGAACAGGGAAGCAGAATTGGGGAGAGTAATTAGCATACGGTAATTAGAGAGGGTCCCATCAAGCTGACATTGGAACCAATAACCAAAGCAGACAAAAGAATGACCCATGGTTGTGGGCGGGGGCAGGTGTGGAGGGGGTGAGGGGCTGGGGGATGTACTTCCAGGGAAGTCCACTCCAACATTCAGAAAAAAAGCTCAGGGCAGAAGCTAAGTGGAGTGTTCTAGTAAAAGGGCAAGAAGGGGCCGGAAGTAGAACCCGAGTTAAACCAGAGGCAGTTTGTGAAAAGACATTTACTCTCTAAGTTACGAAGATTTCAGTACAGGTATTTGAGCAGAAAAGTGACATGATCTGACACATTTTAGTAGGGTGGCTGCTGTGGTAAGAATATAGGGAATGACAGAGGAGGGAGTGAAAAAACCTGAAACAGGAGTCTAGTTAAGAGGATATTTTAGTAATTTTGACCAAAGAATACGGTGATATGAATTGGGCTTCTGGAAGTTAGGATTATGAAAAGTGGTCAGATTTGGGGGTCTGAAAGGAAGAAAGGAGTCAAAGAGCTTTAAGACATAGGTGTGAGCAAGAGGAATTTGCAAAGACCACTCAACAGGATGGACAAGACATCTTCAGCTTTACAAGGACAGTGAATCGAAAAAGCAAGAGAGTTCCAGAAAAACATCTATTTCTTCTTTATTGACTATGCCAAAGCCTTTGACTGTGTGGATCACAATAAACTGTGGAAAATTCTGAAAGAGATGGGAATACCAGACCACCTGATCTGCCTCTTGGGAAATCTGTATGCAGGTCAGGAAGCAACAGTTAGAACTGGACATGGAACAATTGACTGGTTCCAAATAGGAAAAGTAGTACGTCAAGGCTGTGTATTGTCACCTGCTTATTTAACTTATATGCAGAGTACATCATGAGAAGCGCTGGACTGGAAGAAGCACAAGCTGGAATCAAGATTGCCAGGAGAAATATCAATAACCTCAGATATGCAGATGACCTCACCCTTATGGCAGAAAGTGAAGAGGAACTAAAAAGCCTCTTGATGAAAGTGAAAGAGGAGAGTGAAAAAGTTAGCTTAAAGCTCAACATTCCGAAAATGAAGATCATGGCATCTGGTCCCATTACTTCATGGGAAGTAGATGGGGAAACAGTGGAAACAGTGTCAGACTTTATTTTTGGGGGCTCTAAAATCACTGCAGATGATGATTGCATCCATGAAATTAAAAGACGCTTACTCCCTGGAAGAAAAGTTATGACCAACCTAGATATCATATTCAAAAGCAGAGACATTACTTTGCCAACAAAGGCCCGTCTAGTCAAGGCTATGGTTTTTCCTGTGGTCATGTATGGATGTGAGAGTTGGACTGTGAAGAAGGCTGAGTGCTGAAGAATTGATGCTTTTGAACTGTGGTGTTGGAGAACTCTTGAGAGTCCCTTGGACTGCAAGGAGATCCAACCAGTCCATTCTGAAGGAGATCGGCCCTGGGATTTCTTTGGAGGGAACGATGCTGAAGCTGAAACTCCAGTACTTTGGCCACCTCATGCGAAGAGTTGACTCATTGGAAAAGACTCTGATGCTGGGAGGGATTGGGAGCAGGAGGAGAAGGGGATGACAGAGGATGAGATGGCTGGATGGCATCACTGACTCGATGGACGTGAGTCTGAGTGAACTCCGGGAGTGGGTGATGGACAGGGAGGCCTGGCGTGCTGCGATTCATGGGGTCGCAAAGAGTTGGACACGACTGAGCGACTGAACTGAACTAAACTGATGGAGTGCTGCATCCAGCAGCTGTATCTGTTAGCCTACACCTGAAAGATTCAGATATTGCTTTTGTTCCATATCTTAAGTAACAATACTCCTTGAGATTTTAACCTATTTCTAAACTGGTGGATATGAAGTGTTACCAAGTTTTATTTTTAGTTCATAATTCCTTGATTTTTCATGAGTAATTTTCACATACTCATTTGACAATTGAGATCTTTTCAATCAAAAGACTGATTACTGAATCAGTTCTTTTTCCTATTGAGTTGCCCGTTTTTTTCTTTTTCTGTCAAAGTTGTTTATATATTTAAGTGAAATTGAAAACATCTTCTCGTCTATCACTTACATATTTTCTTCCGTCTGTGCTGTCCTTTATTAAATGCTTTTAAATTTTAATGTACTCAGATCTTTCTATCTCCTTTTACGTTATTAAATAGTCTCTTATTAACATTAAACGTAAGTTTATGTTATTAAATATTCTCTTATTAACATTAAATCTAAGTTTACCAGTGTTTTCTTATATTTTAAACTAAAAGTTTTACTGTTTCTATTGAAGTCTTTATCCAATATTAACTTGATGTTTTCCCATGATGTGAAATTGTGAGAACATTTGTTGACAACTCTGTTTCTTTTCATGTGGTATTGTCCACTGTGACACAACAATTAACCCAAAGCTTAGTGGCTTAGAAGAACAAACATTTTGCTCAAAGTTTATCTGTATCAGGAATTGAAGAGCAGATAACCTGGGTGGTTTTGTCTTGGTGTCTCTCGTGGGGTCACGGTTACAATGTGGCTGTAACTGCAGTCACCTCAAGCTTTGACAGGTGACTGCTGGCAGTTCCTTACCGTGGGGGCTTCTCCAAAGGGATGCTTGAGTGATTTAGAACACAGCCACTGGACTGTCCTGGGAGAGTGACCTGAGAGAGAATAAGTGGTAACAGCAAGCCCTTTGTGACCTATTTTAGATGTGGTATGAACATGGCTTCTAGGAGGAAAGTCACCTAGTCTAACACACATTCAAATGAAGGGGAATTAGGTTTTAGTTTCTGAAGAGAGAAATATCAAAGAATTTATGAGTCACACCCACATTGGTGACTACAGCATCTCTTCTGTCACAGCTCACATGTGCTTATTTCATAGGTCTGTCACTGGTACCATGGCTTTTTTGCCTATTCCGGCACCGATTCCACCCTGCTTGATTTCTGTGGCCTTGTAACATATCTTTACATTGGGTAGAGCAAGATCCCCTCAGGCAATTGTTGTTGTTGTCTTTCTCCTTCTCCACCTCCTCCTCCATGCCCTTAATCTTCCTCTCCTTCTGAAAGCAGCTCTTTTGCCCCTTTCCTGTTAGTACATTTCTGTTCACCTCTAACTTTAAAAGAATCCAATTATAGAAATGAATCACAAGGCAATTGAAACTAACTCCTGACTTATGCCCACCTGAATGCACTCCATGCCTTGTCTAATCTGCTGGATTCTTTTCCTAGATAAAAAGAGGTAAGAATGAAAAATTAAGCTGTTTTAAAAAATGACTGACTCTATCCTCCCAGCCTCTTAAGCAATTCTGCAGGCAGATCACATGGGCAAGATAATATCTGAAGATATTAGCACCCAGTCTGTACTCAATGGAGGATGATTCAGAACCCACTCCCTTGCCTTGATGATTCACTGAGATTCTCCCCCTTTTTTAGACCCTGTAAACTGTCATTGTTGAGTAGAATCTTCAGAGTTGGTCTCAGGACACAAGTCTATCTTTTCCTCAGATTGCCAACTTTCCTGATTAAGGCACCTTTCCTTTCTATTCACACTTGCCTCTCAAATTGTTGGTTTATGAGCAACAAGCAGCCAAACCTGGGTTCAGTAACATTTCTTCAAATCTTTCTTTACCCTTTGCTCTTTTCTAATGTTTTAGAATCATCCATGGTCTTTCATGGAGAAACCTGTTGTAATTTCTACTAGAGTTGCATTTACTTTAGATACAAATTTGGAAAGAACTACTTCATGGCATTGAATTTTCTTATTTGTGAATATTTTATATATTTCTTTTATTGGCATCTATTTTAATGTGTTTAAACAAACTACTGAAATAATTCTATAGAATAATTCACATAATATTTAGATTTATTTCTAGCCACTAAAGCTTTTGGTTGCTACATCAAATGTCTTTCCAATTTTTCTCTTAAATTATCTGTTACTGGCCTATGGAAATACATTTTTTTTTCCAGAATGGCTGTATCTGGACTACCAGCAAAGCAGTATTACTAATTTTAATGATATCAAAAAGGGAATGACTACTCACTCCAGTATTCTTGCCCGGAGAATTCCATGGACAGAGGAGCCTGGTGGGCTACAGTCCATGGGGTCACAGGGAATTAGAGACAACCAAATAACTAATACTACTACTAATATTTAATGATCTTTTATACATTTTATGAGTTTTCTATATGTATTAGTCAGGCTTTCCAGCCGGTGCATTGATAAAGAATATGCCTGCCAATGCAGGAGACACAGGAGACTCAGGTTTGATCCCTGGGTTGGGATGACCCCCTGGAGTAGGAAATGGCAACCCACATCAGGATTCTTGCCTGGAAAATTCCATGGACAGAGGAGCCTGGCAAGCTACAGTCCATGGGGTCACAAAGAGTCGGATGTGCCTGAGTAACCGAGCACATACACGCACCTGTGTGTCAGTAGCTCAGTTGTTTCCGACTCTTTGCAACCCCTTGGACTGTAACCCGCCAGTCGTCTCTATCCATGGAATTCTCCAGGCAAGAATCCTAGAGTGGGTTGCCGTACCCTTCTTCAGGGGATCTTCCTGACCCAGGAATCAAACCCAGGTCCCTGCACTGCAGGCAGATTCTTTACCATCTGAGCCACCAGGGAAGCCCGTATTAGTCATAGTTCTCTAGATAAGCAGAAGCAACTGCAGAGAGTTCAACTGAATGATTGATCAATATGTCAATAGGTAGGTGTAAGAGATTTCTTGTTGGAATTGAAGCACATGTTTGGAGTCTGAGAAGTCCCACAGTCTGCCTTCTGCAGGTTGGGAACAAGGAAAGCTGGTAATCCAGTCTGAATCTGAAGACCTCTGAAAATTGGGAAGCTGATGATGTACACCCTAGTCTGAGTTAAAAATTCTAAGAACCAGGAGTGCTGATATCCAAGGGCAGGGGAAGATAGATGTTTCAGCTCCAATAGAGGGAATAAATGTGCCTTTTCTTTGTTTTTCTGTTCTCTTCACCCCTCCCAGTAGTTGGATGATGCCCATTCACAAAGGTGAGGGGAATCTTTTTTACCCAGTTCACCAGTTTAAATGCTAATCTCTTCTGGAGATTCGCAGACATGCTGACAAACAATATTTCACCAGCTATATAGGCATCCTTTAGACCAGTCAAATTTTATGTTGACACATAATACTAACCATCACATAATATTTATAAAGCATTGTGTTAACATCAGGTTTGCCTCCTTTTTTCCAATTCTTACTTTTGTTTATGTTTCTAAAATTTGAATATACTGCATAGACTTCAAGTTTGGCAATACTGCTTTTTCAAGAATACTTAGTAAAATCAAATGTGCCATCACCTCTGCTTCTCTCTATCCTCAGAAAGATGTCATAGGACTTGAAAATAACAAATTACAGATCAACCTAATTTAGCTACAAAGGGAGATTATTGCAGTTTGTGCCCAATTGTTTTAGTAAAAATATACAGAGTTAAATTCAGAGGTTGGGATACTACAGTGGTACAGACATCATGTTTTACCCCTTAATAATGTTCTTTTTTTTTGGCACACACAGGAATAGCCCCAACCTGAGAATGGATCAAACAAAAGGGAAACTTCCATGTGATGGAAAGATAAAATATTGAATAGTTCTTCAATCTGAAAACACATTTTTTAGTTGAATTTGCAGTCTTTTCAGTCCTCAATCATTTGTTTTAACCTCTATTTCAATTTAAAAAAAAACATGGGAAAGCCATGAAAGGATAGTAAATAATGTGGGGCACCCATTAATATGGATGAATAGCAATGAAGTTTGTACCTTGATCAGAGATATACAACCAGATGGGTCCAATTGATGGTATACTAATACCATAAGTACTGTTTACTATATTTTCTTATTCTCATATTTTCCATGGTCGCTCCTATTTCTGTTACAGAATAAGCTGAATCTAGGTAGAATGGTGTCAATTACTGTCAGCGTACATTTGTAGCATCCCCACTCTACTTACACACACACACACACACACACACTCCCCATCCCCCCCCCACACACTCTCTCACACACACACCTTTGTTGACTTTAATTCTCTTGCCAGCTACACACAGTCCTTTGTCCTTGGGGAAGTTAATTAGAGCTGCTTTCTCTCCTGCCTACTCACAACTTCTTTCTCTCAGTAAGAAACCTTACTCTCATCTTTCCAATGTATTTTCTTATTTGTTCAATCCTTGCATGCACATAGTTTCAGAATTACTAACCTAAGCCCTTTTAAGAAATAAATTTGCTATCTATAGTATTTGTATATAGTTCTTTTTGTCTTTAGACTCAAAGTATCTAAGTCAAAATCCTGATTTGCAAAGTTATTTAGGTTGATTCCTCTTTGCCCAGACCCTTCAGTCTAGTTATTAAGTCATTTGTAATGCAGTTAGGTCACGTTTTTTTTTGACTGTCCTTTTATAGTTTTATTTAGCAGTATGATTCATCATGACTTGAGTTTTGTTTTGAAGCCATAATTGAGGGTCAAGTGCTAAAACCAGCATGTGTTATTTTTGGAGATACACTGTCTAAGGAAGCAGTGAAACATCATATGTAAGCAGGGTTTACAAGGACAGCATAAAAAAAGAACTTCAAGTTACAGATTTAGTTGAAAGAAAGAAGTTATATTTAAGAGTTAACAGATCTGCTGTTCAATATTTCCCATCTAAACATTGGTGCTTAAAAGGGTCTTCCACATAGGAATTTTTTTTAATCTCTTGCATGGCTGCTAATCATGTACAGTTGCCAAAACATTAGTGAGAGATCACATCAGCGACGCAGGGAAAAGCCAGCAGGGTCTGCAGGTTCAGTGCAGCATAAACACTGCCCACACGGTCGTGCTTTTTGTGCGTATTCTACTTGAACATGGTGATGGAATAATGGCAATGCTTATTTATTTTTTTATCTTTGATTTTGACAGAGAATGATGTAAAACAATAAATGATTACAAGGTCATCACCTGCAGTTTGAAGGTTTGAAGGGAAATGGATTGCACATATATTCAAATGATTTGGATATATTAGCAAAAAACACACTGGATGATTGCAGCTGGTGTCAAAATGCAAGCCAATGTAGTAGTCCATTCATAGATGAAGTCTTGCCTCCCCATCAAAATGCAAGCCAACGTAGTAGTCCATTCATAGATAAAGTCTTGCCTCCCCACCACAAAGCGAGCTAAGCTGAAATGCACATAGTGCTTTGGTAAGAACTGTGAATGGCATAACATCTAGTGTCTTGAATTTTAGATTATTCTTATCAGCATCTGATGATATAGAAACTAATTATGAATCAGTTATTATGAATGGAGAGGCATAATAGTTATCTTTGGGAAAACTACAGAATAGACATCAGCATTCCTCATTCCTCTAAGATAAGAAACAAATGTAACCTTATATTGGTCAGCAGGACTTGTAGTATTGTGTGATTCGGGTTCCCCCAGCCCCAATTTATTTAGCCACCCTTCATGGCATGTAGGCTGTTAGTCCCATGACCAGGGATCAAATCTGCGCCCCCTGCATTATAACACAGAGTCTTAACTACTGGACCGGCAGGGAAGACCCATCTTTGACATTTTTAATCATCTGAATGTATCCATGCCAGGGATTTACATAGACTTGTCAATGTAGATACAATCAAAGAACAAAATTAAAACCCTTTAAGAACAGAATTTCTAGATATTATTTGATAACTAAACAATTTTAGATCAACTAAATGATGACCTTAATGTTGCATATCTATTGGAAATTCTCAATAGACACTTTACGAATTGGATGAAATGTTTTGAAAATTATTTTCCATCAAAAGAAGATCCACTGCAAGGAAACTATAGCTTTAAGAATAATTTATAAATTAAAAATTACAGATAAATTTAAATGATCTTTCAGTGACATAGAATCCATTTCTTTTGTTGAAAAATCATTCAAATTTAACTGTAATTTGCATGATAATGTCCTTGAACTAGCTAATAATGTTTTAAAAATAAATTTTGGAAATATCTTTGTTTACGTTTAAAGTATCCCATTTTTCATTTGGATAAAACCTAAAAGCAAAAGTCTTAGCCTGCAGAAATTGTTTAAATTTTATTTATTTTAATATTCTTATCAACATACTTCTGAAAGACTAGTTTCTATATCAAAATTTGTTAAGACAAACAATTTAAGGGATCATTACCTGTGTTAATAGTTGTCAATCTGTTAACAAAAAAGAAGTAACTTCATTGGTCCATTAAAAATCTTTAAATATTGATATTTTAATGTTCATTATGACTTCATGTGTATGCATTAATATGGGAAATCAAATTTGTAATTTTTGTTAGCTACTATTGAACAGTGATAGAGAGCTAGTGATTAGTTAGAAACATATTTTCAGGAAATAAGATGTGTACTTTTTGTAATTCTTTTATTTCTCTATATCATATTTCACTAAATTATGTTTATAAAAAAGTAAGTTTATTTTTGTCTAAAGAAGTCATAAAACTAGGGAATTAGTTTGTATGTATGTCCTTCAGTTCAGTTCAGTCGCTTAGTCACTTTGACTTTTTGCGACCCCATGAACTGCAGCACACCAGGCCTCCCTGTCCATCACCAACTCCCAGAGCTTGCTCAAACTCATGTCCATCTAGTCGGTGATGCCATCCAACCATCTCATCCTCTGTCGTCCCCTTTTCTTCCCACCTTCGATTTTTCCCAGCATCAGGGTTTTTCCAAATGAGTCAGTTCTTCACATCAGATGGCCAAAGTATTGGAGTTGCAGCTTCAGCATTAGTCCTTCCAATGATATTCAGGGATGATTTCCTTGAGGATTGACTAGCTTGATCTCCTTGCAGTCCAAGGGACTCTCAAGAGTCTTCTCCAACACCACAGTTCAAAAGCATCCATTCTTCAATGCTCAACTTTCTTTCTAGTCCAAATCTCACATCCATACATGACTATTGGAAAACCCATAGCTTTGACAAGATGGACCTTTGTTGGCAAATGTCTCTGCTTTTTAATATGCTAAGTTGGTCATAACTTTTCTTCCAAGGAGCAAGCATCTTTTAATTTCATGGCTGCAGTCACCATCTGCAGTGATTTTGGAGCCCAAGGAAATAAAGTCTCTCACTGTTTCCATTGTTTTCCAGTCTATTTGCCATGAAGTGATGGGACCAGATGCCATGATCTTAGCTTTTTGAATGTTGATTTCTAATCCATCTTTTTCACTCTCCTCTTTCACATTCATCAAAAGAAGCTCTTTTGTTCCTCTTCGCATTCTGCCATGAGGGTGGTGTCATCTGCATATCTGAGATTATTAATATTTCTCCTGGCAATCTTGATTTCGATTTGTGCTTCATCCAGCCTGGCATTTCACATGATGTACTCTGTAAGTTAAATAAGCAAGGTGACAATATACAGCCTTGATGCATTCCTTCCACAATTTGGAAGCAGTCTGTTATTTCATGTCCAGTTCTATGTATGTCCTTAAGTTGTTAAAAAAAAAAAAAGGTCATAATATTCTAGAAATTTATTTTTTATTTAAATTTTTAAAAATTGAGGTACAATTCTCATATAACAGTATGTTAGTTTCAGATGTACAACATAATAATTCAATTTTTTAATATATTGTGAAATAATCACCACAGTAAATCTAGTTACCATCCATAACCACAGGTAACTATAATTTTTTTCCTTCTAATGAGAACTTCTAAGATTTACTCTCTTAACAAACTTGCAACATGTCACTTGCAGAAACATGCACAGTGATTCATTTTTATCATATTTCATAAATTATCAGTCCAGTATAGACTGAATATAAAAACTAGACAAAATTGAAAACAACAGCAAAAATAAAAGAAGAGAAAAGAAAGGAAAAGAAAAGAAAAGGATAACCTGTCCTCCATCAAAGATAGTTTGAGACTACAAGGAAGGTGTTTAATTTTGGAGTGAGCATCAGGTTTCATCCCTCCACTTTCCCCAGAGAAGATGAAGGGTGTGGCCATCCACCAGGACATCTGGGCACCGGCAGAGGTCCTCAGTCCACTAGAGTCACTGACTGTCCCTGGAGCCTGTGGAGCCTCCACCCATCTGGGCTCTGTGTCTGTCAGTGCGGAGGGTTTTAGTTTCTGTCTGCTGAACTGGTACTTAGAGCTTATCAAGGACAGAATTTGTTCTGGAAATGGAGAGGGTGGAAATGAGTTACTTAGTGCAGCAAAATAGAACAGAGAATTTATTATCAGAATTGAGAGTCAGGTTAAATCCCTGCCTTAAAAAAAAAAAAATAGCTTGGTTGAAAATGAATTGATTAAAGGAGTCTTATACTCTCTCATTTCGTAATCTTGGTTTCATCTTCCAAATAGTAACACCAAAGTGAGGGATGTAGAGAAGTTAAATAACAAATAACTTAGACAGAAGACACTAGACCTTAAACCTGTTTTCCTCCTGTGCTCAGTTCACCAGTTAAATCTGTCATTTGACATTGCTAAATTGTTTCCATGTTACTGACAGTGATAAGCAGATCACATCATACCTAATATGTAAAGTTAAGTTACTTAAAAACCACAGAATGCACATATCCCTAAATTATTATCTGCTTCTGGTGAGGGATCTATACTTCATTTTAATTTCTGTCTTCAAAAACGCTTTTAAGCTTGGTGGTGATTCATTTTATTGTACCTTTTATGTACTTCCAGAATTGTTTCTTTCATCTATTATTTGAATGGTGATTGATGGATAAATCATTCATGATAATATGCTCCAGAAGGAAAATATACCCACCCAGCTATTGTTTCAGCTCCTTAAATCATATTTTTACTTTGTCTGATAAAAAGGCTCATTTACCTTGGAAATAGCAAATGTGTCTGCTATAAAGTGGGTTTCCTGATGTCAAGTAAGATAAATATCAGGCCAAGGAACAGAAGTACAACTTTCTTTTTTGTTTTTGTTTTTAGTTGCTAGGTTGTGCCCAACTCTTTCAGGATCCCGTGGACTGTAGCTGCCAAGCTCCTCTGTCCATGGGATTTCTCAGGCAAGAATACTGGAGTGGGTTGCCATTTCCTTCTCCAGAGGATCTTCTTAACCCAGGGATCAAATCCAGGTATCTTGCATTGGCAGGCAGATTCTTTACCACTGAGCCACCTGGCAAGCCCATAGCTTTCTTATATATTAATAACTAAATACAGAGATTTGAAGTATTAAAAATGGCATTTCTCCAGGAAGAAGGGGGGTTGTCATTTACTCATCAAATATTTATTGAAAACCTATATATATTAGAAACTAATCTTAGAGCTGGAGCTACAATATAAACAAACAGAAATTCCCACCCTTAGCTCACATTGATCCTAAATAACTGTGTCTTTGCCAGAAAGAACTGAGTGGCCATTTCTACTGTCTGACTTCAATCATTGCAAACTTACCACAAAGTAGAATGAGTATCGTACATTCCCTTGAATTCAACACCATCTGGAAATGTGACTGTGCGAACTTGAGCATCAGATATGAGTCAGGTGATTTACGTACATCCCTTCTCAGCCTCATAAATAAATACTCCAGGTAGGAGCTACTGTTTCCCTATGATACATCCTTATGGCTCACAATGCATAAAATGATTTCATCCAATCAAATGCCACGGCAGATCTGAGTTTTCCCCTGGTTGTTGGAAGGATTTTGGAAAAGTCTGTCAGGGAAATAGTACTGTTTAAAGCCTGTGGCTGGAATAAGTGTTGTTCTTTTGTACCCGTGCTTCTAGAAGATTTAAGGGCTGCTGGGACTTTTACGTAAATTGGCAGTTTCATATCCTCTGAGAAATCATCTGATGCAGTTCCCTGTCTGTAGCACATTCTCTCCTAGTTAGAGTGAGAGTATGTCTGACACCAGAGGGTATTTTGACAGAAATCTTGTTTCTGATGTATATTTGTTAAGTTTCACTCTAGGTCTTTTCTTTAAGGATACAGATGCCTGTTGTTTTTCATGACTTACTGAATAAATAGAACACAAGAGGAGGTTTGATTTCTTAAATAAGGAAAGCATTAAAGTTCATGCACATAAACATATTTTATGTTAAGAAGTCTTTCAATTTAATTCCTCTTTTTTTGCTATAGTTTAAATATATAAGATTACCTTAAACTTTGAATTGACTAAATCAATGAAATTCATGCATTTTGGTACTAAAAAAATGAATTCCAAATGTAGATTTCCAAATTCTGTGTTTATTCTAAAGATTGTAAGATTAAGAAAGTAGAAGCCAAGGGTTTTGCCTTAGTTCTCTTATCATCTACTTGTGAGACCTTTGTCAAAACATTTATCATCCTGAGAAAATTAATTTTCCAAAATGTCATTACATTGAAGGACCATAAAATAACTAATGGAGGCCATCAATTATTGTAATAGAAAGCTTTACTAAAAATAACCATAATAAAACCAATGTCTTAGTATCATAATGATTTCATAATCAGCCACTGAACAAAGTATTTTTCATTAATATACGAAAAATCTTATACATTAATATATTGCATTCACTGTGTGATTGAATTGATAGGAATAGCAATGCTGATTCCCATCACAATACAGAGAAAAAGTAGATAAAGGAGAATGGAAAAAGATGGTGTAAAATACATCTTTTTGTCCTTGTAGTGGAGCTGGAAATATATGGAAAGCAATGAAATAATTATGGTAAATGAAGAATTGTTTAATGGATTGCTTATGTGAGGATACATACAGAGTTTTGGCCATATAACCTAGGATGAATTGGTAAGGACAGCTGTGAATGCTTATCATCCACTGATGTTAACCTGTGATTCTGAAGGAAACCAGTATTAGAAGCAAACTGCTCAAAGATTTATTCAGTGTGGCCACCAAATATGCAACCTTCTTAATTTTTTCAAAGCGTTGCCCTTTAAACTATTCAGGAACATTCTAAAGAAAGCACAGCCAAAGCTGCCTCTGTCCTACCTCGAGTCCTTGCCAACCTTATAAATAAAAATTATGTGTGAACAACAGGTGTGTGTGTGTGCATGTATGTGTGTGGAATATAAGCATCTATATATGAACATGCTTTGTGAGTATAGCATGTATAATCAATCAGAAATTGAAGATTGCTGAGATTAATTTTTTTTCTTGAGTTTTCATGTTATTAAAGATTCTTAGTCGCTTGTTAGACAATTTGTGTGATAGACTATAAAGAATTAATTGTGATGGGAAAGACAAGAAGAAAGGGGACTTTTCTTGGGCAGTCAGCATCTCTCTTGTTCCATGTACTTTGCAAAGTCCTTTATAATCAGTTTTTAGTATAAATTCATATTATAGTTATTAATATTCAAATATTATGGATGAGAAAACTAAGCACAGAGAGGTTAAATAACTTATATATAATGACCCACAAGTGACTACTGTTTCAAGGTTCAAAATATTTTTTATAAAAGCCTCAAGTTTGTATCATGTATCCTCACTTAGTCTCAATATATCAGGGAGCCTCAAAGCAGTTGCTATCTCTTTGTGGCAATATCTGCTACCAAATCAATCAGGTCCCGCTACTCACTGCTCACAAAAGCAATTACATACTCATGAATGGTAGGGAAAGAAAAGTGCTTTTAATCTGAATGCCAGCAATCTGGGGAGACGGGGGACCCAAGGTCCCTTAAAACCACCTCCCAAGACTCTGCTATGAACGTTTTTAAAAGGAAGCAGAGAAAAAGTGTCAGTTAATCACTGAGACAGGCGATCAGAGGCATCGCCATCCCCTGTGTGCAGACTTGTGAGCTCCTCGTGCCCTTTCTCTAGATGTCACATGGTCAGGGCTTACATTTTGTTTGGAGGTTACTGAAGGGGAAGCTAGGGAAGAGATCTGGTCCTCTGCTAATTATCGATTCTTCATTACTACTTCTTTAACCTATGGAAAGAAGAGACAAGTTAGGAAAGGTATTGTGCAATTAAAAGATTTGAAAAATATGATTGAATCAGAGATGAGTGGAACATGGGGGTGCTTGGTTTAAAGTTAGTTACAATATAACTTTGTAAAAGTGACAGGAAAAGGAGTTTCCTCCTGAGGGCAGTTTCCCATAAAGAGTCACTTAAATGTCCTCCATAATTTAGTTGTGATTTAACTATTGATATCCACTAAGGTAATTGCTATATAACCACACGTATCATTTAGGACTGAGCCCACCTGCAAAAACAAAACAGACATCGAAGCAAAACAAAACAAGTGTCTGACTAATGAAGGCTAAATACAAAGATGAATCATCTCCTGCTGCCAAAGTCATCGCGTTAGGAATGAGTTCTGGCAAGTGAAGACAGAGGACCAGTGAAGTCATCAAGGTCCTAGGCGTTTCCTGTCTCCCTGCTCTGCCAAGATGTTTCCTCCTCTTGCACCCAAGAGGACTGCCAAATGCCTTCAGGCATGTGTTTCTGTTCCAGACATGAGAAGACAGAAAGGGAAAGCAGGGTAATAACTGTCCATGCCATCTGAGGCTGTGTCTATAATTGATAAAAACTGATATTGCATGACCTCAGCTAGTGGAAAGAGCCTGTGAATATGTGAATATATTTAATAGAGCACACTGATATCCTAAAGCAAAGAATTTCATTTTCATGGGAAAAGAAGAAAGGATTTAAGTGGAAATGAATAATGTCTATCTCACTGAAAAATTCAACTCTAATGGATATCTACAGCCAAAGACACTATTGTTTTCATCCTGTCCCCCCAAATATCGTAGACTTTTGGATACTGATCTGAGAGAACTTTAACTATTGATACAAGGGAAGCTAATCACTTGCCCTAAATCACATGCAAGTTAAGGAATGCTGGTATAAATACCCAAGGGCTATATTTTAGCTTCCCATTCATTCCTTTAAGTAGCTTTTATCTTATTAATTCTTAAACACTAACGCTTCAAATGGTCAGTCTTTCCATCTTTTCATTTGTGGACATATTTCAGTGTTCCAAGGTTTGGCCAAGAATATCACCCGCCATTTCAGTAAAGAAAGGATGCTGCAGACATAAAGACATCAGCCTTGGCAGCCACTCCAAGCAGGCACCCTGAGTGGAATTCAGGATGGAGAAGAACAGGAGACTGGCTCTGTGAGTTAAGATGCAATTCTAAGGGATAATTTCAGTGAGCTCAGGCCCTTGCATCTTCCCATATAGAGAAAAGCACTGAAATCTTTAGCTTGAGATGTCCATTTTTGTGATTAACAGTCATCTTTTGATGTTTGACTATGTATTTTTCCAAGCAAAACTCCTATATGTCCTGACTCCTCCCTTACCTCTGAAACAGGCCCTCAGAATCATCCGAGAAGCTGTATCTCTAGCTATAATCCTCAGTAGTTTTGCCAAAAGAAAACCATAATTCTCAACTTTGAGGTTGTGTGTGTGTGTGTGTTTTTTTTTTTTTTTTCCAGTTAACAAAGGGAGCCCATATATCTAACGTGTTATGTCATAAACAGTCAGAACTTGGGAGGTTAAGCCAGCAAAAGTCAGTCTTGTGGGCTTCCCGGGTGGCTCAGCAGTAAAGTACCCACCTGCTAAGTCAGATATGATTGAGCACAGCACACAGGCAGTGTTGTGGCTTTTCCTTTTTAGAAGTCCACTCAACCTCACCCCACTTCCTTTTCCCTGGATGTAACGCCTTCTCCAATTCTCAGCTACTTGATTAATGAGTTTTCTACAGACAAACAAGACTACTGATATGAAAGATAAGCTCAAAATGCAGAGTAGAAAGACTTGGATAAGAGAGCTGTTATCTTCTTCAGGGGTGAAAGCTGCATCTTGCTGTGCATTTACAACAATTAAGAGCTAATGCACCAACATATCCAACCATAGGAGCTTTCAAACAAGATCATGTAGGTGGATGGTATCTGGCCAATTTGTATGTATCAGAACTATCAGCTGGACTGTGCACATTTAATCAAACCTATTATCCAGGATTTAAATCCCATGTCTTGTATCTTACCTACTTCACTCAAAAACAAATGAGTTAAGCTTTAATGTTAGCAGTCATTGGCAGATAATTCTTCCTTCTAGACTTTGAGATAACAAAATCCTACCTTTGTGCTTTTGTCTTATTTTTATCCACCATCCATACATATAAATATTTCAAGATCTTTATATTGTGAAATGTAAAGAAAAAAAAAATTTCTCTGGCCTTTGGCCTCCTCCCTCCAAAGACTTTGTATATCTTCATCATATATTCACCAAATCTACGCCATCAGCAGAAATACCCACTCAACCATAGCAGTGTAGCAGTATTAGTTGCTCAGCCATCCCTGACTCTTTGCGACCCCATGAACTGTAGCTCACCAGGCTCCTTTGTCCATTGGATTCTCCAGGCAAGAATACTGGAGTGGATTTCCATTCCATTCTCCAGAGGATCTTCCTGACCCAGGAATTGAACCCAGGTCTCCTGCATTGTAGGCAGATTCTTTACCATCTGAACTACAGGGAAAATCTGTAGCAGCAATCTCCCAGCATCAATAAGACAACTCCTTCTTGATAAGATAACATTCCTTCTTGATAAGGGGTCACATGAAAGCATTTAGATCTGGGTTGTATAATACATCATTTGCTGTCAATGTCAAGCCCTCTGTCTCTGCCTACAATCCACTCCAGTATTCTTACCTGGAGAGTCCCATGGAGAGAGGATCTTGGTGGGCTACAGTTCGTGGGGTCACAAACAGTCAGACGTGACTGAGCAACTAATACTGCTACTGCTGCTACTGCCTCTGTCTCAGATCTTCCCTGTAGCTCAGATGGTCTCAAAACAATTTTTTTTTTCATATAACCATGCCTTGACTTCTAATGGGTTGAACGGTTCTCAGAGCTTTCTGAGATGCTCTACCTGGGTTAGAATCCTTACATTTAGCTGGAATAAAATTTTTGATTTCTTTTTTAGATGAACTGATGAATTTTTCATGAATAATATGAATACTTAGAACATTCATACTATATTTAAATAGCAAATCCTTCAGTAAGTGAAAGAACCAGCCTGCAAGGTCTACTGCTCTGTTTTCCCCCATAGTATTGAGAGACAAGTGAATGAATTCAGACATTGAGTAAGAGCATGTCTCTTCTCTTCCAGTTTGGATATGGCTTTAATATCTAGTCCTCAAAGAACTGAGCTATCAGCTCAGTTGGTAAAGAATTTGCCTGCAATGCAGGGAGACTCCGGTTCTATTCCTGGGTTGGGAATATCCGCTGGAGGAGGGATAGGCTACCCACTCCAATATTCTTGGACTTCCCTTGTGGTTCAGCTGGTAAAGAATCCGTCTGTAAGGCAAGAGACCTGGGTTCAATCCCTGGGTTGGGAAGATTCCCTGGAGAAGGGAAAGGCTACCCACTCCAGTATTCTGGCCTGGAGAATTCCATGGTCCATGGGGTCATGGAGAGTCAGACACGACAGAGTGACTTTCACTTTCATTTTTCCTTAAAGAACTCTGGAGCAAGCACTAGTTAAGTTGGTACTGATTTGAAAATTGATCTTCCTTATGTTCTACTCAGATAACACTGAATTTGCAAGTGTAACTGGGGACAGGACATTTTACCATCTTCCAAGTCATCACACATATAATAATTTCCTTGTCTTTGTCCACTACGCTTGTGCCATATAGCTTTTTCATACAAAAATATTCTCTTAGTTGAAAGCAAGTCTGTCCACTGTGTGTCTAATTTTATATTTTCTCTTCAATTTCATCCCAATCTATTAATGACTGATCCAAAGGTGACCTTTCATGTCTGTGCTGTTTTACCACGAGAAGAAAGTAGTATACCCCCCTGGATCCTGATTTATGTCTTTCTTGTTTATTAACAAGTGATGGTTTGCTTTCATCTACATCATATGTGGCTAAAAAATTTAAGTCCTCTTTCCAGATTTGTCTTTATCTTTCAAATCTTGATTTTTTTGTGTCTTGCTTTAACTGATCACAGCTAACTGTGTTATTCTTCAATGGGATCCAGAACAGTCCACAAACCCACGGACCTCCAAGCCTGAAGCACTCCACATTCCCTTCATGGTGCTTTACAGGACACTGCCAAAGTCTGGCTTGAGGGGGCAGCTGGGAGATATAACTAAGAGGGCTCTGAGACTAGACTGCACATCTGCCTATTTCCTGACCCACCAAGGCACCATCTTAGGCTATCTAGGGACAAATATATGACTTGATCTGAATATATACATATATGTTGCTTTATTCTGCATATGAGGGCTTCCCTGGTGGAGAAGAACCCAGTAAAGAACCTGCTAGCCCATGAAGTAAACACAAGAGACTGTGAGTTTAATCTTTGGGTCAGGAGAAGGAAATGGCAACCTGCTCCAGTATTCTTGCCTGAAAATTCCATGGACAGAGAAGCCTGGCAGGCTACAGTCCATGGGGTGGCAAAGAGTCAGTCATGACTGAGCATGCATGCACACACACACACACACACACATTCTGCTTATAAAGCTAATGTAGAAGTGCATTTTGCAAGCTTGGTGCTAACACTTGTTCTTCTCTTCATGGGCCAGCAGACCAATCTTTGTTTTTTAGGAAAGAGAACAAAGAACGAGGCCAAATGATGCCAGGCTTGGGAAGAACCAGAGATTGTAGAGAATTTTTTAATTGCAAGAAGAAAATTATCTGATCTAGACACAGAAAGATCTGTTATCACCACATGCAAACTCTCCCAGGCAGTGAAATGTGTCTGTAGCAGGAAAGATTTCCTGATTTTATCATGTTTTCACAATTAAAGACTGTTACAGCTGAGTGCACAGCATGTGGCCAGGAACCAGATAAAAGTACATCATCAAGAGCTCTGGGTAGATTGGGTACTTGCATGTTTGAATAATTTATAAATTTTTGAGGGGGCTACTTAGGAACAGATACTTTACTTCTGGCTACATTTTCTAATGTCTTGCTCTGAATTGAGATTGCTTTCTGTCTCTATAAGGTTTAGCAGATTGATCAGAAGTCACACGGTGGCTTCCAGATGCAATGTTTTCAGTGGTACCTGTGCAAGGGGAGGCCTGTTTACACCAGACCCACTGACGGAGAGCTGCAGAACTTGTGGGTGTCTATATTGCCTTAACAAGCTTGTTTAACTTTACAAAGTAGTTTAATAAGGCAAAATTCATTTGTTTTCCCTTCTGCAATTGAGTCTTTGAAATAAACTTGGAAGTAGCATCCTCAAACTTCCTCTGTTATGTTAAAAACTTCATTTCAATTCCGCTGTATTAAAAAGACCTAAAAACAACCTGTTTTCTTCTCTTTTGCTGTGTGTGTAGTACGTGGTTCTGCATGGCAGAATTGCGGTTGACAGTTAACTATTTTAGAAATTCTGGCTACTGGGATTTTCCTGGTGGCCCCAGTGGTTAAGAATCTGCCTGCCAATGTGAGGGACACAGGTTTATCCCTGGTCCAGAAAGACTGCATATGCCTCAGGGCCGCTAAGCCTGTGCACTACAAATACCGAAGCCCGCGTGGCCTAGAGCCCATGCTAGGCCTGTGCATCTAAACTAGAGCGTAGCTCCCACTCACTGCTGGCAGAGAAAGCCCAGGAGCAGCAGCTGAAGAGCCTGTGTTATGCTGGGAAGACCCAGGACCGTCAAAAAAGGAAGAAAGAAAGAAAGAAATAGAAATTCTGGCTACCAAAACCAAAATGCAGAATCCTCTACTGCGGGCTTCTCTGCCCATCTTCCGGTAGATGGGTAGAGCCCCCATGTCCTGGCCACATGGCTATCACTGGAGCTACCATGCAAAGTGGTCAACCTTCCCCACCAGCAGCTTCTGCTCCCAGCATTCTAGTTGGGTCCCTGTCGTGTCCAGTTATTGATGTAAGAGAGAGCAGAAAGCCTCTCTTGTTCTCATTTTCACTTGTTTGTTTTGGAGCTTTGTTTTGTCCTAATTAGAAACCCAGGAAGTCACAGTCAGTTCTCTGCAGGTGGCAAGCCTGGGCAGCTCTGGCAATGCCCCCCAGAACTCCTGCACATCGAGCAGGTGGGACTGGGGCAGGCAGAGTCCAGGTGAAGAGGAGCAGGTGAGGCACCCTTCTAGAATAAAATGCAGAAATAACACAAAATATAAACAGAACAAAACTCTGGAGTTTTCCTCTGCCTAGTATTATGCCCCGTTTACAGAAATAAAAATATCTAGAAGACAAAAACAAGCAGAGAGAAAAATAAGAGAAAATCAACGGCAGAGAACCGCAGGGAGGAAGGATGGGGCTGGGCAGGCAAGGTTGCTCGCCAGCTTCCGCCCACAAGCTGGGAGGTGCTTCCGGTCAGGCCTCTCCGGGGATGGTGGTCCCTCTGGGGGACAGGCGTGGCATGGGGCAGCCAAACGGCCCTACAGATGTCAGGCGTCAGATGGGGGAATGCCCCTTCCTCACTTGCCCCTCTCCTCCTTCTCTACACTGGATTGGGTCCTTCGTGTCCTAGGAACCAGCCCTCCAAGTGCGCTGAACAGGAGGCAGCACTTGGGGAAACAAACGAGGCTCCGGGGACACCATAGGGTCTTTACTTGAAGGATGGACACAGTTCTGAGATACTCATCAGCCTGTGGCAGGTTTTGACAAACAGTTTGAGACCCCTCCTCTCAGGGCTTCCGCTTGAGCTGGAGGGGATCTGGGGAGCCCAGGATTCCCAGGGGGAAAGCTTGGCAGGCTTTTTCTCTGTAGTGTCGATTATAATTTTAATGCACAGGTTTGTATTTTTACACCCTTGGCCGATGAATCCTGTGGATAAAATCCCAGCACATCTCTTTTAAGATATCTATTTTCCCTGGCCTACGTTTGCTTTTTTTTTTTTTTTTTTCTTTTCTGGATTCTGTCGAAGAGTTCTCTTAAAATTAACTCTGAGAGGGAAAAAAAAAAGTTGTAAAGCCGTTATCTAAATGTGTTATAGATCCAATTGCAATTTCTACTGAGGCAGACGGAGTGAAGCAAAAAGGTAATTAACTGCAGCATAATTGAGGTGTTGTAACAAAGAGGAATTTGTGAAACCGTGGAAAATTGATTTTTATTGACTGCACCTATCCATGAGTTCCTGAGCTCCATTTCCTTCAGAAAAGTCTGCATAGTGTTTAGCATCTTTGTTGTAATTCATTGCTTCTTGGGGATGTATTCCATTCATGCAGTCTCCTTCTGGGCTCTTGGGATGTTTAAGATAGTTGTCATGATGGAGAGTGGGGTTGAGGTTTGATGAGGGATACAGTAGGGAGGAGGATCTGCAGCACAGAAGAAGCATCAGTTCAGGTCAGTTCAGTTCAGTCAGTCGCTCAGTCGTATCCGACTCTTTGCGACCCCATGAATCGCAGCACGCCAGGCCTCCCTGTCCATCACCAACTCCCGGAGTTTACCCAGAGCATAGGGAATGTTTAAAAACTCTTTGCCTAGTGGGGACATTCATCTGTCTGGGGTAGCAGTGTAAGGGCTTGACTTGTATCCCCAGCAGTCCCCACTTTACCTTCTTGAGAGTGGATGGATTGGGGGCCCCAGTGGGCTTCCTATTCTATTCTAGTTCTTAACTATTTACAGGATGGTGTAAACAACTTTGTCCCACTTGTGCCCCTAAATGTCAAACATGAGGAAGCAATCACCACTACAGGACGCCTGCTTCTTAACTCAGAGCTCCGTTCCCAGCAGTCAGACCTGGAGCCCCGGTGGATGGTGACAACATGCCTGCCCCCGCACCCAGGTCCACCAGGTGGACGTACAATTCACGTACAATTCATTTCCACCCCTGTGTTAGAGGTTGAATATAGATCCCAGATCTCAGGGAAGTTAGTCATCAGCTCCGATTTATTAATTCAACTAATAAACAACTGTTGACTCTTTATGGCCTTGGAGTTATGTTCAGTGATGGGGATAAAGTGATGGGAAAGAAGTTAAGCTGCTTTTCCTGCATGCAAAACCCCCCAAAAAATGAATGGCACTCTGATTCCAGGAGAGATATCTCATTGCATCATAGCTTAATATATAAGTAGGCAATTTATTCTTTTTTTTTTTATTCATCAAGACTTTAATAATTTAATGGTCTGTTATTTTAGCAGGTGATGTGTTGCCTAATTACCTACTGTTCTGCTTTATTTTTCCAAACTGATGTCTCTCAAGGAATACTTGATGACTGACTCTGATTGAATGTAGTGGTCCTGATGTTTCCTTTAGAGCTACGTTTCATTTTCCACCTTTCCCTCTGCCCAGACAGGCTGAGCTGAAGTGTTTCATTTTCTACCTCAGGCAGTGGGAATCCTGACATAGGGTCAGAAGGAAAGAGAAAAGTGAATCCAGATTGTTATTTCTTTAGCTTCCTCCTCATGGGCTGGCCTCAGGTTCTGGTAATCATTCCGTTTATCTCTCCTTTGATGGCTATGTGAAATTCAAATTAACTTGACTATTAACTTATAGACAGAAAACAATTCTAGGTGGATTGTAAAGCCAAAAGTGAAAAACCGAAAGGCTTTCCAAGATAAAATAGACAAATAACCTCATGAACTTTGGAAAGGCAATGATTCCTTTAGGAGGATACATAAGTATAACCCCAAAAGAAAGAGATTGGAGACCATTACCACATTAAAATTATACTCCTTCTTTGAGAGTAGACACAGATAAGAGAGAGAAAAATCAAGTTGTAGTCAGGTAAAAGATGTTTGCAATCCATACAGCAGAGGACTGGGGTCCAGGATACATAAATAATCTATAATCATTGGAACAACAAAGAAAACCACGCAGGGCAGTGCGAAACTATTCAGCAGGAGTGATGCTTTGTAAATAACTCATCCATATAAACAAGAAAAATCATTTTTCAAGGGTCTGATCTATGTCTTTAGTAATAAAGCAAATTAAAATTACATTTACAAAACAATGACACTATGCACTTACGAAGATGATTAAGAAAATACATGACAATACTAAATGTTTGGTGAGTATGTAGATCAGTGAGAATCCAAAGTCCTGTTGGTAGAAACATAACTTTGTACAATAATTTTGTACATAATCAGTCATCATTTACTAACCTTGAACGTACATGTAGCCTGTGACCCAGGAATTTCAATCCTAAGTGTTTTCAAAGCAGAATATATGAACATGTACACCAGGGAAAATAAATACTCTTCATAGGAGCATTATTTATAGTAACCTCCACAAACTTGAAAACAACTCAAATGTACTTCACCAGTAGATTGAATGTACAGAATGGCATATTCATTAGCAGGATGTTTCAGAGCAATGGAAACCAATGAACTGGAGACCCATACAACTTAGAAGAATCTCCCAGTTTTGAAGGGAGATACAAAACAGTGCATGCAGAGCTGCTCCACTTATATGAACTTCAAAGCAGGCCAAGCTGTTGTATACCAGGTAGTGGTTTTTCAGGAGTGCTATTCTTCAAAACTAAATGAATAAATAAATAAAAGGTTAAAATAAACACAATGCTTATATGGAGGTTTTCACTTGGAGGAGCTTTGGGAAGCTGATAGGGACTCTACTTGGTTTTCAGTTGCAAACCTAGTGCAGAGTGACAGAGACCAGCACACCCTGGGATTTCAAAAGGAAGAACACACCCTGGGGGCCTCTTGTGCTTGGCTGCTTGGTCGTGTTGAACTCTTTGCAACCCTATGGACTGTAGCCTGCCAGGCTCCTCTCTCTATGGGATTCCCCAGGCAAGAACACTGGAGTGGGTGGCTACTTCTTTCTCCAGGGGGCAGCCTCTATACCAGCACTAAGAGACTCTACTTACCTTTCCAGGCCTCTGAATTCAGAGCCACTAGTGGACGGGCCCATCAAGACTGCCTTTCTCAAGAGCCATTAAAATCTGCAGCCTTCTGCAGTAATAGTCATGTCATAAGTGTTTAGTCTGAGGGCCTAGAAGTGATGCTTCTTGAGGTGACATCTCTTTTCTAAGATATCCCCTCTTTCTCCCACTGCCTGGAGTTTCTCACCAAGTGCATCTCCAACCCTGGCTAGGTCCTCTCCATGGAGTGTCACCTGTATACGCCAATGCAACGGACACTCCAACTCTACCTCTCACCTTTGAAGTTCCATAGCGGTGACTATGGATGAACTCACATAGGCAGTTCCTTATTCTGTATGATTTTACACAGTTGACTTTTGAACGTCTTTCTTCATTTCCTCAAAGCATGAAAAGCTGCACTAAGGTGAGAGCCTTGCCTTATGCTTCTCCCTTCTCACTTGTCTCACTTAGCATGATGCTGACTACAAAGAGGTTGTCAGTAATAACGTACTTGAAGATGTATTGATGGAGAAATGTCCATGGATCCTGATAATTAACTAAAATCAAAAACCTGAGACTGAGTCTTCCTCATAGTGGAAAGAATATAATCATATTCAATGAGGTTTTTTTCCTCCAATGAGGTATTACTGTCTGATCAGGCTATTTGGAAATGAAGGTTTATGAGTTTAGCAAATAGTTTTATAATGGGGTTTCATACTGTTTATTACAGAGTAATTTTTATAGTGGCATTAGTGGCCACAGGACTGGAAAAGGTCAGTTTTCATGCCAATCCCAAAGAAAGGCAATGCCAAAGAATGCTCAAACTACTACACAATTGCATTCATCTCACACGCTAGTAAAGTAATGCTCAAAATTCTCCAAGCCAGGCTTCAGCAATATGTGAACTGTGAACTTCCTGATCTTCAAGCTGGTTTTAGAAAAGGCAGAGGAACCAGAGATCAAATTGCCAACATCCGCTGGATCATCGAAAAAGCAAGAGAGTTCCAGAAAAACATCTATTTCTGCTTTAATGACTATGCCAAAGCCTTTGACTGTGTGGATCACAATAAACTGTGGAAAATTCTGAAAGAGATGGGAATACCAGACCACATGATCTGCCTCTTGAGAAATCTGTATGCAGGTCAGGAAGCAACAGTTAGAACTGGACATGGAACAACAGACTGGTTTCAAATAGGAAAAGGAGTATGTCAAGGCTGTATATTGTCACCCTGTTTATTTAACTTATATGCACAGTAGATTATGAGAAATGCTGGACTAGAAGAAGCACAAGCTGGAATCAAGATTGCCGGGAGAAATATCAATAACCTCAAATATGCAGATGACACCACCCTTATGGCAGAAAGTGAAGAGGAACTAAAAAGCCTCTTGATGAAAGTGAAAGTGGAGAGTGAAAAAGTTGGCTTAAATCTCAACATTCAGAAAATGAAGATCATGGCATCTAGTCCCATCACTTTATGGGAAATAGATGGGGAAACAGTGGAAACAGTGTCAGACTTTATTTTTCTGGGCTCCAAAATCCCTACAGATGGTGACTGCAGCCATGAAATTAAAAGACGCTTACTCCTTGGAAGGAAAGTTATGACCAACCTAGATAGCATATTCAAAAGTAGAAACATTACTTTGCCAGCAAAGGTTTGTCTAGTTAAGGCTATGGTTTTTCCAGTGGTCATGTATGGATGTGAGAGTTGGACTGTGAAGAAGGCTGAGCACTGAAGAATTGATGCTTTTGAACTGCAGTGTTGGAGAAGACTCTTGAGAGTCCCTTGGACTGCAAGGAGATCCAACCAGTCCATTCTGAAGGAGATCAGCCCTGGGATTTCTTTGGAAGGAATGATGCTAAAGCTGAAACTCCAGTACTTTGGCCACCTCATGCGAAGAGTTGACTCATTGGAAAAGACTCTGATGCTGGGAGGGATTGGGGGCAGGAGGAGAAGGGGATGACAGAGGATGAGATGGCTGGATGGCATCACTGACTCGATGGACGTGAGTCTGAGTGAACTCTGGGAGTTGGTGATGGACAGGGTGGCCTGGCGTGCTGTGATTCATGGGGTCGCAAAGAGTCAGACATGACTGAGCGACTGATCTGATCTATATGGCTTTAAAAACCTTCATAACTTCTTCCTTTTTCCAGTGTTGTTAAAGGAAAAAAAAAAAAAAAAACCTCTGTAAGCATATTTCAAGTAATATATTCCCTCCTTTGCTCCTGCCATGCCTCCTATAAATAGAAAACTCAGAATATTTCTGCCAATTTCCTATATCCGGGCCCTCCACTAGCAAACTTCTCTTGCTAGAGTAGATTAAACTACTTTTCTTTAATGTTGGCAGTTGAGGGTGAGTCAGCGTAATTATTCTGCATTTGCCTCCAAATAATCTTCTCTTTAGAAAATAAATTTAAAAGATGTAATCAGTTAAGGTCACTGTGGACTATATGCACTAATACACTGATCTTTCTCCCAGGCCCAAGTCAGGGGAGTCTTTGCACAGCCTGACCACTTCTGGGGTCATCCCCCAAGACCAGGAGCATGAAGACCCCAGAGTTGTTGTCCTGCAGGTGGATGATGGATCAGAGCTGAGGTTGCCTCATTCAGAAGACAGTGAGTGATAAACCTGGGTGGGCGGGGTTGGTCACCATGCTATCATCTATGAAGTCTCCAGGCCCCTAAGGAAGCTTCTAGACTGCTCTCTGTGTGCTGCTAGTTCCACAAAAGAAGAACAGATTCATGGATTCTATCATCTGTTACATGGCTATCCCAGAGCAACCCCATCAAACATTTGGATACAAGACCATTTTAGTGATAGTTTTCTACAGAGCAGACTAATTCCAAAGGAGGAATAACCTATGAATTTCTACTTTTTATTAAAATTTTTCTGTTCTGCCCCCTCATTCATTCTTCTGTAATATCCCTCAGAGAGAGACTGAAGGAATGAAAAAATGTAAACTGGAAATAGTCATATCGTGTATTGAACATAATCCTCACAACAATCTACTATTTTAAATAATGCCCATCTTTGAGAGAAGCTACGTAGTAATTTGTGTAATTTAAATCAGAACCTATGTTGTCTGATGTAAAACCTCAGGATTATCCTCATGCTCTCTTCTTAGGATCCAGAGCAATTGACGTGTTGTGTATTAGGATGAGTGGTGAAAAGTTGGGATGGGGAGTGAGAACAATGGGTGGAAGGAAAGAATATCAATGAGTAGAGTTATTAGGCTCAAGAGTTTAAGTTCAAAGTAATAATTACAAGCCGTTTAATTTGTCTGCTCTGACCACTTCGCTTTTTAACTTGCTTCTTTCTTGTGACACAGTGAAAAGGTGAGAGCTGGTAGATGAGGTGACGGTCCTAAACCCTCAGGAAAGACAGGGCCTCTCCTCTGATGGACTTCGATGTCATCTTTGTTCATCTCTTCCCTCCAACTAAGACAGAACATTTTATGAGCCTGGGGGGATAAAAATGAGAATTCCAGTATCCATTGTGGTGAGAGTCAGAGCTCTGTTGGATGGCTGCACGTGCTGCTAAGCCCCCATCTCTCTCACTCCCTGCAGTTTGCATTGGGTTCTTTGCCCTTCGACACCACACTTTGCTCTGTGCTCCCGACTTCCTTGGGCTGTGTCAGTTGAGCTTCCCTGAACTGTGGGCTCCAGGAAACTGGAGTAGGAAGAAAGAGGTGGCTGTTTACTCCCCTGGCAGCATCCCTTCTGAGAGATTAATGGGACCTTCCTTTGTCCCTCAAAGCCACAGCTCCACAAGGTATCTCTTGCTTTAACTACAACTCTTCCTTATCATTCCCTTGTCCCTTCAGCCCTGAGGGATATAAAGCTTTCTCCTGTAGTTTATCTCTGGAAACTTAGATGTCTCCTGTGGGTTTCCTATGACGCTCCCTTCCCTGGCAAATAGTCCCTTCATTAAAGCCCTTTCGGTTACATCTGTGATTGTGCTTCACCTTCCCGTAAGGACCCCACATCTGCCATGATGAATTTAATTGCCAGTCCCTCATTAGTCTATTAACTGACAAAACATATTTCTCAACAAAGGACTGTATCTCAAACTCTGTACTAAAATTAATAGTAACAAGAACTGACATTTACTGAGCGTGTCCCCCAGGCCAGACCCTTCTCTGGCAGTCTCCATTTAATGTGATGAATCATGTCAATGACCCCTTGTGGTGAGGGTATTAATTAGGATACACTAGGGTTTGTTGCATTAAAAAAATAAATACATCCCAAACCTGAGAGGTGATCACAACAGAGATTTATTACCTGGTGACATGATAATTCTCTTTTAAAAAGAGTTCTTAACAGAGATGCATGTCATTTGTGAGCACACACACAATTATTCCATAACCATGATCTATACTTTCAGCCTAATTTTGAGTATCTTAGTCATTTCAGGACAAAGTGTAACAGTATCATAGACTGGGTAGGTTGTCAACAATGGAAATGCATTTCTCACAATGCTGGGGTTGGGGAAGTCCCAGAACAAGTCACCAACAGGCTCAGTGTTGGAGGAGCGCCCAATTATCGGTTGGTAGGTGGCTGTCTTCTCGGTGTGTCCTCACAGGCGGAAGGAGTGAGGGAGCTCCCTGGGGTCTCTGTCATCAGGACTCCAGTCCCTTCCTGGGGGTTCAACCCTACACATCCCATCACTTCCCAAAGACCCCACCTTCCAGCACTATCATCCTGTGTTTTCCAGTGCCAGCCTGGGAACCTGGGGGCCAGCCATACACACGTTTTGTCCGTAACACGAAGTCGAAGTCGAAGAAGTAAAAATAAAACACGGCCACTGTAAAGAATCTCCAGATATTAAAAAAACATAATAATAAGGGTTTTCTTTTATAGACACTGAGAGAATAGACTCGTATTTGTGATTTATGCCCTATGCCTCCAAGACTGCCTTGCATTGAACCTGTGTTGGAAGATGTCTGTTAAAAATCTCTGAGATAATTACAGCTGACCTTAAGGCAGTTCTTCAGAATAAAAGTGTAGCTATACCTCCAGGTAGGATAGGCATTAATTTCATAATATTCTTTCTTCACCACATTAGGTTGATTTAAAGTAGGAAATAAAATATTGCTGAGGGCAAATATCCAAAGTCAATCTTTTGAATGGTCCACCCTCAGTGGTCATAAGACACAGGAGACTGAGCAAGGAACAAATCTGGAGATGGACATCTAATAAAAAGTTTTGAAAAGGCTCTGTGGCTTAGGTTGACTAAAATAATGGAGTAATTTAAAATTTTCATACAAAAACTATAAAAAAGGGGTAAAAACTAACCTGAAACTTTTAGATCTAGTGAATGTATTGTCAGACTTGAAATAAAGACATATAGGGGCTTCCCTGGTGGTCCAGTGGTTAAGCCCTTGCCTTCCAATGCAGGGGGTATGGGTTCAATCCGTGGTTTAGGAGCTAAGATTCCACATGCCTCACAGCCAAAAAAACAAAACATAAAGCAGAAGCAGTATGGTAACAAATTCAATAAAGACTGTAAAATGCTAAAAACAACAACAACAACAACAACAAAAACACTTAGAAAAAGAAATACAATGACAGTAATTCTAAGAAAAAGTAATCTTATAATATGCCTGGAAGTCTTTTAGAGTAACTAACGGAATATATTTATGTTATGAAATGTCCACTAATTTACTAGTTTTAAACTTCATAATAAGAGATTTTAAGAAAGCAGCCAATATTTTAAGTTAGGGAGAATTTCGGTCAGTTAGTCAGTTCAGTCACTCAGTCATGTCTGACTCTTTGCGACCCATGAATCGCAGCATGCCAGGCCACCCTGTCCATCACCAACTCCCGGAGTTCACTCAGACTCACGTCCATCAAGTCAGTGATGCCATCCAGCCATCTCATCCTCTGTCATCCCCTTCTCCTCCTGCCCCCAATCCCTCCCAGCATCAGAGTCTTTTCCAATGAGTCAACTCTTCGCATGAGGTGGCCAAAGTACTGGAGTTTCAGCTTTAGCATCATTCCTTCCAAAGAAATCCCAGGGCTGATCTCCTTCAGGATGGACTGGTTGGATTTCATTATATGCTGCCAAATTCTACTGTTTGAAAAACTGGTAGTGAAGGGGGAAGCTGGCAAAGAAATTTTACTGAAAAATAATAATCTGAATTTTATTTATCAGGGTGGAGTCAGCAGTAGTTAAATCATCTTTGTAATAAGAAATAGTTCAACTTGTGCTTTTAAGAGTTGGATTAGAGGTTAAGAACAGTGACTTTTTAAAAAATTATCTTGGCTGCACTGGCTCTTAGTTGCAGCATGTGTAATCTAGTTCCGCGACCAGGGGTTGAACTCAAGCCCTGTGCATTGGGAGCACAGTCTTAACCACAGGCCCACCAGGGAAGTATTCAGGGACACAGTAAGAATTCATTTTCATTACTACTCTCACCATGGAGAACCATCACGATCATCCTTAGCATCATCTTCATGCCAACAAAACACTTCTGGGGTAAAAGAAATAAAGGATGTCATCTCCAGGTAACCTTTCACACTGCCCTGTACATACTCACCACTTTCCTCCTTCCCTGGGGTCCAGCGCCTAGCTGTGCACGTGTAAAATGCTCCCACGCACCTGCATATCTCCTTCACTTCCGTACACATGCTTTAGAGTGTGGAGAGGACTGTGCTTTTGCATCTCCATCCCCAGCACCAAGCTCAGAGCTGAATACACTAAGCGCTCATTGTGCAAATTTACCAAGCACTTAGTTATTAATACAAAGTAAAAATCATTCTACAATGTTCTAGTTAAAGACGTAATTTTGTTTCCTCAGACACCACACTTGTATTAACTTTTCACCTAAAAATACTCTATAACCTTAAAAATATAAAGCCGGTCTTGTTTCCAGCTGCCACCTTACTTGTCTTAAGATCACACTTCTGAAATAGCTCACATTTCTACCCTGCTCTCCATTTCCCCTACATTGACTTGGTAAAAGACCTTATAAGCAGTTTTCTTATTTTCCTAAAAGCCTCTCAATTAGTCTTCCTTAAGCCTGGATTTTCCCTTTTCAATTCTGCTGCCAAAGTAATTTTTCAAAAGTAGTGAAATAATTCTGTCATTTCCAGAATCAAAATGATTCGATGGAATTTTATTGACTTTGGGGTAAAGTGCAAAGTCCTCAGAGCCTCAGTAACTTTCTACCCAAAGCATCCACAGTTCTTTTCAACACCCAGCACCCTGGTCACTGGGAAGCATCAGTAAGCCATCTGCCATGCAGATGGTAGTTGTTCCAAGTAGCGCAAAGATGCAGGCATCCCTGGCTTTTATCCACTAGACCACAGTAATGATCCCCAAATTGTGACAACCAGCAACACCTCCAAATGTTACTCTCTGTCCTCTGGTGGAGCGTGGAGTGGAGCAGAATCATCCCTGTTAAGAACCAGTGCTCCAGAGAGACTTTTCCCAGCCATTAGCAAAGTCCTTATTAAATTTTTTTTCATTATTTCTTTTCCCAATTTGGAAGATTCCCTGGATTCAGGGTTGAAATGCTGACCTTTTGGAGAATCCATGAAAGCAGAAACACTTTCTTAGCTATACAGATCAGACTGTCAGCAGGAGGTTTGCAATTTGGGGGCCCTTTGGCCATTCCCAGACAAAACCTTTAGTAAAGCTTTTGTTGATAAGATAACATTTCAGTCTTCTTGTATCATCAATTATGAAATTGATCTCGATTACCCAGCAGTCTTCTTCCTTTGATTTGTTCCATTTTCCACATTACTCGTCTCTGTTTTTCTGTTCTTAATGAAGTGTTTTTATTTTTGCCCAGTATCATAGACGAGATGGTGCGTACCACAGATTACCATGGTTTTCCATTCAGACATTTCAGTCCTTTTTGAAGGCAGGAATTTGAGGCTTAGATTGACTCTAGTGCTCATCACTTTTAGAAGCTGAAAGGGAAACACTGTTGAGGGAAGCCATGCAGTTGACCAACCAAACATTGTACCAAACTTTTTCCATTCTCAATTCCAGTGGCTCATTCAAAATAATGCATCTAGAAGCATTTTTTTTCTCAAACTGAATCTAACTAAAATTAGCTGCCTAATGACTAATCATTTTAAAATCTAACCTTCAAAATATTTGTGTGCCCTTCGTGAAAGGTGTTTGTTTTATATTTTGTGAATCTGTTTTGAACCTTTTAAGGAATTTTTAGGCAATTGACTTAAGAGTCTTTTTTTTTTTCCACAATGCCACATGATTCTTTATATTTATATGATGATGGTGTTCTAAGATATCATTTTTTTGTTTACAATCTAGTATTTACTTTCTAAATAGAAATACTAAAAATAAAACCAGTGAAGGTTAGTAAAATTATGACCCAGCCATCTCACTTAGTAATTTTTGCTGTCAATATATTACTGCTTCACTAAATAAAAGACACTGAAAATTGAAGTAGTAAGTGTATATACTGGAAATATATAGTTATGGAAGGAAAAAATAACAAAAAAGTGGCTTGTATGTGCACAGAAAACATATATTATAAACCCAGATTTAAATGACCAGATGAATACTCACGTGGTAATCCAGTGGTTAAGAATTCGCCTCCCAATGCAGGAGATGCAGGTTCATTCCCTGATAGAGGAACTAAGATCCCAAGAGCAACTAAGCCCATGCACCACAACTAGAGAGCCTGAGCACAGCAACCAAAATCCTGCAGGACTCAACAAAGATCCTGCGTGCTGCAGCTGAGACCCGACACAACCAAAAAGACAACAGATTAAAAGAGAGAGAGAAGCACAAATGAACATAAATAAATAATGAGATGGCTTGTCTTCATTTGTTTAATATTTAATAGGAGCAAAATACAGAAAAAATATTATTTTATAACCAAGAAGAGAACAGTGAACTAATTCCTTGGCCTCCAAATGATGGGGTATTACAAGTGATTATATTATCTTTCTAATGGTTACTAATACCACGAACTTGTATTTAGACCTCTTATTACCATCTGTATGCCATGGCAGATAGTAGCTGCTGCTGCTGCTAAGTCGCTTCAGTTGTGTCCGACTCTGTGTGACCCCATAGATGGCAGCCCACCAGGCTCCCCCGTCCCTGGGATTCTCCAGGCAAGAACACTGGAGTGGGTTGCCATTTCCTTCTCCAATGCAGGAAAGTGAAAAGTAAAAGTGAAGTTGCTCAGTTGTGTCCAACTCTTAGTGACCCCATGGACTGCAGCCTACCAGGCTCCTCCATCCATGGGATTTTCCAGGCAAGAGTACTGGAGTAGGGTACCATTGCCTTCTCCGGCGGATAATAGAGTGGTACCCAAAGCATGAGAACATTATGGTCATTTGCCCTCAAAGGCACAAGCATGATCTGGCAGTGTGCTGAGCTATAAAATAATCCGTAAGGGGCAAGAAAGTCACAGGAATACAGGGCAGTGAAATAAAGTTTTGGAAAATGTAAGGAAAGACACAGCAAAACTAAATCAAAGCCAATCAGATTTAATAGAAATTTCAAAGAATGGTTTAGACAACTGTGAAACAAAGTAGAGAAGAGGGATTTGGCTACAAAAGAGATGGCTCTCTGGACTCATGCTGAAGCTACAGTAATTAAAGCCACATGGCATAGTCACCAGGATGGCCAGACAGACAGAGGAACAAAACCAGGGTCTCAAATACATGTACGCATACACACACATGTGGTCACATGCCACATGTAGCACAGACACACACAGACATGCACATGCATACCACATGCACCACATACACACACACACGAACATCCATATACACCACACGCAAGCATGCACACACACACCCACATATACCACACACACCACACACACACACAAGAGCATGCACACACACCACACACACATACACACACAAGAGCATGCACACACATACCACATATACCACACACACCACACACACACACAGGGCATGCACACACACCACACACACATACACACACAAGAGCATGCACACACATACCACATATACCACACACACCACACACACACACAAGAGCATGCACACACACCACACACACATACACACACAAGGGCATGCACACACACACCACACACACACACACACACACACACAAGAGCATGCACATACACCACACACACATACACACACAAGGGCATGCACACACACCACACACACATACACACACAAGAGCATGCGCACACATACCACATATACCACACACACCACACACACACACAAGGGCATGCAAGCACATAAGTGGCAGAGATGGTTTTTCCTCCCACCTGGCAGGCCTCTCTCCCATCTTGAATTCTTGATCTCTAAATATTAGATTTTCTAGTCCTCAGGAAACTAGACATCTTTTGTTTCCTATCTAGAATTTCTCTGCCCATTCCCTCATTTAAATTTCTTTTCCCTGCCAATGCCTTTCTCTCTTCTAACTCCAATCCTGCTGGTTGGTCTTGGGCCTTCAGACTGTCAAATCCTTCTGCATCCTCTGTTCTCCATTTGTGTGTCTAAAAAGGATATAAAACATATCCAGATAAACTCCTGATCTCCACCTCCAAACTCCTGTCCCTCCTCCATAGTTTTCCTTTATTATAAAGGGCAGCATTATTCATCCATGAACATAAGACAAAATCTCAGGAATGTTCTCAGCTTTCAGATTACGGAATTGTAAGCAGTAATTAAAACCGAATGAATTAGATCAAGAGGCATCAATATGTACAACATGTAAATGAATTGTTTGGGTTTTAAAAACACGGAATGATTTATACAATATGCTACAATGTACACAATTAAAAAAAACACACTTTAATAATATATAGTGCTTTAAGAGTATAAATATGCCATTTAGCAATTTTTGAGTTGGTGATTTCTTCACAAAACTGAGGCTGAGTTGAGTTTGAGGCTGAGTTTGAATGAAACTTGAAATATAGCTATGGTTTTGCTTCTTAAGGATAATCTAAATCAAATATGGCAAAATGTGACTACATATTCAGCTGGCATGTTTGTAATTCACTTTTATTCAGCTTTCAATACTGGATTGCATGATGTAAATAAAGAATGCACAGCAAAGAAAGGGCACTGTCAAAGGCCCTCTGTTCTCTGGGTCCTGAGAGGTCTTCCAGGGAATGAACTCTGTAGAACTAAAAGGTTTCCTGAGGGCAGACAAACTCAGAATTGGATTCCTTGTTTATTTAATGGTCTGCAATGTTATAAATATTTCATTGAATAACACTCAGGGAGGAAGCATTCTGAATGCATAATAAAATCAAACAAGAAATACTATGCAGGAAAATATTGCACAGGGTAAGCCAGTGTTGGCTGTATAAGAGTAATATATCAAGGTAGTGGTGGTGGGCAGTGTGCTGTAGAGTAGAAAGTGTCAGCTCTCAGTTAGATGGAGGTGCATCTTTATCTTTCAGTTTGCCTACAGGTAAATCATTTTCCTATTTTAACCTCCAGGTTTGCAATTTGCGAGCACTTTTAAATTTTATGTACGCATATGTGTTTGTGTGTGTTAGTCGATCGGTAATGTCTGACTCTTTGCAACCCCATGGACTGTGGCTTCTCTGTCGATGGGATTCTCCAAGTAAGAATAGTAGAGTGGGTTGCCGTTCTCTTCTTTACGGGATCTCCCTGACCCAGGGACTGAACCTGAGTCTCCTGCATTGCAAGCAGATGCTTTACCATCTGAGCCACCAGGGATGGCATGCTCACCATGTGAGCCTGAGATCTGGTTAATAGCACATGGTCCAAAAATGCTGAGATTTGTAGAATTTTGCTAATTTCCATTTTAAGTGCAGTTCTATCTATGCTTCTGTCATTCATTAAATGACATCAGGATGGTGTTCATTTAGAGCAGTCTAAAATTGTGGCTGGCAATAACTAGTAGATTACTGCACTTTTCTACTAACTGTAACTTCTTAGGAGACATATCTGATAGTAGGCATTCTATCCTGCATTGTTTTCATGAAATCTGCATTCATTCTTTCAAAATTCCACTTGTAACATGTGAAGCATCTAGGCAGAAATCTATCTGTCTGAAGTAACATTCTTGAAAGGATATTGTTTCATTGGTTTTCTCACTTTCTGCCCTGCAATTCTGATTGGCATGTATTTAGACAGCTGTTTATCAGAGCTCCTAGAAGCACTAGGATGATGACAAAAGCAGTGTTGTGATGTGAATAAACCTATACAACTGAACGAAATTACTGCATATATTATTATAGATCTGATTAATAAATATATATATATATATATATATATACAGTAATTACAAAGGCTGTTCGTCAAGGATCCATTATAAACTTTCTGATTAGTTTATTAATCAGGCCAATTAACATGAGCTGATCTAAAAATGAAGAGTCAGGATTTATTACAGCAAAGTTAATGTCTCATTTAGCTTACATGCATGTGGGTAGGCAGCTCCTATGGATGACAATGAGTGAAGATTCCTTCCACTCTTGTCTGATGCCATCTTGAAAACGGGGTTGGGGGGGAGAGATATGGAAGTCACCTTCCACCCAGAGCTCCATGGGGCTCTGCTGCAGAACCCCACTCACCTCTGGCTTCCAGGTGGGTTCAGCCAGTGGGAGGCAGTGATGGGATGTCAGAGGGCAGGAGCAGAAGACATCTGATTATACACACATGTATTCCTAGTAGTCACCTCCAAGCAGGATGGGGTGATCTGTAAGTGGCAGCTCTGGTCCCATGGCTTCATTAATACCGGGTTCCAATCTCACTGTTCTCTTTCCTCCTTAGGTCTGGGTGATGACAGCTCCCTGTTTATCTATCCCTCAGATGTTTCTCCATCACTTGTGCTATCTTTTCATTGCCCACATTTCTGGAGGTGTCCACTCCATTTGATTATCTTCAGTTGAATGTCTGAGATGCATTTATGCCCTGCTGGATACATTGGGCAACCTCATTTTCACTCACAAGCCATCATCCAGAGTGTATTCCAATGGCTCAGCCAAACTAAGAGACTAGAATCATCATCCCTCTATGCCCTCAGGAAGGGAAAACTGGGTTCCTGAGCATCTCACCTGTCCTTGCAACAATATGATTTTCAAAAAGGTCCTCCTGAGGACATATGTATTTTGGTATATTAACATAGCTTAAATCTTTAATAAATGTGTTAGTAACCAAGCAAGGGGCTTCCCAGGTGGTACTAGTGGTAAAGAAACCACCTGCCAATGCTGGAAACATGAGAGACTGGGGTTCTACCCCTGGGTCAGGAATATCCCCTGGAGAAGGAAATGACAAACCCACTCCAGTATTCATGCCTGGAGAATCCCATTGACAGAGGAGAATCCCATGGACAGTAGGCTATAGTCCATAGGGTCACAAAGAATTGGACACGACTGAAGCAATTTAGCATGCACACACACAACCAAACAGGTTTGATAAATTCCAAGCTAAAGAAGTGCAAGGTATTTCTAATATTTTATTCAAAGCCTAGGAGAAATGTGATGTGCTGATGTGCAGAAGCCAAACTCCAAGATTGAAATATCGTCTGCAGGATTTGCAATTTGGAAACCCATATTTTTCATGAAGCAAGTGATATGACCAAAATTCTTTTCTGAAAAGTCAGTTAGGGAAATGTTGTAATTCCTTCTCAGTAAGCAGATGGTGGGTCTATCAGGACTGTGTCTAGGGGAATATTTTCTGGTTTATCAAATCAAATTTCTCTTTTTCCGATATCTGCTTGATTTTTCCTATGCATCTTTCACTACTCTTCCCTGTATCATCTGCACTGGATTCTCACATTGCTTCATTTTTCAGCACATGAAGAAATTTCTCAATTATAATACATGCTTTGAATTTTTCCAATATGTCCAACCCATTCTGTCTCTTCCTCAGTGATTAACTCATTTCTAGGCCACCAAGATGACAAAGAAAATTAGAATGAACATAATAATTTTAAAATATGACCTTTATCACTTACTCAGGATCATCTAGAAAGATACTCTGTATTGAAGTCTTTCCAAATAATTCAGAAGCTCAAGAATCAAAATCATATATGGCACCGAAATTGCAGCCACATTTTAATAACATTTATTTAGATTGGGTCGCTAAGTCGCTTCAGTCGTGTCCGACTCTGTGTGATCCCATAGACAGCAGCCCACTAGGCTCTGCCATCCCTGGAATTCTCCAGGCAAGAACACTGGAGTGGGTTGCCATTTCCTTCTCCAGTGCATGAAAGTGAAAAGTGAAAGTGAAGTCACTCAGTCGTGTCCGACCGTCAGTGACCTCCTGGACTGCAGCCTTCCAGGCTGCTCCGTCCATGGGATTTTCCAGGCAAGAGTACTGGAGTGGGGTGCCATTGCCTTTTCCAATTTAGACTGGGTACTTTGATATTAATTTCACATATTATCTCATTTAACACCTCAAACAACCTCGTAAGGTAGGTTCTGGTATTGCTCCCATTTTACAGAGTCACTATCCAAGGCTTACTATATTGAAGAAAGTGTTCTAGTAATACGGTTAATGGGCTTCCCTGCTAGTTCTGCTGGTGAAGAATTAGTGCAGGAGACGCTGCTTTGATTCCTGGGTTGGGAAGACCCCCTGGAGAAGAGATAGGCTTACCCACTCCAATATTCTTGCCTGGAGAATCCCCATGGACAGAGGAGCCTGGTGGGGTACAGTCCATGGGTTGGCAAAGAGTCAGACACAGCTGAAGAGACTAAGAACAGCACAATACGGTTAATAAATGGCAGAGTAGGAATTTACCACAGGCAAATGCTTGCCTCCTGCAATGCTACCTTGGGTGATGGATGGGCTGGCACAGTCAGGAGGACAAGGAAATGTTTTAAAAACCCTCAAAGAAGACAAAGTGTATGTCTCAGGAATAAAAAAAAAAAAAAGACTGAAAAAGAAAACCAGCTGGAAGATAATGAACTAATGGAACAGGTAAGCACACCTCATAGTAATTTTAAATAATATTCACAGAGAAACTTGGAAACAAGGAGTTATACAGAAGAACCAATTAGAAATAGAGATTTTTGATAAACATAAATATTTAAAAAGAGCTCAAAGTACAAGTTGAGTAGCAAACATGATTTAGCTGAAATAAAATTAGTGAGCATGCAGACAGGGTTAACAACTTCACCAGAAATCATCAGTAATGGATAAAGGACAAAAAGAACCTGAGAGCTAGAGTGGGCAAAAATGGAAATATCTTATGCATTTAAAAGCAATTACAGTGTGTAAATGTCAATTCCAAGCTGGAACTTTACACAATACTATGTAACAATCTAAATGGGAAAAGAATTTGAAAAAAAAAAAAAAAGATAAATGTGTATGTAGAACTGAATAACTTTGCTGTACATTTGAAACTAACACAACATTGTTAACCAACTATACTCCAATATAACATAAAAAGTTAAAAAATATAATGCTATAAAATGTTCCAAATATATAGAAAATCAAACTGAAAGGGCAAAGTTCAGAATACATAGCAGAAGAGATAAAAAATATAATTAGATATACACTTTAAGATGCAAATACATAAAATTTCAAACAATGAGTATACCAGAAAATTGTTAAAAAAAAAAAATACTCAAAGCTTAGAATCAACGCTGAGACAGGGATATGAGTGCAAGTGGTATATGTTAGGGATGCCAGAGAGAGGGAAATAAGACAAAAGGGAAGAAAGCTGATGATTTATTTCAGTTCAGTTCAGTCATTCAGTCATGTCTGACTCTTTGCGATGCCAGGCCTCCCAGTCCATCACCAACTACCAGAGTTTACGCAAACTCATGTCCATCGAGTCAGTGATGCCATCCAACCATCTCATCCTCTGTCGTCCCCTTCTCCTCCTGGCCTCAATCTTTCCCAGCATCAAGGTCTTTTCTGAGTCAGTTCTTCTCATCAGGTGGCCAAAGTATTGGCCAGCATCAGTCCTTCTAATAAATACTCAGGATTGATTTCCTTGAGGATGGACTGGTTTGATCTCCTTGCAGTCCAAGGGACTCTCAAGAGTCTTCTCCAACCATAGTTGGAGTGATGCTATCCAAACATCTCATTCTCTGTTGTCCCCTTCTCCTCATGCCCTCAATCTTTCCCAGCATCAGGGTTTTTTTCCAATGAGTCAGCTCTTCGCATCAGGTGGCCAAATTATTGGAACTTCAGCTTCAGCATCAGTCCTTCCAATGAATATTCAGGACTGATTTCTTTGAGGATTGACTGGTTTGATCTCCTTGCAGTCTCTCAAGGGACTCTCAAGAGTCTTCTCCAGCACCACAGTTTGAAAGCATCGATTCTTTGGCACTCAACCTTCTTTATGGTCCAGCTCTCACATCCATACATGACTACTGGATAAGCCATTGCTTTGACTATACGGGACTTTGTCAGAAATGTGATGTCTCTACTTTCTAATACATTGCCTAGGTTGTCATAGCTTTCCTTCCAAGAAGCAACCATCTTTTAATTTTATGGCTGCAGTCACCATCTGTAGTGATTTTGGAGCCCAAGAAAATAAAGTCTGTCACTGCTTCCACTTTTTAGCCTTCTATTTGCCATGAAGTGATGGGACCAGATGCCATGATCTTTGTTTTTTGAATGCTGAGTTTTAAACCAGCTTGAAGTATAAGCTTATCCAATGACTAAGCAGTTCTACTTGTAGGTGTTTATCCAAGAGAAATGAAAGTGTCTGTCCACAAAATATTTGTACAGTAATATTCATAACAGCTTTTCCTATAATACCCAAAACTTCAAAAGACCAAATGTGAAGGAGGAATTAAAAAGTTGAAGTATATTAAACAATGCTTTTTAAAAATAAAAAGAGCATGCTACTGATACACACAATAATGTGAATGGATGTCAAAGACATTATGCTGAGTTAAATGAGGATCTGGAGGCCACATTGCTTGCTGGGGCCACACAGCAAGCTTTGGAAAGGGGTAAGGGTGAAGAGGCTCTGCCTTCATTGGAGTGGAGGGTGGGGTGCTCAGCGTTTCATAGGGTCATCCCTTACTGATGAATTTTAAGCATAAGATCAGGAAGCTGGGCACTAAAGGAATAAGTTATCTGGGTTAGCCAGGGCTTCCTATAAGGGGACCTTCATGGTTTGAACAGCATGGCTCTTTATCTAGCTATTTAGTGAATAGCTAGGTCAGGCAGCTGGCAATACCTTGATTCCAGAGGGATGTATTTGAAATGGATGTTTCGGCAATCAGAAGCTTATTGTTAGACACTTACATCATGATTTCAGAAAACCTTATTTCCAGGCACCTACAACTGCATCATTTCCCCCATCTATGAATAGTTCTATATTTGTTGTGCAGTATTTTATAAAGCACTCTAAGAACTGTTACTTTGTACATTTTACAGATGGAGAAGCTGAAGCAAAGAGACAGGGAGGCCTTGGTCATGGACATAGGTCAAGCATGTGTCATAGCAGGGATTGAAGCCTGCTACCTTTCTCCTAACAGTTGCTGTGTGGGGAGAAGACTTTTTAAGTCAGTCTAGGACTACAGGGGGAAAAAGAACAATTTTATTCAGCTAAGAGAAATGAGAAAATTTCAGAGAGAAGACGACATATGGGATTTTTATTTTTTTACATTTAATTTTCAAGGTAAATGAATCATGTTGCTCAGTCTTATGAACCCAATTCTGTGAACTCCAGAGATTTCATGAAGTGTCTGCAGAGACAGCTTGAGGGTGGGGTGGATTCCAAAGTATGAGGGTGAGGGGAGAGGGTGGGGGTGCTGGGGGGGGGAGGCTTAAGCCAGAAGGTGGTCTATACCTGTTTCACATGGGAGAATACCTTACAAAATTAATTTTGAAAAGTGAATTTAAACTTATTTTTAAAACAACTGTCAACTTAAAAAAATGCAGAATGTGAGAGTTTCAAGTTAAGCTTTCTCTGAGGCAAAATGAGGACTGCAGCCCTGGAGGCAGCACCTCAGATAACTCTGAGAAACTGCTCCAAAGAGGCAGGGGGGAAAGTAATTATATGTGTAATTTTGGTGAAGGGGGAGTTCATGCAATCAAGCACACATTTTTTGCAGAAGGGGTTCTGCTAGTCATGAGGAGCAGTCATCATTATGAAGGATTTTAGTGTGTTTCTAGATATGAGGAAACACAAGAATTGGGCTCATAAAATCCGCTTCCAAAAATATCCAACTATCTGAAGACCTGTCTCACCAATCTCCCCACCCCACCACCTGCCCAGAGCACAATGTTCCTCGTTTCTGCTCTCCACCCTGAACTCCTTTCACGGGGAGTTGAAAGTCAGCAGCTGCAGCAGCACATGATGAAAGCCTTGTAGAGGTGGAGGGCAAGTCCCCATCCACAGTCAACACAATTGTTGAGACCCACACAGCCATTTTATGATGAAAATGGCAGAGATTAAGTCAGCTAGGAAAATACAGTCTAAATAAATTTTATGCAAAGATGGGCTCGATAAAGGACAGAAAGGGAATGGACCTAGCAGAAGCAGAAGATATTAAGAAGAGGTGGCAAGAATACACAGAAGAACTGTACAAAAAAGAGCTTCATGACCCAGATAATCATGATGGTGTGATCACTGACCTAGAGCCAGACATCCTGGAATGCGAAGTCAAGTGGGCCTTATAAAGCATCACTATGAACAAAGCTAGTGGAAGTGATGGAATTCCAGTTGAGCTATTTCAAATCCTGAAAGATGATGCTGTGAAAGTGCTGCACTCAATATGCCAGCAAATTTGGAAAACTCAGTAGTGGCCGCAGGACTGGAAAAGGTCAGTTTTCATTCCAATCCCAAAGAAAGGCAATGCCAAAGAATGCTCAAACTACCACACAATTACACTCATCTCACACGCTAGTAAAGTAATGCTCAAAATTCTCCAAGCCAGGCTTCAGCAATACGTGAACTGTGAATTTCCAGATGTTCAAGCTGGTTTTAGAAAAGGCAGAGGAACCAGAGATCAAATTGCCAACATCCACTGGATCATGGAAAAAGCAAGAGAGATCCAGAAAAGCATCTATTTCTGCTTTATTGACTATGCCAAAGCCTTTGACTGTGTGGATCACAAGAAACTGTGGAAAATTCTGAAAGAGATAGGCATACCAGACCACCTGACCTGCCTCTTGAGAAATCTGTATGCAGGTCAGGAAGCAACAGTTAGAACTGGACATGGAACAACAGACTGGTTCCAAATAGGAAAAGGAGTACGTCAAGGCTGTATATTGTCACCCTGCTTATTTAACTTCTATGCAGAGTACATCATGAGAAACGCTGGACTGGAAGAAACACAAGCTGGAATCAAGATTGCCGGGAGAAATATCAATAACCTCAGATATGCAGATGACCCCACTCTTATGGCAGAAAGTGAAGAGGATCTAAACAGCCTCTTGATGAAAGTGAAAGAGGAGAGTGAAAAAGTTGGCTTAAAGCTCAACATTCAGAAAATGAAGACCATGGCATCTGGTCCCATCACTTCATGGGAAATAGATGGGGAAACAGTGGAAATGGTGTCAGACTTTTATTTTGGGGGGCTCCAAAATCACTGCAGATGGTGATTGCAGCCATGAAATTAAAAGACACTCCTTGGAAGGAAAATTATGACCAATCTAGATAGCATATTCAAAAGCAGAGACATTACTTTGCCAACAAAGGTCCGTCTAGTCAAGGCTATGGTTTTTCCTGTGGTCATGTATGGATGTGAGAGTTGAACTGTGAAGAAGGCTGAGTGCCAAATAATTGATGCTTTTGAACTGTGGTGTTGGAGAAGACTCTTGAGAGTCCCTTGGACTGCAAGGAGATCCAACCTGTCTATTCTGAAGAAGATCAGCCCTGGGATTTCTTTGGAAGGAATGATGATAAAGCTGAAAATCCAGTACTTTGGCCACCTCATACGGAGACTTGACTCATTGGAAAAGACTCTGATGCTGGGAGGGATTGGGGGCAGGAAGAGAAGGGGATGACAGAGGATGAGATGGCTGGATGGCATCACTGACTCGATGGATGTGAGTCTGAGTGAACTCCAGGAGTTGGTGATGGACAGGGAGGCCTGGCGTGCTGCGATTTATGGGGTCGCAAAGAGTCGGACACGAGTGAGTGACTGAACTGAACTGAACTGAAATGTAGTCTCATTCTAGAGTCTGCATTAACTAGACTCAGATGAAATAAAAGCTCGAAGAAAGTGGATATTTTTAAAAGACATTGTAATGCATCATTTGATGTCTGCTTGTCTTTAAATTTTAGAACAAATGACAAGACGTATATATATCTGCTGCTACTGCTGCTAAGTCACTTCAGTCGTGTCCGACTCTGTGTGACCCCATAGACGGCAGCCCACCAGGCTCTCCTGCGCCTGTGATTCTCCAGGCAAGAGCATTGGAGTGGGTTGCCATTTCCTTCTCCAATGCATGAAAGTGAAAAAATGAAAGTGAAGTCACTCAGTCATGTCTGACTCTTAGTGACCTCATGGACTGCAGCCTACCAGGCTCCTCCATCCATGGGATTTTCCAGGCAAGAGTACTGGAGTGGGGTGCCATCGCCTTCTCCGTATATATCTGAGACCTAGGTAAATCTTCAGTTCTAGTTAACTACACAACTTAGCTTTGGGAGATTTTCAGATTGTTAAACAGTTATCAAAAGGAAACCAAATGGCTAGAGAGTCAAAAAACTAGTTAGTGTAATATCATTAATAGAATAGATTATAATTATCTACTTTTATGTAACTTCCTTGAGTCTACAAAATATTTTTCCTCACCTAATTTCAATTTTGGCAAAAAATGTCACCTGACATTTCAGTAAACAAAGGATATCAAGTCCATAATGTCAGCAACCACCACAGCCACCCCCAGCAGTGCACTCTGAGGGGATTCAGGATGAAAAAAGCAGGGTACTGATCCTAGCTGGGCTTCCCAGGTGGCTCAGTGGTAAAGAATCTGCCTGCCAATGCAGGAGATGCAGAAGACTCCAGTACCATGCCTGGGCTGGGAAGATCCGTTGGAGAAAGAAATGGCATCCCACTCCAATATTCTTGTGGATAATCCTGTGGACAAAGGAGCCTGGCATGCCACAGTCCATGGGGTCATAAAGAGTGGGACATGACTGAGTGACTGAATATCCTCACGAGGTTGACCCTAGAGAGTTAAGGTGTATATCAAAGAATGGTTTCAATGAGCCCAGGCTCTTGAATCTTCCCAAAACACTAAAATCATTAACTTGAGATGTGTGCTTTTTTTATGTTCTACCACCAGTTTTTGTTTTTTGTTTTTTTTTTTCAACCAAAACTTCTCTATGAGTATACCCTGGCTCCTCCTTTGTCTGTTTGGGGCAGGACCTCAGAGCTATCTGAGAGGTCTTTTCCAGGTCAGAGTCCTCCATAAAGCCTGAATAAAACATACTTCTCAGCTTGTCAGTTGTGCATTTTTTTGGTTTACACGCATGTCAAACTGTAAAGTCTGAGAATCTGTATGTATCTATATTTTATATATTAGAAAATAAAAACAGAGAAATTGATGACTAGATTTAAGGTTAGAGGAGCCAGTTTCTAATTTCATATGCTGTAATCCTGTTATTGCCTCTGTACCATGCATCATATGTAGTTTTTATACCGAGTAGGATAAGGTAGGGTTTCTGTGTCCCCCATTTCTTGGTTATAGGAAATATAGGCTTTATTCAGACTCCATAACCTTCCCTTGGGTTCCAATGGGCAGGGCAGGTTCAAACATTTGCTAATGAAGGAAGAGAGGGGTTGCTGAGACAAGGAAAGAGAAGCCAAGAAACCAGAGTGCAGCTTTGGGGGAGAGTCCTGGCTCCCATTCGAGTGAAAGTGAAAGTGGCTCAGTCATGTCCAGCTCTTTGTGACCCCAGGGACTATACATTATACATATGTTAGTGTATATAAGTATACATATATATGTATATATACATATGTGAAAGTGAAAGTGAACTCGCTCAGTCGTGTCCAACTCTGTGTGACCCCATGGACTGCAGCCTACCAGGCTCCTCTGTCCGTGGGATTTTCCAGGCAAGAGTACTGGAGTGGGGGTGCCATTGCCTTCTCTGATATACATATGTACATATACTATATACATGGAATTCTCCAGGCCAGAATATTGGAGTGGGTAGCCTATCCTTTCTCCAGCAAATCTTCACGACCCAGAAATTGAACCAGAATCTCCTGCATTGCAGGCACATTCTTCACCAACTGAGCTATCAGGGAAGCCCTCCCATTCAAGAGATACACACAGAAATATCTTTGAGCTGTTTTGCAGATGCTGAAACCTCCAGCAGGTGGGAGAAGGAAACTGTATGCTGACCACAAGCACATAGACCCCAGATTGGTTGGAAGCAGAAGGTGGGTGATGCCGACCCCCACTCACCTCATTACCAACCAGGCAGAAGAAAGTCCGTGAGTTGACCATGCTCTGCTCCTTGAACACTATAAGACTCCTCACTATCCCCTCCATAAGGGTCACACAGTTTTGAAGGAATTAGTCCGCTGTGGCCCTATTTGCCTGACAAAGCAATAAAGCTATTCTTTCCTACTTCACTCAAAAGTCTAACATTCAATTCACTGTCAGGGTCCAGAGAACAGATTTGGCTTCAGTTTCTAAATCTTAAACAAGACATTGAACTAGATATCGAACTAGACATCTTCATCCTCATTTTAAACACGAGCAAATGGGACCACAGACAGCTAAAGTGATTTCCCTTAGGAGCCCCGTCAAGTGACAAAATGGGGATTCCAATTCTGGTTTATTGAAACCTAAAGCCAACTTTCTTTCCAGCACACACTCCACTATTTATTTCCAAATCAAGCCGACATTAACATCCATGCCTTGTTTTCAATGTGTTGTTCAGAATGTCTTTCTATTCAACAAGTTTTTATTTCAATATCTAGATTGGAGGGCATCAAGGTTAAGCTGGAGATAAATGACGTATAAGGCAACCAGCTCCTTGTATAAAAGCATGTACTGTGCATTTTCCTAACAGTTTCAGCTGGGTGACAGCTGACCTAGTAAGGCAGCGGTCTAGAGCACAACTATATTTTACTTGATTTGGTAGTCTTTAAGGTAGAGTTTACCTTGAGGGAAACATGAAAGGGACTCAGTGCTTGACTGCCTTCTTTCCCTTCCCCAGCATCATCCCAAGCCCCATCGACTCTCTGCAGCCTGGACTTAATGGCTTAGAAACCCAACAAGTTAAAAAATATCACTTATCCCTGTTTTCATCCAGGACAGTCAATTGAGATAGCAAAAGACTGGATTTTCTTTCTGGTTGAATTCTTGGTGATTTTTTAAGTACTAAATCATGCTCCAAGGCCCAACTCCAAAGTCTCCTTCATTTTGATGTCCTCCTTGATTCCCCTAATGTAGAATTAATTGCTCCCTTTGCGGTTTTTATAGTTCTTTTGTTTATCTCCATAACAAAGGCTTCAAAGGGAATCCCAAGCCTTTGAGTGAAAGCTGCTGATGGGACTGTGAGAAAAGCAGATGGGTGGATGGGAGAGGATCCTGAAGAAGGAAAACAGCTTCTGAAAGGGGCAGTTGCGGGGAGATCATAGGCGTTCTGTCACATGAAGCAAGGAGAGGAAAGAGGGAGCAGCGACAAATAAGAATTCTATACAGTTCCATTTGCACCAGAGAAGTAGTTGATGTTCCCAGGAGGGCTTCCTGATATGTGAAGAATGATAAAGAGAATTGACGTGGTTCCAGAGAGATAGGAGTGAGTTGGACCCTGTACCACCAGGGACAATGGACACAGCTGAGAACACAGAAGGCTGAGAGCTGAGTATGGAGGCTCCAGACAAGGTCAGTGGTGAAAACATTCCTACTTCCCCTCAGCACCATGGGGTCATGCAGAACCTGAGAGGCAAAACCAGGAACCATTTGGTTTGTGCCTCAGGGGTTGCCACCCACATCTGCATCAAAAGACACAGAATTGGATGGTGCTAGACATCCAGCTTAGTCGCCTGATGTGAAGAGCTGACTCATTGGGAAAGACCCGGATGCTGGGAAAGACTGAGTGCTGGAAGAAAGGGAGTGACAGAGGATGAGATGGTTGGATGGCATCACCAACTCAATAGACATGAGTGTGAGGAAACTCCAGGAGATGGTGAAGTACAGGGAAGCCTGGCATGCTACAGTTTGTGGTGTTGCAAAGAGCGGGGCATGACTGAGGGACTGAAGAACAACAACAAAACTCCAGCATATTGGATCTGAGCTATGCAGTGATTACTGGGATCCATATGCTTCCCTGATGGCTCAGCTGGTAAAGAATCCATCTGCAAGGCAAGAGATCTGGGTTGGATCCCCGGGTTGGGAAGATTCCCTGGAGAAGGAATTGGCTACCTACTCCGGTATTCTGGCCTGGAGAATTTCATGGACTGGTCAGTCTTTGGGGAAGCAAAGAATTGGACACAACTGGACGACTTTCATTCAAGGGATTCAAGGGATACATAGAAAGTGAGTTGATAGCCATTTGAAAATGGGTAAATAGTGAATATGTGCTTTAGAGAAAACTTTCAGCCTATAGCACTATTATCTCTAGCTGTGTGATCTGAAAATAATGTTACTTAACTTCTCAGAGTCAGTAATTTATTATTTGTAAAGTTGGGACAGAAGTTTATGTCAACAATACTTTTGTGAATAAAATAACACATTTTGTACAACTGTTGTGGAGAGTTTTTACATTTGTTGCTGTTCAGTCACTAAGTTGGGTCTGACTCTCTGCAACCCTGTGGACTGCAGCACACCAGGCTTCCCTGTCCTTCACCATCTCCCAGAGTTTGCTCAAACTCATGTCCATTGAGTCACTGATGCTATCCAACTGTTAGGTAGTTAGAATAGGAAAAAAGGAGCCCAAAATAGTGGTAACTAAAAGACAAAGAAAGGAAAAAGCCGATGAAAATAGAACAAAGGAAAGTCTGAGGACCAGAGTGAGAACCTCGGGTGAAACAAACAACACTTGTGGCTAGCCCAATTTACATAGGACAGGCTCGGGGAAGTGGGGCAGGGGAGGGGGGAGCGGTGGGGGGGGGGACGGTGGTGGTGCAGGCGGCGAACATATGAGAAGAGGAGCCAAAATTGAGACTCTCTTCTTTTCTCTTCGCTTTTTTTGGGTTAGCCTGTCCTCATGCCTCGAGGATGTATTTTCCTTTGCTTGCCAAATAAAACTGAGCTGTAACAAAGCTGTAACCCTGGTCGGCAGTTTAGACTGAGCTGTAACCCAGCTGGAACATGGGTATGCCATTTAAACTGAGCTGTAACCGAGCTATAACACTTGGTCTGTCCATCACTTCAAATTTTTGCTGTGGCAAGACAGAACAAAAGAAATTACACACTCCCCTGACATCTCTGGTGCCGTTTCTTGGATTTAACCTGGCTGAAATGACATCAGCTCGGCCCCTGTGAGGCAGAGGCCAAGCGCAACAGAAGCCCAACTTGGCAAAAGCTCAGGCTGTGGAAGCTGAACTAGAAGAAAACCCAGAGCAGGGGAAGTAACAAGAAGCCCAGCATTCTGGAAACCAAGAGAGCAAAAAGAAACTCAGCAGAAAGCTCAAGCAGCTCAGTCTCAGATTCCCTGAGCTCTCCGGTTAAGGCAAGAGGTCCTTGCTCATATGGCTGGAAGGACATATGGCTGAAAAAAATCTTAATTCCTTTACAGTCTCTCATTTCTTGTTTCCTTGAAACCCCTGCAAACAGGTGAGCAGCAGTCAGTGCAATTGAGAGGCTCTGGCTGGGGTTACTCCCCAGTGTGTCCTGAGGGTTCCACTGTCCGCTGTACTCCAGTAGCTGTTGCCCAAGCAGGTGAGGCTTCTTCTGTCCTTAATCTCCTTTGTGCCAAGGATCAAGCCAATGAAAACTGTGAGCACAGGTCAGATATTTAGCAGATTTTTTCCAGCAGGTTATAACGGGGATTCCTCGGCATTTTTTTCCCACTGCTTTTTCCTCCCATCCTTCAGCTCCTTTCTCCATCTATGCCACCACTTACAAAGTATTGGCCATGTCATCATCTTCCCATATTTGAAAGCTGTATTTGAAACTATTTACCTAAGATTGGGACTCCAACCCACGTGGCAGGGACTCTGTGCTATGCTTAGTCACTCGGTCATGTCCAGCTGGGACTTGAACCCAGCCAAAACCCACGGTGCCTGATTTTAGGACCTAATGAAGCTCAGGTTCTTGTCATCTCATTGAAAAAAATTCAGTGAGAGACACAGCAATAAGAAAGAGGTAGATTGGTTCAGATTCAGAGAGAAGCAAACACCAAAGAGTGTGGGCCAGCACAGAGGGTGCGTGCAGTGGCTATGGAATGAGGTGTGGTTATTTTCTAGAGCTGGGTGATTTCATATGCTAATGAGTGGGAGGGTCATTCTAACAACTGGGGAACGACTCACTCCTTGGTCTTTAGACAGTGACTTGGAACTGTCCTGGCACCTCTGGGTGTGTCATTTAACTTGCAGATTGAGGACCAAGGTTTAGTTGAATTTGACTCGTCATCTTGGACCCATTTGATTTTAATTGTTTTATGTTATGCCCTTTGGCTATGTCATTCTTTCAAAAGCTGTGCTCTGCCCCTTCCCTCCTGTTTCATGCTCTTTTCCTGAGCCCTGTCTGGGCCCACAATGTTGCCTCTACAATCTTCTGGAGGAACAAACAGAAAATAGCTAGTCCTTGAGATGGAAATACTGTATAATATCCAATCTCTGTAGGTATTCAGGCCTTCATTTTCCATGTTTCCTACAATATGTGCAACAACAGCATCTCTCAGTGAACCTCCTAGATCAGGTGACAGGCGCACAATGCCTGCTAGAAATCCATCTGTTGGTGGCATCCCTTCAAGGGCAATTGGGCTTCCAGGGACAAGGTTTGTCACTTTGGGAGATAGCCCTGCAGGCCGTTTGGGCCTAAACCCTTACTACCCTTCTCCAAAGGTTAAAACATACCCCCAGATCAAATCTCCACACCACTTTTATGGAACATCTAGTCTGTTGCCTCTTATCAATTTGTTCTTAAGCCACTTACTAACTCCTACAACCAGAACCATACCCCCTTGTAGGTAACATCACTCCACCCGCTTATTATTAAAATACTCTTAATGTACCTAGCAGCACCAGGTAACCCACTCCTTTGTCATTACTACTGTTTTTACCTAGAGTGGGTCTATGATAGTTAAATGTTTATCATTGGAAACACCCTAAACTGCTCTTATGGAGGACTAAGGGAGGAAATCAGTGACTTATATTACCTCAAGAGCAACAACAGGATAAGGTTTATGCCTGTTTCAAGAAGTTCCCAGTCTCAGGGCACAGGCTTGGATCGCTTTACATCATGATATCTATTCCCATCCATGGTGGACAAACCAGTAATAAGTTAAGATTACAACCCCTTAATTCTACCCAGCACTGGTCATGCTAGAGAGTTTGGGGATGCCCAACTCCAGTCTGGGGGCCCCAGGAGGTCGACCTGCCTTGACTCACCTAGGGATCTGGTCCTCAGAAGGTTGTCATGCCTCAATCAGCTGGGGGACCCAGGAGGTCAACATACCTCTACCTGCCCAGGGACCCAATTCTCGGGAGGCCGACCTGCCTTGACCTGCCCGGGATTTGATCTCCAGGAGGCTGTCATGCCTCAGCCTGCCTGGGGATCTGCACCCTGACCCGGGGACACCCGGCTCTCAGGTTGCAACAGTACTGGATAGGATAAGCTTCAAAAAGACTAACCCCTAAGGAAGTCCACCCATAAAATAGAAGGAGGCCTATTCGTTTTATTCTTTTTTCTTTTCCTCCCTGTCACCACAGTCTTTCAGATGTCAAATAACCAATCCACTTCCTGGCAGACACCCTGGAGATGCATCCTTGATAACCGGAAGCTGCTCAATTCTCTAACTGTAAGGGAAGTTGCTTAAAATTCTTTTGTGCCACTGAGTGGCCATGGTATCCTCTGGGGCACAAGGAACACTGACTTGAGGATGGGAATGTAAGTTACAGTACCACCCTACAGCTAGACGTATTCTGCAAAAGACAAGGGAAATGGACAGAGATCCCCTATGTCCAAAATTTCTTCTGACTAAGAGATATGACGGAACTCTGTCTTAAGTATGGGATTATTGTATGTCCTAAAAGTTAGCCTACTAGGCAAATGCTGTTAGACACAGACAACCAAGAGAAGGAAACCCCCGTGAAGGATCACCTCCCATGGCACCCGAATTGCCTGGTGCTCCTTCCTTGTATCCAAATGTGCTCCCATATCCGGGAGCACCTCCTCCATAAAAGTCAACTTGAGTATGTCCCTTAGTTGGAACTGAAAGAGAATTTGGGTCTATAAGTCCTTCTCCCTCTTAAAACTAAGACAGATCAAACAAGACCTGGGAAGCTATACAGATGACCCAGGCAAATATATAGATACATTCCAACACATTACCTTGGCCTTTGACTTGACATGAAAGGACATCATGGTCATATTTAGTCAAATTTTATCTGACCCTCCATATTTTAGAGTCTTAAAGGAAGCCTGAAGGTATGATACAGGGTTTCACATGTCCAGTGATAAATACCCAGTGGGGGAAACTGCGGTCCCCTTCTCAGATGCTAATTGGAATTATAATAACCCTAAGCACATCTGGGAAAGGGGTCATTTTCTGATCTGTGTAAAGGTAGGACTAAAATCAGCCCAGAAAAAAAGAGTTAGCTATGCCCGGGTCTCAGCAATAACCCAGGAGCCCAATGAGAACCCCATTGCCTTTCTGGAAAGGCTAAAAGAGGCCCCTCAAAAGTTTACCAGTCTGGACTTAGACTCCTACAAGGAACAAGTGATTTTAAAAGATAAATTCCTGTCCCAATGTTCATCAGTCATCAGGATAAAGTTACAACAGCTTCAGCAGCAGGACCCTCCTGCCTCTTTAGATGAGATGGTCCAGACAGCCACCGATACCTTTTATAATAGAGAACAGGAGAGGGAGGCCAAGGCCCAGGAAAGGGAGAAAGGAAAGAGACAAGGCAAATCCAGATGCTGGCTGCCCTTCAGGGAAACCCTATGGCAAACCCTGAGTCCCTAAAGAACAAGGCATGAGGCAAATGCTTAATCTGTAGATAGGCAGGACATTGGGCCAAAGCGTGTCCAAACCATGATAAGTCTCCTAAAACAGCTTGCTAAAAATTCCATCAACTGGGACATTGGGCGGCACTATGCCCTCGGGACCCAAAAGCCTCAAGGTCAAGCACCAAGCCTTCCCTTACGATGGACTTTAGCGGCCCACTCCAGCCAGCCCACCTGTCACAGATAATCTTCACGGGGCTGGAGCCAAGGGTGCAACTGGATGTGGCAGGTAAATCCGAGAATTTCTTGGTTGACACAGAGGCTACCTACTCTGTCCTGACCTCCTACTCCAGGGCCTTCTCCTCCCAAACCTGTACCATTTTGGGTGCTGCAGGAAAAACAATTACAAAAAGATTCACCCAATAACTTCTTTGTTATTTGTATGGACAAATATTTTCCCACCAGTTTTTGGTGGTCCCTGAGTGTCCTACTCCCTTATTGGGAAAAGATATACTCACTAAACTCGGAAATTTTTTCAGTCCCTAGAGCTCTACAGCTTCTGGTTACTACTGAGGAACCCATTACACCCTCTCCAATAGAGAGGGACCAAAAATTATGGGAGGACAAAATTAACCCCCAGTTATGGGACCAGGGAATTCCTGGACGAGCCTACCAAGCTGAACCAGTCATCATGGTCCTCTGAGATCCCACTCAGTTTCCTAACCGGAAACAATATCCCCTCAAAAGAGAGGCTCGGGAGAAACTACAGCATTTAATAAATAAATTCCTTGCTTGTGGGCTATTGGTCCCCACCAATTCAACATGTATCACCCCAATCCTCTCAGTAAAGAAAAAGGACAGAACATGGCGAATGGTTCAAGATCTCTGGATCATAAATGGAGCTGTATTCCCCTCTGTCCCACAGTATCCAATTCCTATGTAATCTTGGGAGAAACCCAGCCCAGTGCCAAGTGTTTTACAGTCCTGGATCTCAAAGATGCATTCCTTTGTATACCACTGGCTAAAGAATCCCAATATCTTTTTCCCTTCAAGTGGGAGGCTTCAGTAGAAAAACATCAACTGATGACTTGGACAGTATTACTTCAGGGGTTCAGAGATAGCACCTACCTGTTTGGGCAGGATCTTAGCTGGGATCTCCTAGATCTGGACCTGGGATCTAATGGGAAAATATTACAATATGTAGATGACCTACTAATCTGCTCTCCAGATGAGAAAAATGCCCAATAACATGCAACTCAGGTTCTAAACTTTTTGGCAGAGAAGGGATAAATCCCCCATGCTAAGGCACAGATGGTCGAGACAAAGGTCATTTACCTGGGAGTTCAGATTACACACGGGTCCAGGAGGTTTTTCTCTGATCGAGTACAAGGAATCCTCCAATTGCCCTCCACCATGACTTGAAAGTAGTTGTGAGCCCTGTTAGCCCCCCTTTTCTGGAAACCCCAGAAAAATCTGGATACCCAACTATGGTCTAATTGCCCAGCCCTTATGTGAAAGCTTAAAGGGACAGAATGATTCAATCCCATTGATGTGGGAAACCCCTCAAAAGAAGGCAAAAGCTACACTAAAACAAGCCTTAACTCAAGCACCCACCAGACCCAGGAAAAGCATTCCAACTTTATGTCCATGAAAGAGAGGGAGTCCTTGGGAGTGTTAACTCAAAGGTTGGGACCTGAGCCCCAGCCTGTAGCTTATTTATCCAAGAGGCTCAACTAAACTATCTGAGGCTGGCCTCCCTGCCTTTGAAATCTTGCAGCTATTGCAGTCTTGATAGAAGATACTTTAAATGTCTCTTTTGGGGGCAAACTAACTATTTTTACCAGCCACCAAGTAAAACAACTCCTGAGTGGGAGAGGCCATTTATGGATGTATGATCAAAGTATCCTCAGATATCAAGTAATGCTGATGGAAAGTCCAGGCCTGACTATATTCCCTTAAGGTTCTTAATTCAGCTATGCTCCTGCCTACCCCTGAGGGCTCTCTCCCCTTTCACTCTTACCTAGAAACTTTGGACCACTGGACAAAAACCCCAAGAGAGATTGTCAGAAGATCCTCTCACCAATCCTGAGGAAATCTGGTACAGCTTTGTCTTGGATGGAAAAAGAAGAGCTAGATATGCAGTAGTCTACAATTTTGAGACTATAGAGGCTAAACCTTTGCCACCAGGTACTTCATCCCAATTAGCTGAGCTCATAGTCCTGACTCGAGCTTCAGAGCTGGGAAAAGAAAAAAGAGTAGCCATTTACACTGACTCCAATTATGCCTTTCTGGTGCTATATGCACATGCTGCTATTTGGGAAGGAGGCCATTTGACCACCCGAGTGTCCCCAATCAGATATGGTGATCAAATCTTTAGGCTCTTGGAGGAAGTCCATCTGCCTACTGAGGTTTCAGTCTCCCACTGTAAAGGACACCAGAAAGGGAGCACTGAAGTGGCACGAGGGAACCAAGCAGCTGATCAGGCAGCTAAGAGAGCAGACTTACAGACCAATGATCTAAAAGGGGTTGTCACCCTAGATCCAGACTAATTTGCCAGAAACTCCTTCATATACTGAAGGTGAGACTCTTAAAGCTAAGAGTGTAGGCTTTCAGGATCATATGGGGTGGTTCCAAAAGGAGGGACTCCTTTTTCTGCCTGGAACCTCCAATGGAAGTTGGTTAACTCCTAACATGCCACCACTCAGGGGAGAAGGCCCTCCAAAGATGACTAGAAAGATCCTTCAGAGGAACATGCCACCAAACGACTATAAGGCAAGTGGTTTCCTCTTGTCCCACTTGCCAATTAAACAACGCCCAAGGAGCTCAAAGACCCCAGCTGGCCCAGCCCATCCAACGACATGGGACCTACACAGGAGAGGACTGGCTGATGGACTTAACCCAGATGCCAGTTTCTGAAGGGTATAAATTCCTGTCAGTCATGATAAATACATTCACAGGATGGATTGATGGCTTTCCCATCCAGACTGAGAAGGCTAAGGAGGTGGTAAAAAACTGCTCCATGAAATCATTCTGAGAGTTGGTCAGCCCAGGTCATTACAAAGTGGCAATGGGATATCATTTACTTTTATGGTCATCTAAGGTGTTTCTAAAGCATTGGGCATTACTTATTACCTCCATTGTCCCTGGAGGCCTCAGTATTCAGGAAAAGTAGAAAGAGCCAACCAATTCTTAAAATCAGCAACAAAAAGATAACCCAGCAGAACTCCCTGGGTTTGAAGTAGGCTTTATCAATAGCTCTCCTCTGCATCTGTATTGTCCCTAAGGAACAGGTTGGTCTTAGCCATTATGAGATGCTATATGGGAGACCTTCCTATATCTGGAGGCTCAGACCCTCTGGTCTTATACCAAGGCCATTGGGCAATTTCAACAAGATATACACTTGTGGGATGTCGACCAGGACCCAAAAGATTCTAAAGAGCCACCACTATATGCTCCAGGGACTCAAGTCCTAATTAAAGTCTGGAAGGATGGGTCCCCAAAGGCTCGACTCCAGTCCACATGGAAGGGCCCCTACCCTGTAATACTTTCTACCCCCGCAACAGTCAAGGTACCAAGACACAACTCCTGGATTCACTACTCATAAGTCAAGCCACGGAAGAAAACAGAAGAGGACACTCAATACACCTATCAACAAGCTACAACATGCAGTGCCAGTTCTATAAGGATGTATAAAACTACACCCAACCACGGAAGATATCACTCACCCCTGGATGGACACTGCTATAAGGACTCCGAGGTCTGAGACTAGCCAGAGGGGAAGACCCAATGTCCCTTGCCATCCCAGCTCAGCAGGATGTAGCCAGAGAGACCTTGATGCCACTATTCCCAAAGAATTGGGCCTCCCATCTCTTGAGGGGGAAATGTTAGGTAGTTAGAATAGGGAAAAAGATTCCAAAATAGCTGTGGCTAAAAGACAAAGAAAGGAAAAAGCTGGTGAAAATGGAACAAAGGAAGATTTGAGGACCAGAGTGAGAATCTCAGATGAAACAGAAGCCCTCCCAGTTTACATAGGGCAGGCTCAGGAGGAGGAGCAAAAACAAATAAAAAGAGAAGCCCAAACTGAGCCTCTCTCTTCTCTTTTCTTTTCTTCACATCTTTTGAGTTGACCAACCCCCACACCTCAAGGATGTATTTTCCTTTGCTTGTAAATAATACTGAGCTGCAACTGAGCTGTAACACTGGTCCACAGTTTAAACTGAGCTGTAACCAAGCTGTAACATTGGTCTGTTTGCCGCTTCAAATTTTTGCTGTAGCGAGACAGAATTGAGGAAATTACACACTTCCCTGACACAACTGTCTCGTGCTCTGCTGTCCCCTTCTCCTTTTGCCTGCAGTCTTTCCCAGCATCAGAGTTTTTTCCAATGAGTTGCCTCTTTGCATCAGATGGCCAAAGTATTGGAACTTCAGCATCAGTACCTCCTATGAATATTCAGGGTTGATTTCTTTTAGAATTGACAGGTTTGATCTCCTTGCTTTATTCTCAAATCTGTACGTGACTACTGGAAGCTAATAGCTTTGACTAGACAGACCTTTGTTGACAATATGATGTTTCTGCTTTTTCATACACTGTCTTGGCTTGTTAATGTAAGAAAGCTGAGCACCAAAGAACTGATGCTTCTGAACTGTGGTGTTGGAGAAGGCTTTGAAAGTCTCTTGGGCTACAAGGAGATGAAATCAGTCAATCCTGAAGGAAATCAGCCCTGAAATGGAAGGACTGATTCTGAAGCTGAAGCTTTAATACTTTGGTCATCTGATGTGAAGAACTGACTCATTGAAAAAGCCCCTGATGCTGGGAAAGATTGAAGGCAGGAGGAGAAGGGGAAGACAGAGGGTGAGATGATTGGATGGCATCACTGACTCAATTGACATGAGTTTGAACAAGCTCTGGGAGTTGGTGATGGGCAGGGAAGCATGGCATGCTGCAGTTCATGGGGTCACAAAGAGTTGGACATGACTGAGCAACTAAACTGACTGAAGTTTGTCATAGCTTTCCTTCCAAGGAGCAAGTGTATTTTAATTTCTACAACATGAGAGTTGATTAATAAATGTTAGTCTCTGTTGCTATCATTTTGCCTATCCCCATGCTTTTTCCCAATTTTCTTGCAGCTCTTCTGCTTTTTCCTGTCTAGTAAAAAACCTGCTTTATCTAGATTTTCATTTTTAAAGATTTTGAAACATATCCAACACAGAAAAGAATATGAAACACTTTAAATAGCAATATCTTGGTTTTTACATTTTGAAGCTTTTTTAAAAACCTTTTTATTTTAGAGACTTTTAAACACATACAGAGGACAGAAAATTGTGCAATGGACACCCATAAACCTGTCACCCAGCCTCGTGACCAACCTTGTTTCTTCTTTATCCTCTTTAACTTGTTCCCACTCATTCTCTCAGCTTAATTGAGGTGTGATTGACAAACTTAAAAATTGTATATATTTAAATATACAACATTGTATTTTTATATACGTATACCTGTGAAATGATTCTCACAATCAAGCTAATTAATATGTCCCTCACCTCACAGGTACCTTTTGTGGGTGTGTTTGATGTGAATAGTTGCAATCAACTCTCTCAGCAAATGTGAAGTACACAACACATTATTATTAACTATAGTTACCATTCTGCACATTAGGTCTCTGGAACTTCATGTTATAGTGAAGTTATAGTTTGTACCCTTGAACTAACTTCTCCTTAATCTCTCCATCCACAAGGCCCTGGCAACCATCCTTCTATTCTCTGCATCACCTAGTTCAACTGTTCTAGATTACAGAGAAGGCAATGGCACCCCCACTCCAGTACTCTTGCCTGGAAAATCCCATGGATGGGGGAGCCATGGGGTCGCTGAGAGTCGGACACGACTGAGCGACTTCACTTTCACTTTTCACTTTCATGCATTGGATAAGGAAATGGCAACCCACTCCAGTGTTCTTGCCTGGAGAATCTCAGGGATGGGGGAGCCTGGTGGCTGCCGTCTATGGGGTTGCACAGAGTCAGACACAACTGAAGTGACTTAGCAGTAGCAGTGATTTCATGCAACATTTGTCTTGTGTCTGGCTTAGTTCACTTAGCACATTTTGCCAATTTTGATTCAGATCTCCAAAATTTATCATCTTTGCAGATATGCCAGATCCTCTGGCCACCCCTTCTTCTTGTTACATCCCTGAGACAGGCCTGTTTGGAAATCATTCTCTACTTTGTCCTTGAATGCTTTAGTCTGTTTACCATAAGCTACATATCATCCTTTGGTACACTTCCAAACCACATAACAGGCTTCCCAGGCAGTGGTAGTGTTAAAGAATCTACCTGCAATGCAGGATACACAAAATACATGGGTTTGATCCCTGGGTCAGAAAGATCCTGTGGAGGAGAGCATGGCAACTCACTCCAGCATTCTTGCCTGAAAAATTCTATGCTCAAAAGGAGTCTGTTTGGTAACAGTCCAATGGGTCACAAAGAGTCGGACATGACCGAGGGACTGATGACAGAACGTACATAAATAATTCTGTGTGTAACATTGGCAACTTGCTTCTATCAGTGTTGTTTTGAGATGTATCCATGTGGATATAACACTGTCACTTTCACTTTTCATGTTGATATATGTAAAGCAAGTATATATGTATTCATTTTCATTCTCCATTGTTATAAGTGAAAATCAAACATTCATCCCTATGTCAAGGGTCAACTAAGATTTTTCTATATTTTTATACAGTACTTCACTGAAAATTCTTATACATGAATTTTGAGGACATATAGGAGTTTTTATATGAAATGATGGTGTCAATGGTATGCTTACTTTGACTTGCATAAGAGTAACCAATTTGCTATTCAAAATGTTGCAGTTTCAGTTCTGATGTGTAAAAAGTTTGGAAAATGTTACTCCCATCCTAAAAACAAGAAGAACATAAATAAACTGAAAATCAGTGACTTTCCTCAGTTTTTGGACAAACTTCTGCCTTGAAACCTGAAGAGACAGGTGAGTCCAGAGAGCATGCAGCTCACCTGGAGAAGTTGCTAGAACTATAAACTGGGGGGAACATTAAATGATAATTTCGAAGAAGAGCTGGAGGAGGAGTGTGAAGAGAGGGACTCCTGGGGTCCCCATGTGGTCATGGGCTTCACCTTCAGGAATCTATTAAGTTCTCACGGAGAGGGAAGAAGAGGGGATTGTTGTTGTTTGGTTGTGTCTGACTCTTGGCCACCTCGTGGACTGTAGCTTGCCAGGCTCCTCTGTCCATGGAATTCCCCAGACAAGAATACTGGAGTGGGTTGCCATTTCCTTCTCCAGGGAATTTTCCTGACCCAGGAACTGAACCTGTGCCTCCTGCATTGCAGGTGAATTCTTTACTGCTAAGCCTCCAGGGAACCCATCAAGTTCTTATGGTGATGAAAAACAGTAACAAATCCCCTCTTGGCTCTGACAGAAGAAGGAGGAAGTAACCATTCTGAAATATGTCCAGAGGGTTGTCTGTAGCAAAGGCATGTTCTCCAATGGAAAAAACAAAAAACTTATCTCATCTGCCAAGGAGGCATCTCTGTATTTCTGGAGGAGGAATTCTTGTATTTCTGTCTTACCTAGTGGGGCAAGGGAAAGTTAAGGAACACAACCTAAAGATACAGACCTACTAAAAGATAGAAATTTAGTCATAAGCGTATGTATTACTGCTTCTGCCCACACTTGACCTTCACACCAACAGGGATCAATTACAGTTGCAGTAGGTTACAGAAGAAAATGCTGCAGAGGAAGAGGAATTTGAGGAGGCATTCTTAAGAAAATGCAAAATAACAGGAGAGGGAAAAACAAGAACACTAGAAGATTTTAAAGGCTCTGGTACTGTGGCTCCAGAAAATATCAAACACAGCCCAATGATGGAGAAATCAGAGCACTCATATATAGGTGTTGAGTGCCGGGGTCCAGCCCCGGTGGATCCAGGGAATTCGAAGCAGGGATGGCGTTGGCAAGATCAGGAAACAACTGCTTAATTAAACGTTAATTAAGGATATAAAGAGTGGTGAAATAAGGATAGCTCAGCGAAGAAATTCAGTGAAGAAAAGAGGCTGAATAAAATTCCAAAGCAGGGAATTTACGTCACCTACGAAGGCTGTAGGCGTCCTCCCGTTCTCCCAAAGGAGAGGAGACACTAAGGCCTCTCCGATCAGATCTTAGAAGCCCAGGCAAAATTAGTAGGCTTGACGAGCTTCCCCACCTCAGAGGAAAAATTCAGCCAGAAGGAGAAAGAAAGAACGACATGGGGAGACCAAATTTCGGTGAACAAAAGGACATATTTTATTTTCCAAAGTAGTTTTATACCTTAAGTTGTGCATAGAGGATCATGGGGGAACGGGTAGAGTCATGCAAGGACAGCAGTTCCTGATCCTAATCTAAGCCAGGCTTTCAAACTTATCATATGCAAAAGTTTAGGTGATTTACATCATCTTCTGGCCAGGAGGCCTGTTAACATTTTAAGAAACTTATTTTTCTCTAAAGGTGATTATTCTAAAGTCAGGCGCCAGCCTCCAAAAAGCACTGGATAAAGTTGCATTCCTATAGGGCAAAGGTGAGGTGGGCTCAATCAAGAAAAGAATTAACTCAAGGGTCCAAGGTTACAAACATTGAGGCTACTACTTACATTTCTATAACAAACATTGAGGCTACTACTTACATTTCTATACACCAATTATATCAATCAATACACTGCCAAGGACACAGTAGGTAAGGGATATGGAGACTTAGCAGCAAACATTGGCCCAACAAGTGAAAAACCCTTCACCAATACAATTTCTAATCAATCTTTTAACTACTCAAAGGAATCTGTATTTAGACAGTTTAGAACATCTCCTGCCTCTCACAGTTGGGAGGCTCTGAGCAATCACATGTGGCCAGAAAAACCTATTCAGGCAGGCTAGAGGATTTCCAAAGGAGTTTTTAGGTTGAAACACTGTCACACCCAGGAATTATTAACTGGAGCTGTAAGCTAACTCTTTTTTCAGAGAGAGGTAGTGGGGGACAGTCCCCCACAAAGTCAGAGGTGTAGGTGAAAAAGCAGAAAGTAGGCAGACGCTGGTTTTGGGGGTAGATGCTCGAGAATTTCCAGGGGGACTCCTGAGGCTCGATCCCGCCTTTGCGTATGCCGAGCCTCCTCCCTCATGACCTTTGCCACGGGTGGAGTTCCTCAGGCCAGCTCCCAGCAGTTGAGAATATAAAATGATGAAGCTACCCTTGAAAATACTCTGGAAGTTTCTTAAATTATGGAACATAGAGATACCATCAATTCCACTTATAGGTACACGCACATGGGAAACGAAAACATATGTCCACATAAAACTCATACAAGCGTGTTCATATCAGCACTATTCACAACAGCTAAGAAGCGGAAATTATCCAAGTATCCATCAGCTGATGAACAGATAAACAAAATGAAGTGCATTCTAACAGTGGAATATTATCCATCTGTATAAAAGGAATATAGTTCTACTATATGCTGTCACATGGATGAACCTTGAAGACATTGTGACAAGTGAAATAAGTCAATTATGAAGACCCCATAGTATACAATTCTCTTCATATGAAATGTCCAGAACAAAGGAATATATAGACTCAGAGGGTAGATTGTGGTTGTCTAGGGCTTGAGGGGGTCAGAGAATGTTAACTAAAGCATATGTTTCTTCATTTTTGTGATGTTGAAAATGTAAAATTGATTGTATTTGTAGTTCCCCATATATCTGAAAGCAACATAACTTCATACAGTAACTTTGAATCCAATAGCCTTGTTCAACTCTTTCATTAGTTCTAATAATCTATAATGTTCTCTCTCTACCCATCTTCCTCTCTCTCTGTCTCAGTCATTCTCAATTTATTTTCTTACTCTTCTAGCTATATAGAAGGAAAGTGGTAAACCTCTAAGCATATTTTTCCCAAAAATGAACTGAATACTCTTGATCACTCTATCGATTATTTTTAAAGGTATATTTTGCTAGAAACACTCAATGTAAAGACTCTTCTAACCATTCTTTTGAAAATTATAATGTTACACCTTACTCCAATATTTCTGAAACTGGATGGAAGGGAGAAGGGCACAACCTTTAAAAGAAAAACATAGCCCAAGGACATGACATAAACTGATTGGAACCAAATGGGTCCAAGATGGTGGACAAGTCAATTTCCCCTAGACATTGAGCTTTCGCTTCCCTGGTGACCCAGGTAGTATAGAATCTGCCTGTAATGCAGAAAATCCAGGTTTGATCCCTGGGTTGGGAAGATCCCCTGGAGAAGAGAATGGCAACCCACTCCAGTTGACTTGCCTAGAAAATTCCATGGACAGAGGATCCTGGCAGGCTACAGTCCAGGGACTTGCAAAGAGTCAGACACGACTGAGTGACTAACACACACACACACACACATGCTCACTGTAAAACATCAGCATCTAAGTGATACACTCACCAGCACTGTGACAGTTCCAAGACCACCAGAAAGGTCATAAAGTGGACAGAGGCTCAATTCCTGGAAACACCAACCCTTCCCTAAAATAGCTGGAATACTTCTCCTACTCATTAGTCTATGAAATTATCCAGTCCTATAAAAAGTGACAACCCCATAACTTGGGGCTGCTCTTGACTTCTGAGATGGTACACACTCTGTCTGTGGAGTGTGTTTCTCTCCAAATAAATCCATTTCTTACCTATCACTTTGTCTTTACTGAGTTTTTTCTGTGGCGAGACATCAAGAACCTGAACTTCATTAAAAAATAAAATCCTCCTTTTTTATTATCCTTTATTATTTGTATTATTTTATTTTATTTAGTTTGTTGTTTAGTTTTCTATTTTTTGCTCTCTCATAAATATATACAAACTTCATTAAAGCAAGAATTTGTTTTTGTTTTCTCATATAATCCCAGTAACCTTAAGAAACAATTCACACATAGTATGTGTTCGGTAATACTTGTGCCTTGAATAAATGCATACTGCTGAGTTAAGAAAATGATTCCTGTTTCTACTTTGTTAACATGCACTATCCTCCTACCCAGAAGAAGTTCATGTTTTATTAATATTTATTAATTTTAAACACTTTTATGAATGTAGGTAGATGATCATATATACCTCTCCATTAATCAATTAATATAATTAATTACTACATTACAGACTTGCCAAAATTAAGCCATCCTTTTATTCCTGGGATAAAACACAATACTTGCATACCACACATACGCACCCATGTACAATCTGGTAGCCAGCCTAGACTAAATGAGACTAAGACTATTTCAGCTGTGAAGATACTTTTGGAATACTAACTTATTACAGGCATGAAATGTATTGAAAACATATTTTAGATATAAAATAAAAAGCATGTTTTCCAATGTATTTTGAAAGTGACCAAGGAACGTGATGTAGCAATGCTATCTATCCCAGAGGACAGAACCAGGGGCCATGGAGAACAATAAACTGGACATCAGAGAGAAGACAAAAGACCAATCTGAGAGCATTTTCTACTCAAGACACAAGACTTACAGAAAATAATAAATAAAGTGGCATGTGTACTTCTGATAGTGTCAAGAATAACACTGTGTTAGTGGAATAAGTAAATCAATCAAAAACCAAAAATTGTTAAACTATTAAAAACATAAGATCCATCTTTATGCTTTCTGCAAGAAATATACTTCAGATGTAATGATATAAAAATATTGAAAGTAAAAGGATATATAAGTTACATTTTGCAAACAGAAACCACAAGAAATTTAGAGTGGTTATACTAATACCACATAAAACAGATTTGTTTTAAAAAGTCACTAGTGATAAAAAGGGATGATAATTATGATTAAAAAATCAATATTTTAAGAGATATAGTGATTATGTATATGTACTTAACAAAAGAGTGCCAGTACACATGAGAATAAAGATAAAATTGCAGAGAGAAATACAGTTGTACCATAATAGTTGGAAACTTCAATTCTCTATTTCTGAAATATATGGCATAAGTAGGCAAAAAATCAACAAAGACTTGACAATCTAACAATTCACTCAATAACTTCTCAAGTGTGCAAGGAACATTTTCTACGATAGAACATATGTTAGGCCATAAAACAAGTTTCAATAAATTTGAAAGGATTGAAATCATGCAAAGTAAATGGTCTAACTACCATGGAATGAAATTAAACATTAACAACAGAAGTAAAGTTGGAAAATTACAAACAAGTGGAAATGAAACAATGCCTTACCAAGTAACTAAAGAGTCCTATTTTCCTTGTTGAAATGACTACTCAAATATTTGCCCATATTATAATAGTTGGTTTCTTCTTGGCTTCTTGCCATTGAATAGCTGTTCCTTATGTATATATGCACAAATCTATTATCAAAACTAAGATTTGTAAACATTTTATCTCAGTCTGTGGCTTGACTTTTCATTTCATAACCATGTGTTTTGAAATGCAATGAGTTTTAATTTTGCTGAAGTTCAGTTTATCAAATTATTCTTTTATGGACCATGTTTTATGATGCTGTATCTAAGAACACTTTTCCTTTCCCAGTATCATGAATATTTTCTCTTGTTTTGTTCTCTGGGAAATTTCATATTTTTATCACTTAGGTTTAGACTTGTTTTGGTTTAATTTGGTGTGTGTGTATATATATATATATATATATATGGAATAAAGATTTAAGAATTTTGTTTGTTTTGGTGTTTTATTATTTGTTTGTTTTGCTTGTTTGTTTTGTTTTTACTTATAGATCCATTCAATGGTCCCAGCACACTTTTTTTGAAAATATACTTTATAAATGTCAAATCATTTTAGCATTTTTGTCAAAAATGAATTGATCGTTAATGAAAAGATTTATTTCTGGACCTATATTTCTGTTCCGTTAAGTTATGTATCGATATCTATGTAAACAATACATTGTCTTGTTGACTTAAATTTTCAAATTAGGTAGTTTTTCCATATCAAACTTATAACCCCAAGATTTTTCTCAATTTTTGGCTATTTTGATTCTTTACATACCCATATAAATTTAAAATTAGATTTTGAACTTCTATTTTGATAAAGATTGTCTCATGTATGTGTTCACAGAAAGGGACTAGTCCCTGAAGAGACTAAATCTGCTGATCAAGCTGCACTGGACAGGCTCTGCCCTTACTGCCTGGACTCATTGCACTGGACATGGCAACCCCTCCACCATCATAGATCTGTCTGCAAGAAAGGTCTGTAAAACTGTGATACAGTGCTTACTTACTCATACTAGGCTGTGGGTCATGTGAATGACACTGGTTCACTCTGCAATACGAGAGTGAATGGCAGAGGGCATGTCTTTACCCATTACTGATTAGTTGACCACACTCAACTCTTGCCCCCTCTCAGGGTTCTTGGTGCTGCCTCATCTCTGTGGACACTTTTTCAAGTAAACGTGTTATTGTTCCAATCTGTAGGGGAGCAGAACTTGACACCCCCAAAATCTCTCTTTGTCATGTGGACTATTTCAAGATGAAAATTATCAAGGCCCAAAAGACTCAGGAAGAAACTTTGACCTTCTCCCTAACTGCTAAAAGAATGTAAATAGAAGACTTGTTCCAGGAAGAGAACATCATCATATGTAACTAGAGCTAGCTATAGTAGACAGGAAGGAACCCAACACAGACTGTGTGGTAAAATTCCTCTCTGTGTCTTATTATCTCTGCCTGGCCCAACAAACATTGGTTTACCAAATCTTTGCTTTTCCAGCTCCCTGTGAATTGCCTTCCTCCCCTGTGAAGTCCCAAGCCACTACCCCAACATCTTTTGTCTTCAGCCAAGGATGGTATTTAAAGTGAGGGCTTCAACCATTTCAGTGAGTTATACAGTTTTCCTGGATCTCTCCCATGTATACATGTGACTAAACTTTGGTCTTCTGTTAATTTGCATCATATCAATTTAATTCTTAGATTAACCAGAAGAACCTAGAAGGGTAGAGAAAAATGTCTTCCTCCCTGACAAGTCTGAACAGCTAACTCCAGTGACACCAATGTGCTCTTGAACCTGACCTGCCATGTTTCCAGTCTTCCAGATCATCTACAGTGTGATGATAGTGTGATAGGTATTGTGAAAGTCACTTGAGAATGAGCTGATAGTCAGGCATCTGGTGTCCCCTGCCATTCACAGGCTTCTGGTATCATTGATGTTGGGAGGACCCACTAAAAAGTCAACTCAAAAAAGTTAGACACTCCTTTCCCCTCCATTCTCCTAGTCCACTCACCTCAGAGAAAGGCACTTGGGTCACTGATCATTGAATAAGGTTGTCACCAGAAAGGGATTTTACCCTCCTGACTGCTTCCTGAGTCATTATCAGCAAGGGAGTGAAAGCCTTCTGTAAGCTTATTTTGAAAACTTAGGATTCCATGCTATCCATCCTCAGCTATGTTATACCGTTCTTTCCCCCAATAGAAGCCCAGACAACTTGGTTGTCATATCCTGTGAGTGACAACAGGACAAAAGGAGCTTAAAGTTTTCAACTTAAACCCTAGTCAAGCTGTGTAAAAATGCCCTTGTCTCTTCTGCATATAGCTTGTCCAGCTGAAAAGTCTAGGTGGAATTAGAGGTGGTAAAAAAAAAAAAAAAAAAAAAGAGGTGATATGCAGATTTTGCAGATAGCAAACCCCAGGACTTGTGGTAGAAGCCCACTTAGACTCTAGGACATACGGTGTGGAGAAGAGACACAGAATTGTTCCCGGAGACTTACAAAAGAAAATGCCCTGTGCTTCTCTCGTGAATTGCTACAAATGTCTTAAATTTAGCTGATCTTTGAATGTGCCCTGCCAGATATCTTGACCATAATTTGATCCATATTCCCTTCACTTCATCGAAAATTCTTTTGGAAATAGCAGGGGATGACCTCAGCTCCTACACTGAAAAACACCTCCTTTTGCTGCCCCTGTCCCATTCTCTTCATGGTGGCTCAGTCATTGTGTGAAGAGATGAAAGCCACTTGCCTGATGGCACAGGCATGGGACAAAGCTGGACTGATTGCTCTCATTCAGGCTCTTCAGAAATAATTTTATCTAGTATCACTATCAATGTTGATAGTTTTGTCTTTGTCTAAAGTGAAAACCTGTGTAAGAGGGTATAAATCAGTCTGTTGGGCTGAAGCAGCTCTAAAAAAATGAGCTCCCCAAAGCCAGGTGAGGGAGGAAGTTTCAGGGTGTGTGATCAGTTCTTGCACAATTCTCTGGCTGGTTGATGGTGATGGAGAAGGCAATGGCACCCCACTCCAGTATTCTTGCCTGGAAAATCCCATGGACAGAGGAGCCTGGTAGGCTGCGGTCCATGGGGTCGCACAGAGTCGGACACAACTGAAGTGACTTAGCAGTAGCAGCAGGGCCTTGTCACAGGGGTTAACATTCTCAGTCCTTAAGCTCCAGGAGGCCTGGGGCTATGTGCTCATGAATCATCAGGTAATTAATGTCTTCCATTTGGTGAGGGTTTTTTACATCTGTAAAACAACTCAGGAAATGTGCATAACATACTATTATCTAAGTACTTCAGACAGCAGCTACATCAGAGGATATGGGGAAGGGCTGAAAGCCCCATAGGGTCCTGCTGGGTTACAATAAGATGGCATATGAAGCTCTCTGCTCTTTTTCCCAGCTCCATGGTCTCAGGATCTGCCTTCAGCACCATCTTTCTTCTTTTTCTTCATACTGCCTACGTCCCCCTATACCCTCAGTTTCCCATACCAAATCTTTTGCTGAACTTCCCATTTTCTCTGAAACTCTCCCCACCCATTTCCCTTTGAACATATCAGAGCCTGGCCCTTTAAAATTGTCTTCTTAACCAGAGGCTGAAATGTTAATTTCTTATATTCCTTGGACTAAGGGTTAACTATGATGTATAGTTAAAAATTTTCCCAAAGTAACCAAATATCTTCACAAATTTACCAAGAAATTTAACATAGTCATTCAAACTATCAATCTGGTTTATCTGACTTAATCAGCTAGTTCATGTGCTTTTTGATGAATACCAGGCCTAGCATCAGATGTACGCTGCTAATTGTAAAATTCCTGAAAGGTTTGTAGAATTACAAGAGATCAGACTGTTTATTTATCTTATGATCAGGCTCAGGCAATCCTTAGACAATTTCATTAGACAATTCCTACAACTTTTCCAAAGACTGTTGGTTGGAAGAAAATTCACACAAAAATCTGATGAACTTGCTTATGACTATTACAATTAACTCCAGATTTTTTTTTTAAATGTTATTTTATTTTTAAACTTTACAATGTTGTATTAGTTTTGCCAAATATCAAAATGAATCCGCCACAGGTATACATGTGTTCCCCATCCTGAACCCTCCTCACTCCTCCCTCCCCATACCATCTCTCTGGGTCGTCCCAGTGCACCAGCCCTAAGCATCCAGTATCCTACATCGAACCTGGACTGGCAGTTTCATACATGATATTATACATGTTTCAGTGCCATTCTCCCAAATCTTCCCACCCTCTTCCTCTCCAACAGAGTCCATAAGACTGTTCTATACATCAGTGTCTCTTTTGCTGTCTCGTACATAGGGTTATTGTTACCATCTTTCTAAATTCCATATATATGCGTTAGTATACTGTATTGGTGTTTTACTTTCTGGCTTACTTCACGTATTCTTTTTAATGGCTGAGTAATACTCCATTGTGTATACGTACCACAGCTTTCTTATCCATTCATCTGCTGATGGACATCTAGGTTGCTTCCATGTCTTGGCTATTATAAACAGTGCTGTGATGGACACTGGGGTACACGTGTCTCTTTCAGTTCTGGTTTCCTCAGTGTGTATGCCCAGCAGTGGGATTGCTGGATCATAAGGCAGTTCTATTTCCAGTTTTTTAAGGAATCTCCACACTGTTCTCCATAGTGGCTGTACTAGTTTGCATTCCCACCAACAGTGTAAGAGGGTTCCCTTTTCTCCACACCCTCTCCAGCATTTATTGCTTTAGACTTTTGGATTGCAGCCATTCTGACTGATGTGAAATGGTACCTCATAGTGGTTTTGATTTGCATTTCTCTGATAATGAGTGATGTTGAGCATCTTTTCATGTGTTTGTTAGCCCTCTGTATGTCTTCTTTGGAGAAATGTCTATTTAATTCTTTGGCCCATTTTTTGATTGGGTCATTTATTTTTCTGGAGTTGAGCTGTAGGAGTTGCTTGTATATTTTTGAGATTAGTTGTTTGTCAGTTGCTTCATTTGCTATTATTTTCTCCCATTCTGAAGGCTGCCTTTTCACCTTGCTAATAGTTTCCTTTGTTGTGCAGCTAGAATAAATAATTTCACAATTTGTATGGAAATACAAAAAACCTCGAATAGCCAAAGCGATCTTGAGAAAGAAGAGTGGAACTGGAGGAATCAACCTGCCTGACTTCAGGCTCTACTACAAAGCCACAGTCATCAAGACAGTATGGTACTGGCACAAAGACAGAAATATAGATCAATGGTACAAAATAGAAAGCCCAGAGATAAATCCATGCACATATGGACACCTTATCTTTGACAAAGGAGGCAAGAATATACAATGGATTAAAGACAATCTCTTTAACAAGTGGTGCTGGGAAATCTGGTCAACCACTTGTAAAAGAATGAAACTAGAACACTTTCTAACACCATACACAAAAATAAACTCAAAATGGATTAAAGATCTAAATGTAAGACCAGAAACTATAAAACTCCTAGAGGAGAACATAGGCAAAACACTCTCTGACATACATCACAGCAGGACCCTCTATGACCCACCTCCCAGAATATTGGAAATAAAAGCAAAAATAAACAAATGGGACCTAATTAAACTTAAAAGCTTCCAGATTGTTTTTAAAGAATATTTTGATCTTCCTTCAGATACTGACCTCACCAGTGTACCTTTTAACTCTATGCCTATTTATTGAAGGAATATTTGGGCCTAGAAAATAAAACAATGGTCAAAGGCTCTTTCGAATCATCTACCTTCAAGGGCAACAAAACTGAACTTTAAGTCTCCCCCTGATGCTCTGGGTTGGTTGCATCTACCTGGGACTTATCACCCTCTGCCCAGGGGACTTATCACCCCCTGCCCCAAACCTCCCACCCCCTGTTCAACTACAAATGCCATCTCAACTGAAGATTACCCAAAAAGTCCTGCCTGGCTAACATTTCCCTTATCACTTCCACAAACCTCCCTTTAAATATGAAGCCTCCCTGACCCCTCTCCCACTCAGCCTGGTCGTTAGGGCCACTGTCACCCCTCCTTGCCTGAATAAAGGTAACCTACCTTGGTTGAGGTTGTCTCTCCTTTTCTGCCTTGGCCTGAACTTACATTTATGAGCTGAACCGGAACCTTTCCCTTCTAGCAAAAAGGACCAGCGTGGAATGGAAAACTGTCCACTTCAGATTATTTAATCTTATAAACTACTTTAGAAGAGTCACTTCAAAGGAAGAATGATAAGATTTTTAATCCTCAACTCCAGCAAATAAAGGCCCTTAAACAAAAACAAAACCCTTCTAGTTTCTGTTATTTATTACAGAGATCATTACAAATTCAAGAGCTTCAGGAACCTTCAGTTTTATAACCAATCTATCCAACATCCTTCCAATTCTCAATGATGGAGCTCCAAGGACCTACAGAGGATCTTCCCAATCCTCTGTCTTAATTGGCTTTGAGAAACATTTCTCCAGTTGAGGGCTGAGTCTCTTCCAGTCTTAAATGACACTGAAGCCATACTCTCAGCCACACTGCTCAGCCACACTACTGTAAAGCATCACAGACTAAAACAGTTTAAATAGTAGGGATTTGTAATGAACCTCAAGAGGTTCTTGTTTCCCAACCTGTTCCCTTTGGTTTATGTCCTTTGAGAAATATATACCCTTTTCTTGTATGTTCCCCCATTCCATCAGTTTAGTTGGCTGAGATGTCTTAGAGAAGAATCATGCCAGAACTTTCTTCTCCCATAAGAGGGAAATAAATCCAGAATTTGACAGTAGTTCATCAAAACAGACAACCAGGTGAATTAAGTGACACTTTGACATCTACTTCTTGCTACATCTTTGAAAATACTAGAGCTGATTCTGGAAATACTGATAATTTTTCCCTATTGAACCAGCTAACCCTCTACTTCTGGGCAAAATTACCAGCTGATCAAGATTCTAATACATCCCTGAAAACCTCTCTCTAAAATTAATATGCTAGAGTAAAGAAGCCCTTCAAGGCATAAAGCCTGTAACTGAATATTGCAAGTCTCAAACCCTCACTGTCCTTTGTACTAGTCCCTGTAATATTATTATTTTGCCAATGAGAAAACATAAGGGCTGAGGGCAGAGGATTGTTCTAGAATTCTGGGCAATAAACAACACTGTTATCATACACTTAGTGTATCATACAGTGTGCATGCACTGTTCCTTATATGCTGCTAATACCCATTCCTGCATGTGTGCCCAGTTGCTTCAGTTGTATCTGACTCTGGGACTCCATGAACTGTAGCCTGCCAGGCTTCTCTGCCCATGAGATTCTCCTGGCAAGAGTACTAGAGTGAGTTGCCATACCCTCCTTCAGGGTATCTTCCCTGACCAGGGATTGAACCTGCAGCTCTTGCATTGCAGGCAGATTCTTTAGTGCTGAGCCACTGGGGAAGCTGGGATCAGAACAAGAGCTACACCTAAATCTAAATGTACTTTTTGGCCATTCTAAGATTCCCAAAACCCCAAACTAATCTCGAACTGGAAGGATTTCCTGAGCTAATTGCTTATTACCATAATTGGATTTCAAATTTCTCTCTTGTGACCAAACCTCCTTAGTATATTCTACTAAAGAACAACAACTCTGACTCAACATTAAGGAAATGATCAGACAACATAGCCTTTGAGGTAGTAAAAGAGAGCTTGATGAACCTAATTGCCCTTGGGTATCTCATCTTTTTGTATATGAATGTGAAGGAAATGCCCTTGGGGTCCTGGCCCAAAACACGGGAACCACCATTGACCCACAGAGTATGATAGCCAACCGCTGGACCCTGTGGCACGGGGATATTCTGCCACCTTGACTTAGAGCCAATACAGCCACTACCCTTTCAGTTAAAGCCACTAAGATAATGATTGCGAGATGCCTTTTAATGGGGCTTCCTTGGTGGCTCAGATAGTAAAGACTCTGCCCACAATGTGGGAGACCTGGGTTTGATTCCTGATTTGGGAAGATCCCCTGGAGAAGGGAATGGCTACCCATTCCCATAATCCTGCCTGGAAAATCCCATGAACAGAGGAGACTGGAGGAGTATAATCCATGGGGTCACAAAGATGTCGGACATGACTGAGAGACGAACACTTTCACTTTCCTCTTTAACAATGTTTGTACCTTAGGCAGTAGAGTTCTCATCACACTCAACATTTTTCACTCAGCCACTCACCTCCAGTGAAATCCTTTTGTTAACTGCTCCTCATACAACTTGCATGACCCAGCTTCTCTTCTCCCTTCCATGACTGACAAGGTCTCTCATCACTGCTTGGCCCTGAGAGACCATATCCTCACTCCTGATGAAGAACTGCAGGAAAGTCCTTTGGGTAATGCCAGCTTCTCACTTCACTGATGGCTGCTATTTAAAATGTGGCAATAGTAGATATTGTGTTTGGTATGCTATTTCAGTTTCTTTTGATGTAGTTCAGGCAGCATCTTTACCTACAGCTACTTCAGTCCAACAGACTGAATTATATCCTCTTACACAGGTTTGCACTTTAGACAAATACAAAGCTATCAATATTCATACTGATACTAGATAAAATATTTAGTGGTTCACAACTTCATAATGTTTCTGAAGCAACTTGTCTTTCTTCCAGCAGAAATAAACTTTAAAATGGCACCTAAGTCCAGGAATTATGGGATGCAATACTTTTACCTGTCACTTTAGCTATTAAAAGATTCTAAGATATTCCAAACTTGGCTCTCTGGAAGCTAAAAGAAATCACCTTGTTGACATTTCTGCAAGGAATGCTGCCCTTAAAGGAACCAACAGCAGGCAAACCTCAATCATGGTCCAACAGGAAATTTCCCCAATTGATAACCTAGAAAATCTGATTTAGAGAAGCCCAATGATTGGCCTCAGAAAAAGAACAACAAAAAACCAAGATGGAAAATTCAACAAACGTTGGTTTGATAACAAGAGAAACTCTGGCTTGGACCAAATAAAAACTCAGTTATGTCAGAGCCAATAAAATGCCTAGTCCTCACTACTGTATGTGAATGTATGTGAAATGTATGTATGTAATGTATGTGAAACCATTGGTCCACTTAACAAAACGATAGCCTTCATGAATGAATATTGGTGGGGAAACATTAACAGCCACAAAAAGTGCCTACCTCACTTGTCTCATCTGTCTGAAGTACAACCCAGGGAAGAGTGCTTCCAGGCATTTTATACTGCCTGATGGACCAACTGAGGTCTGGCAAGTGGACCTGCACAACAGTCATCTGGTCATCTGAAAGTTAAAATTTCCCAGAATTAAAGCAGATGACATTGGATTGCCCAAGACATGTGACCAGGCCTGTAGAAAGATTGTCTGTCAAACCTTGGCTCTAGATGACCACCAATGCAATGATATATATTAGATAAAAAAAGACCTCAATCTTCCTCTTAGTCCTCATTACTCAAATGCAACCACAATAGTTTCCCAATCTATGCACTTTTTTCTTTTTTAGAAAACTTATTTATTTTTAATTGGAGGATAATTGTTTTACAATGCTTTGTTGGTTTCTGCCATACATCAGTGTGAATCAGCCATAGGTATACACATGTCCCCTCCCTCTTTAAGCTCCCTCCCACCTTTCACTACATCCCACTCCTCTAGGTTGTCACAGAGCACTAGGCTGAGCTTCCCATGCTGTACTGTAACTTCTCATTAGCCCTCTATTTTGTACATGGTAATGTATATATTTCAATGCTACTCTGTCCGTTTGTCCCACCCTCTCTTTTCCCTTTTGTGTCCATAAGTCTGTTCTCTATGTCTGAGTCTCTTTTCCTGCCTTGCAAATAAGTTCATCAGGACCATTTTTTCTAGATTCCACATATATGCATTAACATATGATATTTGTCCTTCTCTTTCTAACCTACTTCACTCTGTATAATAGGCTCAAGGTTCATATACCTCACTAGAACTGACTCGAATTTTTTCTTTGCTATGGTTGAGTAATGGAGAAGGCAATGGCACCCCACTCCAGTACTCTTGCCTGGAAAATCCCATGGATGGAAGGAGCCTGGTGGGCTGCAGTCCATGGGGTCGCTAAGTCAGACATGACTGAGTGACTTCACTTTCACTTTTCACTTTCATGCATTGGAGAAGGAAATGGCAACCCACTCCAGTGTTCTTGCCTGGAGAATCCCAGGGACAGAGGAGCCTAGTGGGCTACCGTCTATGGGGTCGCACAGAGTTGGACACAACTGAAGTGACTTAGCAGCAGCATGGTTGAGTAATATTCCATTGTATATATGTACCAACTTCTTTATCCCTTCATCTGTCGACAGACATCTAAGTTGCTTCCATGTCCTGGCTATTCTAAATAGTGCTACAAAGAACACTGGGGTACATGTCTTTTTCAATTATGGTTTTCTTAGGGAATATGCCCAGTAGTGGGGTTGCTGGGTCATATGGTGGATTAGGCTTCCCTGATGGCTCAGTGGTAAAGAATCTGCCTGCAATACAGGAGATGCAGGAGACATGGGTTCAATTCTTGGGTTGGAAAAATCCCTTGGAGGAGGAAATGGCAACCTGCTCCAGTATTCTTGCCTGAAAAAATCTCATGGACAGAGGAGCCTGAAGGGCTACAGTCCAAAGGGTCACAAAGAGTCAGCCACAACTGAGTGACTGAGTACACACACATGGTAATTTTATTCCTAGCTTTTAAAAAAATAAATCTCCATGCTGTTCTACACAGTGGTGGTAACAATTTACATTTCAATCCTCTCCAGCATTCATTGCTTATAGATCTGTTGATGATGGCCATTCTGACCTCTGTGAGCTGATCATTTACTGTAGTTTGGATTTGCATTTCTCTAGTAATAAGTGATTGTTGAGCATGATTTCATGTGTTTGGCATGGGATACTACACCCAAAAGAGGTCCTTACTTTTACTGAGGGACAAGAAGTCACAGAAATTGGAAAACTTAACTCTTGATCAATGGTACTTTCACCAAAAAATCTTGGTCAAAATAGGGAAATGTAAAAGTCAGGAAACAGAAACCTCAATTAAAATAGAGACTAGAGGCTAAAAGACAGGTCTCTCTCTCTCCATATAACAGTAACAGAGCCCAACCTGAAGAATATATATATATATATATATATATATATATATATTTTTTTTTTTTTTCCTGGTATCAACTCAGTGAATTAAAGTGCATGAACTCTTTGTTTATGAACGACCCCTCTTCAATTTCCTCTATAAAAAGCTCTCCACTCCTTTCTTTGGGAACTTCAGGTAGTTCATCATGGTTGCAGGTCCGAAATTGCAATTCTTTTTTGATCCCAAATAAATCCATTTTGCTAAAGAAATAATGGGTATATGTTTGCTTTAGGTCAACAAGTCATTAGACCCATTTCATAGCTGGAAAAAAAGGCTTAAAGACATCAAGGAATGGGACTTGTACCCCACTGCTTATTGAGTTCCTGGGTCAAGATCAACTTAAATAACACCTCTTTTTTGTAGCATTCCCTAACACCCTTCCTGTCCCTATATCCTTGGTTTAATTTTGCCTTTATCTTAGTTTTAGTCCATTACAAGATTTAAAAAAACAAACAAACATATGTTTTTACATTTTCTAACAAACTTGAATGATATCATTTATTGCTGTGCTTTTAAATGGCAACTTTATTTCCATATGAATTAACTTTCAAGAATATGTTAGATTAAGATATATACATATATATGTATATATATTTATATAGCATGATTTAAGTAAATCATAATTCTGTTATCTAATTTTTTGACCACGCTAAATAGTTTTTTAGATATCTTACATCAGTTTCTGAGATGATATATTATCTTGTGAGTTTGAAGTGTCACCATACAGGAGGTATTTGGCTTTTTTTCAAGGCCAAACTCCCCTAGTTTTGGCTTTGCAGATTCTTGCTTTGAAAACCTAAATGGTTTTCTGACTTTCGTATTTTGGTTTGCAAGGTTAACTCCTGTATTGCCAAACACATAAATGAAAGAGAAGCTTAATAATGTTTTCTATGTAAATACATTCAGTAACATGGAATACACAATGCATATGTTATCTTTGACACATGAAGAGTTGGCCACCACTGAGTGTGTATCTAAAATGCAGAAAATTTACCCTGAGACAATGACACACCAACAACTGTATATTCCTCCTGGGGATTTCTGCAGTGTATTTCTAAAATCCAACATGTCAAAACAAAGGCCTACCTTTTCTCCATAAACTTGAAGTGCTACCTTTTCCCCATTAATGTCAAGGAAATCCCAATAAGGCTACAGAGTAGGATTTCCCCTTTTTCCCAGCTTTTGCCTCCTTACCAAAACCTTATGCTTTTCCTGGAATCCTACATGGACTAGCATGATCTCTTGGGTACTATAAGAAATAAAAATCTTCTTTCAAAGGCATTGCCTTCATGTCAAAACTTAGTCACCTCTATGAATTGAATTCCTTGGGTACAAATGAGACATAACCTCTCACAAGGAGGTGGACTGGGAAGTTAGTGTCATACAGTGTTTTTCCTTATCAATAGTGTAAATATTTCCTATATGGCTGTTTCAATCTACCAGTGACATCACTGGAGTTGGAAGGAGATGGGCAGAATTGACTCTTGCTAGATGGTGAAGAAGTCTACAGAAATCCACTAATATAAATCATATTAGACATCACCTCCTTCCAGAAACCTTCATCACACACCAACTTTACTACTTTTAAAACTCTTTATATATTCTTCTTAAACATATCACATATCTCCTGTTTTTCGAATTACAATAAATAAACAAACAAAAAGTGTTAAACCATGTTTGTTGAATCAATGATCATATCCTAACCATTTTCTTGCATAGTCAATTTTAAGCCAGGTGCATGACATAGAGAGTTTATCTAATGAATATTCTCTTATCCAAGCATGAATAAATAACATATCAAATAGTTTCTGAGTGTGTCTTATATGGGGACAATGAACTAACACTTAGGTTATGAGAATGAACAAGACAAAATACCTTTCTTCAAGAACTTGAAAAATGTCAGTGGGGAAGGCAGTCCTACATAACACAAAAACATGAAAGGTTAAATAACACTTGTTTGGGAGAAAAGGAAGTGAAAGATATGGTAGACTAGTTGATATCTCAGAAAGCCTAATAAGCCATGCCAAGGATGAGGGGCTGCATGTAGTAGGTGGTAAGAGTCATCTAACATTAAACAAAGGAATGGTATGTTATATAGAATACATGACATTATGCTGTCATGCAATAGTGGTCAAAATTATTTTTGTCTATATTTAATACATTCAAAACACAAAATTGGTAGAAAAAGAGAAAACCGTTTTAAGTAAATCATATGCTTGCAAGCATGCTCAGTTGTGTCTCTTTGTGACCACATGGACTGTAGCCCCCACCATAGAATTTTCTAGGCAAGAATACTGGAGAGGTTGCCAATTTTTTCCTCATGGGATCTTTCCAACCCAGGGATCAAATCAACATCTCTTCTGTTGGCAGGTGAATTCTTTACCACTGAGCCTCCTAGGAAGTCCCGAGTAAATCATAGTTATGTATAAAGAAAGATCAAACATGGAAAAGGCTTATTTTTCATTTAGGCTATTCTAGCACATCCAGGCTCCAAAGGTGCAGGAGTGGCCAAGAGGAGCTACTCCATGTTCAGGGTAAGGAGGGGCAACTCATCCAAGGTAAGGAGCAGCAGCTGTGCTTTGCTGGAGCAGCTGTGCAAAGATACCCCATGTCCAAGGTAAGAGAAACCCAAGTTAGACGGTAGGTGTTGTGAGAGGGCATCAGAGGGCAGACACACTGAAACCATAATCACAGAAAACTAGCTAATCTGATCACACGGACCACAGCCTTGTCTAACTCAATGAAATTAAGCCATGCCCTGTGGGGCCACCCGAGATGGACAGGTCATGGTGGAGAGGTCTGACAGAATGTGGTCCACTGGAGAAGAGAATGGAAAACCACTTCAGTATTCTTGCCTTGAGAACCCAAAGAATAGCACGAAAAGGCAAAATGATAGGATACTGAAAGAAGAACTCCCCAGGTCGGTAGGTGCCCAATATGCTGCTGGAGATCAGTGGAGAAATAACTCCAGAAAGAATGAAGGGATGGAGCCAAAGCAAAAACAACACACAGTTGTGGATGTGACTGGTGATAGAAGCAAGGTCCAATGCTGTAAAGAGCAATATTGTATAGGAACCTGGAATGTTAGGTCCATGAATCAAGGCAAATAGGAAGTGGTCAAACAGGAGATGGCAAGAGTGAACGTTGACATTCTAGGAATCAGCGAACTAAAATGGACTGGAATGGGTGAATTTCACTCAGATGACGATTATATCTACTACTGTGGAGTAGCCATCATGGTCAACAAAAGAGTCCAAAATGCAGTACTTGGATGCAATCTTTTCAAAAACGACAGAATGATCTCTGTTCGTTTCCAAGGCAGACCATTCAATATCGTGGTAATCCAAGTCTGTACCCCAACCAGTAACGCTGAAGAAGCTGAAGTTGAATGCTTCTGTGAAGACCTACAAGACCTTTTAGAACTAACACCCAAAAAAGATGTCCTTTTCATTATAGGGGGCTGGAATGCAAAAGTAGGAAGTCAAGAAACACCTGGAATAACAGGCAAATTTGGCCTTGGAGTATAGAATGAGGCAGGGCAAAGGCTAATAGAGTTCTGCCAAGAAAATGCACTGGTTGTAGCAAACACTCTCTTCCAATAACACAAGAGAAGACTCTACACATGGACATCACCAGATGGTCAACACAGAAATCAGATTGATTATATTTGCAGTGAAAGTTGCAGAAGCTCTATACAGTCAGCAAAAACAAGACCAGGAGCTGACTGTGGCTCAGATCATGAATGCCTTATTGTCAAATTCAGGCTTAAATTGAAGAAAGTAGGGAAAACCACTAGACCATTCAGGTATCACCTAAATCAAATCACTTATGATTATACAGTGGAAGTGAGAAATAGACTTAAGGGACTAGATATGATAGACAGAGTGCCTGATGAACTGTGGATGGAGGTTCATGACATTGTACAAGAGACAGGGATCAAGACTATCCCCATGGAAAAGAAATGCAAAAAAGCAAAATGGCTTTCTGCAGAGGCCTTACAAATATCTGTGAAAAGAAGAGAAGTGAATAACAAAGTAGAAAAGGAAAGATATAAGCATCTGAATGGAGAGTTCCAAAGAATAACAAGGAGAGAGAGGAAAGCCTTCCTCAGGGATCAATGCAAAGAAATAGAGGAAAACAACAGAATGGGAAAGACTAGAGATCTCTTCACGAAAATTAGAGATACCAAGGGAACATTTCATGCAAAGATAGGGTTGATATAGGACAGAAATGGTATGGACCTAACAGAAGCAGAAGATATTAAGAAGAGGTGGCAAGAATACACAGAAGAACTGTACAAAGAAAATCTTCATGACCAGGATAATCATGATGGTGTGATCACTCATTTAGAGCCAGACATCCTGGAATGGGAAGTCAAGTGGTTCTTAGAAAGCATCACTATGAACAAAGCTAGTGGAGATGATAGAATTCCAGTTGAGCTATTTCAAATCCTGAAAGATGAGGCTGCAAAAGTGCTGCACTCAATATGCCAGCAAATTTGGAAAACTCAGCAGTGGCCACAGGACTGGAAAAGGTCAGTTTTCATTCCAATCCCAAAGAAAGGCACTGCCAAAGAATGCTCAAACTACCACACAATTGCACTCATCTCACACGCTAGTAAAGTAATGCTAAAATTCTCCAAGCCAGACTTCAGCAATACGTGAACCGTGAACTTCCTGATGTTCAAGCTGGTTTTAGAAAAGGCAGAGGAACCAGAGATCAAATTGCCAACATCCTCTGGGTCATCAAAAAAGCAAGAGAGTTCCAGAGAAACATCTACTTCTGCTTTATTGACTATGCCAAAGCTTTTGACTGTGTGGATCACAATAAACTGTGGAAAATTCTGAAAGAGATGGGAATACCAGACCACCTGATCTGCTTATTGAGAAAACTATATGCAGGTCAGGTAGCAACAGTTAAAACTGGACATGGAACAACAGACTGGTTCCAAATAGGAAAAGGAGTACATCAAGGCTCTATATTGTCACCCTGCTTATTTAACTTCTATGCAGAGTACATCATGAGAAACGCTGGGCTGGAAGAAGTACAAACTGGAATCAAAATTGTTGGGAGAAATACCAATAAACTCAGATATGCAGATGACACCACCCTTATGGCAGAAAGTGAAGAGAAACTCAAAAGCCTCTTGATGAAAGTGAAAGAGGAGGGTGAAAAAGTTGGCTTGAAGCTCAACATTCAGAAAACGAAGATCATGGCATCTGGTCCCACCACTTCATGGGAAATAGATGGGGAAACAGTGGAAACAGCATCAGACTTTATTTTTCTGGGCTCCAAAATCACTGCAGATGGTGATTGCAGCCATGAAATTAAAAGATGCTTACTCCTTGGAAGGAAAGTTATGACCAACCTAGATAGCGTATTCAAAAGCAGAGACATTACTTTGCCAACAAAGATCCGTCTAGTCAAGGCTATGGTTTTTCCAGTGGTCATGTATAGATGTGAGAGTTGGACTGTGAAAAAGGCTGAGCACTGAAGAATTGATGCATTTGAACTGTGGTGTTGGAGAAGACTCTTGAGAGTGCCTTGGACTGCAAGGAGATCCAACCAGTCCATTCTAAAGGAGATCAGTCCTGGGTGTTCTTTGGAAAGACTGATGCTGAAGCTGAAATTCCATACTTTGGCCACCTCATCTGAAGAGTTGACTCATTGGAAAATACCCTGATGCTGTGAGGGATTGGGGGCAGGAGGAGAAGGGCACAACAGAGGATGAGATGGCTGGATGGCATCACTGATTCGATGGACATGAGTTTGGGTAAACTCCGAGAGTTTGTGTTAGACAGGGAAGTTGGTGTACTGCGACTCACGGAGTTGCAAAGAGTCGGACACGACTGAGCGACTGAACTGAACTGAGCATATACAGAAACATTGTTTCTACAAGATAAGAGCTAGGATTAGTGGTAGCTTGAGGGCAGGAGAAGCTTTCAAGGGACCATTATAAAACTGCACACGCTCTAGTCTGGGAGGTGTAAAAGATAAGGGAGAATTCCAACCTCCATTTCAAATGTTTCCATTCATACATCTACAACAACCACAAACAAATTCTTTCTGTATTTTCATACTAAATCATCAAGCATGGGGGGAAGGTCATAAATTCTGTGTACTGTAGCCTACCAGGCTCCTCTGTCCATTGGATTTTCCAGGCAAGAATACTGCAGTGGGTTGCCATTTCCTTCTCTAGGAGATCTTCCCGGAGATTGAACCCGGATCTCCTGCACTGTAGGCAGATGCTTTACCTTCTGAGCCACCAGGGAAGTCCTAATTCTGAAATCAGGAGACCTCAATGAGTATTTACCTTTTTCATATAGAATGGGTTTATCTCTTTTTGTTAAATTTTAAAGTTTTATGTACATTTGCATACTAGTAAGTATGAGTGGTATCTCATGGTGGTTTTGATTTGTGTTTCCCTAACATTTAGTTTTGCTGAACCTCTTTTTATGTACCTACTGGCCATCTTTATATCTTTGGGGAAATGTCTGTCCAGATCCTCTGACAATTATCAGGGGGTTTGTCTTTTTATTGTTGTTGAAGTGTATTAGTTATTTATATATTTTGAATATTAACCCATCATTGAATATATGATTTGCAAATATTTTCTGTCATTCAGTAGGTTGTTTTTCATTTTGATGATGCTTTCCTTTGCTGTGCAGAAGCTCTTTAGTTTTATGTGATCCAGCTTGTTTATTTTTGCTTCTGTTGCTTTTGGTTTTGGAGTCAGGATTTTATAAAAAATCTTCACTAAGACCTATATGTCAAAGAGCTTACTACCAGTGTTTTCTTCTAGGAGTTTTGTGATTTCAAGTCTTACATTTAAGTCTTTAATTAATTTTGAATCAATTTTCATGTTAAGTATAATAGACCAAGTTTTTTTTTTTTTTTTTTTGCTATGACTTTCCAATATTCTCAACACTACTTATTGTAGAGACTGTCCTCTCCCCCATTATATATTCTTGGCTTCTTTCTTATAAATTAATTGACTATATGTGTGTGGGTTTATTTACAGTTACATTGTTCTTTTTTTCATCATTATGTATTTATTTTTCTGTTGAAATTTTTTATGAGAAGGATGATCCTGGATCTTTGAAGTTTATTTTAGACTTTTAAATATGCCTGCCAATTCAAATATTGGTCACTAAAACATCCCTTTTTGCATTCAAAAGCTGCTCAATAGCCTTCCCCTTCCACCACCCCCCTCCCCCATTTTTTTTGATAGATTAGAGCTGGCACATTTTTTTTGCAAAGGCTGAAGTTTATACCTAGAATTGGGCTTTATATAATTGAGTCAATCCCCTTACAAAGTAAAATTCTTACTTTTACTTTTGTAGTGTGTTAGAGGAGATAGTTTATATTCTGTAAAAAAAAAATAAAAATATTAAAAAGTTTTTTCAAAAATAATTGGGTTTGCAAAGTTAACTTTTCAAAGCTTTCAGAATCCTCCATATTGGAACTTGTTCAAACAGCCAAGCAGCTACTTGGCAGAACATATTCTGTCTGCTTGATTGGCAATATTTATTAAACATAATTTAGTTCAACAAATATTTGCTATGTGCTTTCTATGAATCAATTACTCAGCTAAGCTCTGAGGAAATAATAAAAGAAAAAAACACGGTCCCTTTGTTCAAATGAACATACTCTCTGATAAATGAGGTGTTTTTATAAAATGATTCAACATAATAGTATTTCAGTTGCTGCAGGTACTTAAAGAAGACACAAAGAACCCAAGGCAATTGGAATTCCATGAAGACTGCATTTTCTTTCAACTTGGATGTTTATGATTTTCTTTTATGATTTAGATTTAATTAGATCTTCTCTCGGAGAAGTCAATGGCACCCCACTCCAGTACTCTTGCCTGGAAAATCCCATGGACAGAGGAGCCTGGTAGGCTGCAGTCCATGGGGTCGCTAAGAGTTGGACACAACTGAGCGACTTTACTTTAACTCTTTACTTTCATGCATTGGAGAAGGAAATGGCAACCCACTCCAGTGTTCTTGCTTGGAGAATCCTAGGGACGGGGGAGCCTAGTGGGCTGCCGTCTCTGGGGTTGCACAGAGTCGGACACGACTGAAGTGACTTAGCAGCAGCAGCAGCAGTTCTCAAATACATAGTGTTTATATAATATTCGTATTTGCCAATTATTGGGGAAAATAAATTTGTAGCTTTACATAGAACTTTCCACCTAGATGTTGGTGTGCACTTTGATGAAGAGTATTCAGAAAAGTAATATCATGGCATCTAGTCCCATCACTTCATGTGAAATAGATGGGGAAACAGTGGAAGCAGTGTCAGACTTTATTTTTGGGGGCTCCAAAATCACTGCAGATGGTGATTGCAACCATGAAATTAAAAGACGCTTACTTCTTGGAAGAAAAGTTATGACCAACCTAGATAGCGTATTCAAAAGCAGAGACATTACTTTGCCAACAAAGGTCCATCTAGTCAAGCCTATGGTTTTTCCTGTGGTCATGTATGGATGTGAGAGTTGGACTATGAAGAAAGCTGAGCACTGAAGAATTGATGCTTTTGAACTGTGGTGTTGGAGAAGACTCTTGAGAGTCCCTTGGACTGCAAGGAGATCCAACCAGTCCATCCTAAAGGAGATCAGTCCTGGGATTTCTTTGGAAGGAATGATGCTAAAGCTGAAACTCCAGTACTTTGGCCACCTCATGCAAAGAGTTAACTCATTGGAAAAGGCTCTGATGTTGGGATGGATTTGGGGCAGGAGGAGAAGGGGATGACAGAGGATGAGATGGCTGGATGGCATCACTGACTCGATGGACATGAGTCTGAGTGAACTCCGGGGGTTGGTGATGGACAGGGAGGCCTGGCGTGCTGTGATTCATGGGGTCTCAAAGAGTTGGACACGATTGAGCGACTGAACTGAACTGTTGCCCCAAATCGCCTGGGGTCAGCAAGATATGTGGTATAGCTAGACATAAGGGAGAAATAGAGAAAAGTGGTGAGGGGATTTTTAAGGTGTTTTGGATCAGATAAGTGTATGGGTAATCCTAAATGGTTAGATTCTTTACATCTTTGAGATCAACTAGATTTCCCAATGGTCTGGATATGATACTAGAGAGAAAAGGCAGGATTAATGTTTGTACTGAATAACTGTAAAGATGGAGTTGTTATCAATAGAGAAAGTTTAAAGGTAACATCAGTAACTCATCTTTTGAATGTCAGATTGAGACTTATCAGACTTTCACTGGAGCTATTGATCTGATAGGAGGATCAAGGAAAGTAGAGTTCAAGATAGAGTTCAGAACAGAAAATATAAATTGTAGATGCATTAGCTTATAAATAGGCAAGGTCATCTAAGGAATGAGTATAGATGGAATCAAAGAGAAATTCAAGGACTGATTTCATAGGCATTTGTATTTTTAATATAAATTAAAGAAGATAAAGAAACAGAAAAAGAAAAAGAGTTTAGGATGGACCTCCCCAAATGGTAGAACAGGAAAGAAGACAGAATGATGTCTTTCCTCAAAAATGAATAAAATATTTCTAGGAAATAAGAGTGGCCACATCTTTCCAATGCTGATGACCAAGAACTGACACTGTATAAAAATAAGTATGTGATTTGATTATGTGATAAAAGCACAACCTGTGGAGGATGAAGACAAAAGCTGTTAGAGTTGGAGGAAGTAAACATTTGAGGAGAAAAATTGAGGAGAAAATACAGACAAATTTGTCAACACATTTTTCTATAAAGCAAATGAGAAAAATAGAGTGACTGATGAGAGGTTGGATCAAGAAAGAGTCATTTTGTGATAAGAAAAATAAATGCATAATATAGGGAGAGGTTTCACTTGCATCTAGAAGTGAAGAAAAAGTTTAAAGCAGAGTTTGAGGATGCAGGAAATTCCCTTGGTTATTCACTTTGAGTTTCAGAGTGGCCAATGGAAAATTTTTAGATAAGTAGGGATTGAGGAAGCATCCAAAAAGGTTATAGGACTTCTCTGGTGATACAGCGGTTAAGACTCCACACTTCCACTGCAGGCACATAGGTTTGATTCCTGGTGGGGGATTTTGACAGTCCTTGCAGAGGGGCCAAATAGAAGAAAAAAAAAAAAAAAAGATTATAGACTCAACACAATGGAGAGTGGGCCCAATGAATAACTCAGGAGTCTTGGGAATCTTTTGTTAACTGAGATGCACTGAGATAAAGGGTGGGTTGAATTCTGTCTGAGTGTCATTGTCAGGTAACACTCACTATGATCTACTATCGGTAGGTAGTAAATGAAGGTTGTTAAGAACTGAGAATTTCATGTAGGAATTGAGAGTTTCACTTGACTTGAATTCAGAGGGGCATGGAGTCCTGCAGAAAGGTGGCTTCCACCATGAATGATGCTGACTTTTGCTCCTCTTTGGCCTCCAGAAAGAGTAGGTGTTAGTTTTTGAAACAAGTAATCTTTGACTGTCAACCATGATCTGTAAAAAGTTGTTCTCTATCTGGGACCACAAATATTCTCTTGAATAATGCAGGTAGATGAATGCAGGAAAAATGTCTTAAACATACCTATAGAAATTAATTAACCACTTTTTTTTTCTTTTTGAATTATGCTTTTGGTGTTATATATCAAATTCAAAGTAATTAAGACTTTCTCTTAAATTTCCTTACAGGAATTTTGTAGTCTTAATGCATATATCTATAATCAATTTTGAGTTAATGTTTGCATATGTTGTGCAAAAAGGTTCAAAGTTTATTTTTAACCCATGTCTTGTCAACTGTTGGCTCAGCATTAAAGAATCTGCCTGCCAATGCAAGACATGCTGGTTTGATCCCTGGGAGAAAGGAATGGCAACCCACTCCAGTATTCTTGCCTGGGAAATCCCATGGGCAGAGGAGCCTGACAGGCTACAGTCCATGGGGTTGCAAAGGGTCAGACAGAACTTAATGACTAAGCACATACACATACTTATCAGCTGTTACAGGACCATTCATTGAAAATATTATCTTTGATACTTATTAATTTGACACAGCGCCTTTCTAGAAAATCAACTGACCATTTATGCATGGGTATATTTTAGATCCTCTTCTCTTTTCCATTAAACTATTACCTCTCTTTATGTGAATACCATACTCTCTTCATCAGTTTAGTGTTATAATAAATCTTAAAATCAAAAAGATAACTTTTTCAACTGTGTTGCTATTGATCTAATTAGTTTTTAATTTCCATATAATTTAAAAAATAGTCTTGTAAGTTTTTACAAAGAAGCTTGCTGGGGGCTTGACTATGATTGACTGAATTTATAGACCAGTTTTGAGAAAACTGATATCATAATAGAAATTAGCTTTTTGATCTATAGCCATAATATAGCTTTAATTTTATTTAGGACTGTTTAAATTTAATTCAGTGATATTTTGCAATATTCAAATTCATAACATACAATTAGAACTTGCTGAAATAATTTATTTGTTTTGGTAGTGTTTTTGTAAATTAGTTGCATTTTCTCCATTGATGGTTATGTCTCTGTGAATAGAGAGTTTTTCTTTTCTGTTCAAATCTAAGTTTATTTTATTTTCCTTGTATCACTGTGTAGAATCTACAGTACAATGTTAAACAGACTTCAGGAGAAAAGAGGAACATTCTCCAGGATGGATGACAGGCTAGGCCACAAAATAAGGTCTCATTAAATTTAAGAAGAATGAAATCACATCTAGCATGTTTTCTAACCACAACACTACAACACTAGAAATCAAGTATAAGGGAAACACTGCAAAAATACACAAGCACATGGAGACTAAACAATAAGCTACTGAACAACAAATGGATCATTTAAGAAAAAAAAAAAAAAAAAAAGAGGAAATAAAGAAATACCTGAAGACCAAAAAAAAAAAAAAAAAAACCCACAAAAACCACATAATGATCCAGAATCTTTGGGACACAGCAAAAGCAGTTCTAAGAAGGAAGTTTATAGCAATACAAGTCTATCTCAAGAAAAAAAAAAATCTGAAATAAGTGATCTAACCTTACACCTAATGGAACCAGAAAAAGAAGGACAAATAAAATCCAACATTAGTAGAAGGAAAGATATCATAAAGATCAAAGTAGAAATAAATGAAATAAAGACTGAAAAAACAATAGGGAGATAAGTGAAAATAAAAGCTAGTCATTGAAAAGATTTAAAGTAATTGATAAGCCTTTAGCCACACTCATCAAGAAAAAGAGAGGGCCCAAATCAATAAAACTGGAAATGAAAAAAAGTAAGCTACAACTGACCCTACAGAAACACAATGGAAAAAGAGCCCACTGCAAACAATTATACATCAATAAAATGGACAATCTAGAAGAAATAAATCTCTAGAATGTGCAATCTTCCAAGATTGAATCTGGAGAAAAGAGAAAATATGAAGAGATCAATTACCAGTAATGAATCATAAATTTTAAAACTTCCAACAAACAAAAGTTCAGAACCAGACAGCTTCACACATGAATTTTACCAAATATTTAAGGAAAAGTTAGCATCCACACTTCTCAAATGACTTCAAAACATTGCATAGGAGGGAAATTTCTAAACTCATTCTAAAAAGCTAACGTCAATTGGACTCCAAAACAAGACCAAGATACAGCAGCAACAACAAAATTGTACAGACCAATAACACTGATGAACAGAAGTGCAAAAATCCTCAACAAAATATTAGCAAACAAAATTCAACACTACGTTAAATGAATTTATATAATATGATCAAGTGAGACTTATCCCAGGGATGTGAGGATGTCTCAATATCTGCAAATCAATGAGTGTGATGCACCGCATTAACAAATTACAGAATATAAATCATTAAAAACTCAATAGATGTAGAAAGTTTTTTGACAAAATTCAACATTCAGTTATGACAAAAGCATTTTTTCCAAAGAAGACATACAAATGGCCAATAAGCATGTGAAAAGATGCTCAACATCATCAGGAAAATGCAAATCAAAATCACAATGAGACCTTGCCTTGCATTTGTCAGGATGGATATTATAACAACGACAACAAATAGCAGCTGCTGGCAAAGTTTTGGAGGAAAGGGACCTTTCAGGCACTGTTGGTGGGAATGTAAATTGTTGCAGTCGTTATGAAAAACACTATGAATGTTCCTCAAAAAGCTACCAATAAAACTACATACCATCCAGCAATTCCATTTGTGAGTACTGATTCAAAAAAGCAAAAACACTCATTTGGAAAGATAGATGCACCCCGATGTTTGTAGCTACACTACTTCAAACATCCAGGATATGGAAGCAAGCTAAGTGTCCATCAACAGATTATGGACAAGATGTGGTACATACACAATGGAGTATTACTCAGCTATAAGAAGAATGAAACATTGCTATTTGGGACAACATGGGAGACCTAGAGAGCATCATGCTAAGTGAAATCAGTCAGATAGAGAAAGACAGATAGTGTATATATTTCATTTATATGTGGAATCCAAAAGGAAAACAAACAAACCTCATAGAAGAGAAACAGAAGGTAGATACAGAGGGTAAACAGATGGCTGTATAAGAGGAAGGGGTGGAAGAATGAGAGAATAAGGTGAAAGATTGGCTAAGAGGTACAAACTTCCAGTTACAAAATACATAAGTCAAGGGAATATGAAATGTACACTTTGGGGAAGACAGCCAATAATTACATAATATCTTTGTATGTTGGCATATGGTAACCAGACTTATCATGATGATAACTTTGAAATGTATGGAAGTACTGGATCACTATATTGTGCACGAGAAGCTCACATAGTATTGAAGGTCAATACCGTTCAAAAACAAACAAATATACTCATAGAAAAAGATCAGATTTGTGGTTACGAGATGCAGGATTGTGGGGAGATTGTATTAGATGAAGTAAGCACAAATGTAAAAAGTTCCAGTGAAAAGAAAAATGTGTACTAGAGGTATAATGCACAACATGATAAATATAATTAAAACTGCTGTACATTATATATGAAAGTTTTTAAAAGAACAAATCTTGCCTCCTTTGTCAAAGATAAGGTGTCCATAGGTGCGTGGATTTATCTCTGGGCTTTCTATTTTGTTCCATTGATCTATATTTCTGTCTTTGTGCCAGTACCATACTGTCTTGATGACTGTGGCTTTGTAGTAGAGCCTGAAGTCAGGCAGGTAGATTCCTCCAGTTCCATTCTTCTTTCTCAAGATTGCTTTGGCTATTCGAGGTTTTTTGTATTTCCATACAAATTGTGAAATTATTTGTTCTAGCTCTGTGAAAAATACCATTGGTAGCTTGATAGGGATTGCACTGAATCTATAGGTTGCTTTGGGTAGTATACTCATTTTCACTATATTGATTCTTCCGATCCATGAACATGGTATATTTCTCCATCTATTAGTGTCCTCTTTGATTTCTTTCACCAGTGTTTTATCGTTTTCTATATATAGGTCTTTAGTTTCTTTAGGTAGATATATTCCTAAGTATTTTATTCTTTTCATTGCAATGGTGAATGGAATTGTTTCCTTAATTTCTCTTTCTATTTTCTCATTATTAGTGTATAGGAATGCAAGGGATTTTCTGTGTGTTGATTTTATATCCTGCAACTTTACTATATTCATTGATTAGTTCTAGTAATTTTCTGGTGGAGTCTTTAGGGTTTTCTATGTAGAGGATCATGTCATCTGCAAACAGTGAGGGTTTTACTTCTTCTTTTCCAATTTGGATTCCTTTTATTTCTTTTTCTGCTCTGATTGCTGTGGCCAAAACTTCCTTATCTTTGACAAAGGAGGCAAGAATATACAATGGAGGAGAACATAGGCAAAACACTCTCCAACATACATCACAGCAGGATCCTCTATGACCCACCTCCCAGAATATTGGAAATAAAAGCAAAAATAAACAAATGGGATCTAATTAAAATTAAAAGCTTCTGCACAACAAAAGAAACTATAAGCAAGGTGAAAATACAGCCTTCAGAATGGGAGAAAATAATAGCAAATGAAGCAACTGACAAACAACTAATCTCAAAAATATACAAGCAACTCCTGCAGCTCAATTCCAGAAAAATAAACGACCCAATCAAAAAATGGGCCAAAGAACTAAATAGACATTTCTCCAAAGAAGATGTACAGATGGCTAACAAACACATGAAAAGATGCTCAACATCACTCATTATCAGAGAAATGCAAATCAAAACCACAGTGAGGTACCACTTCACACCAGTCACAATGGCTGCGATCCAAAAGTCTACAAGCAATAAATGCTGGAGAGGGTGTGGAGAAAAGGGAACCCTCTTACACTGTTGGTGGGAATGCAAACTAGTACAGCCACTATGGAGAACAGTGTGGAGATCCCTTAAAAAACTGGAAATAGAACTGCCTTATGATCCAGCAATCCCACTGCTGGGCATACACACTGAGGAAACCAGAATGGAAAGAGACACGTGTACCCCAATGTCCATCGCAGCACTGTTTATAATAGCCAGGACATGGAAGCAACCTAGATGTCCATCAATAGATGAATGGATAAGAAAGCTGGGGTACATATACACAATGGAGTACTACTCAGCCATTAAAAAGAATACATTTGAATCAGTTCTAATGAGGTGGATGAAACTGGAGCCTATTATACAGAGTGAAGTAAGCCATGCAGAGTACATCATGAGAAACGCTGGACTGGAAGAAGCACAAGCTGGAATCAAGATTGCCAGGAGAAATATCAATAACCTCAGATATGCAAATGACACCACCCTTATGGAAGAAAGTGAAGAGGAACTAAAAAGCCTCTTGATGAAAGTGAAAGTGGAGAGTGAAAAAGCTGGCTTAAAGCTCAACATTCAGTAAACGAAGATCATGGCATCTGGTCCCACCACTTCATGGGAAATAGATGGGGAAACAGTGGAAACAGTGTCAGACTTTATTTTTCTTGGCTCCAAAATCACTGCAGATGGTGACTGCAGCCATGAAATTAAAAGACGCTTACTCCTTGGAAGGAAAGTTATGACCAGCCTAGATAGCATATTCAAAAGCAGAGACATTACTCTGCCAACAAAGATCCGTCTAGTCAAGGCTATGGTTTTTCCAGTGGTCATGTATGGATGTGAGAGTTGGACTATGAAGAAGGCTGAACACCGAAGAACGATGCTTTTGAACTGTGGTGTTGGAGAAGACTCTTGAGTGTCCTTGAACTGCAAAGAGATCCAACCAGTGTATTCTGAAGGAGATCAGCCCTGGGATTTCTTTGGAAGGAATGATGCTAAAGCTGAAACTCCAGTACTTTGGCCACCTCATGTGAAGAGTTGACTCATTTGAAAAAATTTTGATGCTGGGAGGGATTCGGGGCAGGAGAAGAAGGGGACGACAGAGGATGAGGTGGCTGGATGGCATCCCTGACTCGATGGACGTGAGTCTGAGTGAACTCTGGGAGTTGGTGATGGACAAGGAGGCCTGGTGTGCTGCAATTCATGGGGTTGCAAAGAGTCGGACACGACTGAGCAACTGAACTGAACTGAAGTGAGTACTCCATTGTGTATATGTACCCCAGCTTTCTTATCCATTAATCTACTGATGGACATCTAGGTTGCTTCCATGTCCTGGCTATTATAAACAGTGCTGCGATGAACATTGGGGTACACGTGTCTCTTTCAATTCTGGTTTTCTCAGTGTGTATGCCCAGCAGTGGGATTGCTGGATCATAAGGCAGTTCTATTTCCAGTTTTTTAAGGAATCTCCACACTGTTCTCCATAGTGGCTGTACTAGTTTGCATTCCCACCAACAGTGTAAGAGGGTTCCCTTTTCTCCACACCCTCTCCAGCATTTATTGCTTGTAGACTTTTGGATCGCAGCCATTGTGACTGGTGTGAAATGGTACCTCATTGTGGTTTTGATTTGCATTTCTCTGATAATGAGTGATGTTGAGCATCTTTTCATGTGTTTGTTAGCCATCTGTACATCTTCTTTGGAGAAATGTCTATTTAGTTCTTTGGCCCATTTTTTGATTGGGTCGTTTATTTTTCTGGAATTGAGCTGCAGGAGTTGCTTGTATATTTTTGAGATTAGTTGTTTGTCAGTTGCTTCATTTGCTATTATTTTCTCCCATTCTGAAGGCTGTATTTTCACCTTGCTTATAGTTTCTTTTGTTGTGCAGAAGCTTTTACCAATGGTATTTTTCACAGAGCTAGAACAAAAAATTTCACAGTTTGTATGGAAATACAAAAAACCTCAATAAAACAAAGCAATCTTGAGAAAGAAGAATGCAACTGGAGGAATCAACCTTCCTGACTTCAGGCTGTACTACAAAGCCACAGTCATCAAGGCAGTATGGTACTGGCCCAAAGACAGAAATATAGATCAATGGAACAAAATAGAAAGCCCAGAGATAAACCCATGCACCTATGGACACCTTATCTTTGACAAAGGAGGCAGGAATATACAGTGGAGAAAAGACACTCTTTAACAAGTGGTGCTGGGAAAACTGGTCAAGCACTTGTAAAAGAATGAAACTAGAACACTTTCTAACACCATACACAAAAATAAACTCAAAATGGATTAAAGATCTAAACATAAGACCAGAAACTATAAAACTCTTAGAGGAGAACATAGGCAAAACACTCTCCAACATACATCACAGCAGGATCCTCTATGACCCACCTCCCAGAATATTGGAAATAAAAGCAAAAATAAACAAACCCAGGTCTCTTATGTCTCCTGCATTGTCAGGCAGATTCTTAACCACTGAGCCACCAAGAAGGCCCGTCATCCCAGCCACCACCGGATGCCTGTGCCCTGGGCAGAAGATCCATGCCGCCTCACCCTGCTGTCCTCTGGTTAGCCAGAGACCAGAGCTGGCACCAAGGGTCAGATCAGCCAGATGTGCACACAGAGCTGCATATGTTTCATGGATCAGATTTAGGAAATGTGCTTATATGTCTACATTCATTAAGTTTTTGAAAATAAGGAGTAGATGTTGGATTTTCTCAAATTTTTTCTCTAACTCTTTAGATGTTCACTTTTTTTTTTTTCTTTTTAGGTTACTCACATGGTGAATTACTTTGATTTAAACATGTTAAATATACCTAGCATTCCTAGGAATAATCCCACTCAGTTGGATTTGATTTTCTAATACATTTGCTAACATTCTTTGCATCTCTATTTCATGAGACATAATAATTTGTTTTTCCTCTTCAATTTTTGTACTAGGGTAATACTGGCCTTGTGGACTACATTTGAAAGTATTCGTTTTTTTAAGTTTTAGAAAAGTTTTGCTTAAATTTTGTTATTTCTTCTTGAAATATTTTGTATAATTCACCAGTGAAGTGAAGTTTCTGTGAAGTTTAATTTATGGGAAAATTTTAACTGCAAAATCAGTTATATAAAGTCTTTCCTAAGAGTTCAATTTCTTCTTGAATGAGCCTTAGAAGTTTGTATCTTTAAGGCATTTGTTCAACTAAGTTGCTGAGTTTCTTAAACGTTTTTTTTTAAATATTAATTTATAATACTTTTAATATCTGGAAAATCTATAGTAATGTCAACTCTTTCATTCTCATGTTGCTAAGTCCTTTCTTGTTTTTTTTTTTTTTTTTTTTACTTCTTATGTCTGAGTAGGCTTTTTTTTTAATCTATTTTATTTAACTTTAGAAAGAATCAACTTTTTACACTATTTACCTTTATTGTTCATCTGTTGACTGTTTGATTTCTTCTCTGACCTTTATTATTTCCCAACTGCTATTCACCTGATGCCTAAATTTGCTGAATTTTTCTACTTTCTTTTGTTGGTAACTGAGAAAATTGATAATCCTTGAGCGCAGGATTCAATGTTATAATTTTTTTCTTATCACTGGTTTAGCAGTGTCCCACACTTCGATATATTGTATTTTTATTTTAATTCAGCTCAAAATTTTGTCTAATTTTTCTTTTTGATTTTTTTTTTTTTGCCTGATGTTTTATTTAGAAATGTTTTATTAGTTTCCAAATACTGGGGCTTGTCCAGATTGTTTCTTGTTGAATTCTAACTTAGTTTCATAGAACATAATAAGCATTTCACTACAATTGTGGATTCTGTCTCCAGCCTGCCTTTGAACTTGAAATGCAACATCATTTTCTCAGGATTTACAACCTGAAGATCTGCTCCACAGATCCTGGATTTGTAGCACTTATACCCACTGAGCCAGTTCCTTATAGTCTCGGTCTCAAACTCTCACTGTCTACACACACACACATGTGCACACATCTGCATGCATGCACACCACTTATTGGTTCTGTTCCTTATTAGAACCCTGACTAATACAGATTTTGATTTTATGGCCTGGAATATGTGCTATCTTGGAAAATTTTCCATGTGATTTTTAACAGAATACTTAATATTGTGTTTTTGAGAACATTGGTGCATGAGTGTCAACTGGGTCAGGATGATTAACAGTTTTGTTCAAGTGTTTTACATTCTTATCTTTTCTCTTATTAATTATTTATAAAGTGTTGTTGAGATATGCAACTATAGTTGTAGATTTATCTGTGTCTTATTACCCTTTTAATCATATTTTATTTCAAGTATTTTGAACTCTGAAGTTAAGTGAGCACATATTTAGGTGTAGGTTTCCTTTTTCATAAACAATCCACATTATTCCTTGTAATATTCTTTTCTCTGAAAATGACTTTCTCTTATATTAATGTAGGAATTTGGCACTTATTTTGATTAATGTTCAATGGTACTTATTTTTCAATATTTCTAATTTTAACTTACTTGTGTCCTTATATCTGATGCTTTTTCTGCAAGCAGTATGTATCTGAATCTTACATTTCATCCTATTTGCAAGTGTGTTATTATTAATCTGGTGTTTAGACCATTTATATTCAATACGATTATCAATTTGTGCTTATTTTTTAATTTGTCCCATCTGTTCCCACTATGCCTTTCTACTTTTTCTTTCTTTCTTTTATGATTGTATTTTCATCTCCCTTATTTTGACTTACTGGCTGTTACATTGTTACTTTTGTTTCAGCTGTTGCTTTAGGGTTTATGGTATGTATGTCTAACTTACCACACTCTACTTTCAAGCAATATTATGCTACCTTATGTGTTGTATATGATTACTGCAATCAAATATCCTTGCTTCTCCTTTCCAAGTGAAAGTCACTCAGTCATGTCCGACTCTTTGCCATCCCATGGACTATACAGTCAATAGTGGAATTCTCCAGGCCAGAATACTGGAGTGGGCACCCATTCCCTTCTCCAGGGTATCTTCCCAATCCAGGGATTGAACCCACGTCTCCCTCATTGCAAAGGAATTCTTTACCAGCTAAGTCACCAGGGAAGCCAGTGAAGTATATACCGGGGAAGTATATGAATACTGCAATGAAATATTCTTGCTTCTCTTTCCCAAGAATATTTGATTACCGTATTCATATATTCTTGCTTCTCTTTCCCAAGGGCTTCCCTGATAGCTTAGTGGGTAAAGAATCTACCTGCAATTCAGGAGACCCTGGTTTGATTCCTGGGTCAGGAAGTTCCCCCGAAGAAGGGATAGGCTACCCACTCCAGTATTCTTGGGTTTCCCTTGTGGCTCAGCTGGTAAAGAATTCCCCTGCCATATGGGAGACCTGGGTTCAATCCCTGGGTTGGGAAGATCCCTGGAGATAGGAAAGGCTACCCACTCCAGTATTCTGGCTTAGAGAATTCCATGGTCTGTATAGTCCCTGGGGTCACAAAGAGTCAGACGCGACTGAGTGACTTTCACTTTCATTTTCTTCTTCCCAAAACTCTACTTTTTTTCATTGGATTTAGTTCCATATATGTTACAAACCTCAAAATACATTCATGTTTTATTCTTTTGCAGAAATAATTGGTTATATTTTAAGGAAATTGTAAAAATCATAAATATTTTTCTATCTGTCCATACAATTACTATTCCTACTGTTATTTATTCTGTTGTTTAAATCCAGCTTTCTATGTGATATATTTTTTTGTTCTTTCTTTAGGATTTCTTGAAACAGTTATTTTAGCACAGGTGGCTGGTAATGAAATCTAAGCTTTTGTAGGTCTGAAAAACTCTTTGATTTGCATTCCTTTTCTAAAGATATGTGACTGGGTATAGAATTCTAGCATGAGTATATTTTCATTTTAGTGCTTTAAAGTTGTTGCTCCGCTGTCTTTGACTTGAATGATTTGTGGAAAGAAGTCTACTTTTTTTTTGTCATTCTTGTACCTCTGAGGATAATGTGACCTATTTTCTCTGAAAGCTTTAAAATTTTGTCTTTATCAATGTTTTTAGCCCTTTGATTATCATGTGACTTGGTGTCATTTTTAAATACTTCCTCTCCCTGTAAATTACAGTTTTTACATCAACAAATCTGGAAATTTTTCATCCATTATTTCTTCTAATATCTGAAACCTACCTTTAGGAACTCTAGTTACAAATTCAGTTGTCCTCCTAAACTGTCCCAGTGTTTGATATTGCTCTGTTTGTTTGATGCGATTGTTTTTCATTCTGTATTTCACTCTGAGTAGTTTCTGTTGCCATGTTTTCCAGTTCTTCTGGGATGCTGGGCCCTTCCCCCATATTGGTACTGCTCTGCTGCTGGGGGCCTGGGGCCCCAAGGAAAAAGGAAATTTTCACTTTGCTTCCTCCTGGCAGGGCTCGTGATCCATCTTCCTTCCCAACGTGAAGCCAGACTGGCCTGTAGCAGTGGACCTCCCGTTTGACCCAGGATAGGAATGACGCTCCCTGGATCACCTACTTTTGTGTGTTTAAGTCAGGAAATGCTCAGTTTTGCTCACTTTCTTGGTTTGGACATAAGAGGCTCCACTATCACTTTGTTTTTTCAATTATAGGGTCCCAACACAGTTGATGTTCACATCTTTCAAGTTCTTGGTTCTCTTGCATTGTTTCCAGTACTTTTATTTGTGAGGAAATATAGGCAGAAACAGTTCTATTCCATCTTGTCCAGTTTTGAGATCCTCTGCTCATCTTCTCATTTGTAAAATGGGCATAAAAACAAAACATACCTTATGGGGTCATAGAAATAATGCTGGTGCTTCTTCAGTGTGCAGTCACTGTTCAGTACTGCCTTTTCATCCCCTCTCATCTCATTTCCTTGTTCTATCCTGCCCCTGTCATTTTCCCAATCCCCATCCCCCCCCCAAACCATAACTGCTACACACCTAGCAACCATAATTTGGCACCACGTTGCAAGTATTCTGTAACTATCCACCTATTTGGAATTTTATTAAATTTAGTATTCAGTTAGGGCTGAAAGGATAAGTATAGAGGGAGACATAAAGAGAGAATTTACCCTTTTCTACATTGTTATATTTTATAAAGCATCTATACCACCTAACCTGTTGTTTTGTTGTCTGTTCAGCATTCTTCCTGTTATCCTGAAAGATTCACACAACTTGAGCACATGAGCACACTAAGAATTAAACTGGAATCTAGTCAATTAAGACCTGTGGAGGTTTTTACTTTCAAGTATTTTTTGTCTTTGTTTCTTCCTTTCTTTCTTCTATCTTTCATCTAGACATTCTTTGGAGCTTTGAACAGAAATTCAAATTATATAGGTACAGATATAAAGAGTAATAATTTTCTACTTAGAAAATTGTTTTCAGTGAAGAAATTCTGCTCAATATTATTTTGAGACTCAAAGAAATAAAAAGTTGATAGGTTATATATGGACAATTAATTATTTTGCAATTAAGCCCCAAGAAAGGGATAAAAAAGATAACATAATTGAGTGGTAAAGAAAGAATTATGTCAGACATTAAAGATGCCTTGATACCCTGTCACTTGATATTGGTTTTCTGTCTCAGGTGCTGTGAAGTGTGTAATACATTCTGATGGGCAGATGGATGAGAGAGTTTGATATATTGACACAGCACTAATAACCCAGCAGGCACCAAGATGAATGGTACATTATGTTTGGTGAATGCAGACACATCCTTCATGTACCTACTTATCTGAATTCAAAAAAAGGAAGAATAAAATGTAGGTCCTTGAGAACTTCTTTTTAAGTAAGTTAAAGCTAATGTTTTTATAAATAATTACTGATGAAATAGAATAGTTGAACTCTAGTGGCAAAGATCTACACTGATTCCTATAATTAATGGACATATTCTTATCTCTGAGACAGGGGAGAGGTAAAATATTATAAGAGGTTTTAGGTATGTATTAAATATCAGAATTTATCTCAGGACTCATAACATTTTGTAGTTCATTTATTTCTAACAATAACACCACAAAAGATAGGTGGCATTACTTTGGCTTAACTAAAAAAGAAATATAGACTCAGAATTTAGACAGTGAATTTCTCAAGGTAGTAGTTATTAAAATAAGATATTTCACTTACAACTAGTGAAGCTCTGAGTCAAAACTTGTGGCACTTGAGGAATATCTGATATTCCTCTAGTCTGCTAGTCTGAGGCAAGAAGTACACAAAATCAGGACTCCCCTGGTGGTCCAGTGGTTAAGACCATACTGCCACAGCAGGGGCATCAGTTTGATCCCTGGTCAAGGAACTCAGTTCCCACAAGGTACACGGCACAACCAAAAGAAAAAACGAAGTACACTAAATAATCTAGGCTATTTTATAGTGCAGTAAAACAAGAAATCTAACAACATGACATTGGTGCCAATGAGAAGAAGCTTCTTTGGGCACACATGAAACAATATGAACATTAAAATAATAATAATAATGAATGCAATTTATGAAAACACTGTGAGAATAAAGTTCTGTTAATGATAAAAATTGACTGATTTCACTCTCTCATCTGAAATGATGATATTTATAAGAATTATGCAGATAGAGTCAGGCATTAAACATCACGCAAAACAAGTGATTTATGATAGATAAAGAAACAGAATGACAGGCTTGTTTACTATCTGGAGAATTCCCAGGCTACCCCAAGCTAGGGGAGACCAGGATTGCAGCGGAGACTTCAGATTTAGAAAGCAGAAGTAGGGTCTGGTAAGATTAGGGTGAGTGGAGTTCCCAGAGAATTGGAAAGAATAAAGTTGCAAATAGAGTCTTCAGAAACCTGAAGAGATTTTTCAAATCTCTAGCTGAGCACTAATCAGTGCTTGCACATGGAGAGGTTACCTGAGGTCTGGGGATGAAGCACCTAAAGTTCCAAGGAGGAAATCTGCAGAGCTCACACACAGCTAGATTTCGTTTGCATTCACAATAGGGAGAATGTGTGAAAAACTACCCAAGGCCAGGAAAAAACCCAATGGAATGGATTACTGAGAAAAATGACCAATGAAAACACAAGGAGGCTTAGTTCATGTTTTCATCAGCAGCCTCAGGTTGGCTATTCAGGTTACTATTCCAATGGTGGATTAGTCCTAAACTAAATGCTGCTCTGGTTTTTCCTAATGTATTCTAAAAGCCAGCATCAAAACAATTAAACCTCAAGTAATTGACAGAGTCCTAAAATATAGGACTCTGTCAATTTAATATAGTTTAATAATATTTATAGAATTAAAAAATTTTCTATCCAATAAGGTAATATTCACAGAATCTGCCAAAAAAGAAATAATTATTAGGCCTATAAAAATACAGAAAACTGTAAACTATGATGAAAAGAAAAAGCAGTACATTGAAACTAACTCACAAATGACTTGATGTTAGAATGTACAGACAACAAAGCAATTATTAAAGATAGGAAACTTCAAGATCAGTGAACCTGAAACAATACAAACTATCTCAACATGCAGAGTATTAAGAAAAAATTGAAAAATATCAACAAAGCATCATAGAATAGTAAGATGATTTAAGAAGCCAATGTATTTGTAATTTGAGTGCTCAGTGGAGAAAGGGTACAAATATTTGAAAAAGAATAACAATTGGAAATTTCCCAAATATGTTTTTCTTGAATATAATAATATCTACAAAGAAATAGCAGGCAATGGCAACCCACTCCAGTACTCCTGCCTGGCAAATCCCATGGACGGAGGAGCCTGGTAGGCTGCAGTCCATGGGGTCGCTAGGAGTCAGACACGACTGAATGACTTCCCTTTCACTTTTCACTTCCATGCATTGGAGAAGGAAATGGCAACCCACTCCAATGTTCTTGCCTGGGGAATCCCAGGGACAGCGGAGCCTGGTGGGCTTCCATTTATGGGGTCGTACAGAGTCAGACACAACTGAAGTGACTTAGCAGTAGCAGTAGCAACAGTTATAAAAAAGAACCAAATGGAAATTTTAAAGTGAAAATTACAATAACAGAAATTTTTTAAATCTTATGGGCTTAATATTAGCATGGAGATCACAATATTTCAGAATCAGCAAATTTGAATACACTTCAAGAGGATTTACCCAATCTGAACAGTGGAGGTAAAATAAATAAATAAAGTCTCAGGGGACTTGTGGGACAACACCTGAAGCATGCATCATCAGAATGGCAGTATCAAAAGGAAAAGAGATGAAGAGTGAAGCTGGAAGAGACAGTGTCAGATCCCACAGGTCAAGGGCTCAGTCCCCCAAGACTGCTCACTCCCCATCCATGCTTCAGATACAAGCTGCATGTACAAGTTCTCCTCTGTACCTCTGACCAACCACCTATAGATGGGAGATTTCCAAGACTCTCCCTTGGGTTTGGTTAATTTGCTAGAGCAACTAACAGAATTCAGAGAACCATTTTACTTACCAGATTTCCAGGATTTTTAAATAAAGGAGTATAACTCAAGAACAGCCAGATGGAAGGGAGGCATAGGGCGAGGTGTGGGAACAGGCTGAGAGTTCAGTTAGGTAAAATAGAGACAGCACCTTGTATCAATGCTCAGGTAGCCTCCAAGCAAGGTAGAGCAGCCTTAAGCTATAATGTGTTAATAAATTCTGCTCTGGAACTAGGGCACTGTTGGGAATGTGGGCTGACACCTTCAAGCATGCTGCCAAGCCCAGGAAGGTTGGTCATGACCAACGTGAAAAATGCCACACAGCTTTCCTATCATTTTGTGTTGCCTTTTCCTAAATTCAGCATTTGCTTGCTTGTTATTAACTTTCGACAGTTTTCTAGATTCCTCACAAAAATGGCTCTGATAGTTTCTGCTTGTTTTTCAACATTTTCATTCATTTTCCTGATGCTACTTTGTCAGTGATTTTTAAGTAGTTTATTTTCTTGTGACTTGCAAGGAAAGCAGGGTTGGAGAAGGTAACTCAGGACCAAATATCATAGTGAATTATACTGAAATCATATGAGTGAAACATGATAAATACACTTCTTCGGCGAAGTCTGCTTACAGATTCCATTTAATATGATTGTTGCGATAGGAAGACCATCAGGTTTAGCAGGAACAGACCATTTTATGATCTCTCCTGTTATCTTAGTGACCTTTCATGACTCATTAAATTCTTTGAACCTGTTTCCCTTCTCTAGGATGTTAATAGGCTTCCCTTGTGGCTCAGACTGTGAAGAATCTGCCGGCAATGTAGGAGATGCGAGTTCAATCCCTGGGTCATGAAGATCTCCTGGAGAAGGGAATGGCTACCTGTTTCAATTTTATTGCCTGGAGAATCCCATGGACAGAGGAGCCTGGCAGGCTATAGTCCATGGGGTTTCAAACAGTTGGACATGACTAAGTGACTAACATGGACAAATGATATTAATATCTAACACTTTTCTAAAGATACACTGAAATTAAAAAGAAAAACTGAGATAACTAACATATGAAGTTCTACTAAAACAATTTGTAAGAATAATAATGCATTCTCCTACCTAAGTATCATCACAATTTCTATCAAAGGACATAATTTCTTCCATCGTATTTTTCAACTTGAAATTTTTATATGAAACCAGGTGAAAAATCAAAGTGACTTTGGTGGGATCACATGGTGTTTCACAAGAGGAGGATCTGTTCCACTTACTAAAATGTCTATAGATGGAAGAAAGAAATACATAGAAAAACCTCAATGGATCTGTCCTGGAATATATGAGTACAGTCGTTTTTCACTTTCACTTCATTCTACATGGGTGCACATAACTAAAAGTAGAAAAAAATAACTCAGAAATGTCAGCACCAATAAATTATTTAGCTTTGGTTCAGGAAAGTTCACTTTATTTCATTTAAAAGTTATCAGAGACTTTACCTCCCAAAAAGGCTTTGTACTTGATAGCTTGAAATTTTTGAGTTCACATAAGGAAAATCCTTCAAACTAGGCTTCAAGTACATGTGAACTTAGAACTTACAGATGTACAAGCTGGATTTAGAAAAGGCAGAGGAACCAGAATTCAAATTGTCAACAACCACAGGATCATATGAAAGCAAGGGAATTCCAGAAAACATCTGCTTCATTGACTACGATAAAGCCTTTGACTGTGTGGATCTCAATAACCGTGGAAAATTCTTAAAGAGATGCAAATACCAAGCCATCTTACCTGTCTCCTAGGAAACCTGTGTGCAGGTCAAGAAACAACAGTTAAAACCAAACATGGAACAATGCACTGGTTCAAAATTGAGAAAGGTCAAAGCTGTATATTGTCGCCCTGCTTATTTTAACTTCTGTGCAGAGTACATCATGCCAAATGCTGGGCTGGATGAATCACAAGCTAGAATTAAGTTTACCAGGAGGATATCAACAACCTCATATACGCACATAATACCACTCTAATGGCAGAAAGCAAAGAGGAACTAAAGAGCCTTTTGATGAGGGTGACAGACGAGAGTGAAAAAGTTGGCTTAAAACTCAACATTCAAAAAAACTAAGGTAATGGCATCTGGTTCCATAACCTCATGGCAAACAGATGGGGGAAAAAGTGGAAACAGTGACAGATTTTAATTTCCTGGGCTCCAAAATCAATGTGGATAATGACTGCAGCTACAAAATTAAAAGATGCTTGCTCCTTGCAAAAAAAGCTATGACAAACCTAACAGTGTATTAAAAAGCAGAGACATCATTTTGCTAACAAAGGTCCATGCAGTCAAAGCTATTCATGTAAGGATGTGAGAGTTGGACCATAAAGAAGGTGGAGCACTAAAGAACTGATGCTTTTCAACTGTGGTGCTGGAGAAGACTCTTGAGAGTCCCTTGGACAGCAAGGAAATCAAGCCAGTTAATCCAAAAGGATATCAACCCTGAATAGTCATTGGAAGGACTGATGCTGAAGCTGAAACTCCAATACTTTGGTCACCTGATGAAAAGAGCCGACTCATTGGAAAAGACCCTGATGCTGGGAAAGGTTGAGGGCAAAAGGAGAAGGCAGTGACAAATAATGATATAGTTGGATGGCATCACCGACTCAGTGGGCGTGAGTTTGAGCAAACTCTGGGTGATAGTGAAGGACAGGGAAGCCTGGCATGCTGCAGTCCATGAGTCACAGAGCAACAGCTGAACAACAACAAGGCAAACTGTCCTCTTGGTTATGTGAGGAGATCAAAGAGGAGAGAACTTCCTTGTAACATTTGCAAGGCAAAAACATCCTAGGGACAGTTTCAATACTCTAAAAATAAGGTATCTGGTTTCTCAATAAGTTCAGCATATGAGGGCTTACAGCAGAGCTCCTGTCCATTTACCGATCTATGATTTGACAACAGGACCCTCAGACTTGAGGGAAGCAGGCAAATATTGGTCTGTTTGGGTTCAAATTCATGAGGTGATCATTTCTAGTAGTGAAAGGCACCAGTGGAAAACCCATGTTGCACTTTAGCATTGAAAGATAATTTAAAAAATCCTGCTTCGGACATATTTTCAAACTTTTTAGTGTAGAAAATTTCCATCATATAAAAATGTAGAGAATACTGAAATACACCATAAAGATGTAAAATTCTTTACACTTGATTAATCTTGTTTCAGCTTACCTCTCCTGTTGCTCAGTTTCTAGACACACACACACACACACACACACACACACACACACACACACACAGATTATTTTAAAGTAAATCCCAGAGAGTTTATCAGGTCATCCGATGATGACCTAAGAATGCTTCTCCTAAAGATAAAGAGATCTATTTTAAATATAAGTTAATTACTATCACAACTAAAAAAGTAACAATTCTATATTATCTTTAAATATTCAACTAGTATTTAAATTTATTGTTTCACTTTTTAAAGTGGTTGATCTCTTGAATCGAAATCAAGTAAGGCTGCTGTGCCTTGTTATTTTAATATGTAAGCATCTTATTTCTTCTTTATTTGCCTTTGTAATTTATTTAGTTAAGATCTCAATAGGTTTTCTTATAGAATTCCCTGCCATTTGAATTTTATGTCATGCCCCTGTGTCATTAATAAGTTCAGATGTCACCTGTATTTCTTGTAAATTTGTAGTTAAGTTTACAGTCTTGGATCAATTCAGGTTGGTTCTCACAATAATGAGTTTTCAGATTACACTGAGTTACAAACAGGTTAAAATATCTAATGCAGACATGAGTATATGATGGATGATGGTTTAGGTCACAGAGTCAAGAGCTAAATATCAATTCAACATCTGGAAAAAATGTGATACCTAAAGAGGATGCCATTCTCAGTTTACAAACTTTAAAAATAAAGAATAAGTCAGAATAAATTCTACCTTCAAACTACCTATCCCCAGGCTGGCTGAAGAGCTAACTTTACCATTTTCCATCAGGTGGGCAGAGTGGAGAACTCAGTGTCAAATATTAAGTTTCTTAGAAAGAGCAAAGCGATGTCATATTTCTTTTTCAAAAATTTTTTCTTGAGTTAATGTCAGGAGTTCAAAATAGTGATTCACATGTTTTAGAAGTTACGCTCCATTTTCAGCTGTAAAATATTGACTATATTCCCTGTACTGTGCAATATATCCTTGCACATCTGCTTCTGTAGCTCATAAGCAATGTTTCACTACAAGCTCACAAAAATCCTTGGTGTATATATGAATATACTTAGGACACTGATGCTTGGAAATGACACTGTTGGACTTTGGAAATTCTGAATCTAAGTATGTAGTGATCTTATCTAATTTCCTTTTCAAAAGTTGCTTTGGTTTGCACTTCCAAGAGCATCCCCACTTTTGTAAATGGCATTAATTGCCAAAGTTTTAATCAGAATAGAAATTACTGTCAGTTTTGTTCACTTATTTCATCTTATTTTATTATTGTAGTAATCCTCTGAGTTATGCAGGTTATGATGAAATCAATTTGGAACTCCACACAGTTTCAATTGAACTTGAATCCGTCCAACTCCAGAAGTCCCTTTGGTAACACACTAAGGTACTTTCCTAGCGGGAATTTTGTAGAGATGGCTTTTAGATGGCAGCGGAAAAATAGAATAGGCCTTTAGCAACTGTTTGAGAAGTAAAAATGTTCAGGCATTCCAGTTTATAGAACTCTACAGTATGGGGGACTGAAATGTTAGTAATGTTCTAAATGGCCTTTATCTGACCTTCCCATTGGGAGATTTACTTCAAGAATTAGAATTACACATAACAAAACTTAAAGAGATTTGCATCTAAAATATTTGGTAGCCAAAGAAGATGTATGTGTGAGTGTGTCTCTTTCTGTGTGTGTGTGTGTGTGTGTGTGTGGGTTGGTGGGTGGGTGGGTAAGAGAGTTTCTACAATATTTAAAGCTTTATTGCCTCAAAGCAGTATTTTTTCTTCAGTTACTTTTTGAAATGGATGTTGTTTGAGGAATTGTATACTATTTTTCTTTTTTGTCCCTAAAAACAAATAAATCACTCTTTCCAGGCAAGTTCAGCTTTTCATTTGTGACAAATTTAAAAACTTGACTGGCTGAAAAATGGGAGGGTTTATTTTTCATCCCCTTTTGTGAATGAGGCATTAAGTCTAAAATTGCCTTCAGTGACAAATTCCTTTCATCACTAATCCGTCATAGAAATAACTTAGTGAACTGAGAGTGACAGAGGCTTCAGAGACAGAGGTGATCTTAGCTTTGTAAATAAAACCCATCTTGAAAAATAGAAGTAAAGTAACAGATACATGCTTACCTTAAAAGTTTTTTTTTTTTAATTTAAATTAGGCTTAAATGGCTTAAAACATAGAACGAAATAAAACAAAATCAAATATTCTAATTATTTTGTCACCCAAAGCGAAATTTTTAGTCTCTCTCTCTTGCTTGTTTTAGGAATATAAAGAAAAAGGTAGCCATGGCTCTTGATTTTCTTCAGAATTGTCTGCGTTATTTACGGAAGAAAGTTTTAAAAAATATTTTATATTAATACTGTCAGGGGAGAGTTTGTAAATTCCTTGGTTCTGTCTCACCACAGCAAAAATTTGAAGCAATGGATGGATGAGTGTCACAGCTTAGTTTTATTTGGTAAGCAAAGGAAACTATATCCTTGAGGCATGAGGGCAGGCTGACCCAAAAGACACGAAGAGAAGAAAGGCCCGTGAGCTCAATTTTGGCTCCTCTTTTTATGTTTTTTCTCCTCCCCATGAGCCTGCCCTATGTAAACTGGGCTAAACCAGGAAGGCTCCTTGTTTTACCTGAGATTCTCACTCCGGTCCTCAGGCTTTCCTTTGTTATATTTTCACAGGTTTTTCCCTTCTTTGTCTTTCAGCCACCACCATTCTGGACTCCTTCCTATTCTAACTACCTAACAATGCTAATATTAAATCTTAATATCATGGTCATTTCTGCTGAATTCTGATCAACAAACTTTTTAATCTACTTTTATATACTTTGACTTGATGAAAGATGTGTGGTGATCACCTATATATCAGGCACTGTACAGAGCTATTAGAGATGCTGAGATGATGCAGGTAAGCATACTGGTCCAAAGGACTACTTGTCTAACTATATTTTTGACAAATGAGTTGAAATACACTGGAAGTGGATTTAAATTGCTTTGGATGGCCATCAGAGAAATTTTGATCTAACCTAAAAAGATGAAGAAGAATAAGGGTAGATAGGCGAAAATCATAACAGACCGAAGGAAAACATATACAACTTAAAAAGACTTTTAACAGCACAGCAGAAATTGCTCTGTGCGATGGTGTGGCAGCCGCAGAAGCAATTGCTACTGGGCATTTGGGCTCACTTTGAGGGTCTGATGAAAGCCATCTAAAGAGTTAAATGTGAACTTAAACTCAATCTTCTAAAATGAGACAAATATAGGGATTACAGTAAAAGCAAGAGTTTTCTGAATTTTGTTATCAATATGTTGGTTTAAACTGGATTAATTTTGATGAGGAAAATTTTCAAATATTTGACTTACGATCTTTAAAACAAAGTGAATATAAGCAACACTTCATTTAATATTTAAAGTTCATGATTAGTAAATGGGCACTTGTTTTTTGAGAGTTTTATTTAGATATAATTAAAATAATTAAAAAAAAATTTTTAATATAAATTTTTTATATTTAAAATAACTAAAATTCACCCATTTAACAATTACAATTTCTTGACTCAGTGTATCCAGAGTTGTGCAGTTATTATCACAATTTAATTTAGAACAGCTTTGTCTTTCCAAAGGCTTCCACTCAGACAATTAAGAGTCCGCCTGCAATGTAGGAGGTGCAGGTTCAACCCCTGGGTCAGAAAGATTTCCTGGAGAAGGAAATGGCAACCTACTCCTGTATTCTTGCCTGGAGAACCCCATAGATGGAGGAGTCTGGTGGGCTACAGTCCATGGGGTCCAAAGAGCCAGACATGATTTAGCAACTAAACAGCAGAAGTTCCTTCTATGTATTTCTTCAGTTGCTGTGCATTTTGTTGAGGATAGTTGTATCTACATTCATAAGGAATATTCATCTGAAAGTTTCTTTTCTTGTGATGTTTTTCTCTCATTTTGGTATCAAGATAATACTGGTCTCATAAAATGGGATGGGAAATACGTCTTCCTAAGTTTCTTGAAATATTTCATGAAAGATTCTTAGTCTAGCTTAAATGTTTGGTAGAATTCACCAATGACTTTTTCTGGCTTGACATTTCTATGTGGGGAGTTTTTAAATGACTACTTAAGTCACGTTAAACATCATGTCTCAGTCAGTCAGTCAGCTCAGTCACTCAGTCATGTCTGACTCTTTGCAACCCCATGGACTGCAGCATGCCAGGCTTCCCTGTCCATCACCAACTCCTGAAGTTTGCTCAAACTCATGTCCATTGAGTCAGTGATGCCATACAACCATTTCACCCTCTGTTGTCCCCTTCTCCTCCTGCCTTCAATCTTTCCCAGCACTAGGGTCTTTCCAAATGACTCAGTTCTTTGCATCAGGTGGCCAAATATTGGAATTTCAGTTTCAGCATCAGTCCCTCCAGTGGATATTCAGGACTGATTTCCTTTAGGATGGACTGGTTGGATCTCCTTGTAGTCCAAGGGACTCTCAAAAATCTTCTCCAACACCACAGTTCAAAAGCATCAATTCTTCAGTTCTCAGCCTTCTTTATGTCTACTCAGATTTTATATTTCTACTTGAATCAATTTTGTTAGTTTGTGTTTTTCCAGGAAACTTTTCCTCCGATGCTTATGGTTTTCTCTTATAATCCTTTGCCTGTCTTCAAGGTCATTAACGATATCTTCCCTCTTTTTGTGTGTGATTTTAGTTATTAGACTCCTATCTTCCTTAATTAGCTTATATAAAGGCTTGTAAATTTTATTAATCTTTTCAAGGAAACAGCTTTTGGTTTCTTTGGTTTTTATTAATGTTTTCTATTTTCTAGCTTAATTAATTCTGTTCTAATTTTTTCATTTATTCCTTATGTTGTTTTGGGTTTAGTTTGCTGTCCTTTATTCCAGTTAGCTGAAATGAAATATTTTGTTATTGATTACTTCTTTTCTGAAAGAAGTATTTACAGCAATAAATTTCCCTCTAAGCACAGCTTTAACTACATCTAAGTCTGGTATGATGTGCTTCTTTTTTTACTCATCTTAAGGCGTTAAAAGATGCTTACTCCTTGGAAGAAAAGTTATGACCAACCTAGATAGCATATTGAACAGCAGAGACATTACTTTGCCAACAAAGGTCCGTCTAGTCAAGGCTATGGTTTTTCCAGTGGTCATGTATGGATGTAAGAGTTGGACTGTGAAGAAATCTGAGCACTGAAGAATGGATGCTTTTGAACTGTGGTGTTGGAGAAGACTCTTGAGAGTCCCTTGGACTGCAAGGAGATCCAACCAATCCATTCTGAAGGAGATCAGCCCTGGGATTTCTTTGGAAGGAATGATGCTAAAGCTGAAACTCCAGTACTTTGGCCACCTCATGTGAAGAGTTGACTCATTGGAAAAGACTCTGATGCTGGGAGGGATTGGGGGCAGGAGGAGAAGGGGATGACAGAGGATGAGATGGCTGGATGGCATCACTGACTCGATGGACATGAGTCTGAGTGAACTCTGGGAGTTGGTGATGGACAGGGAGGCCTGGTGTGCTGCGATTCTTGGGGTCGCAAAGACTCGGACACGACTGAGCGGCTGAACTGAACTGAACTGAAGGCATTTTTTAATTTACCTTATATTTTCTTCTATAGTTTTTTAATTTTGCATAACTTGGGGTTTTCTTTTGTAATTCTGGTTACATTGCATTGTTTTGAATAAAGCTCATTTTATAATTTCAATTATCTTAAATTGATTGATATTTGCTTTATGGCCTAGTATCTGATATTTAAAGTCTCTTAAAATGTTAGTTTCTTCTTTCTGAAGTTTAGTTTAATATATTATGATAGGTACATATATGTTTATAAATTTTATATTCTTGATGTTATGGTCCTTTGATAAGCAATAAGTTGTTCAATAGTTTAAAATGCTGGTTATTTTATTTTTTAATTAATTAAGTATTTATTAAATGCTTAATATGTGCCAGTCACTGTTCAAAATTTGGAGAAAAATAATGAACAAACAGAAAAATTTCTGTTGTTATGGAGCTTGCATTCTATTTGGGAAAGCAGACCCTAAGTGTTATGAATAAGGAAATAATATATTGTTATAGGAAAGCTTTCTATAAAAAAAAAAGTAAGCAAAAAGATCAAACCAGTCAATACTAAAGAAATCAATCCTGAATATTCATTGAAAGGACTGATGCTGAAGCTGAAGCTACAATACTTTGGCTACTTGATGCAAAGAACTGACTCATTGGAAAAGACCCAATGCTGGGAGAATTTGAGGGCAAAAGAAGGGGGCAACAGAGGATGAGATGGTTGGATGATATCACTGACTCAATAGACACAGGTTTGAGCACTCAGGTAGATAGTGATGGACAGAGAAGCCTGGCATGCTGCAGTTCATGGGGTCACAAAGAGTTGGATACTGCTTAGTGACTGAACAGCAGCATAGAAAAACAACTGAGCAAGGTAAGGTGATGTTTACTGCAGGTTGGAGAGAACTAAAATTTATAGTATGTAACCAGAAGGGATGACAGAGGATGACATGGTTGAATGGCATCACTGACTTGATGGACATGAGTTTAAGTAAGCTCCAGGAGTTGGTGATGGACAGGGAAGCCTGGCATGCTGCAGTCCTTGGGGTCACAAAGATTTGTACACGAGTGTTTGAACTGAACCAGAGCAAGCCTCTCTGAGGATATAACAACAGAATAAAGATTTATTGTTAGGATGGGGATTCTGGATTTATTGTTGGAAATATTAGTTCTTACTAAAAAAGAAATGCAGGTAAAAGAAAAATCAATAGAAATAACTTATTGAGTGATGAAACTAAGACACTGTTTTAGGCACAGTATAATCATATTATTGAATTTTCACAGCTATGATGAGTGGTACTTACTTTTATCCTCATTTTCTTTTACTGAATAAATTGAAATTTAAAACTTTTTTTTAAACTTGTTCATGGTCACATATGAAGCAGGAGTTAGATGAATTCAACTTTTAAGTTCTTATGTGATTCTATTAAATATTAAATTGATTCTGTATATATTAGAGAATATACTTGATGATATTTTATATATGAAATCTCTGATATGTTTATTTTAAATGACTCAAAGGGAGTATGTGAAAACAACTCTGAAATTTAAAGGCTCTATTTAAACTGATTTTATTTGAATAATGATTCCAGAGTTTTTCTACATTTTTTGCATAATTATTATTAATATTCTGTTAACCTTCCATTTGTTTCAAAGTATTTAAGATAGATGAGCTTCAAAACATAGGCAGCTTTCTTTATAAATATTCTAATGCTTTCTGGCATTAGATTGTAAACATGTCTTCAAGTACATGTTTTATTTAGTCTTCAGCTTCTTACATTATTAAGTAGAATGTCATGCATAAATTTGACTTTACTTCATGAACAAGTTAATTTATATCTCATTAAACAGGAGACAAGATAATGTCTGTGACATGAAATCACTACTTCCACTCATCACATTAACATTCTTACTAGGTTGAAGTTTTCATTAAATCTATCAACTGTCAGGAAGATATAAACAGGCAGTGAAAGAAGGGTTTCACAAGTTACATATATAAGGAAATTGGAAACCTAAGATGGTACTTTGAACACAATATCAGCAATTCTTTAGAACCGGAAGAAAGATAAATTCTTTCAAAATTTTGACTCCCCTTAGAAAACTCAGAAAGAAGAAAGTTGAAGAAATATGGATTTTAATGGACCATCAATGTTTTTCCTGTTTTATGCATTCCTAGATTATATCAACTTGCCATGTCCAGTTTAAATATCTTTTTCTTTCTTTTTTTTTTAATCTCAACTGTTAATCCGTGGGGAGACATTCTCCTCATGTATTTTTATCTGTTATCCCAAACAGCTCTGCCCTGAATTTAGTAAAGGTTTTCCTCAATAAATCTCTGAACTAATGAGAAATTTTACCCAGTTCTTGTTGTTCAGAGAAAAATCTATGTATTCTTTTAAATACAACTTTTAGAACTATATGATTCACAGGTTTGGTTTTGATAGGTTTTCAAATATGCTAATATCAGATCAAAATCTCTCTCAATTGCATTTAAAAAAGAAGTTTGTTTTCTTTCACTGTGTTTTGTTCATGTCAGTGCCTTCAGTAAAATGTTGAAGAAGCCTTGGACAATTTCTTTAAGCTTTCTTAATATTAATGTTTAAAAGAAGACAACAGTCCCAAAATGGAGTTGGTCATGCTAAGTCTCATATCACCAAACCAAGATTTAACTTAATAAGACTTTGGCTGTTTCAGAAATGAAATTTCAAGCCAGCCAGTCAAGAATCACCTGCTCAGCACTACTGAGGTGATCTGCCAGGCAGAGCCCTCCTAGTCCTAAAAGAAGGTAACCTTGCAGTAACCAGCTCTCTTGCTTTTTTTGCCTAGAATAACTTCCTTGTTCCTGTTCCCTCTTGTCTATAAAATCTCTTACCTTGTATAGCTCTTCAGAGCTCCTTTCTGTCTGCTCAATTCATGAGTCATTGGATAAAGGCACTAATATCTTAAACATTTACACAGTTGGATATTTTGAAAAATAGTGTATGTGGATTCAGTGATAACAACTTCATGTGTTAAAATGAAAATTAAAATATAATACAAAGTGCCTAGCACTTGTAGCTATTATTATTCAAGAAATATTGGTTTTATTTCTTTCTAATGATTCCCATCACTTTCAGAATTCATACATTTCCATTTTACATGGGGAAATGGAATGTCTGGACTTGCCTGGCAGCTCAGTGGTGAAAAATCTGCCTGCAATTCAGATTGCAAGAGACTCAGGAGACATGGGTTCAATCCCTGGGTCAGGAAGACCTTCTGGATGAGGAAATGGCAACCCACTCCAGTATTCTTGCTTGGGAAATCCCATGGACAGAGGACCTTGATGGGCTACAGTCTGTGAGGTTGCAAAATGTCGGACATAACTGAGTGACTAACACCCGCAGTGGAGGAATGTCTAGGAGATGTGAGAGAGAGACCTCAAATTAGTGCAGCTCAACAAAGTAATGAAGCACTTCAGTAATCCAAGTGACGGGGAAAAGCTTTTACCACAATATGAAATTTCTTATAAAATTTGGCTGTATGTATGTAACTAAGCAATCACAGACAAGCAATTTACAGATTCAAGATGGGAACCAAATATAATCTCATTTCATAACCCAGTTTTTAAAATTATTTTTTATGGTATGCTTTACACAAATGTTCAGTCTTTTAAGCTAATTTATAAGTCATATATTAACATTCTGGGAAAAATTTTATAAAATGCTAGCTAAAAGATAGCTATTTCAAAACTTTCAGGAATCCAAAAAACCTAACAGAAATGCAAATTGTATTTTAAAAAGGAGGATCTCTTTGGTCAATTGTTAGAAGTCTAAAATGATCAATTCCTTTTTTCAAGGTGTACTCATTAAACTGTAGCACCTTCTCATTCTCTGGAAGAAGCTCTAACAATATATAATATATTGAAGTTTTTGCCCTTATTGCTTTCTATGCTAATGTAATGCTTACCTTAGCATGTCATGAATACTTATTTGTGGAGTCAAACTTAAATCAGTTAAATTGAATTGAGAATGGAATGAATACATAGTTCCCCTGTGGCAACCACTCCAGAGTCTGAAACTAATTTTCAAAATACTCTCCTTGTTTTTCAAAGTGTAGGATGAGAAAAGCAGCAATATTTTGCTTTACTTTTCTTTGGAATCCTGTATGGAGATCCACTGGAGAAAAACTGGGCCAGAATCTCTGGCCATCAGCCTCTTAACAATCTCCCCCAGGTGATAATTTGGCACAGGAAAGTTTGAGAGCCATTCCCTCAGTACAGAGAATCACTTTCATAGTGAAATACCATACTCCATTCCTTGACTTGATTCAATGTCAAATCGTAAATTCACTATATATCATATGCATATGTGTGTGTGCAAGCATGTTGCATGTAGACCCACACAGAACTGTTTTCTGTCTTCATAGGTTTGCCTCTTCTAGAGTATCATAGAGCTGGTATTGTGGACAAAGAATGTCACCTGGCATTTCAGTAAACCAAGGATGCTGCATCCTTGAAGCCAGGAGCCTCTGCAGAGACACCCCCCTCCGCCCCCCGCCCCCACCCCGCCACACACAATGATGCATCCCCAGGGAATTCAGGAGGGAGAGAAGAGGATGCTGGCCCAGGAGAGTTAATTTGTATATCAAAGGAAAGGTTTGAATAAGCCCAGATTCTTGCTTCTTCCCATACAAAGAAAAGAACTAACTTCACTATCTTGAGATGTCTGTTTCTGTGATTAGCAGCAAGCTTTTGATGTTTGAACACATGTTTATCTAGCTTTTGTCCAAAAAACTAATACACATCCTGGCTCCTCCCTTACCTCTTTCGAACAATCCTTCAGAGCTATTTGAGAAGCTGTACCTCAGACTTAAGTTCTCAGCCTTTTCAAGTTGGTTTCTTACACTTAGTGACATACATTTACTTTTCCTCCATGTCTTGTCATGGCTGAATAGCTCATTCCTCTTTGGCACTGAATAATATTGCATTTTCTGGATGTTGCACAGTGTATTTATCCACTCACCTACTGAAAGACATTTCAATTGCTTCCAAGTTTGACAATTATGAATAAGGAGGCTTTAAACACACACTTTTTGTGTGGACATAAATGTTCAACTCATTTGGGTAAATATCAGGGAGCATGATTACTGCCTCATACAGTAAGAGTATGACTAGTTTTTCTAAGAAACTGTCAGGATGTCTTTCAAAGTGGCTGCACCATTCTGCATTCCCACTATCAGTGAATGAGAGTTCCTATTGCTCCACATTCTTACCAGCATTTGGTGTTGTCACTGCCCTGGAATTCCATCCATCCTAATAGGTATGTAAGAGTAATTAACTGCTTTTATTTGCATTTTCCAAATGACAAATGGTGGTGAGCATCTTTCCACATACTTATATTCCATCCGCTTTTTTTTTTTTTATGAGGTGTCTGTTCAGATCTTTTTGTCCACTTTTTAATTTTTATATTGTTGAGTTCTTTGTATATTTTGAATTACAATCCTTTATCAGAGGTGTTTTACAAAGATTTTTCTCCCAAAATCTGTAGCTCATCTTTTCATATATTAATAGTGTCTTTTACAGACACAAGATTTTTGTTTTAAAAAATTTTTTGTTTTAAAAAAATTTTTGTTTTAAATTGTTTCTTTCTTTCAATCCCACTGCTGGGCATACACACCGAGGAAACCTGAAGGGAAAGAGACACGTGTACCCCAATGTTCATCACAGCACTGTTTATAATAGCCAGGACATGGAAGCAACCTAGATGTCCATCAGCAGATGAATGGATAAGAAAGCAGTGGTACATATACACAATGGAGTATTACTCAGCCATTAAAAAGAATACATTTGAATCAGTTCTAATGAGGTGGATGAAACTGGAGCCTATTATACAGAGTGAAGTAAGCCAGAAAGAAAAACACCAATACAGTATACTAACGCATATATATGGAATTTAGAAAGATGGTAACAATAACCCGGTGTATGAGACAGCAAAAGAGACACTGATGTATAGAACAGTCTTATGGACTCTGTGGGAGAGGGAGACGGTGGGAAGACTTGGGAGAATGACATTGAAACACATAAAATATCATGAAATGAAAAAAAAATTTTTTTAATAGTAAAGGGACAAGTGTATCATTCATGCCCTCAAAACATAATGGTAAACAAGGTTTAGACATCTCAGGATGAGGGTTTGGGTCTGACTAACTGGTGTGCCACCCATTACAGCAGAGGTACAAGCCTGACACAGGAATGAAGAGTACCTTCATATTTCCTATGTAGTAACATGACAATGACTCAAGGTCCAAATGAGCATGCTCCCAATGCTTTGTTACTATGTAAGTCTCTGGAAAACTGAACAACTGCCATTATCTAAGGGCTGGGAGACCAGGATAGTCTGAAAATGTCAGGAAATGGTGGCTGAAATTGAAAGAGCTACTTTCAAAATATTTCTTTGTGCTAAGTTTTTCTCTGTCTCAAACCTTTGCACTTGTTACATTCATCTTTCAGATCATTCACACAGCTGGCTCATTATCACCCCGATGTAATTTCCTTAAAAGAGATTTTCCCTAATCAACAAAATCTTCCAACATAGATTATTTTTCTTAATACCACTATAATTAATTCCTAGAAAAAAAAAAAGAACGATACAACTCACACTAGACAATGACATTTTAAAGCCAAAAATGCTACTGCATGTACAGGCAGGTTTCCAAGTAGACCTGATGATAGCAGATCTATGATAAATTATGCACAGTTCTAAAACTCTTTTGAGTCTACATTTCCCACATGGAGGGTTTGGTGTTATGGCCTTCCTAAAAAATAAATAAATAAATAAATAAATTGTTTCTTTCATGGATTGCATTTTTGGTCTTATACCAAAGAGGTCACTGCCAAACCTAAAGTCACCTAAGATTCTACATTACCTTTTAAGAGTTTTATAGGTTTGCATTTTATGTATAAATCTATGTTATTTTGAATTAATTCTGTGAAAAAGGTAAGTCCTGTATCTAGATACATTTTTCTGAATGTTCGAGTTGTTCCAGCAGCTTTACTCCATTGTCTTGCCTCAACTGCTTAAACAAGATAAATTGACCTTGGATGGGTCTACTTGTGGGGTCTCCATTCTGGTCTTGATCTCTTGTTCATCTTGTTCAGTTTTACTTTTTTTTTTTTTTTTTTTTACTACATTGTCTTAATTACTATAGCTTTATAGTAAGCCTTCCGAGAAGGTGATGGCACCCCACTCCAGTACTCTTGCCTGGAAAATCCCATGGATGGAGTAGCCTGGTGGGCTGCAGCCCATGCGGTCTCGAAGAGCCGGACACAACTGAGCGACTTCACTTTCACTTTTCACTTCCATGCGTTGAAGAAGGAAATGGCAACGCACTCCAGTGTTCTTGCCTGGAGAATCCCAGGGACGGGGGAGCCTGGTGGGCTGCCGTCTATGGGGTCAGACAGAGTCGGACACAGCTGAAGCGACTCAGCAGCATAGTAAGCCTTAAAGTCAGATGGTGTCAATTCTCTAACTTTGTTCCTCCCCTTCAATATTGTGTTGCTCTTTTGAGTTTTCTCAGTCTGCATAGCAATATTAGGATAATTTTGTTAATGTCTACAAAATAACTTTCTGAGATTTGACTAGTATTGCATCAAATTAATAAATCAAGTTTGGAAAAACTGATATATTGACAAAATTCTAAGCATTCTGTCTTCATTTTTGCTTATATATTTTCAACAACTAAAATGTAAATTTTATAAAGTCAAAGTTTAAAAACAATTTTTTTCATCATTAAACCAGTTTTTATCTTTGCCATATCCCCAATAGACTATGGCACATATAATGTACTGAATAAATACTGTGTAATGAATGAATATGACTTTCTACTTTGGATTCTAGCATTGTGTGTATAGATCTCAACTCACTGTTGAGTGGTATATTTGGTAAGGGCAAAGCTATGCCTTATGCCAGCATGCCTTCTTCATATCCTGCTAAGTAATCAGTGTGAGTCAATGCATCTTGAGTAACCAAGTTTAAAAAGTAATGAGCTAAAATATCTCTGGAAAAAAAAAAAAAGCTAAAATTTCAAAATGCCAACAGCAATATTTTATTTGCTAAAACAAAATGACAGTAAACAATAGCATTATTCTTATATGAATAATGCAATACCAAAATGCATTTATGATATTTTGCACATTATTTGAAGGTTGAATTTTTATATAGTCTCAAAATTATCTGATTCTTTAGAAGCTTCCAAGACAGCCTCTCAGTAAGCATGTTCACACCAAAACAATTATTTATCATTTCTTTCCCAGGTCTTGTCATCATCCTCTTCTTTCCTCTAATGGCACCTTTTAAATGAAACGGTGTCTATTTTAAGGAGGCCAGAGAGACTGAGCATAGTTATAACCTTAATCACAAAAATGCACTTAAATCTATGTTAGGCTTCTTCTAGTAGCTTAACATCCCTCTTGCTAGATCCCAAGTACTTCATTATCTATTAGATATTAGTTTTGGGGAATGGAAGCCCCAAAACTGGCTTCTCTCCATCATGTATCTCTGCTTCTCACATTCTCCTGTTATTTCTCTCAACACTCACATGAGGGACTGTGTTGAGTGGCCCTTTGCCCTATAAACTGAATTCACTGAAAATGGAAACTGACCTGTTTTTCTCAGCAAGGAAGGATCTTTCTGTTGCCATGTATTCTACCATAAACAGATGTGACATTCACAGTAACAGAAACTTCTACTGCTTCAAATCAAATTGCTACTGCCAGTCTCCCTGGCAGGTCCTGGTCATATTGCACTAATTTCTCTGTAGCCCAAGGCAGAGAAAGAAACTAAGTGTCTTTTGAATCACAATTTAAACCAGTCCCTTATGAAGTTCAAAATCAAGAGCCCTTAATCCTGCTGCTTAGGGACTGCTGGTGTCACTTCTTACATACCTGTGTTTAAAAAATGTCTCTGAAACTTACTTTATATGTGACCTTAAGAATGGTTTGACTATCCCTCCTTCAGTCTTCTGCTTCCTCATTTGTAAAATGGCAATGACAATTATTTCACTGTGTTTAAACTAAATTATATAATGTATTAAAATCATTTCCATGACTTCTGCTCTATAAATTGCTTATTTATGACTGTCATGTTACTTCATGCAATTTTCTCAATAGCATAGGAAATAATTAGATTTTCTCCAATTCCTTTGCTCACCTGGAACTGACACACTCTTTAAATGATACAAGAGTTCCAAATTCAGTCTCCATTTTTTCTCATACCCTAAATGGACTACACCCACTCCCACTGAAAAATGACCTGAATCATTTTGCTTCTTCAACAACTATTACATTCTTTTCATTCATATAGGTGACTTCCAGTGAAGTGCTATGTAGGAATTAAAGAATGCAAACACACTCACACACACACACACACACGCACAATCTTTCTTCCAAGTTGTATGCTACAGTAAAAGAAGTACAAATCCAAATTTGCCAAGCATATAGGCTTGCATTCTTTTTTCCATATTCAGATCCATAACTTTCTCCTTTAAGCTTTTTGGAATCCCTGTACTCTGTCCTAAGTAAGATTTCGCAAGTGGCCTTTAGGGTAAGTGGTTCAATCTAAGTGGGAACAATGATTTTTCTGCTACTGAATCAGCCAAACTTTGAGGTTTACAGGGCAACAGAGATCATCTTTAAGTGGGAACCCAAATTGAGTGCAGGATCCAGGTAAATACTCCAAAGGTGTGAGCACATCACCATCACATTATGGGAGCCATCATATAAGAGGAAGAAGTAACTCTAACATATTTATGCACTTATAACCAAATTTTACCTTGAACGCATTTTAAACATCACTCATTTAAATCATGAAATGCATTCTGATCTATTGTCATGCTAAATATAATGCCTATGCTAAAGATCTAGATAGAAATATTTGAAGTGCTTTGGGGATGGAAAGCCTCCTTAGAGGCCTTCAGATGTTAATTCTCCATCCCTGGTGTGTATCATCCTGATTATGATAATCCAAGTTTTAGCTAATCAGCCTGGATTTGTAGGTTAAGGTTAATTTACAAACACTTACATCAAACTATCTCCACTTAACTCTTTCAAATTATACAGATTTGAAGTTAACTGCAGACAATGAGCAACCCCAAGTCTTTAATTACCATCTCCAGGCAAAGACTCAGATCTAGACTGTCATCTCAGATGCTGAATTTGTTTTCACTGCTGCCACAGTGAATTACCACAAGCTTAATGGAGTAAAACACACACCTCTTATCTTGCAGCTTTGTAGGTTGGAAGTCTGTCACAGGTCCCAGGGAACTACAATCCAGGTGTGGTAGCACCTCATTCCCTCCAGGAGGCTCTGAGGAGACCTGCCTGCAGGCTCATGCAGGATTCTGCAGAATTTAGCTGAACGTTCTTCTTACTCTTCTAATATCTCCGATTTCCTCTGTCACATCTTTGATTTACTCTTCAGCCTTCTTTCACTCTTAAGGGTCCATGTGATTCGTTTTGGCTCATACGGATAATTTAAAATGATCTCCCCAACTTATGGTCCATATTCTCAATTCCATCAGCAAATTTCCCCTTGCCAAATAAGGCAACATACTGGCAGGTTTCATGGAATAGAGTATAGATATCTTTGGGGGTCATTTTTCTACCTACTGATAGAGATGCTTATATTGATTGAGTCATGCCACGTATGAGAGTCCACTGGAAAAACATGCTTGAGTGCTCCATAGAGACCTTCATATAAGCATTTCTAGTATTTAAATTTGTGGCTTTAAAACTTGTTCACCCACCTATGTGCATGTGTTTAATCTGAAGGAATGCTCAATCTATTTGCTAACATGTGAAACCAGAAGTTTCTGAAAGTCCTCTTTCATCTTCATCCAAATTCCAAAGATCTATTGGTTCCAGCACACCAAATGTTGGGCTTCCCTGATGGCTTAGTGATAAAGAATCTGCCTGCCAATGCAGAAGACACAGTTTCAATCCATAGGTCAAGAAGATACCCTGGAAAAGGAAATGACGACTCACTCCAGTATTCTTGTTTGGGAAATCCCATGGACAGAGTAGCCTGACAGGCTACAGTCCATGGAGTAGCAAGAGTAGGACATGACTTACCAGCTAAACAACATCAAATGTTTGCATTTCTTTTCATCTCCAACGCTGCATATAATTTAGACCATTGACAGTCATCCTGAGTTTTTGAAAAATCTTTTTAACTCGTCTCCTATCTTCCAACTTTCACTATATACCTTGATTCACTTTTCCATATGTGATCCAGAGGGATCATTTTAAACCAAAATCAATCTCATGTCATGCTAATACTGGAAATTCTTCAGAAAGCAACTGCTTATGCTGGTCCTATGATAGAGGTCATATTTCAGACAAGGCAGTGAGAAGGTGTCTATTTTTAGTGAATTCTGAGCCCTCTAGGCTCATTTCTCAAGTCTTGGATCCCTGTTGCTCTGTTCACATCACATTGAAATATTTAGAATTCTCCAGAGATGTTGTTGAGAATAGCACAGTAAGTAATGCTTTTAGGAGACTTGCTATGTGCCAATCTCTGTAATAAATACTTGTGCTAAGTTTCTGTTGTTGTTGTTGTTGTTCTGCACATCTATCCTAAATGCTATTATTATTCCCATTATAGAGCCAGAGAACTTTAGTAGCATATCCAAGGTCAGTGAATCCAAAGTAGTGAATCGTGGCACTAAAAGTCCAGCCCAGACTCCATCGCCCCAGAGACTGTGCTGTAAATTTTACAGTCTAGTTTTCTATGTGTTTAACATTCCTATTCTGTCTAAATAACAGCCACTGCATGACTCAGCTTCATTTCATTCTCTACTGGACGACAAGGATGCTCCCGAGAGATGGACTATGGGTCCCTCTTGTTTGTTTGCACTGAGTGATAAGCAGAATAACAACCCTCTGCTGAAGCCAAATCTGGCCTCTGTAGCCCAACACCAAATTAAATCTTGGAGACAGTTTTGAGTGAAGTAGAAAAAAATAGCTTTACTGCTTTGCCAGGCAAAAGGGGGCCACAGTGAACTAATGCCCTGAAAACTGTACGTCCTGCCCTGGAAGGAGTAGGGAAAAGTTTGGTTATAGTAATGGTTCAAAGAGGGCATGATTAGCTCGTGAACATTCTTCTGATTGGTTGGTGGTGAGGTAATTAGAAGTCAGCATCATCAACTTTCTCGTTCCAACAGGTCTGGGGTCTTCATGCTTGTGGGCAGCAAACAGTTAACTTATCACATCTGGTGAGGGTTTCAGTACTAGCAAAACAGCTCAAAGACTTCTTGTCTGTATTCCTTGAAAGGGAACCAGGACCTTCCCCCAAGGCTGCACTCTTGTTTCTTGGCTGCCCCTCTCTTGTCTCTGCATCCCCTCCCCTGATTAGCAAGTGTTTGAACCTGTTCACTGGAACCCAGGGAAGATCTTAGAGACTGAATGAATCCAGGTGGGTCAGAGAGAATCTTATGGCAATTTATGTCAGAGTGTACTGCCTATGTTTTCTTCTAATAGCTTTATAATTTCTGGCCTTACATTTAAGTCCTTGATCCAGTTTGAGTTACTTTTTGTGTATGGTGTTAGGAAGTGTTCTAATTTCACCCTTTTACTGTAACTGTCCAGTTTTCCCAGCACCACTTATTGAAGAGGGAGTCTTTTCTCAATGTACATTCTTGCCTGATTTGTCAAAGATAACATGTTCATAGATTCGTGGGTTTATCTCTGGACTTTCTATCTTGCTTCACTGGTCTATATTTATGTTTTTGTGCCAGTAAAATACTTTCTTGATGACTGTAGCTTTGTAGTATAATTTGAAGTGATGACATAGAGGGGTAGGATGGTGGAGGGCAGGGAGGGGAGAGAGGGAAGGGATATACATATATATATGTGTGTGTGTGTGTGTGTGTATGAATTTATGACTGATTTGCATTGTTGTACAGCAGAAACCAACACAAAATTATAAAGCAATTTCCATCAATTAAAAAATAAATAAAATTAAAAGAAATGTGGTCCACAGAAAGGCTTTTGTGCCCAGCACCACACAAGGTCCTGCTCAGTATCACTCCCCAGTAACCATGTCTTAATCCCTATGTTAGTTAGTTAGAATGGGAAAAAGGAGTCCAAACTGGCAGTGGCTAAAGACAAAGAAAGGAAAAAACCCACAAAAATGGAACCAAAGAAAATCCAAAGACCAGATTCAGGTGAAACAAACACATCCTCTTCATGGCCAGTCAATTTGCATAGTCCAGGCTCAAGGTGTGGAGGAGATGAATGTATAAAAGGAGGAACAGAAGATGGATTGAAGCCTCTCCTTTGGGATCAGCCTGCCTTCATGTACTTTGCCTTGCTTGCCAAATAAAATTCTGCTGTAACAGAGCTGTAACACTGGTCCACCATTTCAAATCTTTGCTGCGGTGAGACAGAACTGAGGAAATTACACATTCCCCCAACATCTCTGTTGCTGTGACTCAGATTTAAGCTAGCTGAAAAAAAATCCCAGCTTGGCCCCCGCGAGGTGGAGGCCAAGCACAGCAGAAGCCCAACTCGGTGAAAGCTCAGGCTGTGGAGGCTGAACATGAAGAAAACCCAGTGCAGTGGAAGTAAAAAGAAGCCCAGTGTGCTGGAAACCAGGACATCAAAAACAAACACAACAGAAAAAAGCTCACACAGCTCAGACTCAGATTCCAGAAGACCTGTGGTTAAGGAGGAGGTACTCGCCCCTTTGGTTGGAAGGACACGGCTAACGAAATCTTAATTCCTTTACAATCTCTCGTTTTTTGTTTCCTCAAACCCCCTGTGAACAGGTGAGCAGCAGTGGGTGCAACTGAGGGACTCTGGCCGGGGTTCCTACCCAGTGTGTCCCGAAGGCTCCACTGTCTGCTGCACTTTGGTGGCTGTTGCCCAAGCAGGTGAGGGTTCCTCTGTCCTTAATCTTCTTTGTGCCAAGGATTGGGCCAATGAAAACTGTGAGCACAGGTCAGGTATATAGCAGAGTTTATGACAGGTTATGAAGGGCATTCCTTGGCACATTTTTCCCCACTGTTTTTTCCTCCAGTCCTTTAGCTCCTCTCTCCATCTATGTCACTGTTTTACAAAGTGTTGGGCAAGTCATCATCTTTCCATTTCTGAAAGTTGTGTTTAAAACTGTTTACCTAAGATTGGGACTCATACCCACATGGAAGGGACTCTGTGCTATGCTTAGTCACTCAGTTGTATCCGACTGGGATTTGAGCCTGGCCAAAACCCACGGTGCTTGGTTTCAGGACCTAATGACGCTCAGACTGTTATGATGTCTCATTACAAAAAAACTCAGTGAGAGAGACAGAAATAGGTAAAAGGTGGATTTATTCACATTTAGAGAGAAATCTATTCCGCAGGGTGTGGGCCATGATGGAGGGTACAGTGGCCATGGAACGTGGTGTGGTTAGTTTTTTGAGCTAGGTGATTTCATATGCTAATAAGTGGGAGGGTCAGTCCAACAATTAGGAAACCACCAACTCCTTGGTCTTTTGATAGTGCCTTGGACCTGGCCTGGCACCTCTGGGTGTATTATTTAGCTTGCAGATTGAGAATCAAGGTTTAGTTGAATCTGACTTGTTTGTCATCTGTACCCATTTGATCTTAATTGGTTTATGTTATACCCTTGGACTATGTCATTCTGTCAAGCTGTGCCCTGCCCCCTTCCTTCCTGTTTCATGCTCTTTTCCTGAGCCCCACCCAAGGCCCACAAAGTTGTTTCTACAATATTCTGGAGGGACAATCAAAAAATAGCTGGCCTTTGGGAGGGAAATACTGTGTAATATCCAGTCCCTCTAGATATTCAGGTTTTTATCTTCCATGTTTCCTACAACATGTGCAACAACAGCATCTCTTCGTGAACCTGCTAGGGCGGGGGACAGGCACACAATGCCTGCTAGAAATCCATCTGTTGGCATCCCTTCAAGGGCAATTGCATTTCCGGGACAAAGTTTGCCACTTCGGGAGTTAGCCCTGCAGGCCGTTTGGGCCCAAACCCTTACCACTCTTCTCCTAAAGTTACAAACATACCCCAAGGTCAAATCTCCACTCCACCTTTATAGAACATCTGGTCTGTTGTCTCTTATCAATTTGTTCTTAAGCCATTTCCTAACTCCTACAACCAGGACCCTGCCCCTTTGTAGGCAACATCACTCTACCCTGCTTAGTATTAAAATACTCTTAATACCCCTAACAGGACCAAATAACCCATTCCTTTGTCATTACTTCTGCTATTACCTAAAGTGGGTCTATGACAATAAAATGTTTACATTTGGAGACACCCTAAGCTGTACTTATGGAGGACTAGTGGGGGAAATCAATGATTTATATTCCCTTCGAGCAATAAGCAGATAAAGCTTATGGCTATTTCACCAGGTTCCCAGTCTTAGGGCACAGGCTTGGATTGCTTTACATCATGGTATTTATTCCCATCCACAACAGACAAACCAGCAATGAGTTAAGATTACAATCCCTTAATCCTACCCAGCACTAGTCACTCTGGAGACCTTGGGGATACCCAGCTCCAGCCTGGGAATCCCAGGAGGTCGACCTGCCTCGACCTGCCTAGGGATCTGGTACTCAGAAGTTTGTCGTACTTCAACCTGCTCAGGGATCTGCCAGTCCAGGGGTCCCAGGAGGTCGATATGCCTGGACATGCCTGGGGACCCAATTCTCAGGAGTCTGAAATGCCTTGACCTGCTGGGGATTCAATCTCCAGGAGGCTGTCATGTCTCAACCTGCCTGGGGGTCTGTGCCCTGACCCAGGGATGCCTGGCTCTGAGGTTGCAACAGTACTGGATAGGATAAGCTTCATAAAGACTCACACCCCTAAGGAAGTCCACCCATGGAAATAGAAGGAAGCCTATTAGTTGTGGGACTGTGACCACTCTCAGCAATAACTCAGGAGTCCTATGAGAACCCCATTGCCTTTCTGGAAAGGCTAAAAGAAGCTATCAAGAGTTTATCAATCTGGACTTAGACTCTTATGAGGAACAGATGATTTTAAAGGACAAATTCCTGTCCCAGTGTGCATCAGACATCAGGATAAAGTTACAACAGCTTCAGCAGCAGGACCCTGCTGCCTCTTTAGATGAGATAGTCCAGACAGCCACCAATACATTTTATAATAGAGAACAGGAGAGGGAGCCAAGGCCCAGGAAAGGGAGAAAAGGAAAGAGACAAGCCATAACCAGTTGCTGGCCACCCTCCAGGGAAGCCCTATGGAAAACCCCGAGTCCCTAAAGGACAAGGCATGAGGCAAATGCTTAATCTGTAGACAGGTGGGACTTTGGGCCAAAGAGTGTCCAAACTGTGACAAGTCTCCTAAAATGGCTTGCTACAGATGCCATCAATTGGGACATTGGGCAGCCCTCTACCCTTGTGACCCCAGAGCCTCAAGGTCAAGTACCAAGCCTTCCCTCACAATGGTTCAATGCAATTGAAGTGGCCCACTCCAGCCAACCTGCCTGTCACAGATAACCATCAAAGGGCTAGAGCCAAGTGTGCAAGTGGATGTGGTAGGTAGGTCCAAGAATTTCTTGATTGACACAGGGGCTACCTACTTGGTCCTGACCTCCAGAGCCTTCTCCCAAGCCTGTACCATTTTGGGTGCTACAGGAAAAACAATTACAAAAAGATTCACCTGAGCACTTTGTTGCTGGGATAGACAAATATTTTCCCACCAATTTCTGGTGGTCCCTGAGTGTCCTACTACCTCATTGAAAAGAGATCTTTCCCTGCCTTAGAAATATTGCAGCTATTGCAGTCCTGATAAAAGATGCTTTAAAACTCTCTCTTGGGGGCCAACTATTTTTACTCGCCACCAAGTGAAACAACTCCTCAATGGGAGAGGCATTTATGGATGTCTTATCAGAGGATCCTCAGATATCAGGTAGTGCTGATGGAAAATCCAGGCCTGACTATATCCCCTTGTGAGGTTTTTAAGCCAGCTCCCCTCCTGCCTACCCTCGAGGGCTCTCTCTCCCCTTTCACTCTTGCCTAGAAACCTTGTACCACTGGACAAAACCTTAAGAGAGATTTTCAGAAGATCCTCTGACCAATCCTGAGGAAATCTGGTAGCACTGTCTTGGATGGAAAAATAAGAGCCAGATATGCAGTAGTCTCCAGTCTTGAGACCATGGAGGCTAAACCTTTGCCACCAGGTACTTCATCCCAATTAGCTGAGCTCATAGCCCTGACTAGAGCTTTAAAGCTGGGAAAAGAAAAAAGAGTAGCCATTTACACTGACTCCAAGTATGCCTTTCTGGTGCTACATGCACATGATGCTATTTGAAATAGGCCACTTGACCACCCGAGTGTCCCAAATCAGATGTGGTGATCAAATCTTTAGGCTCTTGGAGGCAGTCCATCTGCCCACTGAGGTTTCAGTCTCCCATTGTTAAGGACACCAGAAAGGGAGCACAGAAGTGGTGTGAGGGAACCAAGCAGCTGATCAGGCAGCTAAGAGAGCAGCCTTACAGACCAATGACCTAATAGAGGTTACCACTCTAGTTCCACAGAATTCTTTGTCAGACACTCCTTCATATACTGAAGGTGAGACTCTTAAAGTTGAGTGCAGGCTTTCAGGAAATCATATGGGGTGGATCCAAAAGGAGGGACTCCTTTTTCTGCCTGGAACCTCCAATGGAAGTTGGTTAACTTTTAACATGCCACCACTCATTTAGGAGTGAAGGCCCTCCAAAGAAGACTAGAAAGGTCCTTCAGAGGAACAGACAACCAAATGACTATAAGGCAAGTGGTCTCCTTTTGTCCCACTTGCCAATTAAACAACCCCCAAGGAGCTTGAAGACCCCAGCTGGCTCAGCCCATCCAGCTTTGTCAGATCTACCCAGGAGAGGACTGGCAGATGGACTTCACCCAGATGCCAGTTTCTTAGGGGTATATATACCTATTAGTCATGATAGATACATTCACAGGATGAATTGAAGGTTTTCCCACCTGAACTGAGAAGGTTGAGGAGGTGGTAAAAAAAAAAAAAAACTGCTCCATGAAATCATTCCCAGGTTTGGTCTGCCCAGGTCACTACAAAGTGACAATGGGATATCATTTACTTCTAAGGTCATCCAAGGGGTCTCTAGAACATTGGGCATTATTTATTACCTCCATTGTGCCTGGAGGCCTCAGTATTCAGGAAAAGTAGAAAGAGCCAACCAATTCTTAAAATCAGTGATAAAAAAAGATATCCCAGGAGACCTCTCTCAGATGGAAGAAGGCTTTACCAATAGCTCTTTTCTGCACCCATATTTCCACCAAAGAACAGGTTGATCTTAGTCCTTATGAGATGCTATGACCACGTGAAGCCGCTTAGTCATGTCTGACTCTTTCAGACCCCCTGGACTGTAACCTACCAGGCTCCTCTGTCCATGAGATTTTAAAGCAAGAATACTGGAGTGGGTTGCCATTTCCTTCTCCAATGAGATGTTATATGGGAGCATCTTTTGTTTATGTCATGACCTCTTCCTAGATCCAGAGGCTCAGACCCTCTCGTCTTATACCATGGCCATTGGGCAATTCCAACAAGATATATGCTTGTGGGATGTCGACTAGGACCCAAAAGATTCTAAAGAACCACCACTCTATGCTCCAGGGACTCAAGTCCTAATTAAAGTCTGAAAGGATGGGTGCCCAAAGCCTCAACTCCAGTCCACATGAAAGGGCCCCTACCCTGTAATACTTTCTACCCCCACAACAGTCAAGGTATCAGGACACAACTCTTGGATTCACCACTCATGAGTCAAGCAGTGGAGCAAAACAGAAAAGCACACTCAATACACCTGTGAGCCCCTGTACCATTCTAGTGAACACACCCAAAATTAAGTTTCTGGGGATAAGATTTCTCAGGATAGCTCTAAAGAGCCAACACTGTTTGGCAGGGGTTGTGCTCCAAAATAGGCAGAAGATAGATCTCCTGATCCCTGAACAAGGAGGGACTTGAGCCATCTTGAATGAGATGTGTTGTTTCTGGGTAAATATCTCCGGCTAAGTTAAAGAAAGTCTCACAGTCCTCAAGAAAAACATTTAGGTCTTATAAGATCTCAAAGTATGAGCTAGAGAGTTCTCAGGTGAGTACCATCTCTCTTTGGTGGATCCTTCTCCTGGCAAGGGGGAATTTGGAGTTGGCTAGTCAGTTCAGTTCAGTCACTCAGTCGTGTCCGAGTCTTTGCGACCCCATGAATCACAGCACGCCAGGCCTCCCTGTCCATCACCAACTCCCGGATTTCACTCAGACTCACGTCCATTGAGTCAGTGATGCCATCCAGCCATCTCATCCTCTGTCGTCCCCTTCTCCTCCTGCCCCCAATCCCTCCTAGCATCAGAGTCTTTTCCAATGAGTCAACTCTTCGCATGAGGTGGCCAAAGTACTGGAGTTTCAGCTTTAGCATCATTCCTTCCAAAGAAATCCCAGGGCTGATCTCCTTCAGAATGGACTGGTTGGATCTCCTTGCAGTCCAAGGGAATCTCAAAAGTCTTCTCCAACACCACAGGTCAAAAGCATCAATTCTTCGGCGCTCAGCTTTCTTCACAGTCCAACTCTCACATCCATACATGACCACAGGAAAAACCATAGCCTTGACTAGACGGACATTTGTTGGCGAAGTAATGTCTCTGCTTTTCAATATGCTATCTAGGTTGGTCATAACTTTCCTTCCAAGGAGTAAGCGTCTTTTAATTTCATGGCTGCAGTCACCATCTGCAGTGATTTTGGAGCCCCCCAAAATAAAGTCTGACACTGTTTCCCCATCTATTTCCCATGAAGTGATGGGACCAGATGCCATGATCTTTGTTTTCTGAATGTTGAGCTTTAAGCCAACTTTTTTACTCTCCTCTTTCACTTTCATCAAGAGGCTTTTTAGTTCTTCTTCACTTTCTGCCATAAGGGTGGTGTCATCTGCATATCTGAGGTTATTGATATTACTAATCCCTGTTATCATCATATTGATGCTGCTTATGATTGTTCCATATATTATCAATTGTCTAACCCATTTTGTCTCTTTCCAGGTCAACAAGCTACAAAATGCAGTGCTAGTTCAACAAGGATATATAAAACTACACCCGACCATGGAAAATATCACTCACCCTTAGACAGACACCACTATAAGGACTCTGAGGCTTAAGACTAGCAAGAGAGAGAGGCCCAATGTCCCTCGCCATCCCAGCTCAGCAGGAAGTAGCCAGAGAGACCTCAACAGCCCTATTCCCAAAGAATTGGGCCTCCCATCTATTGAAGGGATAATGTTAGGTAGTTAGAATAGGAAAAAGGAGTCCAAAATGGCAGTGGCTAAAAGACAAAGAAAGGAAAAAGCCCACAAAAATAGAACAAAAGAAAATCCATGGACTGGAGTGACAACTTCAGGTGAAACAAACATACCCCCTTCACGGCCAGCTCAATTTGCATAGGGCTGGCTCAAGCCAGGGAGGAGACAAATGTATAAAAGGAGGAAGAGAAGAAGGATTGAAGCCTCTGCTTTGGGGTCAGCCCACCCTCATGCTTTGAGTGTATACTTTCCCTTGCTTGCCAAATAAAACTCTGCTGTAGTGGAGCTGTAACACTGGTCCACTATTTCAAATCTTTGCTGAGGCAAGACAGAACCGAGGAAATTACACAATCCCCTGACATCTCAAATCTGTGAATTTATTACATAACAAAAAGATGTGATTAAAAACACTGACACTGAGGTGGTAAGATTATCTTGAAAGGGAAAGTGAAGTTGCTCAGTCATGCCCAACTCTTTGTGACCCCATGGAGCCTGCACCAAGCTCCTCCATCCATGGGGTTTTCAAGGCAAGAGTACTGGAGTGGGTTGCCATTTCCTTCTCCTGGGAATCTTCCCAACCCAGGGATTGAACCCAGGTCTCTCGAATTGTAGACAGACAATTTACCATCTGAGCCACCAGGGAAGTCCTAAGATTATCTTGGATTATTCAAATAGACCCAATCCAATCACATCAGTCCTTCAGTTCAGTCATGTCTGACTCATTGCAACCTCATGAACTGCACCACAGCAGGCTTCCTTGTCCATCACCAACTCCTGGAGCTTGCTCAAACTCATGTCCATGGAGTCAGTAATGCCATCCAACCATCTCATTCTCTGTCGTCCCCTTCTCCTCCTGCCTTCAATCTTTCCGAACAGCAGTGTTTTTTTCCAATGAGTCATCTCTTCCCATCAGATGGTGAAAGTATTGGAGTTTCATCTTCAGCATCAGTCCTTCCAATGAATATTCAAGACTGATCTCCTTTAGGATTGACTGGTTGGATCTCCTTGCAGTCCAAGGGACTTTCAAGACTCTTCTCCAACTCAACAGTTCAAAAGTATCAATTCTTCAGCACTCAGGTTTCTTTATGGTCCAACTCTCACATTCATACATGACTACTAGATAAACCATAAGTTTGACTAGACGTACCTTTGTTGGCAAATAATGTCTCTGTCTAGGTTGGTCATAGCTTTCCTTCCAAGAAGCAAGTGTCTTTTAATTTCACAGCTGCAGTCACTATCTGCAGTGATTTTGGACCCCAAGAAAATAAAATCTCTTACTGTTTCCATTGTTTCCCCATCTATTTGTCATGAAGTGATGGGACTGGATGCCATGATCTTTGTTTTTTTTGAATGTTGGGTTTTAAGACATTTAAGGACATTAATCCTTAATAGCAGAGATTCTTTCCCAACTGAAAGGAGAGAGAGAGGTGGAAGAGGAGTCATTGGCTTTGAAAATTCAGGTTTATACTAAAATTTCAAAATCAAGAGTATTTTATGAAATGGTTGCAATATGGGGAACCACGATTACTTGCCAATTCATCTAAAGTGTGTTGTTATAAATTTGAAGTGTTGAGGCTGATGAAGTTTGAAATATCATTTTCAGATCTCAGGATGCATTGATGAAACAATATTGCTTGCCTATTACAAGAAAATATGGTTCTGGAAGAGTTCCTAGATCTTACCATCAGCTGAACATGGGCAGATTGTGCAGACAGAGGTGTGTGAGCCTGCTCTGCAAAAGAATGTCAAAAAGCCTTGGTTTACTGTCCCTGTTTAAAAAGTTCCAACTTGAAATACAGTGCTCAATAAATAATTTTTGCTTAGTATTATTTTTTAAACTGGAAAATAGCCATGATACAAGATGCTGCTAACTTTCAGAAAATCCAATGATAAAATATTAAATTAGCATGGAGAGCATTCAGTCCAAAGTACTGCCTACAAATCAGACTGCAATTCTGTCTGACAATTTCAGCAATGTGTTTGTTGTGTGAAGTCAGGGAAAACTAATTGAGCCAGAATTAATCAATTCACACTCCCTCACTTCATGAAAATATTGCTATGATTACATGTGTCCCATGGTATCTTTGTTTCTATAGGAGATATGAGGACCCTTCAAGCCAACCTAATATGATTCCAAATATTCATAATTATCCAATCTATCTGTATTGAATAAATAAATTTTTTAATATTAAAAATTATGCCAGGTTATCACAAAATACATACTGAATACCAAGCTTTATTGTAGTTTCTTTTTAGATTTAGTTAAGCTGAGATCATTGTAATTTATATTATCTATTTTTATCAATAAAAAACTCTGTAGTTTTATTTGACTAATCTTTTTCTCATCTTTAATTTTGCAACTGTGCTGAATTTTTGGTCTCTCTCTGAATCTCTTCTCACTAATGGGAATTCCTTCCAGGTAGATGTGTGGGTATTGGCAAATTGATCACCTGCTGCTTTCCTTGGTCATTGTCACCTTTTATTATATCTGTGAATATTGGAAACACCCACTTTGATTATCCTTCTCTGCTTTCTCCAAGGTCAGATGTCCAATGTACCACCAAACACATTGGCATTTGACCAATATCAAAGCCCCTGTGAGACGAGAGTTTATAGGGTAAAGGTCAAAGAGGCAAAGCTATGAAAAAATCTATGTATGAAAAATACTGCAACTAAGGCTAATAATTCTGATGACATCAGATATGATGCAATGAACTCTAGTAGTTATCCTGAGGTTATATAATAGTCTAATGATGGTGTTACTAGTAGATTTACCTTGACAAAGTTTTCCCTTCTCAATCTCACCCTGGCCTTTCACATTTCATTCCCTTCCCCTCTCACAACATGACCAGTGCCACGGACACAGCGGTCTGCACACACAGATAAAGGAACAGTGTGCCCTCTGTGTTGGAGGAGCTCTTGCCTTTTTGTCTGGATCAGCCTTCCATAATTCACTCCTTTACATGAAACTTTTTTCAACCCAAAGGCTCATTGTAAAAGTTACCTCTTTGGGAAGTGATATTTATTTTTCCAAGATTGAATTAGTCACACCCACCTATGCTCCCCAGGACCCTGAACACATTGTGTATGAGCACCCTGAACACATCTCTGCATTATTATGATCATCATGATTATTATCTCCCTCAAGAACGGGCTTTATACCTTGCGGTTTCTGCATTGCCATTTTGCTCTATAGGGATTGGCACAAGGTGAAAGGCACAGAAAATGCTTGCTGTGTGTGTTTGAGTTAAATCAGATTGGATTGAACTGAACTGTGCTGAGTTTTATGGAATTTCCAGGGACCTCTATGCCTCTGAAGATTTTTGTTTCTAAACGAATGAATCTAGATCTAATTAATTTCATTTTAGTTACTGTTAGTAATAGTTCTCTCATCTAACATTGACTTCACTTTTAAATGTATTGTAATAATTGTCTTCTGTAGTTACTATTAATACCTTGAAAATGTTTATCATGTTCCCTCCTGAGTTAGTTTAAAATTATAAATACACAGGAGATACATCAGGTTTTAGGGTCAATTTTGCTCTACTTTGCTTTTTTATATGGACTGGCACACATACTAAATGTCATTCAGGTGTTTGGATTGTGATTAAAGAAGGAGAATCCAATGTCAGAGACCCATCCTGTCTCCAAACGTTGAAGTTTTGGCACATATGGGGCATGCCTCTTGAAAGGAGCTGAAAGGGGGATCTGGAGGGACCTCTGCTGTGAGCACCCACCTGACACCTCAGGTGTCATCTTTACTGCTCACCAAAAGGTGGGAACACCTCGTCTTGTCACAATCCTCTGCACTGACTTCCAGGACACTCCCAGGACTCTCCCTCATGTGAAGAGTTGGCAGTCTTCCTCTGACCACCTGGCCCTGGAATAATCTCTCCCAATGGATGATTTGTTTAAGGCAGGAGTCTCCTCAGGCTCCTCACCGTAGTTATAGGAAAAACCTCTTCTGTATCCTGGTCATTAACTGCACGCCTGTCAGTCTGTTTCTCCCACTATAATGGAAACTTTCCATATTGTATGATCATTGCCTATCCCATTACCTGTAATATTTTACAATATTTCGTATGTGAAAACCAGTGAGTGAATGAAACAGAATACCTTCTGTTGCACTCAGTTGATCAGGACACATATGTGCTATATTTGAACTTCCAGGTATTGACAAAAATCATTGGAGTGAAAGGGGAACCACTTAACCAAGCAGTTGTCAAATACTTTCTACCTTTCTGGGGGTCAGATAGCTGAGAAAATCATACATAAATGGGCTTGTCCTAGATTCAAGAGGTGTGGATCGAAAGAAATGGATTCTTGGACTTCTGGTTTGCACACATTTGTTTTTCTGCCAGAGGCAGGTGCCAATTACTGACCTAGTGCGTTGTGTAAGCTCCCGTCTCTCAGCTATGCAGAAAATTCACATATAGGGGAATGCTTATATTTTAGCCTGAAGCAGTTTTGTAGCTATGAAGAATGAGCCAGGAAGACAACTATACAGAAAGCATATGGGATATGTTTGCTTGCTTGCTTGCTGTGTTGCTTCAGTCGTGTCTGACTCTGTGCGACCCCATGCACTGCAGCCTACCAGGCTCCACCGTCCCTGGGATTCTCTAGGCAAAAACACCAGCGTGGGTTGCCATTTCCTTCTCCAATGCATGAAAGTGGAAAGTGAAAGTGAAAGTGAAGTCGTGTCCGACTATTAGCGACCCCATGGACTGCAGCCTACCAGGCTCCTCCATCCATGGGATTTTCCAGGCAACAGTACTGGAGTGGGGTGCCATTGCCTTCTCCAGTGGGATACGTAAAGGAAAGAAACAATTTTGAGGGATATTGAGAAGAGAGTTAAGACCCAAAGACAAACAAAGGTAGGAGCAGCTCATTGCCAAGGTCAGTCCCTGGAGAGGACATGTCCACAGGCAGCATCCTCATGGTGAGCTTGGGGGGCAAGTGCTCCCAGAGGGCCTTGCTAGGATGTCTCCTATGGAACTCCCTTTCATACACCTGGGATCCTAAAATGCTTGAGACTACTTTTAAGTGACAGAAAAATAATAAAAACAATTAAAAAAAAAACAATGGTGGGGACTATTCTTGCACAGAATATAAGCTGGACATGGGCGGTCATGGTTTCTAAACAAGATCGTCTAATTAGGCAGCACTGTCCTGTTTATCCCTGGAGTTCAGTATGGTTGGGTCATTGTTCTCCATCTAGCTGGGCTGAAGGCTGAAGCCACACAGGGGCCAGATCAGTGAAGGGCAGTTTTGGGTGGGGGAAAGGGGTGTTTTAATTGTGGGGAGATGTCCAGGACCTTAGGCAAGATCCCATAGGAGAAGACAGTGGCACCCCACTCCAGTACTCTTGCCTGGAAAATCCCATGGACGGAGTAGCCTGTTAGACTGCAGTCCATGGGGTCGCGAAGAGTCGGACACGACTGGGCAACTTCACTTTCACTTTTCACTTTCATGCATTGGAGAAGGAAATGGCAATCCACTTCAGTGTTCTTGCCTGGAGAATCCCAGGATGGCGGAGCCTGGTGGGCTGCCGTCTATGGGGTCGCACAGAATCGGACACGACTGAAGTGACTTAACAGCAGCAGCAGCATAGCAGATCAGTTCCTAAACATTGATTTTCCATTTGTTGTCACAGTTTTATTAAAGGAAATGTCAGTTTTCCTTAAAAAGGATTTGAATCAAGTCTGGGTTTTGTTTTTTCATTTTTCTTGATTGATGGTGATTAACATTTTTAAAACCATAGATATGTTGTAAGTATGATTAAAATTATGAGCCCCAATAAAATAAAGATTCTCATCAACACACATCCCTGTAAATAACATCATCATATTTCACTGATCTCTAAACCTATAAATTGAAGGACAGGTGTGAATCTGCCTTAGAAGGAGGCTGTAGGTGAAAAGAAATAAGAAGGAACTTCTGCAAAGACCTGCAAGACAAGGGCATCTTACTGCTGGTTCTAAGCCAAAAAGGCACATTCTGTGAACTGGGGGCTTTATGCTGGAGGTATGGCCGTGAACTTGTATGACACCTGGTCATTCTCATGCCCCGTCTCTGGCATATTGAAGCTACCACATAGAGGGATTCAAAAGAAGTTTCAAATTCTATAATCTCTAGGCAGTTAATGTAAAACTATACCAAAATTGTATACCATGTGAAGGAAAGAGAAGAGAGGATCTGCTGCCTGGATTTAATCTCTATAAAGAAACTGACCTATTTCTAAAGATAGAGTTAAGACAACATAGTGACAAACATACTTAGGAAGAATACAGTTAGAAACATGGATTATATTTTTCAAGCAAGGAAACCAAAACCAAACATGTAAACAGTCTCTCCCTTATCTCCATATAATCATGAGACAACACTAGATTAAATTAAATTTGAGACATTTGGCAAAACACCTGAACACTGTGCTTCTGAAGTGTCAAAATGATGACAATGAAGGAAAGCCTGGAAAACTGTGACTGAAGAGATAGAAGAGACATGAGGAGTAAATGCAGTGGATGTCTTGCATGGGATCCTGGAGCAGGAAAAGGACTTCAGGGAAAAAACTGTGAAATCCAAATAGAATCTGTCATTGTTTAGTAATATTTGCTTAATATCTTAGTTTGATGAATAAACCACCATTGTGTAAAATATTAAAACAGAAGAAAGTGGATGAAAGGCATATTTGAACACTCTTTAATCCCTGTGCAACTCTTCTGTAAAGTTAGAACAATATGTTAAATGAGAAGCTAAAATAATTATCTTTAAAATAAGGGGTGCTTTTTCAAACTCAATTATTGTAGGAGAAATTAAAATTACATTGAAATATTTTTCATTTATCAACTGGTAAAAATGCAAAAGTATGACAATATACACTTAGCTTGTGTATAAAACAGGAGTATCCTATACTTCTGGTAGGAATATAAAATTATACACTCTCCAGGGACAAGAAATTGGAAATATTTAGGGAAATGGCATATACATTTACCTTTGAGTTTATCAGTCCTACACCCAGAAATTATAACAATGCATCCAGGCCAAAAATAATTTCCCTTACAACTATGTTTATAATAGCAAAGATTAGAAACAAATTTCCATAAATATGAAACTGTTTCTATGAATAGATCCATGCTGTGGTATACTATGTGTCTGTAAGAAGGATACTAAGGCCTTCTGTTGTGAATTCATCATTAGAATATTTTATTACATTAAAAAAGAGTAGAAATCCATATATAGCATCATCTATTGTAACTCTGGAGGGGAAGGAGGATGGAGGGAAGGGCAGAGGAGAGAATATATTTTCAAAGGGAAACTCTAGAAGTATAAATAGAATACATAATATATAATACATAATATATAATGATATATGATACAATATATAAAACAGTAAGTCATATTTTAGAAGGAAAAAGGATGCACAGGGATGAAATTGCAAGTTTTTTGAAAATATTTTGTTACATAATGTGAACTTCAAAATCCTTTAATTTTTATATACTTGTAAAAACAAAATTTTAAAGAAAAGTGAAGAAATCACTAAATATTAAAAACATGCTGAAACTAATAACTCTAATGGAACAATTTCTCTCTCCCACCTGAACTCTAGGAGAAACTGGAACCATGGTACCAGCACAGGCCCCTTGTGCCCATCTGCTTCCTTGGGCGTTTGGTGGCTTTGGGTAAGTCTCTCCTGGTCCTCAGATCTCTCATACCAGTTGAGATCCTGAATTTTTATTTGGTGGGGTGTAGCAGGTACCTGCCCCCTCTCAGTAAGATACTGGGGAGAGGGGCCTGCTGGGAAGACACTGGGAAATAAATATTCCCCCAGGGTCTAGATTATGAGTGGGACTCTGTTGGAAGATGCTGGGAGGGGCAGGAAGTCAGTTAAGGACACCCAGGCCTCGGTTGAAACAAACAGAGAAAATACCTACCGCTGGAAAGACACTGGTAGGGGCAGGCTCAGTTTTCACTGAGAAATATCTGGGACTCAGTTGAAAGATACTTAGGTGGCTTTATTGTAGAAAGACATAAGGAACTCATACTTACTTGTGGAATGGAGGGAAAGAGGCAGGGCACAACTTTTGAAAGAATGACATAGCCCAAGGACACAACACAAACTGATTAGAATCAGATGGGACCAAGATGGCAAAAAGAGTAGATGTTGATTCTCAATCATCAAGTGAAATGACACACCCAGAGGTGCCAGGACAGTTCCAAGACACTGTTAAAAGACCACAGAATGGGCAGTTGCAGAAATCCTGGAAATCTCTGCCCTTTCCCAAGAATAATTGGAATAACCCTCGCCACTACATAGAACCTTTTAACTTCAGCTTCTTGACAAGAATGAACATCAACATTTCAGGAATCATCTAACTAAAATGGACTGGAATGGGTGAATTTAACTCAGATGACCATTATATCTACTACTGTGGGCAAGAATCCATTAGAAGGAATGGAGTAGCCATCATAGTCAACAAAAGAGTCCTAAATTCAGTACTTAAGTGCAATCTCAAAAGCAACAAAATGATCTCTTCGTTTCCAAGGCAAACCATTCAGTATCACAGTAATCCAAGTCTATGCGCTGACCAGCAATGCTGAAGAAGCTGAAGCTGCTTTCTTCTAATGGGTATATGACTTGGACATATCCAGGAGACCTTGCACTTTAGTTTCTATGTATGTGAATTGTGGCTTCTAATACTTCTTTATTAGAATACCTGTGAATTTAATGAAGCAACAGCATCAATTTTCAGCAACTAGTAACATATATTGTATGTGTTAATCACAGTGTAACAGGAGGGAATGGGGCAGGGCACAACTTTTGAAAGAATGGCATAGCCCAAGGACACAACATAAACTGACTAGAATCAAATGGGACCAAGAGGGCAGACAAGACTAGACTTGATCCTGAATCAGAAAATAAATGACACACCCAGAGGTGCCACGACAGTTCCAAGTCACCGTCAAATGACCAAGGAGTGGGCAGCGGCCCAAATCCTGGAAATCTCCACCCCTTCCCAAGAATAGTTGGAATAGCCCTCCCACTCATTAGCATATGAAATTACCCGGCCTATAAAAACTAACCATGCCACATTTTATGGTTGCATTCACCCTCTGCTGTGGCCCACACTCTGTCTGTGCAGTGTGTGCGCTTCTCTCTGTATCTGAATAAATCCACTTCTTACCTATCACTTTGTCTCTCACTGAATTCTTTCTGCCATGAGTCATCAAGGGCCTGAGCTTCATTAGGTCCTGAAACCAGGTACTGTGGGTTTTGGCTGGGTTTAAGTCCCAGCCATGTGGGTCCGAGTCCCAAGCAGGGTTTTGGCTGGGTTTGAGTCCCAGCACGTGGGTTCAAGTCCCAGTCTGTGGTTAATGTTTCAGCTGGCACCTACAAAGGGATGGTGATAAGGTAAGAAAAGGTTTCTTTGCAACAACTTTTGGGCACTAACAACCAGTTGGAGACTGCCTTGGAAGGGATAGCATCTAAAATCATAAGTGCAAATCTTGATCAAATCGTGTGGTGGATTTTGACTTAAGGGTAAAATTTTGGATAGAGTAGGAGTTAGAGGCATCATCTCTGGTTTGGGTCTGAAACGGGTCAGGAGGAATCAATCCCAACCAATATCTCTCTGGGTCTTATCCTCCAGTGTTGGCAAAGATTTGAACTACTGGGATTAAAATCATAGAAACTTGTTAGGCTGTGTAATCACGTTTGACCACAGGATAAGCTAGAAAGCCAAGAAAAGTGGCCACTAAATGGGTCCCTGAGTTATGATACTATATTGCGGCTAGGTTTATATTTAGCTGATTTACCCTTTAGGGCCCTCCACAGGTTAAATCATTTACAAGGAGGAACCAGAACTACTCCTGCCTACTGGTAGGAATCATTGCCTCAGGGGAAGACTCAACTGGGGATGAAAAGAGGCCACACTCATATTCAGGAATCTCTTTGTACCCTAAGTTACCCAAGGAGCCCATCCTTAGCTCAGCTAGCACTGTCAGTGATATAAGTTACCAAACAACTGCCCCTACAGTTTTGCCTCTGGGAGAAGTTCCTGATGGAAATCGAGGAAAAATAAGAGTCCACGTACCTTTCTCAATGTCTGATGTAAGTATCAGTTCAGTTCAGTTCAGTCACTCAGTCGTGTCTGACTCTTTGTGACCCCATGAATTGCAGCACGCCAGGCCTCCCTGTCCATCACCAACTCCCGGAGTTCACTCAAACTTATGTCCATCAAGTCGGTGATGCCATCCAGCCATCTCATCCTCTGTCGTCCCTTTCTCCTCCTGCCCCCAATCCCTCACAGCATCAGAGTCTTTTCCAATGAGTCAGTTCTTCAGTGAGGTGGCCAAAGTATTGGAGTTTCAGCTTTAGCATCATTCCTTCCAAAGAAATCCCAGGACTGATCTCCTTCAGAATGGACTGGTTAGATCTCCTTGCAGTCTAAAGGACTCTCAAGAGTCTTCTCCAACACCACAGTTCAAAAGCATCAATTCTTTGGTGCTCAGCTTTCTTCACAGTCCAACTCTCACATCCATACACGACCACAGGAAAAACCAAAGCCTTGACTAGACGAACTTTTGTTGGCAAAGTAATGTCTCTGCTGTTCAATATGCTATCTAGGTTGGTCATAACTTTTCTTCCAAGGAGTAAGCGTCTTTTAATTTCATGGCTGCAATCACCATCTGCAGTGATTCTGGAGCCCAAAAAAATAAAGTCTGACACTGTTTCCACTGTTTCCCCATCTATTTCCCATGGAGTGATGGGACCAGATGCCATGATCTTCATTTTCTGAATGTTGAGCTTCAAGCCAACTTTTTCACTCTCCTCTTTCACTTTCATCAAGAGGCTTTTTAGTTCCTCTTCACTTTCTGCCATAAGGGTGGTGTCATCTGCATATTTGAGGTTATTGATATTTCTCCCGGCAATCTTGATTCCAGTTTGTGTTTCTTCCAGTCCAGCGTTTCTCATGATGTACTCTGCATATCAGTTAAATAAGCAGGGTGACAATATACAGTCTTGACATACTCCTTTTCCTAATTGGAACCAGTCTGTTGTTCCATGTCCAGTTCTAACACTTGCTTCCTGACTGCATATAGATTTCTCAAGAGGCAGGTCAGGTGGTCTGATATTCCCATCTCTTTCAGAATTTTCCAGTTTATTGTGATCCACACAGTCAAAGGATTTGGCATAGTCAATAAAGCAGAAATAGATGTTTTTCTGGAACTCTCTTGCTTTTTCGATGACCCAGTGGATGTTGGCAATTTGATCTCTGGTTCCTCTGCCTTTTCTAAAACCAGCTTGAACATCTGGAAGTTCACGGTTCATGTATTGCTGAAGCTGGGCTTGGAGAATTTTGAGCATTACTTTACTAGTATGTGAGATGAGTGCAATTGTGTGGTAGTTTGAGCATTCTTTGGCATTGCCTTTCTTTGGGATTGGAATGAAAACTGACCTTTTCCAGTTTTGTGGCCACTGCTGAGTTTTCCAAATTTGCTGGCATATTGAGGGCAGCACTTTCACAGCATCATCTTTCAGGATTTGGAATAGCTCAACTGGAATTCCATCACTTCCACTAGCTTTATTCTTAGTGGTGCTTTCTAAGGCCCACTAGACTTCACATTCCAGGATGACTGGATCTAAATATGGCAGAAGACAACTTGGGAATGCACGTGGGTTCAAGTCCCAAGCAGGCTTTTCGCTGGGTTAGAGTCCCGGCACATGGATTTAAGTCCCAATCTGTGGTTATCTGTTTCACTTGCAAGTATTGAGCTAACTGGAGAAACTAACTCTCACCCTAAATTTTGAGGGGGCTCTTTAACAAGTATGCAGTTAAAAATTAAAACCTGGCTTGGTAAAATCTTAAGCAAGGTCTTCTGGTGGAAGTTCAGATTTCTCTGTATCTTTGAGATGCAAATATCCTATCTGATCTCCCAAGGTTATTCTAGTGTTTGTTTGTTGGTTTATACTCAGCTTATAAGCAGTACTTTTGCATTCTTAATTGGTGGCCAAACAGTGGATCCTTTTAAAATTAGAGAAACTAACAAGTTATCAAATCTAGAGTGCTCTCATTGTAAACAACTGTTTTGTTGGTGCCTATAAAACAGTAGTTATGTAAGTAGTTAATGTAGTTAATGTAAGAACTTTTTTGACTGAAAGAAACCTGTTTAGAAAGCTTCATTGAAGCCTTCTCTATGGACCTTACAGATGTTAATAAGAGCAATTAAGAATATCAACAAAAAACTTGGAAAAAAACAAAAAAGTTCTAGCTATTATTTTAATGAGGTAATTTTTTTTTCTTTTTAAGAAAGAACTTACCGCAAATGAATTTTAAAAATTTCCTTGAAAGGCTATTTAGAATGGGATAAAATGATTAAAATAAGATTTGATATTACTACACTACCTAAAGTGGTCTTCCATGATAGCTCAGTGGGTAAAGAATCTGTGTGCAATGCAGGAGACCTGGGTTCGATACCTGGGTCAGAAAGATCCCCTAGAGAAGGAAATGGCAACCCACTCCAGTATTCTTGGCTGCAGAACCCCATGGAGAGAGGAGCCTGACAGGCTACAGTCCATGGGGTCACAAGAGTTGGACACAACTTAGCAACTAAACCACCACCACAAAAAAAATTCTAAATTTCAATTGATAGATATATTGGTAATATACATACCTTACTTGAAAACTATATGGCAGAAAAATGCAAATAATTGATATGCCATTATTGTCAGCAGGGACTTCCCTGTTAGCTCAGATGGTAAAGAATCTGCCTACAATGCCGAAGACCTGGCTTCTGTCCCTGGGTTGGGAAGATCCTCTGGAGAAGGGAATGGCTACCTACTCCAGTATTCTTGTCTGGAGAATCCCCATGGACAGAGGAGCCCAGTCCATGGGGTCATGAAGAGGCAGACATGACTGAGCAACTAGTGCTCTCACTTTTCTATTGTCGGCAGTCAATATTTTCAATGTAAGGAAAAAGAGAAAACATCATAAAAACAATTCAGTGAAGTGAAACCTGTATTTGTAGAATTGGAAGTAAAAATATCAATATAGCCTCACACTTTTTCTTTTAAAATATATACATTCTAGCTCTGTCTGCTAAAATGTACAAAATCCATGACAGCCCAATGGCAAAAATCATACTTAAGTGTCAAGTTAATGTAGCCACGTGTTCTGGGAAACAAACTCACTCAGAAGGACAATGCAGATAGTGGAGTGCAGCTTATTACACCAGCGGGCCCAAGGCAGAGTCTCCTCTTAGCCAAGGACCCTGACCAGTTTTTGTGAAAACCTTATATACCCTAAGCATGGAAGGTTCCCTGAAACTAGTCTGAACAAAGGAAAAAGAAGATACAATCAAAGTTAACTGGTGATCATATGCCTTAAGCCTAGGTAGTTAACAGTGGACAATTATCAATAGGCTTGTGGTCACACCCCAATAAGCATAATAGAATGTATAATTCTATTCGGTTATACAGATAGAGTATTCTTTTAGGCAACGGATAGCCCTGGGCTCTTCCTTCTGGGGCTTGGTTTTCCAGTTGGTATGTTATTTCCATAGATTAAAGGGTGGCTTCCCTTTGATGGATTCCCTGGTGACTCAGAGGTTAAAGTATCTGCCTGCAATGTGGCAGACCTGGGCTCGATCCCTGGGTCGGGAAGGTCCCCTGGAGAAGGAAATGGCAACCTAATCCAGTATTCTTGCCTGGAGAATCCCATGGACGGAGGAGCCTGGTGGGCATATACCTCAAAGTCCACAGTCCAGCCCAAGATGGAGTCCTGCTTTCAAGAGAGAGCCTATTCTGTTTCCTCCTTCATTAACATCTCTAAAAGCCAAAATAAGCTACAAAGATACACTGCAAAACACAGAGAATATAGCCAATATTTTATAATAACTGTAAATGGAATATGACCTTTAAAAATTGTGAGTCTCTCTATTGTACACCTGACTTATATAACATTGTGCATCGACTATACTTTTAATAAAAACAAAAATGTACCCTGAAGAAATGTTACATTTCAAATAACATAAATCACCAGCTTCCTTGGAGGAAAGGTTGACTTCAGATCTGATGAAGGAGCTCTGTGAGATGAGCTGAGGTTAGTGTGCCATTGGACACTGTGGTGATTTAAAATGTCTCCACAGGATTCTCTGACCCTTAGGCACTAATTCTGTCTTCAAGATGTGGGGTCCGATTTCCATCCTCCAGAGTGGAGGATAGTGGATAATTATCCACTAACTGGACTTAGTGGATAATTTAAAGCAGAAGTGGGGGGTGTGACTTTGGAGAGGAGACTGTAAAGACACAATGCTTTTCTCCTTGCTCACTTCTGTTTTGGATTCTTCTCTCTGGGAAAAGTAAGCTGTGTCAGGTTATGAGAAATTCCACAGAGGGTCCATGTGGTGAGCTGAGTCTTCATGCCAACAGCCAGAGAGGAGTTGAATCTTTGTCCAAGAGTCATGTGAATGAACTTTCTCAGAGAAAAATCCTCCATGCCCAGTCATGTCCACTGGTTACTTCAGCCCATGGCCATGATTTGGTCACAACCTCATGAGAAACGTGAGCTCAAACCTTTAGTGATGCTACTGTCAGATACCAAACCCTCAGAAATCGTGTGAGATAGTGCTGGCTATTTTAAGATGCTCCTTTTGGGAGTATTTAGCTAAAAAGCAATACAAAACAAATAACTGGAAGCAACTAAGTCATGTTTCCTCAATCATAAAAGGAAAGACGAAATACTTGTTTTACGATTCAGGGATGAATTTTGATTTCTGGGTAATCGAAGTTCTAGTAGATAAGGGAAAGTTTCTTTTTACAGAAGCATCCTACTTAATACGTAAGGGGAAAAAAGGAAAGTGTTGGAAAATTGTATAAGCTCCAAGGTAATAGGTCATCAACCAAACAGATGACAACATGAGATTAGCTGGGAACATTTTCAGTGGTGAGAGGCTGCTGTCACCAAAGGAACCCACTGATTAATCTTAATGCAGAAACTACACGCAATGTGGGGTCTCTGTTTTATTCTTGTTCTTATTAACCAGCAGAGAAAGCCATTTTAGAGAATATCAGGGAAACATGAATACAGTATGGGATGATACCAATAGTATTCCCTTTGCTTATATAGTCACTAGAGTAGGTCTCAAACATATGAGCAGGTTCCATTCTGAGAGTATGTTTGTAACTCCAATTTGTTCATAAGCCCAACAAAGTTAACCTAGGTACCCAACTAACAAAATCAGCTATATGAGACTGTACTGTAATAGGTTTATAAAAGTAATATATAAAAACAAGCACAAAAAATAAAGAAAACATGTTTAATGTTACATTGCAGTACCTTGAAAAGTATAGCAGAATAGTACAATAGATGGCGTGCACATTTGCATATTTCAAAGTTCTCAACTTGAAAGTTTGTATGTAGGGAATTTACTATACTTGTTGTAATTTTCAAATACTAACACTCATACAATTCTTTTTCCATGGGTCACATTTTTACCTGGTTCTTCTTCCAGTTTCCAGGATGCCTAGGTCCCAGACTCAGACTTATTTCTTTGCATTGCTACACATCCCAGCCAAGGCCTTACTTTGGGCTCAGTATTTATATGTTCCATTTTTTCTATTTATTCCAGTGTCCTACTAGAACATGGATGCTGCAAATAAATAAATAAAAATATGGGACATACAGGTTTTGGTGCCTCACTGTTTCATGCATCTTAGTCAGCATTAAAATTGTGGAGGTATGTAATAAAACAAACTATGGAAACATTTTAAAAAGGCACCATTTCAACTGAAGATTTTCTTAAGGAAAATTGATTGATGATACTTTACTATTTAGGAAAAAATGGTATTAATATAAACTTAACATGTTCATTTTATTTTTTTTTCTTTATTTTTAATTTAAGGATAATTATAATATTGTGTTGGTTTCTGCCATACATCAACATGGATCAGTCATGGGTATACATATGTCCCCTCCCTCTTGAGCCTCCCTTCCATCTCCCACCCACTACCCTCTAGGTTGTCAGCAAGCACCAGGCTTGAGCTCCCTACACCATACAGCGAATTCCTGCTGGCTCTCTATGTTACACGTGGTGATGCATATGTTTCAATGTTACTTTCAATTCAGCCAGCCCTCTCCTTTCCGCACTGTGTCCACAAGTCTGTTGTCTATATCTGTGTCTCCATTGCTGCCCTGTAAGTAGGTTCATCAGTAGCATCTTTCTAGATTCCATATAGATGAGTCAATCTGTAGTATTTCTCTTTCTGACTTACTTTACTCCATATAATAGGTTCTAGGTTCATCCACCTCATTAGAACTGACTCAGATGCATTCCTTTTATGGCTGAGTAATATTTCATTGTATACAAGTACCACAGCTTTATACAGACCAGTGGAGCAAGATAGAAGGCCCAGAGATAAATCCACGTACCTATGGGCACCTTATCTTTGACAAAGGAGGTAAGAATATACAGTGGAGAAAATACAGCCTCTTCAATAAATGGTACTAGGAAAACTGGACAGCTAGATGTAAGAGAATAAAACTAGAACACCTCCTAACACCACACACAAAAATAAATTCAAACTGGGTCACAAACTTGAATGTAAGGCCAGAAACTATAAAGCTCTTTGAGGAAAACAAAGGCAATGCACTCCTTGACATAAATCACAGCAAGATCGTCTAGACCTACCTCCTAGAATAATGGAAATAGAAACAAAAATAAACAAGTGGGATATAATTAAACTTAAAATCTTTTGCACAGGAAAGGAAACTATGAGCAAGGTGAAAAGATAACCCTCAGAATGGAAGAAAATAATAGCAAATGAAACAACTGAACAAGGATTAATCTCCAAAATATATAAGCTCCCCATGTAGCTCAAAGCCACAAATCAAGAAACCCAATCAAAAAATGGGCAAAAGACCTAAACAGACATTGCTCCAAAGAAGATATATAGATGGCTAATAAACATATGGAAAATACTAAACATTGCTCATTATTAGAGAAATGCAAATTGAAACCACAATGACACCATCATCATAAAGTCTACAAACAATAAATGCTGGAAAGGGTGTGGAGAAAAGGGAAGCCTCTTGCACTGTTGGTGGGAATGTAAACTGATAGAGCTACAATTCAGAACAGTATGGAGATTCCTTAAAAAACTAGGACTAAAACTACCATATGACCCAACAATCTCACTATTGGGCATATCCCCTGAAGAAACCATAACTTAAAAACACACATGTACCCATATGCTCATTGCAGCACAATAGCTAGGACATGGAAGCAACCTAGATATCCACAGCAGATGAAAACTCCAGTTTAAAATATAGGAAACTTACAAAGTATGTTCTTAAACCATAATGTAATTAAACTAGAAATCAGTAACAGTAAATAGCTGCAAAATCCCCAAATAGTTGGAAATTAAACAACACATTCTAAGTAAGTTATGGATCCCAGAAAAGTCACAGGGAAAGTAAAACAGATTTTCAACTAAATTAAAGGGTAAATACAACTTGTCAAAATCTGTGGACCAAAGCAGAAGCTGTGCATAGAAGGAAACTTATAACATTAATGCAAATCTTGGAAAAGAAGGAGCATGTAAAGTTATAGTCTAACCTCCCAGGAAAATAAATAAAGGAGAACAAATTAAGCTTAAAAGCAAGTAGAAGAAATGAAATAATAAAATTACAGTAGAAATTACTGGAACTAATAGGCAAGTTCAGGGCTTAGGGTTGAATGTCAATATACAAAGGTCAATAGTTTTTCTCTATAACAGAATGAATAATCAGAATTTAAAATTAAAACAATACAATTTATAACAGTATACACAGTTACTTAAGCATAAATTTAATAAAATGTGTGCAGGATTTGTTTGCATATAAATGGGAGACAAAGATGAAAGGATTCAAGAAAGATTTACAGAAACAGAGAAATTGCATGGATTAGAAGACTCAATACTGTTAAAATGTCAAGCTTCTTACCACCTTGATTCATACATTCAATGGAACCCCAGTCAAAATTTCAGCAAGTCATTTTGTGGATACCAGGAAACTTACTTTAAATTTCTCTGATAAGGCAAAGGACCTAGAATTGCCAGCAAATAGAACAACATTGCAGGACTATTATCCATTGCAAGGTGCACCATAAAGCTACAGTAATTAAGACGGTGCGATATTGGTGAAAGAACAGATAGATCAATCAGTGGGACAGAAGAGAAAGTCCAGAAATAGATCCACAATTTAGTCAATTGAGCTTTTACAAAAGTGCAAACCAATTCACTGAACAAAAGACAATCTTTCCTGGAAAATGTGAACATCTATAAGCAAAATACTGAACCTAGACATACACTTTTCACTTACACAAAAATTAACTAATCATGGATAATAGACATAAATGTAAATGCAAAAACTATAACACCTACAACAGAAAACATTGGGAGAAATGTATACGATCTAGGATTTGTAAATGAGTTTTTAGACATAACACCAAAAAAAGTGATCAGTAAGAGAAAAAACTGAAAAGTTTAACTTAATTGAAATTAAAAATATTTTGGATATGTGTGTTTGTGTGAAAACACTTATGATACTGAAAAGACAAGCCAGAGACTAGGAAAAAATATTTGTAAAACATGTATCTGATAAAGTACTTGTATACCAAATATACAAATAACTCTTGAAACTCAACATAAAGAAAACAAGTAAACCTTTTTTTAAATGGAGGAAGAAAAAATCAGATACATCAGAAAAGAAAATATACAGATGACAATATTCATATAAATAGTTCCTCAAAGTTTTTTTTGTCCATAAAGACTTTGAAATTAACACAATAGTGATATAGCACTATATATCTAGCACAATGGCTAAAATCTGCAAAACTGATGCTATCAATTTCTGGTGAGGATGCAAGCAATAGAAATTCCTATTTATTAATTTTGGAAATATACCATGTACAGGCATTTCCAGAAACAGTTTATCGGTTTCTTACAAAGCTAAACAGAATCTTACCATACAATCCAGGATTCACACTCCTAGGTATTTGTACAACAGTTTGAAAAATTCAGTTCAGTTCAGTTGCTCAGTTCTGTCCAACTTTGTGAACCCATGAACTTTAGCACACCAGGCTTCCCTGTCCATCACCAACTCCCAGAGCTTGCTCAAACTCATGTCCATTTAGTCAGTGATGCCATCCAGCCATCTCATCCTCTGTCATGTCCTTCTCCTCCTGCCTTCAATCTTTCCCACCAGCAGGGTCTTTCCCGAGTTGGTGGTTTGCATCAGGCGGCCAAAGTATTGGAGTTTAAGCTTCAACATCAGTCCTTCCAATGAACACCCAGGACTGATCTCCTTTAAGATGGAGTGGTTGGATCTCCTTGCAGTCCAAGGGACTCTCAAAAGTCTTCTCCAACACCACAGTTCAAAAGCATCAATTCTTCGGCACTCAGCCTTCTTCACAGTCCAACTCTCACATCCATACATGACCACTGGATAAACCATAGCTTTGACTAGACTGACATTACTGGCAAAGTAATGTCTCTGATTTTTAATATGCTGTCTAGGTTAGTCATAGCTTTTCTTCCAAGGAACAAGAATCTTAATTTCATGGCTGCAATTACCATCTGCAGTGATTTTGGAGACCAAAAAACTAAAGCCTCTCAGTGTTTCCATTATTTCCCCATCTATTTGCTGTGATGTGATGTGACCTGATGCCATGATCTTAGTTTTGTGAATGTTGAGTTTTAAGCCAACTTTTTTCTCTCTCTTCATTCACTTTCATCAGGAGGCTTTTTAGTTCTTCACTTTCTGCCATAAGGGTGGTGTCATCTGTATATCTGAAGTTGTTGGTATTTCTCCTGGCAATCTTGATTCCAGCTTGCATTTTGCATGATGTACTGTGCTTATAAGTTAAATAGGCAGGGTGACACTATACATCCTTGACGTACTCCTTTTCTGACTTGGAACCCACCTATTGTTCCATGTCCCATTCTAACTGTTGCTTCTTGACCTGCATACAGATTTCTCAGGAGGCAGGTCAGGTGGTCTGGTGTTCCCATCTCTTTAAGAATTTTCCACAGTTTGTTGTGATCCACACAATCAAAGGCTTTGGCATAGTCAATAAAGAAAAAGTAGATGTTTTTCTGGAACTTTCTTGCTTTTCAATGATCCAATGGCTGTTGGCAATTTGAAAAATTTTGTTCATACAAAATCCTGCACATGAATATCTAATTAATAACTCCCAAACTGTAAGAAATAAAAATGCTTTTCTGTAGGTATGTTGTTGTTGTTAAGTTGCTAAGTCATGTCTAACTCTTTGCGACTTTGTGGCCTGCAGCATGCCAGACTTCCTTGTCCTTCACCCTCTCCTGTAGTTTGCTCAAACTCATGTCCATTTTGTCAGTGATGTCATCCAACCATCTTGTCTTCTGTAGTCCCCCTTTCCTCCAATCTTCAGTCTTTCCCAGCATCAGGGTTAATGCAGGTCAATGTTTGACACAAGCTTGAATTCAACTAATAGAGTCTGGCATATATATATCATTGGCCCTTAATAACCATTCCATGAGATGAATGCAATTATTCCCATATATTGATATAAAACATTTATTTTTTTTTGAAGAGAATAAACACTGCCGGCTTTAATTTTTATAAGTTCTAGAAAATGCAGATTATTCTTCAGTCACAATTATTCCACCCCTGCCAATGGTAGTCTTTTTTTTTTTTTTTTTTAAACTTTACATAATTGTATTAGTTTTGCCAAATATCAAAATGAATCCGCCACAGGTATACATGTGTTCCCCATCCTGAACCCTCCTCCCTCCTCCCTCCCCATACCATCCCTCTGGGTCGTCCCAGTGCACTAGCCCCAAGCATCCAGTATCGTGTATCAAACCTGGACTGGCAACTCGTTTCTTACATGATAGTTTACATGTTTCAATGTCATTCTCCCAAATCTTCCCACCCTCTCCCTCTCCCACAGAGTCCATAAGACTGTTCTATACATCAGTGTCTCTTTTGCTGTCTCGTACACCGGGTTATTGTTACCATCTTTCTAAATTCCATATATATGCGTTAGTATACTGTATTTATGTTTTTCCTTCTGGCTTACTTCACTCTGTATAATAGGCTCCAGTTTCATCCACCTCATTAGAACTGATTCAAATGTACTCTTTTTAATGGCTGAGTAATACTCCATTGTGTATATGTACCACAGCTTTCTTATCCATTCATCTGCTGATGGACATCTAGGTTGCTTCCATGTCCTGGCTATTATAAACAGTGCTGCGATGAACATTGGGGTACATGTGTCTCTTTCCCTTCTGGTTTCCTCAGTGTGTATGCCCAGCAGTGGGATTGCTGGATCATAAGGCAGTTCTATTTCCAGTTTTTTAAGGAATCTCCACACTGTTCTCCATAGTGGCTGTACTAGTTTGCATTCCCACCAACAGTGTAAGAGGGTTCCCTTTTCTCCACACCCTCTCCAGCATTTATTATTTGTAGACTTTTGGATCGCAGCCATTCTGACTGGTGTGAAATGGTACCTCATTGTGGTTTTGATTTGCATTTCTCTGATAATGAGTGATGTTGAGCATCTTTTCATGTGTTTGTTAGCCATCTGTATGTCTTCTTTGGAGAAATGTCTATTTAGTTCTTTGGCCCATTTTTTGATTGGGTCGTTTATTTTTCTGGAGTTGAGCTGTAGGAGTTGCTTGTATATTTTTGAGATTAGTTGTTTGTCAGTTGCTTCATTTGCTATTATTTTCTCCCATTCTGAAGGCTGTCTTTTCACCTTGCTAATAGTTTCCTTTGATGTGCAGAAGCTTTTAAGGTTAATTAGGTCCCATTTTTTTATTTTTACTTTTATTTCCAATATTCTGGGAGGTGGGTCATAGAGGATCCTGCTGTGATGTATGTCAGAGAGTGTTTTGCCTATGTTCTCCTCTAGGAGTTTTATAGTTTCTGGTCTTACGTTTAGATATTTAATCCATTTTGAGTTTATTTTTGTGTATGGTGTTAGAAAGTGGTCTAGTTTCATTCTTTTACAAGTGGTTGACCAGATTTCCCAGCACCACTTGTTAAAGAGATTGTCTTTAATCCATTGTATATTCTTGCCTCCTTTGTCAAAGATAAGGTGTCCATACGTGCGTGGATTTATCTCTGGGCTTTCTATTTTATTCCATTGATCTATATTTCTGTCTTTGTGCCAGTACCATACTGTCTTGATAACTGTGGCTTTGTAGTAGAGCCTGAAGTCAGGTAGATTGATTCCTCCAGTTCCATTCTTCTTTCTCAAGATCACTTTGGCTATTCGAGGTTTTTTGTTTTTCCATACAAATTGTGAAATTATTTGTTCTAGCTCTGTGAAGAATGCTGTTGGTAGCTTGATAGGGATTGCGTTGAATCTATAAATTGCTTTGGGTAGTATACTCATTTTCACTATATTGATTCTTCCAATCCATGAACATGGTATATTTCTCCATCTATTAGTGTCCTCTTTGATTTCTTTCACCAGTGTTTTATAGTTTTCTATATATAGGTCTTTAGTTTCTTTAGGTAGATATATTCCTAAGTATTTTATTCTTTCCGTTGCAATGGTGAATGGAATTGTTTCCTTAATTTCTCTCTCTGTTTTCTCATTATTAGTGTATAGGAATGCAAGGGATTTCTGTGTGTTGATTTTATACCCTGCAACTTTACTATAGTCATTGATTATTTCTAGTAATTTTCTGGTGGAATCTTTAGGGTTTTCTATGTAGAGGATCATGTCATCTGCAAATAGTGAGAGTTTTACTTCTTCTTTTCCAATTTGGATTCCTTTTATTTCTTTTTCTGCTCTGATTGCTGTGGCCAAAACTTCCAAAACTATGTTGAATAGTAATGGTGAAAGTGGGCACCCTTGTCTTGTTCCTGACTTTAGAGGAAATGCTTTCAATTTTTCACCATTGAGGATAATGTTTGCTGTGGGTTTGTCATATATAGCTTTTATTATGTTGAGGTATGTTCCTTCTATTCCTGCTTTCTGGAGAGTTTTTATCATAAATGGATGTTGAATTTTGCCAAAGGCTTTCTCTGCATCTATTGAGATAATCATATGGTTTTTATTTTTCAATTTGTTAATGTGGTGTATTACATTGATTGATTTGCGGATATTGAAGAATCCTTGCATCCCTGGGATAAAGCCCACTTGGTCATGGTGTATGATCTTTTTAATATGTTGTTGGATTCTGATTGCTAGAATTTTGTTAAGGATTTTTGCATCTATGTTCATCAGTGATATTGGCCTGTAGTTTTCTTTTTTTGTGGCATCTTTGTCAGGTTTTGGTATTAGGGTGATGGTGGCCTCATAGAATGAGTTTGGAAGTTTACCTTCCTCTGCAATATTTTGGAAGAGTTTGAGCAGGATAGGTGTCAGCTCTTCTCTAAATTTTTGGTAGAATTCAGCTGTGAAGCCGTCTGGACCAGGGCTTTTGTTTGCTGCAAGATTTTTGATTACAGTTTCAATTTCCATGCTTGTGATGGGTCTGTTAAGATTTTCTATTTCTTCCTGGTCGAGTTTTGGAAAGTTGTACTTTTCTAAGAATTTGTCCATTTCTTCCACGTTGTCCATTTTATTGGCATATAATTGTTGATAGTAGTCTCTTATGATCCTTTGTATTTGTGTGTTGTCTGTTGTGATCTCTCCATTTTCATTTCTAATTTTGTTGATTTGATTTTTCTCCCTTTGTTTCTTGATGAGTCTGGCTAATGGTTTGTCAATTTTATTTATCCTTTTAAAGAACCAGCTTTTGGTTTTGTTGATTTTTGCTATGGTCTCTTTTGTTTCTTTTGCATTTATTTCTGCTCTAATTTTTAAGATTTCTTTCCTTCTACTAACCCTGGGGTTCTTCATTTCTTCCTTTTCTAGTTGCTTTAGGTGTAGAGTTAGGTTATTTATTTGACTTTTTTCTTGTTTCTTGAGGTGTGCCTGTATTGCTATGAACTTTCCCCTTAGGACTGCTTTTACCGTGTCCCACAGGTTTTGGGTTGTTGTGTTTTCATTTCCCTTTGTTTCTATGCAAATTTTGATTTCTTTTTTGATTTCTTCTGTGATTTGTTGGTTATTCAGCAGCGTGTTGTTCAGCCTCCATATGTTGGAATTTTTAATAGTTTTTCTCCTGTAATTGAGATCTAATCTTACTGCATTGTGGTCAGAAAAGATGCTTGGGATGATTTCTATTTTTTTGAATTTACCAAGGCTAGCTTTATGGCCCAGGATGTGATCTATCCTGGAGAAGGTTCCATGTGCGCTTGAGAAAAGGTGAGATTCATTGTTTTGGGATGAAATGTCCTATAGATATCAATTAGGTCTAACTGGTCTATTGTATCATTTAAAGTTTGTGTTTCCTTGTTAATTTTCTGTTTAGTTGATCTATCCATAGGTGTGAGTGGGGTATTAAAGTCTCCCACTATTATTGTGTTATTGTTAATTTCTCCTTTCATACTTGTTAGCATTTGTCTTACGTACTGTGGTGCTCCTGTGTTGGGTGCATATATATTTATAATTGTTATATCTTCTTCTTGGATTGATCCTTTGATCATTATGTAGTGACCTTCTTTGTCTCTTTTCACAGCCTTTGTTTTAAAGTCTATTTTATCTGATATGAGTATTGCTACTCCTGCTTTCTTTTGGTCCCTATTTGCATGGAAAATCTTTTTCCAGCCCTTCACTTTCAGTCTGTATGTGTCCCCTGTTTTGAGGTGGGTCTCTTGTAGACAACATATGTAGGGGTCTTGTTTTTGTATCCATTCAGCCAGTCTTTGTCTTTTGGTTGGGGCATTCAACCCATTTACGTTTAAGGTAATTACTGATAAGTATGATCCCGTTGCCATTTACTTTATTGTTTTGGGTTCAAGTTTATACACTGTTTTTGTGTTTCCTGTCTAGAGAATATCCTTTACTATTTGTTGGAGAGCTGGTTTGGTGGTGCAGAATTCTCTCAGCTTTTGCTTGTCTGAAAAGCTTTTGATTTCTCCTTCATACTTGAATGAGATCCTTGCTGGGTACAATAATCTGGGCTATAGGTTATTTTCTTTCATCATTTTAAGTATGTCTTGCCATTCCCTCCTGGCTTGAAGAGTTTCTATTGAAAGATCAGCTGTTATCCTTATGGGAATTCCCTTGTGTGTTATTTGTTGTTTTTCCCTTGCTGCTTTTAATATTTGTTCTTTGTGTTTGATCTTTGTTAATTTGATTAATATGTGTCTTGGGGTGTTTCTCCTTGGGTTTATCCTGTTTGGGACTCTCTGGGTTTCTTGGACTTGGGTGATTATTTCCTTCCCCATTTTAGGGAAGTTTTCCACTATTATCTCCTCAAGTATTTTCTCATGGTCTTTCTTTTTGTCTTCTTCTTCTGGAACCCCTATGATTCGAATGTTGTAGCGTTTAATATTGTCCTGGAGCTCTCTGAGATTGTCCTCATTTCTTTTAATTCGTTTTTCTTTTATCCTCTCTGATTCATTTATTTCTACCATTCTATCTCCTAATTCACTAATCCTATCTTCTGCCTCTGTTATTCTACTATTTGTTGCCTCCAGAGTGTTTTTTATTTCATTTATTGCATTATTCATTATATATTGACTCTTTTTTATTTCTTCTAGGTCCTTGTTAAACCTTTCTTGCATCTTCTCAATCCTTGTCTCCAGGCTATTTATCTGTGATTCCATTTTAGTTTCAAGATTTTGGATCAATTTCACTATCATTATTCAGAATTCTTTATCAGGTAGATTCCCTATCTCTTCCTCTTTTGTTTGGTTTGGTGGGCATTTATCCTGTTCCTTTATCTGCTGAGTATTCCTCTGTCTCTTCATCTTGTTTAAATTGCTGAGTTTGGGGTGTCCTTTCTGTATTCTGGCAGTTTGTGGAGTTCTCTTTATTGTGGCGTTTCCTCACTGTGTGGGTTTGTACAGGTGGCTTGTCAAGGTTTCCTGGTTAGGGAAGTTGTGTCGGTGTTCTGGTGGGTGGAGCTGTATTTCTTCTCTCTGGAGTGCAATGAAATGTCCAGTAATGAGTTATGAGATGTCTATAGTTTGGGGGTGACTTTGGGCAGCCTGTATCTTGAAGCTCAGGGCTGTGTTCCTTTGTTGCTGGAGAATTTGCTTGGTATGTCTTGCCCTGGAACTTATTGGCCCTTGTGTGGTGCTTGGTTTCAGTGTCGGTATGGAGGCATTTGATGAGCTCCTGTCAATTAATGTTCCTTGGAGTCAGGAGTTCCCTGGAGTCAGGGTTTGGACTTAAGTCTCCTGCTTCCGGTTATCGGTCTTATTTTTACAGTAGTTTCAAAACTTATTCTATACAGCACCATTGATAAAACATCTACATTAAAGATGAAAAGTTTCTCTACGGTGAGGGTCACTCAGAGAGGTTCACAGGGTTACATGGAGAAGAGAAGAGGGAGGAGGGAGTTAGAGGTGACCCAAATGAGATGAGGTGAATCAATAATGGAGAGAGTGGGCTAGCCAGTAGTCACTTCCGTATGTGCACTCCACAACTGGACCACTCAGAGATGTTCACTGAGTTATACAGAGAAGAGAAGGAGGAAGGTGACAGAGGTGGCCAGAAGGATAAAAGGGGGTAATGAAAAGGATGGAGACAGATCCAGCCAGTAATCAGTTCCCTAAGTGTTCTCCACCGTCTGGAACACACAGAAATTCACAGAGTTGGGTAGAGTAGAGGGGTTAGGGAGGAGACACAGGCGACCTGGTGGAGAAAAAGGAGAGTCTAAAGGGAGAGAGAGCAGTCAAGCCAGTATTCTTGCTCCCTAGTGAAAAATGGGTCCTGAAGATTGGGTTCTTAAAGGTACAAAATTGGTAACAAATACATAAAAGCAAAAATTAAAAATCTAGAGTAGAGTTTGGAATTTCAAAAATACGATGTTAAAGAAAAGAAGAAGGAAAAGAAAGAGAAAAAATGAACAAACAAAAACAAACAAGGTCGCGAAAATTGTAAAGAAAGTACAGGTACAAAATTGATAACTAATACCAAAAAGCAAAAATTAAAAATCTAGAGTAGAGTTTGGAATTTCAAAAATACAATGTTAAAAAAAAAAGAAGAAGAAAAATAAAGAGAGAAAACAAACAAACAAAAACAAACAATGTCACAAAAAGTATAAAGAAAATACAGGTACAAAATTGATATCATTCAGATATACAATGTTATATAAAAGAAGAAGAGAAAGAAACAGAGAAGAAGAAAAAAAGAAGTCACAGAAATTATATAAAAAAAAACTATAGGTACAAAATTGATAACAAATACCAAAAAGTGAAAATTAAAAATCTAGAGTGGAGTTTGGAATTTCAAAAATACAATGTTAAAGAAAAGAAGAAAAAAAAACAAAAAAAACCCCCAAAAAACAAGGTCAAAAAATTGTAAAATATATATATATGAAGTTTGCTGAAGAAGAAAAAAATAGGGTCTTTTTTTTTTGCAAAGTAATAGGTTATAAAAGTGAAAATTAAAGGAACAATAGAGGACTTAAAAATTTTTAATTAAAAAAAAAAGAATGATCGTAAAAATAATAAAAATATATCTAGGACTTTCTTGGTGTTGTTGTGGGTGTTGTGGGTTCAGTTCATTTTTGGCTAGTTCCTTGGTCAGACTTATATTTCTCAAGATCTATAGGCCCCTTCCTATGTAGTCCATAGTAACCACAGGGTTTTGTTCTATTGCCTGTAGCTTCCAAGGCGTTTCCCTCTGTTATATCTTCTTCTGTTTGCTAGTCTCTTCAGTATCTGGTTTCCGCCCTGACACAAAGGGGACGGTGGAGGACACTTTTTTTTTTTTTTTTTTTTAGGCTTACTTGTTCAGTCGCGCTGTGGGGAGGGAGGGAGGAATGCTGCAAACAAATAACACTGGTGTGGGCTCGCAGTGCCTCAGCCACCCTGGGTCTGCCCCTGCTCACGGCGCGTGTAGCCTCCCTGCCCACACTGCTCGGGCTCTAGGTTGTTCTGCCGGGAACAATCCGAGGCCAGCCCTGGGTTGCATGCACCTCCCAGGTCCAAGCCGCTCAGGTTCAGGCACTCGCGTAGTCCTCAGAGGCGCAGACTCAGTTGGGCCTGCTTTTTGTGCTCTTCCCAGGTCCAAGCAGCTCAGGTGATGAGGTGTTCGGCGAGCGCCAATGCTGCGACTTATCGCCTCCCCGCCACTCGGTTATCTGGGTGTAAAACCGGCGCACCTTCTCAGGTAAATGTTGACCGTCCAGACCCCCAAGAAGTTTTAGTTAGCAAAGAAGCCTGCTTACAGTTTTATAGATAATGTCTCTCTGGGGCTGCGATTGCCCCCTTCCGGCTCTGGCTGCCTGTCACTGGAGGGGGATGGTCTGCAGCCGGCTATCTCTGTTCAGTCCTTTGTTCCGTGCGCAGGTCTGGCGGTGTCTTAGGTTAGGGCTGGCTTTTCACGTGGTAGATATCCCACAGTCTGGTTTGCTAGCCCAAATTATTTCGCTCAGCGCTCAGGGTATTCAGGCCAGATTCTTACTCTCAGAGATGCAGCCCGCGCCGCGCCTCCCTGCCCAGCCCCCGCTTGCTAATGGCGGATGCAGGCGTCTGCGCTGCTTCTCCGCTGGGGGAGTTACCGTAGGGCTCACAATCTGTGAGTTTTAATTGTTTATTTATTTTTTCTCCCTGTTATGTTGCCCTCTGTGCTTCCAAAGCTCGGCACAGATTCGGCAGTAAGAAGGTTTCCTGGTGTTTGGAAACTTCTCTCTTTTTAAGATTCCCTTCCCGGGACGGAACTCCATCCCTCCCTCTTTTGTCTCTTTTTTTTGTCTTTAATATTTTTTCCTACCTCCTTTCGAAGAGTTGGGTTGCTTTTCTGAGTGCCTGATGTCCTCTGCCGGCATTCAGAAGTTGTTTTGTGGAGTTTACTCGACGTTTAAATGCTCTTTTGATGAATTTGTGGGGGAGAAAGTGTTCTCCCCATCCTACTCCTCCGCCATCTTGGCTCCTCTCTCGATATAAAACATTTAAAAGGAGATTCATTAGGTAATGCAGAATTTAAAAAATAATATAACTGCTTTACAGATGTGTGAAATAATATCAGAGGTGAGAGAACAGTGCTGACCTAGATAACCATGGAAATCAGTGTGATCTCTAAGACCAAACACCTCAAAGGACTGTACAAAAGCACTATTATTTAGTTGATAACAGTATTCCCCAACAGGAGTCTGGGTTAGCAATTCTGATACTGTTGTCAATGTATAATAGAATTAAACAGTTAAGCAGATAGATATCAGATGACTGGGGCCAGGCTGCACTCTGTTGAAGCGGGAGCTACAGACAGCAAGGGAAGGAGGCCAGAAGGAACCTTGTGGTAGTGGATTGATTTGGAGACATTTGCATAAACTCATGTTTAGCTTAATGTAGATAAATCTGGTTACAATCAGAAGTATTTAAAGATCTGTGTCAGTTGCACTGTCAACTAAGAGACCTTTGAAAACTAGACCCTAGTAGCAAGGAGCAGTATGGCACCCAGAGTCATGGATTTTAATCCCATTGTCTAATAGAAAGAAGAAGGGCTCCTTGGAGAAATACTGATTCTAGAACTGGGGCAAGAAGCATAGGAGATGAACCTGGAGCATCCTGTAACACCTTAGGATAAAGAAAAGCTCAAAAAATAGCTATAGATACAAAATGATCATGGGAATGTATTACAACAAGTGAAACAACTGACCTAAGCTGGACAACTATAACACAAACTATAAAGTAAATGACTGTGAGTCAACACTCATACGTCAATCATTTTGTGCCTAAATATGAGAGAGAATTCACACATCTCCCAAGGAGAAGAATTCTGAATAATTAATATACAGACTCCACCCTCAACACTTACTCTTTAGATGTGAGCAGCACACTGACATTTTCCCAAAAATAACAGACAGTGTAAGTGGAGAACTCTGACAGTGTCTCAGTCAGGTGGTCAGGGTTACCACGTTACCATCTGCTTTGTTAAGTTATGCTGCTAGCCTGTCCTCTTGATAGCATGTGGTGAGAAGGGCAATGGCCTCTACTGTCCTCCCTGTAAAAGCAGTAACTACAAGCTAATCATGGGAAACATATTAGACAAACCCATTTGAGAAACAGTCTACTACACACCTACTCAATACTTCACAAACCGCCATGGGCATCAAAAATCAGGAGAGTCCAAGAAATTGTCACAGCCTAGGAAGCCATGGAGAATAAATGTAATATGGTTTCCCGGATGAGATCTTGGGACATAAAAAAGATATTGAGTAAAAATGAAGGAAATCTGCATAAAGTATCTGCTTTAGCTAATAATATTTATGTTGGTTCATTCATTGTGACAAATATGGATAATAAGATGTCAATACTAAGGGACATTAGATATACTTACATTGGGGTGATTTTGTTATCTCCACTTTTCTACAAACCTAAATATTTAAAAATTACAAAATCAGTTAAGGAAACCACAAAAGAACATATTGACAGATAGACTGAATAATACTGGAAACATGGGTACATAGAATACACAATAAATGGAATTAAAATATATTGAACATATAATTAAAGAAAAATGGCATTGACACATACAGTACTATTTTGTCTTAAAGTTATCAAAGTTATTTTGACGTTATTATGAGATTATAGAGATACTACATGAAATGAGACAAAGTTTCTGAAAATAAAATAGAAAAATATAACTTAAAATTTCCATCATATTCATTCATACCTAAGCAATCCTACCTTAAAGTGTTTGATTTAATTTTTGACATGCTATGATTGTGTGTGTGTGTGCTTTGTCACTTCAGTCATATGTGACTCTCTGCAGCTCTGTGGACCTATCTAGCCCTCCAGGCTCCTCTGTTCATGGGATTCTCCAGGCAAGAACACTGGAGTGTGTTGCTGTGCCCCACTCCAGGGGTTCTTCCTGACCCAGAGATCAAACCCATGTGTCTTACATCTCCTGCTTTGGCAGGTGGGTTCTTTACTACTAGTGCCACCTGGGAAGCCCCAACACTGAGATTGTTTCCTATTAAATGATGTCTATTAAAGCATTTTCTAAAATTGATTTTATTGAAGTATAGATTATTTGCAATGTGTTAGTTTCTGATGCATAGCAGAGTGATACATTTATACACACACACACACACACACACACACACACACAGAGTTCCAAAGAATAGCAAGAAGAGATAAGAAAGCCTTCTTCAGCGATCAATGCAAAGAAATAGAGGAAAACAACAGAATGGGAAAGACTAGGGATCTCTTCAAGAAAATCAGAGATACCAAAGGAACATTTCATGCAAATATGAGATTGATAAAGGACAGAAATGGTATGGACCTAACAGAAGCAGAAGATATTAAGAATAGATGGCAAGAATACACAGAAGAACTGTACAAAAAAGATCTTCACGACCCAGATAATCATGATGGTGTGATCACTGACCTAGAGCCAGACATCCTGGAATGTGAAGTCAAGTGGGCCTTAGAAAGCATCACTACAAACAAAGCTAGTGGAGGTGATGGAATTCCAGTTGAGCTATTCCAAATCCTGAAAGATGATGCTGTGAAAGTGCTGCACTCAATATGCCAGCACATTTGAAAAACTCAGCAGCGGCCACAGGACTGAAAAAGGTCAGTTATCATTCCAATCCCAAAGAAAGGCAATGCCAAAGAATGCTCAAACTACCACACAATTGCACTCATCTCACATGCTAGTAAAGTAATGCTCAAAATTCTCCAAGCCAGGCTTCAGCAATACATGAACCGTGAACTTCCAGATGTTCAAGCTGGTTTTAGAAAAGGCAGAGGAACCAGAGATCAAATTGTCAACATCTGCTGGATCATCGAAAAAGCAAGAGAGTTCCAGAAAAACATCTATTTCTGCTTTACTGACTATGCCAAATCCTTTGACTGTGTGGATCACAATAAACTGTGGAAAATTCTGAAAGAGATGGGAATACCAGACCACCTGATCTGCCTCTTGAGAAATCTGTATGCAGGTCAGGAAGCAATAGTTAGAACTGGACATGGAACAACAGACTGCTTCCAAATAGGAAAAGGAGTTCATCAAGGCTGTATATTGTCACCCTGTTTATTTAACTTCTATGCAGAATACATCATGAGAAACACTGGACTGGAAGAAACACAAGCTGGAATCAAGATTGCCGGGAGAAATATCAATAACCTCAGATATGCAGATGATACCACCCTTATGGCAGAAAGTGGAGAGGAACTCAAAAGCCTCTTGATGAAAGTGAAAGAGGAGAGTGAAAAAGTTGGCTTAAAGCTCAATATTCAGAAAATGAGGATCATGGCATCCGGTCCCACCACTTCATGGGAAATAGATGGGGAAACAGTGGAAACAGTGTCAGACTTTATTTTTCTGGGCTCCAAAATCACTACAGATGGTGACTGCAGCCATGAAATTAAAAGAGGTTTACTCCTTGGAAGGAAAGTTATGACCAACCTAGATAGCATATTTGCAGAGACATTACTTTGCCAACAAAGGTTCGTCTAGTCAAGGCTATGGTTTTTCCTGTGGTCATGTATGGATGTGAGAGTTGGACTGTGAAGAAGGCTGAGCGCCGAAGAATTGATGGTTTTGAACTGTGGTGTTGGAGAAGACTCTTGAGAGTCCCTTGGACTGCAAGGAGATCCAACCAGTCCATTCTGAAGGAGATCAGCCCTGGGATTTCTTTGGAAGGAATGATGCTAAAGCTGAAACTCCAGTACTTTGGCCACCTCATGCGAAGAGTTGACTCATTGGAAAAGACTCTGATGCTGGGAGGGATTGGGGGCAGGAGGAGAAGGGGACGACAGAGGATGAGATGGCTGGATGGCATCACTGACTCGATGGATGTGAGTCTGAGTGAACTCCAGGATTTGGTGATGGACAGGGAGGCCTGGCGTGCTGCGATTCATGGGGTCGCAAAGAATCGGACAGGACTGAGCGACTGATCTGATCTGATCTGATATATATATGAGAAGGCAATGGCAACCCACTCCAGTACTCTTGCCTGGAAAATCCCATGGATAGAGGAGCCTGGTAGGCTGCAGTCCATGGGGTTGCTAAGAGTGGGACATGACTGAGTGACTTCACTTTCAGTTTTCACTTCCATGCATTGGAGGAGGAAATGGCAACCGACTCCAGTGTTCTTGCCTGGAGAATCCCAGGGACAGAGGAACCTGGTGGCTGCCATCTATGGGGTCACACAGAGTCGAACACGACTGAAGCGACTTAGCAATAGCAACAACAGCAATATATATATATATACATATACATATACATATATACATACACATACATACATACATACATGGGCTTCCCTGATAGCTCAGAGAGTAAAGAATCTGCCTGAGTTAGGTCTCTGGGTTGAGAAGATTCCCTGGAGGAGAGATAACAGCAACCCCCTCCAGTATTCTTGTCTGGAGAATCCCCATGGACAGAGGAACTTGGTGGGCTTACAGTCCATGGGGTTGCAAAGAGTCAGACACACAGAGCGACTAAGCACATATTTTCCTTTTCATATTCTTTTCTGTTATGATTTTTCACAGAGTATTGAATATAATTCTCTGTCTTATTCAGCAGGACCATGTTTATCCATCTTGTATATAATAGTTTATGTCTGCTAATCCCAAACTCCCAGTCCATCTTCTCCCTTGGCAACCACATGTTCTGTTCTCTATGTCTGTGCGTCTATTTTTGCTTCATAAATATCGTCAACTTGTGTCATATTTTAGATTACACATATGATATTATTTGGTATTTGCCTTTCTCTGACTTACTTCACTTAGTATGATAGTCTCTAGGTCCATCCATATTGCTGCAAACAGAATTATTTCATTCTTTTTTTTTCTTAATATGTATATTTTACTGAAGTAAAGTTGACTTACAGTGTTTCAAGTGAACAGCAAGGTGATTCAGTTATACATATACACATATATTATTTTTGAAATGATTTTCCATTAAAAGTTATTACAAGATATTGACTATAGTTCCCTGTGCTATACAGTGAACCTTTGTTGTTTGTTGCAGATCTATTTTTTAAATTAGAAATCTAGCATTCTATTTGTACTAAGTCAAACTAGTGAAATAAAAATGTCACAAATTTTTTAGTTAGATGGAAATTCATGTCTTCTAAAATATATACATTATACATATTAAATATATATATGTATACAAAAGCTTTTCTACTATGCTTGATAAAGTCTTGAGAAAGAACATCAAAAAAGAAGAGATGGAGAAATTGGAAAACATAAACTAAATGAATGAATGAATGAATAAACTAAATTAATATGTCTTCTCCATTGTTTTCCTGAGATCCTGGATCATTTTCACTATCATTACTCTGAATTCTTTTTCTGGAAGATTGCCTATCTCCACTTCCTTTAGTTGTTTTTCTGGGGTTTTATCTTGTCCCTTCATCTGGGACCTAATTTTCTGTTTTTTCATTGTGATTATCTTTTTGTATCATGCTTTTTGCTTTAGCCCCTGTGGGACTGTGGTTCTTGCTTCGTCTGTCTGCTCTCTGATGGAGGAGGCTAAGAGGCTTATGTAAGCTTCCTGACAGGAGGGACTGGCAATGGGCAAAACTGGCTCCTGCTCAGGGCCTTGCTCAGTAAAGTTTTAATCCAACCCTCTGCTGATGGATGGGGTTGTACTCCCTCCTTATTAGTTTTTTTTCCTGAGGTAACCCAACCCTGGGGTCTACATGTTCTGTGATAGGGTTAATGGTGAACTCTGAGAGGGCTCATGCCAATAGGGACATTCCCGGCCTGCTGCTGCCAGTCCCCCATCCCTGTGGCGAGCCCCTGCTGACCCATGCCTCCACAGGAGACCCTCCAACACCAGCAGGTAGTTTTGGTTCAGTCTGCTGTGGGGTCACTGCTCCTTTGCTCAGAGTCCCGGTGCACACAAGATTTTGTTTGTGCCCTCCAAGACTGGCATTTTTGTTTGCCCCAGTCCTGTGGAAGTCTTATGATAAAGAATCCTGCTGGTCTTCAAGGTCAGATTCCCTGGGGATTCCCAGTCCCTTTGTTGGATCCGCAGGCTGGGAAGCCTGACACGAGTTTCAGAACCTTCACAACAGTGGGAGAACTTCTTTGGTATTATTATTCTCCAGTTTCTGAGTCACCCACCTGATGGGTATGGAATTTGATTTTATCATGATTGCATCCCTCCTACCATCTTGCTGCAGCTTGTCTTTGGGCACAGGATATATTTTTTCGGTGGGTCCCAGTGACCTCCTGTCAATGTTGTTCAACAGCTAGGTGCAGTTTTGGTGTCTCACAGGAGGAGATGAACACAATCCTTCTACTCTGCCATCTTGAACTAGAAGCCTATTTCATTCTTTTTTTTTTTTTTAATTTAACTTTATTATATTTTATGGGTGAATAGTGGAAGGTGAAAGAGTTAGTTGTTCAGTCATGTCCAACTCTTTGTGACCCCATGGACTGTAGCCCACCAGGCTTCTCTGTCCATGGGATTCCCCAGCCAAAAAAACTACAGTGGGTTGCCATTCCCCTCTCCAATGGATCTTCCCAACCCAGGGATCGAACCTGGGTCTCCTGCTTTGCAGGCAGATTCTTTACCATCTGAGCCACCAGGAAAGCCATGACTGAATAGTATTCTATTGTATATATGTACCACACCCTCTTTATTCATTCATCTGTTGACAATATGTGTTTCCATGTCTTGGCTATTATCATTAAGAAGCATTATTTTAAATTATGAAATTTAGGAAGACCACCTAAAAATAAGAAATGTTTTAGGAAATGTTACTAAATCTATGTGATAAGATATTTACTCATTAAATTTCCTACAAACAAACAGAAATGTTTAAATTCCAAAATTGTTATGGTCAGATCCCAAAATATATAAATGACACCAAATATGTAATATAGAAGACAATGAAAATCTATTATTTTAGCATGGATTCCCTTGGGAGTTTTGAATTGTGAATGATAATTATCTTCTTATTTATAAGTTTTGATTTGCCACTAGTTATCATGTACTATCCTATAATGGGATACACATGCTAAAAATAAGTCATCTGCATTTACTGAGTTGAAATACTGACATAGGACACCCTCTATTAATAATAGATTTTGTCGATAAAATTTTCAACAGAGCCTTTTTCTTAAGACAGTTTATTTTTCTCGAAAGATCAGATGTCTTGCTAGGATGCAGAATTAATGGTGAATTTCCAAGCCCCTACCACAGGTCCACTGAAGGTCTGAAGAAGGAAGGATTTGTCTTGGTCTTTCTCTGCTCCTCCCATGAGTATCTCATTATCTCTTTTAACCAGAGCTCATCTGGGCCCCCAAGGAGGGCTATTCTCAAACCCACAAACTCTAGAATCAACCATGCATCTAGAACAGAATTTCAAAGTAAGTTTAAGAAGTCAATAAATACCACATTGGTGATACTATGACATTGGAAATGTCCCCAAAGATTAGAAAGGATGGTAACTTTTGACCTGGGCCTTAAGGGAAAATACAGTTGGGATATTAGTTGGGGGAAAATGAGTGTGAAGGATGAGGTTGTTTCATTTTCTAGGTACTACTTTATTCAACAACAAATTATTCAGAGCACTCTGCATTCAGTACTTCCTGTTGGGCACCAGACGTTACAACAATGCACAAGTCAGAGCATGTGCACCTGCTCACAAGGACCTGAACTCAAATACAGTGAAAACTATTGAGATGGGATAAACTGGGAAAAGTTACAATATGTTACAAATTGAAAGTAAAGAACTAGAGGAAAAGGAGGATTTGAAAGTAAAGGAAAATGTAGTAATTGAGGTAATGTGTCACTGGAGCAGGTTTGGAAAGTGACAAGCTACTTAATGTTTAACTGTCTCTCTAAGGGAAAAAACTCTGATTTGTACTATTTGTCAATTCCTGTGGTATAAATATCCCATGATGCCTCAAAACATAAACGGTAAAGTGCACAAAATAACTTGGAGGTGATGAATGACAAGGATTTATTATTATTGTTTTTAATTGGTCTGATTGTCAGTTTATATAACTGAATTTTAATGAAGACTCTTTACAGCTAGATGATGAAACTGAAAAATGAAGTCATCAGCTCCTCTGAGCTGGTACAAACCAGTTCTAACAGAATACTGAGATGAAATGGAAATGTGTCAATTGCATTGACTACTTTGGAATAATTCATATTGAATATACTAATATATATATATATATATTAAAAAGAAGGGGGATCAGGAGAAGACAGAAAAGATCTTGAATCATTCTCAGGAAGGTGGGCCCAATTCTGCAGTTCATGGGGAGTCACTGCAGGTGTGTCTGCGTTGATGTGTGTCTGTCTGTGCTTTAACCAACAGTGACACTGATGTAAAACTGTGGGTTAACATTTGTATTTACAGTGAATTGAAATGAAGCAATATTGAAGAAAGGAAGTCAAATAAGAACCTTCATCTCTATTCAGAGGAAGATGTAAAGTAGAATGATGATGGCCAGAGAAGCAGCCCTGAGAATCCAGCCTGTGCTTTGCAACCAGCCCTGGGCATTGACAAACATTAAACACTTAAAGAAAAACACATTTCTCTGAGTGCAAAAGCTGCCAGTGCTTACTAAGTCTACAGGGAATCTACACTTAGTAAAATAGAACATTCCTGTGCTAGTTTGCTGTTCCTTTTATTTTCGAATTCCTTTCAGGATACATTTAATCTACCCATCTCAATGCTGTTGGCGACTTAGCATTAAAAAGGGTGGGGGGTGCTGTTCAACTTTCACTATGTCTAGCAACTCAGCAGGGTAATTTTTAATGTGGTTTCTAACTCCAGGATTCATAGGAAAGGAGGAAAGATGTGTAAGGCTCTTTTAAAACTTTATAAGAGAAGACTAGCCCCATTTTTCTATGTGGTTTTGCGAATGAGTGAATGTTCTCTCTGCAAAACTTAAAACAGAGTCACCAGTTTTCAGCCTGGGGGTCTGAACTGTAATTAAAATGCAAATGCCTTAGCTTAATATAATAGCTGGAAGAAATCAGAAAGATCAATCTCATTGAACCATTTTATTTCATAGATGAAAAATCTGAGACAGGGTGGTTGGTGACATTCCACTAATGAGTGGAGATAGCCCAGCACAGACGGAGGTCTGTGAGCCTGTGTCAGAACCCAGAGCCCCCCACCCCACCCCACACACACACACACACCAGCCCCCCAGCTCAGCGAGAAGAGAAGGCCAGACAGCCTCTGCTCCTTCCATGTTCATCCAAGGTGGGTATGAGGGGGCTGCCTGCACCAAGATCCCGAGTAATGTCTGTTCACTGGCACAGCTGACATTGTAGTTGCTATTATGAATAATGCTATTTCTGTTGTCTTGAAAAGAAATATCTTTTGAAACATGCTTCTATTATATTTCTTAACTGAATATAAATTTTATCCAGAAAGATTTATAAAACCTTGCAATTCATTTCAGTATTCTGGACTCCAATTATCTATAGAATGAAGAAAACACTAGCCTTCATAGGGTTAATCTGATGATTATACTGGGTCATGTACATAAGTTGCAGGCCACAATGCCTGACACAGCTACTCACCACACCACATACTTGAAAAGTAAACAGAAGAGGCTGAATCTTGTGGCTTCCCAGTGATGGCTGATGATGCTTATCCATAATTGCAGATTCATCAAAGCTCAGGGTTGTTTGAGAACTTAAGAATGATCAGATTCCAATCCCCAAATTGTATAAAGGAAAATTATTATTATTATTTTTTTTTTTTTTTTGTCAAAGTGGTTAAGTGTCTTGCCTAAGGGCACTCAGTAAGGGCCAGACCCCCAGGACCATTCACAAGGATCCAAGAGGAGTTTCTTAGGCATGCCCAGTCCCTTCCAGAAACTCATTCTTCTATCAGCTTATTTAGGGTAGGGAGCTTGTCTGTCTTTAAAGTGGACTCACTTTAATATCAGACTGAGAACAATTGAGAACCTTCTGGAATTACTCACTGAAGTGACTTAGCCCGCACACACACACACACCCGTATCCCCTCTTCCTTGGACTTTCCTCCCAATTAGGTCACAGGGAGCACTGAGTAGGGCTCCCTGTGCTGTTTAATCTCATAAATACGGAACAAATTTTACCCTGGACACCCCTTTGAAGCTGGAATCATAAATAAAATCTTTCCTCTATCAATGTCACCATCAAAGACATTTATGCTTCAATTTTCCAAGAGAAGCTCTGGAATAATCTTTGGGTTATTTTAGCAGTCCTGTGCCCTTTGATCTTATAGCTCCTTGGGAGTGAGCACTTCAGAATTTCTGGAAGCAATCTCTATCAATACCACTTTTCTTAGGCTTCAAAAGAGAATTCCCTCAAATAAATTGTTTAATTGCTTTTAAAAATAAAAAGTAAATAAATACTTGCAGTAGGAAACAATCAAACATTTTCAACAAGGAAAGTGGCATGATTGAACGGTTACATGGATCCCTGTGGAATTCAGGTCTGAGGGGTGAATCTAGGAATTGGAAGCCCAGTCATGGACATATGATAACAGTTCCAGGGAGAAATGACAGAGATTTGTTCCACAGGGAGACATAAAGTAAGTCAGCCAATAAATACCAACGTGCAATTCTGAGTTACAGTGTAACATTAACCAAAATACCACATTTTCATTAAATTATCATTAATCACGGGTTTGGAGATAATGTAGTTCCTCTGATTTCTAATATTTTTCCTTCCACTATTACCTACTTGTCAGTTCACTTTCCCAGGACACACAGTTTCTGCAAGGCCAGGAGTGTACCTTGATTTATGATGATAAATATCCAGCCAACCGTCAGGAGACAAGAGATAGTGCGCACTTCATTGAGGCTGAGTGAAGTCGCTCAGTCGTGTCTGACTCTTTGCGACCCCATGGACTGTAGCCTACCAGGCTCCTCCCTCCATGGGATTCTCCAGGCAAGAGTACTGGAGTGGATTGCCATTTCCTTCTCCAGGGGACCTTCCCAACCCAGGGATCAAACCCGGGTCTTCCACGTTCCAGGCAGATGCTTTAATCTCTGAGCCACCAGGGACCAGGACAGGCCTCTGGGTCAGAAAACAGCCTCAGAATTCGCATCCAGAGGATCCAAATGTGTGATAGCCATAGACTGCAGCCTTCCTAAAACTGTTGCAGGATCTTCAAATAAGGGCTCATGCCAAATGCTCTATCTAGTTTTTGAGATTTTTAATAAAAAGCCATAGAGATGCAAGTAGCTTGTAAATAGTGCCTCCTGTACAGGCAGTAAATACTGCGCAGATACCTAAAAGCAGGCAGTTCTAATAGGCCCTCTAGGATTACTACATTCTTAAAGAAAGACACTGGTGAGTTCTACGGTTTTTTCCACACTGAAATTTTTCTCTGTGCCACCGTCAAAGTTCACATTCCTGGCTAGTTTTTCTTTTTCTCACCTGCTGATTTTGTTCTCTAAGACTGATGCTGTGTGAAAAACAACTTGATGGCATTTTTCCCCTTGGGGAGAGTCCAGTGCACACAGAGAAGTTTCTGTTTCAATTCCTAATATTTATTTGGAGAAGTGGCAGAGAAAATTAAAAAAAAAAATAGTAACAAAAACTTTCTCCATGTAAGACATGATAGATGCTGCTGTAATCCAAAAGCAAAGGACTGAGGGTCATGTGTGTGGACTCAGACAGGGTCTCTAGAAAATTCGGAAGCAAAACCTGCTGTGAACTCTGTTTATTCTGTGGATTGGGATGGAGTCACTGGGGGCCAGGTACAAAGAGACAGGGTCAACTGTGGGGGCACTGAGCTTCCCTGTAATCATAGCAGACCTAGTGTGTGTGTATGAGTGTGTGTGAGAGAGAAAGACACAGAGAGATACACACTCACACACACAGAGGTGGAGCAGATTCAATAGAGGAGAAACACATGGACAGGGAATTAATATTCCCAACACTCAGGCTGGGGCTTGCTAATGGGTTTCTCTCCAAGAACATAAATGCAGGTGTCTACTACTTGGGTCATTCTAGCATAATGCAGAAGGAGCTAAAAACACTGTAATGGAAGCCACTTGAGCACAATCACAGCCTTCTGGTCACCAGATGTTGTGGAAGCAAAATATAAGGCCATGCACAAGCCAGGTGGTGGAGCTGTGTAGTATAAGAATCGAACTTATTAAGAATTAAGAATTCTTATTAAGAATCTGTTCACCTTTGTGAGCCTTTATTTCTTGGGTGGACAATCACTGCTTCCTTCTCTCAGTTTGATTCTTAATGACGCATGTAACCCAAGACGTGCCACCTCATTTAAAATGTGTCAGTGGCTTTCGTCCATCTGAGCAAAAATAAAAATTCCTTTCCATGGTCCTCAAGATCTCTCCCACACCTGGCACGTTCCCCAGTAGTGAAACTGTTATTAAACCCAAGTCCAGTTGCTTGCCATTCTAAAGCCAGTTATCCAGAGACAAGTGTTGATAGGAAAGGAATGTATGCTTTGTTTTAGAGGCCAGCACCTGGGGAAGAAGGAGGACTTCTGTCCAAGAACCATCTCCTGATTGTTGCTTATGCATCAGGAGCATTTAAAGGGGATTTCTAGGGTTGTGCAGGCAGAGAAAAGGAGTAGAACAGCACAGTCAGCCTGATGGTCATCCTGAAATCAATGATGTGGTGGTCTGATCAATGATGTGGCAGTCTGATCAGCATCATCTTGGGTGTTTTAAGTATAGTTGGCCTTTAGTTCCAGGGTTTGTTCCCATTTCTTTGAGGCCAGTTCCTGAAATTGGGTGAAGTAGAGTAGCTCATGTCGTGGCTTCAATTTGGTCATCTTGTAGTCATCTTCTTCTACCAGGGGCTTGAGTATCTTCAAAAGAGCTCACAGGCTCAGAATATTATCTATAGACCTTGAGCAGTAACCAAAGGTCCTTGGCTTTGCTTAGTGACTAAACTATTATAGCTTGTCTTGTGTAAAGGCTGAGTGTAAAGCATAACTAACTTCCAACTCCAAGGTGATGCTTACAAACTGGCCACCAATCCCACACGTATGAGTGGACTCTGAGTCAAGGTGGTTAAAGCATCTTCACAAGGAGGGGAGGCTGTAGCTGTTCTTGCTGGCATGTTCAGATTTTGAGTGGAAAAATCGGAAATGACCATCACAGAGACTCAACCTGAGAAGACCTGAAAAGCCTGGTCTTGCTCAGAGGATGATCAGGAGATCAATACGCCTGAATGGCAGACTGATGTTGATGAGAGGAAATTCTAGAGCATAATAGGGCTTTTAGAAGTTGGATTTAACTGCGAAGTTTGGGCTTTTGGGTATACAATTAATGTGATTGGAGATAGTGGGCTGTATAATGGTGAAAATGAATCAGGGAGCAGCAGAAAGGATGGATGAAAGAGAAAGCTAGTGAAAGCAGAGGTATTTGGGGAGCTTATTGAAAATACACCAAGAAATGCAGAGTGATGGAGATAAATTATTGGCATTTAAAAGATTTTGTTTCCGAGTCGCCAGTCCAGGTTCGATGCGCGATACTGGATGCTTGGGGCTGGTGCACTGGGACCCAGAGGGAGGGTATGGGGAGGGAGGAGGGAGGAGGGTTCAGGATGGGGAACACGGGTATACCTGTGGCGGATTCATTTCGATATTTGGCAAAACTAATACAATATTGTAAAGTTTAAAAATAAAATAAAATTAAAAAAAAAATAAAAGACTTTGTTTCAAATCTCAACCATGTGTTGTGGCAAGCAACATAATTAATACACAGTGGAAACATTTTCCTCCCAGATTTATGAAAGTATTTTGGAAAGGTGTGAACATGCTTTATAAAATGTCAAGAATTTTTAATCAGAAAGTGGTGATACTCCTTCCTTTAATGCACCAAACTAGTAGTCTAGTAGTCCTCTGCATTTTTTTTTAAGGATTTTCCAGTATTTTTTTTTTAAAGGAGCAAAGCCCTATTGCTAATTTCCAACATTTTCCATAAGCAAAGTCTGCTTTTGTGTGCCTTTGTAATCTGTATTTATCAGTTGCGTCTGCTGATGTTTAGAGTAAATAGCTTTACACCCTAGGTGACAAACCTGTTTTTCACCTTTTTAACACACAACTATGATGCTGAGTTAATTTGCTGTGCACAGAGTATCTATTAAGAAACCCCAAGTATCTGAACGTTTTCAGGATACGACCAGCATCCTTATTCTGGCGTAATGAAATTATCCCAGTGCACTGTTGTCGCCTGCTTCCTGGTGCTATCAGACTGTCTGCAAAGCAACTTCCTTACAGATTTAACTGGGTCCTGACCTTGGATCCCCCAAGAGACTGCAGGGAAATGCTTCTATGTTATTGCCTGAGACTAATTTATTCATTAGGTTAAGTAAGGTCCACTCGGTCAGCCATCCACTCTCCACTGACCTCTCCAATCTCCTCCTTCATAATCAGGTTCCAGACTCCATATTAGCTGATGACCATTTAAGTGCTTGACTTTGGTGAATGAACATGAATTAACTTTAGATCTTCTGGTTCTCCTGCCACTCTCCCATCCAATAACTCACCAACATTATGGTATTTCTTTCTTCAAAATGTTCCTTTCCATTCATGTCACCACCTGAGTTTTGTAGACATTTATAATTTATTGAAGAGTATAATGATTCACCTTAGTATATACCATCACTGCCTTCAAGTATTGATAAAGACTTGGACAATTGATCATCATGACAATCCTGAGGTTGAGAATATATCATGAACCCTATTTCACAGATAAGGGATAATGAAATCTAGACTCAGAAACTTAAGAAACTTGCTTTAGACTTTAGAAACTTGCTTTCTGACTTTAGAAAAGGTGTCTTTCCACAAACCACTGGAGAAAAAATGAAGTCATTTGATCGTTTTTGTTTTACTTTTCAATTCAAATTTCATCTTAATATAATGGGTTTTATTTAACTTTTAACTGGAGAGTACAAGGATCAGAGTCAGTGTTATATCACATCCAGGTGGATGTCTTATTTCAGAATCACTCAGATTTGCCAGCACTGGAAATGGCAGACACTTTCTGGCTCAGTCTTCTGACCACTTTAGAAATGCTGTCTGCTACTTCCGTCTGAATGTCTGCTTTGCCAATGCTGAACAGCCTGGATTCCTTGTGCTGCTTTTTTCAAAAGTGACAAAGAGCCCATGTATCTTTTCTATTGCATGACAACTATTTTCCAGTCATCACTGCCTTTAGTAGAAAAGTTGTTTCCTAATGAATATTTCTTGGTTAGGTGGCTTACTATAACCAGTTGACAAGTTCAGCATTCAAAGAGAATGAATTGTGGACACTCTGAGGTCGACAGAGGCTATGATTGCCAAGTAAGTTCTTGAGTTTCTCATGAGATATCACCAATATAAGGCATTTCAAAAGAAAGCTGTGCTCTGTGGCTGATGGACTTCCATACTTACTGAACAAAGATGATTATCACAACATCCTGTGGTTTCTCAAGAACATACTGCTAGAGGACTGCACTTTGGAATAAAATGGGAACTTCTTTGATGCTAGGGGTGGATTTCACGCCCACACTTTTCATCTTGAAAAGTGTATGGACCTCACAAGCCCTAAGTGAGAAGAGTCAGTGAACTTGTCAGGAAGTCAGCATCTGTGATGCCTCTGTGAAAGGTCTTACTGTCACAGAGCTGCTGACACAGAGCCCTGGGAAGATGACTCACATCTTACAGAGTCAAATTCAGCGCTGTGCTGTAGACAGTGTGCCACATGGCTGGCTTCCTCTTATTTAGGAAATGTCACTAATTCTATTGTTACTCGCATTTCATACACAATGTTGTCATTAGGGGATGTCATATTATACTTTACATATGAATGGGGACACACAGGTACACATCAGCATGTCCAGGAAATTCTTCTAGATAGCTCTCCCAGAGGCTCACTACATCAACCCAGCCCTAAAGATAAATAATGGAGGGGATCAAAGGTGTCAGCATCCAAGTAAAGGCTAATGCAGCTGACCACCTGTTTTCTGGTCTCATATCACCCCAGCATTCACAGGGAGGGGAAATCCAAGTCCGCCTGCATCCAGGCCATGGAACCATTTCCAGGCCACTTTACTAAGGAAATAGATGTGACTCACTTTTCTTCAGATGGACAATAAATGACATATCACAAAGTCAACTTCAAGAAAGAGCATCTATCATTTACTCAGCAAATAATATGCCTCAGATATGGAACTAGATGGTGTGAAATGATTTTTTGTTTATTTAGCCATCACAATATCCCATGCTATCCATATTCTTCTATATATGGAGTGAGTATAGAGTTGGAATCACAAATGTATTTATACAACACATTTTGTTACCTTCAACTCATGTAAACACTAACGATAAACCTTGCCTTATAGTTTGGTGACATATTAATGTTAATTACTGTTGGAATTGTTTTTCCCATCCCTATAACTTAGGAAATATTAGGAAGGCAGGGGAAAATATAGGATTTGCAGCCCATCATGGTCTTTTTACTGTGTTAGAGATGCTGAAGACGTGTAAAGAAAATGGTCTTTTCACAAGTGTGGGCAGAGCTCAGGAAGCAAACAAGAGATGGAGAGGCAGCCAGAGAGCCTCAGAAGGGAGCAACAAGCCGCCTGTCTCTTCCCAGAAAGAGTCAAGGAAATATGCTTGAAGTCTCTCTATTGAGTGAACAGAAAAAAAAACAAAAGCAAAAAAACTCTGCCACTCAGGCTTATGAAAAACATCCCTATCACCAATAGACACACATACACAGAATCAAAATACGCACTTTGCTCACATTGCATCCAGGTTCAATGAACGTAATACTTTCACAGGGATTGTGTCTTTAAAAACAAGTGAGGTATACTCTATTTTTCTGGATTCCATTTCTTCTTTAGATCCTGCTGCCCCAAAGTTCCCCAGTGCAGTAAACAAGAGGATATCAGATGAAGGGAAAACAAAAAACAGGTAGGAGAAATAGAGAGTAATATATTACATTACCATGAGACACTGAGTAGAATTGTGATCTTCATGAAACATATTAAGAAAATAAAGTTGTGGGTCATCAGCTGCAGAACAATTCATTAATGTCCTCCTGTATGATTAATCCTCAAAATATATTCTTAAACATCATTTAGATTCACCCTTAAAAGTCTCTGGAAGACATATTCAATCATTTGTATTTACAGAGAAGAAACCAAAGTTCTGAGATGTTGACTAACATCCAATTTCATACAATTAGACTACTTGACTCTTCACAGAAAATGAGGGATTCAGAATCTCAAGTCCTCAGCTTTCATCTACTATCAAAATGAAAGACATGCTGGAGGGACTCAGAGAAAATCATATCTAGATATTGACTGATATTGGTTAGATTTTTATAAGTGGGTAAACAAAAATGACTCACCTGAGGATATAAAAATTGCCTGGATTTGACTACACCAAAATCAGAGCAAATCTAGAGACAATCTAAAAGATTTCATCTAAAGGCCATCATGGGTAGTGACTTTTCAGATGCAACCATAAAAGAACAATCCATGTGGGAAATGCTTGTTACACTGGAGTTTATTAAAATGTCTGTGAAAGACAATACAAAGAAAATGAGAAGACCAGAGACTGGAGAAAATTTTTGCAAAAGACACATCTAATAAAGGAATGCTATCCAGAATATACAAAGAACTCTTAAGAAAAATAAGTAAATAAAAACAACAGTTACAGAGCCAGAAGAAAAAGAAAAAAAAATGAATAACCTACTGAAAAAGAGGGTCAGACAACCAAGCAAAGAAGATAGATAGATGACAAATAAACATTTGGAAAAATGCTCCACATCACATGCCATCAGGGAAATACAAGTTAAGACAACAATGAGATTTTAAACACTATTAGAATGTTTAAAATTCAAAACACTGACAACACCAAATGCTGGGAATGGAGCAACAGGAGCTCTCATTGCTGGTGGGAATGCAAGATGGTACAGCCACTTTGGAGACAATTTGTAAATTTCTTACAAAGCTAAACATGTTGTTTAGTCACTAAATCACATTCCACCCCTTGCGACCCCATGGCGTGTAGTCCCCCAGGATCCTCTGTCCATAGGGCTTTCCCAGGCAAGAAAACTGGAGTGGGTTGCCATTTCCTTCCCTGGGGATCTTCTCCATATGGGCACTGAACCTGCTTCTCCTGCTTGGCAGGCAATGAGTTACCAGGGAAGCCTGAACTTAACACAATTAAACATAAATAGGAGCTATCAAGCTACACAAAGTGACAGAACCTTAAATGCATATTAATAAGTGAAAGAAGCTAATCTGAAAACGCTACATACTTTATGATTCCAACTCTTATGACATTCTGGAAAAGGAAAATTATGGAGATAGTAAAAAGATCAGTGATTGCAAGGGCATGGTGAGTAGAAGAGAAGGGTAAACAAGTGGAGCACAGAGGACTTTTAGGGGAGGGAAGTACTATCAGATCAGATCAGTTGCTCAGTCGTGTCCGACTCTTTGCGACCCCATGAATCCCAGCACGCCAGGCCTCCCTGTCCATCACCAACTCCCGGAGTTCACTCAGACTCACGTCCATCGAATCAGTGATGCCATCCAGCCATCTCATCCTCTGTCGTCCCCTTCTCCTCCTGCCCCCAATCCCTCCCAGCATCAGAGTCTTTTCCAATGAGTCAGCTCTTCGCATGAGGTGGCCAAAGTACTGGAGTTTCAGCTTTAGCATCATTCCTTCCAAAGAAATCCCAGGGCTGATCTCCTTCAGAATGGACTGGTTGGATCTCCTTGCAGTCCAAGGGACCCTCAAGAGTCTTCTCCAACACCACAGTTCAAAAGCATCAATTATTCGGCACTCAGCCTTCTTCACAGTCCAACTGTCACATCCATACATGACCACAGGAAAAACCATAGCCTTGACTAGACGAACCTTTGTTGGCAAAGTAATGTCTCTGCTTTTGAATATGCTATCTAGGTTGGTTATAACTTTTCTTCCAAGGAGTAAGCGTCTTTTAATTTCATGGCTGCAGTCACCATCTGTAGTGATTTTGGAGCCCATAAAAATGAAGTCTGACACTGTTTCCACTGTTTCCCCATCTATTTCCCATGAGGTGGTGGGACCAGATGCCATGATCTTCATTTTCTGAATGTTGAGCCTTTAAGCCAACTTTTTCACTCTCCACTTTCACTTTCATCAACAGGCTTTTGAGTTCCTCTTCACTTTCTGCCATAAGGGTGGTGTCATAACGGTGGTGTCATCTGCATTTCTGAGGTTATTGATATTTCTCCCGGCAATCTTGATTCCAGCTTGTGTTTCTTCCAGTCCAGCGTTTCTCATGATGTACTCTGCATATAAGTTAAATAAACAGGGTGACAATATACAGCATTGACGTACACCTTTTCCTATTTGGAAGCAGTCTGTTGTTCCATGTCCAGTTCTAACTGTTGCTTCCTGACCTGCATACTGATTTCTCAAGAGGCAGATCAGGTAAGTGGTCTGGTATTCCCATCTCTTTCAGAATTTTCCACAGTTTATTGTGATCCACACAGTCAAAGGCTTTGGCAAAGTCAATAAGGCAGAAATAGATGTTTTTCTGGAACTCTCTTGCTTTTTCCATGATCCAGCTGATGTTGGCAATTTGATCTCTGATTCCTCTGCCTTTTCTAAAAGCAGCTTGAACATCAAGAAGTATTATATAATACCATAATACTGGATACATGACATCATTTGCTGTTCACTCAGTCATGTCTGACTCCTTGCAGTCCCATGGACTGCAACACACCAGGCTTTCCTGTACTTCACCATCTCCCAGAGCTTGCTCGAATTCATTTCCATTGAATCAGTGATCCAAACATCTCATCCTCTGTCATTCCTTTCTCCTCATGCCCTTAATCTTTCACAGCATCAGGGCCTTTTCCAATTAATTGGATCTTTGTATCAAGTGGCCAGAAGTTTGGAGCTTCAGCTTCAGCATCAGTCCTTCCAATGAATATTCAGGATTGATTTCCTTTAGGATGGACTGGTTTGATCTTGCAGTCCACGGGACTCTCAAGAGTCTTCTCTAACACCACAGCTCAACAGCATCAATTCTTCAGTGTGCAGCCTTCTTTATGGTCCAACTCTCACATCCATACATGACCACTGGAAAAACCATAGCTTTGACTAGACAGACCTTTGTTGGCAAAGTAATGTCTCTGCTTTTTAATACGCTGCCTAGATTTGTCATAGCTTTTATTTCAAGGAGCAAGCATCTTTTAATTTCAAGGCTGCAGTCACCATCTGCAGTGATTTTGGAGCCCACAAAAATAAAGTCTCTCACTGTTTCCATTGTTCCCCCATCTATTTGCCATGATGCGATGGGACTGGATGCCATGATCTTAGTTTTCTGAATGTTGAGTTTTACGCCAGCTTTTTCACTCTCCTCTTTCACCCTCATCAAGAGACTCTTTAGTTCCTCTTTGCTTTCTGCTATACGGATGGTGTCATCTGCATATCTGGGGTTATTGACATTTCTCCTGGCAATCTTGATTCCAGCTTGTGCTTCATCCAGCCCAGCATTTCACGAGATGTACTCTGCATATAAGTTAAATAAGCAGGATAACAATATACAGCCCCCAATTTGAAACCAGTCCATTATTCCCTGTCTGGTTCTAACTGTTGTTTCTTGACCTGCATAAAGGTTTCTCAGGAGGTAGGTAAAGTGGTCTTTTATATCCATCTCTTGAAGAATTTTCCATAGTTTGTTGTGATCCACTCAAAGTCTTTAGCATAGTCAGTGAAGCAGAAATAGATGTTTTTCTGGAATTCTCTTGCTTTTTTAATAATCCAATTTGATCAAATAGCAATTTGATCTGATTCTTCTGTCTTTTCTAAATCCAGCTTGAACATCTGGAAGTTCTTGTTTCACACACTGTTGAAGCCTAGCTTGGAGAATTTTGAACATTACTTTGCTAGCATGTGAGATGAGTGCAATTGTGAGGTCATACATGCTGTCATACAACTGTCCAAACCCATATAGCGTACACCAAGGGTGAGCTGTAATGAAAACTACAGACTTTGGGATTCAAATGTATCAATGTAAGTTTATAAACTGTGTAACAGTTATATCACTGTGATGTAAGATGTTATAACAGGGTAGGCTGAGTATGTATAGGGGCAGGAGGTATGTGGGAAATTCCTATTCCTACACCTCCATTTTGCTGTGAACTTAAATCTGCCATAAACAAAGAAGCCAAGAGAAAGAAAAAAAGAGAAAGGGAGGAAGTAAGAAGGAAAGAGGGAGGCAAGAAAGAAGGAAGTAGGATGAGAGAGAAGGAGAGAAGAAAAGAAAGGCCAACTGAGTCAGCCTTGTGTCTGTATTTGAATCTAACATCTATTGAATTATATATTATATTATGAACCAAAATTTCAAAAATATTTTATTGAGCACCCAGTTGTGTCCTAAGGTCCTAGGTACCATTTCAGGTAATCAGGATGCCAATATGATGTATCTTCTCAGCATCTGTTACAAGTACTTATTAAAATTTAGTCCCTATTTTCCTTTCAACTTCTACTTAAGTCAAATTCAGCTTCTCAATGTATTTTAAGTCCCAATACAATTGCTGCAATGTCAGCTTCTCATAAATGTAGTTTTTAAAGTGTAGTCAAGCATAAAACACATATAAAACACACTCCAACAATATTTCAAGGTGCAAAGCTTCAATTAGAAATTAATTTACAAAGCCTAGATTTAATATTGCCTTGAACACACAAATGCAATCTCATTTTCTCTAGTTAAACTCACTCTGTCTTCATTTTAAATAAAATAATATGTCACTGAATTAGTCTTGTTCTGCCATATACACAAGTGTATATACACCAAGTGGTTACCACACAACAGACACACAGAACCTTATGTTGTGGACTGTAGAGAAGGGTCCCTATAAGATAGGACTGGTGTCTTCTCCAACAGCAGAGGATACCACAACAGGAGAGGAGCTAAATCTTGGGAAACTGGGAGGTGGGAGGACAAGGCCTACCTAGCTTGGCAGTCAGAGCACAGAGCAGATCCTTGGCTGGGAAAGTAGGGAGCTGATTTTCACCACAGCTGATTTTAAAGCACTCAAGGAGGAAGCATCAGTAACCTAAAATAGAGAGGAACAGTTTCGAGACATTTTTGGAAAGGATGGATAAAAGCCTTACACAATACATCCTCTTTATTTACCATCCTTCCCCACTCTGACAAATACATGGCACGTTCTTTAAAGAAGGCAGTCAAGTGACTTCTGTACTTGGGACCCCAGGAGCAGAGTGGAGTCTTACCCCACCTAAATCACAGGAGTAAGAGTTCACATGCACAATAAGTGCTGCACACAAGCCCCAGATCACTAAAAGCTGGACCACACTGTCTACACAGGAGATTGAGGACTTTCTGGAGAAGTCAGCTTGCCAAAGAAGGCCAGAGACTCTTCAGCAAAATTCTCCCACGTGAAGTTGAGAGACAGCAACACCTCTTAGCATCCAGTGCTCAGAGAATTACGTCAGTTTTTAAATTGTTCGCCTCTACTCGAGAGAAGAACGTTCAAGTTTTCCCAGTATATCAGCATATCCTATTTCTAGGAAAAGAGCAGTAGGAAGAAATGGGAAACTTTCTAGAGATGTGAAGGCAATGAAAAACTATAAGAAGGAAAATTTGACAACTTTAATAGCATAATTTTTTAAAAAGATAACTCTTTAAGGACAAAAAGAACCCCTGAAAATTAAAGCCATGACAAAAAAAAAAATACAGTAAAAATTAAATTAAAAAGAAGGTTTGGAAAATAGGGTTGATATAATATCTCAGAAAGCAAAAGCTAAAAGAGACAGTAAAGAAATGGGAAAATATGTTTTTTAATGAAGAAAGGACACCATCTTAAATAATAGAAGTTTAAGAGAGACAAAAGGGAAAATAAATTTTGAGGAATAATTCAAAACAGTGCCACAGGACTTAACACCTTATAAAAGCAGATTGAAAGGGTCTACAAAGCACTCCAAATGGACAGGTCAATAGGCCAAAATGAAGGCATACCTTTAAGAAACTATATAACACCTGGAACAAAGATCCCATAAGGTTCTGTAGAAAGAAAAGTTTGGACTCATCAACAGGAACATGAGAGCAAAAAGCAATAACTTCAAACTTCTGAAGACAGCTGACTTCTTACTTGCAACTATGTGTGTGTGTGTGTGTGTGTGTTAGTCACTCAGTTGTGTCCGACTCTGTGACTCCATGGGCTGTAGCCCACCAGGCTTCTCCCAACCAAAGTATCAGTCAAGGGGGATACATGTGTTTAGATGGACAAGATCTCCAAAACTGCATTTATCTTGCTCCAAACCTGAAGGAGCTCCTGGAGTGTAGGTGCCATAGAAAAGGAGGAGGAATACATAGAAAATAGAGACTACACAGAGGAGACAAGTAAAGGCGATCCTCAGTGACTACTATAGAAAGGAACTGGGAATGTGTGCCTTGTGTCTCGTTGAGTTGACCAGAAAGGCATAGAGAAATTTAGTGTGTGCTGACCATCTTTACAGCGACAAGCTGATGAGATGATATGTGTGTATGCTCAGTCATGTTTGATGCTTTGTGACCCCAAAGAGTCACTTTTCATTTGCATGATTTGCATTTTCCTCATGATTAGTGGCGTGGAGCATCTTTTTATGTTTCTATCGGTTATTAGTATGTCTTTCTTGGGAAAATGTTCAGAACCTCTGCCTATTTTAAACCCAGTTGTTTGGGTCCTTTTTTTTTTTCTTTATGTGTATTTTGGATATCATTTATTGTCCTCTGTATATGTTGTGGTTTGTCACTAAGTCTTGTCCAACTCTTGTTTCCCCACAATGGAATTCTCCAGGCAAGAATATGAGAGTGGGTAGCTATTGTTTCTCCAGGGGATCTTCCCAACCCAGGGATCAAACCCGCATCTCCTGCATTGCAGGTGGGTTCTTTATCCCTGAGCCACAAGGGAAGCCAGCATATGTTTCATATTTTGGTTATTAATGCCTTACTGAATATATTATTTGCAAATATCTTCTCCCATATAGTAGATGGCCTTTTCATTTTGTTGATAGTTTCCTTCATGGTGCAAAAATTTTTAGTTTGTTGCAGTCCCATTTCTTTATTTCTGCCTTTGTTCCCTTATCTGAGAAGATATAGCCAAAAAAAAAAAAAAAATTACAACAACTGATGTCAAAAAACATACTGCCTATGTCTTCTTCTAGGGTCTTTATGGTTTCAGGTCTTATATTTAAGTCAATCCGTCTTGAGTTTATTTTTGTGCATGGTGTGAGAGAGTAGTCCCATTTGATCCTTTTGCATATAGCTCCAGTTTCCCCAACACAATTTGTTGAAGAGTCTGTCTTTTCTCCACCGTGTATTAGTGCTGCCTTTGTAACAGTATAATTGTCCCCAGATGTGGGTTTATATCTGAGCTCTGTATTCTGTTCCACTGATCTGAGTCTGTTTTTGTGCCAGTACAAATCAAACAAATCAAATTTGATTACTATAGCTTTGTAGTATAGTTTGACATCAGAGAGTAGGATACCTGCTTTCTGACCCTAAAGTAAGCCTTGGAGAAATGGACATTTGCCTTCAGTTCCTTGTCAGTTCCTTCTCACTTATCTAGGTGCTGCTGCTGCTGCTGCTAAGTCGCTTCAGTTGTGTCCGACTTTGTGCAACCCCATAGACAGCAGCCCACCAGGCTCCCCTGTCCCTGGGATTCTCCAGGCAAGAACACTGGAGTGGGTTGCCATTTCCTTCTCCAATGCATGAAAGTCAAAAGTGAAAGTGAAGTCGCTCAGTCGTATCCGACTCCTAGTGACCCCACGAACTGCAGCCTATCAGGCTCCTCCATCCATGGGATTTTCCAAGCAAGAGTACTGGAGTGGGGTGCCATTGCCTTCTCCAATCTAGGAGCTGGGCACCATCAAATGGTCTTCCAGACTTAGCTTCACATCTTCAATTGGGTTTACTCCTGGTGATAATGAAGCAATTCAATAAGTTTAGGCAGGCAAAGCTTCTCTTATGGTGATGAGCACACAGTAAATCTCAATATAAAGTACCTGCTGCCCTTCACTTCCTTCATCTACCATGTTACAAATGATTTCCCTTTTAATCCACCGCATACTTCATGTGTCAACACATGAGGCCAGAATTGTAGAACCCAGTCCATTCTGCACAATGTATCCAAAAAAGAGATGTCCCTAAGTGAAGGAATAAGTGAATCAGTAAATTAGGAAGATGGACATATCTTCCAGGTGCTAAGCTCTCACCTGGGGAGCAGCCCACACATTCCAGAGGACAGTTGATCAACACAGTTGTCAAATCCAAGCAAATAACACAGGTGCTGTCATTTTGCTAGGTACTTCTTTGGCTTGTGGTTTGTGTCTTCTTATTTGAATCTGATTCTCTGTTTGCCTTATTGAGAAAATCCCTCTCAAATGCTTTTCTCATCACTCAGAATACCTGCTACATAAAATGAAGAGTGTCCTTGAATTTCTATTTGCATCAAAGTGAAAATGGAAATTACAAATGAGGTAATGGCTTGTTTTCTCTTTGCTTTTAACTATTTCGAAGAGATACTATTGTGGGACATGAAAGTACTTTTATTAATATTTTGATGTTAATACTTTATTAACATACTTATACTTTATGATGTAAAGTTCTTGCTTTTAATATTATATAACTTGTGTCACATTATGTAAATATATTTCCAAACTGTCGTTTATTCATTAATATAAATTGCTGTTTAGTTTTTTATGACAATATTTAATGTATAGTTTAATAATGGGAGATACAAGAAAGTTAGGTTGGTGTTTCATAAACATTTAAATGGTTTGTATTTTTTCAAAATCCTTTATTGAAAAATATAAATTTCTATGAAAATTCATCTTTTACCCCCTTAAATTTTCAAAAATTATGAGTTTAATGTCTTTATTTGTACCAATTTGCATTTTTATATAAACATTCCCCTGCTGTCTGGGAAGAAAAAAAGGACTTTAAAAGCTTCAAGCATTGAAAGATGACAAAAATTTTAATGATAAGCTACCGGAATTAATGTTTCTAGTAGGAAATCCTAGCTAACATCTCTGTGCTTTCGATATGGCAGAGTGTGACAAGCACTTACATATACACTATTAACCCCTGGTGGTTCAGTTGGTAAAGTATCTGCCTGCAATGCAAGAGATCACCTATAAAGTTCAGTCAGTTCAGTTGCTCAGTCATGTCCGACTCTTTGCAACTCCATGAATCGCAGCACGCCAGGCCTCCCTGTCCATCACCAACTCTTGGAGTTCACTCAGACTCATGTCCATTGAGTCAGTGATGTCATCCAGCCATCTCATACTCTGTCATCCCCTTCTCCTCCTGCCCCCAATCCCTCCCAACATCAGAGTCTTTTCCAATGAGTCAACTCTTTGCATGAGATGGCCAAAGTACTGGAGTTTCAGCTTTAGCATCATTCCTTCCAAAGAAATCCCAGGGCTGATCTCCTTCAGAATGGACTGGTTGGATCTCCTTGCAGTCCAAGGGACTCTCAAGAGTCTTCTCCAACACCAAAGTTCAAAAGCATCAATTCTTCGGCACTCAGCTTTCTTCACAGTTCAACTCTCACATCCATATATGACCACTGGAAAAACCGTAGCCTTGACTAGACGAACCTTTGTTGGCAAACTAATGTCTCTGCTTTTGAATATGCTGTCTAGGTTGGTCCAGATGCCATGATCTTCATTTTCTGAATGTTGAGCTTTAAGCCAACTTTTTCACTCTCCTCTTTCACTGACCTCATCTTTCCAGACAAGGAGAAAACTTGTGGTCCAGATGGTCAGGGTGAGGTCAGACATGTTTGAGGACAAATAGAGCTGGAAAATGGGAGAAATGAAGGAGACAACACATTGATTAAACAGATTGCAGGAAGCATGGCTTATTTGACTCTGGAGAATAAAGTGGTGAAAGTGGTGACCACCAGCAGCCAGGAATCAGGCAAGTAGAGTGGATCCATCTTCCTTTCCCTGGGGTTTCTTCTGGGCAACTAAATCATGGGGTTGAAAATGAAAGTTACTCAGTTGTGTCCGACTCTTTGCTACCCCGTGGACTATACAGTCCAGGGAATTCTCCAGGCCAGAATACTGAAGTGCATAGCCTTTTCCTTCTCCAGTGGGTCTTACCAACCCAGGGATCGAACCCAAGTCTCCAACATTGCTGGTGGATTCTTTACCGGGTGAGCTACAAGGGAAGCCCACGAATACTGGAGTGGGTAGCCTATCCCTTCTCCAGCAGATCTTCCTGACCCAGGAATTGAACCGAGGTCTCCTGCATTTCAGGCAGGTTCTTTATCAGATGAGCTACCAGGGAAGCCCCGTTGTGGGGTTGCCCTTCATCAGCCACATACCCTGTGCCAGGCTCTGTGCTGAATGCTGTGTGCTAAGGCCACTACTTAAACCCAGTTGGCATTTGGACTAATGCCTGATTCTATCACTTCCTGTATGTATCTTAATGGCTCCCAGTTAGGAAGTTAGCACCAGGCCACATTTTATTGGAGTTCTCATGTTAACTTTATGAACACAGTGTGGTAGGAAGTGATGTCAGCATTTTATAGATGAGAAAAGTGAATCTCAGCAAATACCTCTCCCCGCTAGAGTAAGAATGGGGGCTGGAAAAGGTTTTCCTCTGACTACACGGTCTGTGAGCCACCTGTTTTGTGGGAGTTCCAGGTAGATGGAGGAAAGTGCTAGAGCTTGTGTCACTTTTGAGCATGAGGTTGGCAATGTGTTTTAGTTTTGTGATTTCTTTTTGAAGGCAAGAAGAAATGTGAGCTGGGTGAGAGCATAGAGAGGAGGATTTATGAGTTGGAAACTGTAATCTGAGGCCCCTGAATGACATAGCCAGTGTTAATCACCATTCACATCTCCAGAGAAGTGGTTCTCAAACTTACCTAGAAGAACAGTGTCATGGGCATCAACCCCAGAGATCCTTGCTCAGTAGGTCTGGAGTGGACCTGAGAGTCTGCATTTCTCAGAAGCAGACATGGACGCTGTTGGTCCATCCACACCTTGAGAGTAATTGCCCTGCAGGACACGTATGTGGTTTGTCATATTCAAATCCATGATGAAAGGTTTGTTTATAGATGCATATAGCTGACATTTTGAATAAACATAATTTAGGTACACATATTCTTCCCAGTGGGCTTCCCCAGTAGCTCAACGGGCAGGAAATGTACCTGCAATGCTGGAGAACCAGAAGATGATCCAGGTTTGATCCCTGGATTGGGAAGATCACCTGGAGAAGAAAATGGCAACCCATTCCAGTATTCTTGCGTGGGAAATCCCATGGACAGAGGAGCCTGGCGGGGCTACAGTCCAAAGGGTAACGAAGAGTCAGACCACAACTGAACAACTAAGCATGACTTCTTCCCAATAAACACAATATGATCCAATAATAAGCAAGTTAAATAAGTTTATACAAACATGAGTCCTGACCTTATGTGTGTGTGTGTGTGTGTATACATATACTAATTGCCATTTTGTTTTGTTCTTGTCATTATGCGCAAATTCTCTGCTGCAAAATAGTGCTCAGACACAAAAAATAACAATCATTTTGTAACTGTTTTTAGATGATTGTCAAAAAGAGATAATACAATATTAGGCTAAGTGAAATGTCCAGAGTAGAAAAGAAAACTTGAAAGTACCCTTTGGGAACAAGCTGATCACTTTGTAGATAACACTAAAATAAGTGTATCTGTGTATATCTGTGTAAGGAAAAGAGGGGAAAATACAAAATTCCAGAGTCAGATTAATTATGCTTCAGAACACAGGAGGGCAAGATGGGCAGAAAGAAAGACAGCATTACTGAAGAATTCAAATTAAGAATTCAAATTCAGTTTTACAACACACAGGGACTTGGGAGAAAAGGAAAGATAAACCCATCTGAATGCAAAGTGCCAAAGAATAACAAGGAGAAATAAGAAAGCCTTTCTCAGTGATCAAAGCAAAGAAACAGAGGAAAACAATAGAATGGAAAGACTAGAGATCTCTTCAAGAAAATTGGAGATACCAAGGGAACATTTCATGCAAAGATGGGTACAAAAGGACAGAAATGGTATGGACCTAACAGAAGCAGAAGAGATTAAGAAGAGATGGCAAGAATACACAGAACTGTACAGAAAAGATCTTCACAACCCAGATAACCACGATGGTGTGATCACTCATCTAGAGCCAGACATCCTGGAATGTGAAGTCAAGTGGGCCTTAGGAAGCATCACTACAAACAAAGCTAGTGGAGGTGATGGAATTCCAGTTGAGCTATTTCAAATCCTGAAAGATGATGCTGTGAAAGTGCTGCACTCAATATGCCAGCACATTTGGAAAACTCAGCAGTGGCCACAGGACTGGAAAAGGTCAGTTTTCATTCCAATCCCAAAGAAAGGCAATGCCAAAGAATGCTCAAACTACTGCACAATTGTACTCATCTCACACTCTAGCAAAGTAGTACTCAAAATTCCCCAAGCCAGGCTTCAACAATATGTGAGCCGTGAACTTGCAGATATTCAAGCTGGATTTAGAAAAGGCAGAGGAATTGCCTTTTTCATATTGCCAGCATCCATTGGATCATCAAAAAAGCAAGAGAGTTCCAGAAAAACATCTATTTCTGCTTTATTGACTATGCCAAAGCCTTTGACTGTGTGGATCACAAAAATCTGGAAAATTCTGAAAGAGATGGGAATAGCAGACCACCAGACCTGTCTCCAGAGAAATCTGTATGCAGGTCAGGAAGCAACAGTTAGAATGGGACATGGAACAACAGACAGGTTCCAAATAGGGAAAGGAGTACATTAAGGCTGTATATTATCGCCCTGCTTATTTAACTTATATGCAGAGTACATCATGCGAAATGCCAGGCTAGGTGAAGCACAAGCTCTAATCAAGATTGCCGGGAGAAATATCAATAACCTCAAATTTGCAGATCACACCACCCTTACGGCAGAAAGCAAAGAACTAAAGAGCCTCTTGATGAAAATGAAAGAGGAGAGTGAAAAAAGTTGGCTTAAAACTCAACATTCAGAAAAACTAAGATTATGATATCTGGTCCCATCACCTCATGGCAAATAGATGGGGAAACAATGGAAACAGTGAAAGACTTTATTTTGGGGGACTCCAAAATCACTGCAGATGGTGACTGCAGCCATGAAACTAAAAGATGCTTACTCCTTGGAAGAAAAGCTATGACCAGCCTAGACAGCATATTAAAAAGCAGAGACATTACTTTGCCAACAAAGGTCCGTCTAGTCAAAGATATGGTTTTTCCAGTAGTCATGTATGGATGTGAGAGCTGAGCACCAAAGAACTGATGCTTTTGAACTGTGGTGTTAGAGAAGACTCTTGAGAGTCCCTCGGACTGCCAGGAGATCAAACTAGTCAATCCTAAAGCAAATCAGTCCTGAATATTCATTGGAAGGACTGATGCTGAACCTGAAACTCCAAAATTTTGGCCACCTGATGGTAAGAACTGACTCATTGCAAATGACCCTGATGCTGGGAAAGATTGAATGTGGGAGGAGAAGGAGACGATGGAGGATGAGATGGTTGGATGGCATCACCAACTCAACCAACATGAGTTGAGTAACCTCTGGGAGTTGGTGATGGACAGGAAAGTCTGGTGTGCTACAGTCCATGGAGTCACAAAGAGTTGGACATGACTGAGCGACTGAAATGAACTGAGATGAGTTTGGATTTTTAATATACTGAGGCAGACAAAATGGAATCAATAATAGCAGAAACACTAGGCACACAACTTGCTGCTTGTCAGGTAGATTTGTCTCCAGAAAGTAAAGTGCACATGTGTCCTCCCTGATAGGAAGAGTTTCCCAAACCCTAGAGACCCTTCCCTAAGGTCCCCAGCAGACACGGGGCCAGAGCAGCTGCTCGGGGCCAGGGAGCAAAGACCCAGCATCACAGGGAGTGGGATGAGGAGTGCTGGAGATGGGAGGCATTTCTCCATAACCGCAGAGCATGGCATGGTCTCTTCTCATGCAGGCTTCCAGAAGGCACTCTGTGCTTCAGGAAACCTCAGTGCCTGCGCGCCATCCAGGGCAACAGTACCAGGAGGAGATAAGCTCCTATCTTATGGAAAGTGACTTCTCAGGAACCATTGAGGCAATTTTTGAGGTTCCTTCCTTTCTGTGCTTAAGTTGTTTGTTTATATTTTTTTGGGGGGGGGAGTTTTTTCCTTTTTTGATTTTGATTTCTTGATTTTACCACGTTCCAACCACTGTTGGGTCCTTAGTGAGCAGGACTCCTTCTTTTGTGGTGTTTACATTCTGGTGGCAGGACCAGATTAACCCAGGTGTTTGAGGAAGTACCACAGACCATGGACAAGGTGAGTCTCCACGTCCACGTCAGGGGAGCTCCAGGCAGCTTTGAAGATAGCAAGAGTGTTCACGGCAGGCATTACAAGGGGGAACAGGGTAGAAGGGAAAACGTAAAAGCTGCCTGGAGGAAAAACTGCACTACTTAAGACGTACTAACACTGCTACTATAAATATCAGCTCACTGCTGAATGCTCAGTTTGGTTTGTGGTGTGTTGATAGATGGATGCTGCATCCATCTTCATGAGTGAGCTTGGCCTGAAGGTCTCCTTTCTGGTTTGGTTTTGGTACAGAGCATGTGCTGAACTCATCAAATCTGTTGAGGAGCGTTTCTAGTTTCTGGTTTTCTGTCCTTAGAAGGGTCTGTAGTAACCTGCTGATTTCTAATTTCTGTTTGATACAGTCAACCAGGGTGCGTGCACGCTTAGTCGCTCAGTAGTCTCCGACTCATTGCAACCCTGTAGCCTGTCACAGTCCTCTGTGCATGGGGTTTCCCAGGCAAGAATACCGGAATGGGTTGCCATTTCCTCCTCCAGGGGGTCTCCCTGACCCAGGGATTGAAGCTGCATCACCTGTGTCTCCTCCACTGCACACAGGTTCTCTACCCACTGAGCCATCAGGGAAGCCCTTCCACCAGGGTAGCCGTGTACTAATACACCACACCATGTCCTACATGTGATGCTGGTACGGCACTGTGCTTACCGTAGTGTACCTCACTTGCTGTAGGTACCACACCACACAGAGGGCCAAGCCACACCCAGCACACACCACCATGCAGCGTACAATACTGCTCCACACCACATCACACCAGCATAGCGTTCATCTAGGCTAAAAAGTAAGCTGGTAAATTAATAGCAGGAATGAACTTCTTTAATTTCATACAGGATATGGCCAAAAAACTATAGTTATTAGAGTAATTATACTGATGGCATGTTGAAAGTTTTCCCTTTGAGATTAAGAGTAAAACACAGATTCTCACCATCACACTTATGTTCAATATTGTTTCACGTACTAGCCATGGAAGCTAGAAAGGTAATCATGCAATGTTCATGAAAACTGGGAGTAATTAAGTGTATCTGTCATTATTCATGAATGCATGATGACTTTGAAATTAATACTGGATGTAAGCAAAGTTGCAGGATATAAGTTCAATATAAAAGTTCAACTTGTATTTCTGAACAAAAAATAAATGTAAAATAAGGGCTTCCCAGATGGTTCAGTGGTAAAGAATCTGACTTTCAATGCAGGTGACTCAAGAGCCCCAGATCTGATTCCTGGGTTGGGAAGATCCTCTAGAGAAGGAAATGGAAAACCACTTCAGGATGTTTGCCTGGAAAATTCCAAGGACAGAGGAGCCTGGAAGGCTGTACGTACTCCATGGAGTTGTGAAGAGTTGAACACAACCGAGCACACACACACACAAATATAAAATTGGCATTTATAAAAACATAAAAATATAGAATAATAAATATAAACAAAATATGAGTTCAGTATTCAATTTTTACCAAGCTAATTTATAAAATTAAAAGGAATTTTAAAAAATTATGAGTACGTATCTATTTGTGAAAATAGACAGACTGATTCTGAGGTTTATATGGAGATGCAAAAGATCAAGAGAAGCCTAGACAATCTTGATACAAAAAAGAACAAGGTAAGGGAACTAACTTTTCCAAATATCAAGACATTTACAAAGATAAAACAAAGACAAGAAAGAACAACAGAGAACTTGACTCTAGGTCATACCATACGAAAAATGAATTTTGGGTGCTTTAAAACCACATTAAGCTTAGAAAAGATAACATAAATGAATGTATACAAGATCTTGGATAGATTTCACAAACAGAAAAAAACAAAGTACCAGTAGCAAAATAAAATATTTCTAAATTATACTCCATTGAAAAAACTTCCTTGTCAGAATGTGTCACTAACTGGTTGAAAATTTAAGCCACTAAGAGTGAGAGCTTATTTGCAATAAGTATAACCAATCACGGCCAAATTATTATGCTATCTGACTTTCCCCAAGAATAAGAACTATAGGTAGCCATTAACCAGTTAGAAAATTTCTGTGGCTTTGAGTTAGACAAATATGTCTAACACAGGTCTCAATAAAACAGAACATAATTAAAAACTGAGACAAACTTTATCAAAATTAAAACACTTTCATTTTTAAAGCTACTATTAAAGAAGATAAACCACAAAGAGAAAGTATTTATAAATTATAAAAGTGATAAGAATTAACTGTTACAACTTCATAATAATGCCAATAAAATATAAGCAAAGATTTGAGCAAACACTTCACAAAATATATTGTGAATGCCCAAGAAGCACGTGAAGAAACTCAACTTTGTGAGTCGTCAAGAATTCAAACTCAACCACAGTGAGATTCCTCTGCACACTACTAGTATGTCTACATGTTAAAAGGCTGTCTATATTGCTGGTGACAACAAGAACTCTCATTTCATCACTAATGAGTCTGGTCACTTTGGAAAAGTTATTTGACAATTAAAAATTAATAATTAAATTCTTTACACGTGGCCAGGCTATTCCACTCCTAAATATATACTCAAGAGAAAAAAACATCAAAACAAGGATAATTTATCCTTTGTTTCTAATTTGTGTATCTTTTGTAGATAATTTGACTCTGACAAATTATAAGCAGTTCAAACTTATATATGCATGCCCAAATATATCTCCAGACAGGCTAATTTTTTAAGAGGTTGCCAACCTTACTATATATTTTTATATCTATTTAATCTTGAAATATAATATACAAGATAGTATGTAGCATATATATAATTTTAAAAATAATAAATACTAATGTGCCAACAATGAAAAGAGAAATAAAAACATACATAGCATTATACTTGCTTCATAATAGACAAAGACTGCTGCTGCTGCTGCTAAGTCGCTTCAGTCGTGTCCGACTCTGTGCGACCCCATAGACGGCAGCCCACCAGGCTCCCCCGTCCCTGGGATTCTCCAGGCAAGAGCACTGGAGTGGGTTGCCATTGCCTTCTCCAATGCAGGAAAGTGAAAAGTGAAAGTGAAGTTGCCCAGTCGTGTCCGACTCTTAGCGACCCCATGGACTGCAGCCCACCAGGCTCCTCCGTCTTTGGGATTTTCCAGGCAAGAGTACTGGAGTGGGGTGCCATTGCCTTCTCCTAAGACAAAGACTAGACACTCTCAAATGTCCAAAATGTGGATAAAAACATTTTGATAGGTATAAAAAAATTGGATACTGCTTTCAAATGTAGTTTCAATACTATATCTGTACTCTATATACATTTGAGTACTACTCAACAATAAAAAATAAACCAGCTACTGACATCATAACATGAATGAATCTCATATCTCTGCCATTAGAAAGAATCCACACATAAAAGAAGGCACACATTTTATTCCTCTCGTGTGATATTTAGAAAAGGCAATCTATTCTGTTAGCCAGAGATGTGTATTGATTGGGAAGAGGCACAGGGGAATTTTTGGAGTGAGGGAAATATTCCACATCTTGACAGTGATGGTGATTCCTACCATATATTTAATGCTCATTGAACTGTATGTACACTTAAAACAGATTTTGTTAAATGCCAAGTAATTACACCTTAATAAAATTGCCTAATAAAATCAAGACATTTATGAATAATAGATTTGAAAAGAATGAAGTTAAACAAAGAAAGTGAATATAAGAGTCATTGACTTTCCTGTACAGCCCTCATTTTGCAGACCACTGTCTGATGGCGATGCCTTACTCAAACACTCGGATCTCTTTTTTTAAAGATCATGTAATGCTTTTTGTTTTCTTTGTTTTTTAAAAAGTTACTTGTATTTGGCTGCATCAGGTCTTAGTTGCTGCATGCTGGATCGTCCATAGTCAGTGCAGCGTGTGGACTCTCTAGCTGTGGCGTGTGGGAGCTCGTTCCCCGACCAGGGATCAAACCCGGTCCCCTTGCATTGTGAGTCTGGGGTCTTAGCCACTGGACCACCCTACTTGAAGCTTAATCTTCTATTTTTCCAGTTTAGAATGATATAGATACCTACCACCTGCGTGACATCATGCTTTCCTCTGCTTAATCTCCTCTCCCGCCTCCGTTATGGTCACCATATACTTTATAGCACATTTAAGTTGCTATGCCTTTGGTTATGTGACGTTTATCTGTACTACTTGCTCTTGGACATCGACCTAGTCTGATTACTACTTGGTCATGATGCCTTCTCTTTCCACATGTGGCCATGTAATTATTGTTGCTGAACAGATGAAAAGAGAACCTCCAAATTATGATAATCCACTAGGGAAAAACAGTTATACAAATAACATCATTTAAAATGTTAATCAATGGAATTCCATTATATGCTTGCTACAGATTTGAATCAAAGAATACAGTTGGAAAGATGATAGAGGCCACCTTATCCATTTAAAATCACTGAAAGTGTTTGCTCTTTCTGCTGCTGCTGCTTCTAAGTCGCTTCAGTCGTGTCCGACTCTGTGCAACCCCATAGACAGCTTTCTAACCATGTCGTAATAAAAGATACAACACTAGCAGACGTGATATCAGTGTCCTTTAATGTGATTTTCCCTCACTAGTGATTTTAAAGAATCAAATTCTACTTTTTCCTGAACAAGTTCATCATCTGCTGCAAAATATTAAGTAAGACCTTCATAGAAGTCAAAGCATAGCTCATTGAAAAACAGAATATGTGTAAAACTATTTATTTAGAATAATACAGCTTAATTCTTTGTTTTAAGTAGCATGAGACTTGAGGTTCTGACACAGACTCTCCTAGGATTTTAAGATGCCTATGCATGAACACAAAGAGACAGATGTATCCCAGCAATACTGAAAATTAAGAGTTGACATTCAGGGTCACTAAGGAGGATTTTTATTAACCACAAGGTCACAAAAAATGACTTGAGATGCATAATCAGTGGACCTCTCATGCCATGTCCTGGGAAAAAGTAAGTGGTCTAAACTTCTTTTCATCTCTTACTAGTGCCCTTATGCAGTCAGAAATGTAAGATCTCCCACTGTTACAAGGCTGAATTTTTTTTTTCTTTAAGATAACTGAAACAATCTCCTCTCCCCTTCCTTCTGCTCTGCAGACACGATGCTGTCCTAGACAAAGAAAGTGGTAAAAATGAGTAAGTGTTCACACATGCCTTAGTGTGTGATTATATAAAGGAGAAAAGGGTTCTTCCTCTGCCTTGGGACAGTGGTTCAGAAAGATGGGATTTTCAGAGCATAGATTCTGACTTTGCAGAGAAAGCTGAGGCATGGGACTTTAAGTGGACAGAAAGGGAATGAAGGACAGGCACACAGTTCTGGCATTTTCCCTGGGGTGAAATCTTCTCCAATCCTCAGATCAGTCATGGACATGCTAAAGACAGGGATACTTGACAATTATAACCCACCTGACTGTCTCTTGAACTTTGTATAAACAAGTAGTACAGATAGTATTGAGCTTCCCTGGTGGCTCAGTCAGTGGTAAAGAATCTTCCTGCCAATACAGGAGACTTTGGTTCGATCCCTGGGTCGGGAAGATACCTTGGAGAAGGAAATGACAACCCACTCCAGTATTCTGGCCTGGGAAATCCCATGGACAGAGGAGCTTGGTGGGCCACAGTCCATGGGGTCACAAAGAGTCGGACATGACTAGGTGACTAAACAACAACAATAAACAGTATTGCAGATATCAGCAAATCACACAGCATCCCGAATCTCAGTTCTTTTCCTTCTGTTTTCTCATTGGAAGAGTTTGGAGTTGACATTTTTCTATTCCACTCTCAAAGCTTAATTCTCTTCATGGGTGGCCAGGTGAAGGACTCACCTCTCTCTGCCTTCTGAGGCAGGCCTCTGAAATAGTCCTGCTTCTCTTCTGGGCACAAGCACCACTGTTCACTCCAGTCCTTGGAATATTTATCCCTGCGGATGGTAACAGGGTACAATACATGCTCTACTCTCTTCACCATTGGAGCTGGCACCCACATTTGCCCACCTAGGACCACTGGAAACAATGGTGAGTGCATGTGTGTTAAGTCATGCCAGTCACGTCTGATTTTTTGCAACCCTGACTGCAGTAGGCCAGACTCCTCTGTCCATGGGGATTCTCCAAGCAAGAATATTGGTGTGGTACTTTGCCGATTTCCCCAGGAAACTAGAAAATGAGAAGCTAAACTAGAAAGGATGATAATAAATAAAACATAAAAATAGATTCCTAAGATGTTAACCCTGGCCAGTTTTCCCAGAGTCAGTCTTAATTGACAATGGTTAGTCAATTCTTAGGTTGAAATCTAAACCCCGAGGGAAGGACTTCCAATCACACCTGCCATCCACAACCCACAATCTGTGCCAGTCCTGCTCAGCAGCAGAACTTCATCAGAGACTGAAGCAGCACTTACAGCCCTTGGGAGCCCACTCATCTCATGAAGAGCGTTTTCATCCTCCACACTCAGGGCCAACGTCTCTGGTTCTGGAAGATCCAAGCACAGTCCGCCAGGGTCCGTTCTTTGGTCATTTCCACCTGGTGCTGCTCTGACATCAGTTATTAAGAACACCTTTTGGATTAATATTTGAGTTCTGTGTTTTCGTGTATTTCTTGTTGGCTTCTCAGGGAAACTTTCTGGATTCTTACCTGCAGTACTTAGTGAGCTGGTGTCTCACGGACTCCAGGTAAATCCCATGACGCCCAACCTTGAGGAATGGGTGCCATCACCAAGCATTGTCTATGATATCATCATTTCTGCTGCCTCTGCTCCTTATTCTCCGAGACTCATCAGCCACCAAAAGGCCACTTTGTGGCAACAGCAGGAATTAAAAATAGAGATGAAAGGAAGCCAGCATTGACCACACTAAGGTTAAATGAAGGATGGTCAAAGTTTGTTCTTCTGGCCCTTTCAACTATGCAATGTACTCTGTACTCTGATAACAGTAAAATCTCAGGGGCCAGATTAAAAAATGACCTCTGTAGATACCAGGTTTCTCTTTGAAGAAAGAAAGATGTAACTAGATACATATTTCCCCACTGGCTCTGTCAGATGTTGAACCTTCTGACTCTGAAGGCAACAAAGGGGTGGAAGGGAATTTGTGGCCCGACCTCCCTGGGTTTAGCTCACGCTGTGTGGATGTGGAGTCACTGGGTGGCTTGGATCACACAGAAGCAGCCGTTACTTCAGCCATTCTACACCATTCATTCGAGATGTTTCCAAAAGCAGTGATTCCAGGGATAACTTTCTCACATCAGGGAAGAGAGTGATTCAGACTCTGGGTAGAGTGAGTTGATAAGACTGAGAGGAAACTCTCTCCCCTCCTCTTTCTGACTCACAAGACTTATAAGGCTCTTCTAATCAGAGTAGAGAGTATCTAAGAAGTCCTGGTGACTGAAGTCTTCAAACTCAGGAATTTAATGGAAGTTACTGAAAACTGACCGCTCACTGCTTCCTTTTGAAACCTGCACATCTCTATGGTGTTGATTTGTGTGTGTGTGTGTTTGGAAAGCTTATTGACATTTAATTCACATATAAAATTCATCCCCTAAAAATATGCAATTGTTTGGTTTTAGAATATTTACAGAGTTATCCAACCTTACAACTTATCTTTAGAACATGTTCATCACCCCAATAAGAAAATCCCAGCCACTCTGCAGTCACACTCTGTCCTTCCCAACTTTACCTCTAGGTAAGTACTGATCTTCTTTCTCTCTATATAGATGCACCTATTCTAGACGCTTTGTAAGTGAAATCACACAATGTATGCATTTCTGTATTTGTCTTCCTCATATGACTATGTTTTCCAAGTTCACCTTGTAGCATGCATCAGTGTTGAATTCTTTTTAATGAACAAATAACATTCCATTGTGTGGATATGCCACTTTTATGCATCTATTCATCAGTTGATGAATATTTCTTACAGGACAGGTTTATTGGAGGAAAATTCACTTTTTTAAAAAAAATAATATGTTTTCTGATATAAAATTCCTTATTTTTTTGTTTGTTTGTTTGCTTGTATGACTTTATATATGGCATCTTACAGCCCTCTGGCCATCATCGTTTCTGGCAGGAAGTCAGTTTTTAACCTAATTGACAATCCATTGTGCACAATGAATTATTTTTCTCTTGCTGTTTACAAGGTTATATCTGTATTTTCCTTTCAAAAATTTGCAATGATATATCTAAGTGTTTATTCAGTTATAGTTTGTTGAGCTTGTTGGGTGTATAGATTAATGTTTTTCATAAAAAAATTCGTGGTTTTTTCTGTTTCTTGTTTCTCTTTTGAAATATACTTTCTGTCCTTCTCTCTTCTTCTGGGACTCCCATTATGTTTATGTTCTTGAGTTTTATAGTCTTCCAAAAGTTTCAGAAGCTCTGATCATACTTCATTGCTTTTGCTGTCTGTTCCTTATTAAGTAACTTCAATCAACCCACCTTCAGGTTCACTGATTCTTTCTTTGAATCAAATGTGTTGTCCCCTCTAGTAAGTGTTTCATTTCCTGTTATGCATTTTTCAAATATCTAAGCTAGAGTTGATTCCTTTTTTTATAATTTTGATCACTTTAATAATATTCTTAATACAGTGAGACACTGCTGGCATGCATTCTTTTAATTATTCATGCCTTTTTTTAGTTCATAGAACACAGTTATAATTGCTAATTTAATGTCATTTTCTAGTCAGTCCAATGTGGATCACTGAAGGCAGAGTTTTCTTTTGATTCCTGCTTCTTTGCATAGCTCAGAATTTATTATTTAAAACTGGACTTTTCAAATCATACAAGGTGATAACTCTGGAAATCAGATTTCTCCTTCTCCCACAAGATTTGATTTATTGCATATTTCTTGTTGTCACATTCTAAACTGTTGTTTGTTTAGTCAATTCGATGGACTAATTCTGTAGTCTCTTTCCCTGTTGTGTACTTTGTATCTGTCTTCTTCATATAATATTTTTTTTCACTTTCACCTGAGTCAAATGGCTTGTTTCAGCTAAAAAATGGGCAGTTCAGTTCAGTTGCTCAGTTGTGTCCGACTTTTTGAAACCCCATGGACTGCAGCACCCCAGGCTTTCCTGTCCAACACCAACTCCCAGATGTTACTCAAACTCATGTCCATTGAGTTGGTGATGCCATCCAGTCATCTCATCCTCTATCGTCCCCTTTTCCTCCTGCCCTCAATCTTTCCCAGCATCAGAGTCTTTTCAAATGAATCAGCTCTTCGCATCAGGTGGCCAAAGTATTGGAGTTTCAGCTTCAACATCAGTCCTTCCAATGAACACTGAGGACTGATCTCCTTTAGGATGGACTGGTTGGATCTCCTTGCAGTTCAAGGGATTCTCAAGAGTCATTTCCAACACCACAGTTCAAAAGCATCAATTCTTTAGCGCTCAGCTTTCTTTATAGTCCAACTCTCACATCCATACATGACTACTGGAAAAACCATAGCTTTGACTAGACAGACCTTTGTTGGCAAAGCAATGTCTCTGCTTTTTAATATGCTGACTAGATTGGTCATAGCTTTCCTTAAATGGGCAGTTGCTGCTGCTGCTGCTAAGTCACTTCAGTCGTATCCGACTCTGTGCAACCTCATAGATGGCAGCCCACCAGGCTCCTCCGTCCCTGGGATTCTCCAGGCAAGAACACCGGAGTGGGTTGCCATTTCCTTCTTCAATGCATGAAAGTGAGAAGTTAAAGTGAAGTTGCTCAGTTGTGTCCAACTCTCAGGGACCCCATGGACTGCAGCCTACCAGGCTCCTCCATCCATGGGGTTTTCCAGGTAAGAGTACTGGAATGTGTTGCCACAGAGATTTCCCTAAATCTCTTAAACCAATAAGTTTTCCAGGCATAAACCTGAGGATCTATGCATGTGTCAAGGTGTGCCTTAGACATTCACCTTACAATTTCACCTTTTCTTCATTTCTGCTTACAAAAGACCATACATCAGACAGGTGAAAGACTGGGGCCTGCTCAGTCTATCTTAGGTATGTTCTGTTCTACTCAGGGCCTTCTAGATCCACTACAATATATCAGAACTGTATGTAGTCCTCTATCAACATCTCTTATTCCCAGAATTAACATGAAAAAATTATGGCTACGCCTTTGTTTGCAACCGTTACACAGATTTAACCCTTACTTAATCTGTGATTATCTGGGTCGTGAAGACCTTTTTTGTACAGTTCTTCTGTGTATTTTTGCCACCGCTTCTTAATATCTTCTGCTTCTGTTAGGTCCATACCATTTCTGTCCTTTATCGAGCTCATCTTTGCATGAAATGTTCCCTTGGTATCTCTAATTTTCTTGAAGAGATCTCTAGTCTTTCCCATTCTGTTGTTTTCCTCTATTTCTTTGCATTGATCACTGAGGAAGGCTTTTCTATCTCTTCTAGCTATTCTTTGGAACTCTGCATTCAGATGCTTATATCTTTCCTTTTCTCCTTTGCTTTTCTTTTCTCTTCTTTTCACAGAAGAGATTTGTAAGGCCTCCCCAGACAGCCATTTTGCTTTTTTGCATTTCTTTTCCATGGGGATGGTCTTGATCCCTGTCTCCTGTACAATGTCACGAACCTCATTCCATAGTTCATCAGGCACTCTGTCTATCATATCTAGGCCCTTAAATCTATTTCTCACTTCCCCTGTATAATCATAAGGGATTTGATGTAAGTCATACCTGAATGGTCTAGTGGTTTTCCCTACTTTCTTCAATTTCAGGCTGAATTTGATAATAAGGAGTTCATGATCTGAGCCACAGTCAGCTCCTTGTCTTGTTTTTGTTGACTGTATAGAGCTTGTCCATCTTTGGCTGCAAAGAATATAACCAATCTGATCTTGGTGTTGACCATCTGGTGATGTCCATGTGTAGAGTCTTCTCTTGTACTGTTGGAAGAGGGTGTTTGTTATGACCAGAGCATTTTCTTGGCAAAACTCTATTAGTCTTTGTCCCGCTTCATTCCGTATTCAAAGGCCAAATTTGCCTGTTACTCCAGCTGTTTCTGGACTTCCTACTTTTGCATTCCAGACCTCTATAATGAAAAAGACATCTTTTTAGAGTGTTAGTTCTAAAAGGTCTTGTAGGTCTTCATCGAACCGTTCAACTTCAGCTTCTTCAGCGTTACTGGTTGGGGCATAGACTTGGATTACCATGATATTGAATAGTCTGCCTTGGAAACGAACAGAGATCATTCTGTTGTTTTTGAGATTGCATCTAAGTACTGCATTTTGGACTCTTTTGTTGGCCATGATGGCTACTTCGTTTCTTCTGAGAGATTCCTGCCTGCAGTAGTAGATATAATGGTCATCTGAGTTAAATTCACCCATTCCAGTCCATTTTAGTTCACTGATTCCTAGAATGTTGACATTCACTCTGCTATCTTTTGTTTGACCACTTCCAATTTGCCTTGATTCATGGACCTGACATTCCAGGTTCCTATGCAGTATTGCTCTTTACAGCATCAGACCTTGTTTCTATCACCAGTCACATCCACAGCTGGGTATTGTTTTTGCTTTGGCTCCATCCCTTCATTCTTTCTGGGGTTATTTCTCCACTGATCTCCAGTAGCATTTTGGGCACCTACTGACCTGGGGAGTTCCTCTTTCAGTATCCTATCACTTTGCCTTTTCATACTGTTCATGGGGTTCTCAAGGCAAGAATACTGAAGTGATTTGCCTTTCCGTTCTCCAGTGGACCACATTCTGTCAGATCTCTCCACCATGACCTTCCCATCTTGGGTGTCCCCACGGGCATGGCTTAGTTTCATTGAGTTAGACAAGGCTGTGGTCCTAGTGTGATTAGATTGACTAGTTTTCTCTGAGTATGGTTTCAGTGTGTCTGCCCTCTGATGCCCTCTTGCAAAACCTACCATCTTACTTGGGTTTCTTTTACCTTGGATGTGGGGTATCTTTTCACAGCTGCTCCAGCAAAGCGCAGCCACTGCTCCTTACCTTGGATGAGGGGTATCTCCTCACCACTGCCCTTCCTGACCTTCAACGTGGGATAGCTCCTCTAGGCCCTCCTGTGCCCGTGTAGCCACCGCTTCTTGGACGTGGGGTTGACCTCCCTGCCACTGCCCCTGGCCTTGGGCGTGGGGTAGCTCCTCTCGGCCACTGCCCCTGACCTCGGATGTAGGGTAGCTCCTCCTGGCTGCCACCCCTGACCTCGGACTTGGGTAGCTGTTCTCGGCCATTCCTGCACTGTCGCAACCTGGCACTCTCGGCTGCTGCCCCTGAACAAGTGGGGTAACTCCTCTTGGCCTCCGCCCTTCGGGTATGGGATCCTCCCGGCTTCTGCCCCTGGCCAGGGACATGGGGTAGCTCCTCTCAGCAGTGCTTAGTGCCCTGGTCGCAGCCACCTGTGCTTAGTGTGCCGGTCACAGCTGCCCGCGCTAGAACTGTACAAAAAAGATCTTCACGACACAGGTACTCACGATGGTGTGATCACTGACCTAGAGCCTGACATCCTGGAATGTGAAGTCAAGTGGGCCTTAGAAAGCATCACTACGAACAAAGCTAGTGGAGGTGATGGAATTCCAGTTGAGCTATTTCAAATCCTGGAAGATGATCCTGTGAAAGTGCTGCACTCAATATGCCAGAAAATTTGGAAAACTTAGCAGTGGCCACAGGACTGGAAAAGGTCAGTTTTCATTCCAATTCCAAAGAAAGGCAATGGCAAAGAATGCTCAATGCTATGCTATGTTAAGTCACTTCAGTCATGTCCGACTCTGTGCGACCCCATAGATGGCAGCCCACCAGGCTCCCCCATCCCTGGGATTCTCCAGGCAAGAACACTGGAGTGGGCGCCATTTCCTTCTCCAATGCATCAAAGTGAAAAGTGAAAGTGAAGTTGCTCAGTCGTGTCCAACTCTTAGCAACCCCATGGATTGCAGCCTAACAGGCTCCTCCATCCATGGGATTTTCCAAGCAAGAGTACTGGAGTGGGGTGCCATTGCCTTCTCTGAAGAATGCTCGAACTACCACACAATTGCACTCATCTCACATGCTAGTAAAGTAGTGCTCAAAATTCTTCAAGCCAGTCTTCAGCAATACGTGAACCGTGAATTTCCTGATGTTCAAGCTGATTTTAGAAAAGGCAGAGGAGCCAAAGATCAAATTGCCAACATCTGCTGCTACTGCTACTGCTAAGTCACTTCAGTCATGTCCAACTCTGTGCGACCCCATAGACGGCAGCCCACCAGGTTCCACTGTCCCTGGGATTCTCCAGGCAAGAACACTGGAGTGGGTGGCCATTTCCTTCTCTAATGCATGAAAGTGAACAGTGAAAGTGAAGTTGCTCAGTCGTGTCTGACCCTCAGCGACCCCATGGACTGCTGCCCTCCAGGCTCCTCTGTCCATGGGATTTTCCAGGCAAGAGTACTGGAGTGGGTTGCCATTGCCTTCTCTGCCAACATCCGCTGGATCATGGAAAAAGCAAGAGAGTTCCAGAAAAACATCTATTTCTGCTTTATTGACTATGCCAAAGACTTTGACTGTGTGGATCACAATAAACTGTGGAAAATTCTGAAAGAGATGGGAATACCAGACCACTTGAACTGCCTCTTGAGAAATCTGTATGCAGGTGAAGAAGCAACAGTTAGAACTGGACATGGAACAACAGACTGGTTCCAAATAGAAAAAGGAGTATGTCAAGGCTATATATTGTCACCCTGTTTATTTAACTTATATGCAGAGTACATCATGGGAAACGCTGGACTGGAAGAAACACAAGCTGGAATCAAGATTGCCGGGAGAAATATCAAGAACCTCAGATATGCAGATGACACCACCTTTATGGCAGAAAGTGAAGAGGAACTCAAAAACCTCTTGATGAAAGTGAAAGTGGAGAGTGAAAAAGTTGGCTTAAAACTCAACATTCAGAAAATGAGGATCATGGCATCTGGTCCCATTACTTTATGGGAAATAGATGGGGAAACAGTGGAAACAGTGTCAGACTTTCTTTTTCTAGGCTCCAAAATCACTGCATATGGTGACTGCAGCCATTAAATTAAGACGCTTACTCCTTGGAAGGAAAGTTACGACTAACTTAAATAGCATATTCAAAAGCAGAGACATTACTTTGCCAACAAAGGTCCATCTATCAGGGCTATGGTTTTTGCTGTGGTCATGCATGGATGTGAGGGTTGGACTGTGAAGAAGGCTGAGCCCGGAAGAATTGATGCTTTTGAACTATGGTGTTGGAGAAGAGTCTTGAGAGTCCCTTGGACTGCAAGGAGATCCAACCAGTCCATTCTGAAGGAGATCAGCCCTGGGATTTCTTTGGAAGGAATGATGCTAAGGCTGAAACTCCAGTGTTTTGGCCACCTCATGCGAAGAGTTGACTCAATGGAAAAACTCTGATGCTGGGAGGGATTGGGGGCAGGAGGAGAAGGGGATGACAGAGGATGAGATGGCTGGATGGCTTCACTGACTCGATGGACGTGAGTCTGAGTGAACTCCAGGAGTTGGTGATGGACAGGGAGGCCTGGCGTGCTGTGATTCATGGGGTCGCAAAGAGTTGGACTGAGCCACTGAACTGACTGACTGACTAATCTCTGATAGCAGTTGCAAACAACTACATAAGGTTAAAAATAAGGTGAAATGCCCTATAGATAAGGCTTTTCTTCAGAGCTGTGACATTGGCAATGCTCTGCTGATGGGTTTTGTGAGGATCATCCCCTGAAGGCACTCTCTAGAGGTTGCAGGGTTGCTGCGACTCAGGATCAAGGTGCAGGGCCACACCCTGTTGTTCGTATGAAGGTGTTGCAGTTTTCCTGAAGTAAAAGCCCTTCATATGATTTCAAGCCTGTGGTTAATTCTAGAATTCTGGATAAAGTTAGTTTTGATACTTTCTGATATTTTTATTGCTTTTTTTGGAGGAATCAGTTCAGCTCAGTTCAGTTCAATCGCTCAGTTGTGTCCAACTCTTTGCGACCCCATGAATCGCAGCACGCCAGGCCTCCCTGTCCATCACCAACTCCCGGAGTTCACCCAGACTCACGTCCATCAAGTCAGTGATGCCATCCAGAATAGATTCCTGTAAGTTCTTAAATCACCACCCTGGAAACTCTGCCCACTGCTTGATTTTCTTCCTGGTGTAATTTAATATGAAAATAATTAAACTTGAGAAGACCCAGAAAATGCAGAAGACATCCACGCATTTTTGTCATGCTTGGAAAATAATAGAAGCTGTTGATTTTTAATATCTTCACGTATCACATAGGGAAATGATGGCTAATTGAAACTACTTTTGTGTGGATTAAATAATATGCTTCAAATAAAGTGTTTGGCATAAAATTTCAGTGTATCTGATGCACAAATAAGGAGAAGTGTGTGGTAGGGATGAGCTAGAATGTGTGAGAGGTCTTCAGGAAACAGTAGATTCTATGATGCAGAGACAGAATATTATCACATTTGTGCTTAAGAGAGAATAATTTATTTGCAGCATAATATTTGCAGAATTATCACTCTGTCCAAAAAGTGTTTTAAAACAATGAAGAACATTATGGTTTATAAATTTGTGCTAAGATTACAAGAAGATCATACCTAGACAAGAGAAGGTACAAAAGTTCAGCTGAAAGCAGGAGCAGAAATAGCATCTATCTTTTACCCAAAATTAATAGACAAATGGAAAAAAAATTCTTAAAGACCTGAGTATGCCTAATGTGTCATTTAAAAAAACCAATTGGTAGCTTTAAAAAAATGTGAAGGATCATTGGGAAAAAAAGTCAAATTACTTTAGTACTCAAGACGGTTTCAGGCCAAATACGAGCCAATACATACTAGTGCTAGTGCTAGAAAAACCTCCCCAAACAAAACCAAACCCTGTTACTAAAGACAAACTTTACTACAGAAAAGGACACTGTGAAAGAAAACAATTTTCAGAGGTAAGAAGCAACCAAAAGTGTAGTTATAATGATATAAAAGATGCACCATGGGAGAGAAGTTGGAGTTTCCTCAAAAATGTAACATCAAGATTCTAGAATTACTCACACTAGAAAAAAATTTTTTAAATATTGATATATTCATACTACTGAGTATAGAATAATGACCAACAAAGACTTGCTGTGGGGTACAGGGTGACCTGTATCAGAGCAAAATCTAAAGGGGAGTGGATATATATGTGTATGGCTGATTCACTCTGCTGTGCTCCTGAAGGTACACGGCATTGTAAATCAGCTGTACAGTAAGTCCCCTACATATGAATCTGAAAGTTGCAAAATTTCAATGATGCAAACTTGCTTTCAAATGTCTAACCCCATAACATTAGTTCACATGTCTGGTGTGCATTGTCCCACGTGTGCACACTCTTCAAGTGGTTGTGCTTTTGTGTACTTTTCCTGACTCTTGAGAGTACAGTAGGGCAATGCCTTTATTTCAAGCCTGGGTGTCTAGAAACAAGCATAATAGCAGCAGTGATGTGGCTGGAACTACTGTACATGTCAACGTGCTGTACTGCAAGAGCAGAAATGTTTCCTTTATTTTTTGTGTTTGCTTTTTATGTGTTATTGGTGTGAAAAGTATTATAAACCTATCATAGTACAATACTATATGGCCAATTGCATTAGTTGGGTACCAAGGTTAAGTTTGTTGGATTTATGAACAAATTGGACTTAAAACATGCTCCTGGGATGGAACTTCTTCATATATAGGGGACTTACTGTACTCAATAAAATTTCTTTTTTAGAAAGAGTTTGATCTCTGGGTTCAGACTCAATGAATATCCATATCCTGGCTCCATTACCTAATAGGCCTGTACCTTCAGGAAAGATCCATGAAATCATGGGCCTCAATGTTTGTCTGTAAAGTAGAAATGAAAATGATCCCTATGATTTTGGCTTGCCATAAGGGTTCAATAAGAGGTATAGGTGACAAACTTTGAATAATCAAGAAAATCTAAAAAAAGAGAGATTTATCTATTAGTGGATTTTTTTTTTTTTTTTTAAGAACTAATCCAGGTGGAATTAGAAAACTGTGAATAGGCCTTAGGAGTACTTAAAAGTCATAAAAAAAACAGTATCATAAATTTCTGGGAATTACAAAATGACCTGTTAGCTTTAACAAAAGCAGAACAATTGCCGACTGCTTATGAATGACATTTCAACAATAGTAACAATAGTCACCATAGGGAGTGCTTGGTCGTGCCTGAGGTGCTGTGCAAACCACCTTGTGTAATAATACTGGTAATAACAATAATGACTGTGGCTGATAGAGGGGGAGATAAAATTATGGTTTCACCATAAATAAGACTATAAAACAGATCATTAACAAAATGCATGAACCTCTTACGGTGGAAAAAATGATCATCCAGAAGGGGGTTGAGTTCTCTAAGTCTCTACCAGATTCAACTCATTTCCCTTTGGACAGAAGACTATAACAGAAGAAAGAGAAAATTTGTAGAAAAATATAATTTTCCTGGAAAATGGTATATATCCTAGAGACTTTTCATGTGTCATATCTTCATGACAGGGCTCCTTAAAGGTCAGAAATGATCATACATTTATCACTGTAACTTCTTCTTTTTTTTATCATAGTCTGCATTGTATTTGTTTAAAGCTGTAGTATATAACATTCATCCCAGTGGTCATGTAAAGTTGTGAGAGCTGGAACTTAAGGAAGGCAGAATGCCAAAGAATGATGCCTTCGAATTGTGGTTCTGGAGAAGACTTTTGAAAGTCCCTTGAACACAAGGAGATCAAACAAGTCAATCTTAATGGAGATAAACCCTGAATATTCATTGGAAGGACTGATGCTGAAACTCCAGTATTTTGGTCACCTGATGTGAACAGACGACTCATTGGAGAAGTCCCTGATGTTGGGAAAGATTGAGGGCAGATGGAAAAGTGGGTGTCAGAGGATGAGATGGCTAGATGGTATCACTGATACAATGAACATGAACTTGGGCAAACTCCAGGAGATGGTGAAGGACAGGAAGGCCTGGCGTGCTGCAGTTCATGGGGTCACAAAGAGTCGGGGCATGACTGAGTAACTGAACAACATAAAACATTAAAAGTGTTAATGAAAGTAAAAGCATATATGTGGGCTTCAAACTTTAAAAGTGAAGCATACCTGGGTACATATATACAATGGAGGAATGAAATTTTGCCATTTGTAGGTGTGGATGGACCTAGAGACTGTTATTCAGAGTAAAGTAAACCAGAAAGAGAAAAACAACTGCCATATATTAATGCATGTATATGGAATATAGAAAAATGGTACAGATGAATCTATCTGAGAGCAGAAATAGAGACAGACATAGAGAACAAATGCCCAGACACCAGGGGGGGAAAGGCAGAGTTGGGATAAATTGCGAGATTGTGATTGATATATATGCACTACTATGCATAAAATAGATATCTAATGAGAGAAGGAAAGAAGAAGGGGGCAAAAGCAAGGTACAATCTGCTCACGGGACATATATTAAGTCAACTTTTAAAAATGGATTCCAGTATACAGTAGGTTCAGACAAATACTGTTTGATTCCTTATATGAGGTAGCTAGAATTGTCAAATTCATAAAGTCAGAAAGTACATTGGTAGATGCCAGGGGCCAGGAGGTGGGGATGGGATTGGGACAGGAGATGGGGACTTAGTGTTTAACTGGGACAGAGTTTCAGTTTAGGAAGGTGAAAAATTTGGGAGGTGGACGATAAGAGAGGGCTGCTCCACAATGTGAATATACTTAGTGTCATTGAACCGTACAGCTGAATATGGTTAAAACAGTATGTTTTATATTATGTAACTTTTACCACAATAAAAAAAAATTAAAGAAATGAAGCACCTTTTTCCACAGATTCAAGCACCTATCTTGTGTATGTGTGTGTCCCTCTCTGCAATAAAATATTATAATGATTGCAAAATGCACAAATATACAACTAGAGGACCACATCAGAAAAAGCACCAGAAGCAAATAGTCTCTTTTCTCACAGAAAGTATCGTCTTGTACACCCCCTGGGTGAATGCCTCACCAGCCACACATTTTAAAAATTACTTTGGATTATATGACCATGAAGGTGCCTTCTGTATCTGAGATTGCAAATGATTGTTGCTAAAAATGCAGTATGTTTATTTATAACTTTTTATTTTTCTCGGATTTTAATATTCTTAAGAACTAGAACAGTGTTTTGAAACCCTTGAAAGTCTCAGCACCTCAATCAGGTAATGCTCTGTGTGGTAGCATCATGCATATTTATTGACCAACTGACTGACTGAAAGGGTGAGTGAAATCCCAGAGAATCCTTACAGAGTCTGACAGTAATGTTAGCCCCTGACTCAAGATCATGGGGAAACACATGGAAAGATGCATGAGCCGGTGGCCCTTGGCCTGACTTTGAGTTCAGTCCCTCTGTGTCCAGGGCTTCTCAGTACACCTTCCAAATGGCAGGTTCTTTTAGGTTTGCAGCTTTGAGGTTTCATGTCTTGCTTCCCTGCTTGTCCAGTGTCCTGGTCCCCAGCCCCACCCTCTTCACTAGACCCCTTGCCCCCGTAGCAAGTCTCCTTTGTCCCCACAAAGAGATCTTTGCATTCCCTTCCTTCTGTGAAGGGTAGTTCCCATAAATGACTGATTTCTTTTTAAATTTTAACCTGTGTTATTTCTTCATAACATACATAAACGAACACCATAAAAAATTTAATTAGTTTGGCAGCAAGAAGCAGTAGAGAGGAAGATTTAGGGATATGTTCATAATTCTGGTGTCCTGATTTCTAAACTTTGCACTATTAACTGCAGCTGAGCTTAGAATCCTAGACATTGGACCTGAGTGGAGATTTCATTGTGATCAAGGATTAAAGAGGGTTGTTTTTAGCAGTTTTGTGAATGACCATGGGACCAACAAAAAGTACCTACTTGTGTGTGTGTGTGTGTGTGTGTGTTCCTTCTCCCTTCCCCCTCCTCCTTCTTCATTGTTTCTTTGCTTCTGAAAATCCAATTGCTCCAGCACCATTTGTTGTAAATACTATATTTTCTTCACTGAATTGGCTTTGGACCTTTATCAAACTCAATTATCCTTACATGTGAGTTTGTTTCTGAATCCTCCCTCTCTTCTATTCTGTTAGTCTGTGTGTTTCCCATAACAAAAATGCCACATTGTCCTTCTCATTATAAATCTGCAATGTCTTGACTTCAAATTAATAATAGCAGTAATCTTGGAAGATTCTCATGACCACATGGAAACAGGAAGCAAATACAGAAATAGTGAATGGGTGTAGAGAGAGTCTGTGTTCCATCCAGACCACTGTGAAGCCCAGCATGTAAGTCTACATACCCTTCCCCAAGTTTCTTTCCTTGGGTCCTTGGAGCTCAGTCTACTCTCCCCAGATAAAATCACCTGTTTTATTGCTATTTCCAAACACAAAACAAATGGAATATAAAAACATAAAAGCCATGAATTGTGTTTGGGAGGGACGGTGAAGTTTCCAGGCTTCCTAGTATTTCTCCAACTGAGTGCTAAGACTCTAGGTCATGGTGGTAACTGGATGTTCCAACAGAAATTCCAGGAGGGCTTTACAAGCAAAGTTATCCACTTGAATGGGACCTACACCAACACCAGCCCCCCTTCCAGGCACCCCCCACCACCTTTGTAATCACTTCTATATTTATGTTTTGTTTCAGTTCAGTTCAGTCACTCAGTTGTGTCTGACTCTTTGCAACCCCATGAACCACAGCACACCAGGCCTCCCTGTCCATCACCAACTCCCGGAGTCTACCCAAACTTGTGTCCATTGAGTCGGTGATGCCATCCAACCATCTCATCCTCTGTTATCCCCTTCTCCTCCTGCCTTCAATCTTTCCGAGCATCAGAGCCTTTTCCAATGAATCAGATCTTCACATCAGGTGGCCAAAGTATTGCAGTTTTAGCTTCAACATCAGTCCTTCCAATGAACACCCAGGACTGATCTCCTTTAGGATGGACTGGTTGGATCTCCTTGCAGTCCAGGGAACTCTCAAGAGTCTTCTCCAACACCACAGTTCAAAAGCATCAATTCTTCTGCGCTCAGTTTTCTTGATAGTCCAACTCTCACATTCATACATGACCACTGGAAAAACCATAGTTTTGACTAGACAGATCTTTGTTGGCAAAGTAATGTCTCTGCTTTTGAATATGCTATCTAGGTTGGTCATAACTTTCCTTCCAAGGAGTAAGCGTCTTTTAATTTCATGGCTGCAGTCACCATCTGTAGTGATTTTGGAGCCCAGTGAAATAAAATCAGCCAGTTTCCACTGTTTCCCTATCTATTTGCCATGAAGTGATGGGACCAGATGCCATGATCTTAGTTTTCTGAATTTGAGCTTTAACCCAACTTTTTCACTCTCCTCTTTGACTTTCATCAAGAGGCTCTTTAGTTCTTCTTCACTTTCTGCCATAAGGGTGGTGTCCTCTGCATATCTGAGGTTATTGATATTTCTCTGGGCAATCTTGATTCCATCTTGTGCTTCCTCCAGCCCAGCGTTTCTCGTGATGTACTCTGCATATAAGTTAAATGAGCAGGGTGACAATATACAGCCTTGACATACTCCTTTTCCTATTTGGAACCAGTCTGTTGTTCCATATCCAGTTCTAACTATTGCTTCCTGACCTAAATACAGGTTTCTCAAGAGGCAGGTCAAGTGGTCTGGTATTCCCATCTCTTTCAGAATTTTCCACAGTTTAGTTGCCCTTTTTCTAATTTTCTGAATTATGAGATTAATAGAGTGCTCCTTCTTTCAGTAGTACTCCAAGGAGACTTGTCTCCCTCCTTCTCTTGTTCTCTGAGGAAATGTGTCCTTCAGTAATTGTGTTTTAGCCTGTCCTAGCTTCCTCACTGCAAAGATACATACATGCCCTCTTGTTGCCTAGCCTGGTGGGTGGACAGGCACATAAATAGGTGGTTTTGGGAAGGAAAGGATACATAGGATCACATAGGACTACAAAGATGGAGCAATGAAACATGCTTTGGGGAATAAGGGGACAAAGGATAAAATCTAAAGTGAGACTGAACAGTGAATAACACTATAAGCAGTGAGACCTCAGTCTGGGCCCTCAATTCAATTCACTTCAACACATATACATGAGGTACACATCACACATGGGAAAGAGGTACGAGTGGAGGAACAGAGGGGATCAGACAGCGTTCAGTTAAGTTTAGTTCAATTGCTCAGTTGTGTCCGACATTTTGCAACTCCATGGACCACAGTACACCAACCCTCCCTGTCCATCACCAACTCCCAGAGTTTACTCAAACTTGTGTCCATTGAGTCGGTGATGCCATCCAACCATCTCATCCTTTGTCATCCCCTTCTCCTCCTGCCTTCAATCTTTCCCAGCATCAGGGTCTTTTCAAATGAGTCAGCTCTTCACATCAGGTGGCCAAAGTATTGGAGTTTTAGCTTCAACATCAGTCCTTCCAATGAACACCCAGGACTGATCTCCTTTGGGATGGACTGGTTTGATCTCCTTGCAGTCCAAGGGACTCTCAAGAGTCTTCTCCAACACCACACTTCAAAAGCATCGATTCTTCTGCACTCAGCTTTCTTGATAGTCCAACTCTCACATCCATACATGACCACTGGAAAAACCATAACCTTGACTAGACAGATCTTTGTTGACAAAGTAATGTCTCTGCTTTTTAATATGCTGTCTATGTGGGTCATAATTTTTCTTCCAAGGAGTAAAGTGTCTTTTTATTTCAAGGCTGCAGTCACCATCTGCAGTGATTTTGGACCCCAAGAAAATAAAGTCTGCCACTGTTTCCACTGTTTCCCCATCTATTTGCATGAAGTTATGGGACTGGATGCCATGATCTTCATTTTCTGAATGTTGAGATTTAAGCCAACTTTTTCACTCTCCTCTTTCACTTTCATCAAGAGGCTCTTTAATTCTTCCTTGCTTTTTGCCTTAAGGGTGATGTCATCTGCATATCTGAGGTTCTTTATATTTCTCCTGGCAATCTTGATTCCAGCTTGTGCTTCCTCCAGCCAAGCATTTCTCACGATGTACCCTGCATTTAAGTTAAATAAACAGGGTGACAATATACAGCCTTGATGTACTCCTTTTCCTATTTGGAACCAGTCTGTTGTTCCATGTCTAGTTCTCTTGCTTCCTGACCTGCATACAGATTTTTAGAGAGGCAGGTCAGGTGGTCCAGTGTTCCCATCTCTTTCAGAATTTTCCACAGTTTATTGTGATCCCTGGCGGCTCAGAGGTTAAATGTCTGCCTCCAATGAGGGAGACCCGGGTTCAATCCGTGGGTCGGGAAGATCCCCTGGAGAAGGAAATGGTAACCCACTCCAGTATTATTGCCTGGAGAATCCCATGGATGGAGAAGCCTGGTAAGCTACAGTCCATGGGGTCACAAAGAGTCGGACACGACTGAGCGACTTCACTTCACTTCACACAGTCAAAAGCTTTGGAATAGTCAATAAAGCAGAAATAGATGTTTTCTTTTTTTTTCTATGATTTCTATATTTTTCTAAAAGAGTTCTTGCTTTTTCAATGATCCAGCAGATGTTGGTAATTTGGTGTCTGGTTCCTCTGCCTTTTCTAAATCCAGTTTGAATATTTGGAAGTTCTCAATTCATGTACTGTTGAAGCCAGCTTGGAGAATTTTGAGTTTTACTTTGTTAGCGTGTGAGACGAGTGCAATTATGCAGTATTTGAACATTCTTTGGCATTGCCTTTCTTAGGGATTGGAATGAAAACTGATCTTTTCCAGTCTGTGGCCACTGCTGAGTTTTCCAAATTTGCTGGCATATTGAGTGCAGCACTTTCACAGCATCATCTTTTAAGATTTGAAATAGCTCAACTGGAATTCTATCACCTCCACTAGCTTTGTTGGTATCAATGGTTCCTAAGACCCACTTGACTTCACATTCCAGGGTGTCTGGCTCTAGGTGAGTGATCACACCATCATGGTTATCTGCATCATGAAGATCTTTTTTATACAGTTCTTCTGTGTATTCTTGCCACCTCTTCTTAATATCTTCTGCTTCTGTTAGGTCCATACCATTTCTGTCCTTTATCGAGGCCATGTTTGCATGAAATATTCCCTTAGTATTTCTAATTTTCTTGAAGATATCTCTAGTCTTTCCCATTCTCTTGTTTTCCTCGATTTCTTTGCCCTGATCACTGAGGAAGGCTTTCTTATCTCTCCTTGTTATTCTTTGGAACTCTGTATTCAAATGGGCATATCTTTTCTTTTCTCTTTTGCTTTTTGCTTCTTTTATTTTCACAGCTATTTGTCAGGCCTCCTCAGACAGCCATTTTGCTTTTTTGCATTTCTTTTTCCTGGAGATGGTCTTGCTCCCTGTCTCCCATATATTGTCATGAACCTCCATCCATAGTTCATGAGGCATTCTATCATATATAGTCCCTTAAATCTATTTCTCACTTCCACTGAATTAGGGATTTGATTTAGGTCATACATGTATGGTCTAGTGGTTTTCCCTACTTTCTTCAATTTAAACCAGAACTTGGAAATAAGGAGTTCATGGTCTAAGCCACAGTCAGCTCCTGGTCTTGTTTTTGCTGACTGTATAGAGCTTCTCCATCTTTGGCTGCAAAGAATATAATCAATCTCATTTCGCTGTTGATGATCTGGTGATGTCCATGTGTAGAGTCTTCTCTTGTGTTGTTAGAAGAGGGTGTTTGCTACAACCATTGCATTTTCTTGGCAGAACTCTATTAGCCTTTGCCCTGCTTCATTCCGTACTCCAAGGCCAAATTTGCCTGTTACTCCAGTTGTTTCTCGGCTTCCTACTTTTGCATTCTAGTTCCCTATAATGAAAAGGACATTTTTTTGGTTGTTAATTCTAGAAGGTCTTGTAGGTCTTCATAGAACTGTTCAATTACAGCTTCTTTAGTGTTATTGGTCAGGGTATAGACTTGGATTACTGTGATATTGAATGGTTTGCCTTGGAAACGAACAGAGATCATTCTGTCGTTTTTGAGATTGCATCCGAGTATTGCATTTTGGACTCTTTTGTTGACTCTGATGGCTATTCCATTTCTTCTAAGTGATTCTTGCCCGTAGTAGTAGATATAATGGTCATCTGAGTTAAATTCACCCATTTCAGTTCATTTTAGTTCGCTGGTTCTTAGAATGTCTATGTTCACTCTTTCCATCTCCTGTTTGATCACTTCCAATTTGCACTGGTTCATGGACCTAACATTCCAGGTTCCTATGCAATATTGCTCTTTACAGCATCAGACCTTGATTTCATCACCAGTCACATCCACAACTGTGTGTTGTTTTTGGTTTGGCTCTGTCTCTTCATTCTTTCTGGAGTTATTTCTTCACTGACCTCCAGTAGTATATTGGGCACCTATCAACCTTGGGAGTTCATCTTTCAGTGTCCTATCTTTTTGCCTTTTCATACTGTTCAGACAGGGTTAGCTCTTCTCCAAAATATACAGTCCAATGTCAATTATAATATTTATATAACATAATACCATTTGGTTGTGGTGGTGGTTTAGTTGCTCAGTTGTGTCCAGCTCTTTTGTGACCCCAAGGACTGTAGCCTGCCAGGCTCCTCTGTCCATGGGATTTTCCAGGCACAAATACTGGAGGAGGTTGTCATTCCCTCCACCAGCGGATCTTCCTGAACCAGTGATCAAACCTTGGTCTCCTGCATTCGCAGGTGGATTCTTTACCATCTAAGCTAGCAGAGAAGCAGTAGCATTACTAGGTATGTATGAATGTGAATTGAATTTTGAAGGTTTGAAATTCTCTGAGTGTGCTGATGGAAACTCCCGTGTCATGGTTTGTGAGGATATGACTTGGATATTGTATAATATAATATTAGCATTATTGCTATTATTATTTGAGTTAAACCTCCATGGAGAATCACTGTGTCTACTAACACCTTTGAATATGTCACCTCAATGAACACATATACAAAATTTCTGTATTCAGCACCTTCCCTCTGTCACAGAAGGAACTCAGATTCACAACTGGGAACATCTGAGTTCATTGTGTAACTGATTGATTTTGGACTGGTCCTATACATCTGCCTTCCAAAAAATTTTCATTAGCTTTGGTATTTAAGTGTCTCCTGAGGACTGATGATGCCCCAGTATGGCAGAGCTTTGTGTTGATCCAGCCTGGACCCTTTGCTCTGCACACCATTCTCACTCCATTCAATTTGGTCAGTCCTCAGATGCCTTCATCTATGATTTGTTTTCAAAGTGGTATCCTGAGTAACAAGCAACAATATTATCTCAGGCACCACTTTCTTTGTTCAGTGCCTTAGAGGAAATTCATTAAGTATTATAGAGTTCTATTATCATTAAAGAGAAACTTGGAGATTCCCAGAATGCACTGTGCATGACTCAGCCTCTGGATGCTGTACAGGAACAGCTCATCATCTCTCATCACTGTGTGAGCTGAGTCATTCTTCACACACCTGAGGTCTTCATCCAATCCTAAGTTACAGGATCCCTGTAGGTAGGGTTATATTGATATATTAGGACAGAGTGTCTCAGTGGAGATTTCTGTCCCGAGGTGAACAAAGCCAGCTTAGTAAAGTTCTCTTTTGGAACACTGTGCATGAGGCCCGCTGCTCCCTGGGTGCATGTGCTTTCAAGCCTCTGGCTCAGTCTCACCGAGCTCAGAGCAGCTGCGGCTCTGCAGGGGCTTAGGAGCATTTCTGCGGCCATCATTTTTATTTAGTACCAGGACAGATCACTGCCTGATTGTCCCCTCTTCCGAGTAATGTTCAAAACTTGCTCCAAGACTCTGAAATAAACTTTAAAGATAAAAGGGATTTCTGAAACGGTAGTCAGGTCATCCTTCATTTCTTTGACAGGTTAAAAAATCCATGCTTATCCCTTTAGAGTGGATATATCAGAGACACAGAAAGCAAAGGAAGTTGAGTTTTAGATTATTTCTGGGGACAGAATGTACGATTTCCCATTTGTTCTGTTAGCAAATGATGAAGCATGTATGCAGCAGGCAGGTGCCCACGTCGGCACTATTTTCTCTATTTCACGTGGCTTATCAATTGGGTACGTGGTAGACAGAAGGAAAATACCTAAGTGAAGAGACCTGATGATTTTCCTCCATGTCACCTCTAATAAATTCCAATAATCACTTGAAAATAGGTAGTATAGTAATTGCTACTTAAAAGTTATTTGTTCTAATTACTTTAGCTAATGATGTGGTCCCCAAAAGTAAAAACACTTTGATATTTGTTATTTGGTTTCTATTATTTTATACGAATCCTCTTTCCCAAACTTCCATGTCATAAATGCATGTCCTTACTTTTCTAAAAGTAAATGAGTATTGGATAGTTAGTGAGACACATTAGCAAGAGAGTTTTAGTCATCACTTAGATTTGTGAAGAGAGAAAATTAAAGAATGTTTGGTATAAAGATTTTAACAGCTTTTCCTCTGACAAGCTCATTTCAATCACAAAAGCAACAAACAAACAAAAACCATGTAATGAGGGGCTACTTTAGAAAGAAGGCTTCTTGTTAGGTGTTGTGAAAACTGAATGGAAGCTTCCCTTCAGGGTGAATATATGTGCTTTACAGGAAGTAATAACATCAAACAGGTTGTTCTGACTCTGCCATCATTTTGAGTCAGTAAATTTGATCCAGCATTAGGATTGTTGGGTTCTGTTGTGGTAGTAACGTTGGTAAAACATATACTTATCATAAAATTTACCATTTTCACTTTTTTAAATTAATTTTTATTGGAGGTTGCTTTACAGTATTGTGTCAGTTTCTATTGTAAAGCAACATTAATCAGCCATACTTATCCATACATCCATTCCCCTTTGGACTTCCTTCACATTCAGGTCACCACAGTGCACTGAGTTCCCTGTGCTATACAGTACTTTCTCATTAGTTATCTATTTTATACATATTATCAGTAGTGTATATATATCACTCCCCATCTCCCAATTCATTCTACCCTTCCCCCCTTGGTATTGTTTCAATACATTTGTTCTCAACATCTCAGTCCCTGTTTCTGCTTTCTATATAGGATCACTTTTTTTTTGGCTACTTGATATGAAGAGCTGACTCATTGGAAAAGACCCTGATGCTGGGAAAGTTTAAAGGCAGGAGAAGAAGGGGTCAACAGAGGATGAGATGGTTGGATAGCATTACTGACTCAATGGACATGAGTTTGAGCAAGCTCCAGGAGATCGTGAAGGACAAGGAAGCCTGGCATGCTGCAGTCCATGGGGGTCACAAAGAATGGGAACTACTTAGCAACTGAATAACAATAAATACAACTTTTCTAGATTGAACATATATACATTAATTTGACTATTTTAAGTGTACAGTTCTGTGGCATTAAGTGTATTCATTCACACTGTTGCATAACCATCACCACCATCCATCTCTAGAACTTTTCATCTTCTCGAACTTAAACTTTGCCCTCATCCCCACTCCTCCCAGCCCCTGCAACCACCATTCTATTTCCTTTCTCTGTGAATCTGACTGCTTCAGGAACTTCCTTTTAGTGGAATCATACAGTTTTCATCCTTTCCTGACCAGCTGGTTTCATTTAGTGTTATGTCCTCCAGGTTGCAAGAGGGTTTTAACATCCCAATGATCAACATTCTCCCATTCTTGTTTCACCTCCATCAAGTCTCAGCCTGTGAGTCAAAGGGATATTATAACACTTCCTTTTTAGTAATTTACTTTTTACCATGTCCTGGAAAGTGGCTCCTGTCTTACATCAAATTATTTTTTTGTTCTGTTACAAAGTTAACATTTGCAAAAGATGCTGCTGGATACTTACCCAGTTCTTAATCCTAACCCTAATTATGGGGAAATTTATTTTCTTAGTTACACATCTTTCTATTGTTCAAAATTTTCACCTGCATTTATTTATTTGTGATTCTAGTTTTCAGTAGAGGATATAAGTTATGTTTTGCAATGGTTTCAATTCCAATACATGCTATGGGATTCACTTATTTAATTTAGCATCTATGGTTTTCCAGTGGTCATGTATGGATGTGAGAGTTGGACTGTGAAGAAAGCTGAGCACTGAAGAATTGATGCTTTTGAACTGTGGTGTTGAAGACTCTTGAGAGTCCCTTGGACTCCAAGGAGATCCAACCAGTCCATTGTAAAGGAGATCAGCCCTGGGTGTTCTTTGGAAGGAATGATGCTACAGCTGAAACTCCAGTACTTTGGCCACCTCATGCGAAGAGTTGACTCATTGGAAAAGACTCTGATGCTGGGAGGGATTGGGGGAAGGAGGAGAAGAGGACGACAGAGGATGAGATGGCTGGATGGCATCACCGACTCTATGGACGTGAGTTTGAGTGAACTCTGGGAGTTGGTGATGGACAGGGAGGTCTGGTGTGCTGTGATTCATGGGGTTGCAAAGAGTTGGACACGACTGAGCAACTGAACTGAACTGAACTGATTCAAGTATTCAAAGTGTCTAGAAATTCATATTCTAGCTTAAATATATTTTAATCTTCTCTCAACTTGTGGCTTTAAAATTTAGGTCTGTCCAAGAGACTGTGGCCAGTTGAGTAGAACATACTCCTTTGCCTTCTGGGATAACTTCCAAAGTAGGTTTTAAGGGAGCAGCTGCAGATGGAACACTCCAGGGTGCAAAGAGCCCTGAGACTCACCCCAACACTCAGACACTCCTGGGGATGATGAGGTTGCCACCATCTCCAGCTTTTTCTCCTGAGACAACTGATTCAGGGACATCTGGGTTCTTGCCCAGAGAGGAGATGACTTTGTTGTGCTATTTGAGAATCTCTCTTTGCTCCTCGTCATTGATCTTCTTGGGAGTCTCTGTCTCTCTTGGTGTCTTTTGCATTGAAAATCCAGGCTGTGGACAGACACCCTGTCTCCTGATCTCTCATAGTTGCCAGGCTGTCAATGTGCTCCTTGTTTAAGTGGCGCCGTGTGACCTCAAATAAGTTACCTAACTCCTCCGAACTTTCCTGTAAAATGGAAATAACAATACTCAACTCACAATTTTCTTGTGAGGAATATAATCTGAGGCATTCTGGTTTGGAAGACTGTGATACCTTTTGTTTTACCATAAATTCATAGTGTTGTTGTTTAAACAAAGTCCCTTTAAAATACAAAACCATTTTTTTGTTTCTAGGTCTCTCATTGCAAAACAAAACCAAATCTTTATGCTTGTTGTTTGTTGTTGAATACATTGTGGGATGAATAGAATTGAGATATAAATGTTAATGTACAATATATTTATATCCTTTGTGATGGCACATGTCTTATTAACATGCAAATATATCATACTATTTGGAGAAGGAAATGGCAACCCACTCCAGTGTTCTTGCCTGGAGAATCCCATGGATGGAGAAGCCTGGTAGGCTGCAGTCCATGGGGTTGCACAGAGTCGGACACGACTGAAGCAACTTAGCAGCAGCAGCATATCATACTATAATTGTAATACATGGTAGTATGTTTTATGCATTATATCCGATATTATATTTTACATTGCTTTACCATATTATTATATTATAGTATAAGATTGTTTAAAAATTCATAGGATTTCTCTTTAAAATCTCCCAAATTATCCTATTTTGAATACATTCACATAAAGTTATCCACGTTGCTGCTAAAGTAACTTTAGTGAAATCTTCAGCTGATAGCCAGTGTTAAAGGATTAAGCTGATTTAAACTAGCTGTGTTTTGTTTTCTCTAATAAGATCTTTTTATGTCCTTTGGCTATTAATGTGGAAATACCTATGTCAAATTATGGATTAGCTGTTGTGAGTAAATTGGTTTTTTATTTTGATGAATCAGGCAATACGTTTAGCCAAATGAGATGCTTCCTCTGAGGTTGATCTGTGAATTGATTAGGTTGCCAATATTTACTAGTCAGGCAATAGGCAAATACACTGCAGAACTGACAATTTTTTCAAAAGCTTAGCATTATTATTATTTTTATATACTTTTTTTTCAAAGACAATTGTCTTTCTAAAATTCAAATTATGAAATCATAAATTAATATGCTTAAAGTTAATATTTGCTTTATTACCTATGTGATAAATATTGCTAAACATTTTTTTTAACTTTGGAGCAATAGTTGATCAATGTCACCCACTGGGTCAAATAGTAGAATGGCTTTCAAATACTTGTTGAGTATGTTGCTAATAGTTCACCTGTAACCACCTTCAGGCTACTGTATGATATAATTGAACTTTAAGACTGGAATCATAATCATGGGAGTAGACCATTGTGTTAAGCATGACTTATTCTAAAAAAAAAAAAAAATGGATTAAATACTGCTTAATTAGTCCACATTTGTACACCCTATTCTTTTGAATAACTACCTACAACATTGGACCGTAGTTTCAACATGGTGTTTTGGAGAATTCACATACGTTTGCTCTGATCACCCGATTTTCCACTGATGGCTCACCCCCAATCTTGCTGGGACTACCAGCAGAGCATGAAATAAGCTGTTTCATCCCCTTTGTCATCCTCAGTCAAGTCATCCATCACTTGGAACCCAAAGATTGTTACTTATTTGCTCTCCCAGCCCCATGGTTCATGTCCTGCCTTGTTCTTTTGGTCTTTTTTGCTAAAGGCCTTCTCCTTCTAGAATGGCTACTTGGTGACACTGAAGGAAATCTCAGAGGACAGAAAGTCAGTATGTCAGGGAGGGGACCAACAGAAGGAACTGAATGTCTTGTGTCCCGTGTTATACAACTTGGGAGGTCTGAAGGCACTCTGGCTGAGAAATGCCAGAGTCACTCAGGGCTCACAGTGACTGTGTACAAATGGAAGTCTAACCCTAGGAATTGCTAACCTGGGAGAAAGGAGCAAGTATAAAGATGCAAAGAGAGCACTAAAGAGTGCCATATGGCCGAGGAGGGTACTTGCAGAAGGAAACACTTGGAAATATATTTTCTGTAATTAATTTATCTATTTGACAAACAGAAGATGTTTGTCTCCTGTCATTTCTCATGTGGTATGATGTTGAATAAGGTGGGAATCTATTAAAAAATCAATCTATTTATTTTAAACAAACAAAAATATCCATTTGGGAAAACACTGAACTCTTTCTGATATTCTTGGGTTATTTTCATGTCTGAACTATTTTTACTTCCTTGGTCACAGTTATTACTGGATGAAATGTTCAACTCCTAACATTAGTTTCTTGTCTTTCTAAACTGTGAGATTCTGCCTCTCATCTGGATAAGTACATACTGTCCAGTTTTGAAGAGTTCATGTCAGTGGGGCTCGCTATCCTTGAATATGTTGTGAAACTTTCTCCCCTAGATTTAATACAATCACCACTAACATAAACATTATTTCTTGTCACTCAAAAACTACATTTCCTATCCTGTTCAGTTAATCATATAAGCTGTGTGATACAAGCTTGATTATGATACTTCTTCTGATTCTGCATTTAAGTATATTTCTGATTGCTCACTTAGAAATTATAGCATGCATGCTTAACATGTCAGATTATATGTTGAATCAATGCCTTTTCTCCCTGTAACTATGACCAAGAATTATGAAGAATATAGAAGAAAATTATTCCTGATGATGCTCCTCTCTCTACTTGTAAGCTACTGTCTTTTTCTTACTTCTAAAGATAGTATTTCTATATATAAATTCCATTTACTTTCTTCTCTTTTCTTCCAGAATTCATTTCTGAGGTATACTCAAGCTTTTTACTTTATCTTCCAGGTCTCTTAATATTTCTCTCATATCTTCTATTTCTTTATCTCTATAGGGGCTATTTCTCCTCATCTATCATCCAGTTCATGAATTCTCTCTGCTACTATGTTAAATATGCAATGATATCTAAATAGCAACTTTTGAATTTTAATTAATGAATTTTTTACTTATTGATTAGGTGATCTTTATAGTTTTAGGTTTCCTATAGACATGATAAACTTCTCTTTTGTTTATTCAAACAGTGTTAACATAGTTGTTTTATCAAGATGGTTTATTTAATCAATTGATTGATTTATCTTCTGGCTTATTTTTGCTGAATTTTTTCTTGCTCTTTTCCTGATTGCTTATTTACACTACTGAATTACACAGTCTTACTCTCAGAGCAATCAGTATTCTAAGTATTCTCAGAGTCACTGGCATCATTGGGTCATCATGAATTTTTCCTTGATTTATGTAGCAGCCTGGGCTTACACTTGTGTGTCCCAATTTATCTACCACACAAGGAGAATTAGCTTTTAAATTTAAGCCTCATCACTTCTCTGCCTTCCTGAACTATTCAGTGGTGCTCATAATGTGTACAGCTGAGTTAATTAAGATGCCTTGTGATCCGAGCCCCCACTTTCAATTCCAGCATTATGTCCTTCATCAACACTGGCCACAGCTTCCTGAGTGCCTTAGTGTCAGCCGGGCTGTGGACAGGCTGACACACGCTCTCATTTACTCTTGCCTTTGCATTTGATGTTTACCTCTGCTAGAAGGAAGCAATACTTTCCCTTACATACCTGGGAAGCTCTTACACATCCACCAGGATTTATCTTGCCAGACTTCTGTTTACTTGTTCCTGACCTTCTTCTCAACACAAGTTAGTTATTGGCTCTCTTCTCTGTCTCTCTGACAGAATTACATGCATGTACATGTTATATATATATATATATATAATTATATAATATATTAAATATATAATTATATTATAAAAATTGTATTATATATAATATAATTATTATATATTATAATATTATATATGTATATATGTATATATGTATGTATGTATATAATATATTACATATGTATAATAACAAAGGTCCGTCTAGTCAAGGCTATGGTTTTTCCTGTGGTCATGTATGGATGTGAGAGTTGGACTGTGAAGAAGGCTGAGCACCAAAGAATTGATGCTTTTGAACTGTGGTGCTGGAGAAGACTCTTGAGAGTCCCTTGGACTGCAAGGAGATCCAACCAGTCCATTCTGAAGGAGATCAGCCCTAGGATTTCTTTTTTGTTTTTTTAACAGCCATGTTATTTATTTATTTATTATTATTATTTTTTTTTTTTTTTGGTTTTCAACTACTTGACTTTATTATTTTTTTTATTTTATTTTATTTTTAAACTTTACAATATTGTATTAGTTTTGCCAAATATCAAAATGAATCTGCCACAGGTATACCTGTGCTCCCCATCCTGAACCCTCCTCCCTCCTCCCTCCCTGTACCCTCCCTCTGGGTCGTCCCAGTGCACCAGCCCCAAGTATCCCGTATCGTGCATCGAACCTGGACTGGCGACTCGGTTCATACATGATATTATACATGTTTCAATGCTATTCTCCCAAATCTCCCCACCCTCTCCCTCTCCCACAGAGTCCATAAGACTGATCTATACATCAGTGTCTCTTTTGCTGTCTCGTACACAGGGTTATTGTTACCATCTTTGTAAATTCCATATATATGCGTTAGCATACTGTATTGGTGTTTTTCTTTCCGGCTTACTTCACTCTGTATAATAGGTTCCAGTTTCATCCACATCATTAGAACTGATTCAAATGTATTCTTTGAAATGGCTGAGTAATACTCCATTGTGTATATGTACCATAGCTTTCTTATCCATTCATCTGCTGATGGACATCTAGGTTGCTTCCATGTCCTGGCTATTATAAACAGTGCTGCGATGAACATTGGGGTACATGTGTCTCTTTCCCTTCTGGTTTCCTCAGTGTGTATGCCCAGCAGTGGGATTGCTGGATCATAAGGCAGTTCTATTTCCAGTTTTTTAAGGAATCTCCACACTGTTCTCCATAGTGGCTGTACTAGTTTGCATTCCCACCAACAGTGTAAGAGGGTTCCCTTTTCTCCACACCCTCTCCAGCATTTATTGCTTGTAGACTTTTGGATAGGAGCCATTTTGACTGGCGTGAAATGGTACCTCATAGTGGTTTTGATTTGCATTTCTCTGATAATGAGTGATGCTGAGCATCTTTTCATGTGTTTGTTAGCCATCTGTACGTCATCTTTGGAGAAATGTCTATTTAGTTCTTTGGCCCATTTTTTGATTGGGTCATTTATTTTTCTGGAGTTGAGCTGTAGGAGTTGCTTGTATATTTTTGAGATTAGTTGTTTGTCAGTTGCTTCATTTGCTATTCTTAAAGATAAGATAGGTCCTGGATAAATGTTAAATGAAAGAATATATATAGAATGTGTATCACAGGAAAGATAGGAATTTATGACACTGTGTTCAAATGTACGAAGGACTTATTTGGGGGAAATAGAGATTCTTCCATTCTGTAGTAGGATTGGGACAAGTGGTGGGAATTTCTAAGAAATGATTTGATCTTCAGATGAGAAAAAACATTTTGAATAATAAGCATTGTCCAGGAGTAGTATGTGCCGGTTCCTAGACTTCTGAGCTCCTTATTTCCAGTGCTAAAATGAGGATGAATCCGTGATCTTCTGCAGCTGTTATAAAAGAGAACTCTGCTTCTGTGAAAACTGTTTAGGTGGCCTTTGGGGTCCCATCTAGTTCTTAAGGTCGTGTGAATGGAAAGCAAAAAAGATTTTAAGTTAAAACTAAAGGTTTTCATAAGCAAGATGACTTTTTCCTTTGCTCCAAAGCTTTTTACTGTGTGTGTGTGTGTGTGTGTGTGTGTGTGTGTGTGTGTGTGTTCTTTTTCAGGAAGAGACCCTGCATATTACTCTGATATATCAAAAGACATTACATTAAAACCATCTTCTCTCTGAGTGTGTCTAGAGAAAATTTGCTTCTGCCCTTGTTTCCTTTGGCTTTCAAGCATCTAGCCTTTTAAGGGACAAGACTTTTTGTGACTAATATGCAGACATGGTAGGTCTAAAATGTCAAATAAAAGGATGTGAGAGCAAGTTCTCATTCTAAAAATTTCAGGAGCTGGAAAAGAGAGCCATTTTCAATAAGAAGCACACCAAAACTTGCATAGATACTGTACAGCTGGAACAGAGCTGGCAGTTAATATGGGGTCAGGGAGAAAGGAGTCAGACTTTACACATAGCTAAAGAACATGGCATCACTAAATGGTAACGATAAATATGTATGGAGGAGAAAAAAGAATAATAATTAAAGTTCACTTACACTGACATAGATATATTTTGCATATGAAAATGTTGATCTTTGAAATGGTGTCATTTCCATAACATTTCCATTAGCAGAATATGTCAGTCTTGCCAGTTGTCACTTATCTTATGTGTAACTAATTCACCTTGCTATACAGCAGAAACTAGCATAACACTGTAAATCTACCACATTCCAATAAAAATTTTTTAAAAATGGATATAGAACCCAGCACGTGATTGGCTTCAGTAAGTCTATGACCCAACCAGTAACACCGAAATAGCTGAAGTTGAATAGTTCTATGAAGATCTACAAGACCTTTTAGAACTAACACCAATTAAAGATGTCCTTTTCATTATAGGGGACTGGAATGCAAAAGTAGAAAGTCAAGAAACACCTGGAGTAACAGGCAAATTTGGCCTTGGAATATGGAATGAAGCAGGGTAAAGACTAATAGAGTTTTGCCAAGAGAACGCACTGGTCATAGCAAACACCCTCTTCCAACAACACAAGAGAAGACTCTACACATGGACAGCACCGGATGGTTAACACTGAAATCAGACTGATTCTATTCTTTGCAGCCAAAGATGGAGAAGCTGTATACAGTCAGCAAAAACAAGACTGGGAACTGACTGTGGCTCAGATCATGAGCTCCTTATTGCCAAATTCAGACTGAAATTGAAGAAAGTAGGGAAAACCACTAGACCATTCAGGTATGACCTAAATCAAATCCCTTATCATTATACAGTGGAAGTGAGAAATAGATTTAAGGGATTAGATCTGATAGAGTGCCTGATGAACTATAGAATGAGGTTCATGACATTGTACAGGAGACAGGGATCAAGACCATCCTCATGGAAAAGAAATGCAAAACAGCAAAATGGCTGTCTGGGGAGGCCTTACAAATGGCTGTGAAAAGAAGAGAAGGAAAAAGCAAAGGAGAAAAGGAAACATATAAGCATCTGAATGCAGAGTTCCAAAGAATAGCAAGAAGAGATAAGAAAGCCTTCTTCAGCGATCAATGCAAAGAAATAGAGGAAAACAACAGAATGGGAAAGACTAGAGATCTCTTCAAGAAAATTAAAGATACCAAGAGAACATTTCACCCAAAGATGGCCTTGATAAAGGACAGAGATGGTAGGGACCTAACAGAAGCAGAAGATATTAAAAAGAGGTGGCAAGAATACACAGAAGAACTGTATAAAAAAGATCTTCACAACCAAGATAATTACGATGGTATGATCACTCACCTAGAGCCAGACATCCTGGAATATGAAGTCAAGTGGGTCTTAGAAGGCATCACTACAAACAAAGCTAGTGGAGGTGATGGAATTCCAGTGGAGCTATTCAAAATCCTGAAAGATGATGCTGTGAAAGTGCTGCACTCAATATGCCAGCAAATTTGGAAAACTCAGCAGTGGCCACAGGACTGGAAAAGGTCAGTTTTTATTCCAATCCCAAAGAAAGGCAATGCCAAAGAATGCTCAAACTACTGCACAATTGCACTCATCTCACATGTAAAGTAATGCTCAAAATTCTGCAAGCCAGGCTTCAGCAATATGTGAACCATGAACTTCCAGATGTTCAAGCTGGTTTTAGAAAAGCAGAGGAACCAGAGATCAAATTGCCAACATCCACTGGATTATCAAAAAAGCAAGAGAGTTCCAGAAAAGCATCTATTTCTGCTTTACTGACTAAGCCAAAGCCTTTGACTGTGTGGATCACAATAAATTGTGGAAAATTCTGAAAGAGATGTGAATATCAGATCACCTGACTTGCCTCTTGAGAAACCTATATGCAGGTCAGGAAGCAACAGTTAGAACTGGACATGAAACAACAGACTGGTTCCAAATAGGAAAAGGAGTATGTCAAGGCTGTATATTGACACCCTGCTTATTTAACTTCTATGCAGAGTACATCATGAGAAATGCTGGACTGGAAGAAGCAAGCTGGAATCAAGATTGCAAGGAGAAATATCAATAACCTCAGATATGCAGATGACACCACTCTTATGGCAGAAAGTGAAGAGGAACTAAAAACCCTCTTGATGAAAGTAAAAGAGGAGAGTGAAAAAGTTGGCTTAAAGCTCAACATTCAGAAAACGAAGATCATGGCATCTAGTCCCATCACTTTATGGGAAATAGATGGGGAAACAGTGTAAACAGTGTCAGACTTTATTTCTTTGGGCTCCAAAATCACTGCAGATGGTGACTGCAGCCATGAAATTAAAAGACGCCTACTCCTTGGAAGAAAAGTTATGACCAACCTAGATAGCATATTGAAAAGCAAAGACATTACTTTGCCAACAAAGGTTCGTCTAGTCAAGCCTATGGTTTTTCCAGTGGTCATGTATGAATGTGAGAGTTGGACTGTGAAGAAAGCTGAGCACCAAAGAATTGATGCTTTTGAACTGTGGTGTTGGAGAAGACTCTTGAGAGTCCCTTGGACTGCAAGGTGATCCAACCAGTCCATTCTAAAGGAGATCAGCCCTGGGTGTTCTTTGGAAGGAATGACGCTAAAGCTGAAACTCCAGTATTTTGGCCACCTCATGTGAAAAGTTGACTCATTGGAAAAGACTCTGATGCTGGGAGGGATTGGGGGCAGGAGGAAGTGGGGATGACAGATGGCTGGATGGCATCACTGACTCGATGGACGTGAGTTTGAGTGAACTCCGGGAGATGGTGATGGACAGGGAGGCCTGGCGTGCTGCGATTCATGGGGTCGCAAAGAGTCGGACACGACTGAGCGACTGAACCGAACTGAACTGAACTGAGCATATGTTACTAAATAGAGGATCACACTATTCTTTCTGGTATGATCGCCTTAAGCGGACACTCTGTGACCTTCAACCAGAAGTTGGGGGGGTTGTCCTGGAGGACCAGGCAGCTCTAGGTCTCACTCACAAGCTGGACCCCTAGCATCCCCTATTTGCTGAGTGTAATATTACGGAGTAGATGTGCAACAGAGTCTGGTGGACTGCATCTCAAAAGGATTGCCTGGGAAAATTCACCCATACCAAAACTCCTGTTCCCAGTGACTGGTAATGAGGAAAAGGTGCTCTGGACAAAGTGAAAAAATGGAGCAAGGCCATCTTTGCAATGCCAGGCTCTGTGCCCAAGTATTTCCAATGATGAGCTTTGTGATCTAAGATGAAGTGAAGTAAAAGTCCCTGAGTTGTGTCCGACCCTTTGCCACCTCATGGACTATACAGTCCATGGAATTCTCCAGGACAGAATAGTGGAGTGGGTAGCCTTTCCCTTTTCCAGGGGATCTTCCCAACCCAGGGATTGAACCCAGGTCTTCTGCATTGCAGGCAGATTCTTTACCAACTGCAATATCAGGGAAGCCCTAGCTAAAAATGAGTCCATAGGATTTTGATAAGTGTGGAGATGAAAATGAAGACATTGCATGAGTCAAATGATAATCACTTTTATTTCTTCTTCCTAAAAGGAAGATGGTCAGGAGAACAAATATCCTCTACAAGAGGCATGAACATCAATCACTCAGGAACCCCGCCAAGCAGGACAGGATGAAAAGGGTGAGGTCTCCAATGCCCAGGAGCTGGCGCAATAGGCTGGATGGCATCCCTCTCAGTGGTCCAGCTGGCTCACACACAGCACCTTGCCTGCCTGCATCAGGTGGAGTGATGCCTACCATTGTACTTGGGAGATGAGGCTGGTAACAGAGCCCCTTGGGAAGGTTTTGAAGGGAGAGCATCTTTGAGCAGCAAAGGGGCCCCAGAGTAAGGTCAAATTCTTCCTTCCTCTCTCAGAAGCAGTGGTCAGCACCTCCATCCCTTTCCAACCCCCCAGCTGTCCTTCTGCTCACACAGCATACTAAGCTAAGTTTAGTTCAGTTGCTCAGTCATGTCCGACTCTTTGCGACCCCATGAACCACAGCACATGAGGCCTCCCTGTCCATCACCAACTCCTGGAGTCTACCCAAACCCATGTCCATCGAGTCAGTGATGCCATCCAACCATCTCATTCTCTGTTGTCCCCTTCTCTTCCTGCCCTCTATCTTTCCCAGCATCACGGTCTTTTCAAATGAGTCAGCTCTTTGCATCAGGTGGCCAAAGTAAAGCTTTCCACAAAATTCCTTCCCAACATCCACACCTCTCCTCTCCTGAGACTCCTATATGGTCTGACTGTGCACGCAGTACATCCTAGGAACACAACACAAGGAATCCACTTCCCATTCCCTTGTCCCTGGTAGCACTTGGCTGGGGCTGCAGTAATCATGCTAGGATCTCAATTTTTTTTTTCATAATTACTTTTAAAAATTTTATTTCTTTATTGAAGTATAACTGATGTACAATGTTGTGTTAGTTTTGGGGATACAGCAAAGTGATTTAGTTATAAATATATAATATATTACAAGTATGTATGTTCTTTATCTATCTAACATATATATATATTCTTTTCCCTTATAGGTTACTATAAGATATGGAGTACAGTTCCTGTGCTATACAGTAGGCCCTTGTGGGTTATCTATTTTATATAGTAGTGTGTATATGATATTGCTTATATGTGGAATCTAAAAAATAATACTAATGAACTTATTTACAAAACAGAAATAAGCTCACAGACAGGAAACAAGCTTGTGGTTATTAAAGGAGAAAGGTGGGAGGGGTAATTTAGGAATTTGGGATTAACTATGGATTCTTTCTTTCCCCTTTCCAAATATCATTAACACTTGTCTCCAATCTGGTCTCAGACCCCCACAACAAGCCCCTGACACATTTGCCAATGACCTCACCACATACACACACACATACACACACATAATTACTTAGCTGCACTGTGGGACTCACAGGCTGTAGCTGTGCACAGGGAGGGCCTGCATCCCCCTCTTGGAAGGAGGAAACCCAGCCCCAGGCACCTGCTGTCACTACTGTGAGTGAGATATATATGATCCCAGTGGGTTTGGTGAGGGGCACTCACAGTGCGGCGGCGGAGTGAGGACATGGAATCTACTCCTTGCACAAGGCACCACTATATCCCTGCAAAATGCAACTGCGGAGCCGGTGCCCCCTGCCAACACCCACTGCCCGCCTGCCAGGACAAACCAAGTAAGCTGTCTGCACACACGGTCCAAGGCTTTGCTTCCCTCCTGTAAAGGAAAGTAGTGTCATGTATCCAGTCATGTTGAGTCGTTTAGAGGCCCATGATGAGTAATTTACAGACTCAGCAGACAGGGGTCATGTGGGTTTTCCAGTACCTTTGAGAGGTTTGTTAAGACTCTTCCTAAAGGACAAGGCTCACACCAACCACTGTTCGGCTTGCCTGCACCTGGATGTGGGCCTGAGTGAGGCTCTATGAATGGTTGATTGGATGAATAAGGGGTGACAACCAATCCTTAATTTCAAGGAAAGTTATCTCATTACAAGACTCCATCTTGCTTTGCCCCTAAACAGTACCTGGCCAGCTGACCTCAGTGTGTCTCTTGATGACTTTTCCCTTCACTAGTCCCTGCTTCGAATAGCCATTGATCTTTGCATGCACAAGGACTTAGGCCGTCTGCACATCTCATGAAGAAATACCTACTCCCAGATTTGAAGCTCACAGTCCAGAGGAAGACACGGGGAGCCTTCTGGGAAAGCACAGATGCTCTGACTTGTGGGGGACGTTGGGAGCGATGGGGAAACACACCCACTCACTTCCCACCACTTTAGTGAATCTAATCCACTGAGAAAGTGTGCTTTCTGAAATTCCTAAAAGCAGGCATCAGTTGCTGTTCCAATGTATCCCATTCTGCTTCCTGCTTTCCCAGTTACCCATCTTCTCTGGATTCTCGGGCCTCTAGGCTCCAGCCTATGACTCCAAGGCTCACTTACTGGGCCTCAGGCTGCTGGGTCTCTTGTGCGCAAGTCGAGCTCTCATCTCAAACCTTCCCTCAGACAAATGCATGTGGAAACTCATCCTCAGACCACACTCTTGCAGCCAAGACTAAGGGATGCTCCCACTGCTGGCCTGGTGTCTTAGGACTCCTTCTGAGGAGTCCCCACCAGCCATCTCTACTGGGAAGAGTGGGAGATTTTAGACCAGGGACTCAGAAGAGATGAGCACAAAGCTCTCCTGAGTGCATATCACGCCCCATCAGCATGCTAGTTTACAGACTGTCATTCAGCAATGAGAGCGCTAGCATCCAAGGAATGCAATGCTTCCAGCTCTAAGTAGAGGGGAAGTCTGGTCCTCTTCATCTATGAGAGGAGCCTCCTTGCTCTTGATGGGATGATGTGACCTGCTGTGCCTTCATCACTTTGCAAGCTCCCTCTGTTTTCCACGAGTTGTAAGTCCTTGGGAAAATTACTTAGCCCTACTAGACTTCTGTCAGTCATCTGAAATATGGGGAAAACAATAATATCCACATTCATACGGTTGTCCTGAAGCTTTGCAAACATAGATGCCTGCTCTTAATACAATGTCTGACTCAACATATTTACTACACATTCTCTACTAAGATTATCTAAATCCTTTATTCACATAGGTATCTTTTGCCAAAACAATTTTTTTGTGTAATTAATTAGACCATTTTCAAATGTGAAAATTTCTGACCATGTTCCCAGACTTTGGGAAGCAGAACATGTATTTTAGTTCTTTAGTTCTTTACTTATGTTGTAGGATCTGTATGCCCTTGAGAATTATTTTTAATAATTTAATGTAATACTTAGAAGTCTAATCAGAGCTTCATTTGCATTTTAAACAATTAGTATGCCAACTATTAAAGCTACAAAACACTAGATCTTCATTAATATTTTGTTTTCAACTTACAAAATATTCTATTTATACTCCTGCACATTTTAGCAATCACTTCAAATGAGCATTTGAATAATATTTTGTCCCATTTACAAAGTTTGTTAAATAGTCACCTTTAAAATCTACTTATCTGTGATGATATATTTAATTTTCAACTCAAATATTTTAATTTCATAGTCAAGAAACAATTCATTCTCAAGAGCTTAAATAAATTTTCTAAATTTAACACATGTATACCTTTATAGTTTGTATCTATTTAAATCTACTTTATGCTTAAATTTTTCTTAGATAATCCAATAACATGCATATTTTAATAATTATTTAATTAAAAATTCATAGATAAAAGTTAGTCAATATACATTTAAAAATTGTAGATACAAGGGTGTCCAAATTCTTTTGAACATCACCACATCAAAGGTATATAAAATGCCAACTATGAATGAATTTTTCTAATTAAAAAAAATTTAACTGGTTTTGATTTTTTAACCCCTTCTGCTCCTAATTTATCCTTCTATTGAGGAGAGAGTAATATTAAAGAAAACAGCCCAAATCCAGTTAACTGAGTTGCTAAACACCAAAGGATCCTGCCTAGATGATCTCATGTAGCTCAGATGGACACACTGAATCCCTGTGACACTGCTATGTCAAGTGATTTAGGAGGGGCGCAGAGCCTCGGGTTCAAATCAGCTGCCTGCAGAGAGTACACTCAGGCGATCACCAGTTGAACCTCACATTGATTAGGCTCCCAAGGGGTAAAGATGTCTTTCATCCTTGGCCTAAGGACTTTTTGGGTGTAATGGAGCCTAGTGTCCTTCAGGGCTGTGTGATATGTCACTGGATTTTGTGTAGCTCATGGCTCTGTCCACTTGCAGTCACCATGCATGAATTCATTCTACTGATAACACGTCTACTGTGATGAGGTAACAAACAGATGATGTTATGGACACAGGGAGCTGTTTTTGCACAGTCACTACCAATAACCGACAGATATACAAAGGCCAAGCTCCAGATTACACAAATGATTCATATTTTCTAATAAGTAAAACAACATCTATACTTGTTCAATATATACCAAAGAAAGGAATCAAGAACAGATATAATCTATCTTTTAAGAAGACCTTTGTTATAGGAACAAGACAAAGTAAACCAGTACTTTAATGTTGATTACACAAATGTCTCTCTTCCCTTCCACTTAGTTTGCCTTTATACATCTGCCCTGACTAATGTGGATGACTGAAGCAAGAAAAAAGATTTATACCCATGAATTAAAAAATTTGCAAAGAAAACTAATTTCCAGTTCCTGAGACTGAAATCAACTTCCCTCTTTTCCCAATTTGTCCGCCAATAATAAACGGAAATTCAATGTTTTATTTCAAAGATTTCATTTATTTTTATTTGCCTATGATTATAGATGAAGTTATTAGTTCAGTCCAATGAAGTCCAATATTAATGTTTGAGAAGAAAATAGCTGTAATACAAAAGTTGCATGTATGTATTCTACATGTAAATAAAGGGAAAGTTACTGGGGATTCCCTGATAGCTCAGTTGGTAAAGAATCCACCTGCAATGCAGGAGACTCTGGTTCAATTCCTAAGATGGGAAGATCCTCTGGAGAAGGGATAAGCTACCCACTCCAGTATTCTTGGTCTTCCCTCGTAGCTCAGCTGGTAAAGAATCCACCTGCAATGCAGGAGACCTGGATTCAATCCCTCAGTTGGGAAGATCCCCTGGAGAAGAGAAAGGCTACCCACTGCAGTATTCTGGCCTGGAGAATGCCATGGACTGTGTAGTCTCTGGGGTTGCAAAGAATCGGACATAACTGAGCAACTTTCATTTTCACTTGCATACAATATTCATGGGTACTCAAAATTTCTAAGATGCCAGTTCCTCCCTCTAATTTGTTATAAAGGTCCAATGTCAGTTCAGTTCAGTCACTCAGTTGTGTCCAACTCTTTGAGACTCCATGGACTACAGCACACCAGGCCTCTCTGTCCATCACCAACTCCCAGAGTTTGCACAAACTCATGTCCATCAAGTCGGTGATGCCATCCAACCATTTTATCCTCTGTCATCCTCTTGTCCTCCTACCTTCAATCTTTCCCAGAATCAAGGTCTTTTCCAGTGAGTCAGTTCTTTGCCAAAGAACTGGAGGCCAAAGAATCAGGTGGCCAAAGTATTGGAGTTTCAGCTTCAGCATCAGTCCTTCCAATGAATATTCAGGATTGATTTCCTTTAGTATGGACTGGTTGGATCTCCTACAGTCCAAGGGACTCTCAAGAGTCTTCTCCAACACCACAGTTCAAAAGCATCAATTCCTTGGTGCTCAGCTTTCTTTATAGTCCAACTCTCACATTCATACATGACTACTGGAAAAACCATAGCTTTGACTAGAAAGACATTTGTTAGCAAAGTAATGTCTCTGCTTTTTAATATGCTGTCTAGGTTAGTCATAGCTTTTCTTCCAAGGAGCAAGCATCTTTTAATTTCATGGCTGCAGTCACCATCTGCAGTGATTTTGGAGCTCCAAAAAATAAAGTCTGTCACTGTTTGCATTGTTTCCCCATTTATTTGCCATGAAGTGATGGGACGCCATGATCTTATTTTTCTGAATGTTGAGTTTTAAGGTCCAATGTAATTCCAATCAAAATTCAAGCAGGATTTTCATGGATAGTAATATGTTGATTTTAGAGTGTGTATGGAATGGCAAATGGACTAGAAGAGCCACAACAATCTTGGAAAAGAGATAACTTGAAGAACTCACCTTCCCTGACTACTAAACTCATTACAAAAGTAAAATATCTAAAACTAATGTAGTATAGGTGAAAGTATAGAAATAACCATATAGCTTGATGGAACAGAACAGAGAGCTCAGAAATAAACCTATACCACAGATTTCTTCCAAAGTGCAAAAAGCAGTTCAAAGGAAAGAAAATAGACTCTTTCCACTAAATTGATACTTGGATAATTGGGCTTCCATATGTATGAAACAAAAAAGCAAAAAATTCAGCTTATACCTTAAACCCATGCAAGAATTAAGATATTGGTAAAGACTTAAAAATAAATACAAATGTGTGTATTTGTGTATTAAATTAGTGTATTTACATATGTTTCTTACTTCCATCTGATAAAAAGGGCTATGACACTACAATGACTATGAGCATATCTCATGTCCTGACAATGGTTTTAAATAACATTCTTTAAAGAGAATTAGGGCTTCAGGTAGAAAGGATTCCAGAATTGAGACAGGGGGAAACAAGATGAACTTGAAGTATCTTACATGCTTGAAGCATGTAAAGAAAGAAAGCATGTAAAGAAAGAAAGTGCAACAACAATAAAGAGACAGGCTGAAAAGCCAATCTGAAAGAAATTTCATTGGCTCGAATTGGAATGACTTGAGCAAAAAATTAAATAAACATTGCATTATAAACAAAGGAATAATATAAATATCTAGGATTCCACACTGACATAAATATAATAGTTTTACTTATAAATAAGACAGGACAACCAAGTGATAAAGATTAACCTGAACAGAAATATAAACTAAGAACATGTACCCCAGAACCATGGACTGGGAAGGGTGCTATAGGATCCTTCCTGGTAATGCATAACCCTCCATCTAGTAATGAGAACACATCAGACAGATTCAAATTGAGAACATCCACCCAAATAAGATATAGGTCCTGTTCAAACATGTCCAGGTCATGAAGTGAAAGAAAAGACTGAGGTGACAACAGATTGGAAGAGAATAAGGAGATTGACAAGTCAATGCAAAAGATGTCCTGGATGGGATGATGGAGAAGGAAAAAGGGTATAAGTAGGGAAATGATGAAATTCCAGTAAATTCTATATCTTAATATTAACCAAAATCAGTTTTCAGTTTGATAAGTGTTGTATAATCATGTTAGCAAAGAAGTAGTATGGGAATGATCTACAAGAATTCTCTGTACCAGAATTCAATACTCTCTAAATCTAAAATCATATAAGAATTTAAACAATAAGTTAAATATAGTAAGGAAAAGACAAGCGGCATAATGCCAGTGTTCTAGAGCAGGTTTCTCAGCGTCAGCACTGCTGGTATTTCAGACCAGACCTTCTTCATCTTTGGGCCATCTTCTGCATTGTAGCATGTTTAGCTGCATCCCTGGTCATTCCCCACTAGACATTACTAGCAGCTTTCCTGCCTCTGGTTATGACATCACAAATATCTCCAGACTTTGCCAAATCCCCTTTATGACAAAAAAACTGTCCCCAGTGGAGAGCTGCAGTTTGAGAGAGTATTGAGTTGTAATAACAGGTGAGATCAACATCAGAGGAGAGAAGCTAAAGAATAAGAAAATTAATTAATCCTGTTCTATCATTTGATATATAGATCATCTACTTGTTAATGAATACTTTGTTCCAGCATGTGGGTGGCAACTTTATATATCAGCATAGTTGGGATGATTCCTAAAAGCCCTCAACTTAGGACATCCAGATAAAATGGTAGCAGATGGTCAAGATGCATTGGTATTGGCCCTTTAAGTTAAGAAATATGAGTTCAAGGGTCAGTGCCTTGGAGATCTACTACTCTGTCAGTTGCTTAAAGTGTGGGATAAGGCCATTCCACTTAGCTCAAGATTGGGGTTTCTCTTTTGTCCTTTTCAGAAGACCAAAGCTCAGACTTCAGTTTATAAGGAAATCATGTGGTGGAGTGTTCTGGAAATTCAGAATGCACGTATTGGTATTAAACCTGGACTATTGCACAACTCCCAAGCTTGCTATCAGGTGGAACCTAGGATTTGAGGGCTTTTGAAATTTTGAAAGATTTTGAGCTTTAATAATTTTTGTTTTATAATTCCCCTAGTTTCTCTCTCTCTCTCTCTCTCCCCCACCTGAGCTTGTGGACAAAAAGAGAAATCTGAGAGTGAAAGTCAGCCTCTCAGGGCAGCCGGATACAGTATCAGTAAAATATATGCTCTTGGAATGCAGCAATTGGAAAAAGAAGAGCAAGTTTTAATTTTTTTTAATATTTATACCTATGATAGTCATTGTTTTCTAGCAACAGAAGCAACTCACTTAAAGACTAAACAACAAGAATCAGAATGGAATCATAGCCTATTTGGAAGTGATCAAAATGATCCCAGGGCATTAATTTCAGCCTGTGTCCAGTGGGTACAGTTGACAGGACTGTACCATTGGCAGATGGGCCCGTACTGAAAACCACCTCCATCCAAACTTTTTTAAATTCGCTGATCAATATTGGATAGATGTCAAGTTCACATTTTTTCTGCTACTGCAGATAAGACCATAAAGCATATTTGCTAACCTCTCCCTTTATTATGGTTATCTCCTTAATAGCAAACCCTCTCAAGATGTTTTAACTTATGATTCATTTTGGAGCTTATCAGGTGGTGCTAGTGTTCAAGAACCCACCTGCCAATGCAGATAGACTAAGAGATGCAGGTTTGATCCCTGGGTCAGGAAGATCCCCTAGAGGAGGGCATGGCAACTCAGTCCAGTAGTCTTGCCTGGAGAATCCCATAGACAGAGGAACCTGGTGGGCTACATTCATGGGGTCACAAAGAGTTGGACAAGACTGAAGTGACAGCAGGCACACATGACTTATTTGATATGGGTGCCAACAGTGATCAGGAAATGTTTGTTTCTAAAGAAATTCAAATTCATGGAATAATACACTAACATATACCTCCCATTAGTATAAAATTTGCTCTTTTATCCTTTGTCAGATAAGAGATCTGGGCAAAGTCAATTAATTTAACTGTCTAAACTGATCTACTTTTGTGAAATACTTTTATTTCAAGGACAAATTTAGATCTGCCTGTGGTAGTATAAAACCTCTTTTGCATGCTTTAGTTTTTCTTTATAAGTGTAAACTTTCCATATGTAGAAATCAGGATTATCCAAAGGAATCTGCATCTGTGGGACATGAATAGTCCCCTGATAGAGGTTAAGGAATCATGCAATTTTCTTTTTTCAGGTAAAAAAAGAGATGATGACTACTTTTAAAGAAAAATAAGCAATGTGAGTGGAGGTTAGACGATAGCTAAAAAAAAAAAGCCTACAGGTATTTGCTATGTAAAAAAAGAAAAATAATGCTGAAAGTTTTCTGTCCATAGATGTCTCTTTCACAGGCCCCATCTGCAAAGAAAACTCTTAAGGTTAGTGAAAAATCCCAGACTGAAATCAGAGATTTACACACATTCTTCTCTTGGTGCTACAGTTTTGAAACTAGGTGGGCATGTCTTGCTACTGTGTCTTGGAGAAGACTGAAGTAAGAAAAATCCCCTGACAATATCTGTGTCTACAACTTTCGAGAACAGAAGAGGGGAGCTTGTGGATCTGGAATCCTGGAAACAAAGGTTTTGTAGATAGTTACTGTTCCTGCTTATGTGCTGGTCATCGGTAACCTTCCAAAGTGGCCCTCACCTCTGCTCCCCCGGCTGCACACCTGTGTGGTCGGTCGCCTGTCCTTCATTGTGGATACTACTACTACTACTACTAAGTCGCTTCAGTCGTGTCCAACTCTGTGCAACCCCAGAGACGGTAGCCCACCAGGCTTCCTTGTCCCTGGGATTCTCCAGACAAGAACACTGGAGTGGGTTGTCATTTCCTTCTCCAATGCATGAAAGTGAAAAGTGAAAGGGAAGTTGCTCAGTCGTGTCCAACTCCTAGAGACCCCTTGGACTGCAGCCTACCAGGCTCCTCTGTCCATGGGATTTGCCAGACTAGAGTACTGGAGTGGGTTGCCGTTGCCTTCTCCATCAGTGTGGATGGGCCTGACCTAATCAGTCAAGTCCTCTGAAAAGGATCCAGAGGTCAGTGACCTCCCCTATTCAGGCTACTGTAATGGAAGGCAACACACCTGGTGGCTTATTGCCAACAGAAAGCTGTTCCTCACAGTTCTGGAGTCTGTAAGTCAATGATCCTGTATTAGCATGATCAAGTGAGGGCCCTTTTCCAGGTTGCAGATGGCTGACTTCTCGTTATGCCCTCACACAGAAGAAGGGGTGAAGAAGCTCTGAGATGTCTTTTTTATTGGGGCACTAACCCCAATTATAAGGGGTCCACCATTATGACCTAAGCACCACCCAATCATCTTGCCTCCTGATACCTTGTGGGTTAGGCTTCAACTTATGCATTTTTGGAGGGACACATGCAGACCATGGCAAATATAGAAGAAATGAGAGGACTGTGGTCGGTAAGTAGATTCCTTGGTGCAAGAACCTGAAAGTAACTAACAAGGTCCAAAAGGGAACCTCAATCCCTAGCCAGCAGGGAGGCATTTGGTATATGGTTAATCTACTGCCATCTTAAGAAATAAGATGAATTAAAATTATATTTGGAAATTAGTGTTTTGTACTTATTTCTTGCTTAGAAAATGTCTATTTGTTCAGAGATTATTTAATTAACTTAATAATTCATCTAAGTTCTGAAAGTTATCTGTGCTGTGTGCTTAGTTGCTCAGTCATGTCTGACTCTTTGCAACCCCACAGACTGTAGCCCTCCAGGCTCCCCTGTCCTTGGTTTTTCTCCAAGCAAGAATACTGGAGTGAGTAGCCTATCCCTTATCCAGGGGATCTTCCTGACCCAGGAATTGAACTGGGGTCTCCTGCATTACAGGTGGATTCTTTACCAGCTGAGCTACCAGGGAAGCCCAAAAGTTAACTAAGTATCTGGAAATTAAAGTTTAGTTAATATACTAAATTGTTATGGATTTTAAAATATATTTCTTGAGTAATCTTCTTTATTTTATTTTATTTATTTTTTTTGACATTCACTCTGTGACACATAGGATCTCAGTTCAATCTCAGGGATTGAACCTGTTGCCCCTGTATTATAAGCTCAGAGTCTTAACCACTGGACCATTAGGGAAGTCCCTTGTTATGATCTTTTTGCATTGTGAGAATACTATAAAATTAAACTCTGTAAAAATGCATGTATTATCATTGCATTTAGCAGAATTCAATTTTGTGCATATAATATTCAATTCTGAAGAAATTATGGAAAACATGTTTAACTCATAAAACTTACATAGGAATTTTAGTAAGTTTGAATCAGGAAAATGCCTAATGGTGGTCTTATATAAACCAAAATATTATATACACATTATTTTACATGGCAAACTAATTTTTAAAGACTTTAATTGCACCCCAAACTTATTTTTATCTTAGAAATGAGGCTATTTTTAAAGCTCATGACTTTAGCAACAAAGGCTACTTTGTAAAAGGACTTTTAAGTGTTCACAAAAAGAAATATAGCTTAATAACTTTTTCTTTCTTTTAGATATTTTTAACTACTGGCCAAAATGATATACATGAAAGAGTGAATGATTTATTTTGATCAACCTTTCCCAGGTGGAAAATTTTCTCAAGAGAAGAAAAAAAAAAAACAGGAAGAGTAATAGAAAATAATATGAAAAGGTGACAAGTGTACAATCATCATTGCTAAAGGGCTAATTGTGCTCCTGGGAAGAATGTTTAGATGTAGGAAAAAGAAATGGTGATATAAACACACAAGAAAAGTGGGTAATATGCAACTGGTTTCAACATAACCTGGGCTTTTGGCAATTTGATCATTCTACACCACTAAAAAGCTCTATTACTTCCCCCAAGTACAGAAAGTGATGGCCCTTTTAGATAAACAAGATGATCATCTTGTGAGGCTCCTCTAGTTTTGCTCTAAGGTGCCTCTTAAAGGAACCTTCTTGTTCATGCCCGAAGCTGCCCTGCTATCTGAAGCGGCCTGGTGAGACTGTACCAGTGAGAGAGGTATCCGAACCAGCATCACCTCAAAACTGAAGGAGGTAGGTGCTTAGCTCTGAGGTGTTCCAGGGGAACTGGCCCACTTGCAAAAAGAGCTCTGGCAACTCTGCATTGCTACAGCTTGGGCGAAGGCTGATCATCCAAGACAAAGGACCTGACAGACCCCAAGTGCAGACAGAGCCCGGGGCAGGGCTCAGGGACACACGAACAGACAGGGGCCAGCTGGATACAAACACAGTGGACTGGGGCGCCTCTCCCCTACTCTGGTTTCCTCTAACGGACACATGACACTGACCAGGCTGGACACAGAGTACAGAAGAGCCAGGAAACAGACTAGTCTGTGACTGAACGTTTTAATAAGTCCTGTTCACAAACATAATGGAATGAACCAAAAGTTAAAGCTGTGATGGATAAATAAACAACAGTTGCTCACATTAGCTAGAAAGCAGAAGTTTGGCCATTTTTGTGTAACAGCAGGGTTTATGTTTGTGTGCAGGTGATCTGAAAGTTGGGAGGTCTTGATTTGGTCCTAGTCTCAGAGTGGCCTGTGAAGGCTGCTTCCAGCCTGAGACAGAGCCCATGCGGGAGCAATGTCAGCTCCTGGGTGCCCAGGAAGGCTTTCCTGTCTGCTAAATCTTTGGACTTGTGAGCTCAGCTTATTTGAAGTATTGAAGATATCTGTAACAAAAGTATTAGTCACTCAGTCGTGTCTGACTCTTTGTAACCCCATGGACTGTAGCCCTCCAGGCTCTTCTGTCCATGGAATTTTCCAGGCAAGAATACTGGAGTGGGTAGCCATTCATTTCTCCAGGGGATTTTCCCAATTGAAGGATGGAACCCAGGTCTCCTGCATTGCAAGCAGATTCTTTACTGTCTGAGCCATCAGGGAAAATAAAATGCAATCTCCAAAGTTTGATCTTATTGATTAAACAATTTAGATCAGAGTTATCTTTGTTTCAGAAAAGTCTGGTTTTGTTTTCCCATTCATTTGTGCTCCCTTGACAACTGCTTCATCTCTCCTGAAAGCTAGGAAGTCTGACATGACTATAAAACATGCTCTTGAAAGCCAGTGTGGTGACATCTGTGGTGAGGGTAGTGGAAACGGATTCCTTTACCACTATCCCATCGCTCTGTGGTCCCTGGAAATTCTTGAATAGCTTGAGGAATAGCAAGATGTCACACTGAAGAAAACTGCTCTGTTTGCTGGGGAAATTGAAAGCAAAGTCCAAGTTTTAGTATTAGGAATTCAGGTTGTTCTACATCTCCTAGTCCTCTGTTGTTTTATGAAATTACCTAAGAATCAATTTTGTAAAGTATAGGTGTGAACAATTTTTTTCCCTGAGCCTAATTAAGCTTGGACAGCAGATTTCTAACTTGGAAATAGGAATAGTCACGTGTGTTGAATGCTGTCTTTGGGAGATTGAGAGGTGACCTCTGGTATATGCCAGGTGGATTCTGCATTACCCACCTCCTGGAAAGTCCATGGGATGAAGACTCTTGGGAACTGAGAGGTCCTCAGGATTTGATTATTTTATTAAGTGAGGAACTATTAATTTTTAAATGAGGATAATTGCTTGACAATGTGACCTTGATTTCTGCTGTACAACAATGTGAACCAGTCATAAGTATACATATATCCCTTCCTGCTTGAGCCTCTCTCCTCCCCCCCGCCCCCAACCCCTCTAACTCATCCCAGAGCACTGGGCTGAGCTCCCTGTGTTATACAGCAATCTCCCACTAGCTATTTTACACATGATAGTGTATATATGTCAGTGATATTCTTTCAATTCAGCCCACCATCTCCTTCCCCTGCTGCGTTATTAAAGGAAACAAATTTTGTTCCATTGATCTATATCTCTGTCTTTGTGCCAGTACCATACTGTCTTCATGACTGTGGCTTTGTAGTAGAGCCTGAAGTCAGGCAAGTTGATTCCTCCACTTCCATTCTTCTTTCTCAAGATTGTTTTGGCTATTTGGGGTTTTTTGTATTTCCATACAAATTGTGAAATTATTTGTTCTAGCTCTGTGAAAAATACCATTGGTAGCTTGATAGGGATTGCATTGAATCTATAAATTGCTTTGGGTAGTATACTCATTTTTACTATATTGATTCTTCTGATCCATGAACATGGTATATTTCTCCATCTATTAGTGTCCTCTTTGATTTCTTTCACCAGTGTTTTATAGTTTTATATATATAGGTCTTTAGTTTCTTTAGGTAGATATATTATATTTTATTCTTTTCGTTGCAATGGTGAATGAAATAGAAAGCCCAGAGATAAATACATGCACCTATGGACACCTTATCTTTGACAAAGGAGGCAAGAATACACAATGGAGAAAAGACAATCTCTTTAACAAGTGGTGCTGGGAAAACTGGTCAACCACTTGTAAAAGAATGAAACTAGAACACTTTATAACACCATTCACAAAAATTAACTCAAAATGGATTAAAGATCTAAAATAAGACCAGAAACTATGAAACTCTTAGAGGAGAATGTAGGCAAAACACTCTCCGACATATATCACAGCAGAATATTGGAAATAAAAGCAAAAGTAAACAAATGGGATATAATTAAAATTAAAAGCATCTGCATAACAAAAGAAAATATAAGCAAGGTGAAAAGACAGCCTTCAGAATGGATAAAATAATAGCAAGTGAAGCAACTGACAAACAACTAATCTCAAAAATATACAAGCAACTCCTACAGCTCAACTCCAGAAAAATAAACGACCCAATCAAAAAATGGGCCAAAGAACTAACCAGACATTTCTCCAAAGAAGACATACAGATGGCTAACAAACACATGAAAAGATGCTCAACATCACTCGTTATCAGAGAAATGCAAATCAAAACCACAGTGAGTTACCATTTCACACCAGTCAGAATGGCTGCGATCCAAAAGTTTACAAGCAATAAATGCTGGAGAGGGTGTGGAGAAAAGGGAACCCTCTTACACTGTTGGTGGGAATGCAAACTAGTACAGCCACTATGGAGAACAGTGTGGAGATTCCTTAAAAAACTGGAAATAGAACTGCCTTATGATCCAGCAATCCCACTGCTGGGCATACACACCAAGGAAACCAGAATGGAAAGAGACACGTGTATCCCAATGTTCATCGCAGCACAGTTTATAATAGCCAGGACATGGAAGCAACCTAGATGTCCATCAGCAGATGAATGGATAAGAAAGCTGTGGTGTATATACACAATGGAGTATTACTCAGCCATTAAAAAGAAGACATTTGAATCAGTTCTAATGAGGTGGATGAAACTGGAGCCTATTATACAGAGTGAAGTAAGCCAGAAAGAAAAACACCAATATAGTATACTAACGCATATATATGGAATTTAGAAAGATGGTAACGATAACCCTGTATGCGAGACAGCAAAAGAGACACAGATGTATAGAACAGTCTTTTGGACTCTGCGGGAGAGGGTGAGGGTGGGATGATTTGGGAGAATGGCATTGAACCATGTATAATATCATATAAGAAACAAGTCGCCAGTCCAAGTTTGATGCAGGATACAGGAATCTTGGGGCTGGTGCACTGGGATGACCCAGAGGGATGGTATGGGGAGGGAGGTGGGAGGGGGTTCAGGATGGGGAACACATGTATACCCGTGGCAGATTCATACTGATGTATGGCAAAACCAACACAATATTGTAAAGTAAAAAAAAATAATAATAATAATAAAATATAAAGGAAACAAATTAGCTCTTTAGCTCTGCTAAGAGCTAAAACTGAATGGCCCAACAGCAATAATGTTTTAAAGACAGGATCATTCTAAACTTACATTTTAATTCAAAAATATGTCTTCTATAACATATGAGGTCCTCTTTTCAAAATATCTGATGTAATTGCATTTTTAGTCCTCTTAACCACTTCTTGAACTCTGTGATGAAACATTCATAACTGTTCCTTCCTGAATTTCACATATATATTTGTGCAGATGAGAAATGTGTGTTCCTTGCTGGAAATACTGATTCACTTGGCACATTTTATTCTGACCAGCAAACATGATGACTGTATCTCTCAAAGTTACCTTTGGTTTATTATTGGCTTACACTGCATGTAGTTAAGCCACATTTGACCAGTATTGGGTAGCTAATACTTTTATAACTAGAATTGTTATAAGTACTGATACCCATTATTCTTGATTAGGTTTTTTCAATGAACACATAAAGTCTATCACTAACAGTGACAACACTGAAATATTAGACTCTACCAAGACATGTTCAAGCTGGTAATATCAGCCTTTGTTTCAGGGGATGTGAAACCCTGTTACAAACTAGCCCCCAAATCTTAGTGATATTGAAATGGAGCAGGAGCCTATGGTCCTTCCTGCCCATGTCTTCAGCCTGCCTTTTGTCTGTAGAAAAAGTTTAGCCAAAGAATGAGTTTAATCAGAGGAGTGTGAAAAGGCAGAAGCAAAGGTAAGCAGACAGGAAAAAATAATGATTGTTTAGTCATTAAGCAAAGTCAAGGACTTTTAGTTCCTCCTCAAGAGTTGTAGACAATATTCTGAACACTGGGAGGAGCAACCCCACGCCCGAGGCCAGTGGGGGAAGCTGGGAGGACCAACCCCACGTCCAGGGAGTGCTGGCTGCGTGGGCGCAGGAGGGCCTAGAGGAGCTATCCCACGTTGAAGGTCAGAAAGGGCAGTGGTGAGGAGATACTCCTTGTCCAAGGTAAGGAGCAGTGGCTACACTTTGCTACAGCAGACGTGAAGACATACCCCACGCCCAAGGTAAGAGAAAACCAAGTAAGATGGTAGGTGTTGCAAGAGGGCATCAGAGGGCAGACACACTGAAACCATACTCAGAGAAAACTAATCAATCTAATTGCACTAGGACCACAGCCTTTTCTAACTCAATGAAACTAAGCCATGCCCATGGGGAAACCCAAGACGTGCGGGTCATGGTGGAGATTTCTGATAGAATGTGGTCCACTGGAGAAGGGAATGGCAAACCAATTCAGTATTCTTGCCTTGAGAACCCCATGAACAGTATGAAAAGGCAAAATGATAGGATACTGGAAGAGAAACTCCCCAGTTCAGTAGGTACCCAAAATGCTACTGGAGATAAGTGGAGAAACAACTCCAGAAAGAATGAAAGGATGGAGCCAAAGCAAAACAATACTCAGCTGTGGATGTGACTGGTGATAGAAGCAAGGTCCGATGCTGTAAAGAGCAATATTGCATAGGAACCTGGAATGTCAGGTCCATGAATCAAGGCAATTTGGAAGTGGTCAAACAAGAGATGGCAAGAGTGAATGTTGACATTCTAGGAATCAGCGAACTCAAATGGACTGGAATGGATGAATATAACTCAGATCAGATCAGATGAGTCGCTCAGTCGTGTCCAACTTTTTGCGATCCCATGAATCGCAGCACGCCAGGCCTCCCTGTCCATCACCAACTCCCAGAGTTCACTCAGACTCATGTCCATCGAGTCAGTGATGCCATCGAGCCATCTCATCCTCTGTCCTCCCCTTCTCCTCTTGCCCCCAATCCCTCCCAGCATCAGAGTCTTTTCCAATGAGTCAACTCTTCGCATGAGGTGGCCAAAGTACTGGAGTTTCAGCTTTAGCATCATTCCTTCCAAAGAAATCCCAGGGCTGATCTCCTTCAGAAAGGACTGGTTGGATCTCCTTGCAGTCCAAGGGACTCTCAAGAGTCTTCTCCAACACCACAGTTCAAAAGCATCAATTCTTCGGCACTCAGCCTTCTTCACAGTCCAACGCTCACATCCATACATGACCACAGGAAAAACCATAGCCTTGACTAGATGGACCTTTGTTGGCAAAGTAATGTCTCTGCTTTTGAATATGCTGTCTAGGTTGGTCATAACTTTCCTTCCAAGGAGTAAGCATCTTTTAATTTCATGGCTGCAGTCACCATCTGCAGTGATTTTTGAAGCCCAGAAAAATAAAGTCTGACACTGTTTCCACTGTTTCCCCATCTATTTCAAATGAAGTGATGGGACCAGATGCCATGATCTTCGTTTTCTGAATGTTGAGCTTTAAGCCAACTTTTTCTCCCTCCACTTTCACTTTAATCAAGAGGCTTTTTAGTTCCTCTTCACTTTCTGCCATAAGGGAGGTGTCATCTGCATATCTGAGGTTATTGATATTTCTCCCGGCAATCTTGATTCCAGCTTGTGTTTCTTCCAGTCCAGCGTTTCTCATGATGTACTCTGCATATAAGTTAAATAAGCAGGGTGACAATATACAGCCTTGACGAACTCCTTTTCCTATTTGGAACCAGTCTGTTATTCCATGTCCAGTTCTAACTGTTGCTTCCTGACCTGCATACAGATTTCTCAAGAGGCAGATCAGGTGGTCTGGTATTCCCATCTCTTTCAGAATTTTCCACAGTTTATTGTGTTCCACACAGTCAAAGGCTTTGGCATAGTCAATAAAGCAGAAATAGATGCTTTTCTGGAACTCTCTTGCTTTTTCCATGATCCAGCAGATGTTGGCAGTTTGATCTCTGGTTCCTATTCCTTTTCTAAGACCAGCTTGCACATCAGGAAGTTCACGGTTCACATATTGCTGAAGCCTGGCTTGGAGAATTTTGAGCATTACTTTACTAAGATGACCATTATATCTACTACTGCGGGCAGTAATTCCTCAGAAGACATGGAGTAGCCATCGTGGTCAACAAAAGAGTCCAAAATGCAGTACTTTGATGCAGTCTCAAAAACGACAGAATGATCTCTGTTTGTTTCCAAGGCAAACCATTCAATATCACAGTAATCCAAGTCTATGTCCCAACCAGTAACGCTGAAGAAGCTGAAGTTGAACGGGTCTATGAAGGCCTACAAGACCTTTTAGAACTAACACCCAAAAAAGATGTCCTTTTCACTATAGGGGACTGGAATGCAAAAGTAGGAAGTCAAGAAATACCTGGAGTAATAGGCAAATTGGGCCTTGGATATGGAATGAAGCAGGGCAAAGACTAATAGAGTTTTGCCAAGAAAATGCACTGGTCATAGCAAACACCCTCTTCCAACAACACAAGAGAAGATTCTATAAATGGACATCACCAGATGGTCAACACCAAAATCAGATTGATTATATTCTTTGCAGCCAAAGATGGACAAGCTCTATACCGTCAACAAAAACAAGACCAAGAGCTGACTGTGGCTCAGATCATGAACTCCTTATTACCAAATTCAGACTTAAATTGAAGAAAGTAGGGAAAACCACTAGACCATTCAGATATGACTTAAATCAAATCCCTTATGATTATACAGTGGAAGTGAGAAATAGATTTAAGGGCCTAGATCTGATAGATAGAGTGCCTGGTGAACTATGGACAGAGGTTCGTGACATTGTACAGGAGACAAGGATCAAGACCATCCCTGTGGAAAAGAAATGCAAAAAGGAAAAATAGCTGTCTGGGGAGGCCTTACAAATAGCTGTGAAAAGAAGAGAAGTGAAAAGCAAAGCAGAAAAGAAAAGATATAAGCATCTGAATGCAGAGTTCCAAAGAATAGCAAGAAGAGGTAAGAAAGCCTTCCTCAGTGATCAAGCAAAGAAATAGAGGAAAACAACAGAATGGGAAAGACTAGGGATCTCTTCAAGAAAATTAGAGATACCAAGGGAACATTTTATGCAAAGATGGGCTCGATAAAGGACAGAAATGGTATGCACCTAACAGAAGCAGAATATATTAAGAAGAGGTGGCAAGACTACATAGAAGAACGGTACAAAAAAAAATCTTCATGATCCAGATAATCATGATGGTGTGATCACAGTCCTAGAGCCAGACATCCTGGATTGTGAATTCAAGTGGACCTTAGAAAACATCACTACGAACAAAGCTAGTGTAGGTGATGGCATTCCAGTTGAGCTATTTCAAATCCTGAAAGATGATGCTGTGAAAGTACTGCACTCAATATGCCAGCAAATTTGGAAAACTCAGCAGTGGCCACAGGACTGGAAAAGGTCAGTTTTCATTCCTATCCCAAAGAAAGGCAATGCCAAAGAATGCTCAAACTACCACACAATTGCAGTCATCTCACATGCTAGTAAAGTAATGCTCAAAATTCTCCAAGCCAGGCTTCAGCAATACATGAACCGTGAACTTCCTGATGTTCAAGCTGGTTTTAGAAAAGGGATAGGAACCAGAGACCAAATTGCCAACATCCGCTGGATCATGGAAAAAGCAAGAGAGTTCCAGAGAAACATATATTTCTGCTTTATTGACTATGCCAAAGCCTTTGACTGTGTGGAACACAATAAACTGTGGAAAATTCTGAAAGAAATGGGAATACCAGACCACCTGACCTGCTTCTCGAGAAATCTGTATGCAGGTCAGGAAGCAACAGTTAGAACTGGACATGGAATAGGAAAAGGAGTTCGTCAAGGCTGTATATTGTCACCCTGCTTATTTAACTTATATGCAGAGTACATCATGAGAAATGCTGGACTGGAAGAAACACAAGCTGGAATCAAGATTGCCGAGAGAAATATCAATAACCTCAGATATGCAGATGACACCTCCCTTATGGCAGAAAGTAAAGAGGAACTAAAAAGCCTCTTGGTGAAAGTGAAAGTGCAGAGTGAAAAAGTTGGCTTAAAGCTCAACATTCAGAAAACGAAGATCATGGCATCTGGTCCCACCACTTCATGGGAAATAGATTGGGAAACAGTGGAAACAGTGTCAGACTTTATTTTGGGGGGCTCCAAAATCACTGCAGATGGTGATTGCAGCCATGAAATTAAAAGATGCTTACTCCTTGGAAGGAAAGTTATGACCAACCTAGACAGCATATTCAAAAGCAGAGACATTACTTTGCCAACAAAGGTCCATCTAGTCAAGGCTATGCTTTTTCCTGTGGTCATGTATGGATGTGAGAGTTGGACTGTGAAGAAGGCTGAGCACCGAAGAATTGATGCTTTTGAACTGTGGTGTTGGAGAAGACTCTTGAGAGTCCCTTGGACTGCAAGGAGATCCAATCAGTCCTTTCTGAAGGAGATCAGCCCTAGGATTTCTTTGGAAGGAATGATGCTAAAGCTGAAACTCCAGTACTTTGGCCACCTCATGCGAAGAGTTGACTCATTGGAAAAGACTCTGAGGCTAGGTGGGATTGGGGGCAGGAAGAGAAGGGGACAACAGAGGATGATATGGCTGGATGGTATCACTGACTCGATGGACGTGAGTCTGAGTGAACTCTGGGAGTTGGTGATGGACAGGGAGGCCTGGCGTGCTGCGATTCCTGAGGTCGCAAAGAGTCGAACACGACTGAGCAACTGAACTGAACTGATGTCATTTGAGCTGTCTTAAAGATACTAAAACCCCCACCAGGTGGAAGAAATTAATTACATGATGACCAGACTGTAGCCATGACATGAACTGCCACAATGCCAAGAACTGGACTCCACATGGCTTAAAGTACCTTCATGGGTTCGTTGATCAAGAGTATTCCATTTAGTGTATTTCAATTCACTTTCCCCACTTTTCTCCTGGGGCTCTGAAGAATAAAGAAAGCTGTAAAAAGATAAGACACAGGCTCAACCCACATGTTAGGGGTACATTTAACCTCAGAACCACTGGGGCAATTTTCCTGTAGTTGCAAGAATACAAAAAACAAACAAACAAAAAAAGCCACAATGAGCCTCAGCAGCAGCAGTGAAATGAAACAGCACATGAAGGAACAGTTCTCACAGTACAGCCAGCGAGGGACTAGGGTTGGGGCGGGGGGCCCTAGGACCAATTCATTTCAGACCAGCTGGGTAAACATTCAGGGGGATGTCTCATTATCTCCTTTAAATTCGGTATTTGCTAGAAAACAAAGAACTCAGAAAAGTGGTGTACCTACAGTCACGGTTTTTTGTAGCCAAGGAAAACAAATTAGAGTAGTAGCCAGAAAGAAAGAAAAGATGCCTAAAATGAAGAGAGTCCAAACCTGCTTTATAAATCAGTGTTACACTGTCTAGGGACCAGAAACCCCAAGGAAACAGAACATAAAACAAGGCAGGATATCACAGGGCTGAGAGACCACCCCCAGGAGCTGAGGACAAAGGTTTCTCTTTGAGAAAAGCTGTTTTTTTCACAACACAGGCACAGCTTACTTCCAGCTTAATTCTGTACTGTCTAGTAGATGTCTTCATTGTTGTGGTTGTTTAAGTTTTCACTTCTTGTTTTTATTTTTGGATATGGATGACTTCCAGAGACAGCCCACAAGGTGCATCTTCCACAGGATTTGTTAAACGCTGGGTCTGTATACTGGGGATTCCATTCCTGTCAATACAGAACAAGCACCGCTGGACAAGTTCATAAACTTCTTCCAGACTTTTCCAAGTAAAAAATTTGGACAATGTCCATTTCAAATGACTATGGTGAGGCTCAGTCAAATACCTTATGTGTGTGTGTGTGTGTTTGTGTGTGTGTGCATTCAGTGATTTCAATCATGTCCAACTCTTTGTAACCCTGACCACATGCTATGCCTTTCTCTATGGGATCTTCCCAATCCAGAGATCAAACTCCTGTCTCCTGCGTCTCCTGCACTGTAGGCAGATTCTCTACCGCTGAGCCTCCAGGGAAGCTATAGATTTACATATATCAATAACTAATTACTGACTGTCACACAATGATTTGTTAACAAATCTCTTGGCAAACCTCTGTACATTCCACTGCCTTGATCCATTTATCCCCAAATACCAGTTGTCCAGGGCAGGCACTGTCCCCCAATGAAAAGTCCTCAGATCCATATGCTCAGCTCCTCATCTTAACTCAGTCGAAACAAGGTAACTGCACACACGAAAAAAAACTTCAACTCTGATACCTCTCTTCTCCTGTAACGGTTTCTTCCAGATCTCATGAAAGAAGCAAATGGTAAATTGTTTCCTGATGGTTTCACCACATCCCAGGTTAAAAGTACAGGTAATTTGGAGATGGGACTGTGGAGAAGAGCAAAGAATGAACCTGGAAAAAATGTGCTAGTTGGTAATTCTGAGCCTGACATGATTTGATGCTGGAATAATGATAGTGATTTTTCAGAACTGAATCTTCCCTCCTAGGAGATTATAATACCCATGACTGTTGAAAGTCAGTGGGACCCATTCCAATAAAAAGAAATTATAATAATCCTGAGAAGAAATGATAGCATAGAATTTTACACTGAAAAGAGATGCAGTTTGCCATTTCATTCCAAAGGGCTTTATTCCTCTTTTGAGTGAAATAGATAAAGGAAGACATAGTATAAAGGAGGAACACTGCTGTTTTTATTTTTATGTGATTCCTACTCAGTTTATAATTTGATGATGTTACTTTTCAAAAACATCCACAAGTGACTTAAGAAATACAGTTTATGTCTCAGAAGTTCAAAAGAAAGACATCCTTCCAATTATCAGTTTCAGCAGAAGAAATAACAAATTATTTTGGCAGTAGAGGAGTAAAATAAGAACACTGGTAAAGCAGTTTCATAAAAGGATACATCAGAGCCATTGAAATCATGGAATTTAATTTCAGAAGATACCTTGAGTTCATGTATACCAGTATAAGGCACAAGCTTGGGGATACACCCTGGTGTATACACACACTAAACTACATCCTATTTTTTTTTAACTTTTTATTGAAATATAGTAGATTTACAATATTGTGCTACTTTTAGGCATTCAGCAAAGTGGTTCGGTTACACACACACACACACACACACACATATATATATATATATTCTTTTTTAGATTCTTTTCCCTTATAGGTTATTATAGAATATTGAGGATAATTTCCTATGCTATACAGGCAATGGCACCCCACTCCAGTACTCTTGCCTGGAAAATCCCATGGATGGAGGAGCCTAGTAGGCTGCAGTCCATGGGGTCGCTAAGAGTCAGACACAACTGAGCGACTTCACTTTCACTTTTCACTTTCATGCATTGGAGAAGGAAATGGCAACCCACTCCAGTGTTCTTGCCTGGAGAATCCCAGGGACCGGGGAGCCTGGTGAGCTGCAGTCTATGGGGTGGCACAGAGTCGGACACGACTGAAGTGACTTAGCAGCAGCAGCAGCAGCATAACCTTGTTGGTTATCTATTTTATATCAGTTCAGTCATCAGTTCTGTTGCTCAGTTATGTCCGACTTTGTGCCACCCCATGGACTGCAGCATGCTAGGCCTCCTTGTCCATCACCAACTCCCGGAGCTTGCTCAAACTCATGTCCATCTAGTCAGTGATGCCATCCAACCATCTCATCCTCTGTTGTCCCCTTCTCCTCCTGCCTTCAATCTTTCCCAGCATCAGGGTCTTTTCAAATGAGTCAGTTCTTCACATCAGATGGCCAAAGTATTGGAGTTTCAGCTTCAGCATCAATCCTTCCAAAAAATATTCAGGACTATTTCCTTTAGGATGGACTGGTTGGATCTCCTTGCTGTCCAAGAGACTCTCAAGAGTCTTCTCCAACACCACAGTTCAAAAGCATCAATTCTATTTTATGTAAGTAGTGTGCATTTAGTAGATGTTTTCCTTGTTGTGTTTGTTGACAATATGAGTAAAACATGATTCAGACAGCCAAAGTGAATTCTGTAAGATTTTATTAATTTAGTTGAGCGCCTTTCTCTTTCTTTTCTTTTATAATTCCATAATTTGTTTGTTGTGACTATAAGATTCACTCCCCATGTCTCACGGACTTCTAAAATTCGGCAGTAACACGAGATAGTCATACCATTGGCCAACGGAATCTCAGAAAGTTGTAATGAAGATCTTAACTAAGTTGAGAGCTCACCACGGCCGCCACCACCACCTAGATGTCAGGATAGGGCTGCTATGGTTACTCACAAAACCATCCCCACAACCTGGAGCTTGTCATTCAGGGTGGATGTGGATGAACGTAGCCTCTTCAAGCATCATGCCCTGGAGGTCTGACCGGCAAGAGACTCCCATCTGTCTTATTCTTTGAAGATTTCAGATAAGCATATCTCAGCACAATTGACATTGCATCCAGAGTTCCAGTCCCCAGGGATTTGGCAAAAAAATAATTTTTAACCTTTGCAGACATTTTTATATGTTCACTTTTTAAAACCAAAGGGGGAAAAAAAAGACAGGGAATGAATACTGAAATTGAGTAAATGGTATCCTGCACAGCGTATGGATGGGATTGGAAACATTGGAAAATCCCTTATTCCATCCTCATTCTTGAGTCATACTTTAGGAGGGCATGGATTCCAAGATGGTAAATATTTTCCCTCATCACTTTGAAAATATCATTATATCAATCAGGCATTATTTTCCTTTGGGAAGAATGTAATCATTTTTGTTGGCTTTTGTGCCCCACCGCTTTTTGTTTGTTTAAAGACTGGATGTCCTTAAGGCTTTTATTGCCTGTAGTGGTCCGTTGGCAGTCCATGGTATTTCTAGGTATAGATTACCTTCACACTAATCCATTCAGCATTTACTGTGTTTCTTCAAACTTGAGAATCATAATTTTTCAGTCTTGTAAAATCAACCACTTTCTAGAGTGTCTGTCCCTTTCTCCACTTTCTCTTCCCCTAGAATTTCTGTTTTATGTATATTTGACAATTTCATTACATGACGTATCTTTGGAAGTTTCCATATCTAATCTTCTGATCCATCATACTATTAAACACTTTGCTAGACTTTGGGGTTATTCTCTCTGGGATGCCATGCCTTTCTGGCATAAAGGCATCTCCTCTTTATTAGGGTCCATTTCTATAAATGTACCTGATGTTTGAGTGTCTGGGATTTACTGGATCCTCTGTGGGGAGAGTTCTGGTCTGCTTGTGTCCTGGAGGAAACCACAGTGCTTCTTATTCACGATTCAACTTGCTTAAATATGTTCTTCTTCACATAGATCCCACACTGGTTACTGATTTGGATGAATATTACTCTTTCTTGGGTAGCTATTTTTTTAAAGTATAATCTAAGGAACAAATAGGAAAGTGCATTTATTCGTAGGCATCTTAGATTTCTTCTCTAAACCTTTCTCACTGATCCCAGTCACGTATCTGTTCTAGGCCAGTTAAACCCATGTATGGCCACCAGCGAGACTCATTAAGTCATTCAGGTAGGGATGTAACATTTATCTCTTTCCACTTGAACGATATAATGAGCTATAGAACTGATTGTCACCCATCTTTATCTCCCCAACTTTCTCATACTGACAAGCTGACTTCTTGCTTTTTAACAAATGCCATGACTGTCATTTACAGCTTCCATCCCAGCTTCCATACCAAAGAAGGTTGAAAGATACCCAGCACAGTCCAAGTTGATTTTCCAAACTAGGTACAGCTTGTTGGTGTAGAGAGTTTCCTCAATTCACTTTTACAGGCCATCTACAGAGGTTTCATTCATCCTCAGCTTCCCCACCCTTAAAACCATCTCTGAAATGGACAAGAGAACTGGATAGACATTTTTTCCAAAGAGAAAATGCAGATGGCCAACAGGTATGTGAAAAGATGCTCAACATTACTAATCATCAGAGAAATGCAAGTCAACACCACAATGAGTTATCACCTCACATCAGTCAGAATGCCTACCATCAAAAAGTCTACAAATAACAAATGTTGGCTAGGATACGGAAAAAAGGGAACACTCCTACACTGTTGGTGGGAATGTTAATTTAGCACAGTCACTTGGAAAACAGTATGGAAGCTTCTCAAAAAATTAAAAATAGAGTTACCTTATGACTCAGAAGTTCCACTGCTGGGTATATATATCTGAAAAAAAGTCCGGTAATTTGAAAAGATACATGCACCCCAATTTCATAGACGTATTATTTACAGTTGTCAAGATATGGAAGCAAACTAGTTGTCCATCAACAGATAAATGGATAAAGATATGGTTTATATATACCATGGAATATTTTAGCAACGTGGATAGACTTGAAGCATTATGCTTTAGTGAAATAAATCAGACAGACAAAGACAAATATTGTATGTTATCACATATACAGAATCTAAAATATACAAAAAAGTAGTGAATATCATATAAAAGAAGCAGATTCACAGATACAGAAAACAAACTAGTGATTACCAGCGGGTGGCAGGCGCAATATAGAGGTGGTGGAGGTAAAAGCTATTGGGTGTAAGATTAACTCAAAGATGTATACAACACTGGGAATATAGCCAGTATTTTTCAATAACTATAAATGGAAAGTAACCTTTGAAGATTGTATAGAAATAAAAGCAATTAAAAAACAGGTCCAACTGTTACAGTCTTAGCACCCTCACTTAGTCTGTTTTTTACTTTTATTGAACTGGAATTATGCCAGTTTTTGGTCTACTTTATTATTGTCAGGTTATTCAGTGAAGGAAAGTGAATAAATTTTGTTTGAAATATCAATAGGAAATGCCACTTTTATTGTTTGGGGAGTTGTTCCTCCAGCTTCCTTTCGCAGCTAATATTAAGGTGTGGTTACAGGGCAAATGACTCAAGAGAAAAACCAGACCTCTTCTGAGATTAGAGGTGAGGTCAGCCTCCATCCAGCAAAAGGACTCCTTTTGCTGATGGTGGTCAATCCTTCTGGGCTCAAGTGCGGAAACATTTATGGGGTGGTTAAACAGCCCGGTGGCTCCACACCCTGTCCTGAGTCCAGGACAGAAGTGATCATCTGCAGCCACAGCATCTTAGCCATGTTCTTGTTTCCTCACCACACACGTAACCAACAGTTAGCTTGTTTCATGTACAAAATACATGCACAGAATCTTGAGTTTGGTAAATATTTTGTTAACAAACCTCAAGTTTCAGGGATACTGTTCTCATGGGAAAGACCTCAGTGAAAAACAACTCTATCTCACTGGAACAAACCTAGTGGATAAAACAGGGCTTTGGTGGATAGACATAGGCTTTTGGACTCTCAGCAGGCAGTCTTGAGCTCACGATGCAGACAGAGCTGTGCTTCTTTCTGGCAATGCCCTATGATGGACAACAGTGTTTTGTAGGGAACAGCAGGTTCTTGAAGACTTCTCTTTGGGATCACTTCCTCATCCCTCTTTGAAATGATGGTTTTAAAACTCCATGAAGGGGACTTACCTAGTGGTCTAGTGGATACAAATCTGCCTTGCAATTCAGTGGCCACGGGGTTCAATGCCTAGTCAGGGAACTAAGATTCCACATGCTGCGAATCAACTAAGTCACAACTGCTGAAGCCTGTGTGCCACCACTAGAGTCCCTGAGCTGGGATGAAAGATCCTGCAGGATACAGTGAAGATCCCCCATGTCGCAAATCAGACTCAATGTAACCAATTGATAATTAACTAGTTAGTTTTTGTAAAGCTCCACAAAAGGCAAGACAGCCTCCCACTTAAGTGCCAGACCCACCAAGACAGGAAAATACAGGAAACAGGCTGGACCTTGGGTAGAGGGGACAACCTAGGCCATCAAGTGATGCCCTTCAGTCTGGGACAAAGGTGCCTTCTCTCTGAGCAGCCTCTCCCCATCCTCTATCATCAGAGATCTAAGACTGCTCTTAACCCTGAGGGTCCTCTCCTAAACCTCCTATCTATGCATCCCCTCCCCCCACCCCGTGCAGAAAGAGTTGTTGGAGATCTGAGGAAATAGTGGCATTAAATATCCTTAATTTGCAATTGGTTCAAAACTATTTTGTGCAGGGATCTAGATATGTAGAAACATGTTTCCATTCTTTTCAAACTAAAATAAGCTTTGTATAAAGCAGGCATAGGGAAGCCTTTGGAGAAGGGAGTGGCAGCCCAATCTAGTATTCTTGCCATGAGAATTCTGTGGACAGAGAAGCCTAGCGGGCTATAGTCCAGAGAGTTGCAAAAGAGTCAGACAAGACTGAAGCGACTTAGCATGCATGCACAGCCTTAAAAATCTTTACTATAAGTTAGTAGTCATGCCCTCAAAAAAACAGTACAAAGGACTCCTCTTCACTTTTCTTCTAGTTGGTTACTTAGGAAAACCTGGTAAGTATCACTCTTGAGGAGGCTTCAGTCTGGGGAAATGGAGGAGAGTTCAGCAACTAAAGAGAATAAAGTTCAGTCTATGATCCATGGGCTAAATTCCCAAGGCTCCAAAGAGAAAACATCTTGTCACGTGTCTCCTCAGCTGAAATAATGTTAACCTGCTGAATTTTGGTATCTTCTAGGAGACCATTTAACTCAAAGGGGTATTTCAAAAATAAATTATAAATTTTTCTGAAATGAACTTAAAAAACTGCAACAAGAAATAGAGCATATTGTAGAAAATTTGAATTCAGAAGATAAATTCCTAGAAATTAAAAAACAATGATTCGTGAACAAGTTATAATTTGCTCATTTCTTTGGCAAATGGTGCTTTCTTTTATTTTTCTCACCAACTCAGTCTTACTGTTAAAAAAACTCCAAATTCTCTAATACAGAAAAATTGAAATACATGTCCACGCCAAAATTTACTAAGTTACCACACTAGGGAAAAAAAAAAAAAGCTAACATTTTTATTAAAATATTTTTCTTTCTTTAACTTTTTATTTTGAAATAATAATAGAGTCACAAGAAGATATCAAAAAAAAGTACAAAAAAGTTCTGTAAACTTATTGCTAAAGGCAGTACTTCACATGTTGTTGTTCAGTTGCTAAGTTGTGGCTGACTCTTTGAGACCCCATGAACTACAGCATTTCAGGCTTCCCTTTCCTTCACTGTCTCCTGGAGTTTGCTCAAATTCATCTCTATTGAGTCGGTGATGCTATCTAACCATCTCATCCTCTGTCGTCCCCTTCTCCTCCTGCCTTCAGTCTTTCCCAGCATCAGGGTCTTTTCCAAAGAGTGAGCTATTCATATCAGATGGTCAAAATATTGGAGCTTCAGCTTCAGCATCAGTTCTTCCAATGAATAGTCAGGGTTGATTTCATTTACAACTGACTGGTTTGAACTCCTCACAGTCCAAGAGACTCTCAAGAGTCTTCTACAGTACCACAATTTGATAGCATCAATTCTCTGGACTCAGACTTCTTTATGGTACAACTCTCATATTCATACATGACTACCGGAAGAAAGATGGCTTTGACTATATGGACCTTTGTCAACAAAGTGATGTCTCTGCTTTTTAAGATGCTGTCTAGATCTGTCACAGCTTTTCTTCCAAGGAGCAAGTATCTTTTAATTTCATGGCTGCAGTCACCACCTTCAGTGATTTTGGAAACCAAGAAAATAAAATTTGCCACTGTTTCTACTTTTTCTTCATCTATTTGCCATGAAGTGATGGGACTGGATGCCATGATCTTAGTTTTATGAATGCTGAATATTAAGCCAGCTTTTTCACTCTCCTTTTTCACCCTCATCAAGAGGCTCTTTAGTTTCTCTTCAGTTTCTGCCATTAGAGTGGTATCATCTGCATAGCTGAGGTTGTTGATATTTCTCCCAGCAATCTTGATTCTAGCTTGTGATTCATCCAGCCTGGCATTTCACATAAGCTACTCTGCATGTAAGTTAAATAAGCATGGTGACAATAAACAGCTTTGACATACTTCTTTCCCAATTTTGAGTTAGTCCATTGGTTGTCCCATGTCCGGTTCTGTTTCTTCTTGAACTGCATACAGGTTTCTCATGAGGCAGGTAAACTGAAGTCGCTCAGTTGTGTCTGACTCTTTGCGACCCCATGGACTGTAGCCCACCAGGCCCCTCCATCCATGGGATTTTCCAGGCAAGAGTACTGGAGTGGCTTGCCATTTCCTTCTAGGTGGTCTGGTATTTCCATCTCTAAGAACTTACAACAGTTTGTTGTGATCCACACAGTCAAAGGCTTTATTGTAGTCAATGAAGCAGAAGAAGATTTTTTTTTTTTTTAATGGAATTCTCTTGCTTTTTTTTAATGTTCCAGTGGACGTTGGCAATTTGATTTCTGGTTCCTCTGCCTTTTCTAAATTCAGGTTGTACATCTGGAAGTTCTCAGTTCATGTACTTTTGAAGGATTTTGAGAATTTCCTTGCTAGCCTGTGAAATGAGTGCAATTGTGCAGTAGTTTGAACATACTTTGGCATTGTCTTTCTTTGAAATTGGAATGAAAACTGACTTTTCCAGTCTTGTTTTCACTGCATATTGAGTGCAGCAACTTTAACAGCATCATCACTTTACATAACTCTGTCTATTATGAAAACCAGGAAATTGATAGTGGCATGACACAATTAAGCAGATGACACATTTTATTCAGATATATCGTTTTTTGCACGTGCTCATTTTCTTTTGTAGGTCTCTGTGTGTATGCTGTTGTTGTTCAGTCACTCAGTCATGTCCGACTCTTTGCAGCCCCATGGACTGCAGCACAGCAGGTTTCCCTGTCCTTCACTGTCTTCTGAAACTTGCTCAAACTCATGTCCATCGAGTCGGTGATGCCATCCAACCATCTCATCCTCTGTTGTCCCCTTCTCCTCCTGCCTTCAATCCTTCCCATCAGGGCCTTTTCTCATGAGATGGCTCTTCACATCAGGTGTATAAAATATTGGAACTTCAGCTTCAGCATCAGTCCTTCCAATGACTATTCAGCATTGATTTCCCTTAGGATTGACTGGAAATTCCATAGAACTCTGTTATGTATTCCCTTGTGGCTCAGCTGGTAAAGAATCCACCTGCAATTTGGGAGACCTGGGTTCAACCCCTGGGTTGGGAAAATCCCCTGGAGGAGGGAAAGGCTACCCACTTCAGTCTGGCCTGGAGGATTCCTTGGACTGTATAGGCCATGGGGTCACAAAGAGTTGGATACGACCGAGCGACTTTCATGTCACTGTTGTGTATAGTTCTATGGAGTTTTACTGCATTGATCGATTCACGGAAATACCATTGCAGCCAAAACAAAGCTGTTCAGTCACCACAAAGAAACCTTCTGGTATTACCTGTTATGGCCACATCTTCTGCTTCTTTCCCCAATTCCTGACAAAATTACTGCTCTTCTCGGTATACTTTTGTCATTTTGAGAATGTTGTATCAATTGAATCATATAGTATCTAACCTTTTATATTGGTTTTCCTCACTCAGCATAATGCCTCTGAGGTCCATAAAAGTTGTTAAGTGTATCATAGCTTGTTCTCTTATTACTGCAGAGTGGTATTCCACTGTAGGAAGATACCACACTTTCTTTATCCATGCACCCACTGAAAGACATTTAGGTCATTTCCAATTTTTGATTATTACATATGTAGATGCTATAAGCATTTATAGACAGGTTTTTAAAGGAACTTCAGTTTTCTTTTCTCTAAAATAAATGCCCAGGAGTGTGATTGCTATGTCATATGATGAGCTTAGTTTAATTTTGTTTTATAGTAAACTCTAAATTATTTTCTAGAGTGTCTGTACGATTTGACATTTCTGAAAAAACAGTGGGGTGGGCAGGTGGGCATGAAAGACCCAGTTCTCCACATTCTCCTTAGGTTTTGTAACTGCTCTTTTGATTTGCTTCTTTGTTTTTTTGGCCCTTCTAGTACACATGCTAACTGACAATGATTTTAGATTACACTTAACCTCATGGCTTGTTATGTTGAGGCTGTTTTCGTGTGCTCATCAACTGTTTATATATCTTCTTTGTTCAAGTGTCACTTAAGTGTAGTAGGGACAATTTTGTAATTGGATTGTTTGTTTTCTTACCATTGAATTTAGCCATGGTCATTATGTACTCTAGGTGAAAATTCCTTGCCTGATGATGTGATTTTCAAATAATTTCTTCTACTCCATGACTTTCATTTTCTTACAGTGTCTCACAGAGCAAAAGATTTTCATTTTGATGCAGGCTAGGTTATAATTTATTTTCCTTTATGGGCTACATTTTGGGAATCACATCTAAGAACCCTTTGTCTAAACTTGTTCACAAATATTTTCTCCTCTATTCTCTTGTAAAGTTTTTGTAGTGTTTCACACTTAGACCTATAATCCATTTTCAGTCAATTTTAAGAAAGTGTGAAAATTGCACTGAGATTTGTTTATCCTATTTTGTCCAGTTGCTCCAGCCCCAGTGAGTGGCTCTTGCAAGTTTCTCAAAACCAGTTGGGTCACGGAAGTCTCTTCCTAGATTTTCTGCCTGTTCCTTTGTTCTATGTGCCCTGCCCTCTGTCAAGTCACACTGGTTTACTTGCTGCAGCTGTAGAGTTAAGTGCTGAAATTGGGTGATGTGATTCCTCCAACTATCTTCTTTTTTTATCCCAAAGTTGTTTTCACTATTCCAGTCACTTAGTCTTCTGTTCTCAGCATCACAAGTCATTACAGATGTAAATTCCAATCGAATGAGACACCATGACGCGTGAACTAGAAGACTGTTATCAAACAGATCCACCCTCCAAGTGTTCTTGATCATGTGCAGAAGCTGAAACCCTTTGCCACATACAATGTTATTTCCACTTTAGGAAACTGGCAGTTTCTTTAAGAGTTGAGTATATAATATGATCCAGTAATTCCATTTCTAGGTATTTATCTAAGGAAAATGGAAAAATATGTAGCTACATGAAGTCTTGTGTATTCATGACAGTCAAAATGTGGAAAAAAATTAAAATGTCCATCACTTGGAAGATAGATTTAAAAAAAAATGTGGCCTATCCACATAAATGGATTATTATCAAACAACAGAAAAACTGTTGCTACTAATAACATAATACAACATGGATGAGCTTCAAAACATGCAAAGTGAAAGAAGCCAAACCCAAATGCCACATATTGTACAATTTCATTTATATCAAACGTCCAGAAAAAGACAAATCTAAAGAGATAGCTCAAGCTCAGGTATGTAAGTCACATCTCAATAAAGCTCTTAACACTCCAAGCATCAGTAACACTCCAAGCAAATAACTATAATTAAATTTCCTTCATCAGTTCATTCAGTTCCATGAAATTAATTATTTTTCTTGATTTGGGGTCAATAGTTTGCTTTCATGAAGTACCTCTGCCGCTACTGGGACATCCTGGCTAGTTCATTCTGAAAATTCTCTAAGTAAATTATATTTAGCAAATTAAGTTAGTAAATAGATTCTACTGTGTGTTTTTTGAAGCAGCACCAAAAGTTCAGAATCCCTGGCAATTCCCTTCTACAGGGCTCCAGCAATCCTGTCTTTAAATTTTAGTTGGTAGCTGGAGTTTCACAAATTTAAAAGTTTTGGCTTATAATACACAGAAGAGCCCCAGAAAAGCATGAGAGGGGAGCAGAAATTTCTTTAATAACAAGACTGCATAGTTCTTACCAGTTTATTATGATGAAAATCTGAGAGTGAAAGTTGGTCAGTCATGCCTGACTCTTTGTAACCGCATTAACTGTAGCTTGCCAGGCTCCTCTGTCCATGGAATTCTCTAGGTGAGGTTACTGGAGTGGGTAGTCATTCCCTTTTCTAGGGGATCTTCCCGATCCAGGGATTGTACTCATGTCTCCTGCACTGAAGACAGATTCTTTATTGTCTGGGCCACCAGGGAAGCCTGGTATCAATTTATTACTTTAGTAAAGATTAAAGAGAGTAAAATTATGTACTTTGTACATACAATATAGAACAAGGATTTGATGAATATTTTTGATATAATAACAGCATACCACAGAAAGTAGGCACATGGACATATCTCTAGGGCCTTTTTATAGGTGCACAATTAAAAAATTCAGAAAACAAAAAAATGCAAACATTTCTAACACATTTTATAGTTTATTTTCAGACTCACATATTATAAAATTATGAAAATAAAATTCACTGTCCTCAAATCTTTTACAACCTGTTAAACTTCCTCAAGTTTTTTTCCTCTGTATTTCTTGTTTTATATTCTGTAGCAAACTACTATTGCACTGGAAAAAGCTATTCTCCTTATTTTAATGGAAAGCAGAAGCCCTTACATGATCCTGGATAAGAGATTATATTTTTCAGTCACAGTCATTCTACTTAAAAACTCAGGTCTCTGTATAAATAAAAGTTATTACCCACAATAAAATTTTCTCTACCACAGATAAAACTAGGAAGAAGATAATAGCGGACAATCTGTCACTTATATGCATTTTATCAAAGTACAAAGGTTTTATGTAGCCACATATATTCCTTTGATGACTACTTAAATAAAAATCATCAACTTGACCCACAAAGACTGTCTATAAAATATAATAAGACTTAAATTGTGTTAATTGATAAATATGCCAGTATCCAATCATATAGCAAAATAATATAAAGTATACTAAAATATTCATTAATTAACTCAGTTCAATATCAGTATAGGGCAGACAGTTCCTAAAGATGTTGAAATTCATAATTAATCAGACATATTAGCTAATATTAATACACTGGTAAAAATTATCATTAAATTTAGTCAAATGTAAATTATAATTTTTAATAACATTAAAAATGTATCTAGGCATCTTGTTCTGAAGACAGTGCCAGAAAAACATCTACTTCTGCTTTATTGACTACTTCAAAGCATTTGGCTGTGTGGATCACAAGAAACATGGGAAATTCTTAGAGAGAGGGGACTACCAGACCACCTTACCTACCTCCTGAGAAATCTGTATGCAGCTCAAAAAGCAACAGTTAGAACCAGACATGGAAAAACAGACTGGTTCCAAATTGGGAAAGGAGTACATCAAGGCTGTAAATTGTCACCCTGCCTTTTTAACTTCTATGCAGAGTGCATCATGTGAAATGCTGGGCTAGATGAAGCACAAGCTGGAATCAAGATTAAGAAATATCTTAATTTCTTAATGAAGATAAGAATTTCTTAATTCAGAAATTAAGAAATATCAATAACTTCAGATACACAGATGACATCACCCTTATGGCAGAAAGCAAAGAACTAAAGAGACTATTGATGAAAGTTTAAGAGGAGAGTGAAAAAGCTGGACTAAAACTCAACATTCAAAAAATGAAGATTATGGCATCTGGTCCCATCACTTCATGGCAAATAGATAGGGAAATAAAGGAAACAGTGAGAGACTTTATTTCTGTGGGCTCCAAAATCACTGCAGATGGTGACTGCAGCCATGAAATTAAAAGACACTTGCTCCTTGGAAGAAAAGCTATGACCAACCTAGACAACGTATTGAAAAGCAGAGACATTACTTTGCCAACAAAAGGTCCGCCTAGTCAAACTATGGTTTTTCCAGTAGTCATGTATGGATGTGAGAGGTGGACTATAAAGAAAGTTGAGCGCTAAAGAATTGTTGCTTTGAACTGTGGTCCTGAAGACCCTTGAGAGTCCCTTGGACTGACTGACTCTTTGGAAAAGACCCTGATGTTGGGAAAGATTGAAGGCAAGAGGAGAAGAGGACAACAGAGGGTGAGATGGTTGGATGGCATCATTGACATGATGGACATGAGTTTGAGCAAGCTCTGGGAGTTGATGATGGACAGGGAAGCCTGCTGTACTGCAGTCCATGGGGTTGCAAAGAGTCGGACATGACTGAGCACCTGAACTGAACTGAACTGAACTGAGGAGTGATGTTATCTCATTTGATTAGTAAACCAACATAAGAAATTTAAGAAGTAATGATTAACTATTATCTTTATATGAAAGCAAACTCAACATAGTAAAATATATTTGCTGTTTTATCATAGGCAAAGAACAAAGACCTGTTTCTTTTTCTTGTCTTTAATTTAGAGTATTAAACCAGTTGATTTGTGAATGCCTCAACTTAACTATGTAAATTTGGATTTTTTTTTTCTTTTTTAAAAAATATTTATCTTTTTATTTGGCTGCATCGGTTCTTAGTTGTGGCACACAGGCATCACTAATCGTGCGGTGCAAGGGCTTAGTTGTCTCCTCGGCATGCGGGAACTTACCTCCCTGACCAGGGGGCGAACCCATGTCTCCTGCCTTGGAAGACAGATTCTCAAACACTGTACCACCTGTGAAGTCCCATAACTTTGGATTTTTCAAATATTTCTGATCTAGAAACACTTTTTTAAAGGCTAGAAATTTTAAAATGAGAGAAGTTCAGTTTTCTAACCCTGTAAAATTTGGGAAAATTAGATTTCTATAGGTCCTTTTTCTTTTTTGAAATTTTTAGAGTATAATTGCTTTACAATGTTGTGCTAGTTTCTTCTGTACAGGAAAGTGAATCAGCCGTTTTGTGATTTCCCTCCCATTTAGGCCACCGCAAAGCACTGACTGGAGTCCCCTGTGCCGTGTTCTATGTATAAAATGGAAAAAATGATGAGGCTCTTATTCTTCTATACAAACCAGTAAGAACAAAGTTCTTCTGATTCAATAGACAAAATCTGCTTTATTAATAGCTTCCAGAGTTAAGAAGATAGTTCATACTCACCCATGAGAGAAAAGGCTGTTCCTTTTGCAACCACATGGACATCAGATACACTGAGACATCAGATACACCAAGAGCCTCAAGGACACATCATAGCCACAGCGCAAAAGTAGGCATAGAAAGACAAAAATTCACCAGGCCACGGGACTTTCCGGGTGGTCCAGAGGTTAAGAATCTGCCTGCTAATGCAGGGGACATGGGTTCGATTCCTGGCCCAGGAAGATCCTGCATGTCACGAAGTAACTAAGCCTGTGGGCCACAACCACTGAGCTTATACTCCAGGGGCTGTTCTCTGCAAAAAGAAAAGCCCTGCAACAAGAAGCCCATGCGCTCCAGTTAGAGAGTAGCCACCACTCACTGCAGCTAGAGAAAGCCTGAGTTCAGCAACAAAGAGCCTGTGCACTCCAACAAAGACCAAGTACAGCCAATAAATGAATATTAAAAAATTCACCAGTTCAGATCTCAAACACATGCTGTCCTTTTAACTGAGTATATAACTCTTAATTGATTTGATCCTGTAAATAAACAGATATTAAGCAAGAAAACAAACTAGATTCTCTATCATCTCATGCTTGGTAGCTCAGTCAGTAAGTAATCTGCCTGCAAAGCAGGAGATCGACAACACTGCAAAAGATCTGAGTTCAGTCTCTGGGTCAGGAAGAGTCCCCAGAGAAGGAAATGGCAACCCACTCTAGTATTCTTGCTTGGGAAATCCCAGGGACTGAGGAGTCTTGCGGGCTACAGTCCATGGGGGTCAAAAGAGCAAGACATGACTTAGCGAATAAACACCAACACCACCATCCATCACATATCAGACAGACATCACCAAATGATTAGTCCATAAACATAAGCTCACAAAGTGCACTATTAATGGTATAATTTATTGACTGTGTAAAATCAAAAGCAAAACAAAAGCATAAACATGTAAGGCAAAAAGTGTTAGCTAGTCAGTAAAGTTAAATTTCAATTGCCATTTGGGGTTTTCTCAGGGAGTCTAAAATTTATATGCTTGAGGTTTTACTAGCCATGAAGTTCAATTCTCCAACAACAGGTCAGGTGAAAGTGCTTGGACATTTCATAGTACCTCAAAAACTATAAAATTACCATTTTAAGGGGTCAAATTATGATCTCACATAAAATTGCCTCATATAATATCATTTTACATTTTATATAAAATCATATAAAAATATAAAAGGAACATATAAAAATTCTATTCAATCCACTAATTAATGAGGAAACATATAAAAGATTAAAACCAGTCCAAAGAGTATTTGAGATTGATAACGAAATTTAAACATAAGATTCTTGGGTCAAATGCAAAAGAGGTCAATATAATACAAGACAATGAACAGAAATCTTCAGTTATCTGTTCCCCTGGAATGAGGTTATTTGCTTCCTAACATACAAAATCCTGCATAAAAGAAGAAAAACAGAGCGAGGAATTATTTTATGCCTAGACTTATTACCAGGAGATGCTTCTAAGAAAAGGTCACTTTTGAACATGTGGATCATTAAATTCATATTAAACAAATATTAAATGAGAAAGGTATTCTGTGCAAAAAAAAAAAAAAAAAAACCCACATGAGAAAAACTATAAATTATGAAATTCACTGTATATTTGTTCAAATGTAATAACAGAAGGAAGCGAGATAAGGTGGGAGAATGGGGGAAAATTAACGGTCAAAGAGTTTGGAAAATCAGGTTGGAAATTAAGCACTTTTCTAAATGGATGCACTGAAATGGACAGAGAAGTTTTTAAGGTTTAGAGTGGCTTTAAAAGATGGCACCTAGAGACCGCAGCATCACTCAGAATGGCGAAATTGGAAATCCCAAAACTGTGCCTCCACGAAAGCAATGATGAAGCTAGCAACACTGTCAGAGCCAACTTTTTTGAAACTCAGGAATCTAATATAAATTTGTGGTAATCAGGAGGACACAAAAAGAAAGCAACTGCTGAAATTCTGTAAGACAGCACTGTGGCATCCTAGCTTTTCCATGTACTATCCCTCACTCCTCAGCTAAGGGGTGGTCATGGAGACAGTGACTGAATTCCTAGTGCAGATTTCAGATGCCACAGGTTGATAGATGGACCCTGGCCTTGAAGAACTGACGTTTTGTGATTTCACCTGTGTGAGGCCACCAGAAGGATCAGTGCAAGGACTTGCCTTCAGAACTTTCTCAGGTTATAATGGCTTCCCAGGTGGTACTGGTTGAAAAAATTTAAAAATGAATACAGAAAAAGTGAAAGTCACCTAGGCAAAGGATGACAGACAAGAAGTAGACAGACAAAAAAGTCATATGGAACAGGTTAGAACACTAGAGACAAGGACTCTGATAAGCTCCCAAAAGAGGGTAAGATGGTTGGATGGCATCACTGACTCAATGGACATGAGTTTGAGCAAGCTCCAGGAGATGAAGGACAGGAAAGCCTGGTGTGCTGCAGTCCATGGAGCTGCAAAGAATCACAGATGATTGAGCAACTGAACAACAGCAACAAATATACAAGGGAATCTAGAAGACCAGATGCAAACCCAAGACAGGATGCATACTCAAAAAAGACACCAAGCTTTCACCTCTGGCCAGTGACTGAGCTCTGTACAAGCAATACATGAAGGCTGAAACTGAGCTGTAAGTTGTCAGGCCAAATGCAGAAGGAGTGTCCACACACAGCCAATTTGCAAAGCTGGGATCAGTATTTCACTTTTGGCTTGAGACATTTCCTTCAAAAACTCAACGATCTCTTAGCTAATGGAACAGAAACTTCAGTGCCCATACCAGACAAAGGATACGTCTTTACGACAGTAGTTCAGAAAAACCACCAAACAAGCAAACAATAACCCAGGCCAAGCAGCATCAGGATAGGGAAAAGCTGATTGCTAGTGTCACCATATCAGAGAAGGCAATGGCACCCCACTCCAGTACTCTTGCCTGGAAAATCCCATGGATGGAGGAGCCTAGTAGGCTCCAGTTCATGGGGTCGCTAAGAGTCAGGCACGACTGAGTGACTTCATTTTTACTTTTCACTTTCATGCATCAGAGAAGCAAATGGCAACCCACTCCAGTATTCTTGCCTGGAGAATCCCAGGGACAGAGGAGCCTAGTGGGCTGCTGTCTATGGGGTCACACAGAGTCGGACACAACTGAAGTGACTTAGCAGTAGCAGTAGCATCAGCATCACCATATAAAGCTGAAAATGTTCACTTTTCAACCAAAAAATGCAAGGCATGGAAATAAACAATAACGTATTACCCAATCACAGGAAAAAATACATGGATGGAAACTGCCCATGAGGGAGCCCAGATATTGGAACTGCCAGACAAAAACTTTGAAGCAACTGTCTTTAATATGCTCAAAACTTGCAAACAGACTAGGATGACGTCTCACCAAACAGAATATCAATAAAGAGACAGAAATTACAACAACAACAACAAATGGAAATTGTGGAACTAAAAAGTACAACAAATGAAATTAGAGAGATTTAACAGGAAATGTGAATATGCAGAAGAGTCAGGAAACAGGCAAACTGAGGTCAGGTAATCTGAGGAGAACCAAGAAAAAAGGATGACAAAAAATGAACTCCCAAGAGATCTGTGGAAACCCATCAAGTTTACTGACATTCACATAATGCACTGAACCTTCTGACAAGCTTTCACAGTTTTCCTGAGCTCATTTCTCCATCTAATAAAGGGACAGTACAGTTCACAATGACAATTGGGTCCATCACCCTGGTTGCATGTTCCCAAAGTCACTCTGGGATATTGTCTCTTGTTCAGGTCATCTAAGAACATCCATCAGCAGCAATTTTTAGCCAGGTGAACACTAAACATTAATACAAAGAACTGCACTCCTCTTTTGTCACAGGATAGCCTTGGGTATAATTAAAAGTATCATATCAGGACAGGGACAGGAAGTTGTGACAGCAACAAACTAACAAAGAGATATAACCCGAAATGCCTAAGAGGAAAAATATGCTCCTTCCTGGAGCATTTTAAATCTCATCTTCCTAGTGCATGAAACAGTGAAAGTCACATAGTCATACGGAACTCTTTGCAACCCCATGGACTGAAGCCCGCCAGGCTCCTCTGTCCATGGGATTCTCCAGGCAAGTTGCCAGGCCTTCCTCCAGAGGATCTTCCTGACCCAGGGACTGAACCTGGGTCTCCTGCATTGCAGGCAGACTCTTTAACATTTGAGCCACCATGGAATCCCAAATGCATACTGATCTCTAAACAGTTTTCTCCCCTTGACTGAAAAAGCTTCTTCACCTATCTTGTTATCATCTGCTGTCTTCAAATCACTTTTTCTTGTTACCTCAAACTTTAAGTCTTTCTCCAGATCAGTGGAACTGAAACTCTTCATTTTAACAGTGAATATGAAAATCCCATAGTCTAGTGATTATCAGTTGTGTATCAGACATTGTACTGTAATAATTCATGCCTCACAACAACCATCTACAGTAGGAACCATTGTCTTCATTTTACAAGGTTAAAAAAAAGAAAGAAAGAAACTTTCAGAGATATTAAAACTTATCCAAGGTTATTCAACACATTTGGGATCTACATCTAGGATTCTTTGATTCTAGGGTCCAAGTTGTTCCCATAAAAGTGTTGCCACCCACACTGGTTAAAGACAAAATAAAACAAAATATTATGCTAATACCCATTCAGTTCTTAACACCAGGATGAGAAATGTTCTTGAAATTTGGTTTGCTTGAATATTTAATTAACTTATGTTACTTTTTATGACCTGAAATAGATGCTTAAAATAAAATGTACTGCATATTCATAGAAAAGTGCAAAATATACAAAATCATGTGCACTATAAAAGTCTACTTTCAACTTCTCCTTGTTAGCCATCTACTTGACCCCACATGATGGGTGTCATCATGAGGGGTTAAAACCATCTTGTGGTCAGCATATGGCTTCCTGCAGCCAGCCCAGCACACTGGGAGATACAGGGATCCAAGGTTCCAGCACAGTGAGGAAGGCTGGGCTCACACGCTGACTAAAGGGGTCCCAGGCTCCTTGAGTGCATTCCATTGGCCCACAGTTGCAGCAGTCACATAGTTGCTCTTGTCAAATGCTGTATAATTCACTGCACAATTGGGTTTATGACTCATTAAAAGGTATACAAATATTTAGCAATACATTCCAGAAATGTATTTCTGTATTTTCCAAAGTACGTTTATGACAACTTTGAGTTGACTGCTTCAAACAGAAAAAAAAACAAAAACATGAATATTCAACCCTGAATAATCAGGAAGAGTCAACTCAATGGAAAAGACCCTGATGCTGGGAAAGATTGAAGGAAAAAGGAGAAGGGGGTGGCAGAAGATGAGATGGTTTGATTGCATCACCAACTCGATGAACATGAATCTGAGCAAACTCCAAGAGATAATAAAGGACAGAGAAACCAGGTATACTACAGTCTATGGGGTCACAAAGAGTCGGACACCACTTAACCACTGAACAACAAAAAAACAACAGAGAAGCATGTTTATCAGCAATGTTACATTTTTTTGGTGGAAAAATTCAGTTTTAAATACAACAAATGCATATTTATATATATACATGGGATTCCCTGGTGGCTCAGAGGTTACAGCGTCTGCCTGGAATGCAGGAGACCTGGTTCGATCCCTGGATCGGGAAGATCCCCTGGAGAAAGAAATGGCAACCCACTCCAGTACTCTTGCCTGGAAAATCCCATGGAGGGAGGAGCCTGGTGAGCTACAGTCCACGGGGTCGCAAAGAGTCGGACACGACTGAGCTACTTCACTTTCACTTTCGTATACACATATTTATATATGCAAATTAACATGTAGAGTGAGAGAGTATTATGAGATTCAGTTCCACATAACATAACCCACGCCAGCACATCTCATCCTTAAGTCCTATTACATTATCATACAATGAAGATTATTTACTGGCACATTCTGGGAGTAAGTGTTAGACTCTGCTGTATTGTTAAAGCTTTGGAAGATGTACAGCCTCGAATACACACCTTTAACTGATGCATGGGTAAACAAATTGTAGCATATTCATAGAATGGAATAATTTCAGGAATGAAAAGGGTTGGAGAGGTGATACATGCTGCATCATAGATGAGTCTTTAGAATACATTCAAAGTGAAAAAAGTCAGTGTCAAAGGATCACATGCTATGATTTTATTTATATTAAATATCCAGAGTAGGCAAATCCATAGAAGTAAAATGGAGCAATGTTTACCTGGGGCTGAGAGAGGGGATGCAGGGTACAAAAAGGGGGAACAGGCAGTGACTATTAACAGATAAAAGGTTCTTTAAGGGATGATAAGACTATTCTAAACGTAGATTGTAAGAAGGGTTGCATACCGTCTGCCTGCCTGCTAAGTCACTTCAGTCATGTCCAACTCTCTGTGACCCTATGGGCTGCCATAGGTTCCTCCAGGCAAGAATACCGCAGTGGGTTGCCATACCCTCCTCCAAGGGACCTTCCTCCGACACAGGGATCAAACCCTTGTCTTCTACATCTCCTGCATTGGCATACTGTAAGTATACCTAAAACCACTAAATGGCATTTTAAATGGGTAACTTTGCATATACAAATTAGACTGCATTACAGTTCTTGACAGCACATCTTTAATAGTGGGTCTACTAAAGTAACACTCAAAATTCTCCAAGCCAGGCTTCAGCAATATGTGAACCGTGAACTCCCAGATGTTCAATCTGGTTTGAGAAAAGGCAAAGGAACCAGAGATCAAATTGCCAACATCTGCTGGATCATCAGAAAAGCAAGAGAGTTCCAGAAAAACATCTATTTCTGCTTTATTGACTATGCCAAAGCCTTTGACTGTGTGGATCACAATAAACTGGAAAATTGTGAAAGAGATGGGAATACCAGACCACCTGATGCCTCTTGAGAAATCTTTATGCAGGTCAGGAAACAACAGTTAGTACTGGACATGGAACAACAGACTTGTCCCAAACAGGTAAAGGAGTACGTCAAGGCTGTATATTGTTACCCTGCTTATTTAACTTATATGCAGAGTACATTATGAGAAACACTGGGCTGGATGAAGCACAAGCTGGAGTCAAGATTGCCGGGAGAAACATCAATAACCTCAGATATGCAGATGACACCACCCTTATGGCAGAAAGTGAAGGAGGAGAGTGAAAAAGTTGGCTTAAAGCTTAGAAAACTAAGATCATGGCATCCGGTCCCATCACTTCATGGCAAATAGATGAGGAAACAGTGGAAACAGTGTCAGACTTTATTTTCCGGGCTCCAGAATCACTGCAGATGGTGACTGCAGCCATGAAATTAAAAGATACTTACTCCTTGGAAGGAAAGTTATGACAACATATTCAAAAGCAGAGACATTACTTTGCCAACAAAGGTCCATCTAGTCAAGGCTATGGTTTTTCCAATGATCATGTATGGATGTGAGAGTTGGACTATAAAGAAAGCTGAGCGCTGAGGAATTGATGCTTTTGAACTGTGGTGTTGGAGAAGACTCTTGAGAGTCCCTTGGACTACAAGGAGATCCAAACAGTCCTTCCTAAAGGAGATCAGTCCTGGGTGTTCATTGGAAGGATTGATGTTGAAGCTGAAACTCCAATACTTTGGCCACCTGATGTGAAGAGCTGACTCAATGGAAAAGACCCTGATGTTGGGAGGGATTGGGAGCAGGAGGAGAAGGGGATGACAGAGGATGAGGTGGTTGGATGGCATCACTGACTCAATGGACATGGGTTTGGGTGGACTCCGGAGTTGGTGACGGACAAGGAGGCCTGGCATGCTGTGGTTCATGGGGTCACAAAGAGCTGGACATGACTGAGCAACTGAATTGAACTGAACATGATCATCTCTGTTAGATCAATTCTTCTTTCCGTCTAGATCTGCTAATGGACCACACACAGCACATGCTTTCCATCTATGGAGTTTAAAAGTTCTCTCTCCTGTTTGTCATTATCAACATTACTGTCATTGTACCTAGAAAAAGAATATATTTGATTAACCCAGCAATATCAAAATGATTTCAATTTTATCCAGTCTTTCCAGTAATCAAAATCAAGGTGAAATAACTTCACCCATTACACTCAGTCTATATCTTTGTCAGGACTCTTTAATCATTTGCATATTCAGTATTCCCTAATATTTTCTGGGCTTTCCTCCTCTAGGATGCTCATCTTATTATGTACATGTTTATCCGTACTTGATATAAGTGAGGAGGAGGCTATTTCTTGCACTCACCTCATTTCCTCAGAAAAAAGAATTGTCTTACGGTAGAAAAAGATAACTTGGGGACAATTCAGACTTCCTCTTAGTGTTGCCAGTTTGTCTGTTCGTTGGGATGGTATCATGTTTGCACCTTTTTCATTATGTTCATAACTTCATATATACTCCAACATTTCATGTTGATTTGGGCCAGGAGGTTGCTTTTCATCTGGAGAAGTAAGGCTTTCACAGTTTCTAAGACCATGTTTGTGGTGCTTTTAAGGCAAGAAATCACTTACAGGAATCATTCCTTACTGGGTATATCCATAAACCTTCCCTCCAAGTTTAATCCAATTACTTCTACAGTAGAAGTTGCTTCCTATTATCTGAAGTCCAGTGCCAAGTATAATTAGTTCATTATAGTCTAATAGGAATGCCATGTGTGATTGTTTTTACTGTCCTCCAGTGGTTACTTCCAGGTTTATTTGATAATTTATCTTAGCATCACAGATTTGCTTTTCTATTTTTTTTTTTTTTTATTCTGCTTCATTTATGAACTACATGTGGGTTATATATTCCATTTTATTTCACCTTGTCCAGCCATGCTAAGTCACTTAAGTCATGTCCGACTCTGTGCGACCCCATAGACGGCAGCCCACCAAGCTCCTCCATCCATGGGACCCTCCAGGCGAGAGTACTGGAGTGGCTTGCCATTTCCTTCTCCGATGCATGAAAAGAAAAGTGAAAATGAAGTCGCTCAATTGTGTCTGACTCTTCGCGATCCCATGGACTGCAGCCCACCAGGCTCCTCCATCCATGGGATTTTCCAGGCGAGAGTACTGGAGTGGATTGCCATATCAATTTCTTTTCCCAGCTGCTTGATGGCATTCTATCTTCATACCATATTCTTTTTGAATGAAGACTTGTTTCATATGATGTATTCCTCTGGTTGTACACATCTTTAAGGTCCTACTAACAACCTGGGAGTTTGATTTTTCATATCTTCTACATCATTGAACAATTTAATTAACTTTATCCTCACTTTCAATTGCATACCCACCGAACCCCGAGCCTTTACTTGTGACTCACTTCCTCCTTTCCTGGGTTAAATATTTGTTTCTTTAATTATTTGACACTGCAGTGTAATAACTGGTTTTCTTAAGGGGATCAAGGTCTATTTCTGTTCTCACACAATCAGTCAGATCACTAAAAATTTGTTTTTGCACTACCTGATGTTTGAGAAGAATCTACTAACTTGGCCCAACTCTGTACGTCCCTCCCTACATTTTAGCTTTTATTTATAGACTCTCCGCCTCCTAAAGAACACTGTAATTAGTGATACATAGCCCTCTGTCTGATCCTTATGCTACAGGATCACTGAGGTCCATCTATTCGGCCAAGCAGTATCTATGTAGGTTTTTATATCATTCCATATATCATTTAGGCCGATGCCTAATTTTGAAAATCTCTCTCCTGGTGGCAGGATCCCTCCTGCAGGGAGAAAAATGAGAAAGTCAGAGTAGAGTGCCCACAGGTTTCTGATGATCTCTGGCCATTGCTATTATACACCATTTTATTTTGTATGTAAGCAAAATAGTTTGGGTGACCTTGATAATAGGTGCCATTAATAGTTTGGGCCCAATTATCTGTTGTCTTGTGCAATTTCTCCTACTTTCAGGTAAAATCTCAACAAGTTTTTGGATGCATGTCCAAAACATTTTGGTGTATGTGTGTGTTTCAAAGTTTGTACCATGAACAAATATATATTTGAAATCTGACTTCTAATTATCTCTAAATACATAGATCCACTCTCATATAGTGACTTTTTAAGGTAAATATACCATCCATTCTTCTAGATTAGTGGTATCCAAAGATTCTTAGCCAGATGTGTAAGACTCATTTACGGTCTGTCTTAATTAAGTCTATAGGAGTCTGTTTTCCTGGAGTTTTTGTTGAACTCCTATAGCATTGGAAGTCTAGTTTTTTGGGTTTTTTGTTGTTGCTTTTACCAGTCCTGGAATCCCTGACTGGTACAATTATATCCATTCAGATATTCTATCTGACTTTGCTTGATCAGCATATTTGTTCAGTACATGGTAGACTTTTGGCAAGTTGACTTTGACTTTCGGGAATTTCATTGTTTCCTGAACTCTGTTAGGTAATATCTTTTCTGCCATCTCTTTAGTCTTTACAAAATCTGTTTTTAATGGGGTTAATTAGCTAAAAGTTTGAACTCACAGTAAAAATGTGTTTTCTGGTGGCAAGATTTCTCTTATAGGGAGGAAAGTGGGAAAATCAAATCAGTATGCCCACTGGTTTCTGGCCATCATTATATTACACCATTTTATTTTGTACATAACCAAAATATTTTGGATGGCTTTAATAATAGGCATCATTAATATTTTAGTCTCAGTCATAATTATTAGCTGAAATCTTTGAATTCATGGCAAAATATGTTATCACTTTTTTTTTCCTCAAGGCATTGTTCCTGGTGAATAGATTTCTGTCGACAGTTTGTCCTGCACTTTTGTTATCTTTGCATTGGGGTTTTGGCATGCGTTTTGCTTGTCTGTTGCTTTGGATCATCATAATACTGATCTTATATCCTCAATTGTTTTGAGGTAAAATTCACACAACATAAAATTACCCATTTTGAGGTGTACAAGTCCATGGTATTAGTACACTCACAAAGTTGGACAACTGAACCTTTTTCTGATTCCAGAACATCTTCATCACCCTCCAAGGAGACCTCATGCCCAGTCAATGCCCATCAACATATAAAAGGACTAATATATAAAAGGACCACGCATTTTCCAGTAAAGACAGAAAAAGGAGTAAAGTGCTGACACATGACACCATGGATGCACCTCTTAACTCTTTTGATCATTATTCACAGAGAATCTGAGGGCTTCCAGGAGCCAGCATTTGCAGAGTCTGCGTGGAAGATGGTGGCTGCATGGCAGGAACTCTTGGGAGCCCATAAGGATGGTTGTGCGTGTAAACCCCATCCTTCTCGCAGCCCACAGCACCAAGCCTAAGGGGAGAGGCTCTCTCTGTAGCCAGTCACCCTGTTTCCTAGAAGGACAGGACTCTGAACTTTGTCCTGCTTTGAGTTCCCACTGCCCTGCCCGAACCTCAGTCCACTTGCCAGTCTATCCTCATAGGTTGTGTTTCAGGATTATGGATGTTTCTGGATTATGGATGTTTCTGGATTATGGATGTTTCCTAGTACTGTTGAAGATGGAGTTTGAATTCCTCATTCTCATCCTTCTTGGTTTTGAATGATGTTCAACAGGCCAAAATGGCAGCACCATTTTTATTCAGCCGTTTTTCTGAGAATAACTGCCTAGTATTTAAAAAGCACTTTCATATGAATAATCACCTTCTGTCCTGATGGCACCTCTGTGAGGTTTTGATATTACCTCCATGGTTATAAATCACCCAGCATCAATGAGGCAGCAACTTGATTGGAACCAGGTTTTTCTGTTTTCCAAAGGGTTCCTTTTGATATTTTGTAACACAATTTGTGACACTTGGAAAAAATTAACCAAGATATCTGAGCATAAATTCTGGATATGTCAAAAGAAAATGATTGGGTTTTTGTGCAAATCTGATGAAATAGCGTATGGCAGATTTTCAACAGCATACATTCAATTAATGCTGAATTCGTTTGCATTAAATGAACTGAACAAATTATGTATATGAAATGGTGTTGTCTTTACTGGAAAATGTGTCTTTTCCAAACGATTGTGCCAGAGATCATCTTAAAGCCTAGTTAGGACTCCACACCTCACCTGGTCTGATGAATACAGAAGAGAATCGCATGAAGTGTCATACCGGAGGTTTGGTGCCTGTGTGCTGATCTGCAGTAGTGCTCAAGGCTGAGGGGGTCTGGGAGGCTATTATCTATAGACTGGGTAAACCACAGAGTCCTTTATATAACACAGAGAGCTGTACTCAATATCCCATGATAAACCATCGTGAAAAGTAATATGAAAAAGAATGCATATTTATGTATAACTGAATCATTTTGTTGTACAGCAGAAATTAACACAACAGTTGAAAACCAACTATACTTCAATAAAAAATAATTTCTTAAAAGGCTAAGAGCATCTGAAGCCAGACTACATGGAGTAACCCAAGCCCACCACTCACTAGCTAGGTCACTTCTGGCTGAGAAAGCCTGTTTTCTCTTTGGGAATCAAGGATACTAATAGACTTAACTTATAGGTCATTAGGAGTTTTAGTAAGATCTGAAATGTAAAGCATTTATACCATACCCAACATATGGTAGCTACCTGATTAATATCAATATCTTCTATTTGTATTTCTGTGATTCCACATTCATAGGACAAGCAAGTCAGCTTTCTAGATAGGAGAGAAGGTTCTGTCTGATTAGGAGACCCCTGTACCTGGGAAGGGATAACTCCCATCTCCTGGTCTCATTTAACAGATGGGCCTCTGGTTTATAAACCAGACTCTTGGTACTTGCTCAGCATCTGTTTTTCTTCCTGCATGTGATCAACTCTGGGTGTCTTTAAAATGTAAACTGCTGAAACGGCAAAGCTGAGAACCAGAATCCAGATCATGGGGCTGCTATAAATGGCAGAGCCTCGGAAGACAGCTGGCCTCCTCGGGTGACACTTATACTCTTCACATAACCCAAATTCTGTTGGAAGGAATTTGTGTAGAAAAAACGTTATGCACAACAATTTGACCCTCAGCCTGTGCTCTCTGACCTAAGCTCCCCTGAAAGGACTGAGGCTTTCTCTCTTTGCCTCAACTCCTGCTACTTCTTGAAGACCATAACAGCTCTCCAGTTACTCAGAGGAAGTGCTTTACATTTGAAAGTCATTCTGGGAAGCCAGATGAGTTCATTTCTAAGCTAATTTTTTTTTTCCCTTAAGAATGCTTATCAACTGAAATTTGGGAACAGATCTGAATTGCTACTCATCACATTAAAACAAAACATAATGTAGAATTTTCCCATTCAAAAAAAAAAAGTTGGTTATCCCTCTATTACTTCTGCTAAAGTAGACAAAAAGACTATACAAATTTGAATTATGAAACCTGAAAGCTGATGACATGTGGTAATGTGGATCATGCAAGGGAGAGAAAATATGTTTTACTTGGCAACACATGTGTAACTGTTACCATTGTCCACATGTAAGGAGATGAAGACACTTGCACTTGAATTAGCTGTGTAGACGTGAGCGTCAGGCCAGAAGATTTGTGAGAGGCAAAGGGGCCAAGAACAGCTGTGAATAAAGAGGCTGAGTGTCCTGTTAGTTTTAAATAAACTCTGTGCTCTACTGGACTTATTCCACTGTTAAAACCCATTCTGCCACAGTAATGCAAGACAATAAAAACTAAGGAAAAGAAATAGAAAACACTTGGAAATGAAGAACCTTAGTATTATAATGTTTTGACTGTCTTTCTCAAGCCACAAGCACCCACCTTTAAGGATATCACTCCTACACTTTTATGTTCATCATGCACACACATGAATTTCAAAAATTACAAACACGAAGACATGTTTGCCATCGACACTAGAGCATCTTCTCTTGTCTTCAAGCAGGAGCCCTTTGATCTACTTCTTCCCTATTTCTGAATGTTAATTCTACCTTCATTTACATTTCTTTATAAATTTTGTAAATTACACTTCTCCTTTCTTTGAAGGAGACTTCCTGCTTGTCTCCGGGACCTAAACTTCCAGCTCAGGCCCAAAGACTCTGGATGATCATTTATTTCTGGATCAATGTCCAGAATCTCCCCATAAGAACTCTACCTCCTGCCACCTGGTGGGAACAACCAGAGTGCCAGATACCCAGGAGCCCCCAAATCCACCTCTTCACCCAAGAGTTCTGACAAACACCACTTTAATGGACTAGATTTTACATGCACAGTCACACACACACGCAAAAATCAGCAGGATAAACTGAAACACTGACCTTGCAAAGGGATTTAAGGAAAGTAGGAGAACACAGGTCTGTTCTCTAATGCCACATAAGACTTACATAGAAAGTATGGAACATGTCCCAAGGTGACATCTGATATTACCCCAACAAACCTCTATCTGCTCAGAGGCCCAAGACTGTTTCAGAGCCATCCTCCTGGCACAGTGTTGAACCCATGGGGTTTAGAAATTTCCCTTTGTCTACATGTAAGTGACTTGCAAGCACCCCCATGAGTAACCCCTATCCCCAGCTCCTTAGGTTTTGATTTGGCCTTCTATCAGCAGGTACACACTTCGCTGTAGACTAGCATTCAAAAAACCAACAAGTTGCCTATTTTTATAAGCAAAGAGTTCATGGGATGACTATTCATGTCTGTCTTGTCCACGGCTGCTTCTCCACTACACAGGCAGAGGTGAGTAGTTGCGACAGATACTGTGAACCTGAAAATCTAGAATGTGTGCTCTCTGGGCTCAGCACTAAGAAAAAGTACTGACTTACTCTTCAGATCAGGATCTGGCCCCTTCCAGATAATGCTGATATTCATTGTTCTTTGTATGACTTTCTTTGTTATCAATGCTTTTTCAGTAGCATATGATTTTTCTCAGAAATTGATGGAGGCAGGTAATGAACCTATTCGTGAGTTTCCCCAGAATAAGAATTATCCCTAATAAAAGTGATTCTTCATGTGAAAATATTAAACATAACACATTTTATAATTCAATTACAGAGTTTCCCACAAGAACCATAACTTGTTGCACATATCACATCATGTAGCTGAATCAATTTCATATTTTAAACACTTTTCTTGTTAATGTGACATTTTTTCTGAGTTGTTATAAAATGGCAAAGGAAATGAGTAATATGAAGACTTCTATAGCCTAGTCCTTTCCCTGGGAACCAGAGCTACTCCACAAGGGATCCACCCTACATGGTGACCCAGGCTGTGCTGCACAAAGTGGACTGTGCACAGACTACAATTGTAGAGTCCTGTCTAGAGTGGTGCAGTGCCCAATATACACAACTATGCATGGTGGACCCACAGATCTCTGAGCCAAATTCAGAAAATGATTGAGATCAATGAGGACAGGATTGTCAGATAAGACTCAGACAAACTGCATTCTTTCTCAGCATCAATGTCATTCATAATTTCAAGGGGACAGACAAGTAACCAGGAGGCAAGTGAAGCAGAAATCAGTCTGAGACCATCACCTCAATCTCTAAATCTCTTCTCATCAGGTTGGACACACTTGGCCCATTTAACATGCGTTGGCTCTAAATAATATAAGTGGCTCCATTCTTAGGCCAAAGAGAGACATCTGAGTCATGAAACATTTTAAATTTGCACTTAATTTATTTATAGCTAACTATCTAGCTTACATGGCATCTTTCAGGCTGCTATGCCTTAAACATCCATAGTCCCAGGTGTGTTTATCCTGAGCCATGCTAAACAGCCAAACACATCCCATTGATGAAGACTCACCTCCACCTAGCAGACACTATACTGCATTCACTAATATAGCAGTTACAGGGATGTGTCCCCAGGTCATCTTCCTTTCACTTCTGGAGCAGTTCCATCACCTCTTACTTCCCAGAAGATTTCCCTGAGGCAGCAGAGTGAAGGAAGCTTGGGGAGAACACTTGAATTCTCCTCCAGGATAAGCCAAAGCTAAGGGCTACAGTGTTTAGAAGGTCAGCATCAATTTGAACAAGAACATAGGCTGAGTACAAAGTGAGGATGCTCCAAATCATGCAGGATTCCAGGGAAGTTCTCCAGGTGAATGTCACCTAGGAGGAAAGAACACATCTCCTGAGGAGAAGCAGGAGGTTGTAGTCGAGGACACTTAGGACTCTGGAATTGGAAAGATTTTTCTTCAATGAGAGCTCTATCTTTCCCAACCCAAAGAATCTATGAATAAGTTGTCTCACTTCTCTGAGGCACAGGCCCCTCACCAATGGTGGTGAGCTTACATGTTGAGGAGTAAACAGCTTGTGAGGATCAGCAACGTAAAGTACTGCCTTGTCCCTGGGGCTGCCTCCACCATGTGCAAGCTTCCAAACCAAATGGTTACACCTAAGTCACCAGAAAAGTCATCAGACACTTGAAAATAGGCAAAAGAAATTTCTGGGTATTCTTCAGTGCTTGGCTGATGTTGCCTTTCTAACAATGGGCTACTTTATGATTTCATAAGGGCAGAAGCTGGAGAAGGGAATGGCTACCCGCTCCTGTATGCTTGTCTGGAGAATTCCATGGACAGAGGACAGTCAATGGGGTCACAAAGTCAGACATGACTAAGGGCTTCCCACTTTAGCTGCTGCTAAAGAACTCGCCTGCCAATGTAGGAGTCATAAGAGACACAGGTTCAGTCCCTGGGTCAAAGAAGATCCCCTGGAGGAGGGCATGGAAACACACTCTAGTGTTCTTGCCTGTAGAATCCCATGGATGGAGGAACCTGGCAGGCTACAGCCCATGGGGTTGCAAAGAGTTGGACATGACTAAAGCAACTTAGCACACATGCAAGCAAGGGAAGAGAATAACTTGCAGGTTTTTATCCACTGCGGTTGCAAATAATTTCCAATGGAAAGTGTATGACCCTAAGTAGTGGCTTATAGCCACAAATTAACTTGTGTTGCATTTATCCAGTCATCAACTATATTGCCTTTATATATCTTGATTCTCAAATGCTGTCTCAACTGGTATTTACCTCATCCATATTCCCCTCATTAATTCATGAGTTGAGCAAAATCTCTGACATTTGCTTATTTTACTTTAGCATGAAAGCCACATATTATCTTTTTGGACATCACAAAGTGACAAAATAGACTTGAAGGTTTTGAGCAGGATTCAAAGATGACTCTGTCCTACATATCATGTGGAAATTCAGGTTGAGAGAAAATATTTTATTCATTTAGGGTGTGAGGAGCAAGATTTTGAGCAATGGAGGATGACTCTAACCCTTGAGGTCTCCTCATCACCTCCTGCCCTCTTTCCAAGAGGGAGGTGTGGCATTCATCTGCTTTGAGGGGTCCTTCCATGGGCAGAAGAGATTCGCTCTGTTCTAAAGCTCTGAGGTCAACCTTGTCTTTCACCTTTTTGTTTGCCATGCTTTGCCACAGATGCATTTAGCTTCATCCTCAGAATACTCAGACCTACAGACCAAGACTGGGATATGGACATAGAATAAATCGATACTGTGTATAAAACAGATAACTAATGAGAACCTACTATAATCACTCGGGGAATTCTACTTGATGCTCTGTGGTGACCTATATGGGAAGGAAATACAAATCAGAGGGGATATATGTAGACATACAGCTGATTCATTTTTCCACATAGCAGAGACTAACACAACATCGCAAAACAACTATACTCCTAAAATTTAATTTTTTAAAAAGGAGGCTCAAATAGTCTGTTATCTTGTTCTTGGTATTTTAAGTCACCAGATCACCAGCTAGGCAAAACAAGTTTTCCATGCCATCTAGGATTAAACCACTGGAATTTGGGGCAAAGCAGAGTTCATTTTACAAACATGGCCTTTTATTCACATGTCTTTCTAATGCGCCACACAAGTGGCCGTTGGGAAGACAAAGTCGCCATGTCTGAGATTTCAGCAATTGGACCAATGCCATTTCCTCAGTGGTGTCTGGGATGAATGCCATCTAATTCCTTCTTCTGAGAGCCCTGTCCATATTTTCTTTGAGTAGCTTCAGAATTATCTTTCTGTTAGCACTTTCCCTTACATTCTACCCCTAGGATTCTCCTCATTTATCCCTCAAGGTTTCTGGTCCATCCCGTTGGACATGACTTTCACTTGGTTTATCCATAAGTCACAAGGCTTGTATCTGTTCAAATGGGCTGGCTTGCTATAGAAAGTCTACGGCTATGAGTAATAGGAAGACTGGATGCAGTCTAGGAAGGGGAATTCAAGGTGATGCACTGGATATGAAAACTGCTACATTTAAAATAAAATAAAATTAAAAAAAAAAACTCAACATTCAGAAAACTAAAAAAAAAAAAAGAAAAGAAAACTGCTACATTTGTCACTCAGGAATGACAAAATTAAAAACAACCTTTTCTCATCACTCTTAATCAGAGATATATAGGATAGAGGTTGGAGCTTGGGATAGTCTGCTATTTCCATTATATTGTGAAATCTTAACTACTAAAACTCAAATTACAAATAAAGGGAAAGAAGCATATATAGGACTGAAACTTGTCAGAAATTCTTAAAATCAGTCTTTGCAGGCCTTTCTTCCTTTGACTGAGTGGTACTCTAGCATTTCCATACTCAACTTCCTGAGGAGCTTCCAGTGAAGAAGCTCTAAGGAGCTCAAGTAAAGTCCCAAGACCACGGCTGCACCCATAACCATTTAACAGGCTTGCAATGGGGTGGAGGTGGGGAGGTGGGGAGGTGGGTCAGTATCTACAGTATCAGTATCCTCTAAACGTCCAAATTCTCCAGTGGCTCTGCTTTAAGGCATCTTCCCTGTGTCTTCCTGTTAAAAGTAAACTAAATAATGTATCCGTTATGGCCAAAATAAACGATGAGGCTTATTTTGTAAAACAGGCATATGTGATTTTGAACGTCATGCCTCTATATTATGTTTCCTGATTTTAAGTTAAATATGATATTAACTGCCTTGTTAGAGTTACTCAGTTAAAGCAGGATTGCTTTTTGGCAGTTTCAGTCAGAAGTAAGAATATCTGAAAGGAACTTAGTGTGTGTTCAGCCCTTCTTTGAACTTGGGAGTGGCCTTCTATCAGCCAATCATTCACACCAGCCAACATGTAGATGCAGACACATCACAAGCACCCAGCATGCTTTCAGTGCGAACATACTGACATGACACTTATGCTATGCTGGGGATTAATTTACATCCTTGCATTTATTTAAAATCTGTTCCATCTACTGTTGACCTTAAGAATATGTGATTATTTTCTCAAACTTTCACTGTAATTTTTTAGCATCCTCAAAATGCACCACTGAAGCAGAAATCACATGTCTAATAACAACTGTGTCCTGGATGTGTTATATCACATAGCTTTCCTTCCTGTTGCCTCTGGGACTTGATTGCTTAAATACCTTGGAAATATTATGATTCACTCTGTATTTGGTTGGTATTTATAATAACATCATCCAGAAATCAGAGCCTATATTCATTTAAAGTACAGTGATTGAATTAGTTGATTTCCAGCTGAATCATCCAGTGTAGATTAAAACATAAAAATAAACTCTGCCTCCCAAATGCTTAGTCAGTTTCTTCAGAGCTTTGAAAGGGTTAATTAGGAAAAAGGCTACAAAATTATGGTGTGAGTGTGAAAGTTAAGGACTCAATCAGTTGATTTTGCTCAATTCCAAAAATGGCTTTTCAAGCACACAGTTGAGTGAATTAAGTTTTTTACTGACATCTCCAAGCATTAAAATATGTGGCAAAGTTTCCTACTTGGGTAGGGACATACTTGTAATGTTTCAAATTTAAAAAAAAGAAAGAAAGAAATACTTCTAAGACATCCACAGGTTCAAGAAGTATTTCTGAACTTTTGTCATGCTTTATAAATTGCGCTAGGTGAGCAGACTGCATTAGTGAAAATTCCCAGCCACACTGGTGATAAAAATCAGAGTTTAATGTTTAGATGGAAAATTAAGCAAGCAATGACAATGCAGTGTGATTCGTGGCATGCCAGAGAAAGCTCAGGGGGGTGTGAATTTTATAAAGGAGCCCACCTAATTCATTTTGACAGTCATTGAAGATTTCCAGAAAGAGATTATTTAAACTGAGACTTAAAATGAGGTATAAACTCACCATTTCAAAGGGTACGTAGGCACTGAGGAAAATGCACGAATGCTCAGAATATAAGCATGTAATCCACAAAGTGTTTTTGAATCAGGCTGGGACCTGGGACCTGGATCTTTTGCTTCAGTGCTTGCACCTGGATAAATATCTCTTCTAGCAACAAAATACAAAGAAACTATGAGAGACTAAAAATAACAGCGTGCATGTGCAATGGGAGCAAATTATGGACAACAAAATACAAAAAGAACAAAAAGCCCAACTGCCACTTCTGAAGAACCAGAACAAGATCAGGGTACTGTGCATGTTCCTTGCACAGCACCACCACCTAAGGGGTGAGCAGACCACCTAAGTCATCCCTTCAGTCCAACCCCTGGACACACCCCTATCCTCACCCCATGTAAGGAACAGCTCACCAAACTCCTTTCAGGGAGCAAGCAAGGATACTTGTTACTTGTTCTTGTTCCCCCTCTGCTGCAACAGAGCCCCCAGTAAAGCCTTGCTTGAATTTCTTGTCTGTTCTTGTCTGGTCTCTGATCAATTTCTATTGATTTGGGAAGGCCAAGAACCCTGACAGGTATCACTTTAGCAACCGTCATGAAGGGTGTTGACAACTCAGGTAGAACTACTGACTGTGTGTGTATGCTGTAGTAAGATAAGCAAATCTGATCAGCAATGTAAAACTACAATTTTAATAATAAGAAACAAATCAGGTACACACTTTCAACCAAAATGAAATAATAGAGATAGGATTTAGCATCCCTCCTGAAGTAACAAAATCCTGGACAAAATATATTAAACAGTGGTTTCAAGACCCTAGACATGAGGCATCAAAGGGTAGTGATCCCCAAAGATGTTTAACTAATGATATGAGGACCACAGTAGCTCAGTGATCTTGGGAGAAAAGGTAAAGGCCAGCTAACTTTCTGAGTTAAAGGAGGATTCGGGACTCAGGAGAGATTTCCTGAGATCTCTCTTCCCTAAGAGAGTACGTGGAAGAGAGAGCTGCATGAAAACGAACTCCAGAAACCACACCTGTGAGTATTCCCCTCCGTGCTGACCACATGTGGTATGAGAAAAATATCCTAGTCTGGGGAAAGAAGCTGCTGAGACGATGAGAGGGAACAGTGGGTGATGCCAAGGCAGGTTCCATGGACAGCAGGAAGAGCACCCAGAGGCATCTCACTGGGAGTGGAAAATCCTTTTCCCTCTTCTGAGAGTGTGGTCCCACCTGACAATTATTAAAAACTGCATCTGAAAAGATTATACTGTTTCCAAGTAACTTAATTATATCTCTGTGGGAATACAAAAACAAGCATCACAAAGCAAAGTACTGTTTATCATTTCTAACATCCAATTGAATATTAGTAGGTATGAAAAGAAATTTTTAAATGTAATTTATAATGAGGAGAAAACTCAATTCAAACACATCTGACAGATGTCAGAATCAATAGACAAGGATTTACACAGGTATTTTGACTTTATTCTATATATTATAAAGTTAAGTAGAGAGATAGAAAATATAAAATATTTGTTTCAAACTTCTAGGTCTGAAACAGAGAAGGCAATGGCACCCCACTCCAGTACTCTTGGCTGGAAAATCCCATGGACAGAGGAGCCTGGTAGGCTGCAGTCCATGGGGTCGCGAAGAGTCAGCCATGACTGAGCGACTTCACTTTCACTTTTCACTTGCATGCATTGGAGAAGGAAATGGCAACCCACTCCAGTGTTCTTGCCTGGAGAATCCCAGGGACGGGGGAGCCTGGTGGGCTGCTGTCTATGGGGTCGCGCAGAGTCGGACACGACTGACGTGACTTAGCAGCAGCAGCAGGTCTGAAAATTGCACTTTGTGGGTTTAAATATATATATATATATATATATACATATACATATATATATATACGAAATTGGATTAATAGTGGAGTGGATATCACAGATAGAAAAATTACTGATTATGGAAACATAGCAATAAAAATTATCCAATATGAAAGATAGAGAAATAATAGTTTAAAACAATGTAAAAAAAAAAAAAGCATTTGTAAGCTATGGCACATCTTTCAGTGACCTAATATACATGTAATTGAAGCCCACAAAGAAAGAACAGTGATAGAGAAAATATTTGAAAAATCTATGAGCAGAATTATTTCAAATTTGATGAATGTTAAGTGAAGTCGCTCAGTCGTGTCCAACTCTTTGCGACCCCATGGACTGTAGCCCACCAGGCTTCTCGATCCATGTGGTTTTCTAGGCAAGAGTACTGGAGTGGGTTGCCATTTCCTGCTCCATGATGAGTGCTATATATCCACAACTCCAAGAAAATCAACAAAACTCAAGCATAAGAAATATATAGAAAACTACACCAAGATGCATCATAATCAAATTGCTTGAAATCAGTGATAAAGAGAAAAATGTAAAGTAGCCAGAAGTACAGGTGGGGTGTGGGAGATGGCAAGGTTTTCAGAAATAAAGCAAGCGAGAAGAGAGTGGAGCAACATCTTTAAAATTTTAAGACAGAAAAAAACTTCAGAATTATCTGCTCACTGAAAATATCTTTCAGAAACAAAGGTAAATTAACTAAGTTTCAGTTATGCAGTAGCTGAAACAACTCACCATCAAAAGTTTTGTATTATAAGGTATGTTAGAGAAAGTCCTTGGAGATAAGTGGGAGAAACATAGATGACCTTGAAGACGGTGATGCCTTCTAGATACCATCCCAGAATCAAAATCCATGCAACTATTAATAAACTTGGCTCTATTAAAATAAAAGACTTCTACTCTGTGAAAGAAAGTGTCAGGATAATGAGAAGACAAGCCATCAGCTAGCAGAAAACATTTACAAAAGACAGCCCTAAGGAAGGACTGCTGTTCAAAATGGAAAACACCCTTAAAACTCAATAACCAGAGAATGAATGACCCCACTAAAAACAGTCAAGACATGGAAGCAACCTAAATGTCCATTGACAGAAGAATGAATAAAGAAGATGAGGTATATATATATACAATGGAATACTACTCAACTATAAAAAAGAATGAAATAATGCCATTTGCAGCAACATGAATGAATCAAGAGATCATTATCCTAAGTGAAATAAGTCAGAGAAAAAGGCAAATATCATGATACAACTTGTATGTGGAATCAAAAAATGATACAAATGAACTTAGTTACAAAACATCCACAGACATAGAAAACAAACTTATGGTTACTGAAGGAGAAAGGTAGGGAGAAGGAATAGATTAGGAGTAAGGATTAGCAGATCACACTACTATGTGTAAAATATATAACCAACAAAGACCTACTGGAGAGCACAGGGAACTATACTGGATATTTTGTAATAATGTGTAAGGGGAAAGAATCTGAAAAAGAGCTGAATCAGGCTGCTATACAACTGAAACTAACACGACATTGTACATCAACTAGATTTATCTTAAAAACATGTTTAAAGTAGGCCACCAATAAGTAACAGACACCTCACCAAAGGAGATATTCAAATGGCAGATAGCACATGGAAAGATCCTCCACATATGGTGTCATCAAGGAAATGCAATTTAAAACAACAGTGAGTTATCACTATACACCTTTTAGAATAGTCAAAATCTGGAATATTTGGAATACTGACAACACCAAATGCTGGAAAATAAGAGCTGTCATCTATTTCTCAGTTCAGTTCAGTTCAGTTCAGTCCAGTCACTCAGTCGTGTCTGACTCTTTGCGACCCCATGGACTGCAGCATGCCAGGCTTCCCTGTCCATCAGCAATACCAGGAGTTTGCTCAAACTTATGTCCATCGAGTCAGTGATGCCATCCAACCATATCATCTTCTGTCATCCCCTTCTCCTGCCTTAAATCTTTCCCAGCATCAGGGTCTTTTCCAATGAGTTGGTTCTTCACATCAGGTGGCCAAATTATAGGAGCTTCAGCTTCAGTATTAATCTTTCCAATGAATATTCAGGATTGATTTCCTTTAGGATGGCCTGGTTGGATCTCCTTGCAGTCCAAGGAACTCTCAAGAGTCTTCTCCAACATCAGTTCAAAAGCACCAATTCTTCAGTGCTCAGCTCTCTTTATAGTCCAACTCTCACATCCATACATGACTACTGGAAAAACCATACGTTTCACTAGTTGGACCTTTGTCTGCAAGGTAATGTCTCTGATTTTTAATACATTTTCTAGATTGGTTATAGCTTTTCTTTCAAGGAGCAAGCATCTATTAATTTCATGGCTGCAGTCACCATATGCAGTAATTTGGAGCCCAAGAAAATAAAGTTTGTCACCGCTTCCATTTTTCCCCCATCTATTTACCATGAGCTGATGGGATTGGATGCCATGATCTTAGTTTTTTGAATGTTGAATTTTAAGCCAGCTTTTTCACTCTCATCAAGAGGCTCCTTAGTTCCTCTTTATTTTCTGCCATAAGGATGGTGTCTTCTGCATATCTGAGGTTATTGATATTTCTCCCTGCATTCTTGATTCCAGCTGGTGCTTCATCCAGCCAGGCATTTCGCATGATGTACTCTGCATAGAAGTTAAATAAGCAGGGTGACAATATACAGCCTTGACATACTCCTTTCCCAATTTGGAACTGGTCAGTTGTCCCATTTCCAGTTCTAACTGTTGCTTCTTGATCTACATACAGATTTCTCAGGAGGCAGATAAGGTGGTCTGGTATTCCCATCTCTTTCAGAATTTTCCACAGTTTGCTGTGATCCACATAAAGACTTTGGCATAGTCAATAAAGCAGTAGATGTTTTTGTGGAACTCTCTTGCTTTTTCTATGATCCAGCGGATGTTGGTAATTTGGTCTCTGGTTCCTCTGCCTCTTCTAAATCCAGTTTGAATATCTGGAAGTTCTCGATTCGTGTACTGTTGAAGGCTGGCTTGTAGAATTTTGAGTTTTACTGTGTTAACATGTGAGATGAGTGCACTTGTGTGGTATTTGAACATGCTTTGGCATTGCCTTTTCTTTGGGATTGGAATGAAAACTGACCTTTTCCAGTCCTCTGGCCACTGCTGAGTTTTACAAATTTGCTGACATATTGAGTGCAGCACTTTCACAGCATCATCTTTTAGGATTTGAAATAGCTCAACTGGAATTCCATCACCTCCACTAGCTTTGTTGATAGCATTGCTTCTTAAGACCCACTTGACTTCACATTCCAGGACATCTGGCTCTAGGTGAGTGATCACACCATCGTGGTTATCCGGGTCTTTAAGATCTCTTTTTGCATAGTTCTTCTGTGTATTCTTGCCACCTCTTCTTAATATCATCTGCTTCTGTTAGGTCCCTACCATTTCTGTCCTTTATTGTGCTCATCTTTGCATGAAATGTTCCCTAGTTATCTCTAATTTTCTTGAAGAAATCTCTAGTCTTTCCCATTCTATTGCTTTCCTCTATTTCTTTGCACTGATCACTGAGAAAGGCTTTCTTATCTCCCCTTGCTATTCTTTGGAACTTTGTGTTCAAATGGGTATATTTTTCCTTTCCTCTTTTGCCTTTCACTTCTCTCTTCTCAGGTATTTGTAAGACCTCCTCAGACAACCCTTTTGCCTTTTTGCATTTCTTTTTCGTGGGGATGGTCTTCATCACTGCCTCCTGTACAATGTCACAAACTTCCATCCATAGTTCTTCAGGCACTCTTGTCTATCAGATCTAATCCCTTAAATTCATTTGTAATTTCCACTATATAATCATAAGGGATTTTATTTAGGTCATACCTGAATGGTCTAGTGGCTTTCTCTACTTTCTTCAATTTAAGTCTGAATTTTGCAATAAAGCGTTCATGATCTGAGATGTAGTCAGCTCCCAGTCTTGTTTTTGCTGACTGTATACAGCTTCTCCAACTTTGGCTGCAAAGAATATAATCAATCTGATTTCAATATTGACCATCTAGTGATGTCCATGTGTAGAGTCCTCTCTTGTGTTGTTGGAAGAGAGTGTTTGGTATGAGCAATGCACTCTCTTGGCAAAACTCTGTTAGCCTTTGCCCTTCTTCGTTTTGTACTCCAAGGCCAAATTTGCCTGTTACTCCAGGTATCTCTTGACTCTGTACTTTTCATTGCAGTCCCCTATGATGTTAAGGACATCTTTTTTTTTTTTTTTTTTTTTTTGGTGTTCGTTCTAGAAGGTCTTGTAGGTCTTCAGGGTCTTGTAGGTCTTCATAGAACTGTTCAACTTCAGCTTCTTCAGCATTGCTGGTTGGGGCAATGACTTGGATTACTGTGATATTATGGTTTGCCTTGGAAGCAAACAGATCATTCTGTTGTTTTTGAGATTGAACCCAAGTACTGCATTTCAGATTCTTTTACTGACTATGATGGCTACTCCATTTCTTCTAAGAGATTCTTGCCCACAGTAGTACATATAATGGTCATCTGAATTAAATTCACCGATTCCAGTCCATTTTACTTCACTGACTACTAAAATGTCAGTGTTCACTCTTGCCATCTCCTGTTTGACCACTTCCAATTTACCTTGATTCATGGACCTAACGTTCCTGGTTCCCATGCAATATTATTCAGCACAGCATTGGACTTTACTTCCATCACCAGTCATATCCACAACTGGACGTTGTTTTGGCTTTGGCTCTGCCTCTTCATTCTTTCCGGAGTTATTTCTCCACTGATCTCCGGTAGCGTATTGGACACCTACCGACCTGGGGAGTTCATCTTTCAGTGTCCTATCTTTTTGCCTTTTCATACTGTTCGTGGGGTTCTCAAGGCAAGAATACTGAAGCGATGCCATTCCCTTCTCCAGTGGACCACGTTCTGTCAGACCTCTCCACCATGACCTGTCCATCTTCAGTGGCCCTACACAGCATGGCTCATAGTTTCATTGAGTTAGAACAGGCTGTGGTCCATGTGATCAGTTTGGTTAGTTTTCTGTGATTGTGATTTTCTTTCTGTCTGCCCTCTGATGTATAAGGATAAAAGGCATATGGGATCTTCCTGATGGGAGACACTGACTGTGGGGGAAACTGTGTCTTGTTCTGATGGGCAGGGCCATGCTCAGAAAATCTTTAATCCACATTTCTTTTTTTTTTTTCTTGGTATTTTATTTTATTTTATTTTATAATATTTTTTTTTATTTTTAAATTTACATAATTGTATTAGTTTTGCCAAACATCAAAATGAATCCGCCACAGGTATACATGTGTTCCCCATCCCGAGCCCTCCTCCCTCCTCCCTCCCCATACCATCCCTCTGGGTCGTCCCAGTGCTTTTGATGGGCAGGGCTGTGCTCCCTCCCGGTTGTTTGGCCTGAGGCCAAACTATGGTAAGGTTAATAAAGGTAACCTCGCCCTCCTTCAAAAGGACTTGTGCACTCACTGTTGTATTCAGTGCCACCAACTCTGCAGCAGGCCACTGTCAACCCACCCCTCCACTGGAGACTCCTGGACACTCACAGGCAAGTCTTGCTCACTCTCCTGTGGGGACACTGCTCCTTTCTCCTGGCTCCTGGTGCACACAAGGTTTTGTTTGTGCCCTCCAAGTATCAGTTTCCCAGGTCCGTGGAAGTCTGTAATCAAATCTCAGTTCAGCTCAGTTCAGTTCAGTTGCTCAGTCGTGTCCTACTCTTTGCGACCCCATGAACTGCAGCACGCCAGGTCTCCCTGTCCATCACCAACTCCCAGAGTTCACTCAGACTCACGTCCATCGAGTCAGTGAGGCCGTCCAGCCATCTCATCCTCCGTCGTCCCCTTCTCCTCCTGCCCCCAATCCCTCCCAGCATCAGAGTCTTTTCCAATGAGTCAACTCTTCACATGAGGTGGCCAAAGTACTGGAGTTTCAGCTTTAGCATCATTCCTTCCAAAGAAATCCCAGGGCTGATCTTCAGAACGGACTGGTTAGATCTCCTTTCAGTCCAAGGGACTCTCAAGAGTCTTCTCCAACAACACAGTTCAAAAGCATCAATTCTTCAGTGCTCAGCTTTCTTCAAATCCTACTGGCCTCCAAAGTCAGATTCCTTGGGGTTTCTCAGTCCCTTTGCTGGAGCCCCAGGTTTGGAAATCTGTTGTGAGTCCTAAAACTTTCTTAACAGTGCAAGAATTTCTTTGGTGTAATTGTTTTGTGGGTTGTCTGCTAGGCAGCTCTGTGGTGGGGCTAATGGATACCTCCTCCAAGAGGGCTTATGCCACATGCTGCATGACTCAGGACTGCTGCAGCCAGAGCTCCTGTCTCCATGGCAGGCCACTGCTGACCCATGCCTCCACAGGAGACACTTAAACACTCAAAGGCAGGTCTGGCTCAGTCTCTGTGGGGTCTCTGGTTCATGATGAGCACAAGATTTTGTTCAAGCCCTCCAAGCGTCTCTGGAAGGTAAACTAGGTTTGATTCTAAATGTGATTTTGCCCCTCCAACCGTATTGTTGGGACTTCTTATTTGCCCTTGAACATGGGGCATCTTTTTTTTTTTTTTTTTTTTGGTGAAATCCAACATTCTCCTGTCGATGATTGTTCAGCAGTGAGTTGCAATTTTGGAGTTCTCACAGGATAAGATGAGTGCACATCCTTCTACTCTGCCATTTCAAAATTGCTCAGGAGGGTACAAAATGGTACAGTTATTTTGAAAGACAGTTGGTTATTTCTTACAAAATTATCATATGCTTACCATACAACCCAGCAATTGCACCCATTGATATTTACTCAAAAGAATTGAAAACTTATGTCCACACGAAAATTTGCATATAGATGTTCATATTAGTCACAATTGTCCAAACTTGGAAACAACCAACATTTCCTTTGGTGTGTGAATGGATAAATAAATTGCAGCCCATCGAGACAATGGAATATTATTCACCACTCAAAAGAAATGATCTATCAAGCCATGAAAAAACATGGAAGAAACTGAAATGCATATCACTAAGTAAAAGAAGCCAATTTGAAAAGGCTGCATACTGTACAGTTACACCTACCTAACATTCTGGAAAAGGTGAAGCAGTGGAGACAATTGAAAAAAGGTTAGTAGTCATCAGCAGTAGCGTGGAGGAGAGATGAATTAGCAGAGCACAGAGGATCTTTGGAACAATGAAAATACTCTGTATTATATTTTACTGATGGATGCTGCTGCTAAGTTGCTTCAGTCATGTCCATCTCTGTGAGACCCCATAGAAGGCAGCCCACCAGGCTCTTCTGTCCCTGGGATTCTCCAGGCAAGAACACTGGAGTGGGTTGCCATTTCCTTCTCCAATGCCTGAAAGTGAAAAGTGAAAGTGAAGTTGCTCAGTTGTGCCCAACTCTTAGCGACCCCATGGACTGCAGCCTACGAGGCTCCTCCGTCCATGGGATTTTCCAGGCAAGAGGACTGGAGTGGGGTGCCATTGCCTTATCCGTTACTGATGGATATATGTCATTATACATCCAAACCTGTAGAATACACACCGTCAACGCTGAACCCAAAATAAACTATGTACTCTGTGTGATTAAGATATGTTAATGTAGATTCACCCTTGGTTAAAAAAAAAAATCACTCATGATGATGGTGATTAATTAGTGATGTTGATGATGAAGAAATCTATTCATGTGGGTCCAGAAGTATGTAAGAACTGTCTGTATCTCCCTCTTAGTTCATTGTAAACCTGAAGCTTCTCTAAAAATGTTTAGTGATAAGTGACATCACTTAAAAAAAAAGAAGGGGGGAAGGGAGGGAATTTAGACACAAGGATCCAGCAGATGGACGTGGAGATGGGAGAGATGTAGCTATCAATATAAGCCATGCCCATAGTTCCAAAGCCAAAGAACCTCAAAGAGAGATCACACAAAGGAACCCAATCAACTTGTTGGAGATTCAAGATAAAGGAAGATTTTGACAGCAGCCAGATTAAAATAAGGTACATTTCCTGTAGAGAACAACAGTTCAAATGATTGCGTATTTCTCATCAGAAAACATGGCAATCAGAGGGGAGAAAAGATATTCTTTAATTTCTGAAAGGAAAGAAATGACAACCCAGATTTATACAAATACTTCAGTAGTGAACCGAGAGGAAAAAGACTGGAACAAAAAACCAGAAGGAACCAACAGAAAATTATTACAGACAAAGAAGGCTGTTGTAGTAATTAAATAGTCCCCCCAAAAACAGACCAACTGTAAATGCATCTATGCCTATCATCAGAGCTTCAAGATATCTGAAGGAAAAGTAGAATTCAAAGGAGAAATAGACAGTCCAGGATTTACTTACAGACTTAAATAGTGCTCTCTTGTCCTGTCAAGGTATTTGTGTCTTTGGACCTAACCTGAGTCTCTTTTAGATAACATACATTTGTATTATGTTTTTTTTTTAAATCACTTCTGCCACATTCTGCATTTTCAACTGAAATACCTAATCCATTTTTTTCATTTAATGTAATTACTGAAAAGGAAGTGCTTACTTCTGTCAATTAGCTGTTTGTTTTCTCTGACTTACATCCTTAATTCCTCCATTACATTATGTGTGTTTTAATTGATTTGTGTGTGTGTTGTGTCTTAATAGATATTTTCTAGTGTTCCATTTTGATGCTATCCTTATTTCTTTTCTATGTCTATTCTATTTATTTTTATTTCTATTTATTCTACTCTACTTCTTTTCTATTTCTATTCTACTTTCTTTTCTTTTCTATTTCTATTCTGTACTATTTTTTTCTCCTAGTGGTTAGCATGATGCATTATTTCAATACAATTCCAATTCTAACCCCCCGTAATTAGTGTCAGATCCTACAGTTTCAGTTCAGTTCAGTTCAGTCGCTCAGTTGTTTCTGACTCTTTGCAACGCCATGAACTGCCAAGCCTCCCTGTCCATCACCAACTCCCAGAGTTTATCCAAACTCATGTCCATTGAGTCCGTGATGCCATCCAACCATCTCATCCTCTGTCATCCCCTTCTCCTCCTGCCCTCAATCTTTGCCAGCATCAGGGTCTTTTACAATGAGTCAGCTCTTCACATCAGGTGGCCAAAATATTGGAGTTTCAGCTTCATCATCAGTCTTTCCAATGAACACCCAGGACTGATTTCCTTTAGGATGGACTGGTTGGATCTCCTTGCAGTTCAGGGACTCTCAAGAGTCTTCTCTAACACCACAGTTCAAAAGCATCAATTCTTCTGTGCTCAGCTTTCTTTATAGTCCTGTTTAAAGGACCTAATCCATAGGACTGGCTTCACTTCAGATGCTACAAGTTCTGTGATCTCCAGCCCACTCATACTGATGACCAGGGGCTCTAGATCCAAGAGTTTACCACGTTCCCTCACAAAATTGACCTCACTTCAGACTGTGACCAGAAATGTAGGGATTGTGAAGCCACTCACGCTTCTGACCAACGAAACCAATTCTACGGACTTTGTACAACCCCCTCAGGTTTGATAATTAGCTGGAACAGTTCACAGAATGCAGGAAAGTACTGTATGTATGACCGCAGCTTTTCTATACAGGGAACAAGTCCGGGCTTCCCAGGCGGCACTAGTGCTAAAGAATCTGCCTGCCAACGCAGGAGACACCAGAGAGACGGGTTCCATCCCTGGGTTGGGAAGATCCCATGGAGGAGGGCATGGCGACCCACTGCAGTATTCTTGCCTGGGAAATCCCATGGATAGAGGAGCCTGGAGGGCTACAGTCCACGGGGTCGCAAAGAATCAGATACAACTAAAGCGACTTAGGTCACACACACACAGGACCAGTCAAATGAGAGACACACAGTCTGAGTTCTGGGGGGAAACTGAACCCCAAATCTCTGAGCTTTTTCCCTGTGAGATCAGGGTGCTTCTCCCCCCTACTATGGCCATGTGATCACCAGTCAGGAAGCCCCCCTGGGCACAGGGTCCAGAGCTTGTTCAGAAAGTCCTCTGCATATGAATGAATTCCATTAGCCCATTAGTAAGTCCACTTTGTTTGTAAGTCCAGCAAAGTTAGCCTAGATACCCAACTAACACAATAGGCTATATAGTACTGTACTGGAATAGGCTTATAATACTTTTCACATAAATAGTACATAACAGACAAACACAAAAATAAAGAAAACATTCTTAATCATATAGTAATTATTTTGAAAAGTACAGTCAGTGCAGCTCAGTTCAGTCACTCAGTCGTGTCTGACTCTTTGCGACCCCATGAATCGCAGCACGCCAGGCCTCCCTGTCCATCACCAACTCCCATAGTTCACCCAGACTCACGTCCATCGAGTCGGTGATGCCATCCTGCCATCTCATCCTCTGTCGTCCCCTTCTCCTCCTGCCCCCAATCCCTCCCAGCATCAGAGTCTTTTCCAATGAGTCAACTCTTCACATGAGGCGGTACAGTAGTGTAGTACATAAACAGCTGACATACAGGGGCTGGCATTGAGCGAATTTCAGGCAAGAGTTGCTGACTGCAGGACAAAGAGGATATGGGAGGTGGTAGAGCTGAAGAACGGTTACTAAGAGGAGACAGAGGGCAAGCTGCAATTTCACTCACCCCTGACATGGATGGCATAGGCTTTGGTTCCTTGTTGGAACCAGATGTATGTTCACACCTTTGAAAGTTCATATCTTGAAGGCGCATATGTAGGGGACTTACTGTACTGAGCTTTCATCATGCAGGCCTGGACTCCATTATTAACTACAGGATTTAACTTGGGCAACAGCCTTGCAAATTTGGGAAGTTTTGACCATTATTTTTTAAAAATCATCTCTCAGTCTCTTGCTCTCTTCTCCTTTTGAAATTACAATTATATGTACATTGGTGTATTTAATGCCATCCCATAGGGATGGGCCCTGTTTGCTTTTGAGGATTACTTTTTCTTTCTGCTTCTCAGGCCCACTAATCTCTATTGACCTTTCTTCAAATTCACTGATTCTTCCTTCTGCTTGCTTAAATCTATTATGAATCCTTCTAGTGAATTTTTCATTTAAGTTATACTACTTTCCAACTCCAAAATTGTTATTTGGTTTCTCTTATGTAATTTCTATCTCTTTATTGATATTATTCTTTAGGGAAAGCAGCATTTTCCTAACTTTTTAAACTCTTTATCCATAATTGCTTTAGTTTTTTTGTGAATATTTAAGACAGTTCACAAAGTTCAAGTTTAGTAAATCCATGTCTGAGCTTCATCAAGGACAGTTTCTATTAATTTTTTTTTTTTTTCTGTGCATGGGCCATGTTTTTCTTGTTTCTTTGAATGGTTCAAAAATTTCATTAAAAATTAGAAACAGATTCATAAACATAGAAAACAGATTTGTGATTGCCAAGAAGAGAGGTGCAAGAGGAAAGGACTGGGAGTTTGGGGTTAGTTCGTTCTATATTATATATAGAAAGGATAAACAATTTGTCCTACTGTGTAGCACAGAGAACTATATTAAGTATTCTGAGATAAACCATAGTGGAAAAGAGTATGAAATATTATATATATTTATATAGACCTGAATCACTTTGCTACCCAGCAGAAATTAACACAATATTGCAAATCAACTATACTTCAGTAAAATTTGTTAAAAAGAAAGCTAAATCACTATATGCGAAAGAATTGCTGAAAACTAGATGTTTTGGATATTCTTAATGTGCCAGTTCTAGAAATAAAATTCTACCTTCTCACCAGAGGATGTTGTTGGTTGCAAGACTTATTATCTGTTTGTTTAGTAACTTTTATGACCTAGTTTTGTACAACCTGTATTCTTTGTGGCCACTGAGGTCTCTTTTAGCTTACAGGTCAGCTGGGTGTTTGACAGAATTTCCTTAAACACATGAAAAAATCTAACAGAAAAAAAAAGAAAAAATCCCAGCCTTCACAGGTTGGCTCTGTGGTCCCAGGTTCAGGAAGATCCCCTGCAGAAGGAAATAGCAACCCACCCCAGTACTCTCGCCTGGAAAATTCCATGGAGAGAGGAGCCTACAGATAAGCTACAGTCCATGGAATCGCAAAGAGTCGCACATGACTGAGCAACTTCATGTCTCTGTGTATCTGAAAGCCTTCAACACTCAAGTCAGCAGTTTATGTCCCTGCCTCAGCTCTCCCTTCTGCACACAAACAGCCAAAGCTGAGCACATGGGGCCTTCTCAGATCTCGCCCAAGTGCACGCACAGCCCTAGATTTGAACAAGCTCCAAGTGCCAAAACAAAGCTGGGAGCTTTTCAAGCTTGTATTTCCCAAAGCTTTTCATCCCCCAGCACTTCCTCCAAAATTTTACAGGTAGGCTTCTTTTTCCTATAAATTAATTATTGCTGTCCCCAGGTGGCAGCAGCTGATACATTTTCCTTTAAATGTTTCAAACAAATATCCCTGGATAGATTAATCAGCCTGGAAAAGTTCTGAGTTATGAAAAATAAAGGCAAGTCTCTTGAAACAGTTCTACAAGGACCCCTGAGGTCAAGATAAGCAACAACAGTATTTTGAGAAGAAGGTCTGCTCTGCTCTATTAAATAACAGTTTCATACACTAAAACATGGGTGGCTATTTTCAAAGTCACTGCTGAGCCTTGGAGAGAGGGCCTGGCCCACCTCAGCTGAAACACTGCAGGCTCCCTGCTTTATACACAGCTCGTTTGCTGCTATTCTTCCTTCACTGTGTTCTCCTGATTGCTATACCAATTTAATTGAATTCTAAAGATCTGAGAGTTTATACTAATAGATTTTGCCAGTTGATTCATTGTTTTGTAGAGGGATTGACTTGCAGCCCCTTACTCTGCCATTTTCACTGATGATTACATAGAAAATCTTATAGAACCAGAAAATAAGAAAATACCAAAAAAAAAAAATATTAACAAAAACATATTACATATTTGAGAACACATAGAATGGGACAACAAAGAGTGAACCCTAATGTAAATGACAGATTTAGTTAATATATCAATTTTGGTTCATGACTTCTGATAAATATACCATAATATCTCATGATGTTAACCACAGGGGCATCCATGTGCAAGATATTCAGGAACTCTTTGTACTATCTTTACAACTGCTGTAAATATAAACTATCAGACAAAATTTTTCTTTTAAAAATAAAATAACCCAAGTAGAATCGATTTGCTATTATCATCTGATTAATAGGATTCCCAAAAGGAGAGAACATGGCAAATGGGGTAGAATAAATTATTAAAGGCATTATGGAAGATAATTTTTCAGAGCTGAAACATAGAAGTTTTTGATGGAAATTTCCTAATGAGTACAGTAATTATACTCAAAATTATGAAATTATAAACCATAAAAGATAAAGAGAAAATCCTGCAAATTTCCTGGAAACAAAATGGGTCACCTCAAAGGACTAAATGGCTGCCTAACTTCAGTTATTTTACCAGCAGCTCTGTATGTTAGAACACATAGGAGGACTTTGTAAATTCTCAGGAAACATAATTTATAACATAGGATTCTTCACCCAACTACCAACACATTTTGAGCCAAGATAAAGATATTTTTACACATGCCAGAACAGATAAATTGTATTTATCACACCTTTACTTAGGTAGATACTTGAAGCTATGATGCAGAAAATAAAGCGAGAAAAAATCACTCGTAGGTTAAGGAAATTTCAGAAAGTAGAACCATGAGGGCAAAGCTAAAATAAACAATTATAAACTGGAGAAGAAAACCAGTCCAAAGTTAAACAAGGCAAAATTATAGGATTTGGGGAAAAAGAATCGAAATATACATTGGGACTAGAGAATAACTTAAGACTCTAATAAAAGCATTTGATGAGGTATAAAAATGAGAAGGAAGTAATGTCACTTTGTATCAGACATTTCTCTATTGGATTCATGTTATTGACACAGAGAGCATACAATTTAAACCTGATACATTAGCAGATTTTTATCTGCTTTGAAAATGTAAAATAATGATTGAAACTTTTCCTGAGAGATTAGGAGGAATAAAGCAAAAATATTGACATCACTACTTGATTTAATACATGCTGAAAGCCCTTGCCCAATGTCAAGAAAAATTAATATGAATATTGAAAAGGGTAAACTGTCATTACATGCACAGACCTTTTAGAATTATACATTTAAATAGCATGAAAAGCTCAAATAAACATCAGTAAACCTAATCAAATCTTGCTGCTTTTTGCACATTGCCCTATAAAAGGAGTTGAGCAAATTTAAGATGATCTAAGAAATGGAGGCATATACTATGTTCACAGATTAGAAGGATCAGTGTTGTAACGGTGACAGTACTTTATAAATTAAACTAACACTCAGTGTAATCTCAAGAAAATTCCCAATAGGATGTATATGAAGCATGGGGTGATAAATTGGGAGGATAGTTTTAATTTCTAAGGGAATTGTAAGGCAGATATAGAAAACAAAATAAGATAATAGAGAAGTTGAGGAAATATTTTTTTTGTTAATGTTGTCCAGTCAATTGGACACTGAAATTAATGAAAATTGATATACAGTTCACACTAATAAGAAGATGGATATGAGTGGATTTTAAATCTAAATGTGAATTCCAAAACATTTAAAATTCTACAAAATGTTTTTTAAAATCTCTAAATTCTTGGCATAGGGAAATATTCCCTGGATGCCAGGAGAGGAAATGCTCAGTTCCATACATTTCAGTTGCTCAGTCGTATCTGTGTCCATGACCCCATGGACTGCAGCACGCCAGGCCTCCCTGTCCATCACCAACTCCCAGGGTTCACTCAAACTCATGTCCACAGAGTCAGAAATGCCATCCAACCATCTCATCCTCTGTCGTCCCCTACTCCTCCTGCCTTCAATCTTTCCCAGTATCAGGGTCTTGCTCTTCACATCAGGTGGCCAAAGTATTGGAGTTTCAGCTTCAACATCAATCCTTCCAATGAATGCCCAGGACTGATCTCCTTTAGGATGGACTGCTTGGATCTCCTTGCAGTCCAAGGGACTCTCAAGAGTCTTCTCCAACACCACAGTTCACAAGCATCAATTCTTCGGTGCTCAGCTTTCTTTATAGTCCAACTCTCACTTCCATACATGACTACTGGAAAAACCATAGCCTTGACTAGACGGGCCTTTGTTGGCAAAGAAATGTTTCTGCTGTCTAGGTTGGTCATAACTTTTCCCCCAAGGATTAAGTGTCTTTTAATTTCATGGCTGCAGTCACCATCTGCAGTGATTTTGGAGCCCAAGAAAATATAATCTGCTACTTTGTTTCCCCATCTATTTGCCATGAAGTGATGGGACCAGAAATCATGATCCTAGTTTTCTGAATGTTGAGTCTTAAGCCAACTTTTTCACTTTCCTCTTTCACTTTCATCAAGAGGTTCTTTAGTTCTTCACTTTCTATCATAAGGGTGGTGTCATCTGCATATCTGAGGTTATTGATATTTCTCCCAGCAGTCTTGATTCCAGCTTGTGCTTCCTCCAGTCCAGCATTTCTCATGATGTACTCTGCATATAAGTTAAATAAGCAGAGTGAGAATATACAGCCTTGACGTACTCCTTTCCCTATTTGGAACCAGTCTGTTGTTCCATGTCCTATTCTAACTGTGCTTCCTGACCTGCATACAGATTTCTCAAGAGGCAGGTCAGGTGGTCTGGTATTCCTATCTCTTTTAGAATTTTCCAGAGTTTGTTGTGGTCCACACAGTCAAAGACTTTGGCATAGTCAATACAGCAGAAGTAGATGTTTTTCTGGAACTCTCTTGCTTTTTGGATGATCAAACAGATGTTGGCAATTTGATCTCTGGTTCCTCTGCCTTTTCTAAAACCAGCTTGAACATCTGGGAGTTCATGTACTGTTTAAGCCTGGCTTGGAGAATTTTGAGCGTTACACTACTAGAGCGTGAGATACGTGCAACTGTGTGGTCATTTGAGCATTCTTTGGTGTTGCCTTTCTTTGAGGAAATCATGAGGAAAATATAAACTGACTTCACTAAAATTAAGAAATTTAGTGTCTCAAAATACATCATTTAGAGAGAGAAATGGCAGGCCAAAGACTGGGAGATGATATTTACCAGTCACACAACCATCAACAGCTATATCCAGAACATATGGATCACTTCTATAAAACTAGTCATCAAAAACCAGTAACCATCGCAGCACTGTTTGTAATAGCCAAGACATGGAAGCAACCTAGATGTCCATCAGCAGATGAATGGATAAGAAAGCTGTGGTACATATACACAATGGAGTATTACTCAGCCATTAAAAAGAATACATTTGAATCAGTTCTAATGAGGTGGATGAAACTGGAGCCTATTATACAGAGTGAAGTAAGCCAGAAGGAAAAACATAAATACAGTATACTAACGCACATATATGGAATTTAGAAAGATGGTAACAATAACCCGGTGTACGAGACAGCAAAAGAGACACTGATGTATAGAACAGTCTTATGGACTCTGTGGGAGAGGGAGAGGGTGGGAAGATTTGGGAGAATGGCAATGAAACATGTAAAATATCATGTAGGAAACGAGTTGCCAGTCCAGGTTCGATGCACGATGCTGGATGCTTGGGGCTGGTGCACTGGGACGGCCCAGAGGGATGGTATGGGGAGGGAGGAGGGAGGAGGGTTCGGGATGGGGAACACATGTATACCTGTGGCGGATTCATTTTGATATTTGGCAAAACTAATACAATTATGTAAAGTTTAAAAATAAAATAAAATTGGAAAAAAAAATTTAATTTAAATAGAATAAAAAAAAAAAAAAAAAACCAGTAACCCAAGAGAAAAATAGACAAGAAATATTGAACTAGTGCACCAAAAAGGAAGATATATGGATGACAAATGAACATGTGAAGGGTGCTCAAACTCATGACTGATAAGAAAAATGAACACTAAACCACAAGATTTCTCTGCTAACTTGATGCTGTGACCAGTAGTCCTGCTGAGCATGATATATGGGCATGATAAGATTTTTAAACATCTGTTTGAAATATTAGAGTATTTCCAGACCACCCAGGACCTGAGGAGCAAGGATGGGGACAGAAAGGAAGCATTTTGTCTACTGTTCGTTCCTTTGATCATGTGCAATTCTTGGTTTAAGGAGAGAGTCCAGAAGTGGCAGGTAAGTCACAGTATCTCTGAAAGCTTTGGGGAATCTCACAAAAGCAGAAAAGAAAACACACTAGGACTGGACTCTTAAGGCAGATAGTTGGTGAGGGGCTAAGATCCCAGGGAGAAGGAGAAAAAGAAGTGATAGCAACACTCAACACCAGTTTTCTCCTTGAAGTGTTTGCCCTTGAGTCTTCCCAAGTCATGAAGCAAATAATGCCCAGACAAGGAGTAACCAGCAGAGCAGACAGCTTTGTGTCTTCACATTTCTGGTGAGCAACAGTTAGAGCCCAGGAGCCATCCAGGGGAGGGACTAGAGAAAACACCAGCGACCCTGAGTCGAAACTGGCAGAGCACCAGATTTTAGAATGGGAGTAAGTCAGAGAATTCCATGGACTGTGTAGTCCATGGAGTTGCAGAGTCAGACACGCTGATTGCCTTTCACTTTTACTTTCAGAACCCAGAGCAGACCAAAGTAGAAAAAGATGGCAGTCGAAGCACAGGTGGGCTCCTGATGGGAATGAATGGAGAAACTGTGTCTTTCTGTCAACTGCAAAGGAATTTTGTACCCCTGGGTGATATTCTCTTAAAATTCTTTTTAAATGAATGCTATCTAGACTTTCTGCAACAAAGGCTTATATGACTATAAAAATATCGAGATGGTAGACTTAAATTAAATTATAATAGTGATTACATTAAACTCAAACATAAAAAATCTCCAGTTAAAAGACAATAACCTACATTATAAAATAAAACCTGACAATATGATATTCAAAAAAGATACATTTAAATAAAGCTTGAAAAAGGTTATTTTGCACTAACATTAGTCAAAGGGTAAAAGTGTAAGTCAATCAGTCATGTCTGACTCTTTGTGACCCCATGGACTGTAGCCCGCCAGGCTCCTCTGTCCACGGAATTCTCCAAGCAAGAGTACTGGAGTAGGTAGCCATTCCCTTCTCCAGGGGATCTTCCCAACCCCGTAATGGAACTGGGGTCAACTGCATTGCAGGAGGACTTTTTTTACCAGCTGAACTACCAAAAAGAGTTGGTATAATTAGGTCAATATCAATAATTTTAAGACATAGTACTAAGCCTATCAATTAAATAGGAAAATATGTCAATCTTAAAATCCCCACCACTATTAACATGGCTTGAAAATATGTAAAGCAGAAGCTGAGCAATGAGAAAATTCATAATCATCACTCAAAAATGTAACACACTTATCTCAGGAATACAACAAGCTAAGAAGCAAATCAATTCTTGAAACAATAAAGAATAGGTTTAGTAAACTTTATTGACTCAATATGTGTAGAACACTTCAACCAATAACTGCAGAAAGCACATTCTTTTCAAGTAAAATAAAATATTTATTAACTAGTCATATTTTTTGCCTTACAACAAGTTACAACAGTTTCAAATGATTGAAATAAAGTGAGGTTTTTTCTGGCTACAGTGGAAGTAAGGTAGGTAGAAATTCATAATCAAAGGAAAACTAGGATGTTTCTAAAAGTGTGAAAATTAAACAATAATTTTCTAAAAAGCTGATAGATCAAATAAGCTAATTTATAAGTAACAAATTAAATTCAATTAAAGAAGAAAGGAAACACAAAAGAGTAAAAACTAGTAGAAAAATGAGAATGTTGAAAAATCAACAAAGCTATAAATTAGTTCTTTGGAAAATGTTTAATGGTATAAATTAACTTATTAACTAAGTTTGCCATAGATTTTCTTCCAAGGAGCAACCATCTTTTAATTTCATGGCTACAATCACTGTGCATGGTGATCCTGGAACCCAAGAAAATCTGTCACTGTTTCCACTTTTTCTCCTTCTATTTGCCATGAAGTGATGGAAGAAGATGCTATGACCTTAGTTTTTTGAACGTTGAGTTTTAAGCCAACTTTTTCACTCTCGTCTTTCACCTCATCAAGAGGCTCTTTAGTTCCTCTTCACTTTCTACCATTAGGGTGGAATCATCTGCATATCTCAAGTTGTTATTTCTCCCAGCAATCTTGATTCTAGCTTGTGATTCATCCAGCCTAGCATTTCGCATGATGTACTCTGCATAGAAGTTAAATAAACAGAGTTACAATATACAGCCTGGTCGTACTCCTTTCCCAATTTTCTTCATTTCTCTTTTCTCCAATCTCCTTTCTCCATCGTTCAATGTCAGGTTCCAACTGTTGCTTCTTGACCTGCGTATAGGTTTTTCAGGAGACAGGTAAGGTGAGCTGGTATTCCCATCTCTATATTATGTGTATAAATGTATGCATATATAAATATATATATATAATAGGTATAATGATATATCCATTATACCAGCTTTGTAAAGCATTAGATCTGAAATTAGAAGAAGAAAATTATTTACAAATTCATCAATCAACATCAAGTATCTAAGAATAATTCTGAATAAAAATTTGCATGGCCTCTACATAGAAGACATAAATAAATAAATAAATGGAGGAATATATATGGATATATATGCATTATTGGGCTTCCCTGGTAGCTGAGCTGGTAAAGATCTACCTTCAGTGCAGGAGGCCTTGGTTTGATTCCTGGGTCAGGAAGATCCTCTGGAGAAGGGATAGGCTACTCACTCCAGTATTCATATGCTTCCCTAGTGGCTCAGATGGTAAAGAATCTTCCTGCAATGCAGAAGACCTGTATTTGACCCCTGGGTGGGGAAGATCCCCTGGAGGAGGGCATGGCAACCCATTCCAACATTTTGCCTGAAGAATCCCCATGGACAGAGGAGCCTGGTGGGCTACAGTCCATGGGCTAGCAAAGAATTGGACACAATTGAGTGACCGAGCACAGCACAGTGGCCTGCAGGTTATTGCGGCTTATCAGGTGACTCAGTGGCAATTTGCCTGCCAATGCAGGAGATGCAGGAGATATGGGTTCAATTCCTGAATTGGGAAGATCCCCTGGAAGAGGTCATAGCAACCCACTCCAGTATTCTTGCCTGGAAAACCCCACAGGCAGAGAAGCCTGGTGGGCTACAGTGCATGGGGTCACAAAGAGCTGGACACGACTTAGTGACTGAGCACGAGCAGAATGTATATTATTAGATGTATACATGCTGATATATAGAGACAGAGACAGAGCGAGATCTGTTATAAGGAGCTGGCCCACGTGATCCAAGGTCTGTAGTGGGCCAACTGGAGACTCAGGATAAACAACAGTATAAGTTCCAGTCCAAATGCCAGCAGGCTGGACACCCAAGGAAGAGCCAATATTTCAATTTGAATCCAAAAGTAGGAAAAAGAAACAACAACAACAACAACTCATGTTTCAGCTTGAAGGCAGTTTGGCTGAAGGAGTTCCCTCTTACTTGTAGGATGGTCAGCCTTTTTGTTTTATTCAGCCCTTCAACTGATCAGATAAGGACCATCCACATTAGGAAGTGCAGTCTGCTTTACTCAGGCTACTGATTCAAATATTAATATCATCAGAAACACCACCCCAGGCACCCTTAGAGTAATATTTGACCAAATGCCTTATGACACATCAAGCTAATCATCACAAGAATACTCTTTGTCAACTTGGCATCCATGCACATCTCCTTAAATGAAATTTAATGTTTGAGTAGAAACAATAACAAGATTACAGTTCTTCCAAACTTGATACCACAATCCTGTATACAATCAAAAACACTAATCCCTTCCTCAAAGGAGGTAACATCTTTGAGTGATGTTTTCTCTTTGATTTCCCTAACTAACATATAATGATATACAATTAATGATATTTAAATACTATGATACAAAGTTCAGCCATCCTATGTTATATCATAAAAGGATAACATTATATGTTATATGGTAATTGGCCAGAATAGCACACTCAAAAGAGGAATAGATTGCCTTCAGCATCCAAAGAGGCCCACTGGGTGTTGTGCCTCTGTTTCAGTTGTAGGAGAGGCTGGAGACAGCCCCTTATCCTCTGCATTAAAAAGTGTATCTCTACATGCCCCACACCACTGCGTGCCTTGAGCTATCGTCAGATGTACTTCCTACCATTCTGGCCCACTCCTTGCTACTGCTTGCCAGCTAAATCCAATCAGCATAATGTCAACCACATAATGGATGAGTAAGGTATCTTGTAAAAGGGACATTTGATCACGATTCCGGCACATTACATGATGACATAGGCCTGCAGCGTGGGTGCTCCCCTGAAGTAGGAAAGTCGGGTGTATTGCTGGCCTTGCCAGCAGAAAGCAAACTGCTTCAGATATTTCCTCTTGACAGATATGGAGGGGGAAAAGCACTTGCAGGTCAATAGCTGAACCCCAGGTATCAGGGGGTGTGTCAATTTGTTCAAGCACAACCGTTACACCAGCTGTAATGGAAGTCACCACCTGATTAATCTAACAACAATCAACGTTCACTCTCAAGACCCATCTGTCTTCTGCAAGGGTGAAATAGGTGAGTCAAAGGGAATGTGGTGGGAATCGCAACCCCTCCACATTTCAAGTTCCTGATGGGGGCACTGATCTCTGCAACCCCTCCAGGAATGTGATATTGCTTTTGGTTCAGTATTTTCTTAGGTAGAGCCCATTCTCAGGGCTCCCACTTGCATTTTGTACCATAATGTCTGTCGCTTGAAAGGTCAAGGAACAAATGTGAAGATGCTGCAAGCTGCTAAGCATTTCTATTCCAATAATGCATCCTGAAACTGAGGAAATAATCACAGGATGGGTTGTAGGGCTCCCTGGGCTCCCTAGGGGTTAAGCCTGACACCAAGAAGTCCCTCATCCAACTGGTGGGCCACAGGGACATTTTGGCTCTCTTGGAATTCAGATCAATCCAGCCAGTGTTCAGGAGTCCCTGAAAGTTCTGATTATTCCCTTCTTACCAAAGTACAGTTACCTCATAAATGGCTGGAAGTCCCTTTGGGGAAGGCTGAAGTTTAACAATATACATTTTTGGCAGTTGGAGAAGATTCTTGAGAGCCCCTTGGACTGCAAGGAGATCCAACCAGTCCATTCTAAAGGAGATCAACCCTGGGTGTTCTTTGGAAGGAATGATGCTAAAGCTGAAACTCCAGTACTTTGACCACCTCATGCGAAGAGTTGACTCATTGGAAAAGACTCTGATGCTGGGAGGGATTGGGGGCAGGAGGAGAAGGGGATGACAGAGGATGAGATGGCTGGATGGCATCACCGACTCGATGGACGTGAGTTTGAGTGAACTCCGGGAGATGGTGATGGACAGGGAGGCCTGGCGTGCTGCGATTCCTGGGGTCTCAAAGAGTCGACACGACTGAGCAACTGAACTGAACTGAGGGTCCTTCCTGGGGGAGTCCTGACCTCCCTTCATTCAAAGAGTTCTGGGTCTGCAGAATTTTAACCCTCTGTGTTTAGGATTCAAGTTATACTTTTGGTCCCACAGAAAGGACCTATCACAGAGCTCTTTGAGGATGTGGGATGGAGGACGGGGGAAGTCACAAATTTATTTCTCACAGTCACAGTGAAAGGCTGTCCCCTGGATCCTCCCAGGGTAGAGGAGCAGGTCTTAAATGGCAAATCCTCCCTAATATCCTGCTGTCTCTGAGACTTGGAATCCCTTCCTCTACATCAAGAAAAGGCCACTCTAGCAGTTATAACTCGCTGACTATGGACCACTTTTGGGTCCATGTTCAAATCAACCAATCAATCAAACTCCCAAAGCTGCAACACTGATGTAGAATCTCTGCTCAGAGAGCCCACTTCAATACACTGGGCTTGATGGATCCAGTGCTGTGTTCCTCCGCGCATCACCCCACACTTGTGATTATCCCCAGACATGGTCCCTAACAACAGCAGGGGGCTCAGGGTTTAATTTAGAAGGGATGAAAATATTCCAGAATTGACTAAGCTGGTTGCAAGTATCTGTGAATGCATGAAAAACCCTCGAACTGTACATGTTAAATGAATGAATTATATGGCATTTTATTTTTTTTAATTCCATCTCATATATAGCTATTAAAAAGAGAAAAAAAAATGGAAAGTTGGGCTTGTTGTTGTGCTGTAATAATTCCCTTAGTCCCTTCCCCTCTTTCTCTGGCACCTGCAAGATGGTGGCCATGGCAGCCTGACCAGTGGGGTGAAGTCTCAGAACCCCAACCCTTCTGGACCATATTTCCTTCAGAAACAGCCAACTTTGTCTCCACACACCTACTGTCCCCCAGCGAATTGATGGAGGGGTAGAAGCCTGGTCTGAGTCTGATGATAGTTTCTGTGGACTCTTGAGCTTGTGCCTGAGTTAAAGCTGTAAGATGTAAATTTAGGAACTTCAGAGGCTGTGTTTCCTGGCATGTTATAATGAGAAAGAAGATGGTGAATTTACATCATATTCAGGCAGAATTCCTGCCCTCCTTGTGGCTTGGTTGTTCCATCCAGTGCCCCACATCCTTCCAGTAATGATGTACATGTGCTTAATCCAAGTACTAGAGAACCAATATTATTTTAGTTTTAAGTAATTATTTGAAACTCTGGCCTCCACGCACATAGTTAAGAGGAAAGATCATTGTCCTCAAAGGCCTGTGGTGAAACACAGGCAGTGCTGCACATCCGTGCACCAGGCGGTCATTCACAAGGGCAGTGCTGATCACTGCTCCAGTCTCTTCTGAATTGCTGCCTGTGTGTGTGTGTGCGCTCACTCAGTTATGTCCGACTCTTTTCTACCCCGTGGACACTGATGTAACCCCACTGGGCTCCTCTGTCCGTGCATGGGCTTAACCAGGCGAGAATACTAGAGTGGCTGCCGCTCCCTGCTCCAGGCAATCTTCCCAGCTTAGGGAACAAACGTGCATCTTTGAATCTCCTGCACTTCAGGTGGATTCTTAACCTCTGTGCCACTGGGGAAGCCCCAGACTGTTGCATCCAAACGTCAAAATAGTAAGCTTTTTATGCCATGACTTGATTTTTCTGCTTTAGATGTTATCTATTGATGTCCTGATTTAAAAGACAAAGTTTAACTTTATTACAGTGCTTATTCCACACTCACCTTTCCAGCAAAATTTAATCAATAAACAGTGCTTATATGACAGCCATTTAAACATATTTACTAAAGAGTCAAATAGTTCATCACTCATGTAATTTTTTTCTGGCATGGATATTTTATTTCCTTTGAGTTCCTTTTTTGAGTATTTTTTTCTTTATGCTGCTTAATCATCTTTGTGTTTTTATTATGATTTTTTGGGGGAAATTACTACACTTTCATACCCACTCCAGTACTCTTGCCTGGAAAGTCCCATGGACGGAGGAGCCTGGTGGGCTGTAGTCTATGGGGTCGCGAAGAGTCGGACATGACTCAGCGACTTCCCTTTCACTTTTCACTTTCATACATTGGAGAAGGTAATGGCAACCCACTCCAGGGTTCTTGCCTGGAGAATCCCAGGGACAGTGGAGCCCAGTGGGCTGCCGTCAATGGGGTCGCACAGAGTTGGACGAGACTGACACGACTTAGCAGCAGCAGCAGCACACTTTGATAAAATCTACAAGCATAACACAGTGAGAACTTGTATTCTCTAACCTCAATCAGAAATGTTTATTTTATCAAGCTTGTCTTCTCTCTGTCTCCCTGACTATCTTCCTTTTACACACACACACACACACACACACACACACACACAGACAACATAATGTGTATTGTGAAATCACTTTGCCCCTAATTACTTAAGCACATAACTCCTAGGACAAATGAAGCGTTCCCATATAAGTTCAATTCAATCATCTCACTTTTAACTCATAGTTGCCAAGATTCATACAATATTTTAATTTACTACGTACGCCATACTCAGGTGTTGTCCATTGTCATAATAACAGCTTTATAGCTTTTTTCCTCCCAAATGCAGGATCCAAAGATCACATGTTGCTCTTGGCTGTCAGATCTTTCTGGTCTCCTTCAAGCTAGAAACTTTTTTTTAAGGTTCTCCTTCTCTTGTTTATCTTCTTCTGTTTTTATCTTCTTCTGCCCAATCAATATTGACAGTTTTTATTTTCTGAGTAACTCCCTCTCCAGCCCCCCAGTCTCTCTGCCTCAAGACACTTTCTAATTGTGATTTAGTGAGGTCTTGAGAAAGAGAAGGAAAATGTGTTGGCTCAAGTCATCATTTTAATAAGAATTCAATAAACAAAACTTCTTCTCTCATATCTCTTGCTATAAATATCCTTTAAGAAAGAGAACCAAACTCAGTTCTTCTGGATATTTTTTTTATTAGTTCACGTGTCTGGCATACATTGTCATGTGCAAGCATCCTCATAAGTGGCTGTGCTTTTGTGTACTGTACAGTCCTATATAGAGAGTAGAGTAGTACAGTGTCTTTATTTCAAGCTCAGGATGTCCAGAAGCAAGCATAAGAGCAGTGGTTATTGTAGCTGATACTGCTAAGAAGAGATTCACGATGCAGGAGGTGGCAAGGAGATTTTCTTTATTTGAGGAGCCACTGTTTGTTTTTGATGCACAGGACCTGAACATAGAATAATGCATGAAGGTTGCAGCCATTCAGAATGAATCCAGGGCTACTGTGTCGTCTATTGATACAATAAGAAAAAAGAAAAGAAATAGCTACTACCCAGACATCACTGGATTGTTTTTTTCAAGAGAGTAGATAAAATTGAATCCAGCAAAGAACCAGAACCTGTGCCATGAGCATCAGATGTGAGGGACACTGCGTCTTGCCCTGCATCTCCTATCACTGACAACCCTTCAGCTCTACTACCCGCTGCCTCCTCTTTCTCCTCCAGTCAGTGATGCTTCTTACCTGTTCACTTGGTGCCAGCCCCTGTATGCCAGTTATTGTACTATACTGCTGTATTTTTCAAGATACTATACTGTAAGATTAAAAATGTTTTCTTTACTTTCTGTGTTTGTTTTTATGTACATATTATTTGTGTGAAAAGTATTATAAACCTATTACAGTAATAGAGATGACAAGAATACACAGAAGAACTGTACAAAAAAGATCTTCACAACCCAGATAATGACGATGGTGTGATCACTGACCTAGAGCCAGACATCCTGGAATGTGAAGTCAAATGGGCCTTAGAAAGCATCACTATGAACAAAGCTAGTGGAGGTGATGGAATTCCAGTTGAGCTATTCCAAATCCTGAAAGATGATGCTGTGAAAGTGCTGCACTCAATATGTCAGCAAATTTGGAAAACTCAGCAGTGGCCACAGGACTGGAAAAGGTCAGTTTTCATTCCAATCCCAAAGAAAGGCAATGCTAAAGAATGCTCAAACTACCACACAATTGCACTCATCTCACACGCTAGTAAAGTAATGCTCAAAATTCTCCAAGCCGGGCTTCAGCAATATGTGAACCGTGAACTTCCTGATGTTCAAGCTGGTTTTAGAAAAGGCGGAGGAACCAGAGATCAAATTGCCAACATCCTCTGGATCATGGAAAAAGCAAGAGAGTTCCAGAAAAACATCTATTTCTGCTTTATTAACTATGCCAAAGCCTTTGACTGTGTGGATCACAATAAACTGTGGAAAATTCTGAAAGAGATGGGAATACCAGACCACCTGATCTGCCTCTTGAGAAATTTGTATGCAGGTCAGGAAGCAACAGTTAGAACTGGACATGGAACAACAGACTGGTTCCGAATAGGAAAAGGAGTTCGTCAAGGCTGTATATTGTCACCCTGTTTATTTAACTTATATGCAGAGTACATCATGAGAAACGCTGGACTGGAAGAAACACAAGCTGGAATCAAGATTGCCGGGAGAAATATCAATAACCTCAGATAAGCAGATGACACCACCCTTATGGCAGAAAGTGAAGAGGAACTCAAAAGCCTCTTGATAAAAGTGAAAGTGGAGAGGGAAAAAGTTGGCTTAAAGCTCAACATTCAGAAAACGAAGATCATGGCATCGGGTCCCACCACTTCATGACAAATAGATAGGGAAACAGTGGAAACAGTGTCAGACTTTATTTTTCTGGGCTCCAAAATCACTACAGATGGTGACTGCAGCCATGAAATTAAAAGATGCTTACTCCTTGGAAGGAAAGTGATGACCAACCTAGATAGCATGTTCAAAAGCAGAGACATTACTTTGCCAACAAAGGTTCGTCTAGTCAAGGCTATGGTTTTTCCTGTGGTCATGTATGGATGTGAGAGTTGGATTGTGAAGAAGGCTGAGCGCCGAAGAATTGATGCTTTTGAACTGTGGTATTGGAGAAGACTCTTGAGAGTCCCTTGGACTGCAAGGAGATCCAACCAGTCCATTCTGAAGGAGATCAGCCCTGGGATTTCTTTGGAGGTAATGATGCTAAAGCTGAAACTCCAGTACTTTGGCCACTTCATGCAAAGTGTTGACCCATTGGAAAAGACTCTGATGCTGGGAGGGATTGGAGGCAGGAGGAGAAGGGGATGACAGAGGATGAGATGGCTGGATGGCATCACTGACTGGATGGACGTGAGTCTGAGTGAACTCCAGGAGTTGGTGATGGACAGGGAGGCCTGGCGTGCTGCAATTCATGGGGTTGCAAAGAGTCGGACACGACTGAGCGACTGATATGATCTGATCTGATCTGATAGCCAATTGTGTTAGTTGGGTACCTGGGCTAACTTTGTTGGACTTACAAATAAACTAGACTTAAAAACATGCTCTCAGAATGGAACTTGTTCATATGTAGGGGACTTGCTGCATCTTCATTCTAAATTTTAACCCATCTTTTGGTTTTAACTCATTTTCAAATTTGTGAATGATAAAATAATTCTTATGACCCAATTATATGCACGAAAATGTTTACTTACATGAAAATCTTTACTTACTCCTTCACTCTTTCTATCATCATCCTGAGTTTTTACTTTTTTTATTGTGGTAAAAGTCATGTAATATAAAACATACTATTTTAACTACATTTACATCATAGTGGCATTAAGTACGCTTATATTGTTGGGCAACTGTCAACATCATCCACCTCCTGAACTCTTACCTTCCTAAACTGAAACTTGTCCCTATTAAACACTGATTTCCGATCCCTGCTCCCCACCTCCCCACACCCTGGCCTCTGGCATCTACCAATGTACTTTCTTATTCTATGAATTTGACTATTCTAGGCACTGGCACCCTACTCCAGTACTCTTGCCTGGGAAATCCCATGGGCGGAGGAGCCTGGTAGGCTGCAGTCCATGGGGTCACGAAGAGTCGACACTACTGAGCAACTTCACTTTCACTTTCATGCATTGGAGAAGGAAATGGCAACCCACTACAGTGTTCTTGCCTGGAGAATCCCAGAGACGGGGGAGCCTGGTGGGCTGCTGTCTATGGAGTCACACAGAGTCAGACATGACTGACGGGACTTAGCAGCAGCAGCAGCAGGCATCTCATCATTCTGAATCTTGCTGAGGCTTTATCTTTAACATTTTATTTTACATATTAACTCCTAAATATGGTAGTTGATATTTCATTAAATTTTATTATCAGAGTTACAAATGAAAGACTTAAAGTCATCTACTTAACTGTGGTGAATGCAGTCGCAGTCATCTTCTAATAATTAACCTTGCTCTTCAGAAAGAAAAACTAGCAGAATAATTTTTCAGTCTTTTTATCTTGTCAACCTTTCTAATTTTAGCTTCTCAAGCTGCTTTCATTATACAGGCATTTCCTCTTAACATCAGCCATTCAGCACAAAACAATAACCTTATGCTCACTTTTGATTAATTATAAAAAAATTAATGTTTTGCATGATCCTCAACCTGTATTCTAACAAAAAGTAAAAGTACTGTATAAACAAGCTATTGTGTTAAAATGAATATAAATGCAAACATAATGTTTAAAAGGTAAAAGACTCAAGAATCTTCTCTTCAGATTCATCAGGTCACAGTGCTGATCATTCAGGAGACAGATACATTGTTAACAAATTTCAAAACATTACCCTTGACTATGATGAATTAATTCTTGTATTTGGAAAGGAATGTGAGATGATTTTTCCCTCCACATAGCTTTGGTAAAAGCAGGTTGAGTTATAAAGAAGTAACTATATTTTTTTTTTTTCAAAATATACTTCCAGAATCATGATGGACTGTAAAATATGTGCATTTTAGGTAGATCAAATATTGAAAAACAAAGCCTGACTCCCTGGAAAATGTTAGCAAGGAGATGTCTTGTGAAATGTTCCTAAATTAACTGAGCAAACTGCTTCTCCTCCAAATTCTGAACACAGCAGACAGCTTTTTCTACTAGAGTTCAAAGATATGCCATATGAGTCAACCACATTTTTGTAGCTTTATGTATAACCTATAGGATATTGGCCTGGAAAAGTTTAACTTATTGATGGAAAATAACTTGTATGGCTATATTCAGAGAATTTGTTTTTTTGATAAAATTCACATCAAAACTTCATCCTCCCACTTTTTAATCAACTTTTTTAAGCATCTCCTATGTACAAACACTATGCAAGAATGGAACGATTTTTATGCCCCCACTATTCTGTAATTGTTTGGATTCCTATTAACCTCACTTTTGTGTGGCTTTTTTGGAGGAAGAGTGTTGGTTATTTTCCTTCTGATCTTAATCAGTATCTCTGGACTGTTAACAAAGACAAAAGGCCCCCAGTAGAATCGCTTATGCTAGGCCCCAAGTCACCAAGCTGAGACTTAACTGAATTGAAGTTTGGCTCTTTCGGAAATAGATCAGCCAATCAGCAATCACCCCAAGAGCACAAATGTGGTCAGCTGCCTCACAGGTCACTGCCATCCCCTAAAGGAGGGTGACCCTGCCATAACTAACACACTGTTCTCACTGAGTATAGCTTCCTTGTTTCTGCCCCCTTCTGCCTAAATTGTCTCATTTTATTTTGTTTAGAAACTTGGTACTCCATTCCGCTAGCTTGGAGGATGCCCAACTCGAATAGAATTTTGCTCAAAAACACTTAAAATTTTTAATGTGCCCCAGAATATCTTTCAAGAGTACAATTTTTTTTTAAATTTAAAGATATATGCTACATGTATGGTGTATGTAGTATAAAGACCTAAAGATCTAGAATCAACAAACTTAAAAAAGTACCAGTCTTGGGGACTTCCCTGATGGTCCAGTGGTTAAGACATGGCCTTCCAGTTCAGGGGGTGTGGGTTCAATCCCTAGTCAGGGAGTTAAGATCATACATGCCTTGTAGCCAAAAGCCAAAGCAGAAGCAATATTGTATCAAATTCAACAAAACCTTTTAAAAACTGGACCACATTAAAAAAAAAAAAAACTTAAAAAAAAAAGAACAAGTCTTAGACATTGTACATAATGCTCTGAGACTCAGTTTGCTAATATAAAAAATCAGGATGATAGGTCTTCTGAAGATTAAAGAAATAAGCAAAGTAGTGAAAACCTTAAGGGAAGGATGTGATACAATGAATAGAGATTAAACACCGAAATGAGACAATATGCAACTCACCTCCACTAGTTAATGTGATCAGGCACAGATCGTTGCCTGTCTTTGCCCTGGTCACTCACATACACACTGATCATCTTGCAAAGTAGGGGACAAAGTGGCAGGGCCACCATTTCCTCTGCCCAGGACCCTGGCACCTCACAGGTTCAACACACGAATCCACAGTTACAAATACCTTCATTTTTCTTCAGATGAAAGTTTTAAATTCTGTACAGTCTATAATGTTAGAGATCAGTACAGATACAATAATAAATGAAATTCAGAATATTTCCATGTTAAGTGTTTTCTTAAATGTGTGTATGAGTGTGTGTGTATGGAGGTGTGTGTGGCATGTCCCACCAGGGCCCCGTCACCCTTACACCTGTCTACCCTTGCGGTTTGGAAAGAAAAACAAAACCAAAATGACCAAAGGGAGTGGGTTACAAGGTGGTACATGTTTTATATACATGTAAAGACCCAATATTTTAAAAAATAGTGATAGAAGAGTAATACTGTTAGATATTAGGGAGACCATTTCAACCTGTTTTCCACTTTAGTCTCAAATGAGCACAGATGATATTTGAGAGGAAAGTGAAACTGAGCAGAACCCTGTGGGGCTCCTGAGCACAAAAGATTTGCTGTGTCCCCCATTTCTTGATTATAGAAAATAGGCTTTATTCAGCCTCCAGGACCTTGCTTGAGTTTCAATGAGCAGATTTAAACAATTGTTAATCAGGGAAAGGAAGGGATACTGAGACAAGGGAGGGGCAGCCAAGAAACAGTAGTGAAGCCTTGGGGCAGGGTCCTGGTTTCCCTCAAGGGATTCATATAACATCTCTCAGCTTTTTTGCCAAGGCTGAACTCCCACCAAGTGGGAGAAGTTAACTGTTGCCCACAGGCAAGTAGGCCCAAGACCTCTGGGAACCAAAGGGTTCCCATTAACCATTAATGGGAATTAACCTTTGGTTAAACCATTAACCAAAGGGTTAATGATACTGATTCCGGATTACCTCACCACCAACCAATCAAAAGAATGTCCACTAGCTGATTAGGCCCTCTTTGAATTGAGACTGTAAAACTCCTCCTTGCCCCCTCCAGGTCTGGACACAGTTTTGAGGGCATTAGTTTACTGTGGCCCCCTTTGTTTGGCAAAGCATTTACGCTCTTTTCTACTTCACGCAAAACTCTGGCTTCAAGAAGGAATTCAGTGTAGGGGTCCAGAAGCCAGGTTCAGCTTTAAAAGCGATTCTGTTCCTACTGAGTCCTGCTTAGCAGAGCTGTTGAATAACTCAGCCTGATCTGCTAGGAAGCCTTATTTGCAAGTCATTCTGGACAGAAAATCTGCGCTGTACCTGCCTGCTCACAATGGGGATTTTGACCTTTTAGCTAGTTGGCAGGTAGTAAGTAGGTGCCATCTCTGTGGTTCCCTAATCTGTGGAACGCAGGGAATTCACTACATGGGGTTCTTTTTCAGTCTCTTTTTCATTTTCATGTAAACCTTAATTCAAATTGTGTGAGTACTCCAGGGAAAGATCAAGAAAAAATAATCAAAATCTTTTCATTTGAATCAAAGATGCAGATCTATTTTCACTTGATTCTTATTCATTTGTAGTTATTAGGAAATAAGTAAAAGCAATAGGATAAATGACAATTTCTAGATTTATTTCACAATAATAAAATTGATAGTAAAATGAACACTGTATATCTTTTATACTTTTACATTTTCAAGTAAATGATTCAGAATTTGGTTTGCTATCATTAAATTTTGGATCCTTAGAAACTGAAGCTTCAAGGCCCAACTTTATTAAAAACTCTTAGTTCTGTAAATATGTACGTTTGAATCCTCAAGCAACCACAAATCTGCCTATGTTCCTTAATTAGTATTGTGACTTATATTTCCAAAGCAAGAAAATGAAAATATAACCATGAAAAGGAATATTTGAGAAGGAGTGTATAGCATTTGAGAAGCATTGTATAGCAATGCTTCCTATACAAGTGGTTCTATTGAGAAATACAACTGATTTTTTATTTTAATGTAAAAAATTTAACATAAGATTACTATATTTCTAATAGAGTTTCTTGCCTGAATAATATAACATCAATTTATTTTTAATACTTGTGCACTATTGGTAAAGAGTCTGCCTGCAATGTGGGAGATCTAGGTTCAATTGCTGGGTCAGGAAGACCCGCTCAAGAAGGGAGTGGCAACCTACTCCATTATTCTTGCCTGGAAAATCCCATGGATGAAGGAGACTGGCAGGCCTCAATCCACGGGGTTGCAAAGAGTTGGACACAACTGAGCAACAAACGCACTCAGACCTACACAGTATCACAGCGAATTTTTATTTTTTTATGTTTACTTTCAATGTTTGTCTATTCAGTCTTTGCCTATTGTAAAACTTTCAGTTAAAGTATACATCTGACCATAACAGAGCAATTCCAGAGGAGAGTAGAAGCAAAAAACACAACGGCCAGTAGCAGCAGTGTATTTGAAGGACCAAAAGGAGAAAACTTTCCCTGGCTTTATTTTTTCTGCAAAAATCTGCTAACTCCTAACTGTGCCTTGAGAATTTATCCCCTCATTGGAGGCTGTGGAAGGGAAGGAAGGCATTTCTCATACCCTTTACACTCAAAAACAGTTAATCTTTACGCATTAAAACCTATACCAAGTAAATACAACAGCATATTAAAAAGCAGAGACATTTCTTTGCCAACAAAGGTCCATCTAGTCAAAGCTATGGCTTTTCCAGTAGTCATGTATGGATGTGAGAGTTGGACTATAAAGAAAGCTGAAGGCCAAATAATTGATGCTTTTGAACTGTGGTGTTGGAGAAGACTCTTGAGAGTCCCTTGACTGCAAGGAGATCCAACCAGTCCATCCTAAAGGAAATGAGTCCTGGGTATTCCATTAGAAGGACTGATGCTGAAGCTGAAACTCCAATACTTTGACTACCTGATGTGAAGAGCTGACTTATTTGAAAAGACCCTGATGCTGGGAAAGATTGAAGGCCAGAGGAGAAGGGGATGACAGAGGATGAGATGGTTAGATGACATCACCAACTCAATGGACATGAGTTTGAGTAAGCTCTGGGAGTTGGTGATGGACAGGGAGGCCTGGAGTGCTGCAGTCCATGGAGTCGCAAAGAATCAGACATGAGTGAGTGACTGAACTTAACTGAAGTAAATACAGCAGGTCAGGATCTTAAATTAATTTGTAGAGGTCTGGAATTGCCTTATATTTGCATAGCATATTTTGTTTTACCAAAAAACTTTACACAACATTCCATATGAAAATTCCTTGTTAAAATTATGCTTGCCTAAAACATTCTCTGACATAAATTGAAGCAATATTTTCTTAAATCAATCTGGTTAAGTGCTAGAAAGGGTGTGGAGGAAAAGAACCCCTCCTTCACTGTTTGTGGGAATGTAAGTTGGTGCAACCAACTATGGGGAACAGCATGCAGGTTCCTCAGAAAACTAAAAATAGATCTGCCATATGACTCAGCAATTTCATTCCTAGGTTTATATCAAAAACCCCCACTATTTGAAAAGATACATGCAACCCATTGTTATTGCAGCACTGTCCACAATAGCCGAGACATGAAAACAATCTAAATGCCCACTGACAAATGAATGAAAGATGTGGTACAGATATACAATGAAATACTACTCAACCATAAAAAATCCAAAATATTTGCCATTTGCAGTAACACAGATGAACCTAGAGATTATCATACTGTGTGAAGTTAGCCAGGCAGAGGAAAGCATATACCATATGATACCACTTATACATGGAATAAAATATGACACAAATGAACGTATTCATAAAACAGACTCACAGACATAGAAAACAAACCTGTGGTTACCAAAGAGGAGAGGGAAGAGATAAATTAGGACTTTGGGATTAACATATACACATTAATATATATAAAATAAACAAGGACCTACTATATAGAACAGGGAATTATATTTATTACTTTGTAATAACTGTATTAGAGGAGAAAAATTATGGCTGCCTACATTTGCCAGTTAAGACATTGTATTTGCATTTGAGAAACCTGAGCCCCACGTAACTTAGACAATTAGATTGCACTGAGTAGCAGAGCATAAACGCACATCTACAAATCAGGACTCCCAGATTCCTGTGCTCACTTCCACATTTTTTAAGAATGTATGAGGCATATGAAGTTCCCATGTTTTCTTGATTTTGCTTGTTAAAACAATTTAAAATGGCACTTAATGTCTAAACAAAAACAAATTGTTTTTTTCTATTATGAATGTAAAATCATGGCATCTAGTCCCATCACTTCATGGCAAATAGAAGGAGAAAAAGTGGAAACAGTGACAGATTTTATTTTCTTGGGCTCCAAAATCACTACGAATGGTGTCCGCAGCCATGAGATTAAAAGATGCTTGCTCCTTGGAAGGAAAGCTATGACAAAGACACTGCTTTGCCAACATAGGTCCATACAGTCAAAGATATGGTTTTTCCAGTAATCATGTATGGATATTAGAGTTGGACCATAACAAAATGCTAAACACTGAAGAATTGATGCTTTCAAATTGTGGTGCTGGAGAAGACTCAAGAGTTCCGTGGACAGCAAGGAGATCAAAACAGTCAAACCTAAAGAAAATCAGCCCTGAACATTCATTGGAAGGACTGATGCTGAAGTTGAAGCTCCAATCTTTGGCCACCTGATGCAAAGAGCCGACTCATTGGAAAAGATCCTGATGCTGGAAAGACTGAGGCAAAAAGAGAAGGGAGCAGCAGAGAATGAGACTGTTAGATGGCATCTCCGACTCTATGGACATGAATTTGAGCCAATCCCGGGAGACAGTGAAGGAAAGGGAAGCCTGGTATGCTGTAGCTCATGGGGCCGCAAAGAATCAAACACGACTGAGTGACTGAACAACAACATATTATGAATATACAATTCTACGTAAATTATTTCCATTTCAGTCACTATGAAAAGTCTCTAAGTGGAGAGATATATATGTTATGTAGACAAAAGGATATGGGAGAATAAACCCACTCTTAAGGTGAAGACAATTTTTATAAAGAATACTAAGGTATGGAGTAGAGCAGATATTAGAGATACTTAAACACACTATAAAGATATAAATGGTGTGAAATTTAAACATTATTATCATGGAATCCATTGTTCAGAAAAGACGCAACTAAAATGTTAGTACATAATAAAGTTAATGTTCTACATGGCTTATTGACCCTGTTTTTTGTTTTTTTATTTTCTTTTAGAACATAGGAATCAGACTTGTAGAAGCTAATTAAAAGAAAACTATTAACTTAGATTAATATCTTATGCTATATAAAAAATTAAATTGCAATTGGATTGAAGTTTTTATATAATTCTGGAGAAGGGAATGGCTACCCACCTCAGTATTCTTGCCTGGAGAATTCCATGGACAAAAGAGCCTGGTGAGTCCATGGGGTCGCAAAGAGTTGAATATGACTTAGCTACTAACACTTTCACTTTCACACTTTTCATATAATTGAAAATAGGAAAGTAAAAGAATAATATATGCAATGGTGGGAGAGAGAAGGACTTTCTAAGCATCATAACACTTGAGACAAATACCATAGAAGAAAAATGAGTAATATTAATAGTTACAATCTTTTATTTTAAATGTTCACCATAAACAAAACTTTTTAAGATGTACAAAAAGTCTGAAACATATTTCCAAAATAGTTAAGTGATAATAATTCTTTATATGCTAACTACAAAAAGCTCAATAGAAAATTAGCACAGATGACTTCCCTGGCAGTCCAGTGGTTAAGACTTTGCCTTTCAATGCAGGGGGTGAGAGTATGACCCCTGGTCAGAGTTAAGATCCCACATGCCATGTGGCCAAAAAAAAAGAAAAGAAAACCATAAAACAGAAGCAATACTGTAATAAATTCAATGAAGACCTTAAAACAAAGAAAGAAAAAAAGAAAATGAGCACAGGACTTGAATAGGTAATTCAAGAAGGAAGGAATAGGAAATAAAAACAGAGTTCCCTGGTGGCCTAGTGTTAGGATTCTTGGTTTTCATTGCTTTGGCCCAGGTTCAATTCCTAGTCAGGGAACTAAAATCCTACAAGCCATACATTTGAACAAAAAATAAAAGAAAGAAATTTTAAAAAATAATTGTAATAATAGAATTCACATTATAAGGATTTTTTTAGAGGGACATATTTAAAAATGGCAGAATAAGAAACTGCAAAAGACTGTTCCTCCAGAAAACCAATTGATAAGATAGCAAAAAATAATAATAATAAAATGCTAGAATCAACTTTTTCAGCACTTTGGACTCTAATAACAAACATTACAACAACCAGAAGAATACTTAATGAAAAAAAAAACTGATGAATTTTGATAAAAGAGAATTGCAGTATCAAAGTTTACCTGCTTACCACCTCTTAATCACCAACTTCTACACTGAAACTTTCAAAGATTGTTCAAAGAACTTAAACAAGATCTAATTAAATGCAAAAATATGTTACGTTCATGCATTAGAAAACTATATTATTAAAAAGAGGTGCGTGCTGTGTGCTGAGTTTCTTCAGTGGTATCTGATTCTTTGCAACTCCATGGTCTATAGCCTGCCAGGCCCCTCTGTCCATGGAATTTCCCAGGTAAGGATACTAGAGTGGGTTGCCATTTCCTTCTCCAAGGGATCTTCCAACCCAGGGATCCAACTGGAGGCTCCTGCTTTGGGAGTCATGATTTTTTAACACTAGCGCCATCTGGGAAGCCTCTAGGAGGACCATGTGCTTGCTAAGTCACTTCAGTTGTGTCCAACTCTCTGCAACCCTATGGACTGCAGTCTACCAGGCTTCTCTGTCTGTAGGATTGTCCAAGCAAGAATGCTGGAGTGCCTTACCATTTTCTCCTCCAGGGGATCTTCCCCACGCAGGGATCCAACCAGCATCTTTTAGGTCTGACCTGCATTGGCAGGTGGGGTTTTTACTAGCCCCACCTGGCAAGTCCAGTAGCGCCCTGAAATTAAACTCCTGCATCTGTACTCCAAAGAACTGAAGACGGCTATGCAAACAAGTCTGTGTGCACATATATCCATGGCAGCTTTATTCAGAACAGCAAAATGTAGAAACAGCCTAAACACGAAGCATGAATGAACAAACAGATTGCGGAATATCCATACAATAGAGTGCCATTTTTGCCGTAAAGTGGAGTGAAGAGGTGATGCCATAACAAGTGATGCTGTGTGTTATAGTGTGCTATAACTCATGAACCTAGTAAGAGGGAATACTTTACATACAGCTCACTTGGTTTTATCTTTTCTTTCTGAATCATGAATTCTTTGTGCATTTTCAATACTAATCATTTACTGGTCACAAATATCTTCTCCTGCTTTTGACTTATATTTTTTACTGTCTTTATAATTCTACTTGCTTAAGAGTAGTTTTTAATTTAATGTAGTAGAATTTATCAAATTTTTTATTTTTATATTTAATTTTTTAAACCTACTAGGATTTGTTTTGTATGATATGATGCAAATCAAATTAATTTTTATATGAATAACCAATTTCATATAAATATTCACTTAAATATGCATACCCCCCCTGCTATATGTAATCAATCAGAAATGAAATACATTTATATGCATAGATATGTATCTGTTTCTGGATCCTTGTTTATTTTTCACTGTGACTTTTTTTCACTTACGTGCCCATTTTTGATAGATAGAATAATGGTACCCAAAGATATCTGCATCTTAATCTGCAGAGCATGTGATCATCTATCTTATATTACAAAGTGAACTTTACAAGAGTGATTAAATTAAGGAGTTGACTTGGGGAGATTACCCTGGATGATTCCAGGATAATCTGGGGCTCAATACAAGGGTTTTGCTCAGCAAAAGGCTTGCCTAGGTGAGTCAGAACCAGAAAAGGCAATGTGAAACACAGTAGGAGTGATGGAATTCAGAGAGACTTGGCTAATCATCCAGGCTTTGAGGGTGGGAAGGAGGCACCTGCCAAGAATACCAGAGGCTCATGAAAGTTGGGAATTCAAGGAAGCACATCTGCCTCAGCACCTCCAGGAAGGAGCTCAGACCTGTGGACACCTGGCTGTTTGCCAGGTGAGGACATTTCAGTGTCTGTCCATGAGTTATGAGATCATTAATCTGAACTGTTTTAAGGCACTGAGTTCAAGGTAATTTGTTATAGCATCAAGAAGAAACTAAACTACTCAGGAAGGTCTTCCTAGTACTACAGATTTATAGTAAATATTATTTGGCTTATACATAACCACCACTGCCCCTGACAAACACACACACAGATATACAAAACTTTTTGGGATTTTAGAATGCCTTGATTATATAGACCAGCTCTTAATATAGAGCCCAAGAACATTAGACATCCCAAGACCTTTGTAGAGGATCCTCAAGATTCTCCTTTCTCCTACTCATGTACATGTTACAACAGACTACAGAAATGAAGACCATAATCCAGCTAACTATTGTCAGATATTATAAATATTTTAAAAATAGAGAAGTGAGGTCACCCTCTTTGTTATAATATCTGTTTTGGAAATAACAGTTATCTTTTATAAAATATTAATATGTGCTATTTATGTTTATGTCTAATGATTTTGTCATTTTAAATAAACTAAAAATACATATTTTAAAATTTTCTGAACTTCCACTTATAAAAAGATCAATGTTGAGAGATGCAGTCCACATAAGCAAAAGCTCCCTGTAGTCTTTAATAATTTTGGGGAGGCTAAAGGACTAAACGGATCAAAAAGGTTGAAAGCAATCTATATAAATTAACTTTTGCTCAAGATATGTTTACAATGCTAGGTTTCCTTATGAATGACCATGGTTTATCTCTGCTTTTATTAAAGTGTCTAATGACTTTCAATTCTATTTTACAATTTCTCCAAATAGTTGTATGATTTTGGTAAATTTATTGCTAGATAATTATTTTTTCTCTTTTATAAACTTTATAAATGTTATAAGCATAAATATTTTATATGTGTTTTAAGTTTATGCTATATTGATAAAAATGATCTGTTTTATCTAACAACTCTTTGTCCACTAATTTCCCTAAACTCACTTCTTATACTTAATAATGATCTGTAGACTTTTGGGGATGTTTATTGTCATTAGCAGAATTTAAATGATATAGACTCAGTGACTTTTTTACCTTTTCAAAACGTATAAATGAAGTTTTGCTTCCTAATTGCACTGTCTGAGATTTTCAGTAGAATACTGAGCAAACTTAATGAGAATAGGCACCTTGTATTTAGCTTAAATTAATGTTTCAAAAATTCAGCATTAATGATGCTATTTACTGCAGGCATTTTCTTCAATTTATATTGTTAAAACAGAATCAAAAATATCTCTTATTCCCATGTTCCTAGAGGGTGTTGTTTCTTTTTGTTTTGTTTTGTTTTTAATTATAAGTAAATGTTGACTATCACCAAGTGATTTTCTATCCTGTTAAGGTCAAGTTTTACAAGCTCGGGCAGAACCACAAATAAACCTCAGATCTCACTCATTACTAGAATAATACTTACATCTTAAATCACATAATCATCAGATGCAGGATAGATGGAAAATTTCAGTAGTTCTATGTCAACCAAAGATTTGGTGTCTCTAATTTAAAACCTTCCCACAAAGAAAATCTCATGCTCAGGCAGTTTTGTTTTTGAATTCCTACAAATTCTTCTAAGAGAATGTAAAACTAGAAAAAGCCCAATTTGTTTGGAGCACCTAGTATAAACTTGATATCAACTCTGGTTAAAGTCATTATAAGAAAGGAAAAAAATCAGGAAAATGCCTCTCATTATCATAGATATTATGTTAAAAAATAAGAAATTAACAAGTCTAGTTCTTCTGCTGCTGCTGCTAAGTCGCTTCAGTCGTGTCTGACTCTGTGCGACCCCATAAATGGCAGCCCACAAGGCTCCTGTCCCTGGGATTCTCCAGGCAAGAACACTGGAGTGGGTTGCCATTTCCTTCTCCAATGCATGAAAGTGAAAAGTGAAAGTGAAGTCACTAAGTCATGTCCGACTTTTAGCGACCCCATGGACTGCAGCCCACCAGGCTCCTCCATCCATGGGATTTTCCAGGCAAGAGTACTGGAGTGGGGTGCCAGTGCCTTCTCCGAAAACTATAAATAGATCATGATTAATCAGTATATATTCCAAGGTTGGTTTAATATTAAAGAATAAATCAATGTAATAATTCAAAAGTATGACCATCTTAATTGCTGCAGAATAATGCATTTGATAAAATGAAAGATCTAGAAATAAAATTCAGAAAATTAGAAATAGATGAATGCCGAGGTCCAGCCCTGGCTGATCCAGGGAGTTTGAAGCGGGGATGGCGTCGGCGAGGATCAGGATACAATAGCTTCAATTAGATATTAATTAGAGATATAAAGAGTAATAGAATGAGGATAGCTCAGTAGGAAAATTCAGTGGAGAAAAGAGGCTGAGTAGCTTGGTTTACGCGGGAGACCAATAAAACTTCAAGACAAGAAGTTTGCACCACTTACATAGGCCGCAGGCGTCCTTCCGTTCTCCTGAAGGAGAGGAGACACTGAGGCCTCCCCAGTCAGATCTTAAAAGCCCAGGCAAAATTAGTAAGCTTGGTGGGTTCCGTGCTCCAGATGGAGACTCAGCCAGAGTTTGAGAGAGAGAGCGACATGGGGAGACCAGTATTTTGAGAAACTGATCCCAATTCTTTATTTTCCATGGTCTACTTTTATACACTGAGATGTTTTGCAAAAGTCATGCGGGGTCAGCAGCCCTGACTTTTATCAAAGTCAGGTGCTTCATACAAATGTATACAGAGGTCTTAGGGGTGTTACATCATCTTCTGGCCAGGGGGCCTGCTGACAATTTATGACCCTCTCCTTGTGACAGCAGTCAGTCAACCAGGACACTTATTTCTCCAGGGGTGATTATTCTTAAAAAAGACTCCACCTTCCAAAGGTACCAGATAAGTTACATTCCTATAGGGTGAGGGTGTAGTGGGTTTTAATTAAGGAAAGAATTTACTTAGCCTAAGGTCTAATGTGATTAATATCAAAGGTTAATACTTATTTCTTCAATATATTCATTAATGTGTGTAAGGGCAGGGGATGTGGAGACTTAGCAACAAACATTGGCTCAACAAATGAAAAACCCTTCACCAATACAATTTCTAATCAGCCCACTATACTTATACTAATGGTTTTCTAACTTTTCTAAGGAACCTGTTTTTAGAAGGTTTAAAGCATCCCGTGCCTCTCATGGTTGGGAGGCTGTGAGCAATCACATGTGGCCGGACAAGCCTGTCAGGCAGGCTAGAGAGCCTTCAGAGGAGTTTGTAGGTTAAAACACTCTTGTCACACCCAGGAGTTTTTATTAACTGGAGCTCTAAGTTAACTCCTTCTCTGAAAGAGGTGGTGGGGGACACCCCCCTGTAAAGTCAGAGGTGTAGGTGAGAGCACAAATTAGTAAAGTAGGCAGGCTCTGGTTATGGGGGTAGATGCTCGAGAATTTCCAGGGGGACTCCTGAGGCTTGATCCTACCTTTTCGTATGTCGAGCCTCCTTCCTCATGACCTTTGCCACGGGTGGAGGTCCTCCCACCGGCTCCCCGCAGATGAAAGCATATTTGATCTGTTAAGAAGTATTTACAAAGAAATAAAAAATACAGACAACATCTTGTTCAAGACAAAATTTTGAAAGCTTTATTTTTGGACTGAAGAAAAAGAAAAATAATTCTACTATTAATTTTACTGGATGTTATCAGGTGCAATATCAAGGTAGGAAATACTGGTGAAAGTATAAAGATACAAAACAAAGCTATAATTATTTGCAAGAGATATTATCATATATATAGAAAATCCAAAATAAAGCACCACTGAATTATTAGGTTAATAAGTGAATTTAGTAAAGTATCTAAATTCTGTAACTGATCTGTGCTTGACCTGTATTCTGTAGTTGATTAAAAGAGAATTAATAGCATTACACACATTTATAAATAGATTAAATAAAAAAAATCTCTAAGGACTCCAAACAAAAATTAAAAGGCTAATTAGGTTTTACTAAGTAAATTTTAAAATGTAAAATGTCTATGGATTGGAAAAAGCAATATTATAAAGACATCATCAAGTTCAACTTGAGCTGTACATTTTATCAAGGTGACAGGAGTTTTTTAAAATCAGTATTCACAAAGTCATTCTATAACCATACGAAAATGCAAAGAGCCAAGAATACTAGAAATGATCCTATGGAATCAAAACAGAACTTGAGGATTGAGATACAGATACAAGGCATGTTTTAAAGCTAGGACTGAGACACTCTTGTCCTGGTGCTGCTGCTGCTGCTGCTAAGTTGCTTCCGTCGTATCCGACTCTGTGGGACCCCATAAACGGCAGCCCACCAGGCTACCCCGTCCCTGGGATTGTCCAGGCAAGAACAATGGAGTGAGTTGCCATTTCCTTCTCCAATGCATGAAAGTGAAAAGTGAAAGTGAAGTCGCTCAGTTGTGTCCAACTCTTAGCGACCCCATGGACTGCAGCCTATCAGGCTCCTCCATCCATGGAATTTTCCAGGCAAGAGTACTGGAGTGGGGTGCCATTGCCTTCTCCTGTCCTGGTGCAAAGCTGGAAAAATGGACTGAGGCCAGAATAGACAGAAGGATCCATGAATATATGATGATCTGATTATGACGAAAGTGACACTCTGGTCCTTAGGAAGAAAAATATATCTAAATGGTGCCGAGTTTTGCTTTTTAACAAAAAAAAAAAAAAAAGAGAGAGAGAGAGAGAGAGAAAACACTTTTTGACATCGTACCCGACTCGTTACAGAATAGCATACCAGGTGGCTTATGAATCTAAAAGCAAAATGATAATAATTTTGGAAGAGATAGAAGACAATCTTCATGAATTTAAGGATGGGGGAGAAATGTCTTATACAGGAAATATAAAGCACCAGTCATAATGTAAAAGGAAATAAACAGGAATACAGTCAAATCCAGGATTTGTGTTCATTGAAAAACCATTAAGCAAAATGTAAGCTACCATGGTACAGAAAAAATAATTGTAATACTCTGAAAATGCATTTACATAAAATATATAGAGAATACTTAGAAATCAACCAGAAGGTGACAGACAATGGGATAAAAATGGGGAAAATATCATATTTAAAAATAAGAATATCCACTTCAAAACAGAGGATCTCCATATGGACATGATAGGTGAAAGAATGCTCAATGTCACTAGTTGTCAGAGACAGGTAAACTAAACTATTATAAGCTATTACTGTGCTCTGGCTAGAAAAACCTATGTTTCAAAAGGCAGACAATTATAAATTGGTAAAAACACTTTGGAAAACCGTCAGTCAGTTCAGTTCAGTCACTCAGTCGTGTCCGACTCTGTGACTCCATGTCAGGCTTCCCTGTCCAACACCAACTCCTGAAGCTTACTCAGACACATGTCCATCGAGTCAGTGATGCCATCCAACCATCTCATCCTCTATCATCCCCTTCTCCTCTTCTCTGTCTTTCCCAGCATCGAGATTTTTTCTAGTGAGTCAGCTCTTCACATCAGGTAGCCAAAGTATTGGAGCTTCAGCTTCAGCATCAGTTGTTCCATTGAATATTTAGACTGATTTCCTTTAGGATGGACTGCTTTGATATCCTTGCAGTCCAAGGGACTCTCAAGAGTCTTCTCCAACACCACAATTCAAAAGCATCAATTCTTCAGCACTCAGCTTTCTTTATGGTCCAACTCTCACATCCACACATGACTACTGGAAAAGCCATAGCTATGTACTCATATGAAACTTTGTCAACAAAGTAACATCTCTGCTTTTTAATATGCCATCTAGGTTGGCCATAGCTTTTCTTCCAAGGAGCAAGCGTCTTTTAATTTCATGGCTGAAGTCACCACTGGCAGTGATTTTTGAGCCCCCCAAAATAAAATCTGTCACTGTTTCCATTTTTCCCCATCTATGTGCCATGAAATGATGGGACCAGATTCCATGATCTTAGTTTTCTGAATGTTGAGTTTTAAGCCAACTTTTTCACTCTCCTCTTTCACTTTCATCAAGAGACTCTAGTTCTTCTTCACTTTCTACCATAAGGGTGGTGTCATCTGTGTATCTGATGGTATTGATATTTCCTCCAGAAATCTTGATTCCAGCTTATACTTTATCCAGCCTGGCATTTTGTATGATATACTCTGCATGAAGTTAAATAAGCAAGGTGACAACGTACAACCTTGAGGATACTCCTTTCCCAGTTTGGAACCAGTCTGTTGTTCCATGTCCCATTCTAACTGTTCCTTCTTGACCTGTATACAGATTTCTCAGGAGGCAGGTCAGGTGGTCTGGTATTTCCATCTCTTGAAGAACTTTCCACAGTTTGTTGTGATCCACACAATATAAGGCTTTGGCATAGTCAACAAAGCAGAAGTAGATATTTTTCTGAAACTCTCTTGCTTTTTTGATGATCAGCAGATGTTGGCAATTTGATCTCTTGTTCCTCTGCCTTTTCTAAATCCAGCTTGGACATCTGGAAGTTCACAGTTCATGTACTGTTGAAGCCTTGCTTGGAGAATTTTGAGCATTACTTTGCTAGCATGTGAGATGAGTGCAATTGTGTAAGTAGTTTGAACATTCTTTGGCATTGCCTTTCTTAGGGATTGGAATGAAAACTGACCTTTGCTAGTCCTGTGGCCACTGTTGAGTTTTTCAAATTTGCTGGCATATTGAGTGTGGCACTTTAATAGTATCATCTTTTAAGATTTGAAATAGCTCAACTGGAATTTCATTACCTCCACTAGCTTTATTCATAGTGATGCTTCCTAAGGCCTACCTGACTTTGCATTCCAGAATGTCTGGCTCTAGGTGAGTGATCACACCATCGTGATTATCTGGGTCATGAAGATCTTTTTCGTATAGTTCTTCTGTGTATTCTTGCTTCCCTTTCTTAGTATCTTCTGCTTCTGTTAGGTCCATACTATTTCTGTCCTTTATAAGCCCATCTTTGCGTGAAATATTCCATTGGTATCTCTAATTTACTTGAAGAGATCTCTAGTTTTTCCTTTTCTATTGTTTTCCTCTATTTCTTTACACTGATCACTGAGGAATGCTTTCTTGTCTCTATGTGCTATTCTTTGGAACTCTGCATTCAAAGGTCCATGAGTCAAGGTAAATTGGAAGTGGTAAAACAGGTGATGGCAAGAGTAAACATCAACATTTTAGGAATCAGTGAACTAAAGTGAACTGGAATGGGGGAATTCAATTCAGATGACCATTGTATCTACTACCTTGGGCAAGAATCCCTTAGAAGAAATGAGTAGCCATCATAGTCAACAGAAGAGTCCAAAATGCAGTACTTGGGTGCAATCTCAAAAACAACAGAATGATCTCTGTTTGTTTCCAAGGCAAACCATTCAATATCACAGTAATCCTGGTCTATGCCCCAACCAGTAATGCTAAAGAAATTGAAGTCGAATGGTTCTACAAGACCCTCTAGAACTAACACCCAAAAAAAGATGTCCTTTTCATCACAGGGGACTGGAAAGCAAAAGTAGGAATTCAAGAGATATATGGAGTAACAGGAAAATTTGGTCTTGGAGTACAAAATGAAGCAAGGCAATGGCTAACGGAGTTTTGCACTGGTCATAGCAAACACCCTCTTCCAACAACACAAGAGAAGACTCTACACATGGACATCACCAGATGGTCAATACTGAAATCAGAATGATTATATTCTTTGCAGCCAAAGATGGAAAAGTTCTGTAGAGCCAGCAAAAATAAGACTGGGAGCTGACTGTGGCTCAGATCATGAACTCCTTATAAATTCAGACTTAAACTGAAGAAAGTAGGGGAAACCACTAGACCATTCAGGTATGACCTTAATCATATCCCTTATGATTATACAGTGGAAGTGACAAATAGATTCAAGGGATTAGATCTGATAGACAGAATGCCTGAAGAACTATGGATGGAGGTTTGTGACATTGTACAGGAGGCAGTGATCAAGACCATCCCCAAGAGAAAGAAATGCAAAAAGGCAAAATGGTTGTCTGAGGAGGCCTTACAAATAGATGAGAAAAGAAGAGAAGCGAAAGACAAAGGAGAAAAAGAAAGATATATCCATTTGAATGCAGATGTTGTCAGTATCTCCTCAAATTAGCAATGCCCCTACTCTATGATCCCAAGTCATTCTACTCTTAGCTATATTTTCAATAAAATATATATTTGTGATTGTCTATTCACCAGGAAGCACAAACACAACTTTTATAGATATCATAATAATCTAAATTCAGAAATCACCAAAATGTTCATCAAACAGAATGAAAAAATAAATTGTGTTATATTTTTTCAATAGAATACTACTGAGGATGAAAAAGCTACAACTCCAATGTGGAGATTACAACAAGCACAAATTTAAGCATAGGCAACCAGACACATACAAGTCTATTCTGTACAGAAAGTATACAAACATAGGCAAATCTATGTCTGTTGTTAAAAGCTGAGGGTGGATGTTACCTCTGAGGAGGGTTGCTGCTAAGTTGCTTCAGTCGTGTCCGACTCTGTGCAACCCCATAGACAGCAGCCCACCAGGCTGCCCCGTCCCTGGGATTCTCCAGGCAAGAACAATGGAGTGGGTTGCCAGTTCCTTCTCCAATGCATGAAAGTGAAAAGTGAAAGTGAAGTCACTCAGTCGTGTCTGACTCTTCGTGACCCCATGGACTGCAGCCCAACAGGCTCCTCCATCCATGGGCTTTTCCAGGCAAGAGTACTAGAGTAGGGTGCCATTGCCTTCTCCGTCTGAGGAGGGTGGTAAGACCCAAAAGGTCATGAGGTGATCGTCTGGGTTCTGACAGTTGCATATGTCATCAATTTCAAAATCTCATTTGAATATACATGTATGATTAACCACCTTTCTGTAAATTTTACTTTGCTTCTATAATTAGGTCAATACTGCTCATGTTGATAATTTACTGCATCCACTATGTGTTTTTTCTTACCTTGAATTCATAGACCAATATTTTCTATTTTTAGCAGTCATCTAATAGAAAAACCAAAAACCACCTCTTCAGAAGTGAAATTCCAATTTTTCTCTCCAAACATGCTTCCCCTTCAGGCTCCCCCATTTGACTTGGTGGCAGCCCCATCCTTCCACCGATCATGACAAAAACCTTGTAGTCATCACTCATTCTTCTCTTTCTCACTTGCTCCTGACTCCATTGGTTTAGGGAATAGTGTTGGCTCCATATTCAAAATACATCCTGACTCCCAGCACCTCTGCCCTCCTCCAGAGCTCGCACCCTGATCCAGAACATCCTAATCCTTGTCAGATGACCTTAATAGTATGTAGTTCCTGTTTCAACCCATGCCCCTTGCATCCACCCTCAGCACAGCCAGTGTGACGCCTCCAGAGAAGGAGTTGGATCAAGTCATTTCTGTCCTTAACATCTTGCATCAGCTCTTCTTTCCAAGCTGTACGGAGGTCTACAAGGACCTGCACAGTCTAGGCCTGACACTTCTCTGTCACGTCTCCTCTTTCCTTCCCTGGTGTTTCACAGATATATTAGTCTCTTTTTTTCTTTCTTTAATACCTGACATAACTATCTCCCTTTCATGATGCCTCTTTCTCAATCATTCATTTGTTTCACCTCTCCACTTGGATACCATGTGGGTACCCATCTTCACCTGTGCTTCCTTTATGTCTTATGGAGCCTATTCCCTAAACTCCCCAAATGTATCTATGTATTACATTATTTCTGAAATATTTGACTGAAGACGACACTGTTATTTCGGTAACAAGTAGTCGCAATTTTATTTTTCATCATGAATTTGACTCACTTTACAACACACAATTATATAATATGTACCAAATGGTACTGCTACTGCTAAGCCACTTCAGTCGTGTCCGACTCTGTGTGACCCCATAGACAGCAGCCCATCAGGCTCCGCCGTCCCTGGGATTCTCCAGGCAAGAATAGTGGAGTGGGTTGCCATTTCCTTCTCCAATGCATGAAAGTGAAAAGTGAAAGTGAAGTCACTCAGTCGTGTCCAACTCTTAGCGACCCCATGGACTGCAGCCCACCAGGCTCCTCCATCCATGGAATTTTCCAGGCAAGAGTACTGGAGTAGGGTTCCATTGCCTTCTCCGGTACCAAATGATAGTGTAATCTAAATAATAGATTTTCAGAATTTTGAAAATGAACTAAATTTTCCAAAACCTCTTTCTTCCAAGCTTATATATATATATATATATATATATATATATATAATTGCAAAAGATGGTAAAAAGGTAGTGTTAGTCACTCAGTCATGTCCGATTCTTTGCGACCCCATGGACTGTGGCCTGCCAGGCTCATCTGTCTGTGGAATTCTCCAGGTGAGACTACGAAGTATTTTGCCATTTCCTTCTCCAGGGGATCTTCCTGACCCAGGTATAGGACCCAGGACTCCCGCATTGCAGGCAGATTCTTTACCATCTGAGCTACCAGGTAAAAAGGTAATTAGATAATAAATGGGTACAGGTTTTGTGGAAGACAATTTTCCATGTGCTAGAGAAGGGTGGAGGATGGTTCAGGCAGTTATGAAAAGGACAGGGAGCAGCAAAAGAAGCTTGGCTCACTGACAGCTCACCGCTTGCTGTGCAGCCCAGATCCTAACAGGCTGCAAACTGGTACCAGTCCACTGCCCAGGGGTTGTGGAACCTTTCCATAAAACACGGGCACTGTGCTTCCCAATTTCCAGTTGCTGGTGATGGGGACAAGGAGTTCCCAGCACACTGAAAACTTTCTTCCAAGAAATCTTCTCTTCTGATCACTTCAACTCTTCAAAATTTGGATCCTGCAGGTGTTGATTTATGGGTTGTAAAACTTTTTGACCATTGCCTTTGCAAGTCCTGTATTAGTAAAAGTTGGGAGTTAAGGGTCCTGGCCTCTTACCTAGTACACTCAGCCAATCCCATGTTCCCAATTAAGACCTATACAGGGCATTCTACTCAGTGTTTCATAATAATCTATAAAAGAAAAGAATCTGAAAAAATATATATGTATGTGTAACTGAATCACTTTGCTTTCCACCTGAAACTACTTCAATAAAAATAAATTAATCTTCTGAAGATGATCTCCAGTACTTGTGACTTCTGTTAATTGGGCTCATTAGGTGAGCCAGCCAGGATGACCTATGTGAGCTGAGCTGAGATGGGCAACGTCCCTAAATCATAGTGATAGTTTATGGTGAACCAAGGTGTATTCATGATCTCCGAAGATTTAGCTTCGGGACCAGAGACCAGGCTTGACCACTCAGGGCTCTTGTGTGGCAGAAGTTTTATTACAGTGAAAGGGACAAGGAAAGTTTCTGACATAAACATCAGAAGGCGGGCAGAGAGTGCCCCCCTTGCTAGATTTTACTAAGGGAATTATATACTTTTTAAATTAGTTATTACAATAAATCAAAAGATGTCTCAAAATTGCAAAAATTTTACCCAACCCACTCCCACAATTTACATTTTAGGATACTGGGATTAGAACTTAACAATAGAAAGATCCTACCAGACTCACTCCCCTAATATATATTCTAAAATATCATCATTAGTCAGAAGGTTTTCAGGAAAGAGAAACTTTCCTCAAGCAGGATACATTGCTGTTACATAATCCCTAGTACAGAGTTTAAACTGAGTTGATCGTTGTGTAATAATCAATTCTGGGCTTAAAGAAAAAAACATTTTATGTGACTAAGACTAAGGAATGTAGAGAAAAAACAAAACAAAACAAAACAGTTTATCCTTTCTTCCTCCTTGAGAATCCCAGACCCCTCTCTCCTCCCGGATTCTTATCCATCTGCCTAGGAATTGACTCTCTCAAGAGTCACAATCTTCCCCCAGCTCATGGAGAGGGGAGTGTGGGGTCGGGGTGGGAATCGCTTTCCTCTCAGTTCAGTTCAATTTACTTCAGCCGCTCAGTCCCATCCAAATCTTTGCAACCCCATGGACAGTAGCACGCCAGACCTCCCTGTCCATCACCAACTCCTGGAGTTTGCTCAGACTCATGTCCATTGTGTCGGTGATGCCATCCAATCATCTCATCCTCTGTCATCCCCTTCTCCTCCTGCCTTCAGTCTTTCCCAACATCAGGGTCTTTTCCAACCAGTCAGTTCTTCAAGTCAGGTGAAACTGGAGTTTCAGCTTCAGCATCAGTCCTTCCAATGAATATTCAGGACTGATTTCCTATAGGATGGACTGGTTGGATCTCTTTGCAGTCCAAGGGACTCTCAAGAGTCTTCTCCAGGACCACAGTTCAAAAGCATCAATTATTCAGCACTCAGCTTTCTTTATAGCCCAACTCTCACATCCACACATGACCACTGGAAAAACAATAACCTTGACTACATGGACCTTTGTTGGCAAAGTAATGTCTCTGCTTTTTAATATGCTACCTAGGTTGGTCGTAACTTTTCTTCAAAGGAGAAGCATCTTTTAATTTCATGTCTGTAGTCACCATCTGCAGTGATTTTGGAGCCCCCAAAAATAAAGACTGTAACTGTTTCCATTGTTTCCCCATCTATTTGCCATGAAGTGATTGGACCAGATGCCACAATCTTAGTTTTCTGAATGCTGAGTTTTAAGCCAACATTTTCACTCTCCTCTTTCACTTTCATCAAGAAGCTTTTGAGTTCTTCACTTTCTACCATAAGGGTGGTGTCATCTGCATATCTGAGGTTATTGATATTTCTCCTGGCAATCCTGATTCCAGCTTATGCTTCATCCAGTCCAGCATTTCTCATGCTGTACCCTGCATATAGGTTAAATAAGGAGGGTGACAATACACAGCCTTGAGGTACTCCCGATTTGAAACCAGTCTGTTGTACCATTCCGGTTCTAACTGTTGCTCCTTGACCTGCATACAGATTTCTCAGGAGGAAGTCAGGTAGTCTGGTATTCCCATCTCTTGAAGAACTTTCCACAGTTTGTTTGTGATCCCCACAGGCAAAGGCTTTGGAGTAGTCAATAAGGCAGAAGTAGATGTTTTCTGGAACTTTCTTGCTTTTTCAGTGATCCAACAGATGTTGGCAATTTGATTTCTGGTTCATCTGCCTTTAAATTCAGCTTGAATGTATAAGTTCAAGGTTCATGTACCATTGAAGCCTTGCTTGGAGAATTTTGAGCATTACTTTGCTAGTGTGTGAGATGAGTGCAATTGTGCGGTCATTTGAGCATTCTTTGGCATTGCCTTTCTTTGGGATTGGAATGAAAACTGACTTTTTCCAGTCCTGTGATCACTGTTGAGTTTTCCAAATCTGCTGGCATATTGAGTGAGGCACTTTCACAGCATCATCTTTTAGGATTTGAAATAGCTCAACTGGAATTCCATCACCTCCACTAGCTTTGTTGGTAGTGATGCTTCCTAAGGCCCACTTGACTTCACATTCCAGGATATCTGCTTCTAGGTGAATGATCACACCACCGTGTTTATCTGGGTCATGAAGATTCTTTTTGTACAGTTCTTCTGTGTATTCTTGCCACCTCTTCTTAATATCTTCTACTTCTGTTAGGTCCATACCATTTCTGTCCTTTATCGAGCCCATCTTTGCATGAAATGTTCCCTTGGTATCTCTAATTTTCTTGAAGATATCTCTAGTCTTTCCCATTCTATTTTTTTTCCCTCTATTTCTTTGCATTGATCACCGAGGAAGGCTTTCTTATCTCTCCTTGCTGTTCTTTGGAACTCTGCATTCAAATGCATTCTCTTCTTCCCACAGCTATTTGTAAGGCCTCCTCAGACAACCATTTTGCCTTTTTTCATTTTTTTTTATCTTGGGGATGGTCTTGATCACTTCTTCCTATACAATGTCATGAGCCTCTCTCCATAGTTCTTCAGGCACTCTGTCTATCAGATCTAATCCCTTGAATCTATTTGTCACTTCCATTGTATAATCATAAGAGATTTGATTAAGGTCATACCTGAATTGTCTAGTGGTTTTTCCTACTTTATTCAATTTAAGTCTGAATTTGGCAATAAGGAGTTCATGATCTGAGCCACAGTCAGCTCCCAGTCTTGTTTTTGCTGACTGTACAGAGTTTCTCCGTCTTTGGCTGCAAAGAATAGAATCAATCTGATTTCGGTGTTGACCATCTGGTGATGTCCATGTGTAGAGTCTTCTCTTGTGTTGTTGGAAGAGGGTGTTTGCTATGACCAGTGAATTCTCTTGGCAAAACTCTATTAACCTCTTCCCTGCTTCATTCTGTACTCCAAGGCCAAACTTGCCTGTTACTCCAGGTATTTCTTGACTTCCTACTTTGCATTCTAGTCCCCTATAATGGAAAGGATATCTTTTTGGGTGTTAGTTCTAGAAGGTCTTATAGGTCTTCATAGAACCATTCAACTTCAGCTTCTTGACAAGAGTGAACATCAACATTTTAGGAATCAGCGAACTAAAATGGATTGTAATGGGTGAATTTAAGTCAGATCACCATTATATCTGCTACTGTGGGCAAGAATCCAGTAGAAAGAATGGAGTAGCCATCATTGTCAGAACAGAGTCCTAAATGTAGTACTTGGATGCAGTCTCAAAAACGACAGAATGATCTCTGTTCGTTTCCAAGGCAAACTATTCAGTACACAGTAATCCAAGTCTATGCCCCAACCAGTAATGCTGAAGAAGCTGAAGCTGCTTTCTTCTAATGGGTATATGACTTGGACATATCTGGGAGACCTTGCCCTTTACTTTCTATGTATGTGAATTGTGGCTTTTAATACTTCTTTATTAGAATACCTGTAAATTTAATGAAGCAACAGCATCAATTTTCAGCAACTAGTAACATGTAGTTTTGTGTTAATCACAGTGTAACAGGAGGGAATGGGGCAGGGCACAACTTTTGAAAGAATGGCATAGCCCAAGGACACAACACAAACTGACTAGAATCAAATGGGATCAAGAGGGCAGACAAGACTAGACCTTGATTCTGAATCAGAAAATAAATGACACACCCAGAGGTGCCACGACAGTTCCAAGTCACCGTCAAATGACCAAGGAGTGGGCAGCGGCCCAAATCCTGGAAATCTCCACCCCTTCCCAAGAATAGTTGGAATAGTCCTCCCACTCACTAGCATATGAAATTACCCAGCCTATAAAAACCAACCATGCTACATTCTGTGGCTGCATTCACCCTCTGCAATGGCCCCCACTCTGTCTCTGGAGTGTGCTTCTTTCTGAATAAACCCACTTCTTACCTATCACTTTGTCTCTCACTGAATTATTTCTGCCATGAGTCATCAAAGGCCTGAGCTTCATTAGGTCCTGAAACCAGGTACTGTGAGTATTGGCTGGGTTTGAGTCCTGGCCACATGGGTTCAAGTCCCAAGCGGGGTTTTGACTGGGTTTGAGTATCAGCACGTGGGTTCAAGTCCCAAGTGGGGTTTTGGCTGGGTTCGAGTTCCAGCCATGTGGGTTTGAGTCCCAATCTGTGGTAAATGGTTTCAACAGTGCTGTGAGATATAAAGGATGAAAAATGGTCTGAAATGAATAGCTTCAACAAACCAGAATCGACTTTTATCTAATGTATTTTTTTATGTCAGAAAAAGAAAAGGTATACATAAATGTGTGTGTACATATGTAGACACAGAAACAAGTCATTTCCAGATAATATCACCACTTTTGCCTTGAACACAACAGCCCTGCAGAGCTGACAGGCTTGATCACCTCTCCAATTTCTTGCCAGGAAACATGGTGCCTCCCAGCCTGGGCCTCGATCCCTGGCTGCAGGCTCCCCACATGATGTATGTGAGTAGGAATAAAGTCACCATGTGAGACCAGGGGGGAGTTCTGTACAGTAGCTGCAGCCAAACCAGTTGGTATTTCCAACTTGGCTCCGACCTCTACAGTTCAGAGATGGCATTTTCTTTCTCTTTATTTCTATCCAAACATCTGTCCTCTCCACCTATAAACAAAAACAAATTTTCTTCTCATGGTGCTCAGGCACTAGAACTGAAAATATTCTTTTTACCAAAATCATAGTGTGTTTCCAGGATAAGAGGTTAGGGTTTGGGTTAGGGTTGGGATTGACATATATACATTCATTGTTCAGTCACTAAGTCCTGACAGACTATTTGCAATCCCATGGACTGCAGCACGCCAGGTTTCCCTGTCCTTCACTACCTCCTGAAGTTTGCTCAGACTCATGTCCATTGAGTCAGTGATGCCATTCGATCATCTCATCCTCTGTCTCTCCCTTCTACTCTTGCCCTCAATCTTTCCCATCATCAGAGTCTTTTCCAATGAGTCGTCTGTTCTCATCAGGTGGCCAAAGTATTGGAGCTTCAGCTTCAGCATCAGTCCTTCTAATGAATATTCAGAGTTGATGAGAACCCACTGTATAGCACAGGGAACTCTACTCAGAGCTCTGTGGTCATCTGAGCAGGAAGGAAATCCAAAAAAGAGGGCATACATGTAAATATATGACTGATTCACTTTGCCGTACAGCAGAGACTAGCACAACATTATAAAGCAACTATGTTATTGTTGTTTTAGTAGCTAAGTTATGTCTGACTCTTTGCAACCCCATGGACTATAGCCCAACATGATCCTCTGTCCATGGGATTTCCCAGGCAAGAATACTGGAGTGGGTTGCCATTTCCTTCTCCAAAAGCACCTATATTCCAATACATTTTTTCTAAAGAAGAGATTTTTTTAACTACATGAAAATTAAAAATTCTTACTTTATTACTGAGTCTTTGTTTCAATTGAGTTTCCCTTGGTTTTCTCAAGTGCATTTATGAAAGCCAGATGCTGTTATACTTATTTGGTGAAATGTCACATTGTTACAAAATCATCAAACTATTCAACCTCAGTCAGACGCTGTGTGTTTTTTCATCAAAATCAATCCAATGTCTAAAATTTCAAATAAGATCATAATTGTGTAAATTTCTTCCACAACAAACTGTGGAAAATCCTTAAAGAGATGCAAATACCAGACCACCTTACCTGCCTCCTGAGAAGCTTGTATTCAGGTCAAGAAGCAACAGTTAGAACTGGACATGAAGCAGCAGACTCGTTCCAAACTGGGAAAGGAGTGAGTCAAGGATGTATTTTGTCACCATGTTTATTTAACTTAAATGTAAATTACATCATGCAAAACGCCAGGCTGGATAAAGCACAAGCTGAAATCAAGACTGCAGGGAGAAATATCAATAACCTCAGATATGCAGATGACACCACCCTTATGGCAGAAAATGAAGAAGAACTAAAGAGCCTCTTGATGAAAGTGAAAGAGAGTGAAAATTTGGCTTAAAACTCAACATTCAGAAAACTAAGATCATGGCATCTGGTCCAATCATTTCATGGCAAATAGATGGGGAAACAATGGAAACAGTGACAGACTATTTGGGGGGGGGGGGCAGAATCACTGCAGGTGGTGATTGCAGCCATGAAATTAAAAGATTCTTGCTCCATAGAAGAAAAGCTATGACCAACCTAGACAGCATATTAAAAAGCAGAGACATTACTTTGTCAACAAACATCTGTCTACTCAAAGTTATGGTTTTTCCTGTAGTCATGTATGGATGTCAAAGTTGGACCATTAAAGAATGCTGAGCGCCAAAGAATTGATATGTTTGAACTGTGGTGTTGAAGAAGACTCTTTAGAGACCCTTGGACTGCAAGAAGATCCAACCAGTCCATCCTAAATAAAAGCAGTCCTGAATACTAATTGGAAGGACTGATGCAGAAGCTGTAGCTCAATACTCTGGCTACTTGACATGAGGAACTGACTCACTGGAAAAGACCCTGATGCTGGTAAATACTGAAGGCAAGAGAAGGGGACGACAGAGGACGAGATGGTTGGATGGCATCACCAACTCAATGGACATGAGTTTGTGCAAGCTCCAGGAGTTGGTGAAAGACAGGGAAGCCTGGCATGCTGCAATCCATGGGGTCGCAAAGAGTTGGACACAAATGAGTGACTGAACTGAACTGACCTCGTGCTGGAGCTGTGGTTAAGGTTTAAGTTTTGTGACTTCACTACTAGGATCTAAGCAACAGTTTTGCAGTCCCTCCATCCTATACTCAAGGGGCCAGTGAGAAAAACTGGGGGAAGGCAGCCTGTCTCCCCAGTCTGGTATAAGGAAAGGACCATTATAAAGGAATTTGAGTATCCCACCTGGAACAGAGAAGGTGTAGCACTAGGGAGAAATTACTATGGGACATGATACCTCAATAATTCTTGGGGTTTCCACGACATTTGAAAGTATACGATTATCAGCATCACATTCCTGTGTAACAAGGACAGATTACTTTGTTTTTTGTAATAACTAGGAATAGCTTAGATCTGTAGGGAGATCAAGACAACACAAATGAACTGAAATTGGTTGTTTATTTTTCAGACATCGTTCCTCTCTTTAATCCAGCCAGCATTCCCCTGACTTAAGATAAAATATGTGCTTTACAACTCAGGCACTAATTCTTTCACGTATTCTCAAGCATATTTATTGAGCTTACTAACTTTTCTGTAGGATTCTAAGCACTGGAGATATTTATGCTGTTTGCGGACCCACTAAGTCTTCCTTGGTTTGCAGCAGATTCATAACCTCACCTGAATCCTGCTATCATTTTTTAATCTTTTGTATCATATCAAATTCAAGTAATCAGCTCTAGGGTTTTTGATTCCTGTGTGCTACCTGCATTGTTGTTTTTGCTTAGTCGATAAGTCCTGTCTGACTCTTTTGCTATCGCATGGACTGTAGCCACAGAAAAATGGGTTTAATTCCCAGCAGATTGTCAATTACTGACCTTGTAGCTGAGGGTGAGGACTTCTGAGCTTCTGTTTGTCTTAGCAAGGGAAGATCTGAGGGGGATGGGTGAGAGGGGAAAGGCCACACAGCCTCTGCCCCATCCACATTTCTAAATGACTGACTCAACATTTCTAGCACTGTTCCAGAGACAGGAACAGAGCTGTTTTCTACAACAGAGGGATGAGGAACCATGGGTCAGATAAAAGAATTCTGTCCACCAGTTTTCTGTTCCCCCATACCTTTTGTATGATATCAAAGATGTGCACAATAAAGGACAAAATGTTATGGACCTAACAGAAGCAGAAAATATTAAGAAGAGGTGGCAAAAATACACAGAAGAACTATACAAAAAATCTTAACAATGCAGATAACCATGATGCTGTGATCAACCACAGAGAGCCAGACATGCTGGAGTGTGAAGTCACATGGGCCTTAGGAAGCATCACTACAAAGCTAGTGGAGATGATGGAATTCCAGCTGAGCTATTTCATATCTTAAAAGATGACACTATTAATGCGTTGCACTCAATATGCCAGCTAATTTGGAAAACTCAGCAGTAGCCACAGGACTGGAAAAAGTCAGTTTTCATTCCAATCCCAAAGAAGGGCAATGACAAAGAATGTTCAAATTATTGCACAATTGCACTTATTTCACATGCTAGCAAGGTAATGCTCAAAATCCCTCAAGCTAAGATTCAAGAGTATGTGAACTGAGAACTTCAGGATGTACAAGCTGGAATTAGAAAAGGCAGAGGAACCAGAGATCAAATTGCCAACCTCAATTGGATCATAGAAAAAGCTAGAGAACTCCAGAAATCATCTACTTTCGCTTCATTAGGGCTTCCCTGGTAGCTTAGCTGGTAAAGAACCCACCTGCAATGAAGGAAGCCCTGATTCAATTCCTGGGTTGGGAAGATCCCCTGAAGAATGGAACATTCCCTGGAGAAGGGAATGGCTACCTGCCGGGAGCAGGCATATTGCATATTGAGTGCATATTGCATATTGAGTGCAGCACTTTCCACAACATCATCTTTCAGGATCTGGAATAGCTCATCTGGAATTCTATCACTGCCGGGAGCCAGTGTGAGGAACTCCACCCATGACAAAGGTCATGAGGAAGGAGGCTCGGCATACGCAAAGACGGGATCAAGCCTCAGGAGTCCCCCATCTACCCCCAAAACCAGAGTCTGCCTACTTTCTGCTTTGTGCTTTCACCTACACCTCTGACTTTACGGGGGGCTGTCCCCCACTACCTCTCTGAAAAAAGAGTTAGCTTACAGCTCCAGTTAATAATTCCTGGGTGTGACAGTGTTTCAACCTACAAACTCCTTTGGAAATCCTCTAGCCTGCCTGAATAGGTTTTTCTGGCCACATGTGATTGTTCAGAGCCTCCCAACTGTGAGAGGCAGGAGATGTTCTAAACTGTCTAAACACAGATTCTTTTGAGTAGTTAAAAGATTGATTAGAAATTGTATTGGTGAAGGGATTTTCACTTGTTGGGCCAATGTTTGCTGCTAAGTTTCCATATCCCTTACCTGCTGTGTCCCTGGCAGTGTATTGATTAATATAATTGGTGTAAGTAGTAGCTTTAATGTTTGTAACCTGGGACCCTTGAGTTAATTCTTTTTCTTGTTATAGCCCACCACACCTTTGCTCAGTAGGAATGCAACTTTATCTAATGCTTTTTGGAGGCTGGCACCTGACTTTAGAATAATCACCTTTAGAGAAAAATAAGTTTCTTAAAATGTTAACAGGCATCCGGGCCAGAAGATGATGCAAATCACCTAAGCTTTTGCATATGATAAGTTTGCAGGAAGAAAGCCTGGCTTACTGCAGGACTCTACCCCTTCCCCCATTATCCTCTATGCATAACTTAAGGTATAAAAACTACTTTGGAAAATAAAGTGTGGGCCTTGTTCACCGAAACTTGGTCTCACCATGTCGTTCTTTCTCTTACCTTCTGGCATTATTCAGCCTCTTTTCTACACTGAATTTCCTCACTGAGCTATCCTCATTCTATTACTCTTTATATCCTTAATTAACGTTTAATTAAGCAGTTGTTTCCTGATCTTCGCCTACGCCGTCTCTCCTTCGAATACCCTGGATCAGCCGGGGCTGGTCCCCAGCAGCTACCCACTGCAGTATTCTGGCCTGGAGAATTCCATGGACTGTATAATCCATGGGGTCACAAAGAGTCAGACAGGACTGAGCAACTTTCACTTTCACTTCACTTTTCTGCTTCATTGACTACACTAAAGCATTTGACTGTGTGGATCAAAACAAACTGTGGAAAATTCTTAAAAAGATGGGAATACCAGACCACCTTACCTGCCTCCTGAGAAATCTGTATGCAGGTTGAGAAGCAACAGTTAGAACAGAACATGGAACACAGACTGGTCTGAGAAAGGGGTGAGTCAAAGACTGCTGGAAGAAATATCAATAACCTCAGATATGCAGATTATACCACCCTTATGGCAGAGAGCAAAGATGATGAAGGTGAAAGTGAAAGAGGAGCATGAAAAAGCTGGCTTAAAGCTCAACATTCAAAAAACTGGTTGGATGGCATCACTGACACAATGGACATAAGTTTGAGCAAGCTCTGGGAGATGGTGAAGGACAGGGAAGCCTGGCATGCTGCAGTTCATGGGGTCACAAAGAGTCACATACAACTGAGCGACTGAACAACATGTCAATTGTCCTAGCAAGCTCCAGGCACAGAGGCCTGTGGTTCAATGTCACAAGGACAGCTTAAGCACCCCAATCTTTTCTGCATCTTTTGACAGAGTGGCTAGAGCACTGTTTGTGTGGTGCACTCAGTCACTCAGTGGAGTCTAACTCTTCAGCACCAAGGACAGTAGCCCACCAGCTCCTCTGTCCATGGAATTCTCCAAGCAGGAATAGTAGAAGGGGTTGCCATCTTCCCAACCCAGAGACTGAACTCATGTCTCCTGTGTCTCCTGCATTGGCAGTCAGATTCTTTACCACAGAGCCACCTGGGAAGCCTTGCTGGGGCACTTAGCTGTAACCAAAGGTAATGTCCTCTCTATAGAGGCCACTCTTGGGTTCTTCGAAGTAGAAATAATTTTAGAACTCAAGGGAAGACGAGAAAAGTGATTTTGCTCCTTGCCTTAAATGTGTTAGTCGTATTTTTTCTAATTTCTAACAACAAATACTTTGTTTTAATCATTTTTTAAATTGAAGTATAATTGATTTACAATGTCATGCTAGTTTCAGATGTACAGCAAAACGATCCAGTTATACACAAATATATATCTAGTCTTTTTCAGATTCTTTTCCCTTAGGTTATTAGAAAACATTAAATATAGTTCCTTGTGCAGTACAGTAAGTCCTTGTTGATTATTGATTCTGAGAAACCTGTATGCAGTTCAAGAAGTGACAGAACTGAACATGGAACAGCAGACTGGTTCCAAATTGGGAAAGGAGTACGTCAAGGCTGTATATTGTCACCCTGTTTATTTAACTTACATGCAGAGTACATCATGAGAAATGCTGGACTGGATGAAGCACAGGTATATATATCAATCCCAAACTCTTAATTTATCCCTTCCCTGCTCTTTCCCCTTTGGTAAACATAAGTTTTGTTTGCTGTGTCTGTTGGTCTCTTTCTGTTTTTTATATAAGTTCATTTGTATCATTTAAAATGGATTATCCATATTTCTTTGGATAAAATAGGCGGGTAGTAGACATAGAAATAGGAAGAGTCCTGGTGGTCACTGAGTTTCCTCAGGCTCTGTTCTCATTCATCTCTCACCCCTAGATGTCTTGTGCTTACTCATTACTTTAATTACAACATTCAACAGCTGTGCCTGTGTGCTCAGTTGCTCAGTCATGTTCTACTCTTTGCTACCCCATGGACTATAGCCCACCAGGCTCCTCTGGCTATGGGGTTTTTCCGGTAAGAATATTGGAGTGGGTTGCCATTTCCTCCTCCAGGGATCAAACCCAAGTCTCCAGCGTCTCCTAAATCGGCAGGCAGATTCTTTGCCGCCGAGCCACTTGCAGAAGCCCTGACTTGGCTTATCAATAAACACTCCCAATCAACTGCTCCTTATGATCTAGACTCATCCTCAAACTTACCTCTTTTTTCTATGGAAAAAAAAAGTCTCTTCCAATGTGTTCTTTCTTTATTGTCACCATCACCCATCCATGGGTACAATTCAGAAGCTGATAGTGAGTCCGGACACCCTCTCCTTTCGTCCTCCAATGATGGCCCATCACTGGGTCCTGGTGTATTATTCCTAGCAAATCTCTTCACTCTGTACCAAACACCTCATCAGTGTCCTAGTCAAAGCCATCACCATCTCTCCTTTCCTGGGACCAAAAATGTCTCCACATGACCTACACATACCAGCTTTACACTCCACTCAGTCCCTCCTCCATGTCCAACCAAAGATGCTATTTCAAACACGAATCTTCAGACTCCATGGTTTTTAATTGCTTGTCTTTGTAAAATATTTTAAAGATGTTCTTTATTTTATTTTGGGGGCACACAGCATGTGAGATCTTAGTTCCCTTACCAGGGATCAAATCCATGTTACCCGTAGTGGAAGAGCAGAGTGTTAACCACTGGACCACCAGGGGAGTCCCTTAATTGTTCTTCTGGTAAAGGTCGCAACACATTGTATGACATATGATGTCCCACAGACTCTGGCTCCACAAATACATTCCAACTCTTAAGTCTGACTGTATATGCATTTTTCGCATTCAAACCTCCCTGATGTTCTTCCAGGTTCTAAATTTTCCCATGTCCCCCCACGCAGCCTCCCCTAGTCCCTTGCACAGGGCATCTGTGTGCTATCACACTCACCTAACCATCCTCATTCTCCATCCCTGGCCATTGGCTACAATCCAGCCAGCTAATGGTGCCATACAAACAGTCCCTTCTTTGACTGAATTCTCAGCACAGTCTTCATGTCCTGGGGAAGTCTATGCAGAGCTCCCTAGAGTCATCTCTCCCTCTCCATTGCCCCTATATCTCATTCTTTGTATTTCTTCTCATGCTAGGGGTGGTCTCTGTTCTGTATTAGCCCAGGGTGGGTGATCATTCAGTGGACCAAACATGATCTCAAGATAAACTGCTGAATTCTAACCCTCAAGACCTTTCAAAGTTTGCCTGGAGGCTCTCCCCTTTCACAATCTTTTTAGACTTCCCAATTCAGTCATTATTTTGGAAAACATGGTGCCTGAATTTGTTAGAAATATAAGTCTCAACCTACTTATACACTTTCTTCAATTCACATCATGGTATCATAAAATTTAATGTGGGCAGATATGATTCCCAAATTCTAAGTTTAAAGCATTTTATGTTAGCATCCTTATGAAAAAATACTGCTCACCTGAGCACTGCATACATGCCAGAAGCTTTTTAGGCTTATTGATACAATGTTTATCACAGTAGGGATGTGGGTAGGAGTCGTAAAGTGATATCAGCAGCAGGCAACAGACCACAGTGCCATTTGTAATTTTAGATGGTAAAGAGTGGCTGCAGCTGTATATGTGAGTAACTGAAGCTTGAGAAGCTGACAAATTATTACTTATGTAAACAGCAAACGATAATGTGATGTCTCAGGGAAAAAACTGTCTTTGTCTCTTAAATCTACACTTCATTGTTCAAACAACTGTCAGTGGGGAGGGGCAGTGGAAGGAAACAAAATAAAGCAAAAGGTAAACATTCTCAAGCCAGTTGATGGTAGGTCGTTAATATGCAATTGAGCTTTCTTATTTTGAAACTGTATCTTCATTCATTATGCATTTTTCAACAAAAATATTTTAAACACCCAATATATCAGTAACAAAAAAATCTCTTAATTGTATAATTTTTATTATCTATGTTATTAAATGTTCATCTCATATAACCTGGTTGTAATTTTGTATTAATTGGCTCTTTCCAATGCCACATTTGTGTATTCTCCTATGAAGCATGGGGGGCTTCCTAGGTGGTGCTAGTGGTAAAGAATCCTCTTGCCAATGCTGGAGATGTTAACAGATGCAGGTTCAATGCCGGGGTCAGGAAAATCCGCTGGAGGAGGGCATGACAACCCACTCCAGTATTCTTGCCTGGAGAATCCCATGGACAGAGGAGCCTAGTGGGCTACAGTCCATAGAGTCGCGAAGAGTCGGACACAGCTGAAGCAACTTAGCATGCGTGCACACGTAAAGCATGTTGTCAACTTAAATTACTGAATTTACTTGTATTTACTCACAAATTGTTTGGTTAAATGATACTAATGACAATTCCAGTGAGTGTTGTGATTTAATCATCCCCTTTCAAAGAGGCTCCTCTGTTAAACCATTGTGCACAGCAATCAGACAATTCATTTTTCTTTTCACTAAGTACGTCCAGTATTTTTGGTTTGAAAACACCTTCTCCTCTTTAAAATGTGAGTTCTAAAACTCATGACCAAAGGAAAAAAAAAAAAAAAAGAAGAATCATTTCTGTGAGGAGCTGTTAGGAGTTGTGGGTACATGAACGAAACAACCATTTTCAGTCATGAATGAAATGTCCATCTCCACCATCACATGGGTAGAAACCAGCAGAAAATGCTGCCAACACAGATCCATCCCTCTGACACTATCGAGGGGCAGAGCAGCTTCACCTGGGAGAGGTGGGTGAGTAGGGGCCCGACAGACACACTGCAGAGCTTGATTTCCGTGAACTGTGGGAACAGAGAGTGGCCATGTGATGTGTTCCCTGCTCCAAGCAATCAGCACAGGGAGGTGCAGGGCAAACTTGAACATCTCCTAACAAAGTGGTCTCTGGTGGGACCAGACATCTGACCCTCTCAGTGTCCAGCTGCCCTCCCAGTAGGCGGCATCCTCTCTGTGCTTCCACCAGCGTCTCACTACACAACTCAGGTTACATTCCTGTTCCTTAGGAAGGTGCTGAGGTGAGCAGGCAGCTCCAGGGCAGCCCGGCGCCAGCGCTCCCCAGAGGGTTTGTGTGCTCTGAACCTGGGTGCTCCTTGGGCCAGCAGTTGGGCTAAGATTCAAGGGACAGCGGCCAGATGCTAGAAACATCATCAGGGGTGGGTTTCTGTGGAACCTGGAGGAGAGGGGGCACTGCACCCCAGGACCTTTCCAGGGCTCAGAGCAACTTAGGAAGAGGGGAAAAGGAAGCTGCTGGTAGCCTGCACCACACTCCTCTCCTGCAGACCCCTCCCAGAGGTGTAAGCTCTGAAAAGCCACCTTCTAGGAACTAAGCATCACAGCAAAGAGCCCAGGTCACAGCTGCTGCTGCGCCCTGTGGACGGATGGGACAGATGGCTCCTCAATGTCTTATTTGGAGTTGAGGGGCATCAGGGCTATGTCCTCACATTGTTAGCCCTTTTCATGCACCAGCCAGCCTAAGACAAGGAAATCCTTCAGCAAAGATATTCACAACAAAGCTAATTTTTTTTTTTTTAAACCAGACTCAAGATTTTTAATTTGGAATTGGGTCCTGGCATTGCCAATGAATCCACCAGACGTGTCTCGAATCAGAATTGCTGTTCAAAGTCCAAGTCTGACGTTAGGGATGCTATTCTCACCACTAAGTGCTCACCTGGGCCCTGGAAGGCATTGCACATCCCATGGATGTGAAACCAGGCATGCATCCTTCATCCCAGGAGAGGCACAGCTGTAGGTCTGTGGGACGCTGCTCCTCTGCCTTGTTCTGGGAATCCAGGGTGCTCTGGACACACCCCATGGACAGGAAATAAAGGAGGTTTGTGGTTGGGTTCACAGCATAACTGGGGCTTCACTTTCATGGGGGGAAGTTCTCATTACTCAGGTTGAGGTAGCAGAATGGACCCCCAGCTTCTCCCACAGTGTCCTGTGCTTTTCTCTGCCAGAGTACAAGCTCACCGAGGTCTCAGTGACTGCCAGCTCCTAGAGGGGGAGGGGCACAATCCCAGGGAGGGGCCTGGAACCAAGACTTGGGCTTTGGACTTGCACTCTGCACCCAACTTTGTCTTTCACTGTCCACGGAACCCTGGCCAAGTATTTCACCCCCTCGTCTCAGTTTTCTCTCTAGTAAAGTGGAGATGACAAAATAGCCTTTGGGGTCACATTCAGGGTTTCAAGAAATGAAATGTGCAAAACACAGAATAAGTCCTTAATCCATGTTTTTTCTGTGAATATATGCATACATATATATATTCATATATAGCCTTGAGAGGATGTCAGGAGTATTTGATTAATCAAGCAATCAATTAATCATACGAAGGAAGACATAGACAGGAAGTAAGGCGAGGAGGAAATTAATAAGAATCGCCAAATAGCCACACATTAGATTCCTAAGTATACATGGGCCAGATTTCTCTAATGTCCACAAAAACAAGGTGTTTGAGAAAATTCATTTCCATATCTAAACATTATTCATAATCTTGAATTGATTGACTTCATCCCATGAACATAATAATTGACTTCAAACTGCTTCACATGATATAAGAAGCATCAGGAACCATGAAGCTGAATATGGCCCCGCCCAGCACTATTTAGAAAATAGTGAAAGAAAGTACTTTCTTCTTTTGTTTATAAGCACAAATTGGGGGGGCTGTTCTTTTCTCCCATTCACCGAGATGACCTTGACCACCATTTGTTGTTGGTCTTTGGTGGAACATTGCAAGGGAAAGAAGTCTATGATAAACTAGAAGCACATCCTCAAGACAGGCAGTGATGCTATTGTGCATGTCCTGCCAGAATGATGTGCAGACACCAGGCTTGTCAGGGATCCAGCACTGAAAAGGACATGGGGTCATGTGGTCCACTGGCCTTTGTTTATATGATCAGAATCTCTATGTTAAAGGAAATTTTAAATAGTCAAGATCTTCATTCAGTGTTACCCTGGAAAGTTATATCTTTTGTAACATCACTATTCAGTACATAGCAACAATAAATTATATATATATATATATATATATATAGTCAAATTCATAGAGAAAGACAGTAGAATGGTCATTACCAGGAGCTGGGAGGATGGGGGAAAGGAAAACTGATAGATATATAGCCTCAGATTTGCAAGATGAAAAAGTTCTGGAGATCTGTTTCATAACAAAGTGAATACAGTCAGTAGTAAACTGTAGGCTTACAATGATAAAGATGGAAAATTATGTTTTTCTGTGACATTTAAATTTTAAAAATATAAAATGCAGTAAGTTTCTGTCTTCAATATTGTCTTGGCTACTTTGAGTCCTGTGAATTCCTAGGCATTTTTAAATAGTGTATACATTTTAACAGAAAAAAAATATTTGCTGGGATTTTGTCTGGGATTAGTTGCATTCTATAAATTGGTGTTAGGAAATTTTTCAAACATACAACTTTAATTTTTTAACTACTGAAATTTGCTCAGTCAAGTCGGACTCTGCAGCCCCATGGTCTGTAGCCTCCCAGGCTTCTCTGTCCATGGAATTCTCTAGGCAGAATACTGGAGTGGCTAACTCCTCCCTTCTCCAGGAGATCATACCAACCCAGGATTGAACCCAGGTCTCCCACATTGCAGGGGAACTTCCTAACCCAGGGATGGAACCCAGGTCTTCTGCATTGCAGGCAGATTCTTTACCATCTGAGCCACCAGCGAACTGAAATGCTATGTTCATTCATTTATTTATGAATTATTTAATTTCTTTCAGTTACATTTGTAGCTTAAAGGGTACAAGTTCCCTATATCTTTATTATATTTACCCCTAGGCATTTGTTATTTCCCAATAATACTGTAATCCTTTTAATTCATTCCTATTTGTTGCTAGTACATGAAAATACTAAAATACTAAGTTTATGTTGATAACATATCTAGTAACTTTGCTAAATTTATTTATAAACCTGATTATTTATTTATGTTAGAGTTTCTAGGTATTATGTCATCTGGTATATGACTTCTTTCTTCCCTAATCCTTAAACATCTTACTTCTTTTCTTTCCTTATTATTTATGTTAGGACTTTCAGTGTAGTGTTGAATTCAAGTGCTAACAAAAATCATATATTTTTCTTATTAATTTCAGTATAATACATTCTTTTCACTTTTTTGGTCCCTGTGCCTTGCCTGGATAACTTTGATTGGTCTGTATTCCACTTTAGGAATCTTCTCTTGTACTATTGCTAGTTTACAGATAACCCCATCTTGAGTTCTCAACTATTGGCAGAATATTTTTTCAATTTAATGATTATATATATTTTTCCAGTTCCAGGTATATGATAAAATTCTCCATTTTTTCAGATGTTTATTAACTTTTTTATTCTACTAATTTTGTAGTCATAAACTTTCTTGGTCATTTTCTCATAACTATAATACTTGAATCACCTGTATATTTGTCCCTATAGTTTTTTCTGGTAATTTTTGTTAAACCCAGATGTTGTTAATGAAATATTGTATAGATGTGTACCTGTGTTCAGAAAAAGACTTGAGATTGTCATAGTAGCAATCTTTGTAACAAACAAAAACTGGATATAAAACCTGGGTAAATGTCCCCTGCATTGTAGGCAGATTCTTTACTATCAGAGCCACCAAGGAAGCCCTTACCTGATATAGGATAAATAAATTATCATTCTTTTGCACAATGGACTGTTTTACAGAAATTGGAATTAATAAACCATTGTTACATGTGCCTACAAAGATAAATCTCCACAAGAACAAAAGTTGACAACAACAAAAAAAAGCTCTAAGTAACAGAGCATTTTCTATTTTAATTCATACATGTAGACTTGTAAGAAGAAGGCAATGGCACCCCACTCCAGTACTCTTGCCTGGAAAATCCCATGGGTGGTGGAATCTGGTAGGCTGCAGTCCATGGGGTCATTAACAGTCGGACACAACTGAGTGACTTCACTTTCACTTTTCACTTTCATGCATTGGAGAAGGAAATGGCAACCCACTCCAGTACTCTTGCCTGGAGAATCTCAGGGATGGGGGAGCCTAGTTGGCTTCCATCTATGGGATCTCACAGAGTCGGACATGACTGAAGCAACTTAGCAGCAGCAGCAGACTTGTAAAAACATGCAAATCAAATTCAGGGTTCAGACATCAACTTAATTCACTTTGGGGAGAGGAATTTCCCGAATAGAGTTTCTGAGATGCTGGCACTCTCTAGCAGAGTTTTACCTGAAACAAATTTTAATTGAGAAACTCCCCTCCCTTCGGGACATGTATTCTAAAGGCAAACTAGTAAATACATAAGATACTGTTTGCATAAGTTTCTTCTATGAAACTCTATAAGGAGTGGCAAAAGACTGGAAATACATCAAATACCTACTTATAGGGCTTCCCGGGTGGCTCAGATGATAAAGAATCCTCCTGCAATGTGGGAGACCTGGATTCAGTCCCTGAGTTGGGTAGATCCCCTGGAGAAGAGAAGGCTACCCACTCCATTATAAATGGGGGACTAGATGAATAACTAATAAATCCACACAATGGGATTTTATGAAATGGTAAAAAGAGGGAATGAAGAGAATAACAATAATAATGAAAATAATGATGATAAAACTCAGAAGACTTAAAATATCAAATAAGCACGTATCTTTATTATAAGACCCTAGAAAACTAGACAAAGTGCATGAAATAACCTTCTCAGGTATTAGCTAAGAGGCAGTGCAGGACTGCAATCCCTTAAAAGAAAAAGAGGATGTGATCACCATGATACCCCCAGCTCTGCCTGTAGGAACTTTCCAGATGGCAATACAAGCAGGGGAGCCCAGACAGGACTCAGGGGTTTTTCTGAGTGGAGTGGGCAGATCAGAGTTTGGGGCTCCTAAAGCAGCTGATATTTGCCACAAACTTCAGAATTCTGCATAAGCATCTCCTTTAGTATTCAGCTCAGTATGAACAGGTCAGGAAAGGAAACAGAACCACAGAAGGAGCTGCTGCTGCTGCTAAGTCACTTCAGTTGTGTCTGACTCTACGTGACCCCATAGACGGCAGCCCACCAGGCTTCCCTGTCCCTGGGATTCTCCAGGAAAGAACACTGGAGTGGGTTGCCATTTCCTTCTCCAATGCATGAAAGTGAAAAGTGAAAGTGAAGTTGCTCAGTCATGTCCGACTCTAGTGACCCCATGGACTGCAGCCTACCAGGCTCCTCCATCCATGGGATTTTCTAGGCAAAAGTACTGGAGTGGGGTGCCATTGCCTTCTCCGAGAGAAGGAGCAACTGCAGACAAATTGGGAAATAAAAATCTGTCAAAGTTTGTATCAGATGTTCAAGTTCCAAGGAGCCAGAATAAAAACACCTTGTTGAACACTTTGGTAATTCAGAAGACATCCCAGAAAGTTCACACCCTCAGAATAAGTTTAATTTAGCCCTGGACTAAATTGCTACTCAGAACCAATTTTTTTAAAGACTTGAAACTGTCAAGCTGATTTACAATAAATGAGAGTCCCTTGGACTGAAAGGAGATCCACCCAGTCCACCCTAAAGGAGATCAGTCTAGGGTGTTCATTGGAAGGACTGATGTTGAAGTTGAAACTCCAATACTTTGGCTGCCTGATGCAAAGAGTTGACTCATCTGAAAAGACCCTGATGCTGGGAAAGATTGATGGTGGAGGAGAAGGGGATGACAGAGGATGGGATGGTTGGATGGCATCACAGACTCAATGGAGATGAGTTTGAGTGAACTACTGGAGTTGGTGATGGACAGAGAGGCCTGGTGTGCTGCGGTTCATGGGGTCACAGAGTCGGACACAGCTGATCAACTGAACTGAACTGAACTGAACACTTGAAAGAAAAAGTCCAAGCACTGAAAATTTAGAATCTTAGAAGGTAAGATGTGCAACAAACAATGGAAAGCTATTAGTTCTGCAAAGAAGCAAGAAAACATAACTGTAAAGGAGGAATATAACTCAACATAAATGGCCACCAAAATGGCAGATGATGGAATTAATAGACAAGGCCACTAAACAACTATTAAAATTATACTTAAAGATTGAAAGAGAGCCATGAACATAAATAGAGTTGGAAGGTTATTTAGAGGCAAGGGGTATTTCTAGAGCTAAATAAGCCAATACTTAAAATGAATGTTTCACAGATCTGTAAACCTGATAACACTTTCTCCAAATAGAAATACGGAGAAATGGAAAAGAAGATCACTCAATGAACTGTGTTGTTGCTCAGTCTCTAAGTCGTGTCTGACTTTCTGTGATCCCATGGACTGCAGGACACTAGGCTTCCCTGTCTTTCACCATTTCAAGAGCTTGTTCAAACTCATGTCCACTGAGTCGAGATTGCCATCCAGCCACCCCATCCTCTGCTGCCCCTTTCTCCTCCTGCCCTCCATCTTTCCCAGCAACAGGGTCTTTTCCAATGAGTTGGCTCTTCACATCAGGGGGCCAAACTATTGGAGCTTCAGCTTCAGTCCTTCCAATGATTATTCAGGGTTGATTTCCTTTAGGATTGACTGGTTTGATCTCCTTTCTGCCCAAGAGACTCTCAAGAGTCTTCTCCAGCATCACAAATTGAAAGCATCAATTATTCGGTGCTCAGCCTTCTTTATGGTTCAACTCTCATATCTGTATATGACTACTGGAAAAACCATAGCTTTGACTAGCCAGACCTTTGTTGGCAAAGTGATGTCTCTACTTTTTAATATCTGTGTAGATTTGTCATAGCTTTTCTTCCAAGGAGCAAGTATCTTTTAATTTCAGAATGAACTGTGAAACAATATTAACTATAATATGTATAAATAGATTAGGAGAGGGATAGGAGGGCAGAAAAAGCATTTGATTTTCCAAACTGGATGATCCAAGAAGTTCAATGAACCTCAGACATAATAAAAATAAATTCATAGGATATCATAGACAAATCCTTGAAATCCAGTGATAAACAGAAAATCATAAGAGAAGCCAGAAAGAAAAAGATACATCAGACACTGAAGAACAAAGATAACAGTCATGATCAATCTTTTTTTCAATACAAGCCAGAAAATGATAGGAAAAACATTTAACCAAAAGAGGGGAAAAACATTAATCCAGAGCTCAATTTCTATTGCAAATATTCTTCAAATATAATGATAAGCCTTCCAGTTTCACCTTGAAGATATAGACAGTCAGAAAGTGTTAATCCCATGCTCATATAAGAATAATCCTAGAAGACTTTACATCTGTGACTTTTCTTGAACCAGTCAGGTAACTGATGTCTCAGGGCAAACAACCAACCTGAAATCAAGGGAAGCATATGTATTTGTAGAGAAAAAGCAAGACCCAAGCATTTGTTTACTGGCCAAAGGGCCACCGAACACTCAATAAGCCAAGAGCAACCTCAAGTTTCAGTGAATGTGAGTCAGAGTGGGGTGTATCAGACATACAGTTTTTGCAATCTCCTGGAGACTCTTCCACTAGGAACCCCACAAGAACTCACAGGGAAAATGGGGAGATTTGTCTCTCCATAAGAGAGGAACTCTCCTATGACTCTCCTATGGCTCTCCTACAGCACAGGCTGTGGGAGGGACCCATAGCCATTGTCAAAACTTCTCCCCTACTCACGCCCTCTAGGGGAGAAGACTGAATCTGCAGGGAGAAGATCATCCACATCAGTGGGGTAATTGGGGTCTTTACTGCAGGAGGAGAAGAAGGAGGGGGGAGAAGAAAGGGGTCACCACTGCCAGCTGCCCGGATCATCGTTTGACCTTGTCTTGGGGACAAATATTAATCTGCAGGGAGTAGCGCATCACAACTGTATCCTGAGGGCACTGGTGGAAATAACTACAGCTAGAGACAGAGTGGAGAAGGAAATGGCAACCCACTCCAGTGTTCTTGCCTGGAGAATCCCAGGGACGGAGGAACCTGGTGGGCTGCTGTCTATGGGGTCGCACAGAGTCGGACATGACTGAAAAGACTTACCAGCAGCAGCAGAGACAGAGAGAGACAGAAAAGAAACTCTGATCCTGAGGGTGGTGCAGAAATGCACACCAGACTCAGCATCACAGGAAAGGCAGGAACCCACATGCTTCACAAGACTGAAGACGGAGAGTCAACTAGAATGTCAGAGAGAGCTTCACTGTCCCCTTCCCACACCCATGGACACTAAGTAGCCCTAAGTAAAAGCAGCAGTGGGGTCCTGCAAGGGACAGACCCTAGGGAGCAGCAAAAGAGGAAGAAATGAAAGTAAGTAGAGAAGCTGTCAAGAGATGAATTTAAAGTCTTGGTGCAACAAACTTAAAAACCTACCCACGTCTCGATGAGAGCAGCATTATCACACACCTACCTTAATGCATAACTGAAGGGAAAACATGCTCATCTTCAAGGATAAAAACATTTATCTCAATATCTCTCGTTTTTGCAATTCTGGTTTTCAATGAAAAATTATGATGCATGCAAAATGGCAAGAAAAACAGTTGAAAGAGACAAAGCAGGGCTTCCCTGGTGGTCCAGTGGTTAAGAACCCACCTGCCAATGCATGGACATGGGTTCAATCCCTGGCTTGGAAGATTCTGCATTCCATGGGGCAACTAAGTCCATGAATCACAACTGCTGAAGCTCGAGTGTGCTAGAGCCCCAGCTCCACTTGTTGTAGAGAAGCCCGTGCAATGAGAAGCTCACAAATATAACTGGAGAGTGGCCCGCACTTTCCACAACTAGGGAAAGCCCAGACACAGCGCCTAAGACCCAGTGCAGCCCTAAAAAATGAATGAAATTTTAAAAAAATTAAAAGAAGATTCTGATGTAACTATTTATAAAGAGACAAAGCAATCAAATAGGGGGCAGGTGATGCAACTAAGGTGAAGGGGACATAAAATGACTATGACTGATATGTTAAAGTTCTCAAAGCAAAAGTTCTCAGCAGGGGGAGGGAAGATACTGACCCCACCTTGGGAGAGGGACATCTGACAATATCTGAAGACTTGTTTTTTTTTTTTTTTTTTTGATGGTCTCATCTAGAGGGTAGAGGTGAGAGATGCTGCTAAATATCTTACAACCCACAGGACAGTCCTTGACAATGCAAAATTACCCCATCTAAAATATCATTACTGCCAAGGTTGATAAATATTGCTCTAGTAGAAAGAATACACAATAGGTGAGACCAGACTGGAAAATTCAGCAGACATTAAAACTACAAGAAAGAATCAATTTGAATGCTAAAAATCAAATGCACAGGAAGAGAAGACTACCTTTCATGGACTCAGGAGTAGACCCAAGGAAAGAATGACTCAAAAAAATCAGTCAAAAAAGACAGATCAATACAAATGATCCAAACCAAAATGCAAAAAAAAATAGAGTAGAACCCCACCCATCCAAGATCAGAACATTTAAGAGCTGAGGAAATGTAGCAAATGAAGTAATATTTGTACAGTTAGAATCAGTAGGTGATGAAAGAGAAATAAAGCACAGAGGAGCTATTTCAAAAATTATGGCTGAGAATTTTTCAAAACACAAACTATGACACAGTTTATGAGACAGAAACTATGAACCCAAGAATCTCCAAGGATATCAGATACACACACGAGCACACACACACACACACACATTCAGACATAGCATTCAAATATTCAAACAGGAAAGGAGGTGTGCACACTTCAAAGCACATACATTAAAACTGAGAAGATGTAGATCAGCATGATCTTTGCCCAGGATAACATGAAAGTTCAACACTACTTAACTGTACACTAAAATATGTCTAAGATGGTAAATTTTATGTTACATATCTTTTAAATCACAACTACAATCCTCAGATTAAAAATGTTCTTTTTAAAAGCTGAAGGCAAAGTATTGAAGAAAGCAAAGAAAGACACATTAATTAGTAAGCATGCATTTGGAATAGGAATGAGGTTGCCCACAAAGAGGTAAACTTGGTTATCAGTGGGCAAAAAAATCTTACATATATTATCATGGTGAGTGGTCCTCTAGAGCATAATCTTTAATGGAAAAAAAAAGTTATTTGCTGGTATTTAACTTCTTCTTTAGAAAGAAATTTAAATTTAGTTAACTTTTCCCCTTAAGGGATGGGGTGATAAGGATAAAACAAGGTTGAATGAGACCTGCAGAAAAACAAGGATAAGAATTTTCTGAATAAATATGTCAGTAAGTACCTTCAGCATAGAGGTCTTAAATATATCAGCAAGAGCTCATCATGGTACCCTTGGCTGGAGGTGTACCACCAGCCCTCACTGCAGAGAACACCTCTGAAAACACCCTGATTCTGGCCCCACCATCTGGAGGGTAAAACAGTCAGTCAAGGGGATTTACATGTTGTCAGGCCTGTTATCAAGCCCCAGCCATGCCAGTTGTTGTATTGAAATGTCCTTGAGAATTACGGAAAAGGTTATTGCATAGTCACTAATATCAATTGTCTTGGCAAAGCGATCTTAGTGAACACTGTCCTCTGGACCTTATGATTGTGATTCAGAGAGAGTTTGAAAATGATGGGCTTTGACCTAACTTGTACGCCTCTTCAAAATTTATTGAGCATTTACTATGCACTATGCTGAGTCTAGGGAAATAAAGATCAGTGAACCAGTCTTGGGCTGTAGCTGGAGAAACACTTGGCAGAGGACCGGCCTTGTTATTACATCCTATATACTTACTGAGCTGCTCCCTGTAGTCAGTGGGAAGACTTTGGTGGATTTTAATGACTGACTTTCTGTTTCTCTTCATCTCCAAGTAATAATTCCCCAGAGCAATTTGTAAAGCATTGCTGATTACAAATACTCTAAGGCTTCAAGCAGGCGGCATCATAGGAAATCACAGAAAAATATTACAGAGAATATTTTCTAAATGATTATTCTGGTCAACCTCTTTGGCTTGGATTTGTGCAAAAACTGTGACATATCTAAAGGAGTAGCTAACACTCAATACAGAGTGTGTTAATTTACCTAATTAACATTACTTTGTAGTCTCCCCCCTTTCTTTAAAGCAATATTGTAAAGTTTCTTTTCTTTATACTTCCAGTGAAGCTGGAAATCAATGACATCAGATAATCTCACCACAGAAAGAAATCTGAACGTAGCCATGACTTAACAGTGCAAGCTTTAACGGCATTTTAATGCAGCCAGCCTCTTGACTCACTTAAAACAGTCTGTTCAATGTTCACATCCTGTCAAATTTCGTATTGTTATTTGAGATTGTTATGACTTGGATAAATTAAGATTCAAGTGGAGCACAGGGTGCTGGCTAAGGAGGCAGGGTTCAATAAAAGACCACAATAAATTTGATATAGAGAACTTTACTACTCACAAGTCCTGGGGGAAGTACCTGACCTCCTGGGGCCCCTCAGGGAAGTCGAGGCAGCGGTCAAGGGTGGAGGCAGGGAAACCCTAGCAGAACCTGGGGCACATGTTTTCATTAGGGTCCATAAGTGAAGTGTTCTGAGATTCCTACCTAATTCCTACTGGCTGATTAAAACCGAAAAGAGCTGAATTTTAGGTTAAGCTCTGTGTGGGTCTTATCTAATGGGGTTATAGGGGAGGCCTTGGTAGGGAGTAGACTGTTGATCACAAGGACCATTGGAGGAGTCACATCAGGAACTTAAATTTGCTTGTGACTCTAAGGGCTATTGTCTACAACATGTGTTCAAGAGAGAGGCTCAGGTCAGTTCAAGGCCCATGAAGGCCATGTGGCCAAATAAGCTGGATGTTGAGGCAATGATGCTGTGGAGTAGCTCAGTAACTCTCAACGTAGGTGTCCTAATGTGTGATTATGATTTTTAAAAGAGTTCTAGTCATTGGAAACACGGTGAGACCCTTGCAGAAGAAATTCTGTGATGTCTGTAATTTACTTTGAAGAGTTGGAAGAAATGGAATGTGATCAGGGCTATGGATTTAACAGGAGTGGTCTCGAGATGATAAATGCTGAGGCCAGTGCCACATCTCTGTCAACACCGTCTGCCCCAGAATAAAGTTCAGTAAAATAGAAATTAAAGGCTGACCTGAGACCACTGAAAGGTGCACTAGTGAGAAAGCCAGCTTGCAAATGATGAAAATTTAACTCTAACAAATGAATTTTGTGCTAATCATCAAAGTAAGTGTGAGTGAAAATCGCTCAGTCGTGTCCGACTCTTTGCAGCCCCATGGACTGTAACCTGCCAGCCTCCTCTGTCCATAGAATTCTCCAGGCCAGAATACTGGAGTGGGTAGTCATTCCCTTCTCCAGGGGATCTTCCTAACCCAGGGATCAAACTTGCGTTTCCCAAATTGCAGGGGGATTCTTTACCGTCTGAGTCACCAATCATCAAGGTAGAAGCTGGCTCCTGCCATTGCTGGAAATAAGATCTCTAATGATGCCTTGCATTTTTTCCTTGTCTTTCCCGTGAAACTGTTTTATTCTGCGCTGACTGTATTCTTACACAAGTTCTTGACATGTCACAGAAAATACAGCCACGGGCTGCTCTGGCCTTACAATTTTTTTTTTTTTTCAAGTAAGATACTCACAGTAAATAAAATAACCCATCCCTTCTGTGTCCCCTACGTACTGGAGAGTGTTTATGTTAAACTCATCGAAGGTTCTGATTGGTCCCACCCTACTCATTGCCTCCAAGGGAAGAAGGAGGTAAATGGGTTGGCTAGATGAGTTACATTCCCCCAGCCTGTGGGAGAGGAGGTAGGACCCCTCAGCAGGCAAGGCAAACTCTTATTCCATGTCCTCTATTCACTCTGTGTGACCCTGCCTTCCACTGCTCCCCACACCCACCCTGCACCAGCTGCTTGACCTCACTACACTGCCTCGGATATCCCAGGCACTTCTGCACTGCAAGAACTCAGACCTTAGCTGGAATGTGCTTTTGCTATAGTCCCAATGACTAACTCTCTAATTATTTGCCTTCAAGTCTTGACTTGGGAATCTCAAAAATTATCTACCCCTTCTCTATCAGTCTCCCTATTCAGCACACATCATCTTTTGAAGTGCTGTTGAATTCATGTATTTCTTATGTTTGCTTAGCTTTTCTTGCCTACTCCGAAGAGGCAAAAAAAAAAGGAAAACTTCATGAGAGCAGCAATTGTTTTGTATCATAAGTGCTTGGTTGCTGATCTATGAATCCTTGAATAACAGTGCCTGGTAGATACTCTCTACTTGAATATAAGTGGATGAATAAATGTACCTAGTCAGAATCATTAGTACTGGAAGCAATGAGCTCTTAAAAAAACAACTCTTATACCAGGGGCATGAGTTGATGGGCAGGAAAAATCAAATGCTGTAATACTGCAGGTATGTCTAGTCTTAACCCTGCTATCAGGGAAGGCTTCCTGGAGGAAGAAACATCCAAGGATGGGTCAGAACTCTTAGGTGAGGAAGCAGAAGCAAGTTTGGTGACAGTGTCAGGAGAGAGTGCACGCTAGGATCTTACACACAGATTTTAGGGTTGGATGGCACGATACACTGTGACTGTGTGTGCACAAGCCTACACAGAGGCAGGTACATTTACACACACACACACACACCATACAGAGCAGCCTCAGATAAAACTGGCAAGGTGAGCAAGTCTGTGTCACAGTTGCAATTCACAGTAACACATTTGGACTTCAGCCTGTAGGCACTGGAAAGGCATGGAAGGATTTTACAAATGGAAGTGACACAATTAGGTTCATTTTAAAATGTTCTCTCTGGCTGAGGATGAAAAATGAACCAGACAGAGCTCAAGATGGGAGACAGGAAGAATGATTTCAAGCAATGCATGCAACCGTAACCGGCCCAAAGAAAACAACAGAGCCTCCTATCCAGGGACTGCAGGTCAAGAGACCTCAGGTGTGCAGGGAGTACAATACTGAATGAACTTTCTTTTTATAAAGAAAAGTTGTCCATATAGCAAAAACAAAGGTAGTCCCTTATTTATAAGTTTCAGAAATTATCAGTTAGATTTCAAACCAAAAATTTCAAATTTAGACAATTCTTCAAGACAGAATTACAAGTAGACTTCAAGACTGGATTTATCTTCGCTGTTGCTGTTGTTTTGTCGTTAAGGCATGTTGGACATTTTTGCCACCCCATGGACTGTGGCCTGTGAGATTCCTCTGTCCAGGGGATTTCCCAGGCAATAACACTGGAGTGGCTTGCCATTTCCTTCTCCAGGAGATTTTTTTCTGCCCCAGGGATTGAACTCGTGTCTCCTGCATCGCAGGCGGATTCTTTTACCACCAAACCCCAATTGAAGGCAGAAGAATTTTTGGATCCCAGCTTGAAAAATGTCACCCATTGGCAACTGAAGTCTGGTGAAGTGTGTTTGTGCTTTACGACATGTCACCAAGAATCTCATTTTGCACTTTTCAGACCACAGTGACAGAAGTGGTAATTTCCATTTTCCCAGCAGGCTTCAACATTTCCTTCATAATCAATAACGGGCCCAGGGACTTCCCTGATAGTCCAGTGGTTAAGACTTTTCCTTTCAATGCAGGGGGTGCAAGTTCAATCCCTGGTTGGGGAGCTAAAATCCCACATGCCTCACAGCCAAAAACCCAAGACATAAAACAGAAGCAATATTGTAGCAAATTCTATAAAATTTCTAAAAATGGTCCACATTAAAAAAAAATCTTAAAAAAATAAAATTAAATAATAGACCCTAAAATGTATTCCAAAAGCCCTCTGTACAGCTTTCAGAAGATGTGCTGTGACATTCAGATTCCTGAAGCTGAGTCCTTTGTTTAAATCAAGACTTGAACTACTGAATGCCCGGATGTGACCTCCGGATATACATACTCGGAAGTGGGATTACTGGGCGATAGAATAATTTCATTTTTCATTTTTTCATGAACCTCCTTACTATTCTCCAAGGTGGTTGCACCATTTTACATCCTTGCTAACAGCGTTCAGAGGTTCCATACTCTCCACATCCTCACCAGCACTTGTCAACTCTTGTCTTTTTGATAATAGCCATTTCCACAGAGGTCATATGTTACGTGCCTTTGATTTCTATTTTCCTGATGATGAGTGATGTTGATCACCTTTCCATGAACCTGTTGGCTGTTTATTTGTCTTTCTTGGAAAAATGTCTGTTTGGGTCTTTTGCCCTTTTTTTTTTTTATAAATATGTAGTTTGTTTCTTTGCTATTGAGTTGTATATGTTCCCTATGTATTTCAGATATGTAGTTTGTAATTATTTCTCTAATTCCCTAGGTTGCCTTTACATTTTATTGATTGCTTGTTTGAAGAAGCAATCACCTCTCCTAGCTTTTATGGCTTGGCATCAATAAGTAAAGATATCCCCCTGTGGTTGGTGATGCCAGAAATCTTGGCTCTCTGTGCACTGATGCTGAAAAAAAATATGGAGACAGAATTTTGGAGGAAAAGAAACTGTGGTCCTAAGTCTAGTGGCTTAGGGCACTGGATGTGCTGACATGTAGTGGCTCCCGGATTGGGGTTGGAGGTACTGTGTCCCATGGGCTCAGAAAGTTGGAGTCCATCACAGCTGGGTGATCCTTGGCCATGAGGGCTATGGGGTCCACAAGGACTGTTGGGGAACCCAGTGATGCCTCTGTATCCAGTAACAAGAGACCAAGGGAGGCAACAGTGGTGTCCAGGGCCAGTGGTGTGCACACACTTGACTGCAGGCTCAGGCACCATGGTGCATACTGAGATGAGCAGCAGGGCAGGGGTCAACTGTGAACACACAGGGAGCTTCTGGGGCAGGACATGGTGGCATGCACAGCTGTCACCCCAGTGGAAGATGCACCCGGACAATTCAAGTCTGCAAAGGAAAATTCCTGCAGGACCTCTGTGGTGGGGGTGGGGAGGTGCAGTCCGCAGTGGTTGTGCTGGCTCTGGTTTCAACTGCCAGAGTCCCTTGTGTAGCAGGCCCTGGGGTGGTGGTGGTGAGCACTGCAGGGCACTCAACAGTAAAAACTGTTGGGATCCGCAAGGCTGAGGTTCTCAGTAGTGACGGCTCCTGGGCTCCTCTGCAGAGCGGGCCCCTGAGGACCATGGGGGCCCCTGCTGCTTGGCTGATGCTGGTAACCCCACCCTCTTCTCTCTTAGCTGTATCCTGACATCTCAGCTATGTTCACCTCCCCAGCCACCCAGATAGGAGAAACCAAGTGGCCCAAAATGCTGGTTGATACCTTGCTCTCCTTTCCCCTCCTGCACCAGGGAATCCACTCTGGGCTCTTGTCAGTGCTTCTCAGGAGCCTGAGATGATGCAGGCAAAGTGGAACTATTCTTCCTACCCTATTCGTGTGGGTCTTTTGGGCTTTTAGCTCCGCTGTGTTGCTACAACCTCTTAAGTGGACTTTAGCCCTCTTCCAGAGCTGGTTTTGTTTGTGCAGAAGGGGAAGAAACTTGAAGGCTTTAAAATAAAATTAAAAAAAAAAAAGAAAGAAACTTGGAGGCTAGAAGGCCCTGCTCCAGCATCATTTTTATTTAATTTTCAATTGAGTTGTTTTCTTATTGTTGAGTTTTCAGGAAATTTTACATATTTTGAACACAAGAAGCTTAACAGATATGTGTTTAGGATATGTTTATTAAATCTTCTTTAATTCATTCATCAGAATTTTGTAGTTTTTCAAAATCAAGACAAAAATGTAGCAACCCAACAAATGTGGTTTTTAACTATTAAAAACAGCTTTTCACAGAAAAATCTATCTTATTTTTTTTTAACGAATTTACTTTAATATATAAAAAGAAAAGAATTTTGTAGTTTTCCCCATGTAGAGCCCAAGCATAATTTGTGATATTTATAACTATTTCACTTTTGGGTGCTAGTATAAGTGATGTTACTTTCTAAATTCTAAATTCCAATTATCTATTGTTGATACATAAGCAAGCAACTGACATTTGTATAATAAACTCGAATTCCATGAGGTTTTTTTTTTTGTTTTTTTTTATCATCAATCATTGGTTCCAAGAAGTTTTGTCTCTAATGTTTGGAATTTTCTATGTAGACAAGTATGTCATCTAAACAAAGGCAGTTTTATTTATTCCTTCCCAATTTATGTACTGGTTAGTTCTTTTTTTGTCTTTTTACACTGGCTAGGGCTTCCAGTACAATCTTAAATTGGAGCTGTGAGGGATCATCCTTGCCATTTTCCTTATCTTAGTGAGAAAATGTCTAATTTATCTCTACTCACTCTGGTGTTAGATATATATTTTTGTAGATATTCTTTATCAAGTGAGAAAGTTTCTTCTCAATTCTTGCTTGGCTGACAGTTTTAATGATAATTGGGTATTGGATTTGTCAAATGCTTTATCTTCATCTAATAGTATAATCATGATTTTTTTTTCTTTAGCCTATTGACATGGTGGATGAAATTAATTGAATTTCAAATATTTAACCAGCCTTCCATAACTGGAATAAATCCTACTTGGTATAATTAATGTTTGATTCAATTTGTACATTATTAGACTTGATTGACTACGGAATCTTACATTGATTTTCATGAGACATACTCAGCGGGCTTCTCTGCTGGCTCAGCCGGTTAAGAATCCACCTGCACACAGGGGACTCAGAGATGTAGGTTCAATCTCTGGGCCAGGAGGATCCCTTGAGAAGGAAACAGCAACCCACTCCAGTGTTTTTACCTGAAAAATCCCATGGAGAGAAGAGTCTGGTGGGCTACAATCTAAAGGGTCACAAAGAGTTGGACACGACTGAGCAACTAAACCCATTCATCTATGGGTTTTTTACAATGTCTTTCTTTGGCTTAGTGTAATGCTGGCCTTTCAGGTTTCCCTGGCAGCTCAGATGGTAAAGAATCCGCCAGCAATGCAGAAGACCTGAGTTCGAGGGTTAGGAAGATCCCTTGGAGGAGAACATGGCAACCCACTCCAGTATTCTTGCCTGGAGAATTCCATGGATAGAAAAGTCTGGTGGGGTACAGTCCATGGGGTCACACAGAATTGGACACAACTGAGTGACTAAGCATCAGCATCAGCAATGCTGGCCTTTTACACTGAGTTAAGAAGTGACCCACTGCTTCTGCTTTCTGAACTAAATTGTGGGAAACTGATTTCACTATTTTTTTTTTAATTTGTAGAATTCACCAATGAAACCATCTGGACCTGGACATTTCTTTTTTGAAAGGTTAGTATTTACTGACTTAAATTCTTTAATAGATTTAACTCTATTCTGATTCCCTATTTCTCCTCCTGTGAGTTTTGGAAATTTTTATATTGCAAGGAGCAGTCTCATTTCACCTAAGCAATCAAATTTGTTAGCACAGGATTGTTTGCAGTATTTCTTTATTATCATTTTAATGTTCACAGTATCAGTGGTAATTAAATCTCTTTCAGTTCTGATAGTAAGAAATTGTGCAATTTCTCACTCTTTCTTGGTTGGATTGACTAGAAGTTTATCAATTTTTATTGATTTCTTCAAAGAAACATCTTTTGCTTTCACTGATTTTCTCTGATGTTTTCCTTTTTCTTTAGTGTCCTTGACTTCTGTTTTAATTTATATTTTATTTTTTTACTGTAAATTACGCTTCTTATGCTCTAGTTCCCTAAAATGAAAGCTCAAATTATTGATTTTATGTATTTCTTTTATATAAATCATTCATTTAGTGCTATAAATTTCTCTCTAATCAAATCATGCTTTCATTGTATCCCACAAGTTCTGATAGTTACATATTCAATTTCATTTAGCTCAATGTACTTTTAATTTCTCTTCAGTTTTCTTCCTTGACCCACATCAAAGAAGACATGGGTGTGTGTTTAGAAGTGTGTTGTTTAATTTCCTATTATTTGGAGATATTCCAGACATTATGTTATTAATTTCAAGTTTCCTTTCATTGTAGTCTGAGAACATAATTTCTGATTTCCATCCCTTTAGAGTTGTTAGGATATGTTTTATGGCCCAGAATGTTAGCTAATTTTGTCACTAAGTCATGCAAGCTTGAAAAAGTATGTATCAGCTGTGGTTAAATGGAGTATTCTTTAAATATCAACCAATGTAGTTAATTGTTATACTGCTCAGGTCAACTCTATCCTTACTTATTTTTCTCTCCATTTGATCTACCAATTACTCAAAAAGGAGTTTATGATGGTAATACTGAATTTGTCTATTTTTCCTTGTGAAGTGAAGTAGCTCAGTCGTGTGCGACTCTTTGAGACCCCATGAATTGTAGCCTACCATGTTCCTCCATCCATGGTATTTTCCAGGCAAGAGTACTGGAGTGGATTGCCATTTCCTTCTCCAGAGGACCTTCCCGACCCAGGGATCGAACCCAGGTCTCCTACATTGTAGGCAGATGCTTTACCATCTGAGCCACAAGGGAAGTGGAAGTGAAATAGCTCAGCCATGTCCAACTCTTTGCAACCCCATGGACTGTAGCCTACCAGGCTCTGCGGTCCATGGGATTTTCCAGGCAAGAATACTGGAGTGGGCTGCCATTTTTCCTTGCAGTTCTACCAAATAATGCCTCGTTCTCTGTTGTTTCAGGTGCATACACATTTAGACTAATTCTCATTCTTGTGAAGGTTGCTTGGTTTGCGTCTCCTCCATTGACTTTGTACCTAAGAACTCCTGCTTGGGTACCATGCGTTTGTTTCAGCTCTTTCCTTTGTAATCTATGCTGTGATGCTGGAGCCTTGGTTTGGGAGTAAGGACTAGGGTGAGGAGGTGGGGGTGGGGAGGAAGTTTTATGATCTTAGGATGACATCTCAGTACCACTGTGTGCCTGCATCCCTGGGCTCTGACCATCACAAGGGTTCCTAGTTTTCTGTCCACCTTCTTAAGTGAGAAGGAAGGAACCAGACCAGAGTCATATAAATGCCCTTCCTCCAGTCTTTTTCCCTAAAGCCTGAGTCTTTGTTGAGAAACGTGCTCTGAAGATATTTCTCAGTGTACTCTGGCCCTCCCCCTGCCAGAGCCACAGTGGATATTTCTGAGTCTTAGCTGTGGGGTTCCTTGAGGTTGAGCCCATGATATCATACATAGGGCCCCAGGAGTTCCTCACTTTCCTGTGAGTCCATACCCAGCCTCAATTAGCTTGTCAAAATAACTATTTAGCATTCCTATGGGTTTATGGCTCCCAGGAGCATGTCAACTGTGACTCTCTGGATTTACTTGTCTCCTGAGATTTAGGGTCGGGTTTTCCCCTGTGACTTGTTCTTTTATGAGTTCAAGAAAAATCTTTGATTTTTAGCCTGATTAACTTTCTCTTGTTATATGGAGAAGAATTGATCTCTGAGGGACAGCAGTGATCCTGGAAAGAGATCTTAGTTCCCTGTCCAGGAACTGAACCTGGGTAGCCTGGATGAAAATCAGAAATCCTCACCACCAGACCACCAAGGGCTAGGTTAGAAAGTGGTCCTGCCTCTTCCCTGATTTGATATCAAAAAAGTTTCAAGGAGGCAAAACTGTAAAAAAAAAAAAAAAAGGTACAAAGTGTATTATTAGAGACACAGCATAACATGTGGGAGAGCACACAGAGAAACTGTTTATTTAAGACTGAAGCAAGACAGAAATACACACCCAGAGAGAAAGTGCACAGGCATCCTTCCCAATGAGGAGCGCAGTAAGCCAGAAGCAAGGCAGAGACACACACCCAGGGAGGGGTGTGGGCATCCTGAATGAGCAGTGTAATAAAGAGGCGATGTAAATCACTTATATAGGACAGTCTTTCTGGGTCTTTGTGGACATTTGGCCAATTATCCCATTTCTTTCTTCAACTCTGACTGGTTCTTAGACCCTCCCCAAGATGACTGTGCAAATCTTTGCTAAAGTGGATCCCACCACAGAGGCCTGTGGGTACATGTCCATGCTTATTATGGGGTGCCCCCCATTTTTGACCCCCAATAAGTCTTTTTGTGCATGTGCACACAGGTAAATCTTCTTTGACCTCAGGAGTGGGCACCTTGTCTCTTTCCTTCAGCAGAGATCAGCTTTTGTCACTAGCTTCATCCTTGGAGTGTCTGGGTGAGAACAAAGCTTGAATTTTACTCTTCTTGATAAATACCAGCTGTCCAGCTTAGGGGCCCATCTATCTCCTACCTCAGAATGACAGTTTCCAAGATCTTTATGTGTTGAAGGTAAAGCCAAAAATTCTCTAAACTTCCTTTCAAATCTCAAATAATCCCCAAATGAATTGATCCATTTTTCCCTCATCTCCTTTCAATAATCCTAGGAAAAAGAAAAAGGCAGCACCTGTCTTTCATGGAATATTGTAACAATCCCCTAACTGATGTCCACACTGCTACACTGTCACCCCAGCTCCAACACATTCTCTGTAAACTTGGAGAAGTATATTAAAATGCAACTTAAGTCAGTTACCTGCTTAAAATTATCTGCTTAAAGCTCCTTGAAAGTGGCAATGGAAATTGAAGGGAAGGCTCTTCTGCACAAACTTTTAAGATTTCGTACAAACAAAATATGACAATAGCTATGAAATGTATGGTCCTGTAGAAAAAAGCAAAGAGATTTAGAGAGAGGAGCACAACTAGAGACATTATAAAAGGGAAGATGGAAAACAGATGGATGCAGGGACAAGGTGTGAGAGCAGCAGAGAAGGTGAACAGCTGAGTTTGCATATGTAGGTCTTTGGATGTGCTGCTGCTGGGTGAGCAAGTAGCAGGGCACTGGTGACTTTTCAGAATGCTGGGGTGACTTGACCAGGGGGAGGCCCAGGCCCTCTGAGGAATGATGCCAGGATACCCAGGCAGTGATGAACATGGGAGAGTGGGTAAAAAGTCTACCCAAGGAGAAGTTGGACACTCAGATATACTCCACATTCTAAGATATACTCCACATTATAGTCACCCTGACCTAGAGAATAAAAACAAACCTGGAGTAAGTGTGACTCCCTAAAGAGATTAAATCAGAGCAATTTAGGAAGCAGACACTGGTCAGGGCTGAAGGCAAGAATGAGGTACACAGTGAAAAGAGGGGATGGAACGCAAATGTGCATACTCAAATGTTAGACATACAATGGTGCCTTCGGTGCTCAGTGAGCAGAGTAAGAAACAGCCGAATGAATAAATGAGGGATTTAACCAGTTGACTTCTGAATACTTACAGCTTCATGCCTTTGAGATTGTACAATTTTCCTAATATTTTCCTAGGAAGAAAAATCAGTCTACAAGTTTGCTAATTGGAGGAAAACATCAACACAGAGAGAATATACCAAACATGGGATGAAAGAAAATACCCAACTTCTTTTTTACTGGTAAGAAGCTATTTCATCCCTTCGACACCTTGACCGTCTTGGGTGTCTCGCTGCAACAGAGATGTGGGGACTCGCAAACTAACTCCCTTAGGCTGACTATTAGTGAGAAACAGCATACAAGTGTCAACTAAAAAAGTACAAGCAACCTTAAGTTGAGAGTTATGTTTCATTCAGTGGAAAATTTGGAGACTTCAAGCCCTGGAGACAGCATCTCAAGTAACCCTGAGAGAACTGCTCCAAGGAGGCGAGTGGAAGAACCAGGTTATACGGAAACTTTTGCAGCAAAAGGTAGGTAGTCTGAACATCAGAAGTGAAAGTCGCTCAGTCGTGTCCAACCCTTTGCAGCCCCATGGACTATACGGTCCATGGAATTCTCCAGGCCAAGAATACTGGAGTGAGTAGCCTTTCCCTTCTCCAGGGGATCTTCCCAACCCAGGAATGGGACCCAGGCCTTCAGCATTGCAGGCAGATTCTTTACCAGCTGAGCCCCCAGGGAAGCCCCTGAACATCAAAAGATGGCTGTAAATTAAAGAAAACCAGATAACCCAAGTTAAGGAATTTAGTGCTTTTCTATATATGGGAAGATGAAAGACTCCGGCCTCCCTGAAACCATCCCTTTGCTCTGCATCTCAGCTATCTGGGGTCAGTATCCTCTTTTTATATCCTGAGTTCCTCAAGGCTTAATGTGGAAAGTGGCTGCAGTCTGATGACTACAAGATGGCAGGTATTCTCCTTCTTGAGTCCCCCAGGGCTCACCAGCTCATATTGGAGGACCACAGTGGCTGATGCAAAGAGGAACTAAAGAGCCTCTTGATGAAAGGGAAAGAGGAGAGTGAAAACACTGGCTTAAAGCTCAACATTCAATCAATGAAGTTCATGGCATCCGGTCCCATCACTTCATGGCAAATAGATGGGGAAACAATGGAAACAGTGACAGACTATTTTCTTGGGCTCCAAAATCACTGCAGATGGTGACTGCAGCCATGAAATTAAAAGATGCTTGCTCCTTGGAAGAAAAGCTATGACAAACCTAGACAGCATATTACAAAGCAGAGACATCACTTTGCCAACAAAGGTCCATCTAGTCAAAGCTATGGTTTTTCCAGTAGTCATGTATGCATGTGAGAGTTGGACCATAAAGAAGGCTGGGCATCAAAGAATTGATGCTTTTGAACTGTGGTGTTGGAAAACCCTTGAGAGTCCTTGGACGGCAAAGAGATCAAACCAGTCAATCCTAAAAGGTTAACCCTGAATATTCTTTGGAAGGACTGATGCTGAAGCTAAAGCTCCAATATTTTGGCTACCTGATGCAAAGAGCTGACTCATTTGAAAAGACCTGATGCTGGGAAAGATTGAAGGCAGGAGAAGGGGATGACAGAGGATGAGATGGTTGGATGGCATCACTGACTCAATGGACATGAGTTTGAGCAAGCTCCAGGATATTGCAAAGGACAGGGAAGCCTGGTGTTCTGCAGTCCATGGGGTCACAAAGAGTTGGACCGAACTGAGTGACTGAACAAGAACAAAAATGGCTGATGACTGTGACATCCTTGTTTATTGATATGGCAGGAAATAATCCACTTCTCACAAGCTTCTCCTATAAAAGCAGGAATGAATGATGAGTGGCAATTTTTTCAGGCCTTTTCCAGGCCCATAAAATCATAAATAAAATTATACTCACTACTTCAAGAAATATGCTAACACTTATGCCAGCATCATCACTGCTTGTTTAATGCAGCTACTACTAAAATACTCCTCTTGTATCTATACATCTCTCAAATTAATAAAATTCATGAGTACTTTTTTTTAGTAATTTACATTTATCTGTATTGGACTCATTTTCAGAAGTCTAAGTTGTAAGTCAGGGCAGGTAAACAAGCTAAACACAGGACTCCCCAGGAAAGGTCAGTATCACTGATGAATGATAAGAAATGGAATATTTTCTGCCATACCAGCTAACAAATGATGTCACAGTCATCAGAGATTGTAGCCCCCACAGAAAGTGACCTGGTGAGCTCTGAGGGAACTCAGGAAGGAAAAAGTACCTGCCATCTAGCAGCCATCAGACTGCAGTCACTCCCTACAGTCAGCCCTGAGGAAACTCAAGCTGTGAAAACAGGATTCTGGCCCCAGATAGTCGAGAGGCATATCAAAGAAATTATTTCAGTGAGCCCAGACTCTTGCAACTTCCCATACATAGAAAGTGCTAAATTCCTCAACGTGGGATATTTGGTTGCCTTTAACTACCAGAACATTTTGATGTTCATGCTACCTGCCCTTTGTTGCAAAAATCCTATATAACCTCCTGCCTTCTCAGAGCGGTTCGCTCAGGTTCACTTGAGATGCTGCTTCCCAGGCTTAAGTCGTAAAAATTTCCAATGAATAATACATAACTCTCAATTTTTATGTTTCATGCATTTTTTCAATTGACAATGCAAAATTCTCCACTTGATATTAAACCAAACAGAACAAGGTATACAAAGGAAGATGCATCACGATCAAACCAGATGTGTTCCAAAAATATAATATGGATTTGACATTTTTTTGAAAATCAGTTAATACTTTCAACCAACACTAACAGAGTAAAGTCTTGATTTTTTTGGTCATCTCAATACACTGAAAACCCCTTTTATAAAGATTCCCAATGGAGGGGTCCATGTAACGAGGAACAGAGGATGGACAAGCCAACAGCCAGCCAGAAACCCAAGCCTTAGGCTTACAGCTGACACGGAACTCTCCCGGATCAACTCTACATGAGCCCTGAAGCGAATCTTTCACTGTTTGAACTTTTAGAGGAATCCATGGCCTTCACCAACATGTTGCTTTCAGTCTTGTGAGAGAGAAGTAAGCAAAGGATCCAGCTAAGTCATTCTTGGACAGCCGACACCCAGAAACTATGCAATAATAAATGTATATTTTATACCACCAAGTCTGTGTTATTTTGCTATCTAGCGATACATAACAAATCCAGCAGCCATGAGCCATATCCAGCTGGTAGTGATACAAGGGTCTAACAGCCATCTCAGTCCAATGACCCTCATGTTCAAGACACCCTCAGCCATGTCAAATGCATATGAAGTGAAGGGAGAAAAGGTTCAGGCAGTTTTTAGCAAAGTTTTTAAAAATAGAGACTTTTTGTTTTAAAGGAGTTATACTGTCAGAATGACAACATAGGACCTTGACAAACCAAATCCCCAGTAAAACTTGTAAAAGTATTTTTAAAAAGTAAAACCATTTAATGTTTCTAGAAATGGCCCTGAGGACATACAATGATTAAAGAAACAAGTATTTGAGAAAATCTACAAAAACTTGGTAGGAAGACAGGGAGTCATAGTAAAAGATGGAGGGAACCTGCTAACTCCAGTGTCATCCAAGGTGACTGTGTATAAGCCCAAAGGTGAACCTTCTTAGAAGCAGCAACAGAAGTCCCCACCAAGGGAGAAATGGACTTAATGAGAGCAACTCAGCCACTGGACACCAAACACATAACAGTAAGGAGCAGTACCCAGACTCACTGCCATATTTTATCTGAAAGATCCAGTTTCCATCAATAAATAAAAAAAGAAACCCCAAATCTTTCTCCACCGGGCCTATGTCTTCATTATGATAGCATGCATCTCTTTAAGCTTCCATTCTGTGCGACAGGAAGAAAGATCTACATATTCCAGAAGTTCCACCCATTTTCATATCACTGATGGCACTGCTGGTTTTCCCAGACTCCAAAACTCAAAACCTGTGAGCCATCCCCAGCTTTTTCCGTTCTTTTCTCTCCAAGTAAATGTGCATTGACTAGGCCTCTCTCACCTGTCTGAGCTGCCTGCTCAGGTGACACCAAACCTGCTAATTCTGTGTTGTGGGGAGACTTTACCACCCTGGCCGCCTCTGCAGACTCAGCCCTAGCCATTGCTGCTGAAGCTCGTTGCTCTGCTCCAGGCTCCTTGCTCTTCCCAGGTCCCCTTCCAGCTTTTGAAAGTCAGCTCCTAGGTTAGGGCCAGCACTTCCTCAGGCCCCCATGACACCACATCCCATTCATGTTTTGTTTTTTTTTTTTAATCTTTGGCTCCTAACATACACTCATGCTCAATAACTGTTTACTGATTGTGTGCTAAGTTGCTTCAGTTATGCCTGACTCTTTGCGACCCTATGGATTATATAGCCCACTAGGTTCTTCTGTCCATGGGACTCTCCCGGCAAGAATACTGGAGTAAGTTGCCATGCCCTCCTCCAGGGGATCTTCCCAATCCAGGGATCAAACTAACATGTCTTATGCCCTCTACAAGTGTTTGCTACTGAATGCTTTATTATTTGAGTAAACTTGTGTGCAATTCTTTTTAAAGGTAATGCCAGTGCAGAATCTCAATCTCAGAATTCATGAAGAGGATCCATTATAACAACGCTATTAGTCAAATAACCTAAGCATTTAAAATCATTAGATAATCTGATTCAGTGATCCTATTTATTTGAAGTGTGTGTTTTTCACCTATATACAAATAAGTAAAATAGGAGAGCATCTCAAGAATACTAACAGTGGTTACCATTGAGTTATGGAATTTATGGTAGATTTCTCTAACCTTTACATTTTGGTAAAATTTTAAATTTTTGAAATGAATTTATATTATTTTAATATTTATATATCTATTTTTTAGAAGGAAAAGAATTGTTAGTTCATAATGACTTAAAATTTCAGTTAAGAGAAATGGACTAAGTAGGACCTAGCAAAGTTCAAGTCCTTTGTCTTGTCTGGAAAATTTGCCCCCACAATGTACATTTAAACTTGTATTTGAAAATGGGGATTTTTTTTTCTCATTTGTTTTAATATAAAGGAATAGTACATACAAAAATAGAAGGAGTAGCAAGTATTGATGGAGAAGGCAATGGCACCCCACTCCAGTACTCTTGCCTGGAAAATCCCATGGATGGAGGAGCCTGGTGGGCTGCAGTCCATGGGGTCGCTAAGAGTCGGACAGGACTGGGTGACTTCACTTTCACTTTTCACTTTCATGCATTGGAGAAGGAAATGGCAACCCACTCCAGTGTTCTTGCTTGGAGAATCCCAGGGACAGAGGACCCTGGTGGGCTGCTGTCTATGGGGTCGCACAGAGTCGGACATGACTGAAGCGACTTAGCAGCAGCAGCAGCAAGTATTGATGACTTGTCTGACTAGAGCTAGGTGTTTTCACATGCAATTAATTAGTAAATACAATAATCTCCTGAAGTAGAAGCTGATGACTCCCTATTTCAATAGAAAACGATCACTCCCAGAAGAAAGAAAGGTCAAAGTGAAAACCCAGAACTACCTCATCTTGAAACAAAGACAAAGAGATGTGGAAGGACCTAGAGTGTGTCATACAGATGTGAAGTAAGTCAGAGAGAGAAAAATAAATACATATTAACCTGCGTATGTGGAGTCTAGAAAACTGGTAGAGAGGACCTATTTGCAAGGCAGGAATGCAGATGCGGATGTAGACAGCAGGCACGTGAACACGGCAGCAGAGGGGCAGCAGGGGGGCAGCAGGGGGGCAGCAGGGGGAACGGGGGTGAGGCAGATGTGCAGAGCAGAACTGACAGATGCACACTGCCTGAGCAGATAAATGGCTGGCAGGACGCGTCTGCATAGCACGCGGCGCTCCACTCAGCGCTGTGAGACGACCTACAGGGGTGGGGTGGGGGAGCAGCAGGCAGGGAGGCTCACAAGGGAGGCGCTATGTGTACATAGATACAGCTGATTCCCTTTGCCATACAGCAGACACTAACACGACATTGCAGAGCGATTATACTCCAATAAAAACACATACATATGTTCACTTCATTTTTCAAAGAATTCTCAATGTTATAGCAATCCAATTTCAAAGGTTTGATCCCTGGGTCATGAAGATCCTCTGGAGTAGGAAATGGCACCCCACTCCAGTATTACTGCCTGGAAAATTCCATGGGTAGAGGAGCCTGACGGGTTGGATACAACTGAGCAACTAAGCACACACAACTTCGAAAATGATAGGTTTAAAAGCTAAAGAGAATAATAGCTAGGTGATTGGTAGATAACATGGATAGATACACAGCTGAATGATAGAGTTCTGGGCTGGACTGCACGCTCCCAAAATTAACAAGTTGAAGTCCTAACCCCCACTACCTCAGAATGTCCCTGTACTGAAGACAGAGCCTTTAAAGAAATGATCAGGTTGAAATGAGTTCCTAATGCCATCTGATTCATCTCCTTCTAAGAAGACACTGGACACACTAAGGGTGGCAGACATACGGAAAGACCAGCTGAGGACACAGCAAAACAGCTGCCACCTGCAAAACAAGGAGAGAGGCCTCAGGAGAAAAACAATCTGCCCTCCCCTCGATCTTGGACCTCTGGCTTTCCGAATCCTGAGAAAATAAATAACTGTGATTTAAGCCAACCAAACTGTGGTGCTGTGTGTGGGCAACCTTAGAAACCAGCAGAGGAAGAGCTCATGCACTTAAGAGAGACATTTCAATTCCTTTGGACCCTCATTTTGCAGTTCCCATTATGTTTTGAAAAAATAATATGAGGTAAGCACTCAGGGAAGAGTGTATTTTTAGAAGCTATTTTTGCGTTTTGCTCCTAAATGCACAAATAATTCTTCCTGATAGATTGCCAAGATGATTTTTGTCAGAAGCTGATTTCTCTGGAAATAATTAAGCTTGCAGACAAATTGCACCTATTGTAGCATCATCTTGCTTGGAGTTTCATCTTCTGAAAACAAAGGTTTCATCTTGATAATATAGGAATAACAGATGTTGTTGTTAATGATCTATCCTTGGAACAGAAAGTGTCTTCCCCTGAGCAATAATCACCAGCAAGGGTCACAGGCTCGCTTTGTCACAATCACATGCTTAGGTGACTAGCAGTGGCTCTGCAAGCATTTAGATTTATGAACAAGTTCTTGAATAACATGATTTCTCTTCACTGCAATTCTAGTTTAATACACACAGTTAATGGGTATTATTATGGAAACTTTTTTCTTATATGAATTGTTTGTGCCTGTTTGATGCCTGTTTTTTGTTCATGGCACTGAATTTAACCTAATAATCTCATTAATGTTAATGGGAACTGCCAAGTTAAAATGCATGGAAGCAAATTAATATGCCCTGTAATCCTTGGACATGACTTTGATACATTTTATATGATTAATCTCATTCACAGATAGACTTTATATTGTTATAATTAGACATAACAAGATTGGATGGCTTCTGCAACCCAGGGAGACTACCTTTAGGGGGTTAATTTGGGAACAGTAGATAGCCAATTGGAAACCCCAGAAAGGAAACTCACAGAACACTTTAGAGGGATTCAGTTATTTGTAAAACATCAAGCCTCTGACCTTTGATTTGGGCAAGATCTCCCACACCTCCAGAAAATTACTTTCCTCTGGGTGCTTTCAAAGAAAGGGCTGAGTCCCAGTGCTAGCTGTGGACCCTGAAGAAGTCACCTGTGCCCTATTCCATTTCCCCAGGGAGGAGTAGAACCCTCCACATCTTGGGGTGCTTTAATCAGTTTCAGACACTCCTGGATGTAGGACTCAGGTGAGACAGGCTGGCTTCTCATACAGAGTAAGAATTTGCTCACTTTCAGTGATGCTTTTGAGTGTTGTTTAATAGAATTCAGAGAAGAGACTTGAGGAGGAATGGGAGCAGAGCTCCTATGGCTGCCTTTCCTCTGCATCCCCACAAACTGCCAGAGAAGTAACCACATCCTCCGAGAGGCTCCGGAGAGGAGACTGACCCCAGAGCGAAGCCCTGCTCAGACCCACCACCTCTGGCTGTGTTGGTTGTTCTGGAAAACACCAAGGGGTCATTTGCTTCCCTTTCTTTAGTTTTCTTTTCTCCTCTCCTCATTTCATTCTGTTTTCTTTACATGAGCATTGAGATAAAGAGCAGACTGTGAAAACAGAAGGGGCGCAGTCCCCTTCGAGCCACATTGACTGAAACACCGCGATCACCTTTTGCTCTGCTGTCCAAGGTGCTGAGCGTTTTCCTGTGCTGTTTCTTTTACCCAGAGGAAGGACTTCTTCACCATTCTATCACCATTCACCCCCAACCTCGGTGTGAGAGGATGAGCGGGCACAGAAGTTCCCTTTGCACTGTAGTGATGGAATGACAGCCCCACCCTTGCAGCTGAGAACCTGAGGATGAATGGGGAGCCTGTGGATGAGGAGGGAGGGCTCAGCCGACTGTGGTCGATCCTCAGCGGTGTCTCCATATCAGTTACTGAGTGAAGCTTCAGACACACTCTATGTGAACTTTTCCCTAAATCTGTGAAAAGCACACTTCCTTGGGGAACTTTTTTAGTTTCAAAATCTCCAGAGGTACATAGTATTCCAAGTATTTTTCATACATTAGTAATAGAATAATTGCTAATGCTATAATAATTAATTAACACAATAACATTTAAATTTAGTCTTTATAGAAGTCTTTGAGGTGGACACAACAATATGTTTATTTTACAAATGGCACATTAAAACATGGAGAGATTGAGGGATTGACCCCATGTCAATCTAGTGTACAAATCCTAGGGTACAAAGGAGCTGCATCTCCATTCCAGGTATCCACCTTACATAAGTTACTCCCTGCTCCCTAGTACCATATGCTCCACCATACATTGAGGGGCTTCTCTAAGCTAGCAGACACTGCCTCTTTGCTTGTGGTGTCTTTTTAAGGACTAATTAAAATTGAAATAGCTTAAATCATTGAAAGAGTCAGTAAAATTTGAGTAAAAATATTAAAAGAATAAAAAATGTGAGATAATATTTTGTAAATACACACTCAGCATCACCATTAACATCATCACCATCTGTTCCTGGTTCCTGGCACAGAGCTCCTAAAACACTTGTCATTTCCTGAGTGACCATCATCATCTTCAACATCATCCCGTCATCACCATCAGCAGCAGCAGCATCATTGTCATCCCATCTGTTCCTGGTTCTTGGCACAGAGCTCTTAAAATGCTTGTAATTTCTTGAGTGATAAGAACATTAGGAGTATCCTTTGGTTCTATTAATAATATTCGGTCATTGGCCCTATTTCTTCACACAGAACTCTTAAATTCCTTGGTAGCCACCTTCTTACTTGTCCTCATCTGGCCTTTTCTCACTGTGAACACCTCTAATCACTTCCTTTTCTTATAAGGACACCAGTCTTATTGGATAAGGAGCCCTGGTAACCTAACTGAACCTTAATAAACTCTTTAAATGCCCCATCTCCAAACACATCCCCATTAGAAGTTAGGGCTTCATTCTATTTTTATTCTGTTTTATTTTATTCCCTAACACAGCTGAGTAAAATTCAACTTGTTATGTTACAGAGCTTCTTGACCTCCATGGACTCCATTGCTTTTAATATTAGAGAGTAGGAACCCTACACCCTAACACCTGTATCCTGAATTAAGTGTGATGTGTTGTTGAGGCTTCCTCGAGTAGGGAATAAGGAAGAAATTAACTTTAGAGGATGAAAGCATGTCATTTGTCTTAGAATAAGACTTGGAGTGTGTGTGAGGGGTGTTCACAGACTCGCATGTGAGGACAGAATGCCCTCAGAATACACACAGAGAAGCTAAGACAAATGGGCAGGGATTCCCGTCAGCCCCAGTGCTGACCACTTGTCCTGGACCTCCAGGCAGCAGGGAAAGGGAAAGCAGCCACGTGCTTCTGGATCAGAAGTCAGAATAACAGGATCAGGATTCACAGTTAGTCACAGGAAAACCCTCTGTGCTTTGGGGTTGAGAACTTGCTAGAGGCCTGAAGATTGAGCCCCCGGTCTAACTGAAAAGTTGAAGATGAGTGACTTGCAAAGTAATGTTCTCCAGCACATGGTGACTTAGGAGCCCATCCGTTATGGTGCCAGAGTAAGGAAGGTCAAAGGAAGCAAGACTCACAGTACTTCCTCAGGATTCCCCACAAAGGCACAGACAAAGGCAGCAGAAACAGGCAGAGGGGCACCTTTTTTTGACAATCTCTCTGTCCAGTGACCAGAGGACAGAGTTAAGAGGGTTTGGGGAAAGCAAGACATCAGACACAGTGACGAAAATAATGCAACCCACCAAAAGAAGAGGGAAATAATGCTTTTGCCAACACACCACTGGAGGGAACTGCATGCCTCCCTCACTTGAAAGGCAAGCTGCCAGGAGAAAGAAGAGTTAAATGATCTCAGCTGTCCCCAGGAAGTGGTAGGACTCTAATTAGCACTGGGACTCCCAGCTGGCACTCAGGACTCATATCAGAATGGTATCTCCATATCCCTCCAAATGCAAGAGATTATTACAAATCCCAGGATCATCCTTGCAGTTGTTTTCTAATTGCACAAGTTTGCAGGAGATAATTCAGTTGTGCATATATGTGTTCTTCTTCCCTCACCAGAATTAAAAAGAAAAAAGAAAGCTAAAAACTTGTACTCATCCAACCCTGTCTGGGGTCACGGGGAAGGGAAATGGGGATCAATAAAGTGGGGAGGAAGCTGCTGGCAGCAGGCAGGAGACTAGATGGGACAGCCCGAATAAATGCAGAAAACCCAGAGTCAGAGAAATAGTCAGGAAGAGAGAGCAGAAGTCAGGAAGATGACTGAGGACCAGTGAGACAGATGGAGGGCTGGAGGCAGAGAATTCCAACGCAAAGAATGCCAGCCTTCTCCTGGAAGGAAGGAGGGGTGTCAGAACTCAGCTCCTCCAGGTGTTCCAACAGCAAGCACATCCTTAATTAATGAGACTTTTTTAAAACTTATCAACAGTCTGACGCCATCTCAGAGAAAAGCCAAATGTGCCCACCACTAGTAGGTCCCCATGCCCATGGCCTGAGCCAGACATGGTTCTTGAATTAATCCCACATCCAATGAAAAGGGTCCCTTTTTAAGAAAGCCTTTTAAAGTGAATAATGGAAAGAAATAGAGGAAAACAATAGAATGGGGAAAACTACAGATCTCTTGAAGAAAATTAGAGATACCAAGGGAACATTTCATACAAAGATAGGCACAGTAAAGAACAGATATAGTATGGACCTAACAGAAGCAAAAGATATTAAGAAAAGATATTAAGAACAGGTGGCAAGAATACACAGCAAAACTATACAAAAAAAGATCTTAATGACCTGGATAACCACAAACCATATCACTCACCTAGAGACAGACATCCTGGAGTGTGAAGTCAAGTGGGCCTTAGGAAGCAACACTACAAACAAAGCTAGTGGAGGTGATGGAATTCCAGCTGAGCTATTTCAAATCCTAAAAGATATGATCTTAATGTTCTACACTCAATATGTCAGCAAATTTGGAAATCTCAGCAGTGGCCACAGAACTGGAAAAGGTAAGTTTTCATTACAATCCCAAAGAAGGGTAATGCCAAAGAAGGTTCAAACTACCACACAGTTGCACTCATTTCACACGCAAGCAAGGTAATGCTCAAAATCCTTCAAGTCCTATGTGAACCAAGAACTTTTGACGTACAAACAGGATTTAGAAAAGACAGAGGAAGCAGAGATCAAATTGCTAACATCCACTGGATCATAGAAAAAGCAAGCGAATTCAGAAAAACACCTACTTCTGCTTCATTGACTATGTTAAAGCCTTTTACTGTGTGGATCACAACAAACTGTGATTCTTCAAGAGATGGGAATACCAGACCACCTGACTTGCCTCCTGATAAACCTATATGCACCTCAAGAAGTAACAGTTAGAACCAGACATGGAATAACAAACTGGTTCCAAATTGGGAAAGAAGTACCACAACACTTATTTCACTTATATGCAGAGTAATCGTGCAAAATGTTGGGCTGGATGAAGCACAAGCTGGAATCAAGATTGCTGGGAGAAATGTCAATGACCTCAGATACGCAGATGACACCACCCTGATGGAAGAAACTGAAGAGGACTTAAAGAGCCTCTTGATGAACGTGAAAGAGGAAAGTGAAAAAGCTGGCTTAAAACTCAACATTCAGAAAATGAAGATCATGGCATCCAGTCCCATCACTTCATAGAAAATAGATGGGGAAACAATGGAAACAGTGACAGCCTTTATTTTCTTGGGCTCCAAAATCACTGCCAATAGTGACTACAGCCATGAAATTAAAAGATGCTTGTTCCTTGGAAGGAAAGCAATGACAAACCTAGGAAGCATATTAAAAAGCAGAGACACTACTTTGTCCATCTAGTCAAAGCTATGGTTTTTCTAGTAGTCATGTATGGATGTGAGAGTTGGACCATAAAGAAGGCTGAGCACCAAAGAATAGATGCCTTCAAACTGTGGTGTTGAACAAGACTCTTGAGAGCCCCTTGGACAGCAAGGAGATCAAGCCAATCAATCCTAAAGGAAATCAACCCTGAATATTCATTAGAAGGACTGATGCTGAAGCTACACCTCCAATACTTTGGGCACCTGATGTGAAGAGCTAACTCATTGGAAAAGACCCTGATGCTGCCCTGATTTAGGGCAGGAGGACAAGGGTGTGACAGAGAATAAGATGGTTGGATGGCATCACTGACTCAATAGACATGAGTTTGAGCAAGCTCTGGAAAGATAGTGAAGGACAGGGAAGCCTGACGTGCTGCAGTTCATGGGGTCAAAAAGAGCCAGACAGGACTGAGAGAGTGAATAGCAACAAGTAGTCAGTAATGTGATGCACTGGAGAAGGACCTCATGTCACAATCCAGAGCAGCAGGATCATGACTCAAAAACCCCCCACCCTCCTCCCTTGACCACCTCTTCCTGGATAGAAAAGTTACCCAGCACAGAAATTGAGTCTCCATGAACAACCACCACAGGAAGCCACGAGAGGGCTGGGCTCCCAACTATTTTATTAACAACCCTCAGCTCCGTTTCTAAGGTTGGAAAAGTCTCCAAAGACAAAGTGCTTGTCTCAGTGGAATGCTGGTGAGTAAGTTTTGAGTTAAACACCCTTGAGTTTGAAGATGAACATCCTCTCTGACCCTCCATGCAAAAAGGAGCAAGGTAGTGATAAAGGATCTGGGGAAAATGTCTCCTGACATGTAATGAAAACCCTTATTTTCTGTCCATTTTCCCCAAAGTTGCATTTAGATCCTCCACACACAAACTTTTGTTTTTGAGTGTATCTGGTCTTCATACCAACAGAGTGGAGTTTTAATATATACATGTGTGCTGTGCTAAGTCATGTCAGTCATGTCAACTCTTTGTGACCCTGCGGACTATAGTCTGCCAGGCTCCTCTGTCTATGGGGACTCTCCAGGCAAGAATTCTGGAGTTGGGTTGACAAGCCCTCCTCCAGGGGATGTTCCTGACCCAGAGATCAAACCCTCATTTCTTCTGTCCCCTGCATTGGCAGGCAGGTTCTTTACCACTAGTGCTACCTGGGAAGTCCTCATATATACATATGTACATGCAAATATACAGACCTCTTTCCTTACTTACAATGTAGTCAGAATGGGCAAGCTCTCCCATTGGCGACTGCCCCTTCCCAACTCTGTTCAACCCCTGACCTCATTCCATCTCATTTGGGCATCTAGGAAGATGGGAATTCAAGTCCCAGTATCTCAGATCCCCAAAGTGATTATGGCATTTCATAAAACCTTTCATTGAGCCTTCTATTCTGCTGACCATGTGAAAATAAATGCAATGAATTTAAAAAAAGCAGTGTCTGGAAGGCAGAGAGTCAAGTTTTCAGTTTTTGCAAAGCCCATAGAGCCCCACGATGAAAACATGCTTCCCAGAAATGTGTTTAAATTTTTCATAACATCACAGGACCTTGTATTTATTTGGTTTTGACAGCTCTAAACAGACATGAACATCTTTGAAAATCAAACAGATTGATCTTCAAACCTTAGCTCTTCCAATATCCTAATATTTTGGCTTTTATGAATCTGCTTCTTCATGTAAAGCAGAAAAACAATAATCATTGCTTCAGAGAGACTGTGACCCAAAATTTAAGATCATGTGTGTGAAATTACCTACATGGTTCCTCTTACATAGAAAGCAAATACTAAACTAAATCTCCTTTCCTTCCTTGGGGACATAAAGCTAAGATCACACTCCTCAAGTATGATGTTTTTTAGTATGTGGTCTCTTTTTAGAACTATAGCTCATAAAATTAAAGAAAATCAGACCAACTAATTATTTTCATTCTAGAGGAGAATTAATAGAGTCAGGTTTCCAAAGCAATAAATGGAAACTGGGCTACAGCAGAAGAATTCAATTATTTAAAGGGATGTCTCTTTCCAGACAGCAGCTTATGAAAGAAGATTTAGGTAAAGCATAAATGTAGCAAGAAACCAAGCAGAGGAAGAATTTTAATAAATAAAAGAGCTCCAATGAAATGTTACTGGCATCAGAATTTATCTCACTATCTCCAAATATTTTTTGTTTGTTTGTTTGTTTTTCCCCATGGGAATTATTTCACTAGGCACAGACATTTCTCTGAGAACTAGCCTGCTTTGCCATCTGAGAGATGGGCTGTACAGCTGCTGTTCCAAACTGAGCCTATGTAAGAGTATACCAGGGAGGATAACGCACTGGGGGAGGGATATGGAAGGGCTGGCCCTACAGCCATTTCTCCCCACCTGGGATCACTTTCGGATCCTGCTACAGTTGTCAGGCTCTATATACATCCTTACATGCCAAGAGAAAGCAGTAACTGGAGACTCTGTGAAGCCAGACGTGTTCAGAGCTTCTGCTCTGACCCACACTATCAGGTGGTAAAGCTTGTAGTTTTTCATCTTGTTTTTGAGCTGTATGGTCATACTAGCTGCCTCCTCTGCATCATTTTATTTAATCCTCAAGACAATCGTGTGTGTTGGAATTTTATCCCCATGTGATAGAGAAAAGCTGAAGCTCAGAAAACTCAAGGACCTTGGGTTGAAGTCAGGCTTTTGGATTTAAAAACTCATGCATTTCTTGCCACTTCAATCTGGTACCAATTTCAGGGCCCAAGCCTTCCTACTGCCCTCGTTGACCAGTTGCATCCCTTGATTTCTCTCCAGCAACCATCTTTCTTCAGGGTCATGGCCCCACCTCCCCTTACCACCACCTCTTCCCCAAAGGTCTCCATGCTTCCTCATCTCTGCATACCACTGGCTTCTAGACATTGACCTCCACTTACCTGCTTGCAGCTCCATTGTGGCACCTATGTAATGTAGTAAACAGAGAACTCAACAAAACCCCAGTTGAGAAAGTGGCAGGAAGTTCCAGACAGCTCCTCACTTACAGGAGTCACAGACAACCTATAATACAAGAAGCCTGCAGGTAGGACAATGCAAGTTGGCAGAGGGTGCAGCTCGTGAGTCTCACGAATCTGTTGCTGCTCTGCCTGCAGCCAACAGTCAGCTTGGAGCACCTGGAGAAACAGGTGTGTGGAATATTCTAGACTATCCTCTGTGAATATGGATGCTTACACTCACTTGTGAGATAAGAAATACCTGGTAGGGAAGTTCAGGCTATAATCCCTGAAAAGAACTTGGAGGAGAGAAATAACCACGTTGCCACTCAAGACTGTACCCACATGTTGGAATAGAGTCAAGATCAGTATCCAGATGTTTTCTTCTCTAATGCTTGAAAGTATGTGGGAAAGTTCCAGGGAGGGAGGAGTCTCGTGAGCTCACGTTCTCTTTCTTCTTTCTTTCTACTGAAGAGAGTTGCTTTACAATACTGTGTTAGTTCCAGGTTTACAGAAAAATGATTTAGTGATATATACAGACATTTATGAGCCTATGTATATTTGGGACTTCCCTGCTGGATGAGATGGTAAAGAATTGGCCTGCAATTTGGGAGACCTGGATTTGATTTCTGGGTTGGGAAGATCCCCTGGAGGAGGAAATAGCAACCCACTACAGGATTCTTGCCTAGAAAATCCACATGGACAGAGGAGCCTGGTGGGCTACAGTCCATGGGTTGCAAGGAGTCGGATATGACACAGCGACTAAGCACAACACAGGTGTATATTCATTAATGTTCAGTCAATGACATGAACTAATGCATGAACTAACCCATGAACTAACTAACTCATGAACTAACATGGACTAACTCATGAACTAACTAACATGGCTAACTCAACTCTTTGCTACCCCATGAACTGCAGCACGCCAGGCCTCCCTGTCCCTCACTATCTCCCAGAGTTTGCCCAAGTTCATGTCCACTGAGTCTGTGATGTCATCCAACCATCTCATCCTCTGACGCTCTCTTCTCCTTTTGCCCTAAATCTTTCTCAGCATCAGATTCTTTTCCAATAAGTCTGCACTTCACACCATGTGGCCAAAGTACTGGAGCTTCAACTTCAGCATTAGACCTTCCAATGAGTATTCAGGGTTTATTTCCTTTAGGATTGACTGGTTTGATCTCCTTGCAGTCCAAGGGACTCTCAAGAGTCTTCTCCAGCACCACAGTTTGAAAGCATCAATTCTCTAGCACTCAGTCTTCTTTATGATCCATCTCTCACATCCATACATGACTACTGGAAAGACCATAGCTTTGACTATACAGATTTTTCTCAGTGAAGTGGTGCCTCTGCTTTTTAATACACTATCTAGGTTTGCCATCTTCTGCTTCTGTTAGGTCCATACCATTTCTGTCCTTTATCGAGACCATCTTTGCATGAAATGTTTCTTTGGTATCTCTAATTTTTTTGAAGAGATCTCTAGTCTTTCCCATTCTGTTGTTTTCCTCTATTTCTTTGCATTAATCGCTGAGGAAGGCTTTCTTATCTCTTCTTGCTATTCTTTGGAACTCTGCATTCAGATGCTTATATCTTTCATTTTCTCCTTTGCTTTTCACTTCTCTTCTTTTCACAGTTATTTTTAAGCCTCTCCAGACAGCCATTTTGCTTTTTTTCATTTCTTTTCCATGGGAATGGTCTTGATCCCTGTCTCCTGTACAATGTCATGAACCTCCGTCCATAGTTCATCAGGCACTCTATCTATCATATCTAGTCCCTTAAATCTATTTCTCACTTCCACTGTATAATCATAAGCGATTTGATTTCAGTCATACCTGAATGGTCTAGTGGTTTTCCCTACTTTCTTCAATTTAAGTCTGAATTTGGCAATAAGGAGCTCATGGTCAGAAGAGGTGGCAAGAATACACAGAAGAACTGTACAAAAAACATCTTCATGACCAAGATAATCATGATGGTATGATCACTCGCCTAGAGCCAGACATCCTGGAATGTGAAGTCAAGTGGGCCTTAGAAAGCATCACTACAAACAAAGCTAGTGGAGGTGATGGAATTCCAGTGGAGCTATTTCAAATCCTGAAAGATGATGCTGTGCAAGTGCTGTGCTCAATATGCCAGCAAATTTGGAAAACTCAGCAGTGGCCACAGGACTGGAAAAGGTCGGTTTTCATTCCAATCCCAAAGAAAGGCAATGCCAAAGAATGCTCAAACTACCACAAATTGCACTCATCTCACACGCTAGTAAAGTAATGCTCAAAATTCTCCAAGCCAGGCTTCAGAAATACATGAACTGTGAACTTCCAGATGTCCAAGCTGGTTTTAGAAAAGGCAGAGGAACCAGAGATCAAATTGCCAACATCCGCTGGATCATGGAAAAAGCAAGAGAGTTCCAGAAAAACATCTATTTCTCCTTTATTGACTATGCCAAAGCCTTTGACTGTGTGGATCACAATAAACTGTGGAAAATTGTGAAACAGATGGAAATACCAGAGCACCTGACCTGCCCCTTGAGAAATTTGTATGCAGGTCAGGAAGCAACAGTTAGAACTGGACATGGAACAACAGACTGGTTCCAAATAGGAAAAGGAGTACGTCAAGGCTGTATATTGTCACCCTGCTTATTTAACTTCTATGCAGAGTACATCATGAGAAACACTGGGCTGGAAGAAGCACAAGCTGGAATCAAGATTGCCAGGAGAAATATCAATAACCTCAGATATGCAGATGACACCACCCTTATGGCAGAAAGTGAAGAGGAACTAAAAGGCCTTTTATTGAAAGTGAAAGAGGAGAGTGAAAAAGTTGGCTTAAAACTCAGCATTCAGAAAATGAAGATCATGGCATCTGGTCCCATCACTTCATGGGAAATAGATGGGGAAACAGTAGAAACAGTGTCAGACTTTATTTTGGGGGGCTCCAAAATCACTACAGATGGTGACTTCAGCCATGAAATTAAAAGACGCTTACTCCTTGGAAGAAAAGTTATGACCAACCTAGATAGCATATTCAAAAGCAGAGACATCACTTTGTCAACAAAGATCCATCTAGTCAAGGCTATGGTTTTTCCAGTGGTCATGTATGGATGTGAGAGTTGGACTGTGAAGAAAGCTGAGTGCCGAAGAATTGATGCTTTTGAACTGTGGTGTTGGAGAAGACTCTTGAGAGTCCCTTGGACTGCAAGGAGATCTAACCAGTCCATTCTGAAGGAGATCAGCCCTGGGATTTCTTTGGAAGGAATGATGCTAAAGCTGAAACTCCAGTACTTTGGTCACCTCATGCAAAGAGTTGACTCATTGGAAAAGACTCTGATGCTGGGAGGGATTGGGGGCAAGAGGAAAAGGGGACAACAGAAGACGAGGTGGATGGATGGCATCACCGACTCAATGGACGTGAGTTTGAGTGAACTCTGGGAGATGGTGATGGACAGGGAGGCCTGGCGTGCTGCAGTTCATGGGGTCACAAAGAGTCGGACACGACTGAGCGACTGAACTGAACTGAGGTTTGCCATAGCTTTTATTCCAAGGAACAAGCATCTTTGTATTTCAAAGCTACAGTCACCATTTGTGGTGATTTTTCGAGCCCAAGAAAATAAACGCTGTCACTGTTTCCATTTTTTCTCCATATATTTGCCATGAAATGATGTGACTGGATGCCATGATCTTCGTTTTTTGAATGCTGAGTTCTAAGCCAGCTTTTTCACTCTGCTCTTTCACCTTCATCAAGAGTCTCTTTAGTTCCTCTTCACTTTCTGCCGTTAAGGAGGTGTCATCTGCATATCTAAGGTTATCGATATTTCTCTCAGCAATCTTGATTCCAGCTTGTGCTTCATTCAGCCTGGCATTTTGCATGATGCACTCTGCATATAAGTTAAATAAGCAGGGTGATGATACACATACTTGACATGCTCCTTTCCAAATTTGGAACCAGTCCATTGTTCCATGTCTGGTTCTAACTGTTGCTTCTTGACCTGCATACAGGTTCCTCAGGAGCCAGGTAAGGTGGTCTGATATTCCCATCTCTAAGAATTTTTCAGTTTGTTGTGATCCACACAGTCAAAGACTTTAGTGTAGTTAGTGTAGCAGAAGCAGATATTTTCTGGAATTTTCTTGCTTTTTCTGTGATCCAACAGATGGTAATTTGATCTCTGGTTCCTCTGCCTTTTCTAAATGCAGCTTTTACATTTGGAATTTATCCATTCACATACTGTTGAAGCCTAGCTTGAAACATTTTGAGCATTACCTTGCTAGCATGTGAAGTGAGTGCAATTTTTGAGGTAGTTTGAGCGTTCTTTGGCATTGCCCTTCTTTAGGATTGGAATGAAAACTGACCTTTTCCAGTCCTGTGGCCACTGATGAGTTTTCCAAATTTGCTGGCATATTGAGTGCAGTCCTTTAACAGAATCAACTTTTAGGATTTGAAATAGCTCAGCTGGAATTCCATCACCTCTTACTAGCTTTGTTCCTAGTAATGGTTTTCCCTTACAAGTTATTACAAAATTCTAGTTGTAGTTCCCTGCTCTTTATAGTAGATCCCTGTTTATTACCCAGTTTATATACAGTAGTGTATATAAGTTAGTCCCAAACTCCTTATTAATCCCTCCCCTACTTTCCCCTTTGGCAACCATGTTTGTTTTCTGTGTCTGTAAGTCTATTTGGTTTTGTAAATAAGTTCATTTGTCCTTTATGTTCTTATTGAGAAAATTCAAGTAGTAAAATGTTTTAAAGTCTAAATAAGACAATGTAAGTAAATGTGTATAGCTAATAACGACACACACCAAGCCTTCCACAGATAAACATTTGTTGACATCATCCATGCTCCATCTTGCCACCCAAGCATGGAGCATACCATTTATACATGGGGACCCAGGGTAACTCTTTGTCAACTAATTAGTTTTAACTAAAGAGTTTAATTGGTCAGAACTGGGTGATGCATTTCCCAGATAGGGGACATGCCCATTGGAAATTTTTGTAATAAATCATCTCTACCAATATGACATTTACCAAGACAGGTGCAAACTGCCTCCTTTTGTTTTTGTGAACCTTACCTAATAAAAGCGATCATTAAGGAAGCTGTGGACAGGAGATCAATTGAGAAGAATAACTGGAATCAACAACGTCCTGGCATCGGAGTGATGGGTCAGCATCTGTGAAACACATAAAAGTGAAAGTAAAGCCCCAAGAAGTGGTCATACACCAAGGACAAAAGACGGAATGTGGGCCATTTACTGGAGAGAGTAAAGTAGATGAACTTTCTAGGAGCTCTCAAATAACACTTCCCTCAGCTTTGCCAGGACTTTGCACCCAGAGAAGATGCACGTGGCAGATGTCAGCAGAGCACAGTCATTCCACAGAGCTCCTTAGAAGACAGTTTAAAATATGTTTGCTGAAGTCAACATTTCAGATAGTTTTCCCTCTTTCAAGAGTTACTAGAAATATGTCAAAGGAATATAACCAAGGAGCTAAAGGGGTTCCTTTCCTCTCATCCTTATAATTAACTCAGGTCAAGAGATCTGTATTCAAAAGGTTAAGACAGTATCATCTCAGAAACATCCTTTGGGGTGTTTTTGAAACATCCTTTTGGGGTCAGTTTCCTTTGTCTCTCTCTCTCTCTTTCTAATTAGGCTATATACTACAGCAGTAAAAGGGAAAGACTGAGGTTAATTATTATATGCTACAGCTTAACTGATTTTTCTAAAGAGAATAATGTCATTGAAAGTGTTTATTTAAAAAGAAATCACAGCTCACATTGAATTTATGAAGGCCAAAGAAATTGAAGGGAATGGTAAAGGTAGATAAAAAAGTGTTATATCCACATATTTAATAGATTTTTTATATCGGAATACCAGGTAGTGTTTTACCTGTGAAAATGTATTTCTGATTAGTTTGTTTTCTTGCGTTAGAGCCTAAAGTTAAAAACTGTAACAATTAAATCATTTTTTCCTGGAGTATTTAAAGAGTGTTAACATGACAGTGTTTCTCTAGCTTGACGAATTTAACTATCTTTAGATCCGTGATGATAACCAATAGGATGGATAGTACTAGCTTTGAACTGATAGTATCTGCAGTTAAAATAAAAATCATAGTTAACTAGCAAAACTGTCAAGTTATGCCATATTAACTTGTGAGTCTCTAATAACTTGATATCAATGTTATGGAATATATGATAAATAATGGCTAATGAGAACTTTTTAAGAAATCTTAAATTACCTTTCTTACTATACTAGTTTTCAGAATGAATATAGAAATGATCCTGTTAGCCTTTTAAAACTGTTCTGCAGTAGAAATTTTTTTTTTTTGCTTAAATAAAACTTTTCATATTTGAAAAAAAAAAAAAGAAGACAGTTTAATCTACAGCTAAATCATGCCTATGTCCACACTGCATCCATTCTGTCGCCTTGGAAACATGCATCACAATTACTTGAATCCCTTATGCTTTACTATTTCTTCCTCAATAACCAATGTGTCCTGAGTGCACTTCCCACCTCTCTTGATTTCATCCTTATCTGAAATATTTGCTTAATGATGTCAGAAATAGTAAATGGACTCTGATAGCTTTGAGTCTTTGCTACTCCTAAAATATCATCTTTTGACCTCCCTGGTGAATAATAATTTGAGGGTATGTGGAATGTAAGGATTTTAATTTGCTTACTCTTAGAAAAGTGAAAGCACTGATCTTGTGTCTTCAAGCATTTAGTGCTAAGAGTGGCAAGGCTGGTGATATTCTGACTTGTTTTCATACCCTAACCTGTTGACTTGTTCAAATTTTTTTTTTCAGTCAGACTCTTGTGGGTTTTTTCTCTATTTTTAAATTCTGAAATTGAACCTGATTTAAGATCTGTCCATGTATATCTCTCTGCAGTGTTCTGAATGGCCTTAAGTGAGCCCTTCTGATGGGAAGCTGTCTCCATATTTTTAGTCACCATTTCTCTTTCATTTGCCCTGTTCTCTCATTTCCGAGCACTTTTCAGATACCAGCCCCCAAATATCACCATTTTCTGAATTTTAGCCACATGTGCTTGAGGGATTCATGAAAATTCGCTCTGAATTTGGCCCCTGGGCTGTCATCTAATGAACATTTTTCTAAATCATTATTTCTGCAAAATTCACTCAGCCCTAGTTTTATAGTTTTATTAATTGCATGTCAGAAGACCAAGAATTCCCTCTTGCTTTCAATTTTCTAGTTTTTTTTTTCATTCTTCAGAACTTCTTATTCTTATCCTCTAGATATCATCTTGTCTGAATCTCATTGAAGGTAATGGTTTCCTATGTTCTTTACTGTCTTCTGGGTCAGATCCTTTCCGCCTCATGAGCCTGGTCTGCTTCTCTTGAGATGTTGATTCTCCTCAAGGGATGATGGATTCCTTATATAGGTAAATGAATGGAGAGATGAGCTCTGGCTTGGTCAGAGCCCTCTGCCAGTGGCCACCTTTGGGTCCCTCCTGCACATCCTCTGGCACTAGAGTCACCACCCATGCAAGCAGCCTTTGGCCTCACCAAGAGGCCCTGGGGAGCCAGCACCATTTCCATGTTCAGGGCGTGAGTGCCATTCAGAGGCTTCATGCTGCTCCCTGGTAGCTGATCTCTGAGCCCACATGCCCAGTTCCACCTGCTGACTCTCAGGAATACCTAGAAAGGGCAAGAGGGCTGTACGCCTTGGGACATAGGGAAGGCATTGCCGTGGGAGTGGAGCTGTTCAGACAATTCCGCCTCTGAGTTGATTTTCCAACCACTGGCCTGAACTTAGCTAGGAGGTAGATCCTTCTGCATGGCTGTCTGGCTCATGTCTCTGACCCACAGTATTTAGCAAAAACATGAGAGCTGCTCTTGAGGCTGCCAACTCATCCCTGTGTTTGTCTGCTCAGGCTACAAGTACCACAGACAGGGTATAGTTCTGGAGGCTGGAGTCCAAGATCAAGGTACCTTCCAGTTTGGCTCCTGGTGACAGTTAGCCTTCTGGGAAGCTAAGAGCCACAGTTCAGTTGTGTCCTCATAAAATGGAGAGAAAAGGAGAGGAAGCTGGGGTCTTCAGTGTCCTTCACATAAGCCCACTGAATCCACCATGAGGGACCCACCCTTGTAACCTCATCCAAACTGGATAAACTCCCAAAGGTCTCATTTCCAAATATCATCTCATAGGAGGTTATGGTTACAACATTCAGCTGAATTTAGAGGGGACCCAATTCAGTCCATCACAGTATCCATCACTGTATCCTTGAAATCCAACTCCTCTCTCCCTCTTTGGTATCCATAAGTTTGTTCTCTTTCTTTATAGTCCAACTCACACATACATACATGACTGCTGGAAAAACCATAGCCTTGACTAGATGGACCTTTGTTGGCAAAGTAATGTCTCTGCTTTTTTAGAGTTGGACTATAAAGAAAGCTGAGCACTGAAGAATTGATACTTTTGAACTGTGGTGTTGAAGACTCTTGAGAGTCCCTTGGACTGTAAGGAGATCCAACCAGTCCATCCTAAAGGAAATCAGTCTTGAATATTCATTGGAAGAGCTGATGCTGAAGCTGAAACTCCAGTACTTTGGCCACCTGATGCAAAGAACTGACTCACTTGAAAAGACCCTGATGCTGTGAAAGATTGAAGGCGGGAGGAGAAGGGGACAACAGAGGATGAGATGGTTGGATGGCATCACCAACTCGATGGACATGAGTTTGAGTAAGCTCGGGGATTTGGTGATGGACAGGGAAGCCTGGCCTGCTGCAGTCCATGGGGTTGCAGAGTCGGACATGACTGAGTGACTGAATTGAACTGAAATGAAATGAACTTTGTTCTCTACATCTGTGTCTTTTTTACACATGAAGTGCACTCTTGATGCCCTGATTTTGAAGGTGTTTCTGGCTACCATCAGAGAAACTGGTCCAGCCTTCACTTTTCCAGGGCGGGTTAGCAGGCAGCCTTGTTAGCTTATACTGTGAGCTCAGCTCTGAGCTGTTTTTCCATCAACATGTCCCACCAAGGAGTGAGGTATTAAAGCCCTGGCCTGTGATTCATTAAACCTTTTGGTCATAAAGACCCCTGTGAAAGGAAGAGATGGGAGTAACTTGTCTAGTTCAGTCTCTTTGACAATCATGTCCACAGTGGATACTCCCATTGCCCAGGTAAATGATGACACGGAGTAAATAAATAAGCCCAGAGTCTTGAGACCTGGTTATGGGGAATGCCTTATAGGCACACAATTTTCTTGAAGGGCTTTGTGACTCCCCCTGCTGCTGTGTATCTGACCTCCAGCCTCCTCTGCTGTTCTGATGTAGGTGTGCATGTGTTAAAAAAGAAAGGGAGCATGGAGGTCATTCTCTACAGCCCAGACTGCTCTGAGCTGAGCCTTGAGAGTATCCTCATCTCTCCAATTACCCCCATATCTTGACACCCTGAAGCTCTGGTGAATGGGAATCTAATTTGAAAACCAGATCTCATGCCAACTCCCCAATAGAATAAAAAATAATAGAAACTTGCAAAATGTATAGCCCACAGATGGGATGACCACTTTCTGTTCCATAGCACTGCTGAAGGTGACTTAATATCATTTATTTTTCTTGGGTCTTTTCTCCTGGTTCCTGGAGGTGGGAGCAGATGATCTGTGGGTTGAATGGATTGACGCTAAATCCTCTTCGTTGCCTTTAATAATGTCCTTATCTTTCCCTCCGCTGGGTGACAAAATAGAGCATTTCAGATGAAGGCAGAATTTGTCACCTTTATCTGCACCATTTTTATTGGACAGAAACCAGTGATACGAGTCAGAATGATAGCGCCCTGGGAGCCAGGACTCAAAGCAACTTTTCATACTGAAATGCTAAACAGTCAAGTTCCCTGTGCAAGCAGGATGTGCGCTCCAGGGGACCCAGAAAGACAAACCAGTAAACGGTCACAAGAAGATTCTCACGTGGCCGTGCTGTGCCTACACATTTCAGGACTCCCTACAAGTGACTGACATCTTTCTATCACTCTCAGGGTATTTCTCTCCAAGGGGTCCTGAGGCAGAGCTGGCCAAGCAGACAGGGAGACAGCATATGGAGAACTCACCCATGCCAGGTGAGGGCATCAGAGGTCAGTGACGAAGACATTTTATTCACCTAAAGGGGCCACATTACTGGATATTGCCAACATGTGAGTGTTTTACACACATTTTTTTCTTTAGGGTCTTAACTAATAAACTTTATTTTTAGGACAAATTTAGGTTAGCAGAAAATTTTAGGGGAAAATACAGAAAGTCCATAGAGCTTGCAGGTACCTTACACTCACCCCACACATATGATTTCCTCCAGCAACATCTTGCATCATGTGGCATATTTGCTAGGAGTGATGAGTCAATATGTACATTAACATTAGCTGAAGCCTACAGTTTAAATTAACGTTCACTCTTTTGTAACGTATGTAATGTACGGAACCGTAATGTATGGTTCACTTACATTACGGTTTTTACAAACAGATAATAACATGTATCCACCATTATAGTACTACACAGAATCGTTGTACTTCTCTCTGATCTGCTTGTTTATCCCTCCCCCAACCCCTCAGTCAGGTCAGTTGTTCAGTCATGTCCAACTGTTTGCAATCTCATGGACTGCAGCATGCCAGACTTCCCTGTCCATCACTTACTCAAATTCTTGTCCATCGAGTCAGTGATACCATCCAACCATCTCAACCTCTGTCGGCCAGGTGTCCTCAACCCCTGGCAACCACTAATATTCTTATTGTCCCCATAGTTTTGCCTATTTTGGATGTCATATTATTGGAGTCAAACAGTGTGCAGCCTTTTCAGATTGACTTCCTTCATTTAGTCGTATGTATTTAAGTTTCCTCACACTGTATTTCTATGGCTTGATAAATCATTTCTTTTTTTTATCACTGAATAATATTCTATCATCTTGATGCACCACAGTTTATTTATCCATCACCCACTGAAGGAAATCATGGTTGCTTCCAAGCTTTGGCAACTAGGAATAAAACTGCTGCAAACACTGGGCTCTAAAATCACTGCAGATGGTGACTGCAGCCATGAAATTAAGACACTTACTCCTTGGAAGAAAAGTTATGACCAACCTCAGATCAGATCAGATCAGTTGCTCAGTCATGTCCGACTCTTTGTGATCCCATGAATCGCAGCACACCAGGCCTCCCTGTCCATCACCAACTCCCGGAGTTCACTCAGACTCACGTCCATGGAGTCAGTGATGCCATCCAGCCATCTCATCCTCTGTCGTCCCTTCTCCTCCTGCCCCCAACCCCTCCCAGCATCAGAGTCTTTTCCAATGAGTCAACTCTTCGCATGAGGTGGCCAAAGTACTGGAGTTTCAGCTTTAGCATTAGTCCTTCCAAAGAAATCCCAGAGCTGATCTCCTTCACAATGGACTGGTTGGATCTCCTTGCAGTCCAAGGGACTCTCAAAAGTCTTCTCCAACACCACAGTTCAAAAGCATCAATTCTTCGGTCCTCAGCCTTCTTTACAGTCCAACTCTCACATCCATACATGACCACAGGAAAAATCATAACCTTGACTAGATGAACCTTTGTTGGCAAAGTAATGTCTCTGCTTTTTTTTTTTAATTTTATTTTATTTTTAAACTTTACAATATTGTATTAGTTTTGCCAAATATCGAAATGAATCCGCCACAGGTATACCCGCATTCCCCATCCTGAACCCTCCTCCCTCCTCCCTCCCCTCCCCTCCCTCTGAGTCATCCCAGTGCACCAGCCCTAAGCATCCAGTACCGTGCATCGAACCTGGACTGGCGACTCGTTTCATACATGATGTCTCTGCTTTTGAATTTGCTATCTAGATTGGTCATAACTTTCCTTCCAAGGAGTAAGCGTCTTTTAATTTCATGGCTGCAGTCACCACCTGCAGTGATTTTGGAGCCCAGAAAAATAAAGTCTGGCACTGTTTCCACTGTTTCCCCATCTATTTCCCATGAAGTGGTGGGACCGGATGCCATGATCTTCGTTTTCTGAATGTTGAGCTTTAAGCCAACTTTTTCACTCTCCACTTTCACTTTCATCAAGAGGCTTTTGAGTTCCTCTTCACTTTCTGCCATAAGGGTGGTGTCATCTGCATATCTGAGGTTATTGATATTTCTCCTGGCAATCTTGATTCCAGCTTGTGTTTCTTCCAGTCCAGCATTTCTCATGATGATAAACAGGGTGACAATATATAGCCTTGACGTACTCCTTTTCCTATTTGGAACCAGTCTGTTGTTCCATGTTCAGTTCTAACTGTTGCTTCCTGACATGCATACAAATTTCTCAAGAGGCAGATCAGGTGGTCTGGTATTCCCATCTCTTGAAGAATTTTCCACAGTTTATTGTGATCCACACAGTCAAAGGCTTTGGCATAGTCAATAAAGCAAAAATAGATGTTTTTCTGGAACTCTCTTGCTTTTTCCATGATCCAGCGGATGTTGGCAATTTGGTCTCTGGTTCCTCTGCATTTTCTAAAACCAGCTTGAACATCAGGAAGTTCATAGTTCACATATTGCTGAAGCCTGGCTTGGAGTATTTTGAGCATTATTTTACTAGCGTGTGAGATGAGTGCAATTGTGCAGTAGTTTGAGCATTCTTTGGCATTGACTTTCTTTGGGATTGGAATGAAAACTGACCTTTTCCAGTCCTGTGGCCACTGCTGAGTTTTCCAAATTTGCTGGCATATTGAGTGCAGCACTTTCACAGCATCATCTTTCAGGATTTGGAATAGCTCAACTGGAATTCTATCACCTCCACTAGCTTTGTTCATAGTGATGCTTTCTAAGGCCCACTTGACTTCACATTCCAGGATGTCTGGCTCTAGGTCAGTGATCACACCATCGTGATTATCTGGGTCGTGAAGATCTTTTTTGTACAGTCCTTCTGTGTATTCTTGCCATCTCTTCTTAATATCTTCTGTTTCTGTTAGGTCCACACCATTTCTGTCCTTTATCAAGCCCATCTTTGCATGAAATGTTCCTTTGGTATCTCTGATTTTCTTGAAGATATCTCTAGTCTTTCCCATTCTGTTGTTTTCCTCTATTTCTTTGCATTGATCGCTGAAGAAGGCTTTCTTATGACCAGCCTAGATAGCATATTAAAAAGCAGAGACATTTCTTTGCCAACAAAGGTCTGCGTAGTCAAGGCTATGGTTTTTCCAGTGGTCATGTATGGATGTGAGAGTTGGACTATAAAGAAAGCTGAACACAGAAGAATTGATGCTTTTGAACTGTGGTGTTGGAGAAGACTCTTGAGAGTCCTTTGGACTGCAAGGAGGTCCAACCAGTCCATCCTAAAGGAGATCAGTCCTGGGTATTCATTGGAAGGACTGATGCTAAAGCTGAAACTCCAATACTTTGGCCACCTCATGTGAAGAGTTGACTCATTTGAAAAGACCCTGATACTGGGAGGGATTGGGGGCAGGAGGAGAAGGGGATGACAGAGGATGAGATGGCTGGATGGCATCACCGACTCAATGGACATGAGTTTGAGTGAACTCTGGAGTTGGTGATGGGCAGGGAGACCTGGTGTGCTGCAATTCAGGGGGTCGCAAAGAGTCGGACATGACTGAACAACTGAACTGAACTGAACTGAAACACCTGTGTGCGGTTTTTATGTGCACATAGTTTTCAATTCCTTTGGGTGAATACCATGGAGAGTGATTGTCAGATAAAATGGTAAAAGTGTGCTTAGTTTTGTGAGCAGCTGCAAAAGTATCTTCCAATGGCTGCACCATTTTGTACTCCCCACAGCAATGGTGAGAGTTCCTGTTGCCCCACCTCCTCATCAGCATTTGCTGATGTCAGCGTACTGAATTTTGGTCATTCTGACAGGTGTGTAGAAGGATCTGCCTGTTGTTCTAATTTGAATTTTCCTGATGACAAATGATGTGGAATAGCTCTCCATATGTGCATTTTCCATTTGCATAACCTCCTTGTGAGAAGTCTGTTCAAACTTTTTCCTTTTTTAAAAAATTTTTGCTATTGTCATTTTCTAAGTTTTGAGTTTTAAGAGATTCTTAAAATATATTTTGGACACCAACTCTCTATCAAAGACTTGTTTTTTAAAATATTTTCTCCCATTCTGTAGCTTGTATTTTCATTATTTTAACAGTATCTTTCATAGAACAGACATTTTAATATTAATGAAATCCAACTTATCAATTTTTTATTTCATGGATTATGCTTTTGTTGTTGTCTGTAGGAAAGTGAAAGTCACTCAGTCATGTCTTACTCTTTGCAACCCCATGGACTATACAGTCCATGGAATTCTCCAGGCCAGAATTCTGGAGTGGGTAGCCATTCCCTTCTCCAGGGAATCTTCCCAACCCAAAGATCGAACCCAGGTCTCCTGCATTGCAGGTGAATTTTTACCAGCTGAGCCACATAAGCCCATTGTCTGCAGGGAGTTATGTACAAAACTAATGTGTCCTGGATTTTTCCTGCTATTTCCTGAGAGTTTTATAGTCTTGCGATTTACATTAGATATACAGTCTTTATTGAGTTAATTTTTGTGAGAAATGTAAGGTATTTGTCTAGATTTACTGTTTTGTGTTTTGGCATCATTTGTTGGAAAGACTATCCTTTCTGTATTGAATTCCCTTTTTTAAAAAATGCTTTTATAAAAGTTAATTCTTATCCAAAAAATCATAGAATTCACTGTTCTATGTTCATTTTCCAAAGACAGAAAAGGAAAAACAAGAGCTAGAGCATGAAGGCATTTGTCCTAGTGGTCAACCAGTAAACACAGAACCAGGATGCAGTTGCATGTTTGAGCCCTGAGACTTTTCCTGAGAGTTTTTCCAAATGGGAGATTTCGGAGGAAAATTCTCTGGTAAGTTTATGAAATGACATCTTTTCTCTAAGATCAGAGCATATCTACTGGCAAAAAAGAAGCCTGTGTGTGCAGCACAGGGTTCTCCATATGTGGTTTCAGGCACCAGATTTTAATTTCGCCTCCAAGATAATTCACCTCTATAGGATACCATCAGCAAATAAACATCTGTGATGGAAAATGTCTGTGAAAACTTCATCCGAAGCCATTTCAGGCCCTGTGCTGGTTCTCAGACACACATCATCTTTCTGCCTACAGTTTGCTCATCTATAAAATGGAAACACTAAGATAAATGTTTTCTTTGCTTTCTGTCTGTTCTGACATATCAAAGACATATCTGATTTATCAAAGAGCCTGTGCCCTCTCCCTCTTCTCCCAACACTGCATTTTTTCTGGATAGTGTTTTTCTTCTTTGCTAAACAACTTGAATGTCTAGGGAGAATATGCCAAGGCACTATGAATCTGTAGGAATCTGTCTCTTTCCCAAACAATGGGCTCTGCTCACTGGCCACATCCCAGTTCAGGGTCCTGGATAGGTTCCTGGGCAGTCTTCATGGTCCACCTGCAGGAAACTCCCAGGAGACACATACTGACTCGATTTGGCTTCTGAAGTGACTGTGTGGTGGTCACAATCAGAGGATTTGCAGGCTCGTTTCCCCCGATCCTACAGCACCACAATGGGATCCACCCACTCCCAGAGGGTGGATCCTCCTGGGCCTCCTGTGGAGACAGATGCCTCTAGATGCTGGACAGCCTGCACCAAGCAGCTCCCAAAAGGAGCACTTTAAAAAGCTCTCAGGACCCCTCCACAGCCCACATTCTGTCTTAATTGGAGCAAATGATTTGTACCTCCCTAGCCTCGGAGATTGATCCACAGGGAACACAGGGGCCCAGGAGCATCAGGAGAAACAGAAGGAAAATGCTTCAAGTGCTTTTCAGAGTGAAATGGCAGGGATGATTTCAGTAGCAATTTTAAAATACCTCCTTCAAAGTCACAGTTTTTGGTCAGTTCTGCTCACCTTAAACACAATATGTCTTATGAATCCTAAATGGACCTCCCAGAGGAACAGAAGGATGTGGGAGCCCTGGAGGAAGATGTGGGTCAGGGGGTGTGCAGTGCTGTGGTCTCTGCCTGTAACTCCCAGCTCACAACATTCAGGGGAAGACCAAGAGACTTCCCACAGTCCGTTTTGGCACATGGAAGACACATATTAGGTCCTTAATAAATATTTGGAAATGAAAGCATGAGTAAACCGATCAATTACTCAGCTCACTTAATCAATAGAGCCACACTTGAAACTTCAGTAGGGAGAAGGAGGATGAAAGGAGACAGTGATGAGTTGAGAGAACAACTATTCACCAAGGTGTCCATTCACGCAGGTGTTTGCTCGGGGGTTGCTAGGACAGTGTCACATCTGTAGAGATCCAGATCTGAGAGTCAAAAGTTTGGAGCTGGACTAAACTAGTTAAAACTAATGCCTGGACATGAGAGTGGAGAGATACTGTGAACAAAGATGACCGTGAGAAGATGTCTGGAGCTCTGCCCTGCATTGAGGGCAGCCACATTCAAGGGCACCCCCCCCCCCCCGGGCAGGCAGCCCACATGAAGCCTCACTGTGGAAAGGGCAGGCTGTGCCCTGGAACTGGAGGTGGGGGTTGGAGGTGGGGGCTGGGTTGCACTGATTATCTTCCATGTGCTTGATAATAACACAAAACAAATTATGGTGAAAGGCAGTCCTTGTCGTGTACGGTCCTGGCTTATACAAATGCATAATTTAATTTGAATTAATTTAAAAAATACTTGTCCCTTCAATAACACAATTTTCATTTCAGCTATATTCATGGCATATTAAGAATCACAGTATATTAAGTGTGAGTAATTGCAGGACGTTCAAACATGACTGCAGCTCAACAGCCCACAAATCACCCATAGGAAAGAGACACAGAGCATGATCCATGACCTCCATGTCACACCCTGGAGAGTCTGCTGGTGACCAGCCCCCGTGCATCTGTTTTTGATCCACACAGGTCAGGAGCTCAGAATCCTGCAGAGGCAACTGGGCGGCCGGGTGTCAGTACAGCCAAACAGAGCAGACAGAACTAGCAACGAAGCCTCCAGTCGTGGCAATGGTTTAAGAGACCAAACCCACAAAGGGCTGACTTTCCCCGTTCCCATTTCTACATGGAGAAGTCTGGGAGATCAGTATAGACACAGGTCATCTCACTGCTGAGAGAACCCCACACCAAACAGTCCTACAGTTCCACGGAACCAGGGACTGAGGGAGTGAGAGGGAAGATCTGACTCCCTATGGATAATTATATATTATGTGCTGTGCTCAGTCACTCAGTTGTGTCTGACTCTTTGTGACCCCATGGACCGTAGCCCACCAGGCTCCTCTGTCCATGGGATTCTCCAGGCAAGAATGCTAGAGTGGGTTGCCATGCCCTCCTCCAGGGGATCTTCCTGACCCAGGGACTGAACCCAGGTCTCCTGCATTGTAGGCAGATTCTTTCCTGCTAAGCCACCAAAGTGAGGTGAAGTGGCTCAGACGTGCCCGACTCTTTGCGATCCCATGGACTGTAGCCTATCAAGTTCCTCCATTCATGGGATTTTCCAGGCAAGAATACTGGACTGGGTTACCATGCCCTCCTCCAGGGGATCTTCCCAACCCAGGGACCAAACCCAAATATCCCACATTGCAGGTGGATTCTTTACCATCTAAACCACCAGAGAATTCCAATTATATATTATATACTTATGCTACTTTACGTTATATGTCTTGCAGGAAGCAAACGGCAGAACACAGAGGTAGGTTAATTCACTGCAGATCTCACAGTGTAACTCATAGAACAGGCATAAGACCTCAGGCCCTGGACTCAGAGGCAGTGTGTCCACCTCCAGACAAGCTCCTGTTCCCTGCTCACACCCTCTCACACCCCATCTGTCCCCCACTTTCCCTCACCAGCATGAGTGGACCTCCAACCTTCCCTTGTTTCTCATGAGTTCACGTGGAGCGTGACCACTGCTCTTGCCCTAGGCACCCTGTAACCATTGCCTAGACCCTCTGCTGGGTCCTGGGCTGCCCCCTGCAGACCCACTTTCTTCAGTCCCCTGAAACAGTCCTGTCCCCAAGCCCATGCCCTCCTACTCGAAGCCAGATGCCCCTACTGTCCTTGGCCCCCATGACTGTGCTTGGCCTGCCCCTCAGAACTCTGTTAACCTCCAGTCTTCAGAAACAAGATTCTGACTCCAGGAGCTGAAACTCTGGGCACCTCACAGTATGAACACAGTTTACATATATCATCCAACGTCATCTTCTCAGCAAGAAGAATTGACTTTGGCTTTTGTTTGTTCATTGTTCTTTTGTTTTTATTTTTATTGTTGTTTTTTCTTTATGGCACAAGAGCCCATAAAAGGATTAATCATAATCCTTAGTTCAACAACACTGGCCATCTAGTTAGTAACTGTGTGCATGAAGCACCAGTGTGTCAGCTACCCCAAAGGTCAGGTCATTGACATCTTGATGGAAACCAATGGCATCTTTTTTTTTTTTTTTACCTATTTCATTTTTATTTTTTAAATTATCAAAGTACGATAATACATTTATAGGAGACTTGGTAAGTACAGAACAAAGTTACATAAAGATTCACTATGAGTGCACGTGTAAAGTCACTTCAGTCGTGTCTGACTCTCTGCAGCCCTATGGACCATAGCCCACCAGACTCCTCTGTCTATGGGATTCTCTAGGCAAGAACACTTGAGTGGGTTGCCATTTCCTACTCCAGGGGATCTCCCTGACCCAGGGATCAAACTCACATCTCTTACATCTCTTGCACTGGCAGGCAGGTTCTTAACCACTAGTGCCATCCACTATATATTACAATTATTTTTTAGTATATAAATTAATACTTTTAGTTGAAGTTCAATGTCAAAATCTCAAAAATTAATAGAATGTCTATACATAAAAGTAGAAGGATACAGTAGACCTGAAAGGCACTATGAACCAGTTCAACATCCATAAGATTTATACAATTGTCACACAACAGTCCAGCAGAGTAGATGAGAGCCCTGTGGTTGCAATCTCCTCCAGAATTTGCTCTTCTGTGCCTATAGAATGAGTGTGCAACACAACCTCACCAGGTCTTTGCTTTCATCTCTCCCTTTGATCATGCTGTTGCACATCTGTGCATGGGTTTACTACATACACATTTTCATTTTTTAAGGTATCTGTTCAAGTCTGTACCTCCTTTCTGTCAATCATCCATGCTGGTAATGAGCCTGTCACAGAGACCTGCCTTTGCATCTCCTGCTTAAAGAGTGCAACCTCTTCCAGGCCCCTAACCCTGTGTGAGTCCCCACGCTGTCCTCATCTCCAAGGAAGTTTACTCTTTTACGACTTTAAGTCAAGTCGTTGTCACACTAAAGGCAATTTCAGGCAGCTGAAGAGAAGGGGGAATTAGAGTCTGGCCCAAGACATGCCCTTTGGAGTGAGGATATATTTTAGATGTCTTATTGGGGTCTATTGATGGCCTTTAGAAATATGCAGTTGGTAGATCTAACAGTACCTCCAAGTCTGAACCATCCAGGTGTCATTCAGGCAACAAGAGGACACAGTGGAGGGATTCCAAGCATGAGAACATAACAAAGGGTCCTGTGGGAACATGTTCTTCTCCTGGATCTGTCCACTAAACCAGGATGAAGTTGGAAAAATTTCCCTTGAGGAGGGCTCTCTGTAAGTAGAAGCCTGCAGTCCCAGGGGACGGGCACTGGGTGGGTAATACAAGTGTCGCTACAATCAAAAAGCCCTGAGTCAACACAAAGAAGGAGGGTGGGGATGGGTGTAAGTCAGGTCAGGATTTTGCACTGGGCCCACATTTCTATGCCATTTGCAGCAACATGGATGGAAAGATTGACATGCTAAGTGAAATGCCGTACAAAGACAAACATCGTATGATATCACTTATATGTGGAATCTTTATAAAAAATGATACAAATGTACTAACCCACAAAACAGAAACAGACTCACATAGAGAGGAAACAAATTTATGGTTACCAAAGGCAAAACTGGGGGAGGCATAAGTTAGGAGTTTGGATTAACATATTCACATACTAAAATAATATACGCATACATAAAATAAACCACAAGGATCTACTGTATAGCACAGAAAACTGTATTAAATGTTTTGCAATAACCTATAAGGGAAAAGAATCTGAAAAAGAATATATATATATATATGTGTGTGTGTGTGTGTGTGTGTGTGTGTGTGCTCAGTCACTTCAGTAATGTCTGACTCTGCAACCCAATGGACTGTAACCCACCAGGCTCCTCTGTCCATGGAATTCTCAAGGCAAGAATACTGGAGTGGGTTGCCATTTCCAACTCCAGGGGATCTTTCTGACCCAGGGGTCGAACCTGCATCTCTTAGGTTTCCTACATTGGCAGACAGGTGTATTCTTTATCAGTAGCACCACCTGGGAACCAAAAGTGAAAGCCACTCAGTCATGTCCAAGTCTTTGCGACACCATGGACTATACTGTCCATGGAATTCTCCAGGCCAGAATACTGGAGTGGGTGGACATTCCCTTCTCCAGAGGATCTTCCCAACCCAGGGATTGAACACAGGTCTCCAGCATTGCAGGCAGATTCTTTACCAGTTGAGCCACCAGGGAAGCCCAAGAATACTGGAGTGGGTAGCCTATCCCTTCTCCAAGGGATCTTCCTGACCCAGGAACTAAACCAGGATCTTCTGGTTTGTAAGTGGATTCTTTACCAGCTGACCTATATAAATAGCTCATATGTTTATATTATATATTATATATATATAATACGTATATATGTATTATATATATGTATTATATAATATATGTATATTATACTAGCTGAGCTATATAAATAGCTCATATATTTATATATTAAATAGCTATATATTTATATAAATATATAGGCACTAATGTATATTATAATATATATTATATTATATATATAATATATTATTATATTATATATACTAATATGTAGTATGTATAATACATATATATATACTATATTATTGTATAATATGAATGTATAGTATAATATAGTATAGTATAATACTATATATATAATATATAGTATAGTATAATATAATATAGTATAGTATAAATATATAGTATAAATGTATACAATTATACATACTATATATTAGTATATATATTATAGTATATATATTGTACTTTATAGTATATAAAGTATTATAGTATATATTATATATTAGTATATATATTATATTATATATATATAATATAACTTACTCATCTGGTTGTACACCTGAAATTAACACAGCATTGTAAAGCAACTATATTTCAATATGAAATTTTGAAAATTAAATAAAAAATACAAAGCCATAAAAAATAAAATGAAAGAGTCACTTTCTAAAGCAGAAGCACCCTGGTCTGCCTGGCAGCAAAGGCTATTCTGGAATCCATTTGGAATTCCAGGAGTCATGGGCCACCTATTCCAGGTGGGGCTGGTAGCTTCATTAAAAGGCTGATGGTTGAAAGACAGAGCCATCAACACAACTTCTGATTCATTCAGGACTGAAGCACTAAACCTTTCTGCAAGAAGCCTGGTTTTGCAAAACTACAGAGAAAAGGAATTTATTTTAATGAACATTTTTACACCATAGATATATTCCAAGCATACGAATTTCTTTAGGGACAGAGTTGCCTAATATGTATCACTTGCTTTCCCTTTGCCTAGTAATATTAATAATAACATGCCTTTAGTTCATAACCATATAACTCACTGTACTAAACATTTGTGTTTTTTGTCATTTAATTTTTTATCATTTAATTATCACCAGCTATCTCATTTAATTTTATTTAAAAAACTATATAAAGTGGGAACCAATATTATCCCTGTTTTCCAAGAAGAACACTAAGGTTTAAAATGTTTAAGGGATTTTCTCAAAGTCACCTGTACAGCAGTTAGAAAAGGAGGCATTTGGGTTGTGTTTCTCAAACTTCTTTTATGGGGAGGGGAAGGGCTCACACAGCCTTCTCACAAGATATTAAGGCCAAGTATAAATTCCTTTAGTTCTCATGCAAATGTGATATGGAAAACACCTACAAATAACATACCAAACACAAAACCGATATAATTTAAGTTGAATTGTACTTGGATGCGGCAGAGAATGTCATCTTGAATTGCATCACTGTGTCTACGGCCCTGTGTCCGCAATGATTCACGTCTCCCCTCACTTCCCTGTATTGGAACGACTGTGAAACTTCATTAGTGAGTGTGCCGCGGTGCCATCCAGCCTGCTCTAGATGCAAGCACGTCTCTTATAAGTTAATTCACCCTAGTACTTTCCCATTAGCCGGTGACAGTGAAAGAAACATTCCTTGGCACCAATGCAATTATGAGCACAAGTCCATATGTGGGCACTAAATGCTCCTGGCTTGATCAGGTGTCAGCTAGCAATCTCATGGAGAAATCTGGACCCAATTTGAAAACCGTTTTATTATGCTCACCCGCCTGCCACCAATTCTAATCCTAAGCAAAAAGGCACTAATCCCCACTGTGTAATAAATACCAAGACAAAGCAAAATGCAGGGATCAGGAGATGGTACAGAACGCCAACCCATCTGCTGTAAGAGTATATGAAAGGTTTTCTGAAGTGTCCTTCTGGGCTATCTCTTGAAGAAGTTGCCTGGAGAGGGAGAGAAGAGCTTTCCAGGTGAAGGAAACAGTGTAAGAAAAGGCAAGGGAGCATGAAGCAGCATAAATGTATGTACAAATCAGAAAATATATATATATATAGATATCTACAACGAGGAGGGAGAGTAGGCTGGACAGGCACGTACAAGCAGGTCCTGAGGCGTCCATCTCTGTACCTACTTACAGTACATCTGCACCTGCATGTACATCCACATCTGTGTCTGTTTTCACATCTTCATCTACATCTCCTTCCCCACCTGTGCCCCCAGCTCTGTGTCTACATCAGCATCTCCTTGTGCATCTATATCTGTGTCTACTTCTATTTCTATGTCCCCAAGTACTCTTGCCTAGAAAATCCCATGGACGGAGGAGCCTGGTGGGCTGCAGTCCATGGGGTCGCTAAGAGTCAGACACGACTGAGAGACTTCATTTTCACTTTCATGCATTGGAGAAGGAAATGGCAACCCACTCTAGTGTTCTTGCCTGGAGAATCCCAGGGACAGGGGAGCCCGGTGGGCTGCCGTCTATGGGGTCGCGCAGAGTCGGACATGACTGAAGCGACTTAGCAGCAGCAAGTGCCCCTGGCCCACACAATAAAAGAGAGGAAAGCAAGACAAGGCAATGCTCTTAAGTATTTCTAGTTTCCATTATCCTCTGTACCAGCTATACAGAGAGCACCTCTGCTGTGTTTGAAATAGAAACATCATGACCTCTGATGAGGCCATCTTTCCCTATTACCCTGACATCCACCTTAGTGTCAGTTTTCTACTTCCTGCCAGGCCAGGGCTGCAGCTCACAGGGCTTTTCAGGTGACAAGAGCAGGGCTTGGAGCTCTTATTTCCCACCACTGGCACTTGCTTGTATTATGCAGCCACAGTTTGCTAGGTCCTTTCAATTATTTTCTTACCTCCCCATGCTCTGATCATTGCAGCTCTCATGGCCACATTCCTTAAAGCAATAACTTTCATTCACAATAATGTTTCTTTAATAGTGGAATGTTGGCCAATATTCATGTACACTTAAATTGCACAGTGTTTTCTTCATCCCAGAGCCTGTGCCAATACTAAATAGGTTAATTTAGTAAAAGCAGAGAAGCATAAAGAAGAAAATAAACATGACCCATGAACCTCCCTCTCAGAGTAGTTCCTTTGCATATCAGAAATATCAAATTCTGACTGTCACCATTAACATTAAAACATAAAAATATCTATACAAATTTGAATATATTGGAAAATAACTTAACATCTGTGTACTGTTTCTTTATAGGCATCCCTGGTGGCGTGGTGGTAAAGAATCTGCCTGCCAATGCAGGAGACTCAGGTTCGATCCCTGGGTTAGGAAGTATATTGATGAACAGATGTGTCTTCTTTCTCTCTGAAACATTTTTTAATGGGTATAAAGTCTCCAGGGCCAAAAAAAAAAAAAAAGGCAGAATATGACAGTCCATTTAAAAACAATTCCAAAAATAATAGCCCTGCTGCACCAGGACAAAAATCTTTATGAATTTTTTAATTCAACAAGAATATATTGAGGAATTTCTCTACGCAGAAGTTCTAGGCTTGGGGAATCAGCAGTGATACTAGATGTTTTATAAAAACTGTTACATCATTCAATCTTTAAAACAATCATTAAAGATAAATCATTATTATTTTTCCCTAGCAATGAAAAACTGAGGGAGCAAAGAGTCTAAGTTGCTTTCCCAAAGATCTTACCCAGAAAGGGCTGGTCACCAAGCTGTGCTCCTGTGTTGACTTGAGGCAGAGGGTCCTGCCTCCACCACCAGAACTGGGAGTGGATGTCACCTGTTCCAAAAGACTTGTTTCTGCACCTCCCCTTTTTTTGTTTTTCTCCGTCACAGCATGTTCTTTGCTACTATCCACTGTAACCTTCCTCAACATGAAACTGTGTGTGTGTGCAGACACATATATACACAGAAATGCAAGCATCTGATAAATTTGTTGCTCCACTCAGTCCAGCACTGAGGAGGCAGAATCATGTGCCCCTGACAAAGATGACCAGGTCCTAATGCCTGAAGTGTGTCAATCACTCAGTCATGTCCGACTCTGCGACCCCATGGACTATAGCCCACCAGGCACCTCTGTTCAAGGGATTTTCCAGGCAAGAATACTGGAGTGGGTTGTCATTCCCTTCTCCAGGGGATCTTCCTGACCCAGGGAACAAACTGGGATCTCCTGTATCACACACAAATTCTTTACCATCTGAGCTACTAGGAAAGGCTCAGGAACCTGTGAACATTATGACATTACCTGCAAGGAGGAAGTAAGGTTACAGATGGAATTAATGTTGCCTATCAGCTGACTTTAGAATGAAGATATGACCCATTATTATCCTGGCAGGACCAATGTAATCTCAAGGATCCCTGAAATGGGAAGGGGAGACATGGAATCTGAGTCAGTGCCAAAGTGGTGCTGGATGAGAAGGACTAACCCCACCATCGCTAGCTTGAGGATGCAGTCATCCTCTCAAGGAGAAGAAGCCAGACTACAGATGCTTCCCAGAAGGAAAGCAGCCCACAACCCCTAGATGTTAACCAGGTAAGAGCTATTTCGGACTCCTAGGCTTCAGAACTACAAGATCAGACATTTCTGTGTCTTAAGTCACCACATGCATGCCAACTGATGTAAACATCTCAGCCCCCAGCCTAGAGAACTGAGCACACAGAAATGGCCAAGTAAGAGCCTCAAACTGCCTCTGCAGAAAGGTGCTTTTACCCTGCCTTGAATCCCACAGTGAGCCCACGAACTGATGCCTTCTTCATGCCTCACCTGGAGTGTTTCTGTGGCCTCTAGACACAGGCTGTCTATCTTCAGGTGAGACTTTCTGAAGTTGAGATCTAATTAATGTCTTATCTTCCTGCTCGAAGTCTATGAATGGTCCCTCACAGTCTTTTCCGAGCAACAACAGTGTGACCATAACTACGCTACCTTCTCTATAACTTTGGGTTGTGTGTATCCAAACCAAAGCACTAGTCCTTGGCCATGGAGACCCTACGAATTCCCACTGGAGCCCTCTGTCTGGATCCCTCTGCCCTCTTCTCCTTGGGCTCCCACCTGTGTTGGAAAAAGGCATCTGAGCACTGCCCCAACCCTACTTCACAGCACATGATGACATACTGGCTCCCAGGATCAGTAGCTGTGAGGCGGAGACAGACATCTTTAATAACTGAAAGTTCCGCACATGCCAGCCAACTGGGAAACCACTGGTCCCTTCATTACCTTTCAATGCACCCCACTGTTCTGTGAAGACTTCCTAAGCCAGAAAAGTCCTCTCCCTCCTTTGAAATGGAATGTCACTTTAACTGTACTTCTGCCTGTCAAACTTAACAGGTTTTAGCTTTCGTTGTGTATTTCTTACCCACCAGCAGGGTACTGGTCTGCAGGAAGAGTTCCTGCCCGCACAAGCAGATGTTACAAGGCCCTGCAGGCCCACATTTCACTATGCACCCAACTACAGCATCATCGAAAGGGATTCTTGAATGAGCAGTAAAAAACCATCACCAAGTCTGCACTTTACAGTATGCATAAATCATTTCATTTAATTACCTGAAACTGCCAGGAGACCATGCATCTCAGCCTCATTTTATAGACAACGAAACTAGGCTCAGTGACTTTAAATAATGTGCCCGAGGGTCTGAGGCAGGACTCAAGCTTGGATCCCACGATTGCTGATCTGCGCTGGTCTAAAGTGGCCTTCCCTGTCCAGGAATAAAAAGCCTGCTCTGTCTAGATTATATCTTTCAGATCCAGAAGTTTCTCCAGGTTCTGCTTTCAGCTCTCCATCCTGAAACTGCTCACTTACACAAACAGCGCCTCCCCAGTTTCTCTCCTGTCTCCTGGTTCCAAGATTCTCTGCCAAGCCCTCTTGGAGGCACAACTTCACTGGACAGTTTCCTGCTGCAAACTGTCTCCAGGATCCTTCCTCAAGGCTTCAAGCTTCTCCCACAGCTGGTCTAGTGGCTCAAACTCCCAACCAGGACCCTGAAACTTGGATTTTTGGGGGAGGGAGCCACAGTTAAAGAAAGTTCTTTGCACAGAAGAGAGCCAAGTGGATGTCTGTTCATCTGGCAAATGGTTGTAATGAAGCAACTGCTGTACAGATGGGTCCACGCATTCTCTCTCTCAACCCCTTCCCTTACTACTCCATCACCAGATCCACAACCAGGCTGGAACACTGGGAAGACCAATGACGACAGAGAGATTTTTACGGTTACAAGGACCATTGCTGAATAGTAAACTCTGTGGAAATTATACTGCCACAAATCTGGGAGTGAAATAAATGAAATCAATAGCAAGGCAAGAAGTGAGTAATAGAACCAGCTCAGAACTAGAAGCAGGTTTAACTGTGTCCTCGGAGCATCCTGCTCCGGTCTCTGCTGCCTACTTAAAATGCAATAGACACAAAAGTGGGCAGCTTACTCAGTATCACTTCTCTCTTCCCGGGGAATCAGGTACCACCATCTAGTCATTAGCACTGGGATGCAAGCTTTTAGGTTAAAGCTTCAGCTCCAGTTATTCCAGGGGACTTCAGGGAGACTCTCACTATAATCAGCAGCTTGAATCTTGTTTGTGCTTGTTTTTTTCCTGGCTAGTGTTCATCCTTTTGCAATTAGTCCATTCATTCCTTAATCAGGAAATGTTTATTGAGCGTCTCCTCTGTCCCAGGGCCCTGCTCCTTAGAGACATTCAAGATGAAGGTGACAGACTTGCATGATGGAAAACCCACACACTGAGGGTGACTAGAAGTTCGTGTTTGCCTGGGAATAATGCATTTCCTCAGTTCTATCAGTGCTGAAACTGACAAAGTCCTGAGTGAACCTGGACACCAAGCCAGGCCCACCTCCCTGTTTCAGGGCTCCCACTCTCCAGTAGGTCATGTCATGGCTTGGTGCCCCTGGCACCCATTCCCAAAGCCTGAAATCACTGTGGGATGGTGTCTGGTAATGTCCATACTCATTACCCAGTCTGTATTGCCATAGCCTCCCAGACTTCTGACAATGACTGACCCAGAAAGGCCAAGCCACAGACAAACCTGAGTCAGCCAGGCTGCTGCTTCAGGTCAGATGAGCTGAAATGTCCTAGAGGTCAAGTCTGGGCAGGTCATCCTGACCATGTGCAGAGGAAAGGGGGCAGGAGAACAGTTACTAGAGACACAGACACAACAGAGACCACACAACCCCAGAAACTTACAAAAGAGCAGGCTTCAGATTCTTACTTTCCAGTTTTGGGGAATAGGGAGATGCAGAGATGAGAAGTGTCATGAAGAACCTGAAAGATAGAAAAAGGGGCTTCAGATCCCAATTTTCTAGTGTCCAGGCAAAAATGAATTTCTTCAATGAACCAATACATATGGAATGGTGAAGTCAGTACATGGTAAATTGGCCACTATTATATGTGGCATCCATAAGATTGTTGAAATGTTGTAAAATGTAATAAATACTTTGAGTCCACCTTAGCAAAGACTATGGAAATTTACACAGAACATTGTGTTTCCTCTTTCTGAAACTTACAGAATTGTGGATGGTAGGCATCTTACTATTCAAACTAATCAGATGCACATAAAGGTTGTTTTCAGGATCCATTGATATCCAAACACATGCCAGCTTCAGTGTTTCTCTTCTTGCTTGTTAATCATATAACTCTGCATAGTTAGGTTTGGGCCCAGATCAGAGAAAGTTTCATACTTTATAAGGATGGCTTATTTTTAAGCCTGAGGGTCTCTGGCTGATAGACACTCAACCAGAGCATGACACTCACCCTGGTCATGAGTCATAAATTAAGCATGAGCAACAACAAAAAAGAGTTTAATTCTAATACTCAGAACCATAAACCTGACAAAATCTATGACTCAAATGGCTAAGCTGGCATAAAGCAGAGTTCAATTCAATACAAAGGACTTCCTTGAAGTCTTATCAGTTCAGTGGCTCTTTGCGACCCTATGGACTGTAGCATGCCAGGCTTCCCTGTCCATCACCAAATCAAACTCATGTCCATAGAGTTGGTGATGCTATCCAACCATCTCATCCTCTGTCGTCCCCTTCTCCTCCCACCTTCAATCTTTCCCGGCCTCAGGGTCTTTCCAATGAGTCAGTTCTTCATATCAGGTGGCCCAAAGTGTTGTAGTTTCAGCTTCAATAATCAGCCCTTCCAATGAATATTCAAGACTGATTTCCTTTAGGATTGACTGGTTGGGTCTCCTTGCAGTCCAAGGGACACTCAAGAGCAAGTCTCCAGCAAGTCTGGGTCAGTCTCTTGTGGGGACACTGTTCCTTCCTCCTGGGTCCTGGTGCATACAAGGTTTTGTTTGTGCCCTCCAAGAGTCTGTTTCCCCAGTCCTGTGTAAGTTATGGTGGCTCTGTGGTGGGGTTAATGGTGACCTCCTCCAAGGGGGCTTGTGCTATACCCTCCATAAGCCTCATATCCTTATTCATCAGAGGGCAGACAGAATGAAAATCACAATCACAGGGAACTAATCAAACTGATTTCATGAACCACAGCTTTGTTTAACTCAATGAAACTATGAGCCATGCATGTGGGGCCACCCAAGACAGATGGGTCATGGTGGAGAGTTCTGACAAAATGTGGTCCACTGGAGAAGGGAGTGGCAAACCACATCAGTATTCCTGCCTTGAGAACCCCATGAACAGTATGAAAAGGCAAAAAGATAGGACACGTAAAGGTGAATTCCCCAGGTCTGTAGGTGCCCAATATAATAGAATCTTAGAAGAATCTTAGCTAGAACCTTAGAAGAAATGGAGTAGCCATCCTAGTAAACAAGGTTCCAAAATGCAGTACTTGGATGCAATCTCAAAAATGACAGAATGATCTCTGTTCATTTCCAAAGTAAACCGTTCAATATCACAGTAATCCAAGTCTATGCCTGACCAGTAAGGTTGATGAAGCTGAAGTTGAATGGTTCTATTAAGACCTACAAGACCTTCTAGAACTAACACCCAAAAAAGATTTTCTTTTCATTAAAGGGGACTGGAATGCAAAAGTAGGAAGTCAAGAGATACCCAGAGTAACAGGCAAATTTGGCATTGGAGTACAGAATGAAGCAGGGCAAAGGCTAATAAAGTTTTGCCAAGAGAATGCACTGGTCATAGCAAACCCTCTTCAAGCAATGCAAGAGAAGACTCTACACATGGACTTCACCAGATGGTCAATACCAAAATTAGATTGATTATTTTTCTTTGCAGCCAAAGAAGGAGAAGTTCTGTATAGTCAGCAAAAACAAGACTGGGAGCTGACTGTGGCTCAGATCATGAACTCTTTATTGCCAAATTCAGACTTAAATTGAAGAAAAGTAGGGAAAACCACCAAACCATTCAGGTTTGACCTTAATGAAATCTCTTATACAGTGAAAGTGACAAATAGATTCAAGGGATTAGATCTGATAGACAGAGTGCCTGAAGAACTATGGACAGAGTTTTGTGACATTGTACAGGAGGCAGTGATCAAGACCATTCCCAAGAGAAAGAAATGCAAAAAGGCAAAATGGTTGTCTGAGAAGGCCTTACAAATAGCTGTGAAAAGAAGAGAACTGAAAGGCAACGGAGAAAAGGAAAGATATACCCATTTGAATGCAGAGTTCCAAAGAATAGCAAGGCAAGATAAGAAAGCCTTCCTCAGTGATCAGTGCAAAGAAATAGAGGAAAACAAGAGAATGGGAAAGACTAGAGATCTCTTTAAGAAAATTAGAGATACCAAGGGAATATTTCATGCAAAGATAGGCACAATAAAGGACAGAAATGGTATGGACCTAACAGAAACAGAAGATATTAAGAAGAGGTGGCAAGAATACACAGAAGAACTATACAAAAAAGATCTTTATGACCCAGATAATCACGATGGTGTGGTCACTCATCTAGAGGCAGACATCCTAGAATGTGTAGTCAAGTGGGCCTTAGGAAGCATCATTATGAACAAAGCTAGTGGAGGGGATGGAATTCCAGTTGAGCTATTTCAAATCCTAAAAGATGACACTGTGAATGTGCTGCACTCAATATGCCAGCAAATTTGGGAAATCATAAGCCAGGAGGCTTTTGAAATTACCTCTCTCCATGTGTTAGTTTTTCTCTGAGTTATCAGCGTGGGCTTGGAAGTTTCAAGATGAAAAATAAGGGGCACATTATGTTGAAATGTTCTCAAATGACTGGGCTCACCTATCCCTGGTAGGAAGACTGACAAAGAAGTTGGGTGGACAAGTGTCACCAAGGCTTAGCAGACCCATGCCTGGGAGGGACAGTCAGAAATAAGCTAAGGTGAGGACCAGAAGGCTGAGGAGAGCAAGGCCCTTTTCTTGTCTATTACTGTCTGGAGCTGCAGTTGCTGTGGTTGTGAACTGCACAGAGGGTCACCCAGAGGGGCTGAATCCCAGCCCACCTCCCATCACTAAGCTCTGTACTCTGGCACCAGCCTACTCACTGGGTAGGAAGGGGTGCCTTTACTAATTCACTGTATATATGCAAAGTCACTCAAGCAATCAATCAAAAATTAATAAATAATTTCTTATCAGATAAAGAATCAATTTCCCAAATAATTTTTTTAAATAGCTTCAAAATTATGACTTTTTCATTAAAAGAAAGCATTTGAGAGGAAGAGAGCAACAGCCTTGATTTTGTATTATAAATTCTTATGTACTGTTTATTTCATATGATTTTTCTAGTAGTCATTACAGATGTGAGAGTTGGACCATAGAGAAGGCTGAGTGCCAAATAATTGATGCTTTCAAACTGTGGTGCTGGAGAAGACTCTTGAGAGTCCCTTGGACTACAAGGAGATCAAACTGGTCAATCCTAAAGGAAATCAACCCTGAATTTTCAATGGAAGGACTGATGCTGAAGCTGAAGTATTGGGCTGAAGCGCCAATACTTGGGCCACCTGATTCAAAGAGACAACTCATTGGAAAAAACCCTGATGTTGGGAAAGATTGAGAGCAGGAGGAGATGGGGTCTGATAGAAGATAAGATGGTTGGATGATATCATCAAATCAATGGATATGAATTTGAGCAAACTCCAGAGATAGTGAAGGACAGGGAAGCCTGGCATGCTGCAGTCTGCAGGGGTGGAAAGAGTCAGACGTGACTTAGTTGAACAACAACAGCTTGAAAAGTACCTATTCCTCTCACCAGTCCCCAAAAGTCAGCCTACAGTGATGCATGGATGGCCCTCAGCTCAATGAGAACAAAGGCCATTGTATCATGATATTAACTTTTTTTTCAGTTAGAATAAATGTTCTTTAATCAAATCATAATGTGAAGTTGAGAGGGAGGATTAATTACAAGGATTCATGGGCCATGGGAGTGGAATCCTATCCCAACCAAGCTGTGTTTGCATGAATTTTTTTTTAAATTCAGCTTAGCTAGTTGTCCTAAAGACTTTCTTTTCTGTTTCTGAAAATTGGAATGAACCCTTAGCATGAACAGTGGAATTGAGTTTTCATTTTTTGGTAAAAGGAACAAAGCCATGGCCTTCAGGTAGATACACACTGTAAGCACCTCCTTGGCAAGATTCAACACATGTCATTGGAAGATATTTAGAGGAGGAGGTGGGATGCAGTGTTTCAAGTAGTGAATTACTAAGTCACTTCTGAATTTAAAGAAAACAAAATGGGAGTTGAAGAATAAATAGGCTTCCAATTGGCTGCTACCACTAAAAAAAACATTTTTTAAAACAAAGGAACAAAAATTTCAATCAAATAATAAACAAAAAATACTTGTCAGATATAAAGACAATCATCTCCAAGAATATGAAGCAAATTTGCTTCAAAGTGACGGCTCTGAGGTAGATAGAAAGTACATGAGGAGTAAGAGATAAACTCTTCCTATTTGGGAATGCTAAAGTGATTTCTATGATATAAAGTGATAGCATATGTTAATTTGTTATATTTAATTATATTTTTATAAAATTTAAGCTATCAGCCTTATGATTATGTTTCTACTTTATTTGTTTAGATTACATCAGTCTTTGAATCCAAAGCCTTGAAACCACTTTATAGACTTATAAATTGCTACCTTCATCAATTTGACACCAAATATGGTTGGGAAAAAATGGAATATGAATTAGATAATGCTCAACTCTTCAAATAGCTCTAAAGAAGAAAACCTAGGTCAGTTAAGAGAACTTTCTTAACTGTCCTGGAACTAAATCTGGTAGCTACATTCTCACCAGTAAAATTCTTATAAGCATTCAGTTGATATATTCATTTCTTCTTTCAATTAGAGAAGACAAAAATCCTTACAGAAATAAAACAGAAACCAGGTCATACGACTTACCCAGAGGAAGGGCTGCAAGTGGAAGTAAATGATTTCTCTCTTTTGTTATGAAATTACAGTCTTGACATTTTAAGCATTACACGGCATATGCCACTACCATGAGGAGCACATATTATGAACTTACCAGAAAAAGATATCCTTTGCTTTCTTTGAAGTATCTCTGGAGAAATAAATATTTTACCATGGAGACAAATAGATTCTAATTATCAGCTCTCCCAAGAAACAGAGTCTCCATTACTTCCAGCAAATTCCTGTTCTCAAAGCTGCTCTGACCAGTAAACCCTGTTTATCCTCAGACACACCCATTAGTGCCTGGTCCTAGGGTAGTGTAGTCAAGAGAAATCTGAATACAGTTTGCCCTCTATGTTCATGCATGCATGCTCAGTCACCTTAGTTATGTCTGAGTCTCTGCAACCCAATGGACTTTACCCCAAGAAGCTCCTCTGTCCATGGGATTCTCCAGGTAAGAATACTAGAGTAAGTTGCCATGCTGTCCTCCAGAGGATCTTCGCAACCCAAGGATCAAACCTGTGTTTCCTGCATCTCCTGTGGGCAAATTGAAGGCAAATTCTTTACCCACTAAGCCATCTGGGAAGTCTCAAGTGCCCTTCAGAAAATCTTCAAAGATATGAATATGCATGCCAGACAATGTATTTCAGTTATTGTACTTTTCAAGATACTGCACTGTAAGATTACAAATGTTTTTTTGTGTTTGTTTTTCATGTATTATTTGTGTGAAAAGCATTGTAAACCTATTACAGTATAGTAGTCTATGGTTTATTGTGTTAGTTGGGTACTTGGACTAACCTTGTTGGACTTACAAGAAAATTGAACTTAATGTACTCTCAGAATGGAACTCGTTTTTATGTAGGGGACCACAAGAAAGAACTCCCTCCAACCTGTGTTAAGGCCAGAGTATCAAAGAACCTTACAGTCAACCATTTGTATGAATCCATACTAATTTAATCATGAACAAAGTTAAAAATTCACATCTGCTGTAAACACAAAATTGATAAAATTTTTTTTGGAAATTTATTCCAAAATATGCTTTAAGACCTTAAAATTAAGACACCCTGTGGCCTAATAGTTTCATTTGCTTCTAGAAAAAAAATGTTTAGTTTGTTATCAGAAATACAGGCAGATATTTATATAGTGACCACACTTTTGTATTTAAGAGCAAAAAAGGAGAATCTCCAATATAAAATAATGGATAAGTACTGTATAGTTTACCCATAAATTGCAGTCACAAAATGAAATTAATTTTACTTTTAAAAGCAAGTAAATGATGTAGGTAATTCATATGATAGAATGTTAAGTGAAAAACAAGGATGGAGAATTAATATGCTAAATGGTTTCAATTTTATAAAAGTATATCATAACTCTCTATCTCTTAAAGAGGTGGAATTTGATTTGCATTTTTTTTCTTTGTAACATCCACAGTTCTAAAATTGCATACAAGGATCATTCATCCACTGCTAGAGGAATTCTCTCTTTTTTGAGTTTTTGCTTATCCAATCCACACACTTGTATACCCAATTTTGTTTGAAGAGAAATTTTTATTTTGCCTCTTCAAGGTCAAAGCCTGGTCGCAGGTACAAAAGTCAAGTGACACTCAATTTCCCAAGATGCTATTTGTCCAAAGTATCAGTTTGATGTGAATCTCCACACTGTGTGCCCTCCAAGACAATATACTTGTTTCAAAATCCATGTTAGGATAAAATTGCTTCCTATTTTTTTTTCTTCTGCAAAGTGGCTTCCAAGCACAGTACAAGCGCTAATAATTTGCACAGTCGTCACAGAACTGCCAAACTGGCAAGTCCTGAATTTGCAGCTGTTACAGTTCCTATTTGCTTTAGTAATATGTACATTTTATTATGGAAAAGACCACAATGCATAAAGTTAACTCTGGTTTCTATTTACAGATGTGAGCTATTGGAATTGTCTGCTTGATGCTTACATTTGCTTGCTATCAATAGAGTATTGGTTATATCACAATGTACTCAGGAGAGTACAAAGCTTTAAAGTAGTTATATTCAGGTAGTGAAAGATGAGGTTATTGTCTTTCTGATTAGGAAAGAAAATGGTGTCACTGTCATTGTTTAGTCAAATTATATAGTTGCAATTATGTTGGCACTAGAGTCGGATTGATGCCCTTGGTTCTATTCCATAAACCACTCAAATGAGGAAATTGATCTCCAAAGAAACAATGTGATTTTCCCCAAGATTATATGTTGCTAATGTAGCACAGGGAGGTCTAGAACTTAAATCCTCCTGACAGAGCCAGCGCTTTCATTATGCTACATCTCTTTTGAGACAGTCAAACAGAGAAAAAAATCAAACCAGTGATGATATATTGGTAATAAGCAATAATATTAGCACAGGCCATTGACTGAGGGCATTAGTATTAGAAATGGTAAAATGTATTCACATATAAAAATGGAAAAATTAAAAAATCCTGTGATCCTGAATATAATGCCTTCATGTAAATAAAATTATATAGTATCTATGTCTTTATGTGTGGCTTATTTCCCTCAATTACACTTGGAAAACAAGTCATTCCTTATTTATCACTTTATGATTTTCCATTCCATCAACATATCACAATTCCTTTATCCATTTTATTGTTGAATCATCATGCTTCTTAATTATGCATTCTTTTTTTTGCGTTTGTTAAAAATGTCAATCCCTTCTTCTAGATAATTTTAAAGGTTTGCTTATTGATCTATTTATGGCTAAATAAATGTCTTTTTCTAGTTTACTTTTCATAATATATTATCATTTGTTTTCTTTTTCTTCAGGAGTTCCTTTCCTTCTTAGATGAATTGACATTGTTATTTTCTATTTCATTATATTTTCTAAACTTGTTTTGATCCATGGTGGTTCTTAATTTTATCTTAATTATCACTGATTTGCAAGCTTATTCTACTCTTTAATTGCCTCCAAATCCAATTTCTTTAGTTAATTAAAGCCTTCCTTTCAATATATTCTTTGTTTCTGCCTATTTTTTATATATAAATACTCTTCCAATCAAATTGAGAATAGATAAAAGGCATTCTATATCTTTATTATTGAAACATTTTCAAATGGATGATTTTCCTAACAACCCTAAACATTAATCAAATTTTTTTCAGATGACTGACTATACATTAATTATTAAATGTGATATAAAGTACCACCTCCACATGGTATTTTTTCATTGAACTACTCAACTCCGCCACTGAATGTCTCACAGAAGTTATTTCATATATGACATAAGTAGATTGTAAACTTTGAAAGTGCAATTCACTGTGTTAGCAACATCAGCTAAATAAGATTAGTATTACAACAAGGGTAACACTAGATAAACCTGTTATTTAACACCACAGTGTCATTTTCACTTAGTTAAGGCAGCATTAATGGCTCTGTTTGCATGACAACACTGCCGTATGGTCACCACTTTAGCCCCACTTAAACTCGAGGAGTGCTCAGAAATCAAGCCCAGCTCTGGATTCAGGGGAAAGGAAATGATGAGGAAACCCCGGCAGTCCCTGCCCTAGTCCTCTCTTCTTGTGCCCAAACATTCATTTCATTCTTCCTCTCAAACAAAGGGACACTTGCTCCTACCCCAAGGAACGTACTTCACTTCTTACCTAAATTCCAAAATCAGTTGAGATTCCAAAGCTTCTGGGTGATACAGGATATTCACCTTCAAGTGCAGATGGGCAGTTCATGTGTTGATGATCTGTCAACCAAAGGGGCCGTGTGATCATAACACCCCTATGCTCTGGGTACTGGGAGGTGGGGGACAAGGCAACCTCTGCCCACTCTCCCTCAGAGCCTCGGACAAACTAATCTCCTAGATCCAGAGCTATCCCAGGTCCTGATGGATGGAGAATTTCCCTGATTATCTCCATTTTTGTTTGGGGGAAGGATCTCCACAGTTCTCTCTCCTTCACATCCCATTGCTCCACCAATTTAGAAGTTTCAGCTTGTTTTCACCCTGTAGAGTCACATCAGACCAGTCATTCTAGATTTTGCTTTCTTTCCTGGCTGCCCGGTTTCTAGACTTGACTCATAGTTTGTGGGAATCTAAGTAATGGCAACCCACTCCAGTGTTCTTGCTTGGAGAATCCCAGGGATGGGGGAGCCTGGTGGGCTGTCGTCTATGGGGTTGCACAGAGTCGGACACAACTGAAGCAACTCAGCAGCAGCAGCAGCAGCAGCAAGTGTCTCATACTTTAACATTTCTAACAGTTGAATGCAGATTTGCACAAACCAGTGAATTCATATTTTCCAAGTGACTGACACTTATCGTTACAAAAATCATACATGATATTCAATACATTTTTTAAAAGATACATCCAGAGAATAAGCTATATAAATGCAGCAGTGTATATAAAGTTCTTGGCAACTAAACTTTAAGAAAAAGACAGTATATCTCAGGAATTCCTTGGTGGTCTAGTGGTTAGGATTCTGAACTTTCAGTGACATTGCCCAGGTTCAATCCCTGGTCAGGGAACTAAGACCCAGCAAGCAATGTGAACTGCTCCCCACGCTCCAGGCAGGGAAAAAAAAAAAAAAGGAAAGAAAGAAATTACTCCATGCCCAGTGTTGGTAGAAAATCAAGAGAGAAAGTCTTTAATTACAACTACAATTAGCATCTACAATGAGAATGCTTTTAAAACTCTAGTCCATTTTCAAGCTACATGTAGGTCTGTCTGAGGTCATATTGCCTTTGTATTTACTTCAACCAAAACAATATATTGCAATAGATTGAATTTGGAAACAGGTGGGTGAATCCAGCATTGTCCTGTTAATTTAGACGTAAAAGACATTTGCAAACAAACCATACCATTTTTCTATTTTTCTGGATTTATATCTATATTATTACTTCCTTTTTTATTGAAGTATAGTTGATTTATACTCCCAGAATTTACTTAAACTCATATCCATCGAGTCGGTGATGCCATCCAGCCATCTCATCCTCTGTGATCCCCTTCTCCTCCTGCCCACAATCCCTCCCAGCATCAGAGTCTTTTCCAGTGAGTCAACTCTTCGCATGAGGTGGCCAAAGTATTGGAGTTTCAGCTTTAGCATCAGTCCTTCCAAAGAACACCCAGGGCTGATCTCCTTTAGAATGGACTGGTTGGATCTCCTTGCAGTCCAAGGGACTCTCAAGAGTCTTCTCCAGCTCGCTTCGGCAGCACATATACTAAAATTGGAACGATACAGAGAAGATTAGCATGGCCCCTGCGCAAGGATGACACACAAATTCGTGAAGCGTTCCATATTTTTTATACCTGTGGCGGATTCATTTTGATATTTGGCAAAACTAATACAATTATGTAAAGTTTAAAAATAAAATAAAATTGGAAGAATAAAAAAATAAAAAAAATAAAAAATAAATAAAAAAAAAAAACTTAAAAAAAAAAAAAAAAGAGTCTTCTCCAACACCACAGTTCAAAAGCATCAATTCTTTGGTGCTCAGCTTTCTTCACAGTCCAACTCTCACATCCATACATGACCACTGGAAAAACCATAGCCTTGACTAGATGGACCTTTGTTGGCAAAGTAATGTCTCTGATTTTTAATAGGCTGTCTAGGTTGGTCATAATAAGTGTGTATATATATATATTCTTCTCCATTATGGTTTATCATAGGATATTGAATATAGTTCCTTGTGCTATATGGTAGGACCTTGTTTATCCATCCTATATACAATAGTTTGCACCTGCCAATCCTAAACTCTCATCCATCACTCCTTACCTCCCTCCCCCTTGGCAACTGCAAGTTTGTTCTCTATGTCTGTGAGTCTATTTCTGCTTTGCAGATACATACAAAATGCCATTTTTCTATTTTTGTTATAGAAAATATAGTTATATTTCATGATAAATATATTAATGGGCTAGATTTATTATTGTTTTTTTACATAAATTAACTAAGATTTTCAAGGTTCTCAGTTTAATTTCCTATATAGCAAATATAAATACACAGAATACATACCAATAAAAGCATTTTAGGGTCACCAACAAGTTTCCAAAGTGTAAAGGGACCCTGAGAACAAGAGGACTACTGGTCTAGAAGTCAGTCCAGGAAGAAACAGAAGTGGGATTTGTGATACATCACGTCTCTGCTAGAAACACTACAGAATTCATCTTTCCATGTGGAATCCTCTGTCATGAAAATCCCTAACACCTGAGGAAAGACAACTGCAGTCATCTGTGATATGAGAATACATCAATCAAAAGTAGCTGATCTGGGCTATTTCGTGTAGAAAAGACTCATGGGTAAGAATAAAGCAAAAGAACATATGAAGCTATGGTGTTTTCATCATATTACCCAACAGGGAAATGAACAGTCTGTGAAGACATCCATCCAACAAGGATGGAAACTAGCTTACATTCATGTTCTCAGATGCTTCTAAATTTAGATGATGTAATTTTCATTTTGTGCCATATTTCCAGACTCTATTTTCAGTTTGGTCTTTAAATGATTTACAATATGATAAGATTCAGTTGTATATAGCTGCTTATTTTAGAAATATCTTTGAAATGCTAGATTATTTGTTGTCATTATTTCTTGATATGTATACTTAGAAGTAATAAATCACAAATTTCACTCAATGTCTACAAAGTAAGCCTCAGTGAATTTGAAAGGACTGATGGACAGGGAGGCCTGGCGTGCTGCAATTCATGGGGTCGCAAAGAGTCAGACACGACTGAGCGACTGAACTGAACTGAAATCATACAAAGTACGTTTTCTAACAGGAAATTTAGGACATCCTCAAATACTAAACACATATTAAATAATCAATTGATCAAAAAGTTAACAAAGGGAAATTAGAAAATATTTCCTAGACTGAAGTGGTAATTCCACGCAGGTTGATGACATGTGACTGGTTTGCCACAACTGTGTCTTCCCTGGACCAGCAGTTGGCCGGCTAAGTGACTGTGTCCATTTCCTATCTCATTACTCCAGGGGCTGCTACAAAACCTCAGTTCAGCCATTAAAAGACTCTCTACTAGGTTAGGAGTCACTCCAAATAATGCCAACCCAGCAATGGACTCAAATTCTTCTCTCAAATTTCATACAACCCACAACTATGTTCACCACACATTCTATTCCACTTATAAATAGTACAAATAATGTGCAGTTACAACACATTTCTTGTCCTATGACTACAAAGAGCAATTCCCATTGCCATTAGAACTATTAAACCCATGATGTCAAACTCTCAAACGTCATTAGTAAATTAGAAGCTAATGTGCAAAGGAAACAATGTACATCCCAGGAACAATTGACACTTTAGGCAAAAATTGTCAAGATGTTTTTGGGAAAAAGTAATAGTTTCCTTTACATAAACATTTAGAATGAAGCAACTGGAAATGTCCATACCAACTAAGCATTCACTCAGTCGTGTCCGACTCTTTGCAACCCTGTGGACTCTAGCCCACCAGGCTCCTCCGTCCATGGGATTCTCCAGACAAGAGTACTGGAGTGGGTTGCCATTTCCTTCTCCAGGGTCCATACCAAAGAAAGCCAAAAAAATCTAGAATATATTACAAAGGTGTCAATGAATCTCACTCAGGTTCATTCAGAATTATTATGCCATGCATATATATTAAAGTATTATAACTTTTATATTCACAGTAGTTACTAAATTGTTGAAAAGATAATACATTCATATGATTCAAAATAAGAAGTAAAAGAACAAAGTGAATAATTCTCGCTTGGCATATGGTCTAACCTTTCCAGATGTAACAAAATAAAAGAACAACCCTAACACTTGTGCTCCCCCTCTGCCCAATTAACATCCATCTCACCTCCATCCAGGTACCTACTATTATTATTTTCTTGTATATCCTTCTAGACATACCCTCAGGATCACATAAGCAAAAACTATAATGCTGTCTCATCTTCCAACTTCTTAACACAGGAAGTAGCATATGCCCCAAAGTGGGCTGAATCTTGGTTTATTTAATCTATGATAGACACCAGAGATATTTTTATTGTACAACAGAGTGGGTTTCTTTTAACTGTTTCATAGTGACCATTTATAGACCAAAAAAAAAAAAAAAAAGGACCTGTAGTCATCTTACCATCCTGTATTAATGAAAATTTAGAACATTTTCCTATCAAAAATAATGTTGCAACAAATTATATAGTGTATATGCTATTTTCACCATGTGAATATATTCATGGGACATATCCTTGAAAGCAGAATTGATAGGCCAAAGGATATGCATTTATAATTTTGATCAATACTGATAAATTTCTCTCCTATAGAATGATTACATTTCCACATTTCCAATATATGTGATTCCTTGATCCCACAGCCTTACTAGTAGAGGATATTGACAAATTTTCAACTTGCCAAATTTGATTGAGAGTTGAGGAAACTCAATCACATAGCCTGATGCATCTTCTTATTTAGCAAGAAGATCTAATTATTAAAATTTTGACTATGCTCAGTTTTTGTTTGTTTTTGATCAAGTATATGTTTTGTGGTTTGATTACTGTCTCTAAAATAGTGAACTTGTCAGACTGATTTTTTTGTGGCTTTTGGATTGTGAGTTACAGTTAGAAAGTTCTTTACCATGGTTAGGTTATAAATAAATTCTAATTTTCATTAATTACATTTAAATCTTTGACCCACATAGAGTTGTTCCAGCTGTTCACTGGGAGGTGGAGATCCAAATTAACTTCTTTCCAGATGGCTAGCCTCATTTTCTCAATAATATTTATTGCATGGTCCATATTTTTCCCCACTGATTTGAGATGCCAACTTTAGTTTATACTAAATATCTGTAAGTATAGGGTTTTTTTAAATACAGTTCTATTAGTCTACATGATGTTAGTAGAAGAAAGGTACAAGGTAGGTAGGTTTAGTCACCCACTCATGTCCATATCTTGAGACCCCATGGACTGCAGGAGCCCATCAGGATCCTCTGTCCATGGAATTCTCCAGGCAGGAATACTAGAGTTGGGTTCCAATTCCTTCTCCAGGGGATCTTCCTGACCCAGGGATCGAACCCAGGTCTACTGCATTGCAGGCAGACTCCTAACCAACTGAGCCACCAGCAAAATATTTAGTAAGTAATATTGAAGAATATTTAGTAAGTATACTGAATATATGTAAGTATAGAGGTTTTTTATAAAATATATTTCCACTCAGTTCAGTTCAGTCACTCGGTCGTGTCCGACTCTCTGTGACCCATGAATCGCAGCATGCCAGGCCTCCCTGTCCATCACCAACTCCCGGAGTTCACTCAAACCCATGTCCGTCGAGTCAGTGATACCATCCAGCCATCTCATCCTCTGTCATCCCCTTCTCCTCCTGCCCCCAGTCCCTCCCATTGGAAAAGGGTCTTTTTCAATGAGTCAACTCTTCACATCAAGTGGCCAAAGTATTGGAGTTTCAGCTTTAGCATCAGTCCTTCCAATGAACACCCAGGACCGATCTCCTTTAGGATGGACTGGTTGGATCTCCTTGCAGTCCAAGGGATTCTCAAGAGTCTTTTCCAACACCACAGTTCGAAAGCATCAGTTCTTTGGCCCTCAGCTTTCTTCACAGTCCAACTCTCACATCCATACATGACCACTGGAAAAACCATAGCCTTGACTAGACGAACCTTTGTTGGCAAAGTAATGTCTCTGCTTTTCAATATGCTATCTAGGTTGGTCATAACTTTCCTTCCAAGGACTAAGCGTCTTTTAATTTCATGGCTGCAGTCACCATCTGCAGTGATTTTGGAGCCCAGAAAATATAAAGTCAGCCGCTGTTTCCACTGTTTCCCCATCTATTTCCCATGAAGTGATGGGACCAGATGCCATGATCTTAGTTTTCTGAATGTTGAGCTTTAAGCCAACTTTTTCACTTTCCTCTTTCACTTTCATCAAGAGGCTCCTCAGTCTATATGATATTAGAAGAAAAGTACCAAGCTATTGTAATTATAAAGGTTCTACAAAAGTGTTCTAAATCTGTTAGAACTAATCTACCTGCATTTATTTGTTCCTGTATAGTGTTGTTTGTTATTGTTTCTTTTTTGATATAGCCTTAAACATTTTGTGTAAGATCAAATAATATGAAACTCCTAGAGGAAAACAGGCAGAAAACTCTTTGATATAAATCATAGAAATATTTTTTGAGGATCTGTCTCTTAATGCAAAGGAAATAAAAGGAAAAATAAACAAATGGGACCTAATTAAACTTAAAAGCTTTTGCATAACAAAGGAAGCCATCGACACAATGAAAAGACAGCCTATAGCGTGGACAAAAATATTTGCAAATGATATGACCTGGCTAGTAAGGGGTTAATAGTCAACCTATACAAACAGCTCATACAACTCAACATCAGAAAAACAGACAACCAGTTTAAAAATGGGCAGAAGAAAAAAAAAATGGGCAGAAGAAATGAGTAGACATTTTTTTCATGGCCAACAGGCACATGAAAAGATGCTCAACACTAATCACCAGGGAAATGTAAATGAAAACCACAGTGAGATGTCATCTCACACCTGTCAGAATGACCATCAGAAAAGAATCTACAAATAATAAATGCTGGAGAGGGTGTGGAGAAAAAGGAACTCTCCTATAGTGTTGCTGCAAATGCAAAGTCGTGCAGCCACTGTGGAAAACAGTATGGAAGTTTCTCAAAAAAATTAAAAATAGAGTTAGTATATGACTCAGCCATTCCACTCCTGGGTATATATCAAAAGAAAAAAAAAAAAGACATTAATTAGAAATATTCAGAGCAGCACTACTTACTGCCAAGATACGGAAGCAATATAAACCTAAGTGTTCATTAGCAGATGAATGGGTAAAGGATACACGTGCTCGCACGCACATACACACACACACACACACACACACACACACACACACACACACAGAATGCAATACAGCTAGCCATTAAGAAGAACACTATTTTCCATTTGCAGGAACGTGGGTGGACTTGGAGGACATTACGCTAAATGAAATGTCTAAGTCACACAGGAGAAGACAAATACTGCATGGTATCACTCATATGTGGAATCTAAAAAATGCAGCAAACTAGCCAATATAACAGAAAAGAAGCAGGCGCATGGATGGTGAGAATAAACTGTTGTTACTGCTGTGGAGAAGGAACGGGAGAAGGGAAGTAGGGGATTAAGTAAGCGGTATAAATTATTAGTTATAAAATAAGCTACAAACATATATAACACAACACAGAGAATATAGCCAAAATTTTATAATATCTATAAATGGAGTATAACCTTTAAAAATTGTGAATGACTATGCTGTATACTTATAACTTATATAAAATTGTACAGTAACTATACTTCAGTTAAAAATACTAAATAAATAAGATTTGAAACAGTAAGTAGGTATATAAAAATATAAATCAACATTCAAATTACTTTGTAAGCCTATAGTATTTATAGTTCTGAAGTCAATAAATCTTAAAAATGCTCAAAGGAAAAAAACTTTATTGTTAAAAAATGCTAAGCATTATCTGAGCCTTCAGTGAGTTGTAGTAGTAACATCAGAGACTATAGATCACCATAACAAATGTAATAATAATGAAAAAGCTTGAAATATTGCAAGAATTACCAAAATGTAACACAGAGACATGAAGTCAGCAAGTACTGTTGAAAAATGGTGCTCAGAGATTTACTGGAACCAGGATGCAACAAACTGGCAACTTGTGGGGGGGGGGGGGAACAATATCCCTAAGATACAATAAAGTAAAAAAACTATAAAATAAGTTGTGCCTGGCACTTGTGTGTGAGCTCCAATAGCTTTATCATTTTGTGCCTCACAGTTAACCATTTTAGGGAAAGTCTTGCTTGGCATACAGTATAATCTTTCCAGATATAAACTGGAATCTTAATTTTATTTCTTCCAGTATATCTTTAAATATTTTTCCATCTTACTGCTTTGTTCTATCCAAATACCAATTTTGCATGTGTTGGATTACCTTTCCTAGTGTTTCATGGTTTGAATTCTCTTTTTAACTTTTAACAAATTTTTATTTTTCATTTATTTTGCTTACTTTTTTTCATTTTTCCCCCCTCTGTCCTCTACTATGCATCCCACAGTATCCCTTCTGCATTTTACTTGCCTTTATTCTATAACAATTATATTATATTTCTCTCAGCTCATTCCTCATTTCCTCCTTTGTCCTGTACTGTCCTTGATTGTTTCAAATTATCCTTGTTTTGTGGTCTTCCCTCAAAGGCAACTATTCGCTACGTTTTGGTGTATTGTTTTTAACTTAAGCCAACGCTTTAATTACAATTTTTATCTCCCCCAGGGCAATATTTCTCCAATGAATGTTCATTGTTGTTGTTCAGTTGCAAAGTCACGTCCAACAGTTTGCAACCCCATCAGTTCAGTTCAGTTCAGTGGCTCAGTCATGTCTGACGCTTTGCAACCCCATGGACTACAACAAGCCAGGCTTCCCTGTCCACCAGCAACTCCCAGAGCTTACTCAAACTCATGTCCATTGAGTCAGTGATGCCATCCACCCATCTCACCCTCTGTTGTTACCTTCTCCTCCCGCCTTTAATCTTTCCCAGGATTAAGGTCTTATCTAGCCAGTCAGTTCTTCTCATCAGGTGGCCAAAGTATTGGAGTTTCAGCTTCAGCATCAGCTCTTCCAGTGAATATTCACGACTGACTTCCTTGAGGATGGACTGGTTGGATCTCCTTGCAGTCCAAGGGACTCTCAAGAGTCTTCTCCAACACCACAGTTCAAAAGCATCAATTCTTCCGTGCTCAGCTTTCTTTATAGTCCAGCTCTCATACCCATACATGACTACAAGAAAAACCATAGCTTTGACTAGGTAGGTCTTTGTTGGCAAAGTAATGTCTGTGCTTTTTAATACGCTGTCTAGATTGATCTTAGCTTTCCTTTCAAGGAGGAAGGAAATTTAATTTCCTTCTTTTAATGTCATGGCTGCAGTCACCATCTGCAGTGGGTTTGGAGCCCCAAAAATAAAGTCTGTCACTCTTGCCACTGTTTTCCCATCTGTTTGCCATGAAGTGATGGGACCAGATGCCATGATCTCATTTTTCTGAATGTTGAGCTTTAAGCCAACTTTTTCACTCTCTTCTTTCAATTGCATTAAGAGGCTCTTTTCCTCTTTGCTTTCTGCCTTAAGGGTGGTGTCGTCTACATATCTGAGGTTATTGATATTTCTCCCGGAAATCTTGATTCCAGATTGTGCTTCATCCAGCCCAGTGTTTCTCATGATGAACTCTGCATATAAGTTAAATAAGCAGGGTGACAATATGCAGCCTTGATGTACTCCTTTGGCTATTTGGAACCAGTTTATTGTTCCATGTCCAGTTCTAACTGTTGCTTCTTGACCAGCATACAGATTTCTCAGGAGGCAGGTCAGGTGGTCTGGTATTCCAATCTCTTTAAGAATTTTCCACAGTTTGTTATGATACACACAAAGGCTTTGGTGTAATCAATAAAACAGAAGTAGATGTTTTTCTGGAACTCTCTTTCTTTTTGTATGATCCAACAGATGTTGGCACTTTGATCTCTGGTTCCGCTGGCCTTTTCTAAATTCAGCTTGAACATCTGGAAGTTCACAGTTCATGTACTGTTGAAGCCTGGCTTGGTGAGTTTTGAGCATTACATTGCTATAAGTGCAATTGTGCAGTAGTTTGAACATTCTTTGGCATTGTCTTTCTATGACAGTGGAATGAAAAGTGACTTTTCCCAGTCCTGTGGCCACTGCTGAGTTTTCCAAATTTCCTGGCATATTGAGTGCAGCACTTTCACAGCATCATCTTTTAGGATTTCAAATAGATCAACTGCAATTCTGCCACATTCATTAGCTTTGTTCATAGTGCTGCTTCCTAAGGCCCACTTGACTTCACATTCCAGGATGTCTGGCTCTAGGTGAGTAATCACATCATCGTGATTTTCTGGGCCTTGATGACCTTTTTTGTAGAGTCCTTCTGTGTATTCTTGCCACCTCTTCTTAATTCACAGCCTTGTCTGACTCAAAGAAATTATGAGCCATGCCATGTGTAGGGCCACCCAAGGCAAACATGTCATGGTAGAGTTTTGACAAAACATGGTCCACTGGAGAAGGGAATGGCAAACCACTTCAGTATTCTTGCCTTGAGAACCCCATGAACAGTATGACAAGGTAAAAAGATAGAATACTGAAAGATGAAGTACCCAGGTCAGTAGGTGCCCAATATGCTACTGGATAACAGTGGAGAAATAACTCCAGAAAGAATAAACAGATGGGGCCAAAGCGAAAACAACACACAGTTGTGGATGTGACTAGTGATGGAGGTAAAGTCTGATGCTGTAAAAAACAATATTGCATAGGAACCTGAATATTAGGTCCATGAATCAAGGTAAGTTGGAAGTGGTCAAACAGGATATGGCAAGAGTGAACATTAACATTTTAGGAATCAGTGAACTAAAATGGACTGGAATGGGTGAACTTAACTCAGATAACCATTATATCTATAACTGTGGGCAAGAATCCCTTAGAAGAAATGGAGTAGCCATATAGTCAACAAACAAGTCCAAAACACAGTACTCAGATGCAGTCTCAAAAACAACAGAATGATCTCTGTTCATTTCCAAGTCAAACCATTCAATATCACGGTAATCCAAGTCTATGCCCCAACCAGTAATGCTGAATAAGCTGAAGTTCAACAATTCTATGAAGACCTACAAGACCTTCTAGAACTAACACCCAAAAGAGATGTTCTTTTCATTATAGGGGACTGGAATGCAAAAGTAGGAAGTCAAGAGATACCTGGAGTAACAGGCAAATTTGGCCTTGGAGTACAGAATGAAGCAGGGCAAAGAGTTTTGCCAAGAGAGTGCACTGGTCATAGCAAACACCCTCTTCCAACAACACAAGAGAAGACTCTACACATAGACTTCATCAGATGGTCAACACCGAAATCAGATTGATTGTATTCTTTGCATCCAAAGAAGAAGCTCTGTACAGTCAGCAAAAACAAGACCGGGAGCTGACTGTGGATCAGATCATGAACTCCCTATTGCCAAATTCAGATTTAAATTGAAGAAAGTAGGGAAAACCACTAGACCATTCAGATATGACCTTAATCAAATCCCTTATAATTATACAGTGGATGTGACAAATAGATTCAAGGGATTAGATCTGATGGACAGAGTGTCTGAAGAACTATGGACAGAGGTTTGTGACATTGTACAGGAGGCAGTAATCAAGACCATTCCCAAGAGAAAGAACTGCAAAAAAGGCAAAATGGTTGTCTGAGGAGGCCTTACAAATAGCTGATAAAAGAAGAGAAGTGAAAGGTAAAGGAGTTGCAGCAAACCAGGTTTCCCTATCTCCTAGTCATGTCCGATTCTTTGCGACCCTATGGACTGTAGCCCTCCAGGCTCCTCTATCCATGCGGATTCTCCAAGCAAGAATACTGGAGTATGTTGCCATGTCATCCTCCAGGGGACTCAAACTCATCTCCATTGAGTCACTGCTGCCATCCAACTATCTCATCCTCTGTCATCCCCTTTTTCTTCCTGCCTTCAATCTTTCCCAGCATCAGAGTCTTTTCCAAAGAGTTGGCTCTCTGCATCAGGTGGATGAAGTATTGGAGCTTCAGCTTCAGCATCAGTCCTTCCAATGAATATTCAGTGTTGATTTCCTTTAGGATTAACTGGTTTGATCTCCTTGCTGTCCAAAGGACTCTCAAGAGTCTTCTCCAGCACCACAGTTCTAAAGCATCAATTCTTTGACTCTCAGTCTTCTTTAGGGCCCAACTCTCACAACTGTACATGATGATTGGAAAAACCATAGCTTTAACTGTACAGATTTTGTCAGCAAAGTAATGTTGTTTATCTACTAGTAATCTTTGTTGCTCTTTTCTTCATTTTTTCTTATACTTTCCTTATACAAATACTATATTTCTTTTATACTTCTTTGTATAATAACTCGACTTTCCTGGAATTTGGTTCCTACTAGCTGAGGAGGACAGAAAGGCTTCTCGTGTACCCATGGGTCTTCCTGCCACCTTCTCTGCTCCTTTGACTGAAGCTGATCCAGAATGTTTCAGCTGCTAGATTTTTACATCAGGTCTGTGATTTTCTCTTTCAACACTAGTGTTTCTTAGCATGTATTTCTTATACCTGATGCTACTGATCTCTTCCTTTATTCATTCCAGCCTAGTATTTTTTTTCTCCACTCCTGGTTAGTCTCTTGAATGTTTTTGGAACCTATTAATTTTATCTATTTTCTATTTTAGTAAAACCTGAGTCTAAAAAAAAGGTTTTTTTGCTTCTTTTCATTTTATTTTTTAAATAATTTCCAGAAGAAGAAAAATGCAGACTTTTGTTGCCATGTTCAAGATTAAACTCCTCTTGATTAAGTTATTCAAACTTATTGGCTTTTTTTTTCTAAAACTGAAATAAAATGCACATGAATTCTTCACAATTAAAATATTTATCAGATAATAAATTTTAGTTATGAACTTGACACTAAGCTATGTACTTTAAAATACACATTTTACTTTGAAGCAAAACATATACATGAAGGCAGATATCTTTTACGATTATATGAGTCTTAGAAAAGAGAACTTAGATATTTGTGTAAATCCAATTTTGCATACCAGGTAGAGAATAGTTAGAATGTTTTTTACATTTACAGTTTTAACTTAAGAATTTGCATCATATAAATCACTTGGGGGACTTCCTTGATGGTCCAGTGGTGAAGAATCTGCCTTCCAATGCGGAGGATGTGGGTTAGATTGCTGAGTAAGATTCCACCTGCCACAACCAGAGAGAAACCCACACTTCACAACCAGAGAAGCCAGCAAGCTGCAACTAAGACTGAATACAGCCAAATAATGGGCTTCCCCTGTGGCTCAGTGGTTAAAGAACTTATCTACTAATGCAGGAGACACAAGTTCGATCCCTGGTTCAGGAAGATCCTCTGGAGAAGGAAATGGCAACCCACACCAGTGTTCTTGCCTGGAAAATTCCATGGACAGAGGAGCTTATGGGGTCACAAAGAGTCAGACACGACAGAGTGCGCACACATGACTAAGTGTGGACATGGCAAGAGTGTGCGCACAGACAAATAGTAAACATATCACTTGGAACAGTGTACCTCACAGACACATTTCACTAACGCTAGAGTTGTGTGTTCCTAAAATGTAACAGTAGGTCCAAGATCCATAAAAGAACTTGTCAAACATTTCCCATTTCTTACATCATCTGGTCTCTGTTTCGGTCTCTTGAGGTAGTTGATGATGAAGAAAATTCTCTCCTTTTCTCAGGTTCTTTCAACCACCTGGAATTCTGCATCTGTGTGGGTGGGAGGGATCTGCTTTTAACTCTCCACTTCTCCGGATAGATAGACGATTGATAGCTAGCTAGCCACAATGTTTCTATATAATATTTGGGGGATAAAAAGTATCTTCTTGGTGAAGTATCTCTCATGTTACAAAGATGTTAGTCTTTTTTTTTTTCCCATTGTTACATCTTGTTTCTTATTTTTCCTCAGTAATTTTTACTTTCCTACTCAAAGGTTTATACTTTAAGTCTTCTTTTACCAGCTTTCCTTTTTATTACAAACAAATGCTGTTTGAAACTTGACTCTGAAAAGTTCTATGTAGAGTTTGCCTTCAGTGTCTCTTTCATAGGCACAATCTGTCACCATGGTTCTGCTCATGTCTCCAGTTAGAAATCAGCTCCCATGGTTACAAATGGGCACACTCCCCTAAAGGTGCCGATGACCACATCAGCAATGGACCTCGAGTGCAAGCTGGCAAAGTCCATTTCTTCCTCCAGCCATTTGGGATCAGGACATTAAAACTAAAAGTTTCTCCAATAACTATTTAAACTGAGGTTCCTTAAATCTAAGGCTGAGGAAGCCAGGTTTATGAAGACAAGAAAAAAATTGAGAGAAAGAAATATAGTGTGATAGAAAGGGGAGAGAGGGTGAGGGATTGGTATGAAAGATGAAGGGCAAGTGGGAAAGCATGGGCTCCGAGGGGAATGGAGGGACAGCTACGTGGTCCGAGCTGTCAAACCCCCTGAGCCCAAGCCCACCTTTTTGACGCTGGGATCTGCTAGTGTGCCAATGATCCTTTCAGATTTCCTTTTTTGCTTACCCTGGTTTCACTAAACCAATTCTTTGTGAAACAATTATTCCATAAGGACTTCCCCAGTGGCTCAGAGGTAAAGAATCCACCTGCAATGCAGGAGACCAAGGTTCAATCCCTGGGTTGGGAAGACCCCCTGGAGAAGGAAATGGCAACCCACTCCAGTATTCTTGCCTGGGAAATCCCATGGACAGAGGAGCCTGGTGGGCTACAGTCCATGGGATCTCAAAAGAATTGGACATGACTTAGGGACTAAACAACAATTTTTTAACATAAGACAACATGAAGACATTTATTGAAAAAGACGAACCTAGTAGGGAATGGACTTGTGGACACAGCAGGGGCTGGTGAGGGTCGGACAAACGGAAGAAGTAGCATTGACGTGTGTGAACATCAGGTAAAATGGTGAGGAGCTGCTGTACAACACAGGGAGCCCAGCCTGGCACTCTGTGCTGATCTGCAGCGGTGGTATGGGGGGAGGGAGGGGAGGCTCAAGAGGAAGAGGATTTTCCTCTCGACTGATTTTCATTGTTGTACAGCAGAAACCAACACAACGCTGTAAAGCAATTTTCCATCATTAAAAAATATAAGAAAAATGCTACAAAATATTTGAATTCCTGGAATAACAGCAGAGATTCAAATTAAAGGTTAGGAGGAGGGGCAATGCTGGGCCATTTGCATTCCTGACCTTTGGGAAATGACTTGTTTGTGCCGGCTCATTAGGCTTCAAAGAATCCTCAATGGAACATATTATGTAGAATAAAATTAAAATAAAATATCACAAGCTCCTAAATTTTCAGTCCTGCTATGAAAATCCGAAAGCTATGCTTCCAAACCTGCTTACACACCAAAAATGTTAATCACATCCTTGAGACCACTTCAGATGAGTTAATCCGGATTCACAGATGTGGGATGAGAATGATTCTTCTTCAGCCAACTGGAGAACCTCTCTAGGGGATAAAACAGTTATTGTTTAGGCATAAACAGTATTAAAAAAAGAGAGAGAGAGACTAGCACAAACAGTGGGCATAGCAGGAGGGTGAAGGCAGTGGTCCTACCTGGAAGAGTAGCTCTGCTGGAGCTCAGATCCCAGGCACAAGGCAGGTCTCCCAATCTCAGGCTTCGGTGAGACATCGAATGAGATACTAAGTAAGATTAGCTAGTAAATCCCAGTCATGGAAGAGATGCACTGGATGTTCGATCCCTGTCCACCCAGGGCTCATGATCTGACTTTCACAAGGCACGTCTCCCGTTGTCAAACCAGGGAACCCAGGTGTGTACACACGCACGTGTGAGCCGGGCACAAGCAGGTGCATGCTTCTTCAGATGTGCTTTCTGTCTCCCCTCCCCCATGGTCTCATTCCCATGCTCCATGCTATTAAACCCATCAGCATTTGCTTAGGAGTTTCCAGTCGTGTTTTCTTGCCTAAGTGAAGACTACCTATGAATTTAGAAAAGTTGATGTAGAACAAGAAGAAATTGGATCACTTTACTCTTTATTCAGAGCTGCAATCATCTGTCTCTGATTGAGTGTATAAACACATTCACTTAACTCGCATGTTTTTCTATGGGAGTGGAGAGCTGAGTGTGTATATTCTGTTTTTATCCATACACAGGAATGAAGAGGCTTATGTTAATGTATGTTAATGTTTCTTCCTTTTATTTTATTGCCCAAATGTTTAGTGTTCTAAACAACATTTGAATTCAGATTCAATATGTATATCTAGGAAAATAGTATAGATGATCTTATTTGCAAAATAGGAATAGAGACATAGAGGTAGAGAACAAACATGGACACTAAAAGCGGAAATGGGGGGGCGGGGTTTGAGATGAATTAGAAGATTGGGACTGACTTGAATACACTATTGATACTACGTATAAAATAGATAACTAATGAGAACCTGCTGTACAGCACAGAGAAATCTACTCAGGGTTCTGTGATGACCTAAATGGGAAGGAGAGTCCATTGGACTGCAAGGAGATCCAACCAGTCCATCCTAAAGGAAATCAGTCCTGGGTATTCATTGGAAGGACTGATGCTGAAGCTGAAACTCCAATACTTTGGCCTCTTCCTCATGCGAAGAGTTGACTCATTAGAAAAGACCCTGATGCTGGGACGGATTGGGGGCAGGAGGAGAAGGGGACGACGGAGGATGAGATGGCTGGATGGCATCATTGACTCGATGGACGTGAGTTTGAGTGAACTCTGGGAGTTGGTGATGGACAGGGAGGCCTGGCGTGCTGTGATTCATGGGGTCGCGAGGAGTAGGACACGACTGAGAGACTGAACTGAACTGAAATGGGAAGGAAATCCAAAAGATATGTGATACAAGTTTCACTTTGCTGTACAGTATAAACCAACACAACATTGTAAAGCAAATATACTCCAATAAAAACTAATTTAAAAAATAAACAATAAGATCTTGGTGTATAGCATAGGGAACTATATTCAATATCTTCTAATAACCTTGTGTAATGGAAAAAAATCTGAAAAAATACGCATACATATAACAGAATCACTTTGCTAAAATGATTCACCAAAACCTAATCAAAACTAACTCAGAATTAGTTTTGTATATGTATAACAGAATCACTTTGCTAAAATGATTCACCAAAATCTAACCAAAACTAACTCACAATCACCAAAAACTAACTCAACATTGTAAATCAGCTATACTTTAATATGGGGAAGGAAATGGCAACCAATTTCAATATGCTTGCCTGGAAAATCCCATGGACAGAGGAGCCTGGTAGGTTACAGTCCAGGGAGTCACAAGAGTCAGACATGACTTAGTGGCTAAATAACAGTTCTTTAATAAAAGACAATTAGCTTAAAAAAACACACTGATGTATAGCCAGAAGCATACTTGTCCAAAAAGAACTGTATCTAAAATCTCTCTATATAACTTGTTTTGCCCTTGGAGTCCTGCAATCAGGCTGGGCTCCAGCCAGCCTACTTCTCCATCTAGAGCAATAGCCCTAGGAGTGAATGTTCATGGTAATTTAATAGAAGGTGACAAGTAAAGAATTTGTTTAGAATGTTTGGGTTCACTCTTTGGAATTATAACAATGTACATTTAGCATTAAGATGGAGTCTTCTTGGCTGCTTTCTTAAAGCACCAAACATTTTTTCCCTTAAAAAAAGAAAGAAAAATCTGATTCAAAACCCTGGTATGTGCAAAATGCAAAACAGAGCTGCTGCATGTAGCTCAGTCATTTCCAACTCTATATGATCCATGGATTGTCTCCTCTGTTCATGGGATTCTCCTAGCAAGAATGTGGGTAGCCATTCCCTTCTCCAGGAAATCTTCCCAAACCAGGGATCGAACCCAGGTCTCCTGCATTGCAGGCAGACTCTTTACTGTCTGAGCCACCAGGGAAGCTATTTCAATACTTCCCAGTAACCTCAAGAGCTTCCTAGAACACTGGTGCATGTGTTCCTCCCTTCAGTCATCTCTGACTCTTTGCAATCCTATGGACTATAGCCCGCCAGGCTCCTCTGTCCCTGGGATTCTCCAGGCAAGAATACGGGACTGGATTGCCATGCCCTCCTCCAGGGGATCTTTTTGACCCAGGGATCGGAACCGTGTCTCCTGCAGCTCCTGCATTGGCGGGTGGGTTCTTTACCACTAGCACCAGCTGGGAAGCCCAGAACACTGGCACATAATGAGAAAAAATGAATAAAACAGCCTGTCCCCCATGGAAGGATGCAGTGTAAACTCTCGTTCTCTTGGATTAAAAGAATGGACATTAAAATGTCCATACTACTCATAGCAATCTACAGATGTAATACAATTTTTATCCTAAATTATTGGTACCATGTAGTTTATGAAGGTTTTTAAACAGCTTCCCTTATTGCCAGGCCTGAATTCTTTTTTGAATTTTCTTCCTTTATCCCATCCTTTTCTGAGTCGACATAATGTAGCTGTGAGTTCTTCCTGATCTGAACCACACTTACATGGCAGTGCTGGTCTTCAGCTCTGTTTATTGACACGTTCACACTCTATCTGATTCTTTTCCTAATCAAAAGCCCTGTGAGGGAGGCTTCCCTCTGCTCATAAGCAAATTAAATATCTGCTACTAAACACATCCAACCCTAGGAAATGGTTCCCTTCCCTTTTCTTCAGTACTTGAGTCACATTTATAACACGTGTTTGATACTGTTTAGTAAATGTCACAGTCAGCAATTATCCTTCTATGACTGCTCCTCTCATAGACGTATTTTGCTCTCATTGATGACCATTCTCTGATTCGAATTCACACCGTGGATGGCCTTTTCCTTGGCACAGAATGACAATCCTGGTGGCCTGTTCAGTGTTGGACTTGATCATTACCATCGGCCTCAGAGCAGGTCATTTCCTTTCTGTGTATCTATCCAGGGCCCTGTGCCTTTGGTCCAGATGGTTTTGTCTAATTAAGTATAATTTAAATACATCAAATGGAATTGGAATCATTTTGAGAGTCCTGTTGGATTTTTCAACCTTGGCTTCTTATTAGAATTACCTGGGGGAGAATTTTGAAAATGCTGAAATGTCATCCATGTCCAGGTAAATTCATTCAGACTGCCTGAAGGCAGCACACGGCATTTATGTCCAGCAGTGTTCAGGTGATTCTAGCAGCAGCTAAGTGCTGAGAGCTGCCAAGTGCGATATGGGAGGTCTGGCAACACCTAGGAGACAAGGGTTCTGAATGTGTCCTGTGGACTGTTCTACCCCATTCTCCTTGAGCGGCACTACATTGTTTCTCTCTCTAAGCAACACTGTGCTAAATTCACATTTGAGTGCCCTCCACCTGCCGTTTGAATCATGTTCCCTATGATGGGGCACCTGGCTCTGCCTCGGAAGCTCCCTACAGGCAGGAGCTGCCCAGCCCCACACTCCCTGTCTCTGCGGTGAACAAGCAGGGAGCGGACCGGTCCAGTGGAGGGCACCCAGCAGGGCTACGGCTGGCATTTCAAGGAACTCAGGAAACTGTACCTCCAAACCTTGCTATCTTCAACAACACAGCAGGACTAGTCACTCTGATATTTTAATTCTCACCTGCCTCTGAGACCATTTATCAGTTGGTTCAGGATCTATGCAGCAGGGAGAAGGAATGAATTATAGGATATATAATTAATATATACAATTATATAAATTAATATATATAATTATATAGAATATATAATATAATTATATATTATAATTATAAAAATGAATTATAAATCTGCACAGCTTGCACCATGGCTGAGCTTTATGGAACTAAGGACTCTGCGCAGAGAAGCAGAATGGCTGCCTCTGAGGGGAAGCAGTGGGCATGCTCCAGGCATCCGCAGGCACCTCGCCCAGCACTAACATCAAGTGGAGGATGAAGGATGCTCCTACTTCTGCCTGGAGCCAAGTACAGCTCCTCAGTAGTAATGATGGGAGGGAACAGCATCCCTCAGGCGGCGCACAACATACATCGCTCTGGGGTCATCAGGACACCACCTCATCTCCCACCGAGAGCATGACTGGTGAGGGGAAGCAGCCTGGGTTTTCCCCCTCACTCCTCTTTGTATAGCTGCTGATAAGATATGGGGTTCAAGAATAAGTACAATTATATTCAGGTTAATAGTAAAATCATTTTATTTCTAAAGGTTCTGGCTAATAATGATTTTTATTTTATTGTTTTCCTTAGCTGAACTTTCTAATCTGAAGTCTGAAGACTCATTCCTTATTGAAAAAGAACAAGAATTTAAATGTATTAGAAAATAAAATGGTAGTTTTGTAATTGGTTTTTGACATTTGTGCAAGTTTATTTAGTAGAAACTATCTCCAACTTTTGCTTTAGATTGCTGTCTTGCTTAAATTAAGCCACATGGCAGCTCAGATATTAAAATGCTCAGTATTCCTGAAAACATACAATGGGACAGGAATGCAGTCGGTTCTTCATGTTAAATCTGTTTAAAAGGAGATAAAAGCAAAAAACGAAAACACTCACACATGTGTACTCACATGCCCGAATCCCCACCTTCACTCTGAATGTCTTACAATGGACTGGTAAGTATGTTTTGTACTCAATAGTATGGTCTTTTTTTAAATCTAGTCTAAATCAGGAATCAATTTTCAAAGGGTTATGTGTTTAATAGCATAAATATTTTAATATGAACATAAACTCTGCTTTCCCAAACTCTATTGCATTAATCCATCACTCTCTTCTATTGCATTTTTTTTTAATTTATATTTGTTAGTAGATGAGTACAAGCTTTGGAGTCTCATGAACTAGACTTATGTCCTGGGTCTGCCTGATGTAGGAGACATGAGCAGTAGCTTTGGGTTCAGAGGTCGGGGTTTCAATTGAGAACAGTCGCTCGTTAGCTGTGTGCTTGGTGCTTCCAGAAGCTCATTTTCCTCATCTGGAAAATGGTGCTTAAATGGCTTTCTTTGTGAGATTATTGTGAGGACACAATGAAGTAATTCCTATAAATACTATTGCACTGTGACTGGCACATCATAAAAGCTGAATTGCTCACGCTTCCCTTTCTCGTCTGTTAATCATCCACACAGATATTTCAAGCTTGTGTAGCGAAACCCTTGTGCTATTCAGAGAGTCTCCATCCATGTCTTTGTGGCCCCCTAACTCTACTGTAACTGACTGCTTAAGGAGGGGTTGAAGTTTACAGCAGCAAAAACACTTCAATTCTCCCTAACGAATCAATCCAACTTAATGATTGTATGTCAGAAACAATAATAGAACAGAGAAGTGTCATCAGGGCTTTTTCCTCCAAAAAACCACATTTGAGTTTCAGCCCCTAGAGTGAAGGCTGAGACAGGTAGAAGTCGGCAGAGTGAGGGAGGTTTCCTCCTAAGAATTCCTTTGCTTCCTGGCTCACTGAGCACTTTACAGAACACTTGCTGCCAGAATTCTGGGTGGGGGGGCACATAGCAAGTGATCACCTATTTCCAGAATTAAACCCACATTCAAAATCTTCTACCCCACTGATGCCAGCACTACAGAGCTCATCCTAGAGTTTCCAGTGTGTTCATGAAAGAAGAACATAAAGTCATGAGTATTCTCCCCATAAAGTATTTGCCAACTTTGCACTGCATTAGATGTAACAGCGGAGAAGGCAATGGCACACCACTCCAGTACTCTTGCCTGGAAAATCCCATGGATGGAGGAGCCTGGTGGGCTGCAGTCCATGGGGTCGCTAGGAGTCAGACATGACTGAGTGACTTCACTTTCACTTTTCACTTTCCTGCATTGGAGAAGGAAATGGCAACCCACTCCAGTGTTCTTGCCTGGAGAATCCCAGGGACAGGGGAGCCTGATGGGCTGCTGTCTATGGGGTCGCACAGAGTCGGACACGGCTGAAGTGACTTAGCAGCAGCAGCAGCAGATGTAACAGTGTCCACTGTGTTCACCTTTGGGCAGCTGTTTATATTATCATAACTCAAAGGACAAGCAGATCTGTGCAATGGACATGTTGGCTCCCATGGGTAAAAAGTCCTGCGTGTTAGCTAAATCAGACCTCTGAACAAGTCAAGTTCAACCTGTGCTTGTTTATGGTTACAAACGTGCCAGTGTCATCAGAAGAGACAGGCTGGAAACATTTCTTTGTAAACCCACCTATTGCAGAGGTGTCTTCTACACCTTCCCTTGTAGCCAGGCATGTGGGCTTCCTGTGAAAGGTGATGAGCTGAAAATATAATAGAAAAAGCAAAAAAGCAGGCAACCAGCCAGATCTGGGCTCAATTCCTGGCTGTGTTACTTACTCAATGCTCTACCTGATTTGAAAATTTTAAGCTTCAGTTTCTTATGAGGGATAGCAAGACCAGCCCCACAGAATGTTCTTCCTCCTTCCTATCACACATGGATCCTGTCTGCCTTAATGTGACTTTCTGCTCTTGGCCCGTTTCTGTCTTGGTGGCTACCCGTCCTTACCAGGATTTATCTTCAAATAACCTCTCCATCTCCTCATCTCAGGCTAAAGCAGCATCCTGTTGCATTACCATCTCGTCGGGGGAAGGAACAAAAAGCCCCCTCACATGCCCTAAGCCAGGAAGGAGTTTTATCAGCTCAGTGATTAGAAAGTTTGGAGGTTCATGGGTTTCACTCTTAGTCTTCTTGGTACTGTTGGTGCAACCGCTATTTCTCTGTGAGGACTTGAGGTTTTGATTCTTAAATGTGTTGCCTTTGCCCCCCAAAGATGGCTGTTAGTATTACCAGAGTGCCATGCTGCCCATCTGGGGAAACACTATGTCTCTTCCATGCCGATTATAAAATGTCTTCAGCTTCACTATACGGGGAGCATCTCAAGCCATAAGCCCACTTCCCAACCAATCACCATATTACCCTGATTGACCCTCCTGAGTCAGAGGTGGAGTCTACCCAGCTGAGAACACATGAGGGCCACATTCAAGAAGGGTAGCATAGATTCGAACAAGGCAAATAAAACTCCCACATTCCCTCACCACCACCATGCCTCCACATTCTGTGAAGTTTCCCAGCCTTGACACCTTGGCTTCTATGTTATGATGTTCTAATCCAACCTGATCCTAGTAGCTGGCTCTAGAAGGTTCAACGGGAGAGGCTGTGGCCAGAGAGCCATGTGGTGACGCATCTGCAGGAGAAGGACATCTAGTTGGCTGCATGGTAATATGGAAAGGATTTGCTAGAATTATAAAGACTCTTAATAAACTACACATGAGTGTGAAAGTCTCCTGGCTGGTTCCAAGTAAAACTCATCTACAAAAGTAAAGTTGCACACTGGTGAGGAGACACTGATTTATGGGAGAGAAAATTAGGGGGGAGAGTCCAACAGCAGAGCAATCGTTAACTAAATGATGGTTTATTACTCATTCAGTAACTGCATAGTCATGAAATGTACTAACACATCAAATTGATGTTTTGAAGTAAAAGTCTGCTTGTGATATGATTATATTTACATGAAATAAACTTTACAAAGCAATGGTGGTGAAAATTTTAAAAAATCATGAAAGTATTAGGAGTATCCATGTGTGGCATCATGGATGTTTTTTTAATGATGGAAAGGAGATACATATTAGTTTTTAAATTACAGATTCCAAAGAAAGTTTGCCATATTATAATGAATATGTACAGCCTTTCAAGTGACTGCTTTAAATGAGTAATACATGTTATATTTAGTGAAAGAGAAATAAAAAAACAGCCTAATACTTAATATATTCAAGATGACACCTTAATATTGGTTCTGTCATTACTTGTTAATATAGACTTATTTATCATCTCTCAAATTTTTAGACTGTGCTGCTCAGTTCTATTAAGTATCCATCCCATCAATATTCAGTCCTGCAGAAAACTCAACAAACAAGTTCCACATAAATACATCACAATAAACTTCTCAGATAAATACAAATATGTCTCTTTCTTTATGAAATGGCATTCTCACCAGCCAATAGAACCCTACCTTACAGAACACCTGTTATAGGACACCCTAAAATTTTGGTTTTTTCTCTTGAAAACCTGGAGCCACAAGCATCTCCCTGGCTGAATTCCCAGATGCCTGGTGCTTTAGTTTTATTACAAAGCTTGCCCATTTTAATCTGATTTTCTTCGTGATACATGAGTCTCTCCTTGAAGGCTAAGTTCATTTGAGCATGATCCTTTCATTTTAAATTAATTGGCCGCTTTCAGCATCATCTAGATTGAAGTGTTGATTGTGTACTATTTATCTTCTTAATAACAAAAAATTAATCTGCAAAGCAAAGATCTAAGAGGATGGTCTGTTCTCCACGGTGAGAGATGAAATGGTCTGATACTCTCACCGAGGGTAACATTTGCCTTCTTAGAGTTATTCCTGGGTAGCCATTATTTTGTTTCAATGTGATTGCTTTCTGGACTTTATATTTTATCATTATTCCCAGAACACCCATCAGGAACACCTCCAGGTCTCATCAAGATGGAGCAGCTGCTGCCAGGAATGCTGAAAAGCACCTCCTAACTTTCTCTTTTAGGCCAACACCCTTACATCCCTTCTTGGGGCCATGGATGTAACATCCACACCAAAAGTAAATATTACAAACGGATGCTCAGGTCTACAAAACACACCTCCATCCTGTCTGGTCAGTGCAATTCCTTCCTAACATCTCTGCTACATTTATTGCTTCCCAGAACCATCTTCCCTACCCCCTTTGCCTTCCCATTCCACAGGGTGATGCAGGATATGCCAGGGGGGACCAAGAACACATCCTCAGAAGCCTAAAAAGTAGGTCCCATTCTAATTCTGCTCAGGACTCTACTTACCAAGAAGTCCAGCCTGTGCTTTGAGGAAGAACAGCTGTCTAGGGTTGTGCATGGTAAGTCACTTCAGTCATGTCCAACTCTGTGACACTATGGATTGTAGCCAGCCAGGAGCCTCTGTCCATAGGATTCTCCAGGCAAGAATACTGGAGTGGGTCTCCATGCCCTCCTCCAGGGGATCTTTCCGACCCAGGGACTGTCTTTTATGTTTGATGCACTGGCAGGCAGGTTCTTTGCCACCTGGGAAGCCCCGTTAGGATTATTCCCAGGTTAAGGAAAGATGCAGAAAAAGACAAGCCCGTCTATGAACTATGCTCAAAAGAATAAGCAAAGGAGATGACAAAGTCATGATAGACATAACGACAGAGCCCTGAGATAAAGTCGGGTCTCTGTAACATTCCTTCCACCAAACCTCCGGCCCTGCATTCAGCGTATGGCAAGTACCAACCACATGCCCTGCCCTGGAAAGACAGCTGAAAACCAGGTCACAGCCCCACCCCCAGGGGACTTGGAGGACATGATAACAAGGCTTTAGATGCCTGGCATTGCCCTACGTGTTTCCCAAATATTCATCCTTTTAATCCACAAAAATTACTGTATAGATATTACTATCATTGTCTCTATTTTTACAGATGAAGTAACATAAAACGGAGTGTCTAAATTACTGGCCCCAAAACAGAGGGCCAAAAAGTTGCAGAGGAGGATCCGTGAACAGGTAAGAATGGCCCAAATCTGTGTTCTGAACACCCTGGCTGCATTCATGGTCCTTGCAACACTCAACAGTCACCCTCTCAAAACAAGACAAGATTACAGCCTCTTTATGGCTGCAAGTCAAGGTGGAGAACATCTTATCCAGCTGTTTGCAATGAGGAGACTAGAGCACAGGCAGGGTTACTAAGAGATCAGGTGGAAGGATGTATCTGCATTCTCCAGGCTGTCTTCCCCCACTTAAAAGTAGCCAAATGCTTGGGGGTGCATCATACCCAACACAATATTGTAAAGCAATTATCCTCCAATTAAAAATAAATAAAGTTTTTTAAAATAACAATACCACTTATTTGTGGAATCTAGAAATATTGATGCAGATGAATTTATTTGCAAAGCAGAAATAGAGACGCAGATGTGGAAAAAAATATGGACACCAAGGGGGGAAAAAGGGGGTGGGATGAATTAGAAGATGGGAATTGACATATACAACACTGATACTGTGTATAAAACAGATAAATGATGAGAACCGACCATACAGCACAGGGAACTCTACTCAGTGCTCTGTGGGGACCTAAATGGGAAGGAAATTCAAGGAAGAGGAATATATGTATATGTATGGCTGGCTCACTTTGCTGTAGAGCAGAAGCTAATACAACATTGTAACACAATTCTAGTCCAATAAAAATCAAAAATTTTAAATGGATATGGGCTCCAGAACAGTGAATATCTTGTACAGCTGCCTGAAAACAGCACTCTGATTGTTGATGAGTGATTTTTATTCATGTTGGATGCTTAGGTGTTTTCACTTTGCAAAGGTGTATCTTTCTTTTCAGCTTTTTTTAATAACAATTTTTTATTGAAGTATTTATTTAATTTGCAATGCTGTGTTAGCTTCAGGTGCACAGCAAGATGAGCCCATGTATATACATATCTATGTGCCTATATACATATATATGTATATATATATTCTATTTCAGATTCCTATCCAAAAATGTATCACTTTGGATCTGTACTATTTTCTGTTGATTCACTAAAAAATGCATGTGATTCAAAATCACATGGACCTAAGTCTAAATCGCCAGACGTTATTCACTTCTACCTTTGATTCTGGGCAAGTTTCTCAATCTATCACAAATAATCACACCTCCCAGAGTTTCCCTGGGAAAATGAAAGTACTCCACACATACAAAAGCATCTGGAACACAACAGCATTCTCATAAAGAAAGAGACTGCCTTTTTATTAACCTTTTCTCCCAAATACCCACTATGGAATAGCTAAACAAATATCTTGTTTTTAAAGTATTTATTACATGATTAACTAAATTTTCTCAAAAGGACAAAGTCTTTCATTTACAAAAGGCAATTCTGACAATCCTGAATTTGAGGACTTAAAGGTTCTTTACACAGCCCAGTAGCAGAGGAGATGCTGTGGATCTCACCAAGACTGAGCACTGCCCCACTGAGCTGGTTAAAACAGTCCTTCAGGACCCGGCTCTCCCTGAGCTGTGCCCAGCCACCAGACGTGGTGTAGGCGATGCTTCTGTAGGATGTAATGGCCTGATTTGCATAACTGATCACCCTCCTTCCCTGCCCTGCAGCCCGGCTTGTGCCAGCAGTCTGATGTGGGGCTGAGAGCCAGCCAGCCTGGTGCAGACTCTCTCTCTGCACTGCATTTGCTGAACAGTTCAGACAAATCACTTAGAGCGTCCCCATCTCAATACCTGCTCTTGAGAACAGTACCCGTGGTTTATACTTGTTTATCCATTAGCTGACTTAGTTAATAAATTTAAATTCCTCTGTAGATAGGTGAAACTGAGTGTGCAGAAGTGTTAATTATCATGATTTGTGGACACTTCTCAAGTCCTCCATCTTGTATGCAAATGAAGCAATAACTACCTCATTTGGTAAAAGAGAAATAAACACTAAGTAGAAATCATGTTGGTGAGTACAAATATTTACATAAAAGCAGAAAGGAAGAATGAGAGGACTCTTTGCTGGGAGAGTGTCCTTGAGTTGCCAAAATCATCTGTTGCTTGTGGAGCCTAAAATCTAAAAGTGATGGAGAAGATGGGAGCGTGGGACAGCCTCAGACCTTCAGAGAGGGTGGGTGGGAATCTCAACAACTGGCCCTGGGAGGAGGCGAGGTGCCTAGCAGTCACGAATGCTTCCCTTGGGAGTAATTAACTATTAGATATAGCATCCCTGAGCGGAATGTGGATTAGGAATTGCAAACTCTGCAGGGTGAATTGCTGTGACTATGAGTGACAAGAATTAATATGGCACCCCACTCCAGTACTTTTGCCTGGAAAACCCCATGGATGGAGGATCCTGGTGGGCTGCAGTCCATGGGGTCGGTAAGAGTCAGACACGACTGAGTGACTTCACTTCCACTTTTCGCTTTCATGCATTGGAGAAGGAAATGGCAACCCACTCCAGTGTTCTTGCCTAGAGAATCCCAGGGACGGGGGAGCCTGGTGGGCTGCCATCTATGGGGTCACACAGAGTCGGACACGACTGAAGTGACTTAGCAGCAGCAGCAGCAACTTTCAACCCATGAAACACCCATTATCTAAGAAGGGAGCACAGGCAGGTGAATGAAGAGCTACAGCCAACACGCTGGTAGGAACAGTCAGGAGAGGCTTTTGGAAGAGGTGACATTTGAACAGGGTTCTGGTCATTAAGTAGAAATTAACCAGGAAGAAATGAGGAAAGGGTCAATGGGATATGCCACTCCAGGCACTACATAGAATGTGGACACAAAAGGCCCAGGAAAAGCCAGTGCAGGTAAGAGATAATCAGGATAGCAGATGACAGAGAGGAAACCATGTCTGTCACCTAGGAAGCATCTAAGGCTAGGTCTTTAGTACATCATCACCTAGAAAACCAGACTCTGTGCCAAGGACAGATTTCAGGTCTACAAAAGGATCTCTTCCCTCAGTCACTAAAATGTCCCTTTACCACGAGTTCCAGGAGTGTAACCCATGACAATTAGAAGGTGTAAAAATGTTAGGTTTGTGCTACTAAATTTATGAGCCTACAGACATCAATGGCCTTGACATTATGGATATTCATTTCTGCTATGATACTATACAGGATCATAATCCTTTGCTCATGTCTTCACCTGCCCACCTGTCACACAACAGACCCCGCTAAACCTAAGAGTCTGTGCTGGGTATTAGTCCATGTGGGCATCTTGAACTAATACACTTGGTTTCACCTATCTACAAAGCAATTTTGATTTATTAACTAAGTCAACTAATGGGTAACCAGTATAAACCATTGGTCCTTCCTATTTAGAGGACTCTTACTGTTTGCTCCTGGGGAAGGCAGTTTCCTCACTCTGGGGAGGCCAGGCCTGGAGCAGGGAGGGTGAGTGGAGAGGGAGGGTGAGTGGAGCAGGGAGGGTGAGTGGAGCAGGGACACCCTCTGAGCTCCAACAATATGGTCCTGCTCAGGTTGTGCAGGGACCGGGCTTAGCCAGAAAGCACATGCGTGATGATCGTCATGTCGGTGCTGGTGCCCCAACCAGAGCCCGCCCAGCGTTTCTGGTTCCAGCCTCTGCCCTTTCCCAGCCAGGACCACCATGCCTTTCCCAATAGCTTTTGTATGGGTTTTTGCTTGATTTCTGTTCTAATTTACAAACAAGAATGCTGACTTCACTGAACAAGTTCCACCCCTTACGGAGGGGCTTGGGGACACCTGCTCTGCCCAGCACTGCCTGAGGCTCTGTTGGGTGCCCGCTCAGTGGGTACACGAGATTGAGCAGAGTAAGAGGGGGCTGGAAGCTGCCTAGCAGCAAATCTAGCAGCAAATCTATATCCACACCCCTCAATCCACATAACAGAGGGTACAGGCAACCATGTATTTATATCCACTCTGTGTTTGCCTTGTGCTTTAACACAGGCCATCTCATCTAATCTTATTGTTTATGTGGAACAGTGTTATTGTCCCTGCTGACAGAGACAGAAGCTGAGACTCAGAAAAGAGAGGTTTGCCAACAACACAGAAATAATACAGGTTTGCCGCACTCCTGAGCCACGTTCTTTCTGTCTCACCAAACTTCCACCTGAGACAGGTAGGTGTGGGGGTCTGTGCTGTCATTTCACAGATGATGGGGGACAGCAGGGCAGAGCAGAATTCAGAAAATAGGTGCTTATTTGTAGGTTTTCCTGTTATAGTCAAGGACCTCTATTATATTGCAGAAATAGAAGCTGTCTTGCTTTTATCCCTCATCACTCATGCATACAAAGAAAAAAATCTTTACAAATAATCTATCCAATAACATGTACACAGAATACATAAATAATTCTTTAAAGTGGGCAAAGATTTTAATAGAAACTTCTCCAGTCAAGATATACACATGGCCAATAAGCACATGAAAAGATGCCCAACATCATTAGTCATTAGGGGAAATTCAACTCAAAAGCACAATGAGATCACCTCACATCGCTGGAATGGCTGAAATAGAAAACACAAGAGAACAGTAAATGTTGGCAAAGATGAAGAGAAATTAAAACTTTGATACTTGCTGATGGAGATGCAAGATACATGTAATAGCATGAATAAGCCTCAAAAATATTATGCCAAGTGAAAGAAGCTGGTCTCAAACGTGGTACATATTTAGGATTTCATCATAGGAAACATCTGTGATGGATGAAATTTAGAGATAAATGCTGATCAGTGCTGCCTAAAGCTTGGGGTCAATGAGACGGGGGCAATCATGGGTAGAAATGAGGAGTGACTGATGGTCAAAGGCAGTTTTGTTGCATCTTTCATTTCATTTAAATAAGTTGTAACGTGAGGTTCCTAGTGTCAATTGCCATAAGATTACCTTTAGAAACAACCTAGACCTGCACAAACCAAAGCTGCATTTTTTACCTTTTACAAAGATTATATCAAACCCATATTTTCAGTTTTTGCATTTTTAATCAGAACTTAATGTCAAAACTAATATTATATTTCAATAGATGTGTGCAGGAAATGCAATATTCTCACTAAAAAGTATTTGTAGGTTCATTTTCTATCCTATTCACATTTGTAAGCTAATTTTAAATTTATTACTGTAACATGACTCTGGAAAGCCTTATACTTTTCAAAACTTAGTTTTATACAATTTTAAAGGTTACTTTCCATTTACAGTTATTACAAAATGTTGACTAGATTCCTCCTATTGTACAACACATCCTTGAGCCGTCCGACATCAAATAGTTTGTATTTCCCCTTCCCCCACCTCTATATTGCTCCTTCCTGCCGCCCCACCAGTAGAACAAAGTCTCTTTGAGGGTTAATCACAATTTTCTAAAATTAGATTGTGGCTGATTTCTGAATAAATGTGCTAAAAAGTGTGCAAAGCACACTCTAAGTAGTGAATTTTGTGGTATGTAAATTATATCTCACTGAATCTTTCCACAAAAAAAGAAAGAAAAAAAATGCCTTTTTCAATTGATAATCATACCCTCTGACATATTCTCCTACGCAAATAACCTCACAAAATTGGTTTAATGGTTGCCCCTCTCCGTGGTGGAGGAATGTGAGGCTGCCGCCTCGGGGGCATGTAACCTCAGGGTGACATAGCCGATCAAGGCTGGATCCGAAACCTATCGTCATCCCCTCTTACAGTGATGGGGCAGCAAGCTCCATCATGTTCTTAACCAAACATCATCTTCAAATGAAAGGACCCAATATATTTTGGAGGCTGTACATTTAACCCCACAATAGGTTTGTCCTGTCTTTAATATTAGGGCTGAAGAAACTGAGATGCAGAGAGGATATGTTTCGATTTTGCACAGTTTATTAATAAGTTGTCCAAATCCACATTTGGACAAAAATCCACATTTTGGGGGATTCAAAATGGTAACTCTTTTCTCCTATACACATAATGTTTTGTTCTTTAGTCATTCAAATCCTTAACTTTTTGCTTCAAAACTATTGAACCTTATGGAAAGCAAAGTTGCAAGCTTCTCATAATTTATACCAAAAAAAAGCACCAAAGGACATTGTGAAAATTGCCAGAAAGAAACACACTGTGTAGAATGATGATTCACCATCCACTGACTCTAATATTTCTGAAAATGTTTGTATAGTGCAGTACTACCTAGAACTCATATTTAATTTTGTTCTTGTCAATTGTTGCAAAATATACGTAATCTATTTTTTTCTTCTTTAGGAAAGCAACATAATTAATACACAAATGACTACCAAAAAAAAGGACCTTTCCATTCTAGAACAGGTGTTAAATTAGCCACAAGAGGACTCTCGTGTTATTTCCCAAATGTAATACAATAAAATTACAAGGAAAGCATCACTAAGAAGGGAAATGCTTTTTAAACTCCTCTTCTCTAGTCTAAATTAATAGCTTCTAGGTTTATTGGTTCCCAGAAGAAAACAAGCTGAATTTGTTTACTCCTGCATATGAATAATCATGTCAATAGTGTTCCAAGGGAAGAAAACACGCTAGAATGATCAATGTTCCTGGTTCTAAGAAGTAAACAGAAAGCTCAGTCAGAACGAGGAGGGAGGGTCTGAAATGGAACAGAGATAATGGAGTTTGCCCCAGGAAGTTTGTGTGTATAGATGGAGAGAGTAAGAAGCAATAATTCAGGAAGACAAGAAAGATGTCACCCTACCATGTACCAACCAGCATGGATGAGAACTATCTGCCCCTGCCCCACCCGGCAGAAAGCTTATGGCTTCCTCAATTCTGAGTCAGTGGAGTGAGTTTCATTTATGGGGAACAGGGAGATAGAAAACAGGGAGATGAGCATAAACAATTCCCAAAATAAAATGACCTATATATAGATTTTTTTTAATTGTAATAAAATTATCCTATATTTATACAGCTATTTAGAATTTACTCAATTTGCAGTTTTAAAATATTTTCAAATATTGAATAGGAATTATGAGGTTATAAATTTTCAGGAAATAATAATTTTAAAAAATTCCACAAAGCAAGCCATATATAAAAGAAGCAACCTTTGTATGTGTCTTTCCTCATTCTTCATGGCTAGAACAGAACAACAAATGCTATTATTCTGTAACAGCTAACAGTGCAATCATAAGTGAAAATTTGCCTGTTTACTGTCAACTTGAGCTGCGTGTAAAGAAACATCTAAAAGAAAACTGAGTCATTGAGCGGGAATTGAGTGTAGAATGCATTCAGTTTAAAGGTTTAACCCAAAAAGTGTAAAACATGAGTAGGCAAAGACGTTTCTAGAATCCTTAGCCATCTCTCAACCTATATCCAACCACTAAGGACATACTATGACAGAAACGTGATGATCTGCATCATGCCCTGCAAAATGTATTTTCTCTGTTATGCTTCTACACAATCCGCCTGGAGACGCTGAGAAAGATGGGGAATGAGCTTTCTTGTGGATCCAGGGAACACCTACAGCCTTTTATTCAAATTTCATGTGTGCATGTGTGTGTGCGTGCATGCATGCATGCCCAGATGCTAAGTCTGAGCCCATGGACTGTAGCCTGCCAGGTTCCTCTGTCCATGGAGCTTTCTAGGCAGGAATACTGGAGTGGGTAGCCATTTCCTTCCCTATTTTTACCCAAAGTGAGCACTCTCAAAATGAAGGTTAGACAAATAACCATAGAGGAAAGTAAACACAAAAGCAAAAGAGTTAAGTACGTTAGCTAAGCATAAATACAATAAGCAAATCTCATTAAGCAGGTTAAATTTGCATAATAAATGATTTATTCCTTTGTACTATTTGTAAAAGCCTTATGAGATGTTGTGGTCCACATTTCCCAGATGGGAAACTGAGGTTAGAGCAGGTATGTGCACTCAAGCTTAAGTGGCCTGGTCCATCTCTGCCATGCAGGGCCATTTGACCCCCAAACCATCCTGTTAATGCTTGTGATTATCATCTTCTCTTGGAAGAGCAGGCAGACAAAAGTCTGAAGAAAATCATTCCAGGCATGCAGGCCAGCAGGGAAATGACATAACCAACACTACATGCTCAAGGACATGCCAACCTATGAAGCCCCTGGGGAAAGATCTCCAGGGAAAAGCAGGGAGAGGAAGCAAAAGAATTAGGAGGTTCCAGGTCCAAGGATTTCATGCAACATCCAACATTTCATGCAAAGATGAGCTCGATAAAGGACAGAAATGGTATGGACCTAACAGAAGCAGAAGATATTAAGAAGAGATGGCAAGAATACACAGCAGAACTGTACAAAAAAGATCTTCACGACCCAGATAATCACAATGGTGTGATCACTGACCTAGAGCCAGACATCCTGGAATGTGAAGTCAAGTGGGCCTTAGAAAGCATCACTATGAACAAAGCTAGTGGAGGTGATGGAATTCCAGTTGAGCTATTCCAAATCCTGAAAGATGATGCTGTGAAAGTGCTGCACTCAATATGCCAGCAAATTTGGAAAACTCAGCAGTGGCCACAGAACTGGAAAAAGTCCGTTTTCATTCCAATCCCAAAGAAAGGCAATGCCAAAGAATGCTCAAACTACCGCACAATTGCACTCATCTCACACGCTAGTAAAGTAATGCTCAAAATTCTCCAAGCCAGGCTTCAGCAATACGTGAACTGTGAACTTCTGATGTTCAAGCTGGTTTTAGAAAAGGCAGAGGAACCAGAGATCAAATTGCCAACATCCGCTGGATCATAGAAAAAGCAAGAGAGTTCCAGAAAAACATCTATTTCTGCTTTATTGACTATGCCAAAGCCTTTGACTGTGTGGATCACAATAAATTGTGGAAAATTCTGAAAGAGATGGGAATACCAGAGCACCTGACCTGCCTCTTGAGAAACCTATATGCAGGTCAGGAAGCAACAGTTAGAACTGGACATGGAACAACAGACTGGTTCCAAATAGGAAAAGGAGTTCATCAAGGCTGTATATTGTCACCCTGTTTATTTAACTTATATGCAGAGTACATTATGAGAAACGCTGGACTGGAAGAAACACAAGCTGGAATCAAGGTTGCCAGGAGAAATATCAGTAACCTCAGATATGCAGATGACACCACCCTTATGGCAGAAAGTGAAGAGGAACTAAAAAGCCTCTTGATGAAAGTGAAAGAGGAGAGTGAAAAAGTTGGCTTAAAGCTCAACATTCAGAAAACGAAGATCATGGCATCCGGTCCCACCACTTCATGGGAAATAGATGGGGAAACAGTGGAAACAGTGTCAGACTTTATTTTCCTGGGCTCCAAAATCACTGAAGATGGTGACTGCAGCCATGAAGTTAAAAGACGCTTACTCCTTGGAAGGAAGGTTGTAACCAACCTAGATAGCGTACTGAAAAGCAGAGACATTACTTTGCCAACAAAGGTTCGTCTAGTCAAGGCTATGGTTTTTCCTGTGGTCATGTATGGATGTGAGAGTTGGACTGTGAAGAAGGCTGAGCGCCAAAGGATTGATGCTTTTGAACTGTGGTGTTGGAGAAAACTCTTGAGAGTCCCTTGGACTGCAAGGAGATCCAACCAGTCCATTCTGAAGGAGATCAGTCCTGGGATTTCTTTGGAAGGACTGATGCTAAAGCTGAAACTCCAGTACTTTGGCCACCTCATGCGAAGAGTTGACTCATTGGAAAAGACTCTGATGCTGGGAGGGATTGGGGGCAGGAGGAGAAGGGGACGACAGAGGATGAGATGGCTGGATGGCATCACTGACTCGATGGATGTGAGTCTGAGTGAACTCCGGGAGTTGGTGATGGACAGGGAGGCCTGGCGTGCTGCGATTCATGGGGTTGCAAAGAGTCAGACATGACTGAGCGACTGATCTGATCTGATCTGAGGTCCAAGGAAGTACCATAAGGTTTGTAATAATCAGCTCTCCCTGGGTAACAGACAAGCTCAGTGTCTTACAGACATATGCGTGTAAGCCTTTACTTCTTACTCACGTGTTAGTAAATCAGCTGGGGTAACTCTGGTCCATGTGTCCTTCATCCTCCATGCAGAACCAGACTGTGTTCTCTCCTGGTTCCTGGAGATGCTCTGAGAGCCCTCCCAGCTGTGCAGCTGACAGCAGGAGCCCCTGCCTGAGGTCAGCTGGGACCTCAATGGTCAGAACTAGCCACAGGGCACAGCCCACAGCTGAAGGGGAGTGAAGTGGACTTTGTGGGAAGAATATCAGGGTGAAAAATGATGGGATGTAAAGACAGTGAGGTATGAGAAACACACACATCACATCCCAGCATAAAAGAAATTTGACTGCATGAGAAGCTTCTGGGGAACCACTCCAGCCTTTACTCACCAGTTTGAAACAGATTTGTTTAAGGGAGAAAAAGAACTTTAGAAGAAGAAATCAGTTTTGGGGATGCTTGGTTAAGGGAATAACTTTTTCCCTTTCCTAAAAGAATGTATGGTACTAGAAAGAGAGATTCTACTCCAGCTGAGGAGGATGGATGGAGTACATGTGCCTGATGCACTCAGATGGCTTCTGTGATCTGATAATACACATTTTTCCCATCTGACTCTTGTAAATATGTGACTGGAAGCATTTTCCTGGAATTTTTATAGCCACTTGTTCAAAGACAAAGAAGCCAAAAAGGAACTGGGATGAGATTTCAAACCTGTTTCAAATTAAGCAACATACTTAATACCTTTAAATGTAGTTTTGTACTTTTATTCAGTAGACAGTTAAGTTACCAACTGACTAATTTTTATTCAGTATGTACATATCCATTCAATAAATGTGTGTGGTTCTCTCACTGTGTCTTTAAATTGACACAATTATTTTTATAGCCCACTCCCAGCTTTACCCACCACTTGAACTTGACTCTTTTACCCAAATGTGTGAGCATGCATGCTTGAAATGAACATCATCTTCATGTTTTTGGACTTTGAAGTCACATATCTGAGCACTTTACTTTTCTGAGCCTCAGTTTCCTTGTTTTCAAAAGAAAAATACTAAAACCTACATTTTAAGGAAATTGTGGGTGTTACAAAAGATGCAAGCCTGGCACAGGGCCTTCAGCAAAGGGGACAATGATGCTGGTGATGGTGGTACCACTCAGTTAAAAGTGGACACACAGTTACAACCCTTCAAAGACTTCTCTAGATGAGGATAAGCCACTGCCAATGCTTTTAGAGTAACAACAATCAGGAGGAAAATTGCTTTGTTGCTTAAGTATCCATCAGGCAAGCAATAGGTTTGCAAAAGCAAGCTGTGGCTTTTTCTTTTTCTTGCTTAGTTTGAATCTAGATCTACACTTTGAAGACTAAAAGTTATTACTGCCTGATGGCCTGCAATAAAGAATGTGGGACTCTCCGTCTAGGGCCGTGGAGACGTATGTCTGGCCCAGTAAAATGAATGTCTGTAACTTCAGGGGATGCTCAGAGAGGCTGAGATGGATGAAGGATCCACTGAGCACATTGTGTGATGCACAGCATCTCTGGTGGGAGGAGCAGCGAGAACCTGACACAGGCTTCTCTCTTTCACTCTCTTTTAATAGACAGAACTAAGCATCTTCTTATGTAGCACCAGCAGTTCAGTGAACTCCGGACGTTAGGCTCTTACAGTGTGAAAAGCAAGTCCATGGGAATGATGTGGCCTGCACTTGACAAAGTTTCTATCACACACATTTGAAGGTCAGGTCCATCCCTTCCAAACACAGATAACAGCAAAGCATAAAACACTTAATCACTGTGAACCATAAAGGAAAGGAGACAATGTATTTGGATTTAATCCCTTAAACACAAGAGTGTTCAGTCCTTCTCAAGAAGTCCCAACAATGTCTGAGCAACTCTTCTGGTTATGTCTGCTTTACCCCATAGGAAGGAACTATCTGGGTTTTCAAACATTACATTGGAGAATAAGACTCTATGCTTTGTCCAAATTTCTCCTACAAACGTATCATAGACATAGTTGAATATTTGGACAGTGCAATCATTGTTTCTTTGGAGTGGACAAAAGCCAGGGTAATTAGCAAATTTACTGAATGCTAGCATCTCAAGTGATTCTAATAGCAGTGGCAAAACCAATGTGATGAAAAGTAACGAGGATGAAATTCCCTGCACTAGTTTGGGTAAGGGAGACGGAACTATTTGTTTTTGTTTTTCTTCTTGCAAATCTGTCCCTCTGTCCAAAAAATGCTCAACTATAAGTCAGGAAGCACACCTGAAGTATTCAGGTAAAGCAAGGTCAGCTTCAAGAGCATCAGTGAACTGTGATACCAAAGCTGCTGCTGCTGCTGGTTTAGTCGTTCAGTCGTGTCTGACTCTTTTGCGACTCCATGGACTGTAGCCTGCTAGGCTTCTCTGTCCATGGGATTTCCCAGGAACCAATACTGGAGCGGGTTGTCATTTCCTTCTCCAACCAAAGCAGGAGACAGGGACAAAAATAATGCGGGAAGAGGGATCTTCAACCCAGAGCTCAGGGAAGACAGCAGGGAGGCACGGTTGGTTCCCGGGCAGATTTGTGAACACAGCACCCCTTGTTTGAGAGGTTCCTCCAACCCTGGGCAGAGATGATAAGAATCACTCTGTGCTGTGGAATGAGCATGAGCAGGCTACTCATGTGAGTCCCCTAGAATCTTCTTGAAAGACACACATCATGATCTTGCCAAATGTAATCATGGGAGTGACATCACCTCTACCACCTCCTATTGGAGACAGACCCTGCCACACTAAAGTGGAGAAGGACAGGAAAGGATGTGAGATCCAGGAGATGCTCTCCTTGGGACCTTATCCCAGAGTCTGTAGTCACCTGGCCTCTTACCTGGAGGGTGGGAAAGGAAATGATACAACAGACAGCTAAGCAAAATCCAGAATTGCATGAAACCCCTGCCCGATTCCACTACATCTCTTCAACTCATTCTCAGAGAGATCTCTTTACAATTAGGAGTCGGAAGAGACTCCATGGAGAGTCAAGGGTCATGAGTAACCACCAGAATTTCCAAGCAGAGGCAGTACAGCTAATCAATCCGGATACCTGCAACCTGCTTACACTACACAGATGTTTGATATCCAGCTTCTAACATAGAAAACTGGAAAAGACATGGTCTTCCCTGGTAGTACATGGTTAAGACTCTGCCTTTCAATGCAGGGGATGCATGTTTGATCCTTGTTCAGGGAACTATCAGAGAAGGCAATGGCACCCCACTCCAGTACTCTTGCCCGGAAAATCCCATGGACAGAGGAGCCTGAAAGGCTACAGTCCATGGGGTCATTAAGAACCAGACATGACTGAGCAACTTCACTTTCACTTTTCACTTTCCTGCATTGGAGAAGGAAATGGCAACCCACTCCAGTGTTCTTGCCTGGAGAAGCCCAGGAACAGGGGAGCCTGGTGGGCTGCCATCTATGGAGTCGCACAGAGTCGAACATGGCTGAAGCGACTTAGCAGAAGCAGCAGCAGCAGGGAACCATGGTCACACATGATATGGGAGGGTGGCCAAAATTTTTTTAAAAAAGAAAATTTGAAAGGACATTCACATGAGTTGCAGAGCTACTATTTGCCAGACACTATTATGGAAGCTTTATAGAGACTTGTTTTTAAATTAAATAATGACACACCTCTAGAGCAACTCTATTTTTATAGAAAAAAGAAATATGATTCAGAGAGAAAAAGGATCTTATGCAAGATTTTGTATCTAGAGAATGTCAGAGCTGGGATTTAACCAGAGCCAGTCAAGCTTTTATTTCATGGCAGGGTCAGTTTGCTCTGCTTCATCTCCCAAAACTACCTGATAAGCCTCACACATGAGTAATGATCATGTGCAGTCAGAAGGTGAATTTGATGGAGCTTGGCGTTTTTCATTAGTGACTAAGCACGTTACCCTGTGAGTCAGAAAGAAAAGCAAATAAGGTAGCAGTTTCTGTGGCATCATCTCCTCCCAGTAACTTGACTGGAGGCAAATGAGAAAAGCAAAAGCTGTTTAAAAAAAAAAAAAAACTTGGGGGAAAGAAATAAAATATTATACTCCTTAAATAAAAGAAGTGCTTTTTCCTGGCTCCCAACTATCCTGAAGTCAAAAAATGTTAACTTGGCAGGCGTTGGGAGGAGAAATGCAAAAAAATCAAAAGCTTTCCTTTATAGTAGGACAGGAACACAGAAGAATTATCAAACTCCCAGGTTCTCCCAGAATCAACAAAGAATCTCCACTCAACTTTCCAAATCCCAGGGCTTCCTTGAAGACAAATTAAAGTGTCTGGAGTAGAATGAGATGGCTCTGCTGGCTGGAAAGTCTTTGTGAAAGTGAAGTGTTAGCAGCTCAGTTGTGACTGACTCTTTGGGACACTATGGCCTGTGTCCCTCTGTCCATGGGATTTTCTAGCAAGAATACTGGAGTGGGTAGCCACTCCCTTCTCCAGGCGATCTTCCTGACTCAGGGGTCGAACCCTGGTCTCCTGCATTGCAGGCAGACTCTTCACCTTCTGAGCCACCATATTCCCTAAAACCTCTCTGTAGAGTCCTCAATTTCTGGAAAAGTTGTCAAGAATAGAAAAACAATGAAGAAGGATCTCCCTTTAGCCTTGTTCATAAAAGCAAAAATAGCCAGCCATTTGAAAAGGGGAGACTTTTAAGAGAAGGATGCTCATCATGACAGAAGAAGCAGAGAGAGCATGGGAGATGAGATGGGCATAGGTCAACCTTCAAAAGGGCAGTGTGACATTGCGACCTCCTCAGATCTCCCAAACTCTGGTCTGGAATTATCCACAGCCCTTCACCCACCCCTCCATTTGATATGGGTGGGGCTTCCCTCATAGATCAGTTGGTAAAGAATCTGCCTGCAATGCAGGAGACCCGGGTTCAGTTCCTGGGTGGGGAAGATCCCCTGGAGAAGGAAATGGCTACCCATTCCAGTATCCTTGCCTGGAGAATCCCATGGACAGAGGAGCCTGGAAGGCTACAGTCCATGGGGTTGCAAAGAGTCAGACATGACTTATCGACTAAAGAGAGAGAGAGAGAGAGAGAGAGAGCGAGAGGGGAGATCTAACATGTTGAATACTATTCTAAATGCTGATTTCAGACACATAGCATCATTTCTTTGGACCCAGGACTGATAGGAAGGGTGGGGTCAGCTAGCCAGTGATCAAACCTAGCATTCTAAGTACTATACTAGTGGTAGGCTTTCTAGATCAACGTGATGCAGAGAGGAGGAGGAGGGTCTGAGTTCCCCTCGAGTTGGGTCAGGACTTAAGCAAAGGAGCTGATGTCAGCCAAGCAATTAACGCTATAGTATCAGTCTTAGGCTGCTGCTGCTGCTGCTAAGTCGCTTCAGTCGTGTCCGACTCTGTGCGACCCCATAGACGGCAGCCCACCAGGCTCCCCCATCCCTGGGATTCTCCAGGCAAGAACACTGGAGTGGGTTGCCATTTCCTTCTCCAATGCATGAAAGTGAAAAGTGAAAGTGAAATCGCTCAGTCGTGTCCAACTCTTAGCGACCCCATGGACTGCAGCCTTCCAGCCTCCTCTGCCCAGGGGATTTTCCAGGCAAGAGGACTGGAGTGGGGTGCCATTGCCTTCTCCAAGTCTTAGGCTAGTTCAGTGTAAATAAGTACATTAGAGGAGTCAGAATTATGTTTATGTTTCTCATTGAATACAGAAGTTAGGGGACTTCTCCAAAGTCAGATTGCTGAGCTCCAACATTTACTATCTATATAACCTTCAAAAATGTTTCACTCTCTAAGCCCCAGTTTTTTAAAAAAATTGTATAATTAATTTACAATGTTGTGTTAATTTCTGCTGTACAGCAAAGTGATTCAGTCATACACACACACACACACACACACGTATATATATTCTTTTTTAACATTCTTTCCTATTATGGTTTATCACAGGATACTGACTATAGTCCCCTGTGAGATACAATAAGAACTTGTTGTTTACCCATCATATATATAACAGTTTGCATCTGCTAGCCCAAGCTCCCAAATCTTTCTGCCCCACCTCTCCTCTCCCTTGGCAAACACACATCTGTTCTCTATGTTCTAAGCTCCAGTTTTTCAACAGTGTAATGAGTATACTGATAGGTCCTACCTCGTGGTATTTTTATAAGAATAAGCAGAGGTATCTATGGTTAGCATAGTACTTAAAATATTTATTGCTATTCAGTTGCTAAGTCATGTATGACTCTTTTATGTGACCCCATGGACTGAAGCCAGAGAAGGCAATGGCACCCCACTTCAGTACTCTTGCCTGGAAAATCCCCTGGGCAGAGGAGCCTGGTGGGCTGCGGTCCATGGGGTCACATAGAGTCGGACACGACTGAGTGACTTCACTTTCACTTTTCACTTTCATGCATTGGAGAAGGAAATGGCAACCCACTCCAGTGTTCTTGCCTGGAGAATCCCAGGGATGGCGGAGCCTGGTGGGCTGCCGTCTATGGGGTCGCACAGAGTTGGACACGACTGAAGCAACTTAGCAGCAGCAGCATGGACTGAAGCACACCAGCACACTATTTTTCACTATCATCCCAGAGCTTGCTCAAACCCATGTCCATCGAGTCAGTGATGCCATCCAGCCATCTCATCCTCTGTCATCCCCTTCTCCTCCTGCCCCCAATCTTTCCCAGCATCAGGGTCTTTTCCAGTGAGTCAGCTCTTCGCATCAGATGGCCAAAGTATTGGTGCTTGAGCTTCACCATTAGTCCTTCTAATGAATATTCAGGGCTGATTTCCTTTAGGATGGACTGGTTGTTCTCCTTGCAGTCCAAGGGACTCTCAAGAGCCTTCCCCAGGACTATCGTTCAAAAGTATCACTTCTTCATTGCTCAGCCTTCTTTACGTTCTAATTATCACATCCATACATGCCTACTGGAAAAGGCAGAGCTTTGACTAGACAGACCTTTGTCAGCAAAGTGATGTCTCTGCTTTTTAATATGCTCTCTAGGTTTGTAATAGGTTTTCTTCCAAAGAGCAAGCATCTTTTAATTTCATGCTCCAGTCACCTTCCACAGTGATTTTGGAGCCCAGTCATGCCTCATATAAATGTTGTCAATTATTTTCATTGTAAATTAGAAAAAGACTAATTTAGATTTTCTTCCCCACTGAGAGTTTATAAGGCTTATAATCTTCTGGATATAAGCCTTTTTCAAAGAGCTAATGGATCAAGATGACATGGACAATCTCTCGAGAGGTAGCAATGCTGACTTTTACCTGCTATCCATGGGTCAGTTGCAAAAGATTAAATTTTTTAAAATTAAATATTCTTGACATTCTTTCATGGTATCTAGGATGACTGGGCTACAAAATGAAAAAAAGTTTTCAGTTACTGAGATGAGCCAGTAACTTTACTATATAGAGAAGGAAACCGGGTCTTCTACACGCTAATGTATCCAGGAAGGAAAAATACTCCACCACAAAATGTGAGTACCTGGATGTGCCATTTAAGGCTTTCAGGCACCGCCCACATCAGGGCTCCAATATCCTACACTCATCACAGTCTAGGAGCAAACCACTGACTTCTCAACAAGGAATGCCACTTTTTCCAGCTTCTGACTTTGTTCTGGGCCATCTCATTTATGATCATTTCTCACACTCAGTGCTGATGCTATCCAGTACCTCCCATCAAGAGGCTAGCTCCTCCCCTTGGTGATGCTCCAGACTGCCCTTCCATCTACACATTTGAGAGAATGTCCCACTCCATGTCCAGAGCCCTTGGCAAGCAATCCTCAAGGGCAAAGCCTTCTTCATGTTTCACAGCAAGCAATTCTGTGTGTTTCCATGAGCATCTGGCCACAAAATTGATGGGGCCTGGTGCAAACGAATGGCAGGGTCTCTTACTCAACAAGGTGAGAGTGGCATTCTAAACCAAGCATGGGCCCCTCTGTGAGGGCATCTGCACAGTGCACTATTTAGGGTCTGATACCCAATTCCACTGCTTGGGAGGGTGCAAGGGGTGTTCCCCCAAAACACCAAGCAATGCTCCAGACTCCAGCTTTGGGGGTTCCCAAAATTCAACTCAGTTCTGACACTGTCTGCCCAGAGACTACATGAGACCCCCTAGATATGGGGCATGGGTGTGTGTGCTCAGTCGTGTCTGACTCTTTGTGACCCCATGGACTGTAGCCCACCAGCTCCTCTTTCCATGGAATTTTTCAAGCAAAAATACTGGTTTTCACTTCTTTCTCCAGGGATCTTCCCAAACCAGGGATGGAACCCAAGTCTTTTGTGTCTTCTGCATTGGCAAGTGGGTTCTTTACCAGCTGAACCACCAGGGAAGCCAGTCCCATAAAACCTCCCTCCACTTCAGACAGACAGCCATCACAAGACCAGGCACTTATCTGTACTTCTGACTGGCTATACAACAGCTTCCCACAACTCATCCTGAAGTTTGATTAATTTTCCAGGGAAGCTTGTAGAACTCAGGAAACTGATGTACTTACTAGATGAGCCATTTACTGCAAAGGGCACTGAAGGATAGAGAGAGGTGAAGAGATACAGGGGATGAATCCCAAACAAAGAGTCTCTGTCTTCATGGAGTTTGAGGTCCCACACTCGCCAAGTGAATGTGCTCTGGATCACTAACCCAGAAGCTCTCCAAACAACCCTGCCCTTGTTGGGTTTTTATAGAGGCTTCATTACATACATGCATGCATTACATACGTGCATACAAGTCACTTCAATCATGTCTGACTTTTTGCAACCCTATGGACTGTAGCCCTATCAGCTTCTCTGTCTGTGGGATTCTCCAGCAATAATACTAGAGTGGGTTGTCATTCCCTCCTCCAGGGGATCTTCCTGACCCAGGGATCGAACCCATGTCACTTACGTCTCCTACAATGGCAGCCAGGTTCTTTACCACTAGCACCACTTGGGAAGCCCATCATTATATATACACAATAGATTAAAGCATTGGCTATCGGTGATTGATTCAACCTTAGACAATAAAGCAGTGCAGTCAGTTCTAAGTTCCAGAAGTGACTCCCGGATGACACAAGCCCTCCAAACTGCCCACTCTCTCCATGGTAAAAGGACTGACAGTGCATCCCAAGGAAAAGTGAATTCCCTGGAAACTGGAGATGAGGAATTCCCTGGTAGCTCAGTCAGTAAAGAATCTGCCTGCATTGCAGGAGACCTGGGTTCAATCCCCAGGTCAGGAAGACCCCCTGGAGAAGGAAATGGCAACCCACTCCAGTATTCTTACCTTGAAAATCCCATGAACAGAGGACCCTGGGGAGCTACAGTCCTTGGAGTCGCAGGAGTCAGACATGACTTAGCAACTAAACCACCACCAAGAACCTGAATATCTGCTGTGTACAATTCTTTCCCATGGGTGTTTAGTTAACACTAGTCAACATCCTTCAACCTCAGTCAGTTCTACAATTCTGACAATATTGAGTGATCAGTGGGCAGAACTCAAATTCCAACCCCTGGGCTCAGTGTGACATCATATCTTATACACAATAAGTCATTTCAGCCAGCCTTCCTCGCTGGGGGCCAGCCACACCACCTTCCTTAAAAAGTCAATAGTCTCACTGACAATATTTCTCTTACAAAAAGCTTAAAATGGTAAGGAGGTATCGAAGGTCGCTGGAGGCCACCTCATCCTGGGGAAGGAGCCTTACTTCGTGGAATTCCCACATCTTTTCCAGGGGTTATGATCCAGCATCTTTGCCTTCTGAGGTTGAGGGAACCACTCAAGCATCTCTTGGCCTTGATCTCTAAAGGACCCTTGGTTAGTACTCACTGCAGTAGAAATGAGTGCACAGCTGAGTTCTTTCTTAAAGAGGGCAATGCCCATCAGGGTGTGGTTAGAAAATGGCCTAAATAGTAGTGATTGATGTGACAAAAACACAACTTAAGCTCAAGGCTAGAGAAGGGCATCTATTCCAGTTTCATCCACTGCAGAAGCAGCAAACATCCGGGACTCCTATTCCCCAGCTCCAGGTAAAGGGTGCCTACACTGTACACGCTAGTCGTCTTTGACATCACATCCATGTTCAGATTGATGAAGGCTGTGAGGATGACTGCAAATGATGGATGCAGCCACCACATCCCTTCTTGCAAAAATAAAATCACATAAAGGTGATTAATGGACTAGGAGTGTCAGTAAGTGAATTGCAGGAAATAAAATACATATTCAGCAGTATTTGTATTCTCCTTCCCAAGGGAGATCTGGGATCAGGTTGGGTGTGGTTTGGATCCTTAAAAAGTCTACTGTTCTTGTGAAGGAAGCATTCCTGATGCCTAACAGCCTGTGTGGAAGGACCAGCCACCACAAAGTGCCCTGAGACTCAGCATTACAACTGCACAGAGGACTCATTTGGGAATGGCTATTTTTGAGGATGCCTGTTAGGGTGACATGGGGCATCTCTGAACATTTTTTACTTTCATCTGAGATTCCTTCTGATAATATCGACAAAGTTCAAAGTGTTTGCTCAGCTTCATTTTATCTGTTCAGAAATAACTATAACTGGAAAAGACTCTGGTCGTGGGAAAGATCAAATGCAGGAGGAAAAGGGGACAACAGAGGATGAGATGATTGGATGGGCATCACTGACTCAATGGATTTGAGTTTGAGCAAACCCCCAGAGATGGTGAAGGGCCGGGAACCCTAGCATACTGCAGTCCATGGAATTGCAAAGAGTTGTACATGACTGAGAGAATGAACAGCAATGTCATATAGAACCTCAAAGGCATGAACAAAATTCTAATTGAATTGTGTGCTGGTGGGAGGAGCTTTTAAAACATTAACCCTCGAGAACTGATGCCCACGAAGGAAAGTGAAGACCAAAGCAATCACCTCTTCCCAGGCTTATGAGAGTAAGGGGCTAACATGATCTTCCAAAATCAAGTGTACAAAAGAATGGCAACCTCACCAGACACTAACCAGTGGGTTAATATCTAAAATATTCAACTGGAAGGAAATCATTAAAATGTGATATAGGAAAGATTGAATAATGGGAACTCATGGCCACAAGAGACCCAAGTTCTACTCAAAGGAAGTGAGAACTATTCAAACAAAATACAAGTTTGCATATCTCAAGGGAGAAAAGTCAAGGTTCCCAGATGTAAAGGACTGAGCCAGTGTTACACAGAAAACCTGGAGAACTTTGCTCCAGAGATGTGAGTAGGGCAGTCTGTTGGTCAGGAAGTTATACGAGAAGGGGTCCTTAGAGGGCAGCTATGACTCAGAGCCCATGTATGTGAGACATGAATCTTCACATCAGCAGACCTAGTAGCCTTGACTTCATGACATCAACATTCCAACATTTGACTTACTACTAGCAACTTGGAAAGTCCCAGAAAAAAATCATAACATGAAAAATCATAATCCCAGAAAATCACAATACACAGTAAGTCGCCTACAAATATGAATGAGTTCCATTCTGAGAGGATGTTCATTAAGTCCAATTTGTTCATAAGTCCAACAAACTTAGCCAAGGGGCCCAACTCGCACAATTGGCTATATAGTACCAAGGCAAAGGAACCAGAGATCAAATTGCCAACATCTGCTGAATCATGGAAAAAGCAAGAGAGTTCCAGAAAAACATCTATTTCTGCTTTATTGACTATGCCAAAGCCTTTGACTGTGTGGATCACAATAAACTGTGGAAAATTCTTCAAGAGATGGGAATACCAGACCACCTGATCTGCCTCTTGAGAAATCTGTATGCAGGTCAGGAAGCAACAGTTAGAACTGGACATGGAACAACAGACTGGTTCCAAATAGGAAAAGGAGTTCATCAAGGCTGTATATTGTCACCCTGCTTATTTAACTTATATGCAGAGTACATCATGAGAAACGCTGGACTGGAAGAAACACAAGCTGGAATCAAGATTGCTGGGAGAAATATCAATAACCTCAGATATGCAGATGACACCACCCTTATGGCAGAAAGTGAAGAGGAACTCAAAAGCCTCTTGATGAAAGTGAAAGTGGAGAGTGAAAAAGTTGGTTTTTTAAAGCTCAACATTCAGAAAACCAAGATCATGGCATCCAGTCCCATCACTTCATGGGAAATAGATGGGGAAACAGTGGAAATAGTGTCAGACTTTATTTTTCTGGGCTCCAAAATCACTACAGATGGTGACTGCAGCCATGAAATTAAAAGACGCTTACTCCTTGGAAGAAAAGTTATGACCAACCTAGATAGCATATTCAAAAGCAGAGACATTACTTTGCCAACAAAGGTTCGTCTAGTCAAGGCTATGGTTTTTCCTGTGGTCATGTATGGATGTGAGAGTTGGACTGTGAAGAAGGCTGAGTGCCGAAGAATTGATGCTTTTGAACTGTGGTGTTGGAGAAGACTCTTGAGAGTCCCTTGGACTGCAAGGAGATCCAACCAGTCCATTCTGAAGGAGATCAGCCCTAGAATTTCTTTGGAAGGAATGACACTAAAGCTGAAACTCCAGTCCTTTGGCCACCTCATGCGAAGAGTTGACTCATTGGAAAAGACTCTGATGCTGGGAGGGATTGGGGACAGGAGGAGAAGGGGACGACAGAGGATGAGATGGCTGGATGGCATCACTGACTGGATGGACGTGAGTCTGAGTGAACTCTGGGAGTTGGTGATGGACAGGGAGTGCTGCGATTCATGGGGTGGCAAAGAGTCAGACACAACTGAGTGACTGATCTAATCTGACTGTACTCTAATAGGTTTATAATGCTTTCACACAAATAATACATAAAAAACAGGCAAAAAAACAAAACATGTGTGATCTTACAGTAGAGTACTTGAATAGTACAGTACAGCAGTTAACATACAGGAACTGACATCAAGTGAACAGGCAAGAAGAGCTATTGACTGGAGGAGAAAGGAGGTAGGAGGTGGTGGAGCTGAGGGATGGTCAGCATTAGGAGACGAAGAACAGGCTGCAGTCTCACTCACAACTGCCGTTGATGGCACAGGTTCTACTTTCTTGCTGAATTCAATTCCATCTACCCTCTTGAAAACATGATCCAGTGATATTTGGGTAGTAACTCTTCTTTGCTTATCATAGATGACACAACTGTACTGAATTGCATTCTGAACGGAAGCTGCAACTTTCAGGTACTGTTTGTTCTATATTCGGGTCCTGTACCTCACCTCAGCCACCAGGGAAGCCCCCAAAACTAGCAGTGCCTCCATAAAGAAAATCCACTTGCCATTCCCTGCATCATGAACCTCTTCAGTTCTTCAGTTACTTCTTCACCCTCTTGTCTCTCTTTGTCCTTTCTCTAGGCCTCCAATTCCATCAGGTTTTCATTAGTAAGCGCCTCATGTTGCACAGCAACAATATTGTGCAGTGAAGTATAAAAGCAAAGGATGCGTGATGCATAGGCCTATACACACCCGACATGAACTAACGTACATGTCCGGACATGTCTGTTGTTGCTGTTTTTTGTTTTTTGTTTTTTTTTTCCCACTTGAAGGACAGTCAATGCCTATTGCATTCCTCGTGAATAGGAAAATCAATTTTCTTTCCTGCTGCCAATGAGCTGGGAGGGCCAAGTGTCTGACCGGGCCTGTCGTCTGCTGGCCTGCTGCCTGGACAGGGTTTAGCCTGTAGCACTGAGATCTCATTAGGGACCGAGACAGGCAGCCAAGGAGTCATACGTGGGATTGTCTCAGATCCACTAGGCTCCAAATAGTGTGCGAAAGGATTTGGAGGGAATTGAATAGGCTCACAGAGCCAGTCAGGACGCAGGGCAGTCAGTGCAGGGGCTACCTCTCTGGAGGTGGACACCAGGGGGAGGTACTGGGTCAGCCTCAGCCTCCAAAAGAGCAGAGCAGTGACGGGGCTTTTAGGCACAACATCCACCAGGAAGTGGCTAAAGGGGCATCTCCCACGGTGCTGGCTCCAAGCAGAGCCCTGCTGGTGTCCATGCCCCCAGAACCTCCCAGAGTAGCTGACAGGGCACCATGAGCTCCCAAAAAACAAACAGTGAGGAGTTCCAGGGAGAAGTTCTGCTTGGGGTAAGGAAGGGATCAGGGGGAGCAGAGCTAGTTGAGCACCGCTCAGACGCAGGGATCAGAACTGTAGTAGAGTTACACTTGGAATACTTCTCAGTCATCAAAAATGATGCCATTTTCAGCAACACAGATAGACCTAGAGAAAGTAAGTTAGACAGAGAAATAGACTCACTGACATAGAAAACACTGGAGTGGGAGGAAAGCTGAGGAGGGATAAATTAAGAATTGGGGATTAACATGAACATACTATAAAACTGATTATCAACAAAGACCTTCTGTATAGCACAAGGAACCACACTCAACGTTTTATAATAATCTACAAGGGGAAAAAAAATCTGAGAAAGAATATAAATGTGATATATATATATAATTGGAAAAGGCAATGGCAACCCACTCCAGTACTCTTGCTTGGAAAATCCCATGGATGGAGGAGCCTGGTGGGCTGCAGTCCATGGGGTTGCAGAGAGTCTGACATGACTGAGCAACTTCACTTTCACTTTTCACTTTCATGCACTGGAGAAGGAAATGGCAACCCACTCCAGTATTCTTGCCTGGAGAATCCCAGGGACGGGGGAACCTGGTGGGCTGCTGTCTATGGGGTCGCACAGAGTCGGACACGACTGACGTGACTTAGCAGCATATATATATATATATATATATATATGTGTGTGTATATAACTGAATCACTTTGCTATACACCTGAAACTAACACAACATTGTAAATCAACTATATTTCAATTTAAAAAATCAAAGAACAAGCAAAAAAATATACTTCAATAAGAGCTTCCCCAGTAAAGAATCTTCCTGCAAAGCAGGAGACATGGGTTCGATCCTTGGGTCAGGAAGATCCCCTAGAGGAGGGCACGGCAACTCACTCCAGCATTCTTGCCTGGAGACTCCCATGGACAGAGAAGCCTGGAGGGCTACAGTCCAGAGTCACAAAGACTCAGAAATGACTGAAGCAACTGAGCATACATGCCCGCACATGCTTCAATAAAATGGAAATAATTTTTCTAAAAAAAGAATCGCCAGGAAGAGACTAATAGCAGGATAAGAGCCTATAATTGCCATCAGCAAACTTTTCCCAGTAAAGGTCCAGATAATACTTCAGGCTTTGTGGGCCATATGGCCTCGATTCACCTATTCACCTCTGCAGTTGTTGAACACAGAGGATCAGACAATAGATAAGCAAGTGGGAGAAGCTGTGTTTCAATCAATTTCACTTATAAATCCAGGTTGCTGGCTGGGTTTGGTTGTAGTTGGCCAATGAGTGTCTTAGTGTAAAGGCTTTACATTTTTAAGTAATATTTTATTTCTTTGTCCTGACAACAACAACAAAAAATGTGCTTATTGTTCAAAATTTAGACAAGATAGGGAATTCCCTGGCAGTCCTGTGGTTAGGACTCTGAGCTTTCACTGCCATGGCCCAGGGCGCACTACCTGGTTGGTGAACGAAGGTCCCACAACCTGCACAATATTACAAGCAAAATAGAAAAGTCATTGAATGTATTCCATCCACTATTTCTGCCTCATTTTACACATTTAAATCCTAATGTGTGACTGACTGTGACTACTGCTTTTTCATGGAAAATTACATCATGTATACACACACATAATGTCATAAATTCCTCATAAATATTCTGGAGTGGGTTGCTATGCCCTCCCCCAGGGGATCTTCCTGACAAAGGGATCGAAGCTTTATCTCTTACATCCCCTGAACTGACAGGTGGGCTCTTTACCACTAATGCCACCTGGGAAATCTCATATAATATTCTATCATATGGATATATCAAGTTTTATTTAATCCATATAAACTGGATGAAAAGTTGCTTTTAACATTTTACTGTTATAAAGCCTTGTCACACAGAAATTTATGTTTACCCACAAATCTGTTTACTCACAAACCTTTGATACACAAACATTTCTCCATGTGTCTTACTGTTTTCCCATAATCTCCTACTTCAAGTCGAAGCTGAGGGGAGAACCCAGTTTGTACCTCGGAGCACAAAAACAAATCAAAGGAAGGGCTAATTTTCAATATGACCCATAGCCTGGCTTTTAGGACAGAGCAGAGAATAATGACAGTGTTTTTATGCAATTAAAAACAATTATTATTGCTCTCTGTGACCATTCTATTAGCATGAAATTTGAACCAAAGACAATTTTACAACTACGTATGTGTGGTTATAGATGTTAACTAGACATACTGTGATCATTTTACAATATATATAAATATTCAATCATTACACTGTACACTGGAAACTAATATATGTTATTTATACTTCAATTAAAAAATAACTATTATTGCTATCCATCATCATTTTACTACCATGAAAACTTGAACCAAAAAATTCTGGGTGTGTCCATTGCTCAGAAATGATAACAAGGTTAAAGCACTCAATTTCAGCAGTTGAGTTTTAAATTTGAATATTAATAAAAAACATCCACAGCCAAATACAACATTATAGATCATAGTTATAATAATAACTCACATTTGTATCATGACTTACTGGTTTTAAAATCATTTTCACATGCATTATATTATTTGCCTGTAGAATTAGCACTTTCTCTAGATGGGTATTTTAAGACAATAGATGCATGATCTCAATTAAGCAAATCAGCTCTTGGATTAGATCCTCAGCATCGAAGCAAATCCATATGCTACTTGCACAATCCCAAGCTGAACTCTGAAATTTCTTTCTAGGAGAGGAATTTGTGGACGGGCTTCATCCTCTGCTTTCTGTCTCCTGCACCTGCTGTGCTCACAGAGGGTCTGATTACTTGCATTTTCTCTTTGATGGCAGGCATTTGGTAATTCTAAAGCAATTAAAAGCAGGCTTGGCAAAAAGGCCAAATTAGTATCTGAGTTAAATAAAATCAAACATTTATGTAACACTTTACTATTTGCAGATCTAAACATTAAAACATGAACTATTTAACAATGAAATACTTTTTCATTCTTAAAAGTAGTTGTTTTCTTTAATTATTATTTAGCATAAGAATTGTCCATTTTATATGCTCATGTTCAAAAAATGACTTTGAAGTACGATTATGCTGAATTGTGTAAAGACTTTTAAGTTCACAGTAAACCAAAAGATAACTTATATGATTCAACTCTGTTTCAGTCAATCCAACAATCATTGCTTGTGTTTTCTATGTGTGGACTATCATCATAAACTGCAATAGCCATTCTGATCAGATCAGATCAGATCAGTCGCTCAGTCGTGTCCAACTCTCTGCGACCCCATGAATCGCAGCATGCCAGGCCTCCCTGTCCATCACCAACTCCCAGAGTTCACTCAGACTCACATCCATCCAGTCAGTGATGCCATCCAGCCATCTCATCCTCTGTCGTCCCCTTTTCCTCCTGCCCTCAATCCCTCCCAGCATCAGAGTCTTTTCCAATGAGTCAACTCTTCGCATGAGGTGGCCAAAGTACTGGAGTTTCAGCTTTAGTATCATTCCTTCCAAAGAAATCCCAGGGCTGAACTCCTTCAGAATGGACTGGTTGGATCTCCTTGCAGTCCAAGGGACTCTCAAGAGTCTTCTCCAACATCACAGTTCAAAAGCATCAATTCTTCGGCACTCAGCCTTCTTCACAGTCCAACTCTCACATCCATACATGACCACAGGAAAAACCATAGCCTTGTCTAGACGAAACTTTGTTGGCAAAGTAATGTCTCTGCTTTTGAATATGCTATCTAGGTTGGTCATAACTTTCCGTCCAAGGAATAAGCGTCTTTTAATTTCATGGCTGCAGTCACCATCTGTAGTGATTTTGGAGCCCATAAAAATAAAGTCTGACACTGTTTCCACTGTTTCCCCATCTATTTCCCATGAAGTGATGGGACCAGATACCATGATCTTCGTTTTCTGAATGTTTGAAAATAAGGGCCTAAGGAACAATTGTCTTCCAAAGTATTGCAGTTGACTTCAATAGAAGAGAAGACACTGGAAATTGTAGTGTCCATAAAATTTGTGGTAGATTTTTGATTAGGATGCAAATTCAAATAAAAGAGAGAAAATTAAGATCTATATTAAGAAATGGTTTGCTTCTGGTCAGAAATGTAATGGTGTCCCCATATCTTGAAAAAAAAATAACAGTTTTATAGTATATAAGCCACAGCCTATAGCAATTAAAACTTCATAATACAGGCAACAATTTCTCTGAGATCTTACACTGGTAAGGTAATCTCTGGTTCTGAACTACTGTTTCCACTGAAATGATTAACCATTCAATTGCCTAGAAATTCTACAAGTGTCCTCTCCATCTGTCTTATACTGATAAAAAGAATCATAGGCAGAAAACAAATTAACATAGCTACAGAACCAAATTTATTGAAAACTTCTTTAGGAAGGGTAGAAGAGTTTAGTTTTAGCAACACAAAGAAATTCATAGTCATATTCTTAAAAGTACTTCTGGAAGGAACAGGTATTGAAAGCTTGAGCAGACCTAGAATTGGGAGTCTAAATGGTGATCTGTGTTTAGGGGTGAGATATGAACATCACACCTTCAGGTGTGGATAAAAAACAATCCTGAAAACCAGAAGGGAACAACAGGAAACATAGTTGTTTACAGCTAAAGCATCGACTTAATTAGAGATACCAAGGGAACATTTCATGCAAAGATGGGCACAATGAAGGACAGAAACGGTATGGACCTAACAGAAGCAGAGGATATTAAGAATAGGTGGCAAGAATATACAAAAGAACTGTACAAAAAGATCTTCATGACCCACATAACCACAATGGCATGATCACAAACCTAGAGCCAGACATCCTGGAATGCAAAGTCAAGTAGGCTTTAGGAAACATCACTACAAACAAAAGCTAGTGGAGGTGATGGAATTCCAGTTGAGCTATTTGAAATCCTAAAAGATGATGCTGTGAAAGTGCTGCACTCAAAATGCCAGCAAATTTGAAAAACTCAGCAGTGGTCACAGGACTGGAAAAGGTCAGTTTTCCTTCCAATCCCAAAGAAAGGCCAAAGAATGCTCAAACTACCACACAACTGCACTCATCTCACAGGCTAGCAAAGTAATGCTCAAAATTCTCCAAGCCAGGCTTCAACAGTACATGAATCGTGAACTTCCAGATGTTCAAGCCGGATTTAGAAAAGGCAGAGGAACAAGAGATCAACTTGCCAATATCTGTTGGACCATGGAAAAAGCAAGAGCATTCCAGAAAAACATCTATTTGTACTTTATTGACTATGCCAAAGCCTTTGACTGTGTGGATCACAACAAACTGGAAAATTCTGAAAGAGATGGGAATACCAGACCACCTGACCTGCTTCCTGAGAAATCTGTATGCAGGTCAGGAAGCAACAGTTAGAACTGGACATGGAACAACAGACTGGTTACAAATAGGGAAAGGAGTACATCAAGGCTGTATATTGTCACCCTGCTTATTTAACTTTTATACAGAGTACATCATGAGAAACATTGGGCTGGATGAAGTATAAACTGGAATCAAGATTGCCAGGAGAAATATCAATAACCTCAGACATGCAGATGACACCACCCTTACAGCAGAAAGTGAAGAAGAACTAAAGAGCCTCTTGATGAAAGTAAAAGAGGAGAGTGAAAGTTAGCTTAAAACTCAACATTTAGAAAACTAAGATCATGGTATCCAGTCCCATCTTTCATGGCAAATAGATAGGGAAACAGTGGAAACAGTGGCTGACTTTATTTTGGGGGGCTCCAAAGTCACTGCAGATGGTGACTGCAGCCATGAAATGAAAAGACACTTGCTCCTTGGAAGAAAAGTTACGACCAACCTATACAGCATATTCGGAGAAGGCGATGGCACCCCACTCCAGTACTCTTGCCTGGAAAATCCCATGGACCGAGGAGCCTGGTAGGCTGCAGTCCATGGGGTTGCTAAAAGTCGGACACGACTGAGTGACTTCACTTTCACTTTTCACTTTCATACATTGGAGAGGAAATGGCAACCCACTCCAGTGTTCTTGCCTGGAGAATCCCGGGGACGGGGGAGCCTGGTGGGCTGGCGTCTATGGGGTTGTACAGAGTTGGACACGACTGAAGTGACTTAGCAGCAGCATACAACATATTAAAAAGCAGATATATAACTTTGCCAACAAAGGTCTGTCTAGTCAAAGCTATGGTTTTTCCAGTAGTCATGTATGGATGTGAGAGTTGGACTATAAAGAAAGCTGAGCGCTGAAGAATTGATGTTTTTGAACTGTGCTGTTGGAGAAGACTCTTGACAGTCCCTTGGACTGCAAGGGACTCAGTCACTCAGTTGTGTCCAACTCTTTGCGACCCCATGGACTACAGCATGCCAGGCTTCCTGACCATCACTAACTCCTGGAGCTTGCTCAAACTCATGTCCATCAAGTTGGTGATGCCTCCAACCATCTCATCATCTGTCGTCCCCTTCTCCTCCCACCTTCAATCTTTCCCAGCATCAGGGTCTTTTCCACTGAGTCAGTTCTTTTCATCAGGTGACCAAAGTATTGGAGTTTCAGCTTTGGCATCAGTCCTTTCAGTGAATATTCAGGATTCATTTTCCTTTAGAACTGACTGATTTGATCTCCTTGCAGTCCAAGGGACTCTCAAGAGTCTTCTCCAACACCACAGTTCAAAATTATCAATTCTTCGGTGCTCGGCTTTCAAATAAAAGAGATAAAATTAAGATCTATATTAAGAAAAGATTTGCTTCTGGTCAGAAATCTGATGGTGCCCCCATATATTGAAAAAGATAGTTTTATTGTATATAACCCACAGCCTATAGCAGTTAAAACTTCACAATATATGCAACAATTTCTCTGAGATCTTACACTAGTAAGGTAATCTTTGGTTCTGAACTACTGTTTCCACAGAAATGATTAACCAGTCAATTGCCTAGAAATTCTACAAGTTGCCTAGAAATTGCCTAGAAATTCTACATTAATAGGTCTGTCTAGTCAAAGCTATGAGTTTTCCAGTAGTCAGGTATGGATGTGAGAATTGGACTACAAAGAAACATGAGTATGGATTATGAAAAATTATTCGGAGTACAACACAGAGAAAAGAAAACCATAAAATATTTTTAAAATATAAAGAAGAGGTTAACACACATAGATTATTAATAAAAATTCAGAGAAAAGATTGTAGAAGGATTAAACAAGAAGGCAATATTAGTTCAGATAATGACTGAGAACTTTTCAGATTCTGCACCAGAATCACAGTGAAACCTAAAATCAATTACAGAAATGATATTTTACTGAAAAAAAGTGAGTTTCTTTATCCACTAATAAATAATTTAGTAACTTCTACAGACTATATTTTCAGTAGAAATTAATAATCCAAGCTGAAAAGTCAAATAAGCAAGCAAATAGGATAAGTAAAAAATTTAATACTTAACAACATAGTTTACTATTTAGACCTAAAATTAATATTACTGTTCAATTTAAAGATTAAATAAAATAGGATAAAACCAATATACTGAACAAAAATATTATAAAAGCTGAAAAATAATCTAAGTTAAAGCACTCAGAGGTCCTATCTTGTTCATGAAGATTATAAAAAGACATTATTATTATATAATCAATCCAAAAAAGACAGAGATCCAGTCTAAAAGACAAATAGCACAATAAAAAGATGAAAAACAAATTTAAAAATATAAAAATTAAAATAAACATAAAAAAATCAGAGATTCTTAATAAATGACAGATTCTCATGCAAAGAGAGATCAAAATCCAGAGATATCAAAATTTAGGTGTGGAGAATTATTGCCAGATATAATAACCAAAAGTAAAGTGGTGCTGTTATATTAGTAAATGGAAAATAGTCTTTTGGTAAAGAACCCTTCTAGAGACAAACTTTCACCATCCTAATCAAAAGGTACAATTCATCAAGAATAATAAAATACACAGATGTGAATTTGTATATATGTATGTCCCCAAACTAGAAACAACCCAGGTGTCCATCCATAGAAAAATCAATAAAACAACGGTGGTATAGATATAGAAAAAATGGAATCCTATTCAGCAACAAAAAGGAAGAAACAAAACAACATGGATAAATCTCAAAATCACAACACTATGTGGAAAAAAGCCTTATAAAAGATGCTGTATTATTACATATATAAGTGTCAAAAACAGGTAAAACTAATCTGGGGTAGAAAAAAAATCAGAGGAAAAATTGCCTGGGTTTAGCAAGGATTTATCAGGAGGAGACATCAGGGCAATGATCATGTCCTACATATTGACAAAGGTTTTATTTGCACAGGTGTGCACAGTCATGAGAACTTACCAAAGATACACTTATGCAAGTAAATTTTATCTCAATTCTTTTAGAGTAAGTACATATGGAATTCTTCTCAATGTTATACACAATACATGCTGAAATACTGGGCTTCCCAAGTGGCGTTAGTGGTGAAGAACCCGCCTGCCAATGCAGGACACAGAAGAGACTCAGGTTCAATCCCTGTGTTGGGAAGATCCCCTGGAGGAGAACATGGCAACCCACTCAAGTACTCTTGCCTGGAGAATCCCATGGGCAGAGGAGCCTGGTAGGCTACAGTCTGTAGGGTTGCACAGAGTTAGACGTGACTGAAGTGATTTAGCAGCAGAAGCGGAAGTGTACTGAAGTTTACTTTGAAATGTATAAGCTGGATTGAAAAGTGGAGAAAGAAATGAACATATATGTGAAAAACCAAGCATAGTGCAATGTTAACTGTAATATTTAGCTGGCAGTTTTATAGGACTGCACTGTAAACTGCTTTCAATCTTGTTGTATATTTGAAAACATTTATAATAAAATTATAGGATAAGAAGTAGGCTGATCTTCAAATAAGACACACAAAAAATAAGGACTATCTTCATAGAACATTTTAGCAAACCTACCCTATTTGTGGTTGATAGATTGAGTGCACATAGGAAATATGTAAGACTATAGAAGATTTGAGTTATAATAACCACCTTGACCTAATGAACAAATCAAACCATAGATTTGTTTCATTCCTTTTCAGCCACCTCAACACATTTCAAGGCTTTGACTCAGAGACAATTTTTTTTTAATCATGAAAATATAATTATGTAGAAATCAATAACAGACACAAATAAGAAATCCATACATTCAAAAATTTCAAAAACTGTTTTAAACACTCAGAGTCAGAGAAGAAACACAATTTGAAAGTATTTATTTTGAATGATAGTTAACACTAATGCATACTCTGCTGCTGCTGCTGCTGCTGCTGCTAAGTTGCCTCAGTCGTGTCCAACTCTGTGCGACCCCATAGATGGCAGCCCATGAGGCCCCCCATCCCTGGGATTCTCCAGGCAAGAACACTGGAGTGGGTTGCCATACCCAAAGAGTTTTAAAAGAAAATACAGCCATAAATACTTGCATTATAAGTGAAGAAAAGGTGCAAGGACACTAATCATTAACTTTATTCTGCAAACTAGTATTGTTACTCAGTGCAGTAAGACAAGAAAGCAGAATAAACACTATCAAGATAGGAGACAACAAAAATAAAATAGCATACAGATAATACGTTTGCTTTTGAAAAAATCCATGAGTATAGCAAGAATGCTAGATATACAATTAACGTACAAATGCTATCATAGCCACATAGCATCAACATGGTAGAAAATATTTTTTAAAAAATTAAAATCTTCTATATTTAAATATACATATATTATGTGATATAGAAACTCCAAGCTTAGGTATGTATCCAAGCAGAAATACAAGCATATATACCCCAAACAGTCATTCAAAAAATGATCAGCCCAGTATTATTATCCTTATTATTTGCTCATGCTTCAGGAGCTACGTGACTTGTGCTTGTGTTGTGTTGTCTCTGAACTATCTAAAAAACAACTCAGTATCATTAGGAAAAGAATAGGGCCCATTTGGGCTTTTGTGGGTACCTTGTCAAGGTTAGGGTTAGTGGCAGAAAAGTGGGTGTTGTGTGACACGAACAGGAGAGCAGGAAGAATATCCATGTGGTTATGGATCGGTTCTGTATCCTGACCTGGTGTTAACTGTACTCGTGTGACAGAATGGCAGACAACACACACATATTGCACCAACGTTAGTTCCTGCTTTTGATATTTCACTATAGTAATGTAAAATGCAACCATCAGAAGAACTGTGTGAAAGGTTCATGCAACCTACTTACAACTTCCTATGAATCTAATGATTTTAAAATAAAAAGCTAGCAGGTATACCTGTGGTGGATTCATTTCGATATTTGGCAAAACTAATACAATATTGTAAAGTTTAAAAATAAAATAAAATTTAAAAAAAAAAGCTAGAAAAAAGATTTGTTCCTACATTAACCACCTTAAAATTAAGAGCTTCTACTAAACAAATAAACAAACATAAACATTTCTCCAAAGAAGACATACAGATGGCTAACAAGCACATGAAAAGATGCTCAACATCACTCATTATCAGAGAAATGCAAATCAAAACCACAATCAGGTACCATCTCACACTGGTCAGAATGGCTGTGATCCAAAAGTCTACAAACAATAAATCCTGGAGAAAAGGGAACCCTCTTACACTGTTGGTGGGAATGCAAACTAGTACAGCCACTATGGAGAACAGCACTATGGAGATTCCTTAAAAAACTGGAGATAGAACTGGCATATTACGCAGTAATCCCACTGTTGGGCATACACACCGAGGAAACCAGAATTGAAAGAGACACGTGTACCCCAGTGTTCATCGCAGCACTGTTTATAATAGCTAGGACATGGAAGCAACCTAGATGTCCATCAGCAGACCAATGGAAAAGAAAACTGTGGTACATATACGCAATGGAGTATTACTCAGATATTAAAAAGAATACATTTGAATCAGTTCTAAGGAGGTGGATGAAACTGGAGCCTATTATACACAGTGAAGTAAGTCAGAAAGGAAAACACTAATACAGTATACTAATGCAAATTTGGAAAACTCAGCAGTGGCCACAGGACTGGAAAAAGTCAGTTTTCATTCCAATTCCAAAGAAAGGCAATACCAAAGAATGCTCAAATTACTGCACAATTGCACTCATCTCACACGCTAGTAAGGTAATGCTCAAAATTCTCCAAGCCAGGCTTCAGCAATACATGAACCGTGAACTTCCTGATGTTCAAGCTGGTTTTAGAAAAGGCAGAGGAACCAGAGATCAAATTGCCAACATCTGCTGGATCATGGAAAAAGCAAGAGAGTTCCAGAAAAACATCTATTTCTGCTTTATTGACTATGCCAAAGCCTTTGACTGTGTGGATCACAATAAACTGTGGAAAATTCTGAAAGAGATGGGAATACTGGACCACCTGACCTGCCTCTTGAGAAATCTGTATGCAGGTCAGGAAGCAACAGTTAGAACTGGACATGGAACAACAGACTGGTTACAAATAGGAAAAGGAGTACGTCAAGGCTGTATATTGTCACCCTGCTTATTTAACTTATATGCAGAGTACATCATGAGAAACGCTGGACTGGAAGAAGCACAAACTGGAATCAAGATTGCCGGGAGAAATATCAATAACCTCAGATATGCAGATGACACCACCCTTATGGCAGAAAGTGAAGAGGAACTCAAAAGCCTCTTGATGAAAGTGAAAGTGGAGAGTGAAAAAGTTGGCTTTTTAAAGCTCAACATTCAGAAAACAAAGCTCATGGTATCCGGTCCCATCACTTCATGGGAAATAGATGGGGAAACAGTGGAAACAGTGTCAGACTTTATTTTTGGGGGCTCCAAAATCACTGCAGATGGTGACTGCTGCCATGAAATTAAAAGACGCTTACTCCTTGGAAGGAAAGTTATGACCAACCTAGATAGCATATTCAAAAGCAGAGACATTACTTTACCAACAAAGGTCCATCTAGTCAAGGCTATGGTTTTTCCTGTGGTCATGTATGGATGTGAGAGTTGGATTGTGAAGAAGGCTGAGCGCCAAAGAATTGATGCTTTTGAACTGTGGTGTTGGAGAAGACTCTTGAGAGTCCCTTGGACTGCAAGGAGATCCAACCAGTCCATTCTGAAGGAGATCAGCCCTGGGATTTCTTTGGAAGGACTGATGCTAAAGCTGAAACTCCAGTACTTTGGCCGCCTCATGCAGAGTTGACTCATTGGAAAAGACCCTGATGCTGGGAGGGATTGGGGGCAGGAGGAGAAGGGGATGACAGAGGATGAGATGGCTGGATGGCATCACTGACTGGATGGACGTGAGTCTGAGTGAACTCTGGGAGTTGGTGATGGACAGGGAGTTCTGGCATGCTGGGATTCATGGGGTCACAGTCAGACATGACTGAACAACTGAACTGAACTGAACTGAACTTAATGCATATATATGGAATTTAGAAAGATGGTAACGATAAAACTGTATGCGAGACACAAAAGAGACACGGATGTATAGAACAGTCTTTTGGACTCTGAGGGAGAGGGCGAGGGTGGGATGATTTGAGAGAATAGCATTGAAACATCTATGTTATCATATAGGAAATGGATCGCCAGTCCAGGTTCGATGCATGAGACAAGATGTTCAGGGCTGGTGCACTGGGATGACCCTGAGGGATGGGATGGGGAGGGAGGTGGGAGGGGGCTTCAGGATGGGGAACATAAGTACACCCATGGCAGATTCATGTCAATGTATGGCAAACCAATACAAGATTGTAAAGTAATTAGCCTCCAATTAAAATAAATTAATTTACAAAAAAAAAAGAATGAAAAGTGAAACCAATAATTTGGTAAGGATATTGCCACATTTATAGTCAACAAAGGGAAACATAAAAACATATCAAGAACGTTTACAATTCAGTGGCAATCTGAAAATCAATCTAAGAGAAAATAAGCAAACTACTTAAACAGCTATTTCTGGGAAGAGAAAACATGAATGATACATGAATATACAAATATATACTCATCTTCATTTGAAACAAGTGTCAATCAAATCATTATTGACTCTTTCATAGCCTGTAATGTTGGGGAGAGGCACAGAGCAACAAGAGCTGACACCCACTGTTGGCACTGTGTAACTGGTACAGTCAATTCCAAAAACAATTTGATGAACTTGAGTAAAGTCAAAGACTTGTATATCACACAATCCAGCACATTCCTTCCAAATCACACATCTTAGAGAATCTCTGGCAAGTATGCACCGCAAGCTAAGACAACATTGTTAAGAAACAAACAAGTGAAAAAAAACATCTAAGAACAGGAGAATCAGGATGAAGAATGTTGTATTTCTTTCCATTTTTTAAATTTAATTAAAAAACATTTTTACAATATTGTGTTGATTTTTTCCATACAAATTAGCCATAATTATACCTACATCTCCTCCCTCCCCAGCCTACCCTCCTCCCCCTATCCCATCCCTCCTGGTCATCAGGGAGTGTAGGACTAAAATTCAAGAACCATGGTTACATTTTGCCACTATGGCAAAATATATTTCTCATGAGAAAGATATTGGATAAAAAAATACTGAACAGTTCAGTCGCTCAGTCGTGTCCGATTCTCTGTGACCCCATGAGTCACAGCACACCAGGCCTCCCTGTCCATCACCCAGATTCACGTCCATCGAGTCGGTGATGCCATCCAGCCATCTCATCCTCTGTCGTCCCCTTCTCCTCCTGCCTCCAATCCCTCCCAGCATCGGAGTCTTTTCCAATGAGTCAACTCTTCGCATGAGGTGGCCAAAGTACTGGAGTTTCAGCTTTAGCAGGAGTCCTTCCAAAGAACACCCAGGGCTGATCTCCTTCAGAATGGACTGGTTGGATCTTCATACATGTATGCAAAGTTTCAAACAGGCTACAGTAAGTGAAATTTAGAGGACTGAGATAAAACCATAAATAAAATAATGAGATACCCAGCATCCAGGATGGGGCTTCTCTCACTGGAGTTGGAGGGAAGGCAGAAGAAGAAAGAAAGAGGTCTGAGGGGACCATTACTGCCCTTAAGGCAGGTGATGAAGACCTGGGTGTTTGGACTCTTGTGTACTTTACAGCATTTAGATTTCCTTTGAACCAACTGGATAATACTAAAAAAAAAGAAAAAGAAAAAAGAATTTAAGTGAAATAAAGTTAACTTAAATGGTCGTTTAGCCATCTGCCCACTCGAAGGGGTGGACACTTCATCCCAAGCTCAGACCATATCACTGGCTTCCCACCTCTTTCCCCTTCTGTCTCCCCTCTTTAGCTTCCTTTTACCTTATTATGCAAAGTAGTGAGCAACTTTCCACAATTTCCAATGGCAAACTCACCTCAAAGCTCATCTGTAGATATTCAAATTCCCTGCAGTATAAACCTGGGCTCCCCAGGTGTTGCTAATGGTAAAGAATCCACCTGCCAATGCAGGAGATATAAGAGACCTGGGTTTGATCCCTGGATCTGGAAGATGCCCTGGAGAAGGGTGTGACAGCCCACTCCAGTGTCCTTGCCCGGAGAATCCCATGGACAGAGGAGCCTGACGGTGTACAGTCCATAGGGTTGCACAGAGTCGGACACGACTGAAGCAACTTCGCATGCACGTAGCATAAACCTAGCAACGTTCAAAACATGTAGCACTGCTGTAGAACAGACACTGGTGGATTAGAATGGACTTGGAGATCAATCAGAATGTTAAATGATGATTATAAAGCAACTGTGATAGCCTCTCAGACTGAACTAGATGCCTCTCAGCCCTAGTTCAAAGCAAATCTACTCAACAATGTAGACCGTAGACATCCATGTACACTCTTTGTGGACATCCTGTAAACACTTGTAGTTTGGCTGAGTTATGATCCTGAATGGTTCGCCCAATTGAGGCTGCTGTTGCTAAGTCACGTCAGTCGTGTCCGACTCTGTGCGACCCCATAGACGCCAGCCCACCAGGATCCCCCGCCCCTGGGATTCTCCAGGCAAGAACACTGGAGTGGGTTGCCATTTCCTTCTCCAATGCATGAAAGTGAAAAGTGAAAGTGAAGTTGCTCAGTCGTGTCCGACTCTTAGTGACCCCATGGACTGCAGCCTACCAGGCTCCTCTGTCTATGGGATTTTCCAGACAAGAGTACTGGAGTGGGGTGCCATTGCCTTCTCCCCAACTGAGGCTAAGTGGAAGCAAATCACTTAGCTTGCAAGGAGTTCAGCCTGCCAGCAGACCGGAGGGTCCTTGTGTTTTCACCTGCTGCAGTGGAGTAAACCCTAATCTTACCCTAACCCACTTCCACCCCAACACCATCCATCTGAGACCATACCCCTGACACCATAAAATCATATTATTTACTATTCACGGCACTAGAGACCCCTTTTGTCATTTCAACCCACCTCCATATATAAACCATCCCAGGACAGTCTTTCTTCTCTTTATTCCTACTACCAATTGTAATTACTAGAATAAATGTGAATTACTAATAAACATTGCAGTCTCACTGTTCAAGATGAGAATAAAACTTTTAGTCTCCATAAGCACTTAAGGTATTTAAGGATGATATGTTTGACGTCCTCCTTTTATCTTTTTCTTAACAGGAAAACAATTACGAGAGAAGGGACATTTTATAGAGCTGCTAAAGTGGCAGTTGTGTAGACATAGCTCATCTTCACTTTGGAAGGAAAACAATCTACAGTTCATGTCAGTCTGTCTATAAAATGGTGCTTGTCAGATAATATTTAGTGGAAAAACCAGGATGTTCATATAGAAAAAAGTGTATGAATTAATAAGAAACTTGAGGTTTCAAACTGTAAAACCCTAGCTTACATTCATTATGTGATTTAGAAGTTCAGGCAATTGAAGTCTCTAAGTTGTTTGTAAACTGTTATGGCAATTTGTATTATTATATAATTCATGCCATGTAGAATACTTGAGCTTATAGAAAAGTAGAAAAAATAATAAATAATGTTACAATGATAATACCTGGGACTACAGAAAATGTAAAGTGTTTATAATCAGTTACACATTTTTCTTGACTTCATCTATTGATTTTGCTCTGAAAGAAAAGTCTCATCACAAACATCAGCTAATTGCTCATTTACTTGTTCTAATATATAATTATTTTATATTAAAAATGTAACAATTGCCATGTTCATGGATGGGAAGACTGTCAACTTCCCAATAACCATCAAAATGCTGATTCTTCCCAACTTGATCTATAGATTGAATGTGGTCTCAATAAAAATCCTAGCAAGTTATTTTGTGGATCTTGAAAAAATGATTCTAACATTTCTATGGAGAGTCAAAAGACACTGAAATTGAACACAATATTGAAGGAGAAAGTTAAAATTGGAGAACCGACCCTACCTGATTTTAAGACTTAATATAAAGCTACAGTCATCAGGACAGTGTGGTTTTGGCAAAAGAAGAGATGAATAGACATGAACAGATCAGTGGAACAGAATAAAGAATCCATAAACAGACCTGCAGAAATACATTCAACTGGTTTCCAAGGAATGAACATAGGCCACACAGTGGAGCAAAGACTGTTTCTTCAATAAATGGTGTTGAAACAACCTATCCTGCTAAGTCACTTCATTCGTGTCCGACTCTGTGCGACCCCATAGACGGCAGCCCACCAGGCTCCCCCGTCCCTGGGATTCTCCAGGCAAGAACACTGGAGTAGGTTACCATTTCCTTCTCCAATGCATGAAAGTGAAAAGTGAAAGTGAAGTTGCTCAGTCATGTCCGACTCTTAGTGACCCCATGGACTGCAGCCTACCAGGCTCCTCTGTCCATGGATCTTCCAAGCTAGAGTACTGAAGTGGGGTGCCATTTCCTTCTCCGGAAACAACTTATATCCACATGCAAAAGAAACAAATTTAGACACAGACCTTATACCCTTCACAAAAAGTAACTCAAAATTGATCATAGACCGAAATATAAAACAAACAAAACAAAAACTAGAAAATAACACAGAAAACTTACATGACCTAGGGTACAATAATTACTGTTAGATATGAAGATCAAAGGCATGGTCCATGAAAGAAATAATTGACAAGCTGGACTTCATTAAACTTTCAGACTTTTGTTCTATGAAAGACAATATCAAGAGAATGAGAAGATAAAACACAGACTGGGAGAAAATATTTGCAATAGACACATATAATAAAAGACTATTATCCAAATACACAAAGAATGCAGGAGACTTGGTGGCTCAGACGGTAAAGCGTCTGTTTGCAATGTGGGAGACCTGGGTTCGATCCCTGGGTTGGGAAAATCCCCTGGAGAAGGAAATGGCAACCCACTCCAGTACTCTTGCCTTGAAAATTCAATGGACTGAGGAGCCTCGTAGGCTACAGTCCATGGGGTCGCAAAGAGTTGGCCATGACTGAGTGACTTCACTTTCACTTTCAACAATAAGAAAGCAATTCAATCAAAAAATGGGGCAAGACTTCACGGGCATTCCACCAAAGATATGTAGGTGGAAAACATGCATATGAAAAGATGATCCCTATCATGTCACCAGGGAAATGCAAATGAAAACTGCAGTGAGGTACCACTGTACATATATTAGACTAACCATAGTCTGGGATACTGAGAGCACCAAATGCTAACAGGAATGTGGAGCAGCAGGAACTCTCATTCATCACTGCTGGGAGAGCAAAATGGTTCAGCCACTCTGTATGACAGTTTAGTGGCTTCTCACAGAACTAAACATTATCTTACTATGATGCAACAGTCATATTACTTGGTATTTGTCCAAAGGAGTAAAAAATGTATGTCCATACAAAAACCTGCACATGGATTTTTATAACAGCATCATTCATAATTGCCAAAACTTGGAAGCAACCAGCCTGTCCTTCAGTAGGTTAGTAGGTAGATAAACTGTGGTCCATTTAGACAATGGAATATTACTCCGTGATAAAGGAGTAATCAAGCCACAGAAAGCCAGGAAGGAATCCTTAATGCACATTACTAAGTGACAGTAGTCAATTTGAAAAGGTTACACACTATATGATTCCAACTATATGACATTCTGGAAAAGTGAAAACCATGGGAACTGTAAAATGATCAGTGATTGCCTAGGGTTGGAGGAAGGGAAGGGTGAACAGGTGGAGCATGGAGGAGTCTGGGGCAGGGAACATACTATACAATACGATAATGATTTATTCATGTGATTTTTCATTTGTTCAAACCCACAGAATACACAGCATCAACAGCTAACAGTCATGTAAGCTATAGATTCTGGGTAATAATGATGTGTCTGTGCAGGTTTATCCATTTCTGCAAATGCACCCTCCCTCGGTAGTGGATCATGACCACGGGGCAGGCTGTTTGTGTGCTGGGGGAGAGTGTATACTAGAAACCTCTCTGCCTCCCTCAATTTTGCTATGAACCTAAAACTGTTCTAAAAACATGTATTAATAATATTATTTTTAAACATACATAACTGTTTCACTTATTAACGTTTCATTTCCAACTTTTTGTTCTCTCCTTTGTTGATCTGCAATTATTCTTTGTTAATGCATTAAGGCCTTATTTATGCTAAAAGTCTTCCCTGTGGCTCAGTGGTAAAGAATCTATCTGCAATGCAGCAGCCACAGGAGACATGGGTTCAATTTCTAGGTCCGGAAGATCCCTTGGAGGATGAAACGGCAACCTATTCCACTATTCTTTCCTGGAGAATCCCATGGACAGAGGATCCTTGTGGGCTACAGTCCACGGGGTCTCAAGGAGTTAAATATGATCAAAATGACTGAGAATGCATACTAAAATTCATTCTAAAGAGCTTCTATTTCATTGATCATCTTGAATTTCTTAATTGCTATCCATGTATATGTTTTGTTGGGCTTGTGTGTGTGTGTGTGTGTGTGTGTGTGTGTGTGTGTGTGTGTGTGTTTAGTTTTAAAAATGAGATCTAAAGCAACCTAGATGTGTATCAACAGATGAACAGATAAAGAGGTTGTGGTACATACATACAATGGAATATTATCAGCCATATAAAGGAATGAATCTGAGTCAGTTCTAGTGAGGTGGATGAACCTAGAACCTGTTATACAGAGTGAAGTAAGTCAGAAAGATAAAAACAAATATCATATACTTACCAACACATATATATAGAATATAGAAAAACGGTCCTGATGAACCTATTTGCAGGATAGGAAGAGAGATTCAGACATAGAAAACAGACTTGTGGACGCAGCAGGGAAATGAGAGGGTGGGAGAAATTGGAGAGTAGCATTGAAACATGTACATTATGTGAAATAGCTAGTGGGAAGTTGCTGTATAACACAGGAAGCTCAACCAATGCTCTATGACAACCTAGAGGATTGGGATGGGGTAGGGGGGTGGGGGGAGGTTCAAAAGGTTAGGGATGTATGTATACTTATGGCTGATTCACATTGCTGTATGGCAGAAACCAATATAACATTGTAAAGCAATTGCCCTCCAATTATAAAAAATAAAATAACTTTCAACAACAACAAAAAAATGAAATTCTTATTTCTTTTGGGGTCTTTCCTATCAACAGGTCTATCATTAGATGCAACAGACAAGCCGCACAATATACGTTTTAATAAAGAAAGAGACAGGTCATCTTCTATTGTCTTCATTTTCAAAATACACTTTGCTAACCATGGAGATGGCGTGGGGTGGAATTCAGGCAGAGTGCACTCAGTTTCTGGATTTAAATGGGAGATTAAACACAGGTATGGAAACATGCTCCTTCCAGATACACTTTAAAAATAAAGGTTCATTTGAAAAAACACATAAACCTACAGAAAAAGTGAGACCAAGTAAGGAGGTAAGAACAAAAGATACTGAAGGCTTCAAATCAGATGGATGGGGTGGGAGCTGACCTCAGAGACCTGAGCAAAGAGAGTCCAGAGCAGGAGGCGGCTGGAAGCTGAATGATTGACGGAGCAACATCCTGAGTGTGTGTATAGTGATTGATGACTCCAGTCTCTTTGATAAGAGTTGCTGTGGGGATGAGGCTGCATACAGAGGAGGGAGGCAGGCCATCCCTCCATTTTTCACATGGACCCTCCTCCCAACAGTTATAGTCAGTCACTCCTGGCAGACCTCCAATCTCACCAGAGAACCCCCTCAATATCAAGCCAGAGTGGGGCCCCCTGTGACCCAAAAGACAAACAGATTTCAGCAGCTCCCTCATCCCAAGGCCAGGTATGGCCCCACAACAGCAGGGACCTTCACTGCAAAGAACTCTTCATGGCACGGAGCAGTGATATGAGGGGCCCACCTAAGCCACAGCCAGACAGGCTTCCTTGAGGACTTCTTATGCTGTGGAGCAGTCAGCTTTGTCCAGCCCTTCTTCAGCTGTGTCCCATTTTACTCATCACTCCTGCAGATGACAGGAGGATCTAGGACAGCCCAGGGTGCATGTGCATGCCCAGTCCCTTCAGTCGTGTCTGACTCTTTGTGACCCCATGGACTGCAGCACACCAGGATCCTCTGTCCATGGGATTCTCCAGACAAGAATACTGGAGTGGGTTGCCATGCTCTCCTCCAGAAGAACCCTGACCCAGGGACCAAACCTGGGTGTCCTGCACTGCAGGTGGATTCTTTACTGCTCAGTTATTGGGAAAGTCACTAGAAGTCTGTTTTTTTTTTTTTTTTTTTCTTTTCTTTTTTCTCATCCTAGCTTTATTGAGATATTATTGACATATAACATATGTAATTTTAAGATGTTCAAGGTGTTCATTTCTTAATAATTGAAAAATCAAGCAATTCAATTCACCACATACATAGAATAAAGAGAAAAATCATATGAAAATATCCATACATGCAAAACAAAATTTAATAACAGTTGAACATCCATTTATAATTTAAAACTCCCTACACTTAATAGTAGGTGGCTTTTTATTCTTATAAAGTATATCTAGAAAAAGCCAGTGTGATATTTAATGATAAAATACTAAAAGCTTTCTTTTTTTTCTGTTTTTTTTTTAATTTTTTATTTTATTTTATGTTTAACTTTACAATATTGTATTGATTTTGCCATATATCAACATGAATCCACCACAGGTATACACGTGTTCCCCATCCTGAACCCTCCTCCCTCCTCCCTCCCCATACCATCCCTCTGGGTCGTCCCAGTGCAACAGCCCCAAGCATCCAGTATCCTGCATCGAACCTGGACTGGCGACTCATTTCATACATGATATTATACATGTTTCAATGCCATTCTCCCAAATCATCCCCCCCTCTCCCTCTCCCACAGAGTCCAAAAGACTGTTCTATACATCAGTGTCTCTTTTGCTGTCTCGTATACAGAGTTGTTGTTACATCTTTCTAAATTCTATATATACACATTAGTATACTGTATTGGTGCTTTTCTTTCTGGCTTACTTCACTCTGTATAATAGGCTCCAGTTTCATCCACCTCATTAGAACTGATTCAAATGTATTCTTTTTAATGGCTGAGTAATACTCCATTGTGTATATGTACCATCGCTTTCTTATCCATTCATCTGCTGATGGACATCTAGGTTGCTTCCATATCCTGGCTATTTATAAACAGTGGTGCGATGAACATTGGGGTACACATGTCTCTTTCAATTCTGGTTTCCTCAGTGTGTATGCCTAGCAGTGGGATTGCTGGGTCATAAGGCAGTTCTATTTCCAGTTTTTAAGGAATCTCCACACTGTTCTCCATAGTGGCTGTACTAGTTTGCATTCCCACCAACAGTGTAGGAGGGTTCCCTTTTCTCCACACCCTCTCCAGCATTGATTGCTTGTAGACTTTTGGGTCACAGCCATTCTGACTGGTGTGAAATGGTACCTCATAGTGGTTTTGATTTGCATTTCTCTGATAATGAGTGATGTTGAGCATCTTTTCATGTGTTTGTTAGCCATCTGTATGTCTTCTTTGGAGAAATGTCTATTTAGTTCTTTGGCCCATTTTTTGATTGAGTCATTTATTTTTCTGGAGTTGAGCTGTAGGAGTGGCATGTATATTTTTGAGATTAGTTGTTTGTCAGTTGCTTCATTTGCTATTATTTTCTCCCATTCTGAAGGCTGTCTTTTCACCTTGCTTATAGTTTCCTTTGTTGTGCAGAAGCTTTTAAGTTTAATTAGGTCCCATTTGTTTATTTTTCCTTTTATTTCCAATATTCTGGGAGGTGGGTCATAGAGGATCCTGCTGTGATGCATGTCAGAGAGTGTTTTGCCTATGTTCTCCTCTAGGAGTTTTATAGTTTCTGGTCTTACATTGAGATCTTTAATCCATTTTGAGTTTATTTTTGTGTATGGTGTTAGAAAGTGTTCTAGTTTCATTCTTTTACAAGTGGTTGACCAGTTTTCCCAGCACCACTTGTTAAAGAGACTGTCTTTAATCCATTGTATATTCTTGCCTCCTTTGTCAAAGATAAAGTGTCCATAGGTGTGTGGATTTATCTCTGGGCTTTCTATTTTGTTCCATTGATCTATATTTCTGTCTTTGTGCCAGTACCATACTGTCTTGATGACTGTGGCTTTGTAGTGGAGCCTGAAGTCAGGCAGGTTGATTCCTCCAGTTCCATTCTTCTTTCTCAAGATCGCTTTGGCTATTCGAGGTTTTTAGTATTTCCATACAAATTGTGAAATTATTTGTTCTAGCTCTGTGAAGAATACCATTGGTAGCTTGATAGGGATTGTATTGAATCTATAAATTGCTTTGGGTAGTATACTCATTTTCACTATATTGATTCTTCTGATCCATGTACATGGTATATTTCTCCATCTATTAGTGTCCTCTTTGATTTCTTTCACCAGTGTTTTATAGTTTTCTATATATAGGTCTTTAGTTTCTTTAGGTAGATATCCTAAGTATTTTATTCTTTTCGTTGCAATGGTGAATGGAATTGTTTCCTTAATTTCTCTTTCTATTTTCTCATTATTAGTGTATAGGAATGCAAGGGATTTCTGTGTGTTGATTTTATATCCTGCAACTTTACTATATTCATTGATTAGTTCTAGTAATTTTCTGGTGGAGTCTTTATAGAGGTCTATTTTAAAGGGATTTTTCTGAAACCAGATACACTCTTACTTCAAAGTTTGTATTTCAGTATTTCTCAGGAAAAACTAGGATGAATACCTTTCTTGGAGTGCTTTCAGCAATTCCCAATCACATGTCCACTTCATTAGCTTATTTATAAAAATGAAGCAAAAATAAAGTTAACCTGCATTTTTGAAATATTTGTCAAAAATGTATTAGATAATGTAATATGTATAAAACTAATGAGCTTATGTGTTTTATGAAATTCTGGTCAAGACTGGTGCTAACATACAATTAAGGTGAGTTACAGGATTTATAACCTTTACTAATACTGAACATGGGGCTTCCCTGGTGGCTCAGACAGTAAAGAATCTGCCTCCAATGCAGGAGACCTGAGTTAGACCCCTGAGTAGGGAAGATCCCTTGAAGAAGGTAATGGTTACACACTCCAGTATTCTTGTCTGGAATACTTGCCTTCCATGAACAGAAGAGCCTGGCAGGCTATAGTTCATGGGGTCACAAAGAGTCAGACACAACTGAGTGACTGACATTTATAATACTGAACATAGATGAATATTTTATTTCAGATTTCAAAATATTTCAGCATTTATAGAAACAAAGTGAACCACTGTTTACTGGTTAGTATTCTATAACATACAAAGTTTTTCTTTTCACATTTTAGGCCTTTTTCCTCCTTCACTGTCATATAGAACTTTAGTATTTTTCATCAATTTAATATTCAAAGTAACACCCCGTTTACAGACATAAAGATCAGATCAGATCAGTCGCTCAGTCGTGTCCAACTCTTTGCGACCCCATGAATCGCAGCACACCAGGCTTCCCTGTCCATCACCAACTCCCAGAGTTCACTCAGACTCACGTCCATCGAGTCAGCGATGCCATCTAGCCATCTCATCCTCTGTCGTCCCCTTCTCCTCCTGCCCCCAATCCCTCCCAGCATCAGAGTCTTTTCCAATGAGTCAACTCTTCGCATGAGGTGGCCAAAGTACTGGAGTTTCAGCTTTAGCATCATTCCTTCCAAAGACATCCCAGGGCTGATCTCCTTCAGAATGGACTTGTTGTATCTCCTTGCAGTCCAAGGGACTCTCAAGAGTCTTCTCCAACACCACAGTTCAAAAGCATCAAGTCTTCAGTGCTCAGCCTTCTATGGATGGACTAAATAAAACCGCCAAATATTCACATAATGTACAAATGAGTTAACAAATAGGTGTATATTTAGGGAAAGTAATCTAGACAAACTCCTGAACCTAATGACTTCTGTCCCAAACCCCTTCCTCTGAGAACCCTCTCACATGGTTAGTGGAAAGGTAAATTGCTGCAGCCACTGTGGAAACAGTATGAATATTCCTCAAAAAACTAAAAATAGAACTACGATATGATCTAGTAATCTCTCTCCTGGTCATATACCCTGAGAAAATCATAATTCAAAAGGATACATGCGTCCCAGTGTTCATAGCAGCACTGTTTACAATAGCCAAGACAAGCAAGCAACCTAAATGTCCATTTATAGATGAATGGATAATGAAAAGATGGTACATATATACAATGAACTACTACTCAGCCATAACAAAGAATGAAATAATGCCATTTGCAGCAACAAGGATGGACTTAGAGACCTTATACTAAGTGAAGTAAGTCAGAGAAAGACAAATGTCATATGCATATATGTGGAATCTAAAATATAGCACAAATGTACTTCAAAACAGAAACGAACTCATAGACATAGAGAAGAGGCTTGTGGTTGCCAAGTGGGAGGGGTAGTGGCAGAGAGCTGGAATGGAACATGGGAATAGCAGATGCGACCTAGTATTTGTAGGATGGATAAACAACGTCCTACTGCACAGCACAGAGGACTATATTCAGTATCCTATGATAAAACATGATGGAAAAGAACAACAAAAGCAATGTATTAATTGCACAATGTAATTAATACACAATGATTAATTGTGTATGTGGGGGGGCTTTCCTAGTAGTTCAAGCAGTAAAGAAGCTGCCTGCAATACGGTGTATATGTGTACAACTCAGTCACTTTGCTGTACAGTATAAATTAATACAACGTTGTAAATCAACTATACTTGAACAAAATACATTTTTCTAAAACCCCCTTTTTGAGAGTCTCTGAACTTGCACGCAGCTTTGCTCTGTTGTTTGTTCGTTTCACTTGGGAGTGGACACACAAGCCCTGTGTGTGTTCAGAGGCCTTGCATTTCCCTCACGTGGTCACTGGGACACCCAGAACCTCCCTTCCCTGTTTTAATGAACCCAGGGAAAGAGCTACATCTTTGAGCGTGTTCTTCAGATGTATAAAGTATGTTTTATTTAGAATAAAAAGTAACCTTTGGAAATGTTTTTTAAAAGAGGATTTAGTGACAGCAAGAAGAGAAGCCATTCCGCCCTAAGATGCCTTCCGCTCTACATGGCCATGCAGCAGCCTGAAGCCTGAAAATGCCTTTAAGGATCCGAAGCTCACCTGGGAATCCAGGTACATACTCATCACCGAAGGGGAGTTCAGTGACTGAGAGCGTCCTGCTGGGAACAGAGCCCCCTCATGCTCCCCACACCAGGCTCCCCAGGGATGATGGAAGGAAGGCCCTTACCCCGTGACGGAAAGGCTCTTCTCTGGCTAATTCAGTGAACCCAACAGGAAGGACCTAGAGACAAAATGTCAGCGGTTACCCCACAACAGCTCCACTACAACTGAGATCAAAACTAACAAGCATCACCCACGACAGAGCCTCTGATCAGCTTTTCAGCCCTTTTGACTGTCAGACAACAGCCATGTATGATCACATATCTGAAGAAAGCTCCTCTTACAGAAAAGACTTCCTGAAATAATAGGAATAAACAAACAAACAAACAAAAAATAAAAACAACTTGGAGGCAATAGGGACCATGCTGGGAGAAGAAAAACTAAAACATAACAAACATTAGCATGCTCAGAGGAAGAAAAGAACTAGCCTATAAATGAAGTCAGTAATTATATATAATTAAGAGATATATATGGTACATATATGACACCTATCTTGTATATATAATATATATGATTAATTACATAATTATAGATAATTGTCTATAAATAAGAATTCTATGCACAGAAAATATACACACATATTTGACATATACATGGCATGTGTGCTGGGCAACCCCGTGGACCGTAGTCCGCCAGGCTCCTCTGTCCATGAGAGTCTCCAGGCAAGAATACTGGAATAGGCTGCCATGCCCTCCAGGGAATCTTCCCAACCCAGCAATCGAACCTGCATCTCTTAGTGAAAGTGAGTGAAGTGAAGTCGCTCAGTCGTGTCCGACTCTTAGCGAATCCATGGACTGCTGCCTACCAGGCTCCTCTGTCTATGGGATTTTCCAGGCAAGAGTACTGGAGTGGGGTGCCATCATCTCTTAGGTCTACCTGTATTGATAAGCTGGTTACCGCTAGCGCCACCTTGGAAGCGCCCGTACATGGCATACATTTCTGTTATATATACAACATTCAGCAAAGAGTAAAGAGACCCTAATAATGGATGACATGATAGGATGACTATAAAACAGAAGAGAAGAATTTCCAGGTAAGGTCTAATCAAGACTGCAGAGTAGCAAGACCCTGAGCTCAGGAACCCATCCACACTACGATCACATAGAAAACAACCTCTGAGAATGCCCTGAAGCCCAGCAGAACAAGGTGTCTACAACTAGGGATATAGGGAAAAGGCCACATGGCGATGCGGAGGAGGGGAAGAGACACGGTCCAGTCAGAACCAGCACCTCAAGAGCACAGACTTACAAATCAGGGGACTATCACCACCACGGAGGCCCCCACCCCCAAGGAACCAGGAGTCCGAGCCCCACATGGGGATCCTCCGCTGGGGCAACTCTGCCAGAAGAATGAACCACCCCTGCCCATTCCTCTGAGTTTAGAAAGCAGCAAGGCTCCATCCTGGAGCGACTGAGGGCTGAGCAAGGCTGAGACTTGAAGGGCTCCCACACAGACTCCCTCCTTCTGAGTTCCAGAGCAGAGGCAGCAGCTTGAAAGGCACCTGGGCCTCAGGAGCAGGAGATTCTTTGACTAATTTTAAAGAGGCTGCCAGGGAGAGAGGGGCCTCCTGAAAATTCCTTGAGGATGGAAACATGGGATGGTCCCTTTTTTTTTTCCTCACTCTCCTTCCGCCTGCTGACCCATCTCCAGTGGGCCCTATTTCTGTCACTCTCCATCATACTAGCTCACCCTGTGTGCCCTGCCTGGTCATTCCTCTGATGACCTGTCCTGCCCAACCCACACGCCCCAGGGTGGCCCTCCAAAGTGCTCCCATCTGAGGGATCAGCCTCCACCACCAGGGTGCCTGCAGCAGTCACAGGCAAACCACAACAGGAGCCCCCCCACCCCCAGGATGACTCTGGGGAGACCAGTTCTGGTGACGAGTGGGAGCTGCACCTCTGTATCCAACAGGACATCTTCCATATCAGGCCGCCCCTTCAAGCCTGGGACATGTAGCTGATATATCTGATACAAAGGAACAAACACAGACAGACTGGCAAAATTAGGACAAATAACACTGATTTAAAAAGTGGGCAGGGCGCCTGAATAGATATTTTTTCAAAGAAGACATACAGATGGTCAACAGGCACACGAAAAGACGCTCAACATCACTGATCATCAGGGAAATGCAAATCAAAACCACAAGGAGATATCACTCAACACCTGTCAGAATTGCTATTATGGAAAACAACAAATTTTGGCCAGGATGTGGAGAAAAGGGAACCCTCATTCACTGCTGGTGGGAATGTAAATTGCTGCAGCCACTATGGAAAACAGTTTGGAGGTGCCTCAAAAAACTAAAAATAGAACCACAATATGACCCAGCAATTCTCATTCTGGGTAATTTTCTGAAAAAAAAAAAAAAAAAGACACTAAATGAAAAAGATATACACACCTGTACATTCATTACAGCATTATTTACAATAGTCATGGTATGAAAGCAAATAGGTGCCATGGATAGATGAATGGATAAAGAAATACATATTTTGTATGTATTTGAAATGAAATATTAGATTTTCATTTTTTAAAACTCTTGCTATTTGTAACAACATGGATAGACCTAGAGGGTATTGTGCTTAAAATATGATAATCTGAATTGTCCTATATCTATGAAAGGAATTAAATTGATAGTTAATCATCTTCTAGCACAGAAAACTGCAGAAGATGGCTTCACTGTTCAATTTTTAAGAAACACTTAAGAAAGAAATGATACCCAAACTACACAGACTCATCCAGAATACAAAAAAGAGAGAATGTGTTTTGTGATGCAAGCCTTACTCCGATACCCAAACTAGGCAATGATGGAACAAACCAAGAAAATCACAGAACAATATCACTTAGGAACATGAATGCATGCATACTTAGTCAGTCCTCACAAATGAAATCCTGCACCGCATAAAGACTCTCATGTATCCCAACCAAGTGTGTTTCATCTCGAGAGCACAAGCTGGGTCAACGTTCCAAAGTCAATCAATGTTGTTCATTATGCATCTCCTGTTAAGTATTTTTACCACAGTACAATGAAATAAAATATTAAAAAAAAAAATAGTGTGACAGTTCAAGAGTAATAGGTCATTGGGAAATTTTGGTCATTGGGAAATTTGAGGGGAGACCTACTGCCAGGGTTGCCAGCAGGTGAAAGCCCAGGTGGGATGGAAAGCCTCTGTGAGCAGCTCCCTAACGTGAGCAGAGTGATGGGGGTTCTCGTGAGCAGGCCCGGCCACACTGCAGCTCCTCTGCTCTAACTTCCTCATGTGTGAAATAGGCATAGAACAAAGGGCATTAGAATGTCCCCATCATCAGACTAGAGAAGAAGAAGAACAGGAATGCAAAGGATGAGAAGAGAGACTCACCAAGCTCTGCATGACAGCTCCTTACCCCTTGAGAAACAGATAAATGCCCCCAAATTATGGCTTTCCTGTTTGGTTGTTTTTTTGTTTTTGTTTTTTTTACTTTAAGCTGTGCATTTCATTGTTTTCTTTTTTTTTTTTTTTCAATAAGCTCAAGTAATATAGTCATTGTAAGAAACCAGGAAGTGCAGGTAAGCAAACACGAGAAAAAAGTGACACAGAATTCCATTGTCTAGAAAGAACCACCACTGATGTGTCAATTTGGGTGAATACGTGTGTGCGTGCATGATAATTCTCTGTCTTTACTAATCTCCTTTCTCTCTTCAAACACAAAGCTTTCCTTGTAATAAATAAAATAGCTTTATCATTTTAAATAACTATTGCTTTGAGGATCCCATAATTTCTTTTAAAATGGTTAGCTCAAGGCAAGAGAAGCTTTATCAATAAAGATGGACTTTTAAGGATATAAAATGTCAAAAGATCTTGGGAGACCGTGTGGGCAAGTACTTCATATTTTAATAAATGAATCAATTTACTAAAATTCGTTTGCAGTGAGTATTCTGCACACATGGTGATCCTCTGTGAAATAAAGAAATAAAGATGAAATAGAAGGGGATTCTGATCTCACAGTCTTTACTATGTAAGAGCTCAATTTCTTCAAAGAAACATTTATTCAACAAGCTACATAACAGGTGAAATGTGAAAGTGTTAGTCACTGAGTCGTGTCTGATTCTTGGGACCCCATGAACTGTCGCCCGCCAGGCTCGTCTATCCGTGGGATTCTCCAGGCAAGAATACTGGAGTGAGTTGCATTTCCCTTCCCCAGGGGACCTTCCCCACCGAGGGATCGAACCCAGGTCTCTTTCATTGCAGGCAGATTCTTCACTATTTGAGCCAGAGGAGACCTTTATGGAGGGTGAGATGGGTGTAGAAAAGCGTCATGATTGTACAGACACTTTAGCTATGTCCCACTGGGAGACTGGAGGGAGGTTTTCTGGAAAAGATGGCATTTTATTGGGTGCTTCACAGTGATGATTCTCAGGCCCAAATTGACTAGGAAAGTTCCCAATGATGAGAGAACAGCCTGTGCAGAAGTCAAGGCAGGACAGAGAGGCCAAAGCCTGGGCCTCTGAGGGCAGCACCAGCTCCAGGCTGAGTGGGAAGACAGGGCTGGGTGGTCACCAGACCAGAGCTGGCAATGAATTCATCAGAATCTGCCGGGGACCAGCCCCGGCTGATCCAGGGTATTCGAAGCGGGGACGGCGTCGGCGACCTATTTATTTAAATATTTTATCAAAGATATAAAGAGTAATAGGATGAGGATATTTCAGTAGGAAAATTCAGTGGAGAAAAGAGGCTGAGTAGCTTGGTTTATGCGGGAGACCAATAAAACTTCAAAACAAGAAGTTTGCACCACTTACGTAGGCCGCAGGCGTCCTTCCGTTCTCCCGAAGGAGAGGAGATACTGAGGCCTCCCCAGTCGGATCTTAGAAGCCCAGGCATAATTAGCAAGTATGGCGGGTTCCGCGCTCCAGATGGAGACTCAGCCAGAATTTGAGAGAGAGAGCGCGACATGGGGAGACCAAGTTTCGGTGAACAAGGCCCGCACTTTATTTTCCAAAGTAGTTTTTATACCTTAAGTTGTGCGTAGAGGATAATGGGGGAAGGGGTGGAGTCATGCAAGGACAGCAGTTCCTGGTCCTAATCGAAGCCAGGCTTTCAAACTTATCATATGCAAAAGTTCAGGTGAATTACATCATCTTCTGGCCAGGAGGCCTGTTAACATTTTAAGAAACTTATCTTTCTCTACAGGTGATTATTCCAAAGTCAGGCACCAGCCTCCAAAAAAGCATTGGACAAAGCTGCATTCCTATAGGGCAAAGGTGAGGTGGGCTCAATCAAGAAAAGAATTTACTCAAGGGTCCAAGGTTACAAACATTGAGGCCACTACTTACATTTCTATACACCCATTATATCAATCAATACACTGCCAAGGACACAGTAGGTAAGGAGTATGGAGACTTAGCAACAAACATTGGCCCAATAAGTGAAAAACCCTTCACCAATACAATTTCTAATCAATCTTTTAACTACTCAAAGGAATCTGTGTTTAGACAGTTTAGAACATCTCCTGCCTATCACAGTTGGGAGGCTCTGAACAATCACTTTTATTGTTTGTGGCCAGAAAAACCTATTCAGGCAGGCTAGAGGATTTCCAAAGGAGTTTGTAGGTTAAACACTGTCACACCCAGGAATTATTCACTGGAGCTGTAAGCTAACTCTTTTTTCAGAGAGAGGTAGTGGGGGACAGCCCCCCGTAAAGTCAGAGGTATAGGTGAAAGCACAAAGCAGAAAGTAGGCAGACTCTGGTTTTGGGGGTAGATGCTCGAGAATTTCCAAGGAGACTCCTGAGGCTTGATCCCGCCTTTGCGTATGCCAAGCCTCCTTCCTCATGACCTTTGCCACAGGCGGAGCTCGCTCCCCGAAAGAATCTCCACAAACAAAATTTGCAATTGCCCAAGAGATTTACTGGACAGAATGGAAGAGGAGGAGTAGTTTAGGGCCCTTGCGAATGACTTTCTCTTGTGGGAAAAGTCTTCCCATGTGGTGTTAGTGGTAAAGAGCCCAGCTGCCAATGCATGAGACATAGGAGACATGGGTTCCATCCCTGGGTAAGAAAGAGCCCCTGGAGGAGGGCATGGCAATCCACTGCAGTATTCTTGCCTGGAGAATCCCATGGACAGAGGAGCTTGATGGGCTCCAGTCCATAGGGTTGCAAAGAGTCAGATATGACTGAAGCAACTTAGCATGCATGCACAAATCACATAACCTCCTTACCCACCATTTGAGTTTTGTAAATACTGAAGAGCATCAAATTTGCCCTCCAATCTACAGATAAGAAGTGAGAGAAATCCATTAGCTTCCAAAAGACTATTTCAATCCCATTACTGCTACCCTGAAAGTGATTTAAGTGCAGGCAGTCACCTGAAATGAGCTTCTCAATGAAAGGAAGGTCCAAGTTGATGGAGGAGTCCCAGAGGAGATCTGAGGATGAAGATGAAAAGAGGAAGAAAAAGAAGCAGCAGGAAGATCCAGTCCAGCTGACAGGCTTGGGCCACTAACTGATGCTTCTTCTCAACTCCACTGTCTGGAAAAGAGGCAAGCCACAAAATACTAGCAGAACCTCTTTCCCATTATGTCAGCCACACTTCAGACAGTCGTCTGAGAGAGGCCCAGAGTCTCCAGGTTACATGGTATCCAAGGAAAAAGGGGCTGTACTGTGCTGTGCTTAGTCACTCAGTCGTGTCTGACTCTGCAATCTCCTGGACTGTTGCCCGCCAGACTCCTCAGTCCATGGGCATTCTTCAGGCAAAAATACTGGAGTGGGTTGCCATGCCTCCTCCAGGGGATCTTCCCAACCCAGGGATCGAACTTAAGTCTCCCATATTGCAGATGGATTCTTTACCATCTGACCCACCAGGGAAGCCCAAGAATACTAGAGTGAGTAGCCTATCCCTTCTCCAGAGGAACTTTCCAATCTAGGAATCAACCAAGGTCTCTTGTATTCCAGGTGGATTCTTTACCAGCTGAGGTACCCAGGAAGCCCCATCCAGGGAAGAAGGGGGACCCTGCTTAAATCATGACTTACATTACTCCAGACTGATCCAGGTAAGTTGGACTTAGGAAAATCTGCAGCCAAACCCCAAGCACCTGAGCAGGGAGCATGCAGACCTGTACTGACCATTCCAGGGCCTGATCTTCTCACCGTCCATGGAGACTTTTTGTTTTAAGAAGGAAAAGGCATAGGTGAAATCTATGTGTCACTCACAGCCCCAAGAGCTCTGCTGTGAGCCTCTGAAAGAGCTGGGCATTCGGGGACAAGACATTTTTGAAGGCCAGGGGAGATTTGCAGCAGGAGAGGAAGATGGCCAAGCTCCAGACACTTGGCAGGTGGAGAAATATTTATTCAGTGAGTTTGGGACCAAGTATGGAAATGATTTTGCCCAGTTCCCCAAAGCAGGTGGATTTGTGAGACTTGGAAGCCTTCTTGAGAATTTATATTTGAAGAAAAAATCGGGGGAATATCAAACAGGACTCCCTGGTAATCAAGACTCCTGACATTTAAGCTCTATTTCCAGCCCACAGGAGCACCTATTTTTGAAAGCAAGGGCCTCCTTTAGTTTCTGTGCTATGGTTCCCCAACGTCCATGATCTGTGGAGAGATTAGCTTTTTCAGGATGGGTTTTTTCAAAGCAAAGACATATCCAGGGCCACCTATCAAATAAATATATTAATTTGAAGTATCATGTTATAATAGAAATGCTCTATGCACATACTAACCATGCAGAGGACCATATGCCCCTGCAGTTGTTATCTGTCACTGCAGCAACATATTTGTAGACAACATTCATCCTCTAATAAAGGGAGTCAAGAGCTAGACTGTTGAGAAGGCCTAAGCCTGCCTCTAAGAATTCCAACATCTTCCTCCTTGGGATCAGTTTTAAGGTTTCTTCAGTGATGGAGTGGCTGCCACTCTAGATGACTCCAGCCCGCTTTGGCACTGGATGGACACAGCCAAGAACAAGGTCAGGGGGATGGGAAAGCCAGCTAATGGCTGGACTCACTGCAAACAAGCAAGCAAGTAGCTGCTACAGTGGGAACAGGTTGGCTTCTGCAAGGGGGGATCAGGGGGATTCTAACTGGAAGGTTCAAGGTTGCCTATATTATTTGGAGAAGCAAGGGATCTAGGGTAACAGAAAAGACAACTATCATATCATATAGCTTATATGAGGAATCTAAAAAAATGACACAGATGAATTTATTTACAAAACAGAAATACATGGCTTCCTTGGTGGCGCAGTGGTAAAGAATCTGCCTGCAATGCAGGAGACCTGGGTTCAATCCCTGGGTTGGGGAGATGCCCTGAATAAGAGAATGGCTATCCACTCCAGCAGTCTTACCTGGGGAATCCCATGGTCAGAGGAGGCTGGTGGCTACAGTCCCTGGGGTCGCAAAGAGTCGGACACAACTGAGGGACTAACACTTTCACTTTCACAAAACAGAAACAAGGACTTCTTTTGCACTGCAGTGGTTTAAGACTCCACACTTCCATAGCAGAGGCAAGAGTTTGATCCCTGGTCGGGGATCATGCTTCGGGGTTCTGACAAAAAAAAATAATAGTAAAAATAAATATTTAATACATTTTAAAATGTTAAAGATATTTAATAAAAGGCCAGCACTTAGAAAAATAGAAACAGACTTACTGACATAGAAAACAAACATATGGTTACCAAAGAGGAAAGGAGGGTGGGGTAAATTAGGAGGTTGGTATCAACAGATACTCACTAGTGTGTATACAATGGATGACCAATAAGGACCTACTGTATAGCACAGGGAGCTATATTCAATATGTTGTAATAACCTATATGGAAAAACAATTTGAAAAGGAATATACATAAATATATATGTATAGAACTGAATCACTTTGCCATACACCTGAAACTAACACATTATGTCAACCATACTTCAATAAAAAATAAATATAAAAAATATGCAAAAACTAACTACCTCCAAATTAAAACAAAATGAAAAGAAAAAACAATTACTAAGACACAAAAGGCAGAGTAATCTTAAGCCTTAAGAATTGCATCTGTGTGTAAATAGGTGTGTAGTCAGCATTTAAAAGTTACCTTGCAGGCTAGGACAGGAAACTGTTTCTGTATATAGGCATATAACTTTGCTCACAGGCTGACTGCTGGAGTCTGAGACATAGTGATTCTAAAATTATATACACACACCCTTCTTCTGTCTATATAAAGAGTGAAAGGAATGGGTCAAGGTGTGAAGAAGCTTTTCTCCAGTGGTCTAATCAGTGTTTATTGCTTTCCTAGGCATTGTTTTAATTCTCCAAATGTTCTTAAATGAGCAAGTTTAATTTTTTATTAAATGCTTTTCAAATAGCAGTAAGAAGACTGTGTCCTTGTCCTCAAGGAGGTTACAATATAACAAAAGAAACTTCAGTTCCACAAACATTTGCTTGGATCCTTTCCCCAGAACTCAGGACCATAAAGTGATTTCACTAAATGTCAAAATCTCTACCAGCAAAGCTCTGATCACAGAGAGGAGCAGAATGTTAAAATAGGCATTTATTTTTACCTTTTGACTTGGAAAACAGGGAAAGCTGTCATTATCATGTCTTCTTATAGAAACTCTTAACACAAAAAGTCAGCATTATGCAATCAATGGAAATGGGGTTGCCAGGTTTAGCAAACAAAAATGCAGGATTCGCAGCTAAATTTGAATTTCTGATAAACAATATACAATATTTTTGATACAGTATATCTCATAAGGTATTTTACATGTTTGTCTGGCAATCCCATGAGGAAAGAATCCAGGAATAAGAAGCCTGACTCTTTAGCTCAGACTCTTGCCCTGGCTCTGAGGATGATCTGGCTTTCAGTTTTATGGGTTAAATAAGAGGGCTTTCTGCTGACTTTTCCAATATTCTATGTAAAGGCTTCCAAGGCGAGGAAAAGTTCCTTATTAACTTCACTTCCCAGGGAGATGTGATTGATTAAAATAATATTTTTTCCAATGTGACACCTGAAGATCCTGAAAACTTTGCACATAGATGTTGAGGTTTTTGTATTTGTTTCGACTCCAGTACTCTTGCCTGGAAAATCCCATGGACAGAGGAGCCTGGTAGGCTGCAGTCCATGGGGTCTCTAGGAGTCAGATATGAATGAGCGACTTTACTTTCGCTTTTCACTTTCACGCACTGGAGAAGGAAATGGCAACCCACTCCAGTGTTCTTTCCTGGAGAATCCCAGGGATCAGGGAGCCTGGTGGGCTGCTGTCTATGGGGTCACATAGAGTCGGACACGACTGAAGCGACTTAGCAGCATTGGTTTTCAGTTAATTTTCATTCATCAAATAATTTTTAAAATCAGATGAGTAGGTTCCACTCCAGTTACTATTTAGAAGGATGTAAAAAAAAATCAGACCTATATCAATCAAAAGTCATAAGAAAGTGTTTTAATGAATCACTGAGGTGCTGTGGATGCAAAGAAATCTAAAAGGACAAGACTACAGATTGTCCTAGAGATCAAGGGCTAAGGCATCGTTTCACAGGAGGAGAAAAGAAGAGGAGAGAAAGAGGAAAGAAAATTGGTTTTCTGATCTCGACAATTTTTTTTTAAACGATCAAAAACAGCAACCCAGAGATATAAAAAGCTCTGAAAAATTTAAACAGAAGTATAAATGAAATGACACCTAGGAACAACAGAGTTAAATGACTTAAAAGCACATATAGAAAAACTTTAAAGAAGCCAAGGAAAAAGCCATATTAGATACAGGTAAACAATGAAAAATAATAGACTTTGCATTCAAAACAATGGAAGATCAAAGACAGTGAAACAACATCTTTAAAAATCCCAGGGAAAATAAAAATCTATCAGTTTAGCATTTAATATCCAGTAATACAAATTTTCTAAAATAAAGACGAAATGTTCAGATAAATGAAAGCTGAGGGATTGCTATTGCCAGCAGATAAGACAGGCTAAAGGAAGTTTTTCAAGTTAGAAACTAAAAAAGGATAACAGATGGAAAATTCTATGTTTAGAAGAAAAGAGGAGCACTAGAAAGAATGAGAATGTGAGCAAGTAGAAATATTGTTTTGTTTCTTTTCTCATTAAAAAAGTTTCTGACTGTTCAAAGCAATATATATACACACACACATACAAGGAAAGTTATGACCAACCTAGATAGCATATTCAAAAGCAGAGACATTGCTTTGCCAACAAAGGTCCATCTAGTCAAGGCCATGGTTTTTCCTGTGGTCATGTATGGATGTGAGAGTTGGACTGTGAAGGAGGCTGAGCGCCAAAGAACTGATGCTTTTGAACTGTGGTGTTGGAGAAGACTCTTGAGAGTCCCTTAGACTGCAAGGAGATCCAACCAGTCCATTCTAAAGGAGATCAGTCCTGGATGTTCATTGGAAGGACTGATGTTGAAGCTGAAACTCCAATACTTTGGCCACCTCATGCAAAGTGTTGACTCATTGGAAAAGACCCTAATGCTGGTAGGGATTGGGGGCAGGAGGAGAAGGAGATAAAAGAGGATGAGATGGCTGGATGGCAACATAGACTCAATGGACATGGGTTTGGGTAGACTCTGGGAGTTGGTGATGGACAGGGAGGCCTGGCGCACTGCGGTTCATCACAAAGAGTCGAACACGACTGAGTGACTGAACTGAACTGAACATATTTTATATATATTAATTAATTATATTGGGGTTTATATCATATGGAGAAGCAAAATGTCTAACAATGGTAGCATGAGAAATAGGACAGGTTGCAAACAGAATTCAGTTCAGTTCAGTTCAGTCGCTCAGTTGTGTCCCACTCTTCGCAACCCCATGAATCACAGCACGCCAGGCTTCCCTGTCCATCACCAACTCAAATAGAATTATATTGTTGTAAATTCTTACCTTACACATAAAGTGCTGCAATATTAATCAAGCTGGAATTTCAAGTTAAGGATAATCATTGTAATCCCTATAGCAACCATGACAAAAGTAATACAAAAACATGCACCTAATAGTCAATAAAAGGGACACAATGAAATGATGCAAAATACCTAATGAACCCATAAGAAAACAACAAAGGGGGAACAAAGGAGCAATGAAAATAGAGGACACACACATAGTAAACATAAAGCTGATCATGTGAATAATTGCAATAAACTTAAGGGAAAGGCTATCCACTTCAGTATTCTGGCCTAGAGAATTCCATGGACTGTATAGCCCATGGGGTTGCAAAGAGTCAGACTTGACTGAGTGACTTTCACTTTCTTTAAATAAAAGGCAGAATTTTTCATTTAAAAAGCCATAAAGAAGGGACACAATTTTTTATGCCTCAGAATGGCAAGGTTGGTCTGGCCTATTTTTATGCTGGTCCCAAGAGATGAATGGTAAATAGTAAAGTGTATAGAAAGATTGCAAAAACAGAAGAAGATACACCATACAAATGGTTGCTGTTGTTCAGTTGTTCAGTCGTGTCTGACTCTTTGCAGCCCCATGGACTGTAGCACGCCAGGCTTCCCTGCCCTTCACTATCTCCCGCAGTTTTATCAAACTCACATCCACTGAGTCAGTGATGGCATTCAACCATCTCATCCTCTGTCTACCCATTCTCCTCTTGCCTTCAGTCTTTCCCAGCATCAGGGTTTTTTCCAATGAGTCAGTTCTTTCCATGAGGCCAAAGTATGGGAGCTTCAGCTTCAGCATCAGTCCTTCCAAAGTATATTCAGGGTTGATTTGCTTTAGGATTGACCGATTAATCGATCTCCTTGCTGTCCAAAGAACTCTCAAGTATCTTCTTCAGAGCCACAGTTTAAAAGTATCAGTTCTTCAGCACTCAGCCTTCTTTATGGTCCAGCTCTCACATTCTACATGACTCCTGGAAAAACCATAGCTTTGACTATACAGACCTTTGTCAGCAAAGTGTTGTCTCTGTCATAGCTTTTCTACCAAGTAGCAAACATCTTTTATTTTCAGGACTGCAGTCACCATCTGCAGTGATATTGGAGCCCAAAAAAATAAAGTCTGTCGCTGTTTCCATTCTTGCCCCATCTATTTGCCATGAAGTGATGGGATCAGATGCCATGACCTTAGTTTTCTGAATGTTTAGTTTAAAGCCAGCTTTTTCAATCTCCTCTTTCACTTTCATCATGAGGCTCTTCAGTTCCTCTTCACTTTCTGTCATAAGGGTGGTATCATGTGCATATCTGAGATTGTTGATATTTCTCCCAGTAATCTTGATTCCAGCTTCTGTTTCACCCAGCTCTACATTTCATATGAGGTACTGTGCATATAAGTTAAATAGGCAGGGTGACAATACACAGCCTTGACCTACTCCTTTCCCAGTTTTGAACCAGTCCATTGTTCCATGTCTGGTTCTAACTGTTGCTTCTTGACCTGCATACAGATTTCTCAGGAGGACGGTAAGGTGATCTTGTATTCCCATCTCTTTAGGAATTGTCCACAGTGTGTTGTGATTCACACAGCCAAAGACTTTAGCATAGTCAGTGAAGCAGAAGCAGATGGAATTCCCTTGCTATTTCTATGATCCAAAGGATGTTGGCAATTTGATCTCTGGTTTCTTTGCCTTTTCTACATTAGCTTGTACATCTGGAAGTTCTCAGTTCATGTACTGCTGAAGTCTAGCTTGAAGGATTTTGAGCATTACCTTGCTAAAACATGAAATGAGCACAATTGTATGAGAGTTTGAACATTCTTTGGCATTGCCATTCTTTGGAATTGGAATGAAAATTGACCGTTTCCAGTCCTGTGACCATTGCTGAGTTTTCCAAATTTGCTAGCATATTGAGTGCAGCACTTTTACAGCATCATCTATTAAGATTTGAAATATCTCAGCTGGAATTCCATCACTCCACTAGCTTTGTTTGTACTGTGCTTCCTAAGGCCCACTTGACTTCGCATTTCTGGTTGTCTGGCTCTAGGTGAGTGACCACAGCACTGTGGTTATACAGTTCATTGAGACTTTTTCTGTACAGTTCTTCTGTGTATTTTGCCACCTCTTAATAATATCTTCTTCTTCTGTTAGGTCCATACTGTTTCTGTCCTTTGTTGTTCTTATCTCTGCATGAAATTTTCCCTTGGTATCTCTACTTTTCTTGAAGAGATCTCTAGTTTTTCCCATTCTACTCTTTTCCTCTATTTCTTTGCATTGTTCAGTTAAGAAGGGTTTCTTGTCTCTCTTTGCTGTTCTTTGGAACTCTGCATTCACATGGGTGTATCTTTCCTTGTCTCCTTTTCCTTTCACTTCTCTTCTTTTCTCAGCTCTTTATAAGACCTGCACAGATGACCATTCTTCCTTGTTGCATTTTTTTTCTAGGGGATGGTTTTGATCACCACCTCCTGGACAGTGTAACAGAACTCCATCCATAGTTCTTCAGGCACTCTATCAGATCTAATCCCTTGAATTTATTCGTCACTTCCACTGTATCATCATAAGGGATTGAACTAAGGTCATACCTGAATGGCCTGTGGTTCTCCCTACTTTCTTCAATTTAAGTCTGAATTTTGCAATAAGGAGTTCATGATTTGAGCTACAGTCAGCTCCAGGTCTTGTTTTTGCTGACTGTATAGAGCTTCTCCATCTTCAGCTGCAAAGAATATAATCAATCTGATTTCAGTATTGACAATCTGGTGACATCCACGTCTATCTGGTATTTGCTATGACCAGTGTGTTCTCTTAGCAGAACTCTATTAGCCTTTGCCCTGCTTCATTTTGTACTTCAAAGCCAAACTTGCCTGTTACTCCAGGTATCTCTTGACTTCCTACTTTCACATTTCAGTCCCCTATGATGAAAGGACACTTTTTTTGGTGTTAGTTCTAGAATATCTTTTTGGTCTTCACAGAACCGTTCAACTTCAGCTTCTTCAGCATTAATGGTTGCGTCATAGATTTGGAGTACTGTAATATTGAATGATTTGCCTTGGAAATGAACCAAGATCATTCTGTCGCTTTTGAGACTGCACCTAAGAACTGCATTTCAGACTCTATTGTTGACTATGAGGTCTATTCCATTTCCTCTTGCCCACAGTGGTAGATATAATGTTCATCTGAATTAAGTTCACACATTTCAGTCCATCTTAGTTCACCGATTCCTAAAATGTTGACATTTACTCTTGCCATCCCCCCAGTTTGACCACTTCCCATTTACCTTGATTCATGGACCTAACATTCCAAATTCCTATGTGTTATTCTTCACAGCATCAGACTTCACCTTCACCACTAGACCAACCACAGCTGGGCACCATGTCCTCTTCATTCCTTATGGAGCCGGTTCTCGGCTCTTCTCCAGCAGCATATTGTACATCTACTAACCAGTGGAGTTCATCTTTCAGTGTCTTATCTTTTTGCCTTTTCATACTGTTCATGGGGTTCTCAAGGCAAGAATGCTGAAGTGGTTTGCCATTCCCTTCTCCAGAGGTCCACGTTTTGTCAGAACTCTCTGCAATGACCCATCCATCTTGGGTGGCCCTACATGGCATGGCTCATAGTTTCACTGAGTTAGGCAAGGCTGTGGTCCATGTGATCAGTTTGGTTAGTTTTCCGTGATTGTGGTTTTCATTCTGTCTGCCCTCTGATGGATGAGGATAAGCAGCTTGTGCAAGCTTCCTGATGGGAGGGACTGGTTGGCGATGAGGGGCTGAAATTCATTCTTGCTAACTCTCAGTAAATGATAGGCAATATAAAGAAAAAAAAGCACTAAGAATATAGAGATAGGAATAATATTATCAACCAACTTGACATAATTAACATTTGTAAAACACTATGCCTAATAACTTCAGAATACACAGTGTTTTCTAGAGCTCTAAGACTATTGATCAAGGCAGATAACATGCTGGGCCATGAAACAAGTCTCAGTATGTTTCACAACACTGAAGTCATAAGTATTATGTTCTCTGACATTCAAATTATATTAAAATTCAAGGTCAGTAATAACAAAATAACTAAAAACTTTCCAAATATTTGGTGTATTGTGGAAGGTTTCAAATAAGAACTAGATCAAAGAAAAAATCTCCAGAAAAATTTTAAAATATTCTGAACTTAACAGTAAAAAGATAACATATCAACATATATAAGATATAGATACAGTGTTCTTCAGATTAAAATTAGTAGCTTTAAATGGTTATATTTCACTAGAAGAATATAAAATTAATTACCTAAGCTTCTAATGCTCAAAAACTAGGGAAAAGAGCAGAACACAACATAGCCAGTGAAACAGAAAATAAACTATAGAACACATCTACAGATCCCAACATTGTTTTTTGAAAAGATTAAAATTTCAAGGAAACAGAAAGCAAACACAAGCTAGAAGAATGAAATTAGAGAGACAACTAATATTGAATGGCTTCAGCATTAACAGCATGACAGAGGCATAGTATGAATAACACTATGCCAAAATTTAACAACTTAGATAAAATTACCAAATGTCTCAAAAATATCTTACCAAAGAGGCACAAACTAGAAACCTTAGCTGTGATATATTTATTTTTCAAGTAGAATTTATCATTGAACTTCTACTCACAGTGTTGGTTTGCGACCTCAGGACTTTCCCAGGTGAGATCTGAACATGGTCTTCACACTCAGAGGGCAGGGAGAAAATAAAGAGGCAGACTCTCCAGATGGGAAGGCAGCAGGCTCAGTAAGCAGTGGACTTACATATGAGCCTTCTCTTGGGCACCTCAAGATGAGTAGCTCTCAGCACCTGCCCGCCAGAATCTTAAAAGTTTACAGAGAGAACTCACCTGGATTCAGTCACATGTATCATCCGAGTGGTCTCAACAACACTCTACTATCTCAAGGCCGTGTCCTCCGGCAGCTTCTATCCTGGGGAAGACAAGCAGATCACACCTTCTAAGAACAAGGAGGAAGGGTGGAGCTGAGGAACTGCCAGTTACCCTGGTCCAGCAGTCATGTCCTCTCAATGACTTCCTCCAATAATAAGGAACCCTCAAGTATGGATGGCTTCACTGGTGAGTTCTACTAAGCATTAAATGAAGAAACTGTATGAATCTTAAATGCTTTCAGAAAAGCGAGATTGAGAAAATGCTTCTCAATTTCTTCTGTGAAGCCAGCATTACCTAACAGCAAAACCTGATAGAGATCTTAGAAGAAAAAATGTAAATCAATATTTCTCTTGAACATGTACATAAAAGTCCTCATTAAACATTATAAAATTGAAATGAGCATCCTAACCTTGTGGGTTTACCCCAGAAATGTAATATTTGTCCAACATTCAAAAATCAAGTAATGTAATTCTCACATTAGGAGAAAATCATATATAAAGGTTAACAGACACATAAATTAGATACACAAAATTCAACACTTGTTCATCATAAAAACAACCAGCAAAGGAAAAAAATAGAAATTTCTTCAATCTAATAAAGATGAACCATAAATAAAACCTAAACATTGTATTCAATCATGTAATTTGAATGCTTTCCATGTAGAATTGGAGAAAAGACTGAATATTTTCCAACATGTTGTTGGAGGTCCCTAAAGAAACATTTAAAAATAAAACATAGTAATTGAAAAATAATTAAAACTGTATTTTTTTTGAATCCCATATAATTTTTGCTTTAAAAATTCTTAAGAAAATAAAAAATAATATTAGAATAATTATTAGAATTAATAATTCTAATATAACAATCAGGTCATAAGATATAAGGTCAATATACAAAAACCAACTGCATTACTATATATACTAGCAATAAACAACTGGAAAATAAAATTTTAAAGTATCATTTATGATAGCATCTAAAAACAGAAAATATTTTTCTAATAAATTTAAGAAAGTATGTGCAGGATTTTTACATTAAAATTCCACAGAGAAAATAGAGCTAAACATTCAGAAATATACTATGTTCATGGATTAGGCTACTCAATGTTACTAAGATGTCAGTTTTTCTCTAATGCATCCATAGTCTCAACATCACTCCAGCAAGCATTTCTATAGAAACTGACACACTGATTCAACTACTCACATAAAAATTCAAAAGACTTATTAAAGCTAAGAAAAAAATTTAAAGGTTGGAAAGACATTAATTGATTTCAAGGCTTACTATGAAGTTATCATGAGAAACACTGGGCTGGAAGAAGCACAAGCTGGAATCAAGATTGCTGGGAGAAATATCAATAACCTCAGATATACAGATGACACCACCCTTATGGCAGAAAGTGAAGAAGAACTGAAGAGCCTCATGATGAAAGTGAAAGAGGAGAGTGAAAAAGTTGGCTTAAAGCTCAACACTCAGAAAACCAAGATCATGGCATCCAGTCCCATCACTTCATGGCAAATAGATGGGGAAACAGTGGAAACAGTGGCAGACTTTATTTTTCGGGGCTCCAAAATCACTGCAGATGGTGATTGCAGCCATGAAATTAAAAGACACTTACTCCTTGGAAGGAAAGTTATCACCAACCTAGATAGCATATTGAAAAGCAGAGACATTACTTTGCCAACAAAGGTCCGTCTAGTCATGGCTATGGTTTTTCCAGTAGTCATGTATGGATGTGAGAGTTGGACTATAAAGAAAGCTGAGCACAGAAGAATTGATGTTTTTTAACTGTGGTGTTGGAGAAGACTTTTGAGATTCCCTTGGACTGCAAGGAGATACAACCAGTCCATCCTAAAGGAGATCAGTCCTGGGTGTTCGTTGGAAGGACTGACGTTGAAGCTGAAATTCCAATACTTTGGCCACATGATGCGAAGAGTTGACTCATTTGAAAAGACCCTGATGTTGGGAAAGATTGAAGGCAGGAGGAGAAGGGGATGACAGAGGATGAGATGGTTGGATGGCATCACTGACTCAATGGACATGAGTTTGGGTAAACTCCGGGAGTTGGTTATGGACAAGGAGGCCTGGCATGCTGTGATTCATGGGGTCACAAAGAGTTGGACACGACTGAGAGACTGAACTGAGTTGAATGAAATTATTTACATAGGACATGATAGGTGTTGCCATAAGGATGTTTGTATTAATAATGCAACAAACTGCTGCTGCTGCTAAGTCGCTTCAGTCGTGTCCGACTCTGTGTGACCCCAGAGATGGCAGCCTACCAGGTTCCTCTGTCCCTGGGATTCTCCAGGCAAGAACATTGGAGTGGGTTGCCATTTCCTTCTCCAATGAATGAGAGGTTCAAAAAATACAGTGGTTGATAGAATTTTGACAATTCTATCAATAATTCTGAAAGAAAATTGTCTTAACAACAGTGCTGGAAAAAATAGATATCTATGTGAAAAGTAAATCAATAAACCTTGACCTCAACCTGGATAAACCACAAAATGATATTGACCTGAACATAAAAACTAAAACTGTAAAGCATTTGGGAGAAAATATTGAAGAAACTATTCTCAATCATGGAGTAGACAAAGATGTCTTACAAAGCACATACCCAAGAAAAGAGCACTAATGAATAAATTTGATAAGCCAGAATTTATAAAAATTACTGTTCTTCAAGAGACTTTGGTTCAAAAAATGAGAGTATGAACTTTTAAAAGTTTATCTTCATGTCATTGTTAAAAACTGTTGAAAATGCAAGCTTCAAAAAAAATTTAAACAATTAAAATGGGAGAAAACATTCACAATACTTTTATGGAGGGAATTCTATCCAAAATGTATAAACTCCAGAAATTCAATGAGATAGATAACCAAATTTAAAAAGGGCAATTTCAAGCAGTTCTCAAAACATAAGATATAGCAAAAGCCAAGAAAGTACATGAAAAGAACCCAGCTTAGTTAGGTTAATGTACCAGCTAACATTGCAAAAGCAAATGAAAACCACGCTGATTCACCACCACTAGAGTGGCTAAAACTTTAGAAATGGATCACATCAATGTTGACGAGGAGATGAGACAGTGAGAACACTCTTACTGCTGGTAGAAATGTACAACATTTACAATCATTTGTGAAATTTGATAATTTCTTATAATGCTATGTACACACTTAGAGACACAGCAATCCTACTGGGGAAAAAAAATGGAAACGTGAATCCACAAAAAGACTTGTATAAAAATGTTCATGTCAGCTTTTATTCTAAAAGCCATCCAACGTGCTACATGTCCATTAGCAAGCAAGCACAAAAACAAGCTACTGCCAAGCCATACAAAGGAACATTATTCAACAACAAGAATGAACGTCCTCCTGGTCCCCGTAACATATTCAGGAATCACAGACGTGTTAGAGTTACTGGAAGAAGCCAAGCATGGAAGGCTCTGTGGGGCCGCATGAGTCCAGGCAAAGGAAGTCTTGAAGCAGCAGAATGAAAAAAGTTTTCTGGGAGGGAAGTGAGGGCTGGTGCTGGCAGTCAGACAGGGATTGACTCAAGGGCTTAATAAGGCACTTTGTGAGGTGTAATCATGTATATCTTGATTGGCATCCGGTGACACAAGTATGATCAAAATGTAGCACAAATATATATATATATATATATATATATATATATATTTCAGTATATATATGTGAAAGTTATTGTTTATAGATTGTTCCTCCAAAACGCTGGTGATCTAGACCCCCCGAGGGTCACCTCAGGGAGGATGGTGACATTTTTCACGTCCCACAGCTCTGTTATGATCGTCAGTATGCTGACGTATTGTCAGTATGTACACTTCGTACAATTTTAATGCTCACAGACCCAATAAGAAAGAGCAAGGAATGAACTTACTGACAAAACAGAAACAGACCCACAGACATGGAAAACAGCTTCTGGTTACCAAAGGGGAAGCAGGGAGGAAAGATAAATTAGTGAGATGGGGGGGGGCAGAAGTTTGGGATTAACAAATACACATTACTATATATACATAATAGATAAACAGCAAGGACCTACTGTATACCAGGGAACTATACTCAATGTCTTGTAATAACCTATAATGGAAAAGCATCTGAAATATAAAACTGAATAATTTTACTATACCTGAGGCTAACACAACATTGTAAATCACTGTATTTTAATTTTTTAAAGTGGCTATTAAAAAAAAAGAATAGTAGTGAGCCTTCACAAATGAATGTTGTAGCTGTGATAGATAGAGACCAGTGACTTTACAGGAAGCTGTGCTCACTGAAGTTATTTGAATACAGAAAAATGCTGGAGGACCCACACCCTGCCAGGCATGAGCCTTCTCACCATGCTGGGCTCAGAGCCCGCATAAATGACCACACGGCCCCCAACCCTGCCCACAGATCTTCAGGAGCAGCCCTCCTCAGTCTCCCCAGACTAATGTGGTTCGCTTCAGTTCCATTGGTTTTGTAGTTTATTTTATATCCTATCAGTAAATTTATAGGTGCTTTTTAAATAGGTACTTACAAGCTAAAGGCCTAAGAGTTTGTAGCGTTTTCTATTTGCATACATTTTCTACAATGAAAAGAACTGAAGCAAACATTGGGGGCCTGTGAGAGTATTTCTTCTTTTAAAGGGATCAATACATTATTCAAGGCTGGGAGATGCTCAGTATTTCTAAATGGTGTTATAATTGGAAGAGACCCAGAAATCTTGATTGGATGCTGGGGCTGCCAGAAAACAATGTCGCAGTGCTGGCTATGGTGAGTCTTTGTGCGATTCAGACACAGCTCTGCCTCAGCACACAGAGGAGGATTTGCTGGGATGGCATGAAAGGAATTCTTGTGTAGAAAAAGCAGTGGCTTCATTTCTAAGTGAGAGGGCACTCTTTCAAATGCTGCGGAAAGGACTAAAACCATTGACAGTCTAACCATTATGGTGGGATTTTGGTGTCTGCACATATATGGGGGCTGCTATTAGAATTATGACATTGCTGAAGTCCATCAATGAGCCATTATATTTGCCAAGTCTTTCTAATTTGCAAGGGATGGAAAACTCAAATTCAAATAGACTTGGGCAAAAAAAAAAAAATGTGTATTGGCTTTGACCATGGAAGACACCAGCCTTCTCTAAGGCTGCGAGGATCTCACATAATATTTTCAAGACTGAATCTGTCTTCTTTTCTTGCTTCAATTTTCCTCTGTAGTCTCCATTTCGGGTAAAAACCCTGGCAGGTCCAAGCTGGATTTTCACAAGACTCAAGTCAATGAGAATGAGAAAAAAACTGTAATCCTCAGATGATTCAAGCAGAAGAGGTAGACGTGACTCTCATAGCTTTGGAAGGACCGCATGAACATCCCTGAAGCATCCTCTGTGGTCGGAGGACCACGACGCAGGCCAGACGAGGTCCCTTGCCCCATTTGACAGTTCTGCCTGAGAAGCAGGTGGTTGAGGATGGAGTAGGGCTTGGTTCTTCTCTAGAGGAAAACAGGTTAGTGTTTGTTATTATGAGAAAAGGAATGGATATTGGGTGGCAAACTTTGATATATCCAAGGCTATATCTCTTTGACTGCATGCAATCTCTAGTAAAATCAGTATGAGCATAAACTAGTAAACAAGCCTCTAATGAATGAAATAATAGTAACTTTGAGACACAAGGGAGAAAGATGATTTGAATGTAAGTATAGGCGGTGGCCTTTTCATACTGTTCATACTGTTCATGGGGTTCTCAAGGCAAGACTACTGAAGTGGTTTGCCATTCGTTCTCCAGTGGACATGTTTTTCAGAGCTCTCCACCATGACCCATCCATCTTGGGTGGCCCCACATGGCAAGGCTCATAGTTTCACTGAGTCAGACAAGGCTGTGTTCCATGTGATCAGATTGGTTAGTTTCCTGTGATTGTGGTTTTCATTCTGCCTGCCCTCTGAAGGAGAAGGATAAGAGGCTTATGGAAGCTTCCTGATGGGAGAGACTGACTGAGGGGGAAACTAGTTTTTGTCCAGATGGACAGGGCCATGCTCAGTAAAGCTTTAATCCAATTTTCTGTTGATGGGTGGGGCGGTGTTCCCTCCCTGTTATTTGACCTGAGGCCAAACTATGGTGAAGGTAAATGAAGATGATGATCTCCTTCAAAATGACCCAGATAATCACAATGGTGTGATCAAAAACCTAGAGCCAGACATCCTGGAATGGGAAGTCAAGAGGGATGCTTAGGAAGCATCACTATGCACAAAGCTAGAGGAGGTGATGGAATTCCAGTTGGGCTATTTCAAATCCTAAAAGATGATGCTGTGAAAGTGCTGCACTCAATATGCCAGCAAATTTGGAAAACTCAGCAGTGGCCACAGGACTGGAAAAGGTCAGTTTTCATTCCAATCCCAAAGAAAGGCAATGCCAAAGAATGCTCAAACTACCACACAATTGCACTCATCTCACACGCTAGCAAAGTAATGCTCAATATTCTCCAAGCCAGGCTTCAACAGTACATGAACCGTGAACTTCCAGATGTTCAAGCTGAATTTAGAAAAAGCAGAGGAACCAGAGATCAAATTGCCAACATCTGTTGGATCATCAAAAAAGCAAGAGAGTTCCAGAAAAAAACATTTACTTTTGCTTTATTGGCTCTGCCAAAGCCTTTGACAGTGTGGACCACAGTGTGGACAATGTGGAAAATTCTGAAAGAGATGGGAATACCAGACCACCTGCCCTGTCTCCTGAGAAATCTGTATGCTGGTCAAGAAGAAATGGTTAGAACTGGACGTGGAACAACAGACTGGTTTTAAATATGGAAAGAAGTATGTCAAGGCTGTATGTTGTCACCCTGCTTATTTAACTTATATGCAGAGCACATCAAGAGAAATGCTGGACTGGATGAAGCATAAGCTGGAATCAGGATTGCTGGGAGAATGTCAATAACATCAGATAGGCAGATGACACCACCCTTATGGCAGAAAGCGAAGAAGAACTAAAGAGCCTCTTGATGAAAGTGAAAGAAGAGAGTGAAAAAGTTGGCTTAAAACTCAACATTCAGAGAACTAAGATCATGGCATCTGGTCACATCACTTCATAGCAAATAGTTGGGGAAACAGTGGAAACAGTGACTATTTTGGAGGGGATCCAAAATCACTGCAGATGGTGACTTCAACCGTGAAATTAAAAGATGCTTGCTCCTTGGAAGAAAAGTTACGACCAATCTAGACAGCATATTAAAAAGCAGAGACATTACTTTGCCACCAAAAGTCTGTCTAGTCAAAGCTATGGTTTTTTTATTTGTCATTTATGGATGTGAGAGTTGGACTATAAAGAGTGCTGAGTGACAAAGAATTGATGCTTTTGAACTGTGGTGTTGGAGAAGACTCTTGAGAGTCCCTGGAACAGCAAGGAGATCTAACCAGCCCATCCTAAAGGAAATCAGTCCTGAATATTCATTGGAAGGACTGATGCTGAAGCTGAAACTCCAATACTTTGGCCACCTGATGCAAAGAACTGACTCATTGGAAAAGACCCTGATGCTGGGAAAGATTGAAGACGGGAGGAGAAGAGGTCTACAGAGGATGAGATGGTTGGATGGCATCACCGACTCAATGGACATGAGTTTGAGTAAGCTCTGGGAATTGGTGCTGGACAGGGAGGCCTGGAATGTTGTAGTCCATGAGGTCACAAAGAACCACTGAGCAACTGAACTAAACTGAACTGAATAGGTGGTAGCTTTCTTATTCCAAGAATTCCAATTAGTGAATTGGTTTCCACCTGGAAGCAAGCCAGCAGTAGTGCCCTGAGATGGCCCACTTTTGGCCATAGAAACGCCAAGCTGTGCTCCTCACATCTCCCAATGAAACAAACATCTGCTAGTGAGCCAATTTACAGGAAGATAAAATGAGACTGTTGAGAATAATGGACCCAGGTGAATAACTTGATGTAAAGAATAAGATGGAGTACAGATGTACAGAGGACCAACTCCACAAGTATACTATGGAGAACCCTCGCTGGCTATCCAAGTTCAGTGGACACCTAAGTGGCTCTTCACTGACCAGGTTTTAGTCAGTGAAAAGCAAAAGGAAATGGTCAGGGGTTGGCACTTAACCCAGGAGGAATCAAGGACCAAGGACCCAGCTTTGGTGGATACCCGACTGACTCTTTACTGACCAGTGGGGGGGACCTGATTTTGAACCCCTCGACCCTCAGTTGACTCGTTAAAGTGTTTCTTTCTAGAATCTTGCAGGAAAGTGGAAGGAAAAGGACACAGCAGGCAACAACAGAGCAGTGGACAAGGCTTCTTCATGGCTCAAGACCACAGAGAAGTTTCACTCTTCCTTCTGCTGGTCCTGGAAGAAAGGAGTTTCTCTCAATAGCTGCAGATAAAACCTAACTTGCACATTCTCTAGTGAGGGCAAAGGGAAGTCTGGAAACCCTCAAGTGCACCTGTAGGACTGCGATGAGTGACTCAGCCCAGTGTGAATGTTGGGGAGTCACAGGAGATTCAGGCAAGGCACGACCCTCAAAGCTCACACTGTCTGGATTCTTCCCTAATTCATCTGACAAACGTTTGTCACAACCTGGCTACATACTGCAGAGGCCACAGGAGCTAGAGACACAGAAGTGACTTACGGTAAGGGGGCTGGGCTGTGGAAGGTGAAGGGCATCATTAAACAAGTATAAGCAACACTGTTCTGCAAATGCTCAGAAATGTAGATTTGAAAATAAAAAGCTCTTGGCCCTGCGGGGGCCATCATATGATGTCAGCCTTGTTCCGGTTTGCAGGTCCAAATCACCACCCCCTATCCCAGGAAGACCAGCAGAAATGGACTCCAGGGAAGGCTCTGTGTGCAGCAGGATGTCACGAACTGTTAACATGAGACACAGGATGGATGACACTGACTGACATCCTGCCATCACAGGCTTCCCACAGTCTCCCTTGGTCCTTGATTCCTCCTGGTTTAGGCACCAACCCTGGACCATCTCCTTCTGCTTTTATCTCAGATTTATGACTCAGTCACCATCCTTATACCCCTAAGTCCCAGATGTCTGGATGTTCCCATGTTCGGGGTCTATGTGGAAGTAGTTTGGGGCAAGGAAGCACTTCCTTATGATCATTGTGACATACACGCTCATGTCAGAAGCCCAGGGTCTGAGCCCTAGTAGTGTTCTGGGCCACTATTTCCCAAACGATTCTTTTGAGGGTCCGTCCCCCTCCTGTCCAGGACTCAGTAGCTAGTGACATCTGGAGAGTGCTGAGATCCCCCAGGTATTGGCATACCATGGAAGGATCAAGAGGCCACTCAGCCTGGGGTCCAGGGAAGAAGTCATCCAAGGAAGACAGGTCGTCTGACACCCTACCAAAGACACATGTACCACCCAGTGGTGTTACTGATCCTCCTGGGAATACCCTCTGCTCTGTACTCTGCTTTCTTCTCCTTTGTTTTCAATATAGCAGTGTGTACATGTTAATCCCAAACTCTCTAACTATTCCTTCCCCCACCCTCCCCCGCCACCCCAGTAACCATAAGTTCATTCTCTGTGAATCTGTTTCTCTTTCATACCCTTTTTTTTTTTAGATTTCATATATTGGTGATGTCATATGGTATTTGTCTTTCTCTTCCTGATCTACTTCACTCAGTATGAAGATCTCTAGGTTTATCCATGTTGCTGAGTAATATTTGTGGCTGAGTAGTATTCCATTGTGTATACGTACCACATCTTCTTTATCCATTCCTCTGTTGATGGACATTTAGGCTGTGTCCATGTCTTGGCTCTTGTAAACAGTGCTTCAGTGAACATTGGGGTGCATGTATCCTTTTGGATCATGTTTTTCTCTAGAATAGTGCCCAGGAGTGAGACTGCTGGATCATATGGTAAATATATTTTTAGTTTTTAAGGAACATACATACTGTTCTCCAATGTGACTGCACCAATTTACATTCCCACAAACAGCATAGGAGGTTCTTTTTTCTCCACACCCTCTCCAGCACTTACTGTCTGTGGATTTTTTGATGATGGCCAGTCTGACTGGCCAGAGCTCTGTAGCTCAGATGGTAAAGCATCTGCCTACAATGTGGGAGACCCAGGTTTGATCCCTGGGTCGGGAAGATCCCCTGGAGAAGGAAATGGCAACCCACTCCAGTATTCCTGCCTGGAAAGTCCCATGGACGGAGCAGCCTGGTAGGCTATAGTCCATGGGGTCGCAAAGAGTCAGACATGACTGAGCAACTTCACTTTTACTTTCATTCTGACTGGAGTGTTATGGTAGCTCATAGTTTTTATTTACACTTCTATAACAATTATGGCACTGTTGAACACCTTTTCACGTGCCTCTTGGCCATTTGCATCTTTTCTTTGGAGAAATGTCTGTTTAGATATTCTGCTTCCTGCTGTGCTGGGCTCTCATCCCACTGGGGGACCTAGGAGCAGAGTATAAACAGAGCTAGGTCTCTGGCTGTGCCACGGTCCCATCTGGTGCCTGACTCCTGGGAAGACCAGGGGCCAAAGATGCAGTCATGAGAAAATGCACCCCATCTCAGAAGTGCTCCAGAGTGGACCCCAGACTCCCTTCACCAGTTGCAAGGAAAACCCTGCCCAGAATGGCGTGGCATCCGGCATCTGACCGGCTGCCTCCTTCGGAACTGTCCCAAAGGAGGAGGAAAACCTTACAGAGTGGCTCTTGAGGCTTTTCACCTCGGTTCCACCCAGGCCCTTCCTCTGAGAGCACTGCCTATGCCAGCAGAAGCCCACGACCCCATTTTGTCCTTCTCAGGCCAATCAATTCTGAGGGGCCCTGGTTCCATTAGGATTGTTTTGGAAACTTCTGTATGGGTCCATGTGTCTGTGGTCTGGGGTGTCTATGATGTAAATGCAGTGCAGGTCTTTACAGTGTGTTTGAAATGGATCCCCGGCCACCTCCTTTCAAGAAACATGCTTTGCCACTGATTTCAGGAGAATACCTGTAAGTCATCCATTCGATTATCTGAACAGATGCTGCTGACTTTGGGCACAACAGTGGGAGGGAAGACTCCCCAATTTGTGAGGTAATCAAGCCGCCTGTGCAGCGGGCCAGCCCGGGAGCAGTAACTCTCCACTCTGGCCATGGATCAGAGGCTGCATGGGATGGAGCAGCTGCCTGCGTAGCCTGGTCCAGAGTTGAACTTTAACTGGTGGCTCCCTTAACGGCTAGGCTTGCTCTGGGCACAACTATAAAAAGGCATCTGAGTGTCCAAGGTGGCTTCTCTCATTCGTTAGGCTGAGTTAGTGGTCAGCCTTCTGCCTGACCCTGATTTCAGGTGCAAGTGGCTTTCAGTCTCTCCGACTTGGAAAGTCGGAGATTTTATGGCTTTTCTCTGGCCTAAGACCAGAATTCAAGATAAATGCAACTTCAGTAAAGGTGTGAACTCAATAATGGCAACCCTTAGGCACTAGGCCCAGACAGGCAGGAGCCAGCAGGATGTAGTGAGAAGCTTGAAGCTCTGCATTTTCTGCCCCATCTTTACTGAACAAGAGTTTCCAGAAGGCTCTCCTTGCCACAGAAATGACTCTGCATCCCCTCCCAGTAGGGCTGGTAGTGCTGGCAGCACCCTGCCATCCATGGCCACCTCTGGAGAAGCTCTCCCTGCATCCCAATTCCCTTTGCTTGTGGAGAAAATGCACAAGATGCTAGGCCCCCAGGCATCCACTTTCTAGTCTCCATCAGACCCTCTATACCATGGCTGTTTATTTGTTCATCCTAACCTCATCCATGGGCTTTCCACGTGCACCAGCGATAAAGAACCCACTCGCCAATGAAGGAGACATAAGAGATGAGGGTTCCATCCCTGGGTTGGGAAGATCCCCTGGAGGAGGGCATGGCAACCCACTCCAGTACTCTTGCCTGGAGAATCCCACAGACAGAGGAGCCTGGAGGGCTATAGCCCATAGTGTAAGAAAGAGTTGGACTCAACTGCAGTGACTGGCACATACGCATGTAACCTCATTCCACAGTCTCTTTTCTACTCTCAAGCCACAGACATCACCTCTTCCCCCCTGAGTCCCGCAAACGACCCTGTCTCATCCCTCTAGGGGAGTTGGGAGCAGACCCAAGCTTCATGACATCACTTGCCACTTTATCTCCTAATATACCTCCATTCCAGTGCATCTGGTCTAATTCTTTCCTCGAAGGAGTTACCTTTCTTCAGTTATGCAGGTATCACTCTGTCCCTGATTCCTCGGCAGAAACAGACTGAGCCCCTAGGGTAGGTTAGTTTGGCCTGATCCACACACGCGACCACTAGGACGTCCCTGGAGCTGACCACAGGGCACACAGCCCGCTCTGATCCCTCCCATCCCCTCTGCGACTGTGTGCTCTCAGAAGTGTAGGACCCGGGATGCAAAGTCAGCAGGGATCGGCTGGATTGGGAGGTTGAGGAGTCCCCGTGACATGGACAGTTAAGTCACGGGCAGAGCACCACCAAGGCAGCAGTGGTGCTGGCCCAGCAGCCCTGGAGTTAGATTCTGAGGCTCCAGTGTCACCTGGCGTCTGCCCTGTGAGTCGGGACCTTAGCCAGATCACAGCTTCCTTGAGGTGTGGCTCCCCACTGGCAAAACGGCGAGCAGCAGTGGTGTCCCGGGCGTGCCGCATGGAATGAATGAGACGGCGTGCGCATGCCCAGGACTGTGAGAGTCGAAAGCACGGCTCTCCCAGCTTTTCCCAACCCTCCCTCCGCATCTGCTTCCGGGGCTGAAAGCACGAGAAGATGAATCAAGTCCAGCAGGAGGCCCTAGTTTAATAAGCCACCTTTTCAAAGGTGTGTGCAGACACCCCAGAGCTAGGACACAGTCTGCGGCTACGGGGCCTGTGTCGGAGCCAGAAACAAGCCTTGATAAAAAGGAAAGTAAACGAGCTATACCTCAGGAGACAGAAAACTGAGGACGCGGCAACTCTGAACTTGGCCTGGAACCCGTCCGCCTTGCCTGCTGCTCAGGATGGGCCTGGGGGCTGTGGGCACACTCACAGACTCAGGTCTTCTGTTGGTTGCTTTAAGACTAATAAAGTCAGTAACAACAGGTCAGGGGGGCAGAAACATGCCATGGTCTCAGAGCTCTTTGGGGTTGCTACCTACTCAGAGATGCTTTTTTTTTTCTTCCCCTTCTTCTTCTTCTTCCTTTTAAAGATGAGAAATGGTGACCCTGAGACAGCAGGTGAATTGTCTGAGGTCACAAAACTGCCCCGAGTGGGACCTGATAAGACCTTGTCACCTTACTCCACATCCAGAAATCTTTTTGCCGCTCCCTCCTACTCTGCAACCTGAGAGGAACTTAGATAAGAGAAAGGATGGAAGAAAGGAAGAAAAAAAAATTGAGGAAGGAAGAAAGAGAGGGAGGGATAGAGAGGGAAGGAGGAAGGGTGAGGGAGGAGAAGGGAAGAAAGAGACAGAGAGAAAGAAAAGGAGAATCAGATTCCCCTTTATTTCCCAGATATTGCCTTGAATTTCTCAGCTAATCAAGGTGGCATGGACATTGTTCTCCACTAAGTACAGAAATCCTTCTAAAATTGCTTCTCCCCTCATCTCATCTGCCCTCTAACAGAACTCCTGAGAGTTACCTGCCATAAGGTAGTGTTGGGACACTGGGCAGTGTAATTACTCCCTCATTTTGTCAGCCTCTTTGAGAGGCCACCATCTCTCACCACAGCTCTCCACTGTGCCCACAGACGGAGGCACAAAGCCTTCTGATTCAAGGGCTCTGTGACTGAAGTGAGATCAGAAGAGGCTTTGTGATTCCCTCTATCGGACCCCCAACCAACTTATTAGCTAGAAGTAGAATCTTTCGCACATACCATTAAAGTTTTATTCTTCTTAGTCACATCTACTAGGGATTACGCCAATGTAACTTGGTGTTGTAACAAATAACAAAGTAACAAAGATTCCTTGGTGTTAAAACAGAGACAAACATGATGTGAAATGATTGGGTGGCCAGGCTGCTCAGTCCCACAGGCCAGTGTGACCAGTCTCTTGAAGTGACAGGATGCAAAGGCAGAAGGGCTTAAATCTTCCTGGACATTGAAACGCTCCACCCAACTGCTTTTCTTTTTTTTTTTTTTTTTTGGCGTGGGGTTGGCTGTGGCGGGAGGTTGCTTAGGTGAATCAGGAGAAACTTCTTCTGCCCAGTCTTTCTGTGGCTGGGAGAGGGCCTTTTCGCAGTTCATTCAAATGGTTTGTTCAGGATCAAGAGGTGGGTACTTTGCATGCTTAGTTGCTCAGGCATATCCAATTCTTTGGGATTCTATGGACTGTAGCCCACCAGGCTCCTCTGTCCATGAGATTCTCCAGGCAAGAATACTGGAGTGGGTTGCCATTTCCTCCTCCAGGGGATCTTCCTGACCCAGGAATCCAGCCACATCTCCTGTGGAAGAGGAAAGCAATTGTTCTCAAACACCCATCCCCAGGCCAAGGCCTGACCTTGTAGGATAAAGGTTGTATGTTATACATCTGAGTATTGTCAGTGATTTTAAGATGACACAGTAAGAACCACTGACTGGGAATAGACATCTCTACAAAAAATTTCATTTTAGGAGTTAATTTGAACAGTTTCCTTTTCTCCTTCCTTTTCTTATCAAAGAAAAGTAGCATGTTCATTGAGCAAGATTAGAGTAAAAACAAGTCTGAACCACACAGGCTTCTGCTGGACAGCTTAGCATTCCAGCGAAGTTAACCTGGCAGATGTTTCTATTCGGTGACAGGAGTCCCTCACCCAGGAAAGGGGAGCCAGAGGGACCGGGGTGGGGCTGGGCAGTAGAGGAGAAGAGAGATAGGCAGAGAGTCTGAAAGTACACTGCGCGCATTGTTATGGGTTTCTGACTCTTACACGTCTATACTTCTGGCTTTCTGAATGTAAAGAGAGAAGCAAAAAAAAAAAAACCTCCGCATAAGCTGCTATGCTAAGCTAACACGGCCTTCGAATTCCAAACTGAACACAGTTTGATTCGGGTTTTTCAACAGTCGCAAGACCAGGCTGTCCGCGGGGAGGAAAGCCAGAGGGGGCCAATTAGGAAGGAAGGAATTAAAGGGAAGAATAAAGGAAAGGAAAAAGCCCAGATGGAAGGTCCAGCGGAGGGTGAATGACAAGGCTGGAGGATGGCAGCCGGCGGCGGAGGTGGGGAGGCGGCTGCGCGGGAGACTGACAGGTGGGTCTCGGCCGCGAGGTGGGCAGCGGGGCGGGAGGTCTTCCAACCCCCGGGTAGCGCCGGCCGCCACGGCGACGCCTCCCAAACCCCGGCCGCAGAGGAGGGCGGGGAGCGCGCGGGGCGGGAAGCGGCTGCGGCAGGGGAGGCGGGAGCAAGGGCTCCCACTCCGGCCTCGGGGCCCGTCGCCCGCCCGCCGCGCTCCGGGCGTCTCTTCTGCCTCCTACGCGCCGCGGACACCCCAGCCTCCCGGCTGCCTGGTCCGGGGAGCTCTCCGCGCCTGCCCGAGAAGAGCAAGAATGAGTTGGGGCGCCCCGGGGCGCGATTCGTGGCGGAGACGCAGGGACCAGATCGGAGGATGAGCGGCGGAAGGCGGCGCAGAAACTGACGCGAGTTGGGGCCACGGCTCCCGGCCGCCGGCGCGACGAGCCAGACCGCGGAGACGCCCTAGCCGAGTGCACGCGCCGGGCGGAGCGCGCGCAGGTGGGGCTGAGCTCTCCGCTGTGCGCTCCGCTCCGGGCCCTCGCCGGCCGGAGGATGGGCGCCGGCGCCCAGGGTCCGTGCCCGCCGCTGCTGCCCCTGAGCCCGCCGCGAGCCCGGCGTCCGGCCGGCGCCCTGCGCTCATGTATGTAGGCTGGGCGCCCGCCCTCGGAGATGAGGATGCATGCTGGGTGTCCGCGCCCCGGGGGCCCTTCCGCATCCCTGCTGCTTAGGAGAAGTCCCCCCACCCCAGACCCCAAGTTTGTAAATATGGTTGATCGCCTGGATGAGGTCCACCGGGCTGGGGCTGGAAATGAGCAGAGGGCACAGAGGAGCCCTGCTTACTGTAAGAGGGTGGGGAAGCGGAGGAAGCCACTCCGGGGCGCACAGATTTGGGGAGTTGGACGGCTAGGTGGAGAGAGACTGGGCGGCCAGTACCCTGCAGCGTCTAGTCTAGGGTTCTGTCGGCCCTTTTGGGCCGCAGAAAGTTTGGGAACCAGAGAGGTTTTCGGAGACCGGGAGACTGAGGGGCGTTCGCCCCCGCCCTCCATCTCCAGCCTTCTCCACCGCACACCTTCAGTCTGCTGGGCCTTCCTGCTCCAAGGCCACGACCCCCTCCAGGGTCAAAGAAATTAGGAGACTGAGCGCTGCGGCTCACACGAGGGTCTCTGGTCTGCGCCCGGAGTCGCTGAGCCGCTGCCGGATGGCTGGCGGAGGAAGAGAAGCCTGCGGAATCCCCGACCCGCAGCCGGGAACTGGGGGTGGGCTGGGGGATAGTCGGGGACCTTCTTCCCCCGGCAGCCGGGTCCGAGCTGGAGAGCGGGGAAGGGGCGTCTGCGCCCCGCACTGGCGGCGTTTGAAAAGTTTTTCAGATGAATCACCGGGCCCTGCAAGGTTTCTTCCCTTCCTTCCCTCCCCTCTTCCCCAAACGCCCTCAGGCAAGCGAGGAAGGGTTTCCTTCTTATTTTTCTGCACAGTCTTCACCGTCCACTCCACTGCGGAATTCTCCACTGTGCGACCTTTGGGGAAGTGTGGCCGGGACCTGAAGAGGGGCGCGAGGCGCTGGAGTTATGTGGCTCCATCCGAGCCTTGCAGGGGGCGCGGGCCCAGCTTGCTGCATCCCCACCGCTCCACCACCCGCTAATAACGACGACAGGGGGCACACTGCGGGTCGGTGTTTTTCTGGGACTCGCCTCCGTGTCCAGGCCCGCAATCTTGGATCTGTAGGACCCCCGGCGGCGCCCGGGCGCCGGGAATGCAGCCCCTGCCCTCGTGGTCCGGCGAGTCCATCTAGGGAGCCTCGGGGTCGGGCGGCTCGGGGCCGGGAGGGGGCCGGGCGCGCGCGGGCCGCGGGGCTCAGCTGTGCTGCTGTTCTCTCCGCAGGGACGGCGGCTCCCGGCTGGCGGCGGCGCGCCCCCGGGCTGTGAATGCGACTCGCCCCTCGGCCGCGCTCCCCGCCCGCCCGCCCGCCGGGACGCGGTAGGGAATGCCCAGCTCCACTGCGATGGCAGTTGGCGCGCTGTCCAGTTCCCTCCTGCTCACCTGCTGCCTGATGGTGGCCCTGTGCAGCCCGAGGATCCCGCTGGAGAAGCTGGCCCAGGCGCCGGAGCGGCCGGGCCAGGAGAAGCGCGAGCACGCGTCTCGGGACGGTCCGGGCCGGGTGAGCGAGCTCGGGCGCCCGGCGAGGGACGAGGGCGGCGGCGGCGGCCGGGACTGGAAGGGCAAGAGCGGCCGCGGGCTGGCCGGCCGGGAGGCGTGGAGCAGGCAGAAGCAGGCCTGGGCCGCCCAGGGCGGGGGCGCCGGGGCCGGGGACCTGCAGGGGCGACCCCGCGGGGACACCCCGCACGAAGAGCCCCCGGCCGCCGCCGCCCAGGACGTGGCGGGTCCGGAGTCGGAGCCCACGCCTGAGCCGCCGGAGGAGTACGCGTACCCGGATTACCGGGGCAAGGGCTGCGTGGACGAGAGCGGCTTCGTGTATGCGATCGGGGAGAAGTTTGCTCCGGGACCCTCGGCCTGCCCCTGCCTGTGCACCGAGGAGGGACCGCTGTGTGCACAGCCCGAGTGCCCGCGGCTGCACCCGCGCTGCATCCACGTTGACACCAGCCAGTGCTGCCCGCAGTGCAAGGAGAGGAAGAACTACTGCGAGTTCCGGGGCAAGACCTACCAGACCCTGGAGGAGTTCGTGGTAAGAGGCCAGCGCCCGGGCGACTTTGCACGTCCCAGGAGCCGGTGAGCTGGCTCCTCGCCCCCACTTTGGAGAAGAGGCGCCCTGTGGTTCTCAGAGGTGGACCGCGCTGTGCCTGTGTCCCCTCTCTTTTTCAGTGCAGAGGTAATTTTTGAAAGCCAAGTGCCCAGCTGACATGCATTTGCTCCAAAAGGGTTGCCTTAGAGTAAAGCCCGTGGCACCAAAGCCCAAGCAAAAGTACTGGCTGCGCTTTTAACCTTAATTGGCTGCTCCGGAGTTAAAAGTGTTGCTGCTGAAATGTTCACCCTGTTTTCAAATACAGGGCAATTTACCTTGCTGTTTGGGATGTATTCTTCAGTTAATAGTTCATTAAGGGAGACTATTCATATAAATAAGCCATTTCCCTGGATTATGTGCTGGGTATCAGGCAGATGTTCTAGAAATTAAAACAAAACAAAACAAAATTGTTGCTGATTGGATGCCAAAACATGGTCCATGGCAAAAATAAGTCCAGGTTATGGTTTTTTAAATGGTTTTATTTTAGGCGAGTACTGGTCATAATATTAGTACTGCTATTTCCTGAATGCCTACAGTAATGTCCCACCCCCAGGCTGCATTTTCACCTATACTAACTTAGTTAAACCTCAAGCTAGGCTATAAAGTCAATTGTGATCTCTTACCTCCAGCTGATGGAGAAGAGGAAACTGAGACACAGAATATTTAAATAAGGTGTCCAGGGCAACACAGCTGCTAAGAAGCAGATTCAGTGCCCCAAGCCTTCTTTGATATTCTAGGCTCTATTTACACCAAAAGCGCAGCCCCACGGGTGCTGGGTGGACATACTGCCCAGTGGGTGTGCTGGCCAGGGGCTAAACTTGCCCAGAGCCCTGCTTCTTCACTAGTGGCCCTGGCAGACCACCCACACCTCTGCTCAGTCTTTCCAGCCCCCCAGGGTTGGCTCAGCCTCTGGCCTTCCTGGACTTGGCCAGTTGACTTGGCATGCCAGAGTTTTTCTGGGCAGCAGAGGGTGTCCTGGGACTTCCGGCCCCCAAAGCTGAGTGAGGAGGCAGATGGGGAGGAATCTCCTCCAGGGTCTCCAGAACGGAGCCTCTGAGATCTACAGATTGAGAATGTGGCCAGGGTGTGACATCAGGTAGTGAGTTTCAGGAATGAATTCCTGAGTGCTGTAGAAACACTCTCTTTCCTGTCATCTGTAAAGTAAGGCTAGCCATTCCTTAAGGCTCCCTGGAGTTCTAACCACCTGACATTCAGGGTCTAACTCCAGGCAAACATGTTGAACACAATTCTTGGCTTCGACCCTTTGGAGAACCAGACAACTTTGATGAGAACTTTATGGGAACCAGGCCCTGGCCATACAATAGAAGTCAGGAACTCTGCTTTCAAAATTCTCCTAGAGGACTGAAGAGCCAGACAGATGCCTCTCCAGAAGTTTTGAGTGCAGCCCGGAAGTGCAGAAGCAAAGCTGGCCCTGGGAGCTAGTGGGACCCAAAGGAGCCACCTTCTGTGTTGGCCAGAATGGGACTGTAGCCAAACAATTCCCTGGAGTTTCAGGTTCATCAGAAAGTGTTATAAGATCAAAGACAAGGAGTTAATTTTTTTATTAATAATATTTACTGTCTGCACTATGTGTAGTAACATAATCATTTCTTATGTATCCCACAAGGCGGGCTGAGGAATTACTAACATTTTGATCTCAGAAGCCCAAACACATCACAGAGCAGCCATCACAGGCAGAAGGAAGAATTCAAATCTGTTTGAGTTATCCATTGCTAAATGCTGGATGCCATGGTCTGTCTGTGTATATGGTTGGTGGGGGAATCTCCTGGTGGATTTCTGTTTCCAAAAATTAGTGCCTACCCTGATGGCTCAGCTGGTAAAGAATCTGCCTGCAATGCAGGAGACTCAAGTTCGATGCCTAAGCCTAGAAGATCCCCTGGAGGAGGAAATGGCAACCCACTCCAGAATTCTTGCCTGGGAAATCCCATGGACAGGGGAGCCTGGAGGAGGGCTCCAGTCCATAGGGTCGCAAAGAGTCAGACACGACTAAGCATGAGAATGAACAAATGAAAGTGGAATGTGTTTCCCACTCTGGAGATGGGAGAATTTAGCAAAAGGGAGTTTGGAGAGATGATTATCTTGGGAAGAATCAAAATATTAATAAAGCTATTTTGAGTGTATTAAGTGCATCTTTCATCTTCAAGTGACCCTTCATTCTTAACTTTCATCCAATCATTACCAGCTGCTAGGATGACACATGCATGAGGGTTGAGCAGCTGCTGCAAAATTTCCACTGTATTCCTGCTCCTATGACATATACAATTGCATAAGGATTTCACTGTATATATCATGCTTGTTCATTTCTGTTAGTATCAGGAACATTTGTAGGTTTTCCCTGATTTAGTGCGGCTTTGTGCATGTTTCCTTCCAAGACCAAAAGGATGCAGGGCTTTGTCAGGGGTGTTGGGAGGTTGAGCTTAGAAGGGTTTAGGGTCAGCTGTGGTGGCTCACTGGTAAAGAATCCACCTGCAATGCAGGAGGCCTGAGTTCAGTCCCTGGCTCAGGAAGATCCTGTGGAGAAGGGAATGGTTACCCACTCTAGTATTCTTGCCTGGAGAATCCCATGGAGTGAGGAGCCTAGCAGGCTACACAGTCCTTGGGGTCACAAAGAGGCAGACACAACCGAGCAACTAAGCACACAGGGTCAACCGTGAGTCCGTGGGGCTTGCCCCCGTGCCTGGTCTGGGCCCACTGGGCTTCCAGGAGGTCTGCCAGGGCTTGCAGGTTGCATAGCAGAGGAAACAGAAAAGGGAAGCATTTTATATCTGAAGCTCTGGGGGCTTCTCCGAAAAAAATGCAGTTCAGTGGAGGTTGTGGTCTCAAGGGTCACACATGAAACACTGCTGACCATGGCAAAATTGGAGGTGAAAGGGAGGCTGGTTCTGGTCCGCTTTCCCTGAGGCACGCAGGCGCTTTGGTAGTCTGTACTCTACTTTCTGAGAGAGAGGAGATTACGGATGGAGACTGGGAGCTCGACAGAACTGATTCTTGTGCCTGTGATGTGTAGGCAGCCCCAGGCAGAACATCACTTCTCCCAGCCCTCCTGTGGGTCTCTGTCCTGGGGGCCTCTCTGCAGTCACTGTGCCAGCTGCACACTGGAGCCAAATCAACTGAAACCTCAGAGTTTAGAGCAGATAAAGGTATATTTATTGCAGGGCCATGCATCCAATAGTCATATATGGATGTGAGAGTTGGACCATAAAGAAGGCTGAGTGCCAAAAGACTGATGCTTTTGAACCATGGTGTTGGAGAAGACTCTTGTGAGTCCCTTGGACTGCAAGAAGATCAAACTAGTCAATCCTAAAGGAAATCAACCCTGAATATTCATTGGAAGGACTGATGCTGAAGCTGAAGCTCCAATACTTTGGCCACCTGATGCTAAGGGCTGACTCATTAGAAAAGATCCTGATGCTGGGAAAGGTTGAAGGCAAGAGGAGAAGGGGATGAGATGAGAAGGGTGAGATGGTTGGATGGTATCACTGACTCAATGGACATGAGTTTGAGCAAGCTCCAGGAGATAGTGAAGGACAGGGAAGCCTGGCGTGCTGCAGTCCATGGGGTCGCACAGAATTAGACATGACTGAGTGACTGAACAACAATAACAACAAGGCAAGGAGCATGGGGAGGGAGAGGGGTTTTGGACAAGATTTTACAGGCAAAATTTGGGAGGTAGGCTGCTGGGTGTGTAACCCTCCTCTGATTGGTTGGTAGTGAGGGCTCCAGGAATTTTGTGCTCAGCCTGAAGTTACCATTGTCCAGGAGGGGGCGTGCCTTACTTTCTGCAAAGGAATTCAAAGATAGATATCAGAGGTCTGTGTCCATGACCCAGGAGAAACTAGGGCCCTCCTCCATCTGCATGACTGTTTCTTTTTGCGTTCTTCATGCCCCTAATTATTGATGTTTGAATCTGCCCTTTGGAACTCAGGGAAGGTCTTGGAGGCTGAAATCTTTGTCCTACAAAGGAGAAATAAAATGCAGAAAGGTTTTTATACTAGGGAGGGCCCCACAGAGTCCTGCTCACTTTCACTCTCTGCCCAGTTTTCTCTGTACTTCAGTCTGTCTCTCCCTTCTCTCCAGGCTCTTTACCCCTTTAAAACCCTCATTCCTTACAGCCTAGTTGATCTTGGGCAGATGTCAGCTGAAGACCTCACTCTTCAATGAAATACCATTGAGCTGCTAATAATACTTAGAGTAATACCCTCATCCCGCTGGGGGTGTTTGCAATTTCATTTGTATATCCAGATAAAAGCATAGTTACTACTAGAATGCCTTCCATTGCCTCTCAAGTCATACCTAGTATCCTGTTCTTACACCAACAAGTCTCCAACTTTGAGTAAGGAAGCCTGTCTCTTGGTTTATATTTTTTATACATGAACACCTTTCCGTTTGCTTAACAAAATCCCACAGACGTGGTGGCTTCCACAGTACAAGTTTGTTGTCTTACAGCCCTGAAGGCTGGGGGTCCAAGATCAAGGAGTGGGTGGGGCTGTTTCCCCCAGGCCTCCCTCCTGGGCATGTAGATGGCTGTCTTCCCGAGTGCCCACTTGTATGACCTTATTTCACCTGGACGGCCTCTGTCAAGACCTTGTCTCTAAGTACAGTGGCATTCTGAGCTCTTGGATTTAGGATTTCAGTGTCTGAATCTGGGAGAGGACCCAGTCCAGCCTGTAACATTGGTGTCAGTGATCAGAGTTGACCTCATAGGCTTGGGTCCAGGGAGGCGTAAAGAGTGTGGTGGGACAAGGATGCATCAGCAAGAGTGATTGGAAGAACGAATTCATAGACAAGGCGCAGAGGGACGGGTAGCACACAAAATGCCTGAGAAACATAAATAAAACATAATGAAGCTGCCCACACAGATCGCGGTGATCCAGTGTCTGTTCCATTCAGAGCACCATTTCAGGAATTATCATGCTACTTAAGTCAGTGGGTGCTTGTGTCACACGAGGGCCTCACTTTTAAATGTGCCCCTGAGAACTTCCATGCAGACCAGCAGCAGGTCAAATTTGAAATTCTTTCATTAAAAAATGACTCCATTTTGAGCAACAGAAGAACTTGTTCCCCTCCCGGGAACCCTGATTTCTGGGGACTGTGAGGACAGAATTGGGGTCTGCAGGTTTGTTTCCCGTTTCACAGAATCTCATGAATGTGGGACTCCCCTGGGTAAGGCCACTCAGGAGAACTGAACTTTCACTTTGCTTTTGTTAGAATCACATCAGTTCTGTGTGTCCACACTGGTTATTGTGGCAGATCAGGAGCTCTGATTGGCAATTGTATAAGCCTTTGAAGAAAAGAGAAAATGAATTATTAATACGTGCTCCTTGCTAGGCTGTCTTTCAAAGCACGGGGAAAGTTGGACAGGAAATCAGTGAATGAGGGAGTCACAGGTGAGATGTTTGGGGACCACTGAGTTACATGCCTTTCCTAAGGCCTCAGCATCTGGCTTGCTACAAAATCTCCTTTCTAGGAGTTTATTAATGGAAAACAACCTACATGAAATTTGGAATCAAAAGCATCATCATCTCAACAGATCTGTAATGCAATTATGAGAAAGTGCCAAGAAGGAAAAAGACACAATTGTCCATGTTTTTCAGTCTAATAGGATTTGTATTCTTTCTACTGATGCTACTTAAATCAAAATAATACTATTATTGTTTTCCTTTGCAAAAGAACATGAACTGAGTTGTATAAAGTGGACGTTCTTTTATGGAAGTCAGTTTCATGTGTGTGTGGTTGCTACCACTGAGTTTGTTTTGGTTCCTAGTAAGATTTGATGAATTTTGGACTTCTTAGTTTCTGCCTTTCTATCTAGAGCCATTTAAGTGGTAACAATTTTATTTTTAAAGCAAGGAGAGTCCATATGGTTTCTCTAGATCTTTCGATGTGCCCCTAACTCAGGTGGGAGAAACTTAATGTGAATGACTGCTTTTTTTACCTGTTCCACATGGTACTTTGTATGCACATATGAGATAAGTACTATAAAAGTTCCTGCAGGACAGTTGTTCATATCCAAACTTTCCTAAAAACTCTGGTCCATAAGATCTTCAATCTATGCCAAAATGTCCTTGATATCTGTATGATCATTTGGTCCAATCCAAAACTTTCAAAAGATATTTGCTCCATGCCAAGAGGTCCTTGGCATGGAGCAACGTGCATGGACCTAGAGATTATCACACTAAGTGAAGGTCAGACAGAGAAATACAAATATCATATGATATTGATATCACTTATATGTGGAATCCCCAAAATAATGACACAATTGAACTTATTTACAAAAGAGAAACAGACTCACAGACAGAAAATAAGCTTATGGTTACGAAAGGGGAAGGCTGGGGAAGGGATGATCTACGAGTTTTGGATTAACAAATACACATTACTATATATAAAATAGTTATTTAACAAGAGCTTTACTGTATAGCCCAGGGAACTATATTCAGTATCTTGTAATAAGCAGTGATGGAAAAGAATCTGAAGAAGTTATCAGTTCAGTTCAGTTCAGTTCAGTCGCTCAGTCGTGTCCGACTTTTTGCGACCCCATGAATCGCAGCACGCCAGGCTCCCTGTCCATCACCATCTCCCGGAGTTCACTCAGACTCACGTCCATCCAGTCAGTGATGCCATCCAGCCATCTCATCCTCTGTTGTCCCCTTTTCCTCCTGCCCCCAATCCCTCCCAGCATCAGAGTCTTTTCCAATGAGTCAACTCTTCACATCAGGTGGCCAAAGTGCTGGAGTTTCAGCTTTAGCATCATTCCTTCCAAGGAACACCCAGGACTGATCTCCTTTAGGATGGACTGGTTGGATCTCCTTGCAGTCCAAGGGACTCTCAAGAGTCTTCTCCAACACCACAGTTCAGAAACATCAATTCTTCGGAGCTCAGCTTTCTTCACAGTCCAACTCTCACATCCATACATGACCACAGGAAAAACCATAGCCTTGACTAAACAGACCTTTGTTGGCAAAGTAATGTCTCTGCTTTTCAATATGCTATCTAGGTTGGTCATAACTTTTCTTCCAAGGAGTAAGCGTCTTCTAATTTCATGGCTGCAGTCACCATCTGCAGTGATTTTGGAGCCCAAAAAAATAAAGTCTGACACTGTTTCTACTGTTTCCCCATCTATTTTCCATGAAGTGATGGGACCAGATGCCATGATCTTTGTTTTCTGAATGTTGAGGTTTAAGCCAACTTTTTCACTCTCCTCTTTCACTTTCATCAAGAGGCTTTTGAGTTCCTCTTCACTTTCTGCCATAAGGGTGGTGTCATCTGCATATCTGAGGTTATTGACATTTCTCCCAGCAATCTTGATTCCAGCTTGTGCTTCTTCCAGCCCAGTGTTTCTCATAATGTACTCTGCATATAAGTTAAATAAGCAAGGTGACAATATACAGCCTTGACGTACTCCTTTTCCTATTTGTAACCAGTCTGTTGTTCCATGTCCAGTTCTAACTGTTGCTTCCGGACCTGCATATAGGTCTCTCAAGAGGCAAGTCAGGTGGTCTGGTATTCCCATCTCTTTGAGAATTTTCCACAGTTTATTGTGATCCACACAGTTAAAGGCTTTGGCATAGTCAATAAAGCAGAAATAGATGTTTTTCTGGAACTCTCTTGCTTTTTCCATGATCCAGCGGATGTTGGCAATTTGATCTCTGGTTCCTCTGCCTTTTCTAAAACGAGTTTGAAGTTATATGTACATTGATATTTATATATATATAAAACTGAATCACTTTGCTGTATACCAGAAACGGACACAGAATTGTAAATCAACTGTATTCATTAGAAAAGGAAAAAGTACCTGCTCTTTGGTCCTGTCCCAAATCATTTGGCATGGATTCTTTGAACAGGACCAAATTTTAAGGGTATTTTGGTGTGGCCCAATTGTCTTACAGACGTTTTAGACAGGACCAATATCTGCTAACCTAAAAGTTTAGTCTTTTATGACAAGAAGAAGAAAACCAACATTTATCCAGGGATTATATGTTTATATGTTGGGGGTGTGATTACACAACAGACTGATGAGTTGGTGGTGTTTTCTTTAAGGAGAGAAAACTAAGTTTCAAAACAGTTAAGTAACTTGATGAAAGTCATCAAGCTAGTAACAGGGTGTGGGGGGCAGGATTTGAGTCCTGGTCTGTCGGACCTTTCCTTCCAGCCCTGCTCCCTTATCTTCCTGATCCCAGGGGGTGGAGGGGCATTTTGTGTGTGGCTGGAAGAATTTCTGGTACCTGGAAAAGGAAAGGCTTATACTGGCCTGGTAAACACTGAATGAATTTGGTTGTGTTTATGTGGATGTATGTTATGTTTCACTTATAACATAGGGGACAAAGCCATAGGGAACAAAATGAGCATCTGTGGGCTTCAAAGTATGAAATCTTGAGTTGTAAGGAGAACATGAGCTCTGAGCCCCGGGAGCTCCCTGAGGGCAAAGAGGAAGGTTCCAGTAGGTTCCAGATCTTGACCAGGGGGTAGGACCTCAAAGGTCGTCAGGCCGGGGTGGCAGATTGATGGACTGACAACCAGCCCTGGCCCAGGGAGTGCTCTGCTTGGCTCACAGAACATCAGCTGTTTGTGTCACTGGAGAGGACATTTAACAAGTGAGAAGTTCATACAGATACTTCAATTGCCAGTTTGCATGAGAACAGGGGGAGTCCCAGATGGTAGCCATCTGCCAGGGCCAAGCTGCTTTTTGAGAAGGGCTTTGGCTCCCCAGGAGACCATCTCCCCGCTGGCCTGACTTTCCCATGGTCCTGCAGTCATGTGGCTTTGTGATGCTGTCTGTTCATAAGTGAAGAGGTGTCACCGTATAAAACCAGCAACTTCTTCAAGATCAAACAAGCCAGCCTGCATCAGAGGCGGCTCAGGGACCCTGGCCACCCTCTCCAGCCTTGTCCTTCAGTTGGCATGGATAGTCAGTCTCTAGAACTTCAAGGACTCTGTCCTTGTGAGCCCTTGTGTCACTGTGAGCCCTTGTTCTATGCCCAAGGATGATAATCGTGCACGCTCAGTTGCTCAGTCATGACCAACTCTTTGTGATCCCATATTCTTTGCAACCCCATGGACTGCAGCCTGCCAGGCTCCTCTGTCCAAGCAGTTTTCCAGACAAGAATACTGCAGTTGGTTACCATTTCCTCCTGCAGGGGATCTTCCGAACCCAGGGATCGAACCCACGTCTTCTGCATTGGCAGGCAGATGCTTTTACCACTCCACCAACTGGAAAGTCCAGGCAACAGAGCCTCCTTGTTAGCTGTTAGGAAACTGTAGAGAGGATCTTGCTTGTCTGTCATGTTATAGGAAGGAGGTGAGAGATGTGAGAACCCACAGAGCTCTGTACAAATAGCAGAGCAAAAGCCTGCTGCTCATGTGGCCTGGGGGGGTGGGCTTCTCAGGAGTGGTCCTGCCTCCAGTGAGGCACTTGGTCTCCAGGAGGATGGCCCATGAAGAAGGTCCTCATTGTTAGGAGGTGACTCTAGGGGGCTGTGTGTTCCTGTAAATAGTCCTTCCTCGGATCTGATACATCCCAACAGAAAATTCATTCTTGCATTTATTTATTCAATAAATCTTTGCAGGCATTGGCCTAGATCCCGGTGATACGGTGACAAACTGCCAGGTCCTTCCAGTCAAGGAGCAGGGACCTTGTAGAGAGAGATGTGCCCGGAGGTTGGTCATGGGGCACGGGGTGTCTGCCGGGCAGGTAGGTGGAGGCAACTCATTCAGACCCCACGGCTGTTGATGGTTTGCCTTTAAATGGCAGAGGAATCCTGGGGCTGATTTTGAGGGGAAAGACCAAGCCTGTTTCAGATAGAACAGTTGTGAGCTTGAGTAAAGGTTCCAGTTTTCCACTCAAGTCTGCAGCCCCTGTAGCCATCCTTCATGGCATGGTTCTGACCACGTAGCCGGAAATCCTTCTTGCTGCTTATCTGTTCCAAGGCTGAGATCCTGCCAGCTGGATTTCACTTCTCTTTCTATTTCTGCCGGGCACTGGGGTGCGGCCAGGACACAGAGTGCCTTTCGAATGGATGCATAAAGCAATGATGTCAGGCATCTGCCCATGGCCCTGTGAGTTCTCAGGGAGGCCCTGGCCCGTGGAAAAACAGAGCGTTGGAAAATTAAGGCTCTGTGCATTTCTGATCATAGCACAGGTGATTTTGCCTGAGAATATGGAAGACTTATAGCCTGAAAACCCACTGTTTTTATAAAAGTCATGAAATCTTGGATCTCATACAATAAAACACATCTTCTTAAAAGCACATCAGAAATGGCAAAAAGACACACACACACACACTCACAGAGAAATTAGTCTCTGGAGGTGGACATCAGAATCCAGAGAGGAAAGTCAGCCAGAGGGGCGGCTGGCTTCAGGGGTGGCTGGCTGACAGCCATCACTGATGCCTGGGACCTAGATGCTTGATACTTATGGCCAGGCTGGGGCATGTGGCAAGCCCAGGACCACAGGTGGAGAGAGTCAGATCAGGGTATGTCTCATAGAAGCAGGCTCCCCAGAAGAGTCTGTCCTGCAGGAGGGCAGTGCAGACACAGTCCTGGACAGCCTCAGTGTGGGCAGAGCTGGGGCTCACAGTCAGCAGTTGCACATGCCCTCCTGTGGATGTGGATGGTCATGCTTCCCTGAGTGCTCTGGATAATCCACGTGGAATGTTTTCATTTAAAGGGGCCCCAGACTGGCAGTGCCCACAGGTATCTGGCAGAGGCAAACACTCTCTGGCCTCAGAGACTCCCCACACATACAGTTCCAAGGAATATGATGTCAAAATAACAATAACACATAAGGAGAAAAAGCAGCTGAGACAAAAGCAGTCAGATCAGACTCAGATGTCAAGCTATAAATGAGAATTATTTTTTATGCCTAGAGAAATAAATGCGGGAATAAAATGAATGGGTAAACAATATCACTATACCAAAGTACTCATCAGCTTTGGGAAGGAATCAGATAGAACCTCTGTAAAGGAAGGCTACAGTCATTAGAACTGATCTTCAAGGGGAGAGTTTGGCAGGATGGCAGATGCAGGTTCTGAGATGATCTAGTGAACCTGGGGGTGGACTTGAAGCCGTGGCCGGGAAGGAAACACAGGGGCACAGACATGTGTGGGGACACGGAGGATTGAGAGAGAAGTGACATACGTGCAGTTAGAATTTTGAGAGAGGTAGCAGAGAATGTGGGGAAGAGATAGTGATAGGTCTTTCTCATTGAAAGACCTCAATTTCCCGGTTCAGGAATCCCAATAAAGCTAAAGAAAGATATATGCGTGTGTATATATTTATACACACACTTATATATTAAGTGTACATAACATTATATGAGCTTCACCAAAGAATTGATGCTTTCGAACTATGATGCTGGAGAAGGTTCTTGAGAGTCTCTTGGACAGCAAGGAGATCAAACCAGTCGATCAAAAGGAATCAACCCTGAATATTCATTGGAAGGACTGATACTGAAGCTAAAACTCCAATACTTTGGCCAACAGATGCAAAGAGCTAACTCATTGAAAAATACCCTGATCCTGGAAAAGGTTGAAGGCAGGAGGAAAAGGGGACAACAGAGGATGAGATGGTTGGATGGCATCACCAATTCGATGGATATGAGTTTGAGCAAACTCTGGGAAACAGTGATGGACAGGGAAGCCTGGCGTGCTGCAGCCCATGGGGTCTCGAAGAGTCAGACATGACGGAGCAACCGAACAACAAAAACTGGTGGCTCAGACGGTGAAGAATCCACCTTCAATGCAGGAGATGTAGGTTTGATCTCTGGGTTGGGAGGATCCCCTGGAGAAGGGAATGGCTACCGACTCCAGTATTCTTGCCTAGACAATTCCATGGACAGAGTAGCCTGGTGGGCTATAGTCTGTGAGGTCACAAAGAGTCAGATACAACTGAGCTACTAACACTCACACACACTACATAATGTATTTGCTGCTGTTGCTGCTAAGTCGCTTCAATCGTGTCTGACTCTTCACGACCCCATGGACTGCAGCCTACCAGGCTCCCCCATCCTTGGGATTCTCCAGGCAAGAACACTGGAGTGGGTTGCCATTTCCTTCTCCAATGCATGAAAGTGAAAAGTGAAAGTGAAGTCGCTCAGTCGTGTCTGACTCTTCGAGACCCCATGGACTGCAGCCTACCAGGCTCCTCTGTCCATGGGATTTTCCAGGCAAGAGTACTGGAGTGGGGTGCCATTGCCTTCTCCGATATAATATATTTAAGTGTATATATATATACATATATCTATATATATATATATATGTCCATGGGGTCGCAAAGCGTCAGACATGACTGGGCAACTTCACTTTCACTTTTCACTTTCACGCATTGGAGAAGGAAATGGCAACCCACTCCAGTGTTCTTTCCTGGAGAATCTCAGGGACGGGGGAGCCTGGTGGGCTGCCGTCTATGGGGTCGCACAGAGTCGGACACGACTGAAGCGACTTAGCAGCAGCAGGTGTGTATATATTTACATATATGCACATAGGTGTGTGTGTATGTATATATATACACACACATGTATAAAACCACAGCTAGTGATGCCACTTCTTAGTGATCTGGCCCTTCTGCTCCGGAGGCAGCTCAGAAATAAATAGTAACACACAGTCTACTAGAGAGGTTGGACCTTCTGTCTTGTGTCTTTGCTTTCGTTGGAGGTTGACATGGTACAGTCATTTACGTTTCCCTCGTCCAACTTTAAAAATTCCCTGGGGACTTCCCTGGTGGTCCAGGGTTAACACCTCGCCTTTCACCTCGGGGAGCACCCGTTTGATTCCTGGTTGGGGGGCTCAGATTGCATGTGCCTTGTGGCCCCCAAACCCAAACATAAAACAGTAGCAATGTTTTAACAAATTCAAAAAAGACTTTAATAACGCTCCATGTCACAAAACCATTAAAAAAAAATCGTTACTTGCATTTTACTTTTAAATTCTGTGAGTTTTTTTTTCCCCCCAAATCTATCTCAATAGTTTTGTTTCAGAAGGCTTGAAACAAATAAAGTTCATTTCAACAAGCCAGGACTCATATTTATTCATCCCTGTTGAGATGTCGGGAGCCATAGTTTTAGGCCTGGTCACACTCTTGAATTGTTGACAGTCATGTTCTGGGGACACAGGGCTCCCGGCCGGTGGACACTGTCATAGGGGCATCTCTGTTCCCCAGGCCCCAGTGCAGGGAAGCCGGGTGGACAGGATGCTGGCCATCCATTCCCATGGGGAGCAGGGCCGCCTGGAGCACCTTTGCCTCCACGGGCCAGTAGTTGAGTCATGTCACACTTGCAGAAACGTCAGGGTCTGGGAGTCAGGAAGAGAAAGAATTCTGACAAGCCTGCTGCCTTTGCCTGGGCCTGTGAGGAGCAGGGGACACCAGTGGCCTGAGGGATAAACTGTGCTGTGATGTCAACCACTCGGCTCAGGTCACCTCCCACTGGCAACAGAGTTCCCCTCAGGCTTCCTGTGCCCTCCAGGGAGCCAAGGAAGTAAGCTCAGCTTGCTCCGGGGTAACAGTGAGGGGCCACTGGCACAATTGAAAGGTTGGCTCTCAGGGAGGTGTCTGAGCTCAAAGATGGTCCCTTTTTTGTGAGTGAGCCCCATGGTGTTTTAAACCTCTGTGGAAAGGGACCTCATTAACTGGAGAAACCGCTGGGCTGGCCTGTTGTAACTGCAGGATGCTGTGGAAGAGGCTGAGCTTCAAGGCGAAGTGCAGGGGCCAAAGGTGTGAGCTGAGGATGCCTGTGCTCCAGGCTCAGCCCGTGGCCCAGCACTTGCTGGGTGATTGACAGCTGAGGCAGGCTGCTGGGAGCCAGGCTCCAACCTCAGATGTGTCCACGTGGCCACTTTCTAGTTGGCGATTGTGACCCTTGTTCCCTCCAGCTCCACTGAGTCAGCGCGCCTCTGGAGGTCTTCATCTCTCCCCATTTAGCGTTTAAGCATTATTACTTCCATCCCAAGTGAAGAATGCTGAAAGAAAGCGGCATGGTTTTGTGTGCTTCCGGAATGTGTACATGTCTGTGTGTCAGGAAGGGATACACACATGGGCTTCAGTGTGTTAAGTGCTTTCTCCATTTGCCAGAGTCCCCACCACTCCCTGTTATCACCAGTTCACTGCCTCATTTCTGAACTTGTATCCCCAAGGAAACCAGTCCTCTCATCACATCTCACACCCACCTTTTAAAAGCCTGCTCTTGGAAGACACTTAGTTTTTGTCATTTGTATATTAAAGGAAGGCTGTGCATGCTCAGTTGCTTCAGTCATGTCCAGCTGTTTGTGACCCCATGGACTGTAACCCACCAGGCTCCTCTGTCCATGAAATTTTTCCTGGCAAGAATACCAGAGTGGGTTGCCATTTCTTTCTCCAGGAGATCTTCCTGACCCAGGGATCAAACCAATGTCTCTTGCGTTTCATGCATTGTAGGCAGATTCTTTACCACTGAGCCACCAGGGAAGCCCATTCATTTTATTGCTTCTTTCTCCTAAGGATTACTTATCTTTAACCTTTATGCTAATTCCAAAATAAAAGAATTTAGATCCTCTCATTATTTAAGAGGAGTTGGGCTTTTCAAATTTTTTTGGCTGTACCACTCAACTTGTGGGCTCTTAGTTCCCGACCAGGGACTAAACCTGGGCCCTGGCAGTGGAAGCATTGAGTCCTAACCACTGGACAACCAGGGAGGTCCCAGAAGGAGTTTGGCCTTAACGGAACTGCTCCCCTGGCCTTTTCCCCCCATTTGGCCTGAGTGGGTGATCATGCCCAGTTGGCCTCATGTCCCGTCTATTAAGGTCTTAATTTTAGAAATCTGTGAATAGGTAAAGTATTAAAGCTGTTCCATCAAAATCTTACCATCCCCCATGATCCCAAGTGGGAAGAGAGGGGCCCTCCCTACTGGGAGTGGGGTCCAGGCTGGGGTTACTCCAGACCTTGTTGGCCCCGCCTCCTCTCTGTCAGCTCTGTTTGCAGCAAGCCAAGAGCTGGAGGCCAGGGCTGGGTCCACGTGGACACACACCTCTCTCCACTGCAGAAATGCGGGTGCAGGTGGTGTCTTAGCTCAGGCTGCTAGAGTGAAATACATGAGACTGGGTGCCTGAAACAACAGAAATTTGCTTCTCTTGGTTCTGGAGAGTTGAAGTCTAAGATTGAGGTGCCTCCAGTGTCTGATTCTGCTCGCTCTGTCTTGTACATGGCCACCTTCTCACCATGTCCTCACAAGGTAGAGAGAGGGCCTTCCTCCTCTCACGGGAGGACACTAAGCCCACCCTGAGGGCCTCACCCTCATGAACTCGGCCTCATCTTACCCTTAGGACCTCCCACAGGCTCTCCCTCCAGAGACCATCACACTGTGGGTGAGAGCTTCACCGTATGAATTTTAACCATATGAATTTACAAATGTTCAGCTCTTAACAGGAGGCCAGCAGGCTTTTTGCTGCATCTTATTTGACTGTGTGATCTGTCAGATCAGGACCCTTCCAGGACACTCACCAGGTCTGGGTCTTCATCTCAGAAGCAGCAGCCTTCTTCATTCTCATCCCAACTACTTGACTGCTTGCCGCCAGGCGAAATACACCATGTAAACACTGTCCACATTTTCCCGTTGAGTGAGTTCCTGCATGATCCAAATTTACCCAGAGGACTTATTCACAAGAAGTTTTGAAAGATGTTAGACAGAGGGTCCTGCTTCAAGCTAAACTATAAAGGAGAAAAAGTCAGTCTTTGGTGCCTGAGAAGAAAGCAGGGCCTTGTCGGGTTGTCAGACTGTTGTTCTGTTCATCTGCTGTGTGTGTGTGTGTGTGTGTGTGTGTGTGGTGGGTGAAGTTGTGTTCTTCTTGAGACTGGAAACTGACAGCTCCTGGGGACAGTTCTTAATTAAGTCCCTTTGTGTGCAAATCCATTCTCTGACAGCCAGGGGAAAGACAAAAAGAACAAAACAAAACAAAAATCTCTAAAGGCAGAGGAAGCAGCCGCTTTCTGTAGCTGCGAAGGACCATTGGTTAGTGTGGTGGCTGGAAGCTGGCTGTGGATCAGGTTCGTTTCACTCCAGAGCTGCTGTCCTTGTGGTAGGGGGAGGACAGAGAGCCTTACAGGGAGTGGGCGCCCCCTGTGGCCCTGATGGACAGGGGTGGAGCTCAGAGAGCGCTCAGAGCCTGGGAGATGCAGGCTGCTGGTGGTGCCCCATGTCCGAGGCAGGCCTCTGCTGCTTAGGGGCTTAGTGAGGCCTTGCTCTAATTTAAGACAGTTTCAGATGTGGAACCTGTAGTAAGGTTGGGGAAGGATTTAGTCCAAAGTGACTGTTGAAAAGAAAGCTGGGACCCGCATAGCATTTTTCAGGCTTCTTGCTAGGAGTCAGGAGATACTGGTCAGAGTAGAAAGACTGGCCCAGGACATACTCGTGAAGTTGGTACCTGAATGACCCAGGGCCCTGGTCAGACTCTCAGTTCCAGCCACTGCTCTGACTTGCTAAGCAGGTTCCTTGGCCGTACATCAGCCCTGCGGGTGTGTGTTCACTCCATACAAAAGCAGGGTTGAAAAGCATTTCTCCTGCCTTTTCCTCCAGCTCCAAAATAACCCAGCTCCCAGTCATAAGAAGCTGATGAGACCTGTGGTTTAAGTAGAAGGGACTTTTTGATTCCCCTTAAGTGCATCCTGCTCACAAGTGTGACTCTGGGCACTTTGGGGAAGACATTTAGCAGCTAGAAAGGACACTCTCGCCATCTGGTGACAGAAGTGTGGCAGTGGTTTTGGGAGGATGCTGTCATCCAGGGCCAAGCCTAGACTGCTTTTAGGGAAGGGCAATTTTAGCTCCTGCCTCTTATTTCTTTCTTTCTCTCTCTCTCTTTTTTTTTTTTTAGTTTCGATAACATTTTCTTTTATCACATTAAATTTTTTCTTAAAATAACTTTATCCTATGAAAATACAACATCAGAAAAGTAAAGAGTGGTTATTAAAGAAGTTACAATCCATTCGGTGGGGAGAGAAAAGATAACATGTGAACAGAGGAATTCTCTTTTAAGAAAATTTTCTTGTTTCAAAACTTTATTTAGATTGTTGTTTTGCAGATTAAAAAAATGAAATGAGAAAGTGATGTAGTATCTTAAACTTGAAAACACTTACATTAGTTTTTATTTTAAAACTATTGAAAAACTTCTCCTGAAAAAAAAAAAAGAGTTAAAATTTGTATGTATCTCTGCATGGCAACTTGTTCCTTAATTAGAGATTATCAGAATAATTAACCAAAAAAAGTCATAGTATATCCCTGGGTTGGGAAGATCCCCTGGAGAAGGCAATGGCAACCCACCCCAGTATCCTTGCTTGGAAAATCCCATGGACAGACGACTCTGATGGTCTATAGTCCATGGGGTCACAAAAGAGTCGGACATGACTGAATGACTAATATATAAATAAAACTCAGATGCACTAACACTGAGTTCTTGTTCTTTAGTTTCAGAACAGTTCTTTTAGTTCTGCTGATGGTAGAAAATGTTTGTTCTCACCAGGTCAGATTTCTGAGTCTCTTTAGGGTAGGTTCTTGGCCCCAGGAGGGACCTGAGGAGCAGTGATACATCCTGTCTACCCGGATGGGGCCCCTTCTCTGCCTGCCGCCTCTTCTGCAGCTGACTTACCCCCATTCCAGTCTATACTCTTTCCTCTCCCTCCAGCCCCTAGGGACAGCTTCGCCTTTAGGAGTTGTGACATGCATATAGCTCAGTTGGCACCTGCCATTGTCTGCAACTGGGCACTGAGGTGAATGACTTCGGCATGTCTTTATGTCCCTGTGAGATACAGGATTCTCTTAGGTAGGGAGCCTATGGGATCAGCCAGTGGAGGTGGGAGGATTTGGTGGTAGGTCCTGGGCAGCCTGTTCCTGTCTTTCTGTCCCAGGACCCATGCCTGCATAAACCCGTCTGCAGGGTGGGTGTGTCCACATCTGGTAACTTCCATATTTGTATTTGAAGTTGGTCCATTGCGTAAGTAAGAGAGTATGTTTGTTGGTGTTTGGTTGCTAAGTTGTGTCTGAGTCTGCAGTCCATGGGACTGCAGCACTCCAGACCTCTCTGTCCTCCACTATCTCCCAGAGTTTGCTCAAATTCACGTCCATTGAGTCAGTGATACTATCTAACCATCTTATCCTCTGCCACCCTCTTCTCCTCTTACCTTCGGTCTTCCCCAACATCTGGGTCTTTTCCAATGAGTCGGCTCTCAACATCATGTAGCCAAAACATTATATCTTCAGCATCAGTCCTTCCAATGAATATTCAGGGTTGATTTCCTTTAGGATGGACTGGTTTGATGTCCGTGCAGTCCAAGGGACTCTCTAGAGTCTTCTCCTGCACCACAATTTGAAAGTATCAATTCTTCAGCGTTCAGCCTTTTTTATGGTCCAACTCTCACATCCATATATGACTACTGGAAAAACCCAGCTTTGACTATAAGGACCTTTGTCAGCAAAGTGACGTATCTGCTTTTGAATACGCTATCTAGGTTTGTGATAGATTCCCTTCCAAAGAGCAAGCATCTTCTACTTTCATGGCTGCAGTCACTGTCCGCAGTGATTTTGGAGCCCAAGAAAATAGTCTATCACTGTTTCTACTTTTCCCCCTTCTATTTCCCATGAAGTGATGGGACTGGATGCCATGACCTTACTTTTTGGAATGTTGAGTCTCAATCCAGCTTTTTCACTCTCTCTTTCATCAGCATCAAGAGGCTCTTTAGTTCTTCTTCATTTTCTACCCATGAGTGGTATCATCTGCATATCTGAAATCATTGGTATTTCTCCCAGCAATCTTGGTTCTAGCTTGTCAGAGTATGAGTCCTCAGGTATTCCATGTAAGTTTTCTCTATTTATAGGAAACTGTGGCACACAGAGTAGAACAGGTAGGAGAGATGTAACAGGCAGAGCATGGGGGACACCTGCTTCCCACGTGCAGGACTGGACTGCTCCAGAATCTCCAGGAATTGCTTACTGATGTCAGGCTGTGGGTTTAGGGGCCTAATTTCCACACATCCCTCTATGCACTGTCGGATCCTTTCTGTAAGTCTCCGTTTTTGTATTTATATCATTCTAACGTCTGTATCTTCTCGTCCGCTTGTGGATTAAGCATGTAATCCAAATCTTGATCCCTCATAATAGAAGGATCTGTCTTCCCTTTGCCTTGTGTGTGGGTGTCTAATCCTTCAGAGCTCCTCACCAGGTGGTGACCAGCCCTTTCTGAAGCAAAGCTGTAGATTTCATTTTTTTTTTTTCTGTTTCTCATGTGCTGTGCAAGTTAATTTTAGCTCTTGTGTCTTTCCAACCATTTTTTCCTTGATTCAGTCAATATTTATTGAACCTGTGCAGCATTTTGCACCAGCTCAGTTGCTATAACTATCCCAATGTGACAGGGACTCAGCCCTGGCTCTTGAGTTGTGCTGAATCTAGTTAGCAGCTGACTGCAGGCTGGGAGTAGGACTGCACTCTCGGCCAGTGTGCCTGGAGGAATTCAAGGGGCCCTGGGTCTTACAGAGATTCAAAGAAAGGAGAGGATGGGGGAGCAGGAAAGGGGAAGGGAGATGGAAGCCCCAGATTTCAGTGTTTCTCTTTGTTTTCATGTTAATCTTACTTTGCAGAATCCAACAGTACAACAGTTAGAAAAATAAAGAGGATCTCTCTGCTGATGGATGAAATAAAGAGAAGAGTTTATTTCAGGTTGAATGATTTTAGTTGAGAAAGGTCTGGGCTGACATCTCTTCGTGCATAAATTAATCCCATCTATGAAAATGTTACAATTTCTTGGGACATTTAACTAGGATTTTCATGGTCTCTGATTCGTCTGTTCTGGCAGGGGCATCTGCATTCAGCGTGTAATTAGTGAGGTTTCATGGCTTCCATGCCAGCAACCCCAGGACAAAGTCCCAGATTGGAAACATAATGCTGGTTGTTAGTCAGACAGCAGAATTCAGGTGACACAAGGCATCTTTGACTTCTCACCTGGGCCACTGGCCTTTTCTGGCAGTACAGGACAGAAAGATATGTAGAAACTGGATTTAAGAAAAGTATATTGGTATTCCCAAGAAGGTGGACATTCTGCCGGATGGTGAGGAGAAGGTGCTGTGTAGGCGGGATGAAGCAGCAGGAAGTGTCTGGAAATTAGTTTCTTTTCTGTGTCCCCAAGTTTTCATTGCAGCTTTATGGGTAACAGCCCCAAACTAGAAACAACCCAAATGTCCATAAGCAAGTAAATGGATACACAAACAGCAGCATGTCTATCCAATGGAATATGATCAAAAAGGAATGGTATGCTACAGCAGAGATACATCTCAAGGTCACAATGCTGGGTAAAAGAAGTAAAAAAAAAAAAAAGTACATGTTGTACAAAATAAGTCGCTGCTTTGAGAATAGAAAGACATTTAGGACACAGACAAGAGTGGGATTCGAATTCTGCCTTTGAACACAGTAGTTTTCTGCTGTGTTTCACAGCCTGGTCCTTCTCACAGTTATAATGATGATAATCATGGTTATGAAATGACACAAGGCAAAGCTCCTTACAGACAGAGATCTGACTGCACCTGAATTCATGAATGTGAAATATATGGGATAAAATACAACCACTAATAGATGACTTGCACAGAAGGTCTTCCCAAACCACTACTCACTTATACAGATCATTTATGTGTGAGGCGATTGTTGCAAGCAGTATCCATCATGAAGGCCTCATTTTACATTTAAGAATCATTTCATGTGTGACTTACATTGCTTGTTCCTACTTAATTGTTTAGAAATAAACTCAGTATTTAATGTAGAGTCTTACTGCCTATGCACATGTGATATGGACATGTACGTCATTACTGAGCATTCTAAGGTTCTAACTATGAAAACATTCTAGTCACTGTCAAGTTAGTATCTTTCTTTTATCTGTTCATAGATGGTTCAGCGAAAACATGTTCCGGCAAGTCTGTTCTTCATGGTTTTGCTTCAGGTTGAAAGTGAAAGTGTTAGTTGCTCAGTAGTATCCATCTCTTTGCAACCCCATGGACTATAGCCCACCAGGCTCCTCTGTCCATGGGATTCTCCAGGCAAGGATACTGGAGTGGGTTGCTACTTCCTTCTCCAGGGGATCTTCCTGACCCAGGGATAGAACCATGGTCTCCTGCATTGCAGGCAGATTCTTTAAGGAAACCCTTCAGATGAGATCCACTTTAAAGCTGTTTGTAAGTCACGGTCACTGGGGTGACTCTGAAAGCAGAGGAGGCCTGTAAGACAGAGAGGCCCTCGGCATCCAGACTTGGATCCCAGGCTGGTCAATTGCTGGCCCCTCACCAGGCTTCCTAGCCATCATCCCCCCTCCTAGCCATGACCCATGTTCCTACCTTTCTGGAAATAGCACACAGTGGGGGCTCGTCATCTGGCCTCAGGACTGGGATAAATGAATGAATGAATGACATAGAGCTTATCTTTACTCTCATTCTGAAGAATCGTGTTCTTCTCCTTCAACACAACAGTTGATTACTCCAGTCCATGGTGGGTTCCTTGAGAGTGGACTCCTCTTCCTCAAATGACCAAGTGCTCTTCCAGGCTCTGCATCTAATTTCTGATATGTACAAAACTTGGATTTGTAACTGGAAGACTGCAGAGGGTGATATTCCAGTCATTGGATGTGTTATACACAGTATAGGTAGCTATTGCTAACAGGAGAGACTGCAGAACTGCACCTTAGAAGCGTACGTTGCTGCTCACAGATTCAGGAATGCACTAGGCATCCTTACCTTCAGATTGCACTGAAGGGCAGAGAACATGGGGTGGCAGGAGGCCTTTTGGGGCCCGAGCTGGTAGCTGAGGATTCTGTGGCTCGGGCAGTGCTCAGACCTGGCGCCTGGAGTCAGAGCAGCCGAGTGGAATCCAATCAGGCCCTGGGCAGGCTGACCTCCCACCAGGGTCCTAGAGGCCAGTCTGCTGCCCCCGCCTGCTACCATTGGGCAAGGGGGTTTTCAGCCACACACGTGGTTGGGGAAGACAGAGCACGGGCTGAAGTCTGGGAGGAACACCCTTGTGATCTTGACTGTAAGCCTAAACTCCGATTTTTGAGAAGTAAACAAACCTCTGCATAGTTGAACCAGGATTTCCAAATATTTCATGATAGTAAAACCCACAATCCAACCTTTGATCAAGTTGCTAACCTTTTTAAAAAAAAACTTATTTATTAGTTTAAGTTACTTAATTTATTCATGAGTTAATTTGGCTGTGCCAAGTCAGCATGGGATCTTCTATCTTTATTGTGGCTTGCAGTATGTGGGATCCAGTCCCCTGACCAGAGATTGAACTTGGGCCTTCTGCACTGACAGTGCAGAGTCTTAACCACTGGACTGTTGAGGCAGTTTGAGCATGGGTTGGAAAATAATTTCCAGACACAGAGCATTTCAGAAGGGAGTGAGTTTATTAAGGACAAAGAACAGAGATAATGTGGGCGCTGTGAGTACAGCGGGCAGACTTCCTGACAGACTGGGGAGAGTCAACAGTTTTCGTAGGTTCAGTTCAGCTCAGTTCAGTCGCTCACTCGTTTCCGACTCTTTGTGACCCCATGAATCGCAGCACGCCAGGCCTCCCTGTCCATCACCAACTCCTGGAGTTCACCCAAACTCATGTCCATCGAGTCAGTGATGCCATCCAGCCATCCCATCCTCTGTTGTCCCCTTCTCCTCCTGCCCTCAATCCCTCCCAGCATCAGCGTCTTTTCCAATGAGTCAGCTCTTCACATGAGGTGCCCAAAGTACTGGAGTTTCAGCTTTAGCATCATTCCTTCCAAAGAACACCCAGGACCGATCTCCTTTAGAATGGACTGGTTGGATCTCCTTGCAGTTCAAGGGACTCTCAAGAGCCTTCTCCAACACCACAGTTCAAAAGCATCAAATCTTCGGCACTCAGCTTTCTTCACAGTCCAACTGTCGCATCCCTGCATGACCACTGGAAAAACCATAGCCTTGACTAGACAGACCTTTGTTTTTTTTTGTTTGTTTGTTTGTTTTTTATAATTAAGCAATGTCTATATTGTTTTGAGGTGGAAAGAAAAGGTGATCCAAATACAGTACATTCATTCAAAATACAGTTTCAGAGGCAATATGCAGGTATTTTCAACATAAAAGAAGTCAGAAAATATAGCACCCTTGTGACCTTCCTGAAAAAACTTTACAAGAAATTTAGCTAATTAAGAGATGAATAAAAATAAATAACTCAGGAATAGAAAAACCATTGTAAAAAGACAGGAGGTGAACCTCAAATCTATTTAAATATTAGACTAAGATTAATCAACTATAGGAATTGTAATTACAGGAAAAAAAGTAAATAATGTAAATCTGGATAAAATAACTTGGGGGAATTCCCTGAGAGTCCAGCGGCTAGGACTTGGTGCTTTCACTGCTGGGGCCTGGGTTCAACACCAGATCGGGGAACTAAGATTCCACGAGCTGAGGGGCACAGCCAAGAGAAAAAACTAATCTAAACTTGGGGAACATAAAAAGAAAAAAAGATAGGAAGACATGAGGAAATAGTAAACCCTTCACCTTTAATATTTTTGTAAGGAAAAATTACTTCATTTTGTAAAAATTATCATGACTAAACAAAAAGTATTCAAACAACTTGTAAAACTGCAAAGATGATGATTTAAAATTTTTCATAAATTTCTTTTTTAAAGTATTTATTTATTTATTTGGCTGCACTGGGTCTTGATTGCAGCATGTGAACTCTTAGTTGTAGCATGCAGGATCTAGTTCCTCAACCAGGGATCAAACCTGGGCCCCCTGCATTGGGAACACAAAGTCTTAGCCACTGGACCACCAGGGAAGTCCCTATAATTAATTTCTTACCCAAAAATAACCATTGTTAGTCTTAGATGAACATCATTTAAAACAGCTTTATATTTTTTGTCTCAGTAAGTAGAGGTGTATATAATGTCTCAGTAAATAGAGGGATATATAATGTGGATGTCATAAATTTTGTTATAAAATTTTAATTACTTTAAATAAAAAGTATTTAATTGTACTTGATTCCAACAGAGGATAGACAGACCTTTGTTGGCAAAGTAATGTCTCTGCTTTTGAATATGCTGTCTAGGTTGGTCATAACTTTTCTTCCAAGGAGTAAGCGTCTTTTAATTTCATGGCTGCAATCACCATCTGCAGTGTTTTTGGAGCCCCCCAAAATAAAGTCTGACACTGTTTCCACTGTTTCCCCATCTATTTCCCATGAAGTAATGGGACCAGATGCCATGATCTTCGTAGGTTAGTAGCTGATTTTTATAGCCTTCAAACAAAGAAAATTCCTGCTGGAAGGTTGGCACTAGGTGACTGGTTAGGGCAGTGTAGGGTGGTATGTGTGCGTGCTAAGTCACTTCAGTTGTGTCCAGCTTTTTGCGACCCTGTGAACTGTAGCCCTCCAGAGTCCTCTGTCATGGGATTCTCCATGCAAGAATACTGGAGTGGGTTGCCTTGCCCTCCTCCAGGGTATCTTCCTGACCCAGGGCTCAAACCCGCATCTCTTATGTCTCCTGGATTGGCAGGTGGATTTTTCACTACTGGCACCACCTGTTTGGCATCTTTGCCTAATTTAGAGTCACCTAATCTGTTCGTGAAGATCACGGGGGCTTTTGATAACAGTTACAAAGGGGGTCAGTCAGCTTCAGAGGTGACTTTGGTTCTGGGCTCTGCTTCTGTGGCCTTGAGGCAGGACTCAACACAGACAACCAGGGAAGTCCCAAGTTGCAGTCCTTAAAGAAAACAGCAGTCCAAGCTGCTTGTGTGATTTGAGTATGGCTCTGTGGTGGGGCAGGGTGCTGTCTCAGGCCCAGAGCAGGAAGAAGACTGACTTCCAGGAGGGGCTACTTAGGACCTGTGATGAAGCCTTTCTGGCCCTGTCCTGGGGACAGGACAGGAGGGCCCTTCTCTCCTTTCAAATTCCCAAACCCAAATGGGGCTTTTTCCTGCTTCCTGCATGACAGCCAGGGCGTGTGTGGTGCCTGGCTGTTGCCCTTTTTTGGCCACACCATGAGGCATGCAGGATCTTAGTTGACCCGGCGATTGAGCCTGTGCCCCTGCATTGGGAGCATGGAGTCTTCACCAGTGGCCCACCAGGGAGCTCCCTGTGCCCATTTCTTGAGGACAGACGGCAGTGACTCCCGGCCCTCTTGCTCTTCCCTGAGTCTCCAGCCCTCCCAGTGGGACTATCCTCACTTCTGGAGTGGGAAGTGCCTCCTCTCTGTCTAACCCACCCACTCTGCGCTTTATGCCTCCACTCTGGAGCCTCTGACCTATAGTGAGCTGGAGCCCTTGCAACTCAGGATCTCTGCTTTTGAAAATTCCACAATTCTTTTCATATCCTGCTCACTGAGTGAACCCACCCTGGACACGAGGATGCTACTGGCTGAGCGGGGAACTGGTAGGAGACAGAGGACAGAAGGGGAGCAGCGGAGCCATGCTCGTTATGGAAGCGAGAGAACTTTCCCATACCTGCACCGCGTCTCAAATATGTGCCTTTACATTGCTGGCAGATTGACTTTAACTTCTAAGATTGTAATGCAAACCAGTCAACTCTGGGCAACTCTAAAGTGTTTTTTCAGTGTCTTATTTCTCCTACTTTTCAAGTGTGAACACACACACTCATATCCCCTCACTCCTGATTCTCAGCTACAAGTGGTTTAGTGCCTGAAAACCACGCCTTTGAGTACAAGTAGAGCTTTTGCTTCATGCAGTAAGCAAGCCCCTCGGTGGAGATGTCAGCTCACTGAGTGGAGATTCCAGTTTGGGGCATCTGCACTGTTTAGTCTGAGGGAGCAGCCATGAGAGTCCTTTGTGTGGTGCTGGTTGTGCCACAGGTGTTACCAGCAAAAGTGAATCAGGGCTTCCCTGTCCAGAAAACTCGGTTTGACAGTCCTCCCCTCATCTGCACTGTCCCACATCACAGGGTCCGATTGCTGGGTCTGCATGTCCTGTTTCACTTTATCATGGGTCAACCCAGATGAAAACTCACTCCACTGGGGATTTCCAGGAAAATAAATATCATCCCCACCACGACCTGTCTGAGTTACTACAGGGGGATTTGTTGGCAGTGTCCAGCCTTGCCAGGAATGGCCATAATGCTCGACTGCATGCTAAGTCGCTTCAGTAGTGTCTGACTCTGTGCGACCCTATGGATTGTAGCCCCCTAGGCTCCTCTGTCCATGGGATTTCCAAGGCAAGAATACTGGAGTAGGTTGCCACGCCCTCCTCCAGGGGACCTTCCCGACCCAGGGATGGAACCCACGTCTCTTAGATCTCCTGCTTCAGCAGGCAGCTTCCTTAGCACTAGTACCACCTGGGAAGCCCCTTATTGTGCTGGATTGGAGAGAGCCAAAAAGGGGGCATTGGGGCCAGAGGCTGGCAAATTCAGCGAGGCCAGTTGGCACCAGGATGTGAAGGATGTGGTGACACTGGGTGATGGAAGCGACGGCCCAGGAGTGGCCCTGGGCTCTGGAGCCGAAGCCCTGCCTCTGATGAAAGGTCTGCTCTACCTGTGGCCCATTGCCTGACACCTGAGCCTCAGTTTCCTTGCCAGAAACAAGGACCACCATTGGAGTAGGTGTGGTCACTGCTGCCCTGAGCGTTAAATGAGGTCGTGTTGGGACAGCCCCTGGCCAGGTGCCCAGCTCTGAGAAGCCCTAGGTTTCTCCTTCCATCACCCCTCCCCTTCCTGTCCTGCTCCGCTTTCTTCACTGGGCAGAGATGATAAGAGTGGGCCCTGAAGGCCGGCTGGCCCTGGGCAGGGCTATGCAGGATCTACAGGATGCCTGGGTGGGCAAGAACTCAGTACAACGTGCTGTGTAATTTTTAGAGAAACAAAAATCTTTCTTCAACAGAAAGCTTGTAAAGAAGCTCACTATGTGGGTTAATAAAAATAGAGGCTCCCCAGTGTGGAGCGAGGAGGGAGAGAGCAACCTCGGGGTCCCCGGTGGGTCGGTGACCTCACGCCCAGGGGAGCCTCCTCAACTTCAGTCCCTGTCCTCGTGGGCTAGGGAAGTGTGTGAGGTTTCAGCAGAGGACGGAGACGCTGCCCCTGACCGTGGCCTGTGTTGCAGGTGTCGCCGTGCGAGCGGTGCCGCTGCGAGGCCAGCGGGGAAGTGCTGTGCGCGGTGTCCGCGTGTCCACAGACCGAGTGCGTGGACCCCGTGTACGAGCCGGACCAGTGCTGCCCCATCTGCAAAAACGGTAGGTGCCTGCGCGGTTAGCCCTGCGCGCGGCAATGACGCACGCGTTCCCGAGCGCTTTCCATGGACGCAGGAAGAGAGGCACGATGAGATGCAGGACGGGAAGAGCAGGCTGCAGGATGGGACGCTTGTGAGTTTTGGTATTTGCATCCACGCCCTAGCACGCGAGTCCTTGCCCTCTGGGCTCCGGGGAACCTTCGGGAGCTGGGTTCCAGTAAGGCCAGCCCTCTTATTGGTATCAGTTCCATGCTTTAAAGGTGTTTAAGTTCTTTGGAGGAAAATTCAATTTCCACTGTCGGGGCGAGTCGCTTACTTTAATTTAACTTTGTTTGTTCTTGCAAAGCAGTTTCTCTCTTTCCGCCACAAATCAAACATGCCGGTTGGGCTCATTTACTTTTCATTACTAAGTGAATTAAACGTGGAACATCGTTGAATGTTTTTCTTAAGCAAATTCGGCAGGAAGAGAAAGAAGCCTCTCTTCTTCCGTGTGAGAGGCCAGGGGAGATGGGAAGCCTCCTGTGCTTTGTCAAAGAGAAATGGCAGGAGGGATGTGGTTAGCCAGGGAGAGTGTCTCCTCAACCTGCAGGGTGGAAACTGCTTTGTACCTGAGCTCTGAGCCTGTCTGGGCACCACTTATGGGGGTGTTGATGAGAGTGGGTTCTTCAGGAGGGGGGTTGAACAACTGTGACCCAGGTGGTTGGATGGATGAAGCGCTTGGAAGAGAGTTGACTCTGGTCAGGCAAGCGCATCTTCAGGTACAGGGGGGTCCTGCCTTGGGAGGGTGTTGGGCCGCCTCTGTGTGGCCCCAAGGCCATGATGCAAGATGAGGCCAGAGCAGGGTGTCTCAGAAAGATGAAAGCAACTCCCCCATGGCCAGAGTGTGTCAAAGAAGTGATGAGCTTACTTGTGAGGTTACCAGCTTGTCAGCTGTGGAGTTGCTGGACATCAAGCCAGGAGATGTGGGCCTTGTCAGTGGCGGATGGTTACCCGGGCTGTTACTAGTGTCTGAGGTCATTCTGAGATTCTGCCATAATGCCCATCGCTGTTGTGTGGCTGTGAGGTGCCACAGACACCTCCAGGCACACACAGACAGCCAGATGTCACCATGGGAGATTTTTAGATTCTTGAAAGAAGTCAGTAGGAGAGGAGGTGAAGTTTCTGTGGAAGCAGGATGCGGCAGCATCTCAGTGGGCTGTGGAGAGAAGGGAGCCTGGAGAAGGGGGAGCTGGTAATTGCGTAGGTTTGGGACCAGGACCTTTGAGGTCCAGGCTGCACTGTGCTGCGCTTGGCGGCCTTGTTCCGCCTCTCCCCAAGTCAACAGTATTTAGTGAATAGCTTCAATACAAGTGGCTCAAATAGTTGGCGTCCTAAGTATCCAAGATACTGTGTCTCACTTGTCAGTTATGATAAAAAACAAAGTTTTGGCCTTAGACAGTCAGGGAGTCCTCATCTCAATGTTTACAAAAGATACGAAAACATGACTTGCATCCTTGAGGATTTTTTCAACCCCAAAAGCTTTATAAAAATTTCAAATCTACAGAATATTGATAAATAGCACAAGGAACAAAGATATATCCTTCACTATCTATACCCATTGTTCAAATTTCCCTGTTTCGTTTGCTTTATGTCTTTTGATCTCTATCTTTGTCCCCATCTCTGTATATAACTCAATATTATCAATGTATTTGCTTAGTTGTTCTTTTCCATAAAACACGCAGGATATCTTCTGTTTATACCACAATCAGCATGAAACCTACTGGGCAAAGTTCACGATTTTTTTGCAGTTCTTTTTGCCCTGAAGATATATCCCAGTTACAGTATAGAGTTAGAAATTATTTGAATTAATTCTTTATCTTGTGTGAATATTTTGAAATGTTATGAAGATTTAAAGTCACTTATTTCTGTTTGGTTCAGTTTTTATTATTAAGACATAATTTTATTTTTTGGATAAGCAAACAATGTTCAAAAGTAAATTCTGTATAAATAAGGTCTGGTCAGAGACTCACGGGATGTTTTAATATTGTACTGATGTTTTGAGGGGAGAGAAGATGGTTGTTCTGAAGTCAAACTTCTAAACGCTCTGCCTCTAACTTTGAGAGACAGCATAAGATGAAATAAGGCAGGATTTGGTGAGTATTATCTTAGAGACTCTTAGAAGGAGGATGAATGTTTTTAAAAAAGCTAGATTAAGAAAGATTATTACAAAAGGATTTGTCTTCAAAGGTTTGATCCAATTATATAAAAAAAACTTTTTACTTTCAGAAATGGACCCGTAAATAAATGTAAATGTGTCTAATCATGTAAGTTCTCTTTAAGTTTTGTTATAACATATTCACTAGACATAATCTGGTTTTCATCTGTCTCTTTAGGTGTAGGGTATTTTGACCTTGACAGGGCAGATGGTGCCTGGAATTCTTAGTGAAAATTTTGCTTGAAAAATGAGAACAGTTTCTCCCAGATATGAAAGTCCTGTAATAGCTGTTGAGATCAGTGAATAATTTATGGCGGTCTGTCCCTATAGCTGCACACAAAAATCAGTGTCTTCATAACAAAAAGTTACACATCTGATAGGTTAAAGATTACAGGACATCAGAAGTGATGCCTTATATAAAATTACATGCTTGGATAGACTTAGCTTGGGTGGAACATGAAGGTTTTAACTCCTGATCTTGGGAAATCAGTCTTCACTTTCACACTCTAATGTTTTAACCTGTGGCATTAACTAACTCCTTCTCCCAACAGAAGCATAATAACAGTTCAGTTGCAAGCTGCCAAAATCACTTGCATCAAAGGTGCAGAAGTTTGAAATCAAGAATGCCTGGAATATAAATAAATGATCACAAATCACATGCAACTTAAAACATTCACGTTGTTGTCTTGCATAGATCAATCTCCCGAGGATGTTCTCTGATAAAATGGTGGTTTGTGTGGGGCTGGTTTTCGGATTTTTTTGGCGATACAGGGAGTGTTCTGCTGACTTTCAGGATTCCGAGTTCTCCCTGGCACTCGTGCGCCTCATGCAGCTCACACCCACCACACACATTCCCTTCAAGCTCCGTCCTGCGTGTGTGCACGTTTCCTTACTCTGAGTACTCAGAGGAGAAAGCTGACGGATGTAGGGTGTTGGCCTTGAAATGGGAGAGTCTTGTTGGGACTAACTCTGGTTCTCCAATGTGGAATGTTATACCTGAGGGGAAATATGTACACCAAGAGCACAATTCACAGGGATTGTGTATCCCCCTGGAGTATTCACTGCTACTTGATGTTAGTTATTTATAGCTTTATTTCCACCAGAGAATGAGGACGGCTATTTTTTAGAGGAAAAGGACAGTTTTTACAAAACTTTTAAGATAAATACAGAGATTTCACATTACTAGACACACTTTCTTGGAAAACATGTGAGAGGCACTAAGAATTAGACACAGTTGGATTTTGTTTTTTTCCCTTGTGTATTTCAGACAGCAGGATAAGATCATAATTAAACCACATGTTGTGAGTTGCACAGCATCGAATGATGTGTGTGTGTGTGTGTGCGAGACATCCTTCTCATAAGGAAAAGACCATTCCCACATGGCTTCAACATTATACTTTTCTAAAATTTTTACCAAAGAAATAGTACCTATCTCATGGAAACACTTGGTCATTGCTTAAGATACTACAATTTTGTCCATAAAAAATAAAGGAAACTATGAGTATCAGAATTAATACTTGATTATACTGTTTCTTTTATAAAATTGGTATGTAAAAATCAGCTATTATGTCTAGATACCAGCAACAAACAAATATAAATGAATTAAAAAACTACTCTTTCAAATAACATCATACATATCAAATAATTAGAAGTAAATATAACAAACTTGGACAAGATTGCCACACTTAAAAATCTTAAAGCTTTATTGAGAAAAATTAAAGAAATCCTCAGTAAATGGAAGGATAGACAATATAATAATCAGAAAACTCAGTAACATAAAGATGTTGGCAGCCTCAAATTATTCTGTTAAATAAACAAAATCTATGTATTCAGCATAATGCCAATAAAAAATAAACACAATGACTTTTATGTGCAAATTACCAAGTTTTAAAATCTACATGGAAATACAGAAGTTGAAAGCTAGCCAGTGAAATACTGAAGAAGAATAACGGAGCTGTAAAATCTACACTATAAAAGTGATGAACACGCTGTGGTATTGTCTCAAAGATCAAAAAACTGGCAAATGGGAACAGAATAGAGTCAGAAAAGACTCAGGCATAAAAGATCACCAGATGCATGATCACGCTGATCCTGTGGCACAGGGGAGGGTGTGATCTTTCCAGTAAATGGTACTAGATGAGTTGGATAACAGTCTGGAGATAAAGGTATCTTGACTCCTTCCTCACATAGTACCAAAAAATCAATTCCAAATATATTACAGATTTAAATATGAAATTTAAAATAATGCTTTCAGAGGAAAACAGAGAACATCTTTATAATTTTGATTCGGCAAAGTTGAATTTTAAAAGATTCTTAAAAGACTTATCATATGGAAAGAATTGATAAGTTGAATTTTATTAAAATTAAGAACCTCTATTCATCAAACAACACTATTACACCAATGCAAAGCAGCCCACATGTTGGGGAAAATATGCAATACATATATCTGACAAATGAATAAACCATTCTAACACATCAAAACAGAGAGATGGAAAAGTAGGGACGAAGAGTAGAGAGAGAAAAATTTAAAGGAATTCCCACTCTGTGGACCTCAGTGTCCTTCTTCTAGTTCCACGAATCATACAAACAAGTTTTCTCACTGAGTTTTACATACTAGAATGCTGCTACTCACCACTATTTTCATAACACTCTGTAATAGGATATGTTCTTGGTGCAGAGTCACAAGAGAAAAGTAAATTGAATTTCCTATTTTAGTGAAATTAAGCTAGTGTTAATCTGGAGTAGATAATGATAAATTAAGATGCATATTTTAATGCTTAGAAAAATCACTAAGAAAATCGACAAGGTGGTTGACCCTGGTGGTCCAGTGGCTGAGAATCTGCCTGCCAATGCAGGGGACATGGGTTTGAGCCCTGACCTGGGAAGATTCCACATGCTATGGGACAACAGAGCCCACGTGCCACCACCGCTGAGCCTACATGCTCCAGGGCCCATGCTCTACAAGAGAAGCTACCACAATGAGAAGCTGCCATGCTGCAGCTTGAGAGTAGCCCCTGCTCACTGCAACTAGAGAAAGCCCATGCACAGTGATGAAGATGCAGCACAGTGAAAAACAAATTTTTAAAATGAGAATTCTTGTGGCCCTAGTACTAAAGCGAAGCAAGGACATCACACAGAAAACACAACTACAGATCATTTTTTTCTGTGATTATAGGTGGAAAACTCCTTAACAAAATATTGACAATCTGAATTCAGCACCATAAAAAGGATTATACAGTATAACCAGGTGAAATTTATCCCCAGATTGCAAGGTAATATATGTATTATCAAAAAGATGAAGAATAAAAAATAATTACGTCAAAAATGAAGGAAAAGTATTTGACAATATTCATCACTCACTGATGATTAAAGCTCCCAACAAAATAGAAAAAGTGAAATGTCTCATCCTGACACAGTGCAGCTAAGAATAATCTATGCAAAGTAAAGTGTTAGTTGCCCAGTTGTGTCTGACTTTTTGAGACCCCATAGACTGTAGCCCACCAGGCTCCTCTGTCCATGGAATTCTCCAGGCAACAATACCAGAGTGGGTAGCCATTCCCTTCTCCAGGGGATCTTCCCAAGCCAGGGACCAAACCCAGGTCTCCTGCACTGTAGGCAGATTCTTTACCCTCTGAGCCACCAGAGAATAATCCATAGCCATAGGTAATGTCATGCATAATAGTAAAGGCTAGATGCTGTGTCAGTAAGATCAGGGAAAAGGCAAGATTATCCACTTTGGCTACTTGTATCCATTACTGTAGTGGATATTCTACATGATGGTGAAAAAAAGAAGAAAATAATGATAGAGTAAATTAAGGGGTAAGTTGCTTTTACTCTGACATGTCATGATTCTGCATTTGAAAAATTCCAAAGTATACACACACACACACACACAACTATGAGAACTAATGAAGAATAACATCAGATTAATGTATAAGAAGTCTATTTTTGGGTAGCAAGCAGTGAACCACTAGCAATAGACAGTAAAAGTGAAACAGAAAATAGTTCTATTTGCAATAGAATCAAAAACAGTAGAATACTAAGGAATAAATTTAACAACAAATGTGCAAGATTTGTACACTGAAAGCTACACATTATTACGGAAAGAAAGGAGATATAAATAAATGGAGAGACATTTTATGAATAGAAGTCTCAACATCATCAAGATTGCAGTTCTTCCAAAATGGATCTATAAATTCAATGAAATTCTGTACAAATCCCAGCATACTTTTTGAGTCAAAAATTGAAAAGGGGATCTTAAAATTCCTATGGATCATAAAGGATAGACAAAACAATTTGGAAAATAACAAAATTGAAGAATTGGTGCTCTCCAACTTCATAACATACTCTAAAGTCTTAATAATCGAAAACTGTGATGTTAGTACAAGCATAGACATGCTGTAATGAAACAGAATTGAAAGTCTAGAAGTAAGTCCAGAATATAAATCCTTATGTGTTTATTTTCCACCAACATACAAAGGCACTTTCAGTGGGGAAAAAAGGAAAGTCTTTTCAACAAATGGGGCTAGAGCTATTACATACCCTTGTGTAAAAAGAAAGAAAAATAACTTAGATCCTTGCTTAGATCACTCCACATACAAGCATTAACTCAAAATGAATCACAGAATTAAATGTAAGGCTTTAAACTATGTAATTTTTATGTAATAACAAATAAAACATCGTCATGACCTTTAGTTGGGTAAAGAGTTCTTAGATTCAACACCAAAACCATAATCCATAAAAGGGGGAAAAACTGATAAATTGAATGCCATAGAAATGAGAAGTTTCCATATTTCAGAACATATGATTACAAAAGTGAAAATATAAGCTATAGACTGTGAGAAAATGTTTACAAATTATATATCTGATAAAAGTCTTTTGTCCATTGTGTATAAAGAACTCATATAACACAATGGCATAAACAACCCAATAAAAATTGAGCAGAGTATTTGAACAGATAGTTCAGCAAAGAAGATAAACAAATGTAAATAAGCACATAAAAATATTCTCAACCTCCTTAGTCCTTAGGGAAATAAAAATTAAAGTCACGGTGAGATACCAGTATACCCCACTAGAATGGTTTTAATAATACTAATAAAGACAATACCAGGCTTGGCAAAGATGTGGAAGATGTGGAGAAACTAGACTCAGCAACTAGAACACATTGTTGGTGGGACTAGTCCATACACTTTGAAAAACAGTTTGGCATTTTCTTAAAAAGTGAAGCAAGTGAATTTCTTGGCAGTCCAGTGGTTAGCACTCAGAGCTTTCACTGCCAGGGCCCAGGTTCAATCCCTGGTCAGGGAACTAAGATCCCATAGGCCTCGTGATGCGGCCAAAAGAGAAGGAAAAAAAAAAGTGAAGAGAAAACTTAATATCTGTCCTAGCAATTCCATCCTGGAATTCAATCCCAGAAAATGAAACATATGTCTATGCAAAGGTGTAAGATAAATATTCATGACAGGATTATCCTTCATAGCCGAAAAAATGAAAATAATCCAAATGTCCTGCAGTGGTGAATAGATAAACAGCATGTGTTTATTTCCATGCAGTAGAATATTCAGTTCAGTCTCTCAGTCGTGTCCGACTCTTTGCGACCCCATGGACTGAAGCATGCCAGGCCTTCCTATCCATCACCAACTCCTGGAGTCTACTCCAACTCATGTTGATTGAATCGGTGATGCCATCCAACCATCTTATCCTCTGTCGCCCCTTCTCCCACCTTCAATCTTTCCCCATCAGGGTCTATTAAAAGAAATCAAGGACTTCCCTGGGTGTCCAGTGGTGAAGATTGTGCCTTCCCATGCAGGGGCTGCTGGTTTGATCCTTGGTGTGGGAGCTAAGATGCCACATTCCTTGTGGCCCCAAAACCAAAATATAAAACAGAGGCAATATTCTAATGAATTCAATGTGGACTTTAAAATGGCCAACATTAAAAAAACTTAAAAAGAGAAATCAGCAAACTATGCATGCTACAAAATGGTTGTACCTCAAAAACATCCTGAATGAAAGAAGCGAGTTGCAGAGACCACATATTGTATGATTTTACTTATTTGGAATGTGTAGAGAAGACAGATTTTTTACAGAGAGAAAGCCCGTGGGATCAGACAGAGGATTAACAGAATTTACTGAGGTGATGGAATGTTTATTAATCGTGTTGGTTACTAAGATCATTAAATTGTATGCTTGCATTTAATGACTTTTATAGTATTTCAAATATGCCTCAATAAAGCCATTAGAAATATAGACAGATCTCTTTAAAAGATGGCCCAGTGCAGTTTTTGTAATTTCCCTTGGCTGATTGCTAAGGCCAGCCTTGACTACACAGCCTTTCATCTTTCCTTAAGCCTTTCAAACCTGCACTGGTGGCTTAGCTGAGACCCTGCTAAGTATATATTGTTATGCACCTTGAAGGGCTTGGAGGTTGTAAAAAGTTGCAGGCACACAAGCCCATAAAGGTTTGTAGCTTTTTCTAGAATTTCTGGGCTTGGAGCCCCATGCCTGATGTAGATGTGCAAACCTCCTGTTCTCTACCCTTCACTTACAGTGTGAACACCTCTCTCCCTCCTTCAGTGCCTCTTCCCCGTGCCATTCTAGACTCTTCTTGGTGATCCAGCTTCCTAGGACACAGGGCTGCAGATCCCCTGAGAATGGAGGTTGCTGGCTGCCTCCAGGTCTCATGCAAATATTGTGCTCTTTGGGGATCCCAGACCCCAGAATGCAGTGTTCACCCCATTCAGGCCTGGTGAGCATCACCTGCAAGGCTTGTTATAACACAGACTCACTGATCCCTCCCGCTTTGCACAGTTCTGGATCCAGGTGGTCAGGGCTGGGGCCAGAGAGGGCTTCCCTGGTGGCTCAGACAGTAAAGAATCCACCTGCAATGCAGGAGACAGAGGTTCGATCCCTGGGTTGGGAAGATCCCCTGGAGGAGGGAATGGCAGCCCACTCCAGTATTCTTGCATGGAGAATCCCATGAACAGAGGAGCCTGGGGGGCTACAGTTCTTGGGGTTGCAAAGAATTGGATGTGACTGAGCAACTAAGCATGAGAATGGGGCCAAAGAGTTTGCGTTTTTAGTATGTGCTTCCCTGGGTGCTTCTGGTGCTCTTGGTCTGGGGCCATCCTTGAAAAACTGTTGCTTTGAGGTACTTATCTTCTCAGTCTTTGATTTTTCCTTCCAAATTTAAGAAAAGAAGCATACTATGGAGCTGTGCAACTTTAGGCATGAATGAGATCTTTTTGAGGTTGTGAAGCATTTCATTGTTTTTCTAGAGATTTCAGAGTTTATAGAAATATGTAACATGTAATCTTATTTTACCTTTTCATACTGTTTGTGGGGTACTCACAGCAAGAATACCAGAGTGAGTTGCCATTGCCTCTTCCAGTGGGCCACAGTTTGTCAGAACTCGACATTATGACCCCTCTGTCTTGGGTGCCCTGCACGACGTGGCTCTGGGCTTCATTGAGTTATGCCAACCCTTTGCCACGACAAGGCTATGATCCATGAAAGGGATCAAACCAGTATATCCTCAAGGAAATCAACCCTGAATATTCATTGGAAGGACTGATGTTGAAGCTGAAGCTCCAATACTTTGGCCACCTGATGCGAAGAGCCAACTCATTGAAAAGGACCCTGATGCCGGGAAAGATTGAGGGCAGGAAGAGAAGTGGGCAGCAGAGGATGAGATGGTTGGATGGTTTAGTACAGATCCGTGCTCCCCAACACCCTGTGTTTCAACAGCTCATTATTAGAGACAGGCTGCAGAGATGACTATACGTTTTCTAGTAGCCGAAGCAGAAAAGAAAGTCCTGATAAATATTACCTACAAAAAGAAATGCCCCAGAGAAAATTACTTCCTGCTGAACAATTTTCCTAAAAATAATACATAATTAAATTTTTTTTCACTCCAATTTACAGTCTCTGGGGGTGTAGAATTTTTTACTATTCTTATTTTTTATATTAAAAAATTAAAATGAAGACAGTTTAAATCTGATCACAGTGATTTAGTAACTTGCTGATATGAGGCATGTGGTATATTTTTCCCCAGTTTGGTATGCTTTGTTTTTCAATTTTATTGAAGTATAGTTGATTTACAATGTTGTTTTAAGTTCTGCTGTACACCAAAGTGACTCAGGTATACAGAAATATATATATATATATATATTTTTTTTTTCATTGTGGTTTGTCATGGGATATTGAATACAGTTCCCGGTGCTATACAGTAGGGTCTTGTTGTTTATCCATCTTATGTAGTGTCTCCTAATCCCAAACTCCTAATCCTTCCCTCTCCCCCGCAACTCCTTGGCAACCACAAGTCTTTTCCATATGTCTATGAGTCTGTTTTTATTTTGTAGATATGTTGATTTGTGTCATATTTTAGATTCCACATATAAATAATATCATGTGATATTTATTTTTCTCTTTCTGACTTAGTAAGATCATCTCTAGGTCCATTCATGTTGCTGCAAATGGCATTTTTAAATATTTTTTAATGATTCGATATTTGTGTATTTGCAAAATTTTTACAAAATTGGTTTATGTCCAATGGTTAACGTCCATCACCATACAGTTACAGATTTTTTCTTTTGATGAGAACTTTAAAAATCTAACCTCAGCAACTTTCACATCCACAACACAGTATTAAGTAAAATCACCATCCTGTATGTTACATCCCTGTAACATAAATTTACAGCTCAAAATTCATTTTGATATTTGGCAAAACTAATACAATTTGTAAAGTTTAAAAATAAAATGAAATTTAAAAAAAAAGAAATATGGGGTCTTAACAATTATACCACCACCAAAAAAAAAAAAAAATTTACAGCTCAAAGTTTATACTTTTTAACTCCCTTCTCAGTATTTTTAATGTAAAAACGTTATTCACCTCCTTGTTAGCATTTCCCAAGAGCTCAACTCCAAAGTGCTAGCATATTTCTATTCCGTGTGTTGACTTACACTTTGGTTTTGTGGGAGCGATGATTCAGAGGCTATTCCATGAATCCTCACAAAACCCAGTGGGCACCCATATTTATGTTTTCGAGAAGCATTCACCTGCCCCACAGTGTTCCTCATCCTTCATGAACTAAGATCAGCTCTGGGTTTGCGAAGGTCCATGCCAGATCAGGGTCCTCGGTGTCCTGAGCTCAGACGGCTCTCAGATCTCTTCACTTCTGACACGTTAGACCAAGAGAAGAGATGGGTCGGGTTTGATCTCTTGAATTCAGGAGCTTAATTTGTTTCCCATCTCCTTGGGAAATCTTTGAATCATCAGCTCCTCATTGCAAATTTGTGGATAGCTTAAAATGACACTTTTGTTTGCAAACATTGGGCATTCTCTCAGTTTTTAAGAGACTGCCAAAAAGTCGTTGTTGCCTGATTATCACAATGAAGTGCTTTTCTGAGTGAAGTGCGTGTTGAAACTTCTAGGCAGAAAGTGCACGACTCTGGCTTTATTTGCGTGTTTCGTAGAGTCCAGCTGCATCTGACCTTGGATTTCAGACGGTGCTAGGACTCAGATCATAGACCAGTCTCCACGAGGCTCGGCCACTTTACATGATGCTCTGTGAACTTGCAGAGGACCAGCCTGGAGCCCCTTCCTAGTCCCCCTTCCTTATAAAGACGTAAGCACAAATGTCCTCACTCAGAAAACCTTCGCTAACCTGCTTCCTGAAGCAGGTTAATTCCCCTATGGGTCCTTCTCACAGCCCAGAGCTTGAATCACATTGTCTTCTTATGTAGGAAAGGTGGAGACAGGTAATTAAAACTGCTCTTTTTGTTGAATATTTGACTCTTTTTTTTTTTTTGGACTTTTGTAGAGGAGTCTGTGTGTGTGTGCATATTTATTGCTTTTATAAAACAAGGAGGCACTTATTATATATTTTCCATCACATGCAAGGATGAGTCAGGTTCCTGCCCTTAATGAGTTCATCAACTAGAGGGGAAGTGGTCTGTAAATATTGTGTCTGCTGCTTTCCTTGAATGATGACGAAAGTGGTGAGGAAAGTAGGGGAAAAACTGCAGGAAACATCGCCAAGTGTGCGGCCTCTGTTTGCTTTGAATTATTTCTTGAGGATAACCTCCCAGGAGTGAGATGATTAGGGCAAAGGCTTGGAACATTTTTATCACTCTGATAATATCGCCATGTTGTTTTATAGGAGGTCATATATAATGTGAAACCTCTGGTTCTGTGATAAAATTGCTAGCCTTGTATTAATTTAATTTATAGAAGACAGTGTCCATGGTTTGAGTATTAAGCCCAAAAACTCGACAATAGCTTGATGATATTTTTCTTTCAATGTGTTCTACTCTTTCACATTCTTAACAAAATACCTTTAAAGAGAAGGTTGAGTGGTTCTTGATGGTTGAAAGTCATTGATGTGGAATCCAATTTCTGGGGACTTCCGTGGTGCTCCAGTGGTTAAGAATTTGCTTTGCAATGCAGGGAACTAGGGTTCCATCCCTGGTCCGGGAACTGCGATCCCACATGCTGAGGGGCAACTAAGCCAGTGTGCTGCAACTAAGTAAAATAAATAAATAAAGATTTTTAAAAATCATATTTAAAAAAAAAAACAATTATTAGACTGCCCTGGAATACAATGCAGTCTTCAGAATAAGAATTTGATCAAGTAACCTCATCTCTCTGTAATCCTTTCTGGAAAATGAGCATATTAAGTGTAGCTGTATGTATGGATGCTTTTTGACAGTTAAGTAAGGAGGTGGGTTTATGTGAGTTTCATTCATCCAATCAGCAGATACTGTTGGATCCTCTGCTTTGTGCCAGGAGATAAGACGGCAAATGGAGAAGATCACAGGAGGGACCCGAGTGACCTCGCTGGGGAAGGAGGCTGTGATGGGGCAGGGAGGACTGCAGTCCTGCGGGCTGTGGAGGGATGAAGATGCCCTGTGTGTGGGCTAGGATAGCCCCACAGGCCTGCAAGTGGAGGCATGGCTGGGTCCTGAGAGGCGGGGGCAGGGGGGTGGCACAGACCAGCTCTCGAATGACCATTAGGCCGTGTTAGGGGGTCAGATTTAATCTCGAGGTAGCAAGGCACCAGAGAAGCGCCTGGAGGGTGGGAGAGGCGCACTTGCATTTGAACAGAAGCAGTTATTCTGCTGGCGAGACCCAGGGTGCTTGAAGGGAAGGTTGAAGGTTCTGTTGGAACAAAGACCATGATTCACAGATACTCTTTGTCCAGCATGTGCAGCTGTCGGCTTAGACTAAACCTGGAGAAGCATCATGGAAAACCCTGGCTTTGGAGCTGGACACATGAGTCTCCAGATGAACCCCTGTCCCCCGATTGGACTTGCTTATTGTCTTCACATACTTAGGATGAAGGATGCTTATCCCTAGGTCATCATGCTTATCCCAGACTTGTCATGAGGATTAAATGCAAAGTGCCTGCTGCCCAGTCAAGCCTCAGGGCCGTTTTCTCCCGTCCTTGGCTTCCTAGGGGCTCCATTTAAAATTGTGCTTCTTATCAAATAGATAGTCAACAAGGACCTCCTGTAAAACACAGGGAATTCTACTCAATACTCTGTAATAACCTATATGGGGAAAGAATCTGAGAAAACTAGAAATGTATATATGTACATAGAACTAAATCACTTTGCTCTTCTATCCCTGAAACTAACACAACACTGTAAATCAACTACATTCCAATTAAAAAATAGTTTTAAAAATACTTTTAAAAAAATGCTGTGCTTCCTAAAAATTCCACATGTTTTTCTTTCACCAGTTTTTTTTCAAGGAAACCCTAAATTTGTACCACAAATGCTGTGGCAGCTTGTCCAGCCTCAGCCAGGAGTGAGGACCTCAGCTGTAAAAGAGGTCACGTTTCCAGCTGTATTTCACAAGCAAGATTATTTGTTCTCTGTAAGATTATCCATACATACTCCCTCACCATCATTCATCTGTTAAAAGCCACTTGGTCATTAATACAGTTGTCTCACATTATCTCCAGCCTGTGTCCTCAGCAAAAGGGAAATCAATTGTCACAAGATACAATAAAGCCATTCATCCAAGGCGGGCAGGTACCTTCACCCCATCCACAGCTTGATCAATAGTGCCATTCCCAGAGGTAAGTTGAATTGCTTTCAGAACCCTTCCATGGGATGTGTTCTGGTAGAAATGAGCTGTCAGTGGCCGACAGTTTTAGACAAATAGCCCCATGGACAGCTCACCCAATCTGTCTCCATCTCGAAGAGAACAAGCCAATGAATATTCTCCTCAAAGGCCTTCAACGGGTACGTCCATGAGATGTCAAATATCCTCTTTGATGATCAGCAGACACATTCTGCTCTTACACTAACAGCAAAACCCAAAGCTCTTATTTGTCTTTCAGGAAGATAAACTCCAGGTATAAAAGAGCCCATTACCCTGGGAGGTACCCATAAACCACTGGTTCTGAAAATTGCATCTCATCTTTTCTCAGACAAATGCCTTCACTTAAGAGCAGTTACAATTTGGTAATCCTGACAGCTGTGAACTGAATTTATCTTTAATCACACATTCGCTGAGTGTCTATGGGAAGCACGTCAGCCATTGCTGAATAAAGCATTATTGTAGGGAGAGAGACATCACCATTCTTTAATCAGGAGCACTCACATGTTTTAGACAATAAGAGAGGTAGGCCTCTGAATAGACTGTCTATATTTTAACCTATGTGATGCCCTGATTCTCATAACACTGGATAAAAATGCAGTAGTTTGAACAACGCTTCGGTCACCTGAGGACGTGCAGTCCCGGTGGGTACCAAAAACACTTGAAATTTTATCCCTTGAGAGCCCCGGATGCTGGTACACCTGCATCCAGGTCCTCTGGAGGGGACTGAGTAAAGATGGCTGGACTTTGAAGGAGGGCAGACAGTGATGCAATGCCCAGCAGTCTTTTCTGACCATTAGAACTATTCCTCAGCAGTTTTCAGCAGCTGAGGAGCCTGATTCAGAGATTAATACTTTCCAAATTGGACCAGATGACTTGAAGAGCCCTTCAGTGCTAAAAACTCTATTATTATTTGACACTATGTATATATGGACACTATATGTTTAGTGTCTCACAATAATAATAAGTCTATTATTCTTTGACACTAATGCAAACCTGTCCCAGGCAGCCTTACTCAACAATCCACTTTGGGGACATGGAAGGAACAAGATTCCTTTCTTTGGTTAATTCAGATATTTGCTTGTTTTTTCCCCCATCTTCATTATATCAGTAAGTCATTTCATAAATTAACAAGATAAAAGTTAAAACACTTCCTCTTTGAATACCCATAGAGAGAAGATCCTATATCACCTTCCCCTAAAGTGAGTGGAAAGACGTGTAAAATCCAGGCAGGGGGACTGGGGCCTCCCCAGGGGCCTAGAGCAGGCAGCAGGGTTGCTGGCTCTGGGTTCCCCACCCTCCTGTGCTGCATGTCTGGGCCTCACTTTCATTTATGTCAAAGGGGATAAACAAAATGGGAGAGAATATATATGAAGTTGCCTTTATAAATTTTATATATATATAATGCTCATTTTCTCAGTTGAGTCTGACTCTTGGCGACCAGCCCCATGGACTGTACCCCACCAGCCTCTTCTGTCCATGGGATTTCCTGGGGAAGAATACTGGAATGGGTTGCCATTTCTTCCTCCTGGGGATCTTTCCAACCCAGGGATCAAACCTGCATCTCTTATGTCTCCTCCACTGGCAGGCAGGTTTTTACCACTAGCGCCACTTGGTAAGCCGTGTGTGTGTGTGTGTGTGTGTGTATGTATGGATATATGTATACTAAAGATGGTGGACTAGAAGGATGTGTGCTCATCTTCTCTGGCGAGAACACTGGAATCGTATAGTCAAAGCTTTGGTTGTTCCAGTAGTCATATATGGATGTGAGAATTGAACCATAAAGAAGGCTGAGCACCAAAGAATTGATGCTTTTGAACAGTGGTGTTGGAGAAGACTCTTGAGAGTCCCTTGGACTACAAGGAGATCCAACCAGTCAATCCCAAAGGAAATCAAACCTGAATATTCATTAGAAGGACTGATACTGAAACCAAAAGCTCCAATCCTTTGGCCACCTGATGCAAAGACCCAACTCATTAGAAAAGACCCTGATGCTGGGAATGACTGGAGGCAGGAGGAGAAGGGGACGACAGAGGACGAGATGGTTGGATGGCGTCACTGACTCAATGGACATGAGTTTGAGCAAGCTCCAGGAGATGGCGAAGGACAAGGAAGCCTGGGGTGCTGCAGTCCATAAGGTCACAAAGAGTCGGACGTGACTGAATGACTGAATAACAACAAAATATATATAAAATTTAAAGGAGGGCTATGCCTTAGGAAATAAGTGATTGATATTTTCAAAAGTATCATACATTTCCCCCTAAAAGTCCCAAATTCAGTTATCTCCTACTATTTAGATTTTTGAAGGCCCCTCGCCACCCCTTGGAGAGGCCCAGCACACAGCCTCCTGCTTTCCCTCAGGCCCTGCCTGCTTGGGCAGACCCTGCCCAGAGCTTCAGCCTTATCACTCACCTGCTCTGCTGCGGTTGCTCCCTCCACCTGGAGTGCATCAGAACACTCTGGAACAGACCTGTTTTCCAGGGCCAGTGCCCACACCTGTGTCCTCTATTACGCACACTTCTCACCTTCCTTCACAGAGAAGCCTGCGGCCCCGGACATTGGCTCCCACAGGAGTGATGCCTCGAGGGCCGGTTCCTTCCTGTGCAGCCGTGAATGGCCCCGAGGCCAGGGAATTGCTTGCTTTATTGTCCATTCTTAGCTGTTGAGAATAAAATGTTAATTACAGTATTTTTTATATGTCTCCGGGATCTTATTTAGATCTTATTAGAATTTCCTTCTAAATAAGACCAGTCTCTCTGCCCTGACTTTGAAAGAGTGAGCATACCAAGCTCCCGAAACCCTGGAATGAAATTTTGTCTTTTCAGCTCTGTCTGGTAAATACCTTCCTGACCCTCAGCCCCACTGGCTCTCCGGGCACTGACCCATCTTGAGTGCCAGGAACATCTCACACCAACTGCTTCAAACCCCAGGCTCCAGGAAATCATGATCACCAAGGCCGCCTGCTGTTCATTATGTAAGATACAGCATCGAAATAATGAAGATGTAAGACTGTTCCCTCTGGCCCCTGAGTAATGAAAAGCCTCCAGGAAGGGCTCATTCATTAAGTTTTTATAAGCCGGGGTAGGGTGGGGGTGGGAATAAAAGGATATTTGTTTTAAGGAAAGCTATTTTCATCCAGTCTGGTCTTACTTTGGAGGAAATTTGGAGAGAATGTAAATTTATTTAAAAAAAAGAAAACTGAAATCCAGCGCCCTCCAAGTGGTCTTTTACCTGTGGGGGAAATGCTTAACATTTTCTTCACAAATTCTAATCAATCACACAAGAACCTGGTTTTTGTTCTGTGTTCTGATGGCATGTTCATATACTGGGAATGCAAAGAAAAGCTGAAATTGGCTCTTCTTCCCCATCATTTAAACTTACAGTAATTTACAACACCTCATTCAGTTCAGTTCAGTTCAGTCACCCAGTCGTGTCTGACTCCTCATTAAATGGGCAAAAATCCAAAATTTTTTTTGAAATTGCTAAAAAGATGAAAAGGCCAGTTCTACCCCAAGGGATTCTCCAGGCAAAGGAGCCTAGTTGGTTACAGTCCATGGGGTCGCAAAGTCGGACACGACTGAAGCGACTTAGCACACGCATGTGCCCCAAGGGAGCAGTAGTCTGGCAGGATGGGGCTCCCTGAGAAGGTGATTGGACGGGAATGAGCAGCTGAGCCTTGCCCCGCTACTCTCCTGACTCCTCCACCCTTGTCATGCAAGTCTGAATAACGTTTTACTGTTTATCAAATAGGGCTTCCCTGATAACTCAGCTGGTAAAGAATTTACCTGCAATGCAGGAGACCCTGGTTTGATTCCTGGGTCAGGAAGATTCCCTGGAGAATGGATAGGCTACCCACTCCAATATTCATGGTCTTCCCTTGTGGCTTAGCCAGTTATTAATGATTTTCTTAGCATCAGGCTTAAACAAAAGTTTTTAAAGAAATGAAATTAGCAAGAAAGTGAACATTTAAAAAACCTTTAATATTGATTTTCTGTTTCTCAAAGCTATTGGTGATGAACATGCAATTTGCACAAACTTTGTCTAGTCATTTTGGAGGGTTGTAGTAAACTCACTGAACACATAGAAATAAACTAGAATACATCTGTCTATTTAAGAAGCATCAGCTTCTAGTTCATAAGTTGGTAGTCGTTTTAAGAAGACCGTCTAAAGACAGTGATTTAACAGGCATGACAGTAGAAGACGTGACAAAGCTGTCATTCTCTGAGCTGTGAGTTCTCATTGAGAGTCGCTTAATCCAGATTAACGTTACTCCTTTTCAACCACAGGGTTTCATGTATTTGTACAGAAAGTAAAACAACAGCTGTCAATAAGTTGTCTCCAATAGAAATAGAAAAACAGTAAAAAATTAAATAATGTCAGTGTTATATCAGTATTTCATGTGCTTCAGATAGATCAATTCAGCTATTTTCAAAAACAAAGTCAGTTGACTTTTTTACAATTCAGTTTCAAGAATCAGGGCCAGGCTTTTGGAAATTAATTTCATCAAAGACAAAACATCTAGTGTGATTGCTAATTCTATTTTAGGCGCATTTTGAGAAGTTCGATGTTGAAAGTAAAATTATTTTTAACTGCTACTATGAATTCAATTTTGCAGAAAAGAGCATCATTATAAAAACATGACCTACCTAACTTAAGGAATCAGTTGGGTAGATTTGAAGTTGATTGTGGTACATATGTTATTCATAATTGTATCCCAACAAATTGATATGCTAGAAATAACTACAGAAGCAATAATTGTCAAAATTATTAAATGATTTTCTAAGCATGTCTTTTTTGCGAATAAAAACTCAGCTTGGCAATAGCGCTTCTTTTGCCAGCTGGATTTTTTCCTTTAGAAATTTTTGAACCTGGGAAGAACCACTGTGAAGTCAAGCTAAGTGCTTGAAAACAATTTTTGACTTATTTTTGTAGATGAATTCTCTGTATTTTGGCTGCATGTTTCTTTCGAAATCAACTGGAGATCCTAATCAGTATTCAACAAGTAGAAAAAATCTGTTTTTGAAGTCTGAAAAAATTACCATTGTTGCAACAAAACCTGTGAACCAGACAGTGTTGTCTCCAGAGCAACTGAGCCAAGCATACAGTGGCCCCCACGCATGTTTAAGATTTAATTTTCAAATTTTCTTAGTGTGTTTTCGGCTATATCAGTTTGTGGGTAGAATGTTTTGATTGAGCTTATATGTTTTGCTGGATCTCTAGATACTCTATACTGAGAAAGCCCATGACTTTTCTAACATTTGAATTCAGTGAACACTCAAAAAAAAAAAAAAAAATCATAAACAGAGATGAATTAATTACTTGATGATTTTTGTCTTCAAACCTATTTATTAAGGAAAATTCCTATACAGTGTTGTAAAGATGTTACCTGTGAAAATAGTTGGCATATCCATGAAAGTAGCGATTAAAAAGAAGGATGTCTCCCATTTAACATAAAATGTAACTGGAAACAAAAATTCCAGATAATTTGATGAAATATTTAAAATAATAGGCAACTTAAAAAGATCTCTCAAATTGAGATTATGTAGTTAAGAAATTGAATAGATTTTATGAACTATACCAAAAATAATTATTCCTAGTGTAGGGGAGGAAAAAATTTTCTTGATCCTCTTCAGGTTCATGGCTGTGTCTGAAAAGAAAACCGACAAAAACAGATTCAAAGGAGAAAATTATACAGACTATATTAAAATTTGACACATATATGGGAGCCTTCACAAGAGAGTTAAAGATCCAATGAAGTGATTAAGGAGGAGGCTCTTCTACCTTTGGACAAATAAACCATACGTTTTTGAAGCGTTGACGAGACAGAGTTTGGGGCTAAGGGTAGTAAATGATAAATTAACTAGGAAGATAAGGGTGGCTTTAACAAGCTTGTCTGTGTAGATTTTTCTTCATGGTTCAGTCAGTTTTGCTTCATCATATATAAATTATGTAGTGTTTTTACTTTACTTTTAATGTATGGGTTTTGTTTGTTTGATTTGTTTAGCATTCTTAAGTTGCATATAAGAAAAGGCCTCTTTTTGGCTCTGCAGTTCTGTTCTCAGCTCTCATCCCTAACCCCCTAACCCATACACTCTGTTCCCAAGCAACGGCCAACCTGCTTTCTGTTGTGATGGTGTTTTTAAGTTGCCTTCTGTAGAATTTCATGTGACTGCAGTCAGAGAGATGGATCTCTGCAGGCTTCTTTCATGTGTCATGCTCTGAGACCCATCGACACTACTGTTGCATGTATCCGTTGCATTCTTTTCCTTGTTGGGTATCATTCCGTGATAAAAACACACCATATCCTATTATATTTCATTGGATGGATATGCCACATCTTATTATATTCCAGTATAGGAGCTCACCACATTTTATTATATTCCTTTGTACGGATATACCACATTTTATTATATTCCATTGTATGTATAAACTACATCTTACTGAATTACATTGTACAAATACACTATGTTTCTTATTGTATGGATAAACCACATATTTGTTGCGTTCCATTTATGAGTATACCACAGTTTATCAATATACCACTTGATGGACTTTTGAGTTGTTTTCCGTCTCTGACAAATACCAATAATGTTGATACAAACATTGACATATAAGCCTTTGTGCAGAAGTGTGATAACTTGGGTAGATTCCAAGGAATTGAAACTTCTAAGTGTAAGTGTATGCACATGGTCAACTTTATCAGAAAGTGCCCAACAGTTTTCCAAAGTGACTTTTCCATTTTGCTTTCTCTTCAATAAATATGAATGCGCCATTAGGTTTCATAAATAAATGATACTGGGGTCCCTGAATGGAAGAACACAACAGAAGGACATTGGAATGATGAAAGGCAGAACTCTTTGTCACTTACCACTCCAGAGGGGTTGCCTCCAGGGGCAGGGTGACAGGAACCCGGGGAAACTTACACATGGAGATGGCCTGCATGTTTTGGATGGCCAGATGTTCAAGCTGGACTTAGAAAAGGCAGAGGAACCAGAGATCGAATTGCCAACATCTGCTGGATCACCCAAAAAGCAAGAGAGTTCCAGAACAACATCTACTTCTGCTTTATTGACTACGCCAAAGCCTTGGACTGTGTGAATCATGACAAACTGTGGCAAATTCTTAAAGTGTTGGGAATACCAGACCACCTTCCCTGCCTCCTGAGAAATCTGTATGCAAGTCAAGAAGCAACAGTTACAACTGGACATGGAACAATAGACTGGTTCCAAATTGGGAAGAAAGTACACCAAGGCTGTATATTGTTACCCTGTTTATTTAACTTCTGTGCAGAGTACATCATGCAAAGTGCCAGGCTGGATGAAACACAAGCTGGAATAGAGACTGCCAGAAGAAATATCAATAACTTCAGATATGCAGATGACACCACCCTTATGGCAGAAGGCAAAGAAGAACTAAAGAGCCTCACTGATGAAAATGAAAGAGGAGAGTGAAAAAGGTGGCTTAAAACTCAACATTCAAAAAACTAAGATCATGGCATCTGGTCCCATCCCTTCATGGCAAATAGATGGGAAAACAATGGAAACAGTGAGAGACTTTATTTTCTTGGGCTCCAAAGTCACTGCAGATGGTGACTGCAGCCATGAAATTAAAAGACGCTTGCTCCTTGGAAGAAAAGTTATGACCAACCTAGACAGCATATTAAAAAGCAGAGACATTACTTTGCCAACAAAGCTATGGTTTCTCCAGTAGTCATGTATGGATGTTAGAGCTGAACTATAAAGAAAGCTGAGCACCAAAGAATTGATGCTTTTGAACAGTGGTATTGGAGAAGACTCTTGAGAGTCCCTTGGACTGCAAGGAGATCAAACCAGTCAATTCTAAAGGAAATCAGTCCTGAATATTCATTGAAAGGACTGATGCTGAAGCTGAAACTCCAATACTTTGGCCACCTGATGGGAAGAACTGACTCATTTGAAAAGACCCTGCTTGATGCTGGGAAAGATGGAAGGTGGAAGGAGAAGGGGACGACAGAGGATGAGATGGTTGGATGGCATCACTGACTCCATGGACATGAGTTTGAGTAAGCTCTGGGAGTTGGTGATGGACAGGGAAGCTTGGTGTGCTGCAGTCCATGGGGTCACAAAGAATCAGACACAACTGAGCAATTGAACTGAGCTGGCCTGCAGGTGGAGCAACATGGCTTCCTAGCAGTTGGGGATTTGAATGACTGCGTGGTTTCCATAAGAAGAGGCCATTCCTGCGTGTGAAGTGTTGGGGCAGGTGGAGCATGTATATTCTAACTTAGGAGTGTCAGAGCCTGAGAAGGGAAGAAGTTAGGATGGGAGCTTAGTTACTGCACAGGGAGGGTACTTGAGAGATTTCAGCCCCAACTTCAGAACAGGGTCAACACAACCCTTGTCACACACCATATTACACCATTACCTCCACAGACTTACCAACGTTTGGTTTGGCAGTGTTTACTTTTAGTAAAATTCTGGTAGTTCTAGTAGAGGTAAATTTGCTTTTTCCTTTGGACTACTGAGCATCTTTTCATGTAGGCAATTACCATTTGTACAGCTCATTTTGTGAAGAGCCTTTTCAAATCTGGCTCAATTTTTATAGAGTTATTTGATCCTTATTATTGACTTAAAGAGATTAATACAAATCTTTTGATATATAGTGAATATTTATCTCAGTCAGTAGATTACACTTTCATTCTCTTAACGGCATCTTTCAAAGAACAGAGGTACTTAATTTTGGTGGCAGTTTAATTCTAGTGGCATCTACTGTATCAGGAAAGGAACACAGCCCCACCCATCAACAGAAAATGGGGTTAAAGATTTACTGAACATGTCCCCACTCATCAGAGCAAGACCCAGGTTCCACCACAGCCAGTCCCTCCCATCAGGAAGCTTCCACAAGCCTCTTATCCTCATCCATCAGAGGGCAGACAGAGTGAAAACCACAATCACAGGAAACTAACCAAACTGATCACATGGACCTCAGCCTTGTCTAACTCAATGAAACTATGAGTCATGCCATGCAGGGCCACCCAGGACGGATGGGTCATGGTGGAGAGTTCTGAAAAAACACGGTCCACTGCAGAAGGGAATGGCAAGCCACTTCAGTGTCCTTGCCTTAAGAACCCCATGAACAGTATGAAAAGGCAAAAAGAGATGACAGTGAAAGATTAACTCCCCAGATTGGTAAGTGCCCAATAGCTACTGGAGAAGAGTGGAGAAATAGCTCCAGAAAGAATGAAGAGGCTGAGCCAAAGCAGAAACAAGGCCCAGTTGTAGATGTGACTGGTGATGGAAGTAAAGTCAAATGCTGTTAAAAAACAACATTACATGAATCAAGGTAAGTTGGAAGAGGTCAAACAGGAAGTGGCAAGGGCAAACACTGACATTTGAAGGATTAGTGAACTCAAATGGACGGAATGGGTGAACGTAATCCAGATGACCATTATATCTACTACTGTGGCAAGAATCCCTTAGAAGAAATGGAGTAGCCCTCACAATCAACAAGAGTCTGAAATGCAATAGTTGGATGCAGTCGCAAAAATGACAGATTGATCTCTGTTCGTTTCCAAGGCAAACCATTCAATATCACAGTAATTCAAGTCTGTGTTCCAACCACTAATGCCGAAAAGGCTGAAGTCAAATGGTTCTAGGAAGACCTACAAGACCTTCTAAAACTAACACAAACAAAAAGATGTCCTTTTCATCTTCAAGGACAGGAATGCAAAAGTAGGAAGTCAAAAGATACCCGGAGTAACAGGCAAGTTTGGCCTTGGAGTACAAAACGAAGCAGGGCAAAGGCTAACAGAGTTTTGCCAAGAGAACACACTGGTTATAGCAAATGCCCACTTCGAATAGCACAAGAGATGACTCTAGACTTCACCAGATGGCAATACAGAAATCATATTGATTATGTTCTTTGGAGCATAACATGGAGAAGTTCTATACAGTCAGCAAAAACAAGACCAGGAGCTGACTGTGGCTCAGATCATAAACTCCTTATTGCCAAATTCAGACTTCAATTGAAGAAAGTAGGAGAAACCACTAGACCATTCAGGTATGACCTATATCACATCTCTTACAATTACACAGTGGAAGTGACAAACAGATTCAAGGGGTTAGATCTAATAGACAGAGTGCCTGAAGAACTATGGATGGAGGTTCATGACACTCTACAGGAGGCAGTGATCAAAATCATCCCCAAGAAAAAGAAATGCAAAAAGTCAAACTGGTTGTCTTAGAAGGTCTTTAAAAAGCTGAGAAAAGAGAAGTGAAAGGCAAAGGAGAAAAGGAAAGATATATACATCTGAATGCAGAGTTCCAAATAATAACAAGGAGATATAAGAAAGCCTTCCTAATTGATCAATGCAAAGAAATAGACGAAAACAATAGAATGGGAAAGACTAGAGATCTCTTCAAGAAAATTAGAGATACCAAGGGAAGATTTCATGCAAAGATGGGAACAATAAGGACAGAAATGGTATGGACCTAACAGAAGCAGAAGATATTAAGAAGAGGTGGCAAGAATACACAGAAGAACTGTACAAAAAATATCTTAATGACCCAGGTAACTACAATGGTGTGATCACTCACCTAGAGCCAGACATCCTGGAATGCAAAGTCAAGAGGACCTTAGGAAGCATCACTACGAACAAAGCTAGTGGAGGTGATGGAATTCCAGCTGAGAAATTTCAAATCCTAAAAGATGATGCTGTGAAAGTGCTGCACTCAGTACTCCAGCAAATTTAGAAAGCTCAGCAGTGGCAACAGGACTGGAAAAGGCCAATTTTCATCCCAATCCCAAAGAAAGGCAATGCCAGAGAATGTTCAAACCACCTCACAATTGCACACATCCCACAGACCAGGAAATTAATGCTCAAAATTCTCCAAGCAATGTTTCAACAGTACAAGAATGAAGAACTTCCAGATGTTCAAGCTGGATTTAGAAAAGGCAGAGGAACCAGGGATCAAATTGCCAGCATCTGTTGCATCATAAAAAAAGCAAGAAAAGTCCAGAAAAACCTCTACTTCTTCTTTATTGATAACACCAAAGCCTTTTACTGTGTGGATCACAACAAACTGTGGAATATTCTTAAAGAGATGGGAATACCAGACCACCTGCCCTGCCTCCTGAGAAATCTGTATGCAAGTCAAGAAGCAACAGTTCCAACTGGACATGGAGTAATGGACTAATTCCAAGTAGGGAAAGAAGTACATCAAGGCTGTATATTGTCACCCTGCTCATTTAACTTATATGCAGAGTACATCATGCAAAATGCCAGGCTGGACGAAGCACAAGCTGGAATGAAGATTGCCAGGAGAAATATCAACAGCCTCAGATATGCAGATGACACCACCCTTATGGCAGAAAGTGAAGAGGAACTAAAAGAGACTCTTGATGAAAGTGAAAGAGAAGAGTGAAAAAACTGGCTTAAATCTTAACATTCAAAAAACTAGATCATAGCATCCGGTCCCATCACTTCTTGGCAAATAGATGGGGAGACAATGGAAACAGTGAGAGACTTTATTTTCTTGGGCTCCAGAATGACTGCAGATGGTGACTGGAGCCATGAAATTAAAAGACGCTTGCTCCTTGGAAGAAAATCTATGACAAAATGAGGCAGCGTATTTAGAAGCAGAGACATTACTTTGCCTACAAAGACCCGTCTAGTCAAAGCTATGGTTTTTCTAGGAGTCATGTATGAATGTCAGAGTTGGAACATAAAAAAGCTGAGAGCCAAAAATTTGATGCTTTGCACTGGGTGTTGGAGAAGACTCTTTAGAGACCTTAGACAGCAAGAGACTCAAACCAGTCAATCGTAAAAGAAATCAGAGCTGAATATTCATTGAGGGGACTGATGCTGAAGCTGAAACTCCAATACTTTGGCCACCTGATGGGAAGAGCTGGCTCATTAGAAAAGACCCTGATGCTGGGAAAGATTGAAGGCAGGAGGAGAAGGGGACGACAGAGGATGAGGTGGTTGGATGGCATCACACTGACTCAATGGACATGAGTTTGAGCAAGCTCTGGGAGTTGGTGATGGACAGGGAAGCCTGGCGTGCTGCAGTTCATGGGATCACAAAAAGTTGGACATGACTCAGCGACTGAACTAAACTAACTGACTGTATCCATTTTCCTTCTGTGGTTTATATTTTTTTGTATCCTATCGATGGCACATTTGACTAACTCAAATTGCTAAAGTTTCTCTTTTTAGAATTTCATGTCTCAGACACATCATCTGTAGTTCATACTTGGAGTAGATGGTGGGAAGTAAGGGGTAGTATTTGTTTTTCCCTGCATATTGATACCAAGTTGTCCCAGAATCATTTGTTGAAAAGATTATCTTATTTCCATTTAATTACCTTGACATTTTTGTCAAAAATCGATTCACCATGTAAGTTTGGCCTATTTTTGGACCATCTATTCTGATCCACTGATACTTCTGCTAGTGTTGGACTCTGCATTCTTTTGGAATTATTATAGATCTTGTGTTTTAGATTGCTTTGGACTTTGCATTGTCATAAAGAAATTTAAATCAACTTTCTACAAGAAACCTATTTGGATTTTGATTAAGATTGCATTGAGTTTATAGATTAATAGTGGAGAATACATACCTTGACCTAATTGAGACTTCCAATTCACCAATATAGCATCTCTCTCCATTTATTTCAGTCTTTAATTTCTTTCAGTGAGTTTTATAGTTTTATTGTGTAAGTCTTGCAATGCTTTGTTCATTCAGTTTCTTATATTATTTTTCCTAATATTAAATGCAAATGCTATTATATTTTATTTTCCACTTGCTTGCTGCTTCAAGATATAAATACATTTTATTTCTGTTTATTAATCATTGTCTTACCACCTTGCTAAGTTCACCAAATTTGTGAGATTTTTTTATTTGGTTATTTATTGTGCTTCTTTTTCTCTCCTCTGTCCTTCTTGGATTCCAAGTACACATGTGAAAATGTCTTAAATTGTCTCATAGGACTTTGAGAATCTGTTCATTAGTCCTTTACCTTTTTCTTTTCTGTTGTTTGCTTAGATGATCTCTACTGATACACTTTCAACTTCACTGGTTCTTTCTTCTGCCCCCTCCAGTCTGCTATTGAGTTCATCTAGTGAGTTTTTCATTTCAGTTATTGTCCTTTCAGCTCTAGAAATTTTACAGAACGATTTTTACAGTTCTCATTTTTCAGTTTTGAGTTTATATGTTCACTCATTGACTCATTAAGACCATGTATAAAAAGATTCTTTCTGCTTATTTTAATAGCTGCTTTATTGTCTTTGCACATCCAGCATTTAGACCGTCAGAGTCAATTCCTACAGCCTTCGTCCTCCAGCATGGGGTAGGCGTATTCGTGGTTGTTTCTTTATATGGCTAATTTACTTTTGTTTAAAAATGGATAAACAACTGGATTCTACTGTATAGCAGAGGGAACTGTATTCAGGATCTTGTGATACACCAGAATGGAAGAGGATATTAAAAGAGTGTGTATATGTGTGTAAGTGAACCACTTTGCTTGACAGCAGAAATTAACTTTGCAAATAAAATATACTTCAATTGAAAATTTTTAAAACCTAGATAGTGTAGATGGATGCCTCAGCGCCTCCAGATCTGTTGTGTGTCTGAGGACTGCTGCTGTCTGCCCAGGGGGCGCTGGCTTTCCTGGACTCACTCTGTACCTGTGTCTCTCGTGCCCCTGCAGGGGCTTTGCCCAGGCCTTCGTGCCTCAGCTCCTCCTCCCCAGCCCCGCCTCTGGGCCATGCGCCTGTGCTGTCCACGCTTGTGTTTCAGCCCAGCCTGCCTGTTTCCTGCTTCCAGGTTCCTCTCCCCATGTTCCCACTCCCCTGCCCATCACGCCTGCGTCCTCAGACACTTCCCGCCAGGAGGGCTGCAGCTTCTTCCTGCACAAGCTGCAGGCTGCAGGAGGGTGTTTCAGGGTGCTCTGCACTTCAGGATGGACGCCCCTCTGACACACCTCCTTCAGGCCAGCGCCTCGGATCTCGCCTGCAGATCCCTCCTTGGTGGTCAACAGGGAGAGAGATTCAGGGCTCAGATTTTGCACCCCTGTGTGACTCTCGCACTGCAGCGCCCTCCCTGCCGTCTCCAGCTTTCGCCGACTCTCCTGGAGGCAGTAGCACGGATTTTTCTGAGTGGAGTGCAAAGTGCCTGTTGGGCTTGCCCTCACCAGAAAGATACAAAGTCGTGATTCTCACCCTCTGTTCTCAGTGTTTGTTCAGAGTAAAGTCTCTCAGACTTTTTCCTGCTTTTGTTTCCCAGTGCCTTCTAATTGTTAGTATTTCATCTAGTTTTCATCCGTAGGAGGATTTTTCAACTGTACCACAACCACCGTTATCGAAATCTTCTACTTTGAGTTTTCAGAATGAAGGTTCTTTAACAAGCTATACTCTTATGTTCTCACACACAAAAAAATCTAATAGTCAAAAAAGAAAATCAGTGGCTAAACAACTTAGAACATTTAAATCATATACTTGGTACAAATGAATTATTCATTGATTTTAAAGTGTGAAATTTACAGTTAGTGATTCAACGAGTTTCATTTGAAGACTCATGATAACCCAGGTGTGATTCTAAGGGTATAGTCTGCAGATCCACAGGCTGGAGTCTGTGTCTGAGACGAAAAACAGAAAAAGCCTTCTCTCACTTATTTTTAGCTTAAAGAAGAAATCATACTGAAATTGTACACTGTTTAGAAATGAATGGAAATAAATATTACATGTCAAAACCAGTGATATTTTTATTATTAATGTTTTTATACACTGCAAATCTGGTGTGAGGTTTTCAGCAGTTACATTTAAAAAGTCTTTAACAGATTTCTTAGGTCTCTAAATCGATTGTTTGAAGTACTTACTTGAAAGTTTGGAAAATATCATAAAAGATGACTTGAGTTCTTTAATGAAGGCTGACACTTAACAGTTGTATTATATAAATAAAAATGTGTGGTTTTTCACAGAAAGTACTATGTATTACTTGATTTATGGTAAACCTAATATTATGTGAATTTGATATATTTTCTTAGGTAAAACGTTCATCTTTAGTCACTCAAGAAAAACTATTTATCCATAATTATTTTTTCCTTGTCTTTATTCACTTGCACATCAATGGCATCGCCTCCTTATTACTTTTACATGTTTTCGTATGTTTATTAAATTTTCAAACATTTTTATTATCTTTGCTTAGCCTGGTGTTTCATACTCTGATAACCCAATTAGATATCTCAGCTTGCAGTTGTATTTTTGAGTAGGGCTTGGATTTTTTATATTTAGGTTTTATGTAGTTTTTAATAATCTTGGAGTTTGATAGTCAATTCAGAAGCTTTTATACTTATGCAAATAGAGTGAAGCTTTGCCCATTCTACAACTTTAGAATATTTATTTTGATTTTGTGTTTATTCTCAGTGAAGTTGTTTTGACCAGCTTCAATTTGTTTTATTCATCTGAAATGCAGCAGTATCTTCCTTTTTGTGGAAGAGTCCAGCTCGTTTGAGTGTTTTATCAATACTGAACCCATTTTCAGATGTGTTCAACATTGTTTCCAGCCTTTGTAGTCTCTTGTTGTTTCTGTATTTATTAATCATTAGAACAGTAGCCTTCTTTTCTTTGTAAGAGACAAGAGGTTGGTAACGTCGTACTGAACGAGGGGACGCGACGGAGGCAGGCCGGAGCCGTTGCCGTCGCCAAAAAAAAAAAAAAAGAGACAAGAGGTTATCGTGTGACTAAATGGTGCTAAGTCACTTCAGTCGTGTCCGACTCTGTGTGACCCTATGGACTGTACCCACCAGGCTCCTCTGCCTGTTGGATTCTCCAGGCAAGAATACTGGAGTGAACTGGCGTGCCCTCCTGCACTGGCAGGCAGGTTCCTTACCACCAGTGCCACGTGGGGAAGCCCCTGCCAAAGCAGAAGACTCGGGAGACACAAGTTCAATCCCTGGGTTGAAAAGAACCCCTGGAGGAGGAAATGGCACCCCACTCCAGTATCCTTGCCTGGGAAATGCCGTGGACAGAGGGGCCTGGCAGCCTACAGTCCAGGGGGTCTCAAAAATCAGACACAACACACACACCATGCCAAATGTATCTGCTGGATTTTACTGCATTTGAAAAAGCTGCCTTCATTATTTTCTGCCATTCTTACCATTACATCCTATTTTTACTTTTCATTTAAAAAAATTTTTTTTCAGTTGCACTTCACAGCATATAAGACTTCAGTTCCCAACCAGGGATGGAATCCGTGCCTCCTGAAGTAGAAATGCGGTCTTAACCCCTGGAATACAGGGGAAGTTCCTACATCCTATTTTTAAGAGTAATCGCATTTAGGAAGGCTGCTTTGTACCAGGAACAAAGTCTGCTTTGTACCATTACATGCCAAGACCTATCTTAAGGTCTTGGCGTGTAATGGCCCCGGTGCCCCACCATCCTACTGGGAGACTTCTGTGGTGGGGACAGGCCCTCTGGACAGCTCATCACATCTTGGTCCTGTAGTTTTCCACTGTGAAATGCAACACTTTCCCCAGGCTCTTCTGTGTATATGTTTCCAGAATGAATTTTGTCTGCTTCTCTATTCTGATCAAGCTTTTAGTGAGACACAGTTTAGGTATAATACAATGCGCGGTCTTCATCACCCAGTCCTAGTTTTGATAATTATGTCCATCCACCTAACCATCACTCAAGAAAATTTCTTCACATTCATTACGTTTTAATCCCCACACTGCCCCACTTACCAGAGGAACATATTTTCCTGTTTCTATCTCTAGAGATAATTTCTGTGTGTTTCTAGACATCATATAAGTGGAGAGAAGTTTTGTATCTGGTTTCTTCTACTCAGGGTAACATGTTTAGCTTCATTCATGGTGCTATTTGTCTTTCAGCTTCTTTTTCTTGCAGAATAATACCTATTGTATAAACATCCTACAATCTGATGGACCTCTGGGCCCCTCCAGTCTGGGCTGTGCTGAGCGCAGCGCCATGGACTTCGTGCTGGCCTTGTCCTAAACATGCATATGCCCTCCGTGACACAGGTATATATGGAGTGGGCTGTGGGTTGGGCTTGTATTTAAAGTTACAGGAAGCGTTTAGGCCGTGTTTCCCCTCTGTCGACCCCGCCCTTCACTAGCACTTGACCTTGTGGCTTTCTAAGTGCAGCCCTTCCAGCGGGCAGCTGGTGGCCCCCTGGTGTGTTGTCACCTCGCTGTCCCCCAGGTGGGTTCAAGCCATCTACTGGCTTTGGATGTTTTCAGAGTGGGGTCAGGACTTGCCCTCTCGCAAGGCTTAGGGTTTGAACACAGCTTGCCTGGAGGTTTTTTGTTTGTGTTTTGCTGAGTGTTAAATTCCAATAACCAACTTGCTGAAACGTTGAGTCTCCATTTACAACCCGGTCACTGACTTCTTGGGTTTCTGGGTATTGCTCCCCAGCTGAGGCACTGGCTTCCTTATCTTCAGCAGCTTCTCTGCTCTGCGGGCCTCGGTGGGCACGTACCTCCAAGGCACGTGTTCTCCTGGGGTCTGAGTATCAAGCTGGTCCTTGTTCTCATGATCGTTCAAGTTGTTAACTGCGCTGACTGCCTCCTCCTCGCTCTGCCACTGCAAAGGCATCTCTTGTCTCATACAAGGCTCTCCCTTTCTGGATTTAGTTCACTTGGGTCTTCCTGCAGACAGAACGCTCTAATGCTTAACACATTAGACAAATGACAGCCACAACAAACCGGCTTAGGTTTTATAGTTTCCCCAACTCCTTCTCCATAGGGTGGGAATGGTCCTTACTTGAGACATTTTATACTGAACTGAAGGCAGAGCTTCATAGCGATTCCTTTGAGACAATTCCATTGTCCTCTGAGTTAATTTTATTTTCTCTAGGTAATCTGCTGTTGGGTCTCTATTGCTGCTTGTTGTGATTTTTTTTACAGTCTCAGGAATGTATTTACAGATTTTTCTCATGTCCTCCAGTGACTGAGACATTTTTCTTCTGTCTTCAAAGCAAGAGTCAGCATCATGGGATGAGCATTTGCAGGGGGGCCTCCCTTTCTTCTCGCTGTGCTCATCACATCCCCTTCTTCAAAGTCTCCAGGAGGAAACCTGAAGCCTTTTCCTTTTTGTCCTGGCAAGTTGTTGGATCTTCATTTTTTTTTTTTCTTTAAAGTTTAAAAAAATATCTTTCCAAGTTGATGAGTCCTGGAACAGGAGAAAACCAGTTTCTTTCAGAGTCCCTCCTCCTCAGGGTGCTGGGTACTGTGCTGAGGCTCTGATTTCACCCATGTGGGGTTTCCTGGAAGCAATTCCAAATGTGCAAGCTCACCTTGTTATTGCTGTGATTTGTGTCTATTTGGGGGGCTTCCCTGGTGGCTCAGATGGTAAAGAATCTGCCTGCAATGCAGTAGACACAAGTTCGATCCCAGGGTCAGGAAGATCCCCTGGAAAAGGAAATGGCAACCCACTGCAGTATTCTTGGAGAATTCCATGGATAGAGGAGCCTGGTGGGCCACAGACCATGAGGTCGCAAAGAGTCGGACATAACCAAGTGACCAAGCACACACGCATGTCTATTTGACCGATGATAGTTTTCCTAGGCTGCTGTTTATTTGATGTTACTCCTTCATTATTTCTCACTTTTCAGTATTTTCCACCTCATGGAACATTTATTAATCGCCAAGTACCCTGGAATTCACTGCTTTAGCATGGCTAGAGCAATAGCATCTGCTTGTCTGCTTTTTCCAGGGAACAACTGTTCTTTTGCTTTGAGAAGGTTCTCCTGGGTCCTGAGTGGAGCATCCTTGTCCCATGCTGCCCGCTCTGCTTCTGTGTTCCCATCAAACTGGTTTTCATGGGTGGTTTTGGTTTTTTAATCTCTTATCACTCTTTGGAGCCATTCTAATTTATTTTGATGTGGATGTTCTGTCTGTGAAATAATATCCTGTGCTTCAGATTGTTAATAGCTTAACTTTTTTTTCAGTGGCAGTCCTAAAGAGGATTATGTCATGTTGCAGACACCAGGATTTAGAAACAATATGATAAATAGTGTGTGTCTTTAGCTTAATTTTTTAACCTGAAGAAGAGAATCTGCTGAGGTTTCAAGAAAGAAATGTAATAATTGAGTACTTATTTCCTGGGAAAGGGACTAAATTTGTTTTGCTTAGCTTCCAAGGGCCTGCTGCTGCTGCTGCTAAGTTGCTTCAGTCGTGTCTTGACCCCATAGACGTCAGCCCACCAGGCTCCCCGGCCCCTGGGATTCTCCAGGCAAGAACACTGGAGTGGGTTGCCATTTCCTTCTCCAATGCGTGAAAGTGAAAAGTGAAAGTGAAGTCGCTCAGTCGTGTCCAACTCTTAGCGACCCCATGGACCGCAGCCTACTAGGCTCCTCCGTCCATGGGATTTTCCAGGCAAGAGTACTGGAGTGGGGTGCCATTGCCTTCTCCGTCCGAGGGCCTACATATGTGGAATAAACAGGTGTCTCAGTTTACATCTCTTTACAGAGATGCTGCTAGTAATGGGGCTGTTCCCCATTGAGACAGACATTGAGGGACTGGAGGGGTGGGCAAAGACTGGGTGGCCAAGCCTTTGTGACAGTGAGAGCAAGTCCCAACTAGGGCAATGATGGTACCATCCTGTTCTATCAACAAGATGACAGACTACCAGTAAACTCTCAAGTGAAGGAGAAGAGACATTTATTCAGAAGAATTATTGCAAGGGGGAAAAGGGACCATTGCAATATCACACCATCACACCTGCAAGTGTCTCCAGCCCAGCCAAGTAGGTTTGCTCTGATAGAGAGGAGAGAGTGATCACGGTGGACAGAGCTGGGTGAGGATATGGGGGGCAGTGAAAGGAGGATGACTGGACAGAAGGTCAGAGAACATTCTACCTAAGGCCAGGCTGTCTTCTGGGGGGCTGTCTGCTGCTCAGGCTGAAAGGTAATGAATTATCATACTCCATCAGGAACTGAGAGACAGTTTGGGAATAAGAAAAAGTATTTTTGAAAAGGCTTCCTTTTTATTTTATTAGCCCACATTTGTATGAATGTGTGTGTTTTAATAATTTGACTAAAGATTTCATAACCATGATTTTTAATTGATCATTTTCCTCACAGTAAAATATAAATGCTTGATTCCATTTATGCATCCAGATTCTTTGTAGCCAGTCTAGTCTTAGGATTTTCAGTTAATATGAAATTTTTCATCTTATTTACTGTTTATATATGGGTCATTTTCTCACCATCTGCAAATCAAATTAGAAGATATAAAATGATGTCAAGGCCTGGGAGAGAGGTTAGCATGCATTTCATTCTACTTAATCCTTGGGGATAAAGCAGTTGAGCTAATCATTTATGAGACAAGAATGGGAGGGTCTAGATATGACCTTTTCCTGGGTAACCAAGGGGTCCTCTGTGAGTTCCATCTGTCCCTTGGGGAAGAGGGATGCTTTACAGTCCACTGTTTACCAGAACACAAAAGAATGGGGGGATTTCTTGACTTTCAGATGACATTCAACATTAGCAAGGCTTTCTCAAATTCTATTAGCTTCCTGACAATGAACTGTTCCCAGGGGTTATTTTGCTTCCCTCAGGGGCTTCATCAGGCTCTGGGGTTGAAGTGTGGTCCTCAAGGAGACCATGCTCTACACATGTCCCAGGGAGAAGAACTTTCCTAGAATCATAACTATGAACCATGCACATCTTGAATTGGAAATGTGTAAAATCCAGGAAATTAGGATGAGCAGAGAGAGGGCTGGAAATCAAAGATTAGACCAGTCATCTTTGCTGATGGGTTGAATCCAGGCATTCAAGACAGAGAGAGGTCCAGGTTCACTGAAGGAACCTCAGCCTGAGCAACAAGATGAATGGGATTGATTTCGTGCTGATTCTGAGAAGGATGTGGGCACAGCAAGGTGGTGGTCGGGGCAGGTTAGGAGTTCACTTTTCGATGACCCTATTTATTATTGATAGCTTATTAGATAAGCTTATTGATAAGCCTATTAGAAATCCAAGTGTTTTTATCAAGTAGGAATTTCGATTCTGGAACTCAGAGGAGGAGTTCAGGCCAGAGAGGTGTCTGTGGATGTGGCCTTTGGATCATCATAGCCAGGGTCTATAAGGCTGACCCGTACCTTGGTAGGGTGAGACCAGCAGAGGTCCAGGCTGATGCGTAGGATTCGGGAGTGATGTCCACTTGTACTTTCCAACTCTTCCCTCATTCTGCAGCAGGACTGCTCTGATCCACTGAATAACACTGTGTGGGTTATGCAGGCCTTGGGGCAGACTTCAGGGTTGACTTGATATGGTTCATTTGTCTGTTCTTTGTCCTCTATTCATTATCCCCAGAGGCTAATTCATTGCCATGAGGGACTCTGTGGGAATCCAGTAGTTCAATTATATGGAGGATGAATCTGGGCAGAGGGCTTTCTTCACACATTAAGAAGCCCAGGCTGGCAACAACATTCAGAGCTTCCAGAGTTGGATTCCAATTATATAAATAGAAATGCCTGGAACAAGTTAATGAGAAACTGATTATTCAGCGGATTTGTTAGTCCCACTAAGTGTCTGTAAAATATACTGAGGAATACATGGAAAATACAAGCATTTCTGCCAACACAGCAGGTGGAACCTCTCCTACTGCAGATACAAAATGCTGAATAAATATAGATTTTTTTGTTTCTTTTTGAAAAGTATAGTTTCATTTGAAAGGAAACATGTAAGTAAAATCCTGCAAGGGCTACAAGTGAAGAAAGAAGTAAACTCTAGAGGAATATCAGACAACCGATGCCACAGTGACGCTGGCAGTCTGAAACGCTGGGGGCTTCCCAGGTGGCGCTAGTGGTAAAGAATCCACCTGCCAATGCAGGAGGCATAAGAGATGCTGGTTCAATCCTTGGGCTGGGAAGATCCCCGGGAGTAGGAAATGGTAACCAACTGCAGTGTTCTTGCCTGGGAAATCCCATGGACAGAGGAGCCTGGCGGGCTACAGTCCATGGGGTCGCAGAGTTGGACACGACTGAGCGACAGCACTGTGGAGGACCCAAGGACTGGCTTGTGACCTCCTGTGTGGGCAGGAAATTTGGCTGCAGATGTGACTCAGAAGACCTAGAACACACCCTTTCAATAGTTTTCTAATGTAGACTGTGTTCAGTGGTGAGTGGAGGGGGGAGATATATCAACAGGTGACACAGGTAAGGAAGGAAAAATAATTTTTCCACTGCCTTTTGAAGTTCTTGCCTGAGACCCCCTATAATAACAGATTAACAAGAGAAAAGCAGAAATTTATTAACTAAAGGCAAATGAGGTTGAGGGTGATGAATGGGGGTCAGTTGGGATATGACCAGGAAAAGCACAGAAAACGAGGGTTAGGTTGTCCTGCAGACTTGAAGTTGAGAGCTTTCTCTGTGGAAGAGAGTTTCTTCTGATTAGTTATCCTTCTCTTCCTGATACGTAGAGGGAAACACCCCTAAAATGTATATTTCCCATATAAATATACATTTTCTTCACAAAAGCGTAATTTGTGCTTTTTTGAGACTCTCCTGGGTTGGCAGCCAGTCAAAATAATCAGTCCCCAACAATATTTATTCCAAAGAGGCCTGTTCTGCCCCTCTTCACACACATGGGCCAGGGGTGCAAATGCTGCTGTGAGGAGCAGGGGGAGCAGAAAAAAACAGGGTTGAAGATTGTCCATGAGCAAAACACTACTACTACTATTACTACTAAGTCGCTTCAGTAGTGTCCGACTCTGTGCGACCCCATTGACGGCAGCCCACTAGGTTCCTCTGTGCTTGGGATTCTCCAGACAAGAACACTGGAGTGGGTTGCCATTTCCTGCTCCAATGCATGAAAGTAAAAAGTGAAAGTGAAGTCGCTCAGTCATGTCTGACTCTTAGCGACTCCGTGGACTGCAGCCTACCAGGCTCCTCCGTCCATGGGATTTTCCAGGCAAGAGTACTGGCACTGATTAAAAACAGCAAGACTGATCTTCAGACCAGGGCAGTGGGGGAGAGATCAGTGTAGAGGACCTCAACTCCAGCTGAGAAGGAGGTGAGAGAGGTTTCTAAGGGGAGAAGAGAGATCAGAAAGGGGATGTGGACCCTGGAGAAATGGAAGGCGGTAGAAGATGGGTGGTGGGGAGTTCCCCTGTGTGGCTGGGCTCGGGGGCTGGACAGGGGCCCTTTAGCAACTTTGCATTTTCTTGAGCAGAGACTCAGTGGACTAAGGGGGCTGGGGTGGCCCTAGGGACAGCAGTACAGGTGCAGCAGGACTATAGATGGGTCAGTCTCAGTGCAGTGCTTGGTGTTCCAGTGTGCTACCTGGCTGTCCCCAGATCACAGATGAACACTTAGACATGTGGAATTCTGGTGGAAGAAAGCTCAGACCATGTGATGGCATTTTCACAAGACAGAAATAAATAAATCAATCCCAGAAATGATCAAACTGTACTGAAAATGAGACTGCGATTCAAAATAATAGTAAACTCACAAGCTTGCGCAGAAAACAGAGAAAAGACAAGTGATATTTAGGAGAAAAGATCTGAGACTTAATTGCAACTGTAATTAAGGTTATAAAAGAGAATACAACACACTTTTTTTAATAAAAAAATACAATGTGTTCTTTTCCTTTTAGAAAAAGAATACAGTAAATAGTTTATGTGAAAATATTGAAACAAGTAAAAAAATAATTTTTTGAGAAACATAAGTTTCTAAAATTGACTGAAGAAAAAATGTAAAGCCCTAAATAGCAATGTAAACTTATAAAAAATAGAACTGGTGATTTAGTTTGTAAAAATCTGTTCACAAAAATAAGATCTCATTTGTTTCACAGGAAGACTTCATCAAATTTCCCAGAAAGAGGCAGACCTTGTGTTTCTTTGAATAAGGGATAGGAAATTGTCCCAATTTATAAAGAATTGAGAGGCCAGAAAACCTTGATAAAAGACAGTTTCTGTAAGTCAATCTTATTTACAAACATATATAAAACAATTACTGTATAAAATACCATCCAACTAAATCCATTAATATGAAACAAAAACCGAATTATGATCTGGTAGAGTTAACTTCCCAGAGAAGGCGATGGCATGCCACTCCAGTACTCTTGCCTGGAAAATCCCATGGACGGAGGAGCCTGGTGGGCTGCAGTCCATGGGGTCGCTAAGAGTCGGGCATGACTGAACAACTTCACTTTCACTTTTCACTTTCATGCATTGGAGAAGGAAATGGCAACCCACTCCAGTGTTCTTGCCTGGAGAATCCCAGGGATGGGGGAGCCTGGTGGGCTGCCATCTATGGGGTTGCACAGAGTCGGACACAACTGAAGCGACTTAGCAGCAGCAGCAGCAGCAGAGTTAACTTCCTGATTTACAAATAGTCAAGGTAAGAAAGTCAGTGAGGTATCAGTCACATTAAAACATTACATGAGAAAATGTGTGATTGCTTCAAAAGATTCAATAGAAAAATATGACAAAATTCTGTCCCCATTCATGGCTAAAGAATAAAAATCATCTTAAGAACAAAGTTTAACAATCTGGATGTAGTATGAAGAAAACCTAAAGCAAATATATTTAAAGATGCATAATAAGTATTCTTTTCAAGGAAAAGAAAAGAGTAACCATTCTCATCATTTGTTAAAAATTCAAAATCTTATTGAGAATTCTAATAAATATAATGAAACAAGTAAACATAAAGGGAGTAAGAATTTCAAGGGGAAGAAAAATATTTCATTCACAGAAGACAAAATGTAGAAAAGCCAAAGAATCTATTGATAAGCCATTGCAACTAATAAAGGAGTTCACTAAACTGTTGATACAAAAAAGTCAGTAGTATTCCTGTAAAGCAGGAACAACTAATAAGTGTAATAAAATAGGCTAGAGATTTGTTTATTCTCACCAGAAGGACATATACAAGTGAATGGTATTGGCTATTTGCCTTAGAAAGTTATTAAACCTTTTGGTTTTTTATTTACATATTTCTTTCAATTTGTTATAATGACCGTTGTATTTTAAACCAAAAGAAATTGTTAACCAGAAACAAATAGACTGTGGGTTTATTTGGGATCAGCAGAGACTTGCAAAACAGAGTCTGCAACCCTGGGGAGCCAAGTGCAAGTTCCCACATGGGGAGGAGGATGCTTTTAATGGAGGATAAAGGAAGGTGGGAGGGCTTAATAAACAGAATCCTTGGCTTTTTATTGGCTGAGTCTTTGCCAGAAAAAAGGAGGGGTCTTTCTGTGCTTCAGGCTGTGGTCTTTGGGTGTGAGAGCTCCCCCTGCTGGCCTCCCAGCTCTATTTATTTGGGGTTTCTGTTTATTATTATTATTATTTTTTTTTTACAAAAACAAAGCCTCTAAAAATAACGTCATGACTAAGTTCCTTATACAAGACAGTAGAAGATAGTTAAATTGCCTTAGGAGAAAATACAACTCTTTGCTTATCCATTCGTGGACATTCAGTGATAACATGAAGACGTGGTCAATAGAAGCCAGAGAAAGGGACCTATTAGTTATTTCATATTCATTCTGGGTTTAACCAAAGTCTGGGATTCTGTTCCCACATTTATCCAATATAGCATCAAGTCATCAGATTTAATTTAGACAGACTATTTTAGCCCAGTAACTAAAGGAGAACGTTTCAACTGGTAAAATTTTTTAATTAAAGTAAATTAGACAAATGTGTAGGTTGATGGCCTTCATTAATATTTTTACACTGAAAGTAATGTCTTGCCAATGGCTTTATTTCCAACCATATTTAAAATATATGCTTAGGCATGCACAGAATTCATACATTTTTTTCTTGGAGTCAGGCAACATTTTTTCAGAATTTTGGGTGCCAAAAAATAATTTTATCTATATGTGTATTCTGAAAAAGAAAACAAACCATTGTTTAGTTATAGATATAGCTATCTGTAGGTCAACTTTCTCAGGTTAGAAGTTAACACTACCTTTGTTCTGCCTGTGAACAAAATTTCAAAAGACATAAGAATGGGTGCACAATTAATTGCTAAAGAATGTAGTCACTAGTGACTTGAAACTTTAGTCTTTGAAGTCTCAGTTACTTGGTTTCTATGACATTAAAAATTGGCTTTATAAATGAAAATATGTGGCAGCTATTGAAGTGAGTGGAGAACCTTAAAAAAATGACCCAGTCTTTTCGAATATATTTTAAACATATTCCATAGAGATATGAGGACTTTAAGAATTGCAACTGAAATATTCAATGAGGGATATTTAAATAACCAGAGCTCTGTGAAACTCAATGAACCATGCAAATGTTTCTCATACCACCTTATGTAATCAAACTTAATTAAGTTCAGACATCTTAGAATAATTGTTGAAAATTATCTCTATTAGAAAGATAGATATAAAAAAAAACTAGTATTAAATACAAAGAAGCCAGTAATGACAGATAACCTCAGTTATGAGCTTGCCATACCAGGTGGGAGAATGGGTATCTCCAGGACACAGGAAGGACCTTGAGGGTCCTCTCTTACTGGCTTAAAGTGAAGAGTCATCCTTCACGTGGTGCTGCCTTGGAACCCTGAAGACTGAGCGTGGAAGTGGAGAGTTTAGAGTGTGGATCCTGACCACCCCATCAGAACAGGCCACCTGCACTTGGCCCAGCCGTGGGGGAATCACTGGCTTGTGTGTGTTCTTCGGTCAAAGTTAGGAAGCTTGCATGAAAAAGGAGTTGTATCTGCTTCATTCCACTTCATTTGAAAAAGTACTTGACAAGGCTCATGGAAGATACAGAATATGAAGCGATTTAAGATTTAAAAACTGAAGCAGTTTGAAAGAAAGGAGGAAAAAAATAAATCCAGTAGCAAAGTCATGACCCCCCAATGCTTTCTGAAGGTCATATACACTTATTAGAGACAGAATACTCTCTTTGTTTTGCATTCACTAGTAGCCAAGGGGGAGAAATCTAATACCTTCCATGATCCATGGTGTTAATAATGTAAATAAAATGCATTGCTTGCAGAGGGGCATATCAATTTCTTTTTTTTTTTTTTTTTTTTTTGAGGCCCCAGAGAAATTTTCCCATTAAGTTCTTGGGATATAACATAATAAAAAACATCTTTGGAACTCCTTGCAGGAAATGCAAGCATAAAGTTTGAAAATCTGCTTACCACCTTCTCTGTCTGTGATGGGAAGGTGCCAAACAGCTCAGTGGAAGGAGATCCAGGAGAAGCTGCCTCTCCAGGCAAATAAGCAAGTCTCAGATGGCCTGGTTAATCCCAGTATTACTTTACAGCAGTGGTGGGCTGCAGCCAGGGGGTCCCAAAGGCGCTCTTCCGTGCAGGCCAGCCTGGTGATGGGCGCTGGGAGGCAGAGTCAGGGGCTGTGTCTCTGGCTGGTGCCAGGAACACAGAACCAGGAGAGGTGAGCTGCTCTCCAGATGTGAGACATTTTCATCCGGGACTCCTGAAGGGTCTTGTGTTTAAGACTTGCAATCAGATTTACCTATAATCTCTTCTTTAAAGAATGCCTTTTTGGCAGATGAGTGCTCCATTTCATTTCCTAGGAGAACTGCTTAGAGTTTTCAGGGGGTCTGGCTTTTGGCAGAGGCATGTGAGCCAGGACAGGATTTGAGCAGACTCCTGTCTCTCCAGGTCTTATCCATGGAGAAGCAGATGTTCCTAGCTGGGATCCTTGCAGAGGCTGGGGGAGCAGGGACCCTTACCGTTCCTAGAAATTGCCTGTGGTTTCTGTCTGCCTTTGGAAGACAGGGCAGCAGGGTGTGATCAGAGTCCTGCAGGAGAGATTAACGGACATGACCAACGTCCTCGTAAAGTTAGGGTGGCCGTGAAAATAACTGTAATATATTTCTCAAGACCCAAAATTTTCCAGGATTGTCTGTGAATTTTTAATCTATTCTTTAAGCCTCACAGTGAGTCTAGGAAATAAATATAATGTACTTTCACAAATCAAAAAACAAGGCTTAGCAGTGGGGTATAAAGTGCCCCATGTCACACAACTATTAAGGACTGCTAGGGACTGAACAATTTCCCTTTGCAATGCTGTGTTGAAGCCCTCACCCCCAATATGACTGTGGTTGAAGATGGCCTGTGAGGGGTGGTAAGGCTTAAATAGGTCATGCTGAGGACCTTAATCAAATCAGGGTCCTTATCAGAAAAGGAAGGGACACCAACACCCTCTTTGTGCCACATGCGGACACGAGGAGGAGGTGTCTGCAGCCCAAGGCCCTCTCAGAAGTGGAATCAGCAGCCCCTGACCTCTTACCTCTTAGAACTCTGAGGAACGCACTTCTGTTGTTTAAAGCTCCCAGTCTGTGTTGCTTTGGTATGGCCCCTTGGGATGAGTAAGGCAGGATGCAGAGCAGAACATGGACACAGTCCGTGTGGGTCCTGAGGTCCTCATTGCTGCTGGGATCCCACTGGGCAGTGATGCCCCTTGCCATCAGCAACGCCCTGTCACCTGCAAGGCTCTGTCCCACACACTCTAATACCTTCAGCACTGAGGGGCATCCAGGCTTCGCTTGTTCCAAAATGTCCGGAGTCCCTCCAGAATTGTCTGCCCTGAACCATGTATTTCACATTCTTGTTGACTGGAGTGGAGAGAAGCCTGGGGCTTATCACAGAGGAGAGCTGGGGAGGCTGGCGCCTTCAGTAAAGGCAGGGCTGGGGTGTGGAAACTCGGTCTGCTTTCCTTTCCTGAGATCAAAGTCCCCACGTGTGGCCCAGGCCTGAACGGTCCAGGACCAGATATGTTGGACCAGTACCGCCGGGAGCCCCAAAATGGTTGAAAACATTGCAAGGTAGAAACCACACAACCCAGACTGGGACCTGAACCCCCTGTCTTCTCATTGAGATCACACATCTGGTCTCAGGTTTGAACGAAGCTCAGGTTCTCAACATGTCACTGCAGAAAAAATTCAGTGAGACACCAAGTGATAGGTCAAGAGTGAATGTATTTACAGAGAAACCCACTGCACGGACAGAGTGTGGGCCACTGCAGAAGGCGAGAGGCCCGGAATATGGGGTGATCAGGTTTTACGGGCTGGTAATTTCATAGGCTAACGAGGGGTAGGATTATTCCAACTGGTTTGGAGAAGGGGCAGAGGTGTTCAGGAGCTGGGCCACTGCCCACTCTTTCGCGGTCAGCCTGGGAGGTGTCACGGTGCGTGTGTCGTTTAGTGGCTGTGCTACAACAAACGTGTCAGGAGGCTCAAGGGCCACTGGAAGCCGAAACCTCTGTCATCGTGGACCTAGTTGGCTCTAACCAGTGTTTGTCGTGTCCTCGATGGCTGTGCATTCTTTTAAAGGTTGTGCCCTGCCCGCTTCCCTCCTGTTTTTAAGATGGGAGAGCTGCCTACAGAAAGAAAGTCCCTTGACAGAGGAAGAGTCTTCTGATAGGAGCCCAGGTTGAATGCTGGGGTTGGAACCACGTTGCTAATCGTGAGATCCCATGTTTCAAGAACGTTAGAAGTATTCAAAACAGATGTAGTGTAATGGCTTCTGAGCTAAGATTTTCTTGATGATTTTCCTACATGAGTGATTCCAAGTTGTGTCTCCCTGAGGTCAAGGCCATGGTGAGTCCCCTGGAGTGGGTGTCATGCTTTTCTTTGGGAGATGGACACAGGGGCGTTTCTTTCTCACGGTAAGGGACCACTCACCCCACAGGGCCTGCCCTGAAGTCTGGCCCCTCCTTCCTGCCACCTTACTCTCCCCACGAGGACAGGCTGCCTGAGAAGAGCCCGGGTCCTTGGGTTGAAGGTAGAGTCAATCTTGAAAGCTATTCTATTTCCTAAGCCAGCATGTAGATAAATATACATTTCTTTGTATGCCAAATGCAAACCATTAGAATCCTCATCGTGTTCTAGAGCTTTGGGGAACATGGGGAGGGGTAGCTGGCACTGAGTGTAGGGGGCAGCCAGTGCAGTGACTACATGTCACACCTTGTCAGGACCTGACTCTGTGTCCACCCATTTCTTCCTGGACTGTTCTGCTGCTTTAGGCAGGGTCCCTGGTCCAGCGTGGGAGGGGTGCTGCGGGTCACTGAGCACAGACCAGGGTGTCAGGCGCCCAAAGCAATAATCGCTTGGGGAATTCCTTCGCTTTTATTTATTTTAGGAAGAGAAGGTATATTGATAACACTGTGGAACATAAGTTCATGTGTCTGACACACAGTGAGGCTAAACAAATGGAAACGTCAGTCAGTTTGGAGCAAAGAAAGGTTTATGCAAGGCTGAGCAAGAAAAACGGGTGGCTCACGCTCAGAAGACCCAGACTCCTGGAGGGGTTTCAGGGAAGAGCTTTTAAAGGCAGACTGAGGTGAGGGCTGCAAGGTGTGTGGCTTTCCTCAGACGGGTTGGGGGTGAGGTCAGAGGGCAGTGCTCCGGGTGCGGGACCTCAGCCTGAAGCCCCCGTCCTCCATGGGGGCAGGGGCCTTGGCTCCTGCGGAAGAACTGAGATACTGTTAGGTTCAACTACTGTCATTTCTTTCCTTGCTTGACTGCTTTTCCTGTCTCTGCATCCCCTCACCTCCCTAACTAGCACCTGTTTGCATCTCCTCTTTGGAACTCAGGGCAGGCCTCAGAGACTACAGTCCTTTTCAACAAATAAGAAAAGGGAACAAAGGGGCTTTTGTACCCAGGAGGGCCCCACGGGTCCTGCCCGCTTTCAAAATTAGTATTTTTTCTTCCCAAATATCTAAGAAACTTGCTTAAGTGCATACAATAAGCTGCTTATTCTGCTTATTCACTGTTTTACTGTTTTTTTGGTTTGTTTTTCAAACTTTTTATTTTGTATGGGGTATAGCCAAGTAACAGTGTGATAGTTTCAGATTAACAGCAAAGGGACTTAGCCATATATACACATGTATCCATTTCCCTCCAAACTCCCTTCCCATCCCAGCTGCCACATAACATTGAGCAGACTTCCCTGTGCTACACAGTCGGCCCTTGTTGGTTATCAATTTTAAATATAGCAGTGTGTACATGTCCCTCCCAAACTCCTTAACTACCCCTTCACCCCATCTTTCCCCCAGCAAACCATAAGTTTGGTCTGTAAGTCTCTTTCTGTTCTGTAAGTTCATCTGCATCATTTCTTTATAGATTCCACATACAAGGGATGTCATACGACATTTCCCCTTCTCTGTCTGACTGACTTCACTCTATGACAATCTCTGTGTTCATTCATGTTGCTGAAAAGGCATTATTTCATTCTTTTTAATGACTGAGCAATAATCCATTGTATATATGTACCACATCTTCTTTACTCATTCCCCTGTCAGTGGACATAGAGGTTGCTCCCATGTCTTGGCTATTGTAAACAGCGCTGCAATGAACACCGGGGTGCCATTCTGGAAGACTGTCATGAATTTCCAGTTGTAGCTTCATGGGCCCTCAAGCTCATGGTGAGTCAAGCCCCTTTCATATTCAGCTGGTTTCTCTTGCCCTCTCTCTAACCCTGAGTCAGTGGGTAACCCAATCCAAGCATGAGTCTCTGGTCAGCACTGCCACTGGTCACTGGGGTTGAGCTGATGGCACCAGAGGGTGGGGGAAGGGCAGACTGAAAGGGCATCAGCAGAGGGAGAAGAAATGCTTTCTTCCTGATTGGATCCCCTCTGAAGAGGAGAGCTGAGAGACTTGGTTTGACTTGGGTGCCTGGAGGAGGGTGTGTTGGTTTTTCTGTCCCAGTAATGAGACATAAGACACAGGAGCAAAGCTGTCTGTCTGACGCAGGAGGGGTTCCAGAGAGACTGGCCTTTGTGTGGCAGCCTCCGGGAGCAAGAGCAGGGACAGCTCCCTACTGGCCGGAGAACACAACCAAGGCTGAGGCTTTGTTGTGGACACTAGTGTTTGTTGAGACAGTCTGAGATGTTTACACAGCATTTTTGTTAAGAGAATCTGGCAAAAGCAGTAAGCAGAGCTGAGTGTGCATAGAATTGGAGGCAACCAAAAGTAAAAGGCTTCAGAGCGGGGAGCAGAAATAAAACGTGTTGGAGTTTAAGGAAGGGCTCGCTGCTCAGGGAATGAGGTCCTCCCTTGACACAGCTGCAGGCATCTTTGCCTCAGAAGCTCACGCTGCCTCTCTCACACGTCAGTGTGACTGGAGACCACAGAACAGGGCACACTCTGAGAACAGGTTTGGATGTGGAGTTGTTTCCCTCAGCCATTCTGGCAAGAGAGAGGGGTTATGGGCCCACAGGCAAGGGGATCCCTTCCAGGACCCGAGTGTGGGCTCTAACACTCAGAAATGGGTTGTCTGAGGAGACATGCATGATGAGAAACAAGAGGCTTGATTGGGAAGGGGTGCCCAGGTGGAGAGAAGGAGGGGAAGGGAAACCAGGAGAACTGCTCTGCAACATAGCCCACAGTCTCGGATTTTATGGTGATGGGATTAGTTTCCGGGCTGTCTCTGGACAGTCTCCTTATTTGGCCCATATTTAGTCCATCTCAGGGTCCTTCCTGGTATGGTGGTGTGTGCATCTCTCAGCCAAGACGGATTCCAGTGCAAAGGATTCTGGGAGGTTGGCAGGGCATGTTATGGGCTAACATGCTCAAGCAGCGTCTCCTCCCTGCTTTCTGCCCCTCCTGAATACTTCCAGCTAGTTCTTACCATCAGCACTGTGTTCCATATCGGGACTTCCTGTTGTGAGAGAACTCAGCCAAGTTGTCATCATCGTGCCTGGCCAAGATGGGCAGTTTTAGTCGACGGTTCCCTAACAAGGCTGTGGTGCAGACTGACTCGGGAAGGTCTGTTTTTCTTGTAACCCCTTTTCCCATTCACTGTTCTCGTCCATGTGTCTGACGATGTGTCAGTCTATGGTGACATGTCTCATAGAACCCCCTTTCTGTAGAAGATCATGTTCACCTATTATGGTTTCTGAGCCTGGAGAGCCTGTGTGCAGGGCCTCTTTTCTCATCAGTTCTGAGCAATCACCAAACAAATTTCACATTCTACTTGCTGAGGAAAATTTATTAGTCAATCCAAGACATGGAAAATTTCATTCGAGACAAATTTAGGATTATAGCCAAGGAAGAGCATCTCAGAAAGTTCTGAGAGCTGTCCCATCCATTAGAAGTATAGACACAGTTATATAACTTTTAGAGACAGAGGGCTCAACATCTAATTACATATTATTGACAGTTTACATGATCCAGATCTAAGCATCATCGTGGTGGGTCACGTGGCCCCTTACAAGCTCAAGAAGCAATGATGTGTTAAGCAGTTGTCCTGCTGACACTTGGAGAATGCTGCTGTGTGCATTCCAGCAGGTGTTCCTGCCTGTGGGGAGCTTTGGTGGATGCGTAAGTGCAAACACAGTGCAGAGTGCTGGGGAGACAAGGGGCCAAAGGCAGAGAAAAACGTTTATATTTACATTTTTCTTGTCTGGCTATAAAAATGATTTTATATCACATGCTTCATAGACAATGTGCAGCTCTCATGAGGCGAACCTTTTAACCCCTTTTAAGTGCTGTTGTTAGCATTATACTCAGTAAATATATGCTAAAGTTTAGTGTACAGAAAAAAGTGGCTGTTCCAACACCACAGCTTATATGAGAATAGATCATTCAGGAAACAAAAAAAACTAAAAATATATGACCCATCCACTCTAGCTCACTTAGAGTAAGAAAGAAAACAAATACGCTGTAACTTTCATTTTTAAGTGGATGCCTGCTAGGTGTGACCGTTTAAACTATACAGTAGTTTAAACAATTTAAGGAAAACCCTAAAAGTTTAGAGCTGACGTGAGAACAAAATAGGAGTTAGGATACTAATGTTGGAAAAGGCCACCTCTGTGACATGACAGTGAGTCTTGTCTGTAGGATCCTTCCTTAAACAGGTAACCCAATAATCATGTAGCTGCTGCTGCTGCTGCTAAGTCGCTTCAGCCATGTCCGACTCTGTGCGACCCCATAGACAGCAGCCCAACAGGCTCCTCCGTCCCTGGGATTCTCCAGGCAAGAACGCTGGAGTGGGTTGCCATTTCCTTCTCCAATGCATGAAAGTGAAAAGTGAAAGTGAAGTCGCTCAGTCGTGTCCGACTCAGCGACCCCATGGACTGCAGCCCACCAGGCTCCTCTGTCCATGGGATTTTCCAGGCAAGAGTACTGGAGTGGGGTGCCATTGCCTTCTCCAAATCATGTAGCAGTGACGCCTAAATCTCAGCCTCTGCACTGGTGGCAAATCAAATCTTAGAGACAGAATTTCGGGTGAAATAGAAAAGAATAGCTTTGTTGCTTTGCCAAACAAAGGGGGACAGAGCAGGCTCCTGCCTCATAAACTGTATGTCCCGACCCAGCGAGATTTGGTGAGGAGTTTTACAGCAATGGTTCAAGGGCAGGGCTGCTTATAAGGATCGGGGTGTGTGCCGGGCCTGAACTCCTTTAACCTGGCTCCCCAAGGTTGTCAAACTCTGATCTTCTCAGGAATGGAGAATGCTGACATCTTCCATTTACTGAGGGGTTTTAGTTCTGTTGTTGTTCAGGCACTAAGTTGTGTTCCACTCTTTGTGACCCCATAGACTACAGCCTGCCAGGCTCCTCTGTCCATGGGATTCTCCAGGCAAGAATGCTGGAGTGCGTTGCCATTTCCTTCTCCAGGTAATCTTCCAAACCCAGGGTTGAAAGCTGCGTCTCCTGCATTCCAGGCACATTCTTTTTAGCTGTTTATATTCATTAATGAGCATACAATTCATTGAGTCATGTCGTATAGAGATGGCCCAGGGAAGGATTTACAGGAAAGTTTCAGAAGCATGTCTGAGTCAGCTGACTCCACTGCAGCAAAGCCCACCAATCCAATGGGCTTCTTCCCTGGTGTAGAGAGAACAGGGCCTTAGGAATGAAGCAAGACTCCCAGATGGAACATTGAGGGTTCTGAGTTGCTTTAAAGGTGGAACGATTAGCACGACTGCCCTCAGAGGACTCTTACTGCATCCTCCTCTGCAGCCGGGGCTTCCCTGGAAGCACCAGGAACCCTCTCCCCTCTGGCCCAAACCCAGAAATCTTCATGGACTTTCTCCCTTTTCTTCCTGGTACCCACAGCCTCCCCCTCATCCAGTTAGTCCCACCTGTTGAATTTCCTGCCTCCTCCACGTCTCTGCATCTCTCCTCTCTTCTCCACCCGTCAAACCCGATTACTCTGACCGCCCATCTCCTTTTCCTGTTCACCCGCCACAGGACCCACAGCTGAGCCATCACCTAAGATGAGACGTGACCTCACCCCTGCCCATTACAAGCCCTTCCTACTCTGGGCAGCCTCGGATGGACAGTCACACACAGGGACTTCTCGCTTCTGTGCTCGAGCTCTGCCTCCCTGTTCCCTAGGGGATATTCTGACATCTGGAAAACAGCTAGATTCTCCCTCACCTCTGTCTCTGCACCTGCCCTTCCCCGGGTTTGGAATGCCCTTCCCCACCTTCCTAATTTGGATGTGGTCCTGCAGAATGCAGAAAGCCTGGGGGTCTAGGACAGACCACTCTTGTCTTGTATGCTGATCAGGCTGTTACTAGCACTGCCTCACTCGCTCCCTGCACTGGGCCGTGAGCCCCACACAGACTTTCGTCTTGTACCCACGGTGCCCAGAGGTCCTGACTCATTAGCCTCCCCCACCGCATGTGTCGAATGAACTTACAATTTCATAACATACGAAGGAGCACGTTTCCCCTTCTCGTGTACAGATGCGTATGTAAATTTCCCTGAGCATCACTTGACAGGCAGGAAAGTCGGTAATCATGCTGACACCTTGGCAGTTTTACCTAGATGAGGTAAAATATTATGATACAAATATCTGATTGTTTTTCTTTGAAGGAATAATTAGCAGTTTGACAGATTGCATATGTGAATTATTCGGTGTGAGGCTGTGAATTTCCTACATGCAGAATTTAACTCTCTAGCTTGCGGGGAGCAGAAGGTCTATGTTACAAACTTTGGATGTCTTTGAAAATGTTGTCTTCGCAACAATTCACAAAATGCTTCAAAACAACAGAAGATGTAGAGATGACCTTGTTAAAAGAGTAGATGAAAAGTAGAAGTCACGGCCAGGAAATAAGAGTCTTCTGTGGGATGCAGTGTTAAGAAAGAAGAAAAAAAAGTTAATTTGCTAACTTAATGACTGATAGGCTCTAAGTTCCATCTGTGATTAGTATCAGCTACGTAAGCTTTGACAGTGTATGTATTAACTGTCAGACCCAGTTTTTCCTATTGAACTTGGCATCACAACATTGCCTGTGTTGTAACGTTTTAGAGGTTCACACGGTGAGTGAGACGTGGGTGGTGTTCCGTGTATGCCAGCCCTGGGCCAGACCCGTGACCCCATGGAGGGCATGGGCTTCACAATGTTGGTTTTGTGATTATTGGAATGGTGAGGCCAGCAGATCAGCTGATGACTTAGTCACAAGAGAGCCTGAAACATAGATTCCCAGGAGGAAGGAGTATGCGCGCCACAGGGGGAGGTGCCAGGGTTACTCAGGGGGCCGTGGGACCAGGAGCTGTGGGCCAGAGGCTTGATTCTGCTGTTTGGTCCCCTGGGGAGGAGCAAGGCTTAGGACAAACACTTCAAATCATCTCAGGGCTGGGGCACAGGGCGACCCCTGGTTGTCTGGTACCCAGTCCTGGGGGGATCAGGGCAGGAGGCCGGCTGTCCTGAGTGGTGGCCCGTAGAGCAGGTGGCGTGGACCAGGGCTCTGAATGGGTGTACGTGTGTATATGTACATCCCTGCACGCTCGGTCGCTTCAGTCGTGTCTGACTCTTTGCAACTCTACGGACAGGCTCCTCTGTCCATGAGATTCTCCAGGCAAGGCTACTGGAGTGGGTTGCCATGCCCTCATCCAGGGGATCTTCTTGACCCAAGGATTAGACTCACGTCTCCTGCAATTGCAGGTGGATTGTTTACCATCTGAGTAACCAGGGAAGCTGGTGTGTATATATATATATATATATATATATATATATATATATATATATATACACCCACAAACACATATATGTCACATGTCAAAAACTCTGATGCTGGGAAAGATTGAAGGCAGAGCAGGAAAAGGGGACAACAGGATGAGATGGTTGGATGGCATCACAGACTCAATGGACATGAGTTTGAGCAAACTCTGGGAGAGGGTGAAGGACAGGGAAGCCTGGTGCACTGCAGTCCATGGGGTCGCAAACAGTGGGATACGACTTAGCAGCTGAACAACAGCAACCAGAAGTCAAAGCCTCAGAACACAGGAGATAAACACAGGCTGATGGAACAGCCCTTCCCACAGCCCTCTTCTCGGAGCAGGTACCTGCCTGGGCCAGCCTCTAGGGAGAAATCCCACAGGCATCTGTTTGGGATGCTGGATGCCCTGCATCGCCCTGGACCATGTTGGCTGGGGAAGCTGGAAAGTGAAAGGGTCCTGCAGTCGTGCACCATACTTTTACGTGTGGTGTGAGCCTCTTGGGGATGCAGCGGGCATGGCACGGCCACCCACCCACGACCCGGACCCGCCATGGAGGGTCACCCAAGGCCGTGCCCCAAGGAGCCGGTCAACAGAGCCCAGGTATCCTTATGCGTCTGATCATTGCCCTCTCTCAGGCTCCCTCCCCTCCCCAGGGGCTCTCCTCTTTCAGGGCCGCCCCTCTGTCTCCATCCGGGCATCCTGCACCTGCATGTAAGGACCCGAATTGGAAGGCTGTGGCAGATTGCCCACAGGGGAGACCCCCGGACCCGGTGGCTGTGGACCACGTGCTGCTGATGGACTTAAAGGGCTTGGCTCTGCCCCGCGTGTCAGGTAGACAGTTTCATTCCATCTTTACATCAAGCCTTTATCATTATTTTAAACTGAGGGGCAGGAGGGCTGAAATCCATACCCAGGGAGAACGATATTCAGTGGTATTCCTGTTTCTGTGGCTTTTTGATTTTCATCTAAATTTGGAGATGATGGATCTGGGTTGAGGGCAAAGAGGTGGGGGTGGGGCGGGGCGAGGGGGGGCTCTCGCTCCTCTAGACAAGGGTAAGGGGGAGAGCGTTTCTGTCTTAAATTAACTTCCTCCAGAGCCTGGGCCGGCACAGGCCTTGGGGACTTGGGCTTCCTCCCCACCTGCCCTAGATGATCTCTTCGCGCCCCCGAACCCCTAAACAGAAGGAGTGTTAGGGGACGACCTAGACAGCGACGCCATCTGCTGGTGGCATGCTTGAACTGCATGCGCAGACAACCGCCTTGCAGGGGTGGCCCTCTGATGACTCCGGTGACTGAACAAGCTGGCCATGGGGGAGAGGCGGTCATTCGACTTCCATAAAAGTCCATATTACTGCACACCTCCAACCCAACCCTCTTCTCATTCCTCTTTACACTGAAAACATCTGCAGTAACAACGACCTAAGCAAAAGCCACAGGAATTCAAAGCGGGATGGGGGGGGGGGGGGGCGGGGGTGGTGCGGGGGGAGCCTCTGCGTGAGGACGGTCCCCAGGGATGGCTGTGCTGTGTGCCCGGGATCCCCGTAGAAGCAGGGGGCAAGCCCAGAAAGCCGGGGTCCCTCGGCTGGGTGGGGGGCCCGGGCTCTGCAGAGCAGACCTCCCAGGCGGCTGCAGGATGGTGGCTGACCGCCACCACCACCATGAAGGTGTCCACCTTGTCCTTCCCGGGCCCATGGGATCTGCATGAAGGGGCCTTGGCCTGGGTGGATGCCTGGGGCTGATCTGCTCTGCCCGTTGGGAGAAGACTGAGACTCCAGACTTGAGTCTTGTGTCCACCATTCCAAGGATGCGGTGGGATAAACCAGGTGCGAACATTTCCTGATGGCGGAAGCACCCAATCCTTAGGATAAGACTAAATGAGAAGATTTACATAAAGGGCATTTAGTACATTGACTTTTCTACCTGCCGCTTACTGTGTCTCTAGCATGAGCCAAGCATGTGCTCAGCGCTCTAACTGGGTCACATCTGTCACAACGCTGAATGAGAGAGCTGTTGTCATCCACACTTGTTCAGATGAGGAAGCTGAAGCTCAGAAAGCTTATTTGTCCAGTCACTGGCATTGGTGACTACCGGGTTCAGGGTCAGGGAAGGAAGTATTACTCATTGTCTCGAGAGACATAGATGTACAGTAGAGACATGAGACCAGGTACGAGCTCCTATCTGTTTGGGAGAGATGAGGAGTTCTCAGCTTTCATATTTTAAAACAGAAATGACTGTGGTCCTCAGTAAAGCTGGGAAAACAGAAATCAATGAGATGATGGTGTGAAAAGCTTGCTCAGATCTGGTTCTTACTAGAATAAAGGGGGTATCTCATAGTTTCAAAAGGCACTGCTTTCTTTTTGGCATGTTATTGTCTTTGAAGTTAGGATTTTTCACAATCATTGATTAAAGTGGTTGGTGACAGTCTCCTGACAGTCCGTTTTTCTCTTAGCGATATTTCAGGATCCTTATCATCACCCCTGACAGCTTGGATTAATTAGACACCGCATGACTAATGGTGGGGTACACAGACTTGACAGGGACCCGGCCACTGTGTCTGAATGGGAGTTTACCTTTCAGGGATGAGGGTTCGGTTTTATTGGTCCAGGAGTGAAAGAGGGTAGGGGTCCAGGAGAGGTGATGGCGGGAGGCCAGTCAGGATGGTGTGAGGGAAAAGCTGGAACCGTAGGCTTTAGGGAGATCCTGCTCCTTTAAGTCAGGACAGGATTGGTGCTTGAGCTGGAGGGCAGGGCAGTTCTCCACAACCATTTCTGGGGTCTTGTGGTAGCAGATGTGAGCAGTCACTCAGCCAGAATCATCCCCTAGGGCCAGCTCGGTCCTCAGCCTCCAGGCTCGCTAACTCCCGGACAGGTCCGCCTTCCCCACAGGCAGGCAGGGTCCAGCTGGAGCCGGGGAGAGAGGAGACTCAAGCCAGTGAGGAACAGGCCCTGCAGTTTCCCCAGCCTCTGCTTTGTGCGGGTGTGTAAGGCTGCCTTTCAGGGCTGGCGCCCCTTCCATGCCCACAAATACCCTCCTCAGAACTTTCTAGATCATCGTCTTGTTATCTCAGATCAGTCCATGCCTGGGACAGCTGCTGTCCATGGTCTTGATTTCTTTTATGAGAGTGAAATTGATTACCAACAGACATTCTGCCCTTCCCCATCAATAAAGCTATCTGACCCCAATAATGTGATTTGCATTTTTTTTTTTACTTGCAGGGTTTTTGTTGTTGTTTTGGGGAACAAAAGGAGAGTTTATTTATTCATTCATACAGTTCATTCAACAAATATTTATTCCAAGATTCCCACTGTAGATTGATCAATGATGAGTTCCAGGCAGACAAGTTCCCTGCTCTCCTGGGACTTCTATTCAGAGAAGGGTGTTTGCTAGGATGGGAAGGCAAAAAGGAGATGGGAGATTGATAAACAAGTAAATAAGTCACAGTGAAGCCATTCAAGTCCTTTGTCTATTTTTTTAAAAATTAGGGTGTTTGTCTTTTATAGCTGAATTATAGGAATTCTTTATATTCTGGATATTAAGCCATTACCAGATATACAGTTTTCAAATATTTTCTCCCATTCTGTGGGTTGTCTTTGCATTGTCTTGATAAAATGTCCTTTGCTGCACAAAAGTTCTTACTTCAGATGAAATCCAGTCTATCTGTTGTTGTTGCTCTCGTCTTTGTGGTCTAGCTAAGAATCCATTGCCGAGTTTGAGGCCATGAAGACGCACTTGCTTTCTTCTATGAGTTTTATGGTTTTGCTGTTATATTTAGGTCAGAGTCCATTTACAGTTCATTTTTGTGTATTGTGTGAGGTAGGATTCCAACTTCATTCTTTTGCATGTGGTTGCCTGCTTTTCCCAATGCCGTTTGTTGAAGAGACTGTTCACGTTATTGAATAGACTTGGCATCCTTGTCAAAAATCAGGGGCTTCCCTGGTGGCTCAGATCTGCCACATGTGGGAATTGTGGATTTCTGAAAAAGAATCTGCCAGCAATGCGGGAGACTCAGGTTTGATCCCTGGGTTTGGAAGATCCCCTGGAAAAGGGAATGGCTATCCACTCCAGTATTCTTGTCTGAAGAATCCCATGGACAGAGGAGCCTGGTGGGCTACAGCCCATGGGGTCACAAAGAGTCAGAGACAGCTGAGAGACTAACACTTTTCACTTTTTCAAAAATCAGTAGCCATAGATGTCTGGGTTTCTTTTTGCACTCTCAATTGTGTTTCAATGTTTTTTGTTCTCTGCACTGTTTTGACTACTATAGCTTTGTATTAAGTTCCTAAATTGGGAAGTGAGGATTTATGACTTTTTTTCTAAGATTATTGTGGCTAATTGAGGCCTCTTACAATTCAATAGGAATTTAAGGTTTGACTTTGTATCTCTATTTTTTAAAAAAGTTGGTGGAATTTTGAAGGGATTGTATAGAATCTGTGGATTATTTTGAAGAATATTGCCATATTAGCAATATTGTCTTCCAAACCATGAACATGGGATTTTTTCTGCTGATTTGTAGCCTCCTGAATTTCTTTCAGCAATGTTTTATAGCTTTCAGTCAACAGGGTTTTTACCTCGTCATTGAATTTACTCCTAGATATTTTCTTCTTTTAGATGCTATTTTAAAGAGAGTTGCTAACTGACATTTCTTTTGGATTCTTTGCTGATGTATAGAAATACAATGGAGAAGGCAATGGCACCCCACTCCAGTACTCTTGCCTGGAAAATCCCATGGACGGAGGAGCCTGGTGGGCTGCAGTCCATGGGGTTGCTAAGAGTTGGACACGACTGAGCGACTTCACTTTACTTTTCACTTTCATGCACTGGAGAAGGAAATGGCAACCCACTCCAGTATTCTTGCCTAGAGAATCTCAGGGACGGGGGAGCCTGGTGGGCTGCCGTCTGTGGGATCACACAGAGTTGGGCACGACTGAAGTGACTTAGCAGCAGCAGCAGAAATACAAATTATTTTTTGTGTGTCCATCTTGTAACCTGCAACTTTGCTGAGTTCAGTTATTAACTCTAGCAGCTTTCTTGTGGATTCTCCAGGATTTCCTATGTTATCCAAGAATTTGTTGCTGTTGTCATTCAGTCTCTCAGGGTGTCCGACCCTTTGTGACCCTGTGGACTGCAGCACGCCAGGCTTCCCTGTCCTTCACTATCTCCTGGAGTTTGCTCAAACCCATGTCCCTTGAATCAGCGATGCTATCCAACCATCTCATCCTCTGCCGTCCCCTTCTCCTCCCGCCTTCGATCTTTCCCAGCATCAGGGTCAGAACAGAGATAGGCAAAAAAACAGTCTCTGCAGACTGGCTCAGTCTGTGCTGGGGCCCTACTTCAGTCCTTAGCAAGGCTTCTGCTGAGCATAGGGATCAGCCTGCAATGAAAGCTTAGAGCCCTTTTAGGAACTTCTGACCATGTGTCTTGCTCTGGGCTTCTGCATGGTTTTCCAGAACTCCCATAAGCATGGGCCCTTTTGACTGACCTAGCATCCACGTAGACTCTTCACAGGCCGGTCCTCCCACGCTCCGGTGGCCCAGTGCCTGTCACGTTTGATCCCGCAGAAGCTCATCAGCAGTCACGAGCTGCCTCCATGGCTGCAGGTTGTTCATCCTCTTACAGTCTCTGCTGCTTTTCTGCCCTAGTGAGTTACGAGTGAGCAGAAGCAGGGACCCTGTGTGGCTCCTTCGGGGTGCCCCCGACAGCTTCAGACAGACACACACGACACTGTGCAGATACGGTCAGCTCTGCTGCCCCCGAAACCAAGGGCTGCGTTCCCACCTGGGCAGGTGGGCTACAGGCTTCCACACCGAGGCTGAACTGGGGACCGCAAGTGAAAGCCCTGCAGGGCCTTTCTTCAGCCAGCACTTCCCTCTTTCCTGCTTCACTGGCCACTGAAAACCTTTGGAAGCCGTCCGTGACGCCAACAGACTTGACTGACGGCCCACTGGCTTCTGTGGGGTGGGTGTGTAAAGCTGTCTCCTCTGCTTTCTCGCTGACACCCTTCTCTATTCTTTTTGATTAACCTTTATCGGAGTAGAGTTGCTTTACAATGTTGTGTTGGTTTCTACTGTCCACTAAAGTGAATCAGCTATACGTACACATACTTCCCTCTTTTCAGGATTTCCTTCCCATTTAGGTCAAAACAGAGCACCAGGTACAGTTCCCCGTGCTTCACAGTCGGTTCTCATCGGTTACTATTTTATACACATGTTGTTGTTCAGTCACTAAGTCATGTCCAGCTCTTTGTGACCCCACGGACTAGCCTAGCTCGCCAGGCTCCTCGTCCATGGGATTTCCCAGGCAGCAATATTGAAGTGGGTTGCCATTTTCTTCTCCAGGGGATCTTCCCAATCCAGGGATCGAACACGTGTGTCCTGCGTTGGCAGGCGAATTCTTTATCACTGTGCCACCAGGGAAGCCCATTTTATACATAGTAGTGTATATACGTCAATCCGAATCTCTCAATCCCTCCTACTCCCCCTCTTCCCCCTTGGTGTTCATGCATTTGTTCTCCCTCTGTTCTTGAAGATTTAATCTTTTGTTTTAAACTATTGTAAATGGGATGTGATGTTTTCTGATTTTTGTTGTATAGAAATGTAATTGACTTTGTATGACTATGAAGTTTAGGAGGAGTGGACCATGGGTGTTGATTCAAGAGCTGGACTCTGAAATCAGATCGCCTTGGACCAAATCACGGGTTCTCTCCTGTCTGTTTTGTCATCTTTGATATGTTACTTAAACTTTAGGTCCTCAGTTTTCTCAGCTGAAAAATGGGGATAATGTGAGTACTGAACGATCGGCTTTTGCTATATAACCAACAACCACAAAGTTTTGTGTCTCAAGCGCAACTTATTTTCTGTAGCTCAGGATTCTGCAGATGGTGAGGGGGTGGCTAGCATGCTGAGGCTTCTTTCCACATGTTCTTAAAGGTCTCTCCATACCTCAGGGCCCACAATATAGTCCTCTTTTCCTGAATTTCATATTCTTAAAAGATCAGTGTGCAAAATCAATTATATTTCAACACACACAAAAATTCAGTTAGAAAACATGACCCAAAGCATGTACCTTTTACATTTGTTTAAAATGAAAGGTAAGACCTTCCTGGTGGTCCCTAGGGAATTCTCTGGTAGTTTGGTGGTTAGGAGTCACTGCTGTGGCCCAGGTTTGATCCCATGTCCAGGAACTAAGACCCCACATCCTACAAGCCTGAGGACCAGCCCCCCTCTCCTCAGAAAAATGGTGGTCCCTCCCTCTCTGGGAGGCAGGCTCACCCAGGCTCCTTTACTTGAGAGGCCCAGGATTCTGAAAAACAGCAAGAGAAGACAACCCTCCTTTTGTTTGTACATCTCTTGCTGTAATCGCATTGTCAAAAGCAAGTCACAGGTGGAGTAGAGAATCAGATTGGTGGAGACCACCTGAGGATGCGGCTTCCCTGGTGGCTGAGAGGGTAAAGAGTCTGCCTGCAATGCGGGAGACCTGGGTTTGATCCCTGGGTGGGGAACATCCCCTGGAGGAGGAAATGCCAACCCACTCCAATATTCTTGCCTGGAGAATTGCATAGACAGAGGAGCCTGGTGTGCTACATGGGGTCGCAAAGAGTCTGACACAACTGAGCGATTAACACTTTCACTTTCATGTAAGGGTGCAGTTCAGAGAAATTTCCACAAGGGGGCAGTCATGGCAGCAGCCCAGCACCAATCACCCTCAACGCCAGTGATCCACCCGCCTCCATCTCAAACACTCAAGAGAAAAGCTGCCTCGCAACTCCTCCCACTTCTCCTGGACCACATAGGTCTCAGCACCCAGGAATCCCTCCACTATGGCAGCATCTCAACTGTGACACAAGGGCCTTGTGACTCTCAGCACCCACTGTCCAGCAGAAACTCTGCAAATCTTTCCTAGGTCTGTCTAAGACCTTAAGGCCATGCCTTGATTTTATGTTTTTCTCCAAGGCCATTTCTTCCTTTGAGACTTTTCTGCCAGTTGGTGATATTAGAAATGTGAAACTGTTTTTCACTTCAGAAGGTTCTAGCTGCTCCAGTTTTGCTCTAAATTCTGTTTTAAGCTAAATGGTTCCTTCTTTGGCTCACCTCTATCCCATCAGGAGGACCAAGGACTCAGGCAGAGGTAGGTTTTTTTCCTATGAGTCACTGCCAATGTCAGGGATGCTGGTATTTCCTCATTTGTTAGGAGGGGATAAAATGAGATGCTGCTTCATAGGATGGTTGTAAACACCACCTTGGCTGAGGTTCTGGGCAGTGTCCCTCTGTTGCTGGATTGGCTCTGCATTTGCTTCCTTTTAGTTTGGATGTCCTGAGGCAGGGACATGCCCAGAGTAGTCCCAGTGAGCAGGGGTGGGGAGGCAGAGCCCCCTTTCCTCCCAGGACAGAGAGATCTGGAAGCCGTCTGTGTCCTCCTCTTCCTAAGAGATTCCCAAATGAGACGTCAGCCCAGAGCGGGGATCATCCAGAACTGAGAACATCATTATCCTCGTAACTCACAGCAGAGAGCAGATGGCTCATGAAATTTAAATGGCAACACCCAAGGGTCCTGCAAATATCCTGTGGCTGTCTCTCCAGCATCCACTGGATACAGAAGAGTGGGGAAGAAAGCCTTTTCATTGTAGCAACTTCTTGCAAAGAGATTGAAACTGTATTTATCCATATCCTTGAACAATTCCACAAGGAAATGATATTGACCAAGATCTCACTAAAATACATGTTTAAAGATTTTTCACTCCTGGAGACCGCTGGGAAGGGAGAGTTGGGAGAAAATGACAGGCTATGTTTTCATTAATTTATTTCGTGTCAAAATTTGCTGCTCAGCACAGACTGGAGGGGTGGGGGAGCATGGTAATGGCCCAGATGTCAGGACCAGGAGGGGTGGGGCTGCACAGCCCACTTTGAGAAAAATGTTAGCGAAGTGATGCTCCACACTAAATGAAACATGCCCCACACACTGACACCTTCTACTTGCTGTTAAAAATAAGGGTGTAAAGCATACGGAACTCTATTCAATATTCTTTGATAAACCATAATGGGGAAGAATATGAAAAAGAATATATTAATATATATGTATAACTGAGTCACTTTACGGTACAGCAGAAATTAACACAATATTGTAAATCAACTATACTTCAATAAAATAAATTTTTGAAAATGAATGGAAAGTTCACAGAGACATCCCAGTCCTGGGCTATGCCTGAGGGCCTGAAAGCCTGAGGCACCAGCTCCTCTGAACTCTGGGCTGAGGACACAGGAGACGGGTCCTAAGGTACACCTGTCAATCAAGCATGAACTTGAGGGCATGGAGCTGCTCCCAAGGCCCCGTGTACAGAAGCAGGGAGCAAGAAGATCTGCCCAAACAGATTCACCCACTGCCTACAGCAGCATGGATTTTATGTCAGGAAAATTCCATCAAAGGGATAAAGACTCAGGTAATAATCCAGTTTCCTTATGATAACTGAGTTCTTATCTTTTGTGGTAATACACATAGATTCTCTAGAGCTCTAACGCACATAGATGCTCTAGAATTAACAATTCGGTTTAATTAGTAAGAGACATGCACATTTTGTTTTAAAGCAGACACCAGCCTCTTTAGCCAAATTAATTTTGTATACATTTCAAAACATCCATTGGTGATTTATTTCCTTGATCACAAGTGAGCTGAGGATGACACTTCGTGATTGTGAGATGATGTATATCTAATTTAGGGCTGTGAAAAGAAGAGAAGTGAAAAGCAAAGGAGAAAAGGAAAGATATAAGCATCTGAATGCAGAGTTCCAAAGAATAGCAAGGAGAGATAAGAAAGCCTTCCTCAGCAATCAATGCAAAGAAATAGAGGAAAACAACAGAATGGGAAAGACTAGAGATCTCTTCAAGACAATTAGAGATACCAAGGGAACATTTCATGTAAAGATGGGCTCGATAAAGAAGAGAAATAGTATGGACAGAAGCAGAAGATATTAAGAAGAGGTAGCAAGAATACACAGATCAGATCAGATCAGTCGCTCAGTCATGTCCAACTTTTTGCGACCCCATGAATCACAGCACTCCAGGCCTCCCTGTCCATCACCAACTCCCGGAGTTCACTCAGACTCATGTCCATTGAGTCAGTGATGCCATCCAGCCATTTCATCCTCTGTCGTCCCCTTCTCCTCTTGCCCCCAATCCCTCCCAGCATCAGAGTCTTTTCCAATGAGTCAGCTCTTCACATGAGGTGGCCAAAGTACTGGAGTTTCAGCTTTAGCATCATTCCTTCCAAAGACATCCCAGGGCTGATCTCCTTCAGAATGGACTGGTTGGATCTCCTTGCAGTCCAAGGGACTCTCAAGAGTCTTCTCCAACACCACAGTTCAAAAGCATCAATTCTTCGGTTCTCAGCCTTCTTCACAGTCCAACTCTCACATCCATACATGACCACTGGAGAAACCATAGCCTTGACTAGACGAACCTTTGTTGGCAAAGTAATGTCTCTGCTTTTGAATATGCTATCTAGGTTGGTCATAACTTTCCTTCCAAGGAGTAAGCGTCTTTTAATTTCATGGCTGCAGTCACCATCTGCAGTGATTTTGGAACCCCCAAAAATAGTCTGACACTGTTTCCACTGTTTCCCCATCTATTTCCCATGAAGTGATGGGACTATGCCATCTGGATGCCATGATCTTTGTTTTCTGAATGTTGAGCTTTAAGCCAACTTTTTCACTCTCCACTTTCACTTTCATCAAGAGGCTTTTTAGTTCCTCTTCACTTTCTGCCATAAGGGTGGTGTCATCTGCATATCTGAGGTTCTTGATATTTCTCCCGGCAATCTTGATTCCAGCTTGTGCTTCTTCCAGCCCAGCATTTCTCATGATGTACTCTGCATATAAGTTAAATAAACAGGGTGACAATATACAGCTTTGACATACTCCTTTTCCTATTTGGAACCAGTCTGTTGGTATACACAGAAGAACTGTACAAAAAAGATCTTTATGACCCAGATAATCACAATGGTGTGATCACTCACCTAGACCCAGGCATCCTGGAATGTGAAGTCAAGTGGGCCTTAGAAAGCATCACTACGAACAAAGCTAGTGGAGGTGATGGCATTCCAGTTGAGCTATTTCAAATCCTGAAAGATGATGCTGTGAAAGTGCTGTACTCAGTATGTCAGCAAATTTGGAAAATTCAGCAGTGGCTACAGGACTGGAAAAGGTCAGTTTTCATTCCAATCCCAAAGAAAGGCAATGCCAAACTGCTCAAACTACCACACAATTTCACTCATCTCACATGCTAGAAAAGTAATGCTCAAAGTTCTACAAGCCAGGCTTCAGCAATACGTGAACTGTGAACTTTCAGATGTTCAAGCTGGTTTTAGAAAAGGCAGAGGAACCAGAGATCAAATTGCCACCATCCACTGGATCATGGAAAAAGCAAGAGAGTTCCAGAAAAACATCTATTTCTGCTTTATTGACTATGCCAAAGCCTTTGACTGTGTGTATCACAATAAACTGTGGAAAATTCTGAAAGAGATGGGAATACCAGACCACCTGACCTGCCTCCACCTGACCTGCCTCTTGAGAAACCTATATGCAGGTCAGGAAGCAACAGTTAGAACTGGACATGGAACAACAGACTGGTTCCACATAGGAAAAGGAGTATGTCAAGACTGTATATTGCCACCCTGCTTATTTAACTTATATGCAGAGTACATCATGAGAAATGCTGGGCTGGAAGAAGCACAAGCTGGAATCCAGATTGCTGGGAGACATATCAATAACCTCAGATATGCAGATGACACCACCCTTATGGCAGAAAGTGAAGAGGAACTAAAAAGCCTCTTGATGAAAGTGAAAGTGGAGAGTGAAAAAGTTGGCTTAAAGCTCAACATTCAGAAAACAAAGATCATGGCATCTGGCCCCATCATTTCATGGCAAATAGATGGGGAAACAGTGGAAACAGTGTCAGACTTTATTTTTCTGGGCTCCAAAATCACTGCAGATGGTGATGCAACCATGAAATTAAAAGACACTTACTCCTTGGAAGGAAAGTTATGACCAACCTAGATAGTATATTCAAAAGCAGAGACATTACTTTGCCAACAAAGGTCCGTCTAGTCAAGGCTATGGTTTTTCCTGTGGTCATGTATGGATGTGAGAGTTGGACTGTGAAGAAAGCTGAGCACCAAAGAACTGATGCTTTTGAACTGTGGTGTTGGAGAAGACTCTTGAGAGTCCCTTGGACTGCAAGGAGATCCAACCAGTCCATCCTAAAGGAGATTAGTCCTGAGTGTTCATTGGAAGGACTGATGCTGAAGCTGAAATTCCAATACTTTGGCCACCTCATGTGAAGAGTTGACTCATCGGAAAAGACTCTGATGCTGGGAGGGATTGGGGGCAAGAGGAGAAGGGGACGACAGAGGATGAGATATCTGGATGGCATCACTGACTCGATGGACATGAGTCTGAGTGAACTCTGGGAGTTGGTGATAGACAGGGAGGCCTGGCTGCAATTCATGGGGTCGCAAAGAGTTGGACACAACTGAGTGACTGAAATGAGCTGAACTGAACTATCTACTTGGACAGAGTGTGCTTTTATTTTTTGTTGACCTACAGTTGATTAAGTGTTGTGTTAATTATTGCTGTAGAGCAAAGTGGTTCAATTATATACATATATGCATTATTTTTTGCTTTCTTTTCCGTTATGGTTTATCACAAGATATTGAATATAGCTCCCTGTTCTCTCCAGTAGGACCTTGTTGTTTATCCATTCTCTGTATAATAGTTTGCATCTACCAATCCTTACGTCCCACCCCATCCCTCCCCCACCTCCTGCCCTGCTTGGCAATCACCAGTCTGCTCTCTATGTCCATGACTCTGTTTCTGTTTCATAGGTTCTTTTGTGTCATATTTTAGATTCCACGTACAAATTACATCATGTGGTGTTTGTCTCTTTCTGACTTATTTCACAGAGATTGTGTTTATATTTTCTAAAACATCAGAATCACCTAGTAGAGAAAGTGGTTACAAACATTCCTGTGCATGGATGATCATACACCTATGACCGGTTTTTATAAGCATTCACATGCCTCATTTAAACAGTCTCATGTAGGGAGGTAAGACAGGTGTTATATGGAGGGACTTTTTGATCTCAAATTTATATAGGGTTTCCTAGAATATAATTTCCAGAGGAACAAACTACAATTAGAAAAATATCAGTTGTTTATGTTTCTGAATGACAAGGAATTTTTGAAAACCCTGTAAGTGAGGGATCATTTACTTTTTCATTCATTTTTGTCCATGAAATTCATGGAACAGTAGGTGCTTAAATGCTGCAGTAAGTTGTGGCTGTAAATATAAGTAATATATGTCATCCAAAAGTTTAGGAGAAGAGGCAACATTGACCATAATTCCATGCAATAATTAAATTAAGCATTTTCAAATAACACAGTGGGTGGAGGACTCATGCCACCCAGGACTCCAGGGAGGTATGGTCAAGTCATCTGAAAGGCTGTGTCCACCTGTCTAGGTGGAGAATGGGGGAAGGACTATTCCAGACAGATGAAAGACTGAAAATCAAAGCCTCCAGTAGGGTAGGGAGATTCCAGATAGGAAAACAGAATGGTCTCAGATACTTCAAATTTGGTGAGAATCTTCCTGCAATGCAGGAGACCCCGGTTCAATTCCTGGGTCGGGAAGATCTGCTGGAGAGGGGATAGGCTACCCACTCCAGTATTCTTGGGCTTCCCTTGTGGCTTAGCTGGTTAAGAATCCGCCTGCAATGTGGAAGACCTGGGATGGATCCCTGGGTTGGAAAGATCCCCTGGAGAAGGGAAAGGCTATCCACTCCAGTATTCTGGCCTGGAGAATTCCACGGACTGTATAGGCCATGGGGTTGCAAAGAATCAGACACAACTGAGCAACTTTCAGATACTGAAAAATAGGTGTTGCAATCTCTGTGTCATGATTATTTCTGGGTTTTAAATTGCTTAGATTTTTATACTGATCCTTTTGCAAAATTTTAAATCCTTATTTTGATATCTTTTGGTCAAAGGAGTTAAAATAAAAGTTAGTCTTAAAAAAAAAGGATATTTTTTTCCCCATAATGGTTAAAATTTTAAAATGCTTACCAATAGAAAGTGATCTCAAGGATGTAAAGCAGCTGGTTCTTTAAAAAAAAAATCTTCCTTATTGAAGTGTAGTTGATTTACAATGGTGTGTTTATTTCTGCTGGGCAGCAAAGTGCCTCAGTTATACACATATGTACATTTTTATATATTCTTTTCCGTTATGATTTATCACAGGATATTGAGTAGAGCTTCCTGTGCTGTACAGTGAAACCTTGTTGCTTATCCATCCTGTATACAATAGTTTACATCTGCTCATCCCAAAGTCCCAGTCCTTCCTTCTCCTACCCTGCCCTCCTCCATTGGCAACCACAAGTCTCCTCTCTCTGTGAGTCTGTTTCCTCTGTCTGTAGACTCCACATGTAAGTGATATCAGATGATATTTGTCTTTCTCTTTCTGATTTACTTAACTCGGTATGGCAATCTTGAGGGTCATCTATGTTGTCACAAATGGCATTCCTTCCTTCTTTTTGGTGGCCAAGTAATATTCCACTGTGTGTATAAATCACATCTTCTTTATTTATTCCTCTAAAGTGGACACTGAGATTGTCTCCATGTCTTGGCTATTGTGACTCTTGCTGCTGTAAACATTGGAGTGCAAGTATATTTTTTAATTATACTTCTGTCTGGAAACATGCCCAAGAGTGAGATTGCTGGATGGCTATAGATGGCAATTCTATTTTTAGCTTTTTGAGGAGCCTCTGTACTGTTCTCCATAGTGGCTACACCAACTTATACTCCCACTAAGAGTGTAACCGATTTCCCTTCTCTACACACCCTCTCCAGCATTTATTCTTTGTAAATTTTTTGATGCTGGCCATTGTGAGTGGTATGAGGTGGTACCTCACTGTGGTTTTGATTTGTATTTCTCTCATAATTAGCAATGTTGAGCATCTTTTCATGTGCCTATTGGCCATCTGTATGTCTTCTTTGGAGAAATATATATTTAGTTCTTCTGTCCATATTTTGATTGAGTTTTCTGTTGTTTTTTGTTGTTGAGTTGTCTGAGCTGTTTGTATATTTGTGAGAGTAAGCCCTTGTCAGTCACATCACTTGCAAGTATTTTCTCCCAGTCTGTAGGTTTGTCTTTTCAATCTGTTCATGGTTTCCTTTGCTGTGCAAAAGTTTATAAGATTGATTAGATGCCATTTGTTTATTTTTATTTTTATTGCCTTGGGAGACTGACCTAAGAAAACATTGCTACAATTTATATCAGAGAACATGTTGCCTATGTTATTTTCTAGGAGTTTTATGGCATTGTGTCTTATGTTTAAATCTTTAATAAATTTTGAGTTTATTTTTGTGTGTGGCATGAGGAAATGTTCTAATTTCATTGACTTACATGCAGCTGGCCAGCTTTCCCAACACCACTTTCTGAAGAGAATGTCTTTTCCCCATTGTATATTCTTGCCTCCTTTGGCACAGATTAACTGACCACAGGTTCAGGTTTATTTCTGGGCTTTCTCTCCTGTTCCATTGATCCATGCATCTGTTTTTGTGCTGATATCACACGGTCCTGATTGCTGTAGAAAAGCACCTGGTGTTCTCTTAACTTGATGTTGCAAACTTAACCCCAAGCCTCCCAATGCACACAGCTATCTTCCTAGATACATGCCCAAGAAGAGTGCACGGGTCCACTGGAAGATGTTTATAGAAATGTACATGTCTGCTTCAGTCACAATAGCCCCAAACTGGAAACAGCCTCGGTGCCCATCATGAGGCAAGCGGATTAACAAGCTATGACAAATTCCTACAGCAGAGAACCACTCGGCCGTCATAAGGAATGAACTGCTGCTTACATGCAAGACAGGGTTGGATTTCAAAAACATTACACTGAATAAAAGAGGCCTTAAAAAAAAGTACATAACCTATGATTCTATTTATTTGAAGTTCAAGAACAAGATAAGTAATGGGTGGTGAGAAAAGAATACCATAGTGTGAGGGGCATGAGGGGGACTTTCCTGGGGACATAAAAATGTCATAGTTTATGATCAGGGTGGTAGCTTCACAAGTATGTACATGTGTAAATATTCATCAACCTGCAACATTTATATCTTCTACTATACAGAAAACTGGGGCTTCCCAGGTGGTGCTAGTGGTAAAGAACTCACTTGCCAATGCAGGAGATGTAAGAGACACAAGCTCAGTCCCTGGGTGGGGAAGATCCCCTGGAGGAGGGCCTAGCAACCCACTTCAGTATTCTTGCCTGGAGAATCCCATGGCCAGAGGAGCCTGGCAGGCTACAATCCATAGGGTTGCAAAGAGTCAAGACACGACTGAAGCAAATTAGCATGCATGCATGCATAGGTAAGTAAATGTTTTAAATGATGAGTAGATGGTAGTGCTGACAGTTACTTGGGTAATAAAGGATAGGGTGTATCTTGCAGGTTGAAATCTTCACACCTGCACAGGTGAGCTAAGGCTCTAGAAGTCCATGTGCATCAAGAAGGTCAGAGAAGGCTCTCCTTTTAAAGCAAGAGCTGGGAAACCATGACAGTATTATGAGTAAGTAACAGAAATGCCCCCCTGCCCTGCATCCATCTAGACAGCTGAAGATGCAGTATGCATAGTGAGTCATGACTGGAACAGAGTCACCCTCAAGAGGGAAAGTTAGATCTGCCACTTCTTTCATAATGATTTTGGTGGGGCAACCTTAATTCAAGAAACTATCAAAAAGCTGATTAATAGCAGGTGAACTCCTTAGTGCTCAGGCAAAATGACCATGAAACTGCTCCAGGGTATGGGCTGGGCTCTCTTAGCCTCTTCAACTGATTTGGAATATGAGTTTTGTTTTTTATTTAATGCATTTTTACTTTTTTTATTTTTTTTTAATTTTATTTTATTTTTAAACTTTACAATATTGTATTAGTTTTGCCAAATATCGAAATGAATCCATCACAGGTATACCTGTGTTCCCCATCCTGAACCCTTGGAATATGAGTTTTTATCAAAAATAGTAAAACATACTAAAAAAAAAATACAAAGCCATGAAAAATATCCCACAGAACCAACAAACTGGAGATTTCTCCCTAAGGATGTCAAGAGAGTGGAACATTCCAAAATGGACTTGAAGAAAGTATTTTTAAAATAAAGTGATCAAGAAATACAATATCAATTTATAGCAGGATTTGAGTAGTGAAAATAAAAATGCGTGCTGATACCTATCACTTGTATCTTTTAAAAAAATATTATTTTATTTATTTAGCTATGTTGGGTCTTAGTTTTGGCACATGGGCTTTCCCTGTAGCGTGTGGAATCTTAGTACCCCAACCTGGGATCAAACCCACATCCCCTGCATTGGAAGGTGGATTCTTAACCACTGGGCCACCAGAGAAGTTCTGATCATTCGTATCTTTATGAGACTTTTACTGCCTCCTGGGTAAAAAGGAGAGCATGATTGCCTAGAACTGAAATCTCATGTACCTTTCAACCCAACAGTTTAACCCCTGAGACCACCGTACAGTGAAACCTCCAGACATGACATGGGTTTCTTCTTCATATGTTATTGGTACAATCAGAAAAAATAAAGAATTATGGTGAATGCTCATCAGTAATAGAAAGACTACAGGAAATACGGTGTGTGCATGCATGAGCTAATACAGAGTAATTAAAAGGGATGACTTAGTTATAGATGAGTTGCTTGGTGGAGATTCTATATTATGTTTTTAGGTAGAAAAATAAGAGAGAGAAAAGGTGTTTCTCCTAAAAGAAGCATTGCAGAAAACAAAACAAAAACCTCTGTATGCTTTTATTCATTTCGTTACCATATGATGTGATAATGGAGTGTTGTGGAAGGAAACACGGGGTGATGCCTGGGTTTGTGCCCATGTGGGGCAAGAGATTTGGATGAGGTATAGGAGAAAAATTAAAACAAATAAGCGATTTCTTCAAAAAAAGTAGTGACCACAGAAAGTAGAATCAAGCTTATGGGAAATTATACCCCCAAACACATACATATACACATGTGTTTATGTGTGTGTGGTGTGTGTGTGTGTGTGTGTGTGTGTGTGTGTATACACATACATAGAGAGAGACAGAGAGAGAGGGAAAAGAGCAGAGAAAGAAGGAGAAAGAAAGAGTAATAAGACAGCATGTAGGAAAAATTTTAAAAACTAAACAAAATTAAAAGTAATGGAAGGATAAAACATTTAAAGAACAGCAAACTATGAAACAGAAAAAGATAGTTCAGATATAGAAAGAAGTTAAAAAAAAAATCCTACAAGTGAAATATGTGGTCATTGAAACTAAAAATCCATATAAATCTTAGGATTATTGTCCTAGTTCTGTGAAAATTGTCATGGGTAACTTGGTAAGGATTGCATTAAATCTGATTGCTTTGGGTAGCATGGCCATTTTAACAATATCAATTCTTCTGATACAAGAGCATGGGATATCTTTCCATTTCTTTGAGTCACCTTCAGTTTCCTTTATCAATGTTTTACAGTTCTTAGCATATAAGTATTTCACCTCCTTGGCCAGGTTTATTCCTAAGTATTTTATTTATTTATTTTTTGATGCACTTTTAAAAGAGATTTTTTTAAAACTTTCTGATATTTCATTGTTAGTGTGGAAAAATGCAACAGATATCTGTATGTTAATCTTGTATCCTGCTACCTTATTTAATTTGTTTATCAATTCTAGTTTTTTTGTGTGTGGATTTGTTAGGGTTTTCTATATGTAGCATCATGTCATCGGAATATAATGACAATTTGGCCTTTTTCCTTCCAAATGAACCTGTTTATAAAACAGAAACAGAGTTACAGGCATAAAAAAATAAACATATGGTTACCAAAGGGGAAAAGAGGGTAGGGAGGATAAAAATGAGTAGTTTGGAATACATACACTATTTTATATAAAATAGATAATCAGCAAGGGTTTACTTTATAGCATGGGGAACTATATTAAATATCTTGTAGGAATCTATAATGGAAAAGAGTCTGAAAAAGAATTAACTTTGCTGACTAACTTTGCTGTACAGCTAAAACTAATGCAACATTGTAAATCAACTATAACTTAAAAATAAATAAAATTTTGGGACGACCCAGAGGGATGGTATGGGGAGGGAGGAGGGAGGAGGGTTCAGGATGGGGAGCACATATATACCTGTGATGGATTCATTTTGATATTTGGCAAAACTAATACAATTATGTAAAGTTTAAAAATAAAATAAAATTTAAAAAATAAATAAATAAATAAAATTTTAAAAACCACTTTCTTTTTTTAAAAAGACTCCCATTGATTAGTCACAAACACAGAGCAAGTTAGTGCAGGGAGGATGGGTGGGTGGAACAGCAGACAGGCAGCTGATGAAGAAACTTTGAGAAAGCTTATAGATGTCAGCTTAGTGTGTCCTGAGAAAAGCTTGTGGGTGCCGGGTCTTGACTTTAATGTGTCCACCAAGTATCTGGTTGGATGTCCTGGGAACAAGGGCTCACTGCCAGCCGTGTCCCAGTGATCCTGCTGCAGGAGAGCTTCCTGCAAAGTCCCACAGAGAAAAGGCGGGTTCCTATAAAACACCAGTGGGCGAAGTGACATCAGTTCATCCCCCAACAATAATGGATGTGAACAGGCAACACACATTTTAAATTTTTGAAGGTGTGGAGAGGAAAGAATTGTAAATTAGAATTCAGTAGTGATTAAAACTTGCATTCGAGAATAAGGCTGACGTGAAGGCATTTTTTTCATTTACAAGAACCGAGCCCTCAAATTATGTCAGGAAGACGTAGGGAAGACGCACCTCAGTCAGAAAAGCATAGCTCTTGCAGGAAGGATTTGCAAGGACGTCCCCAAAGAAAAAGACTTATAGGGTTTCCCTGGTGGTCCAGTGGCTAAGACTCCACACTCCCAATGCAGGGGGCCCGGGTTTGATCCCTGGTCAGGGAGCCAATCCCACATCCAGCAACAGAGTTGCAGACCCTGCAGACCCTGCAGGCTGCCATTAAGACCTGGCACAGCCAAATAAACAAATACATATTTTTTAAAAGACAAACATGATGTTCAACAGCCGGGATATCCCAGTATATGTAGGAACGCCCTGGTTCAGCCTATCCCAGCCTGGAGAGGGGGTAAAGTTCCTACTGGAACCCAGAGAGAAAAGGCCTGTGGGGCAGTGGCAAATGAGGTGACCTTTGGGGCTCACGGCGCCTCACTATAGATGAAAACATGAGTCCCAGATAGTTTAGGATTCCATCTGTGACAAACAGGCATTGCACCTATAAGAATCTATGGCATATGGGATGGTGAAATTTTTCTTGAAGTTAAAAACTATATATCTGCTTGTAATATTTTTCTATAATAAATACAAAAATACCACAAAAATAAGGATTTGGTACCTCAAATGAATTAAATCATAAATTAATAAGAAGAAATATTTGGGAAAAGAGCAGGAGGAGAAAGGAGATACTAGAGACAAAAATTATACCAAACAATATTCAACCTTAGTTTTTTGGGGGAACTACAAAACAATACAGAAGAAAGCCAGTTCTCATCCAGTATTTTGGAAAATTAGAGTAACAGCTCTTGGCTCACCGTAGGGAAATGATGCTGCACATACCTGGGGCAAACATGCAGGGAAGGGCTGCTTTGGGGGAAGTTTGGCGGAAGATTTTTAAATTGTAAATATGTATAGCAAGGCAACCGGCTTCCCAGGGGGCGCTAGTGGTAAAGAACCTGACCACTAGTGCAGGAGACGTAAGAGACACAGGTTCGATCCCTGGGTTGGGAAGATCCCCTGGAGGAGGGCATGGCAACCCACTCTGGTATTCTTGCCTGGAGAATCCCAGGGACAGAGGAGCCTGGTGGGCTGCAGGTCTATAGGGCAGCACAGACTGGATCGACTGAGCACACACACATAGCAAGGCAATGTGCAGTGATCGCGTAATTCTGATTCTGGGTACATAGAGAGCCCCATGGGTTTCATATTACTACAAGGAGACTTGAACATGTATACCTGTTGAATCATTGTTTTTGATACAGAAAATGGAAACAGTCTGCATAGTGTTCAGCAGCAGAGTGGATGAGCTCATTATGGTACATTCTTTACCAAACAGTACATTACCATACAATACAAACACAAAATGTACTGCTTTACAGAATTTGAATTTATGTCAACATGGAGAAATGTCAGGGGCATAACCAAGGAAAAAAATTAAAAGCAAGGTATGTTAATGTTATATATTATAGCATGCTGTAACTGTGCTGTGCCATGCTCAGTTGCTCCAGTCGTGTCCACTCTTTGTGACCCCATAGACTGCAGCCCGCCAGGCTCCTCTATCCATGGGATTTCCAGGCAAGAATACTGGGGTGGGTTGCCATGCCCTCCTCCAAGCCATCTTCCAGAGCCAGGGATTGAACTTGCATCTCCTGTGTCTTCTGCATTACAGGCAGATTCTTTACCACTGATCCTCCCAGGAAGCTCATATTTTATAATATGCTTGTTAAAATGTAAAAATTGAACAAATTAAAATTGGTGGATTATTATGATTGGAGTGTTTGTGTGTGTGCGCGTGCATGCATTTGTGTGTGTGTGTGTGGTTTTGTTGATGAAGCCAGAGCACACACAGCACAGATTGATACAGGCTTTCTCTGGGGATGAGGAAGAACAGATTGGAATTAGTGGGGAGAAGAGACCCTCACCTTAGACGTTGTAGCCACAATTTGCAAAATCCAGGAACGGCCCACACCACACACACATCTAAAACAATTAGAGTTGCCAAGTCTGGGTGAGAGGATCTAGGGCATTTATCTTATTCTATTGTCTTTCCTGGGATTTGAAATTCACTGACATGAGTTTGGGTAAACTCCAGGAGTTGATGATGGACAGGGAGGCCTGGTGTGCTGCGATTAATGGGGTCGCAAAGAGTCGGACACGACTGAGTGACTGAACTGAACTGTACACATGGAAGACCCCCTTGGCAGCCCTGAGCAGGCCACCCTCCTTCTAAGGGATGTGGGGTGATGAGTCAGCCCTGGGTTTTATATCTTCTGAGTCCATCTTTTCCAACCTGCCCTCCTCCCACCCCTGTTTGTAGGAGGGACCAGATTCCTGGAATTCCCAACTTCTATGCAAATGAGTTTTAAATTGCAGAAAGATGTAGTTAAAATGATTCTAGCATTCTAATATTATTTCAAATGAGTAAAATAAGTTTGGGGGACAAGGCTAGAAACTGTTTATGATATTGTTTCTATGGGAAATAAATTTTTAATGGACTTACACAGTGGAAGAATACAAGCATTTGGATCCAATACGCTTACCATGTGGGGCCCCAGTGCTGAGCCAGCAGCAGTCTAGGAAAGCTGTGTCCTTGGGGAGCACGCTGCAAGGGGGAGCATCCATCTGAGCTATTACAGTAAGTCCCCTGCATAGAAACCTTCAAGTTATGAACTTTCAAAGATGCAAACACGCATTCCATCCACACAGGCATGAACGGGATCACAGCCGCCCTCCATCTCCTGTGGCTGCCGACCCTTTGATCTGCCATCTCCTCCAGGCTTGTCCCTCGGTGCCCGTCTCTGTAGGACAGCCGTTGTGCGGCACTGCTGTGCTTTTCAAGGTGCTGTACTGTAAGCTTAAACATGCTTTATTGTTTGTGTTTTTTCAGTTTTATTTGTGTGAAAAGTATTATACACCCATTATAGTACTGTACTACAGAGCTGATTGAGTTAGTTGGGTTCCTCAGCTCATTTTGTTGGACTTATGAACAAATTGGACTTACAAATGTGCTCTTAGAACAGAACTCATTCTTATGTAGGGGACTTACTGCACTCCTGTAAAGGAAGGAGAGTCAGAGGTCAGGAGCACATCCCTCTCCTTCTCAGCTCTGAGGCTCAGGGTCACCACCTCGCCCCTGGTACCCACTTGTCCCCTCTGTACAGTGATGGGGTGTATTAGTGGTCTGATGAGATCAGATGAGGGTGGCATCACTTACTACGTACTCAGTGCCCGGGACGCAGCTGGCCACAGTCAGTACACCCAGGCAGTAGTCCTGTTACTACCACTGTCCATGGCATCTGTCTGCCCGGCCCGGACCCCAGTCTCGGCTCCACCAGGATGGAAATCGTGCCCGTGCTTTTCACCACTGTCTCGTTGGCATTTGCTACCATGGCTAACAAGTAGCTGTAAGAAGGAGCAGAAGGCCTCAATACTGTATTGCACTCAAGCCCTCATCTTCTGCACCAGGAATGTGAAATCCCACAGCATTTCTGAAATGTAACTTGATCACATATATAAAGTATTAAAATCTTTCAATATATAAAGTATTAAAAACTTTCAGAATGGGTGACCCAGGGATTCTACTTCTGTAAGTTCATTCTCAGGAAATAACCCGCTTCATCGGCCACGACTTATACACAAGCTGTTTCAGGAGTGTGAGTTACTCTTGAGCACCTGGACTCCAGGGCCAGTGAGTCCAGGGTCAGTGGCCAAGTCATGTCCACGTGGAAGGACGCTAAGGTGCACTGTCTAAGAAAGTTAGACGAAACAGGGGACTTTCCCACATGGGGAGCGGTTATGGCTGGTGCAATGGAAAATACATGTGCTTTTCACTTAAGAGTCCCGATTTTGATTTTTCTGCTTGCCACCCTATGATTGACACATTGGCAAATAGCTTAACAGCTTCGCACCTTGATTTTCACATCTGTAAAATGGGAAAGTAGCACCTGCCTCACGGAGTTCTAAAAATAATCAAACATACGTACAAGCCCTTTGAAGACCACAAACTCATAGATAAATATAAGGTAGTTCTCAAGCTGTATTCAGAGATATGCTTTTTATATATCGTTATGTACATGCTCAGTCATGTCTGACTCTTTGCGACTCCATGGACTGTAGCCCTCCAGGCTCCTCTGTCCATGGGATTCTCTAGGCAAGAATACTGGAGTGGGTTGCTCTGCCCGCCTCCAGGGGCTCTTCCCACCCCAGGTATCAAACCTTCATCTCCTGCAGCTCCTTTATTATAGGCAGGCAGATTCTTTACCACTGAGCCACCTGGGAAGCCCATGCTTTTATATAATTCATATTTAATTTAGTACTTCAATTAAATACCTATTTGAAGAAGTATATGAGCATTAATGGAGAGCAGCATCAGGGCCAGGGTCAGGGGAAGAGTTTCCTTTTCATAATCCTTGACATTTTATCCTATTTTCAGATCCCCCTCACCTCCCCTTTCTCTTGACAGCCTATATCTGTATTCAATCATTACCTGTCAACACAGCTTCATTAGGTATGCATAAATACGGCTTAATTAGCTAGAAAACTATGCTCTTAATTACTGTGGTAGAGTTCCTTTATTTGCTCAGCCTTCATATCTAAGGAATATGACACAACCTGCCAAGTCAACTTAAAACACAAAGTCTAAATTTATCAGCGAGATGCTTTTGATGTGCTCATTTCATGGTGGTTTTGCCCAATCCCTTCTGACAGGTTTGGAGGGTTCAAGTGCATTTAACCACATTTATTCCTCACAACACCCTGGAGTTGCAGAACTTTCTGTCTGAATGTCAGTCTCTGCCAGAACGAGAGATGCTGCCAGAAGGAAGCAGGAGGAAAGATGTTGCTGCTAGCATCCATCGCTGGGTGTGAAAACCCAATGAGAATACACTGGAAGAAAGAACACGGCACTTTCCTGGCACACAGCTGATGCTCAGAGATGTTCCCCAACTCACTCGTTCATCCATCCATCCTTTGCCTCCCTCCATTAGGACCCTACCGTGAACAAAGCCCAGACCCATGGATGGACAAATACTAGTCTGTAGCTGTGACGTTTCCATCAGGGAGATGACACAGAGAACCTATCTGGTCCTTTTATCCCTGGAGCATCATTGTCACTTTTCAGACAAAGGCTGCACTATGGAAGCCTTGATTAGTATTTTTGGAGCAGGTAGTGGTCTCCATGCAGCCACCGTTCCCCGCCACCCCTGGTGGGCACCTGTGGCTGCCCTGCCTGCTTCTCCCTCCCCTGGAGTGTGCGCTGGGTTTTGTGAATGTTGTTGGACAGCTGCCAGGGTCCAGCCCCGGTGGATCCAGGGAATTCGAAGCGGGGACGGCGTCGGCGAGGATCAGGAAACAACTGCTTAATTAAACGTTAATTAAGGATATAAAGAGTAATAGAATAAGGATAGCTCAGTGAGGAAATTCAGTGGAGAAAAGAGGCTGAAATAAGGATAGCTCAGTGAGGAAATTCAGTGGAGAAAAGAGGCTGAATAATTCAGCCAGAAGGTGAGAGAAAGAACAACATGGGGAGACCAAGTTTCGGTGAACAAGGCCCACACTTTATTTTCCAAAGTAGTTTTTACACCTTAAGTTATGCATAGAGGATAATGGGGGAAGGGGTAGAGTCATGCAGCAAGCCAGGCTTTCTTCCTGCAAACTTATCATATGCAAAAGCTTAGGTGATTTGCATCATCTTCTGGCCCAGAGGCCTGTTAACATTTTAAGACCCTTTCTTCAGAAAACTTATTTTTCTCTAAAGGTGATTGGTCAGGAGCCACCCTCCAAAAGCATTAGATAAAGTTGCATTCCTACAGAGCAAAGGTGTGGTGGACTATAACAAGAAAAAGAATTAACTCAAGGGTCCCAGGTTACAAACATTAAAGCTACTATTTACACCAATTATATTAATCAATACACTGCCAGGGACACAGCAGGTAAGGGATATGGAAACTTAGCTGCAAACATTGGCCCAAAAAGTGAAAATCCTTCACCAATACAATTTCTAATCAATCTTTTAACTGCTTAAAGGAATCTGTATTTAGACAGTTTAGAACATCTCATGCCTCTCACAGTTAGGAGGCTCTGAGCAATCACATGTGGCCGGAAAAACCTATTCAGGCAGGCTAGAGGACTTCCAAGGGAGTTTGTAGGTTGAAACACTGTCACACCCAGGAATTATTAACTGGAGCTGTAAGCTAACTCTTTTTTCAGAGAGAGGTAGTGGGGGACAGCCCCCCGTAAAGTCAGAGGTGTAGGTGAGAGCACAAAGCAGAAAGTAGGGACTCTGGTTTTGGGGGTAGATGCTCGAGAATTTCCAGGGAGACTCCTGAGGCTTGATCCCGCCTTTGCGTATGCCAAGCCTCCTTCCTCATGACCCTTGCCACGGGCGGAGCTCGCTCCCCACAGACAGCGTGTATTCCAGTGTTACAGGGCTCAGCCTCCTGCATCCTGTGTCATTTGGCTTAAGTTTGCTTCTCCTTCCTTGATTTATTTTGTCTGTTTGGGGGGGTCTTTTACTACTTTCACCTTCCACTAGCTCAAGCTGTCCATCACTTCACATGATGACCTTGTGTTAAGATATATCACAAACATTCAATGATTATTAATTGTAGTCACCATGCTGTCCACTAGGTCTCCAGAACTTATTTATCTTATAACAGAGAGTTTGTACTTTTTGACCAACATCTCCCCACACCCAACCCCTGATAACCACAGTTCTTCTCTTTGTTTCAATAGTTTCTACGTTTGGAAATTTCACATATGAGATCATGCTGTATTTGCCTTTCTATATCTGGCTTATTTGATTTAGCATAATGCCATCCATTTATACCCATGCTGTTGTAAAATGGTAGGATTCCCTTTTATTTTCAGGCTAAATAGTCATCCATTGTATATATACCACATTTTCTTTATCCAGCAATGGCTGTTTAGGTTGATTCTTACCTTGCATATATATCTCTTTACAATAGTGACTTTATTTCCTTTGGATATGTGCCCGGAGGTGGGATTCCTGGGCATATGGTAGTACTATTTTAAAAATTGGGGGAACCTCTATACTGTTTTCCCAGTAGTTGCACTAACTCACATCCCCACCAACAGTGCACAAGGGTTCCTTTTTTTCCACATCTTTGCAAACACTTATCTTTTTTTTTTTTTTCTTAAGAATAGCTATTCTATCAGGTGTGACATGATATTTCATTGTGGTTTTGGTTTGCAGTTCCCTGATGATTACTGATGTTGAGCATCATTTCATGGTCATTTGCTTCCCTCTTTAGAAAGGTGTCTATTCTGGTCCTCTGCCAGTGTTTTTCCTTGGGTTCTTTATTTGATTTTGTGACTGAGTCATATAAATTCCTTATGTAGTTTGGATATTAACCCCTATTGAAAATATAATTTTGCAAATATTTTCTTCCATTCTGTAGGTTGCCTTTTCACTTTGTTAATTGTTTCCTTTACTGTACAGAAGTTTTTTTTTTGTTTCTTTCAGTTTGACATAGTCTCATTTATTTATTCTTACTCTTTTCCCCTGTGCTTTTGGTGTCATATCCAAGAAATCAGTGCCAAGACCACTGTCAAAGGAGGTTTTATCTAAGTTTTCTTCTAGCAGTTTTATGGGTTTAGGTCTTATTTTTAAGTCTTTAATTCATTTTGTGTTGATTTTTCTGTATGGTATAAGTTAGAGGTCCAGCTTTATCCATTTGCCTGTGTAAATCCAGTTTTTCCAGTGTCATTTTTGAAGAGATTATCCTTTCTTCATTGTATATTCTTGAGCCTCTTGGGAAGAGTAGTTGAGTTTATTTGTGTGGGTTTATTTCTGGGCAATTTCATCTGTTCTGTTGGCCTATATATCATTCTTTAATGCCAATACCATTATGCTTGTATTACTATATTTTGTAATATAATTTGAAATCAGGTAACCTGCCTCCAGCTTTTTTGTATATATAGCAATACATTAATACTGTCATTTTCTCAGACGATGTTCATTTGTATCCACTCTCATATTTATGATTTTGCTGCTCTTTTTGAGTGTCTGCCAATCTGAGTTCCTTCTGGAAAGTAATTGTCTGGCTTGAAGATTGCCCATTAGTAAGGTCCTGGTAGTCATGAATTTCCTCAGTACTTGTTCATTTGAAACCCACCCAAAGGTGAAATCTCAAAAAGTCTCCCAGAATTTATGTAAAGAATTTTTAAATGTTTGCTCAGTGTGTCCTCTAGTTTAACTGTCATTTTCTCTCAAAACTCCGAATATACTTTTTCATTGTTTTTGATCATTTAATTCCCAACATTCAGCTTTCCATTTAGGCTGCTCTTTGCTGTTTCTCTCTGGTTGCTGTTAAGATTTTGTATTTGATTTTTTTTTGCATGTTTGTTTTTGTTTTTGTTTTTTTCTGAGCATTTTTATAATGCTATTCCAAGCTGTTTATTACTTTATTAAAAAGTTATATTCTTTGTTTTGTAGTTCTGTGATCAGGGACATAATGTCTTTCATAAGTTTTGGAAGTTTTCTGCTGTAATCTTTTTTTTTTAATTGGAGGATAATTGCTTTACAATGTTGTGTTGGTTTCTGCCATACAGCGTGAGTCAGCCATAAGTATACATTTGTCCCCTCCCCCCACACACACTTTAGGTTGTCACAGAGCATCAGGTTGGGCTCCCTGTGCTGTACAGCAACATTCTATTACATATCTATTTTACATATGGTAATGTGTATGGTAATGTGTAATGCTGAAGAAGCTGAAGTTGAATAGTTCTATAAAGACCTACAAGACCTTCTAGAACTAATACCCAAAAAAGAAGTCCTTTTCATTATAGGGGACTAGAATGCAAAAATAGAAAGTCAAGAAATACCTGGAGTAACAGGCAAATTTGGCCTTGGTGTACAAAATGAAGGAGGGCAAAGGCTAATAAGAGTTTTGCCAAAAGAACACACTGGTCATAGCAAACACCCTCTTTCAACAACACAAGAGAAGACGCTACACATGGACATCACCAGACAGTCAATACCGAAATCAGATTGATTATATTCTTTGCAGCCAAAGGTGGAGAAGCTCTATACAGTCAGCAAAAACAAGACCAGGAGCTGACTGTGGCTCAGATCAAGAACGCCTTAATGCCAAATTCAGACTTAAATTGAAGAAAGTGGGGAAAACCACTAGACCATTCAGGTATGACCTAAATAAAATCCCTTACAATTATACAGTGGAAGTGACAAATAGATTCAAGGGATTAGATCTGATAGACAGAGCGTCTGAAGAAATATGAACAGAGGTTTGTGACATTGTACAGGAGGCAGTGATCAAGACCATTCCCCAGGAAAAGAAATGTAAAAAGGCAACATGGTTGTCTGAGGAGTCCTTAAAAATAGCTGTTAATAGAAGAAAAGCAAAAGGCAAAGGAGAAAAAGAAAGAAAGACCCATTTGAATGCAGAGTTCCAAAGAACAGCAAGAAGAGATAAGAAAGAATTCCTCAGTGACCAGTGCAAAGAAATAGAGGAAAACAATAGAATGGGAAAGTCTAGAGATCTCTTCAAGAAAATTAGAGATACCAAGGGACCATTTCATGCAAAGGTGGGCACAATAAAGGACAGAAATGGTATTGACCTAACAGATGCAGAAGATATTAAGAAGAGGTGGCATGAATACATAGAACTATACAAAAAAGATCTTCACAACCCAGGTAGTCATGATGGTATGACCACAAACCTAGAGCCAGACATCCTGGAATGTGAAGTCAAGTGGACCTTAGGAAGCATCACTACGAACAAAGCTAGTGGAGGTGATGGAATTCCAGTTGAGCTATTTCAAATCCTGAAAGATGATGCTGTGAAAGTGCTGCACTCAATATGCCAGAAATTTGGAAAGCGCACCAGTGGCTACAGGACTGGAAAAGGTCAGTTTTCATTCCAATCCCAAAGAAAGGCAATGCCAAAAAATGCTCAAACTACTGCACAATTACACTCATCTCACATGCTAGTAAAGTAATGCTCAAAATTCTCCAAGCCAGGCTTCAACAGTATGTGAACTGTGAACTTCCAGATGTTCAAGCTGGATTTAGAAAAGGCAGAAGAACCAGAGATCAAATTGCCAACATCTGTTGGATCATCAAAAAAGCAAGAGAATTCCAGAAAAACATCTACTTTTGCTTTATGACTATGTCAAAGCCTTTGACTGTGTGGATCACAATAAACTGTGGAAAATTCTGAAAGAGATGCAAATTCCAGACCACCTGACCTGCCTCTTGAGAAATCTGTATGCAGGTCAGGAAGGAACAGCTAGAACTGGACGTGGAACAACAGACTGGTTCCAAATGAGAAAAGGAGTACGTCAAGGCTGTATATTGTCACCCTGCTTATTTAACTTATATGCAGAGTACATCATGAGAAATGCTGGGCTGGAAGAAACACAAGCTGGAATCAAGATTGCTGGGAGAAATATCAAGAACCTCAGATATGCAGATGACACCACCCTTATGGCAGAAAGTGAAAAAGAACTAAAGAGCCTCTTGATGAAAGTGAAAGAGGAAGGTGGCTTAAAAGTCAATATTCAGAAGTTGGCTTAAAAGTCAATATTCAGAAAATTAAGATCATGGCCTCTGGTTCCATCACTTCATGGCAAATAGACAGGGAAACAGTGGAAACAGTGTCAGACTTTATTTTGGGGGGCTCTAATATCACTGCAGATGGTGACCTCATCCATGAAACTAAAAGACACTTGTTCCTTATAAGAAAAGCTATGACTAACCTAGACAGCATGTCAAAAAGCAGAGACATTACTTTGCCAACAAAGGTCTGTCTAGTCAAAGCTGTGGTTTTTCCAGTAGTCATGTATGGATGTAAGAGTTGGACCATAAACAAAGCTGAGCACCGAAGAATTGATGCTTTGAACTGTGGTGTTGGAGAAGACCCTTGAGAGTCCCTTGGACTGCAAGGAGATCCAACCAGTCCATCCTACAGGAAATCAGTCCTGAATATTCGTTGGAAGGACTGATGCTGAAGCTGAAACTCCGATACTTTGGCCACCTGATGTGAAGAGCTGACTCATTGGAAAAGACCCTGACGCTGGGAAAGTTTGAAGGCAGGAAGAGAAGTGGATGACAGAGGATGAGATTCTTGGATGGCATCACTGAGTCAATGGACATGAGTTTGAGTAAGCTCTGGGAGTTGGCAGTGGATGAGGAGGCCTGGCGTGCTGCAGCCCATGGGGTCCCAAACAGTTGTACACGACTGAGCGACTGAACTGAACTGAAACTGCATGTGTGTATTTCAGTGCTGCTCTCTCAATTCCTCCGACCCCTTCCCCCACCCACTGTGCCCAAAGTCTGTTCTCTGTGTCTGCCTATGTCTCTATGCCATAATCTTTTAAAAAATTGCTTACGCATATTTTTCTCCTTGACTGCTGGTATTTTAATTTTTCATCGGTTAGACCAGGACTCAGCAATGTAGCTGGCTGACTGAATTTGACCCTTTGCCTGTCTCTGTAAATAAAGTTTATTGGAACACAGCTGTACTTGCTCAAATTCCTGTGTTGTGCTTGGCTGCTTGCATGCTGCCAGTGGCAGAGCTGAGTTTGCTAGAGACTGTTTAGTTCACATGCGAAGAACACTTGCTCTTTGTGGCCCTTTAAGAAAGGGTCCCTGGTTTAATGTGTTCTTCTCTCATCCCTTTGTGTCTGTCACATGCTCCCCATAGGTTTTCATCTTTCGTCTACTTGTGATTCATTCTGCATATTTTCTTCTGAACTGTCTTCCAGCTCATTCATTCCGTCTTCAGATATGCTTACTCTGTGTTATTTTTTCCCATTGCCATGATAATATCAAATACTACTTTTTATAGTGCTAGGATTTCCATTTGATTCTTTCTTTATAGTTTCTAGTCTCTGCCAAAATTCTCAATTTTGCCCTTTCCCTTCTTTAGCATAATGAGCAAATTACATTTAAATTCTGTGTCACTTTTATAATGCATAAACAATTGAAAGGTATAACATTAATCAAAAATGTCTGCGTAGTGAGCCTGGACTTAGAACCAGGGGGATTATTTATAAGATTCAAATTATTGTGACTTCCTTGGACATTTATCTTTGTGACTGTATCTTCATGTGCTATATGGATGATCAGTCTCTTTTATGATTGACATTTTGTGTGTGTGGCGGGGGGGGGGGAGGGGGGGCGGGCTATACTAATGTATTGAGTTTACATTCATTCCTTTCTGGTCTTGGAGAATTTCTATCTCAGGACATGGAGAGATGGAAGTACAGTTACCTAAGTACAGCCAATTATGTTCCATAAACACTCTAACATTATCTGGGACTAGAGATAGAAAAGTAGATGGGATTTTCTGTCTCTATACAGATTCAACTGCAGTCTTGTATAAAATGCAATAATAGTGACCTTACACTTTTACTTAATATTACCTTAAACTTGAGTATAAAAAAAATTCTGTGTCAGGTAATTCCAATATCTGAAGCAATTATGTTTCTATTCTACATGTTTTATTCTTGTTGACTGATCTCCTTATGTGTTTATTCATTTTTATTATTTGCTACATACTCTTGGCAAAATTGCAGAAATCATTCGAGACTAGAGATGATGTTGGGTTTCTGTTTGCACGTTCCAGCTTGCTATACTGTGATCAAGCTGACCAAAGAGCGCTTCTGTCCCACGAGGGCCCAGCTATTCCTATTTCACTTTAACTTCCCAGGGGTAGCAATTCAGGGCCCTGACTCGAAGATGGTGGCCTTTGCAAGCAGCTCTGCCCCAGCCCCAGTGACCAGGCCCCGAGCCACAGTATTTGTGATGTAAAATGTCTCCTTCCTGGTATACAGAGTATCCTTCTCTTTGGTTCTTGTGTCATTTCTTTCAACAGTTATTCTTTTCAGTAAGCTTTGCTGTCTTTGTTAATATTATTTCTTAGAATCTTTCAGTGTGATCACTGTTGTCAATGGAATTGTTTTCTTCCTTCCTTTTTCAAAAGGAGAGTTATTTGGTTTTCTGTGTGTCTCATCTTAACCAGCAGCAGGATGTTAGACTCCTTGGTGGCTTCCCAGTATTTGTTGAGTGATTTCATTCTTTGTCCCTTTTCATTTTCCACAGTCTTCAAGTATAAATAAAACAGTTATGAGAGGAGACGTGCTTTTCTAGTCCTTGTTTTTTGCTTTTTTTCAGTCCTTGATTTTAACTGAAATGATTTTAGTGTCTCATCATTTAAGAAGATAATTCTAATTAGATTTTTTTGGAAAAATAGTTTGTTTTTAATTTAAGAACTTTTCTGCTTTTGCAATATTTTACTAAGTATATCTGCTAAATTTTATCAAATTAGCTCATGATAAAATTTATACGTATTAATATAAAACATATTAATAAATTTTCTAACTTTATCCATACTTGCATTTCTCAGTACATCATATTATTGTCCTTATTAGGCTTCCATAGTAAAGTTTTCCTGACTTCCTGGGAGGTAGTCTTCATTTTTTCCTATGACAGGATAATTTAAATAGCCCTGGGGTTAAAGGTTACTTTAAAATCAACTGTTAGTTTACCTGGCCTTGGTATCTTTTTTGAAGAGCAGTCTTTTAATCCATCTTTTCTATGGTAATTGGTCCATTCAGATGTTTCACCCTTTCTTGGTTCCAATTGTCTGGGGGCCTTGGTCTTGCTGGAAGTATTCATTCATGACCCTGGTTCTTCTGGGCCAAGGGAACCAGTTTTGTTTCACTTGCATGCGGTTGTCCTCAGGCTTTAGAAGCTACTGGTTCAAGAAGTGAAGATGCATGAGCTTGAGGAGACGAGAATAGCGTTGGCCTCAGCTCTCCAAGTCTTTTTGTTTTACTAGTTCACAGCTTTGGAGTGTTGCCCACCTAGCAACTCCACTTTATCATCTGACAATACAGCTTGCCCAACTTGAGAAATTCATAAGACCAGGGGAGAAATTGTTTTGGGGGGTAAGAGGAAACCTGGAATAACAGTGAACTATTTGCTTAAAAAATAAAAGCTCATTAGACCAAACCTCTACCCCACCTCTATCCTTGGGCAAGATGTCCATTTGTCTTCTGTCATGGCTTTAGCTGTTTGGGTTGTCTTGGAAATAATTAGGAGACTCAAAATAGGCATTACCAGACCCACAAAATGTGTGCCATAGTTTTATTGCAGAGGAAGAAAGTTTCCTTAAGTTCTTCTGGCTGGTCTAAGAGTTAAACAGACATGAGACAGATTAACAGGAAAAAATAAACAAAGTATAATAACCGATATACTTGGGAGAGACCCAGGAAGGCTGAGTCACTCACTAAAATGGTCAAATGCCTCACCTTAAATACCATCAAGTAAAGACAGAAGAGGATGTTGGGGGTAGTGATTTAGGACTTCATAGTAGAGGAAAGCAATTCACATGAAGAGGGAAAAGAAAACAAGTGAGTGCTCAGTTGTGTCCAACTCTTTGCATCCCCATGGACAGTAGCCCACCAGGCTCCTCTGTCCATGGGATTCTCCAGGCAAGAATACTGGAGTGGGTTGCCATGCCCTCCTCCAGGGGATCTTCCCAGCCCAGGGAGCAAATCTGTGTCTAGGTGCACCTCCTACCTTATAGGTGGAATCTTTACCACCGGGGAAGCCCAGTGAAAGAAAATGCTGATAAACAAATGTCTGCTGGGTTAGTGGGACACAGTGAACTCTGATGTCTGGGCCCTGCCTGTTCACCCCACTCCCACCCCTCACCCCAGCTCTTTGCAGACTCATCCCTTCCTGGTGATGCTCTGATCCAGTCCCTTTATCTCAATTCTTTAGGCAGCTAAAGAGGAGGTAAAAATAAACTCTTCTGAGTTTCTATTTCTTCTAAATCAGATCAGATCAGATCAGATCAGTCACTCAGTCGTGTCTGACTCTTTGCGACCCCATGAATCACAGCAAGCCAGGCCTCCCTGTCTATCACCAACTCCCGGAGTTCACTCAGATTCACATCTATCCAGTCAGTGATGCCATCCAGCCATCTCATCCTCTGTCATCCCCTTCTCCTCCTGCCCCCAATCCCTCCCAGCATCAGAGTCTTTTCCAATGAGTCAGCTCTTCACATGAGGTGCCCAAAGGACTGGAGTTTCAGCTTTAGCATCATTCCTTCCAAAGAAATCCCAGGGCTGATCTCCTTCAGAATGGACTGGTTGGATCTCCTTGCAGTCCAAGGGACTCTCAAGAGTCTTCTCCAACACCACAGTTCAAAAGCATCAATTCTTCGGCGCTCAGCCTTCTTCAGAGTCCAACTCTCACATCCATACATGACCACAGGAAAAACCATAGCCTTGACTAGATGAACCTTTGCTGGCAAAGTAATGTCTCTGCTTTTGAACATGCTATCTAGGTTGGTCATAACTTTCCTTCCAAGGAGTAAGCGTCTTTTAATTTCATGGCTGCAGTCACCATCTGCAGTGATTTTGGAGCCCAGAAAAATAAAGTCTGACACTGTTTCCACTGTTTCCCCATCTATTTCCCATGAAGTGATGGGACCAGATGCCATGATAATCAGCTTAAATTAATCCTCATGCCAAAGAAACACATTTAGGGGGGACAAATTGTTTTTTCCAACAGTTTGTTTTTTAGTTTTTAAAATATTTATTTATATAGTTTCACTAGACAGAGTTGCAGCATGTGGGATCTAGTTCCCCAACCCGGGATTCAGCACTGGGCCCTTGCATGGGGAGCCAGGAGTCTTAGCCACCAGACCGCGAGAGAAGTCCCCCAGCAGTCTCCTTCAGACATTCTTACTGTTTCCATCCAGAATGCTTTGCTTGTGTCCATGAAATATACCACCATGATACTGCTCTAGGATGTATCAATTTCCCCTAAATGTCTTTCATTCAGTTAGATTTCTATTAGCATAACCATAAATAAGCTATGAAGGGAAGTTTCTCTTTCTTTAATGATGACTGAAATTATTTTGATGTAATAATTTTAACTGAAATAATTATAAATTTATTTTTGTACTATTAGAGATCTATATCCAGAGTTGAATTTATAGATATACTTAGAAATGAAGAACAAATACTAAAATTACTAAAAGTTTATTATTTGGTATAATCTCTGATTAAGTTTTTCTATTCCTTGTTGAAATTTATCTTGAAAATAAATTTATTTTCACATCATTTTATGTGCCTAAGAGAAAAAGAAAACAGCCCCTAGGTCAACATTGAAGCACCATCTGCCTGCTTAACTGCTGCTCACAGATTTTTTTTTTCTGTTTTAGAAATTATTTAACATGGAGAATGATTGTAAATAAATATTTAAGAGTAGATTTACATATGCCAAAAAAAGAAAAGAAGAACAAACTGGTGATGCAATCAATATTTGTTCTATTTTTTTTATTAATTGAATAGAAAACAAAACTAATGGGAGGTAATTGTCCCTTACAGGGAAGTTGTGCAAACTTTGCAAAGAGAAATAGGAGGACAGATCCCTGGAATGTTCTCTCTGTTCTGCAGAGCCTGGCTCCCTCCCCCACCCCCATGCTCCTGCCCCCCTTGTATTAATTATTTACATGTATATGATGGCAATAAAACACAAGTTAAAAAAGAGTATAACATGCTACGCTTTCATGTCTGTAAACCATCTGCTGTTTTCATTTGTGTGTTCTCTTCCAGTCTTTTCCCCCATAGGTCCCCATAATTTAGAGTGTCAATATAATAGATCAGATACAACTCTGCAAGCTTTGTAGGGGAAGAGAGGAGGGAGGGATAGGGAGGGAGGGAGAGGTAGATGGGGAAGGAGAGACAGGAAAGGTTTAGGAACCAAGCCCTTGAATCCAGTTTCCTGAAAGCTTGTAGTGTCCCCGCCCCCAGACTGCAGTTGAAGAGACTAATGTGGGTCTCTTAAAGCCCTAAGATCAGAATAGTCTCATTCCAGAAGCACAAGCAAAAAATTATTAAAAGGAATCAGATTCTTTAATTTCTTAAAGGGAATTGAGATGATTTATAAGCTGCATCTACTTCTCTTTTTTTGTCTGCATTTTCCTGCCCCTCATCTGCCCTGAAGCAGCAGTCCATGCCCACTCTGTCCTCTCAACCTGTCTAAAAGTGTGCTATGTCCCTGTTCTCTGCCCACCCCACCCCCAACCTTGTTGGCTGGACTTTGTCTTCCTCATTGTGCTGATCTGGACCCGCTGAGACAGACACCAAGACAGGATTAAACAGAAGGGATTTTCAAAAAGAATCATCTTTGAGGAAATGAAGAGGGAAGCCCTGCAGCTGTCTGACCTTGAGGAGAGAGGGAAAAAAGGAGGTGAGGTCATCTGAACTGACAAGCAGAAACCTGGTGTAGGGAGACTTCTCCCAGATTAGTGACTGGACATTAAAGCAAGGCCCTGACATGGAGAAGCAGCTCAGGCTCATGGACATGTGGCCACGTGCTCTGTGGATCCAACAACAGAAACTCACATGCAAAAGTAAATGTATTAAATAAAATAAAATAAATGTAATCAACAAAACAGGAAAAAAAATGGAATAGAGGTAATTTGAGTTTTCAAAATAAATGAAAAGAATGACCTATCTATGAAATTAGATTTAAAATAACTCAGGGAGATTAGGAAACCCATTAGAAAATTGAAATCTTATTTGCTAATGTTTAAAAATTGCAGTGGCGAACACATAGGATTGAAGTGAGCTAGCTCAGAGGTATGGATGGGCAAACGGTGTAAAGATGGAAAGGGCCATGATGACAGGAAAGTCAGGAAGAGCATCAGAACAGTGAACTCATGAACACAAATTAACCCCAGAAAGGTTCCTTTTGAAGAGGCGTTTGAGTTTGTTAATGGAAATGGCTCCCCGAGCATCAGCGGAAAGCACTGAAGAGAGTCCAATATGTCGACAGAAACTAGTTAATGTTTGAATTTCTGGAATTATGAAAGAAAAGAGTCCAACAACTGTTAAGCAGAAGGGAATCAGAACTTCGGAATTTGTAACATTCTCAGTATATACGTATTTCAAAAAATGAGAAAGCTGGTTCTAACAGAAGACTAAGGATGCGGCTGAAACCATTTAATAAAGTGATGCTGGTGACTCTTGGACTTAATCGGCCACCCCAGTGAAAGCCAGGAATAGAGACGGGTTATATCAGCAGGAACACGGCCAGTTTGAACTAAAGGGACAGAGAGAAAAGAGCAGAATGAAGGAAGAGATTCTACACAAGAAACCCTCGAGCTAGTCAGCTGTGAACGTGTACTAGTCCTCAAGGAATTCACTGTCTTAAATATTTCCGTTTCTAAACAAGGATAAAAATAAAACAAGCAAAGGTTCCAACAGAGAGGGAAAAACAGAAAGTCTAAAAATAACACAGAAGTTAGTAGCTTATAAAACAAATAGAAAAATAGTGAATTAGAAATTTTAAAAAATAGAAAGGATAAAACAAAAAAACTATCTTTGTGACCAAAAAATAAAATTATAACTGGTAACATGTCAAATTAAAAAAAGATGAAAAACATTAAATTGATAAAATTAGGACTTGCCAGTGGCTCAGTGGTAAAGAATCTGCCTGAAATGCAGAAGATACAGGAGACCAGGGTTCAACCCCTGGGTCAGGAATATCCCGTGGAGGAAAGTACAGCAGCCCACTCCAGTATTCTTGCCTGGAGAATCCCATGGATGGAGGACCCTGGCAGGCTACTGTCCTCAGGGTCACAGAGAGTCTGACACAACTGAGCACACACGCAGTCATGCATGCATACAATTTGATAAAATTAGGGAATATAAGGAGGATATAATAGTTGTAGGGCTGAATTTAAAGTTATAGGAGGATACTTTGTACAACTGTAACTTTTATTAAACTCTCAATGAAGTGGAATATGTCTGGGTTTACTAAAAATGTCTCATAATTTCCTGTTGTGTGCCGTAAGATTTGTCTTTCCATAGAATTGACTAGAATTATCAAATAATTGTCATGTTAATGGCATTGTTCTCTGAACAGCCTGGGTTTTGTGCCCACATGGTCGGTCACATCTACCTCCGAGTCTGCGGCTCCGTCCAGAGTCACATGTTTGCAGCTCCAGGATGGACGTGGTGAACGTATAAATGGTGTTTCTGTTTCCTGGGTCTTCTTCCCTTCTCCTTTTGTATCTGAGAGCCACCTGCTAAACGTTTCCCAGACCATTACTAGATCTCCTTTCAGCTTTCCCCTCCTCAGGCTGAATCCTGGCTCATGTGACACAGGGACAGTCCTTGGTTCCCTTTTCGTTACTTGTTCATAGTGACTTAGTGTCGATCCATGTGGTTAGCTCTGTGGCTGTTGTTTAGCTGCTCAGTGGTTTCCTAAATCCAGTGCTCTTTCAGATATCAATTTATGTGTAAAACAGGGTGAGGAATACTCTGGTTCAATACATTTTATGCCATTATGAGTATAGATTTTTTTTCTAATTCATAACATTATTACTGATTGCACAGCTTACCATTCAAAATCAATGAGATCCTCTAGGCTTTTGGAGAACCCCAATGTGGTGATGGTGGTGGGGGTCCACCCAATCCAGGAACCACCTTGGGGCTGGCTCAGAATCCCATCATGCCTGGAAGGATGGGCTGCATGGACCAGGCGACTCTACTGCTGTCTGCACGTGGAACCGCAAGACCAGGTGTTCACGGGACAGGTATCTTTTGTGGCTGCTGGCGCATCCCAGGGGGCTGTCCTCGCATTTCTGATCTCACCACATTCACTTCACAGGTAATTGCCAGGAGCCCAGTCTTCTAGATCAATGATACCCTTTTCTGCTCTGCCTCATCTTTTTAGCAAACACTTTACTGGATTCTTAATTTGTTATTGCCTCTTGCAGTTTCAACTTTTTCAGTATAGGCAGTTCTCAGTGAAATTCTCCAAATTTTCTTCTGTTTTTCTGGATCACATTAATCTATTACTTAAAAAAAAAAAACTTTCTGTAATAGTCACCTGTTACATATCTTGATAACCTGTGAGTCTCTCATTTCCTATTTTGTGTCTCTTGGCTTGGGGTTATTTCTTGGCTTACCTGGCTATTTTTAATTAAATGACAGATACTGTGAAAGGGACATTGTACAGACTCTGCATGGAGCCTCTGGGCTGACAGAATACAGGAGGGCACAGTGATCTGGCTGCGGATGGATGTGAGGCTTTGTTCAGGCATCTTTCCCACCACCTCCCCCTCCCCCTCCTAGGACATAGCCTTTCTGAAGCCTTGGTTGAAAACCCCTGCTGTTTGTCAGGGCCCCTCCACTCTCCCTCCTGAGCACTGCAGTCCTGGTGGGTCTCTGCAAGCTCCAGCCACCCAGCCACTGCTTTCTGCTTGGGTTCTGCTTGTCTTGCCTGGCACATCACAGCTCTGCATTCTGTAAATGCCTGGAAGGAAAATTCCTCACTTTTTTGTGATTCCCTCTTCTCAGATACAGCCTCCCTCTCAGATCCCAGCTGTCCTGGCAGCTCCAATGCTAACTCCCATCTCCCAGCTCAGTCAGAAGGCTGCCACCTTGAGCTCCATTTTCAGCGGACATGCATCTCTGCTCCAGATCCTGCAAACACCCTGAGCACTGGGGCTGTGAGTGTGGAGTTCAGTTCAGTGAACCTGCCTTTTCTCTGATGGCTAGACCTCCATGTCCTTTGCTGTCTGACATCGTCAAACCATTTTTTTTTAATCCATGTATATTTTATCCAAACCTTAGTGTTGATCTCAGTGGGAGAGTTTTTCATACACTCTATCGTGGTGTGAATGGAAAATGTCACTGCCAAGCAAAGGATGCTGCAGCCATCAAGCCATCATCACATTACAGCTGCCCCGAAGGCGAGGCCTGAGGGCACTCGGGATGGAGACTAACAGGCTGCCCACCTGCTGGCAAGCCTTCAGCCACTGCCACTCCCCCACCTCGGTGCATCTTGACGAGGCTCAGGATGAGAGAGCACAGGACACTGGCCCGATAGCTGAGGTGCAGATCAAAGGGATGACTTCAGTGAGCCCAGACTCTTGCATCTTTCCCTTGGTAGAAAAGCACTGAATTCCTTAACCTGGGATATCCAGTTTTCTTTAATTAATAGTAATCTTTTGATGCTCCAACTCTCTGGTCTTGTTTATAAAATCCCTGTGTATCCCGCCCTACCACCCCGTTACCTCTTCTGAGCCTATGTTATCTGAGAGGCTGTGTCCCAGGCCGCAGTCCTCAGTGTTTCCACCAAATACTACATAATTCTTAACTTTTATGTTGTGCATTTTTTTTTCATTCAACACTAACAATTCCCAAATGAGTAAGGAGAAGATGATAAGGAGCCCTGTGGGATAGTGTTGACTGAAAAAGTACATGCAGCCTAAAAGTTGAGTTATGTTTTATCCAGTGGGAACTTTTAGGACTTTAAGCCCAGGAGATAGCATCTCAAGTGACCCTGAGAGAACTGTTCTAAGGAGGCAAGGGGAGGAGCAAGGTTATATAGAAGTTTTGCAGCAAAGGACAGGTAGTGTGAACATCAAAAGATCATTGTGATTTAAAGAAAATCAGATATCCCAAGTTAAGGAATTTAGCACTTTTCTATGTATGGGAAGATGCAAGAGTCTGAGCTCACTGAAATCAATCCTTTGGTATGCAGCCCAGCTATCTGGGGCCAGTATCCCGTGTTTCCACATCCTGAGTTTCCTCAGGGCTCACCACAGGGAATGGCTGCAGTCTGATGGCTGCTAGAGGGCAGGTATTCCTTCCTTCCTGAGTTTCTTGAGGGGTCACCAGCTCACCGTCTGTGGTGGCTGGAATTTCTGGTGACTGTAACATCTTTGTGATTCCATCCTTATATGACAGGAAATATTTCATTTCTTATTTGTTTACTTTCCGTTTTTTCTACAAGAGGTGCCTGAGTGTTAACTGCAAGGTGGAAAAATTGAGGTGAAGAATGTTCACACTACAAATATTAGATTCTGGAGATCTTTTGTTCAGATCCCCTCACATGCAGATGGGAAAGTTGAAACTTAGAGAAATCAAGAGATTTGAATTCAGGTTGCATATCTGACTTTCTTTTGAAAAACAAGTATCTTTCTCTGCAGTTTCTGGTATAATCTAATATGCCAGCTGGCCCCCCTAGTTCAGAATGCTACATGGGAATGATGACCACAGAGTACACATTTGCCATTGCCAAAGGCCTTCTAAGGTTTACTGAATTCAGATAGAATATTTAGAGGTTATATTGTTTTCATTTATTTCCAATTTACACCATTTCTTCCAATATAGTTTTAGTGGTCACTGTGGAAAGCTGATGAGGGAGGCTTGAGCTCCTGGGACTCACTGTCCACTCTTGAGGTGTAAGCAGGACCCAAAGCGGTGCCCATGAGCGTCCCCAGATTCTGTCTAGGCCACCAACCTGCAGCCCCTCCTGGTTTCCTCTCCTGTGATGCTCTGGGTCCCCAGGTCCTGGGACCTCCTCCTTCAAGGGACCAGTCTACTGGCTGAGGTCCCAGGTTCTGACAGCATCTTCTGCCTTCTCCTGCTTCCCTCTGATCCCACACACAAGGTGCAAACATTCACCTGCTTGAGGAAACACAGATGCTGTGGCCAGGCTGTTTAAATGATTCGTCATCTTACTCTGGTAGTTAGGCCCAGCTTTATTCAATACGATGGCACATTGTCAGGTTTAGCCTTCAAAATAGTAGCATCATGAAGAGCGGAAGAAATGGCAACTCCAGGAAATAGTCCTTTTCCAAATACCATTAATATATCTGTGGACAAAAAACTGTCACCTGCCATTCCAGTAAAGAATAAATTTGGGGCCACCAAGGCATCAGCCACTGTAGCTGCCCCCTCATCCCTGATATGAATCCTCTGGGTGGATTCAGGATGGAGAAAATCAGGACGATGGCCCTAGATAGCTAAGATGCACATCAAAGGGATACTTTCAATGAGCCCAGACTCTTGCATCTTCCCATACACATAAAAGTGCTAAAATCACTAACTTGTGATGCTTGGATTTTGTGATTAGCATAATCTTTTGATGTTCAACTACATATTTTTTCAGCAAAAATTCCCATGTGTCCTGGCTCCTCCTTTATCTCTTCAGAACAGACCCTTGGAGTTCACTGAGAGGCTGCTTCCCGGGCTACAGTCCTCAAAAACATGCCAAATGAAACATAATTGCAACTTCTAGACTGTGCATTTTCTTAGTTGACATATCTAAAGTCACCTGAAACATATACAAGGTCAGCTGTCTGGGTTTCTCTTCCTCAGTGTTCAGTCTCTGAGGAGGAGGAGGAGCCGCCAGGTACCCATTTGGGCTCTTCTTCATTAACATCCTGTCTTCCTGTGACTCACCAGTCCTTGTAAAATCTACACCATGTTGGCAGCCTACCCCTCTATATAGCCACAGGAATTTTATTCTTCTTGTGTCAATTCATCATTTAATTCTGAAGCTGTCATTCGGGTGTACCTGTCCTGACTCTGGCTCTGTGTAGGTGCAGGGTTGGACCCTGGGATGCAATTCCAGGGTGACTGTGGCTCTGGCTCCCAGGAGCTCCCCACTGCGGAGAGCAAGGGGAGCAGGGGGCACGGTGACAGGCAGCTCTGCGGGAGACAGGAGCAGCCAGGAGGAACGCTTAATTATAGGTGTCAGCCGTCCAGGCTGGGTTTGAAATTCATGAGTCTCAGCCTAGTTTGTTGTTGGTTCAGTGAATGCACCTATCTTGGGCTGGGTTGTACTAATGTTTACTGGAAGAAAAAAAAAAAAAGCACAACCCAGAAGTTGAGAATGATGTTTTATTTGATGGACAAAACTGAGGACTTAAGCCCAGGAATCAGCCTCTCAGGGTAATCTGAGGGACTGCTCAGAGGAGGTAAGGGAGGAACCAGGATATATAGGAACTTTTGCAACAGAGACAAGGGGGTCAGAACATCAAAAGATTACTGTTAATTAAGGAAAACCAGACATCTCAAGTTAAGGAATTTAGCACTTTTCTGTTTGTGGGAAGTGCAGGGTCTGGGCTCCCTGAAATCATTCCTTTGAGCTATGCCTTAGCTACCTGGGGCCAGTGTCCTGGGCTTTCTCAACCTGAGTCTCCTCTGGGTCCATCTTTGGGGGTGGGGTGGGGTGGCAGTCATGGATGAGGGCTAGATGGTTGGCTTCCTGTCTCCATGCTGTGTTCCCCTAAGGCTCACATCTGGTGGCTGTAATGTGATGGCTTGAAGGCTGCAGTACCCTTTGTGTAGTGATATGGCAGCCACACCATTTTACTCACATTGGTAATTAGGACAAAGCTGGGGATTCAACACAGACTCCCTTTTGGGAGATTTGATTTGGGCCCATAACAGGGGGAGACCTCCTTGTCTTTCAGCCCCTCCACTGGCACCTCGGGGCCTGGGCTGGGCCTGAGACTAACTGTTCTGACACTGTGTGTCAGTCACAGTGAAGGTGCCTGTGTTAATGGGGTCCAGGTGATGTGAACAGCAGCCACCCCCCACCAGGACCCCCCTGCTCTGAAGTCAGAAGGACACAGAAAAGCTCAGCTCAGCAGTGCCCATCAGCTGCCTGCTTGCACAGCTGTTCTTCAGCAAGAAAACATTATATGATGTGTCCATTCTGAAATTAGCCATTTTTACCCTGAGGGTCCTTGAATAATGGCCAGGCCAGATCAACGGATGTATCAGTAATTAGTTATGAGTCATGTGACTTGGACTAATGGTCTAAATCTCATTTTCATATTTATAAAACTCTGCATGCTTCATATTTCTTCCAAAGTACCATATAAATAAGAAAGTTACATATTATATTTAGATTAGTTAGTCAAGATTAAAATCTATTTTTCTCTATTCCTTACTTTCTAATGAAGGTTTATTTGACACTGAATAACTGTGGTGACCAGAATCTGCTTTTGTATGTCATGGTTCTCTTTAGTGACTTATATTTTAGTTCATCAAATTCTCGCATGTGGTATTTTTTTCTCAAGTCTCTTAGTGGTTCTTGGGCTACAAATCTATAATATTAAAGTAAGTGTTCCATGAAAATGAAAAGATAACAACTACACGTTGAAAACTTATGAGACCACAGCTACAGTAGATTTGAAAGGGAAATTTATGGAAGTAAAACTTACACTTGAAAAGAGGAAAATTCTCAAATTGATAATATAAGCCATCAACTCAAGAAACTAGAAAAAGAAAAGTAAACTAACTAAAAATAGTAGAATAAAATAGTAAAGAGAAGAACTAAAAGATAGCAAAACCGAACATCAGTTTTGAAAATTAATGAAATAAAAAGCTGGTTTTCTAAGATCAATAAAACTGATAAACACCTAGCAAGACATAGGGGGAAAAAAATACAGAAGATGCAAACTACTAAGATTAGGAATAAAACAGGAGATGTTATAGATCTCACAGAGATTAAAAGGATAATAAAGGAGTACTAACAACAGTTCTGCACACATACATTTAACAGTTTAGAAGTTGTGAACCAACTCCTTGAAAAATAGGAGCTACCTCAACTTACTCAATATGATACAGATAATCTGTATGAAGGGTGATTCCCTAGTGGCTCAGATGGTAAAGAATCTGCCTGCAACACAGGAGACCCAGATTCAATCTCTGGGTTGGGAAGATCCCCTGGAGAAGGGAATGGCTACCCAACTCCAGTGTTCTTGCCTGGAGAATCCCATGGACAGAGGAGCCTGGTGGGCTACAGTCCATGGGGTTGCAAAGAGCAACACTATTGAGCAATTAATTTTTTAATCTGTGTAAAAGCTATTAAAGAACTTGAATTCATAATTTTAAAACTCCCCTCAAAACTCCAGGTCCTACTGTTTTCACTGGAGAAAAATACCAAACATTTAAAGAATTAATATCACTTTTATCATGCCTTCCAGCAATAGAAGAGGAGGAAATAATTCCCATCTCATTCTATGAAGTCAGTATTATCCTGATACCAAAACTCAACAAAAACAATATTTTTTAAAAGTACAAATCAGTATCTTTAATGAATATGTGCTAACACAATGTCTCATCAAAATATCCAGCAAGTCAAATGAATTTTATGCTATGACCACGTGGGATTGTTTTCTCCAGGAATGCAAAGTGGGCTCAAAAATCAATCTATAGGATTTCCGGTCACCTTTTCTTCCTAAACACAAGTAAGAAGCTCAACAAACTGAAACATCAGTAATATTTTTTAGGTCCATCAGAAAAGTAAGATCACAAAGCAAACTGAATCTCCCTAAAATTGCAGACATATAGAGACAGAAATACAGTGTCACAACTCAGCAGAGCAGAGACCTCCATGGGAATCAGCACCCGGTAGGGAAACATAACTTGTACTTGATGAAAACCTAACCTGGGTTTTCGACTCTGAGTTTAAGGTGATGAAACAGCTCTGTCCTCGTTCTGGTGGTGGTCACACGGAGCTACACCTGTGATAAATGACAGAGATGTGTACACACCCACTGTACCCCATTCAGCTCCTTTGGTGTATGTGTGTGAGTACATCTATCTATCTATCTATACATATACAGGGCTCCCTGCATAGCTCAGTCAGTAAAGAATCCACCTGCAGTGCAGGAGACCTGGATTCCAACTTCTGGTTGGGAAGTTCCCTGGAGAAGGAAATGGAAACCCACTCCAGTATTCTTGCCCGGGAAATCCCATGGACAGAGGAGTCTGGCCAGGTACAGAACAAGGGTTGCAAGAGTCGGACAAGACTTAGTGACTAAAGCACCACCATATATGCATACATATATATATATATAAATATATATTTTATATAGACTTATATAGAGATATATACAGAAAAATATAAATATCTATATAAATCTATATATATATCTCTATATATAAATCTAAATATAAATCTATATTTATATATCTACATAAATCTATCTGAGCCACCAGGGAAGCCCATAAAATATATGTATAAGCCTATATAAAATATATGCATATATAAATTATATATACATATATATAAAGTTTATTTTGTAAATTCTTCAGGGGTCAACATTTATATAGCCTAACGCTGTGTCACTGATACGACCACACAGAGACAAAAGTTAAGTGACTTTTGAACAAAATGCACAAAGTTGGAACACAAATCCCTCTCCCCTTCAGTCAATCTTGCCATGTTGGACAAAGCCGTCCCCTCGTGGTGTGCACAGCAACACAGATGGTTCTACAAGGTGTTGGGAAGGGGTTATAGGACATAATCCACATGAAACAATGGTCAAAATTGTACAAATTATGTCATAATAAAATTTTACCAGGAATAATTACTCTTTTTAAATTGCAGGCCTGGGAGATAAATCTCTGATGGTCCAGATGTGTGTAGCACTTTGCCCCGAATTTTATCCAGAGTTGATCTCAGTGAGGCTGAGAATCAGGGTTTCTTCTCACTATTCATCAATCAATAGGGAGATGACGTTACATATAAGTATTTTGAAAGCTTATAGAGCAAAGACTTTCTTATATGAGACAGTGTGAGTTGCTACATTCCCCTTCTCAGATCATGTGTTTAAATTACTTTTTTTTGGCCTCACCATTGGGCTTACAGGATCTCAGTTCCCTGACCAGGGACTGAACTCAGGCCCATGGCAGTGAACATGCCGGCTCTTAACCACTGGACTGCCAGGGAATTCCCCTAATTTTCCTTTTTGAACACTTGGTATTTATGTGGGATTTTGCTTTTCCTCATGAGTACAGATTTTACTAGAAGGCTATCAGCAGTTTCTTGTGAGCCTGGCTCTACCATATCTCTTCCTTGCCTGAAACAAATGATAACAAACACACTCCACATTTAAGCATTTTCTATACATGACGGGGTGAGGGGGCAGTCTCCAAGTCCCCACTGACCACGTGTGTTGGGGGACACAGGGCTGCTGCCTCACATGAGCTCTGTGTACAGATGTGGAGTGACCCCCCAAGACAAATCAGAAATGAAAAACCTAAACACACAGTTAGGAGAATGTTATCTTTTGTGAAAGAAAGATGAATAATTTGTTTACTCTTTTAAAAAAGTTACACTAGGGGATAAATTAGAACTAGTAAAAGTGGTTACTGCAGTGGCTGGGGTGGCAGGTGGCAGAGAAGGAAGGAAGATTGGAGGGGGAGGATACAGTGAAACAGATGAACCTCACTCCACACATCACTGTCCCTGGGACCACACAGAGAGAAGACAGAGCGACTTGTGAATAAAATACATTGACTGTAAGAACTATAAAAATTTTTTTTTCTTTACTAGGAATAACACTTATGGTGTCATTTTAAAACATTTATGTAACTGTGTAAGAGAGAAAATAGATGAATCTGTTAATTATTATTATTATCATTATTATTTTGGCTATGTGGCATGTGAGATCTTAGTTCTCTGACCAGGGATTGAACCAGCGTTTCCCTGCAGTGGAAGTGGGGAGTCTTAACCACTGGACTGCCAGGAAAGTCCCAACATGTTTATAGTTTAATAAAGAGTCTCAGTGCAAGAGAAGGTAGATAATTTAAAATCTAAGTAGAATTAAGCAAAGAGTTAATGGGATCACTCAAATAAATATGTTAAAGTTGAACTGTTTCATTGTAAGAGAAAAGATATACATATATAAAACCTAAGAAAGGATTTTGAATTCTAATAATGTAAACTCACAATTTAAAACCTGTGTGTGTGTGTTCCTTCCTACCTGTGCCCACTGAGAGGGGCTGGGAGCAGTGTCACCTCAGTAGTATCAGGCACTTGCAATAATCAGGTCTCAGATCCTCAATATTCCTTTCTACCAAAGGACTCCAGGCCCCTCAGAGAAGAGGCTGATTCCAGAGGAGCCGAGGTGAGCTGAAACGTGTTGTTGGTGAAGACATGGAGAAGACTGAGAGCAGCTGATGGAGTTAGTCAAAGGACCTGGGAGCAGAGCAGCCTGACGTTCTGGCCTCTCTCACCAGCTGAATTTGGGATAATTGAATATAAAGACTGCAGTGGTTGCAAATCATTGACAAAGAAAGATCCAGAGTCCTACAGTGACTGCAGCCACTGAAGCATGTGTACTCTGCTTAGAATTATTCTGACTAGAATTATAAAATGGCCAGTTTTTATCCTGGAGTTTTAGTGAAGTAATTTATCTTTTTTAATTTTGTAATTTTTTTGATGACTTTAAAAGTGTCACTGAACGTGCTTTGGTGTGAGCACATTGTCAGAGACTTTAGAAGCAAAGGAAGGGAGAATGAGCATGAGCGTTCCAGGCTGAATTTCTTCAGGCTGCAGTGAGGACCCGAGTCTTCATTTTAGATGGTTTGGAGTCTGCACAGTTGTTCCCCTCTGAGTTGGGGGTGTGAACTGTAACATAGAAACCATTTGCTCCAATGGAAATAATTCACACTGGAAATCTCCCTGATACCCATCTTTCTGTGTCCTGGATTTTACATGGAGTAAAATGCACGTGGCACCTCTGTTAGTAGAGAAGCTTGTGAGTCAGAAGTCCTGGGGGTGGGAGGAGCAATAAGGGTTTCTAGAGTCGTCTGCATGGCTGTTCCATCCACCGACTTTTGAAACCTGCTCTAAGAGATGTGGTGGTAACACTGAGTTTAGCTCAGTTTGAGCAATATGCTTGTTTCTGCTGTCTCTCCTAATAAGCCTTTTTCTTTGAAAGTCCCAGTTAATCAAGTTTTTCTGTGATGACTTGGAATTAATTCAATCAAGCGATTGCAGATTTGGCCCCAGAACGGAATAACCTGTCAATGAAAATCCCAGGATTGTCACTCATAAAACTTTTCAACAACATGGCTTGCATTTCAGGAAAAAAGTGGGAGCAGTCCTAGGCTGAAACGGTAACTTTTTCACTGTCCTTCCTGAAAGAGAGTGGATAAAACCTGTAGGGGAGAGCAAAGTCCCCGGTTAAATCTGTGGTATACTTATGCACACGTGTCATACATCAGTACAGCCTGTTTCTTCTTTTCAGGCCCAAACTGCTTTGCGGAGACCGCTGTCATCCCTGCCGGGAGAGAGGTGAAGACGGACGAGTGCACCATCTGTCACTGCACCTACGAGGAGGGGACGTGGCGCATCGAGCGCCAGGCCATGTGCACCAGACACGAGTGCAGGCAGATGTAGGGCCGGCTGCCCGCGCCTCGGCGTCTGCGGGAGCCCTGCCCCGGCCGGGACTTCTGGGCGACTCTGGGAGGCACCGGCCAAACACATAAGACTTTCGATGAGGAATCGTGAAAACTGTTGGTCCTTTTGCTTTCTATCACAAAGACTGCAAGAGAAAGAACTGGACGTATTTCAAAACATCCACAAGAACTTTGGGCAAAAAAAAAAAAAATTCCGTCTCTAAATAAATGTGCTATTTTCACAGTAAGTACACTGAAGTCCACTATTATATATGAAATGTATTTCTATAATCCCTCTATTAGAGAGCTTCTATACATGTTTTCTATAGATACAGATTAAAAATGCTGTGTTGTCAACTGTCCGAGCTGTGTACCTGCGTTTCTTTTTCAGTCCTGATTCCATCACAGGAGTTTATTTGCAGTCGCTGATTTTCCTTCGAATCTTGAGAATATTGCACCCGTGAATGGATCATGAGATAAGAGAATGGATTTTTCCTGAGATCCTGTCCCAAATTCTTTTTAACTTTTTATTTTACACTGGAGTGTAGCTGATTAACAATGTTGTGAGAGTTTCAGATGGGATTCTGTTTCATTACAGAGATGTATGTAGTGTTGATCCTTACATGAAAGTGAAAGTGAAGTCACTCAGTTTTGTCTGACTCTTTGTGACCCATGAATTGTAGCCACAGAATTTTCCAGACAAGAGTACTGGAGTGGGTGGCCATTTCCTTCTCCAGGGGATCTTCCTGCCCCAGGGATCAAACCCAGGTCTCCCGCATTGCAGGCAGAGGCTTTACCTCTGAGCCACCAGGGAAAGGATCCGGTCTAATTCACACAAATATTAATACTTCCTTCTTGTAACTTTCTGCTTTTATTATCTCCATGCTCAGTCATTTGGGAGATGCAGCTACAAAGGTAACCAATACACCATTTTTCTCTTCATTCAAAGCCCCCACACCGTGGGCCATGGGTAGATGCACACCAATATGTCGTTTCACATAGTTCACTTCTTCTAAGCGTGACTTTACATAATGTCATACACTGAGGAACAGAATATGCTGGACAATCTGCATTATTGGTGCCTCATGCTGAAGAAAGCAAATAGGGGACCTTTGTTTCTCAGAGGAGCGGTAAGGGAAACTGAACCCCCGAACAAGTCTACGCCTTCAATCTACACGCAGTACAGACAAACCAGCTAGTCCACGGACTCGTGGGGCTGATCCTTTCTCCTCCACGACTGGCGTAGTCCAGTCCTCAATGAGAGCCCTGTGTTCATCACTCCGCAAGAGCCAAGTGAGAAAGTTCTGCTGAATATGTTAAAATAGCACTGAAGGTCACGTGCAGTGTTCCTGGAGTTACGTGTCCTTCCAAATTGACTCCATTTCTCTTCATGTGGATAAAAGAAGCCACTGCCAGTCCCCGCTGGTCTGATCAGTGTGTGTTAGAGAATACTTCTGCCCTTACCAATCACATCAACACTTGGCACACTGATGAAAAAGGTAGCCAGAGATTAATTGGTTTATGGAGAAAAGGGAGAATTACGGTCACTCTTTGACATCTTTAAAGCTTTTTGTCCCATACATTTATTCCAAAATTTAAGTTAAGCATCCATTAAGTACAAATTAATTGTGACCACAAAAAAGGAATAAATCATGGTTTCCTACCTTAATGGACTTTTGCCTCTGGTGTAGCATGAATAAGGAACGAATGTGTGCTGTGGTGGGAGCTGTGCTAGAGGTCAGCAGAGGCAGTTGGAGAGGCTTCATTCCATACAAAGAAATCATTCAGTCATTCAAGTATGAATAATAGTCAAGGAAATTTGATACTTTTGTCATCACTAAAAAATTGACCCATGTGAACCTTAGTAACCTGCAAAGCCACTGCTAACTGAATCCTCTGGAAATTTACAAACGCTTATATTTCATTTTTATCTTGGGCCTGATGGGTTCTGCACACTGCTTTTCATGAAAATTCTCAGGGGAAGTGCTACCTAGACAATCTCAGGTATGATCAGCTTTCCAAAATTTAATTTTTGGCGTTAAAGTCTACTAGACATCAGCCATCTCTCCATCGTCCCAGGGAAACATTTTATGGGACAAGGTTATACAAAGGTATGATTCTGCGAACAGCCCAGCCCCCTGGGGAAGTAGGGTTGTCTCAGCACACAGGAAGCCCCTCCACTCCCCAGGGGACGTGTTGCCACTAGAGACCCCACCTAGGCGGCCCAGAGTCCCCCGGCTTCCCTTGGTGAAGTCATCCCTCCCCGGGGGCAGTGAGCTCAGTGAGGACTTCAGGTAACCTGCTGCCGTGTTGCGCAGAGACAGTGCACCTGATGTCATCCTGGGACACTGTCTGAAGTCGTGTGGCCCACCCTGGTCCCAGGAGTGTTTCTCAGAGTCGGAGTCCTGGGGCGGTTATCTCAATAAGCTAACCCCCCTCCTCTTTCCACATAAGGATGATGTAGCACCAAACACAGGGCAGGTCACGGATTAATGACACAGCACAGACTCAGTACAGAATGTTACTACGTGTACTGTTGCCCAAGAGAAACACATGATGCTCGGGTTCTTTATTTCATGGTGTTAATTTAGACTTTCACATCCATAACATACCTTGGGGGAGATTTGGTTTCCACCTATCTTCTCCATAGAACACTTTCCTGAGATTTCTAACGATGAAACTGCTCTATTCAATAAATGTAGTGACCTCAAAACCTGCATTATAAATAGGGGACAGATTAAAGTTACTGATTCCAAAATATGATGGTTTTGACATAGCACTGAGGAAGGAGCCTCAAAATTCAAGAGCAGAAGTGGTGCGTGCCAAGTCGCTTCATTCATATCTGACTCTTTGTGACCCCATGGATGGTAGCCCGCCAGGCTCCTCTGTCTGTGGTATTCTCCAGGCAAGAATACTGGAGTGGGTTGCTGCGCACTCCTCCAGGGGATCTTCCTGACCCGGGAATGGAACCCGTGTCTCTTATGTCTCCTGCGCTGGCAGGTGGGTTCTTACCACCACGCCACCTGGGAAGCCCACAGAAGTGGGGGAAGAACTACAATTTTTAAATACAAATAGGTCTGCTCCAGGAATACCTAATAAATATTGTTGAATGACTGATTCAAGTGAAAAAAAAAGGAACTCATGCTTACCAATGTATTACATTAATTCATTTCAAATTATTCAAACTACATATCTGAAAACATGAAGGTACTTGTGTAACAGTAGAGTGATTCTGGAACTTTCTAACCTGACCTTTTAGATTTTCAAGTTAGAGTCATTCTTTCGGTTATAGGCTCTTTCTTCGTTGGATGGATCCATCAGTACTTGGACACTACACAGAAGCCCTGGGGAGTTACCAAAGCTCTTATTTCACTATTGCACACAACAGACATTAGCTGTACCCTTGGTGATGTACCAAGCCTGCAGTTCAGATGGAGAGGTGAGCATGTGCTTGCCTTCAAGGAGTTATATGCTTTGAAACTCATTTGCATTTGATTACTTCCTTTTTAATCTTTTCATACCTTCCATGCCTTCATCTCTGGTGTGCAGGAAAACATATTAAAGGACAAATTCTCAACATTTAAAAATTTTTCCCATCATGAATGTTTAATAAACTCTTCTCTTCACTCCCCCAATGTTGTGTTGTGTATCTATAGTGTTAAAAAAGAAGTCCAAAATTTTTCAGAGAATTCAGATGTTTTTGATTATTTTGTTTTGCTTTTAAGCATTGAAATGGATTTGGTAATGTGTCCATTAGTTGAAACATGCAAATACAGTTTCTAACAAGCATTATTGAAAACTACATCAATTATTTTAAATATAGATTATTGAAACAGTGAAAACAAAAGCATAGACACAAGCCAAATTAGTTAAATAGTAACAACTAACTCTATTTGCTTTAATAGGCAAGAGATCATCGGCTTTTTGTTTTCAGATGTCTCCCCACTGACACACGGGGCAGTTCCAGCATCCCTTTAGTGCTGTGCTGTGCTGAGTCGCTTCAGTCGTATCCGACTCTTTGCAGCCCCACAAACTACAGCCCACCAGGCTGCTCTGTCCACCGAATTCTCCAGGCAAGCATACTGGAGTGGGTCGCCATATCCTTCTCCAGGAGATCTTCCTGACCCAGGAATTGAACCTGAGTCTCTTGTGTCTCCTGCGTTGCAGCAGATTCTTCCCCCACTTGCCCCGTTAGTGGCACCACTGATTACAGCACATGGTTTCTCTGGCCAGTGTAATTTGGAACATAATGCTCTCACTAGATGCCCACTCACTAGCACTCTAATGGCTGATGCAGTCATTTTCCCTGAATAATCTGGTTTACAGCGAGCAATACACATATTCTAGAAAAAAATGCATTTTTATGGTTCGTCTTTTCACATTGCAACTGCCACTCCTCACTGTTCCATGCTCCTCACTGCAAATCAACCTCCCAGTCTACTTTATTTTCCTAAACATAGATTTCCATTTTGACTGAATTCTCCCAACTGCACACAGAACTGCCAGACTCCTCAGCATGGCAGACTAGCATCTTCACAAATAGGTCCAGGTCCACACTCCGACCCAGCCACTGGCTCATAGCACTTAGGCCCTGGGGGCCTCAGACAGTGCTCTGAGGATGTCTCAACCTCCCACCCCTGCCTTTTCAGTGCTGGGAGAGTGGAGCCACTTTTCAGGATGAACCTTAAGGGTCATTACTTGTGAGGAGCCTTCCTTCGTCCAGATTCTATGGTCATTCTATGCCCCACCATACTATTCACTTGGTATCTTATTTTAGCATGCTTTACTTTCTAAAATTAAATTATTGTTGATTTACAATGTTATGTTAATCCTGCTGTACAGCTAAGTGATTTAACTGTACATATAAGCACATTCTTTTTTGTATTCCGTTGTGGTTTATCACAGGATACTGAATACCGTTCCCTGTGCTGTACAGCAGGACTTTGTTGTCTATCCATTCTCTATATAATAGTTTGCATCTGCTGACCTCACACTCCCTATCCATCCCTCCCCCACCCCGCCCTCTCTCGGCAGCCACAAGTCTGTTCTCTATGTCTGTGAATCTATTTCTGTTTCATTGATAAGTTCTTCTGTGTAATATTTTGGATTCCACATATAAGTGATATCACATATTCATCTTTATCTTACTTCATTTAGTACAATCATATCTAGCTGTATCCATACTGCTGGAAGTGGCATTATTTTGTTTTCTAAGGCTGAGTAATACTCTATTGTATATATACCACATCTTCTTTATCCATTCCTCTGTCAATGAACATTTAGTTTGCTTCTGTGTCTTGGCTATTGTGAATAGTGTATTTAAGCATGATTTCAAAATCATATCATACTTTGCCTTATGGTTCATTTTATTTTTACTCTGTTCTTTAAAAGCTCTTTGATTCAGGCTATTAGCCAATCCCTACTGTTGCAGAGTTTAGGTTCAGCAGCCATAAGACAGTCATTGGCCATTTCTGATGTAAGTCAGGGAAGTTTAGTGAAGTGAAAGTCGCTCAGTTGTGTCCAACTCTTTCTAACCCCATGAACTGTAACACGCCAGGTTCTGCCCATGAGATTCTCCAGGCAAGAATACTGGAGAAGGTAGTCTTTCCCTCCTCCAGGGAATATTTTGGTGTAAACTTTCTGATGCTGAACATAACTATTTCTTATACTGAGGAGACACTGGTACTCACTGATGATAAAGCAAGTCTACAGTTTTGGTATTTATTTCCTGTTTTTGGAATGTAAATCTCTTATTTTAGACCTTCTTACACAGTTGTGAGTGCTCCTGCACATTTGAACTTTTTACATGATTAAACCACTCGATAGTATCTAATGAATCAATGAATCAATGAACTGAGTTATCAGTACAGAAAAGTTTCCATTCAGTTCAGTTCAGTTCAGTTGCTCAGTCATGTGTGACTCTTTGAAACCCCATGGACTGCAGCAGCCAGGCCTCCCCGTCCACTGCCAACTCCTGGAGTTTACTCAAACTCATGTCCATTGAGTCAGTGATGCCATCCAACTATCTTATCCTCTGTCGTCCCCTTCTCCTCCCACCTTCAATCTTTCCCAGTATCAGGGTCTTTTCAAATGAGTCAGTTCTTCACATCAGGTGGCCAAAGTATTGGAGTTTCAGCTTCAACATCAGTCCTTCCAATAAATATTCAGGATTGATTTCCTTCAGGATGTACTGGTTGGATCTCCTTGCAGGCCAAGGGACTCTCAAGTCTTCTCCAACACAACTGTTCAAAAGCATTAATTCTTTGGCCCTAAGCTTTCTTTATAGTCCAACTCTCACATCCATACATGACTAGTGGGAAAACCATACCTTTGACTAGATGGACCTTTGTTGGCAAAGTAATGTCTCTGCTTTTTAATATGCTGTCTAGGTTGGTCATAACTTTCCTTCCAAGGAGCAAGCGCCTTTTAATTTCATGGCTGCAATCACCATCTGCAGGGATTTTGGAGCCCAGAAAAATAAAGTCTGTCACTGTTTCCCCATTTTCCATGAAGTTATGGGACCAGATGCCATGATCTTCATTTTTTGAATGTTGAGCTTTAAGCCAACTTTTTCACTCTCCTCTTTCACTTTCATCAAGAGGCTTTTTAGTTCCTCTTCACTTTCTGCCATAAGGGTGGTGTCATCTGCATATCTGAGGTTATTGATATTTCTCCCAGCAATCTTGATTCCAGCTTGTGCTTCTTCCAGCCCAGCGTTTCTCATGATGTACTCTGCATATAAGTTAAATAAGCAGGGTGACAATATACATCCTTTCCCTATTTGGAACCAGTCTGTTGTTCCATGTCCAGTTCTTGCTGTTGCTTCCTGATCTACATACAGATTTCCACAGCCTATTGGAAAAGTGTTAAAAATTTATGGTTGTCTATATTTAGGGCTTTCCCATTGTCTCAGTATGTAAAGAATCTGCCGGCAAGTGTCAAACTTCAATCTGAATTTGTAAAGAACCTGCTGTTCTAACCTAACATAGAAATGTGGCAATTAAGTCCACATGCCTAATTTTAAAAGTAATAAATCTCATTGAACATTAAGTGACACATGACAGTCATGCCAGCTGAGAATACTCAACCGAAGTTTCACTAACATTCAGAAAACGTAAATGAAAATGTGGTCTAACTGCTTGGCACATGGGCATTTTTTGGTGTAAGGAATACATTTTATTTAATTCCTACCTGTTAGGTTCAGATAAGTACACAAAGCCTGTGGCTGCCACATGATTTAGACACAGAATCAAAAATAATCAGGATTTTTGAGCACATTATTGACAAAGTCTGATGAATAAAAAAAATTTTTTAATAGTTACACCTAAGTTTTAATTCAATTTTCAGAAAATATAAACATTTCTCAATTTTACATAACATTTAATAATTAATTTCTTACTTTAAAAAATCTTGGAAATAATTTCAGGCAAACTGTTCTTCAATATACTTTCTTAGCATATTTGTTTTCCCATTTTACTTACCTTATCAAAAGAACACAACTATTTTTCTGTATAATTTGAGGGGTTTTTTTTCTTCATAAGCATATATTTTCCTATAATTAAAGAGTGAAAATATGCAGTAATATGTATAGTTATATACATATTACATATATATACATATTACATATGTATACATATATACATATTACATATATATACATATATAGTAATATAAATAGTTAGTAAACTAACAGACTAGTTTATTTCATAGTCTGAAATAACCCATTTAGGCAATCAAGAAACACAAATTGTAAGCCAAGAATTATGCAATTTACCCAGGCAGGATTTAACGTATCTTTTTTTTTTTTTTTTGGCAGAAAAGTAAATGTAGACTCAGAAATTAAAAAACTGACTCTAGTTTCAGCCTACTCACTCAATGATGGAACCAGATTCTACTTTATACCAGAGCCAGAGACTTGAAGTCTTATCATTTGCTTTAATAGCAGACACTCTAGTAATTAGAGAGAAATTTCCAAAATGCTCTTCTACTCTAACCCACAAACATACAGGGAATGAACAGCCACAGATTCCTCTAATTCAGCTATGGTGATTTTGACAGTTGTGAGACTGAAATTTTTTCCTCACAAAATATGACTCTCTAAAGATTCGGAGAAGGCGATGGCACCCTACTCCAATACTCTTGCCTGGAAAATCCCATGGACAGAGGAGCCCAGTAGGCTGCAGTCCACGGGGTCGCTCAGAGTCAGACAGGACTGAGCGACTTCACTTTCACTTTTCACCTTCATGCATTGGAGAAGGAAATGGCAACCCACTCCAGTATTCTTGCCTGGAGAATCCCAGGGACAGGGGAGCCTGGTGGGCTGCTGTCTATGGGGTCGCACAGAGTCAGACACGACTGAAGTGACTTAGCAGTCTAAAGATTTGTCATATGATTTTTACTTCTAACCAAACTGTACCAGCATCCCTTGTTAAGAATGTTCAGTAATCAGTGGTGTTTTATATCTTGTTTAGGTATGGTTCTTGCATTGAAATGTATAAAATGTGACCAAATATTAGGACTCATCTTCCTGAAACTAAGCCAGTTTTATGATATGCAGCACAACAGACATTTCAGATTCTTTCATCTGATTTCTTCCTTTTGTCAACTCTGCTGTATCAATGCGGGGATGGTGGATGACTTGTCTATATTTCAGTGTTGGGACTGAAGCCACATCTGTCTGGTCCATTTCTCTGCATGGGTCGTAGTCAGGGCTGGAATGGGTGGTTCCACCTTCATCAAATTTTCCAGGGCAGCATCTACTGACCTTCCTTAACCACTGAAGTCATATTACAGATATTTTTTGAGTGTATCCTGTATGATGAGTATGGTTTAGGCCTGGAAGACCAAAAAATACCTGGCCTTTTGGCCCAGGGAGCTCTTGTTTAGGACACCGACTCTTTGTGATTCCATGGACTGTAGCCTGCCAGACTCTGTTGTCAATGGGATTTCCCAGGAAAGAATACTGGAATGGTTGCCATTCCCTTCTCCAGGGTATCTTCCTGACCCAGGCATCAAACCCGGGTCTCCCATATAGCAGGCAGATTCTTTACTGTCTGGGCCTTAGGTCAGTAAAAACAGCTCTGGCATCACATTCCACTTTGAACTTTTGCACTAAAGTCATAAATTTGCATCAGTACCACCATTTAAAATTTAAAAACCTCACGATCTCCTGATATATAGTAGGGAGTGAATTACGAGGTTAAGATCGTATGGAACCAAGAACAGTATTAAGTGCTTTCTTGGGTTAGTTATACTCCACCCACATTTTATTTTCATTTAATCCTTGTAAACTTTAGTTTAATATAAATTAATTATAAATGTAATCTGCCCACATTGTGCATGTGCTCAGTCACTCAGTTGTGTCCAACTCTATGGACTGTAGCCCACCAGGCCCCTCTGTCCTTGGAATTTTCCAGGCAAGAGTACTAGAGTGCATCGCCATTTCCTTCTCCAGGGGATCTTCCTGACCCACAGATCACACCCACGTCTTGCATCTCCTGCATTAGCAGGTGGATTCTTTACCATTGTGCCATCTGGGGAAAGCCCAATATGCCTACATTCCATGTTTAATCTGTGGTTTCAAAGCACTTGTTAAGTCTCAAAACAAAGGCAAAGACTGTCCCCATTGGTAACAATCACAGCGGTGGTGATGGTGGTTTGGGGCAGTGAGAAGGTCCCTCTGGGCATCAGTCTTGACTGGCCAGGTCAGTCCAGCGGCCGCCACCCTCCATTTTTCTCTAAAAGAATTTCTACTTAAAAATAGGCATCAGTGCAATAAAGGATATTATTTCCTATCTTTTTATAGATTTGGATTAATTATAATGAATCAATACCATAAAAGGTACAGATCTTACAAACAGAAACACTAAAGAATCAAAATGTGTCCTCTATTTATGCAAAAAAAATTGAACGTCTTTACATAGAGAAGAGACTGGTGGTCACCAAGAGAGAGTGAGGGAAGGATGGACTGGGAATTCAGTCTCAGCAGAGGCAAACTGTTACAGACAGGATGGGTAACAACACGGTCCTGCTGCGTCCTACAGGGAACTACAGTCAACATCCCATGATAACTGTAATGGAAAAGAATATTAAAAAAGAAGGTATATATATATACGCTGCTAAGTCGCTTCAGTCATGTCCGACTCTGTGCGACCCCATTGACAGCAGCCCACCAGGCTCCCCCGTCCCTGGGATTCTCCAGGCAAGAACACTGGAGTGGGTTGCCATTTCCTTCTCCAATGCATGAAAGTGAAAAGTGAAAGTGAAGTCGCTCAGTCGTGTTCGACTCTTCACGAACCCATGGACTGCAGCCTACCAGGCTCCTCCGTCCATGGGATTTTCCAGGAAAGAGTACTGGAGTGGGGTGCCATTGCCTTCTCAGTTATACATACATACATACGTATGTATGTATGTATGTATAACTGAATCACTGCTACACAGAGAGGTAATTAACACAATATTGTAAATCAAATGTACTTCAATTAAAAAGAAAAAACTGAATGTCTTTAAAATAAACATAATGTGCTTTTTTAGTACAATAAGCAACATGCCTATACTTTAAAGGACAGATAAGGCTATATAATAAGGGAAACATAAATGAAATTATTAATTTGTATCTGGAACCAAAAGGTGGAAATTTATACTAGTATAGATTTTTAACAGTGTATTAGAAAATTTTAAAATATTGAGAAGCATGATTTTCCCTTAAGGAAAAAAAGACATTTTAAAAAGCAGTCTTTTTGTGAGATAATTTCCCTCAATTTATTCCTCAGAATTATCTATATTTTCCAGCTGGACATTTTCTTCCCATATATGCATTGCATCTAAACAAATGGATGAACAGTTATGCTCTGAGTTCACTGAGATCTGAAGTATAAGTATAAGCAGCATCAGATTAAAACAAAACAAACAAAAGACAAGCAATGCATCACTGGGTAGACATTTCTTTTATGTCTGACATCAAAGAAAGTTAGATGGAAGCAGTAAAAAGTGTGCAGAGCAGATTGAAAGAGATGCCGCATGGTGGACTTTGCCATTCTAATTTGCCCATGTAATTCATAAGGTCTATAACCATTTGCTCATAACTATAAGCATAACCTGTATATACACATGTGTATTTGTGTTACTACTTATCATTTAATTTTTATATAATTGCAGATACTGATTCCATAGATCCAATATTTGAAAATAAAAAAAAATTTTAAAGGGCATCATTTATAAGTATGTGTGATGACTTATAAGGTAACAGGTGAACATCAAACCATAGGTCTCTGTTTTCATTTTTAGCAGACTGTTGTAGGGATTGTACTCACTGCATTTATGAATTACACAGTTTCCTGTAGACTGAGGTGATATATATATGTATTTTTAGTACAATAAACAACATGCCTGTACTTGAAAGGACAGATAAGGCTACATAATGTGGGAAATGCAAAGGAAACTATTAATTTGGATCTGGAACCAAAATGGAAAGGTGGAAATAGTCAATACTTTATAATAAAACATTTTTGAAGATTCTATTTAAGTAAAAGTATTGTCTTAATTTGGATTTCCCAGGTAGCTCAGTGTGTAAAGAATCTGCCTGCAATGCAAGAAACACAAGAGATGCAGGTCCGATCCCTGGGTCAGGAAGATCCCCTGGAGGAGGACATAGCAACCCATTCCAGTATTCTTGCCTGGAGAATCCCATGGACAAAGGAGCCTGGCAGGCTACAGTCCACAGGGTCGCAAAGAGTTGGACATGACTGAAGCGACTGAGCACAGCACAGCAAAGGACTCATTTTATGCCTCTAAAATATATAAATTTAAAACATACAATAACTTAGTTGTACCCCATTAATATATAATATCTGCCAATAATATGTTTTATAATACTTTAACTATGTACGGAGCTGATTTTATAGGATTAGGTCCAATGTGCATGCATTGGTTTAAGGGTATGTGTGTTGAGCAGATTTATTAAGTGAACGATTAAGCTGGGTTTTGCACTTCCACACAGAGTCACATTTAAAAGAATACTTCTAAAATATTTCAGGCTTTTAAACTCTATTAAACAAGAAGAGTAATATGTGTGTCATTAAAAAAATACTCAAAATGCTACAAATACTTTGATTTATTTCAATATAATCCTCAAGACTTAAATATACACTGTGGTTTTCACTTCTTATTTAAACAAAGGATGGACATTACACTGAAGCAGTATCTATAATAGAAACATCCCACGGTACAGACAGTAATGACAAGGCATTCTCACTTTGTCACTTCTAAAATTAAATGCAATGCTCACTAAGCTGCATAACTAGAAATAAGGTCTAATAATCAGTAAATACCTTGCAAATTTTCACTAGTTTCCTTCATGTTAGCTTGGAGGAAGAAGTCTTTAAAAAGAAACAAAAAACAAAAATTTTCAATTTAAAGCTAAGAATGTCACATTCTTGAATTGGAAGATTAGTTAACTTAGAAAAATTTTCCTGTCAAAAGCAACAAAAAAATATGGGCAGAAGATATAATTCTTTTGGTATCAAAAGGAACCATGGAATTCTGAAGACAGTGTGGGTCTTCAATGTGCTAAAGGAAAACCACTGCCACCTTAGATTTCATATGCAGAAACAGTACCCTCCAGACTGCAGAATGCATGCGTGCCTTATTAAGATGTCATATTTACTGATGCTTTTATCATTTTTACAATGCCAAGTCATAGTATGATTTAACTCCATTTACCTCTTCCTTATGTATGTTATTTAATGCACTTTAATTCTATGCACTTTAACCTTGTCTTTACTATTATTTTTCTGATACTCATTATTCATTTAGCTATATCCCTGTATTTGCTATTTTACTATTTTTCATTTGATCTTTCATTGAAAATCATATTTTTTCTGCAATACTTTTTGGTATCTCTTTTAGTGAATTTCTATAGTTAGTGATTTTTTTCAGTTTTCATTTAACTGAAAATACCTTTATGTCAACTGCATTCTTAAAATATAAGGATATAAGATGGTAAAAAAATAAACATTAGATCTAGATAAAAATATATATGATAGTTTATACAGTAGTATTTTTATATATAACTGGTAAAATGAATAGGAGACAAAATACTCTTTTATAAAAGAGACATTTACCAACCTGATTAACTTCATTAACAAGGCTGACCTGGTGGACATGTACATAATTTTTCCTTAAAAAATTACATAATACATACTGTTTTTACAAGTACATGTGGAAATTTATAAACAATGACTTTAGACTGAGCTACAAAGAAGTCTCAACACATAAAGAACTGACATCATCCAGACTGTAAATCCTGACAACAGTTCAATTAAACTATAAATCAATAAGAGCTAAGTAAAAAGTCTCCATATGTTGCTAATAGAATTCCAAATATCCCAGAGGACAAATGAGATGTCACAGTAAAAATTATACATCTAATGGACAAAAAGAAAGACAAGGCACAAATAACGTCAGGAATGGAAAAGGCAGTCACTTGAGACTTGCAAAATATTAAGATAGTAAAATTATACTTCAGGAGACATCTGGTTCTGCCAGACAGAGCAGTTCCATTCCTCCAAGATTCTTCCTCTTATTACTAAAAACCCTGGACATAACAAAGAAACAAAAGACAACTCTGGAAATTCCAAAGAAGCAGGAGGCCGCCTAAGTGAAGTGGGATTTGAGGAGCACCACGGAAAGAGTTCCCTGGTTTCCTTACTGCCTCCCCTAGAATCCAGACCCACCACAGGCACAGACAAAAGTGCTCCAAGAAAGGCTGAGCATGGGAAGAGGATGACCAATAGCAGGAGACTTTTTGCCCATACCTCACTTACCCTGGGTGCACACCCTCAGAAAAGTGTATCCCGCCCTTGGTTTCAGCAGCCTTGGCCCTCCCACCTGCCCTCCACCTGAAGAAGCAGATGGCATTCCTGATCCTCTACTGGGTGGTGAGGTGTTCACTCCTGCACCTTCTACTCTGTGGAGTGGTCCCAGAGTGGTCCCATCCCTGGCTGGCTACTCTTCTGGGCAGGATTGCATGCCTAGAGGTCAGGGCTCCTGAGAAGCAGTGCTGAACATAATGGCTGAACAGTTATTCAAAGGACGGCCCGTTGAAAGAAGATAAATCAGCGACTTGCTATCAAGTTGCTGCGTCCTTGAGGAGCAGGGCTGTACTGGGGACTCAGTGTTGGTCTCTGTTTCAGGCAGGCTGACATGAGCTAGAAGAGTCCAGGAAAACGGGACTCCATGCCGCTGGGGGCACATGTAGCTTCACCTCGCTGTCCTGGCTCTTCTGTCCATGTGTCCACATGGGGTTCTTGTGCTGCCAATGATGAAAGCCAAGTGTCACCTGGTTGGAACATTTTACCCACTTGCTTGTTCAAGGCTCTTCCAGAGTACATGCCCCATCTATCCTGGGCACTGCGGTCCTCAGTTCACTCTGCCACAGGACACAAAGGTGCTTGGACACGCCACTGAGAACCCCAGCCTTCCTCTCTGTGTCCAGAGTGCTCGGAACCCAAACTCCTCTGAACATTAGAATCAGTCCCTCTGACCTGAGTCACCTCTGTTTTAACATGTTGATTCAAGAGCATGAGGTGGAAGTTCCAGGTTACAGTTTAATACAAGTGTTCCTACCTTGGTAAATACTATAGAATATCTCTAAACTAGCAGAGTCCATAGCTGCAGAGGCCAAGAGGCAGGTTGGCCAGTAGACCTGCAGGGTAAATGTTAGAAGCCGCATCTGTCACCTGCCCCCCAACACACACACAATCTTTTTTTTTTTTTTTTTTATGGAATTTATTTATTTTTTTTTATTCTTCCAATTTTATTTTATTTTTAAACTTTACATAATTGTATTAGTTTTGCCAAATATCAAAATGAATCCGCCACAGGTATACATGTGTTCCCCATCCCGAACCCTCCTCCCTCCTCCCTCCCCATACCATCCCTCTGGGCCGTCCCAGTGCACCAGCCCCAAGCATCCAGCATCATGCATCGAACCTGGACTGGCAACTCGTTTCCTACATGATATTTTACATGTTTCATTGCCATTCTCCCAAATCTTCCCACCCTCTCCCTCTCCCACAGAGTCCATAAGACTGTTCTATACATCAGTGTCTCTTTTGCTGTCTCGTACACCGGGTTATTGTTACCATCTTTCTAAATTCCACATATGTGCGTTAGTATACTGTATTTACGTTTTTCCTTCTGGCTTACTTCACTCTGTATAATAGGCTCCAGTTTCATCCACCTCATTAGAACTGATTCAAATGTATTCTTTTTAATGGCTGAGTAATACTCTATTGTGTATATGTACCACAGCTTTCTTATCCATTCATCTGCTGATGGACATCTAGGTTGCTTCCATGTCTTGGCTATTATAAACAGTGCTGCGATGAACATTGGGGTACACGTGTCTCTTTCCCTTCTGGTTTCCTCAGTGTGTATGCCCAGCAGTGGGGTTGCTGGATCATAAGGCAGTTCTATTTCCAGTTTTTTAAGGAATCTCCACACTGTTCTCCATAGTGGCTGTACTAGTTTGCATTCCCACCAACAGTGTAAGAGAGTTCCCTTTTCTCCACACCCTCTCCAGCATTTATTATTTGTAGACTTTTGGATCGCAGCCATTCTGACTGGTGTGAAATGGTACCTCATAGTGGTTTTGATTTGCATTTCTCTGATAATGAGTGATGTTGAGCATCTTTTCATGTGTTTGTTAGCCATCTGTATGTCTTTTTTGGAGAAATGTCTATTTAGTTCTTTGGCCCATTTATTGATTGGGTCGTTTATTTTTCTGGAGTTGAGCTGTAGGAGTTGCTTGTATATTTTTGAGATTAGTTGTTTGTCGGTTGCTTCATTTGCTATTATTTTCTCCCATTCTGAAGGCTGTCTTTTCACCTTGCTAATAGTTTCCTTTGATGTGCAGAAGCTTTTAAGGTTAATTAGGTCCCATTTGTTTATTTTTGCTTTTATTTCCAATATTCTGGGAGGTGGGTCATAGAGGATCCTGCTGTGATGTATGTCGGAGAGTGTTTTGCCTATCTTCTCCTCTAGGAGTTTTATAGTTTCTGGTCTTACGTTTAGATCTTTAATCCATTTTGAGTTTATTTTTGTGTATGGTGTTAGAAAGTGGTCCAGTTTCATTCTTTTACAAGTGGTTGACCAGATTTCCCAGCACCACTTGTTAAAGAGATTGTCTTTAATCCATTGTATATTCTTGCCTCCTTTGTCGAAGATAAGGTGTCCATATGTGCGTGGATTTATCTCTGGGCTTTCTATTTTATTCCATTGATCAATAATTCTGTCTTTGTGCCAGTACCATACTGTCTTGATAACTGTGGCTTTGTAGTAGAGCCTGAAGTCAGGTAGGTTGATTCCTCCAGTTCCATTCTTCTTTCTCAAGATCGCTTTGGCTATTCGAGGTTTTTTGTATTTCCATACAAATTGTGAAATTATTTGTTCTAGCTCTGTGAAGAATACTGTTGGTAGCTTGATAGGGATTGCGTTGAATCTATAAATTGCTTTGGGTAGTATACTCATTTTCACTATATTGATTCTTCCAATCCATGAACATGGTATATTTCTCCATCTATTAGTGTCCTCTTTGATTTCTTTCACCAGTGTTTTATAGTTTTCTATATATAGGTCTTTAGTTTCTTTAGGTAGATATATTCCTAAGTATTTTATTCTTTCCGTTGCAATGGTGAATGGAATTGTTTCCTTAATTTCTCTTTCTGTTTTCTCATTATTAGTGTATAGGAATGCCAGGGATTTCTGTGTGTTGATTTTATATCCTGCAACTTTACTGTAGTCATTGATTATTTCTAGTAATTTTCTGGTGGACTCTTTAGGGTTTTCTATGTAGAGGATCATGTCATCTGCAAATAGTGAGAGTTTTACTTCTTCTTTTCCAATTTGGATTCCTTTTATTTCTTTTTCTGCTCTGATTGCTGTGGCCAAAACTTCCAAAACTATGTTGAATAGTAATGGTGAAAGTGGGCACCCTTGTCTTGTTCCTGACTTTAGAGGAAATGCTTTCAATTTTTCACCATTGAGGATAATGTTTGCAGTGGGTTTGTCATATATAGCTTTTATTATGTTGAGGTATGTTCCTTCTATTCCTGCTTTCTGGAGAGTTTTTATCATAAATGGATGTTGAATTTTGTCAAAGGCTTTCTCTGCATCTATTGAGATAATCATATGGTTTTTATTTTTCAATTTGTTAATGTGGTGTATTACATTGATTGATTTGCGGATATTGAAGAATCCTTGCATCCCTGGGATAAAGCCCACTTGATCATGGTGTATGATCTTTTTAATGTGTTGTTGGATTCTGATTGCTAGAATTTTGTTAAGGATTTTTGCATCTATGTTCATCAGTGATATTGGCCTGTAGTTTTCTTTTTTTGTGGGATCTTTGTCAGGTTTTGGTATTAGGGTGATGGTGGCCTCATAGAATGAGTTTGGAAGTTTACCTTCCTCTGCAATTTTCTGGAAGAGTTTGAGCAGGATAGGTGTTAGCTCTTCTCTAAATTTTTGGTAGAATTCAGCTGTGAAGCCGTCTGGACCGGGGCTTTTGTTTGCTGGAAGATTTTTGATTACAGTTTCAATTTCCATGCTTGTGATGGGTCTGTTAAGATTTTCTATTTCTTCCTGGTCCAGTTTTGGAAAGTTGTACTTTTCTAAGAATTTGTCCATTTCTTCCATGTTGTCCATTTTATTGGCATATAATTGTTGATAGTAGTCTCTTATGATCCTTTGTATTTCTGTGTTGTCTGTTGTGATCTCTCCATTTTCGTTTCTAATTTTGTTGATTTGATTTTTCTCCCTTTGTTTCTTGATGAGTCTGGCTAATGGTTTGTCAATTTTATTTATCCTTTCAAAGAACCAGCTTTTGGTTTTGTTGATTTTTGCTATGGTCTCTTTTGTTTCTTTTGCATTTATTTCTGCTCTAATTTTTAAGATTTCTTTCCTTCTACTAACCCTGGGGTTCTTCATTTCTTCCTTTTCTAGTTGCTTTAGGTGTAGAGTTAGGTTATTTATTTGACTTTTTTCTTGTTTCTTGAGGTGTGCCTGTATTGCTATGAACTTTCCCCTTAGGACTGCTTTTACCGTGTCCCACAGGTTTTGGGTTGTTGTGTTTTCATTTTCATTCGTTTCTATGCAAATTTTGATTTCTTTTTTGATTTCTTCTGTGATTTGTTGGTTATTCAGCAGCGTGTTGTTCAGCCTCCATATGTTGGAATTTTTAATAGTTTTTCTCCTGTAATTGAGATCTAATCTTACTGCATTGTGGTCAGAAAAAATGCTTGGAATGATTTCTATTTTTTTGAATTTACCAAGGCTAGCTTTATGGCCCACACACACAATCTTAAGTACAGAAGTGACTCTGTATACTATCGTCATACAGGAAGGGCCTGTCCTTCCACTTTGCCCTTCTTCAAATAATCACTATAATTCTGTAGGTGAAAGTCAGTGAGGAGAATGTGGCCAGTTGCTATTGGTCACTGATTCAGAGCATAGATCACACCCAAGAATACATTACCTGAGCTCCACCGAGTGATCCATTCAGGCGGCACCAGAAGAGTCTTCACCAGACCAACCTACCATCCTGTTAGTAAGGATGTCTCACAGCAACAGGGAATAGGGTACGGCCAGGACATTGTAAGAGCACAAGTCTATTGCCAGGATTTACCTCCTATAGAATGAACTCAACAGCAGTGTTACGGGGAACATAACCACAGCAACAATGGCATTTGGTAAGTGGTAAAGTATCTGCCTGCAATGCAGGAACCATGGATTTGATCTCTGGGTCAGGAAGATCCCCTGGAGAAGGGCATGGCAACCTACTCCAGTATTCTTGTCTGGAGAATCCCATGGACAGAGCAGCCTGGAAGGCTACAGTCCATGGGGTCACAGAGAGTCAAACAGGACTTAGTGACTTAATCACCATTACAAACCTGCAGGCAGTGGTTTTGGCAGAGATATTGGAACACAGACCTGTACCCTGTTCCAGAATGAACAAAGTCCAGCCCCTGTCATAATGGTCTTGGTGCCCCACTGCTGCACTCGCTACCTGGGCAGCTGGCCACCTCCCTGGTAAAAGCTGCCATAATGGGGGCTTCTTGTTGGAAGATAAGGCTCTCAGAACATGTTGCAGCCAGGTTGTGTCTTGATAAACAGACAGATCTTGCATCTTTGTCACCATAGCAACTTGGTTCATGGTGAGGGAGAGAGGCAGACCACTGTCCACAGAGCTGTTTGTCACCTTGGTCATCAGGTGGTCAGGCTCTCCCAGCTGACTTCACCTTCAGTGTGTTTATTTCAGGAGATCTCGTCACACACATTTCCTCCTTGTCACCAAATTTCCAATCCTGTCCCACTATACTTTTGCTTACTGCTGAAGAATTTATGCAGATCCCGATGTCTAATCAACTCTCATTTCTGACCAAGTGGAAACAAAAGGGCACAGCTTAAAGTCTGTCTCTTGGGATTATTTCCCTCCCCTACTGTTAGGGGAACACCTTGAGTATGGCTTAGAACTGTCTACTTCTGGGTGCTTCCAACATATTGTGTACAATCTTCTATAAATCAGGCTAAAACAGTTTCTCCCCAGTGAATATGTCACAGAGATCCCTGTGAGGTCACAGGTGCAGGTGTGGTGAGGAGGCAGGAGTGGGAACCAGGGGAGTTGGAGCACAAGCCTGCGGGAGCCGCCCAAGCCCTTCCCCTGCACACCTGTCTGGCTCGCCCGTGGCTGGTCACATGGGGAACACCAGCCTGGGTGGGGAGCAGCATGTGCAGGGCCTGCAATGGCTACAGAGCCATCTCTTGCTCTGAGTCTCATTCAAAACTGGCAGCTTCGTAGGTAACTTAGTAAATGAGCAAGAGAAACACATTAGTAGAAATAAATACTGATTCCAAAACCAAGAGAACTCCCCTCTTTGGCTTTGTTTCCCCTTTCTTACTGGAAGCAGCCAGATGAAGAAATTTTTCCACAGTCATGGAAGGAGATCGACAAAACCCCTAGAAATGTCATCAAGGTGGCAGGCTCCTGAATTCCTGTGGGGCATATATCCAACTTTCTGACACGTGTATCTTACCACATGGTGGAAGAATATGATAATTCCTGTTTACCACTGCAACCAGCACGGTGCCTTTCGTGTAGGGGGTCAACCTGTGCGCCTTGGAGTGCCAGCTGTCTGCACTTGGAACCTGGCATGTCCTGCAGCAGGACAGTAAAACTGTTATTTCTGGATGCCCAGCTGAAAGCAAACTGCTTCTGGTGGACTTCAAAGAAGAAAGCATTCACCAGATCAGCAGCTGTGGACCACATATTAGCCTATTTCAATTTATTCTAGTAAATAAATGACTGGAAAGGAAGTTGCAACTGGAACCTCACCTAATGGGTTGGATGGTCATTCTCTAAGGTCCAGCATCTTCTGCGCAGGCCAGAGAGATGATATGGGTATGATGATGTGTGAGGAATCACTATCCTTCATCTTCTAGTCTTTGAAAACAGAACTAATCTCCTAAATCCCTCCAGAAATGCAACGTTGCTTTTCATTTATTATTTTCATAGGCAGGGACAGTTCTAGGGATTCCACCGGGCCTTTCCAGTCTGTTTCATTGTTCATGGAACCAACAAGAGGAATTCATCCAGCTGCTATTTTAACTATGTATCCTGGAACTCGGAAAAGTAGGCCATGCAGTGGATCACGGGACCCATCCAGCCCACTGATCCCATACTCCTTTACTAGCCCCCACCCTGAGCAGAGTGGTGTTCAGATCCTGGCAGTAACATCAGTTGAGAGCCAGACTCAAGTAACCTCCAAAGTACTCAATATTTTTCACTCTCTATTATGCATCCATTTTAGCAAATGGCCATGGGTTTCTCTGGGAAGGCTGGTGAAATGTGCAGCATAAATCTTGGGCAGCATGGCAGTCATTTCTGAAGAGCCACTGCGGCTGCCTGTGCCCCAAGGTATCTGTCAGACTGTGAACTGATTCAGTTCTGGCGATTAGCTAAGAAGCCAGGATTCTCAGCAGGCCTGGAGCTGATGAACCAACCCAAGTTTGAATTCAACAGACTGAACTGCCCTCCAACTCCTTCAGTCCTGGGGGCGTCATGAGCAACACAACAAGATCCCTAGCTAGATATACCAACACAACTAGATCAGGATCTAGTCATCCTGATCGCTGTCTCAGCCCTAACATCCACCTGCCTCCAGCCTCTGCACAGCCTTTCTGCAGGATGCCATCACCCTCCAGTGATTCATGGAGTTCATTTCAACTTCCGTCCCTGTACCACAAAGGGCTGTAGAGACATAGGCCTCACGAATGCCAGCACTCTCTTCACCAAGAACTATTCCGAGCCCTAGAAAGGAGTGGCCTCTGGGCTGATCAGGAGCCAATAATAGGGGGGTCAGTATAGAAAGTATATATAAAAAGTCCACGTAAGCATTCCAGCCTCCCTTAGCTGTCAGATGCTTTACTCAGTATGCCAAGTAATTCCAGGCTGTCAGCTTTGTTCAGGGCAACCCACTGCTGGGTTCAGAGTCCAGTAAATTAGACAAATAAGCAAATTGTGAGTGTGTTTCTCAGCTGTTTGAATAACATTCTGAACCCAGGCTCTCTGGAGATGACACTCACAATACTTTCAGCTGACCCAGCTTGTGCACCCTCCACTCTGGCTGCACTCACTGAAGGCCTACTCCCTGTGCACTGGTTGTTGTTCAGTCACTAAGTCATGTCTGACTCTTTGCCACCCAATGGACCTGCAGCAGAATGCCAGGGTCATCTATCCTCAACATTCTCAAACTCAAGTCCATTCAACCATCTCATCCTCTGCTACCCTCTTCTTCTTTTGCCTTCAATATTTCCCAGCATCAGGGTCTTTTCAAATGAGTCAGGCTTTTAGCATCAGGTGGCCAAAGTATTGGAGCTTCACCTTCAGCATCAGTCCTTCCACTGAATATTCAGGGTTGATTTCCTTTAGGATTGACTGGTTTGATCTCCTTGCTGCCCAGTGGACTCTCAAGAGTCTTCTCCAGCACAATTCAAAGCATCAACTCTTTGGTGCTCAGCCTTCTTTATGGTTCAACTCTCACATCCATACATGACTACTGGAAAAATGATAGCTTTGACTATATTTTTTGTCAGCAAAGTGAGGTCTCTGCTTTTTAAAATGCTGTCTAGGTTTGTCACAGCTTTCCTGCCAAGAAGCAAGCATCTTTTAATTTCACGACCGCAGTCACCACCCACAGTGATTTTGGAGACCAAGAAAATAAAATCTGTGTCCACTGATTCTACTTTTTCCCCTTCTGTTTGGCATGAAGTGATGGGAACCTATGCCATGATCTTAACGTTTTTATTTATTTGGCTGTGTTGGATCTTAGTTGTTGCACACGGGATCTTTGGTCTTCCTTGCAGCATGTGGGATCCATTTCCTGACTAGGGATCGAACCCCAGGCCCCCTGCACTGGGAGCATGACATTTTAGCCACTGGACCACCAGGGAAATCCCATGATCTCAGTTTCTTAATGTTGAGTTTTAAGCCAGCTTTTTCACTCCTATTTCACCCTCATCAAGAGGCTCTTTTAGTTCCTCTTCATTTTCTGCCATTAGAGTGGTATCATCTGCGTATCTGAGGTGGTTGATATTTCTCCTGGCAATCTTGATTCCAGCTTGTGATTCATCCATCCTGGCATTTTCATGATATATTTGCATATAAGTTAAATAAGCAGAGTGACACTATACAGCCTTGTCTTACTCCTTTCCCAATTTTGAACCACTCAGCTTTTCCATGTCCAATTCTAACTGTTGTTTCTTGACCCGAATACAGATTTCTCAGGAGACAGGTAGATGATATGGTATGCCCACATCTTAAAGAATAAAGAAATTCTTGAAAAATGTTCCAGTTTATTGTGATCCACACAGTCAAAAGCTTTAGCACAGTCAATGAAGCAGAAGTTTTTCTGGAAATTCCTTACATTTTCCATGATCCAACAAATGTAGAAATTTGATCTCTAGTTGCTTTACCTTTTTGAAACCTAGCTTGTATACCTGGAAGTTCTCTGTTCACATACTGCTAAAATCTAGCTTGAAGGATTTTGAGCATAACCTTACTAGCACATGAAGTGAGAAAAATTATACAGTAGTTTGAACATTCTTCCACACTGTCTTTCTTTGGAATTGGAATGGAAACTGAAATTTTCCAGTCCCGTGGCCTCTGCTGAGTTTTCCAAATTTGCTGGTATATTGAGTGCAGCACTTTAAAGTCACAGCATCTTTTAGGATTTGAAATAGATCAGCTGGAATTCCAGCTAGCTTTGTTTGTAGTAATGCTTTCTAAGGCCCACTTAACTTCATATTCCAGGATGTCTGGCTCTAGGTGAGCTGATCACACCATCATGGTTATTGGAGTCATTAATATATTTTTGTATAGTTCTGTGTATTTTTGCCACCTATTCTTAACCTCCTCTGCTTCTCATAGGTTCTTAGTGTTTCTGTCTTTACTGTGCCTATCTTTGTATGAAATGTTGAAAACCGATCTCTCCAATTTTCGTAAAGAGATCTCTAGTCTTTCCCACTGTATTATTTTCTTCTGCCTTTATACTGTTCATTTAAGAAGATCTTCTATTCTCTCCTTGCTATTCTCTATAACTCTGCATTCAGTTAGGTATATCTTTCCCTTTCTCCCTTGCCTTTCACTTCTCTTTTTTCCTCAGCTATCTGTAAGGCCTCCTCAGACAACCATCATGCTCTTGCATTTCTTTTTCTTCGGGATGGTTTTGGTCATTGCCTCCTGTACAATGTTATGAACCTTCATCCATAGTTCTTCAGGCACTCTGTCTACCGTATATAATCCCTTGAGTCTATTTGTCACTTCCATGGTATATTCAAAAGGGATTTGATTTAGGTCATACCTGAATGGCCTGGTGGCTTTTCCTGTGCATGCACGCTAAGTTGCTTCAGTTATGTCTGACTTTTTGTGACCCTATGAACTGTAGCCCACCAGGCTCCTCTGTCCATAGGGATTCTCCAGGCAAGAATACTGGAGAGGGTTGCCATACCCTCCTCCAGGGGCTCTTCCAGACCCAGCAATCGAACCTGCATCTCCTGTGATTCCTGCATTGCAGGCGAATTATCTATTGCTGAGCTACCAGGGAAGCCCATGGTTTTCCCTACTTTCTTCAATTTAAGCCTGAATTTTGCAATAAGGAGCTCATAATCTGAGCCTCAGTCAGCTTTGGTCATGTTTTTGCTGATTGTATACAGCTTTTCCATCTTCAACTGCAAAGAATATAATCAATCTGATTTTGGTACTGACTTTCTGGTGATGTCCACATGTAGAGTCACATCTTGGGTTGTTGGAAAAGGGTGTTTGCTATGACCAGTGTGTTCTCTTGATGAAACTGTTAACCTGCTTCATTTTGTACTCAAAGGCCAAACTTTCCTGTTATTCCAGGTATCACCTGACATCCTTCTTTTGCACTCCAACCCCTTATGATGAAAAGGACATCTTTTTTTTTTTTTTTTTTTTGGTGTTAGTTCTAGAAGGTCTTGTAGGTCTTCATAGAACCGGTTAACTTCAGCTTCTTCAGCATCAGTGGTTGGGGCATAGATTTGATCAAAGTGATGTTGAATGGTTTGCCTTGAAAAGGAATCAAGATCTTTGTTGTTTTTGAGACTCACTCAAACTCTTTGTTGACTATGAGGGCTACTCCCCTTCTTCTAAGGAGTTGTTGCCCACAGTTGTCATTGTTCAGTTGCTCAGTTGCATCAGACTCTTTGTGACCCCAAGCATGCCAGGCTTCCTTGGCATGCTTCCCTTTACTATTTCTTGGAGTTTGCTCAAACTCAGGTCCATTGAGTCAGTGATGCTATCCCACCATCTCATCCTCTGTTGCCCCCTTCTCCTCCCGCCCTCAATCTTTCCCAGCATCAGGGTCTTTTACAACGGGTTGGCTCTTTGTATCAGGTGGCCAAAATATTGGAGCTTCAGCATCAGTATTTCCAATGATTATTCAGGGTTGATTTCCTTTAGGATTGACTGGTTTGATCTCCTTGCTGTCCGGGGACTCTCAAGAGCCTCTCCAGCACCACAATTCAAAAGCATCAGTTATTTGGTGCTCAGCCTTATTTATGGTCCAACTCTCACATCCATACATGACCACTGGAAAAACCATAGCTTTGACTAGATGGACCTTTGTCGGCAAAGTAACGTCTCTACTTTTTAATACGCTAAGTTGTCATAGCTTTTCTTCCAAGGAGCAAGTATCTTTGATTTCATGGCTGCAGTCACCATCCGCAGTGATTTTGGAGCCCAAGAAAATAAAGTCTGTCTTATTGTTTCCCCATCTATTTGCCATGAAGTGATGGAACTGGATGCCATGATCTTAAGTTTTTTGAATACTGAGTTTCAAGCCAGATTTTTCACTGTCCTCTTTCACTTTCATCAAGAGGCTCTTTAGTTCCTCTTTGCTTTCTGTCGTTAGGGTGGTGTCATCTGCATATCTGCTGCTGCTGCTGCTGCTGCTAAGTCGCTTCAGTCGTGTCAGACTCTGTGTGACCCCATAGACGACAGCCCATCAGGCTTCCCCATCCTTGGGATTCTCCAGGCAAGAACACTGGAGTGGGTTGCCATTTCCTTCTCCAACTCATGAAAGTAAAAAGTGAAAGTAAAGTCGCTCAGTTGTGTCCGACTCTTAGTGACCCCATGGACTGCAGCCTACCAGGCTCCCCTGTCCATGGATTTTCCAGGCAAGAGTACTGGAGTGGGGTGCCATTGCCTTCTCAGCTGCATATCTGAGGTTAGTGATATTTCTCTCGGCAACCTTGATTGCAGTTTGTGCTTTATCCAGCCTGGCATTTCTCATAATGCATTCTGCATAGAAGTTAAATAAGCAGGGTGACAATATACAGACTTGATGTACTCCTTTCCCAATTTTGAACCAGTCCATGATGCTTGGAAAGACTGAAGGCAGGAGGAGAAGGGGATGACAGAGTACAAGATGGTTGGATGGCATCACCAACTCAACGGACATGAGTTTGAGCAAGCTCCAGAAGATGGTGAAGGACAGGGAATCCTGGCGTGCTGCAGTCCATGGGGTCACAAAGAGTCAGACATGACTGAGCAACTGAACCAAAACAACAACTGCTCCATGTCCAGTTCTAACTACTGCTGCTTGACCTGCACAAAGGCTTCTCAGAAGGCAGGCAAGGTAGTCTGGTATTGCCAACTCTTGAAGAATTTTTCACAGTTTGTGTTGTGATCCATACAGTCAAAGGTTTAATGTAGTCAATGAAGCATTAGTGGATGTTTTTCTGGAATTCCCTTGCTTTCTCTATAACCCAGTGGACAGTGGCAATTTGATTTCTGGTTCCTCTGCCTTTTCTAAACTCAGCTTGTACTCAGTTTCAGTTCACATACTGTTGAAGCCCAGCTCGAAGGATTTTGACCGTTACCTTGCTAGCATGTGAAATGTCCACATTATATATTATATAAATATATCTATATCTAATATATCAATATCTATATATCTGCTGCTAAGTCGCTTCAGTCATGTCTGACTCTGTGCGACCCCATAGACGGCAGCCCACCAGGCTCCCCTGTCCCTGGCATTCTCCAGGCAAGAACACTATCTCTCTATATATACAAAGTAGTAGATATAATGGTCATCTGAATTATATTCGCCCATTCCCATCCATTTTAGTTCACTGATTCCTAAGATGTCAGTGTTCACTCTTGCCATCTCCTGCTTGACCATGTCCAATTTACCCTGATTCGTGGACTTAAAATTCCAGGTTCCTATGCAATTATTGTTCTTTACAGCACCAGACTTTACTTTCACCACCCAACACATCCACAACTGAGCATCATTTCTGCTTTGACCCAGCCGCTTCATTTTTCTAGAGATACTAGTAAATACTCTCCGCTCTTCCACAACAGCATATTGGACACCTTAAGACTGAGGGGGCTCATCTTCCATATCAAAGCTTTTTGTCTTTTCATACTGTTCATGGAGTTCTTGAGGCAAGAATACTGAAATGGGTTGCAATTTCCTCCTCCAATGGACCATGTTTTGTCAGAACTTGTTACTATGACCTACCCATCTTGGGTGGCCCTGCACACACAGTTCATAGCTTCATGGAGTTACACAAGCCCCTTCATCACAAGCCTGTGACCCATGAAGGGGGGCATTGGGTACATACTCTATTGCTGCGTAACACATCACTGTATGCTTCATGACTGGAAACAATCCTGTTTTCATCCCTGTTTGTAAGGAGAGGAGTCTGAGCTATGGTTCAGAGAGGTCCTCTGCCCAGGACAGAGCTGTTGGCAGGGGTTGGCTGGGCTGGGTGCCTTTCTACAGGAGGGTGTCCTCTTCTAAGCTCATGTAGTTTCTGGCAGAATCCAATTCCTTGCGGTCTAAGGACTGAAGCACTGCTTTCTTGCCAGCTGATAGCAGGGGCTGCCTTCAGCTCTCTGAGCCCCCTGCAGGTCCTTACCAGCTGGTCTTCTTATAGGTCCACTCATGACACAGCAGCTCCTTCTGTGCCAGCAGGAGTTTCTCTTGCTCCAGGACACTAATACAGAGCCTCATGTAATACAATTGTGCAAGTGACTCTGTCATCTTTGATACCTTCTATCGTCTAAAATCAAGTCACAGGTTCTACCCACATTCAAGGAGAGAGAGGATTATACAAGACATAACTAACTGGAAGGGTCCCCACTGGGTAATTCTGACACAACCAATGCACATCCCTGATAAGCCAGCAAATACAATTTTCTATACATACTGTAGGTAACCCTTGGAAACCAAACACCCATGGAACTGCTAGGATTCAAGCTTAACCAAGCTTACCCTTGTGGCTCAGCTGGTAAAGAATCTGCCTGCAATGTGGGAGACATGAGTTCGATTCCTGCATTGGGAAGATCCCCTAGAGAAGGGAAAGGCTACCCAATCCAGTTTTCTGGCCTGGAGAATTCCATGGACTGTATAGTCCATGGGGTCACAAAGAGTCAGACACAACTGACTGACTTTCACTTTCACTTTCAAGCTTACCAAGTGTTATCTATTATATGTATCAGAAGATGCTCAACCTCATCAGTACTCCAAAAAAGAAAAAAACATGAGAAACTATTTCCATCTGTTGAAATAAGTCATTTTAAAAATGAATTCAGAGAGGGTGTGGTGAAGTATGTACTCTGATATATATCATTGGTGGGACTATGCTGCTGCTGCTGCTACGTTGCTTCAGTCGTGTCCGACTCTGTGCAACCCCAGAGACAGCAGCCCACCAGGCTCCCCCATCCCTAGGATTCTCCAGGCAAGAACACTGGAGTGGGTTGCTATTTCCTTCTCCAATGCATGAAAGTGAAGTCGCTCCGTTGTGTCCAACTCTTAGCAACCCCATGGACTGCAGCCTACCAGGCTCCTCCATCCATGGGATTTTCCAGGAGAGTACTGGAGTGGGTTGCCATTGCCTTCTCCGTGGTGGAACTATAAATTGGTACAATTCTTTAGGAAAGAAATCTAGCAAATGGTCCTAAGGATTATAATATTCTACTTCTGGGTACTCAGCATAGAGAAGACTTAAAAATACCCAAGTATTAAGAAAGAAGATGTTAACTATAATGCTATATAGAACAGTAAAAATCTGGAAGCAGCAGCAATGTCCAACAACTAGAAATGTTTCACCATATTAATTTTGCTGAAATGTATCAAATGTAATAGTCATTAAAATTATGTTGGTGATTTAGTCACTAAGTCATGTCCGACTCTTTGTGAGCTTATAGACTGTGTAGACCTCCAGGCTCCTCTGTCCACGGGATTCTCCAGACAAGTGGGAGTGGGTTGCCATTTCCTTCTCCAGGGGATCTTCCTGACCCAGGAATTGAACCCAGGTCTCCTGCACTGCAGGCAGATTCTTTACTAACTGAGCTACAAGGGAATCCCAAAATTATGTTGAGGTGAATACAATTCTACAGAAAACATTATATATTAAGGGACATACTGGCTGCATATGCATGAATAAAGAATTCACACAAATGTAGGAAATTTCCCCAAATGTTAACATTGCTGACATCCAGGTTATGAAGCAATAAGTGGTATTCTCCCCCTACTTCTAATTTCCTCTGTTTTACCTATTTCCTATAATGAATGAACACTCTACCAATTAGCATGCTTTTGGTTGCAGAAAACCTAACTTGCTTTAACTAAAGAAGCTTTTGTATCTCACAGAGCTGGGGTATCCAGGACAGGCTGGGATTCAAACAAAATAAGGGCAGTGATTCATCATCACCATCAAGGCCCAGCTCTTCCTGAGTCTCCACTCTGGGTCCTCAGTGTGGGCTCCATCCTCAGGGCATTCACCTCACAGTTTCAACAAAACAGAGGTCAGAGAAAAGCCACATGCTGACTGGCTAAGAAGGACAGTTCTCTGGAGTAAACAAACTTGGTGTTCCACTGGGAAGAAGGTGGGCGAGTAGATACTGAAGAGATGAGCAACAGTGTCTTCCCCAAATGGTTACTCTTGTCATTTGTCAAAATATGTTTACTGCTTCCAGGATTTCCCAAAGTAATTCATTTCATTGCAGAAAATCTGGAAAACAGATGGTATCAAAAAAACCTCACACAGGAATCTATTACAAAGAATGGTCACCCTTAACATTTTGGTTCATTGTGTTTTAAGACCTAAAATTTTAATATTTTATTTTTTAAATTAATTTTTATTGGAGTATAATTGCTTTACAATGCTGTTAGCTTCTGCTGTACAGCAAAGTGAATTGGTTATATGTACACATATAGCCCCTCTTTTCTAGATTTCCTTCCCATTTAGGTCACCACAGAGCACTGAGTAGAGTTCCCTGTGCTATACGGTCCGTTCTCATTAGTTATGTGTCTTACACAAGTATCAGTAATGTGTATATCTCAATCTCAATCTCCCAATTCATCCCACCCCCCTCTTCACAACCCTTGGTGTTCATATGTTTGTTCTCTACCTTTGTGTCTCCATTTCTAAACTCTATATAGTACTACATAACATGCTACCACATGGAAACAACATAATTTATTTAACCATTTTGCTCTTGTAGATAATTTCTATTAATTCCATTTTCATTATTAGTAACCCTAGATGGAATATTTCACCTGATCTCTAATCTGCTTCCTTTGGATAGTGTCCTTTAAGTGAAATTACTGGACCAATATTACATATTGCCAAATGAGTACATATTACACATCTATAATGAGAAAAAATCTAAAAAATAAAATACAAAATGGAATCATATTTGCCATAACTTCACAGGTCAATGTAAACATCAGACTGTGTAATTTAAGAAAAGTTTCGATAAAAATAAATCATTATATAAATGCAAGATATTATTTTGATATTAACAAAAATAATAAACATCGAAACTGCCTTATGTCAACAATCTATCTTAGGGATTAGTTGATAGTTTTTAATCATACACATTGTCAACTGCTTACAACTTTCAACATTCCACAACCAATCTGTCAATACGATAGAGGCAACTTTTATCTTAGTTTTAAAGCATTTATATTGATGGGACATTAATAATCTATTAAGTAACTGAAAACTTACTAAGCTCATAGCTATGTGCTATGAAGAAGGCTAGGAAACTAGGAATACTCTGGTATTAATATTGTTGAATGTGAAAGACAGACATACAGGCAACTAAAATAAATGTGACACGTGATCAAACAGGGCAAAGAACATTTCACTATGGGACCCAAGAAAGAGAAATAATGAACATTTCTCTTTCTTCTCCTAGTCTATTCTCTGTTTCAGTTTCTACAAACTGTTCTCTCTGCCTGCACGCTTAAATCTGGCCTGCTCCGCCCCGTCATTTGCGTGGCCCTGCTTCTGGCCAGCCTCCGTGAGGTGAGAATCTGTAGCTGGCCGTGATCGCCCTGCCCCTTGTCCCCTCTCACCCTGAGTCCTTCTGCCCTCCTCTGCCCACACCACCGCAACACCCCATGCTGCTTCCCAGTTGATCCTGGTCACTCCTTACAAAGACGCATGGGAAATTCAAGTCCTCTGAGCTGTTAAAGAAGAAGAAGAAACTAATCCCAACTCAGGGAGTACAAAGGAAAGAATACGTATCCCAATTCATCATACTATACAATGTAGAAATTTGGAAACTCAAGGAGGCTGCACTGCTTTCACAGATGGAGACTTAATAGGTCTTTTACAAGCTACAGAAAGCATGTGCTAGAAGAACAATAAGCTACCCAAACAGTGAAACAGCAGAAACATGTTACTTAAGGGTAGAAATAAGGTTCCTGAAAAACCTCTCAAAAATAGAGGAAAACAATTACAAAACGATTACAGTCCAAAGGCCTGTTAGAGAAACATCACTAGGGCTCACAAAGAAATGTCATTTCCCTTGCCTCTGTATTTCTGTGAGAATTCCAGGTAACACTTACCTACAGGGAGAACAAATGAGAAGCTAATATAGTAACTGGACCTTTCAAAATGCCATGCAGGGCCTCAGGGTCAGTAAATGCCTCTCTGTAAACTGTCCAGTGTCCTGCACACTTGTGCCCAGATCCAACCTGTGTGCATTTGCCATTCACATGTGTTCATGTCTCAAGAAAGGAAAGATGAAGAGAAACACAGGAAACATTCCAAAGAGAGTATAATAAAGCTGATACAAGTATAATAAAGCAGTAAGTATAAAACTGAGAAGCTACTGATTCTGTGATTTACTCATGTATTTTCCCTGTAATTAATGTCTAAATTTGTGGCAGTTTTTCATATTGGAACACAACACCCCAGGGTGAGAGAGTGTGAGGTGGCTGTAGCAATGCCTGTCACAGATGCTTTAACAGTGAAGGAGTAGAAGAGCTGCTGGACTCTCATCCTTAGAGAGGCTGTTGGGGAAGGGGTTGCTTAGCTCCTCTTTGTCTCCACAAAAGCTCAAATGGCGAATTATTTATTCATTTTTTAAAGACATGCATTTCTTTATTGGGCTGCACTGGGTCTTAGTTGTGGCACGCAGCAGAGACTGTCTAGCTGTGTGTGGGCTAGTTGCTCTTTGGCATGTGGCATCCTAGTTCCCCGAGCAGGGATTGAACCTGTGTCCCCTGCATTGCAAGGCAGATTCTTAACCACTGGACCACCAGAGAAGTCCTTCAAATGTTAATTTAGGCACCTACAATGACTGCTTTATTCTAAGATGTTAAAAAGATAATTTGAGGGACTTTAAACTGAAAAGTTTAAGATCACCACAGTGAACTGTATTAAAAATCCATAATGTGTTTGGGGGTATGTGTCTGTATGGGTCTAGGTCTTAACTAAAGTAGCTAAAAATTGCAATAATAAGACTTGGAGTTTTAAAAAAGTGACTTTGAGCTATGAAAGTTCAAACTGCAAGGAATAAAATTACATAAAATTAAAGAAAAGAACTGAAACAAGCTGAAATTACAATTACTGTAGAAGAATATGGTGGCCTCAGATTAGTTAACATACAATAATGACAACACCTTGCCAACAAAGGTTCGTCTAGTCAAGGCTATGGTTTTTCCAGTGGTCATGTATGGATGTGAGAGTTGGACTGTGAAGAAGGCTGAGTGCCGAAGAATTGATGCTTTTGAACTGTGGTGTTGGAGAAGACTCTTGAGAGTCCCTTGGACTGCAAGGAGATCCAACCAGTCCATTCTGAAGGAGATCAGCCCTGGGATTTCTTTGGAAGGAATGATGCTAAAGCTGAAACTCCAGTCCTTTGGCCACCTCATGCGAAGAGTTGACTCATTGGAAAAGACTCTGATGCTGGGAGGGATTGGGGGCAGGAGGAGAAGGGGACGAAAGAGGATGAGATGGCTGGATGGCATCACTGACTCGATGGACGTGAGTCTCAGTGAACTCCGGGAGCTGGTGATGGACAGGGAGGCCTGGCGTGCTGCGATTCATGGGGTCGCAAAGAGTCAGACACGACTGAGCGACTGAACTGAACTGAACTGAATGACAAAATGGGCAATTTTTGAAAAATAATAAAAACCTTTTGGGTTAACCTAATATAGTATATTTGAAATTATCTTAAATACAGTGACCCAAGAAATATTTTGGAGTCATATGTAGGTCTGGCATTAATGAATAAAGATTATTGGCTGTTCTGTGTATAAAGAATTTGGATATACAGCATTTCAATTAAAATGACATCTTTTTTTTTGTAAAATCTAATACATTTAATTTTGGCATAATAGTGATTTATTATATATTAATACTTCAAAAATATACTTTTGTGTTTGACAAACCATCGACGAGCTCAAAATGGACCTATAAACATGCTTTTGCTCCAAACACCAGGCTGCTATTGCACTGAAGGCAGTGAATTCCATCACGGGAGTTATAAGATCCAGGGCTGCAGATTACTGTGAATAAAAAATAAGTTAATAAGTAACAGTCTCCTAATGCCATGTAGTTTAACTTTAATGGAGAATACATTTTCAAAGAAGATTTTTTTTTTTCTTTTTGGTTTTAAATGTGGTAAAATGCACATAACATAAAATCTGCCATTTTAACCATTTTTTTTTATTATTTGTTTGTTCATCAAGTATTTTATTTTTTTTATACTTTTTTTAAAATTTTATTTTATTTTTAAACTTTACATAATTGTATTAGTTTTGCCAAATATCAAAATGAATCCACCACGGGTATACATGTGTTCCCCATCCTGAACCCTCCTCCCTCCTCCCTCACCATACCATCCCTCTGGATAGTTGAGTAGTGTCAAGTATACTCAAATCATTGCACAACTAATCTCCAGAACTTTTGCATCTGGGACAAACTGCACCTCTACACCCATTAAACACCTCCTTATTCCCCCTTTTCTAGGTCCTGGCAGCCACCATTCCACAATTTGTTTCTATGAGTTTGACTCCTCTAAATGTCTCATGTAAGCTTAAGCCAAGACAGCCCACAGTGTTGACATTAGAAGGCTTATTGGCCATCCTGGAAATTCTAGAACAATGTGACTACCAGATGGTCCATAGTAAGCATACTCCAGATGTATAAAGACAGCCGCAAATATGGGAAGGACTTGCAGATTATTTTTAACAATCATCTGGTTTCAAATTCTATTTCTATCATGGGCTAAAAGTGTAATTTTAGAAAAACTACTTATCCTAAAATGTAACTCAGTTTGGTCATCCCTAACATAAGGATCTATCATGAGTATTACCAATGCTCCTTCTGCATGATGAGAAATAAAGAAAGGTAGAAAGAAACCAATACGTTATGTTAAATACATTCTTTTTGTTGACTAAGTTTGGGATCCTGGGCAAAGTAGTCAATTCTCTTAGTTCTAGCTTCCTCATTTCTTGGCCACCTGATACGAAGAACTGACTCATTTGAAAAGACCCTGATGCTGGGAAAGATTGAAGGCAGGAGGAGAAGGGGACAACAGAGGATGAGATGGTTGGATGGCATCACTGACTCAATGGACATGAGTTTTAGTAAACTCTGGGAATTGGTGATGGACAGGGAGGCCTGGCATGCTCCAGTCCATGGAGTCACAAAAAGTCGGACATGACTGAGCAACTGAACTGAACATTTCTAAAAGAGGTACAATGACAGTCAAGTCATAGTGTTATTGTGAGGACTGAAATCAGATGACTTACAAAAGAAAACACCAAGTTTGTGACAAGCATTGACTCAACAAATGCTTAGCCCTGTGCACTGCATGGCTGCTATCTTCACCCACCTCTTCTACGTGTGTACTGCCGTGAAGGTCATGGGAAGACATCAGCCCTCTAACAGGGCTTGGGTCTCCGATTTTCCTATCGCATATGTCATCAGCCAAGGGACCACAAAGATGTTAATAAGAGCACATCCAAGGATGGGTTATCATAGGCCATGAAATAAGATTTTTTTTTTTAGTGCCGTAATTTTAATAATACATGTCACTGATTGGATCTGGGTCATATTATATTATTTAATTTCATATTTCTTTCAAAATACATATTTTCTCAAATTGGGAAATATCTTAACCATCACTCAGAGAAAGTATTCTCTGTTCTAGGTTTCATAGAGTTCCTCGGTTTTAATAGATATTTTATTTGGAAATTAATGTTCCAGATGGAAAAAAAATTGGTAAACAAAATTAAATTGATTTGCTGCAGTAATAAGAAGAGTATTTAAAGTAAAAATGCATGTGGTAAAATTCTAATGATATAGTGTTTCTCAAAGAAGTGTGACCATGGTACACATTCTCTCAAAGAAGCATATTAATATTTCTTGAAGCACAAATATGGAAAGACTGAGCAAAGGTATTAAAAATGTTAAATCATTAAACATGGAGAACAGAAGCCTACATGAAGTCTTACACACATATTTTTACATGACTGTCACAAACAGAACAGAAACTGGCATAAAACCATTGAAACCAAAGCATAAATAATGATATTCTAATAAATATTCTTATATTTAAACAGCTTTCATAATACTGTATATGTATATTGTTTAGTCGCTAAATCATGTCCAACTCTCTTGTGATCCCATGGATTATAGACTGCCAGGCCCTCCTGTCCATGGGATTTCCCAGGCAAGAACACTGGAGTGGGTTGCCATTTCCTTCTCAAGGGGTCTTCCTGACCAAGGGATTGAACCTGTATCTCCTGCATTAGCAGGCAGATTCTTCACCACTGAGTACCAGACCAGGGCCCTTATCTGTAACACTCTCTCCTAGGATATATTCTGAAATATTTTGTTCTCTCTTAAGCAAAATTGAGGAAAAATGCTAAAATATTATTAAATTTAAAGTACAAAATTAGTGAAATTATCTTTCAGGTTTGAGTCTCAGGGAATGGAATATCTCATAGCTACAATTAAAAGAGTAGCCTAATTAAATTTTGATTATTTCAATAAGAAGAGAAGGAACCATTGGTGACTAATCAGTATCAACATATAAAGAAATGGTAAGGAAATACAGGAAAAAAATCTCCATGAATTTTAGATGGGGACTAATTTCTTTAAAAAGAAAGTGACTAGCAATAATAGAAAATAATTGATTCATTTAGTATTAAAATTAGAAACTTAATAAAAAGAAATAAAATTGACAATAGTCAAGCAGGAAACCTAGGAAATAGTTGCAGCTATGTAGCCATCAGAGGACTATCATTCAGAAAACATACATAATTCATATCAATCAATGAGAAAAGGACAGAAAATTAAAAACAGGCCCAAAAGAGAAAATACAAATATCCAATGATTGCTACTTTATTGATCCATAGAATAGTGCTCAGACAAATCAAGAATTTGGGACACACAAATAAAGATCAAACTATAAGACACTGAGCATGCTCTTAATGAGAAGTTCAACTAGGAAATCCCTTGAGATGGGAGCTTAGCATTTTCTTGCAACATCAGGATTAGAAAAAGATGGCGACCATCTCTACTTCCATTGAACACAGTACTGAGTCTTGCCCAGAACAATTAGACAAGAAAAAGGAAGCAAATTCAAATGGTAAAGGAAGAGTGAAGCTATCCCTGTTTTTAGTGGGTATGATCCAAATGGCCAGCATCCACTGGATCATAGAAAAACCAACAGAGTTCCAGAAAAACATCTACTTCTACTTTATTGACTATGCCAAAGCCTTTGACTGTGTGGATCACAACAAACTCTGGAGAATTATTAAAGAGATGGGAATACCAGACCACTTGACCTGCCTCCTGAGAAATATGTATGCAGGTCAGGAAGCAACAGTTAGAACTGGACATGGAACAACAGACTGGTTCCAAATAGGAAAAGGAGTACGTCAAGGTTGAATATTGTCACCCTTCTTATTTAACCTATATGCAGAGTACATCATGAGAAATGCTGGGTTGGATGAAGCATAAGCTGGAACCAAGATTGCCGGGAGAAATATCAGTAACCTCAGATATGCAGATGACACCACCCTTATGGCAGAAAGTGAAGAAGAACTAAAGAGGTTCTTGAAAGTGAAAGAGGAGAGTGGAAAAGGTGGCTTAAAACTCAACATTCAGAAAACTAAGGTCCCATCACTTCATGGGAAATATATGGGAAAACAATGGAAACAGTGACAGACTTTATTTGGGAGGGGGGCTCCAAAATCACTGCAGATGGTGACTGCAGCCATGAAATTAAAAGACGCTTGCTCCTTGGAAGGAAAGTTATGACCAACCTAGACAGCATATTAAAAAGTAGAGACATTACTTTGCCAACAAAGGTCTGTCTAGTCAAAGCTATGGTTTTTCCAGTATCGTGTATGGATGTGAGAGTTGGTCTATAAACAAAGCTGAGTGCCGAAGAATTGATGCTTTTGAACTGTGGTGTTGGAGAAGACTCTTGAGAGTCCCTTGGACTGCAAGGAGATCCAACAAGTCCATCCTAAAGGAGATCAGTCCTGAATGTTCTTTGCAAGGACTGATGCTGAAGCTGAAACTCCAATACTTTAGCTACCTAATGTGAAGAACTGATTCCTTAGAAAAGACCCTGATGCTGGGAAAGATTGAAGGTAGGAGGAGAAGGAGATGACAGAGGATGAGAGGGTTGATAACATCACTGACTCAATGGACATGAGCTTCAGCAAACTCTGGAAGATGATGAAGGACAGGGAAGCCTGGTGTGCTGCAGTCCATGGGGTTGCAAAGGGTTGTACATGACTGAGCGATCAAACTGAACTGATCTCATATGAAGAAAATCCTAAAGATTCCACACTAAAAAATATTGACTGATACAACATTCAGCAAGGTTGCAGGATACAAAATTGACATGCAAAAATCAGTGGTGTTTCTATAGACTAGACAATCTGTAAAGGAAAGGAAAAAAAAAAAAAAAGCAGCTCTACTTACAACAGCATCAAAAATATATGCTATTGTAACTTCACCATGGAGGCAATTTCTTGTGTACTGAAAACTACCAAAAATTGCAGAAATAAACCAAAGACAAATAAACGGAAAGATATCCTATGTTCTTTAGTATTTAATGTTATTAATATGTCAGTACTACTAAAAATTACCCATGAAATCTCTGTCTCTGAAAACTATAGATTCTATGAAATCTCTATCAAAATCTCAGTGGTGGTATTTTCAGAGACAGAAAAATCCATCACAAAACTCATTTGAAATCTCAAGGGATTCAAAATAGCCTAAGCAGGAGGTCGTCCTAAGATGGTGGAGGAATAGGATGGGGAGACCAGTTTCTCCCCCACAAATTCATCAAAAGAACACTTAAACGCTGAGTAAAATCCACAAAACAACTTCTGAATGCTGGCAGATAACATCAGGCACCCAGAAAAGCAGCCCATTGTCTTCGAAAGGAGGTAGGAAAAATATAAAAGACAAAAAAAGAGACAAAAGAGGTAGGGACGGAGCTCCATCCCGGGAAGGGAGTCTTAAAAAGAGAGGTTTCCAAACACCAGGAAACACTCTCACTGCCAAGGCTGTGCCGAGCCTTGGAAGCACTGAGGGCAACATAATAGGGAGGGAAAAATAAGTAAGTAATTAAAACCCACAGATTACGAGCCCAACAGTAACTCAACCAGCGGAGAAGCAGCTCAGACGCCTGCACCCGCCACTAGCAAGCGAGGCTGGGTAGGGAGGCGCTGGCTGCATTGCTTAGACTAAGGTTCGGGCCTGAATGCCCCCAAGGGTAATCAGAGCGAACTAATTTGGGCTAGCAAACCAGACTGTGGGATAGCTACCATGCGAAAAGCCCTAAGACACCGCCAGGCCCGCACACAGAAGGGCTGAACAGAACTAGCCAGCTGCAGACCATCCCCCTCTGGTGACAGGCAGCCAGTGCCGGAAGGGAGCAATCACAGCCCCAGAGAGACATTATCTACCAAACTGCAAGCAGGCTTCTTTGCTAACTAAGACTTCTTGGGGTTCTGGACAGTCATCCGCCTGAGAAGGTGCACAAGTTGTACACCCAGAAAACCGAGCGGCAGGGACGGGAGAGGTGATAAGTCGCAGTGACCGCGCTCGCCAAACACCTCATCACCCGAGCTGCTCGGAGCTGGGAAGGGCACAAAACACAGGCCCAACAGAGTCTGCGACTCTGAGGACTACCCGAGTGCCTGAACCTGAGCAGCTTAGACCTGGGAGGTGCATGCAGCCCAGGGCCAGCCTCGGATGGTTCCCGGTGGAGCAACCTAGAGCCTGAGCTGTGTGGGCAGGGAGGGTGCACACACCATGAGTGGGGGCAGGCCCAGTGTGGCTGAGACATTACAAGTACACGCCAGTGTTATTTGTCTGCAGCGTCCCTCCCTCCCCACAGCACAACTGAACAAGTGAGCCTAAAAAAGTGGCCACCACCGCCCCTTTGTGTCAGGGCGGAAATCAGACACTGAAGAGACCAGCAAACAGAAGCTAAAACCGAGCGAACCGCCTTGGAAGTGATAGGTGCAATAGATTAAAACCCTGTAGTTAGTACCGACTACATAGGAAGGGGCCTATAGATCTTGAGAAATATAAGCCGGACCAAGGAATTATCTGAAAATGAACTGACCCCACACTGCCCACAATACCACCGGAGAAAGTCCTAGATATATTTTTACTATTTTTATGATCATTATTTTTCTTTTCTTTTTTTAAATTTTTAAGTCCTCTATTACTCCTTTAATTTTTATAACCTACTATTACTTTTCCAAAAAAAGACTATTTTTTAAAGCACACTTCATACATATATATATTTAACAACTTTTGTGACTTTGTTTTTTTTCTTCTTCTTCTTTTCTTTAATATTGTATTTTTGAAAATCCAACCTCTACTCTAGAATTTTAATCTTTGCTTTTTGGTATTTGTTATCAATTTTGTACCTTTAAGAACCCAACCTTCGGTACCCATTTTTACTTGGGAGCGAGATTACTGGCTTGACTGCTCTCTCCCCCTTTGGACTCTCCTTTCTCTCCACTAGGTCGCCTCTGTCTTCTCCCTCCCCCTTCTCTTTTCTACCCAACTCTCTGCATCTCTGTGTATTCCAGATGGTGAAGGACACTTAGGGAACTGATTACTGGTGGGATCTGTCTCTCTCCTTTTCATTCCCGCCTTTTATCCTCCTGGCCACCTCTGTCTCCTTCCTCCCTCTTCTCTTCTCTGTATAACTCCATGAACATCTCTGAGTGGTCCAGACTGTGGAACGCACATAAGGAAGTGATTACTGGCTAGCTTGCTCTCTCCTCTTCTGATTCCACCTAATCTCATTTGGGTCACCTCTAACTCCCTTCCTCTCTCTTCTCTTCTCCATGTAACTCTGTGAACCTCTCTGGGTGTCCCTCACTGTGGAGAAACTTTTCATCTTTAACCTAGATGTTTTATCAATGGTGCTGTACAGAAGGAGAAGTCTTGAGACTACTGTAAAAATAAGACTGAAAACCAGAAGCAGGAGGCTTAAGTCCAAATCCTGAGAACATCATAGAACACCTGACTCCAAGGAACATTAAGCAATAGGAGCTCATCAAACGCCTCCATACCTACACTGAAACCAAGCACCACCCAAGGGCCAGCAAGTTCCAGAGCAAGACATACCACACAAATTCTCCAGCAACACAGGAACACGGCCCTGAGCTTCAATACACAGGCTGCCCAAAGTTACTCCAAAACCACTGACATCTCATAACTCATTACTAGACACTTCATTGCACTCCAGAGAGAAGAAATCCAGCTCCACCCACCAGAACACCAACACAAGCTTCCCTAACCAAGAAACCTTGACAAGCCACGGATACAACCCCACCCACAGTGAGGAAACTCCATAATAAAGATAACTCCACAAACTGCCAGAATACAAAAAGGCCACCCCAAACTCAGCAATATAAACAAGATGAAGAGAGGAGGAATACCTAGCAGGTAAAGGAACAGGATAAATGCCCACCAAACCAAACCAAAGAGGAAGAGAGAGGGAATCTACCTGATAAAGAATTCTGAATAATGATAGTGAAAATGACCCAAAATCTTGAAATCAAAATGGAATCACAGATAAATAGCCTGGAGGCAAGGATTGAGAAAATGCAAGAAAGGTTTAACAAGGACCTAGAAGAAATAAAAAAGAGTCAATATATAATGAATAATGTAATAAATGAGATCAAAAACACTCTGGAGGCAACAAATAGTAGAATAACAGAGGCAGAAGATCGGATTAGTGAAATAGAAGATAGATGGTAGAAATAAATGAATCAGAGAGGAAAAAAGGAAAACGAATTAAAAATGAGGACAATCTCAGAGACCTCCAGGACAATATTAAACGCCACAACATTCGAATCATAGGAGTCCCAGAAGAAGACAAAAAGAGACCATGAGAAAATACTTGAGGAGATAATAGTTGAAAACTTCCCTAAAATGGGGAAGGAAATAATCACCCAAGTCCAAGAAACCCAGAGAGTCCCAAACAGGATAAACCCAAGGCAAAACACCCCAAGTCACATATTAATCAAATTAACAAAGATCAAACACAAAGAAAAAATATTAAAAGCAGCAAGGGAAAAACAACAAATAACACACAAGGGAATTCCCATAAGGATAACAGCTGATCTTTCAATAGAAACTCTTCAAGCCAGGAGGGAATGGCAGGACATACTTAAAGAGATGAAAGAAAATAACCTACAGCCCAGATTACTGTACCAAGCAAGGATCTCATTCAAATATGAAGGAGAAGTCAAAAGCTTTACAGACAAGCAAAAGCTGAGAGAATTCAGCACCACCAAACCAGCTCTCCAACAAATGCTAAAGGATATTCTCTAGACAAGAGACACAAAAACGGTGTATAAACCTGAACCCAAAACAATAAAGTAAATGGCAATGGGATCATACTTATCAATAATTACCTTAAATGTAAATGGGTTGAATGCCCCAAACAAAAGACAAAGACTGGCTGAATGGCTACAAAAACAAGACCCCTATATATGTTGTCTACAAGAGACCCACCTCAAAACAGGGGACACGTACAGACTGAAAGTGAAGGGCTGGAAAAAGATATTCCATGCAAATAGAGATGAAAAGAAAGCAGGAGTAACAATACTCGTATCAGATAAAATAGACTTTAAAACAAAGGCTGTAAAAAGAGACAAAGAAGGACACTACATAATGATCAAAGGATCAATCCAAGAAGAAGATATAGCAATTATAAATATATATGCACCCAACATAGATGCACCACAATATGTAAGACAAATTTTAACAAGTATGAAAGGGGAAATTAACAATAACACAATAATAGTGGGAGACTTTAATACCCCATTCACACCTATGGATAGATCAACTAAACGAAAATTAACAAAGAAACACAAACTTTAAATGATACAATAGACCAGTTAGACCTAATTGATATCTATAGGACATTTCACCCCAAAACAATGAATTTCACCTTTTTCTCAAGTGCACATGGAACTTCTCCAGGATAGATCACATCCTGGGCCATAAATCTAGCCTTGGTAAATTAAAAAAATTGAAATCATTCCAAGCATCTTTTCTGACCACAATGCAGTAAGATTAGATCTCAATTACAGGAGAAAAACTATTAAAATTCCAACATATGGAGGCTGAAGAACATGCTGCTGAATCACCAACAAATCACAGAAGAAATCAGAAAAGAAATCAAAATATGCATAGAAATGAATGAAAATGAAAACACAACAACCCAAAACCTATGGGACACTGTAAAAGCAGTGCTAAGGGGAAAGTTCATAGCAATACAGGCATACCTCAAGAAACAAGAAAAAAGTCAAATAAATAACCTAACTCTACACCTAAAGCAACTAGAAAAGGAAGAAATGAAGAACCCCAGGGTTAGTAGAAGGAAAGAAATCTTAAAAATTAGGGCAGAAATAAATGCAAAAGAAACAAAGGAGACCATAGTAAAAATCAACAAAGCCAAAAGCTGGTTCTTTGAAAGGATAAATAAAATTGACAAACCATTAGCCAGACTCATCAAGAAACAAAGGGAGAAAACTCAAATCAATAAAATTAGAAATGAAAATGGAGAGATCACAACAGACAACACACAAATACAAAGGATCATAAGAGATTACTATCAGCAATTATATGCCAATAAAATGGACAACGTGGAAGAAATGGACAAATTCTTAGACAAGTAAAACTTTTCAAAACTGAACCAGGAAGAAATAGAAAATCTTAACAAAATAGCCTAAGCAAATTTGTGAAAGAATACAGTTGAACATCTCACACTTGCTGATTTAAATACTCCAAATCTACAGTAATTTAAATGGCCTGATACTGGCATAAAGACAGAATCATAGACAAAAGGAATAGAAAGCTTAGAAATAAACTCTCAAATAATTTTTAACAAGGATACCAAGATCATCCAATGAGGAAAGGACAGTTTTTTCACAAATGGTGCTGGGAAAACTGACATGAGAATGAAGGAGGCTGCACTCTCAGCTTACACAATATATATAAAAATTAACTCACAGACCATAAGAGCTAAAACTGTAAAATTCTTGGAAGAAAACAGAAGAAGCTTTATGACTTCAGATTTTACAATTATTTTTATGACACCAAAATACAGGTTGAGAAAGGGTGAAGAAGGGTTTAACAGAGGATGAGATCATTGGATGATATCACTGATTCAATGGCAATAAGTCTGAGCAAATTGTGGGAGATAATGAAGGACAGGGAAGCCTGTGTGCTGCAGTAAACAGTCCAACACAACTTGCCAACTGAACGTTAACAAAAGCACAAGGACAAAGGACAAACAGATGAAGTGAACTACATCAAAGACCAAAACTTTTTCTTGAACCAAGGAAATACCACGTAAGGACAATGGGACAGTGACCCCCTATGCCACCTGCAAGCCAGAAGAGCACTCATTGGAAATGAGTCACCAATACCTCAAACTTGGTGTTCCAATCTTCACAAGTGCAAAAAATGAATTTCTGGTGTTCAATCCATTCAGTTTGGAATTTTGTTATGTAGCCCAACGTAATACAGTATTGGAGAAGGCAGTGGCAATCCACTCCAGTACTCTTGCCTGGAAAATCCCATGGATGGAGGAGCCTGGTAGGCTGCAGTCCATGGGGTCGCTAAGAGTCGGACACGACTGAACGACTTCACTTTCACTTTTCACTTTCATGCATTGGAGAAGGAAATGGCAACCCACTCCAGTGTTCTTGCCTGGAGAATCCCAGGGACGGGGGAGCCTGATGGGCTGCCGTCTATGGGGTCGCACAGAGTCGGACACGACTGGAGCAACTTAGCAGTACAGTATTTATCTAAAAGAACCAGAAGCAGGATCTTGAAGAGGTATTTGCACACCCATGTAATAAGTGTAGCGTTATCCAAAATAGCCAAGGGACGGAAGCAACCCAATGTCCACTGACAGATGAAGGGATAAAGACAATATGGCACACACACGTGGATAAAGAAAATGTATTAATGTGGGAATATGAACTTACAAAAAGTGCTGTGAAATGGGATGAAAATGTGTTATGGGCACACATTATACATGTTGGAGGTGGGAATGTGATACACACACACACACAAACGCTGTGGAATATTATTTAGCCTTAAAAAGGAAGGAAATTCTGACATATCCTACAACACAGATGCCAAGTTAAATAAACCAATCACAAAAGGACAAATGCTGTATGATTTCATTCACACAGGTGCCTGGAGCAGTCGTATCTACAGGGACAGAAGAAGCACGACGGTTGCCAGCACCGAAGGGGAGGGGAAATGGGGAGTCAGGGTCTCATAGGCACGGAAGTTCAGTTCAGGAAGATGAAAAAGTTCTGGACGTGAAAGGTATTAACACACAACAGAGTGAATATGCTTACTGCCACTAATTTGTACTTTTTAATATGCTTAAAATATTAAATCTTTGAAATATTTTACCATAAAAATGTGATGCGTGAAATACTCATCAGATAGCCAATATTTAAAAGTTTAGTTATGTCAAGAATGACAAACCTAGACAGTGTGTTGAAAAGCAGAGACATTACTCTGCCAACAAAGGTCCATACAGTCAAGGCCATGGTCTTCCCATTGGTCACGTATGGATGTGAAAGCTGGACTATAAAGAAGGCAGAGCACCAAAGAATTGATGTCTTTGAACTGTGGTGCTGGTGAAGACTCCTGAGAGTCCCTTGGACAGCGAGGAGATTAAACCAGTCAATCTTAAGGGAAATCAACCCTGAATATTCATTGGGAGGATTGATGCTGAAGCGCCAGTATTTTGGTCACCTGATGCAAACAGCTGACTCACTGGAAAAGTCCCTGATGCTGGGAAAGATTGAGGGCAGAAGGAGAAGGCCGTGTCAGAGGATTAGATGGCTGGATGTCATTACTGATGCAATGGACATGAACTTGGACAAACTTTGGGAGATGGTGAGGGTAGGGAGGCCTGACATACTGCAGTCCATGGGGTTGCAAAGAGTCAGACACAACTAGGCAACTGAAAACAACAGGCCAAGAACTGGCAGAGATATAGAACAATAGGATATGTCCTACACTGCTGTTGTAAAAGTGTTTTCTAAATTTGATGTATTGATCCAGTTTGACATATTTTAATGTATTTCTTAAAGTCCAATATTAGCCAAAGACTTATCATATACAAACAAAAATATTCACAACACCACTGTTTGTCACAGCAGTAAAACTGAAGAGTAGAAAGAAATTTCAACCAACAATAAAACAGATATATCTCCCTTGATATATTCATAAAATAAGAGTATTACACCCAGAAAAGAAAAAAAAATTTAATTGTGCTGTAACCACAAAAATGTGAATGAATCTCACAGATATAATTTTCAATAACATGAATCAGTTAAACTAGCATATCACTGGACAGATTCTCAGACTGAATTTTTAAAAATTCAACTTTATGCTGTTAATGGAAAAATGTAAATTTTAAACAAATTAATCTATACCCGCACTGAACTCACAAATAAAACCTCAATGATTTTATGTTACTTGACAAATCAATTAAAAGAAAAAAGGAAGGCTATTTACCCTACATATCAAGATATTTAATTACAAGGGAATAGTAAAACAAAAAAGAGGATCCTGTAAAAGACATATATATATATATATATATATATATTTATGTGAATGTACACATATGTGTTCAGTTCAGTTCAGTTGCTCAGTCGTGTCCGACTCTTTGCGACCCCATGAATCACAGCACGCCAGGCCTCCCTGTCCATCACCAACTCCCGGAGTTCACTCAGACTCACGTCCATCGAGTCAGTGATGCCATCCAGCCATCTCATCCTCTGTCGTCCCCTTCTCCTCCTGCCCCCAATCCCTCCCAGCATCAGAGTCTTTTCCAATGAGTCAACTCTTTGCATGAGGCGGCCAAAGTACTGGAGTTTCAGCTTTAGCATCATTCCTTCCAAAGAAATCCCAGGGCTGATCTCCTTCAGAATGGACTGGTTGGATCTCCCTGTAGTCCAAGGGACTCTCAAGAGTCTTCTCCAACACCACAGTTCAAAAGCATCAATTCTTCGGCACTCAGCCTTCTTCACAGTCCAACTCTCACATCCATACATGACCACAGGAAAAACCATAGCCTTGACTAGACGGACCTTTGTTGGCAAAGTAATGTCTCTGCTTTTCAATACGCTATCTAGGTTGGTCATAACTTTCCTTCCAAGGAGTAAGCGTCTTTTAATTTCATGGCTGCAGTCACCATCTGCAGTGATTTTGGAGCCCCGAAAAATAAAGTCTGACACTGTTTCCACTGTTTCCCCATCTATTTCCCATGAAGTGATGGGACCGGATGCCATGATCTTTGTTTTCTGAATGTTGAGCTTTAAGCCAACTTTTTTATATGTGTATATACATGTAATTTGTGTGTATATATATATATCATATAGGTATACATGTACATACACATGTAAGTATACACACACACACATATGTGCCCTTATTTCATGGATCTGAGAGTAAAGAAACACAATTTGAAACAATAAAAATACATTACTAGAGAATTTTTTCCTGGTTGTGAGGCTGGTTAAGACTTTTATAAGAGGAAACAGAGAAAATAAACAATTAGACTTATACAATATTAAACCAAAAAGTGTACCACGGAAAAATGTTTACAATGATAAAAAAAAGTAGCAAAGAATTCTAGTACTAGCTATATTGAATTAATCAATCTGTAGAAAACAATGATAACATGTGAAAGAGGAAACACATTATTTGACAGCACTGCAGGGTAGCAAAGACAGGCTAATACTAGTCAGGTTACCTGAAGGAAGAAAACTGTGCTGGGGAAAATCGCTGTCATAACCCATTTCAGCAGTGAGCCCTGATCAGTCCATATGGCACGTGGGTGGCGAAAACTGAAGCAAAAATCATGTCTAATTGGTTACAAAAAATAGGAGGACAGACTTCTGGGCCACCAGAAGATAAGGTAAGTAATGGGAGAAATTCAAGGTAACAGGCAGAAACAGAACAAGAGTTCTAAAATCTGTATATAAACTCCATACACATGACTGGCTGCTGTGTGGCCTTCACATGAGTCAATAATATTATAAGAAGTTCAAAACCAGAAAGAGTTGGAAAGCTGAACAAAGAAGATGCTGCCCACAGTGGAAGAGGCAGTTTAGATTTTGAATCTAGCATATTATTCGAATATAAATCAATACTCTTTAGAGGAAGAAAAATTCTTCCTCTATGTATGTAGAAGACTCTATGTATGTATGTATGTAGAAGACTCTACATACCACTATCAATGAGGTGGATGAAACTGGAGCCTATTATACAGAGTGAAGTAAGCCAGAAAGAAAAACACCAATACAGTATACTAACGCATATATATGGAATTTAGAAAGATGGTAACAATAATCCTGTATACGAGACAGCAAAACAGACACTGATGTATAGAACAGTCTTTTGGACTCTGTGGGAGAGGGAGAGGGTGGGATGATTTGGGAGAATGGCATTGAAATACGTATAATATCATATATGGAAGGAGTCGCCAGTCCAGGTTCGATGCACGATACTGGATGCTTGGGGCTGGTACACTGGGACGACCCAGAGGGATGGTATGGGGAGGGAGGAGGGAGGAGGGTTCAGGATGGGGAACACATGTATACCTGTGGCGGATTCATTTCAATATTTGGCAAAACCAATATAATATTGTAAAGTTTAAAAATAAAATAAAATTAAAAAAAAAAGCAGAGCTATCACTTTGCCATAAAAATCATTAGATTGTTAAAGATACAGAAAATTAACACATAGTCAAGAAAAAAACTCTAATAAAAACATTCAAAATAACACAGATGTGGTAGTTAGCACATAAGACTTTAAAGCAGCAAGCGTAAGTGTATCTGCCTGCAATGCAGGAGACCCAGGGTCGATTCCTGGGTCAGGAAGATCCTCTGGAGAAGGAAATGGCAATCCACTCTAGTATTTTTGTCTTGAGAATCAGATGGACAGAGAAGCCTGGTGGGCTACAGTCCATGGGATCACAAGAGGTGGTCACGAGTTAGTGATTAAACCACCACCACCCTGGTTCAATTTCTGGGTTGGGAAGATCTGCTGGAGAAGAGATAGGCTACTCACGCCAGTATTCTTGGGCTTCCCTTGTGGCTCAGCTGGTAAAGAATCCCCCTGCAATGCAGGGGACCTGGGTTTGATCCCTGGGTTTAGAAGAGTCCCTGGAGAAGGGAAAGGCTACCCATTCCAGTATTCTGGCCTGAAGAATTCCAAGGACTGTATAGTCCATGGGGTCACAGAGAATCAGACATTACTGAGTGACTTTCACTTCACTCACTTCATTCAAAATACAACAATTAAAAATTTTAGATCCCAAAAGTAAAATACCTGAAGTAAAACAAAACAAACCTGGATGTGCCTAACAGCAGAATAAAGACAAAAATAGAATATGTCAGTAAACACAAAGACTTATCTATTTATATAAACTGTTCATTAAGAAGAGAAATAAAAGTTTAAGAATAGATCAACATCAGCACTGCTACTGGCAGCTCCAAAAGGTAGTCCAACTAAAGAAAAATGAGTGATCAAGCAAAAACTTTCAGAAATAATTTTTAGAAGAAGTCTTAAAAACAAGCAAGATACAGGAAATAGTAAAATGGCATAAATAAGTCCTTTCTTGTCAGTAATTACTTTTAATGTGAATGGATTAAACTCTACAATCAGAACACATAGAGACTGGCAGAATGAATTAAAAAAAACATGATCCAACTATATGCAATTTCTGGAAGAGATTCACTTTAGACCAAATGAAGCAACTAGGTTGAAAGAGAAAAAGATATTCTATGGAAATTGTAATTTTTAAAAAGCTGGGACTTATTCAGTCTAAATAGACTTTAAGTCTAAAACTGTTATAAGAGAAAAAGGAAATTACATATTCCTAAAAGGATTAAATCACCAAGAAGATACAATAATTATCAAAACTATTTCACACCAAAAACAGGTACAGAAAATACATAAAGCAAACACTGACAGGATTAAGGGAGACATAGATAGCTCTACAATAATAATTGGAGATTTCATTACCTCACTTCCAATAATAGATAGTTTCTAGACAGAGGATTAAAACAGAAACAGAATTTGACAACTCTATAAACCAACTAAATTCAATAGATATACCTAACACTTCATTTACAGAAACAAAATATCCATTTTTATCAAGTACACATGGATTATTTTCTAGGATGGACAACATTTTAGGACACAAGACAATTATTCATAAGTTAAACGGCATCACACAAATCATCTACGATCACAAGAGAATGAAGCTACTGAAGAAATCAGTAGCATAAGTAAAAGTGGAATGCTCACAAAAATGTAGAAATTAAACAACACACTCCTAAAAGGCCACCAGGATAAAGAAGATATCAAAAGGGAAACTGGAAAACATATTGAGAATTAGAATGAAAACAGAACACACCAAACCATATGAGATTAAGTGAAAGCAGAGGAGTATTTATCATCACTACATGCCTACACTGAAAAAACAAAAGAGAAAGATCCTAAATTTATAAGATAACTATATACCTGAATGGATGAGAAAGTGAAAGTGAAAGTGAAGTCGCTCAGTCGTGTCCGACTCTCTGCACCCCGTGGACTGTAGCCCACCAGGCTCCTCCGCCATGGGATTCTCCAGGCAAGAATACTGGAGTGGGTTGCCATTTCCTTCTCCAGGAATGGATGAGAAAGGAGCAAACTAAATCAAAAGTGGCAGAAGGAAGAAAACCTTTTAGAAAGATTAAAGTGAATATTAATGACAGAGGGAATTTAAAAAATAGAGAAAAGCAAGGGAAAGAAAAGTCAAGTTTTGTAAAGACTAAAACAACTGACAAGCTTCTAGCTAGATAAAAAAAAAAAAAAAGATGATGATTCAAATTTCTAAAATCAGAAAACACAGGACATCACTACCAAACTTACAGAAATAAAAAGGATAAGCCAATTCTAAGAAAAATTATATATGAACAAATTTGGTAAGCTAGACAAAAATGAAAAATATCTGGAAACACATGCACTACAAACTGAAGAAGAAACAGAAAATCTAAAGAAAACTGTAACAAGTAAAGATATTCGGTTATTAACTGAAAACTTCCAATAATGAAAATCTCAAGGTAAGATGACTTCACTGATGAATACTACCAAATAGTTAAAGAAAAATTAAACCAATTCTTCTCAAACTATTTCAAAAACAGAAATAAAAAAACACTTTTGAATCAATCTGTGATATCAAAGTCAGACAGAGATATTACTAAGACAATGAAATAAAAGGCAATAACTCTTGAATGCAGATGCAAACATCCTCAACAAAATACTAGTAACAACTTGCAGCACTATATGAAAATGTCACCGTAATAAAGTGGGGTAAATCCGAGGAACCAAAAAGGTAACTAAATGTATAAAAATTCAATCAAAGTAATACATCATACAAACATAAGGGGGGGAGGGACTACATAATCATCTCAATTGACGCAGATAAAGAATTTGATAAAATCCAAAACACTCAATAAACTAGGAATAAATTGAAAAAATTCAAACTAACGAAGGCCTTTATGAAAAATGCAAAGGTAGTAGCATCGTTAACAGTTAAATATTGAAAGTTTTCCCCCTAAGGTAAAGAACAAGGCAAGGATATTCTACAGAAAGATCTAGAGAGAGCAATTAAGCAAGAAAAAAGAATAAAAGGCACCTGAATTATAAAAGAAAAAGTTATTTATCTAACTGTAGCTTACAAGATTGTGTGGGTGTATATATACACATGGCAGGGATGGGAAGAGGGAGAGAAGGAGTAGGAAACAGGGAGAGAAACCTGAGAACACATAGACAGTCAGTTCAGTTCAGTTCAGTTCAGTTCAGTCGCTCAGTCGTGTCTGACTCTTTGCGACCCCATGAGTCACAGCACACCAGGCCTCCCTGTCCATCACCAACTCCCAGAGTTCATTCAGACTCACGTCCATCGAGTCAGTGATGCCATCCAGCCATCTCATCCTCTGTCGTCCCCTTCTCCTCCTGCCCCCAATCCCTCCCAGCATCAGAGTCCTTTCCAATGAGTCAACTCTGCACATGAGGTGGCCAGAGGACTGGAGTTTCAGCTTTAGCATCATTCCTTCCAAAGAAATCCCAGGGCTGATCAGCTTCAGAATGGACTTGTTGGATCTCCTTGCAGTCCAAGGGACTCTCAAGAGTCTTCTCCAACACCACAGTTCAAAATCATTGATTCTTCGGCACTCAGCCTTCTTCACAGTCCAACTCTCACATCCATAAATGACCACAGGAAAAACCATAGCCTTGACTAGATGGACCTTTGTTGGTAAAGTAATGTCTCTGCTTTTCAATACGCTGTCTAGGTTGGGTATAACTTTCCTTCCAAGGAGTAAGCGTCTTTTTAATTTCATGGCCGCAGTCACCATCTGCAGTGATTTTGGAGCCCAGAAAAATAAAGTCTGACACTGTTTCCACTGTTTCCCCATCTATTTCCCATGAAGTGATGGGACTGGATGCCATGATCTTGGTTTTCGGAATGTTGACCTTTAAGCCAACTTTTTCACTCTCCTCTTTCACTTTCATCAAGAGGCTTTTGAGTTCCTCTTCACTTTCTGCCATAAGGGTGGTGTAGTCTGCATATCTGAGGTTATTGATATTTCTCCCGGCAATCTTGATTCCAGCTTGTGTTTCTTCCAGTCCAGCGTTTCTCATGATGCACTCTGCATATAAGTTAAATAAGCAGGGTGACAATATACAGCCTTGACGTACTCCTTTTCCTATTTGGAACCAGTCTGTTGTTCCATGTCCAGTTCTAACTGTTGCTTCCTGACCTACATATAGGTTTCTCAAGAGGCAGGTCAGGTGGTCTGGTATTCCCATCTCTTTCAGAATTTCCCACAGTTTTTTGTGATCCACACAGTCAAAAGCTTTCGCATAGTCAATAAAGCAGAAATAGATGTTTTTCTGGAACTCTCTTGCTTTTTCCATGATCCAGCGGATGTTGGCAATTTGATCTCTGGTTCCTCTGCCTTTTCTAAAACCAGATTGAACATCAGGAAGTTCACTGTTCATGTATTGCTGAAGCCTGGCTTGTAGAATTTTGAGCATTACTTTACTAGCGTGTTGAGATGAGTGCAATTGTGCGGTAGTTTGAGCATTCTTTGGCATTGCCTTTCTTTGGGATTGGAATGAAAACTGACCTTTTCCAGTCCTGTGGCCACTGCTGAGTTTTCCAAAATTGCTGGCATATTGAGTGCAGCACTTTCACAGCATCATCTTTCAGGATTTGAAATAGCTCAACTGGAATTCCATCACTTCCACTAGCTTTGTTCGTAGTGATGCTTTCCAAGGCCCACTTGCCTTCACATTCCAGGATGTCTGGCTCTAGGTGAGTGATCACACCATCATGATTATCTTGGTCGTGAAGGTTTTTTTGTACAGTTCTTCTGTGTATTCTTGCCACCTCTTCTTGGTATCGTCTGCTTCTGTTAGGTCCATACCTTTTCTGTCCTTTATCGAGCCCATCTTTGCATGAAATGTTCCCTTGGTATCTCTAATTTTCTTGAAGAGATCTCTAGTCTTTCCCATTCTGTTATTTTCCTCTATTTCTTTGCATTGATCGCTGAGGAAGGCTTTCTTATCTCTTCTTGCTATTCTTTGGAACTCCGCATTCAGATGCTTATGTCTTTCCTTCTCTCCTTTGCTTTTTGCTTCTCTTCTTTACACAGCTATTTAAGGCCTCCTCAGATGGCCATTTTGCTTTTTTGCATTTATTTTCCATGGGGATGGTCTTGATCCCTGTACAATGTCACAAACCTCATTCCATAGTTTGTCAGGCACTCTGACTATCAGATCTAGGCCCTTAAATCTATTTCTCACTTTCACTGTATAATCATAAGGGATTTGATTTAGGTCATACCTGAATGGTCTAGTGGTTTTACCTACTTTCTTCAATTTAAGTCTGAATTTGGTATAATAAGGAGTTCATGATCTGAGCCACAGTCAGCTCCTGGTCTTGTTTTTGCTGACTGTATAGAGCTTCTCCATCTTTGGCTGCAAAGAATATAATCAATCTGATTTCGGTGTTGACCATCTGGTGATGTCCATGTGTAGAGTCTTCTCTTGTGTTGTTGGAAGAGGGTGTTTGCTATGACCAGTGCATTTTCTTGGCAAAACGCTATTAGTCTTTGCCCTGCTTCATTCCATATTCCAATGCCAAATTTGCCTGTTACTCCAGGTGTTTCTTGACTTCCTACTTTTGCATTCCAATCCCCTATAATGAAAAGGACATCTTTTTGGGGTGTTAGTTCTAAAAGGTCTTGTAGGTCTTCATAGAACCATTCAACTTCAGCTTCTTCGGCATTACTGGTTGGGGCATAGACTTGGATTACTGTGATACTGAATGGTTTGCCTTGCAAACGAACAGAGATCATTCTGTCGTTTTTGAGATTGCATCCAAGTACTGGATTTCGGACTCTTTTGTTGACCATGATGGCTACTCCATTTCATCTGAGGGATTCCTGCCTGCAGTAGTAGATATATAATGGTCATCTGAGTTAAATTGACCCATTCCAATCCATTTTAGTTAGCTGATTCCTAGAATGTCAACATTCACTCTTGCCATGTCTTGTTTGACCACTTCTAATTTGCCTTGATTCATGGACCTGACATTCCAGGTTCCTATGCAATATTGCTCTTTACAGCATCAGACCTTGCTTCTATCACCAGTCACATCCACAACTGGGTATTATTTTTGCTTTGGTTCCATCCCTTCATTCTTTCTGGAGTTATTTCTCCATTGATCTCCAGTAGCACATTGGGCACCTACTGACCTGGGGAGTTCCTCTTTCAGTATCCTACCATTTTGCCTTTTCATACTGTTCATGGTGTTCTCAAGGCAAGAATATTGAAGTGGTTTGCCATTCCCTTCTCCAGTGGACCACATTCTGTCAGATCTCTCCACCATGACCCGCCTGTCTTGGGTTGCCCCACGGGCATGGCTTAGTTTCATTGAGTTAGACAGGGCTGTGGTCCTAGTGTGATTAGATTGACTAGTTTTCTGTGAGTATAGTTTCAGTGTGTCTGTCCTTAGTATGATCTAATTGTTTCCAACACAGAGGAGACTTTAAACCTAAATTACCATAGCCTGGTGTTATCTATATAAATCCATCCCATAATTGTGGGAGATTTTTTCCTCCTTTGCTGAAACTTTTCTTGTTGCTCTGATTGAGCTTGAGTAACAGAAAAAAGCTCAAATTTATGGCCAGAGTCAGAGCAGGCATAATTAATTGGCCCAGTGAGGGGATCCCATCTAGTAATATCACAGTAACCTGAATATGACTATAATTTTTTTATAAAGTAAATTTTCTCAGGGCCAACCAGTTAGAGTCTTGTAGTAGAGAAATTTAACAAGGTAACCTGGAACTAGACACAGGTAATTGGCCACAAACCCAACAACTGAATTGATTTCTAAAACTAGCATAGAATCAGGCCTATGATTATATGTGTTTATATACACATGGCAGGGAGGTGGGGATGGGAAGAGGGAGGGAGGGAGTAGGAAAGAGGGAGAGAAATCTGAGAACACATAGATATTACTAGAGCTAAAAAAGGAATTCAGCATGCAAGATACAACATCAACACACAAAAAATCAGTTACATCTATACAGCAGCAGTGAAAATTTCTAAAATTTTATTAGGAAAACAATTTTATCTGCATGATAATCCACAAAAAAAATCCAGATGTAAAGTTAACCAAGGAGGTGAAAAACTTGTACATTAAAATTATAAAACACTACTGTAAGAAATAAGAGACCTACATAGAGGGAAAGACATCCTATGTTCTGGAACTGGAAGACAGTATTATTGAGATCACAGTATGCTGCTGCTGCTGCTGCTAAGTCGCTGCAGTCGTGTCCAACTCTGTGCGACCCCATAGACAGCAGCCCACCAGGATGCCCCGTCCCTGGGATTCTCCAGGCAAGAACACTGGAGTGGGTTGCCATTTCCTTCTCCAGTGCATGAAAGTGAAAAGTGAAAGTGAAGTTGCTCAGTCATGTCTGACTCTTAGCGACCCCATGGACCGCAGCCTACAGGCTCCTCTGTCCTTGGGATTTTCCAGGCAAGAGTACTGGAGTGGGGTGCCATTGCCTTCCCCGAAGATCACAGTAGAGTCCAAAGCAATCTACAGATCCAATGTATTCTGAATCAAAATCCCGCCAACTTGTTTTGAAGAGTTGGAATGATAATCCTCAAATTCACATGGAATTTCAAGGGGGTCTCAAATATACAACATAGTGTTGAAAAAAATGAACAAAGCTAGAGTACTCACAAATTTCAAAACTCCTTACAAAGCTACAATAATCAAAACAGTATCAGTTGGTCAGTTCAGTCAGTCAGTTCATTCGCTCAGTCGTGTCCGACTCTTTGCAACCCCATGAATCTCAGCATGCCAGGCCTCCCTGTCCATCACCAACTCCCTGAGTTCATGCAGTTATACATATATTCTTTTTCAGACTCTTTTACATTATAGATTACTACAAGATATTGAATATAGTTCCCCATTATATAAAGTAAGTTCAGTTCAGTTCAGTCACTCAGTCGTATCCAACTCTTTGCAACCCCGTGAACTGCAGCACGCCAGGCCTCCCTGTCCATCACCAACTCCCGGAGTTCACTCAGACTCATGTCCATCGAGTCAGTGATGCAATCCAGCCATCTCATCCTCTGTCGTCCCCTTTTCCTCCTGCCCCCAATCCCTCCCAGCATTAGACTCTTTTCCCATGAGTCAATTCTTCACATGAGGTGGCCAAAGTACTGGAGTTTCAGCTTTAGCATCATTCCCTCCAAAGAAATCCTAGGGCTGATCTGCTTCAGAATGGACTGGTTGGATCTCCTTGCAGTCCAAGGGACTCTATAGTACTATAAAATGATAGAACATACACAAATGGAATAGAACTGAGAGTCTAGAAATAAACTCGTACATCAACAGCAACTGATTTTCAACAAGGATGACAAAATCACCCAAAGTGACCTTTCTAATGAAAGGTCCCAGGACAACTAGACAACCACATGAAAAGAATAGGTCTGGACCCCTAACTCAAAATGCTTTCTAAAAATTACCACAAATATTTTTCTTTGAGAAAAAGAAAAGTGGTAGATTTTTTTTTACAATTTTGGATTTCACAACAGTTTTTCTTAGATATGACACCAAAAGCATGAGCAATAAATAAGAAAAAGATAAACTGGACTTAATGAAAAAACTTCTATGCACAAATGGACATTATCAGTAAAGTGAAAAAAATATCTGAGAATAGATAAATATTTGCAAACCATACATGGGCTAAATAAAGAGTATGTAAATAGTCCTTAGAACTCAACAAGAATAAGACAAAAACCCAACTTAAAAAATGAACAGAGGACTTGCCTAGACATTTGTTTGAAGATGTAAAAATGGCCACCAAGTATAGGAAAAAATGCTCAGTATCATTAGTCACTTGGGAATACACAGATACTACTAAGTCAATACTAAGATACTACTTCACACACAAGGACAGCTACAATTTTTTAAAGGAAAGTAACAAGGGTTGAGGAAAAATAGACACCCTTGTATATTATTAGAAGCACTGTAAAATTTTGCATGCACTGTGCTTAACAGTTTGACAAGTACTCAAAAAGTTAAACAGAGTTGCCATATAATCCAGAGTAATTTCATTCTTAGTATATAATCAAGACTTGAGAATGAATACTCAAGAAGATGTATGCATCTCAATGTTCACTGCAGCACTGTTCACAATAGCCAAGACATGGGAGCAACCTAAATGTTCATCAACACAAGAATGGATAAATAAGATGTGGTACACATGTACAATTAGATATTACTCAACCATTAAAAAGAATGAAATAATGCCATTTGCAGCAACATGGATGGACCTAGAGACTGTCATACTGAGTGAAGTATGTCAGACACAGGAGAAATATCATGTGCTATCCCTTATATGTGCAATCTATACAAATGAATTCATTTACACAACAGAAACAGACTCGCACAGACTTCTGAGAACAAACAACGGTTGCCAGGGCGAAAGATGGGGTGAGGGTTAGTCAGGGAGTTTGGAGTGGACATGTACGCACTGCTGTTATCTAAAATGGATAATGAACAAGTTCCTAAATTACAGAACAGGGAACGTGGCTCAATGTTATTGAGAGAGTTAATTCTTAGGTAGGTTGATAAGAAGTCCAGGGTCTCCAAGGAGGAGAAAGGGGTCTGGGGCTCTCTCTCAAGGAGGAGAAAAGGAGAAACTTTTTTTTCTGCATTCCTTAGTCCTAGCCACATAAAGCTTTTTCTTTTTTTAATCCTAAACTAATGATTACACAACAATTCATGTCTTGTTGAGACTCTGTACTAAGAATTATATAACAACAATGTACCCTGCTTGAGGATGTGTTTCTTCTTCTTAAGACCCTTCAGACTAATCCTGTCATCTTAAAATGTATATTATGGAAGTGTGTCTGGTAAGATTTTTTCCATTGTTAGTTCTAATCCCATTATCTTAAAATGTAAACTGTGGGAATGGGTCTGATAAGATCTTTACAATCTTGAGACATTCTTGTGATTTACTGTAATAATCAATTGAAAAAGTACATAGCTCCTTTGCTAAGGCTAGCAAGGGGGCACTCTCGGTCCCAATTCTGATGTCCATGTGAGAAGCTTTCTCTGCCCCTTTTTATTTTTATTTTTTTTAAATTTTATTTTATTTAACTTTACAATATTGTATTGGTTTTGCCATATTATCAAAATGAATCTGCCACAGGTATACATGTGTTCCCCATCCTGAACCCTCCTCCCTCCTCCCTCCCCATACCATCCCTCTGGGTCGTCCCAGTGCCCCAGCTCCAAGCATCTAGTATCGTGAATCAAACCTGGACTGGCGACTCGTTTCATATATGATATTATATATGTTTCAATGCCATTCTCCCAAATCATCCCACCCTCTCACTCTCACAGAGTCCAAAAGACTGTTCTATACATCAGTGTCTCTTTTGCTGTCTCGTATACAGGGTTATTGTTACCATCTTTCTAAATTCCATATATATGCATTAGTATACTGTATTGGTGTTTTTCTTTCTGGCTTACTTCACTCTGTATAATAGACTCCAGTTTCATCCACCTCATTAGAACTGATTTAAATGTATTCTTTTTAATGGCTGAGTAATACTCCATTGTGTATATGTACCACAGCTTTCTTATCCATTCATCAGATTTTTACGATCATTCTTTCTTCTTTTTTTTTTTAATTAAAAAAATTTTTTTAAGTCCCCTTTTTATACTTAATAAAACTCTGCTACACAAAAAGCTCTTGAATGATCAAGCCTTGTCCCTGGTCCTGAAGTTAAATCTTCTTTGGAGACCATGAAGCCATCATCGTTCACAGTAAGCCATCATTATGTGGCAGCCTGGATGAGAGAGGGGTTTGGGGGAGAATGGATACATGTATAGCTGAGTCCCTTTGTTGTCCACCTGAAACTATCACAATATTGTTAATCAGTTATACTCTAATATAAAATAAACAAGTTTTTTAAGTTTATTTTTTAAAAACCCTGAAAGGTGAAAAAATAAAAAAGGAATTATTTACCATTTTGCCTGAAATAACCAAAACATATTAATAACCATAGAAATGTATGTAAAATGATTTTCAAGAAACCAGACATCAAACCACAAGTGACAGTGATCAGAAGGGACAGATAAGAAACAAAATACATGAGCTCTACAACTGCTCTGAGAGCTGGACAATAAAAAAGGCTGATTACCAAAGAATTGATGCCTTTGAACTGTGGTGCTGGAAAAGACTCTTACAGAGTCCCTTGGACAGCAAGAAGATCGAATCAGTCAATCCTAAAGGAAATCAACCCTGAATATTCACTGGAAGGACTGATGCTGAATTTGAAGCTCCAATGCTTTTGACCACCTGATACAAAGAACTGACTCATTAGAAAATACCCTGATGCTGGGAAAGACTGCAGGCAGGAGGAGAAGGGGACAACAGAGGACAAGATGGCTGGATGGTATCACCGACTCAACAGATATGAGTTTGAGCAAGCTCCAGGAGACGGTGAAGGACAGGGAGGCCTGGTGTGCTGCAATCCATGGGGTCGCAAAGAGTTAGGACATGACTTAGTGACTGAACAACAACAACTGTTGTAGCTTATTGCCTTCAGTGAGTTTCCAAATTATGGCAAAGGAAACTGCGGTGCAGCTAAGCAAACTGAACTGAAGAGAAAAAACTGAAGTCCAAGAAGAAAAATGCAGTTAGCATTCTTTCCGTGAACCAGAAAGGAGAGAACTTCAGAGACAGAGAGCTCTGGAGATGAGTAGAACATCTTGCTTGAATATAACAACAGAAGCCAACATATGTGTCTGAGGAAGTGACCTGAATCTGGTGAAAGGACTATCAATTTTGATAACACTAGAGGAAAGGGTAACTGGCAATAACTCAGGGTGATGAGGAACAGTGTCTGTTCCCAACAACCAGAATGGAAAATTTATATTCAAAAGGCATTGGGTAGAGCACTTAGCGAAGTCATATAAAATGAACAGCTTTAGACTGAATACTGAACCAGAACATCTAATAAAATTAGAAAAGAAATGATCAAGTTGTCTTTGATAATGTATTAATTACATCTGAAAAGAAAGAAGACAAAATTCACAGGAATATAAAATTATTTAGCCCCAAATAAGATAAAATCACTATATTTGGAACCTACACAAAAATTATGAGGGGTGAAAAAGGGGCAAGAAAACACATAAAAAAGGGAATAATCAAATAAAACTAAACTAGAAAACAGGAGGTAAAATATTTGTATACTAAAAACTACAACACAGTGCTGAAAGAAACAACAGGAGGCCTAAACAAATGGAAATTTATTCTGTGTTCACAGTAGGAAGACTTAATATTAAGATATCAATAGTACATAAAGCAATCTAGTGATTCAATGCAACCTCTAGGAAAATATCACCATGGTTTTTTAAGAAAGAAATTTAAAATTCTCAATTAATATTAAATTGCAAATGGTCCTGAATAGCTAAAACACAGTTTTGAAAAACAACAAACCTGGAGGAGCCATATATCCTCATTTCAAAACAAACTACAAAGCACTAGTAATTAAAGCAGACAGACCTATAGACCAATGGAATATAAATAAACCTATTCATTTATTACCAACTGATTCTTGATAAGGGTGCCAAGTCCATTCAATGTGAAAATTAGTATCCTCAATAAACGGTGCTCAGAAATTTGTATTTCTACAAGCAGAAAAATGAAGTTGGATGCTTAACCCCATACAGATATCAACTGTGACTTAACTACAAGAGCTAAAAATTCCTAGAAGAAAAGATAGGGCTAAATCTTCATGCCACTGGATATGGCAACAAAATTTTTTAAAAATGGATAAACTGGAGTTCATTAAAAGTACAATTTCTGCATATCAGAAGATGTTATCAACATCTCTGTCAAATGGTTAAACAGATGTTAACATGGTCTGTCTCAACTGGCACAAGACAAGCACCAATCATCAGAAAGCTGGAGGGACTATATTAATATCTAACACAGTGGACTTCAGTGCAACCAGCATAACCGGAATGAAAGGTGCATCAGTACGTAATGATGGAGACTCAACTGATCAAGAAAAAAAATAGCAATCCTAGGTACCTATAATTACTGAGTTTCAAAACAGTCCAATCCACAATTACAACTTTGAGTTTCAACATTTCACTCTTACAAATTGATTTAACAAGTGGAAACCAGAACAAGAGAGATAAAGAAAACTTGACTTCTACCTTAAATGCCAGAATAAATATTTTTAAAGAGGACATGGAAACATTCATCAAGATGGGCCATACACTTCTCAAAACAACTAAAAATGCCAAGTAATATACAGCATGTTTTCTAAATAGGAAAAAAAATAGTTAGAAATCAACACTACAAAGATACACTGGAAATGATAAATTATATCGGAATTAAATAGGATACTACAAAAAGAGCCCTGGGACAAATAAAATTACAAAGAAAATTAGAAAACATTTTGTACCAAGTGAAAAACTTAAATAGTGGGATGAAGGTAAAACAAGGGCAGGGAAAAACATATAGCCTTAAATACTTATATAAGAAAAGAAAAAGATATAAATCAATGTAATATGCTGCTCTCTTAAACTAAATAAAGTGGAGCACATTGTTTCAGATGAGAAAGAGAGCAAAAATATTTTTAAAATGTTTAAGTAAGATCAGATATAAGAAAGAAATCAGATAAATGAAAAATTCAATAAACTAAAAGTTGGCTCCTTGAAGATACTAACAAAATCCATAAATTTCCAACTAGAGCTTGTAAAACCAGGAACAAATTAGTCAAGATAAATGAGTAACACCAGAATGATGGAAGAAATATCACTACAGATTCTATGACATTAGTGGTAAAATAAGATAATACTGCTAAGTTTGTGGAATAGATTTGACCATTTAAAGAAAACGGACAAACATCTTGCACATAAAATTATAAAAATGGACCCAGAAAAGCCAAAAAGCACTTTGTCGATTAACCGTTTTAATTACAACTCTTCCCACAGGGAGCTACAGTTCGGCTGTGGTGGTGGTCTAATGCCAAATGCTGAATGGGCTAGTGCCCTTTCAGCCCAATGGTTATGACTAAAACTAGAACTAAAAACGAAATAACTACCTCAGGGTCTCTAAAAAGCAAAGACTTTAGGTGAATTTGTAAAGGTAGTTAAGAGAAGCAACTCACAGCAAGACAAGTGTCTCATTTATTTTAATTTTCTCTCTCAGCCATGCCACCAAGGTTGACTGATTTGCAAAGCATTGCTGTACAGGCAGATAAAACTTCAACTGAAGACATGACACACTTCTGGTCAATGGAATCAAGGAATAAAGCCCAGAGAGACAACAGGGTGAGAGGGAAGTCTTGGAGGCAACTGATGCTAAGAAAGAGTTCCCTTACTTCTGTATATGAGCCTGTACAAGACTCAGCAAAATTCCTGTGCCACATGTACACTACATAGACCCAAGCCAACATACAAAGACTTTAGAGAACTAAACTTAGATCTGAAACCATACAAATTGCTGTCTAACTCCTGAACATATAATCAGGGAAAAGACCCCAAACCAGCAATAACAAAGTCTTTGAGAAGAATTGAACTGGATTTGAATTAGATTTCCTACTAAAACAAAAACATCAACCTTTTCCAGATGATTATAACAGAATTCAGAGGATATACAACATAACATTCACTAGTTATAATGTTAGAAAGTAAATCAACATCTAAAAATCCAAGAAAATGTGACCTATTAACAAGAGAAAAGATAAACAAATGCTAACCTCAAGATAACAGATGCTTGAACTATCAGACAGTATCAGTCTAAGGTAGATAAATAAATAAACTGAAGAACAGACAGAAAACCTTGAAAAACACTAAACCCTCAGGCACCTATATTACAGTAGCAATAGGCATAATATATGGGTATCACTGTCAATACTGAAGAAGAAAAGAGAAATAGTTAATCTAGCAATATATATAAATGATATTACATAATTTGGTGAAAGACAAATTCACAGATTCAAGGATCTCATAGAATCCTAAACAGGTACTATTTTTTTAAATGTCTAAAAATATCACATTCAAAAGGTTGACAATATATAATAAAAATCCAGAAAGCAGTTGGACAGAAATGACAAACTATATACAAGGAAACAATAATTCAAGAGACTGTAGATTTCTAAATCAGAGTCTGCAGTGGTCAGAAGACAGTGGAACAACAGTTTTAAGAACTGAAAAAAAAAAAAAAAAAAAAAACTTCAACCCAAAATTCTATACTCAGAGAAAATATCCATCAAAAAATGAAGAACAGAGATCTATAAATAGAGAAGTATCATCTTTAGACAGAGAAAAGTTAAGACAATTTGCCACCAGCATACCTGCTCTACAAGAATTGTTGAGGAAATTCTTTTAGATGACATAATATCTGAAAGATACTATGTGAAAGATAATATCTGGCAGACAACATCTGGAAGAGGAAACTTCCATCAGCAATGGAAACATCTGGATAAATACGAAAGACTATTTTCTCCTTAAGTTATTTAAATATGTAAGATTATTAAAAGTAAAAATCACAATAGGGTTTGGAGAACTTTTCAGTGTGAAAAGTGAAAGTAAAAGTCAATCAGTTGTGTCCACCCCATGGACTATACAGTCCAAGGAATTTTCTAGGCCAGAATACTGGAATGGGTAGCCTTTCCCTTCTCCAGGGGATCTTCCCAACCCAGGGATCGAACCCAGGTCTCCAGCACTGCAGGTGGATTCTTTGCCACCTGAGCCACAAGGGAAGCTGTTTCAGTGTACCAATAAGTAATAAATATGATTATAAAATAAATAGCAGTGAGATGGTACCCAGATAAGGGATTTCAAGCATTGTAATGTTTCTACATTTTTGTGGACTGGTGTAATATCAACTCTTAAGTAGACAATGAAATTTTAAATTTGTATAGTCTTTAGACTACCAAAAACATATAAAAAGTACAGTCAAAAAGGAAATTAAATGAATCAAATACAACTAAAATGGCATTAAGTGTTTTAACTATAATACTTAAAATAATCAAATAATATAAAAAAGGCAGCTTAACTAATTGAAAATGTTATAAGAAAAAACAAATGAGCTAGAATAGCTAAGACAACTTTGCAAGAGAATAAAAGAGAATCACACTACCCAATCTTAGTACTCAGTAGCTACAGTACAGTACAAGTTTTGGTACAAAAACTGACACAAAGATCAATGAAACAGATCACCTTCCTGAGTAACCCATCAAATATTAAAAGATGAAATAATATCAGTTTTACAGAAACTCTTTTGGAAAATAAAGTTGGAGGGAAAATTGCCCAAGTCATTTTATGATGCCAACATAACTGTATTTCATAAACATGACAAAAACATTTAAAAAAATAGATGAATACTCTTGTTGAAAAAGATATAAATATTAACAAATGAAATAAAACAGTAAGTCAAAAGAATAAAAGATCACGATTGGTAGAGTTTATCTCAGGAATGCAAGGTTAGTTCAACATTAGAAAATCAACCAACGTAAATTTCTATACTAATATAATAAAAATGTATTTTTTAAAAATTCAGATAAAGAATGGGACAAAATTCATTAACTACTCATGATCATGACTTTAGAACAGCAGGAGACTGGGCTTCCCTGGTGGTACAGTGGTTAAGAATCTGCCTGCCAATGCAGATTCAATCCCTGCTCTGGCAAGATCCCAAATGCTACAAGGCAGCTAAGCCCATGAGTCACAACTACTGAGCTCACACACCTAGAGCCTGTGCTCTTCAACAAGAGAAGCCACTGCAATGAGAAACCCGTGCACTGCAACAAAGAGTAGCCCCTGCCTGCCACAACTAGAGAAAGCCTGCACACAGCAATGAGATCTAGTATGGCCAAAAATGAACAAATACATCTTAAAAAAAGAAAATAATAGTCAGGGACTACACCAAGCTGAAAACAAGTATCTAAGACAGTCCTAGTGCTAATATCATTCTGAAAACAAAAAAGTTATCTCTAATATTGGAAACAGGATAAGAATGCCTGTTTTTACTCAACACTGTATTGGAAGACCTAGTCTTGGCAATAAAACAAGGAAAAAAATGGCACAAATACCAGAAAAAATAAAATTTATTTGAAGATGATATATTTATTCTTGAAAAAATATATATAGGGTCTAGAAAATAATTATGAGCTCTCATCATTTGAATTAAACAGAGACACTGGATCCAGGTTAATATTTAAAAATCAACTGTATTCTTATATGTTATAGTAATTCAGAAACACAGAATAAGCAAAGAAATTTTTAAATAAAGTACTTACTATGCTGCTAATTCGCTTCAGTCATGTCCGACTCTGTGCGACCCCGTAGACGGCAGCCCACCAGGCTCCCCCGTCCCTGGAATTCTCCAGGCAAGAACACTGGAGTGGGTTGCCATTTCCTTCTCCAATGCATGAAAGTGAAAAGTGAAAGTGAAGTCGCTCAGTTGTGTTCAACTCTTAGCGACCCCATGGACTGCAGCCCACCAGGCTCCTCCATCCATGGGATTTTCCAGGCAAGAGTACTGGAGTGGGGTGCCATTGCCTTCTCCAGTACTTACTATAAAGCTACATTAATAAAGACACATGGTATTGGTGAAATGATAAATATAAGGATAAGTGGACCAGAATTAATTCAGTATAATTTTTGACTTTTGACAGCAGTACCAAGGAGCTTCCCAGGTGGCGCTAGTGGTAAAGAATCTGCCTGCCAATGTAGGAGACGTAAAGATGTGGGTTCAATCCCTGGGTCGGGAAGATCCCCTGGAGGAAGGTATGGAAACCCACTCCAGTATTCTTGCCTGGAGAATTCCATGGACAGAGGAGTCTGGCAGGCTACAGTCCATAGGGTCACACAGAGTCGGAAACAATTGAAGCAACTTAGCACGCACCAAGGAAAATGTAATGAGAAAAGAAAAGTCTTCCACAAATGGTTCTGGATCACCAAGATGGGCTACCTGTATTGTGAAAAATGAATACTGACCCTTATCCTCATACCAAACAGAAATATTAATTCAAGCATAGACTTAAATGCTCAAGCCAAAAGTACTAAATAAAAAGCACAGTAGAAATCTTTGTGACATTAGGGTAGGAAAAGTTTTATTAAATCACAAAAATGAACCACAGAATAAAAAAAAAAAAACAACTTAATAAACTGGACTTTTTCAACTTTTGCTTTGAAAACAAAACTACAAGCCTTAGTCTGGAAGAATATATTCATAGTATATATATCAGAAAATAACTTTTGTCTATACTAAACTAAGAACTCTGTAACAACTCAGTAAGACAAATAACCCACTTTAAAAACTGCAAAGATATTTGAACAGACATTGTGCAAAACAAAACCAACATCCAAAAGAAACTTGAAAATATCTTATTAAAAGAAAAATTAAAATTAAAACCACAATGAGATACCACTACACATACACAGATTAGAATGGTTAAAATTAAAAAGAGTGACTACTCTATGCTTTGGAAAATATTTATTAAATAGAACAACAGGAACTCCACAACTTTGCTGGTAGAACATGAAAATTTTACAGCCACTTTAAAAATAATTTGGCTTTTTTTAAAAAATAAAGTTAAACATAAACTTACCGTATGACCCAGCAATCGCAGTCATAGGTATTGTCCACACAAAGACTTGTACAGGAATGTTCATAGCAGCATTATTTGTAATGGCCTAAAACTGGAAACAACCCAAATGTCCATCATCAGCTGAATGGATAAACAAATGTGGTATATCCATACAATGGACGACTACTCAGCAATAAAGAGGAGCAAACTATTACTACACGCAATAATACTGATGAACCTCAAAATCATTATGCTGAGTGAAAGAATTCAGACAAAGATTATATATTGCATCAGTTCAGTTCAGTTCAGTTGCTCAGTCGTGTCCGACTTTTTGCAACCCTATGAATCGCAGCACGCCAGGCCTCCCTGTCCATCACCAACTCCTGGAGTTCACTCAGACTCACGTTCATCGAGTCAGTGATGCCATCCAGCCATCTCATCCTCTGTCGTCCCCTTCTCCTCCTGCCCCCAATCCCTCCCAGCATCAGAGTCTTTTCCAATGAGTCAACTCTTCGCATGAGGTGGCCAAAGGACTGGAGTTTCGGCTTTAGCATCATTCCCTCCAAAGAAATCCCAGGGCTGATCTCCTTCAGAATGGACTGGTTGGATCTCCTTGCAGTCCAAGGGACTCTCAAGAGTCTTCTCCAACACCACAGTTCAAAAGCATCGATTCTTTGGTGCTCAGCCTTCTTCACAGTCCAACTCTCACATCCATACATGACCACAGGAAAAACCATAGCCTTGACTAGACAGACCTTTGTTGGCAAAGTAATGTCTCTGCTTTTCAACATGCTGTCTAGGTTGGACATAACTTTCCTTCCAAGGAGTAAGCGTCTTTTAATTTCATGGCTGCAGTCACCATCTGCAGTGATTTTGGAGCCCAGAAAAATAAAGTCTGACACTGTTTCCCCATCTATTCCCCATGAAGTGATGGGACCGGATGCCATGATCTTTGTTTTCTGAAGCCAACTTTTTCTAAGCCAACTTTTTCTAAGCCAACTTTTTCACTCTCCACTTTCACTTTCATCAAGAGGCTTTTGAGTTCCTCTTCACTTTCTGCCATAAGGGTGGTGTCATCTGCATATCTGAGGTTATTGATATTTCTCCTGGCAATCTTGATTCCAGCTTGTGTTTCTTCTAGTCCAGCGTTTCTCATGATGTACTCTGCATATAAGTTAAATAAGCAGGGTGACAATATACAGCCTTGACATACTCCTTTTCCTATTAGGAACCAGTCTGTTGTTCCACGTCCAGTTCTAACTGTTGCTTCCTGACCTGCATACAGATTTCTCAAGAGGCGGCAGGTCAGGTGGTCTGGTATTCCCATCTCTTTCAGAATTTTCCACAGTTTTTTGTGATCCACACAGTCAAAGGCTTTGGCATAGTCAATAAAGCAGAAATTGATGTTTTTCTGGAAACCTCTTGCTTTTTCCATGATCCAGCGGATGTTGGCAATTTGATCTCTGGTTCCTCTGCCTTTTCTAAAACCAGCTTGAACATATACTGCATAAGTCCACTTATTAAAAATTATAAAATGTATGTAAATATGTAGTGATACAGAGCAGAATATCAAAGTTAGCCTGGGAATGGATATTGAAGGACTGATTACAAAAAGGTATAAGCAAAGTTCAGGATTATGGCAGAGATCCTCTTCTTTATCACAGTAATAGTTTCATGGATGAATACAGTCCAAGTCATTAAACTGCGTAATTTCAACATGTATACTAAATTGTATGTCAATGTTGAGCCCAAACAAAGCAAGTTGCAGAAGTTATTTAAGATAAGACACTACTCATTGATTATCATGCAAACCAATTATTTGCTAGTGTTGACTGCTACAATAGGGTTGAAAGCATAAAATCCTGAAGTTTGGTAAAAAATATCAAATTCTGATAATAGATATATCTGAGCAGAAGCAAAGACAATAGATTGTCGAGGCCTTCACAGGAAGCGTCACCTGTGTTCTAGTTAAATCACTTTAGCGTGGCCTTGCTAAAACTCATAGTTCTAAGTGTTTATTTTTTATTTTTAGGAGTTTTCATACCCATTCTTCTCACATATGAATAAAGACAGTTTCAGTGCTTTATTTACAGTTTTCATGGTCTTGATTTCTTATTAGTCTTCCTAGAATGTTCAGAAAAGTATTCACCAAAAGTGGTGAGGGTTGGCATTCCTTTTCTCTTCCAGTTGTCAGGGCCCACAGGCTTTCCCAACTAGGTGTGATACTAGTTGGAGGCTTTTCAGAGATGCCATTAATTGGATTGATAAGGGAAGTATCAGTCAGTTTAATACACGTTTACTTGGAAACTCAGGAGGAGAAAAAGTAGTTAATAGGAAAATTTTTTTTTCCTTCTTCACATTTTTTAGCCTAGTATTTTTTTTTAATTTTATTTTATTTTTAAACTTTACATAATTGTATTAGTTTTGCCAAATATCAAAATGAATCCGCCACAGGTATATATGTGTTCCCCATGAATAAATACAATTTTCCAAATTTGAAGATCACTTAGTCCACAAATCCAAGAAACTCAACAACAAACTACTAACAAAGAATCACAAAAAAAAACACCACCAAAATGCATCATATTTATATTCCTCAAAAGCGTAATAAAAAGAAAATCTTAAAAGAATTCTCAAAAAAAAAAAAAAACCATATTCCTCCACATATTGCATAGAGAAACAAAATGAGGATGATACAGATTTCCAACTGGAACAATTCAAGTGAGAATACAGGGTCAACATTTAAATATGTTCAATATCCAGTATACAAAACTTTCAAAAATGAAAACAAAAAAATATGACTATTCATCAGTAGCAAACTCACACCAGAAGAAATGTTAAATAAAATCCTTCAGGCCATAGGAAGAGAATTGTACATGGAATTGAGTCTACACCAAGAATGAAGACTAACTGATAGGATAATTAGATGGGTAAGTACTGTAGAATATTCTTAAAGAAATGGGAATACCATACCACCCTATCTGCCTCCTGAGAAACCTGTGTGCAGGTCAAGAAGCAACAGTTAGAACTGGACATGGAACAACAGACTGGTTCAAAATTGGGAAACAAGTATGTCAAGGCTGTATACTGTTACCCTGCTTATTTAACTTAAATGTAGAATATATCATAAGAAACACTGGGCTGGATGACTTACAAACTGGAATCAAGACTGCTGGCAGAAATATCAACAACCTCAGATATGCAGATAATACCACTTTAATGGCAGAAAGCTAAGAGGAACTAAAGAGCCTCTTGGGGAAGGTGAAAGAGGAAACTGAATAGCTGACTTAAAATTCAATATTCACAATATGAAGAACATAGGATTTGGTCCCATCACTTCATGGCAAATAGATGCGGAAAAAGTGGAAACAGTGTCAGATTTCATTTTCTTGGGCTCCAAAATCACTTCAGAGGGTGACTGCAGCCACAAAATTAAGACACTTGCTCTTTGGAAGAAAAATCTAAACAGCGTATTAAAAATCAGAGATATCACTTTACCGACAAATGTCCATATATGTCAAAGCTATGGTTTTTCCAGCAGTCATGTATGGATGTGAGAGTTTGGCCATAAAGAAGGCTGAGTGCTGAAGAATTGATATTTTTGAACTGTGGTGTTGGAGAAGACTCTTGAAAGTCCCTTAGACAGCAAGGAGATCAAACCAGTGAATTCTAAAGGAAATCAACTCTGAATACTCACTGGAAGGTCTGGTGCTGAAATTGAAACTCCAATACTTTGGCCACCTGATGGGAAGGGTCGACTGACTGAAAAAGATCCTGATGCTGGGAAAGACTGAGGGCAAGCGGAGAAGGGGATGACAGAGGATGAGATGGTTGGATGGTATCACCAACTCAATGGACATGAATTTGAGCAAACTTAGGGAGATAGTGAAGGACAGGGAAGCCTGGCGTGATGCAGTTCCTGAGGTCACAAAGAGTCGGATATGACTTAGTGACTGAACAACAAATACATGTAACTTTTTCTTATTATTTTTATCCCCATAAAAGATAAACTGTTTAATAAACAGAACAACAGTGTGGGATTTGTGACACAGGTAAGCTAAACTGGATGGATGTCAACAATAAGGAGGGGAAGAAATGGAAGTATATTTTAAGATGCTTATACTTTATATGAAGTGGTATAATAATAAATACAGACTGTGATAAATTAATGACATACACTATAAACCTAAAATAACCATTACAATAAAAACACACAGAGTTGTAACAGGTCAATAAGCCAGATATGTAGAAGAACAAACACTTCAACTGATTTAATCGAATGCAGAAAAATAGTAAAAAAGGAACAAAAAATAAGTTGGGGAAACATAAAGTGGTGAGATGATACACTTGAACTTGACAATAAGAGCAGTTATAGTAAATTGGGTTTAAAGATCCCAATTAAAAGACATATTTTATAAACAAATTGAAACATTTATCTTTTCTCTATATCTAAACTCTCCAGAGATTGGAAGCTCTTATTTTCCAGTAACTTTATAAGTTAGGAAGGTTATCTCAATAACAGGTACAGAAATCTCAAGGAATTTTGGAGACCCTGAGAAGGGAGGAAATTACTTAGATCTGTTAGGCAAAATCTGTGATAGCCTCTGACATGGCTTTCCGCAGGGAAGTGCGCCGACTGTGACAGACCATGCAGAAGCATGGCCGAGAGGAGCTACCCCTCGCCCGATGTCAGGGGTGGCAGCCGGGAGGAGCTACCCCATGCCCGAGGTTAGGGGCGGCGGCTGAGAGGAGCAACCCCACGTCCAAGGAGCAGTGGCTGCACGGGCACAAGAGGGCTGACAGGAGCTACTCCACATTCAAGGTCAAGAGGGGTGGCTGTGAGGAGATATCCCTCGTCCAAGGTAAGGAGCAGTGGCTGCACTTTGCTAGAGCAGCCGTGAAGAGATATCCCACGTCCAAGGTAAGAGAAGCCCAAGTAAGATGGTAGGTGTTGCGAGAGGCATCAGAAGGCAGAAACACAAACCATAATTACAGAAAACTAGTCAGTCTAATTACACGGACCACAGCCTTGTCTAACTCAATGAAACTAAGCCAAGCCCTGCAGGGCCACCCAAGATGGGCAGGTCATGGTGGAGAGGGCTGATGGAATGTCGTCCAGTGGAGAAGGGAATGGCAAACCAATTCAGTATTCTTGCCTTGAGAACCCCATGAACAGTATGAAAAGGCAAAATGATAGGATACTGAAAGAGGAATTCCCCAGGTCAGTAGGTGCTCAATATGCTACTGGAGATCAGTGGAGATATAACTCCAGAAAGAATGAAGGGATGGAGCCAAAGCAAAAAGAATATCCAGCTATGGATGTGACTGGTGATAGAAGCAAGGTCCAATGCTGTAAAGAGCAATATTGCATAGGAACCTGGAATGTCAGGTCCATGAATCAAGGCAAATTGGAAGTAGTCAAACAGGAGATGGCAAGAGTGAATGTTGACATTCTAGGAATCAGCGAACTAAAATGGACTGGAATGGGTGAATTTAACTCAGATGACCATTATATCTACTACTGTGGGCAGGAATCCCTTAGAAGAAATGGAGTAGCCATCATGGTCAACAAGAGTCTGAAATGCAGTACTTGGATGCAATCTCAAAAATGAAAGAATGATCTCTGTTCATTTCCAAGGCAAACCATTCAATATCATAGTAATCCAAGTTTATGCCCCAACCAGTAACGCTGAAGAAGCTGAACTGTTCTATGAAGAGCTACAAGACCTTTAAGAACTAACACTCAAAAAAGATGTCCTTTTCATTATAGGGGACTGGAATGCAATAGGAAGTCAAGAAACACCTGGGGTAACAGGCAAATTTGGCCTTGGAATACGGAATGAAGCAGGGCAAAGGCTAAAAGACTTTTGCCAAGAGAACACACTAGTCATAGCAAACACCCTCTTCCAACACAAGAGAAGACTCTACACATGGATAACACCAGATGATCAACACCGAAATCAGACTGATTATATTCTTTGCAGCCAAAGATGCAGAAGCTCTATACAGTCAGCAAAAACAAGACCAGGAGCTGACTATGGCTCAGATCATGAACTCCTTATAGCCAAATTCAGACTGAAATTGAAGAAAGTAGGGAAAACTACTAGACCATTCAGGTATGATCTAAATCAAATCCCTTATGATTATACAGTGGAAGTGAGAAATAGATTTAAGGGACTAGATCTGATAGAGTGCCTGATGAAATATGGACGGAGGTTCGTGACATTGTACAGGAGACAGGGATCAAGATCATCCTCAGGAAAAAGAAATGCAAAGAGGCAAAATGGCTGTCTAAGGAGGCCTTACAAATAGCTGTTAAAAGAAGAGAAGTGAAAAGCAAAGGAGAAAAGGAAAGATATAAGTATCTGAATGCAGAGTTCCAAAGAATAGCAAGAAGAGATAAGAAAGCCTTCCTCAGTGATCAATGCAAATAAATAGAGGAAAACAACAGAATGGGAAAGACGAGAGAACTCTTCAAGAAAATCAGAGATACCAAGAGAATATTTCATGCAAAGATGGGTCGATAAAGGACAGAAAAGGTATGGACTTAACAGAAGCATAAGATATTAAGAAGAGGTGGCAGGAATACACAGAAGAACTGTACAAAAAAGATCTTCATGACCAAGATAATCACAGTGGTGTGATAACTCACCTAGAGCCAGACATCCTGGAATGTGAAGTCAAGTGGGCCTTAGAAAGCATCACTGCAAACAAAGCCAGTAGAGGTGATGGAATTCTAGTTGAGCTATTTCAAATCCTGAAAGATGATACAGCGAAAGTGTTGTACTCAATATGCCAGCAAATTTGGAAAACTCAGCAGTGGCCACAGGATTGGAAAAGGTCAGTTTTCATTCCAAACGCAAAGAAAGGCAATGCCAAAGAATGCTCAAACTATCACACAATTGCACTCATCTCACATGCTAGTAAAGTAATGCTCAAAATTCTCCAAGCCAGGCTTCAGCAATACATGAACCATGAACTTCCAGATGTTCAAGCTGGTTTTAGAAAAGGCAGAGGAACCAGAGATCAAATCGCCAACATTCGCTGGATCATGGAAGAAGAGAGTTTCAGAAAAACATCTATTTCTGCTTTACTGACTATGCCAAAGCCTTTGACTGTGTGGATCACAATAAACTGTGGAAAATTCTGAAAGAGATGGGAATACCAGACCACCTGACCTGCTGCCTCTTGAGAAACCTATATGCAGGTCAGGAAGCAACAGTTAGAACTGGACATGGAACAACAGACTGGTTCCAAATAGGAAAAGGAGTACGTTAAGGCTGTATATTGTCACCCTGCTTATTTAACTTATATGCAGAGTACATCATGAGAAACACTGGGCTGGAAGAAGCACAAGCTGGAATCAAGATTGCCAGGAGAAATATCAATAACCTCAGATATGCAGATGACACCACCCTTATGGCAGAAAGTAAAGAGGAACTAAAAAGCCTCTTGATGAAAGTGAAAGAAAGAGGAGAGTGAAAAAGTTGGCTTAAAACTCAACATTTAGAAAACTAAGATCGTGGCCTCTGGTCCCATCACTTCATGGGGAATAGATGGGGAAACAGTGGAAACAGTGTCAGACTTTATTTTGGGGGGCTCCAAAATCACTCAGATGGTGACTGCAGCCATGAAATTAAAAGACGCTTACTCCTTGGAAGGAAAGTTATGACCAACCTAGATAGCATATTCAAAAGCAGAGACATTACTTTGCCAACAAAGGTCCGTCTAGTCAAGGCTATGGTTTTTCCTGTGGTCACGTATGGATGTGAGAGTTGGACCATGAAGAATGCTGAGTGCCGAAGAATTGATGCTTTTGAACTGTGGTATTGGAGAAGACTCTTGAGAGTCCCTTGGACTGCAAGGAGATTCAACCAGTCCATCCTAAAGGAGATCAGTCCTGGGTGTTGTTTGGAAGGACTGATGCTAAAGCTGAAACTCCAGTACTTTGCCATCTCATGCGAAGAGCTGACTCATTGGAAAAGACTCTGATGCTGGGAGGGATTGAGGGCAGGAGGAGAAGGGGACGACAGAGGATGAGATGGCTGGATGGCATCACCGACTCAATGGATGTGAGTTTGGGTGAACTCTGGGAGTTGGTGATGGACAGGGAGGCCTGATGTGCTGCAATTCATGGGGTCGCAGAGTCAGACACGACTGAATGACTGAAGTGAAACAATGGTTTTCCTAGCCCTGAAAGGCTTTATTTTAAAAGTTTAGTCTGACAGCAAAAGAGACACAGATGTATAGAACAGTCTTTGGACTCTGTGGGAGAGGGCGAGGGTGGGATGATTTGGGAGAATAGCCTTGAAACATGTATAATATCATATGTGAAATGAATTGCCAATCCAGGTTTAATGCACCATACAGGGTGCTAGGGGCTGGTGCACTGGGATGACCCAGAGGGATGGTATGGGGAGGGAGGTAGGAGGGGGGTTCAGGATGGGGAACACATGTACACCCATCACAGATTCATGTTGATGTATGGCAAAACCAATACAGTATTGTAAAGTAATTAGCCTCCAGTTAAAATAATTAATTTATAATTAAAAAAAAAGTTCAGTCTGAGACTCTATAAAAGTCTCAGCAAAGCACAAAAGTCTATGATCAATTATGGTTATATAAGTCATCAGGCCAAGTTTATTGAGAACAGATCTATACTACAAACAGGTCTTAATTTGGTTAGATTTGGTACAAATGATGGTGATTTTAAGGAGGAAGAGATGTTTCAATGAATGTTAAATCCCAGTTTGTTAATGGAGGCTTTTCTTCTAAGCCTCAGTTATCTACTAAGACTAACAACTAAGTCTTAGTTATCTACTAAGACTCATTTCCTGGATAGTTCTTTGCTGTTAGGGTATATTAATGTAAAAATTGAACTGAATTATTAAAGAACTTTAATAATGGCTTCCCTGGTGGCTCAGACGGTAAAGCCTGCAACGCGGGAGACCTGAGTTTGATCCCTGGGCTGGGAAGATCCCCTGGAGAAGGAAATGGCAACCCATTCTAGAACTCTTGCCTGGAAAATTCCATGGACAGAGGAGCCTTGTAGGCTACAGTCCATGGGGTCCCAAAGAATTGGACACAACTGAGTGACTTCACTTCACTTCACTTCACTGACAGACTAGATTTAGAAAGCAAGATCAAAATTACATGTTATCTAAATAAGTGCATCTTAACATAAAGACATAAGTTTAAAGTAAGGGTCTAGTAAAAGATACAGCATTTGTACTGATCAATTTTATGTGTCAACCTGGCTAAGTGATACTCACTAGTTATTCAGTCAAACACTAACCCAGGCATTGCTGTAAAGATACTTTGTAGATAAGATGATTGTTTACAATCAGTTGACTTTAAGTAAATGAGATAACCTGGTGGGACTGTTTTAATCCGTCAAAAGGCTAACAACAGTATTACAACTCCCCTAAATAAGAAGAAATTCTGCCTGTGGGCTGCAGCTTCAGACCGTGGCCAACAGTTTTTTGCCTGCCCTTCCTGAGAGCCTGTCCTATAAATTTTGGAATTGTCTCACTAGTTGTCATAATCATATCAAACAATTTCTTGCAATAAATTTCTCATATGTATCTCCTACTGACTGTCTTCTCTAGTGGAACCATGACTGATAATCCATGATAACACCAATAAAAATAAATCTGTAGTTGGTAGTATTAATATTAGACAAAACAGAAGTCAGAGGATAGATTATTACAAGGAATAAAAAATACCTCACAATGATAAGGGCATGAATATAACCAGAAACATATAGCAGAAAACATGTTTCAATAATTAAAAAGTCTGACTCTTTGTGACCCTATGGGCTGTAGCCCACCAGGACTGTAGGAGTGGGTTGCCATACCCTTTTTCAGGAGATTTTCCCAACCCAGGGATCAAAGTCGCTCTCTTATGTCTCCTGCATTGGCTTTTTTGTCTCCTGCATTGGCAGGAGGGTTCTTTACTACTAGTGCCATCTGGAAAGCCCCAAAAGTATTCACATACCACACATTCCCTTTAACAATTGAATTACATTAGATTTCAATAAAAGAAAGACCTCTGGAAATTTCCATAACAGTTGGTAATTAAACACAGTTTTAATAATCAATTGCCTGAAGAAGAAATCAGAGAAGAAATGAGCATTTTGAAATAAATGGAAATGAAAATAAAACATGACAAAATGTGTGAAGTGCCACTAAAGCTAGGGACAAATATATACCTTACAGGCCACACATTATCAGAATGTTATCCCTTACTCAACCTAATTAATCATATGTATTAAAGAAATTGAATTTTTAGTAAAACAAAACACACTTCTCAAAAAAGAAGACAAAATAGAAGGTATTCTCTGTCTTTGCCTTGATGATTCTATATAAGACTAAGCTAATTTCTCTCTCCTGAAGCCAGCAGTGAGTAGGAAGATATATTTAAAGTGCTGGGGGAAAAGCATCAACTGAGAATTATATATCTGGCAACAATGTCCTTTAAAAATTTGGGAGACATAAAGCCATTCCAAGATAAAGAAAAGATGAAGAGATTCATTACCAGTACATCTGTCCTACAAGGAATATTAAACGGAGTCCTTTTAAAGTAGAAATTAAAGGATGCTAGACAATAACTCCAAGTCAGATGAACAAATACAGATCTCTAGTAAAGGCAGACACACAGTGGGTATAAATGTCAAAATTATGGCAATTCTGGCTTGTAACCACTATTTTTATTTTCTGTAAAATTTAAAAAACAAATGCATAAGAACAATTATCAATTATGTTATTGGGCACACAATATTAAAGATAAAATTTGTTGTGGCTGTTTGGTCACTAAGTCACATCTCATTCTTTGCAACCCCATGGACTGTAGCCCACCAGACACCTCTGTCCATGGGATTCCCCAGGCAAGAATACAGAGTGGGTTGCCATCTCCTTCTCCAGGAGATCTTCCTGACCCAGGGATCAAACCCACATCTCCTGAAATGGCAGGCAGATTCTTTACTGTTGAGCCACCAGGGAAGCCTCTAAAGATATAATTTAGAACATCAATAAGTTAAGGGGAATGCAGAGTTGTAAAGAGGGAGAGTGTATATACTTGAATGAAGCTAAGTTGATACCAGTTATAATTAGATTGTTATAATAAGATGCTATATTTCATCTCTAATGGAGCCACAGAGTAAAGAACTTTACAAAGGAAATGAGAAGGGAATCAAAAAGTGTCACTATAAGAAATCAACTAAACATAAAAGAAGGCAGGAATGGAAGAAATGAGGAACAAAAAGGTATGAGAAATACAGAGAACAAACAGCAAAATGACAGTACTCCTTTCGTAAGCAGTAACTTTAAACATTAATGGATTCACCTCTCCAGTCAAGAAGAGATACCGGCAACATGGATCAAAGGAAAAAAAAAAAGGAAATGTTTCACCCAGTGTTAACTACAAGAGACTCATTCAGTTCTTAAGCACAAAAAGGCTGAAAGTGAGAGAACAGAAAAAGATCTTACATAGAAAAAAAAAATTTTACCTGCAAAGATTAACCAAAAGAAAGCTAGGTGACTATACTAGTATCAGAAAAAATAGACTTTCAGACAAAAATTATTATAAGATACAAAGAATATTACATATGATAGAAAATTCAGTTTATCAAGAAGAAATAACAATTATAAATGTATATGTAGTTTTCACAACAAAACTCCAAAATATATAAGGCAAACACTGAAAGAACTGAAAGGAAATAGAGTTTTATATAATATTAGTGACTTCAATAACTCATTTTAAAAAATAACAACCATACAAAAACTCAATAAGGAAACGGAGAACTTGAACAACACTATAAATACATTAGACCTAAGAGACATATATAGAGGCCTCCATCAGAATAGCTAAATATACATTTTTATCAAGTGAACATGGAACATTCTTCAGGATAGATCATATGTTAGGTCCCTAAAAAGTCTCAATAAACTTCAAAAGATTGAAATCATACAAAGTGCCTTTTCTGATTACAATAGAATAAAGCTGGAAATCAGTACATTAAGGAACACAGGAAAATACATAAATATTTGGAAATCAAATAATACTGTTAATTAATGAATCAATTGATAAACACAAGGGAAACAGGTACTTTGAGAAAATGAAAATGACAATAAACTTATGAGATGCAGCAAAAGAAGTGCTAAGAGAGTTATTTATAACTCTAAATACTTAGATCCAAAAAGAAAGATCTCAAATTAATAAACTGACTGCTCAAAGTCAAAGTGAAAGTCTCTCAGTCATGTCCGACTCTTTGCAACTCCATGGACTGTTTTCCAGGCCAGAATACTGGAGTGGCTAGCCTTTCCCCTCTCCAGGGGATCTTCCCAACCCAGGGATCAAACCCAGGTCTCCCACATTGCAGGCAGATTCTTTACCAGCTAAGCCGTCAGGGAAGCCCGACTTTGCTTAAGGAAATAGGAAACGTGAAACAAACAGAGCACAAAGCCAACAGAATGATGAAGATAATAAAGATTAAAACTGAGGCAAAAAAAATACACATAAATATACAGGAAAGTATATTAACAAAAACACAAAGCTGATTCTTTGAAAAAACTAACAAAATTAATCACTTTAGCTAGACTATGAATAAAAGAGAAAAGACTTAAAACACTAAAATAACAATCTGAGTAAAAGTTGGGATATTACTACTGATTTTATACAAAAAGAAATATAAAAGTACACTATGAATAACTGAACACCAATAAATTAGATAACTGAAATGAAATGGACACATTTCTAACAACACATAATCTACCAAAATGACACATAAAGAAATAGAAAATCTGAATAAACCTGTAACTAGTAAGACATTAAATTAGCAATCGAAAACCTCCTCATAAAGAAAAGCCCAGGGCCAGATAGCTACACTGGTGAATTCTATTAAAATTTAAAGAGGCAACATAATTCCTTTTTCAAACTCATCCAGTAATGCAGAGACACTTCCTAACTCATAAAGTTATCATTATCCTGATACCAAAGCCTCAAGAAAATTAAGCTAATATCCTTTATGAATGCTGACAAAAATCCTCAACAAAATACACCAAATTTAGCAACATATTTAGAAGACTGTATGCTGTGACCAAGTGGGTTTTATTCCCAGAATGCAAGGATGATTCAACATACAAAAACTTGATCAATTATATATACCACATTAACAGTATGAAGCAGGGGAAAAAATGCTCATCTCAATTTATACAAAACATTTTGCCAATGTCAATACTCTTTCATAATAACAATAGTCAACTATGTATGGAAGAAAACTCTCTTAAAAGTCATATATGAAAAACTAACAACTAATATCATACTTAACAGTTAAAGATTGAAAGCTTTTTCTCCTAAGAACAACATGAATGGCCACATTTGCCACTTATATTCAACATACTGGAAATTTTTGACAGGGTAATTTGGTAAGAAGAATAAATGAATATGATTTTAAAAGAAGAATAAAAGTATTTCTGTTCATAGATGTCATGATCACATGTATAAAATACTAAAAAAAAACTTACTAAATCCAATAAACAAATTCAGCAAAATTGTACCATATGGAACCAATATGCTAAAACAGGTGCATTTCTAGAAATCAGTAATGAATAATCCAACATGGGAGCCAAGAAAACAATTCACTTAGAATAGAATAACAAAGAACAAAATGGCTAGGAAAAAATTCATCCAAGAAGGCTGAATTTGTAGCTTTCACGCACTGAAAACTACAAAACACTGCTGAAAGAGTTTTGAAACAGGATACAGAAAGTTGAAAAGATATCCTGTGTTCATGGATTACAGGACTTAAATAATAAGATAAAAATACCACCTAAAGCAATCTACAGGTGCAAAGCAATTCCTATCAAAATCACAATTTGAGTGTGTGGTTTTTTCTTTTCAGAAATAGTAAAACTCATCCTAAAATCCACAAGGAACTCTAGGATCCATGAATAACAAAACAATCTTGAAAAAGAAAGATTTAGGTCAATCACATTTCTTGATTTCAGAATTCATTTTTGTAGTAAATTTTGCTATAGTAATCAAAACTGTGTGATATTAGCATAAACACAGATATACAGACCAACAGATCAAAACAGAGGTCCCAGAAACATACATGGTTAACTGATGTTCAACATGGAAGCTAAGACCATTCCATGGGTAAAGCGTAATCTTTTCAACAACTGGTGCTGGAAAACTGAATATCCACATGCAAAACAATAAAGATGGACTCTTACATTGTATACAAAAATCAACTCCCAAAGACCTCACCACCAAATAGAACCACACTGGGGATTAGGTTTCAGCACACGAATTTGAAGGGATATAACTTTGGTAAAAAGTATAGCAGAATTCTTTGAACTATTTTCCTAACTTTTCTGAAGTCTAAATTTTATATCAAAACTAAAAGTTTAAAACAATCAGTTACCTAGATACAAATCTAAGTAAAATATTTCTAAGACATCTATAAGAACAATTATAACTGGGATACATTTAAACAAAAACTTAACGGGATATATTTCAATGAAGATGCACAAGCATATGCACACGCACACTCAGATACACATCATGCTCATGAGTTGGAAGACTCAGTATTGGTAGGATGACAATTCTACCAAAGAGACTGATAGATTCAATGAAGTGACAATGAAAATCCAACAGCTATTTTTATAGAACTTGACAAGATGATTTCAAAAGTCTGACCGGAAAAAAAAAAAAAAAAGTCTGACTGGAGAGGTAATGGACCTCATAGCACATAGTGAAAGTTGCTCCGTTGTGTACGACCCCATGGATTATGGAATTCTCCAGGCCAGAATACTGGACTGGGCGGCTTTTCCCTTCTCCAGGGGATCCTCCCAACCCAGGGATCGAACCCAGGTCTCCCACATTGCAGGCAGATTCTTTACCAGTGAGCCACCAGGGAAGCCCAAAAATACTGGAGTGGGTAGCCTATCCCTTCGCCAGGGGATCTTCCCAATCCAGGAATTAAACTGGGGTCTCCTGCATTGCAGGCAGATTCTTTACCAACTGAGCTATCAGGGAAGCCCTCATAGTACATAAGGACACGGCTTATCAGAGATTTGAGACTCATTAAAAGTTGTAACTATTTGTTGAAGGGATAGACTAACGCATTAGTGGAACAAGAAAGTATTCAGAAACATATCTACCTATAGAGACAAAAATATGTAGCAGTGGGTAAAGGATGATACTATTGAAGGTTTTAAAGTAATGAGATGATTACATTTGGAATTCACAAGTATAATCAGAAGCAATATGGTATACGGACTGAAAAGGAGAAAAAGTAAAGGGGCACCAGTTAGGAAAAGACTATAATCATTCCAGGCAAAAAACAATGAAATCCAAATTACAGTGGGAATGAAATCAAGCAGATAAATTTGGGTAAAACCTCTGAACAAGAAATTAACTGTAGAAGAGCAGTGAGGGAGAGCGAAGAGAAGGAAAAGTTGGAAAGTGCAAAGGACTGCTGTCCAGTTAACAAGTCCTGAGTGGCAGACCTGTGAAATCTCCCAGATAAAAGAATCAGTCTAAGCAGATGCAGCAGAGACATGGTCCTGACTTCAAGGGCTATAAAATTTTGCTTTTTAATTTTTGAAAAGTCATACTCAGAATCTATTAAAAGACATACCAAATGTCTGTTGTTACATATACATTATAACACTGCAATACATTATAACATTGTAATACCCTGTTACACACGTATTTTAAGAGATTAAGATAGGGTAAACATGCTAAACTATTATAAAACACACCAAAAATGTAAAATATCAAAATGTCCATTATTTAAGATTAATACTCATTTTTCTATAAATTTATACAAAGAAGTAACTAAAAAAAATAAGCTGGTTAAGTAAAAGTGTAAACATTTAATACAATAATAAAAAAAGAAATAATCTAATTTCTAACATAAACAAAATGTTTAAATGTAATTCCTAAGATTAGTTAGCTATTTTTAATAAATAAAAGTAATATGCAGAGAGTAGAGTAACATGCAATTGCATTTATAACTTAATGGTCAATAGAAAAAAAGTCACAATAATTTCACTATTTCTGCTGAACCATTTATTGATATAGCTCTGTTAAAATTATAAATTTATGAAGACAAAGATCAGGTGATACCATACACAAATGATAAATTTGAATTATTAGAGAAAGGAAACACTTGTGAATATTTTTCTTTAGCATGCCTTTAGTGTTTAAACAATGGTGCTCAAGCTTTAAGGGAAAATTTTAAATTTTTACCTTTTTATTCTGAACTCTAACACACAAAAAAAAATAAGATAGAAATGTACAATATAATGAATGCTTGCACAGAAGACCTGTCTAGAAACAATTAAGGAACATAAAATAGGAGCCTGCCACCTCTCAACACTGCTCCTGTCCCACTCCACTCATTCCCCGTCCCCATCACAAGTCAGCACTAGTCATGTGCGTCACGGTGATAATTTCCGTCAACTGCACTGCAGTTTTAGCTTTCAGCATTCATAAATAAACCTCCATAAAACACAGTTCAGTTATGCCAAACTGTATGGATTACACTGTGGTTGATTGGCTTCTTTTCCATCAGTTATGTTTATAAAATTTATCCACACGGTTGTAATTCCCATTCACCCATTATAGCCATTCCTATATAACACTCCCATTGTATGAATATATCACTCTTTTATTTGCACATTTTAACATGAATGGACATTTCGGTTGTCTCTAGTTTGGGACTATGAAAACATATGCTGTGAAGAAATTTTCCTGAGAGTCAAATGCTAGATCACAGAGTATGGGCATCATCACGTTTACAGTAATGCCAAACTGCTTCTCCGGGCACACGACTTACATCCATTGAGGCAGTGTACTCCAAGTCTCCACAGCTTTTTAAACATATAGTGTATTAAGACTGTTTACTTTTCGTCCATCTGATAATTGCGTAGCAGGATCTCATTTAGTTTTTAATTTACATTTTCCTGATTACAAAAAGGTTGAACATATTTTCACGGACCCACTGACCATCTGGAATTACTCTCTTGTGAATTACTTGTTCAAACCTCTTTCCATTTTTTCAATATTGTCTTGTCTTTTTCAAAAATGTTTTCTTACAGGTTTTTTATATGACCTAGTCTTTTGTTGGTTATATCCATTACAAATATATTTCCCACTCTTTGGATTATCTTCTCTTTGGAATATCTTTTGATAAACCTAAGTACTTAATTTTTATGTAGACAAATTCAACAACCTTTTTTAATAAAAATCAGTGATTTTTGTGTTTTTTTAATCTTTTTCTGATGCTGAAGATGTGATGATATTTGCTTGTTATATTCTAAAATGTTTACAGTTCTTGATCTATTTATGTTTGTAATACATCTGTAAGTGATTTTTAGCTGAGTCCAATCTCAATTTTTTCTATACTGCTTTATATGCCAGTATTACCTGACAATTTTCATGTATTTCAGACCTATGTTAAGTCCTCACAAATTCAGAAATACTGTATTGTCACCTCTTCTTATTAGACCCATCCTTTCATCACTATGTAAAGCCTCCTTGTATAACTAGTAAGACTTCTTGCCTTAAAGTTTGCTTTGCTGACATCAGCTTTTTTTGTTATTATTTTTCTTGGTGCTTGGATATAAAATTAAAGTACGAGTTCACACTTACATGTGTGAGCAGAATAAATTTTTAGAGTCTAAAATACCTTATTAAAAACAACTATACTCCTAAATAATTCACTTTCACTGAAAAATTGAAGTGTGAAAGTATACTTTATTAATAAAATTATCCAGTGTTTAACCTGTAAGCTGATTACTTCTAACACAGACATTATATCATCATGATAATCTTGCTAAAGTTTCCTGGGACTCCCCAAAGCTTTGGATGTGCAACAGAAAGCTTTATTTATAAAGAAAGTAACAGAAAACAACAGTGCTGCATAAAGTGTCAGAAAGCTATCTCTTCACCCATTATAATCAATGAAAACCAGTCTACTGCTTCAGCAGGAGGAAAGGCATCCCATCTAGGTACTGCTTTATCAATACCAATATTCAGCAGGTTTAAACTTTCATGCACATCAACCCACCTAGGACACTTATAAATGTAGCTGACTGGCTCCCACACCTCGGATATATTTTTGAGAAGATCTTCAGGTAACTTTAAGACAGTGCCATAGTTTAAAGAAGAAGAAAAAGGAGGAGTGGGATATTATGTCCAAAAATGCTATTTGATGAGGTTAAATAGGAATAAAATAAAGAGGAAAACAAGATATACAGAGTCTTACAGAAATAATAGAAACCACAGAAATTATACAGTGAAACATATTTTAGAATCTGGATTGTAAAAAAATTCTATCAGAAACAGTATAATATTCCATCTGGACTTCAGTTGTAGTACTTTTATAATTTATGAAATTAGATATCTATAATTAACAAATTAGAACTTCATTATTCATGTCAAAATTATAGGCAAAATGATGCATATAATAAGCAATGCTAAATGTGAAGTTGAAGTTTTTTAGTAAAAATCAATTTAAAATGCTAAGTTAACTAGAAATGATAAAATAGTAGAGGTAGAAATGTTAAGTTTCCAAGCTTATAAGCAAACAATCTTTATCTGTGGTCTAGATGTGAAAATTAAATGAGTAAAGTAAGATATCCAGAAAAAAAGAAAACCTCACTGTTTACTTAACGGACTGTTGAGAAAGTAAATAAACTCACATAATAGATCTGCTTATCTCAGTCTGTGCTGAACATAGAGTGTCTTCATTTTGGAAGTAAGTTATTTTACACAGTACCTCATACATTTTATGTGCTTCTATCTAGTATTTCATTTCACACTTGAATGGATTTTAAGTTCATTTAATATGTTAATGTTGTCTTGTAAGTATTGTTGTATTTTATGTTGTTTTTGTTTAGTCATTAAGCTGGGTCTTACTCTTTTGCGACCCCATGGACTGTAGTTCGCCAGGCTCTTCGGTCTATGGGATTTCCCAGGCAAGAATACTAGAGTGAATTGCCATATTGTTCTCCAGGGAATCTTCCCAATCCAAGGATCAAACCCACGTCTCATGCACTGCAGGTGGATTCTTCACCACTGAGCCACCAGAGAAGCCCATTATATTTTTACAGAGTCTTGCAATTTGCAGAACAAAGTAAATGTGCTTCTGAGTAGCAGGTGCTCTTTAAAATTTTTAGAACGATAGCCTCATATGATATAGACAAAAATAACTGTATATGACGCGGACTTGAAGGTCACATTGTACTTAATGAGTTCTGTGCAAAAAGGGAGCTCCATCTTGCTTAAGTAGTCTAACAGAGATGATAATAACACAAAAGTAATCTAAATTAAAATATTTATTTATCATTGAATGACACAAATTGAAATATAACAAATCATTAGTTGATAAGTATACTGAGCAATGATAATAATCCCATAAAATTCAAGAAATAAATGACATTTCTCTCCTCTATTCAAAGATATAGCTCATACTGCCACATTAAATTTGAATTCTCCCACTTTGCTCTCAAAGCCTGCCATGCCCTTCTGATACTAATCCTCTAGCTCCAGTCAAGTGAAATCCCCCCAGAAATCTGAAGCTCAATCACACCCTTGCTTGGGTGGTACTTGCTAAGCCTGAATCTTCAGAGTCCTACGTCAAGTGTCAAATTACTCAGAAGGGCTTTTTGCCAATTACATTAATCCTTTAGGATCCATCCTATCTCTAATTTGGTTTGTTTTATATAATCTTTCTGTTCTTTTCCCTGTGGTGTAATGGTCTCTTGTTCACTAATTGTTTCCTGGATATATCTCCTGTATCGCTAAGCTCTGTGGGCCAAGACATGCATGTGGGACAGCATTGCAGAGCCAGAAAATATTTTAGATATTTATACATATTTTATTTATACTTCCCAAGGTGTCTGTTGTCAAGAATAAGAGAGGTACTTAATAAACCTGATCAAACAGTATAACACATAGTAACCTGAATGTTATAATTACATGGTAAAATGAGAATATCTGAAAATTATGCTATCTGAACTTTTATAAATGCAAAAAAATTAATGATGAAATTATTATTATCACAATAATAATTATGATGAAACCTATTATTTCACATGAAAGAGCTACATTTAACTATTTCAAATTCTTGGAGTTAATGATATACAACTATTTAAATGTTTTAGCTTGTCTTAAAAGACTTTATTGATGGATAATGTAAATACATTTAAGAGACAGCTAAACTACCGGGTTTTGTTTTCACTGTTTGGCATTCCTAGGATTTTCTTCATCATTTTCTGTGCTCTAGTGATGTATGTAAGCACAGATTTGCAAAACAGTCTCTAGGTTGGTACTCGTAAGTGTGTTATTTGTTAAATTTGTATTTCCTAAGACAAATTTTTAGAACATTCTGTCAAAATTCGTATCCTTAAACAAAAACAAAATTATGAAAAAACAGAGCAAAATCTAACCAAGTTAAGTAAAGCGAAGTAAAAATAATATTTAGAGCTCTATCAAATGAACAGGTTTTTCATCTAACATAAGATAACAGAAGAGAAGGGGAAGAAACAGAGACTTGGAAAATGGTACTAATTTAGTGGTATTTTTATTAGAAAGTCTCTGAGGATTAATTGGCTCAATCAACAACTGAAAATAGAAATTCAAAGACTTTGCATCCATGTCCCAGTGCTAACAGCCTCTACAGGTGCTTCAATAAGAGCACACGATGGAGGAAATCCAGACAGCAGCTCAGACGCTTCAGTGGGAGGATCAAAGGCCAGAAGGAGGACTGGCAGTAAAGCAACTCACACATTTATGGTTTAAAAAAGTAAAAAGATATCTAACCTAGGCAATATGAATGTAAACTCCTCAAAAATTGGTTCTAAAATAAATATAGTTTGGCCACTAAGATAAGTAACTCTAGGTGTCTCCTAACCAGCATTTGTTTTTCCTCCCAGACAACTGCCTGATGCCCCAACCCCTCTTTACTCTAATATTAAAACAAGGCCAGAATTAAGCCAGATGTGTTCTTTTAAATCTTCAGGCTGAGTCTTTTAAAACACACTACTTCAAACCTAAATGACAGTAAATAAAAGTGAGAGACATTCACTTAGGCATAATGAAGGTAAGTGAATAAATCATAAAATCAGATTTCATTACATACCACAGCACTCAGGACATCGTGGGTGTTTCAGGATATTCATTCCATACCCTGGGAAGCAGCGATTAATCCAAACCATTTGGAGGGTACCTTCAATATAGTATATCTCAGGCAATGGCTCTGCACGTCTGCCCAAAACTTCCACTTGTTGATTAAAAAACCGCTCTATGAGATTTTTAGCCTGAGACAGAAATACAGTATGAAAAATCATTATTGAATAAATGTAAATATTAGAACAAATAAGGATTCATATGTTTTTAGAAACAGGAAAAATTCTCAAGGTCCTTATTTTTTCTGAATTCAAAGGATATAAATAGCATCTATAAAACTGAAAAGATTTCAACTATAAACCTCAAATATTTTCAAATACAACACAGAGAAACTATTTCAGTATATAACCAAAAATTTTGGTCTCTTTGGTTTTGAATAATATGTGAAAGTGTTACAGTCACTAAGTCATGTCTGACTCTTTGCATCCCCATAGACTGCAGCCTGCAAGGCTCTTCTGTCCAAGGAATTCTCCAGGGAAGAATACTGAAGTGGGTAACATTCCCTTCTCCAGGAAATCTTTCTGATCCAGGGATCAAACTTGGGTCTCCTGCACTGTAGATTCTTTATGGCATAAGAGCAAAAATAAGACAGTTCTTTGAAATAAAATGTACTTTCAGAAATGTACTCTAACAATTAAATGTTCTTTAAAAAATGTACTTTAAGAATCTTTAAGAAGCAAATGCTGAGGCATCTGCTCCACTCTTTCCATAAAGAAAAATTAGGTTTAAAAACAAGAGGGAATACAGCCCATATTAAAACTTCTAGCTCTGTTTCAAAAATAAAATTTACAAAATAATTAAGGCATAATTCTGACCTATAATTAATTAACTTTTTACTTATAGTAATTATTCTGTCTTGACTCCTAAAAGTAAGGAGAGGCTTATACTTTTCGGTGACTAGTAAGCTTTACCTGGTAAAACATGAGGTATGGTCATGAGTTAACACCCTCTGTAAGTCAGTTAGTTCAGCTCAGTTCTTCTGTGCTAACATTCACCTCTAACACAGTAAGAAGCAGGGATGAAGGAACTCATGTACATCTATAACCACTAATGATGTATCTCAATCTACTGACTTCCTCAGATATCTTTCAAATTATATTCCTGCCATAAAAATTTCTACAAGTGATTGTAAAAATGTTTTTCAGTATACTACATTCAATCAGTCTATTAATGAATTACTACATTTTTACAGTCTACATGGTTTTCTTTTATTTCTAATAAATTCTGTCAAATTTGCTGCTATTTATTTTTAGTTAAGGAAGTGCTTACAAATTAATTAGCTACAAGTCTGGTATGTAATTAACTATATTTAAATAGTGAGTGAAAGTCACTCAGTCATATCCAGCTCTTTGCAACTCCATGCTATACAGTCCACGGAATTCTCCAGGCTATAACAGTGGAGCTGTTAGCCATTCCATTCTCCAGGCGAAGCTGTTCCCTTCCCAACCCAGGGATCAAACCCAGGTCTCCCTCATTGAAGGCAGATTCATTACGAGCTGAGCCACTAGGGAAGCCCAAGAATACTGGAGTGGGTAGCCTATCCCTTCTCCAGCGGATCTTTCTGACCCAGGAGTCAAACTGGGGTCTCCTGCATTGCCAGCGGATTCTTTACCAGCTGAGCTACCAGGTGAAAGTGAAAGCATTAATCACTCAGTTGTGTTGGACTCTTTGCGAGCCCACGGACTGTAGCCTGCCAGGCTGCTCCATCCAGGGGATTTTCCAGGCAAGAATACTGGAGTGGGTTGCCATTTCCTTCTCCAGGGGATCTCCCAGACCCAGGGATCAAACCCAGGTCTCCTGCATTGCAAGCAGACTCTTTACCATATGAGCTACCAGGGAAGCACAAGACTACAAATAAAATTTTCAGGAGACACACTCATAATCACTTAGCTTTCTAACATGCTATGCAGAAAACAACAACAACAACAATGAAACTAGATCTGGAAAACTGGACTTGATGAACAAAAATAATCATGCAAATCAGATTTCTGTTTCCTATTTTTCTTCTAAAAAGCAGAATGAGGATAAGTATCTCATTTGGTAGAAATAGAAAGAAAGTAAATTACTTGAATCACTGACTCAGTTTTTTAAATAATGAGTATGTTGATGGTTGACAAGGGTCAACTGTACCAAATAAAGGGTGAAATTGGGGAATTCTCTGAGTTGGGTAAGAATGAAAGATTTTAAAGGAAAAATTTTTGGATGACATAAGAACAAATCATGATTATAGAAATTCTTCATAGTTTAATTACCTAACTTAAGATATGAAGAATACTACAGAACAAAAAAAAAAAGAATACTACAGAACAAACATCATAGTGCCTAGCCTAAGCTACTATTCCCTTCATCCCAAACTTTACAGAATGATTAAACATATATGGAAGGAATATGTTCTATAGTTATCAGTTATTGATTAAAAGACTAGAACAAGAAATCATTAAATATATATATATACATATATATATATATATATAACTTCTGCATGGGGAAGTTGAACAGCTTCCTTTGAGAATCATAATCTGTTCCTATGATCATGCCAAGTTAGGTACTAAAAAGGTGACTAGGAAGGCTTTTACTATTTGCACTACATTAGTCCAGCAAGCCCAGAAAGCAACAATGACTTAAAATTATAGAACTCCTAGGATAGGCAAAAAATGCTATACATTATACAGGATCAGATTTAGACTGGAGCTCCAATAACCATGAGGGGAGATTTCATTATGTACCAGCTATTACAAACAATACACTTCTAAGATAGAATCTGTTGCAAAACTTTGGTTAACATCCATATTTGGGAATCTCTTTGGAAAATGACTAGAGTCACTGAATAGGACTGGAATTAAGAAGCAAAACTAAAACAAACAAACAAACAAAAAAAAAAAAAGAAAAGGAGATAGAGGCTTAAGGTATCTTGAATGAAATGGAAAGAACTGTGAATTTGCACAGAAAAAAACTGGTGATCTTGGTGCTCAGTGAGCAAATAAGAGGTAAGGTGTCCAGATATTACAGGAGAATGTTCCAATGTCCGTATCTTATAGGAGAATGTCCTTTAACTGTTGAAGAAGATTAAATGAAAACACAAAGTCCTCCCTCTCATGGTAGGAACACCAACACAAACGATGTATACACACTCAGATCAGGAAGGAAAGTAAAAGGTTATACAACAGTTTGAATTCCTTGGAAGGTGGAATCCACTCCTAAGAAGCATAACCAATCCTAGAACTCTAGAATAAAGAAAAATTTAACTTTGCAATGTAGAGTCTACATGAGTCCTGAAGCAACAGGCAAAAGGATCAACTCTTCACTCAGAGTTAGTCACTGAAGCTGTAGTTGTTCCACAGGAAATGAAACCTGCACTGGAAAACCAGATTCTTTAGAAGAAAGATGAGAGATAATTCATAATTCAGGTTTTAAACTTATTAGAGATTTAGCTGTCATATTAAGTTTTTTATATTGGTATATTTCTAACTGATAAAAGCAGACAAGATGGAAGTAGAGGACAGAAATGACATTTAAAAATACAGAAAAAGATTTCCCATTTTCAACCATATGATGCACCAGATATTCTGGAAAATCCTCCTGCTAAATATCAACTAACCACATAAACAGAGCAAAGATCTTGTGTAGCTATGTTTCAACAATAAGAGAGAAAGAAAAAGCAAAAAGGAAGACAGGGAGAAAAAGATGCTAAAAATGAAAATTACAAACCAAACATTGGCTACTATTAATGGTGTGGATCACAATAAACTGTGGAAAATTCTGAAACAGATGGGAATACCAGACTACCTGACATGCCTCTTGAAGAAACCTATATACAGGTCAGGAAGCAACAGTTAGAACTGGACATGGAACAACAGACTGGTTCCTAATAGGAAAAGGAGTATGTCAAGGCTGTATATTGTCACCCTGATTATTTAATTTATATGCAGAGTACATCATGAGAAACGCTGGGCTGGAAGAAGCACAAGCTGGAATCAAGATTGCTGGGAGAAATATCAATAACCTCAGATATGCAGATGACACCACCCTTATGTCAGAAAGTGAAGAGGAACTAAAGAGCCTCTTGATGAAAGTGAAAGAGGAGAGTGAAAAAGTTGGCTTAAAGCTCAACATTCAGAAAACTAAGATCATGGCATCTGGTCCCATCACTTCATGGCAAATAGATGGGGAAACAGTGGCTGATTTTATTTTTCTGGTCTCCAAAATCCCTGCAGATGGTGACTGCAGCCATGAAATTAAAAGACGCTTACTCCTTGGAAGGAAAGTTATGAACAACCTGGACAGCCTATTAAAAAGCAGAGACATTATTTTGTAAACAAAGGTCCGTCTAGTCAAGACTATGGTTTTTCCAGGTTAAATGATATGTAATGGAATAATCAAAACCCATCTACATAAAGCAGTACTATGATTTAAAAACAATAAAGCAAAAAAGGGCAACGCCAAAGAATGTTCAAACTAGTGTACAACTGCTATACACAATTCATGTCATATGCTAGTAAGGTTATGCTCAAAATCCTTCAAGCAAGCCTTGGCAGTACATGAACTGAGAACTTGCAGATGTACAGCAGTAGTAGTGTTAGCCCCTGAGTCGTGTCCAAAACTTTGTGACCCCATTGACCACGTGACACCAGGCTCCTCTGCCCATGGGACTCTTAAGGCAAGAATACTGGAGTGGGTTGCCATTCCTTTCTCCAGGGGATATTCCCGACCTAGGGATCAAGCCCAGGTCTCCTGCACTACAGGCAGATTCTTTACCATATGAGCTATATGGAAGCCCAGACATACAAACTGAATTTAAAAAAGGCAGAAGAACAAGAGATCACATTGTCAAAATTCATCGGCTCATAGAAAAAGCAAGAGAATTCCAGAAAAACATCTACTTCTGCTTCACTGACTACACTAAATCTTTCAACTGTGTAGATCACAAGAAACTGTGGAAAATCTTAAAGAGACGGGAATACCAGACCACCTTAACTGTTTCCTGAGAAACCTCTATGAGGGTCAGGAAACAACAGAACTGCACATGGAACAATGGACTGGTTCAAAATTGGGAAAGGAGTAAGACAAGGCTATCTATTGTCACCCTGCATATTCAACTTTTATGCAGAGTACATCATGTGAAATGCCAGCCTAGATAATCACAAGCTTGAAACAAGACTGCCAGAGAAATATCAAAAACCTTAGATATGCAGATGACATCACCCTAATGGCAGAAAGTGAAGAGGAACTAAAGAGGCTCTTGATAAGGGTGAAAAAAAAGAGTGAAAAAGCCAGCTTAAAACTCAACATTCAAAAAACTAAGACCATGGCAACTTGTCCCATCACTTCATGGCAAGAAGAAGGGGAAAGAGTGGAAGCAATGACAGATTTTATTTTCTTGGGCTCCAAAATCACTGTGGACAGCAACTGCAGCCATGAAATTAAAGACCCTTGCTCCTTAGAAGGAAAGCTATGACAAATCTAGACAGCATATTTAAAAGCAAAGACATCACTTCACTGACAAAGGTCTGTAGAGCGAAAACTATGGTTTTTCCAGTAGTCATGTAAGAATGTGACAGTTAGACCATAAAGAAGACTGGGAACTGAAGAATGATGCTTTTGAACTGTGGTATTGGAGAAAACTCTTGAGAGTCCCTTGGATGGCAAAGAGATCAAACCAGTCAATCCTAAAGGAAATCAACCCTGAATATGTATTGGAAGGACTGATGCTGAAGCTGAAGCTCCAATACTTTGGCCACCTGATACAAAGAGTCAATTCATCAGAAAAGATCCTAATGCTAGGGAAGACTGAAGGCAAAAGGAGAAGAGGGAGGCAGAGGATGAAATGGTTAGCTAGCATCATGGACTCAATGGACATGAAGCTGAGCAAACTTTGGGAGACAGTGAAGGACAGGGAAGCCTGGAGTGTTGCAGTCCATGGGGGTCACAAAGAGTTGGACATGACTTAGCAACTGAACAAAAACAACAACACAAAGCAATGAACAAGACTATAAAATAGCAGCACTAAAGAAAAGGTTACAACAGATGTGACAAAAAGGGAAAAAATGGGGAAACGGTGGATTTAAATCCAAATGGCAGGTAATTTAAATGTAACTGGTCTAAATATTCTAACTGAGAGGCAGGGATTGTTAACAGTTAACAATGTTCAGCAGCATAGCAGAACAGGAGGTTCATTTCCACTGCACAAAAACACTGATTTGACAATCATTCAGGGATGAAAATACTTTTCTAAGAACTAGAGATTATAGCAGAAAGGCTCCAGCATCCCCATGGACAACAAAGCCCAAGATCAGACCTACTGAAAATTGTAGGAGAAACAGTTTTACTTTGACCACATCACCACTTCCCCAGGTCATCAAAACTCAGCCTGGGGAGAGATCCCTCTAACTCACAACTTCTCCCTCAGGGGAAAGAAAATGAAAAGTGAAAGTCTGATAGTCCCAGCGTTTGTGTCATTCCCCACAAGGACTGCTTCTGGATGAGAAGAAAAGGGCTGGAAACCCACAGCACCTGGCATGTATGCCCCCACAGACAGCACATAGATGTAAGCAGCCAGTACGGAATCCAGCAACTAGTTTAACGCTACAAAATTTGGTAATGGCACACAACCCTGAGACTGTCCCTTCAGGAGAGAAGAAGAGAGATGGAGAATCTACATGCTACCCTGGAGAAAAGAAAAAGTTAACTCTCGAGCACTTGGCATGACTCGGCATGCAACAGAGAAGGAGCGAAGTCCAAGACATCCCCTTCAGGAAGGAAGGAGAGAAACAGAAAATTCACAAAAAGTCTTGACATTTCAGGCACTGCTGTCTAGAAAAGGACTGGTTCTCACTTAGCACCTGATATGACTCTCAGACCCTAATATGACTCAGTGAGACTGAGAGAAGAAACAATTCAAAACATCCTCCACACCCCCAAGGAAAAAGCAGGAGCTGAGAAGAAAGGCTTGAGAGACGCCTAGAAGCTCTAGTCTGGTAAAGACCATTATCCCTGGAAAGTGAAAGTGAAGTCGCTCAGTCGTGTCCGACTCTTTGCGACCCCGTGGACTGTAGCCTACCAGGCTCCTCCGTCCATGGGATTCTCCAGGCAAGAATACTGGAGTGGATTGCCATTTCCTTCTCCAGGGGATCTTCCCGACCCAGGGATCGATCCCAGTTCTCCCACATTGCAGGCAGATGCTTTAACCTCTGAGCCACCTGGGAAGCCAGAATACAAAGATTGAAGAGGAAACTTTTCTTTAAATGCCCAGGCACCAACGCAAGGTTACCAGGATCATAAGAATCAAGAAAACATGAGAGCATAGAAGAACTAAAAAAAGGTCAAATAACCAGCTACAAAGACATAAAAATCTATGAATTACCTAAAAAGAATTCAAAATGATCTTAAAGAAACTCAGTAAGCTACACTGAGAGACAAACATCAAAAAAACAACGTATATACATATAGATACATACAAAAGCCAAGAAGTGGAACAAAGAAACACAAACCATAAAAAAGAATTAAACAGAAATTCTAGCAAGAAGAATATAGTGACTGAACTTAAAAATTCAACAGAGAAAGTTTCAAAGGCAGACTCAAACAGAAAAAAAGAATCAGTGAATTAAGGACAGATCATTTGAAATGACCCAGTCACAGAAACAAAAAGAAGAAAAGAGTAAAGAAATCCAATGAAACTCACTTGACATCATCACTAAATCAGTACATTCACTAAGGGAGTTCCCTCAAGAAGAGGAAGTACCAGTAAGCTTATTTCAAAAAATAATGCCAAAGAAATCTGCAGAGGGAATGGACATTCGGATTTATAAACCTCGGATATAAGCAAATACATTGTCCTAAAGAAAACCACACCAAGAAATACTGTTATTAACATTAACAAGAGAGAAGCTAGAGAAGAGAAATTCATCAAATAAAAGGGACATCCTCCTCCTCAAATAATACTATCAGAGGAGTTCTTGGCACAAACCTTTTAGGTTAGGAGAGTATATGGTGATACATTCAAACTGCGGAAACAAGGCTATGAACAAAAAATATTGACTGTTCTGTTGTTCAGTTGCTAGGTCGTGGCCCTTTCTTTGTGACCCTACGTACTTCACCAAATGCCAGAGTTTGCTCAACACCATGTTCACTGAGTCCATGATGCTGTCTACACCTCTCATCTGCTGCTGCCCCTTCATCCTTCTGCCCTCTATCCTTCCCAGGATGAGGATCTTTTCCAATGAGTCGGGTCTTGTGTCAGGTGGCCAAAGTAATGGAGCTTCAGATCAGTCTTTTCAACGAATATTCAGGGTTGATTTCCTTTAGGATTTACTGGCTTGATATACTTTCAGTCCAAGGGACTCTCAGGAGTCTTCTCTGGTACAACAATTTGAAAGTACCAATTATTTGGCCCTCAGCTTTCTTCATGGTCTAACTCTAATGTCCATACATGACTACTGGGAAAAAAATAGCTTTGACTATATGGAACTTCATTAGCAAAGTGATGCCTCTGCTTTTTAATACACTGTCTAGGTTTGTCATAGCATTTCTTCCAAGGAGCAAGGAAGAAATATCATGGCTGCAGTCACCATCAGCCGTGATTTTGGAGCCCAAGAAAATAAAATCTGTCACCATTTCCATTTTTTCCCCATCTATTTGCGATGAAGTAATGGGACTGGATGCCATGATTTTAGTTTTCTGAATGCTGAGTTTTAAGCCAGGTTTTCACTCTCCCCTTTCACATTCATCAAAAGGCTCTTCAGTTCCTCTTTACTTTCTACCATTAGAGTGGTACCATCTGCATATCTGAGGCTTTTGAATTTTCTCCAAGCAATCTTTATTTCAGCTTGTGATTCATTCAGTCCAGCCTTTTGCATGATGTACTCTGCACAGAAGTTAAATAAGCACGGTGACATTATATAGCCTTGCCCTACTCCTTCCCGCTCCCTACTTCTGAGGTCAGGGCAGCTGCCGAAGGGGAAGGGAATGGCAAGCCACTTCAGTATTCTTGCCTTGAGAACCCCATGAACAGTATGAAAATGCAAAATTATAGGATACTGAAAGAGGAACTCCCCAGGTTGGTAAGTGCCCAATATGCTACTGGAGATCAGTGGAGAAATAACTACAGAAAGAATGAAGGGATGGAGACAAAGCAAAAACAATACCCAGTTCTGTATGTGACTGGTGATATAAGCAAGGTCCGATGCTGTAAAGAGCAATATTGCATAGGAACCTGGAATGTCAGGTCCATGAATCAAGGCAAATTGGGAGTGGTCAAACAGGAGATGGCAAAGGTGAACGTCGACATTCTAGGAATCAGTGAACTCAAATGGACTGGAATGGGTGATTTTAACTCAGATGACCATTATATCTACTACTGTGGGCAGGAATCCCTTAGAAGAAATGGAGTAGCCATCATGGTCAACAAAAGAATCCAAAATGCAGTAACTGGATGCAATCTCAAAAATGACAGAATGATCTCTGTTCATTTCCAAGGCAAACCATTCAATATCACAGTGATCCAAGCCTATGCCCCAACCAGGAATGCTGAAGAAGCTGAAGTTGAACGGTTCTATGAAGATCTACAAGACCTTTTAGAACTAACATCCAAAAAAGATGTCCTTTTAATTATAGGGGGCTGGAATGCAAAAGTAGGAAGTCAAGAAACACCTGGGGTAACAGGCAAATTTGGCCTTGGAATACAGTATGAAGCAGGGCAAAGGCTAATAGAGTTTTGCCAAGAGAATGCACTGGTCATAGCAAATACCCTCTTCCAACAACACAAGAGAAGACTCTACACATGGACATCACCAGATGGTCAACAGCAAAATCAGACTGATTATATTCCTTGTAGCCAAAGACGAAGAAGCTTTATACAGTCAGCAAAAACAAAACCAGGAGCTGACTGTGGCTCAGATCATGAACTCCTATTGCCAAATTCAGACTTGAAGAAAGTAGGGAAAACCACCAGACCATTCAAGTATGACCTAAATCAAATCCCTTATGATTATACAGTGGAAGTGAGAAATAGATTTAAGGGACTAGATAGAGTGTCTGATGAACTATGGAATGAGGTTTGTGACACTGTACAGGAGACAGGGATCAAGATCATCCCCGTGGAAAAGAAATGCAAAAAAGCAAAATGGCTGTCTGAGGAGGCCTTAAAATACCTGTGAAAAGAAGAGAAGCGAAAAGCAAAGGAGAAAAGGAAAGATATAAGCATCTGAATGCAGAGTTCCAAAAAATAGCAAGGAGAGATAAGATAGCCTTCCTCAGCATTCAATGCAAAGAAACAGAGGAAAACAACAGAATGGGAAAGACTAGAGTTCTCTTCAAGAATATTAGTGATACCAAGGGAACATTTCATGCAAAGATGGGCTCAATAAAGGACAGAAATGGTATGGACCTAACAGAAGCAGAAGATATTAAGAAGAGGTGGCAAGAATACACAGAAGAACTATACAAAAAAGATCTTCATGACCCAGATAATCATGATGGTGTGAACACTCATCTAGAGCCAGACATCCTAGAATGTGAAGTCAAGTGGCCCTTAGAAAGCATCACTATGAACAAAGCTAGTGGAGATGATGAAATTCCAGTTGACCTATTTCAAATCCTCAAAGATGATGCTGTAAAAGTGCTGCACTCAACATGCCAGCAAATTTGGAAAACTCAGCAGTGGCCACACGACTGGAAAAAGTTAGTTTTCATTCCAATCCCAAAGAAAGGCAATGCCAAAGAATGTGCAAACTACCACACAATTGCACTCATCTCACACGCAAGTAAGGTAATGCTTAAAATTCTCCAAGCCAACCTTTAACAGTACGTGAACTGTGAATTTCCAGATGTTCAAGGCGGTTTTAGAAAAGGCAGAGGAACCAGAGACCTCCTAAAGCAGATCAGTCCTGGGTGTTCATTGGAAGATATGATGCTGAAACTGAAACCCCAATACTTTGGCCACCTCATGCGAAGGGTTGACTCACTGGAAAAGACCCTGATGCTGGGAGGGATTAGGGGCAGGAGGAGAAGGGGACGACAGAGGATGAGATGGCTGGATGACATCACCGACTCGATGGACATGAGTTTGGGTAAACTCCGGGAACTGGTAATGGACAGGGAAGCCTGGTGTGCTGCAATTCATGGGGTCACAAAGAGTCAGACACGACTGAGTGACTGAACTGAACTACTCCTTCCCTAATTTTGAACCAGTGTGCTGTTCCATGTGCAGTTCTGTTGTTTCTTGACCCTCATATGGGTTTCTCAGGAGACAGGTAAGGTGGTCTTGTATTCCCATCTCTTTAACCATTTTTCACAGTTTGCTGTGATTCACACAGTCAAAGGCTTTAACGTAGTCAATGAAGCAGAAGTAGATTCAGGATTCCCTTCCTTTCTCTATGATCCAACAAATGTTGGCAATTTGATCTCCCGTTCCTCTTTCCTTACCCAGTTTGTACATCTGGAAGTTTCTGTTTCATGTACTGCTGAAGCCTAGCTTGAAGGATTTTGAGGATAACCTTACCAGCATGTGAAATGAGTGCAATTGTTGGTAGTCTGAACACTCTTTGGCATTGTCCTTCTTTGGGACTGGAATGAAAACTGAGCTTTTGCAGTCCTGCGGCCTCTGTTGAGTTTTACACATTTGCTTGTATACTGAGTGCAGCACTTTCACAGCATCCTCTTTTAGGATTAGAAATAGTTCAGCCAGAATTCCATCACCTCCACTAGCTTTGTTGTAGTAATGCTTCCTAAGGCCTACTTGATTTCATACTTCAGGACGTCTGGCTTTAGGTAACCATATCATCATGGTTATCCAGGTCATCAAGACCATTTTTGTATAGTTCTGTGTATTCTTGCTACCTCTTTTTTTTAAACAGGTGAAATGAGTTTATTTTAGGAACACATTTTATTTAATCCAGTATATCAACATACATCATAACATGAAATCAATGAAAATTATTGATATAATTTGCATCTTTATTTTTACAGTAAATCTCTGAAATTCTATGTATATTTTATACATAAAAACATCTCAATTTCAGCTAGATGTTTTTTCTCTTTGTAAAAATTTTATTTTTAACTGGAAGATAATTGCTTTACAATATTGTATTGGTTTCCACCAGAGATCAACATGAATCAGCCATAGGTATACGTATGTCCACTCCCCTTTGAACCTCCTTCATACATCCCACCCCACCCCACCTCTCTAGACTGTCACCAAGCCCCAGTTTCAGTTCCCTGAGTCATAAGGCAAATCCCCACTGGCTATCTACTTCACATACGGTAGTGTATGTTCCTCCACGCTGCTCTCTCCATTTGTCCCATTCTCTCCTTCCCTCACCCCTGAGCCCCATGTGCACAAGTCTGTTCTCTATATCTGCATCTCCATTGCCGCCCTGCAAATAAGTTCATCAGTACTATCTTTCTAGATTCCATAAATATGCATTAATACATGATACTTGTTTTTCTTTCTGACTTACTTCACTCTGTATAATAGGCTCTAGGTTTATCCACCTCATAACCACTGACTCAAATGCATTCCTTTTTAAGACTGAGTAATAGTTGCTTATACATATGTACCACAGCTTCTTTATCCGTTCACCTGTTGATGGACATTTAGAATGTGCCCATGTTCTGGCCATTGTAAATAGTGCTGCAATGAACATTGGGGTACATGTGTCTTTTTCAATTTTGGTTTTCTCAGGGTCTATGCCCAGTACTGGGATTCTTGGGTCATATGGTAGTTTTAATTCCTAGCTTTTTAAGGAATCTCCATAGTGTTTTCCGTAGTAGTTGTATCAATTACATTTCCACCAACAACTGCCACCTCTGCTTAATCTCTTCTGCTTCTGTTAGGTACCTACCATTCCTGTCCCTTATTGCATCCATCCTTGGATGAAATGTTCCCTTGATATCTCCAATTTTATTGAAGAGATTGTTAGTCTTTCCCATTCTATTTCTCTGCATTGTTCATGTAAGAAGGTCTTCTTATTTCTCTTTGCTATTCTCTGGAACTGTGTATTCAGTTGGGTGCACCTTTCCCTTAACTTTGCCTTTCGCTTCTCTTCTTTCCTCAGCTATTTGTAAAGCCTCCTCAGACAACCACTTTACCTTCTTGCATTTCTTTTTCTTTGGGATGGTTTTGATCATTGCTTCCTGTACAATATTACAAACTTCTGTCCATAGTTCTTCAGGCACTCTGTCTACCAGATCTAATCTCTTGAATCTATTCATCACCTCCACTGTATAATCATAAGGGATATGATTTAGGTCATACCTGAATGGTCTAGTGGACTTCCCTACTTTCTTTAAGCCTGAACTTTGCAATAAGGAGCTCATGATCTGTCATGGCATAGGAGCATGCATAACAACAAAGCCACAAGCCAAACCATGCAGAGCTGCCCAAGAAGACAGTTCTGGAGAAGGATATGGCAAACCACTCCAGGGTTCTTGCTGTGAGAAACCCATGAACAGTATGAAAAGGCAAAAAGATATGACATGAATCCCACATTAGGGAGTAGCCCCCTAATGTGCTACCCGAGAAGAGTTGGGGGCAATTACTAATACCTCCAGAAATAATGAAGTGGCTGGACAAAAGCATAAATGATGTTCAATTGTGGATGTGCCTAGTGGTGAAAGCAAAGTCCAATGCTGTATAATATTGCATAGGAACCTGGAACATGAGGTCCATGAATCAAGGTAAATTGGACATGGTCAACAGGAGATGGCAAAGGTGAACACTGATGTCTAAGGAATCAGTGAACTAAAATGGACATGAATGGTTGAATTTAATTCAGATTACCATTCTATCAACTTCTACAGGCAAGAATCTTTTAGAAGAAATGGAGTAGCCTTCATTGTCAACAAAAGAATTCAAAATGCAGTAACTTGGGTGCAATCTCAAATATGACAGAATGACTTGATTCATTTCCAAGGCAAACCATTCAATGTAACAGTAATCCAAGTCTATGCCCCAACTACTAATGCTGAAGAAGCTGAAGTTGAACAGTTCTATGAAGACTTACAAGACCTTCCAGAAATAACACCAAAAAAAGATGCCCTTTTCATCATAAGGGATTAGAATGCAAAAGTAAGAAGTCAAGAGATACTTAAAAGTAACAGGTAAGTTTGGCCTTGGATTACAAAATGAAGCAGGGCAAGGCTAACAGAGTTTTGTCCAGAGAACACACTGGTCATAGCAAACAAACTTTTCCAACCACACAAGAGATGACTCTACATGTGGACATCACCAAATAGACAGTACCAAAATCAGATTGATTCTATTACAGCCAAACATGGAGAAGCTGTAAGTATATATATGTATGTATCTATCTGTAAAAGTGTATATATCTGTAAAACTATCATTTTAAATGAAGGAGACATGAAGAATTTCCTAGACAAACAAACGTGAAAGCATTTAACAGCACTAGAAGTCCGAGCTATATATACAAGCATACATTTGCAAAACCATATATCTATAAAAGTATATAATATTATTGTATATATCTTTAAATTATCTTTTTAAAATGAAGGAGACATGAAGAATTTCGTTGATGAACAAAAAATGAAAGAGTTTAATACCACTAGAAGTCTGAGCATCTCAGGGCTCTGCCCTGGTGAGTGTACTGCCTTATAAGAAGTGCTAAAGAGAGTCCAACAAACAAATTGAAAGAGCATTTAAAAGCAACATAAAAAAATATAAATCTCACAGCAAATACAGAATAATGTAATACTATAAGGATGACACATAAATCACATTTTAAACCAGTAGAAACGTTAGAGAAAAAAGTATAATAATAAAGAGAAAAAAGTATAAAAATCTATAATTACATACACAATACAAAAGATCCGAATTGTGACATCAATAACATACCAGGTCAGTTCAGTTCAGTTCAGTCACTCAGTCGTGTCCAACTCTTTGCGACCCAATGAATTGCAGCACACCAGGCCTCCCTGTCCATCACTAACTCCCGGAGTTCACTCAAACTCACGTCCATCAAGTCGGTGATGCCATCCAGCCATCTCATCCTCTGTCATCCCATTCTCCTCCTGCCCCCAATCCCTCCCAGCATCAGAGTCTTTTCCAATGAGTCAACTCTTTGCATGAGGTGGCCAAAGTACTGGAGTTTCAGCTTTAGCATCAGTCCTTCCAAACAACACCCAGGACTGATCTCCTTTAGAATGGACTGGTTGAATCTCCTTGCAGTCCAAGGGACTCTCAAGAGTCTTCTCCAACACCACAGTTCAAAAGCATCAATTCTTTGGTGCTTAGCCTTCTTCACAGTCCAACTCTCACATCCATACGTGACCACAGGAAAAACCATAGCCTTGACTAGATGGACCTTTGTTGGCAAAGTAATGTCTCTGCTTTTGAATATGCTGTCTAGGTTGGTCATAACTTTCCTTCCAAGGAGTAAGCGTCTTTTAATTTCATGGCTGCACCAGGTCAGGGATGAGTATAAATATAGACTTTTGTATGCAATTGAGGTTATCAGATTAAAATAGACTATTATAACTAAAATATTTATATATAAGCTTGATGGTAACAACAAAGAAAATAACTTTTTAAAAAAGAAAGGAATCAAAGAGTATCAATGCAAAAAAAAAAAAAGCATCAAATAAAAAAGAAAGACAGCAACACTGGAAGAAAGGAACAAAGGAACTATAAAACATACATAAAATAATTAACAAAATGACCACTGTAGGCCCTTACCTATCAATAATAACCATAAATATAAACCGATTAAACTCTCTAGTGAAAAATATACCATTGCTTAATGGATAAAACAAGATGATCCAACTACATGCTGTCTACAGAGATGAACTTTAGATTTAAGTACACTTCACCGAGAGGCTGAAAGTGAAACATGGAAAAAGATATCCTGATTTAAATGCATTGGGTGTTTATACACTCCCAATTTCTCACTGGGTGTATATAAACACCAATGCATTTAAATAAATGTATAAAGCAATCACTGATAGATCTGAAAGCAAGAACAGACATCAATACAATAATAATAGGCTTCAATACTCCAATTTGAATAACCAATAGAATATTCAGAGAGCAAAACACTAAAGAACCCTCAGGCTTGAACAATACAACAGATCAAGTGAACTTAACAGATACATAGAATGCTCCACAGAATGTTCCAAATGAACTTAAGACACATAGAATGCTCCAGAGAACGTTCCAATGTTAGCAGAAGAATATGTATTCTTCTCAAGTGCATACAAACATTCTACAGGATGGATCACAAAACATGTCATTATGAATATGAAAATACTAAACTCGAACAAAGTATTATCTTCCAACCACAATGAAATGAACCTAGAAATCAATAACAGAAGGAAAATGAAACAACTTACAAATATGTGGAATTTAACACATCCTGGAACCACTGGGCCAAAGAAGGCAAATAAGAAAATATCATGAGACAAATGTAAACAAAACACAAAATACTAAAATTTATAAGATGCAGAAAAAACAATATTACAAGGTACATTAACAACTATAAAAGCCTATATTAGAAAAAAAGAAAAATATTAAATAAACAACTTAACTTTATATCTGAAGAAACCAGAAAAAGAAAGACAAACGAATCTCAAAGTTAGAAGAAATAAAGAAAAAAAAATACTATGGCAGAAATAAACTAGAAAAGAGAAAAACAATAGAACAATGAGGAAACCAAGAGCTGTTTTTTAAAAGATAATCTAAAAAGACAAACAATTATCAAGACTAACAACAACAAAAAAGAGAGAACACTTGAATACATAAAATCAGAAGTGAAAGGGGACATATTACAACTGATACCACAGAAAGATAAAAGGTGATAAAGGACTATTATGAAAAACTATATGCCAATAAACTGAATAAGTTAGAATATATGGCAATTTCCTATAAACACACAAAATACAGAGACTGAATTAAAAATTTTTTAAAAATTAAAAAGATAAACAGATCAATAACAAGAAGACTGAACCAGTTATCAAAAACCTACTAGCTAAAAAACTCCAGGACCAGATGTCTGATACATGAATTATACCAAATATTTAAAGAATTAATACCAAAACTGCTTAAACTTCATTCAAAAATGGAAGAGGGAACACTTCCAAACATGTTTTGTGAGGCCAGTACCACTCTGATACCAAAACCAAACAAAGACACCAAAATTTAAAAAACAATTATAATATTCCTGATTCACACACATATAAGAATCCTCAACTAAACACTAGAAAATCAAATTCAACAATATATTAAAAGGATCATACACCATGACCAAGTGAGATGTATCCCTGGGATGCAAGCATCTTTCAACATACACAAATCAGTCATTAACAGAATGAAAAATAGAAATCATGTATTATCACAAGAGATGTAGAAAAGCTTGATTTCACATCCATTCATAATGAAATTTCTCAGTAAAGTAGGAATATTAGGAACTTACTTAAACACAACACTGCAATTAAGTTCATATACAAAAATTCCACAGCTAGCATCATATTCAAAAGTGAAAAACTGAAAGTTTTTTTCTTTAAGAGCAGGACAAAGAAAGGATACCCAACTTGCCACTTTAATTTCAGAGTACTGAAATTCCTAAAGAGAACAATTAGAAAAGAAAAACAAATAAGAGGCATCTAAATCTGACAGGAAGAAGTAAAATCATCTCAGTTTACAGATGACATGTTCATTTATGCAAGAAACTCTAAGGACTCCACAAAGGAATCTTAGAATCAGCAAATTCAGTAAAAGCTGCATGATATAAAATCAACAGAAGAAAAGCTTCATTTCTATACATAAGCAAGAAACTATCTAAAAAGGAAATCAAGAAAATAATAACATTTACATGAATACCAAGAAAAATAAAATACTTATAAATAATACAAAGTACAAAGATGAGAAACTTTATAAAACACTGATGAGAAAAAATTTTTAAATAAATAAATTGAAAGACACCCTACATTCAGATGGAAGAATATTATTAAAATGTCCAGAATAACTAGCGGTCTCTAGACGTTCAATGCAATGTTTCCAAATCCCAATGGTATTTCCCCCCCCAAAAAAAATTCATATGGAACTACAAAATACACCAAAGAGTCAAAGCAACTTTGAGTAAGATAAATAAATTACTTTACAAAGCTATATTGACCAAACAATACGATACTGGCAATAAAAACAGACATACTGATCAATGAAACAGAAAAGAGTATTCAGAAATAAACCCACATATATATTGTCCACTGGTCTTACACAGACAGTGATAGAGTCAAGAATGCACAATGTTGAAAGAAGAGTCTCTTCAATAAATGGTGTTGGGCAAATGATTTTTCTAGATGAAGAACAGAAGTAAATCTTTATCTTACACCTTATACAAAAATAAATTCAAATATACTAAAGATTTAAATGTAAGGTATGAAACTAAAATATCTAAGAAAATATTGAGAAAAAAAGTTTGATATTGGCTTTAGCAATGACAACCTCGAGCGCAGCGGCTGCAACGGCACTCATCTCACACGCTAGTAAAGTAATGCTCAAAATTCTCCAAGCCAGGCTTCAGCAATACATGAACCATGAACTTCCAGTTGTTCAAGCTGGTTTTAGAAAAGGCAGAGGAACCAGAGATCAAATTGCCAATATCTGCTGGATCATCAAAAAAGCAAGAGAATTCCAGAAAAACATATATTTCTGCTTTAATGACTATGCCAAAGCCTTTGACTGTGTAGATCACAAATAAACTGTGGAAAATTCTGAAAGAGATGGGAATACCAGACCACCTGACATGCCTCTTGAGAATTCTATATCCAGGTCAGGAAGCAACAGTTAGAACTGGATATGGAACAACATACTGGTTCCAAATAGGAAAAGGAGTACGTCAAGGCTGTATATTGTCACCCTGCTTATTTAAATCATATGCTGAGTACATCATGAGAAACGCTGGGCAGGATGAAGCACAAGCTGGAATCAAGATTGCCGGGAGAAATATCAATAACCTCAGATATGCAGATGACACCACCCTTACGGCAGAAAGTGAAGAGGAATTCAAAAGCCTCTTGATGAAAGTAAAAGAGGAGAGCAAAAAAGTTGGCTTGAAGCTCAGCATTCAGAAAACCAAGATCATGGCATCCAGTCCCGTCACTTCATGGCAAATAGATGGGAAAACAGTGGAAACAGTGGCTGACTTTATTTTTCTGGGCTCCAAAATCACTACAGATGGTGACTGCAGCCATGAAATTAGAAGACGCTTACTCCTTGGAAGGAAAGTTATGACCAACTTAGACAGCCTATTAAAAAGCAGAGACATTACTTTACCAACAAAGGTCTGTCTAGTCAAGGCTACGGTTTTTCCAGTGGTCATGTGGTAGTGAAAGTTGGACTATAAAGAAAACGGAGTGCCAAAGAATTGATGCTTTTTACTGTGGTGTTGGAGAAGACTCTTGAGAGTCCCTTGGACTGCAAGGAGATCCAAGCAGTCCATCCTAAAGGATATTGGTCCTGGGTGTTCATTGGAAGGACTGATATTGAAGCTGAAACTCCAATATTTTGGCCACCTGATGCCAAGAGCTGACTCATTTGAAAAGACCCTGATGCTGGGAAAGATTGAGGGCAGAAGGAGAAGGGGATGACAGAGGATGAGATGGTTGGATGGCATCACTGACTCGATGGACATGGGTTTGGGTGGACTCCGGGAGTTGGTGATGGACAGGGAGGCCTGGCGTGCTGCGGTTCATGGGTTCGCAGAGTCGGACACGACTGAGTGAACTGAAATGAACTGAACTGGAGCTATCTTTTAGGAGGCTCTAAGTTACTTAGTTGCTCAGTTTTGTCTGACTCTTTGCAACCCCATGGACTGTAGCCTGCCAGGCTCCTCTGTCCATGGAATTTTCCAGGTAAGAATACTGGAGTGGGTGGACATTTCCTTCTCCAGGGGATTTTCCTGACCCAGGGACTGAACCTAGGTCTCTTGCATTGCAGGTAGATTCTTTACCATCTGAGCCACCAGGGAAGCCCTTCAGGAGGTTTAGTGAGTACTAATTTAAGAAATCATTCTCCTGTCAATTTCACTGGGTAAACATAATAAATATTGACCTATGAAATATGCATTACCTATGATTTTCATAAGAAACTGTCACAATCATCATAATGTAAATTATTTCATATCCTAAATATTTTAAAATATTATTTTAAATAAAGCGTTCAGGGTCATTGTGATTCCCAGGTGGCACTAGTGGTAAAGAATCCGCCTGCAATATACTGAGACTTTGGTTCAATCCCAGGGTTGGGAAGATCTCCTAGAGAAGGGAATGGGTACCCACTCCAGTATTCTTGCCTGGAGAATTCCATGGACAGTGGAGCCTGGCAGGCTACAGCCCATGGAGTTGTAAAAAGAGGAACATAACTGAGTGACTAACACTTTTACTTTCAGGATCATTGAAGAGTAATTTGAAGTAGGAAAATCTGCCATAAATTTACTGAGCATAAATAATATGTTAAGTATAATGTAAAAGAGAAACTAAACTAAACTGCTACTGGAAATTACAGCGTAATTTTCATCCTAGGCATAGATACAAGGTGCTGGGTACAGAGCAATATAAAAACAGTTAACAAACAGTATAGATCAAATTTATTATTTAGGATGAATAATAGTGACATGGAGAGAATTCTGATTATTAGTTATAAATTAATTTGCAATAGCAAATAAGACCATATAAATGGGAAAATCCAATTTCCTAATATAATCAGTTAAAAATGCTAAATTTCAAAGCATTTCTTAAAAATATCAATTCTACTAAATTCTTATTTATTATTTGATGTTATTTGATGAAGTTTTATTTTTATTGTTGAATTCCCTAAGACTGTGTTTTGGGGGTAGTGGTGATGTGTTTTATAAATAGCTAAGATGCTTACTTACACACTGAGTATGTTCTCTTTTTCCTCGCCTCACGTAACATACCTTAGATAGTCTTTTGGAAGATTCACAACTATGGTCTGCACATGGCTTGGGTCCTTTTTCGGTGTCTAGAGATGAAACTGAGAAAATAAATTATGTTTTATCATGGTTCTAAAGTACTATATTACAATATTTAAATGGGCTTTTGAAATATAAAACAGGCCATGTGTCTAATATTTCTATTCCAATAAAAACTAAAGCAATTTTCCACATGTTAAATCACTCTTTTTAACTAAAAATCTAAGGTAATAATATGTTTTATATAAGTTAGGAAAACCTCAGAATTGCAGTAAACTTAAGAATTAATCAACTAATTTGATAGTATTTGGCAATTCATTTCATACAATTTTTGACAATAAAATTATTTTATCTTTTGTACCATATAATGTATATATGTATTTATTTTACCTTTTGTACTATATATGTGGATATATGTATGTATAAATGTATTTATTCATTCAATAGTCTACTTAGCTCCACCCATATAATCCTGTGTATATCATCTGACCGACTCAATTCTTAATCTCCACAAAGAGATATATCATTATAATACTGGGAAATGAAAGAAGCTGAACTACAGTAGTAGCCATGGTAACTAAAATGAACATGTTCATAAAAGAGTGCATTCGTGTACCTATTTATTCATTAAGTAGTTATCAAGAGTCTATTACTTACTAAGAGTTAGTCTAGGAGCTTCAAATACATAAGTGATCAAAATCTACAAACTCCCTGAATTTTTGAAATTACATTCTAATGCATAAAATTAGAATAACCAATGATATATACAAACAATAAACAATAATCATTAGAGAAACATTTTGTGTTGTAGGGTGATAAATACAAGAAAAGAAAGAACAAGGAAGAATTCTATAGTGCACAAAACTGCCCTTCAAGACTGAGAGAGAAATTAAAATTTTCTTAAATAAGACGAGCTGAGGGAGTTTGTGATCACTAGACTTGCCAGCAAGAACCTCTCAGCAAAGTCCTAAGGTGAAATGAAAAAACACTAGATAGTAACATGAAGCTATGTGAAGAGAAATAAAGACTTCAACGAAGGTAAATACATGGACAAGGATAAAAGCTACCATGACTGGATTCAGATTGGATTGTAACAGTGATTTTATATATATGACTTAAGAGTTTAATATACTTAACAAAAAAACAGTCTACAAGCTAGTATTACTGTAACTTTGGTTTGTAACTCCACATTTTGTTTTATATAATTTGAGAGACTAATTAATTTAAAATAATTATTAATTTATATTTTGGGGGACACAATTTATAAAGTAGTAATTCTATGTTATCAACAACTGAAAAGAGTGGGAATAGAGCTCTTAAGGGAGATTTTTCACATATAGTATAGAAGCTGCTCCTGCTGCTGCTGCCAAGTCGCTTCAGTCGTGTCCGACTCTGTGTGACCCCAGAGATGGCAGCCCACCAGGCTCCCCCGTCCCTGGGATTCTCCAGGCAAGAACACTGGAGTGGGTTGCCATTTCCTTCTCCAATGCATGAAAGTGAAAAGTGAAAGTGAAGTCGCTAGCGACCCCATGGACTGCAGCCTACCAGGCTCCTCCATCCATGGGATTTTCCAGGCAAGAGTACTAGAGTGGGGTGCCACTGCCTTCTCCGAGTATAGAAGCTAGGTTTGTGTAATTCATACTACAGTGTTATAAAATTAGGAATGTTAAATGTAATTCCGACAGAACAACAAAGAAAAATAAATACAGAATATACACAAAAAGAAATGAGAAAAATTTCACATTTAACTACAAAAAAGTCAACTAGACAAAAAAGACTATAATGAAGGAAATGAAAAACAAAAGCAAAAAGAAAGTAACAAAATGGCACAGGTAAATCCTGCATTATCAATAATCAATTTGAAAGTAAATGGGATATTTCTCCATCTATTAGTGTCCTCTTTGATTTCTTTCACCAGTGGTTTAGTTTTCTATATACAGGTCTTTAGTTTCCTTAGGTAGATATATTCCTAAGTATTTTATTCTTTTCATTGCAATGGTGAATGGGATTGTTTCCTTAATTTCTCTATTTTCTCATTAATAGTGTATAGGAATGCAAGGGATTTCTGTGTGTTGATTTCATATCCTGCAACTTTACTATATTCATTGATTAGCTCTAGTAATTTTCTGGTGGAGTCTTTAGGGTTTTCTTTGTAGAGGATCATGTCATTGGCAAAGAGTGAGAGTTTTACTTCTTCTTTTCCAATTTGGATTCCTTTTATTTCTTTTTCTGCTCTGATTGCTGTGGCCAAAACTTCCAAAACTATGTTGAATTGTAATGGTGAAAGTGGGCACCCTTGTCTTGTTCCTGACTTTAGAGGAAATGCTTTCAATTTTTCACCATTGAGGATAATGTTTGCTGTGGGTTTGTCATATATAGCTTTTATTACGTTGAGGTATGTTCCTTCTATTCCTGCTTTCTGGAGAGTTTTTATCATAAATGGATGTTGAATTTTGTCAAAGGCTTTCTCTGCATCTATTGAGATAATCATATGGCTTTTATTTTTCACTTTGTTAATGTGGAGTATTACATTGATTGATTTTCAGATATTGATGAATCCTTGCATCCCTGGGATAAAGCCCACTTGGTCATGGTGTATGATCTTTTTAATATGTTGTTGGATTCTGATTGCTAGAAGTTTGTTAAGGATTTTTGCATCTATGTTCATCAGTGATATTGGCCTGTAGTTTTCTTTTTTTGTGGCATCTTTGTCAGGTTTTGGTATTAGGGTGATGGTGGCCTCATAGAATGATTTTGGAAATTTACTTTGCTCTGCAATTTTCTGGAAGAATTTGAATAGGATAGGTGTTAGCTCGTCTCTATATTTTTGGTAGAATTCATCTGTGAAGCCGTCTGGACCTGGGCTTTTGTTTGCTGGAAGATTTCTGATTACAGTTTCAATTTCCGTGCTTATGATGGGTCTAACTTAAGATTTTCTATTTCTTCCTGGTTCAGTTTTGGAAAGTTGTACTTTTCTAAGAATTTGTTCATTTCTTCCACTTTATTGGCATTTTATTGGCATATATTTGTCCATTTTATTGGCATATAATTGCTGATAGTAGTCTCTTATGATCCTTTGTGTGTTGTCTGTTGTGATCTCTCCATTTTCATTTCTAATTTTATTGAGTTTTCTCCCTTTGTTTCTTATGAGTCTGGCTAATGGTTTGTCAATTTTATTTATCCTTTCAAAGAACCAGCTTTTGGCTTTGTTGATTTTTACTATGGTCTCCTTTGTTTCTTTTGCATTTATTTCTGCCCTAATTTTTAAGATTTCTTTCCTTCTACTAACCCTGGGGTTCTTCATTTCTTCCTTTTCTAGTTGCTTTAGGTGTAGAGTTAGGTTATTTATTTGACTTTTTTCTTGTTTCTTGAGGTATGCCTGTATTGCTATGAACTTTCCCCTTAGCACTGCTTTTACAGTGTCCCATAGGTTTTGGGTTGTTGTGTTTTCATTTTCATTCATTTCTATGCATATTTTGATTTCTTTTTTGATTTCTTCTGTGATTTGTTGGTTATTCAGCAGCGTGTTGTTCAGCCTCCATATGTTGGAATTTTTAATAGTTTTTCTCCTGTATTTGAGATCTAATCTTACTGTATTGTGGTCAGAAAAGATGCTTGGAATGATTTCAATTTTTTTGAATTTACCAAGGCTGATTTATGGCCCAGAATGTGAACTATCCTGGAGAAGGTTCCGTGTGTGCTTGAGAAAAAGGTGAAATTCATTGTTTTGGGGTGAAATGTCCTATAGATATCAATTAGGTCTAGCTGGTCTATTGTATCATTTAAAGTTTGTGTTTCTTTGTTAATTTTCTTTTTAGTTGATCTGTCCATATGAGTATACTACCCAAAGCAATCTATAGATCCAATGCAATCCCTATCAAGCTACCAACAGTATTTTTCACAGAGCTAGAACAAATAATTTCACAATTTGTATAGAAATACAAAAAACCTCAAATAGCCAAAGCAATCTTGAGAAAGAAGAATGGAACTGGAGGAATCAACCTGCCTGACTTCAGGCTCTACTACAAAGCCACAGTCATCAAGACAGTATGGTACTGGACCAAAGACAGAAATATAGATCAGCGGAACAAAATAGAAAGCCCAGAGATAAACCCACATACCTATGGACACCTTATCTTTGACAAAGGAGGCAAGAATATACAATGGAGAAAAGACAATCTCTTTAACAAGTGGTGCTGGGAAATCTGGTCAACCACTTGTCAAAGAATGAAACTAGAACACTTCCTAACACCATACACAAAAATAAACTCAAAATGGATTAAAGATCTAAACATAAGACCAGAAACTATAAAACTCTTAGAGGAGAACACAGGCAAAACACTCTCCGACATAAATTACAGCAGGATCCTCTATGACCCACCTCCCAGAATATTGGAAATAAAAGCAAAAATAAACAAATGGGATCTAATTAAAATTAAAGCTTCTGCACAACAAAAGTAACTATAAGCAAGGTGAAAAGACAGCCTTCAGAATGGGAGAAAATAATAGCAAAAGAAGCAACTGACAAACAACTAATCTCAAAAATATACAAGCAACTCCTACAGCTCAATTCCAGAAAAATAAACGACCCAATCAAAAAATGGGCCAAAGAACTAAATAGACATTTCTCCAAAGAAGACATACAGATGGCTAACAAACACATGAAAAGATGCTCAACATCACTCATTATCAGAGAAATGCAAATCAAAACCACAATCAGGTACCATTTCACGCCAGTCAGAATGGCTGTGATCCAAAAGTCTATACACAATAAATGCTGGAAAGGATGTGGAGATAAGGGAACCCTCTTACACTGTTGGTGGGAATGCAAACTAGTACAGCCAGTATGGAGAATAGTGTGGAGATTCCTTAAAAAACTGGAAATAGAACTGCCATATGACCCAGCAATCCCACTGCTGGGCATACACACCGGGGAAACCAGAATTGAAAGAAACATGTGTACCCCAATGTTCATCACAACACTGTTTATAATAGCCAGGACATGGAAGCAACCTAGATGTCCATCAGCAGATGAATGGATAAGAAAGCTGTGGTGCATATACACAATGGAGTATTGTGCAGCCATTAAAAAGAATACATCTGATGTTCTAATGAAGTGGATGAAACTGGAGCCAATTATACAAAGTGAAGTAAGCTAGAAAGAAAAACACCAATACAGTATACTAACACATATATATGGAATTTAGAAAGATGGTAATGATAACCCTGTATGCAAGACAGCAAAAGAGACACAGATGTATAGGACAGTCTTTTGGATTCTGTGGGGTGGGGGGGATGATTTGGCAGAATGGCATTGAAACATGTATAATATCATATAAGAAATGAATCACCAGTCCAGGTTTGATGCAGGATACAGGATGCTTGGGGCTGGTGCACTGGGATGACCCAGAGGGATGGTATGGGGAGGGAGATGGGAGGGGTGTTCAGGATGGGGAACATGTGTACACCTGTGGTGGATTCATGTTGATGTATGGCAAAACCAATATAATATTGTAAAGTAATTAGCCTCTAATTAAAATAAATAAATTTAAATTAAAAAATAATAATAAAATCACTGTTGGAAGTTTAAAACAAAAAATAAATAAATAAATAAATAAAAGTAAATGCGTTAAATTCTCAAATCAAATGATAAAGATTTAATAAGGAATAAAAAACATAATCCAACTATATAATGTCTCAATTAAGAGTTGCTATACTCATGAGAGATAGAATAGACTTAAAATCAAGAAAGGGTATAAGAGAATAGACTTAAAATCAAGAAAGGGTATAAAAGACAAATAAAGATACTATATATTTATAAAAGGTATAACACAGCAAGAATATGTAACAATTATAAACACATACAAATCAGACCATGAAAATTTTTGAAGTAAAAATTAACAATTCAAAAAAGAAATACAATATTATTTGGAGACTTCAATATCTCACAATATTGGATAGAAGAGTCAGAAAGAAGATAACTAAGGAAATAGAGGTTATTAATAAACAGTAATAACCCCAAATCGGATAACTGTAGTGGTGGATTCTAACAAAAGTCAGAAGAAGAATTGATACCAGTCCTCTCAAACATTTCTAAAAAGTTGAAGAGGAGCTAACACTTCTAAACTCATCTTTAAAGGCCAGCATTACCTGAACACAAAAGCCAGACAGACACGGTAAGAACAGAAAACTACAGATCATAATCCTAATTAACAATGATGCAAAACTCGACAAAAGACTAACAAATCGAATTCAAGTGCTTATTAACAGGATTATATACCACGAGTAAGTTGGATTTATTGCCAGAATTCAAGAATGGGTCAACGTAAAAAAATTAATCATTGTTATATACCACATGAAGAGTGAAGGGGAAAATCCCATAGGAACATCTCATTTGACGCAGGAAAGGCATTTTACAAAGGTCAATATAATTTCATGATGAAAAAGGTTAAAAAATACAGGAATAGGAGGAAAATAATAGAGCATAATAAAACCATATATGAAAATCCACAGCAAACATCATGTTGATGAGCAAAAGACTAAAAACCTCACCTCTACATCGAGGAACAAGCAACAAGGTGCACACTTGCCATTATATCTCAAGACACGAATGAAGTTCTAGCCAGTGTGTTGTGGCAAGAAAACAAAATAAGAAGTATCCAAACTGGAAAAGAGGTAGGAAAATTATTTCTATTCACAGATGATATGATCTCATATGTAGACATTTAAAGTTTCCAAAAATAAAACTGTAAGAACTAATAAATAAATGCAGCAAAGCTGTACAATACAAAGTCAACATGCAAATCAGTTGCATTTCTATACACTACAGTGAATACCCTTCTGGTGTTATTACAAATGAATCACTATTATATGTATAATAGCATCAAAAAGAATAAAATAAAATACTTCGGAATTAACTAAACCAAGGGGATGAAAGACTTATATCATGAAAACTACAAAGCATTGTTAAAAGTGAAAGAAAATATAAGTAAATACAAATGTATCCAATGTTCATAGATTGGAAAATATAATATTGCTAAAATGTCAATACCAGACAAAATCTATAGACTCAGTGCGATCAATATCAAAATTGCAACCACATTTTTTGCAGAAATAGAAAAACCCAATTTAAAATTCATGTGGAATCACAGGGGACTTCATATAGCCAAAACTCCTGAAGAAGACTAAAGCTAGAGATCACAATTCCTGATTTTCATAGTTCACTACAAAGCTGCAGTAACCAAAACACTGTGTTATTGGCATAAAGACAGAAATATATACTAATGGAATAGACAACACAGAAATAAGTTCTTACATAATTGGTCAAATGATTTTTGACAAAGTATCAAGACTATTCAATGGGAAAAGGATGGTCTTTTAATAAATGGTGCTGAGAAAACTGGATATCCACATGCAGAAGAATGATTTTGAATCCTTACCTAATAGCATATATACAAATTAACTCAAAATGGATCAAACGTCTAAATTTAAGAGCTAAAACTACAAAGTTCTTAGAAGAAAACTTATGGCAAAAGCTTAACTGGACTTGGCAATGGTTTCTTTGATATGCTATCAAGGGTACAAGCAAGAAAAGAAAAATTAGACAAAAATTTGAAAAAAAAATTATGTGCATGAAAACACAATTTGTCAAAAGGCAACCTATAGAATGTGAGAAAATATTTGAAAATTGCATATCTGCTATGAGATAAAGATACAGAATATTTGGAGAATTCCTAAAACTCAATATCAAAAAAACAGTCAGATTTAAAAAATGGGCAATGAATGTGAATAGACATTTCCCCAAATATAAGATCTACAAATGGCCCATAAGCTCAGAAAAAGGTATTTAACAAAACCAATTACTAGGGAAATGCAAATCAAAACTATAATGAGACATTATTATCCATCAGGATGATTACGATGAAAACAAAAGAAAATAACAAGCTGTTAAGACGTGGTGAACTGGAACTCTTGTACACTGTTGGTGGGAATGTAAAATGGTGTAGCTACTGCAGAAAACAGTGCAGCAGTTCCTCAAGAAAAAAGTTATCATTATGACCTAGGAAATACACCACTGAGTATATACCCGAAAAAAGAACTGAATGTGGGGTCTCAAAGAGATACGTATACACCTGTAAGCAGCATTATCCACAACAGTAAACTGTGAAAACAACCCAAGTGGCCATTGGTGCATCCACGGAGAAGCAAAATGTTTATGTTATACGGAATGAAATATTATTAGATCTCAGAAAGGAAGGAAATCCTGCCATATGTTACAACATGGATGAAATTTGAGGACCTGTTGCTAAGTGAAATTAGCCAGAACAAAAAGAAAACTACGGTACGATTCCACTTACATGTGGATTTAGTTAAAATCACATAGATAAGAAACTAGAATGGTAGATGCTAGGGGATACAGTGATATTAGCAGCTTATTGTTTAACAGAAAGAGAATATCAGCTTTCTAAGATGAAAGTGTTTTGGAGACGAATAATGAAAACAAATAGGCATGAATGAATTTAGTACAATTTAACTATATACTGAAATGATCAAGATTAATTTTATGTTATATGTATTTTACCACAATAAGAAAAATGTAAAAAAAAATAAAAGAATTAAATCAGACTTCTCTTTGGAAACCATGCAAACAAGAAGAGAATAGTGTGAATGATTTTAAACACAGTATTGAAAGGGGAAAAAAAATGCCACCAAACTAAAATACTAAATTCCATGAAATTATTCTTTAAAACTGAAGTTAAAAACAAACACCTTCTCAGAAAAACAAAAATTGAATCTGTCACCAGAAACTCAGCCTTGCAAGAAACATTAAAAGAAGCTCTCATAAAGAAGAAAAATAATATGTACCTAAAACTCAGATCTTCCCTGGAGGTACAGTGGTTAAGACTCCATGCTTCCAACGTAGGGAGCGTGGGTTCAGTCTCTGCTCTGAGACGATTTCACATGCCTTGGAGCAACTAAGCGCATGCACCACAACCACTGAGGCTGCACGCCACAACTACAGAAGCCCTGCATCAAGAGCCTGTGCTCTGCAACATGAGAAACCGCCACGATGAAAAGCCCATGCACTGCAATGGGAAGTAGCCCCTATGCTCCACAACTAGAGAAAGCCTGTGCACAGCAAAGAAGACCAAACTCAGCCAATAATAATAATAATAAATAGATAAAATACATAATATTTGAAAAAATAAAATATAGGAAGAGCATAAGAGAAGGAATAAAAGAGGGTAATATAAATATTTTTCTTATTTTTAATTGATTTCACAATAGCTTGTTCAAATAACAGTATGAATAAGATAACCCCATGAACAGTATGAAAATACAAAATGATAGGATACTGAAAGAGGAACTCCCCAGGTCAGTAGGTGCCCAATATGCTACTGGAGATCAGTGGAGAAATAACTACAGAAAGAAGGAAGGGACAGAGCCAAAGCAAAAACAATACCCAGTTGTGGATGGGACTGGTGATATAAGCAAGGTCCAGTGCTGTAAAGAGCAATATTGCATAGGAACCTGGAATGTTAGGTCCATGAATCAAGGCAAATTGGAAGAGGTCAAACAGGAGATGGCAAGAGTGAACATCGACATTCTAGGAATCAGAGAACTAAGACGGACTGGAATGGGTGAATTTAACTCAGATGACCATGATATCTATTACTGCAGACAGGAATCTCTCAGAAGAAATGGAGTAGCCATCATGGTCAACAAAAGAGTCCGAAATCCAGTACTTGGATGCAATCTCAAAAACGACAGAATGATCTCTGTTCGTTTCAAAGGAAAACCATTCAATATCACAGTAATCCAAGTCTATGCCCCAACCAGTAACGCTGAACAAGCTGAACTTGAACGGTTCTATGAAGACCTACAAGACCTTTTAGAACTAACACCCAAAAAAGATGTACTTTTCATTATAGGGGGCTGGAATGCAAAAGTAGGAAGTCAAGAAACACATGGAGTAACAGGCAAATTTGGCATTGGAATATGGAATGAAGCAGGGCAAAGGCTAATAGAGTTTTGCCAAGAGAACACACTGGTCATAGCAAACACCCTCTTCCAACAACACAAGAGAAGACTCTACACATGGACCTCACCAGATGGTCAACACCAAAATCAGATTGATTATATTCTTTGCAGCCAAAGATAGAGAAGTTCTATACAGTAAGCAAAAACAAGACCGGGAGCTGACTGTGGTTCAGATCATGAACTCCTTATTGCTAAATTCAGACTTAAATTGAAGAAAGTAGGGAAAACCACTAGACCATTTAGGTATGACCTAAATCAAATCCTAGATCGGATAGATAGAGTGCCTGATGAACTATGAACGGAGGTTCGTGACATTGTACAGGAGACAGGGATCAAGACCATTCCCATGGAAAAGAAATGCAAAAAAGCAAAATGGCTGTCTGGGGAGGCCTTATAAATGGCTGTGAAAAGAGGAGAAGTGAAAAGCAAAAGAGAAAAGGAAAGATATAAGCATCTGAATGCAGAGTTACAAAGAATAGCAAAGAGAGATAAGAAAGCCTTCCTCAGCGATCAATACAAAGAAATAGAGGAAAACAACAGAATGGGAAAGACTAGAGATCTCTTCAAGAAAATTAGAGATACCAAAGGAATATTTCATGCAAAGACGGGCTCGATAAAGGACAGAAATGGTATGGACCTAACAGAAGCAGAAGATATTAAGAAGAGGTGGCATGAATACACAGAAGAACTGTACAAAAAAGATCTTCATGACCAAGACAATCACGATGGTGTGATCACTCACCTAGAGCCAGATATCCTGGAATGTGAAGGCAAGTGGGCCTTAGAAAGCATCACTATGAACAAAGCTAGTGGAGATGATGGAATTCCAGTTGACCTATTTCAAATCCTCAAAGATGATGCTGTAAAAGTGCTGCACTCAACATGCCAGCAAATTTGGAAAACTCAGCAGTGGCCACAGGACTGGAAAAGGTCAGTTTTCATTCCAATCCCAAAGAAAGGCAATGCCAAAGAATGCTCAAACTACGGCACAATTGCACTCATCTCACACGCTAGTAAAGTAATGCTTAAAATTCTCAAAGCCAGGCTTCAGCAATACATGAACCGTGAACTTCCCAATGTTCAAGTTGGTTTTAGAAAAGGCAGAGGAACCAGAGATCAAATGGCCAACATCCGCTGGATTATGGAAAAAGCAAGAGAGTTCCAGAAAAACATGTATTTCTGCTTTATTGACTATGCCAAAGCCTTTGACTGTGTGGATCACAGTACACTGTGGAAAATTCTGAAAGAAATGGGAATACCAGACCACCTGACCTGCCTCTTGAGAAATCTGTATGCAGGTCAAGAAGCAACAGTTAGAACTGGACATGGAACAACAGACTGGTTCCAAATAGGGAAGGGAGTACCTCAAGGCTGTATATTGTCACCCTGCTTATTTAACTGATATGCAGAGTACATCATGAGAAACGCTGGGCTGGAAGAAGCACAAGCTGGAATCAAGATTGCTGGGAGAAATACCAATAACCTCAGATATGCAGATGACACCACCCTTATGGCAGAATGTGAAGAGGAACTAAAAAGCCTCTTGTTGAAAGTGAAAGAGGAGAGTGAAACACTTGGCCAAAGTTCAACATTCAGAAAACGAAGATCATGGCATCCCGTCCCATCACTTCATGGGAAATAGATGGGGAAATAGTGGAAACAGTGTCAGACTTTATTTGGGCGGGGGGGGAGGGGGCTCCAAAATCACTGCAGATGGTGCCTGCAGCCATGAAATTAAAAGACGCTTACTCCTTGGAAGGAAAGTGATGACCAACCTAGATAGCATATTCAAAAGCATAGACATTACTTTGCCAACAAAGGTCCGTCTAGTCATGGCTATGGTTTTTCCAGTAGTCATGTATGGATGTGAGAGTTGGACTGTGAAGAAAGCTGAGTGCTGAAGAATTGATGCTTTTGAACTGTGGTGTTGGAGAAGACTCTTGAGAGTCCCTTGGACTGCAAGGAGATCCAACCAGTTCATCCTAAAGGAAATCAGTCCTGGGTGTTCATTGGAAGGACTGATGCTGAAGCTGAAATGCCAATACTTTGGCCACTTCATGCGAAGAGTTGACTCATTGGAAAAGACCCTGATGCTGGGAAAGATTGTGGGTAGGAAGAAAAAGAGACAACAGAGGATGAGATGACTGGATGGCATCACTGACTCGATGGACATGAGTTTGGGTAAACTCTGAGAGTTGGTGATGGATAGGGAGGCCTGGCATGCTGCGATTCATGGGGTCGCAAAGAGTCGGACACAACTGAGCAACTGATCTGATCTGATACAAAGGGAAATTGACTGTAACACAATAATACTAGATGACTTTAACACACCCTACTCACACCAATGGACAGATAATCCAGATAGAAAATTAAAAAGAAATACAAGCCTTAAATGACTCATTGGACCAGGTGGACCTAATTGATATCTCCAGGATATTTCATCCAAAAACAATGGAATTCATTTTTTCTCAAGTGTACATGGAACCCAGGATAGATCACATCTTAGGTTAGGAATCAACCCTTGGTAAATTAAAAAAAAAAAAATTGAATCAGGCATTTTTTTCTGAGCATAATGCTATAAAATTAGATATGAAATACAAGAAGAGAACTGTGAAAAATACAAACACAGGGAGGCTAAATAAAATGCTTCTGAATAACCAAGAGATCACTGAAGAAATCAAAGAGAAAATTAAAAAAAAAAAAAAAACCTAGAAACAAATGACAATGAAAACACAGCTCAAAACCTACGGGATGTAAATGCTAAGAAGGAAGTTAATAGCAATAGAAGCCTACCTCAAGAAACAAGAAAAACACCAAACAAACAACTTAATCTTACCCCTAAAGCAATTAGAAAAAGAAGTTTTAAATACCTCTAAGTTAGAAGAAGGAAAGAAATCATAAAGAGCAGAGCAGAAAAGAATGAAAAAGACAATAGCAAAGATCAATAAAACTAAAAGCTGGTTCTTTGAGAAGATAAACAAAATTTACAAGCCATTAGACAGACTCATCAAGAAAAAGGGAAAAGACTCAAATCAACAAAATTTAAAATGAAAAAGGGAAAGTTATGACAATGAAGAAATATAAAGAATCTTAACAGACTAATACACACAATAATTTACCAAGAAAATGGACAACCTGGAAGAAATGGACAAATTCTTTACAGTACAACCTTCCAAGACTGAACTAGGAAGAAACAAAATATGAGCAGAGCAATCACAACCACTGAAATCAAAACTGTGGTGAAAAATCTTCCAACAAACAAAAGCCCAGGGCCAAATGGCTTCACAAATGAATTCTACCATACATTTAAAGAACTAACACCTATCCTGCTCAAACTCTTCCAGAAAATTGCAGAGAAAGGAAAACTAGCAAGGTCATTCTACATGGCCACCATCACCCTGATACCAAAACCAGACAAAGATGATACCAGAGAAAAGAAAATTACAGGTCAATATCACTGATGAACATACACACAAAAGTCCTCAACAAAATTCTAGCAGACTCCAAAAACACATTAAAAAGATCACACACCATGATCAAGTGGAGTTTATCCCAGGCATGGAAGGATTCCTCAAAGCAATCTACAGATTCAATGCAATCTCTATATAACTAGCAATGGCATTTTTCACAGAAGTAAAACAAAAAAATTCCACAATTTGTATGGATATACAAAAAGACCCAAAGAGTCAAAGCAATTCTGAGAAAGAAAAACAGCTGGAGGAATCACTCTTCCTGACTTCAGACTATATTACAAAGCGACAGTCATCATGATAGTATGGTACTGGCACAAAAAACAGAAATATAGACCAATGGAACAAGATAGAAAGCCCAAAGTTAAACCCATGCACCTATGGGCACCTTATCTTTGACAAAGGAGGCGAGAATATACAATGGAGAAAAGACAGGCTCTTCAATAAGTGGTTCTGGGAAAACTGGACAGCTACATGTAAAAGAATGCCATTAGAATGCTTCCTAACATCATACACAAAAATAAACTCTGAATGGATTAGACTTAAATGTAAAGACAGAAAGTGTAAAGCTCTGTAGAGGAAAACTTAGGCAATACCTCTTTGACATAAATCACAGCAAGATCTTCTTTGACCCACCTCCTAGAGTAATGGAAATAAAAACAAAAATAAACAAATGGGATCTAATTAAATTTAAAAGCTTTTGCACAGCAAAGGAAACAATAAACAAAAGGAAAATATAACTCCCATAATGGTAAAAAATAATTGCAAATGAAGCAACTGACAAAGGATTAATCTCCAAGATATTATAAGCAGCTCATACAGCTCAATATGAGAAAAACAAACAGTCCAATGAAAAAATGGGCAGAAGACCAAAACAGACATTTCTCCAAAGATAATATGCAGATGGACAAAAAACGTATGAAAAGGTACTCAACACTGCTCATTATTAGAAAAATGCAAATCATAACTACAATGAGTTTATTACCTCATACCAGTCAGAATGGCCGTCATCAAAAAATCTACAAACAGTAAATGCTGGAGAAGATGTGGAAAAAAGGGAACCCGACTGCACTGTTGGTGGGAATGTAAATCGGTACAGTCACTATGGAGAGCGATATGGAGATTTCTTAGCAAACTAGGAATACAACTACTGTGTGACCCAGCAATCCCAGTACTGGGTATATACCTTGAGATAACAAAAATTCAAAATGACATATGTACCCCAACGTTCACTGCAGCACATAATACCAGGACATGGAAGCAACTTAGATGTCCATCAACAGGTGAATGAATAAAGAAGTTGTACTACATGTATACAATGGAATATTAGCCATAAAAAGGAACAATTTGAGTCAGATATAGTGAGGTGGGTGAAACTAGAGCCTGTTATAGTGTCAGAAAGGGAAAAACAAGTATCATTTATTAATGCACATATATGGAATCTAGAAAAATAGTAGAAATGAACCTATTTAGAGAAGAAAGAGAGATACAGACGTAGAGAATGGACTGGTGGACAAATTGAGAAAGTAGCACTGACATGTCCATCAGATTTTCCAGGCAAGAATACTGGAGTGGGCTGCCATTTCCTTCTCCAGCTCATCTTCCCAACACAAGAATCAAACCCATGCTCTTGTGTCTCCTGCACTGGCAGGTGGATTTTTTACCACTGAGCCACCAGGGAAGTTCCCATATGTACACTATCACCTGAACTAACACTCAAAAAAGATGTGCTTTTCATTATAGGGGACTGGAATGCAAAAGTAGGAAATCAAGAAACACCTAGAGTAACAGGCAAATTTGGCCTTGGAATACGGAATGAAGCAGGGCAAAGACTAATAGAGTTTTGCCAAGAAAATGCATTGGTCATAACAACACCCTCTTCCAACAACACAAAAGAAGACTCTATACATGGACATCACCAAATGGTCAACACCGAAGTCAGACTGATTATATTCTTTGCAGCCAAAGATGGAGAAGCTCTATATAGTCAGCAAAAACAAGACCAGGAGCTGACTGTGGCTCAGACCATCAACTCCTTATTGCCAAATTCAGACTTAAATTGAAGAAAGTAGGGAAAACCACTAGACCATTCAGGTATGACCTAAATCAAATCCCTTATGATTATACAGTAGAAATGAGAAATAGATTTAAGGGCCTAGATCTGATAGATAGAGTGCCTGATGAAAATATGGAATGAGGTTTGTGACACTGTACAGGAGACAGGGATTAAGACCATCCCCATAGAAAAGAAATGCAAAAAAGCAAAATGGCTGCCTGGGGAGGCCTTACAAATAGCTGTGAAAAGAAGAAAAGCAAAAAGCAAAGGAGAAAAGGAAAGATATAAACATCTAAATGCAGAGTTCCAAAGAATAGCAAGAAGAGATAAGAAAGCCTTCTTCAGCGATCAATGCAAAGAAATAGAGGAAAACAACAGAATGGGCAAGACTAGGGATCTCTTCAAGAAAATCAGAGATACAAAAGGAACATTTCATGCAAAGATGAGCTCAATAAAGGACAGAAAAGGTATGGACCTAACAGAAGCAGAAGATATTAAGAAGAGATGGCAAGAATACACAGAAGAACTGTACAAAAAAGATCTTCATGACCCAGATAATCACGATGGTGTGATCACTGACCTAGAGACAGACATCCTAGAATGAGAAGTCAAGTGGGCCTTAGAAAGCATCACTATGAACAAAGCTAGTGGAGGTGATGGAACTCCAGTTGAGCTATTCCAAATCCTGAAAGATGATGCTGTAAAAGTGCTGCACTCAATATGCCAGAAAATTTGGAAAACTCAGCAGTAGCCACAGGACTGGAAAAGGTCAGTTTTCATTCCAATCCCAAAGAAAGGCAATGCCAAAGAATGCTCAAACTACTGCACAATTGCGCTCATCTCACACGCTAGTAAAGTAATACTCAAAATTTTCTAAGCCAGGCTTCAGCAATATGTGAACCGTGAACTTCCTGATGTTCAAGCTGGTTTTAGAAAAGGCAGAGGAACCAGAGATCAAATGGCCAACATCCGCTGGATCATGGAAAAAGCAAGAGAGTTCCAGAAAAACATCTATTTCTGCTTTATTGACTATGCCAAAGCCTTTGACTGTGTGGATCACAAAAAACTGTGGGAAATTCTGAAAGAGATGGGAATACCAGACCACCTGACCTGCCTCTTGAGAAATTTGTATGCAGGTCAGGAAGCAACAGTTAGAACTGGACATGGAACAACAGACTGGTTCCAAATAGGAAAAGGAGTTTGTCAAGGCTGTATATTGTCACCCTGTTTATTTAACTTATATGCAGAGTACATCATGAGAAACGCTGGACTGGAACAAACACAAGCTGGAATCAAGATTGCCGGGAGAAATATCAATAACCTCAGATATGCAGATGACACCACCCTTATGGCAGAAAGTGAAGAGGAACTCAAAAGCCTCTTGATGAAAGTGAAAGTGGAGAGTGAAAAAGTTGGCTTAAAGCTCAACATTCAGAAAATGAAGATCATGGCATCCGGTTCCATCACTTCATGGGAAATAGATGGGAAATAGTGTCAGACTTTATTTTTCTCGTCTCCAATATCACTACAGATGGTGCCTGCAGCCATGAAATTAAAAGACGTTTACTCCTTGGAAGGAAAGTTATGACCAACCTAGATAGCATATTCAAAAGCAGAGACATTACTTTGACAACAAAGGTCCGTCTAGTCAAGGCTATGGTTTTTCCAGTAGTCGTGTATGGATGTGAGAGTTGGACTGTGAAGAAGGCTGAGCGTCGAAGAATTGATGCTTTTGAAATGTGGTGTTGGAGAAGACTCTTGAGAGTCCCTTGGACTGCAAGGAGATCCAACCAGTCCATTCTGAAGGAGATCAGTCCTGGGTGTTCTTTGGAAGGAATGATGCTAAAGCTGAAACTCCAGTACTCTGGCCACCTCATGCGAAGAGTTGACTCATTGGAAAAGACTCTGATGCTGGGAGGGATTGGGGGCAGGAGGAGAAGGGGACGACAGAGGATGAGATGGCTGGATGGCATCACTGACTCGATGGATGTGAGTCTGAGTGAACTCTAGAAGTTGGTGATGGACAGGGAGGCCTGGCGTGCTGCTATTCATGGGGTCTCAAAGAGTCGGACACAACTGAGGACTGATCTGATCTGATCTGATCTGTAAAACAGATAACTAGTAGCAAGCTAAAAAGGGAGCCTAGTCCGGCACTTGGTGATGACCTAGAGTGCTGGAATGGAAGGGAGGCACAAGAGGGAGGGGAGATATACATACATACATATATATGTGTGTGTGTGTGTGTGTGTGTGTGTGTGTTGTATTACGGCTGATTTACGTTGGTGTACGGTAGAGACCACCACAACATTATAAAGAAATTATCCTCCAATTAAAAATATAAAAATAAGTATTAAATACCTACTGATAGCATTTATTAAACACACCAGGTACAAATACCCCATAATCTCATAAATGCTAACAGTGGGTCTGTGATGAGCTAAGGAAAGCATCTTTCATAATTCGTCTTTCATAGTTTGCCTCAGACACTGGAAAACAACTCTCCAAGTTTTTCGGCAGAAGAAAAAATGAGTAAAGAAGACAAAAGACTGGAAAATGGTGTTGAACCCAACTTACTCTTTTCCCTGAAAGCCTCACATCTCTCACTCATATCTAATCATTCAATTCTAGATGTACCAAGAAAAGGCAAAGGGAATATCAGAGAAATGGTAAGTGCAATCAAACACCGAAAATAGATGAATCAAGGACGGAGAGTAAAGAAGAAAGAAAGGAAACAGCAAACAGCACACTGAGATTGCCACCGGGCCTCATTAAAAACATATGCATGGCTATTCCTAAATGCTAACTCATAAACAGGCCCTTTATAAACCTAAGGCCTCAGATATGAAGTCCAATTCTTGGTTTTCCAGAAAATATTGGGCTTTTACTCTGCACTATTAGGAAAAACACACTAAGTTGTTAGAACGGTCTCTCTGGTCTACACTATTAACCTATTTATTATATAATTATATGGTTTTACAAATTACATCTTGGGAGCTAAATACCATGATAGATATTCTTTATATTAAATTCTATTCTGTAGTAAATTATGATAGTAATGTTTAAATTATTTGGGAATCCAAACTTTTCATTAAGTACATGAATTAACAGAAATTTATTTGAGGGCTATTAGAACTAAGATGTGAAAGTAAAGAATACGAAACATTCAGATCTATAGTATTTACATTCTAAAAACGCTTCTGGTAATTTACAACACAGCTCTAGAATTAGTTCACATTCTAACTTCGTTTTCCTTAAAGAATTGTGTATACTTACCTGAAAATGTAAAAAACAATTCATTTTGCAAACCAGCTCTTTGCATTTTAACACGATGACATTCAGACTTAAGTAAGGAAACTTCACATGAAAGGTCAAGAACAAGTTTGCTTAAAATCTGAAGAAGTTTCTTCTCAAAAGAAATATTATAGATACTGTTGCAGGGAGCTGCATGATATCGAGCTGTGAACTGGTAATAATAATGCGGCTCACGATAAGCTGCAAAAAATTAAACAGAGAACACGGTGACGGTTATTTAAGGAATTCAAATACATCTCAACTCTTCAAGACAAATTATTATTTTGAAAAAGTTCATAATACAGTTAAGCCTTGAACAACACAACACAGGGTGAGGAATGCCAACACCCCGCCTGCCAGTCACAGTTGAAAATCCACGTGTAATTTATAGTCAGTCCTCCTTACCTGTTTCTCTGTATCCTGGGCTCTGCATCCCAGGATGTGGATCATGTTTGCTGCTGAAAGTATCCATGTATGATTGGACCCACACAGTTCAAACCCATGTTGTTCAAATGTCAACTGTGTATGTTTTTATATATAGCTGTATATACATATTATTTTTAATTTAACAAATACTCATCTAGCAGTTACAAGTGACTTACAGGTACTATTAGAGGCCCTTTACAAACAGTAATTCATTTAAATCTCTTTAATTTATTAATATTGGATAATCTTTACATCCATCATGAGGAAACTGAGGGAGGCAGGGATTACATCACATGACTAATGTCCATGCTATGAAAACTGAGACTCCAGCTCTGGACCCTGGCCCAGAGGCTACGCCCTTTACCACCATGTCTTGATGCCTCAAACTCAGAAGGGAAACTTCTATAAGTTCAAATATTTATTTTGGAAGAAATTAGTCATTTAACAATAGGTTAAAAAAAAAAAAAAAAAAAGCATGCTTCTAACATATCTACAAGCTATATTGAGTTCAACTGTTGTTTTGTCGCTAAGTCATGTCTTTTGCAATCCTATGGACTTAGCCCAGCAGGCTTCTCTGTCCATTGGATTTCCCAGGCAAGGATGCTGAAGTGGTTACCATTTCCTTCTCTAAGGGATTTTACCGATCCAGGGGTGGAATCTGTGTCTGCTGCTTGGCAGGCTAATCCTTTACCTCTGAGCCACCAGGGAAGTCCCTTGAGTTTAATTATAACATCTGAAACTGAGAATGCCTTTTTTTCCCCTATAAATTTCAAAATCTCACTGAAATGATACAAGAAATATAAAAATGATAAGAAATCTACAATACTAAAAATCAGAAAAGTTTACTTTCCAAGACAGGGAGCTCTGTTGCTATTTTTGCTAATAAGGGGCCTGTTCCCGGCTCTCAGGCCACGGCAACACTCACCACCAGCACTGAGATGAGAGCCACCACCGTTCACTTTCCTACCTGTTCATTTGAGCCAAAGTTAAATGCAGAGATTGAGTACTGCCAGGCTTTGTCTTCAAGGCTGACATCAGACAGCTTATAATTAGTGAGAAAACTACCAGTTTAATTTACAATCATGAATGAAAACCAGACTTTCCTAACCAAATCTGGGGAAATACAGGAGCATTAAAGAAAAATATGAAAATGAAAAAACAAGGGAAAATAACATAAAAGAAATTAATGTTGGAATCATTTGTAAATATGTAAAATTCTAACTAGTAAATATAAAAAACATATCCATAAAACTACTATAAAGCTACTGTAGAAGAGAGGAGATGGTAAATATGAAAATAATTCTGGAAAAATTTTTAAATACAAATACTGAAAATTTTAAAAGCAACTGCATACATGAAAATGAGGTTAAAAATATAATTATATGTTTGTAAATGAAGTAATGGAATTCTTGTGTAGTGCAGAGCAAAATTAGAAGAGCAAAATAAGGGAAAAGGAAGAGAGATCCTAGATATACAATGTCAAATGGAAGGAGTTCCAGGAAAGGACAGAGAAGACAGAGAAGAAATTAATCAGGGATAAAAAGGGACAATGCTCTGTAAGCTAAAGGAAGATTTGTGTCCCCACACCAAAAAGGTCCATGAAACTATGAATAAGAAAACTGAAAATGTCACATTTCTACATAAATCTTAAAAACTTATCACGCATTCACTGACACATACATCGCTGCCACTGCTAAGTCGCTTCAGTTGTGTCCGACTCTGTGCGACCCCACAGACGGCAGCCTACCAGGCTCCCCTGTCTCTGGGATTCTCCAGGTAAGAACACTGGAGTGGGTTGCCATTTCCTTCTTCAATGCATAAAAGTGAAAAGTGAAAGTGAGGCTGCTCAGTCATGCCGACTCTTAGCGACCCCATGGACTGCAGCCCACCAGGCTCCTCCGTCCATGGGATTTTCTAGGCCAGAGTATTGGAGTGGGTTGCCATTGCCTTCTCCGATACATACATTGCCATATGATAAATAATTGATTTATAATGATTGTATCATGACTGATCACATCAAAGCCATGTGATGTGATACAAGCACCAATAGAAGAGTGAACCTCAAAAAAAAAAAAAAAAAGAGTGAATCTCACTAGATGAAGCTGGAAGCTGGGGCAAGACTCACCACAAGGACTGCAAACAGAGCAAGTGTTCCCTATTCATGGACCAAAAAGGAACTCTCTTTTCTTTCAAGAATTCTGGCATATATCATGTTACTGCCTTCCATAGAAAGAAGCCTGAATATAAGCCACAATACTTCCAAAATGATCTCAAAAACTGTGTCAAGAGTATCCTCTTCTGAAGAGTGCGCCTTAACTTTGGGAGAAGTACACATTAACACACACAGCAATTCAGGATCCATGTGTAGGTGTCAAAGAGTTATTAACAAGTTGTATAAAAGAGAACACCGCAGGCTGCCTACAGGACTGGCCCTTGGCTGGTAAACATTTCCTACCTAAACAGGCGTTGTTCCCCACGTGATAAAACTGGTTCTCACTCGAGGAAGTAAACCCTGCGCCTCTGAAGTCTGGGACTTTTGTTGTCAGCCTCTATGACTAGCTCCTAATCAATGCTTGGGTACTGGGTCGGCACACAGGCTACTGGATTCTCACCACTAAATAAGCGAGAGTTTCAATGTGGCCTCACACTGGAAGGACTGAGCACAGGAGGCCTCAACTGGACTCCTCCGGGTTCAGTCCATGCCAATCCCCATGCTGCTCCTACTGTATATTCCTCGCCTTAGCCACCTATATAACTCCAAGTCCTTGCAGTGAACCCTTGCAACAATTCACAAAATCAAACCCTCGTGCAAAAATCAGAGGCTTTAAAAGACGATAGATATATATGGCTCTAGAAAAATAAAAATGATAAAAAATGACAGGAAAAATCTACAGAAGCTGTTCTCAAAAGTTTTGGTTTTGATCCCTTTACATCCATTCTTAAAAATCCCTAAGAATCCATCAAAGAACTTTTATGTAGGATGTAGCTACCAATATTTAAATTACTAGATATTCAAACTGAAAAACTTTAAAAATGTTTATTAATCAAATTTAAGATAGTAAAAACTCATCAGGCAGTAATATTTAAAAACCCTTTTAGGCACAATAACATTCTTCAAAAAGAATCAGTGAGAAGAGCAGTATTGTTTTATACGTTGAAAAGCTGTTTAATGCCTGGTTTAAGAGAAGTTAGCTGGATTTGTACACTGGCTTGTGCATTCAATGACATGTGACATGCTGGTTTATTGCCTCATAAAAATATGTAGTTGGTTGGCAAGAAACATTTTAACAGCTTTTTTTGGGTAATTGTGGATTACTCCACAATAGTTTACCCACTGTAACTGCAAATCTCAACACAGCTAAATCAGTAAATAATATCAGTATAATTATAAAATAGTTTTCACCTTATTGACCCACTGAAAGGGACTCAGGACTCCCAGGAGTCCCTAGACCACTATAGAAAAATTACTCATATATACATTCAGAGTTAGAGTACTTGAACTTACTAGAAATTGGTAAGAACAAAACTTAGAAAACCAGGTAAAAAACAGAAATAGAACACCTCAGAAGGAATAATAAACACAGAATATGATGCTCAGAGATACTAGTACTAAGGAAACTGCAATCATGACAATGGCATAGCATTTTATACTCACTATACAAATTAAAGAGCAATAACACCTATTTTTGTGAAGGATATGGATACAAACAAGTTTTCACACATATTATGAAAATTTAAAAACAAAATTAAGAAATGTATCTCAAAGTATTAAAGTAGTAAATAAGAATAGGAAATTACAGAACAAAGTCCAGCAGACATGACTAAACAATAAGTGGAGATTTTAGAGGCAAAGATACAACTGGAAATACTGGAGGTGGAAAATACGGTCACTGAAACAGAAAAACAAATGGCACCAAAGTTAAAACATTAAGTGAACAGACTAGCTGAACTGCAGACATAACATCCTTGAAGAATAGTTTGACAAATCGCATAAAGATACCTAAAACACAGGGCTATAAACATTTAAAGATCTGCATATATTGATACTATACAAGCCAAAAATATGGACGATAAATTGAGAAACCCTAATAAATATGTACGTGAACCACGAACTTCCAGATGTTCAAGCTGGTTTTAGAAAAGGCAGAGGAACCAGAGATCAAATGGCCAACATCCACTGGATCATCGAAAAAGCAAGAGTTCCAGGAAAACATGTATTTCTGCTTTATTGATTACACCAAAGCCTTTGACTGTGTGCATCACAATAAACTATGGGAAATTCTGAAAGAGATGGGAATACCAGATCACCTGACCTGTCTCTTGAGAAACCTATATGCAGGTCAGGAAGCAACAGTTAGAACTGGACATGGAACAACAGACTGGTTCCACATAGGAAAAGGAGTACGTCAAGACTGTATATTGTCACTCTGCTTATTTAACTTATATGCAGAGTACATCATGAGAAACGCTGGACTGGAACAAACACAAGCTGGAATCAAGATTGCCGGGAGAAATATCAATAACCTCAGATATGCAGATGACACCACCCTTATGGCAGAAAGTGAAGAGGAACTAAAAAGCCTCTTGTTGAAAGTGAAAGAGCAGAGTGAAAACGTTGGCTTAAAGCTCAACATTCAGAAAATGAAGATCATGCCATCTGGTCCCATCACTTCATGGGAAATAGATGGGGAAATAGTGGAAACAGTGACTGACTTTATTTTTCTGGGCTCCAAAATCACTGCAGATGGTGACTGCAGCCATGAAATTAAAAGACGCTTACTCCTTGGAAGGAAAGTTATGACCAACCTAGATAGCATATTCAAAAGCAGAGACATTGCTTTGCCAGCAAAGGTCCGTCTAGTCAAGGCTATGGTTTTTCCAGTGGTCATGTATGGATGTGAGAGTTGGACTGTGAAGAAAGCTGAGTGCCGAAGAATTGATGCTTTTGAACTGTGGTGTTGGAAAAAACTCTTGAGAGTCCCTTGGACTGCAAGGAGATCCAACCAGTCCATTCTAAAAGAGATCAGTCCTGGGTGTTCTTTGGAAGGAATGATGCTAAAGTTGAAACTCCAGTACTTTGGCCACCTCATGCAAAGAGCTGACTCATTGGAAAAGACCCTGATGCTGGGAGGGATTGGGGGCAGGAGGAGAAGGGGACGACAGAGGATGAGATGGCTGGATGGCATCACCGACTCGATGGACGTGAGTTTGACCTGGTGTGCTGCAATTCATGGGGTCGAAAGAGTCAGACACGACTGAGTGACTGAACTGAACTGAATAAATATGTTTAATTAGTATTCCAGAAATAAAAATAGTCAAAGGGCAAGATTTTTAGAGATTCCAAAGGAGTCAACAAATTTAAATATTAATTATGTAAACCACATTCTCTGACACATTGAATTAAAAGTAAAATCAACAATTAAAATCCCTCAGACATTTCTAGGGGACTTCTCTGATGGTCCAGTGGTTAAGATCCCACCTTGCAATGCAAAAAAAATGGGTTTGATCCCTGGTCAGGAAACTAAGATCCCCCATGCCTAGGAGCAACTAAGCTCTCATGACACAACTACTGAGCCCATGTACCATAAGTAGACAGCCCATGCCCCACAACCAGAGAGCCCACACACCACAACTAGAGTCCATGCCCCACAACCAGATAGCCCACACACCACAACTAGAGAGCCCACACACCACAAATAAAGTCTATGCCCCACAACCAGAGAGTCCACACACCACAACTAGAGAGCCCACACACCACAACTAGAGAGCCCATGCCCCACAACTAGAGAGCCCACACACCACAACTAGAGAGCCCATGCCCCACAACTATAGAGCCCATGCCCCACAACCAGAGAGCCCACACATGACAACTAGAGAGCCCACACACCACAAATAGAGTCCATGAACCACAACCAGAGAGCCCACACACCACAACTAGAGAGCCCACACACCACAAATAGAGTCCATGCCCCACAACCAGAGAGCCCACATACCACAAATAGAGTCCATGCCCCAAACTAGAGATTCCACACACGACAACTAGAGTCCATGCCCCACAACCAGAGAGCCCACGCACCACAACTAGAGTCCATGCCCCACAACCCGAGAGCCCATGCACAACAACTAGAGAGCCCACACACCACAACTAGAGTCCATGCCCCACAACTAGAGAGCCCACACACCACAACTAGAGTCCATGCCCCACAACTAGAGAGCCCACACACCACAACTAGAGTCCATGCCCCACAACCAGAGAGGCCACATACCACAACTAGAGAGCCCACGCACCACAACTAGAGTCCATGCCCCACAACCTGAGAGCCCATGCACAACAACTAGAGAGCCCACACACCACAACTAGAGAGCCCATGCTCCACCACCAGACAGCCCACACACGGCAACTAGAGAGCCCACGCACCACAACTAGAGTCCATGCCCCACAACTAGAGAACCCACGCACCACAAACAGTGAGCCCACACATCACAACTAGAGTCCATGAACCACAACTAGAGATACCACAAATCACAACTATAGTCCTTGCCCCACAACTAGAGAGCCTACACACCACAACTAGAGAGTCCACGCACCACAACTAGACAGCCCATGCACCACAAACAGAGTCCATGCCCCACAACTAGAGATTCCATGCCCCACAACTAGAGAGCTCACACACCACAAATAGAGTCCATGCCCCACAACTAGAGAGCCCACGCACCACAATGAAAGATCCTGCATGACACAAAGACGATACCATGTGCCATAGCTAAGACCCTATGAAGCCAAAAAACCTCCTCAAGCATGTCTGAACAGAATACTCCAGCCCTGCCACATGCGTGCTCAGTCATGTCTGACTCTCTGCGACCCCTTATGGTCCAGCAGGTTCCTCTGACCATGGGATTTTCTTCGCAAGAATACTGGAGTGGGCTTCCACTTCCTCCTCCAGGGGACCTTCCCCATCTAGGAATCAAACCCGCATCTCCTACGTCTCCTGCATTGCAGGCAGAAGCTTTTAACTCCGAGCCACTGGGAAAGAAACAGAATAACACTAAACACTCTTACTGCAAGTCAGTAAGAACAGTGGGACTCTGTGGATCTGAACCCAGGTTCTTTCTCTCTTTCCACTTCTCAGCTCAACTGAGGGAAACCCAGATTGGTACAGATAAGAAAGGACAAGAAAAAGTCTTTCTTGTGCAGACCAGAGGTATCTGGTGCTACATGGAAGTTGCAGGTGAGGACAGCTGAGAGGTGAGGGCTCGCACCCTCCTCTGTCATCCCCACATTGTAAGTTGGAGGCTCTAACCTGGCTACAGCAATTCTGAGAAAATTGGGAGCCCATCACCCTGATCTAGCTCATCGCATGAAGGCTCCACACCAGGAGAAACACACTGAAGAGCTCTGAGGCTGCTACTGCTACCCCTCCACCAAATACTAAGTTCCTAACGCAGTCAAAGTCACTCAGTCCTATCCGACTCTTGGTGATCCCATGGACTATACAGCCCATGAAATTCTCCAGGCCAGAATACTAGAGTGAGTAGCCTTTCCTTTTTCCAGGGGATCTTCCCAACCCAGGGGTTGAACCCAGGTCTCCTGCATTGCAGGTAGATTTTTTACCATCTTAGCCACAGAGGAAGTCCAAGAATACTGGAGTGGGTAGCCTATCCCTTCTCCAGAGGATCTTCCTGACCCAGGAATCAAACCAGGTCTTCTGCATTGCAGGCAGATTCTTTACCAACTACCAGGGAAGCCTAATGCAGGGTGTCACTCAAAGAGAAGAATGCCACTGTCCCCAGCCTCAGCTCCAGAGCTGCAGCTCAGAGTCTGTCAGGGATGAGAACACAAAGAGACCACAGAACAGAGAGTTCAGAATCTCTTCTCGAAGGAACTTTGTGATCAACTGTGGGGCACTTTCAGAAACACTGGCAGTATGGAGAAAGACAACCTGGAGAAGGTTTGTAGACTCATTGGAGATACAGGCTTAATGGCAGGTGGCCTAGTCTGTCAGAGAGCAACACTGGAAGAGTCAGATGGAAGGAACAGCCCTGAGGTCAGAACACATCTCAAAGGAGAACCTGGGGAACCCACATTTAATTGGATCAGTTTTGGAGGAATTTATGCCCCAGGGGATTATTGAAAACAATAGATATGCACATTAAACTGAGAAAGGAATCCACAGGGCACAACCTTTAAAAGGATGACAAAGCCTGAGGTTATGACATAAACTGATTAGAAGCAAATAGGTTCAAGATGGTCAGGGAGTAAACTTCCACTAGACCTTGCGCCTCAGTACAGGCTCAGTGTGACACATCAGCAAGCTAAATAACACACCTACAGGCGCCATTGACAGTTCCAAACCATAAAGGTCAAAAGGTGGGCAATGGCCTAATTTAATTCCTGGAAATCCCCACCCCTTCCCCAAAATAGCTGGAATACTCCTCCCACTCATTAGCCTATGAAATTAGCCAGCCCTATAAAAAGTGATAATCCCCATACTCAGGTGTCTCCTGTCCTCCAAGATGGCCCATACTCTGTCTATGGAGTGTGTATCTCCCTGAATAAGCTTTCTTTCTCTTTACTATGGCTCTTTCTTGAATTCTGTCCTGCTAGAAGCCAAGAACCCATGCTTGGCAGCCATCCCAGGGACTCTAAGACCTGGGACCTGACAATCCTCTTGTGCGCCACTTTCTTTCCTTCAACATCTTTTCTGTTGCCCAAGAGGGGCCTCAAAGAGCATAATCTCCATCCACCTGTTGGGCTACAGCTCCCGCTCTGAAGGGTGACAGGGACTTGTCACAAGCCATGTAGATTCAAGTAGTCCCTTAGGTGGTAGCTGACGCTGCCTGCAGGATCTGGCAGAGACCAGTTATCTGGCTGTGAAGGAGCCCACAAGGCCAAGGGCCCTCGATCTTTTGCTTTCCTCTATTGTTCTATCTCTGTGAACTTGAGGAGATCCACAAGATGACCATTGGACATTCAAATAAAGACTGTGTCACACGCAACTGACAACTTGCTTGGCTGAGTTTCCCCTGTGGCTCCTCCCCTCCCTGCTCATCCTTCATCCCAGCCCCAGTTCCAGGATGCTGGAACTATGAGAGGGCCCAAACTGAGAAATTCCCTGAATCCTCCTCCAGATTTGTAGCCTGGCCCTCCCCGAATACTTTTGGGGCTTACAGCATCATTGCACCCCCAAGAGAATGTCGTGGGCAAGCACTTCCCTCCAGAGTCCTCCCTGCAATGAAGCTTGCAGCTGTGCACCTTCCTAGCCCCACTCAGTCTTCCTCCTTATTTCAACCCCATCATCAGTTGTGATACCAAGCCAGGTGTCATGCTCCTCTTAAGGGTCACATCTGGTAGGGCGCCCAGACACCCTTGAATAGAAGTATGGGTAAGCACTTATCTCATGGGGGTCACAGGCAGACTTTACCAACCCCTGAGAGGAGGTAGTGGGCTTACAAATGTCTCTTGGGAAGCATCATGACTGTACATCTTCCCTCCTGTCCTAGATTTCTCTTATATCCTCCTCTCTTGACCTCTTGGACTATCTATTGACCCCTGCTCCTGCTTGCTGGCTTTGCCGGCAGATTGGGTTTTGCCTCTTTTAATTCTATGAAGAGGTAGCTCTTCTCTGTCCTCCACTGTCTCCCAGAGTTTGCTCAATTGGTAGGAGACTGAGCAAACTCGGAGAGATAGTGGAGGTCACAGGAGTCTGGCATGCTACCATCCATGAGATCGCAAAGAATGGACATGACTTAGTGACTCAACAACAGCCCTCCTCAACATCACATGGACCACATCCTGAGGAGAGATACCCTTCAGTTCTATTTGTTTCTTTCAGTGATAAAGGTAATCTGTTCAGCTGGCTCAGGGAGGTCTCCTCCCTCTGTCTCTAACGGATCTAGGCCCTGGGATTCTGGTTGCTTCTTCCCCCACTGCCTTTTATTCCTTTTCTTAACTAATCCAAGGGGCCTCCTCAAGCTAACCAATGTGGCAGATTTCAGGCATTCACAGGGACCCCATTGTTGACACTGGGAAAATGCCAGGACAAATAACTACTGTCTGACAAGGATCAATCAGACCCCTGTCTTATCAAAATATCCCAACAAAAAACGGGGGCGACTACAAGCATCCTGAAGGACTCCCTGCTAGGATGCATATTAGCTAAATGGAGAAAATTTAGACAGGATGGTTTAAGGAAAAGAAATTAATTTTCTTTTGCAATACTGCATGATCCCAATACATACTAAGAAACCAAGAGATGCGGCCAAAAAAAAAAGTTGGATGACTGAATTACAATACCATCTTGCAGCTGGGCCTATTTTGTAAAAGGAAAGGAAAATGGCGGGGGGAGTAAGTCCCATCCATCCAAAGGTCCATGACGCTATTACAAAATCCAGGTCTAAAGAACTCCAGCCAGGTGTGCCTGGTTCACATCCCTTCAAAGTGCCTTCTTCCCCTTCAGGAGCTTGATGTTTCAGATGATCCCCTTATGACTTCACCTCCCTGAGATCCACAGCTGGGAAATCCTACTCCCCCCAATTCTGAGTGGGGACAGTCATCTAGACCATTTATCTGTAACTCCCATCTGGGGACCTGGAAACCCTGCTGCTGCTGCTGCTAAGTCGCTTCAGTCATGTCCAACTCTGTGCGACCCCACAGACGGCAGCCCATCAGGCTCCCCTGTCCCTGGGATTCTCCAGGCAAGAACGCTGGAGTGGGTTGCCATTTCCTTCTCCAATGCATGAAAGTGAAAAGTCAAAGTGAAACCCTAGACCCCCCTAAATCAGCTCATGGATTTGGCCTTTGTAGTATTTAACAATAGAGATAGGGTTGAAAGGGCAAAAAGGATTCAAAAGTTAACAGCACAATTACCAGAGGCAGCCCTAACCCCTGCACCACCTCAGGGTTACCCACCCTTGTGAAAACCCATGGTGAGGACAAGAACCAGGAAGCCTGGATCAGAGCTTCTGTCTCACTGAGAAAATATCTGTTGTTTTAAGTGTGACCAATAGGGTCACTGGAAAAACAAATGCTGCCTGTATGGAAAAAGTCCACTAGGACTCTGCTTGATATGAAAATGAGAAGGTCACTGGAAAAGGAACTGCCCTCAGTCCCAAAGGGGACCTGGGGCTACCAAACCAATGATGGTAAGAGGACCGAAGACTAATGGAGCCCAGGACTTTCCCTGGCTCCCAAAGGATACCTGATCATTTCTCCAGAGGAACCTCTGGTAATCTTTGATGTGGCAGGTAGGAAAGCCATTTTCTTCCTAAATATGGGGACTGTCTACTGTGTGCTAACTGATGTCCCTGGACACTTGTCTTCTCAATGTTGTATAACAGGGATGGACAGAAAGCCCAAACCAAGTAATCTACCCCTCCCGTCAACTGCTTGCTAGAAGGCTTTACCTTTGCACATCCATTTCTGCTCACATCCAAGTGCCCCATCTGCTTGTCGGGAGGGACTTGCTCACTAAATTCCAGAAAACAGCCCAAGCTGAAGATCCTTATGGAGATGGCAGCCACCAGGACAAACAATTGGTCTTGGCCAGAGGAATCTAACACAGTCTCAAACTAGAGGAGATCACCATTCCATCCTGTTAGATACAAAATGACACCTGCCAAGAGCACTGCCAGTGACTGAACAACTAGGATATCTGCCATCTGCCTCTGAGGAGACTGAACCTGTGCTGCAGCTGTTGACCTTCAACACCCCTGAAGGAGTTCAGGGTGGAGTGAGGCACTCTGTGCTCCAGGGAATCTGCTGGGACAGGGCTTTAGATAGTTAGATATTTTCAGGAACTGACCTCATGATCCCAATTCTTGCATCTCTTCATATCTAGAAAAGCACTAAATCCCTTCATGAGGACCTCAGCATCTCATGACTAGCAGAAAATCTTTTATAAATTGAGTGCGTAATTGTACTGAACTTCCCCTTCACCAAAATTTTATATATTGACCTTCCCCCACTGCCTCTTGGGAGCAGTCTCTCAGAGCTATTTGAGGTGCTGCCTCCTGGGATGCTATCCTCATTTTGCCCCAAATAAAACTTGACTCACTACTCTCAAGTTGCATATCTCTTTCAGTTGACAAGCCCATCTAAGCTGTAAAACTATGGGTGGCTGAACTGGTTCACAGTGCTAGAACTAAAGGTGGTTTTCTTCTCTGCACCCAGACTCCCATTATCTATTTACCTTTGAATGGACAAATCCAGACCCCATAGTGTCATGAATGGTTCCATCTGTGTGCTTAAAGAATTCAAGCAGAGGGTGCCAGTGGGAGAGGCTGTAGGCAAGCCTCCTCAGATCAAAGGTCTGAACACAAATATGCATGCTCATTCATGTCCAATTCTGCAACCCTATGGGCTGTCGCCCACCTGGCTCTTCTGTCCATGGAATTTTCCAGGCAAGAATACTGCCACTTCCACCTCTAGGGGATATTCCCAACTTGGGGATCCAACCCACATCTCCTGTGTCTCCCGCATTGCAGGCAGAAGATTTTTCACTATTTGAGCTATGTGGGAAGCTTCTTAAAGCCAGGGAGGATACCCAAAAGTATTTGAAAATAGAGTACCAAAATGGGAGGCCACTGATCCAACTAAGCTAACCATGTGTATGTGCATTGCTCAGTCGCTCAGTCGTGCCAACTCTTTTCGGCCCCATGGATTGTAGCCTGCCGGGCTCCTCTATCCATGCGATTCTCAAGGTAAGACTACTGCCCTGGGTAGTCATTCCCTTCTCCAGGGGATCTTCCTGGATAGAAATTTCAAAGAGGCCTTCTCCCCTAACCTACAGGAGGGAAAGTAAAACATCCAAACATAGGTAAATGGTTATATTAGTCCCTCAGTATCACTGAGAAGCCACCCAATCCTTTTTAAAAGGGGAAAAAAAAAACCAAAAACTTTCCTTGTTCTACAACTCTAGTCTTTACAGGACCAGAGGTGTAGCTCCAAAAATAATTCAAAACCCAGCAATATTTTTAGCACTCCCAAAACCTTCCACATCTATCTTAAGAGGCTTATAAGTACTAAACAAAGGGGAAACAAAGTTATCCTAGGAGGGATTTGCCTGTGCCTTTGAGATGCAAATATCCTACCTGGTTTTTCTCTAGAAACCTTTCTCTATGCCATCTTTTTTAAATGCAAATTTTGAAAAAGAGAGTAAGTAATTTGGAACTTGTCAAGGAAAAATACAAACTTTGAGCATCTTTCCCTAAATATTAGTGAAACGGATTTAGCCATCTAGAGAAGTGAGCTTGATTTGTTCCATCTGCTAGAAATCCAAATTTAAACCAAACTCTTGCAGACAGATGGGTTTTACATTGCTGTACCTGATTCATGGCTGAAATTTTGGAAGAGGAAATAAGAGGCCTCTGTGTTTGTGTCTTAATTCACAAAAGAAGCTATATTTAATTGACTTAAGGAAAATTAAGTGCTTATATAAATACTCAGACATATAAAGTAATGTGGCCAGAATGAAGTCATCTGGAAAGTATCCAGTACCAAACTGACATCTGGTACCGAAGGTAGCTTAAGCTTGTTGGTTTGATTAATATAGATTAATACAGACATAATACAGTCTCAGGAGTGATCAATGTTAAGCATGATACTTTTGTTGTACGTAGGTTTACTAGACTTTTGATCTCTTGAAAATCTGTCAGCAAGAAAAGTAATTTGGTGTGGAAAAATCTTTTAAGGAAAGTAAAACATACGTTTTCAGTAAAAGAAGGCATGAGAATTTATGAAAACGTATTGAAAGAGTTATGCACGATCAGGATTTTCTAAGATTGGATTGAATTCAGTTGGGTAAACTGATTATGTTGGGAGCAAGCTAAGGTAAGGCTTGGATTAAATTTTTCTTTCTGTTAAGAAAATAAAGTTTTCTTGGAATGCGATTTCTGATAAAACATTATGTGAGGTTCTTTGCTTTTAAGTGGTTTTCCGTTTACTTTCGTTATCTCTTGTAACTCTGGTTAAGAAATAAGTATTGTCTCACAGTGACTGATGATTTTTGACCAAGTGTTTTAAAACTTTTTTCACAAACTTCCCAATACGAAATTTTAATCAAAGTGGATAAAACTAATTAGATCTTCAAATTTTCTTGAATTTTCAAGACTGAAAGAATATGACCTCAGTACACAAAAAACAAGGTACACCAGTAAATTATGTAATTATAAAGACAGAATAAGTGCTTATTTCTACTTTTCCTCTTTACTGATTTAAAAAGCAATTGTATAAAAGAATTTGTGTGCATGATGTTATCACTGGGACCAAACATAAATACAGATTTTCCAATAGAAACAGAAAGGAAGTAGGTAGAAGCAAGGCTGTACTAGCTTAAGAAATGATTACAGATGGAAGCTTGGAAGAATAGGAACATTTTAAGAAAATAAAAAATGATAAACAAGATTAATGTAAAAAAGTCTACAAGTATACACTTGTTCTAATTTCAGCTTCTCTGAGATATATAAAATTATACAAAAAATAAATATAGAAATGTATTGTTAGTTTTGGAACATTTACAGATATAATATTTAAAATATACCACAAAAAGCATGGAAAAGGAATGCATCTACTTAAGTTTAAGGTTTCTATATCTCACTAGAATTAAGTTAGTAAAGATATCAAGCTGATTCTGATAGGTTAAGATATATGTGGTAATCTCTAGAGAAATCAATAAGGAAATGACTCAAAATATATAGAGTAAAAATCACTAAAGTAATTAAAATGCTACATTAGAAAATATTCACTTAATTCACAAGATGTAATGTGAGAGTTGGACTGTGAAGAAAGCTGAGTGCCAAAGAATTGATGCCTTTGAACTGTGGTGTTGGAGAAGACTCTTGAGAGTCCCATGGACTGCAAGGAGATCCAACCAGTCCATCCTAAAGGAGACCCGTCCTGGGTGTTCATTGGAAGGACTGATGCTGAGGCTGAAACTCCAATACTTTGGCCACCTCATGCAAAGAGTTGATTCATTGGAAAAGACTCTGATGCTGGGAGGGATTGCGGGCAGGAGGAGAAGGGGACGACAGAGGATGAGATGGCTGGATGGCATCACTGACTTGATGCACATGAGTTTGGGTGAACTCCGGGAATTGGTGATGGACAGGGAGACCTGGCGTGCTGCGATTCACGGGATCGCAAAGAGTCGGACATGACTGAGCGACTGAACTGAATGAGAAACAGAGCAACACACAAGACAGGGAAATATAAAGTAAAATGATAAAGTATACCCAATTGTATAAATAACATTAAATGTGAATGAATTATTATATAATCAAAAGGCAGAGACTGTGAATCGATTTAAAAAGCAATGAACTTAGTGTCTACATGAGACACGCATTAGATGCAAAGATACAAATAGACTTAAAGTGATGGTGGAAAATAATACACCATATATACAGCAATCACAAGAAAGTAGGAATGGCTATTCAACTGTCAAGCAGAGTAAACTTTAGAATGAACAAAAAATGCTACCATAGATAAAGGGCAACATTTTTTTATGATTAAAAAAGACAACCTATCAGGAAGAGAGAAAAATATAAACACACACATCTAAGAACAAAGCACTAAAATGAAGCAAAAAAAGAAAAAAAGAAATAATCAAAGAAATAAACAATTAAAAATATTGCTCAGAGAATTCAATACCTCACTTACAATAATAAACAACTATGCAGAAATCAACAAGGACATACAACACTTAAATAATGCCAAAACCTAACATACATAAATGGTATCTACAGAACTCTCCATCTAGCAGCTGCAGAATATACATTCTTCCCAAGTGCTCATGGCACATTCTCAGGATAGAAACTATTTTAAGGGACAAATCAAAATAAATTTTAAAGGACTGAAATAACACAGAGTATTTTCTTTGACTGCTACTGCTAAGTCACTTCAGTCATGTCCGATTCTGGGTGACCCCATAATATAATAAAATTAGAGTAATAGAAAAAATATGAAAAATTCACAAATGTGTAGAAATTAAAGAACATAATTCTAAGTAGCCAATGTGTCAAAGAAGAAATCAAAAGAGAAGTTAGGAAAAAAAAAATCTGAAGGACTTCCCTGGTGGTCCTGTGGTTAAGAATCCAACTGCCAATGCAGGAACACACATTTGATCCCTAGTCTGGTAAGACTCCACATGCTGCAGCGCAACTAAGCCCATGTGCCACAACTACTGAGATCAAGCCCTAGAACCCATGTTCTGCAACAAGAGAAGCCACTGCAATGAGAAGCCCACCCACTGCAACTGGAAACTAGCCCCCACTCACCACAACTAGCGAAAGCCTGTGCACAGCAACGAAGATCCAGCATAGCCAAAAATAAATTAAAAACTCTAAAAAGAATGCCTTGCAAAAATAAGTATTGTATGTGTTTTGCTCTTACTATGCTGCTGCTGCTGCTAAGTCACTTCAGTCGTGTCCGACTCTGTGCGACCCCATAGACGGCAGCCCACCAGGCTCCCCCGTCCCTGGGATTCTCCAGGCAAGAACACTGGAGTGGGCTGCCATTTCCTTCTCCAATGCATGAAAGTGGAAAGTGAAAGTGAAGTCGCTCAGTCGTGCCGACTCTTAGCGACCCCATGGACTGTAGCCTACCAGGCTCCTCCATCCATGGGATTTTCCAGGCAAGAGTACTGGAGTGGGGTGCCATTGCCTTCTCCCTTACAATTATACATTAAAACATAGCATTACCTGGCACATAATAAATGCTCAGCAAATATTAGCTATCATTTTCCTTACTATAAATCAGCATTCATTTTAAGCACTGTTACATTTCTTAGCTTATGTGAATATACCCTTATGAGAGATTCCAAAGTATAGCTGCTATAAACTATATAAACTACATAAAATAACATATCTATATCATCAGTTTAGTTCAGTCGCTCAGTCATGTCCCACTCTTTCCGACCCCATGGACAGCAGCATGCCAGGCATCCCTGTCGATCAACAACTCCCAGAGTTCGTTCAAACTCATGTCCATCAAGTCAGTGATGCCATCCAACCATCTCATCCTCTGTCATCCCCTTCTCATGCCTTCAATCTTTCCCAGCATCGGGGTCTTTTCCAGTGAGTTAGTTCTTTGCATCAGGTGGCCAAAGTACTGGAGCTTCAGCTTCAGCATCAGTCCTTCTAAAGAATATTCAGGAGATTTCCTTCAGGATTGACTGGTTTGATCTCCTTGCAATCCAAGGGACTCTCAAGAGTCTTCTCCAACACCACAGTTCAAAAGCATCAGTTCTTTGGCACTTAGCTTTCTTTGTGATCTAACTCTCACATCCATACATGCTGCTGCTGATGCTGCTGCTAGTCGGTTCAGTCATGTCCGACTCTGTGCGACCCCAGAGATGGCTGCCCACCAGGCTCCCCCATCCCTGACTACTGGAAAAACCATAGCTTTGACTAGATGGACCTTTATTGGTAAAGTAATGTCTCTGCTTTTGAATATGCTGTCTAGGTTGGTCATAACTTTTCTTTCAAGGAGCAAGCATCTTTTAATTTCATGGCTGCAGTCACCATCTGCAGTGATTTTGGAGCCCAAGAAAATAAAGTCGGTCACTGTTTCCACTGTTTCCCCATCTATTTGCCATGAAGTGATGGGACCAGGTGCCATGATCTTAGTTTTCTGAATATTGAGTTTCAAGCCAACTTTTTCTCTCTCTTCTTTCACTTTTATCAAGAGGCTCTTCAGTTCTTCTTCACTTTCTGCCATAAGGGGGTGTCATCTGCATATCTGAGGTTATTGATATTTCCCCAGCAATCCTGATTCCAGTTTGTGCTTCATCCAGTGCAGCATTTCTCATGATGTACTCTGCATTTAAGTTAAATAAGCAGGGTGACAATATACAGCCTTCATATAATCCTTTCCCGATTTGGAACCAGTCTGCTGTTCCATGTCCAATTCCAACTGTTGCTTCATGATCTGAATACAGATTTCTCAGGAGGCAGGTCGGATGGTCTGGTATTCCCATCTCTTGAAGAATTTTCCACAGTTTGTTGTGATCTACACAGTCAAAGGCTTTGGCATAATCAATAAAGCAGAAATAAAGGCTTTGGCGTAATCAATAAAGCAGAAACAGATGCTTTTCTGGAACTCTCTTGCTTTTTCTATGAAGCAATGGATGTTAGCAATTGATCTCTCGTTCCTCTGCCTTTTTTAAATCCAGCTTGAATATCTGGAAGTTCACGATTCACGTACTGTTGAAGCCTGGCTTGGAGAATTTTGAGTACTGCTTTGCAAGCGTGTGATATGAGTGCAATTATGCAACAGTTTGAACATTCTTTGGCATTGCCCTTCTTTGGGAATGGAATGAAAACTGACCTTTTCCAGTCCTGTGGCCACTGCTGAGTTTTCCAAACTTGCTGGCATACTGAGTGCAGCACTTTAACAGCATCATCTTTTAGGATTTGAAATAGCTCAACTGGAGCTATATCAAGTCTCTATCATATATTATAGAAAAAAAACTACAACAAAAATGAAGAGTGGCTGATTATAAAGTTTAAACAAATTATTTGCCTAACAAAGTTAATATAATTTCTCATGAAAATTATGTCTTTCTCTGGATATATGGGATAGTGTTTTTTATTGACCAAAAAATGATCAAGAAACTATTAATAATTCAGCCATTTTTTCTGTATCCCAGCTGTGAAAATAATGGTACATTAGTTTCCTACTGCTTCCAATGGTATATTAACTTCTTAAGCTACATACATAGTCACTTAAAATAACACAAATATATTATCTTACAGTTTCAGAAATCAGAAATTCAAGGTGAGTCTTACAAGACTGAAATCAAGGTACATTCAATTTGGAAGCTCCAGGGGGTTCCCACTTCTTTGCCACCTCCAGGATCTAGAGATCTGCTGCCTCCTTGGCTTGCAGCCCCTCCCTCCAGCCTCTCATTTCATCATATTTTCTTTTTTCTGCCTTTGGCCTTCTTGCATTCCTCTTTAAGGACTCTTGTGACTGCCCAGGACCAGTCCAAGTAATTAAGGATGCTCTCTCGTCTCAAGATCTTCACTTAATTGTACCTATAAAACCTGCTACTGTAGGGTAACAGGTTTAGAAACTCTGAAGGTGAGACAAGGGCATCCTTGACGACCATGACTCTGTCTCCATATGAAGGTCCCACCAATGAGAGGGAACCTCCATTCAGGCTGTTCCCCTGGCCACTCCACTACTAATTCAGCTGTTGGTCTCAGATATCAACAGATCCAACTGTTTTCACAAAAGCGTTTTACACACAGTGGCAACTCATGTTCTTGTTCAGGAGGACGGCAGTGAACCATCAAAAATGATACTCAGAATTTAAAGGCAGAACAGAATACAGTATCACCCTCATACTCTGAAAACATGACTTCTCTACCATCCTGTTCTAATTCACTGTCTTAAATTGATCTGTAAAAGTCAACATTCTCCTGAAGAAAAAAGATCTTCCCTTACCACTAACTGCTTACAAAGCACTTTAGAAAATAAAAGCAGGCATAAATTTTTCTTTAAGACTAAAAATAACAAAATCTCTTTAAAACAAACTTGTTAAAGTATGTAAATATTTGAAAACATTAAGAAATGTTAAACTAGAACTAAAACCTTTTCTTACCATATACAACATATTTCAGTTGGAGATTTTTGATGACTTCTTCCACAGTAGGTTTATACTCCAGAAAACATGTATAAACACCACTCATGCTTTCCTCAAAGTTCTGGAATACAAGGCTTCCTGTGGAGGTGATTTGTGCAGTGCTGTTTTCTAATAGAATAAGAAGATACAGTGATCAGTGGCTTAAATAACATGAGACGGAGATAAAGTAACAAGCTATTTTCTAAACAGAGAAAAGCCATCCAAATTTACCTGCTATACATTAAAGAAGTCGAGGGAACACAGTCATTGTGTCTGGTGTTTCTTGATAGTGGGTGCCAAGATGTACTTCTGAGTGTCAGAATTTCACTAATCAGAGTTCATGAAGTGTGTAGCTGCCTAAGTGGTAAGAACGGCTAAAAATCACACATACATGATGTGCTCCTAATGTGCCTGCTGCATTGAGATGGCATGATCAACATTCACAAACATATCAAATAGTATATATTTATATATGCTGTCAAATAACTATATCTATATACATGTATATAAATATTTTATAGATGAGTTATATTCTCAGTAAGCATACAAACTATATATTAAAGGGATGAAACACTGTATCCAGAACAAAGACTTAACTCAATATGCTGCTGCTGCTGCTGCTGCTAAGTCACTTCACTCGTGTCTGACTCTGTGCGACCCCATAGACAGCAGCCCATCAGGCTCCCCCGTCCCTGGGATTCTCCAGGCAAGAACACTGGAGTGGGTTGCCATTTCCTTCTCCAATGCATGAAAGTAAAAAGTGAAAGTGAAGTCGCTCAGTCGTACCCGACTCCTAGTGACCCCATGGACTGCAGCCTACCAGGCTCCTCCATCCATGGGATTTTCCAGGCAAGAGTACTGGAGTGGGGTGCCACTGCCTTCTCCAAACTCAATATAATCACTGACAACTAGGGATTGGTTGTCATTACACAGGTACTAGGCAAAAGCTGGATTACAACTCTAAGGGTTGCACAAGAAAGAAAATACAGGTTGGATAACTTCATGCCTAGAGTCACAATCAGAACTGCTGTGCTAGAAGTCAGAACTGGATGTAAGATCTCTTGCAACTTCAACATTACTTAAAGTAGCAAATGGGAGAAAGCCATGTTATGTGAGGGAAAAGAAGCCTGATTTAAAAGGATTAAGACCTGGATTTGAGGTGTACCTTTCTCACAAACTGTAACTAAGGGATATTCACAATCTTTTTGAAGTCTAGCTCCTTCATTTGTACAGCAAAGAATCATAAAATATGATAATATATCTCATAGAATTGTTTTTGTATAACAAATACAAGGAACGCTAAAGTACTTGAAAAAGCTATAAGTCATTAAGCAATTAAAGGTTGTTATTCTGAAAGTTCATAACCATGGTTCTGCAATAGAAAAATTATTAGACATTAAAACTCACTTACTTAATAATTTAATAAACCGTAACAACTGAAAATATTATCTCAGTAAATAATTGCTCATCATTTTCTATTTTAAGAAAATAATTTATTGCCTATAGTTGTCAAATTGAAATTTATTCTGAAGCAATTACTTCAAAATAAGACCAAAAAAATTAGTGTTATTATTAAGCAATTTTCATCATTAATTTTTCACTAAAAATTTGTTCAGTTTCTAGACATGCAAAGCCCTATTTCAGATATTGAAGGAGAAATGAATAGATGGATACACCTGCCCTCAAGTGCTTTACATAGAGCATTATGCCTTGAGAATTACCATTTCTATATCCTGGATGAAACTGAAAAATGTGACATAAATTTAGAATGCATTTCTATTATATTGCCTATTTCGTCTTGAATATCTTTTAATGAAAGAGTATATATTTATTATAACATATTGTCTCTTTTTTGGAACAGATAAAACTTTTTCAAGTGCCTGATATACTGTATTTCAGCAAAGATTCATATATCATATCATACAATAAAAGGTGCCCACAAGTTGTAAAGAAATTTTAGAATAATATGTCAGCAATGAGGCTATGTATTCCCTGGCATTAATTTGAAACAGAAATTTCCCCAAACAGAAGCATCAATTAAAAAATGTATCAATATATATGAGTGCCTACTACAACATTAAATATAATGACAACCAGAAAATCTAATATCATACAATTTGTAAGAAAATACTCTCTGGCTACATTCTTATTTTAAAACATTTAAAATTCGCACACTTTGAAGAAATGCCCAGAGGATTTCACAGCCAGGAGAAGAATCCACTTAACAAATACCACTTACCAAACTGACTTTTAAATAACTAAGTTTAAATAGGATGCAATAACATATCACTATAAGAACTCATATAACAACAGTCAATAAATAATTGAATTAAACTACTTCTCTCTCTAGAATTTAGCTTGGTCATCTAAAAATTTAGAGTTGGATTCAATTTCTAGAAACCCATACCTCAGAGCTCTCTAAAATTACATGGCAGAATTTAAGCACAATTTCATTTTAGCTTACTCTTTCAAAAGATAGGTTTATACTTTTGCTTTCTGCTCAGATACACAGAGTGAATATAAGAGCATCAACATCATATAACAATAAGGGAAAAGACAGACAAAGTGTCAATCAATGAACTCTCTTGAACCTATCAAACCCCTCAGGCAGGTAGGGCCACCAATCACCTGAAATCTAGGAATGTACAGTGCCTACAAGGAGAGCCTGAACCCAAGCATTTGCTTCAAAACTAGGTGAAATGCTTCAGTGAATTGCTAAAAGCCAAGTGCTAACTAGGAATCAGCCAACTAAAATGGACTGGAGTGGGTGAATTTAACTCAGATGACCATTATATCTACTACTGTGGGCAGGAATCCCTCAGAAGAAATGGAGTAGCCATCATGGTCAACAAAAGAGTCTGAAATGCAGTATTTGGATGCAATCTCAAAAACGAAAGAATGATCTCTGTTCGTTTCCAAGGCAAACCATTCAATATCACAGTAATCCAAGCCTATGCCTCAACCAGGAATGCTGAAGAAGCTGAACTTGAACGGTTCTATGAAGACCTACAAGACCTTTTAGAACTAACACCCAAAAAAGATGTCCTTTTCATTATAGGAGACTGGAATGCAAAAGTAGGAAGTCAAGAAACACCTGGGGTAACAGGCAAATTTGGCCTTGGAATATGGAATGAAGCAGGGCAAAGGCTAATAGAGGTTTGCCAAGAGGACACACTGGTCATAGCAAACACCCTCTTCCAACAACACAAGAGAAGACTCTACACATGGACAACACCAGATGGTCAACACTGAAATCAGACTGATTATATTCTTTGCAGCCAAAGATGGAGACGCTCTACACAGTCAGCAAACATAAGACCAGGAGCTGACTATGGCTCAGATCATGAACTCCTTACTGCCAAATTCAGACTTAAACTGAAGAAAGTAGGGAAAACCACTAGACCACTCAGATATGACCAAAATCAAATGCCTTATGATTATTCAGTGGAAGTGAGAAATAGATTTAAGGGACTAGATAGGATAGAGTGCCTGATGAATTATGGAGAAAGGTTCATGACATTGTACAGGAGACAGGGATCAAGACCATCCCCATGGAAAAGAAATGCAAAGAGGCAAAATGGCTGTCTGGGGAGGCCTTACAAATAGCTGTGAAAAGAAGAGAAGCAAAAAGCAAAGGAGAAAAGGAAAGATACAAACATCTGAATGCAGAGTTCCAAAGAATAGCAAGAAGAGATAAGAAAGCCTTCTTCAGCGATCAATGCAAAGAAATAGAGGAAAACACAGAATGGGAAAGACTAGGGATCTCTTCAAGAAAATTAGAGATACCAAGGGAACATTTCATGCAAAGATGGGCTTGAAAAAGGACAGAAATGGTATGGACCTAACAGAAGCAGAAGATATTAAGAAGAGGTGGCAAGAATACACAGAGAACTGTACAAAAAAGATCTTAACAATGATGTGAAGATAATCACGATGGTGTGATCACTCACCTATTGCCAGACATCCTGGAATGTGAAGGCAAGTGGGCCTTAGAAAGCATCACTACAAACAAAGCTAGTGGAGGTGATGGAATTCCAGTTGAGCTATTTCAAATCCTGAAAGATGATGTTATAAAACTGCTGCACTCAATATGCCAGCAAATTTGGAAAATTCAGCAGTGGCCACAGGACTGGAAAAGGTCAGTTTTCATTCCAATCCCAAAGAAAGGCAATGCCAAAGAATGCTCAAACTACTGCACAATTGCACTCATCTCACACGCTAGTAAAGTAATGCTCAAAATTCTCCAAACCAGGTTTCAGTAATACGTGAACCGTGAACTTCCACATGTTCAAGCTGGTTTTACAAAAGGCAAGGGAACCAGAGATCAAATTGCCAATATCTGTTGGATCATCAAAAAAGCAAGAGATTTCCAGAAAAATATCTATTTCTGCTTTATTGACTATGCCAAAGCCTTTGACTGTGTAGATCACAATAAACTGTGGAAAATTCTGAAAGAGATGGGAATACCAGACCACCTGACCTGCCTCTTGAGAAATCTGTATGCAGGTCAGGAAGCAACAGTTAGAAATGGACATGGAACAAGAGACTGGTTCCAAATAGGAAAAGGAGTACGTCAAGGCTATATATTGTCACCCTGCTTATTTAACATACGCAGAGTACATCATGAGAAATGCTGGGCTGGAAGAAGCACAAGCTGGAATCAAAATTGCCGGGAGAAATATCAATAACCTCAGATATGTACATGACACCACCCTAATGGCAGAAAGTGAAGGGGAACTAAAAACCCTCTTGATAAAAGTGAAAGAGGAGAGTGAAAAAGTTGGCTTAAAGCTCAACATTCAGAAAACGAAGATCATGGCATCTGGTCCCGTCACTTCATGGGAAATAGATGGGCAAACAGTGGAAACAGTGTCAGACTTTATTTTGGGGGCTCCAAAATCACTACAGATGGTGACTGCAGCCATGAAATTAAAAGACGCTTACTCCTTGGAAGGAAAGTTATGGCCAACCTAGACACTATATTCAAAAGCATAGACATTACTTTGCCAACAAAGGTCCATCTAGTCAAGGCTATGGTTTTTCCAGTGGTCATGTATGGATATGAGAGTTGGACTGTGAAGAAAGCTGAGTGCCAAAAAATTGAAGCTTTTGAACTGTGGTGTTGGAGAAGACTCTTGAGAGTCCCTTGGACTGCAAGGAGATCCAACTAGTCCATCCTAAACGAGATCAGTCCTGGGTGTTCATTGGAAGGACTGATGCTAAAGCTGTAGCTCCAGTACTTTGGCCACCTCATGCAAAGAGTTGACTCATTGAAAAAGACCATGATGCTGGGAGGGATTGAGGGCAGGAAGAGAAGGGGACGACAGAGGATGAGATGGCTGGATGGCATCACCGACTCGATGGACATGAGTCTGTGTGAACTCCGGGAGTTGGTGATGGACAGGGAGGCCTGGCGTGCTGCAAGTCATGGGGTCGCAAAAAGTCAGACATGGTTGAGCGACTGAACTGAACTGGCTGAACCAGTGTGTGCATGTGAGACCTCTGAGGATCAGAGATGGGGGTGGATAGAGGAAGTTTCACCCTCCTACAGGCTTTGACCTTTATGAAAATCTCTGGTGTTCAAAAGGAAGATCAAGGAAACCCTGAGCAAGAGTCTCACAGGGTGCTGGCTGGAGGGGGTCTAGCAGCCCTGTCAAAACACTACCCACATCCATTTCCCCTGCCTCTAGGTAAGGAGCAATGTTTTAACCTACAATGGGAGAAGAAACAAAAATCATTATCAAGAGCACTGGGGAAACATGTTGCCACTAGGGAAGGAAACAGGAAGGAAAAAAAAATCATCCTTGAGGCAGAGTCAGCAAAAAGTACCAGGCCAACACTAAAGCTGGATGGAAGATAAAATTAAGCAATTCTGAAGGCCATACCCACAAGATCAGGGATACCACACCTATCTAAGGCTTAATCCGAACACTAGAGATCTCCTCTCTCCCAACTGCCCACCATTAATAAGAACCTAGCAACACACTGAAATCAAACTAAGAGAGTAATAAAAAAGAGATTCTCTCTGAGGAAATAAAAATAAGAGAAATCAAAGCCAAAGATGAGATACTGGACATAAAAAATTTTTTAGTAACCATGGCAATAACCAATATCAAAGTCAGACAATTCTTAACTAATAAAAACTCCTAATAGTAAGGGTTTAATACTATCTTTAAAAGTGTTCATCTCAAATATAACAATACTTATCTCAATGTTTACTATCTTATTCAAAATGTCAAACTTTAACAAAAATTAAGAAGCATACAGATAAGTAAGAAATGACACATTTCCAAAACACCAAGCTATGACACAGATGTCAGAAGTATCAGACAGTTTACTTAAAATAACTATGAAAGATACATTAAATAATTTAATGGAAAATTTTGTAGAAAGCATGCAAGATCAGATAGGAGATTTCAGTAGAGATTGAAACTCTATGAAGTAATCAAATGGAAATGTTGAAACTAAAACCAAAACAAACAAAAACTATTAAAAAAAAAAAAGTAATACAGATGAAGTTTTCCTCCAATGGGCTCATAAAGAGGCTTGACATGGCTAAGAAAAGAATCAATGACTTGAAGTTAGGTCAAAAGAAATTTACCTAGCCAGAATCACAAAGAGAAAAATACGTCCAAGAAGAGTTATAGAACAATTTCAAACAGTGTTCATAAGGGTGATAGAAACCTCAGAAAGAGCAGAGGAACAGGAATGAGCAGAAGAAACACTAGAAAATAAAGTGACTGAGAATTTAAAAATCAATGACAAAAAAACAGATTCAAGCTTATAGAAAACAAAGCAGAATAATACAAATAACAAGAAAAAAATGCATTTAGTGTTTAAATCACTGAAGTGAAAGGAAAAGAGAAAACCTTGAAATTAATTAAAAAAAAAAAATGGCAGTGTCTACAGAGAGACAAGAACAAGTCTATAGCAGCCTTCTCATAAGAAACCATGAAAGCAAAAAGAATACAGAATGCCATCTTTGGAATGCTGGAAAAAAACTGCCAGTCCAGAATTCTACAACCATCAAAAGAAAAAGATAAGCCAATTTAGGATATAATCAGAAATCAATGAAACTGAAAACAGAAAAGGACCAAAGAAAAATTAAGTCAAAAGCTGGTCCCTTAAAGTGACTGATAAAACTGTTAAGCCTGCAGCCAGAAAGACCAAAATGAAGAAGAGACACAATCAATGTCTGGAGTGAATAAGGGCATATCATAGAGATCCTGAATATATAAAAAGATAACAAGAAAATGTCATAGACGATGCACATTAACTCAACAAGTTGAAAAAATCTAAGATGGACAAAGTTCCTTGAAAGATACAAACTACAAAAAGTCACAAAACAGTGAGAGGGGAAAATCCTAGTCCTACCTTCTTTAGATTACTATCTGTGCACTCTAAAGCCAGACTTCAAAGGCATATGCCTTCCAGAAAAGTACCTTGCTCTCTCAGTGCCTTCATTTTCCACATATAAAAGGGCAAAAATGGCTGTACTTACTGCAAAGAGCTATGAAATTTAAATGACTAGTATATGTAAATTGCTCAGAACAGTATCTGCTACATGATGAAAGTACACCTGCTGATTATTTTTATAAAAGTGAAAATAAAAACAGTAAAATAAAAACACATTTGCAGAATATATCCATATATGTGTGTATGCACACATTCACTACATGTATGAATACACATGCAATAGATATATGTATGTATTTGTGTGTGTATTCATACATGTAGTAAATGTATTAAAAAAAGTTAAGGAATAATATTGTAAAAGTTTAGGACAGAATTTAGCTGACAGGGGTTGGGGACAGAAGAATGGGATTTTTAAACATCAGAAGGTTCAACAGTCTTGAGAATGGTATACCTTGGCTTCTATTGTAAGATGTTGGTTTTATTATGCTTCATAATTTATACACACACACACACACATATATATATATATATATCTTACCCAGATTTGTATATATCAGATACTTCATAACAAAAATATCAGAGTAAGAAATAATCTACAATCTCATTTTTAAAAAACATAATAAAGATGCAATTACAGGGTAGAGCTCAACATACATGTGTGCATGTGTTTTCATAGGTTCGTGTGAATATTTAGAAAAATGGGTAAGTCCACACACCAAAACAGAGTTAATTCATCAGAATAGTATTAGGACTGAAGTAAGAGATACAGGTCTCCTTGTAATAAATGTATTACTTTTCTAAACCAAAAATTCTGGAAGAGAGACAGAGACCAGGGGAGGCGTGGGAATGGGCAGGGGAGGGAAAGAGAATGAGAACTGACCAAATCTAAGACTTGGTCCCTACACTTCCAAACCATCTAAACAGTCTGGGTATTTCTCTCCAAAGGAATGCTCAAGTACATAATTACAAGTTTCTTTGGGTCAACTGGAGGAGAACTATCTTTGGAATAGCCATAAAAATATAACAAGTACAGTGTAGTTTAACCTACAGTCCAAAAAGCTCTATTTTTCAGGCTTCAAGAAAAGCAGACATTTCCTAGGTCTTTCAACAATAAGAGTGATAGGGTTGAGCTTTAAAGCCAGCTGACAGCAAACTGTGATATGACACTGCACTGAAAAACAAACTGTAATCATGCTGTCAGAATTCTAGAATTTTCTGGGAATAGTTTTTATAAGTATAAAACCATTGCATTAATATGATTTTATCCTTACCTGGAAACAGCTACATTTTTGACATCTATTTTCCATTATGAAAGTGAGTAAAATAAAATATCACTTCCAGTTAAAGGATTACAAATTCATGTACATTCTATACACTGCAATACAAACTGCAAGACCTCTCCTGGTTTCTTACAGAAGAACAACTTTCACATCTCAATTTCCAAGTCAAAGGGGTAACAAACTACAAATCAGTAAGTTAAATGCCTCTTTTTTGAACTCTCAGAGTTTTAATATCAAATGTAAAATATACATAGTGTATATCTTTTCATTATATTATGTGCTTTAAGAGAGCAATAAAAATAAAATCTGATTATATTTTCAGTATTGGATGCCTTTACACTTGGCGCATTTCACTGATTTGTATCAACTGCTCAACTTCTCAGAATTTCTGTTACCTACGCAGATTCCTTTCTATATTCTAGTACTACAGTCAGGCAGAGATTAAGTCTGCTTTTCACATCTCCCACAAAGCTCATTAGCACAATGGCATCCACCAAGTAGTCACTAGCTAAGAGCTGAATAATTCACTTTGAAGACACATCACCTAACCTAGAAAGTGAAGTAGCTCTTTAAACTTTGAGCTATTTTAGAATCAAGTTAATTTAAGTTAAATTCAAACATAATCCATATTGTCTGGTCAGGATTTTAGTCAGAATGAAATATAAGATAAGAAATATAAAATCATAACTACTAATAAAGTCTCAAGTTATCCCTATTTGGGGTTATATAAAGCAAACAAGACCAGAGTTTTAAATCTAGAGCTCAAAGTACTCATTTGTATTTTTAACAAAAGCAAGAATCATACTTGTTTCTTCATACATACTTTGTTAACAAAAGTATAACAGGTAACCAAAATGATTTTATGAAGTTCATAATAAAAGGAACATTTTTTGAAATATGAATGCTTAGAGAATTCCCAGTTTAATCATTATGTCTCTATCTCAAATTAAGATCTATGAAAAATGGTCACACTATCTACATTTTTAGATTCTAACTCCAAGAACAAATCAGTGCGCTACTAGATAAATGTATATGAGCTAAAAATATTGTTTTTGTTCTGAGTTCATTTCATATATATCATTTTTAATTATGACAACTGAAACAGAGTCCTACCTGAAATGATTTTTCCTTTAGGCCCATGCCACTGGAATGATGGGTCTACCAGTTCAGAATTCCGCAGCCGCTGGGTTACACATAACACATGTGGACTCTTTTGATGGAGCATAACATATACTTTCACTGAAAATACAATATTAAAATGTCCCAATAATATCTTATGTTCATTCATGTTCTATAATGGCTTACATTTTTGTAGTCTGGGCAACTTGTGTTCAGAAGTTTTCTTTGGATTATTGCTATTGCTTGGTAAGAATTAAATTTAACTGCATTCCAGTAACTAGCTTTCAAAAATATACACTTATTTTATTTGTGTGTATGGGTATATCTTAATCTTAGCATAAATTATTGGCCTTTTTATTCAGAGTTCATGTATACTTATTGCACTTTCAGAAAACTATTTTAATTACAAAGTATTAAGATAATTCTATATCACAACTTATTTTGCCAAGATACCAAACCTGAAAGAAACTGACATGATAAGTTTGTTTAGATCATAGGAATGATACATTATCCACAGTGATCTAACACAACATACTGAATTTTAGAATTGTAATGTGATTAAAAAATTGACAAATATGTGCTTTGATTGATTTTAATTACCAAGCATTTTCTCAATTTGCTTTAAAATTTAAACAATACTGTTCATTAAACAAGCAAAAATAGTATTGTCTAGGAGATACAAAAGGAACACAGTGAAGATTCAGTTATTTTGAATTTACTCATAAGGAAGATTTTAGAAAAGCTTCTAGCAACTCCTCAGTAATTTCATAGCAATACTTCACTGATCAACCATATACTAAGATTTCTGTGATCCAGTAAGATAAAAATTGTTTATGAGAATTAAAATTCTCCTTGACTTTGTACAGAGACTCTCTCTAAACTTTTACCATACAGCATCGTGTGTATTGAATGCCGCTTTTAGATAGCTACTCTTGCTTAGGTTAAGAAAGTTCCCCTCTATTCTTCGTAGTATGTTTTCCTGGGACACTTACACCTATATTCATAAGTGTAATGTGCATAATTTTCTTATATTATCCTTTGTCTTTTCCAATTTGTACAAAATTTGTGATTTAGTATTTAGCATTATTGTTATTATTTAGCATTATTAAGTTAGGCATCTAATATTATAATAGACACATAAAAAGAATTAGGCAGATTTTTCCTATTAATGTTCCCTGAAAGAATATGTAAAGTGTTTTTGTCCCTGGAAACTGTATAGTCTGGTACTTACTTTTGGCAAGGAAGGAAACAGCAAAACAAACTTTTTATTACCAATCAGGAAAATTTAATTATTAGTTTACTAAGTACTTTAATCAAGTCTGTTTTAGAATCTTATATTTTGATAGTTATTCATTACAAGATTATTACATAAAATTATTCAGAATATTAAGCTATGATATTTAAATTTCACCATATCTTAATTTATTCATAATATTTTTATACATGAGTTATTTTTTCATGATACAAGGCAGCTTTTAGTTTCATTCCACTTCTTCTCTGGTCTTAATTTTTCCTCTTATTTTCTACTTACCTCAGTTTAAATGTTTCTTCTTTTTTCTACTTTTAATAAATGCTTCTAGTATTAAAGTGTCACTCCTCAGCACAAGTTACTGGCCCTTTGGTAAGGACACTATTTGAGTGGGATTTGGGCTTACCCTGATGACTTCATTTTAACTTGATTACTTCTATAAAAATTTTGTCTCCAAATAAGTTCATTTTCTAGGAAACTGAGGATTAGGACTTAAACATATGACTTTACAGAGAAGCGTAATTTAGCCCGCCATACTGAGACTCAATTGTTTTTCTTAACTGAAATATTAATTCATTTTAAGGATGCATGTGAGCATATCCTATAAAAGAAAGTAATAAAAAGGGAAGGTAGCTACATATGACTGTTTTATAACTCAGGTTTAAAAACTATAGCTTTAAAACAAAAGCTGCAATAAAAGTTGTAATATCAGTGAAAATGGCAGAGTAAGGAACCCCAAAATCACCCCCTTTATAAATGTAATATGAAAAATAACAATGTGGCACATACTTTTAGAATCAACATTTTTAGAACTCTAGAAATTAATCAAAGACTTGCAGCAACCCAGGAAAAATGTATTTAAAAAAACCAACTGAATTGTATGGTCATGTATGGATGTGAGAGTTGGATTGTTAAGAAGGCTGAGTGCCGAAGAATTGATGCTTTTGAACTGTGGTGTTGGAGAAGACTCTTGAGAGTCCCTTGGACTGCAAGGAGATCCAACCAGTCCATTATAAAGATCAGCCCTGGGATTTCTTTGGAAGGAATGATGCTAAAGCTGAAACTCCAGTACTTTGGCCACCTCATGCAAAGAGTTGACTCATTGGAAAAGACCATGATGCTGGGAGGGATTGGGGACAGGAGGAGAAGGGGACGACAGAGGACGAGATGGCTGGATGGCATCACTGACTCGATGGACGTGAGTCTGAGTGAACTCCAGGAGTTGGTGATGGACAGGGCGGCCTGGCGTGCTGCAATTCACGGGGTCACAAAGAGTCAGACACGACTGAGCGACTAAACTGAACTGAATTTGAGCATTCTTTGGCACTGCCTTTCTTTGGGATTGGAATGAAAACTGACCTTTTCCAGTCCTGTGGCCACTGCTGAGTTTTCCAAATTTGCTGGCATATTGAGTGCAGCATTTTCACAGCATCATCTTTCAGGATTTGGAATAGCTCAACTGGAATTCCATCACCTCCACTAGCTTTGTTTGTAGTGATGCTTTCTAAGGCCCACTTGACTTCACATTCCAGGATGGCTGGCTCTAGGTCAGTGATCACACCATCATGATTATCTGGGTCATGAAGATCTTTTTGTACAGTTCTTGTGTGTATTCTTGCCACCTCTTCTTAATATCTTCTGCTTCATTAAGGTCCATACCATTTCTGTCCTTTATCGAGCCCATCTTTGCATGAAATCTTCCCTTGGTATCTCTAATTTTCTTGAAGAGATCTCTAGTCTTTCCCATTCTGTTGTTTTCCTCTATTTCTTTGTATTGATCACTGAGGAAGGCTTACTTATCTCTCCTTGCCATTCTTTGGAACTCTGCATTCAGATGCTTTATCTTTCCTTTTCTCCTTTGCTTTTTGCTTCCCTTCTTTTCACAGCTATTTGTAAGGCCTCCTCAGACAGCCATTTTGCTTTTTTGCATTTCTTTTCCATGGAGATGGTCTTGATCCCTGTCTCCTGTACAATGTCAGGAACCTCTATCCACAGTTCATTAGGCACTCTATCAGATCTAGTCCCTTAAATCTATTTCTCACTTCCACTGTATAATCATAAGGGATTTGATTTAGCTCATACCTGACCTAATTTAGAGCACACCCACTGTAAAAAAGGCTTTCCCCACAAAGAATCTGTTTAAAAACAACTACAGGCTACTTAACTTTGTAAATGCCTGAAGCAGTGGGAGCATCTGAGGTAAACATCATTCTAACCAAAACCTTACAAGGAAAAGCTGGGTATGACATGTCTATGGGAGCTTTGAGAAGTTTGATCACATTCCTAGGAAAAAAGAAGGCCACAAGCATGCACAGAGTAGGGCACGTGGGCAAGACTGAGAGTGCTCAGTAAGAATCAGATGCCTTAAAGTTCTCACCTCTGGCTGAAACTGAGTCTCTGCAAAGCAGAAAGTGAAGGATACAACAGAGCTGTCGACTGTCTGGCTGAATGTTTAAGGTATGCCACAATAGGCACACAAAGATTCTCAGAAAATACTAGGAGACTAACTTGTTTGGGTGTTCAGTGTAATCTCTGTTGAACCATCTAATGAAGCAGAGACTTCAGTGACCACAGATGGCAAAGAATACAGAATTTAAAGCAAGTTCAGATAAGTCACTCAACAAATGCTAAAGGAATACCTCATTCTATTATACTCTGCTTTACTGTATCTAACAGATTTTACATTTTTTATCTTCAATGGTTTATAGCAACTCTGAGTTTCAAATGATGGCTAGCATTTTTAGCAATAAAGTATTTTCTTCTCTTTTTAAAAAGATTTTATTGTAGTATAATTGATTAACAGTGTTGTATTAGTTACAGGTGTACAAGCAAAGTGAATCATTTATACCTATAACCACTCTTCAAAATTCCTTTCTCATATAGGCCATTACAGAGTATTGAGTAGAAGCAGGCTCTTATTTGGGGCTTCCGTGGTGGCTCAGTTGGTAAAGAATCTGCCTGCAATTCAGGAGACTCCAGCTCGATCCCTGGGTTGGGAAGATCCACTGAAGAAGGGATAGGCTACCCACTGCAGTATTCTGGCCTGGAGAATTCCCTGGACTGTATAGTCCATGGGGTCGCAAAGACTCAGACAGGACTGAGCGACTTTCACTTCTGGCTTCCCTGGTGGCTCATATGGTAAAGCGTCTGCCTGCAATGCGGGAGACCCTGGTTCAATCCCTGGGTTGAGAAGATCCCCTGGAGAAGGAAATGGCAACCCACTCCAGTAGTCTTGCCTGGAAAATCCCATGGATGGAAGAGCCTGATAGGCTACAGTCCATGGGGTCACAAAGAGTCGGGCACGTCTGAGCCACTTCACTTTACTTTGGTGGCTCAGCGGGAAAGAATCAGCCTGCAGTGCAGGAGACCTGGGTTCATTCCCTGGGTCAGGAAGATCTCCTGGAGGAGGGCATGGCAACCCACTCCAGCATTCTTCCCTAGAGAGTCCCAGGGACAGAGAAGCCTGGTGGGCTATAGTCCACAGGATTGCACAGAGTCAGACGCGACTGAGCACAGCACAGCAAAGGCTCTTACCAGTTATCTATTTTATACCTGTATGTGTGTGCACATTCAGCCATGTCCAAAGTGTTGCAACCCCATGGACTGCAGCCTGCCAGAGACCTCTGTCTGTGGAATTTTTATAGTCATGCCTATATGTCAATCCAAATCTCCCAATTTATACCTCCCGCCCTTATCCTCTGGTAACCATAAGTTTGTTTTCTACATCTGTGACTCTGCTTCTATTTTGTAAGTTCATCTGTACCCTTCTTTTGGTTCCACATATAAGCAATATCACATGATACTTGTATTTCTGTGTCTGACTTACTTTACTTACTTACTTTACTATGACAATCTGTAGGTCCATCCATGTTGCTGCAAACAGCATTTTTTATGGCTGAGTAATATTCCATTGTATATATGTACCACATTTTTTTAAATCCATTTCTCTTTTGATACACATTTAAGTTGCTTTTGTGTCCTGGCTATTGTAAATAGTGCTGCTATTTAACAGCAAAAAATACATGAACACTGAGGTGCACATATCTTTTCAAGTTACTATTTTCTCCAGATATATGCCCAGGAGAAGGATAAAGTATTTATTATTTAAGGTACATATACTGGTTTTTTAACCAAATGCTATCGTACACTTAGCATACTATAGTATAGTGTAAATATAACTTTTATGTGCACTGGTAAACCAAAAAAATTCATGTGCTTTGCTTTATTGTGATACTCACTTTATTGTGATGACCTGTAACCAAACTTGCAATATCTGAGTATGCCTGTGCAACAAACAGCAACTACAAAAATACTGAGTAAGGAAGAAGAATCGGATTTCCAGAGTACTACATAATATTACCTATAAAAATCCAGTTTTCAACTAAAAATATGAGTCATGTAATAAACTAAGGAAACATAGTCATAGGCAGGAAAAAAAAGCAACCAACAGAAACTGTCTCTCAGGAAAGCCAAAGTCTGGAGCTACTGGAAAAAGACTTTAAATCAATTATTTTAAACATGACCAAAGAACATCATGGCTTTAAAAAGGTATGAAAATGTTGTCTCTCCAAATAGAAAATATCAATAACAGAATAGAAATTATCTTAAAAAGAGAAATTCTGGATTAAAACACACAATAGCAACTAAAAATTGACAATAAAGAATAAACAGCAGATCTGAGCAGACAGGAGAAAAAAGTCAGCAAATTTTACGATATATCAGTGTGAGAGACACAAAATCTGAGAGATAGAACAATAAACTGATAAAAACAGTTTTCAGAGACCTTTGGGAAACCATCAAACGTGTTAGTGTATATACATATGTATACACACATACACACACATATGTATACACACACATATATAAAAGTCCCATGGAATAGTGGAGAGAAAAGGACAGAAATAACAGCACTTTCCCAAACTGATGAAAAACAATCCACACATCAAAGAAGCTCAATAAACTCAAACTAGCATAAATTAAATAGATCCACACCTTAGACACATCATAATCAACTGTGAAAATCCAAAAATAAAGAATCTTGAAAGCAGCAAGAGAGAAGCAACTCACTACATACATGTGACCCTCAATAAAAGCAGCTTATATTTCAACAGAAACCATAATGAAACAGCAAGTCTGAAGAGACCTAAAACTTCCTTCAAGAAAAATTCCAGCACCAGTTGAATTCACTTCTGAATACTGCCAAACAAGTAAAGTAGAATGAATACTTCACAAACTTCCAAAAAAAAAAAAGAAGAGGAAGGAACACACCCAAAACACAACCCAACTCATTTTATGAAGCAATTATTGCTCTAAAACCAAAATCAGACAAAGATAAGAAAGCTACAGACCACTTTTCCTGAAAAATATGTACATAATAATCCTCAAAATACCAAACCCAGCAGCAGGAAAAAGTGTTATACATCCTAATCAACTCAGATTTATTCCAGAAATGCAAGGCTAGTTCAAACTACAGAAATCAATCAATGCAATACCTTATTATATCATTATAATGGACGAAAACCACATAATTATCATAGTATATGGATAAAAGCATCTGACTGAATCCAACACCCCTTCACAATAAAAACAGTAAGCAAACTGAGTGCATTCATGGGCACTCAGTAATGTCTGACTCTTTGTGACCCCATGGACTGTAGCCCGCCAGGCTCCTCTGTCTATGGAATTTTCCAGGCAAGAATACTGGAGAAGGTTGCCATTTTCTTCTCCTGGGGATCTTCTCAACACAGGGCCTGAACCAGTGGTGGATTTTTACTAGCTGAGCCACTAAGAACAGTTCTCTTGCAACAGAAGAGAACTTTCTTAATTTGATCAAGGGCATCTACAAAAATTTACTGCTAACATAGTACTTAATATTTAAAAATAAAACCTTTCCCAGCCCTCCAAGTTCAGGAACAAAAGGTTATCTGTTAACAGCAATACTGAACTGGAAGTTCTACCTAAAACAACTGGCAAGGGGAAAAAAGGCATTCAGATTGTAAAGGAAGAAATAAAACTACATCAATTTGCAGATCACATGATATTATATGCATAAAATTTAAAAAAAACTCCCCCTGCCTCCTGTTAAAAATAGACCTAATAAATGATTCAGCAAGATGAAGGATACCATATCAATTTGCAAATCTCAATTATATACAATTCTATACAACAGCACTGAGCAATCAAAACACTAAATTGAGAAAAACATCCTATTTACAGTAGCATCAAAAAAATGAATAAAATATTCAGGGATAAATTTAACAAAAGTAGCACAAGACATACACTGAAAATTGTAAAACATCACTGAGAGAAACTAAAGAATACCAAGGGCTTCCCTTGTGGCTCAGCTGGTAAAGAATTCGCCTGCAATGTAGGAGACCTGGGTTTGATCCCTGGGTTGGGAAGACCCCTGGAGAAGGGAAAGGCTACCCACTCCAGTATTCTGGCCTGGAGAATTCCATGAACAAAGACATTCCATGTTCATGAACTGGAAAACTATAGTGTTAAGGTGATAATACTCCCAAAATTGATCTACAGTTTCAATAAAATCCCAATGGGTTTTTTCCCCAAAACTTGATAAAGCTGATTCTAGAATAACATAGAATTTCAAGGGACCCGAAGGAACCAAATCAATCTTGATAAAGAGAAAACCTGCAGTACTCATACTTGATAATTTCAAAGCTTACTATAAAGCAACAGAAATTAAGACAGTATGTGTGGTACTGGCATAAAGACAGACGTAAAACCAAAGGAAAAAAATTCAGAGTCCACAAAAAAACATACATCTATGGCAAACTGTTCTTCAACAAGGGCACCAAGACATTCAATAGAGAAGGAAAAGTTTCTTAAAACCAATGGTGCTGGAACAAATGAATATCCACACACAAAAGAAAGAAATTTGACTTCTGCTGCATACCATATGCAAAATTCAATTAAAAATGGATCAAAGACCAAAATATAAGCACTAAAACTGTAAAATTCTTTTAAGGAAATGGAGGAATAACACTTTATGGCTGTTGATTTAGCAATTATTTCTGATACATGACTCCAGAAGCACTAGTACCAAAGAAAAAGTAGAAATCAGATTTTATCAAAGTTTAAAATGTGTACTTTAAAAAGCACTATTAAAAAGTGAAAACACAATCCACAGAACAGAAGAAAATATTTGATAATGCTCTACTATCCAGAACATATTTTAAAAAAACACTCTTCCATCTCAACAACATAATAAACAACCAAATTAAAAAATTGGCAAAGGACTTGAAAAGGCATTTCCGTAAAGAAGCTATCCAAGTGGTCAATAATCACATGAAGAGCGGTTCCACATTATTACTCAAATATGGAAATGCAAATAAAAACCACAATGAGACTCCACTTCATACACACTAGGATGGCTACAATTTTAAAATTTGGACAAAAATCAATGTCAATGTGGATGCTGGGAAATTTGAATCCTCATAAATTTCTGGTGTCAAAGTACAATAGTTCAGGCTCTTTGAAAAATAGTTTGGAAGTTCTTCAAAATGTTAAACACAGAGTTACCATATGTCCCAGCAACTTTACTCCAGCGTACATACCCAAGAGAATTGAAAACATATGTTCACGTAGAAACTTGTCCAGAAATGTTCATAACAGCATTTTTCAAAACAGTCAAAAAGTGGAAACTTCCTAAATATCCATCAGTTGATGGATACACAATTGTAGTATATCCATTCAATGGAATATTATTCAGCCATAAGTGAAATACTAACACATTATATAATATAAATGAACCTTGAAAACACTATTCTAAGTGAAAGAAGCCAGACACATCACACAGAGTGACTGCACTTAAATGCAATGTCCAGAATGGGCAAATTCATGGAGACAGAAAGTAGATTAGTGGTTTCCAGGGGCTGGAGTGTGACTATTTAATGGGTAATAGTGGTTTTCTTTTTTTTTTACAGTGATGAAAATGTTGTGAAATTACACAGTGCTGATGATTTCACAATCTGGTCAATTTACTAAAAACTACTCATTGGATACTTTAAATAAGGAAGTTTAAAGCATGTGGATTTACCTCAATTTAAAAAATGCAAAAAAGTTATAGATGCTATACCTCATGTTACTACTGCAAAATCTCTTTAATCCAAAATCTTTATGATATATAGATCTCATTTTTAAAAAATTTTAGCATAAGAACTGCATATACCTAATATTATGTTTATTATACAAGCAAAAACACTGTAGGCCACTTTAATTAGATAACTTTTAGAAATAATTATTTTTGTACTTTTAAGCAGTTACAACAAACAAAATTGGACTATATGAATCTAACTCTGTGGAAATAACTTTAATCCATTTCCACAGAAGGAAAAGGGCCATAGGAGACAATATAGGGAACACTAGTTTTTGGCAAAAGATTGACAAAATTTAAAACAAATGCCACTTACTTTCTTACACTTACTGATAATCTAATAATACCTGGAATATTTGGTGATCCCACTATTTTCACTGAATCTTGGGGCAACTGAGCACTTCTTGGTAATCGATCCAAATACCCAACTATTAAAAAAAAAAAGAGAAATAATCAACAGTCTGGTTCACCAGAAATTTCAAAACATTCAAATAGTACACTGTCTTACAATATTTGATGTTTGTTTAAGGGAAGCCATAAGTCAACATCTGACATCTGGTACCTGTTCCAGCGCCAATGAAATTAACATACCTACCGCTTCCCCTATTTATCTCAGCTCCAACTTTTTCTACATCCACTTAGAATACTCTCATTTTTAAAAATCCAAATCCCCACCCTTCGAGATGCACATCATAAGTCCTTCCTCCCTCAAACCTTCTGTTTGCCTTCCTCATTCTTACCTCTTTAGTACATCATCTGCAACACTCACTCTACACTGTATCATAGTTCTTCATGCAGATATAATTTTCCTTATTTCATTATAAGCTCAAGAGTAGTATCAATGTTTGTGTCAACTTATCAAGAACTGGTATCTTTTGGCTGCCTTCATCCAATTCTGCCCACTCCCTTTCCTTTGGTAACCACAAATCTGATCTCTTTTTCCATGAGTTTGTTTTTGAAATATAATTACTCCACAACACTACACTAGTTCCTGTTATACACATAGTAATTTGGCGTTTGTATAGATTTAAAAATGATCACCATGGTAGGCCTAGTTATGATAAATCACCATACAAAGACATTACATACCATTGCCTATACTCCTCATGCTGTATATTTCAAACCTGTGACTCATTTATTTTGCAACTAGAATTTCATACCACTTAATCTCCCTCACCTATTTCTTTCCTCCCATCTGGCAAACACCTTTTGTTCTCCATCTGCAACTTTTTATGTTTTGATGTCTGTTCACTTGGGTTTTTTTTTTAGATTCCACACAGAAGTGAAATCATGCAGTGTTAGTCTTTCTCTGTCAGACTTATTTCACTTAGCATAATTCTGTCTAGGTCAAAATCCATGTTGCTCACAAATGGCAAGATTTCATCATTTTTTTTATGGCTGAGTAAGAGTTTACTGTATGTACATATATCTTCATTATCCATTCATTTGTTGATGGACTCTTATGTTGTTCCGATATTTTGGCTATTTAGTAACGCTGCAATCAACACAGGGGTTCATATACCTTTTCTAACTAGTGTTTTTGTTTTCTTCAGATAAACACCCAGGAGGGATACTGTTGGGTCATATGGTAGTTCTATTTTTAATTTTCTGTGGACCCTCCATACTGTTTTCCATGGTGGCTATATCAAATTTACATTTCTACAAAGAATGCACAGGATTCCCCTCTCCACATCCTCTCAAACACTTATTTATTGCCTTTCTGATCACAGCCATTCTGACAAGTGTGACGTGATGTCTCATTCTGTTTCTGACTTGCATTTCCCTGATGATTAGTGATGTTGAACATCTTTTCACATGGTGTACTGGCTATCTGTATGTCTTCCTTGGAAAATGTCTATTAGATCCTCTGCCCTTTTTCTAATCAGGCTCTTCATTTTTTGATGTTGCATTGTGCAAGTTGCTTGTATATTCTAGATATTAATCCCTTATCATTTATATTCTTTGCAAACATCTTCTCCCATTCGGTAGGTGGTAGTTGAAAGGTGCAAATTTCCAGTTATAAGTAAGTGCTTGGGATGTAATATGCCATCAGTTCAGTTCAGTTCAGTTCAGTCACTCAGTCGTGTCCGACTCTTTGCGACCCCATGAATCGCAGCACGCCAGGCCTCCCTGTCCATCCCAGAGTTCACTCAGACTCATGTCCATCGAGTCAGTGATGCCATCCAGCCATCTCATCTTCTATCGTCCCCTTCCCCTCCTGCCCCCAATCCCTCCCAGCATCAGAGTCTTTTCCAATGAGTCAACTCTTCACATGAGGTGGCCAAAGTACTGGAGTTTCAGATTTAGCATCATTCCTTCCAAAGAACACCCAGGGCTGATCTCCTTCAGAGTGGACTGGTTGGATCTCCTTGCAGTCCAAGGGACTCTCAAGAGTCTTCTCCAACACCACAGTTCAAAAGAATCAATTCTTCGGTGCTCAGCCTTCTTCACAGTCCAACTCTCACATCCATACATGACCACTGGAAAAAACATAGCCTTGACTAGACGGACCTTTATTGGCAAAGTAATGTCTCTGCTTTTCAATATGCTATCCAGGTTGGTCATACAATAATATAAATTATGATAAATATATTATTAATGTAATAAACACTGCTAAGTTATATATGAATCATTGAGAGAATAAATCTGAAGTTTACAACACAAGAAAACAATTTTTTCTCATTATGTTGTATACCTTAAAATTATACAATGCTGCATATCAACTATATTTCAATGAAACTAGAATAAAAAGTAAGTTTGTTAAACCTGGAGAAGACAGGGATGGGAAGCAGAAGAGGAAGCTGGGTGATACTAGGGAGGTCTTTGTAAGTCATTCTTTCACTCTGCAAAAACCAGCAAGTAAATAAAAGACTTAAGAAAAAAATAATAATCTGTACCAGGCACTATACCTCGCACATAGCAAATATTAAATATATATATTATGATGTTGTTCAGTTATCCTTGAACAAGCAAATGTGATGGACACAGGTGTGTGCACAGAACAAATGGAAGAACAACAAAAAAATGCAATATGACTTGGAACTAGTCCTCTTTGTTGTTAACAGAGAGTGGGTATAGCACAAAGAAGAGTATGGTATTCAAAGTCAGATGACCTAGATTTAAATCCCAGTTTCCACTGAGTGTTTGGAAACTCACTTAAAACTCCAGGAGCTTCAGTTTTCTCATCTGTAAAGTGAGATTAAATTCTAGATTTATTGTAGGAACTAAATGGACTATTGTACAAACTATAAAATGCTACATAAACGTTGCCTTCACTATTCATACCTTACATATTAAGATATAGCCTTCTTATTCTATGTCTTATACCCTCAAGCCTGATCTTATTCTTGGATCAAAAAACACAGTCGTATCTAATATTAATATAAGATCGTGGGCCATGGTCAGGAGGCATCCTTCTCCTACAGAAGTAACTAAAGGCTATTGGCTATTGTCTAGTTATACTGCAGTGACCTTTGGACAGCTAATGCCAAGACTTTGGCATATTTTGTAACATCTACTCACTCCATTTCTTTCCATTCTCCTCCTATACCTGCCTATCTATGCAGCCCTTCCTCACTCAAATTCTTGGTGGGATTCTTTTCTCACCGCCCCTTATCTACACAACTTTTATCTAAACACACCTCTTTTATCCTTTCTATGATTCAATTCTGGTAGAAACGTTATTAAAGATTTCTAAAAAGTCTAAAACTTGAACGCAAAATAACGCAGCCAAAACCTTTCAGGTTAAATGACGACAGTTTAATTAAGCTCTCCCTTCAATATCTTAACTGTATTTTGAAAATGTGAAGTATCTCGGATTTCTGGATACAAAGCAGGAAACAAATGGCGACAGCAAAATATCAAAAGTTTAAAATCCCAGGCTTTGTACTTTATAGCTAAAACCAACAGATGGAGCTCCAGGTCCACGGGAAGTGACAAAGCCGTAGGATGTCTGCTGGTTTTGAAATATACTTAAATCCAGAGCCCAGAACATCGTGGAAAGCTGGCAAAGGACCCGTGGGCTGATTAGGGGGTTATGAACAGCCCGTCTGACCTCCAGCCTTGAGCGGTGGGTGCTTCAATAACCTCATCCATCTAGACATAAATGTGACAAGTCCTTGGTTCCTGAGCACTTACATCTTATTAAATATATGGGCGGGACCTGTGATACAGGCTTTCCCATCAGAGGGCGCACGTGTGATACACAAAAATCTCCGGGAGCTGCGGCCCCGCGCCGCTCGCCGCCGCCTCACCTGACGGGGGCGCCCAGAGCACCAGCGCGGAGACCACCAGGACCACCGCGGCCCGGGAGAGCGGGGAGCCCGCGGCCCGGGCCCGCCGCCAGCCCCGCCGCGCCCGGCCCGGGGCCGAAGCCTCCATTCACACGCCGCCGCCGCCTGCCGACCGTCGGCCCAGAAGGTCGTTAGGCGGCGCGCGCACACCCGCCCGCCGGAAGCTGGAGGGATGTGGGCCGGAAGGGTGGCCGGAAAGAGGGCAGTCGTTTCCGGCAGGGCGGGGGCGGGGCTTGGCAGGTAGGTTAGCCTCGTCGGCTCGACGCCCACGGAGGATCTAAATGTTGTTCGTCTTCCGGACGTCGCAGCATCTCAGGGAATCCGAATTGCGTAGGCGACCTATGGAAGGTTCTGGAGCCAGAAAAGAGCCGCGGGCCCCGCAGTTCGCCAGTGTTCGTGGGCCTACAGACTGCTTGGCCGAATCTGAGTGTTGAGGCCAAACCCGGCCTGCGGTGTGAGGGTCAGGGAAGCGAGTGCTGGTGCAGCCCCAGAGGGCTGCCTGCTTCTCCCAACCTTGGCTGCTGCTACCTTCAGATGTACTGGCCCCACACAGCAGGCTAGAGTGGAAGTGGACCCTGAGCCCCTGGAAGAGCCTGAGTGGAAAGAACGGGGAAACAACCTTATATGGAATTGACCGCATGCAACATTATCACCTGAGTTCAGGAAGATGTATAAAACCACCTGTCCCCCCTAAGTGGGTGTTCGTTTATAGCCAGAACAAGTTAGAGTCTTCTGCATTTCTGCAGCAGAAAGATTTACTTAACATGAGCAGAGCTACAGTAGAAGCAAATACGCTGCTAAGTCGCTTCAGTCGTGTCCGACTCTGTGTGACCCCATAGGACGGCAGCTCACTAGGCTCCCCCGTCCCTGGGATTCTACAGGCAAGAACACTGGAGTGGGTTTCCATTTCCTTCTCCAATGCATGAAAGTGAAAAGTAAAAGTGAAGTCGCTCAGTCGTGTCCGACTCTAGCGACCCCATGGACTGCAACCTATCAGGCTCCTCCGTCCATGGGATTTTCTAGGCAAAAGTAGTGGAGTGGGGTGCCATTGCCTTCTCTGAGCAAATATGCAATTAACTCAAATACTTGGATGAATGGGGTTTAAGAAACTGAAGACATAATGCTTAATAACCATGTATAAAAGGAAGGTATGAGTGAACTAGAATGGACTGAAAGCCGTCTGTGGTTGTCCATTGCACAGGAGGAATCTCATACTGACAGCCTAACCTCCACTCTTTGGTAGAGTGACTCCAGTAGTGATACCTTCGGGTGTATCTTGGTTGCACCACAGATAGACCCCTTGCTGTCTTTTAGCTGGACTGCTTTACATGCTGTATCTTCAGAGCTAGGATTGTGTCTGTTTGCAAATATTTTAACTTCAACTGCTGGGCTAGTTTCTGGTATAATGCAAGCATTCCAGTAGTCATACACTTTTTTGAAAAGGAAACATCTAGTAGAAAGGAGTTAAGAGTTCTTTTGAGACGAGGACCAGGACCACGATGGAGACATTTCTTAAAGACTACTTCTGAAGAAGTCCTTGGTTCTTATTAGCAAAGGGAGTTGAAATTTCTGCATATTGCCCGGACTTTCTGGATATATTTATGCAGGTGTTAATAGGTAAAATGTATGGAGTACAGTTTATTCCACTGAGTAGATTCACTTCTTTAGAAATGCTTGCTAATCTGTATAAACTCCTAAATTGAATTTTACCTGTCTAGGCATGTCTTAGTAAACAGAGACCTGGATGATTTAGATCCAACCAGTATTTTGGTCAAGGTCTTGCACTTGTTTGAGCATACCTGGAAAACAAATTTCAGTGAATAGTACTCAATAAATCACTGTGTTTGAGGATGTGTTCTGCTAAAACTTCTTGTAATTTTTATAAACAACTCAACCTGCACAACATGATTTTTAGCAAATGACCTTGGACTGTGGGCCTCTAGTAAATAAAGGGTAGAGAAGACTATCACACCACGCAAAATTCTGAACTCTCTGTTTTCTGTCTTCAAGAATTTGCTTCAGTTCACCAGTCCCCCCTGCCTTAGTCTGCTATGGAAATTCCTAATATTCAACCTGAGAATATGAAGTAATATTGGAAATCTTAGTTAATATGTGGTGTGATTCTAAAGATGAAAGCTGATTGCTGAAAATCAGAAGGTAGGTCTGTCATTTGTATTTGCATGTTTTATTCCAGTAAGGATAGTGTGAGTTTCATGCCCAAATTCTACTGTCTGGAATTCCTTTGATAGCTGTTTTCGTGCAAGACCAAGTTATCTAGTTGAAATGAGCTATTAAATAAACAGTGTATTGATGTCTTTTTTTTTTTTTTTTTGCATTGAGCTAATAGCTGGTGCTTACTGTAGTTTTCTTGAAATGAGTTTAAGAACCTCATTGCTCTTACTCTGTCCATCATGGTGGAAAAAAGGTAAGTAAGGCTAATGTAGGACATGTAAAAGATAAACCCATGCTTTGATTATAAATGTAAAATTTCTTTAAAAATTAGATATATTGATTTAACTGTAGGGTAATATATGTTCATTTTTTGCACTTTTCAGTTTACATTTGTATAGGTAACATGTTTTGTAGTTTATTATATCTATGAGGTAAAATATTTAAAATATATGAGAGAATACTTTAAAAAATATATTGCCTCTTCATTAACTGCTTTATTTATACCCTTTACTGAATATTATTTGCCCATAAAGTATCAACTTATGGAAAAATTGAAAAATAAATGAGCACAGTTTTCCTGAGCAGTGCTGAAGAAACTATCATGGAAGTTTTACTAACAAGTCTGTTTAATTGTTTTTCCTAAGAATTACATTATAATGTGTATACTGATACAGTGTGTTACCTAAGAATTAAATTATGCTGTATATAGTGATACAGTGGGTTAGAGTTCTAACTGTTGCCAAGCAACATGGGCTCTGTTTTTTGTTTTTTCTGTGCTGGTCCCTTACTTCCTTTACTGGAGAAAAAATATTTGCCTTAAAAAAAAAAAAAAACTACTCTATTGGCATTGAGAAAGCCAAATCAATAACTCTATTAGTTTAACGAGTCTTCAGTTATTAAAAATAGTTTTTTAGTTAAAGAGAAAGAAGCCATCAGAAGCAATTAATATACTGTCAATCCACAATTTTAAAGTGAGAGGCCATGGATACATATTCACAGCTCATACCTGGAAAGATAAGTATCTCTGAAGGATCCTTCCTTTCAAGAACAAAGGCTGTTGAGAACATAGATTACCCCCACTACTGTGCTCTCTTAAGAAAACTGAACATGCCTTTTGTGAAAGGAGTTGAGGACAGACATGACTATGGCAGAATGGAGAAGAAATGCAACCCTACTTTTCTTAAATTTCACCCTTATCCCCCTTCAGTCCTGCCGGACTATCATTTACACTATCCATATCCCCCGCCATATGGGCCAGATTATCCATTATTTCCACTTCGGGATGATGTACCCTTACAAGACCCCTGTTCAGGGTTTTTGAGCCCTGGTGGTGATGCTGACCTAAAGCCTGGCGTTGGCAGGACCATACCAAGCCTAGTAGATTTCAGTGATGTGAAACCTCAACATCGAGTTCCCAGGCCAGACACAGGATTTCAGACGACATTAAAAAGGAAAACAATTTTATTGGAAGAACTGAAACAGGACAGAAGGTGGAATTCCAGGGCAGTACCAGACATTTCCATCAGAGCAAGACTTGGAGGTAAATGAAGTGATACGGGCTTTGTAATTTTTAAAACTTTCAAATGACAGAAGAGCATGGATCTAAGATTCATTCAGTACTTAGCAGTTCATTTGACATAAAATTGTAAAGAACCAAATAAGGAATTCTTATTTTTAAATTACAGACTGTAAGGAAAATGTAGTAAGAATGATAAGCTTTTTATAAACCTGTTTGTAAAAAAAAAAAATGGTTTTCAAAAAGTGCATTTATTGGTGTAAGTGACAAACACAAAGTGTATATCAGATAACTTATTCTAAACATACAGATAACCTAATTTTGCCACAAAGGAATATATTTAACTCTGATAATTGCGTATCATGCCACCTTATCTGTTTCCCTTGGAAAAAATAACTTAGCTGATGATTATCAAAAAGTTTACACAGGCTGAAATGCAGTGAGAAAGTAGCTGAAAGAAAATTTGAGGGTCTGGTAAGAACCAAAGCTGAAGAAAGGCAACCCCTGCATAAATTACTCCACAACAACCCTGGAGGCAGAATTGATGACAGTTACTGACAGCTGCACCTTATGGATTCTCTGTAAGACCCCCAGAGAGTGTCACAAGCCTGGTCCAGAAGTGCTGAGAAACACTTTCGGAGAAAAACCATGGGCAGTGTTCCTGTATGGAATGTGTCTGACAGGCAGGGAGTGAAAAGAGATTAACACGTTTGAGTTTCTGGGAAAGGAAATGGCCGGCTGCTATAGCAAGAGATGCTGAGCCTTAGGCTAGCCTTCCGGGGCTGCGCCCACTTCCCTGCTCCTCTGGAGCACCCAACCACAGACCAGAGGCCTAGGGAGGCTGTGTGGAGAAACTGTGACATCACCATTTTTCGCAGCAGTGGGTACTCAACGATTCCTGCCGCTCCTCCATGAAGAGAAGCCATAGGCACTTGGGACTGGGAAGGGAATAAGGGTAAAGGCTAAAGGTAGTAGCAGTGCAAAGCCCCACAAGGTAGTGGTCCCAAGCAACTCCCTCTAGATGCCAACTTTTAAATGAGATAAGAGTACTTTAGTGAGAGAGAAGTGCAGGGTAATAGTTACACTTTTAATGTGCACTACAGTTGGGGCCTCAGCAGCTAAGCTTGGGGACATTCCTTAGTTTGGAATTTTCATGTAAATAATGCATACAAGGTTCACTACCTTTTTTAAGAAATATTTTTGTTGTTGTTCAGACACTTGGTCATGTTTGACTCTACAACCCCGTGGACTAAAGCCCACCAGGTCCCTCTGTCCATAGGATTTCCCAGGCAAGAATACTAGCATGGGTTGCCATTACCTTCTCCAGCAGATCTTCCCGACCAGAGACTGAACCCACAATTCTTTACCACTGAACCACCAGGGAGGTCAATTATTTTTCTATAATTCATTGGAAATACCATCTAGGGTAATAAGATATTACAAGAAACAAATGCACTTCACACTGAAGGAACCACTGATGAGTTCATGTCAATCTCACAGCCATAGTACATTTTCACTGATTCTGCACTAGTGACCCAATTCTGTGTCAAGAAAGGAGCTTGAGTTCAGTCTTTTGCTAATGTTTCAATGTATAATAAAAATAGTCATTGTCAAGGACACTTCTTTAAAGGAATCAAAATTATTTTTCATTGTCCTATTTTAGACAAGTATGTCACCTTGCTGGTAAGCAGAAAATCGCAGCCTAGTGTAATTTTTAAGAACATTATTGTTGGTTTTTGGGGAGGTGACTTTTTCAAAGAGTGAACTGTCAAAACATTCCAGCACATTAGAGGTTGAAGGAATAATTTGTTAAGGCTAACCTATGACTAACATAGGGTTAACAGACGTGCACTGAGAACCAAGCATAGAGGTCATCTAGCCTCTATGTCACTGCTTAGATCAGTACAACAGAATTCAGAAGATAGGCTCTAGAGTCACACTATCTGCACTCAGATCCTAGCAGAAAGCTTACTTGCACTATAACCCAGGAGCCATTGCTCATCTCCGTGCCTGTGTATCCTTATTTGTAAAACTGATATACTAGTTATACTTTATAAATCAATAGCAAGGGCTATTTAATGTTATTCACGTAAAAATATCTGACAGAGAGGAATGAAACAATAACATTTGTTAGATGTTAGAAAGTTAAGCAAAGTTCAGAATTTTCAGTTCCTTTGTATTTAAATTCTTTTATAAAATTGTAAGAACTGAATTAGCTAAGATAGGCAAAGGACTTAGCAAAATTCATGGAACCCGGTAAAGCATTTAATTAATAGTAGCTGTTACTAGCTTTTAACAGTTCAAAGAACAATCAAAGTTTAGGGATTGCATTCAATATAATTTGTCCTGTGCTTTCAAAGATGTTGTGGCTTCTGGAAATAATCATTAATTATAAATAATAAGTACTTTCAGATTTTAGCCAACCTAATACACATAATTTCTGATACATTCTGATAAAGAAGAATATCTTATCAGACTTAATTATATCACATTCCAGTGGGATTTCTTAGATATCAAAACAAGATCCTGAAAGGTTATATTGCTGAATTTTTATCCTATTTTAACCTTATCTAGACATCTAACTTTGTTCAGTTGTTTTTTTGTACCTGGTTCCATCCTGTCATGGGAGCCACACCTCCATGGCCTTATCCAAACCTAATTACTTCCCAAAGGCCCCACCTCCAAATATCATCATATTGTTGATGATATGATGCATCATAAGAGCTGCACCATGAATTTGGGGGTACACAAGCCTTCCCTCAATCACCATCTAAACCGTTTTTAAGTGTGTAGTTCATCGATATTAAGCACATTATTGTACAGCCGTTAGAACTGTTGATCTTCAAAATTTTTCATCTTGCAGAATTGAAATCTATGTCCGTTGAACACAACTCCATACCATCCCCATTCTCACCCGCTAGCAATCAGTTTACTTTCTGTCTCTGAATTTGACCACTTTACCTACCTCATATGAGAAAATTATACAGTACAGACCTGTTTATATTTTTTGTTTCCTTATGATTCAATCTTGGTAGGTCATGTGTTTTTAGGAAATTTGTCCATTTCATGCAGATTATAAAGTTATTTGGTATACAACTGTTGATAGTACTTTCTTATAATCCTTTTTATTTCTATAAAATTGTTGGTTCAAAATCTCAGGAGTTCCTCAGGTGAAATACAGAACTGAACCTGTACTCAAAAGGCAAAGAGGAAGAGGCAGACATCCCAGATGGGTGGGTGGCAGGTTAAATGAGCAGAGAAATTATTTATGGTGCTTGTCATAGGTGCCTCAAGATGAGTAGATCTCCACACCTGCCTGCCAGAATCTTAAAGTCTACGTAGAAGACTTGACAGGGCTCAATCATGTACACTGTGGCCTCAACAACCATACTCTAGTCTCTGCGTTGTATCCTTGAAACAGCTCCAACTGTGGGAACAGTGGACAGAGTATACATTCTATGGACAGGGGAGGGGACGAGGAGCCTTGGATTGCCTGAGTTCAGCTCATGGGCCAGTGGGTGGTCACAGCCTCTCAATGACCTCCTCGGACAAACATCAGCTGTCATGTCCCCTCTTTCATTTGTAATTTTAGTTATCTAAGTCTTCTTTCTTTTTCTCTGAGTCGGCCCAGCTAAATGCTTATCAATTTTGTTGATTTTTTTCAAGAACCAACTCTTGCTGTCATTGATTTTCCCTATTATTTTTCTATTCTCTATTCTGTCTATCTCTGACTTAATCTTTATTATTTTGTTTTCTTCTGGCTTTGATTTAGTTTCTTCTTTTGATAGTTTTTTTAAGGTGTAAGTTGAGGTAGTTGATTTGAGATCTATTTCTTTTTTAATATAAGCATTTATATACCTATAAGTTTTCCTCTTAGCATTACTTTTGTTGAATCCCATAACTTCTGTTGTATTTTAGTTTTCATATGTCTCAAGATAGTTTTTAATTTTCCATGTTATTTCTTCTTTGACCCATTGGTGTTTTAGGGGTGTGGTGTTTAATTTTCATATATCAATGTTTAATTTTATTTCACTTTATTGTTTTCTGGTTGTGATCAGAAAATATAGTTTGCATGCTTTTGGTCCTTTTAAATTTACCAAGACTTGCTTTGTCACCTACAGTATAGACTAGAGAATGTTCCATATGCACCTGAGCAAAATGTGTATTCTGCTTGGGTGTTCTGTTGGTTAGAGTGTTCTGTATATGTCTGTTGGATCAAATTATTGTTCAAGTCCTCTATTTCCTTATTGACCTTTGTTTGGCTGTTCTATTTGTTATTGAAAGTAGAGTTCTAAAGTCTTCAACTATTATTGTACAGTTGTTTCCTCCCTTCAAGTCTGTCAATATTTGCATCATATATTTTGAAGGTCAAATGTTTGGTTTATAGAAATAAAATAGAGAATAGAAAAATAGTAAAAATAAAATAAATAAACTAAACCTAAATTTGGTTATTTGAAAATGTCAACATAATTCACCTACCTTTTGCTATATTGAGAGAGAAAATTTACGGAAAATAACTTACAAAGGGTATTATGTGTGTGTGTGTGTGTGTGTGTGTGTGTGTGTGTGTGTGTATGTGTATTAAAGACCTAGTGTAACCGTTAGAGGAGAGATAACACATGAATTTAAAAAATACTTAGAATAGCCCTCAAATCTTTCTTGTAATGTTTTGGTTTCCTTAAAGGCAGCATATTGTAGAAATACTTTATAATAAAAATAAAGCCTATAGGAGAATAGTGTTCATGATAGACTCTTCCGGACTCATATAATTTTGGGTTACACAGAAAACCCATTCAATGTAAAAAAAAAAAAATCACAATTTTGAACATGTTAAATATCTAATAAATGAGGAAGTACCATAGTGCTTTCCTTGACAAAAGACTTAGATATGTATTTGGTAGCATGAAGTGAGACTGTGGGTTTTGAAGGAGAGGAGTGTAATAGCTGTTCCCAAAAGTGCTTTTGGCAACGCACCGCCTTCTGATGTGTGCTTGCTAACTCTCTTACCATGAAATGAGGTCTGTTTCCTTCTCACCTTGACTCTGGACTTGGACATGTGAGTGGCTTTCACCAATAAGATATTAGCAAGTGTGATGCAAGTGGAAGCTTGGTAAGTACTTACACATTGAGATTGGTCCTTTTGGGATTCTTCCCCTGAAGTTTCAGTCACTATTTTGGGAGAGACCCAATCTAGATCCATAGTAAAAAAATAACAGGCACTGGTCTTCAGGCCCAGCCTAGCTCATAGCTAATAGTCAACACCAACCTGTCAGCCATGTGAGTGAGGTCATTTTGGACCTTTCCAGCTATCGAAGCTATGCCATATCACATAGCTTCAGAATCCCAGGAGATGATGAATGGTTGTTTACATGACCAGGTTTGGTGGTGTTTGTTGTGCAGCAGTAGATCCTGAAACAGTAAAAGAAAGGGCATCATCATACTTAGATGCAAGTGTGATGTCCTGAGGTATTAATACAGTGTAGCCGTAATTCATTGCCCTGTTTACTTCTGCTGCTGCTGCTAAGTCGCTTCAGTCATGTCCGACTCTGTGCGATCCCATAGACGGCAGCCCACCAGGCTCCCCCATCCCTGGGATTCTCCAGGCAAGAACACTGGAGTGGATTGCCACTTCCTTCTCCACTCTGGCTTAAAATCAGAATTTTAGTTTTCTTGTTTTTCTATTTTCTTTTGTTTTTTTTCTAAGCATCTGGTAAAAATGGCTTCAAATCAGAGGATACCAAAAAGTGCCACGTGTCTGCTGTTGGCATGAGAATCTTCTGGAGGATTTTCTTTGGCCAGCTGAGTCACAGAATTATCATTCTCAAAGCTGAAATGATTGTGGAAATTAGCACTGCCTCTTGGCCTCTCGCCTCTGCCTCTGTATTAATTTCTCTTGCCACTGTAACAAACTGCCACAGACTTAGCAGCTTTAAATGAAACACATTTATTACTCACAAGTTTGTGGGTCAGAAGCCTCTCTGTTCTTTGTTTGAGATCCAACGATGCCACAGTCCAGGTATACTCTTTGTTTATATCTAGAGAGTCTGGGGGAAATCTGCTTTGGGGTTTATTCCAGTTGTGCAGAATTCAGTCCCTGACATCTGAGGCACCCGTTTCCTTGCTCTTTGATGTCCAAGGGACACACTGTGCTCCTGGAGCCCTCTCACATGGCCAGCTCCATCTTCACAGTCAGCAGTGCTGTTAAAGGCCTTCTCACATGCTGCTCTCTGACTTCCCTCAGGATCCACTGCTGCTGCTACTGCTAAGGCGCTTCAGTCACGTCCGACTCTGTGCGACCCCATAGACGGCAGCCCACCAGGCTCCTCCGTCCCTGGAATTCTCCAGGCAAGAACACTGGAGTGGGTTTCCATTTCCTTCTCCAATGCATGAAAGTGAAAAGTCAAAGTGAAGTTGCTCAGTCGTGTCTGACTCTTAGCGACCCCATGGAGCCTACTGGAACCTACTGGGCTCCTCTGTCCATGGGATTTTCCAGGCAAGAGTACTGGAGTGGGGTGCCATTGCCTTCTCCACAGAGGGTCCCAATTCTCTGGCCCTCCATTGCCACTTCTCTTTTCAGATTCTGTCCTGAGTTCCTTGGTTAAATACTGACTGAATCTTCATCATCATTATGAAAATGATATTACTTCCATGGGTACTAATAATGTTATAGCTCCTAATTGATAATTCATAAAGTTGTAAATAAAGGTGTGAACTTCATGCCGATTTGCCAGTTCCTTTAAATACAGTTGTAGTTTTTACAACTGTGACAGCAGTCATTAAAGGTGAGGAAAATAAGACTCAGAGGAGGTCAAATAATTCATGAGGTCACACTGGCATCTTAGCCAGGAAGTATATATGTTATTAAGCCCTAAGAATTGCAGCCCTCTCTTATAGAGCTCCACCAGATTGGTATCAATGGTAACCATGGTACTCCTGTGTTATCCCAAACCCCTCTAACTATGTTTAAACATCTATGTACTGTCCATCTAGCCCCACATTTTAACATTTTAGTTTCATCATCTGCTAAGTTAGATTAATTTATGGGGTTTCAAAGGTAAACAGTTGAAAAGTTGAAAGTGAAAGTTGCTCGGTCGTTTCTGACTGCAACCCCATGCACTGTACAGTCCTTGGAATTCTCCAGGCCAGAATACTAAAGTGGGTAATCGTTCTCTTCTCCAGGGGATCTTCCCAACCCAGGGATTGAACCCAGGTCTCCTGCATTGCAAGTAGATTCTTTACCAGCTGAGCCACCAGGGAAGGCCAAGTATACTGGAGTGGGTAGCCTGTCTCTTCTGCAGGCGATCTTCCTGACCCAGGAATTGAACCAGGGTCTCCTGCATTGTAGGCGGATTCTTTACCAGCTGAACTCCCAGGGAAGCCCCAAGCTAAAAAGTAGAGGACCAAATTAGAAGCCCCCATACAGTAGGAAAAGGATTTCTGTGGTACAAGCATTATCTACACCTACACTAGTCTCCTGTCCAAACCAGAGTAATTTGCAAAGTTATCAGTCTCTCTGATTAAGGACTTTGTAATGGCCATCTCTCTGAAGGTTAAGTCCAAGACTTTCATGTCCTGACTTTGGCTGACCTCTTTTGTTTATCTTCTACCACTCGCTGGCTGCTGTTCCAACATGTAGCTATACCCAACCTTCAGTAATTTCTCATAAGAGTTTTGATATTGCTCAACATGTCTAGCCTGCCATCACACATACTGTTCCTCTGTCTGGAATGACTCTACTTCTGCCACTTCCGTTGTTAACCGAGTTGTAATCAGTTGTCAAATGAAGTCAGGTCTTTTGTCGGAAAGATGTTCCTAACTTCCTGCAATCTGGCTGGATTAGATGTCCCTCCTCTGCACTCCCTCAGCACTTAGAGCTCAACTGTTATTAGAGTTAACACATTATACTGCATTACCTACTTGACATGTCTGTTTTTCCATTTGTTCATGAGCACCTAAAAACCAGGAAACCTGTTTTCCATCTTTAAATATTCATCCTCTTTCATTTATAGGGCAGTAAATATTTGTTGAAGACAGCTTTTATATTTGCTAGTCTCTTATCATTAGGTTGAATTATCTACATAGTAAACTCCTTTGTGTCACCACCATCTCCAGCATGTCTTACATGCACATACACAGATTAATAGTACCCAAGAGATCTCTTACAATAATAAGTAATAAGTATCTGATAATTGTACACTATTATCATTATACTAAAATACAAATCTCAGGGCTGTTCTGTTCTCAATGAGAAAAGTTTTTAGATAACCCATTGAAAAATAAACACCACCTGAGTTCAGCTTTCTAGTAGAAAACAGTTCTGGTGGAAAAATAAATTTCTATTGCATTTTGTTTGTATGTATTTCATATGTATGTACCCAAACCACATACATTTTTGTTTTCAGGTTGGACGAGCCCACTGAAAGTTACTCCTTCCCAACCGCATCATGGAGAACACTCAATAAATCACCCATATATATTTGATGAGGAAGCAACATGTACAGTAAGAATTTCTTACTAGATGGGTTATGTAATATTTGTAATCAACTTATTTCATTGTGTATTTGATAGTTTATGTCCTATAAACAAATAGCTATCATACTGAATCTTAAGAGAGAGAAATATTGTTGATAGCACTTAAAATGATACAAATGAACTTATTTACAAAGCAGAAACAAACTCACAGACTTAAAGAACTAACAAACATATGGTTGCTAGAGGGTAAGGGTGGGGAGAGGGATAGTTTGGGATTGACATTTACATGCTGTTATATTTAAAATGGATGAATAACGAGGACCTATTGTATAACACAGGGAACTCTGCTCAGTATTTTGTAATAACCTAAATGGGAAAAGAATTAGAAGAAGAATGGTACATGTATAATGGAATCACTTTGCTGTATACCTGAAACTATCACAGCATTGTTAGTCAACTAGCATATAAGTTTTTTTTTTTTTTTTAATAGCTACCATTTATAAAGTACTCCTTACCTGTCAGGCCCTGTGCAGAAGTTCACAGTCATTGTAGAGTCTCATTGTCTGTGCATCCCTACAGCAACACTATGGAAGAGGAGTGAGTAGTGGATGATGGTATGTTCAACCCAGGCCCCCTCTGCTGGCAAGCGCACCCTCCCCAGTAGCAGCGGGCAGTGGACACTATGTGTCTGACGGCCACCAGCTGGACAATACACCCTCCCTCATGACCACTCAGACTTGCCAGTGACTGACTTCCTTGAAGAAAGAATAAAGCCATACTTCAGCTGAAACCACATTCCCATCAGTGTCCTTTCCTTGTTGTATCCTACACTTCACCTGGAGCACTCCTACCATGTATTAATTGGGGAAAAAAAAAAAAGTGTGTTTCAGTTCCTGCTTCTAGACAAGACGATGTGTTTATCTCATATTATTTGAGAAAGCTGAAACCCAGTGATGTAAAACAACTGACTTGACCACAAAGATAAAGTCAAACTTTAAAGCTGGATATATTTCTGAATCTTCCTATGTGGATTTAATAGACTCTAATTACTTGGAGACTCCTCCAGAGATACATAGATATGACATGTTTTCTTTTTTTTAAGCAGCTTTACTGAGGTTTATTTTACAAAACATAAAACTTGCCCATTTGAAGTATTCAGTTCAGTGGGGTTTTTCTTTGGCTCTCCACTGAATTGTGCAACCATTACTACAGTCTAATTTTTTAACATTTTCATCACCCCCACCCCCCAAAAAACATGTCTATTAGCAGTAAAGTTATGGATATCTTCAAGGAATCTATTTCCATTTTTGTAACTCTTGTATTTATTCCTTCCTAAAGTTGATCTGCCTAAATTTATCTGTAGTTTCTCAAGTTGATTTCTCCTTTTCCCACCTCTCCCTTTGCTTTTTCTAATTCTACCACAAAGAGAAATGGAGCATACCTCCCACAGGTCATCAGGTACACAAGGGTGTATGGCCATGGAATAAAAAGGTTACTCAAAATGTATGTCACCTGTGTCTCCTTTACTCAAGATACCGTCCACCATGCCAGGACTTCATGTCTATTCTTGTCTGCATTTTTTTCTATAAGAAAATCGTGGCATTAAAATGGGGGAGATTTTCCCTGTTTTGAACTATTCTAAATTCAGATGAAATGGAGAATTTGATTTCAATAGTAAGGAGAATTTGTATTTGTTAATTTTGCTTATTCCATCTCCAGACTCTTGAAAGAATCCATTGCTCCTTCTGATAAGTCCTGTGAGAGCTTGGAAAGGGGACATTATTATTGAAGGCACTGATGCTTTTTTCCCCCCATCAAAGGCTGTAAATTTATGGCAAGGCTATACGCTTTACCTAGCTATCTATTTTAGAATTAGAATTCTGAAGTTCTTGTCATGCAACAACTCATAAAGCATCCTTATTTAAATTTAAGCATAGAGTTGTATGTCAAAATAAATCTTGATATTTTCCTACCAGTAATGGAAGCTAACTAAGTAACATGGGACAATATTTCCAATGGAAATAACTAGATTAATATTTACTTTTTTAATATCAAAAAGCTAATGGAGAGAAATTGCTGAACCAATGAAAAGTTAGAAACTTTAAAATGTAAGCCAGCACTTAGGGTCACTTTGGCCTGATAGGAATTTGCTGCTCTGAAAGGGGAAACTACTCTTAACTGAACATTTGCTAGTCTCATATAGGTATAAGTCATCAAAAATTAGAATTGATCTTTGAAAACCACCCACTATTTTGAGCTAAATGCCTGAAGGCTGGCACCTTAAAGGTAAGGGTAGATCAATAGTAAAAAAAAAAAAAACTACAACTGGCTTCAGAATAAATGAGAAAACTTTAAGTCTTTAACCAGTGTTAAAGTGACCCAAGATTGCTATCATTTCCAGGCAGATACAAAGAAAACTTATTTGGAGGAAAATAATATACTAATTACTAAGCCTTAAATTATTTCTGTCAATAACTTTTAAAATATAGTGTTTAATACACAATCAACTGTAACCAAACACAAAAAGAGAATGGACACCATGAGTGAGAACCAGAAAAAAATGAGAAAAAAACAAAAAGACTCACAAATTGATTATGAACATTGGAAGTAGCACAAAATGTTTGAAAAGAAAAAGAAATGAGCTAACACTTTAGTAAACAAGTTGGAAATTGTGAAATGCAAAGTTCAAAAATTGAGGAAAATGTAGTTTCAGAACTGGAAAATAAAACAGAGAACATAAATGGATCCTGTAGTGAATCAGACATGGTTAGAGAACTGGAGAACAGTAGATAAAAGAGAGGAAACTACTCTTGATGCACAAATTTATAAAAAGATGGAAAATACCAAATTGTTTACTTTTATGGGAAAGTAAAAAACATAGAAAATACAGTGAAAAAGAACATATGTTTATTTGGAACCCCAGATCTGTAGAAGACTAGTATAGAAGCAATATATGAAGATACAATTATTATACCCACTGCTGTTTATTTCTGGAGTTCCCTGGGGCATCCCCTCACAGTGTCTGCTGTACATTAAGGGTTAGTTATGGTTCCATACAGAATGCCAAACATGACAGCAGAAGCTGTCAGTGTCAACCAATAAACATGGCAGCAAAGTCTTAAAGACAAAGCATGGGAGACACAAAAGTGGAAAGAAGTAGAGAGTTTTTGAAAGTTTTTTCTTCATATTGTTTACAGTAATTGTATTGTTTAAAAATCTGAGCATTAGTTGTTAACTTTTGTTAGGTCTTGTTCAACATGAAGAAGCTCTAGGAAACTGAAACATTCATGATGATGGTGATGGAAGATCTTAATGGAATGATGCTCAAGTATTAGCACATAAAGAGGTCTCCTTCAGTGTCATCAATCTTGTCATAGAATCTAAGAAATTAGATCCAGAGTCATTAGTAGAAGTATCCATTGAATCAGATTCCAAGAACACCAAAGATGAAGTCAAAGAGCAAATTTAATCACTTCTTTATGAAATAGTACACGCAAAACATTCAGAAAATAGAAGTAGAAAGAAGATGCACCTGCAAAAGAATAGCTAGTAGAAAATGAATGTTTATTAGGAAATGATGTAGATTATGTAAAGTTGAGGACCTGGAAACTGAAACAGTTCATAAAGAAATTGAAGATACATAACATAGAAGTGTTGTCTTACAAGACTAATCAGGAAATGGAAGAGATTGTGTATTTGAGAAAAATCCAGTTTCCAGTGAAAGACTGTGCATGATACCAAGGATGTGATACACCAAGATGACGATGGACACTAATAGGGATCACCAGAAAGTGAAGAGGCATAATTTCAGACCCTGTTAGTTATCTTCTTAAGAACAATAAGAAATGACAGATTTCAGAAATTTTGCACTAAAACTAGAAGAGGACCAGTCTTAGGCACACATCACTCACCAATTTTATCAATAATTAGCCATGGGAAACAAGTTAATTGTGACAGATCTTGTAAATTGCTGAAAAGCTCACAATCTAAAATATTTTAAATGAATTGTAATTTAGAATGCTTTTTAGAAATTGAAAAAATGATCTGATTTTGTATTTTTCCATGCCTCGTTTTTAACAGTAGATCCCATTGGTTTTACTTGTTCGTTCCATCTCTCAGTTCAGTTCAGTTCAGTTAAGCCACTCAGTCATGTCTGACTCTTTGTGACCCCATGGACAGTGCAGCAAGCCAGGCCTCCCTGTCCCTCACCAACTCCTGGAGTTTATTCAAACTCAGGTCCATTGAGTTGGTGATGCCATCCAACCATCTCATCCTTGTTGTCTCCCTCTTCTCCCACCTTCAATCTTTCCTAGCATCAGGGGTTTTTCCAGTAAGTCAGTTCTTCACATCAGGTGGCCAAAATATTGGAGCTTCAGTTTCAGCATCAGACCTTCCAATCAATATTCAGGACTGATTTCCTTTGATCTCCTTGCAGTCCAAGGGACTTTCAAGAGTCTTCTCCAACACCACAGTTCAAAAGAACCAATTCTTAGGCACTCAGCTTTCTTAATGGTCCAACTCTCATATCCATATATGACTACTGGAAAAACTGTAGTATGACTAGAAGGACTTTTGTTGGTAAAGTCATGTCTCTGCTTTTGAATATGCTGTCTAGGTTGGTCATAACTTTTCTTCCAAGGAGCAAATATCTTTTAATTTCATGGCTGCAGTCACCATCTGCAGTGATTTTGGAGCCCAGAAAAATAAAGTCTCTCATTCTTTCTACTGTTTCCCCATCTATTTGCCATGAAGTGATGGGACCATCTCTAACACAGCTCTTATTCTTTCCTATGTGTATGGGTCAGATGTAGAAATTATATTGAGGTAGCACCAATTTGTTTGGCATAAATTTCGTATTTGTTAGTCATGCATAACACTAACAGTGTTGGTTTGATTTTGGTGACTTCTGCGCTAAACATGGATTTTTATCTGCAAAGGCACTGAAATATTTGCTGATGACTTGCTAATATGAGTCATCATAAACTGTGCTAATTAACATGACAATGGGATACTGGGGAGTATAGTACCTAGAGATAACCTAGAACTATAAACACTGTAATAAAAACAGTTAATAACTTGATCTAATAGACATACATAAATAAATATTTTTGCAATAATCATTGATAAAAATTACTACACATTACATATAAAACAAGTCTAATTTTTTTTAATGTTTTAAACCATACAGAATATATTCTTTGCCTACAAGACAATTAAATCAAAATATACTTAAAGATTATGTATTTGAAAATATAAAAATATGTTTTTCAATGAGTTACTGACCAGAGAAGAAAGCATAAGGGAAAAGTAGAAAATATCTTGAACAATAATAAGATATCGTACAACACAAGGAATATAACCTGTATTTTATAATAACCTATAAATGGAATATAATCTTTAAAAATTGTGAGTCACTATATTGTACACCTATAACATATAATATTGTACATCAACTATAGTTTCAGTTAAAAATGGAAGTACTGTAGCAACATGTGTGGGAATGCAATTACAATAATCTCTGGAGGAAAATATATAATCTTAAAAAATACAGCAGAAGAAGTCCTGGAAATTTAAGAACTATGCAAGCATCCATCTCAAAAAGTGAGAAAAAGAGGAATTTTTTTTTTTAACTGAAGGGAGGATATAATAAAGATAAAATAAGAAATTATGGAAATAGAAAACAAACACATTTTAAAAGATCAGCAGTGCCACAGGTTGGTTCACTGAAAAACATTTGATAGTTATCTGTCAGTGCCAGTCAAGAAGAATAAAAATATAACTTTGGGGGAGCCAGTATAATGGTGGCCACATAAAACTGGCCTTCTCCACAGAAACTCAGAAACAATTCATAATAAGACAAATAATAGTTTTCAAGAGCCTATTATACACAGTGAAGTAAGTTAAAAGAGAAAGATAAATATCGTATACTAACACATATATACAGAACTAGAAAAATGGTACTGAAGAATTTACTTACAGGGCAACAGTGGAGAAACAGACATAGAGAAGAGACCTATGGACATGGGGAGAGGGGAGGAGAGGGTGAGATGTTTAGAGAGAGTAACATGGAAACTTACATTACCGTATGTAAAATAGATAGCCAATGGGAATGTGCTGTATGTCTCAGGAAACTCAAACAGGAGCTCTGTATCAACCTAGAGGGGTGAGATGGGGAGGGACATGTGAGGGAGGTTCAATAGGGAGGGGATATACGTATACTTAGGCTGATCCATGTTGAGGTTTGACAGAAAACAAAAAAATTCTGTAAAGCAATTATCCTTCAATAAAAAAATAATTTTTAAAAATCAGCATAACTAGAAGACAGAGAAACTCTAAAATTGAAATTACTGCAAGTTAAAAATAAAACAAGTCATGCCTCAAGTTCTCAACAGAAAACTTTTTATGGTAAATGAAAATAGTCTTGCAAAAATTACATGGTAAATAGAAGGCAGCGTAAATTTTTTTTTTTTTTTTTTTAAACCTGGATAGATAGACTAAGTCTCTGGTGATTTAGACAGGAATCTGCCTGCAGTGCAGGAGATCCAGGTTTGATCCTCAGTCGGTAAAATCCCCTGGAGAATGGAATGGCCTCCCACTCCAGTATTCTTGCCTGGAGAATTCCATGGACAGAGTCTGACAGGCTGAGGGGTCACAAAGAGTTGGACAAAATTGAGCAACAAACACTACTAAGACTGAAAATATAAATGATGCCTAAACCTAAGTATGAGTCTGCAGAGAATGAGTTAGAATAGCAGGTGATTTGTGATGGCAGTTTCTGAAGGGAATTGGTTGTGTAGGAGAAGAAGATTAAAAGGAATGAGAGTCACTTTTTGGAGGTTGGGTTACAAAGGGTCAAAAAAGGAAGGAAAGAAGAAAATTTAAGATCCTGAAAGGCAAAAAGAATTACTTAATTGGAGATTACACAGCCCATCTTCTAATAGTCAAATAAGATTGAAAAAAAAAAAGGAATTGTACTTGGCTACACTGACAAAAGAGGGCACAATTGAACTTTAAATTTTATAAACCACATGAAATTCACAGATTGAATTAAACTGTAATAAAACAGAAAACAAGAATTAGAATACTTCAGTGAAGACAATTACTCCCCAAACCAACTATAAAGCAGAAGAGCATTGTAATACACTCCGAAGTTTGTTATATATTTTCAAACAACCATTTGGGGGTGTGAAAAAGTACAGAAATTTCATACAGAAATTCAAAGAATAATTGCAAATAAAATTTTAGGTAAAATAAAGATTCATTCAGAAATTATGACTTCATTACATGAAACCCAAGAAAAAGGCAATTAAAATAAAAATTTAATGAAAATCATCCAAGAGAATAAAAAGGCAATAAAGAATTAGTTCAAAATAGCTAAGGGAAAATGGTTGAAAAGGAAGATATGCAAAGAAGAAACAGTTCAGTTCAGTCACTCAGTCATGTCCGACTCTTTGCAACCCCATGGACTACAGTAAGCCAGGCTTCCCTGTCCATCACCAACTCACAGACTTGCTCAGACTCATGTACATGGAGTCAGTGATGCAGTCCAACCATCTCATCCTCTGTTGTCCCCTTCTCCTCCTGCCTTTGATCTTTCCCAGCATCAGGGTCTTTTTCAGTGAGACAGTTATTCGCATCAGGTGGCCAGTGTATTGGAGCTTCAGCTTCAGCATGAGACCTTCCAATGAATATTCAGGACTGACTGGCTTGATCTCCTTGCAGTCCAAGGGACTCTCAAGAGTCTTCTCCAACACCACAGTTCAAAAGCATCAATTCTTCGGCGCTCAGCCTTCTTCACAGTCCAACTCTCACATCCATACATGACCACAGGAAAAACCATAGCCTTGACTAGATGGACCTTTGTCACCAAAGTAATGTCTCTGCTTTTTAATATCCTGTCTAGGTTTGGCTTAGCTTTTCTTCCAAGGAGCAAGTGTCTTTTACTTTCAGGGCTGCAGTCACCATCCATAGTGATTTTGGAACCCAAGGTAATAAAGTCTGTCACTATTTCCATTGTTTCCCCATCTATTTGCCATGAAGTGATGGGCCTGGATGCCATGATCTTAGTTTTTTGAATGTTGAGTTTTAAGCCAGCTTTTTCACTCTGACTTTCATCAAGAGGTTCTTTAGTTCCTCTTTGCTTTCTGCTATAAGGTGGTATCATCTGCATATCTGAGGTTATTGGTATGACATCTTGTACTTCATCCAGCCTGGCATTTCATATGATGTACTCTGCATGTAAGTTAAATTAGCAGGGTGACAGTATACAGCCTTGACGTACTCCTTTCCCAATTTGGAACCAGTCTGTTGTTCCATGTCTGGTTCTAACTGTTGCTTCTTGACCTGCATACAGATTTCTCAGGAGGCAGGTTAGGTGGTCTGGTATTCCCATCTCTTGAAGAATTTTCCAGAGTTTGTTGTGATCCACACAGTCAAAGGCTTTGGTGTAGTCAGTAAATCAGAAGGAGATGGGTTTTTTTGGGAACACTCTTTCTGAAACTTTCTGTGATCCAGTGGATGTTGGCAATTTGATCTCTGATTCCTCTGCCTTCTCTAAATCCAACTGGAACATCTGGAAGGTCTCAGTTCACATACTGTTGAAGCCTTGCTTGGAGAATTTTGAGCATAACTTTTCTAGCATGTGAAATGAGTGCAATTGTGTGGTAGTTTGAGCATTCTTTGGCATTGCCTTTCTTTGGAGTTGGAATGAAAATGGACTATATCCAGTCCTGTGGCCACTGCTGAGTTCCCCAAATTTGCTGGCATATTAAGTGCAGCACTTTCACAGCATCATCTTTTAGGATTTGAAATAGCTCAACTGGAATTCCATCACCTCCACTAGCTTTGTTCTTAGTGATGCTTCCTAAAGCCCACTTGACTTTGCATTCCAGAATGTCTGGCTCTGGTGAGTGATCACACTATCATAGTTATCTGGGTCATTAAGATTTTTTTGTATAGTTCTTCTTTGTATTCTTTCCACCTCTTGATATCGTCTGCTCCTGTTAGGTCCATACCGTCTCTGTCCTGTATTGAGCCCATCTTTGCATGAAATGCTCCCTTGGTATCTCTAATTTTCTTTAAGAGATCTCTAGTCTTTCCCATTCTATTGTTTTCCTCCATTTCTTTGCACTGATCACTGAGGAAGGCTTTCTTATCTCTCCTTGCTATTCTTTGGAATTCTCCATTCAGATGGGTATATCTTTCCTTTTCTCCTTTGCCTTTAGCTTCTCTTCCTTTCTCAGCTATTTGTAATGCCTCCTCCAACAACCATTTTTCCTTTTTGCATTTATTTTTCTTGGGGATGGTCTTGATCACTGTCTCCTCTACAGTGTCATGAACTTCCATCCATAATTCTTTAGGCACTCTGTCTATCAAATATAATGCCTTAAATCTATTTCTCACTTCCACTGTATAATCATAAGGGATTTGATTTAGGTCATACCTGAATGGTCTAGAGGTTTTCTGTACTTTCTTCAATTTAAGTCTGAATTTTGCAATAAAGTATGTTTGTGTGCAGTCAGCTCCTCATCTTGTTTTTGCTGACTGTATAGAGCTTCTCCATCTTTGGCTGTAAAGAATATAATCAATCTGATTTCAGTATTGACCATCTGGTGATGTCTATGTGTGGAATCATCTCTTGTGTTGTTGGAAGAGGGTTTTGCTATGACCAGTCCATTTTTTTGGCAAAACTCTGTTAGCCTTTGCCCTGCTTCAATACTCCAAGGCCAGACTTGCCGGTTACTCCAGGTATTTCTTGACTTCCTCCTTTTGCATTCCAGACCCCTATGATGAAAAGGACATCTTTTTTTTGGTGTTAGTTCTAGAAGGTCTTGTAGGTCATCATAGAACTGTTCAATTTCAGCTTCTTTGACTTTAGTGGTTTGGGCATAGACTTGGATTACTGTAATATTGAATGGCTTGCCTTGGAAATGAACAGAAATCATTCTGTCATTTTTGAGATTGCAACCAAGTACTGCATTTCGTACTCTTTTGTTGACTATGAGGGATACTCCATTTCTTCTAAGGGATTCAGTGGAGTAGAAGGTCATACACTCATCTTCTCCTGTGAGATCTCCAAAATTGCAGCTCACCGGTCAACAGTGGCCTGCTGTGGAGATGGGGGCTCTGGCTGCTGCAGACCTGGGACACGCAGCATGTGCAGAAGCCCTGTTGGAGGAGGTCGCCATTAGCCCCACCATAGAGCTGCCGAGCAGACAACCACAAACTGCAGAACAATTATACCAAAATAATTTTCAACCTGTTAAGAAAGTTCTAGGACCCACAATAGATTTCCCAACCTGGGAATTTGGCAAAGGGACTGAGGAACCCCAAGGAATCTGACTTTGGAGGCCAGTGGGATTTGATTACAGAACTTCCACAGGACTGGGGAAACAGACTCTTGGAGGGCACAAACAAAACCTTGTGTGCACCAGGAGCCAGGAGAAAGGAGCAGTGTCCCACAAGAGAGTGAGAAAGACTTGCCTGTGAGTGTCCAGGAGTCTCTGGTAGAGGCATGGGTGGCCTTCTGCGGGGTCAGGGGCACTGAACACAGCAGCATGGGCATGAGTCCTTTTGAAGGAGGTCACCATTCTCATTACCTCTGCCATGATTTGGCTTCAGGCCAAACAACAGGGAGGGAATGCAGCCCCACCTATCAACAGAAAATTGGATTAAAGTTTTACTGAGCATGGCCCTGCCCATCAGAACAAGACCCAGATTCCCCCTCAGTCAGTCTCTCCCATCAGGAAACTTCCACAAGCCTCTCATTCTTAACCATCAGAGGGCAGGCAGAATGAAAGAAGAAACAATATATGTATAATTAGAGTCCCTGAAGAAGAGCTAAATAATAGACTGGGTATAATATGTCAAACCAGTGTTTCTCAACCTTGATACAATTGACATTTGGTGGTGGTGGTGGTGGTATTTAGTGGCTAAGTCATGTCGGACTCATTTTTGGCCCACGGACTGTGTAGCCTACCAGGCTCCTCTGTCCATGGAATTTCCCAGGCAAGAATACTGGAGTGGGTTGCCATTTTCTTCTCCAGGAGATATTCCTAACCCAGGGATAGAACCCACATCTCGTGAATCAGCTGGCAGATTCTTTACCGCTGAGCTACCAGGGAAGCCCCACACTGACATTAAGGGCTGGGTAATTCTTTGTTGTGCGGGACATTGTGTGCAATGTAGGATCATTAGCAGCTTTCCTAGTTTCTCCCCACTAAACGCCAGTAAAACTCTCCTTGCTGAATTAATATACCTTCTCAGAAAGCTAGAAAATGGGCAGCAAAGTGGAGACAAAATAGACAAAATAGTGACAGTTTCCAAACCACAGCCCAAGGAAAGGAAATCATACAAAGCTTTTCATGCTTATGCAGTTGAGGAAATTGGAGTTGCAGGTGACTAAGTCAAGCAAAATGTGCATAGTAGGATATCTGGGTGGAGGGAGCTACATAGAAGGGGCTCTGGATACCTGGGTGTGGGGCAAAGAATGCACAGGTCTCTGAGTGTAGATCTGCATGTCCTTAAGAGGAAATTACCAAAGCTGGGCAAAGACCTATTGTACAGAACTTCATGATCATTCTCTTGACACTCAGACAGTCAAAGGATGGTTCATGTCCCCACAAAGAAGGAAGACACCTAATACATGGGATATCAGTAGATGCTTCAGGAGGATATCACCTCTAGTCAGGTCAAGACAGTCCTCTAAAGGTTCCTCTGGACTTCAACAAAGTTTAAAAGGAGCCCTCGAAAGCACCCAACTGATTTCAATTATTGAACTTTGCACTGAAATAGAGTCTAATACTGAGTATAAAACTACTTCTAGCAACCAACAAACTAAAGTGCAAAACAGACGCACAATAAAAAAAATCATTTTTATGCAGAGAAGAAGAAAAATATTACCCTAGTCAAGAGAAAAACAAATCAATAATACCAGACACAGGAGTGACAGACATGAAGAAACAACAGGAATATGTTACAAATTTGTTCCCTACATTCAGGCTGTGGAGGAGACCACAACCATGACAGCGTGGAAAATTGGCTGCACAAACAAGACGCAAAAGGATTTATAGAGAAAAATACAGCGTCTAAAATTAAAGATAAACAGCTCCAAAAGCAGATTAGACCCTGCAAAATAAAAGAATAATGAAAGACATAGGAATAGGAACTATCCAAAATAAACACAGGGAAAAGATCTGCAGTCAACTGTGGGACAATTTCAAGCAGCCTAACATACATGTAGTTGGAATCCCAGGGGAGAAAAGAAGGTGGGAAAAATTATTGGGGGAAATAATGGCCAAAATTATTCCTAACGGATGGAAATTATAAATCTGCAGACCCAAGAAATTCAGCAGATGCCAAGCTGAATATAGATGAACCCATGTACATCAATCACATTGCTGAAAAACAGTGATAAAAGAGAAGATCCTAAAACAGGTAGAGGAAGAAATGTATATACAAAGAAGCACATATAAAAATGGCAGAGGCTTCTTGTTAGAATCCGTACAAGCCAGAAGAAAATGAGAACACAGTAAATTTTTAAAAAGTCATCTAAGAACGCTTTAACCAGCAGTTACAAATATTTGGGAACCCTCTGGCAAAAATACAAAGTGTATTGAGAAACATTAAAAAGTATGCAAATAGAGCAATTTGCTCTCATCTGGATTGGAAGGCTCAGTGTTAAAATTTTTTTAGACCTTTCTAAGTTGATTTTTAGTCTTAGTGCAATTCCAATCAACATCCAAGCTTTTTTTTTTTTTTTTTTTAACTTATTTTTGTTTCAGATGGTTGGATGAGGCATCTACATTCTAGCACATCTTCTTAATCACTAAACAAGTGAAAAACAGCTTGCTGCTGCTGCTGCTAAGTCGCTTCAGTCGTGTCCGACTCTGTACGACCCCATAGACGGCAGCCCACCAGGCTCCTCCGTCCCTGGGATTCTCCAGGCAAGAACACTGGAGTGGGTTGCCATTTCCTTCTCCAATGCAGGAAAGTGAAAAATGAAAGTGAAGTCTCTCAGTCATGTCTGACCCTTAGCGACCCCATGGATTGCAGCCCACCAGGCTCCTCCATCCATGGGATTTTCCAGGCAAGAGTACTGGAGTGGGGTGCCATTGCCTTCTCCGGAAAAACAGCTTACTTACATATAAAAAGGCTACTTACATATAAAAAGGCAACGGGAAAAGGTCATGATTGTCTAATAGGGGACTGGAATCCCCCAATAAATTATCTTACAAAAATATCAAACTTGGTTTTCCACTTTTCTACTCTTAAAAATGGAAAAAAAATTCACATTAAAAAGAAAAGATCTTAGGCTGGTAAATAGCAAATAATCATGTTTACATCCAAGTCCTTCAAATAAATATTTTAAACAGACTTGTTTCCCAAAAAATAGGTCAAGTGTTTAGCCTACACTTGTTGGTCCACTAAAAGACCATTCATGAACTGGACTGCAACTCAGACCCTACCAAGAGCGACATGCAAGTCACTGAGGCTGGATATGCACCAGTGCATACTTCATACATGGGACATAGCTATTAATAACACTGCTATGCATACTACTGCCATAAGTAGTTTTACCCTGTAAAACCCCTCAAACCCAACTGGGAATGGAACTGCAAGGAAAGAACAAAAGAAAACACTTTGCCTGTTGTAGACATTTGCTCAGTAATTTTTAAAACTTATCACACTTTTGGGACTTAAAGATTACTGAACATGAGATAAAATTCAATACTGCTTACAAATCCCTGAAGTTGAAGAGCATATTCAACACTCCTGTGGAGAGCACACAAGGGAGTGTCCGTCACAGCATACATTATAGCATATTTTGCCTGGTCTAGTCCTGGCTTTTCATTCTAAAGTCTTAAATGGCCTTGGATCTTTAAAAGATGGAGACAATAAAAAATGGTGTTATGTTGCATTTTTCTGTTCTTACAACCAACTTTAGAAGTACAGTGGAAGGGTTGATAGGGCTTTCTGTATCTCCTCATACTTTAAAAGCCAATTTTAATGTGTTAATTGGAATATGACATCACAATAAAAATCAAATTGGCTTTTAAAGTATGAGGAGATACAGAAAGCCCTATGAACACCCAAGCTTTTTGAAAATTGAAAATTTCTCTATAAAATGAATACAGAAATCTAAGAATCATAAATAACCAAGACTAGTCTTAGCAAGGGAGTGGAATCAATATTCATTTTTAATCAAAGCTATGAACAGATTAAATTTATAAGGGGACTTCCTGAACCTGATTTTGGACATCTGTGGTACACTAAGGTTAAAGTAATGATAAAAGACAACTTTTTTTCCTTAGAATCAGGAATAAGAAATGCCTGCTCTTGCCATTTTTCTTTTCCATCTCATAGAGGTAATAGCTATTGCAGTAACATAAGGAAGAGAAGTAGAAGTCATAGATATTGGAAAGGAAGAAACAAATCCATCTTTACATAGATATTATATAGAAAACCCTCAGGAATCTGAAAAACAACTACTGAAAATAGTTGCTGAGTCAATTAAAGGCACAGGTTTATTGTTTAATGTACAAAAACCAATTGTATCTTTACATATCAGAAGCAAACAATTGGAAAATGAAAATTTAAGATTGTATTTTACAAACCAAAACTAACATAGAATTTTGTCCCAAACATGTCCCAAAGAAAGGCAATGCCAAAGAATGCTCAAACTACCACACAATTGCACTCATCTCACATGCCAGTAAAGTAATGCTTAAAATTCTCCAAGCCAGGCTGCAGCAATACATGAACCGTGAACTTCCAGATGTTCAAGCTGGTTTTAGAAAAGGCAGAGGAACCAGAGATCAAATTGCCAACATGCGCTGGATAGTCAAAAAACCAAAAAAGTTCCAAAAAAACATATATTTCTGCTTTATTGACTATGCTAAAGCCTTTGACTATGTGGATCACAATAAACTGTGGAAAATTCTGAAAGAGATGGGAATACCAGACCACCTGATCTGCCTCTTGAGAAACCTATATGCAGGTCAAGAAGCAACAGTTAGAACTGGACATGGAACAACAGACTGGTTCCAAATAGGAGAAGGAGTACGTCAAGGCTGTATATTGTCACCCTGCTTATTTAACTTCTGTGCAGAGTACATCATGAGAAACACTGGGCTGGATGAAGCACAAGCTGGAATCAAGATTGCCGGGAGAAATATCAATAACCTCAGATATGCAGATGACACCACCCTTATGGCAGAAAGCGAAGAATAACTAAAGAGCCTCTTAATGAAAGTGAAAGAGGAGAATGAAAAAGTTGACTTAAAGCTCAACATTCAGAAAACGAAGATCATGGTATCCAGTCCCATCACTTCATGGCAAATAGATGGGAAAACAGTGGAAACAGTGTCAGACTTTATTTTTGGGGGCTCCAAAATCACTGCAGATGGTGACTGCAGCCATGAAATTAAAAGACGCTTACTCTTAGAAGGAAAGTTATGACTAACCTAGAGCAGAGACATTACTTTGCCAACAAAGGTCCGTCTAGTCAAGGCTGTTGTTTTTCCAGTGGTCATGTATGGATGTGAGAGTTGGACTATGAAGAAAGCTGAGTGCTGAAGAATTGATGCTTTTGAACTGTGGTGTTGGAGAAGACTCTTGAGAGCCTGTTGGACTGCAAGGAGATCTAAGAAGTCCATCCTAAAGGAGATCAGTCCTGGGTGTTCATTGGAAGGACTGATGTTGAAGCTGAAACTCCAATACTTTGGCCACCTGATGCGAAGAGCTGACTCATTTGAAAAGACCCTGGTGCTAGGAAAGATTGAGGGCAGGAGGAGAAGGGGATGACAGAGGATGAGATGGTTGGATGGCATCACCGACTTGATGGACATGGGTTTGGGTTAACTCCAGGAGTTGGTGATGGCAGGGAGGCCTGGCATGCTGCGGTTCATGGGGTCACAAAGAGTCGGACACGACTGAGCGACTGAACTGAACTGAACTGAACTGATGCACATTTTCTTCCCCGAAACTAGAGTACTATACTGAGTGAAGTAAAGAAGACCTAAATAAATGGAAAGCAAACCAGGCTTATAGACAGAAAGACGTATTAGTGTTAAAAATCCTAAGAGGCACTTTTAAAGAAATTGGCAAGCTGATTGTAAAATCAGTATACAATGGAAACCTGAAATAGCTAAAATTATTTTGAATAAAAAGGACAAGTTGGAGGATTTATTCCACCTGATTTCAAGTCTTACTATAAAGCTACAATAATCAGTGAGTGAGTGTGAGTGAAGTCGCACAGTCGTGTCTGACTCTTTGCGACCCCATGGACTGTAGCTACCAGATTCCTCTGTCGATGGGATTTTCCAGGCAAGAGTACTGGAGTGGGTTGCCATTTACCAATAGGCAAATGATAGACATACAGATTAATGGAACCTAAGAGTCCAGAAATACAGCCACGAATGTGCCAAACATTTTAGTGAAGAAAGGAAAGTCTTTTAATGTATTATAGAAACAGCTGGATATACCATTAACCTGTACAAAAAATAATCTTAAATGGATAATAAGCCTTAATATAAAATTAAGGTTATAAAATTTTTTAAATATTTAGATTTTCAAAATGCATTATTAAGAAAATTAATCAGCAAGCCTCATAATGGGAAAATATTCACATTCATATAAATAAGAAAGGATTTGTTTCTAAGATGTATAAAGATCGCTTAAAATCAATCAGGAACAAGATGAACACCCCAAATGAAAAATTTTCAAAAAATCTGAAGAGACACCTCAGAAAAAAATATAAGAATGGCTAATGGACATATTAAAAAATGCTTGATGTGCTGAGTCATTAGTGAAATACAACTTAAATACAGTATATCTCCACAATAGCTAAAAATTTTTTATAAATAAAATTTTATTTTAACTCACAAAAAATAAGAATATACAAATAGTTCACTGAATTAGGAAGAAGAGAAAACTAACATGCCTAACAGCTGCACTCATCTCACATGCTAGTAAAGTAATGCTCAAAATTCTCCAAACCAGGCTTCAGCAATACATGAACCGTGAACTTCCAGATGTTCAAGCTGGTTTTATTTTTTTATTTTTTTATTTTTAATTTTATTTTATTTTTAAACATTACATAATTGTATTAGTTTTGCCAAATATCAAAATGAATCCGCCACAGGTATACATGTGTTCCCCATCCTGAACCCTCCTCCCTCCTCCCTCCCCATACCATCCCTCTGGGTCGTCCCAGTGCACCAGCCCCAAGCATCCAGTATCGTGCATCGAACCTGGACTGGCAACTCGTTTCATACATGATATTTTACATGTTTCAATGTCACTCTCCCAAATCTTCCCACCCTCTCCCTCTCCCACAGAGTCCATAAGACTGTTCTATACATCAGTGTCTCTTTTGCTGTCTCGTACACCGGGTTATTGTTACCATCTTTCTAAAGTCCATATATATGCGTTCGTATACTCTATTGGTGTTTTTCCTTCTGGCTTACTTCACTCTGTATAATAGGCTCCAGTTTCATCCACCTCATTAGAACTGATTCAAATGTATTCTTTTTAATGGCTGAGTAATACTCCATTGTGTATATGTACCACAGCTTTCTTATCCATTCATCTGCTGATGGACATCTAGGTTGCTTCCATGTCCTGGCTATTATAAACAGTGCTGCGATGAACATTGGGGTACACATGTCTCTTTCAATTCTGGTTTCCTCAGTGTGTATGCCCAGCAGTGGGATTGCTGGATCATAAGGCAGTTCTATTTCCAGTTTTTTAAGGAATCTCCACACTGTTCTCCATAGTGGCTGTACTAGTTTGCATTCCCACCAACAGTGTAAGAGGGTTCCCTTTTCTCCACACCCTCTCCAGCATTTATTATTTGTAGACTTTTGGATCGCAGCCATTCTGACAGGTGTGAAATGGTACCTCATAGTGGTTTTGATTTGCATTTCTCTGATAATGAGTGATGTTGAGCATCTTTTCATGTGTTTGTTAGCCATCTGTATGTCTTCTTTGGAGAAATGTCTATTTAGTTCTTTGGCCCATTTTTTGATTGGGTCATTTATTTTTCTGGAGTTGAGCTGTAGGAGTTGCTTGTATATTTTTGAGATTAGTTGTTTGTCAGTTGCTTCATTTGCTATTATTTTCTCCCATTCTGAAGGCTGTCTTTTCACCTTGCTAATAGTTTCCTTCGTTGTGCAGAAGCTTTTAGGGTTAATTAGGTCCCATTTGTTTATTTTCGCTTTTATTTCCAATATTCTGGGAGGTGGGTCATAGAGGATCCTGCTGTGATGTATGTCAGAGAGTGTTTTGCCTATGTTCTCCTCTAGGAGTTTTATAGTTTCTGGTCTTACGTTGAGATCTTTAATCCATTTTGAGTTTATTTTTGTGTATGGTGTTAGAAAGCGTTCTAGTTTCATTCTTTTACAAGTGGTTGACCAGATTTCCCAGCACCACTTGTTAAAGAGATTGTCTTTTCTCCATTGTATATTCTTGCCTTCTTTGTCAAAGATAAGGTGTCCATATGTGCGTGGATTTATCTCTGGGCTTTCTATTTTGTTCCATTGATCTATATTTCTGTCTTTGTGCCAGTACCATACTGTCTTGATAACTGTGGCTTTGTAGTAGAGCCTGGAGTCAGGTAGGTTGATTCCTCCAGTTCCATTCTTCTTTCTCAAGATCACTTTGGCTATTCGAGGTTTTTTGTATTTCCATACAAATTGTGAAATTATTTGTTTTAGCTCTGTGAAGAATACCTTTGTTAGCTTGATAGGGATTGCATTGAATCTATGAATTGCTTTGGGTAGTATACTCATTTTCACTATATTGATTCTTCAAATCCATGAACATGGTATATTTCTCCATCTATTAGTGTCCTCTTTGATTTCTTTCACCAGTGTTTTATAGTTTTCTATATATAGGTCTTTAGTTTCTTTAGGTAGATATATTCCTAAGTATTTTATTTTTTCCGTTGCAATGGTGAATGGAATTGTTTCCTTAATTTCTCTTTCTGTTTTCTCATTATTAGTGTATAGGAATGCAAGGGATTTCTGTGTGTTGATTTTATATCCTGCAACTTTACTATAATCATTGATTAGTTCTAGTAATTTTCTGGTGGAGTCTTTAGGGTTTTCTATGTAGAGGATCATGTCATCTGCAAATAGTGAGAGTTTTACTTCTTCTTTTCCAGTTTGGATTCCTTTTATTTCTTTTTCTGCTCTGATTGCTGTGGCCAAAACTTCAAAAACTATGTTGAATAGTAATGGTGAAAGTGGGCACCCTTGTCTTGTTCCTGACTTTAGAGGAAATGCTTTCAATTTTTCACCATTGAGGATAATGTTTGCTGTGGGTTTGTCATATATAGCTTTTATTATGTTGAGGTATGTTCCTTCTATTCCTGCTTTCTGGAGAGTTTTTATCATAAATGGATATTGAATTTTGTCAAAGGTTTTCTCTGCATCTATTGAGATACTCATATGGTTTTTATTTTTCAATTTGTTAATGTGGTGTATTACATTGATTGATTTGCGGATACTGAAGAATCCTTGCATCCCTGGGATAAAGCCCACTTGGTCATGGTGTATGATCTTTTTAATGTGTTGTTGGATTCTGATTGCTAGAATTTTGTTAAGGATAAAATTTAAAAGACTGAAAATTCCAACTGTTGACAAGGATCCAGAACGCTGGACCTCTTACACCCTGCTGGTGGGAATGTGAATTGTTACAAATACTGCAGAAACTTTAACACTTTGTTCAGAAGTTAGACACACACCTATCAAGTGTCCAGACATGCTACTCTTAGATATTTACACAAGACAAATTTGAATATATGTCCACACAATGACTTGAGCATAAATACTCAGAGAAGCTTTATTCCTTGTTGACAAAAAGTGGAAACAAATTGTTGATGTGCATGTGAAAGTATGAACACATTGTAGCGTCCATACAATAGAATAATATCCAGCAAGTAAGGTCTGTTATTCTAATACATGTGACAGCAGGAATGAAACTGAAAATCGTTATACTGAATGAAAGTAGCCAGAAACATATTAGCTGATTCTACTTAACTAAAGCTCTAAAAATGCAAAACAGCATAGAGTGACAAAAAAAGCAGATTACTTGTTGACCTGGACTGGGAACATAGGGATATATGGATACAAAGAAGCATGAGAAATCCTTTTTCAAAATATAAATACTCTGAATCTTGTCTGTTGTGGTGGTTTCATGAAAAAAAAAATATATATATATAGCTATAATATCAAATCATATGCATTAATCAGATTTAGTTCATTAGAGATCTCAATATAGTTTATCTTTTAATGAAGGATATGGTAAACAACTTTATGTCAGTGAACTTGACATTTTAGTTAAAATGAGCAAATTCCTTGAAAACACAGCTTATCACAACTGACATAATAAAGTCTGAGTGACAGAGGAACCAGAGATCAAATTGCCAACATCCACTGGATCATAGAAAAAGCAAGAGGGTTCCAGAAAAACATCTACTTCTGCTTTATTGACTACGCCAAAGACATTCACTGTGTGGATCACAAAAAAAAAAAAAAAAAACTGTGGAAAATTCTTAAAGAGATGGGAATACCAGACCACCTTACCTGCCTCCTGAGAAATCTGTATGTAGATCAGGAAGCAACAGATAGAACTGGACATGGAACAATGGACTGGTTCCTAATTGGAGGAGTATGTCAAGGCTGTACTGTCACCCTGCTTATTTAACTTATATGCAGAGTACATCATGCATAATGCCAGGCTGGATGAAGCACAAGCTGGAATCAAGATTGCTGGGAAGAATATCAGTAACCTCAGATATGCAGATGACACCACCCTTATAGCAGAAAGTGAAGAAGAACTAAAGAGCCTCTTGATGAAAGTGAAAGAGAAGAGTGAATAAGCTGGCTTAAAACTCATTATTCAAAAAACTAAGATCATGATATCCAGTCCCATCACTTTATGACAAATAGATGGGGAAACAGTGACTGACTGTATTTTCTTGGGCTCCAAAATCACTGCAGATGGTGACTGCAGGCTTGAAATTAAAAAATACTTGGTCCTTTGAGGAAAAGCTATGACCAACCTAGACAGCATACTAAAAAGCAGAGACGTTACTTTGCCAACAAAGGTCCGTCTAGTCCAAGCTATGGTTTTTCTGATAGTCTTGTATGAATGTAAGAGTTGAACCATAAAGAAAGCTGAATACTGAAGAATTGATGCTTTTGAACTGTGGTGTTGGAGAAGACACTTGAGAGTCCCTTGGACTGCAAGGAGATCAAACCAGTCAATGCTGAAGGAAATCAGTCCTGAATATTCATTGGAAGGTCTGATGTTGAAGCTGAAGCTTCACTATTTTGGCCACCTGATGTGAAGAACTGACTCACTGGGAAAACACCTGATGCTGGGAAAGATTGAAGGTGGAAGGAGAAGGGGACGACAGAGGATGAGATGGTTGGATGGCATCACTGACTCAATGGACATGAGTTTGAGCAAGCTCTGGGAGTTGATGATGGACAGAGAAGCCTGGGGTGCCTCAGTCCATGGGGTTGGAAAGAGTCAGACACAACTGAGTGACTGAACTGAGCTGAACAGAATAGCCCTTTATCTATTAAAATAGTTTAATTGATTATTAAAACACTTTTCACAGAAAAACTCCAGGGTTAGATAGTTTTACTGATGAATAAAAGGATGTTTAAGGCAGAAATAATATCATCTGATCCAAATAATATATCTGAGAACAAAAGAAGCCTGTCATCAAAATGTGAAAAAGATCCTACAACAAAAATTAGTCTGATATGCCTATGAACAGGCATATGAAAAATATTCTTAGCAAAATTTTACTAAATTGAATTTGCATGTTAAGTCGCTTCAGTCATGTCCGCCTCTTTGTGACCCTATGCCTGTAGCCCACCAGGCTCCTCTGTCCCTGGGATTCTCCAGGCAGGAATACTAGAGTGGGTTGCCATGACCTTCTCCAGGGGATCTTTCCAACCCAAGGATTGAACGTGCATCTCCTCAGTCTCCTGCATTGGCAGGTGGGTTCTTTACCACTCGCACCATCTGGGAAGACCAATTGGTGATATATAAAAAGGATAAGACATTAGGTCTAAGTGCTGATTATTCCAGGATTGCAAATTTGGTTCAGAATTCCAAGTCAGTGACTATAGTTTACTATATGTGTTCTCAAACTACCACATACTAAGTCACTTCAGTTGTGTCTGACTCTTTGTGACCCTTTGGACCATAGCCCGTCAGGCTCCTCTGTCCATGAGATTCTCCAGGCCAGAATACAGAATGGGTTACCATTTCCTCCTTCATGGGCTATTCGCTACCCAGGGATCTAACCCACATCTTGCGTCTTCTGCACTGGTAGGTGGGTTCTTTACCACTAGCAGCACCTGGGAAGCCCCTAACTACCACAGAGTTAAAAATAAATAATACAAGATGTCTGGGGAAGCATCAAATATTTTAAAATGAAGTACCACGGCTCTAAATAATTCATGGGTCAAAGAAGAAATCATGGGAGAAATTAGAAAATGCTTTTTTAACCTAAATTATAAATTTGAAAATAAAACTGATAATTTTATATAAAGGAGTTAAAAGTGTTCTAGGAAGAAACAATTTGTCTTTTGTGTGTATATAAGAAAATAAGAAAGGTCTAGAATTAATTACATAAATTGCAATCTTAAACTGAGAAAATGATTAAGCCAAAAATCAGGGAGATTAAAAAGATGAGTAGAATAATATATATTTGTAAATTTTAATGTAATCAGTAGCAATGTGTGTGTGTGTGTGTGTAAACAATGTAAATTTTCAAGATAATAGAGGACAGTAGGAAAGCATTAAATCTGGTTGATCCAAGAGATGCTTTGAAAGAAGAAAAATGCAGAAAGATGAGAAAAGAAATAGATGAATAGAAAACATTAGCAATTCTCATTTATATCTTATCTTTTTAACATTATTCACCCCTTCTAGGATAATGGAGAACCAGTTTTACAATCAAACAAGAAATATAGTGCAAAAGACTCATTTTACAAGTCCTCTACACAAAAGTAAGCATTTTTTCCCCAATAGAATTTGATTTAAAAATATATTTCTATTTATTTTTTCTTTAATAACACATCTCCTTCCTGTGCACAATATTCAGGGTCCTGCGAGGACTTCAAAGAACTTCAGACACAATTCTTTACTTACTTACATTGATTGCTAAAATAAACAGTTCAACGGAGAAAAACCTACATTTAATAGAAAAATAAAACCAGAACAGAAAGGAAATGGTCAGAGAGAGAGGATGAGATAAGGGTACAGCATCATAGAAAAGGAGAGCAGAGAAGTTTGAAGGAGAGAATCAAAGTATCTGTTATATGTCTACGCCCCAGGCTGAGATTCTCCAGTGAGTACTCACTCTAAAGGGAGATGGACGCTAAACCACAAGCCTAATAGGTAGACAGATCATATCTTAGAAGGTAATAAGTCAATGCAAAAATGAGAAAAAAAAGTAAAACATGATAAGATCAGGAGTGCCTGGAGGTCTGGGTGGGCCTCCTTGCACAGTGAGATTTGAGCAGAAACTTGGAGGAGATGAGGGGATGTGCAGATGTCTGGAGGGACTGTTTTCCAGTCAAAGGGATTACAGAGTAACAGCCCCATGTCAGACATGTGACTGAGGTGTCTATCAAGGAAGAACAAAGGCCAGGGTCTGCAGCAGAGTAAGGGGGCGGTAGTAGAAGAAGTCAGGAAGTGCCAGAACCCAGATCTCATGGGGCACATTAAGAAACTGTAAATAGTAGGGCACTGGCAGTGAAGTGGCCAGATCCGGTGTGTATATCAACAGTCATGGTGGCTGTTGGATTCAGAGTGGACTGAGTGAGAGAATAAGCTGGCAGACCAGTTAGAAGGCTGCCACTGTCATCTAGGTCAGAGGTAATAGCAGGTAGGAGGAGTTCAGTAGGAAGTTTTAACAGTTATTGGCCTCTGGATACATTTTGAAAGCAGAGCCAACACAATTTCCAGGCTGGAGAGTATGAGTCTGAAATAAGGAGGCATGGAGAATGATTCCAAGGTTTTAGGTTCTGCAGCCGCATGGACTGAAGCTATTGCTTATCACAGTGAAGGCAGGTAGAGAAGGTTTGGAGTGAAAGAAGAGAAGTCACTTTTAGACATGCTGAATATCAGAGTTGCTCATTAGGCATCCTAGTGGATATATCAACTGGGCTGTGGGTCTGCAGTCTGTGGGGAGAGGGCTGGGCTGGAGGAATACATCTGGTTGTCATGATTTATAGGCAGGGATGCCAAACCACAGCATTGAATGAACCAAAGAAGAGCAGAGCTTGAGTCTTGGCATGTGTACATCAAGGAAAAGGAGAGAAGGAAGCCCGCAAAAGAGACCAAGAGGAGGCAACAGGTAGAGGAGGAAGAAGATGCAGAGATGGCTTTAGGGAGGAGGGGGGTGAACTGCTTCACATCATGTGAATATAACTGACCCTTCAGAAGCCAGTAATCGAGATGGGAGTCCTAACTGACCATCAGTGGCTGAGTGACCTCAAGCAAACAAACTCAGTTCTCTAAGCCATAGTTTATTTATGTGTTAATGTTCTTCTTGTCCTGCTGCAGAGACCAAATGAAAAAAAAAAAAGTGTGTAACAGATTACCACAATGTATCAGCTTTAAATCATGCCCATTTATCATCTCACATTTCCATAAGATGAAAGTGCTGGCATGTCTACACTGTGTTCAATGCTCAGGGTTTCTCAGGCTGGAATCAAGACATCAGTGACAGTTGGGTTCTCATCTCCCAGGATCATTTGGATTGTTGGCAGACCTCAGCTCAGTGCAGCTGTGGGACTCACCGGTTTTGTTTAAGGATAACTGAAGAGTGTCTCCTGCTGTTTTCTTGCCTCTTTTAGGGCTCACCTGTTTAGGTTAGAACCACTTAGGATAAGCCACCTTTTGATTCACTCAGATTCAGCTGATTACAGACCTTAATTACATGTGTGCAATCCCTTTTGCTTAAAGCTCAACATTCAGAAAACAAAGATCATGGCATCTGGTCCCATCACTTCATGGGAAATAGATGGGGAAACAGTGGAAACAGTATCAGACTTTAATTTTGGGGGCTCCAAAATCACTGCATATCGTGACTGCAGCCATGAAATTAAAAGACACTTACTCCTTGGAAGGAAAGTTATGACCAACCTGCTGCTGCTGCTGCTTCTAAGTCGCTTCAGTCATGTCCGACTCTGTGCGACCCCATAGACGCCAGCCCACCAGGCTCCCCCGTCCCTGGGATTCTCCAGGCAAGAACACTGGAGTGGGTTGCCATTTCCTTCTCCAATGCATGAAAGTGAAAAGTGAAAGTGAAGTCGTTCAGTCGTGTCCAACTCTTAGCGACCCCATGGATTGCAGCCTACCAGCCTCCATCCATGGGATTTTCCAGGCAAGAGTAATGGAGTGGGGTGCCATTGCCTTCTCCGTATGACCAACCTAGACAGCATATTAAAAAGCAGAGACATTACTTTGCCAACAAAGGTCCGTCTAGTCAAGGCTGTGGTTTTTCCAGTGGTCATGTATGGATGTGAGAGTTGGACTGTGAAGAAAGGTGAGCGTCGAAGAATTGATGCTTTTGAACTGTGGTGTTGGAGAAGGCTCTTGAGAGTCCCTTGGACTGCAAGGAGATCCAACCAGTCCATTCTGAAGGAGATCAGCCCTGGGTGTTCTTTGGAAGGAATGATGCTAAAGCTGAAACTCCAGTACTTTGGCCACCTCATGCGAAGAGTTGACTCATTGGAAAAGACTCTGATGGTGGGAGGGATTGGGGGCAGGAGGAGAAGGGGACAACAGAGGATGAGATGGCTGGATGGCATCACTGACTCGATGGACTGAGTGAACTCCGGGAGTTGGTGATGGACAGGGAGGCCTGGCGTGCTGCGATTCATGGGGTCGCAAAGAGTCGGACACGACTGAGCGACTAAACTGAACTGAATCCCTCTTGCCATATAAATTTGCCGTAGAAACTGTCATAGGAGTGGTACCTCTCACAGTCATTTGCTCTGCTCACACTAGTGGTTGTGCACAGTGTGTACACGAGGGGCAGGAGTCTTGAGGGACATCTTCCTACTACAGAATGCGATATTGTTAGCAACCATGCTAGTTGGATATGTATGTTTCACAAAATGTCATTATTTAATAATTTTATAGAGCTTATGAAATGGTTCCTTGGGACAAGATGCTACCACCAAAACTTGATCCAGAAGAAACAACAGTGGAAAAAGCCGCTGACCCTGTTTCACATTGTTTTACACTGAAAAGATATGAAGGATTGCCAGCAATAACACAGGTCAGTGATTAGGGACCTTAATTATTTGTGCACAATCCCTTTTACTTTATAGTTACATTTTTTTGAAATAATGCATTTATTACTGAACCAAACTTTAAAGCACAATAATATTTATTTTATTGTTATGAAAAGAGCAAAGCAAATATATACATTTATGGAACTGAAACTTCCAAAATCATAAGTCATCAATAACCTCAAATGCATTCATACCTATATTGAAACTTTTCAAATTTCATTTAAAGACCACCTCTTTCTCAAAAGTTATTTTCAAATACTGTGTTTACTTTAAAAATTGCAAAAGAAGGAGTAAGTAATGAAGACAGAGATATGATTATGATTCCTCCAGAGAGCCTATGCTGAGAACAGTCCTTAAATCCAGAACTTAGCTCTGCGCTTTTTGAGGCAGAATGGGAAAATCCATGAATCATAAAGCTTTTGTGACAGACATACCCAATTATTGGTAGAGATGTTCATTGTTTTCATTTCTGACATCAAGAACTCATCTTGGGGGGTGGGGGAGTCATCACAGGGATTATTATATCCACATAAAAGCCAGGGTGCTTTCCTTAAAGGATGAATCACTCCATGTTACCACACTGATTAAAACCCATCACCTTCTAGAAGGTAAAACTCATTCTCCTTGCATGGCACATACCCAGGTCTCTGTTATTTGCCCATGAACTCCGTCTTATCCTCAGCTCTCTCCATCTCTTCCTCTAGCTTCTACTCCACCACTGACATCTCACCCTCCACATTGCACATCACATTCTGTGCTGAGCTGCTCTCAAATCTCCGAGTCCACCTGCTGCTTCCTCCAGCCTTGTCTTTTGCAGATAGTGGTCCGTTGCCTTCACCACTGTTTTCTCTGGGCTATATCTCGAGAACCATTCAGGTATTACTTTAGGCCTCACAGTTGCATGGGATGTCCTTGCTCTGTGCTTGCAAAACACCTTCTGCTTCCCTCGATTCCCTCATCTTTTGGGGGGAAATCTGAGCCCTGGAACCACCTTTCAGAATGAAGTTTTTAATATGTAAAATACACGGGACTATAAAAGAGATCAGCTATGTATTGAAATACAGTTCTAAACATGGACTCCTAAGACTTTCATGAGCTATAGGTTAAGAAGTCTAGATTATCTTGAAACACTTCAGCTTTTACAGTGAAAAAAATGATAATAAGAGGAGAAAATAAAGCATTAGTATAAAATCTCAGCATGTGATTTGCACACAGAAATTAAAACCAATTAAAGGACCAAAAATATGCCTGGATTCCTAACTATTAATATTTTTAAGGCTCTCTCAACTCCTTTAAAATATTTTATACCTTGTGAGAGCTGGTCTTTTATTACATATTCTTTGGTGTTGAATTATACTTGTGTCCAAAGTCCTTCACAGCAGGATGAGATTCAGAGTTCAGGCTCTGGGTGGGAGAGACTACCCTGAGGCTGAGGAGCCAAGAAAGCACCATCTTGAGATGAGAACTCAAGTCAGACCTTTCACAAGGGCTTCAGTCTGGAGGAGGTGGCTAACGAGGCAGAGTCCAGCTCCGGAAAACAGAGTTGACACTGAGGGCCTGAGGGCAAAGCAGAGAGCAGGAGCAGTTCCAGAGCAGCCCCTGAGTGGGTAACGATGCTCCAGCAGTGCCTCCACTAGGTGCCCTGGGCCTGTGCCTGTGATAGGAGGGACTGAGCTTGTGTACTAGGAATTACGGTACTTGAAACTTGCATACCAGAAATAGCAGCAATTGAAATTTAAATACTAGAAATTACAGTCACTTTGCTAAATACTTGTCATTCATTTTGATGATTTTAGATGGTTGGTGGACTCTGGGACAGATTTCAAACAAGATCTTTCTTGGCCCCAGTCAAGCCAGTTAATTTGTAAGTTTTATCTCCTAATGTTCTCATCACTGTCACATATTTACCTTTAATCATCGGATGCTCTAGCCCACAGGTGAGGAGCACATCCTCTGGAGAGTATCCTAGAGGCCCTCAAGCTTCATCCTTGTGGCTGGAGAGAGAACCCAAACCCCAGTGCGTGTTCCAGCTTTCTCTGGTTTTCCCTTAACCCTTCTTAAAGTGTAGACTATCAAATATACCACAACCACTTAAAAATAAGGAGTGTTTTTATATCATTTGATATGAAGATTTATAGTGTTGTAAAATACCTGGGCTTCAAGGGATTATAAATTATTTTCCATCAACTTTTGTATCTTATAGTTATTTTGTGTTCTGTTAACACTAAAAGCAATGACTTTATTACTAACCGTTCCACAAATATAATTTTATGCGTTTAGTCTAAAAATACTTGGTATTTCTGTCTTTGAAAATGTCACTGTTTGGGGTTTTTTTCTTCTAATTTTAACTCACAATCCAGCCATCACCTGTTTTTATTTTTTTTAATTTAATTTTGAATATTTCCTATATAAAAATGTAAAATAGAAATATGATATAACCTATATATCTACTTCCCAGCTTTAGAAACAAACTATTACTAATACCCAGAACCCCCTATGTACTTCTCTCCAAGAAGATGTGCCTTCCTCAGGGATCACATTATTCTGGATTTGATGTTTCATATATTCCTGCACCCTTAAAACATATATGTTATTCTTAACTAAGATATGAAATTATGTTCCATATGTGGAGACTCAGTATAAGTGATATCAGATGTACAGTCATACAGCTTAACGTTTTTGTTCCTCATTGTGTTTGTGAGACCCACACATGCTGGCTTCTCTAGGTATTCACTTTCTCTGACACACAGTCTTCCATTGAATGGATATACTGCCATTTAGTCATCCATTCTCGTAATTTAATTTTTTGTCTGATTTCTCTTGCAGTTGGAAACAATGTCCCTGCATCTTTATAAAGTATAAAGATATTTCTGGGCTTTGTATATGCATCCTTACATCTATAATTGCTGCATCTAGAGATGTGAACTCCTTTATGTTCTTATCATTGCAGCATTATTCTCCAAATGAGTTTTGCCAGTGGACCAACCATCAACAATGCTTGAGTTCCCACTGCTGCATTCTGTAGCCTGCATTTGGAATTTCCAAATTTTAAACATCTAACTTTAAAAGTATAAAATTGTGCTTCATTATAATTTTAATATTTCACAGTTACTAATATTTTTTTGTAAGTTGTGACTTACTTGCATGCTCATGTGTATAAGTTACCTTTTCATATATTTTGCATCTGGGTTATTTGTCTTTTACTTTTTGATTGTAGAAAGTTTTATGTCTTTATTCTGGATAAAAATCCTTTATTGGTAATATGCGTCAAGATATCTCCTTCTAGTCTGTGACTTTTCTATTTTGTGGTGCCCTTTGCTGAACTGAAGTTTTGAATTTTAATATGACTGAAGTCATCGATATTTCCCTCAGTATATTGTTATTTTCTGTGGAATTTTAAATAGATCTTTCCCTGTCCAGAAGTAATAAGGATATTATCCTTCTTTACTTTTTTCCTAAAACAATTAAAATTTTGCTGTTCACATTTATTTCTTTAAACCTTTTGAAATTGATTCTTACTTATGGCCTGAGCAAGGAACCTATTTCTCAGCAGGACTAGGCAGGTGTCCTGGCCCAGTTTAGTGAGTAGACTGCTGAGTAGTGGCCTGTTGGTTGCAGCCCATTAGTGGAGAGTCACAACCAGAATTTTTGTGAAAATTAAGTAGAATATAAAATATAAGAATGAATCACATGGAACCTTAAAGAGATAGTTTTATTTTGCAACAAATACTGTGGCCAGTTATGAAGAATAGTGTGAGACAGATAATGTATAAGAAAAATACATGTGCCCACAGTGAGATTATCCCATCTTTTGTTCCCTGTAATTTCATCACCTCAGTGGAAGGGTGTTAACCTTGTACATTTAATTTTATATTTACCTAATCCACAATTCATTGTAAAGCAAAGTATGGGAGATTTTAGCCTTAGCAAAATCAGTAAGTTATTTAAAAATTTAAGTTATGGAAAAATAATATCAAAGTGACATTTTTCAAATATTTTAACAATTTTATCACTTCAATAGAGCCAACATAAATTTCCCTTTATAGAAGGATTTTTTATTATTATAAGAAAAAAGACTAATGAAGTGGAAACATGCAAAATCATAATCAAGTTTAAATGCTGAATCTGAAGTTGCAAATAATGACAATGTTGAGAAAAATAATTGAGTCTCATCAGCAAACAGATTTTATTGAGCCATATTCTAAAAATAATCTGTTAAGTTCTAATAAAGATTATTTAAAAGATGGTTTTAACATGTGTAAAGCACCCCAATAAAAATAATAGATTCTCATGTATAAATTGAATGGTAATAATGTAAATAATAGATTGAAACATTCAAAATTTAAGATCATTTAAACATAACAAGCTGAAATAGTTGATAATCTCACTCAAACATCTTTTAAGAGAATAAAGATATAAATTATGGGTACTATTAATGTTATGTGAGAGCTAATGAAAAAACCTTTTTTTGCAGGAATTCGCTAGAGGTTCAGTTGTTGGGACTAGGTGCTTTCACTGCCGTGGGCCCAGGTTCAATCCCTGATAGGGGAACTAAAATCTCACAAGCCATGTGGCATGGCCAAAAAAGGAAAAGAAAAGAAAAAAGTTTATAAACATTTTTTTTTATTTACATGTCATGTAGTGAAACAGCAAATAGCTCAACCAGTTTCTATGGATCCTTTGCATTTATTGTTTTAATGATGAATCATTTAATGAACTAAAAGCCATATATCTTACCAGTTCTGTCATGTCTCAGAACTCCTGAGAGTTCCACTCACCCTGGAACCTTTATCTAGCAAATGCTGCTCTCGTGAGCAACAAAAATCTATATATGAATGCCCATAACAGCTCTACTCATATCTTCAAAATCTGGAAACAACCAAGATTGCTTTCAAGAGGTGAATGGAAAACATCTAGTAGATGAAGATACTAGAGTAGAGCCATGTAGTGGAATACTATTCAGCAATGAGAGAGAGCAAGCACAGCACACAGCTCACAAGTCAATTTTCAATGCATTTTGTTCAGTGAAAGCAGCCAGACCCAAAAGCCTCATACTGCACAATTCCATTTATATGACACTCTAGAAAAGGCAAAACTACCAGGGTGGGAGTGGGTTGGTGGCTGCCAGGAATTGGAGGAGAGGGAAAGAGCTGCAGACAAAGAGCCTGTAAACTAACATTAGGGAGATGGGACAGTATGGTTCTGTGGTGCTGGCCACAGGACACTCTGTCACACCCACAGAACTGTATACCACAGAGAGCAAACTTTACTGAACACAAAGAAAGACATAGATTGATAGATACCATGATGGTGGGAAAATCTAGATTGGGATGCAGATGGTGACAAGTAAATCTGTGTTACAGACAAATGACATAACTACATTTAAGTGGATGGAGAAAATCAGGAGTGGTCTTAAATTTGAACCTTCATAATCTTGGAAACTGTGTTTGGACCAAAGACTGTAAGATTCAAGACAAAAAGAACTGTATATAAGTGCTATCTATACTCTATTTGGTAAATGTGTTTCTCACCAGAAATGGATTGGCAGTTTTAAAACTTCTTACATGTATGCTAGGTTTGAACAAAAAAGTAGGCCTTTGGTAGATAGCTAGAGTCAGGTTTCATACTGTCAGAGAGAAAAGGTTAAGATGAACCCTGTGATGCTGTTTAGATTTGGGGACGTTCCAGGAAGCTTACGTTGACAGGCACACCCTCCTTTTGTTGTGCTTCACAGATACTGTGATTTTGCTTTGGATTTTTGGGTTTGTTCTTTTCTTGTTTCGTTTTTTTTTTACAAATTGAAGATTTGTGGGAACCTGGCATCAAGTGAGTCTTTTGGTGCCATTTTTCCAACAGCATTTGCTCACTTCGCATCTCTGTGACACATTTTTGTAATTCTCACAATATTCCAAACATTTTCATTATTATATTTGTAATGGTGATCTGTGATCAGTGATCTCTGTTAATAGTATGTCACGGTCTTCATAGACCAGGACCTGGGGTCTGGAGTCGATGAGAAGAAGGACGCAGGGGACCCAAGTCTCGAGTGAAACAAGGGTACTTTATTTGCAGAAATTCATGCTTATATATCTTCATACAAGGCAGCTTTAGGCAGTAAAAAACAGAGCCAAGCAAATAACAGTCTTCAAGGGGCCAGAGGATATTCCATATCCTGAGTAAGAGGGGCATAACTGAATAGATTACCTTTAAGAAGGGAATCCAAGCAGGTGCTCTTTCTCATGATCTCAGTACTGAGAACTGCGTGCAGCTCTGCTCATTCCTTATCAGTTCCAGGAACTGATAAGGAATAGAGAGTCCTTGAGAAATGGCACACAGAGGAAGAAAATGACATATTGGATCCCTTAAAGTTGAACATCCCCTGACAATTCCCCCTTTTTTATTTCTTCATAATTGGGGATGACTGTAGATACTTTTGTGAAAAAGGCCCTGACCAATTGAGTTTGTTTAGTTTGAACAATTTTAGTTGAAAGGCATCAGTATACTACAAATATAATCACCAGGACAATTATCAGCATTATAGTTCCAGATCCAATACTGTGTGTAATGCTTTGAAACCCTCCTCAAGGGTCCAGCCCAGATAATTGATCCATTAGCTGTTCAGCTAAGGTTTCCAAATTGTTGGAAGAGGGTAGACTCTTAGAGAAGGTTTCAAAGATTTCCTTTTGCAACAAATGTACATTTAAGGAAGTGTTATTATGTATATCTTGCAAATGAAATTTGATTTGTTCCCAATTTTAAGCACTATGGTTGAACTGAACAGGAGAGATACAAAATTAAGTAGAATTCCAATCACATTTTAATAATACTTGATTTTGTAAATCTGTTAATTCATCTCCAACCCTTTGGATGGCTGTTTCTAATTCCTGAATTTTATCCTGAACTTCCTCATCTGTCTGAGCCTGAGTGGCCCACATAGTATGAGCATCTTTAGTCCAATTTTGAATAAAGTTTTGTGTTTGAATTGAAGTCTGTAAAGCAATGCTTGCGACAGCAACAGTGGTGCAAATGGCTATTAACCCCAAAAGGCCAAGAATTAACCATCCAATGAATCGCTTAGATCATCAGAGTAATTTAGTGAGTAACTGGGAGGCAAGTCCTGCCATGGGACTCTCTTCCCAGGGTCGATGGAGATCTACTGGCAACCACAGACTACATCGAGATCGAAGAATCAAAAGGGATTTGTTTTTTAGAGAAATAGAGGAATTAAGACAAGCATACAATTTGCAATCTATACAAGTCACAGAATGTAAAATCTTATTAAATTGTAAGTTCCCTATGGCTATAACAAAAGGAAGGGGAACACAAGCTTGTATAAAATATGAATGATTATAATGGAAGGAATGGTTACTATGACTATGACTGGTCCCTGTGAAATATCCAGTCCAAGTTCCAAGTTTTTCAGTACTCATAGCAAGTTTCCAGATGCCCCATTATTCAGGTCCAATCCGTTTATTTAGGACAATTTGAGGGCGAGGAGGTGCCATTCCACCTTCAAGCCAGCCAAGGAGTCCTTTGTCATGGAAGTGTTCCATTGAACTGTTGGTAACCTTCCATGCTACTTGAGTAACATAATCACACATAGTACTATTAATACCATCTGAGCAGTTAGATAACCACATACCATGGGGTCCCCAATCAACAATGGTGTAATTGGCCACAAACATTAATTTTCCTGATTTAGCTTGACATTTATCCCAATAAACAGGAATATATTTAAAGTCCTTATAAGTAAACCCCTTACATTCCCACATTTGTCCTTTTCCTAGAGTTTTGGTAGTATTGACATGGTTCTCATAAAAAGACAGGGCAGCAAACAGTCCAAGCAATGTGTGGAAGTTCCTTTTTGGAGGCAGGACAAAAGCCCACGTTTGTCGACTAACATTAATACATAATTCTGCTGGGCCCATGCATAAAGGAAGGATTTCATAGCCTAGAGAAATGTTATGAGTCTTCCTTCTTCCTCAGGATGAGTGGGCCCCTCTAAGCTCCAAGGAGGAGGCATATGTACTGAGTCATTAGTGGATATGACCGGTCCTATATCTGTCCATTCTACAACCTGCAATAAAGGGAGGTTAAGTATATAAGCCCAATAAGTGTGATTAATCAAGTCAGCCTGAGCGGGGGAAGCAAAAGCAAGCAAAGCAAGCATAGCAACAAAAATATTTTCAGGATTCTGAGGCATTCCCTGTTGAGAAACCACATTTTCAGCTTGATTATTAAGGGTTTTTTATCTTTCCCCAAGTAGGGAGATCATAAGGTGGATGACGTCAAGTGCGGCCTTTCTTGGAAATTTTTAAAGCTGCCATGGCTTGTGCTGGAATCTCCTCCTCCTGGGGATTTCTTCTCTGTCTTGAACGCCAGTGGCTCCCCTGGGGTGGATCTTCCAAAGAGGGAGCCAGCTGATTTCATTGGATCCATCTGAAGAAATACAAGCATACCCCTTCCCCTGTAATATTAATTTTCCAGATTTCCATTGTTTACTCAACCCGTCTTGATACCAAATGGGCAGAGGAAGGGAGGTGTCCTTCAATGCCTCAAATTGTTTTTCTACTTTTGTCAAAATATCTCCTTGTGGTAAGTTTAAAAAATTTAAAACAAAGCTGTATTAACAATAGTTATAGGATTAAAGAATATATTGCATTGGGATCTAGTAAAGTCTGCTCTGGATAAGGAAGATAGAAGTGTTCCTGTGGATTCCCCCTTTTTTAATTTTTTTATTTGTAGTTTCAGTGTGTGGTGTGCTCGTTCAACTATGCCCTGTGCTTGTGGATTATAAGGAATGCCTGTAGTATGTGTAATAGAAAATGATTGTAAAAATTGTTTGAATTGCCTAGAAATACAGGCAGCGCCATTGTCTGTTTTTATAGAACTAGGTGTTCCTATTATTGCAAAGCAAGCTAACAGGTGTGTTATAACATGTCATGTAGCTTCACCTCAGAGAGGTGTGGCCCATATAAAAGAAGAATTTGTATCGATTGAGACATGTAAGAAGGATGAGGAAGAAAGTTTAGGGCAATGAGTTACATCCATTTGCCATAGTTCATTGGGTTGTAATCCTCGAGGATTGAGGCCTTGTGCAATGGGTCAAAGACGTAGGGGCTACAAGTAGAGGGATCATTAATGATTTCTTTAGCATGTCAGTATGGAATTTTCCAAATTTGATGTAATGAGCCAGCGTTATTGTGTAATAGAACATGCTACTCTTCAGGAGTAGCAAAAGAGACAAGTTTATCAGCTTGTTCATTGCCATGAGCCATAGGGCCAGGAAGACAAGAATGTGCTCGAATATGGGTAATAGAAATGGGGGAAGTGTGGTTCCTAATAATAGATTATAGTTCAAGGAAAAGTTGTTGGATAATAGATTGATTCAAATTTATGGTAGAAGTTTCTATATTTCTTAATACAAAAACTGAATATAAGGAGTCAGAAACTATATTAATAGGATAAGAATGTAGGTGAATAACCTGAATGAGAGCATATAATTGTTGAGCAGAGTGAAATTTCGTATAAAAGACTTTATATTCTTTGAGAGACCAGAATGAGGCTTTGGCGTTTTTAGTCCCATCTATATAGAAAACATCACCTTGAGGTGTAGGTTGTGATGTGACAAGGCGAGAGATAAATTCAGTATTTTTGAAGAAATTCCAGTGTTTGTTAGAAAGATAATGAAATGAAATTTCTCCAAAATATTCCAGAAAGGCTATTTGGAAATTGGTAGAAGTTTATAATGCATTCTTGAATGGAGATTTATTAATAGGTACTACAGTTTTATGAGGATCGGAGACAATTAGAGTCTTAGCTCTGTTTCTTCCATTGATAATGATTACAGTGATCAAATCAAGATTGGGTGTAAGTGACCTTGTCCCTCTAAAATGGGTATAGATCCATTCTACCTGGTATTATTGTTGGGTAAGAAGTCCTGTGGGAGAATGGAGAGAGGGGAGTATAAATAACTCTAGAAGTAAATCAAGTCTAATACGAGTAAGAAACTGCTTTTGCAACTTATTTTGTACTAAACAGAGTTCCTCCCGTGCCTCTTGTAAAAGTGAATGAGGGCTATTTAAATTGGGATCTCCTTTTAAAGTGTTAAATAAATTAGTTGATAATTTGCAATGCCTAAAGAGTGTCTAATCCAATTTATATCGCCTAAAAGTTTTTTAAAATCATTCAAGGTGATAATTTATCAATACGAATCTGTGTTAGTTGGGGAGTAATATGTTGTCTATTAACAACAAATCTTAAGTAATAGTAAGGTGTAGATGTTTGAATCTTTTCAGGGGCAATGATTAATCCAGAAGCTTTAAAGCATTGTTGAGCTATGTCAAACATCTGCTGAGTTTATAAAACAGATGGAGCTGAAAACAATATATCATCCATATAATGAATAACAAGAAAGTCAGGAAATTGTTTTCTCACAGGTTCAAGGACTTTGGCTACATAATACTGACACATGGTGGGAGAAGTCATCATTCCTTGAGCCAGCACAGTCCATTGATACTGTTTATGAGGCCCGATATGATTAGGATAAGGAAGAGAGAAAGCAAATCTCTCTCGGTCTAGAGGGTGTAAAGGTATAGTAAAAAAGCAGTCTTGTAAATCTATAATAATAATATGCCAGTTTTTTTTTTTTTTTTTTTTTTTTTTTTTTTGCCCCACCCGCGACCAGCACTGAGTTATTGCCCTTTTCAAATTCAAACAATGGCGGCCAGGGTCCCGCATTGAACGCTGGGAGTGGGCGGAGCTTCCGGAAAGACGCGTTGGAGCGCCGCGGTCTCTCTCTGTGGATCATAATATGCCAGTTTTGAGGAGTAGTGGTAGGTGATGGAATTCCTGATTGCAATGCACCCATAGGTTTCATAGATGTATTAACTTTTCGAAGATCTGTTAAGAGATGCCATTTGCCAGATTTCTTTTTTTGACAAAAATGGGAGAATTCCAAGGGGAACAAGATTCCTCAATATGTTTAAATTTCAATTGTGTATCTATAAGTTCCTTAGCAGCCTCTAATTTCTCTTTTACAAGGGGCCACTGCTCTGTCCAAATAGGCTCGTCATTTTTCCAAGTTATTTTAATAATTGTATTGTTTATTAAATGAGCAGTGGCCCCTAGGAAAAATGTGGATTATATATTTGAGTTTGCCATTGCATAAGTAAATCTCTTCCTGTTGAGGGGTGCATCTATCACATAAGGTCATGTTGCAGGCTGGCCTTCTGATCCCTCACATGGATATATTTGGGCATTTTGATAAACCTCTTGTACTTTGGTTTGAGAAACTCCTGCAATTTGGCAAGAAATTCTCTGTATAGGCCAAGATTTGGGCCATAAATGTTTGGAAATAATAGTAATATCGGATCCAGTATCAAGAAGACCAGAAAATATTTTGCCATTAATTTTGATATGTATATTTGGTCATGCATATTCAGATACTATTGATGTCCATAAGGATTGCTTTTGATCTGTACTACCAAATCTACCTGTCCGTATACCATTAGAGGAGTTAATAGAAATGTAAGGTAAAAGAAGTAATTGGGCAATTTTGTCCCCCTTTTTGAATTGCCATAGTATCTGAGATGACATGATAATTTGAATTTCTCCCTTATATTCTGAATCAATTATTCCAGGGTGAACAGTAATTCCCTTAAAAGTCAGACTAGATCGGCCAAGTATAAGGCCAAAGGTTTGTGGGGGTAGGGGTCCATAAGGTCCGGTCGGTATTCTAGAAGGGACTGCTTGAGGAAAAAGGATAAAATCATTTAGAGCTGGTATATCGACTGCCGGATGTTGAGGGTTTGAGGGAAAAGATGGAGTTTGCCCCTGGTTTTTGTTGATGGGGACCCGGGGAGTCCCCATCTTTGAGTTTTCTGAATTAGGATTTCCCTCAACATCATATTTAGATTGACATTCTTTAGCCTAGTGTACCCCCTTACAACAGCGAGGGCAGACTCCTGGCGGTTTTTTAACAGTTTTAACTTTTTCTGTGCGTTTTTTAGGGCAATCCTTTTTTAAATGGCTCTTATCCCCACAAACAAAACATCCTTCATATCCCTTTTTAAAGGCAGCAGCCATTGCTTCAGCTAACATTTGCATTTTCTGAGTTTCTGATCCTAAGTTGCGACAAGCCTTCAAATAATCAATATTCCTGGACTCAATAATCGGAGTGATGGCTCTCTGACACTTCTGATTCATATTCTCATATGCAAGCAGTTTTTCTAACTGCACTCTGACTTCCTCTCCGACAACACTACGGGAGATAGCAACTCCCAGTCTAGCTAAAAAACCAGCATAGGCTTCATTAGGCCCTTGTAATATCTTTGTGTAGCTACCTTTAGGTTCCCCTTGAGGAGTAATTCGATCCCAAGCTTCAAGGGCAACTTCTTTCAATTGCTCATGCAACAAAGGAGGGCATTGTATCTGAGCTTCCACTGAATCAAATTGCCTCATACCGGTTAACATTTCAAAAGTAATTTGGTTTTGGGGAGTGCCAGCTCTAGCATTAGAATTGGCACGGTCTCGGACCACATCATGAAACCACATTATCCATTGAAGATATTCTCCTGGTTTAAGAAGAGCTTTTATCAAAATTCACCAATCATAAGGAATAAAATTTCCAATAGAAGATGCCATAGCGTTTAGAAAAAGGTGAATGAGGGCCGTACATAGTTACAGCCTTTTTCATTTGTTGCATGTGAGAAAAACCAATGCCTTCATATTGAGGTATTAGTTGTCCTTGAGCATTAACATTTCTTAACACGGGAAGGGCAAAAAGATCATTGGCCTCAGAGACTTGAGATTGCAAAGCCAGTAAATCAGAAGGCCTTCGTCATGAAGGAGAATGAGTGGATCATCCGTTTTCATAAATATGAGTGCGTGTTAGGGGTTTATCATTGTCATCAAAAAAAATATTGTTGGCTTTAGTGTCAAAGAGAGCATCAGAAGAAGCATTATCAGATTCATTTTGTCCTCGAATCCAGGGGACCTTCGGTTTCATGCCCGTTACAAGAGGAGGAGGAGCGCATGGGACAGCTGGAGCAGGGATGGTGGGAAAGTTCTGAAACATTTTATGTTGCTCTAACTGGGCCTTTTGTAAAGTCTCATCATCTAATTCATATTCATATAATGAGCATTCTGCTTGTTGACGAATATCAGGGGGGCTAGAGTTGCCTTGAAATGGCAAGATCACGGCTTTAATGAGGGCCCATAAGGGCCAGAAATCTATTGGAATATTTTTTCCCTGTCTTGTGGCTCATTCAACATTCTCTTTAGCCCACTTACAAATTTCTAAATTGAAACTGCCTTCATCAGGGAACCAGGGATTATATTCAACCACTGTTTGAAGACAAGCCTCTATCCGTTGACATGAAACCAAAAGTCCCTGAACCTTAAATAAATGCTGAAGTAAAGTAGAAAAGTGGTGGGGCTTTCCACCCGTTTGTCCCATAACCCTGCACTTACTGACCTCCGTTGGTTCTAATAGTCATTCCATCCGCTTACCAAGGGTGTTCACCACGTCCGTTTGGGCGCCAATTGTCACACTGTTCGTAGACCGGGACCTGGGGACTGGAGTCGACGAGAAGGACGCAGGGGACCCAAGTCTTGAGTGAAACAAGGGTACTTTATTTGCAGAAATGCATGCTTATATATCTTCATACAAGGCAACTTTAGGCAGTAAAAAAAAAATTTGAGCAAAAACAGAGCCAAGAAAATAACAATCTTCAAAGGGCCAGAAAACATTCCATATCCTGAGTAAGACGGGCATAACTGAATAGATTACCTTTAAGTAAAAGGTTACGGAAGGGAGTCACTGAAAGGAATCCAAGCAGGTGCTCTTTCTCATGATCTCAGTCCTGAGAACTGCATGCAGCTCTGCTCGCTCCTGTTTTTCAGAAACTGATAAGGAATAGAGAGTCCTTGAGAAACGGCACACAAAGGAAGAAAAGGACAAATTGGATCCCTTAAAGTTGAATGTCCCCTGACAATAGTATGATAATTTTACAACTCGCTAAAGGCTCAGAGTATGGTGAACATTTTTTAGCAGTTAAGTATTTTTAAAGTAACATATTGATTTTAGGCATAATACCATTGTACACTTAATAGACTACAGTATAGTATAAACATAATTGTTATAGGCACTGGGAAATCAAAATATTGGTGTAACTCACTTTACCGGTGGTATTCATTCGCTTTTATTGCCATGATCTATTACCAAGCTCTTAATATCTCTGTTGTATCCCTTTATTTTAATACATATATATATATATATATGTGTGTGTGTGTGTGTGTGCATGTATATATAAGTATACATATATATATATATTTAAAAATATATGTAGACATGTAGGTACACAGGCTTCCCTGGTGGCTCAGACAGTAAAGAATATGCCTGCAATGCAGGAGACATGAGTGTGATCCTTGGGTGGGGAATATTCCCTGGGGAAGGGAATGGCTTCCCACTCCAGTATTCTTGCCTAGAGAGTTCCATGGACAGAGGAGTTAGGGCAGGGTACAGTTCATGGGGTCGCAAAGAGTTGGACATGACTAAATAGCTAGCACTATCACTTCCTTTTCAGGCACACACGGGTTCATATACACTCATACATACATTTGAAGCATATCCAGCTCCAAAATGTTGGTTTAAAATGCCCTTCTCCAATAGAAGACATTGTAAGATCCTTGGAGAAATGGCTAATTCTGGGGTTGGAGCAGGGAAAGTACAAAATAAACCCTAAGCTCCCTGAAGTGCCCTAGGTAACTGTAGTCTTGTCTGAGACACCAAACTTCTTTGGGCCACGGAGGCTTTCTCTCCACCATGGAGGGTTACACCCAAGGCTCAGTCAACTCAAATGTCTGCCTTCTTTGTGTCTCTTTACAATCCCATGGACTGTAGCCTGCCAGGCTCCTCTGTCCCTGGAATTCTCCAGGCAAGAATCCTGGAGTGGGTTGTCATTCCCTTCTCCAGGAGATCTTCCCAACCCAGAGATTGAAGCCGGGCCTCCTGCATTGCAGGCCGATTGTTTACCATCTGAGTCACCAGAGAAGCCCCTAAGAAAACTAGAGGTCAACTTTGCCAATGTAATCATTGAGGATGAAAACAGCAAAGAAAAACTAGGAGAAGAGGCTTTGGAACTAAATCATAGGAGTCAGCAAGGATTTACTCGTCCTTGGCTGTTCTGTGTTTGCTTTTCATCACTTAAAGCTACATTTTCAAGTCTCTTCTGTTTAAAATTACAAACTTTTGGAAACACAGTCTTTTGAGATGTATCTGAAAACTTAATAAGAGAAGTACTCTGACAACCTAATTTTTCTTAACATCAGTAACTCAGTCGCCCATATTTTCTTTTTTTCTAAGTGTGAGTCCAAGTTCCAGAAGCAAATACATTCCTCTCTATACGTAAGTAACATTTCTTAATGTTTTAAAAGTTACTAGATTTACATCTGTATTGTTACTTTCAGCTCAGTCACGTTTGTAACTCACTCTTTAAAACAACATACACTTTCTAGCAGATTTGTAATGTTTTCCTAGCATGGTGCCTGTCGACAGTTTCATCAAAAATGTGTTAAAGATTTTGATAAAAGAAATAAAGCGTTAGCATTTTTTTCAGTTTTCCCAAATTGGTTATTTTATGAAGTAAAATACCTTGGATACTGCTCATATTAGGTGTTGTCAACCAGAAAGACTTTTACAGTTGACGTGGAAGCTGTAATGGGCTCACATGCTGAAGGGCAGGAAATGCGACCTCTCGCTTTTCTAAATTTAAATTTGACTTCCCGTGGGTGGCACAGAAGTGCGTCACCCTCCACTCGGGTCTTCTGTGCTTTATACTGGAGAAACACCTTGTGTTTTAGAAGTCTTGGGGTGTTGGCACAGCCCGGCACAGACTGGGGCTGATAACAGCAGACATTTATTTCCTGCAGTTCTGCAGTCTTGACTTCGGGGATGGCCCAGGAACGGCCCTGGTCACACGTTTGTGTCCACAGGAGGTATAGGGAATGAGGGGCTTGTGGGATCCCTTTTATAAGGACACTAATGACTCAAGTACCTCCCGCCTCCTGATACCATCACCTTTGGGTGTTAGTATTGCAGCATATACGTTTCATTGGGGGGACATACACATTCAGATCACAGTAACTTGGAACAAAGAAAATGCAAGAAGTGGAAGAATCTGGGCCTTTCATCTTTACCCCCGCTCCCCCCGTTACTCTAGCCTCTTCTGCTCCCCAGCTAAGTTGACTCCTTTTTCTCTGAGTGGCCCCAGAAATGCTTCCAGGACACCCTCTCACTTCCTCTGATGGATTGGGCCTTCTCTCAGGCCCGGAGGCACACTGCTGGTTTCCCAGAACCCCAGGCCCGTTTCCATCTCCACAGAAGCCTCCTCCACTCTGGGACACCACTCCTGCCCGCCCCAGGCCATCTCCAGGCTCCAGGGAAGGACTTGGCTCATGGCTTTAGACAGCCTACTTCTTTGCTCAGTAACACAGGCCAGCTGTTACTCACTCTGGCCCAAACTGAAGATCAATTCTTACTCTAAAAAGGAAAATCTCCTTACTTTATTTTTTAGGACAAATTGTTCCATCACCATGGTTAATGTATTACATTTTGAATTTTGATCTGTTTTGGAAAAATTTCCTTTGCAAGTTAGGGTGTGTTCACCTATGTTTTCTATGTTTCTAATAAAAACTATAAAAAAGTATTTTCATCCCAACAGTGGTTGCGTTCAGTCTACAAATGCTGATGACATTGACAACCCCTGTGGAGACATCACATCTCTCGCCAAGCCTCGTAGCTCTGAAATCCTTTATACAAACTCAAGTCGGTGAGTTCCACCTGTGATTATGCCTCTTACGTTATTATTAAGGAAGAAATGTGGTCATTAAGGCTTTGCAGTGAATGAAGCAATAGAAGAATGGCCTTGAATAAACAAGTTCCTACTGAATAGTGCAGGGAACTATATTCAGTGTCTTGTGATAAATTCATAATGGAAAAGAATATAAAAAAGAATGTGTATATAACTGAGTCACTTTGCCATATAGCAGAAATTGGAACAACATTCTAAATCAACTGTACTTCAATAATTAAAAAAACAGAAAATGGCCTGGTACTGACCACAACTTAAGAAGAAACATATTGTTTCCTGAAAGAACTATAGTTTCTCACAAAGGAGATTACAGTTTTGAACACTGACTAACCTGGGTTTACCTCCAATGTTGTATGAATATATATGTGTGTGTGTGTGTGTGTGTGTATATATATGTATATATATATATTTGCTTTCACCCATGGAAATACTGAAGCTCAGAAATTGCTTCATTAGGATAATTCACAAGACACACTACAATAAGCCGATGTTCTGTGTGGTTTTTTTAAAAAATGTGTTGAAGTAGATTTACAATGTTGTGTTAGTCTCTGCTGTACGGCAAAGTGAATCAGTTACACATATATATATATATTCCACTCTTTTTTAGATTCTTTTCCCATATAGATCATTACAGAGTGTTGAGTAGAGCTCCCTGTGCTATTCAGCAGGGATTATGTTAGTTATATATTAGTTATATACTGCATATATACTCATGTCTGTACAAGGGCTTCCCAGGTAGCTCAACAGTAAAAGAATCTACCTGCCAAGCCAGAGACTCAAGTTCAATCCCTGGGTCAGGAAGTTCCCCTGGAGGAGGGCATGGCAACCCACTCCAGTGTTCTTGCCTGGGAAATCCCATGGACAGAGGAGCCCGGTAGGCTATAGTCCCTGGGGTTGCAAAGAATTGGACAGAAGCAGCGACCAAACAACAGCAAAACAGTATGTGTATGTCAATCCCAGTCTGCTGTTTCTCTCTCCCAACCCTTATTCCCCAGTAACCATAAGTTTGTTTTCTGTGTCTATGACTCGTTTGTTTTGTAAGTAAGTTCATTGGCAGCATTTTTGTCTAGATTCCACGTGTAAGTGATAGCATATGGCGTTTGTCTTTGTCTTCACTCAGTATGACAATCTGTAGGTCCATGCATGTTGATGCAAATGGCATTATGTTGTTCTTTTTCTGGCTGAGTAGTATTCTGTGATAATCATGGACCAAATCTTCTGTATTAGGCCCTGAGCTGTTGCACATCACTGCTGGTACACCTTCAGTTTCTGTGACGACTGGAAGGCTTGCAGGAGAGTGTAAGCCTGTATCGTGAATCACCAACAGTATTTTAAATGTCAGTTGCTCTATTTTTTTTTTAAACATCCGTTTTGCCAAAATAACAAACCAGCTCAGTTTCACATTGGCTGTCCTTCATACCTGCTCTACATCCCCTAATAATTTTGAATTTTCATGTGTTACACATTCTGACACCCTAATTCTTTTGACTACTTGACCAAAGTAAACTATCTTTCAAAAGTAACTTTGGTTTTAAATTATATTTCTATAACTTAATGCATTGAAGAAATAAATGAGTTGTTATATTTCAACCAGTAAGAAATAAAGGAAGAAAAGAAGAGAGAGTACATAAAGTATCCCAGGTACTGTACCAAACACTTGGCCCTCACGTAGCTTGCAAGCCTGCAGGGCCGGTAAGCTCCACACCCCAGTAATGATAGTATAAGGCAGGATGGAGTGAGGCTCCTGAGAAGCAAGTTTAGTGTTCTTGATCTTGGTTGTACAGAGAGGTCACTTTTATCCACAAGCCTTGAAGGCTGTGATGTTTTAGCTAAGTCCTAAGAAAGGATTTGTCTCTTATGATTCTTGCCTAATTTCTGCAGGGAAAGGATTGCTATTAAAAGTAGAGATTGTAAAAAAAAGAGTTTAAGAGTGAACACAAGGATAAACTCAATTGAAAACCTTCTGGCATCAAATTTTCTAGTATTTTTCCTTTGAAATATACATTTGAATTTTGAAGTGTTTTATGAAACATTCTTGCTGAAGAATAGAATGTATTCTTCTGGATCACTCTTCAAGGAGAGTAAAGAGCAGTCTGGCAGCATTTTAAAAATTTGATGTATAACATACTGTTTAACTTGAGTAAATTTGGGAGCATGCCCTTCTACCTCATCTTGATGTTAGTGTTTTTAAGAAAAGGAAATTTGAGCGGATCATGTACAATTGGACATTAACTGTACTTACTTAAATTGGGCACTAGAGGGCATCCAAGGTTGCAAAGTTTCTTCTTTGGATGAGGTTTCAATTTTTAATAGAATTTTAATGGAGCATAGGTGGTTAGTGGTAGAGTTCTCACTTGCCCCACGGGAGGCCGGCGTTGGATTTCCCACCCATGCAGCTGCAGCGTCCCCTTTAAGGATTCCCTGGTGGCTCAGACAGAAAAGAATCTGCCTGCAATGCAGAAGACCTGGCTTTGATTCCTGGGTCATCAGGAAGATCCCCTGGAGAACTGAACGGCTACCAACTCCAGTATTCTTGCCTGGAGAATTGCATGGACAGAGGAACCTGGTGGGCTATGGTCCATGGTGTCACAAAGAGTCGGACGTGACTGAGCAACTAACACTTTTATTCACTGTAACTTTTTAACACAGGAAAAGACTTTCTGTTTTTATTATGAGATATAGATATAAAATATGTAGTGTCATATTTAAAATATAAAGCAAAATAACAAGGAAATGCCTATGTCCCAGGCCTAGCTAAGGAAATAGTATTTTATTCACATCTCTTACGCTGCCTGTATACCCCTTACAACCTCGTCTCCTGAGTTTCCTTCCCCAACCCAGAAGTCATCGCATCAGTCTTCGTGCTTATCCTCTGCTTGCTTTGCTTGGTAGCTTTGCTACATATACTTGAACCTCTAAACAAAATGCTGTGTTGTTTCCTCAGTACCACACTGAGCCAAGTACAGAAGACGCATGCAATGTGATGTCATCTGCGTGAGGTCCAAACCCCAGAAACACATAAACTTACTTTGTGCCCAGTAGAATACCATCCTACTCGAAAGCAAAAATGACTCTTCCTTGGTTTTCTCACCTTAAACTTTCCTAAAGGGAAAAGTCTTTATGAGATCATCTTTAAGGATTTCCTCATAACCCATGACACTTAGGCCAGGAACACTGCCTGCCCCGCCCTTTCAGTGGAAGCCGCATTTCAGACAGAGTCAAGGCTACAGACTCTTGGGTTCAGTGGTTGGAATCACCAGTTTCCCCAAAAGGTGAATGCTTTCGAATGTTCCTTATTCATTGATTTTGTATTCTGGGCACCAAATCATTTGACATGCCCAGTGTATTGGTGGTGATTATGCTAATGGTTTTAAAATTAACTTTTAAAATTGTAGAACGGAATCTGATCATTATAGAAAAAAGTACAGAAAAAATTAATGATAATAAAAATATAACTAAACTGTCACATAAAAACATAGCTGTTATGAAGATTTTGGCATATTTCCATCTGTCATCTGCATCCTTCATCTTCCTTGTATTTATACAGCTATGATGATGCTACATATGTAATTTTTACTGCATTCACTTTATAGCATCATCATGGGCACATGTTATTATGAACTCATCATAGTATTTTATTTGTGTAGACCATAATTTTTTTTATTTTTATAGATGTACTGTCATTGACTTCCAGGGGGCTTCCCTGGTAGCTCAGCCAGTAAAGAATCTGCCTGCAATGCTGGAGACCCCAGTTTGATTCCTGAGTCGGGAAGATCCCCTGGAAAAGGGATAGGCTACCCATTCCAGTATTCTTGGGCTTCCCTGGTGGTTCAGATGGTAAAGAATCCTCCTGCAGTGTGGGAGACCTGGGTTCGATCCCTGGGTTGGGAAGATCCCCCGGAGGAGGGCATGGCAACCCACTCCAGTATTCTTGCCTGGAGAATCCCAAAGGACATAGGCGCTTTACGAGCTATTCCATGGGGTCTCAAAGAGCTGGACATGACTGAGCAACTAAGCACAGCACACAGCACTGTCATTGACTAGCGCGTCTAGGTTACATGTGTAAATGTTTTCTGTTTCTTACTATGATAAATAATGTTGTCAAATACTTGTTAAGTGAATCTTTTCCATAACTTGGAGTTATTTACTAAAGGGAGACTTCTTGCAATGGACTATGAGGTCAAAACATATAAATATATTTGCAGTGGAACCATAGTTTACATCTAGTGTGTGTCCTCACACCTTCAGTGCTCGCATTTACGCTCACCAGATAGCACCTTCTTTTCCTTCCAAATGTGCTTATTATAAAAATAATTCAATTATATTTGTAAAAAGTAAATTACCTCTTCCTTTGAGTCTCAGTGTTGAAAGTTGATGCATATTTTAGACTTTGCTGCCAGGCCTGCATGAATGTCTGTGTGCAGGCAGCTGCACATCGGTGTGTGTGCAGGGGGGCGGTGTGGGGAGGTGTGAGATTGACAGGCGCAGCGGACACTCTCCTCAGCAGTGGGCGGGGCTGTGAAGACCCTTTTTAATGGCTGTGTGATACTCCACTGCAAGGTATAGTTTACGTGGGCCAAGTAGTTATTGAAATTTTTTTCTGTTGTTAAAAAAATAAAGCAACAAACCTCCACATTATCTTTGCACAATCATGCACACATTTCTTTTAGAACAAATCCCTAAAAGCATAATTCTTGCATGAGTTTTGCATTAAAATATTTTTTGATTCGGCAGGCATGACCTATTATTAAAGGATATTCAGAGTTAAGGGATTCAAGACAGTAATTCAGTCTCCACTGAAGTTTCTAACTTCTAACTTGAGCCTCCTTTGGGAACTAGAATCCATAGTATCCGCTAGATTCAACAGGAGTTCTGGAAGTTCAGGGAACTGAGTAATAAAAAAAAAAAAAAAGATACAAAGTCACTCCTCACTTATAATGTGTCAAGCAAGCAAGGGAAACATAAGGAACCCCCAATTTTTACCAAATCTGTTCTTTATCTTTCTCCTAAATACTAGAGCCATATTCTTTGCAAGAGCGTAATGAACAGGGTGGAAGGGAAGTTTTTTTCTGTTAGTACCTATCTTGTGGTTCCACATGGTTTCAAAACAGCAGATCTGTGCCAAGTCAGGACCCCAAAGCATGGAACCTTGCCCTTTCCTAAGAAAAGGGAATGGGGCTTTCTTCTGAAAGGGACCACACGGGGTCTCGGTATGTGCATCTCAGCTGGCCCAGCCCCTCCCTTGTTTTACCAAGGAGGACAGGAGGGGGCACATCCAGGTGACAGAGCAGAGCCCGCGCCCTCTGACCCACACCCAACCCCACCACACCCGGTGCTTTCCAGACCACCGTTTCCCAAACCCGCTTGGTGCTTCCACCATGCCATCTTCCACTAAATCTCCATCTTTTAGTTCAGGACTTCACCCGGTTTCACATTCGCTGTGCCTTTACCTCAGTCATCTCTCTGATGAAGCATTTGCAAATAACACATAACTGTCCAAAGTGATCCCAGGGCGGCCATGGGCCGAGTCCTGAGCCAGCAGAGGGGACCGCCCTGACCTCCTGGGTGTGCTGCACCTTTAACAAAATCTTAACCACAGCCCAGCTTCAAGCCAGGCTATGAATAGCAGTTCCTTACATTGGCCCACACTTCTGCCTTTTCAGAGAACTTTCACATCGACTCTCTCATTTGTTTTTCAAAGTAGTGTGATGAGGCCAAAGGTGGGGGAACAGGCTCTCTCCCCACTTTACAGATGAGGAGGCTGAGGCAGAGTAAATGATTAAAGAGCCCCAGACACTCATTTTGTGAGCAGTTAAGAGAACAGGGCTCCCACTCCCCTGGGCCGCCTGCAGCCAGTGAATGCTTCCTGGGGCCTCAGCCCTGCTCTGGTCGGGGCTGTTGGCTCATTTCTGTGTCCCTTTTGGATGGAAGAGGTAAAGGTTCCCTGAGAACAGAAGGAGAAAAGCATGTCCTGTAGAGCACGATGATGATAAGAGTGAAACTAATTTTTGAGCAGATCCTGGGACCACAGTATCTCATTATATTCAGGGACGCACAGCCCAGTGACCAGAAGCACGCTGATGCTATTAGGACTTCTCAGCTGTTCCCTCAGCCTTCCCTCCCCTTGCCCCACCTTCCCAGGCCTGCCTCCTCCTCTCCCTACTCTTGCGCTAGGCCAACACTTTGCCCAGGTACCCTGACCCCACACTCCCTGTAAAGGAACTGTGAATTTCATCACCCCAACCTGGGGAGACGTGGTCCTGAAAGACCCCGTCCAGGGTCACAGGGCAGGGGTGCCACCCTGGAGGCAGATGCCAGCCCCCAACACAGTCAGCGCAAGCATCTGGCTGCATCCCTCTCTGATGCCCCTGCTCCTAATTTGCATCAGTCATCTTTGCCCCACTTGGGTTCTGTTCCTCCTTAATGTGAAAGCGATCAGGAGCCTAGCCTGTTTGAGTCCTGACATAGAATAGCTCTCGATAAACAAGGCTCCAGGTGACTTGAACTTGTGCTACACTTAACGCAGAACAGATGCCGCTCAGCTGGGAGCCTGGGTTTCAGGGCCTTCCAGGGCCCCTCGGTTCCACCACCCGCCAGCCTTGTTGTCTCTGGGCACATGGCTTAGACTTGTGCTCAAGCCTCAGTGCCCACATCTCTACCATGGCATGGTCTCAGGACCAAGGACATGGAGTGTTGGGAGATTAAATAAAGCAGCCCACGTAAGTGTCACAAAGGGTACGGGCTCCTGAGGATTATTCGGGCCTGTGTTACAGACAGAGAGCCTGTTCCTGTTGGCATTCTCATCCACGTATGCATGACTTATAATCTACATATAACATGGTTTTCTCCATGTTTCCTTTATTTTTCTATTTGTCTTTTAATTATATGCCATCTGGGCCCCTTTTTCTCTAACTGATTTACTAAACTTCCTTATATTTTTCAAGTTATTTAATTTCTATTTTATTATGCTTTGTTGAGAAAAGCCAGTTAGTTATAAACTTAGGCAGTAATGTATTCAGTTAGCCATAGTGGGCAACCCTAGGCTTATTTTGGGAATCGGGTGCCACAGAGGGTGTTCAGAAGACTAGCAACTATGGAGCAAAGACAGACATGAAGACGACTTATTTTTAAATGGGTTCCTGCTTCCCTTAGCTTTCCTTAAATGAGGGAATGGGTCTGATCATGCAGCTGACTTGGAAACTCTCTCAGAGCCTGTACTTTTCAGTGTCTTTCATCTGAAAAAGCTTATCACCCATCAGCCATGGGTCTATAGAGCATCCCCCAGAATCTGCTCTCCTCTAGTCTTGTTGCACTTAAGATGGAAAAAAGTTCCCCTTTGTTGTCCCTGAAAAAGGGTTAAATGGAGTAGATTCTAGAAGCAGCGTGGGTGAGGACTTTCATTTTCAAATAGGTGGCAGTTTATTATGCAACTGCATTCGTTTCTCAAGCCCAAGCAGCTTATCATTAATTCAGTCCTCTGGTTCATGTTTGTTATTTTTAGACATGATGTAATAAATCTCATTATTAGAACATGACGTAGAATACTATTCAACATCAGTAACCTGTACGCCACAGGTAAAGCACCGATAGTCGAATGGTGTTTTAGATCCAGCCCTTGCCGAGCTTCCATCTCGGCTTCTTACTGCTCTGATGGAAGGCTGTGACCTCAGAGGCATTTTCATTCTGCAGGTGTTTTAGAGGCAGTGGAAAAAAACTCTCACGCAGAGGAAGGGGGTTTCCTTCATAACATGCATGGAACCTTTGATGAATTCGGGGAGAGATATAACATATGAATGACTTTGCCCCACTTTTTGCTCCCACTCTGCATACAGCTGCAATTCTAGGAGAAGATTCCAAGAAATCCTGAAGGGTCCTGCCTAGAATTTGGCAGCGGTGGTTCACTCACCCAGGTCCCTCCAACAAACCTGAAACCTGAAACAGAGACTTCCAAACTTGACTGCCCATGAGAGTTATCTGGAGAGATTAAAAAAAAAAAAAAAAAACAATTTCCAGCTCACAGCACTTACCAATTAAATTAGCATGTCTGGTGGGTGGGAATCAGGCGTTGGTACCTTTGAAAAATCCCCGAGTTGTCAGGCGCAGCAGCTTCGGGAAACCACTGTCTTTACCTCTCTCCAGCTGCCTGTCCCGGATCAACTGCATTCTTCACTGCCAGGCTGCTATTTCATACATTTCTTATTTCTTTGAAATCTTGTATTATGACTACAATTAGTTGAGCACCTACTAAGTGCTAACGGCTTGCCAGCTGCTTTTACCTTCACTGAATCCCTCTGACCCCAAGGCCCTGGGAGGCCACGTGCGCTCTTGGCTGCAGCCGCTGAGGGCTCTCCCCACTTAATCTCACAGCTGCTGGAGGGGTGGAGGCAGGCCTGGCTCCCTGATTTCCCAGCCTACCATATCCGTTAACTTGCACCGCTCATTCTGCTATGGCCCCTGATGTGCTTGCCCTTCCCTTTGTCTGCATTGGGTCTCCTATTTTATTACCTGAAAGCCGGCTAGTCACAGACTGACGTGCTTGGAAGAGACACAGAATGTTTACTGGCGCAGGCTCTGCCCTGTATGTCCTGTCCCCTCGTGTGCTAATGCCCGGAAGGAGCCCAGAGGACCTGCCTGCCCACAGACACAGGTAGACTCTGGCCTCCCTCTCGACTGCAGCCTTGAGCTTGGTCCTGTCACCCTGCTCGTAGCCGAGGCAGCGAGGCTTCCAGGGGCTCAGTCTGTGTGCGGGTCTGCGAGTCAACAAGCAGAGTCAGAGGCCCAGGTCTGAGGCCCGGCCCCTGAGCACTCACCATTCACTGCCCTGCCCTGCACTGCCTGCTTGTCACCTGCCACTGCATGTGTATCCTCTCTGAAACTGAATGTTTTGACAATTCCTCCAGCCGTCAGTGGTGCTTGGAGGTCCCCTTATTGGACATGTGGACAGGATGGGATCAAACCAGGGGCCCCTCAGAGGAGCCGACCCTGCGCCTCCCATAGGACTCAGTCCTCGCTGCTCCTTACCTTGTGTCTGGGCATCCATGGAGGGTAAGGGCCCTCGCCGAGGAATGTCCCGCTCCCAGAGGAGGGACCAGGGAGTGGCCGGGGCAAGCTGACCTTCCTCTGTCCTTACTGTGGCACCAGGAGGACCCTGAGAGCTGCACTTAACAAAGACGGTGTTATCTGAAGTGCCCTGTGATTGCAGAGAGCATGTTTCTGCTCTTTGAGATAGTCTTAGCCTCACGTCTTCCCTCGCACCTGGAGATGAGGTCCCGTGTCTCAAGCAGCACTCGGACTGGCCCCACCTCTTCCCAGAAAATGATCCATGGAAAGGGCTTTGTATGCTGTAGAAATGTCAAAACAGTAGTTATTATTCACTCACCTCTGAATTACCCAATAGAATATTTGTTTTGGATGTTTGCTTGCCTTTATCAAGATGAATTTCATACCCACACTGAAAAACCTGCCATACATTCTAGTGTTTTTCTTTTACTCTCTCTGAAGGGAAAAGGGCCATGATCACAGAGGAGTATGTGGAAGTGAGCTAAATTTCATAAACTGTATGAAGTCAGTACATTAGTGGTGGCGAGAAAGAAGTATTATTTAAAAATCATGCTGTGTGTCCACCAGCATTGGAGTTGGCACCTCAGAGCTCTGTTCGGGGGCCAGGTCTGCTTTTTGGTAAGGAAAGCATGTCCACCTTCCTTAGGAAACAGAGCTCCATGGTGGATCAGGTATGAAAAACACATGCAAATTCAAGCAGCAGAGAAACATGGACTTGAAATAAGCTTCTTCATTCTGAGAGGAAGGCTGTCACCTACTCATCTCTGCCCCCTGCCTGCATGCTTTCCTGTCTGGCAATCCGACTTCCAGACCTTCATGTGGGACAAAACCCTTAGATTACATCCTTCTTTATGTTTTCATAATTGGGTGCTGGTGACCGTGACTCTTTGGCAGATTGTTGTGTTCATTTTCTTTCTTCCCCTCTTTTCACTCTTTCCTTTAGCTCTGCAAATATTCCAGGATACACTGGTAAGGTTCATTTCACAGCCACCCATCCAGCAAATTCTGATCGTCCATCAACGACCCCCTCACCAGATTCAGAAGTGCACCAGTAAGTATGAATCCTATTACTCAACATGCTTGGATATACTGGGGAGGGGGAAATCCTAATGATGATTATTCGATTAAAGAACAATTAAGTATTAGGAGTAAATTTACATTGTTTAAAAAATAGGGTGTCAAGTCCAAAAGGCAGAAGAGTTCATTTTCCCACTGTTGTTGCTAGAAGGAGGGCATTAAGAGATTGAAAGCATCTTAGCGGACAGCATCTTAGCCTCTTGGACTCAACTCTGCATACTTATCACCCTTCTGCATTATCCTTAGAACATGCATAGAACATACTACATGAGACACACGTTCACTTATTGTGGATAGCCATCTTACTTTTCATAAAAGACAACATTCTGTTAAAAGCCATATATATATATTTAAACACCATTTTGCAAATTGAAAACAGGAGGCATTTGATGGGAGGTTAGTGCAGACTCCGTGCTTTGAAGCTTCCAATGAGAAGCAGGTGGTTATTGCTCATTATATCTCAAATTTGAAAACATTTGATGAAAGTCCTGCCTTGCCAGTAAGGTGACACAGCTCTGAAAATGCAAATGCATCTTAGCCAGGTCCAGAGACTGGCCTCATGTAAATATAAGCTCTCAAGTTAGGTCAGTGTGCATCTGGGAGGAGAAGGAAGGCAGTCCCCCAAAAGGGTGCCTTTTCTCCTTTGTTGGTGGAAGGTGGAGAAGCCATTCATTTCTCAAAACCAGAAAGGTCCCTTTCCACTCTAGAAAGATGCCTTTACCTCTGGGCAGCCTCACACCCTGAGCCCACACCCCCAGGGCTTTGTGTGGTAGCTGTTGGTTACTCATTGGCCTCTCTGCAGCTTCACCTCCTTCTGTCTGTATTTTCTGTCTTCTTGGCACAAACTGTGATTCTAGGCACAAGGTAGATTTTCAGTCCGTGATGTAATGCATAGTATGCAGTCAATAAACTGAACGCAAATAAATGAAATAAAGGAAACAGTACTCACAAGGATTAACCATTCCCACCCTCTCTCTGTTCTGTGCATCCTTTTTCTCTCTCCCTCTACTCCTATAGCTTTCTCTCTTCATCTCTCCCATATTTGTGTATCATTAGTTGGAGAATACATGAGGTTATATGTTCTCATTTTATTTCACATGTCTTTTTTTCTCTCCATTTTGTTAGTGTCTTACGGAAAAGAATGGCAGTTGACCTCTTCCGTCACCAGGGGCCGCTCTCTCGAATGGTCACAACTGTGACACCCTACAATCCCTTCAATAAGAAGGATAAGGAAACTATAAGCTACTGAAAGGGACCCGCCCTGAGTGCCCCCCTAGCCTGGGAGGGGTGCTGGGTATGATGTGATGGGGAGGTAACAGAAGCCAAATAAAGGCACATTCTCCGTGTGTCTGGCTGGGCCTTGGCCAAGCGGAGCTCCAGCTCCAGAACCACGTGGTCATGGAAATGGACTGTGTGAGATCCTCCATCCTCTCACATGAGGTTGTATTTGTATCCACACGGCTGTGGATGCCATGAGCTTTCATAAACCTTAGCTCGTTCGCCCTCGCAACCCCGCAGTGGGCATTTTGCGACTATCTTACTATTTTATGAATAAGCAGGCTGAGATTAGGAGAAGGAAAATATTAATCAAAGGTCACACAACTCATAGTGGAGTTAGAACTAGAACCCAGCTTTCTGAATTTAGAAACCTTTGCTGCTGTTTTTCACTATAGATCAAATAACCTTCCCTGAGTTATTGAAAAAAAAGAATTACCCAGAGACAGAATGCCTCTTCTCCCAAAAGATTCAGAATTGAGCTATGGATCCCGCAGAACTCCATGCAAATGTGTAAGTCCTTCGGAGGTAGCTTGGCCTTGCTTTCCCATCAGAAGGGCGAAATCAGATGTTTTTGCTTGAGGATCATGTGTTGCCTCAGCTGACACCTACACAGACTTGGGTGCTGACTGCTGCCGTCCCTGGCTGCTGCCTTCTGCCAGGATACACAGGAAGGCTGCCGTCCACCCTCCATCTGTGCTATGGAGCTGATCGGCCTTCACAGAAAAGTAATGGCTTCTGAACCCAATCTTGCAGCCTTAATTATTTTCAGAAAAGAGCAATTCTGTCAAAAAATCTGACCAAAAAAAATCTTCGTCTCTTGGAAGATTCTCACCCAGACACAGATGGGAATGATGAGCCCTGTCCAGGGAGCAGATGAATGCAGGGACCTGAGATTACATTTTGCGGTAAACATCCCTGGCAGGCCACTTTGTCAGGAGGCACAGCTGCCCCGGGTCCGAGGCCTTGTTTATCATTCTGGGCCTTTCTGAGCAGGGTACCAGCGGCACCCGGTCCTGACGCCCCTCAGCCTCAGGCGACTATTCGCACCCTCCATGCCGCCAGCCCCTGGACACTATCCAAGGACTGAGCGCCTCCAGAGCTGCTCCTGGAAGGATAGTGGCCTTGTCTGCAGAGTCCCAGGGCCACCTCCAGGAGAGGTGAGGTGGCAGCTCTTCATTTTCACTGTAACTAGCTCAAACTTCTCACGCATAAAGGTCAAATGCAAACCCTGCTCACCATGGATCCAGAATTCTGGCCTGACTGACTACCAGAACCTCTGAGTGTTTTAAGTCCTGTGACCTGGGTTTCCATGGTCAGCAGTTCAACTGAAAATCATAAAAGTCAAGGAAGAGAGCTGCAGGGATTTCCATCTGCTCATCAAGTTCTGAATTGGGTCTTGGTTTATTCCGACGGGCTGGGAGCCAACATCCCTGTTCCTCCTCAGGGCAGCCACTTGCCTTCGGCTCCTCTCCCCAAGCTCAGTCTTTCTGACAGTTACTGCCTCAGCTTTTATTTATCCCCAGGGATAACACACACACACACACACACACACACACACACACACACACACACACACACACAGAACCTATGTGGGTTTTGTAAAACATAGGTGGAAGACAGTGTCAGAAATCACTAAATAATTCACTTGGAAGAGAAAATGCATTCTAATGAGCTTGTTCTCGCAAATAAGGATATTACAACATAATATTGTAAAAATATTACACAAGTACTATGAAGATATGACACTCGTGGGAGAGCAGAAGAGAAAGTCTAGAAGTGGACAGATAATCATTTTAAACCTGAGCCCAGAACAGACTTTTTTTCAATTGATGATACTGTTAGGTAGTTAAAACAGAAAGTGTGAGGTGAAAGTCGCTCAGTCGTGTCCGACTCTGTGACCCCACGGACTGTATAGTCCATGGAATTCTCCAGGCTAAAACAGTGGAGGGAAAGGCCTTCTCCAGGGGACCTTCCCAACCCAGGGTTGGAACCCAGGTCTCCCGCATTGTGGGTGGATTCTTTACCAGCTGGGCCACAAGGGAAGCCCTAGAATAGGGAAAAGGAGTCCAAAATGGTGGTAGCTGAAGGCAAAGAAAGGGAGAAGCCTGTGAAAAGGGAAAAAAGGAAAAATCCACAGACCAGAGTGAGAACCTCAGGTGAAACAAACACGCCCCCTTCCTGGCCCGCCCTAATTTGCACAGGGCAGGCTCAGTGGGGAGGAGACAAAGAAGGAGCCAAGATGGGTGGAGGCCTCTCCTTTGGGTTGGCCTGTCCTCATGCCTCAAGTGTGTACTATTCTTTGTTTGCGAATAAAATGCTGAGCTATAACCGAGCTGTAACTGGTCCACAATTTCTGTTGCAGCAAAACAGAACCAAAGAACTTACACACTCTCCTGTACAGAGACAACTGGAAACAAAACAGAAGGGAAGATCCAGGTCTCAGCCATAAGAGAAAGAGAACCGCTCTTATAATACAGGTTTAAATGGATAATTTACAGCCTCAGACAGGCGACATCAAAATTCAGGAGAATTGGTTTATAACATGTGGATAGTGGGAAATTTTCCCAAAGAGGCCACTGAAGCCAGAAATTATGAAGAAATAACTGCTTTTAACATCAAAAATACCACCGATTTTTTTTTTCAGACGAGACTATTGGGAAAGGATATCGAACAGAAGGTTCATATCCTTATAAAAACAGCCAATGACAAAAAGTAGTATACCAATAGAAATAAGTCAAAGGATATTAACAAATACATTAAAAATATCAATGACCAATAAATAAGTCTTTATATCTATGGAATATTAGAAAAACAGGGTGGTATTTCTTTTTTCACCCATGGTCAGTGCTCATGGGAAGAGGTCTCTATCTTTACCTTCCACTGGTTGGTCTTGACCTTGCTAACCCTTTCCATTTGGAAAAATGTCTCAAGAGTTTTTCCAGGTGATAAAAGTTCAGACTTAGCAATTTCATTCTTATGATTTTTTTCAAGCAAATAATTTCACCCGTGAGCAAATATATTTTACAAAGAGATTGAAGGCACAACATTTCATAACAGAAATTAGCAACAACTTAATGCTCATCAAGAGAAAAGTTAGTAAAGTGCTGTCCATGAATATATAAAAATACATGTATTAAAAGACGATGGAGTTTATTATCTGTGTGTTTTGTTATCTCTGTGTATTATTATGTTTATCTCTGTGTATTTATATCATGGAAAGGCATACATGCAATTATTGGTAAGTGCCAAAATCAGATTTACAACAGTATGTATTTTGTTATCTTAATTTTATATATGAATATATAGAATAATGTAGGAAAATATTTTTAAAAAGTTAATAGTTTTAATTCTATATTTTATACCATTACTATAGTAGACATGTATTTCTTTAAAGTTGAAAATTTTGAAAAGTTATGAAAAGACTATCTTTAAAACTTTGAAATCCCTTATAAAGGAAACTATCCCCTGACACACACACACACATTTCTTCTATGAATCAAGTACCAGGAAGACATTTGTCCCTCTTGAAGTACTGGTGTCAGAGTATGAGAATTATGTTAGCCATTTGCCTCAGTATATTCTAAAATTTGATGATTTTTAATATATACAGGAGTGAAATTGCAGTTCCCATAAGTGGAAATGCTGAAATGGGAAGTGCTCCCATTTCCCCATGCCTGCCAGGAAGCTCAAAGCCAAATTAGCTTACAGCCCAGGACAGATCTGAACCAGGCGCCTGGTTCAACACGCACGCAGGCCCCTGCAGTCCTCTGGCCCACACCCAAGTCTGAGACCACTGATTCTGCGGGACACTGTACCTGCTTTTCCCTCTTTCCACGTGGGTTCAGATTTTTCTATTTCTGCCAAAAGAGACTTATACTTTAGGGAGACGCCTTCACCCTTGGGGAAATTTCTAGGATATACATTACATTAAGTGTTTAATGTTTCTCCATTAGTGTTTCATGCAAAAAAAAGTAAAAAGAGCACTGGCTAAGGAAGGAAAAGCCCAAGCTGGGACCGAGTGGTCAAAACTGTCCCAACTGCCTTTGTTGGGGGCACCCTTCAGCCCTGTTGGTCCTGCCCAAAGCAGATTGGTGGCAGGAGAGAGTCAAGTCACCCTGCAGCAGGCATGACCTGGTGACCAGGACTGTCTTCTAATAAGTGAGAATATTCCACGGTACATTCATTCCTTGCCCCTTGGCCTAGAGTAGACTGGGTTGTCTTCATCTTTGGGAATCCAAGAGTTCTGCTTTATGATCTGTAAACTAGCATATAAAAGGTGAATAAGAAAAGGCAAAATAACTACGATGAACTAAGATGCGTTTCTCTGCAAAATACATTTTCAGGGTTGATTTTTTTTAAAAATCAGCTTTAAAGATGTTGTTTTTTCATCTCCATTCTTCTGTAAAGCCGGGGAGGTGAGGAGACCTTCTGGCTACAAGCATGGGTTTGAGAATCAGCCTGGATGGGGTCCAAGTCCTGGTTCCCATACTGTCCACATGAGCTGCTTCCTGGCTCTGAGGCACACTTTAGAAAGGGAAGGAGTATAATATGTTCATGTATTCATAGGAGGCTTCCCAGACAAAGCAGTAATAAAGAATCTGCCTGCTAGTACAGGAGACACAAAAGACATGGGTTTGAGCCCTGGGTCAGGAAGATCCCCTGAAAGAAGGCATGGCAACCCACTCCCTGGAAAATCCCATGGACAGAAGGAGCCTGGCAGGCTACAGTTCATGGGGTTGCAAAGAGTCAAACACGACTCAGCACACACACTTTTATTGATAGGAATATAGAGGTAGTGCTATGATTGCAGTCACACACCTGGGTATGATGGTAGCCACAACGGTGCTGAGCACCTCGTTCTCTGAGACAATGAAGGAGATGGCTATACTCATCTGGTGCACATTCATCATTCAACAAATATTCTGAGGTGAAACATCATGTGAGATGAGATGCCTGAGGTTCGGGAGCTGTGGCCCTCACCCAGCATTCACACCGGCAAGCAAATAGGAGCAGTGGAAAATGTAACAATGTGTTGATTGTGCTAAGGAGACAGATAGTACCCGTGTGCTCATCTCAGCTCAGACACGTGCACAAATTAAATTCTTATTGTCATAAACAGTAATCTTTCTTCAAAAACACCACTTTGCATTTTTAAAAATAAAAATATTTCCTATCGTCAGGCATTCTTGTATATATGCATCCACGCAAATACACATAAGGGATCATCTAGTGGAACGAATCTATCTTTGCCATTAAAAATCTTGGTTTATCCAAATCAATGCTGTTCTTGAAAATGGGAATAAATTATATTAGCTTTGGGGAGGGGGGAGATAGCAACTGCTAAACTGTAGGAGTGCTGGGTATCCACTATACTCCCTTAATTTTTTTAATACAGTTTCATGCACGGGCAGTATCTGGACGCCCTGATTTTTAGCACTTTTTTTTCTGACTTTGACTCACAGTCAGTCCTGTGTTCTATCCAAATGGTTCACACACTGCACTATGGTTTCATTTGATGTGCTTGTATTTTCTTACTATGGTTGGTTTTGAGTACACTCGCTGTCATCAAAGCAGTTCGTCTCACCCCCCAGCATAGGTTCCCCACACCCTGGTGGAAATTGACATGAAAGGCTGCTCCCGCCCGGCACACCTTCTCATGGCAGGTGCACAGGAAGAGGGCCGCCCCCACAGGGCACTCACCCAGGGTGGGTGTTAAGGGCAAACCCCACCGCTTCAACTTCTAAACTGTGAATGCAAACAACTTTACTTCCTTGCATTCCCACTTTGGAAATAAAGTGTCACATTAAATTTACAGAAATCGTCTTCTGTGGGCAGGGCCAGGATGCCGCAGACAGACCAGCCTTGGTGGTGTGCCCTGGGTGGGAGGCTGCTGGGGAGGAGGGCAGGCGGGCACGGGTCCTCGGGGTTGTTGGGTGTTGGTGGGGAGAGCCCCGGGGACCTGTCGAGAGGACAGAACAGCCCTGGGCTCCCAGCAGGGCGGATCTGGGGAGGGGGTGAGCAGCAGGGTGGGGCTGCCCTGGCGAAGCAGAGCTGAGGAAAAAGGAGACCTAAACAGTGGTCCCATGGTCTAATTTCTGCAGATCAGAGATTTCAAGCCCATCTCACTAGATGGGGTAAATATTCTCTAGCGTTTACTGTTTTAGGGCCACTCTCTCATCTCAACTAGTTACCTAAGCAGACAAACACAGCATGTCTTCCCGGAAAGCGTCACTCAAAGTCACACTGATTTGAGCCAGATGTCTTAGGGGTCCTTACTGAGACAACCAAGAGGCTGCTGCAGACCCTAGTCCAACATGGAAGCTAGGCCAAGATCGCAAGGTCACAGTCGAGAAGGACCCTTGGCTTCCAGAGACACTTTGGCCATCAGGTCCCCTCTGCTCCTATGACCTCAGCTCTGCTTACAGGGTTTTACTCCCTCAGCCGAACTCTGCTGGCAGTGTGGACGTGGCAGGAGGGGGCACTGCGGCTCAACTGCCTGGACCCAGCAGGGTGCAGGTTCGTGCAAAACAAATCAGATGTTGAGGGCAGGTTCAGTCCTAGAGGTGCTGACAGCCATGACCAGCACTGATGCAGACAGAGGGACTTGCGGCTGCGCCCTGGAGTCATGGCTGCCGTGCACTCTGATCCCTGGCTTTCTCTCCCACCTGTTCTGTCATCCAGGTACTAAGTGTGCGTGTGTGTTAGTTGCTCAGTCGTGCCCAACTCTTTGCGACCCCAAGGACTATAGCTGGCCAGGCTCCTCTGTCCATGCGATTCTCCAGACAAGAATACTGGAGGGGGTTGCCATTCCCTTTTATGTGATCCTTTAAAAACTCAAGTAAGTTACCTGACATATAACAAGGAACTGTTGTATAAAGCACTACAGCACATCGAAAGATGGAACTTAATCATGTCTGCAAAACATTGGAATCATCTATTTATCTGTCATCTATCTGATAGCATCTGTTGAGTTTCTGTTCCCTTTGGGAAAAGAGTTCTCTCTCTTAATTTGTTTATCAAACTAAGGTCAGTTCTATGTACTTTAGGTGATCCGTTTTGTTGCATTTGCTATTTAGAAGAATATGTCTCAACTGCCGTCTCATAAAGGTCACAGAAATCTTAATGCACTTCTAAATCCAGAGGACCCAGAGGCTGTGCTTTCAACACAGGTTAAAGTGTGGTGATGCAAATTGCAGGAAATCAGTGGCCTGTATCTCTCTAAGAATTACTTAATGATGAACCTACCAGTTGAAAAATAAAAGGATCTCTCTGGGGTCAGCGGGGAAAGAGACAAGGGGCTTTCAAAGAGACCTTCTGACAACAACAGGGGGACAGGGGGCTAAGGTCCACATGCCCTGCGGGTGAGTGATCGAGACCTGATCCAAGGTGCTGGGGGACCAGAGCAAGCCAGTTTCCTGGAATGGGGTGTGTGTGTGTGTCTGTGTGCAGAGGAAGACTGTGCAGGGTGCATGGCAGGAAGTTGGGTGTAGGGACCTGTCCCCTCCCTAGGTTCCTGAGGGGCAATATGGTGGACAACACCCCGCCCCCATGCAGTTTCCCCCAGCAGACCCAGATGGGGCTCCTGGCCACCCGCAGAGGTCTGGGTGCTGCGTGTTTGAGGAGAAGAACACTGAGGTGTCCGCAGACCCCTGCAGTTGGAGATGGATCTGCAAGGGCCAATGAGGGAGGCTCTGCCTGGGCTGTGGGTGGTGCAGCTGTCCTCCTATGGGCCTGGAAAGCACACCCTCGTGCCGGGTGCTGGGCTGCCTTCTGAGAGGGCCCCCCGTGACTCGGGTGGAGACCACCACACCATGGAGGTGGAAGCACCGGACATTTCTCCAAAGCCCAGGAACCTCTGCAGAACCTTTTGCCCTCTTCTGCTCAGAAGGTGAAGTTATTGAAGGCGGGGACAATGTTTGTGTTGCCTGTGGTTTGATCACAGTTCCTTTGAATTCTTCATGGCTCGCCCTTCGTGGTGCCTGAAGCAGGCTCCTGAGAGAAGCTGCTGTTCTTCAGAAATCCTCAGCCCTCTTCAATCACAGCCACCACACCCCTCCCTTCCCCACAGGCCGCACCACAGAGAGGTAAACCTTTCCATCAGAAGCACCTCTTGTGAGCAACTTTTCACTTCCTGCTTGAAAAGAAAGTAAGGTCTGAACTGGAGGGAGACTGGGAGAAATAGGAGGACAGGGCCTCCCTGGGGTCCAGAGCGGAGAACCCATCCTAGGTGTGCGGGTAGGGGACCCCAGATTTCCAAAATTCACATGTATAGCCCATGAAGACAGTGACCTATCCCCTTGAGAGGGGGCTTTGAGTCCATGAGACCAGCTCTCACAGCCAACTCTCCAGCCCAGGTCAAAGTCAGTGTTCCCCCAAAGCAGGTGGGCTTGGGGGAAGGAGACTGCATGGCACCTGCTTTGATTTGTGGCAGGAAATTTGTGTCCTCACATTTCTCATTAAGGAAATGCTGGGTGGTTGAGGGTATCAAAGGAGAGAATATTCTTGGGTAACTGGTGCCTTAGAGATATTGAATAATACTAATAATTATTGTTATTATGAAAAATAACATTCCTCTTGAACAAACCTTAGCTTCCCTTCTTAGACTGGAAGCACCATTCACGTAATAACTGGCCAGTCTCCCGCCACTAACCATGTCCTGTGGCTTCCAACCCAACTCAGCCTCCGCAATTTCAATGAGCCAGTGATTCCATGACTCACCACAAGTTGAAGCTGGAAGCTGGGAGTCATCGTACATCCAATTTGAATTCTACTTGTTCTCTCTTTTGCTACAGCTCTCAAATGAGCCTTCCGATTTCCATGCCTGCTAATATTGTGTTACTAAGATTTTGTATGTAATGTATTATAGCAGCTGTCATGATAGGATCTGTTTATGTGTTTTCCTTTTCCATCCCTTGTAGTCTAGAATTGTGTTTTATTTATCTCGGTGTCAACCAAGTTCTATACCTGAAAGTGAACGTCGCTCAGTTGTGTCTGACTCTTTGTGACCCCATGGACTGTACAGTCCATGGACTTCTCCAGACCAGAATACTGGAGTGGGTTACCATTCCCTTCTCCAGGGGATCTTCCCAACTCAGGGATCAAGCCCAGGTCTCCCACATTGCAGGCCGATTCTTTACCAGCTGAGCTACCAGGGAAGCCCAAGTTCTATACCTAGCCAGGCACTTATTAAGTAGTTAAAACTATCTACATAATAGTGAATGGGTGGGTGGATGGAGGGAGGGATGTATGCATGGATGAATGATGGATAGTTGGATGAATGGGTAGATGAATGGATGGATGGATTGATGAATGTACGGACAGGCACAGGGATGGATGGACAGATGGGTAATTGTTCACCCCATACTCTGAGCAGTTCCCTTAGCAGAAGGTGAATTTGACCCTACAACCAATAAAACTGAAAATCAGGATTCCTTATACTTTTTTTCTCTGGCTGTACCTCCACTTACTCCCTCCTTTTGTTTCCTGTGTTTCCTCCCTCAAACCACTTTCCTTTACCTTGTGCTCAGGTATCATCCTTCCTACTCTTGTCTTCTGCTTCCCGCTGCTCTCCCCATCCCTACCTCATTGCCTACAATTTGAATCGGCTGCTCCGTCCCCATTAGGGAGCATTTGGCAAAGCATTTAATTTCTGCTTATTGCTGAGAAGAGGTATCAGCATTTCTCCCTTCCCAGCTGGGGGACCTTGAACTTTCTGAAATCACATGTATGCAAGCATGCACACACATCTGGGACACAGAACAGGTTAAGTTCTTCTATTAGCTTAAGAATCTTGATTAACCATATATCACCAAGGGCTAAATTATATATTGCAAACTATACATATGTTGGAGCTTCAGAGAAAACTTTTAGGTCAAGGAAATTGAGAACAACCTTGAAAGATGCGGAAATGGATGAAAATAGAAAAGAATCACAAAAGTCAATTTTAAAGGTTATTTTTATCCAGTACAATCTCACTAACTCAGACCCTGGTGGCTCAGAGGTTAAAGCATCTGCCTGGAATGCAGGAGACCCGGGTTCGATCCCTGGGTCGGGAAGATCCCCTGGAGAAGGAAATGGCAACCCACTCCAGTACTCTTGCCTGGAGAATCCCATGGAGGGAGGAGCCTGGTAGGCTACAGTCCACGGGGTCGCAAAGAGTCGGACACGACTGAGCGACTTCACTTTCTTTCACTTTCACAGTCTCACTAACTCGGACCCAGTCATCAGGATTCTTAAATAATCTTACTATACTTTCTCTGAATTTGTAAAGTGAAGAGGTAAACAGCACTGTAAGAGGAATGATGAATGTGGACTGGAGACCTCACCTTGAGTTAAGTAAAAGTGGGGGAGCAGACAGAAGGGAAGGGAAGCAAAGGGGTGCAAGTGCCTCCAGCCCCGTCTACCCTGTGGGGGACAGTATTATTTCTTGCATGTTGCAGACAAGGAACTGAATTCAGACAGGTGCCCAAGGCTACACCCTGCTTCTTGGTGGCATGAGGAATCTAGCTGGTGTTTGGTTTCCTCAAAACACTTGGCATCTGTAGATCTGCTATCTCTAACCCCCTCAGACACCTGAGAATTTTTTTGCAACTTGTGTGTGCTAAGTCACTTCAGCCACGTCCAGCTCTTTGGGACCTCATGAACTGCAGCCTGCCTGACTTCTCTGTTCACAGAATTTTCCAGTCAAGAAAACTGGAGTGGGTTGCCATGCCCTATTCCAGGGGATCTTCCCAACCCATGGATCGAATTGGTGTCTTCTTACATCTCTTGCATTGGCAAGCAGGGTCTTCTGCAAACTATATTTAATAAAGCACCACTCATTTTAATTGTCAGTGAAGGAGAAGAGACTATTTCTTGGAAACTACCCTGTAATTCAGATTTTACCTTTCAGATGGGACTGCCAAATTCTTTCAAAAAAGCAGCACCTTACTGCACATGTATGTTCCATTCCAGAAAGATTGTCCTCAGCTGTTTCTCTGGGCATGAGATCCACTTTATTGAATGTAGATACACCCACTGTCTTTCTTTTGTATCAAGCTCCTTGTACATCTCTGTCTTCAGCATGGAACTGAGTGTGCTGTGCCAACTGGTCTGGTTCCTCAGCTAAGGCATCTCAGGTTGGGGTCTCACTCTAGAAAAACTAGGTTCTGGAGGGTGGGTGAAATGTGGCCCGGTCACAGAGATAAGTAGTGTGAGGGACGACAATGTCCTAGATGTAGCTAGGGAGCTATTAGAGAGGAATGGAAAACAGACGGCGCTTCGTGGGGGTCCGTGACTCTAGCAGTTCACTAAGGGAATGGGAAAAGAGACTGTTCGAGGCAGAGAGGAGGCAGAGCACAGGAAGAAATACACATCTGCATCTGAGCAGACTTCCTACATCATGTGGACTGGCAGTCCTCAAACATTTGAACTCAGGACTCCTTGACACTCTTAAAAATGATGAAAGTCACCAAGGGCATTTGCTCATCTGGGTTATGTCATTCATGTTTACTGTTTTAGAAATTAAAACTAATAATTTTAAAAATTTTTATTAATTTTTAAAACCACAATGTCATTACATGTGACTTCTTATGAAAATAACTATATTTTGCAAAACAACAAAAATTAAAGGCGTTTCATTGTTTTAATTTTTGCAAATCTCTCTGGTATCTGGCTTACTGGCAGACAGCTGGATTCTTGTAACTACTTCAGTGTTGCCAATCTGTGGCAACGGGTGCTTTTGGTTGAAGTATGCAAGAAGAGTGAGGTCTCACATAGGCGGTTGGTAACGAGAAGCAAGTCTTAACAGACTTGTTAGACAAGTGGAACTATTCTTCTTTTGATTCTATGTAAAAAGTGAACCCGTGGTAGTTTCCTCAAGCTTAATTACAATGTGGAAACTGAACCATACTCACACTCTGTGATGGCCACTCCCAGAATTCCTCATCTAGGGTGTTTCCTGTCAGGGCAAGATAGAGGGAGATTTTCTCCTCAGAGTTAAGGTGGAAGGGAGGCAGTGGCATTTTGGAACTCTGTCATCCAGATGCTCAAAGATTAGTCCGTCAAACACAAGGAGTGGAGGGCATTCTGCCAGCCTCCTGTCCTCCTGGGAGTGTGAGTGTGGTTACTGAGGAAGGACCTGATGTTCCCAGGAAACCTCACCACTAAGAGCAGAGGCAGCAAGAACAGGCACAGCTTCCCTTGGGTCCTCATAATGCCCCAGCTCCACCTGGGGGTTCCAGCCTGCTCACAATCACTCGTCCTGATGGCCCCCAGTGGGCTCGGGGCTCCAGCCTCGGGTGCGGGACAGCCTTCTGTATTGGGTGCATTGAAAATGGTGTGGAATACTGGAGTGGGTTGCCATGGCCTCCTCCAGGCTGTGTGTATGTGCATTTGTACATATACATCTGTATGAAATTGAAAGTTGCCCAGTCGTGTCCGACTCTTTGTGACCCCAAGGACTGCATAGTCCCTGGAATTCTCCAGGCCAGAATACTGGAGTGGGTAGCGTTTTCCTTCTCCAGGGGGTCTTCCCAACCCAGGGATTGAACCCAGGTCTCCTGCATTGCAGGCAGATTCTTTACCAGCTGAGCCACAAGGGAAGCCCATACATCTGTTTATCTACATACAAATATACAAATTATCTACATACAAATATACATACACACACACACACCTATATGTGTATACACCTACACATATACATATATGTTACAGGTTCTGCTTTTCTGGTTTGTCAACTAAAGAAAAATCACAGCCTAGAAGTTGAGAATGATGTTTTATTCAGTGGACTTTTTTTGAGGACTTAAGCCCTAGACACAGCCTCTCAGATAGCTCTGAAGGACTGCTCTGAAGAAGTACGGAGTGGGAGCAGCCAAAATATATAGGAGTTTTTGCAACACAGGCCAGGCAATCACAACATGAAGAGATGACTGTTAATTAAAGAAACTAGACACCTCAAGTTACAGAATGCAGTGCTTTTCTATATGTGGGAAGAGGCAGGAGGCTGGGCACACTGGAATCATCCCTCTGATCTGCACCTCAGGTACCCAGGCCAGTGCCCTGTGTTTCACATCCCGAGTCTGCTCAGGGTACACCTTGGGGAGGGCGGCGACTGCAGCGGATGATGGTTACGTGGGTTTGGCAGTGGGCGGTTGGTTTCTTTTCCTTCTGAGTTCTCTCCGGGGCAGCATCTGGTGGCTGTGGTGTGACGGCTTGACGGCTTCAGCATTCTTGGTTTACTGATGTGGCAGCAGCGTCTCTCGTCCCTAAGACCTCCTTCATCCCAGGTCGGATATTTCTGTAACATCCTCCAGTGTGTTCTGTCACCCTCTCCTTCATTCTGTTTCTCAGTGTTGCTCGAGGAAAACTTAAAACACACATCTGCTTAACTTTTTTTTCTAAAAGTCCATCTACCTTCAGGAAAAATCCTAACAAATCCCAGACCAGATCCTCAGCCTTTAGCAGGGCATCCACGCTGTTACACGGCACAGACCCGACCTTTCCTTCCCGGATCATATTCTGCCTGCCTCCTGCTCATTCCACATCACCATCACAAGGTGGCCAGTTTTGTTTATACCTCCTTAAGAACTCTCTAAATGAAAGTGAAAGAGGAGAGTGAAAAAGCTGACTTAAAACTCAACATTCATAAAGATCATGACATCCGGTCCCATCACTTCATGGCAAATAGATGGGGGGAAACAGTGGAAACAGTGGCAGATTTTATTTTCTTGGGCTCTAAAATCACTGTGGACAGTGACTGCAGCCATGAAAATAAAAGACACTTGCTCCTTGGAAGGAAAGCTATGACAAACCTAGACCGCATATTAAAAAGCAGAGACATCGCTTTTCCAACAAAGGTCCATCTAGTCAAGGCTATGGTTTTTCCAGTGGTCGTGTATGGATGTGAGAGTTGGACTATAAAGAAAGCTGAACACTGAAGAATTGATGCTTTTCAACTGTAGTGCTGGAGAAGACTCTCAAGAGTCCCTTGGACTGCAAGGAGATCCAACCAGTCCATCCTAAAGGAAATCAGTCCTGGGTGTTCACTGGAAGGACTGATGTTGAAGCTGAAACTCCAATATTTGGCCACCTGATGCGAAGAGCTTACTCACTGGAAAAGACTCTGATGCTGGGAGGGATTGAAGGCAGGAGGAGAAGAGGGCGACAGTGGATGAGACAGTTGGATGGTATCACGGACTCAATGGACATGAGTTTGAGCAAACTCCTTGAGTTAGTGAAGGACAGGGAAGCCTGGCATGCTGCAGTCCATGGGGTCACAAAGAGTCAGACAAGACTTAGTGACTGAACAACAATAACAGGAATTCACTTGCTTTGCCTGGAAGGTCTGCCTTTCCTACAAACTTCCTCACACCAAACCTAAAGACTTGGTAGTAATATTCCAGGCCCTGCTAACCCCCTGGTGGAATTAATTATTCTATCGTTTTAATTGCATTTTGTACATATATCTATTTACTTAATAAAAGTGAAGCGAAGTCACTCAGTCGTGTCCGACTCTTAGCGACCCCATGGACTGCAGCCTACCAGGCTCCTCCATCCATGGGAGTTTCCAGGCAAGAGTACTAGAGTGGGTTGCCATTGCCTTCTCCGATTTACTTAATATACTTAATAAACTCCCTCATAATTGTTAAGCTATATGCCTGTTTGTCCTGTAATGCTGGAAATTATGTCCTGTAAGGGTAGAAACATTGCCTAGAGTATACTGAGAATTCAATGGGTGTTGGAAGAAGTAAACTGAGGTTCAGACGTGTGAAAATAGATTGAAAGTGAAAGTGTTGGTTGCTCAGTTGTGTCCAACTCTTTGTGACCCCATGGACTGTAGCCCACCAATCCATGAAGATTGTAGAAGAGCTGTAGTCCACCAGGCTTTTCTGTCCATGGAATTCCCTAGGCAAGAATACTGGACTGGGTTGCCATTTGTTTCTCCAGGGGATTTTCCGGACCCAGGGATAGAACCTGGGTCTCCTGAATTGCTGGAAGAAAGAGAGATCATGTATTCATTTATACCTCTACCATCTTATCTAACATCTTATCTATTCCTAAGATGTTGAAGGAGTATGTCCAGGCTGTATATTGTCACCCTGCTTATTTAACTTATATGCAGAGTACATCATGAGAAACACTGGACTGGAAGAAGCACAAGCTGGAATCAAGATTGCCAGGAGAAATATCAATAACCTCAGATATGCAGATGATACCATCCTTATGGCAGAAAGTGAAGAGGAACTCAAAAGCCTCTTGATGAAAGTGAAAGTGGAGAGTGAAAAAGTTGGCTTAAAGCTCAACATTCAGAAAACGAAGATCATGGCATCCGGTCCCATCGCTTCATAGGAAATAGATGGAGAAACTGTAGAAACAGTGTCAGACTTTATTTTTGGGGGCTCCAAAATCACTGCAGATGGTGACTGCAGCCATGAAATTAAAAGACGCTTACTCCTTGGAAGGAAAGTTATGACCAACCTAGATAGCATATTCAAAAGCAGAGACATTACTTTGCTAACAAAGGTCCATCTAGTCAAGGCTATGGTTTTTCCTGTGGTCATGTATGGATGTGAGAGTTAGACTGTGAAGAAGGCTGAGCGCCGAAGAATTGATGCTTTTGAACTGTGGTGTTGGAGAAGACTCTTGAGAGTCCCTTGGACTGCAAGGAGATCCAACCAGTCCATTCTGAAGAAGATCAGCCCTGGGTGTTGTTTGGAAGGATTGATGCTAAAGCTGAAACTCCAGTACTTTGGCCACCTCATGCTAAGAGTTGACTCATTGGAAAAGACTCTGATGCTGGGAGGGATTGGGGACAGGAGGAGAAGGGGACGACAGAGGATGAGATGGCTAGATGGCATCACTGACCCGATGGAAGTAAGTCTGAGTGAACTCCGGGAGTTGGTGATGAACAGGGAGGCCTGGCGTGCTGCAATTCATGGTTTTGCAAAGAGTCAGACACGATTGAGCGACTGAACCTAACCGAAGATGTTGAAGATGAGAGAGGAAAATTGCAAACTCATTTACTTCAATGTCTCACTATTTTAGGAAACACCAAAAACCTACAATAGCCCAGGAAAAAAGTACCCTATGTTCTACCTCCAGATAGGAATGAATAAAATAGAAACATTTCCCCATCTAGTCTGGCACAGAGACCTGGTCAAGTAGGAGAGGAAATGATCAGGACAAATGTATTGGTTCTGCCATCTGATAGTGAAATTTGATCCAGCTCTACTCCTCAAGGATTTCTACTCCTCAAGCATTTCTACTACCAGTGAGAGTCCTTTGCTCACATCCAGGTCACTGGTTGGTTCAGGTGGGAGAATATGCCACCGAACCATCTCATATCCTTCCCCTGTGAGACTGATTTTCTGCTATCTTAACTCAAAAGAAATGTTTCCATCTGCTCATTAGCTGTAAACCTACTTCCTCGATTTCATGGCCCAGGTGAGATCTCTTCCTAACATCCCAGATAATTCCTGAGTTCATTTTGAAGCACAGTTTCTGCTTTTCTGCTATTAATTTTACTTACAGAACACTTGGGTACTTTGTGTGGCTGACCATCATGTCAAAATGTTTTTCTTAGGCAACTGGAGTATTAAAACTTAGGTAAATAGCCCATAATTATTTAGGCAAAAGTATTTTACATAATCATACTTTTATTTTTATGATGACCTCAGAGCTTGGGCTTCCCTGGTGGCCCAGTCAGTAAAGTATCTGCCTGCAATGTGGAAGACCTGGGTTTGATCCCTGGGTTGGGAAGATCCCCTGGAGGAGGGCACAGCAACCCACTCCAATATTCTTGCCTGGAGAATCCCCATGGACAGAGGAGCCTGGTGGGCTACAGTCAATGGGAGTCACAGAGTCAGACATGATTGAGTGACTGAGCACAAGCACACAGCACATAAATAATATAAGAAATTTTAATAAAATTATAATAAAATATAAGAATTTTCTTATATAATGTCAACTGGTCTATAAGGAGCTGTGGAAGCAGAAATAACTTAGAAAAGACATTGGGACAGTTAGCTTCTGCCTTTGATCAACTGCAATATGTCAAGGAGGTCATATGGCATCCTTGGGCCTCAGGTGCACCCCTCCTCCCCCGTAAGTTAAGGTTTAGATTTCAAGAATTTCTAAGCTCTTATCCACCTCTTCAGAATATTGTGAGTAGCTACAAACTTCATGACCGTATCCGGAGAAGGCAATGGCACCCCACTCCAGTATTCTTGCCTGGAAAATCCCATAGACGGAGGGGCCTGGTAAGCTGCAGTCCATGGGGTCACTAGGAGTTGGACACAACTGAGCGACTTCACTTTCACTTTTCACTTTCATGCATTGGAGAAGGAAAGGGCAACCCACTCCAGTGTTCTTGCCTGGAGAATCCCGGGGACGGGGGAGTCTGGTGGGCTGCCGTCTATGGGGTCGCACAGAGTCGGATACGACTGAAGCGACTTAGCAGCAGCAGCATGACCGTATCGGCCAGCTGTGAAGCACCTGTGAGAACCATACGGGCTACTTGAGAGGCTTGTTGGGTTTATATGATTCCTTAGCTCTCCGGGTCCTCATTTGACTATTCACTTACTGCCTAAACAGAATCGCAGAGGAGGGTTCACACAAAGTACATTGGGTATAAAGCTGGACCATGCGGTTTTGCTAACTTTGGCCTTCAGCTCCCAATTCTCAGGGTCTAGGTCCCTATCTTAAGGGTCCTAGGTGCCTAAGCTTCACCCAATAGCATTTCTGGGTGGGGAGTGTGTGGGATGAGATGGCAGACAGAAAAGTGACCCAACAGCATTCTGTCAGCTTCTGTGGGGCGACTCAAGTTGCTCCAGGGATCCTTGCCCAGCCCTGGAGCCCAGCTTGGCCAAGCCCTTCCAGACTGTGGTGGGCTTCATAGCACACTACTCCAGGTGCACCTTGCTGCATGCAGACCAGACCTCTGAGGGACCAAGGCTGGGCCAAGGACTCGTCGAGGGTGTCAAAGGTCCATGGGGTTCACAGTGGCCACTGTGTGACCACGTTCCCTGCCCTGCTGTGCGCGTACTTTTTTCACTTCTTCCCTCTCAGTCTTCTTCATGTTTAGGTCCTCCTCCAACACTTTGGGCAATTTGTATTAACTCTTCAGCTTCCAGAACCATGGCTTGGATCAGAGTCATGGCTTGGATTTATTGGGTGTGTTGTCCTATTTCAGACCTCCTGGAAGAGGGTTCTCTTCTTCTTGTTCTAAACCCATCAATGGTGGTAAAAATGTTCAGCTGGTAGAAATGCCAAACGAAGGAGCACGATTCTGGTCTGTGTGCAAGGTATGCACACAGATTAGACTGAGGCACAAATCCAATATTCATTAGCCATGAATAGATCACTCAATTGACAAATATTTGCTAGATTAGGTGTTGGTAAACACAAATATGGCAGGACAAGATTATTTTGTCTTTTAGGATGTGTTTTTTGGCTTTAACCTTCCCATTCCTTTTAACAAATAAAAATCTTGTTAGCATAAAACATGCTATGAGAGAAGATTGATCCTTGACTTACATCATATCAAAAATTTCCTCAAAATGGATCAAACACCTAAATATAAGACCTAAAACTAGAAAAGTGTTAGAAGAAAACATGGAGGCAATGCTTCATGACATTGAACTTGGCAATGATTTCTTGGATTTAACACCAAAATCATAGTCAACAAAAATAAAACTGGGTAAGTTGGACTATGACACTAAAAACTCCTGTAGATCAAAAGACATGATCAACAGAGTGAAAAGGCAACGAATAGAGTAAGGAAAGATATTTGCAAATTACAAGCCTGATGAGGAGTTAATAACCATAATGTATAAATAACTCAGAGCATAACAGAGAAGGATAAATAACTCAATTAAAAATGAAGAAAGGACTTGAGTAGACATTCCTTCACATTAGATAGACAAATGGTCAACAAGAATATGAAAACACTCTCAAGTCACTAACCCTTTGGGAAATACAAATGAAAACCACAATGAGATGTTACCACATATCACTTAGATTACTATCAAAGGAAAAGAAAAGAAAAAAAGAAAAGAAAATGCCAAGGGTTGGTAAGGGTGTTGAGAAATTAGAACTCTTGCGCACAGCTGGTAGAAATGTAAAATGGTGTGGCCGCTATGGAAAATAGTATGGAGGTTCCTCAAAAAATTTAAAATATGATTCAGCAATTCCACTTCTGGTATAAATCTGAAAGAACTGAAAAAGGGTCTCAGGGAGATATTTGCATGCCCATGTTTTGTCAAGATTATTCACAATAACAAAAGAGTGGAAGAAACCCAAGTGTCTGCCCAGGGATGAATGGACAATAGAACAAGGTCTGTACATAGAATAAAATATTGTTCAGCTTTAGAAGGAATAAGAAGCAAATTCTGACATGTGCGACAACATGAATGAGCCTTAAGGACATTGTATTCAGTGAAATGAGCTACACAGACACACACAAACCCAATACCAAATACTGTGTGATTCCATCATATGAGCTATATAGAGAAGTCTGATCATCAAGACAGAAAACCAGATGGTGGTTGCCAGGAGCTGGACGGGGCAGAGGGGAAGGGCAGTATTTTCAAGGGAACAGAGTGCCATTTTTGCAAGATGAAAAACTTCTGGAGATTGCCCAATGATGGGAATGTACTGAACCCAAGCTTCACACTTAAAAATAGGTACATTTTGTTATGTGTATTCTGACACAGTTTAAAAAAAATTCTTATGCTATGAGAAATGGTCAATATTGGCAACAGGAAGAAAGAAGGGAGAAGACTAACAAGAGATGAGTCATCGGATGCTCCAGGGAGCCAGGTCTGGAGGAAGAGCAGCTCTCTCAGTCAGATTGGTGCATATATATTTTGCACCATTCCTTGGGTATATCTTGTGTATTCCTGGTCAACTGAGAGTTAGGTGGTATTCTTTGGTGTTGGTTTATGCCAGGACAGGCTTCCAGGCCGTTGTGGGCATACAGAGAATAAACATATACCCCACACCTTTAGGTAGCTAGGGAGACAGACACGTATCCAGTTAGCCAGCATGATAATTTCATCAGTGCTCTTAGGGGCATATAAGCAATGTGTCCTGAAAGCAGCTCCTTTTCCCCTGAGAACATTAGAGAAGCTGTTATAGGGAACGTGAACTTCAGAACAAGACAATGAAGGAAGGTGCCGACTGGGCAACAGCACAGAGATGCTGAAGGGACCACTCCACGTGCTGAAGCAGGCTTTGGAGACCTAGCCGTGAAGTGCCTCAACAGGTAATGAAGACAGGCAGGGCTGGCTGCAGTGGCCATCTGAGCTGGACAGGCCTGGCCTCCCTGCTGCACCCCACTCCCGCCTCCAGCTGTCCCCAGCACTCCCCTTAGGACGTGCTGTGTGCATCCCTGGAAAATGAGATGCATCTCGGTGTAAACCAGGTTCTTGAGGGCATCCAAATGGAAGAAAATTGAGGCTTCAAACTTGAGTTTTCACTCAAGACTGCAATATTCCAATCCCCCACACCCGTCATTCAGCCATCATGTTAAAGTACCTACTATCTGCCAGCATTTGTGTTAGGTTCTGGGAATGTAACAAAAACCAAAGCACATTCCTCACCCTCAGGAGTGCAGGAGAGAACAGAAGATGGACACACAGAGGTGGCTGGGAAGCCAGGAGAATCTGTGGTTGTTTGCAGAAACTGAACTCCAGTTGGAATGTGCCAGACCAGCACTGCCTTGATGCCTCCATAAACCCAAGGGGTGGTGCTGCCATGAGAAATCCCATTTTACAGATGGGAAAACTGAGGCCTGGAGACATTCAGTAACTCAGGGGAAATGGTGTGAAACCCATAGCAGAGTGGGGGATTGGGACCAACACTCTGTCATCACTGTGGGGCAGGGGCATGGGAATGGGCAGAAAGACAAGCCCAGACCAAGACACGACCAGGCTGGTGGCAGAGATGGTATCTTGCAGATGGGAGGGTGGGAGGTATGGGGCAACTGATGCAGCACCTTGAACGCCAAGTCATTCATTTTTCCATTGTGCCCAGAGATTGGGCAGCTTTCCTCTGGGTTCCACTGGCAATTCTGCTTTTGCTTTAGCCTTAGACTTCATTAAATGAATGTGCTGGCCGTGATAGCCGTGCAATTATATGCCCTGAGCGCCTTCACACATGGCTGGGCTTTATGCCAGCAGATTAACAACCTGGCTGCCATGGTGCCTTCAGCGAGTCCAGCCCAGATCTCTGACCGAATCAGCTTCTGAGGGGTCCAGACCACAGAGCTGGGTCTGGGGGCCTAGTGAGCCCGGGAGGAACCCCTGCAAGACCCTGGTGAGTTCCAGCTCAGAACAGCCACGTGGACCCCAGGCATGCCAGGGGCAAAGGCACAAAGCAAGCACCAGGCCCAGTGGTGCCCATTTGTCAAACTTTCCAGGAAAGGAATCTTGTCAACTTTACCAAGTTCCCCCTCTCTCCAGACACTTCCATCAGAAACGCGTTTTTGTGTATAATAAATTGCTTCTCCCTGGCGGAAAATCATTTCTTGCTGTTATCTCTGCGATCAGTAACTTCTGGTGTCCTTTAATGGACTTGCCCTGATTATATGGCTAGTCATTAAAAGCTTAGTCCCCGGCACAATGGTATCTTATGTAGACTGATCCCTGAGAGCTTTGAGGGGCTCACCAGCCGCGGCCTTAATTTTACTCATTCGTCTTAATTTTTTGTAATCATTTTTTGTAAAGAGGGTATAATGTCAGGCTTGCTTCCCTGCCTCTGACAGATCCAATCTAGCAGATAATTACCATAAGGAAATTGATGCTTTAGAGTGCAGGAGAGGATTTAATTTACTCAGACATCCTACAGTACAATGCATTCCAGAAGATATGAGGATTTAAGTTTTTAAGAAATTAAATTTTACTATTTAACATGATTACTTATGTTGAACATCATTAACTAGCTTTTTTAACTGTTTGAAATAATTACGAGCTCACTTGCTGTGTCTCAAATCCGGAGGCTGCATTAAATATGGGTTAAGGATCCATGAAATGAAAAGAATATCCCGTCCTCTTTTCTTCTCTCCAGTCTTCCAAATTCTGCTCTTCAAAACCCATGGAGGGGGGCCGAGAAGATGCCCTCTTTGAAAAATATATATCCTTTACTGCATGAAGTTTCAGTGCAGACTTTAGTAGAAGTATTATAGTAATGGGTCTGGCCTTGGGCCAGGTTATTGGCATAAAAGTTTGGAAGAAAGAGAACAGCATTCGGGGATGGAGTGACCACAGTTACTCAGGCACTTTGCAGAGTAGGCTGTGTTGTAGACGTGAGCCACTTACAGTATTTCCTGTTTTTCTTTTTTTTTTTTCTTTTGAGACCTGGAGGAAGAAAAAAGCATCGACAATGCCAAGTGCAAGCTCAGGACCACCCGCAAGTCGAGACAAAAAGGCAAGGCGTAAAACCACCTCCTCATAACACAACCTTCCACCCACTGTCGGGAAGCAGCGTCCCAGGCTCTGAGGAGGGGCTTGGGTGGAGAACGGCTTTTCTTTGAGTCTAAACCTTTGTTAACTAGATTCCCAAGAGTTCCTCAATCCTTTCCTAAACGTGAAGTGAAACACTTGACAGGAAATTTCTGGACGAAGCCAGCCCAGAAGTTCCCTTTATCCAGCACCTCTGCTCGATCACATTTCCTCTCAGGAGAAACTTTCAGAGAAGCCCGTCCTGTGCTTGGTCCCAGACAGATACCCTGTGACCGTTTGGGTAACAGCGGGGGATTGCCCAAGGGTCCCAACCAAAAAGTCCCCCAGTGCCTGGGCTGAGGAAGCTGGGGGCCAGCTGACCTCTGCGGTGGTCCTGCTGTAGGGGCTTCTGGGATCCATGCTTGCAGCCCCAGCCATCTTGGCGACATCCTCCTGGGATTTCAGGGAGGGAAGTGTAGGTTTCAGACGCATGCTTGCATGCATGCTAAGTCACTTCAGTTTTATCTGACTCTTTTCAACCCCATGGACTGTAGCCCACCAGGCTCCTCTGTCCATAGGATTCTCTAGGCAAGAATACTGGAGTGGGTAGCCATTCCCTTCTCCAGGGAATCTTCCTGAGCCAGGGATCAAACCCTTGTCCTTACATCTCCTGCATTGGCAGGTGGGTTCTTTACCACTAGCGCCACCTGGGAAGCATTGACTCCTGGAAATGATGCTTCGTTGGGACTGATGAGGCCCCTGAGATGGAGGGCCATTCCATAAACCAGGACCATAAATGCCAAGATTTACAAACCATGTTCATCAGGTACAAGAATGATGCATTCTGTCCTTACCTCTCTCTGCTAATTGCTAAATCATTTGAAACTTTAATTATCATTTTATTTTGGAACATATTTGCATTCTGTGTATGTACTTTTCAGCTATGAGGGACAAAAAAGGAAGCAAAAATGCGGGCAATACAAAATTGTAACTGGATGGTCTCGGTCTGAAACAGTCAAGTGATAAGGGAAGTCTGGGGTCAGATTCCATCTGCCTCATTATTGCATTCATCTTTTACAGTCATCTCCTCCTGCAAAGGAGATAAATGTTTATACATACAGTCAGAAAATGTGAAAATTGGAACTTAGACTACATAGGTGTCCAAATATATACAGCTGCCATTACAACTAATAATACTAGCTAATAATTTCAGACACTTAGCTCTGTGCTAGGCATGGTTCTAAGCATCTCACTTATGGTGGCAGAGTTCACACACACACAATACACACACACACATACATGGTACTATTATTGTTCCCTTTTAAAATTGGGGAAACCTGCATATGGAGAGTTAAATAACACACTCATGGCCTCAGTTAATAAGTGGCAGAGCTCGAATTTGAACCTCAAACTAAACAGGGTCCATGAGCTTAACTACAAGGCTATGCTGAGGGAAAGGGGACAACAGATGATGAGATGATTGGATGGCATCACTGACGTGATGGACATGAGTTTGAGTAGGCTCTGGGAGTAGGTGATGGACAGGGAAGCCTGGAGTGCTGCGGTCAGTAGGGTCACAAAGAGTCATTCAGGACTGAGCAACTGAACTGAACTGATAATGAGGAGAAAGTGGGGTGGCTCACAAGCCTAGATCCATCTCCAAGGCACCAAACACAACTTCAGCACTCAGTATTGCTATTATAATCAAGCTTCTACCATTTCTCCACTCCCTCCCTCAGCCAGGCTTTTATTCTCAAACACTCACTGATATCCGCTCTGAGCCAGATGCCAGACCGTGAGGATGCCAGATTAAAACCCCCCACCCCTCTATGTCTGCCTAGAGACACATGTTCACATCCTCCCTTAGCCTCTCAGACAGCCGTGTTTGTCGTGGAGAACAGGACTGAGTCCCCCAAGCGCAGGCAGCCCCTTGTCCAGCTCCTGCCTCGTCCTTCCCCATCCTGACCACACCAGCTTCCTCTTTCTACCAGGGCAGCTCTTCCCAGAGTGCTAGCTCCTGCCTTCTGCCTCGTGGAAGCACACACCACTGGGCAGTGCAGCTTAACCAGTTCATGAGCGGACTCAGTCTGAAGTCTGGTCTACCACCCTTAAGTTCTCTGATTGTCTGAAAGGCTCTATTCTGAGTTCTAAATCAATGCAGCATCCTGACCTGTATCTATAGCGACACAACTGGCCTGGTTCCCTAGCTGATGGGAGGCAGGGCCCCTGATACTCACTTGCTTTGCTCAGAACCTTCCCCGAAGGAGGGGCTGAGCCCAGGGAGGGGGCATCAGGGATGCACTGGGCAGGGACCAGATGCCACAGACTTATGCTCATGTTCATAAAACGTGCCACACAGCAGTTCTAAAGTCATCACTGTGATGTACCAGGTACGTTAGCAGAAAGGGCTTCATTTAGGGACCAAGATTGCCCACACACCTTGCCCTCCAGCTTTCTAAAATTTCCCATGATGGAACATGGCAAGGGTCACAAATGGAAACCATCTCCAAGTCCAGAATTGTCAAGGAAAAGTTTTCAGGAGTTCAGGATCTAAGAAGACTCCAGGAAGCTTCTAGCAGGTGATAACCAGGGGCCACCCCTATGTGTGATAGGACAGTGCTTCCTCGTCCAGCGACTCCTCCAGTGATCAGGCTTGTTCACTGATGACCGCTTCCAAGGCAGTAAGTTCCATGTTGATTTAGAATGTTATATTAATTTCAGGTGTATGGCAAAGTGATTCAGTTATACATGTGTCTTCTTTATCAGATTCTTTCCCACTGTGGTTTATTACAGAGTGTTGACTAGAGTTACCTGTTCTATACAGTAGGGCCGTGTTGTCTATCTGTTTCACATATGGTGATGTATGTATGTTAATCTCAACCTCATAGTTTATCCCTCCCACCTTTCCCCTTTGGCAACCATAAGTTTGTTTCCTATCTGGGAGTCTGTTTCTGTTTTGTAAACAAGTTCACTTGTACTATTTTTTAGATTCCACCTATCAGTTCAGTTCAGTCGCTCAGCCATGTCCAACTCTTTGCGACCCCATGAATCACAGCACGCCAGGCCTCCCTGTCCATCACCAACTCCCGGAGTTCACCCAGACTCACATCCATCGAGTCAGTGATGCCATCCAGCCATCTCATCCTCTGTCGTCCCCTTTTCCTCCTGCCCTGAATCCCTCCCAGCATCAGAGTCTTTTCCAATGAGTCAACTCTTCGCATGAGGTGGCCAAAGTACTGGAGTTTCAGCTTTAGCATCATTCCTTCCAAAGAACACCCAGGGCTGACCTCCTTCAGAATGGACTGGTTGGATCTCCTTGCAGTCCAAGGGACTCTCAAGAGTCTTCTCCAACACCACCGTTCAAAAGCATCAATTCTTTGGCGCTCAGCCTTCTTCACAGTCCAACTCTCACATCCATACATGATCACAGGAAAAACCATAGCCTTGACTAGACGGACCTTTGTTGTCAAAGTAATGTCTCTGCTTTTGAATATGCTATCTAGGTTGGTCATAACTTTCCTTCCAAGGAGTAATAAGTGATATCATATGGTATTTGTCTTTTTCTGTCTGACTTACTTCACTTAGTATGACAATCTCTAGGTTCATCCATGTTGCTGCAAATGGCATTTAACTCTTTTTTATGGCTGAGCAGTATTCCATTGTATAAATGTACCACATCTTCTTTACCCGTTCATCTGTCTTTGAACATTTAGGTTTTTCCATGTCTTGACTATTGTGAACCGTGCTGCTGTGGACACTGGGGAGCTTTGCGTCTTTCCAAATTAGAGTTTTCTCTGAACATACACCCAGGAGTGGGATTGCCAGATCTTATCGTAGCTCTATTTTTCGTTTTTAAAAGACTCTCCGTATTGTTTTCCATAGTTGACTGCACCAATGTACTTTCCCACGGACAGTGTAGGAGGGTTCCTGTTTCTCCACAGCCTCTCCAGCACGTGTTACATGTGGACTTGTTGATGACAGCCATTCATCATTGTCCTTCATTCATCATTGTCCTTGCCAGGGATACCTCATTCTAGTTTTGAACCTGTGGAACTCTTTAAGAACTCAACTCACTAAATTAGAAGCTAAGGAGGTGTGGTCTATAACAGACATATTTGCAGAAGTCTTTCAGCAAAATTTCAGTGAGGAAACTGATCCTCACACTCAGCCTAGTAACTGCCAGGGCTGGTCTACAGTCCTGGGTTCACTGACCGTGGGTTTGCTGTCTGTACTTCTACACACAGGGCACCTGACTCCGTCCATAGCCAGGTCCTCAGACCCTGGTGGTTACTGGGGGCAGGGCCCTCAATGGGCTCTGTCCTCAGAGAGCTGGGTCCCCAGGTCGACACCCTCCTCCATAAACTGAAAACCTCTATCTCAGGGGAACTTCCTTTTCAATTGCGGGGGGTGGTGTAATTCTTAAAATCAGTTTGTATTTTACAGTCAGAGACGCTATCCATGCACTAAAAATCTTTTCTACTCATTGAAAAATAAGCTGGTTTGGCTTCCTTCAGGCTCATCTTGCCCTTTTCTAGATGGGAAGGCAGGATTGCAACCTTGAGGGGGCACTTGATTAAATTCCACCCCATCCTCTACCAAGTCCATTTAACAAGGGACCCCTATCCCCTCCCTCACTTCCTGTGGACACGTGTGTTTGTCTGACCTAATAGCATGTGGTCACAGTTGGAGCCAAAGAGACCGGGTGAAATGGAGCTTCACTCCACCTGCTCTCATTAGCAAAACTGGAATGGAGGCCTTTCAGCTCCGAGGCAGGGATTTCACCTCTTCATAACTCCGTGTTATGCTAACTAAACTTCTTGAGACAAAGTCCCTTTTTCACTTAAGTGGGTCATTTCTGCTGCTTGCCATGCAGACCGTAACACCCTGTTGCCGTCCCCACCACGTGTGCTCATTCTCTTGTCGCCGAGTCCTGATGATTCTACCCGTGAATGAAGCCGCAGAGTCCTCATCCTGCCCTGCCTGGACCACCATGGCAGCCCCATGACTGGTCCCAACACCCAGCTCTCCTGCCTGCACCCACCTTGCTCCTGTCACACATGCAGCCATGTGGTCAGCCTAACCCAGACACTTGATGGCCCAACTTCTGGAGTCCCTGCCTTCCTTGAGGGCTCCCCATCATCAGCTGGACCAAACCCCCAGCACTGCAGGGCCTCAGGGCCCACTGTGATCTGCCCCACCTCCTGCTTGCCACTTCCTCTTCTCTCCCTATATCCTGCCCCGCCCATCACCAGGAAGTCAGCTTCAGTAACACTGCATGTGGTTCCCAAAACAAGAGAGGACCTTGACCTCCAGGCTTCAGTGCAGACTATTTCTTCAACTGGGAATTTTCCTCTCTTCTTGTTCACTTGGCAAGTTCTCACTCAAGCATTGAGATTCCAGTCAGATGGTGCTTCCTCCATGCAGCCTCCTCGGGTTTTCCCTTTGTGCTTTCTGTCTTCCTTCCACTCTGGAGCCCTGTGGGGTGGTTGAAATCTCACACTCTGTGGTCAGACTACAGAGACGTACATACTGATCCTGTTTCCTGATGGTCGCATCACCTGGCAGAGGTCATTTACCTCTCTTGACCTCAGTTGCCCCACATGGAACATGTTCCTTCATAGGATTCACTATGAGGACTGATCCACATTGAGCCTGTTGGCACCTAGGACAGAGGCTCAGTAAAGCCCAGTACTGTCATGGCCATTACCTCATTATCTCATACACTGCGCTGCTCACACCTGCATTTCTGCACTGAACTCTAGGCAACTCCTTTCCTACCAGAGGCTAGATCTTTCCACATACGTGTGCCCAGCACTCAGAGCTCTGGCACAACTTGCTTTGGGTAAATGCGTTGGCTCAATGCCCAGCTGCAGCAGAGCCTGGCTGGCTGATGCTGGCAGGTTTTGAATGCACTTTGCACTTTGTTGAACCAGAAAAGGAAGACTCCCTGGGGGGAGTCTGTGAGACCCACTTCTTGTGGTCTTTGCTGTCAGTAGAGACCTTCAGAAACACCATCAATGAAAGACAAGCCCTGATGTTTTAGTTCTTGTGATGCTTCCGAAGTTTTGCCCTTGAGAGCTGAGGGCAGAGGTGGGACTCACCACATCCTTGATGGCTGAGGAAGCACCCAGGAGTCTGTTCAGAGAAATGGTCATGGTGGCGGGCTCTGGTCTCCACGGTGAGGGATGCCTGAGGAAAAGGGAACTGAAAAGGGCAGAGGTTTCTGACACAGCAGGCCCAGCTGGAGTCACTTTTCTCTGCTGGACTGGTGGGGAGCATCCTACGTTAGGCCAGGTGCCACCCAGGCCCCTATCGGTGCAGTCATCAAGAGCTTGTGCCACAGTGTCAGATGGAATTTCAGCTCCATCACTTAATAGGCACCTTGTCTATGAATCTGGGGACTTTCTAACATCTTCAAACCTCCGTATCCTCAGATGTAAAGTGGCAAAATAATGCCTACTCTATGGGGCCACTGAGAGGATTGGTGTCCGACCACCTAAGAAAGATTTTCTGGTATTCCTGTCCTGTACAGAAAGTGCAAATGATGATTGGGATGAATATGCATTCTGAGACATTTACTGTATTTTAGCACATATTCTAGATCCAGTGGGAAACTCCGAGCAGTTTGGAAAAAAAAAAGCAACATAACTTTTGGAGAATAGCAGCAAAGATTACAATCTACATGAGAAACAGAGGCTAATCATTGAGTCCTTTTATGTCCCAGGCAGGATGCTAGGCACCTCATGCTTTGTCTTGTTTATTTCCCCGGCATCCAAGGGTTATACACCAACGTGTTTGGAAGCTTCTTCTTCCAGAGATTCTTGGGATGGGAGATCCAGACCATGCATCCAATGGGAGTGGATGAGCATCTGTATTTGAACATCTCTGTACATTGATCAGCAATAACGGGGTTAATGATGCTCTTATGCAAAGAGTCTCAATTATGTCTCAACATTAACACCCATTAAGATGAATGACAATGCATTATAAGTAGCGTTTCAATTTGAAATTGAAATTGTATCAATTAGCCTTTAAACTAGCCTAAATAAATTCCGTTTGTTAGCTCAAAAATGATTCAAATGCCATGGTTTTGAATAAGAGGTTTTTAAAAAGTTTTTTTTTTATTCTCTTCTAAAAAGTCATACTAATAATCATCATATCTCTGTGTATAGTCTCTTAAGAGAGAAGAGGAACAGGGGCCATAGTCAGTAAATTATTCCAGTTGATGAGGGGTGAGCAGCAGTTATAAGAAGGGTGATTTCCCAGAGGAGGAAAGAAGCTCAAGGAACGAGAGTCCGTCCCACTGCTGCCGAGGGAGAGAAATCTTAAACTCTGGGAAGCGGGGGCCTACAAGTTCAGTGGGTCTTATGATGCCACAGCCTCTCAAAGCCATCCTGGGTCCAGCCTTCAGTACATCCTCCACCCCAGGCAGGACCGGGCAGGGCTGTGGCCCCAAAACTAGAAGGTATTCCTGTTCTCAGTTCCCATCCGGCCCCTCCCGCTGCTTCCCTTTGATGATGCACACGCCTGCCTCCCATCTGAGCTCAGGCACCTCTGAAGGCATCAGTACAACTCTGTTCATCTCTCCAGCACCCCCAACCCCTTTACCTGGCAGACATGTGCTAACAACACGCAGTCATGTAAATCAATACTCCATCCTTTAGCCAATGGGCCAGCTCACTGACGTGTACACATATTCAGTGCTTGCCTCTTGATGAAACTTCAAAAATGTAACTCTTCACTAGCTCAGACCAGAACGCTCCTCTCTGTATTCAAGCCCAGGGGTGGACTTTGGCAAAATGCAACCAACATCCAGGCCTTCTGCCTGATGGTCATGGGACCAGCACAGGGTTGGACATAAGGGTCACAAAGAGGAAAATGTTCAAGAATTACCAGCTCTGGCCCGCTGCGGGCTGCAGGGGTGTGGTGCTCACGGGCTCCTGCTGCTGGAAATCCAGCTTCTCCTTCCGGTCCTGGAACGAGGAGCAGCTGGAGCAGAGGGATGAGCCCCTTCCTTATCCTCCTAGTTGCTGCCCTCAGCGTAGCTTACCTGACCCTCAGCATACCCGGGAAGTGGGACGAACACAGCCAGTGTGCAGAGGCGCCCACGTGTCCTGGCCCCGCGCTGGGGACATCATCACAGCACCCTCCTCGGACTCTCCATCACCAGCCCATCCACTCTGCTGAGGGTGACACTCAGCTCCTCTCTGCTGGCGCAGGGCCCTCAATGACTGCCAACGTTTGAGGATGGGCAGTAGAGCATGCCGCTCATGCCCTTGGCCCGAGTGTCTTGCCTCCCTCCATACACACACATACTTTTTGAGAATAATGACTACGAAATTTTTATTAGGGATTAATAGGCCAGACAAAGGCCCGTCTAGTCAAAACTATGGCTTTTCCAACAGTCATGTATGGATATTAGGGAGTTGGACCATAAAGAAAGCTGAGTGCTGAAGAATTGATGGTTTTGAACTGTGGTGTTGGAGAAGATGTTTGAGAGTCCCTTGGACAACAAGGAGATCAAACCAGTCAATTGTAAAGGAAATCAGTCCTGAATATTCATTGGAAGGACTGATGCTGAAGCTGAAGCTCCAATACACTGGCCACCTGATTCGAAGAACTGACTTACTGGAAAAGACCCTGATACTGGAAAAGATTAAAGGCAGGAGAAGGGGATGACAGAGGATAAGATGGTTGGATGGCATCATCAGCTCGATGGACATGAGTTTCAGCAAGCTTTGGGAGGTGGTGATGGACAGGGAAGCTGGTGTGTTGCAGTCCATGGAGTCGCAAAGATTTGGACATGACTGAGCGATTTGAAAAGACCCTGATGCTGGGAAAGATTGGGGGCAGGAGGAGAAGGGGACAACAGAGGATGAGATGGTTGGATGGCATCACTGACTCCATGGACATGAGTTTGGGTAAACTCCAGGAGTTGGTGATAGACAGGGAGGCCTGGCGTGCTGCAGTTCATGGGGTCACAGAGTCAGACACGACTGAGCAACTGAACTGAACTGAACTGAACTGAATAAGCCAGAGTCTCATGGTTGAAGTCCCATTAACTGCATGAGGCAGAAAGTAAACCAACTGACTGACAGTTGGTTCTGTTTCCAAAATTTTTTTAATTGAAGTATAGTTGATTTGGGCTTCTCTGGTGGCTCACTGTAAAGAATCTGCCTGCAGTGCCAGAGGTACAGGTTCAATCCCTGCCTCAGGAAGATCCCCTGGAGGAGGGCATGGCAACCCACTCCAGGATTCTTGCCTGGAGAATCCCATAAACAGAGAAGCCTGGCGGGCTACAGTCCATGTGGTCGCAAAGAGTCGGACATAACTGAGCGACTAACACATACATAGTTGGTTTACAATGTTTCAGGTATACAGCAAACTTATATATATATAATTTTTTTTTCCATTGTAGGTTATTACAGGAAATTGAGTAGAGTTCCCTATGCTAAACACTAGGGCCTTGTTCATCTATTTTACATATAATAGTGTGTATATGTTGAGCCCAAACTCCAAATTTGTCCCTCTCCTCACCTTCCCCCTTTGATAATCATAAGCTTGTTTGTTGTGAGTCTGAGAGGCTCTCAGACCACTGAAGCCACCGTTAGGGAAGGACACACACTCGAGTCTGTTGTGTTTTCTTCCCTGGAAGGCGCTGAGAGGCGCTGTGGGCCACAATCCGTCTCCGTGTGGTGAAACTTCTTATCCTTTTGTAAAATTGTCTTATATCTGAACCCCCATAAGGCCTTTGCTTCTTAAACGTGTTATGGAATATTAATGAGCTCTAAGTAGCTTGTTTTTCAGGACAGGACCAACCAAGCCTCGCTTTAAGACATTTGCTTCCTCTCTCCTTGGACTTCTTGTTTCTCTCGGGTACCTGGGACAGGCTGGAATCTCAGCTCCAATGCGGCTTGGCCTTCTATCCTTAAGCATACTTAGTTTTCAAATGAAGTACAGCTGATTTGAGGAGGGCATGGCAACCCACTCCAGTATTCTTGCTTGGAGAATCCCATGAACAGAGGAGCCTGGCGGGCTACCGTCCATGGGGTCGCAAAGAGTCGGACATGACTGAGTGACTGAGCACAGCAGAGCACCTCGCCGATTTACCATATTGTATTAGTTTCAGGTATACAATGTAGCGATTCAATATTTTTGTAGACTATACTCTGTTTGAATTTATTATAAAACCATGGTTGCTTTTCTCTGTGCTAAACAATATATCCTTATTGTTTATCTATTTTATTCATAGTCGTGTACCTCTTCATCCCATGCTCATAATACGTCCCTCCCCCTTCCCCACTGGTAACCATAAGTTTGTTTTCTCTGTCTGTGAGCCCGTTTTTGTTTTTAATCTTTGAAAGGCTTGGTTTCTTTCTCTATAAGAGAGGTACGCTAATAATACCCATCTTGACGCAAGACAACCCTGGAAAAGAGAAATCCTCACTAAGCGGAAGTGCATGCTTTATGACAATGACACCAGCCCCATGGCCGTAGCCCAGAGACAGTGATGCTGCAGCGGGAAGGATGACGGGCTGAGCGGACACCCCTGTGCTTCACGAGCACTGGTTATATGACCTGGACAAACAAGCTCCTCTACAAGGAGGGGTGATGTCTGTCTCCAAGTGTCTTCCACCCTTGCTGTCTCCAAAGGCACCATGGAACTGGGTCTGAGCAGGTTGGCTGTTAGCCATGCATGTCTGAGGAAGACCCCACCTCCGGGAGCCCAGGCTTGTTTATGAGACGGGGACAGCAGTCCCCATGTGCTCAGCACTGCTGGAAGCCAACACACTCTCTGGCATACGTGCCTGGCATGTAGCACTCAGGAAAGAGACATGATACATGAACCGAGGCAGTGTGAAATCTGTGAACCATCTTCACGGCTCTGTTTTGTGATGACATGACTATAGGACCGTCTGGTGCAGATGCAAAATGGAAAGAAAGAAGAACAGTGAGTGTCCCCTCTTGGGAGAAGACCGAAGTCCCCACTGTTCCTCTTCCTGGGCTCCCACCCCCACCATTTCAAAGTGCACATGTGGCTTCATAGACCACATGCTGGGGGCAAGAATGGATTTTATTTGCAGAGAGGGCTCAGTCATGTCTGGAGAAAGACATGTATGAGTATCCACATTGTGTAATCATGTGAAACAGTGAGAAGTCAAAGCTGTTAGTAACAGTAAAGAACTCTGAAATTGGCCTCCCTTACTTAACAATTGAGTAGCCCCCCAGGACATCTGTTTTCTCCTTGGTAAAATGGGGCTCTGAGCATGGACTAGCTCATGGAGCTCCAGAAGAATTAGGTGAGATACTGTGTGTGGGTATGCTTGGGAAACTGTGTTAGTCACTCAGTCATGTGCAACTCTGCGACCCCATGGACTGTAGCCCACCAGGATCTCTGTTCATAGAATTCTCCAGGCAAGAATACAGGAGTAGGTAGCCATTCTTTTCTCCAGGGGATCTTCTGACCCAGGGATTGAACTCAGGTCTCCCACAGCGCAGGCAGATTTTTTACCACTGAATCACCAGGGAAGCCTGGTAAACCATAAAGCTCTGTGCAAATCTAACAAGATATTACAGGTCCAACCTGGAAAATACTCTTGGAGATTTCCTGGCATAGTACCCTGGGGCATCCTAGAGCCAGGAGGAGGCCACCCTCTTGTAGAAGAGAAGCCCTTGATTAAGCGCCCACCGTCGTATTGCATATGCACAGGCTCCGACTCCTCCCTGTCTGGAAGCAGACCTGTGTGCACCAGCTGTGTCCCGCCTCCCCTCCGTGGACGTCTGCCTTTTCCTCCAGCCACAGCCTGTGGCCGGTTGTCCTCTGGGCTTGCTGACGGCTCTGCGACCACACACAGAAAGGACCCCTGTCTGCTGGCCTGTCCTCCTCAGAGGCAGATGCTGAAGTTAGGCCCAACGAAGAGTGTGAGGGGTGAGGGCATCAGGGGGTGCTTCTCCTCCCCAGGGCTGGAGCCAGAGGACAGATGCCCCTCCTCTGTGACCCCAGGAGCATAATCCTGGGTTCATCCCACAATCCCCTCCAAGGGCCCTGACTGGATGGAGCCCAGGCCCTGAGCTGGACTTTGTCGCCTCTCTCTTCCTATCCAAAATCCCGGGGACCACTCCCTGCCCACCGGCCCTTGCCTCCCTCTCTGTGTTGCTGGGAACCCAGGCTTCATCTCTAAGCCAGGGGGCTGCCCCCAAAGAGGACTCGGCAGTCCCCCTTCCATGGCACTGCTGGCTCCCCCTGAGCTCAGTTGGGTCAGAGCTTGATGGAGCTTCCACATGACTCACTTAGGAGACAGCTCAGAAAGGAGCACAACTTGGCTGAAGCTTTTGCATCCTTGCCTCCACACTGGAGGCAGGAGTCTGGCAGAAAGAGCAGTGCTTAGGAGTTAGAAAGTAAGGCTGAAAAACCAGCTTCATGAGTGACCTCTGGGTGAATCTGGGCAGGTCACTTCAGCTCCCTAAGCCTCACTGCTCCCACCTGTGAAGCTGGGGTAATAACCCGGCTCACTGCACACATGGTGACGGTTACATTAGATGATGGGACAGAGCTGTCACCTGACGCCTGGTGACTCTGATGAGGACAACTCGCAGCAGTTTGTTACCCAGTGCTTTCTGAGTTTGCTCTCTCTGTATAAGGATGGAGAGTCTCTCCCGTGTAATCCTCTCCCTTGATATTTTAAGGCAGTAATAAAAAAATCTCTGACTCCTTTTACCATTCTTTCTGAATTTGTCTCTTCTCCTCTCTTCCCTGGAGCCTTAATTGACCCTTTATTATTCTCTTGCTCCTTCGTTTTCCATTTCCAATATAGTTCCAGGCGGGTAACTCTAAAGCTACCGCGTGAACCTGTCTAACCATAAATACAATTTGACAAACTATTTCCAAGCAGCCAGTAACACGAGAAGGGAGGCAGCCCTCGCTTCTCATCTCATTGAGCCTCACGCATCCTTTCAACGTCCCCGCAGAGCCCAGGGAAATGGTATGATTTTGCTTAGATTTCAGACAATAAAAACCGATCATCAACCTGGGCACCGATTTTCAGACTTGCCTCCTTTCTTTGCTGCTTAGAAGAGTCACGGCCATTATGAGATTGATGGTGCAGGTCCAGGACAAAGAACCCCAGAACCTGCAACTGGTGTACACGATGTCGTTTGTACCAAGAGATTGATGGGGACTTGGTTTCTCATTATAAGGCCACTGAACTGGATGAGGGAGGGGCATCATCAGGAGAAGAGATGAAGGCAAACAATAACAGAATTTTTTAAATAACTTGTATTGGAATATAGTTGATTTATAGTGCTGTGTTAGGTTCAGATATACAGCAAAGTGAAGCAGTTATATGCATACGTACATTCCACTCTTTTTAGAATTCTTTTCCCATATAGGTCTTACAGAGTATTGAGTAGAGTTCCCTGCACTATTCAGCAAGTCCTTACTAATTATCTATTTTATATATAGTAGTGTGTATATGTCGATCCCAATCTCCCAATTCTTCCCACCCCTTCTAACCCTCTGGTAACCAGCAGTTTACTTTCTACATCTGTGACTGTATTAAGCTAAGTTAGCTAAGCTAAGTTAGCTAAACTAAGTCGCTTCAGTCGTGTCTGACTCTGTGTGACCCCATAGACGGCAGCCCACCAGGCTCCCCCGTCCCTGTGATTCTCCAGGCAAGAACACTGGAATGGGTTGCCATTTCCTTCTCTAATGCAGGAAAGTGAAAAAGTGAAAGTGAAGTTGCTCAGTCGTGTCCAACTCTTCGCGACCCCATGGACTGCAGCCTACCAGGCTCCTCTGTCCATGGGAGTTTCCAGGCAAGAGTACTGGAGTGGGGTGCCATTGCCTTCTCCGGTGACTGTATTACTGATATGTAAATAAGTTCAATTGGACCATTATTTTTTAGATTCCACATAATAACAGCATTTAACCTTTGCTAAAATTTTTAGAATGCCCACAGATAATTCCTTCATGTGATATACAGAAAATGCCAGGGTATTGACTTTCCATCACTTTTTCTACAGGTTGTGAGCAAAAAGGATCCATTAGCTGTGTCTGGAGAAGTCAGCTATTTTTACCTACTGGAGTGAAAAACAGTTTTCTCTCTTGATATCCGTATGTGATTTTTTGTGAAAAAAATAAAATCACATTTTATTTCTTATCATTTGCCTAAAGTCAAATAAAAGGTCACTCTATCTTTTCCTGGCTTTTGAGAGATTTAACTCAAATGACTACTTGTCTATTTAACAGACATCCTTTTCAAGGTGGATTTCTGCTTCTGCCACACAAAGTTGCAGTAGAAGTAATTAAATGAATACAAATTTAAAACCAGGTGTTCGTTGTTTAAACACTAGTACACCTGATGTGTAGAGAAAATTAAGCTCTGTCTTGTTGGTGCCCCTTCCTGGCTTCTGCAGTCCCAGCCACCTCTGTTGCCATCTCACACTCTCACAGTAATATTCCTGGCACCTCCCTGATTGGACTCCCACGAGCATCACCTGTGCGGAGGTACGCCCGCCCTGTTTCTCTGACCACCTTGCACTGCAGCTGTACTGGGCTCCTCAGCACAGCCCCAGCTCCCCACCACCTCCACCACGCAGAACACTCAGTGGAGACATCTCCTTCAACTTGGCAGTTCCTTCCATGCTCTCCAGAGCTTGACCAGGAGCAAGAGACTTCCACAGGGGTGTTTTTTACAGCAGCCAATGCATGTAGTATATTTAATGTCTCAAGGGGAGAAACTCTGATTCTTCATTTGTTTAATGGGTCTCATGTAAGGCCAGGCTGTGGAATGGGGTACAGGACAGGGCTCTTTAGGGAATGAGGAAAGACGCAGAGATGGGGAAGGGGTGGGACAGAACCACAGCTGGTCGTGACTGTCCTTCCCCAGCATCTAAGCCACCAAAACACCTGAAGCACTCAGAGAGCAGCCTCCAGCTTCAGGCAACAAGACACCATGGGGTAGCCTGTGCCTCAGCCACAGGGTCCCAGACAAACCCTACGAAGGGGAACAATATTTCATGCTGCTCATACCTTTTCCCCACAGCTACTGAAATCCTCTCCATCCTTCTAACACCTGTTCAAATGCCAAGTCTCAGAAAAACTTCCCCAGATTTCCACAGCTGGCTCTGTAGTTCTTGGAACAGTAGGGCATCAGCTCGGGGTGTGTAACAGACACCACAGGCTGGAGCCTAAACCACAAGCATTTATTTCTCCTGGTCCTGGATGCTGGACATCCAAGGTCAGAACACCAGAAGATTTGGTGTCTGGCAGAGGCCCGCTTCCCGCTTCATGAGAGTGTAAAAGTGCTGGCCGCTCAGTCATGTCTAACTCTCTGTGACCCCATGGGCTGTAGTGCACCAGGCTCCTCTGTCCATGGAATTCTCCAGGCAAGCAGACTGGAGTGGATAACCATGGTTAAGACGCCAAGCTTCCACTGAGACGGTACAGATCTGATCCCTGGTCAGGGAACTAGGGTCCCAGTTGCTGTGCATCACAGCCAAAAACAAAACAAAGCAAACAAAGCAGAGAAGAGATGAAGGGCCAATACACGCTTGATGTGGAAGAACCTCAAGAACACTGTGCTAAGTGAAAGAAGCCCGACACAAAAGTCCACCTATTACATGACTCTGTTTCTATAAAATGTGCAGATTAGGCAAATCTACAGAGATGTAGACTATTGGCTGCCAGGGGCTTGGGGAGGTGAGTTGGGGTGGGGGATATGGTGATTACTAGCAGGTACAAAGTTTCTTTTTCGAGTGATGAAATATGTTAGTTCATGGTGATAGCCGCACAGTTCTGTGAATATATTAAAAAAACACTAAATGGCACAGTTTCAATAGGTGAATTTTACTGTATGGAATAATATATCAATAAAGCTGTGAAAACTTAAATAGAGAAGAAAATAAAAAGAGAAACCTCATACCTATTTATGGGCTGAGCAATGGCATAGATCTGTTTAACGAGACAGGAATACCCATTTCCTGGTGGTGAGAGCTAAGAGCTCGGCCTGACCATGATAGGATGGAAAGACACCCACACAGACAAGCTGACTATGAGGGTGGAGGTGAAAGCCTGGGTCTTCAGGGAGTGGCCAGACCAGCAGAAACAGAATTGGGGTAAAGGGTGCAAGCACGGTGTTTGAATCCACAGAGCTGGATGAGGTTCAGGTAAGGGCAGGTGAACAAGAAAGAGGCCCAGATCGGGGTTGTTGTGCCCAGCAATATCTCAACACTAAGCAGAGAGACAGAAAAGAAGCAGAGATCAGAGGAAGAAAATAGGGTAAAGGTCCCCAGAGGCCTGCAGGAGAAGCAGATTTAAAAAGGAAATGGTGCTGAACACTGGCCGGAGGTTGAATTAGATAAGCTCTGAATGTGTCTTTTGGGTTGTGGCCTGGAGCTCCTCAGTGCCCCAGCAAGAGCTGCAGGGGCTAGGGGGCTGGATAAAGCACAGCAGGGCTGGATAAAGCACCCAGGAACCTCCCTGAAGGGAACTTGGTTGGACAACCAGGAGGAAAAGGGCAGAGGAGCAGGAGAGGTGATATGGGACCAAGAGAGGGTTGTTTTCTTCTTCTTCTTTTAGGATGCCAGATCCTAAAACATGTATATATGTGCATATCCATGATTTAACACACGAGTAGTGTGTGTGGCAGAATTTCTTTTTCCTCAAGAGATCTAGTCTTTGCTCTGAAGACCTTCAACTGATTATATAAGGCCCACCCACAAATGGAGGGCAATCTGCTTAACTCAGTGCCTGCAGATTTCAGTGTTCAGTTCAGTTCAGTTGCTCAGTCGTGTCCAACTCTTTGTGACTCCATGAATCGCAGCACGTCAGGCCTCCTTGTCCCTCACCAACTCCCAGAGTTCACTCAGACTCACATCCATCGAGTCAGTGATGCCATCCAGCCATCTCATCCTCTGTCGTCCCCTTCTCCTCCTGCCCCCAATCCCTCCCAGCATCAAAGTCTTTTCCAATGAGTCAACTCTTTGCATGAGGTGGCCAAAGTACTGGAGTTTCAGCTTTAGCATCATTCCTTCCAAAGAACACCCAGGGCTGATCTCCTTTAGAATGGACTGGTTGGATCTCCTTGCAGTCCAAGGGACTCTCAAGAGTTAATCTCATCTAAAATATAAACAAGCAAAAACCCTTCTTAATAACATCCAGAGTGGTTGTTTGGCCAAAGACTGGCCACAGGAACCTAGCCAAGTTGACACCTAAGATTAGCCATCACACCAAGAGAAAGATTAGACGTTCGGTCTGGGTGTAGGTGGATGTGCGTGGACCAACTGATGTGGGTGGACCTGTCAGTTGGCTGAGGCCATTTTGCTGATATTCAGTATGGGGCAAGGCTTCCCCGATAGCTCAGTTGGTAAAAATCTGCCTGCAATGCAGGAGACCCTGGTTCCATTTCTGGTAGGGAAGATCCACTGGAAAAGGGATAGGCTACACACTCCAGTATTCTTGGGCTTCCCTTGTGGCTCAGCTGGTAAAGAATCCACCTGCAATGCGGGAGGCCTGGGTTTGATCCCTGGGTTGGGAAGATCCCCTGGAGAAGGGAAACGGTACCCACTTGAGTATTCTGGCCTGGAGAATTTCATGGACTGTATAGTCCATAGGGTCTGAAATAGTCAGAAATGACTGAGTGACTTTCACTTTCACTTTAATATGGGGTAAATTCCAATCCAGACAGCCTCCATGGCCCCGGCTGGCCCTTTTCCTTCCCCTGGAGTCTTTGCCTACACACCCCTACCTCTCAATTCTGGCCTTGGGGGTCTCTGTGTTTCTGGATCACATGTATCTTCCCAGGATATGCTCTTAAGCTTGCTTCTTTGCCAGAATTATATATGAATAGATCTTAGATTGAGGACAAACTGAGATTCAATTTATAATAAATTTCTTCTAGAACTGCACTAAAATGGGAGAATTTAAGTGTCACCTGACCACTTCTGGGGCTTCCCTGGTGACTCAACTATAAAGAATCTGCCTGCAAGGCAGGAGACATAGGCTCGATCCCTGGGTCACGAAGATCCCTTGAGGAGGAAATGGCAACCTGCTCCAGTGTTTTTGCTGGGAAAATTCTATGGACAGAGAAGCCTGGAGGGCTACAGTCCATGGGGTTGCAAAGAGTTGGACCCCATAGAGCATGCACACACAGGAAACAGTGTGTGACCACCCCCAGCGTCCCTGCCTTTCCCACCATCGTCACAGTCAGCTCCAGGCTGACCCATCCTCCAAGCAGCCCCCCAAGGAGCTCTCACTTCCCCACATCCATCCTGGTGGGGGCTGTCAGCTCCTGTCATGCCTCCAGGTTTCTAGAAGCCTCCAGCCAGCTCTCGATGAGATCACTGTCAGAGCTTATCCCTTTTAGGCTCAAATCACAGCTACACTCCAGACTGTCACCTCTAACGACTCTCCTCAGGTTTGAAGCTAACACAGGGGATCACCATGTAGAAAGGAAGCATGTCAGCTAGTCCTGCTCCTGGCATCGCTCAGACACTCTTCCTGCAGCCCCTCCTGAACTCAGTTCAGCTGCAATGGTGCTGGGGTTCCCCCTTCTTCCTCAGGATGTCCCCCCAGACTCCAGCTCCATCATTGCCTCCAGCCACAGCCTCAGAACACAGGTGGACTGTGTCAGTCAGAAGCCGCTATGCAACCAAAAGGAGCATCAGATTGCTCTGCGCCCAAGAACAGAGAAAGAACCTTCTGCCAGACTGATTCAACCCCCCGAGACTGTCTCCAAGTAAAAATAACTTATTCGTCTTTGAACCAGCGGGTCCACAAGGCCTGTAGGCTGTGTTCCCTAGTCACAGGAGAAGCTGGGCCCTGGGAACCCGGCACCACAGACATGTAGCCAGGGCAAGAGGCAGGGAGGTTATTGGAGGCTCAGTCTCGGTGAGTCACACCATCGAGCCAGACCCATGTGGGTGACAGATCCCAGTCCCTCTGACTCACCGCCCTCCGTGGGCACAGGGCACCTCCTGCCCACCTTGGTGGGCGTATGGAAATGACAGGCTGTGACTAATGGAGACGCTGCCATCAGCCCGGGCACTTAGTTGTCCAGAGATAAGTGACGTTCCGGTTCCAATTTCTTTTTTGAGCTTAACATGTTGCTGGATATGTAAATACAGTTTGAAAACCTTACATGTAATTTCCAAATCTCTGAGAACTTATTTGAATCACAGAATAAGAAAACAAGACAGAATGTGTCTATTGTATCTTTATAACTAAGAGTATATAGGCTCACTGATGTTAAAAACAAACCTATGGTTACTGGGGTGGGAGGGAGGGATAAATTGGGAGATTGGGATTGACATATATATATCACTATATATAAAATGGATAACTATGAATAATAAGGACCTACTGTAGAGCACAGGGACCTCTACTCAATACTCTGTAAAATCCTATACGGGAAAAAAATCTTAAAAAGAGTGGATATATGTATAACTGATCCACTTTACTGTACACCTGAATCTAATACAGCATTGTAAATCAGCTATACTCCAATTTAAAAAGAAGGCTTTTTCCTATTTTGCTTTTCACAGAAAGAGAATTTGATGAGCCTGCCATGAAGCACAGTTCCTAGTTATTAAAACTGACTGTAAGGAAGAAAACATGAGCTGAAATTTCTCTCCTGATCTTCCACTCTAAATGAGTAGCCATGAGCAAATGTAATTACAACCTTGCCACCAGTAATGCTATGTCTGTAGGACACAGTTTTCCGGGATGAAATGATGAATCCCCCCATTCAAATCTGTTAACTGCCAGGCATCTCTTTACAATGGACGTGTGCTGTGAGAAAACCTAACTTAACCGGAGGAGCCCCCTCCTCACTCTGAACTGCAGCCTCTTGTCCCTTACACCCTTTGCCTCCTCTGTTTCGCCAGCCTCAAATCTCAACCATGCCAACCTTTTCTTTTTGAACTTTAAAATCCACATTTTATTTAATTTTTGGCATAGGGAGAACAGTGTCTATTGGCAACAACGACCCTCCTTCATCCATTCTTCTGTTGACTCTCAAACAGTACTAAAATAATACGAAGTAACCCATTCAAATCTTAACCTCTATGGGTTCCTCATTTTCTGCTTCAAGCTCACATTTTCTTTCCCCTGAGATTTGCAGAGGCCTTTTCCTTTCATTGTTTGGCTGTAACTCACGTCTTCCTCTCCTGAACTCCCGAACGTGTCACCAGCAGGCTGGGTGTTCTGTGCACCTGATCTCGTTTAGGCTTAAGGAGACATGTGGATAGCTCACGGTGGGGCGTGTGGCGGGAGCTCTGGGCACATGCTGGGGGAACTGGAGAGGGAAGGGAGATGCTATGGATCTCTCATGGACCCCGTGGGCAGGGCCTCAAAATGTGGGACGGATGTGGACCTGTGAGGGGTCAGCACAAGGCAAGGGAGGGAGCCGGGAGCAGCAGGCCTGTCCAGGTGTGAGGGCGGCAGGCGTGGCTGCGGGAGACGAGGCGGGAAACCCAAGAGGGTGGGAGTCCGAACCCAAAGCCAGGGGATGCTTTCTGCTGGATGGAGGAATTTGAACATTCACCTGTTATAGTGATAGTTCCAACTTTCTTGTCAAACACAGGGGCTTGAAAAAAAGTGTCACTGGGGGAGCTATATGTGTGTTCACATTTGTTGACTGTTAGGTGGGGGATGCTGGATCAGTTCACTCACCTTCTCTGTGCCCCCAGGTCTTCTGGGGTGAGACAGAGGTATGAACATGCATTTCACAGGGTGACATGTGTGTGAAATAGGAGGACACAGGCAAGTGCCCGCAGATTGCCCGGTAAATCTCTCTGCCCAGCCCAGCCTCCGTGCCCGGGCCGTGCTGCCTGATAGCGAATTGCACGGAGGAAAGAACGTGAGGGTTAGCCTAGATAAGCCAGTAGGGAGACCAGATGTCACTTCTGAGGGTTTTTTAACTGAGTGGAACTTCTTTTGATGGAGGAAAACAAGGTAAAAATTTCCCAAGGGGTTTCTACGAGATTTCCAGCACTTCCTAAATTAGCCCCAACCAGTAAAACCACGAGCGAAGACCTCCTGGCAGGGCTGGCACGGCCATTTCCAGGCCCAACCGAAAGCAGGAAGCCTTGAGACAAGTCATAACTCATCTCTTCAGTTGGCTTCCAAAATTATCCACATTTAGATCCCTGGGCATTTGCACCAAATGTCAAGAAGTATTCTGATTTTATCTGTTTCATGTTATTGACTTGTTTTTGATCAAACCAATTTCAGATTCCCTTCTAGCCACTGGTGATAGTTTCACCTCTGCCTCATCAGCGATGCACGTTGAGCACAGATCCCCATGACGAGCTGTTTCCTGCAAATGGCAAGAGCCCCTCTAAGCCTGAGCTGGTGTGTGGTGAACCGGGGAAAGGAGTGAAAGAAAATCCTTCCCTTCGGATTCAGAGCTCTGAGCGCCATTCCCAGCCCTGCAGCTATTTGCGGGCTGACCTTAAGCAAAGTCTTGAAATGTGCTAAGTCTTCATTTCCTGTTCTACTAAACAAAGAAGCCCCACATTATCCGTTAGGATAACCACTATTAAAAAAGAAAGTGTTGGTGAAGATGGGGAGGATGTGGAGGGACTGGAAGCTTTCGTTGCTGATGGGGATATAAAATGGTGCAGTCACTCTGCAAGATGGTGCAGCCATTTCTCAGAAGATTAAGCAGAGAATCAAGGATGATCAAGGACTAACCACGTGTGGATTTATGCTCCAAAGAATTAGAAGGACAGTCTCAAAAATTATTTGTTGATCCATGTTCATAGCAGCATTATTCATAAAAGCCAAGAGGCAGAAATAACTCAAGTGTCCCTTGATGGATGAATAGATAAACAAATGTGAGATATATATAGATGTGTGTGTGTGTGTGTGTGTGTACATATATAACAAAGGGTATTCATCCTTAAAAAAGAAGGAAATTCTGACAGTTCTACAGCGTGGATGGACTTTGAGGACATTATGCTCAGTGGAATGTTTGATGCAAAAAACTAATTCTGTATGATTACACCATATGAAGCATTTAGTCAAGTTCATAGAGTCAGAAAGGAGAATAGAGGGTGCCAGGGCTGGTGGAGGGATGGAGGAGGTGCCTTAGTGTTGAGTGGGGACAGAGTTTCAGAGGAAGTCCTGGAAACATCACGGCAGCATCATGGCAACAGCTGTACAGCACTGTGAATGTGCTTCACGCCGTGGAAATGTACGTGTGTGTGCTCAGTTGCTCGGTCGTGTGTGACTCCTTGTGAGCCCGTGGACTGTAGCCCCTCAGTCTCCCCTGTCCATGCAATTTTCCAGATAAGAATACTGGAGTGGGTTGCCATGCCCTCCTCCAGGGGATCTCCTGACCCAGGGATAGGACCCGTGTCTCCTGCACTGACAGGCAGATTCTTTTAAACTGAGTTATCTGGAAAGCCCATGAAAATGTGCGGAAGTTTCTTAAAAAACTAAAAACTGAACTACCACATGATCCAGCAATCCCACTCCCGGACATATATCCAGAGAAAGCTCTAATTTGAAAAGATATATGCACCCCAAGTTGGCACTAATGGTAAAAAACCTGCTTGCCAGTGTAGAAGACGCAGGTTCTATTGCTGGGACCCCCTGGACGAGGGCAAGGCAACCAATCCACTCCAGTATTCTTGCCTGGAGAATCCCATGGACAGAGGAGCCTGGCGGGCTACAACCTACAGGGTCGCAAAGAGTTGGACATGAATGAAGCAATTGGGCCCACACGCACAATTGCACTTCTATGTTCAAAGCAGAGATTTTCACAATAGCCAGTATATGGAAACTACCTAAATGGCCTTCGGCTGATGAATGAATGGAGAAGATATGGTACATATACATGATGGAATACTCTTCAGCCACAAAAAGGAATGAAATAATGCCACTGGCAGCATACGGATGACCTAGAGATTACCATACTAACTGAAGTAAGTCAGAAAGAGAAAGACAAATATTCATATGACATCACTTACAAGCAGAGTCTAAAATATATCTATATAAATAAACTCATTTACAAAACAGTAATGGACTCACTGACATAGAAAACAGACTTGTGGTTATTAAAGAGGAAAGGGTATTATGCTGCTACTGCTGCTAAGTCGCTTCAGTCATGTCTGACTCTTAACGACCTCATGGACTGCAGCCTACCAGGCTCCTCCGTCCATGGGATTTTCCAGGTGAGAGTACTGGAGTGGGCCGCCATTGCCTTCTCCAAGGGGTATTATAGGGAGGGATAAATTAGGAGTCTGTGATTGACATAGACACACTCCAGGACAGGAAGCTATATTCAGTATTTTATCATAAAGTAAGGGAAATGAATCTGAAATAGATAATATATAAACATATATGAGTCACTGTGCCGTACACTTGAAACATGATATTGTCAATCAACTATACTCCAAAAAATAAAAATGTTAAATAGTAATTTTATGTTATAGGTATTTTAACACAAAAATTTTAAATGGAAAACCTCCTTTTTTCATAAACAGTGTTTAGCCATTATGATCCTTCCGTATGAGAAATCCTGCTCTAATTCACCCCAGATTCTAGGCAGAGCACACACAGACGTGCAAGGCGGTCCCAGGACATGCTGTCTAGCTGGCCTGACAGACCTCAGGGTGCAGAGAGCTCTGGCTCTGTCTTCAGTGTGCAAACCTCCGGCAGGTGCTGGGTTGCAGCGGTCCAGTGCCTGAAGGTCACTCCAGCCTCTGGACAAGTGGACCTGCAGTTTTCTAGCTTCTCTGGGAGGGAAACTTCAGCCTGGAGACCAGATCCTCCTTCACAGGGAGCCCTTCCACTGAGAGTTTGGAGCAGACAGTCTGAGAGATGATGGTGACTGGCAGGCTGCCTCCCCATTTTCCCTCAGCTAAGTTCTTGTATTGTGCTCTTCTTTCTCTCTTTTCCTGCTCCTCTTGTCTTTTGTTGAATGATTCTGCCTCCTGCAGTTCTTTGATCAAAGACCAGCAAGTTGAGTGGGGAATGTTTCCATCTTTATCAAATAGATTTAGTTGAAATAGAAAGCAAGGAAAGGCTGGGTAGCACTTGCTGCCACAGAGGAAAGGGCCATCCTGGCAGAGGAAACACCCTTTGCAGGGAAGACTTGAGATCATAGAATTGCCAGACTGTTGATCCGAAGGCAATGCCTCCATTTCCCTTTGGAAAATGTTAAATCCTTTAGAGGCTGGCGGAGACTCACAGACATTTAGAAAGGTGTGGATATTTTCCAGGGGGATGAAATCAAATGACATACTTTTTCTTTGAATTATAAGATAATTCCTTCACTTCTGTTCAAATCCCACAGGCATACAGACTTTACGTGGTCACTCTGCAGCGTCACAAGTCATTAAGCCATTTGTTACTGGGGCAGAGATGATCAAACTTCCTGCAAATACCTGGGAACATTGCTGCCAGTATTTTATCCTGTACAGGAGTGGAGGTGGCTGTAAGAACCCTGGGTCAAACCCCATGAACCCCACCAACCCCCCTCTTGCATCCCCCACCTGATTAAGGGCTCCCTAGATTAAGGCATAAAAGGTTTTTCTTCTTTAATTAATTTATTGATTTTAATTGGAGGATAATTACTTTATAATACTGTGACGGTTTCTGCCATATATCAACAGGAATCAGCCATAGTTATACACGTGTTCTCTCTCTCCCAAACCTCCCCACCTCTCTCCTCACCCCACCACTCCAGGTTGTCACAGAGCTCTGACTTTGGGTTCCCTGAGTCATTCATCAGGTGCTGACTTTCCTTCATTCTCCCTCTTCCTCCCTGACCAGGCGATGGATTGAATCCTCCCACCATCAGCCACACGCTTAGACCTGCTTCAACCTCTTCCCATGGCTGACAACCTGCAATGTTAGCTGACAACTTCACTGAAATCTTGTCTCCCTTGGACTTCTTTAAGTTGCTAAACTATGGGACAGCTTGTTACCCAGCAGAAGAGCAGTAGATCCCAACACCACCAGTGTTTCCTTCCACTACATCCTCAGGTTGTGCAGCTCTGCAGAACAGCCAAGAGTGTGGGTCTCAGTCACAGTATTTTTTGACTCACAAGAGTTTTTAGTTCTTGTTCAGTAAAGCCGACAGAACCAAGCCCATCCCTTCTTCTCTGGGGTCCTGGAGGCCTGGTGCCTTCCTTGACTCCCCATTTCCTATGACCAGATGCAGCAGACCTAGACAGGAGCCACTGTTTCCAGAACTTACCGCACTGTCTGACTTCATCTCTGTGGTTGGCGACAAGTGAGTGAAACCAGGTGAGTGCAGGATGCAGGCCAGGTAGACAGTGCAAACATTAGCTCTGCCACTTACTGCTTTTGCACCATTTCTGGGAGGCTCAGTTTCCTAAGCTGTGAAATGGACAAATAAGAGCCTTGCTGGGTTGTTGTGAGGATGGGCGAAATGATGCAGGACAAGTTCCTGGTGTGAAGGACATGATGTTGTTGTGACTTACTGATGCATAACCAATCTCCCCAAAGTTCAGCAGCTTCAGACACCAACGAGTAAGATTTCTGAGGGCCATGAGAATGGCTGCAGCTCCAATCCTCTGGCATCATCTCATCCATTCGGCTACCTTCAGTGCGAGTTCAGCAGGGCTGGGCTCACATGTTGGGTAGTTGGTCTTGGCCTTGGTTCTTCTTGTGTGACCGCTTGGCCTCCAGAAGACAAGATAGGCTCCCCTAGCTGGTGGTCTCAGGGCAGAGTTTCAAAGGGTCAAAAGCAAAACAACCAGATCTCCAGAGGTTTAGACCCTGAACTTGCAAAATCCCATTTCCATCAATTGTATCAACACTAGTCACAACTCCAGATGGCAGGGCTCAGAGATCCACAGCCTTTCTGAATGGAAGAGCCACAGAATCACATTGTCAGGGGATACCAGTGCACTTTAGAAGGAAGCTCTGCCCATGTGGCTCAAGCAGTAAAGAATCTGCTTGCAATGCAGGATGCACAGGAGATGTGGGTTTGATCCCTGGGTCAGGAAGATCCCCTAGAGGAGGAAATGGCAACACACTCCAGTATTCTTGCCTGGGAAATCCCATGGACAGAGGAGCCTGGTGGGCTACAAAGAATAGGGTCGCAAAGAATCAAGTACAACTGAGGACACACACACTGCCCATATTCTGCAGGCTCCCACAAGCGTGCAGGAACCTGCATCTGCACAATCGCCCCCACCCCGGGGTTCCCAGACAGGCACTAGAAAAAAGCTCTGGAGCCCGGTGACCCAGGGCTGCGCCCTCCATGGCAGAGTTCTCTGTGAGGCCTCAGCATGGTTACTTAGCCCCTCTAAGTTTTTCTTTCTTTATCTTAAGTTTTTTTTCATGCCTCCATTGTCTTCAACCCTTATACTTTCACCCTGAATGCTATTTCACAGTCTGACTTCAAAAATCAACACAGCAGAGACAGAAGTGGTGATGTCCCCAAACACCTCTGGAACCTTGGGCCCGGGGCCCCCTGAGCCTCCCATGCAGCCTCAGCAGGGCCCCATGTGTGTCGGACCCTCTGAGCCATGTGGACTGTCTCCAGGGGCACCATCTGCCTAGGCCCAGGAGAGAAGGGGATGAACCCCTTTCCATCTTTGGTTTCCTCCACCTCAACCTGTAACATCATTCCTACCGCTGGGACAGTAAGTGAGGACAGGTCCAGCAAGTAGGAACAGTTCCAGAGATGACAACCAGAGCCACGGAACGAGAAAGCAGGGGTCTGTTTCTGTCGTGTCTCTCAAATGGTCCATTCGTTACCCCTGGACTTGAGCAATCCAGAAACATCCTCCTCATTGAAGCTGAGGGAGAAGAAGTGAAAACTCAGGAGGAGTTGGGAACATCCCTGGGCTGGAGGCCATCTCCTAAGGATGGGGCAGAGGACTTTTTCATTCACTCAGCAAACACTGAGCATCCATGGTGGCTCAGGCACTGCTCTGGGTGCAGACACCCCCGTCTGGGAGGAGCCCCCGCTCTCCTTGCACATCCTCTGAAGGAGCGTTGGACAGTCCACCTCATGGTTCACGCAGCTGTCTGCTCATCTCCCCCAGGACAGAAACCACCCAGGGCTCACTGTGCTTTCTCCCACGGGGCCCCCAGGGGTTGGGTGGGGGACCGCAGCCCAGCAGCCCCCTGCCCCAGCTCATGACTTCTTTCAGATCCTCAAAGAAGCCACTCTGCTTCCTGCCCTGGAAACTGAGCCTCGGCACCTCTGTCGGGGCCATCCCTCCTCTACCTGCAACTGAGATGCCTCTCCTCTGTCTCAGGTTCTTTTCCCCCTTCTTTGGGGAAGCCCATCTGAGCCCAGGCTAGGCGAGTTTCTTAGCTCCATGTTGTCATGTACAAGGTAGCCTTCTCCACGTCACCTCACACCCATCACGTGATATTATGGTGATTTTCCATCTCCCTCTCTGAGAACAGAAACCATAGAGGCTTCATCTTAACATCCTGTCCCCGCCCTGGGTATGATCCTTGGTGGTGAATGCTCAATGATTACTTGATGAGCAAGTGAATGAATGAATGATGGTGGTGTGCAGAGATATCCCACGAGCCTGCAGGTGGCCAAGTAAGGTCCCAGGACAAGCTCTCACACGGGAGTAGGGTCCTTCCCAAGAGACTCGGCCCGCCTTCATCTCCTCCTCCTTCATGTCCTCAACCTGAAGCCTCGTGACTTTGCCTGCATCTGAGAGTCCTTCCTGTTATTTCTCCAAGAATGACTGGGGACACTCCTGTGAGCCTACTCCAGGCCCCTCAGATACTCCAAACCCAAAAGCCAGGTCCCATCCATGCCTTGCTGCAACTCAGAGACAGAGAAAACAGAAAGGCTTGCATAATGCAAGATTCTACACTGGGGATTTGGGGCATCTTAATGGCCACCTGGTCCCGGGGCACAGGTAAGGACACGTGAGAATCAGGGAAGCTGCATCAGAAGCAGGAGCATGAACTCGCGAAGACACCTTCACCCAGATGATACACAGATGTGGCTTCCTGTGGGCTGCTCGCCTGGACAGCCTGCCCGGGCTGATGGCAGAGCCTGGCTTTTAGGACAACTCGACGCCCATGTTTAAGGAGTCAGGTCGTCACTGCAAGGCCCCGAGGACGAGGACACATGGTCACCATCTGCTGGAATGAAGGTCCTGACGGGAGGATGCTGACAGCCCAGAGGGGCGCTGCTGGCGGTCAGTGCTTCCTTGTTTCATGAATGATTGGAGGCACAGGGAAACATAAACCAGCTGGAGTGGCTGGCCGGGCCTGGTATTTAATACACATTTTTAAAATGATTCATTTTGGCTTATGTGCAATCAGTGCTGTTGAAGGCCTGGAGACGAATTTAACCCAGGCCACCCTGAACTCCCACTGGAGGTGGGACAGACATCCTCAGCTCCAGCGCGCTCCTCCCACAGAAGCTGTCTGTGGGAAGCACACATCTGGGTTTGGTGGGAGGTGGGAGAGGAAAGCAAGGGGAGGAGATTCTGGCCCTCTCGCCCTAGAGGAAGCCTTCTTCCCCTAAGATTAGGGAAGGAATGATTGCACCAACCTGAAGATTAGAATTACCTTGCTGGAGCTGAGCCTGCAGGTGAGGTACCTGGCCAGCAGGTGGCAGTAGTGATGGGTCCCTACACCTGTCGGTCAGAGCCCAGCCCAGCCCTGGATGAGAAACAGGCCCACCTGGTGGGTAGCGCTCACGCCTGCGGCTCCCGGTCAGCTGAGCAGCAGCTTGGCATCTTCCCTCTCTTGGGCCAAGTCTGTCCCTTTGCCACCTCAGCTCTCCGTCCCGCATCTGGGGAGCAGGACTAGTCCTGCAGGGATCTAGGCCTGGGGTCTGCAGGGGGCTGCTGTCTGCCTCCCCCAGGCTGGGGGCAGGTGCTCCCAGGAGAAGCCTGCCCCAGAAGCCAGCCTTTGGAGGCTGGGAGCGTGCAACCTAAGGTCGTGCAGGCGGGGTGGGTGAGGAGAGGTGAGAAGCCAAGAGGGCAGCTGGGTCCTTCCTGCATGGGACAGGACAACATCAGAGTCCACTCCTGAGACTGGTCACCCAGGCTGACATCCCTCTTGGACTGAGTGACTGGACCAGGACTTCAGGTGGAGCGGGAACGAGGCAGGGATGGGCCTAGAGGAGTCCACGCACACTCCCACCACCCAGGTCTGAGCCGGGGTCCCCCACGAGCTCCACAGTGTCCCCTGTCACCTCTCTCTTACCAGTGTCCCCGGGGTCACCAACTAACATGTGTGTCGTCCCCGAGATAACACTGAGAGCTCTGGAAACTGCTAGAAAGATGCTCCAGTGCTCACATCAGCGTCATCCTGTTGATAGTGCTACCCACAGCAGTGCCTGGGGGATGGTGCAAGAGGGGGTGGGGGACAGAGCTGTCTGGGGAGGCGGCCACACTGAGGAGGGAAGCAGGAGGAGGCGTGGACGCCTCGGGTGGTGGCCCCAGCTCCTGTCTAGCCCAGGACACTCAGGTCCAGGAGAGAAGCCTGGGTACAAGCCGAGGGGCTCAGGAGAAGCCGCAGTTGGAAAAGTGATGTGTTGGTTGGAACATCAAACTCAGCCACTCAGTATTGCCTGGGCTGAGTGCTGGTGGTAGAGACGGGAAAAAAGGGACCACATCTCCCACAGGGAGCTCAGGCAGAGATAAAGTCAGTGCAGCTATTTTCCTCCCAGGGGTCCGGTGGCGGCTGGGGGTTAGGGCACCCAGGTGATTAGGGGATGCCTCTTTGAGGAAGGGGCTTGAGGAGGACCTGGGCCCTGAAGCTGCCACTCCAGGCACCAGAGGAACAGTGAGGAGGGGAGAGGCAACCCAGCTCCCCTGGGACCTGGAGGCCGGGCAGGAGGCGGGGATTGCAGCCAGCAGGCACCTCAGGTGGGGCACCCAGGTGGGAAGGAAGGCAGGTCTTCCTCTGAGAACAAGGGAGGCCAAGGGGTGTATAGGTGGAGCTAACAGAGGCCAGAGGTGAGTACAGCTGTCTCTCTGGTCTCTTTGTGGAAAGTGATTAGAGGGCAAGCATGCACATGAGGCAGTGGTGGAGGGCCACAGCCGTGGTCCAGGGAGAGGGGGCAGGCGTTTGCAGATGGGATAAAGAGAAGCGTGTAGGTGCAGGATGTTGTTAGAACTGAAGGCAGAGGCGTGAGAATCTGCTGATGGAGTAGACGTGTCAGGGCAGAAAAAGAGGAACAGAGAAAGGAGAGTTGGATGAAATGCCCTTGAAAGATCCACCCTGTGACATTGGGGCGATGCGGCTGCAGATAGTGACATGACATTATCAAAGACTCGGCAGCTCAGTCTGAGGTTTCTGGTGAAAGCCACCTTTCGGTTGATGCAGGATTGAGTGGGAGTAGGGATGCTCAGTTCAGTCAGTCAGTTCAGTCGCTCGGTCATGTCCGACTCTGCAACCCCATGGACCGCAGCACGCCAGGCCTCCCTGTCCATCACCAACTCCCAGAGTTTACTCAAACTCATGTCCATTGAGTCGGTGATGCCATCCAGCCATCTCATCCTCTGTCGTCCCCTTCTCCTCCTGCCTTCAGTCTTTCCCAGCATCAGGGTCTTTTCAAATGAGTCAGTTCTTCACATCAGGTGGCCAAAGTATTGGAGTTTCAGCTTCAATATCAGTCCTTCCAATGAATATTCAGGACTGATTTCGTTTAGGATGGATGCTCATTTGGGTACCGAATAATAAGTGGGAATGTGGATGCTGACTTGAGTACCAAATGATGGCTGGGAATATGGATGCCAACTTGGGTACCAAATAGTGGGTGGGAGTAGGGATGCTGACTTGGGTACCAAGTAACGTAATGTGTGGGAGTATGGCAGCTCACTTGGCTATCAAATAATGAACAGAGAGACTTGGATGCCACCTGAGTCCCCCGGCACCTCTCTCACCAGCACACGTGACGGGCTGGCACTGCCTGGCTGCTGGTCACCGAGCCCTTGGTCCTCATCACAGACTCACACTCCTCCGCAGGCTGGTCACTCAGTCCAGTTAATTTGCCATAAGAAGCTCTGCTTTCTGTGTTGTCAGCCACCTTTCTCCAGCTTGCCTGTGTTATTTTGTTTCTTTATTGTCTTAGCACTGATCAGGGTGAGGTCTCCCACGTCCTCATTAACTACAAAAGGCATCCATATGTCCAAGTCCTTCTGACGGAAGCAGATAGAATGAGGCCATAACTGAAGTCATAGAACTGTCTTGTCAGATTAGAAATTGTTCTCTTCTTTCTTCAAGAAGAGAAACACGCCGTGGAAGACAGAAGCCATTTCTGTTAAGGAACCCCAAACTTTCACGGTGTTACCGTAACCATGACAGAGGTGTCCCGCATACGGGCAACATGCAGAAATTATTTTATGTTTCCCTGAAGAAACTGTCCTCAAGTGTGAAGATCTATGGATCATCACAATACTTTTCAAGAACAAAATATTTTCAAGCACTTACACAGAATCTTAGGCTTTAAAGCAGAAAATTAAGTTGGTTTCCTGACAAAGGGAAAGAGTAAATCCATAAATTGAGATTTTTTTGGTCCCAAATATGCATATATATATTTAAAACATAATACTTTATAGATTGTTTTTTTAAAGCTACCATCCCTAATTTGATTGCTCTAAACTAACAGGCCATTATTTTTCAAATGAGAAAACTTCAGCGTTCATCCAGGAGCACACGGCTTTCCAAGGCAGATTTCAGGCTGGGGTGTAGGGGTGGGTTTCCCACCGACCTGTATGACAGCCAATGTGGAATCCGGAGCAGGGGTCGAAGAGCCACAAGGCAATGGGCACATTCACAATGCCTGCTGGAAAGAATGTTCTCCTGGTTTCCTTCAAAGAACACTTTGAAGATTTTGAAAACCTTTACTGCAAAGTCTGATGGATGTAAATTCACATATTTTCAGTGAGATGACAGGCCAGGCCAGCAGCCTTTGGACTCAAACAGAAGCATCTCTTAGCCAGGAAAGGCGTGGTCACGTGCAGGAGCCCCGGCCCTGTGTGCCTGGCTGGGGTCTGCGTGTCGCTAGCTCTCCCTTTACCTCACTGCCCAGAGTCTGCCCGCTGGACATTCTCCTTCTGTGGTTCCTTTGAGTGTAACTCAGATAACCCCCTGTATCTTCCCCACCACCACCACTGGCCCTAGACAGACCCGTCCCCTTTCCAGAGGGAGGTCTGAGGTGGAGGAGACTCCAACACAACCAGGCCAGCCCATCTTCTTCAGCTGGGAATAGGGGGCCTGGGATGAGAGCTGAGTTGTGACCTGGATGTCATCCTCTTGCTAATGAGGACTGTAGCCCACCAAGCTCCTCCATCCATGGGATTCTCGAGGCAAGAATACTGGAGTGGATTGCCATCTCCTTCTCCAGGGGATCTTCCTGACCCAGGGATCGAACCCAGGCCTCCTGCATTGCAGGCAGATGCTTTAACCTCTGAGCCACCTGGGAAGCCCTTGCTAATGAGAGATGCTACCTAAAGGACTTCTATCAGTCATACTCGTCGAAGTAGCAGATAAATTAGATGATTATTGAGAGAGTAGGAGAGGTGGTTCCTGCAGTTTTTCAGGGGGAGAAAGACAGTCTGTGCTTACGGGGCTCTTGCTCTTGCTCCTGCACGGCGCCCTGTGAAATAAACTCTGTCTGGGCAATGCTTTTCCCTGCAGCAGAAACCAACACCCAGAGCACTCGCCCGAATCTCACAGAATGAGCTGGAGCTGAAGTGGGGAATTTTGGGCCTCCAGATCACGGATTCCTAACCTCGTCCTGCTGCTGATCCACGTGGAACATTCCCTGGATGCCAGCTAGGAGTTGCACTAGCCACTGGGTCACTGAGTTAGCAGGTGGCGTCCATGGTTTTCGCTGAACTCGCCCGCCAGCGAGTGATTTCATTGGGTCAATTGCGAGTGTGTGCACACCAGCTGGGGAACTTCGCAAATCTCTCCTTATCTGGGCGGCCTCTGCTGTGCAATAACCGTGTCCCCAGCGCAGGCCCAGAGGACACCCGGTGGCTTCACTGAGCAGCCCTTGTGCAACCTCTGCATCCAGAGCCCTGTTACCCAAGACCACTGTCAGGGCCAGGGTGTGAGAACTGGGAGGCCGCGGGGCCTCAGCCTGGGCGTGGGAGGCCCCGGCTGGGGACAGGAGTCCCACCCGCTCCTCTCGCTACTCCCAAGGCTGGGCTGGGCCCGGCCAGCCCTGGCCCCAGTGTCCCCTCTTTGAGCTGTTGTAATAAATGCCTGCCCATCCTCCTTCATAAGACAGTATCAAATGAGTGGAAGTTACTCAGCAGATACAAAGGGATGGAATTTTACTCATCATCATACCAGCGAGCCCATCTGTCTCCCTGGATCACAACAGCAAAATGTGAGACATCACAGCCCTGGGTCTGGAACACCTGTTGCCCACAGACATCAGGGTCGCCTCCTGCCTCTTCATCTTAGTTTCGTCTCTTTGCCATCCATCCCTTTCTTCCCCCTGAAGCCACTTTTAATCTCATATTTTGTGTCCTTAGAGCATGCACATATCAAAATAAATTCTTCCTTGTGACTTTAGTTTTGAGTATTTGTAGCATCTTTTTGGTGAAATGAGAATGACATTACCCACATCACAGGGTGCGGTGGAGTGTGAGTGAGGTGATGGATCAGAAAACCAGATGGTAGAGAAGCAGACACATTTACGAATTGTGCTTAGTCATGAAATTTTTTTTTAATAGTTTCTCTGTTTGCTATTTTTTTTTTAGGAAAGGACATAACTTATAATAGTTTTTCGTATGAAAATCTGTTTTGTAGTATTAAATCTCTATCTCATAGAATTAAAACATAACTTGTATTTCCCTGGTGGCTCGAATGGTAAAGCGTCTGCCTACAGTGTGGAAGACCCGGGTTCAATCCCTGCGTCGGGAAGATCTCCTGGAGAAGGAAGTGGCACCCCCGCCCAGTGGTCTTGCCTGGAAAATCCCATGGACGGAGGAGTCTGGTAAGCTATAGTCCATGGGGTGGCAAAGAGTTGGACATGACTGAGCAACTTCACTTCCTTTCTTTCTTGTATTAATATTTATCAAAGAAAATTACATAAATCATCCTTAATCAGGATGAGAAGAATTAACAAAATGAGTAGTTCTGATGGCATAGCTTCTGGGAGTGACGTAAGGCATCCCATCAACTACGTGAGATGGAGAAGCAGTCAGCTCCTGGCCGAGGGTGGGGGCCTCGAAGGTGCTTATTCTCTTCACACCCCGTGTGCCTGCCCCTTTGTTCAGTCCCGAGCCCTCCCGGCCAATACAGCCAAAAGGGCACCAGTGGATGAAAAGGACTGTTTCATCCTCCTTTGTTTCATTTATTCCTGTGATAACCATCACTGAATACCCACCAAGTGGCAAACATCATGTTTGATACTGAACATGTTCATAAAGGACTCAGCAGAGGTCCAGCACTAACTCATTTGGGAGGTGGGGTTTCTGTGGCCACGCTGATCGCGTTGATACGTGTGGGTGCATCCCTAGGATGCAGCGGTGGGCCGAGGGGGGATGCTGTGGGAATGGGAGCTGGGTCATTCCCGATGCTTTCCTCCACCAGCGGCCTCGCTGGCCGGAGCCTTCGCTTTGGGGCAATGCAGCCCAATGCAGCCACGTGGACAGAAAGACGGGACATCAGCCAGGCGTGTTCCAGGCCTCACTCAGAAGCCCCGGCAGCTGGGCTCAGATGCTAGCTGGCAACAGGAGGCAACCACGGCCACACCTGTTCTGGGCTCATGGGGCTGGGGGCCAGTCAGCACTCTCCCCAGGCCCAGGCCACTTCCCAGGCTGGGGGAAGCTGAGCGTGGGCCAGCACGGCCATTTGGCACCCTCGGGGTGGATGCCCAGGGCCCAGCGGTTGGCAGTGCCTGCCCATACCCTCCCACGTGCCCCCGGCTTTTCCTCTCCTCACACAGGCCTGCTGTCCCCTGCGCTGTCCTTGCATCGTGGGGTACACAGTTCACACTGCAGTTTGTGATGCATTTTCATGCTCTCGGTCCTGGTTAGGGTGCGTTCGGGATGCCGGAGGAGAGGCGGGCAGAGAAGGTGTTTGTGTATGTAACTTACAAGGGCATCTATAAGACCACGGAGGTGATGAAGTCAGGGAGACATGGCTCCGTGTTTGACGCCACAATATACTGGGTAAGGAATGCAGATGCGCCAGGAGATGGTACTGGTAAAACAAGAAAGGGTGCTGATGAGGTGCCTAGGGGGCGGCCCGGGCCTGGGCTCAGGAGCTGGAGCGGTGAGGCCTAAGTGGAGACTTTGCTGGGGTCCCCTACTCAGCAGGAGGCCAAGGCAAGGGCAGCCCTGTGCCCTTTGGAGGGGAGCAGATGGGCCAGACTGGCCCTGTCTAGCCCAGGGATGAGCCAGGCACAGGGCATTGCGGCAAAACCACTCACAAGCAGGACCAAAGCCGGCAAGTGTCTCAGGCATACCCCTGCTAAGTTCTCTAAGCCCTGATCCAGCCGCTTCCTGGAGCACGGAGAGTCCGAGGGCCTGTCTGTGGCCATTGGACAGACAGATCACCAGGGCTCAGCCGGGCAGGGGCTCAGCTGGGCAGGGGCTCCAGGCCAGACTGGAGGCAGCAACATGGCTTGGGGTGGTGGAAGGGGGACAGCGCCAGGGAGAGGGCGCCAGGGAGGCAGCAGATACAGGGGAACCTGGTCGATGGGGAGGACCAAGATTCTGCACTGGGCACCCCCTCCCCATCTTCGTACCAGACCAGCACTTATCTCTAAATCAAGCACACAGGCGGCCAGGATGCATATCTTCAGGGGCCTCCAGAGAGTTGGAAACCACATCCGTACCTTGGCTTCGACACGAGAGGAACTGCCCCGTGCTGGAGAGCCCCTGGGCTCCACCAGCTGCCTCCGCTTCCTCCCAACAGCCTCTGCTCTGCCCGGTGGGAAGGGGTCTCCTCCCCGCTGGAGCAGGCTGCTATTCTTGGCTTTTCCACATGTGCATGCTCTGCCCTCTGCATCCCACTCCCCCACACACAGAGCCCACACACACTTAGTTCCCTTTCCAGACACATGGCCAGCACTGGGCCCAGCCTGGCCTTCTGGTCCCAAAGCACGTGGCACTCAGGGCTGGACAATGCTTGAAACAGGCCTTGGCTCCAACCTAGGTGCCCCAAGGAGGCGCTGGCCTTGTCTGGGCACTTTCAGGGACCCCAGCTCACTGAATGTTTTCAGCATATGCCTCCTCAGATCCCTCACAGGAGTGGCTTTTACTTTGCCAGCTAAGAGCCCAGGAAGGACAGGAATGTGAGGTCAGATCTCAGGAGCCACGGGGATCTCAGGGGACCACTTCCCAGGATGTAGGATGTGGCCTCCGTTCCCCATCTGTAAAACAGGGGATCCTAAGAAGCTTGGCACGTGAAATTTGGAAGTTATCGGTTTGCCCGGCTCAGAGCTGCCCCTCCATTGACAGGCACAGTGGGCACTTTAATTGCCTGGTCCGTGAGAAGGGACACAGCTGCTCATGTCTTGTCAGGCCTAGACTTCATCTCCAGACCGCACAAGGCTTGAGGTGCCCAGAGGGAAGGAGTTCAGGTTGCAGAGGGAAGGAGACCCACAAAGCACCAGCCAGCAGGGCTCAGCCGCTGGAGGGTGTGCAGGCCAAGAGGGAAAAGTCATTCTGGAAAGGGCATGATTTCAAGTGGCTACAGAGCTCTTTGTAGTGCTTCCAGGGACCGCCCAGGCTCAGCTATTCGAGTAGCCTAAGCCACTGCTGTCTTCTCCTGGGGAGCTTGGGGAATGGGGCAGAGCTCTGGAGAGCCACCCCCAAGGACCTGCTCCCACATATGGCCTGGGGGTGTCTGGCTTCTTCAGGCCTCGCCTGCGCCCTGGGAAGCTGGAGGAGCCCACCACGCCCAGAGCAGCACAGTGAAGCCCCCACAAACCTGGCTTATGCCAGGCATTGATGGGAAGGTCCCCAGGGCAGAGGCAAGTCCGCAGCAAACAGAAGATGGTACATGGGAGGGTCAGGGTCTGGCTCCAGGCTGGCCTGCCCCGCCCAGCTGTCTAAACGTCTCTCTGTTTCTGTCTGATCTTTTTCCCTTAAGGCCTGTCCTTTCCTGGATATTAGAAGTCACAAAATTCCCCTTATCTTTCCCTGTGGTTCCCCAATTTTTCTTTCTGTCCCTCTGAGATAATCTGCAGAAGACGTTGCACGAGGCAAGCACAGAACGGCCAGTCAACCAACACCAGTCAACCCAGCCCCCAGTCCCGCCTTGAAATCATGAGCCTCAACACCAGCCCAAACGAACCTCCTGGCGTCTTTGTAGCAACGGTTACGAGGACAGGATGTGAGTGTGTGCTAAGTTGCTTCAGTTGTGTCCGACTGTTTGCGACCCCATGGACTAAAGCCCACCAGGCTCCTCTGTCCATAGGATTCTCCAAGCAAGAATACTGGAATGGGTTGCCATTCCCTTCTCCAGGGTATCTTCCAGACTCAGGGATCAAACCCTGGTCTCCCGCATTGACAAGTGGCTTCTTTACAACTGAGCCCCCGAGGGAAGCCCCAGGGATGTGAATGTGCATCACTTAGTTTCCCAAACAGCAACCAAGTTTTGTGTGTCGCAGAATTCATGAATTCACTCATCTGCATGAGACCCACCAATCAGGATGGAGAGATCAACCACCTCCAGCACTCAGGGTCCCCTCACTCAGCGACAGACTCAATTCCCAGCACAGAGAAGTCAGATATCCACCTGGGTCTGGATGCTCCGGCATCCAGGGGTGGAGGACCACACACCGGCTCTGCACGATCAGGGGTACCAGCAAGAGTCGGGAAGAGGGCACACAGCCAGGTGTTCTGGAGCTCAAGGCTCTGCTTTAGGATTGAGGCTCCTCCCCAATCCTGCAGATTTGGCCCCAGGGAGTCTCAGCAGGGTTCAGAGTAGGAAGAACAAAGTTCGATTTGGAGCCAAAAGCAGAGCAAGGATTCAAGAGGAGGAGCTGGTGACCGGGAGAGCAGTTCAGAATCATTTCAGAATCTCGTGTGAGGAGGAGGCAACTCAAGATTCCTGAATCCTCAGCGAACACTTCCCGCTGCCTCAGTTTCCAGAAGATGCCCCTGCCAACCCCCACCTGTAGCCACAGGTGAGAAGCAGGAACTGACACCTTGAACTTGGCATCAGTTTGGGTGTAGAATCAAAAGAGTCTTGGGGTGTCTGGATTTAAGAATATTCTGCCCCTGCAGCGAGGAGCCAAGAATGTGGGTTTACAGAGAAAGAGGAGTCACAGATGAGTAGCAGCTTGGGGTGTGTGTGTGTGTGTGTGTGTATGTGTGTGTGTGCACGTGTGACAGAGAGAGCTGAAACACCTTTGGTTCCGAGAGAAGCATCTGTGTACAATGCCATCATAAACTTTCCTACTTTGCCTCCGCTTCCCAAAGCTGACCTTCGCTTCCAGTCTTCAGCCCGTCCACCTAACGCTCCCCGCCCCACAGCCCTTCCCCAGGGCAGTGTTTGCACTCCCGTGTCAGGCCTCATGGGGGGAGTGTGCAGGCCTTGGGTCCCCACCCCAGCTTGGCCGATGATGCTCTGAGTGACATTGGGCAAACCACTTCCCACTTTGGCCCAAACTTCCCCTTCTCTGACATAAGGGCTGAGCTTGGATCACACCCCGGACCCAATTCAGCCCTCAGGCCTCTGCAGCTCTGTCCTGATGAGCCCAGATCTGAGCTCTGATCCCTTGGATTTTGCTGCCTCCCAGGGTCTTCACTCTATTTTATCATGCTTTGGCGCCCTTTGATTTTGGTGTACATAAATTAGGCTGGACGATAGCTACTTCCAAGCATGGGCAACACTTGCCTGCCCGCCCCCCACTGGGCTGTGCATTGAGTAATTCCAGAAGTCACCCATTCCATGGACCACTCTAAGAATGTGGTTCTTCTGGGTGTCCTGGTGGCCTCACTTCCGTCTCCTTTCTGAACACTTCTCTTTACAACAGCCATGAGAGCAGAGGAAGGGCCAGTTAGATGTGTAGCATCAGAGTTTGTGTGGTACTATCCATTGAACAGAGGTCAAGAGACTTGTTCCAGCTTGTGCTGTGTGTTAGTCACTCAGTTGTGTCCAACTCTTTGCAAACCCATGGACTGTAGCCTGCCACACTCCTCTGTCCATGGGATTTTCCAGGCAAGAATATTGGAGTGGGTTGCCATTCCCTTCTCCAGGGGATCTTCCTGACCTAGGGATCGAACCCAGGTCTCTTGCATTGCAGGCAGATTCTTTACTGACTGAGCCACCAGGGAAGCCCAGAGTTTTTCTCAGAAGTGCAGTGTCCCAGCTTAGGTCTTTGCTTGCACAGTCATGGGCTTTCCCTCCTTGGGACCAGTTTTCTGAAGCTGTGGAAGTTGGAGGTGGTCTCCATGGCACTGGCTGGCATGGATTCTGTGATACAGTGGGTCCCCCACATATGAACCTTCAAGTTGTGAGCTTTTGATGAGAATGTGCATTCCGTCAAGGTCAGGAGTGAGTGAAACTGCAGCTGGCCCACTGCCTCCTGTTGCTGATGACCCTTCAGCTCCACCGTCTCCTACCTTCCCTTCCTCCTCCAGTCAGTAACCCTTCTGGCCTGGTCACCTGATGCCAGCCCGTGTGCCTGCTGTTGCCCTGCACCATTGTACTTTTCAAGGTACTATGCTGCAAGATGGAAAATCCTTTTGTATATTTGTTTTTGATGTATCATTTATGTGAAAAGTATTATAAACCTGTTACAGTACAGAACTATATAGCCGATTGTGTTAGCTGGGTACCTCAGTTCAGTTCAGTCTCTCAGTCATGTCCAACTCTTTGCAATCCCATGGACTGCAGCACGCCAGGCTTCCCTGTCCATCACCAACTTGGGTTGGGTACCTAGGGTAACTTTGTTGGACTTAACAAATTGGACTTTGGAACGCACTCTCAGAGTAGAACTCATTGGTATAGAGGGGACTTACCGTAATGACCACTCAGGATAGAGACCTCATGGGAATCTGGACTTTGAGTACCGTTGCCTCTCTGATTCGTTCGGGAAATCATTCACTGTGCCAAATTTCTCACCAGAAACCCTACCACACAGTTAGCTGGGATGTCCAGGAAAATAAGCCAGAAATTATGTTTAATGTTCCCAAGCAGCTGCTCTGTAACTCACACATTAAATATTTTTATGGTGGGCTGTCTCTATGAGTCATGTGTTTGAAGACTGAGCCCGCTAAGACTTGAATGCAATGAGTTCCCCCATGGCTTCCTTGGGCATCAGAATGCACACATTTCAGAAGTACAGAAACAAGCAGGCCAGCTTGGATCCTTTAAGTTGCTTTCAAACCTGAGAGGACGTTGCGCTTTATTGGTGACAATAACAGCAACTGGGCAATCTCTTTGTTTTTTTCACCGATTGCTGGAAGAGACAAAGTTTAAATGCCTGAGAGAAGCACCGCCTGTGAAGATGAATCGGGAGGGCTATGATGCAAACTCCTTATCGGGGTTGCATTGTATGCTTGGCATCTATTTCATTATCTCCCGTTTCCTACTTATAATGTAATGACCAGCCTTTTCCTGTTGCCCAAGGGTAGCAATTTCCACTTTAGACAACATATTTCTTACATATCCTTTGGTAATCATGGACACCTTGGTGATTTCCCCTTGTTCTCTCAACAAGAGTGCCCTGCCCTCTTTCAAGCAGAAATGCCAGACTCTCGTCTCTCCTTTGCAGGCAGGAAACCAGTGACCTCTAGTCAACAGTCTGAGATTTCACAGCTCACGTGGCGATGAAATTGAAGTCGTCTATAAATGCTAGGAAAAAAGCCGCTTCTGAGGGTGCCACCAGGTCAGCCAGCCTTTGGAAGAATGTGGGCCAGCAACAAACTTTTCAGAGGGACAGTCCATCAGAAGAACAAAACATACTCCTAAAATAAATGTAGACCCCATCAAGTTTAGAAATAAGACTTTCTCACCACATCCAAATAGCAGCCTTGCTGGGTGAAAGAGGTGAAAGAAAGACAGTGACTGCCCTCCCTGGATGATGTCACAAAGGGGAGGTGTCTCTTCACAGTGTCTGTCGGTGGTGGGCTCTCAGCCAGATGCACTCAGAACTCCCAGGCTCAGGAAAAGCCCATGTGTCCTCTGGTCCAGGGGCCAGAGGAAGGGTCACCACCGGGTAAAAAGGGAGCTGGGGCCAAACCAAGGGGCTAGCTGCTGCCTGAACAGGGTGAATGCTTTTGAAAAGGTCCTGGAACAGACGTACTGAGTCTGCCTGGTGGGATCACACAGAGATACCAGAGATTAGCTGGAGGAGAGACTTAGGCTGGAAGGAAAGAGCCCGGTTACAGCGCATTCCTGTTCTCCATCCTCATAGAAGGCAGGGAGGCAAGGAGTGTGCTCCCCCAATAGACATAAAACTATGCCCAGAAAGGGAAGGAGTTTGCCCAGGGTCGTGGACTGACAGTGGAGGAAACCGAGACAGCCACTCAGGAGCAGGAACCTCCAAGGTCCACCTTTTTGATGCTAGGGCCTCATTACTTGAGGTCCGCAGACCAGCAGCACCTCAGTCTCCTGAACGCTTGCTAGAAATGCCCTGAGCCCTGCTTGGAATCCGAGTTGCCTTCCTGTGGTTCGTCTTCAGGTCCTTTAGAGTCAAATCTCAGCACCCAAGTCAGGTGGTGGCACGTTCCCAGGTCAGGAAGGGGCTGTGGAATCTCTGGAGAATAAGTTCTATGAGACAGGACAAGCGAAGTTGCCCTGAGAAGTCAGTGTTCTAATGTGCAGACTGAAAGCGATGATTAAGTGAAAGCTCGTGAAAGATTAAACAATCAGTAGATGCTGCCTCTCTCATTGATTTCGAGATTAGGAACTCTGTCCATCTCAGCATCCAACCATTCACCAAAGTTACTGAGGGTAAAAAGTCTTATAAGGATATAGGCTATGTCATACCAGTAACTTATTTTGCCAGCTTGGTCAGTACAGAGGAGCTAAAGTAGCACATCTTCAGAGCGAAGCTGAGCTTTCAGGTTTAAATTACCAGAATTCTCGCCTAATGGAGATGACCACTCTCCAACTCTTTAGGAGATGGAGACAGAGCAAGATCATGCAGGAATCAAATAGACTGAGAAGCAGCAGATGGTTTAGGAAACAGAGGCAGGGGATGATGCAGGTGAGTGCTTGTCTACAGTACCACCCCTCCCCCCAAAATGAGCTGATATTAGCATTCAAGAGACCTAAGTAGTACCAGCAATTGTCCTGGGACTTTTCCCAGGGTCCTCAAATGCCATCCATTGTCCTGTACCCTGAATCCTAGCAAAATAACTATAATCTGGCATCTTTTGAGTTGTCATGAGTTCAGGAATATCATGAATTCATTTCTGAGAATGTGGGCACTTCAAGATTCACAAAGTTGATCCTCTCCAACGTGAAAACCTTTGCTGACATGATGCTGTAAACTCGCTACCCCATATCTGTCCCATATCTTTAAACATATTCATTTGAATAACCACTTGTACCCATGTGTCCACTCTCTATCCCATTCTTAGGTCCCGAATCAACTTTCTGAGATGCTCAGTACTTCGTATTCTCCTCCCCATTCAAGCAGGGAAAATTTAACACCATCACTGTCCTCACTAGGTTGAATGAGAAGCTCCTGTTCTGGTCCCTGGGTGCTGGTCCCTGTCCTGTGGGCACCCCAGTTTGTGGACAATTTTTTTGAGTCCCTTTTGCAGTCTCCATCCAGCTGGCGAACTCCTTGTTTGGGGCAGAGCTCACGCCCCTAGACTTTGAAGCCAGGCCTCTGGACACCTCACAAGATGGCTAGGACTTCACCTTTGGAAATCAATTTTCCAGATGCTTTCTCCCCACCAGGCATCACGTATTCAATACACTGAAAGTCTACACTCCATTTACCACTGGGATCCTATCACCTCCTACCTATCGTAATCACATTCTTAGCGTTGACCCCTGACTGAAACGTGCCCCTTGGACACTCTTGTCCAGCCTCCCTTACCCCAGGCAGCATCCTCAGCCCTGTGGGTTCCTCCAAACTCTGTTTGCTTGCCCCGGCTGGCAGACTAAACACTACCTAGACCCACCAATGTATTTCCTTCCATGGCTGAAGATGGAATTCCTTCTAAAAAGTTCACTTAATTTCAAGACAGAGGAGCTCAAAGGACCCACCAGCATGGAGGAAGCCACATGGTCGAGTTTAACACACGTCATGAAGATGAATTTAGGAAAGGGGTAGAAGAGTACCTGCAAACAGAGGAAGTGGGGTAACGCTGGCAGGACTAGGCAATCACCAAGCTCAGCAGGAAATGGAAAGGAGATTGGTTTGTGGGGAGGCACCCAGATGGAAAGTGGGGAGGGGTGTGGCCGCCTGGAGCACGCGGCTCTCCCTGAGAGCTCGAAGCCCCTCCCCCCATGGAGGAACGGTGGGGGGAGAACACTTCTGTGCTGAACATTCACTTTTAGCATACAAGAAAAAAATAAAATAGCCGAAGTTAAGATTTCAGGGCTCAAATCTATGTCAGACCCACTATGAAACTATAAAACAACCTAAGTTGAGAAATTGATTTCCATGTACCATTTCACTTTTTAAGCCAGTGAAATTTTGACTATAGACTTAAACTAACTTGATTATCTCTGTGCATCATCTCATAATTCCCACTAAGTGTTCAAAATAAAATTGCATTTAATCATATATGCACATATACATACTTATATATACAGTATATATAATACATATATGTGTATATACAGACACAATTTATTGGGGAGAAATTAAGTGAATAATGCCATGTAGTTACAAACTCAAAACTGGCAGTATTATAATGTTGCTTTCCAGGCACTAATTCCAGTCAATGTAGTGATTAGAAAGGCATGCTAACATTACTGGAATCTGACTTCAGCCAAACATAAAGAGATAGGCTTATGCTATTTTTAATAGACTTTTCATGATAATCCCACAAATATAAAGAAACAAAGGGATTGGGAAAAGTCCATTCAAAAGCACATTATATCCCTGATACAAATACAAAACCTAGCTCCTCTCTTTGGCCGACTCAAAAATTAGCTATGTAAATGGGATAAAATGGATTAAGACAGCCTTAGTATAAGTGTCAAAGATAGACATAAAATGCAATATATCCTTTCCTGCTCATTCTGCATTGTCTTGTCATCTGAAGAAACTTCTCTGGTTGGTTAATAGCCTTGGATCGCTTGTAATCTACCCCTGCTCTTTGCCTTCTATGAATTCTAAAATCCTTATTGTCACCAGAAAAAGGAAATGTCTTTTATAAATACAGATGCCGAAACTGTGAACAAAATACTAGCAAGCAAAATCTACCAACATATTAAACGAATTACATAACATGTATAAACACCAAGTAGGATTTATCTGAGGAATGCACAGTTGGCTTAGCATCTGAAAATCAATTAATGTAATATAACATATCAATTTAAAAAAGGACAAAGAAACATATGACCAGTTAAATTAATGCAGGAAAAGCATTTGACAAAAATCCAACCCCTTTCCTGATTTTAAAAAACTCAAAACAAAAATAAGAATAAGTGATGTACTCATCCTCTAGGGCTGCCATAACAAAATATCATGAACCTGGGTGCCTTAACCAATAGAGATATATTTTTCACAGTTCCTGAGACTAGAAATCCAAGATAAAGTTATCAGAGTTGGTTTCTGGTGAGGTCTCTCAGGTTGCAGATGGTGGCCTTCTCATTATGTCCTCACACAACATTTCCTCCATGCGTGCATGGAGAGAGAAGGAGAGAGAACTCTAGTGTCTCTTCCTCATCTTATTAGGACTCAAGTCCTATAGAATTAGTACCCCACACTCATGGCTTCATTTAAACCTAGTTATCTCCTTAAAGGCCCTATCTTCAAATGTAGTCACATTGAGGGTCGTTATGGCCTCTACATATGAACTTGGCATGGACACAATTCAGTTCATAACAAATGGAAATATCCTGAACCTGATAAAAGGTATCTTTGAGAAAACCACAGCTAACATCTTACTTAATAGGAAAAGACTAAAAGCTTTTCCCCTAAGATCAGGAATAGGACAAGGGCTTCTGCTTTCATTGCTTCTACTCATCATTTCACTGGAGGTTCTAGCCAGAGCAATTAGGTAAGAAAAGGAAATAAGTGTATTCATATTGTAAAGGAAGAAGTAAAACTATCTATTTGCAGGTGTTATGATTTTGTATATAGACTGTCCTAAAGAATCCACAAAAAAATGTTTGAATTAATAAGTGAGTCCAGCAAGTTTGCAGGAAACAATAGCAATATGTACACATCAGTTGTAAGTCTATATGCTAACAATGAACAATGCAAAAATGAAATTAGAAAAAGAATTCCATTTACAATAGCATCCAAAGAATAAAATACATAATAAATTTAACAAGAAGGGGCAACACCTGTACAAGCACAACTACAAATTACTGTTGAAAGAAATTAAGGAGATATACATAAATGGAAAGACACATCATGTTAATGGATTGGAGAGTTTAATATTATCAACATGGTAATACTTCCTAAGCTAATCTACAGATTCAGTACAGTCCCTATCAAAATCCCGATAGTCCTTTTTATAGAAATGGAAAATTCAACCCTCAATTCCATATACAATTGCAAGCGACCTTGAATGCCAAAACAATCTTGACAAGGAAAGAACAAATTTGGAACACTGCTACTTCTCATTTTTGAAACTTACTACAAATCTACCCCTTCAGTGGTAGTGGCATAAGGATAGACATATAGGTCAATGGATAGAATTGAGAGTCTAGAGATAAACCCATATACCTATGGCTAATTGAGTTTTGATAAGATGCCAAAACCATTCAATCAATAAAGAACTGTCTTCCACAAATAGTATTGGTGCAATTGCATACCCAATATGCAAAAGAATAAAACTGAAGCCTTACCTCATAAAATATACAAACATTAACTCAAAATGTATCAACAATTTAAATAATAAGGACTAAAATATTACAACTACTTGAAAAAAAAACCCAGGAATAAACATTCATAACATTGATTTGGCATATTTCTTAGATATAACACCAAAAACACAAGCAACAAGCAGATATATTGGGTTTCATCAAAGTTAAAAACTTTTGTGCATCAATGTATACTATCAAAGAGGGAAAAAACAACTCGCAGAATGGGAGAAAATAATTGCATCTTATATCTGATGAGGGTCTATCACCTAAATTGCATTTAAAGAACTCTTACAACAGAAAGACAAACAACCCAATTTAGAAATGCACAAAGGATTTGAATGACATTTCTCCAAAGATGATATACAAATGGCCAAGAAGCACATGAAAAGATGCTTAGTATCTTTAGTCATCAGGGAAACTGAACTCTAAACCACAATGAGATAGCACTTTATAGTCAGTGGGATGGCCAAATTAGAAAGTGGAAAATAACAAGCTAAGTGAGGATATGGAAAAACTGGAAACTAATACTCTGCTGGTGGGAATGTAAAACGGTACAATTGCTGTGGAAAACTGTTTGGCCATTCCTCAATAATTTAAACATAGAATTATCATTTATTGCTATTGTTCAGTTGATAAGTCATGTCCAACTCTGCAACCTCATGGACTGCAGCATGCTAGGCTTCCCTGTTCTTCACTATCTCCTGGAGTCTGCTAAAATTCAAGTCCACTGAGTCAGTGATGCCATCCAACCATCTCATCCTCTACTGCCCTCTTCTCCTTTTGCCATATGACCCAGTAATTCCACTCCTAAGTGTATACCCAAAAGGAATCAAAGCATGTGGGCAAACAAAAGCCTACACATGAATATTCATAGTTGCACTATTCATGATAGCCACAAAGTGGAAATAACCCAGATGTCCACTAACTGATGAATAGATAAATATTAATAAAATGTGGCCTTACCACATAGTGGGGAATAGGGAGTGACTTCTTAATGGGTACATTTGGGGTGACAAAAAATTCTGAACTAAGGGTGGTGATGTTTTATAAGCCACAATTTTTAAAAAGTGTAATTACCAATTCTGTGTCATGCTTTCAACTTCATAAGATGTCTGCAAATGACAAATATTTTGGAATTCAAGAAAGTAGCATCACGGGCATTTGACAGAAGAATAAAGACATGAGTGCAGTGTCTTCCTTACTGCTGAGTCACTTCTGTCGTGTCCTTCTCTGTGCGACCCCATAGACGGCAACCACCAGGCTCCCCCGTCCCTGGGATTCTCCAGGCAAGAACACTGGAGTGGGTTGCCATTTCCTTCTCCAATGCATGAAAGTGAAAAGTGAAAGTTAAGTCGCTCAGTTGTGTCCGACTCTTTGCGACCCCAAGGACTGCAGCCCACCAAGCTCCTCCATCCATGGGATTTTCCAGGCAAGAGTACTGGAGTGGGGTGCCATCGCCTTTTCCGAGTGTCTTCCTTAGGCCTTCAGATTCTGCCTGAAACTTAGCACAAACTCAAAAGGGGAATGAATGAATGACTGAGCAAAATAATGAACAAACCAACTGGGATTCAGGAAGCACAACTGACTTTCCCAAGTTGATATAACCGGTGAGGGAGAGCTGACATGCATTGTGAGCTAACTGCAGTTCAATTTTATGTTATCTTACAGGAATTTGAGCCAGAATTTAAGCCAACACCTTCAGTCTTTGCCTGCCACATCCATTCCACTGCATCACACTGTCTGCCAGAAATATATTATTTTTTTGTACTTCAAGGAATTGCTAATAATTTAGTAAAACAAATGATACACATCCATCATTCCCCATTAGTTTAGGCAGCGTATAACAACATACAACAAATTCTTCTAGAAAAGAAGCCAATTTTCACAAAGCTAAAAGGCAAGATTTTCCTAAATGTACTTTTGATAAACTGAGAAATGTTCTCAACATCTAACCACATACACAATCCCACGCGACCAGCCTATTGTCAGAGTCTGTGACATCCCAGGGCTCAGCTGTAATGCTCCCAGGCATGAAGTGGCCTCTCCTGTCCTTCATAACTCTGTATGGTGAAGCAGAAATAGTTATAACAAGGGACTTCGTTGCTTATCACTTTGGCCCCTGCATCATGCCATGTAATGTTAGCTAGAGACTTCTTCCACAGGGCCCCAGGCATCTGCTTAAAAATAAAAAGTATCTACTTGTCAAAAGATTTGTTTACTTGACACACAATATGCAGACATGGATGACTTGTTGGATTAAGAAACTTCAGTCTGGATACTGAATCACAGGTGTTCTTATTTACATACAAAGACTTGGCATTAAGAAGTTAGACAAGTGATGAGACCACTCAGGATCCAACACAAGGAAGGTGATAGTGTCCTGGCTGAGAGCTCTGCATCTGAAGTCAGACAACCTGAACCAGGACGCTAGCCAGGACCTACCTTCCCAGCAACACCCATCACCTTGACCAAGTCTCACTGGGCTCCCTTTTCTTTATCTGTTCAGTGATCTAACTCAGAGTGTTAGTATGAGAACTGAAATTAAAATACACAGTGTATGTGAAATACTTAACATGGTGCCTGGCAGATAATGGTCACTTGAAAATATAAGCCATTAGGAAAATCCACACCATTTGTTAGTATATGTTAGTCCAGAAATGACATTAAGAAAAGAGTTGAAAACCATGATAAAGATAATAGTTTGAGTCTCTGATACAAGGAACTTACAAGTGCAGAATTTCTCCCTAAAAACAGATTTCTGGGCACAGTGTCATCAGCATGAGAAAAAGAATTAAAAAGAAGCTGCATTCCATGGCCCAAGACTTTCGAAAGGAAGTGTGTTGAAGGAGATTTGGGTGACGCTCAGAAATGTTCAGGGATTCAGCTTGGGTTGGAATTTTCAAAGAATATATACAAGATGGAAAGAGCGCACAGTCCAGGACGAAAACATGAGCTGACGCTTGGCCGTCCGAAGGCAATGGGGCTTCTAGAAAACTGACTACAGCAAAGCCTGCTCTTTAAGCTCTGTTCAGAGGAAGAAATGTGGGGGAGGAGCGGCCGGAGCTGGTGGTGGAAAGTGTGGGGAATTCCTAACAAAAGGAAAATGAAGCCCAAGATGAATGGGGAAATGAGAGCCTAGGGCTGTGCTGAATCAGGTCAAAGCCAAGAAAACTGCATTCCAGGCAATGGTGCAAACTTCAAGTAAGTTGACTCAATAATAACGCAGACAGACTGGGGATCAAATTCCTGTTCTGCCTGTTTCACTTTGGACTCATCTTTTTTTCTCTCTCTCAGCTCCACCTCTTTGTCTATATGATGAAAATAGTAGTATTAGGTTGTTGACAATTTAATGACTCAATCTAATATTTAATTTGCCTATGTGTTAACAATGATGAGATTAGATAACATAATTAATTTCACTGTGCTTAGTTCACAATACAGGTTAGCTCCAGCTCACCTATATGGAAGACTTGCCAGATAGCTGGACATGGGAAAGTACCAGAAAATGTTCTGATTTTATACAAATAGAATACTCATACTTTAAAATTTTAAATATGCTAAACAGATCACTTAAATTTCATAATTACAATAAAGTCATGTATATCATTATGCCCAGGGTACCTTTCTTTCATAAACATTGTCTTATTTTGATTCTTAAAATGATCTTTTGAGCTATGTGACTAATATGGGTCCCCTTGCCGTATCCCAGAAAGTGAGCAATTGGTCTGAAGACAGTCCATACATGGTAGAGATGAGACTCCCGACAGAGGCTTTAGTACCTGTTAACTGCACCACAACCCCTTTGTATTTACAAGTGAAAACCCCCAGAAATGGCTCTTCAGCTCTAAAGCAAAGCAAGCCCTCGACTGTGAGGTTCCCAGGCCATCCCCAGTGTCCCTGGAAGAGGGAGGTCTGGTTACTTGGGAGCTGGCTGGATGGAGCAGGGATTCTCTTCACTCTCTTAAGAGGGTGGTAAGTACCAAACATTTTCCAGTTTGGAGGGAATCTTTCAGGAAAGCTGATCCGTCTGAGCTGCTATTAATACGGAGGAATCCCTTGCGTCATTATCTAGTGGAGGGGAATAAGGATTTGGGTTTTAAGCTGGTAGTTCTTAGAATTAATTTCCTATTTTCAACCAAAGGTCACCTTCCCCATTTTGTTCGTTCTGTCATAGATTGTAACACTTCCTGCCTGACTCAGTGTAAAAATGGGGAGAAGAGGAAAAGTTCACTTATTTATTTATTTGGCCACTCAGCTTGCAGGATCTTAGTTCCCTGACCAGGGATTGAACCCACACCCTGGGCAGTGAACCTAACCACTGGACCACCAGGGAATTCTCAAATCCATGTGGTTAGGTATGTAAGCACTGAGCAGTAAGAGTGAGTTTGGAATACCTACAGTAGCATCAAGTCAACGCATCTTTCATGTCTGTCTTGCTGCTTGCCTGAAATAATCCGATTACAATTCATAACCAGAAGAGCAAGCATATTCATGCACAGCCCACTGTGTGCCTGGCCCTCTCCCCAAAAAGTAAGGCTGTTGTGAATGTTGCCACTGTCTTGGGCTCACTTTCCAAACAGTTTGAACCTCCCTGCAGGGCCTGCTCTCCATCACATGTTCGCTTCAGTAAATAAGAGACAGGTCGCAAACACCAGAGCGAGTTCTCTTTGGTGAGGGCTAATTGTTGAAGGCTTCTTCAATTTATTCATATCAAAGAAGAAAATAACAATACACCACCCACAAATGCCTCTTTTAATGTGTCACCTCCTCCTCATTCAATCTTATTCCCAGTGAAGATCCAAAATTGTACTTTACTCTGTTTGTAGTACAAGAGAACTTCATCCTTATCTTGTTAAATACAGTTTGTACTGCTGCTGCTGCTGCTAAGTCGCTTTAGTTGTGTCCGACTCAATGCGACCCCATAGATGGCAGCCCACCAGGCTCCCCTGTCCCTGGGATTCTCCAGGCAAGAACACTGGAGTGGGTTGCCATTTTAAGTTTCCACTAAAACTGTTCTTCTTGTTAAATGAGAAAAGCAATACAAACTCTTTCCAGTTAAGTGTTCCTCTTTTCTCTAGATCTTCAGCAGTATTTTAGGGTTTAAAGGAAGCAAGTCTCGTCCTAAAATGTAAATATAGATCTTCCATTGGCTCCAGACATGGCTTTGCCTTGTGGCTGAATTTTGCAAACAGACAAAAACAGAATAGCCTTTCTGCATTACTCAAGTTCTCAAATTACTCTATTAGACATTCAATCATTCACATTCATAATGAAGACAGAGCTTAGTATGAGGGGAATGTGCACTATTTTTTCATTCCAGGATGTCATTGATTATATACCTACCATAGATTTAATCACACCTGTAAGCATTCAAGGTGAAGAAATACGAGATTAATTTCCCACATGTTAACCTCTATAATTTAGAATGCACTATATGATCACAATACATATATCAGTCACATATGTTTTATATAGATCATAAAATGCATCTCAATATGAGGAATGTGAGCATATGAGAAAACTCCATATCTTGGCTTTGAGAAACTTAGTGTTTGCTTTCATGTTTTCTTGTTTGTTTATATTCACTGTTGACCCTTGTCTCACCCCAGTTTCTGTTATTAATTAAATTGTAAAAATTATACTCCTTCCTGTTGGTGAAAATTAGATTTCTGAAATACACACCAGGCATCCTAAGAGTTGGTAAACAGGAGAAACGTAAGAATGAGTAAGGATGGTGAAGAGAAGTAGCTGTTTTTAGAGAGAATATTTGGGAAGAATGCCAAATCTATCCAGGGTCCAGGATGGGTGTAGTCAGAGTAGTTTTGTCTGTTTGCTTGTTTTTAAGGCTTGAGAGTCAGAATCATCTCTGGAAGAAATGTTTCTACATAGAGGAGGATTAATAAAGTGACTGTGTGAAAAATCCAGGTATCCTGGGATCGCCTGGTTGCAAAGGTAATTTATACTGAAAACTGAGAGGTCATTACTTGGACCCCAGTAATAAAGGGCCCGTGATGGAAGGAAGCAAATTACCTTGCTTTGGAGAGATATCAGAGGTAACTAAAACAAAGATTATTGGGTTAATTTGAGTAGGTCTCTATTCAATGAATTATCTGTATATACATGGTTTAAGTGATCCACTGGGACCATGTTATACTCAATACATGTCAAGATTGTTCTGGTCATTTTCTAATGTTTCCTTGTCTCACACACTATTTAATGCATCATTTTAGAGAAGCCTCATTGCAAGTGGATGATTGGATATTTTAGAGGTCAGAATATTCATCAATTCCAAACACAGTGCTCTTCTGTTAAAGAAATAAGATGATCACTACAGGCACATGACAGAATGGAAACATTCAGGAACCACACTTATCTTTAAGAGAGCCATCTCAGAAAAGAACTAAGCCTGCAATTATAGGGATCCACCACCAGGTGGCAGGAGTTTTGAATCGCGACCTGGTAATGGTTCTGAAGCAGAAATCTGCATCCCATCAGTGTGGAGCTCATGCCTGGGGCGTAGCAACAGACATGATTCAATAACTTAGATTTCTTTATTTTTAAAATGCTCCTCAGGATATTTTTCTTAGATGAAGAATTATAACCAATGCTCTTTATAAACATTTGAAGAAAATTAGATCAAATCAGATCAGATCAGTTGCTTAGTCATGTCCGACTCTTTGTGACCCCATGAATCACAGCACGCCAGGCCTCCCTGTTCATCACAAACTCCCAGAGTTCACCCAGACTCACGTCCATCGAGTCAGTGATGCCATCCAACCATCTCATCCTCTGTCGTCCCCTTCTCCTCCTGCCCCCAATCCCTCCCAGCATCAGAGTCTTTGCCAATGAGTTAACTCTTCACATGAGGTGGCCAAAGTACTGGAGTTTCAGCTTTAGCATCATTCCTTCCAAAGAACATCCAGGGCTGATCTCATTCAGAATGGACTGGTTGGATCTCCTTGCAGTCCAAGGGACTCTCAAGAGTCTTCTCCAACACCACAGTTCAAAAGCATCAATTCTTCGGTGCTCAGCCTTCTTCACAGTCCAACTTTCACATCCATACATGACCACAGGAAAAACCATAGCCTTGACTAGACGAACCTTTGTTGGCAAAGTAATGTCTCTGCTTTTGAATATGCTATCTAGGTTGGTCATAACTTTCCTTCCAAGGAGTAAGCAAGAGTCTTTTAATTTCATGGCTGCAGGCACCATCTGCAGTGATTTTGGAGCCCAAAAAAAATAAAGTCTGACACTGTTTCCCCATCTATTTTCCATGAAGTGATGGGACGGGATGCCATGATCTTCGTTTTCTGAACGTTGAGCTTTAAGCCAACTTTTTCACTTTCCTCTTTCACTTTCATCAAGAGGCGTTTTAGTTCCTCTTTCTGCCATAAGGATGGTGTCATCTGCATATCTGAGGTTATTGATATTTCTCCCGGCAATCTTGATTCCAGCTTGTGTTTCTTCCAGTCCAGCGTTTCTCATGATGTACTATGCATAGAAGTTAAATAAGCAGGGTGACAATATACAGCCTTGACGTACTCCTTTTCCTATTTGGAACCAGTCTGTTGTTCCACGTCCAGTTCTAACTGTTGCTTCCTGACCTGCATACAAATTTCTCAAGAGGCAGATCAGGTGGTCTGGTATTCTCATCTCTTTCAGAATTTTCCACAGTTTATTGTGATCTACACAGTCAAAGGCTTTGGCATAGTCAATAAAGCAGAAATAAATGTTTTTCTGGAACTCTCTTGCTTTTTCCATGATCCAGCGGATGTTGGCAATTTGATCTCTGGTTCCTCTGCCTTTTCTAAAACCAGCTTGAACATCAGGAAGTTCACTGTTCATGTATTGCTGAAGCCTGGCTTGGAGAATTTTGAACATTACCTTACTAGCGTGTGAGATGAGTGCAATTGTGTGGTAGTTTGAGCATTCTTTGGCATTGCCTTTCTTTGGGATTGGAATGAAAACTGACCTTTTCCAGTCTTTTCTATTTTGAAGAAAATAGAATATCTTAAAAATAATGTTCAATATCACCTCCCAGAAATTGTCTTATTTTGTATTCCTTACAGTCTTTTTCCTTTGTGTATGTATTTTCATAATTAGGATATATGTGTATGTGCATTCATACATGTCAACATATATATGCACATGTGTATCTCTCTACATATAAATACACACACATTTTTATATACATTCATCATTTTACACCCAGTGCTCAGCACAGTCCTTAGCATGTAGTAGGTTAATATAAAATTAGTTAAAGTAACCGATAATTGGATTTGTAGATTTAAAAGATTGGAGGATTTAAAACACAGCCAAAAAAAAAAAAAAGAGAGAGAGAGAGAGAAAGAGAGAAATAGAATTGCTCAAGGGTGAAAAATAAGCAACAGATTCCTTTTGTCCCTGCTTCCCTGGTGGCTCAGACAGTAAAGCGTCTGCCTGCAATGCAGGAGAGCCAGGTTCGATTCCTGGGTCGGGAAGATCCCCTGGGGAAGGAAATGGCAACCCACTCCAGCACTCTTGCCTGGAAAATCCCATGGACGGAGGAACCTGATAGGCTACACATGGGGTCGCAAAGAGTCAGACAGGACTGAGCGACTTCACTTTCACTTTCACATCAGACACAGGCTATTGTCTTACAGGTCCTTACCTTTGTTGTGCCTCTTAAAGAAAGATAAACTCAAGGAAAAAACATGCAGTTACGGGTTTGGGAGGGTGGTCATAAGTTTTTGAACCCACAAATTAATCACACAACTTCCCTTCATGGGAAACAAATGATCAGTTTATCAAACGGAAGGGCAAGATCACTGCCCTCAGGTAATAACAAGGTTAGGGATGTGGCTCAGGGTAGGAGTCCCACACTGGACTACTCAGATTCTCTTTCATGAACCCTGTAGGTGAGTGGTTGAGAAAGCGTCTTGGTGATTGGAGGTTAGCGTAAAAGTCAAACCATCTAGAAGTCTGACTGCAATTTCCTACTTAGAAGAAGGTAGAGGGTCAAGGAAGAAACACTAAACTCCTTAGAGAGAAACCAAGGGGTGGGGAAGACACATCCCAGTTATTTTCCCTGTAATGTGTCATCTGTGTGTGCCCTAATCAGACATGCCCTCTTACCTAATCATTTCTCTTATGTCCAGTGAAAAACTTCTAGGGTCTTCTTGTTCCGTTCTCATGGATTTATTACAACATAGTTTATAATTTCGGCTGATGCTGTCCCTGTCAATGGGATCTTCTACAGATATTTTTCCCATTATTTACTGCTAGGATAAAGAAATTCCTCTGTATCTGTTCCATTTACCAAACTTTATTATTGGTTGTAATAGTTTTTACACTTAATATTCTCATATTTTCTAGATAACATTATACTATCTACAAATAATGAAAATTTTGTCTAGTCTCCAATACTTAAGTCCATTGTTTTTGCTTAATTCTTTGCTTTATTGGCTATAAACTCTAGTATAATGTTAAACAATGGGTACAATTATCTTTTGACTTTGTTATATGAAGTCATTTCTAATGGATCACATTTAAATAGGATACTGGCTGCTGCCACTACATACATGGAGTTTACAAACAAGATCTGTAATTTTAGAGTATATTTTGCTCAAAATCAGCCGGAGATCTCCAATTAAACTGTTCAAGTGGAGGACTAAAAATCTTCAGCATTTCTAGGTTTCAACAAAAGGAATTCTTTGAAATGAAGCTGAAACCACCCAAGGACCTATCTAGTTTCTGCATCCAGCTCAAAGTTGAAATCAAAAAAAGAACTGAACAAATTGAAGCAGTAAGAGTGCAAACGATAAACTAGATTTAATTGTGAGTATCTACAACTGAGTTTTGGATTATCCAGACGTGTAGAAACATTTCAGCAAAGCTTTTATATCTTTATTTTGAATAAATTCATATTCTACACCAGAATAGTACAGAAGTCTCAGCTTGTGTCATCTCAACTCAAAACAATCATGTGAAAAAAGACTGTTTATCTCATGAGTTTTATCTTATAAATGTTTGTCAAAAGGAGGTGCTAATGAATAAAGGCAAAAAGATGATGCCTATGAAAATATTTAGACTTCAACACATACCCATTTTAACACAGAAATGTTAGACTACTCTTCATTTAACAGGATTTACTCAGAAGTACCAGATATCTCAGCTCTTTTGAATGGGGCTATTTTTTAAAAAAATCTAAAGCAACAATTTCCTCCGGCTTGGTAACTGCCATCTAGAATCAAATTTGTAAGTTACCTGTGGCGGATTCATTTTGATATTTGGCAAAACTAATACAATTATGTAAAGTTTAAAAATAAAATAAAATTAGAGAAAAAAAAAATAGCCCCATTCATTTTGAGAGGTTTCTATATTCTTGGTACCCAAATGAAATAAAGTCCATGCAAACAAAGAAAAATGTATAAGTCCATTTCATGTGTGAGTGAGGGTGCAAAAATCTTAAATAAACTGCTGCTGCTGCTGCTGCTAAGTCGCTTCAGTCGTGTCCGACTCTGTGCGACCCCATAGACGGCAGCCCACCAGGCTCCCCCATCCCTGGGGTCACTAAATCCATTAGAATGTTTAAAATATTGCCATGAAATGCTAGGAACAGAAGTACACTTCAATATAAGAAAATCTATAATGTAATCTGCCATGTTAATATGTTAAGGACAAATATGCTATGACTATTTAAATAAATGAAAAATGGTAACCTGTAAATAGAACACAACTTCATATTTTTCATCAAAAATTTATATTCACTTGATGAAGAAAATTTTGATGCATTTGATTTAAACCAGTAATTAAAAGTAATAGTCATAATCACCACTACCATTTAACCTAGTGTTGGTATAGGATTGGGAAGGAAAACATAAAACTATGCTTATTTGCATGTGACATGACTACCAATGCAGAAAAAATATCAGATAACCTATTAAAATTAACAAGTTTTTAGCAACTATCCTGTACACAAGGTTCATCTACAAAATTCAATAGCATTTTCAAATACCAGCAAAAACCAATGACTTCTGTTGTCAGTCATCATTGTTCAAGACAGTTGTTTTCTACAAATTCAGCATGAGAACTGAGGTGGCAAATACAGAATTATCGCTTCTGGAGGAAATACAGGCTTAAGCTCCTATGAAACTCTGGTTACAACAATTTTATCAACTGATCAATATATAACTTGATTTTGCATGCACTTCTGTTTAAAGACAGCTTAGTTAATATACATTATTGATTCATTAATGCTGAACACAAGGCCAACACACACAAACATTTTCTCCATAAGGCAAGTTCTTCCTTTGGTTATCTAATTTACGGTAATCGTTAACTTTATTTCAAGAAATCTTATATTGAAGTTAACTGTAAATTGATTTTTGTAAAAACTTTCCCAACACTCATTCCACTAGCATCAACAGGTAACACAAGATTCTTAAATTAATTTTCTTCTATTTCTTTCAACCCTTTCATAAACCATGGATGATCCATAGCCTTTATACTTAGGTACTGAAAGAAATTAACAGATATATTCATGATCTTTTAATTAAAAGCTTCAAAAAGTTGAGCAAAGATACTTTCAATATTTATCAAACTGTAGAATGAAACCATAAGAGAAATATTAATCTCTTGCTTTAAAATTCTAAGAAATCCAGATTTTTAACCTAATATAGCTGGAACACTGTTTTCATTGGAATTAATTTCTCCATGTCTATCAGAAATTACACTTAGAAAAAGTGTAAAAATTTCAATATTATCTATGCCACAAATTCAGTTTTCTGGATTGTGAATTGACAGTATTGCCGTATAAACTTGGAAGTTCTCTGAGATAAAATACACAAAAAATATTAGTTGAGTAGCATTTCATAGCAGGTAATGCCACCTCTAAAGCTAGAAACTGTGTTTACAGATTTTCAACTGTTGAGTCAATTGGTGTTGATATTCTTAAAGGAGTATTGTATTTTGTGGCCAATTATTTGATAGCTCAAATGAAGGTTTCCACTTACAATAAAATATCTTTACTATGTATTTGCTTTATAATTTTCTAAGAAAGTTTCTATAGCTCAATAATTTACCATCTTTCTATCTAAAATCTTTCTTTTTTTTCTGTGTAAGAATTTAAGCTATTCTATAGATGGCAAAAGTTGTAAGTCCAGTTTCTCTTTAAAATCATTTAAAATTTTTGTGTTGGTCATTTATCTCTAATTTCAAGTGATTAATTCTTATAGATTATTTTTCTTATCATTTTTATATTTACTGAAAATGTCTCTTAACATTATCATCCTTCTTATGTTGAAATTTTATTTTTTTTGCTGTGCTAGGGCAATCTGTAATTGTCATTCATCACAAACTTTGTTACATATGTTTTCCAGTCTCTAACTCTCTCTTTTTTTAATTGGTTCTTATTGTTATACACATCCACATCTCCACTTGATTCTGCATCAGTGGTTTGGTTTCCTTTTAAATGCAAACATCTGGTAATACTTATTTTTAGACTCAAAAAATAAGTTAAATACATTGACTAAATAGTAATAATTTTTAAATGTATTTATTAATTACAATTTGCACAAGTATCAGACTAGCTCTTCCTTTTTCATAATGTGTTTAAATAAATACACTACAATGCTACAACAGCATATAGAAAAAAAAAAATCTTTTTAACTAAACCAGTTGGTTGACACCAATCATTAACAGGTCTATAATAAGTTTACACATAATAATAGAAATGATGCATGTGCCTGACGACACACCACACTAAAACAGAAATATCTTACATAATGAAATAGTTAAGTGCATGCCTATCAAAACAGTTATGTGTGATGGAAAACATTTTACATTATTTCAGATTTTACATTTAAATTAATTAAAACCAAATAAAATTAAAATTCAGTTCCTCAGTGGTAACCTAAGTGCACAGTAACAAGAGCTAACAGAGTTCTAGAGGAATTAAGTATTTCAGTGTGGAAGAGAAAAATTTACAGTTAATTGAGGAAAATGTAGGGCCATACCTTAATGATCTAGAAGAATGACAAAAGCATAAAACTTAAGTATGAAACAATCGCCAACACATTTTTATCAGATCATACTAAAATTACTTCTTCATTGGAAAAGACTCTGATGCTGGAAAGGATTGGGGGCAAGAGGAGAAGGGGACGATAGAGGATGAGATGGCTGGATGGCATCACTGACTCGATGGACGTGAGTCTGAGTGAACTCCGGGAGTTGGTGATGGACAGGGAGGCCTGACGTGCTGTGATTCATGGGGTCGCAAAGAGTCGGACACGACTGAACAACTGATCTGATCTGATCTGAATGGCAAAAACCGTGAACAAAGTTAATAGATAAATTTGAAAGCAAGATAGAGCCAAGCATTAGTAGAAATGTGAGATGTAAACCCCTTCCTAAAATACTGGTGGAAGTATAGACTGCTTTTGCTACAGAGCTCAATCTAGCACTATTAGTCAAGGGAGTATAGCAGTTCTTCAGTTGCAACCCAGCAGATATCAAGACTCACATGTTAGTATGCTTCTTGCAGCATCCTTATAATGCTGGAAGTTGGGGGCCAAAAAGGAATCTTTCCTAGAAGAGTAGGTATGTAAATGTGGTAGATAACTTCCACGGAGAATTATTTAATATTGGATTGGCCAAAATGTTTGGGTTTTTTCTGTACCATCTTATGAAAAATCTAAATGAACTTTTGGGCCAACCCATTAGTGAGAAGAACCAATTGTTGACCTTCAGCCGCTAAGTCATGTCCGATTCTTTGCGATCACCTGGACTGCAGCACGTCAGGCTTCCCTGTCTTTAACTGTCTCCCAGAGCCTGCTCAAACTCATGTCCGTTGAGTCAGTGATGCCATTCAACCATCTCGTCCTCTGTCTCCTCCTCCTCCTTCTGCCCTCAGTCTTTCCCAGGAGTAAAGTCTTTTCCAATGAGCTCTTCAAGTCAAGTGGCCAGTGTATTGGGGCTTCAGCTTCAGCATCAGTCCTTGCAATGAATATTCAGGGTTGATTTCCTTTAGAATTGACTGGTTTGATCTCCTTGCTGTCCAAGGGAATCTTAAGAGTCTTCTCCAGCATCAGTTCTTCAGCGCTCAGCCTTCTGTGTGGTCCAGCTCTCACATCTGTACGTGACTACTGAAAAAACCATAGCTTTGACTTATGGATCTTTGTTGGCAAAGTGATATCTTTGTTTTTAATATGCTGCCTAGGTTTGTCATAGCTTTTCCAATTAGATGTACATAATAAACATAGAGAAATCTCTAAAACAAATAGTTCTTAGTGGGAAAAAAAGTAATAAACAAAATGGATATTATGATATCATGTGGATAAATTAAAAATACATGCCAATCACAACAATACCAATAACACAGTTTGAAAGAATACTCCCAAAATATATATTAAAAATATCAGAATTATTGTCTGTAGGATAAGAACAATTGCAATGAGGTGGTATAAGGGTTACAATGTGTGATAAGCTGGGAGTATGATTAATTAAATTTTCCATTTTTGAGAGCCAAGAAAACTGTTCTGAAGGACACCGTACGACAGGATGACCTGAAATAACTTTCCACACACACACAATTCAGTATAAAACATTTTTAAGTCTATGTTCTAAAGCATTGCTCAGAAGCAGGTAATGAAGTGTGAAAAGAATCCACAGATGTAAGCAGGCACTTAAGCCCTTTTCCCCCAGAAGCATTGGAGGAATACTATTGAAATCAACTTTCTGATTTTATTTCCACACATGGAGCACAAGAACAAGAGATAAAGTAATCTCCCAAGCTGGAGCATCAAATATATGCCCACTTAAAGTCAAAATTCAAGGGGATAGGGCAATTTAGAAACAAATGACATCACACAGAGGGACAAAGGGGAAGCTCGCCTACCTTGGTTTTAGCACCACGCAGAAGGGGACAACACCTCCCTTGATATTTCATCATCTCTGCTGGCTTTCACACACATTTTCAACTCAAATTCCAGCTGTCCCTATGTTCTGAACAATGTCAAGCCAGAAATTCAAGTGGTCTCAGGTTAGTAATATTCAAAATTGCTTAGAAGGAAAGACAATCCTTTCCAGGAAATCCATTTTTCACTCAGTTCTCAAAGAATTCCCACAGATAAATTTCAAAGGAACATCATAAAATGTAAAAGGAAATATAGCAGAATGAGTAAAAACCAGTTGATGGTAAAATATGGCAAAGAAAGAAATTCTTTCTCCAGGTATACTGGAAAAAGAAAGAAGCATACCAAATTTCTGAAACTATTCTCTAGTTCTGAAATTCAAAAAGTATTAGCAGATTAGATACAGCTGAAGACAGAATTATTTATCTGAAAATTAAATCTGAAGAAATTATTGAGACTGCCACACAGGATGAAAACAAGATGTTAAATTTGAAGATGAGCTAAGATATGAAGAATAGATTGTCATGGTTTTACACACATTTATTTTGAGTCTATAAGAGAGAAATGAAGCAATGTTTTTATTGGTGATAATATCAATATTCTAGAAATGATTATAAGACACCTTTCTTGAGATTCAGGTAGCCCAAGAAAACTAAAAACGAAAATTTATACCCAATATCCAAAGTATTGATATTTCAGAACACCAGTGATAAAGACTTGAAAATTAGGGAGAAAAAAGCAAAAACAGAAAAAATAAATGGCAGTTACACTGACAGTTGACTTGGCAACAAGGGAAGCCAAAGGATACCACTGGAGTGTTGGCAAGAGAGAACTGCCAATCTAGAAATGTACATATAGTTAAACTCCCTTTAAAGTTCAATCACTTAAAAAAAAAGAGAGAGAGAGAAACAGAAATTTTCCTCATATAAACAACAACTGATCTATAAACATTTGGTAAAGAAAATTTTAAAGGATGTTCTTTAAACAGAAGGACTATAAACTTGGATAACTGACCAGCAAGAAGAAATAACAAGAAATGTATTTATAAATGTAACAGGTAGATCTGAATAACCATTGACTATATGGCAAAATAACAACAACAATACTTACAACTGGTGCTTAAAAGTAGAATTAATCTAAAATATCTGAACCAAAAAACAAAAGCATACTTATCTTAAATCTTTGTGTTGTTTATGAGTAAGGCAGATATTTGGTGACCTATACATTTTGTTCATTGTCCCTTTTAAAATATCTGGAATAATCACTGGGTTTGAACAACAAGGGTTTGAACTGTGTGAAAAAGTGAAACTGAAAGTGTTACTTCCTCAGTCGTGCCGATTCTTTGCGACCTCATGGACTGTAGCCTGCCAGGCTCCTCTGTCATGGAATCCTCCAGGCAAGAATACTGGAGTGGGTAGTCATTCCTTTCTCCAGGGAATCTTCCCTTTCAAAATACCCAGGATAATCCCTAATGCATAGTGACTCTTAAACAACAGAGATTTGAACTGTGTGGGTCCACTTAAATGTGGATTTTTTTCAATAAACACTCCACCTTCTCTATTTATGGTTCCACACCTATGGATCCAAATAACTAGTGATCACAAACTTGGTTGAATTCCTGGATACAGGACCTGCAGATAACAGAGGGCCAACCACAGGGCATGAGCATCCCCAGATTGTGGTGCCCTCCATGGATTCTGGCATGAGTCCCCACACAGATAGTGACAGACAGCTATATGTATGTTCTGAAAGAATTGGGAGAGAAAGAAAAGGAATGAGAAGTTTAAAGTTTCAATCAATCTGAAAGAAAAAGGAAGGAAAGGAAAAAGGAGATATTAAAAGCACAACATAGGATGGTAGAAATACATCCAACTATACTGAAATAAAAATAAAGCAAATGAACTAACATCCTGGGTTAAGTTCCTCCTACAATAGAAACAAAAGTTGTAGAATATCTAAGAATAAATACAACAGAAGATGTACAAATTTAGAAGATCTGAACAAAGAAAGTGAGATCCTTGAATAGTAAGACAATGTAGAATAAGTGTCCAACTCTTTGTGACCCCATGGTCTGGAGTCCGCCAGGCTCTTCTCCATCCCTGGGTCGGGAAGATCCCCTGGAGGAAGGCAAGTATTCTTGCCTGGAGAATCCCATGAACAGAAGACAGTATGAAAAGTATGTTGATTCTCCTTGGATTGCCCATTTTATTCAACACAAATGCACACAAATTTCCAACAGGTCATTTTCTGCATTAAGCTGGTTTTGAAATTTACTTATTGCCAACAGTCAAAAAGAGCATTGTTGAAGAGACAAGGTGGAGGGATGTGCCTGACAACATATCAAGACATATTATAAACGACATGATTAGGACACATTTCACTGGTGCAGAGAGAAACAAATAGAAGACAGACTTACACAAACACAGAAATCTAATCGTGACAGAGTGGTGCTGGAGATGGAGGGAAAATGGTGCAGAAAGCAATTGCTTTTATATGCGGGAAAAAGGGAACTAATATCCCCATTTCATGTGACATATTAAGTCATTTTAAGGTAAATTTATTTATGAAATAAATATTGAAAGCAAAACTAATAAACTTTACTAAGAGGATGTTTTAGATGGTTAGATGGCATCACCGACTCAATGGACATGAGTTTGAGTAACCTCCAAGAGTTGGTGATGGACAGGGAGGCCTGGCCTGCTGTGGTTCATGGGGTCGCAAAGAGTCGGACAAGACTGAGCAACTGAACTGAACTGAAGATGATGTAGTTGACTTTTACCTAGAAAAGGAAAACTTCATTAGATGCTAAAAGCACATTCTGTTAAGGAAGTGGTTGGCCATTGGGTCTTAAAATTACTATGAAGATGTGAAAAGACAATACATATTGAAATAAGACATTTTGCATACATCCTGGAGCGAATACTTTTTCCTAAAACATGTGAGTATATTCCCAGTATAAAAAATAACAAAAATGGCAAATGATCCAGTAGAGAAGTGGGCAAACTATTTCAATGGTGCTTCCTACGAGAGAAAAACATGTGAAAACATGTTCAATCTCCCTAATAAGCAAGGGAACTCTGATCAATAGTACAGTAATGTTGATTTTATCACTAGATTGGCAAGAAGTCTGAAGCCTGACAATACCAAGAGTCAGCTGCAATGTGCAGTGGGAGTGTAGGGGGTCCTTCCCATGCCTGGAAAGCAGGATAGTGGTGTACCCACCCATTTTAAGGGGGGTGACGTCTAAGTGTACGGATGCAAGGTCAGCAAAGGAGTAAAGGAACCAGTAGTTTAAGCAAAACCAGCCACACTTTCTATAATTTCCATGTCTTCATTCAGTGGACCTAAGATTCATTCAGTATCTGAAATCATAATAATCAAGATAAACCAACTAACTATACCAAAAAATCACAGAAATGCACAAACCAGCTGCCACCTGTTTTTGCTGCCATAGGGAGAGAATTTATTTTACGGTATGTTTATTTATGGTAATGCCATAAAATAAATATTTCTCCAATGTAATTGTTAGGAATCATTAAACTAATTGTAAGAGAGAACCCAGTTTTTATGAAATGCTTTACTATGATCCATATGTCACAAACAAGTTTATAAAATATTATATGGGTACTATGTAAAAATGTATGCTAGGGTTTTTCAAGTTTTATTTGCTTTATTATTTTTTTTACATTCTCTGTGAAACAATGGATTCATGAAAAAGAAAAAGCACCATTGATAAAGGTAACCATGCCTTTGTGGTTTCACTCAACAAAATTCAAAGGGCCCATCTGAGTTTTAGTATCCAAGGATCTAAGTATTCTTGCCAAATTTGCCTCACTTCTCTGGGTGGCAATTTCACAACTGGTTACAGAGAAGACTGATATATTGGCAACTCAGTCCATCTAGTCCTGAAATTCTAAAATTCTAGAATATGTATAACTGAATCACTGAAAATCACCTGAAAATAACATGATGTTGCAAATCAATCATACACCAATAAATAATTTCTAGGAGACATCATTGATTAATAGTAAGATGGCAAGTTTTCACAGCTACCTACCAAACTTTTCAATTCTAATTACATTATGCGTGCTCAGCCGCTCGTCATGCCCACCTTTTTGTGACCCCATGGACTGTAGCCCACCAGGCTCCTCTGTCCATGGGATTTCCCAGACAAGAGTACTGGAGTGGGGTGCTGTTTCCTCCTCAGGCACTGAATCCATGTCTCCTGCATCTCCTGCATTGGAAAGCAGATTCTTTACCCCTGAGCCACCTGGGACTCCAACTACATTATAGGAGGAAAATATTCCATCATTTTTCTTCTGACGTCACTCTGCATCCTTTCTTGCTTAAGTAACTCTGAGCCACAGCACTAGTGATGCAAGTTCTGGGGCTTTGAAGTCAGACAACACTGGGTCTCCCACTCAAGCCAGTGGCTTAGCCTGAGGTTTCTTTTCTATCTATTATCTAGAAAGTCTGGATAATATCCTTCCAGGTGGCTTGTTGCAGGGATTAAGCTCATAGTGTCTCTCAAATGCCCAGCCAGTTCTTGGAACAGAGAAGTCCGCAGTGTGTTCCTTGCTGCCTGGATAAGCAGAGAACAGAGGGGCATAACCTGGGGAACAGGGCAAGGAGCATCCCATCTGAGCAGGGCACACATCATGCCACCACTGGCAGCTCTGCAAATGACTCTCTCTCTCTCTTGCTGTCCTCTGGGCCTCCAGCTGGCTGACTTATCATTCAACCTCACCTCTGCTCCCCAGGCTCAGATGCACATCTCTGCCCTCAGGCACCGACCTCCAAGGAATGCCATTAGACACCTGTCACCCTGGCCCTGGCTGGCGTGGTCCCAAGACCTCCCACAAACATCATGAGCAGAGCCAGACACCAAGCAGTCTCTCTCCAGGCCTCTCGTGCTCACAGCCTCCCAACCCCAGGCTCTCGCATCATTCTGCCAGACAGGGACATGCTTCCCTGACACAGTGCGAGGGCTCTGGACATGCATGCAGTAGAATTTCACTTCTCTGAATGATTTAAAAATGCACATAGCCCAGGCATACAAAAATATGAAAGACCCCAAATTACTGTCATTATACCCAATTGTCGAAGCATCCATCTCCTTATCTGCCCTGTTCTCCTTATCCTGTTCCAATTCAGTTCCCAGGCGACCTTCCTCCCACAGTCTCTCACTGGGTTCCAACTGTCCTGTTCAATGAGCACAGCTCCCTGAGTTCTGATCTGACAGCCTGGCACTTGCTTTACTAACAGTCTTCCTGTCTTGTTAGCATGTCTCCAACCTGTTCATTAAATCCTCTCTCAAGCTGCAGGAATGATGGTTTCTAAGATGCAATCTGGACCATAACATTTGTCTCCCTAAGATCCTAAAACATCAAAGATACGATCATCGGGCACTACATTCAGCACCCACTAGTTCTTCAAATGCATCTTCCATTCCTAACATACTGACTTATATGCAGCTTTCCAAAGTGGCCACATCCTTTCTTTTGTAAAATCATGGCTTTGGGGAAACAATCTCAAATTTAGAGACAAGTTTTGAGTACACTAATAAAAAGCTTCTTCCCTGCAACATCACTTGATACTAGGTTGCTGACCTGATGTTCAATCCACCTTCAAATGTGTTAGAGTACATTTTCTACAGACAAAGCAATTACCCTATAAACCTACGTGTGCATGCCACGAAGTTGCTTCAGCACGTCCGATTCTTTGTGTCCCTATGGACTGTAGCCCACCTACGGGGCTCCTCTGTCCATGGGGTTCTCCAGACAAGAATATTGGAATGGGCTGCCATGCCCTCCTCTAGGGCATCTTCGCGACCCAGGGATCGAACCCACACCTCTTATGTTTCTGTGGTAATGTCCCCCTTTAGTCCTTAATGTTGGTAATGTATGCTCTGTCTGGCCAGGGATTTACCAATTTGACCGGCTTCTTCAAAGAAGTAACTTTCAAGTTCTCGGTTTCCTTTAATTTGAGGTGTAAATCTTTTGTTTTCTTTTTAAATCATTTTTAAATTCCATGTAACAATCATGACCTTTTTATTTGGAGCATTTTCAGTTTTTCATTTTCATAACTACTATTTTACATAGGTTTAAACCAAACATTTTATAATTTATTTTCTATTTGCTGCACCTGTTCTCTTCTTCATTTTCCTCCTTCCATTCTTCATGTTGGTCTGATTCAACCAGTTTTTTTAAAGTAATTTTTAAAAAATTTTTTTGTTTTTTTAATTTTTACAACGCTGTTTGTTTCTGCCATACAACAACACAAATCCGTCATAATTCTACACACATTCCCCGCCCTCCCAACTTCCTTCCCTTCCCCTCATCCCATCTCTCCAGGCCATCACAGAGCGCCAGCCTGGGCTCCTGTGCTGCTGAGCAGCTGCTCTGCAGCTCTGCGTCTTACACCTGGCAGTGTACAGACGCTGACGCCACCTCTCCTTTCCTCCCGCCCTCTCCCTCCCACACTGCGCACGCAAGTCCTTTCTCTACATCTGCATCTCCACTCCTCCCCTGCAAACAGGTCCACAATACCATCTCTCTAGATCCCATGTACATGCATTAGTATGTCATAAAAATCATTTCTTATCTTTCTCTACTTGATAGTTTTACAGTCTTTTATTGTTCTTTCAACAGTTACTCTAGATATTACAACATGCTTCCTTGGCTTATTTATAAATATTTTACCACTTCCTAAGCAATGCTATAGTTCCCTTCCTGCCTTTAAGTCTTTTGCTTTCATGTTGGAGGGAGGAGGGGGAGTAACTTTTAAATTTGAAGGCAATTATAGATTCACATGCAGGTGCAAGAAATAATAAGAGAGATCTGTCTACCCTGCCCCTCGTTTCCCTTATGGCAAGATCTTCGAAAACTAGGCATCACAATCATGGTGTGGGGCTTGTAGTGATGCTGATACATTGATTTTATTCAGATGCACTGTGATGTGTGTGTGTGTGTGTGTGTGTGTCCCTATCAGTTTTATCACATGCGTGGGTCCGTGCAGCTATGGCAACAGTCAACACACGGAAGAGTGCCCTCACCACAAGAATCCCTGGTGCTGTATTTTTGGAACGCCTCCCACCCTGTACTGCTGCCCACCCCACCCAGTCCTAAGCCCTGGAGACAAGAATCTGTTCTTCATTTTTACAGTTTTGTCATCTTGATTTACTTACGCCGTTTGTGAGCGTGCTTTTTGTGCGGTGCTCTGCACGGTGACGGCTCTAGGTATGGCACTACACACGTGGGACCTGCTGTCCCCTGTAAGCCTGCTCACCATCACACTTTACCTGCGGAGTGAGGTGTGAAAGCCCCCGTCACTGAGGTGTCTTGACTGTCCCCACTTCTGAGTACCATGATCTCAAACATCAAGTGTTACAGCTTCTGTTTCCATTATCAAATATCATTTATAAAACTCAAAGAGGAGGACGGTCTCTTGTACGCACCGGTGTTTCTGGGGTTTTTTTTGTTGTTGTTGTCAGTGTTGTTCCTTCTTCATTCCTAACGCTCCAAAATTTCTTCTCTCCTCATTTCCTTTCCATTTGAACATTTTCCTTTAGCCAGTTGTTAAACATAGGTCTTTATGTGACTAATTCTTTTATTTTTCTTTCACCTGGGGATGTCGTTATTTCCTCTTCATCCCTAAAAGATGATTTTCCTGAGTATGAAACTCACGGATGACGGTTCTTTCTTTCCGCATTTGAAAAAGTGGTCTGCATCTGCCCTGCCTGGCTCCAGGCGAGGCGCTGTCTTCCAAACTGATGTCCCCTCTAGGGAATGTTTGTTTCAGCTGCTTTCAAGGTGTCTGTTTTGTCTTTAATTTTCTAAAGTTTAACTATGATGTGCTCTAGCACAGTTTTCTTTTCTTTTATCCTATTTGTGATTCACATGAATTCTTGAATTTATTGGCTTATGCTGCTGCTAGGTCGCTTCAGTCGTGTCTGACTCTGTGCGACCCCATAGACGGCAGCCCACCAGGCTCCACAGTCTCTGGGATTCTCCAGGCAAGAACACTGGAGTGGGTTGCCATTTCCTTCTCCAATTGTATTCCCCTCCAAATTTGGACATTTGCAGCTCCCAGTTTCTTTAGATACCAGTTTTCAGCAACATTTCTTCCCTTTTACAAATGTACTCTCTCTTTCCTTTCCTTCCTTGACTCCAGTGAGGGATAAACCTTTGTTATTGTTCCTCAAGCCCCTACAGCTCTGTTTATCTCGAGTTTATCCCACAGGTGCTGGCCTATGTCTGTGGATGACAGTTCCAGCGCCAATGCTATGGTCAGCGCCTCTGCAGTGTTATTTCCCTCTGGTTTGTCTGCTTCTGTTGGGATTCCCTTTAACCCTACCAAGGCTTCCAGAGGGCACAAGGAGAGATCCCTCCAGCCACAAAACCAGTGGTCTCAAGGTGGGGGAAAGGATTTTCTAGCCCGTGGGATAGAGACCCTTGCCCGGCCCTGAAAATTTCTTTGTTCGCACTCATCTGAGACTGCCTTCCCCTAGCCAGAGGTTCCAGGCAGCTTTGAATTTAGATCATTTTGTTTTCCCTCTAACTACTCCTAAGACTTTGGGTCTCAGTGGGCTGGCTGTGAGGTGCTTGAATTTGGTTTTCTTTGTATTCACATTATTTTGGTTTCTAGTGGCTCCTTGAACCTCAGGACTGATGCCTTTTATAACATTTGAAAATTCTTGGCCATCATCTCTTTAAATAATGCTTTTGCTCCAGTGTTTCTCCTCTCCTGGAAATCTAATTACATATATGTGTGACCTTTTCATCGTGTGTCAAATGTCTCTAAAGTTTTGTCTATATTTTCTACCCACTTTTCACCTGGCTGCTTTCTTCCAGCTAATTGTCACTTCATGTTTGTCTATTTGCTATTAAAGTGTCTCAATAGTTTCAATTATATTTTACATTTAAAGTTCTTTCCTTGATTCCTTATTTCCTAGTTCTCTGTTATTCTCCTGCTTGTTATTTAATTCCTTGAGTGTATTAATTAGAGTTAAAATCAGTATCTGATAACTCCAACTCCTGGATTTCCTATTATTTTGATTTCACTGTATAGTATTCCTACTGATTTTTGGTCATTGGTCTTGATTCAAATGACTGGTATTTAATTGGCTATAAAATTCAATCAGGCCTAAACTCTGCTTTCAAGATATTGGTAGAAATATATGTAAAGAGATATACATTATTTTTTTTAAAGGACCAAATAGAAATTTTGGTCAGAATTATTATCAGAAGTTATTAATAACTTAAAATTTTTATCTCTCTGCAATAGCAAATTTAAGATGGCAGAGGAAAGATTTAGTAACCTTCAAGACAGAGTAATATAAATGATTCAGTATTAACAAAGATAAAAAATTGAATAAAAATGAACAAAGACTCATAGATATATGGTACAACAGCAAGCGTATCAATTTGTGGGGATTAAGAGTCCTACAAGAATAAGAGAGAGGGACTATAAACATTTTTTGAAAAAATAAATGCTGAAAACTTCTAAAATTTGATGAAAAATACTTATTAACAAATCTAAGAAGCTTAATAAACCCAAGTTGGGTAAACACTAGGAGAAGCACACCTAGACACATCTAGTTAATTTTTTAAAAGATAAAGATTTAGAAAAACATCAAGAGAAAAAGGACTCATTATGGCAAGAGAAAAATAATACAGTTAATGTTGTCTTCTCATCAGAAATAAGGAAGGCCACAAGGCATTGAAAAGACATATTTAGAGTGCTAAAAGGAAAAATGTCAGCCAAAATTATACATTAGAAAACTACTCCTCAAAATGAAAGAGAAATAAGAATATTCCCAGCTAGAAAAAGACTTAGAAAATGTGTTGGCAGCAGATCTGCCTTTCAAGAACTACTAAAAGAAGTTTTCCCAGCTAACAGGAAGTAGCACCCAAAGGTAACTTAAATCCCAGGATGAAATATTGAACACTAGAAATAGTGCATATGTACTATTGCAAATGCACGACTTTATTTTTTAATTATTTTTTCTTAACATCTCTAAAATACGTAAGGTAGTATAAAGCAATAATTTATTTTACAATACTGTATTTTAAAATTAATAACCTGTAAGACATAATCTATATGACAATAATAGCCCAAAGGAAGGGTGAGTCAAAGGAGGCATATTGGTATTTCATATGAAGTATACTGTGATAAGATGTATACTGTAATCCCTACTGTAACTACTAAGAAAATAAAAATTTAAAATATAGTGAAAATAATAAATTACAATAATTTAATAAAAAATATTTAGCACAAAGGAAGGCAATAGAAGAACAATAAAAGACATTAGACAAGTAGAAAGCAGATGTTTTAAAACCAACAACCATATATCCATTCATATCAACAATTACATTAAATGTAAATGAAAAAATGCCATTCGAAAGGCATACATTGTTAGATGATATAAAAGTAGACTCAGTTACATGCTGTCTACAGAAAAATGCACTTTAGACTCAAAGACGCAAATAGGTTGGAAGCAAAAGGATAAGAAAAGATTTGTAGCAATAACCATGAGACAGAAGTAGTAGGATACTAATAGCAGATAAAATACACTATTAGAGAAAAGCATATTGTTAGAGGCGAGAAGAGAGATTTCATACTGAAAAAAGGGTTAACATATCAGGAAGATACAACAATTATAAATGTATATGGACTTAATAACAGAGCCAAAGAATACATGAAGCAAAGCTGACAGAATTGAAAGGAAATTCATCAATAGTAATTGTAAATTTCAACAAACTCCTTTCAATAATTGATAAGATAATTAGTCAGAAAATAAGCCAGAATAAAAGATTTGGAGAAGACTCTCCACCAACTCTACCTTACAGACACTTGTAGAACACTCCACTCATGGGCTGCAAAGTATGCTTACTTTTCAAGGACACATGAAATAGTCTCCAGAATAAACTATATGCTGGGCCATAAAGCAACCTCAATACATTTAAAAGATTGAAATGATATAAAATATGTTCTGACTACAGTTGATTTTCATGAGAGATACACAGCAGAAAGAAATCTGGAAAAACCCAAATATCTGGAACTTAACACACTTTTAAATAACATGTGAGTTAAAGAAAATAAAATTGCAAGGGAAGTTTTAAGATATTATAAATTGAATTGAAATTAAGACACTGATATGAAAATTTATGAATGCAGTTCAACCAGTGCTAACAGGGAAATTCACATCTTCACCATCTATGGGAGAAGAATGTCTCAGATCAGTATGCCAAGCTTCCAGCTCTAGAAACTAGAAAAAGAAAGCAAGCGAACCCTCAAACAGGCAGAAGGCGGGGCACAGGCCGAAGCTACACTGGGCATCAGGCTCCATCACACAACCTAGGATGGAAAACAGAAAAGAGGCCAGGACGCTTGCACTTCTAAGGGCTGGAGTATAAAACAGCGCAGGGCCCCCATTGGCCGCCTGATTGCTCTTTGTGTGAATGGATATGCCTCTACGCCTCACTCTCCGTTCATCTCACCCTCCTCCTCTTCTCCCCTTCCTTGCCCATAAGACTCTTCTCTCTGTCTGTGTATCTCCATTGCTGCTCCTCAAACAGGTGCATCAGTACCATCCTTCTACATTCCATACATATGTGTTGATGTATGATATTTGTCTGTGATAACCTAGAGGGGTGGGAAAGGGCTGAAGGTGTGAGGGAGACTCATGAGCCAGGGAACATATGTACACTTACGGTTAATTCATGTTGGTGTATGACAGAAATCAAGCCAATATTGTAAAGCAATGATCAATCAAGTAAATTAAATATTCTTTTTAAATAGCTTAAGCTTTTTAAGCTTTAGGATCTGTGGAGCAAATACTCAGCTCTGCAGTTGTAGCATGAAAGCAGTCATAGATAGCTATTTTAAAAATGCAAAAAACATTCTTGGCTAGGAATAGAATATAAATAGGCAGTGGACCAAATTTTGTCCAGGGCCACAGTTTGCACATCTCTGTATAGATGATAGAGTTAAAAAGAAGGAAAGGAAGAAAGGGAAGGAAGGAAGGAACATCACTGTAGGCATTGAGCCCCACTAAGGAAAGATTACATCGTCTCAGTCCTATACCCCAATTAGTGAAAACACGAGATAACAGAGTTTAGATGTGTGACATCCTGTAGAGTTCCCAGGATGAAAAAGGAGAAGCAGCTGGCTTACCAGTAGTAACAGTTTCTAGAAATGTGATTACTTAGTTTTGGTAAATCTTAGAGGGGAAGAACTAAAGATGCCATCAAACATGTATTAATAGTAACTGCCTAAAATATGTACATTATTTCATGTCATCTTCACAAGACCCTTCATTTCTGAATACTGAAGCTGAGGTCCAGACAAGTTCAGTTACCTGCCCAAGATTCCATAAATAGAAAGAGGCTAAAACAAAAACAGAAGAGCTTTGTAGCTCCAAAGCTCAACTTTTTTTCATGAAATTGAGACAGGTTGCCTCCTGGGACCTGGGACCCTTTGCTGTGGTGCCTGCACCTGGACTCCTTGAGAGACAAACGTCTCCTTGAGATACAAAATACAAAGAACCTGTTCTTAGGACTTCTCTTTCAGTATTAATACATGGAGATCAAAACCTCCTGTTAGGGAACCATAAACCTGAATTCTAGCAATGGGTCACTTGCAGGAGGTCTTCTTAGCTGTCACTTAACATGACTGAGCCTCCAAGTTTCCCAGTTGTGCTATGGTCATAAAACTGCTCCCTATCTCAGTGGTCAATTAGGAAGAAGATCAAAGAAGATAATGTGGGATAATGGGAGCAAAAATGCTCTGAAAAGGGTTAAGCATCATCGAAATGATGGTGGAACTTTTCATCATCTTTCATTGGCTTTGGCCTTATCATTTTTTTCCAGGAATAAACACACCTTTGTGAATCAATGATTCTGCTTTACAGGCACATGTGAGCTGTCTCTCTCCATGTGCTGCGTGACTATATGTGGCCCTCATTTCTCAGCAGGCTTCCGTGTGGGAGAGATCTGTATCTTTGGGTGTTCAGATATCTAGGACACTCTGTTCTGTTGCTAAGTCAATCTTTTACTGATTGGATTTTAAGTCTCTTTCCCCCCCTACTAGCTTCATCTGGACAGTATTCTTTCCTGGAAAATGGCATAAAAAATAGGGTACTCCCCACCCTCCTCCAAAACCACAGCATCATCGGGACTTGAAAAAATTCTCCAAAAAACAGACATTTGTGATTCTGTTTTGGAATCTGGTGAACCTCAGAATATTTAAACTTTTAGGTTAGATAAGCATCAAGAAGCTGCACTCTTATCTGGAAACTTTGAACTTTCAGTGCCTATTTCGGTAGGAAATCTCACGAGATTAAGTTTTGTTGCCTGATTTCCAGAGCTTCCTGACTTTGAACAGTCCAGAAATTCTTTGAAAAAAGGAAAAAGAAAAACCACTGTGATGTCCGGCAGCTTCTGCCCAAGAGTAGAGTAGAGAGAAGCAGAGGGAAGGGTTCAGGGACCACTCCGACAAAGCCTCCCACACAGCCATCTCGGTACTCACCAGATTCTGAACAAAAGTAGTTGATGCCCTGCTGCTGGTAATCTGGTGCAGCAGGCAGCCCAGACCATCCACTCTCTGAGTCTCAAATTCCTCATGTAAAAAATATAAACAGTGATGCCCATGTCACAAGATTGCCATGGGGATTATCAATAAACCAAGGCACAGTTCTTGGCACTTCTCAAGTACTTAAAATGCCCATATCTTTCCTCTTTTTCCACCACTTTCCATTGGGGGACTTGTGCTCATAAGGCAATTGACCAAGATAAGATTGGTTATGTAATCTGCCAAGTGCATTGGCAACCCCTGTGCATGGGGAATTCTGCTGGGGGCCTGCATCCCAGAGTAGGAAGGGCAGGTGGAGGAGTGGGTGTGCAGAAGAGGAGAGGGGCCCTCAGGGCATTCCTCTGTGGGATAAATCTCCAGGCTTCAGAAACGTCCCTAGAACTTGCTTGATCAACTTTGTCTCTCAGTCAACATTTTCATCTGGACATTTCTAACAATAGCTGTGATTATCTCTGGCTGCAATGCAATGATTCGAAAGCAGAACGAGAGGAAAAAGGAGAAGAGTTTCTCCATCTGTCTCCTGTGTTTCTTAGATCAGGCGAGTGAGCCAAAGAGACATCAGTGGATCTGATCCTCATTTAATAGCTGCAAACCTGCCCAAAGTTGAACAAACAGGAAGGGAAATTAGGGAGGACAACAATCAATATCACAGGGCAGAGGGCGCTCAGCACAGATGGTGTGTGTTACACTGCAAAGAATCGCCACATAACTGCCAGTCCAGAATATTTCAGAATGACAAATCTGATGTTTTTGATCGGAAAATTTCACAGGCAACATCGTTCATCTTCATCCTCCTCATTTCCCCATATTCTGCTGCTGCTGCTGCTGCTGCTGCTAAGTCGCTTCAGTCGTGTCCGACTCTGTGCGACCCCAGAGACGGCAGCCCACCAGGCTCCCTGTCCCTGGGATTCTCCAGGCAAGAACACTGGAGTGGGTTGCCATTGCCTTCTCCAATGCATGAAAGTGAAAAATGAAAGTGAAGTCGCTCAGTCGTGTCCAACTCTTCTCAACCCCATGGACTGCAGCCTACCAGGCTCCTCTGTCCATGGGATTTTCCAGGCGAGAGGACTGGAGTGGGGTGCCATTGCCTTCTCCGTCCCCATATTCTACATGCCCCTAAAATTAGAATTGCTCTCCGTTTGGTGTCATTTCTCTCTTTCAATCTGTGTATAAATATGTAAGACATAAGCCATGTACATTGAGTTCACCATCGCATCATTAGCATTGGTAATATTCCTACACAGAGAAGGCACAGAATAATTCTACAATTCTGCTTTTACTGTGAATTAAAGCCCCATGAACATAAGTACCCTAAGAACAAATCTCCATGTTTTTTTTGCCTACACATCCCCCATTATAGGGCTTGGCATCTGATCTTTCACACAGCAAGAGTTCAATAGATACCGAAGGAGGGAATGAATGGACAGAGACCTTAAACATTTATTGAGTATGTTCTGGAGAGAAAATAAATATAAGACAAGTCCACTGCACTTCATGAGAATAATGTTTAACTGAGAAGGGCTAATACAGATGCAGAGGGTTAGACAACAGTGTCAGGGAAGTTTACACTCTATGCAAAGTGTGCATATAGCAAATACTGGAGAAAATTCATCCAAGAAATGATCTCAGAGGACTGAGGTCATGTTTGTGTGTGTGTGAAAGTCACTCAGTCATGTCCAACTGTGTGACCCCATGGATATACAGTCCATGGGATTCTCCAGGCCAGAATACTGGAGTGGGTGGCCGTTTCCTTCTCCAGGGGATCTTCCCAACCCAGGGATTGAACCCAGGTCCCCTGCATTGCAGGAGGATTCCTTACCAGCTGAGCCACCAGGGAAGCCCAGGGTCATATTTGGAGGATGCTAAGACTGGAACCACCCCACTCCAGTACTCTTGCCTGGAAAATCCCATGGATGGAGGAGCCTGGTGGGCTGGGGTCCATGGGGTCGCTGAGGGTCAGACCTGACTGAGCGACTTCACTTTCACTTTTCACTTTCATGCATTGGAGAAGGAAATGGCAACCCACTCCAGTGTTCTTGCCTGGAGAATCCCAGGGACAGGGGAGCCTGTGGGCTGCCGTCTATGGGGTCACACAGAGTCGGACACAACTAAAGTGACTTAGCAACAAGCAACAAAGACTGGAACAGCCCACAAAGGAAAGGCTATAGTAAATACAAGGCGTAGTAAGAAAACTAACAAATTGCCATCTTCTTAATGTATGTTTTAGTTCATCTCATTCAATAATGTTCTATGAAAAAGAAAAAATAAGGTGAGCTATAGTAAACAGTGAAGGCACAGTTTTAATCCAAATCTATCTGACTCCCCATAGACTGTGTCTTTTTCCAAATGGGGATGCTTTCCAGTGGCAGAAGGAAGAAGGGTGGGAGAAAAGGCTTTGACCCAGATCTCACAGCTGGGGAAATAGAAGCTGAAATGTGAAGATGGGGTAGAGTTTGCTTCCAGGGAGACAAGCGCTGGAAACAGATAAATGCCAGATAAAGGGAGTCTTCAACAGCAAGATCTGAAGATTGAATCTCGGTCTGTCTTAGAACAGGGAACTTTCAACATCCTTCCACATTATTTATGAATGTGAGAGTTGGATTATAAAGAAAGCTCAGCACTGAAGAATTGATGCTTTTGAACTGTGGTATTGGAAAAGATTCTTGAGAGTCCCTTGGACTGCAAGGAGATCCAACCAGTCCATCCTAAAGGGAACTGCTATGGAGGAAGCCGTGCAGGTCCTGCACTGTCTGTGGGTTTTGGCTGATTTCAGAGTCAGGACGCTGATGGATTGGGAGGCGGCGGAAGAAGAGGTGAGTGCTTCCGGCTGGAGGAAAGAGGAAGTCTTAGGCCTTACAAAGAAGCTTAGTAGGAGGCGAAGGTAGCCCATGACTCATCTGTGGCTTGAGGCCTCTTTCTTTTAAGGGCAAAACTCTTTTCTTTCATACCTTGTGGAATTTCCGAGGTTGGAATTGCTGACAATGCCACAGAACTGATTTGCTGAGCCGGGTGCCTTGGGAAAGAGAGTCACATTTCCCTTGAACAGCTGTATGTCTGTGAAGTTGGGGAAGGTGCCAAAGGGACAGGATCCTGGTATTTTTCTATCAGAACACATTTGATTAGTTTTCAAGTTCAGTTACGTAGAAACACTTCTCATTTCAAAATAGCTTCAAAAGTGACTCCAAGTTAAACAAAGCTACCTGACACATGAAGAGGGAAATCAATGAGCATTATACAGCAAGGACGGAGGATGGTAGGCCAAAACCTCTGTTGAGAATTCTTGGATGAGAGGGCAAACACACAGGAACACAGAAAGGAATGAAGTAACAGACTTCCCTCCAAATTACCTTGTCTGGTCACGACAGAGAAGGAAAACTGCGGATCCCACTGTTTGATTGGGATAATTCTTGCTGCTTATTCAGGAAAATAACCTTCCTTGGCCCCGAACTTCAAAGGGGTGTATTTGCATAAGCAGAAAAGTTATTACTACTAACATCTCTGATTAAATATTTGCCAATAGGGACTTGCCTGGTGGTCCGGTGGTTAGGACTCTGTACTTTCACTCCTGAAGGCACTGGTTCAATCCACTGCTGGGGAACTGAGATGCCACAAGCCATGTGGTACAGCCAAAAAAAAAATGCCAAAGATGACTTCTCCAAGTCCCTGGTGGAGAAGGAATCATCCTGCCAGGTCAGAGTCTTTGCGGGTCTTTGGGGAGCAGGAAATATGGCCAACTTCTGGAGTTTTGGTTTGCTGTAGTTTAGTTGCTCAGTCATATCCGACTCTTTGTGACCCCATGGACTGTAACCCACCAGGCTCCTCTGTCCATGGGATTCTCAAGAATACTGGAGTGGGTAACCATTTCCTTCTCCAGGGGAACTTCCCGACCCAGGGATCTTGCATTGGCAGATGGATTCTTTACCACAGGGGAGTTCTGGTTTAGCACTGGGAAAATCATCAGGTAACCTTGAAGAATTGGGCACTGTGATCTCCGGTCTCCCGGACAATGCTGCCTCTGAAGGTGTGGGTCACACTCAGCTGACAGGTGTTCCAACTACTGCTCCGAGGAAGAGGCGCGTGCACTGTTGGCCGGCTCTGCATGCGGGGTGGGGTACACTGCCTCCCTTCGCCCCAGCACCTCCTCCTCCAATGGACCCACCTGTTGCACCCACTGTGATGTACACAGACCCACATTGTGAATTTCTGGTCATCCTTTGCTGGCTATGCAAATTGCAAAGCCTCCTCCATCATGAGAAGGATTTTGCAGGGAAAACCATCAGAGCATCTTCCCAGAGAAGCAGATGCCTCTGCCCGTCCTCCTAACGTTCCCATCATGGCAATCCCAACAGGTGCTTTTGATCAGCAGGATTTCACTTTGCATCTCGCCATCAGGAGTGTTTGTTCCAAGCCCCTGCCGTGGAAGAGGTACCCCCTTGTACCTGATTGCTGCCTTCCCCTTCCTGGGCACTTGTCAAGCCCTTTTCCTCAGACTCTTGCTGCCGTACTCAACCCCCTACCCCCAGCTCTACTGCCTCAGCTTGTCCTGTTTACATTTGTAACAACAACAAAGAAAAATTCAGAAGCGGCTCACAGTAAGCCTTCCCTGTATAAAAACACAACTTGTTTTCTATCATCCGCAACCTGAATTACACCAGAGCACTGACACGTACATTTCAGGAGAGATTAAGAATCGCAGGCTGCATTTACATAACATTAAAACCACTGTCTCCACGCATGAAATAAAATGAATCTCTTCCCATCTCTCCCAGGGGTCCTTGCTTGAGATAGAGTTCTGCCTTGCTTTCACTTTCTGAGCTGATGGATGGGGTCTGGTCCACCCTTGGCTTTCCTGGCAGCGGCTGGATTCCCTGGGCTCTGGGCTGGGAAGAGCAGCAGGCCAGGCCCGCCCAAGCCAAACCGCCAGAGAACTCGGGGTGAGGTGGGGCCCAGAGTGATCGCATCTCCTCCCCAACATGCCTTGCAGCTGCAGGAAGCTGGCCACCCCATTTCAGAAACCACAGGCTCCTGTGGGCGCCGAGATCCCCTGTTTTCTGTGCTCTGTGAAACACGCACACCATCTGCTCGCTTTTTGCATTTCGGAGCTGGGACAGGAGAGGACAGCACGCTCTGAGCCCCGGTGGTTGGGACTCCAGCCTCCCCATTGCCCCGTGGCCTTGGGCTAGAACGCCGTCTCCTTAACTGCCTCAAAGAGGGCCCTGCTTCCTGCGGTGGGGTCGCACCCAGACCGCACAGTGAGGGTGCTAAGCAAGCAGGGATGTGTGTTTAGCTGTCACTTTGGAAGCAGGGATGGGCCACTGCTGTATGAAGAGGGGAGGTCTCTGGCTTGGGGCCACGGCTGCAGGCTGCTGCCCCCGCTTCTGCCCAGAGGGCCCTCTTCCCTCTTGCACCTGACTGCTTCATCTGCTGGTCGTTTGGGACTCAGCCCGGGGCCTGCATCACAGGATGCTGCCGTGCACTTCCTGCTGCTTCTCCTCCAGCTCCCGGGGTCCCCACGGGCTACCACAGCCCTGGGCTCTGAAGCCCAGCCGTCGGGGGCCAGGAGCCCTCGGGTCACACTCCCAGAGCCAGTCATTCCCACCCCTCAGAGGTGGCACTCTGCAGGGTAGGGGCCTCTGCCCTCAACGACCCCTCCACCCCCAGTGTGCCCTTGGATTGGCTTCCACCTGCAGAAGAGGCAGCTGAGGCCCAGAAAGGTCAGGCTGGTCTCCCAAGATCACATAGCCCCTAAGGATGCGATCGATAAAGCTATATACGTTGAGAAATCCAATGTGATGTGTTGATGGTTTTCTGTTTCCCTGCCTGCCCATGTAGCCTGGCAGCTGGGCTGGCTCCCTGGGGTGCAAACTGTGTGGTCGGTTGTTCAGGGCCCGGGTGCAGGAAGCCCCACAGTGACTGCTCCACGGCTGTGGTCTGGAGTTGTTGGTCTTTTTACCTTGACTTTGTGTTGTGTATGTGGAGCGAAGGGGGCAATGGAGCGTGTGCTGGGGGAGCCAAGCTCACCACAGGCCCCCTCCCAGCTGCCTCCCCACCCACCCATGGGTGCCCTGCCACCTGCCCCGGCACCCCGCCCAGCACCCACCCTCCACCCTGAGCTGGGACTTGGGCCTGGGTGTGTGGACCTGGGAAAGGTGAAGCGCACACAGTAGTGGGTGGGTGGGGGCCTGAGGCTAGGCCATGTGCAGTTACCCCGTGAATATACCCGTGCCGGAGGGAGATGACATCAAATAGCAAATGAAAGCCACTACAACGAGTTCAGAGAGAGACCACAAAAGAAGGAAAACATGTCTTTATTTCTTGCACAAGGAGTGCATGGTTTCAGTTTGCATGGGGCCCACCCATTACGTAGTCTGCCCTGCCCACCCAGCGGGGCCCAGGGCACCTGGTCACCCCAGATCCAAGGCTGTGGACAGATCACTGGCTCTTAGGGGCCCCCATGCAGTCTTCGGCTTTAGGTGATGCTCTCCTTAAGGAAGAGCGTGGCTTCGGAGGAGATAGACCTGCCTGTCCCCTCTCCTGCAGCTTGGGTTCTTTCTACACAAGGGAAGCGCCTCAGTGGCCTGCAAGAGGGGTCGGGCCACCTCCTGCTCAAGGAGGGAAGGTATTGCCCAGGATTTGAGAGCTGCGTTCTCAACGCTTGTGGCTAAAATAAGGCTGTGATTTTGCATCTGTAATTATTTATGCCTGGAAATAAGGAAGTGAAATTCCCACCTACTGGAAAGACAGTTATGAGGGCTGCCTTGTGAGGCAAGTGTGGCTTCAGGCTTTGCAAACAGTGCCTCACACGTGCAGGGAGACTAGGGAGCCGTGACAGGCAGCTGTTTTGCTGGTGTCCGGAAAGATAGAGGCCAGGCTCCATGTCCTCACCTGAGATATGGGAAGGAGCATGGACTCCACGGGAAGCAGTCGGGGCTGGAGGAGACGAGGCAGGCACAGGTTGGTCTGTGGAAGGCCTCTGCTCACGTGGGGGCTGTCACCTGTGGCTCGTGTCCTCCAAGGGTCCCCACTACTGGTCACTGGCCATCCTCCCCCCAGGGGACCTGCTCAAGGTGTCCTGGGCTCTGCTAGACTCTAAGTCACTTTGGGGAATGCCTTTCTGTCCAGCAGACCATGCTGGTTTCCTATACGGTGACCACCTCGTGGGCTGCCTCAGCTCCTCGAAGCAGGCAACCTCTTTGGAGCTGACGAGTGTGGCTCAGATCCCACTGTCAGTGCAGAAACAGGCCCTGAATGGCTGACACCACTAACCATGGTCATCAGTTACAGAACAAGCACATGATCCAATCAGAGCTGAGACTCTTTCCTGGGGCCTCTGGACAGAAGAAGGTTGTTGTCTGCAAGAGCTTCAAAGGCTAGCTTTCTCTCTTCCTGTGAATGGCACAATGCAGACATTGGCTCTAGACCGGAGGGTGGAGTTTGCCTGAGCAGAAGCCACCTTATGAATTCCGAGGCTGACCCCACAGGAGACCAACCATGGACAGGGAGGCTCTTTGATTTCCTTGCTGATCTGCTGGGTCTTTGTCTTTCTGCGTTACCTGTTGACTTCTTATTTGAGCCGATACACTTTATATATTGTTTAGGTAAAAGTTTCAGGTATTTTTAAATTTCAAAAATGCTATTGACTTAATAGGTACTAACTTATATCTCAGGCTTCCCAGGTGATGCAATGATAAAGGATTCACCTACCAATGCAGGACATGCAAGAGACTCAGGTTTGATCCCTCAGTTGGAAAGATGTCCAGGAGCAAGAAATGGCAACCTACTACAGTATTTTTGCCTGGAAAATACCATGGGCAGAGAAGTCTGGTGGGCTAGAGCTCATGGGTTCACAAAGAGCACACGACTGAGCATGCACACACACACAAATTATATCTCGGCATTGTTTAACTTACACTTTGAATAAGCCGTGAGATTGACTAATAGTTTCACGTCTTCTTGGCCCCATCTCAAAGTCCTTAGCAGGTAAGTCTGTGGACACCTGGAAGAGAAGACCCTGTCTTGAGCGTGGCTGCATATACCTGGGAGAAGGTGACCTTGGTCGCTGCATCCCACCCCACCCCTGGATAGGTAGTCTAGACAGCACTCCTAAGTGGGAGATGGAGAATGAGGTAGCCGGAATTTTAAGATGACCCCCAAAGGCCCCTCCTCTTATATGACTTCCTTCCCTTGAGTGTGGGTAGAATTTGTGGATAAGATACTCATTCCCATAATTATGTCATGTTACACGGCAAAAGGGGTTTTGGAGATATTATTAGGATTAACGATCAGTTGGCCCTGCGTTAATCGAGCATTACCGTCTGGTTGGACATGGTCCCTTTCAATCTGGCTCTAGAGGCCGGAGACAGAAAGCAAGTGACTCAGAGTGTGAGGGAGATTTGACTTTAGGGAGAGTTTCCACTGTTGGCTTTGAGAAGGGAAGGGACCATGTGGTGAGGACCATGGGCAGCAGAAAGATGCTGATAGCAGTCGCCTGCGGACAGCCAGGGAGGAAAGGGGAACCTCAGGCTTCCAACCACAAGCAGTGACTCTGCCTGTAACCCGGACAATCTGAAGCACATCCTCCCCAGAGACCCTAGGCAAGAACTGAGTTCGGCTGAAAACACCTTGCGTTTAGCCTCAGAAGATGCTGAGCAGAGAACTCAGTCATGCTGTGGCCAGACTTCTGACCTGCAAAACTGTGCCTCCCTAAAAAGGAATAGTTGTATGACTCAAATTGTGTAGTACTTTGTTATACAGCAATAGAAAAGGGATGCAGATAGCCAGACCCAAGGACCGTCTTCCATCCAGGAAACTACAAAGCTGTTTGTGCCCTGGACTTTACAGTTGCCTGGGGAAATATGGTCTTTTTGCTTAAGTTTATTGAAGCTGGATTTTCATTGTTGGTGACCAAAGGATCCTACTTATAGTCCTTGTTACCTTTGAATTTCTTATCCCATGATATATTTTGATGACTAGGACAACCTGGATGAGCAGTATTAACAGCTTTAGGAAGCTTGATGACAAAACTTCAGTGTTTTCTAAAAGAGTGTGTTAACATATCCTGTCATCAAAAAGCCATAAATGTGCCATCATCAGCATAACTGACCCTTTATCATTATTGACGCTTTTACATTACATGATGCTACATGATGACCTCAGGATATTAATTTGTATCTCTGGGAGTTTTTTCAACTTTCAAACTGGATAATGTATAAACAACTTGGGTGAATTATCTGTTCATTAAGTTTGCCCAACTTTCTATTGAACCCCTAATTTTTTTCTTACCAATTTTATGAGAATTCATACTAAATCTCCATCATATTTATTGAAAGTATTGCCTACTTGGTTTTCCTTTTCATTTTATTTCTCTTCTGTACTTTCTTGAGAGAAAATTTCTTTTTTGTGTTCCATGCCTCTTATTTGGTCTCTTCATTTCTTATATTGGATCTCAAAACTTTGGAATTATGACAACTTTACCTCTGTATACATTTCTTGGATTTTTCTATAAAGTTAGTTTTTCCAAAATAACTTAGATTTATTTATTCATGTTGCTTTTGCGTGTTTTTTTTTTCTTTTATCCTATTTCTCAGGAGTCTCCCAATTGCCAGTGACAGAAACACAGTTTGAACTGGAATGAACCATCCCAGTGTCTTATGAAAAAGATGCCTGAAAAATAAATAAGGAAAGAAAGAAATTAAAAGATGCTAGAGTTAGAGAATTCCCTGGCTGTTCAGAGGTTAGGACTTTGTTCTCTCACTGCTGAGGGTCCAGGTTCAATCCCATGTTGGGGAACTAAGATCCCCAAAGCCACTCGGTCTGTCCAAAAGGTAAAAAAAGATACTTGAATGGTCTGCAGCTCTGAAGGAGTGGCTGGACCGTGAGCAGGGTGACTGCCACCCTCTTTTTTTTCTTTAACTTCCAGACCTCGGTGCCTGTTTTTTTCCAGTGGCAGATATTTCTCTGTGCTGACGAGGACACAGGGCAGTGACCAGATACCTCCCAGTCAATCCCCTGCAGCAGCCAGGAAAGTCCAGGAAAGGCCCTACTTGTTCACCTTCTGGCCCAACGCACAGAATCAAGTTACAGTTGGTGAGTCTTTACTCAGGAAGAAATTTCCTGACTCTCCGTATTGCAAAGACTTTAAATTCACACTTTTAAATGGTCCAGGCCTCCAGGCCTCCTGGACACAAACCAGGCCACAGACTGACCTCAAAACGGAAAGCATCAGTTCCATCTGAGCAGCTCTGGGGGTTTCATGATGACCCCCGATCACATCCCACATTCTCCATGATGATCCAGGGTCACCTGCCACAGGTGGGGAAAGGGGATTTCCTTGATCATTGCTGCTAGAGAAGGCCCATATCTGCCATATATTCTCAGAAAGAGGTCTGGCTCCCTAAATCTGCACTCCTTGAGAAGTGGGCTAGGGTACTGGTTTTATTTAACCAAATCCTAAAGTTCATGACTCAAGCTTTTCCCTATCATTATGATCAAGAGTGGGGGGACCAGGAAAACAGCCTTCTTCATAGAACTGAAACTATTTAACCACGCAAATTCCCTAGGCTCCACTCTGCCTGAACAACTTGGCCCCAGCAACATGGGGTGCTGCACTGCAATACATAATGATACATTTTAAGCCACATTTTTTGGAGGGACAAATTTTTCTCAACTTGGTGAAAACTTCTGTTTTCCCAGCGCATGTTGGTTAACTTTATTTGCATCATGTGGGGCTTTGATTTCAGTCAGCACTATTAATAATTTACTTTTGTACTTAATGGTGCTGTTCAGGGGATGAGGGAGGTCCAGATGGTGTGAGTGCCCTGTATGTACAACTAAGGGCATCTGGTGTGAGTTGCCAAGTGCATTACAGGGTAATAAATGTATAATGAGCTGGGCCGCCGCACGTGTGCTAAAAGTGAGCTCTGAGTTAAGCAAGGGAGGCATTTCCATTGTCCTGCCTCTGTTCTCTGGGAACCTTCCCCAAGCCATGGAGCCGTTCAGACCCCCACTTCTCAGGTGGAGCAAGATGTGTGCATCGATGGCCAGCCTCAGTGTCTGTGAACTCTGGGTTATCTTAGAGACGCTGCTTTCCCAGTTCTTTTCATCAGGGGAGACCCTTAGCCACATTCTGGATCCCTTGCCACATGGCAAGGCTCTGTGTTCCTTCACATTTAAATCAATTTTTGTTGGGGTAGAGTTGCTTTACAATGTTGCATTAGTTTCTGCTGTGCAACAAAGTGAATCAGCCATACGCATACATGTATCCCTTCCCTTTTGGATTTTAGGTCTCCACCAACCATTGAGTAGAGTTCACTGTGCTGTATAGCAAGTTCTCATTAATTATCTATTTTATACGTGTGTGTGTGTGTGTGTGTGCGCGCACGTGCATGTGGGCGAGCACTCAGTCAGGTCTGACTCTTTGCAACCCCATGGACTGTAGCCTCCTAGGCTCCTCTGTTCATAGGATTATAGGCAAGAATACTGAAGTGGGTTGGCACTTCCTTTTCCAGGGGCTCTTCCAGACCAAGGGCCCAAACCAGTGTCTCCTGCATTGGCAGGCAGATTCTTTACCACTGAGCCACCTGGAAAGCCGATTATATACATAGGAATATATATATATATATATACACACACACACATATATATGTCAGTGTACATATGTCAGTCCAATCTCCCAGGTCATCCCACCCCATCCCTTTCCTGCTTCGTATCCATACTTTTGCTCTCTATGTCTGTTTCTCTATTTCTACTTTGCAAACAGGTTCATCTGTACCGTTTTTCTAGATTCCACATATAAGCATTAATATATGACATTGTTTTTTTCTTTCTGACTTACTTCACTCTATGTGAGACTCTCTAGTCCATCCACACCCCTCAAATCGCACCTACATTTTCTGATTTCACTCATTTCTCCCAGCCTGGCCTGAGCCATTTCAGGTCTGCTGGTGAGTGTGAAATGGTTAAACAGTAAAAGCTCACAGGTCTGCAGCTGTGGGCCATGGAGGTGGGGTGTCTGCTCACTGGAATAGTCACGTTCTGGGAGGATCTGTTCTCCTTCCACTCAATCCAGAAGTGTCATATATGTTCACAGTTCACTCTACTCATGCCCAAGTCACACACACTAAAAAACCTGCCAGAACATTCTAAAATGGGAGGAAAGACTCTCCCATAGATGTAGCAACAAGCAGAGTCATTTGGAATGTGTGGCTGTACTGAAAATGTGAGTGTCCATCACTTGCAGAGAAAGCGAGCATCCTTTTCAGTTAGGGCACAAGACACTACACCAGAAAGGCAGCCTCTTGTCTAGAGTGGGCCGGGAGGAGGGGACACCCTGAGAAGCACCCACAAAGGAAGTGGGCCTGATGATTCAAGAGGCTGACCAGAAACAGGACCCAAACACTCCACTGTTTCCATCTGAGAGCCGCCCAACCCTAACAGAGTGGACACTCTGCAAACTAGTTACAGTGTTTCTTTCGTGGGATTGACACCTGCAGTGACCCCAGTTGGGTAGAGCCCCCCCAACTCGGTTTCACTTCATGTGCAGCCACATTGCAACACTTAGATGGTAACTTTGAAGGCACAGAAGTAATAGAGAAAACTACAGTCTAACAAGAGTAGGGAGACCAGGAGTGCAGCATTCTTTATAGAACTTGGCTTGAATAGCACTGTCTGCTTATGCCATTTCCTATAGACTCCAGGATTTCCAAATTTTTAAAAAACGGTGAAGCCGAAGAATTGGTTCTGGGTTGTTTTTCTACTATCTCGGTATACTTGGGCCATTTCATTGTATTCTACCCAGCCCTTAGTTCTTAGGTAGGAGCCAAGGGAACCATAGGCCCACGTCTCTCCCAAGGGCCCAAGCCGTCAGTTAGAGCAGGGGCGGGTCATTTTCAAGGGTGGGCCATGTTGTGTGTTCAGGAAGAAGTGGGAGGGAGGTGAATCCACCACTCTGCAGACATTTTCTCTGAAGCAAAGCCCCAGTTCTCCTCCAGCACAAACTCTGTTGGATTTTGAGGACGGCAACCTTCTGGACGGCTGGGTCTTTCTGCTAGTATACCCACAGAGGAGCCCACTGTGGGTCTGGACAGTCTCCAGGCCTGGATTAGCCACCATATTGAATTAAGGACCCAATCTTTACTTATTCATCCAATAAACATTTATTGAACACCCACATATACATAAAAGAGAAAAGTTTCAGGATCCTCAAAGCTCTTAACATAGCTACGATGATCAAATTTGACTTAATGAAACCAAGGTAGGAAGAACAGGGCAGGTTGCATATCTAAATAGCTCCATCCTGGAAAGATCCAGGGTGTCACAAAAGGGGCTTTCTGAAATGTACTCTTCCCTTCATGCAGAGCAGCATTAAACATTTGTCTCGGAAGACAGAGAAAACACAAGAACAGCTGTGCAGAAGTGAACACATGAAGTTCTTATAGAATAACATGTTTAGTTAAGTGCCCGCCACATGCCAGGTACCCTCCTAAGCCCTTCGTGTGCCTGTTTAATCATCACGGCCACACTGGCTGGGGCCAGACTATGTGCTAGGCACGCTTTTACACGCTTCATAAATACTAATTCGTGTACTCCTTGAAGCAGCCCTATGGAGAGGTAGTTTATAATCCTCATTTTACAGATGAGGACCTGAGACACAGAGAGGCAAACTAATTTGGTCAGGGACACATGGAAAAGGAGAGGAAGAGCCAGGACTGGATTTCAGGCACTCTTGCTACGGACCGCACACTCTTAATCACAGTGCTTCGTCCCCGGTGTCAGGCACGGAAGCAGAAGCGGGGTGTCTGGTTCAGTGAGCGCCTGTCCCCATCACCAGGTATGCAAGTACAGAGACCAGCGTAGGACTTTCACCTAGACTGGGGGGACGAGGGGAAAACAGAGAGTGAAGAAAGGAAAAATAAGTTCATACAAAATACATGTGAATTCAAGTCAAGTCTAACTTCACCAATGGACCAGCTGCTCTGAGCCTCAGTTTTACTCATCTGCAAAATGGGGATAATATTGTCTGCCTCACAGAAGTTTGGTAGGAATTCAGTGATGCATAAAAACTCTTCAGACAGAGCTAGCGAGCAGAAAATTCTAATTACTTCTCATAATCCGGGGCCCTCCCTCACAAATGAAGGTTTTCGGTGGAGCAGGAAAGGGCTGGGCACTTACTTAAACTGCTCCCAGAGTGTCTATGGCGCCTGCAGAGATGCTGCTGATGGGTTCCAAGACACAAGCATACAGGCCACTGGAATCACAGTGATATAAGCAAGTAGCACTTGAAGTCCCTTCTGGTTCAAACACTCAACGTTCTGGAATCAAGGTTACCATACTCATGGTCGTTGTCAACACGCTGATTAATACCTGTGGGAGAAAAATCACATTTGTGTTGGGAAATTAAATGAAGACTATCCTTGGGCAAACTTTCTTTGCGTTAGAAAGAACACATTGGCAGGAAATGAATATATTGAATGTAATACATGCTTGTTTAAATACCAGTACAAATCAATTATTCCTCAATTCTAATAAGTTCAGAAACAACACTTTAGGAAAAAAATTATAGTGACATTGGAGGAGATGGGAATCTTCTTTGTTTAGTTGAAATTTTCATAAGGAGAAGATTTGACACATTTTCAGACTTTCCAAATGGAATCGTCTTTTTTCTTTTTTAGACAAAAAATTAAAAAAGAACTATCCATACTCTGATGATGTCCAAAAAGCAACGAATAGCATCATTGACAATTCCAAGCAGCTCCTTAATATCGTGGATAGATGCTGTAGCGGTCAATATAGAGGATTATATGAGTGAGACGCTTGGGAGAGAGGAAAAAAGAGAGGTAAGGCAAAGGTGGTACATTTTTCTAATCTGATTTTACAGTGGCTCAATTACTCTTTCACACTTCATTTCCTGTGCGCCTCTAAATGTATACAGCTCATGAATGCGAGCCACACCCCCTGGAATATTGCCAACCAACCTCTGTACATTAAAACCGAACACCTCAGGACAAACTTTCCTCATCCTCTGTCTTGGCTGGGCTGACTGAGCTCATTAATTGGCCAAAAGCTATTTATTTCTCTCTAATAAATACTTCTTAATTCAATTAATGTCCTTCCTAAAGCACATGCTAAATTTAGAGATTGTGCTTTAACGGCAGAGGTACCATGATGCAGGAAGATTGCTATAATAGCAAATTCATTCTTTCCACAACATTAGCCCAGAATTTTTAATAACCTCGCAGGAGCAATCAGGTTTGCACAGGAGCACAATGTCTAAGTCTCTGGCCCAATTTATTCTCTTACTCAGATACCCACTCTAATTCACAAGCTTGAAATGTATCCATTTTAAATTGGGATTTTAGAGGTCTTCTTGATAGAAAGCCATAAAGTAGTGTGCTCCAATTCCAGGCATGGCTAATGGAAATCTGATTCCTAACTGTTATTTAATTACCTGGATATTGTGTTCTTGGTTTCTGTGACCCATTACATACCATAACATCTTTATTTAAATGGCATCTTGGGCCATCTTTTCAACAACCTATTAAAGAAGTAACTGAGTTATCTATAGTAAAGGGACTCATTTATTAACAGTTCTAAACTGAATAAATTATTCTTTCCCTTTCAGATGGTGGACAAAGTAAATGATCAACAAACGTTCCCAAAGCATCATGGGGCAGGAGGGCCATTGTATGCCTAGGGTTGGCTGGCCATGGACTCCTTCCAAAGACTGACCCAAAGATAACTTGATACCTCCTGTACCTTCTGCTCATTTCTTTATAGATCCAGCTCCTGTTTCCTGTATTTCCTAATTACCCACAACACTCATTCTGAAAACGTCATTCCTGAAGCTTTTGGAGAAAAAGAAACCTGCTAAATGTGCAGATAAGAGAATTTCATGTAGAAGAATTTTACATTTTGTAAAATTTTACAATTTGCATTTGGTAGCAAACGGGTTGAAGAAGTTTTAATAAAATGAAGGATCATGCTCACTCTCACCGAATGAAAGGAGGCAGAAATTCTTTGATGTCTTGATTACAGACCAGGATTAGAGCCTGTGATTCAGCTAGGGTCATCTCAGCCTCACAAGGAGACTCACTCAGTCCCTTCTCCGCTCCCCCACCGCCTCTGGAGTCTCTCTTTCTAATTCTCCAAGGTCCAAGACTTCAAGTCTTCCACGTGAAGGAGTTAGAAAGCGTGGGTGTGTTTGTTTTGTTAAACAGAGACACTTCCTTTTCTGGAAAAAAATATCAATTTTAAGAATCCCATTTTAGATTTGGTTATATGAGAACTGTCAAAACTTGGGGAACACAATCCTTCAATCAGCAGGGAAATGAATAAGTCAAAAATGATGTGTCCGTACTATAGACTACTAATATTATGCATTTTAAAAAAGAATGAAGTACAACTGAATGTTACAAGTTGGGAATTATTCACAACATTTTCAATTTTTCTTTAAGTATTGAGTAGACACAAAATTATAAATATACATAAAGTATAATGAATAGCCAACTAATGGTCCTGAACTCACTTGACAAGTTAGGAAAACCAGCTGCATCATTACTTTGAGGGGCTCCTTCCTCATCTCATCTCCTATGGTCCTTATGTTCTTTGGAAAATTATTCTTATTTCTCAACATCTATAAATAATATATATAAGTTTTATGTCTTTGGACTTTACAGGACTAGAAACAAACCTTTTATATTCTTTGTGACTTGCTTTTTCCATTAAAGAATAAGTTCATGACATTCTTTTACATCGATGTGTAATGTACAGTTATTTAATTTTAACTGCTATGTAGTACCCCCTCATAAGCATGTGCTAGTTTTTAAAAATATTCATTAGAGAGTGGACATTCTTGTCTCTTTTAGTTTTGTTTTTACAAAGAGTGACACTATTCTTTATATTCTTGAATATTTTAATTTTCCAATCTGGTAATATGATTTTAATTTGCATTTACCTAATTACTAGTGAGGTTGAACATCTTTTCATGTATTCAGTCATTTACGTTCTCTTTTATAAATACTTATTCAAGCCTTTTGTCATTTTGCTACTGTTTTATTATCAACTTTAAAAATCTGAGCTTATTTATATATTTTGAAAACGAGTAGTAAACCATCTTTATATCTTCTGGAAATAGCTATGATATGTATTTATATGTACTTGTGAGAAAATCCCTCAGTTTGGAGCTTGTCTTTTTACTCTCTTTATAGAGGTTTTAAATATTTTCCTTTTTGAAATGTGCTTTTTGTGTCAAAACTTCCTTAAGATTATGAAGAGATTTTTCTATATTGTCTTCTGAAATAAAAGTTTCAATATACTTCACAATTTGGTTTCTAATGGTTTGATCTGGGGCTTCCCATGTGGCACTAGTGGTAAAGAACCTGCCTGCCAACGCAGGAGACATGAGAGGCGTCGGGAAGGTCCCCTGTAGGAGGATATGCGCACTTCAGTTTTCTTGCCCAGAGAGTCCCCATGGACAGAGGAGCCTGGGGGGCTACAGTCCACAGGGCTGCACAGAGTCAGACTCCACTAATGCGACAGATCACTCACACACGCACTGTTTGATTTTAAAAGAATGGATTGAGCAAAGTGTTAACTTTCTTTTTTTCCTTAGTCCTGCTGTAGACAACAAATTATTCTCTGATTATGACTTACTGAAAGATCTTTCCTTCTCCATCATTTTCAATTTTAGCTCCATTATAAATTGTTTCCCCATATGTATGAGTCTATGTCTATGCTCTCTATTCTGTTCCATTGATCCACTTGTACCAATATACTAAGACCATATCATATTAGTCACTATATTATTCCTAATAATTCTTGTTAACTGCTCAGGAAAATGGTCCCACAGTTTGGATCAGAAGTTTCTTAACTACTCTTAACTTTTGAATCCCTTTCACATAAATCTTAGACTCATCTTTTTTAATTCTTTAAAAAGATAGAGATTTGGTTGGGATTGAATTGACCTCCTCAATCAATCTGGAAAATTGACATCTTTAAAATATTGAGTTATTCAATCCATGAACATGGTACACCACTTTACTTGTTTAAAGCTATGATAGTAAAGGCATCTATTTATCTATTTTAGTCCTGTATGTGCAATTGTATTGCTAATAATATACTATATTCTAATATTAAAATTATTATATTTTTCTGACAATGATATAGTAACTCTTATTCCCTTTACCTTAGAGTCTCTTTTGATAGGAATATAGCTGCTCTTGCTTATTTGTTTGTTTTTGATCTCTATTTTGGCTACTGTATCTTTTCCCGTAGTTTCATTTTCAAGCCTTCTGAAATCTCTGCCTATGTCTATTGTTAAAAGCCTATAGCTTGGTTTATTTTTAAAGTCTACCCTCAAAATCTAGTTTAATCTCAACTAGGAAATTTAGCCAATTAAAATTTACTTTAAGTAATGACATATCATGACTTATTTCTATCGTTTTTCATTTTTTCTTTACTATTTTCTTGTTTGCTTTTGAATTCAGTGCTTTTTCTTTACTAATAGTTTGACAGTTACATACCTTATTCCTGTCTTTGCTTTTTTTTTGGTGGTCTTCATAGAAGTTTTACTATGCACACTTAACACATAAAATTAATAAATATTTTAACCTCAATTCAGAAAATGTTAGGACCTGAAACACCTCACCGTCATTTTCTTGTTTCTTGTTTGCAGGCTAGTGTTGTAGCTGGAGCCCAGCAAAGCCTGGACCAAGGCTTTAGAGGTCATCTGCGTGATGTTTCTTTCTGAAGCTGAAGTTCACTTCTAAGATTTTCTATTCTCCCAGGATCTTCTACCACTAGTTTTGGATGGACCCAGAGAGCTCATCTATAGACATCTGTGAAACCAGGGCAAGTGGTGAGAGGAAAACACTGCCTTTTGATGCATCTTTACCAGGGTGAAAATGCGCAGGGAATATTCTCCCTGTACTTTCCCTCCCCCCAGGTAAATCCAATCCATGTGGACTCAGAGGGTGGAGCAATGAAAGGCTGTGATTATTAGCATCTTCTAGGTTGGGTGAGGGTGGACCTCAATGTAGTTGTAAGAATATTAAGTCCTTTTCAGAGAGGGGAACTCTGAGGCTGTGAGAGGAAGTGACTGAGGTCACCCAGGAGTCAGTTGGCAGGATCAGAAATAGACTTCAGGTCTCGCTCAGTTCAGACAAAGCAGCGTGTTCTGCTTTGATGATGCTAGAGAGAGAGGTTCAACAGATAACATAGTTGTGAAGTCAATACAAGAGAGTTGTTCACCTGAGAGTGCTCCTTTCTTCCCGCCTTCCACTCAAGCCCATCTAAAAGTCCTGTCCTCCTCAGGTCACTGTTAAGATAGTCCTGATGCAGGAAGCCCTGAGTGGTAAGCCTGCAGCTGCCTCCCCTGACAGCTGTGACCAGGTCTTGTGATTTCCGCGGGCCTCAGCCCATGCCTCTTGGTTGCTCCTTGCCTTGCTGCTGAGTGTGGGAAAACTCTGCGTGGGAGAAATTCTGTCTTGAACCATGGGGCGTGTGCCACTGCCGGCTTTTTCCTTCCAAGGACACCAGCAAGTGTCTGTGTCTGCAGGAGGGGTGGCTGTGAAACAGCTTGAAAGCATAGGGAGGAGGCACACTCATGACTTGCCTCTCACCCAACTCTGAAGTCCCAAAGGCAGGGCCTCGAAGAGCAGAGAGATTCTGGAGACAGATCAGGCTTCCTTTGGTTTCCTCTGCGGCAGGGCAGCTTGAGGCCCTACCTGCCCTCCTCCAAGAGACCAAGGCCCACCCAGCAAGGTAAAGCTTGCCTTCGGATTTTCTCTTCTTCCCAGAAATAAGAGGGTGCAGAGAAAACACAAATGGAATCTAAATCTGGTAAGATTTGCAGAACCATGAGGTTTCGCTGGGTCAGGAAGAGAGTAAAAATAGTCTCTCGGGATGAATCTTGGCCAGAAAAAGAGAGACAAGCGAAGGGCAAGAAATGCATAGTAAAATTTCACTTTTTTCCAACTTCCTATTTGGTTTCACTGTTTTTTTTCCCCAAACTAGTCATTTCTCCCACCACCTTCATGGCGTTTCTGATGAGCAGACGAGAAAACCAGAATCCACGGGATTGTGGGATGAGGGAATTTCACAGATGGGCTCATAAAACCTGTGATGAAGATGGATCCCAGAAGAGGACACTCTACCCACAGAGCCAGCCAGATCAACTGCTGCGACGCAGCCCTCAGCCCTCAGCAGCAGTATGGCCACAAAACAAGACTGGAGGGCAGACTCCAGAGGCTGAGGAGGAAGAGCAACTGAGCGTGCTCCCAGCTGTCCCTAACAAGCAATGGCTCTCTCAGTTCTGGAAATCTCCAGGATGGAGACATCCCTGTTTTCCCCAGACAGCTAGTTCCTCTCTGTCTGACATTTATGACCATTTCCTTTGGGGTGATCCAGCCTGCTCTCACGCAGTTCCTCCTTATCTCCAGATGCCCTAGTAATATCCTAGCGTCATGACTTAAAGATCCCATTTACTTGTCATTGCAGTCATAATTTCCTTTTAGAGGACTGTCTAAAGAAACTCAACTGTTCAAGGTCAGCAATCGTGAGAATAACTCACACTTTGAGATTCTCTCTTGGGACACTAAGTCAAGTTCTTCAGGTTGCAAATAACAGAGATCCACTCAAGGAGGGGACATGGGTAAACCTATGGCTGATTCATGTTGATGTTTGGTAGAAAACCAATGCAATACTGTTTCTTGCTCCTTGGAAGAAAAGGTATGACAAATCTAGACAATGTATCACAAAGCAGAGACATTGCCGACAAAGGTCCGTCTAGTCAAGGCTATGGTTTTCCCAGTGGTCATGTATGGATGTGAGAGTTGGACCATAAAGAAGGCTGAGCGCCGAAGAATTGATGCTTTTGAACTGTGGTGTTGGAGAAGACTCTTGAGAGTCCCTCGGACTGCAAGGAGATCCAACCAGTCCATTCTAAAGGAGATCGGTGGGTGTTCATTGGAAGGACTGATGTGGAAGCTGAAACTCCAGTACTTTGGCCACCTGATGTGAAGAGCTGACTCATTTGAAAACACCCTGATGCTGGGAAAGCTTGAAGGCAGGAGAAGGGGACGACAGAGGATGAGATGATTGGATGGCATCACTGACTCAATGGACATGGGTTTGGGTGGACTCTGGGAGGTGGTGATGGACAGGGAGGCCTGGCGTTCTGTAGTCCATGGGGTTGCAAAGAGTTGAACATGACTGAGCGGCTGAACAACAATGCAATGGTGTAAAGCAATTGTCCTTCAGTTAAATAAAAAAAAAAAAAAAACAAGTAAAAAGAGACCCACTCAAGCTTCTTTAAGTAAAAAGTGTGTTCTCGTTTTCTTTTCTTTCTTTGTTTCTTTCCTCATAAGGAATAAGGGATATCTTGTGTTACCCAAAGGGAAAGAAGACCCTGGGACTTATCAGAAGTTAGGACGAGGAACAGGGAAGCCCCAGGTGAACCCAGACAGGTACCTCGGCTGCTCTGTCCTCCATGCCAGGTCTCACCATGTCTTCCCTCTTCCTCCCTGAGTGCCCCCCATTCCCAGGACTTTGCAAAATGCACTTCCCTATTGAGACATCTATGTGCACAACCAAACAGAACCACCCTAACCTCAGTCTCATGATCTTTCTTGCATATCAGTCAGCATGGCAGGTAACAATTTCAAATTTCTGGGGGTGAAAATTGAAGTGGCTTATTTTGGGTTAGGAGACAAACCCGAGTCCAATTAATTATGCCCTGAAAGAGGAGGGACTCATGGTTGAAATAAAGATATGTGCCCACCTTGTGTGGGTGAGAGCCAGGAGAGCCAGATCCCAACACCTATCTGATATGGAGACTAGCAAATGGCTTTCATAGACTTAAAGGAATTAATAAGCTCTGTCCAGGCCACTGTAAAAGGAAACAGCAGCTCTGGAACCTTGCAGGAGAGATGCACTTGCATCCTCCCAGACATTCTTTACTTTGTTAGGACTATACTTCCCCAGGGGGAGGTCGTCCTAGAGGGGTGTCCTTGTAGGTAATTGTCTGGTTTGGGGGGTTTAGAATCAGAGGGATAGGGAGCTGAATGCCTCCTACCATTTTTTTCCCCAATATCTCACATCAGTCGGGCTTTTCTCTACCCTGATATCACTTAGCAGATGCTGGCATCAGTGGTCTGGATGTTTGTTGAAGATTTATGAAGTCCAGAAAAGAAGCAGAAAGTGTTCCCAGGCTTTGTGGACAGAAGGCAAAAGAAGAAATCAAAATTTTTTCTGCCTGTCTGTCATCTCTGTGTAAACTCTGACCCTCCTCTTCCCCAAACTATTGATACAACCACCATCTCCACCTTCCCCAGCCCTCAGTCTCCTTAACTTCTGGAGTTGTATCAGGTTTAATTTGAGGGTAGGGAGCCAAAACTGTTGATATGCCATTTTGTAACCTACCCTGGGAATTATAACTCCATAAGTCTTGAGATCTAATGTTCCAGAACAATCTACCTGTGGCATTCTAAATAATCTACCATGTATAGGCTTCTTTGAAATTGGAAGTTTATTTTTTATTAAATTACAGTTGATTTATCATGTTGTGTTAGTTTCAGGTGTACAGAAAACTTATTCTGAAAAGAATATATATATATTCTTTTCCAGATTCTTTTCCATTCAGTCACTTCAGTTTAGTCACTCAGTTGTGTCTGACTCTTTGCGACTCCATGGACTGTAGCATGCCAGGCCTCCCTGTCCATCACCAACTCCTGGAGTTTACCCAAACTCATGTCCATTGAGTCAGTGATGCCATCCAACCATCTCATCCTCTGTCGTCCCCTTCTCCTCCTGCCCCCAATCCCTCCTAGCATCAGGGTCTTTTCCAATGAGTCAGTTCTTCGCATCAGGTGGCCAAAGTATTGGAGTTTCAGCTTCAACATCAGTCCTTCCAGTGAACACTCAGCACTGATCTTCTTTAGGATGGACTGTTTGGATCTTCTTGGAGTCCAAGGGACTCTCAAGAGTCTTCTCCAACACCACAGTTCAAAAGCATCAGTTCTTCGGCGCTCAGCTTTCTTTATAGTTCAACTCTCACATCCATACATGACTACTGGAAAAGCCATAGCCTTGACTAGACAGACCTTTGTTGGCAAAGTAACATCTCTGCTTTTGAATATGCTGCCTAGGTTGGTCATAACTTTTTTTCCCAAAGAGTAACTGTCTTTTAATTTCATGGCTGCAATCACCATCTGCAGTGATTTTGGAGCACCCCCAAAATAAAGTCAACCTCTGTTTCCACTGTTTCCCCATCTATTTCCCATGAAGTGATGGGACTGGATGCCATGATCTTAGTTTTCTGAATGTTGAGTTTTAAGCCAACTTTTTCATTCTCCTCTTTCACTTTCATCAAGAGGCTCTATATTTCTTCACTTTCTGCCATAAGGGTGGTATCATCTGTGTATCTGAGGTTACTGATATTTCTCCCGGCAACCTTGATTCCAGCTTGTACTTCATCCAGCCCATTGTTTCTCATGATGTACTCTGCATATAAGTTAAATAAGCAGGGTGACAATATACAGCCTTGACATACTCCTCTTCCTATTTGGAACCAGTCTGTTGTTCCATGCCCAGTTCTAACTGTTGCTTCCTGACCTGCATACAGATTTCTCAAGAGGCAGGTCAGGTGGTCTGGTATTCCTATCTCTTGAAGAATTTTCCACAGTTTATTGTGATCCACACAGTCAAAGGCTTTGGCATACTCAATAAAACAGAAATAGATGTTTTTCTGGAACTCTCTTGCTTTTTCGATGATCCATCGGATATTGGCAATTTGGTCTCTGGTTCCTCTGCCTTTTCTAAAACCAGCTTGAACATCAGGAAATTCATGGTTCCCATATTGCTGAAGCCTGGCTTGGAGAATTTTGAGCATTACTTTACTAGCCTGTGGAATGAGTGCACCTGTGCGGTAGTTTGAGCATTCTTTGGCATTGCCTTTCTTAGGATTGGAATGAAAATGGACCTTTTCCAGTCCTGTGGCCACTGCTGAGTTTTCCAAATTTGCTGGCATACTGAGTGCAGCATTTCACAGCATCATCTTTTAGGATTTGAAATAGCTCAACTGGAATTTCATCACTTCCACTAGCTTTGTTCATAGTGATGCTTCTTAAGGCCCACTTGACTTTACATTCCAGGATATCTGGCTCTAGGTGAGTGATCACATGACTGTGATTATCTGGCTTGTGAAGACCTTTTTTATATAGTTCTTCTGTGTATTCTTGCCACCTCTTCTTAATATCTTCTGCTTCGGTTAGGGCCATGCCACTTCTGTCCTTTATTGAGCCCATCTTTGCATGAAGTGCTCCCTTGGTATCTCTAATATTCTTAAAGAGATCTCTCGTCTTTCCCTTTCTATTGTTCTCCTCTGTTGTATGTCACTAAAAGATATTGAACACAGTTCCCTGTGCTATACAGTAGGCCTTTATTATTTATCTAGTTTATATACAGAAGTGTGTATCTCTTAGTCCCAAACTGCTAATTTATCCCTCTCTCCCCAGCCCAGATCTCACTTTTAAAGCAGTTTTAAGTTCACAGAAGAGTTGAGTAGAAGGTATCAAGATGCCCTTATCCTTCCTGCTGCACGTGGTCACAGCCTCCCTGGCTATCAACGTCTCCACCAGACGGTACATTTATTACAATCTATGAACCTATGCTGACACATCATTGTCACCCAGAGGCCGTAGTTTATATTAGCGTTCCCTCTTGATATTGTGTATTTTATGGATTTTGACAAATGTATTGTGACATGTATCCACCATTACATGTTCCAAAGAGTAGTTTCCCTGCCTTAAAGCTCTCTGTGTCCTGTTTATTTCTCCCTGCCCTCTAACCCTTGGTAACCATTGATTTTTTTTTTTTTTTTACCTCTCTCCACATTTTTACGTTTTCCAGAAGGTCCTATAGGGACACATACAGTAGCCTTATCAGATTGGCTTCTTTCACTTAGTAATAACATACATTTAAAATTCTTCCGTGTCTTTACATGGCTTGATAACTTATTCCTTTCTAGTGCTGAGCAATATCAATGTCTGAATGGACTGCAGTTTATTTAAACACTCCTTTATCAAGGGACACTTTGGTTGCTTCCAAGTCTTGCCAACTATGGATAAAACGGCTGTATATACACACGTGCAGGTTTTTGTGTGGACCTTTGATGGACAGGGAGGCCTGGTGTGCTGCGGTTCATGGGGTCGAAATGAGTCGCACATGACAGAGCAATTGAACTGAACTGAACTGAAGATTCCAACTCATTTGGTAAAGGGCACAATGGCTGGATGGTATGCTGAGAGAACGTTTGGGTTTGCCAGAAACCGCCATAGTGGCTGCAGCACCGGCATCGGCACCACCCGTGGGTGAGTGTTCTTCTTGCTCCATGTCCTCGCCAGCACTTAGTGCTGCTAGTGTTCTGGATTTTGGTCATTTAAATAGATCTGTAGTGGTATCTGTGAAAAGAAGAGAAACAAAAAGCAAAGGAGAAAAGGAAAGATACAAGCATCTGAATGCAGAGTTCCAAAGAATAACAAGAAAAGATAAGAAAGCATTCCTCACACATGTATGCCTGTGGTGGATTCATTTTGATATTTGGCAAAACTAATACAATTATGTAAAGTTTAAAAATAAAATAAAATTTAAAAAAAAAAAACAGTAAAAAAAAAAAAAGAAAGAAAGCATTCCTCAGAGATCAATGCAAAGAAATAGAGGAAAACAACAGAATGGGAAAGACTAGAGATCTCTTCAAGAAAATTAGAGATACCAAGGGAACATTTCATGCTAAGATGGGCTCGATAAAGGACAGAAATGGTATGGACCTAACAGAAGATATTACGAAGAGGTGGCAAGAATACACAGAAGAACTGTACAAAAAAGATCTTCACGACCCAGATAATCACAATGGTGTGATCACTGACCTAGAGCCAGACATCCTGGAATGTGAAGTCAAATGGGCCTTAGAAAGCATCACTACGAACAAAGCTAGTGGAGGTGATGGAATTCCAGTTGAGCGCTTTCAAATCCTGAAAGATGATTCCGTGAAAGTGCTGCACTTAATATGCCAGCAAATTTGGAAAACTCAGCAGTGGCCAAAGGACTGGAAAAGGTCAGTTTTCATGCTCAAAATTCTCTAAGCCAGGCTTCAGCAATACATGAACCATGAACTTCCACATGTTCAAGCTGATTTTAGAAAAGGCAGGGGAACCAGAGATCAAATTGCCATCTGCTGGATCATCGAAAAAGCAAGAGAGTTCCAGAAAAACATCTATTTCTGTTTTATTGAGTATGCCAAAGCCTTTGACTGTGTGGATCACAATAAACTGTGGAAAATTCTGAAAGAGATGGGAATACCAGACCACCTGACCTGCCTCTTGAGAAACCTATATGCAGGTCAGGAAGCAACAGTTAGAACTGGGCATGGAACAACAGACTGGTTCCAAATAGTAAAAGGAGTATGTCAAGGCTGTATATTGTCACCCTGCTTATTTAACTTCTATGCAGAGTGCTACTGCTGCTGCTAAGTCGCTTCAGTCGTGTCCGACTCTGTGTGACCCCATAGACGGCAGCCCACCAGGCCCCGCCGTCCCTGGGATTCTCCAGGCAAGAGCACTGGAGTGGGTTGCCATTTCCTCCTCCAACGCATGAAAGTGAAAAGTAAAAATGAAGTCACTCAGCCGTGTCCAGCTCTTAGCGACCCCATGGACTGCAGCCTACCAGGCTCCACCGTCCATGGGATTTTCCAGGCAAGAGTACTGGAGTGGGATGCCATTGTCTTCTCATGAGTAACACTGGGCTGGAGGAAATACAAGCTAGAATCAAGATTGCCAGGAGAAATATCAATAACCTCAGATATGCAGATGACACCACCCTTATGGCAGAAAGTGAAGAGGAACTAAAAAGCCCCTTGATGAAAGTGAAAGAGGAGAGTGAAAAAGTTGGCTTAAAGCTCAATATTCAGAAAACGAAGATCATGGCATCTGGTCCCATCACTTCATGGGAAATAGATGGGGAAACAGTGGAAACAGTGGCTGACTTTATTTTGGGGGGGGATCCAAAATCACTGCAGATGGTGACTGCAGCCATCACATTAAAAGACACTTACTCCTTGGAAGGAAAGTTCTGACCAACCTAGATAGCATGTTTAAAAGCAGAGACATTACTTTGCCAACAAAGGTCTGTCTAGTCAAGGATGTTTTTCAAGTGGTCATGTATGGATGTGAGAATTGGACTGTGAAGAAAGCTGAGCGCCAAAGAATTGATGCTTTTGAACTGTGGTATTGGAGAAGACTCTTGAGAGTCCCTTGGACTGCAAGGAGATCCAACCAGTCCATTCTAAAGGAGATCAGCCCTGGGTGTTCTTTGGAAGGAATGATGCTAAAAGCTGAAACTGCAGTATTTTGGCCACCTCTTGCGAAGAGTTGACTCATTGGAAAAGACTGATGCTGGAAGGGATTGGGGGCAGGAGGAGAAGGGGACGAGAGAGGATGAGATGGCTGGATGGCATCACCGACTCGATGGTCGAGAGTTTGAGTGAACTCCGGGAGTTGGTGATGGACAGGGAGGCCTGGCGTCCTGCAATTCATGGGGTCACAAAGAGTCGGACACAACTGAGAGACTGAACTGAACTGTAGGGGCATCACATTGTTGCTTCAATTTGCAAATATGTAATGACATATTATATTGAATACCTTTATATATGCTTATTTGCCATCTGTATCTTTTTTGCAGTCATGTGTCTGTACTTCCTCACTGTTTATTCTAATGACATTTCTGAGAAGAAATTCCATAAAGATGTTTCTGCATGGAATTACTGTAATGCTCCCTTGTTAGCTTTTATTTGGGATCAATTTTCTCCAAAACTGAAATTTCACCCCTATTTTATAAAACTAAAAACAAATTGAGCTCAAGTATTGGATTCCTCAGCAGTAACATAGCTGATTACTATTTTTAGAGTCCACGAATTGATATTGTTAATCACATCATTTTTAGAATCACTTTGAATCCCTTTTTAAAGTTGGAGACAATGTTTATAGTTTTCTTTAATGAATTAGTAATGGTTCCATACATGCTCCTTCTGCTGCTAAGTCGCTTCAGTCGAGTCTGACTCTGTGCGACCCCATAGACAGCAGCCCTCCAGGCTGTGCCATCCCTGGGATTCTCCAGGCAAGAACACTGGAGTGAGTTGCTACTTCCTTTTCCAATTCATGAAAGTGAAAAGTGAAAGTGGTGTCCTTCAGTCGTGTTGAACTTTTCATGACCCCATGGACTGCAGCCCACCAGGCTCCTCCATCCTTGGGATTTGCCAGGCAAGAGTACTAGAGTGGGTTGCCATTGTTTCTAATTTCTTAAGTATAAGAAAACAAAAGCCATTGTATCCAACTGCACTGACTAAAATCACGTTTTACTTTCAAAAGTAAGTTGCTTTCCTTCCAATCATAGCACATACATCTCACCTTTGTAATATAGAAAGCTTTAGCTTTTAGGTCACGGGGTTTTTTTAAAAAGAAAACAAGTAAAACCCATGAAAAGCTTCCAACTTCTGAACTTTACACTAAGGTTTTATTTTCACAAACTAGATGAAGAAAATGCACTTTTTAAACAACAAAAAAAATGGAAACATGTTTTAATACAAATTGTTCCAGGTAAGAGAATACATTTAAGAAAATAGTCATGGATGATAAAACACATCAGTTCAGTTCAGTTCAGTTGCTCAGTCATGTCTGACTCTTTGTGACCCCATGGACCACAGCACGCCAGGCCTCCCTGTCCATCACCAACTCCCAGAGTCCACCCAAACCCATGTCCATTGAGTCGGTGATGCCATCCAACCATCTCATCCTCTGTCATCCCCTTCTCCTCCTGGCCTCAATCTTTCCCAGCATCAGGGTCTTTTCAAATGAATCAGCTCTTGGCATCAGGTGGCCAAAGTATTGGAGTTTCAGCTTCAAAGTCAGTCCTTCCAGTGAACACCCAGGACTGATCTCCTTTAGGATGGACAGGTTGGATCTCCTTGCAGTCCAAGGGACTCTCGAGAGTCTTCTCCAACACCACAGTTCAAAAGCATCAATTCTTTGGCACTCAGCTTTCTTTATAGTCCAACTATCACATCCATACATGACCACTGGAAAAACCATAGCCTTGACTAGATGGACCTTTGTTGACAAAGTAATGTCTCTGCTTTTTAATATACTGTCTAGGTTGGTCATAACTTTCCTTCCAAGGAGTAAGCATCTTTAAACACATGAGAGTTCCTCTTATGGATAAATTTGAATATCTCAAAATGCAATGATATTTGATATCAATGAAAGAAACAATAGATAAGTTCGACTTCATCAAAAATTTAAAGAACAATAAATCAGAACATCAATAAATCAGAACACTATCCAGAGAGTGAAAACACAACCCACAGGATGGCCCAAAATACTTGCAAATTGTGTATCCAGTATGATTCTGGATACTAGAAAATATGGACAGGTGTATATTCAGAATATCCTAAATGTTCAGAACACCTATAACAACAAAAAACACACAATTCAATTTTAAAAAATGAAAGAAGGGTTTGAATAGACCTTTCTCCAAAGAAGATATACAAATGTCCACCAAGCGTATGAAAAGATGCTCGATGTCATTAATCATCAGGGAAGTGAAAACTAAAACCAGAATGAGATATCATTTCACAACCAATAAAATAGATATAATCCTCCAAATGGAAATTCATGAGCATCAGTGAGGATGTGAAGGAAATGGAACACTTATACAATGTTGGCAGGAATTTTAGATGAGCAATTCCACTCCTGTCTGTACCTGAAGAATTCAAAACAGGTGTTCAAACAAAATCTTGTACACAAATGTTCGTAACAGTTCTACTCATACTAGCCAAAAGGTATAAACAACCCAAATGTTTACCAACAGATGAATGGATAAGCGAAATACCACACAGGGGGATGTTGCTCAGCTATAAAAAGGAGACAAATATAGATACATACTACAACATAGATGAACACTATTCTCAACAACTTTCTCAGTGAAAGAAACCAGACACAAAAGACCACATATCATATGATTCCACTTATAGAGAATGTCCACAATAGACAAATCAATGGAGATAGAAGTAGATTAGCAGTTGCCAGGGGCTGTGGGAGTGGTGGATGGGAGCAGCTGCTTAATGGGTTTGGGCTTCCCATGGGGTGATGAGAAAGTTCTGGAGGTGATGGTGGTGATGGCTGCACAACATTGCCAATATACTTAAACACCCCTGAACTGTACACATTAAACTGGTTATGATGTAAATGTTATGTGATGCTACGCTTTACACAGTAAAAAGGGCAGTTGCTGCAAAGGCATCATTTAAGTTTGTTTCATTAGTCAATCTTATGGTAGAAACTAGTGCTTCCGCTGTGTAAAAATAGAACTTTTCTGAGTTTAAGCCTCTTTTCATGGGAGAGTTGTAACATTTCAAACGTTTCTTACCTTCATCCCATGTTCTAAAAGGGTATATTTTTTGTTACAGTGGTTTGAAAAGTATGTCTACTTTTCACAGTTAATTTGGCCTCCACAGGTGTGTGTTAAATCTTGGAGATCAAGATGTGTGATTTGTTCAGTAGCTCAGTCATGTCCGACTCTTGTGACCCCCACGGACTGCAGCATGACAGGCTTTTCTGTCCTTCATTATCTCCCAGAGTTTGCTCAAACTCATGCCCATTGAGTTAATGATCCCATCCAACCATCTCATCCTCTGTCATCCCCTTCTCCTCCTGCCTTCAATCTTTCCCAGCAACAGGGTCTTTTCCAATGCATCAGTTCTTCACCTCAGGTGGCTAAAGTACTGGAGTTTCAGTTTCAGCATCAGTCCTTCCAATGAATGTTCAGGGTTGATTTCCTTTAGGATGCACTGGGTGGATCTCCTTGTTTCCCAACAGACTCTCATGAGTCTTCTCCAGCACCACAATTCAAAAGTGTCAATTCTTCAACACACAGCCTTCTTTATGGTCCAACTCTCACATCCATACATGACTACTAGAAAAACCATAGCTTTGACTATACATATCTTTGTTGACAAAGTGATGTCTCTGCTTTTTAATACGATATCTAGGTTTGTCATAGCTTTTCTTCCAAGGAGCAAGTGTCTTTTAATTTCATGGCTACAGTCATCATCCCCAGTGATTTTGAAGCCCCCAAAAATAAAGTCTGCCACTGTTTCCATTTTTTTTCCATCTATTTGCCATGAAGTGATGGGACTGGATGCCCTGATCTCAGTGCTGTTGAATACAAATAATAAGCGGTGGAGAGGGTGTGGAGGAAAGGTAGTCCTCGTATACTGTTGGTGAGAATGCAAGTTGATGCAGCCACTATGGAGAACACTGTCTGGGCATATCTCTGACAAAACTTTAATTCAAAAAGATACATGAACCCCAATAGCAGCACTGTTCACAATAGACAAGACATGGAAGCTACCTAATGTCCATCGACAGATGAATGGATAAAGAAGTGGTACATATATACAGTGGAATACTATCAGCCATAAAAAAATGAAATAATGCTATTTTCGGCAACATGGATGGACCTAGAGATTATCATACTAAGTGAAGTCAGAAATAGAAAGACAAATATCACATAATATCACTTACATGTGGAATCTAAAAGAAGATGATACAAATGAAGTTATTTACAAAACAGAAACAGACTCAGACAGAGAGAACAAACTTGTGACCGCCAGGGGGAGAGGGTTGCGGGAAGGGTGGAGTGAATATTTGGGATTAGCAGATGCAAACTGCTATATAGAGAATGGATAAACAACAAGGTCCTACTTCATAAGCACAGAGAGTTATATTGACTATCCTAGGATAAACCATAATGAAAAAGAATATTTTAAAAATAACATATGGTTATACATAACTGAATCACTTTGCTGTACAGCAGAATTTGACACAATATTATAAATCAACTATCCTTCTTTAAAAAAAAAAAAAAGAAAAAAAATAAACACTGTTGGAGACATATTTATGGGTCTTCCTAGATTTTATAGTTTGGGGCTTTATTTCTCAGTGTGCAATAAACTATCTTTCATTTTTCCAATGAAGCCGATGATCAAGCTATCAAAATACCTGCATCTAGCACTCTTGGATTCATGGGTATCTTAGATTTAAATTGATTTTCAAAACTATCTTTACTTATTGTATATTTTTTCCTTACAAATGAATCAGTTATCATGATCATTTCCCATATAATTTTGACCCAACTTAGGTTCTTGTTAACACTTTTTTAATTCTATGCTCATGCTCAATCACTCAGTCGTGTCTGACTCTTTGCAACCCCATGGACTGTAGCCCATCAGGCTCCTCCGTCCATGGGATTTTCCAAGCAAGAATACTGGAGTGGGTTGCCGTTTCCAACTCCATTTTAATTCTATAAAGTGAGTCAAACGAGGCCTCTTAACTAAAAATTTTTACATGTATTTAGATTAATTGATAATATTATGTATTATTAATAAATACATATAAATAAATTATTATAAATAAATATAATATAAAATAAATAAATTAACAATAATTAATTTATAAATTAATAAATAAATAAATAACTGTAATACAGTTAAAGAATGTAGAAAATTATCTAGAAGAAAGTATAAGTCACTCAAAAACTTCTCACCCACATGTAATGTTAACATTTTAGTGAAAAGCCATGTAGATATATACATGAAATACCTTTGGAATGCTTAAACTTATGATTTGCCCATTCTTATTGAGTTAGCTTCTTTCTCTTTTTTTATTAATTTGTAACAGTTCTTTGGCCACCTCATGTGAAGAGTTGACTCATTGGAAAAGACCCTGATGCTGGGAAACATTGAAGGCAGGAAGAGAAGGGGACAACACAGGCTGAGATGGTTGGACGGCATCACTGACTCAAAGGACGTGAGTTTGAGCAAGCTCCGGTAGTTGGTGATGGAAAGGGAAGCCAGGCATCCTGCAGCCTATGGAGTCGCAGACAGTCGGACATGACTGAGCGACTGAACTGACTGATATAGAGACCTTTTTCCATATTCATTACAAATACGATCTCAAAATATCATTTGGATTTAAATAGTGGTCTCCTCATCATTTTTCTTCCTTTCTCAAGAAATATTATCACAAAATTTTCAAATATATATGAAAATAATCATACAATGAATCCCTATATATTCATTGCCCTCATCAATAATTATCAAAGATACTACCAACCTGGTTCTATTGCTCAACTGCTTTTATTTATTTATAATTGTTGTTTTGCTGGAGTATTTTAAAGCATGGCTCATCTTACCCATAAATACACCAGTAGCCACCTCTAATTGATAAGGACATTTTGGTACATAACTGTAAGCCATTTTCCCAATGTGAAATTATTTTGGCTGATACATCTCCAGTTCAAAATACCACCCCCAGGTCATTTTCCTTAGCCTGTTTTGCCTATTTCACTGGAGACAATCTCATCTACTTACTTTGCATACTTTCTTGCACATTTCTATCATTCTTATCAGACTCTCCTTTCCTACAAAGAATTTTTTTCCTACTCAAATGTTCTCTGCACATTCATCACCACCTCTTTCCTGAGTCAAATGACTGTAGGCCTTTGAACCTACAGGGAGCTGTTGTTCTGATCTTCATGGCCTCTCTTCAGTTTCTGCTCAATATTTCTAGTTGTAGTGAGAACATGTGCTGAGATCTCAGGTCTCCCTGCTAATTTTCCACATTGTAGGCATTTACACAGGCATCTGGGGGAAGTTATGGGTTTTCCCCAAAGCATTTCCTACTCACTGACTGCCTACCTCACAGTAGAGTGTAGAATTCCCCCAGATCAATACACTGACTTTGGTCTGATGTTAACTCATGTCCCTTAAACCTCCCCCTTGCTTATACTGGAGGAAGCCTTTTCCTGAGAGTTCTGTCTTTACCAGGCACATCTCTCCTTTTACTCAGAAGGACTTTCCCAGGAAAATCCTGCTGTAAGCAAGAAACACCCAACCTCTCTGTGAGGGCACTGCAAGATCAAAGGCTGGAGGATCTTTCTGTCCAGCACACATCTGTCTCAATAACATTCCAGGTAGGAGAACTGTCCACTTCTTCACTCCTACTCACACGGTCCTGAAGTCACACCATCCAGGCTGAAGGAGTTCAGTCTGTATAGGTTAGCAGGTGATGGAGAGAGTGGTTGTGTTTGTGCGTGTTTCCAGGTGTGATAAGTTCTGACTGCTTTTAGCAGTGCTCGCTCTCAATGTCCGGGACCTTCTGGGAAGGCACTGCAAGACAGGGGTAGGGGACAGACTTAGAGATCAGGGGCCAAGAACCTGCAGAGTCATTCTCCTAGGCTCTTCTCAGGTCTGTGCAAGTCCACAGGAAAACTCTCCCAAACCTAAATCAGTCATGGAGGATCATTAAGGGAGACTGAAGATACCATCTTGTCAACCACGCCAATCTTATGAATGAAGGAACCAGAACTTAGGAAGATGACCTGAATGACTTACTTGAGGCTGGAGAGAGAATCATGGCCAGAGCCAGGTCTCCTGACTCTTATAAGCAACATTCTCCACCTAACCAATCAAACCACTCTGTCCCTGGCTGGTGACACTCTCTACCTACCCAACCTATACCAAAGCTCAGAAGACCAGTGATGCTTCTCTCAAGTATCTCTTCTTGTCCTGAGCCTAAAATCACCTTGACAGGGTTGACCACCATGGTTAAGCTAATTCCAAGGGACTTCAAAGATAACTTGTTCCATCTTGGGTCCCACCAACTGCAATTGTAGAAGTCTCTCATCATGGACATCAGGAAGATGGCATCAGATACGGACTAAAGTCTGTTGGATGAGATAAGGTCTACTGAAACAAAAGAAAATGGTGTGCATAGGATAAGAAGAAAAATACACTTCAGAGGGAATCAATTACTAACCCTGGTATGCTCAGAAGGCCCCAATCCAACACTTTAATTTCATTCTACCCTTGACCTGCCTTAGTTCTTAAAGTACTCAGTCTTTTGTCTGTGAAAAGGCAACAGTATTGGGTCTTTAAGAGAAGAAATAAATATTAAGTCATTCTCCAGGTTTTCTGCAGCTATGTCTCATATTTGACAATCTCACACTCACCGACTTGACAGTCTGCTTTCACTAATCCATATGCATATAAGGTGTATATTACCCCCACGTCTATGAGATTCTCACTTAGCCAACGACATCTGTCTGTGAACTGTCATGAAATGCTAGAATGATTCTTTTTCTTTTGTGGTGTCAATTCCTTTTTCTGTCATTATGAACCTTGTTAAATACCCTCTTTCCTCCCCTTATGAAAGGCATGAACTGAGTGCTAAGTTTCAAACATACCCCCTTAGCACATCCAGATGGGGAGAAAAAAAAGCACATCTAGCTATCTACTTAATCAAACATCTACTTTTCCTCCATCAACGAGGAGGAGGCCCTTTTGTACATTTAACAAATTCAAGCAATTTAGCAACCGGGTTAAAGCCTATGTAAAGTACTTCAACAACATGGGGAATAAAGACACTGGTCTTCTGTCTTAGAATTGGTTAATGGAAGACGTGAAGTCTCAAAGCACGCACAACCGTGAGTTCTTACCGAGCTGCCTAATGCACTGCTGGGAAAACCTTGTGAAGTTTTCCATCACGGTGGGGGGAGGTGGGCTGACAGTTTCTGCCTTTGCTGTCAGTTCCACTGTGGGAGGCTCCTAAATTTATTGTATCTAGGAAGTAATTCTGGTGCAAGCCTATCCTGGAGGAAGCTAGGCATGTAGTACACTCTTCTGAATACATTGTTGGTTATCACTCCAAGGCTGTGGGGGCTGAGCTTTGGTAACTCCATAAGCGGTGACCGTGGGTGCGTCTCTGTCTAACTTGGTCAAGGGGACAGACTTCCCTGGTGGTCCAGTAGTTAGGACTCTGAGCTTCCCCTGTAGGGAGCACGGGGTCGATCCCTGATCAGGGAGCTAAGACCCCAAATACTGCAGTCAAAAAATTAAATTAAAAAAAAAAGTTTTCAACTTGATCAAGAGGAAGCAGAGCAAGAAATAAATCCCATCAGCCTTTCTATGTCAACCAGCTTGCCAAGCCTTAGATGAAAAAATATATTCAGAGAGTAAAATGGTATCGTCATAGTGGGCAGCAGTGTTTTCCACTGGTGTGCATATCTCCACAAGGTACCATTTCTTCCAAGCCTTCAAAATGCTCAACACCACCTGTTAGAAGATCAGATGTCAAATGTCACTTTCGGATCATCTAGAAGGAATTTTGCCTCTTTTTGCAATCTCGTCATTTTGGGAGGCTCCTTCACCTCAGTTTCCTCATCCACAAGATAAGAACGATAACGTGGTCCAGCTTCCTGGGGAGGAGAAGGAAGATGGATGGGAGCTTTTTGCTGACTAGCTGATAAACCATGCAACCATCAATCGCTGAGCACTGCCCATTGCCTCACTGCTGCTGTAGGCACCCGTAGCTGGCACCGAAGCTGACGGGCGCTCCAGGAGCCTGCAAGAAATATGGGCTGGAGAGCCGAGGATAGCATATCCTGGTGGTGATGACTGAAGTGCTGCTCTAGCGGAGGGGCAGATTTAAGTGCATGATTATCGACCACCGGACTTGGACCTGCTCTAAGAACGCTGCTCCATCAGGCTCTCCAGCTCAAAGGACATCAATCATTGAGAGCAACACTGGAATCCAAAGGGCCAGAGGCTGCCCTTGGAAGTGAACAACGCTCACAGACCAGAGGAGTAAGAAGCAAGGTTGACCTCACTTTTGCTTCACAAATATCTGATAATAAAGGGATTAAACCAACACCCAGTTCCTATTGATCTATAATAGTGATTGAGTGAAGATAAATGCACATCTGCACTCTACACCTGAGCCAATGGGGCCAGATCTCTCAGTTGCATCCTCAGGTTAGTCACCTGGCTTGCCGTCTTTCAATGACTGCGGACTATATCTCCAACTACCATCAATCATCTTACAAACATACAAAATCCCCCATCTCAACTTGTACAAACAAGTATTAGCAGTGGCTTTTGCTACATTATCTATCAATCAATCAATACAACATTATCCCTTCTCATAAAATGCAGGGACATTTACTACAACGTACTGGAAACATGCTGCTTGGCAGAGAATGTTTGTGAGATATAATCATAGAAAATAGCGGGATATTGTAATGAGAAGCCAACCCTTTAGTTTAATTGCAAAAGACTGTTTAAACTAAAGGAAATTGTGTATTTGAGCTCTGAAGTGGAAATAAAGTTGCCAGTTTCTGAGATGCATATCATAGAAAATGAGTTCTTTTTCTTCATTAGGAAACCATAACTGCAAGTAATAAAAATATTGCAAATAAATACTAAAAGAATACATATCCATCGGTCTATGAGTAGCTATGGAATATATTATATCTTTAAATAATTCTTAAATCACTGACTTAGATAAATACTGACTCCTGTCCCTGTATTCTGATCCTATAGAAATGAAAGATCATCACCCCACACAACACAACTCGAATAGGACTAGGAAAAGTTCATTATGAATCTGGAGTTGCATTTTAAAATTATTCTTTGTCTCCTTTTTGGAAAATAGCTTAAAATGAACAGAATAGTATATGCATAAGGCTAGTGTGAAATAAAACGTCAAATTCTCTATAGGCCCAAGAAGGAAAGAAAGGCGGAACTTTCTGTGCTGCAGTTATCACCGCTGAGGAAGCACCAGAACAAGTGAAGACGAAACCCTACGATGTGCATGAGCTTGGTGCCCCAGATGGACAGATGAACAAAGGGAAGGCAGGTCCTTCGCGGTCTAAGGCCAATGAAAAGCAGTTTCTATGCAGACTGGAAAACGAAGATGACAACTCTTTGTTGTTTGATTTAAATAAAATTGTTTTTGCTGAATTAGAGAAGTCAGATTAAGCCTTCAAAAGTTGTACTCATAAATGGAAACAGTGGTTAGCTGTTCTGGTCACTGTTCAAGCACTGAGAGAACAAAGGGGGAAATCTCTGTCTTCCTAGAGAGTGAACAAGAGATGCTGAAGGACAGGGAAGCCTGGTGTGCTGTGGTCCACGGGGTGGCAAAGAGTCAGACACGACTTAGCAACTGAACAAGAAAACAAGGTAAGTGTTAACTTTACAACATGTTACAGATGATAAGGGCTGCAGGAAAAAAATGTAAAGGAGAGCAGGAGATGTTTGGGCAGGGTGGGGGGAGTGTTGCTATACCTTATAGAGGGTAGAAGTGACAGTCTTTAAGCCAAGATGACATCGGAGCAAAGATCTGAAGGTAGGAGGGCAGGCAGGCAAGTGCCCAGAGGATAGTGAGCTGGTCTAGATGCTTGAGGAGCACCAGAGCAAGGTGGCTGGAGACCAGTGGGCAAGGGGCACGGAGTTGCACGTGAGACACAAAGGAGAGCTGTGAGGACGGAGAGAAAAATCACACATCCTCAGGACTTCCTTCCTCAGATCGGCACACCGACCAGCAAAGAAGTGTGACCTCGGAGTTTCCCGGACTCTCCCCAAGTGCTGTTAGGGACAAGGACAGAAACAGAGTGACTGGGAGGGACCACAGCTTGCAGATGGAAGGTGACAGTAATTTGGACCAGTGTGGTTGCCATGGAGATGAGAGGGGTTTGGGTTCTGGATGCCTGTCAGAGGCAGAGCCGGCAGAAGGCACTGGTAGATGGGATGGGAAGAGAAGGACACAGGTAGGATGCCTTCAAGATTTTTTGGCCCCAGCAGTTTTCATTTGCTATTACATCAGATAAAGCAGATTTGAGGGGAAAGATCAGGGATTTGGTTTGAGAACATGGTAAATGTGAGAAGCCAAATGTGAGAAGACCAAGCCAATTTGTGCATCCAAGTAAGATGCACAAATTCTGATTTCAGAGAAAGATGTGAGCCTCAGATGTCAAGATACACATTACATTGAAAACTATGTCGAGGGCCTTGTCTGAGGAACTCTGGCATTTCAGTAAGGAGACTGAGAAGCCCTTGACATAGTAAAAAACCTGGCAGACATGGCCTCATGAACTTCTACCTCCTGATATCATCAGGGTCAAAAGAAACGTTTATGGGCATTTTTGCCCATAAACCCTAGATCAGCGCTCACTTACTATTCCTTGAATCAGCCTCACTTTGCACCAATCACTTTGAATTACTTCTTTCCAGATCTTCTCAGATAAAGAAACAATCGATTTGCAACTTGGTCGAGGTGAGTCCCAGCTATGAATCTGCCAACCCCTCTGGGCACTGAGCCTTTTTTCTCACCTGTTTTCTGCTGGTTATCACCTTCTAAGAAACCTCATGGACCCCTCCATTTAGAGGAAAGAGAACAGGGGGTACTATCACAGATACTTAGGATTAAAGACTTAGATCCAGGCTCTTAATCTTTAAGTCAACTCCATGATGCAGGATTGGCTCTCTGTTGTAGATACAAATGAGAATATGATGCTTAGAGTGGTGACGTAATTCAACCAATATCCCACTGTGGCCTTACATGGGCCAGGGAGAGATACCAAGATTTTCAGGATGGTTTCCTCTGTAGAGTCCTAAAGCTTAATCCCCTCTCCAAAACCAACCCACTTCCTCTACAGACTGGATAGGAAAGATCTATGACTTTTTAACACTGAAAAGGGAAAGTTGCTATACAATACAGAAATAACTAGATTCCTGAGAGTCCCTTGGACAGCAAAGAGATCAGATCAGTCAATGTTAAAGAAAATCAATACTGAATACTCATTGGAAGGACTGATGCTAAGGCTGAAGCTCTAGTATTTTGGTCATCTGATGCAAACAGCCGACTCATTGGAAAAGTCCCTGATGCTGGGAAAGATAGAGGGCAGAAGGAGAAGAGGGTGTCAGAGCATGAGGTGGCTGGATGGCATTACTGATGCAATGAACATGAACTTGGGCAAGCTCCAGGAGATGGTGAGGGACAGAGAAGCCTGGAGTGCTGCAGTCCATGAGGTCGCAAAGGGTCGGACACAACTGGGTGACTGAACAACAACATACTCGATGTCTATGCACTTTACAGATTGGAAAGCCCATTCACAAAACTTCATCTTTTCTGGATATGTTGATCTGATCCCTTTACCAAGACTGGTGCTGCAAAGCACCATGGGTAGACCTAGAGATGATCCTGCTAAGTGAAGTAAGTCAGACAAAGACAAATATCATGTGATGTCATTAAATGTAGAATCTAAAATAATAGTACGAATGAGCTTGCTTACAAAACAGAAACAGATTCACAGACATAGAAAACTATGGTTACCAAAGGGGAAAGGTTTCAGAGGGGAAAGGTTTCAGAGGAGGGTTAAGTTAGGAGGCTGGGATTAACATATACAAACCACTAAATATAAAATAGATAACAGATACAGCACAGGGAACTCTACTCAACATTCAGTGATCATTGTATGAAAAAAGAATCCTAAAAAGAATGGATACATATATGTGTGTGTGTGTGTGTGTATGTGTGTATGCATAACTCAATCACTTTACTGTACACTTGAAACTAGCACAATATTGTAAATCAACTATGCTGCTGCTAAGTCGCTTCAGTCGTGTCCGACTCTGTGCCACCCCATAGACGGCAGCCCACCAGGCTCCCCCGTCCCTGGGATTCTCCAGGCAAGAACACTGGAGTGGGTTGCCATTTCCTTCTCCAATGCATGAAAGTGAAGAGTAAAAGTGAAGTCGCTCAGTCGTGTCTGACTCTTAGTGATCCCATGGACTGCAGCCTACCAGGCTCCTCCGTCCATGGGATTTTTCAGGCAAGAGTACTGGAGTGGGGTGCCATTGCCTTCTCCAGAGTAAAATACACACACACACACACACAAAAAAGGACTCGTGCTGCCAAGACTGGTTATTTGGTCTTGCTTTTGTTGTTCAGTTGCTAAGTCATGTGAGATTCTTTGCAACCCCGTGAACTCCAGCACGCCAAGCTTCACTGTCCTTCACTATCTCCTGGAGCTTGCTCAAACTCATGTCCATTGAGTCAGTCATGCCATCCAGCCATCTCATCCTCTGTTGCCCCCTTCTCCTCCTGCCCTCAATGTTTCCCAGCATCAGTCTTAGAGGAAATAGAACACTGAAAGTTAGCTGGAAAGAAACATTTCCCACCAATGGGAGGAGGATGTCTTAAAGGACCTTAATGAATCCTGGGAGGGATCTTAGTTCTTTGCTGGGAGACAGGGCATAAATTGGGGGAAAGGGGCAACAGGTGCATAGCTGAGAGAGGTGACCAAGATTTGTATTCCAGCCCAAGAACTTAGAAACTGAATACTTCAAAAGTATCAAACACTGATTCAGGGTTAAGTATCCACCCAAGGATGCCTAGAAAGCTCTAAATCATTGAGACCACAGATGTTACTCATTAAGCTATGACTCTTGGTGGTATTCGGAGAAGGCAATGGCAACCCACTCCAGTACTCTTGTCTGGAAAATCCCATGGATGGAGGAACCTGGTAGACTGCAGTCCATGGGGTCCCTAAGAGTCAGACACGACTGAGAGACTTCATTTTCACTTTTCACTTTCATGCATTGGAGAAGGAAATGGAAACCCACTCCAGTGTTCTTGCCTGGAGAATCCCAGGGACAGGGAAGCCTGGTGGGCTGCCATCTATGGGGTCGCACAGAGTCAGACACGACTGAAGCGACTTAGCAGCAGCAGCAGTTGGTGGTATTGGTGTATGCCCACTTTACAGAAGAGGAAACTGAGGCATGGGGAAGCCTAGGAGTTTGCCAAACTCCCAAACTCAAGTAGATTGGCTCCAGAGTCTGATCATTAATCTTCAACCCCAGGCAAGCCACTCTGTCTGAACTTGAGTGTCTGCATTGCATTGTTAGATGGGAAACAATGTTCTAGCCATGTCCTCCACAGAGTTAGGCTCAACAGGTCTGTTTTTTGAATATGACTATTAGTCTTTGGCCACCAGGTGCAAGTAGCCGACTTCCTGGAAAAGACCCTGATGCTGGGAAAGATTGAGGGTAAAAGGAGAAAGGGGCAGCAGAGGATGAGATGGTTGGATGGCATCACCGACTCAATGGACATGAGTTTGAGCAAACTCCAGGAGATAGTGAAGGACAGGGGAGCAGTCCATGGGGTCACGAAGAGTCAGACATGACTTAGCGATTGAACAACAACATATCAGTTTTTGGCTAATTGAGTTTTTTGAGAAAGCTCTTCTGAAGCCCCCACAGGGAGAGAAGCTCAGCATTTCCTCCACCAGCTCAAGTACCACTGAGCAGCTTCACCCTCTGTGTGTCTACAGGGTTTGTGTTTGAATTTACCACCACAACGTTTCACATTGAAATGTGATTATTTCTGCTTGTCTGGATTAGCAGCAGGAGACCCTTTAGGGATAAGATCACATCTGATGTTTTATTGGGACTCCCTGTCTCACAAATTATGTCACCCACAATGGTAGGCACTTGATAGATACATGCTCTTTGAATAAATGAATAAACACATCCCAACAGAAGGTGTGATACCTCCAGAAGTAGAGCTTCAACCCTACTACTAAACAATCCACAGTCGGGTGGGGTAGGCAGAATGTGTGACATTCAGCCCTCTGGTGTTCTTTATTCTGGTCTGTTCTGGTCACATCAATATCTACTTTTTTTTGCTTATACAGAATATTCACACAAAACATTTTTTTAAAACCTTTTCACCAGAAAGTTTTTGAGTGAATCTATCATCCAAATCATTACATCAGACTCAATTTGTTTTTCAGTTGCTTCTAACCAAACAATATTGATTGAAAGTCACTGTTTTTTATAATCTAAGCATTTTCTCCTTACAATACCAAAGGGAATAAGGTGAAAGAAATATCATAAAGCGAGAAGGATTTGGTTGTCACTTAGTTCACATCCTTGATTCAAAACTCAGAGTCAGAGTTGTGAATGATCAGCAGAACTACTGAACTTCTCAGGTTTCAAAGCCAGGAATCACGGAGTCTCCCTTTGCAGGTGGCGTTGGTGGTAAAGAACCCGCCTGCCAATGCAGGAGACATAAGAGATGCGGGTTCAATCCCTGCGTCAGGAAGATCTCCTGTAGGAGGGCCTGGCAACCCACTCCAGCATTCTTGCCTGGGAATCCCTTGGACAGAGGAGCCTTGTGGGCTACAGGCAATAGTGTTGCAGAGAGTCGGACACGATCAATCGACTGAGCACACACGGAGACTCCGGAGAGGACACAGTGCACCCTGAGGGGCCTCCTTCTGGGTCCCTGCCAGCTGGACAGTCTTGGTTCTGCACCAGCTCCCCGCCCTGCCCCATTTCTGCATCCTGGTTCTTCACTTCCAGAAATAAAGTGGGAACTAGCAGTTGGTGATTAGAAAGAGCCAGACTCAAGGAGTGAGCCCTAAGAAAAAGGATTGAGGACCTTGGCCCAGGCTGGAAACTTCTGGTTTTCAAAAATGGAAGAAGCAGAAGCTGGAGATGATAAAACCTGAGGAAAAGAAACCAAAGCAGCAGGGCCCTTACTGCAGAAGTTTTATCAAAGTCTTTGGTCTTTTTCCTCAAGTCCATGATCCTTTTCAGGCAAAACCATGTGTTCTGTATGAGTTTCACGTTACAGAAAGATAAATAGAATTTCAGGTTTTCTTTTTAACAAAAATCTTTTCCTGTTATTTAACAATATACTTACTGCTACTCAACTGCTGGAGCAAAAAGGATGCTCATTTCATTGCTATTTAACAGATTTTTCTTAAAGAAAAAATGCCATCATTATAATAACTACTTACATACATCATTTAATTTAATTTCACTATATTCTGGCACCATCATTCGAAAAGTAGGTACGCTCCACAGATGACAAACTGAAACTCAGAGAGGTTAAGAATTTGTGAAGACTCACATAGCTAGTGTAAAACAAAACTATTAATCATATCTTATCACCTCCCCTATCCTTTTCCTCCATAAAACTCACTCTCCTTTAAAATGCCATCCAGGCTCTGCCAGAACAGAAGTGCCTGACTCCATTATTATAGGAAATTCTGAATAAGTAGACTTTGATTAATTCTATAGGTGCTTTTTTTCCTTTGATAAGATTATCTCATAACTAAAACATGGTAATTTGACAATTATTGTCTGAATGAAGGAAGCTATTTTTTAATACTCTAACATTATGGAAACAGCTACATATATGTATTCCTAAAGAAACAAAATGAATTGAGACCTACACATTTTTAAAGGATCACACCTGTTTCAATTTCTACTGGTATATTTTCTCTCCAGTGTGCTTTTATTTTAAAAAATTATCATTTTAAAATTTTACTTTATATTGAATGATTCTTTAAATTCTATGGTGCTTTGCAATTTTCAAAAGTTTCACACACATGGTTTCATATAATACTATAATAACCTTTTTTTTTTAATCCCCTACCCCAATATGGACCCTCTGCTGCTGCTGCTGCTGCTGCTGCTCAGTCGCTTCAGTCATATCCGACTCTGTGCGACCCCATAGACAGCAGCCCACCATCTCCCCTGTCCCTGGGATTCTCCAGGCAAGAACACTGGAGTGGGTTGCCATTTCCTTCTCCAATGCATGAAAGTGAAAAGTGAAAGTGAAGCCGCTCATATATAGACTCTCTAATATGCTTTTATCATTATGTATATCAGTTTTAACTTCTGATGGAAGGGTTCTCCCTGTCCCCATGGAGTCTATCCACAGACCCAGATTATATACCAGGTTCCTTCTGGTCCACCTCTTTGAGTGGTACACAAGACAGGTCAATAATAGTAGGGTTAATAATAAATATTAATCACTGCTCACAGAGTCCTCCTCACAGAGTCCACCTAGGCATATGAGAAGATCCTCCATATAGAGTGAGCTTTATCCACCAACAATTCCAGGAAGTAGCGTATATGATTACCATCAATGTATAGATGGGGAAACTGAGGCTCAGAGACGTTAAGGACCTGGGTCAATATCACAAGGTCAAACCATCTGGGCTCCTAGCCTCATGCTCTATTGCTTCAGAATGTGCTTTGCATTGGTCCTTGACATACAGTCCTGGGGACCATGGCACACATTTAAAGAGATGAGCCTGGGGGCCAGGACTAAGGGTGTCACACTCATTCAAGACCTGGAGGGGTGTCAGGACCCCTTCGCTGCATCATCTGTCTCCTTTGGGGCCCTGCAACGTTTATTGTCTCATTTAATCTTGACAAGGACTCTAGGATAAAGTAGATTTCTCTTGCACCTAAAAAAAGACTATGATCACAGAGTTTCAATAACTTGGCAGAAGTCATATAGGTAAGGGAAGGACTAGGAATTAAATCAATGAACCTTTAAAGCCCACCCCCCGCCCCTGGGCTTTAAGCAGGGAGTTAACTGGCTCCTTTCAGCACAGGGGAATTTCAGGAGGAGCTGAGCAGTGTTCTTGCTGAAGTGGTTGAGGAAGGGTTCCGTAGAACTTGTTTGTAGCTCCAAGACTTCATCCAGGAATGGCAGAGGCCAAGGTGGTCCACAGGGCCCCTAGCGCTGCCACTAGCAGCCTCCTTATATGCCCCTCAGCCTTCCCTGGCCTCACTCAGCTGCACATTCCCTTTGCCCCACTTGGAAGGCCTGCCCGGCCCCTTTCTTGAGGCCACAACGCCCTTTCTCACTCTTCCCACGGAAAGACCCGGTGTGTCTCTCCTGCTGTTAGGGATGCTCCAGCATTTATCTTCGCTTTATGTCCCAGCAAGTCTTGAAGGGCCGAGACCTTGGCTCTTGCAACTCCGTTCCTAAGGTGGCACCTGGGGGGCGGGGGAGTGGGTGGCAGTCAGGATGAATATGTTGGATTCATGACTCTTCCTCTTCTACTCAAACACTCTCGCCAGGCTCCTGTGGCGGGGGTGGGGGGCTGACTAATCAGAATGATGGATTCTTCGTGGAGGGCGAAGAGGTGAAGCTCAGAGCTGCCATTCTTGTTTGAACGGATACACAGCGCCTCACACTCGTGCTTCGGAGCTCTCGGAGGGAGCGGCTGAGGCTCAGAGACACCAGGAGGGGGATTACAGGTCTCCCTTCCGCGTCCTCTCCACCGCTGCCGCCCTTTCACACTCGCGTGTGCACACAGGCCAAAACTGAAGGCGCGATCCTAACTTCTGCCTCCAGCGGGTGGGAGGGAAGAGAGACGAGAGGTATTCCATTGGTTGTCTGGGAAAATGAATCGCACCTTCCCCTCACTTGCGAAGGATCAACTTTTCCCACCCCCTCGGGTGGGCACTCATAAACTGGGGTCGCAGCCAGAACCAGGGAGCCAAGTGGGCCCAGCTGGAGGGAAGCGAAGCCGGGCGGGCAGTGGAAAAGGGCATCACTGGGTTCCGAGTCCTAGGGTAGGGCGAGCACGCGGGTGCCCCGACGAGCGGCCCGGGGCGCAAGGCTGCCGGTCCCCGGGAGGACGCCCCAGATCTGGCAGTCCTCCACACGCCATCCGCGCCGGAACCCCAGGGGTTAAGCGCGGGTCCTGCGGCACGGTGGCGGACCCTCTGGCTATGCCTGGCAGCGGTGGGATGAGGAAGCACGGCGGCGCGGGGAGGACAGGGGCGCGCAGCGCGCGGGGTGGCGGCGGCGCGCCCAGCGGGCCCAGTGCCGGCGAGCGGGATGCAGCGCGCGGCGGCGCGAGCAGGTACGGCCCGTGCCTGCCGCTTCCCGGGTCTCCTGTGTTGGGGCCGGCCAGGGTCCAGCCCCGCGCGGCGCCAAAGTTTGCGCACGCTGCCCCGGAGTTGCGCTCGGGACGGCGCCGCGTGAGCGGGCGACGGGCGGCTGGGGCGGCGCGCCCCGACCAGAATCCCTCTCCAAGTCCCGCTCGGAGTCCCGCACCGTGCCTGGTTCCGCGTCCAGTCCCGCTCCCCGTCTCAGTCCCTCTCCTAGTCCTGCTCGCGCCACGCCCGGGGCCCCGCTCCTTGCTTCTGTCCTGTTTGGTGCCGGAGCGTGCACGCGGGGCGAGGCAGGGGCGAGGCAGCTGCGGGGCTGGGCGCGCCGGGACCGGTGTGGCGCGCAGCCACAAAGTTTGCGGAGCGCGGGTAACGGGCGCGCGCTCGGGCCCGGGCGCTCGGAGCAAACGGCCGCAGGTGACTGAGCGCTGGCTCGCGGGGGCGCGGCGCGGGGCACAGGTGCGCAGCCCGTGGGCGGCGCTGTGCACGCGGGACGGGCAGACCGGCCGCGAGCGCGAAAGCCGGGTGGCGGCCGGCTGGGGGTGGGGATCGCGGCGGAGAAATGGGGAACAATGAGAGTGAGCAACTTCAGGAAGTCATTGTGAAAGAAAGCTGGGAAGAGCTGGGCAGCCGAACAAGCCGGGCGCTCTAACAAGTGCCTGCGCGGCCCGCGCCCGGGCAACCGCTGCGGCGAAGGTCCTGGGTCCCCGCGGAGCGCAGCCGAGCCGGGGCGGGACGTTTGGACGCGACAAGGGGGCCCACCGGGCGAGCCCGGATCCGAGGTCGCTCTTCGCGCTTGAGGATCAGTCTTGGACCTGCAAAGTGCGACGCACACATCCACGTGAGTGTTTTCAGACTGAATGTCCGTAGAAAAACTTGGATTTGAAAAGAAGGAAAGAAGGAAAAGACGGAGGCGGTCACAGTTGTGAGTCATGGTTTCGCTCGGGTCCACCTGTCCTTTCTGGGGACGGTGGGAGCGCTGACTTTCGTCAAAGCCGTGGCCATTTCGTGCTGTGACCGCAGGTGCAGGGCAGGCCGGCCGTGGGACTCTGTGAGCCGCCCCGCTGTCCCCCGGAGGAGGACGTGATCTTGTTTAAGTCGATCCACGCTTTTATAGTGAGATCACGGAAGTCAGCCTTTATAAAGTCATTCATAACGAGCTTTCTTTTCTTATTTTTGACGCGAGAGCTTTTTGCTTATACTGTAAAATAATTAGGTTGAATCCGAACTTGCTTTCTGCAGAATAGGAATTATTCCGGTTTGAAAAGTTGGTAATACTTTTGCTGAGTGCAGTTTTGGCTCTCGGATTAGGAAACCGCTCGGCCAAAAGGTGTCAGGTTACTTGGGGCTGTCTTTGAAATAGGCTTGAAAAATTAGGATGCTTGGTGATTCCTAAGGAATCTCCAGAAGGTGTGATTTTTTTTTTTTAATTTTCTTCTGATTTGGAGGCACGGGGTGTGACATCTGGAGAAGTGAAAAGGGTTAGGATTCGATTCGCGTGTCTGATCTGGCACTTCCAAGTGTAGCTTTCAAATGCGGTTTCCTTTCTCCCTGGCTGCAGCCCCCCCGGAGTGAATGTCAAACCTCTGTGCTTCCCTCAATTTCCACACTCAAATTCCCCACCCTACACCCCAAGGGGTAGTTCAGTTTAGAGGTACCTTATTTAAACTTGGAAAGACACACTGGTGTTGAAGAAATACCTCCTAACCCATGAGATCAACTTATGTTGAAAGTTAATTTTTTTTTTTAAAGAAAGCTTAAAATATTTAATATGCATAACGTTTAAACTTTCATGGAAATTTAAGTGATTTTAAGACTTGGTTCACTTTGGTTCTGAGGTGAGAGGAGAGTGAAGCATACAAGAAAGGTCCAAGCCTCTTGAGTTCATTGCTTTGTTGGAAGATATTTATTTGATGAGATTATTGGGACTCATCTTTTATGTGGGATTTTGAAAGGAACAATTCAAGTATAATGTATATTGTATGTGTCAGAATTGTTTCAGTAAGAAATTAAATTATTGTATACGTGGCTTAAAATTTAAGTAGTCACAAGTATCTCTGACCAGAAGACGACTTGCCTACATCATGGTTATACAGAATGTGTTAAAAAATAATTTGTGTGCACAAATATACATAATGAGGCAGTGTTTAAAAATTCTGTACAGTTTGGGTTTGATGTAGTGTATTCAGTTTCAAAACTTCTCATGATCATACATGTTTATATTTTTTTTTACCTGGGAAAAAATGTATTTCCCAGCCTCAAAGTCCCCAGAGCTGAAGACCAAAAGATGTAACTGAGTTAAACCGTCTGGTTTTCTTCCCTTCCCTGCCCTACCTCCCATCCCCATTTCATGGTGATAGTTGAAGGCAGGAGTTTCAGAAACTCCACCAGGCTTCTATAATTCATCATTATTTTAATTAAAGCGCTGCATCTTGGGAAACGACATATCCTCCAAAATTCAGGAGCATCAGGACAATAAAAGCCCATCATCACGGTCTCACAGGAATTGAAGGTCCATGAATACATGTGTGTGTGCTATGTTTGGGTCTTTTGAGAAGTTTGTCTAAAGTCTCCGGAGAGAAGGTAACTAGTGGTTTCCTTGCAGCCATTTCCCTTGTTGAAAATTAAGATCACAGCCAATTTCCTGGCCAAGAGGCTGCAGCCAGTACTGCTAGGGCCACTGCATCTTCCTCACTGGAGCCTTAGAGTCTGAGGATCGTGGTTCTGTAGTTTGGGGAGCTTTCCCCTTGGCTTGGATGTGTGTCTGTCATGTTGGGTCAGTGTAGAAGCCTACTGTCAACATAAATGTCAAACTCTGGAAGTTTAAGAGAACCTGATGCATATATACACTGTCTACTACATGTCATTGCTAAGAAATGCTGCCAAGCCACCCGCACACGTGTTGTGTATATCCTTCACGGTTACGTGTGTATTAATAGATACAGGAAATAAAGACATTATGTGATAGTATGCACACAGACACACAGAGAGCGTACGCGCAGCATGGGCAGACACGGGCCAGGGGGGAAAGGGTTTTAACAATCAAACACATGTGACCTGAGTAATAAAGACCCTCCTTTCTGGCTTGGTCGGTTAGTTGGTTTGATTTTTACCTTTTACTAAAACAAAAGAGATTTTCCTAGTTGGAATGGTGAATGCAAGCATCAGTGATGCCAGTTCTTTGTGTATCTGCCTAACATACTTGCAGTTAACCCAGAACTGGTCAAGGGCAGAAGCATTCAGAGGTGGTGTTTATTCCTTTTCCCTCCTCTGATCTTTGTAATTATGAAATAATTTCACTACAACATAACTCTTGGTTTTGTTGTCTTATTTGAATGGGCACTTACGTCAGTGGATCCAGTTCACAGGGAGCAGCTGTTCGGGTTAACTGGCGGCCTTTGCTATTTCTTTTTAAAAAATACTGTGTTTTAAATTTTATTGAAATATAGTTGATTTACAGTGTTGTGTTCGTTGCTGCTATTTCTACATGCGTTTTCGGGTGCTTCTGTACTATGTGAGTCTCGCCTGTGGCTCTGAGATGCTGCGCCTCCTGCCCTGACAGTTACCATCAGTCCCTGCCTGGTGTCGGTCTATTTGTGTCCGAAGAGCCTCAGGCGCGTGTGTGTGGCATAGTTCATCTCATGGGAGAAAACACAAGATGTAAAAGCGACAAGTGATCCATTCTTTGTGGCTGACAAGGGGAGAACCGTTGATCCAGTTGACACCTTGAGACTAATCATTTTTGTTTTGCTTAGGAAAGGCACATGTGCACACATGTGATCCAGACCTTGGGCAGGTTGTGTTTCAGAGCATAGGCCTTACACACACACACACACACACATACACTTAAAATCCAGATAAGGAAGGAGACAGGAATGGAGTTCATCAGGGACGTGGGCGCCCCTAAACCAGACTCAAGCAACAGCAACCAAACTGATTTTACTATGGGGTCGACCAGATGCCCATACTGTCCCCCCGCCACCCCCTGCCACATGGATTTAGGCATGTTGCTCTTGCAGTTTAATACGTGACTCCACACCATAGCTTATCTTTCTGCAGCTCCTTCCATTTTCAGTGTTGTTACTTTAATAGCTCGTGTTTGACACTGTTTTGAAACATTTGATGATATTCTAACAAATATTTGTAAGACATTATGAAACATTAAAAGTGAAATGCTGCATGATTACAAGTGAAACAGAGCAAACAAAAGGAGCTTTGCAGAGCACCCTGGAGAGGAGAGGTGGGCAGGGCCCAGGGCTCACCCTGCTTTAGTTTGTCCTGGGTGAGTGGTGTGTAGGGGGCCCACTGCTGAGGAGGGCCTGGTGGGGAGGCAGCCCAGCCTTCTCTGTAGCAAATGGCCTCGTTCCTTCCATCCAGCCTTTTTTCCTTCTCCTATTTTGCTGTGATGAACAGGTGGGTGAATGCTTTGGGTGCCTCCCATTACCTGCCTGGGGATGAACCATGAAAAATGGTGAAAACTCCAAGTCCCAGGCCTGGGGGCCCCTTGCCTTCCTGTCACAGCCTTCTGTGTCTCTCTTCTTCTGGGCTGATTGTCTCTGCCTCTGGGGAGCCCATCATGCCTGGTGACTCAAAGAGATCCCTCTCCCACCTACCTCAAGCCCGCCAAGTCAGACGTCCTAATAATCTCTGAACCCATTTTGGTCGGGACAGGAAGCACGGGCTCCCTTCCTGCCTATGTTTTCCTGAGAGAAAACCATCTTCCCTCCTTTTTTGCATATTTGGCAAATGGGTCCACCTTCCTCTCCGCCCCAGTGGAAGGAGAGGAGGGTAGTGGCGAAGGAGGCGGCAGGGTCCCTTCCAGGTGGCTGAGTCCAGGGGACTCCGAAGGCCCCAGGCCTCCAAGGTAGGACTGGGGGTAAGGCCCGCCCCTCGGGTCTCTGGGGGGCACAGGCTTCTGGGTGAGTCACTGGTTTCTTTGCTGTTCTGCAGAGATGGGCACTTCCAGAGTGCACTCTCCTCCCTCCCCAGGGTAGCCTGTGCCCCCAGCCCCTGCTGGCTTCCTACTGACTGTCTTGGGTGATGGAAAGTCTCATTACCTTCCATGTGCTCTCTCTGCTTTCGGGGTCCCCTGCTCCACCTCCTGATGGCTCACGGAGCAGGGCCACGGCTTAACGAATTGCTGAAAATAGGTCCTAATTAGTGGGAAAGCGCCTTCTTCATCTTTTCTCATTCAAGTGTGCAGTGGTTCGTTTTTCTTCAGCTATCAAGTCACTGCTGAAGGAAATCTGACTGAGAGTCCTCTTCCTACCATGTTTGCACCAAAAGTTAGCTCCATTGGACATGCAGTTGGTGCGGGTCTTCTGGGGGGTGTTGAAGACGGGTGCAGTGTGCTGGGGTCCCAGCGTTGTTCCTTAGTCTCTTCCTTTCCCTCTCTCCCTCCTTCCTTTCTGCCTCTGTCTCTCATGTGTGTGGTATTTGCAGAAATAACTATGAACTGCATCAAGAATTTGTAAACGACCTTACACATACTGAAATAGACTTCTGGCCTCCGTTATTGAGCTCACATGCTAAAATGACACTCCAAAGCTTTATTGGGTAGTATGAAGCTGGCTAAAACTGAACAAGATGGTTTGGTTTAGAGCCCTCTTCTAAAGCTAGGAGTCCTATGCTGAATACAGATTCATTGGTTTTGGGTAAATTTTCATTGTTACATCAGATTTTCACTGGCGCACTTGGAGCAAATGAAATAGCATGTAAGATACCTCTTTAGTCCGAATGGAGAAAATGTTGAATGTAGAGTCTTTAGGAGAAATGAAAATGAGGGATTGATCTTTTATAAACTGACTTTGGAAGCACTCTGATGAACTCCAGTGCTTTTAATGGAAACTAGAAAGAGCCAGCGACCCCCTGGTGCGAGCCCCACTTTGAGCCTGAAAAAGTGACCTTTTCTTCCTCCTTGTGCTGAGTTTTGTGTCGGGCAGAAAATTAAAGTGATATTCAGAGAGATCCACAGTGAAAACATTGATAAATTGTGTATCCTACTTCATTAAATTAAAACTCATACTGCTAATTATTGCAGGTTGTTAAGAGATAAGGCAATTAATTACCATTTAAAAATGATTGGGGAATTTCTAATGCGTTTCTACCTGCATTTTCTCACTTCTGTCTGGAGTTTGTGTATGTTTAACCTGAATTTCAAGACTTTTCAGTTTAATATAGAGCAGAGAGGTTTTTGTAAAAGACAGATAATTTACTAGGGGGAAAAAAAAACATTGAAAATAAGCTCATTTAAGGGCTGCAGAAAAATCTGACTGTAGTGTTTAAGAGTTTTCCTGTACTTGGTTCCCTGATGGATGTGAACATTTTCTGCCTGATTTTAAATAAAGATGTGCTGATTTTTGTAGGCCGAAAACGAGGAAGTTGTAAGCCTCTGTGAGGTTCTGCTCACGACACCCCCCACACCCCCTGGGTTTGCATGAGGACTTCGTGGGCTAAAGGTTGTGTGGATGACAGGCAGTCCTGGTTGGGCCTGATGCCCACTGGGAGCATGTGTACATATGGACTTTGTTACGTGTGGGGCATTTTGTCCTTGGGAGCCTATGTTGGGTTATAGAACATCTAAGCTGTCTGTCCATCGTCGAATACTATGGAAATCTAGAACTTTTTTTGCTAATTTGGTCCAACTAAAGAGCCTATTCAGAATAGCAAATGTTATTCTTTTCAGTGATTATCATATTTACTGTCCATAGCAATCACTTCCCAAATCATTGATACATTTGGATTCCTTTAACCCTTCTCAGACACAGCTGAACTCACTTCAGCCAACCCATTTTAGGTTGGGGAAACCAAAGTAAATTCCCAAAGAGTGCTGAAGTTGCTACAATTTAAGGAGCCAGATTTTTTATTTTTCATTCTGTATGCTCTGAACATGGTTTTGAAACGTGAATAGAGATGATTTTTTAAAGAATCTTTGTAAGAAGTTGCTTCATTTTAACTCATTGCTGCTGATAACCTTAATCATTACAACTGATAATTTGGGGATGTTGTGAACAGAACTGAGCTCAGAATACAAGTCCTTCAGGGCGAATTTCCAGTAGCTTAGCAACCACGTGGCCATACCACAGAGAGTCAACCATCGATGTTCACACCCGTTCCTCTCTGGAGCCACCATCCTGTGAGGCTGCTTTAGAACACATTTTCTCTCTCTGTTTGTTTCTAGATTTGTGGCTCTAGTCTCCCCACCAGCTTGGTAGGAGTGACTTTTCTAAATATAAAAAAAAAAAAAAGGAAAAAAAGATTGTGCAGCACTGGGATGGTGTCCTCAAGAGAAAAAGAAAAAATAGCTTTTCAGTTGTTGTTGATAAGTAGGTATGTCTGGGCTGTAAACACCAGACCCTCCTGGGGATTAGAGTAATTGTATTTCCCTGGGTCTAAATAACATATAACTTTAAAAAGAAGTCCAGAGGCATTTGTAGAAACCTCAGTATGACAGGTATATTTGGGGGAGTGCTATAGGACTTCCCTGGTGGCTCAGACAGTAAAGCGTCTGCCTGCAATGCAAGAGACCCGGGTTTGATCCCTGGGTTGGGAAGATCCCCTGGAGAAGGAAACAGCAACCCGCTTCAGTACTCTTACCTGGAAAACCCCATGGACGGAGGAGCCTAGTAGGCTACAGTCTGTGGGGTCGCAAAGAGTCAGACACGACTGAGCGACTTCACTTTCTTTCTTTCTTTCTTTTCTTTATAGGTATATAAGTGAATTTTTTCTACCATGTACAGTATTAAGTTCGAATTTTTCACGTCCACATAAAGTGATACTGGTATGTCAAGATAGCTTCACTACTAAGAAGGCAAGAGGAGATACTGTATGTACTCTTTATGCCAGCATCTTACCTTGCTGAGTGAAAACTAAGTTTGGATTTGTGTTTATCTGTAACTTATGTTACAGTAACTTAGTTATCAGTAACTTTGTGCTTATCTGTTTTATAAAAAATGAGAAAAAAATCTTTGAAAATAATAGGAACACAAAAGTTCTCCCTGGGCTCCTCTGTCTCTTCACTTCGTGATGGTAAGAGGCCAGCACTTCTGAGAATATCCCTGTAAATCATGATTTGGGCCCAGTTCCTGCTTTTATTTTTTAAAGACAGAGGTATCACTTTTGTTGCACAGTTGCTGGCCAAGCATGAAGGCTTCTAAAATCGGGAAGAGGGTAGAAGAAAATGATTCTAAAGTTAGACTTTTTACTTAAGTGATGAAGTGTAAAAGGCCATTTATATTTGAGGAAGCTACTTAGGAAATGGCCTCTGATGAGGGCCAGCATCAGGAAAAGTCCTCTAAAAGCATATGTAAATTCGGAGTGTCTGCCTCTCCGGGGCTGCTGAATAAACAGCAGTTCCTGTTAGCGGTTTGAGAGCCAGTGTACAGCGGGGCACACGAGCGGACCCGGACACACGATAGGCATGCAGTGCGGGGACCTCTCCTGGGCCGCTCGAAACCCAGCCCCGGAGCTGCTGTGAAAGCACAGACTGTCCCCAGCTCCATTTGCCCTATTATTTTCCGATTTCTAGTGTCTCACGTCTTTTTTCTTGGCCTCACTTCTAGGCAGGTGGCCCCGTGATGGCTTTTACAAACAGCCTCGTGGTTCTGTTCGTTCTGTATTCAATCCTTCCTCGCTGAGAATGTTTTCAGACAGCAGGATTTTCAGCTGTATTTTGAAAAGGCTTCCTGAGTTCCCCCTGACCCTTCCTCTTTTGCATATCAGTTCCTGCCCCTCGGGGGGAAAAAAAATGTGAGGACAGAATTGCACATGGGAGCTAATTTGCCCTCAAAAAGCAGGTTCACAGTAGAACAAACCGCTGGAGGAAGAGTTCTCTGTGGCTCAGTTTAAAAAAAAAAAAAAGTGTCCGTGTGTGTGTGTGTGTGTGTGTGTGTGTGTGTGAATGGCTCAGTTAAATATGGGGGGAGGGTGTGAAAGCCAAATTGTATTCCCTGCCATCCTGTTTAAATCTTGTTTTTCATTGTTATTTGTGCCAGCCCTAATCTCTGTGGAATAATCATGAAAACGTGTAGATTGGCAGCTACTTTTGAAAAAATGAAAAGACTCAGAAATGAAATAAGAGGACTCTGAAGTTGTTAGCTTCTCCCAATCTGTTTTGTCAAGTTGTTAGGAAAACCTCTAAGGTCTCCGGAATCAGACACAAAGATCCTGCATATTACCTTTGCTTTCTCTTGGAACATTTCCTGTTTTAAGATATGGTGTAATTCACAGCAATAGGGTAGATTTAGCCTGAAGATGAAAAGACTTTCTCTCAACAGGAAGAATGAGTGTTATTAAAGAGGTCTGTGACCTAACGCATTTTAAATAGATTTTAGGTTTGGCCTGTTTCCCCCTTCAAAATAAGTATTGTTTAAAACATAAGGAAATAACCCCAAAGGTATCTCTAGTGCAACCTCACTCATCAGGGAGGAAAATAATCAATAGCATCCATTTGACCAAATAACCAGAATTTAACTGTATTGTAGAAGTTTTGTCATGGAGTTCGCCTTAATTGCAAAGTATTACCAAGAGCTTGCCTATTTTCTGTGGCGATACGGGTAACACCCATTTCTGGTCCATTTGTACTTTTAAGCTTGGGGACCACTGCCTGAGTGGTCCTGGGCTCACATCTCAGCTCTGTTGTCTGTTGAGATGTGAGACCTTGGGCAGGACACTTCTTTCTTAGCCTTGGTTTTCTCATCTATAAAATAGAAACAATAATGTGGATCATGTATCAGAAGAACACAGTTTAGATGTAAGGATTAAAGACGCACACATAGCAGATGGGGATTGAAAACTCGATCGGCCCTGGACGTTCTGCTGGGCGCTCAGATGGAACAGGGAACGAGGTGGCTGCTGTCCACGCCTGTGGGGATTAGCAGCTAAATGCCAGGCACGTGGTAGTTCCTTCAAGAAGGCTGACTGACACCAACGTCCTTTCCTTTACCTTCTTTTTCTGGCGTTATATAAGGTACTCAAGAAATGCTATGAAATATTACTGGACAGAAACACACAAAAAAGAAAAAACAGTGTATGCTGTTTAAACCCCAAAGAATGGTCTTTTGAAAAGTTTGGAGAAGAACTGTGTGCTACCAGCAAATGGGCTGACTTTGAGGGACCGTCTGTGGTTCATCACAGCTCGTTTGGCGGGCTATGTACTAAACTCTTTAACCGCCCTTAATCAGGGTGCTTTGGGAGGTCACCAATTTGGGGTTCTTGACAAGCATCTGGCTTTTACTTCTGACTTCATTAATCCAGACTCAGCTTTCTTGAATTATGGGAAAGTCCTGTCATCTCAGAGCAAGTGCTAGGAGGAGAGAAAAGAAGAGATGGGGTGTGAGGAGGCTAAGAGGGCCTGGGGACCATCCCAGCCTTTCCCCGGAGCAGCAGCCCCCTCAGGATCCCCGGCCCTCGCTGAGCCTTTGTCCAGGCTGCTCGCTCACCCTCACCGGCGGGTAGGAATGGGCCAGTTGTCCTGGAGACATGCCCAGAAGCCGCAACTGCCCAGGGCTGTTGGATGCTTCTCCTCGGAGGCATCCAGGCTCCAGCTCCCGTGGGTGGGGAGGAGGAAAGGCAGCTGAGGTCGAGGAGGGGGCTTCCCGAAGGTTTCGCCGTCCCCCGGAAGGCTCCAGCTCCACTGGCCCTGGGCACCTGGGCGCAGAGGTGCAGTGGGCCTCTGTATGTGGTCCCCACCGTCCCCTGTTCTCCAGACTCGTCCTGTGCCAGCTTCAGAGAGGGTGGTGGCTGCGGGGGAGACGGAGCTCCTGGCTTGGGGACCCCGTCCCAGCAGGAGTAGGGCGAGTGAGGGTCCTGACTCCTGCTCTGCCTCCTGGAGGGGCCCTTGAGCGCCCTGTCACGCTGGCTGTCCTTTATCTCTGCATCTGTTTCCCCGTGTGCGAGATTCAGGACTGCGTGCTCCAGAGGCACAATAAAAGCATTCATGTCTGTAAGACGCACCCGGTGACAGGTATTTACTGACACTGCTGCGTTCTTTCGTTTGTATGTGAGCTGCAGCCTCGGGCCACTTGCGTTCCCCATACAGAGCAGAAGATGGCAGAGCTCCTTGGCGTCTCCCTGGACAGGCCTGCCGTGCTTGGTTTGGGCTTAGGTGCAGCGTTGTGAAAATGTGGGGTTAAGTCACTCTGGGGATGAACGCTTCTTCCTGACGGCCAACTTTTGTACTGAGATCGGACCAAGCCTGAATCCCTTTTCCATTCAACACTGGGCACTGCTTCCACGTGTCTAAAGAGAAGTACAGCGCCTGGGTGGTGCCTCTTCCCGGGAGTGGGGTTACTTCACTGTCCTCCTTGGTGGCTAGGTCTTGGGGTGGGGGCTGGTGTTTCCTCTCCTTCAGATAGTTCTCCATTGTCAAATTATTTCTTGGTCTTTGTATAAGAGCAAAGTCACCTTTACAAAAAAAAAAACAAAAAAACTCACTACTTCTTAGTCCCAAGAGATGCAAATTTAGATCTTGAGGAAGTTTGAGGGAGTTTGTCAAACTACCCCACCCTCCCACCTCGTGATGTCAGAAAGACAGGCCATGGAATCACAGGACTGCCATGGACTGTGCCCTAATTCTTAGGAATTTCAAGATAATGCTGACAACTGAGCGTTCATCCAAGCATGGGGGACCCCCAGGTACAGCTCCAGCCCTGGTGCGGACCACAAGCCGGCTGACTGGGTCCATGTAGGCTTGGTTGAGGAGCTGTTTGAAAGGCTAAGTGAGGCTGATGAGCTAACAGAGTTCCATGCAGGCATTCAGTGAAAATGGAGACAGGCCTGCAACACAGATCCTGGGTACTCTGCTCTCGGGGTCTGCTCTCCACCGCGCCCACTGTCCACTGCCGATGGGTGCTAAGGCAGGGTGGGGTTCAGGGAGGTGCCCTCGCTCTGCCCTGTCGGGACACATGGGCACAGGTGCCCGCACAGCAGAGCCGGGTCTGGGCCTCAGCCGCAGGCCCAGCGCATCCTCTCGCTGCTGCGTGACCTGTCCTCACATCTCCCCCCGGAAAGGACAGGGCAGTGTGGTGTGGATAGATCCTGCCCAACAAGAAACCTAGAGGATCCTTGCAGCAGCTGGAAGGCACCTTCTCTGGCAGCACTGGGCTGGGGACCCATCACCTAGCTGGGCTTTAGGAAATTTTTTCCTTTTAATCAGAAATTACTTGAAAATACAGTCGGGTGTTGATGAAATCAATTGCTGCCACCAAACACTGCATGAACTTTAAAACGAGAATGTCAGTGCACATTTGTCAATGAAAAAGATACATACAGTATTAGATGAAGAAAATATTTTACAACAGTTTGTTTGCAGTACATTCAGTGTCCTCTTTTTCTAAAAAGTTCTGTGTGTATACAAACACACACAGAAAAAATGTAGTAGTCTTAAGTAGTGGAAAAGTGTGTTAGTCACTCAATCAGGTACAAGTCTTTGCAATCCCGTAGACTGTAGCCCTCCAGGCTCCTCTGTCCATGGGATTCTCCAGGCAAGAACACTGGAGTGGGTTGCTGTGCCCTCCTCCAGCGGGTCGTACCGACTCAGGTATGGGCATTTACTGGCCTTTATTTAAAAAGTTGTAAAATATAATCACTTGCATATCACTTGCATAGAAAAAAAGAAGTTCAAAGTCAACATGATAAAAACTGGGAATTTAGAGTAGTATTTGTTGCAGCAAGATTCGCGTTCTGTCCACAGTCTGCTGTGTGTGCGTGTTCAGTCATGTCTGAGCAACCCCATGGGCTGGGGTCCACCAGGCGCCTCTGTCCAAGGAATTCTCCGGGTAAGAATACTGGAGTAGATTGCCATTTCCCTTTCCAGAGGATCTTCCCAACCCAGGGGTTGAATCCGCGTCTCTTGAGCCTCCTGTGCCTCCTGCGCCTCCTGCATTGGCAGGCAGATTCTTTACCTCTGAGCTACCTGGGAAGCCTTCTGTCTACTATATACATTTCCCCTATCAATCCGGAGATACCTTAGAACTGGTTGGTGATGTTTCACCTTAAAATACTACATTTGTCTTCAGAAAACTGAATCTCATATTAATGTTGCAGAGCGAACACAAAGGTTTTTCTCCGTTGAGTTTTATTTCTTTATTAATAGAATTGTTCGGACAGTTTCAGAAAAATCATAGGTGTTTTACGTTTTTTCCTGTAGAAGGATGTGAGACTTTGGACCCGTTGCTTTTTGGCGACGTTAAGTGCTAGACTGGTAAAGAGCCTGCCTGTAATATGGGAGACCTGGGTTCAATCCCTGGGTCGGGAAGATCCCCTGGAGAAGGAAATGGCAACCCACTCTAGTATTCTTGACTAGAGAATCCCATGCACAGAGGAGCCTGGCGGGCTACAGTCCATGAAGTCACAAAGAGTGGGACGTGACTGAAGTGACTGCACGCGTACACGCAGACTGGTCTCATGTTTGCTTCTCGAGCTAGTTTGTCTGCCTTGCTTGTTGGTGAACCCTCAGTCTTGGGGCTGAAACACATGTGGGCCATGGAGCCTTTTGCCCTTCTGTGGTCATGAACTGTACCCCTAAGGCCCACACTGGCCCTGGAAATTCATGTCACCACCCAGAGTCGTGCCATGGCTTTCAGAAAGAGATGCAAACCCATCTGCATCCAGAACCAGAGCTGGTCATCCATGTCTTCTTTGTGACCAATACCAGCATGACTGAAACTCAGAGTATGTGTGCCAAAAGCACCGTGAGAGCTGTTATACATACACACACACACACACAAAATACACACATGCACACACACACACATGCCTCGTCTGCTCAGACCCGGGGCGGGTCAGGCTGTCTGAGTGTCCATCACAGAGCAGGCATCTGCTGGAAACAGGCCTGAAAGCTCACACTCACACATCTGAACTGGAGGGACAGAGGCGTCCCCCAGAAAGAAGCAACCTGATTTCAAGTCAACACACAGGCTCTGGTGGCTGGTCGGGGAAGGTGCTCCTGCGGGTTGTCCAGCAGAGCATAAACGAGCAGACTCCGTGGCGCTCATCTGCTGCTGGGCCCCAGCTTTCTTATCCTCAGAGCCGCCAGATGTACCTGGCAGGGAGGGGGGCAGGCCGAGAGACCTGAGAGGTGGAGGCTGGGGCCTTGAGTGAAAAACGCAGCCCACCCCGCCCTCCTGCCCGCCAACGTGGCCTCTCCCCGGGGTGTTCATGGTGGCCACAAGCAGAGTGATCCCCACCGCCACCCGCAGGCAGCTCCAAAGGCTAGCTTTCTTTTTTCCCACCGCTCCGAGGAGCCGGCAGTCTGTCCGCCCACAGCAAGGTCTGGGTGCTCTCCGAGCCTGGTGTGGCAGCCGCTGTGGGCTTTCCTTCTCCCCACGTCAGAGTCTGGAGGAGTCGGAGGCAGGGGCCTGAAAGAGTGGGGGACAAAGCCAGCGGCAGCGTGGCCCATCTGCCAGGCTGGAGGTGTATTTATTATTGATGGGGGGAGCGCCGCGGCGGCTCAGCTATGCAGCCCTGCCTGGGTAAATGAGACATTCTTCAGCAAATTGCTTCGTTTTTTGATTGCTGATTGTACGCGTGTCACCAAGCTGACTCAAGGTTCATCGATGCATGCTCAGTAAATTAGAAAGAACATAACTATGGATCAGCCAAGAGAATGAATTCTGTGCCTACAATGACCCAGGGCCATTTAATTTTCTGCTTAATTTTGTTGCAGTCAGTTTGCATTTTGGGTTATTATGCAGTAGGAAATTAACAATAAATAACAAATTTGGTCCTCCTGTGCTTGTAATGATATTTTTATAAATCTTTGTAATGCCGTTTTTAAAAGGATCAAGGTCTGCGCCAGTCTGATACTCCAGAGAGTGTGTGAAGAGGAAAATGCATTCTTCTTGGTAGATAGCCTTGTTGTTAAATAGCTCGGGCCTTCTTAATCTCTCTTTCTCTCTCATATCTTAGGAGTAATTTGCTTTCAACTAAAATCCCTTCCTCTGTTTTCTCAGATAATCCAAGGACCATGGACGCTGATGAGGGTCAAGACATGTCCCAAGTTTCAGGTGAGAACTGGTGATATACCTATATGGGGAGTCCAGGCTTCGCTGGGTAGCAAAGCCAAGGAGTTCATGGGATGGTGGGCGAGGAAGAAGGCTGTCCTGCTAAAGAGGCCAAGATGGACTTGGAGTCAGTGTCTCACTTCAGTGCTGAGAGATTATCCAGGTGTGACAGCCTGCATAGAAAATTCTCCAAGAGAAAACGAGTTTTCCTGTTACACCCAAAACGACTTGGAAAGGATACAGTCTATGTTGATATTCTTGGGGAGGAAAAAGGACAGATTGACCTCCCCTAGATCCCAAACACAGGCCAACAAACGTGTTTAAAAAGAGATAGAAAGAGGGAGGGAGGGGGGAGGGGGAAGGGACAAAAGGAAAAAGCAGATTGGAAAACAAAGTTTGGGGAATAATCCCGAATGCTTGTTAAGTGTGGAGACACCACTTCCCATCATCATATGTTTATTTCAAGCCATACTGGACACAGCTCTTACCATCCCAGGAGACCCAGGGCTGAGGATGGTCCACAGCCCTGGGTCTGTGGAGATGGGAGATGAGGCCCACAGCCAGATCACACTGTCCTACCGGGTGAGGCCGGGGAGGGTGGACCTCCAGCCAGTCTAGCCAAGCCTGCCCAGCGCCATATCACAGTCCTAGGAAACCCGTGCTGGCTAGCCCTGAAGTTGGACGTGTCAGCAGCAGTCGGGCTCACAGTATTTTATATTTTCCAGTCTCAGGACAGTGGGCAATCCTGGGTAGCCTCTGTACTAGAATGGCCCATGTGGTTCTCTGGGAGTGGCCGGCATGCCGCCACCGATTTCCAAGTTATGACTCAATTCTGGCCCTGGGACTCTGTCCATTCTGGTGATGGAGCCCAGGGCTGAGACTGTGGCTGCAGCCCTGCCTGCTTGCTCTTAGGAGACATGCAGGACTGGGGATTCGAGTTCCCTCAACCTGAAGGTGGCCTGCTGCAGACCATGGCACTGTCCCAGCCACGCCTGTCATTTAGAGAGTCTGCATTGAACTCTCCAGGCTGTGAGGTAAAGGCCAACGCTTGGCTTTTTGGCTGTGGCATGTAGGCACTTGATGGACCGTTGGTGGACATGTACATCAGTCAGCATGCTTGGCCATATCTGTAGGAAGTGAAGCTGTGTTGGGGGAGTCGGCTGTGGAGACACACTCTCCCATGGGCGTGGGCAGTCTCCAGGGATGCTCCCTGCAGCCTGGTGCTGACACTGGAGAACTTGGTTCCCGCCATGCCCTTGCTCACACAGCGCTGAGCAGGAAGGACCATAGGAACAGAGGTGTGTGGAAAGACATCAAAGATGTATACAAATGTGAGAAGAATGTGTCTCAGGATGGTTTGCAAAGTGTGAATCCATCCTTTAGAATGAAAACACATCACACGCGCATGCGCACACAGACACACACACTTTCCACATGCCTGTATATCCCTTTAGGAAAATTCTGGAGTGATTATTTTAAATGTGTGCTTCCTCTTAGAAGATTGAGGGTGGAAGGAAGGGATGGGTTAGGGGAGAGGGTGGGGAATTTGGTTTTTCATCTTCTCCCTTTCAGGATTATTTGAATTCATTTCCCTTAAGCACATACTTTTGTTCTGAAATCTGAGTACAATGACAACAATGAAACTATTAAAAAACAAAACTTTGGCCCTTTGAAGCCTGTCCTTTGGCTTGGCCAGGATGTGGTAGCAGCTGGTAGATGAAGCCTGAGCTGAAGGAGAAGTGGGTCCTGCCAGAGGAAGCAGGGTCCCATCCCCAGATTGTAGACCATGGCTGGAGGCGATAAGAGGGTCAGAAACGCTGGATGGTAAACGTCCCAGAAGGTGCAAAGAGACCCCTTCGTTGTCTCTGGTCCTCTGCATGCCCTGGCTGCATTCCTCTTAGGTGGCTTCTAGAGTGACATCTTACGTGATACACTGAGGATCCAGGCAGACTCTACTGTCCCAAAGACAAAGCCGAAAACCCGATGCCAGGCTGGCATCTCCAAAAAGTTTTGTAGGAGGAACAGCCGGTCAGCACTCTGATCCTCTATGCTGGTAACAAACGTAACAAGAGCCTCGTTTCCTTCCATTCTTTTTGCCCTTAACATTATGTGGAACACTCAGTTTGAACAGTGGCTCTTTGAAGACAAAGGTGTCAGGGAGTGGAGATGAGGGTGAAAGTTGGTCTGAAAAAGATTCAAGATTTGTTCTAAAATTTAGTTGTGCTTCCAGTCCTTTACACGGTTATTCCTTTGGTTTATGTTAAACCTGGAGTGTTCCAAACAGAGATTAGGGCATTTAAAGAGTTGTGCCATTTTCTCTAAAGATTTGAAGAATACTTTTTCTGTGTTTTGCTGTTTTTGCAATAAACACCTAGTCATATCAGTTTTCATTTTCCATTTCTAAAATGGAGGGAAGTTGGCAGTTAGATGTATTATAAGGATGTGCATTTAGCAAAACAGAAGTTGATGTTCTTGATGTAAAATATGAGGAATGTGTTCTGAATCATCCCCTTTTCCCATGAAACTATTCCTTGTTATGTCCTGTTCCCAAAAAAGAAAAACAGATTTGAGTCAAATCCTATTAAATTGCCATTATCATAGATGAAAAAAAGTTCCGATATCAGCGATTTCATAGGAGTGCACCTAATCTGTGTGAAATACTCGCTTGAAAAAACAGACAAATACTTAATATCTAACTTTCTGTTTTCAAACTACCTGGTTCTTTCTTCCCTGGGATTTATCCTGAATGTGGACTGAGCCCTGGTTTACAGTGTCCTATAGATAAAAACCGCTCTATAAATATGTGCCCTCTTAGATCTCCTCTAGTTGGGAATGCTGTTGAATGGGCCTGGAGGAGAGTCTGTCTAAAGCAGGCCGTCCTGTCCTTTAGTGCCCCTCTCCTTCATTCTTTTGCTGAGTTTTTGTTTGTTTGTTCTTTCTCTCTTCTTCGGCACTCATTCTAAATTATTGGTTATGTACTGTGAATTGTTGTTTGTTTTGGTCTCTACGGGAAGAGTCAGCTTGTGGGAGAGCGGGAGTTGTGAGGCCTGTATCAGCATCTCATCTCCGCCTCCATCCCTGGGACCTGAGACAGTTCTCCTTGCCTCCTGGACCACTGTGTGTCCTCTGCAAAATGGGGGACTGGAGCCAGTTGAGCTTATGCGATGTTCAGGCTCCTGGGGCCCTATTGAATGTTTTCTCCCTGATCGTCTATAATGTTTGTTGAAACAGAGAAACCACAAATATGCTCTGTAGACATCCTTCCTCTGCCTGGGAAACGAGGCTCATCCATATCGATGTGTCAGTGCAAATGTCCATCATGGGAAATCACACTGATTGAATGCTTCAAATTTACCAAACACCACCGTAAGCATTTTTTCTCATTTCAACTTTATAAGACCCCAGTGAGGAAGATACAGGCAGCATCTTCAATTCTCAGGGAGCTGAGACTCAGAGAGTTTCAATAACCAATCAGAAGTCCCATGAAAGCCAGACCTGGTGTAGGGTAGGAGCTTCCCCACTGTTCTGGAGAGTGGACAGTCTATATTCTGAGTTTTATTTACCCCCCTCACCCAGAAATTGTGTTTTTCTGTGGAATTGTACACAGTACAAACTCATGCACTGGAGACATGAGGAACCACAGAACTTTGTTGGTTGAATTATAATTTACTTGAGGAATTATTTACTTCCTGTTGATAAGCTAATTAAACAACTTTCTCATCTAAGTTGCCCAAAACACTTTTCATAGGTAAAGCTTTATTTGAAACATAGGCAGTAAGTAGATTAAACAGAAATTGGTGAGAAGTTTCTTTCATTTTTCTAAGTAAAATGACATCACACCTCCTAAATCCTTCCATTTGAATCCTTGCTTGCTCGCTGTCTGCAGTTCTTTATGTTTGTGGGGCACTATCCATGCCCTTGGCCATATGGGCACTTGGGGCTGTGCACACCTGTTTCTAGAAGATGTTTCAGTTTACAAAATAACACCGTGAGCTTATTTAGCATATTAGATTCCACACACATTGTTATTTTATTCTCACAACAACCTTTTAAGCTAAGCCAAAATCATGTTCTTTAACCTCATTTTACTCCTGAGGAAAGAGTGTAAAGGTGACTTGCTGTGGAATCTGTCTTCTCGTTGGTCAAACCAGAGCTGTACCCTGGGTCAACAGATTTCCAGTCCCGGTGTGTTAGTATCTCCTGTGCACTGACTTGGTTTAATACCTTTATTTTCTTATCGTTTATCATCTTTTCATGGTTTTGTATTTTAAATGGTGAACTAGGTAGGTCTAAATAGGTCTTGTTGCTGTTCAGTCGCTAAGTCATGTCTGACTCTTTGTGACCCCATGGACTGCAGCACACCAGGCTCCCCTGTTCTTCACCATCTCCCGGAGTTTGCTCAAACTCATGTCCTTTGAATTGGTGATGCCAGACTCTAAATAGTCCTAAAATCAACACACAAAGATATGTTTGCTCCTCCTGAGGATTTTGACAAAGTGATGGAAGTTCTCCGTGGACATTTCCAGCAGGGAGAGGATCCCAGGGTTGCTGAGTACAGAGGCTCAAGCCAGTGATTGATGGCTCAGCAGCCACTGCTCAAACATGGGGGCTTTTAGGCAAATCAGATGTGCTCTTACGAACTGTCTCAGTGGCGGCAAGGCAAGGCTGCGTTCCAGCAGGCATGTGGGTGGCCATTCCACTCGCTCTCTTACAGTCCTGACTTTTTACCTGATCCACTGCACACGCCAGGGCTATGCTTTATTCTCTCATATCTTCACAGGGAGCTCCTACGGATCGACCTGGCCCCGGGGTATTTACAATCATGGTCCCTACTGTTTCCATTATTCCTTTTTCTGCATCGTGTATGAAGCAGTGAAAAGTGCTGAGATGCTGGCATGTAGCTCAGCACAGGGGACCAGACAGACAGAAGCACGTCTAGCATCTCAGCAAGTTCTAGTTGGTCTTGTTCCCAATAGACGGAGCAGATAAATTTGAAGAAAAGTGACTTGGATACATTTTCACATGAACTGAGCAGAGGGATGACAGCCCTTCACTGGACAAGTCCCAATTCTTTCTGACCCTCCCATGGGTCCTGCATACCTGACTGTCTAGATCGATCCCAGAGTTCTCCAAAGTTATCCTCAGGAAACCCAGAATTAAAAAAATAAAAATAAAAAATACTACAGGAATGCAGTCTAGTTTCTCAACCTTCTGCTTCCACCTGTCACCATGGCAGCTGGTTAATCAGAAAGGGGTACATGCACACCCCTCACTGTGCATGTTTCAGGATCCCATCACTTTGTTAAGCTGGGGTCCCCAGAGTCAGTTCTGTGGGAGCTCCCCGGGGGTCTTCACAGAAGCAAGTGGTCTGAGTCTGTGGTGTTTCAGCCTCCTTAGCCTGCAGTGTTCCCACTTTACCTAGGAGACAGGTTTTGTGTATTAAAGTTCTGTGTAAGAACTAGAGATTTTCATCCAAAGTGAAGTCAGACAGAGAAGATAGGTATCATATGATATAACTTATATGTATAATCTAAAAAAAATGATACAAATGAACTTATTTACAAAACAGAATCAGACCCACAGACTTATGGTTACCAAGTGTTGTTGTTTGGTCACTAAGTTGTGTCCGACTCTTTGCAACCCCATGGACTGTAGCCTGCCAGGCTCCTCTGTCCCTGAGATTTCCCAGGCAAAAATACTGGAGTGGGTTGCCATTTCCTACTCCAGAGGATCTTCCTGACCCAGGGATCAAACCTGTATCTCCTACATTGGCAGGCAGATTCTTTACCACTGAACCACCTGGGAAAACCATAGTTACCAAAAGGGGGGATAAATTAGGAGTTTGTGATTAACAGATACATGCTACTGTATATAAAATGTATAAACAGCAGGACCCTACTGTACAGCATGGAGAACTATACTCAATTCCTTGCAATAACCTATAATGGAAAGGAATCTGTAAAAGAATGTATATGTGTGTGTGTGTGTAAGTGAATCACTGTGCTGTACATCTGAAACTAATACAATACTATAAATCGACTATATCTCAATATTAAATGTCAATATTATTGAATATTAATATTAAATGTCAATACAAATATTTTAATTATATATTAAATAATTTAACATTAAAATGTCAATATAATTTAATATGTCAATATTAAAAAGCAGAGATATTACTTTACCAACAAAGGTCCATCTAGTCAAAGCTATGGTTTTTCCAGTAGTCATGTATGGATGCGAGAGTTGGAGTATAAAGAAAGCTGAGCACCAAAGAATTGATGCTTTTGAACTGTGGTGTTGGAGAAGACTCTTGAGAGTCCCTTGGACTGCAAGGAGATCCAACCAGTCCATCCTAAAGGAAATCAACCATGAATATTCACTGGAAGGACTGGTGCTGAAGTTCTAATACTTTGGCCATATGATGTTAAGAACCACTCATTGGAAAAGGCCCTGATGCTGGGAAAGATTGAAGGCAGGAGGAGAAGGGGACGACAGAGGATGAGATGGTTGGATGGCATCACCGACTCAATGGACATGAGTTTGAGTGAACTCTGGGAGTTGGTGATGGACAAGGAGGCCTGGTGTGCTGCAGTCCATGGTGTCACAAAGAGTCGGACACAACTGAGCAATTGAAGTAACAATATATCAATAATTTTAAAAAAGATTATTCTTACCTAAAAAGAAAACAAAAAAAGAGTCCTCTGACAAACTCCCCAAAGTCCTCAAGATTTGAAGATGATTACTTTAGGAAATCAGGAGAAAAAAGAGTCATCAGGTGGTTCATAGGCCTCCTGCAGGCTCCCATTCAGAGCTCTTTCCATTTATGAAGTAGGTGAAAGTAACACTGAGTCTCCCTTCAGCTGTTGCTCCTTTTAAAGTCATCTATTTAGGGCAATGAGATTATTAGTGATGTCATGCACATTTAGTGTAACACAAGAACTGCGATCAGTTTCCCTCTGGCTTTTGGTTTTTCCCTGGGAAATTCTTACCACGCTGCCCCCTAACTCTCCATCTTGTATTGGCTATCCAAATATATCCAATAATGCTCTTTCTGAAAATATGCCAGTTGAGGTAATTACAGCTAAGCTGGGATATTAAACTGTGATGTCTTTTTGCCAGAGAATGCTATACTCTTCCCCAAAGCTGTGGTGCCTGGCAGTTTCTGTTTTAAATTATTCCCCAAAGGGTCATCTCCTGTGTTGGGAATACTCCCACTGCACCTGCCTGTCCCCTGAAGGGTTGTGTTGGTCTTTCAGGTGGTTTATTCAAAGACGCAATACAGTTTCCCACTCTGCCTCGCCCCGTCTCCCAGACACGCTTTCTTCATCATCAGTACACTTTCCTGCAGGCCTGGGCTTCTGGGTGGGAATATCCTCTGTCTGCGAAGCTAGCTTGCCAGCCCAGCCAGCAGCACACAACCCCAGCCTGTCCCTTTCCCACTAACCTTCTTTGATGCTCCTCATCCCAGCTTGCCAGCCCAGCCAGCAGCGCACAACCCCAGCCTGTCCCTTTCCCACTAACCTTCTTTGATGCTCCTCATCCCAGCTTGCCAGCCCAGCCAGCAGCGCACAACCCCAGCCTGTCCCTTTCCCACTAACCTTCTTTGATGCTCCTCATCCCTGTGTGTCTTCCACGGCAGCGCTCATGGGCTATTCTGCAGCTGCTAGGGGCCTCACTAGCTCTTTCCCTGCCTGGGTTTATTGTCTCCTAACTCAATTTTAGGTTACATCTATGTTAGAAGATACAGGGGTTTCAATTTCAAAGAAGAGGAGCATTTTCTCCCTGTCTTGGCTTCCCAGTGTTGAATTTCTGGGAGTGGGAGTGAGTTTCCCATTTCTGGAGTTTCTGGTGAAACTTACTAGATACAGGCATCCCGTAAAACCCTATCTCACTGTTAAATCCTACTTTGTGAAGCAACTTCTGGAGTTGCGTGGGTTCTATTTCATTTTCATATTTTGAAGATAAGAATTCCTAGTAGAAGACTCACTGTGCACATGGGGTGAGAATTGTGTGAATTCCTTGTCCATCCTTCTTTCAAGTTTCCCGACCCCACTGAGTTAATCAAATTGGGCAGTTGGCTAAATATTCTCTGGCTCTGGAAAGTGAACAGACCCAGATTGTGTCGCTGTGAGCAGGATGCCCAGTCTGGTGACCTTAATACAGAGGTGTGATGAACAGGCTTGTTGGAGGGTAAGGTGGAACAAACATACAGGCAAAATTTGGCCTGACACATGAAGAGTCTTAAAAACATTCATGCCTTTTGACCGGGCCATAAAATTCCCCAGGGTTTATACTGTGGTGATTCTTAAGAACGTGGGCAAAGGCTGGCTATTAGGAGGTTTACCACTGTGTTGTTTCACTGAAAAAAAAAAAAAAGATTGAATACAATCTAGGTTCAAAAGCAGAAAAAGGATTTAAATAAATCCTACTGTGCCAATGCAATGAAGTGTTATACAGACATCACAGATAAGAGTCATGGAAGCAAGGCTATGCTGCTAAGTCGCTTCAGTCATATCTGACTCTGTGCGACCCCATAGATGGCAGCCCACCAGGTTCCCCCGTCCCTGGGATTCTCCAGGCAAGAACACTGGAGTGGGTTGCCATTTCCTTCTCCAAGCAAGGCCATAAGAATGTCTAAAAACTAGTTTATTTTGATCAAGAAGATATGTCACCACATATTATCCATAGTATATAAGTGTCTGTGTGTGTATACACATGCACACACATCACAATTTTAATAGTGGTGATCTCTAGGTGATTGAGGGCTTCCCTGGTGGCTCAGAGGTTAAAGCGTCTGCCTCCAATGCGGGAGACCCGGGTTCGATCCCTGGGTCGGGAAGATCCCCTGGAGAAGGAAATGATAACCTACTCCATATGCATTTTTCACATCTCCGTTGTCTCATGTTTTGGTGTGGCAATGATATCCTATTATAAGCAGGATAGCAGGTTCCAATCCCCACAGAGAAGCATGAACTCAGTCCATAACTTGAAGCCAAGCCATGTTGCTGGCGGGTTGCAGTGACCACCACCCTCAGGGGTGACCACGTCCCCAGAAACTCCAGCTCTTGCTTATGTCCTCAGGGAAGGAGAGCCCGCCAGTGAGTGACACCCCAGATGACAGCGATGAACCCATGCCTGTCCCTGAAGACCTCTCTACCACGTCTGGAGGCCAGCAGAGCTCCAAGAGTGAGCGGGGACTGGGTAAGTGGGCCGCCCGCCTCTCACTCACGGGCCGTCACGGGCTTGAGGCCAGCACCCCTGTTTCTCTGCGTCCCTCCAAAGACCACGACGAGCGTGTGTGAGTCCCGTCACCTGCGGTTTCCCCTCAGCCCCCATGTGAAGGGAACACGCAGTGCGGGGCGGGGCCCCGTGGTGGGGCTCTCAGCCCCACGTGGGGTGCAGTGTGACCAAGCTGAAGAGCATCCCCGAAGGCGGGCACGTCACTGGCCCCCCATTCTCAGAGCACTGTAGCAATGTGCAGTTTACGGATTGTACTCACAGATGGGAAATTTATCCACTTCATGTGTTATGGCAGTAGGGCTATTTATTTTCATAGCTTTGATGTAGAAGGAGCCGAACCTGGCCCTTCTGTGTTATCCCTCTCAGACATTCACATACCTTTCCCACAGAACAATGGGTGTGGAGGTATTTGCAGTCTCTCCCCTGGTGAGCCTGCCTGGGCTATGGAGTCCATGGTGAGAAGTCTGAATCCACCCTCTCTAGGAAAACGGAGACCCAGAGAAGTTCAGGGAATTAGCCAGGGTCACAGAGCAGAGTCAGAAGCAGACACCATTTCTGACTAAAGACTGGTGTTTATTCCAGTATACCCCATTCTCATCAGCTAATGAGTCAGCAGTTCCTTGAAATACCTATTTTCTTTTGCATTTTATAAAGAACCAAGTGTGAAGTTGAGAGCCCCTTATCTGCAGCAAAGAGTGTCCTGAGCGGTGGATAGGTCGCCATGAGACCGGACAGGCAGGAGACATCTCACAGCATCAGCTTGTAAGACCCACAGCCAAGGAGGGCACTTGTCTGAAGTTCTGAAACTCACAAGTTATTTTCCTGTAGGACATCCTGATGTGATGACAGAGAAATGTATTTTGTATGTTTTCATGTGCCTTGGAAACCAGATAGACTCTGGGTATTTTTTTTTAAACTTAGCTATATATTTCGCTGAACAAACAGGGATAGTGGCTAAAATCTTCTGACGTAGATGAACCAAGAAAACAAGGGCGTTTCTGAATTCCTTTTCCCTGTTAGATAGTGGCTACTGTATGTGGGCAAGTAGATGAAGAGTGTGCCCTCTTTCTACACACATCCTCTGGGGTTTCCCAAAGCTAGGACGCAGAAGAGCATGCATTGTTATAATTGATGTATTTGTGTTTAAGATTGTCTTCTGTTTATTGCAAGAGATACTGGTTTGTCATTCACTTGTACTGCTGCAGTTTCCTTTCAAGACACGTTTACAGAAATTAAAAGATCAAATTTAAATAAAAACATTAGGACAATGAGGGTGTGTATACATGATAAAGACTTAGAAAACCTCAGGGACTGAAAGGCAGAAGAAATTATGTGGATAGGTACAGGTTAACCGTTTAAATGAGCGGAGAGCGCAGACACCAGGGTTAGGACTCTGGGGTCACTATGGAGAAACTGGGGAGACTCCCCCCACTCCCCAAAATCCCCGCAGCTGACAGCCAAGGTCACCTGGGGCGTCCAGTAGAGAACTGAAAGTCGGGCTGGTTCCTGGAGAGTGAAGAACAGTCCTCCTGGTGCAGTCAAGCAAGCTTTTGTTATAAATGCCCTCACAGCCTAAATATACCTCCTCCGTAAACTTCAGGTTGTGGGAGCTCTGTGCTGGTAGGAGGTCACCGAGCCCCTGGCTTCCAGGCTGCATTCTCTGGCTGAGACGCGGTCTGGGTCCTAAAGGAGTCCCTGCAGGTGTGGCTGGTGGAGCCGGGGTAAGGTGAGGGGCGGGGTCGGGGCGGCCTGAGATCTGCGGGCTCTTCTCTGCTTCCCCACCGCCATGGGACACGACGCTCACTCCTTTCCGCATCCGATTTCTAAACACTGAATTTTAGAGTTGTAAAACTTCAGACATCTGAGAGCCATCTTTCCTTGGCTTGTGAATGGCAACTGCCACGGGGACAGGCAGGGAAAGAGGTTGTCAGTGGGGGAGGAGACAGAGGAGTGATGGGTCACTCCCGGGAAAGCAGGAAGGACAGAAGCACAGATGGGGGGCGGGGGAGCGGGAGGGGGAGGGGGGAGGTTTGTGGAGACAGGTGAGCCAGGGAGGGAAGCCCTGAGACCAGGGAGCACAGAAAAGCACCAAGGAAATGGGCTCCCCTTCACACTGGGCGCTGAGCTTTAGGCACTCTGCTTTCTGGCTGTTGAAGGGAGTCAGCCAGCTCAGGTGCGCAGTGAAGGCTGCCTGGGCAGCACTGAGAGCATGAAGTACGTTCTGTTGATAGCATTGCGGTGATGGTGGTTTAGTCGTTCAGGCGTGTCCGAGTCTTGTGATCCCATGGACTGTAGCCCGCCAGGCTCCTCTGTACAGGGGATTCTCCAGGCAGGAATACTGGAGTGGGTTGCCATTTCCTTCTCCAGGGGATTTTCCTGACCCAGGGTTTGAACCCAGGTCTCCTGCATTGCAGGCAGATTGTTTACCAACTGAGCCACCAGGGAAACCCTTGATAGCATTAGGACTTTAAAAGATGAAGGGATTAGTAGCTGAAAGGAAATGCACTTGAAGGCGTATTTCATCAGCACTCTGGGAAGAAGGCAAAGAACCCAGGGCCTGGGACCCACAACAGGAAGCAGGGCCCCTCCCTAAGCGGGCCCCTCCCTGCCAGAGCTCCTCCCTGCGCAGCAGTGGGAGCAGCGTAGCGGGGAGAGAAGGGCCTCGGGGGAGGCGCCTGGGCTGTTGAGGGCAGGGCAGGGCGGAGGCCGGCCCCGGAGACCCTGCACCTGGGCAAGGAAGGGTGGAGTCGGGCCCCTCCCCGCCAGGTTCTTACCTCCCTCATTTCAAACTTGCCAGAGCCTTGGAACTTGGCTCGGCTCACAGGATAGTCTCCAGGGTTAACTGAAAACACGCACACACGCTTTGCTGAAGACAACAGCAAAGACACAAGTAGAAATACAGTAAGAGGCAGAAAAAGGTCTCTTAAAGGTTTTTAAAGGAGTCTGTTGTAGCTTCCCTGGAGAGAAGGAAAGAGAGTGTATAAGATTTGCAGAACCAAGAATAGAAGAGGAATTTATTAATTAAAAAAAAAAAAAGTGATCCAGAGAATAGGCAAGCTGAAAACAGAGCCAAGAAGACGGGGAGGAATCCGTTAGGAGAGGGCAAGACCAAGAGAGAGACTGAGGTGCCGGCCACTCCTAGACCCAAGATCAAGTTGGGGGTGCTAGCTCCTCCAGTGGGAACATCAGGGAGAAATGGCGAGAAGGTAAAAGATGGTAACATATGTGAAAGTCTTTGGTGATAATAGACCACCGGGTGTCTGTTTTAGGGAAAAAAAAAAGATGCTTTTGAAAAACTCAGAGCCCCCACTCCCAGTCCTAGACAAGTGTGACCTCAACCAGGAGAACAGACGAGAGCAATGAACAAGTTGTTGGGAAAGAGTAGAAACCATCCCCTTAAGATGGGGAGAAGAGTCTCACTCACTGGTGGAGGGTCGTTCTCAGAAATAAGAAGAGTAATGGTTTTGTACCGCAAGACTTCCCTCCGTGTTGACGGAGCTGCTCTAGGACTGTGTGCCAAGGTGAGCTCCTGAATTTAAAAAAAAAAATGATATGGGAAAGAGGTGTCGAGGCAATAACTTGTCAGGACAAGGGAGTCACCCTCATTTGGCTCCTTTTTCTTCTGGGTCTGAATAAGAGGAAGCGAGGATCTAACGTACAACATGAAGGATTTAAGGTAGACACAGGAGAGAACTTCCTGGCCCTGAGGGATTCAGTATTTAGTCATCAGGACAGTCTATTCAATCAGATGCTAGCTTGTTCTTCTGAAGTGGTCTCTTTAATAATGAGAGAAATCTCGCCTCTCTGAAGTGGTTGTGTATGAAACTGCTAAAGAGGAGGATGTGCCCAGTGACCTCCTACGGCAACCCCCAAGTTTACCCACTCATCCATGGCAGGTGCCTTCGAGAAGTGGAAAATGGGTCAAGAGTCTTCTGCCAGCTGTTGGCCAGGGGCAATTAAAAGTGTCTCACATAGAAACGATGCCAAGACTGGCATCTAGCAGAGAGATAAGTGCTGTGAGTAAAGGAATGAAAAACTTCTTTTCTTCCTTCATTCAATAATCTGTAGTTTCTTTCTTCCTTCGAGCATGGATTTTTGCCTATCACTGTTTTGTTCTCCTTTTGCTTGTGTGCGGGCTTCCCTTGTGGCTCAGTTGGTAGAGAATCTGCCTGCCATGCCAGAGACCTGGATTCGATCCCCGGGTTGAAAAGATCCCCTGGAGAAGGGAACGGCTACCCACTCCAGTATTCTGGCCTGGAGAATTCCATGGACTGTATAGTCCATGGGGTTGCAAAGAGTCAGACACGACTGAGCGACTTTGACTTTGCTTGTGTGAGTGGCCTTGTCCTAAAATTGGGTAGGGGTCCTCTAGCTCTCTGATGCTGTCAGTGAGCACACAGTCCTGGAGTGGAGGCGGGCTGCAAGCTGGCTGATCCCAGCAGAAAATCAGGCTGTGAATAAGGTGAATCAGGTTGTGAATAAGGTAGGGGGTAGGAGCCCTCACCCCCTTTGACTGTAGATGGTGGGCAGGGAGAGGGGAGGCCTACTTGGCTGGAGCAGGGAGACAGGGAGAGGCCACGGGTAGAGAAGAGAGGTTCGGGGCCAGAAAACCAAATGACACCCTGAGAGAGATGCCTGGCAAGTTTAGGATTTAGAATGGAATCACAGGGAAAACCCCGGGGCAGAAGCACAGCAACGCCCTGGGACTGAAGAGGAGAGATGACTGACAGGAGCCACAGGGGGTGGTTGAATGAGGACCAAAGACTTGCGGTTCAGGAAGACTTTCCAAAAGGCTCAGCTCTGTGGACAGACAGTCAGGATGACCCTGTGTACTAGTCATTCTAATGCTGAGAGAGACGTGAGGGGTGGATGCCTCTGAATATGGGGTACTAATGTGTGTTTGTACAAGCCCCTCCATGTTCTAGAATGTTCTTCCTTCGCCTCTGCTCACTTTCATGACCTCATCTCCAAAGAGGGAGGGAGGTGACAGCCAGCATTTCCTGGTGGTTTATCGTAGGCCCTGATTCCTGCAGGTCGCATCCTCCAGCATGGGGTTTAGAGCATTCTTGAAGCTGAATTCTCATACCTCGAGTCCTTCGCTTGGAAGGCTTTGACCATGATTTGATTTACCCTGGTAGAAATAGAAAAGGGGAAAAAAAAGTAGAAAAAAATCTGAATTTCTTCCCTGTGGCATCCAGGAAAATGACTAAGTGTGTCTACACATAAATTTTTTTTTTTGGTCCATTAACTCAAAATAAGCATTCCTTCACTCCTTCGTGAGTTGCAGGACTGGAGTGTAAATTGTAAGAGGATTCATATGTTTTTCCCTGGTGCTTCTGTTGCCAGATCTCTCTTTAGTTCTGGGGAAGACACCAAGCCAGTCCAGAGGGGAAGAGTGGGTGAGGATGGGTGGAGGGCATTAATGCAGCCTGGGAGTGAGAGATGCTGGAGAGATCTTTTCATGATGGAAAACCGTGGGGCTTGAGTCTAATTGGAGCTGGGGCGCTGGCGTCTGAGTACGGATGCTGCACCCGCTTATCTAATCAGCAGTTAGAGGAAGTCGTTTTTATCTGTGCAATGCATCTCCTCTGAACCGAGAAACCCTGCTTCAGCTCAGGAGAATTATTATCTGGCAGCATCTGAGCACTGGCTGCAGCTGAGCTCAAGCTCGCTCTGATGGGATGTGCGCTGTGAGAATCTCACAGAGAAAACCATCCAGGCCCGAGCTCCGTCCAGGGTCCGGGTTTCTCAGTTTCCAGTCTTCTTCTGAGGAACAACTCAAAGTGTGTCATTTCCATTCATGTTCGCCTCTCTGTTGCAGTTATTTAGTCCTTTTCGTAGTTGACACCCTGCTCAGTTCTTTGGGAGCCAAACCCAGAGGAGACCAAAATCCTAATTTTCCTCAGTTTCCCAAAACATGAGACATGGTATCAGAGAAAAATCATTTTGCCTACTCTCAAAATCTTTTAAGTTTGAAAAGAGGGGCTCTTATGATGTAACAGTTTCGTTGCTGCCCGTTTAAAACTGAATGTTAAGTTTTTCCTGAGCTCGGTTTTGTAGGTCAGTGCCAAACATTTGGAAATCATGGTCTTTGCAGACCATTAGGACACGTTGGTACATTAAACTAAGCTGGAGACTGTGTGCTGCGTGGGGTGCCATCCTGTCCTGGGTTTTGGTATAGAAGGTGGGGCCAGATGGCAGAGGCTTAGGAATCTTCCTGGGGGAAACTGAAACTGGAGTGTGTGTGTGTAATGCACAGTGTGTGTGTGTGTGTGTGTGTGTGTGTGTCCTGAGTGGCAGTTGACAAGACCCCACAGTTGGTCACTCTGGGGGGCATCTCTCTGCTGGGACCCGGCTGCAGGGACTCTGCTGCCCCCTTGCCTTCTGGCCCTGGCAGGTGGCTTCCCTGTCGGGGAAGTGCATCACCTTGCCCATCGCGGTCACATAGGGCGAGCGCTGCAGGGTGAGGCAGGCTGCGAGGTGGAGGGCATCTGTGTGGCTGCTGTGGGTGGCACTTTCATTTGCATCAGGCGAGTTCCCTGGGAGACACCCTGGGGATCTGGAGATGGGCTGGCCAGGTGCTGGGGTCACCTCCTGGCTGGTGACTTCAGGGAGAAGCACCGAGGTAGTGACCTCACAGAACGCCTAAAATTCTCAAAAAGAAGGCAAACGCAGGGAGCAGCACACGATCAGTGCGGCAAGACAGAAAAGTGTCAGGGTCCTTCCCAGTGGCAAGAGAGACTGGGATGCAAGGAAAGGCCTGGCTGGAGGATGCAGGGGTTGTGAAGCCCCCACTGAAGTGAGGGCGGGCCCGCCAGAAGGTCGGGGATGAGAGGTCACACACTGCCCTATTCTGCCCTGTGAGGGCCGCTGTGTCCTTGCCTGCTTGTCCTTGGAGGTCAGTGACCATAGGGCTGGAAGTTGTCAAGGCATTTGTGGCTCCAAGCAGAGCCTGCTGGAGGTCAGGCTGCCCTGGGCCCTGCCCTGAGCCCTGCCCTGGGCCCTGCCCTGCAGGCACCCCCCACCATAGAGGTCACTGTAGGATTTGGGACCATACCGTTTAGGTTGACTTTGTGCTTTGTTTGGACTTGAGTTTCTCTAACTCTTAAGAAATGAAGAAATTCCATTCAAAAGGAGCAATATTGACCAAGTCCTTCTCCCTGGCAGGCTGATGCAGCCGCTGCCTTGAAGAGCTGAGCAGTTAAAGCCTGCAGCCCAGTGACCATAAGGCACTGCATAGTACATTCATGGGACTTCAGGGTTCCTCCATAGAAAGTACAAAGGCTGGTTCCCAGCTGGGCTGTAGGGGGCTGATGGGGAGACTCAGGGAGCTGAAGGTCTCACGGGGTGAGGAGGTGTCACGTTTGACCTTAGGAAATGGTGGTAGGTGGGTGAAGGGGATGGGGTGGGCACAGTCCCAGCAAGGCCCCTGGGTTCTGGGAGGGGGCTGTGGGTTTCAGAGGGACCCTGCAAAGTGTTTCCTCCAGACCTGAGGGCTGGAGTGACCATCGGGGACAGCACACAGCATGTGTCCACGTGGCGTGGGCATGTGAGGGAAGTGGCTAGGGCTGCCCTGTGGCATTTGGGTGGCAGTGATTCTCTTGGAACAGCGTGGGAAATGGACACAGAGTTGGCAGTTGGGGTGCACTTGAAGTTCATTGACAGTGTGTGGCCAGTCCAGCTGTGCTGAGGGATGCTGTGCTCCAGGGCCTTGGGAGTAAATGTGTGAGACTATCTGAGAGAGAGAGAGCAAGGGAGGAGGCAAAGACAGCCGTTTGATTCAGATGAAATTTCTGGGAAGAAGCATGGCATGGAAGTCCGCGCGGGAGGGAGGAAGACTTTAAGGAAGATGGGGAGAGCTGGCACTGGTGATAAAGAACCAGCCTGCCAATGCCGGAGACCCGGCTTCAGTCCCTGGGTTGGGAAAAACCCCTGGAGAAGGAAATGGCCACCCACTCTGGTATTCTTGCCTGGGAAATCCCATGGACAGAGGAGCCTGGTGGGCTACCGTCCGTGGGTCACAAAGAGCTAGACACAGCTGACCGAGTGAGCACGCAAGCATGGGGAGAGTGGAAGGGTGGGCTGGAAGAGGGGCTGGGAAGGGGCTTCGGGAGGATGGAGCTTCCCCAAGGCAGCTGGGCAGGGGCGGAGGCCCAGGTCAGAATGTAGGGGAGCGGGAGGGGCCGAGGGCTCGGGCAGCCCTGCGCATGTAAGAATACTGGGAGGAGAGCTGGCAGCAGCCCTGGAGGACGCTCAGGTGGCCTGTGTGAGACAAGGGGGAGTTTAAGTCTGTTAGAAGGCGGGTAGGATGGAGCGAGAGGAGAGAAAGAACTAGAATGTCACCGCCCAAGTGGTGTCCCCAGGGAGGAAGGACCAGACATGCAGGAGCTGGGCTGGGGGCTCTGCCTCAGCCTGCCCACACCTCGGGGACCCTGAGACTGTCCCCCCTGGATTCAGTCTCCATTTGGGAGCCCCACATGAGAGGGGCCGTCCCTGACTCCCACTCCTCACCTGGCCCCGCTTACAGGGAAAGCGTGCCTCTGGGGTCTGTTCACTGCCTCCTCAGCATCTGGTAGGTGTCCGAGACGTGTGGACCGAAGGAATGGGATGGTGGCCCCGCTTTCTCGGGGAGGGCAAGCAGGACAGTAGAGAGACCTTTTAAATTAAGGTTGAGGGAGAGGAATGTAAGGCTGTATCTGAATTTAAGGTTTGTCCCGTGGATTATTTTAGGCCCTTTTTCTCAAGAGGGACCATTGGTATTTGGGACCCAGAGGCTTTCCCAGGCTGAGACTACCCCCAGGGGCTACTGAGCTAGTTGTATCACACCCCAACTCATCATGCCACCCTACATCTTCAAGTTTCTCAGCTGAGAACGATTTGTCCCTGAGAACACAGTCATCCTCACGTGGCTCCGTGTGTCCATTCGCATGAACTTCACAGTCAGATGGGTGTTTTGTGGCTGATCGTTTAAGATTTTTTTAATAGAGTCAGTGGGGGCTTTCCAGGTGGATCGGTGGTAAAGAATCCACCAGCCAGTGCAGGAGGCACAAGAGTCTTGAGTTCAATCCCTGGGTTGGGAAGATCCCTTGGAATAGAAAATAGCAACCTGCTCCAGTATCCTTGCCTGGAAAATTCCACAGACAGAGGAATCTGGTGGGCTACAGTCCATGGGATCACAAAGAGTCAAACATGACCGAGCCCACACACACACAATGGAGTCAATAGTGTTCCAGAATTCATAGTAGTCTTTTTCAAAAAGGGAATAGTGTGTAGAAAAACAGGGCCCCGGAGAGGCTGGAACAGCCCAGCCTGGCATTTCCAGCCACACTTCTAGCTTTCATTTTGTGACTCCAGAGGAGCAGGTGAACTCAGCAAAGCTGGTAATTTTTTACAAAGAGAAAGCGGCGATCATCTTATCTCCATCTCTTCTGACAACCTAAATTCAGGATCACATTGTACCTAGTTGGTTTACCAAGGGAAGCAACAACAGATTCTTATCTGCGGGAGCAGAGAGATCAACAGTAGTTTCTGTTCTAGGGTTTCTGGTCCCAGTTTTATTCTCCGCTTTGTTCCATCTGTGCTGAAAGCATAGTTAGCTCTGGGTATAAAGCAGCCAACCGACATTTCGTTAACTTTCCTTCTACATGGGGTTTCAGAAAGAAATGGAAAAAAAAAAAAAAAACTTTTGAGCTGTGGTTGCCAGTTACCACCTGTCCTGTCTGGTTAGGACATTTCTGATTTGGGAAGTGTAAATATAACCCAGAAAAAAAAAAAAAAAAGCTTCCCCTCCTTTTATGCAAAAGTAGAAAGGCTTAAGCACAGTGAGCCCTAACCATCGCCCTGTGAAGTTTCCACAGCACCAGGTTGATGAGATGAGAACACTTGCTTGATGGAGCCAGGCCCCAGGAAACTGCCTTCCTGGCTCCCACAGCCTGGGGCGGGGTTGAAGCCGAGCCACTGTGGCCTCCAGATAAGCCCAGCGCCCTGCAAGGTCTTAGCAGGAACTACAGTTCACACGTTACTGCAGAGCCAGCGGCTCAGAATTTTAAGCCCTTTGCCTCCTAGGACTGGAGGGGAACAGGAGCTTACAGGCAGCTCAGAGACTGTTCAGGTTCTCAGGCTGGAGCCAGAACTGCCAGGACTGGGGGAACAGGAGCTCACAGGCAGCCCAGAGACTGTTCAGGTTCTCAGGCTGGAGCCAGAACTGCCAGGACTGGCGGGGAACAGGAGCTCATAGGCAGCTTGGAGACTGTGTTCAGGTTCTCAGGCTGGAGCCTGAGAGCTGAGCTCTTGTTATCTGTTGGTAGCTGAAGGCCTACTGCGGTTGGAAGATTTACACTCGAGAAATGGGCAAACGCTACAAATTAGGAGTTTGGGTTTTGTTTCTTTCTGAGAGCTGGTTTACCTGCATACGGGTGCTAATCTATGGTTGTAATGTCTTGACAGCACCAATGGAAAGCAGGAATTTTCTTGCTGATGGGGCTATGGATGTGTCTGTTTCTGTCGGGGGTGTTAGGGAAGACCCAGCCTGTCAGGGAGACCGGGGTCAGTGAGGGGCACATGCAGCTTGTCCAACATGACTTGATTCCAAGTGACGCTTTGCTGTTGGTATCACACACTAGAAATGTCACAGCAACTAGATTCTCTGTATTAACAAGCAGAATGTTGCCTTAGTGATTTAGTTTTGTTGCTGCAGGGAGTGTGATTAGAAAGGATTCTGTATCTTATTTATGACACAGCATTATTATTCTTATTGCTGTTATTTTGAAGAACTGTAAATGCAATGGGAGACTTGTCTGCATCCCATCGATTTGTCACTAAATTACAGTGACTTTTCCAGGAAAGCATTGGCCTCACGCTCTCCTACAAAACACGTGGGACTCCATCTTCTCTTTGTATTGAGTTCCTTGGATGAAAGACAGCTCTGAGATGTGGGCACAGATGTCACAGGAGACCTCTTCAGTGGTCCCTATGTTGTGGCTTCCTTGGGACATTTCCTCAGCCAGGGCCCGGCAGTGTGAGTGGCCCAGGGAGCAATCAGAAAGCTAATCACAGCTGGAAGACCAAAGTGGCACTTTCCAGCATTCGTGCCCCGAAGCACCTGACCGAGACAGCAGCTAGATTAATGAGAGAGTCTTGGTGGCTTAGTGGTAAAGATTCTGCCTGCCAGTGCAGGAGACATGGGTTCAATTCCTGGGTCGCGAAGATTCCCTGGAGGAGGAAATGACAACCCATTCCAGTATTCTTGCCTGGGAAATCACGGACACAGAGGAGCCTGGCGGGCTACAGTCCGTGGGGTCGCAAGAGTCAGACACGACTGACCGACTAAACAGCAGCAACTTGGTGTCCTCTGTTCAGGAGTGAGTTCCGTGGCAGGGATCTTTGGGCAGGTCCAGGGCGTGTCTCTGTGAGGCCGCCTGCCAGGAGAGAACTTCCCCTGCAGGGGATGTGGCTGCAGGCTGCTGATTTCCACTGAAATCACCCGGGCCTGATTCCGGTGAAGCCCTGAACGTCCGGCGTCCTGCCCGCGGGGCGGGGTGCGATGGACGGAGCCTGCAGCCCACGGCCGCGCTGCACTCACGGAGCTCCTGGGGCAGGCAGCCACGCTCCTTTTCAGAGTGAAGGACTGCCACACTAGAGGTGAAACCCTGCTGAAATGAGAAAAGGACTTTTATGACAGCCTTGCAGGCAGCTCTATGATTATTTTTATTATTATTCTTGGAATCCAGCAGCAATTTCCTGCCTTCTTAATATCTCTAAGTCTCTCCAGTTAAACACAGTAACGGTAAAAATATGACTTCGCCAATACCCCCTCAGCACTTCTGATGTCCTTTTTCTCCCCATCATGTGAAATGATGACAATTAACTATTGTCCGGTATAGAGAGCACTTCGGGAACTTTAGCATTACGGTTCAAGCGGTCTTTGGCAAAATTCATGTTCAGTCGACAACACTGTGGTTTTAAGTGAAGTGGTTTTCATTCTGAGATGAGAACAGAGTGAGTTTGTTACGATCAACACTGCACTTACAGTTTTAAAAAAGGACTATTACTACAAATATGTGGACTCAGGGCTGATTTTTATACCTGAAGCTGGAGCTGCTGGTGTTAAGTTCTGTTAAGGGTTTGTATTTGTTCATTTGTGTGGCTTTCCCACACAAACTTTTTTTTTTTTTTTGTAATTATTGAGGGAGTGTCTCCTAACAACACATCCTTAAAAGCCCACACAAACTTTTTTTTTTTGTAATTATTGAGGGAGTGTCTCCTAACAACACATCCTTAAAAGCCGCCTGCCCTGTGCATGGACACGCAGGCACACTGTCTGCAGTGTGTGAGAGTGTCCTCCCGGGCAGCTGGGCTCCAAGCCTCCCGAGCCACAGTGACCGTGCACAGGCCTTGGGTGGGGAAAGGTTTCGTGGATGAATGACAGCCAGCATTTCTGGAACATATTTGTGAAGTCTGGGAATCCCCTACTCTAGAGTCCATGGAATATAATGAGACACATGTAGGTAATTCTCAATTTTCTAGGAGTCACATTAAAAAAGAAAAATGACACAGGTGGAACACATTTTATTTAACCAAGTGTGCCCCAAATTTATTGTTTAAACATGCACTTATAGACAATCAGTGACTATTTTACCCCCTTTTTTTTTGTACTGAGTGTTTGAACCCCTGTGTGTATTTGAGGCTAACAGCGCATCTCAATTTGAATCACCCACATTTCAAGGCTCAGAAGCCTCCTGTGTCTAGGGGCTACCTGGTGGTTCAGACAGTAAAGAATCTGCCTGCAATGCAGGAGACCTGGGTTCAATCCCTGGGTCAGGGAGCTTCCACTCCAGTTTTCTTGCCTAGAGAATGGACGGAGGAGCAGCCTGGTGGGCTACAATCCATGGGGTCAGGAAGAGTTGGACACGACTGATTGGCTTTCACTTTCACATACTTTTCAGAAGTGTGTCATTACATCATAGCAAATGTTTTAAAATTAATTCTTGCAGAAATGAAGCCTTAGACTAGTTATTCATCCACTTTCTAAAGTAGTCTTTAACTCAGTTTTATCTTCAAAACATTTTCTCAATTGTCATCACAAAGGAATTGGAAATTTTGTATTTTAGTTCTTCTGGTTTTGGCCACATTTGATTTAGAGAAAATCTAGGTCCAGTTCAATGTTTTACATCATTTGGATTTATTTAATGTAGTTTGGTTTCAACCATAGATTTTGTAGGTATTTGATTAAATGTGTAAAACAAAACAGTTTTCCAAAGCATAGAGGCTAAGTTAAACACAGGAATTTATTATTTTTTTAGTTTCCGTTTTCATCCATTCATTTTATTCTCATGCACTTTTTATGGTCACTCGGGTGGTGGGAAATCCCGTTTAATTTTTTGAAGCAAGGCTGTTTTTTTCTAGATGGAAAGGATATCCCACGAGAGTGCTAATGAGACTGGCACCACGTGAACTGATCTCCAAAAATGGGCAGCATCACATGGTGGGCTTGTTTGCCAAAACTGTGGAGAAGGAAGCTTCTTGAAAGCTTCCTAGGACTGATATATATTCACTACCATGTGTAAAGCAGGCAGCTAGTGGGAAGCGCTGTATAACACAGGGATCTCTGCAAACTGTTCTGAAATGACCTAGAGGGCGGGGATGGTGGAAGGGAGGTCCAAGAGGGAAGGGATGTATGTATACATATAGCTGATTCACTTCTTTGTACAGTAGACAATAATGAACATTGTACAGCAATTGTACTCCAAAGGGAAAAAAAAAAACTCTGCTGCAGTGTGCTGAGGCAATGGGGCAGAGGTGATAAAGGAGAGGCTTTTTTTTTTTTTCACTGTAATGGGGAAAGGGAAGCAGCCAGCTGCCTCTACTGCACCCTGAGAAAACAAGCCTGGGGTGTCACCTCGGCACCACGTCCTGATGCCCCTGCTTGAGGCACCCTGGCACGCGGCCAGGCTGAGCTTTTCGCAAGCCAGAACCCAGCCTTCCTGTGCAGGGACGCCTCGTGCTCACTTACTGGCACGCGGCTTGTGCTTTGGGAGACAGCGGTGCCTGTGTGGCTGCGAGGCTTCCTGAGCTCAGCGCCATCCAGGGAGCCGCAGGCAGAGCTGTGGCTTCGATTGTGCTGTCTCTCTTTTGGCCACTTTCTTTCTCTCCTCCTGTCTTTCTTTCCTTCTCTCTCTCTTTTTTCCTTTCCTTTTTCCTTTCTCTGTCTTTCTTTTTTCTTTCTTTTCCTCCCTCCTCCACTCCCTCTCCTCACCTCCCTCCCTCCCCCCTTCCTTCTTTCCTACCTGCGTTTTTTCCTTCTTTACTCTTTTTATTGAATCAGTTTCAGAGTGTGAGGAAGGGGAGCAGCCTTTAGTTCAGGAACAAGGGGGCCTCGATGAGAGGCTGCCCCAGTGCCCTAGGTGCCACCCACCTGTGTGATGGGTAACCTCACGTAGCAGTATGGTTGGCAATGAGGGAAAGACTCAGAGCCGCCCAAGTCCACGGTCACTAGCTCTTGCTTTTTGCTGCTTGTTAAAGGGAACAGACAGTGGCTATCTGGTTCATGATTTTTTGACAAGAGCTATATCTTTGTGCAAAAGGGTTGTACCAGGAAAAACTCACCGTGAGGAAAGGTTGCCATCTGGAACCGAAGAGAACACCTTTCCCAGGTGTGCGGGGAGAGATGCTGGTGTGCAGGGTGGTGCACCCAAGCGAAAGCACCAGGACTTGTCCCTGAGGGATCCAGATATTTACATCACTCAGACACGCATTGCAGCTTCTCTGCTGGCATCCCCTGCCGAGCCCCAAGACTTACTTTCCAATATTTGTGGGGAGACTTTCTTTTTTCCTTTAGGAATAGTTTAAAGTGCATCTGGAGCCTTAGACCTTGGTGTGAAAATGTTGAATTCATCTGGGAAGTGCTATTGTTTGGTTCAAAAACAAGGTTTAATTGTAACGTAGTGAGAAGTGTTTTCTGGGTTGATTTGTAAGTTCACCCTGAGAAATCACCCCTGAGAGATGACGAGCCTGCGTGTTGTAGGATCTGAGGTGGAGCGCCCTGCCTGCACTGCCTTCGCCTGCAGATACACTGAGTCAGATGCTTCTCCTGGTTCATTCCGTGTACAGTGGTGTTTCAAACAGTCTTTAACTTCTTACCTGGCTTGGGAAGGATGACCAGACTGTTTGCTTCGCGCGGCTCCTCGTGCCTGTGGTATGGACAGGCTACATCCTTTGTTATTCTAAGTTAATCTCTTTGTCCCTCCCGGTGAGTCCCTGATGAAGCCCTGTGGAGCCTGTCTCCCTCCTTCTCCTTCCAAGTAGGTGCCATAAGGACCCATCACCCACGTCTCAGCTCTGTATCCACTGTGCTCAAGGAAATGTGTTTCCCAGCTTCCACACTATGTACCTCAGTTCACCTGAGCACACATGCCTCCCTCTGCGCCACCAGTACCACAACTGCAAGACCAGCATGCAGATGTCGTGAGGCACGTGCCCGGGTGGCGGAGCCGCCTGACGCATGGGGCATCCTGTGCCCGTGTGCTGCACCCGGCTGGAAGGAGGGGCCCTTGCAGGCTGCCCCTCTCCCACTGCTTCAGCTTCTGCTCCAGCCTGAAACACAGTATGAGGAAAAGCAAACCGTAACGAACAATGTGCCGCTGGGAAGTGACCAAGCTCAGTGAATTGTGAAAATCCTCTGTACTGTCTGTTCCTGAGACCGGCTGTAGAGACAGAAAATCATCTCAGTTGAAAGTCTGGAATAAGTATTTTAAGTATTGAAGGAAAATAATGAACACAAACGGGAAGGAAGCAATGCTTAACACGGTCGAGGGGAAATATCTATAATATGTCATCTAAAACTTTAAATAAAATATATATGGGAAGAAAATGGGAAATGAGTATTTTCACTTTTGCTGTGTAGTTAGGATTTATTTTGCTGCCCAGAGTCTGAAGGTCACGCCCTCTGAACTTCTCCCAACCTTTAGGGAGACAAAGAATCCAAATTAACAGTATCCTGGGATCTCAGAAATTATCAATGTGCCTTACGTGGAAGTGCCACCTTTTTAAATGTTTACCGGCCTAGACTATGGGTTCGTTTGATCCTCTTCAGTCTTAAAAATTGAAAAGAAGTCAGATGGCTCATTGACATGTTACTGAAAGCCATATCTTCAGAGTGCGTCACTGCATCTAGACAAGCTGCTAGACTAGTTGTAGTGGGAAGTCAAAGCCTGTGAGAAGTGGTGTCCACAGGGGTGAAGTGGACGGCAGGGACCTACAGGGTCCCTGGTAGGTTTGCGGCTAAATGACCAGCCTCAGTTCTAAGTGGTGTCAGCATTCCAGAGTGCAAGGGAGCAGGCTGGAGGTGGGATTAACAGAGGATCAGTTGAGGAGACAAATGCTTGTAACATACTTGCTCTGTCCCAGCACCCTGCTAGGCAAAGGGTCACCAAGAAAGGTGAGATTCTGGGGCCCAAAGAGAGAGGAAGGATGCTGCCGAGCAGAGAGAGAAAAATAGTAAAAAGGGAAAAGATAGAAATAAAATAGACAACAAACTCTCTTCTTGTCCAGCAGACAATTCTGCCTGGTTATAAACCTCAGCTCCCTAGACATGAAAACATTTAGCTTGATTCACTGAAGTTCATGGCAGCTCCTATTGATGGCACTGACCGCAATGTGACTAGTCCCCAGGGGAGAAGGTGAATGAGCATGTCCATCTGCACGTTGTTGAAGCCAGGACAGTTTAGGAAAGCTTCTGAGGCCAACACCTTCCCCCACCCCAGCACCCACTGAACCAGCCATGCACACAAGTTGTTTTCTCTGTGCTCGGGGGCTGCATCTGGATGGGTTCCCAACCCTCTAAAGCACTCCAGACCAGGACCCCTGAGCAGCCCTGAGCCCAAGACTCTGCAGCCTTAATAGGGAATAGCCAGTCTGTTTGGACACCTTATGAGACAGCCTGCATGAGGTTTAGAGAGGCCCTGAACATTAGAAAAGACTCAAAAGAATCCTCTGTCCAGAGCCGACTCTGCAGCTGTCTTCTATAGCCATACTTTTTGCTAAGCATGGGAGCCCCTCCAGTCATGGAGACAGTAAGTAGACCAGGCCCTCTCAGCATCCCCTTCTCCTAGCCATCATGTCCTGGTTCCTTCCGAGTGTGATGAAGTAAACAGAATCCTGTATTTGCGCTCCATCTCCCTACTACTCTCACGGTCCCCGGGCATGTGCAGTGTGCCCAAGCCTCCTGAAACCCAGCACTGAAGGACCTTACTGGCTTTGGTCCAGGATGCAGGTGAGAGAGAAAGCCCAGTCCCTGCTGGGATGTCCAGACCTGTCTCTGCCCTTGGAGTGCGCGGGGAGACCGCGTGACAAAGCCAGTTTCGTAACCACATAGGACTCTCCACCGTTAGTTTATAAACACATGGGTATCAAACATATCTTCCATGGTTTTGGACTTTAGTGTTCTAGTTCTTAAGTTCAGGGAGCCAATGTGATTAAGGTCTTCCTTGCTTTGGCATAGACTCCCCCTGGATGCACTGTAGGGTCAGCAGAGGCCCGGGTTGAGGGCCAACTAAGAACTCAGCATCAGTTTCTCAGAACAGTTCTGAAGACTGTCTCCCTCCTGTTGCATCTACACTTTTGGTGTTTGGAGTCTCACGTGCTGCTGGGTGCAGTGTTTCCCTGAAACCTGTCAGTGTCCTTCTGGAAGCACTGTGGGTACCTCCTGCAAGTACAGTGGTAAAGAAGAGGGTGTTTCCCTTGACACGTTGGTTCCACAGCAACTTTGTGAGATGTCTGCTGAAAACGTACCCTTTAAAAAAAAAATTTCAGATAATCTAGTGCTTTTTTTTTTTAAAGATGAAATTAGCATACATGTGCTGCTAAGGACTCCACTGTGTCTGATCCCTGATTCCCTTAGCACCCCTGGCTTTGCTGTTAGGACAGACTGGTACAAAAGCGTGCAGTTCATGATCGTTTGTCAGCAAACCAGGCCTAAGGTGAAAGTGTTGCTTTTAAGCCAGAATTTGCAAATTTCTTAAGAGGGGCAAAGGGCACGCTGTGCATCAAAGCAGAAGCAGAAAAATATGCTATTGTTCCCACGGGCACACTCGCTCCATCCTACTTGATTCTATGTAAAGCTAGACTTGCAAACAGCTGGGTCTGTCAGAGCGTTCATTGGGTCTAAGTTTTACTTTTGTAAATGGAAACGTTATCTTACAACAGATCGGTCTGTTCCTTCGATCCAGAATTTTCCACGGCTCAGTTGAAAGGTCCGGTGTCCTGCCCCGTGATTCTGTGAGTCACCCACGTGCGGGCGGCACACCATGGAGACAGAAGGATTCCTCAGGAAGTTTGAAGCGAAAGGGAAGTCGGGTAGAAAGCGCTGCTTTGCAACCCTTGTCCTCTTAGTGACGCTTTGTGCAGTCCTCACGGCGTTGCTGCTGGGATCGGAGTCAGGAAGGCTCACATGCTAAGACGTCAGAGAGACGGGGGGAGTCTGGAGGGAGGGTGGGATGCTTTACTGTCCTCAAAGGATAAATTCGACCCATTCCTTCATTTAAGAATGAAGAAAATGCCAAGATTTCCCTGTGAGGTCCCAGAGGCACTTCCGGGAGAATTCCGTTCAGAGGGACACACCTGTTGATGCCCGTCAATTGACTATACCTTGCAAATCGTCAAATAGGAAGAGACACTCATTTGCTGAGTCTGCCAGGAAATTTTAATTCTTCTTTTAGTATTGTATTTTATTTGCGTGTTTGGCTGCCCTGAGTCCTGGTTGCAGCACACAGGATGTTCATTGCGTCATGCGGGACCTTTCATTGTGGAACGTGGGCTTCTCTCTAGTCGTGGTGTGGGGGCTTAGTTACCCCGCAACATGTAGGATCTTAGCTCCCCAACCAGGGATCAAACCTGTGTCCCCCACATTGCAAGGTGGATCCCTAATCTCTGGACCACCAAGGAAGTCCCAAAACTTCATTCTTTGAAGTCTTGAGGTGCTGCCCCTGGGAATGACAGCCCTGACTTTTCAGAGTCCACGGAAAGAGCATGTGATTCCTACAGGAAACAGAAAAAGAAGAGGCAGGGTGGCTGATGAGTGATTTCAGGAGATGTCTTACAAACTGACTGTTAGCAAATGTTCTCGCCTCAAAAAAAAAAAAGGAGTGGGGTATGTACACGAGAAACAGATATTTTTGGCACATTTTTGAGGTCAAACACCTCTGTGAGGGGCTGCTTCCTCACTACTATGGCATCAAGGTCAGAACTAGAATGAGGTGTCTCTGAAACCGTGGGTGGCGATGAGACCAGCTGGAGAGGACCCGGCCTCCTGCTCAAGGAGCCGGCCCCATGTTGGTTCAGAGAGACCCGCGCCTGGTGTGACCAAAGCAGGCAGTTCCTCCGAAGACACACCAAGGGAAACATAAAGAAAGCACTTCTTGAGATGGTGCAAAAGAATTTCAGTAAGTGGACTGTTATCTTGCACATCACACCCACCCACTCCATAAAACACCCCGGAATCATGCCCTGCAAGCCCCTGCTCTTGGATGACGCACCGTCATTGGAGGGAGATGGAGTGTGCATCGTGGAGACAGGTGGGCAGGTGGGCATCATGCAGTTTTACAGATGAGAGTGTTCCCAGCACCTGCCCAGACCCTAACACTGCTTAGAAGGGTGGTTGGTACTTGCAGTCTTCACCTTGGGTAGGTAGTTGGTTATACAGTTAATGAGGTTAATTAACTGATCCTCAAATCAGACAACCCATGTGAACCCAAGTTTGTTGATTTTAAATCTTTTCATTCTTTTGACTTTCACCTTTTTTTTTATTTTACATTTTTAAGCCTGCATGTTTATGATATTTGTCACCATTCAGAACACAAGCGTTAGCTGCGTGACATTAAACAGTACTGTCTTAGATTCTCAGTGGGATTGAGCTGGTGGGAGAAAGTGGTCCTGATGGCTGTGCTCCGACCCGCGTCATTGTGCAGCGTTCACAGAGCCCAGAGGGAAGAAGATGAGGACGGCACACGGGCTGCAGGAGGGTGTGGAACACATGCAATGCTGCTGGAGCCAGAAAACCCTGCAGCAGGCCAGGAGGGGGGCCAACTGTGAAGAGAGGAGTGCAGGACATGACATATACTCTGTCCCTTCAAGAATGGGTAGAGTTTTAAGAGCTTGATGGGAGAGGGGATCAGGTGGGGGGCAGACCCGTGGGCTGAGGAGGCAGCACTGCAGCTGTGGTGTCTGCATGGGCCGAGGGGGATCTTGATCTGACCTCAGAGGAGGCGCACGGAAATGTATTCCCTGGGCAGACACAGTTGTGGTGATACCTGCTGGGGTGGGTGTGGGGTCACTGGCTTAGCTTGGTCCCCAAATGATTGCAAATTTGGATCTTTTGTTCCATTGCCTTTCACCAAGAGATCTCATAGCCTGGATCACCCTAATTAAAACCCTATCAATTCAAGGCATTCATTCTTCTGTGTTATGTCATGTTCTCGAAGCTGTGGGAAAGGAGTTATGGGCAGTTTGGGACCCCTCCCCCACCCCCGTCTCCCCACCACCATTCAGTTTGAGTCAAGGCTTTGGAAACCAGACAACTTATCTTATCTCTCTTACAGATTCATCCAGAAAGCTGTCGGTTTGAGAATACCAAAGTTAGGGATGAGAACCCATGTGAGAAACCCCCAAGGTCATTTCATGAGAAATGACCCCCAACTCGGACTGAGGTGTCAGAGCAGAGCTTACCGGGTGCAGTGGCAATGAGGAGGGGGGTGGCCCTGGGTGGGCCCTGCGGATGGGCGGGCCTGGGTGTGACGCACCATCGCCGTGGCAACGGCATGGCTTTAAGGCAGCTCCTCCCTCCTCCTCCGTCCCCCCACACCAAGCGCCTGGCACTGCTGCCCTTGGCTCCAGAGGGCACGGTGGGAAATTCTGGGACATGGAAGCCCCTTTGGGGGTCCCAGTGGTCGTGGCCACGCTGTGTTTCTCAGGAAGGCAGCACAGACCTCTTCCTTTCCCTGTTGCCACCTCCTTGGGTTTTCCCGATGTGGATGCCAGTCGACTCTCGGGGCCCATTTGGAAATTGAGTGAGCTGAGCAGGTCAGCCAGGTAAAGTCTCTGAACCCATCGTAACCCAGGCTGTGGTCCATCCTGCGACCTCGAGACAGCGCGCAGGTGATTCTGCAGGTGGGGAGAGACCCGCCCAGGATGTGGAGGCAGACGAATGAACGGGAGGATGATTCTGAGTGCTTGTGTCCCTAGCAGACTCTGCCATGGGTGCACACCACACACAGAGAACCGCCGTGACCTGGGCCATTGGAAGTGTGTCACTGAAGTGTAAAAACACTTATGCTGTTCGGTTTCCCGTCATTTTCTCTTCTTTCATTTCCTCTCGTTTGCATTGGTTACTCACAGGTGGAGACTGGCAGTGTGATTTGTACAACTGCTCCGTGTGCCAGGCTGTGAAAAGAGATCTTGGGGCCAGCCGAGCCGTCGGGGCCACTCTGTCCCTTATGCCAAGTGCCAGTAGGGTCACAGTGGGCGGCCCCATCAGCACACGGAGGACATGGCTGCTGGCTCACCCACTCACTGGGGAGGAGCTGCTTTGGAGCATTGAGCTGGGTCTTTTAGCAGGAGCGTCTGGAGTTTTCACACAGTGGCTCTAGTCATTTAGTTCAATTTGTGGATTACACCTCTGAGCAAACCCAGTGATTATAAACTTTATATGTTCTGATTTGAGATCATTGAAACACTCATTGTGTCACAGTTGTCCATTAGATACTTTCCCTTTTTTTATTATCTAGTAATAAGAAAATACCCAAGCATCCAGTACCTTGTGATTTTATGATCTGGGAAGGGGAGGGCTTAACCATTGTATAGTTGTTTTAAGTTTAAAAAGTCATTAATCATGATGAGATATCGTATGCCTTAACCTTGATAAACCATGTTTTGCATGATTACACCTTAAGGTTGAAACACATTTCATTTCATCATTTCCCAGAAGGGGCACCGAATTCACCCATTTCCTGTTTTTAATCTCAGAATGTTCTGTATTTCCTCCATACCTGCTTTCCTGGCAGCAAGACCCTGGAAGCAGCTGACACCAAATGCGTTTACCTCAGGTGTTTGCACTTTGTATGAAGTTGCAGTCAGATACACAAGACTTTTGCACAGAAATGGAGGCATGAGGCCAATTCACCATCCCCACCGGGCATTAATCATTCAGTAAACTGGTCCCTGAGTGCCTGTGATGTGGGTCTGACCCTCACAGCCAACAGTTCACAGCCACAGGCCACCTCAGCCAGCACCGCAGTCACACAACATTTGGGGAGGGAACATTTCTTCAGCATGTTCCAAACGACTCACGCCTACTCCATTTTACTTTCAGTGTGTTTTAACCCTTCTGACTAAGGAATCTTTCTGGAACTGCTGAACCACCCCCCACCCAAAGATCCTTTGAAGAATACCTTGAAAATGCTTTAGCCTTCTTATTTTCAGTCCAGCTCACTGTTGTAAATGCTTAGACCCAGTACGATGGACAGAGGATTGCTTGTGCACACCTGGCAAGGCCTGCCAGCAGGGAGGTTTGTATTGTCGGGGCGTTCGTCATTCATTTATTCAGGCCCTCAGGAGACGTTTCCCACGCCTGCGATGTACCGTGCGGACCACAGATGTGTATTTTTCTTGCGTCTGGTGGCCAGAAAACTCACTTGTACATGTCTGACCCCTGGGTCTTGAACATGGCTTCAGAAACAGTCACTGTGTGTATGGAGCTTATCATTCACCTCTCCTTAAATGACCCCGGCTGTGAATCTGTTTGCATAGTATTTTCAGTCTCTTCCTCAACTTTCTAATTTGCAGCTTTGAATCTGCTGAAGATAAGAAAGAACCCTTTAATCGTTTTCACGACAGTGAAGGGCAGATGCCCCCGGCAGATGTGGAGGGCCTCACCCACGAGCAGACAGGTGGATTTTAGTTCAGAGGTTTCTCACTTCCCTTTCATCGGTTGTCTCAGAGGCCAGTCTTGCTTTGCTCTTTCATTCCTGACCTGCTGCCGTGGGTCACTGTGGACAACAGCTTCGCCTCTGAGTGAGGGTAATGTCACTGGTGTGAGGTCAGCTAGTGACAGTGATGCTCTTGAGTTCCCCAAGCTTATATTTTTATGCTTCTCATTCTGTCTCTCCTTTCTTTTGGCTGTGCTGTGAGGCATCTTAGTTCCCCGACCAGGGATTGAGCCTGCTCCCTGCTGCAACAGAAGCACAGATTCCTAACCACTGGATCACTAGGGAAGCCCAATCAATCTCTTTAATCTATATTTCCATCCTTCCAGCTTTTGTTGCACTTCTTTCAGTCACTTAAACCAGAAGCCTCCAATCGAAACGAATGGCTCATAACAGTTCTTTATCTCAAGGACAAATGTGTCTTCTTAGTTTTTTCATTAGAAATGTTATTTTACTTGGCTCTCAACCATGACATACGTGGGAATAATTGGCAACCTAAATATGAGTGTTCTGTCATTACAGGGAGTAAAACTTTCTGTGAATTCCAAGTAGTGTCTATTTTTCCATCTTATGTATTTAGACTTTTTGAATACTTAGTTGTCTGAAAATAAACTTTTGCTTCTCAGCAAGGTTTGTCTTGCTGTTGTGCTTAGTCACTCAGTCGTGTCAGATCCTTTGCAACCCTTTGGACTGTAGCCCTCCAGGCGCCTCTGTCCATGGAATTTTCCTGGCAAGTATACTGGAGCGGGTCGCCATTTCCTTCTCCAGGGGCTCTTCCCAACCCAGGGCTTGAACCCACATCCCCCGTGTCCCCGGCATTACAGGTGGATTGCTTATCTGCTGAGCCATCGGGGAAGCTGCTGAGTCCCCTTTTCTTGCCTCGATGGCAGAATCTCCTCACGGGAGTCGAGCTGGAGAGCGGGGGGCCAGAGGGGAGATAGGAGGGGCCGGCAGGAATGTTGCCCCGTGGGACGAGCCTGGGCTCCCCACTTTCCCACATCCCATGGAAGTTGCGGTTTCACTCTTCCCAGACTTCCAAGGCACTCGGCAGAAGAACTTGCCTTTCTGCCCCCTCACCTCTGCTGATCACACCTCTGTCCATAACGTGCTGTCCTTGTCTGCAGACCCTTGACCACCACGGCCCCTCCCCGGGGGGGCGGGGCTGATGTCAGTCACCCACCTGCTGCACAGACGTCTGTTACTCTTTGCTTTGTCCTTGGCCTGTGAACTTAAGGCTGGATTCCTGCAAGGCTTGCCTGTGAGGGAGAAAAGCACCCTGCCCCCTCCCTGCTCAGGCCACAGCGCTCGGGCTCTCTGATGTCACCAGATGCCGCGACTGACCCTCGAAGCCATTCCTCTGGTGGGGACACCGAGTCTCCTCTGGCCCACAGAGGCTGCAGAAACCTGACTGCCCGGGTTCGGGGGCTGCAGCTCTGGCTCCATGATCCGTCACATGTGTGTGCTCCGTTATTCAGTCTTGTCCGACCCTTTGCGACCCCATGGACTGTAGCCTTTAGTGAGTCTCTAAGTTTCTTCATCTGTTGAAAAGTGTCAAAAACCCTTTTCCCTGTTTCTCCCTGGGCCTCTGTTACAAGGAGGGAGACCCATTCATCCCAGGGACCCAGCCTGTCCCAGAACCAGGATGCGGAATTGTATGAAAACTCTGAATGAAAAGAGGATCCAGGGAAGGGGAAATTCCCTCCCCTCTGGGAGCTGGTGGGTTCTGCCCGTGCTTATCTGTAACACAGAACTCACATCCCCATGGCGACTGTGTGCAGATGAGCTGCTTCTGGGCTAGAGCCCCTCATCTGGAGGAGCTCAGTGGCCCTCCCAGCCCAGGTTCCCTCTGGGGCCGCCCAGCGTGAGTGCTGTGAGCAGGCATTTCATTTCACTTAAAAGATGAGCCTAGGGAGGGGGCACAGAGGAAGGCGCTGGGCAAACAAGAGAGGACATGCACACAGGTAACCACCGTGCCTCCAGGGTGCTCTGGGTGCCGGGCTGGGTGCAGGAGGGGTGTGTGAGGCGCCCGCCAGGGCTGCCCTGCGGGGGGCGGCGGGGAGCAGGGAGCCTCCCATTACCGAGATCAGAAACCAAAGCATCAAAACGCAGGGTTGAAAAAGGACTCAGACTCCAGGAGTCCTGAGCCTTAAGTGGCCCTCTAGCCTTTCTGCTTGTTGTCCTTGACTTGGAAGGGACTTAAAAGTCAACAGTGCCCTTGATGATAGGCTGTGGTCCCTGGTGGCTGTGGCATCCTGGGTGACGCAGAGAGTTGGCTCAGCGGGTGTTTGGTGAGAGCTGATTGAGCAAGTTTGCCCAACACTGAGTCTTGGTTTGAGGTGAACACTTGGCCAATGTCAGGATGAAAGCATCATGTGGGGGTAGGAATGATGGGTGATGCACAGAGTCATCTAGAATGTTCACCCAGGAGGCCTGGAGGTGGAGTCCGGGGGTCCTGCACCCCAGGGAGCATGCGCAGGAGTGAGGTGATACCTGCAGGTTAATTGGCCACCATGTCCTTGGGACATGGACTGTCTTGTTTTAGATTCGTGGTTACAGCTTGCAGGATTGTGAAGAATAACTGGGAAGATGCTCCTCAAATGTAGTCTCAGGAGATAACCAGTAGTTTTCTGGAAGAACAATCATAGTTCCTGGAAAATAAGGAAGATGAAAGACAGTACGTTCATTTTAAAACCTGTGCCTGGAAGGGAACTTTCCATCTGAATTCAGAGACCTCAGAGACTGGCGGACAGGGCTCCCCACCTCCACCCTGGAGCTGCACACGTTGGAAACCCTAGATAAGCAGCCTCCAGGCTCCTCCGGTGGGAATGCCTGGTGCAGGGCTCATCCGCTGCTTATCTCCACGCACAGAAGATGCCGCAAACGGGTTCATTCCGTTTCTTTCTCAGTTTTCCCTAGATTTCATGCTTTTCTCTCTCAGCCTGTTCTCACCTCTTAAATGCTATTTGGGGGTCCCAGAGGGGAGCTGCCTACACATGCTTTCTATTCCTGTGGTCCACTGTTTTGGTCTCAACTCCAAAATTATGTGTGTGATGATGCAAGGCAGTGTGACCATGTTGTACTCCTGCTTTTTAAATACAAGAGAAAAAAAGATTGTCCCCCGCTAATTAGTGGGGGTTTCTGAATCTAGAACAATCTAGGGCAGACGTGCAGGTACCCTGGACCACCCCCTAAACACTGGGTGCAGGACAGATGGCTCCATCCCACCAGGGCTCAGAGCTAGGAGACAGCCCTGCCTGCAAGCTTGACTGAAATGCAGTGAAGTGTGTGAGTGTGTGTGTCTGGGGTGTGTGCATATGTCTGTGTGTGTTAGTGTGCGCACCTGTGTGTATGTGAGTGTATCGCTGTGTGTGAGTGTGTGTGTGTATGTATGTCTGTGGGTTGGGTGTCTTTGTAGCTCTGTGTGTGTGTGTATGGTGTATGTGAGTGTGTTTTCGTATGTGTGTGAGTGTATATATGTGTGTGTGTGTGTGTATGGAGATGTCTGTGTCTATGTCACTGTGAGTCTGTTTGTGTATGTGTAGGGGGCATGAGTGTGTATGTGAGTGTATCTGGCTCTTTGTGTGTGTGTGTGTGTGTGTGTCTGTGTGTAGGGGGCGTGTGTGTGTGTCTATATATGTGAGTGTGAGTATGTGTATGTGTGTCTGTGTATCTATGGGGTATGTATGTTTGTGTGTGAGTGTGTATATGTGTATCTGTGTGTATGGGGTATGTGGGCATGTGTGTGTGCGTCTGTCTGTCTGTGTGTGTACGGGGTATGTCGGCGTGTGTGTGTGAGTGTGTGTCTGTGTGTGGGGAGGTATGTCAGTGTGTGGGTGTGTGTGAGTGTGTATATGTGTGTCTGTGTGTATGGGGTATGTCGGCATGTGTGTCTGTGTGTCTGTGTGTGTATGGGGTATGTTGGTATGTGTGTGTGTGTATGTGTGTCTGTGTGTTTATGGGGTATGTCGGCACGTGTGTGTGTATATATGTGTCTGTGTGTGTATTGGGTATGTCAGTATGTGTGTCTGTGTGTGTGTGAGTGTGTGTGTGTGTATGGGGTGTGTCAGCGTATGTGTGTGTATGTGTGTCTGTGTATGTATGGGGTATATTGGCATGTGTGTGTGTGTGTCTGTGTGTGGCATGTGTGTCTGTGAGTGTATATATATGTGTCTGTGTACGGGGTATGTCGGTATGTGTGTGTGAGTGTGTGTCTGTGTGTGTTTGGGGTGTGTCGGCATGTGTGTGTGTGCGCGCAGGCTCCACCCCGCCACCCCCCCATGCAATTCCTGCTCTGCTTCCCTTTCTGTCACTTCTCCATAACTCTCTGCTTTTCGGTTGGGCTGCTGTCCCCGGCTTCCTCTTTTCCTGCATTCCTATATTTCATTATTCGCCCTTGTTCCTCTTCTCGGGCTTGTACAACACAGCCAGGAGGATGTGGAAATGCAGTTACAATATGACACACGAGCTGCAGTGTCACAATCGTGCTTGGTGGGGCCTGCGTCCCGGCGGCTTTGGGATGAGGCGGGAGAGGGGAGCTGGCAGAATGCAGAAGTCCTGGCGATGTTGGGATGCTTTTCCCCTAAAGCCCCGCGTTTCCGATTAGCCGAGGCCGTGGAAGCCGTTGGCCACCGTTTTTGTCTCGGGAGCCTGAGGCATCTCAGAAACGCCTTCCTGAGTCACCCCCTCCTCGCCCCGGGCCACCGCTGAATCCCAGCTTCCCTGTCTGTCTGTCTGTCTGTAGGCTTTTTGTCTCCTCAGCATCCCGTCTGCTCAGCCCGCGGCTGCAGCCCCTCATTCTCACACCTACCCAGGCCCCCCCCACGACGTGGCCTCCTGAGCAGGGACCTCGATGGGCCCCTCTGGCCTGGGAGCCTCATCTCAGCTTCCAGAAGCCTCCATAACCGCATCTCCCCATCCCCCACTGTCCGGAGGACCCCCGCCCTGCGTGTCCTCTGGGAATGCCTTCCTTCTCTTCGTGTTTTGAACATGATCCTCCGAGGTGGCCAGGCCCCGTGTCACTCGCCCAGCTCCAAGCAGGAGGACTCCCCGGTGCTGGGCCACCTGAGGTGGGGGGCTCCCTCCTCTTGGCCCTCTTAGACCGAACCCTCCTGCCCTCAGAGACCCTATTCCCCACTCAGGGCTCTGCACGCACACTCTGCACGGCCTGAGCATAAACCATCTTGGAGTGCTAGAAACCACATCTCCTCCGAGGACTCCCTCCATAGCCTCCTTCCCTGCTGGCCCCGGAGGGTCTGCAGAGGCTGGTGCAGCCCTGGGGCCTCAGGGAGGATGGCGTGCAGTGGCCCTGCCCAGTGACCCCCGATCTCCGGCACCGCGATTCAGTCCCTTTCGCCATGGTGCGGGCATGAGCTGAGCCAGGTGAGCTGCCGAAAGCAGGCGTGGGGTGGGAAGAGGCAGGCTCTGTCTCCGCCCCGTCCGTATCACCGCTGGCGGCCCTGGGCAGGGCAGGGGGACTATCTGAGGCTCATTTCTCGGTTTGTAAAGTGGGTTTGTAGGGCTCCAGGATAGTTCCCAGCTGGGAAATGGAGGGGGCAGTTTCCTCATGTGATTTCCTCACAGGACTGCTTCAGAAAGGAAAGAAATGGGTGCCCAGAAAGTATTTCACGTGGTCGCTGCCCCTAGTGACAAGCACAGAGCAGAGGGGACTCTGGGCGGTGGCCGGGCCCCCTTTGGATTTTACACGGGAGGAACGTGTGACCTGAACTGGTCCTTTTCACACGGTTCTCAGTAAATGGCGTTGAATCATAAAGCTAGGAGGGGCGGACAAAGGGGGAAGGAGAAACCTTCCTTATTTCAGAGAAACGTTGCCTGAGGGAAGGACAGGACTTTTTGAGAGATCCTAGTCCTAAGAAACAGCTGAAACCTACTAGGAAAAATGTGATGCTTCAGGTTCTTCCCGCGAGATGTGAGATGTGGGCTCAGCTGCCAGGAAGCTGGGCTGTGAGTAACTGGTGGTCCCTTGGCAGGGCGGGGGCGCCCATGCCCTGTGGCTGCCAGGCCCTCACCGCCCCCCCCACCCCGAGGGTCTGGACCCCTGGCCTGGCCTTGTACTCTGGTGTCCCATCTGACGGTACCCAGCCTGGGGCCCGGTGACCCTCTCAGGCCCTGGAGGCCCTGAGGCGGAGCTTCCTCCAGCACCTTCATGGACCAGAGGGAAGGGTCACAGCCCGGAGCTTCATTGCCAGGGCTGGGTTACTGGCCTTTTGTCTGTTGGGCATGGAGCTGAAAGTGGGAGAGTGATGAGAGAGGGGAGGGGGGAAAGGGGAAAGTTTTAGAGTTCCCTATGGTGTGCTGCGATTCATGGGGTCGCAAAGAGTCAGACACGACTGAGCAACTGATCTGATCTGATGTGAAGAGAACTGTCGGAGAAGGCAATGGCACCCCACTCCAGTACTCTTGTCTGGAAAATCCATGGACAGAGGAGCCTGGTAGGCTGCAGTCCATGGGGTCGCTAAGAGTCGGGCACGACTGAGCGACTTCACTCTCACTTTTCACTTTCATGCATTGGAGAAGGAAATGGCAACCCACTCCAGTGTTCTTGCCTGGAGAATCCCAGGGACGGGGAAGTCTGGTGGGCTGCCGTCTATGGGGTTGCACAGAGTCAGACACGACTGAAGCGCCTTAGCAGCAGCAGCAGCAAAAGAACTGTAGACTGCAGAGTATTCGGGCTTCTTTCACCACGGTTCGCAGTAAGTCCACCTTGGACACTGAAGAGCTTGCAGGAGTCGTGTCTCCAGCCTGTGTCTCCCCTGTGTGTGAGTTGACTGTCAAGATGGTAGGGTTCCTCACCCAGGAACCCCTCCAGGATAGTTCCCAGCTGAGAAACAGAGGGAGCAGGAAGCTCACCGTGACTTCTGGGTGGTGGAGACTCTCTGATCACCATCATCTGCTCGTGGGGCTGGGGGGTGGGGTGAGAGGAGTGGGACCCATCTGTGCTCAGGGCCCCGGGGACTCTGCCCTTAACTGTAAGAGTCACTGTTGCAAACGGGCCCTCTGCCTCTGAGACTATTTTTCTAAGCTGACTTTGTAAATATGTGTGCAGGAAGAGTGGGCTTTGCCATTGACGCGTGCATGCACACACGTGTAAGCCCTGGCACACTGACCAGGAGCACTCATGCCCCTGCATGTGTATCCCGGCCTCCAACCTCAGCCCTGCCCGTCCCCAGACCCAGGTTGCCTCCTACTTTCTGCCGGGTCCTCCCCCATCCTGGCCTCCGCTGCCAGTGCTTTTGGGTGGAGAACAGGAAGAAGTGGGAAAAGTAGGGTGAAGGCTTGTCTCCTCCCTGGGCCTCCGGGTAGGAGTGTCGCCCAAGGTCTCAGCCCCAGAACCCACCCCAAGCAGCCTCTGCTTACAGACCCGCACCCTTGAGACGGACAGCACGCTGCTGTGCCCGCGGGCTCAGGACAGCGGGACAGGGGGCAGAACCCTCCTTCCAGACCCCCGCCCCCCCTGCTGAGTCACCTCGTGCTTGGAATTCCGGCAGGGACCCCTCCGAGCTTCTTGAAGGGAGGGACAGCCAGGGACCCGCCCTCATGTGTCCTGGAGGAGATTACTTTATCTCTGGCCTCCCTGAGGCGGGGCCCTGGCTCCTGGGATCTGTGGGGCTTGACACGGTGCCAGCTGAGGAGCCGGAGGGAATGGCCCGGAGCATCTGCAGAGCCCCACAGGAGCCCCCTCTAAGCCCCTATGCCCCCTCTGTGACGGAGCAGCCTGTCCCGTGCCTCCTCCATGTGCGAGAAGTGCACACAGCGACCGAGCCTCGGAGGCCAGGCACAGCTGACAGTCAGGACTCTCCCAGCTGTCAGTGCTCCATTCCCCCGGCAGTGCATTCCGCCTGCTGTTTCAGTAGGAACAAGCCCTGGGAGAACCGCATCTGAAACACGCTTAGAGTCACGTCGGCTAAAGCACTTGTGCAGACCCCCGGGCGGCAGCAAGCTGCCTGTGCCCGCCCCCCACCCGCGCCTGGGTGCTCAGGGACCCCGCACCCATGGCCTGCTTGCCCCCTGTCTTCACGGGGCCCCGATGCTGCAAGCTGGCTCCCTGCACCTGTGCCGGCCCGCCCGTCAGCACCACCCACAGCCCCGCGTGCGGCCTGAGCAGAGTGTCCATCTCTGACTGTTTCGGCCTGTCTGATCCAGTGTAAATTCCCCTCACTGGAACAAGATTTGGGATGGAGAGACAAAATGAATGTGAAAGTCTCTGTATACCCAGGCCCTCATGCTATCTCAGCCTCCCCCGACTAGTCTGTGCTGAGACTTTTAGGGCTTCTCAGGGCTTCCCCAGTTGTGTGAATTTTCTTCTGCTGCTAAGCTACTAAATCACTTCAGTCATGTCCGACTCTGTGCGACCCCATAGATGGCAGCCCACCAGGCTACCCCGTCGCTGGGATTCTACAGGCAAGAACACTGGAGTGGGTTGCCATTTCCTTCTCCAATGCATGAAAGTGAAAAGTGAAAGTGAAGTCGCTCAGTCGTGTCTGACTTTTTGCCACCCCATGGACTGCAGCCTACCAGGCTCCTCCATCCATGGAATTTTCCAGGGAAGAGTACTGGAGTGGGTGGCCATTTCTTCAGTCCTTATTTATTGCCTGAAAAATGTCCATTTCCTTCTGTCTTTTTAAAGCTTGAGCTAAACTCTCTCACTCTGTTTATTATTATTATGTTCCTATTTTCTTTTTTTCATGGTTTTCTTTAGATTCCAGGAGTTGGAGGTGAATTTTAGAAATTTCATCTTGGTATTTATGTGTACTTGCAGTCTTTGAATAGGCAAATACATTTTACCAATGGGGCTTCCCAGGTGGCTCAGTGGTAAAGAATCTGCCTGCGATGCAGGAGACTCAGGAGACCCGGGTTCGATCCCTAGATGGGGAATTTCCCCTGGAGAAGGAAATGGCAACCTGGTCCAGTATTCTTGCCTGGACAATTCCATGGACAGAGGAGCCTGGCGGGCTACAGTCTGTGGAGGCAGTCCATGGGGTCTCAAAGAGTCAGATGTGACTGAACAACTACACATGCACATTCTTACCAATAAAAAGGTAATTTCCATTAACAACAACAACAACTAGAAGGACTTAACTTTCTGGAAATATCCCTAAATCTATCCTTTAACCTGTTCACCCCGAGCGGTGGCGAACTCTGTCTCAGAGCGTGAGTTAAGGACACCAGAGCAACGGCTGCAGACGCACTCCCATGAACAGAATCCTCATTTTTGAACCACTTTGCTCAGATGTACTCTTTAGAAGAAGAATCTTTGCTTATCCTGGTTTCCCTTTCTACACGATAGGTTTGTCAATCAGAGCTTTTCCACGCTATTGAGTTCACTGTGAACAATTCAGTTGTACTAATAAAGTATGAACAAAAATAGGGGTGGTCGCCAGCTATGCTACACGGAGAGAAGACCAGGAGCTGGTTTATCCCCAGCAGATCCTCAGGTCGTGGGTTAGCTGTTGTGGGAAGGAGGGCAGAGTTCACTTTGGCCATTTTTGTCACTTTTCACTTCAAACAACCTCTGTTGTTCCATGACCTGGCGTCAACTGGAGACCCTGTCAGGGCAAGTGATGCCTTAAAAGGTCACCCCAGTCCCAAGTGGAGGTGAAGATCTGCCGGGGTTTGGGGATGGAAGGGAAGTCTGCGTAGACTTGGGTTTCCAAGCACCGAGGGCAGCTGTCCTCCGAACCACATGGTCGTACAAATCCCTGCCCTGTTGTTTTTCCTGCTTATGAAAAACTTGGTGGGTGCCAGTCGGCTGTGGCTAATCCCTTCGGCCTGAAGCCTTTGCTGATGAGAAGATAGCTGGTGTGTTAGCCGTGGTTATCTGCCTGTGCCTTCCCACTGAGGGGAGGGCTGGCTAAGAGAGAGGCCTGAGGAGCGTTGCCATGAATCTGCACATGAGTCTGACAGACGGACGCGGTGGTTCCCATTCAGTGGATGAGGCATTCGGGGCTCAGGGCGGCTGGCACCTCACTGAGTCCACAGCCCCGGGGGAGGCAAAGCCAAGGGGCCGGCCCTGCAGCCCTTGCACCTGGCTCTCTGACGCCTCCCCATCCTTCCGAAGTCAGCGAGGCTGCAGATTCAGGGACATCTGGGATGTGACGTCCCGGGACGCAGGTAGGAGCAGCCAAAGGACTCATTCCAGCAGAAATCCTGGCCTGTGTGCTCAGTTCTGTAAACGGAAGTCAAGTCCAGCACTTTGCCCATGACTTACTTCATCTAAACACACCCCGCTGCTTGGGAGTCACACTCAGACGTAAGCAGCACGGTGCCTTCTGTCTTCCAGCTTCTCCTGGAATGTATGTGGTTTCTGAAAATGTTCAAGTCGGATGGTTGTGTCCAAAAGGAATAGTGAGGAGTTTGATTCAAGGCCCCTGTGGTGAGCCCTTCACGTTCCAGGTCTTGTGCAGCAGGAGAGGAAATGCAGAGAAGGGAGCCACGGCCTGCAGCCCTTTATCTGAGCACAGGATTGAGCTCCAGACACACCAGGTTCCAGAACTAGGCGTGCATCCTAAGGGCTCTGGAGTGGAGTTGGCAAGGGCTGTGTAGCTGAGAGAGAGGGTAGGTTCCAAGTGGGTGTCACAAGGATGGGAAAGCAGAGGGGCCTTGCAGTGGGTGGGGAGTCTTTGCTAGCTGAGCAGGTTGGGGGATGAGGCTTGAGGGAAGAGTCCTTGACATCTGCACAGGACACAGATCTGCTGGAACAAGGACAGCTTCACACGAGCTGCAAGGCATTTCCAAAGAGGTGAGGATGGCGGTTTGCTTCCTCTTGCTTTTGGTTGTCTGAGTGGTATTACCAGCTGGAGAGTCATTGTCATTGCTGATCAGGATTTGACAGGACCTGGGGTTTTGTCTTATTATAACAGTGCATGCTACATCACTTAGTCATGTCTGACTCTTTGCCAGCCTATGGACTGTAGCCCACAGGCTCCGCTGTCCATGGGATACTCCAGATCAGAATACTGGAGTGGGTTGCCAGCACTTCCTCTGGGGCATCTTCCCAACCCAGGGACTGAACCTGTGTCTCTTATGTCTCCTGCATTGGCAGGTGGCTTGTTTACCACTAGCTCCACCTGGGAAGCCCTCATTATAACAGAACAGAATAGCGGAGACCTTAGAAGTAGGTGCCCTGACAAAGTCAGCCTTGAGGATGAGGGTCTCAGGCCCAGGGGTCAGATGGTTTGAGAGGGGAGCCAGTGCCAGGTGGGGGTAGGAAGCCCTGGCAGGAGGTGAAGCAGGTAGAGGCAGCCCCACCAGACAGCATGGCAGCTTCACGCATGTGCTGGACGTGATGTGATTGGAAAAGGTCAGAAAGAAACAACTCGAGAGAATTGGCCATCAACGGCCGGGGGTGGGGGTGTGGCCAGGAGGTCAGAGAGAGGACCACAGGCACGTGGGACGGGAGGAGGAGAGCGGGGTGTGGAGGAAGACCTGGAGTTTGGATTCCACCTGCTTGTCTGCAGCATGAAGGGACAGAAGGGCAGGCAGGCGGGCTGGAGCCCCGGAGAATCCTGCCATCAGCAGGTGCTGGCACGTCATTGCTTCCTGTGTCCACCCAGGACACAGGGCTGAGTGGACACTGGGGCCCTGGGGTCTGAGGAAGGATCTGGAGTGGGAAGGGGGTGCTGCAGGAGGAGCCTCTTGGGGATCACTCAGCTGAGATGTGAGCCAGCGCTCATGGGCTCCGTGCGCAGGGTCAGACTATAGCTTCCCCTTCCATCAGTCTGGAAGGACACCCCTTTCTCGGCATAACAGTCAGGAGTGTCAGAATTCTCTCCCCTGGTAGGACGAGGCACTCCCTCACATAGAGGGTGGTCTGAGCACAAAGGTCCACCCCAAAAACATCTGGTGTGGGGGAACCTCAAGAGAGTCTAGATCTGGTACTTCTGCAGGACGTAACTAGCTCTCCTGCAGGAATGTGGTCTTGGAGTTTCGGCTCTGACGGTCCCTGGTCCTCTTCTTTGCCCACTGGCCCATGCAGGGACCCTCTCACTAGGGCCGTGACAGGACTAGAATGCCCATCCCTGAAATGTGAGATCTGCAGGCATGGGAGAAGTCACTGCAAACCATACTTACACGAGTTACTGAGACTAATGATCTGATCGTGACCAACACGCTTAATATGATTTGAAGAATATGTATAAAAGTCATATGACAGCACATTTCTAAATTCTTCTAAATAAAAATCTGAATGTATTTACACTAAAATCATCCATCTTTCTTTGACTTGAGAGGGGACAGACTTCTTCTCTCCCAGTTTGAAAATCCCAAGTACATCTTCATCTCTTCCAAAGGTACCAGCAGTGTGGGAAGCGTAGAATTATATTCTTGATAATTTGCACAAATAAAGGGACCTGAAGAGTGTGGTTTCTGGGCCTTTCACCTTTTTTTCTTGGAATGGTCATCAATGTGCAATCTGAATAGGGTTCAGAATCTGAGGCATTCCCGCATTTTAAACAGAAATGTTCATAATAACTCAGAGAATAAAAATTCCTACCAAGTGAGCTCAATTTGCTCTTGGTGACAAGAATGCATCCTGTGAAATTTAGGAAACTTAGCAAGGTTCACTAAATCTGCTTCTGTCTGCACCCTTTTATGAAGCAACAGCCTGAAATTCGGGGTGGAATTTACAAAAGAAATGAAGAGGCTGGGAGTCAGTCGAGACATCACTCCTGCTCCCATGGTGGAGCTTCAGGACCAGCCAGGACTGTGACCAGAACACATCGACTCTGCACCTGTAACACAGCCCCCCAAGTGCCCAGGGAGAATGGGGGTGCGGCCAATGTCATGTTCATCAGACATGGGGACACCATGGGTGCATGGGGCGCTGGGGTCAGTGACCAGGGAGAGTGAGAGCCTCTGCGACATGGTACCCACTGTGCATGCTTACTGCCCGTGGGCGTGGGGACCGGTGGCCCTGGAGAAGGCAGCACTGGGGTGGGGGGGGGCGGGGGGCGGTGGGCTCTTACTTTCCAGACCGCTTGTTTGTAGTCATTTTAATGATGTGGGGGATTCTTTATTTTAGTAAACATATGTATTCTTTATTTTATTATCTTTAAATGATATACAATTGATATACAGAATTATATTAGTTTCCCGTGTACAGCTTAGTGATTCAGTGTTTTTACAATTTATACTCCTTTAAACCTTGTTACAAAATAATGGCTGTAATTCTGTGTGCCACACAATATATGCTTGTTGCTTATCTACTTCAAAATGTTATACTGGAGTATAGTTGCTTTACGATGTTATGCTTCGGGTGCACAGCAAAGTGATTTGGTTATACATGTACATGTATCCACTCCTTTTAGGCTCCTTTCCCATATAGATTATTGCAGAGTATTGGGTAGAGTTCCTTGTACTACGCAGGATGTCCTTATTAGTTATCTATTTCACATACAGTGGTGTGTGTGTGTTAACTATGTGGGGAATTCTGTCAGTAAACGCTCTGTAACTCCCATGCGTGGTGAGTGTGTGCGCACACATCTCAGTGTGTGCTTCTGTGCAGCCGCAGTAACTTTTAAGCTCTCCAGCTTCATAGTGGAGAAAGCACAGCTCCCAAAGCCCCATCCTGCAGGCAGAGTGTGTATTTGGAGTAGTGAGTTTCTGTGTTAATTACATATGGTCTCAGATTCACCTGGGCCCCCGGTCACTGCCAAGAGGACCGACTCTAGGGCTTCCTGGAAGCCCCAGCCCCTCCCTGGTGCCTTAGTGATCCTGCCTTGCAGGATCATGTGGGGACTAAAGGCAGTTTGTGGAAAGAGCTTATAGATAAGTCCCTGTTGTTTGTAGAGTTCCTGGTGCCTGCCTTCCATAAGGTACTGGACTGATGAGAGTAAAATGGGATGAGATGGGACAGAGCAGGACAGGAGAGTGTTCACACTTCCCTACTGTGTGCTTGTTCCCCGCAGGAAGAGAGGAGCTTTCCTTTTTTCTGAACTCAAAAGTTGGTACCTGCAGGAACGTAGGTGGTGCCCGAGCAAGAGTGAATTTCTTCTGCTTTCCTTGGGGAAGCAGAACGTTATAGCTACAGAGGATAAGCAGAGAACTGACGCCCTTGGTGAATGGGTAACGTTCGCTGTCTGATGATGTGCGGTACTGTTACTTATATTCAATGCAAGGTGTGCTGATGGGCTTCGGCGTTTTAAGGACTATGCTCTGATCATCCAGGACCTGTGCGAGTGCACATCTTCTCCCGGGGAGGCAGCTTTTAGATGAACACTGTTCATCTCCTTCACTCATCCACTCTATTGATCCTCCACCTTCACCTCCCCTTCCTCATTGTCATACATGGCTTCTAGCTAAAGGGGTGCCAGGAGGTCGACTTTCAAATCAAGCCGTGCTCAAGCCCATCAGCAGTCTCAGTCATTTCTCAGAGAAGCAAGGCAGTGATGTCATTTAATCAGAAAATTTTATATTATGTCATGTATTCTGATGTCCCTGATTTTAAAAGGTAATACTGACCTTTCAAAACATCTTGGCCTTTTCTCCCTCATCTGAGATGGTAGCACCCTGTGATATGGAGGGCTCGGGGCTTCAGAAGTTGGAGCTCATTGAAGACGACAGAATTGCAAAGGTCGCTGAGAAATCAGTGTCCCTGGTTGACTGTCTGCTGACCGTGGAGCACGGGTGGACCAGGCAGACCAGCTGATGCCAGCCCTGCTGGGCAGGGGGCTGGGAACACCAGTGCTGACTGTTAGAGCCAGATGATCAGAAGGGAGGAGCATCCGAGAAACAGGAGAAGACAGGAAGGCTGAGGGTTTGCTGAGAAATGATTCAGGTAGCAACTTCAAGGAATAGCTTTGGCGGTGTCTCCAAAACTGTTTCCCATTCTCCCAATATTTTACTGAAATTTTCATGCGGAAGAGGGGAGGGCCTGTGGGCACATAAGTTTGGAAAACACTGGCTTAAGCCAAGTTCAGTAGGTCTGTTTCCTGCAGGAAACTCTGCTATTCAGTAGTTCAGCAACATGTTTAATTTAGCAGCTACGCTATGGATGTAACTCAGACTGCCACTGGGGTGTCACTTCAGCAGACAAAACTAATGTGTGTGTACATGTGTGTGTGTGTGTGTGTGATGTGCAGTGTCTGTTAAGTTCCAAGACATAGGCACACACTGGAAAGCACTAACCTATAAAACAGAAAAAAAAAAAAAAAACTTGGCAATTTGAGGTGGTGATAGTCTTTATGAGGGCAGCTGATAAGGAATACCCACAGAAATTGGTAGTTCACTTTGAGGTAGGGGAAAACACAAATTTTTCCCCACCCAGTGTGTTGCATGAACATTTTCTAATTTTCTGTGAGGACTTTCTAAGAAAAAGCCAAAGGAAGAACATTTGCAATGCAGTCAGCCCGTTAAGAGTCACACTGCTTCTGTGAAGATAAGAGCTTTCCCAGGGGAAGCTCGACTATGATGAGCAGATCCTGGACCTGTCTGTACCCATTCTGCTGAAGGGTTTCTCACCATTCTAGAATGTTCCAGAAGCAGTGCTTAAGATGCTCAGCACACCAGAGGTTACTCTATAGCATCTGTGCGATTTGGTGCCATGAGCTCAGACCTCTGGGAAGTGGGATCCCGTTTCGAAGTAAGCACTGTGTTGCCATTTCAGCCCTTGGTTTGAAGGCTGACAGTACCAGACTGGTAGCTAAATAATGGTGTGGAGTAATATTACTTTCCTTTTTTAAAACAGCAACAACAACAACAACAATAGTTTCTTTTAAACTCTTACTCTGTCTCATGGATGGTGTTACAGCCCAGCTTTCTTTTTGCCTTCTTTGTTGCAGCGGCTTATGGGGCTGACGGCTTTAGGGATTTCCATGCAATAATTCCCAATTCTTTCTCTCGTAAGTATACACTTTGCTTCTAGAAAACGATAATGCATGTTCATTTCATACTCAGTTCCCATAGTGTAAATATTGTGAATGCATGATTTTTCATCACCTTCCTCCATACTTGAAGCATTGAGATAAGTATCATCTCATGCTGTTGATTAAGCATCTGCCACCGAGAACTCCACTTAAACACTTGAGGTGTGGGCGCCTGGTTTTATCATAGGCTGTTGGATGCACATGGAGCGTGCCTTCCATGGTGGCAGTGCAGTAACAGTAAGGGTAGAAGTAATAATAGTTTAACGGAATTATTACTCTACTAATGCTGTTAAATAGTTTCGTTATGAATGTTACCAGCATCTCCTCTTTGGTTGAGTATAATGATACTGACCAGACTTTCTATCACCGTTAAATAACCCAACAAACTTTCAAGATGCCTTGTACAATTCTGTAGGACAAAGAAGGATGCGTGCTCTCCTTCTGTAGCTCGAAAGTATTAATTTCAGAACTGAGAGGAGAAAAGTCGCAGGGCATCAAGGCCGTTAGTTCGTGGTCCTCACTTCCTGAGCAGACACGCTGAGTGCTTCTGTGTGCGGGACGTTCCTGGTCTGAGCTGTCAAACCCAACGCAGATGTTAATTTCATTTTTCTTTTTTAGGTATTGAGAGATGATGAATGATAAATATATTTGGGCGACATCCTTAAAGGAGTATTTTAAGAAGTGGAAAGGGCTTTTTTAAAATGTCCAGAGAGTTGAATACTAAAAGTGGTGCAAGTTGGTTGCCCCCTTAGGATGTAGTCTTCAGAGCCTATATTGGTAAATGTTCTAATGTTATAAAACAATATCATAAGTCATGCTTAATCCTGTAACAAGTATTAACACAAACTCTAAGCTCAAAGGTGTCAGTAGCAGTTAAAGGTTTATGACATCCTGGCTATGAAAAACTCTTGGCAGCAAAAGGGCTTAGCACTTACCAACCTAGGGTTACCCCTTTTCTTGCAACCTACACTGACTGCTTTTCCAGTTTATAAAAGTTACAGAGATCTTTCTCTTTCTTACTAATGTTCCTTTGAATTGACTTTAAAACAGCTTGATATTTATTTCTGTGAGATTATATGCATGTACATATAAATGTTTATATGTGTGTATATGTGTATTTATATGTGTGCTTATGTGATTACATAAAACATTTTTAAGGTACTAGCACAGAGAACTGATATTAATTTTGAGATGAAATATGGAAATATTTGTTGAAATATTAAAAAGTCAAATGCACTTAAGAGTAAGATAATACATTCTGACATGTTTTCATTAAATCTGAGAAAGTTTAGGATCAAGCACATTGCAGTGTTGGAGAAGATCCTTTGGTGAAGACTTCAGTATGTAAAAACTGCTGCCTATAAAGATACACAATACTTGCAGATACTGTAAGACAGATGATACACGTTTCAATGCCCTTCCTGTCTTTACTTTTATACAGTTGGGTTCACAGGTTTTAGTATCTCTTCTCTCCTCCTTCTCCACCCCCTCCCACATACCCAAGTTGCAACTGTTGATCTTGCCGAGGTCCCCACCCAAGCAAGCAACCCAACTGTTCTGGGCCAACATCACCACCTAGTGGTCATGATAGAGAATTGTCCTCCTCATTTACCTCTTTCTTGTCCCTTGTTGAAAATTAAAAACAAACTGTTTGACCCTATTCTATCTCAATTTGTGTCCCCTGCTACCTAAGAAAAATGTAAATAAATGCTAGTAACTCATTCTGTTTTTCATACTCTTCCTCTTTTATCTCTCCCTGATTTTATTGCTTTTAAAACCCAAAACATCAAATAAGGATAAACATATTTCTAGTTGAGGGCTCCCCTAGTGGCTCAGATGGTAAAGAATCTGCCTGCAACGCAGGAGACCTGGGTTCAGTCACTGGTTCGGGAAGATCTCCTGGAGAAGGGAATGGCTACCTTCCCATTAGGGAAGTAAAGAAAGTAATCATGCCTCCTTGCAATGAAAAATCCTGCATTTTTAATGATATAAGTTCTAATCAGTGGTTTCATTAACCTTAAAGTGCTTAAAAGTTTTCATAAACCCTTAGAGGCAGCACAAAAACTTCTACACATCTTTCTTCATCTAAAATTTTTAATTACCTTCATTCAAGATACACCTTAAATATATTTGATCTTTCCTAGCTAGTCACCAGTTGCAGGAATATTTCTGTCTCCTGATTTTTCATTTAAAATATTGAGCATTTTGAGCTTACCTGGTCTAAACTCATAGTTTAGGGAATGTCTGTTCAGTGGAACAATGCCATCTGAGTACCAATGCTTTACCTCACCTATAAATATATAGACACATTCTAAAGGGAAAGGAAAGTGATGGGGAAACAGAATCTATCTGTGAGGCGAGGCCGCCAGTGTGCTATATCCCTTTGCATTAACACGTTTTAATCTTTCATGAGGCATACAATGGTTGGCAACAGGTCCAGGCCTCCTGGCCCCCGTGACCCCGAGTTCTCTGGATTCTCTCAGGGCTAACCTTGTCTGTGTGCTAATGACCAGGCACCCAGGGTCACTCTAAGGACTGTCCTGTTGCTAATAACATAGAAAGCCTCTGAGATGTGTAAAAACGAGACTTTCATTTCCCCAAATTTTAAATTGCATCTTGGAAAGAAAGTGGCTTTTGGCTCAGGGTTTGAAGGCACATCCACTCTGCAGGCAGCCATGCTTATTAAATAATGACACCGGGGCCTCGTCCATCAGCTCCTGGGACTCTGTGGAAAAGTTAGCTGCACGGTTAGGCCTGAACCAATGCGTTCCAGGGTCAAGAAACACAAAGTCTCCATTTCATGTTCTATATTTAATCAGTTCCACTCAGCACCATACTGAGTTTGACATTTTTCTAAGCGGTGGAAGGACAGAGTTACAAAATATTTATAAGTATAATCCCCATATTCAAGGAGAGTATAACATTTCATAGAAGCAGTAGTGCAACTAAGCAGCTTGGGGTCCAAAGAACCAGAGCTGATGGAATGGTTTAGGAATTTAGAGAGGGGATGACCACAGAGACAGCATCCGTGGGCTGGACCACGGAACACTAAGTGCAAGTTAGGAAGGATGACTCGTTCCTGGAATTGATGACAGGATGGGCCTGAGGAAGAAAATAAGAGAGGGCTGATCACATGGCCTTCTCACACAGGGTGCAGGGGCCCTGCTTGTCTCTGGGTGGGCTCTGGAGTGTTTGGGTGTGAACCTGCGGATGGCCGAAGTTGGTCCCAGTCTCCTCCTTCACTTTGAGCAAAGGCTGGTGCCCTTGAGTGCTCCGGGGTGTGCAGTTCAAAACCACGGACCCACCAGCTCTCAGACCCAAGAGCCTTCCCGAGAAGGCCTACAAGATGCAGGGGCAGGCCCTCCACACCCTCACCTGCCCCTCTGGTGCCTTGAGTGGAAGCCTGGCTGCCAGAGCTGCCCACTACCACCACGCTCCAGGCATTGCCTTCTGTCCTCCAGCAGTGTGGAGGGCTCCCAGAGCAGGGATCCCCCCTCAGGAGGACCTCCAGTCCCCCTTTTGTCTTCCTCCTGCTTCCCTTCGTTCAGGAACCTGGGGTCGGGGGGCACTTCTGCTCTCAGCCCGAGGCTTGTGTCTGAGCCCAGCGCGTCCAGGCCCCTTGACATCTAGGAATGAGCTTCCTTCTGACCCGCTCCGGACTGTGTGCCCCTGTTTAAAGGAGGCTCCAGCCTGTGCGGCAGGGAGACTCTGTAGGCCAGTGACACGGGCCCCCAGGCCTGCAGCATCTACTGTCCTTGGGCCACGTCGCTAGTCAAGCTCACCATCACGAAAAACCCCTGAAGCCACTTTCACATTTACAGAAGTGAAGCCAAAACGCTCTGTCTGAGCTTGTGTTTCTCTAGTGTGTCTTCTGCCTTATGTGGACCTGATTCATGGGGTTGCAAAGAGTCAGACACAACTGAGCAACTGAACTGAACTGAACATGGATGTATGTTAGATTTCAACTCTTGAGATCGGATCTGTGTTTGCCACATATTAAGACAGTTCCCTGCCCTGATCTCCGTCATGTACAAGAATAATACGACCGCCACTTGCATTCACCTCCCCGTGAGACGAGAGCCCTTCCTCGTGGACACCCGCCTTGGGTTGGGGGCGTCTCTGCACCTTTCCCACGCAGCTGGGGTGCATTTGTCCACAGAGAGATAGGAACTTCCCCCACACACGGAGAGAAAATTCACACATGCTTGAATCTGCTGAGCCAGTGGCTGATGTGTGGCCCACTGGGTCTCACCTCCACCCCCGGCTCCCCTCTCACTTGCCACAGACCTTTCTGTGACCGTCTGGCCTTGAATTCCTCCCCCTCCCCTCCTCCCCCAAGTGCAGGCAGCTTCCAGATCTGCATCCCCAGCATGTGCCTGCTGGCTCCTGTGACTCCATGTGTCTCCATGTGACTCCAACCCTCTGTCCAGTCCCCGTGATTTACTCTCCCCTGACCTTGCTCAGGGATCTGGGGACCCCCAAATTGGGGGGCTTCCTATTTTTTTTTCATAAAACTAGAATATCACACGATACTGAATTTTATTCTTTGCACTTAGCCTGTTGTGGTGCTGAATACATCTACATAAAACCATACCAGAGGATCCACAGTGATCGGAGGGTAATTTACAAAACGGATCTCAGGCCTTTTCAGCCTCCTGGTTTCTTGAGTCTATGAATACAGTTCTCAGAGAAAATGTCACTTGGCAGAAAATGACAAAGTCCCGCCTTCATGGACTACTGTCAGATGAGTGTCAAGACCTGTGGCGTCAGGGCATCTGTGAGATTTAAGATGACATCCGTTCCTCACTTCCCATTCCCACTGTTCTCATCCTGTTCACTCCTGACGCGCTTTACCTGTGCCGCCCACAGTCTGCCTCCGGGACCGGCTGTGGGTCCCGATGGCAGAGAGCCATCTCTTTACCCCCTCCATTCTCTCAAAGCTCCAGTTGGGCCGGTGCTGACAATCTCCAGTTTTACAGATGAGGAAACTGAGGTACAGAGCAGGTACATGCGTTGTACCAGATCTCAGCATTTATAAAGAATGGAACTGAGATTCCAAACCAGGAATTCTGATTTCAGGGTCCCAGCTCTGAGCTTGCCAATCACGAGAACTGTGTTGAGTCCAACCAGCTTGTTCCTAGCACAGGCTTTCTCAGACTCCAGTGGAAGTGGATGTGTCCAAGGGGGTGGGTTCGGGGTGGGTCTCGTTCAGTGGGTCTGAGGTGGACCCCAAAGTCTGCTCTTGCCAGCACGTTCTCAGGGACTTGCTTTTGGTCCAGGGACCATAGTGGGAGAACCACTGATTCACAACGCCGATCAAAAACTTTGTAGTCGTGGTTGCTGTCTATCTCATTGATTATTTTACTTGGTACAATTTACCTCCTTCCTCTTGTTCATCTGTAGAGACTGTGAGGAACACGAGGGCTTTCAGTGTAACTGCAGTTTCTCCTGGTCATCGCAGTGTTGGACTCAGCCATCCCTTATCAGTCGTTGTTTCAGAAGAGTGCAAACCAAATATCTGTTTTCTTTACCAAGAAAAACACACGAATGACAGAAATAATGACCCTAAATATGATGCTGAGGAAGCAACAATGCAAAGTGGACAGTGGTTATTGTATCATAACCGAGAGCCCTTCACCTCCCCTGCTCCCCCTCCCCATGCCCACACATGAGTCTTTCTTTCTGAAAAGCTAGTACAGATCTGTTTACATTCACAGACCATCCCAGTCAACCCTTGAGCAACTGGAAGAACCCTCAGGCTCATGGCCCTACTTTAGGATACAGGTTTTATTATCACTACAGAATAAGAAGGGTTTAGAGTGGTCATGTGCCAAAGAAACAGACAAAATTCTTTCAGGAATCTGCAGACAGAAATCTGAGGGTGTGTTTGCTGAGTTTTGTCCCCACATTTATTAACACATGAATGAATGAAGGAAAGGAAGCTTATGGTTATCCTTATGCTTAAGGGGACTTTCTCAGCTAGATAAGCACTTCTCAGGGGGTTTTGCCAAACAAGGGCCCCCACCCATGGGGGCTGGATTACTTGACGATCACTTATCTTCTGGGATCAGGGGTTCTGCTGGCTCACAGGGTGTTGGACTTGGCCTCTGGTCACTCCAGAGGGGCTGTCACGGTGGACCTGGTGACCTTACCCTGTGAAAGCCCCCCATGCCCCCCCCAATCTAAAGTGAGAATTTATAAATAGCTTTTCCACACATCTTCACCCTCTGCCATTTGGACCTACAGAAAGGGCAGGCAATTGACCCAGCCCCGAGATGCTGACTGCCACACGTCACAGCCCCCTGTGGGCGGACGGGTCCAGGCCGGGCTGCTGTCCCCCGGGATAAGGTGCTGAGAACCTCTGTTTGGAAGCTGTCGCTCCCACTGGGTCGCTTCGCTGCTGGGCGGTGCTGTTCTGTTTTTGCCTGACACTGAGCGGCCCCTGTGTTGTATTGTCTCTTTCAGCCGGTAATGTTAAAGTAGAGACTCAGAGTGATGAAGAGAATGGGCGTGCCTGTGAAGTGAATGGGGAAGAGTGTGCGGAGGACTTGCGGATGCTCGATGCCTCCGGAGAGAAAATGAATGGCTCGCACAGTGTCCAAGGCAGCAAAGCTTTGTCAGGAGCTGGAGGCATTCGACTTCCTAACGGCAAACTAAAGTGTGATGTCTGTGGGATCATTTGCATCGGCCCCAATGTGCTCATGGTCCACAAGAGAAGCCACACTGGTAAGGCCTGGCGTAGCTCCTCCTTCGGTGGCCCGGAGGGGCCCGCGGTGTGTTGCAGAGGGCAAGGCCCCTCCCGGCCGAGTGTCCTGAGCGAGGTATAGCCTCCCTGTTCATCCAGAAGGATTTCTAAACATGCACCAATTCGATCCTCTAAACTAAAGCTATAAACAGAAAGGTAAAGGTAACAGGTGTGCAAGTTCTGACAAGGGCCTGAGGTTCTGCTCGCTAAATAGGGGCGGCGGGGCTGTGCCAGATGGTCCACCCATAAGAAAACCAAACAGAGTAAGAGACTGATGCCCTGAAATCCACTCCTCAGATTGTCCACCGAGAAACCAGGAATGGGAGATGCATGTGGGGGGTATTCGTACTAACAGGACTTGATTCTTAGAAACACTCATTGAATCCTGATGGAATAGCAGCAAAGTGTAGTCTTTTAGAAAGACTTTGTTTTCAGAAGGCTTCTCCTCCCAGGCGACACTCCCACCGAGATGGTTTGGTTGCCACCAGCTCCCATATGAGGGCTTCCCTGGTGGCTCAGACCGTAAAGACTCTGCCTGCAATGCAGGAGACCCTCTCAAATTGGTAAAGAATTTAATACCTAAACCCCCGACCTAGCGGATGTGGGGGATGGAGGCTTTGGCAGCAGAAGAGAAAGTATTCTGGATCCAGAAATGAAGGAGTGCAAACTGAAGGCTGCACCCAAGCTCCTGACATGTTCCCACACTGGGGGCTGGAGACAAAAGGTCTACATTCTGCCCCGCCCGGGTGCCCCGAGTGCAGTCATGGCGGACGACCAGTCACGTGCTTCCCCACCGGAAGTGTCGCGAGCGGCCCTAAAGAGTCTTCAAAATAAAATATTAACAGGGCACACCTTACCTTTAACGGCATGCATAGTCTTTAGAACCGAATAGAAACTTTACTCTTCTGCTCTAAAGGTGGAAAAAGCATAATAAATGTGCCAACTCCGGTGATCACTGAAAGTTCGGACATAAACATAACCTGAGCCCCTGCTGCCCAGGGGTACTGGCGAGGGGCTGTGGTTAGGGTTAGGGTTAGGCTATCTTAAAGCCAGGGTCGTCCACCGTTCTCCACAAGAGGAGACTAGCAAACTGGCAAAACAGCAGACTGAGAAGGCAAAGTGAGTTTCGTAATCTAGCTCAGGGAAGTGAGGAAGAAGATGAACATCGCGACCTCATGTGATTCTTCCCTGGGCCACACACACTTATCTGAGTATCAAAAATGGAGCAGGAACTCAGAAAGTTCGTGGAGCAAAACAGCTGGGTTGTAAGGAAATGCGGATCTTTGTAGAGTTGTCATTTGTATATTTGAATCAGGCAGTTCCCAAAATGATTTTTGGTTGTCATCCATCTGGAAAAACTGTATAATATGTCTACTTTCAATCAACATTCATTTTCGATAAAAACTTAACTTCTACAGTTTAGCAAACTTTGTTTTCCCTAATGTGCCTGGCAATCCCCCAATTATCCCATGAACAATCCCCAGCACATCTAGCCCTAAGGGAAGCTCACAGGAGAGTAGTCGGGAGGTGGAAATTAAAGTGAACATAAGTTATGTGGTGAGAGACCCCTTACAGGATGCACTGGGACCCATGTTAATTCATTCCTGGCAGAGAAATAGACCTCACAAATGAATTACTTTCCTGTAAATCAAGTAAAACCTCACTATACAGTGAAAGTTCTCTTCAATAAATATTTGATAACTGAATGAAATGCTGGCATACTAAATGGCCAGATTATAATGACTGCCTGCCCTGGTAAAAAGAATAATTGCATTTAATGATAAACCTTCCAAGTATAGATATGCAGAGTAGACTGTCTGTTTGCTGCCCACTTCTGCCCACAAATAATGGCTACGTGCCAGATAAGCACCAACACATGGAGTGTGTCGCTAACGGAACAGTTCATTCCAAAAAGAGGGACTTAGAGACCATCAGCTGTATGATTCCAGCTTGATTTCTATTAAAAAGGAAAAAACAAAACCTGAAACAAGGAACTCCTGGATTGCCTTCATGATGCTTTTCTGCTTTGCATAGATGTAGTGGTAGGTTGGTATTTATAGAAATAGCAACATGTTGGCCAAACTAGGTTTGGGTAGACACACTACAAAGTATCCGCATTCGCAACATGTTGGCCAAACTAGGTTTGGGTAGACACACTACAAAGTATCCGCATTCGTGGGGTCAGAGGGGAATGTATCAGAAAGGCAGGCTTTGCTAATCCCCAGCCCTGCCCCGAATTCCCTAAAAGCAGCATTTCCCAAAGGTAAAGTTCACCGGAGGTCCTGTGAAAATGCAGACAGGAGTCCAGACCCAGAGGATGCTGGGAGCTGGAGCAGGGACCCAGACTGTCTGTAGGTGGCTCAAGGCGCAGCTTATAGTGAACCGGAAACTGCCACTTCAGAGGGCCCTTCATCGGGGAGCCTGGACTTGCACCTGCTGTCACCCAGTGGGCTGGGCACACCGGGTTTCCTTCTGGAAGACTCGCCTGCCCAAGGCCACCGCCCTCATCACCAGCACCACGAGGGCTGTGGCTGCCTTCATCTGAGTGGTCCGCTGATGCCGTCATTTCGCTTCCCCAGTTTTGCTGCTCAATTTCATTTTTTTTAACTCAAACATCATAGTAACACCTTCCTGCCAACCTCAGAGGGCTCCCGGGAGAATCAGAGGGAGGCTGTTAGGAGAGGAGTGTGTAATGCAGGGAGAACCCCACCATGCAGATGTGTAGCATCCTGGTTCTAAATGATAGGGTTTTTAATGGGAAGCATCAATAAAAATGTCTGAATTGTGGTTATCCTGTCCAGCCCTGTGCCCGCTCTGTGCCCATCTGTAGGTGAAAAGGTGCAACCATTAGGCTTTGTAAACATAGCCTCACATTGGCTGCTGGGCTTCCCAGGTGGCTCAGTGACAAAGAATCCACCTGCCAACCAGGAGACTTGGGTCAATCCCCAGATCAGGAAGATGCCCTGGAGAAGGAAATGGCAACCACTCCAGTATCCTCGCCTGGAAAAATCCCGTGAACAGAGGAGCCTGGTGGACTGGAGTCCATGGGGTTGTCCATGGCTCAGTGACTAAACAGCGGTAGCAGCAGCATGCTGATTGCTGATCCAAGGCATGACTGCAGTAAGCCCAGGCAAATCCTTATGGTTCAATATATTTATAAATTCACTTTCTTCGGATACAGGATCAGAAATTTTATGATGTAGGTGTCCATGGACTTTCTTTTTGACCCAATCAAATTATGAAAAAAAGCTTAGGCGTTCTTCAGAGAGTCCCTGAAATGACAGATTACAGAGTCAGTGAGATTACAGACTAAATTTTGAATTAATGATACAAAACTCCTCATCCCAATTAAATAAAAGGGAGTACAGCCTTGGAGGAACTTGGGCTCACTCGCCATCAGCTGCATGCTGTAGGGGCAAGCAGTTGGCAGTGGCAGCAGAAGGACCAGGTATCATGAGCTGAGTTCTGCCCTCTGGCTCCAGGGCCCTTTCCTGCTAACACCTCCAAAGGGAAGCCACATTGAGTTGAATTTCGTGTCATGGCTTCAGGGAATGCTCTCTTCCAGTCCCCAGGCCCCATGTTACATATTCATGCTGGCACAACAGTCAGAAACAAATAGATTTCCAGGAAAGCTTGCCAGTGGAATTAAGACACCAGGCCCAGCAGGCTACATGAGAGCAAATTAGAAGACAAATTTCACTCTCGAAGTCATGGCCCCTGTCTTTCCTGCCTGCCCTGTTCTGCTGGAGGGATTCATGACTGTAACCATCTGTCCTTTCTCTGCTGACAATACTGGCTGGATGGCAGTGTTCCCTGCATCCTTTCAGACCTCAGGAGAAGCCAGGCGCCCAGCACCTCATCAGCATAGAGGGGGCATGTCACATGGGCACGGGTCACACCGAGGCACGTTGGTCACCAGGAACGGTCCACATCCTTGTCATGATCATGTTCATGGCATTGGACCGCCTAGCTCTCCAGAACACTCACCCTAAGGGTCCGCCCTGCCGGTCACCCTGACTCTTCTTCCTTCTTCCATCTGCTTGGAGCTAAAGACCGCAGTCACACACACACTGTGGGGGAAGGCCCTGAAGTGTTTCTAGTCGAAAATTAACAATGTCTATTAGATGCTCCTTGGTTCTGCTGGCTACTAGCTGTTGTAACCTCCTCATCTAGTGTGGGCTTGTAACTCAGAGACTGAGGAAGTGTTACTTTTACCATCACCTTTCCACCTGCTGGACTTCCTCTGCTCAGTCAGATCCAATCTAGATACAGACTTTGGAAAATTACGAATATATTGTTATTGTCAGGATTCCAAATGGTCTATAACTGAATATCATTGTAAGTTCGCTTCAGTTTTTCCAGTAGCACATCTATCCCTCCCACTTAAGAATGATGATAATCTTGAAATTCAGATGCCAACACAGGCTTCTAAATTTAATCTGGTGTAGATATAGTACCAGATGCACTTCTGATCGCTCTTGATAAGTGCCGTCTTGTTCACCAAAATCATGCAGATCGATTGGGAAAATTGTTAAAATACATTTTAACACATTCTTCTTCCCTAAGGTAAAGTTGTTACTAGGAAGTGCATTTTCATGGTATCTCAATACCAGATATCATGGTCATACAAAGCCTTTTGTCTAAAAAAAAAAAAAGCACTTTTTAAAGAGTTTTGATGTTTACTTAAACATGACAAATGTATCCCTGTTTTAAGTGAGAGTTAAATATTCACTGATTTTAGATTCTGAGACCTGTGACTAGTCAATAGCATATTTCTTGACCGCAGCGGCCTGTCCATCCCGTTGTTGGACTCAGAGTCTGGGGACATGAGCTGACGCACAGCAGAGAGCTCAGTGGGTTTTTTGTTTTGTTCTGTTGTTTTTGTGACCACTCCAGCGGTTCTGCTCCCGAAAGAGTTCCCAATAATAACTGAATTTCATCTCTTAGAATATCTGTACTGAAAATAGAACTGACTTCAATAGATACAGATAGACTTCATACTGGCTTCAAGGTTGCAGGATTAGGAGGCAAAGGAAAAAGCCAGAACCCTCAGTGCAGCTCAGATTTTGACAGAGATTAAGGACTTCTCTTTGGATGATGGAAACCGTCCCTCCAGTTTCTCAACTTCTCATTTTATTCAGTCTTTCTCCTTCTCTCCCTCCCACCCTCACACTCTGTCTGTCTCTTTCCTGATTTGCCTGCATAGGGACAGACAGGTAATGGAGAAGAAATTGAAAGGGAAAATACAGGGAAAATGTAAATGAAAAGAAGTTATTATAACTGTTATAATGAAGTGCCTTTCATTTAAATATAAGAATGTAACGCTGAAATGAACTTGTGATCCTGAAATGCATTTTTAATGAGTTTCCTTTTTATTTTGCTGCTTCAGTGGCATATTTTAAAGACCCTTTGAAAAAAGCCACATTAAAACCCCCACCAAATGCCACAACACGCAAAATTGGATATTGGTTTATTCCAAAACTGCTGATCAGGAAGAGTGGCTCTTCATCACAAAATGTTGCAGTCACTTTATTTAAATGAGTTTGAATTTGCATTGTGATGTGCCATTCTGATTTAGGGAAAAAAAATTAGATTTTCAGATCAAATTGACCCAACCAGTGAAGCGTTAAGGAACTGGCAGGTTTAGTCTGAAAGCCTCATGTTCTATCAAACCTGCAGCCGGTGGAAGTCACCAGGCCCGTGGGAAACAACTTTCTCGCCTTGTCCTCCTCTGTCCCCGCCGAGTTCCGCTCTCACCGCTCTCCTTCTTGTCCCCCCAGGAGAGAGACCGTTCCAGTGCAACCAGTGCGGGGCCTCCTTCACACAGAAAGGCAACTTGCTCCGGCATATCAAGCTGCACTCGGGGGAGAAGCCCTTCAAGTGCCACCTCTGCAACTACGCGTGTCGCCGGCGGGATGCCCTCACCGGCCACCTGAGGACACACTCCGGTAGGTCCCCTGGGTGGGCGCAGGTGGCTCAGCTCAGGGGCACCTGGCTCCCTGTTGGGCAGCCCTGTTCCCAGGGCCAGTCCCCTGGGCATTGGCTGCACCCAGTCAGAGCATCAGCTCCCTCCCGCCGTGTGCTCTGGTCTCCCAACAAACCAGAGGAGAAGGGTGGGGAAATATTACACACGCTCGTGCACACACACACACACACACGTCTCCTCTTAGAATATTTTAAGAGTCCTCCTCATCCCATTTTTCAGGTAAGTGGGTTTTTCTTTGCAAAGATTTTACCGGCTTGCCCTTGTCCTGAGTCTGCAGCCAATGCCCCGAAGTTTCCAAACACATCTCTCCATGATCGTTGTGAAGACACCCTCATTGCTGTTTAAGGCTGAGCATGTCGGGGGTCATCATGGGGATAGTCTTCTTTGCAAAGGTGTCGCCTGGTGCACCGCCAAATGGGCCCAAAGGGACCCAGTGTAGCAGTCACACCAGAGGCTGACTGAGGCCCCGGTGGGAGAGGCCAGTTTGGAGCTGTTACCAGAATGTTGTAAGCCCATCCAGGTAATTGGGGTCTCGGTGAGACGATGGTATCTGTGAATGCTCCACAGTATTTGGAGTGCTCCAGCCTGGGAGCACTGATTATACTAGATCTCCTGCCTCTATAGAAAATTCCTTGGTGTTCCATGATCCAGTGGCCCTGTCTTCTTCCAGGTCAGAGGAAGACAGGGTGAGACCTGTGTGCTGTCCCTGGGGGCATCTGACATCACGCCCTTCCCCTGCCCTCAGGGAGCTCACTGCCTAGACCAGCAGCTCCCCATCACCCCCAGGGCAGCACCTCAAAGAGGCCCCTGGCCCGGAGGAGGGGGTGCATGTCCTTGGAGAAGGTTGGCCTGGACTCAGGTGGTCTCTCCCCCATGGGAAGCAAGTGTAGTTAAGGCCAGGATCTGAAGCCTTCACACATTTGTCGAGCTCCCCAGGGAAGAGACAGCAAAGCCCCAGTGTGTACAGGTGCCACGATGCGTGTGAAGGGATGGCAGGGGCACAGGGAGGAGGCAGCGGGTCTCCAGGGAGGGGTTTCTGGGTTCACCTTTGGAAAAGTTCCCAGTGAACGTGTGGCTCTGTGAGTGGTCCTAGAAAGGGGGCTGGGGGGCATTTATGAGTATGGGGGGGATGTCCTCCCCAAGGGACTCATCGGAAGGCCATGGAGACAGTTGTGGGGGGCAGGCTGCTGGTCTGGTTCTCAAGTGCTCGGCCCAGCCATCTCTCCTTGTTCTGACCTCCTTCCTGACCATCAGCATAGAGGAGGCTCCTAGGTGCTCTTAGAAATCCAGGATGGTGTGGTGTGGGCGAGCATCCTAAAATCTCCTGAGAAAGGAGCCACTTGAAGCCAATGGCTCCTCCCACATCAGAAGATCAGTGGGTGACCCTGGGCCAGGGCCCTGCTGAGGGCTAGGAGGACTTTGCTGCAGGGGACAGGAAGACGGCATTTCCCCAAAGTGGGATGATGACACCGTGACAGTGAGCATTCTTGGATGCTTGCAACATGGATAATAAGGAGTGCATGTGTTGTCCCCTGAGAGGTGAAGGTTTACAGGGTCCCTATAGGCTTCAGAGGTGACAGTTACACCGTCTGTTTACAGAGCCCACCAGGAAGTCTGGGACAGAGCCACTTCACCAGTACCCTTCTGGTAGAGTCAAGCCAACACCATCAAAGTTGGTAGTGATGCTGCACTGGAGTTGGTAGGATACACAGCACCCCTTTGGTAGAAAAAGCAAAGACTCAGTCTTAGCTTGACACCTACCCTTGTCATCCCAGATCACTCTGGTTTGCAAAGAAATCTCTTCTGTGTATCAGTCGTGTGGTGAAATTAGAAACATCTAGTGCTGTGTTTTAGGTTATTCTGGCTCCATTCCTGCTTATTTCATTTGTGGCGTGATGGTGTCCTGCTCCAAGTATGGCTAACCATATAGATAGTCATAGGCTTTGGACAGTTTATTTCCATTAAGGATTCACTGATGAGCAAGTAGATAAAATTATAGGGGGAGAACTATCATTGATCCAGGGCTGCTGGTGATTCTGCCATCAGAAAGTGCCGCTGACACACAGCTCCTGGGGGAAGAAAGAAAACAACAGAGATTTAGGTTCTACAAGATGATTTCGTAGGAACAAAATGAAGACGTCAGCCTTTGTCTACAAACCTAAGTGAGGTTGTGTTCCATTCCATTGTGAAGTGGCCGCACTCCCATCCCACTAAAAACTGCCATCACCTTGGTGGCTTTCCCTGGCAACTGGTGTTGGCCTGAGATTCCGGCTATAGGACTTGTCCCATACTAATAAGAGGGTGGTCTGGAATGGTGTGTGGGGGGGTCCCCCTCCCTTCTTCTCTGCTTTCTTTGGAAGTTGCAAGCTTGGCTCCTGACCTTCCTTCCTACAAAATAGTGGGCTACACTTTAAGATACACTGTAGTTCAGTTGCTTCCAAGAACTGAAGTGTGTTCCAGAGTTAAAGTCAATCATATACTCAGACAGAAATGGGTATTCAGATAGAAATGGGTTTTCAGGCCACATGTACAGGAATTTGCTGAAGTTACAGTGTTTCCAGGAAAGGACATGGAGTGAGTTATCTTTATTCTATTAGTTTCTAAAGGGCATACTCAACAAAAAGTGCAGTTTTAAGCAACATTGTATATTTCAGTGTTGTTTCTCCGATGTTAGGGATACAGCACTCTCTCCAGATAAAGAATTATTCTTTTTCCCCACTAGTAAATGTTCCAGAAGTCAAATTTTGGTTTTCATCCTGGTTGTCTTAAACTGCAGCTTCTGTTCACCCAAGTAAGAGATTTAACCAATACAAACTTTGGTTAAGCCATTTCACCAAACATTCCTATGTGGATGGCATAGATTTTGACATAATACTCTCAAATATGTGAAATCTAACAATATGAGCAGGAAAGAATGAGAAGATTCTGGCTTTAGGATGGAAATTAATAGAATATCCTTTATCCATTTCATCTCCTAAAATGCTATCTATTATAATCTTTAAATGTAGGTATGATACGGATTTGTGCTAGTCTTTTCCCAAAATATCACTCAATAAAATTCGTGGAGAACTAAACTGTGTATAGAAGTACACTACTCAATACAGTAGCCACAAGCCATAGGTGCGATTTACTTTTTAATTACTTAAAATTAGAGTTCAAATTTCTGTTCTTAGTGGCACAGACCATACTTCAATCAGTGTTCACACATGGCTCATGGCTGCTGCATTGGACAGCTCAGGGGGAGAGCACTTCCTCCTTCATAGTGAATTCTGTTGGACAGGGTGCTCTTTTGAAAAGAAGCCACACTATTCTAAGGGTCTTTGAGGGGAGAAAATAGAGCTTTTCCAAGTTAGAACCAGAAAATACATTTTGGGAACAGAATGCTTATTTCATTAAAGTCTGTTTATCCACTGTGGTTTCTTCCAGACCTCAGATTATTAGTTTCAGACTAATTTAGGAGTTGAATTCACTTTGATTGCATTAAATCCGGCACCAATGTCATGCCAGACGTGGCCCGTGGTGTAGAAGTGGACAAGAGGCTGACTTGTGTATATTATCCTGCCAGCGTGGGTACATCTTCCGCACATCTCTGCCTTGGTGTTGGGCATCCCTGGTATCACACTGCAGTGGTTTGTTTTCTTCAGTTAAAAGACAGACTTCATGGTTTAAGTAGGAGAGAATTTGGTAGGCCGGACAGTGAACAAGTTAAAAAGAAAAAAAGGCGACAGGAGTTCTTGGTACACTCAGGAAACCCCTGATCACTCACATTTTTAAATTCAGTCATCGTAACTGAGTCCAAAATACTTTTAGCTCTCAAGAATGGAGGGGTTGTGTTTTTTTTTATTTTTTTTGCCTTTTTGATAAGAAGTGTATTGCATGCCTTCCCACGACACGTATGGCCGCTCTTTAATCGGGGTCTCGAACTCCATTGTGTCTCCCGCAGTTGGTAAGCCTCACAAATGTGGATATTGTGGCCGAAGCTATAAACAGCGAAGCTCTTTAGAGGAACACAAAGAGCGCTGCCACAACTACTTGCAAAGCATGGGCCTCCCAGGCACGCTGTACCCAGGTAAGCTCCGAGGGCACAGGCTGCCTGCCGCGCGCCGCGCGCCCCCGCCCGTGCGGGGGTGGAGGGGCGGCTCCGGCCACTCAAGTCTCACTAGCACTGCCTCCTGCTCCCCAGCCTTCCCAGACTTCCTCTCGCCAGGGAGCACGTGCTCATGAAACCCCTCCCTCCCAAAATCTGGATCAGCTTCTACGATCATCAGATCAGATCAGATCAGTCGCGCAGTCGTGTCCGACTCTGCGACTCCATGAATCGCAGCACGCCAGGCCTCCCTGTCCATCACCATAGCGACCCTTGAAAGTCTCAGGTTTTTACTTTTCTGTTTTTTTGTTTTTTTTTTTTTTTGATGGTTTTTTTTAACCTAGGAGTATAGATTGCTTCTTTGTGCTAAGATGTGAAATCTGGCTATAAAAATGATTTTTTTTTTTATGAAGTGGATCAAATAAGAGTGTTCAGGCCAAGTTTTGATTCATCAATGTTGGCACCTGCCTGGCACATGGGGAATTGAAAGACCCTGACTGTCTGTGGTCCTGCAGCTGGCACGGGATTCGAGGGAAACTTCTTTTTTCCCTCGTGCTCTGATGCTTTGCTGGGTATCTGTTGCATCTCCAGATGTTTGGCTCTGATCAGAGACAAGCTGAAGTGAAAGGTGTTAACAGAGAGAGTATGGAAAGGGCTGAATTTACTCAAGGGTACAGCAGTATTGTCAAAAGCACCTTTCTGATTTTCTAAGACATGAAATTTATGGATAGATCAGCTCAAGTTCACCCCTTTAAAACACTGCTCATTTAGCATGACTGCTGGAAAAATCCTTGTTGGATGGAGGTGTGCATACATATTAAGTCACTTCAGTCGTGTCTGACTCTCTGCGACGCTATGCAGTGTAGCCCAGCAGACTCCTCTGTCCATGGGATTCTCCAGGCAGCCATACTGACGTGGGCTGCCATGCCCTCCTCCAGGGGATCTTCCCAACCCAGGGACTGAACCCTCATCTCTTACATCTCCTGCATTGGCAGGCAAGTTCTTAACTACTAGCACCAGATGGAGGAGTAGATGTTAAATGAATAGTTGAGATTTTATCAAGCCTCATTCAGCTTTCTGACTTTAATAAATGGCTCATAAAGAAAAATCCACCAGGGAGCTCTCAGGTTATTAGTTTTAAATGTTAACATTTATTTTATTTTGTTATTGGGATTAGATACATATAACATGAGGCTTACTATCCTGTTTTTAAGTGGGGTGGTGGTTTTAGTTGCTAAGTCATGTCCGATTCTTGTGACACTATGGACTGTAGCCCACCAGGCTCCTCTGTCCATGGGATTCTCCAGGCAAGAATACCGGAGTGGGTTGCCATTTCCTTCTCCAGGGGGTCTTCCTGACCCAGGGATCAAACCCAGGCCTCCTGCACTGCTGGCAGATTCTTTACCGACTGAAAGGGAAGCCCCATTTTTAAGTGTGCTTCGGTGCTATTAAGCGAATTCAGTAATGCTCAGATTACTAATGGCAGCTGAGATCAGAGGAAAGAATAGTCAGCGTCAGAATAAAGTCCTAAAAATTGAGTAGTCTTGGCATCAAGGAGTAGGATGCTGTGGTCCTAGTACCATGTCCCCCGCTGATCTGGGGTCAATCTGGGTCCAACATTTGATTTCACTGGGCCTTAATCTTCTCACCTGTAAAATGGGGAGACTGCATCAAGTTATCTTTTAGCTTCCTTCAAAGTCTAAGGTCTATTTCTAGAACATAAAGGCATTGTAGCTTAGTGGAAGAGAAGAAAGTAGATATTAATAATAATAATAATAATAATTTATCAGTTTGTGGCCAAACCCTCGAATAGGAGATTAAGGGATGAGAAGATGATTATAGTCCTTTAAAATAAAATGTAAATACTTGATATTGCATTTTTCGGTTAAAAAATGGGTATTGGAAGTCAGTGCTTTTAATGAATGATTAAATAAGTCATTTATCTACTCAACAAATATTTACTGAGGACATATTTTATACCATGCCAAGTCTACTGAAGATCAGTTCAGTTCAGTCACTCAGTCATCTCAGACTCTTTTCAACTCCATGGACTGAAGTATACAAGGCTTCTGTATCCATCACCAACTCCCAGAGCTTGCTCAAACTCATGTCCATCAAGTCGGTGATACCATCCAACCATCTCATCCTCTGTTGTCCCCTTCTCCTCCTGCCTTCAATCTTTCCCAGCATCAGGATCTTTTCCAATGAGTCAGTTCTTCGAATCAGGTGGCCAAAGTATTGGAGCTTCAGCTTCAGCATCAGTCCTTCCAGTGAATATTCAGGACTTTTTTCCTTTAGGATGGACTGGTTTGATCTTGCAGTCCAGGGGACTCTACTGAGATAGTAATCTGAATTTCCCTCCAAAACTGCACACATGGAATTGGGATGGCAAGATGATCCAGAGGCCCTGCAGGGCTCACAGGTTGCCTCCACTGTTTTCACGACTAAGCAGACAAGCCCTAACGTCCAGCGGGCTTCAAGGAGCTTCTCCTTCACCGAGACCTGGATGCAAGCTTTTTTTCTGACTCTGTTTCCGAATGCCTCTTAGGCTTGTCTCTTAGGTGGGAGTTAGGCAATTCCTGCCTGTCTGATCTCATGCAAAGGCTCTCAGCAGAGATCTGCATCATGCCCTCACCCGAATGCACACATTAGGGACTCCCTGGAGCTGGAGTCTCCTGTGTCCATGTCAACACGCTTCTACATCAGGGATATATATATTACATAGTACCCTATGGTCAGAATTCATTTAGTCCTAAGATGTGAACTGATCCCCTTTGGGGGTCAGATGGTTTGGAATTCCACACGTGGCTTTTAGTCCTGTTCTCAGGAGATGAGAAAGCTTCTCGTGTGAACTTCATGCTGGTGGAGGATCCATAAAAGCCCTTTGAAGAAGGTCCTTCAAGGCTGCATCATGGCGCAGGCAGGCAGTAGGTGAGGGCCTCACTGGGCTGTGGCCGGTTGATCTATACTTTCTGTGCATTTCTCATGTGCATCCCTCCCACACCTCCTAGGACCAGGCCTCACAAGCATGCACATGGGCCCTGAAACAGGCTTGAACCCCTCCAGTCCACCTTAGGTTGAGGCCATTCTTTGGGCTTAGGTAAAGACAAAGCCTAGTTTATGAAACATGGCCAAGACTTAATTTTTCTGAATATGATTTTATTTATGAAGAAGCTTTCTGGTCATCTGCTATAATTTCCTAATGTCTTTATAGAAAACATAAGTTTCTCTTGAGCCTTTAGGTGCACAGATTGTGTTAGAAGCTTAGAAAGAAATGTATCAGTGGTCTGGGAGCTCTGGACTTGTGGTCCCTCACTGTGGTGGCTCTGAGGGTCTCAGGAGGCCCATAGTCTGGCAGAACGGAACCCCAGCTCAAGGTGCTGTAGGCACTCTGGGCAGGCTACAGAGTCTGTGTTTGCAGAAGAGGATGAGCACATCAGGAAGCATATTAGCTTGATCAGAAACACAACCAGTGCAATTGACTTCTGTGGGTTTTATTCATACCCCTCCTGTAAATCAGGATGTGGGCTATTATGTTTACCTATTTAATAAAAAACCCCACATTTCCAAGGCTAAAAAATCACATTTACCGGTGGTAATAACTGATTTGAAATATATTTTTTCAACGTGGCATTGATTGTGAAGCAATGAAAACATAAAATTTAGAAATAGGGATTTTCCTGGCAGTCCAGTGGTTAAGACTCTGAACTACCAGTGAAGGGAGCACAGATTCAATCCCTGGGTAGGGAACTAAGATCTCATTAAGCTTCATGGTACTGCAAAAAAAAAAAAAAAGGTTAAGAAAAAAATGCTTAGAAATGCTCAGAATTGCTTCTGGCCTCACAAGCTGTGATGGGGCCAGAAAACACAGGGGAGCCATGGGGGAGAAAGGCCTGGATGCTACACGTGTGTCTTCTGGGGTCATGGGATGTTTTTAGCACAAAATTGGTGTCAAATTTTGTCAATTTGTCAATCTTGTTGGAATAATATAAAGTGTATGTGGAAAAATAAAAGAGGAATTGGCATTTTTTAAGAAGAAAAGTAATGTCCAATGTTATATTAAAACATTGCTGTCAGCTGGACCTCTTTGAAGAACAGACAGATAAATCAATAATCCTATCCTATCCTAAGTCACTTCAGTCGTGTCCGACTCTGTGCAACCCCATAGATGGTAGCCCACCAGGCTCCCCTGTCCCTGGGATTCTCCAGGCAAGAACGCTGGAGTGGGTTGCCATTTCCTTCTCCTAAATCAATAATAGAAATGGATAAACCTTCCAGAGACCCTGTGATCAATCAGCATGTCCTATCTAAGAAAGGAAGGCACACAGAGGAGTGGGATTTCAATGAACTCTGCAGAACTGGTTTGGGAAGAATTGATTAGCCATTAGGAAGAAAATCAGTTTAGATTTTTAGCTTCTTGTGTATTAGGAGAAATTTCAAGGAGGTGAAAAATTGATATTTCCAAAACTCCAACCATAAAAACTAGTACACGGAGAGGCTATGCAGAATATATAGCTGTATCTTCAACTATGGAAAGAAAGGGATGACGTAGCAAAGCAACAATCAGCTAGAAGTACTCCCTAGATCACCTCTCATCTCCACAATTTCTAGACTTCCTACAGCGCTTGTTCGTTGACTTTCCGGGTTGCTGTGTTCAGGGCCCAGGAACTCCCGAGTTCTTTCCCCCTCTCACCAGGGTTGGCTGCAGCATTCTTGTGACCAGGTTTCTCCTACATCTCTGTTCAGTGTGACAGAGTCAGACCCTTAGATCATTTCTAGCTGAGAATTCTTTCATTCTCAAGAGGGCTGTTGTCAGGAGTGACTGAGTGAGTGTACTGGGGAGTACTTGAAATGTTAAGAGGACTTGTCAACAGGACACAATTGTAAAATCACAGTCCAGCTTCTGGGGAGAGTGGTGGTGCTTGTTCCCTGATCTTAGGGGATAAGGCAGGTGTCATCAGCTCTGATCCTCCTCTGTGTGGCTGGCAGGGTTGCTGGGAAGATTAGAAATAATCTCCGCAAAGATCCTGGCTCTTGTAGGCACTTAACACATGTCAGATTTAACGCTGGATGACGAGACCGAATCCTTTGACTATAAGTGTTTCTAAACTGGTCTCTCTAACTGTCTTTGACTTTAGTCATTAAAGAAGAAACTAATCACAGTGAAATGGCAGAAGATCTGTGCAAGATGGGATCAGATCGCTCCCTCGTGCTGGACAGACTAGCAAGTAACGTCGCCAAACGTAAGAGCTCTATGCCTCAGAAATTTGTTGGTAAGAGTTAAATGTTTCCTGTCTCTTAAAAGAACAACCATGTGGGTGCTTTAGACGGTGATTAGTTGAGGGAAAAAGAAAGGAAACATATCCCGTTTAAAAAAAAAAAAAAGCAAAAATTAGCAAACTTAATATTTCTCAAGTCTCTCGGAATGGTTTTCCGATAGGCTTCTTAAAAATAATACCAGATCTTCTCCCAGGGGCTGTTCTTAGAGGTGGTTTTGCAAGGTCTGGGGCACCTGGTGAGATCTGCTCTGTGTCTATTGGGGATGGCTAATCAGTGAGCCCAGGGCAGAGGGCACAGCGCTCAGACCCCCAGCCTCAGCAGCCTTGCTGAGCCTCAATGGCTCCTTTGTCCAAAGTTCATAATACTCCCCACAAGGGCTACTTCAAAGTCTAAAAGGACAGAACTGCAGGGCAACTGGTCCGCGAGCTGCACAGCAAGGAGTAGGCACGGCCTCGATTGCCGTTTTCCCTGCTTGGTATCTGTTCAGTACTGTCAGAGTGGGGTAACCCTCTCCTCCAGTGTAGATGGTGGGCATACCCACAGCCGTGTCATCCAGCCCTGACACTGGAAGTGTAACTAGGGTAACACCTGGGCAGGTGGGAGGGTAGAGGGGCGCTGGGCTGGGGCTCAGCCTGAGAGTGTGAGCTCACCTTGGAAATGACTCTCCTCTGCAGCCCAAGTTCCATCCTTTACATATCTCACAGGCTTTTATGGGCTTCTCTGGTGACTCAGACAGTAAAGAATATGCCTGCAGTGCTGGATACCTGGGTTTGATCCCTGGGTTGGGAAGATCCCCTGGAGGAGGGCATGGCAACCCACTCCAGTATTCTTGCCTGGAGAATCCCCATGGACAGAGGAGCCTGGTGGGCTGCAGTCCATGGGGTCACGAAGAGTCAGACCCAACTGGGTGGCTAAGCACACACACACAGGGTTTTATGAACATAGAGTAACACCAGGATGTGAGAACATTTAAAATCCTCAATGTGAAGATGGTATCTGGAAAGAGGATGGGGGAGGGGAGGGTCAGTGAAGTTGACAGTGACCTTGAGCTAGGAAGAGGATTTCTACATATTTTTCACAGTGGAAGAATGAAGGATTCTAGGCAGATCAGAACAAATACAGAGCAATGGTGATGCTGGCTGGGGACTTGAGGGGGACATGTGGACAGGCTCGAGAAGCAGATTCCAGGGTGAGTCACGGACCCTCAGGGAATCCCCTGAGTAGCAAAGCCCCAGTCAGCTCTGGTCACAGGTGAATGGCCTTCAAATGCCAAGGTGAGAAATGCAGCCTTAACCCAGCAGGCAGAAGAGAGCACTGGCATGTCTTTAACTGGAGTCACCTCTTGGAAAATAGAGACCTCTGGTGCCAAAAATTGATTGGAAATGGGAGAACGTGGGGCCTTGGTGGCCTGGAAAGAGGAAGATATGGGGCAGAGGCTGGTGAAAGAGGAAGGTGGGGGCCACACGGCTGATGGAAACCGCAAGTCATGGGGACTCGGGGACACGTGTGCCATTGACAGGTTCTGGGAATCGACAGTCTGGGTTTGATCTGTCCGTTTTGAAGGACTTTCTGAATGATGCCCCGTGGGAACCTGGGGAATGTGTGTTAGGAGAGAGGATGGTACTAGAATGGGGTCAGTAGTTAGTGAGGCCTGGGGTGGGTGCTGACCTGCAGGAGGGGACAGGACCCAAGGGGAGGCCAGGTTCTTGGGTTCCAGCCTCTCTCCGACGCTGAAGAAAAGGCTCCATTTAGAGGTTTTTTTGTAGGTTTGGAGTTAGGAGGGGTGATGGGAGGAAGGAATCAGTTAAAAAACACTTTTCAAAGAACCAGCCGGAGACAGAGTGTGGGGAGTGGCCCACAGGAGTGTGAGCCTTTAGACTGTGAGAAATGGGGAGGCCACTCACTTCCTGCGCAGAAGGGGTGAGGTGACTCAGAGCACTGACTTCTGGGGGTGGGATTTCAAGCGGCAGCAGGTGGGAGTGAGAGCAGGGCCCCCACCCCTCCCAGGAGGCCGTGTGTGGTGGAGGGGGGATGGGGCCCCTGTAACCAGGGGAGATGGAGCAGCAAGTGTGTCTGAGGATGCTTGGACCGTCATGGGCCCTGGGGAGCTGGGTACCACTTCCTTCTTCAGATCAGAAAACTGGAGGATGCCAAAAAAAAGTCACTCAGTCATGTCTGACTCTTTGCGACCCCATGGACTGCATTGTCCATGGAATTCTCCAGGCCAGAATACTGGAGTGGGTAGCCTTTCCCTTCTCCGGGGGATCTTCCCAACCCAGGGATCGAACCCAAGTCTTCCTCATTGCAGGCAGAGTCTTTACCAGCTGAGCCACAGGGTGCCAAGGGCTTTGTGAATGGGTGTTTCAGCCCCTGTGGCTGATGGAGACTTCAGACCAAATTACCATCGGTGAAACTCTGCTGAGCTACCTCCAGTGAGAGCACAGTTTAGGTGTTGTATTGAGATTTAGATAGTTTTTGTGTTGAAAAAAATATATATATAAAGAATAAAAAATAAAAAAACAGAACCCCTCTCTCTGATCAAACAAAACTAAGGTTAAAAGAAGTCCCTGGGGAGAGGTGGACCACATAGGAGAAGCTGGGTGGGGACCGAGGTAGAGGGTGCCAGAGTGGAGATTGGAAAGAGGGGCTCTGAGCCAGCAGTGCGCTCTGCTGGATGTTTCCCCGAGAGTTTGGTGCTTGGCAGTTTATTTCTAGAATAATGCCTCTTGCCCTCACATCAACTTGATGGGGTTTTCATCAACCACTCCTCCCTTGTCATGTTTCAAAAAGGAAATGGACCTCTAAGACCTCTCTTTACCTCTAGAAGCTGAGTTTATATTCTTATATAATTTCAGAAAGAGTGTGTAGGAACCCAGCTGTTACTGTACAAGCTGGCCCAGTACTGGTGGGGTTGAAAGAGCTCCAAGTTTTCATTCAAGAGAGGCTCAGACCCAGCCCTCTTACTATCATGCTTGGTCACTGAGTCGTGTCCAACTCTTTGCAACCCCGTGGACTGTAGCCTGCCAGGCTCCTCTGTCCATGGGATTCTCCAGGCAAGAATACTGGAGGGAGTTGCTGTTTCCTTCTCTAGGGGATTTCCCAAACCTGGGAATCAAACCTGCGTCTCCTGTGTCTCCTGTATTGCAGGCAGATTCTTCCCCATTGAGCCACTGGGGAAGACCCTTACTACCATTTGTATTTATTTTGAGTGATCTCTTAATTCATTGGACTTTGCATGCAAGCAGCTGTGTTCAAGAAGCTCCTGCAGGAGTTCTGTTTCCATATACTTTTCTGTGTTTGAGGAGGCCTGCCTGCTGCCTTTCTTCTTGAAGGACATTGTGATGAGTGAGGTTGGTCACTGTCTTTGTTCCCCCAGTCTAGAACTTTCTAGATTTTGCCATCATGACTGAAGGCAAGAGTTCCATTTTCTGTCTGAGTGCCTGAAGAGTTTTTTCTTTAACCTAAAAGTTGAATACAACTAGGTTGTGTCTTGGTGTTTTGCATTTTGAATAAAAATTTCCTGACATTTTAATCTGGGGATTCCCTTCTTTTCCATTTCTTGGAAATTCTCTTTTTTATGAATATGTATTTTGTTCCCTCTGTTATGATCTCTGTTCAGAGATACCGGTCGTCCTTTTATTGGAGAGTTTATCTTCCATATCAGAGAAGGTGATGACACCCCAGTCCAGTACTCTTGCCTGGAGAATCCCAGGGACAGGGGAGCCTGGTGGGCTGCAGTCCATGGGGTTGCTAAGAGTCGGACAGGACTGAGCGACTGCACTTTCACTTTTCACTTTCATTCATTGGAGAAGGAAATGGCAACCCACTCCAGTGTTCTTGCCTGGAAAATCCCAGGGACGGGGGAGCCTGGTGGGCTTCCATCTATGGGGTCTCACAGAGTCGGACACGACTGAAGTGACTTAGCAGCAGTCTTCCATATCTGTTAGCATTTCTCTAAGTTGGTTTTTGTTTTTTTTTTTTTTTGCCCTTTTCACATTTATTCACTATTTCTATCTTGTGATTCCATTTTCAGGAGTTTATGTTCTATTACTTGCTATTTCTAATCCCTGTATTATCTGTAAATAACACTGTTTGGACCTCATTTTGTTTCCTGAGATCTAGAAATCTCCTTTTTCATCTTCTTGTGTTGTTCTAGCCCGCCATGTTTCAGTATCTTTTTAATTGAATTCATTTCACAAAGCAGTTACGAGACATTCTTCTCTTCTTTGAATTAGGCTTTTTCCGAGGATGGGCTTATTGTTCTATGTTTAACTTCCTTTCTTCCCTTATCTTGCTAGAAAATATATTCACAGTAACCGTGACCTTTTCTTTTCATCTTGCTTATTTGACTTGGGCTGATAGAGCTTGACTGATGTTTGCTCTGTTCTTCCCATTGTATCTGAGATGTGGTTTTTTTATTTGTTTGTTTGTTTCTGAGCGAGCTCAGCTTTTCTCAGTGCTGAAGGAATGCCAGAGATGAGGTTGGAGGAGTTCAAAGAAGGCAAAGTGCAGTCTTTTCTTTGTTAAAAGACTTCCTCTCTGCCCTTTCTCCCTCATTCTGAGATTTGGTTAAATGCTCCAAACCAGTTATCACTGTACCTGGTTGGGAAGTATTTCTAGCTGCCAGCAGATGCTCTGGCCCTTGGGGTGTTTCCTCCCAGTGCACAGCATCAAGGACTTAACTCGCATCTCTCACCTAGTGAATCAGCCTCAGCGCTCACTCATCCAGTGTCACCTGGTCTCATTAGGAGAGGCTTCAACTGCTTTTTGATCAGAAGTGAAAAAAGACAGCTATTTGAATTGATTCTCTATGGATATGAGGATGTTAGGGAAACTGCTGAGGATTTTGTTGCTTCATAGTTAAGGTTTTATAAGTAAAATCAGCTGTCAAGCTTAGCCATGTATCTCATGCCAGAATTTTCTTTCCTTGATTTTTATAAATATGTATTTCCTTAGACTATGTACCTTTCTTTAGCATTCTGCCAAAGTGAATGTTGTGGGATTTTCTCACTCTGTGGAGTATTAAGGGAAGAGAAATTCTGTGGGTGGTTTTAATATGCCACATGGGTCTTCCCCCTACATCCTTTGATTGTTGATACCCAGTTTTAAAGAACAGTTGCTCAGGAAAGCACAGAATGATGAATCTGGGAGAAACGGGATCATTACTGGGAAAGCACCATTTTGGGTGGAGCTATAAGCACTTTATATGTATCAGAATTGTCATGAAGCCCACTCCCTTCCCCACCCTGCCAGGCTTCAAAGAAGTGATAGACCAGGCTAAAGGGATTCATTATCCTCTGGGGTTACTGTAACCAGACATTTATCACCTCGATACAAAAATGGGGGGGGGGGGAATCACATGGCTTCTGTATTACTGTTCAATTACCTTAATGGGGAGAAACACCACCTCTATGATCACTGCCACCCAACTTCCATAGAGATTCCAATATGTCCCGGTTCTGCAGAGGGTGTGGCTGGCTACAGACAAGTATCTGTGTGTCATGTAAGGGTCATGTAGTACCATTGTCAGGGCATGTGCCACTCCTGACTACCAGCAGATTGAGATGAAAGGGAGCCAGGCCACTGTATGATACACTTCCCAACAAAGCAAGAAGCAGGACCTAAGGATGCTTTCTAGTCTGATGCGGCATACTTCTGGATAGCTATCAGTGGCCTCAGATTTGTTAAGGATTGTTAGTAAGTCTAGGAACTCTGGAGCAGTTTACCCTTCTGTTGCTGGAACTGGCTGCAGGCCATGATGTCAGGTTTCAATGTGGGAGGTGTGGGGGTCTCCACCATGATCGGTCTCGCCAGCCACCGTCAGCCATAACCTGGGCCCCTGGGCTGCCAGAGGCATCCTCACTTCTGCCTTCCACCAGTAGGGCTGTGCAGGTGGCATGAGTGGTAAAGAACCCAGCTGCCAGTGCAGGAGACATAAGAGATTCAACCCCTGGTTTGGGAAGATCCCCTAGAGGAGGGCTCGGCAACCCACTCCAGTATTCTTGCCTGGAGAATCCCATGGACACAGGAACCTGACAGGCTCCAAGGCCATAAGGTTGCACAGAGTTGGACTCGACTGAAGCAACTTAGCATACATGCACACATATGATGGAGAAGGGCCCTTCTTCCTTCAAAGCCTTCCAGCTTCTTTTGATATAGTCTTCCCTGGGTCTACCCTTCCCGTACATCTGCTCAGGGCTCTGGCTCCACTCACTTGTCCATCTCAGCCTCCTAGCTCCCTCTCCCCTTAGTTTCTTCTTGCTTCTCCCTGTGTGGGACACATATCACGGTCTGCAGCTGGTGCTTAGCAGCTGAAGGATGTATACTCCATAATTCCCAGACTTATTAATAATCCTTAAACTATCTGTGACATTAACTATCCAGAAATATGCCTCATCATACTAGAAAGCAGAATTAAGTCCCCATAGCAAACCTTCCTTTTCCTTCACAGAACTTCTCAGACAGGAATGCGCCCTATATAACCATGCACTAACATCTGTCTCCCCTGTGGGCTGTGAAGGATGTTACTTGTTGGCCATTCTGTCCCTCCTGTCTGGTCCAGGGTGTACACTCGGTGGACGTGTATTGAGAGAAGGAAAGAGAGTGAGGGTTGAAACGTAAACAGCTTAGACCTGCCTCTGAATGCCCCTCTGCCCATGACTTATTAACTAACCACCACCAAAAGTAATGTGGATCAACAGACCTTAACAATGAGGCAGACCGTTCACTTATGAATTTGCTAATGAAGCCAAGGTTTCCTACTGAGCTTAGAACCTATACATCAAGAAGGTATTATCTTCAAGGATATTCATTTTATTTCTTTCTGAAAACTTGTACTCAAAAGCTAATTACAAGAAGTCAAATCTTTTCTCAAATTTTTCCCCTTTCCAGGGGAAGCGAGCTCGCTGCCTCCTACCAACCATGATATTAGATCTTAGGCTTCTTGAGGCCAAACTTGCTGACAAGTCATTGACAGTAATTTCTTGCAAATCATTCCTGTTCAGTAATTGTTTGAAGGAACAAGTAAATGTCACCCCTGGAACTTGCTCAGTCTGCTCTCAACTTTCTACCAACTTTCCACCAAATAACTGCAGCACAGGCTCCTTGCTGCTAAGAACTGAGAAGCAGGCATGGAATTAAGAGGCCAGGGAAGATGTGGAGGCTGGTACATGTGGAGGCTGGTACATGTGGAGGCTGGTACATGTGGAGGCTGGTGCTTTTCACTCTCACGCAAGTCAGAGCCAGATTTTTGTTGTTGACAAGACTGATACCATTTCACTATGAAGAATATAAAGTTTCTGTATTTTTGATTAAGCTTTATTCTAGAGTATTATAGTTATGAACTTAAAATATATGATATATCACACATTGTTATAATCTTATAATTGCTTGAATTAAATAAATTAGTGATGTTAACCAGCCATTGTGAATTACTTAGAACTCTATATGAAAACATATCATTTCAATATTAATTTTAAATTAAATATAAAAATATTTAGAGCTTCCCAGGTGGCGCTAGTGGTAAAGAGACATAAGAGAAATGTCAGGAGACGTAAGAGAAATGGGTTCAATCTCTGGGTCAGGAAGATCCCCTGGAGGAGGGCACGGCAACCCACTCCAGTATTCTCGTCTGGAGAATCCCATGAACAGAGGAGGCTGGCAGTCTATAGTCCATAGGGTCGCAAAAACTTGGACACAACTGAAGTGATTAGCACACTCAGCACACTCAAAATGTTTATTAACACCCAGAGTAAATACAAGTATTGGTTTGGTGTTTGAATATGTGCTGTTTAAATTGGCACACCATCCTTGGTTCACCTGTTTGTTTATTGATTTGTGTAGACAAATTGGTTTAAATGCCACCCCCAGGCAGGGCACCATGCCAGGTACAGGGCAGGCAGAGACGTGTCAGCTTTGCCCATTTTGCTGATGTCCACATTATGTGTCTGCCCGAGATCGTTGCCCCCACGGGTGTAAATGTCAGCTGTTGCTGCCGGGCACAGAGGTAACCTGGGCCTCTCTGACTGTCACCCGCTTCCCACAGGGGACAAGTGCCTGTCGGAACTGCCCTACGACGGCAGTGCCAGCTACGAGAAGGAGAACGAGATGATGCAGACACATGTGATGGACCAGGCCATCAACAACGCCATCAGCTACCTGGGGGCTGAGTCCCTGCGCCCCCTGGTGCAGACACCCCCTGGCAGCTCCGATGTGGTCCCGGTGCTCAGCCCCATGTACCAGCTCCACAAGCCGCACGGAGAGGGCCCCACGCGCTCCAACCACTCAGCCCAGGACGGCGCCGTGGAGAACCTGCTGCTGCTCTCAAAGGCCAAGTCCGCATCCTCGGAGCGCGAGGCGTCCCCGAGCAACAGCTGCCAAGACTCCACGGACACCGAGAGCAACACGGAGGAGCAGCGGGGCGGCCTCATCTACCTGACCAACCACATCAACCCCCACGCGCGCAACGGCCTGTCCATCAAGGAGGAGCACGCGGCCTACGACGTGCTGCGCGCGGCCTCCGAGGGCCCCCCGGACGCGCTGCGCGTGATCGGCACGAGCGGGGAAGCCCTCAAGGTGTACAGGTGCGAACACTGCCGCGTGCTCTTCCTGGACCACGTCATGTACACCATCCACATGGGCTGCCACGGCTTCCGAGACCCCTTCGAGTGCAACATGTGCGGCTACCACAGCCAGGACCGCTACGAGTTCTCGTCCCACATCACGCGCGGGGAGCACCGCTTCCACATGAGCTAAACATGGACTGCGCGAGCCCGAGGGAAGAGCATCCGCGCCCTGCACGCACCCCTGGGCAGGCAGCCGGGGCTGGACTGGACCGCTGTGCTTTGTCCTCTAGGTGGTCCTTCGTTTTGTTCTGAGTTGGTTGGTTTTCTTTTGAGAACAGGACGTTTTTCTTGTTAGATGCGGGGTTCCATTTGGAGCCCCCGGAATGCTCTCTTCTTAGACGATTCTGTAGACCGCAGGCTGAAATCCCCTCCCCTGTTGCTTCCTAGAAATCGCCAGCCTCCAAGTAATAGGTCATGTTCGGAGAGAATTGTATAGAAACAGGCGGAAGCCCGGAAAGGAATGAGCTGGTTCCGTGCTGAGCGTGGTTTGGCGCACCAGATGGGGTTTGCAGGGTCCCAGGAGCCCTGCTCACAGCCCCTGCACTGTGGCCGTGACCGTGACCCTGGGGTGAAATGCCCTCCTCTCAGGGCCGGAAACTGCGTGCATCCGGCACCGACAGGCCACAGGTTCCAAAGGAAGAAAATTGTTCTAAGTCAAATTCTGCACACTGCCGGGAAAAGTAACTATTGGGCCGAGGGAGGGGAGGGCTTGCAGAGCCTTTCGGATTCATTCTCCCTTTCCAAACCTTGTCATGACGTTGCCCAGCCCAGAAGCCTCCAGAGGCCTGTTGTCCCATGGAATGAACTCTATTTCCGTGGGGCACCTGGGCCCACTGTTCTCTGCTCTCTCATCTCCTAAGGGCCCCCAGAGTCTGTCACTACATTGTTAACACCAGCCCTGAAATTTAGACGTTCATTCTTTTTGAAATGTTCAGATGATAAAATCCCTCAGAAACCAAACCTGTATTCTAAATTCCACACTCATGTCTGGTTCTGTTCTCCTTCCTGCCCGGTTCCGCCTGTGACCAGAAGCCTATTTTCCTGCAGAAAGTCTGTCCTAAACTTCATTTAATGTTGTGTTGTAGCTCCAACCAGGGGTTCTTATTGTGGGTATATTTCTCTCCCTGCCTTCTGTGTATAGTATTCTCATTTTAATATCCATTAAAGGATTCAGAATGACCATTTTCAGGTCAGGGAAATTTGGCAGGTGAAGTCCAGAGGCTGCTGCTCACACACAGCACCTGTTTATTTGAAATCACACTTTCAAACCATCTGACACGCTTTTCCCCCAAGGGCAGAGCTGCATCCTTGTGTCCACCTAGGCGGGGTGCACCTGTCTGACTGGGGGCGTGTCCAGGACTCAAGGTCCAGCTGGACAGAGGGAGGTGGCCCTGGAGGTGAAGACTGCTCATGCCCTCAAAGGCCCACAGAGACGTCCACGGGTTCCAATCCTAACCTGGAAAGCAATAGGATAGGTGCATGCTATCGTTAAGAACATTCATCTCAACCACCTGGCAGGAAGGGCATAGAGTTTCCAGTATTTTTCATCACCAAAAATGTGCAAGGAACATAAGGAAACAGCAAAAATTGTGCACAAGCATCTCTGCATTTCAGCCAACTCCAGAGATCCTGAGCTCAACACTCTTGACATTTGGGGCTGGATACTGGGTTGCAGGGAATTTCCCCAGGCATCCTAGGCTGTTTAACAGCATGAGGTCAACCCCTGGGTTGGGAAGATCCCATGGAGGAGGGAATGGCAACCCACTCCAGTATTCTTGCCTAGAGAATCCCATGGACAGAGGAGCCTGGTGGGCTACAGTCCATGTGGTCACAAAGAGTTGGACATGACTGAGTGACTACCACTTCACTGGTCCCTTACCCAACAAATGCCAGTAGACCCCCCAGTTGACAACCAGAAATGTCCCTGGGAATAAAAAGGTGTCCCTAGTGGAGAACCACTGCTCTAATGGAATTGTAAGCCAATCAAGGGTCTGGAAGCCTTCCAGAGATGAAAGCCCTGCCACGAATGTCCCCAGTCAGCAGTCTCAAGCGTGACTCCTGTTCCTTTGGATTCATTTAAATTCTCTCAGTGAACTGTCCCCCACCTTCAGTCTTCAGAAGTGCACCTTCAGTCTTCAGAAGTGCACCTTCCCAAGTGCACTTGAATATTGTGGAAAGGGTGGCAACCTAGCATCCTTGAGTCATGGGATTCTTTGCTTACGGAACTGTGTGACGTTTTGAACCTGGAAATAGGCAAACTTGTAGTAACTTGGTCAGTGACACACTGAGGCACTGGGTGAGGGGCAGAGGGGGACTCTGGGCTGTGGACAGCATTCGTTCAACATGAAGTTGTAAGACAGATCCACCTTATCCCCCTGCATGCATATTCAGGGTGAGAGACTGCTCGTACGTCCACTTTGCAGTCCAGTTTCACCTGCCGCATCTGTTCCACGGGGCCCATTGGCTGGACAGAGCTATCTTTTCCCCTGTGGCTTCAGATGGACCTCAACCCACCACTGTAGATAGTGGCTGAGGAGTTGTTTTCCCCAGGACTTTCCCCTCCCTCTCTCCGCCTTTGGTAGCCAATATAACCTTATTTACACACCTTTTGTTGTGGTTTTCTAATGTAATACCATTTTTCTCTGAAACTATTGTATTTAAAGTAAGGTTTCATTAATGCCAACAAGTAATGAAATTATGCTTGAAAGGTGGCCATGTTCTGTACCCAAAGCTGTTGACGTTTTCCTTCTAGCTGGTAAAAGTAGCATTTTGCATGACCTTACCCTGTTTCACTCTGTGGTTTGTTCGGCTACTGATGATGTGAGTGTGTGTCTCGGGGACAACTGTGGAGGCACTAGGCTTCATGCACTCTCGTTGTTGAAAATAAATATCAACCAAAGGAGGGGCACCAGGAGCAGGTGGATTCTGTTGATCAAGAGAAGTCCCTGCTTGGCATTCTGGCCCATCCTGGTCACCCAGCTCCCCTCCACTCAGAACACCTGGACCCTATTCCTCACCCCGGTCTTCCTGCATCACGTATCTTAGAGTGTGGGCTTGTCCTTGCAGAAAAGACATTACAAAGAATCATGTTACTATCGCTGTGTCACCCAAGGGCGTGTCCCAGCACCTAGCATTTCAGATACCAGCACGTTTCACTTCCAGTTCAGAATCAACCAAAAATGAGATCTCAGACTCTTCGTCAAGAAAGACAGCTATCTCTCAATGCAATGTGAGTTCTTTTTTTTTTTTTTTTTTTTCTTTCTATTTTTGTGCCTTTTCTTGTTTTGTTTTGTTTTCAGTGGGACTTTCTTAGCATCATCTTCTTGCCAAAACAAAAGCAAGATGCCATGGACTGCTGTAGACCAGTCGTGAAGTAAATCTATTTCTCTCGTGCACTTATGTTCCAGCAATAATGAAGGGGCAGCGCTACTCGCAATCCAGATCTCTCTCCTTCAATTGAGTGTTTTTTTTTGTTTGTTTTACTTTAAAAGAAACCAAAATTAGACTTATTTAAGATATACAGACATCAGAAATTAAAGGGGAAAAAAAGCACATATGCTGTTAGTGCCATAGCATTCACTGTGAACAAGTGTGACCAGAAATGAATATGCAATCTTGTTTCCAATACTTTCTAATACACTTTTTTACAATGTTGTGTGTGGTGACTGTCCAGGGTTCAGTTTATGTGTATCTATCTAATACATCTTTATGTGTGCAGCTGCCATTCTGGCAGATACTTGTACAGGACTGTAAATGAGAAAATGCAGTTGTATTTCCAATCTGCCTCTATGATGATGTTAAATTATTTCTGTTTTGCTGTGAACAGGGGCGTGGCCTTGGAGGAATAGAGTATCCTTTTGTACACATTTTCAAATGCTTACTCTGTGGTGATAGAACTAATAAATGCAGTGAATACTCTGTCTGCCTCATGCTGTGAAGCCCACTCTGGTCTTGAGAGAATCACCGTGTAGACCTGCCACCTGCTACAGACTCCCTCCTAGTTGGAGGAGGAAGATGGGCTTGGGGGCGGGTACAAGACAAGGTGGGATCATCTGTGATCATATGCATTCGCCGTTGCTGCTGGTTCATCAGTTCACTTCGGCAGGCTGAGCACCTCCTGTTCAAGCTGTGCTGGGCTTGGAGTACTTGTGGGTTGGAGGGTGAGTGGAGGTCGTGGGCAATATAACACATGTTCCCCAGCTCTTCTTAGAGCAGTGCTTAATGCCATGTGCAGCGATGGGCGGCAGGGGGGGAGCATAGAGGCGAGGGCTGACCGCAGTGGCCACCCTGAGGGCAGTCTCCCTGCTGAGCTGCATGTTTAGGGCAGGGCGCGCAGGGCTGGGAGGTCTCAACTCTGTCTGTCACAGACGCGCACTGCTCGAGACGCTCGGTGGTTAAAACCCTCTGGCCCTTTGGGAGAACCAGCCAGACACGGTGTGGGCTCAAATCTAGTAAATAAGATGAAGTGATCAAGTTTACACAGTTCAACATTTGATCCAAATGGGGTGAAACTTGAATGAAATCCGCAGACTGTTCAGTTTCACATGAGGCTTTGGCATCGGGGGCTTTTTGTAAGTGTCAGTGGCTGGGGCAGCATCCTTCAAAGAAGTTTTCGGCACCCTTAAGTTACTGCACTGAATGAACGCATGGCTTAGAGAGAGGTAATGACACAACCATTGCCAGATCCACTGTTTCACAGTTACGTCCTGTTATTTCTCAGTGGTCACGGATTCAAGAAATAAAGGGTGTCTGCATTAACTCAGAAATGACCTAGGCTCAATTCAAGGCAGAAAAGTGACTCCAAAGCGGTGGTGGTGGGGGACTGGGTCTGTTTGTGAGAGTGAGGAATGTGTTTGTGTGTACCTTACCAAGGCTAATGAGTGTGTCTAGAAGCGGGCTTCTTTGGTGACTCAGATGGTAAAGAATCTGCCTGCAACACAGGAGACCTGGGTTCAATCCCTGGGTTGGGAAGATCCCTTGGAGAAGGAAATGGCAACTCAATCCAGTATTCTTTCCTGGAGAATTCCACAGACAGAGGAGCCTGGTGGGGGGTTGCAAACTGAACTGAACGACCAACACTCAACTAGAAGAGATCTGAGGAGGGCAGTGGCCTGCCCTCATCTCTCAAGCTCATCAACTGAGCTTGGGAAGGGGTTGAGCAGCAATCCATCCTGGAACCCAGGACGTGGTAACAAGTGAGGGTGAAGTTCAAAACCCTCACTTTAAGAGCATTCCACAGGATGATAGACTTCGTTTCTTGGTTTTCACTACCTTTTATATTATTGAAGTCATGCTAAGAATGATTATCCTCAGCATCTTTTTGGTGCTGTAAGCCATTAAGCTTCCTCTGGTCCCCTTGCAAGCCCTCAGTGAGTCAGGGGTGCACCCACCCCATGTGCCCAACCTGGTGAGCCCCACTCTGGGAAGTCAGCCCTGGAGGGTGTTTCCTTCATGGTAATGAGCAGAGGTGATGGTGAGGAGCAGAACAGCTCACATTCACGCCTGGGAGGGGCAAGAGTCAGGAACAGTCTGCCTGGTCAGCCCCAGGACGACTGCAACTGCTTCCAGGTAGATGCACCAAGATTTAAAGAGCCTGGTTGCCTGCACAGAGGGCCTGGAAGATGCTGAGTGAAGGAAGCGAGGTGTGGCTGCAGTTGTCAGACAGACACTGTTCCCTGCACACCTGGAACAGCCTGGCATGTTCTGGACAGCTCCCCCCTCTGCTGTTCCCCCTGGGGCAGCTCTGGCAGTTTCCTGAGTGCAGTTTTTTATCCTCCCTTAAGACAGCTGCTCATCCAATTTTATTCCTGATGAGTGCTGTAAATTTACAAAACATGCTGTGTTTTATATATTAGTGTGAAATCTGAGGAGCTAAACATCAGAATTGGGGGCTCAGGTGCCAACGATTTCTGATCACATTTCCAATTAATTGGTCATATTTTCTATCAAAATAAAACATCTTGGAGGTTTTGTGACTCCTTGGTGAAGTTCTGCATTTTCCCTAAAAGTACGTGCACTCTAAGGAATAGGATTGCTCAGCTGTTGCCAAAAGTCTCATTTTTTTCATATGGCCAGCCTCTCAACTCCAAATCCTGAGCAGGGCTCGAAACAGCCATCTAGGAGCTAGGCAATCAGTACAAGACTTGGAAGAAGTGCTCAGACCACCAAGGCAGGGGTCCCCTGTTGCTCAGAAGCCCAGGCATCACTCTGAACCCCACTGGTCTTTCTCTGCACTGGAACCCAGAGAGCAGCCCAGCACAGCTGCCAGGCAGGGCTGGAGCTCAGGTGCTGCCGACACAGCCTGGATCTTTTCTGCATTCCCCAAGAGCCTGGCCCTTGTGACCTCTGACGAGGGGGAAATGGAGCCACTCGGCTCCTAGAATAGCACTTCTGCCTCATGGCCAGGCTCCCGTCCTCCCATTGGCCTCTTCCAGCATTAACCCAAATTCCCAGCTCCCAGCTCAAGACCACCTCCAGATTTCCTCACCCACACCACCTTCCCCAGGCCCTGGGGCATCTAGAAATCCCCCATGACCCTGGTTCTCAAATGCAGCTCAGAATCACCTGGCTGGTTCTCATAAATGGAGTTTCCAGAGACCCACTCCTGGCCTTTCTGGAGCAGGAGGTCTGGGTGGAGTCTACCTGCCTAATATGGGACCAGTTCCTCAAGTCCAGATAAGCTGACCCCACTCACCTGGTCCGCATCAAGGCAGATACAACCTTAACCCTCTCCTCCAGCCCTGCCACCTCCCTCTCTTTTTTGACAGAGGAAGAAACTTAATAGTTGATTATTAACGAAATAAATAATTATTCAAAATTAATAATGTCTCTCTCTTCCCCTCTTAAATTTAAAACAACTCTGCATGTGTGCTAAGTCACTTCAGTCATGTCTGACTCTGCGATCTTATGGACTGCAGCCTGCCAGGCTCCTCTGTCCATGGGATTCTCCAGGCAAGAATACTGGAGTGGGTTTGCCATGACAAGAGAGTCAGAGAGTGGAAAACCAAAATACTAGCTGTGCTACCTGTGAAACCTAGATTAGAGGAACCAGCTTCAGTGCCTGACCACAGTGGGCTTGCTGACTCCAGGCAGACTTGCCCCGCCGGATGCAGGTAGGATTTAAACTCAGGCACCACCTGAGGGGGCTGAGCCCGCGCCCTGCAGGAAAGGGGAGGGGGAGCAGAACCCTCATCCTGCAGGCAGCAGAGCCCAGGAAAGCAAGAGAAAGCAAGCTCAGTTCCTGCAGCCAGAGGAGTGTGAAGAGGAGAGAAGCAGGTGCAGGGGAGCCACCGGAGGCAGAGAAGAGAGTGGCATAATGAGAAGCAGGCGAGTGACGAGAGGAGCCGGCAGGAGGCCTGGCAAGGGGGGAAAGGCATAACCTTCCAGCAGTGGGGCTGCAGAGGACTTGACTCTCTCTCACTGGGGTGTGGTCTCCAGGAGCAGGGTTTTTTTTTTTTTCCTGCCATATCTTCAGTGTCAAGAAGAGTTACTTGGCACATAGTAGGTGCTTGCTACGGTCTGCATGTTTGTGTCTCCACAGAAATCATATGTGGAAATCCTGCCTCCCAAAGGTACTTGGAGTTGGACGTTTGGCAGGTGACTGAGTCATCAGGATGGAGTCCTCATTGTGGGATTGCTTCGTACTAAGTCACTTCAGTCATGTCCGACTCTTTAAAACCCCATGGACTGTAGCCCGCCAGGCTCCTCTGTCCATGGGATTCTCCAGGCAAGAATACTGGAATATGTTCCCACGCCCTCCTCCAGGGCATCTTCCCAATCCGGGGATGGAACCCACATCTCAGGTCTCCTGTGTTGGCAGGCGGGTTCTTTGCCACTAGCGCCACCTGCTGGGATTGGTGTCCTAATAAAGAGGCTTCCAGGAGCTCCCTCAGCCCTTGTCTCCTGTGAGGACAGTGAGAAATCCACCACCGGGAGAGGCCCTCACCTGGCCCTGACTTCAAGACTTCCAGCTTCCGGAACTGCAGGAAATGAACTTCTGTTGTTCACAAGCCACCTGGTATCTGGAGTTTTGTGACAGCAACCGGCAGACTGAGATGCGGGTCAGTAAACATGGACGGGTGTAATTGTCTACTGAAGATGACTGAGATGACTGTGTGCGGAGCACTTGTGAGGTGCTGACCCCAGATCTCAGGTCCTGTGTGAGCGGTTAGTGAGGGGCAGGGGCAGCGTGGGCTGGGCAGAGGGATTGAGCGGGGAAGCTGGGGAGGCACTGGGTGACGAGAATGGGTCAGCTGTGAAGACAGGTCACAGTTTGAGCGTCAGGTGGTCAAGAGCGAGAAATCAGGATGGACCCAGGAGGTGCCCGAGGGCAGAGCGAGCTTGGAGGGCGGCAGAGCTCTGTTCCCACGGAGAAGAGGGCCATGGTCCCAGACAGGAGGGAAGCCCGTGGAGCCCGGCGCCCAAACTCCCTCCACGAAGGAGAGGCCGAAAAGCAGGCCCAGTAAAGCAGCTGAGACCAGGAGCAGGCTGTGAAGAAGCTGCCAGCTGAGCACCCGGACCCTGGCCGTGGCAGTTGGCGGGGGGCCCGGGGAGGGAGATGCAGGAGGCGGGGATGGGCTGGGGACCCCCGAGGCTGATGCTGGCAGGAAGGAAATGGGGAACTTGGTGCAGCCCGGACCTCAGGCCTCAGCTGGGACCAGATGCTTCAAAACATGCCAAGTTCTGGGCTGTATTTTCCTAAGGAGGAAGGTGAAAACCTCAGTGTGAAGTCCCCTCGCTTTTTCCGCTTTTTGGCAAAGCCAAGGACAGGAACAAGGCATGATCCCTGTGTGATGTCTCCTCCGGGCACCCCCCACCCTGCTCCCCCAGCATAGGCCGCCCGCGCCCCCTCCCTGGCAGCGGGGTGCTGCGCCGGCCCAGCAGGTGGGCTGTGGCTACGGGGAAGCAGATGCGGCCCCCGCAGTCCCCAGGCACAACTGGAGGCTGGCCGCTTGGGGAGGAGATTTGCATAACAAGGATAATTTGGTACCAAAGCTGTCCCCTGAAGTGAACTGCCTGGATCTCGGTGCAGTTGACAAATTTCACTTCTTCTTTCCCATGTTTTGTCAAACCAACTAGATGTGACGTTGAGTGTGTGAATTGCCCAAAGATACTTTCTTTCTCCCTGCATGATTCCGGCCTCCCTCCCTCTGCTCTGCCTGATCCAGGGCCTCCCGTGCACACTCCCAGGGTCTCTGGCCCCGAAGGCAGCGCAGCAGTGCCTGCCCCACTCAAAGCCTTGCTCCCTCTCGGAGGGACGCCACAGCGGGACTCCAGGCCTCTGGGCACCTTGCCTCTGCTCCCCGCACCTGCCGCTGTGTCCCCGTCAGCTTCCTCCCTCCTGCTTCCTGTGGGCAAGGGCGGGCCGAGGCCCCACCGTGAGGAGGGCGTGTGGTCTCGGGCCCTTGGTTTGATTCCCCTTTCAGGGCCCTCCTCCCTCCTGGGCACTACCCTTCACAAAACCCGTTTGGCTTCCCTGCTCACACCCAGATCCCACTCCTTAAAGCATCATGATTCTTTGAAGCTGCCTTTATACCATCCTACAGGAAAACAATCATATGTGTTACTGTTCAAAAATAAAATAGGTACAGTATATTCTTGAGAGGCTCCCCTGGTGGCTCAGTGGTAAAGAAACCACCTGCAGTATAGGAGCTGCAGGTTTGATCCCTGGGTTGGGAAGATCCCCTGGAGGAGGGCATGGCAACCCACCCCAGTATTCTTGCCTGGAGAATCCCATGGACAGAGGAGCCTGGCGGGCTACAGTCCATGGGGTCACAGAAGAGTCAGACTCGACTTAGTGGCTGAACAACAACCATGTGCTTGAGGGTCTGTGCCAACCCCAGGAGCCTTGGAGTCAGGGGTCCTAGTTTGGGGTCCTTGCCGATGTCATCTAGTCTGATCAGGACCTGATTCTCTGCATCGCTCCAGGCTCCTCCTGACCTTGGGCAGCCTGACACCATGATGAGCCCACAGGCCCTGGAATGCTCCCCAAGCCATGCCAGCTGCTGAGCTAGGCATGTAACAAGGCTGAACCTTTGTTCTTAACTAATCTTTGGAGCTGTCTCAAGGCCAGATCTCCAGGCTTCCTAGCTGTCTAAGTCTGTCTCAGGCCTCACATGGTGCTCCGTTAAGTGGCTGCCTCCTCCACTGGACTATGAGGCAGAGGTCTTGCCTCAGCATCCCCAAACTTCCATTCCAAGCTCGGGGTCAGGCCCCAGAGGGCACATGGCATATGGGATGGACACTTGTCCCCTGCTCCTTGGGGTCTGTGAAGTCTTATCCCACCGAGATGATGGCCTGGACCCCCCCAGCCCAGGGCTCTTCCTCCTGAATCCCACCCCCCCCATCTTTCCACATGCTTCAGGGCCAGCATCGTCTCCCCAGAGAAAGACAGGAGGCAATGGGACACAGGCCTCAGGCTCCCGAGGTCTCCAGGAGGGCCCTCTCCTGTGGGTCCTGGCGGTCAGGCCCTGGCAGGGCGCCGCATCCAGGGGATAGGCTGGGCAGTCCTGGGGGACACAGCTGATGGGGAGGAGGGGGGTAGAGACTGGTAGCAAGGCTCCACCGGACACAGCTAGTCTGAGCCAGAGGCAGAGAGAGAGGAGACAGGAACCTGTTTACAAAACAATTAAAACTAGAGAAGTCAAGACAAGTGGAAGACAGTGAAAACAAGCAAACAAAAGGGGGTAAGAAGAGAAAGTAGTAACGAGTGTGGTGGCTTCCAATCCAGCTGTATCAGTCTTCATTTTAAACATCATTGGTCTAAATGCACCACTGGAAACATAGACACTGTCAGAGTGGATCTACAGACAAGACCCAACTACACATCATCCATGAAGAAGTCACTTTAAATGTAAGACATGTGGGGCTTCCCTGGTAGCTCAGGCTGTACAGATTCTGCCTGCAATGCAGGAGACACAGGAAATGTAGGTTTGATCCCTGGGTCAGGAAGATTTCCTGGAGAAGGAAATGGCAACCCACTCCAGTATTCTTGCCTGGACAATTCCACGGACAGAGGAGCCTGGCAGGCTAAAGTCCATAGGGTTGCAAAGAGTTGGATGCCACTCAACAACTGAGCATGCATAGATTGAAGAGATGAAGAAGGACACCCTTTGCTAATACCAGTCAGGAGAAAGCAGGAGTTGTTGTAAGTTTAGACACAGCAGACTTCAGAGCCAGGGAGGTTATCCAGGATAGAGGGACTTCACCTGATGTCAAAGGGGTCCGTTCTCTGGGAGAACATAGCAATTCTTAACGTGCATGTGCCTAACAATGGAGCACCCAAACATGCCCTAGAACCACAAGAAGAGACAGACGAACCCACTCACTGTTGCACACATCAGCCCCTTCCATCAGAAACAGATCCCACAGACAGAAAACCAGGAAGGACAGACTTGAGTGGAAAGGCAGAAGGAGGTATTTGGGTGAAGAAGGTTGGCCCAGGGAAATTTGGGCCAGAGGGATGGTGAGCACCAGCCCACCAGAGGCCTGAACCTGGAAACACGTTTGGGGACAGCCATGCCATTAACAGACTTTATGTTTCTGGGCTCCAAAGTCACTGCAGATGGTGACTGCAGCCATGAAATTAAAAGACGCTTGCTCCTTGGAAGGAAATTCCAGGACAGAGCATTTGTTTTCATCCGCAAATAGGACTTCTGCAAAGAGTGATGCTGATCCACACAAAGGCCACTAGCCACAACATTCAGAAAACTAAGATCATGGCATCCGGTCCCATCACTTCATGGCAAATAGAGGGAAACAGTGGAAACAGAGACTTTATTTTTGGGGGGTCCAAAATCACTGCAGATGGTGATTTCAGCCGTAAAATTAAAAGACGCTTACTCCTTGGAAGGAAAGTTATGACCAACCTAGATAGCATATTAAAAAGAAGAGACGTTGCCTTGTCAACAAAGGTCCATCTAGTCAAGGCTATGGCTTTTCCAGTAGTCATGTATGGATGTGAGTGTTGGACTATGAAGAAGGCTGAGCGCCGAAGAATTGATGCTTTTGAACTGTGGTGTTGGAGAAGACTCTTGAGAGTCCCTTGGACTGCAAGGAGATCCAACCAGTCCATTCTAAAGGAGATCGGTCCTGGGATTTCTTTGGAAGGATTGATGCTGAAGCTGAAACTCCAATACTTTGGCCACCTGATGTGAAGAACTGACTCATTGGAAAAGACCCTGATCCTGGGAAAGATTGTAGGGCAGGAGGAGAAGGGGACGACAGAGGATAAGTTGGTTGGATGGCATCACCGACTCAATGGACATGGGTTTGGGTAAACTCCAGGAGTTGGTGATAGGGAGGCCTGGCGTGCTGCAGTCCATGGGGTCGCAGAGTCGGACATGACTGAGCAACTGAACTGAATTGAACTGAACAGCGAGTGATCTAAACTTAAAGTCATCAAAACTAAATAAAGAGAAAATTCAGCCTGCCCGACACAGCAGCCTCATTCTAAGAGCGCCATGAGCTGCGTGGGGCTGTGGCTGCCACACTGGACAGAGCAGATAGGAGAGCTTCGCCTTGTGCATCGTGGGGCAGCTCTGCTGAGCTGGAGCAGGGCAGCACTGTTGCCAGGATCTCGGCTCTCTCTGCACCATGGAGTCATGGAGGAGAAAGATAGAGGGCCTTCATTACTTTGCCAGGCAAAGGGGGAACGCAGCAGGCCTGTGCCTCAAGAACTGTGCCCCCTCCCTGGTGAGTAGGGGAAGGTTGCATAGTCAGGCCAGAGGGTGTGACTGTCTTGTAGTCCTTTTTATTCTGCAGTTTCAAAAGGGTGGGATTGCCGAGAAGCTGAAGGTGTGTGCAGGGCCCTAGGTTGTGCCTCTTCTAATGTGGCTGTGCCTCTGCCTCAGGTGGTTTCATGGCTACATCTCCTTTGTGGAGCTGCTGTCCTGCCCTTTGGAACTCAGAGAAGGTGGTGGGGCCAGAGTTCTGCCTGCAAGGGATGGGGGACAAAACGGCCTCCCTGCCCTGGAGTCCCGCAGGGCCTGTCAGCGTCAATGCCCCACAAACGCCCTTCCTCCCCCCTCCGAAAACAACCGTGGGTTCCCAGCTTGTTCCTGAGGAAGCCTGCCTGGGCTACTGAATCCTGGAGGCTGCCCTCGATATTCAAATTACAGAGCAACTTTCACTTCCACTTGAGGACCGAGGCTTCCACTCTGCCAGCAGGGAGATAGCATTTGCCCGAGGCCATGTGCCTTCAATAAAGCAGATTCACTAGCCTTTCAAGGTGTCTCTGGGGTGGGACTGCTCTTCCCTGATGCTCCCCGCACCTCCCAGACTTTCACCGCACTTCCCCTGGGTCTGTGCCCCAGGCCCACTGCTCCCTTGACCTCCAGTCCCCTCCAGGCAGCGGTGACCTGCAGGAACTGCTGAGAAGCCTGGGAGGGTGGGATTTCCAGCAAATAGGGAAGGAGTCTGACGCCCTGCTGGTAGATTCTTGCAGGATCACTCTCCTCCCAGGAGAAAAAGAGGAAAAAAGGCAAATCACTTTCCTCTTGCTTCTGCTTCTCCCCAATAAACTGCTTGCCTCACTTCCTTTTGCAGTTAGAGAAATGTTCCTTGTGAAAGTGATTTCCACACATCCACACGCCATGCTGCCCCAGCCTCCAGGAGGGATTTGTGTGGTGCTTTGCTCGCTGGCTCCCTGGACTTTGACTAAGAAAGTCCTGTCAGAAAACAGGAGCTGACTTGAACCATCCAGCTCTTCCATCAATGGCGAATGCCCATCTCCAGGGGTGAGACAGGGTGCAGATCTAGAAGGTTCCACCTGAGAATCAGGGTCCTTCAAGCATGGCCTGTGACCACGTCAGCCAGCAACAGCCTCCCAAGGGTCCAGGCCTCTCTGTGGCCCTGCTGCACATGGACAAAGTCAAGGGCTCTGTGTGTGCTGGGGGCTGAGGAGACCCCTTAATTAGCAACTCTGACTGCCTCCTCTGTTACAACAGAGATTGAAAGTGCTTGTTCTGAGAGCAGAGGGAAGGATTCAGGAAGATGCTCTGTATCAAGGGTTGTTGTTCAGTCCCTCAGTCATGTCCGACTCTGTGACCCCATGGACTGAAGCACGCCAGGCTTCCCTGTGCTTCACTATCTCCCGGAGTTTGCTCAAATTCATGTTCATTGAGTTGGTGATGCCACCCAACCATCTCATACTTTGTCATCCCCTTCTGCTGCGGCCCTCAGTCTTCCCCAGCATGAGGGTCTTTTCCAATGAGTTAGCTGTTCGCATTAGCTGGTCAAGGTGTTGGAGTTTCAGCCTCAGCATCAGTCCTTTCAGTGAACACTATGTCAAGGGAACAGGTGCAAAGCGCCCTCCCAGGGAACCATTACCTGTGTGTTTAGTCTGTGCTGATGACTTGAAACCAGAAAACACGGAGGCTTGGAAGGACCAAAGACCAGCCCGCTGCCATGTATGTCCACCAGTTCACACATCTGGTTGGCCCTGGAAAGGACAGGTCCCTTAGAGGGAATTTAAGGCCCTTCCCGGGTCGGGAACATCCCCTGTAGAAGGACAGGCTACCCACTCCAGTATCCTCGGGCTTCCCTTGTGTCCCACCTGGTAAAGAATCCGCCTGCAATGTGGGAGACCTGAGTTCGATCCCTGGGTTGGGAAGATCCCCTGGAGAAGGGGAAAGGCTACCCACTCCAGTATTCTGGCCTAGAAAATTCCATGGACATCCATGGCGTTGCAAAGAGTCAGACACGACTGAGTGACTTTCACTTTCCCGTGTACACAAGAGTGAGTGCCAGTACAGCAATTCAGCTGGAAACCTCCCAGCAACACTATAGGCCAAAGCATTTTTTAAAGCTGCTCCATTAAGCGTAATATTTTAATTTAAATACAAAAGTGAAGAAACTAAAAGTTTGAGCTTTGTGGCAAATTAGCTAAACATTCTCTAACATCTAAATTGGAATTTTAAGGTAAAATGGTATCAAAATTCAAAGGGCTGAGAAAGACCAATATCTTATGATATCATCACTTATGTGTGGTATCTTAAAAAAAATGATAAGAACTTGTTCACAAGACAGAAACAGACTCACAGACTTAGAAAATAAACTTACGGTTACCAAAGGGGAAAAGAGGGAGCACAGGGTAAATGAGGAGATTGAGACTGACATATACACACTGCTATATGAAAATTAGGTAACTGTTAAGAACCTGCTGTATAGCACGGGGAGCTCTGCTCAGTTCACTATAATGTCCTATATGGAAAAAGAACCTGAGAAAGAATGGATATATGTATATGTATAACTGATTCACTTTCCTGTACAGCAAAAACTAACATGACATTGTAAAACAACCATACTCCAATAAAAATTTAAAAATAAAGAGCTCACTAAATGAAATTAAAAAAAAAAAAAAATTTAAAAAGGCCAAACACAGCCACCTCCAGGCAAAGCAAGGCATGCGCCCCCCCTAGTGGTGAAGGCAGAGAGTGCAGCTGCCCACCCCTTGCTTCCAGGACAGGGTCTCACAGCGCATACTTGGGGAGGGCGTTTCTGCACCCCTAGCCCAGCGCCCCACTAACACAGGGGAAAATGGAGCTCTGCGGCAGTGAAAACTGACCCGCTCACTTAGCAAGTTAAGGCTGGAAACAGGCTTGTCACCGGGTAAACGTGTTCTCACACATGAGCTTAGAGTTTGACGTTCAATAGGTGGCACTCGGAGAAGGCGATGGCACCCCACTCCAGTACTCTTGCCTGGAAAATTCCATGGACAGAGGAGCCTGGTGGGCTGCAGTCCATGGGGTCGCGAAGAGTCGGACGCGACCGAGCGACTTCCCTTTCACTTTTCACTTTCATGCATTGGAGAAGGAAATGGCAACCCACTCCAGTGTTCTTGCCTGGAGAATCCCAGGGACGGGGGAGACTGGTGGGCTGCCGTCTATGGGGTCACACAGAGTCGGATACGACTGAAGCGACTTAGCAGCAGCAGCAGCAGGTGGCACTAGTGGTAAAGAATCTGCCCGCCAATGCAGGAGACACAAGAGATGCAGGTTCAGTCCCTGGGTTGGGAAGATCTCCTGGAGAAGGAAATAGCAACCCACTCCAGTATTCTTGCTGGGAGAATCCCATGGACAGAGGAGCCTGATGGGCTGCAGTCCATAGGGTTACAAAGAGTCAGACATGCCTGAGGAATTGAGCATGAACACACCCTAAAAATTTGTTATTCAGCTCTTACACCCGCTGAAGTCAATTCTGGCAAAAATTCGGTTAATAAGCATAGGGACCTCCCCCCTCCCAAAGAAGGGTCCTCACTCTGGCCCAGAACTCTTCTAACCTTGCTGGAAACTCCTATTCAACCCCTTCCTAGGGCCCCAGCTCAACCTCTGTGGACCTTCACCCTGGTCTGAGCAAGGAGTCTCAAGAGCTCACCTTCTCAGAACGTGATCCTTCACCCTGGACCTCCAGGTCCTTGAAGCTGAGAGCTCTGGTGTCTGTAGGGGAGGAAAACTTGGCCTCTACTCATGTAAGTTCAGTGGATAAGCCTGTGAAATAAGGTAATAATAGGTCAAAGGGAGAAAAGGCACACAATTTTATTTGATGTTAAATGTTTTACATGGCATGGGGGACTTCACGGGTAGGAGAGAAACTGCCCCCTGCCCCCCATTGCTGAACCTCCAGCAAGGCTTGGAAGCTGTTGAGCCATTTGAACAAAGAAAGATCAATTTAAAGAGAAGGATCCTTTCCTAAAGAGAGCCCCTTGGAAAGGGCCTCAGTGTCCAGGACTGGCAGTTTGTGGGAAGGCAGTTCTGGGGGGGCACACAAGGGCTAGCTAGTGCGGCTGGTGTGGGCATGCAGTATTGTGATTGACAAGAAGCACACATATACATTTGGTCATTCATCTGGTCACTCACATGTGGTTGGTCTTCACGCACCCTTCCTAGCCCACAGCTCCCGAAAGCCCCTCTGCTGTCCTGAGTGATAACAGCACTGGGATCAGTGCCTGAAAATCCCTCAGGGAAGGAGCCTTAGGGGTTCCACCCAAGGACGGGGATGGCTACCAGGAGAATCAGCTGCGTAGTTCGACAGTAGGAATTTTCAGTTCCACCTCCGACCCCACCCCACCCCCGATTTCCCAGGAGGGAAGAGGGGCTGGAGGCTGGATCTATCACAATAACCAATGATTGAACCAATCCTGCCTGTGCTGAAAAGCACAGACCCCCATGGAGACGCTATGGGGCTGGGCTCTTCTCAGGGTACAAAGGTACCTAAAAGCAATGAGAAGCTGCTGAGTGTCAAGCACCCTGAGTCTGTATCTGCAGCTGGGAAGCCAAGGCTGGCTGAGGACTGAAATCAGTAAAGTTGTGAAGAATGTGGGAACTGCTCTAGAACCTCAGCATAAACGCTGACCTACAGCAGCAAAGATGCTCCCTCGCTTCAACCTGGCAGGATGTGGAGCTAGGAAGTGTTCCTTTCCCAGAGTGCAGAAACTGGAGGCCCCCAGATGGAGAATCTGCTGGGAACACCATCCTTGCCTGGTTTCCCCCAAGAAGCACGCTGGCTGTGAAGGTCGCAGGCATGGGGGGAGACCCAGGAGCAGGTTGGAGGCTGAGCACAGGCACGTTGAGTGCCACTGACCAGTGATGACCCGAGGCTGGGAGTCAGTAGAATCATCTACCTATCAGCTTGTACCCTGTGATGTTCCACAGTTTAGGTAAAAAGTGGTTCAGTGTGGGCAACTTGGTGGGACTCAGACAAGTGTTGTCATTCAGTGGGTAAAGAACCCACCTGCAGTGCAGGAGACGCAGGTTCGATCCTTGGGTCAGGAAGAAAAGGACATGGCAACCCACTCGAGCGTTCTTGCCTGGGAAATCCCATGGACAGAGGAGCCTGGCTGGCTGCAGTCCATAGTGTCACAAAGAGTTGAACACAACTGAAGCAACCGATCATACACACACAGCCTAGTGTAAGGCATGCACAGAGATTGGTTCCCATCAATCTCTGGAGTAATTTCTGGGAAACAAGAAAAAAGGGTGATCTACAGCCACATTTAGGGGAACACTCCAGTGATAGAGAGACATTCCATGTAGGGTGAATACCTACTTATAACTTTGGACTTATAAAGTTCAAATAGACTTGTTCTATGTAAAAATTAGGGCAGCTGATGTTGGTGATGAATTAAACTATGTGTAGCATTATCACAGGGGAAACTAGGAAAGCGTACAAACTCTGTACCAATTTTTGCAACTTCTTATGAGTCTGAAATTTTTAAATAGAAAGTATTTTAATTGAATAAAATAGGAGATATTTTAATCAGACCCCAAAATATGGGTGACCTGAGCAAATTTCAAATAAGGAGTGGGATCACTGAGTTTTTAAATAAATTTAGTAGTTATAGGACGGAGAAGGCAACGGCACCCCACTCTAGTACTCTTGCCTGGAAAATCCCATGGATGGAGGAGCCTGGTAGGCTTCAGTCCATGGGATCGAGAAGAGTCGGATATGACTGAGTGACTTCACTTTCACTTTTCACTTTCATGCATTGGAGAAGGAAATGGCAACCCACTCCAGTGTTCTTGCCTGGAGAATCCCAGGGATGGGGGAGCCTGGTGGGCTGCCATCTATGGGGTTGCACAGAGTCGGACACGACTGAAGTGACTTAGCAGCAGCAGCAGTAGTTATAAGAAAGACACTCTGGAATCTATGAAAGCAAATAAGTCTTTTTTTTTTTTTTTTTATAAATTTTTTAGTGATAAATACATATGGTTAGCAGCAAAATTATGCATACTGTAATGCATTTGAATTTTGGGTCACAAACTCAGGTGTGAAAGAAATGTCATTTTATAGGCTTTGGTAATTATCTATAGCCACATTCACCAGATCCCAACACTTAGCAGCTTCAAACAGGAAACATTTGTTCTCTATCAGTTGGTCAGGAATGCAGTGCAGCCTGGTGGGGTTTTCTGGTTTGAGGTGTCTGACAAGACTGACATCAAGGGGTTTGTTTGGGCTGAGGTCTTGTCTGCAGGCTCAACTGGGAGATTTTCACTCGGGTTCTTGTATGTGATTGTCAGGATGCAGTTCCTCTCAGAATCTTGGGCAGAAAATCCCATCTCATTGCTGGCCGCTGACTGGAGACCTCCACTGTCCTTGGTGTGTGGGTCTTGCACAGGGCAGCTCACACGTGGCAACTGCTACCCCAGAGTGAGCAAGTAAGGGCAAGAGAGAGTGAGTGCGTGAGCTGGAAGCCAGCCTTTTTGAACTAACCATGGAAGTGATTGACGTCCCATCACTTTTGAACTGTGAACAAATGACATCAGGATCATGGAAACCGAATTGCAGTCCATTTGTCCACCTGCTGGCTCCAGTGATTCCATCCTGACACCTGTAAGATACAGTCACTCCTTGAAAAGTCTCATCAAAAGCCGCCCAACTCAAAGTCCAGACTCTCACCACCTGAGTCAAGTCCAGGTCCAGAAGTGGCCCCTGAGCTGTAGTTCTCTAAGAAAGTTCCTGGGACACAACTTCTCTTGATCCGTGAGCCCGCGAATGAAAGCGACAAGCTGTCTGCTCTGTCACATCCTGCATATTGTGGTAGGACAGCAGCTACACACATCCTTGCTTCAGATGGGGACATCCGAGAGGCACGCAGGCATCACTGACCCTGTGCGGGTCTGAAATCTCTCCAGACTGACGCTGCAAGTGGCTTCAGTTTCAAGGCCTGAGTACAAGATCCTGTGGCTGTAGGCTCTGCCTTCTGACACATCCTTCCTTTTTCATGGAAGGTCCTGGCAGGTGAGTGGTTTCATCAGCCTGTTTTCTGGGAGCCTGCCATCTGCCTTCATTTTCGTTCCTTGTCCCTGTTAGCCTAAGCTCACAGTGTTTCTGCTAAAAGTAGTTTTTCTCAGACCCCATATGGGCCTTCTGTGGCTTTGGGTGGGTTCACCCCATCAGACAAGAGTTGTACCCACAGATCACTCTTCCTGCTCCCTGATCCAGAGCGTCGACTGAGGACAGAGGCCCACCGGCTGAACAGGGAGGGTCTCTGGGATCTCCCATGTGAGTAAGTGTTCTGAACTTTCCATCCTTCTGAGTTCACACCCTCTGCTTTTCCTTGAGACACATTCTAACAGTGTACCCCTTAATTTGGGCATCTTTGCAACCAGGAGGGGTTGAGGATTTTCAGGATCATCTAGCCCTGGTTGTTTTGTCTGACAGTTCTGTCGATATCAATACTCATCTCTCCTCCTGTGTTCCACGGTGAGCAGGAACCCGGCAGCACCTTCCACACCTCACTGGAAGCCCCTTGTCTGGCCATGTGGATGAGTTAGTACTTATAAGTCCTGCTTCCCCTGTGACGATAGGAGACAGTTAGGAGCTAAGCCTTCTGCCCCTACATACAGGGATGCCCTTCCTCTAGTCCACAATAACCCACTCCTCACCTCCATCAAGCCCTCAACAGCAGGGTCCAGTCCGTGTTTCTGAAGTGAAGTGAAGTGAAGTGAAGTGAAGTCCCTCAGTCGTGTCTGACTCTTTGTGACCCCATGGAATACAGTCCATGGAATTCTCCAGGCCAGAATACTGGAGTGGGTAGCCTTTTTCTTCTCCAGGGGATCTTTCCAACCCAGGGATTGAACCCAGGTCTCCCACATCGCAGGCAGTTTGTTTAGCAGCTTAGCCACAAGGAAAGCCCAAGAATTCTGGAGTGGGTAGCCTATCCCTTCTCCAGTGGATCTTCCCAACCCAGGAATCAAACCGGGTCTCCTTCATTGCAGGTGGATTCTTTACCAACTGAGCTATCAGGGAAGCCCCCTATTAGCCCATGTTTCTAATAGCCATTGTTCAGCATAGTTTAGGCTTTCTCTCTCAAGCTCCCCCCAGTTCTCTCAGCCTCCCCATGACCTCCTTCCAAAGCCATCATGACATATGCTATGCTATGCTAAGTCACTTCAGTCGTGTCCGACTGTGTGTGACCCCAGAGATGGCAGCCCACCAGGCTTCCCCGTCCCTGGGATTCTCCAGGCAAGAACACTGGAGTAGGTTGCCATTTCCTTCTCCAATGCATGAAAGTGAAACGAGAAAGTGAAATCGCTCAGTCATGTCTGACTCTTAGCGACCCCATGGACTGCAGCCTACCAGGCTCCTCCATCCATGGGATTTTCCAGGCAAGAGTACTGGAGTGGGGTGCCATTGCCTTCTCCGCCATCATGACATCTATGATCCAATTCCAGACGCCAAAGTCTGTCTTACTTATCTATTGTTGCATAACAAGGTAGCACAAACTTGACTCAGGATGACAGCACGTCTGTGGATACAGAGTCTAGATGCACGGCAGCTGGGTCCTCTGACCCCAAACACAAATGTAACCATAAGATCTCTGTAGTCTCTCACCTCTGTCTGAAAAGAGGCTTTCTGAACCGAAAACTAATGTAGAAATCACAGAATACAGATGTGAAAATTTGACTAATAGAAAAATTCATTTCCAAGTATAAATCGAAAGTAATCTTTAAAAATTGTGTAAAACATTTTTAAAAACTAAGAAAGAAATAAAATTTCCTAGATTAAAAAAAAATCCATTTTTAGGATAGCTACTTTCTATTTCAGTCCAGCTTTCCTCTGAGATATTCCAGACTGCAAATCACGTTTCTTTCTCCCTTAAAAAATACTTATGCACTTATTACTTGTTTGGCTGCACTGGGTCTCAGTTGTGCTGTGTGGGTCCTTTCCCTGCGGGGCATGGGCTTCTCTCATTGTGGCATGCGGGCTCTAGAGAGCCTGGGCTTGTTAGTTGCAGGTCACCAGCTTAATTGCTCCAAGGCATGTGGGATCTTGGTTCACCAAGCAGGGACTGAACCTGTGTCTCTTGCATTGGAGGGCAGATTCTTCACCACTGGGCAACCAGGCAAGTCCCTTTAGTCCCGTTTCTTATGTGTAGCCTGATACAGTGGGCGACAACATCACCACTGGGATGATCTCAAGAATCCTATCCAAAGGCTGCTGTTAATACCATTTGAAAGTGGGACTTGGCATCATCCAGTTACGTACTTCCTCTGTTGCCTTAAGCAAATCTTCTTTAAGAACGTGAATCTCATGGGGCCTCATTGAACCACAGACACTTTGTTCAGTAGGTCTGGGGTGGGAGTCTGGGGAATCCATGGTTATGATTCACAGAAACACGTCTCATTCTCCACTAACTCAGGGGAGTTGAAGAAACTCAGGGGTTGAAGAAACTAAATATGTAACAACCGTCTCCTGTTGTTACTGAGCTAAGGGCTCGCTGTCCTACACACACAGAAGCCAGAACTGCAGCATCAGATTTTAGGAGAGAAAAGAGCTTTACTTCAACGTCAGCTGGGCAAGAGGATGAAGCTCAATGTGTCTCCTTGATCTGGGGTTCTATCAGACTTCCAGGAGTTAGGGGAGAAGGGCTTGTGTGCAGAGGTGCTGGGGTAGGGGTAAAGGCTTCAGTGGGAAGGCTGTGGGGGTGGCCATTCACGGTAAGGTAAGTAAAGATCCGGCTTCAGCACTGGGCCTCCTGGACAGCTGAGTCCTCGCTTCCCAAAGGGCTCTGGTGGCCGTGTTCTTTGATCCGTGAGAGGAGAGACCAGTTCCGGAAGTTATTTAAGGTCAAAGTTTTCTCTCTGTGCTTGGCCTGGCTGTGTGACTTGTGGTTTTGTTCTGTTGTCTCTGAGAAACAACTCAGTATCTTATTAGAATCAGGAAAGTGCCAGTCTGGGGCTGGTGCTGTGGTTACTTTGTGAAGGTTGTCACCTCCCATTTTTTCTCAGCTCATATAGTTCTCTGCTGTCCTTATAAAATTTTTCTTAACACTTAACAATCCTGTCCTTTACAACAGGTCAACATCAGGGCTTGGTTGAGTAAAGTTTGATGTATCCACTCGATGGAGTACAATGCAACCCTGAAGAGTCTGTAGGCATGGAGAGGTCCACTTATGGTGGACTGTTAAGTTTCAGTGCTAATTGCATCTGCAGCATAATTCTAACCACATAGAAATTTATTATATTGTGTGCATCATGGAGAGAGTGTCTTAAACATTCTGGGTTGTGGAACTGTGTGTTTTGTTTCTCTTCTCATTCTGTGCTTTTCCAATTTTCCTCAGTGAGCATATAATAATTGAATGTGTTATATTCATTAAACATTTCCAAAAATTAAGATTGCTCTAATAGGAAGAAGTGAGAGAATCTATGACAGGAATTCCAGTTGGGAATTTATCACTGGGACTCATGAAGAAAACTTATTCTAGTCTCAAGATGATATTTTCAAAGATAAATTTTTTGAATTGGAGTTGTTTCTTTTAAAAAGATATTAAATATTGTGTATCCAAATACTAATCAGAAAGTTTCAATTAATACTTTAAGAAAATAATACAGAAAACAGGGGGAAAAGGAAGGAAAAATGGAAGGGAAAAAAAAGAAAAACTGTTTTAATATGTATTGAGCATGCTTCTGATTATCCTTATGAAAAATAAAACAGAAAACAATAAGGAGAGACAAGAAAAGTAAATATTCTTAAATCTTAGTAGCTAGAATTTTGTATTCTTGAGTTTTATGCTTGAAAGAGCCAATCTCAGTTGTTTAGTTTTTTGACCCTGAACCTGTACATACCTTTACAGTTTCCTTAGACAACGTGTTGGGCTTTCTTCTCATGCAGAATTCAGCTTTGTCCATTTAATATGTTTTCTTCTGCTTCAAGTTGATAACTAAACTTGGAGGAGCTCATTTATCTTGAGCAGATAACCCTTTATCAAATCTCATTAGGGAATCTGTTTCTTTGCTTTTAAAAAAATGTCATATTTTCTCTAGGACAGGATAAGTGTGTACTATGTTTTATGTAAATTAGCAAATTTAAAACAATAAAGGAAATACTATACTGGATTTCCCATTTCTTAAGATAAGTATCTATGAATTGATTCCTGAACTTGGGTAGAATCTTGGGGGAGTCTGAAGCCGTCAGTGTTCACTCTCACTTTGTTAAGGCTCCTCTTCTTAATCTGTCTGTTCTGTTGGCTTCAAGAAAGACAAGCCTTGCCAACTACTTAATCACATTGCTCAATAGACTAAGAGTTACCAAATTGGAAGGTATCGCAGCCTCTTGCACTGGGCTCATCCCCACTGCCCTTTTGTCCTGTAGTGATGAAAGGCAGATCTGTCTGTCCTGCTCACTAACCTATTTTTTGCTAAATGAAAATACCTTCGAGCCCAGACAGACTAACTTGATCAAAGAGAGTTTGTGATCGGTTCAGCAGTGAGCCTTGGTAATGTTTGGCACAGAAAACATGCACAATAGATCATGGAGTGGAGTTGAAAGAGTCAAAAAGAGCCTTTGAAATTAACTATACAATGGGATTAAGTCTTTCCAAAATAGTAAAATGGCTTAGGAAAAACATTTGTTTTCATTTCTGTGTACAATTGTAGACTGGATATTGTGTGCATTTCCCATTCTAATTTAGGGCAGTTGAGAGGAATAAATAATGAACTACTGACACATTTATTTTGCATCTACTAAGCTTATCCATTAAAATAGATTTATCTGCATCATTTCCCTTAAATTGCAATCATGCCCTAGTTTTGAGGCAATTTTCTGTATTTTGTAAAATTATGTCTCCAGAAGCTTATCATATATTCCTGGTTACAATGTCCCACAGAGTCAGAAGCATATGTATGGCCACTCCATTTCTTCCAAATGTGAGGGCCTGACATTGTCTACACCCCAAACTCTGAAGAAATAGAATTTATCCACTTCTGTGGTCACTGATGTAGTCATGCATGTATGTATGTTGCTTGCTCAAAGATTCCTTTGTAAAATGAGTTTCTGAACAATTCAGTTCCTTAAAATGCAGATGAAATCTGTATTTGTCTCACAGCTACTTTTAAAAGCAATTTTGATAGTCTTGCTCAATTTGGAGTTGGATGAATGACTATTTGCTACAGATTCTGATTCTGAGAGGTTTACTTCTAATGCAATCTGATGTATGTGCAAAACTTCCACCCTGGTTTTTAAAGATTTATTTTCTGTTCGGCCATCATCTTTTCAGAGTCATTTTCCATATGAAATAGAATAATGTTTTCTGAAAGGAATTTATAATAGGGGCTTTCAATTCTCACCCCTTGCCACTTCCTTACTTACTAACAAACTTAATGGCTCCTCTAATCTAAAAAAATAAAGCCATGTTCAATACCTTAAAAATACTATTTGAGTTTTTAAAAATTACAAAAAGAATACATTGTTGTCAGATATGGAAACTGCCTGCCTCCTCCAATTCCCATTCCAGAGAAGTAAGCAGTCTTAAGTGTCATTGACTGTCCTTCGGGACCTTTTTTGCATCCTTTTACTTACCCAGAGACACGTGAATTATCACGCAACTGGCTCCTTGCAGCAGAGCTTGGTGCTCTCGCCTCATCAGTGTATATACAGATCTACTTGATTCTTAAAAATCACTGCTAAAACCCCATGGAATGGACTTAACCATTCTCCACTGATGGATTTGGGGTTATTTTTTCATATATTAGAATGTTTCCATGAGCTCATTTTCATAGTATGGAGGCCTGAAAGTGGAGTCACTTGGGGGCAGATGTGATCAAATTGCCTTCCAGAAAGGCTACACTTATGTATATTCTCCCCTAGAAAAGTGTGCAATGACCTCTTCCCCAAGTCTTTATCAGCTCTTGACAATATGGATCTTTTCCAATTTTGCTGGTGCTTTCATCATTTCTAATCATCAATTTTTGATGCTTTTGGCTCCATGTATAAAGGTGCATGAATGGTGTTAAGAGGTAGGAAGATTTTTATCAACAAACAATACTTTTCCTCACGGAGTTTACTGCCTTTGAGCCTGACTCCCCTCTGGTCGGGATTAAGGGGCTGCTTCCACTGGTGTCTGCACGCTCCTTTTGCATCTCTCTCCAAACCTGTACTGTCAGAGTTCCTGTTTCATTTTATAAAAATATCATCGAACTTTGCCTTTTTACCTAACCCATGAGGCTTTATTAGTCAAGGAATTCTTCACATGTATCGTAAACCTGAAATGTTTAATCTTTTTTTCTGACATCTTATTTTAAATTTTCTATCCTTCCCCCCTGCCCCTTTTTCCTTTTAAAAGTCTTTTTCCTCTTTCTTTGGATTGATCAGGTTTTCCTTGCTTTATTTTTTTCTCTAAGACTTGGAGGTTTTAAATCTCACTTCTGACCTATGTCCTTTATCTATATTACTAACATTTTCACTTACATTTTAGACTGATATATTTAAAGTACATAAATATATATGTACAACCATACACACATGTATTTAGTAGTTTTGTTTTTACCTTAATTTAAATGGAATATGCATATATTTAAAATGCATATTAGTCATATATTACATAGTCAGATGTTTAATCAATGCTGATTGAGTAACAATTTGTCATTTATTCTAAAGAAGTGACAATGTGAAACATACCATCAATATTCAAAGGGTAATCTACCCCCAAGTATTAAAGAGAGCATGAGAACATGATACAACAATTTAAAATGCAATACTAAATACATAATACTTTGTGAGTTCCGAACTTCAATATCAACCATTTTAGAGACACCATTTTAAATTTATTTATTTATTTTATATTTAAAAATAAATATATTTTTATTTTATTTATTTATTTATTAGCCAAAATAATTTGAGCCAAAATATCACATAGCTCATATCATGTGATGAGCTATGATATGAGCTCATCACATCATAGTTGTGATGAGCAGGAGCTACTTGTAGGTATGGTGCATGAGCATCTCTTGTTGCAGAACACTGGCTCGGTAGTTGCAGTGCACAGGCTTAGCTGCCCAGAAGCATGTGGAATCTACCTGCACCAGAGACTGAACCCGTGTCCTTTGCATTGTTAGGTGAATTCTTAACTCCTGGACCAGCAGGGAAGTCCTAGAGACACTTTTAAATTAAACTTTATGTCAATAAAGGCGCTGTTATTTTTAAGTATTTCTATTTTTATATAGTGTCTTTGTTTCTTTTATATTAAGTATTTCTAAATTACTTAGAGATAAAAACTTCCCTCTGACAATAATCTCTGTCCTATAATTTACACCACTTGATTTTGGATGCCAGAGGGAACGTGGGCTGCACCAGATGCCTGCCAATGAAGCCTGGGAGAGTTTAAAGATCATTGTCAAATTTGCAGCAACCCTGAGGTAACACGATGAGAAGCTGTGTGCCTAGAAGCCAACATTGTATGAAGTTCGTCAGTTCCCAAAGCCAGATTCTTCACGATAGCTTTAACGGTACAGACATTGTTTCCCACATCAAAAGGCTGACTACATATATAGAACACAGAGTTTTAAAACAATTGCTTACACTGATTACAAGTATGGGGCTGATGACACAGCATCTGGACCTACCCTGTCCAGTATGGCAGCCGCTAGTCACGTGGGACTGTGGAATTTTTGAATGTGGCTACTTAGATCAAGATGTGATGTGAATGTAAAATATTCATCAGATTTCAATGGGGCCAGTGGCTGACCTTCTGATTCGATTTTTTTTTTTTTTTTTTTTGCACTATGTTGATCTTTTTTTTTTTTGAAATACAGTGGATTTATTAGGTTGGTACAAAAGTAATTGCGGTTTCAGACCATGAATTTTAAATCATTATAACTAGGCTTAAACACATCCTTATTAATCAAAATAGGAGCCATTATAATCAACACATTTTTTGCCAGCGAGAAATAAGTTTATTTCTGTAACATAAAAATCCATGCTTCAGGATTCAGTGAACTCTTGGAAAGCATTTCCTGCCACCTGCTGGAAGTGTTTTCCCTGAAAAAGAGTTGTTGAGATGCTTGAAGAAGTGGTAGTTGGTTGGCGAGAGGTCAGGTGAATAATGGCAGATGAGGCAAAACTTTGTAGCCCAATTCGTTCGATTTTTGAAGCATTGGTTGTATGACCTACAGTCAGGTGTTTCTGTGGAAAAGAATTGGGCCCATTCTGTTGACCAATGCCAGCTGCAGGCATTGCAGTTTTCAGTGCATCTCAGTGATTTGCTGAGCATAACTCTTAGATGTAATAGTTTCAACAGGATTCAGAGAGCTGCTGTGGATCAGACCGGCAGCAGACCACCAAACAGTGGCCACGACTATTGTTTAGTGCAAGTTTGGCTTTGAGAAGTGGTTTGGAGGTTTTTCTTATACAACCACTGGTCATCACTGGTTGTCACATAACACCCACTTTTTGTCACACATCACTATCAGATCGAGAAATAGTTCATTGTTGTTGCATAGAATAAGTGAAGATGACACTTCAAAATGACGATTTTTTTGATTTTCAGTCAGCTCATGACACACCCATTTATCAAGCTTTATCACCTTTCCAATTTGCTTCAAATGACAAATGACCATAGAATGGTTGACACTGAGTTCTTCAGCAACTTCTCATGTAGTTATAAGAGCATCAGCTTTCATGATGGCTCTCAGTTGGTCATGGTCAACTTCCGATGGCAGGCTGCTATGTTCCTAATCTTCAAGGCTCTCATCTCCTTTGCAAAACTTCCTGAACCACCACTGCACTGTACATTCATTAGCAGTTCCTGGGCCAAATATATTGCTGATGTTGCAAGTTGTCTCCACTACTTATGACCCATTTTGAACTCAAATGAAAAAATGGCTCAAATTTGCTTTTTATCTAATATCATTTCTACAGTCTAATATAAAATAACAGCAAGTAATAAGTCAGTAGGAAAAAATGAAGTGAGAAATGCATGTTAAAATGCCATATAACATAACCATATTTAAGAATGTATTCCAAAATCAAGTAGCCAAGTTCAACAATGTAAAACCTCAATTACTTTAACATCAACCAAATACTATGTTGTGTTAGCTTCAGATGTACCACATAGTGAGTGTTTTATATATACATAGATATATATTTTTTCTTGAAACACCAACAATTCAACATATATAAATATACATATAACCAAATATATATATAAAATATATATTATTTTCTAGAGTATTTTCCCTTTTAGATTATTACAAAATATTAAGTATTGTTCTCTCTGCTATACAGTAGGTCCTTGTCATTTATCTATTTTACTTATAGTATCGCATTAAAGTCAATCCCAGAGTCCAAATTTATCCCTCATCCCACTTTCCCTTTGGTGCTAAGTCACTTCAGTCATGTCCAACTCTGTGCGACCCCATAGATGGCAGCCCACCAGACTCCCCCATCCCTGGGATTCTCCAGGTAAGCTTTTCTAAGTCTGTGAGTCTGTTTCTCTTTGTAAATAAGTTAATTTGTGTCATCATCTTAGATTCCACATACAAGTGGTATTATATTTTTCTGACTTCTTTAGGTACATCCATGTTGCTGCAAATGGTATTATTTCATTCTTTTATGGCTAAGTAATATTCCAATTCCACTGTGTATATATACCGTATCTTTCTTATCCATCCATCAGTGGACACTTAGATTGTTTCCATGTCCTCACTATTGTAAAGAGTGCTGCAGTGAACATTGGTGTGCATGAATGTCTTCAAATTAAGTTTTTGTTTTTTTCTGCATATATGCTCAGAAGTGGGATTGCTGGATATGTTAGCTCTATTTTTAATTTTTTAAAGGAACCTCCATACTGTTCTCCACAGTGGCTGCACCAAATTACATGCTGGGTCATATGGCAGTTCTATTTCCAGTTTTTTAGGGAATCTCCACACTGTTCTCCATAATGGCTGTACTAGTTTACATTCCCACCAACAGTGTAAGAGGGTTCCCTTTTCTCCACACCCTCTCAAGCATTTATTGTTTGTAGACTTTTGGATAGCAGCCATTCTGACTGGCATGAGATGGTACCTCATTGTGGTTTTGATTTGTATTTCTCTGATAATGAGTGATGTTAAGCATCTTTTCGTGTATTTGTTAGCCATCTGGATGTCTTCTTTGGAGAAATGTCTGTTTAGTTCCTTGGCCCATTTTTTGATTGGGTCATTTATTTTTCTGGAATTGAGCTGCAAGAGTTGCTTGTATAATTTTGAGATTAATTCTTTGTCAGTTGCTTCATTTGCTATTATTTTCTCCCATTCTGATGGCTGTCTTTTCACCTTGCTTATAGTTTCCTTCGTTGTGCAAAAGCTTTTAAGTTTAATTAGGTCCCATTTGTTTATTCTTGCTTTTATTTCCATTACTCTGGGAGGTGGGTCACAGAGGACCTAGCTATGATTTACATCAGAGAGTGTTTTGCCTATGTTTTCCTCTAGGAGTTTTATACTGGTCTTACATTTAGCTCTTTAATCCATTTTGAGCTTATTTTTGTGTATGGTGTTAGAAAGTGTTCTAGTTTCATTCTTTTACAAGTGGTTGACCAGTTTTCACAGCACCACTTGTTAAGGAGATTGTCTTTTCTCCACTGTATATTCTTGCCTTCTTTGTCAAACATAAGGTGTCCTTGCTGCTGCTGCTGCTAAGTCGCTTCAGTCGTGTCCGACTCTGTGCGACCCCATAGACGGCAGCCCACCAGGCTCCCCTGTCCCTGGGATTCTCCAGGCAAGAATACTGGAGTGGGTTGCCATTTCCTTCTCCAGTGCATGAAAGTGAAAAGTGAAAGTGAAGTCGCTCAGTCGTGTCTGACTCTTCAAGACCCCATGGACTGCAGCCTACCAGGCTCCTCCATCCTTGGGATTTTCCAGGCAAGAGTACTGGAGTGGAGTGCCATTGCCTTCTCTGGTGCATGGAAATATCTCTTGGCTTTCTATTTTGTTCCACTGATCTATATTTCTGTCTTTGTGCCAGTACCATACTGTCTTGATGACTATAGCTTTGTAGCATAGCCTGAAGTCAGGCAGGTTGATTCCTCCAGTTCTATTCTTCTTTCTCAAGATTGCTTTGGCTATTCGAGGTTTTTTGTATTTCCATACAAATTGTGAAATTATTTGTTCTAGTTCTCTGAAAAGTACTGTTGGTAGCTTGATAGGAATTGCATTGAATTTATAGATTGCTTTCAGTAGTATACTTATTTTCATTATATTGAGTCTTCTGATCCATAAACATGGTATATTTCTCCATCTATTTGTGTCAGGGGTGGCGGCCGGGAGGAGCTACCCGACGCCCCCACACCCAAGGCCAGGGGCGGCAGCCAGGAGGAGCAACACACGCCCGAGGCCAGGGGCGGCAACGAGAGGAGTTACCCGGAGCTGTGGCTGCACGGGCACAGGAGGGCCTAGAGGAGCTATCCCACATTGAAGGTCAGGAAGGGCGGCAGTGAGGAGATACCCCTCATCCAAGGTAAGGAGCAATGGCTGCGCTTTGCTGGAGCAGCCATGAAGAGATACCCCACGCCCAAGGTAAGAGAAACCCAAGTAAGATAGTAGGTGTTGCAAGAGGGCATCAGAGGGCAAACACACTGAAACCATAATCACAGAAAACTAGTCAATCTAATCACACTAGGACCACAGGTTGTCTAACTCAATGAAACTAAGCCATGCCCGTGTGGCAGCCCAAGATGGGTGGGTCATGGTGGAGAGATGTGACAGAATGTGGTCCACTGGAGAAGGGAATGGCAAACCACTTCAGTATTCTTGCCTTGAGAACCCCATGAACAGTATAAAAAGGCAAAATGATAGGATACTGAAAGAGAAACTCCCCAGGTCAGTAGGTCCTGATCCCAATATGCTACTGGAGATCAGTGGAGAAATAACTCCAGAAAGAATGAAGGGTTGGAGCCAAAGCAAAAACAATACCCAGCTGTGGATGTGACTGGTGATAGAAGCAAGGTCCGATGCTGTAAAGAGCAATATTGCATAGGAACCTGGAATGTCAAGTCCATGAATCAAGGCAAATTGGAAGTGGTCAAACAAGAGATGGCAACAGTGAATGTCGACATTCTAGGAATCAGTGAACTAAAATGGACTCGAATGGGTGAATTTAACTCAGATGACCATTATATCTACTATTGCGGGCAAGAATCCCTCAGAAGAAATGGAGTGGCCATCAAGGTCAACAAAAGAGTCTGAAATGCAGTACTTGGATGCAATCTCAAAAACGACAGAATGATCTCTGTTTGTTTCCAAGGCAAACCATTCAATATCACAGTAATCCAAGTCTATGCCCCAACCAGTAATGCTGAAGAAGCTGAAGTTGAACGGTTCTATGAAGACCTACAAGACCTTTTAGAACTAACACCCAAAAAAGACGTCCTTTTCATTATAGGGGACTGGAATGCAAAAGTAGGAAGTCAAGAAACACCTGGAGTAACAGGCAAATTTGGCCTTGGAATAGGGAATGAAGCAGGGCAAAGACTAATAGAGTTTTGCCAAGAAAATGCACTGGTCATAACAAACACCCTCTTCCAACAACACAAGAGAAGACTCTATACATGGACATCACCAGATGGTCAACACCGAAATCAGATTGATTATATTCTTTGCAGCCAAAGATGGGGAAGCTCTATATAGTCAGCAAAAACAAGACCAGGAGCTGACTGTGGCTCAGACCATGAACTCCTTATTGCCAAATTCAGACGTAAATTGAAGAAAGTAGGGAAAACCACTAGACCATTCAGGTATGACCTAAATGAAATCCCTTATGATTATACAGTGGAAGTGAGAAATAGATTTAAGGGCCTAGATCTGATAGATAGAGTGCCTGATGAACTATGGAATGAGGTTCGTGACATTGTACAGGAGACAGGGATCAAGACCATTCCCATAGAAAAGAAATGCAAAAAAGCAAAATGGCTGTCTGGGGAGGCCTTGAAAATAGCTGTGAAAAGAAGAGAAGTGAAAAGCACAGGAGAAAAGGAAAGATATAAACACCTGAATGCAGAGTTCCAAAGAATAGCAAGAAGAGATAAGACAGCCTTCTTCAGCGATCAATGCAAAGAAATAGAGGAAAACAACAGAATGGGAAAGACTAGGGATCTCTTCAAGAAAATCTGAGATACCAAAGGAACATTTCATGCAAAGATGAGCTCAATAAAGGACAGAAATGGTATGGACCTAACAGAAGCAGAAGATATTAAGAAGAGATGGCAAGAACACACAGAAGAACTGTACAAAAAAGATCTTCACGACCCAGATAATCACGATGGTGTGATCACTCACCTAGAGCCAGACATCCTGGAATGTGAAGTCAAATGGGCCTTAGAAAGCATCACTACGAACAAAGCTAGTGGAGGTGATGGAATTCCAGTTGAGCTATTCCAAATCCTGAAAGATGATGCTGTGAAAGTGCCGCACTCAGTATGCCAGCAAATTTGGAAAACTCAGCAGTGGCCACAGGACTGGAAAATGTCAGTTTTCATTCCAATCCCAAAGAAAGGCATTATCAAAGAATGCTCAAACTACCGTACAATTGCACTCATCTCACACGCTAGTAAAGTAATGCTCAAAATTCTCCAAGCCAGGTTTCAGCAATATGTGAACCTTGAACTTCTTGATGTTCAAGCTGGTTTTAGAATAGGCAGAGGAACCAGAGATCAAATTGCCAACATTTGCTGGATCATAGAAAAAGCAAGAGAGTTCCAGAAAAACATCTATTTCTGCTTTATTGACTATGCCAAAGCCTTTGACTGAGTGGATCATAATAAACTGTGGAAAATTCTGAAAGAGATGGGAATACCAGACCACCTGATCTGCCTCTTGAGAAACTTGTATGCAGGTCAGGAAGCAACAGTTAGAACTGGACATGGAACAACAGACTGGTTCCAAATAGGAAAAGGAGTTCGTCAAGGCTGTATATTATCACCCTGTTTATTTAACTTATATGCAGAGTACATCATGAGAAACGCTGGACTGGAAGAAACACAAGCTGGAGTCAAGATTGCTGGGAGAAATATCAATAACTTCAGATATGCAGATGACACCACCTTTATGGCAGAAAGTGAACAGGAACTCAAAAGCCTCTTGAGGAAAGTGAAAGTGGAGAGTGAAAAAGTTGGCTTAAAGCTCAACATTCAGAAAACAAAGATCATGGCATCCGATCCCACCCCTTCATGGGAAATAGATGGGGAAACAGTGGAAACAGTGGAAACAGTGTCAGACTTTATTTTTCTGGGCTCCAAAATCACTGCAGATGGTGACTGCAGCCATGAAATTAAAAGACGCTTATTCCTTGGAAGGAAAGTTATGACCAACCTAAATAGCATATTAAAAAGCAGAGACATTACTTTGTCAACAAAGGTCCGTCTAGTCAAGGCTATGGTTTTTCCTGTGGTCATGTATGGATGTTAGAGTTGGACTGTGAAGAAGGCTGAGCGCCGAAGAATTGATGCTTTTGAACTGTGGTGTTGGAGAAGACTCTTGAGAGTCCCTTGGACTGCAAGGAGATCCAACCAGTCCATTCTGAAGGAGACCAGCCCTGGGATTTCTTTGGAAGGAATGATGCTAAAGCTGAAAGTCCAGTACTTTGGCCACCTCATGAGAAGAGTTGACTCATTGGCAAAGACTCTGATGCTGGGAGGGATTGGGGGCAGGAGGAGAAGGGGACGACAGAGGATGAGATGGCTGGGTGGCATCACTGACTCGATGGACGTGAGTCTGAGTGAACTCGGAGTTGGTGATGGACAGGGAGGCCTGGCGTGCTGCGATTCATGGGGTCGCAAAGAGTCGGACACGACTGAGCGACTGATCTGATCTGATCTGATTTCTTTCATCGGTGTTTTATAGTTTTCTATATATAGGTCTTTTGTTTCTTTAAGTAGATTTATTCCTAAATATTTTATTCTTTTTGTTGCAATGGTGAATGGAATTGTTTTCTTAATTTCTCTGTTTTCTCATTGTTAGTGTATAGGAATGCAAGGGATTTCTCAGCGTTAATTTTATATCCTGTAACTGTACTATATTCATTGATTACCTCTAGTCATTTTCTGGCGGAGTCTTTAGGGTTTACTATGTAGAGGATCATGTCATCTGCAAAGAGTGAGAGTTTTACTTCTTATTTTCCATCTGGATTCCTTTTATTTCTTTTTTTTCTCTGATTGCTGGGCTAAAACTTCCAAAACTATGTTGAATAGTAGTGGTGAGAGTGGGCATCCTTGTCTTGTTACTGACTTTAAGGCAAGTGCTTTCAATTTTTCACCTTTGAGGATAATGTTTGCTGTGAGTTTATCATAGATGGCTTTTATTATTTTGAGGTATGTTTCTTCTATACCTTCTTTCCGGAGGGTTTTTAATCATAAATGGATGTTGAATTTGGTCGAAGGCTTTCTCTGCATGTATTGAGATAATCATATGATATTTATCATTCAAATTGTTAATGCAGTGTATCACATTGGTTGATTTGCAAATATTGAAGAATCCTTGCATCCCTGGGATAAAGCCCACTTGGCCATGATATATGATCTTTTTAATATGTTGTTGGATTCTGTTTGCTAAAATTTTGTTGAGGACTTTTGCATCTATATTCATCAGTGATATTGGCTTGTAGTTTTCTTTATTTGTGGCATCTTTGTCTGGTTTTGGTATCAGGGTGATGGTGACCTCATAGAATGAATTAAGAAGTTTACCTTCCTCTGCAATTTTCTGGAAGAGTTTGAGTAAGATAGGTGTTAGCTCTTGTCTAAATTTTTGGTAGAATTCACCTGTGAAGCCATCTGGTCCTGGTCTTTTTTGTTGTTGTTGGAAGATTTCTGATTATAGTTTGGATTTCTGTGCTTGTGATGGATCTGTTAAGATTTCTATTTCTTCCTGGTTCAGTTTTGGAAAGTTATACTTTTCTAAGAATTTGTCCATTTCTTCCAAGTTGTTCATTTTATTGGTATATAGTTGCTGATAGTAGTATCTTATGATTCTTTGTATTTCTGTGTTTTCTGTTGTGACTTCTCCATTTTCATATCTAATTTTGTTAATTTGATTCTTCTTCCTTTTGTTTCTTGATGATGGCTAATGGTTTGTCTATTTTATTTATCTTCTCAAAGAACCAGCTTTTAGCTTTGTTGATTTTTGCTATGGTCTCCTTTGTTTCTTTTGCATTTATTTCTGCCCTGATTTTTATGATTTCTTTCCTTCTACTAACCCTGGGGTTCTTCTTTTTCTAGTTGCTTTTTGTATAGAGTTAGGTTATTTATTTGATTTTTCTCCTGTGTCTTGAGGTAGGCTTGTATTGCTATGAACCTTCCCCTTAGCACTGCTTTTACTGAATCCCATAGGTTTTGGGTTGTTCTGTTTTCAGTTTCATTTGTTTCCATGCATATTTTGATTTCTTTTTTCATTTCTTCTGTGATATGTTGGTTATTCAGAAGTTTGTTGTTCAGCCTCCATGTGTTTGTATTTTTAATCGTTTTTTTCTTGTCAGTTCAATTCAGTTCAGTCACTCAGTCGTGTCCAACTCTGTGCGACCCCATGAATTGCAGCACACCAGGCCTCCATGTACATCACCAACTCCCAGAGTTCACTCAGACTCACGTCCATCGAGTCAGTGATGCCATCCAGCCATCTCATCCTCTGCCGTCCCCTTCTCCTCCTGCCCCCAATCCCTCCCAGCATCAGAGTCTTTTCCAATGAGTCAACTCTTCACATGAGGTGGCCAGAGTACTGGAGTTTCAGCTTTAGCATCATTCCTTCCAAAGAAATCCCAGGGCTGGTCTCCTTCAGAATGGACTGGTTGGATCTCCTTGCAGTCCAAGGAACTCTCAAGAGTCTTCTCCAACACCACAGTTCAAAAGCATCAATTCTTCGGCGCTCAGCCTTCTTCACAGTCCAACTCTCACATTCATACATGACCACAGGAAAAACCATAGCCTTGACTAGACGGACCTTTGTTGACAAAGTAATGTCTCTGCTTTTGAATATGCTATCTAGGTTGGTCATAACTTTCCTTCCAAGTTTTCAAGTTCCTTCCAAGTTTCCAAGTTCCTTCCAAGTCCAAAACTACAACTTTTCTTGTAGTTGACATCTAATCTTACTGTATTGTGATCAGAAAAGATGCTTGAGATGATTTCAATGTTTTTTAATTTACCAAGGCTAGATTTATGGCCCAGGATGTGATCTATCCTGGAGAAGGTTCCGTGTGCACTTGAGAAAAAGGTGAAAATCATTGTTTTGGGGTGAAATGTCCTATCGATAGCAATTATGTATAAGTAGTCCATTGTGCAATGGCACCCCACTCCAGTACTGTTGCCTGGAAAATCCCATGGATGGAGGAGCCTGGTAGGCTGCAGTCCATGGGGTCGCTAAGAGTCAGACACGACTGAGTGACTTCCCTTTCACTTTTCACTTTCATGCATTGGAGAAGGAAATGGCAACCCACTCCAGCGTTCTTGCCTGGAGAATCCCATGGATGAAGAAGCCTGGTAGGCTGCAATCCATGGGGTCGCACAGAGTCGGACACGACTGAAGCGACTTGGCAGGCACGCAGTCCATTGTATCATTTAAAGTTTGTGTTTCCTTGCTAATTTTCTGTTTATTTGATCTATACATAGGTGTGAGTGGGGTATTAGGTCTCCCACTATTTTGTGTTACTGTTAATTTTCCCTTTCATACTTGTTAGCATTTGCCTTACATATTGCAGTGCTCCTATGTTGGGTGCATATATATTTATAATTGTTATATGTTCTTCTTGGATTGGTCTTTTGATCACTTTGTAGTGTCCTTCGTTGTCTCTTTTCACCGCCTTTATTTCAAAGTCTATTTTATCTGATATGAGTATTGCTACTCCTGCTTTCTTTTGGTCTCCATTTGTGTGAAATATCTTTTTCCAGCCCTTCACTTTCCATCTGTATGTGTCCCCTGTTTTGAGGTGGGTCTCTTGTAGACAGCATATATAGGGGTCTTGTTTTTGTATCCGTTCAGCCAGTCTTTGTCTTTTGGTTGGGGCATTCAACCCATTTACATTTAAGGTAATTATTGATAAGTATGATCCCATTGCCATTTACTTTGTTGTTTTGGGTTCAAGTTTATACAGTTTTCTGTGTTTCCTGTCTAGAGAAGATCCTTTAGCATTTGTTAAAGAGCTGGTTTGGTGGTGCTGAATTCTATCAGCTTTTCCTTGTCTGTAAAGCTTTGGATTTCTCCTTCATATTTGAATGAGATCCTTCCTGGGTACAGTAATCTGGATTGTAGGTTTTTCTCTTTCATCACTTTAAGTAGGTCCTGCCATTTCCTTCTGGCCTGAAGAGTTTCTACCGAAAGTTCAGCTGTTATCCTTATGGGCATCCCTTTGTGTGTTATTTGTTGTTTTTCCCTTGCTGCTTTTAATATTTGTTGTGTTTGATCTTCATTAATTAGATTAATATGTGTCTTGGGGTGTTTCACCTTGGATTTATCCTGTTTGGGACTCTTTGGGTTTCTTGGACTTGGGTGGCTATTTCCTTCCTTATTTTAGGGAAGTTTTCAACTATTGTCTCCTCAAGTATTTTCTCAAAGCCTTTCTTTTTGTCTTCTTCTTCTGGGACTCCTATGATTTGAATGTTGGGGCATTTAACATTGTCCCAGAGGTCCCTGAGTTTGTCCTTATTTATTTTAATTCTTTTTTCTTTTTCCTTCTCTGCTTCATTTAATTCTACCATTCTATCTTCCACCTCACTTATCCTATCTTCTGCCTCAGTTATTCTACTCTTGGCTCCCCCAGAGTGCTTTTGATCTCAGTTATTGCATTATTCATTATTGATTGACTCTTTTTTATTTCTTCTAGGTCCTTGTTAAACTTTTCTTGCATCTTCTCAATCCTTGTCTCCAGACTATTTACCTGTAACTCCATTTTGTTTTCAAGATTTTGGATCATCTTTACTATCATTATTCTGAATTCTTTTTCAGGTAGACTCCCTATTTCCTCCTCTTTTGTTTGTTCGCTTTTATCATGTTCTGATACCTGCTGAATATTTCTCTTCCTTTTCATCTTGTTTAGATTGCTGTGTTTGGGGTGGCCTTTCTGTATGCTGGGAGTTTGTGGCTCTTTATTGTGGAGGTTCCTCCCTGTGGGTGTAGTTGGACGAGTGTCTTGTCAAGGTTTCCTGGTTAGGGAAGCTTGCATTGGTGTTCTGGAGGGTGAAGCTGGATCTCTTCTTTCTGGAGTGCAATGAAGTGTCCAGTAGTAAGTTTTGAAGTGCCTATGGGTTTGGTGTGATTTTGGGCAGCCTGCATTTTAATGCTCAGGGTTGTGTTCCTGCATTGCTGGAGAATTAGCGTAGTATGTCTTGCTCTGAAACTTGTTGGCTCTAGGGTGGAGCTTGGTTTTAGTGTAGGTATGGAGGCTTTTGCATGAGCTCTTGTTGATTAATGTTCCCTGGAGTCAGGAGTTTTCTGGTGTCCTCACATTTTGGAGAACCTCCTGCCTCTGGCATTCAGTCTTATTCTTACAGGAGCCTCAGGACTTCTCCATCCATACAGCACCAATGATAAAACATCTAGGCCCATGGTGAAAAGATTCTGCATAGTGAGGGACACCCAGAGAGGTTCACAGAATTACATAGAGAAGAGAAGAGGGAGGAGGGAGATAGAAGTGACCAGGAGGAGAAGAGGGGGAATCAAAAGGGGAGAGAGCAATTTAGCCAGTAATCAATTCCCTATTTGCTCTCCACAGTCTGGAACACCCAGAGAGGTTCATGAAGTTACATAGAGAAGAGTAGAGGGAGGAAGGAGATAGAGGTGACCAGGAGGAGAGGAGGTGGAGTTAAAACAAGAGAGACCAATCTAGCCTGTGATCAGTTCCCTAGGTGTTCTCCACAGCCTGAACACCCAAAGAGATCACACAGTTAAATAGAGAAGAGAAGGGGGAGGGAGGAGATAGAGGTGACCTGGGGGAGAAAAAGGAGAGTCAAAAGGGGAGAAAGCAATCAAGCCAGTAACCACACTCCTAAGTAAAAATGGGTTCTGAAGATTGGATTCTTAAAGGTATAAAATTGATAACAATTACCAAAAAGCAAAGATTAAAAATCTAGAGTTGAGGTTAGACTCTCAAAAATACATTATTTAAAAAAATCGCAAAAATTATGAAAAATATATATATTAAATTTGCTTTGATAATAGGGTCTTTTTTTTTTTTACAGCATGTAATAGTAGGTTTTAAAAATGAAAATCAAAGGAGTAAAAGAACTTAAAAATAAAAAAAATTTTTAATAAAAAATGATAATAGTAAAAGTGTCAGGCTTTATTTTTTTGGGCTCCAAAATCACTGCAGACAGTGATTGCAGCCATAAAATTAAAAGACACTTACTCCTTGGAAGGAAAGTTATGACCAACTTAGATAGCATACTCAAAAGCAGAGACATTACTTTGCCAACAAAGGTCCATCTAGTCAAGGCTATAGTTTTTCCAGTGGTCATGTATGGATGTGAGAGTTGGACTATAAAGAAAGCTTAATGGCACCCCACTCCAGTACTCTTGCCTGGAAAATCCCATGGACGGAGGAGCCTGGTGGGTTGCAGTCCATGGGGTCACTAAGAGTCAGACACGACTGAGGCGACCTAGCAGCAGCAGTCGGACATGACTGAAGCGACATAGCTGCTGCTGCTAAGTCGCCTCAGGCGTGTCCAACTCTGTGCGACCCCATAGATGGCAGCCCACCAGGCTCCCCCATCCCTGAGATTCTCCAGGCAAGAACACTGGAGTGGGTTGCCATTTCCTTCTCCAATGCATGAAAGTGAAAAGTGAAAATGAAGTCGCTCAGTCCTGTCCGACTCTTAGTGACCCCATGGACTGCAGCCCACCAGGCTCCTACGTCCATGGGATTTTCCAGGCAAGAGTACTGGAGTGGGGTGCCATTGCCTTCTCTGAAAGAAATCTGAGCGCCAAAGAATTGATGCTTTTGAACTGTGGTGTTGGAGAAGACTCTTGAGAGTCCCTTGGACTGCAAGGAGATCCAACTAGTCCATCCTAAAGGAGATCAGTCCTGGGTGTTCTTTGGAAGGACTGATGCTAAAGCTGAAACTCCAATACTTTGGCCACCTCATGCAAAGAGTTGACTCATTGGAAAAGACCCTGATGCTGGGAGGGAATGGGGGCAGGAGGAGAAGGGGACGACAGAGGATGAGATGGTTGGATGGCATCACCGACTCGATGGACATGAGTTTGAGTGAACTCCTGGAGTTGGTGATGGACAGAGAGGCCTGGCATGCTTCGATTCATGGGGTCACAGTCAGACACGACTGAGCGACTGAACTGAATAGTAAAATATATCTAGGAATTCCTCTGGAGCTGTTGAGGGCAGTGTGGGGTCTGTTCAGTTTCAGACAGTTCCTTTTTCCAGCTTATACCTCTTCTCAAGGTCTGTAGGCCTCTTCCAATGTAGTCAATGCTAACTACAGGGTTTTATTTGTTGCACCTGTCACTTCCAAAACAGTCCCCTCTTCTTTGCTTATTTTGGCTTCCTCTGTTTGCAAGTCTTTTCAGTGTCTAATTTCTGCCCTGACACAAGGGCAGTCACTTATTGAGGCTCACTTGTTCAATTGTGCTGTGGGGAGGGAGGAACATTGCAAACAAATATCACTGGCATGTGTGGGGAGTGCTCACAGTGTCTGGGCCACACTGGGTTTGCCCCTGCTCACGGCAAACTCTAGGTTGCTCTGCAGGGGAACTGTCTAGACTGGGCCCTGGGTTGTGTGCACATCCCAGGTCTAAGCCACTCAGGTTCAGATTCTCGGGTATCCCACAAATGCACAGACTTGGTTGGGCTTGTGTTTTGTGCCGTTTCCAGGTCTGAGAAGCTCAGGTGACCAGGTGCTTAGGAAGCACACACTCCCCAGGTGGGCAGTGCATCTTATCAACGCCCCCCACCCCGCCCTTTTCCCTGCTCTGTTTCCTGGGAGCACCGTCTCAAGTGTGCCGTGTATCTTCTCTGGGGAGCTGATCTCTGGCTGCAACCCTCCTGGCGGATGTCAACCGCCAGGACTTGGTTAGCAACTGTGAGCCTGCTCACCGTTTGGTAGAGGATGCCATCTCTGGGGCCGAGTTTGCCCCCTCGCCTTCCAGCTCTGGCTATCGCTCACCTGCCTCTCTGCCTCCAGTGGGGGAAGGACTGGTCTGTAGCTGGCTAGGTCTCCTCTGGTACTCGCTCAATCCTTTATTCTGTGAGCGGCCCAGCAGTGCCTTAGGTTAGAGCTTTTCATGGGAAAGTTCTTTTTTACTCTCTCTCTCTGGCTATCCCACGGTTTGGGTTGTTAGCTCCCTCAGATTGTCCTCAGGGCATTCAGGCCTGGTCCTTACCCTAAGCAATGAAGCCCAAGCCTCCCTGTTCAGCCCCTGCTTGATGGCGGTGCATGTGAGCATCTGTCTGGGCTACTTCTCCTCTGGGAGTTGCGGTTGTGTGTGTAATCTGTGGGTTTTATTTTTTCCTCCCAGTTATGTTGCCCTCTGAGATTCCAAAACTCCCCACAGAACCACCGGTGAGAGGATTTCCTGGTGTTTGGAAACTTCTCTTTTACGATTCCCTCCCTGGGACGGGCCTCCATCCCTCTTTTGTCTCTCTTTTTATCTTTTATATTTTGTCCTACCTCCTTTCGAAGACAATGGGCTGCCTTTCTGGGTACCTGGTGTTCTCCAACAGCGTTCAAAAGTTGTTTCGTGGTGTTTGCTTAGCATTCAAATGATCTTTCGATGAATTTGTCAGGGAGAAAGTGATCTCCCCGTCCTATTCCTCTGCCATCTGAGGACCACCCCCTATTGGTAGACTTTTTGATCATGGCCATTCTGATCAGTGTGAGGTGATGCCTTAGTTTTCATTTGCATTTCTCTAATTACTGGTGGTGAGCATTTTTTCATGTGCCTGTCAGCCATCCGTATGTCTTTCAGTTCAGTTCAGTCACTTAGTCTTGTCCCATTCTTTGCGACCCCATGAATTGCAGCACGCCAGGCCTCCCTGTCCATCACCAACTCCCAGAGTTCACTCAAACTCACGTCCATTGAGTCAGTGATGCCATCCAGCCATCTCATCCTCTTTCATCCCCTTCTCCTCCTGCCCCCAATCCCTCCCAGCATCAGTCTTTTCCAATGAGTCAACTCTTCGCATGAGGTGGCCAAAGTACTGGAGTTTCAGCTTTAGCATCATTCCTTCCGAAGAACACCCAGGACTGATCTCCTTTAGAATGGACTTGTTGGATCTCCTTGCAGCCCAAGGGACTCTCAAGAGTCTTCTCTATGTCTTTTGAGAAGTGCCTATTTAGATCTTCCAAGTAGGTTTTTTTTAATTGAGCTGTATAAGCTTATATATTTTGAAGTTTAATTCCTTGTTGATTGATTCATTTGCAAATATTTTCTCCCATTTTATAGGTTGTCTTTTTCTTTGCTTGGGTCCTATTCATTTTTATTTCTATTTGAGAGACTGAACTAAGAAAACACTGACAAGATTTGTCAGAGAATGTTTTGCCTATGTTCTCTTCTAGTTTTATGGTGTCATGTCTTACATTTGTCTTAAAGCCATTTTATTTCTGTGTATGATGTGACAGTGTGCTCTCACTTCGTTGATTTATATGTCACTGTCCAACCTTTCCAGCACCACTTGCTGAAGAGGCTTTTCTTTTGTCCATTGTATATTCTTGTCTCCTTTGACACAGATTAATTGACCATAGGTGTGTGGGTTTATTTCTGGGCTCTCTATTCTGTTCCATTGATCCATATATCTGTTTTTGTGCAATACCACACTGGATTAAGGTAGAATTAAGAATAAGCTAGAATGAACAACCACATGAAACAGGTGAAAAGAAAATGATCCTTCAAAGCAATGAAGGCAGAATCAAGCCAGAAAGAGGAGGATGCACAATTATTGAGCAATCAGGCTTTGTAAAGCCTGTATTGTACCACAGGATTCTCATTCTCCAACAAGATAGGTACAGATTACTCTCATTTCACAACCAAGACTGAAGAATCATGGGGGCTATAGTCCCAGTCAGTCAGTGACAGACTCAGAGTCTAACAACATGTCCCTCTGGTTCCAGTCCATGCCATTTACAAGTACTCCACCTTATCAACTGGTTGACATGGAGGTAGACTGGATAAGTATTTTGGAAGTGAGAAAATGAATTAGAATTTCAAAAGGATGGCAAAGACAGTAAGTTGGAATAGAATTTCCCAAAGAATACACACTAAAGAACCATAATCAGATGAATAAGAAAAACATTTAAAAATCCCTGATACTAAAAACGCAGATACTCTACCTACCAATATTTTTAAGCATTGATATACAAATGAGTTACATCTGTTGGTAAAATGTGTGTATTTCTACAGAGGAAATGTATCTTTCAATGATATTAAATACAGGTAATGTTTACTTCTCAAAAATAATGGATAAGGATAGTGACACACAAAACACTTGGAAGCAAAGAATTCAACCAAACAATACCATATTCAATCAAGAGAATACTAATAATGTAGAGATACAAAGAAATTTCAAGTCTAAGTTTCAGGAAACTTCCTACCCAAATGCCTCAAGAAACATACTGCAAATCACAAAAAAGCTGAGAAAAAGAATGCTTCTAGTATAACATAGAAACAACTGCCAAGTAACTCCCTAGCTCAAATTTTGTACAAAAATCCAATGTTATAGTGCTGTTATGTTGAATGGAAAGGGACATAGATAGTAAGAAATATGGTGAAATGCTTAAAGATTTTAAAAGATACAGCAAAAAATTAGGACAAAAGATTTAATACCCAAATTATAATAAAAGATATATCTCAAAGGCAAAAATTAAAAGTTGGAGAAATAAAGCTTTTAAAAGAGCACAAAAATAGCAGGCAGACCAAGAATAAAAATTAAAACAATATATAAATTGCCTAAATTCACCTACTTTTGAAATTAAAATTTTCAAATTTCACTTCTTAAGTTGTATTGTTCTCAAAACATTAGAACATGAAAGTAATCTCCATGAAAACTGTGTTGTTCACTGGTTTATTTTCACCACCTAGAACACTGCCTGGCATCTGATAGTTTTTTGAATGAACAGATGCAAAAGAATGCTAACAAAACTTGAATCTGTCCAGCTGGTACAGGTAAACAGGCACTTTGATTCAGTGCATGTGGGAATTTTACACAGGGTGTCACTGTTTCAGAGGGCAATTTATAATACAGCACATGCTAGAAGCCTGAAAAATCCTTAATCCAAGAATTTTACTCAAGAAATGTATATAATTTTTAAAAGATCACCAAGGCATTTAATATATCTTTGTTTACAATAAACAAAAGGTGAACCTAATGACCTGATTTAAATGTCCTCCAACAGAGGGCTGAATAAATTATAGGCCACTCATACCACAGGATCCCAGGCACTTACATAAGGAAGATGTCATAGATGTCAATGTGGAAGATGATGAGGACTCATATACTTTAAAGAAAAAAATGAACTACAAACGGGAACACAGAGCACAACCCTACTCCCATATAAAACATCTGGAAGAAGCAACACAAATGTTAATAGTGTGTTCTTCAAAATGGTAAGGTAACAGTGATTTTTATTTTCTTTTGTTCACCTCTATTTTGTAATGTTTCTACACAGAACATATATTATTTATAATATGAAACAGTCTATTTGAAAAACCTAAAAACATTTTTCAATTAGACGGACCCTACAGGCTATAAAGTAGTGTCAAATAAAATATTAATTGTAAACATCACCTACCCCTTGGAAAAACACATTCTTCCCCTTTCTGTTTTGTGGATGCCTCTGATATTAGATTACACCCATTTCTGAACACGCTTAGTCTTGGTAAAGGAAGGAAACCATAAGAGGTTACATGGCAGAACAAAGTAAAAACTAGCACTTTTACTCTAGCTTTGGTTGAGATCATTAAACAACAGTAAACAACAGTTTCTAATGTAAACCACTACACCAGGCAACACTATGGAGAAGGCAATGGCACCCCACTCCAGTACTCTTGCCTGGAAAATCCCATGGATGGAGGAGCCTGGTAGGCTGCAGACCATGGGGTCGTGAAGAGTCGGACACGACTGAGCGACTTCACTTTCACTTTTCCCTTTCATGCATTGGAGAAGGAAATGGCAACCCACTCCAGTGTTCTTGCCTGGAGAATCCCAGGGACAGGGGAGCCTGGTGGGCCGCCATCTATGGGGTTGCACAGAGTCGGACACAACTGAAGCGACTTAGCAGTAGCAGCCAACACTAAGCATGATGTGATCCTCACAAGAAACCTTCTTCAATAAAACATGCATGTAAGTCAGATACATTCTCATACAGAAATCACATTTTTTTTAAGTTTCTGTTTGAGCTTACTATTCATCACAGTATACATCGTGAAAAGACCTCTTAGCAACAAAACAAAAAAGTGCATTCCTATCTTGTATGTATAGGCTTAAATATCAGGAAACAACTGGAATGAAAATTGAGCTTATATTAATATAGTCTAAGTCAATCAATTGTAAAAGTTAACATATTGTTATCCTATTTTAAGGTACAGATTCAGAATATACATTTCACAAACAATTCATTAATTTCCTTGCTATAATAAAAAGTGGAAAGACAAGACTACAAAGATGCCATCCTAAGTGTCCCATTTATTTTCCACAACCAAAAGTCCTGTTCCAGTTTTCATAAAGCTCTAAATCTTCAGGAGATACACTAGGTCGCACAGTTCTGAAAGCATTTTCAAAGTCACTGTAAGCTATTGGGCGAACTTGATCAGGTGTTATGGTGGCAATGTCAACAGCCTGCAAACTGCGAATAGGACCCAGAGATGCCTCCCGGCACAGCTGAGTCATGTCTGCCCCAGAGAACCCATCAGAATGCTGCACCACCAGCGCGAGCTCCTCCTCACTGAGGCAGCACTGCTCCTTGGACATCAGATTAACTACTATCTGTTTCCTGGCTGAAGCTTCTGGGAGGGGAATATACAGCCTTTTCACCAGCCTTCTCCGGGCAGCCTCGTCAATTTCTTGTGGCCGGTTGGTCGCTCCCACAACTAGAATACGGTCTTCAGAAGATGTGGCTGCCCCATCTAACTGAACTAGAAATTCGGTTTTTATCCTTCTAGAAGATTCGTGCTCACCATCTCCGCGTTGAGATAACAAGGAATCAATTTCATCAATAAATATCACAGCTGGTTGCTGACATCTTGCTACAGCAAACAATGCACGGACCATTTTCTCCCCCTCACCCACCCACTTGGAAGTCAAGGAGGAAGCAGAGATACTGAAGAATGTTGCCCCAGCCTGACTAGCAATGCACTTGCCAATCAGAGTCTTACCAGTGCCAGGAGGACCGAAGAGCAGAATGCCTTTAGGGGGTCCTCGTAGGCCAGTGAATATGTCTGGCCGCAACATGGGCCACACAACTATCTCCTTTATTGTGGTCTTGGCAAATTCCACGCCTGCGATATCTTCCCAATTTACTGGAGGTCCCTGATCCATAATCTCATTCATAATAAGTTCAATCATTCTGGGCTCCAAGTTCTTCAGACGCTCGTCCATGGGATGTGCTGGGTCTGCAGTACCTGCACCCTGAGGCTTATACTGCATCCCCCCACCCGGATCTCCCCCATCTTGCTTAGGTACAGGAGGAACAAACTTTCCAAATATCCCTCGGGATCTACCAGCCCCCAGAGACTTTTTCACTCCACCATATGAAGACCCTGATGCACGTTGGGGCTGGTAGTGCTTTTTCTGCTGATCTACCCATAACTGCTCCTTTGCAGTTTTAAAAGCAGGCAGGCTGCTCTCCCCTCTTTGGCCATTATCTTCTGTTTTACTAAAAGCCTTATTCAGTATTGGGGTGGAAAGTGCATCAATGGTGCCAGCACCATAAAAAGCTTTTTTGTCCCGTGCATTTTCACAGAAAGAAGGAAAACAAGACTGATTAGATGAGAACACATTGAGACCTATATTGCCTTTTACAAAGCTGTTATTTTCCTTTTTGACATTCCCAAATAATGGTTTGGCATGGAACTTTGCAAGGCCTGACTCACCAAAAGGTGCTGAGGCTACAGGACACGTCTTAGTGGTGTTATTGACCAGAGGTGGCTGGGCACTCTGAGGGCACGTCAAAGAAGGACCACCCTCTGGAAACTCTTGAGTCCTGTCGGCACCATGGGCTGAGTTAGTCAACAGGTTGCTCTCCCCAGAACCACCACAAACGCTAAATGTAGGAAGGTCAAAGACAGTGGCCTCTTTGTGGATGACTAGTGATGCATCAGCAGGCGCCAACAGAGAGTCTTTGGATTTCTTGCCAGCACGCATCATCTCCTGCACACTGCTCAGTTTGAACACGTTATTTACTGACAATCCAGACTTCCATTTGTCACTGTCAGTTTGCTGAGATCTTGCAAGAGTTAAAATGCTTTCTGCATAGTTATTCAAGCCAGTTTCAACATTGTCAGAATCAATAACTGCAGAATATTTCTCTGCGTATTTTCTGAACAGTGTAGTAGCACAGACCTGGGAGATATCAGAGTTTGCCCATGCATACTGAATGCGGAGTATCTGCGCTCGGTAGGCATCTGCCTTCTGTCCAGGTGTACACGTACCAGATGTAAGTGCAAAGTAATTCTTCTGCCAGTCACTCAGGTGTACAGACCTGGAGCTGGAGGCCTGCATTTTAGAGGCTCTATGATAAATAACAAAGATGAAAAAAATTCAGTTTAGAAGGAAACAAAGACATAACACTTTAAACATACTTTTAAAATCTTTGCCCATCTTAAGGAAAACACACTGGACTTTTTATTTATAAATTTATAAAGAAAGGCTATTTATAGTGGAAACATCTATTTAAAAGATTAAAGAGTTAATACTGCTCTGTTATGGGTTAAACTGTTTTAGTTATATAACAATTTTCCATGTGAATAGGAAAAACATTCACAAGGTTTAGAGGGTGGTGTTAGTGACCAGAGGTGGCTGGGCATTCTGAGGGCACTTCAAAGGACCGCCCTCTGCAAAGTCTTGGGTCCTGTCAGGGCCATGGGCCTAGTTAGTTAATAGGTCACTCTCCCCAGAACCACCACAAACACTAAATGCAAAAGATCAAAGACAGTGGCAGCAACATGGAAAACAATGGAACCAGAGATAAGCAAAGCAAAACAAACCAAGTCAAGCAGATAGGTGTAAGTCTGGTCTCTAAGGACAATCAGAGGAACAATGTCATGGTAGCTTCTTCCTATTGCTGGGCCTTCAGTTTTATCTGTAAAATGAGAGAAATCATTGTGAGAATCAAGTCAAATAATGAATACGAAAATACCTGAAAATTACTATTTGCCTCTTTACTGCACAAATGCACACTGAGGCTGAGAGTTCAGAAACTTAAGTTGAGGTCACACAGCCATTGAGCAATGGTGCCAGAATTCACACACGAGCAGTTTCACGAAGTTCATGTCCACTTTACCCTGGACAAAATGCCCCTTCACAGTGCCACCAAAAGTCACAGATAACAAACATGAACAACTATCACATACTAAATGTTTCCAAGGATTTGGAACAGGTAGATGAGCACTTAAAACAGGATGCCCCAGAATCTCTCACCATTTCCCAGTTTCACAAGATGCTTTATAAAGCGAAGCTGTTGTGATGAAATGAGAACGAGTGGGTAGTAAGGTGCTTTATTTTAGATCTTTTTCCCCTCATGTTAGTCTTACAAGCCTCCTTACATTAAGTTAAAATTATTTTTACAGAACTGTAGATGAATGTTGGTGGATGTGTAGAATTCACCTGACAATCCACAAGAAAAATGTGTAAGAAAATGTTGAAGCTTCCTAAGGGTACTGCAGTGAAGTAAAAACCAAGAACTTTATGTATTTTAAATTTTACCTTCGAAATTACCTGTAAATATAGCTTAATAATCAGCAGGTTCTTTTGGTGCAAGAGCCATGCTTAATACAGCTTTCTCCCATGAACCCTACAAAGAACCAGTCATATTTTAAGTAGGTGTTCATAAACCTCTGTAATATTTTTGAAAAAAATAAACTTAACAGAGAGATCCTAATTTGCTTACAGCTATAAAGTCAAAACTAGAACTGACATCTCGTGACAATTTATCCCTCTTTCCACTATTCCATTTTACCCTATTTTAATCCCACAATACGAGAAATGAGAAATTGCAAGAGAGGTGACTTGGAAGTCACTTACAACCAACTTTCTTGTTACCATGAACATCCTATTCCTCTCCCACAGCTTCATCCCATCTTATCATCTGCAACCCTGGGATTCTTCCAAAGTCTCAGCGTTCTAATCACTGTCCCCCCAGTTCCCTGCTCTTTCCTTTCCACCCTCTCCGATTTATTCAACATTCACCTCTCAAGTCTTCCTTTTTCCTTTCAACGCAATCATTCATCCAAGGACTACGGACACACAAACCAAAGACAGCTTGGCCAGCGCCCCTCAGCAGCACAGCCTGGTCCGGGGCACCGCTTCCTAGATCTCTACAACGGTTACTCGGCAGTGATGTGTGAGCTGCAGTCCCATCTGCTGGGGTTTTCCCTGCCTGTTGTAGGATGCGGTGTTGATCCAGACGGTAGGTGCTCCCCACCACACGGACCCTCCCCCTGAACCCGGAGGAGTGTCCCCGGGGACAGTGGTCACCCCGCTGACCGGGCTGCGGATGGCGGACCCTGCGGCGCTCACAGGGAGGGACCGCCCACTGCCCGCTGGCCCTGACCTCGGGTGCAGGCCCACCCTTCTGGCCCCAGGCCCGGCCCCGCCTCCCCTCGCGGAGCCTCGGCAGATCGCCGCCCGCCCGGCCCCCGGGACACCGCCTCCTCAGAGGCCGGCTCCGGACCCGCTACTGCCGGAGCCTTACCAGCCGCGAGACCACACTCCCGGGTCGGCCTGCCCGCACGTGGAGCCACTCGCCCTTCAGCCTTCCCGGCCCCACGCCCCACCCCAGCCTTAGCCTCCCAAAGCTCTCCCCGCCGACCTGCGGCTTCCGAAAAGCGCGCGGACGGTGTGCGCCTGCGCACTGCTGCCGGTTCAGCCCCGCCTTGCGTGCGTGCGTGCATCCCGGCGTGCGTGAGTCTGTGAGACACTGAGAGCGCGGGCGGGGAAGCGCTGTAGGCTTCCGGGGGCGGGGTCTGAGCTCGCAGTCCCGCCCCGGCCCCGCCCCCGTGTCTCCGTTACCAAGCTCTGACTAGCTCCCTAGGTAAGTTGGTCTGGTTATTTCCTTTGGGAACGGGACTCCCTCACACACATTTTTAGACTCAATCTGGGAGTTAGAATCCGCATCTCAGATCCCCCCGTCACTCAGGCAGCGCGTCCTTTTCTTCCGTTGGCCCTGGAGGACTTGCTCCTGGAAGACTGGGAAGCATGCCCTTCTTCCCAGGGACTGTCCTGGCGCAGAACAAGGAACGGAATACCCCTCACAGCCACCTCTGGGTATTCAGTTCAGTTCAGTTCAGTCGCTCAGTCGTGTCCGACTCTTTGTGACCCCATGAACCGCAGCACGCCAGGCCTCCCTGTCCATCACCATCACCTGGAGTTCACTCAAACTCACATCCATCAAGTCGGTGATGCCATCCAGCTATCTCATCCTCTGTCGTCCCCTTTTCCTACTGCCCCCAATCCCTCCCAGCATCAGAGTCTTTTCCAATGAGTCAACTCTTCGCATGAGGTGGCCAAAGTACTGGAATTTCAGCTTTAGCATCATTCCTTCCAAAGAAATCCCAGGGCTGATCTCCTTCAGAATGGACTGGTTGGATCTCCTTGCAGTCCAAGGGACTCTCAAGAGTCTTCTCCAACACCACAGTTCAAAAGCATCAATTCTTCGGCGCTCAGCTTTCTTCACAGTCCAACTCTCACATCCATACATGACCACAGGAAAAACCATAGCCTTGACTAGATGGACCTTTGTTGGCAAAGTAATGTCTCTGCTTTTCAATATATTATCTAGGTTGGTCATAACTTTTCTTCCAAGGAGTAAGCGTCTTTTAATTTCATGGCTGCAGTCACCATCTGCAGTGATTTTGGAGCCCAAAAAAATAAAGTCTGACACTGTTTCCACTGTTTCCCCATCTATTTGCCATGAAGTGATGGGACCAGATGCCATGATCTTCGTTTTCTGAATGTTGCGCTTTAAGCCAACTTTTTCATTCTCCTCTTTCACTTTCATCAAGAGGCTTTTTAGTTCCTCTTCACTTTCTGCCATAAGGGTGGTGTCATCTGCATATCTGAGGTTATTGATATTTCTCCCGGCAATCTTGATTCCAGCTTGTGCTTCTTCCAGCCCAGAGTTTCTCATAATGCACTCTGCATATAAGTTAAATAAGCAGGGTGACAATATACAGCCTTGACATACTCCTTTTCCTACTTGGAACCAGTCTGTTGTTCCATGTCCAGTTCTAACTGTTGCTTCCTGACCTGCATACAAGTTTCTCAAGAGGTAGATCAGGTGGTCTGGTATTCCCATCTCTTTCAGAATTTTCCACAGTTTGTTGTGATCCACACAGTCAAAGGCTTTGGCATAGTCAACAAAACAGAAATAGATGTTTTTCTGGAACTCTCTTGCTTTTTCGATGATCCAGCAGATGTTGGCAATTTGATCTCTGGTTCCTCTGCCTTTTCTAAAACCAGCTTGAATATCTGGAAGTTCACGGTTCACATATTGCTGAAGCCTGGCTTGGAGAATTTTGAGCATTACCTTACTAGCCTGTGAGATGACTGCAATTGTGCGGTAGTTTGAGCATTCTTTAGCATTGCTTTTCTTTGGGATTGGAATGAAATCTGACCTTTTCCAGCCCTGGAAGAAACACTTGGAGTAACAGGCAAATTTGGCCTTGGAATACGGAATGAAACAGGGCAAAGGCTAATAGAGTTTTGCCAAGAGAATGCACTGGTCATAGCAAACACCCTCTTCCAACAACACAAGAGAAGACTCTACACATGGACGTCACCAGATGGTCAACACTGAAATCAGATTGATTATATTCTTTGCAGCCAAAGATGGAGAAGCTCTATATAGTCAGCAAAAACAAGACCGGGAGCTGACTGTGGCTCAGATCATGAGCTCCTCTGGGTATTAGGTTGGTGCAAAAGTAATTATGGTTTCAGACCTTGAATTTTAAATCATTATAACTAGGTTCAAACATATTGTGACTAATTAAAATAGGAACCATTACAATCAACATATTCTTGCCAACCAGAAATGTTTGTTTATTCCCATTGCATAAAAATCTGTACTTCGGGATTCAACAGACTCTTGGAAAGCATTTTCTGAGTCTTGCTGCTTGTGGAAGCATTTCCCCTGGAAAAAGTTGCTGAGATGCTTGAAGAAATGGTATTTGGTCAGGGATGAGGCAAAACTTCATAGCCCAACTTGTTTAACTTTTGAAGTGTTGGTTGTGGTAGGGCACTGTTGTGGAGAAGAATTGGGGCCTTTCTGTTGACCATTGCTGGCTGCAGCTTTGTAGTTTTGGGTGCATCTCATTGATTCTCTGAGCATACTTCTCAGAGATGTTTTTGCTGGGATTCAGGAAGCTGTAGTGGATCAGATGGGCAGCAGACCACCTAACAGTGACCATGACCCCTTTTTTGGTGCAAGTTTGGCTTTTGGAAGTGCTATGGAGCTTTTTCTAGGTCCAAGCACTGACCTGGTTGTCATATAAAACCCAGTTTTCTTCACACATTGCAATCTGAGAAATGGTCCATTGTTGTTGAATAGAATAAGAGAAGATAACATTTTAAAATGATGATTTTTTGGCGGGGGGGGATTTGTAGTCAGCTCATGAGGTACCCACTTACCAAACATTTTTACCTTTCCAACTTGCTTCAAATGCCAAATGACCATAGAATAGTCGACATTGAGTTCTTGGGCACCTCCTCATATAGTTGTAAGAGGATCAGCTTTGACGATGCCCTCAGCTTGTCATTGTCAGCCTCTGATCAGCTTTCATGATGGCTCTCAATCGGTCATTGTCAACTTCTGATGGCAGGCCGCTACATTCCTCATCTTCAGGGCTCTCGTCTCCTTTGCAAAACTTCCTGAACCACCACTGCATTGTACGTCTGTTAACAGTTCCTGGGCCAAGTGTGTTGTCGATGTTGCAAGTTGTCTCTGCTGCTTTATGACCCATTTTGAACTCAAATAAGAAAATCACTCAAATTTGTTTTTTGTCTTGCATCATTTCCATAGTCTAAAATACATATAAAGTAAACAGCCAGTAATAATTCATTAGCAAAAAACATGAAGCAAAAATGAGCATGAAAATGGTGTATAATATAACAACATTTAAGAATGTATTCCAGTATCAAATGGCAGAGTTCAACGAAGTAAAAACCACACTTTTGCACCAACTTAATAGTTCATGCCATGAGTCACTTGAGAAGTGTGGAGTTGATGGAATGAGCTCAGGGGGTCACACAAAGGACCATCTTCCCACCTTCTCATCCTGCCATCATCCTACCTGGGCTCATCACCTCAGTGTCCCAAGGGCACACCTACAACCCCAGGAACCTGCTGACATATTCTGGTTTAAAGCAAGAAGGGGCTGCGCTGGGGAAGATCGTGCCCTCCTGAGCACCTCTCTCAGAGAGGAAAGAGAAGACACTCCTTGGGAAGCCACAGGGCCTCCTCCTCTCCTGCCTGTGGGCACTGCTTCTCCAGAAAGTGAGCGCCTGGCACCAGGGCTGGAGAAAACGACTGTGCAATTCCTGGAGCAACTAACAGCACATGACATTGAAATGCAAGGCCTAAAGGAGTGTGAGATGGAACACTTCTTTTAGGACCTTTCTTTAAAAATTTTTTAAAGTGGAAATAAAATAAAAGGGAATGATTGGACAATACCTTTTAAAAATAAGGGAAAAGGGTAGCTCACAATTCATCTCTTGGATTAGATAGTAACAAAAGACTTTTTATTGTAATTCTTCATAATATACTAAATAATTCACTAATTATTATAATTACCCAGAATAAAATGAAAATTAAAAACATTATCTTAAGACCAGCTTAATAGCTTTGTTTACTAGCTGTTTTTCTACTTGTATATTTAGAAATCATGTCAATACTACATATTTGGGTAATAGCAATTTTCAGTGATTTTCATCACCAAAGTTTTAGTGATAGCATTTTGGAGAATTTGTATTATATAAACCACCACCTTAGCCTCCTAAGAGTACTGTTCATGCGTGTGAGTGTGTGCTAAGTCACTTGAGTCGTATCTGATCTGTGCGACCCTATGGATTGTAGCCTGCCAGGCTCCTCTGTCCATGGGATTTCCCAGGCAAGAATACTGGAGTGGATTGCTTTGCCCTCCTCCAGGAGATCTTCCAGGCCCAGGATTGAACTTGTGTCTCTTGCGTCTCCTCCGTTGGCAGGCGAGTTCTTTACCACAGTGCCATCTGGGAAGCCCATTGTTCACATATTAAAATTTCTCCAAGTGACTCTAGCGTTGCCACTTTACTTTTCACATTTGACAGAAAAGCATTTCCCAATCCAGTAGTTTTTTCTTCCTGCATAGTTGGCAAAAATCTAACTCAATTCCATGCCCTGTCTGAATTTCAACCTCCTCCTCACCTATAAACCAAGAATAAGCATCTCTAACCCAAGACGTTATTGTAAGAGTTATGGTTAGTATGAGCTCTAATACTTAAATTGTCAAAGCAGAAGCTTGCACATTGCAGACATTCAGCAGAAGCTGTGCTGCTGTATTACATTTATTGGTACCACTAGTGTTATTAGTGATATTTGGGGGATTCAAGCCCTAATCTATAGCAAGACCTTTTCTGTTACAAATGGGATATTTTAGAATACTGTCCTAATACTTTAGCATAATTTGTAAGAGTGTAGTGCTTGAGCTAAGCAGGTCTTCCACTTTCCTCCTGAGACCATACACTGTTTTTTTTTGTTGTTGTTGTTTTTCTGCTTAGTAAAAAATTTTAAACCTGCAAGGGAAGAAGTTTTCACTTACAGTGAACAGAGTGCAAGCTCTTGGTGTGAGGGATTCTGGGAGCTGGCCTCTCATTTCCATATTCATGAATATTATAAACATGATCTCCAACAAATGCCAATGCACACTTCAGTAATCTCATTTGTTTTTAAGCAGAGGGAGAATATGACCTCAAATAATGTGCATCTTCGTCTGCCAGGAGAGTCACTTTAATTTTAAAAGTGGTGTGTTTGTAGATCCTGGGAAATCGATGTGGTGGAGGGGAGGTGGAAGCAGATGGAACAAGAGTCAATTCCTTCTGCGTGGGATTCCTGATTGTGGCTGGACTCTGACCAAGTTCCCACCTTTCACCTCCTTAACTCAGCATTCAGGAAGAAGGCAGAGTGAAAATTGCGGGTGGAGGGCATGGGTCCCTGCCTCCATCAGAGAAGTAAAGGGTGGGTGGACCTGGAGTGAATGAGACATGCAATTTCAGTAACAGGTTTTCCCTAGCTCACTGGATGAACCGTGAGGCTCTGACAGGCTCCCTGGCATCAGCAACATGAATGGAGCTGCTGAGTGGGGAGATGGGCCTCCCCTGAAATGAGTGGACGGAGCAGGAAAGGAACGACCCGCTTCTATTGTTTTCCTCCTGAATCTACTGCCAACATGAGTCCATACCTCTGGCACTTCCAGTTTATACTGTATGTTGTGAGTTGAATTGTATCCCCCCCTCTAAAAAAAACATACATACATCCAGTATCTGTGAATGTCACCTTATTTGGAAATAAGGTCTTTGCAGATGTAACTGAGCTAACCTGAGGTCATACAGGATTGAGATGGACCCTAATCCAGGGAACCGATGCTTCAATAGAGAAGAAGAGACAGAGAGAGAAGACAACCACCTGAAGATGAGGCAGAAGTAGGAGGTATGCAGCCACATGCCAGCGAACACCTGGGCTGCCAGAGGCTGGAACAGACGGGGAAGGATCCTCCGTGGGGCTTTGGAGGAGTGTGGCCTGGCTGGCCTCTCCACTTCTGGATCCTGGCCTCCAGAACTCTGAGAGCAAATTTCTTTTCTTTTCAGCAGCCCTAGGAAGCTAACACAAGGTATTCTTTTTTTTTTTTTTTCCAGTTTTCTGACACTTATTCCCTGGAATTTGAGAATTTTTATCTATTTATTTTTTAATATAAATTTATTTTAATTGGAGGCTAATTACTTTACAATATTGTATTGGTTTTGCCATACATTGACATGAATCCACAACAGGTGTACATGTGTCCCCCATCCTGAACCCCCCTCCCACCTCTCTCCCCATCCCATCCTTCTGGATCATCCCAGTGCACCAGCCCCGAGCATCCTGTCTCATGCATCGAACCTGGACTGGTGATTCATTTCACATATGATAATATACATTCAATGCCATTCTCCCAAATAATCCCACCCTCACCCTCTCCCACAGAGTCCAAAAGACTGTTCTATACGTCTGTGTCTCTTTTGCTGTCTCGCATACAGGGTTATCGTTACTATCTTTCTAAATTCCATATATATGCGTTAGTATACTATATTGGTGTTTTTCTTTCTGTCTTACTTACCAGTTTCATCCACCTCATTAGAACTGATTCAAATGTATTCTTTGTAATGGCTGAGTAATACTCCATTATGTATATGTACCACAGCTTTCTTATCCACTCATTTGCTGATAGACATCTAGGTTGCTTCCATGTCCTGGCTATTGTAAACACTGCTGCGATGAACATTGGGGTACACGTGTATATTTCAATTCTAGTTTCCTCGGTGTGTATGCCCAGCAGTGGAATTGCTGGGTCATATGGCAGTCCTATTTCCAGTTTTTTAAGGAATCTCCACACTGTTCTCCATAGTGGCTGTACTAGTTTGCATTCCCACCAACAGTGTAAGAGGGTTCCCTTTTCTCCACACCCTCTCCAGCATTTATTGCTTGTAGACTTTTGGATCGCAGCCATTCTGACTGGCGTGAAATGGTACCTCATTGTGGTTTTGATTTGCATTTCTCTGATAATGAGTGATGTTGAGCATCTTTTCGTGTATTTGTTAGCCATCTGGATGTCTTCTTTGGAGAAATGTCTGCTTAGTTCTTTGGCCCATTTTTTGATTGGGTCATTTATTTTTCTGGAATTGAGCTGCAGGAGTTTCCTGCATATTTTTGAGATTAATTCTTTGTCAGTTGCTTCATTTGCTATTATTTCCTCCCATTCTGAAGGCTGTCTTTTCACCTTGCTTATAGTTTCCTTTGTTGTGCAGAAGCTTAAAGATCTAAATGTAAGACCAGAAACTATAAAACTCCTAGAGGAGAACATAGGCAAAACACTCTCTGACATAAATCACAGCAGTATCCTCTATGACCCACCTCCCAGAATTTTGGAAATAAAAGCAAAAATAAACAAATGGGGCCTAATTAAAATTAAAAGCTTCTGCACAACAAAGGGAACACATGGTGTTCTTATGCCAGAGGGGCTGGTGCTAGGTGGTGGAGGCAGAGTCCAGATCCTGACCCCACTACTCATGATCTACCTCCAAGGACTGTGGGGGGATAAATGCAGCTGACCTCTAAGGCATCGAGGCCAGAGCCCGACCCCAGGAAACAGCGCCCAAGTGATAGGTGTGGTTATCGGCAAGTCCTTTGCCAGACATGGGTTGCACAGATTAGAGCTTCTCACAGAAAAATAACCCGTGCTGTTGGTGGTATTTCTACCGTGTAATTTAGCCAGATTCTCTTATTTTCATAGACTGTTGGAATCTCAGATACAGAAGAGAGATTAAAGGTCACGTACTGTAGTTTTCAGTCTCTTGGAGGTGTTTTCCCCACTATTTCTCAACTGTTGATTTTCCTGTCTCCAGCCAGCACCCACCCAGAGGAGCATTTACTGACCTGTGAGAAATCACATTCTATTTGCTGATAAGTTGACTTTTCACATTGAAAATAACTGTCCCTCTGTGTCACTTGCTGTTTGAGGCACAGACTCTTCATGTCAGAGTGAGGGTAACATTTGAAGACAGTTACCAAGTAAGGCCTCTCTGTGTCTTTCCCAATAAAATATTCCTCCATTTTAACACTCCTCATTGTGACTTGGCTCCTCTCTAATGCCTGGAGATGTCGCTGAAACTTGTACTCTGTTCACCTGTGCTGAATAGAAATGCAGAGACAGAGTTTTGGGTGAAGCAGAAAAGAACAGGTTTATTGTTTTGCCAGGCAAAAGGGACCATGGGAGGCTAATGCCCTCAAAATTATGTGTCCTGCCCTGGACGGGGTAGTGAGGAGTCGTATAGTGTTCAAGGACAGGGCGTGATCAACTTGTGGACATTCTTCCGGTGGGCTGGTGGTGAGGTAATTAGGAGTCAGCGTCATCATCAGGGACCTTCTGGTTCCCTCTGGTCCGGGTTCCATGTGCTTGTGAGCAGCACACAGTTAATTTCTCTCACCTGGTGGGGGTCTCAGCCTCTGCAAAACAGCTCAAAGGACATGGCTCAGAGTATTAGCTACAGTCCTTGAGGAAGAACTAAAGTCTTTGACTTTGTTTATTGCCTAATCTATTATCATTTTGTCTTGCTTGAGTTTTCCTTTCTGTATTTTCTCACTTCTCTGAATAAATTTATTCTTAGACTAAAGTTTTTCTATAGACAAAAGGCAGGTGGAAGACATGTGTGGGGGTCTGTTCTGGGAAGGCCTCATAGGGTCTCGCTCTTATCAATGGCAGGGTCCGGATTTGACTTCAACATTCTGGACATTTTTGGAGTCTTCTGTATATGGGGTGTATATGTATAGTCTCCTATATATGTCTTGGGTCTTCTCTATATGAATCCATTGTTCTTTTCTTCCTCCTTTCTTCTTTCCTCAACCATCCATTTTGCATCTCTACCTGTGGAATCACACTCAACTTTCTCCAAAATGATAGTTCCAAATTTATCCAATTCATACAAGCAACTTACTCTCACAGTACTTTCTTATTTTTTCTACTATTTATGACAAGTGTAGGTGATGGCAGGTGATACAGGAATACTGAAGAAATAAGTACTGATATCAAATGCAGTTTTAAAAAAAGCAAAAAATGTTCTTATATATTTGGAGATTTCCATGATTGAGAAAAGCAACGAAACAATTCTTCGATCAAAAAGGCATTAGGCAAGCTCCATTCCTTTCCTCAAATACAGGCCTTCTGAATAAAAGACCAGCAATATTTGTTGCTAACCTGGACTCTCAGGTTAAGGGGCACAGGTGTGAAGTCAATGGATGGTTGGAACCTGCTTCCTCTGGGGTCTTCCTCCTTATCCCTTGGGATAATCAGCTCACCTCTCCTTTGTTTTCAATTTATTAGTTTTTAATTTAATTTTTATTTTCTACTGAAGCAACTCACTCCAGTATTCATGCTTAGAAAATTCCATGGACAGAGAAGCCTGACAGGCTACTGTCCAAAGGGTCGCAAAGAGTCAGACACAACAGCATGAGCACACAGATAGTTGGTTTACAATGTTGTGTTTGTTTCAGATACACAACAAAGTGATTCTGATATACAGATTCTTTTCCAGGTTCTTTCCCATATAGATTATTACGGTTCCCTGTGCTATAAAATGGGCTTTCCAGATGTCTCAGTGGTAAAGAATCCGCCTGCAATGCGGGAGACCTGGGTTTGATCCCTGGGTTGGGAAGATCCCCTGGAGAAACGAATGGCTTCCCACTCTAGTATTCTTGCCTGGAGAATTCCATGGACAGAGCAGCCTGGTGGGCTACAGTCCATGGGGTTGCAAAGAGTTGGGCACTAATGAGCTACTGAGCACACACACACGTGCTGTGTAATAGGCCCTTAAGTTTATCTATTTTCTATATAGTAGTGTATATATTTTAATCCCAAACTCCCAGGTTATCCCTCTCCCTTCCTTTCCTGTTTGTTAACCATAAGTGTGTTTTCTGTGTCTGTTTTGTAAATAAGTTCCCCTGTATCATCTTTCTGAATTCCACATGTAAGTGATCTCATATGATACTTGTCATTCTCTTTCTGACTTACTTCACTTAGTATGATCACTTTTAGGTCCATTTATATTGTTGCAAATGTCATTATGTCATTCTTTTATAGAGCCAAGTAATATTCCTGCCTCTTTTTTTTTAAATCTTGGCTTTTCTACAAATTCCTCCTGTGTCAGGCATGGAGTCAGCAGGAATGAGATTCTCTGTTGTCAGGAAATTTGGCTACTTTCTGCATTTTAGGGAGGAGGTATATGATTCCAGGAGGTATCTTAGGTCTGATATAATAAGAGTTATGTATTAGGTCTATGTCCCTGGCTCCTGACACAGAGCTCCTAAATCCTCTGGATTCTGTGGGTATCAGGAATCTCTTTCATTCTAGGGAGGCTACTCCTGGCAGGTCCACGGACAGAGTAAAGATGGAGGTGGTCACCATAGTGAGAAGGGGGGAACATTCAGCACCATCCCATTCCCACCTCCAGTGGGGGAAGGGGACCAGAGACTTGGGTTAATCACAATGGCCAGTGATTTAATCAACTAGTGATGTACTGGAATCTCCATGAAAACTCCTAATCAATAGGGTTTGGAGCACTTTCACATTGGTGATGGCATCATTGACTCGATGGACATGAGTTTCAGCAAGCTCTGGGAGTTGGAGATAGACAGGGAAGCCTGGCATGCTGCAGTCCATGGGGTCACAAGGAGTTGGACACGACTGAGCAGCTGAACTGACTGACTGACTAAGCACATCAGGCTGCTTGGAGAGCCGTGCCCTCGAGGGAGTGGGGGTGGGGAATGGAAGCCCCCACTCCCTCCCCCTGCCCCACCCTATGTCTCTCTGCTATCTGGTTGTCCCTGAGTCGGATACTTCATGTGAAACTTGAGGATGCAAATAAAGTAACTTCCTGAGTTCTGTAAACTGTTCTGGCCAACAGCGGATCCTGACAAGGGAGTGGTGGGGACCCCCAATATATAGCAGGTCAGGTAGGAGGCCAGGAGGCCCGGGCTGGTAGTGAGGTGAAGGTATTTGAGGGACTGAGCCCTTAACAGGTGGGGTTGGATGCTGACTCCAGGCAGTGCTGTCAGACAGGTGGGAAACTGCTGTTGGAAAACAGTCCATGTTTTTGGTGCCAGGAGGGAAAACCCTTTCATCTGTGGACCGAAGTGTCATAAGAAAAAACAGATTTCTTGGCATCAAGATGTTAGGTGTGTACAGATGGATCTAGGATTTTCCCAGTGCTAATTGGAGGTGCCTGTTATCAGGAGATGCTAGCTGGTTCCAGGGCCAGCAGTGGTCTGTGCGCTGCACCCTGACACTGGATTGGTTATGAAGATGCTGCACAGATGGGTTAGGCTGCACAGTGCAGACCTTCAGAAACTTCCCCACATTGGGCTGTTTGGGGATTGCCTGGTTAAGGTCAGGGTCCAAGACTCTACCCTGGGAGGCGAAGATGGGCTTTTCCCAGAAGGGAATGAAAGCTCCTCACTGCCAGTTATCCTGAGAAATGTCTTATCTGGGCAAGAGACAGCACACTTGGAATTGAATGGCTAAGACAATGTGAATCCCAGACTGCCATGTTCCAGACCTCATGCAGAAAAGTCACTAGACCTCTTTCTCACCTGTAAGATGGGAATAATAGTTGGTAACTTTAAAATAAGTATTAAATAAATTAATGTTAAAATATTTACAACATAGAGACCATGCCATGAGGATGTGCGTTAAATAAACTGGGAGGAAGTATGTCCGTCTGTTCCGAGGCTGGGTAATTTGGGGTTTGATCACTGTGCTATGGAAATGCCTAGAGAGGTCAGGGGTGGGGGGAACTGCCACGAGTTAGCTAGAAATGAGCCAGAAGTGGGCAAGCTGCAGTCTCTCCTGGGTCTACATTCCAGCTGAGGTCTGAGATTCCCTAACACAAAGACCCAGCCCGGTCAGTGGGGAGCTCTTTGTTCATCCACCAGCTTCCTGCTCCCTGTCTGCCCATGTCGCCTGGCAGCATCTCTGCTGTCACCTGCTGCCCTGTCTCCTGCCTCAAACACAAATCTGGGTCATCTTTCCAAAGTGCATTTGTGGATTGGCTCGGTGGAGCCACTCCCAAAGGCTGCGGGCTGCGGCTGCGTTGGTGACTCAGGCTCCACGTAGGGGGCCCTGCAGCAATCTTAACTCCAGAGCACACTCGGGGCAGACAACCTCACTGGACGAGGCAGGCACCTCGGCCTCCACACTGTGATCTGAGGTCAGAGCACCACCCTCTGTGGCTCCTGACGTGGTGGCACCAGTGGGTCCCTGTGGCCCATCCCACGTCCCCATGCTGTGGTGGAGAGGCCAGGTCTGTCCACTGATGGGCAGAGAACAAATGACCTGACCAAATGAGAGGGGGACCACATGGCATCTGATGTGTTAACAGATTTCAAAAACACAGATAATTCAACTACATGCATGTAGACCTCAGAGATCTATAAAATTTAAATAGCCCTAATAATAATTCAAGGTACCATTCTGAGAGTGTTTTTGACAATTCTATAGTCTCCAAAGAATAAAAACTTGTCTTGGGATTAAAATATATGTGTTTCTAAGAATAAAAATAGTTTCAAATAAAGATCAGTTATTTGGACAAAAACTGCATCTTCCTGATATTTATGTGTAAAGAGAATCTTCAGGTGTTTATTAGTCATGATACCACAGGGCAGGTGGACTAATCAGATGAGGAGACCAAGGCCCCAGAAATCTTTCTCACCACACCAGCAGAATTTGATCTCTGGCTGTGTCTTGATTCTAAATTTACTGATATTACTTTAGAAGTTGAAGTCATTTCCAAATAAAACTCATGTTGTTATTACATCTAGAACAGTGACTGACATATACTGCATGCATATGTGCTAAGTTGCTTTAGTCATGTCCGACTCTTTCAGACCCTATGGGCCATAGAGTGCCAGGCTCCTCTGTCCAAGGGATTCTCCAGGAAAGAATACTGGCCTGGGTTGCCATGCCCTCCTCCAGGGAATCTTCTGACCCAGGGGATCGAACCTGCATCTCCTGCATCTCCCGCATTAGCGGGCAGGTTCTTTACCACCAGCACCACAGGGAAGCCCACCAGACATATACTAGGCAATCCCTAAATGCTTGTTGACTAAATAAATGTCATTTAAAAATATCCAGGAACGTCATATCTTTAGCTGTTTTGAAAGGATAAGTCCACGTTATAACAATCGATTTTCTACGGTATAGAACAAGATGCTCATCAGACACAATGCGCATAACACTTCACACTGTTTATTAAGCATTAAGCCACATGACAGGACAATTTAAACACCACAGGTATATATCCCATAATCATAGATCACCCTGGACGATATTTCAATAAGGCTTTACCCCACTGACAACTTCAAAGGCATAGAAACATGTGATTTTTTAATCAACAGAAGTCACAGCCAAATAATGGAGAAAAGCTATATTCACTGAGGTTAACTTGTAGCAAATAATATTTCTTCATTGATGAGTGGCTGAAAAGGTGCAATCATGGGATTCTTTCTGGATAACTCTGGGGAAAGACTGAAGGCAGGAGGAAAAGGGGATGACAGAGGATGAGATGGTTGGATGGCATCACTGGCTTGATGAACATGAGTTTGAGTAAACTCCGGGAGTTGGGGATGGACAGTAAAGCCTGGCGTGCTGCAGTCCATGGGGTCACAAAGAGTCAGATACGACTGAGCCACTGAACTGAACTGGAGAAGCATGTGCCACATACAGGCTGGGTTCCAAGGAGCTGGGCTGATACAGTTTCCTCTCATCCCAGTCTTCAGATAATTTCAATTTTTGATCTCTACAGGGGAAAAAAAGAACAGGAACATATGGCTATGTTTTAAAAATGTGAAAGAATTTTGTATACTCCTCCCTGGAACACAGAGAAGGAATATACTTTCTCCATCTGTGAAACAGAAGAGAGTTTGAACTGGAAGAAATGAGCTTTTATTGCCAGTCTGGCTTCTCTATGATTGTTGTTGTTTTGTTGCAAAGTTATGTCTGACTCTTTTGCAACCCCATGGACCGTAGTCCACCAGGTTCCTCTGTCCATTGGATTTCTCGGGCAAGAATACTGGAGTGGGTTGCCATTTCCTTCTTCAAAGGATCTTCCTGACACAGGGATTGAACCCATGTCTCCTGTGTCTCCTTCACTGACAAGTGGATTTTTTACCTCTGAGTCACCTGGGAAGCCCCTTCTCTGTGATACATTTTACTAATGCCAACTAGAGTCTTGGCCCCATTTCCTACCTTATGTGGAATAGGGTAGTTCCTTCTTTCCTTCAGAACTGTGACCATTGCATTTGATATAAACTTACATAAGCACAAGGGGCTTCCACTGTGACTCAGTGGTAAAGAATCTGCCTGCCAATGCAGGAGACAGGGGATTGATCCTTGGGTTGGGAAGACCCCCTGGAGGAGGGCATGGCAACCCACTCCAGTATTCTTGCCTGGAGAATCCTATGGACAGAGAGGCATGATGCACTGAAGCCCATGGGGATCACAAAAAGTCAGACATGGCTGAGCATGTGTAAACATAAGCACAAGTAAAACCAAGGTATTAAGATTTTCATCACTTTAATTAATCTGACTAAAACATATATGCATTGTGATTTACTATTGTATCCTACATTTTTTAAAAATTTACTTTCTGTTACCTTTGGAATTGATGGCAAGTATAGTGAAGGACAGGGAAGCTCAGTCCAGGGGGTCACAGAGCCGGACATGATTTAGTGACTAAACAACAAATAACGACTTCACATGGGCTTCCCAGGTGGCGCTAGTGGTAAAGATTCCGCCTGCCTATGCAAAAGACAGGAGACCTGGGTTCGATCCCCGGAGGGAAGATCCCCTGGAGGAGGGCGTGGCAACCCACTCCAGTATTCTTGCCTGAAGAATCCCCATGGACAGAGGAGCCTGGCGGGCTACAGTCCATGGGGTCGCAAAGAGTTGGACACGACTGAAGCAACATAGCTCTTGCACACATGCATAGTAACTCCAGGGTAACTGTTTTGTCTATCAGAGACCTGTCTCTGCTTAGATGAGTTTTCTGAGCTACAGTCTCCTGTGTTGTTCCAGGCATAGGGGAATAAGACATGATAAGATACACAAACACAGAGTCGCAGAAATGTTCCTCTAGAGTGTTTGCCTGTGTGGTTTTGCTTTGAATTTATCTTATTCCCCCTACATACACACACACCCCCACCACACACAGAGATGCTTATTGTGGAGCAGTGGAATAATCTGGAACTATAGGCCTCTTCCCAGCACCTTCCCGAGATGCTCAAGCTGTAACTGGGGTGTTGCTCCCTGAAGGGTGATCCCTCAGCTTATGAGCAGCAGCCCTTTAGGAAAGGGGTTTGCCGAGCCAGGAAAAGGACCTGATATTTCAGGACACACACTGACAGAGGGGTCTCTGACCTCTTGGGCCAGAAGCCTGGGATGGAGCTCTCACATAAATTAAATGCAATATTTAACTTCTGATTTTTTTGAGCACTACACAGCAGTCCCCAACCTTTTCAGCACTGGGAACTGGTTTTGTTGAGGACAACTTTTCCACCAACCATTTGTGGGGGGATGGTTTCAGGATGATTCAAATGTGTTTCATTTATTGTGTACCTTATTTGTATAATTATTATATTAGCTCCACCTCAGATCATCAGGCATTAGATCCTAGAGGTTGAGGACCACTGCGCCTATAGTATTAATATCTCAGGTACTCATAATTAAAATTAAGAGCCCAGAAGATCAAGTTGTATGCACTCAGCAAACTAATTCCATCACACATTTAGGTTTTGCATCCCCTGTTGATGATGACAGATGGGCATAAAGCAGAAAATGAAAGAAAGAAAAGTTGGAATGAGGATGCAATGGCTGGAGCATGAACAACCATTTTGGGCCATAAGACAGATGTTCTATGTTGATGCTAAAAATAGCAGGGAAGCAAGAAGGAAGGATCCTGAGATCCTGATGATTCTTGAAACCCCACTCTTGCCCCTTGATTGCCTTTCTTTAAACTCTTTTTCAGTTCAGTTTAGTTACTTACTTGTGTCCGACTGTTTGCATCCCCATGAATTGCTCTTTTCAGAGAGATATAAATCTCTTATTTGTTTAATATAAAAAAGAAGGAAAAGCAGAAGCTCCTACCACCTACCTCCCCCAAGTGGGGCAAAAGGAAAAAGAAAGAAATCAAAGTGGTGGAAAAACTCCAGTGGAATGACATTCATAAAATAACCTAATGCCAAGGCTCTAAAGATCCTTGCAGTTCAACAGACATTATTCCAACTTGTTGTCAACGCTGTGTTTGTGCAGATGCTTTTCTTACAAGTCACCTGCCCACTGTCTTCAGGGTTTCTATAACTGATGCACAATAGTTTAACATTTTCTTTCTCTAAATCAACATGAACTTGGTCCTTTCTGACAGCAAACCAGCAGTCATGTCAAATTCCTTTTTGAGTGTTTTCACCCATTTTCATTTATCTACCATTTGCCAGTTTATAAGTTGCTATGATTGTAAGTTGGGGGAACACTAAAGAAAGCTGAGGGGATATTACAGAGATGCATGACTGATAGTCTCAAATAAAAGAGTACAAAGGAGAAATCCATAGAAGTTTCTAAAGACTCCCTATGTGGTATGTTCCCTCTACTTCTCCAGACCAGACAGGGCTGGTTCTCTCTCCCTCTCTTTAGGGTGGAGGGAATTCGGCCCCACAGGGCGGCTTACCTGCCTTTTCCTCCCCCTGTGCTCTTAACACTGTGGCCGCCATCTCCTGGATGTGCTCCCAGGCCAGCTGTACGTGGGCCAGCTCCACTGTGCGTGAGCAGATGGCGAAGCGCAGCACGAACCGGTCTCTCAGGGAACAAGGGACCAAGTGGATTTTTTTGGCACTGTTTATGCTTTCCAGAAGAGCTTCGTTCAGTTTGTTGGAACCCTGCAGATTGAGAAAGGCAGTACTCAAATCTTTGGAGGCTCAAATGTGCAACACGAAGCCAGGTAGGTGTTGGGTGATACAGTCCCAGGTCAGCGGGAGAGCCACCTCACCACAGGCCTTTCATTCGCAGTCATAAAAAATTCAACTAAGTAACCGTGACGTGGGCCCGAGAGAGGGCTGCCTCCCCTGCACAATTCCTCCTGTTCCAGCGTTGCCAAAAGGTGAGCCTTCTGTGACCCAGGTTTACAGAGAAAAAAGGAAGCTTCGTAGACTGTTACCTGTAAGTTGATGAGCTTATCAATAACCTCAGATATGCAGATGGCACCACCCTTATGGCAGAAAGTTGATGAAAGTGAAAGAGGAGAGTGAAAAAGTTGGCTTAAAGCTGAACATTCAGAAAACAAAGATCATGGCATCTGGTCCCATCACTTCATGGCAAATAGATGGGGAAACAGTGGAAACAGTGGCTGACTTTATTTTTCTGGGCTCCAAAATCACTGCAGATGGTGATTGCAGCCATGAAATTAAAAGATGCTTACTCCTTGGAAGGAAAGTTATGACCAACCTAGACAGTATATTAAAACGCAGAGACATTACTTTGTCAACAAAAGTCCGTCTAGTCAAGGCTATGGTTTTTCCAGTAGTCATGTATGGATGTGAAAGTTGGACTGTGAAGAAGGCTGAGCGCCGAAGAATTGATGCTTTTGAACTGTGGTGTTGGAAAAGACTCTTGAGAGTTCCTTGGACTGCAAGGAGATCCAACTGGTCCATCCTAAAGGAGATCAGTCCTGGGTGTTCATTGGAAGGACTGATGTTGAAGCTGAAACTCCAATACTTTGGCCATCTCATGCAAAGAGCTGACTCATTTGAAAAGACCCTGATGCTGGGAGAGATTGGGGGCAGGAGGAGAAGGGGACGGCAGAGGATGAGATGGTTGGATGGCATCACCGACTCAATGGACCTGAGTTTGAGTAAACTCCAGGAGATGGTGATGGACAGGGAGGCCTGGCGGGCTGCCGTTCATGGGGTCGCAAAGAGTCGGACACGACTGACCGACTGAACTGATGAGCTTAAACAGCAGAACTGTATAATGGCACCAGGGCATGGAAACATACAGAAGAAATCTCACAATACAGTAAGTCTCCTGCATACGAACCTTGAAGTTGTGAAATTTCCAAGATGAGAGTGTGCATTCACTCTCACGTCAGCGTGTGTGGTGCACCGTGTCGCGTGCCTGCATGCTCTGCAGGCTGTGCTCTTGGGTCCTTTGCTGCACAGTCGTGGGTACAGTGCAGTAGGTGAGTGAAGTGAAGGTCACTCACTCGTGTCTGACTTTTGCGACCCCATGGACTATACAGCCCACGGAATTCTCCAGGCCAGAACACTGGAGTGGGTAGCCTTTCCCTTTCCCAGGGGATCAGAGTGCGGCAGGGAGGTATCTTTATTTCACGCCCAGGAAGTCTGGAAGCAAGCACAGAAGCAGTGGCGCTACACCTGGGCCTACCGTGCTGTTCAAGCTCCTGTACTATGAGATCAGAGAGGTTTTCTCTATTTTTTTATTTTTTAATGTAATATTTGTGTGAAAAGTTACAAACCTATTACAGTACAGTACTCTATAGCTGACTGTGTTAGTTGGGTGCCTAGGCTAATTTCACTAAACCTACATACAGACTAAACTCAGTGAATGCATCCTCACAATGGAACTCCTTCCTATGTAGGCAATTGCTGTGTAGAAAATGAAGCGTTGATAGTCAGCTTCTGGCTGGAGTGTTGGAAAACTGTCCTTGAACTATGGACCGAAGGACCGCCAGTGGCCCCCCTCTGGAGGGGAGCAGCCCACCAGCCTTGGACGGGGGGCCGGGGGCCCGCGCCCCACACCGAGAGGACCAGACAGGGGGCATGTGTTACAGACTGGGGGCCGTGCCCCTCCCGTCTGGTCGGTCCGGTTCTCCTTCGCATCCCCGCCCACCTCTCAGCCTTCGTTCTGTCCCCAGGCAGTCACTCCAGCCCCACACGCCTCATGGTTGATGTAGAGGGCCGGCACGTGGGGCCAGCGTGGGAGACTGTCCTGTTCTTGTCCATCTTGAGAGCAGGGAGCACAGTGGGAAGAGAAAAGTCCTGGTCGGCTGGAGGCGGGACCTGGGCCTCACGTCTCTGCAGAGTCTGCAGGTCGCCGACTGGCGTGAGGCTCTGACCAGTGGCCTGTGGACAGCGTGTGGGCCCAAGGCCACCTAGGAACTGCTGCTGCACACCAGATCCAGTTAGGGCCGGTTCCGCTCCAGGATGAGGGTGAGAGGGTGGGAATGATGCTTTGAAAGGATGGAACTTCACCATAAAGACGTAACGGAAGAGCAAACGCCTGAAAGTGCCAAACGCAGGAAATAAAAGCAAGCAACTCGGGAAAAAACTTTGCTCACCATTTTCAAATGGATCGGACAAGATTTGTTTTCTACTAAACAGACGCAAAGACAGAAAGCAGTCTGAGGTGTAACAACAGTAGCAACAGTGGAGACTTGACATCCAGAGCAGACAGCAACTGGGCAAAGAAAAGCAGCAAGATGGTAGATGCGGAGGCAGGAAAGGAGCGATAATGCCTGCACAGCATGCTTCCTCAAAGAGAAACTGGATTCATGCAATAGAAGTAACAAGTTTCACAGAAGAAACGTTTCGCTTTCTGAGGAGCCCCTAGGCTTGCGGGGCGGGAAGGGACATGCAGGTAGGTTTGCCCAAGTAAATGGGGAGGAGAAAATAAAAGTCTTGACTTTGACAACATGGTGCTCGTTGAAAGAAGCCAGTCACAGAAGCCAGCACAGTGATGATCCCGTTAACACAAATGTCTGGAGCAGACAGATCCACAGAGAGAAGTAGATCCATGGCCCTAGGGATGGGGCTGGGGCTTCTCTGGGGGAGAATGAAGATGTTCTCAAGCTAGACTGTGGGGATGGCGGTGCAACCCCAGGGACAGGCTAGACATCAAAGAAATGTATACTTTATATAGACAGAGAGTATGGTATGGGGATGATATCTCAATAAAACTGCAAAAAACTAAAAAAATTAAAATCTTTCAATAACACTGGCGGTAAAAACAAAAACAACTGCATGATGGCAAACACATCACAGCACATTTGCTGTGAACACCAGCACAGACGGAATCACAACTCTGCTCACCCTCTGGGCCCTGCGCCGAGCACCAGAGGAGACTTCTGCCCTCCTGTGCTCAGCTGTGTGTGTGATGCCCTGCCCTCCTGTGCTCAGGGGTTTCTGTGATGCTCTGTCCTCCTGCGCTCAGGTGTGTGTGTGATGCCCTGCCCACCTGTCCTCAGGTGTCTCTGTGATGCCCTGCCCTCCTGTGCTCAGGTGTCTCTGTGATGCCCTGCCCTCCTGCGCTCAGGTGTGTCTGTGATGCTCTACCGTCAGGTGCTCAGGTGTCTCTGTTATGTTCTGCCCTCCTGTTCTCATGTGTGTGTGTGATGCTCTGCCCTCCTGTGCTCAGGCGTGTGTGTGATGCTCTGCCCTCCTATGCTCAGGCGTGTGTGTGATGCTCTGCCCTCCTGTGCTCAGGCGTGTGTGTGATGCCCTGCCCTCCTGCACTCAGGTGTCTCTGTGATGCCCTGCCCTCCTGTGCTCAGATGTCTCTATGATGCCTTGCCTTCCTGTGCTCAGGTGTCTCTGTGATGCTGTGCCCTCCTGTGCTCAGGTGTCTTGTGATGCTCTGCCCTCCTGTGCTCATGTGTGTGTGTGATGCCCTGCCCTCCTGTGCTCAGGTGTGTCTGTGATGCCCTGCCCTCCTGTGCTCAGGTGTCTCTGTGATGCCCTGCCCTCCTGTGCTCAGGTGTCTCTGTGATGCTGTGCCCTCCTGTGCTCAGGTGTGTCTGTGATGCCCTGCCCTCCTGTGCTTAGGTGTGTGTGTGATGCCCTTCCCTCCTGTGCTCAGGTGTTACTGTGTGAGGCTCACAGCCCTCTGACAGCTTTTGTGTCAGGACTCTACCCTCTTGCTTCCAGGTTTTTGCATGAGTGGTTCTCAGCAGGCCTCAAAGCCTGAAGAATCGGTGTGGGGAAGGAAAGGGGAAGACCAGGGCCACGTGTGGATGGGCAGCACCTTAGCAAGGCAACTGAGTCCATGGTGCTTTCTCCTGCTTCCCTTTATGTACTTGAACATGGAGGCCTGTGGACAGGTTCGAGTCTGCAAATGGCAAGATAGTCAGAGAGTGGTCAGGGCGTTAGAGCTAAGGTAATGGCTTTCTCCACATGAGGCTGGTTGATAAGGGCCTGTGTGAGCAGTGCCCCTTGGCACCTGTGGAAAACATGGTTGTGATTCTCAGCACACGTGCCTGACACCCTCAGACGGCAGAACCACAGAGCCCCAGGGAACAGCGCCCCTCAAACCCCTGTTGCACCAGCAGCTGGGGGGCATACAGGGTGCAAGTCAGCGGGTCCCAAGTGAGCCGAGACTGGCTCCTCGCAGGCTCCCAGGTGATGCAGTGCTGGTCCAGGGACCACGCTTGGGCCGGTGAGCCCATGCATGGCTGAGTCCTTCAAGGATTCCAGTGGTACAGCTGGATTGACGGGGAAAATGTCCAGCACTCTCCTCCCAGGTACACACGGGCAGGGAGTCCGAGTACCAGGGAGAAGGGTGGGGGTTGCGGGAAGTCAGGCTCGGGAGCTGGGACCAGCAGACTGGAGAACTGGTGGGGAGCAATGCAAGGTCTCTGGGGAGCTCAGTCAATGTGTGGATGGATGTAATGAATGACCGCTTCCTCTCGTCCCAGTCAAGAAAACGCAGACAATGAAGTCGACTTAGACATACCTTTAGCCGGAAACAGACCAGTCCCAGAATGACTTCTGCACAGATTTCAAAGCGGGTGTCCTGGCGCACCAATGCCTCGAATGCATGGGACAGCTGGACATGCTGGAAAGGGAAGAGACATTTGTCTGAGTCTCTTGTCACGATTTGATTCAGAACTTCACCACCTAGAGAACAGTATCAGACCATGCATCTGTAACTCATTACTAAGCTTTAACCATTTTCTTCCAGCATCGATGTCACCCACGTCCCGGCTGTCCCCACAGAGGGTGAGAAACTTGTTACCAGGAGAAAGGGGCCACCGTCTTCCGAAAAACACCTCTTGTCTTCTGCTCAGAGGACTGTGTTCATCACACCCCATCTTTTAGAATTTTAGGCTAAATGTTGTCAGGAGGGATTTCAACTTTTCAGAAGAGAGGTGGCGCTAGTGGTAAAGAATGCGCCTGCCAATGCAGGAGACAGAAGAGACGTGGGTTCGATCCCTGGGATGGGAAGATCCCCTGGAGGAGGGCATGGCAACCCACTCCAGTATTTGTGCCTGGAGAATCCTATGGACAGAGGAGCCTGGCGGGCTACAGTTCATGGGGCTGCAAAGAGTCGGTCACAGCTGAGCACAAGCACACACACTTTTGAAGAGAGAGAGCGGACAACATCAGCTGGGGAGCTGGGCACTTCACCATCCTCTCCTGGTGCTGGCCCATGGTGTAGGGGCATGCTCAGTCGCTTCACTTGAGTCCAGCTCTTTGTGACCCCATGGACCTTAGCCTGCCAGGCTCCTCTGTCCATAGGATTCTCCAGGCAAGGATACTGGAGTACTGGAGTGCATTGCCATTTCTTCCTCCAAGGGAGCTTCCTGACTCATGGATCTAACCCGCATCTCTTGCATCTCCTGTGTTGACAGGTGGATTCTTTATCATTAGCACCACCTGGGAAGCCCAATAACACCACAATCATGCCCATTCTGCAGACCAGGAGACTGAGGCTGGTTCTAACGCAGTTGCCCAGCACCAGAGCTCCCGCTCTGCAGCTGTTTGTTGTTCCACAGCATCTGCTGCCATAGTGAGACCCTCATCAGCCCCAGGCTGCTGCCTCTCCCCGAACCAGCCCGAACTAAACATGGAGGTGTTTACAGAGACCAAGAGCTGGTTCACACAGTATGTGATCTGAGAACCAGCTCACCCAGGTCTCAGTGCCCATGGAGCTCATCCTGAACCCCGGCATCCAGTGTCGGGCTCACTAACAGCTATCCAGGGAGCGTCTGAGCAGAGGTCGCATTGCTCAAAGTGTTGGGACAGAAACATCATTTTTTTTTTTTTTGGAATATAGTTGCTTCACAATGCTGTGTTAGTGTCTGCTGTAAAACAACGTGAATCAGCCATATGTGTACCTATCTCCTCTCCCTTGGAGCCTCCCTCCCTTGCAGCCCACCCCTCCAGGCCATCGCAGGGCACTGAGCTGAGCTCCCTGCACTGAACAGCAGCTTCCCACTAGCTGTCTATTGCACACGTGGTAGTGTGTGTATGTCAGTCCTAATCTCCCGATTCGTCCCCCCTCCCCTCTCCCCACTGTGTCCTCTGTCTGTATCTCTATTCCTGCCCTGCAAATAGGTTCCTCTGTACCATTTTTCTAGATTCCATATGTATGAGAAACACCACCGTTTACATGAGGGGTCCCCAGGCGGTGATGGATCTGGTGCCACTAGAGGGCTCCAGAGACTGCTGGCAGGGGATCCCCTCAAGCTGGATCCTGGGGAGCCGGTCACCTGCCGGGGTGTTTCTGGCTCCTAGGAGGGCCCCTAGGTCAGTTGGTCCCCCTCAGGGAATCCCGAAGCGCTTGCTTCCCGGAGCTTCCAGCGGGAATCACCCTCGTGAGATGAACTACTTGTGCTTTGCCTTCTTTCCCCAGAGCAGCTGAATCTTCATTCAGCTTCTGAGCACAGGCTCCCCACGGGAGAACTCACGGGCCCGCTTCCATGTCCTTTCCCAGTTCTCTTCCCACAGAGATGCTCCAGACCCTTTACAGCCCCCAGCAGCCTCGTGAGCCAGAAGGGTGCAGGTGTGCATGGCGCCGTGGGGCCGAGCCGGCGCTCGCTCCACGCACTCTGCCACAGGGAGGGGCCTGGAGCCATTCGCCCTGCCCGCAGCCGCCTGGCACCTCTGCAGGGCTGCACCTGGCACCTCTGCACGCTCCCGTGCAGCCTGAGGGCCTCCGTCCGTCAGGTTGGGGCCACAGCTGAGGACACCAGCACCAGAGGACCGGCTGGAAACTGGCAGGCCGTCCACAGCCAGCTAAGTGAGCGGGTCTCCGCTGGCCTGCTTCCTCAGTTGCTTCAAAAAGGAAAAGAGCAGGGTATACATACTGCTATTGGAGAAGGGAATGGCAACCTACTCCAGTACTCTTGCCTGGAGAATCCCACAGATGGAGGAGCCTGGCGGGCTGCAGTCCGTGGGGTCGCGCAGCGTCGGACGCGACTGAGCGACTTCACTTACACACACTGCGCTGTGCTGTGCTTAGCCGCTCAGTTTCCTGTGCCCTGCTTGACAACATCTTACTTCATCTCTCAGGTCTAAGACCTCCCTAATGTCAGCTGGATAAATAATGACAGCACACTCACCTTGCGGATATAGGCCTGCAGTCCCTTGACTCCATACATCCTAAAAACAAACCACATCTTCAAAGAGCGGAACCTCCGGCCCAGCGGCAGCTGCCAGTGCTGAAATCAGACACAAGACGGCAGCTCGGTGAGGACTGTGCCAAGGGCCGGCTTCCTTTTCAACTCGTGGACTGGCTTGTTTCTCCTGAAGGCAGTTAGTTCCCTGGAGACCAACCCTCTGGCTGCCACAAGGGCAAAGCTGACAGCAGAGGAGTGAGCGCTGCAGCCAGAAGCTCTCTTTACAAAGCTCTGAGATGCCTGTGGAGTGTGCAGGGACCAGACCAGTGTCGGGCTCAGATGCCACTGAGAGCAGATCGGGGAGTGTGGCCCCTCGGGCCTACAACCCAGGAGGGGTGGGAGGGGGAACTTCACTGATTTCTCTGCCTACAGGAAACAAGAAGGGCGCAGCAGATCCCCATGCCCTCTGCTGCACATGCCCCATGACACCATTCTCTAGAGCGACATGCATCTTCTTCCTGCCCCGCAAGCCGCCATGGAACACGTGGGACGTCGGACGAGCCTTCCTGAGTTTTCCTGCATTTGTCAGCTGCCCGGGTGTGACACTCTCCAATGTTGTCAAGGTACCAAAGCGAGCAGGAGTGGACACAGAGGGGACAGGGTGCAGGGACATTTGGGAAGATAAAGATAAAACCATCCTGATTTTACATGGCCACTTCCTATTGGAGCTTCTAAAGGAGATGGGGAGCACAGGGGGTTTCTCTCCACCTTCGTTCTCCGCTGGCTGCCCGCAGAGCCCAGAGACGAACTTCCTGCTGGGCAGGGGGCAATGCCACTCAGGGGGTTGGGGTGCAGGGTGGCTGCATGAGGGGCACAGCAGGCTTGGGGGGCACTGCTGCTCTAGGGAGTGCACCCCTGGCCATTGCACCCCACTTCTGAACTGCAATGAAAGCACCAGGGGTTCCGCAGAAGCTTCTCGAGTTGCAAAGAGAAACGCGGGTCCAAGATTGAGGTGCAGAAGCATCCAGCACAGTGTCACTGCTGTTTACAGCGGGCACTGTGTGGATGCACAGGCCGTCTCACTTTATCTTCCTAACCGTGCTGGGAGCACGGGTTAGTAGCTCTGCTGTTTACAGCAGGCACTGTGTGGATGCACAGGCCGTCTCACTTTATCTTCCTAACCGTGCTGGGAGCACAGGTTAGTAGCTCTGTTTTATCCATGAGAAAGCAGGCATCTAGGGGCTAATGATGCGCCAGGCCAGAGAGCCCCAGTCGTGCCCACTGACGCCCGCTGTCCTCTGTGTAGCTGTACGTTTGCAAGCTGTTGGGGAATCTTGGTAAAAATTAACCTCCTATGCCTTTTTAGAAAACCCACTGTTGCCCCACTGAGTAACTAACTAACTAGAGCCCAGTGGCCCCTTGCTTACAGGCTGCTGCACTCCCCGGCAGCCTCCGAGAAACCAAAGTGTGAATGAAATCGAACACTGGAAAGGATAGCGAGGGGAAATTAATCTCTATGGCATGAGGGTAAACATGCACGCAGTGTAACTGTGTTCATTCCGCGTCACCCTAAAATGCTGTCCCTGCCTCTCTGGGGCCTGAGGTGGGACTGGGCCAGCGTCCCCGGGAGCAGGGCCTGTGCACCCAGGCTTTCCCCCCAGCCCTGACCAGACGTAAGTCCGGGGAGGAGAGGGCTGCTCTTTTAGCCACTTTACTCCCAGCTTCGCTCCCAGCTTCGCTCCCAGCTCAGAGCAGCACCACAGCAGCACAGTGCTCCTGCCTGGGGAAGGAGGCTCGACATGAGGGCTGCCGTCTGCGGACTTCTGATGTCCCCTGACCCTGTTCTCCCGCTGCTCTGGGAATGGTGGCTCAGGCACACAGCCTGAGCGAGGAACACAGGGCCCACATGACCTGAGGATACTTCTCTGCCTCACAGAGGAATATGGGCAGGGGCAGCAGCATTCCATCCAAACCTCACATCCGCTGTCAGTGGGCTCAGTGCAGCTGCCCCCTGCCTGGCCAGACTGCTAGGGAGGACCCAGTTGGAGGGTGTCCTCTTGCGGGACCCTAGTTCCAAGAGGACCGGGAGGCAGCAGGAGTGACAGCCCGGGACGGCCCCACACGGCACTCACAGTTTAGATGACCTTGGACCTGGACTTGGGAAGATAACTCTCCCACTTACCCTGTAGTCAGTGATAAGCCCTGCAAAGGAGAAAGAAAAAAGGAACCATTAGACACATGGGTCAATTACCTGCCTCATTCTTTTCCATCATCTCTTGAACCAGACCAGAGACCACTGAGGGCAGGGGCTGGGTGTTCTTTGAGGTGATTCCCCAAGGTATCAGATTCAAGGGGGTTCCAGAGAGCAAAGCACAAGAGGAAATGCTGAATTAGCAGTGGATTCCCACTCATTTCACTTTCTGCAGTTACACAACCAGGGAAATCTGAGATTTCTTCTGTGCCCTGGGGTAAATTGGCATTCAGACTCTGTGAAGTCTTCAGCATCCATTCATTCATGTGTGGGAAGGTGAATTTGTGATACAGAAGTGATTTGAATGTAAAAAACATCAAACTTTTGATGGGAGTTTATCTCCGTGTTCTCCTTTCTTAGTCCGGATTCTGGAGCTGTGTAAATACCCAGTGAGTATCTTCCGAGTTGGCTTCACAGGGGTTATGAACAAGGCCTCGTTTGCATTTAGGTCTCCTCTCGTGCCAAAAGCAGTAAAGTCAAAGCTGTGTATAGGGAAGAACAGCGGATGAAGAATCTCGCAGTCGGGAGTCTCCACATGGGAATCTTGGGCACAGCCATCAGGTGGGAATTAGAAAGCTGTGTGTTGCAATCTGATCCTCCAGTGTCGTCCTGGCTGTCCACCTGCCACAATCCTCCACCCACCCTGGTAAAATGTGCTTGGTCCACTGGGCGCACGGGTCTGCCTTACATTTACAGGAAAACCTAAAATTGCAGCTTGTTAGGACTTCCCAGCTGACAGCTGGAGAGACCAGATGGATTAGGATCATACCAGTTAGGATCACAGTACAGTTATAGTAACAGAGGAATATGCAGGGCCATTTTGCAGGGCTCAACCTCCTCATTTCATCTGGTACCCCGAGTGGAAGCCATAAGTCACGCAGCCTAAGTCAATTCCCAAATGATGCTTTTCTTCTCTTCATGCCCCTTGGAACAGGCTCATTAACAAACACCAACAGCAGTCATCAGAGGTAACAGCACCCAAGAGTGTCCTTGGCAGGTAATAAACACCCAGTAAGAAGGTGATGTTGTAAAGGAGGATGAATGAAACACTGCCGAGTTCAGGTCCCTGCCCCATCCTGATAGTCACTAGTCAGTTTACACTGAATTACAATTCAGAAAACTAAGACAACTCTTCAGTCACAGCAGCCACATTGCCAGTGCTCAAAAGCCACCTGTGGCTAGTGACTGCCACATGGGACAGCACAGAACCACAGGACACATCCATCATTGCAGAAAATTCCACTGGACTGTGCGATAAGAAGCCTTAAAGAAGAGGAGTCAGATCAGAAGCTTCTACAGCTGAACACCGTGGTTGGAGATGGAGCCTGTGTCCCAGAGAACCTGCTTCCCCGAGGACTGGCTGAAGACCTGGTCCAACTAGGTGCTGCCTGGTACAAGTGTTTCCTGTTAACATAAAGAATGCTAAAGCCCTCTCCAGCAGCAAGTCCCGATGATGGTGTCACTTACACTGTGGACTACTTACTACATCCCACATGCCTCAGTTCAGTTCAGTTGCTTAGTCGTGTCAGACTCTTTGAGACACCATGGACTGCAGCACGCCAGGCTTCCCTGTTCATCCCTAACTCCAGGAGCTTACTCAAACTCATGTCCATCTAGTTGGTGATGCCATCCAACCATCTCATCCTCTGTCGTCCCCTTCTCACACCTTCAATCTTTCCCAGCATCAGGGTCTTTTCTAATGAGTTAGTTCTTCGCACCAGGTGGCCAAAGTATTGGAGTTTCAGCTTCAGCAGCAGTCCTTTCAATGAACACCCAGGACTGATCTCCTTTAGGATGGACTGGTTGGATCTCCTTGCAGACCAAGGGACTCTCAAGAGTCTTCTCCAACACCACAGTTCAAAAGCATCAACTCTTCAACGCTCAGCTTTCTTTATAGTCCAACTCTCACATCCATACATGACTACTGGAAAAACCATAGCCCTGACTAGATGGATCTTTGTTGGCAAAGTAATGTCTCTGCTTTTTAATATGTTGTCTAGCTTGGTCATAACTTTTCTTCCAAGGAGCAAGTGTCTTTTAATTTTGTGGCTGCAGTCACCATCTGCAGTGATTTTGGAGCCTCAAAAATAAAGTCTGTCACCGTTTCCCCTGTCTATTTGCCATGAAGTGATGAGACTGGATGACATGATCTTAGTTTTCTGAATGTTGACTTTTAAGCCAACTTTTTCACTCTCCTCTTTCACTTTCATCAAGAGGCTTTTTAGTTCTTCTTTGCTTTCTGCTATAAGGGTCGTGTCATCTGCATATCTGAGGTTATTGATATTTTTCCCAGCAATCTTGATTCCAGCTTGTGCTTCATCCAGCCCAGCATTTCTCATGATGTACTCTGCATATAAGTTAAATAAGCAGGGTGACAATATACAGCCTTGACATACTCTTTTCCTGATTAGGAACCAGTCTGCTGTTCCATGTCCAGTTCTGATTGTTGCTTCTTGATCTGCTTAAAGATTTCTCAAGAGGCAGGTCAGGTGGTCTGGTATTCCCATCTCTTTCATAATTTTCCACAGTTTGTTGTGATCCACACAGTCAAAGGCTTTGGCATAGTCAATAAATCAGATGTAGATGTTTTTCTGGAACTCTCTTGCTTTTTCGATGATCCAATGGATGTTGGCAATTTGATGTGTGGCTCCTCTGCCTTTTCTAAAACCAGCTTGAACATCTAGAAGTTCACAGTTCACGTACTGTTTAAGCCTGGCTTGGAGAATTTTGAGCATCACTTTGCTAGCATGTGATGAGTGCAATTGTGCAGTAGTTTGAACATTCTTTGGCAGTGCCTTTCCTAGTATGTCTTTAAACTACTTAAGATGTAAGTGGGGTGAGCAGCTTCTAAATCTGCATGTAGTAAAAACAATAAAACCAAACAATGCATATAAGAAGACTGGTGAGAAACACAGCCACATATTAACAGGATCAACATCTGGGTGGAGGGTTAAATTCAGGGGTATGCTTCTGGCCCACCTCTTTTCTATTGTCCAGATGTACAGTTTTTGTAATGAAAGAATTGATTTGAAAATCTATATACCCGGTATGACTACTATTTTCCTATTATCTGTTTTGTGACAGAAATTTCTGTCCTCAAAATAAAAAATCCCACGTTTTTTGGTTGCTCTCTGGCACAAGTCCAATGAAACAATGTCTATAAAAGTGAAAAGCAAACGTGGGAACACGTGGGGGCCACCATCACTCCTAATGCTGTTGCCAGGGCACTGACCAGTCTAGGAGCAGCAGTGCGAGTCCCCCCACTCCAGGGATCGTTGGTTCTAGTGACAGACAAGTGACCAGTGAAGGAGCCGTGGGGAGATGCAAGGGGGAGATGACTGAGCGGAGGGGCCTGGCTCATGGGGAGAGGTCTGGGAGGACATTTGTCCCGGACCCAAGTGTTGGGGGAGGAGTCCCCCAGACCCGCAGGAGGGTCGTGGCCACAGCCTCGGGGGCTGCAGTGTGAGGGGTGAAGAGCAGGGCCATGTGCGCAGACCTGAGCGGTCTTGTTTTTGACAGTTAAATAATGAAGAGATTTCTTTTTTGAGTAGGAAGGCTTTTGAAACACTCTAAACATATTTCACTTAAAATTACAGGAAGATTAGCAGGTGAGTGATATACTATATCAGATAAAATACACCCTTACATCCACTGGCCATAGAAGTTTAAAGCTGATTTTGGGTGGTTTACCTGCTAAACACAAAATAGGTCATTGCTTTCATTGATTCATAGTTTTTAAGGGGAAAAAACACAAATAACTCAGGTTGTTCATCTCTAACAGCCATAGCTGTTTTGTCAGTCAGAAACTGCCTTTCCTTAAACATAGAGTAAAATTACTTTAAAGAAATTCCTGGAGTAATAAACTTTACTCAGTTGCCTTTGGCTCAAACTCTTTCTGTGGCTTGCAGGCTTTTAGTTTCCTGACCAGGGATGGAACCAGGGCTCTGGCAGTGAAAGCAATGGGTCCTAACCACTGGACCGCCAGGGGATTTCTGAGAATTCCTTCATTGTTGAAGAGCAGCATTTTGCAAGATGTCATGATCACTGAGGTTTTCATCATTCAAACATGAAATGCACTTTTAAATAGAAGAGTTTTTGACAGTTGGGTCATAATTCCTCACGGCTTCATGCCAATGCCATTACAAAAAACTAGAGTTTATTTTTTAGAGCAGTTTTAAGTTCTGAGCAAACCTAATCAGAGGGTGAGTGTTTGCAACTGATGTGCTCCATGAGATGGTGGGGAATGTTAGGAAGGTGAACGCAGGTCTGATCTTCCCATGGAGATAGCACAGGGTGGGGTCTGGGCAGGAGGGAACGGGCTGTGCCCTGACTTCCATCCCTGCTGCTCAGTGCTCCTGCCACCATCACCAAAGCTGCCTCAGTTTCCAACCCATCCATTCCCACTCTTTAGGGGGAGGGTGGGGTCGAGTGATCCCTGGTGTCCTCTGTCATCCGAGGAAACTTGAGGAGAAGCTGGCACGAGTTCCCAGACTCAGCCTGTCCTTCCTTCCTGGGGCTCACAGTGGTCAGCATGGCACCAGCCGGGGACTCTGCGGGTTGGGGAGTGAGAGAGCCCCCTCCCACCTGGAGGCTGAGTCTTACGGGGACAGACAGGCGAGTATTAATAAATAAGCTCCCCAGCCTGTGTATGACCATGAACGGGCACAGTGGACAGCGCGTCTGTGCGGGTCGCCTCATGCATCTTATCTTGTCTGGATCTCAAGTAATCATGATTTTTTTTTTAACGGAGAGACTTAATTTTTAGAGATCACATTCACGTGTCGATCCCACCCCAGCCTCGCCCACATCCTCTTCCCTGGCCCTTGGCCCACGTCTTCCTTTCCTTTTCTGCCCTGATGGTGTCAGCTGCTGTTGCTCAGTTGCTACGTTGTTCCTGACTCTTTGCGACTTCATGGACTGCAGCACGCCAGGCTTCCCAGCCCTTCACCATCTCCCAGAGTTTGCTCAAACTCGTGTGCAGTCTGCCCGGCTCTGCCCCGGCCCCCCAGGACTGTGGCTGTGATGCTTGACCCTGGCTCCCGGACGCTGCGGCCGCGGCCGTGATGGGAACAGACTGGAGGAAGCTGGGCCCAGCTCACCTGAGTCCTGGTGGCTGTGCCTCAGATAGACTGGGTCCAGCCTGAAGGCTCCGGTCAGGTCTGTCCTCTTTTTCACCCTGGTTCGAGACAATAAGCAACAGGACTTAATGAGGAGGCATCTTAGGGTCCTCTCCTCCTGCGCTTTCTCCTCCCGGCTCAGTTGGGGCCTACTGCTCCCTGACACCCTTCCTAACACCCCCACCCAGAATGTGCATGCCCCTTCCCTAGCCTGCAACACACATTAACCTCCAGAGCCCTGGGCCCCTGCAGTGGGGGAGGCATGGTATAATAAAAAAAATAAGTAGTTAGCCTTTGTCCCTGGTTCTGGCACCCAGCTCCTGAAACCCTTGGGACAACAGCTGGATGGGATCAAGCCTGGGCAACTGGGTGGCTTCAGGGTCCAGGTTGGCTGCCAGGAAACTAAGTCTTGATTGGAAGGGCAGAAGTTTGAATTCTGCCCCCTGATCTCCGAGAAAGGACTTGAGATAGATCATCACCAACGGCTAGTGATTTAATCAGTCATACCTGTATATGGGAAAGACTCCTTAAACCCCTACACGATGGGGCGCAGAGAGCTTTGGGGCAGCTGAACCACATGGGCAGGCTGGGAGGGACCCATGCCAGGCAGGTACTGGGGCTCTGTGCCCCCCAATCCCACCCCTGCCTTGTCGTAGACATCCCTTCCATGAGCCATTCATTCAGGTCCTTATAATACACCACTAAATATAAATGAGTTGTTCTAGCCAACTGTCAAACCTGAAGGAGCAGGGGAAGGAGTTGTAGGAACCCCCAACTTTACAGCCAAGGTGAATGCAAGCGTGGGTGGTTGGGACCCGGGACATGTGACTGTCTTGCCAGGTCTGTGCTTACTCGGGTGTCAGAGCTGCATCAGGTTCAGGGACATCCTGCTGGTGTCTGGAGAGCAGGGGAACCGGGGTCTGGAAGAGGAACCCAGCAGGTTGGAGTCTGTCCCTCTCTGTCCTTCCAGGCCTGGCACAGCCCCCGCCGTTGATGGGCATCACAGGCAGGTGTGTGATGAACAGGGACTGTCAGGCAGGAGGCACTGCCTGAGCCATCCCAGACCTTCCCTTCATGCCTCTGGGCACCTCAAAGCCATTGTGTGCAAATGCAATCCTGGAGGCAAACTAGAGGAAGAGCCAAGTCTGGTGGCACTGAGGCTGGAAGCAAATGAGAGTCCCTGGAAGGTGAAACCCACGGGCATGAAGTAGGAAGCCAGGATGCAGCTCACAGAGGAGGATCAGGGAGCAAGGGGCTCTAGCTGATTTGAAGAGACTGCTTCAAAGCCTTAGAAGACAGTGAATTCCAATAGTGCGCCACGTTGCATCCTGCAACGTCCTGAGACCAAAGACTTTGTCCCCTTCCCAGAAGCAGCAGAGGAGGCTGGGAAGGGCAGGAAAGGAAACCGGAGATGTGAAATTGACAGCCAGGGTATGGGATCTGAGATTATGGAGATGAGAATTTCTTCCACCCAGATGGAATCATGTTTATTTTTTCAGCTGTACCTTTTATCACCATTCACTATCCTCCTCCCTCAATTTTCATGAAGTTGAAAATGGTTGCAATTTATTTTTTTCTGTGAGACCATGTTTTTAAAAAGTGTCTTTTGCAGAGTGAAAAAAAAGAAACCCAAAACAAAAAACTGCAGTGAGCAGTCACAAGCTGTTTGGGGCTGACCTGGGGGGAGAACCCGAAGCAGGGGCTACGTGTGAGTAGTGTGTACACGGGCCAGGCTGCCTCCCTGGCCTTGGGGGACCATTTCCTCTGGCCTCTCCATGCTGGGGAAGGTCAGGCCAGGCCACAGAGAGACAGGAGAGAAAGGGCGTAGAAAGAGTATTGCTCTCAGCAGACCTCTGCCCTTTCTATGTAAAGTCACACTGCCCTCTCCATTGACACTAGCAATGACTTTGTAGCTGCTTTTTTTAAATTAAAAATACTATACGCCGTGTTAAAGCGATGCAGAAAGGTATAAATAATAATATATCCACCTCATCACATGTGAAACAAAAGTTGCCCACAGGTTAGATCTCCCCTACACGTCCCTCCCCTCACTGCCCGCCCCTCAGGAGGCCATGAGGCAGCCTGGGGGTTTATCACACCATTGGGTTCTACCGAATTTTCTGTGCAAATCACTAAGTAATCTAAGGTATTGTTTCACACATTTCTAAGTAAAACACAATGCAAATATAAGTTGTTTAAAGGTAAACGGCACCTCTCTCTGTGTAATTTTTAGAATTTGCTTTTTCTCCTAAAACTATACCTGTGGGCTCCTGACCTGGTCATCCACAAGGTCCTTGCTCACTTATCCACTTTTGCCAGCTCCCCGCAGGGCACTGCGGTAGTGGATCCCAACCTGTCCCTTCCCTTACTGTGCTCCATGTGCCCTTGGACGGACGACACTGTGTGGATGCTCCTGGTGTGTCAGGGACAAGCTGGGGATGGCGGCCTAGTCGTGGGCCAGCAGGAAAGGTGTGGTCCTGCAGCCTCGTGGGGCAATGACAGGTGCTCCTAAGGACCCGCAGCCCACGAGCCCAATGATCCGCGTCCCGGCCGACTTCTAGCCAGGGAGACACTTTTCCACCATTGGCAGTGCTTCCTATGCCTCAACGTGCATTTCTAATCACTAACAAAGTTGAGTAGCTTTGCCTCTATGAAGAGGCCACTCCCATTTCCTGTTTGGTGAGGACACATTTGTTCATTTACTGATTAGGCTGTGTGCCTCGGTGTGGTAGACAGGATCGTAAAAATGTGGTAAATATTAGGAATGCTGATCCAAAGGCTTGTTTGTGGGCCTCTGCTGGCCTCTGCCTGGCTGTGTCCCTCCAGCGAGCGTGGCTCGGTCAGTGTGGGGAGGGGCGTGGTCCTCACCAGTCCCGTGTTCACGCTTCTCTTGGTGTCCTGGGCCCCTGCAGATATTAGGCTCCACTTTCTCGAGCCCCACAGCAACGGCCAGAATATTTACTAGAATCCCACTGAGACCTGATATTGAGTCCGCATCTCCGTTTAGTTAGATCTCCTGGAATGACTTCCCAAAAACTGTGTCCTTTTCTTCATAAAAATCTTCACAGATTGCAACCTATTTATTCACAGTAACTTTTCTTGCTATTATAAAAATATTTTCTAAAAATTTTGACAGCAAACAGTAAAATTCTGTAAAGCAATTATCCTTCAATAAAAAATAATTTTTAAAAAGACATAGAAAAAAAATTTACACATGCTGTTAATCATACGTGTAAATAAATGCAACCTTAAAAGTGTTGTGTATCTAGAAACCTTGCTGTGTTCTCTCAATAGTACCTTCTTAGAAGATTCTGTTTTCACTGGCAGACACTCACCCCATCTGGGAAGCGCGAGTTCTGTGGCTTGCAATCTAATCCTTATACTGTCGCTTCTCCGTTGGGTCCAACTGTGCAGGTTGGGAAAGCACAGTGCAGCCGAGGGTGGGCATTACAGGGATTGTGATTTTCTTTCTTTAAAGGCACTGCTTCTAATATTTTACCACCAAGAATATGTTTGCTGTAGTTTTGGGTAGATTTTCTTTCTTTATTGGATCAAGAAAGTTCGTTTCAGTTCCTCTTTTACTAAGAGCTTTTGTTCTGTATGTTTTAGAATTTTTATCTATTGCTTTTTCCATATTTAATGTGATGATAACCTTTTTCCTCCTTTACTGTTAAACATGATCAACGACATTTAAAAATCTGATAGGTTTAAACCACCCTGGGGTATCTGGAATGAACACATTTTGGTCATGATACACCAGCTTTTGTTTTCCTTTCAGTTCAGTTCAGTTCAGTCACTCAGTCGTGTCTGACTCTTCGCGACCCCATGAATCGCAGCACGCCAGGCCTCCCTGTCCATCACCAACTCCCGGAGTTCACTCAGACTCACGTCCATCAAGTCAGTGATGCCATCCAGCCATCTCATCCTCTGCCGTCCCCTTCTCCTCCTGCCCCCAATCCCTCCCAGCATCAGAGTCTTTTCCAAACAGTCAACTCTTCACATGAGGTGGCCAAAGTACTGGAGTTTCAGCTTCAGCATCATTCCCTCCAAAGAAATCCCAGGGCTGATCTCCTTCAGAATGGACTGGTTGGATCTCCTTGCAGTCCAAGGGGCTCTCAAGAGTCTTCTCCAACACCACAGTTCAAAAGCATCAATTCTTCGGCACTCAGCCTTCTTCACAGTCCAACTCTCACATCCATACATGACCACAGGAAAACCATAGCCTTGACTAGACGGACCTTTGTTGGCAAATAATGTCTCTGCTTTTGAATATGCTATCTAGGTTGGTCATAACTTTCCTTCCAAGGAGTAAGCGTCTTTTAATTTCATGGCTGCAGTCACCATCTGCAGTGATTTTGGAGCCCAAAAAAATAAAGTCTGACACTGTTTCCACTGTTTCCCCATCTATTTCCCATGAAGTGATGGGACCAGATGCCATGATCTTTGTTTTCTGAATGTTGAGCTTTAAGCCAACTTTTTCACTCTCCACTCTCACTTTCATCAAGAGGCTTTTTAGTTCCTCTTCACTTTCTGCCATAAGGGTGGTATCATCTGCATATCTGAGGTTATTGATATTTCTCCCAGCAATCTTGATTCCAGCTTGTGTTTCTTCCAGTCCAGCGTTTCTCCTGATGTACTCTGCATATAAGTTAAATAAGCAGGGTGACAATATACAGCCTTGATGTACCCCTTTTCTAATTTGGAACCAGTCTGTTGTTCCATGTTCAGTTCTAACTGTTGCTTCCTGACCTGCATACACATTTCTCAAGAGGCAGATCAGGTGGTCTGGTATTCCCATCTCTTTCAGGATTTTCCACAGTTTATTGTGATCCACTCAGTTAAAGGCTTTGGCATAGTCAATAAAACAGAAATAGATGTTTTTCTGGAACTCTCTTGCTTTTTCGATGATCCAGCAGATGTTGGCAATTTGATCTCTGGTTCCTCTGCCTTTTCTAAAACCAGCTTGACCATTAGGAAGTTCACGGTTCACGTATTGCTGAAGCCTGGCCTGGAGAATTTTGAGCATTACTTTACTAGTGTGTGAGATGACTGCAATTGTGTGGTAGTTTGAGCATTCTTTGGCATTGCCTTTCTTTGGGATTGGGATGAAAACTGACCTTTTCCAGTCCTGTGGCTACTGCTGAGTTTTCCAAATTTGTTGGCATCGAGTGCAGCACTTTCACAGCATCATCTTTCAGGATTTGAAATAGCTCAACTGGAATTCCATCACCTCCACTAGCTTTGTTCGTAGTGATGCTTTCTAAGGCCCACTTGACTTCATATTCCAGGATGTCTGGCTCTAGGTGAGTGATCACACCATTGTGATTATCTGGGTCGGGAAGATCTTTTTTGTACAGTTCTTCTGTGTATTCTTGCCACCTCTTCTTAATATCTTCTGCTTCTGTTAGGTCCATACCATTTCTGTCCTTTATCGAGCCCATCTTTGCATGAAATGTCCCCTTGGTATCTCTAATTTTCTTGAAGAGATCTCTAGTCTTTCCCATTCTGTTGTTTTCCTCTATTTCTTTGCATTGATCACTGAGGAAGTTTGCCTTTAAACATCATTGAATTTTGTTTGCTAAAATTTGACTTAGAATTTCCACATGTAATTTTATGAGCTTGTCCTGCAGCTTTTCTTTCTCAGCTTCTCATGTTTTTTTGAGATTTTTTGATGTGGACCATTTTAAAGTCTTTATTGAATTTGTTACAATATTGCCTCTGTTTTATGTTTTGGTTTTTTGGTATGCAGATCCTAGCTTTCCAACCAGGAATGAAATCTGCACCCCCCACATTGGAAGGCGAAGTCTTCCACTATGATTGATAAAGGCTTGAGAAAGAACATCAAGAAAAGAAGAAGAGATGGAGAAATTGGAAAACATGAACTAAATGAAATGGGATCACTGAATGTAAAACAGACAAAGTGAAACAAACTAGATAAAAGATCACCAAATAGTCCAGTTGTTTTAAGACATGGCTGCTCATTAGAAACATACCTGGAGTTTTGGAGAAAATTTTAGAATCTAGATGCATAGCAGAATTATCTTGGAATTTTTTGAAAAATACAAATGCCCAGGTATTGCTTTTTTTTTTTTCTTGGGAGGCTGTCTTAGCCACTGAACCACCAGGGAAATCCTTTCATCTGGTTTTAGAATCAAAGTGACACTAACTTCATGATAAGTCTATGAATTACATTTGTAATTAGACCTGTAGATGCCTTGACAGTTTGGTAGGACTTGCTGTTAGAAGAAACTGAAGGTTTCTGTTGTGTAAACTGTCCCTATTGACACATTTTCCTTAGGGCTATGAGATGTTTTGGATTTCCTGTTATTCTGATGACATGTTTTGTAGTTACTGCATTGCACATGGTAGGCAGTTCTGGAGTGCTGTTGCGCACGTGCTCCCTGTTGTCTAAGACCCTGAGCGTCTGTGGTGTGTCCTTCTTGTGTTTCCAGCGCGGCTGACTGCACCCTCTCCTCTATTCTGGCCCCTCTTTCTGGAGATCATCTGTTTTACGAGGCAGGGCGAGGGCCAGCACGTGGCTCTGTCGACCTCGGCTCCTATTGCCTCACTTCCTGTTTCATGAGCGTCTCTTCGTCTTCAGTACCTCCCTCCTTCCAGTTTGGGAGTGTCTATTCTGCGGCTGTTTTTTGCTTCCTTTGGGCTCTCAGTTCATTACTTCTTGGCTCTGGTCTTTTCTGTTTAAGTCTGTTCTCCAAGCCCTGCTTTACTGTGGGCCACGACTTCTGTCCCACCTGCATATTCATTCAAGTCTTGGGATTTCCAGTGACCTGTTTCCTTTTGTCCACTGGGCCATGGCTCCAGTGGTCTGTGGTGGTCTGCTCTTCAAAATGTAGGTCCCAGCTTTGCTTTTCCTTATGAAGTTTCATGATACTACAATGAGGAACATTTTATTTAAACCAACGAATGGGCGTGTACATGCATGTGTGCAGACATGCACACTCACACACACACATGAACAGAAACACCCTTTATAGGTACCAAAGTCGCCCCACCTCGGATGGGCCTGACAGTGAGGAAAACCTGTCCCTGTCACCAGACACATTCCTGAGGGAGGATCCTGAGGAGGAGGGGCAGGGGCTCCTGTTTTGTGCAGAAAGTATGGCTTCTTACATTTTTAAAAAAAAATCTACACCACCTTATGTGTAGGGCTCCCTGAATGAGGGCTCATGTTAGCTCTTCATGCCAATAATGCCATCAAGAATCCAAGATGCCAAAAGCACCAAGACCACAATGCAAAGAGGAGATTCACAGAAAACTGTGCCGCCCTGCACAGCATCTAGAATTACATCTTACCATAACCAGAGTGATTAAAAATCTTCCCAAGTAACTGAACTTTTAAAAAGTCCACTGTGACAGGAGTATACAAAAGCTTTAAAACTAAAAAAAAATGATTTTATTTGGGGAAAAAAACAAGTATTTTTAAAGGCAGAGTAAAACATGCCCTTGGTGGAATTTGAGACTTTCTTTGGAGAAAATCTACTTTTAAGAGACAATAAGGTCTTATCACTGACCTAGAGCCAGACATCCTGGAATGTGAAGTCAAGTGGGCCTTAGAAAGCATCACTACGAACAAAGCTAGTGGAGGTGATGGAATTCCAGTTGAGCTATTTCAAATCCTGAAAGATGATGCTGCACTCAATATGCCAGCAAATTTGGAAAACTCAGCAGTAGCCACAGGACTGGAAAAGGTCAGTTTTCATTCCAATCCCAAAGAAAGGCAATGCCAATGAATGCTCAAACTACTGCACAATTGCACTCATCTCACACGCTAGTAAAGTAATGCTCAAAATTCTCTAGGCCAGGCTTCAGCAGTATGTGAACCGTGAACTTCCTAATGTTCAAGCTGGTTTTAGAAAAGGCAGAGGAACCAGAGATCAAATTGCCAACATCTGCTGGATCATTGAAAAAGCAAGAGAGTTCCAGAAAAACATCTATTTCTGCTTTATTGACTATGCCAAAGCCTTTGACTGTGTGGATCACAATAAACTGTGGAAAATCCTGAAAGAGATGGGAATACTAGACCACCTGATCTGCCTCTTAAGAAATGTGTATGCAGGTCAAGAAGCAACAGTTAGAACTGGACATGGAACAACAGACTGGTTCCAAATAGGAAAAGGAGTACGTCAAGGCTGTATATTGTCACCCTGCTTATTTAACTTCTATGCAGAGTACATCATGAGAAACACTGAACTGGAAGAAACACAAGCTGGAATCAAGATTGCTGGGAGAAATATCAATAACCTCAGATATGCAGATGATACCACCCTTATGGCAGAAAGTGAAGAGGAACTAAAAAGCCTCTTGATGAAAGTGAGAGTGGAGAGTGAAAAAGTTGGCTTAAAGCTCAACATTCAGAAAACGAAGATCATGGCATCTGGTCCCATCACTTCATGGGAAATAGATGGGGAAACAGTGGAAACAGTGTCAGACTTTATTTTTTTGGGCTCCAAAATCACTGCAGATGGTGACTGCAGCCATGAAATTAAAAGACGCTTACTCCTTGGAAGGAAAGTTATGACCAACCTAGATAGCATATTCAAAAGCAGAGACATTACTTTGCCAACAAAGGTCCGTCTAGTCAAGGCTATGGTTTTCCTGTGGTCATGTATGGATGTGAGAGTTGGACTGTGAAGAAGGCTGAGCACCAAAGAATGGATGCTTTTGAACTGTGGTGTTGGAGAAGACTCTTGAGAGCCCCTTGGACTGCAAGGAGATCCAACCAGTCCATTCTGAAGGAGATCAGCCCTGGGATTTCTTTGGAGGGAATGATGCTGAAGCTGAAACTCCAGTACTTTGGCTACCTCATGTGAATAGTTGACTCCTTGGAAAAGACTCTGATGCTGGGAGGGATTGAGGGCAGGAGGAGAAGGGGACGACAGAGGATGAGATGGCTGGATGGCATCACTGACTCAATGGACGTGGGTCTGGGTGAACTCTGGGAGTTGGTGATGGACAGGGAGGCCTGGCATGCTGTGATTCACGGGGTCGCAAAAAGTCGGACACTACTGAGCGACTGAACTGACTGACTGAAGGTCAGAGCAGTGGTGACTGCAGCCATGAAATTAAAAGACGCTTACTCCTTGGAAGGAAAGTTATGACCAACCTAGATAGCATATTCAAAAGCAGAGACATTACTTTGCCAACAAAAGTCCGTCTAGTCAAGGCTATGGTTTTTCTAGTGGTCATGTATGGATGTGAGAGTTGGACTGTGAAGAAAGCTGAGTGTGGAAGAATTGATGCTTTTGAACTGTGGTGTTGGAGAAGACTCCTGAGAGTCCCTTGGACTGCAAGGAGATCCAACCAGTCCATTCTGAAGGAGATCAGCCCTGGGTGTTCTTTGGAGGGAATGATGTTAAAGCTGAAACTCCAGTACTGTGGCCACCTCATGTGAAGAGTTGACTCTTTGGAAAAGACTCTGATGCTGGGAGGGATTGGGGGAAGGAGAAAAAGGGGATGACAGAGGATGAGACGGCTGGATGGCATCACTGACTCAATGGACGTGAGTTTGAGTGAACTCTGGGAGTTGGTGATGGACAGGGAGGCCGGGCGTGCTGCGATTCATGGGGTCTCAAAGAGTCGGACACGACTGAGTGACTGAACTGAACTGAACTGAACTGAACTGAAGGTCAGAGCACACTGGTTCATATTTACATAGAAAACATTCAAAATACCCAAATGAACAATAAAAAGCTAATGAACAGAATAATGAAATCATTATAAAACGTATTTCCTATGCTTGTAATGAGGGCAAGTTTAAAAACTTCAATTATCTTGTCCATTTCAATATTTAGAGATTATAGTCAACAAGTTTGTTTTAAATTACAGATTAACCATTGGTAAAATTTCATTAAACCAAAAAGAGATGCTTCTGATTTTGAGGAATACAAAAAAGCCAGAGCAATAAAAAATATCCATTTTTATCTTATGTGTTGTGTTAGCAAAATCTTTAAACATATCTATAAAAGAAAAATTCAAGGGTTCCCTGGTGGCTCAGCAGTGAAGAATCCTTCTGCCAATGCAGGAGACTTGGGTTTGATCCCTGGGTCAGGAAGATACCCTGGAGGAGGATATGGCAACCTACTCCAGTATTCTTGCCTGGAGAATCCCATGGACAGAGGAGGCTGGCGGGCTACAGTCCATAGGGTCACAAAGAATCAGACATGACTCAGCAGCTAAACAACAACATAAAAAAATGTACAACATAAAGCTGTGTGTTTGCTTGTTTTCATCTCTGAGGTGTTGAAGGATACCTGGCCTTTCCCAAAATCCAGTTCTTACAAGCGTCCTTATTGTCTCTGTCCTATTGTGTTAGGATAGCTCATTTTTACTGCAATACCTCTTAGAATAGCAAAATAGCTTAACATGATTCCCTGGATATACAGCACAGGGCAAAAAGCCTCTGAACAGACTCTTAGCCCCGCTCCCTGTCACCAGGCTGCAAGATGCGCTCACATCCTCTGAAAACACTCAGGGGTCCCTAATTAGGGATCTGCTCAGTGGATTTGCCACTCAGGTAGGTGAAGGGGCAGCTGCCCTGAAACAGGAGAGAGATGCTGTGGTCCATCCACTCTCCTCTACCTGTAGACTGTACATGCCGGGGCTAAAGTCCAGGACTGTTTTCAGTATATGAAGAGAAAGCGGAATCAGAGTCAGCTTGAACAAAAGTGGGCATAGAATCTAGGCTCTATTTTGCCTCATTCACCCCAAGAAAGCTCTTTTTTATACCCAATTGGAACAAGTCCAATGAATTTGCTGTGTATCCTTTTGTGTGTGTTTGTAAAATGTATATCGTTTTGCGTGCCTGTGATGAGTTGCATCCTGGGAGATACATAATTTTGTCTCTGACTCTTTTTACTCAGTTATAGTTTCTAACGCTTTGCCCCTATCGTATCAAACATGTGGCTCTAGCATGGATGGTTGTCTGCTGCTAGTGATCCCATGCATGTCTCAGAACCCCAGTACCCTCAGCTAAGAAACCAGGATAATTCCTGTACCAACAAGGCTGCAATAGGATTAGATGAGGTGATGTATGAAGAAGAAAAGGGCACCTAATAGCAGATAATATCTTGAGTGTAAAATTTGTACTCAAGCATCTTTATTGCCATGAAGATGCTTTATGGGCACCCCTGGATGTGGGTTTAGGTATGTCCCCCTCTGCTGCCAGTGAGGGTAGGGGAATTCTCTCCAGACAGCCCAAGAACTTAGGTTTATATGTCACTTCTTGATAGAATCCAGTGCTGTAATTTAAGTTGGCACATCATTTCTTCAAGCTGGAAGTTTCTGGAAAGCATCACTCATGTATGCATGCTCTGGAAGCCTGGTGCCCACAGGAGCACAGGGCCAGGCTGTGTGTGGGGCCACTGGATTGTGCCAGGTGGGAAGGACACCCCAGCAACTGAGACCCACGGAAATGACTCTTTAAAGGCTCTCAGTAATTGATGAAACTTTGTAAAGTTGCAAGCATATGGAAAAACACCAACTTTAAAATGTAAACAGCTTATTTTAAACAAATTCAAAATCCATGTGGACCACAGAAAACCATCTGCAGTACCTGTGACCTATTCTGAGTTCTCTGCTGTGCACATTCATGTCTCGGGGCCTTTGCCCTGGCTACCTCTCCCCCTGGCCCTCAGGACGCTTGTTGCCTGGACCCTCCTCATGAGCCTTCTTTCAGATACCACGTCACCAAACACAGACAGGCATGGAGAACAGACCATATGAAAACCCAGGGAGAAGACAGCCATCTATACATCAAGGAGAGAGGTCTCAGGGGGAACCAGCCCTTCTCACACCTTGACCTTGGACTTCCAACCTCCAGAATGAGGTTTCTATTGTTTAAACTGCCCAATATATGGTTCTTTGTTATGGCAGCCCTAGAAAAGTAATGTAAGCACAGGGCCAAAAATAGTAGATGTTAGTAATTACTATGTTAAAACAAAAATCCTTCCAGATCAAATTCCATCAATCAATGTTCATATTATCATTATGATATTGTGGGATGAACCCCTGGGTTTAGGAGAGACCCGATTCTCCTGGATGGATGAAATCACCTCAAAACCCCTGACAATCATTCTGTTCAGGACCGCACCGACTCAGGAGAGAGGAGGCATATCCTCTCTTATAATTTAAATCTTTACTCATTTGTTTATTTAGCCTTTCAAACTAGCTGGTAGGAAGCTCCTGCATCTTCACCCAGCATCCATGGAAGCCTTGGCCATCACACCAGGCTCTGAGACAAGCCCCTGATGAAGCAGGTCTTCTCTTATCCTTTACTCGCTCCCCAGCTTTCTGGACACTGGCGTGCAATGCTGCTTTCATTGTATTCACCCTTATCACGTCTCAACATCTGGGTCATACATGAGTGGTCTCTGATAGCTGCAGTCTCTGCATCTGAAAGACGGGGCAGTGAAGTCAATGTCCCCCTCACAGGGCCAATGGCACAGCCACTGACTTCGGCTAATTAGTGTGTTGATGGACTGCATCTGCCGGGACTCGTTGAACATCCATTTCTGATATTATTTTACCCAGGAAATGAGTAAAACACCACAGCTTACCACGAGATCATCTGGAGTCATCTTGTTCCTTCCCCCAGCAGCCATCAGCTGGTCTGTCTAGGCTGATTTTGTGGCTTTTCTCAGTCAAATGGATCACTGGCCACTGAGGACCCCTTAACTGCTAGTTAATCTGCTCTGAGGCCAGCCCTTCTCCCAGAACCGAGGCCTCTGGGATACACACGGGGACTCATATTGACTCCATACCAGATGGGTACTCTGGAGCCACATTCCATCCACCAACTCCTTCAGATAGCATCTGTGTCTGTGTGTTAGTCACTCAATAGCATCTGACCCCATGGACTGTAACCCACCAGGCTCCTCTGTCCATGGAATTCTCCAGGCAAGACTACTGGAGTTGGCCATTTTTACCTAGGGGTGTGATTACTGGTTTGATTGCTCTCTCCCCTTTTGACACTCCCTTTTCTCCTCTAGGTCACCTCTATCTCCTCCCTCCCTCTTCTCTTCTCTACTTAACTCTGTGAAACTCTCTGGGTGTTACAGGCTGTGAAGAACACTTAGGGAATTGATTACTGGCTAGATTACTCTCTCCCCTTTTGATTCCCCCTCTTCTCTTCCTGGTCACCTCTATCTCCCTCCTCCTTCTTCTCTTGTCCATGTAACTTTGTGAACCTCTCTGGGTGTCCCTCACTATGCAGAATCTTTTCACCATTAACCTAGAAGTTTTATCATCAGTGCTGTACGGATGGAGAAGTCAAGAAGCTACTGTAAGAATAAGACTGAGAGCCAGAGGCAGGAGGCTTAAATCCAAAACTTCAGAACACCAGAAAATTCCTGACTCCAGGGAACATTAATTGACAAGAGCTCATCAAAAGCCTCCATACCTACACTGAAAGCAAGCTCCACCCAAGAGCCAGCAAGTTCCAGAGCAAGACATACCAAGCTAATTCTCCAACAACGCAGGAACATAACACTGAACATTAAAATACAGGCAGCCAAAAGTCACACCAAACCCACAGACACCTCAAAACTCACTAAGGACACTTCATTGCACTCCAGAGAGAAGAGATCCAGCTCCACGCACCAGAACACAGACACAAGCTTCCCTAACCAGGAAACCTTGACAAGCCACTAGTCCAACCCCATCCACAGGGAGGAACCTCCACAATAAAGAGGAACCATAAACTTCCAGCATACAGAAAGGCCACCCTAAACACAGCAATCTAAACAAGATGAAAAGGAAGAGAAATTTTCAGCAGGTAAAGGAACATGATAAATGCCCACCAAATAAAACAAAAGAGGAAGAGATAGGGAGTCGACCTGACAAAGAATTAAGAATAATGATTGTAAAGATGATCCAAAATCTTGAAAAAAAATGGAGTTACAGATAAATAGACTAGAGACAAGGATTGAGAAGATGCAATAAATGTTTAACAAGGACTAGAAGAAATAAAAAAGAGTCAATCAATAGTGAATAATGCAGTAACTGAGATCAAAAGCATGCTGGAGGGAACCAACAGTAGAATAACTGAGGCAGAAGATAGGATAAGTGAGGTGGAAGATATAATGGTGGAAATAAATGAAGCAGAGAGGAAAAAAGAGTTAAATGAGGACAACCTCAGAGACTTCTAGGACAATGTTAAATGCCCCAACATTCAAATCATGGGGGTCCCAGAAGAAGAAGACAAAAAGAAAGGTCATGAGAAATACTTGAGGAGATAAGAGTTGAAAACTTCCCTTAAATGGGGAAGGAAATACACACTCAAGTCCAAGAAACCCAGAGGGTCCCAAACAGGAATAACCCAAGGCAAAACACCCCAAGACACATATTAGTCAAATTAATGAAGATCAAACAAAAAGAGCAAATATTAAAGGTAGCAAGGGAAAAGCAACAAATAACACACAAGGGGATTTCCATAAGGATAACATCTAATCTTTCAATAGAAACTCCTCAGGCCAGAAGGGAATGGCAGGAGACACTTAAAGTGATGAAAGAGAAAAACCTATAATCCATATTACTGTACCCAGCAAGGATCTCATTTAAATATGAAGGAGAAATCAAAAGCTTTACAGACAAGCAAAAGATAAGAGAATCCAGCACCACCAAATCAGCTATTTAACAAATGCTAAAGGATCTTCTCTAGATAGGAAACACAGAAAAGTTTTATAAACTTGAACCCAAAACAACAAAGTAAATGGCAATGGGATCATACTTATCAATAATTACCTTAAATGTAAATGGGTTGAATGCCCTAACCAAAAGACAAAGACTGGCTGAATGGATACAAAAACAAGACTATATGCCGGGGTCCTGCCCCGGCTGATCCAGGGTATTCGAAGTGGGGACGGCATCAGTGACCTATTTATTTAAATATTTTATCAAAGATATACAGAGTAATAGGATGAGGATAGCTCAGTAGGAAAATTCAGTGGAGAAAAGAGGCTGAGTAGCTTGGTTTACGCGGGAGACCAATAAAACTTCAAGACAAGAAGTTTGCACCACTTACGTAGGCCACAGGTGTCCTTCCGTTCTCCCGAAGGAGAGGAGACACTGAGGCCTCCCCGGTCGGATCTTAGAAGCCCAGGCATAATTAGTAAGCATGGCGGGTTCCGTGCTCCAGATGGAGACTCAACCAGAGTGAGAGAGAGAGCGACATGGGGAGACCAGTATTTCGAGAAACTGATCCCAATTCTTTATTTCCCATGGTCTACTTTTATACACTGAGATGTTATACAAAAGTCACGTGGGGACAGCAGTCCTGACTTTTATCAAAGTCAGGTGCTTCACACAAATGCATACAGAGGTCTTAGGGGTGTTACATCATCTTCTGGCCAGGGGGCCTGCTGACAATTTATGACCCTCTCCTTGTGACAACGGTCAGTCAACCAGGACACTTATTTCTCCAGGGGTGATTATTCTTAAAATAGACGCCACCCAAAAAAAGTTACATTCCTATAGGGTGAGGGTGTAGTGGGTTTTAGTTAAGGAAAGAATTTACTTAGCCTAAGGTCTAACGTGATTAATATCAAAGGTTAATACTTATTTCCTCTATATATTCATTAATGTGTGTAAGGGCAGGGGATGTGGAAACTTAGCAACAAACATTGGCTCAACAAATGAAAAACCCTTCACCAATACAATTTCTAATCAGCCCATTATACTTATACTAATAGTTTTCTAACTTTTCTAAGGAACCTGTTTTTAGAAGGTTTAAAGCATCTCATGCCTCTCACGGTTGGGAGGCTGTGAGCAATCACATGTGGCCGGACAAGCCTGTCAGGCAGGCTAGAGAACCTTCAGAGGAGTTTGTAGGTTAAAACACTCTTATCACGCCCAGGAATTATTATTAACTGGAGCTTTAAGTTAACTCCTTCTCCGAAAGAGGTGGTGGGGGACAGCCCCCCGTAAAGTCAGAGATGTAGGTGAGAGCACAAACTAGTAAAGTAGGCAGGCTCTGGTTATGGGGGTAGATGCTTGAGGATTTCCAGGGGGACTCCTGAGGCTCAATCCCGCCTTTGCGTATGTCGAGCCTCCTTCCTCATGACCTTTGTCATGGGCGGAGTACCTCACTCTGGCCCCCAACAGCTATATATGCTGCCTACAAGAGATCCACCTCAAATCTAGGGACACATACAGATGGAAAGTGAAGGGCTGGCAAAAGATATTTCATGCAAATGGAGACCAAAAGAAAGCAGAAGTAGCAATACTCTTATCAGATAAAATAGACTGAAATAAAGGCTGTGAAAAGAGACAAAGAAGGACACTACATAATGATCAAAGGATCAATCCAAGAAGAAGATATAACAATTATAAATATATATGCACCCAACATAGGAGCACCGGAATATGTAAGGCAAATGCTAACAAGTATGAAAGGGGAAGTTAACAGTAACACAATAATAATGGGAAACTTTAATACCCCACTCACACCTATGGATAGACCAATTAAACAGAAAATTAGCAAAGAAACACAAACTTTAAATGATACAATGGGCCAGTTAGACCTAATTGATATCTATAGGACATTTCACCCCAAAACAATGAATTTCACCTATTTCTCAAGTGCACACGGAACTTTCTCCAGGACAGGTCACATCCTGGGCCATAAATCTAGCCTTGGTAAATTCAAAAACATTGAAATCATCTCAAGCATCTTTTCTGATCACAATGAAGTAAGATTAGATGTCAACTACAAGAAAAAAAAACTATTAAAAAAACAGACATATGGAGGCTAAATAACACACTTCTGAATAATCAACAAATCACAGAAGAAATGAAAAAAGAAATAAAAATATGCATAGAAATGAATGAAGATGAAAACACAGCAACCCCAAACCTATGGGATTCAGTAAAAGCAGTGCTAAGGGGAAGGTTCATAGCAATACAAGCCTAACTCAAGAAACAGAAGAAAAATCAAATAAATAACCTAACTTTACACCTAAAGCAACTAGAAAAAGAAGAACCCCAGGGTTAGTAGAAGGAAAGAAATCATAAAAATTAGGGCAGAAATAAATGAAAGAGAAACAAAGGAGACTATAGCAAAAACAGCAAAACTAAAAGCTGATTCTTTGAGAAGATAAATAAAATAGACAAACCATTAGCCAGACTCATCAAGAAAAAAGGAGAAGAATCAAGTCAACATAATTAGAAATGAAAATGGAGAAATCACAACAGACAACACAGAAATACAAAGGATCATAAGAGACTACTATCAGCAACTATATGCCAATGAAATGGACAACTTGGAAGAAATGGATGAATTCTTAGAAAAGTATAACCTTCCAAAACTGAACCAGGAAGAAATAGAAAATCTTAACAGGCCCATCACAAGCACAGAAATCAAAACCGTAATAAAAAATCTTCCAACAAACAAATACCCAGGACCCGATGGCTTCACAGATGAATTCTACCAAAAATTTAGAGAAGAGCTAACACCTATCCTACTCAAACTCTTCCAGAAATTTGCAGAGGAAGGTAAACTGCCAAACTCATTCTATGAAGCCATCATCACCCTAATACCAAAACCAGACAAAGATGCCACAACTAAAGAAAACTACAGGCCAATATCACTAATAAACATAGATGCAAAAGTCCTCAACAAAATTTTAGCAAACAGAATCCAACAACATATTAAAAAGATCATACATCCTGGCCAAGTGGGCTTTATCCCAGGGATGCAAGGATTCTTCAATATTTGCAAATCAATCAATGTGATACACTGCATTAACAATTTGAATGATAAATATCATATGATTATCTCAATACATGCAGAGAAAGCCTTTGACAAAATTCAACATCCATTTATGACTAAAAAAAAAAAAAAGCCTTCAGACAGCAGGTATAGAAGGAACATACCTCAACATAATAAAAGCCATCTATGATAAACCCACAGCAAACATTATCTTCAGTGGTGAAAAATTGAAAGCATTTCCCCTAAAGTCTGGAACAAGATGAGCTTGCCCACTCTCACCACTACTATTCAACATAGTTTTGGAAGTTTTAGCCACAGCAATCAGAGAGGAAAAACAAATAAAAGGAATCCAGATTGGAAAAGAAGAAGTAAAACTCTCACTGTTTGCAGATGACATGATCTACAAAGAAAACCCTAAAGACACCACCAGAAAATTACTAGAGCTAATCAATGAATATAGTAAAGTTGGAGGATATAAAATTAATGCTCAGAAATCTCTTGCATTCCTATACACTAACAATGAGGAAACAGAAAGAGAAATTTAGGAAACAGTTCCATTTACCATTGCAACGAAAATAATAAAATACTTAGGAATAAATCTACCCAAAGAACAAAAGACCTATATATAGAAAACTATAAAACACTGATGAAAGAAATCAAAGAGGACACAAATAGAGAAATACACCATGTTCATGGATCAGAAGAATCAGTATAGTGAAAATGAGTATACTACCCAAAGAAATCTATAGATTCAATACAATCCCTATCAAATTACCAATGGTATTTTTCAGAGAATTAGAACAAATAATTTCACAATTTGTATGGAAATACACAAAAACCTTGAGTAGTCAAAGCAATCTTGAGAAAGAAGAATGGAACAGGAGGAATCAACCTGCCTGACTTCAGGCTATGCTACAAAGCTATAGTCATCAAGACAGTATGGTACTGGCACAAAGACAGAAATATAGATCAATGGAACAAAATAGAAAGCCCATAGATAAATCCATGCACCTATGGACACCCTATCTTTGACAAAGGAGGCAAGGCTACACAATGGAGAAAAGACAATCTCTTTAACAAGTGGTGCTGGGAAAACTGGTCAACCAAGTGTAAAAGAATGAAACTTTCTAACACCATATACAACTTCTAACACCATACACAAAAATAAACTCAAAATGGATTAAAGAGCTAAACGTAAGACCAGAAACTATAAAACTCCTAGAGGAAAACATAGGCAAAACACTCTCTGACATAAACCACAGCAGGATCCTCTATGACCCACCTCCCAGAATATGGAAATAAAAGCAAAAATAAACAAATGGGACCTAATTAAACTTAAAAGCTTTTGCACAACAAGGAAACTATAATCAAGGTAAAAAGACAGCCTTCAGAATGGGAGAAAATAATAGCAAACGAAATAACTGACAAAGAATTAATCTCAAAAATATACAGGCAGCTCCTGCAGCTCAATTCCAGAAAAATAAATGACCCAATCAAAAAATGGGCCAAACAGCTGAACAGACATTTCTCCAAAGAAGACATACAGATGGCTAACAAACACATGAAAAGATGCTCAACATCACTCATTATCAGAGAAATGCAAATCAAAACCACAGTGAGGTACCATCTCATGCGAGTCAGGATGGCTGCTATCCAAAAGTCTACAAGCAATAAATGCTGGAGAGGGTGTGGAGAAAAGGGAACCCTCTTACACTGTTAGTGGGAATTCAAACTAGTACAGCCACTATGGAGAACAGAGTGGAGATTCCTTAAAAAACTGGAAATAGAACTGCCATATGACCCAGCAATCCCACTGCTGGGCATACACACTGATGAAACCAGAATTTAAAGAGACACGTGTACCCCAATGTTCATTGCAGCACTGTTTACAATAGCTAGGACATGGAAGCCACCTAGATGCCTATCGGCATATTAATGGATAAGAAAGCTGTGGTACATATACACATGGAATATTACTCAGCTATTAAAAAGAATGCATTTGCATCAGTTCTGATGAGGTGGATGAAACTGGAACCTATTGTACAGAGTGAAGTAAGTCAGAAAGAAAAACACCAATACAATATATTAATGTATATATATGGAATTTAGAAAGATGATAACGATGACCCTATATGTGAGACAGCAAAAGAGACAGAGATGTAAAGAACAGACTTTTGGACTCTGTGGGAGAAGGCAAGGGTGGGATGATTTGAGAGAATAGCATTGAAACATGTATATTACCAAATATGAAATAGATCACCAGTCCAGATTCGATGCATAAGACAGGGTGCTCAGGGCCGGTGTACTGGGATGACCTTGAGGGATGGGATGAAGAGGGAGGTGGGAGGAGGTTCAGGATGGGGAACATATGTACACCCATGGCTGATTCATGTCAACATATGGCAAAACACTATAATACTATAAAGTAATTAGCCTCCAATTAAAAAAATAATTACTTAAAAAAAATACTGGAGTTGGTAGCAACTCCAGGGGATCTTCCTGATTCAGGGATCAAACCCAGGTCTGCTGCATTGCAGGCAGATTCTTTACTGTCTTTACAGGGAAGCCCTCAGACAGTGTCTGACCTGATCAAATACCCCAGCAGAAAAGAATTCCATCTCAACCCAATTTAAAGTTAGAGCAAAGGGAGTTTTGACCTGCTATACAAACTCTCCTCAAAGTGTTCTCCTTTAGGTAAAATAGGCAAACACAACCACAAGAACACTAACATTCATAAAAGCTATAGCTTTTCTAAGTTCTTATTCGCATTTCTGACAAACTTTCACCCAAATACAAAAGGGTTTTAAAATCATGTATCAGAGTTTGGGGCTAAGACTGACCAAAAAGGACCTAAAACAGTGGTAAAGAACTTGCCTGCCAATGCAGGAGACGCAAGTTCAATTCCCAGACTGGGAAGATCCTGTGGAGAAGGAAAAGGCAAGGCACTCCAATATTCTTGCCTTAGAAATCCCATGAACAGTGGAGCCTGGCGGGCTACAGTCCATGGGCTCGCAAAGGGTTAGACATGCTTTAGTGACTAAACGACAACAACAAAGCACTGAGTGCAGCTTATCATTAGATAGATAAGTTAAAGGTGAACTTGGAGAACTGACTTCAGTTGCTTTCCTCAGCTTTTTAAGGTGGAACTCCATTTCCCTTAATTACACAATAAACAATTTTGCACAAAATTCATGCGAAACTCCTAGATCTAAGGATTCATTAACCAACTTCTTACTCTAATAAATTAAGAAGCAACATTTTCTAGTGATCCCATTCTACTCTGGTCTTCATTATTTCTTTAAACATCATCAGTGCAGTGAAATGTCATCCCCTTTAATTTCTGAATTCTTTTTTCTTGTTCTAAATATAACCAATGTGCTGATGGTATGGCTATTAAGAATTTCCAGGGAACTTCTTAGAAAACAGAATTACTTTTCTTTTTGCTTAGCAAATGCTTTTAAACATTTAGACTTAGATTTATTAAACATTTAAGAATAAAAACATAGAAGCAAATGAATTACAAATATGTAGTAAGGTTAATTTGTATTGTTTTTTTGTTGTTGTTAATACTAGGTAAATTAGATCAGATATTTTCTCTGTTAAACTTCTCTTGTGCCAATATGTTCTAGATGACAGCATACGACAGGGTAAGATTTAGTAAGAACTCTACCCATTGTGCAGAAATGCAGGCAGGCAGTGTTTTTTGTGTTTCCCCAGCAATGTCACTTCACCTGCCAGGTTTCTTTCATATGAACTTGTCTAGGAAGCAGGGTAAATTGCATGGTAATTGACATCTAGTGAACAAGGAAACTTACCACATGGCAGAGCAGTCAAAATTCACCAAGAGCCATTTGTGGGGATTAAAGTTAAATGAATCTGCAAACTGCCAAGGAATAAGAACAACAAAAAGAAAACACTTCAATTATTAATGCTTAGCTAAAAACAAGACCTCATGCATAGTAATTAACAGTTTGTATTCTCAAATTAAAATTGTCTGATCAGTCAGACAGAATGGGAATCAGGTGAAACTGTGGGGTCTGGGGCTCATGGGCACTTGGGCAGCTATCCCAAGCTACCTGAGCCTCGTTTCATCCATTTCAAATCCTATCTCATGAAACATGAAGCTAATATATCTGATTCTGGGCTGAGGCACAAAGGGAGGAAACGAGCTTTGGAGCCAGAGAATCTGGGCTGGCATCTGGGCACAACTGCTTCTCCGTGTGTCCGGATGGGAGTCCTGCTTTGTAGAAAAGTCATGAGATAACAGCCGTGAACACCTCAGCATGGGTCCTGAGGGTGATGCAGAAACCGTCTGGTGCAAACCCTGTAACTGCTCTGTTGTTGTAGGGCCATACAGGTTGGGGAGCCATGTGATGAAAAGTGGCTGTGATCTCAAGCAGCTCTGGTTATGTCCAGAGAACTGGTGAGAGCAGTCATTGGGCAGGGCTTATAAAATGACGTCCCAGGCGGCCCTAAACCAGGCTTTGCTCATAGAGGGCGAGGGGAGGGACTCGTTGAGCTGGTAGGGCTGTGCCTTGGGCACCCTGCAGGGCACACCCACAGAACCAGAATTAGACTGTGGTCCACTGGGCATAAAAGGTACCAGGTTGTCGGCTGGAAAAAAAAGCACAAGCTAAAAGCTGAGAGTTATGCTTTATTTGACAGACTTTCCCAGGACTCCAAGCCCAGAAGACAGCATCTCAGGTCACTCTGAGGGACGGCCCTGAAGAGGGAAGGGGGAGGCCAAGCTATATAGGGGTTTTTGCAACAAAGATCAGGTAGTTGGAACATCAAAACATTACTGTCAATTAAAGGAAACCAAGGGCTTCCCTGGTGGTTCAGTGGTAAAGAATCTGCCTGTAATGCAGGAGATGCAGGGGACGAGGGTTTGATCCCTGGGTCAGAAGCCCACTCTGGTATTCTTGCCTGGAGAATCCCATGGACAGAGGAGCCTGGCAGGCTATAGTCTATAGGGTCGCAAAGAGTCAGACATGACTGAAGTGACTTATCACACAGGCCAAGGAAACCAAATATTTCAAGTTAAGGAATTTAGGGCTTTTCTTTGTGTGGGAAGATGCATGAGTCTGGGCTCAATGAAATCATTACCTTGATGGGCATCTCAGCTACCTGGGGCCAGTGTGCTGGGCATTCCTATCCCGAGTCCCCACAAGGCTCACTTTCGGGGGCGGCTGTGAGGTGATGTCTGGATGGCTGTAACACCCTTTATTTACTGATGTGGCCGCAGCATTTTCCCATGGGAATTTATGTGAGGGATAGGAAGTAGATAATATCTAAGGCCTTCCTAAAAATATATGCAAAAATAAATGTGTTAATCCTAATTTGGTGTGTTTGGATCAAGGGATGCATTTCAAAGACCTTGGATAATATAAAACACACAGAATTTCAAAGCATATGAAAGGTCATGGGATTTCTATCATCCATGAGGATGCCCACCCCCAAGAAGCAACACAAACACACTTTATAGTTCAGTGGGCTCTCCTGCTTTGACACTGGTGAATCCCAATTTGTTTTTGAGGAAAGTCATAGTTCTACTTTTCCACATAAAATGAGATGTTATTCATATTTTATGTTGTGTACTTTCAATTTTGCATAGTCCGAAGTCACATAAAATTTATCCACACTTCAAACTACTAGACTATTTGACAATCGGAATTTTAATTCACAGGTGCTATGGAAGAAAATTGGACTGATTCAGCTTAGAAAATACTTTGTGCATGTTTCCCAAACTTTATGAACTAGCAAAGTTCTCAGAGTATACATACCATGATCAACAATAGGAAATGAAAATATCGTAACTAATATACAGCAATCAGGATCAGCCCATTTTTCATTGAATTGACTTCCCTGGTGGCTCAGACGGTAAAGCATCTGTCTACAATGCGGGAGACCCGGGTTCGAGCCCTGGGTTGGGAAGATCCCCTGGAGAAGGAAATGGCAATCCACTCCAGTACTATTGCCTGGAAAATCCCATGGACAGAGGAGCCTGGTAGGCTACAGTCTATGGAGTCGCAAAGAGTCGGACACGACTTCAATTTTCACTTTACCAATATGGATGTAATAGAGCAACAACTGTTCTTGTTTCTCTAAATATTTTCTTCGTTCCAAAGACACCACATTCATTATACTCAAAACAGTGAGAGGATCTCTGGACACCAGTGGTAACAACTGCCAACAACTGGCTCTAGGGTCACTCGTCAAGTTCAAGTGTCAACCTATTTTCAAGTAGGACAAATAAGAGATTTCAACCAGCAAGACTGACTGGGGCAGTCTGTGTTTTCACTGACTTGTCAGAGCACGTGCCCCTGGCTTGTCCTCTGGCTGAGTGACAGGACCTGAGTCCACCTGAGGCCATGTGCCTGCATCTATAATTAAAGCAGATGACGACAGTGGCCATGCCGAGACCCCAGTTGGGAGGAATCTCCTGGGGGGAAAGCTTCAAAGTCTTTTGAAGGACAAAGGCTTTGGGACACCTCTCCTCCATCCTGACAAGTGGGGGAGCAGGAGGGGCCAGGAGGGGCCGGAGGGCAGACACTGGAGCTGCTGATGGCCACCTCACCCCTCCACCCACTCTAGGGGCGCAGATTCATTTCCCTCCAGGTTCCAATAAAAAGCAAAGTTGAGAAAGAGGCAGGAAATGACAAGGAGTTTCATTTGTTGATAACGAGAAACAAAAGGTGAAAGAAGGGCTTTGTTTGCTAGGAATTTCATTAGTTTCCTCCTGGGGGCTGATCTCTTTAAACCTCTCGGTCGTTACCCACAGGGATGTTTCTTCCTGCTGATGGAGAGGAAGGCGCTTATCAGCAGGGCTGGGCCGGGTAGACAGGATATTACAGTCCCTTATCTGCCAGCTGAGCAGCCAGCCCTCCCAGCCCAGCGACCATAGGAGGTTGGATGGTGTTACTCATTGTTGGGTATGAAACCCTATCTGATACTGATAGGAACTCACTGCAGAGAGGTGCTGCCCCACCTCTGCGGTGGTCTGACAATTAGACACCCACCTCATGAAAGTGAAACTTTGAGTTGTTGGTTCATAAGGAAGAGAAGAGTGTAGTGGGAACAGATCATGAAATTCTACACTAGACACTCAGAAAAGACCAGGCCTTGGGAGGGGCACATACATCCTGATGGATGCTTTGCCCCTGATCTCTTGAGGTCCCAGGGGAGGGAGACATTCCCAGTAATATGTATCATCACACACAGGACCACAACAAAATGCATTTACATGGTGGAGAGATTTCTTCTTCATTTCCCAGCACCAAACACCCACCTAACTATCAGCCATGAACTACAGGAGTCAGTGTGAGCACCCTGTTACCAGAACTTCTCATGTACTTTCACCCCTTCCCAAGATTTCCAGAGGCCTCCATGTACCCTCGAGGATTGATCTAAGCCCTTGCACACATTCAGAGATCAATAATTAATTACTGAATGAATGAGTTAATGAATGGATGGATGTGATGGAGGCATAAACCAGAATGCATCTTTATTCATTAGTGACAAAAGGCTTACTCATTTCAAAGATGAGAATTTTGTATTATATACCACTGATACCTACTTTTCTAGTATTATGGCGTTATGAGAATTCAAATCAGTCATTAGGAAATTGATTGGCAGCAGACAACAGATCAGAGAGAGGCTTGGAGGGACAGTCTCTCCAGGCTGTAGTGAGAAATGAGAACAACATGTACTGTGTGCACAGCTTGCTGTGTGTGGGTGCTGCTTCTCAGCCCTTTAAATATGATTAACGCTTCTGACTTTTATAATAACCCCTCAAAGGAGGCTTGATTACGAAATCCATTTTGTGAGGTATGGAGAGGTTACTAGCCTGCCCAAGGGCTCAAGGCTGGTCTTGGCGCAAAGCCAGGATGCAAACCAGCTGTTCAATCCCAAGACAACACCCTTGATTCCTGCACCACATGAGGCCATGGTCTCCAGAAACCCCTGTCTCTGAGCATGAAATCATTACTGACAAAGCCTGCTGCTCTGGGCCCTTCGCTGCATGTACATCTGAGTCCCTGGCAAGAAGGAACCTCCTGCCCTGTGAGCTGCTGACAGTGAAAACCTGCTTGGGTCTGGAATAATTTATTAGGATCTGTCCCTAAGATCATCTCTGTGCGTTAAGTCTGCACCCTGGAGAAGCAGACCATCGGTCAACCATTTTGATTGCTGTTTCTCAAAAGAATCAGATGTTTTAGGAGGCATTTCAGGCCATATATTCCAAATTCTGAGTGTGCGCAGGACATTTAAATGCATTGATGGCTGCTCGTTCCATCTCTATGAACGTGAACATCATGCTCAGTCGCATGATCAGAACACGACTGTGACATTGACCTAGATTGAATAGAATGGTGGGCTGGTTTTTAAAAACTACCCATTGATCTGAAATGCATTAAGATTTTATTTTCTTCCTAAATATTTCCCCATCATCTTATGAACTAAAAATCTATCCTATAATGACAGCTCTGCCCAGGATCTGCAGACTGAGAAATAGTATGAACATCAGGTGTGTCTTCTTTGAGAAGACAGTTTTTGGAACCAGGAAGGTTCTCACCCCCTGTCACAGGGAGGCGTAACTTCTAATCATCAGAGAAATGGGTATGGGAATGACTTGCTGAAACGAACCACAGTAGCGAAAAATAAAAGTATCACATCCTTATAAAGACAAATCACTGATCACAGTATATATACCTTTTAAAAATGGTCTTGTTGATTTCCTGCCCACTGAGCTCGTCGCAGAGCACTGACTATGTGTAACTGATTCACTTTGCTATACAGCAGAAACTAACACAACAGTGTAAAGCAACTACCCTCCAATAAAAACTTTAATAAGTAAGTAAATAAAAGTGATCTTGTTAAAGAGAACACTCACCTCCACGCCATTCAGAAGATGCCGGAACTCAGGGCAGATGAAGGCACTGCCTGCGTAGGCGGCGTCCACGTGCAGCCACAAGCCCTCCTTGTGACCTGAAGCCCAGAAATGACCTGTGAGTTCTTAGAGGGATGTCCCCGTGCTGGAGTCAAGCACCTGTCCCATCCCGACACCTTTTCAACATCGTCTGTCAATAGCGTTTGTCGGTCTGATGTCTGCATCCCTGACAGGCGGTGATGCTGAGGCAGCACCCCTTCATTGTTGCTGGCCCGACAGCGCCGGGCACGGGGACCAGTAAGCAGCACGTGCATGGAGGCGAGGGGAGCACCTGGACTTTCAGAGTTGACCCTCAGGCCCAGCAGAGCTCCATGAGACCAGCATATCCCACTCGCATCCCACTGTCCACATCAACTCCAGGTATGCACTCTGCTCTGCTCTCCCCACCTCACTCACTGCAAACTGTCTTTCCAATTCTCTGGGCTCTGAAGCCCTTCCCACAAGCATCTCTTGATGTTGGGACCAACCACAGTCCCCACTGGTCTCTCTAACCCACTCCATCTCCACAGGAAGTCCAGGCACCTATTTTATGCTTCCTGAATCTTCTCAGCTCCTTTCATGAGTGTGAATTTTATGTTCCAGCCATGCTAGAGGGCCTCACAGTACAGGAACCTTCTAGCATTGAGCTGGGAGGGAGTCCTGTCTGAACGTGTTCCTCAATTCACGTGCATCTGGGTTCAAATCCCTCCCCCAGGTGCCCAGCTGCCATGTGGCCTTCCTGCCTGCCGTGCTGCACGCTCCTCTGCTCTCAGCAAATGGAGATAAAGCAGCACTCAGACCCTGAGGGATAAACCAGATGACACTCATACTGTACCCATCACAACACTAGGGCAGACTCAGCGAGGAACGACATGATCACTGTGACTTTCCCCAGCCTCAGCACTGGGTGCTTCCCATGGCTGTGAAATACGCAAGCAGGAGAGCTGGTGGGTCTAGATCAAGGGGTGGGCTCCTTCCTTTATGGGGGCAGATGCTACCTCAGGAGACCTGGATCAGGGCACCCTTGCAGGGGCCGGTCAGGACCTGCCAATGCATCTGTGCAGGTGAATAGATTCACAATTCACTTTTGCCTGCGTGATGCTGGTTCATCACACACAATGCTATGAGGAGTGAGGAGCAGTTCTGAATTCTGCTGATAAAAGATGGAAGAGACATTTCAAAGCCGTGATTCAGTTTGAACTTCAGAATGGAAGGAACGAAAGCCCTCAGTTGGATTAAGATCAAATGTGTCCTGGGACAATGATAATTAACACAGAGGGTCACAGTGGGTGAGGCCTAAAGTGCCTGCCCCCGGGTGCCCTCAGAGCCCCCACAGATGTGGCTGGGTGCCAGAAAGGGCACGAAGCCTTAGGAGAAATGGGATCAGGAAAGGACGCAATGGCCAGCACCGCTACAGGAATGCTGTCCTCTGTTGCTGCTATAGCTCAGTTCTACTGAGGGAGGGAGGAGCTTCAGACACGCGTACAGGATGGACACAAACTCTCAGGGCGAGTTTGGGCTCTCCGTGGGGCCACGGAGGCTGCTGTCAGAGAACTGCATTTTCTGCTAGAGGCACCTGGGTAGAGTCTGACAGATGCCAGGGTCTGTGCCCAGCTCAGGCAGACAAGGCAGGAAGGAATATAGCCATGAGGGCAGGAGGAGGGGGATGGAGTTCTGGGGACCCCTCAGCCCTCACCCCGTGAGAAAGATGCTTGTCACACAATAAAACCACAACCCCTTTCCTTAGCTGGGCCTCACCTGGGAAGACGAGGAGAGGAGATCTGACCTTAGACCCCAAGGAGGGGGCTGGAATGATGCCAGCCCCCAAGGCTGTGTCACTGCAGAGAGTACAGGAGATCTTGGAGTGGGCAGTGAGTGGGGAAAGGCAGAGAGGCCTCGGGTGGGAAGGGGGTCCCCAGAAAGAAGGCTGCAGAGAGAACTAGCCTCACCCCAAGGAGCTCTGGCCTTTGCCCTTGGCTCTGGGGAGGGGAAGGCTGTGTCTGCTAGGACTCATCCCCCAGACAGTGCAACAGCAGGGTTTACAATGGGGGCTTTGGGTCACTTTATATCAGTTCTGAGTCCTGGAGGACTGGGAACTAGAAGTATTCACTGGATCTCCCAGAGGGGCCAGGAAATGTAGGCAGCCTCCCGGCCAGCGTGCGACAGCCCAGGGACACACCCTGACTGACACTACAGGCTGAGCGAGCATCCCTGGCAGGGAGGGTCCCACCCTGTGCCTACCATCCTGCTGTGGGACTGGAGGACCTCACAGGCGAGGATGACCAGAAGCCCCCAGGCTGGACCATGCCCCACTCTGCCCCGGGCACCTCCTCTCTGCTCCCAGGGGTGGAGTGTCAAACCCGCAAACCCGAGGGAGGAAGCCCTGACCTGGGAACTGGTGTCAGGACCAAGGGCAGCTCTGGGGGACTGGCTTCCCTCCAACTGCGAACTTGGCCTAAAACTCCTGCAGACAAGGGAAAAATCATAAACGACAAGGGATTCTTGTGGCAACGGAACCATTCAGCACCTTGACTGCAGTGGCAGATACATAAACCTACACCAGTGATGATGAAATTGTCCCAGGCTTAATAAACACCCCCTACACACAAATGAGGACAAACGTAATTGGGGAAATCTGAATAAGATGACCTCCCAGATTGTACTATGTCAATTTTCTGGTTGTGACATGTATTGCAGTTTTGCAAAATGTTACCATCAGAACAAACTGGGAAAAGTATACAGAGGCTGTCTACTATTTCTGATAACTGCACATGGCTCTGTTGTTCATTTGCTAAGTCATGTCTGATTCTTTGTGATCCCATGGACTGCAGTACTCCAGGCTTCCCTGTCCATCACCAACTCCTGGCATTTGCTCAAACTCATGTCTATCGAGTCAGTGATGCCATCCAACCATCTCATCCTCTGTCATCCCCTTCTCCTCTCACCTTCAATCTTTCCCAGCATCATGGTCTTTTCCAACAAGTTGACTCTTCGCATGAGGTGGCCAAAGTACTGGAGTTTCAGCCTCAGCATCATTCCCTCCAAAAAAATCCCAGGGCTGATCTCCTTCAGAATGGACTGGTTGGATCTCCTTGCAGTCCAAGGGACTCTCAAGAGTCTTCTCCAATACCACAGTTCAAAAGCATCAATTCTTCAGCACTCAGCCTTTTCTATGATCCAGCTCTCACATCCATAGATGACTACTGGTAAAACCACAGCTTTGGCTAGATGGACCTTTGTTGGCAAAGTGATGTCTCTGCTTTTTAATATGTTTGTCTAGGTTTGTCATAGCTTTGCCTCCAAGGAGCAAGCATCTTTTAATTTCATGGCTGCAGTCACCATCTACAGTGATTTTGGAGCCCAAGAAAATAAAATCTGTCACTGTTCCCACTTTATCCCTTTCTATATGTGATGAAGTGATTAGACCAGATGCATGTGGCTCTATCATTATTTCAATAAATATTTCAATTGAAAAAGGAAAAGACTAAACATAAACTCCTGCAGAAGGAACTTCCGGATACCCTTGCTGAGTGGATTCCCCATGGGGTTCTCCTCTCTCCATGAGGAAAGGGAGAGCCAAGGGCCACATCCTGAGTCTCGTATGTGATTATCCAACAGCACAACTTGCCTTGCAGCCTCTTCAAGTACTGAGGGTATCTGTAGGAGTCAGGGGTCCTGGAGACCCCATGGCTGGAACACAGGAGTTGCACGCCCCAGGACCAGGCCCACCCAGCACCCAGGTGAGGCTGCCTGGACAGAGAGATTTCTGCTCCGCCCACAAAGGAGGAGGCTGCCTCTATCCCTCTCGAGCCCCTGCTGCCTGCATGTTTCCTTGCAAGGCTTCCATGGCCCCACGGACAGAAGCGGCAGACCTCTGGAACTGTCTGCTGCGTCCTCAGCAGCCATTCCATCCTGCCTGCCCTGTACCCCGTCCAACACCCCCGGGACCTCCACCTCAGCTTCCCACCTTCATACCTTCTGTCTGTCTGCCTTCAACTCTCTGCTTTCTGTTTCTTACCCTTTTCTCAATAAAATCTGCCAGGAATTTCTACTGATCACTCCAATGTGACCAACTGAAACAGTCTCACTGGCAAATTGTTTCAGAAGAAACTAAACAGAAAGTGTCTTTCCTGAGACTTCCCTAGTGATCCAGTGCCTAAGACTCTGCGCTCCCAATGCAGGGGACTATCCCTGGTCAGGGAACTAGATCACACATGCTGTAAATAGAGTTCACACGGGACTTCCCTGACCATCCAGTGGTTAAGAATCCACCTGCCAATGCAGGGAACATGGGTTCAACCCCTGGTCCAGGAAGATCCCACATGCTGTGGAACAAGTAAGCCCGTGGACCACAGTTCCTGAGGCCCAAGGCCCCGAGAGCCTGTGCTCTGCAACAGGAGAAGCCCCCGCCAGGAGAAGCAGGTGCACAGCAACTGGAGGGTAGGCCCTGCCGGCAGCAACTGGAGAAAGTCCGTGCACAGCAGTGAAGAACCAGTGCAGCCATAGAGAAATAATCAATTTTAAAAAAGAGTCTGTATGCTGAAACCAAAGATCCCACATGCCTCAATGAGGACTGAAGAGCCCATGTATATAACTAAGACTTGGAGCAGCCAAACACATACATAAATAATAAACATTGCTTTTCAAAAAGGCATCTTTCCTAAAGCAGTAGTTGGGAGAAGACCAGGTTCTGATGAGCCTCTTGGTCAAATACTGGCCAAGATAACTAATCTGAATTATTTTAATGCTTTTCTCTGATTGCACTATGGAACCAGGTTGACCTGGTCTTGTCCAAAGTTGAAGAATGCTAAATATTTGGTGACAAGCAAGAAAATGACACTCAGAGGAGGGCAAGCAGGTAAAAGGTGCTCATTCACTGTGAAGACACCACCCATGGTTCATAAGAGCCTTGCCAATAATAAATAGAATTGTCCAAATTGCCCTCGTGGATAAGCCTGGGCAGTGAGTGGAGGGTAGTGGTGCTCATTGGATCCCTCAGCCCCCCGGGAACAGCCTCTATGTTTGGCACCAAAAGCCCCTCAATGATCCAGCTTTTCCCACAGCCCCCAGCCCCGGGAGCATGGGAGCCCCAGGACAGGACAGCAGCCAGTGCTGAGGGGCAGGGTCCTGTGGGCTGTGTCCCGTGGGGCTCTCAGCCCTCTAATCTGATAGCCGTGGACTGCTGTCAGCTGGCCAGGGCCCGGATGTCCAGTTCCCAGCCTGACATCTGGATCCAGTGGCCCAGCACCTTGCCCAGGATCAGGGTTTGCAGCCCGTGAAGCCACGCCTATGGACATAGCCAGCTTGTCCCTCCTCCCTGGCCTCAACCCCGGCCTTGCACCTCTGACTCCAGCCAGCTGGTAGGACAGCTGTCTGCCGTGGTCACGGCTAGGGAGCTAGAGCCCATGGTCACAAGCCAGGAACGCCCAGGGCCACCTGGTGGGCCAGCCAACAGCCTCACATCTCCTGAATCGCAAGGGCTCCCCCCACCCTCCTGCCTCACGCCCTCTCTGTGTGTTAACTCAGTCATTCAGAATCCCATCAGTTCATAATGACAGGTTCTTCGGACTGCACTTTGCAGGTGGGGACAGAGCTCAGAACTGAAGCCACAAGGGCGGCTGGGCTGCAGCACAGCTGCTGTGACTGCGGCCGGCTCAACGCACGCCACCCAGCCATCATTCATGGTGGGGGGGAGACGGTCACTCCTGCATCCCCTGAGTGTGGTCCACAGGTGGACCCAGGTGAGGAGAGCTGAGAAAGCCCTGGAGTTCCACAAATGGGCAGTGAGCCAGGCCCAGCAGCCGGCTGGATGCCTGGCACAAGCCACAGCGTGGCCAGGAAACATCTAGACCCTCCAGGGGGCTCCTGCTACCTGCCTCCTCCCACCCTGGGCAGCGGCTCTGCCTGCAGCTAAGGAGCTGGTTCTCCTGCCCCGAGGACAGAGAGGATGCTCATAAACCGGGCCCTTGCCTGAGGAGAGGCCTTCCAGCAACAAAAAGCCCTGCTGTGTTCTGGGAGCCTCAGGTCCAAGACACTTATTCCCCGCTCACCTCTGAATTCTCTGAATTCTGTCTAAGAAAACCTCAATGCTCCACTGAGGGAGGAGGGAAGTTAAGTGAACTGTTAGCCACTCAGTTGCGTCCGATTCTTTGTGACCCCATGGACTGTAGCCCGCCAGGCTCCTCTGTCCACAGGATTCTCCAGGCAAGAATACTCAAGTGGGTTGCCATGCCTTCCTCCAGGGAGGCTCCCAGTAAACACACAAAGCTCACTTCTTGCGAGGAATCTAGTTTTTTTTTTTTTTTTTTTTAATTGATTTGCTTAATTGCTTTATTTGCTCACCTATATTCAGGAATTCCAAGAAGGCAAAAAAAAAAAAAATGCTGGAAGACTTACTCCAAGGACAAGAAATTCTCCTGCCGTCCTACACACAACCCTCTGAGAATCTGCAAAGTTGGTTCTCTTCAGTGGGACAACACAGCCTTCGCGATCTGATATCACTGTGGTATTTTACTTATTAATACTGTGCTGGTACAGCTAAGGTTAACTGTTGTCCAGTTAGCCCAAATTCTGAGTTTTTGGAGTTCAAGCTTAAGATTTGTGCCACTGTAAACATGAGAAGAGTTTGGCAGATTATCCCACAATCAGTTTCATGATGTTAATATTATAATATGGTGTATTACTATATAATTATATTACATTTACATAATATATTATCAGTCAGTCAGTTCAGTTGCTCAGTCATGTCCATCTCTCTGCAACTCCATCACCAACTCCGGAACTTGCTCAAACTCATGTCCATTGACTCGGTGATGCCATCCAACCATCTCATCCTCTGTCATCCCTTTCTCCTCCTGCCTTCAATCTTTCCCAGCATCAGGGTCTTTTCCAATGAGTCAGTTATATATTATCATAATATTATAATATATTATTATATAATGGTATAATATAATATTAAGTTAATATTATGAAGGAGAGCCCAAAGAGGCAGCTCACTAAAGTCTTTGGATATCAGGAAAATTTTTTACAAATAAAATTTAATCAGATACTTACAAATGGGCCCCACTTCTAAGAGGTTGTCAAAGGAGCAGCAGGACGTGGTCCCCAGTGTAGCCACCACCTGGAGGGTAAGAAGCAAATGTCCTTTGTTCAGTCCTACATCACAGTCCCTGCTGTCACCTCCACACACACAGCCACACCCCCAGGCCCAGCCCTGGCAACCCACGAAACTCTTGAGACCAGGGTCTGCATCTTATTTGTTCATGTTGCTAGCAACTCACACTTTGCTGGCACAGATTGGGTGCTGAAACATTCACTGCATGCAAACACCCTCCAAACACCCTCCAGATCAAAAAGCATCTGATGTTTTCAAAACCAAAGAGCCTAATTGATCTATGGTGGCGGGTGCTGTCTAAATAATGAAATTTCTCTTTCAATGTGACAAGACTGAAATTTCATTCAGTCTGTGTAGCCTTTATGCAGCCTCCAGCAATTATCTGTGCCCCGAGAATAGAGATGGAAGAATCAGAAAAACAAAGCTAGTAAACTTGAGATCCAGGCTGGAGGCCTCCCTGGTTGCATTTCACCTATAACCACCTGTGTTTAATCTGAAAACTGAATGTGTCTCAGCGTTAAAGCGGTCTGACCAGGGAGGTGTGGGGCTCTGCCCTGGGATGGCTCCGCTGACATAGTCGCCTGAGCCGGAGAGAGCGATGCTTTGTTATTCAGGTCAGGGAAGGCCAACAGTGTGGGAGCCTATGGCCACTGAAGAGATAGCTTGTGATACCCACAGGGAGAGGGGATGCCGTGCCATGCAGGGCCACACAGGGAAGCACCAGTGTTGATCAGGAGATAGAGGAAGGGATGGAGAGAGGGGAACGGGTGGGCAGGAACTCCAGATTCCAGCAGAAAGGAACAGGCGAGGCAGGCTTAATACTGACAAGCATGAGTCATTTCAGATTACTGCAATGGGCTGTGGGCACAAGAGCTGCTCTGGTTGTCTGGTCCCTGGTTCTGGGGAATCAGGGCAGGAGAACAGTGGCCTGGAGCGTGAGAGCCCCGTAAGGGATGTGGCGAGGTGTGTGGGCTCTAAGAGTGCTGGTTTGCTTAGGAAAGGGTCACTTTCCTTTCAGGTCCCCAGGAGCTGGCTAGACCTCCAGGGTCAGCAAGCTTCTTGAGACATCCAGTTACCAGCAAGACAGAAAATGAAAAGGCAAGATGGATACACAGACGTTGAAGCCAAGCACGTGGGACAAAGAGGCCAGATTGGAGGCCCAGCTCTGCATCATGTGGACACCTGCTGGGTGTTAGTTTTCTCATTTACACCACAAACACACTGGACCAGGATATGCCCAGAGCCTAAGGTCTGTGAGTTTAGACCCTTTCCTAAGCAAACCAGCACTCTCAGAGCCCACACACCTTGCCACATCCCCTACAGGGCTCTCACACTCCAGGCCGCTAGTCTCCTGGCCTGATCCCCCAGAACCAGGAACCAGACAACCAGAGCAGCTCTTGTGCCCACAGCCCATTGCAGTAATCTGAAATGACTCATGCTTGTCAGTATTAAGCCTGCCTCGCCTGTTCCTTTCTGCTGGAACCTGGAGTTCCTGCCCACCCGTTTCCCTCTCTCCATCCCTTCCTCTACCTCCTGATCAACACTGGTGCTTCCCTGTGTGGCCCTGCATGGCACGGCATCACCTCTCCTTGTGGGTATCACAAGCTATCTCTTCAGTGGCCATAGGCTCCCACACTGTTGGCCTTCCCTGACCTGAATAACAAAGCATCGCTCTCTCCAGCTTTGACCTTTCCCATGGCTTCTTAGTCCCTCTCCTCCCACCTCTGTGCCCACCCCTCACACCCCTCCCCACCCCAGTCCAAGCACCAGCCATTCTCCAAGCCTGCTCAATCCTGACCATATGAGTCACTGAGTGGGAATCTGAGTCAGTGAGCCATTTTCCTCTGGTGTTTGCAATTCCTTCCAAAAATATAACTGAATATTAAAACACTTTGTCTAAGGGTCCTGGTTTGGTAGGTAGAACGAGACCCATAAAATGCTTTGTCTATGTCATAAAGCTTGTGTAGCTTTAAAAAAAACCCACAGGATGATTCAACCATCTTAATATCACTTGCAAATTATTTTCTCAACTTAAGAGTCTCTTAGGAATGACACTTCTGACATCCAGGAATTCCTTTCATTTCATCTCATGTTCCTCAGTAAAATCCTAATGGAAATAAATGCCATACCATCTGTTTTTAAAATGCAACCTGAATATCCTCTTGTTAAAATTATTTTCTATTAATGTGTATATGGCAGTGAGTCTAGAATAATTTCACCAAATATTAGTACTGTTTGTCTTTTATGATGAGATTTGGTTAATATTACATCTTTTATTCTGTGATTCTTATGTTAGTATTGATATTTTCATTCTGCCGTGGAGCATTTTGTAAAATCAAGAAAACACTGCCCAGTCCTGGGAGTGGCCTCAGCTGAGAACATGTCTCAGCTTTGCAGACATTATATTCACTCATCAGGACCCTCCTGATTTGGGTGTCTTTGGGACCCCCTACTTTACTGTTAGCTTAAGTGAGACACTCAGCGTGGGGTCTTGGGACAAACACGCAGGACCAGACCAAGAAGAGAGCGCAGGTATGCTTAGCTCTGGTTCTGCCAGTTAAAGAACCCCGCACACTGGCCGTGCTGGAGGCCCTTCCAACCAAGCCCATCCCTGGGCAGCTCCCTGCACAGCATGTGGGCAGCATGGGACCCAGGGTCCCAGGAAGATGTGCCAGGCTGGTGACGGCAGGGCCCATATATTCGTGTTTTGAGGGCTGTGAGTCAGCTTGTCCTCATTCTCAGAAGCCGCTTTAACCCCAGCACCTGCTCTGCTCCGGGCTGTGATTACTGGGCTCAGCTCAGAGATGCTAACCTGATTTCAGCTGCTCTGCAGAGACCTAATCACATTTGCAAAGGGGGAGGCGGGCTGGGCGCCCCACCTCTGAGAGCCTGGGGCTGTCCTGCTACCCTACTCTGCCCCCCTCCCTCGTCTGTCAATCTCACCACTGCCCGCTAGGCTCTGCCCTCTGCCTTGGGCCTGATCTTATCAGGTCAGGAAAGCAAACCACCAAGAGGAAGAAACCGGCGAGTTCCTGGAGGGCTTCCAGTTCAGATTTGCCCCATGTGCCCCCTACTTTCTACAGCAGATCACACTTTGAAGGGGCTGTAGCCCCTTTGTGAACCATGAAGGAGGTGGGCAGGGCTCGTGGGCTTAGGAAAGGCTCACGTGCCTTTCAGGTCTCCAGCACTGGCTAGACTTCCAGGGTCAGCAAGCTCCCTGAGACATCCAGGCATCAGGGTCTACATCTCAGGATTGGGCACAGAGTCACACATGTGAAGGATGATAACCACCAGGCATTCGTTTCAATGGGAACCAGCAAATGTGTCAAAGCTCAAGCAACACTCCTGCCTGGTCCAGGCAGCCTCTGCTTCCAGCTTCACTGGCCCTTGGCTGCCCCTTTAAGACAACGGAGAAGAAAATGGCAACCCACTCCAGTACTCTTGCCTGGAAAATTCCATGGACTGAGGAGCCTGGTAGGCTACAGTCCATGGGGTTGCAAAGAGTCAGACACGACTGAGCGACTTCACTTTCACTTTAAGACAACGGCCAGCTGCATCTCCTCATGCCTCCAGTGATCCTCCCCATCTCTGTGCTGTTGCAGTATTGTTTTCTTCCACAAGACAGGCTCGTGATGCATGTCCTCCAGGACGGGGGGCTTATAGGTTAACTCTCAGCAAAGACTTCACTGACACCCCCCTGCTGAGCTCATCATAGCCTCTGCCCCTTGTCCATGTGCGTGTGTGTGTGTTAGTTGCTTCAGCCGTGTCCAGCTCTTTGCGACCCCATGGACTGTAACCCTCCAGGCTCCTCTGTCCATGCAGTTCTCCAGTCAAGAATACTGGAGTGGGTCACCATTCCTTTCTCCATGGGATCTTCCTGAACCAGGGATCAAACCAGGGGTCTCCTGCCTTGCAGACAGATTCCTTGCCATCTGAGCCACCAGGGGAGCACTGTCCGCATGCATAGTCCTCACCAAATGGCACAAAGATCAGTGGACATGTGTATCTGCCACCAGGAGCATTGCAAGAGGAAAGCAACCACGCCTACGCACGGATCCCCGGGGCTGGCATAGGGAGGGCTCTAAGGAAGCAGGCGTTTCATACAGGTCGAACTATGAGCTCTGATGAAACCCTCTGCTCCAAATCGCTGGACCTCTAATGCCAATTACACTGCACCCTGGTGCAGACTGTTACCTTAGTATCTCCACTCCAGCCAGTAGGATGCTTGAGGGCCCTTCTCAATCTCAGTCCCACAGGCCCAGTATGTTATGGGCGTTCCTTTGTCAAACAAGTGAGTGACTTGGTGAATTAGCATGGAATTGTTACTTATTCCATCATGATAGGCTTTGAAGTGCAATGAGTGCGAGTATTTGGCCCTTGCTCTGAAGACTGTGAACTTGTCACCTTTTGCTTGAGAGCCCACCATAAGGATAGTGAAATGTAACTGATGGAGGTGTAGATAGCTCTTAAATGGTGCATATAAAATGCCCCAACAGAGGTCTTGGCCACCCTGAAGAGCACATAGATGATGCTTATTTCAAAGTCTTCATCAACACAAAGACATAGAGTAGCAGCCAAAATGAAACACTGTGCTGCCTCTGAATTTCCACCACCAGGTTATGAGGGTATAAACAAGAATGCTGCTTGCCACATCAGTAAGCAAGCAAGGCTGTGGCCACCAAGCCATCGGCCACTGCAGCTGCCCCAGACTGTGCCTCCTGAGTGGATTCAGGACGGAGAAAAGCCAGATGCTGACCCTGGATGGTTAAGGTGCGTATCAAAGGAGTGATTTCCATGAACCCAGACTCTTGCTTCTTCCCATATACAGAACAGTGCTAAATTCAAAATGAGACGTTTAAAGTAGAATTAGCATCAATGCTATACAATCTCTTCCAGAAAATAGAAGAGGAAGGAACTGCTTCTCAAGTCTTTTTATGAAGTCAGTATTACCCTAACATCAAAACAAGACTATAAAAAGGGAAAACTACAAACCAATATTACTTATTCATATAGAAGCAAAAGTCCATAAATGTTAGTAATTAGAATCTAGCAATAGGAATTACATTATGAACAAATGAGATTTACTCCAGGAATGCAAGGCTGGTTTAATATTTGAAATCCACTGTAATCCACCTTGTTAACAGACTTAATAAAACCACTCAACCATATCAATCAGCGTAGAAAAATAATTTGACAAAATTCAACACTAATTCATGATAAAAATTCTCAGAACTTCAGGAATGGAGAAAACTTTCTCAATTTGATAATGAACATCTACAAAGCCTAAAGATAACATCACACTTAATGGTTAAAAACTACATTCATTTCACTTTAACGTTGGAAACCAGGTAAGAATGCCTACCTTCATCACTGCCAAACAAATAGTACTTGAAATTCTATCCAGTGCAAAAAGGCATGAAAAATAAATAAAAGGCAAACAGGTCAGAAGGGAAGAAAACAGTTGTACCTGTTTGCATATGACATGGTTATCTAGACAGAAAAATCCATAAAATGCATTTTTAAAAAACCCTCCTAGAACTAACAAGTGAGTTCAGCAGCATTACAGGATACAAGGTCAACATAAAAAATTAACTGTGTTTCTGTAAGCTACAATAAACACATGGACACCTAGATTAAACATACAATGCTGTTTATAACTGTTCCAAAAAGAATTATGTAGGTATAAATCTAGCAAAGCAAGTATAGGCTTATATGATGAAAGAAATTAAAGAAGATTTAAATAAACAGAGAGACATATCATGTTTATGGCTTGACAACATAGTAAAGATTTTAATTAACATATAGGGCAAAGAGAAAGTCTCAAGGGAAATTTTCAAAATATTTTTAACTCAATGAAAATACAACTTACCAAAATGTGTGGAATGCAGTGAAAATAATGTTTAGGGGGAGCTCTATAGCATTAAATGAATACGTACACTAGAAAAGAAAGAAAATTTTCAACCCAGAATGTAAGCTTCCACCTTAGGAGACTAGAAAACAAAGAGAAAATTAAATCCAAAGGGCCTAAAAGAAAAGAAATAATAAAAATTAGAGTAGACATCAGTGAAATTAGAAACAGGAAATCAATAGTGAGAATCAACAAACCCAAATGCTGGTACTTTGAAAAGATTGATAAAATTGATAAACATCTAACTAGGTTAACTAAGAAAAAAAAGAGGATACAAGTTTCTAGTATTAGAAATGAAAGGCCCATCACTACTGATTCCCTGGGTGGTAAAAGGATAATATTTAAATAATATTATGAATAACTCTATGCCCACAAATTTGAAAACCTGAATGAAATGGATCAATTCTTTGAAAGACATAATTTTACAAAAACTCATATAAAGAAAAATCGATGCTCTCAACAGGTCTGTGCAAAACCACTGAAATCCAATGGTTGGTATTAAGAGGCGGGGCCTTTGGGGGATCGTGAGGACGAGGGCCTTGAGAATGGGATTAGTGCTTCTATAAAAGGGCCCCCACAGAGCTCCTGAGCCCCTCTTCCATATGAGGACACGCCGGAAGTCCTGAGCCCCTTCCTCCATATGCGGATACGCCGGAAGTCAGCTGTCTGCACCCAGGAGAGGGCCCCCACAGAGCTCCTGAGTCCTTCCTCCATATGAGGACACGCCGGAAGTCAGCTGTCTGCACCCAGGAGAGGACCCTGAGTAGCACCCACACTGGCACCCTGATCTCAGACTTCCCGCCTCCACAGCTGGGGGAAATAAAGTTTTGTTGTTCATCAGGCACCTGGTCTGTGGTAGCTTTTGGTAGCAACCTGAACAGACTAAGATGGCCTGTATCTATCAAAAAATAAAATCAATAAATTAATAGCCCCCCAAAACAGGCAGCAACCAGCCCAGGTGGGTTCACTCGTAAAATCTACCCAACGTTTAAGAAAGGAATTAAACTAGATACAGAAAACAAATTCGTGGTTACCAGCAGGGAGAGGGAAGTGGGGGAGAAATGGTAAGGGCAGGGGACTAAGAGATGCAAACTACTATGGATAAACCAGACAAGCAAGTATTGGGACACACAAGGAAATATAGCATTATATGATAATAAATGTCAATGGTGCATAACCTGTAAAAATGCTGAACCGCTATGCTGTATACCTGAAACTAGCAAAATATTGTAAACCAGCTATATTTCAGTTTAAAAAAGAGACAAATAAAACTAATTCTCTATTATCTCTTCCAGAAAACGGAGGAAAACAGAATGTTTCCTAACTCATTCTGTGAGGCCAGTCTCACCCAAGTTCCAAAATCAGACAAAACATTAAAAGAAAGAACCACAGACAAATATCTCTTATGGATAGATGTGAAAATTCTCAACAAAACACAAGCAAATTGTATTTAATAATATATACAAAATAACAACCAAGTGGGACTATAGGTATGCAAGACTGACTCAGCACTGAAAATCAATTAATATAATCTATCATGTCAAAAGGCTAAAGAAGAAAAAAATCACATGATCATATCAATAGATAAACAAAAACTATTTGACAAAATCCAGCAAAATTTTAAAAATCCTAGCCAATAGGATAGAGCAGATGTTTTGATAGATGTTCTACCTCAACTTGATAAAGAACATCTATTAAAAACCTGACATCAGAGTTAATAGTGAGAAACTAGAGGTTTTCCTGATAAGAACAGAAACGAGGCAAGGATATTTGCTTTCACCATGCCGACAAAAAAGGGTCTAAAGATACGCAGATTGAGAGGGGAAGATGACACAATTATCTACATAGAAATACACCTCCCAAATCAAAATCAAACCGAAAATCTCCTGAAACTAGTAAGCAATTACAACAATACAGAGAATAAAGGATAATATACAAAAGTCAGTTTCTTTCTCATATTCCAGCAATGAAAAATTTGAGTTTGAAATTAAGAACACAATACTATGTACACTAACACCAAACTAGAGAGGCAAAGCGAGAGAGGGAGGGAGAAATACTTAGATAAAAATCTAACAAAATATGTATAAGATCTATATGGTGGTGGTTTACTTGGGAAGTCGTGCCTAGCTCTTGCAAACCCATGGACTGTAGCCTGCCAGGCTCCTCTGTCCGTGGGATTCTCCAGGCAAGAATACTGGAGTGGGTTGCCATTTCCTTCTCCAGGAGATCTTCCTGATCCAAGAATTGAACCTGGGTCTCCTGCATTGATTCTTTACCAACTGAGCTACAAGGGAAGCCTCAAAATATATATGAGGAAAACTATAAAACTCTGATGAAAGAGTTTATCAAAATAAATGGAAAAATATTCTATGTACATGGGAAGGAAGACTCAACATTGTCAAGATGTCAGTACTTCCTAATTTGATCTATAAATTCAATGCAATCTCATTCAAATTCTAGCCAATTATGTTATGGCTATTGACAAACCACGTCCAAAATTTATAGAGAGAAGCAAAAGAATGCAGAATACACAACACAGTATTGAAGGAGAAAAAAAAGTCAGAGGATTGACACTACCCAACTTCAAGCCTTAGCAAAAGCTACAGTAATCAGGACAGTGTTGTATTGGGGAAGGATACACAGACAGATCAATGGATCAAAACAGAGAACCCAAAAATAGACATACACAAATATGGTCACCTGATCTGTGACGAAGGAGCAAAGGCAGTTTAATGGGAAAAGAAGAGTCTTTTCAGCAAATGGTGCTGGAACAGACATTCACATGCAAGAAACGGATTTGGATACAGACTCACACCATCTACAAAAAACAGCTCAAAATGAACCATAGATATAAAGGTAAAACGCAAAACTATAAAACTCCTAGAAGCTAACACAGGAGAAAATCTGAAACATATTGGGTTTGCGGATGAGTTTTTAGGTGTTACTGACATAGTCCATGAAAAAAATTGATGAGATGAACTTAAAAACTTCTTTGTGGTAGATACTTTCTAAGAATGAAACAACATGTCCCCAACTTGGAGAAAACATTGGCAAAGCATACCTCTTGATAAAGGGACTGGTTTCCAACAATAGTCCAAAATATAGAAAGAAATCTTCAGACTCAACAACCTGACATTTGTTGATGTTTCTACAATTATTTGTTTATGCTCCTTATTCCCTTGGAAAATCCTTGAATCAAGATCAAATTATGTATAAAATCATGCCTTCCGTCCCTCCCCCAGACTACATGTTAGTTATTCAACAAATGGTGGTAAATTTGAATTGATCAAAACAATTTTTGGATAAAAAAGCTCATCTCAAAGAGTAACTCTTAAAAAGTAATGGGAGTTATAAACATGTGGCACCTAGAGTCTGTTGAATCTAGCTTGCTCTACAACTCGGAAGTACCCAGATTTGGATGGGTGCCTAGGAGCATAGAATCCTGGGTGCACAGCAGAATCTGGAAGCTGCTGGGAAGCGACTCCAATATCTACCATTGTCCCCAGAGAGGCTGGAGCAGGGCCTGGGCATCGGCATTCTTCTTAGCTCCCCAGGTGACTCCAAAGTGTAGCCAGATGACCCCACGGGGCCAGTGCCACAATCCCACCCGACATCCCAGTGCAACCGGGAGACGAAGTCGTGGCACACCAGGCAGGGCAGCTCCCAGGCTCCGGTTGTAACAGCAACTGCTTCCTCCCCACTGGAAAAGGCCCAGCCATGTACAGCAAAACTAGCTGATGTTTGGTTAGTTAGATGTTTTAATGATATCCTATTTAATTGTATTTTAAATTAATCACCACTGGCTTGCAACACCTCTCTCATAAGCGATGCATCTTAGTATCTTCTGAGGACACGCCTCTAGGTGGAAAGCGCACTTTATTTTTAACTCAGCTAACTCCGATGTCCGTCACTCATCTACCATGTCAAGGGTGTGCCCTATGGTGTCATTTTTAACAGGAAGCAGAAGCAAGACTTTTTGGTTTAGCAGTATCCCCTGGGCTGGGTACTCTGTATTTCTGAGATTCACGCAAGCGGAAGGGAAAATCATTGGCGTTTTGCTCCAGCCGCCCTGAAGGAGAGGAGCGCTGACCTGAGTATGCCTGGCCCGTGACCACCGCGGCAGCCAGGAAATGATTGTGTCACCACAGGCCCGACCCACTGCCCCAGCAGGGCCCAGACACTCCTGTGGGGCCCGGGGAACTTACGAAGAAAGGAATCAGGCCGGCTGCCTTGTCTCTCTCCAGGGCCTCCTGCAGCGCGGAAGCTCGCATGGCAAACTTGCCATCGGAAGGGATGGCTTTTAATCTCACTCCGCCAATTAAGCCGGCTTTTTCCACGGAGGAGTGTGCCTGCAAGAGAGCGCCAGGTTAGACTCTGCAGCAGCTTCTGCATGCCTCCTGAGCATCAGGAGGCAGAGCTTCGATCCCCCCCCAACTCCCTGCACCTCCAGGCCAGGAGCTGTTTCAGGTCCTGAGGACTCTACTTCCAAGTTTCATGATTCCAACTCAGATGGCAGAGTGCTGGGCTGTGCTCGCAGGCGAGCGTGGGGTCGTGCTCAGTTGTGTTCGACTCTTTGCGACCCCATGGACTGTACCCCGCCAGCCTCCTCTGTCCATGGGATTTCCCAGGCGAGAGTACTGGAGTGGGTTGCCATTTCCTCTTCCAGAGGATCTTGGCAACCCAGGAATTGAAGCCCCATCTCTTGTGTCTCCTGCATTGCAAGCCATCAGGGCAGTCGTATACGGAGCTGTATTGAGGGCTTTTCCGTCCACTGGTTTGAATTCCACAGAAGCAGTGGATGCTCATTTGGAAGCACAGCTGGGAAAATGACACCTGGTAACATCACCTGATGATGATATTACTTTATAAGTGTTCTTAGTAAGCTCCTAGTCCCACTCTTATCATCTGAGGCTCTAAAATTGCATGCAAAATATATGACGATGCTCAAAAGTAGCTCTCCTTGTGGTTTGTGCGTCCTCTTTGCCCTCAGATGAGGAGCAAGGTGATAGAGTTATGTATTTACAGCCAGCACCTTGACCCCATGCTCCTGGGGGCTAATGCTCACCTGAAATGTAGATTCCACTCAGGAGGAGCTGATGGGAGGTGACTCTCCCAGAGGGCACATCCTTGCTAATTCCTTCCCTGTGTATGTGGCTTCCCTAACTCCTACAATCTTCCCCAAAGAGCATCCCTCAATAAATGGTGAACCCCTAAAGCCCCACATCAGACCCTGCTCCTTGGAAACCTGAACCCAAAGCCACAGAATTGAGCCCTAGAGCCCATGGCTGTCCACTCGATGTAATGAACCCACCTGACTCCTGTCATCTAGGATAGTACTAGCCACACAGCATCCTTGTGAGAATCTAGAGACCACCACGGATCACTTCTCTTGGGTGAAATTCCCTCATGAAAACCCTGCTGGGAAAGGCTACCACCTAACATTCATAGCAACTTATCTCAACATAGATACATAGAGACCTACACATGCATTTTTAAAAGTTTTCTCATGTCTGTCTGGGAAACAAGGGAGAAATAAATAGAAGTGAATAGTTTTCTTCCTCTGTGGGCAGCTCTAGCACCAGAAGTTAGAGTACACACAGAGACAATCCTCCCAACAATGCATCAAAGTATGCATATTATATTTGATTTCAGGCTACATATGTTTATTCCCTAGAACAAAGCTATCACAGTTGAAGTGCCTGGCTTAACAAATTCATTAAAAATATTACATCAGTGATACAGAGAACAAACTTTTGGACATCAAGGGGGGAAAGGGGCATAGGATAAAGTGGAAGATGGGGACTGAAGTATACGAATGACTACGTATAAAATAGATGACTGATGAGAACATACTGCACAGTGCAGGGGAAGAGAAGGTACAGTCTATTTATAGGGTGTGCACTAAGTCACCCTTAAACACGCTCCAAAGTACAGTCTGAGCAGGCAAAAACTGTTTGATCCCACTTGCATGAGGTACCTAGAAGTCAATTTCATAGAGTCAGCAAGTATGTAGATGCCAGGGGCTCCCCCTCCTCCAGGGGTATGGAGGGAAGGGGTAATGGGGACTTAGTGCTTAATGGGTCTGAGTTGTGGTTTAGGAAGGCGAAAAATCTGGGAGACAGACGACAGCGAGAGTTGCACGACAATGTGAACGTCCTTAGTGCCACTGAACTGTATAGCGTGTGTGTTAGTCGCTGGTCGAGTCCAACTCTTTGTGACCTTATGGGCTGTAGCCCACCAGGCTCTGCTGTCCATGGAATTCTCCAGGCAAGAGCACTGGAATGGGTAGCCATTCCCTTCTCCAGGGATCTTCCTGACCCAGGAATAGAACCTGGATGTCCCACATCGCATGTAGATTCTTTACCATCTGAGCCACCAGGGAAGCCTGAACTGCACAGTTAAATATGGTTAAAATAGCACGTTTTATGTTATGTGACTTTTGCCACAATAAAAAGATTTTAAAAATACTATGTGGGCAAAGCTAAATCAGCTATTCCTTGTGGAACCAAAACCTCTGGTGGTACCATTTTTTGGGTGCCCTCTTGACTCCCGGTTCACTCGTGGAGCTGCTGCTCAAGGCTCTTTCCTTCTGTTCTCTCTCACACAATTGCGCTTTGCTTTGGCTTTTAACCTTTTTCAAGAAGGCTGATCATGGAAACTGATCATGGCCTAGATGTCCCCACTTGCAGAGATCTCTAAACCTTACAGAGCACTGCGTCATCCCTCATCTTGGGTCAACAGCTAGCTGGCAGAGCGGCAGCACCAGGTGGCAGGCCCTTTTGACCCTGTCTGGTGGTTTAAAAAAGGCTTTGAGAACTGACGTGATTGGCCTGAGATCACAGAATTTAAAATAGCAGGGCTGGGACGTGAGCCCAGGTCTTTGAGCCCTTAGCCCCACATGGGGCTCCACTACGCCGTGCTGAAGGCAGCCAGATGGCCTCAACATGAGCTGGGACAGGTGGGGTCGGGGTGATTTCACGGCACGATTATTCTCTTTCCAACCTAATCTGCTAAGTTCCACTGGCAGCCTATATCTTTTCTTTAGCAGAGGTCCCTGGCTTAGTGACACCTGGGGGACTGTTCTTGGATTGGAAAGGATACTGCAAGCCCTATAGTTTTTTCTTTTTTAATTTTTGGACACACCCTGAGGCATATGGAACCTTAGTTCCCCGACCAGAGACAGAACCCACAGCCCCTGCAATGGGAGACAGAGTCTTAACCACTGGACCACCAGGAAGTCATCAGTGTGGTTTTGACTTGACACCACACAAACCATTCCACCCGAGGAGGCTCAAGGGGGCTCTGGGCACCGCACTCACCTGGTCAGACGCGTAGGCCACCAACTTCTCCATGATGGCAGCCTGCGTCAGCTCCGGGGAGGCAGCCTGCAGGCGTCGGGTCACTTTGGTCCGAGCGGCCAGCAGGGCCACCAGGGTAGCTTCACTGGCAGTTCCCTAAGTCAAAGAAAAGGTCAACAGGACCTTCCAACTGCAGCCAGGGAATCATCTCTAAATGTGAGAGATGTGATGTGGGATCTTCCTATTTTCTTAGAAGACACATCTGAAATTGTCAAGTCCATTCTCCCATGCATGGGGAAAAGGCTGTACATCCGTGACTGACACTGCAGCTCTTATTATCAATTCAGCATTGCTTTGCCTGCTTCATAAAATACCCACCAGCACTTACTGGCACTTACTAGGCATCACTGGTACCAGACTTGGCAGACACATTCCCATGGACACTTTCTAGTCTGGACAGGAGGTGCTGGTCCATTTCCCCCAGAGGAGGAAATGGGACCCAGGGCACAGCTCCTGGCACAGCTGCACACACACCGCAACTTGGACAGACACATTTGTCTGTTTTCACAAAGGGGCTGCCCCTTCTTTAAGACCCAGAAATTGCCCTGGAGGGTGTTCCCCAGTCACTAATGTTACAGACTGAATCCCTCTCCCCCAGATTTCATATGTTGGAGCCCTAACTCCCAATTTCTCAGGACGTGACCACATATGGAGACAAAATCTTTGAAGGGATCACAAAGTCAAAATGAGCCTTTTAGAGGGGCCCATGGTCCAGCCTGGCTGGTGTCCTCATAGGATGAGGAGCTGAGCACATGTGCCTGCGTGCACGCATGCGCATGTGTGCGCATGCACATACACACACACACACGCAGAGGTGAGGCCACATGAGCACACAGGGAGGAGACGGTTGCGGGCAAGCTATGGGCAGAGGCCTCGGGGATGTCAGCCGCGCCACCACCGTGATCTCAGACGTCTCGGCTCCGGACGATGAGACAACCCTGTCTGCTGCCTGGGTCATCTGGTCTCTGCCTCTTCCTTGTGGCAGCCTTATCAAGCTAACACAATGACTGTCAACAACTTATTTTGGCAAAGGAATCAAAGATGCAAAATTCACCTCTCTGAGGGTGGGCGGCGGTGAAAGAGAATATAAATTCAGCACCCAGTCCGTCAGCCCATCTATGTTGCAAACTAAGCTCATTTTTAATTGTATCATCTTCGGTTGGCAAACCTATGTTCAGAGAGTTTAGGTAACTTGCCCCAAATCAACAGTAAATGAGCAGTATGGTTAGAAGCAAACCCACATCTGTCTGCAGGGACCACTCCACTTGTGATCACGGAATCTTGTGTAAACCCTGAAAGAGAGCATGAGCTGAATAGTATTACCGTTAGAAAGAAAAAGTGTAAAAGGTAAAAATTTTGTTGACTGTGAGAAAGAAATTCATAAAATAAAAACACTCATAGTTCTGTAGAATTGTGTAGCTCTAATGCATAAATTCCTACATACACATCTGTAATCTTAATTCCAAGAAAACACACTGGTCATAGCAAACACCCTCTTCCCACAACACAAGAGATTACCCTACACATGGACATCACCAGATGGTCAGTACCAAAATCTGATTATATTCTTTCCAGCCAAAGAAGGAGAAGCTCTATACAGTCAGCAAAAACAAGATCGAGAGCTGACTGCGGCTCAGATCATGAACTCCTTATTGCCAAAATCAGACTTAAATTGAAGAAAGTAGGGAAATCCACTGCCTCCTTCATACACACTGACATGGGAAGCTCACTGAAAGGCACAGGCCCAGGGGTGCATGTCCTTGTCTTCCCCTGACACTCCTGTGAGAGCGCAGCTCGCCCTCAACATCACCCTCTGTCGGAGGCCTTGGAACTCCCACTACCCACCAGCGTCCATGCTTCTCTGAACCATATTCTAAGGAAAGGCTTGAATCACCACAGCAGTTCACAGTGGGTTTTCCTTTAGGCGCTGTCCATGCCTTGAAAGAAAACGCCCCTTCTTCAGGCAACAAAAAGCGATTTTTCAAAAATATGACTGATGAAAAAACTGTCAGCCAAGCATCCATAAGTGCAATGGCTCGAGGAGGCATGGCTTCATTGCAGGAAATCTGTTTCTTTTACTTTAACCTTTGCTTCCCATTGCTTTTTTCACTAAAAGCATACTGTTTATACACAAGGACCTGCCCCAGGGAACCCTGCCCTCCTGCTTGAATATTAAACCAAAGTACCTTTGTTCAGAACCCTGTCCACCTGTGGATGGGAGTGCTCAGTCGCTCACTTGTGTCCAACTGTTTGTGACCCCATGGACTGTAGCCCACCAGGCTCCTCTGTCCATGGAATTTTTCAGGCAAGAATACTGGAGTGGGTTGCCATTTCCTTCTCCAGGGGAATCTTCCTGACACAGGGATCAAAGCACTGACTCCTGCATCTCCTGTATTGGCAGGCAGATTCTTTTACCACTGAACCACCTGGGAAGGAAGGAAGAAAGTAACACATCCTCTGCCCGAGGCATCATCCTCTGCCCGAGGCGTGCCATTCTAGGAGGTAATTGCAAGATTGTTTTGTTTTGTTTTACTTTGCTTCCTCAACTCCTCTCCCTTTCTGTTCTATAAAAGAACTTGGCATCCAGACCCCCAACAAGAAGGCTGAGACATTACTCTTCTATCTTCTTGGCCAGCCAGTTTTCCCAATAAAGATACATTCCTTGCCTCAACAACACATCTCTCAGTTAATTGGCCTGTAGTGCAGCGAGCAGAGTAGGCTTGGACTGGGTAACAGCTTGGTGACAGGGGCAGCAGGACAGGTGGGTCTCTGGCCTCTGCTGGAAGCAGGTTTGGGCTAAGGAAGGGACGGGGCACCTGCTCTTGCACAGAGAGCAGTAAGGATACCTCTGTTTTCTTGCTGCAGACAAAGGTTGCCATGGTGAGGCTGCGGCAAGGCAGAAAGAACCGCGGTGAACATTGCCACTGGCTGCTGATGCTGGAGCAGGAACATCCTTTCATTTTCTTGGTTTTCAAGTGTCACCCCACACACAGCACGAAACTGGCTTTTCTTCCACGTGAGCTTTCAGAGCCAATTAAGAGACTATTTCCATGGCCCTGTTTGTCCAGCTCAAAGGACGGGTTGCCATTTGACGCAGACACCCATCACAGGGCCGACGCCTGGCAGCTGTGATTATGGCTCTGAGGGGCCAGCATCCCCCACATCTGAGGGCCCCCCGGCTGTCACCAGGCTCAGGCACTCCAAGCCCTTGCAAATTAGAGACAATCAGCCTTGTCAGAGGGAAGGGTGGGCTTCCTGCCTCACACACAGACACGATCGACTGCTTTCCTTGAACAAACTGGGTGGACAGGGCTCCAAGAGGGGTTGTATTGAGTCCTGGGCTGAGGGATGTCAGAATTAGTCCCAAACAAATGCCTGGGCTTCTGCTGTTTCTAGAAAATGGAAGTGTCTTTAAAGGAAAAGGTAATTTAAAGATGAAGCCCATGGCAGCATGCCCATCTCTGGACACTCACACCACAGCCAAGGGCCCGGGACAGGCTGGTGGGACACCCTGGTCTCCAGCTCACCTGTGTACCAGCTTTGCCTCCAACTAGCTCAAGCCCTGGGGCCCCAGGCACTATGCTTCTGAGCCTTGGGTTGTTGGTAACCCAATCCTCATAAATATTTGGAGGTTGAGAAATGAACACCGAAAACAGAAGAAATAAAGCTAAAACCCAGCCTAACTCAGAGTGGGTGTTCAACACAAAGTTGGTATTATTGTGATATACACGCCTTGGATGATGAGGTATCTGTAAGATTTTTGAGTAGTATCAAATGAGAGAAATCAGCTCGGGCTGCTGAAAAGAATCAAACATGAAACTGTTTCTGTCATGATCTCCAGTGACCCAGAAAAACTCTGGAGCTGGAGCATTTGTGCTGAATATGGACTCAACCAGGCGAGACTCAGTAGAAAGCTGAGGATCCTCTTAGGAGATTGTTGACCTTCATCCTAAAGAGTATCCTTTGAAATATGACTCACGAGTGAAAGATGTGATACTATACATATTTTTATATATATTCTATTTATATAAATTGTGACACCATAGAAAGTCATGCAAATGGAAGGAGATCATGCATGGTAAACATACCATACTTAATTAAAAAAATAAAAGAGAAAATCATGCAATAATAATATTCTCAAAGACTAAACAATAGGAGGACTTCCCTGGTGGGCCAGGGGTTAAGAGTTCACCTGCCAGTGCAGGGGACACGGGTTCAGTCCTAGTCTGGAAAGACTCCACATGCAGGACAGTTGAGCCTATTTGCTACCACTACTGAGCCTGCTCTCTAGAGCCCGGGCTCTGCAACAAGAGAAGCCACCGCAGTGAGAAGCCTTCACACCGCGACTAGAGAGGAGCCCCTGCTCACCTCAGCCCGTGGGCAACAGCGCAGATCAGGCACGGCCAAAACTGTTTACAGATAAAATAGATAAGCAGTGGGAAAACCCACACAAAACAGTAAGTAAAACACCACACAGGAAATGTACATGATGTATTATCCCAATTTTGTTTCTATTATGTACATATGTATGTATACCCACACTCACAGCTATTGAAATAACACTGGGAGGAAGCTGCCGCAGAGTGTTTCTGCATCTCTTCTATTTATCTAACGGATGTCTAGGTTTTGTTAGTGGAAAGGAGATGGTGCTTTTAAGTTGAATAGCAGACAGAATGATCTCTTTTCGCTTTCAAGGCAAACCATTCAATATCACAGTAATCCAAGTCTATGCCCCAACCAGTAATGCTGAAGAAGATGAAGTTGAACGGTTCTATGAAGACCTACAAGACCTTTTACAACTAACACCCAAAAAAGATGTCCTTTTCATTATAGGAGACTGGAATGCAAAAGTAGGAAGTCAAGAAACACCTGGAGTAACAGGCAAATTTGGCCTTGGAATATGGAATGAAGCAGGGCAAAGACTAACAGAGTTTTGCCAAGAAAATGCACTGGTCATAGCAAACACCCTATTCGAACAACACAAGAGAAGACTCTACACATGGATATCACCAGATGGTCAACACCGAAATCAGATTGATTATATTCTTTGCAGCCAAAGATGGACAAGCTCTATACAGTCAATAAAAACAAAACCAGGAGCTGACTGTGGCTCAGATCATGAACTCCTTAATACCAAATTCAGACTTAAATTGAAGAAAGTAGGAAAAACCACTAGACCATTCAGGTATGACCTATATCAAATCCCTTATGATTATCCAGGGAAGTGAGAAATAGATTTAAGGGCCTAGATCTGATAGATAGAGTGCCTGATGAACTATGGAATGAGGTTCGTGACATTGTACAGGAGACAGGGATCAAGACCATTCCCATGGAAAAGAAACGCAAAAAAACAAAATGGCTGTCTGGGGAGGCCTTACAAATAGCTGTGAAAAGAAGAGAAGCAAAAAGCAAAGGAGAAAATGAAAGATATAAGCATCTGAATTCAGAGTTCCAAAGAATAGCAAGAAGAGATAAGAAAGCCTTCTTCAGCGATCAATGCAAAGAAATAGAGGAAAACAACAGAATGGGAAAGACTAGAGATCTCTTCAAGAAAATTAGCGATACCAAGGGGACATTTCATGCAAAGATGGGCTCGATAAAGGACAGAAATGGTATGGACCTAACAGAAGCAGAAGATATTAAGAAGAGGTGGCAAGAATACATAGAAGAACTGTACAAAAAAGATCTTTATGACCCAGATAATCCCGATGATGTGATCACTGACCTAGAGCCAGACATCCTGGAATGTGAAGTCAAGTGGGCCTTAGGAAGCATCACTACAAACAAAGCTAGTGGAGGTGATGGAATTCCAGTTGAGCTATTTCAAATCCTGAAAGATGATGCTGTGAAACTGCTGCACTCAAGATGCCAGCAAATTTGGAAAACTCAGCAGTGGCCACAGGACTGGAAAAGGTCCGTTTTCATTCCAATGCCAAAGAAAGGCAATGCCAAAGAATGCTCAAACTACCACACAATTGCACTCATCTCACACGCTAGTAAAGTAATGCTCAAAATTCTCCAAGCCAGGCTTCAGCAATACGTGAACTGTGAATTTCCAGATGTTCAAGCTGGTTTTAGAAAAGGCAGAGGAACCAGAGATCAAATTGCCAATATCCGCTGGATCATGGAAAAAGCAAGAGAGTTCCAGAAAAACATCTATTTCTGCTTTATTGACTATGCCAAAGCCTTTGACTGTGTGGATCACAATAAACTGTGGAAAATCCTGAAAGAGATGGGAATACCAGACCACCTGACCTACCTCTTGAGAAATCTGTATGCAGGTCAGGAGGCAACAGTTAGAACTGGACATGGAATAACAGACTGGTTCCAAATAGGAAAAGGAGTACATCAAGGCTGTATATTGTCACCCTGCTTATTTAACTTATATGCAGAGTACATCATGAGAAACGCTGGACAGGAAGAAACACAAGCTGGAATCAAGATTGCGGGGAAAAATATCAATAACCTCAGATATGCATATAACAGCACCCTTATGGAAGAAAGTGAAGAGGAACTAAAAAGCCTTTTGATGAAAGTGAAAGTGGAGAGTGAAAAAGTTGGCTTAAAGCTCAACATTCAGAAAACGAAGATCATGGCATCCAGTCCCATCACATCATGGGAAATAGATGGGGAAACAGTGGAAACAGTGTCAGACTTTATTTTGGGGGGCTCCAAAATCACTGCAGATGGTGACTGCAGCCATGAAATTAAAAGACACTTACTCCTTGGAAGGAAAGTTATGACCAACCTAGATAGCATATTCAAAAGCAGAGACATTACTTTGCCAACAAAGGTCCATCTAGTCAAGGCTATGGTTTTTCCAGTGGTCATGTATGGATGTGAGAGTTGGACTGTGAAGAAGGCTGAGTGCCGAAGAATTGATGCTTTTGAACTGTGGTGTTGGAGAAGACTCTTGGAGTCCCTTGGACTGCAAGGAGATCCAACCAGTCCATTCTGAAGGAGATCAGCCCTGGGATTTCTTTGGAGGGAATGATGCTGAGACTGAAACTCCAGTACTTTGGCCACCTCATGCGAAGAGTTGACTCATTGGAAAAGACTCTGATGCTGGGAGGGATTGGGGGCAGGAGGAGAAGGGGACGACAGAGGATGAGATGGCTGGATGGCATCACTGACTCGATGGACGTGAGTCTGAGTGAACTCTGGGAGCTGGTGATGGACAGGGAGGCCTGGCGTGCTGCGATTCATGGGGTCGCAAAGAGTCAGACACGACTGCGCGACTGAACTGAACTGAACTGAGCAGAGCCAAGATTGACAATGAAGGTAATCAATTGACAGTGTGGAAAAATGGAGATAGTGATATAAATAAAACCACGAGAAATTCCCCCAAAATACAGAGGAGAAAATGACCAAAAAAAAAGGGGGAATTGCCAAATAAAAGTGGAAAGTTATGGAAGAGGTACCCAAACCATGGAAAGCTAAAGTTCCTCAAAAACAGAGTATAAGGGACCCAGAGACAATGACTAAATTATAGTGGGAGGAAAACGTCCCCGGGTGAGGGAAGAGCTGAGTCTCAGATTAACTGGGCTTCCCAGATGCTGGGACGTGGGGTCAAAATGAATAGCAGAAAGGGAAAAAGTGTATCTTGACAAAAATTGTGGAATCAGAAAGAAAAAGTAGGTCTATCATGAGGGTCCATCTTGTCATGAAGTGTCAGATCACCCGCAGGGCTGGAATTCAGTCAGACAGAATTCACCACCAAGGTCCCCATGGCAGCCTGCCTCTCTCAGAAAGCCACCCGACTCCCCAGCAAGGGGAGATGCAGCTGCAGGGGCATGGGCTGGGGCTGTGGGCAGCAGCCCCTTCCCCAGGCTGGAAGCGGCTTGGAGCTCAGACCTTTGTGTGTGGTTTTTCCCAGGTTGCCCCAGGCTGCGTCACCTTGACCAACAGAAAGCTGTCCAAGGTGGCCGAAATGTTTGCCATTGTGAGAAAAGTCACTGTTGCTGCCGTGTCTAAGTCCCGTTCACAGCACCATATTGAAGATTTGCATACTCAGAGTGAAGGATTCATTTCCATCAGCCACCACTCAGAAGTGCTGTTGGAGGAGGGAACGGGCTATAAGCAGAGAGGTGAGACAGGAGGGGACGAGGGAGTGCGGTTGAGCCTGGCCAGACTGGGCAGGAGACAGACGGTTTCATATAGAGTGACCCAGCAATTCTCTTATCAGTCCTGCTAATAAATGGTTCGGTGATGCTCTCAACCATAGTCCTTTCACAAGAGCATCTGTGACTGATTTTCCCATCATGACCCCGAGCCAGGACGTGATTTATCTCCACAGTGGCAGAAACCGCAGGGCCCCAGTTGAGCTGACAGAAGGAGAATTCTCCTCCGGCTTTAGCGGGGGCCGTGCAGCAGGTCCGTTTGTTCTATTTTTCCCTAGAAGGATCTGCCAATATCGTCACCACAAACATTTTCACGACCGTCCTAATCTTGGGAGCATTCCATAATCCCAAGCTGCCAGAATGATGCACAGTCAACTTCATGATCAAAACTCTCATCCTGGCCATCTCCTTTTTATGAATCTGAGCATCACAGCCAGGACTGCAATACAATCCATATCCAGATCAGTCGCTCAGTCGTGTCCGACTCTTTGCGACCCCATGAATCGCAGCACGCCAGGCCTCCCTGTCCATCACCAACTCCCAGAGTTCACTCAGACTCACGTCCATCAAGTCAGTGATGCCATCCAGCCATCTCATCCTCTGACGTCAGCCTATATCATATCTCTGTCTGCCACTAACATCGGTCCTGTGAATATGCCATGCCTCACTGTCCATCATCACATCAGCCATCCCATCACAATCATCAGAAAGAGATCTGGCAAAAGAGTTACTCTGACACAGGAAGCAGGCTGTAGGTCACAGAAAAGTCAGCCCTGGGTCATGCCACAAGGCTTGTTTATCGAAGAGTATTTCAACATCTCCGAATGAGATGACATGAATGCAGCATCAGGACGACCTGACATGCAGGTTAGAATGCTTATTCCTGGGCCCACCAAAGACTTGTTGACCCAGATCTGTGAGGGTAGAAGTCAGACTCCCTCTGTGGGTCCCTCCCTCCATGACACTGACCCACACTGGTTTTGTTTGGGAGAATAAAAGATGCCACACTTTCATCCTGGAAGCTGAGAATCCCCACTGTATTTGGAGGAGGGACCCTGCTAGTGTGATTAAGTTAAGAACCTTGACAGGAGGGGGAGGGGGTTATCTTGGATTATCTGGATGGACTCTCTCTAATTTCGTGGGTCCTGAAAAGTGAAGACGCTTTCCTATTTGTGGTCAGAGGAGAGGTGACCTGAAAGAAGGGTCAGAGAGATGGGACACAGCCACTTTGCAGTCAGACAAGGTGCCATGGCACAGGAATGTGGGAAACTTCTAGAACCTAGAAGAGGCAAGGACAGAGTCTTGCTTGGGACTTACAAGGGATCAACCCTGATTTTAGCTGTGAGATCCATCAGGCTTCCACCAGAAAGAACTGTAAAATAATAGGGGTAGTCAGCAGATTAACACACTAGCATTTAAGAACCCCAGTGAGTCGAGCAGTCTCGAGCCTGGAGATAGGCTTGCCCCCATCTCATCCGGCCACACCAGCAGGTGACCTCACACTGAGGCATCCGGGCCTCAGCTCCCATCAGCCAAGTGGACACAAACACAGCTGCTGCGACTGACTTTCAGAACCTTTGAGAAGTCGATATCTGAAAAAGGAAATTCTTTTTTTCCCAAAGTATCGGAGGCGTTCCCTGCGAGGGCGGTGGGTTGATTGCTGTCCCTCTTTGCTGCTAAGAACGGAAACGGCTGGGCAGTCCTAGTTTCATGAGTGGCATTCATGCCATAGACGTTCCGCCATGCCTGTCATCGTGTGTCCCATCCCCTGACGCGTCGTCTGGCTCGTAGACATGCTCAAGGGCACGTGCTAGATGAAGAATACATTTAATCATCACACCGCAGAGGCAGCATCTTTAGGTGAATGGTGGGTCCCCGTGGGTGCAGCTCTTTCCAGAAGGCTCTGCAGCACTGGGTCACAGCTGCCACTGCGGACGGCCCTGCGTGATTGTCAGCTTGTGGCTCTGTGGTCAGATGGGTGTGGACTCAGACCCTAGCTGTAGAACTTACCTGCTGGGCATCGACGGGCAAGTTACCTGACTGCTCTGAGCCCTAGTTTCCTTGCCTGTAAAACGGGGGCTGGGAAATGGTCCCTCATCAGAGCGCTGTTGTGAAAATTAAGTTTGGGCCTGGGAAGCACTCTGGTAGATGGGCAAGCAATGGGGACCCACACACGTCTCCACAGCTGTGTGTATACTTCTGTGCACCAGCCAAGCGACAGCCACCATGCTGCCCACCATCAATGGCGGCCTGGAAGTGAGAGATGGCTGGGGAGCCAAACCAGATGCAGAGCTTTCCCAGGGCTCTGCTCTGCTCATTCTCCAGAAGAAACGAGGACCCAAGATGCTTGCGGGCCTCTTGCCCACCTGCACCCCCAGAATCCGGACCCTGCCCTCTCCACCTTACCTGGATCACCCCGCCGCCTTCTCCAGCTTCTCCAGCCAGAAATGCCTCTGGCAGCTGCAGCATCTTCCCCAGCCAGTCCATCATCACCGTCTCGAGCTCTGTGCACGCCGGGCTGGCAGCCTGTGGGCAGGAGGAAAGGATGAACCACAGGCGGCTGCCCTGAGCTTCCCGCCAGCTTGGGATCCAGGGGTATGACAAGCAGGGGAAACTTCCTTACTGCCCTTGATCAATTGAGGGAAAGGTTTCGAACATTTTCAAAAGGCCCATCCCTGGATGGGACTCACTTTGAAGGTGGGCTCGCACAAGGTGGAGCTTCTGGAGCAGCAGCGGCTGGACCGTTCCCCCCAGCAGCCCCACGTCGCTGCCAAGGACCACTGGCAGGACTTCGTGCTGAGAGCTGGCGCCCATAACCTTCTGCTCCGTCTGGCCCTGGAGAGCCAGGAAGGAGCCATGCTCTCTGGGGCCCAGGTTGGCTGCTGGAGTCCATGTTCTCTGCACAGGGTTTGCAAGTCTCTACCTGCCTCACCCACAGGCTTGGGTCCTCTGCCCTCCAGGGCTTCTCCATCATAAACCTTTAGGGGCTGGTGCCAGAACAAGGGCCTAGATCTGGCTGAATTTCAGAAGCAACAGCAGGCTTTATTCATTTATTGACCTCTAGATTAAAATTGCCTGATCCCAGGTGCTATTCAAACATCTCCCAAAGTTTCAAACATGGTCTCCAGCCACGACTTGGGAGGATAGCGGGGCAGGAAGGCATCAACCTCTGAGATGACCTGCCCCACAGCCGCATGTTCCCAGGCCAGCTTCCTCATTCAGCTGTCTGTTTGTTTATAGAAGGACCTAGTAAGACTCTCTGGTGGACCCCGGTCCACAGTCACAGTGAGAGGAATGAGATGGGCTGAGTGGAGGAGGTGAAGCCCCAGGAACCTCCCAGTCTCTGATCTTGCCTTCCAAGCTCTGGGATGGTTCTCCTTGGGCTCAGAGGGGGTGAGCTGGCCATAGGCCCCACCTGCAGATGAACCAGCCTTTCCAACCATGTGGGTCTCACTGTGGTGCTCTGGGTGCCCTTGGCCCTCACACGTGCCCCAGTTCCCCATATACTGTGGGGCAGCACCATCCAGAGGGCCCCCCTCCATCCCATCCTGGCCAAGGCCCACTCCAGGCATGGGAACCTGCCTCACTGCTCAGAGCCCAGGGCTCGGCCAGTGCCTCTCAGAGACAGTGAGGCAGCCCTCCAAGCCCCAGGGCACCAGACCATCCTCAGAAGAACAGACCCGGAAGGACAGGTGCCATCACCCTGAGGGACAGGGGGCTCTGGGTTGGAGTCCGAGTGGAGTCCCCTGTCCTGTCTGATGTAAGGAATGTGCTTTAGGGGACATGTGCTCTGAGGGTCCCCGAGGCCACATGGGCAGCACCCAGGCTGCTCTTCCAAAGAGAAATCCCTGCAACCAAGGCAAGAGTTGAGGGCTGACCCTCCAAGTCTGCCTCTGGGACGCTGAGGCCCCCTTCCCAGCAACTGTGGACCCCAGGCTAGAGAGGAGCAATGAGGGAGGGGGCCGGAGCCGGGGCTCAGGGGGTGGCGGGGGTGCCGGAGCTTGGGCGTTTAGGAACTCACAACTTCTTAGTGCCTGAGGCCGTTATTCAGCACAAGTCAGGAGTTAGGAGTCTGCTCAGCTACTTAGCACAAGCAAGCAGGCACCCTGGGCCCAGAAGGCTGAGTACAGACCCTGGCCTGCAGAGAGGCCCTCAAACATGGGCAGCGCTGGGGTCCCTCACACAGTCAGCAGGCGGCCCTTCTCTGGAGCACTCTGCATGGGGGAAGCCAGGAATCTTTCCTGTGGTGCTGGGCTGGGATCTTTCTAGGCCTTTTTACAAAAAAGTTTTTATTGGAGCATAGTTGATTTAGAATGTGGTGTTAGTTTCTGCTGTACAGCAAGAGAATCAGTTATATGTATACCTATATCCCTTCTTCTTTAGATTTTATTCCCATATGGGTCATTATGGAATATTCAAGAGTTCCCTGTGTTATATAGCAGGTTTTTATTAGTTATCCACTTTATATGTAGTAGTGTATATATGTTAATCCCCAGCTCCTAATTTATTCCTTCCCCACCTTACCCCCTGCTAAACACAAGTTTGTTTTCTATGTTTGGGATTCTAGTTCTGTTTTGTAAATAAGATCGTTTGTACCATTTTTAAGATCCCACCTATAAGCGACATCATATGATGCCTGTCTTGGTCTGCCTGCCTTACTTCACTTAGTATGATAATCTCTACGTCCATCCACATTGCTGTGAATGGCATTACTGTGTTTTTTTTTAACAGATGAGTAATATTCCATTGTATATAAAGACGCCCCAGGGTTGGTGTGGAGGCAGGGCCGATCCCCTGCTCTTGGCAGCGGCACTTCTGTTGGGTTGGGGTCCCTCCTTGGACAGCATCCATAGCCAAGAACAGAGCGCGTGGGACCAGGGCAGTCATGTTTCTCAAACTGCAGATGGTCTAGAAACCCCTCGTTCTGCTTGGGAGACATGCAGGTCCCCAGGCTTGGGCTGCAGAAACTCCAGGGCCTCTGCTGTGGTTTGAATTCAAACCAAGCACCTCTAAACACACTACTGTGCAGAACAGACTTTTGAATATAGACAGACTCCCCCTCTGCTTCCCTGAACTCCAAATTCCCATGCAAGGCCCCTCTGCCCAGACCTAAGTTCCTCTCTTCCCACAGGGGTGGCACCACCTGCTCACTGCCTGAGTCCTGGCTGCATGTCCCATGTGGGAACCCCAGGACCCCTGCACCCCCACCAACACTCACCCAGGAGAAGCCGATGCAGCCGATGGCCCCACACAGCATGTCCGCGAGCATGGCCGGGTACGAACTGGCCGTGGGGAAGTAGGCGAAGAAGTAGGGACTGTGCCAGTGGGTCACCTGTGTGGGACACGGGCAGTCACTTGGGGCCGGGGGGCAGCCCTGCAGGCAGGGGCCAGGGTGCTTGGGTTTGCCACAGAGAGTCAAGTCTCTGTTAATAGAAAAACCTTGTTTTAACTGCTGGCCAGAAGTGTCAGCAAGGGGGCTGCTCCTGAGATCCCATCTCCTTGTGTTATGAGACTGCTTTTCCTAAAACTTCTCCAAAAAATAGTCTATATCAGAAAAGGAAAAAAAGAGAGAAAGATTTGATTTTTGAGGTTTCCTCAGCCACCTACTCAGAGAAGGCAATGGCAGCCCACTCCAGTACTCTCGCCTGGAAAATCCCATGGATGGAGGAGCCTGGAAGGCTGCAGTTCATGGGGTCGCTGAGGGTCGGACAGGATTGAGCGACTTCACTTTCACTTTTCACTTTCATGCTTTGGAGAAGGAAATGGCAACCCACTCCAGTGTTCTTGCCTGGAGAATCCCAGGGACGGGGGAGCCTGGTGGGCTGCCGTCTATGGGGTCACACAGAGTTGGACACGACTGAAGTGACTTAGCAGCAGCAGCTGCCTACTGCAGCATCCTCACTCTCCTGTCCAATCCATTCCCAGCTAATGGAGCAGAAACTTCTGGGTTTGGCAGTCTCATGGAAACCCCGTGAAATGGTACCTACAGGTGGGACCTTCGGGAGGTAAGGGGTTGGAGGCAATGGAAAGGGCGGACCCTCTGTGCGGAAGAAAGGCTGGGATGAGAACCTCCCAGGATCCAAATCTGTGGGAACCTTGACCTTGAATACCCAGCCTTTGCCCCATGAGAAGAGGATGCACCTATCCAAGTTGCCAGCAGTGGGATCTGCTGCTGCAGAGCAGCTGGGCCGTCCCCGGCTCTGACATTTAACTGCACTCATGGGAGGGATTTCGTGCTGAGCGGCTTGTCACATTGGCATAACCTCTGGGCTGGTGAGAACCAGAATCCTGCTCTCTGCTCAAAGCGCAAATGTCACAGGAACTCCTGGGAGGAGGAGGGCGGGGAGGTGCCCTGGACTTAAGGAACCCATCAGGAACCCCATGGGTGGGGGCGCCTCATCCTGAGTGTCAGGGTCTGAAATTCCAGGCCCTGGGCTCCTGACTAGAGCTGAGGGGGTGAGGCTAAGGGTCTGAGACCCCTCACCACAGCAGTGAACATGCCTTTAGGTAAGTCCAAGGAAAACCTCACCATGCAAGCATGGAGCTGCAGTGGAGTTTCCTTTGAACTTGAGCTGTCTGCTTCCCTCCAAGTGACTCTTGGGAGACAGCTGTCCTGGGTGCTCCCCAGGTCTGTCTGCAGCCCCGAGTATACCCCACGCCCAGGCTCATGGACCACAGACAAAGAGGCCCACTTTGGTGATCCACGCTGGGCAGTCTCAGCACCACGCAGCCCACTCTGAGATAAAATAAACGAAATATTTTTTCCGCACACTGATAGCCCCTCTGCTGATTTAACTTATTTGAAACTAACCATCTCTCTCATGTCCCAGGGTCTCAGGGCAGGGGACTGACCTTGTAACCGAGCAGGACCCTATGGGGCTGGAAACAGACCCCTCCCCCATAGCCTTTGCGGTGGCTCCTCTCTGAAGTACCCAGATAATAGTATCTGACATGCACTTCCTGAGTTGTTTTACAGATGATAAAATCCCTACAACATGGAAGAAATTAACTACCTGATGACCATGAGCACATAGCTCCCAGCCTTTCGGCACCTGAGAATTGATCATGTGAACCCCTGTGATCCTACCCCGTGGCCTCACCATCAACCAACAAGAGGAGGAGCTGATCACTACCTTGAGACTTTAACAATGCTTTCCAGAAACCCACCGGGAGTTCGGGTGTTTTGAACGTTAGCTGTCCTGGACTCCTTGCTGGAGGCCTGCAAGAAATATGGCACTATCCTTCACCACAACCTGTGTCAGATGACTTGCTTTACTGCACAGGGGCCAGTGGACCCAGGTTGGCTCAGTAACAACCTAGGCGGCTGGAGGGAAATCAGAGTCGCCACGTTTGGAGCCCACACGATCTGGACTGCAGTCCTGCTTCCATCACTTACTAGCTGTGTGACCTTAGGCAGATCACTCAACCTCTCTGGGCTTCAGTTGTTTCAGCTATAAAAGAGAAAATAACAAAGTTTCTCCCCAAGAAAATGACTGTGAGGATTAGGGGCAATGATACAAGTGCATTGCCTGACACCCAACAGGTGCTAAGCTGACAGCTGCCCTCCCCTTCTTCAACCATGGATGTAGGCTTACCCCCGGCATGATGATCTTCTCGACGTCCTCGATGATGGCCTCAAATGTCTCTGGCTCCTGCGGGGCGGTGGTGGGGATCAGGGGGCGCAGGTAGCCTGGATCCACGTCAGGGAACACCTGGCGCCCTTCAATGCCCTCCAAGTAGTCAGCCACGTAATCCACCATTTCCTTCCCCCGCCTGCGGAACTCGCTTGCATTCATGGTAACTGGCCTTCCTCAGACGCAAAAGCTGCACAGAGAGAAGAGAAATCAGTTGCAGATGTGACGATGCCTCATCTGTAGTGGAGCAGATCCAAGCCAACCACGGGGGCTGCTGGGGCAGAGAACCAAACACCCCTGACTCCACCCAGACTCTGAGTCAGTTACACTTTTCCATGTCCATATGGGTTTGGAGACTGTAGCAAAGTACTTATTCTACTATTCACCAGCTACTCAGCTAACCACAATGCCACGTCTCTGTCTCATTTCTTTTCCTGTCTGTATCATGAAATGGACCAGGCACACATTTATTTCCATGGTCCATTGCAACTTTAATAACAAGCCTTGGTTTCCAAATCGTGCCTTATTCTTCATGGGCTGTGGGACAGAGACTCTCTGAGTCTCCCTTTATCTGAGAAAAGCAGATGACCATGCTGATCTTTCCGGAAGGTAGAAAGGCAGCCACGTGGCCGGTGTCCAGCATGAGCACAGCCTGGATAGGATAAGCCCCATCAGCAAGTCTTCTGTCTCTATCTTGACTTTCTATATCATCACCAGATGGGACCACACCTCTCCATACAACCTGCTTCTTTCCTCATCACATAACATCCAGGTGATCCTGGTCCTCTGTGGTGGTAACATTCCATAAAGAATCCATGAACTCTGAATTAGCAAACACTGGACCTTTCCCAGAGAAAATGCAAGGTTACATTTATGTGCATTTCTAGTCACATTTTTGTCAATCAATCAATACATAATCTTTTTTCTGTTCCCTTTGGTGCGTTAGTCGCTCAGTTGTGTCTGACTCTTTGAGATCCCATGGACTGTAACCCGCCAGGATAGACTGTCCATAGAATTCTATTGGCAAGAGTGGGCAGCCATTCCCTTCTCCAGAGGATCTTCCCAACCCAGGGACTGAACCGAGGTCTTCCACATTGCAGGCAGATTCTTTACCATCTGAGCCTCCAGGGAAGGCCCAAGAAAGCTGGAATTAGCTTTGATTTGTAACCAGGCCTATTGAATCCTACTACTGTTGTCCAGAGACATTAACATTTGCCATTTGAAATCAGGCATGTATGCATGTTAAGTCACTTCAGCTGTGTTGGACTCTTTGCTACCCTATGGACTGTAGCCCACCAGGCTCCTCTGTCCATGGGATTCTCCTGGCAAGAATATTGGAGTGGGTTGCCATTTTCGTCTCCAGGGGATCTTCCCCACCCAGGAGTCAAACGCATGTCTTTATGTCTCCTGCATTGGCAGGCAGTTTCTTTACCACTAGCACCACCTGGGAAACCCTGCCACTGCTGCTAAGTCGCTTCAGTCGTGTCCGACTCTGTGCGACCCCGTAGACGGCAGCCCACCAGGCTCCCCCGTCCCTGGGATTCTCCAGGCAAGAACACTGGAGTGGGTTGCCATTTCCTTCTCCAATGCATGAAAGTGAAAAGTCAAAGTGAAGTCACTCAGTCGTGTCCGACTCTTCGCAACCCCATGGACTGCAGCCCACCAGGCCCCTCCGTCCATGGGATTTTCCAGGCAAGAGTACTGGAGTGGGGTGCCATCGCCTTCTCCATGGGAAACCCTATTTCCTTTTAAATACACTTTATTTAATACACCTGGCCCCATTGACTTTGAACTTCTGGCCAAGAACTCTTTAACTCATGAATGTCACTTATCTAATACATGTGTTTTCTCCCTAAGGCACATCACAGCCTTCTTGCATGTAGGACCCCTGGAATGCATGTCAGCACTATATTTGGGGGCCATTTTTAATAGTCAGGTAACCAAGAATAACATAAAGACACAGCAGTAATTAGACCACTTGCTGAAGCAACTAGGCAGAGTGTTGCCTTATTAGATTCTGCTGGCAACAAGCCCCTTGGGCAACTTAAATTTTTAATCCTTTTATGTCTGTGTGCCCAAGAATGATCATAAAGGCACCATTGTGGCGACTAATAATACAAATGAATTGTTGAAAACAGTTGTACCTGCATATAGAAAATCTATGAATAGTAAGCATGGACTATATTTTCCAAACTGGAAATGTGGACAACACAAAGAAAGAAAAATATTCATCTAGAATCCCACCACTCAAAAATTCTGGCACACACCCTTCCCTGTTGTTTCTTATAAGAGACAATTGTATGCTAAGTCATGGATACATTTCTTAATTCTAATAGTTCAAAGATTCATAAATCAAGATTAGTTTTCCTGTGGGAGTAAGTGTTGGGAGACGGCTCTACAAGCCACTGTATCTAGCTGATGATCTTGAGATCATGTTCTCAGCACTTCTTCCATCGTTTCCCATCATCTGTGTTGCTTTTCTTTTATTTTTTTGACAATTTTAATGTTAAACATATCAAGACAGGTTTTACTCAAGACTATTGCAATAGGAGAGGGAGACTGTCTCCCAAATACAACAGGGGTCAGTGGGGATTTCCAGAAGACAGGTAGAGCTAGGAAGCAGATGGTACTTTACTAAGAATAGTTTGGCTGGGTGTCCAGGAGGAGGAAGAAGAGCTGAATTGTATCCCAAGGGCAGAAGCTCTCTAGATAAACCAACTTAGCATGATTTTCTGCTACAGCTGGGCTCAGCTCCCTGAGGCCAGAAGGAGGAAGAAGAGCTGAATTGTATCCCAAGGACAGAAGCTCTCTAGATAAACCAACTTAGCCTGGTTTTCTGCTACAGATGGGCTCAGCTCCCTGAGGTGCAAACCTGCACTCAGGAGCGGGCTCAGAGAAGCCTGAGTGAGTCTGGCTGAGGAGAGTGTCTCTGAAACGGGGAATCAGCCTGTGGTGGCTCTCCTCTCTTGGCCTTCTCTCCAAAGTTCTCTGTTCAGATATCCTCCAGGAATAGTATAGAAGCCACCCATGGAAGGTTCCAGGCTCCATCAAGGCTACTGACTGGGTCAAACCTCCACATCCAGATGATTGTTTGGGGTACAATTTTCACAAGTGAACGCATGAGTGACGGTGACTGGATATGATATAGGATTTGATTCTAAATTTCAGCAACAGCAAAGGCTAAAATAATAGCATGAGAAACACCAAACTGAGTCTTTGAGTTTCCATTGCACCTTTGTGTTTCATAAGCTGCAGGTCAAGGGGGCTTATCCAAAATATCGTGGCCAGAATTTCCAAAGGCTCTGAGTGCAAAGCCATGAAGCCTTCGTTATATGTACACTTTCGGGTTCATAATTCCTTGGGCCTGAAGGCTTCTAAATTTATTTTTCACTTGGAACAACTCTGATTATGTCAAATGTCACACATAGAGTAAAACTAGGTTTTACTTCAAATTGCCGTATTTTAAATTGACTTGATTCAAATTCAACCAAAATTGCATCAAACAGCTGATCTTTTTGCTAGCTTGTTTTCTTTCACGAAGTAATTATGAGTACATTTCCCAGGTTGATAAATACTTTTCTATTGCGTGATTTCTCCCAATTGCATAGTGTTCCAGAGGGTGAATGTGCTGTGTTCACAACGTACCTCACTATTGTTGAATATCTACGTCATCCCTGGTTATCACCTACGTTAGTGGGGACAGTTGGTGTAGCCTAACGGCCAACCCTGCACGATCAAGAACTAAAAGACTCTGCACAGCATGACATAGATGCCACTGTGGTTTCCTTTTCCTCAACTGAACACAAACATAATAATAAAGCTCTGTCTCAAATAATTTTTATCATAATTAGATAAGTACATGGGAACAGCTGAGGAAAAGAGGCACAAAATAAGCATTCAATACATGTTAGATTTTCTATAAAGCACTGAAATATACAACCTCAATCTTTTGTTTCTTCACTGTTTTGTGTCAAAATTTTCTTAGGAAAAGTATTTATTCTATAATTCCTTTAGAACAAATTATTATAGAGATACGTATTTTGTGTGCATGCTCGGTCATTCCATCATGTCCAACTCTCTGCCACCCCATGGACTGTAGCCCGCCAGGCTCCTCTGTCCATGGGATTTCCCAGGCAAGAATACTGGACTGAGTTGCCATTTCCTCCTCCAGGGGATCTTCCCAACCCAGGGATTGAACCCAAGTTCCCTATGTCTCCTGTGTCCATTGGCAAGTGGATTCTTTACCGCTGGGTCACCTGGTTAAAATTATATGGCCAGACTTGTCCCCAAAAAATATTTTTGCCAAATTACTCACTCACAGGGACTGTATAAAAACTCTAGATTTGCCACACAATGGCAAGCACTGGGCTTGAGATACGTTTTCAGCTTTGCCAGTCAGGCAAAGTTTCGTGATTTCCTTTTATGTTGATCTATGAAGACAAATAGTTTTCTCACACGACTTTGGATAGTGGTGTGAGATTTCTTTTCTTGGATTTCCTTTTTAATGAACTGCTTGTTCATTACATTTTTAGATGTTTTCTTATTTAATTACAAGAACACTAATATAATAAATACTTGCACCCTATAATAAATACTTATACCCTATGTGTGATATATTTTGCAGACATTTTCCTCATTTTTATTTGATATAGTTTTGCTTTTAATTTTATTCTGACCTATAAGAATTCTAATGTAGTCAGATCTCAGGATCTGTTTCTTTGTGATTTGTTCCTTGTGCAAGATTATTAAAAAAGGCTTCTTAGAGTAAATATTCTCACAACCTCTATTTGCCCTACTAAGGCTCCAGGGATGCTCTGAGGCTTCAGAAGGATGCTTAGGTTCCTGGAGTATCAGCCGCTCTCTTCTAATGGGAATACATGAGTATGGATAGCCAAATGGGAGGTCTTGGGAAAAATAAACTGACAGATGCACCAACTTACCCTTCCGAAGAAATATTCCCAGTCAAATTGTAAGATAAGACCTGATTATTATTTTCTAATCATTCTGTCCTTTATTTGCCAATTCTTTCCCACAAAGACTTTTCCAGAAGACTTTTAGTACAAAGTCACAGAGAATCTTGTGTTCATTGTGGAGCTGTTTGCTGTCTCAGCCCTCAAGCTGAGCAAATATTGTCTGGAAGATGTAAGCGATGATAAAGGTTATGACTGATGCCTTTCCGGGCCTTGGAACGGTGGCTGTTGACATTATCTGGTTGCAGCTGCAGCCCTGTGGTGAGCCCCACCTGCTCGAGGCCGTATGAACCCGTCTGCAGGCCCCCAGGCCTCCTGACTGGCCCTTAGGCCATTCGTTTTTGTATTGCATCATTTCACTGTCATCCCCTGCTAACTGCGGGCTTCTCTAAGCAGAGTCCTCAACTCTTTATTTTGGTTTCTCAGGACCAATCAGACCCTACACCACAGTAAGTACCGTGACTGTTTTCTGAATGAGGAACGAGAAAATGAATGAGTGGAAGACCTTTTTGTCCTCTGAACATTTTCTTTCTGACATATTAGATCCTACTCTCTACCTTTAAGACAGCCATAAACCAGTTCATCATGTACCTCCCACAAAAACAGGAGACAGTTTGCCCTTTCCCCGGGGAATCCTGAGCCTTCTCCCAGACTCCTGTGTACAGTTCACGCTGAGCCTTTAACCCTGCAGGTTTAGAACCGACCTGGTTTCCCCAGTCTTGCACCCAGAAGTTCATCTTGGATTTGAGCTACCCTCTGCTCTGGCCCCAGCAGTCCTTGTGGTCCTAGTTGAAAATATTCCCCTTCCTGGACTCCTGGAATTCTGCCTTTGCCACAGGTGTTTGGAGAGAGCTGGGTGCAGGCTCCAGCCAATTCTTCCCTGGCGGTGGGGGTTGGGTGGGCCCTGTGCAGAGCTTACGAGGTGACTGCACAGCCAGCCCTGAACACACAGGGCCAGCCACTCCCACCGCACAGGGCTCTGAGTACGGTCATGCCTCTGGGCGGAAGATCAGAACCAAGGTGGTTTGCATCTGTCCATGGTCCTGCCTGTGGATTCAGACAAACCTTTATTTTGGTTTCAAACCCTGGGACAGCAGACTCTTCAATCAACCTTTCCTGGCTTTCCTTCTCTATCAGGATAAAAAGAGAAGTGCTTACTTTAAAAAAAAAAAAAAACACCACTATTCCAGGAAAAACAAACCATAATTTATGTTTCAAAAAACACTTCTCCCTCTGGAACTGTGAGGCCTTGTCTCTTTTTTAAAACCTCAAGCACATGAATACTGGGCGCAAAACTAAATTGGCTCATCTCCCCCTAAATTGACTGGTTTCTGGATGATCATCCTCTCTATGGGCACAAAGAGAATAAACAATCCTGACGGGAGAAACGCTTCTAGCCAAGGCTGTCAGGAAGCCTCCAGCAATGAGACCTATCTAACAATAAGAATGGTGATCTGTTAACCTGTTTGGGAAAAAAAAAATCCTCTAACATCGTTTGTGCCACTTAACACGCTAACTAACAGTGAGATATTTAGGGGCCTTAAGGCCAGGTGGGGGGTGCAGACTGTGTTCTGGAGCTGGGACTCGGGCCATTAGTGCAAAGCCACAACTTTGTTAGGCTCACCCGGATGGAGCTGGTACCGTGGAGGAGACGACCAGCATCACAAAGGAGGTGGGTACCTCTGCCCTTCAACCTCCCACCAGCACCCTCCATTGGCAAAATGCTCCCAGGACCCAGGTGCCCTTGTAATTGGGGAAACACAGCCTGTGAGGGCCCCAGGGGAGCAGGGAGAGGCAGGAACAGAGGCCCCAAAAGGCAGTCCTGACTTGCTGCATGCTTTACCACATCTGTGCCACTGCTACCCTCATCGTACAGGAGGAAGAGGTGCTGAGAGTCTTCCCAGGGATGAATGCAGAGCTGAGGCAGAGCCCATGTATCCTGCCAAGCACTCTGTCCTCTCTATACTCTCTTACCACTTTCTTACACTCATACAATTACTTTACCTAAGCTGAGGTGTTCTTGGTGAAATAGGGACTCTTGCATCAGTTTAAAAATGGTCAACATTACCATGCATGCTGGAGACTGTGTGGAAAAAAGGGAATCCTCCTACATTATCAGTGGGAATGTGATTGGTGCAGCCACTATGGAGAACAGTATGGAGGGTCCTTAAACAAACTAAAAATAGAGCTACCATATGATCCTTCAATCCTACTCCTGGGCAAATATCTGGCTTCAAAAAGATACATGCACCCCAACGTTCACTGCAGCACTATTTACAATAGCCAAGATATGGAAGCAGCCTAGATACCCACTGTCAGCTGAATGGATAAAGAAGACAGGGTACATATATTGAAGGGAACAGTAAAAAGTGAAACAGTGAAGTCGCGTCTGACTCTTTGCGACCCCATGGACTGTAGCCTACCAGGATCCTCCGTCCATGGGATTTTCCAGGCAAGAGTACCAGAGTGCATTGCCATTTCCTTTTCCAGGGGATCTTCCCAACCCAGAGATCGAACCTGGGTCTCCTGCATTGTAGGCAGATGCTTTGCTCTCTGAGCCACCGGAATGGAATAGTACTCAGCCATTAAAAAGAATGAAATCATGTCATTTGCAGCAACATGGATGGACCTGAGATTAGCATATTAAGTGACAAATGAATTTATCCACAAAACAGAAATAGACTCAGAGAAGATGGACTTGTGGGTGCCAAGGGGGAGGGGCAGCGGGGGCGGGGTGGACTAGAAGCTTGGGGTTAGCAGACACGAACTATTACATGCAGGGTGGATAAACACCAGGGTCTACTATGCAGCACAGGGAGCTATAATCAATATCCCGTGATAAAGCATAAAAGAAAACAGTATTTTAAAAAATATATGTATGTGTAACAGAATCACTTTACTGCACAGCAAAACTTACAACATTGTAAATCAAGTACAGTTCAACACAATTTTTCTTTTAAAAAATGGTCAACATTTACATTAACTTACATGTACTAAGTGCAATGTCAACTTTTTGCAGGGGCTCCAGTTAATCTTCCTAACAATCTTATCAAGACTATTATCACCTCCTGAGCAATAAATCCACTGAGGCTCAGAGAGACAGGACGCAGCACTCTGACCCCTGACCCACCACAAACTGAATGCACTGGACTCAAACACAGGCACAGTGCATCTCCAACAGCTTGGGGGTTTCCTGGAAACAGTACGATCAACCCTCTAGATCAGAATGAAAAACCAGTTTTTCCCTGAGATTCCAGGAATGATTTCCTAGATGCTCCCTAGAGGCCAGGAGGAGGCAGTCTCCAAGGGCACCTCCCTTCTCCTGATTGCATCCCTGACACAGGGTAACTAGGAGGACAAGCTACTTGCCACATTTCATTGCAGGTGGGCCTCTGGCCAGGCCACTGGGCCTCCACGCCTCCGTCTTCAGTCTGTAAAATGGCACAGCGCTAAGCATCACATAGGGTTCTAAGTAGGGCACACCACCGCTTCTGTGGTCCATGCCATGGCAACATCACCAGGAGTTTGCTGTCAGAGGGGAACCCCACAGAAGCCTGAGCGATGGGCAGTGGGCTCTCCCTGTCAGGGCTGGACACCAGGGGGCACCTCCTCTCTGGCCAGCTGGGTCTGGATTAGAGAGGTTCCCTACTGCACTTCATAAAACCAGAGTCTTCCTCTCTGCCATCCCTCGACCGTGCTCCTCTTCCCAGCAGTTGTGAGAAGCAGAGAGAGCAGGGGTTAAGGTCAGAGCAACAAACGTGAGTCCTGGCTCTGCTGTAAGTGGCTGGGTAGCCGCCGGCTGGCTCCACGACTTCTGGAGTCCTGGTTTGGCCCCTTGTAATCGGGCAGCGAGATGCTGCAGGCACAGGACACTGCAATTCTCAGACTCAGAATGCTGGCTAGGTCTGGCATTTATGCATCCTTATGTTAGGAAAGAAGCAGGTCAGATCATCACGGGGTCAGACAGAGCGCCAGGGAAGTAGGAGAGAAATGGAGGGTGAGGAGAGAGCATGCCCGCCCTGGATGCAGATCAAACTTAGAGAGGAAAGCCTCGCTCCTCTGACATGAGAATCTCGCATCTGTTTCTGATTCAGTCCCTGCTTAATGAACAGTCCCCATCTTAGTATTTTCCTGGCCAGAAACTCTTTATGAGAAGGAGCCATAAAGAAAGGCACAGCACAATTTTTCAATCTTACTCTCATGGGAAGATACTGATTCCACTCATACTCCTGCAGATGGGTTGGGATGGAATAGACAGCTGGCTGAAAAACTCACAATTTAAGCAACTTCAAAAGTAGAGAATTATTGGTGACATTTAGCCAGTTAATAGTATTTTACTTTATCCCTGAGCTCAGACCATTCAAACAGCTGTCGTCAGGACATGTGTGTCGTTTAGCAGCCTCTTACCACTTATTTTCCCCGAAGCCTAATGACACCGTGTGCAATTACATTAATATCGTGCTCATATGTACCTTATCAATACCTGCTGATTTCAAAGTGTCACATCCCACATTAATTGCAGTTTGTTGGCTGTTGTGAACAGCACTGCTGTGGGGAAAGCAGCCGTGAGCTACCCACCATAGGGCCAAGCACTTCTCCCCTGTTGAATCTGTCCCTCAGAGATAATCATTCCCAATGGGATTCAAAGGTGTGAGTTTTACAGTTCTTTGGTATGTTGCCAAATTTCTTTCCAGAAAAACTAGAATTAAAAAAAATGTCACCCATCAGGCTTCGTAGGCATGAACACGCCATCCCTGCTAGCTTTTCAAATTAAGTTTAAAGTTTTCAAATTTAAGCTTCAAATTAAGCTTAAAATTTTATCGTTTTCACTCCTGTTTACTCTTCTAGGATAGTCACATAAGAACCATCAGTCACTTGAATCTGAACTTTCCTCTTCTGTTTCCATTTTAATTTAGTGTCAGACTAGACCTCCTCCCCCTTAACTTTTTTCCTTATTTTTTTCTCGATCCTTCACCCTGCCCCCTTCTCTTATTCTCTTGGAGTCACGTTAATAATTGATAAAAGGTCACAACCTTCTGCCTTTTTTATAGACTTGAGACGATGTTTTAGCTGCCTGCTTCTTTTCATCACAGGCAGGATGCCCTGTGACTACAATACATATTGACTTCCCAGCTAGAATAAACACCTGCCACCTGCCACTGTGCGTCTAGGCAGTATCTCTGGCACAAGCTTTATGAAGTCCCCACTTTTTCCCACAAATTGGGTCAGGAGTAAACACTGACTTTCTGGATTCACTGTGAACACTCACTCCTTGGGCACGGGTGCAGGCCTGTCACCACATCACTCACGAGCCTGCAACTGAGGATCCCCCAAGTCAAATCCTGGGAACGCTTGCCACTTGGTGGCTCCATCCTATGTTCCAAGAAAACAAAGGAATCGGTGTTGCCTGGCCTTCTGCTGAGTTCGTTGGATGCCTTATATCATTCACACTCTCAGCACCCTGGCCAGTGTTAACTCTGCCATCTTGCTAAGGCTCTGAGGGGCGGATGCTCCTATCGAGGCCAGAGCTGGTAAGAGGAACAGCTCTGCTTGCATTTCCAACCCTGAAGCCAGCCTCCTCCTGACCCCTGTGGCCGGACAGCCACACACACACCTGGGCTGTCTGCCACCTGCGTTCTCACGTGGCCTGAGGAGTCAGAGTGCCCATCCCTAGGGGCTCCCACCTGGGCTGGGGAGACAGAGCCAGTGTTGTCAGAGTCCTGCCTGGTCACCAGAAGACGCTCCAGGTGAGGGCACTGGCCCCAACCTGCGCTGGTCCCAACACGACAGAAACAGGCAGAGGCTGAACGACCCGGCAGAAGCACTTCTCCCCCAGCTCCTCCAAACCCTGACAAATGCTCAATGGTGACCGTCCATGGCCTGGGGTAGCCCTTCACCTCTGCCCTAAATCTCCACAGCAGCTCCGCAAAGCAGCAAAATTATCCCCACTCTCGAGATGAGGAGATGGGCTCAGGGAAGCAGGTGGCTGGACTAAGCCCCTCAGCTCATCAGTGGTTTCACACGTGGTCTGTGAGCTCAGGACACCATCCAATTCCCTTTGGTCTGGGGTCCCCCACACCCCTCACTTACAGGGAACCTCGCTGGATGCAGAGCACAGGGGGACTTTAACCTTTCCTCTGAGGCCGTATTGCTGCCCTCCTGCGCCCCGAGTGTCCTCCTCCAGAAATGCCGAAGAGATCCAAGAGACTGAGGACAGCTTTTCTGAAATACGGAGGGAGTCAAATTTTCCTGCAGTCTCTCCCTAAACTTGCCACCAGACTCAGATGACGAGTTAACAAGGTAAGACCTTCAGAATAAACATCATGAAGAGGGGAAAGTGCGTAAATAAACTGCCCAGCTATTTATTTGAATTCGTGGAAGTTTAAGGAAATGGCAACCCTCTCCAGTGCTCTTGCCTGGAGAAGCCCATGGACCGAAGAGCCTGGTGGACTAAAGTCTCTGTGGTTGCAAAGAGTCAGACACAACTGAGTGGCTAACACTTTCACAAAGGGATTTTGTTTTATTTTGATCATTGTAAGCAAACCGCCAGCCCACCTGCCATGGACCTGGGAGACACAGAGAGGCTGCTGTGAATGTCACGATTTTTTTCAGGAAACACCCAGATTCTCCTCATCTTGCCTGTCTTAACCATTCCAGGGTGACCATTGTCCTGGCTGCTTTTTATGTGGCAACGGTCCCCTCTGTTTTTGGTTCTGTCTCAGAAGAAAAACACTGCTATTTAAATAAGAAATCAACTGTAAAGACCCAACTCTTGGAGCCTGTGAGAGAAATAGGATGAAGGAGAAAACCCAAGTCGCCTACTTGAATTTCCCTTGAAAACGGGAGAAAATAACATACCCTGAGCAGATGGTTCCCTCACCAGAATTAGAATCCCCGCGTTTTCCCATCTGCAGTTTACTTACTTGCTTATTAGTAATATAGATCACATTAATGACCACCTACTGTGTACTTAGCCCTTTGTAAACATCGGACCCAATTGATTTTTACAAGCATCGTGCAGGAGGATGCCCTTCACAGCAGAGGACAAGAGGGGTCCATATTCTCCCCGGGTCTCCATCTCCTGGCCTCTGTGCGCTTCAGATGCACCACGAACCAGCCTGAGAAATCATTTCTACTCGCTCTGTTCTGTTGCTATTATGGCTCAGAGATCATGGGCTAAAAATTATCAGAAGTTTCTGATTCTTTATCTCACCTGTTGCTTAGACATGCCACACACAAAAGCAGGGAACTTAGATTGGCACCAATCTTCTCAAAAAGTTCTAGTAGCCTGCCACACCTGCACACAGCTGATGCACCCCTCCCAGCTGGCCAGAGGAGATCCACCCAGCTGCAATCAACAGGCAAACCTCCCATCCCCAGCATCCCCAAACTTAAGGGCCCCCGGCACCAGGAACTGGCTTCCCCTCTGAGTCTGGTCCCCCCAGGCTATGAGGACAAAGAGCGGTACTCACAGGCAGCCCGAGGTGATTGCTCTCTGTCTCTCCCTCTCTCCTCCTTGGTGACAGTTAAAAGGCACAGAGGATGCAATTGCCATTTAAGTAGACAGTGTCCGCCTCCCTAAAGCCAATCAGAGCAGCTCGCTCTGATTATTTACTCTGCAGCATCTCCCCCCACCCCCCGTCCTCCTGCTCCCCACCCTCCGCAGGACGTGAGGGTCCTGAAGGGAAGAGCAGGGACCAGGGACAGCGGAGCCTGCAGGGCCTGGGAGCGGGGAGGGCAAGAAGACAAGGAAAGGGGCTCAGGGTTCCAGGGCCCTGTACAGGAACCAGACCGGGGCCAGTTCTCCTGGAGTCTCTCCAGGCAACCTCTGATCAGCAGAAGGCTCCTGGCTCTCCCAAGGGGCAAAGAAAGGCCGGCCTGGGCAAGGCAAGTGAGAGGACTTGCCCTGCGTCAGTGCTGTACCTGCTTGGGGCCACCGGGCCCCACTGTGCTGTGCAGGGGACTGCCCTGGTCACAGGAGGCTGCAAGGGCCAAGCCCAGGAGCCCAGATGGAGAAACAGAGACAGAGGCAGGCAAGGATTTGAATCCTGGATTCAACACTGAACAGAATTCAATGTCCTGTTCTTTTAGCCCTGAAGCTGACCAGCATTCAAATCAGGGATTTCTTTGAACTTGGGCTTCCCATCTCATCCACCTCACTGCGCAGGCTGATCCAGGCCTTATGGAGCAGGGCTCCTTCCTCAGTTAAGGCGAGCTTAGGTCCCAAGGGCCTGGGTCACCTAGGCCAGAGCCCACCTAGGCTTGAGACCAGAGCCCACCTTGGCCGGAGCCCACGTAGGCCAGCAGGGCACCAGCTTCCCCGGCTCCCGCCATCCACTCTCTTATGGCACACATGCTCAGGCACACACACACACTCACACACATAAACTACACAGGGCACACATACACAGCCATGTACACACACACACCATCACAAACATATACACACGTGGCATGTGGTGCAGCCAGGAGCTGGGAACTCCGCACAGACCACAGACAGCCATTCCCCCTTGGCTTTAATGACACAGCATCTGCTCAAAGGGGCATCTGTTTTGCTGGGTTCCCAGCAGGCTGGGGCCAAGGCAGTGGGCGGGGCCAAGGCTGGGCCGGTGGGCGGGGCTTGTGGGCGGGCCGATGGGCGGGGCCTTTAGGGACCCGGGCCCGCCCCGCGCAGCTTCCTCCCTCCCTCCGCCCTGCTCTGAGTGCAGGGATCAGACCTCAGGGTGCTGTGCCGACTGAGCTCGGAACCACCTCGCCAGGAGCCACAGAGGATCTGGTCTCCCGGCCCCGCTCTGCACGATTAGAGGCCTGGAAGGGAGAGGGAAAGTTGGACGGGATGGCTGGAAATCTTGGCTCCAGCAGGATCTGCACGCGGTGCCCGCTGAGCCGGGAGCCTGGCCCAGCGCAGACTCTTGTGAATCCTGTATCACCGTGGAGGCTGAGTGGAGGGATCCAGATGTGATGACCGACCTCTGCGAGAGGGCGCCGTGAGACCAGAGTGAAACCTCCCGTTTCATAGTGACTGCAATAATACTACATTCAGCGTTTAAAAAGTTTCTTGTATAGCCGTTTTTTTTTTTCCTATTACACAGAATCACTCAGTCCCTCACAACTCCCATAAGAAGGTAAATATGATCATCACCCCCAGTTTATAGATAAGGAAATGGAGGCCCAGAGAGGCTCAGAAATTTGTCCAGGGTCACACAGCTAGCACACGTGACCTAGCAGGGCATCCTTCACCAGGCAGGCTGGGCACTGCCAGATGAGCTTGCTGTGTGGCAGCTCAGGAGTGGATGCAGATGGTGAGTGAAGAAGCCGAGAGAAAGCCACAGTGGCCAGTTGTGACCAGGGCTAAGAAGCCAAGCCTGTGAGAAGGGAACCGCCCAGAAGGGAGCCCCAACACGGGGCCTGCCTGCTCTTGGAGGGCATTTCCAGTTACTGAAGTCTTGGAGGCTGAGAAATGTTGTTCCTGAGGGTTTAAATGTTCCACCAACTGTTGCTTGGAGAGTAAATTGTAGGGAAGAGAATAAATAGATATGAATTGATTTGGAAGGTAGAAACAAGAATTTTTGACTCAGTGGACATCGGTTTGAGCAAACTCCAGGAGATGGTGAAGGACAGGGAAGCCTGGTGTGCTGCAGTTATGGGGTTGCAAAGAGTCGGACACAACTGAGCGACTGAACAACATCAAGAAACAAGATGTGAAGTTTCCTGAAGATGCAGTGCAGGCTTTAGACATCAGGCCCCAGGTCTGAGCTTGGACCTGCTTCTCACCCTGCTGGTAACCTGGGTGGCTTCTTCCCCGTCCCAGGGACATGACAAGCTCTGACTCAGTCAGGAACAGGACACTAGGAATGGCCATAACAAAATCTTACAAAAGGTGTGCAAAACTTGTATGAAGAGACACAAAAGTTCCTAGGAGGACACTCAAGAAGACCTAAATAAATGGCCACTCACCTGTAAGAACACTCCACATTGTAAATATTTCCATTTCACTCAAACTGATTAACAAATTCAACAGCACTTTAATCAAAATCCCACCCAGATATCTGACTCTAAAATATGAATGGAAAAGCATAAGTCTGAGAATGACCAGCATGTTCTTGAGAAAAAAGAGTATTACATTTCTGCTCTACTCTTATCAACACAGATGAAGCTGCAGAACTGTAACAGTTTTGATATAAGGATAGGCATCTGGCAAAGCTAACAGAATAGAGAGGCCAGGAAAAAATGCCACAAAAATTTAGAAAATAAACTTGTGGAATTGCAAATCAATGGAGTAAGGTTAAACTATTAAATGGTTCTAGAACAATTGGTTGGCTGCTTGGAAAAAATAAAATTGAATCCATTTCTCACTCTATATACAAAACTAAATTCCTGATAGATTAAATTCTTAACCATTAAGGCAAACTTCTTAGGATAATAGAGAACAATAGACATATTTTTATGAATATAGAGGAAAAAGATTTCTTAAATGGTTTCCTTAATCAGCTAACCATAAAACCCTGACAAATTTGATTACGTTACTGTTAAAAATATCTGTTCTTCAAACTACATAAACTAGGAAGACAACCTGTAGAGTGGAATGACGGGTTTAGAAATATGCATTTATTTCCAGTTTTTTAAGGAACCTCCACACTGTTCTCCATAGTGGCTGTACTAGTTTGCATTCCCACCAACAGTGTAAGAGGGTTCCCTTTCCTCCACACCCTCTCCAACATTTATTATTTGTAGACTTTTGGATTGCAGCCATTCTGACTGGTGTGAAATGGTACCTCATAGTGGTAAAATATCATGTATGAAACGAGATGCCCCAGGTTCAATGCACGATACTGGATGCTTGGGGCTAGTGCACTGGGACGACCCAGAGGGATGGTATGGGGAGGGAGGAGGGAGGAGGGTTCAGGATGGGGAGCACATGTATACCTGTGATGGATTCATTTTGATATTTGGCAAAACTAATACAATTATGTAAAGTTTAAAAATAATATAAAATTAAAAAAAAAAGAAAGAAATATGCATTTAAAAAGAACTTTTCAGTAAAGAACACAATTCAGTAGAAACACAAGCATTTACCAGAAATGGAAACAAAATGTCTCATAAATATGTGAAAAAGTGATTTTTCTTGTTCATAATCCAAGAAAATAGATGTTTATTGCCAACATATGGAATTGCAATTGATTTTGTGTTTGATGTTTTTTCTGGCCGCCTAACTATATTCTCAGAATTTTCAATAATTTGTTAATTCAGGTGGATTTCAATGTAATCAGTCGTATCATCTGTGAATCATGAAAGTGTTCTTTCTAGTTCTTTTACATATTTGTTTTTCTTGTCTCATTGCACTGTCTAGGATGCACTGTCCCACATCAGAGATATGAACCATATCTGGCTACTGAGCTCTTGAAGTGCAGCCAGTGCTCCTGTGGAAGTGAATGCTTCTGTTAACTTTATTTAATAATTTAAATTTAAATCTAAAAACTGAAGCAATGTGGAAATTTTCTCCACTACATAATTTGAATGCAGGGCTACGTTTCACTTTGTTGTTCTAACTAAAATATTCTACTCCAGTGCACACATGTTTTTAATTTTGCTAATGTGATTGCTAGAAAACTTAACTTTTAAAATTCTTTATGTGCCTGTCACTGTTCTAGGTAGGGCCTTTGACGCAGTATTAATAGAAGCAGTGGTGGTGAACATCTCATCCCATTGACTTTAAAAGGACCACTTCTAACATTGCACTATTCACAGCCAGGTTTTATTGAATAGCCTTTAAAAAAATTTTTTTTGGGGCCATGCTGAATGGAAGGATATTGTTCCACAACCAGGGATTGAACCTGTTCCCCTGCATTTGAAGTGTGGAGTCTTAACCACTGGACCACCAGGGAACTCCCCGGATATTCTTTATTAGATGATTTCTTCTATTCCTAGTTTAAAAATTAATAGATGTTTAATTTTATCAAAATATTTTCTGCACCAAAAGTAAAAAATCTTATGGTTTTCCTACTCTGAATTGTTAAGTGATGAGTCACATTAATAAATTTTCTAATTTTCAAATATCTTTTTATTCTTGGGATAAAACTGTGGTGCATTAACATTTTGTATAGAATTTTTTCTCTAGTTTTATTGTCAGATTCTATGGTCTCACAGACTGATCTGAAGGTAATTTCTTCTTTTTTGATTCTCTGAAACAGTCATATAATTTTGAAATTTGGAATTTTGCAGTTGCTAAAAGAGTGTAAGAAATCATACATAAAATCATTGGCCCCTCCCCTTCATTTCTGCAGATATGTTTTAATGTCAATTTATTTTTATTATAGGACTCTTCAGGATTTCTATTTCTCCTTGAACCCAATTTGATATTATTTCATCAGCTTTTTAGATTTAATGACAAGAATTCTTTTTTATGATACAGTCATTAGCTTTTTAGTTTGTTGGGTTTATAATTATATCCCCTTTTATTACTGTATTATTTATCTATTCCTGTCTCTTTTTGTCTTTAGCTAATATTACGAAAATTGTGCCTATTATACTAGTTAAAAAAAAAAAAACCACTGGGCTTTGTTAATCCTCTTTAGTTTACATTTATTTTGTTTTTCACTGATTTATCTTCTTTGTCTTTATTGTTGCCTGCATGCAGTGATCTTTATCCTGTTGTTCTTTTACTAACATCTTTAGTTGAGGGATTACCTCATTATTTTTTTGGCCTTTTTACTTTCTAATATAAGCATTTAAAACTATTTTCTTTCTTCTATGTGCTGCTTTCAATATGCAGTTCAAGTTTTAAAATTAGTATATTTCCTTATCACTTATTTCCAGTTCAGTTCAGTTCAGTCGCTCAGTCGTGTCCGACTCTGTCACCCCATGAATAGCAGCACGCCAGGCCTCCCTGCCTGTCACCAACTCCCGGAGTTTACTCAAACTCATGTCCATCGAGTCGGTGATGCCATCCAACCATCCCATCCTCTGTTGTCCCCTTCTCCTCCTGCCCCCAATCCCTCCCAGCATCAGGGTCTTTTCCAATGAGTCAACTCTTCGCATGAGGTGGCCAAAGTATTGGAGTTTCAGCTTTAGCATCAGTCCTTCCAAAGAAATCCAAGGGCTGATCTCCTTCAGAATGGACTGGTTGGATCTCCTTGCAGTCCAAGGGGCTCTCAAGAGTCTTCTCCAACACCACAGTTCAAAAGCATCAATTCTTCAGTGCTCAGCCTTCTTCATAGTCCAACCCTCACATCCATACATGACCACAGGAAAAACCATAGCCTTGACTAGATGGACCTTCGTTGGCAAAGTAATGTCTCTGCTTTTGAATATGCTATCTGGGTTGGTCATAACTTTCCTTCCAAGGAGTAAGTGTCTTTTAATTTCATGGTTGCAATCACCATCTACAGTGATTTTGGAGCCCCAAAAAATAAAGTCTGACACTGTTTCCACTGTTTCCCCATCTATTTCCCATGAAGTGATGGGACCGGATGCCATGATCTTCGTTTTCTGAATGTTGACCTTTAAGCCAACTTTTTCACTCTCCTCTTTCACTTTCATCAAGAGGCTCTTTAGTTCCTCTTCACTTTCTGCCATAAGGGGGGTGTCATCTACATATCTGAGGTTATTGATATTTCTCCCGACAATCTTGATTCCAGCTTGTGCTTCTTCCAGTCCAGCATTTCTCTTGATGTACTCTGCATATAAGTTAAATAAGCAGGGTGACAATATACAGCCTTGATGTACTCCTTTTCCTATTTGGAACCAGTCTGTTGTTCCATGTCCAGTTCTAACTGTTGTTTTCTGACCTGCGTATACGTTTCTCAAGAGGCAGGTCAGGTGGTCTGGCATTCCCATCTCTTTCAGAATTTTCCACAGTTTGTTGTGATCCACACAGTCAAAGGCTTTGGCATAGTCAATAAAGCAGAAGTAGGTGTTTTTCTGGAACTCTCTTGCTTTTTTTATGATCCAGTGGATGTTGGCAATTTGATCTCTCATTCCTCTGCCTTTTCTAAAATCAGCTTGAACATCTGGAAGTTCACGGTTCACATATTGCTGAAGCCTGGCTTGGAGAATTTTGAGTATTGCTTTATTAGCGTGTGAGATGAGTGCAATTGTGTGGTAGTTTGAGCATTCTTTGGCATTGCCTTTCTTTGGGATTGGAATGAAAACTGACCTTTTACAGTCCTGTGGCTGAGTTTTCCAAATTTGCTGGCATATTGAGTGCAGCAGTTTCACAGCATCATCTTTTAGGACTTGAAATAGCTCAACTGGAATTCCATCACCTCCACTAGCTTTGTTCATAGCGATGCTTTCTAAGGCCCACTTGACTTCACATTCCAGGATGTCTGGCTCTAGGTCAGTGATCACACCATCGTGATTATCTGGTCTGTACAAAGATCTTTTTTGTACAGTTCTTCTGTGTATTCTTGCCATCTCTTCTTAATATCTTCTGCTTCTGTTAGGTCCATACCATTTCTGTCCTTTATCGAGCCCATCTTTGCATGAAATATTCCCTTGGTATCCTAATTTTCTTGAAGAGATCTCTAGTCTTTCCCATTCTGTTGTTTTCCTCTATTTCTTTGCACTGATTGCTGAGGAAGGCTTTCTTATCTCTCCTTGCTATTCTTTGGAACTTTGCATTCAGATGCTTATATCTTTCCTTTTCTCCTTTGCTTTTTGCTTCTCTTCTTTTCACAGCTATTTGTAAGGCCTCCTCAGACAGCCATTTTGCTTTTTTGCATTTCTTTTTCTTGGGGATGGTCTTGATCCCTGTCTCCTGTACAATGTCATGAACCTCTGTCCATAGTTCATCAGGCACTCTATCTATCAGATCTAGTCCCTTAAATCTATATCTCACTTCCACTGTATAATCATAAGGGATTTGATTTAGGTCATACCTGAATGGTTTAGTGGTTTTCCCTACTTTCTTCAATTTAAGTCTAAGTTTGGCAATAAGAATTTCATGATCTGAGCCACAGTCAGCTCCTGGTCTTGTTTTTGCTGACTATATAGAGCTTCCCCATCTTTGGCTGCAAAGAATATAATCAATCTGATTTCGGTGTTGACCATCTGGTGATGTCCATGTGTAGAGTCTTCTCTTGTGTGTTTGGAAGAGGATGTTTGCTATGACCAGTGCGTTCTCTTGGCAAAACTCTATTAGTCTTTGCCCTGCTTCATTCTGTATTCCAAGGCCAAATTTGCCTGTTACTCCAGGTGTTTCTTGACTTCCTACTTTTGCATTCCAGTCCCCTCTAATGAAAAGGACATCTTTTTTGGGTGTTAGTTCTAAAAGGTCTTGTAGGTCTTCATAGAACCATTCAACTTCAACTTCTTCAGCATTACTGGTTGGGGCATAGGCTTGGATTACCGTGATATTGAATGGTTTGCCTTGGAAATGAACAGAGATCATTCTGTCATTTTTGAGATTGAATCCAAGTACTGCATTTCACACTCTTTTGTTGACCATGATGGCTACTCCATTTCTTCTGAGGGATTCCTGCCTGCATTAGTAGATATAATGGTCATCTGAGTTAAATTCACCCATTCCAGTCCATTTCAGTTCGCTGATTCCTAGAATGTCAACATTCACTCTTGCCATCTCTTGTTTGACCACTTCCAATTTGCCTTGATTCATGGACCTGACATTCCAGGTTCCTATGCAGTATTGCTCTTTAGAGCATTGGACCTTGCTTCCACCACCAGTCCCATCCACAATTGGGTATTGTTTTTGCTTTGTCTCCATCCTTTCATTCTTTCTGGAGTTATTTCTCTACTGATCTCCAGTAGCATATTGGGCACCTACTGACCTGGGGAGTTCCTCTTTCAGTATCCTATCATTTTGCCTTTTCATACTGTTCATGGGGTTCTCAAGGCAAGAATACTGGAGTAGTTGGTCATTCCCTTCTCCAGTGGACCACATTCTGTCAGATCTCTCCATCATGACCCGTCCATCTTGGGTGGCCCCACACAGCATGGCTTAGTTTCATTGAGTTAGACAAGGCTGTGGTCCGTGTGATCAGCTTGGCTAGTTTTCTGTGATTATGGTTTCAGTGTGTCTGCCCTCTGATGCTCTCTCGCAACATCTACCGTCTTATACTTGGGTTTCTCTTACCTCGGATATGGGGTATCTCTTCAAGGTGCTCCAGCGAAGCACAGCCACTGCTCCTTACCTTGGACGAGGGGTATTTCCTTGTGGCCGCCCCTCCTTGGCTACTTATTTCCAAGCATTATTTAATTTCTGTTACATTTTAAATTTGATTCATGAGTTAAATTGTAGCTTCCCCCAAATTTTCAGACATGCACAGCAATTTTTACTTATTTTTTTCTTCAGTTGTAATTTAATTAACTGAATTGAACTGTGGTTGGAAAGCGACTGGTATTTTAGCAATTCTCTGACCGACACTGAAACTCTCCTTCAGCCTGCTATGAATACATCCTGAAGTTTTGTAAACATTTCATGTACTCTAGAGAAGAAAGTGTGTTTTCTAATATTGGGTGGAGGGTTATTCTAATCATTGGGTAGACAGTACATCAAATAAACCAAGACTCTTACTTGTTGACATATTTTAAATCTTTACTAATGTTCTTGTTAGCTTGTTCTATCATCCAGCTCACAGTCATTGCTGAAGATGTGTTGAAGTCTGTTATGGTGGTGAATTTGCTGATTTCTCTCCATAGTTGTGCCAAAATTTGCTTAATATATTTAAGGCTTTTCCATTAGGTCTACATGTGTTTAGAAATACATTACTTCTTGGTGGACTGAACCTTTTATCATTTTATAAAGTCATGCCGCTTAATAGATTACTTGTTAATGACCTTGCTGTAAAGTGAAACACCCCTGCTCTTCCTCAGTCATCAGAGGCCCAGGTGCATTGAAACTCAGGGCTCTACTTCTTTACGCATCATTTAGTAATTTTTAAAAGTCTGGAAGTTATGATTTAAATTTTAAGCAGCACCAACATTTTCCTGGTTTCAGAATGTCATCAATCCACTCTGAGTGGAGTTCTCTGGGGCATGTCTGTCCCAAGCCTTCATACAAGTGAGCCCAAAGGGCAGGGGTGAACTCCTTCAGACCTGTCATCTGGCCCCATCACAAGGGATCGCGAGGCTGACCGAGAGCCTCCTGAGGTCCTCAGAAGATGGCCATCAGGACCTCTCCTAAGAGATCCTCAAGGACTGGGAGCACCGGGCCCCCCGGCCAGGTACAGGGAGACTTCCCAAGAAGACTATGCCCATGTGCCCTCACCCGCTTTGGAACCCGAAGCCTCCCACTTCTTGTTCAGCCCTGCACTCTCCACCTCCCAGCTGTGCCCTGAATTTCCCCCTCCCACTTTTTCCATTCCCACCACAACCTCCTCCCATCCAATCCCTCCAGACCGTGCTCCTTGGTCTCCAAGCAGCTCCTATTAACTCTTCCTGGGGCACTCACTACAAGCCCCAGGCTTCATAGGTGCTTTAAAAAGGCACCACTCTCCCAGGGTAGCAGGACAGAAAACTTCAGATGGTACAGGAAGGTCCCAGTCCTTGGTCACGAGTTCTGAGGTCTTGGACCATGTCTCTCACCTCCTCTGTCTCGGTTTTCTCCCTTGTGAAATGAGGATATGACTGGGGACCAAGTTTGTGAGTCTCAGCACACAAAATACACCTAGAAGTTCTTGTTTGAATGCCAGCTGGATGGAGAAGCAAAGGTTTCTCCTCCAGAATTGCATCTTCCGATGGGATTATAGTGAGCCTGCTAGGTTGGCAGGGAAGATCCTTCAACTCTCTCAAATCCCACTGCACAGTTAGATTCTGAATTTACCTCTGAGGAGACTACACCACATGTCACGAAGGGACAGCCTTGCAGAGTCACAGTTGTTAGAAATGTAAAGGAAGAGCTAATATTTACTCAGCATCTCCGATATGCTGAGTATTTCCCATACATTATGAGAATCAGTGCTCCCCCAAATCTGACAAGGTAGGTACAGTTAAAACCCCCATCTTAGAGAGGAAGAGACAGGGCTCGGAGCCCCAGACCCCATGGGTGGCACGTGGCAGAGAGCAGAGGAGTCCACGTGTGTCCTGTGCTCGCTGTGAGCGGCCGTCTGGAGACGGCGCCCCGTGTCTGCGTCATCACGCGGTGGCGCATGCCCCTGTGAGCACCCGCATGTCAGCTCAGCACCCCCAGGCCAGCTCAGCACCCCCAGGCTCACAGCCGGCGCGCTGCCGCTTTACGCCAAAGCCCAGCACTGGGGCGACAGAGTAAAGCCATTCCCAACAGTTGTAATCAAGTTAGAAAGCAGGACTTACTTGCTGGGAATTCTGGCCCTGTTGGGTCTCCACTCCTGTCTGAGATTTGCCAGCTTTGGGGGTTGGGGAGAACACGTGGGAGCAGCCGGGTAGCTGGGCTGAAGCCCTGCACTCTTCTCACTGCTTCAGGTCCGTGAGCCCTTGCCTTTCCAGCGTCATACGCTGGTTAAACATTAATTTCTAATAGTGATAAAGGTCAAGGAAATCTTGAGAAATCTCTGGGGAACCTGGGAAACGATTCTTCACTCAGAATGTATACACATTTACTTCTGTTTCCTTTTAGTATTTTATACTTTTAGATATTTATCTTTAGAACTTTCCTCCATCTGAAATTTATTTTAGGGTAAGTCTTAGGATAAAGTTCTGATTTTTTTTTCCCTCGATAGAGTAAGCTAATCCTTCCAACATGATTTTTGAAAAATATTTGTGTTTCTTGAGCTAGTTGTTTTGGTCCTGTGAAATTGTTCTTTCATTTCTGTGCCAGGGCTACAGTGTGTAAACTTTGCCTCTTTCCTTTTTAAGATATTCTTGTTATTTTTAATTTTTTAAATTGAAGTATAGTTGATTTACAATGTTGGATTAATTTCAGGCATACATACAAATGCATCACTTTCTAGTGTATTTGGGTTCTTGAAAGGCAAGAAACCCCTTATCATTTTTCTTAAAAAATAATCCTTGCTGCTTTCATATATATTTCTTTCAAGAGGAACTTTAAAATCATTTGTTCAAAAATAAATCATATTTAAAATATTTGTTCATCAAATATTCTGCTGAGGTCTGGGTTGCAAGCACACTGATGGAGTTAAATTGTGAGGATCTGACCTTTGGGAAGGGCGTTTTCCCTTCTATAGCCCCGTCGTCTCACTCCAGGGACATTCTTGTCTTAGTTTGGGTTCGTCCAAAGCTGCCCTAAGACACAGACTGGAGTGCAAGTTGTTTATTTTGTTAGTTGTTATTTTGTTAGGCAGCACCGGGCACACTTCCAAGCCACTTACCCCTGTGGTGGCCAGGTGGGCAGGCCCCACACCGCAGGACTAAGGAGGTAGGACAGACTGCCCGCCTGTCAAGGCTGGTAATTCCCCTGCTCAGCCCTCACTCAGGCACAGCAGGCTCTGGTGCCGAGGGGCAGCCTTGGGCAGAGTCACCGGACGTCAGCTGTGTGCGCAAAAGTGATGAGTCATGGACAGCCTCTGCCAAGCCTCCTTAACTAAGTCCTGTGTCCATAGGTCAGAGTTGGAGGCTCGCTGATGCTGGAGTGGGGATTCTAGGTACTTTTACTGTACCGTGTGGACTGGAACTTTTCTACAGAACACATTTCCAACGGAATGCAGCTCGGAGGTGAAGAATCCCTTCTGGTGCTGTCGTGGGTGGATCTTCCAGGCAGATGCAGTAAAGCTGCCCCCAGTCCATGGTCTTAAGAAGACTTTTCCTCTCCCAGCGACAGTCGTGCCTTGGTCACACTGAGCAACTCTCTGCAGGGTCAAAGCCACGCCATCTGGTCTGGAGACACCTTTGCATGCGTGCTAAGCTGCTTCAGATGTGTCCAACTCTTTGTGACCCTGTGGACCATAGCCGACCACAATCCTCTGTCCATGGGATTCTTCAGGAAAGAATACTGGAGTGGGTTGCTGTGCCCTCCACCAGGGAATTTCCCGACCCAGAGATCAAACGGGTGTCTCTTATGTCTCTTGCATTGGCAGATGGGTTCTTTACCACTAGCATCACCTGGGAAGCCCTGGAGACACATGTAGGAACTTCAATATCCCTACTTGGTGGAGAGCAGCAAGGGAGCCCTGGAGACTCCAGTGAAGCAGGTGGTGGAAAGCCAAGGGGCCACACTGATGATGACTATGACCCCAACTCTGACCCCCACCCCAACCCTATAACCCTAAACACTTCAACCTAAATCCTAACTCTAACCCCAACCCTAAACAGACTTAACCTCTAACCCCTTACCCTTAACCCCTAAGCCCTAGTCCTAATCCTAGCCCGAACCCTGAGACTGAATCTGCAGAGGAGAAATATCCAAGAAGTCAAATTTTCTTGGAAAAGCCACTCTTCTTAGGAGTGGTTGACAATGTCAGTTCTGTATTTTCTGCTGAGTGGAAGTTTTTAAATTTAATGGAGTCCAGCTTGCTTTCTACTTCTGTGGACTGTGCCTTTGGTATTGTGGCCAAAATGCCATCGCTAACTCCTCTATTCATCTAGGTTGTCTCTCACGTCATAGTCTGGGAGTTTTGTGGTTTTGCGTCCTACATCCAGGTCTGTGATCCATGTGGAGTCAGTTTTTGTGACGGTGTGATGTCTGTGCCTAGATTTATCTTTTGCTCGTGGGTGGCAGTTGTTTTAGCTCCGTTTGTTGAAAAGACTGTCTCTGCTCTGCTGTGCTGCCTTCGGTCTTGTGTCAGAGATGAGCTGATTCTCTTTGTGCCAGTGTTTCCAGGCTCTCTGTTCTGTTCTGTTGATCCTCTTCTCTCTGCTTCCAGCAAGTCTGCATGGCCTTGGTCACTGCAGTTTCAGAGCAAGTCTGAGGTTGGGTGTGTCAGCCCTTCAACATGGTTCTTCTCCAATTCAGTGCTTTCTGATTCACTGGGATTGACCTATCGTTGAATCATGAAACCAGTTTGGAGACTTCATGACCAGCATTTTAAAAAAGGAAAGCACATAGAACAGAACAGAATGGGAAAGAGGGGGCTTTGCACCTAACAAGGGAAACGGTGCTTCCTGAAATTTCTGTTCAATTACATATGCATGTCTGTGTGTGTGCACGCTGGGCCACTAGATGACAGCGTTTCTTACCATAGGTTATGATCAAAGATGACAGCTGGCACTGAGGGTTATTCTCTCTAGAGAAATAAAGGAGGCTGGGGTTTGTAAAATCTGCAAGTGAGGATTCAAGAGTAACTACAAAAGCTGGAGGAGGCAGCCTTTAATGGCAAACAGCTATTCCAGTACTTATTGTTCATTTCATTCAAAAAGTGGTGCTCATATGTTCCTTAGCAATTTGTAGTTTTCTTCTGGGAATTTCAGGCTTCTATCTCCTGTATTATTTCAAGCTCTGAAGGGAGCAGGACTCAGCCTGGGAGGGGCCAGGCCTCAGCAGGACCTGAGGGCAGGGGGGGAGCCCCGGGAGGGGGCTGGTTGGCTCGGCTGAGCACAGACAGAGCTATACGCTGCTCAGCTACTCAAACTAATTATAGTTAGGCTAATACATTCCACTGGGCTTCAGCACATTCTTCTTTCTTTTGGCTGCACTGCCATGGCTTGCAAGATCTTACATGATCTGAGTTCCCTGACTAGGAATCGAACCCTGGGCCCCAGGAGCGAAAGCACCACGTCCTAACCACTGGACCACTAGGGAATTCCCTCTCGCATTGGCTTTTTCACCTCATTTGGGGTGCAGATGTAGTGTTAGTGGCCAGATTGCAAAGGAGGGGTGGGGTAAAGGCCAGAAGAGGCTCCTGCTGGGTGCTCAGGCAGGGGGTGCAGATGTAGTGTTAGTGGCCAGATTGCAAAGGAGGAGGTGGGGTAAAGGCCAGAAGAGGCTCCTGCTGGGTGCTCAGGCAGGCAGGAGAGAGGATGGTTCCGTGCCTCAGGAGGCCTTGATTTTGCCCAGTTACCTGGCCACAGACTCCCCGTGGATTCTGTACGACGTCATGCAGGCTGTTGCCAGCCTCTGCGAGTGACTCAGTGCGAAGAGAATGGTGGGAAGGTGCCAGAGGATCCCTGAGCGGCAATCGGGCCGGTGTGAGGGGGTGGGGAGGGGGCACCGTGGGGGGCTGCATGGCTTCCACCACATGGGGCCTGTCAGTGGGCGGAGAGAGTCTGGAGGTGCCTGAGTCCCCAGGGGCCCTCCAGTTATGCCGGCTGTGTGCTCACTGGGTGCTCTCCAAGACAGCTTCAGGGATTTTTGGATTTAATTCTAAGCCTTTCCCATCACATTCTACCAAGATCACTATCTTAGGAGCTGAAAACTCTGGTGGCTTGGAAGGGATGAAAACAAAGAGAGTACGTGGACCCTAAAATCCTGACGCTCATCGTAAGTTGGGGACGGTCCCACCCCCCTGTGCTGGCCAAATGTTTTTATCACCAAGTCAGAGATTTTAATTCTGTAGGTTTAAGAGAGGCCTGAGGATGCGGAACACACAAGCCTGGCTCTTGGGGCAGCTTCTAGAATTCTCCTTCCCCATGGGAGCTGCACTGAATCTTGCTGAGCTAGCACAGAGGCACGGCTCTGTCTCCTACCCAGCCTTCTGAGTCAGGACCCCTGGGAGTAAGACCAGGAATACACTTGCCCTGCCTCATCTTGAAGGTGTCCATTCTGGAGAGGAAGTGTCAGAAACACAGGTTTGGTACAGCTGTGCAGCCCACCCTTAAAGCAAGGTTCAGCTGTCGACTCAGCAATGCAGCAGAAAACCATCGATGTTCTGAATGACCTTAGACTCTACCTCAGTCCTCCCAGAAAGTTCCGTGAAATCATATTTTATGTACAATAGAAGTAGTGCAACGACAAAATATCAACATAATTTCACTTTTTGTACAAATAAAAAGACGTTAGTCTCCTTCCTCCAATAAGAAATACACCCAGCATTGCATATTTTTGAATCTAGTTGGCTGGATGAATCCTCCATGATGCTTTAGTTCATCCACAGAAATTCCAACACTTTGTCCAGATTGGTTTTGAATTAGTGTCAAAGTGTCAAGAATGATCCGTGTGTTCCGTGTAATAACGCTGGACAAAGCCATCTCCGAGAGGTCCCACGTGGCTCGTGGCTTGTTCTTACCCCTGCAGAGACGTGGCTGTCTTTTCAGATGCACAGCAATAGAGCCCTGCTTACATTTAGAGTCGTGTGTAAACACATGCACTTTATATTTAGACATTAAAGCTGCACTCAGTCTGGGGAGATGCTCACAGTAGTGGTGATTATTTTGGGAAATACAAAAGGTAGAGTTTCTACCTCTGGCTCACTCCAGGAGATCTGGTCACTGGATAGGCTGATGTCAAATTGGGAAGCATGCTTTTTCTCAGTGGAGTCATGTTGGTGGGGGGCTAAGTGGACATCACTGAGCTTTGTATACAGTGTATGCCTATGATGTGAAACCATTTAATTATAATTGGAAAGCAAAGTGTACCCAAACAAACTGGAGACAGCGGATGGTGTCACCCTGCTCTGGCAAACGAGAAGTTAGTATTGTCTTACCCACGGGGTGAGGCAGAGATGCCCCACGGGTGCAGGTGCCCTTAGCCTTGGACCTGGCTTCGTTAATTCAGAACATCACCCAGACACAGGGAGACTGACTCTCAAGGGAACTGCCCCCGCCTTCCAACCATCCATCCCCACGTCTCTAATTTAGCCTCTCATTCCGGCTCCCATAAGACCAGCCGTGTCCAACAAGATTTCCTGTGATGACAACGTCCTATCAATGCACTGCCCAGTGTGGTGGCCGCTGGACACCACCACCACTATCCATACACTATGGATAGCCACACGTGGCTCTCGAGGATTTGAAATGAGGGTGATGTAACCAAGAAACCGAAGTTTTCATTTTATTTTTTATTGCAGTTTAAATAATGGTCATGCGTACCTACTGCTATCAAATTGGACAACACACACCTGCATAAGGGCACATTCTCCATCCACTTGTGCTCAGACCCACCTTTGCCTTCATTCTTCACACACCTTCCAAATGAGTCCCCAGCTGGGCCCAGGTCTTCCCTAGGAATCCTGTGCTATAGCCCTTGTAGACATCTATGCTCATGTGTGTGCACGAGTTTGTATAAGAATGTAAAATTACAATAGAATCTTTTTTATTTTTAAGAGACTTTTTCATAACTTTTATTTCAAATGACAAAACTCCATAATTATCAAAAATGACATTGCATAATTTGCCATAGAACAACCAAGGGGGAAAAGTTGTTGCATTGCAAAATAATATGAAATCATTTGGGGACATTTGTCTGGAAGGTGTGTGAGGCTGAATGAAAAGGCAGGTGTGACCCCAGGGAGGGAGAGGAGTGGGCTGGAAGATCAATGTTGATGACTAATATTGTCAAGGTCTTGGAATTCACATCCATGACCCTTTGTGTTTATTGTTAAGAAAGTTGCACACTGAAGAACTGATGCTTTTGAATTGTGGTGTTGGAGAAGACTCTTGAGAGTCCCTTGGACTGCAAGGAGATCAAACCAGTCTACCCTAAAGGAGATTAGTCCTGAGTTTTCATTGGAAGGACTGATGTTGAAGCTGAAACTCCAATACTTTGGCCACCTCATGAAAAGAGTTGACTCACTGGAAAAGACCTTGATGCTGGGAAAGATTGAGGGCAGGAGGAGTAGGGGACAACAGAGGATGAGATGGCTGGATGGCATCACCGACTCAATGGACATGAGTTTGGGTGGACTCCAGGAGTTGGTGATGGACAGGGAGGCCTGGCGTGCTACAGTTCATGGGGTCGCAAAGAGTTGGACACGACTGAGCGACTGAACTGAACTGAATTGAAATCGCATTCATTTACTTTGTCCTGCTAGCATCAGACACAATTCTTGCTTTCTTTCCTACACAAACTTCCTATGAATGACTCGGCCAAGAAGAACCCACATTCTTCAAGGAACCATGAAGATGCCAAGAGAAAAGGAGAAAAAGAGTAGGGAAAAAAATGGTAGTAAGGAGTATTCAGTAGAAACACATTGACATGGAGATTAAATTGGCAGCCAAGCCTAATACCATGAAATAAAATAAAAACCAAACAAAAATCAAAGCAATCAGTTCACCAAAGCTTAAAGCAGTGATGCAGGAATATATGCAACAGAAGCCAGCATGACTCCAAAGAGAAATGCAGGGAAAAGGAAACATCCTTGTCGTGGTGCAGGTTAGCAGTGGCTCAGGGAGCGAGCAGCCTGCCCAGAGACTGTGCGTGACCTGGGGGACAGACGGGACATGCACGCTGATGGGACAGATGGATGTGCACACCAAACGGAGTCAGCAAGTTTGAGAAAGGGTAAATCTTAGGAAAGGCAGGTGAGAGAGCCCCAACACACATAATATTGCTGTCTTTAATAACAAGACCTTCAGGGATGTAACAAAACCAGATTTAGATGTAATTCAAGAAAACTTTCAGAGATCAAAGAAGACTTGGATCTATTTACAGATTGAAGTACACATGGCATCCCCGGGATGGGGGAGCGGGAATGACACCTATCACTGCACATCAAACCCTGCCTGTCCTGCTGTTCTCCAAAAGGGCCTGTGGTGCCCCGCCGGTGGCCCGTGCACCCTCGAGCGCCCTCTGCAGGCCGGGCTGAGATATGTGACCATGGAGTCCCTGCCGGCATCTCCTGGCCTGGGGTTGGTCTCCACCCACCTGGCTGAGCACTCCCAGTTCTGCCAAGGACGGACTTTTCACTTGTTTTCTGTCCCTGTTACTGTTGTATAACTTCCAAGAAGAGGAGGGTTGCTGTGAAATTACCATTCTAAAACCCAATATTATAGGATATTTTTCTGTTTACATTTCACAGGGGGAAGTTTTTATCACAGAAAATTCATAATTTTATGAATCCCTCAAAGTGGGTTTAAAAAACCAGTAGCACTATGATCAAGGCAGTGAGATCAAGTTTAATGTCATGTCTTCTTTTAAGTATATCAGCTATTGGCTTATCTGTGTGGCCCCTTGCATCACCTTCTTTGGAAGGAACACCACGGTCTACATTTGGGACCTGGCCCAGTGCTTCTCCCCCCACCCCCCTGGACTCTGGGAACATGGAAACATGAGCTCGCTCATGTCATGCCTTCTGTACACTGTATGCCCCACCACTGTGCATGCTCTCCCCACACAGACTCACACACTCCTCTGCACATGCCCTGCCTGCATCCAGCCTTCTTCACCCCGCCTCCATCTGCCCCCTCCCACCTCCCACAGCACACTTGGTTCTGCTCTCCCGCCCCATGGACACCCATCGCCCTCACCACATACACCCTGCACACATCACACACCAGCCCCATCATAAACAGGCGCGCCACCCGCCACCCCCCACCCCAGCCCCCCACCATCTCTGACAAGGAGGAAAGTGTTGTGAATTATTGCTCTTGCTCTGACGGCAGCCTGCCTTAGTGGGATGAGATTTCCAACCCAGGGTGCAGATTCTGAAAACAAGCGATGGGAGAGTTCAAAATGCCACAGGTGTGCTCCGATGGGTGGACACAGCTGGCTTATGATAATACACTCTGCTGGGGCTGGGACAGGAGGAGGTGAGTCAGGCCCAAGGACAGCTACGTGACGCTGCCCGTGGGCCCCAGGTGAGGTCCTGTGGGAGCAGAGATGCAGGGCATCCATTCTCTTATTCTTTCTGCCCATTTCTCACATGGGCCATTTTGCTCATGTGACGGCAAAATCCAGTCACACTTGAACTGCACAAATGTGAGTTTTGAGTTTCTTGAGGTGTTGGCTACAGCTGAGGGAAGCTCTGCCTCCTTCTGGAGCTTCCACGGGTCTCTGTTCTTGCGGAGGAAGTGGGGGAAGGAGAGGCCTGTGGATCTGTTCCGTGGTCAGCACGGAGCCCACCTAGCAGGGTCACACCAGTCTGCACCCACTCATTTGTAACTGCTGTTTAGCCAGGTAAGAAGCACATCACTAAAATATCCCAAATCATCTCCCTAGGTGTTTAGTGCTTGATCAGCTGAACGTTTTTAAAATATAGAAACAGACACCACAGGCAAAATGAAGAACACTGTATTAATGTTTATTTCTAATGACAAACAGAACATCAGTCCCTTATTTGTACAAAAATACCTGAATGTTTACAGTTAGGTTCGTGAGCCAAGGAGCTATGTACAGAAAGGAGCGAAGCACGTGGGACAAAGGTTTTGTCTTTTGGGTTAATCTGTTCTGCGTTCCCTGAAAACGTTGACACGTCGGGCGATGCCATGCTCACCACACCACAGCATCAGAGCCCCCGCGAGCCAGCCCCACCCCCGCAGAGGTGTGTCGATTGGTCAAACCCTCAGGTATTCAGTGCAGAAGAGAGAAGACAAAACATCTAGACTGAGGCACATATTTCTTCAAGGTTTAGCAAACAGAAAAACGTTCTGAAACTCTAACACATAAGGTCACAAAGCTCTCCTACTTAGCGTTAATCCCCAAAGCATTTGGCATTTTCTTTCTCAATTCAGTCCAGGTTGCTACATGGAGTTTCTGTTCACAACAGAAAATCACAGGAAGAGATAAAAAGTCAACAGGCTCTGAAACGACCCTGAGCTGTTCCGTTTACATTCATGTCATTTAAATACAAAAATAAAAGTCGAATGTCCTTCAGCCCCTGGCTGGCCCAGCTGGACGCCCATCTCCTGCGAGGGGCTGCCCTTTGGCGGGGGGATCCCCCAGTACAAGGGGCCCTGGGAGGTCACGCTCTGTGACAGCTCACTGTGGCCAGGAGGGTACACACAGAATCGTGCGTCAGAGTCAAGCTTTAGTTCTCTTTTTAAATAGAAGGTGTATTTATAAATACGCAATACTGCAGATACTAGCTGTCTATTGAGTGAGTCTCATCTCACTGGTGGAGACTGGTCTATGTAAACAGAAAACAGAAACTGGAGAGGTGGCTTTTTTTTTTTTTTTTGCTGGATTTTTTGTTTTTTAAAGGCTTTACCTCCAACTGGCAAAGAGAAAAATGTCTACTTAGTGTAACTAAAGCATCAGTCCCTCCAGGGGAAGCAGGCTGCCAGGCATGACTCGAAAATTACCTAATTGTCAACAGTTGGAAAGATTAACAGGCTAGAAAACAACCACCCCCACCCCAAAACAAACAAGCCAAAAAGCCATTGAATGTTCATGGTTAAAAACATGTTTTACTAAAAAGTCTTCATTTGTCTAAGTAGACACTTCATGGGAAATAAGTAGAGTGTGTCTTGTCAACTAAAATACAGTGTCTATACCACGAACTGAGGTACAGAGGGTATGCGTCACTGTGTCCTAAGCTGCACGTCTCCCTTGGGAAGTGCTGCAGTGGGCAGTCCTGGGGTCTAGCGGCCAGCGCGGTCCAGAGGGGCAGGGAAGCATGGCCGCTGTGACCTGAGGATGGACGTCATCCTTCAGCAAGCGGTGTGTGTGCCGTCGGGGAGCCCTTTCTGCTCTGCATGGATTAAAGGCAGAGAAACGGCCGCCTGCATGCTGAAGACTTGGCCACGGGGCCAGGCGGAGGGTGGGGACATCTCAGGCCAGAATCTGACTCAGCTCCTGGAGCAGCACCCAGCACTGCATTGCCAGCCTGTCCATGGCCAGCCCCACTGTGGGGGCCTCCTGACCCGGGCCAGTGGAGGACGACCTGCTGCCTTGCAGGGCCTGGCCACAGGGCTGTCAGCAGGATGGAGGCCACCAAGCGAGACCATCCTCTGTGGGGCTGCCCTCTCCAAGGTTTCCACCTCTGTCACCATGGAAACCCGCTACATATGGACGCAGGCCACGCAGATGCCACCTCCTTTCAGATCCTCGGAGCCCCCACGGCAGGAAGAGCAGCCTTGGAAGGCTGGCGCCACTGCAGAGGGATAAGGCAGAGATGGTTCTAGAACAGGCTGGAAGGTGGGGCAGGCGGCCTGGCGCCCCCTACAGGCGGGCGATGGGCACTCGCTGTATGCTAGGAAGGCTAGCCTGTGGCCAAAGAGGGGCCGCCACTCAGCCCTGTGTTGTGGGACAGCAAGTTTTCCAAAGAAACACGTGTCCAGCAGCGGGGAAGACAAAACAACACGTGGACGGCAGGTGGGCAGCACGAGTGGGGGATGGGCACAGAGCAGGGAGGGCAGACTGGGTTGCCTCTCTGGCCACAGAGCACACCACGTGCCTGCCACAAGAACACCTTTTATTTCAAAAAAGCTTTCAAGTATACTGGGGTGGGGAGGCTGGGGTGCCTGCTGTCTGGGAGTGATGTGTAGAGGGTACGCACCACCCTCTGCAAACGCGGTCAACCTCTGGGGGCTGCCCCTTTTCAAGTGTCTTTACATCTCGTACACACGGAAAAGCCACAGCCCCTCCTGCCATAAGCTGAATACAATATTGAAAACAAGGAGTGCAAAAAAGGGATCGATACAAAAAAGTAAACATATCAGTTTTAATTGTCAAGATTATTCCAGGGCAAGAGTTCACTTCCAATCACTTCTCTCTGGCTTGCGTTCCTCCATGGCCCAGCCAAGACCACCATTCCAGTTTACTCTCGAATCTGCTCTCTCCCGCCCTCCCTGACGAGGCCAGGGAGAGAGGGGCAGCCCTGCTGTATCTGCAGCAGCAAACCACCGTCAAGTCCAACAGATGAGTCGATTGTGGTCAGCCGGCGCCAAATGCACCGTCTTGCTCCGAGCCCCGAGGTGCAGACAGATGTGTGTTCTGAAGGATGCACAGGCCTCTTCACTCCAGTGTCAGCGCCCACCGGCCTGCAGCCAGGCTAGATCTGAGGTCATAAGGCCACTCGGATGCAGTGGTGCTTCAGTCTGCAAGGCAGGACCCCTTTGTTCAGCTGGTAAAAGTCAACAAGCTGGATCAGGTCAGAGAATTTGGTGTTCCCGTCATCAAGGCTGAAGAATGTCTGCCCGTCATCCTCGCACTGGAGAGACACAATGAGACCGGCTACGTCAGAGGCCGCAGCTCAGGCCCCACCGTCAGGATTAGTGCTCTCCACCCCTGGGCAGGTTCCAGGGCAACATACGGAGCCAGTGAGGTGAGCTAGAACACAGGGCAGGTGGTCACGCAGCAAGGTTTTTGTGTGGAGGCAAGTTGGGAGGGCACTGCCAAGTACCTAAGGCTACAGGGCACAACTGTGCCCCTATTTCTGAGAAGGGTCCCAAGTGCTTCCCAGTTCGCCTTGCTCATAAGGGCAAAGTTGGTCAGTCAACCTGTGAGTGTCCGTGCGCTCAGCACACCCTATGGAGGAGGGTGAGGTTGACCAGTTGACCTGAGTATCCATGCATTCACCACTCACCATGGAGGAGGTTGATCAGTTATCCTGTGAGTGAGCACTCAGCCCACCCCACGGAGGAGGATGCTGTTAACGAAGCCTGTGAGTGTCCATGCAAATGGCACACCCTATGCACAGAGGGAGCTCCTATAAAGATCTCACTAGTGAGCTTGAAACTGTCCGATGTTTACTGTTCTCTAGTGTGGTTAGTTCAAAAGTTGCATGAGGAACAAAACCAGAACACAAAAGAGTAAGCATGAGTGTGAAAACGTCAGTACTTACAGGTAAGATCTGGAAATTTTTAATCTTCTGATGATGACACAGTGTGAGGACGAACGCCTTTGGATTACTTTGGCTGTCACGGAGGAGAAAGAGCCTGGGGACGGAAAGAGTCAATTGACCGTGAATTCCAGACTAAGTATGCATGCTATCTGCATGTGTGCCTGAACAGGCAGGCTTCAGGAGGCGAGGTTTCAGGAACCTTTGGGAGCTGCGTGAGCTGTAGGGAAAGGCCAGCCTCCACACCCAGACTGTGCTCTGGCTGTCACGCCCCATCAGAAGGAACCAGGGGACATGGCTCCTTGGGGACATGGCTGCCTCTAGTGCTGAGGCAGGAAAGGTCTAGGGTGAAGCTGATACACTTTGTGTCAGAAAGTAAGGAGGTACTCAAAGAAAGCTAACTGAGGAGGCAGTGTGGCCACACCCGGGCATCTAAGTGAATAACACCGGTGACTGATCACCACCTATAGCACAGAACAAGAATCCTGAGTCCACACTGGTGTGATAAATAAATGAACAAATAATAACAGAGGAGGAAAAAAAGCTCTTCCTAAGAGCAGAAGGCCAGCTACACAAACAGAGAAAGAAGATGGATTAGAAAACCACCATCTGGCAATGACCAGATATCACCATTGATTAAGCAGATATTCACGGGATGCTGAAACCAGCATCAAAGTTTGATGAGAATAACTGTCTCCATGGTCTCAAAGATCTACCCACTAATGTTTACGACAAAGGGACCAACAGTAACCTTCCGACAGAGAAACCTTGTGGACACCATCTTTAGGTATTCAAGTGACCAACGACAGGAATGAGACAACCCACCCCAGCACCTCCGACAGGATGCACTGCAGATGACTCAGCATCACCTCCTGGGAGTGAGCAGATGAGCCCCCACCTGGTACTTCTGCCCTCAAGGCTCCTGCGAGTGTCGAGACACAAAGGAGCACAAGGCATCTGCTGCCCAGGGCGGTGCTGGGGCCAACAAGTTCTTCTCCTTGGCAGCACAGGATGCAAGGCGGACCCCTGGTAAAATCTGGGAAAGTGGCATGGCCAGGGACAGAATCGCATTCGTGTTAATTTCCTAATGTTTATAACGAGCCTGTGGTTGCCTAAGAGAAGTCCACGTTTTTAGAAATTTTATATTGAAATAATTACAACTCACTCCTAAATGGTTCTGATAAAAAAAAAAATGAGAGAGAGAACGTGAGTGCTACAACATTCATGACTCTGTTACATGAGTCATGCAATCTTCTACAATTTGAAATCACATCAGGAAGTCTGCAATTAACAAGTGATGGCCAGGATGTGGAGAGAAGGGAGCACTGCTGGTGGGAATGTAAACTGGTGCAGCCACTACAGAGAACAGTATGGAGGGTCCTTAAAAACTAAAGCTACCATACGATCCTGTAACTCTACTGCTGGATATACACAGATGGAAAAAGTGAAAACACCAATGTGAAAGATACATGAACATCAACGTGCACAGCAGCACTACTTACAACACCCAAGACACAGAGGCAGGCCACGTGCCCGTCAACAGATGACTGGATTAAGAAGCTGTGGTACATACACACAAGGAAATGTCACTCAGCCATAACATGAGTGAAGTCCTGCCATCTGCAGCAACATGGACGGACCTGGGGAACATTATGCCCAGTGAAATAAACCAGACAGAGAGAGACAAGTCCTGATGATACCACTTATGTGTGGATCCTAAAAAATAACACAAATGGATATATAAGCAAAACAGGACCAGACTCACAGGTGCAGAGAACAAGCTCGTGGTTACCAAAGGGGAGAGGGAAGCAGGGAGGGACGAATCAGGGGCATAGGATCAACAGATCCAAACCACTGTGTATAAAATAGACAAGCGACAAGCATGTACTGTGCAGCATAAAGATGATATCCGCTATCTTGTAGTAACCTGTAATGCAGAAAACCCTGCAAAAATACTGAATCACTACGCTATACACTGGAAGCTAACACAATACTGTAAATCAATGATCAGTTCAGTAGCTCACTCGTGTCCGACTCTTTGCGACCCCATGAATCGCAGCACGCCAGGCCTCCCTGTCCATCACCAACTCCCGGAGTTCACCGAACTCATGTCCATCGAGTTGGTGATGCCATCCAGCCATCTCATCCTCTGTCGTCCCCTTCTCCTCCTGCCCCCAATCCCTCCCAGCATCAGAGTCTTTTCCAATGAGTCAACTCTTCATATGAGGTGGCCAAAGTACTGGAGTTTCAGCTTTAGCATCATTCCTTCCAAAGAACACCCAGGACTGATCCCCTTTAGAATGGACTGGTTGGATCTCCTTGCAGTCCAAGGGACTCTCAAGAGTCTTCTCCAACACCACAGTTCAAAAGCATCAGTTCTTCGGCACTCAGCTTTCTTTACAGTCCAACTTTCACATCCAAATGAATGATACTTCAACTAAAAATTAGGATAGCATCTGAAGAAGTGTAAATCATTGTTTTTACGTGAACAAATCTGGAATCAGATGTTAAGACAGAGTTATTCTTTACAAAGGAAAAGGCCCTAATTCCAGCAACAAAGAAGAAATGGCCTGACAGGAGACATATTTTAAAGGCATTAGACACGAAACTGTGACAATCAGATAAACCATCAGGGTCTAGATTGTAAATTCAGATGGAAGGCAGTTCAATAAGCCTGGGAACTCCTGTTATAAAGGTGAAAAAGTTTTATTTCACCACAAGACATCTCAGAGCCTTTAGAATGTAGATCTTCAGCGTGACTCCCTTAGGGCCAGTGCAGGAGGTTTCCTAACTCTTCACAGCATCTTTTATTATATACCAGCCCTTCTTTGACGGCGTTTTGCAGGATGCGTGTTCTGCAGGATACACTTTGGAGATGCCAGCCAGGATGGCACTGCACCGCAGGGCTGGGAGGACAGGAGGGGCATGGATGTGAAGCAGATGTGTGTGTGACGCGCTCGGCACAGGCAGAGCCGGGCTGTGCGCCTGTCCTTCCCGGGCTGTGTTCTCTTCTCCACGTGCGTCACTAGCAGAAGCCCAGGGACTCGATCTTCCTAGAGAAGCTGGGGCTGGGCAGTCTCAGCTGAGCCCTCAGTGAACCCCGGCTGTTCCTTCTGAGCACCACGGAACAAGGCAGGTACAGATGCCGTCTGTCTGCTGCCCAGTTCGGAGTGTGACCAGGAGGTCCTGAGGCTGCCCCGATGGCCTGTGCCTAATGGTTGTCTACCTGAAATGACCTCCAACATGGAGGCAGGGGGTAGGGCCAGGAGTCAGCGAGATTCCTGGATCTCACACTCGGGAGCATCGGGTCGGGATCTGCCCCCTTCCCCGGCCTCTCTGCAGGACTGTGCACACGCTGGGAGCTGGGTGTGGATGGTGTGCACCCTGGAGGCAGTGGTGACGGCCATCAGCGAACTGCAGGCGCAGGGATTTCTGTTGGGGGTGGGGCACTGCAGAGACAAGCTGGGGGCTGACATGCCCAGAGATGTCTCTGCTTGGGACTCAGAGTGGAACACAGAGCAAAGGTGCTGGCAACCAGGATGTCCTTGCCACCATCAGGACTCAAGTCAGGGGGCTCACGCATCTATTCAGGGATGAGCAAAGGGCTGCTCTCGTCTGGGGCTGACAGAGATCAGAGGGACAGCACAACTCAGGCATGCGGCCCAGGCACCGAGCACACCGCCTCGCTCAGGACTCACAGCGACCCTGGCACTGTGCTCATTTTGCAGCGAGGCCAGGGGGCCCAGAGAAGTGAGGCAAATTCCCTGAGATCACACAGCCAGCAGCAATCACGGGGGAGCCTTGGCACAGCCAGAGCAAGTGTGCAGGGGCTCCTCCATGGCTGGCGAGGACCCTACACTCTGCTGAGCGTGCCGTGTTAGCCCTGAGACAGCACCCCACTCTGCCTGTGGGGGGAGAGCCATAAAGAACACAAGTCTTGGCAAAGTCATGGCCTTCTGCACAGTGGAGGGGCCTGGAGCGTAGACAGAGGGGCCAGCTCACAAAAGGCACAGAGGCTGGGGGTGTAGATGGCAAGGGGGCAGGGGAGCTGGACCCCGGCATGAACAGTAGGGGCAGGCGGGGGCAGTACAGAGCGTGACACGCTGCGAGTCCCGACAGGAGCCCTGGGCTGAGCCACAGAGGGGCCTGCAGAGCAGGACTGGCCCCTGGGAAAGCTCCTTCCATCTTGGGCTCCGGCATGGGCTGTGGGTGGCAAGAGGGGGAGGAAGGAGGCAGCCAGGCAGTGCTGGGCTCCGCAGGGCAGGGGGTGTGCGTGCAAATGCACACGCACATGTGTGTACAGGCTCAGGCTTGCGTGCGTACACAGGTCACCTGTGGGGGCACGGGTGGGGTGGCGCTTCCCTCCAGGTGGCTTCAGAGGCCCGCTGGGTAGATTGCAGGCTCCGCTATCTCTTTCCACCCCCTACTTCATCCGTGATTGAGGCTAAAGGTCTTGGCAGCAGTGTTTTATAGCAGCTGTCATCCTGGCCTGCCTTTCAGGGTTGTTTGTTGTCAGACTCTAAATTGGCTTCCTCCATTACCTCTGCAGGGATTCACAATGATTTGGCATTGATTATTTAATTTACCTTGTTTTCCAAGCACATTTCCTCCCTAAACACGGGAGTGAGTGGACGACATACATCACTGTGATGACACCTGAATGGGTCCCGTATCCTGCCTTCTGTTTTTGCTAAAGAGCCAGCAGCTGGAGGCTGGGATTGAAGGATCTAACATATAACCTTAGAGGCAACTCAGACCCGGGGAAGGATAGAGAGGAACAAGGCAAGTCGGGGTGAGGGGAAAGCTGAAAGATGTCCACACTCCTCACCAAGGCTGGACAGAGGGAACCTTGCCAACTGGGGCTCGGCCCCAGGAAAAGTTGAATTGCAAGACAAACGGGTTTAAAAAAAAACGAGCCGACACACAGTGCCGCGGGCCCAGCATGCTGACCCTCCCCACCCCAGGGCTGCTCCTTTTAACGCAAAGTGGGCTGGCCTGTCAGCCTCTCAGCAACGTGGGTGTCACGTCACTGCCCTGGGCCCTGGGAAGGATGCACGGTACCCAGTGGTGCCTCCCGTGGAGCCGTCACTTCTCTGGCAGTGCTGAGAGCGGCTCTTTCCTGTCTGCCCATTTCTGTCCCCCTCTAACCTTAAAAGAACCTAATCACAGGGATGAATCACTAGGCAACTGAAATCAACTCCTGACCTATTCTCTCCTGAATGAGTTTTATGCCTTGTCTAACCTGCTGATTCTTTTCCTAAATACAATAAAAAGAAGTAAAAATAAAAAGAAGAATTAAGCAGTTAAAGAATGGCTACCTCTCTACCCACAACAGCCTCCCTAAGCGATCCTGCAAGCAGCCCATGTGGGCAAGATAACACCTCGGGTCATCCAGTCTGCACTCAGTGGAGAATGGTATGAATCTAACCCCCTGCCTTCACGATGTGCTGAGACCCTCACCCCACCCCCAACCCCCGCCCCGCTGCCCTGGTTCCCTTTAAAAACTGTCATTGCCGAACAGAATCTTCAGAGTTGGTCTCAGGACATGAGTTCACCTTCTCCCCAGATTGCTGGCTTTTCTGATTAAGGAACCTTTCCTTTCTACTCACACTTGTCTCCTGAATTACTGGTTTATGAGTGACGAGTGGCTGAACCTGGCTTTGGTTATAGTAAGATGTCACCTGGCAAGCAAACCCATTTGACTTGTGAAAATGAACCCCACACATGATATGGTAAATGGGGCCCCATGAGAACATTTGGGGGCTTAGTTTGGTTGGGGTTTAGGGCTGCAACAGGTAAGCATCCTATCCTTGAAGCCCCTGGAAAACACAAACCTACATGCAAAAAACATCACTAAGAGAGGAGGGTAGTCTTCTCTCTTAGGCAGAAAGTTCAGAGGAGAAGAAGCCAGTCTGTAGTCAGGATGGGTCACTTCTAAGGCTGTAAAAGGACTGTTCTACGATCAAGTGACATTTCAGAAAAGCCGTCTGGAACAACAGTACACCCATATGGGAAAAAAATCAGATCCATCTTTACACAGAGAACTAGGAGAAATAAATTCCGAATGCACTTGGGATCTAAACATGCAGACAAAATTGAATGAACAGAAATGGAAGAAATAATCATGAAAAAAACGAAGGGAGTGTAATCAATAATACAAGTTCCAGAGGATAATGTGAACAAACTCCTTTATGATTGAGGAGTGGAGAAAACTTGTATGACTAGGACTCAAAAATCTAGAAAGACACAAGCTGAAGCACGAAAAGATAAATGTGACCATATTTAGAAAAACTATAACCAAAAATCAAAACAAACCCCCCCTCAGCTAAGTCAAAAACACAAAGAACAACCTGGAAAAAAATGTTCGTAAAAAACGGATAGAGAAAAATCGGGCAAAAGATATATCAGCGGTTCAGCATCGCAAAAAGGAGTAGAAATGAAACTGGTCCTTACACATACAGCAAGAGACTCAGCCTCCTGGGTAAGGGAACCACAGGTGGCTCTCAGACAACCCTGGTGGGGAGCACCGGGCATTTTACAACACTCACTGTCTGCTCAACACTCCCACGTCCACGAACTCACCAGCAGAAACAGGAAGATGGGCCACAGCGTGCCACCACAGAGGCCTGGGAAAAAATGAAGCTGGGACGACTCGGGAAAGCGAACACAGCGGGGACCGGGAGGGGCCTCCTTCCCCGACTCCTCCCGAGGCAGCTAAACGCAGGCTTGCTCCCCGTGGACAGCACACATCCCAGTTAAGGAGAGGCAGTCACCAATGTGTTTTGCTTATATTTGAAAAAGGGAACAACGGAAGGATAAAGAAACCCTGATGAAAATGTGTACCAACCGTGGAGTTAGGGAGGAGAGTCAAGTCACCAGGCAAAGTGCCTTCTTTTAGATTTTTGACTTCAGAATCAAGGCAATGTTTCAAATAGTTTTAAAAGCAGCATTAAATGGAAGAGAAAAGAAATCAGATCCATTTAATTAATAATCAAAACTGAGGAAGGAACTTGAAACATAGCAGTTTGGTGGTGGAACCACAGAGAAGAATTACCTTAAGGCTGGTATTTTAACATGATTCTGCCTGGAATGTTCCTTAATGACAAAAGGGCTATAAAGAAGTGTGAATTTAGTAATTTTACTGAAGTAATATTATGAATATTTTTATGATGTGATATGGGATACAGCTCACAAATACAGAGTGAGGTAAAGCAAGTAGCTAACAACATTAGATTTTTCAGAGGAAGAAAAGAGAGATACAATAAAGTCTAAGATGTACGAATCCTGTAGCTTTCCACTTGAACTGGGATGTCAATGTGGACCTGTAATCTATTTTTCAGTTTAAAAAGCCTATGTCCTGGCTTTTTAAACTGAAAAAGAGAATTCTAGAAAAACATCTACTTCTGTTTCATTGACTTATGCTAAAGCCTTTGACATGTGGATCACAACAAACTATGGAAAATTCTTCAAGAGATGGGAATGCCAGACCACCTTACCTACCTCCTGAGAAACCTGTATGCAGGCCAAGAAGCAACAGTTAGGACCAGACATGGGATAATGGACTGGTTCCAAACTGGGAAAGGAGGAAGTCAAGGCTGTATATTGTCACCCTGCTTTTTAAACTTATTTGCAGAGTACATCATGCGAAATACCAGGCTGGATGAAGCACAAGCTAGAATCAAGATTGCTGGGAGAAATATCAATAACCTCAGATATGCAGATGACACCACTCTTGTGGCAGAAAGTGAAGAGGACCTAAAGAGCCTCTTGATGAAAGTGAAAAAGGAGAGTAAAAAGTTGGCTTAAAACACAACATTCAAAAAAATAAGATCATGGCATCCAGTCCCATTACTTCATGGCAAATAGATGGGGAAACAGTGGACACGGTGGCTGACTTTATTTTCCTGGGCTCCAAAATCACTGTAGATGGTGACTGCAGCCATGAAATTAAAAAACACTTGCTCCTTGGAAGAAAAGCTATGACAAACCTAGACAGCATACTAAAAAGCAGAGACTACTTTGCTGATAAAGGTCTGAGTAGTCAAAGCTATAATTTTTCCAGTGGTCATGTATGGATGTGAGGGCTGGACCATAACGAAGGCTGAGCACCAAAGAACTGATGCTTTTGAACTGTGGTGTTGGAGAAGACTCTTGAGAGTACCTTGGACTGCAAGGAGATCAAATCAGTCAATCCTAAAGGAAATCAATTTTGAACATTCATTGGAAGGACTGATGCTGAAACTCCAATACTTTGGCCACCTGATGTGAAGAGCCGACTCCTTAGAAAAGACCCTGATGCTGGGAAAGATTGAAGGCATGAGGAGAAGGGGACAACAGAGGGCGAGATGGTTGGATGGCATCACTGACTCAATGGACATGAGTTTGAGTAAGCTCCAGGAGATGGTGAAGGACAGGAAGGCCTAGTGTGCTGCAGTCCATGGGGTCACAAAGAGTCGGACACGACTGAGTGACTGAACAAGAAAATCAATGTGAACCTGTAATCTTTTTCAGTTTAAAAAAATGTATGTCCTAGCTTTGTCCATGGAAAAGACCTACCAATTTGGTTTCTAGACACCATTTTCCATTCCAAAAAGTCAGGGCATCGAAGAGAATGTGTCACAGCTAGAAAACAAACCTTATTAGTTTTGAGTCAAAAGAACTCGGGAACCAACTTAAGAGAGGCACACCCCACGAGCCCAAAAGAAAGCATCCAGAAAATCAAGAACATTAAGCTTGGATTGAAAGAAGTCGAACACACGGCATCAAGCTCATCACCAGAGTTAAAATACAAAATACCACACCTCATTTGTCAGCCTCGGAATACGGCAGGATACCAAATGACGACCCCGGAAACTGACACTGCTCTGTGGTGATCTAGAGGGGCGGGGTGGGGATGGCAGGAAATCCAAGAGGGTAGGGACGTTATGTATACAAACAGCTTATTCACATCATTGTACAGCAGAGACTAACACAACACTCTAAAGCAACTACATACCCCCAAAAGAAAAAAAGAAATTGACAAATAAAAGGGAAAAATCAAGCACTTAGGGCTTCCCTGGTGGTCCAGTATTGAAGGTCCGCCCTGCAAAGCAGGGGGCACGGATTCGGTCCCCCGTCTGGGAAGATCCCACACGCTGCAGAGCAACCGAGCCCTTGTGCCACAACTGCTGAGCCCGTGCTCCAGAGCCCGGAGCCGCAACTACTGAGCCACGTGCCCTAGAGCCTGTGCTCCAACCAGAGAAGCCGCCTTGATGAGGAGCCTGCACGCCACAGCTGGAGAACAGCCCCCGCTCGCCAGTAGAGAAAGCCCAGCCTAGCAACAAAGAGCCACACACACAGCCAAAATAAATAAACAGACATATTAAAAAAAAATCAAGCACTCAGTTACCTCTCCCAAAAATACAGGGGAAAGGGTTTCAAGGAAGGGACAGTGAAGGAATAACAGAATTAGAATACAACGATTTTGTAACCTCTAATAAAACAATGACCCTGGGAGCTGGGAGCTGGGCGGGGGTGGGGGTTGGGGGCCGGGCTGACAATACAGACCCCTGCCCAGCCCAGGATCGGGAAACAGGACAACTGGGGTGAGGAGCGCAGACACACAGCGACCGCAGCTCTGTCCCAGAAGGGGCCTCTGCCCACACTGCGCAGGAAGCCAGGGAGACAGAGGAACACAGTCAAAGAAACCACAAGTACACAATTAGCCAATGACCTCCTTCTTCAACAATGGAAAGACACGGAAAAAAAAAGAGGAAAGAAAATGCAGTGGCGGGAGACCTATTCTATTTAGGGAGACTTAGAGAGACAGCAACTAGATGCCATGGATGGCTCTCCATTTAGACCAAGTACATTAAAGGACTGTGTGCATGAACACGACAGCACTTCTGAGGACATTAAGGAATTCCTGTTTATCTTAAGTGCAATGATGCTATTGTGGTTGTGTCGAAAGACACAGAGACACTCACTGCAACAGTTACTGGTAAAAATTCTGAGTGTCTGGGATTTCCTTTAGAAGACTCCAGAAGAAGAAGGAAGAAGAGGAAGAAAAGTCGGAAAAGTTGGAAGAAGAAGGAGAAAAAATAATAATAAAAATGTAGGAAGGGGAAGAGACAGGCTCAGGTGAGCAAGTTCTGAAGCTGTGCAAGAGGCAGACGTGGTTTGTTACACTCTCCTCTCTCAGGTGAATTCTCAGATGTCCACAATAAAACTTTTTAAAGATGAAGCATTTAAACAATACAAGGAGTGTTTTGAGCTGAGCAGCTTCTAAGACTGTTTTCTGAGTAGACCCAGTGAGAAGCAGCTCTGACAAGATGGACCAAGGCAGCCAACCAGCTCCTCAGGGCCTCTTGGGGCCTGGAGACAGAACTCTGGCTGAGCTCCGCAGGGACCACTCCCTGGGCCCTCACACAGCAGTACCTCACTCTAGGCAGATCCCTCGCATTCCCATGATGCTGAGCCTGGCCATGTGGCTTGCCTTTTCCAAGCAGGTGTCAGCTTAAGAAGTGCTTGTGCACTGGGGTTTGATCTCTTACCCCCAGGGCCCCCATGATGGCTGTGAAGTGCATGGACCCTGGCAGGCTAGCATGCCAGAGGCCTGCACCCAGCTGCCTCATCACCCATCCACAGCAGCACTGGCCACTGGACGCATAAGTCCAGCCATCCTAGCCCCAGCTCTTCAGGCCCCAGTGTGACTGTCCACCCAATCTGCACCAACTGTGAACAAGGATACAGCTTCGCTGCTTTAAGCCACTGAGGTTTGGGGTGGTTGGGGCAAAAGTCAAAGATATAATGCATAAAGTAAAAGGTGTAGTCAAAAAGACACTTCCATTTGCCTGCTGCCTTATTAATTAGAGTGTGTTCTTTGGCTGTTCCAATTGCATCCAATAGGTGGAGGAGGATTATGGGGTCTGGACAAATGGACTGCCATTCTGTCTACTTCCTAGCCGTGGAAATCCTGCACCACCTTCATACTCCTGAGCACAATGCTCCAACTTAAAATGAGGTTGTTGCACCACCCTCGCCCCCTCTGCCCACACACACACACAGCAAGATGCTCTGAGGAGCTGAGCCCAGCAGACTCCCGCCCGGGACGCGTCCCTTACCCATCCACGAGCCCCTGCTGTTTAATGATCCGGTGCGACTCCTCCCTGGAGATCCTGCCGTGAAACCAGTGCTGCGTCCTGTGAATCACTGTGGGGACCAGAGAAGGAGGGTAGGCTGGGCTCCGTGCACGGTAGCCGCCTTGCTAAGCGCGCTGGGGGCCACATGGGGCCCCGACTCCTGCGGTCCCAGCTTTCGTGCGCTGTACTCCAGGCCTGCCGTGAGGCTTGGGGAGGGCTGGGAGCGCTTTTATGTTATTTATGTACAACAATATCAAGCCAACATGCCGTGTTTACCTGTACTGAGGGCGGAAGGGTGGAGGGGGCTTTGGCTACCTAGGATATTCATCCGCGTGCTTCGTTTCTGCAAAAGAAATCCCTGCGTCAGCGCCAAGTGAGCCGCGAACACAATCACCGCGCCACCTGGGACACACGGGGCAGGAGGCTGGCTGGGTGAAAGGCCCTTGATGGCGGGATGACAGCTGCCTAGTCCCATGTGGTCACAAGGACCCCTCCCATGTGAGCAGGAGGGCAAACAGCTTATGGGTCGCAGTCGTTAAAAGCAAAACCAGAAGCGTCCCACCCCGGGATATTGCTAACGATCCCAGTGCTGAAGCCGGGCTGTCTGTCACACAGAAGACACGCAGTACAGTTCCCGACACACCTTAGGAGAAAACTATGAGCTTCCACAGGGAACTCAGGTCTGTAGCTTTGGGGACATTCTCCTTTTCTGAACACTGTGAAGCTGAAGGATGGGGAGGCTTTCTGAGCCAGAGTTGCCTTGAAAGCTCAGAAAAGCTTGGAAGTTGGGTGAAATTCTTCCATCTGGAAATTAGGAACTTGAGTCTCAGAGTAAAGAGACTGTTCAAGGCTGGGAGGTTGGTCGGCGGTTGAGCCACGATGGGAACGCCTGGCCCGGCGCTCTCCCCAGAGGCCCTGATGACACATTAGCAGGGACAGGGCTGAGGGCCAAGGGGCCTCAGGGCTCTGCTCCTGCCCCTCCCCTCCATGGCAGCCCAAAGACAGGCCGTGGGGGTGGCCAGGTACCGGGGGTGTGGAGGCGCCCAGGCAAGCCACAGCTTCCTGCAGGTGAGAACTCACAGCCACCCCCTTCCCCGCCCCGCATCCCTGCCGCCAGCACAGAGCCATTTCTCTGGGGCAGACCAGGGGTGGGACTGGGCCACAGTCTTACCCTCCAGGCGTGGCCTTCTTCCAGGGCTGCGCTCTGGGCCTCAGCTGGATTCTCGATTACTCTTCCCGTTTGCCCAGAGAAATCCATTGCCACAAGGGAGTTCTCAGAGACACTGCGCTGCAAAGGAGAGGCCGTGGATTCTTGAGACACAGGGAAGCAAGCAGAGCAGCAGGTAGGAACTGCTGCGTGGGATAGCTGTGCAGACCCAGGGAGGGGCAGCAAAGGATGGGCAAGGACCCTGCTGCCAAGGATCGGACAGAACACTTAGTGTCTGAAGGGCCCTTGGAAGAAAAATGGCTTTGGTTTTTCTCAAGAAGAGGAAAGAAACCTTCCAGTTCTCTCAAGATATTCGGAAGCTGCTGGTGAGGCCACTGGTGTCCACCCGTGTGGTCGTCCACAGGGTCTCTAATGTGAATTAAAACTCATCAAAGGAGAGCACAGTTCTTGAGGACCTAGCCTGCTGTGGTCTCCCTTTGCCTGGCAAAGTAATAAAATCATTCTTTCTTTCTCCTCCATTACCAAAAAACCCACAAAAAACTCATCCAAGAAATGGTAATGTCAAAGGTGAGCCAGCCCTCACCAGCAGCCAAATCCCTTCTCAGGTAAGTTAGTTCACAGAAACATGGGCACCGCTTCTGTGGGTACTTTGACATCTCTGAGGAACGGACATTGAGAGATTGTTAACTCCTTATCAACTGGGGGATTTCTGCAGAAACTAACACCTGTGGTTGGTGATGCTTTTTATTTTGGCTGGCCAAAAAATTAATTCTGTTATTTCACTAACATTTTGCAGGTTATCACATCCAATAGTTACCCCTGTAAAGTTTTCTCCAGCACCATGAGTTTCATTTTCACTTTCTGCATCAGAATCAATCATTGAGGTTTTCTGTCTTTTTGTTGGTCTGATATTCACATTGTCTGAATCAGAACTATATTCTGAAGAACTATCATCTTCTGAGACACTAACATATATGTCACTTGGACACTCAGAGAGGATATCTGCATAAAATTCACTGAAAATTTTTTCACTCAAGATTTCTCGATGTGTCATTTTTGAAAATTTCACAAATATACACAAGGTGCTACAAAAACCTAATGGAGCAAAACATGAGTGATAACAATAATCATAAACTGTATAATGAACCTTTGATCAATTTTAAGATCTAACAACTTCACACAGTGATGTTAATTTGATCACTTTCTAAAAATGTACTGACACTCCTGGCCAATAAATACTTGGATAACAAAAAATGTGTTAATACATCATCCAGTTAATAATGTGTTAAGATCATATTTGGGGAGGATGAACTGTTTCTGCACCTCTGAGACATAAAGTCCACCCTGAGATCACAGGAAGACTCATTACAATCTCAATTTTCACTAGGACTCGAGCATCATGGTCAACAGCACCATGGACCCCCTGGCTGAAATGGACAGAAGCGAAGGTGGTGAAGGCAGCTCCTCAGTAGACGTGGGCGCTGTCAACATTCTGAACACTAGAATAGAGCTCTCAGTGGGAGCCATTCACCAAAGCAATGCTGCAGGGAGACGTGGGAAAGGGGAGAGGGTAGAGAGGGATCTGCTCCCAGCAGTCACACTGCTGAGACGACAAAGTCCATCTCCTGGGAAATGCATGCTGGTCGGCTATTCTGGCTCCTCGGGGCAGCCTCATCTGAGAAAAGATGCCCACAGCCCGTGCTGATGCAGCAGCTGAAGAGGAATGTGGCTTCAGAGGTGCAGCTTGACTTACCACTGGAGTCGAGAAGTGGGACAGCATGGCCTTCCTCTGCTGTGGGATTCTGTAGTTCTGGTAAAGGAGCATCCCATACTGAAGAGGTAAGGAGGGCCAGAGTCAGTCACCAGGGCATCCGGAGCCCCTAAAGCCCCACATGGGGCAAACCCTTGGCACTCAAGAGCCACACTCATATAGAATAATGGGCGACAACTGGGTGAACTTAAGAATAAACACCCAACAGAGCCCTGTCTCTGGGGCCTGCCACCACCAACACTCCACAGTCAGTTACCACTATCTGTCTGGGGGTGCTGGGTGGGCAGGAAGTGGTCAAAGAAGTAACAACATAATAATGCCTAGCAAGAACAATTAGCCTTACTAAATGTTGCTCTGGGCAAAGCTCTGAGTGCTTTATGCTGCTCTTTTATTTAATCCTCTCTATTTTATGAAATATGTAGTTTATCCTCATTTCACAAACAATAGAACACAAACAAGTGAAGCAAGTTGCTCAAGGTCATGGTAAAGTAAGGATTCAGGTTCTGAATGGACAATCCTGCTTCCAAACCAGTGCTCTTCCTAACCACCAGCCTCCCTGCCCAACCAGCTCAGCAGCTTGGGCCTTATTTCCTCGGTCAGTAAGCACTGAGTGTCCTGCAAAGCCTCCTATGGTCCTGATGTCCCAACCTGCCTCCTCAGTTACACCTTCAAACCACACAGAAAAGAAAAAAAGGAAGAGGAAAGAGGAACCCAGCGGGCTGCATTTTCCTCTTCACTGTTCTTCACGGATGTGAACTCATTTCCAGCTCAAGGACCAGCAGTAAGTACTCACTTCTAAAGCTAACATATTTGGAACATGATGAAAAGGTCTACCGTAGATACAGTCGCACCCCAGTGAGACAGGAAGAGAGAGAGCAGGTCAAAACAAATGTTTCAGATGTAGTTTAGTCACTAAGTCATGTCCAACTTAGTGACTCCCAGGCTCCCGTCCTCCACTATCTCCTGGACTTAGCGCAAATTCATGTCCATTGAATCTTCTGCCACCCCCATCTCCTTTTGCCTTCAATCTTTCCCAGCATCATGGTCTTTTCTAATGAGTTGATTCTTTGCATCAGGTGCCAAAGAATTGGAGCTTCAGCGCCAGTCCTTCCAATGAATATTCAGGGTTGATTTCTTTTAGGATTACCTTGTTTGATCTCCTTGGGTGACAGTCTTGTGGAGAAGGGGCCTGTGTAACTCAGGGAAGCTAAGAACCACGCTGTGCAGGGCTACCCAAAATAGATGGATCATAATGAAGAGTTCTGACAAAACATGGTCCACCAGAGGAGGGAGTGGCAAAACAAATCAGCATTCTTGTCTCAAGAACTCCATGAACAGTATGAAAAGGCAGTATGTTTGTGATGATGGCCAAGAATTTTCCAAACAAATTAAAAATACACCAAGCTACAGAATCTAGGTGCGGGATAAGAGCAAAACAAAAGGAACAAATAAACAAAATCAGCCAGGAACATCATGCAAAACAGAAACAGAGAAAATGTAAAAGCAACCAGAGAAAGACTCATTATTTTCAAAGAAGCAATGAGAAGGACAGCTAACTTTTTAACCTGCATGATGAGAGTTAGAAGACAATGGGATGGGAGAAGCACAGGATCAAATAACCCTAATCTAGGACTTGATCAACTGTGAAAAGTTCCCTCAATAATGAAAGCAAAGTCAAAATAGACATGGAGAGATTTTGTTGTCAGCAGGCCCATATTCAAATGGCTGCTGAGTGGAGTTCTCGTCCTAGAGAGAAGAGTGTGGATTCAGGAAGAACGAAATGCAATCTCTATGGCCACATCTGACTTGTGTCCAAAAGGACAGCACAGGCCCTGATGGGTGAAGGTGACCAAACCTCAGCATGCAGTGTTATTCCTGGCCCTGTTACAGTTTACATAGCACAGAGCCTGAATGTTTCTCAAAGTTTAAAGGAACTCAATTTTTTTTTTTTTTTTAAATGGGAGTTCAATTTCTCCCTCTGGGTTTTCCAGTTAATTTTCAGGTTTTTCTGTCTTGCAAAGAACGTCCATTTCATCTTGATTTAAAAACTTAGGTAGACATGCAAAGTCTGTCTTTACTGTTCCCATTTTTAAAATGACTGGGTTTTACATCCTTCCTTCCTTTCTGCTCTCCATGTACTTTAATTCCCGTTTTCATCTGTTCACATAGAAAAGACATCTGTGTTTATAGTTCACACAGGTGTGAACTGGGGCTGCTCACACACCATGCAGTGCAGTAGGTGGGCAAGAGGCCGGAGGGGATGGGGCAGGCAGGCTTTCAAACTGTCTCATGGTGGAAATGTGCTTCAGAGATGCTATGAGTGGAGGCTGTTTCTAAACAAAAATTGAAATGGGGGAATGTAAAAATAAAATTTGGGAACCACTGGACTTGAGAGATCTTCTTACAGGAAAGAAGGTAAAAGGGAAGGTCTACATCAGGGACTTTGATTATTTTAGGCTTCACGAAGTAATCAGATTTTTGGGGAAAAAAAAAAATCTGTGACTGTCTTAAGCCCTAGTAACTAATTTTCCAAATAAGCCAACATACACACACACCAAAAATTAATTGTTGATCTACCACCATATCAACAATATTTTATAAAATACTGTTGATATAACAGTAGATCAGACAATCAGAGTTTTAGAAAGTTTAAATTAGCTAAGTTTATACACTCTCAGATTAAAGAATAAAGCCATTACCGTGAATGCAGCTATTAACTGCTTGTGGAAAGCTGACTGCACTGTCCCCATTTGCTTTGTTTTGCTGTGCCCTAGAGAAGTTGCTGTTTAGTCACTAAGTTGTGTCCAGTTCTGAGACCCCATGAACTATAGCCCACCAGGTTCCTCTCTCCATGCGGTTCTCCAGGCAAGAATGCTGGAGTAGGTTGTCATTTCCTGTTCCAGGGGATATTCCTGGACCAAGAATCAAACCTGTGTCTCCTGCATTGGCAGGTAGATTCTTTACCGCTGAGCCACCAGGGAAGCCTGGCCCTAGAGAAGATATTTCCCCAAATTCTCAGCAGTCAGAGGACTGGCTTTTGGGAACCTCAGGTCTGAACTTCTGGGATCCAAACAGGCAGTGAGCTTGGCTGTGTGCTGGCAGGTGGCACCACCAGATGGGAGGCTGGAACACAGCTGAGCCATTCTCCAAGTCCCACCTGGGCTTCCCAAGAAAGTCCTCCAAGGGACATGGAGTCTTGGCCAGCCACGCTCCCAGCACTCTCTCCACACTGTACTGTGAAGGCTGAATTTCCCCCCAAGTTCTCATAATGATCAAATGGGGTAACATGAAGCTCCAAGCAGGGGCGTGGCATATGGTGAGCTTGCAGCAAACCACCGGTGCTATCAGCAGAGCTGGCACACTTTGCCTCTACCCGACACAACTTCTCAGTCCCTGCGCTTGTGCTGCTTCCAGGTGCTGTAAGCAACCTCTGCTCCAGATGCCTGTGCCAGGCAGGAGGCCCCTTGGCTGCCGTTGTGCCCAACATCCACTTTAATTGCCTTTTCCATGTTAAGTGATTCATTACAGAATTCTGTGGGGTTTTTTGTTTTGTTTTGCTGTTGTTGTTTTAAAGCTTAAAAAATTATATGTATTTTTTATCCCTGCTTGGGTGGCTTACAGGATCTCAGTCACCCACTAGGAATTGAACCTGGGCCCTGGCAGTGAAAGCGCTGAGTCCTAATCACTGGACCACCAGGGAATTCCTGGAGTAGGGGTCCCTAGCCCCTGGGTCACAAACGTGCTGGTTCACGGCCTGTTAGGATCTGGGCTGCACAGCAGCAGGTGAGCAGCAGGCAAGCGAGTGAAGCTTCATCTGTACTTACAGCCACTCCCCATCACTTGCATTGCTGCCTGAGCTCAGGAAAACAAGCTCAGGGCTCCCATTGATTCTGCACTGTGGTAAGCTGTAGAATGATTTCATCATATATTATAATGTAATAATAAGGGAAGTAAAGTACACAATTGGAGAAGGCAATGGCACCCCACTCCAGTACTCTTGTCTGGAAAATCCCATGGACCGAGGAGCCTGGTAGGCTGCAGTCCGTGGGGTCGCTAAGAGTCAGACACGACTGAGCGACTTCACTTTCACTTTTCACTTTCATGCATTGGAGAAGGAAATGGCAACCCACTCCAGTGTTCTTGTCTGGAGAATCCCAGGGACAGGGGAGCCTGGTGGGCTGCCGTCTATGGGGTTGCACAGAGTCGGACACGACTGAAGTGACTTAGCAGCAAAGTACACAATAAATGCAGTGTGCTTGAATCATCTGGAAACCACGCCACCCTGCCTCAGTCCATGGAAAAATTATCTTCCAGAAAACTGGTCCCTGGTGCCAAAAAGCATGGGGGACCACTGCCCTACAGAATCTTGTGTTGATGAAGCAAGATCTCCCTCTTGGGGAAGAATTGCAATAGCAGCTTAAGAAGCTTCTAGAAGGTGGAGGGTCACAGGAAGGATACGGTAGGTAAATAACACAGTTTTCACACTCCCTGCACAGCCCCTGGAGTCTATGAAGTCATTTAGGAAACACTGTAGTAGGAAGGTCGGAGAAGGCAATGGCACCCCACTCCAGTACTCTTGCCTAGAAAATCCCATGGATGGAGGAGCCTGGTGGGCTGCAGTCCATGGGGTCGCTGAGGGTCGGACCCAACTGAGTGACTTCCCTTTCACTTTTCACTTTCATGTATTGGAGAAGGAAATGGCAACCCACTCCAGTGTTCTTGCCTGGAGAATCCCAGGGACGGGGGAGCCTGGTGGGCTGCCGTCTATGGGGTTGCACAGAGTCGGACATGATTGAAGCAACTTAGCAGCAGCAGTAGTAGGAAGGTAGAGGAACAAAAGCAGATACTAACCAGTTTTCTCCCCAGGAGGTTTGAGCTATATATATATATATATATATATATGTACACATATATATTTTAAAGGAGGTGTAACTGGGTTGGTAGTTAAGAGAAACAGGAAGGTCCTAAGTTAACTCAAAAGAAGGCTTTCCTCTCAAAAACACCCTGGGATTTTTATACCATCCAAATTGCTGTTGCAATGTCACTGAAAGCCAGACACAGGTATTTGGGTCAGTTTCCACTTTCATTCAGTGCACATTTTCTGAGCATCTCTTATGTTCTGAGCACTAGGTCATCCCAGCTCTGAGGATCTGGGGGGAGCCAGGCAGGATGGCACCTGGACATGAGAGCAGAAGCAAGGAAAAGTGAAGGGAGCCTTGAGCCTCTCCAGGTCAGGTCCCTGCAGCCTGAGGACTGGTCTCCCCATGAAGAAGACAAGACTGACCACTGACTGAACCAGTGCTCACAGTCCAAGAAGCTGGTGATGCCGCAGGGCCAGGGGAACAGGAGGCGTTTGAGAAGGTTCCCCAGCACTTTTGAAGGGTGCAAGTCTCTGGAGCACAACACATCCTGTTCTCGAGGCAATGTGGGGGTATAGGGTGAGGTCATCAAGGAGGACCTTGTTCCAATTATGCTTCGCCCCACTGAGCAAGATGAATGGAGCTGAGGGCAGGCAGGGAGGAGACCTGGATGTCTGTAAGGGATCCCTCACACCAGAGGCTGATGCTGTCTGCTCTGTAGAGGCAGGAGCCCAAGGGTATGGCCAGCCAAGGTGGGAGGATATGACTCCACTGCTGTTGACTTGACAAAGGCTCCAGCCACCGCTGCCTTGCTGCAGTGACCCGGGCCAGGCCCTGCCTCCCTGCAGGACGGCGCTGTGGGATGTGGAGTCAGTGGTTTCCTCGGGGCACTGCGACTGGGACAACAGGCTCACGTCTGGAATGGATGGATCTCTGTTTCCTGGAGACTCTCAGGGAGGCAGTGAGGGTGCCGGTCAGGGATGGAGTTCTGGGGCCAGCACGCGGGGTCCTGCGCTGGCTCAGCCCCATGCCAGCAGCCACGTGTGGCAAGTCATGGGCTTCAAGTCCGCCACCTGTGCTGTGAGGACGGTTGTAGGTGTGTGCACAGAGCTGCTGTGAGCAGTGAGGTCACAGGTGTGAGGTGATGCGTGGCCCACAGTGGATGCTCCGGAACGTTCACACTGTGCCAGCACACACAAAACACGTGTCATTGGCACGAATAACAGCCAGGCATCACGGCCGCTGCGAGCTCGGCCGCTCCCTCCCTGCACCTGGTTACGACAGCACAGAGACGCCCACTCTCCTCACGTGAGAGACCGGTCAGAAGTAGGGCCACATCACTGCCTGTTACCCATGGAACATGACGCCTTAGTATCATGTCTTTCTGCATCTCCTTTTTGCTTTTTCCGAAAGAGGTTATATTTTTGCAGAGAAAAAAATAAATGAAATCACACAAACATGAAACCCTGAAGGTCTCCCTGCACATATGCCCTGTCTGCCCCACAGCCTCCAGGTTCCGGTGAGCGGCCTCCATGTTCGCCTGTCGCCTCACGTTTACACACCAGCAAATGTGAACACGCACCTCCACCCCTCACTCCACAAATGCAGTGATCTCTCTAAACACCCTTCTGCACCGTGCTGTTGAATTGTTAATAGTACATCCTGGAACATTCCCCACTGCAGAACCCTGAGAGGAGCCTGTTCCTTCTCCAGCTGCAGGGGGCTCTCTGCATGAAAATCCCTTAACTCAGGGAACCAGCTCCCTATTGAGAGATACTTGGCTTTAACACCAGCTTGTCAGGATAGAAATGGTATGGACCTAACAGAAGCAGAAGATATTAAGAAGAGGTGGCAAGAATACACAGAAGAACTACACAAAAAAGATCTTCCCGACCCAGATAATCACGATGGTGTGATCACTCACCTAGAGCCAGACATTCTGGAATGTGAAGTCAAGTGGGCCTTAAGAAGCATCACTATGAACAAAGCTAGTGGAGGTGATGGAATTCCAGTTGAGCTATTTCAAATCCTGAAAGATGATGCTGTGAAAGTGCTGCACTCAAGATGCCAGCAAATTTGGAAAACTCAGCAGTGGCCACAGGACTGGAAAAGGTCAGTTTTGATTCCAATCCCTAGAAAGGCAATGCCAAAGAATGCTCAAACTACCACACAATTGCACTCATCTCACACGCTAGCAAAGTAATGCTCAAAATTCTCCAAGCCAGGCTTCAACAGTACATGAACTGTGAACTTCCAGATGTTCAAGCTGGATTTAGAAAAGGCAGAGGAACAAGAAATCAAATTGCAAACATCCTCTGGATCATCAAAAAAGCAAGAGAGTTCCAAACATCTACTTATGCTCTATTGACTATGCCAAAGCTTTTGACTGTGTGGATAACAACAAACTGTGGAAAATTCTGAAAGAGATGGGAATGCCAGATCACCTGACGTGCCTCTTGAGAAATATGTATGCGGGTCAAGAAGCGACAGTTAGAACTGGACATGGAACAACAGACTGGTTCCAAATAGGAAAAGGAGTACGTCAAGGCTGTATATTGTCACCCTGCTTATTTAATTTCTATGCAGAGTACATCATGAGAAACGCTGGGCTGGAAGAAGCACAAGCTGGAATCAAGATGGTCAGGAGAAATATCAATAACCTCAGATATGCAGATAACACCACCCTTATGGCAGAAAGTGAAAAGGAACTAAAGAGTCTCTTGATGAAAGTGAAAGAGGAGAGTGAAAAAGTTGGATTAAAGCTCAACATTCAGAAAACGAAGATCATGGCATCCGGTCCCATCACTTCATGGGAAATAGACGGGGAAACAGTGGAAACAGTGTCAGACTTTATTTTTGGGGGCTCCAAAATCACTGCAGATGGTGATTGCAGCCATGAAATTAAAAGACGTTTACTGCTTGGAAGGAAAGTTATGACCAAACTAGATAGCATATTCAAAAGCAGAGACATTACTTTGCCAACAAAGGTCCGTCTAGTCAAGGCTATGGTTTTTCCTGTGGTCATGTATGGATGTGAGAGTTGGACTATAAAGAAAGCTGAGCACTGAAGAATTGATGCTTTTGAACTGTGGTGTTGGAGAAGACTCTTGAGAGTCCCTTGGACTGCAAGGAGATCCAACCAGTCCATCCTAAAGGAGATCAGTCCTGGGTGTTCACTGGAAGGACTGATGCTGAAGCTGAAACTCCAACACTTTGGCCACCTGATGTGAACAGCTGACTCATTGGAAAAGACCCTAATCCTGGGAAAGACTGAGGGCAGGAGAAGGGGATGATGGAGGATGAGATGGTTGGCAGGCATCATTAACTCAATGGACATGAGTTTGAGTAAACTCTGGGAGTTGGTGATGGACAGGGAGGTCTGGTGTGCTGCAGTTCATGGGGTCACAAAAAGTTGGACACGACTGAGCGACTGAACTGACTGACTTGTCAGGGATCAGGGGGCTTCCCAGGTGGCGTTGAGTGGTAAAGAACCTGCCTGCCAATGCAGGAGGTCTAAGAGACAAGGGTTCAATCCCTGGGTTGGGAAGATCCCCTGGAGGAGGAAATGGCAACCCACTCCAGTACTTTTGCCTGGAGAATCCCATGGACAGAGGAGCTTGGCGGGCTACCGTCCGTAGGGTTCCAAAGACACGACTGAGCGACTGAGCACAGCACAGCGTCAGGGAGCAGCCTGTGACATAGGATGTCTTATACCAACACAGCATCTCCTCTTCTATTACAGAACAGTAACATTTCTATTTTAACTGTTCTCTGTTTCATCAGTGACAAAAAATAAAACAAAGTAAGGTTCTGGCACAGAACACTGGCCACCTCTCCCAGAAGCCTGCAGCGCCTCTCAGGAGTCTCGGAGCTCAGCCTCCCACGTGTGTCTCCAAGGGACGCCACCCAGAGTCTCGCAGTAGCTGGAAGCCTCAGGGATGGCTGGGGACTTCTCCAAGAGACTGTGGTTGCACGTGGCGGCTGCAGCTAAGCAAACACGCGTCCCTGCCAGCCCTTGACTTGGGCTGAGTCTGTTTTATCAGCTAACCTGTCTGTAACTCACGAGGACTTTCTATACTAAGTAATTTCCAGCACGTGGTGTGTGTGTGAAGAGGAACACTCTATGCCATATTACAAGGCGGTGCACTGCCCTGCACTTCGTCTACAGGGCCTGTGAGGTCACCCAGGCCGTTTCTGTGAAATTGCACATCGTGGGGTGTGGTCCCACGAGATGGTCTGAGCAAGACACTTCCTTTAGAATTATTGTCGGGAGACAGTTTCCCTTGAGACCCTGTCAGGAGCCAGACGATCTGCCATGTTTGCTGCAAGGCCCTGGCACTTTGGGAATTCCCGAGTGTGATGCTGCATCAGGAAAACCATTAACCTCCTGGTGACCTATGTGTGGCTACCCATCACATCTTCTGACTCCTTGGTCCTGACCTTTTGCTCCCCATTTCTCTAAGGCAGTGGTTCTCAACCCTCCCCACACCCAGGGGACATGTGGGGCCGTCTCAGCTGCTGGGGTGCTGCTGGTGTCTCATGAGAGAGACGAGGGCAGGGCTGCTAAGTGTCCTGCAAAGCACAGCACAGCCTGCTCCCACCCTAAGTGCCACCACCATCGGGTTGGGAACTGGCTCCGGCTCTGCTAATGTAATAGCTCTGCGGGAGCTTCTGAAACTGAAAACACATGCGAGGACCCTCGACTCCCAGAGCCCAGTGACGGGACGTGGAGGGTGAGAGGCATCATCCCTGGAGAGGTGCGCACTGTCACATGCTGTGACCTTGGGGTCTCACACAGTGACCAGTGACATGCATGCGTGTGCACACACACACACACACAGTGACCGCCAACACACACACACAGTGACCACCGATACGCACACACAGTGACTGGGGGATGATACAGCCAAACACACACACAGTGACCGCCGACACACACACACAGTGACCACTGACAAGCACACACAGTGACCAGGGGATGATACACACACACACACACACAGTGACGAGGGGATGATACAGACACAGGGACCTCAGGGACACGCATACACACACACACAAACACACACAGTGACCAGGGATGATACACACACACACACACACACACACACACACACACAGTGACTGGGGATGATACACACACACAGCGGCCAGGGGATGATACAGACACAGGGACCTCGGGGACACACACACATACACACACACACACAGTGACCAGGGCATGATACAAACACACAGGGACCTTGGGGACACACACACAGATACAGAGACAGACAGTGACTGCAGGATTACACACACACACACACACACACACACACAGTGACCATGGTGCTGACATGCATGCATGCATGCACATGCACACACACACACACACAAACAAACACACAGACTGCAGGATGTCACACGTACACACACACACAGTGATTGTGGGACAATACACACACAGTGACCTCGGGATGACGCATACACACAGTGACTGGGGGACACACAGTGACTAGGCAGTGATATACACGGTGACCTCAGGATGACGCACACACACAGTGACCACAGTGACACACACACAGCGACCTCGGGGCTGACACGCACACACAGTGACCACGGGTTCACACACACACACAGCGACCTCAGGGCTGACACGCACACATAGTGACCGTGGGGTGACACATAAACACCCCGCGACCACGAGGACCCACCTTGAGGAGCCTGCAGGCTGTCATCCAGCACGTCCGGCTCTGCTCATCCTCGGCACAGAGCAAGCGCAGCTCCTTAGCCTCGTTCCTGACTCTGTTAGGCTAAAGGAGAAGGAAGACCTGTAAGTGTGACAGTGAGTCAGGACCACCCTTCCTCTCAGGGCAGACCTGAGCTCCACCCACAGCACAACCCACCAGGCGGCAGAGATGGGAGCATGGGCAGGTGTGTGCGCCTGGGCATCACTCATGGCTCTGTGGGGCACAGGCCGGGCCTGCTAGCTGGTTACTTAGTACCTGGCTGAGTGATCGGCCATCCTCCCATGGTGAGTGTTGGGGGAGACAAACAGGAAAGCAAACCAGCAAGGTGGTGGGGGTAGGGGAGCGTCAGCTCTTGCAGGGAAGGTGGGTTCCTGGAAGGACAGCCACTCTTGGGTTTTGGAAGGAGGTGCCTTCCGTCACCCCCGAGGAAGAGGCAGCTGCGGGAAGGGCCTGCAGGGTAAGCTGAGGCAGGGAGGAGCCTCCAAGACTCAGGGCTGTGGAGGCCAAGGACAGATGTTGTGGAAAGGCCCAGAGAGCGAGACCAACGTGGCCGCAGAAGAGGCAGTGGAGAGCTGGCAGGTGCCTACCCAGGGGCAGGGGCCAGCTGTGACGGAAGAAAGCCAGCAGGCACAGGCTGGGCTGGGCCCTCTGAGCCCAGACCCGAGGGGCCCTGCGGGGTCAGACTAGCCCAGCTCCCTGCTTCGAGAACCTGGATGCAGGGGAGGGTTGAAGGACAGCCCTGCATGTGGCGGATACAGTGGGAGAGGCAGAGGCCACAGGGCTGTGGGCTGGCATGTGGGCCAGGGGAAAGGGGGACGGCTCCAGTCCCCCATGAGCTGCTCTCCACCAGCCGCCTGTGCACTGCGGCCTTCAGGGGGTTTGAGGTTGGTTCTTACCACTTGTAACCAAAGAAGCTTCACTAAATCAAGCAGAAAAATGGTATTTTTGGATGGAATAGGCTCCCTGTGCCCTGTCTCCTCCTCCAGCTTAGAAGACAGCCCAGCTGGGGGACTATGGGCTCACTCACTGGCAACCTGATGTGGGCAGCGGGGCTGGGCAGTTCCCACACTGTGAGCACCTGGGAAGACCCAGGAAGATGGAGGTAGAAACCTCAGCAGAATGTCTCGTGCACAGTGGGTAATTCAGTAAATATCTACTATTATGGTGACTGACAACACAACCTCACTGAGTAGGAACGACTGTGTGTGTGTGCACATAACCATGCACACATATGTCTACATGTGCGCATGTGCTTGTTCACACAGGTGTGTGTGTGAGGATGTGCCCTCACACACCTGCACAGTGAGAAGCAGAGTTGTGGTCACCCCTAGTCTCCATAGCTCAGTGGTTAGAGCACTGGTCTTGTAAACCAGGGGTCGTGAGTTCGATCCCCGCTGGGGCCTCTCACTTGCTCCTCTGTTGGGCCTTCCCTGGTGGCTCAGATGGTAAAGCGTCTGCCTACAATGCGGGAGATCTGGGTTCAATCCCTGGGTTGGGAAGATCCCCTGGAGAAGGAAATGGCAACCCACTCCAGTATTCTTGCCTGGAAAATCCCATGGACAGAGAAGATTGGTTGGCTACTGTCCATGGGGTTGCAAAGAGTCGGACACGACTGAGCGACTTCACTATCACTATCGCTAGTCTAATGTCCTGGTTACTGGAAGCCCACACAGAAGGCACCAGCTTACTCAGCACCCTGGAGGCCACTCAGGTGACAGGCTGGGGGGCTCCCTAAACCACAGGGCCCATCACCCCTAAGCCATGGGGCATTGTGCATCAGGGCTTCTGCTTTTCCCTGAGCATCTGTGCTACTCAAGGACTGACACATTGAAAGCACACATGGAATATTTTTATACCAGTGCATAAATCCAATGTGAAACTGTTTGTTATTTTTAAAAAGCAACAACCAAGAAAGGAGGTCGCTGGTTTAATTTCAAAGTTCACCGTCTCGGGGTGGGCAGTACCTTTATGCAGAAGCCATAGTCTGTGGGGGCACTGTACTGCTTCCTGCCAGCAATCAGGGAGAAGATGCTGCTGTCCTCCAGGTCGGCCAGCAGCTGCAGGTGTCTGGGCTCCTGCAGAGAAGTGGTCAGGTTTATAGGAGGGAACTTCTCAGTACAGCCAAGAGCAAGTGTTTCCTGTCCTTGTCAGCAGAGGGCAGTCTACGCATGCTCTCAACACCTCTCCCCTTTGACAGTCTACAGGTTATAACCATGGTGTCACATAAGTGCCAAGTTAAAACCATATCCCCCAGCCAATTGGGATGCTGGGTGGTGCTAAAAACCCCACCTCCCAATATTCAGACAGATGGATACAATGTATCTGATATTCCGCCTTATAAGGTAATATTCAAAGTGGAAATCAGGACATTTGCAAACCATGGTCAAGGTTAGGAGCATACACTCAAATGTAAGACCCCCACCACCTTTGTTATGCTGAGTAATCAGTGGCCAACTGCTCACAAAATGTCCCATCCTGTGCCTTAACAGTCCATCCTGCATCTATTTCCTCCTCTAGGCGACAACTGACCTGGGCCTCAGCAGCAACGAGGAGGACGCATAAGCCACACATCAGAGCTGGGAAATGAGGAAGTGGACCTCCCTGTGACCAAGGAAAACCTGCAGCCTCAGAGGAATGGAGTGCAGCCACGCCCCTTCCATCCAGCTCACGCCCCCGTTCCCTGGTGGCCACGCCCCTCCCTCCAGCTCACGCCCCCTTTCCCTGGTGGCCACGCCCTCCTCTCTGGTGGCCATGCTCCTTCCCTCCAGTTCATGCCCCCTTACCCTGGTGCCCATGCCGGTTCCCTCCAGCTCACACCCCTTTTCCCTGATGGCCACGCTGCTCCTCTCTGGTGGCCATGCCCCTTCCCTCCAGCTCATGCCCACTTTCCCTGGTGGCCACGCCCTCCTCTCTGGTGGCCATGCCCCTTCCCTCCAGGTCACGCCCCCTCCCTCCAGCTCACGCCCCCTTTCCCTGGTGGCCACGCCCTCCTCTCTGGTGGCCACGCCCCTTGTCTCCTGACTTCCCAGAGCCTGATGCTGGGCCAGCACTCTCCCTTGGCGTCCCCAGCTCCTCCCCTCTCTCTCCTGCAGGAACAGAAGAGACTGCAGCTCTTGAATGGTATAAGCACGGCCAAGGTCAGCTGGGTGTGCTCCTATGGTAGGTGTCTTCAGATGTTACAGGAAAATAGGTCAGAAATGCAAAGACACCAAAAGAGACCCCAGGAAGGCCAGCCCACAACACCCCAACTCTCTTCAGAAGCCTGCAGCCATTTTAAATCCCTCACCTCCTCTTCCCACTGGGGATACACACAAACTGAAATTTATTCCATAAAATATTTTCAATAACATATATTAGATTGGCATCAGGGTGACAACCATCTATTGAATATCCTTATGGTGATCCTAGACACCAACTTCCAAATTACAGACACTAAGTCAGCATCTTCCAAGGGACTCGGGCAGCCATGAAGCCCTGCTGCCAGCCCACAGAGGGAGCCCAGGCTGGCCCACTTGGTGGCAGGGGTGGGGACACACAGCCCCCAGGTCCCCAGGAACTCTGAGTTTAGCTGCTACACACTCAGCTTAATAAGTCACAAGCTGGGAGGAAGCCACGGTGCACATCTTTACTCGGAACCCTCCCAGCCTGGTGTGACTGGCAGTTGTGCCTTTAAAACTCACCTTCGAAGCTCCCTTTGTGGAGCAATAGAGGCCGGATCTCCGCAAACACACATACAGCTTCTTCCACGATTTCCTTCCCAGCTCCTTCACGTGCAAAAACCCTTGAATCTCAGGACAACTACTGGAGTTTAAAAAATTCTGTTGAAGAGCAAATTTTAAAAGTCAGGTAATACTGACGTGAAATTATGAGGACATACTATGAGCATCATTGACACTGGAACATTTTATGAATTGCCAAAATACTCTTTTTGTGTTAAACTGAGTGCTTTCAAATATTTTTCCTTTCAAAAGTCTTAAAATTCCCATCTAAATTGGTGGTGCCTAAAATATAATTCGTGTTTAAACACACGAGCAAATAGATCTTTTTAACACTGAAAAACAGAAGTCATAAATCTCCTAATAAGACCATATATTTAAGCATCCTGCCCTTTATTCTATTTTTCCTTAAAAATCCCAGTCTGATCCCCAGAGCTGGGGCAACAGAAGTGCCAGAAGCACTGATCAGGAGCACGTGGGCTGGGAGAAACCATCTGGCCATCACTTTGACCACATGTCCCCTGGTGAAAGCTGTGTATCCTGTGTCTGTCTGTCTCCTGAAACAAACACCCTGGTGACAGCCCACTGTCCCCATTAACTGCGCCCACTGGCAGCACCTCTTTCTTTGGTAAAGAGGGCAGGAGCCAGGTCTGGGGTGACCCTTGTGGGTCCCCTCCACTGACTGAGACAGACATTTCTCCTCCTGCAGGTGGGACAGGCCAGCTGGGCAGGTCCTAGGGCCTCCAGGCAGTGCTTCTGGGGTCTCCAGAGATCACTGTACCCACTCACCAAGCACCAAGTCATCTCAAATCAGGCAACTAAGATGCAGGAAATCATTTGCCCCTCATTGTGCATAAACCAGGATAACTAAGTATTGACAACTCTAGCCCAGAGCAGACAGATGCTCTCGTGGGAGGGCCCAGGACAGAACACGGAGGCTCTCAGCTTCCAGAGGCAGAAGAAATAAAGCAGGAAAGGGAGGACTCAGGGAAGAATTCTATAGGAACTACATTCTAGTACTTTCTCTTATATTTGGTGCCACCTAGAGAGTGCTGGTTGCGTTAGTGAATTGTTTATTCTCTCACTTAACACGCTATTAAGAGATACGTTTTTAGGGGTGCAGGGGAATATTCTGACCTCCTAGAAGAGCATGAGTCAGCAGTAAGTGTGGAGAGGTAGCTGGCGGCCCCCTCCATCGGTGGGGGAGGGAAAGGCCAGGTTTAACTTGGAACAGACTTTAGGAAGTGAGGAGACAATGAAGATAGGTATGTTGGTTTTTTTAGAGTATAAGAAGTAACTTTTTAGAGCAACCTAATCAGTTTTGGGGAGAAGGCAATTGCACCCCACTCCAGTACTGTTGCCCGGAAAATCCCATGGATGGAGAAGCCTGGTAGGCTGCACTCCATGGGGTCGCTAAGAGTCAGACACGACTGAGCGACTTCACTTTCACTTTTCACTTTCACGTATTAGAGAAGGAAATGGCAACCCACTCCAGTGTTCTTGCCTGGACAATCCCATGGACGGAGAAGCCTGGTAGGCTGCAGTCCATGGGGTCGCACAGAGTCGGACACGACTGAAGCGACGCAGCAACAGCAACAGCAACAGCAATCAGTTTTGGGGGCTTCCCAAGTGGTGCTAGTGATAAAGAACACAACTGCCAAAGCAGGAGACTTAAGAGATGCAAGTTCAATCCCTGGGTCAGGAAGATCCCCTGGAGGAGGGCATGGCAACCCACTCCAGTATTCTGCCTGGAGAATCTCATGAACAGAGGAGCCTAGTGGGCTACAGTCCACGGGGTCGCAAACAGCTGGACAGGACTGAGCGACTTAGTATGCATGCATGGATCAGTTTTTACTATGGACGGACCCAATCCTTCTGTAGCGATTTCCAGGGCCTTGTGCTTGGAGATGAGGGGGTGGTACTCGCAGGGAACATGGGAGCTACAGCTTCTCTACCCCACTCTCCTGCTCTGATGGCCTCTGTCAGTTTATCCTGTTTCTAAGTGCTTGTTTTGAGGGAGCCTGGCTGTGTGCGTGCTAAGTCACTTCAGTTGTGCCCAACTCTGCGACCTCGTGGACTGTAGCCTGCCAGGCTCCTCTGCCCATGGGATTGTCCAGCAAGAATACTGGAGTGGGTTGCCAGGCCCTCCTCTAGGGGATCTTCCCCACCCAGGAATCGAACCTGAGTCTCTTATGTCTCCTGCATTGGCAGGTGGGTTCTTTACCAGTAGCGCCATCTGGGTGCCTGGCTACACACAGCTTTCCCAAGTAAACGTTTATTCCTGGATACTCTAAGTTCCAACAGGAGCCAAGGCCCATATTTGTGAGGGTGAGCTCAACTGATCCAAGTTTCTACCAGGCCCCTGGGACAGCCCAAGAGCACCTGTGCAAAAACCCCAGCAGAAGCCTCTTCCTGCCCAGTACCTGCAGAAGCTGGGTGTGACTGCCGTTGGACTGCTGGCACCACGTAACCATCTGTTCTGGGAAGAAATTCTAGGATGTGGAAAAACAAAGACAATAAAGGTTAGCTTCCAAGTGGGGAAAACATACAGATATGCCAGTACTAAAAACATCCCTATAGGCACGATTATGGACAATCTGTATTTACAATGATGGTCCTTTTAATTTATCACACAGTGGAAACACGGACTTCAAAAAGCCTGCATCTTCTGTTAAATGCAGGATCAAGTTTGAAGTCTGTGATGCCCTCTCTGGCCCATGCCTCACAGTGCACCCGGGCAGAGGACTGCTCCGCTCCCTAACTCAAAGACACAGGCGGGTGCACAAGACAAAGAACTCTTGACACCAGGACATGAGCATGGGGATGTGAAGAGCATGGGCATGTGAAGAGCATGGGGATGTGAAGAGCATGGAGATGTGAAGAGCACAGGGATGTGAAGAAGCCTTTTCTGGTGCATTATCCAAAAGCAGTTAGCAAATCTCTTCTTTTCAATAAAAAAGCAGCTACATTATCAGGACCAGAAGTAGGCACTGGGACTCCTCCCCCCAGCTACCGCTGCTGTGACTCAGGATTGGGGCTCACGCCATGGCAGGTATGAGGTTCCCCATCCTGACATCCCACAAGGCAAGGGCCCCAGCTCCCCAAAATAGAAAACTCCAAGAAACTAGCTCAATATACCCGGATGTTGATGTCTCTACTGCTTCTTCCCCAAATAATCCCAAAACAATATATGCTACTTGCTGAGAGTAATGAGTTTTTATTTTATTGAGTATTTGACCAAGTTGCTCCAGTTGAACTAAGAACTTCCCAAGTAACTGAGGAAGCCCACCCCAGCTCTCTCTCTCCATTTAGAGACTGACCTCCTCACCCACTGTTACTTTTGGGAAAAGGAGATGGTTACTTTGGTCAGAACAAAGGCATTCAATTACGTATCAGAGAGACAGTGTTGAGCCAGTATTGCTGGGTTAACTAGCAACACTGATTCTCAAACCATCTGCCTCCCAGTACATCTCAGTCAGTTATTTTGTGATCAGCTACAGTGAAACTCAAGTAGTTTATACTTGCAATATTTCCAGAGTTCCAAACCCCAAATCCAAAGGGATAAAACTCACCATGGGATTTTTGAAAAACTCATATTTTGCATAATTCTTCCTGAATAAAAATTTACTTTCACTTGCCATGGTGCTCTCCACCTGGACTACCAGCTCATGGTCTTCCAAGCAGCGCTCTGCAGGAGAAAGTATTGTCGGAGATGAGACAGGCAGAACCTTCCAGGCAGCCTTGCAAACAAATACAAAACCCGACTTTTCCATTCTTTAAGCATCCTGGCGAAGATGAGATTGAGAGCTAAACTAAATTGAAATCTCACTTTAATGCGTTCAGTTCAGTCGCTCAGTCATGTCCCACTCTTTGCGACCCCATGAATCACAGCACGCCAGGCCTCCCTGTCCATCACCATCTCCCGGAGTTCACTCAGACTCACGTCCATTGAGTTGGTGATGCCATCCAGCCATCTCATCCTCTGTCGTCCCCTTTTCCTCCTGCCCCCAATCCCTCCCAGCATCGTTATCAAGCGCTAAGAGGTCTTAGGACTCAGAGCCTGAGGAACTCAGGTCAGTCTTTGCTTTTGCATACTTCTTTTCAATTTGGCATCCACAAAGCTTAAGGAGAGAGTCAATAAAGACTCTCCATAGGATTTCCCTAGTGGTCCAGAGGTTGAGACTTTACAGTGCAGGGGACGTGGGTTCGATCCCTGGTCAGAGAACTAAGATCCCACATGTGTGGGGCAACTAAGACCCATGTGCCACAACTAAGACCCGGCACAGCCAAATAAAAACTGTCTTTAAAAAGGACTCTTTGTAAATGGTTTTGCCTTTAAATTAAGAAATGTCAACTCTTGAAAAGAACAGGGAGTCTAACAACTGGGAAAACACCCAAAGACAGAGCGGGGGAGCTCTGAGCATGGAGGATGCACAGGTGGGAGGATAGAGGGAAGCAAGCAGGGTATGGCTTTGATTGTATGAAACTCAGCCGCCTGGGGTGAACACGGGGCAGGGGAGTGACCAGCAGGCAACCTGTCCCCGTACCTGGCTGAGCGCCAGAGCCCACGCTAACCACACGCATCCTGGAGCCGCTCTCACAGCTGGACCGGGTTGTTGGGAAGGACACGTACACTGCACGACCCCCGTGCAAGCATGCACACACACACTCCTCGGCACAGGACTTGGCTGTGCCACCAACTGGTGTAGGCTCTCCCTCATAGCCTGAACACTCTGGTTCCATGGGGAGCACAAGAAACCACTCTGCTCTACGGCTGGCACCACCACGTGTCCACACGCAGCCTGCTGACGGGGTGGCGGGGAACCAACCTCATTCCCTAAAGCGATAAATGACCAGAGGGGACCCAGGGCAGCTTCGAGTGTGAACCGAGGCCAAAATGGTAGAGAAGTAGCTACTATGAAATTGACCCAAAAGGGCCGTGTCAGCCTTTCCCAGCCCTCACCTCCTTTTACATTGCCAGCCGGGAAGCCCCAGAAACTCTCATCTTCAAGGAAGGATGAAGTGGAGGGTGACAGCATTCCGAGTCAAAGGCATCTCAGAACGTGGGAGAATTCCTGTCCATGAAGGACATGGTCACCAGGGCACTGGTCTGAGCTGGCTATGATGGCATGCAGAGCACACTCAGTCTTGGTGTGATACCAGGGCAGGATTCCCTGATAGAGACATACTCAAAGCCTGAATTTCCTCCCCCTGATGGACAGAAAGCTCGGGCACCTCAGTATGGGCCAGACCAGGCACTGCCAGTGACCCACCGACAGGCCCCAGATGTGAGGGGAACTGGCCAGCAATTCAGGAACCACATGCACTGCCTGTGATCTCCCCAGGACAGAAGAGAAGAACCAGGGGCAGCCGGAGTATGCTTAAAACAGCTCCATCTGCCACCAAGACAGGGGTCAACAAATAGAATAAAATAAAAATAGCCACCACCACCACCAAAATAGGAATTAGCACATGTCTTCCATTTAAAACAAACTCATGACTTTCCTGAATATTTTAATTCAGAGAAAAATATTTCTGTAGTTATGGGGGGAAAACAACTACAACCCAATAGCCTATTGATGGTTGGTTTATAGAATTAAGGTTTATTCACCAGATAAAATATGGAGAAGGAAATGGCAAGTCACTCTAGTATTCTTGCCTGGAGAATTCCATGGACAGAGGAGTCCACGGGGTTGCAAAGAGTTGGACATGACTGAGTGACTAACACACACACATAACAGGTAGAATAAAGAAAAATAAAAGAGCAGGCAGCAATGACCTGGTCCTCCGGACAGGAGCTGCCAGCTGCGTGGGGCACCCAGACGCCACGTCCCAGGCGGGCTCCTCTCCTCCTGGCCCAGCGGCCCTGGGAGAGCCACCGCAACAGCATAAGCAGACTGTCAAGGGTCCCAGCAGCAGATGCTTCTCTGCCCAGGGTCACTCTGCTGACTCCACCCGGCCCAGACACAGAAACAACCTAACTGTCCACGGACAGAGGATGGACAAAGAAGACGCGGCGCACACGCACAGTGGAAGACCACTCAGCCGTAAAGTGAAGTAATGCCCCTTGCAGAAGCACGGATGGACCCGAGACTGCCACATCGAGGGGAGTAAGTCGGGAAGAGAAGGACAAACACCATACGCTGTCACTTCTACGTGGAGTCTAAAATACGACACAAATGCACAAGTCTACCAAACAGAGACAGACTCCCAGACACAGAGAGCAGACCTGTGGTTGCCAGGGGGAGGGGCTGGGGGAGGGAAGGACTGGGAGGTTGGAATTAGCAGATGCCAACTGTGACACGCAGGATGGGTGAACAAGGTCCTACCATACACCACAGGCCTGCGACAAACCAGAATGGAAAACAATACAAAAAAATATATATGTGTGTGTAGAAGTGAGTCACTTTGCTGTACAGCACAAATTAATACAATACTGTAAATCAACTAAACTTCAATTAAAAAAAAAAAAAAGCCTATTTTACTTATGTGGCCATGCAGTGGACACAGGACTCCTCTGCAGAAACCCGGACAGCCCTAGCGGGTGGGGTGGGGCTGGCAGACCCAGTGCCGAGCCCACAGCACTAGGAGGTGTCAGCATCCCCCTTTGCTGACCCCCGCAGCCCCTCAGTACCAGCACAGCCCACATGGCACGGATCAGAGCACTGAACAGTTGCCCAGGGCGTTGCCTGGCTATGCGGAACTGTGAGAAGCAAAACATCCCCCCAGAAGACATCCTGCTGCCTAGATCTGCCCAACAAGCAGCTTCCTGCTAGGTGTATCCTTTAGTGGGGAAAGGGTGTCATTTGGTGCCGTGAGATGTAACAGACACAGAGATAGAGACGAGGATCAGCCTGCAAAGGCACCTGTGAGCACCAGGCCGAGGGTGGGCAGCTGCTTCTCCCACGACCGTTGTCTGCATGTGCAGATGTCGGGGGCTGGATGCGCTGGGCCCTCCAAAGGGCAGCTGCCGTACCCTTCTCATTTGACCAGGAACAAACCCAAATCAGGAAACAGGGGACACAGTCACCTAAGACCACTGACCACTCAGGGCTCTGCCCCAGCTTTTAAGCCAAAGTGCCACAGGACCAGCACTGTAGGAGCCGACAGCAGCACCGGAGGGGCGTCGTACCTGGCTGTGGCAACAAGTCCAGGTCAGGGGGAGGGTAGGGAGGGCCCCACCAGCCAGAGATGCCGCCCACTCACGCTGGCAGCTGCCCCTGTCCCTGTGCCTCTGTGAGCACGATGCTGTGCTGAGGGTACCCTCAGAGGCTGGAGACCCCGAACATATGCATGGTCTCTGACTAATGGAAAGGAAGTAACTGTCCCACATCTCCTAAATCATCACTCGTTTCTGAATGTGAAGAAGCTTAGTGCTGTTAAGGTTATCATAGCTTAGCTGCAAAGACTGGAACAGTAATTGTGGTTGGAAATCCTCAAATTCTGAGGCTACACATTGACTCCACCACTTGCCTGAGGGATCTGCACGCATCATCTCCCTTTGGCCTGAGCCACCAGCCTTGTACATATGCAGGAGCATTCCCAACACACACTTGACAAGAGTGTGACCTTTTGCAGGGAGAGTCAGTGACTGGGGAGATGGGGCTGGAGGCTCTGCCCTGAGAATGGTTGGGGGAGAGGCGGCAGATGCATGTGCTGGGGGTCCTGGGAACACCAGGAGAGAACACCCCATGCAAGGGGAGTTATGCCGAAACACCCAGGCTGCTCTGAAAGGTGCTCCCGCAACCCTGCCCCGTGGAAAGCTTGAAACAGGCTGCCAGACCTTCCTCTTCCCACTACTGGGCGTCTGACCATTAAACACTGGTGGATAAATGGAAAGAACAGGACTTTCACCTAAAGAACAACAGATCAGAAAGAAAACGATAGGCTTCGATCACACAGAGAAGAACAGGCAGGGCAGACACAGGCACGGGAATGGATAAGCTCTTTGCGGACAGTGGGAGGTTTCCCCTGATGCTGCCGGACTTGGTGTGTCTAAGCCTGCAGAACCATCTACAGAACCTAGGCATTAGGATCATGGGCCTGCTCACTGCTCACGAAAAAGGAGCCAGTGGGAGAAAGTGAGAAGGAACCTTCTGAGGGGACTTGTGTCTGTAATTCAGCTCACTGACTTCTTTTTGTCAAACAGGATCCAAATATTCTTTGTCATTTTTATGATTTTACTTGCTCCTCTCCTTCTTTGTTCCCCCTTTTTACTTGGTTATAATGAACTGTTGTTCCCTAAAGGGGAGTATGTCAATCCATCTGTGAATCAGACAAAGAATAAAGAATGAAACTTATGAGTATCACATCCCTGAGACTACTGTGTATGTGCATTTCATTTCTTATTCCCTCAGAATAAATTTTCTTCATGTGATGAATCATGTCCCAAGTTTTAACATACATCATGTCTCTACCATATGATGTTATAGAAACCAGGTGCTACGAAAAGAAATACTTGAATAAAAATTTCTCAAGCAGTCCTTGTGTGTGACAATGTTCTTGTATCTGCATCCACTGCATATATTCTCTGTGTACAGTGACAGTCACGTATTAGAATGTCTGCTGAAGATGCTTTCATAGTTCCTTGTCAATTAAAAGCGGCTAGACTCTTGAATAGTCTTTCAACGATATTCATTTTTTTTGGATCTAATTATGCAGATACAGATGGTGACTGCAGCCATGAAATTAAAAGACGCTTACTCCTTGGAAGGAAAGTTATGACCAACCTAGATAGCATATTCAAAAGCAGAGACATTACTTTACCAACAAAGGTTCGTCTAGTCAAGGCTATGGTTTTTCCTGTGGTCATGTATGAATGTGAGAGTTGGACTGTGAAGAAGGCTGAGTGCCAAAGAATTGATGCTTTTGAACTGTGGTGTTGGAGAAGACTCTTGAGAGTCCCTTGGACTGCAAGGAGATCCAACCAGTCCATTCTAAAGGAGATCAGCCCTGGGATTTCTTTGGAAGGAATGATGCTAAAGCTGAAACTCCAGTACTTTGGCCACCTTATGCAAAGAGTTGACTCATTGGAAAAGACTCTGATGCTGGGAGGGATTGGGGGCAGGAGGAGAAGGGGACGACAGAGGATGAGATGGCTGGATGGCATCACTGACTCAATGGACGTGAGTCTCAGTGAACTCCGGGAGTTGGTGATGGACAGGGAGGCCTGGCATGCTGCGATTCATGGGGTCGCAAAGAGTGGGACATGACTGAGCGACTGATCTGATCTGATCTTATGCAGATACATCTTTAAAATTAATTCTCTATGCATGTCTGTACACATGTATATGGATATATATGCACGTGTGTATATGCATATGTATAGATGTCCATATGTACATGTGTGTGCACGTGTGCGCACATACAAACTAGGGTTCTGACACTATCTAGGGCTCTGACACTATCTAGTTTCCAAATTGCTTGTGTGTCAGCAGATGCCTTGGGTGGCCCTATCAGATCACTAGGGCCCACTCACTGATGTCTCCCACCGGAGCTTCCCGTCAGTTGCTCTGCTGAGCACCGCTGAATGTACCCGGTAGAAGGTTGCTGGGGACAAAGGAAAAAGCCTCAGATGACACACAAGTGCACTGCACATCCGTAGCGACAGGAACGAAGTCAGAAGTTCTTAGTGCTTACTTTAAACCACGCACCATCTGTCTGACAGCACAGGGGAGCCAGAACACGTGACCTCAAGCGATGCCAACTCAAATGTACCTCGTATTACGTAGGCTTAGATTGTATAACATGAGTTGCACAAATGCCAGTTAGTGAAAGGAATATTCCAGACCTAGGTTTAATTTCAATTTATTAATTGTTCTAAAAGGTTATAAGAAAGACTTTCAACTACGGGAAGAAGTTTGCAAGCTGTGCAGTTTTTCTCTCCTTCAAGACATGGAAAGAAAATACAGCTGACTTACATACAGAAAATTCTGGTTTTAAATACTTGCCAATGATTTTAGAAGAACCATACAGTATCCAGCAAAAAATTAAATGAAAGTTTGAAAAGCTTCTTTACCTGAAATAAGCCACCAAACAAACAAACCCCAAATTTTAGTAAGTTCTGTAAACAGTACACATTTCAAAATAATCTCTTGCTCTCTCAAATACCCACAGACACTGGGAAACTCAAACTTAGATGACATTGTCCCCTTGACTCCTGGGGGCCTCCCTGTGCCTTCCTGCAGGCTGCCAGCACAGTTCCCTGACCCTGTCTGGTGAGGGAACGGCTCTGCAAAGCGATGCCAGAATCTTCCAGGGCACCTCTGGCTGACTCCCCAGAGCACAGGTGTGCAGCAAGCCCTGGGCCTCTCACAGCCAGTCCTCCTGCTGAACCAGAGGGACCCTCCTTCCTACTGTGTCTGATCCCTTGAGAATTACTGCTCCAAACATCCAAGAGCGAGATTCTGGAAGCACCCAAGGGGAGAGGGCCTCGAGCGAGGAAGGGGAGAGTTTAGAAGAAGAGAAGAAGCAGGAACACGGAAGCCACCTGCTCCACTGGCAGGGACACTGCAGTGACAGTCTGGCATCTGCTGGTGGTGGCCTTCACCTGACAGCACCCTGAGTACCCACTGCTGCTCCCCCCCGGAGCTGCCCCCACCCAGACCTTTTCCCTACCCGGAGCTGCCCCTGCCCAGAACTGCCCCCACCCAGACCTGTTCCCTACCCAGACATGCTCCCCCTCCTGGAGCTGCCCCTGCCCAGACTGGCTCCCCACTCAGAGCTGCTGCCCCTCCTGGAGCTGCCCCCACCTAGAGCTGCCCCCTCCTGGAGCTGCCCCTCTCCTGGAGCTGCTCCCCCACCTGGAGCTGCCCCCCACCCAGAGCTGCCCCAACCCAGACCTGCTCCCCACCTAATCCCAGGTGTGGGTGATGCTCCACCAGCGCCCAGCTGTTGTCGTCCACACAGTGACTTCTGTAAACCAGCAGCTGGCACAGGTCCCTGGCTGTCATGTCTGCCAGAATCTCCACCACTTTGCTTGTTCCGTCTTCACTGAAGACTTTAACATCCTGCAACACAAGAAGGTGACACTTGCAGATGAACAACTTCGGGTCTTCAGAAAGAAACACCGATACAGCACACAACGGGAAAATTATAGATGACAGTGCTCCAACATGTATTACTGGTTTCCCAAGCAGCAGGTGACCGCAGGCTGCACCCATCAACACTCCCCTCTCATCCCCCTGCGGATGCACAGGGCACACAGGATTCCAACACAGGCTCTGAAAACACCCAGGAGACCTCGGGGACGTATGGTCAAACCAGTGTACGAGCTGCTTTTCCATGATCTGTCTCGGGAAGTCACAGATTTCCTTTTAAGTGCTGCTGGTGGTCTTGGGGTTGGACAGTTTACAGCTGAACTGACTGTGAAAGCAACAGATGCCCCGCAGGAATTCCTAACTCTGGGTGACTCCAGCTGTTCTCCCTTTCAAGGGTCCCCAGTGCAGCAGGCAGCACCCACTGCCTCCTCCTGTCATTCCCTACCCGCCTCATGCTCACTGTAGCTCAGGAAGAAGATGAGAAAAGGAATATGAACACGCCGAAATTCAAACGACTGAAAAGGGCAGTCCTCAAACTCTTCGGCCCCTCCCCCTACAAAATTCCAAGCCAGCTTCGTTTTCCCAGCACTGTTCAAAGCCATGACCTTTGAGCAGCTCCCAGACAGGGGGATGGCCAAGCAGAAATCCAGAGGATCAAACATTTTCTCTGCCCCAGCTGCAAAATCAATAGGGGTGTAGCATTGAGAGGAAACACGAGACGCTCAGTAAAATCTTACCTCCACAGCATGGAAAAAGCAGTCAGAGGAACAAGATGGCATTTTAAATCGAGACTGTGTCTTGAAGGGGAGTATGTCCCCAGCCTCTCCCACCGTCCCTGGCAGGCAGGACCCCCACTCCGGGCGCTGACCCACCGACAGAGGCCCGGTGGGCAGGCTGTCTCTGGGCGGCAGGGCAGCTGCTACAAGGCTGCCTTCGGCTCAGTCCTCAAGCCACGCGGGGCAGACCAATCAGGGCCCTACCTGGGCCTGATGCAATCGCTCCCCTACTCGGTGCTCCTGCCCGAGCTGGAGGCGATGACAACAGGACAACAACACGAGGCTCAGACCAGTGCTCCAGCAAAACGCCTGCTCTCTCCTCCCCACGGTCCTGACGCCCAGGCAGGACGCTTGGCCCGAGCATGTGTGTTCTCTGAACTCAGGCCTGGCTGCCAAATCTCTCAGCAACCTTGAGCCCGGCAAGGCATGCTATCACTTGCAAGTCTGGAGCTGGAGCTTTCTGTGGCCCCAGTGTCAGCTGGTCCTGAGGAGCTGGCTCCACGTCCTCCGTCCCCGCTCCAAGTCCTTTTTCTCGAGTTTTGATTAAATGCAGACTTGGAACATTTCTCTCCACTGCGAGGAGTCTCGCAGGATACGGTGAGTTGCTGAGATGAAGTCCACAGGGAGGGTGTGTTCCCCTGAGGACTGTCCACAGCAGACTTAGAGTCTCAGAGCCAGAGGGCAGGCAGGACCACCCCGGGGACTGAGCTGTCAGTGGGGCAGGGTCACTGTTCCCACCACCTCTCCACCAGCCCTCCAACCTGGGGGGGGATCAGGACCCAGGAGCCTGCTTATAACTCACATTCATCTTAAACGAAACCCACTCCACGTCTTTTCTGGAATTGACGTTTCACTGAACGACAGTTCTACTTCTCCAAAACCAATTAAATATTCAAATACAGATAACATGACTGAGTTTATGAAAACAAAATGGAATTTTAACAAAGAAAACATGTCTCTGGTGTATAGATAAAAACTTTGTAAGAACAAATACATTAATACAAAAGAAAAACAAACCTAGAAAAAGAATTCATACAACTGATATATATGCTAAATATAAGTACATGTATAATCATAAATATGTAAATCATAAATATATAAATCTTCCACAGCAGTGCATACATACAAATACCCAAATCAGCATGTTCCTAATTCTCCTTCTTTCCTAAGTTTCTAAGTGAACGTATCTGTGATTACAACGAATAATATCTTCCCTAGGAAATTTAAATTAGGCTGAAGTGTGTTTCCTGTCTCTCTCCAAGTCTTTTCCTGCCCAAATCAGCTATAGCAGCAGCTTTTAAATCTTCTTTTCAGTCCTACTGCACTTTCCTTTAAACTCTTTCTTCACTTCCCTTTGCTCCAAGACCATGCTCCCAGAGGTCTAAATATAGACCTAGTATTAAAATCTAAGATGTGCTTTGTCATGTGGCCACGTCCCCAGCTTTCAGATCCCCAGAGCCAGGGACCTGCTGGGGGTGGGGCAGGTGGGCTGCAGCCTGTGACACAGACAGACATGAGGGTCACAGGCTGCCAGGACAGGACCTCAGATCCCGTACTGTCAGCTCCGCCCCTGACACCGCGCCATCCAGTTATTGCTCCAAAGTCACCAGGGCCTGCTGACCAGATTAAACAGGCCCCAAGGCAGAAAGCCAAGGAAGCCACCAAACACACTCACAGTCTCACCCAGGGAGCCTGACAAGCTCGGGAGGAGAGTGTAACCAACACAGATACACAAAGGAAGGTGCTGTTGGAACTGCCAGCCTCTAAAGCCAGCAGCTCCAGAAGGGGCGTCTTGCCCTGTGCCCACCACCCCTGCAGTCAGCAACTGGGCAGGGCTGGGCTCATTCTGGAAACAAGAGCGGGTCTTCCATCTCAGCCTTTGGTGCAGCAGGCCTGGGCTGAGGGATGCTGGGGAGCAGGCTAAGCTCCCAAGTGAGATGCTCATGGTCCTGCGAGGGCGGGATGCAGGAGCTTCTTCTTTGTCAGCCTGCCAAGGCCTCCGCTCCACTAACTCACAGTTCAGCCAGGATGAGATCGACCCCGAGGGCACACAGGGCTTCAGGGTAAACCTGTTTGGGGAACACACGGATCTGGGTCCTGCGAGGTGGTGGGGGGGACAGGACTCGGAGCAAAGACCAGCAGCGCCAGTCTGGCCCGGTCACTCCCTGGCTCTGGGACCCCAGTGATGGAAGAGGAAGCATCATTCATGACCCTCCTGGTTGAGGCAGGGGTTCTGGGGAGAATCAGACCCACTGCAATCTGGCCTCATCAGCAACTAGCCATGGGGACTTGGCTGGACCCGGCCTCTCTGTGCCTGTAAAGAGGGGATCTGGCAGCAGCCTCACGGGGTCAGCCTGGCTGGGGCTAATGGGAGCCTCTTCCGAAAAGCTCCTGGCCTCCTTTGCCCACCCCCGGGGTGCCCTCAGATGCCCTGAAAGCTGGGGACAAGGCAAGAGCTCGCTGAAGGCCTGAGACACAGGTGAGGGGTGGGGGACTAGACCCAGACAGCCATGACCGACTCTGGTTTGCAATTAAGACAGCAGACCTCATGATCGCTGAGATTCAGTGGGAACAATTCACTCGGAAAAGCCAACTGCTGAATTTTCCGTTTTTGCACTGCAAAGGAAATTAAGTAGCTAATTGCTTTTAAAGACAAAACTACCATTTATTACAGAATAACCTATATGGGAAAAGAATCTGAGAAAAGACTAGATATGAAAATGAAAGTGTTAGTTGCTCGGTCATGTTTGACTCCCTGTGACCCCATGGACTGTAGCCCGCCAGGCTCCTCTGTCCATGGAATTCTCCAGGCAAGAATAAAGAATACTGGAGTGGGTTGCCATTTCCTTCTCCAGGAGATCTTTTCAACCCAGGGATCAAACCCAGGTCTCCCACATTGCAGGCAGATTCTTTACCACCTAAGCCACCAGGGAAGCCTAGAATAGATCTATGTGTATGTATTAACTGAATCCCTGTGTTGTACACTTGCAACGAACACAACACCGTAAATCAACTATATCCTAGTATATAAACTATCTAAAGTAGAACAATTTTTTAAATACTAAAAAACTAAAAAAAGAGCAAATCATGTTCAACATAACACCTCCTTATATACTTAGAAAATACGAGAACGTATGCCATCTGCTTGGCAGAATTCTGATTCTGAAATTTGTAATAAATTCCTGGACTGCATTGCTTTCTTGCTGTATAAATGACAAAAATAAATAAACTTTGAATTAAAAAAATAATATTAGGGAGGGATAATTACGTCAACAGCTTGAGACTCCTCCATCTCAGGGTTAATAGGGGGAGGAAGGTTCTACCATATGCAGTCCTCTGACTGGCTTGGTGCTGCAGCCCGTTCTAAAAGCCTTGATGTGGTAACAGAGGTTCCATCTTTCCTGCAGCTCTGCTGACACCTTTGCTGCATCCACTGTACAGAGAGGGGAGCAAGAGCTTGGATCTGTGCAAACTTGCAGGAAGGAGTTTAAGAAGAGCTGGGGTTGAAGATACATCACGTCCACGGCCCTCAACAGGCAGACAGACAGTGGGCACCTCCCTCCTGCCACCCTTATTTCTGCTTCGGGGACCAGACATTTCCTGCTGGGGCCTTGCAGGTCGGAGTCTTGTCCAAATCCTGCAGACTCTTGACACTGGCAGAGACCAACCCCTGAAAACAGCAAACGGAGGCCTCTCAGCGCTTTGTCCCAGGGTCGGCCAAGGTGCCAGGCATCCCTGGGGGGGTCGGTGGCCTCTCAGTGCTGTGGCTGAGCCGAGGACATAGCCTGTCCTCGGCACAGGACCCAGAGAGCCTGCTGGGTCTGAGCTGAGCGCTTGTCTCAGTTCTTTATCATCCAACTTTCTTCTCAGTTTAAAAGCTCTCTGGTTCCTGCTTAAGCACATTTTCAAAGTGAGGATGTACGCTGGGCTTCTCATTAACTCCTGAAGCCTGCTGTAAATCCTGTGGGTAAACCCTTAGGGAGAAGCCAGGCTGTATCCAAGGGCCACCAGGGGGCATCCAGGCGGGAAGATCAATATTGAAAGGGAGGCCACACTAGAAGATGCTCAGCACCGCTACTGATTACAGAGATGTGAATCAAAACCACAGTGAGGGAGCACCTCACATGGGTCAGAAAGTCTAAGACAACTAACAAAGGAGAGGACGTGGAGAGAAGAGAGCCCTGCTGTGCTGTGGGCGGGTCTGTGAGCTGGCACGGCCACTGTGGAGAACAGAATGGACGTTCCTAAAAACAGCTAAGGAGAAGAGCTGCCATGTGATCCTGCAATCCCACCCCGGGCGTGTATTCAGAGAAGATGAAAACTCTAATTTGAAAGGACACGTGCACCCCAGTGTTCACAGCAGTACTATTCACAAGAAACAACCTAAGTATCCGTCGTCAGAGAAGCGGATAGAGAAGATGTGGTACATACACAATGGAATTCTACGCAGCCACGAAAAAGTGTGAAATAATGCCATTGTGGCAACGTGGATGGACCTAGAGACTGCTGAGTGAAGCAGGGCAGGAAAGAGAAATACCATACGATGTAACTTATATGTGGAATCTAAAAAATGATGCAAGTGAACTCGTCTACACAACAGAAACAGACTCACAGACACAGAAAACTTTTGGTTACCGAAGTGAAAGGGAGGGGTGGATTCATTAGAAGTTTGGGGGTAAGAGATACAGAGCACTACGTACAAAACATGAACAGCAAGGTCCTACCGTGCAGCTGCTGCTGCTGCTGCTGTCGTGTCAGTCGTGTCCGACTCTGTGCGACCCCATAGACGGCAGCCCACCAGGCTTCCCCATCCCTGGGATTCTCCAGGCAAGAACACTGGAGTGGGTTGCCATTTCCTTCTCCAATGTATGAAAGCGAAAAGTGAAAGTGAAGTCGCTCAGTCGTGTCCGACTCTAGAGACCCCATGGACTGCAGCCTTCCAGGCTCCTCCGTCCATGGGATTTTCCAGGCAAAAGTACTGGAGTGGGGTGCCATTGCCTTCTCCGACCATGCAGCTCAGGGGGGCTATATCCAGTGTCTCGTAATAAACTACAATGGAAAAGATCTGAACAAGGAGATACATATACACGTGCTTTCTGTGTGCTAAGTCGCTTCAGTTGTTTCCATCTCTTGGCCACCCTCTGGACTGTAGCCTGCCAGGCTCCTCTGTCCATGGGATTCTCCAGGCAAGATGAATCAGTTTGTTGTATAGATGAAACCAACATATTGTGAACTAACTATATTTCAATTAAAAAAAATATCAAAAGGGAGGGAAGACTGGGTGATAGGGTTGGGAGGTGCGGAGGAAATCCTGGTGTGGCCGGGCTTCTGAGGAGGGAAAACAGCAAAGCCGGTGGTGCCTGGGCAGTGGCGGTACACTCCTAAGCACTGCAGAGGCCACAGCGGGGCCCCACGCGAACTCCCTCCAAGGTCAGCATCCCTCTCTCCCAACCAGACACAGGGTGTAAGCCCCAAGACGGGAGGACCACTCTCCCAGAGGGAGGAGACGGGTCCACTGGAGCCCAGGTCTGAAGCAGGGCCTCTGCTGACTGCCTTTTTCTCTGTCTGCAAGAGGCTTCTCGGGAGCTACACGAGGCTGTTGACCCCGGGGGCCCTCAGAGCCCCCATGTGGGGCAGGCCTAGCAAATGTGGACGAAATTAGATGTATTTCAGATTAGGGCAGGGCCAGGGCTGGGCTGAGTTTGTTTTAGTGAAAAGAATGTAATTCCACTGACTTCTGTTTTCAGTTCTGTTCTAAACTGATGTTCTTTTGAGCCACAAGGAATGACAACTGAAGCTGCTACGGACGATCACATGGGCCCACCATACGCTGCAACATCATTAGCATCATTCTGTTCAACAACGCGGACCCAAAGGGACTTTTAAAAAAACAAGGGTCTGTGTTATAATCTATTGATTTCAAGGTTTCAGAGACAATTAAAAATATTGTAAGTCCTCACAATCCTTTCTAAAGGAGTTAAAGTTCTAAATCAACTCACAAAGTAGTTCCCGGAAGTCAAGCACAGATCTGGAGCCCCCCAGGGACACCCTCGTTGCCTGGTGCTCGTGGGCAAGATTCAGGGCGCAAGGCTGTCTGCTGGCACCTCCAAGTCACTACCTGGCAGGATCAGTTTTGACTGGCTCACCTATATTTCTTTTCAAGTTTCCTAGGATAGATACATACAGCCTATTACTTTGAGAAAAGCAACTTGTACAGAGTGGTATCTTACAGGAAATAAAAATAACAGCTGTTTTAAAAACATCCCAGGGACTTTCCGGTGGTCCAGTGGTTAAGACTTTGCCTTCCAGTGAAGGGCGTGTGGGTTTGATCCCTGGTCGGGGATTTAAGATCTCACAAGCCTTAAAGGCAAAAAATCAAAACATAAACAACAGAAGCAATATTATAACAAATTCAATAAACCGTCAAAAATGGTTCACCCCTGCCCCTCTTCCCCCGCAAATCCTATTCTCTTTTGTTGAGGTATAGAGGAACCGAGGTCCCACTTCCATGGAGCTCAGAGAAGATTCTCAGCCCTTCTCTGGGCATCAGAGTCCTTGCATGCACAGGGCTGCTCTGGGGGCCCACCTGGCCCCCCACTAGCAGGGTCCTGAGCTGTCCTGGGAGTGTCTGTTCACATCTCTTTCTCTGCAGAGTGCTTGGGGCCTGGCCCGGCTTGCTGCTCTGACTGCCTGTTCACCCAGGGAGGCACTACCCCCTGCCTGCCATACTGCCTCCCTTCTTCCTGGGCCCCAGAGCACAGCTGAGGCTTCCACTCCACCGCAGTGACCTGCTGTGACTCTGCAGCCCTGAGCTAAGCCATTCTCAACTACAAGGCTCCCCTCCCCGCAAGCTTCCAGGACTAGGCACCATGGCTGGGCTCCGGGTCATGCAGGGTGTGTGCGAGTCTCTGCCGAGAGGTGCCCCGTCCTGCCTGCCCGCCTGTGGCCCTGAGACCTGTGGAGGATGGCTGCTTTACAACGTAAAGGAGAGGACCTCATTCAGGCACAGGCGACACGGGTGTTCCCACGCTCTGAGCTCTGTGTAAGGACAAGGGTGGTGGCCTCCAGGATATGCCAAGTCAGGAGCAGACGGGATCATATAGAGGGGACATTCCTGACACATGCACATACATTTTTGTTGTTCAATTGCTAAGGCATGTCTGATTCTTTGCAACTGCATGGACTGCAGCACGCCAGGCATCCCTGTCCTTCACATGTATATAAATATACACACATGCATATACACAAAAATGTACACACACAAACACACATGCATACACACATACATATACAGTTGACCCTTGGCCAACAGGGGGACTGATCTGAGTATAACTTTTAGTTGGTCAACCAGCCCTACACCAGCGACAGCAGCAGTCATGTTTGTACTGAAATATAGCCACGTTTAACCCAAGTCATTCAGGGGAACACAGACACATTCATCTTTTCTCACAGGTTTCACTGTAACATGTTTGGAAAACACATACAGGACAAAGGAAAGAATGTGACCACCGCTGACAACTCCCAGATTCACAGTTACAGTTCTCGAGTGTGTCCTTCCTGTCTTCTCCTGCACAGCTGTTTATAAATAGATGCATGGACACCACTGGGCTCAGACGGCGTCTGAGGTTTTGCAATCGTGGTGTCAAGCTACACGTTACACCAGCAACATCACGTTATACCCAGGTCATTGTGTTTCTCTGGTGTATTAGTGCTAGTGGGGGATTTCTGCTCATGGCTGTGAGGAAGGCGGTGCTGTCCCAGGGCTGCCCACTCAGTGGCTTCTCAGTGATCCTGCTTCTCACAGAGTGTCCTGGCACATCTTTACATGAGTCTTGGAGTGTGGCATGAATTATTTTCTCAGGGTAAACGCCTGGATGTCAATTTCCCCAGAGTACCACCTCTAATAGGGGAAATATTTCCAAGAAAGGAGATGACATGTGTTTGGCAGAATGCATACTATTCCTTAAAGCACAGGTCTCCTCTGAGCATCTCCGAACCTCCACCCCCCATTAAATAAGCACTCATCAAGCAAGCGCTGGGTGCTGGCCCCCCTCTCCTGGATGTCTAAGGCACCCCGCTCCCCACCCCCAACCCCACGCTTTCTAAGTGCATCATTACGGAGACTGTAGAAGCTGCCAGCATGGGATTCAAGCTCCTGCTCTCCACTCCCTGCACGAGCCATCCCACCCCAGATCCTCGACCCCAAACAGAGGGATGTTACACAGGCTGATGGTGAGTGTCACTCACAGAAATGCATGCAACACCACAGCCCAGAGCAAATGCTCCACATACGCTCATTCCAGACACACTGCTCTCGACTCCTCCTCCTGGGGCATCATGTGCCTAAAAGATCCCACTCCCCACAGGCTGCAGGACAAAGACTGTCCACAGCACCAATTCAGAAAGAGGGAGCACTTGGCAGGAAGTTCACCCTGGGCTTCTGCTAACCTCAGAGACTTCTATGGGGCTTTCAACTGTTTCTGGTCTAAGCAGTTGAAAATCCAAGAATTTGAAGTTTGCTTTGTATTTCAAGCACCTGAAGCCCACGATGAGAAGGAGTGATGGTCCTTGAGAAAAGAGGCCCCTATCATGGCCCGTCCATCCCGGGGGTGGTGAAGGCTGTGCCATGCCCAGAGCAGGAGTTGACCAGATGACCTGTAAGGGGTCTGCTGACTGGGTTCTCTCTCTAGCTCTGCTGGGCGTAGGCAGCCCTGAGGGATGAATGTGGTGCTGAAACTTGCAAGGTGGCCTGGGACTGGGTTTTTCAGTGTGGATCAGAGCCCCCGGGGGAGCAAACTCCCACGGCCAAGCCCTTCCCTGGGGTGGCAGTGTCTTGTAAGGGAATTCATGGCACTAGGGTTGCAGACATGCAGTGTAAATGCAATTCCTACCTGAGTACAAAGTTTTTCAAAAGTGAGATTGAGGAATTAGGTGTCACAATGGTATTCATAGTATTGTTAAGAAAACAGTCTGGATCTTTTATAGAAATAGACTAAAAGATTTATAGATAAACGATATGATGGCTGGAATTTGGGTCAGAACAACATAATATATAAGGGGGTGTGGTTTGACAGTTGTGGGGTCTGGGTGGGGGGCATGTGGGCTTCACCACTATTCTACAGGTTTGCACAGGTTCTATTCCTCATATTAAAAGGAGGATAAAGAAAGCCACCAGGAGAAATAAAGCAAATTTGAAGACTTCTCCTGGCTAATCTATTTGAAGAACTGAACCCACGTTCTCTCTTATGAATCATAAAATGTAGTAGAGAAAGCAGTACCCCTTCCCGCCCTGAGTGGTTCCTGACGGGGGCTGGACACCCCCCACGCCCCCACCGAGGCACATTTGGCCACGTCTGAGATATTTCTGCTTGTCACAAGTGGTGTGTGTTGGGGGCACTACTATCCTCTGTGGGCAGAGGCATGAGTGCTGCTGAACGTAATCCAGGGCCCGGGATGGCCCCACATCGCTGGGACAATGTGAGGTCAGACCAAACAAGGACTGCAGTGGCCACGAGTCAGGGATCCAGTAACCATTAACCTGCTCTTATGACGAATAAACGCACACACAGACACACAGCTGGGAGGGAAGCGCTGCTCATCCTCACGGCTGAAGGCCGACTGATAGATGAACGCCAGAACGGGAGTCGCCACACGGGAACCGGTAATATTTGACAAAACCAGCCAAAGGAGTTTGGAGGAGGACGCGTGTAACATGGCTCCAAGCTCTCTTCCTTTCAACTCCTTTCTAGTTACAAGGGAAAGACGCCACATCGCAATGGAGAAACCTAGCCAACAGGACTAATACATACCAACATTAGTGACAACCAGCATCACATTAGAGAAACCAGCATCACAGCGTCCTGAACTCCCGCCCCGAGAAGGAGGCAGCTGCCTGTGGTCTGCCCACCATGTACAGCCTGAAGGGGCCCCAAAGAAACCTCCTACAAAGCAAAGACAGGGCTCTAGTCACCGTGTATGTGATAGAGGACATGGAGTGGCCAGATTGGGCCCCACGTGGAAGGAGAGTAGAGACACTTAGGCCAGTACAGAGGTGGGACCTGTATGGGTTCATGAACCAGAAAAAAAGAAGCCATAAAGGACACTGGGAGGATGTGTGGGTCCTGGGGGAAGGCGGGCCAGTGAGATGAATTGGGAGACTGGATTGACGTATATACACTATTGATACTACGTATAAAATAGGTAACTGATGAGAATCTACTGTGTAACACAGGGAACCCTACTCAGCCCTCTGTGGTGACCTGAATGGAAAGCAATCCAAAACAGAGTGGGTCTATGCATAGTTGATTCATTTTGTTGTACAGCAGAGACTAACAGAACATTGTAAAGCAACTACATTCCAATTTTTTTTTTTTTAAGGACAATTAGAGACTCTGACTAAGGTTTGGATCCCTGCACTTATTAATGCGAACACCCTGATTTTGGTAAGTGCTGTGTGCTACAGTGCCTCCTGTTATACACACATTTATACACATTGGCATAAATGTACAGGAGCAAGGAAAATGGTTTAAATGGGGCAGCATGTGAGCGACTAGGGAATCTGAGCCAAGATCTACAGGAGTGCTCTGTGTCGTTACTGCAGCTGCTCTATAGGTTTGAAGTTATTTCAAAGTAAAAGTTTAAAAAACACATCGTGTGACAATAATGACACACAGGTCCCTCCTCAATCAGCATCTCACGCCTGCCGTCACCGACAGGGGGCAGGGTCACAAAGACAGCGCTCTGCACCAAGAGGCTCCTCCTCCTTCCCCAGTAAGTATCTGTTTTCACTGTCAGGAGGTTTAGGACCTCAAATCCGCAGGCACCAGGGCGTTCAGCCCCGGTCGGGGTCAGGAAAATGTGCAGAATGCAAAGACCGCGCTTCGGTTCACACAGGTGTGCGGCGGCACCTGCCCTCGGAAAGCCCACGTCCACGCCGGAGCACTGCGCTGCGGCCGCGCAGAGAGCCCATCAGACAGAGCCGCGACGCGGCATCCCCTCGCCACTGCCTGTCCCTCTGTTCTGTGATGGGAGGGCAGGCCACCCCACAGATCAGCCCCCCAGACCACCGGAGCCGCACTGACTAAGGTGGCTCTGCCCTCAGGCCAATGTGCTATCTTTATCTCAAGCTCTGCAATGCATTTACCAGCATCCAGTTTCAGCGAACGTCTGACATGAGAGGCAGGGCAGGTCTTATGTGGTCTTTAGGGACGAAGGGGCCTCCAGCTGCGCCCTGAGCAGCATCCCCCCACCCCCGCCTCCCCCCCCCCGCTCAATGAGGGCGCAATATCAGATCCTATACAGACCTTGGCTCGCGCCTACTGGGCCAGCACAGGCGTCCCAGCCGCTGCCCTGCTACTGTGCTGACGTTGTTCTAGCGGGGAGCGGGCAGGGGAGGACACACAGCTGGATGCAAAGAACACAATACACCTGAAGACTGACAGATATACTGGAAGTTTAGAAAAAAGTGAAATCCGAGGAGCTGAGAGAGACATGAGTGGCTAGGTTACAAAGGGACCACAACCTCTAGACTTTCCTTGGGTCCAGACCATGCAGACAGTGAACCCCACACGGCTGCTGGGCGGGGCTACCATTTTTATTAAGAGTCAAGAATTCGTATCTGTAGATACAATTTTCACTCTCAAAATCCCAACTCCCCTCCAAAACATATCTGCTAGGAATGACCTTATACTAATAACCTTTGTACCACCAATAACACTTGATTTTTGGGAAAGTCAACTTATCTACCATTATGGTGAGATTACAAGAATACCGCTAAAGATCAAGAGTTAGTGACAGTAATTACTGAGAAGTTCCTTAAAAAGCAGAACATGTTCATTGGTTATCAGTGGGCATCCCTGTTTGCTGCATTTTCGTAACTAAAATCAGGCCACAGAAGGGAAACCCTTTGCTGAGGGCTGAGGCTGGATCCCTGGGCTGCAGCACCGTCCATCTGTACGAGCAGCAGGGCTGCTCAGCTCTGCTCACCTTAGACCAGGGATCCGCAGGGGCGAAACGTAAGCCAAACGCCAGTGGGACCAGCTCCTCAACAACCAGGAAAGCACAAGGCTCTGTCCAACATGGACTCAGAAGATGCAACGCCAGAAAGAGTGAAGTGCCTGAACGCGGCAGCATGCACCCTACCCCGCCCTGCGGCCACGGGGTCTCCAACTCAGGGGCTTCCAGCGCAACGCATAAGCAAGAGCCCCTGCTGCAAACCTCCCTTTGGGTCTGTCTCTTTGCTCCCAGAAGGGCTCAGTAAATACCTTCTAGAGTTTCTTGAAGCTTCAGAAACAGCCAATGGAAATGACGGATTGCTTGGAGTCGGTTTCATCACGGGGGAGTGACTTAGCTGCCGCTCGGGGGCCAGTGAAATCAGACACAAGACACCCATACTGGGTTCCTTTGCTCCTTGAGCAGGGGTCAGCCAGGCTCCAGGGCCTTCTCATTGTACCATACAGGGTACACAGCCCTCTGATGACAATTATAAAAATGAGCTTCATACACACACAGAGAGTCATAAACACACGCAGCCTTTAATCAGCAATCGCTGTGCTGAGAATCTAAGTTTACCAGTATATCTATCTATCTACCTACCCATCATCTATCTAACCACCCAGCTCTCCACCATTAAGTGACCAAAGACCCATATGCAAGAATGTTCGTTTCAGCTTTGTTTACAATAAGAAAGAACTGCAAACAATGACACTGTTTGTCATAAGAGGGTTAGGTTAAACCAAGTACGATCCCCACTCAGTGGAGTGCCAGGAGGTTTTTGGTGGAAATGTGATAACACAGGTAAATTCTGGACAAGATAGACAACATCCATCCACACTGCTCATGCCTGAAGAATGAGGCGAGAGCTGGGAAATGAGGAGAAAGGGAACTTTACTTTTTATTGTAGACTGCCTTGTACTATTTAAGTTTCACTTTTTGATCTTCCTGTGAGCATGTGTTACTTTTATAATTTAAAACAACTCATGTTTTGGCCCCTGGTTGAGCACAGGTGACTTAGTAGTAAGTCAGGCCAGTGTAGTCCCTACTCTTCCCTGTGTTCAGTGCCCCCACTTGCCAAACTGTGTGGTCTATCTGAACAGACTAGCTTCTCTGGAAGGATGCAGACGAAGGAGAGACTGCTTTGTGAAGACCTTTGGGGGAGGGGAGTCAACCTCTGATGGACTTCTCTCCCATGGAGGGGATGGCTCTGGGATCAGCTGGAATAAAGACCCAAAGTCCAAGCCTGGGTCTCAAGCACAGGGAGCTCCCACCAGGAGTTGAATTTCTATTAACAGTTTATGCCACCTAGAATTTATTTCCGTCTATGTACATACAAGGGCTTCCTCAGTGGTTCAGCGGTGAAGAATCCGCCTGCCATGCAGAAGCTGTAGGTTTGATCCCTGGGTTGGGAAGATCCCCTGGAAGAGGGTACAGAAACTCACTCCAGTGTCCTTGCCTGGAGAATCCCAGGGACAGGGAGCCTGGTGGGCACAGTCCATGGGGTCACAAGAGTCAGACGCGACTGAAGCGACTTAGCACACACATGTGCACACAAATGGGGTGGCTCGCCCAGCGGTACTATCCTACAGTTCTGGACACTGGACATCAGAGACAAGGTGGTCCCCTCTGAGCGTTATGAGCAGTGTTCCCTTCTATGCCTCTCCCCCAGCTCCTGGGGACCTGCTGGCCATCGCTGGCAGATAAACATCACCCTGATCACCGCTTGCATTTTCAGGGCTTTCCCCTCTGTGTGGGTCCAAATGTCCCTTCTTTATAAGGACACCAGTCCTACTGGGTTGGCCCACCTACTCCAGCACGAGCACATCTTAACTTAATGACTAACATCTGTAACTACTCTATTCCCAAACAGAGTCATAGTCAAAGGTCTCAGGGGTTTCAGGACTTCACGTCTGAACTGGGGAGGGAGGTGCCATACCGTTCACAGTAACATGCAATAAAGGATAAGACCCTAATTCAGCTCTTCCTCCAAAGAGCTGATAACTGCTGGAGCACAGTGAATAAATCATGATGCCTTGTTCATGGTATTCTGATGCTTGGAGAGGCTGGCTCCTTCTCTGGGTACCTGCTCTAGAGCACAGATGTCTCTGCTTTTAAACCAGAACCACATGGTTTTCGACAGCAGCTTTATAAGGCCAAAACCACTCTTCTAAAGGGGGAACCTCTCACGCTCAGAGGTGAAATCTGGTTGGCCTCTTCTGGGTTCCCATAAAATTCAACCTTTCAGCAGCCTGGAACCCAGTGACAGCCCCTCGCCGCCCAAGACCCCAGGCCCCGAGGCTGTTCTTGCTCCCACTGTGACACCTCGGGGGTCTGTGTGAGTCTTTCCTGGGGAAGGGACCCTGCCTATTCTGGAATCTTTAGGTAGGAGTTTGGATTTCAAGTTTGTGAATCTGATGTGTGCTCCTGGTTGCATATTGGGTTGATTCAGTGACTAAGACAATATAAAACTAAATTAAAACAAGCACCCCACCCATAAAAGTAAGTGGACTGGTATCCAGGATAAAGAGAAAAGAGCAACACCCAGCTGGGAGTTCTGTAGGCCTCCTTAGGGTCCCTGAGACCTGGCCCGCTGGGCAGCAGGTCCCTACGATGCCACCAGGGCCTCTGCCACAGCAGGAAGGCATCTGTTCTGGTCTCTGTGACAGCCCACTTGCCGTGACAACCTCAGAGTTATACAAGCTGCTTGTCTTTATTAGGGGAATTCCAAATTACTCTAGAGAAGATGGATACGGAGAATAAGACATGAAGGGCCTTCAGGGGGTTGGGGTCACAGACCCAGCTGCTCCTAAAAGAACAGGAACAAGCGGCTCCTTGGTCACTCAGGTGAGACAGAACAGTCTTACCTGAGATCCAGAGAGAGCCATGCTCATCAGAGGTCCAAGAACCCCTCAGCAGGGTGAAATGGATTTGGAGACTTCCACTGTTTCTGACCAAAACCACCCTAAAAATAACCAGGAGTCATGGCAGCACGGCACCAGTGAGAACTGACACCAAACAGGCCTTCTTTACGCTCTTCAGGTCTTTCTACCAGAATGGTTTTTCTTATGCATCCCCGACACTGTCTTTGCTTCTTACTCTGGCTGAGGACGCCTGAGTTAGTGTATGACTAGGAATTATTAGCACTAGATGCTCCTTTGATTCTTGAAGGGTCCGCATCCCTTCCTTCACTAACACAGTTCAGTTTCATCACCTCACATTTCATAGGCTCGTGACATTCTTGGTACATAAAACAGTGTGCGTGGAATAAAGTGAAGATTTTTTTCCCCCACTTGGTACCCGGTTACTAATGATAAGTATCTGCTGAGCACAGATCACGGGTCCTCCTTAACCTCTGTTCTGGCAGCTCCCCCGAGCCAGGCCGGCTGGGAGGCCAGGCTGGCTCCTGGGCAGCATCCTTCCGGGCACTGGCAGCAGGCTGGAGCCGCCGTGGCTCGCCCTCCTCGCCAGCCGTGCCCTGGGCACCAGTGTGTGCCCCCAGGGGAGACTTGGGCAGGACTGGAGAGGTGCCACAGCAGGAGGCTGGAGCCCATACCACACGGCCACGGGCCAGGGTCACCTCTCTGCTGACCTCTGGCCAGGAATTGTATCTGTGAGGGCCTCGTGGGCACCAATGAACATCCTGTGGCATGCAAACCAGGTCCCCTCAGAACCTGCTGAGATTTCAGACACAAAACCTCTCTTTCATAAAAGAAGGAATATCTTCCCAACAACAGCTTCAGCTTTGCATGGCTGCTTACGGGTTGTTTCCAGACAGAAAAGCCCTGAGCAGGAAGGGTGCTGTCTGCTCTCTGAAGTCCACACCCTGGCCCAACACTCCCCAAAAGAAAAAGAAAAAACACTGGAGACCACACGGCTGCCAGCTGACCACCCAGCTGGAGCAGCAACAAGTCAGGAAAAGGTGCTACTGCTGTTTACAGAGCCTGCTTATCAAACCCCCAAATATCTGCACAAAGAACCTACCCAGGCCAAAAGGGGGCATCTAAAGTCAGCCTTCCGGCGGCGCAGATTTGGTGACAAGACCTTCCTCCTGTGGGTTCTGGACATCCTGGTACAGAGTCCCAAGGAGACCAGCCAGCAGCATCCCTCTGGGGCTGGCGCGGCCTTGGAGGAAACGTAGTGTTTTACTTATGGTCCTGCACATTTTCTTTACTTGAGGACCCTTCACAGTTTGAGGCTCCGACACTAACACTGCAGGAATTTCTTTCCCTTGGTTGCGGTGTATATGAATTGGCATCGAGGCTGAGCATGGCAGAGACAGACCCACTCAGCACGTCCCGCTACGCCAACAGGACTGTGGCTACTGCGTTCGTCGTGAGAGGAAGGGAAAGAGGGACCAGCGTGTTCTCGCTGACGCTCTCCCAGGACAGGGCCATGTCTCCCTTCGCCAGCAGCACCAGTTTGAGCGCTCTGATTCGGACGTCGCAGAGAACCAGCCAGGGCGGCCGCCTCACCCCTTGGGGTCGCTGGTTGGGGCAGGAGGGCCGGAGGGTGTGCGCATTTGTCTCCCTTGGACTTGTACTGACTGTGACAGAACGTGATGGACTCCTGTTATGTTTTCTAGGATGTTGCTCCTCTTGGGGAAAAGCACCCTGCATAAATCTGTGCACAGAGAGGCTTACTGGGTTTTTCGCATTGTTTTTCTTTGTTCAGCATTTTATCTTGAGAACATTTCAGGCTAACGGAAAATGTGTGAAACCTAGTACAATGACTTTTCCACATGTTTTACATCTAGGTTTATGTGCTTCCCAGGTGGCTCAATGGTAAAGAATCCGCCTGCCAGTGCAGAAGACGTGGGTTCGATCCCTGGGTCAGGAAGATCCTGTGAAGGAGCAAATGGCAACCCACTCCAGCATTCCTGCCTGGGAAACCCCACGGACAGAGGAGCCTGGCGGGCTGCAGCCCATAGGGTCTTAAGAGAGTCGGTTACAACTCAGCAACCAACCAGCAGCAGCAGCAGGCTCCCCAGTAGCCCCGTTGGCTTTATCATCTTCTTACCCTCTGTCCCTGCCTGCCCAGGACAGTGAGCCATAGACAGCTGGCCCTGCAGCCCGGGACAACTTGATGTACATTTCCTAAAAACAGCAACTCTAACCACAGTTCAAGGACTGGAATCAGGAAATCACATCCACACATTACCATCAGCTGTCTGCATACTTCAGTCAAATTTAGCCAGTGTCCGAGTAGCATCCTTTTTGGAAAAGGCAGCTCCTAAGAACACGTGCGCGGGTGTGTGGCCGCGCTGGGTCTCACTGCAGCCTGCGAGGTCTTCGGTCTTGTTGGGGCACGCAGACTCTTTCAGTTGTGGCACGTGACCTCTCAGTCGCCGCACATGGCCTCCAGTTCCCTGACCAGGGATCGAAACTGGGCCCCCTGCATTGCGACACACCGTCTCAGCTGCTGAACCACCGAGGAAGTCCCCAAAAGGCAATCTTTGAATTTAGGATCCCCTCTGGGCCCACTGGCCACCTTCAGCTGCCCGGCGTCTCCTTGGTCTCCATCAGCTAGACGTCTCCTTGGATTTGCTTGTCCCCGATCTCTCGTTTCTTGGGGTCTTCTAGGACCTCAACACCATTGAGGAGCCTGGCATTTACTGAAGGTCCTGGGTCCTGGTTTGAGTTTCTGGCCCCACAGAAGTGGACTCTTTCTCGGGACGCCCCCTCTGGCCGTTGCTGGTGACGTTACCTTGGTCTGTAAGGTGGCCCCTGCTGCCCTTTCCACGGCCCTGAGTTGCTCCCTTACCTTTGCCCTTCGAGAAGCTCCTCGGTCCCCATGACAGGACCCCCTGCATCCATCAAGCATCTCCTGTGAGGCCCTGACTGCTGAGTAGAGAATGGAATTTAGGCGCTAACACCCAAGGCCAGGGTTGGACATATTTTTAAAGGAGTGAAGCAGAGCTGCAAGTTATCATAGAGACAAGAAAGCTACAGAAAGGCAAGAAGTCACCATGCGCTGTTGCTCTGCACAAATCCATCCAGTCCCCTGACCTCAGCTCCTGCTGTGTCCTCGTCCTACCTGGCTGTCCCCACAGCTGCCATCCTGTGCATAAAATCCAACATGCAGACTTCTGCAAGGGGAAGGGGACTGGGGACAGGATGGAGTGGGGGTTGGGGTTAGCAGATGCAAACTAGCACTGGGTTGGTCAAAATGGTCATCTGGGGTTTGTTGTGAAAAAATCTGAACAAACGTTCTGGCCAACCCAATGTAGATAACACGGATAAACAACAAGGTCTGCTAACCCCAAGGTCCTACAGTCTAGCACAGGAACTATATTCAACTTCCTGTGATGCACAATCATGGGAAAGAAGATGCAAAAGAATGTACATACACCTGTATAGCTGAATCACTTTGCTGTTCAGCAGACGATAACACAACATTGTGAATTGGTTATACTTCGGTTAAAAAAAAGAAAATCTGCCTTGCTTGTCTTGAGACACTCGGTACAGTTTGCTCCGCAGAGATGGATCCCTGCCAGGCCTCCAGGCCCCCCAATCTCACCCCGTGTCCCTCCTGATTGCCTTCCCTCCCTCTTTCTGGAACATTCTCTGCCTTCAACCCAGGTACCATTTCCTCATCCTCCAGTCCCAGCTGCTTTGCTGGCTGGTGCTTTTCCTGCAGCTGGAAAGTCCCATGTCTACCCACTGGTGCCTCCGGGCACTTGTCTCTCACAGCAGTTCCTGGGCTCCTGAGGGCAGGGCTGTGGCAGTGCCCAGGTGTGAGGAAGCCTCCCAAATCACCCTGGGGAGTGGGTCCGTGAGATGGAAGCAGTGGTGGAGGAGGGATTTCCTGGTTGGACCCGTGCCAGATGAGAGCAGGCAGCAGTCGGCTTCCAGGGGTGCCCTCTGGGGACGCATTCTCAAGGCCCTGTTGGTCACTGTCACCAGGGTGCTCCCTCCTGGTCATCTTCCCAGACTGGAGACCATGTGGGGGAGGTTTGAGGGGGGCTGGGCTGCAGACTTGCAGGTGATGGGCAGCCTGAGCCTGGGCCCAAGTCAGGATGTGACCACTGGACCCTACTCGCCACGCCTACATCCATGCAGTGGTCCCCCACAGCACCACACATGGAACATTCCTTACATCAAATGGACCAGAATCTCCTCCTCCGCCTCTGCTCTGTGGGCGCTGCAAGGCCACACACCGCTACATGCCTAGAAAGAGCCTCGGAACAGCCAGAGCTTTGCTAGGGCAGCCATGGTGTCTGAAGACCAAGAGACGGTGTGTTCAACCACAGGGATGGGGCAGGCAGGACCAGCTGGCTCCTTCTGTGTCCCCACCACAGTCCTGGCCCTACAGTCCCTGCAGCCAGCAGCTGCCCACCTGGGCAGGGAGACCACCCAGGTGGGGGACGCTCGCAGACGGAACACCAGCAACGACCTGGTGTGGAGTCAGGGCTGAGAAATTACGAAGCTCACCCTGCCCTGACGGGAACAGAGGCCCTCCCAAACATGCAGCAGCACGCGGCTGGAGCTGCAGAACACCACGGGCTTGGGCTAGAAACCTGGCTTCTGCGGAAGAATCAAAATGTGACAAACGCTACATCACATCACTCAGGGACGCACCACCCACAGGACAGCCAGCTAACTGGAAACCATGCAAATATGCAGCCCTGCCCAGGGTCTGAGTGCAGCCCCCAAACACACTCCTTAACAACTTTCAGCTATTAAAAGTGCTTTTTGCAGAGATCACGGAAGAGACACACAGAACACTTGCGGGATAGTAAATATGAAGTTAAAGTCACAGAGTGAGACTCAGTTGTGTCTCACTCTCTGTGACCCCGTGGACTGAGGCCCGCCAGGCTCCTCTGTCTGCGGAACTCTCCAGGCAAGAACACTGGAGTGGGTTGCCATTCCATCCTCCAGGGGATCTTCCTGACTCAGGGATCAAACCTGGGTCTCCTGCATTACAGGCAGATTCTTTACCATCTGAGCTACAGGGGAAGTCTAAACAAATGTAAACATATATGCCATTAGATCTGCTTTGTCCAGAACCAGATAAAATACAGGGGGCCAAGGGCCGCAGTGGATATGGCGCTGTCTGCCACTGTCGCTGACCATGGTCTGCACGAAGCCAGTGGTCCTAACACCGAGGTCCGGTCACAACGGCACTGCCGCCGTCTGGAGGGGATGACGTCCCCACCACAGGCCAGCTGTCTCCACCTGCCCTTCCTGTGATGCTGTCACACAGGACACTGACATCTGGACCTGTGCAGCGTTTCCTGATACAAACGAACCCCGAGAATCCAGGGTTCTAGAAACAGGGCGGTGAGACACCGCCGCTTTGATTCCCAAGCAACTCCGTGTGGGATTACAACGATGAAGCTGTGCTGGGGCAAGGGAAAACAAACCGCGTTCATCATGAGTGTTCGGTTCTAAAATAAAATTTACCAGTGGAGGCTGTCCACTCAGAATCTTTCCCAACGAGGTCATATCTGTCTTCTTTTTTCCTAGAAATGCAGAGACTTGGCTGCACAGCAGTGACAGGAGGGGTGTGGGCGGATGTTTACTGAACTCTCTCTCTGGAGACACTCAAAACGCCTTTCCTTGGTTTCCTCCAGTGGTTCTTGTAATTTTTTAAAAAACATTTTTTTATTACTCAAAGTGCTTTTCCTTCATGCTTGTTAAGAGAAGGAAACAAGAGCCCAGGAAAGGGATGAAACAGCTATGGTGGGAAAGAGAACGGCAGACTCCGGGCAGGCACCGGGCTGCATAGCAAGGGGTGCCCACCAGGCCAAGGCGTGGGCAGACCGGCCAGGAGAGACGCAGAGACAAGAAAGGCCACAGCCAGCAGGGGGACGTGAGTATGGAAGGCTCTGCTGAGAGTCTTTCATGATCGTGGAAAGGCATGGACCCGGTCCTGCCCCAGCAGCTGGAGGAGACTTTGCCAAAGCATGGAACCCCTTCAAACCAAGACTGAAAACTCTGATAGGTACTTTTCAACCTTGTGACTTCATAAAACACTCTAAACTGCAAGAAGAGACACATTTAAAGACCACAGAATGGAACCAAAGTTCCCTCCATGAATGTCCACAGGCTTTTACGAAAGCACAGGTGTTCACGTTCCATGCACGTGGCAGCTTCTGCACGGGATGAACTGTGAGGGTGTTTAATCACACGCATTTATGACAGAGCCATCAGGGAGGGTAATCAGGCCAAAAGTTCATTTTGTGATTCTTTACTTTTCCTAAAGAAATTTCAAGTCACAGCAACAGCAAGAATCAGCAGATTCATTTGCCAAGGGAACTCACTTCTTGATCCAGCAAAATAGGCCGCCCTTTCTGAGCCTGTCTATGTGCAGACCCCGGCAGCTGTTTGCTCTGCTCTCCTGGCCCCTCATTCTGCAGCCGGACCCGATCACAAACACCCACACTGGGCAAGGCACGCACTTGGATTTTTGGTAAAAGTACGGGCATTTTTCCCATGAAAGACACAGATAATTTAAGTGTCCAGTGTTCCAGTACTTCTGACAGCTACAGCTACTGAGATGTTCAATGCTATCATAAACGATCTCCAGTTGAAAGAATTAATATTTAAAAAGATATTAATAGTCCAGAGAAACACTAGTGGTTGAGATTTCGCAGGAGGTTCCTTCAGCCCTCGCAGGAGGCCCGACAGTCAGGGGTCTCCTCCAAGCCCAGAGGGTGCAGCGCCAGGGCCTGCAAGGGGCGGAGAGGACCCCGGGGGGTGACGGACTCATCCAAGTTCACATGCTGCCACCATGCCTGGCCGGTGGGCTGGGGTTACCCACTATGGAAGCAGTCTCCCCCTTGCCGTGTGGAGTGGTGCTGTGACAGTTAAATGTGCAGCAACCGCCATGAAACAGATGCTAAAAATCCCGGCCTTCTCGGTGGGATTGCAGGACCTGCATGGGACCACCTGTCAATATCACTTGGTTGACTGGCCGCCTCGCTTATCTGTCTCAGACGGGAGGGAAGCATTCTCATGCTTTCCAGAGAGCCCACCACAGACACACAAGTGACCCTCAGAGGATCTAATTCAGCCTCTGCCACTCCACAGGTCCCCTCCAGGGTCCACACTCATCGTGACTCAGCACACTTGCTGTTGCGCACTTTCAGGAAGTGCTTCTTTGAAACGGCACCCGCCATCCTCACCCCAGGGTGAAAAACAAGGTCTGGGTCTGTCTCTGGGGCCGACGGGAAGAGCTGCACCCACACAGCCCAGAGAGCCAGGGCTGCTGGGACTCCGTGGCTGCCCACTCCCCACAAGGGCAAACACAGGCCTGCACATGTGGCTGGCAGACCGTCCTATGGGCCCTGGACCCCTTCCCTGACTCCTGTCTTCCCCACGTCTGGTCCCGCCACCTGGGGGCCGGTACCATGTTCCAGGTCCTCTGGCCACAGCAACTTGGGCTAGAAGGGGTCTTCCTTTCAAGTGGCTGCTCGAATGTGTCACTCCTTCCACCCCCTTTGTCTAGTGACCAGAGAGAGGCGTCCAACTCCCCCTGCACCCAGCTCCTTCCGACAGCTGCCTCTTTCCCTCTTGACCTCCTTCTTCCAGTGAATGGGGTGGCATTAGGTGAGTCTCCTGCATCCAGGGCGCTGCATCCATTTTTAAATCACTTCAGAGCTCCGACTGGTTGCTGATCCCTGTCTCTTCCGACTCAGCAGGAAGAGAGGGCATGGCGGGTTTCTCCTGCCCTCAGGTAGGTGACAAAGGAGGCTCCCCACTCCCGTCACAGCCTGACACTGAGCTGGTGAGGGTGCTTGAGACTGCGAGGCATCAACACCAGTGGTACCAACAAAACACATGTTTCAGGAGATCAAAAGTCAGGACCAAGTGTGGCAAAGAGGCATCCCTTTGAGCCAGTTAGACAACAAGGAAGAACACCAAGTCTCTACAAGTAGGGCTAAGTGTGGTGCATCCTTCCTGGCTGCTGGTCCCAAAGCGGGGTGCTATCTCGGGAACAGAAACAGAGGCACTGATGCCAAGTTCTCGTGGGGGAACTAGCTCCGATCCCAAGAAAAACAGGAGGCAAAGCCCCTGGGTGACCTGATTCTGCTCACAGAGTTGGACAGTCCACGGGGTGGAGGCCTGTTTCCTTGCCAGCCACTGGGAGAGCCAGAGAATATTTTCATGGTCTTATTTTAGGATGGGTAATGTTGTAAACAACCTCCATGCCCAATCCACAGACAGCTTGTCTAGACCCTGATGTGAAGCAGAAGGTCACCAGGGAGACAGACGTCCCTGACGGACTGCAGGCATGTGATGAGGGCTGCAGCCTGGCCAGCGCGGCCGCGGCTGGGGACGCTGACCTCGCCTCTGCGCGTGATGTGGGGTGCGGGGGACGGGGGGCTCACGAGGCGTGAGGTCAGCAGGCAGCAGAGCTCAGGCGAGCCCCGGAGAAACGTCTTCCTCCTGAGTGCAGAGCCCATGTGGCCTGGGGATAAGTTTGCAGAGGAAGAGGACGTGTGGTGCATGATGCCTGAGGACAAGGAGGAGGAGAGTGGTTCCGGCGGAAAAGGCCTTTGCCTTTTCTGAATATGCTTGCTGCAAAGAGGGAACACCAAGGGCCCAGGGACACCTAGCATAGCAGCTAAAATCAGGGGCGCCAGATCCTGGGGTCAAGTCCTGCCCAGCTCCACCACGTACAATGGGGCCCCCTGCTCCCCCACCCACCCTGGGCCGCCTCGCTCCACCACCCACAGTGGGTCCCCCAGCTCCCCCACCCACACTGCCCCCCAGCTCCCCACCCACTCTGGGCCGCCTCAGCTCCCCATCCACAGTGGGCACCCCCCCAGCTCCCCATCCACACTGCCCCCCAGCTCCCCACCCCTCTGGGCCACCTCAGCTCCCCATCCACAGTGGACCCCCGCAGCTCCCCCACGCACACTGGCCGCCCCCCCCAGCTCCCCATCCACACTGGGCCCCCCCCACCTCCACCCCTCACAGCTCGGCCTCAGTTTCCCAGATGCAGTACACAGCTGCCATTTGCACCTAATTCTTAGGCTTGTTCTGAGGAGTAAAAGTATCTGTTGCACATAAATATATAAACCACTGAGAACAGTACTTGGTACAGAGACCTTACTCAGTGAACGTTAGGTGTTGCCGTCATCTTTGCTGTTGTCATTATTACTGTTGTTATTGTCATTATTATTATACCAGGCTGTAGAGTATCACGGGGCTTCCCAGGTGGCTCAGTGGTAAAGAAGCCACCTGCCAATGCAGGGGGCACAAGACATCTAGGTTCGATCCCTGGGTCAGGAAGAACCCCTAGAGGAGGAAGCGGCAACCTGCTCTAGTATTCTTGACTGGCAAATCCCATGGACAGAGGTGCCTGGTGGGCTGCAGTCCATGGACTCACAAAGAGGTGGACATGACTGAGCACACACACTGCAGACCCCATGGTAGAGAGAGCATCGCCGGTCTCCCTCCCAAGCCTGCCAGCCACAGGGGCCCAGGCCCTGCCAACCGGGAGGGGAGGAGCTTCCGGCCCATCCCTCTGACAAGGTGATGACTGGTGCTTTGACCTGACTTACTGAAGCTCAGCCTGCGTCCTCCCTTGGGGATGATGTCTATAAAATAGGCACCTCCCAGTCTCACTTTACGGCAGAAACTGCTGGTTTAAAAGGTGGCTGTCACCTTTTGGGCCAAGTTGAAATCCCTCCACCCTGAGCAGATCCTACTCAAAGTCAGGAATGTTACAAACTCTTCAACTACCGTCCAGCCCAGGTACCTGGGAGAGCCCAGGTTTAACGCCTCATTTATCCAGACGAAGACGACAGTGGTGACTTTTTTCAGAGAATGAAATTCATCTTTCCACACCAAATGATTAGTATTATTTATCATTTTTATGGAGTCTTTGTATAACATATAAACATCTAAAATGTCCTAAATATGGTTTCTAAAACCTCCCAGACCTAAGCAACATCTTGGCTGACAGATTGAAAAGCCGTGCCAGGCAACAACTGTGGGAGCACCAGAAGAAGAATGAAGAGTGAAGACCCCACAGTGTCCCTCCCTCCCTCTCTAGGCCACGGGCCAGCTTGTGCGTCCTCACTCCACCCACGAGCGGCCTGGCGCTCCAACCAAGGCTGGGCTCACCTGCTTCGCGGCAGCCGGGCCAGGAGGTAAGGAGCCGGGTGTGAGCGCAGGGGGGCTCCCGGGGCCGCAGAGCTCAGGGAAGGGGTTGGGGATGGCTGGCAGCGACGAGGTCCTCAAGTGGAGGTCTTCCTCCTGCAGGCGCCTGCGTGGAGAGATGACGCCCATCAGAAGCTGCCACGTAGGGACCCTGCCGCCCACATCGGGGGATCTGCCCAGGACACCCTGCTGAGTAAGCCTGGTGCAAAAGACTGACCCCGCAGGCCCGCACTGCAATGAACCACCCAAAATGAGCACACTCAGAAAGGGGGTGGAGGGTGGGGGCTGGGGACAGGGGAGCGGGGAGTCAGGCTCTAATGGGGACAGGGTTTCAGATTTGAAAGATGAAAAAGTTCAGCAGACAGATGGAATAGATGAACACCCTTCCTATAATCATGGGGCCATGTGCCAGGGAGCTTAGGGAGGGTCTTGGAGGGAGACGCTTGGGAATAGCCTGGGGTGGGCGTGCTGCACAGTCCTGGGGGTGCCCCACCTGCCACCGAACATGTACTATGTGGTGATTCAGTCTACGCTACGTGCATTTTACCCTAATAAATTATTATTTTTTTAAGAAGTCCCGTGTTTCCTTTACGGTAGTTCACAAGCATCACTCAAAGCAAAAAACTACGTGACATTAGACATAACTGAAAAGAATCCCATTCAAGAGGCCTGTGGCCATGGGATCCATCCCTCTCTGATGAGCAGCATCAGTGGAGCTGAGGCGCAGGGGGCGAGGTCAGGGACGGGAGGAGGGGTGGGGCCGTGCCCGTCTACCTGTCCAGGTGAGAATGCACCCCTGGCCCCCTGCCCAGCTTCACTGCAGTCCCTCCTCCTCCTCTGATCATCACCCTGCACTGCCTCCAGCTGCTGCTCAGCACTTGCCTCCCTGAGCCCTCTCCAGCAGTGTGACAGTCTCATCACCCCCACCCCTGATTCTCCCCTCCCCAGGCAGAGATGGAGCTGAGCTGCCCCCAGTGCTCTGGCCCCCACCCCTCCAAATCCAGGAGCTGGAGGACTTTTCCTCAAGCCCTCATCTGGCTCTGTGTCCACTCACCAAGTGTGGGCCAAGTCACTGCCCCCGGTGCCTCAGTTTCCTTACCTGGGAATGAGAAGCTGCCACACCACCCCCTCAGTGAGGCTGCAGTGGCCGCTCCATTAGCTGCTCATACACAGGAGGGGTTTAGCACACAGGGGAGGTGCTTGTGAGCACAGGAAGTCCTCAGCAGACCCGTTCACAAAACGAGCCTCTGGGCATCCTATACTGGTCACCTGATCTTTAACAAGGCACCTGACAGTCAGAAACGCTAGGACTGAAATAAAGAGAAGCATCACTTGAGAAAAGGTTGGCCTGGAGCCAGGGTCCACTCTCCAGCAGCGGGCGTGCCTCGCATGAGCCCGTCCGTCCCGTGGGACTCAGAACCCGCAGCCCCGGGGCGGAGGGACAAGCGCGGCCAGGATCCCAGGCAAGGGTCCTGGGCAGCCAGCTGGCCAGAAAGCAGGCCTTCCTGCACCGCATCTGCCCTCTGCCCAGGCCAGCCTCAGGCACCGTCACCAGGGCTGCTGTTCCATCCCACTGGGCCTCCCCGAGGCCGCCACATGTGGGAGCTGACACCCTCCAGAGCCAGAGAAGCTCAGAGGAGAAAAGACTATCTCCCCCGAGACTGAACTCACCGGGAGCTCAGAACACGAGGGTGCTGGTGGAGGGAGCAAAGCGGTCCAGCTGCTGGAAGGACGGATGTGACAAAGCGCAGGAAGCCGAGAGGCGAGAAAGCGACCCCAGGCCACCCAGGCTGCTGTGCCCCGCTGCAGACAGCTCTGTATTTACTCTGGTCCCCTTCTCCAGACAGACTTGGCCGCCCTGGGCAAAAGAGTCATCTGGCTGCAGAAGACTTAGGATGCTGGGCTGGAAAGAAGGCTCACAGAAGTTTCTGGAAGCAGAGGGAAAGCTCCCTCCCCAAAAGGTAAGGAAAGGAGACCCAGAAGATGCTCCAGCCAACAGATGCCTAAGACCCAGCACACTGCACGCCTTCCCCTAGAAGCCCAGAGAGGCACCCGATGTCACCCCCTTACCTACCCCCACCTGAAAACCCACCAGAACCGGCAGGGGCCTGGGTGGGGGTCACAGAGAGCTTGTTTGCTGGGTTTCACAGAAGTCTCCGCCCAGGAGGTCTTCCATCACCCCACCTCACAACCGCTGGCCCCGACGTTTCCCCCCTCCCAGGCAGAAACAGAGCTGAAGTGCCCCGACACTCTGCCCCCACCCTCTCCAAACTGGAGCTGACAGATCTCTTCCACATCCTCCACCATCCCTGGTCAGGACAGCACCACTCCGCTTGGTCGCTGAAACAGCTTCCGAATCCCCACCCCCATGAACCGAGGCTGCCGCAATGACCTGCCAACTAACCCAAGGCCAGCCTCACTCGCCTTTCCCCACCTCTGCCCTGGGAGTGGCTCCCGGAGGCTGTGGATCTCACCCCACCTGTCGGGATCTCTTTTCTAATCCACCCCTGAGGTCTGATGGACGCTTGAAGCCCCGTGTATTCAATGTGTACAACTAGATGAGTTTAGAGAGAAGAACTCGCTGTGACCCATCACCATGGTCTGGCCACCACCTCTGGACGTTCACGCTCACCCTCTTCACTTGATTATTATTATCACCTTGTGTGCACGTGTGTGATGCGAACACGTCACACGGGACCCGAACCGCTCGCTGCTAACTCAGGTGGCTCTACACAGCTCGTCTGCTGCCTCGTCCACGGGTCAGGCTGCCCCTCTGGATCTCCCACCAGCACCGCCCGTCTCCACCCCAGCCTCTGGCAGCCCTCTCCACTACCTGCGTCCTCACTCCTGGGGCTTTCAGGTTTCTCGTGGAAGTGGAATCACAGAGTAACTGTCCTTCTTTGTGGGTCCTATCTACTTGAGCACACTGCCCCTGTTGTCCAGTGATGGAGGAGCAGACACAGAAATCATGGTATACACACGTGATGGAATATTATTCAGTCACAAAAAAGGAGGGGCCGGGCCACTTTAGACACCAGGGATCATCTCTCTTCCTCAGGAAGTCTCTGCCTCCATCCCTCAGTTCCTACTTCCCCTTCAACACCCAGTTCAGAAGTCTGCCTCTGTGAGGGAGATTAGATAAACAATCTTGTTTAGGCTTCAGAGACAAAGCAGAGCAGGCCTCTGACCTTGCGTCTAACCTGCCTGGTGACTGCCCCGACTGGGAGTGACTGGGAGTGACCGCCTGCTGTGAGCTGAAGACTTGCAGCATCTTAGATAAGATGCGGGAGGAATCTTGAGGTTGTTGAGCCCCTGGGGTGGGGGCGGGGTTCCTGGCCAACCAAGCCCCAGACTTAACTGCATTCCAAGTTTTACACAACAAAACAAACAGCACTGACAAGGAAGCAGGGCTGCAATTTGCTCCCAGATTGATGATAATATCGGTTTGAGTCCATCCTGGGGTTATAAGTGGGAACCCCAAACTGCAATCTCTGAAGTCTCACCCAGGGAGCAGATGTGCTGCCTGGGACCTTTTCCCAGCTGGGACTCCAGATGTGCTGTGACATGGGATTTCCCAGTGCTGTTTAAGTCTGGATGTTGGTCAAAACCCAATTTGGTGATGTATTCTCTGCTCTGTCTCTTTTCTTTTAATGTTAGTGTATTGAAAGCAAGTTAGATAATTCTTTAATAAATACTGGTATTATTTATGTATATCACAAGTGGCTTATTTTGTTAACAAATCCTTTGAACCTGAGATGAAAGTGAAACCTTTCAGCAAAACAGCCTCCTCCAGGGAGGCCTCCTCCACTCCCCAGAGTCCTTTCCATGAAGGCTGGGCCTCTCCATGTCAGTCCCTGGGAAACGTGGTCAGGCTGCACGTCTCTGTCCCCAGGCCCTGTGCTGGGTAGTGAGGTCTGAGAGCCCTCCAGGAACTACTTGGCTGTTCATTCACTTTGGGCTTCCCTGGTGACTTGGTTGGAAAAGAATCTGCCTGCAACGCAGATCTGCGTTCGAGTCCTGGGTGGGGAAGATCCCCTGGAAAAGGAAATGGCAACCTGCTCCAGTATTCTTACCTGGAGAATCCCATGGACAGAGGAGCCTGACGGGTGATAGTCCATGGGATGGCAACGAGTTGGGTATGACTGAGCTACTAACACAATAATGTCCTTGGACGGTGTTTCTGCATACCCTCACTGACCTGGCACAGAGCCAGTGCACATAAAACTGATCTGAACTGAACTGGGTACCAGGTCCAACCCCCAGCGGCCCTGCTGGATGGAAGGAAAGAAGGGGTCTGCCAAGCAGAGCCCGGCACCGTGACCCTACCACCCACCCTATGACCCCCAAGGGGAGGCAGGTGGTGCAGTGACCCCACCATCCACCCTCTGACCCCTGAGGGGAGGTGGGGTGGTTCAGTGACCCTATCACCCACCCTCTGACCCCTGAGGGGAGGTGGGGTGGCACAGTGACCCCACCAGGCACCCTCTGACCCCTGAGGGGAGGTGAGGTGGCACAGTGATCCCACCACCCACCCTCTGACCCCTGAGGGGAGGCGGGGTGGTTCAGTGACCCCATCACCCACCCTCTGACCCCTGAGGGGAGGCGGGGTGGCACAGTGACCCCATCACCCACCCTCTGACCCCTGAGGGGAGGCAGGGTGGCGCAGTGACCCCACCACCCACCCTCTGGTCCCCGAGGGGAGGCAGGGGCCCACCTGACCGCGAGGATGCTCACGGGCTGGGACCGCTGCACCCTCTGCCTCGGGGCCGCCTGTGGCTGCAGGACCCTGGCTCTGGGGACTGGGCCGCGGCTGTGCTGGCCGTTGTGCAGGAGGGGCACTGTCTCCGAGGCTGCACACAGGCTCTCCAGGGACGCATCCATGTCGTTCACCAGCGCCTCCAAGTCCACGTCGTCCTCTGTGCATGGAGAGCAAAAGACAAGCGTCAGCAGCAGTGAGTGGCCACAGCCAGGTGGGCGTCCCAGGGACCGGGCTCTGAAACTCACGACACTTTAAAACATGAGGAGCAGACGGAGGACGCTGCCTGAGACAAGCACAGCTTTCTGTGAAGACTCATGGGTTACATGTATTACCTGTTGATCCGCCAGAAGCAACCCTGTAATGATAGCCCATCTGCACTTCCTGTCTGTACAGAAGACCCTCTCAGGGCATCTGCTCAGCTCACACGCTCCTCGGGGTTGGGGAGCCCACACAGCCTGGACCCTCTGCCCCAACCCCAGCTGGTGGGTCCCAGGGGCACACGGAGCCCTAATAAGGCCAATCAGGGCTGCTCCCTTCCCCAAAATTCCAGACAAGAAGCAGAGAGATGGGAACGGGGAGCGCCCAACCCTGACCGCAGTCTCGCCTTGCGAGGCCAGCAGTGTCGCACCAGAGGCAGAAGGGCTCTGAGGGTGGATACCTGCAGGGCTCTGGGTGCCTGAGAACCAGAGGAAGCCTGTCCGCATACAAGAAGGCCTGAGGCCGATGAAGAGAGAGGACCACAGAGAATGCCAGAAAGATGAGCACGGAGGGACTCCAGCAGGTGATGCTATGCCTCAGCGAGGCTGACACTGGTCCACCATCATTCTAGATGTTTCTGTGAAGCTGTTTTTAGATGAGAGTGACACGTGACTTTGAGGGCTCTGGGTAAAGCAGACAGCCCCCCATCATGTGCGCGGTGATAAGACTGAGGACCCCCACAGAAATGGACGCGGCCTACACAGGTGTGCATGCCAACTCCTGAGACACCGCGCTCAGTCGCTCAGTCATGTCCAACTCTGTGACCCCATGGACTGCAGCCCACCGGGCTCCTCTGTCCATGGGGTTTTACAGGCGAGAATATTGGAGTGGGTTGCCATTTCCTCCTCCAGGGGATCTTCCCTACTCAGGGACTGAAACTGCATCTCTTAAGTCTCCTGCATTGCATGCGGATTCCTTACCACTAGCACCACCCAGGAAGCCCAACTCCCCACAGCAAGCACCCCAAATGCAGCAAAGGCACACCCCGTGAGCTCAGTATCTGGAGACCTGTCACTGTTTAACAATGTGGCCAACACAGCTGGGGCTGCGTCTAGTGCAGTAGGTCACATGTCACCCAATTTACAGTCCATCTGCTTCCTGACAGCACGGGGTCACCCAGGAACAAACCAGAGCTTAGGGCCCAGACAGTCAGGCGGCCTGCCCCAGCCCTGCCCCCGCCCTGCCCACGCGGTGGGGGCGGGGCCAGGTCTCCCTCTCAGGCCTCCATCTCCCATGCCTGTATCTCTGACTGGAGCTCACAGGGGTACCTGGCCCGCAGGTGGGCATGAGGTCAGTGAGTTATTACTGCTCTGCGACAGAGCCTGAAGCAGGGTAAACACTCAGTCAATGCTATTTATTTGCTCTATAAGTGACAATAGGGGGGTGACTATTAACCTGGTTTACAGGCGAGGAGATTGGTCCAGAGTGGGGTTGGGGAGAGGGTGGGGCTGAGCGGGCAAGTAACTCGTCCCAGATCACACCAGAAGGGAACCTGAAAACAAGTTTGCAGCTGCCAAGGTGACCTCACCAGGTGTGCACTGATCAATGAATTCACAGATCTTTTCAGAACACTGACCTCCCCTGCTTCTCTGCTCCCTCTTTCATTCAGCCTCGCTGTCTCACTGGGCAGGAGGGCAGAAGGAGACAGAAACAACCAAATAGAACAACAAAAGCCCTTCTAGAAGGCTTGGAAGCTGCAGGGCACAGGGGGCGGAGGTGGGGGTGGTACAGGCTGGAGGAGGCTGGGATGGGGGATGGAGTGCAGGCACCGGGAGACCCAGGCAGAGGTGGGAAGACCACAGAGCAGCCTCCTCCCAAGGTTTCCTTTCCCTGCAGGCAGTGGTGACCAGATGAGGAGTCTGGGGAGGGCCTGGACCAGACAAGATGCTACAGGCAGCAGGTAGGGCCCCAAGGAGGACAGACAGACACACAGATGGATGGAAAGATGGGCAGGGGGCTGCTGAAAGAGCCAAGGACAGTGGCCCAGGCAGGATGAATGGAGCAGCACTGGGGGAGAAGGAGGGTGCTCGGGGGGAGTGCATTGTCAAATATTAAATACTGACAGATATTAAAGAGACAATATGCTATATCAATAATTAATAATAACCATGAAATCAAAATTAGCAAATCACAAGGGAGAACGTGGGAGTCAGCAGGCAGGGCTTTTGCACAGAGCTTGGCAGGCAGGAGGCTGGTGCAGGTGGGGAAGGACCTGGACAAATCAGAAAAACCCCTGCAGGGGGTCCCTACATGGAGAGTGGGCTTAGGTCCTCATGCGTAAAGTGGGAAGCAGCATTTGACAACTGGACAACGGCTGCTTAAACAGAGCCAGCTCTATCAGGAGACCTCTGCCGCTGTTTCTGGAGCCCTTGACTAGACATCTGATAAGGAAAAGTGTTCGTTGCACTGGAGTTCTCAGATGGAACTTCTGTAAAGTTCTAGAATGTGTCCATCAGGGAGGACTCATCTCCTCCACTGACACGCAACTGGTCTGTAACCGAGGCTCATCTCAGACTCCGTAAAACATTAAGTCCACATGCCACCCGCACCTTATTAACAACTCAGGATTTCCAGCTTAACGGACCATTTCAGAATCAATAGGAAGACATGCCAAGTCCACTGGAATTACAGACTCAGCCTTTGCTGTGGGCAGCGGCCTCTGCCATGGACGGGAGGCCCTGGCGTGGATGGGCAGCATGGGAGCAATGTTGGGCGCTGCGTTAGGCATTACTGACAAAATGGAGGCATGGCCCCAACCCCCTCTCTGTCCCGCAGGCACGGACCCAGGATGAAGGAGTTAGGCTTTGTGATTCTGACTTGTTTTTTTCCTTTCCTCGGCTGAGTTGACTGAAAAGGAATATTAAGGTGCTTATTGTTCTTGAGAGGAGCATGATAAGATGCAAAGCCTTCTGCAGCTGTGCTCAGAGAATAATTCATAAAGTTAGTCATTGACATTTGTTCAAGGACTTTTACAAAAGAGTATTCCAGGATGAGCACATAGGCTGTAGCTTGAGGCCATGGAAGGTATTGCTATCTGAAGCCTATTTGTGAAGAAAATGTTTATGGCAAAGGAATTTACTGAATTTACAGCTTAGAAATAATTAAAATAGTTACAAGTTGAAGATTTAAGGAATGTTGTAATGTTAGCATATTTTATTATAGCTTATAGAGGTTAGGATTTTTAGAGATACTATAGCTAGAAGCCTTTTTAAGAGATAGTGAGCTCAGGATGTTAGGGGCAAACAGGATTTAGAAAGATAAGAAATAAACTGAGGAATATAGCATGAGTTACAATGTAATCACAAGTTAACTATAGGACACATAAGAGGAAGTAGATAATAGATGGTAAAGCTGATTCCAAGAGAATCCCTGAAGCAGGAACTCTGTTTGAAGAGCAACAATGATTTATGGAGAAAATAAATCTGGGTGAGGGGGAACAGAAAACGTCAAACCTCTGACCTAATGCTTTTGTAAAAGTATAAAAGAAAATCTTAAACTTGAAATAAACAGGCAGTCCAAGAAAACTGAGAGGCTGCCTCATTTTCTCGCCAACACCGTTCCTCCCTTCAGGTTGAATCCCTGGCTGCTGGAGCTGGACTCCGGCAGAGCACAATGGGGATTTGAGGGCATTTCGTCACCAGTGGGGTAGCCTACTTGATTAACACAAAGGCCACTGTTTTCCTGGCTTTCATCCTGCTTTAGAAATCAAACAGGAATAGTATTCTCACTCTCTGACAGATGTCTGCCAAGAAAATCTCCCCTTAAGTAGATTTTCCTTCAAGTTATCTTCCTTACATGTTCCTGAAACAACTGAGTGACTGAACAACAATGTATTTCTGAAACCCCTGGCTGTGCCCGCCAAGGGCAGTCCTCCGAGGGTCCTGTCCTTTCCTTCCTGCTCCTTCCCCCACCAGCCAGGCCCTTCCTGGGCACCCGCTCCGTGCACTCAGGAACACAGTGATTCTGACATCAAAGTACATATAAAGGGAAAATGGTAAACACAAAGGTAAAAGGTGTATGTGCAATGCATGTCCTTCAAGTGCTTTCTCTCTCCTCTGAGGTCGGTTATTAATGAAATTGCTTTCTACTTTAATAGAAAGCATTCACCTGTGGATCTATTAGAGCCAGGCCAATCATTTAACAATATACTCAGTGGGTTACAAGTTTCATGAATAGACTCTGCACTGGCATATTTCAAACTTGCCTATTTTATACGGCCCAGATGAAAGGAGAAAGAACACTTGGTACCCATGGTTGGTGGAATATTACGCAGCCAGAAAAAGGGACGAAACTGGGTCATCCGTAGCGATGTGGATGAACCCAGAGTCTGTCAAACAGAGTGAAATAAGTCAGAAAGAGAACAACAAGCATCGTTTCTTTAACACTCATGCATGGAATCTAGAAGAAGGGTACTGATGAACCTCTGCAGGAACAGAGATGCAGATGCAGGGACTGGACTTGTGGGCACAGTGTGGGGAGCAGAGGGCGGGACGGATTGGGAGAGCGGCACTCACATACACTCACTAACTGCCATGTGTAAAACACAGCGGGGAGACGCCGCGCCACACATGGAGTGTGGTCTGATGCCCTGTGATAAATTAGAGGGGTGACATGGGAGTGGGGAGGGAGGTTCAAGGAGGAGCGGAAATCTGTGAGCCTATGGTTGATTCACTTCATTGTACAGCAGAAATGAACACTGCTAAGTCACTTCAGTCGTGTCCAACTCTGTGCGACCCCTGAGACAGCAGCCCACCAGGCTCCCCCGACCCTGGGATTCTCCAGGCAAGAACACTGGAGTGGGTTGCCATTTCCTTCTCCAATGCATGAAAGTGAAAAGGGAAAGTGAAGTCGCTCAGTCGTGTCCGACTCCTAGCGACCCCATGGACTGCAGCCCACCAGGCTCCTCCATCCATGGGATTTTCCAGGCAAGAGTACTGGAGTGGGGTGCCATCGCCTTCTCCGGAAATGAACACAACATTGTATAAAGCAACTACAGTAAAAAAAAAAAAAAAAAGTCTAATAAAATATCCTAATCTAGGACAGACTTCAAAATTCCCTCCAGGGTCATTTATGAATAGCATTTTGTCTGGTTAGATAATAAAGTCACTTTGGGTTGTCTGGTTTTACCTAATCTTTGTCCAACTCTAATAAAGACTAACAATTAAACCTTCCAAACAGGAGTTTTAAAGGATTGATTCTAAAGAGGACACGGCTATATGCCATGGTACTTTTAAAATAATAACTACACTGAGATTTTTCTGGATTAACATTCAGTCCTTTCGAACGTTTCATGACCCGGTCCGTTGTGAAGGGACATTGCCCATGTCTCCTACACGCGTTGCCGCTGCACGCATCGCCGGGGGTCAGCACTCAGCCATGTGAGGAAGCCTTCCTACAGGTCAGGTAAGCGGCCTCTGTAAATGACTGTTAGCACTGCTAACTTGAGGCCCAAATACCATCTGTGAGCCAGGACCTCTGAAAGAAATCCCGTAAGGGGGATGAAAAACAATTTTACATGTAAAATTTCACTCCATGCAGATTTCTGAGGGTATATTTACTGGACAGATGTAGGTCAAACAATACGGTTTAAATCAAGTTATTAATAGTTATTTTCCTTCCTTAAATAGCCCAGTCCTTAGCTGGGCACTGACTTTTGTTCCAGATGTCTGAGTTGATCATCTAATTATAAACGCACAGATACATCTGGTCTCACTGTCATTAGCAAAGAGAGGCACAATGAGGTCTAAAATGAGTACAAATTCAGTGAAACAAATTCATGTTCGGACTAATAAATTATTCCGGGGGAATGTCTTCCAAAAACAAGCCAAGAAGAGACCAGGATGCAGGCAGAGGGGAGAGTGAGTCATGCGAGGACCTGACTGGTATTCCTTAACCTTCTCCTGGCTCCCCCTCACCAGCTTCACTGCCCCCTGCTTGGTTCACAGCACCCTCTGGTGGCTTCTTTAATTAGATAGTTAACATGACACTGGATCCACTTAACAAAACCATTTCGCCACGTTGAAGAAATGCTATTTGCACCTCGAGTACAAGATGCAACCTTCCAGCCCTTCCAGGTCTTCCTCCCTGGTTCCTGGTTCCTGGAATGCAGCTCCTAACATCCCTGTTATTTCCTAAGTGATAAGAGTAAGGGGAGGAGCGTCTTTTCTTTATCTGGTCTTCTGTTGCTGCTGCTCCTGAAATAGCTCCCAAGCTATTAAAGGTGAAAGAAGTGTTTTTTGTTAACAATAACAAGCCCCTTTCGACTAGACCTGAGTTTATGTGAATGAGCTGACTTCTGGCAAGCCTGCAGCCACCTGATGGAGACTGGCTGTCAGATGAACCATCTGTGTGATTAGAGAGGTGGGACTTTCAGCGCCACCCATGTCCTCCAGGGAGGGGAGAAGGGATAGCGGATACACAAATGGCCAGTGATTTCACCGACCATGCCTGTGTGGTGAGCCTCTGCAGAAACCTTAAAGGACTGGACCCTGAGAAGCTTCCAGGTTAGGGGGCAGGTGGGGTGCTGGGAGGGTGGCCGGAGAGCAGGAAGCTCCACCCACTCCCCAGTTATCTTGCCCTCGCACCTCTTCGCCTGGCATTCCTGAGCTGTACCCATTATAGCTAGTGAGGACACTGCCTTCCTGACAGCAGGCTGCTTCAGTAAATTGGGTGGGAGATTCCCTTGGAGTAATTCTGAGAACAAGATATTCAGCAAGAGAAGAAAAGGAGAATCCTCTTGACAACACTGTACCTGAAAATTCCCCAGCGCGTGTGCAAAGGACCCAGTTCTAACCCATTTCTACCTGGACAAGAACTAAAGGTCTGGCCTCCAAAAGCACTTTCAACTTAAACCACGTTCCCCAGAAGTTACTTCTGTTGACCTCTAGGCAATTAAAATCTTGCACAAATATAACTCAATACGCTGCTGAAATACCTTTTTTTCACACCAGTTCATCTTCAATTCTCATGTAATTCCAGTCCCATGTATTTAATTTTTAGTATGTAGAATTGATTGGACATAAGTAAGCAGAATAAGAAAATCTAGTATTCTACCATTAGGGCTGTCTTGAGCATTCTTTTCTGTTCTGATCATGATATTTAAAGATATTCAGCAAATATAAAGGCAAATCACCTAACCACAACTCCAAACGAAAATACAAGGGGAACTCCCCAATCCTATCACTTAAAAACAAAACAATGTTTTATTTCAGTGGTTAGTATGTCCAGGCGGGAAATAAAAAACCCTTAGAATCAGTCTGTCCCACATACACAGGGAAATAAATATAAACACAGCACTGGAGTGATCCACAACTCCTCATGTTCTCTGTGTTAACAAGAGAAACATTTTCACAACATCTGGGACAAAATAGCTTCTTTTTGCTCTCTACCCCTGCAGACAACAGTAATTGCCAAATTCAATGTGTATTAATTGAGAAATACAGGTCAACACATTGATTACTTTAACAAACTGTAAGAACTTGCATGGTATTTTTTTCATTAGGATCAGATATATTCTAAAAAGAGCTGCTTGCACTTCCGGGGTAGTTGTGGGGCTCAGAAGTCCCCCTCTTCCAGGACCCACAGGCCATGTGGTTGGAACCATCACCCAGAGCATGGTCAGGGTCAGCCAGTGACATGAAACTGGACAAATACACCCCTCCCCCCCCCACACACACATCCTGGGATCAATCCACTTAGACGGAGTGACCATGGTAACACCCCTTCCAATCCGCTCATGCTGGGGAATCTGTGTCTCGCTTTGTATTGATAGCTGGGAGCCTGATTATTTTTCCTGGAAAGTCTTTCCTTCTCCTAAGCCAGATGCAGGACTGTGTGCTCAGGAAGGAGGCACCATATTTAGTTGTGTGCCTGGTTCCTTGAGAGCTCTGGCACTTTCCTCTGTTATTAGGAACTGCACCCAGAACCCTCCCTAGAACACCTCACGACAAGTGAGAGAGCCAGCATCCACCAGGCAGCTCTGTCAATAATGCAAAGTACGCAGGCCAGTGATGCTCGGCTTTCATGCCCTCTGTAACCAGCTTTCCTCAAAGCCACGTTTAGGTCTACACATTCCACCTAAGGGCCTCCCTGGTAACTCAGCTGGTAAAAAAAAATCTGCCTGCAATGTAGGAGACTCCAGTTCAATACCTGGGTCAGGAGGATCCCCTGCAGAAGGGAAAGGCTACCTACTCCAGTGTTCTTGGGCTTCCTTTGTAGTTCATATGGTAAAGAATCTGCCTGCAATTCGGGAGACCTGGGTTCAGATCCCCTGGAGAAGGGAATGACTACTCCGGTACTCTTGCCTAGAGAATCCCATGGACAGAGGAGCCTGGCAGACTATAGTCCACGGGGTTGCAAAGAGTCAGAGACAACTGAGAGACTTCACCTTCACATTCCATCTAAGGGGCTTCCCAGGTGGCGACAGTGGTAAAGAACCCGCCTGCCAATTCAGGAGACATAGGAGATGCCGGTTCAATCCCTGGGTCGGGAAAATCTCCTGGAGGAGGGTATGGCAACACACTTCAGTATTCTTGCCTGGAGAATCCCATGGACAGGGGAGCCTGGTGGGCTACAGTACATAGGTTCACCAAGAGTCTGACACGACTGAAGCGACTTAGCACACACACATGCATTCTGTCTAAAGAAGCACCACCCCTTAAGGTTGTTTAAGTGTCTACAGCGGTGACTCAGATTCAGTACCATCAAGAAGTGATGGGTTTTCCAGATGGCTCAGCAGGTAAAGAATCTGCCTGCAATGCAGGAGATGCAGGCTGGATCCCCGGGTTGGGAAGATCCCCTAGAGGAGGAAATGGCAACCTACTTCAGTATTCTTTCCTGGAGAATCCCACGGACAGAGGAGCCTGGTGGGCTACAGTCCACAGGTTTGCAAAGGGTCGGATATGGCTGAGCACGCACAGTAACAGTAACACAGATGAGAAAGTCTGTGGGCGCTGCTCACGGGTTAGTGACTGTTGGGAGCAGAGGCAGAAGGATGAAGGGAACCGGCCAGTTCTGAGAGCCTTGGGCTCCTCCACCCCAGAGGCCACTGCATTTGCAGGGACCCTGGGCTCCGTCTCTGCCTTGGGCTACACGTTCAGGCTCTCTTCACTCTGACCCCAGGGGAGACGTTGTAAAAGACTGCGGCTGCACAAATCCTTCCATCTTCATTTCAGTTCAGTTCAGTCGCTCAGTCGTGTCCCACTCTTTGCGACCCCATGGACTGCAGCATTCCAGGCCTCCCTGTCCATCACCAACTCCTGGAGTTTATTCAAACTCATGTCCATTGAGTCAGTGATGCCATCCAACCATCTCATCCACTGTTACCCTCTTCTCCTGCCTTCAGTCTTTCCCAGCATCAGGGTCTTTTCAAATGAGTCAGTTCTTTGCATGAGGTGGCCAAAGTATTGGAGTTTCAGCTTCAGCAGCAGTCCTTCCAATGAATATTCAGGACTGATTTCCTTTAGGATGGACTGGTTCATGTCTGACTCTGTGCGACCCCAGAGACAGCAGCCCACGAGCCGCCCCCCGCCCCCCCCCGACCCCGTCCCTGGGATTCTCCAGGCAAGAACACTGGAGTGGGTTGCCATTTCCTTCTCCAATGCATGAAAGTGAAAAGGGAAAGTGGAGTCGCTCAGTCATGTCCGACTCTTCGAGACCCCATGGACTGCAGCCTACCAGGCTCCTCCATCCATGGAATTTTCCAGGCAAGAGTACTGGAGTGGGGTGCCATTGCCTTCTCCGAATATGCTGTCTAGTTTGGTCATAACTTTTCTCCCAAGGAGTAAGTGTCTTTTAATTTCATGGCTGCAGTCACCATCTGCAGTGATTTTGGAGCCCAGAAAAATAAAGTCAGCCACTGTTTCCCCATCTATTTGCCATGAAGTGATGGGACCAAATGCCTCCATCTTAGGCTCCCTCAATGCACCAGGGTTAACCAAGAATGGAGAAAAATCAGAATTCCAGGGATGAGTGGCTAAAATCATATCCCCCTCAGGGAAGGTGAGGATTCCAGCAATCCCAGAAACCCGAGACCCAAAACTCCTAAGTCACCAGCAGCACCCCAGGTGTACTGGGTCCTCTCGTCCGCTAGCGCACAGCCTACCCTCAAGGATTACAGCCCCATCTGGGCGGCGGGACTGAGTCAAGTTAAGGAAGTTCTTGCAACATGTGACAGCAGACCCTGGACACGTGTCATGTGCGTTCCTGTTCGCTCCATGAACCTGTTTCCCACATGCTGCATCCCCTTTTCAGCACAGCGAGGGGAGCACCCCGGAGCAGCCTCCTGCATTGCCTCTTCCTCTTGCCCCGACAGAGGGCAGTGCCATCCTGAGTTAGTGAATTGGCGCTGGCCACGTGCCCTCACATCTCACATCGCTGGCTTCTTTAATCCTCCAAACACTAGGGATAATAACAGCTCTTTAGCAGTGAGGCAAATAATCTGCTGCTCAGGGGAGTGAAGGTCCCCTGGCTGCAGGAGACAAAGCCTGCAGCAGAACTCCGATCTCTTCTCTGAAAAACGTCAAACTGCTTATTCTAATTACACAGCAGCCGCTCCATGATGCTCCTGGAAGGCCAGGCCCCGGAAACTCGGCCCAGGAGAACCTCACAAGCAGTGTTCTTAGCCAAGAGCTCGGCACCTGAGCACAGTTCCTCTGCCCACCTGGCAAGTCTCAGCAAGCATCACTTTCCCGAAAATTCAGGACTTTGAGAACTTCCTCTAAAACATGGACTAATGCTCTGACTGTATTTCTTTGGTGTAAATGGGAAAAGTGGAAACCCAATGAGAATAACAGCAAATGAAATCAACCCAGGGACCTGCAAACTCAGATAAACCAGGTCAAGATAGCAGCTGCTACAAAACAAGTGCAGACACAAAGTAACAGATACATTAATTTTTGATGATGTACAACAGCTTTTTTTTGGAAATAGAAAAGGCATGAAAAATAAAACCAAAAGCGGGTTTTATTAGGATGTCCCTTTGCTAGGATGACATTGAGCCTACGTGGGATCATTGCCTTTTCACTAGTCTCACAAATCCTTTTTCACACTTGACCAAAGGAGACGGATGGCAGACACGCTGTCTCCCTCCTTCCTGAGGGCACATGAGTAGAGTAAGTCCCATTTTGGTCCCAGAGCCCAAGGGAGATGTTAGCAAAGCTTTAGACAAAAATGGACAGAATCTGGTGACCCACTCCAACAGATATGACCCTGGTCCCCACACCTGGAACTCACTGGATGAGGGCAGAGGGGCAGGCTGGTCCCAGTCAGCCTGTTAGTCTGGGCATTTCTGGGGAGAACTGCCAGCTGTTCCCAGAGCCCCTGGCCTCTCTGTGCCCTGCGAGTCCCTTCCCAACACCTCAGCTCCATGAGAAGCCAGTCCTGGACAAGGAGGGGAGGGCAGAACCCCGGCGTGAGGACACGAGGGTGACTGTAGCTGAAGGAAAGCTGAACACTGCCCCTGCCCCAGGCAGGCCGTCGAGAGGTTGTTCGGACACCTCCTGGATCCATCAGCTGGGGCTCAGCACAACACCGACTCACCTGGTGCTAGAAACTCCACCAGCTGGCACTTCCTGATGCAAAATTAAACACATGCAATGGCACCACGCTGGGCAGTGGTTTTAAAGCATCTTCGGTTACTGTTCTCTTTTATAACTCGTTTGCTTCTCCAGATGAAAATTTTCTACATGAACAAGCCTTACTTTAAATCAGAAATGGGTATTTACACTTGGAAATATATCTGACTCTGAGGCTGGGTGGCCAAAGGAACTGGAATTAAAGCTCAATATAGAAAACGGTTTTGGTTTGTCTGCAGCTATCATTGTCTCAGTCTAATCAAAAAGGGAGTCAGGGCAGGGAGGGGGTACTTCCTCCATGGTCCTGCAGTTAAGACTTTGCCTCTCAATGAAGGGGATGTGGGTTCAATCCCTGGTCAAGAGGCTAAGAGCCCACATGCCTCATGGCCAAAAAAATCAGAACATAAAACAGAAGCAATATTGGGACAAATTCACGAAAGACTGAAAATGGTCCACATCAAAAAAAATCTTCAAAAGGGGAGGATGAGAAACACAAATCAAGTATACTTCAGTGCTCATCTTGCAATGAAAAATCTGGGTTTATTAATATTCAATTAAGAAGCTTCAATAATTAGATCGAAGAATTTAGATAGAACCTGTTTTTCTTCTAGGAGCCGTTTTTAAAAAGTAAAAGCAGGTACACACCTCTCTAAAAATGGAAAGCGAGACTTCACAGATATTCACACATTCGTGTTCAGGGCAACGTGACACACAGAGCCGAGAGGTGAGAAAGGCCTGGAGTCCACCGATGAGCAGATACACCAAACGCATGAAGCTGAGCCACGTGACAAGGCCGCACTTAGGATACCCGCGACCACACGGGTGAACCCCGAGGGCGCCACGCCGAGCGAGGCAAGCCCGGGAGCGCGAGCGGACAGATATGCGCGCCCGTGAGAGCCCTATGAGGAGACTCATACAGTGCAACGCATGGAGGCAGGAAGTAGGACGGCGGGCGCCAGCGTGAGTGGGGGCGGGGAGCGGTAGCGATTATTTACTGGGGGCAGGTTCCACTTATGTAGGCGACCAGAGTGCTGCCCGTGGACAGTGGCAACAGCTGCGCCAGGTGAGTTCACTGACAGTTACTGGGCTGCATATCGAAAAACGGAGAAGATGGCGATTTTATGTTAGGCATATTTCAATACAAAAAATATAATAGTAATATAAATATAATAGTAAAAGCATTTTTAAATTTGAATGTTTAATATTCTCAAATGGTGCTGGTTCAGTCGCTGAGTCGTGTCCAACTCTTGTGACCCCATGGACTGTAGACCGTTGGACCTCTGTCCATGGGATTTTCCAGGCAAGAATACTGGAGTAGGTTGCCATTTCCTTCTCCAGGGGATCTTCCGGACCCAGGAATCAAACCTGGGTCTCCTGCATTGCAGGTGGATTCTTTACCGACTGAACTACACTATGGTCACTTAAGGTCCTTTTCTGACTAATCTACTTGGGTGCCTTTGAGAAGTCCTTGACCCTCTACCTGCCTGCATGGAACCAATGCCACGCACTTGGACGCAAGGTGTCATGGATTGCACCCCGCAACACACGGCCCATTCCAGGGGACACCCTGCTGGCCCAAAGCCTCCAGCCCTGCCCCCGGGTGGACAGATGCCCCTGGCCTCCATTCTGCATACCGGAGGTCCTCACTTCTCCCCAGCAGAAAGCCACTCCCCTACAGCTCCCTGTCTGCACGCGTGTGACTTCCTCCACCAGCAGAAAGACACGGCCATTGTGGTGGTGGGGGGGTGGCTCTGGAGGCCAGTGAGGTGGCCCAGGGTGACCAGTGGGGCCAGGAGTTTAGTGTGGAGAAGAGTCCAGGGTCTATCTCAGGAAAGAGATATTTCATCTAAAAAATGGAGGACCTAAGAGGTAAAATAAGATTTGGGACGTGCCCAGGCTGTGGAGGCTGAGGGCCATGTGGGGGCCCCTGGGGCTGGCTTCTTGGGTGACCAGTCAGGGAGACTAGCTCATGAAGGTACATCCATTTCCAACGTTACATGAAACTTGAATTCCTCTTTCCAGTTACCACTAAGCTTCAGTACATACGTGTACATTTCTCCAGTAATGCCATGGACTGCGACAGGTACGTATTCAACTGTATCTGTGCACATCCTCCAGTAAGGTGTTGGTGTTATGAGGGGCTCATGCAGAGCCCAGCCATCAACAGAGGCTAAACAGACAGACCTACAGAAACACAGCCAGTCTGCATCCTCCCACATAGGCCTCACCCATCTCACTGGAGCAGCTGGAAGGGGCCTGGATGCTGACTGCAGTGACTTTCAGGGAGAAGGCCAGGCTGCTCTCACCACCAGGTGTGTTAGACCTAGGAGGCTGCGACACGCGGAGGGCAAGATGTGTCACAGTCTCCAGGGCAGATAGAAAGTCAAATATACACATCCTGGCAGCCGGACACATGGGCTCTACCACCAGAGCAGACAAACAAAAAAGTGATGAGTGATTAATCATTCTGGACTCTGACTCCTGTGAGATGCACTCATTCAGTCTATGTCTTAGAGAAGTGCAGAGTGATTCTATCCAAAATATAAATCAAGAAAACAGGGAAAGCTACGCATTCCACTCAGTGTTCCCATTCACTGACATTCAAGAGCTTGCCTCTGATTTTCCCTGAAAAGAGTATGTTTCCTTTCTTTCTTGAACTTTTATCCTGCTACACTGTTGCCAGGAAGGGCCTGGACATCACACAAGCTTCTTTCAGGTCTTTTAAGACTGTTTTTGCTCGGCACCAAAAAGTTACACCTGCCAAGCAAGGAACTACAGGCTACAAACTACAGGAAAAAAGTGGATTCCACTGTGCAATCTCTATTTTTCCTAAGAGGACAACTGGGGAGAAGAGGAACATACAAAATGTTACACAGAAAGGGCAAATGATTCCTTGTATCTTTCTCAAGTCTGCCTTAATGATCTGTCCCTTCTGAGCCTTCTGGTTTTGATCCCCAATTCTTCTATTACATCATAAACCTGGCAGAAGCCTGGGTGCAAGAAATGATGCAACAACTTGTTATTCTGCAAGGTTCCCATTCCCCGTTAATCCTAAAAATACTAATCCGAGAACACTGGAATTGTCAGGGAAGATCCAGGTCCCAGTCCAAAAGTCTGCCACTCACTGGCACTGTACTCACAAACCAGGCAAAGTTTTAAGGATAAATTAGATGCCTGGAGACCTGATCCCACTCAGCATCAACCCTCTACAATTCTGAGAATTTATCTCCATAAACGCAAATTTCCTTCTAAGTTGTAACCCATGTTTTTCTTCATTGAACAAATATTCCGTGAGCACCCACTCTGACACTGTTCCAGCAACTGGAAATACAGACATTAACAAAACAGACAAGAATTCTGCCACCTGAGCATAATATAGTCCAGGGCAACACACTCTGGAAAAGAATGATGGTGCAAAATACAAACTTGCAAGGGAAGAGATGAAACTTCTTTCACCCCCTCTGGAAAAATAATTCCTGCCCTGAAGAAGCTAAAACAAGCTCCGGGGTAGGGGACGAGGGGATGGACACACCCTGGAGACTGGGCTCCTCACGGAAGGGTGGCCTCAGCCCCAACAGAGCATCTTACAAGAGGGCTTAGGGACACGGGGGCAGCTGACGTGGCAAGGAGGGCAGTCTGCGTCCTCGGGTGGAAACAGCCTTGGTAGAGTTAATGAACTACCTAAACCAGAGAAGGATCCCAGAGGCCAGCTGCTCTCCCAGGACGGCTGTGCTCACTACTTGGCAGAGAGGATTTTACAACAAAATCCCAGTTATGTAAGACAAGACAGTGAAGAGGAGGGCACTTGGCTTCACAAAGAGGCCAATTTCTTGGGGATGGGGAAAGTCCTTTCAGGAGAACGTACTGGGCGATTCCAAGAAAGGGCACATCTCCCAGAACTGCAATGCCCAGGAGAGCGGAGCTGTCCTCCCAGGAGGTGATGGAAACAGGGCTTCAGTAGAAGGATGGGACATTCAGGATGGGGCCGGGGGTGGCTGCGGAGATCCTACCCACTGCATGCTGTCTGATGAGCACGCCCCCGAGGAGGCTTGCTTGTGAGAACAGGTTCCTGGGACTCGCCTCAATTCATTCTGAATCCAAATCTCTGGAGTGGGATCAGGGGAACAAACAGTTCCTAAGTGAGGGCTTATGAGTCTCGTGGTAAGAAAAATAACAGCACATGTATAAGTGGCACCTTCTGAATAATGTCCCAGGAGAAGGAAAACTCATGATGGTCTGTCTTGGAATTTGGGCTCGATGGATATGAATTCTGGAGAAGCAATCCCAGAGAAAGGTTGCATGTACTGGACCCATGAGAGAGGGTTTTGACTTTTACTTTCTGCACACATACCATTGCACTTATTCATGATGATGACACACAAGGGCTAGCGTGCTTTGACCACCTACAAAGCCCCAGGTTTTATGCCAGGCACAGCTCGTAGCTCAAGCAACTTCCAATCTTTCTAGCAAAACAGCCAAATAGGCATATTTAAGATTTCAGAAGCAGCAGCTGAGGTGCAGGGTCACTCAGCTCCCAAGAAGGAGTTAGTGTTAGTTGCTCAGTTGTGTCTGACTCTTTTGTGACTCCATGGACTGCAGCCCGGCAGGCTCCTCTGTCTGTTCATAGGTTTAATCAGGCAAGAATACTAGAGTAGGTTGCCTGTCCCTTCTCCAGGGGATCTTCCTGACTCAGGGATCGAACCCAGGTCTTCTGCACTGCAGACTGATTACTATCTGAGCCACCAGGGATGGACAAGGAGGTTAAACCCAGCTTCAGGGGTGGACAGGCCACTTTCCTGGTACACTGTAATTTTAACTTTCTTCAGTTGTTTTCCCATTGAACTTTAGTTTTAGCTTTATTTCCTGTTTTATTTCCTAGTGACATCATTCTTTGTCATTACCCTTGAGTTTCTAGAGGCTGAGCCTGCATGTTTTTTCTCCTTGGGCTCCCTACCTAACTTCACAGCTGGCACACAGGAGGTGATCAGCAAGTGACAGCTGAGCGTGTGGACAGTGGAGTTACCGAGTCTCCATAAATTACATATAGAATTTTACAGGTCAGACAGGCAGAGTTCCCAAACTCTCTGGGGTTTGCTGAGTCCCAAGTCCCTTCATTCCTTAGAAAAAGGCCTACCAGACAGGTCACACCCAGGCCACCAGGTGAATAAAAGGCAGAGACTCCAATTCCATTAGGGATGGAGGGCTGTATGAGGCCTTGGACATCCTGCAGGAAGCATCACCAGTCAGGCCAGGGCTCTGCTGTCCGTGTGAGCCTCCCTGACCACATCAGGCCTGCCTGGCCATCCACAAAGTCGCAGGAACCATAGAAGGATCCAATTCTGTCTTAGTTCAGGACTTGCAGCCTCTGCCAAGTGCCCCTGGTGGGCACCTCCCTCTTGGCGGGCATGTTCTTCCAGGCACAGATGCCCTGCCCTGGGCAGAAGGCTCGCTTCCCATTACTGCCTCTTCACTCCAGCAGCATGTAAGCCAAGTATGGGTCCTTCTAGGTACCAGGAGCCTTATGATGTACGATCAATCTCTCCTTAAACCACTGCCTTTAGTCCCAAGCTCTGCCCACAGATCACACTGGAACATGAGCAGCTGGCATCTGGTGGGACGCTGGGTGCTGCCTTGGGCAGGATTCCACTTACAGATGGAAAGTGGAAAAAAGGGAAGGCTTTATAGGTCCCGAACTCACTGTTTCCGACTCCAAGTTCCGACGTGGCAGAGCCTAATTCAGTGTTTTCAGTTCAGTTCAGTCAATCAGGCATGTCTGACTTCTTGCGATCCTATGGACTGCAGCATGCCAGGCCTCCCTGTCCATCACCAACTCCTGGAGTTTACGCAAACTCATGTCCAGCGAGTTGGTGATGCCATGCAACCATCTCATCCTCTGTCATCCCCTTCTCCTCCTGCCCCCAATCCCTCCCAGCACCAGGGTCTTTTCCAGTGAGTCAACTCTTTGCGTGAGGTGGCCAAAGTACTGGAGTTTCAGCTTCAGCACCAGTCCTTCCAATGAACACCCAGGACTGATCTCCTTTAGGATGGACTGGTTGGATCTCTTTGTAGTCCAAGGGACTCCCAAGAGTCTTCTCCAACACCTCAGTTCAGAAGGATCAATTCTTCAGCGCTCAGCTTTCTTCACAGTCCAATTCTCACATCCATACATGACTACTGGAAAAACCATAGCCTTGACTAGACGGACCTTTGTTGGCACAGTAATGTCTCTGCTTTTGAATATGCTATCTAGGTTGGTCATAACTTTCCTTCCAAGGAGTAAGTGTCTTTTAATTTCATGGCTGCAGTCACCATCTGCAGTGATTTTGGAGCCCCCCAAAATAAAGTCTGACACTGTTTCCCCATCTATTTCCCATGAATTGATGGGACTGGATGCCATGATCTTCGTTTTCTGAATGTTGAGTTTTAAGCCAACTTTTTCACTCTCCACTTTCACTTTCATCAAGAGGCTTTTGAGTTCCTCTTCACTTTCTGCCATAAGGGTGGTGTCATCTGCATATCTGAAGTTATTGATATTTCTTCCGGCAATCTTGATTCCAGGTTGTGCTTCTCCCAGCCCAGCATTTCTCATGATGTACTCTGCATAGAAGTTAAATAAGCAGGGTGACAATATACAGCCTTGACGTACTCCTTTTCCTATTTGGAACCAGTCTGTTGTTCCATGTCCAGTTCTAACTGTTTGCTTCCTGATCTGCATATAGGTTTCTCAAGAGTCAGGTCAGGTGGTCTGGTATTGCCATCTCTTTCAGAATTTTCCACAGTTTATTGTGATCCACATGGTCAAAGGCTTTGGCATAGTCAGTAAAGCAGAAATAGATGTTTTTCTGGAACTCTCTTGCTTTTTTGATGATCTATTAGTCATGTACAGATGTGAGAGCTGGACCATAAAGAAGGCTGAGTGCCAAAGAATTGATGCTTTTGAACTGTGGTGTTGGAGAGGACTCTTGAGAGTCTCTTGGACTGCAAGGAGATAAAACCAGTCAATCTTAAAGGAAATCAACTCTGAATATTCCTTGGAAGGACTGATCTGAAGCTCCAATAACTCTGGACATCTGATGCGAAGAGCTGACTCATTGGAAAAGACCCTGATTCTAGGAAAGATTCAGAACAGGAGGAGAAGGGGGTGACAGAGGATAAGATGATTGGATGGCATCACTGACTCAATGGACATGAGTTTGAGCAAACTCTGGGAGATAGTGAAGGACAGGGTCGCCTGGTTGTGTTGCAGTCCATGGCATTGCAGGGAGTCGGACACAACTGAGCGACTGAACAACAACAAATTCTCTGTTTGCTGTGACCAACATGCTGCACAGAGGTCAGCAGAGTGATTTTCAGAAAGAGTGGGGGAGTCACTACAGGAGATGTGCTGCAGCATTTCAGGTCACCCCTGTACTACACCCCCGAGCTATCTCACCCATATCACAGGGTTAGACAGCCAAGGCCCAGAGAGGTTAAAACACACACACAACCTCACTCAGCTATTGGCCAAGTCTTGATTTTTACTTCAGTTTGGCTAAAGAACCAACAGTCTCTCAGTTTTCCCCAAAGATTAAAAACAAAAACAAAAGATCCCCAATCTCAAGGAACCTAGAAATAAATAAGAAAGACACATATGTATTTGGCATGCCATAAAACAAAGTGTCAGAGAAGTCAATGGCACCCCACTCCGGTACTGTTGCCTGGAAAATCCCATGGACGGAGGAGTCTGGTAGGCTGCAGTCCATGGGGTCGCAAAGAGTCGGACACGACTGAGCGACTTCACTTTCACTTTCCACTTTCATGCATTGGAGAAGGAAATGGCAACCCACTCCAGTGTTCTTGCCTGGAGAATCCCAGGGACGGGGGAGCCTGGTAGGCTGCCGTCTATGGGTCGCACAGAGTCGGACACGACTGAAGCAACTTAGCAGCAGCAGCAGCAAAACAAAGTATGATAAATTTGGAAAAGTAAAAAGCCATAGGAGAAAACCCAAAAGGAAGTAGCTCATTTAAGAGGCAGGTGTTCTGGAAGGTGGTCATGGCGTCTGAGTCAGGACCGAAGGAAGGAATAGTGTGTCCGCATGGAGAAGAACAGCCAGTGTTGCCAGTGGGGTGGGCTGAGGGTGCACAGACTAAAGGAGAGGCCAGAATGGGAGAGGCCAGTCTGTGCAGCTGGCGTCCAGGGGACATGTGTGCAGGTACAGTGTGAGCAGAAGCCAGAAGGGAGAGTGAGGTCTTGCCAGGCGGGTCCGTGAATATTGCAGCAGCAGCAGCTGGCCGTTCATTCTGTAGCCACACCAGGATCCGAAAGGGCCAGAGAGAAGTGCCGCAGCCACACAGCAGAGCCAGATAGACGATCAGGGAGAAAATGCGCAGAAAACGGCTTCTCACACCAAGGCTCCCGACGCTTCATTAGCGGCATGAGAAGGGAGGGGCTTTGCTAACTGGTCTTTGTCGCTGCACACCTGGAATCAACAGAACTCCCCATGTGGAAGATTCACATGGGAATGCAGGATCTTCCTGGGAACCACAGGTGCCTTCAGAAATCCTTTAAACCAGTATCTACAAAGTCCAACTCTGGACAAGGCACTTCAGCAGAACCTTTGAAATCATTAGTAGGACATGCTTCCTGCCCTTAAGATATGCATCATCTCAGAAGAAAGGGGAAAACTTTGATACACGAAGTAACACTTAGAAGGTGGCTTTTCTGTACAGGTGTGTGTTATGTTTCCCCTCCATTATCTCAAAACGTAAAGGGGGAGAGACTTGTTGTTGGCTCCAGTTTCACTGGCGTGTGACTTCTCTGACATTTCTGGATGCGCGCTGACCTCGGTTTCCCCCTCGGTGCCTTCGATGACTAGATGACACAATGGGACACGCACAGGATCCCAAGTTATCATCATCATCACTGTTATTAATTTTCATAATAATTATGCAAGATGGGCGTATGCAAACGAATAATCTATATTGCAAGGCTCTTACTAACTCGCCCACTGTCACAGGGCAAGATAAACCAAGAGGCAGAGCAGCCGCCTCACACCTGGCCACCCCCAGCGTCTGGGGACATCAGAACGGTTCCTGAAGGGGACCATCCAAAACAAGATGATCTTTATGGACCTACATTGCCAGCTCTGGTAAACGACAGTCTTTTTTAATTTTGGTCTTTTCTACAGACTACTCCATGAAATATTGAGGTTTTTGAAATGGCCCCACTCTACATCCTTCCTCTCCACTGCCCCTAGAAAAAAGCACCCCACCAAATACAACTGTGCACACTAAAACTGCACCCTAATAACAAGACTTCTGGTCTAAAGGAAACCCAGAGAAGTAAGCAGAGCAGAAAAGAGCTGTGACGGGGCAACAAGACCATGGGAAGCCAGAGTCCAGAAGGCGTTCCTTGATGCAGGGAGACGAAGGCTGGATTTTGGAGTCTCCTTCTGAGTCAGGGAACTGATTCTGTTTTTGAGGTTCAGGACTCTGGGGATCGTGGGTGATGTTTTGATCACATCTCAGGAGGCTTGGCCGTGTGCATACATGGTTCCATCTCCAAAGAGAACGCAGCCACAGTGCGTGTGCAGGTGGATTTCAAACCTCTCTGCTCCTCAGGGCATTTCCTCTCAGTTGTCATCTTCCAAGTGGACCAGGACACGGCTGGACCACTCAGCTTCAGTGCTGAGCAAGTATTCTTGCTCAGACACAACTGTTTAAAATGCACAATTTTCTGAAGCCTCACATCTCAAAAATATTGTCAAGAAAAAGCTAAACATAGAATTCCCATAGTATTAAGAAATTCCACTCCTGAGTATGTACCCAGAGGAACTGAGAGCAGAGACTAAAACAGCTATGTGCATACCCATGTTCTTCACAGCATATTCACAGCAGCCAAAAGGCGGAGGCCAACCAGGGGTAGGCTGACAGCTGAAATGGTAAGCACTTAGAGTCTGCAGACAACAAAATACGATTCAGCGAGAAGAACGGAATTCTCATACATGCTACAACCAAGATGAACCCTGAGAACATTACACTAAGTAAAACAAGCCAGACACAAAAGGACAAGTGAGTCCACTCACATGAAGTACCTAGAAAAGGCAAACAGAGAGTAACACAGAAGTTACCAGGAGCTGAGCGGATTCTCACTTAACGGTACAGAGTTTCTATTCGGGATGGTACAGAATTTCTCAAATAGACAGTGGTGAAAACTGCACAACACTATGAACGTAATGAATGCCATTACATCGTATACTTAGAAAGGTTAAGACAGCAAATGTTATGTTGTGGATAGTTTACCCTAATAAAAACACAGTTTTAAAATACTGTCCAGACAGTAATCCCAGCTATTGCAAAACCACCCACTGTCCAAGGAAGAGCAGCCCTTCTGTAGCCTGCTGCTGGGAAATGTCCGAAGCATGTTTAGCAACCCTCACACAAAAATAAGCTGCTTATGTTAGGAATGAGCTAACAGAAACCAGAGTGTAAATCCTCTTTACCAGAGGGAAGGAACAGGTCAAGGAAAGTCACAGCAAATCTTTTACTCTAACATCAAGTCCCTTGCAAAGGACCAGATCAAACACATCACAGACACCTGAGGCCGAGTCAGAGCCTCTGGATGCCTGAGGGTTAAGGAAGCACCAGAGAGCAGCGCTCTGTCTCTGTCAAGTGCTGTCCTGTGCCCCGAGGCATCTTGTTAGCAAGAACTTCCAGAGCGGAGGTACCAAGGGAAGGAGGGAAGGCTAAGGGATGCAGGAGGGGGTTCCCCACAGGGCAGGCTGCAGAACCACCCCATCTGGGAGGGCCACCACTTCTGTGCTGCACTGCGTGATGGCTGCAAACCCAAGCCCTGCCCCCCTACACACACACACACACACACACACACACACACACAGAGTACGTGGACACAGACATACAGGGCTGCTGGGGCGCTAGATGGATGCTGAGCAATGTGGCACCTGAGACAGAGAAAAATAAAGAAAGCGTTAGTCACTAAGTCATGTCCTATTCTTTGAGACCCCATGGACTGTATGTAGCCTGCCAGGCTCCTCTGTCCATGGGATTCTCCAGGCAAGAACAATGGAGTGGGTCGCCATTTACTTCTCCAGGGGATCTTCCCAATCCAGGGATTGAAGCCGGGTCTCCTACACTGCAGGCAGATTCTTTACCTTCTAAGCCACTAGGGAAGCCCTGCTCTACTCCACATCACAGACCTGGAGAACAGGCTCCGCCCAGCCCTGCCAAGCCGGCCTCCAGGCTTCCATGTAAAACGAGAATCCAGCATCAGATATACAGCATGATGGCATTTTCTGCAAACTGCTCTTGCTTTTTGCCAGTTTTTCTATTTGACTGTTTCTCTCACACATAGGACTTTTCTTTCTTTCTCTTTTTTACATTAACCATGTGGTCCACTGAAGAAGCAAACGGCAAAGTACTCCAGTATTCTTGCTGTGAGAACTTTGTGAAAAGTATGAAAGGCAAAAAGATAAGACACTGAAAGTTGAGCTCCCCAGGTTGGAAGGTGTCCAATATGCTACTAGGGAAGTGTGGACGGCAATTACTCATAGCTCCAGAAAGAATGAAGTAACTGGGCCAAAGCAGAAACGATGCTCAGTTGTGGATGTGTCTGGTGGTGAAAGTAAAATCCAATGCTGTGAAGAACAGTATTGCATAGGAACCTGGAAGGTTAGGTCCATGAATCAAGGTAAATTGGACGTGGTCAAGCAGGAGATGGCAAAGAGTGAACATTGACATGAACTAAAATGGAAGGGAATGGGCGAATTTAATTCAGATGACCATCATATCTACCTCTGTGGGCAAGAATCACTTAGAGGAAATGGAACATCCCTCATAGTCAACAAAAGAGTCCAAATGCAATACTTGGGTGCAATCTCAGGAACAACAGAATGAGCTCAGTTCATTTCCAAAGCAAACCATTCAACATCACAGTAATTCAAGTCTATGCCCCAACCATAATGACAAAGAAGCTAAAGTTGAACGATTCTATTAAGACCTATAAGACCTTCTAGAGCTAACACCAAAAAAGGTGTCCTTTTCATCATAGGACATCTTAGTTCTCAGAAAACTAAGATCATGGCATCCAGTCCCATCACTTCATGGGAAATAAATGGGGAAACAGTACAAAAAGTGGCTGACTTTATTTTTTTGGGCTCCAAAATCACTGCAGATGGTGACTGCAGCCATGAAATTAAAAGACGCTTACTCCTTGGAAGGAAAGTTATGACCAACCTAGATAGCATATTAAAAAGCAGAGACATCATTACTTTGCCAACAAAGGTCCATCTAGTCAAGGCTATAGTTTTTCCAGTAGTCATGTATGGATGTGAAAGTTGGACTATAAAGAAAGCTGAATACTGAAGAATTGATGCTTTTGAACTGTGGTGTTGGAGAAGACTCTTGAGAGTCCCTTCGACTGCAAGGAGATCCAACCAGTCCATTCTAAAGGAAATCAGTCCTGGATGTTCATTGGAAGGACTGATGTTGAAGCTGAAGATCCAATACTTTGGCCACCTGATGTGAAGAGCTGACTCATTTGAAAAGACCCTGATGATGGGAAAGATTGAAGGCGGGAGGAGAAGCGGATGACAGAGGATGAGATGGTTGGATAGCATCAGCGACTCAATGGACATGAGTTTGGGTGAACTCCAGGAGTTGGTGATGGACAGGGAAGCCTGGTGTGCTGCAGTCCATGGGGTCGCAAAGAGTCAGACACGACTGAGAGGCTGAACTGACTAAACTTCATCACAGGGAACTGGAATGCAAAAGTAGGAAGTCAAGAGATACCTAGAGAACAGGCAAGTTTGGTCTTGGAGTACAAAATGAAGCAGAGCAAAGGTTAAAAGAGTTTTGCCAAGAGAACACACTGGTCATAGCAAACACCCTCTTCCAACAACATAAGAGAAGACTCTACACATGAACATCACCAGATGGTCAATCCTGACATCAGATTGATTATATTCTTTGCAGCCGAAGAAGGAGAAGCTCTATACAGTCAGCAAAACCAAGATCGAGAGCTGACTGTGGCTCAGATCATCAGCTCCTCATTGCAAAATTTAGGCTTGAACTGAAGAAAGTAGGGAAAACCACTAGGCCATTCAGTTATGACTTAAATCAAATCCCTTATGATTATACAGTAGAGGTGACAAATAGATTTAAGGGATTAAATCTGGTAACAGAGTACCTGAAGAACTACGGACAGAGGTTTGTAACACTCTATAGAAGACGGTGACCAAAACCATTCCAAAGAAAAAGAAATACAAGAAGGCAAGTGGTTGTCTGAGAAGGTTTTATAAATGGCTGAGAAAAGAAAAGGCAAGGGAGAAATGGAAAACCATAGCTAACTGAATGCAGAGTTCCAAAGAATAGCAACAGAGATAAGAAAGCCTTCCTCAGTGAACAATGCAAAGAAATAAGAGGAAAACAATACAGTGGAAAAGACTAGAGATCTCTTCAAGAAAATTGGAGATATCAAGGGAAAATTTCATGCCAGGATGGGCACAGTAAAGGACAGAAATGGTATGGACCTAATAGAAGCAGAAGAGATTAAGAAGAGCTAGAAAGAATATACAGAAGAACTGTACAGAAAAAGTATTAATAACTCAGATAACCAAGATGGTGTAATCACTCACCTAGAGCCAGACATCCTGGAGTGTCAAGTGGCCCTTAAGAAGCATTACTGTGATGAAGCTAGTGGAAGTAATGGAATTCCAGCTGAGTTATTTCAAATCTTAAAAGATGATGCTGTTAAAGTCCTGCACTCAATATGCCAGCAAATTTGGAAAACTCAGCAGTGGCCACAGGACTGAAAAAGGTCAGTTTTCATTCAAATCCCAAAGAAGAGCAATGCCAGAGAATGTTTCAACTAATATACAATTGTACTCATTTCACATGCAAGCAAGGTTATGCTGAAAATCCTTCAAACTAGTCTTCAATAGTAAGTGAACTGAGAACTTCCAGATGTACAAGCTGGATTTAGAAAAGGCAGAGAAACCAGAGATTAAACTGCCAACAATCATTGGATCATGGAGAAAGCAAGAGAGTTCCAGAAAAACATCTACTCCCTCTTCACTGACTGTGGAAAATTCTTAAAGAGATGGGAATACCAGAGTCCTTTACCTGCCTCCTGAGAAGCCTGTATGCAGGTCAAGAAGCAACACAGAACCAGACATGGAACAACTGACTGGTTCAACATTGGGAAATGAGTATGACAAGCCTATATATTGTCACCCTGCTTATTTAATTTTTACACAGCATACATCACGCACTATGAGGGGCTGGATGAATCACAGGCTAGAATCAAGTTTGCCAGGAGAAATATCAACAACCTCAGATATGAAGATGATAGCACTTTAATGGCAGAAAGCAAAGAGGGATTAAAGAGCCTCTTGATGAGGGTAAAAGAGGAAAGTGAAAAACCTGGCTTGAAACTAAACATTAAAAAAAACTAAGATTGGGGCCTCTTGGTCCCATCCCTTCCTGGCAAACAGAAGGGGAAAAAGTGGAAGCACTGACAGATTTTATTTTCTTGGGCTCCAAAATCACTGTGGATGGTAACTGCAGCCATGAAATTAAAAGACGCTTGCTCTTTGATAGAAAGCTATGACAAATCTAGACAGCATATTAGAAAGCAGAGACATTACTTTGCTGACAAAGGTCTGTATACTCAAACCTATGGCTTTTCCAGTAGTCGTGTACATAAGTGAGGGTTGGACCATAAAGAAGACTGAGAACCAAAGACTTGATGCTTTCAAATTGTGGTCCTGGAAAAGATTCTTAAGAGTCCCTTGGACCGCAAGGAGATCAAATCAGTCAATCCTAAAGGAAATCAACCCTGAATATTCAGTGGAAAGACTGATGCTGAAGTTCTAATACTTTGGCCACCTGATGCAAAGAGTCTACTCATTGAAAAGACGTTGATTTTGAGAAAGATTGAGAGCAGGAGGAGAAGAGGGCAGCATAGGATGAGATGGCTGGATGGCATCACCAACTCAATGCACATGAGTTTGAGCAAACCCCAGGAGATAGTGAAGGACAGGGAAGCCTGGCATGCTGCAGTCCATGAGGTCACAAAGAGCTGAACACAACTTAGCGACTAAACAACAACAGTCTTATTTAGAAACTTCCTTCTCAGCCTGAAGGTATAAAGATGCTCACTTCCCATTAGTTCTTCCTATTAGAAAAGACATAAAAGTATTGTTTTTAAAGAGTCACTGACCTGAAATTGATGATTGTGGATCATGGATGGCAGGGACCCAGGAGGTCCCCCAACTCCTGTCCTTGCTCAACTCTGGAGGAGTCTCAGGCCCCCTATCCTCAGGATCTGCCACAATTCCTCTGTGGGGTGCTGCTTCTGTAACTGTGTGGGTCTCTTTAGGGGATGTCTATCTGTCCACCCTTGACACAACAACATGCTTTGCTAACGGCAATGCCTCACAAGCAGCCTTGCTACCTAATGGTGAGAATCACCCTTTTCTGTCTCCATGTGCTTTGCTCATCTTCTAATTTGTCTCTGCTGTTATTGGCTTTCACTCGTCCATATTAGAGGAAAGAGCCATCTGTCAAGTCACACCAAAACGATTCAAAACTTGGTTTCAGCTGCACTAAATTTAAACTTGGGAAGATGTAACACTCTCATGATTTGTCTTATGATTTGTGAATATATGATTAGTCTCCACTTATTCAGGTCTTTTTTATGTCCTTTAACAATGTCAAGTAATCTAGTTGAATTTATTTCTAGATACCTTAAATTTTCATAATTATGTAAAGTGGGATTTCTATTTGCATTGTTGTTGGTATAGTCATTCAGTTGTGCCTGACTCTTGTGACCTCATGGACTATAGCCCACCAGGCTCCTCTCTCCATGGGATTTAACCAGGCAAGAATATTGGAGTGGGTTGCCATTTCCTTCTCCAGGGGATCTTCCCCACCCAGGGATCAAATCCGGGTCTCCTATACCGCCAGATTCTTTACCAACTGAGCCATCAGGGAAGCTGTTGCACAAGGTATTATTAAATTTTATCTGTTTATCTCACTTATCCACCAGTTTGAATGGTTTAAATGGGTGTTCTACATGGATAATAGTGTCATTTGCAGAAAGGCGCTGATTTCCTTTCTTCCTCTTGGTGTTTGTATTTCTCATTTTGTGTTTGTTTATGATACTGGTGAAGACCTCTTGTGACAGCAGTCCTTCCTGTCATTCCTGATTTTCAGGGACATACTCCAATATTTCTCCATCATGGATGCTGGTTCTATACATCTTCATTTCAGTTCAGTCACTCAGTCGTGTCTGACTCTTTGTGACCCCATGATTCGCAGCACGCCAGGCCTCCCTGTCCATCATCAACTCCCAGAGTTCACTCAAACTCATGTCCATCAAGTCGGTGAGGCCATCCAGCCATCTCATCCTCTGTCATCCCCTTCTCCTCCTGCCCTCAATCCCTCCCAGCATCAGAGTCTTTTCCAATGAGTCAACTCTTCCCATGAGGAGGCCAAAGTATTGGAGTTTCAGTTTCAGCATCAGTCCTTCCAATGAACATCCAGGACTGATCTCCTTCAGGATGGACTGGTTGGATCTCCTTGCAGTCCAAGGGACTCTCAAGAGTCTTCTCCAACAGCACAGTTCGGAAGGATCAATTCTTCAGCGCTCAGCTTTCTTCACAGTCCAACTCTCACATGACCACTGGAAAAACCACAGCCTTGACTAGACAGACCTTTGTTGGCAAAGTAATATCTCTGCTTTTGAATATGCTGTCTAGGTTGGTCAGAACTTTCCTTCCAAGGAGTAAGCGTCTTTTAATTTCATGGCTGCAGTCACCATCTGCAGTGATTTTGGAGCCCCCCAAAATAAAGTCTGACACTGTTTCCACTGTTTCCCCATCTATTTCCCATGAAGTGATGGGACCGGATGCCATGATCTTTGTTTTCTGAATGCTGAGCTTTAAGCCAGCTTTTTCAGTCTCCTCTTCTTCTTCGGTGGACTTTAAACAGCTTGCGGAGGTTTTTGAATTTCCTGAGTGGTCCACTAGTTAAGACTCTGCTCTTCCCGTGCAGGGGGCCCAGGTTTCATCCCTGGTCAGGAAAACAGATTCTACATGCTACAACTGAAAGATCCCACATGCCTCAACTAAGACCCAGGAAAGCGAAATAAATCAGTCCAGTTCAGTTGCTCAGTCGTGTCCAACTCTTTGTGACCCCATGGACTGCAACACACCAGGCTTCCCTGTCCATCACCAACTCTCGGAGCTTGCTCAAACTCATGTCCATCGAGTTGGTGATGCCATCCAACCATCTCATCCTCTGTCGTCCCCTTCTCCTCCTGCCTTCAATCCTTCCCAGCATCAGGGTCTTTTCCAATGAGTCAGTTCTTTGTATCAGATGGCCAAAGTACTGGAGTTTCAGCTTCAGCATTAGTCCTTCCAATGAGAGTCAGGACTGATTTCCTTTAGGATTGACTGGTTTCCCAGGCCAAATAAATAAATTTTTCCCAGGACAAATAAATAAATAGATATTTTTTAAAAAAACAGGTCACAGCGGTTTCTTTCAATACAGACAGCCCCTGACTTAATGTACTTCCACTTACTGGTTTTCGACTTCACTGTGGTGAGAGTGATGCACATTCAATGGAACCTGCACTGTGAGTTCTGAGCTTTGACCTTTCCCAGGCTAGTGACACGCTGTCTAACCCTCTCTTGTGACGCACAGCAGTGAGCCTCAGCACCCAGGCAGCCCCTACAGTTACAAGGGGAAACCATCGGTACACTTACAACCACCCGGACTGAGACAACTGTTCTGCCACTCACTTCTAAGCATTCAATAAATTAGGTGAGATAGTTCATTATGAAATTGCTTTGTGTTAGACTTTGTCCAACTGTAATGTAACTCTTCTGAAAACCTTTAAGGTGGATGAGGCTAAGCTCTGGTTAGGTATATTAAAGGCATTTCTGACAATGATGTTGTCAACTTGCAATCAGTTTACAGGGGTATGTAAGCTGAGGAAGATCTGTCCTGCTTTATATATAATAATAGAAAGTGCGTGGTTGTTATTGTCTGTTTCTTGTTATATGAGTGGGTGAACTTTGTTAATCTTTTTGTTTCCAGTAAGATGATCATTTTCTTTTCCTTTAATCTTTTTGAATGTTAAATGTGTTCAGTCTAATGATGGAAAGCATCCTTACATTATTATGATAAACCCAACCTAGTCATAACATTTGTTTCTGTTTTATTTAAGTTAAACTGGTAAACTCGATTCATCAATGGTATCCAGACTTTCTAGTTGTTTGTTAATATGCGAAATAGGTCTGTACTTGAATTTCTTGGACTGTCTCTTGCAAAATTACAGAACATTATAAAATGGGCAGAAAAGCACGTGCCCTCTCTCTTCAGCCACTGGCATAAATAGAGACAGGATATTTTATTTGAAGGCTTCGTGACACTCATCTGCAGAACTCCCTGAGCATTTCTGAGGAGGTGGAAGTTCTAAGGGACTCCGTCTGTCAGGGTTCTTTCTTTAATAAAATTTTGTATTTCTCCAGGAGTCCACTATGTTTCTTCTTTTTCAACTCTCTTCACTATTTCCTCAGGATTCTCCACCTAAAATGTTTCAGTGCTGTCTACTCACAGAGCTGTATTTTCCATCAGGTCAACAATGTTTAATTCACATGGCACAGAAGAAAAATGCTTGGTTTTCAAAGGTAATCTCTAAGCTATTTCTTCTTTCATATGCAACCAGTTTTGTTGTCTTTTTAAAGACTTTTCTCTAGAGCAGTTTCAGGTTTACAATAAAATTGAAACGGAGATTCAGGGATTTCCCATTTATCTCTGACCCCCATACATGCATAGCCACCCTTCCATGATCCCCATCTCTCACCAGAATGGTACCTTTTTTACCAAGGATAAACCAACACTGATACATCGTAATCATGCAAAGTCTAGAGCAGACCTTAGGGTTCACTCTTGGTGAATTTTGGTGCACTCTATGGTTTTGAATAAATGTGCCCATTGTGATGTGCTGTGCTTAGTCACGCAGTCATGTCTGAGTCTTTGCAACTCCATGGACTGCAGCCCACCAGGCTCCTCTGTCCATGGACTTCTCCAGGCAAGAACACTGGAATGGGTTGCCATGCCCTCCTCCAGGGGATCTTCCCAAGCCAATGATCAAACCCAGGTCTCCCGCATTGCAGGCAGATTCTTTACTGTCTGAGCCACCAGGGAAGCCCAAGAATACTGGGGTGGGTAGCCTATCTCTTCTCCAGGGATCTTCCTGCCCCAGGAATTGAACCAGGGTCTCTTGCACTGCATACAGATTCTTTATCAGCTGAGCTACCAGGGAAGTGATGATGTCCAGCCTTATATCACACAGAGTATTTTCACTGCCCTAAAAATCCTCTCTGTTCCGCCTATTCATCTTTCCCCACAGCTGCCTTTGGCTATCACTGATTTTTTTTTTTTCTTTTAAACCATCTCCATAGTTTTACCTTTTCCAGAGTATCATATAGTTAGATTTGCACTGCATGCAGCCGTTTTCAGACTGGTTCTTTTACTTAGTAATATGCAGTTAAGATTGTCTGCATCTTTTCATGGCTTCGTAGCTCATTTATCTTCAGCCCTGAATAATAGTGCGTTGTCTGGGTGTCCCACGTTTTATTTTTCCATTCACCTACTGAAGGACATCTTGGTTGCTTCCAAGTTCTGGCAATTATGAATAAAGCTGCTATAAATATCTGTGTGCAAATTTTCATGTGGATAAAAATTTTCAACTCCTTTGAGCAAATACCAGGGAACATGACTGGCTGTTTCATATGGTAGGAAGATGGTTTGTTTGTAAGAAACTTTCAAACCATCCTCCAGACTGGCTGCACCATTCTGCATCCCCACCAGCAAAGATAAGAGCTCCTGTTGCTCTATATTCTCTCCAGCATTTGGTGTTGCAATTTTGTTTGTATATCTTTGCAGTATATTAATTATCCATTTACTGCATAATTTCACATTTACTGGCATAAAGTCATTCATGGTTTTCTTATTTTACTTTTTTAATCTCTGACCTGCTGTTCATATGATTCTCCTGTATGTCCTTCTTCCCCCTGAGCATTTGTGATTTTGGTAGATTTTAGGAAAGCACTGGCTTTGGTTCTGTTCCTGTCTATTGATATTTTCTTCATCATTTCAGTAATTTCTGATCTTAATTTTTGTAGTGACTTCCTTCTACATTCCTTAGAGTTATTCACCTTTCATTCTTCTAATTTCAATTTTTCCTCCTTTCAAAGATCAGAAATTTAGTTTTAAACACCATCTTGGTAGCACTATATAACTTTTCAATCTATAATAGATGTCCTTTTTATTCAGTTCTAAGCAACTGGTATTTTCAGTGATTTGCTCTTCGTGCACATGTGGTAAAGTTATGTGTACACAAATATGCTTACACATTTTGTTTTGAACTTTTTCTCTTGACTTCAGATTTAATCATGCTGGGTCAAAGACCATGGCATGCATGAAATGGACGGCTTAAAATTTAGTTCAACTTCCCATATATGGTCAACTTTTTAGAGTTATACAGATTTTAGAGAAGAATCAGTCTGTCTCTTAGGTGCAGGGTTCTGTGTATTTCTACTAATTTGAACCTATCAATACTGTTAGAGGTATTCTTGGAATTACACCTCATATTTCATACCTTGTTTGACATCCTTTTTAGTTCATATCTTGTTTTTATTCCTTTTTTGCTTGATGTTGCTTGTTTTTTTAATAAAATATAGATTCCCTTATATTTTTTTCCTGCTAGGACATAAACTAGATTATAGACATATTCTTGTGTGTGTGAGAAGTCGCTCAGTTGTGTCTGACTCTTTGCGACCCCATGGACTGTAGCCTGCCAGGCTCCTCTGCCCATGGGATTCTCCAGGCAAGAGTACTGGAGTGGGTTGCCATTTCCTTCTCCAGGGGATCTTCCCAACCCAGGGATCAAACCCGGGTCTCCTGCATTGCAGGCAGACACTTTATCCTCTGAGCCACCAGGGAAGCCTACACATATTCTTAATTATAATCAATAATTTAGTTGCATCTAATATTGAGAAACCTAGACAACGTATTAAAAAGCAGAGACATCACTTTGTCAACCAAGGTTCGTACAGTTAAAGCTATGGTTTTTCCAGTAGTCATGTATGGATGTTCGAGTTGGACCATAAAGAAGGCTGAGCGCTGAAGAATTGATGCTTTCAAATTGTGGTGCTAGAGAAGACTCATGAGAGTCCCTTGGACAGCAAGGAGGTCAAGCCAGTCAATCCTAAAGGAAATCAATCCTGAACATTCATTGGAGGGACTGATGCTGAAGCTGAAGCTCCAATACTTTGTCTACCTGATGTGAAGAGCCGACTCATTGGAAAAGACCCTGATGCTGGGAGGGACTGGGGGCAGGAGGAGAAGGGGACAACAGAGGATGAGATGGTTGGATGGCATCACGAACTCAATGGACATGAATTTGAGGAGATAGTGAAGGACAGAGGAGCCTGGTCTGCTGCATTCCATGGAGTCACAAAGACTTAGAGACTGAACAACAACAACAATATTCTGAAACACATAACTATCTTTTTTTCCTCATGTAGTCTCAATTACTCTACAATCTTCTTACCCTAACTAAAGTCTTATTATGATTTGACCACACATTTAAACACACAATCCCACTGGCTAAATACCCAAAGTTTTAGTTTTACCTTATTCGAACAATCCACATGGAATCCAACTCAAGACTCAGAACCCCTGTCTCAGTTTGTTATCGTTCTCATGCTTCGGGCCTTCCTCACCACTCATATTTCTTCTCCTAGAAGTACAACTTTTATTCACTCTTCTAGTGAGGATTACCAGTAGCAAAGAAATGGCAACCCACTCCAGTATCCTTGCCTGGAGAATCCCATAGACAGAGGAGCCTGGCAGGCTACAGTCCATGGGGTCAAAAGAGTCGGACACGACTTAGTGCACTGTCTCTCTCACTAGTAGCAAACTGCCTCAATCTTCATCTGAAAGCTTTGTTTTGCTTTCACAAGATGGTGGTATAAAATTTTAGATGAACAGATCTTTTTCCCTCAACAGCTTGACAAACTCCAGTATCATTCTCTGGCTCCTATAGGGCCCACATCACCCATCCGTCCATCGGCCATTCCTGGGCTGGGAAATCTGTCGTTTCCCTTCAGAGTTTCTCTTTGTCTTCCATTTTCCAGAATAATGCAAAACACTCTTGGATGTGGGTGAATCTCCATTTTTCCTCTTAGTCTTCTGAGTGCAGCTGGGATTCTGTCTTCTCAGTTCTGGCCCGTTCTCCACCAGCATCTCTTCAAATCCCACCCCCACGCCTTCCACTCTCCTGTCCCCATGGGTGTCGGTGACTGTGTCCAGTGCTGGAGGGAGGTGACTCAAGCTCACCCATTCTTTTTAGACCAAATCCAGCATTTTGGAAATGGCAATGGCTATTCATCTCATTTCCCAAACTTCTCAGGGTCCCCATCTTCTTGTTTCATTTCTTCCCATCATATTTCATAGTTTCTTGTCCTCCTTGGTGGATGTTATTCTTGCATTCATCTCCAGGGCATTACAGACACACTCATCTGTGTGTCTGTGTGTGTAAAGTGGCGATCTCACCATCCCAGGAGCTGCAGTGCCTACTAGTAGACAGCTGCCCATGCTGGGGATGCTGGCTTGCAGGGGCATCTATGCTGCACTGGGCTTGTGTGTTCCCTGCCCATCCTCCCAAGTGCTTAGGGCTTCGAGTGCTCAGGAGTGCTCCTCAGGGGAGTCTGGGGTGCTGTGGGTCTCTGCCTAGGACCATTTTCCAGGGTCTTTCAGGCGCAGGTTGAGGTGTACCCTGCCCTAGCTCCCAGCGAGCTGTATGAGTTTGGTCCCTACTGTTCCCTGGGGCCTGAACTGCCCGCCATCAGTGGTGCCTTTGGAGCCTGCAGCCCACTGGGCATGGCGTCAGCATCACTCACTGCTCTGCAGACAGCTCCAACTTGTGTGAGCCAGGCGGAGTCCCCTTGGCTTTCCTGTTTTGTGGGCTGTGTCTGCAGACTGACTGAGGATGGAAGGGGAAGGTGGTCCATGTCACGATGGGCCTGACCTCTCTGGGAAGCTGAGTTCACCATGGAGTCACGTCTGCTCACTTCCCCATGCCTGGCTGCAGTTCCCAAGTCAGGGCAGACCCCAGCTCACTCACTCCCTGTTAGCAGAGAAATGGAATCTTCCCTAAGTTTCAAAGCCAACATGATCAAATTGGTACTCCTACCCTTGCATCACCTACTGCAAAGGTCTTCTGAAAGGGGACCCTACAGTTATGCTTGACACAGGAATCCTGACTGCTTTTAAAATCTTCTAATACTTGAGAACACATCCTTTTGACTTCATGGTCACCTCCCTGACTCTACTATTGCTAAATTTCAGTCTCTTTCTCCTTAGGTAATTAAGAAAACCTAAGCATTCTAACCCCTACCAGCTCTAAACCCTGCAATTTCTGTTACTTAAACTCTCCAACAGGGACTTCCCTAGTGGTCCAGTGGTTAAGGCTCTCCCTGGCAGTGCAGGGGACACGCTGCATCCAGGTTCAATTCCTGGTCCTGGAAGATACCACCTGCCATGGGGCAACTGAGCTTGTGCGCCTCGGCTACTGGATCCCACAGTCCAGGGCCCATGAGCCACAGCTACAGACGCCTGCACACCTACAGCCCGTGAGCTGCAACAAGAGCAGCCACCCCAACAAGAAGCCCCCACACCGGGACTAGAGAGGAGTCCCCGCTCACCGCAACCAGAGAAAGTGCATGTGCAGCAATGCAGATCCAGCGCAGCCAAAAGCAAAGCGCTCTAATCATCTAAAGCGCCCCCTGTGTGCTTTTCCTGTCCCATCACACGATCAGAACAATTCTCTTCCTAAACCCTGGACTACATCAAAGCTTGGGCTTATGAGACCTAATTTACTAAGTCCTTGTATCTCTTTAAGACATTCCCTCCTCCCCCATGGTGAGTCCATCAGAAATTCACCAGAAGGAATAGAAGGCATCTCTACCTGGCTAGGTAAACAGCCGCCAAGTGCATATAAGCAAGACTATCAGAGTGGCCAAAAAATTCATTCAGGGGGAAAAAAAAAAATTTCATTCGGTCTTAACTAAAGGACACATTTTTCATTTTCACTGACAACCACAGTGAACAATGAATTCAATAACCGAATTAATTTTTTGGCCATCACAATAGTTTCACTGCCAATAAAAATGCCAAAAACTAAGAAGATCTCCCCATGGAGGAGCCCTGAATATGCCTTTAAGGTTATGCTTAAGTTGAATCCTGGGAAAACTCACATGAAATAGATTTTTAAGTTTCAATCACTGGAGTCGGCTCATTGAAAGAAAACTCTATGAACATATAACCAAGTACCTCTCTTTTACAAAATGTGTTTTCCTTAAAGGGGTAAAGTCGAGCTGAGACCAGCATCTTCTTACGTCAGTGCCAGGAATGGATTCCTAAGACTGCGATGCTGAGCACCGCTGCACAATATAACGGGAATCACAGCCTGGGTCAGGGGAGCGCTCTGCTCCATCCTTACCTTGGTGGCTCGCCAGCCGGTCGGGCGGCGCTGGGAAGCCAGGTCCTGCCAGCTCCCCAGGACGCTGAGGAGGTGTCTGCTCCACCTTATCCTGCAGAGATGGGTATGGAAAGGCTCTGGTCAGAAGCAGCACTCCACACCCGCCACACCCACCACACCCACTTCACACTTGTCACACTCACCACCCCCAGCACTGCTTTTCTTCCCCCAGTTCTTCCTTCCTTCCAATTTTTACTTTTTTTCACTTTAAATGACAGTTGTTTAAAACACACTGTAAAAGGAAAATTAACCACGAGAATGGACAGCCTGCTTGGCAAGGGAGTTGGAAGAAAAGTTACTCTTGTTTTCTGGCTTAAATTGCTTTCCCTGAATAGCAATTCAAAAAGAATTATTGTCAACGGCAGGATTTAAGCCAGGAGTGCAGAGAATTAGCATTCCGTGGAGCACAGGATTTTCTGTAACAATTACCGGTGATCACGCCCTGGGCGGTCTGTCCCCTGGGATGCAAACACCCAACGACCGTTTTATAACCAGACCCTCCACAAAGCATCAGCAGCTCAGAGGCATTAAAACAATTTTTTTTCTAATATTATAGATTTATTCAGACTAAAACTTTTTCTTACACCAGTTTTAATAAGTTATATTTTTATAGGAGTTTGCCTATTTTCATCTAAAATTTCAAATTTATTGTCAAAACACCCTCTGATTTTATGATCTGAAGAGACATCACTATTATTTTGCTGTTATTAGTTGTTGGTAGGATTTTTCTTGATTCATTTCATTGATTAGTGAGATAAACATTTTATTGATATTTTCAGAGGATAACTTTATAGCATTTTTGATCCTCTCTACTGTCTGGTTTGTATTCAGTATTTTCTCTCTCTCTCTCTCTTTTTTTTTTTTTAATTTTTATCAGAGTCTAGTTGATTTACTGTGTTAGTTTTGGGTGCACAGCAAAGTGATGCAGTTATACAGATCTTCATTCTTTTTCAGATTCTTTTCCCTTATAGGTTATTACAGAATACTGAGTAGAGTTCCTTGAGCCACACAGTAGGTGCTGGTTGGTCATTTATTTTATACATAATGGTGTAAATATTCAGTGGCACTTTTCAGACCTCAGGTAAAGATAAAAATTTTCAGTAAAAGTTAAAACAGTAACTTAAAACCAAGCCCACAACTCCAGAAAAACCTCTTCGTGGGATTATAATCAATCCAATGAAAGACTCAATAAGATGTGGAAAATGGGCCTGTAAACTCTTTACATGCTGAGAGGAAAATATTAGCAGTGATTAACCTGGGGTGAAGAGATAGCAAATTTCTCTGGCAGATTAAAGAAACTTTGGGAATTATTATAATGCACGTTTTATCTCTGTAATTAGGTTTTAGAACTGTGTCAGAAAGTATAAGATTTTCATGGAAAAACCTATTAATAAAAATTAACATGAACACACAAGCAGGTGCCATCAGCAACCTCCCCTTCCTAGTACTGCAAAGCTCTGCAGGTGCGAGATGCCCCCAGTCCACGAGCGCCAGCATCCTGCGGCGCTTCCTCTGCCAGCTGGCCACAGAAGGCACAGCCACCTAGCACCACCCCATGACTAGAGGCAGCCCTGAGACTGGAGCCCAGGCAGCCGGGCTTCAGAGCACACATGCCTTCCCTCCCATGCTGCCCAAGAAACTCCAAAAAAGCACATCATTCTGACAGATGCTTCAGGGCCTGAATGCCCCCTAGTCAGTGGCTTCTGCACCCAGAGCCTCTGTCTGCCTGAGTGAGAGGGGACGGTTGTGACTCCACTCTCTGTCCACAGGGTGGGTCTGGTCCACACTCTGCTGGGGGCCACCGTGGGGAGCACTGCTCAGAGAGCCCAGGAGGGAAGGAGATGCTTGCTCCCCGGGAAGGCACAGTGGCCTTCACACCTCCCTCCAGAAAACCTGGGAAGAGCAGACAAAGACCTCTGAAGGAGGGAGACTTTCACTTGCTTCCCTCTCTCTGTTCTCTCCCTTCGAAAGGAATGGCCAGCTCTCTTTCGGTTTTTAAAACCACAGATGTAACGCTTGCCTGTTAGGAAAATCTAGATGCTAAGGGACTTCCCAGGTAGTGCCAGTGTAAAGAATTCACCCGCCAGTGCAGGCGATGCAAGACACACAGGTTCAGTCCCTGAGTTGGGAAGCTCCCCTTGAGGAGGAAATGGCAACCCACTCCAGGATTCTTGCCTGGAGAATCCCATAGACAGAGGAGCCTGGTGGGCAACAGTCCATGGGGTCGCATTCAGACATGAATGAGTGACTGAGTACACACAGATGCTAAAGAAAAGGATAAAGATAAAAATTAAAATGAACCTCTTTCACCCATGGATGTTATCCAATCAGTTTTTGATCTGTTCTTTCAGAGGAAAACAAAAATCCACACACAGGGTATGCGCAGATGCAATGTCTGAATTATTTAGGGACGGCGTCTATGCTACATTTGAATCACATGGGGGTTACAAATGATCCTGATAAGAACGGAATCACCATCATGACACCCACTGCTGTATTTTAACGCATCTTTTCAAAAATTTCCATGGCAACAAACGTTCCCCAACAGCCCTTTCAAAATTCTAGCATACCACATTAAGTAGCCATGTAACATGATTTCTTTCATTAATACCCTACTGGCAAATGTACAATTTGTTAAGAAACTTAAGTTTTTGATTAGGAAAGAAGGGAGAAATTGGTTTCGAGGACATGGTGTCTGGGAGCCAAAGGGATGCTGGTAAGACCCCCCTGAGGTGCTGAGAATAGAGCTAGATTGCCAAGCCTAGAGAGCCGAGCGGTCCCTGCCCGCCCCCGGATTCAGCAGTCTCCCCATCTAAGGTCACCCACCCACTTCTACAGCTCCACAGTCCAGTGTTCTCCGTTCAATCAGCCTTTACCATCTGAGAGAAATATTTTTCCTTTTTCCCCCAATTTTAAAACTACCCATATAAGTATTTGAAAATACAAAGTAGAAATAAAAATTCGCCTAAATTCTATGGACATGAATATGAACAAACTCCGGGAGACAGTGAAGGACAGGGGAGCCTGGCGTACTGCTGTCCTTGGGGTCGAACAGAGTCAGACATGACTGAGTACCTGAAGAACAGCGACCCATGACAGTGGAGTAAGGCAGCATTCTTCTGAGTTTTGCACCTTCACCACGCACAGCTGGACACTGTGCATATCATAGGGTGTAAACAATTTTCTGTTCTGAAAAAAATGTAAATTTTCCCCCAATTTACATCACAAAATGTTCTTTTTAAAAAAAAAAAATGGTAAGTATCATTTTTCCAGATTCTAAACTACTCTTGGAAACACTTTCAGTCATTTGCAAATTTCGGGTAATATAAATACAATCAAACAAACACCTTTGTGCATAGAACTTGTCCACATTTCTGATCGTTCTCTTAGAATCCCCAGAGTAGAAGGAGCAGGTCAAAAGTTATGTGCTTTTTGTTTTGAGTCTGGATACACTGTCCAGCTCTCATTCCCAGGTTACCCTCCACTGGAAACAGAACAGCTGCCTTCCCAGTTCCCAGGTACCGGCAGGTGGAAGGTAACAATTTTGGAACTTTTTCTTGCCAATCCCAGAGGCAGGCAGTGGTTTTCACAAGAAGGTCTTAAATAATGGAGTTGAACATCAGCCCTTTGTCTTTCTCCTTCTGGATTATCCTGTGACAGGCCAGCTGGAGCAGTGCAGGTTTTCCCAGTCCAGCCCTCCATGAAGGAGCCTCACACCATCACCCAGCTGAGGGTTTAGGGACAGTGTCCAGACTTGCTGGGTTAGGTGGCAAATCTAGAAGATGGGCTACACGACCCCTGCAGGACGCCTGGGCGGTCCCGGCTCACCAGAAGCATCATCAGTCTGCTTCTTAATGCTTCCAGGATAAGCTCTTTAAAATAATAAGAAACAAAGCTTGATCCCTTTTGTAGCGAGTAATTTTCCCACCTTGTTTGAAATTTACTCATATTTTTGATTCTCAGAGTTTAACTCAATGCAGCCAAGTTTCCTGAACTTTTGTTTTAGGCTTATTATTTTCACCTTGAGAACTGCTTTCACTCATTATAAAGAAAAATAAATAACATCCTTTATGTGTTGTCCTGGTTTCTTCTCCAACCAGAAGCATTCCCTTTCATTTCTCTGCCATTTATATGGCAGGGCACAAAAAGATGAGGCCATAAACTGACCAGTCCATACAGGCCCATTTATCACTCAATCTTCACTCTCATCACACATTACAACCTATGCAGACAAGGGTTCGGCATCCTCTCAGAGACACAGAGCTGCCTCTTCCCGGGTGAGCACCCAGGTTTCCACGCTCACAGCTGCCTGGCATGTTCATTATCAGCATCTTTCCCCTTTTGCTGCTTTGACGTGAACTCCTCAGCTGTTTTCTTCTAAGTAAGTGGTATCAACAATAAAAAAACTAAAAACAGAACTACCATATGACCTAGCAATCCTACTCCTGAGCACAGACCCAGAGAAAACCGTAATTGCAAAAGACACATGCACCCCAATATTCACTGCAGCACTATTTACAACAGCCAAGACACAGAAGCAACCTAGATGGCCATCGGCAGATGAGTGGATAAAGAAGACGTGATGCAGGTATACAATGGAATATTACTCAGCCATAAAAAGCAATGGAATTTTGCCCTTTGCAGACATGTAGATGGATCTAGAGGCTGTCATACACAGTGAAGTAAGTCAGAAAGAGAAAATCAAATATTGCATATTAACATACATATGTGGACATCTAGAAAAATGGTACAGATGAACCTATTTGCAAAGCTGAAATAGAGACACAGACATAGGCAATAAAAATACGGCCATCAAGAGAGGAAAGGTCGGGTGGTGGGAGGAACGGGGAGACTGGGATTGACAAATACGCTCTTCATATATAAAACAGATAACTGGTGAGAAGAGACGGCATAGCGCAGGGAACTCTACTCAGTGCTTGTGGCGAGCTAGGTGGGAAGGAAACCCAGAAAAAGAGCGGGGGTATGTCTTCATGTAGCTGACTCAGTTTGTTGTACAGCAGGAACACAACACTGTAAAGCAACTCTGCCCCAATAAAAATTTTCTAAAACAATAAATAAATAAAAATGAAGTTAAAAAAAGTATCACAGGAAAGAACAAATCTGACCTCATATTAGACCTATTTCTTTTACTTTTGTATGCTATTGCTCTTGCCTCCAGCTAAGAACGTTGCTTATAATCTGAAATACACAGGGTAGCCCATTCTCAAGGCTCAGACTTAAGGGAATCACACTCCTCCATTAATATAGAGACAAAAAATTGCAGGAGAATAACATTTGTCTTGCTGGAGGTTTACAGGAACATCGTGACCTGACCTACGTGGACAGCTGCAAGAACCAAGTAGTCTGGCACCAAAAACTCTGCAACAGCCACCACCCCTCTCCCTCATCTGGCCTTTAAAAACGCTTTGCTGAAACCCTTCGGGGAGTTCACGGTTTTGAGAGGCATGAGCCACTCATCTTGCATGAGTTCAGTTCAGTTCAGTCGCTCAGTCGTGTCCGACTCTTTGCGACTCCATGAATTGCAGCATGCCAGGCCTCCCTTGCATAGTCCTGCAATAAACCTTTCGCTGCTCCCCAAATTCTGATGTTTCAATATTGTTAGGCCTCCCTGTGCATCTAGCAGACAAACTTGCATTTGGTAGCAAAAGTTTACTTAAACTATTAAAACTTCTTGTCCAGAATATTTCCTTACATTTAAGTAATGGTTACCCATTACTAATATGAAGGTTGCGGGTGGGCCATCCGATTAAAAGCAGACCACATAAGCATAGAGCATAAACCAGGAAGTTGAGCCCCACCCCCCACTCCATGCATCCTGGGGGCTGGCATGACCCGCTGAGTACATAAGCACTGGGGGTTTCTGGTGGACACGCCAGTCTGAGACCCAGTCCAGCCAGGCGCTGACACACTGCCCTCCTGAAAACACCCCTTTCCACTGACGAGCACACCAGACCCCACTGAGACCTTGCTCCTAAGACAAGTCACCTTCCAACCTAAGTTAAAGGCAAACTTGTTTAAATAGTGTGATCAGATTTAGCTAATAAAAATACAGGATGTTCAGTGAAACCTGAATGTCAGACAAACAACTAGTAGTTTTTTTGGTGTAAGTATGTCACAAATGTTACATTGGGCTTATTAAAAAAAAAAAAGTTTGTGGTTTATCTGAATTTAACTGGGCATGCTATACTTTATCTGGCAACTTTATACCTAAAGTAACATTGGAAATCTGGCAGGTTTGCATGACAAATTACAGCAGTAAGAACAGAATCTTGACAAATGCCTTGTTTGTTCATATATAAAACTGCCATATCCAGAGAGCAGAAGTCAACATAGAGAAGCTTCAGGCAAGCATTCCATTATCTTGCAAAGCCAAGAAAAATGTAATAGTATGGAAAACGATGGTGTTTATAAACTAAAGGCAGAGCATGAAGGCAGCCAGGAGAAGCGCATCACGGCTGTAAAGAACAGAAACTCCCCACATGGCTGGAAGGCCAGGTATACGGAAGAGACACAGACACACACTGATGGAGGCTAGGGTGAGCGCAAAGGCTTCTCGCTGGCTGGCCTGGTCTCTTCCAGGGCTAGTTGAGCCATCCCGGGTTGGTCAGGGATGGCTCCCTTATGAGTCAGGAGGGCAAGACAGCTGGGCCATGGCCGGAGGCCAGCAGGATAGAGCCTCCTCATCTGCAGAAGGCCCGGGGGACGCAGAGGAAGGCATGGATCCTTCCCTGTAGGACACAGCCTCCTCATATGCAGAAGGTCTGGGGGATGCAGAGGAAGGTGCGGACCCTTCTCTGCAGGACACAGCCTCCTCATCTGCAGAAGGCCTGGGGGGCACAGAGGAAGGCACGGATCCTTCTCTGCAGGACACAGCCTCCTCATCTGCAGAAGGCCTGGGGGATGCAGAGGAAGGTGCAGAGGGATTGGGGGCAGGTGAAGAAGGGGACGACAGAGGATGAGCTGGCTGGATGGCATCACCAACTCGATGCGCATGAGTTTGGGTGAACTCCGAGAGTTGGTGATGGACAGGGAGGCCTGGCATGCTGCAATTCATGGGGTTGCACAGTCAGACACAACTGAGCGACTGAATTGAACTGAACTGAATACTCCAAATATCTAAAGAACTTATGCAGCTGAGTAGCAAAAAGAAAACAAAAAACAAAAAAACACCCCATTAAAAAAAATGAGGAGAGGAGAATGGCGGCTAAAAGTTTCTACAGTAACAGCCTCCAAACCTATCAGGTGTGTGTGACTTCCTGCTTTCTGGAATGGACACTAAGGCTGTGAATATGTGAAAAAGATTTCACGATTTTATGTCCAACACATCCAGGAATTCAAGAGAAAGAAACTCTTGCTAATGGAGGTCATTAGCAGCTGCTGAAGGAGGAACTGACCCGTGTCAAAAAGAGATCTGCCCTGAGCCTTTGAAGTAGGAGCACTGACTCCAAGACCCTACACAACCAGAGAACTAACCCTAGGGAGTATCAACTAGTGAGAACTCACACAAAGGAAACCACTGGAATACAAGACCCGGCATCACCCAACCACCAGTAGCACCCTGTGCAGGATGCCTCCTCTAAATGACAAACAAAACAAAAATATAAAACCAATCATCAGCAGAGAGGATTACCACCTCACTCAGCCCTGCCCATCAGCAGGGGTTGGGAGGGAGGAACTCAGCACAAATTTCACCCTATATGAAATACACAAACCACTGGACCAACCTTAGGAGGGCAGAAACCAAAAGGAAGAAAGAATTCAACCTTGAAGCCTGGGAAAAGGAGACTGCAAAGACAATTAGTTAAAAAAAAATAATAATGAGAAGGCAGAGAAATACTACACAAATGAAGGAAAAAACTAGAAACACAGAAGTCCAAACAAATGAAGAGGAAATATGCAAACCACCTGAAAAAGAATTCAGAATAATGATAGCAAAGATGATCAAAAACCTTGAAAACAAACTGGAGAAAATGCAAGAATCAGTTAACAAAAAACTAAAAGAATTAAAGAATAAACATACAGAGACAAAAACACAATTACTGAAATTAAAAATACTCTAGAAGGAAACAATAACAGAATATCTGAAACAGCAGAACGAATCAGTGAGCTGGAAGATAAAATGGTGGAAATAACTTCTGAAGAGCAGAATAAAGTAAAAGAGTGAAAAGAACTGAGGACAGTCTCAGAGACCTCAGGGACAATATCAAACACTCCAACATTTGCATGATAGGAGTCCCAGAAGAAGAGAAAAAGAAAGAGTATGAGAAAATCTTTGAAGAGATTATAGCTGAAAATTTCCCCAACATGGAAAGGAAAATAGTCAATCAAGTCCAGAGGTGCAAAGAGTCCCATACAGGAAAAACCCAAGGAGAAACACACCAAGACACATACTAATCAAACTAACAAAGATTAAACACAAAGAAAGAATATTAAAAGCAGCAAGAGAAAAGCAACAAGTAACATACAAGGGAAACCCCATATGTTTAAAAGCTGATCTTTCAGCAGAAACTCTGCAGGCCAGAAGGGAATGGCAGGATATACTTGAAGTACTGAAAGGGAAAAATCTACAACCAAGATTCTGTACCTGGCAAGGATCTTATTCAAACTTGATGGAGAAATAAAAAGCTTTTCAGACAAGCAAAAGTTAAGAGAATTCAGTACCACCAAACTAGCTTTACAACAAATGTAAAAGGGACTTATATGGTCAAGAAATACAATAGAAGAAAAAGATCTATAAAATCAACCCCAAACAATTAAGAAAATGGCAATAGGAACATACATATCAATAATTACTTTAAAAGTAAATGGATTAAATGCTCCAACCAAAACACACAGACTGGCTGAATGGAAACAAAAACAAGACCCATATATATGCTGTCTACAAGAAACACTTCAGACCATAAGACACATATAGACTGAAAGTGAGAGGATGGAAAAATATATTCCATGCAAATGGGAAGTAAAAGAAAGCTGGAGTAGCAATCCTCATATCAGACAAAATAGATCTTAAAGAATATTACAAGAAATAAGGAAGCACACTACATAATGATCCAAGGGATCAATCCAAGAGGAAGACATAACAATTGTAAATATCTACGCACCCAACATGGGGGCACCTCAATACATAAGACAAACACTAACAGACATAAAAGGAGAAATAGAGAGTAACATAATAATAGTAGGAGACTTTTAACACCCCACTCACACCAATGGACAGGTCATCAAAACAGAAAATTAATAAAGAAACATAAGTCTTAAATGATACATAAGATGAGATGGCGCTCATTGATATCTTCAGGACATGCCATCCAAATACAGAAGAATAACCCTTCTTTTCAATTGCACATGGAACATTCTCCAGGATAGACCACATCTTGGGTCACAAATCATCCTCAGTAAATTTAATGAAACTGAAATCGTATCAAGCATCTTCTCTGACCACAATGCTATGAGACTAGATATCAATTATAAGAAAAACACTGTAAAAAACACAAACACAAGGAGATTAAACAACATGTTTCTAAATAACCAACAGGATACTGGAGAAATCAAAATGGAAATCAAAAAGTGTCTAGAAACAAATGACAATGAAAACACAACTCAACACCTATGGGATGCAGCAAAAGCAGTTATAAGAGGGAAATTTATAGCAAAATAATCCTACCTCAAAAAACAAGAAAAATATCAAATAGACAACCTAATTTTACACTTAAAACAAATGGAAAAAGAAGAACACCCCAAAATTAGTAGAAGGAAAGAAATCATAAAGATCCAAGCAGAAATACATGAAAAAGAAATGAAAGAAACGATTAGTGAAGATTAATAAAAACTAAAAGCTGGTTCTTTAAGAAGATAGACAAAACTGAACAAACCTTAAGCACACTTGTCAAGGAAAAAAGAGAGAAGAATCAAATCAACAAAGAAAAGGAAAAGGAGAGGTTACAACAGACAATGCAGAAATACAAAGGATTATAAGAGACTATTATGAACAACTATATGGTAATAAAATGGATAACCTGGAAGAAATGGAGAGATTCTTAGAAAAGTTCAATCTTCCAAGACTGAACAAGGAAGAAACAGAAATTATGAACAACCCAAATACAAGCACTGAAACTGAAGCTGTGATCAAAAGTCTCCCAAAAAACAAAAGCCGAGAACCAGATGGCTTCACAGGACAATTCTATCAAACATTTAGAGAGGAGTTAATGCCTGTCCTTCTAAAACTCTTTCAAAAAATTTCAGAGGAAGGAATACTTCCAAACTCAGTCTATGAGGCCACCATCACCCTGACACCAAAACCAGACAAAGACAACACACAAAAAGAAAACTACAGGCGAATACAACTGATTAACGTAATGCAAAAATCCTCAACAGAATTCAGCAACACGTCAAAAGCTCATACACCATGACCAAGTTGGGTTTATTCTAGGGATGCAAGGATTCTTCACTATATTAAGATCAATCAATGTGATATACCATATTAACAAACTGAAAGATAAAAACCATATGATCATCTCAACAGATGAAGAAAAAAGCCTTTGACAAAATTTAGCGTTCATTTATGATTAAAACTCTTCCAAATATGGGCATAGAAAGAACCTACCTCAACATAGTAAAGGCCATATACAATAAGCCTACAGCAAACATTATTCTCAATGGTGAGAAACTGAAAGCATTCCCCCTAAGGTCAGGAACAAGACAAGGGTGTCCACCTTCCCCACTATTATTCAACATAGTTTGGAAGTCCAAGCTACAGCAATCAGAGAAGAAAAAGAAATAAAAGATCAGAAAAGAAGTAAAGCTCTCACTGTTTGCAGATGACATGATACCATACATAGAAAACCCTAAAGATAGTATCAGAAAATTTCTAGAGCTAATCAGTGAATTTAGCAAAGTTGCAGGATACAAAATCAATACACAGAAATCACTTGCATTTCTATATACTAACAATGAAAAATCCTAAAGAGAAATTATGGAATCAATCCCATTCACCATTGCAACAAAAAGAATTAAATATCTAGGAATAAACTTACCTAAGGAGACAAAAGAACTGTACACAAAAAATTATAAGACACTAATGAAAAGAAATCAAAGATGACTTAAACCAATGGAGAGATATTCCATGTTCCTAGGTAGGAAGAATCAATATTGTGAAAATGACTATACTACCAAACACAATCTACAGATTCAACACGATCCCTATCAAATTACCAAAGGCATTTTTCACAGAACTAGAACAAAAAAATTTCACAATTCATATGGAAACACAAAAGACCCCGTATAGCCAAAGCAGTCTTCAGAAAGAAGAATGGAGCTGGAGAAATCAACTTTCCTGACTTCAGGTTATACTATAAAGCTACAGTCATCAAGACAGTATGGTACTGGCATAAAAACTGAAATATAGACCAATGGAACCAGATAGGAAGCCCAGAAATAAACCCATGCACCTATGGGTATTTTATTTTTGAAAAAGGAGGCAAGAATATACAATGGGGCAAAGACAGCCTCTTCAATAAATGGAAAACTGGACAGTTACATGCAAAAGAATGAAATGAGAACACTTCCTAACACCGTATACAAAGATAAACTCAATATGGATTAAAGACCTAAATATAAGACCAGAAGCTATAAAACTCTTAAAGGAAAACAGAAACACTCAATGACATAAATCAAAGCAAGATCCTCACTGAACCACCTCCTAGAGTAACAGAAATAAAAACGAAAATAAACAAGTGGGACCTGATTAAACTTAGAAGCTTTTGCACAGCAAAGGAACCTCTAAGCAAGGTGAAAAAAGGCAACCCTCAGAATGGGAGAAAATAATAGCAAATGAAACAACTGACAAAGGATTAACTTCCAAAATACACAAGCAGCTCATACAACTCAATGCCAGAAAAACAAACAACCCAATCAAAAAATGGGGAAAAGACCTAAACAGACATTTCTCCAAAGAAGACATACAGATGGCTAACAAACACATGAAAAGATGCTCAACATCACTCATTATTAGAGAAATGCAAATCAAAACTACAATGAGATATCACCTCACACCAGTCAGAATGGCCCTCATCAAAGTGTCTACAAACAATAACTGCTGGAGAGGGTGTGGAGAAAGGAGAACACTCTTGCACTGTTGGTGGGAATGTAAATTGACACAGCCACTCTGGAAGACAGTATGGAGATTCCTTAAAAAACTAGGAATAAAACTACCATATGACCCAGCAATCCCACTCCTAGGCATAAACCCTAAGGAAACCAAAATTAAAAGAGACACATGTAACCCATTGTTCACTGCAGCACTATTTACAATGGCTAGAACATGGAAGCAACCTAGATGTCCATCGACAGATGAATGGATACAAGAAGCTGTGGTAGGTGTACCCAATGGAATATTACTCAGCCATAAAAAGGAACACCTTTGAGTCAGTTCTAATGAAGTGGATGAATCTAGAACCTATTATACAGAGTGAAGTAAGTCAGAAAGAGAAAGATAAATATCATATTCTAACACATATATATATGGAATCTGGAAAAATGGTACTGAAGAATTTATTTTCAGGGCAGCAATGGAGAAACAGACATAGAGAATAGACATATGGACATGGGGAGAGGGGAGGAGAGGGTGAGATGTTTGGAAAGAGTAACATGGAAACTTATATTACCATATGTAAAATAGATAGCCAATGGGAATTTGCTGTATGGCTCAGGAAACTCAAACAGTGGCTCTGTATCAACCTAGAGGGGTGGGAGGGGGCGGGAGATGGAAGGGAGGTTCAAAAGGGAGAGGATATATGTATACTCTATGGCTGATTCATGTTGAGGTTTGACAGAAAACAAAATGCTGTCAAGCAATTATCCTTCAATAAAAATTAAATTTTTTAAGAAATGAGAAGAAAATCTGAATAGATATTTTCCCAAAGTAGATATACATGTGGCCAACACACACATGTAAAGACACTCAACACCACGAATTATCAGGGAAATGCAAATCAAAACAATGAGATATCACCTCATACCTGTCAGAGTGACTTATCAAAAAGACAGGAAATAACAAGAGTTAGAGAGGATGAGGAGAGAAGAAACCCTTTGGCATTGTGCACTAAAATATAAAACGGTGCACGCAGCCACTATGGAAACCAGGTTAGAGGCTCCCCAGAATATGAAAAATAGACTTAAATGCAGTAATCACTAAGCCTCAAGAAGAATAATAATAGTGGGAATATTTATTAAGGTTTTGAACGGCTTAACATTTAAAACATGTGCTCCAACGGAAAAAAAAGAAAAATCCAGCAATTCTGTTTCCAAGCATCAGAAGAAAGCAAAACACTAATTTGAAATGATCCATGCATGCCGTGTTCACCGCAGCATTACTTACAATAGCCAAGCCATGGAAACAACCTACATGTCCACTGAAGGAGGAATGGATAAAGAAGATGAGTCATACAAATGTAATGGAGTATTATCCACATCTCAAAAAGGATAAAATCCTGCCACTTGTGACAAGGGTGAACCTCAAGAGCATTATGCTCAGTAACAGATCAGACAGAGAAAGATAAACACTATACGACCTTTCAGTCTCTCATGTAGGTGGAATCAAATAAAAGTAAAACCGTAAGATACAGAGAACAGATTGGTGGCTGCTACAAACAGTGGATGAGGGCCAGGAGAAATAGATGGAGGAGGTCAACAAAAGTGTTAAAAAAAGCAATTCAGCAATGGAAGGGTTCTAGCACGATTTGTGCCTTCCTAGAAATCATCAATTTCTAGACGATTCTATGCATTCTCATCTCTGTCCTTTCTTTAATAGGTACTGTCTAACCCCCATTCTTACAGATGAGTACGTAAGGGACGGGACCCCAGCAACACAGCTAATTACCTTGTGGGCCACATACAGTCTGATAGAAGAAAGACAGAAGAACGAGCTACATACACAAGCTGTCACTCTGCTAAGCAACCATTCCAAGTCCTAAAACATGAGAGAATTTGATGAAAGAGCAGCACTCCACATTTTGCAGCTTGCCAGCTCTACACAATTAGCCACTGCCCTCCATGGACATAGGAGCCTGGCAGGCTACAGGCCAAAGGGTTTCAAAGAGTCAGATGTGACCAAGCACACACAAGCACACTAACGGAAATACACTCATAATCAATGACCTAGGGTCAGTTTGTGCCCCAAATGGCACTCTGACTGTTTATTCCATGCAAGAGCACAGAGAACAAGAGACGAACATCAAACTGACCCTAAAACCAAATCACACATTTGGATATATCTAGGTCCAACAACTTGTGATAACAGTGTCCACAAAAAGCCGGTCAACAGCCTATCTAAGAAAGACAAAAAAATTTAATTCGAGCCAATCTGAGGATTAGAACCCGGGAGACAGTCCTTCAGAAACCTCCAAAGACTGTTCCATCTGTTAGAAGTCAAAGCAAGGTTGTGCAAGTTTGTGCGACAAAGCTTTATACATCAAATGAAGTGCTACTGACAGTTTACACAGCCACATCGCCACGTCATGCGTCATCATGGCCCCTCACAAGATTATGAAAGATTATCTCCTAGGGAGTAGTGACCCTTGATGAGATCAAGAGGGAGTTACCTCCTAAGAAGGTCTGGTTCATGGAGATGCATAACCCACACTAAAGGTGGGGGAGGAGGTCCAAAGTAGAACTTAAAGCTTCCTTGTCTCGACATAAAATATAAACTTTATTTCATCAAGAAAAGGGAAAGTAGGGACTTCCTTCCTGTTCCAGTGGTTAGGACTCTGCCTTCCAATGCAGGAAGCATGGATTTGATCCCTAGTCCAGGAACTAAGATCTGTCAGCTGAAAAAAGCCAAAACAGAAGCAACATTGTAACAAACTCAATAAAGACTGTGAACACAGGTACTCACTCTGACAGGCAAATTCCTAGACCATCTCAGATCAAGAGAGGTACAAAAAACCTCTCCAAAATAGGAAGACTTCTTCCTCATATCACTTATTCCACCCCAATCCAGGACAGCACCCATCTCCTCTCCGGCACCCCAGTAAAAAATCAACTCTTGCACTATTTGAAGGCTCCTAGAGTTGGACTGTGAAGAAAGCTGAGCACAGAAGAATTGATGCTTTTGAACTGTGGTGTTGGAGAAGACTCTTGGGAGTCCCTTGGACTGCAAGGAGATCCAACCAGTCAATTCTGAAGGAAATCAGTCCTGGGTGTTCACTGGAAGGACTGATGCTGAAGCTGAAACTCCAATACTTTGGCCACTTCATGCGAAGAGTTGACTCATTGGAAAAGACCCTGATGCTGGGAGGGATTGGGGGCAGGAGGAGAAGGGGACGACAGAGGATGAGATGGCTGGATGGCATCACCGACTCGATGGACATGAGTCTGAGTGAATTCCAGGAGTTGGTGATGAACACCAAGGTCTGGCATGCTGTGATTCATGGGGTCGCAAAGAGTCGGACACGACTGAGCAACTGAACTGAACTATATCCAAGCTCTTAATTACACATAGAAGTTAACACATAAATAACACCAGAAGAGGTAACATAGGAACTAAAACTCAGGGCTGGGTGACTAACAGCAAAGACCAGATTTTGCTTCAGAGAAGGGGCAGCCGTCCCTTGGAAATGGACATGAAGGTCAGCGGTTGGCAAATACCAACAGCCTCCCAACTGTACACTCTTACAAGGGTTCTGTGTCTCGGGATCTGGGAAAGGTGAGAAGTTCCTGCCAAAACAATCACTGTGGCTCAGGAAGGCGGCCAAAGACCTCAAGTCGGTGAAACGGTAACTAACCAGAAACGTGATGTCACAGACAGCCCGCTGAGTGAAGGACAGCACAGGGCTCCCCGTCACTCACTTCACATCTGTCCTTGCCTTTCAATGAGGCGGGAGGTTTTCCAAGTTACTAACTTATTGACTGTAAGTGCAAGAGGGGGGCTCCTGTCATAAACTCTGCCATGGGTATCCTGGCTGTCCTCTAGGGCCCACAGAGCTCCCCCGATGAAGGTGATGAGCTGGAGGCCACCTGGCTCTCCTGAAAGAGGACCCCCGGCTGGGTTGCTGGTTCTCAGCCATACCAGGCTGTTTGCCTGGGTCAGGCGCCCGGGCACCCAGTCTTCATCCTTCCCCTCCCAGGAGGGACCAGTGAGTCAGAGTCAGGCCGCACTCTCCTGATGACCCGGTCACTCAGCCCTTGCAATGGCAGAGCAGGGGTTCACTCTAGATAGAGCACAGCTGCAGACGTGACCTGGCCCCAGACGGCCCCACCCCCAGCTTCCTGCTGCCAATCCCAACCAGCACAGGGAGGCATGAAGCCCCATCACGTCCCATTTAAAAGACTGCTGCAGGAGGGGATGCTGGGACCGTGACAAGCATGTGAACAGCAGAGGCAGCATGGGAGGGCCTGCATGCCACCACCCACTCGCTTTGTTCCCTGGGATCCTCCCCCGCTGGAGAAAAGGGAAATGAGTCAGGACTAAACATCCGTGAGGACTAACCCCACAGACATCTGTCAGAAGGGTCAGCAAGTAGCACCTGGGGCCGCTTTAGGCTCGAGAGCCACTGGTCTGAGAAGCAAGTGGACACGGCCCCTCTAATTCACCCAGCCACGTGACAAACAGCAGAGTTTCAAACAGAAGCGACCCATGTTCTCAGTCTGCCAGCGCTGAGCTTCAGGGAGCATCAGGTACCAAGCCAGGTGTCAGCCACGGGCCGAATCCCTTCAGGAGGAAGAGGCAGTCAGGTTGCTCACCCACACAAGGACCTCAGATGGCAAGGGCTGGGTAATGCAGCTGGGTGACGAGAGCCCGGCTCTAAAGTCTGGGAGATTGGGTGAAGATCTGGGTGCACAAGCCCGGGGATGGCTCCTTACTCCCTAAGCCCCAGCTTCCAGGTCTAACGTGGGAACCCAGTTCTGAGGTCCCCCTGGTGGGGTGCACAAGGCATAAGATCAGGAGGGCCCAGGCCCTCAAGCAAAGCTCTGCACATTCTCCCGGGCACTGACTCCGCCCCACGTCTACACGCAAAGCCTGGCTCAAGCACCTGCCCCTCACCACTGAGTGCTGCCGGGATCAGCCAGGCAGGACCCCCCACCCAGCAGAGCACCAGTCCCCCACTTCCCACCCTTGATCAGCTGGGTGAGCACAGACCTCTTCCTTGAGCTTTCTCAACAACAATCTCAGAACCTGGAAAAGGTTCTCACCGCCCTGGAGGACCAGGAAAAGGCCCCAGGGCTGAACATGATACAATCCCCAAGGTGGTTCTTCCTTATCTCCATGTCCCTCTGGAGGGCAGAGGGCAGGAGGCCGCGGTGAATGGCAGCCCCTGGCTGAGGGTCTGGCGGCAGAAGGAAGGAACCTGGGTCCCCACAGCGTCCAGCCTGCATTTCCATGCTGCACCTGGGTGAGGTGTGATAGCTCCCCAGAGGGCAGGTGGGGGTGGGGGCAAAACAAAGCTTCTGGAAGCATGCAGAAGGGTCCAGCTGACAGGTCAGGTGACATTCTCCTGAAGCATAGCTTCCATGGAGCTTCATGCCAAGAAAGGGGCCAGGACAGAAGTGAAGGGGCAGTATAGGTCCCCGGCACAGCACACCCGCTTCTCGGTCCAAAGGCACCTCGCCTCTGCGGGACAGGACCTGGCCCGCCCTGCAGCAGGCAGGGTCACAGGGTCCCAACCTCAGCACCGGCCAGGAGCAGCACAGTGAAAAGTCTCACTGCAGTGCGAGCCAAATGCTTGTAAATTGCTGCTCTGACCAACTCTCTGGTCCTGAGCAAATAACTGTAGGGGCCGTGCCTGGTTCCTCATCGACCGTGTGACATCTCTGGACCACGTGGTGTCTCTACTCCTTTTCAGCACCAAAGCTGATTCCGTGTATTACATACAAATGTGCCAAGCCTGATCTATTCCTAGAACCACGGTTAAAATAAATTATGGAGACTTCTGTGCTTCCAGCCGAGATGGACAACCAGGATCACAATCACCCTCTCTCCTGAAATAACCAAAAAATGGAACCAGAAGCAGGCTGCCTGTTTCTTATACTGGACAACAGACAGCACAGGACAGCAGCTCCAAAGGAGGGGAAACAGATGTGGGGAGCCCGCCCAGGACTCCTGCAGGTGGGCTCCAGTTTCCAGTCACGTGCAAGAAAGGGATCGCAGACCACGCCTTGGGGTCCCTCTAAGGAGAATGAATTCAGAGCTCGGGGAGGCGGGCAGAGAGGAGGGGACAGCACGGAGGAGGGTCCTGGAGATGTGCAGAGGGGGTCCAAGAGCAAGTATGGCCAGGAAAGACCCAACAGAAAGAAACAGACAATGAACATTAGTGTACATGTGTCTGAATTGTGGTTTCCTCAAGGTATAGGCCCAGTAGCAGGATTGCTGGGTCATACGGTAATTTTATTCCTAATTTATAAAGGAACTTCCAAACTGTTTTCCATAGCGGCCGTATCAATTTACATTCCCATCAACAGTGCAACAGGGTTCTCCTTTCTCCACACCCTCTCCAGCATTTGTTTGTAGATTTTTTTGATGATGGTCACCTCATTCTGACCTGTGTGAGTTGATACGTCATTGCAATTTTGATTTGCATTTCTCTAATAACCACCTAGAGGAGTGTGATGCAAGGCGGGGAAGGAGGGGATATACATATAATTATGGCTAATTTGTGTTGCTGTACGGCAGAAACCAACACAACATTGTAAAGCAGTTGTTGTTTTTCACTCAGTCCTGTCTGACTCTTTGCAACCCCACGGAATGCAGCAGGCCAGGCTCTTCTGTCATCCACTATCTCTAGGAGTTTGCTCAAACTCACATACATTGAGTCAATGATGCCATCCCACCATCTCATCTTCTGTCGCCCCCTTCTCCTCCTGCCTTCAATCTTTCCCAGAATCAGGGTTTTTTCCAGTGAGTTGGCTTTTCGCATCAGGTGGCTTCAGCATCAGTCCTTCTGATGAATATTCAGGACTGATTTCCTTTAGGATTGACTGGTTTGATCTCCTTGTTTAAGAGAATAAAGCAATTATCCTCCATTAAAAAAAAGAAAGAAGCGGGCAGAACAAGTCCCAGAGCTCACACAGGGCAGGGAAAAGTCTGCATTCATGCCAGTCAGGTGGGAAATCTTATACACGAAACACTAAATCACGTCTTCGGAAGACTCTTGCCTTAACAGTGAGGGCAAATTAAGCCTGGGCCTAAAGTGATTCTAGGGCCAGCTGCTGCTGCTGCTAAGTCGCTTCAGTCGTGTCCGACTCTGTGTGACCCCATAGACGGCAGCCCACCAGGCTCCCCCATCCCTGGGATTCTCCAGGCAAGAACACTGGAGTGGCTTGCCATTTCCTTCTCCAATGCATGAAAGTAAAAAGTGAAAGTGAAGTCGCTCAGTCATGTCCGACTCCTAGCGACCCCATGGACTGCAGCCTACCAGGCTCCTCCATCCATGGGATTTTCCAGGCAAGAGTACTGGAGTGGGTTGCCACTGCCTTCTCTGCTAGGGCTAGCTGCTGCTGCTGCTGCTGCTGCTAAGTCACTTCAGTCGTGTCCAACTCTGTGCGACCCCATAGACTGCAGCCCACCAGGCTCCCCCATCCCTGGGATTTTCCAGGCAAGAACACTGGAGTGGGTTGCCATTTCCTTCTTCAATGCATAGAAGTGAAAAGTGAAAGTGAAGTTGCTCAGTCGTGTCCGACTCTTAGCGACCCCATGGACTGCAGCCCATCAGGCTCCTCCGTCCATGGGATTTTCAAGGCAAGAGTACTGGAGTGGGGTGCCATTGCAGTAAAAGCAAGGTTCAAAAGGATCAAACTGTTTCCAAGAAGCCTAACTGTTCCTGCAACAAATCCCCCAAATATTTAAAGGAATGCTGCTGCTGCTAGTCACTTCAGTCATGTCCAACTCTGCGACCCCCAAGGACTGTAGCCCGCCAGGCTCCTCTGTCCATGGGATTCTCCAGGTAAGAACACTGGAGTGGGTTGCCATGCCCTCGTCCAGGAGATCTTCCCGACACAGGGACTGAAACCGTGTCTGTTATGTCTAGAGCCACCTGGGAAGCCCCATTTAAAGGAATACCCCTGGAAAGAAAAAAAAGTCAGCACTCAAGCACGTAAAATTCACGATGCCTGGCATCCAATCAAAAGGGGCCAGGCATGAAAAGAAAATCAGATCTACCATGATAAGAGGAATCAACCAAGAGAAACAGACCTAGAAGTGTCAGAGACGACAGCATGAGAAGACGGGTGTATTAAAACAGCTGGGGTGAAACACATGTGTTTAGGAAGGGAAAGGGAAGTGTGACCTGGTAAGGAAAAAAATGAAAGACACACAAAGACCAAATCTGACCTCTGGAGATGAGAAAGCCACTGACGGGGTCAACAGCAGACAAGACGCTGGACCCCTTCCCCACAATGTCCAGCCTTCGAGCACACACCGGGAAGCTCCGTCCCACAGAGGGCTGGAGTGACCTGGGGTAGTGGAGGCCCCATGAAGACAAAGCAATGGAAACACTCAAAAATAAAGCACAGAGGAGACACGAGGAAGGCTGTGATCACACCCCTCCCTCAGATGTTGCCCAAGGTGGGGAGAGGGGGAAGGACGCGGCTTTGGCACAGGGAGAGCGGAGGGTGGACCAACACCCTGCTCCAGCTGTCGGATCTGAGCTGTTGCGTCCCCAGACATCCCCGAGCTGCAGTGCCATCTGGACAGTGAAGCTCATTTCAGAGGGTGTGCTGGGAAGACCCTGTGAGATGAGGCACAGAACAAATGCCAACTCCTTTCTCAACCCCCAGGGAGGTGGCAACCTACTGTATCCCAGCCTCACGTATGGGTGTGGGATGCATGGAGGGACCCACAGCTCTCTCAGAGGCCCCGCCACCGCTCTCTCAGAGCTGCACATGCCCAAAGTCACCCTGGAAAGGCAGCTGTACATGATGAACCCCCAGGGGCTGCTCCAGGCTTGAATGACTGCAAGGACATCAGCCAGCCAGACTGTGACTCCCAGTCCTGTCACCAAGGGAGTCATACCCGTGAGAGAAGACAGACACATGTGTGCGTGTGTGTGTGTGTGTGTGTGTGTGTGTGTGTGTGTATTAATGGCACCACACGTGGAAACACAGCATCACAAATTTAAAATGCACCCGGGTAGAGAGAATCTACAGACCCTGAAAGAGCCCTTCTTTACCCAACACCAAGGCTATAAAATACTCTTCACCCCAATCCTCCCCTCAAGTCCCAAGTCCCGTTCCCCGTCAGCAGGTCTGCAGGGCTGGGCCTCTGGCGTCAGCAAACCTCACCCCAGCACCTGATGAAGCCGTGTTTTGACACCACTGCCTGAAGAATCCTCCTCTATAACCAAGTCCTGGGCTAACAGATGCCACAGTGACAGGTCCTGGCAGGACCGAAAAGAAGCAGGCACAGGCCATGACCATGCACCACACAAGCTGACTGCAAATGGCCAGGACGACCCTGTGGGGAGCAGAGCCACCCAGCCCAGAGCACCCATGCACCCTCCCACCCTCACCCCCCCAGGGGCATCCGGGGTCTCCAGGGAGCCTGGCAGGCCCAGTGCCAGGCCACCAGGCAGCATGGGGCTTCCCCAACCAGAGCCAGGGCCACGTGCAAAGAAAAGGATGTGACGGAGGGGAGGACGCAGGAGGGGCACAGGCCTTCTGCAGGGAGGGGGCCAGGGGGACAGCGCTGACACAGGAGAGGGGAGCAGAGGCCAGTTTGGCGAACAGGGAGATGAATCAGATTTGAAACATCTTTATTTTTAAATGCTGGCCCCAGACATGCTTCAGTGAAGGCCACTTGGCAGTCCATCAGCCCGGTGCCTAAGCCAGACACAAGGGGGCCTCAGACACTTTCTAATCCATGCTGGAAATGACCTCGAGCCTGGCAACCCAGCCCCCCGAATTCAGCGTTCACCCAGGCTGTCCTTGTGGCCACACAGTACCCCAAGGCCAGGCCACACCACGTCCTGCCCTGAACCAAGACTGGAGGGGAAGCTGAGATGTGAGCACCACACACGTGTCACACACCAGGAGGGAGAAAGAGGATGAGCCCAGAGGCCCCATCCTCACTCTGCGCCCCTGGTTCATTTCTGAGAATTTGCTCCTTAAGAAGCAGGTTGTATAAACACATCAACACCCAGTTCACTGGAACCAAAAACATATCACACTCACTCTGAGGATCAGCCCTGGAAACCGCCCTTCACAGCTCACAGGTACGAGAAAGCTTGCTGAACCAAAGAAAAGAAGCCTGTGATGAGTGACTGATGTCTTTAAGTTCATGGGGATGACAGAATCCTCTCCTGGGTGACACAGTGATCAGGGCAGCAGTTACAGTGCTTCAGAGATGAGGGTGCCTGACCACCTGGTCACCTAAGGTCAGAGAAACACAGTCCATCTTCAATGAGACTCAACCAATCCACAAATACTCCTCGAGCTTCTATTATAAGGCCAGCGTGTTAGCACCTAAAGCAAAGATCCTGTCTTCCGAGGACAGGAGAAAATAAACTATATCTGGAGAAAATAAATGGTAAGCAATAAGCATTCACTACTGAAGAGGGTGGTGCCATGGAATAATAAAAGAAAAACTGAGAGCAGGTTAAGTCAGGGACTGCGTGTGTGTGAGTTAGTCGCTCAGTCGTGTCCTACTCCTCGCAACCCAATGGACTGTAGCCAACCAGGCTCCTCTGTCCATGGGATTCTCCAGGCAAGAATACTGGTGTGGTTAGCTGTTTCCTTCTCCAGGGGATCTTCCTGACTCAGGGATCAAGCCCAGGTCTCCTGCATTGCAGGCAGATTCTTTACCGTCTAAGCCATCAGGGAAGTCCCTAAATAGGGGAGGAAGCTGCAATTTAAATAAAACTGGAGGGAAAACCTCACATTCTAGAAAGGGGCCCTGAACAAAGACTGCAGGGCAGAAGGCACAGGTTTCAAGGGCGACAAGGACCAAGGACCAGGTCCAGGTGGCAGCCTGGGCAAAGTGCATTCAGTATCTTCATCCTGATGGTGACCAACCTTAACACCTGCAAGGAAGGCTGGTTTCCCTGTGAGATAACTTCAGATGCAGCTTCTGACATTTCTATGCTATTTTACAAGTTTCTACCAAAAATAATGTTGTCTTTTTGCTACGAGCTTATGTTCCTTTTACAGTTTTTTTAATTTTTATTTTATTTTATTTTTTAAGCCCAGTCTCTTTCTCCTAAGCAGGCTCCCAGCGCACTGGAAGCAACTGGTGGAGATAGCCTGCTCCTTTCCGGCCCCAGTGGTGGGGGCACGAAAACCTTCACAGAACTTCCCTCTGTGTCGGCAAGCCCAGGAGAACTCCCCAAAAGCTGAAAGCCAGAAAAAGAAATACAAGATTCCTTATCGCCTTTCCAGAAAAACTAAAGCAAAGTGACAGAAAATTCAGTAAGATCTTTCCTTAAACATCAATTACAGGAAAATCTCATTGATGTTGGTAATGCTAATCTTAATTAGAGTAACCTCAAACACTTGCCATTTCTCCCTGGTTAATAATACAATAATAATAATAATTTTTAAGAGGCCAGTTGCCACATTCCTAGAGTCTCCTTCACAGCATGCAAAGTATTTAGCATACGCTGGGGAAAGTGACAAAGTGAGTGTTCAGTGTCTATGAAGATTGTTGCTGGTGAAAGGTTGTTCCTGAAAGAAAAGATGCTGGGATTCTTGGCCTCTGGAGGAGTAGAATTCAATCCAGGGCCAGAGACGAGGCTTGATTGCTCAGAGCTTTTGTGTAATAAAGTTTTATTAAAGTATCAAGGAGAGAGAAAGCTTCTGATATAGACATCAGAAGGGGGCAGAAAGAGTACCCCCTGCTAGTCTTCAGCTGGATGTTATGTAGTCACTAGCAGTCTGTTAATGAAAGAAAGGAATGTTTTAAAACTCAGAATGGCACCAGGCCCCTCACCCATAAGATGCATTTTGGGATAATCTTGGCACCAAATGGTTCATCCCAGGCCATAAAACGATTGACTTGACTCTTGTAGAAGGGCAGGTTACCACACAAATTGTTTCGTTTACATAGATTAGGGGAACAATGTCTGAGTATAACATACTGGTTTGTCAAGTAGGTTCTGAGCCATTAGGCGGACCCGAACCGACTTGAAGACAACGTCTGGGGTAAATGCATAGTCATTAGCATAGCCTAAGACAAACATTTCCATAAGAAAAAGGCATTGGTTATCTCTAGGTTCGAGAATAGTTAACTTCAGGTGAAACCAGGTGTCATTATGGCAACACAGTATTTTAAGAGAAACCTCCTTTTAAATTTGTATAGAGAAGGAAAAAAATATCGCTAGTTTGTTTCCTCCTGCTGCTTAAGAGAGATAAAAATGTCTGACACTTGCAGCCTATTTCCTCCGTCTGGAGACCCCTGGCCTGCCTGCCTGTTACCCTCTCACTGGGTTAATAACTGGTGGCGGTGGGAGCAGGGGAGGCAAGGCCCAGGGAGCAGAGGACACATTTCCAAAGAGGAAGAAATAAGCAGGAACAAGACAAGGACCCATGCAGGCCACTATGAGGCTCACTACAAGACAAATATCCCACAGGATATAAGAATACAATTTAAACTAGCTACCACTTCCAGGTGGCACAGCGGTAAAAAACTTGCCTGCCAATGCAGGAAGAACAGAGATATGGGTTCAATCCTTGGGTTGGGAAGATCCCCTGGAGGAGGAAATGGCAATCTGCTCCAATATTCTTGCCTGGGAAATCCCATGGACAGGGCAGGCTGGCAGAGCTCCACTTTAAAGACCAAACACTTAAACAGGAAATTGTGTTAAAATTACTCCATATGCTTTAATAAAAGTAATTTTAAGGTTCCTCCTGCTCCCCAAAGCCACCATTTTATTTTTTTTAATATATTTTATTTTTTAACTTTACAATATTGTATTGGTTTTGCCATATATCAACATGAATCCGCCATAGGTATACACATGTTCCCTTTCCTGAACCCTCCTCCCTCCTCCAAAAAGCAGTTGCAACTTTCAAAATTTCCATCCATCAAAGCACTGTCTGCATGCTCACAACCTACCAATGTCCTCTGGCTGCTGGTCTGAGGCACCTGTAAAAGTAACCAACTTATTCCTCCCTTCACAGCCAAGCCAACAGAAGTTCTTCAGAGCCCAGAACCCAGCCAGGGAAAGTGCCATGTCACCCCATCACCTCTAAGACTGGACAGAGAGACGCATCCTGCTTCATCTCCAAGAATAACCAGTAGTTAACAGGACCACTGTGTGCACACCAGGCCATGATCAGATATTATAACACGGTGTCAGGACCCCACCCACGGTCCTGTCTTCAGACTTGTCAGAGCCACAGAAATTGCCTGCAGCCTCGGTGCCCCACAAGCCACCTTTCACCAGACCGCAGGAGGCAGGCAGCCCCGGGAAGGACGCCCCTGGGCGGGCACAAGGACCGTGGTCTCCCTGCAGCGGCCGGAGCCTGCTTTCCAACTGGAAACCAACCGCGTGGGCAAGCCTGGAGCCAGCCACCCCCGCCTCCAACACAGCCACCCCCGCCTCCAACACAGCCACCCTGCTCCGGCAACACAGGCCTGAGGTTCCACACGGACCCAGGCACCAACGCAGGGCTGGACGTGGTGGTCACGGGGGCAGAACGAACGGTGTGGACCAAGGCAGAGCAGCAGGTGGTGCTTGGGTCTGTGACGGACAAACCAAGACCCCGTCCACCTCCCTGGGGAGGTCTAGTCCCCTTTTCTGCAGAGATGGCGCATTAACCTGAGACCAGAGAGACGTGTGAGGAAGAAGGCGTGCTCACCGGGGGCCAGGTCCATCCACGGGGAAACGTGAAGAAGTGGGGTGCCCTGACAGCCAGTGGGTGGCAGGTGGCGGGAAGGTGACCAAGGCCAGGAGCAGACAAGCCAGGTGGGGCAGTGGTGGCCACACCAAGCAGGACCGCCCAGGCCCCACGGGATGACGCGGATGATGCTCACAGTCCAGCTGATACCAGAAAGGGCGAGTGCTGGTGAGCAGGCTCTGTCCTGTGACAGCAGCAACCACGTGTCGGGGGGCAGGTGGGCGAGGGGCTGACATCAGAAACCAGGCCACCCCAACACTGAGCAGCCTGCGAGGAGCCCAGGGCCCCAGCAATCCTGCCCTCTCCCTGCCACCTTATCGTCCTGCTGGCCCCAAGTGCCCAGCCCTGCAGCCTTTCTGTTGGACTATGAACTCTCATTTGACAGAGTATTGATTAAGTTCAGCCCCTCAGTCAATCGATCGGCCTATGGGCAGGCATCGCACACCTGTCCAGCCAAGCACAGGTGCCCAGGAGAAGGAAAGCAACAGGGCGGGGAGACCCTGACCCACAGACCCCACCCCTGCCTACCAGGCACCAGCTACCTGAGCTGGGAGCTACCAGCATCTTTAAGCCCCGGTCCCCTAAACAAAACAGAAACCTAACCCATGCACCATGCTTGCCATGGTACCAGACAGGGAACAGAAAGAACACAGAGAAGGTATTCAGTAAATACAGCTCTGTGAATCCTTCAGAAGGAATATAAGACCTGAAGCCAACCCTCTTTCAGAAAATAAGGTTCGGGTAAAACAAATAAAACATTCAGAATAGAGCGAGTCTGTCCCTCCCTGATAAAAATTTTTTCTTAATTTTTATTTATTATGTATTTACTTGTAGTATTTCACTGATTCTAAGACACTCCTCCAATTTTATGATTTTGAAATTCAAAGATGTTCTAACCAATGCATATTTAAGGATGACATGTGATAATCTTTACTTTGAATGAAAAGTTGTCATTAAAGTTGATCCTTTAGGGACTTCCCTGGTGGTCCAGTGGCTAACACTCCAAGCTCCCAGCGTAGGGGGCCTAGATTCGACCCTCGGTCAGGGAACTAGATCCCACATGCCACAACTGTGGGCCACAGCGAGGCCCGGCACGGCCAGATAAATAAATAACTTTTAAAACTGGGCCTTTATCTCATGGCACTTTAGGCTCATGGAAGTTCAGTGAGTGCAGAATCCCAGGACACGAACACATCGCATCACTGCAAGGCTCTGCAGAGACTGGGACACGTGTGGCCCCCACAACGTGAACACTCACAGCCCCCATCGGTAGGAGTGTTGAGAAAAACACACCTATCGCCTGGTGCGGTCACGGCCTTCCCTGCCTCACAATCCTCATCTGTAAAGGGCAGAACATGAAGGACTCATCTCACAGAGTTGTGGCAAGACTCCTACTTAGAAAAATGCAAGTAAAGGCCTTGGTTTGACAACCAGTGCACAGTGACTGCACTGGTTTTCTCATCTGTAAAATGGGTATCCTGAAGGGATGGAGGTGGTGTCTCCAGTGGTTGGTGGAAGGTAAGAGAGCCCAAGACAAGCCAACAGAAGGGCTGAATCCTTTCCCCGCTACCTGGCCTCCACCGAGTGCTGAGGGTCAGGTTCCGTGAAGAGATGACACAGGTCCCCACCGGTCCAGTCAGGCAGAGTGTATCCTCATCACATTCACCAGTCGCCAGCTCCACCTCACAAAAAACATCTCTATTAAACAGTTCAGTTCAGTCGCTCAGTCCTGTTCGACTCTCTGCGACCCCATGGACTGCAGCACGCCAGGCCTCCCTGTCGTCGTTACTAAACCCAGAATAATCTCCAAAGATTTACAAAAACCACTTTAGATGAGGGTCCTATCTACTGGAAGAGTCTCATAAAAACAAGTGAGGTCTCAAGTCATCCTTGCATCCATCTCTCCCACCATGGCAAGTAGAAGGAAGTGTCCACAAATTTCTTAAAGAAAATATAGCCCAATGAAACGCTCTCTTTGCCAATACACGTGCGTAAGATAAAAAACAGAGAAGCCACAGGATGACTCTGGCTAAAAAAAACAGTGACACTTACCAACTTTGGGAACAGAATTAATTTCAGAGAATGACCTTAAATCCAGACCATAAGAGATGAGACTGTCCAGCTTCTCCAGAGAGAGGCAGGAACCGGAAGTAAACAACCGAAGACTCTAAGCTGTGTGACTGGCAAGCGAGGGCTCACAGCCAGGCTGTGTGGTGTTCCTGCTGCCCCCACGGTGAAGGGGGTCACAGGCGGGCATAAGGGGGCCCACTCTGCTCTCCATCTGCCCAGAACTCATATCACTAATCAACGTCCTAAAATAGGAGTTGCTTCGGAGGGCCAGGCTCTGCTCAGCTCTGCTGGTGAGGCCCCAAAGCTATATATGACAAACCCACAGCAAACATTATCCTCAATGGTGAAAAATTGAAAGCATTTCCTCTAAAGTCAGGAACAAGACAAGGGTGCCCACTTTCACCATTACTATTCAACATAGTTTTGGAAGTTTTGGCCACAGCAATCAGAGCAGAAAAAGAAATAAAAGGAATCCAAATTGGAAAAGAAGAAGTAAAACTCTCACTATTTGCAGATGACATGATCCTCTACATAGAAAACCCTAAAGACTCCACCAGAAAATTACTAGAACTAATCAATGATTATGGTAAAGTTGCAGGATATAAAATCAACACACAGAAATCCCTTGCACTCCTATACACTAATAATGAGAAAACAGAAAGAGAAATTAAGGAAACAATTCCATTCACCATTGCAATGAAAAGAATAAAATACTTAGGAATATATCTACCTAAAGAAACTAAAGACCTATATATAGAAAACTATAAAACACTGGTGAAAGAAATCAAAGAGGACACTAATAGATGGAGAAATATACCATGTTCATGGATTGGAAGAATCAATATAGTGAAAATGAGTATACTACCCAAAGCAATTTATAGATTCAATGCAATCCCTATCAAGCTACCAACAGTATTCTTCACAGAGCTAGAACAAATAATTTCACAATTTGTATGGAAATACAAAAAACCTCGAATAGCCAAAGCGATCTTGAGAAAGAAAAATGGAACTGGAGGAATCAACCTACCTGACTTCAGGCTCTACTACAAAGCCACAGTTATCAAGACAGTATGGTACTGGCACAAAGACAGAAATATAGATCAATGGAACAAAATAGAAAGCCCAGAGATAAATCCACGCACATATGGACACCTTATCTTTGACAAAGGCAGCAAGAATATACAATGGATTAAAGACAATCTCTTTAACAAGTGGTGCTGGGAAATCTGGTCAACCACTTGTAAAAGAATGAAACTAGAACACTTTCTAACACCATATACAAAAATAAACTCAAAATGGATTAAAGATCTCAATGTAAGACCAGAAACTATAAAACTCCTAGAGGAGAACATAGGCAAAACACTCTCTGACATACATCACAGCAGGATCCTCTATGACCCACCTCCCAGAATATTGGAAATAAAAGCAAAAATAAACAAATGGGACCTAATTAAACTTAAAAGCTTCTGCACATCAAAGGAAACTATTAGCAAGGTGAAAAGACAGCCTTCAGAATGGGAGAAAATAATAGCAAATGAAGCAACCGACAAACAACTAATCTCAAAAATATACAAGCAACTCCTACAGCTCAACTCCAGAAAAATAAATGACCCAATCAAAAAATGGGCCAAAGATCTAAATAGACATTTCTCCAAAGAAGACATACAGATGGCTAACAAACACATGAAAAGATGCTCAACATCACTCATTATCAGAGAAATGCAAATCAAAACCACTATGAGATACCATTTCACACCAGTCAGAATGGCTGTGATCCAAAAGTCTACAAATAATAAATGCTGGAGAGGGTGTGGAGAAAAGGGAACCCTCTTACACTGTTGGTGGGAATGCAAACTAGTACAGCCACTATGGAGAACAGTGTGGAGATTCCTTAAAAAACTGGAAATAGAACTGCCTTATGATCCAGCAATCCCACTGCTGGGCATACACACTGAGGAAACCAGAAGGGAAAGAGACATGTGTACCCCAATGTTCATCGCAGCACTGTTTATAATAGCCAGGACATGGAAGCAACCTAGATGTCCATCAGCAGATGAATGGATAAGAAAGCTGTGGTACATATACACAATGGAGTATTACTCAGCCATTAAAAAGAATACATTTGAATCAGTTCTAATGAGGTGGATGAAACTGGAGCCTATTATACAGAGTGAAGTAAGCCAGAAGGAAAAACACCAATACAGTATACTAACGCATATATATGGAATTTAGAAAGATGGTAATGATAACCCTGTATACGAGACAGCAAAAGAGACACTGATGTATAGAACAGGCTTATGGACTCTGTGGGAGAGGGAGAGGGTGGGAAGATTTGGGAGAATGGCATTGAAACATGTGAAATGTCATGTATGAAACGAGATGCCAGTCCAGGTTCAATGCACGATGCTGGATGCTTGGGTCTGGTGCACTGGGACGACCCAGAGGGATGGTATGGGGAGGGAGGAGGGAGGAGGGTTCAGGATGGGGAACACATGAGAAATAAAGGAATAAAAATTTAAAAAAAATAATAATAAAATAAAATGAGAAAAAAAAAAAAGATAGAAGTAAATGAGTGTAGCCATTTTCCAATAAAACTTTATTTACAAAAGCAGGCAGGGGCTAGATACGACCCACAGGCTGTGGTCTGCCAACCTCTGCCCTGCAAAGGGAGGCTCCTCGTCAGAAGGCTCAGGAATGTACAACTGAAATGGGGCCAAGGAAGCAATCTGCAGAGACATGGGGCTGGGACAGAATTTATGAAATTACCCTACAGAGAAGCGGGGGAAGAGAAGCCATCACAGAAGGCTGTTTTTCTACTCTCTACTGACAAACAGGGGCTTCCCTGGTGGCTCAGTGGTAAAGAATCCGCCTGCTAATACAGGAGACACAGCTTCGATCCCTGGGTCGGAAAGATCCCCTGGCGGAGGAAATGGCAACCCTCTCTAGTATTCTTGCCTGGAGAATCCCATGGACAGAGGGACCTTGTGGGCTACAACCCACAGGATCACAAAGAGTCGGATGTGACTTAGCGATTAAACAACAACTAGCAAAGAGTCTCTGGAGATCAAGATCACAAAGACAGCTTCTACAACATTTTACTTCCAATACAGGTGGGTGTGTTTTCAAAAATCAGGGAAAATGTTATAAAAGTAGAAATAAATATTTGGGTTAAATACCTGGAGATGTGCCAATAATCTTAACAACTTATCTCAAATTTACATTTAAGAATCTTGTTTCTGCATAACAGCTCAACATTCTATTCATTCTATTTTCTAGCAGTTTTGTGTGTGTATGTGTTTTGAAGCACAGCAAATGTCTTACGTATAATAAATAAAATACATCTCATAATAGGTGCATAATTCCTTTATCAATAACCTTGAGGGTACAGCTGGAAATTAAGAATGGTCTGGACTTGAGAAAGATGACACAGGGTCCAGGGTGGCTCTGTCACCAAGCCCCTTCACGTGCCTAAGGGACCCAGTCCTGATTGATCGGGCTGGATTCTCTGAGACATGAGAAACAAAGAAACTTCTTGGTTCAGAGGTTTGGGGATTTTAGAACCGCAGAGAGTGGGCTGTGGGCCTCTATCTAAAAAGCCTCAAAGACCTCTCAGGCTTCCCTGTGGCTCAGTCAGTAAAGAATCCACCTGCAATGGAGGAGATGTGGGTTTGATCCCTGAGTTGGGAAGATCCCCTGGAGAAGGAAATGGCAACCCGCTCCAGTATTCTTTCCTGGAGAATCCCATGGACAGAGGAGCCTGCAGGGTTACAATCCATGGGGTCGCAAAGAGTTGGACACGACTTAGCAACTAAATCACCAACACCAAAGACCTCTCGTTCCTAAGGGACAGATATCCATTCCCGGCCCTGGCTCTCCAGGCCAGGTGTGCTGGTCCCTGGTCCCGAAGAGGCTCTGGCACTGCCAGGCCAGAGCACCACCCCAGCTCCAGGCACACCCTGGCAGGGGGCCTCCCTGACCTCCCAGCATCTTTCCCCCACTGTCCTGTTTTACTTGCTTAAGAATCACCATCATTACTCACAAGTATCTCATACACCAGTTTCCCCAGGACTGTCTCCCTCACCAGGAGTCAGCAGGGCCCAGGAATGAACCTGCTGGAGGGGAGCTGGCACCCAGCACTGACATGGCACCCAGCTGGCGCTCACTCAACACCAAGGAATTCTGGTAACAACCCTGGGTGGGCACCTAAGACGGGGCTGGCCCCTTACCGAGCACTTCCCACACCCTTCCTCCAGTCCCACAGCACACTGACATCACTCACCCATTTTCACCAGCAGGGCCCCTGAAGCATCCCATCATTCCCCCAAGGCCATAGAACTATAACAGTACAGTTCAAAGGAAGAACCAAGGCCTTGCGGAGTGAAGCCATTCATCTCCCCTCCACCAGGTCCCCCCGCCAACCCCCACCAACCTGCCGCCAATGTCTCTGAAGCAGGAAGCAGGGTGATTAAATACACAAAATCCTTCTGGTGCTTCTGCGTCCAGAAAACACCGCCCAGCGGCTCACTGACGGAACCTGCACCTAATCCAAAAGCCACAGCGATGGCTGAGCAGCTAGAATGAGAACATGATTTGTCTGCTGAAGATCGTACAAAGAAATTCCTCTCTATAAAAACTTGGAGATTTATCTCTTTGCTGTAACGACATATTACTCAAGACTGAATGCACTGTAAATCATCCCATGTTCTGAGAAATTCTGGAACTGTCAGCTGATTTTCCAGGAACACAGGATAAGAGCTGCCAAGTTGGCCTGCTGGACTCACAGGAGCGCGACAGCGCCTGTGGAAGCCACTCAACAGCGTGACTGAGCACTTCTCCCCGGGGCGACAGGGTCTGCTGGCAGGCCCACGGTGCGGCCGCCTCCTTCTGGCTCCTGCAGAGAGCCGCGGGCAACCGGGACGCCAACTACAAACACCTCACAAGTCTGAGAAGCTGGGCACCGGCTGCAACTGGCAATCCTGCCGTCTCTGCCTGGACCAAAGGAAGTCTGAGATGCCAGGGCGATGAGCTAAGCGGGCCTCAGGCGGCTCCTTCCCTGCGCCTTGTTGAGCCCTCATGGTCTGCTCCGTGACCAGTGGAGAGAACACTCAGCTAACTTACAGGCCTATTTCCTGGGGGAAGGCTGCCCCTGAGGATCCCTGATCCGGTTTTCCTGGGAGCACTGGTGCCAAGTGTAAGGCAGAAGGCTGGGGGACAACCGGCCAAAGCTAAGTGGCCAAGTGAGGGCTGCAACCATGACCCACGGAGGCAGCTCGGAGTGTCAATCAACAGGGTGAGGCAACCCGGCCTTTTTAAGACCAAGAAAACAGTCCCACAGGAGGCAGAGGACAGGGCCTGGAAAAGCTCACCCACTGAACACGCCCGGGGTCACCAGCAAGCTTCATGGCTCTACCGAGGCTTGAGCCCTCTTTTCTCACTTGAAACTGATGGTGGCTTTGTCTCAAATTCAGTGATCACAGTGGATCCTACTCCCAGTCTGTTCCTAGTCTCCAGTCTCTCTTCCAAAATCTGTTTCTCTATGACACACACACACACACACAAATCAGGAGGACACCCCTCTGCAGCTATGATGCTATACGCAAATAATCATCACCACAACTAAACAGGATGTCACAGACGAAGAGAGAGAGACCAGCTCAGAGAAGTGCAAACATCGGATCAAGGGACTTCAAAACTTAAGACCCTGCTGGTAAATGGAGGCCAAGAGATGATTCAAGCGCTTTATGTGCTGCAAGACTCATAAGGAGAAATGCAAATTCTCTTATCCAGTCTAAAGATCTAAGGATCCAAAGTGCCCATCTACACCATAAAGCAAAGGTTCCAGCGGAAGCCTGCCTCAGGAGATACATACAGGAAACTGACTGGTGAAACTCGTCCAAGGGATACATACAGGAAACTAACTGGTGAAACTCGTCCAGCAGCCCCTGCAGAGGGGCTGGGGGGACACCCGCTGCCCCACACAGGCTGCCTGATGCTCTCAGGGTGATAAGGGCCCCACCTGTGACAGGCAGGTCACTGCCAGGCCAAGAAGCTCCTCTGACCCACTTCCCACCCTGTAAGCTCCTGTCTCTCCTTCAGCAGCCCAATGCCTGCCACCATTCCCACTCGCCATCTGGAGTTTTAGGGCCCAGCAAGGAACAACACAGGGCCTGATTCATTGCAGGCAAGTGTGCACCTCAATGACAACCCTGCAGAAAAGGATGCTGTGGCCACAGAGATGAACTCTCCCAGAGCAAGGAAGCAAGGCCATGCAGACGTGCAGGACGTGTTCACGGCCCCGCCCAGCACCTCCTCACTCATCGGCTAGGGATGGCGGGCAGGTTATGAGCTCCGCCTGCGCCCTGGCCCTTGCCAGCGCCCCCCATCAGGGTCCGCCGTCCGCGCCCCCCTACCTGGTGGTACGGATGGTGCAGGAAGGAATCTGGGCCGCCTGCTAAAGCCATCGGTTCCTCCCCGCGGTCTTCAAACCACATGGACTGCACAGGACCTGGAACAGAGACAGTCTGTGAGAAACCCAGACAGAGGGAAGGCCCACTGCTCTCTAGGGGCTCAGGGGCAGGGAGCTGACCCTGGACACCACTTGCATTCTGGGTGAGTCAGGGGACTGGCACCAACTCCACAACCTTGACCTGTGGTCATAGGGCCTGTCGGGCAGAGGTGCTCAGAGGGGTGAGCCACACAGAGAACTGAAAGCCGGACCGCTCAGCAGTCCCCATGAGTCACCTGACTCTTCTTCTGAGGACAGTTATACAACACTCTGAAGACTTTCTCATACTGTGGGCAACACAGGCTTAGCCTGCGGGGAGGTGGGGCGGGTGGTGCTGGGGCCCTCTGAGCACCACCCATGTAAATGCTGCCTTGACCAGCCACAGCCTAGAACCCTAACCCTAACCCTAGGAGGTACCCTCTCAGCAGACATCAAACCACCATACACAGATCCAACACACTCCCTGCAGGGACCGCCTTGGAGAACAGCCCTCACAGCCACAGCCTCTGGAACAGATGTGAGATGTGCCACCTCCTAGGAGTGCCAGAGCGACTTCAGCTCCGTGAAAGTGCACACTCAACTCCAACAAGGAGCCCCAGACAGGCAGGGAAGTAAGATCCCATCTTTCTCTTTAATCTCCTGTGGCACAAGCCATACATTTGATTCATACAGGATGGTCCATGAGAATTCCAGAACTGACCCCGACAAAACCCACCCCCCCAGCAACGCAGAGGACTGTCGGGGGTCGGGGGGCAGGAGGGAGGTGGGCACAGCAGCTTGGTCTGCACTGGGGACCCACCACCCGACACTCGCAGACCACAACCTCTGCAGCACACATCTTATCTTCCACATATCAGCAGAAATCAGAGTTTCATTTCCATGAAGACAGAAGACTGCTACAAATCACACTCTGGACTAGAGCAGGAGAGAGGAACCAGTATTAGAGTCAGAAAGATCCCTCACACCATTCTTCTCAGAAATCATCAGAAGTAAGAATATTTTCAGGAACAGTGGCAACAGCCATCAACAGTCTCTGTTGTGACCCACTTCAGAGACACTCAGACCCTCCTCAGCTCCCCCAGCAGCCCAAGGACCCTGAGCAATTCATAACTCCTGACCACATGAGGCTCTCTCTTGCCTCTGCATCCATAGTGTTGTTCTGAGCTCTGTCAGCTGCTATAAGTGTTACGGCCCTATAGGACTGAGCTGAGGGGTCACCTCCTCCAGGAAGTCCCCTTGGACTGTCCCTGACCAATCACCACCGCCCACGATGGTTCAGTCAGCATCCACTCTGGGCTCCTGGGCCACATGCTGGGCTCACAGCCCTCTTTCCATCTGCCACGCAGAGCTGTAAATGCCCCTGCTTGGTCTCACTCCCCACAAAGGAACCATAACCATGTGCTTACTAGTGACAGAGGCTTGCTCTGTGCAAACTCTCAGGAAGCACCAACAGAGAGACACTGGCTGTGCAGGACTTGAGTCCCTGACAGGCTTTCTGCAGCCACATTCACAGAGACAGGATGCCCAAAGGGGTTCTTGGGTCATCGGCATCACCCCATCAGATGAGGGAAAGCCAGACAGTTCCAACACCCACCCACTTTGTCCTGGGCCACCTGGAGGGACCCTTCTGCCCCACAGGTTCCCCGAGGGCACAGGCGGGTGTCCAGCATCCCCTTCAAGTAGATGGCTCAACTTCGGTTGCGTTTCAGTGAACGGCAGCCAGAGCCTCAGTGATGGGCAAACCAGGAACCAGAGCTGAGAAACCATTTTCTGATCTAATCCTCTGGGGCCTAGAAGGACTTATTTCCCTGAAGTGGCTTTACTTTGAGAGAAATAAGAAAAATTTACAAAGTGGCTCACTTATCTTAATGAAAAGTTAGAAAATCAGGGAAAAAAAGGGGACTGGAAGAAATACTGCAGGCAAAGATCTACCCAAGACAGACAGACAGATGCTGGGAGTCTTCAAAGATCTCCCTAAGACAGACAGAAAGATGCTGGGAGCCTTCACATCAGAACTGACATGTAGCAAACAAAACCCATGGAAAAGAAATTACAGAAGCCCCGTAAACAGCCCACAGAGAGGGTGAGCCAAGCGCAGGGGCGCAAAGTGACAGGAAGGTTAGGACAGAACGCAGGACACAGCGGACAGACTGGCAAAGACCAGAAACCCCAGAAAGTGTCCCAGGACAGAGCTCGTCATGGTTCAGAGTTCTCCTTCAACTCACAGGCTCAATTTTCTAGAATCCAGAATTAAAAGACTCACAGAAGGTTCTCAGAGGAAAACTGAACAATCTAGGTAGGGCATAAAATTAGGGATATTAATTTACTGCTGTTTAGTCGCTCAGTCACATCCGACTCTCTGCAACCCCATGGACTGCAGCCTGCCAGGCTCCCCTGTTCATGGAATTCTCCAGGTACCACCACTGAGATGGGTAGCCCATCCCTTCCACTCGACTCAGGGATCGAACCCACATCACCTGCATTGCAGTTGGACTCTTTACCACTGAGCCACCAGGGAAGCCCTAGGGATATTAATGCCACCAGTCAAAAGAGCAAAATTATCAAGGTAAGATCCAGTTATGGGCCGAACTGTGTCCCCTGCCCCAAACTCATCTGTTGACGCCCTTAACATCCAGGATCCTCAGAATGTTGCTGTATTTGGAGGAAAGGTCTTTAAAAAGGTAATTTTACCTTTAAAAAGGTAAAATGAGGCATTACTGTGGACCCGAATTCAACAAAGGAGATGAGGACACAGACGCACGTGGACGGAGGACCACGTGAGGACCCGGAGAAGACGGCCATACACACGCCAGGAGAGAGGCCTCGGGGGAAGCGGCCCTGCCCACACCTTGACCTCAGGCTCCCCACCTCCAGCTATGAGAAAACAAACTCCTGTTGTTTAAGCCACCGAGTCTCTGGTTCTTTGTTATGGTAGTTCTAGAAAACGATTACAGACCGAAAATTCTTAAAACACCACCAAACTGTCACCATAGCTAAGAGGAACAGAAGCACCCTAAGCCTGTAACATTTACCACCAGTCATTTACGTTTTCCACAAGGTCTCTGGGATTCTTTAAAAATCAGCACAGAAACGCAGGAATGGCCCACGAGAGGCTGCTGGGCTGGAGAGACTTGGTGATGACAAGATGGCAGGGGTGGGGGCGGGGGGAGGAGTTTGTCCCCAGAGCAAGACGGGTGAGGCCACCGCAGGAGACGGCAGCCCACAGGCCTCCAGGCTCCCCCAGCTCCAGGAGCCAATCTGCCCCGTGGCAGTCAGTCTCACGTGCCCTTCTGTCCAGGCTCTACCACCCAGCCCTTTGATCAGACTCCAAAGTAGCTTTGTTCCAAAGGCATTCTGGAGACATGGTAACATCTGCAGTCACTTGGCCCGAATTCCCGAACACAGCGGGGTGGCCCCTCATCCCATGTGCTGGAGGCCTTGAGGGCAAAGACTGTAAAGGAGCAAAGACTCCAGGTTTCCTGGAGAAGAAAGAATCTGGCCTCAAGGCTGCAGCGAACTCCTGCCCCACGGATCAGACTTGCCAGACTATCAGTGGAGCCAGTTCCTTCAATCTCCTTAGACACACATGCATGGTCAGTTTCACTGAACAGCCATGACCTCTTCACCCCAAGCACTTGCGGCATGATCCCAGGACCGTACCATGATGCCTCTTTGGGCCTCCCCACCACAAACACACGGCCACACGGGTCTGACGGCTCCATCGACCACCACTCAGCCCGCCTGCACGGCCTGCCCACCTCCCGGCCGCTTCCCCAGCACTCCTGCCGTCTTCCACCCTGACTGCAGCCTCACTCTCCTGGGCTCAGTTTCTCTCCCTGCACCCCCTCCCAGTGGCCTAGGGGAGGGGTCAGTGCCCTCTTGGCCCCTTGAGGACCCTCTCGGCACCTCTCCACCATCAGGCTGTCCGTGGCCCCTGCCTTCTCGTGCCGGCACTGCCCACTCTGTCCCCAGCTCACTTGGTATGTCTTGCCTGCCTTGCTGTGCAGGCCTTCAGGAACTCCTGGATGTTTTCAGCAAACAGAAACACATGACTTTCCCCTTGAGTTTCAAATTTAGTGGGTGTTAAGAATTCTGAAAATTTTAAATATGTCAGTTTTATTACCTAAATGTCACCTTTGAAAGACTCTGTTTGCCAGATGGAATTGCTTCTCAGCCAGAAAAATATATATTCCATAAGCTCTGTCGAGTAGGTTCTTAGTGAAAAGAAAACCATAGTTACACATAGCAAAAGGTTTGGATTAACTGGCCTCTGATAAGATGTATCAAACCCAAAGCTAACATCAAATTCAGTGATGAAAGATGGAAAGCTTTTCCCTCTAAGATCACAAACGAGGTACCTATGATCCTTTCATCACTTCTACTGAGCGAACGATAGGAAATTCTAGCCAGAGCCATCAAGTGAAAAAGGAAAACAGGAAAAGAAGAACTAAAGTTATCTCTGTTCACAGAGGACATGATCTTATCTGCAGAAAATCCTAACAGTTACAAACACTTACAAACACACACCACCCTCCCAGAGCTAATGAATAAATTCATCAAGGTTACAGGATACAAAAATCAACATGCAAAAATCCCATGTGTTTCTAAACACCAACAATGAAAAGGAGATCAAGAAAACAACTCCATTCAAAATAGCAACAATAATAATTAAGAATAAATTTAACCTAGGAGGCAAAAGACTTGTGCACCAATTATCAACAATTACCAAATGTTGCTATAAGAATATAAAGATGCTGTAAGGAAAACATTATGTATTCATAAGTTGAAACATTTAATATTGCTAAGATGAAAAAAACTATCCAAAGCAATTTACAGATTGAATGCAATCATTACCAAAATCTCACTGGCAGTTTTGCAGGGATCAATATATCTTTCTACAATTCCTAAGGATTCTCATGGGACCCCAAGTAACCAAAAACATCTTGGAAAAGAAGAACACAGTTGGAGGATTCACATTGCCTAATTTCAGAACTCACTACAAAACTGTGGTGCTTAAGACAGTGTAATTACCAGTGTAAGGTCAGACATGGACTAATAGGACAGAACAGACAGACCAGAAATAAACACTCACACAAATGCTGGACTGATTTTCAATAAAGGTCCAAAAACTATTTAATGGGGAACAGGACAGTCTTTTCGAAAATTGGTTCTGGGAAACTAGATATCCGCATGCAAAAGAATAAAGTTGGATGTTTACCTTACCATACAAACAAAAACTAATTAAAAAATGGATCAAGGACTTAAAGCTATAAAACTCTTGGAAAGAAACATAAGGAAAATTTTTTATGATATTGGATGTGACAATGATTTCCAGGATATGACTCCAAAAGTGAAGTCACTCAGTCGTGTCCGACTCTTTGTGACCCCATGGACTGTAGCCTACCAGGCGCCTCTGTCCATGAGATTTTCCAGGCAAGGGTACTGGAGGGGGTTGTCATTTTCCTTCTCCAGGGGATCTTCCCAACCAAGGGATCGAACCCAGGCCTCCCGCATTGGAGGCAGACGCTTTACCGTCTGATGACTCCAAAGGCATTTGCAAAAAACGAAAATCACAGAAACTGGGCTTCATCAGAATTAAAAACTTTTGTGCAAAGGACATTCTCAAGAGTGAAAAGATCCAAGAAAGGGAAAAAAAAATAGTTACAAATGATATATTTGATAAGGGCTTAATATCCAAAATAATACAACCACAATAAAAAAAGGGCCGAGGACTTGACGCTTCTCCAAAGAAGATACACAAATGATCAGTAAGCATGAAAAGATGCTCAACATCATTAGTCATTAGGGAAAGGCAAATCAAACCACAATAAGACACCATAAAAATAATAAACATGGCGAGGATATGGAGAAATTGGAACCCTTCTGCATTGCTAGTAAAAATGTAGAATGGTACAGCCTCCATAATAAATGGTATGTATATTCCTCAAAGAATTAAACATAGAATTAGCATAAGTTCCAGCAATTCTATCTCTGGGTATACACCCAAAAGAATCAGAAGTACCTGTATATCCATGTTCAAAGCAGCACTATTTACAGTAGCCAAAAGATGGGACTAAACCAAATATCCACTGACAGATGAATGGCTAAGCAAAATTACTGTAAACAAACAATGAGCTATTATTCAGCCTTGAAAAAGAATGATATTTTGATACATGCTACAACATGGATGAAACTTAAAGACATTATGGTAAGGGAAATAAGCCAATTACAAAGTACAAATACTGTATGATCTTACTTATATGAGTTAACACCTAGTTTAAAGACAAAACATAGTAGCGATCAGGGTCTAGTAGGAGGAGGGTTTGTTTAAAGGGCACAGAATTTCCATTTGGGATAATGAAATGGTTCTGGAAACAGCAGTGATGTTTACACAACATTATGAATGCACTTAATTCCACTGAGTTGCACACTTAAAAACAGCTGAAATGGCAAATTTTGTTTTTCATATTTTATCCCCATGTTGCAAAAAATTACTGAAAAGTTGGTTATTCAGTGAGCGTCCTTTAATAAAATTAACAACTTCCACTAATTTTTTTTTTTTTTTATATAACCAATAGAGTTGGCAGAATTTCTTAGGATGCTAAAGCTTGGGGCTGTATAAAGTAGTGATTCTAAATACTTCTTTCTTTAGTCAAGTTTGTACATTTCCATGTGTCTTGACCAACAATACAATCTCTCAGTTCTGCGATTCTGTGTAACCCAGCTGTCTGGGAGGGGAAATGGAATCCATCCAGCCAGGTCCTGCATAAAAATCATCTTACCATCCATACCTGACAAAGACTAAAAGTTCTAATATTATCCTACTCTCATGGAGACTGAAAAACTTGTACCATCTCTGGACAGGCAACCTCAATCTTCTTCTTTTCTTTTAAAGTATAGTTGATTTTCCATATTGTGTTGATTTCTGCCATACAGAAAAGTGATCCCATTATACATAGTGATATGTATTCTTTTTCATATTCTTTTCCATTATGGTTATCACAGGATATTGAATACAGTTCCCTGTGCTATACAGTAAGACGCTGTTTATCCATCCTGTATGTAACAGTCTGCTTCTGCTAACCCCAAACTTCCAACCCACCCTGCCCCAGTGGCAACCCCAAGTCTGTTCTCCATGTCTGGGCGTTTGAGAAAGTGTTTCTTCTAAATGTCCTACAACAGCACAGAAGTTCTGATAGACTGTGCTACATTAAAGCATTTAAATGTTAAATCATCGGTGGAGTTAACAAGAACAGTGTGCTTATACAGATAAACAGGAACAGCTTCCAAAGCAGGTTGATATTGCAACTGTGTATCTATGATGATAAAAGGCATCTCATGAACAGGTGTAGAATGACTAAGAGACTGTACCAAACTATTGTCTCACTCTTTCGATTCAAGGGGTTCATTGGCAAGTTTTGCTCACTGTCACAGTTCCACACAACCCTTTATTCTGGAAGTTAAGTCCTCTTTTGCACGAATTCCAATGTAAATAATGTATGCCACATTTTGACTGAGTTTTTTTTTTTTTTTTTTTTTTAAATTTTTCTTGCCCCACCAGCGGGAGGCGCAGCCCGGGGCGCTTGGCTCCGCGCACCGCTGCGGAACTCAGCGTGCTGCTCCCTCCTCCGCCGGGATCCCCCTTGACTGAGTTTTGAACTTGTGATAAAAACTCAGATACTCTTCTTCATAAAACTTGCACTTCTTCCCTTATTGGGCTGTAGTTCAGAAAAACAGTTCAGGCAAAGTCAAAAGTTTGCTGATTCCAGAGTCAACATTTTTCTTAATACTGTAAATATTTACACTTCTGGATGGACCCAGCAGCTGAACTTGAACATGGCTTTGTTCTTTGCATTTCATGTTTATTTTTTTTCCACTTTAGGGCAATGTGTACTAAATTAAAATGATACAATGGTCATAAACTTGAAAAATGCTGCACTCAATAACACGTTTTCTGAAACGTACATGGGGTATTCCCACCAGAAACTCTGGAGACTCCAGCAGATGTGGATGAAGTGATTATTTATGCTTTTCAGGTCACAACCAGCTACACATGATGCTCGTGGTAGATGTAAGGTGTTCTGATCCACCCTGCCGTGAGGGTGACGTTGACACGAGAAGGTCAACCATGGGAGACACTGGGTGGTTCCCGCAGCCCCCAGACACCCTAGCTCAGCCGGTGTGGAGCCTCCACGCAGTCCACCCCGATTCTTCGCCTTCTGCTCTATTTTCCTCATTAAACATGCTTTTCATCTTGACTTGACTTCCAGGCACAGCGATGGGTTGCAACCCAGAATGTGAAAACGGGTCAGGTCGGGGCCTGCGGCCAACACCCACCTGCAGCATCCATGGGCTGTCCTCCTGCAGCTTGGAGGCAGCTGCCCTCTGATTGCTCCATTCCCCCACCCCAGTACCTCTCCTTCTGGGCATCAGCTCCTACCTCCATCTCCAACCCACTCCTACAAAAAGACCATGACATCTAAGGCAACCGGCCACTCCCAGGACCCCTGAATCCCGACTGTGTAAATGGTCCCTTGCTCTGTTTAGGTAACCACACATTCAAGATGTGCATTTAGTACTGTGGGGAAAGTCTGCTACATGTCAACAGGAAATGTTCATAATCTCCAGAGCATCTGATTCATACATTCTCTTCTCTCTCCCCAAGCGCCACCCCTCTTGCAGGACCCTCAGAACAGTCAGCGTGCCTGCCTCTGCCGACCCCTCAGCACACGGTCCAAGTTTACTGGCCTGTCACCTTTGGCCACAGTGACAGCCAGCACTGGACATTCACCCAGAATTCCTTGTGGGGTGTTTTAAACCCCTCCTCATTCAAGAATTCAGCCTTGAATTCTGCCACACCCGGACAGCACACGGTAGGGCTTCAGGAAGGATTTGTCAACTATTAGTTGGCTCAGTGAAAAAAAGTGAAAGTGAAAGTCACTCAGTCGTGTCCAACTCTGCGACCCCATGAAGTATACAGTCCATGGCATTCTCCAGGCCAGAATACTGGAGTGGGTAGCTGCTCCCTTCTCCAGGGGATCTTCCCAACCCAGGGATCGAACCCAGGTCTCCTGCACTGCAGGTGGATTCTTGCTATTAGAAGGTTAAACAGCATCATGATATGATATATATGATAGCATAAAACTAAATAGTATAATTGTAGTCATCATTCCATAGTAAGTCAAGTAATTACACAGTACAACAAACTTAGATGGTTTTATATGTCAATTATATCTCAATAAAACTGGAAAAATTAATTTAAAAATTTTTTAAAAATCGAAAAGAGAAGCTTCAAATCCTAAAATAAATCACTGCAGGATTTGTTAAAAAGAAATCTGTACCTCACATAAAAGCCTGCTCCTTACTGGGAAAACAATGTAACTGAGCGATGCTCATGATATATTAAGATAATCACTTGCAGAACTGAAAGGAGAATATTCGCATTTTACATCATAATAAGAGGATAAAAGGAAACTAATAATACTTGAAACATCAAAGGGAATTAGAAAATGGGCAGATGAAGAAGCATTCAAACTAGAAACAACTGTTCAGAAGACGGAGGACATGGAGCAATAAATGTCAACTGTCCAATTTCCTTCTTTTCAAACAAAAATATTCCGATGTTAAAAAAAAGAAAAAATACCCAGGGCAAATTGAAATTGGAAATTTGCTTTAAAAAGAGAGCTAGGAAAGGGAGACACAGAGACAGAGCAGGCAAAGACACAAGAACAAAACACACACTCAAAAACCGCAACAACGGTGACGGCAGTGAGAGAAAAGTATGATTAAAGCAAAGAAACACCAGTCCCCATAGACTGCAGTAGAGTGAGCAACAGACGAAAGCAGTGTTAGGTCTCTACTCTCCAAGTAACAAATCCACACAAAAGTGAATCTTAAATTATAAAAATGGATGTTATGCTTCAGGAAAAAGTTTACGTTAAAAGCCAACCAACCAACCAGAACTCTGACATCTACAAGAAGAAATGGACAAAAAGTGTGTGCGCTTGGACACTTGTGCTCATCACTTCAGGCGAAAGAAGGAATCAAACTGGGATAAAAAGAATACACAACACTGCACCAAGAAAGAGAATTCATGAATATGTATGAAAAGTGGGCATCTGCAAATATTTACAAATACCCGTGAAGTTTTAAAAATACTGCCACAAAAACATCAGTGCATTTTGCTAACACATCCAGGTCTCTGAGCTAAGGGACACCTGTGCTGAACTCCTTCCACCCAGCCACATAAAGGCACAGACCTGACTTCTCTTGTCCCAGGGCGGACACAGGGAAAGCCAACCACCAGCCAACCCGCCCTGAGCCAGAGCCAAACACAACACAAGGAGAAACTTTAAAGTACATGTAAAAAGCAACAACTCAGCCACCCGAAAATTAAAAACAATCCCTGGCCTCAATAGCTGGTCGAGGAGGAAATTAATATAAGAACAGTCTCCGGACAATTAGGTCAATGAATACCATCCCTCATGGAGAGAGGTAACATGAAGCAGGAGAAACAACAGGACAAAGGCCACGATTCTTGCACCATCCACAAAAGGAAAAAGGCATTAAATGAAAAATGTGAATCCAGTCTTGAAGCAGAAGGCAGGAAATTTGGTCAAAAAAAAAAAAAAAAAAGGAGAAACCGAAACATGATGAAATTTATGAAAATCCAAGAATTTATTATCCAAGAAAGATAATAAAAGACAAATCTTTTAAGAATTTTAAAACCCACCTAAAATTAAAATAAAATTTTTATTTTAAACTTTATAATATTGTATTAGTTTTGCCAAACATCAAAATGAATCCACCACAGGTAAAATTCAAAATTAAAATAAAATTTTAAAATTCAAAATTAAAATTTTTAAATTCAAAATTAAAATAAAATTTTAATTGAAAAAAAAAGGACTGTGATGATTTCTTTTAATCATACAGTAATTCTATGGACATTAGTAAAGATATCTGGTGGCACAATGGTACAGAATCCACCTGCCAATGCAGGAGACATAAGAGACACAGGTTCAATCTCTGGGTTGGGAAGATCTCCTGGAGAAAGAAATGGCAACCCACTCCAGTACTCTTGCCTGGAGAATCCCATGAACAGCAGAGCCTGGTGGGCTACAGTCCCTGGGGTCGCACAGAGTCGAACATGACTGAGCGTGTACACATGCATGCAAAGAAAGAAATCTGGTAATGTCCATGGAACTATAACTTTAATTTAAAGTACATACCAAAATCAGAATAAACTAAAAAAGAAACCTTAAGATAGAGGGTCCCTCGAGTCAAGGCTATAATGGTCATGTATGGATGCGAGAGTTGGACTATAAAGAAAGCTGAGCACCGAAGAATTCATGCTTTTGAACCGTGGTGTTGGAGAAGACTCTTGAGAGTCCCTTGAACTGCAAGGAGATCCAACCAGTCCATCCTAAAGGAGATCAGTCCTGGGTGTTCATTGGAAAGACTAATGTTGAAGCTGAAACTCAAATACTTTGGCCACCTGATATGAAGAACTGACTCATTGGAAAAGACCCTGATGCTGGGAAAGATTGAGGGCAGGAGGAGAAGGGGACGACAGAGGATGAGATGGCTGGATGGCATCACCGACTCTATGGACATGGGTTTGGATGGACTCTGGGAGTTGGTGATGGACAGGGAGGCCTGGTGGCTGCAATTCATGGGATCGCAAAGAGTTGGACACGACTGAACTGAACTGAACTGAAGATAGAAAACATCATAGATGCAATTACATAAAACCCACCCTCCTTCCACATGTGTTTTTCCAATATAAACAGTGCCATGAATGTGTTTAGACCAGGCCCTGGGCTAAGCATGTCTATGAATGCGTGTGTGTATGATTACCATTGTTTACATGAGGAAATGAAGCAAGATGGTCAGGGTCCCAGAGCGAGTGATGGGAAGACCTGAAGGTAGTAAGACACTCTGGTCCAGAAGCCCACTTTCTTAACTAGAACCCTATAGTCCTGTGGTTTTCAATTATGAACAGACAGCACAGGCATCATTTGGGAACTCGTTACAAAGCAAATTTTAGCCAAGACCGAGACGGACTAAATCAGAGACTCTGGGGTTGGGGCCTGCAGGACCACGTGTGCTTCAGGACTGCCAGGTGGTGCACATGGGCTGCCCTGGCCCCACCACTGGGCTGTGCCGCAAACCCCTTCAGGGAGCTCCTAAAACTCCAGGACTGGGCTGCACCCCTGACCAGAGAAAGCACGACTTCACAGCAGGGGAGGGGCCCTGTTTTAAGCTGCCAGAGTATTTCTGATATTGAGAACCACCAGGCTCATCTCTTTGTTTTACAATTATTATTCCTTTTTAAATAATGTCTGCTAGGGGGAAAAAATGGAAGAAAACTGCAAGAAAGCTTTGAGGAATTACACCTCTGTAGGGGCCGGGGAAGTGGAATCCATGGCTCTGAAGCTGTTTGAAGTGAAACATACACTACACTCTGTCTGAATGCTGAGGGCTAGATTCCCAACTGGAGGCTTGTGCCTTGTATGTTTTTGCCTTTTAAACATTTTTTCCTATGCAAATATAAAGAATTCCTTTTAGAATGCCATTTTAGCCTTTTTCCACCAGGCATCGGTAGAAGCAGGGCAGGACACAGGTTAAATAGCCGTTAGAACCACCTGCAGCAAAGAATGACTCCATCATTTAAAATTGTGTGTCCTGAAAGACAAAGCTCTAAACCTGACCCCATGTGTGTGACCAGGACCTTAGGACTTCACATTTTCAGTACTTTGAAAGAGACTTGTCTGAAATACACTACTTGAACTGTATGATATGACTTACATGAAGAATCTAAAAATTACAATAAACCAGCAACCTGAAAGTCTCTTGGACTGCAAGGAGATCAAATCAGTCAATCCTAAAGGAAATCAACCCTAAATATTTATTGGAAGGACTGATGCTAAAGCTGAAGCTCCAATACTTTGGCCACCTGATGTGAAAAGCTGACTCATTGGAAAAGATCCTGATGCTGGAAAAGACTGAGGGCAGAAGAAGCGGATGACAGAGGATGAGATGGCTGAATAGCAACATCAACTCAGTGGACAAGAGTCTGAGCAAACTTCGGGAGACAGTGAAGGACAGGGAGGCTGGATGTGCTACAGTCTATGGGACTGCAGAGTCGGATGTGACTGAGTGAGACGGAACAACAGCAAACTACTATAACAATAAAGAGGCAGACTCATGGTAAACTTGGTAAACTAATGGTTACCAAGGGGTGTCGGCGAGGGCCAATATAGGAGCAAGGGATTAACAGGTATGAACTATTGTATATAAAATAATCTACAAATATTTCATAATCACCCTAAATAGAGCATAACCTTTAAAAATTGTGACTCACTATATTGTACACCTATAACATATATCCTACTGTACAGCAACTACCCTTCAATTAAAAAAGAAAAATAGGCTATTTGAGTCCCAAGTCCTTCATCCCTAGGTGGGCTGCTCAGCATCCTGATAGAAAATCAGTGGGATTTTCAGATGAACACATGACCGTGAGTCACGAGGATGACACACGGTAGGAACATGCAGCCCCACTGCAGCCCGCTTGATGCTGGCCATGCCCCTGTCTGCATTTACCTGTGTGAAGCATGGAATCCTTTCCACATTCCCCGTCAAGACACTATTACTGTCCCAGCCCAACAGACCTGGAGACAGAGAGTGATCAGCCCGCTGGTCATTGCACAGCCACCTCACCAGCCTGGCTCTGCCCAAAGCTGGGGATCAGATGCAAACTCCCCAGGAATGGGACTCGGGTATGCGGCCTGGAGGGGCCAACGTGAGACCCCTGACCCTTGTGCTGCCCTAACCCTGGCACTGGGCTTGGGGACACTCTCCTCCACCCCAGTCCTCCCCACGGTGCGAGCAGGTGGACCTGGAGGTCATGTGTCAACTCTCCAATGTTCCAGTGAGGAAGGAAGGGCCTGCCTGACAAGGTGGCATCACTGGGCAGTTAGGAGATGAAAGGAGGAGGACAGTCCAGGGATGGGGAGGTGGCACAGGACACGCGCCCTGCAACTTCACCGACGCAGGCCTGGGGGCAGCAGTGGACACCAACAGGAACCTACACAAACACCACACAAGGTCCTGCTCACATCCACGTCCGTGGAGACACCCACCCACCCTGGGTAAGTGTGCGCAGAGGACAGGCAACACCCACACAGGGCAATGAACCCTGGACAACATGACACCTACGAGTGCAGTCATCCCAACGTCTCACACACGGACACCAGCTCTGCGATGCTCGGTGACCTGCCCAGGGCCACAGAGGGACACGAGAGCTCATGTGCAGGAAACCTCTGCAGGCCTGAGAGTCAGAGCAAAGGAAGGACAGGGCGCCCCCCACATCTGGACACCCTGTCTGCTTGTGACTGGGGCACCCTGGAGAGGGCAGGATGGGGCAAGAAGAAAAGCCATTATAATTTGAAATTGAAAATGAGGATTAATTACATACAGATCTAAAATTGGGGCCCTTTGAAAATAACTTACGTTCATATACATATATATATATAAATTCATTAAAATTTTATTTTCACTATTGGCATCATCACTTATGATAACCCTGATCCTTGAGTTTTACGACTCACTATAAACTAACTGCCTCTTGGTACCTTCCAAGGGATAGTTCTTTGTACATGAAAACTATAAAAAGAGAAACAGAAATTAAGAGACTAAATCAATGAAGTCAAAAAGGAAAAATGACCACGATGCCACCCACATTACCAGCCACAGCCCCCACCACCCCAGCAGCACAGTCATCAGAAAAACTAAGGCTACGCTACAAAACAGCCCCTGATTTAAATACTTTATAAAATACGGACACTCCAAAATCCTTCCAGTCAACGTCGAAGAGGAAAGCACTTGTCCCTATAATAAAACTCAGATTACTGAAAAGAGACTTCTTTTCTTGTAAAGAAACTTGAAAAGAAAGCCCCAAGAAGTTATACCTAAATCACATTTTCCAGATTCTGCACTCAGGTTTCTGGTAAAAATACGGCAGGTGATGGCGACAGATCTTCTTAGTTTCCTTCTTTCAATGATTCTCATAAAGGCCTGGGATTCCCTCTCATCAGCTTCAGCGTCAGTCCTTGCAATGATTATTCAGGGTTGATTTCCCTTAGGATTGACTGGTTTGATCTCCTTGCTGTCCAGCGGACTGTCAAGAGTCTGCAGCATCACATTTCAAAAGGACCAATTCTTCGGAACTCAGCCTACTTTACGGTCCAATTCTCACACTTGGACATGACTACTGGAAATGGCTTTGAGTCTATGAGACCTTTGTTGGCAAAGTGATGTCTCTGCTCTTCAATATGCTACCTAGGTCATAGCTTTCCTTCCAAGCAGCAAGTGTCTTTTAATTTCAAGTCTGCAGTCACTGTCTGCAGTAATTTTGGAGTCCAGGAAAATAAAATCTGTCACTGCTTCCACTATTTGCCATGAAGTGATGCAACAGGGTGCCATGATCTTATTTTTTTAAGGTTGAGTTTCAAGCCAGCTTTTTCACTCTCTTCTTTCACCCTCTTCAAGAGGTGCTTCAGTTCCCGTCAAAAGAGGAAAGGATAAAGAACATGTGGTATATATACAATGAAATTTCAGTTCAGTTCAGTCACTCAGTCATGTCCGACTTTTTGCGACCCCATGAATCGCAGCACGCCAGGCCTCCCTGTCCATCACCAACTCCGGGAGTTCACTCAGACTCATGTCCATCGAGTCAGTGATGCCATCCAGCCATCTCATCTTCTGTGTCCCCTTCTCCTCCTGCCCCCAATCCCTCCCAGCATCAGAGTCTTTTCCAGTGAGTCAACTCTTCGCATGAGGTGGCCAAAGGATTGGAGTTTCAGCTTTAGTGTCAATCCTTCCAAAGAAATCCCAGGGCTGATCTCCTTCAGAATGGACTGGTTGGATCTCCTTGCAGTCCAAGGGACTCTCAAGAGTCTTCTCCAACATCACAGTTCAAAAGCATCAATTCTTCAGCGCTCAGCCTTCTTCACAGTCCAATTCTCACATCCATACATGACCACAGGAAAAACCATAGCCTTGACTAGACAAACCTTTGTTGGCAAAGTAATGTCTCTGCTTTTGAATATGCTATCTAGGTTGGTCATAACTTTCCTTCCAAGGAGTAAGCGTCTTTTAATGTCATGGCTGCAGTCACCATCTGCAGTGATTTTGGAGCCCCAAAAAATAAAGTCTGACGCTGTTTCCACGGTTTCCCCATCTATTTCCCATGAAGTCATGGGACTGGATGCCATGATCTTGGTTTTCTGAATGTTGAGCTTTAAGCCAACTTTTTCACTCTCCACTTTCACTTTCATCAAGAGGCTTTTGAGTTCCTCTTCACTTTCTGCCATAAGGGTGGTATCATCTGCATATCTGAGGTTATTGATATTTCTCCCGGCAATCTTGATTCCAGCTTGTGTTTCTTACAGTCCAGCGTTTCTCCCAGTCCAGCGTTTCTCATGATGTACTCTGCATAGAAGTTAAATAAGCAGGATGACAATATACAGCCTTGATGTACTCCTTTTCCTATTTGGAACCAGTCTGTTGTTCCATGTCCAGTTCTAACTGTTGCTTCCTGACCTGCATACAAAGTTCTCAAGAGGCAGATCAGGTGCTCTGGTATTTCCATCTCTTTCAGAATTTTCCACAGTTTACTGTGATCCACACAGTCAAAGGCTTTGACATAGTCAATAAAGCAGAAATAGATGTTTTTCTGGAACTCTCTTGCTTTTTCCATGATCCAGCAGATGTTGGCAATTTGATCTCTGGTTCCTCTGCGTTTTCTAAAACCAGCTTGAACATCAGGAAGTTCACGGTTCACATATTGCTAAAACCTGGCTTGGAGACTTTTGAGCATTACTTTACTAGCGTGTGAGATGAGTGCAATTGTGCAGTAGTTTGAGCATTTTTTGGCATTGCCTTTCTTTGGGATTGGAATGAAAACTGACCTTTTCCAGTTCTGTGGCCACTGCTGAGTTTTCCAAATTTGCTGCCATATTGAGTGCAGCACTTTCACAGCATCATCTTTCAGGATTTGGAATAGCTCAACTGGAATTCTATCACCTCCACTAGCTTTGTTCATAGTGATGCTTTCTAAGGCCCACTTGACTTCACATTCTAGGATGTCTGGCTTGAGGTCAGTGATCACACCATCATGATTATCTGGGTCGTGAAGATCTTTTTTGTACAGTTCTTCTGTGTATTCTTGCCATCTCTTCTTAATATCTTCTGCTTCTGTTAGGTCCATACCATTTCTGTCCTTTATCGAGCCCATCTTTGCATGAAATGTTCCTTTGGTATCTCTGATTTTCTTGAAGAGATCTCTAGTCTTTCCCATTTTGTTGTTTTCCTCTATTTCTTTGCACTGATTGCTGAGGAAGGCTTTCTTACCTTTTCTTGCTATTCTTTGGAACTCTGCATTCAGATGTGTATGTCTTTCCTTTTCTCCTTTGCTTTTCACTTCTCTTCTTTTCACAGCTATTTGTAAGGCCTCCCCAGACAGCCATTTTGCTTTTTTTCATTTCTTTTTCTTGGGCATGGTCTTGATCCCTGTCTCCTGTACAATGTCACGAACCTCTGTCCATAGTTCATCAGGCACTCTATCAGATCTAGTCCCTTAAATCTATTTCTCACTTCCACTGTATAATCATAAGGGATTTGATTTAGGTCATACCTGAATGGTCTAGTGGTTTTCCCTACTTTCTTCAATTTAAGTCTGAATTTGGTGTCCGAGGTCAGGGGCGGCGACGAGAGGAGTTACCCCGTGTCCAAGGTCAGGGGCAGCAGCCGAGAGTGCCAGACTGCGACGGCACAGGAACGGCCAAGAGGAGCTACCCCACGTCCGAGGTCGGTGGGGGGCGGCTGAGAGGAGATACCCCATGCCCTTAAGCCCAAGGTCAGGGGTGGCAGCCGGGAGAAGATACCCCACGCTCTTAAGCCCGAGGCCAGGGGCGGCGGCCGGGAGGACCAACCCCATGCAGTGGCTGCACAGGCACAGGAAGGCCTAGAGGAACTATCGATACCACGTTGAAGGTCAGGAGGGGCGGTGGTGAGGAGATACCCCTCGTCCAAGGTAAGGAGCATTGGCTGCGCTTTGCTGGAGCAGCCGTGAAGTGATACCCCACGCCCAAGGTAAGAGAAACCCAAGTAAGACGGTAGGTGTTGCAAGAGGGCATCAGAGGGCAAACACACTGAAACCATACTCACAGAAAACTAGTCAATCTAATCACACTAGGACCACAGCCTTGTCTAACTCAATGAAACTAAGCCATACCCGTGGGGCAACCCAAGATGGGCGGGTCATGGTGGAGAGATCTGACAGAATGCGGTCCACTGGAGAAGGGAATGGCAAACCACTTCAGTATTCTTGCCTTGAGAACCCCATGAACAGTATGAAAAGGCAAAATGATAGGATACTGAAAGAGAAACTCCCCAGGTCAGTAGGTGCCCAATATACTACTGGAGATCAGTGGAGAAATAACTCCAGAAAGAATGAAGGGATGGAGCCAAAGTAAAAACAATACCCAGAAACCAATACAACACTGCTAATCAACTGTACTTCAACTCAGCTCAGTTGCTCAGTCATGTCCGATTCTTTGCAACCCCATGGACTGCAGCATGCCAGGCTTCCTTGTCCATAACCAACTCCCGGAGCTTGCTCAAACTCATGTCCATCAAGTCGGTGATGCCATCCAACCATCTCATCCTCTGTTGTCCCCTTCTCCTCCTGCCTTCAATCTTTCCCAGCATTGGAGTCTTTTCTGATAGTTTAAGCACATAAGTAAATAAGCACATCAACAAGGCATTTCCCTAGGGTGGTGCTCTAAGGTACTGGGGTGAAGAGGAATGGAGAAAGCTGGGGGAGGAGACCTCTTAGCAGAGTACTGACAGCCGCAGCGGGGCTGCTCTCAGGGACCGGAAACTGGGTTGGGGGTGGAGGCTTAACCTTCCATGGAAGACCCTTTGGACCTGTAAAATGTTGTGCGAGTATCTGAACCACCTACCCCTCAAAATAAATGAACACAATCTCTATGTTTAAATTCTGAAAAGAACTGATGCAGCTCAAGCTCCTGAAACTTTGCTACGATTTGCGGTGAACTCAGCAAGGCATATCATTCTTTTCGGCTCTCATAGTATCAGATTCATATTCACTGTGGGTCAGAACAGCAAGCCTTGCTTCTGATCAGGCCACAGAGCAGTGAGGTGCAGAGCTCAGGATCTGAAGAGCATTTCCGAGAGGGCCCTGGGCAGGCCAGCTGCAAAGATGCCAACCAGCAGTGTGTCCTGTGTTTGCCTGTTTCTGTCAGTTCTGACCAGTACAGACGTTGGACTTACTCTTAAACTTCATGGTCCTTTCACCACAGCAGGCAGCAGAAAGTGTGTGATTCTGTGGTCTAACCCTATTCCCAAGCCCTGCTTTGTCCACCACCTTAACTATCTGGAGGCACACAGACAATCTTATTTTTAAATCTATTAATTCAGTGTTTCATGGAGTCACACTTAGCAAAAGCCCTGATATGTGAAGCCCTTCCAGGCTTTTCACCTCAGCCTAGAAATGTCTGGAGGAGCTCTCAGTCACAGGTCAGCCTGGAGACCCTAAGGGACCCTCAGACGGAGCTTCTGCTTCTGAGTTGTGTTACCCCCCAAGAGTCCCCTACATGCCAATCCACCAAACACAGGATTCACACTTCCTAAGTCTCTCTCCAGGGTGGAGTTAGGTGTCCACTCTCATTCTTGTAGGAATGGACACGAGTCCATCTAACAGTGATGAAGCAGGGGGACTGGCACGGAGAATCTGCTCCCCTGCGTGTCCCTTCCCTGAGTCCGGGGCTGAGGCTTCCAGTCAACTTCTGCCCACAGTGCTCATGATGAACACACAGCCAGGACTGCACACCTTCTCACGTGATTCTCGGGCAGGGCCACAAGGTGAGAGGTGACGAGGCTACAAGACCATACGACGGTGCAGTGACCGCCGTCTAAGTTAACTGAGTGTCACGACGCCAGGAGACCCTGTAATTCCTAGGGTCTGGCTGCCTCAAGCTGGATTCCATAACAGCAGCCCTGGAATTTTAAGCTTCATCATGATGGGTTTCCCTGTTTTGTTACTGTCTTAAGGGTCCCAGGGTATAAGACTGGACCGATTAGATCCAGTTTAGCCACAGGAAATGTCCACGGCTTCAAAATAATCCGGATTGATTCACTTTAGATATATCAGTTTTAATTAAAGACTAAACTCTTTGCTGCTAAAGAATAACAATGTTTTGTTCCAGGTGTGACTTGATCGCTCCCTCTGAGGAAGAAGCCACAAGCTACAGTGAAACATCAATTTTCTTACATTCAGGGCACCCAGATTCCAGTGGAGGAAGGGAAGAGTCGAGACTATAGGGTCACAAGAAAACTGAGACCATGTCACAGGGTGCTGCTTGGAGGACTTTTCCCAGGTAGCATAAAGGGTAACATCAGCCACCAAGGCGCAACCTCGAGGGACCTCCCTGAATCTGGGATTTGTCTTTCAACCTGGGCCATCACTTTCTCCACAGCAGCAGTACTGCCGCATTTTCTATTACCCTGAACCTCCCTTCAGGCATTCTGCTGCCGCCCCCTGCAGAGAATCTAAACCCCTGCAGGGCGGCTTGGACGGCCAGCCCTCTGCTCACTCCTGGCTCCCTGGCCCTCTGGCCCCTAGGTCTCAGAGCTCTTTCATCCCGCTGCCACACTGCTCCCTCCCCAGGCCGAGGAATGTGCCTATTCATTCCCCATATTAGGAGGACTAGAGAGAGGAAGGGGAGAAGGCGGGAGGGAAGGAAGGAGGGGGTACTCTCTTAATCAGCAGTCTCAGCCTTGCTGTCTCCCTGCATCCATCCGCAAATGTTGATACAGTAGCTTCTAAACCCACAGCCTGGATCCCCCAAATCAATGCGTTGCCTCACCACCGAAACTGTCTCAACAGTCCTCCAAAACCTGCCAAATGACTCTCTTCTCTGGGTCCCTCTCTGGGTTTGACTTCACAGTGGTTCTTTCCGCAGATCACAGAGGCTCTCTGGCACAGGAGGTGCGTTTCCAGGTGGTCTCACTGCCCCTCCTACCACCCACCCTGGCTTATAGCTCCTTGTGGACAAGTCGTCTCCCAGCCCTGCCCTCGGCAGAGCACCTGTTCGCAGCTCCCACAGCCCAGAGCTGTCCCCACACAGGTCCGCAGCCCTCAAAAGCTGAGTGACGCCCCGTAGATCCCCTCCACCTGCAGTCCCCATTCTGGTTACTGAGTCAGTAGGTGCCTCCCCAGCCCCGCCCCTCCCCCACTAAGCAGACCCCCTATTCCCTCCCTCCTTCTGCCTGTGTTGGCCATTCTCAGTACCTCACAATCATCCCCATAGAATCCCGGTTCTTAGCTCTGGCCTCATACTAGAACCCCCGGAAATGAAAATGAAATGTTAGTCGCTCAGTTGTATTTGACTCTTGGCGATTCCACGGACTGTATCCCACCAGGCTCCTCTGTCCATGGTATTCTCCAGGCAAGAATACTGGAGTGGGTTGCCATTTCCTTCTCCAGGGGATCCTCCCGACCCAGGGATCGAACCTGGGTCTCCTGAATTGCAGGCAGATTCTTTAGCACTGAGCCATGAGGCGTTTCCAAGTCCTGTTCCAAGCCCCACATCCCAGTCCATCTGACTGAGGCTGAAGTTGGGCACAGAGCCTTTACCTAAAGAACTGTCCAGGTGTGGCTGCAAGGGGAGGCCGTGGGGAAAGGCGGCAGATACAGCTGCAAACTGCCTGCAGCCCTGGAGATCTCCAGTCACCTGCCCTCGCGCTTCACCACAGTGTTCTTAATCCAGGAGCCTTAAATGGGCACACAAGCACTTTTTTATTCCAGTGTGGCTAGAAATAAGCTAAATGCCTGGCTCTGGGGACCTGTGTCCAGGTTAGTGTGTGCGTATGCACACAGACCCCACACACACGTGCACGTCGTAAGGGCGCCGGGCTGTGGGAATCATAGGAGCACCAGGGTGGCCGCCACCACAGGGTGATGCTTCCAAGTTTCTCTTCTGCAGGAAGATACCTAACTCTCAAGGCTGGTCATATTTTATACCCTGCAAACACCTGCACCTCCTTATTGATCCACAGTCTGCCTGCTAGGCTTCTGCACCCCTCACCCAGGCCATGGGCAGAGGTCAGCTCTGGGTCCCCCCCCCAAACCTCACCCCTGCCTCCCGGGAGCCCCCAAGGCCGCACCCCCGCTGCCCTGCTCCCGCACCCACCCACCCCCAGTCCCCTTAGCAGTGGCCCCCCGACTTCAAGTTCCCTGAACATTGAGGGTCCCAGCACCCACTGCTCAGATCTCACCCTCCCTCCCTCCCCATGGGCTCACCCACCTTCACCGTCTAAACATACCAGAAACTACAGGCGCCCTGGAACCTCGCTGCAAATTCTAAGGACACACGCACAGCTGCCCTGCACACTTCACTCTGCTGTCCCCCGGCCTCTCAAGCCCAGCTGTCCAAAGTCCTGGTCCTCCAGAGGTCACCACTTCTGGGTCTCAGCAGAAATGCCCAGTCCACTGGCTCGGTCAGAAGACCACAATGCCACTTGACTCCACCCTTTCCCCCACACAGCCCACAAGGGATCCAGGCACCAACTGTGTCTCCCCGACGGGCCTGGTCCAAGCACAGGACTCTGCTGCCAGGTTTCTCGACTGCAGCTTCCCCAGTAGAGAAGCCAGCCCACCCTCTCAAACCCAAGGCTCCACGGTGCTGCTCAGCCCCTCACATGCCTCCAGGGACCCCCATCCCTCTCAGAGTGAAAGCCAAACCACAAAACAGGCTATGACGGGAAAGTGGGGGGGTGGGGGGCGGGGAGGCCACTGGGGAGGAGGACAGGGCAGGGGCAGAGGCTGACCAGAGGACCACAGAGGAGGCCAGGCCAGGTCTGAAAAGCGCCCCATCCCCCTTTTGCTCAAGAAAGCCACTCTGCTCAATCAAAGGCCCAGAGAAGCACAGGAGGAAAAGAAAATCACCTAGCTTCACATAAAATGCATGCCTTTCACTGTGAGGTCTTTTCACAGTAAAGAAAGTGAGGAGTCAGGATCCTGCTTCCTCCTCCCACAACCCCGTTAAAAGGAAGGGAAACTGAACAGAGCAAGGCCAGTGCAGACTCTGCCTGCCGCCAAGGCCTGGAGGAGACCCTGGGTCCCACTCACCACGGGGCCACCCTTGGGAGTAGCCACTCAGGTCAAGGACACGGCTGCCTGCTACAAGGTGGGGCTCTGCCCACCACCGCCACACGCTGCAAATCCCGTGAAAGCCCAGATCACTCGCTGCCTCCTTAGAGCATTCCCAGCTGTTTAAAAATAAAGCCTATATTTACCCCAGTTAAAGTCCTTCCAATTTAGATATAAACTAGCCTCAAATGTCACAGGAAAAGTTATCTGAAACGTTTAATCTGTAAGAGATGTTGCTGTTCAGTCGCTCAGTCCTGTCCAATTCTTTGCGAACCCATGAACTGCAGCACGTTAGGCTCCCCTGTCCTTCACTATCACCCAGAATTTGCTCAAACTCATGTCCATTGAGTTGGTAATGCTACCTAAACATCTCATCCTCTGTCGTCCCCTTCTCCTTTTGCCTTCGATCTTTCCAGCATCAGGGTTTTTTGCCAGTGAGTCGGCTCTTTGTATCAGGTGGCCAAAGTATTGGAGCTTCAGCTTCAGCATCATCCTTCCAGTATGTACACAACTTACAGAAACCAGGACCCAGGGAAGATCCCCTGGCCTCGGTGTGCAGATGTCAATAACCTGCTACCTGGGGCGGGGAAGGGGTGGGGATGCCGAAAGCAGACCTGCTTTAAACACACTGCCCTCCCCACCTTCAAGGGTCCCACCTTCAGGGGATCTGGATTATTTAACAAAGCCCTGGGCAGAAATGACTGGCCACTCTGTCTCCCCTGGCAGGTCATGGGGTGGGGGTGGGGCGGGGCGGGGCAGGCAGGAAGGGGCTATCTGGAGCAGAGTCTGGAGGGGTGGGGGATACACATCGAGGAGGGGTACCCAACAGGTCCAGAATGCCTGCCCAGCCCCAGTCGCCAATCACGCAGTAGGAGAACAGCTGAGCACAGGCCTGGCCTCGCAGGGAGGTGGGGACACAGCTAACATCACAGTCTGGACATCACACACTTCCTGGCACCTGAGCCCCATGCACTCCCGGGAGTGGTGTGACATTGGACAGTACACTCAGACCTGCACATCATCCCACACATGGCTGCGTGCTCTCAGTGGACACAAACAAGGGCCATAGTGGGTGGGCAGGCTAGGCTGCCTGGCAGGCATGCAGGCTGAGCAGGGCAAAGTGGAAGAAATTAGGCAGAGGTGGGCCCGGCTGGTAGGGGGCAGAGGAACAAACTCCAGAGATGAGGGAGCACGGATGGAGCCCAGATGGCTGACGCTGGTTCAGGGAAAACACAATGGCGTCCGTTCTGGCCGGAGATTCTAATATCAAACAACTCCGCTTTCATGGACAAGGCAAAAGAGGGAAAGCTACTGCAGCATTTCTTTCAAAAACATCCTGGATAAGTGCACCTGTGGCCGATTCATGTTGACGTATGGCAAAAGCCATCACAATATTGTAAAGTAATTATCCTCCAATTAAAATAAATTAAGTAATTTAAAAAATCCTGGGAAAATCACAATTTCTGCTTTAAGAAGACGACAAAATTAAAATTTTTAAAACATCTTGTCTACAATATAGATGATGCTGAAAATTCTTAAACTCCAAATATCTAGGTATTTATAAACATATTCATCTGTTATGTATGAAATTTGGCTTCGTATCACAAAGTTCTTTTTTTCATAACTATGAAACTTTAAACTATGAGTTTTAAATTGCTTTGTTTCCAAAAAAATTAAAAATGATGTTGTATCTACTTGGCCACAACACTTCCACATTATCAGAGTCACTAAAAATAGCCACAAGGAGTTTTTCTTCTAGAGTTTGCATAACTCACAGGATCTGTCATTTTCAAGGCAGTACTTTCCCCCATGGTTCCAAGAACTGCAATAACTAAGTAATAATCTCCTGATGAAGTCATCCACATCCATCTCACACCTGCTGGACCTCACACACCAACTCGAGTGTCTATGGAGTAATTTGTCAAAATACTCCTTGACAGTACAAATAAGCAGCACCTTTGAAATGTTACCCTTTTCCCTCCTCCGTGCCACGTTCGGGCCAAGCGCTGTTACTTCTGAAAGCATGCAACACTTTCAAATGGAGCTCTTTCATCAGTCTGTACTTTTCACAAATCTCATTGCATGTTATTTCATCCCTCCATCTTCTTTTGAGCCTCTAACTTAAAGAGAAACGAACCCTCCTTTCAACTAAGCCTGGACTGTCAAGGCCTGTGGATCCAGTGACACTCCAACTAATGTTGCTGCTGGTTGTCCTCACTCACAGGAAGAAAAAAGGAAAATGTGTTTCTTGACGGCAATTGAAATGTCTGGCCTGCAGACCACATGGGAGCCCGTAGCAGCCCTCCATGAGGAAGACCCTAGAAAGAGCTGCCTCTGCCATCCCAGGAGCCAAGATCGCCTGGGAGGTACCAAGGCAGGAAGTCCACTGGGAAATTACAAAGTTGGCCATAGGTAACATCTCAGATGTTATCATGTGAAATGCAAGGCTGGATGAACCACAAACTGGAATCAAGACTGCAGGGAGAAATATCAACCTTAGATATGCAGATGATACTACCCTAATGGCAGAAAGCAAAGAAAAACTAAAGAACCTCTTGATGAAGGTGAAAGAGGAGAGTGAAAAAGTTGGCTTGAAACCCAACATACAAAAAACTAAGATCATGGCATCTGTTCCCATCACTTCATGGCAAATAGGGAAAAAATGGAAACAGGGGCAGATTTTATTCTCTTGGGCTCCAAAATCACTGCAGATGGTGACTGTAGCCATGAAATCAAAAGACACTTGCTCCTTGGAAGGAAAGCTATGACAAACCTTGACAGTGTATTAAAAAGCAGAGACATCAATTTTCTGGCAAAGGTCCATATAGTCAAAGCTTTGGTTTTTCCAGTAGTTATGTACATGAGTTGGACCATACTTCAGTTCAGTTCAGTTCAGTTCAGTCACTCAGTCGTGTCCGACTCTTTGCAACCCCATGAATCGCAGCACGCCAGGCCTCCCTGTCCATCACCAACTCCCGGAGTTCACTCAGACTCACGTCCATCGAGTCAGTGATGCCATCCAGCCATCTCATCCTCTGTCATCCCCTTCTCCTCCTGCCCCCAATCCCTCCCAGCATCAGAGTCTTTTCCAATGAGTCAACTCTTCACATGAGGTGGCCAAAGTACTGGACTTTCAGCTTCAGCATCATTCCTTCCAAAGAAATCCCAGGGCTGATCTCCTTCAGAATGGACTGGTTGGATCTCCTTGCAGTCCAAGGGACTCTCAAGAGTCTTCTCCAACACCACAGTTCAAAAGCATCAATTCTTCAGCACTCAGCCTTCTTCACAGTCCAACTCTCACGTCCATATATGACCACAGGAAAAACCATAGCCTTGACTAGACGAACCTTTGTTGGCAAAGTAATGTCTCTGCTTTTGAATATGTTGTCTAGGTTGGACATAACTTTCCTTCCAAGGAGTAAGCGTCTTTTAATGTCATGGCTGCAGTCACCATCTGCAGTGATTTTGGAGCCCAAAAAAATAAAGTCTGACGCTGTTTCCACGGTTTCCCCATCTATTTCCCATGAAGTGATGGGACCGGATGTCATGATCTTGGTTTTCTGAATGTTGAGCTTTAAGCCAACTTTTTCACTCCCCACTTTCACTTTCATCAAGAGGCTTTTGAGTTCCTCTTCACTTTCTGCCATAAGGGTGGTGTCATAAAGAAGGCTAAATGCCAAAGAATTGGCTTTGAACTGTGGTGCTGGAGAGACTGTTGAGAGACCCTTAGACAGCAAGGAGCTCAAACCAATCAATCCTAAAGGAAATCAACCCCAAACATTCAGTAGAAGGGCTGATGCTGAAGCTCCAGTACTTTGGCCACCCAATGCAAAGAACTTTGAAAAAGACCCTGATGCTGGGAAAGACTAAAGGCATGAGGAGAAGGGGGCAACAGAGGATGAGATGGTTGGATGGCATCATCTACTCAATGGATGTGAGTTTGAGCAAACTCCGGGAGATGGTGATGGACAGGGAAGCCTGATGTGCTGCAGTCGATGGCGATGCAAACAGTCAGACATGACTGAGCGACTGAACAACAACAACAGGAGATGCAGCTCTAACCATTCATCAGACCTATTTGGAAAGTTGAATGTGCTGCTACCATCATTTGATAAAGACCAAAGACTAAGAAAAACAGCTTTCCTTACTGCATCTCTTGTTTCTACCTGAGCAGGTGCACACACAAAGGTTCCCATCATCATCCTTCCTTGTGTCTCCACCGTGGGGCAGCCCTGTCCAACAGAAGCTTCCACGATCACCAACAGGTCAAGCTTGGCAAGAGTCACTTGTGGGGTGAGCAATGGAGCTGTATTAGGGTAGCTACTCTTAATTTCAAACAACCAACCGCAGGCAGAAGTACATACATAGTGAATTCCCCAGTGGTCCAGTGGTTGAGAATCCACCTGGCAATGCAGGGGCCATGGGTTCGAGCCCCGGCCAGGGAACTAAGATCCCACAGGCCATGTAGCAACTAAGCCTGCATGCTGCAATTACCGAGCCCATACTCTGTGGCTCTCGCCACTCAACTACAGAGCCCGTGCCTTGAATGAAAGATCCCACCAGACACAACCAAGATCGTGTGTACCACAACCAAGGCCTGGCAGCCTGGCACAGCTAAATAAATTTTATATATATATATATATATATATATATATTTTTTTTTTTTTTTTTACAAAAAAGAAAGAAATACACGGGCAGATCTCAGGCTTAGGGTCTGCCCACTTCCCAACATGTGAAGCCAAGTCCATCCCAATAGCAAGGCAAGAAGGGCAAGTTTTTCTATCACAAAGATCCAGTCTATCACAAAGCTCCCAGTCTAAATTTGCTGACCACCATCCTAGGAAGACAAAGACAGCAAACACCTTAGATGATGGATCTCCCCAGAATGCAGATTTAGCCTGCGCGGACCTCCGGGTCTGGTTATAACTCACTGCTAACCAGGATGGGGCCTCCCAGACCAGTCTGAGCTCTCTGAGGAGAAAGCTACAATGAGTTCCCTATGCCCCCAGGAATCATCTCTAACCATTCCCAACATGAGTAAAAGCAGCAAAATAAGGGCAGATTCACAGCATCCACAGTGGTCTGGTCCCTGACACTATAATCCAACTCGGAGAGAATTAGCGCGGTGAGGTCCACATGTGTCCAGACCTCTTTACCTGGGGGCCTTGTTCCCTGCATTGGCTGGCCTTGGAAATCATCTTCCTGACCAGCCCTACCCTTGCTCTCTCCCAGACCAGAACAGATGAGCTGACTGGCAGACCCGCAGCCACGCCCCAAACCAGAAACTCCAGATTTGGGCAGGAGAAGATGAGGTCCAGAAAGGAGGATGGCAGAAGGGCAGGGCACTCCTCGAAAGAGGGACCCAGGCAGTAAAGAATGCCAGCTGTATCGAAATCACAAAAACCTGGAAACAGCCCAAATGACTACCCACAGGTGGATGGATAAACTCGCTGCACTGGATCCACACAAAGGAATGCTGCTGCTGCTGCTGCTAAGTCGCTGCAGTCGTGTCCGACTCTGTGCGACCCCAGAGACGGCAGCCCACCAGGCTCCCCCGTCCCTGGGATTCTTCAGGCAAGAACACTGGAGTGGGTTGCCATTTCCTTCACCAATGCATGAAAGTGAAAAGTGAAAGTGAAGTCGCTCAGTTGTGTCTGACTCTTCACGACCCCATGGACTGCTCCTCCGTCCATGGGATTTTCCAGGCAAGAGTACTGGAGTGGGGTGCCATCACCTTCTCCGCAAAGGAATGCTACTCAGCAACAAAAAAGGAAGAAGTTCTTGCTACAACACAGATGCATCTCAAAATAATGATGCCGAGGGCAAGAGGCCAGACAAAATAAATCAGGCAGCTTTATCTGACGCTCTAGAAAATGCAAACTCATCCACTGTATTGGTTTGTGGTTATGAATAAACTTTTTTATAGTTATTACTTTATGTTCATCAATTGCAACATTAACTTTTCATTTACTTATTTATGTTTGCCACACCATGCAGCATGTGCGATCTTAGTTCCCCAGCTAGGAGTCAAACCTACACCCCTGGCACTGGAAGCACAGAGGATTAACCACTGGGCCACCACTGAAGCCCCACAAATAAACATTAGCGATACGGGATCAGTGAACAAAGGCAATGAATGAGCTATATCTAACTTACTGGTGCCTTGGTGCCCTCTCTGTAAAATGGGGAGAGTTTATATTCACTTCAGAGGGCTGTCGTGAATATCGATAATTTAATCCACAGAACTACTTACTAGAGGCCCCCCACACACGCACACACGCACTTATTACAGTCACCGTTTGGGGTGTCACCGCTATCTGGTCTCTGCACCTCCTCCCCCGAGGAGCACAGGCTCTGCATGGCTGTCATACCCTGGATGCAGGCCGAGCTAGGCATCCCTTCACCACGTCCTGGGACACTGGTGGCGTCACAGAGGGGTCGAGTCTGAGCTGAGAATGCTGGGTTCAGATCCTATGACTTATCTTAAGTAACCTGCCAACTGTACGCCTGCAGTGCACTTTGTCCACATTTAACTTTGACCTTGATTGTCACTGCTTATAAGCACGAAGCTTTAAGAAAAAAAGAGGGGGTATATGGGTAGCTGGTTCGCCTGGTTGTGCAGCAGAAACTGACAGAGCAGTGCAAAGCAACTATACTCTAATAAAAATTAAAAAATAAAAAATAAGCTACAAGGATACACTGTACAATACGGGGAACATAGTCAATACTTTATAATAACTGTAGAGTATAACTTAAAAATTGTGAATCACTATACTGTGTACTTGTAACACATAATATTGCACATCAACTGTATGTCAATAAAAAGTTAAAATTTGAAAGAAACAACAAAAAAGAAATAATGCCTATTCAGTCCTAAAAAAGAATGAAAGACTGCCACGTGCAGGCACATGGATGGACCTGGAGACGCTCATACTGAAAGGATGAAGTCAGAAAGACAAGGATCTTATGATATCACTTACTCATGGAATCTAAAATATGACACAAATGAATGTATTTATGAGACAGAGACAAATTCATGGACACAGAGCTCTAACAGACCTGTGGTTGCCAAGGAGCAGGGGGAGGGGGGAAGGACTGGGAGTTTGGGATTAACACATGCAAACTTATCTATTACTGTTGTTCAGTCATGTCTGACTCTTTGTGACCCCAAGAACTGGCACACCAGGCTTTGCTGTCCTTTGCCATCTCCCAGAGTTTGCTAAAACTCGTGTCCATTGAGTCAGTGATGCCATGCTGCCATCTCATCCTCAGTCACCACCATTCCCTGTTGCTTATCCACAGGATGGAGCAATAATAGGGTCCTACTGTCTAGATCAGATCAGATCAGATCAGTCGCTCAGTCATGTCCGACTCTTTGCGACACCATGAATTGCAGCACGCCAGGCCTCCCTGTCCATCACCAACTCCCAGAGTTCACTGAGACTCATGTCCATCAAGTCACTGATGCCATCCAGCCATCTCATCCTCTGTCATCCCCTTCTCCTCTTGCCCCCAATCCCTCCAAGCATCAGAGTCTTTTCCAATGAGTCAACTCTTCGCATGAGGTGGCCAAAGTACTGGACTTTCAGCTTCAGCATCATTCCTTCCAAAGAAATCCCAGGGCTGATCTCCTTCAGAATGGACTGGTTGGATCTCCTTGCAGTCCAAGGGACTCTCAAGAGTCTTCTCCAACACCACAGTTCAAAAGCATCAATTCTTCGGCGCTCAGCCTTCTTCACAGTCCAACTCTCACAGCCATACATGACCACAGGAAAAACCATAGCCTTGACTAGACAAACCTTTGTTGGCAAAGTAACGTCTCTGCTTTTGAATATGCTATCTAGGTTGGTCTTAACTTTCCTTCCAAGGAGTAAGCGTCTTTTAATGTCATGGCTGCAGTCATCATCTGCAGTGATTTTGGAGCCCAAAAAAATAAAGTCTGACACTGTTTCCCCATCTATTTCCCATGAAGTCATGGGACCGGATGCCATGATCTTCGTTTTCTGAATGTTGGGCTTTAAGCCAACTTTTTCACTCTCCACTTTCACTTTCATCAAGAGGCTTTTGAGTTCCTCTTCACTTTCTGCCATAAGGGTGGTGTCATCTGCATACCTGAGGTTATTGATATTTCTCCCGGCAATCTTGATTCCAGCTTGTGCTTCTTCCAGTGCAGCGTTTCTCATGATGTACTCTGCATATAAGTTAAATAAACAGGGTGACAATATACAGCCTTGATGAACTCCTTTTCCTATTTTGAACCAGTCTGTTGTTCCATGTCCAGTTCTAACTGTTGTTTCCTGACCTGCATACAAATTTCTCAAGAGGCAGATCAGGTGCTCTGCTTTTTCCATCTCTTTCAGAATTTTCCACAGTTTACTGTGATCCACACAGTCAAAGGCTTTGGCATCGTCAATAAAGCAGAAATAGATGTTTTTCTGGAACTCTCTTGCTTTTTCCATGATCCAGCAGATGTTGGCAATTTGATCTCTGGTTCCTCTGCCTTTTCTAAAACCAGCTTGAACATCAGGAAGTTCACGGTTCACATATTGCTGAAACCTGGCTTGGAGACTTTTGAGCATTACTTTACTAGCGTGTGAGATGAGTGCAATTGTGCAGTAGTTTGAGCATTCTTTGGCATTGCCTTTCTTTGGGATTGGAATGAAAACTGACCTTTTCCAGTCCTGTGGCCACTGCTGAGTTTTCCAAATTTGCTGGTATATTGAGTGCAGCACTTTCACAGCATCATCTTTTAGGATTTGGAATAGCTCAACTGGAATTCCACCACCTCCACTAGCTTTGTTCATAGTGATGCTTTCTAAGGCCCACTTGACTTCACATTCCAGGATGTCTGGCTCTAGGTCAGTGATCACACCATTGTGATTATCTGGGTCATGAAGATCTTTTTTGTACAGTTCTTCTGTGTATTCTTGCCACCTCTTCTTAATATCTTCTGCTTCTGTGAGGTCCATACCATTTCTGTCCTTTATCGAGCCCATCTTTGCATGAAATGTTCCTTTGGTATCTCTGATTTTCTTGAAGAGATCCCTAGTCTTTCCCATTCTGTTGTTTTCCTCTATTTCTTTGCATTGATCGCTGAAGAAGGCTTTCTTATCTCTTCTTGCTATTCTTTGGAACTCTGCATTCAGATGCTTATATCTTTCCTTTTCTCCTTTGCTTTTTGCTTCTCTTCTTTTCACAGCTATTTGTAAGGCCTCCCCAGACAGCCATTTTGCTTTTTTGCATTTCTTTTCCATGGGAATGGTCTTGATCCCTGTCTCCTGTACAATGTCACGAACCTCATTCCATAGTTCATCAGGCACTCTATCTATCAGATCTAGGCCCTTAAATCTATATCTCACTTCCACTGTATAATCATAAGGGATTTGATTTAGGTCATACCTGAATGGTCTAGTGGTTTTCCCTACTTTCTTCAATTTAAGTCTGAATTTGGCAATAAGCAGTTCATGGTCTGAGCCACAGTCAGCTCCTGGTCTTATTTTTGCTGACTGTATAGAGCTTCTCCATCTTTGGCTGCAAAGAATATAATCAATCAGATTTCGGTGTTGACCATCTCGTGATGTCCATGTATAGAGTCTTCTCTTGTGTTGTTGGAAGAGGGTGTTTGTTATGACCAGTGCATTTTCTTGGCAAAACTCTATTAGTCTTCGCCCTGCTTCATTCCATATTCCAAGGCCAAATTTGCCTGTTACTCCAGGTGTTTCTTGACTTCCTACTTTTGCATTCCAGTCCCCTATAATGAAAAGGACATCTTTTTTGGGTGTTAGTTCTAAAAGGTCTTGTAGGTCTTCATAGAACCATTCAACTTCAGCTTCTTCAGTGTTACTGGTTGGGGCATAGACTTGGATTACTGTGATACTGAATGGTTTGCCCTGGAAATGAACAGAGATCATTCTGTCATTTTTGAGATTGCATCCAAGTACTGCATTTCGGACTCTTTCATTGATGACGATGGCCACTCCATTTCTTCTGAGGGATTCCTGCCCGCAGTAGTAGATATAATGGTCATCTGAGTTAAATTCACCCATTCCAGTCCATCTCAGTTCGCTGATTCCTAGAATGTCGACATTCACTCTTGTCATCTCTGTCTAGATAGGGAACTATATTCAATCTCCTGGGATAAACTATAGTGCAAAAGGACACGAAAAAGAATATATTTATAAATATTAAAGAAAAGAAAAGCTCTAACACTGTCTGTTCCTACCACCAAAGAGCCAAAAGAGCCCGAGCCTTCCCAGTGATCCCCACCCTATGCAAGAGAGCCACAGCCTTCCCAGTGATCCCCACCCTACCCCAAAAGAACCAGAGCCTTCTCAGTGATCCCCACCCTACCCAACAGAACTAGAGCCTTCCCAGTGATCTCACCTTACCCAACAGAGCCAGAGCTTTCCCAGTGATCCCCACCCTACCCAACAGAACCACAGCCTTCTCAGTGATCCCCACCCTACCCAACAGAACTAGAGCCTTCCCAGTGATCTCACCTTACCCAACAGAGCCAGAGCTTTGCCAGTGATCTCCACCCTACCCAACAGAACTAGAGCCTTCCCAGTGATCCCCACCCTACCCAACAGAACCACAGCTGTCCCAGTGATTCCCACCCTACCCAATAGAACTACAGCCTTCCCAGTGATCCCCACCCTATCCAAGAGAGCCACAGCCTTCCCAGTGATCCCCACCCTATCCAAGAGAGCCAGAGCCTTCCCGTGATCCCCACCCTACCCAACAGAGCCAGAGCCTTCCCAGTGATCCCCACCCTACCCCAACAGAACCAGAGCCTTTCCAGGGACACCCACCCTACCCAAGAAAGGCCAGTGGTGAAATGTTCCCACCCACCCAGGTGTCAGGTTTCACCTGACTTCCCACCACCTTGGGCCCTAGCCTGTGGGTAGCTGGTGCTCAGGCTCAGAGCACCCTAACACTGTGCTGGCTGCCAAGAAGAGCTGGTCTTCTCCCTCCCACCTGGAGGAAGTGGACACCCAGCTCCCCTGCAGGGGCAGGGCAGCTTTGCCTCCATCCCTGATGGCGTCAGGAGAGGGTCAGGAGGTGAGAGGAGGGGTGAACTGGCATTTGCCCCGTCCCCCACATCCCAGTCCACAGGGGCCAGTGGGAGATCCATCCCACTCCACAGTGAGAAAGCTGAGCTCGTGGCCCTGCTCCCAGGGGGCCAGGGGAGGCAGTGCTGCAGGAAGGTGTGAGAGAGACTGAAGAGGAGCTGCACTCACCCACACTGACCATATGAGCGGAGTGGTGAACCCAGCAGAATCACAGACCCCAAGGCTGCCGATGTCCACCCCACAAGGCCTGTGTCTACACTTCAACAGTGAAACTCCCTACCGAGAAGGTTAAACAGGATCCAGAGTCTCCTGGCACAAACCCAAGGTGTCCAAAACACAGCTGAAACCCACCTGTGTCCCAAGAACCAGGATGATGCAACTGGACTGAGCAAGGACAGTTGACAAAGGCAGCCCTGGGAGACCCATGTCCAAAGCCTCAGCACAGCAGTCACAAACACGCTTCCACAAGAACTGCAAACCCTCTCAAACAAATGCAAGCTGAAAAGCGACACCTCCAAGGGACTCCTAAGCAGGGGAAAACATTTCTCTTCCTTTTTAAAAAAAAATTATTATTGGAATATAGCTGCTTTATAACGTTGTGTTAGTTTCTCCTGTACGGCAAAGTGACCCAGCCATGCGTACACATATATCTCCTCTTTTCTGGTTTTCATTTAGGTCACCACACAGCACTGAGTTGAGTTCCCTATGCTGTTCAATAGGGTCTCATTAGTTACCTATTTTATACACAGTAGTGTATATATGTCAATCCAATCTTCCAATCCAGACCACCCCGCTGTCCCCCTTGGTGTCCATATGTTTGTTCGTTTTCGTGAGTCTCTTCTTCTGCTTTGCAAATAGCTTCCTCTGCACCATTTTTCTAAATTCCACATATGTGTGTTAATATACAGCATTTGTTTTTCTTGCTTCACTCTGCATGACAGCCTCTCGGCATTTCTCTTCCTTCAATCTTAGTGACTTTTGGGTTTCTTTTCATCAGAGAATAATTTGCTAAGATACAGCTCCAACATATCTGAACCCAACAGAGTTAATTAGACATTTACTGAGATCCTGCCATGTGTGAGGTCACTGGGCCTTGCTCAGGGTTGCTCACCTTGCTTCTGGGTTTAACCCAGTGATAGCGACAGGCACAGGCAACATCACCAGCTCAGGGCAGGAGGGGCAAAGTACCCAAAATGACGCAGGAATAAAACCACATGGGAGCTCTGCAGGAGGGTGCAGTCAGCCCAAACAATAAGGATGCCCTGAGTGCCGAGATGGCAGCAGACACAGTGAACAGGGGAAGTGAGGGAGGGGAAACAGGAAGCAGACACAGAAGTCAGGGGAGCAGGTGATCCAGAAACCGAGAGACGAGAGGATGCACAGGAAGGAAGGAAAGAAGGCACGCGTCAATGCACGCGGGCGTCTGAGAGACCTGTTCACGGCGAGCTGACGTGAGGACCAAACAGCTGGGCACATGCTGTGATCTTCTGCCCTCGAAGAGAGGAAGGCAGAAGCTGTTCCATCTTTAGTGAGATTCTGAGGACACTTTGGTTCAAACGATACTGTAAATGGGAAGGAGTGACTGATCCATGCAACTAGGCAGAGAAATGGTCTCTACCCTTAGCCAAGCCCTGTCTTGCTACATAAGTTAAAATAACTGCAACAGCAATAATGAGCTCTTCTCTGCCCGTACCTCAAGGGCAAACAAGCCAGTGAGAGAGGCGCTCTCCCACCAGCCACCCTGCAGGGGCAGGACAGCCTCTATGGGCCATGGCGGGGGTAGGGGCGCTTGCCAGAGGCTGGGCCATCAGTGGGGCCACGGCAGGGACACTGAGCCTGGGGACACGATGCTCTGACCCAAGTGAGTTAAAAGCTATCCAGCAACAACAAAACAAGCAGCCAAAACACGGGACCCGAGGATGGCGAGGTGGAGAGAAGCACTCAGAGGCCTCTTTGGGATCTGGAGTGGGAAGACAGAAATCGGATGATAGAAGTCATCTGCACCTTTATCTCTCTCATCACCATGACCCCAAATCAAACAGGTCTCCTGAGATCCAGTAAACTCTGCTGCCATCCTATCCATCCCACCCCACTTTACCACCCACAAATCCATGATTTCCATACTGGGTTCACCCAGGTTTGGGCTGAGTGCCCTGGTGGGAGCCACTGTATAAAGAAGCCTGAGGTGACAATAACCATTTCCCTAACTGCCCTCCCACTGGGCCCCCTCAGACCCTCTTATTTTGTGATATAACATCTTTCTGGAACTCCAGGGCTGGGTTCCACCCAACCCACAGATCCAACAGAAGAAGAGTGCTCAACGGAATCACGCTCCTCAAGTGCGTTTCATGCCTGCAGACAAGGCACCCCCAGCACCAAGGCAGACCTGGTATCACATGGCCGCTCACCAGGAACTTACAGAATAAGTAGATCAAAGTCAGGAAAGTAAGAACGGATTTATTGACGGTTTCAATCAAGCATGCTATTTAATGTGCTCAGGTGAGCTTAACGTGGGTCAAATGTGTTCCCTGTACTACAGAGGCTCATCAAGGATGCCAAGGACCCCCACCCTGCACCCTGGCGGGCATGCATAGTCCACAGAGCCTGCTGTAACGGTCTGAGCGTGGAGTCCATGGACCTGTGCACCCCCGAATCCCTGCACATCTCACCAGCATGCATTTCAGGAACTGGCCAGGGCGAAGGGTGCAGTATGCAGCCACGGAATACCACAAACCAGCTTTAGAAAGCCAAAGGCTTTCCACCCTGGCTCATCCCTGCTGAAGCCCATCACAAGAATGGTCACAGGGACACAGAGAAGCAACAGAGGCTCCCACAGCCCTGCCCCTCCGGGTCAGTGGGGGCTCCAGGCCCTGTCTCAGCTGTGGGTTCCACAGTGGTGCTGGGACAGGGCATCTGAGCAAGAGTCCCGGTCAAGGAAGGGTTCTGGGGCTGAAAACGTTTTGGAAAGTCCCCACAGGACACTCTCTGGGGCCACCCTTTAATCACTGTACCTGCTGAACCTCTGGAGACCAGGGCTGGGCAGTCACAGACACAGCTCCCCACCCTCGGGGGTCGGTGGGATGGATCCCAAGCTGTGCCTTCCGCACCAGTGGACCCACTGCCTAAGCTGCGTGGATAATTAGATTTTGAGCCCAAACAGGAGGATTAACTGTTAAACAAGGCTTCATTTCAATGCTGTGTCTGTGCCAAGAGGTGCCCGGCCCGGCTGTCAGAACCCACAGGTTTAAGCCTTTTGTGTTTGACCAATCTGACCAGAAGGAGGACAGGCGGTGCAGGCTGGTCAGGTGCGCTGAGAAGTGGGGACTCGGGAGGCTCAAGGGTGTTTTCTCGCCTTTTTCAGATGTGTCTGTTATACTATGAAGGCTCGGCAGAAACAAACACGGTCCCCATCTTCCAGGCATCTCAGGACAATTCGGAAGGGCTACAGGTGAAGGGGAGGCAGGACCAAAGAGCAGGGGACCAGCCTGAGTGCGTCATGTGGCCCAGGCCCCAGAGCATCCCACACAGTCTACACAGGGACAAGGCGAGCCCCCGACACCTGGGCCTGTGCCCGAAGCCTCGGACTCCAGAGGTGGCGCTGTCATCAGCCACAAAGTGTGTATTTTCACTATAATTTATTCGCCCAGGAGACAAGGTGCTTCTGTGATCTTCATACACCTCTGCTGGGAGGAGAGGATAAAGGTCCCATGTCACAGAAAGGAGTCTGTCTAAGGGCACAATCTTCCCACCACGAGGGCCACGAAGGTTCAGGAAAGTGCAAGAAGCCTCACTGACATCCAGGGAAGAACATCACACTGCAGGAAACATCAACCGTCCTGCCCACTAATCAGAGGGAAACATGAAAACGTCACACGTGCACTTGTTGAACTCAGAACAGAATATGTACCAAGTTAGCCTCTAAGATAAGGAAGACACTCGGTAAGCATCTACTGAATGAACCCAAAAGATTAAGAACCCTTCTTTGCTCTATGGACCACAGAGGAAACCTGCAGGGGAAGTACAAGGTCAGCAAGGAGGCAACAGAAAGGAGAGGTGGAGAAATGAGCTGGGAAGCAGGAAGGACGCAAGTGGACAGAGTATACCCTTCCTACAGAGGACGGTGGGCCCTAAACCCCAGTCCCTCTTCAGCCACTTGGCCTGGGGGGTGTTCCCCGCTGTTAGGGGATAAATTCAAAACAGCCATGGTTAAGCCCTAACCTCCAGGATCTCAGAATGTGACTGTGCTTTAAAGACATAATGCAGATAAAATGAGGACTTCCTGGAGGCCTCATCCCATATATGACTGGTATCCTTCCAAGAAGAGGACGTAGAAACACAGCCTGTGAGGTCACAGGGAGAATACGGCTGTCTACACACCCGGAGACAGGCCTCAGGAGAGGTTAGCTTGCCCACACCTTGATCTTGTACTTCTGGCCTCCAAGATTGCCAGCCGGAATGTGGCATTTATTCCAGCGGCTGAGCTGACTGATACAGTCTCCACTACCCACTACTCTTTCAGAGCAAAGGCTCCAGAAGACGCACGTGCAGGAAGGCCATCCAGCCTCTGCTCTACCAGACACCTCAGACATACCAACAGCATGGTAAGAATCCGTAGCCAGGCCAGCCAGGGTGAGAGAGAAGGTCCATCGCCGCGTCAGCCTCCTCAGGAGGCAGTGAGGTGCAAGGGGCCAGCACCTGCCCCGGGCCGTCATAGCACACCTGCCCTGGGCCGTCACGGCGCACCCACCCCGGACCGTCATGGCACAAACGCCCCCAGTTGCAGTGGTACAGGTGGGCAGACCCCCAGCAGAGGGGAGAAAACAGGGCCTGAGCAGGGCCCTCCACCTCGGCTCTAAAACGAACAGCTGCCAACTCTTGAGGGCTTGCCATGAGAATCTCAGAATAACCTGGGAGCATATCAGCACTCAGGCCTTCCCAAGTGGCTCCGTGGTAAAGAATCTGTCTGCCAATGCAGGAGACACAGGTTCAATCCCTGGGTTGGGGAGATCCCCTGGAGAAGGAAACAGCCTTCTCCAGTACTCTTGCCTGAAAATGCCATGGACAGAGGAACCCGGCAGGTTACAGTCCCCGAGGTGGAAAAGATTCAGACACGACTGAGCAGCTGAGCACACGTGCAGATCAGCACTCACTGCACAGAAAGCAAGGACTGGAGTGGGTGAGCAGCAGGAAAGGTGGCTGAAAGGGTGGGCTGCAGGGCCTGGACCAAGCTCCTTGTGATCTCCCCTCCCACCCACCTCAGCTCAAAGATGGGGATGGGGGGAGGCCACCGAACAGGTGGGGCTCCCTGCAGAAACCCTGGAAGGAAGGGCCCAGTGGGACGTTTCTGCTCACACTTGGTGATTTGCAATAAGATGCATTTACTATTCTCCCTTTCATCAACAGTGAACAGACCCACGTCCTGCAAAGTAACCAAACAGAGCTTACCTGTCGGGGGCTTGCTGGGGCTCTGGGTGTCTGGCGGCCACCTGGCTGGAACGAGGCACCTAGAAGTAGCGGCTGGTCACGGTCACAGGTCACGGTCACAGGTCACGGTCACGGGCCACTGCCCCCTGTAGCCCCCTCTTCAGGCTCAGCATGCTGCCCAGCTCCGAAGCTGAAAGGCAAGGAGGCCTCCATTGAACATGCTAAATTTGCACAAGTGTGAATTTTATACCCTGCACCCAAGAATACAAGTTTTAAAACAATTTTTTAAACAAACAGATGTGTTTTTTTTTTCCTTCTTTTCAAAGAGACTGTTTAAAAGACAGACTCTTCGAAAGGAGTCCACAAGCAGCGGGTTTCTAGTCGCCATGGTGCTGACCACAGGGACAAAGGCCCACAGACACCAGAAATGCCTTGGGAAGCTGCTGGTCCCAGGTCACTGCCCGAGTGCTTCCCCCACCCCCCCAAAAACAGCAGGCAGGTAAGGACTGGGCAGGCCTCTGCTCTCTTGCAAGGCCAAGTCTATACCTGTAAGGCATCCCTGGCACCTAGATCACAGCCCACATCCTTCCCAGGTCCTCCCAGGCTACAGCCCTCATCCCACCCCCTGGGGACCATCCTCATCTGAGACCATGTTCTGGCCATTGTGCCCAGTGCCTGAGAGGCCCTGTGCAGGGCCCATGCGTGTGCCACGGGGGGAGTGGGAATCCTGGCTACTTCTCCTGATTCAATGCTCTCACTTCTACTGTGAGGGCCAAGACACTGCTCCAGAGTCGGGGGTGAGGGGGACAGAGACAAAGGTTCCCCCTGCCAGAGGGGAACGTCTAGCCACCAAGAGAGCTCTGTGTGTTCCCCTCGGCAGAGGGGAGAGAGAGCTGCCTCCCAGAGGACCCTAGCACCTGATACTCAATGCCACAAAATCTCCCCAAGTCCAGAAGAAACACACTCACTCGATGACTCAGAGAGATCAGCAGAGAGCAAAGGTTCCGTGGACAAAAGTCCCGAGCACCGCTGTGCCCGTGTGTCTGTGACACGGTGTCCTTGGGTGGAGGACACATCACCCAGGGATGTGGAACTAGCTTACCCTGACCACTCAATGGTGGAAACAAAGCCTGCCCTGCCTCCAACCTGACGTGGGAGAGGCCAAGGTTGAGGACTTAGAAAGCTACAGAAGAAGGTCCGTCTGGGCACTCAGGCTAAGAATCTGGTGCGGGAGCTGGACAACATCTGCCACCTCCTGACCCCACTCCCTCTCAGTTGGTGACCTGTGGGCAGATCACCCCACTCTCTGAGCCTCAGTGCCCCCCATAGCAAAATCAATATGAAGATAACATCTCCCTCCAGAGCTTCTATGAGCATGAAGTGAGCAAACGCATGTAAAGACTTAGGATAAAACACACAGTAAATGTTAGACAAACGCTAGTTATGAGCTCGGACACAGCAAGCAAGTCCCCTGCTGTCAGATGCTGAACACAGCGGCCACCTGCAAGCTGCAAAGGCTGCTGGTGTTTAGAGGGGACACTGAACTTCTAGGATCAAAAGGGGAGAGACCCCTGATATAGGACTCTCTGACTGCTCAAAGCTGAATATTACCCATGCATGCAAAGGCATTTGATGAAAGGTGCCTGCTTTCATCCTCAAAGAATGTGTAAGCCTGAAAAGTGTTATAATGTTTATGTCGAGTGGAACAACTCTAAGTTCCAGTAGCTAAGTTGACTCCAAGTTTAAAAATCTTAAAAAGAAATAAAAAGGCGAATGGTCACACAGGCATGAGGGTCTTTGAACAACAACTGGCTGCCAAGTTGGCAAGGGCACCAGGTCATACGACAACAGAGTATCACATGCCCATCATCACCTCTAACCCTCACATCCTGAGAGGTCTCCCCTCATTTCCAGAGGAAAAATCTTTCCTTGGACATCATCCAAAAGCCCCAGGACCAATTCCAAATGCATCTTTCATGCCTGTGACCTTCAGCTGACAATATACATTCAGGAGATTTACTTTTTATACTAAAATTTTTTTTTAAATGACATAGTTGCCTGTCAAGCTGTTCAGCACTTCAAGCATTTTCATCTATCTTTAAGAAAGTGGATATGTAACTACAGCAGATAAAACAAAGACATGATTTTTGAACCTGATGAGCTGAAAAGAGGTACTAAGATACAGCACCCTCCTCAGGAAGAAAGGCAGAGCTGCTATTTCCAGGGCCCCATCACCTGGACCCCCACAGGCTTCCTGTAGGAACCGGACCAGCTGCACCCAGACCCACAGAAGAGATGGAACTCTCTGGGTGCTGATCACCAATTGGGTGGTTCCACAGGCAGACATGACAAAAACTTGAAATCTTCAAGAATATACAAACTTGGGCGAAAAAGAAATGTCTTCACTTACTTCCAAAATGTTTCAGAAACAAAGGACCTCTTGATTTCTGTTGAGTGCCTCTGATCCCTTCCAGAAATTCCTGAGTTAATATAAAGTTTTCCTTCTGTCTAGCTTTCTCACACTAAATATTTAGAGTCATAACAGTCACTATTTAGACACTCAACAAATCCCAAGCTTCACGATGAGGCTGTTCGGCCAGTTTGGAATGAAGGCTGGGGCTTCTCGAGAGGGGACAAAATACCTTTCATCAAAAAAATTAAACTCAGGATTGTACTGACCTCAGAGGCCCCTCTGTTTTCATGGCGTAAGAAGGCGCTTAGAAGACAAACTGAGAAATATATGAATGAAATGGAATTGAAGATAAGGCAACGTTTTCTAAGTGATGATAAAAATCTCGGGATGCTATCGCCAGAACCTTTGGACAGCTGAAAAGGAACACAGTTAAAGCTGAGGACCCTCACTGTCCCCCATTGCCATCGGATGCACCTAGACGGGACCTGCATTCCAGTGATGCTACAGCTACTTCCAGGGCAGAGATGCTAGAACGTGAGGATAAGGATGCTGGCAACACACGAAGTTCAAACCCAGGATCGCTCCCATTCAAATGCCAACATCATGCTTTGAAACCACACACACGAAGAAAAGGTCTGGGAACAAGGGCAGTGACACTGACCCAGTCTGGGAAGGGCCTTCCCACGGTGGCCCGTCCACCAGCACACAGCCCGAGCTCCCCAGGACGCAGAGCACGGCCCAGGACAGGGCATTCGCACCCCAGAAGGAGCTTCCCAACTAAATGCCATCATGCAAACTTACCCAAGGCCTATGAACGGGTCCAGACCCTATCTGGTTCTCAAGTTCAGGGTCAAGCGGAACCAAGGATACTACCAATCCTCACCATGGGGCTTCTGGGGGACACCAAGCACGTCTGAAGATGGGCTGTCCAAAGGAAGCCTGTCCAAGGCCAAACAGGACAGAAGTGCAGTGGGATGAGGGGACTGCCTCCCTGGAACAGGCAGGACTCTTCTCCCCAAAATGGACCCAGAGTCCACAGGGCAGCGAGGGGCAGGACACACAGACACGCATGTAAGTGACTAGAAGATAGACTGAAAATAGCCACTCTCCACAGCTGGCACGCATACACGCCTGTGCTAGTTCAGCACTACGACCAGCCCAGCAAAACAAACACTATCACCACCCTTCCATGAGAGAGATAAAAGGCCTAGCTGTCTGGAAACATTAAGTTCCTAAACGGGAAGACTAACCGTCACAAAGGTTTCCATCGTCTTCAAATAATGAACTTAAAAATTAAAATTAATTTTGTCAATGAAAAGCAGTATCTCATGAAAACTGACAAAATACAATAAAAGGTAAGACTGTCCAGCATAAAGCATTAAGAGAACAACGTTCTCATCACAGAAGACGCTGTAAAGTGCAGTGAAGTCGCTCAGTCATGTCCGACTCTTTGCGACACTGTAAAGCAAAAGTCATTAAAACAGGGTGATGCTGTGTAGAAATCCTTCTAGTACCACCAGAAGGGCTGGGCTTACAAATATGAATGTTACCATTTCATTACAGCAGCACAAACTATCCTAACAGGAGACTGTGTCCGAATCGCCAAGCTCCCACAACGAGCACACAGGACCCATGGGATGGGAAGCCCTGAGTCCCCTCTTCCCTGACTCTTCCGATGATGCTGCGCAAGATAAAGATGACACCATGATGATCCAGACGTGGCCATGACCACCTTGAGTGACAACGTCTTGTGTCAGACACCTCGCCAACTGCTTTACAACTGTTTTCGAAGATTAAAAGGAGTAAAACGACATGAGACTCATAATAAGACACAAATGCTGCTAAGTCACTTCAGTCATGTCCAACCCTGTGCGACCCCATAGACGGCAGCCCACCAGGCTCCACCGTCTCTGGGATTCTCCAGGCAAGAACACTGGAGTGAGTTGCCATTTCCTTCTCCAAAGATACAAATGAGTAGTTCTTAATTAAGAATAATGAAATATCATCAATTCTTGAGGTAGAATTATGACCCCATTTTATAGGTGGAGAAACCAAGCCTGGGAGGCAATATAGTAGCTGTCGAGCTCGCACAGCTAAGAAATGGAAGAGGTGAGATTCAAATCCATAGATGTTTGAATCTGCCTACCTGCTTTAGTATTTTGCTGATAAACTATCATTTGCATAAGAAGAAAATAGACAACCTTTGCACTTATTTGTAAAGTTGTTCTTCATTTTTTTTTCTTTCAATTACATTGTTTGGAGCGTAGTTTATCTTTTCTCTTTTAGAGAAATAGAAAGTAGCCATAAAGAAGAGCCTGAAATTCAAAGCATAGAGGATAGGGAAGGGGACACCTCCTGCTTGCAGGAATTAAGATTTCAGTGATGGGCATAAAATAAGGAGCCTTCTTAACCTTATAACAGGTACCTACCAGACACCTCCTGCAGGCAGGTGGCCGACACAAGAGGCACCAAAAGATATACAGACCATCTGGAGAAAACCACAGTTACAAAGGACACAGGCACCCCAACATTCACAGCAGCACGATTCACAACAGCCAAGCCACGGAAGCCACCCAATTGTCCACTGACAGAGGCATGGATAAAGAAGATGTGGTACATATATACAATGGAATAGTACTCAGCCACCAAAAGTGAAACAGTGCCATTTGCAGCAACCTGGATGAACCCAGACAGAGAGTATCATAGTAGGTGAAGTCAGAAAAAGACAAATATCATATGGTATCACTTACATGTGCAATCTAAAAAAAATGACACAACAGAAAAGACTCACAAACATAGAGAACAGACTTACGGTTACCAGGAGGTAAGCGTGGGAGGAGGGATAAATTAGGAGTTTGGGATTGACATATACACCCTACTATACATAAAAGAATCGACAGGACCTACTGTATAGCACAGGGAATTTTGCTCAATATTCTCTAACAACCTAAATGAAAAAAAGAACCTGAAAAAGAATGGATACATGTGTATGGTTAACTGAATCACTTTGCTATATACCTGAAACTAACAACATTGTTAATCAACTATACTCCAATATAAAATAAAAATAAAAAACAAAAAACAAAAAAAACATACCAGACTCAAGTTCTTCACCAGGAGGCAAGGAAGGAGAAACCAACTCATCTACAGCCAAAGACCATCTGTGCAAAGTCCAGAGGGAAGCAAAAAGCCTCAAGAGAAACTACCATGAACACAGGCAGCAATCTGCACTCAGTAAATCTCTCATTTATTAAAATAACATGGGATGAGCAGCCCAGTGCAAAAACAGGGAGAGGACAGAAGCAAACAATTCGTCACACACACACGAAACACACTCAACTTCCCAAGTAACCATGGAAACACACTACAGCAGCAATGAATGAGCTATACATTTTGACACATCTGACTGCTGAACATTTTAAAAACTGACATGACCCCTGGGAGTTGGGGTGGCCTTGGAGCAAGGGGGCTCTCCTAAGCCATAGGCGGGGCTCCTGAACAGGCTCTGGGCAGCCGAGCATCTCCCAAACGTCAGTGTTAGAAGCAGGAATCTCACTTTTTGTAACTTATTGTCACCTGAGCGTGCAGACACACACACAAAGAGCGATTACTGCCACACCCAGGAACACCGGAAAGCTGGAGCAACCCAGATACACCTACTCACCACCACCTCCCCCTTCAGCTCCCAGCAGTGGCTCCCAGCAGGTACGCGTGGCAGAAACCCAGGGGCTGCCTGTGGCCTCCCTGACCTCCTGCCCGTGCAACCCACAAGGCCACTTAATTTTGGCCGAAGAAGCATCTGAAATCTATCCACTGCCTTCAGCTGCCAACATCAGCCATCACTCCCCTCTGACCGTGACCCAGCTCCCTCCACATGCTGCGCCTTCACCCCTCACAAGCCAGCTGAGCGCTTGGGATACACCTTGGGGTACACGGAACGCCCACCAACAGCCCCGCCTGCCTTCAAGCTCCTGGGAAACAGCCACCTGCCCGATTCACCCTCCAGGCCCCTGGCCTCCCCTAAGTCCTGTCACTCCTCTCCTGCGACCTCTGTGTCCTCTGTCCAGGATGCTCCCCTCTTTGTTCCTCCTCTCCTTGAAACCAACGTTATGATTAACCTCTCCATCCAAAACATTATTCCCTTTCTTGGCCCACACCTGGTCCCCTGGGGATTGAGGACTGACAGAAAAGAGAGCATGGAAGCCGAGAGGGTTCCTAGGGAGCCTCCCCCCACCGGGTACCAAAGCCCCTCTTTATCCCTATTTCTTGTTTGTACAAAAAGGCTTTCGTTTCCTATGCTTTTCCTGAGTTCCAAAGAGCAGACTCAAGCAGTTATTAACTAGGGAAGCGAGGGAATGCAGAAACAGAGGAAAGGAAGGAAACTAATGTCCAGCAAGGAAATTAATGACAAAAGCTCAGGGATAAAGCAGGGTCCCAGCTCCTCCTTAAGGGAGCATCATGACAACGTGATGCTCATCTGTGAGCTGTGCTGCGGAACTAAGACACCCCAGCTCCCCAGGTGGAGGGTGGTTGACTACATACTGACTACAAGTGGGTAGACCCCAGACTGGCTGGAACCAGAAGGCTGATGACTCAGATTCCTGTCACCTCACCACCAACCAATCAGAAGGTCCAGGAGCTGCCCCCCTCGCCCCAAATGTTGCCTTTAACAACCATCTGCTGAAAGGATAGTGGATTTCAGGTCTTCTGAGCATGAACTGCCCCTTCTCCTTGTCTACCACCTGCAGTAAACACTGCACTTTCCTTCACCACAACGCATGTCAGCTGATGGGCTTTGCCGTGCCCCTGTGAGAAAACCCGAGTTCAGCTTGGTGACACCCTGCACGCATCCTCTCTGCCCCGTTCTGGCCCTACTCGCCGCTTGGATCCCGCAGGCCCTGCAGACCCATCCAGGGGGACTGCGGCTGCGTTCTTGCTGCTGACTCCATGTCTGCTTCCCCACCGAGGAGCTGCTCCACAGCCAGGGCCCAGGCCTGTAGCAGACACTGCAACACCCTCAGCTCCCAGCATGGGCCAAGGGTGCAAGGCTTTGCTGAGAGGGTGAAAACACCTCCCGATGGGAGCCTGGGCAGGTCTTCCAGTGCAGAGATTCTCCAGGCTGGCAGGTGGATCCAGTGGGGAAAACCCCACCAAGTGGGGTTAATAGCCCCAGCGAACAGCCCGCTCCCTCCAAGGCCGCAGCTTCTCGGTCCTGGGATGAGATGACCCAGTCCTGACCTCATGCGAGGATGCCGTGACGCGACTCCCACAGCGCTTCTCAGAGAACTGGCGAAGGGAGCTCTTGACTAATGGTGACTAAGATGAAGGAGGAAGCGAGATAAGGACTGACGTGACACTCTTGCAGAAAGGGGGAACTGACAACAGTGTACAAGCTTGTCTGGAATTCCACAGAGAAAAAGACCCAGAAGAGCCCCGAGCATCTCTGACGGGAGGGAGGCCGCGGGGTGAACAGAGAGTGCAAGGGACTCGACTCTGCAGACTTTGGGGCTGGAATTTTCACAGTTAGGCAATTATGTAATATCATTTATCTTTCTAGGAAGAACTGTCATCAAGGTTCAGAACAGTGGTCCTGCCTGCTCCTCTGCCTCCCCACCCCTCACCCTGGATCCTGATGACTCCCCAGCATCTCCTCCCTCTGCCCAAGCAGCCTCTGACCATTCTAGGAATTCCAGAGAATTCGCTGCCCCCTCCCGCCAACAATGAGGCCATTAAATGCTTCCGGGAGGTCACATGAAAATGATTTCAGGGCTCCTTTGTACAGGCTGTTTCTAGAAATGCCAAGGATGTGCCTCTATTTTCTTTTCTTTTCCTTTCTTTTGTACTTTCTTCTCTTTGGAGGTTAAAAAAAAAAAAAAAGAATGAGGAAAAGTAAATGAAGACACTGTACCTCGAGGAGAAAGCACACAGTTTACTCTTCAGGCAGCAACAGTTTTGCAGGAAGAGGATCAGCCAACAGCTGGGTAGGGCTTCTCCCCTCCTCACCAGATAAACCGACAGGAAATGGAGTCGATCTTGTTCAGAGGCTTTATTGCCACTCTGCAAATACCCCGTTACCAGCATGCGCTAGTGCACAGGGAGTACCCCGAAGTCCACCACCCCCTCAGCTTCACACTTTAGGTTTCAAAGAGAAACACATCTTTTCTTCCTCGGGACCGTTGAGGAGTCATGACTGTGGGTTCTAGGTTTCTAGAAGGCAATGGCACCCCACTCCAGTACTCTTGCCTGGAAAATCCCATGGATGGAGGAGCCTGGTGGGCTGCAGTCCATGGGGTCGCTAGGAGTCGGACATGACTGAGTGACTTCACTTTCACTTTTCACTTTCATGCATTGGAGAAGGAAATGGCAACCCACTCCAGTGTTCTTGCCTGGAGAATCCCAGGGACGGGGGAGCCTGGTGGGCTGCCGTCTATGGGGTCGCACAGAGTCGGACATGACTGAAGCGACTTAGCAGCAGCAGGATAAAGTATGACAAGCTGGTCCTCAGCTCAGACAGAAATCAACATTTGAGGAAGAATGACAGACACAGAGGATTACCCGAGGCAGAAGCGCTGAGAACACGATGGCCCGCAGGTCTGAGACGTGCTGTTGCACATGGAGGGCAGGTCTAGCAGGGCTGTGCACAGACCCAGCATGGAGGCACACTGGAGACTACCATACTTAACCACTTCCTCCACTGCTGTTTCTCTCATAAGATCTAACAGCATGAACCTGCAATGGCTTTGTCTCCATGTGACAGTCCTCTTCATCCCTGCTCAGTCCTATCAGTGGCTCACCAAGTCCCTGCTGGCCGGGCCGCTCAGCCCTCGAGTAGCCAGAGAATATCACCAGCGTGCCCAGCTACCCCTGGTGTTCCATCCACAAGCCACAGCTGACCCCTGAAGGGGCGGTATAGGCCCTTGAAAGGCCCCCCAAATCCACATGTCAAAGCCCAGACCCCCAAGGTGGTGGCGCCTTTGGGAGGTCCCTAGGTGAGATGAGGTCATGAGGGTGGGGTTTCCATAATGGGATTAGGACCCTTGGAAGAAGAGCTCAGATGTAACATACAACACGGTGAATATAATTCACATTGCTCACATTATACGTGAAAGTTAAGAGTAAATCCTAAGAGCGCTCATTGTAGTAGAAAACTTTTTTTCCCTTTTACTTTGTATCTATATGAGATGATGGGTGTTCACTAAACATACTGTGGCCATCATTTCATGATGGATGTATCAGAGCAACATGCTATATACCTTACAGGTATTCAGAGCAGTATGTCAATTACATCTCAAAAACATTGGGAAGAAGCAAAAGAGAGGAGACCAGAAAGCTAGTGTGTACTGCGTGTCCACCTTGGGAGGACATGGAGAAGCTGGAGTCTGCAAACTAGGAAGATGCCCTCGTCAGACACAGAATCTGCCAGCACCGTGACCTTGGCTGTCCAGCCTCCAGAGCCGTGGGAGGTGCACATGTATTGTGTGACAGCAGTCCCTGCAGACTAGGAGGGGTGGGCACCTGGAAAGGTGTGGGCACCCCCAGCACAGCTGCTCAGAAGAGACAGGAAGACTCTGTTGCTCCCTAAGCTCAGAGCATGAAGGACTTGAAGCCTGGCCCCGGCACCGTGAGTCACCAGCCCTCAGAGGATGGGCTCTCCTCTGCCACATGGCCCTTCACTTGGACCTGCAGGCTCTGGGGCCACACTCCAGCAAGCAAACTGTTCTGGTCTGGCAGGCGCCCCACGCTCTGGTCCTCTGAATCCAAGTCTCCTAGTCCCACAGATGTCACAGCGTGGCAGCCAAGACAAGGGGCCCCTCCCACTGACCCTGCAGCCCTTGGGCACACTGCAGGCATGGCTCAGGCTCTAGTGTGTCCACTGGGGCCCGGGAACAGTCCACACATGGTTCTATATCAAGTCATCTCCCAGATGCCACCTCACAGTGAGCCCAGCACGACAGGGCCTGGCCGCCCTGTGCCCACCATCAGCTCATCAAATATCCAATCTGTTCACACTGTGCCTGGGGCAAGGCTAAAGCTCTGACCAAAGGGGTGGCCGGACAGGGCAGACCCTCCCACCATTCGTTGCATATTCCCATCCTTCCCACCCCCTGCCTGCACACTTGTCACACCCCAGTGATCCTGTTCTGGGAGCTGGGTCTGTGAGCAAAATTCCCAGGATGCTATGGATCTCAGGCTGCTTCTCTGTGTAAGGTGGGCATCTTCTCTTAGGGTGCAGAGTAAGGGTTTGCACAGAACAGTGCTGGGCTTCCCGAAATGCAGACGCAGCCACGGCATCACTCACGCCCCTGGGCTTGCATCCTCTCCTCGCCCAGCATTCGCTCCCAGGGACTTGACTGACTCTGCTGTGTAGGACAGTGCAGATGTGGAGGGGGGGCTGGGCCCTTCTCCTAAGGTTAACAGTCCGCAGTATCACACACAGTCTGGAAAGCCAATGTGGCGTCAGGAAACACTGGCTCAGGCAGTTAGTTCTGTTTCTACGGGGATCTAGCACTTTGTGTAGAAAATGTGAGAACTCACATTGCTGCCTCAATTCCCAAGTAACTCTCTTCCAGAATCAATTCCCCTGAAAGAAGAGCATGTTCTTTAGACACCAGTTGAAAGGTTCCTGCTGCTGAAGGCAGCACGTCGCACTAAGGCTCTCATCCACCCAGGAGTTCCCAGCCAACCACTGAACGGCTGGTACTGTCTTCCTTAACCACCTCTTTGCATGATCATCTGAGCCCTGAAACTCAGGATTCTTCTCCTGAATCCACTCCACCAACATGCGTGGAGTGCTCACTATGTTCTCAATCCAGCTTGGGGAATCACAGAACCATCAGAATACAGTCCCTAAGCTTGTTTTCAATGCAAGATACAGGTGTCTGGCCAAATCTTGGTCAAGACCCTGGAACGATAATGTGGGAAGAGAAACAGTTTGCTGCACCCGTGCCAAATCATTGTTTTTGTCGATTCTGCAAAAATGGCTTGGACATGCTTATAAGACCTTCTGCATGAACTTGTTCTCAGGAATCCAGCAGGGGACTTTCAGCTGTTGATAATCCCCACAGGTAACAGCCCTAAATAACTTCTAATTTCTTTAGGAACCCAAGTCACTGACACATCACTGACCAAAAATCAGGTCCTCCCAAGTCTGGAAAAGTTTACTCCTTAGACCAGAGGAAAGGAAAAACAGGGAGACCATTCACCAGTCAGATGGTCTCTGAGGGGACTAGTCTCCCAAGCACATTATTCTCAAGCCCACCTGAGTTAGGTGAGTGCCCCTCAGAATACTCACTGTCCCTCAAGTGGATGGTGTCCCGGGGGGTTGAGTCTCCTACTGCAAAGCTAATTCAGACTTCAGTTCAGCATCAATTTTCAAACTGAACATCTCATTCTCCATCTGCCCATGATTTGAGCTATGTAAACAGTCACAACAAACTAACTTCCAATGGTCGCCTGTACAGATGCCTAAAGTTCACTTTCATCTTCCTAGAATTCATTCTCTGCTGTTATCAAGATGACAGTTCAGTTCAGTCTCTCAGTCATATCCAACTCTTTGCGATTCCATGGACTGCAGCACACCAGGCCTCCCTGTCCATCACCAACTCCCAGAGTTTACACAAACTCATGTCCATTGAGTCAGTGATGCCAACCAACCATCTCATCCTCTGTCGTCCCCTTCTGCTCCAGCCTTCAATCTTTCCCAGCATCAGGGTCTTTTCAAATGAGTCAGCTCTTTACATCAGGTGGCCAAAGTATTGGAGTTTCAGCTTCAGCATCAGTCCTTCCAATGAATATTCAGGACTGATCTCCATTAGGATGAATTGGTTGGATCTTCTTGCAGTCCAAGGGACTCTCAAGAGTCTTCTCCAACACTACAGTTCAAAAGCATCAATTCTAAGGCACTCAGCTTTCTTTATAGTCCAACTCTCACATCCAACACGACCACTGGAAAAACCATAGCTTTGACAAGACGGACCTTTGTTGGCAAATTAATATCTCTGCTTTTTAATATGCTGTCTAGGTTGGTCACAACTTTCCTGCCAAGGAGTAAGTGTCATTTAATTTCATGACTGCAATCATCATCTACAGTGAGTTTGGAGCCCCCAAAAATAGAGTCTGCCACTGTTTCCCCATCTATTTGCCATGAAGTGATGGGACCAGATGCCATGATCTTAGCTTTCTGAATGCTGAGCTTTAAGCCAACTTTTTCACTCTCCTCTTTCACTTTCGTCAAGAGGCTTTTGAGTTCTTCACTTTCTGCCATAAGGGTGGTGTCATCTGCATATCTGAGGTTATTGATATTTCTCCCAGGAATCTTGATCCCAGCTTGTGCTTCATCCAGCTCAGCGTTTCTCATGATATACTCTGCATATAAGTTAAATGAGCAGGGTGACAATATACAGCCTTGACATACTCCTTTTCCCATCTGGAACCAAAGTGTTGTTCCATGTCCAGTTCTAACCACTGCTTCCTGACCTTTGTACAGATTTCTCAAGAGGCAGGTCTGGTGGTCTAGTATTCCCATGTCTTTCAGAATTTTCCAGTTTGTTGTGATCCACACAGTCAAAGGCTTTGGTATAGTCAATAAAGCAGAAATAGATGTTTTTCTGGAACTCTCTTGCTTTTTCCATGATCCAGCAGATGTTGGCAATTTGATCTCTCGTTCCTCTGCCTTTTCTAAATCCAGCTTGAACATCAGGAAGTTCACGGTTCACATATTGCTGAAACCTGGCTTGGAGAATTTTGAGCATTACTTTCCTAGCGTGTGAGATGAGTGCAATTGTGTGGTAGTTTGAGCATTCTTTGGCATTGCCTTTCTTTGGCATTGGAATGAAAACTGACCTTTTCCAGTCCTGTGGCCACTGCTGAGTTTTCCAAATTTACTGGCATATTGAGTGTAGCACTTTCACAGCATCATCTTTCATGATTTGAAATAGCTCAACTGGAATTCCATCACCTCCACTAGCTTTGTTCGTAGTGATGCTTCCTAAGGCCCACTTGACTTCACATTCCAGGATGTCTGGCTCTAGGTGAGTGATCACACCATCGTGATTATCTTGGTCGTGAAGATCTTTTTTGTACAGTTCTTCTATGTATTCTTGCTACCTCTTCTTAATATCTTCTGCTTCTGTTAGGTCCATACCATTTCTGTCCTTTATCGAGCCCATCTTTGCATGAAATGTTCCCTTCAGATCAGATCAGATCAATCACTCAGTCGTGTCCGACTCTTTGTGACCCATGAATCGCAGCATGCCAGGCCTCCCTGTCCCTCACCAACTCCCAGAGTTCACTGAGACTCACATCCATCGAGTCAGTGATGCCATCCAGCCATCTGATCCTCTGTCATCCCCTTCTCCTCCTGCCCCCAATCCCTCCCAGCATCAGAGTCTTTTCCAATGAGTCAACTCTTCGCATGAGGTGGCCAAAGTACTGGACTTTCAGCTTTAGCATCATTCCTTCCAAGGAACACTCAGGACTGATCTCCTTCAGAATGGACTGGTTGGATCTCCTTGCAGTCCAAGGGACTCTCAAGAGTCTTCTCCAACACCACAGTTCAAAAGCATCAATTCTTCAGCGCTCAGCCTTCTTCACAGTCCAACTCTCACATCCATACATGACCACAGGAAAACCCATAGCCTTGACTAGACAAACCTTTGTTGGCAAAGTAATGTCTCTGCTTTTGAATATGCTATCTAGGTTGGTCATAACTTTCCTTCCAAGGAGTAAGCGTCTTTTAATTTCATGGCTGCAGTCACCATCTGGAGTGATTTTGGAGCCCCCCAAAATAAAGTCTGACACTGTTTCCACTGTTTCCCCATCTATTTCCCATGAAGTCATGGAACCAGATGCCATGATCTTCGTTTTCTGAATGTTGAGCTTTAAGCCAACTTTTTCACTCTCCACTTTCACTTTCATCAAGAGGCTTTTGAGTTCCTCTTCACTTTCTGCCATAAGGGTGGTGTCATCTGCATATCTGAGGTTATTGATATTTCTCCCGGCAATCTTGACTCCAGCTTGTGCTCCCTCCAGTCCAGCGTTTCTCATGATGTACTCTGCATACAAGTTAAATAAACAGGGTGACAATATACAGCCTTGACGAACTCCTTTTCCTATTTGGAACCAGTCTGTTGTTCCATGTCCAATATTCCCTTACTATCTCTAATTTTCTTGAAGAGATCTCTAGTCTTTCCCATCCTATTGTTTTCCTCTATTTCTTTGCAATGATCACTGAGGAAGGCTTTCTTATCTCTCCTTGCTATTCTTTGGAACTCTGCATTCAAATGGGTATATTTTTCCTTTTCTCCTTTGCTTTTCACTTCTCTTTTTTTCACAGCTATTTGTAAGGCCTCCTCAGACAGCCATTTTGCTTTTTTGCACTTCTTTTCCATGGGGATGGTCTTGATCCCTGTCTCCTGTACAATGTCATGAACCTCCATCCATAGTTCATCAGGCACTCTATCAAATCTAGTCCCTTAAAAGTCTATTTCTCACTTCCACTGTATAGTCATAAGGGCTTGGATTTAGGTCATACCTGAATGGTCTAGTGGTTTTCTGCACTTTCTTCTATTTAAGTCTGAATTTGGCAATAAGGTGTTCATGATCTGAGCCACAGTCAGCTCCTGGTCTTGTTTTTGCTGACTGTATACAGCTTCTCCATCTTTGGCTGCAAAGAATATAATCAATCTGATTTCGGTGTTGACCATCTGGTGATGTCCATGTGTTGAGTCTTCTCTTGTAGAGTGTTTGCTATGGCCAGTGAGTTCTCTTGGCAAAACTCCTTTAGCCTTTGCCCTGCTTCATTCTGTACTCCAAGACCAAATTTGTCTGTTACTCCAGGTATCTCTTGACTTCCTACTTTTGCATTCCAGTCCTCTATAATGAAAAGGACATCTTTTTTGGGTGTTAGTTCTAAAAGGTCTTGTAGGTCTTCATAGAACCATTCAACTTCAGCTTCTTCAGCATTAGTGGTTGGCACATAGACTTGGATTACATTGATACTGAATGCTTTGCCTTGGAAATGAACAGAGATCATTCTGTCATTTTTGAGACTGCATCCAAGTACTGCATTTCAGACTCTTTTGTAGACTATGATGGCTACTCCATTTCTTCTAAGCAATTCTTTCCCACAGTAGTAGATATAATGGTCATCTGAGTTAAATTCACCCATTCCAGTCCATTTTACTTCGCTGATTTCTAGAATGTCGATGTTCACTCTTGCCGTCTCCTGTTTGACCACTTCCAATTTGCCTTGACTCATGAACCTAACATTCCAGGTTCCTATGGAATATAGCTCTTTACAGCATCAGACTTTACCTCCATCCCCCGTCACATGCACACCTGGGTGTTGTTTTTGCTTTTGTTCCATCTCTTCATTCTTTCTGGAGTTATATCTCTACTGATCTCCAGGAGCTTACTGGGCATCTACTGACCTGGGGAGTTCATCTTTCAGTATCCTATCTTTTTGCCTTTCATGGGGTTTTCAAGGCAAGAATACTGAAGTGGTTTGCCATTCCCTTCTCCAGTGGACCACATTTTGTCAGAACTCTCCACCATGACCAGTCCGTCTTGGGTGGCCCCACAGGGCATGGCTCATAGTTTCACTGAGTAAGACAAGGCTGTGGTCCATGTGATTAGATTGGTTAGTTTTCTGTGATTGTGGATCATGTTGACAAATGCTCAGGAAAGATAAAAGCCATCACTCCCCACAGGGGGCTTCACAGGAAGAAAGACAGTATCAAGACCCAAGAAGGAATCTTCCATTGTGACCAAAACCACCTGCTTCAGCTACGAGATCATCCTCTTTGCAAACACACGTCACATGTTCCTCCCAGCCCCAGCCCTGTCCTCATGCGCTCCAAGCTCACGGGTTCTCAACACCCCAGGGATGTGCTCTGAGGCTTACATGTGTCACCTGGATGGTAAACAGATAAATATCTGGTCTTGTTCCAGTTCCTGGTACAGTACCCGCGAAACTCATGGGAGTGGTGAGTGTCTTTTGTATGTTGATGAGGTGACAGGCAGCTGGGGGACTGGGGTTCCCTAAACAGCTTCAGAATTGGGGCTCACCAAAAGGCCTAGGCACAGTTTGAGGGCTGGAACCTGCAGCCTCATCCCATGACCTCTGGTGGGGGGAGAGGGACTGGAGACTGAATTAATCACCAATGGCCAATGAGTTAATTAATCATACATATGGAATGGAGCCTCCACATAACCCCTGAAGGACAGGGTTCGGGGAGCTTCCTGGTTGGTGACCACTCTGGGGGTGCTGAGAGGGGTGCACCCCACCCCCACACCTTAAACTTATGCATCACTCCCATCTGGCTGTTCTGAGCTGTGTCGCGGGGGCCGTGTCAGGCCCTTTAACCTGTCGGGTCTGGTTCTAACTCCAGGCAGATTGCGTCAGAGCTGAGCTAAGCAGTAGGACACTCAGCTGGTGCCTGAAGAACTGGAGAACTGACGTTGGGAGGAAACACCTTACATTTGTTGTCAGAAGCGATGTGAGTAAAAACAGCTCAACCTGACAGTGAAAAACAGGTCCTGTGGCTAAGACTGTCCCACCCCCACTGCTGGTCTATCTTCCCACGGAGCTCAGGCCCCCGTCAAGGCCCCTACCCCCTACCCTGTGGGCTCTGTGGTCTCAGTGGGGTCCTTCGTGTCCTCGGGAGGGTGCATGCTTCCTGGCCCTTCAGATCCACCAGCAAAAGAGGACCAGAAGGAAGAGAAGGCAGGTCCCTCTGCTCCCCCATCACAGCTCAGCTTTTCTACATTCAATAAATAGAGCACCCCCTCTGCCTTCTGAGTCTCTGCTGATTCACTCTCCTTAGCTCCCAACTGCTCTTAGAGGCACCTGAGACCCTTCAGATCCCCCACCTTAAACATGACGTAGGACAGGGCAGCCCGTACTAGGCAGGATGCAGGGAGGATGCGCTCAGCCAATGCAGCCAGACTAGATGTCTGAACCGCCCTCCCACGGCAGCCTGGACCATCAAGCAGAGCTTCCCCCCACCCACAGAGGCTGCTGCAAGCCCCCCGACCTGACTCTCCCCGACCCAGCCTAGAACACAAGTCATCTCAGCTGACCTGTGGCATGTGGCTCCTGCCATCATGATTTCCACTTTGCACCCAATATTTTAAACCCAAAGAGTCTGAGAATGCCACGAGACCAAAGATCCAGACTTCCCCTTACTTGGCCTCAGTAACTCTGGACCCAGAGACTTCTCCCTTAGGGAAGATTTTCTTAGAAATGATGCTGAACTTCAGAACTCTTCATCCAAGACGTGGCCCTGCAAACAGCATCCCTTGTCAGAGCCCACGTGGGCTCCACTCCAGGTGTAGAGGAGGGGACTCAGGTCGACCCCTCAGACCTTGGCTGGTTCCCGCCCTGATTCTGGCAAGACGCAGGGCTCTGAGTCCCCTGTTCTCCTTTGCCCCCAACAAATAAGCTACCAAAGTGGGCCCACAGCAGAGGGAAGATGTCACATGTCCGGTATTTCCGGAATGGCCGCACGGTTGGGAGGTGGGGCTCCGGCTCCCCCGGGGAGCCAGGCACAGACCCGGAGAGCAGGGCAGACAGTGAGAATGCACCTGTGTGCCCACCAGTGCCGACCCTGGTGGTGCTTCCCTCCTGGGGCCAGGGAGCCGCAGCCCCCTGGCGGCTCCCGCCTCCTCGGGCTTCCTCAATAGGATTACCACCCCCGGGGCAGCACCCGTGCTTAAGGAGGGGAAAGAGGATCTATTTCTGACCCGAGAACGTGAGATTGACTCTGCTAAATAGGGCAAGGGCCTCCGTAATACCTGTCACCTCTATCCTCAGGTTCCTACTCCCCAGGGAGCCGACAGGGACCAGTGCCTGCGCGCACGTCCTCACTTCGGAGAAGCCCCAGGTGACCCTGCCAGGCTTAGAAAAGGTCCTGTGGACTCAGATGGCACCTGAGTGCCCCCAAACCCAGCACTGACGTACCAGAGCCTACGTGAGGCTGTCACAAGGACGGAGATCGATGCAGGAGGACTTTTGCACCCTGGGAACCGCCCCCCGTGACCTCCAGGGTCTCAAGGAATAAAGAAAGGACAGAACTGTGAGCATGGTGGGGGCAAGAGCAGGTCCTACCTCCAAAGGCCTCAAACCCCAGGCCTTGGCTGTGACACTCCAAGCTCCAATGTGGCCACCCTGCCGGGAAACAGGGAGAAACACAGCCCCGAGACCGTCCTGAACCCCAGAGCCCCAGGAATCTCAGGAACACATCACCTTTCCTGCAAAACTCCCCCAGGAAAAGGGAAACGAATGAAGACCTACTGTGTGTCGGGAATTGACTTGCATTTTCCTTTAAGGTTCACAAATCCTGAGAGCAAAGAATCCGCATCCTGGCAGGGTCTGAGTGGGCAGAAACACACCCCCTCCCCCTTACCCCTTCCTCCTCCCTGGTGGCACCCAGGGGCACAGAGGATGATGAAGCTGGGGTCCCAGAGGGCAATTCTAACCCTTCCACCAATACAAACTTGACCCTGAACAAGGCATCTGTCTCTGAGGGCTCTGGTTTCCCCAGGTACCAGATAAGATCCTCTCTCCCCCACTAGCAGGGTTGTCCTGAGGGTCACATGACATGCATTCCTGTAAACTTAGCTTCACAAAGGAATCACCCCTCACCCAGCGCTTGCTCTGCTCCTTTCCAAACAGCAGCACGGGATCCTGGCCCAGCAGTTCTAGAGTCCCGCAGACTCGGCCCCATCACCCCACCCAGCAAGGACAGGACTAGGTCATCAAGGGGCTCGTAACAATCGCCTCAAGGCTGCGTGTTTCATACAGTGTTCTCCCAAAAGTCACTTACTCTGTGACTGTTCACATCTCAGTAGTCTGTCTGAAGCATAAAGATCATTCTAAGAAGAATGGCTTCTAGAGAAATAAAGGACAAAAAGCTGGAAGAGATGCACACCCTCAAAAATTGCAGACTGGTAAACTTCTTCCTTACCAGTAATTAAATGTAAAAAGATTAAACCCTCCAATCAAAAGGCAATGATTGGCAGAATGGAGGGGGAAAAAAAAAAACACATGATCCAACAATGTTCTAAGACTCAGTTTTAACCCAAAGACACAATCAGGTTGAAAATAAAATGATGGGAAAGACTATTTCATGCTAATATTAATAAAAAGAGACCTGGAACTACTATACCAACATTAGTCAAAATATACTGTAAGTCAGAACTGTTAACAGAAGACAAACAAGGGCATCGTATGTTGAGAAAAGAGCCTCAAAACATACGAAGTAAACACTTACAGAGTGAAGAAAACAGACGCGCAGCACTACTGGCTGGAGACGTTGACATCCCAGGCTCAGTAAGGCAAGGAGCAACCAGACAGACGGTCAGTAAGGCAACAGAAGACCTCGCCAGCTCTACAAACCAAACAGCATGGACACAACAGAACACGCCCCCTCAGCCACAGGACAACACGTATTTTCCTTAAGCGTACATGGAACATCCTCAAGGATAGACCATATGCTCAGCCAGGGAGAAAGCTTTTCAAGTATGAAAACCCGTAGCCACCATCTTACTCAGTGGTGAAAGACTGAAAGTTTTCCTCGAAGATCAGGAAAAAGACAAGCATGTCCACAACACTTCAATTTAACACAGCATTGCCAGAGCGATCAGGCAAGACAAAGAAATGAAAGGTACCCCAGTGGGAAAGGGGGCTTCCCCAATGGCTCAGGTAAAGAATCCGCCTGCAAAGCAAAAGATGCAGGTTCGATCCTGGGGTCGGGAAAATCCCCTGGAGAAGGAAAATAGCAACCCACCCCAGTATTCTTGCCTGGGAAATTCCATGGACAGAGGAGTCTGGCAGCCTATAGTCCACGGGGTGGCAAAAAAGTCAGACACAAATTAGGGACTAAACAACAACAAGCTGGAAAGAACTAAAATAATCTCTGCACATGTATCTTACATGTAGTACACCTTAAAAATCAGACACATGCAAGAAATTATGAGTTCATAAATGCATCAAAGTTACAAGACATAAAATCAAAATGCAAAAACTATCTATGTTTCTATATATTAACAATGAACAATCTGAAAAGGAAATTAAGAAAACAATTTTATTTACAATATCATCAAGAATAATAAAATAATTAAGAGTAAATTTAAACCAAGAGACAAAAGACCTGTACACTGGAAACTACAAAGCATTTCTACATGAATATAAAGAACACATAAATAAAAAAAGTTATCTTGAGTTCATGGACTGGAAAATGTAGTATCAAATGTCAAAACAATCTATAGATTCAATGCAATCCCCATCAAAATCCTACTGGCATTTCTACAGAAAAATTCATCCCCAAATTTGTATGAATTCTCAAGGGACTCTGAATAGCCAAAATAATCTTGAAAAAGAACAAAGTTGGAAAATTCACATTTCCTGATTTCAAAACTTACTACAAAGTAATCAAGACAGTGTAGTATTGGCAGGAGAACAGGCACACGCCAATGGGACTGAACAGAAGGCCCAGAAACCCTTACATATATGTTGGGTAAATTTTCAACATGATGCCAAGACTATTAATGGGGAAAGGACAGTGCTTTCAATGACTGAGTCTGGGGAAACTGGATATCCATATGCAAGGAAATGAAGTGACCCTTTACCTTACCACATAAACAAAAGCTAGCTCAAAATGGATCAAAGACCTAAACACAAGAGCTAAAACTAGAACTCTTAGAATACATGGGGGGAACATGTTCGTAACACTGGATGTAGAAATGACTTCATGGATACGGTACCAAAAGTAAAGGAAACAAAAGAATAAAATACATAAATCGAAATTCATCAGAATTACAAACTTCTGTGTATTACTGAGAAAAGAGAATGAAAAGACAGCCTACAGAAAGGGACACATAGTTACAGATCATATATCTGACAGGGGGTTAATATCCAGAACAGATTAAAAAATGCCTACAACTCAAGAACAAAATGCAAATCAAGACCACAATGAGATATCACTTCATGCCTATTAGGAAGGATGGAAGGAGGGAGAGATATTGGAAATTTCCAATTATTAGTATGGATGAAGCGACTTAGCAGCAGCAGCAGTATGGATGTTGGAGAAGGAAATGGCAACCCACTCCAGTGTTCTTGCCTGGAGAATCCCAAAGACTGCAGAGCCTGGTGGGCTGCTATCCATGGGATGGCACAGAGTCGGACACGACTGAAGCAACTCAGCAGCAGCAGCAGCAGTATGGATGTAGGAGAAATTGAAACACTTGTGCAGGCTGATGGGAATGCAAAATGGTGCAGCCTGTGTGGAAGAGTCTGGATGTCTAGTCAAGAATAATAGCTCTTGTGATATGGATTAACCTTTGAGAAGCATGGAGCTGTGCAGCATCACCACGATACTTGATAAGAGATGACAAGCGATCAGAGTCCAAAGCCCCATGGGACCCGTTAATGCATACGCTGCCCATCTAGGGTGCAAGAACACAAAAATTCCCCAGACGCATTACAGAAGGGAGGATATGGGTGGTGGAATTTTTCAAAAGGCAGAATGAAAAAGTGCCATGTAGAGTGAAGACTGACAAAGAAGGCAGGCTCACAGAGGGAAAGAGACCAGGGCTGCGACAAGGTCACTTTCTGTGATGGGAAACACCACCTGCCCCACGTGCCTGCACGGGGCAGAACTCATGCTGACAGAATAACATGAACAGGGTCCAAGCCCGGCCAGGCAGCCTCCTGGGGACACAGGTCTTGTCTTTTTCCACTGACTGAGGTCACCTGGGGTTCTCACCTGATGTTAAGACCGGATGGTGCTCAGCAAAGCCTCAACAGCCACGAGGGGCTGCAAGAGGACCATGTACCTTATTGTATTGTTATACAATAAGTAGGCAGGGTTTCCAGATCACTCATGAGCCAAAAGGCTGCAAACCTTTCTGAAAGTGCCAAAAAAGAAACCACTGAAAACAGCCTACAGGAACCCAACTAAATGTCAAAGCAGGACTCAGCACGTTTTTATAAATGGAATAAAGTATAAACATATTTATGAATACAATGTGTGGATGGAATACTACTCAGCCATAAAAAAGATGGAAATGATGTCATTTGCAGCAACACGGATGGACTTGGAGGACATTATGCTAATGCGAAATAAGTCAGACAGAAAGGCAAATACTGCACAATATCACTTATCTGTGGAATCTAAAAAGAAACAAAATCAGAGAACAAACTAGCAGTTACAAGTGTGTTTTGGCGGGGGTCGGGGGCAGTGGGCAGCAATATAGCGGTGGGGAGATACAAACTTCTGGGTGTAAGACAGGGTCAAGAATGTGTTATACAACATGGGGAATCTAGCCAATGTTTTGTAACAATGGTAAATTGGAAGTAATTTTTTTTTAAAAACTGTACAAAAATTTTAATTTTTTTAAATGGTAAAAAATAAAACAGAATGCTACATATAACAATATAGAGCTAATCACTAAAACCTGTCAGTGAAATTCCCAGATTAAGTAATAGCATCAGTAATAATAGCTCTTACAAGGAAGGTGAAGTGTCCTTTTAGGACAATTTCTAAAGAAAATTAAACAAAAATAAAGTGAGAGGAAATGCATGCACCTTAGTACACAAAAGGTGTTCAGTGGAAGGACTGATGTTGAAGCTGAAACTCCCATAATTTGGCCACCTGCTGTGAAGAGGTGACTTGTTTGAAAAGACCCTGATACTGGGAAAGATTGAAGGTGGGAGCAGAAGGGACGACAGAGGATGAGATGGTTGGATGGCATCACCGACTCAATGGACATGAGTTTGTGTAAACTCCAGGAGTTGGTGATGGACAGGGAGGCCTGGCATGCTGCAGTCCATGGGGTCGCAAAGAGTTGGACACGACTGAGTGACTGAACTGAACTGAACTGACCAGCAGCATGCATGTGACCTGGGAGCTGGACAGTCTGGCCCCACTCAGCTTACTGATCTGGAACCTGCAATGATAACCGCATCCCTCTGAGATCTGTGGGCATGCTGAAGTTTAACAAGTACCATTTTCAGACACTATTAATATTTAACTTGTGTCCATACAGAATTTTCCAGCTCCCTCCAGAAAAACACACACTTTTTTTTTTTTTTTAATGGTTGTTATTGTTCAGTTGCTAAGTTATGTCCTACTCTGCGACCCCATGGACTGCAGCACGCCAGGCTCCTCTGTCCTCCACTATCTCCTGAAGTTTGCTTAAATTCCTGTTGATTGAATCAGTGATGCTATCTAACCATTTCATGCTCTGCTTCCCCTTCTTTTGCACTCAATCTTTCTCAGGATCAGGGTCTTTTGCAATGAGATGGCTTTTCACATCACACCAGCCAAAGTATTGGAGCATCAGCTTCAGCATCAGTCCTTCCAATGATTACTCAGGGTTGATTTCCTTTAGGATTGGTTTAATCTCCTTGCAGTCCAAGGGACTCTCAAGAGTCTTCTCCAGCACCACAGCTCAAAACCATCAATTATTCGGCACTCAGCCTTCTTTATGGTCCAACTCTCACATCTGTACATGACTACGGGAAAAATCATAACTTTGACTATACGAACCGTTGTCATCAAAGTGATCTCTCTACTTTTTAATATACTGCCCAGGTTTGTCATAGCTTTCCTTCCAAGAAGCAAGTGTCTTTTAATTTCATGGCTACAGTCACCATATGCAGTGACTTTGGAGCCAAGAAAATAAAATCTGTCACTGTTTCCACTTTTTCCCATTCTATTTGCCATAAAGTAATGGGACTGTACAGTTCTTCTGTGTATTCTTGCCACCTCTTCTTAATATCTTCTGCTTCTGTGAGGTCCATACCATTTCTGTTCTTTATTGAGCTCATCTTTGCATAAAATGTTCCCCTGGTATCTCTAATTTTCTTGAAGAGATCTCTAATCTTTCCCATTCTATTGTTTTCCTCTCTTTCTTTGTATTAATCGCTGAGGAAGGCTTTCTTATCTCCTTGCTATTCTTTGGAACTCTTCATTTAAATAGGTATATCTTTCGTTTTCTCCTGTGCTTTTCACTTCCCTTCTTTTCACAGCTATTTGTAAGGCCTCACCAGACAGCCATTTTGCTTTTTTGTGTTTCTTTTTCTTGGGGATGGTCTTGATCCCTGTTTCCTGTATAATGTCACGAACCTCTGTCCATAGTTCATCAGGCACTCTATCTATCAGATCTAGTCCCTTAAATCTATTTCTCACTTCCACTGTATAGTCATAAGGGATTTGATTTAGGTCATACCTGAATGGTCTAGTGGTTTTCTGCACTTTCTTCAATTTCAGTCTGAATTTGGCAATAAGCAGTTCATGGTCTGAGCCACAGTCAGCTCTTGGTCTTATTTTTGCTGACTGTATAGAGCTTCTTCATCTTTGGCTGCAAAGAATATAATCAGTCTGATTTCAGTGTCAACCATCTGGTGATGTCCATGTGTAGAGTCTTCTCTTGTGTTGTTGGAAGAAGGTGTTTGCTATGACCAGGGAATTCTCTTGCCAGAATGCTATTAGCCTTTGCCCTGCTTCATTCTGTACTCCAAGGCCAAATTTGCCTGTTACTTCAGGTGTTTCTTGACTTCCTACTTTTACATTTCAGTCTCCTATAATGAAAAGGACATCTTTTTTGAGTGTTAGTTCTAAAAGGTCTTGTAGATCTTCATAGAACTGTTCAACTTCAGCTTCTTCAGTGTTACTGGTCGGGGCATAGACTTGGATTACCGTGATATTGAATGGGTTGCCTTGGAAATGAACAGAGATCATTCTGTCATTTTTGAGATTGCATCCAAGTACTGCATTTTGGACTCTTTGTTGACTATGATGGGTATTCCATTTCTTCTAAGGGATTGCTGCCCACAGTAGTAGATATAATGGTCGTCTGCGTTAAATTCAACCATTACAGTCCATCTTAGTTCACTGATTCCTAGAATGTTGATGTTCACTCTTGTCATCTCCTGTTCGACCACTTCCAATTTGCCTTGATTCAAGGGAGTTGCTGATGGACAGGGAGGCCTGGCGTGCTGCGGTTCATGGGGTCACAAAGAGTCGGACACAATTGAGCAACTGAACTGAACTGAACTGAATGGGACTGTATGCCATGATCTTAATTTTTTGAATGTTGAGTTTTAAGCCAGCTTGTTCACTCTCCTCTTTCACCCTTATCAAGAGGCTCTTTAGTTACTGTTTGCTTTCTGCCATTAGAGTGGTATCATCTGCATATCTGAATATGAAGAATTGATGCTTTTGAACTGTGGTGTTGGAGAAGACTCTTGAGAGTCCCTTGGACAGCAAGGAGATCAAACCAGTTAATCCTAAAGGAAATCAGTCCTGGATATTCATTGGAAGGACTGATGCTGAAGCTGAAGCTCCAATACTTTGGCTACCTGAATGGACTCATCAGAGAAAACCCCGATGCTGGGAAAGATTGAAGGCAGAAGGAGAAGGGGACAGCAGAGGATGAGATGGTTGGATGGCATCACTAACTCAACTGACATGAGTTGAGCAAGCTCTGCGAGTTGATAAACAGGGAAGCCTGGCGTGCTGCAGTTCATGGGGTCACAAAGAGTTGGACATGGCTGAGTGACTGAACTGAATCTGTATATCTAAGGTTGTTGACATTTCTACCAGAAATCTTGATTCCGGCTTGTGACTCATCCAGCCTGGCATTTCACATAATATACTTTGCACATAAGTTAAATAAGCAGGGTGAGAATATACAGCCTTGGTGTACTCCTTGTCCAATTTTGAACCAGTCTGTTATTCCAAGTTTGGTTGTAACTGTTGCTTCTTGACCTGCATCCTGGTTTCTTAGGAGGCAGCTACAGTGGTCTGGTATTCCCATCTCTTGAAGAATTTTCCACAGTTCTTGTGATCCACACAGTCAAAGGCTTTAGTGTAGTCAATGAAGTAGATGTTTTTTCTGGATCTCACTTGCTTTCTCCATCATTGAACAAATGTTGGCAATTTGTTTTCCAGTTCCTCTCCCTCTTCAAACTCCAGCTTGTTCATCTAGAAGTTCTTGGTTCATGTACTATTAAAGCCTAGCTTGAAAGATTTTGAGCATTACCTTGCTAGCATGTGAAGTGAGCCCAACTGTCCAGTAGTTTAAACATTCTTTGGCATTGCTCTTCTTTGGGATTGGAATAAAAATGGACCTTTTCCACTCCTGTAGCCAATGCTGAATTTTCCAAATTTGTTGACATACTGAGTGAAGCACTTTAACAGCATCATCATCAACTTTTAGGATTTTTAAGCAGGTCAGCTGGAATTCTGGTATCTCCAGAATGTTTTGTTCATAGTGATGCTTCCTAAGGCCCACTTGACTCACACTCCAAGATGTCTGGCTCTAGGTGAGTGATCACACCATAATCGTTATCCAGGACCTTTTTTGCATAGTTCTATGTATTCTTGCCACCTCTTCTTAATCTCTTCTGCTTCTCTTAGGTCCTTATTGTTTCTGTTCCTTATTGTGCTGATCCTTGCATGAAATGTTCCCTTGATATCTCCAATATTCTTGAAAAACTCTTTAGTCTTTCCCATTCGATCGTTTTCCCCTATTTCTTTGCACTGTTCATTTAAGAATGCCTTTTATCTCTCCCTGCTATTCTCTGGAACTCTGCATTCAGTTAGGTATATCTTTCCCTTTCTCCCTTGCCTTTTGATTTTCTTCTTTCGTCAGCTATTTGTAAAGCCTCCTCAGAAAACCAATTTGCCTTCCTGCATTTCTTTTTCTTCGGGATAGTTTTGGTCACCACCTCCTGTACAATATTACAAACCTCTGTCCACAGTTCTTCAGGCACTCTGTCTACCAGAACTAATCCCTTGAATCTATTCATCACCTCCACTGTACAACCATAAAAGGATTTGATTTAGGTCATACCTGGCCTAGTGGTTTTCCCTACTTTCTTCCATTTAAGCCTGAATTTTGCAATAAAGAGCTTGTATTCCAAGCCACAGTCAGCTCCAGGTTTGAGGTATACTTGATTTACAATACTACATTATTTTCAGATGTAAACCACAGTGGTCAAAATTTTTACAGATTCTACTCCACGTATACTTAGTACAAGGGTTGTGACCTGCTCCCACTGCAGAGGGTCAGCCCCACATACGCCACCAAAGGTCTAGGAGCAGAGACACGCACCACAGTCAAGGGGTTTATGGTCCCCAGGGCCGCTCCTAACTGGACCTGAAGCTCAGCACTTTGCGGCATCATCAAAACCCCCGACCTGCTGGCCTTTCATCCTCACAGAGAACAAAGAGGGAAGGTGCCCACTTCCTACTCACTCGGCTGGGAGGGAGACGTTTGGCAGTAGAAGAGGCAGGACAATAGCTACCTGTGTGCGACGCCTCCAAGGAAATGTCTATCCACACCCTGGCCGGGACTCCTGCCGTCAACCAACAAAAGGCAACTGATCAAAGGGACAGTCCACGTGTTAACAGGTGATCTGGCTGAGTCTCTGAAGACGGTGGGCAAGAAGCCCCATCTGTGTTTGGAGCCATCAGCTGGACTCCATCAAGAACGCGAGATCTCCCCAATGTCTACATCATTCATGGTCCCGGAGGTACTGCCAACGAGGGCAAAGGCTCCCGGACAAAGACAGAGTGTGACCAGATGTGTTTGCCTGAGGCTCTGATGCCAGACTACACGCCACCGAGATTAATCAGATATCCAGCCAGACCGTTTTCAGCAGAGAAAACTGCTAGAAGCCCCTATCTGCTCCCTTCCCCAGCTGGCTCCCACACCCACCGCCTGCCACTTGGCTCGGAGATAGTGGTTGGGTTTATCTGGGCACAGTTACTACTTGTTACACATTAAACAATGAAGATTAGAAATGGTTACATAACGCCACCACCCCACAGCTAACGTCCACAGGGGCCATGGGATCCCAACTCTGGGGACAGGATGGCCAGAGACCGGTCCAGGATCCCAGGTCCTGAGAACTCACACCCCTGGAGCCCCTCTGCCGCCAAAAGCCACAGCTAGGAGGGTGCACTGCTGACCACCAGGGCCTGGGCAGGTGGCCCTGGGTTGGCCCCTCCCGGCTAGGGAGTGGACCAGAGCAGAGACCACTGTGGGCTGGACCCCGGCGCATCCTGGTGTCAGCCCACTACAGGCTGTGCTAGAGCCACCGCATGTCACTGCATGCTGGCAGGCAGGGCGCAGGCACCACAGGCAGGGCGCATGCAACTCCACCCCTAATCAGGAGCCTTCTGAACAGAAAACCAGATCCTGGGGTCTTTGGCACCCCTGTGCTGTGCTTTGTCATTCAGTCATGTCCGACTCTCTGAGACCCCATGGACTGTAGTCAGCCAGGCTCCTCTGTCCACGGGGATTCTTCAGGCAAGAATACTGGAGTGGGTTGCCATGCCTATTGCCAGAGGATCTTCCCAACCAAGGGATCGAACCCAGGTCTCCCCCATTGCAGGCATTCTTTATCCCTAGACACCCCTAGATACAGCCAATCTGCTCTAACTCGGAGAAGCATGGAAGGCATCCCAGCGAGAGTGGGTTACCACCCTGCTTCAAAAATGCGCTGGACAGGACTCACTCCATCATTCCACATGTGCGCACAGAACCCTACAGCAGCCCCCTGGCCTGCTGTCCTAGGCACACTCCTCTGCTTCAGGGGGAGGGCACTTCTAAGCCGGCCAGGTGCACCGTGAGATCCAGGACCACACTCCACGTGACAATGAATGGTCCACGACCTTGTAGCCTCTGGATCCCTGGTTCTCAAGGCTCTTCCAAACAACCCCTTCCTCCCTCCATTATCCCATCTGCTTCCCTCTAGGCCACCTCCACCCTGATGGACAAGGACACACTGGCCACTGTCAGATGCCAAAGTCCTCCTTACCCACCCTCAAAGCCCTGCAGAGCCCAACGCGTGGGGAAGTCTGAGTCAGACACAAGACTGGGCACCTCGACTCTCCTCATACCTCTGGGGCCCACGTGACCATCAAGGCCAGCCAGTTCTAGTTTTCCAGGGTCATACCTGCCCCAAAATGTCAGAGCAAGAATAGCAGGGACGGGAAAGGCTATTTCTTGAAGTCACAAGTGTAAAGCTATTGGATGTCATGGAGAAAGCAGGGCTTTATTTTAAAACGATCGAGGAACTTCCCTGGTTGTCCAGTGGCTAAGATTCCAAGTTCCCAGTGCAGGGGGCCCAGGTTCAATTCCTGGTCAGGGAACTAAATCCCACATACCACAACTAAGAGTTTGCAAGCTGCAATTGAAGAGCTTGAGTGCCACAACAAATGAAGATCCCACGTGCCATTAAGCAAGACCCGGCGCAGCCAAACAAAGGACAGTTAAAAAAAAAAAGATACAAAGAAAATAACACACTACATGTAAGCAGGTCCTGTGCTAATCACTTCATATACATTCCACACATTCCACACATATAACCATACACACACAAATGCAAACACAGCCCTGAAACAAAGGATGACGAAGGCCGAGAGTAAGTGACTTGCATGAGGTGTCCAAGCAAGTGCTCCCTACCAGAGCATGTGGTAGGAAGGGCTGGGAGCTGTCCATGGCCCTTAGAACACTAAACTCGGATGTGGTGCCACGGTCGGTCACAGGTACAGGGAGCGGCCCACTGGGGTGCCGTGTTCAGATGCAGAGAAGCCACCAGCATGCAGCTCCCGGGACAAGCAGTGAAAAGAGTGGGTGAAGAAGAGCAGAAATTCACCCCAGGAGGATGGGATCCACGGTGATCAAGACTCTGTTCTTTCAATATTTTAAAGTCAATCCAATGAAAGCTGGGGAGGCTGGTTCTGAGAGCAGAACTAGCAGGGTGTCCAACCTCAAGTGCAGGACCACGAGCCCTCCTCCCAGTCTGGGCCGATCACCACAGCTTGGAGGTAGACACTGCGGAGGGAACCAAGGCACAGGATCCAACCCTGAGAATCCAGAAGAAATCAACGTGCACAGGGATGACCTGGCCACGGTCCCAGAGACAGTCCCCGGAGGAGAGAGCCAGCTTTCTTCTGGGATCTGGACCTCAGGCGGTTCTGCCGCTCCTCGAGGTGTGCCGGCCCACCCGGCCACTGCTCCCACCCTGGATGCGAGCTCCTGGACCTGACCACACGTGCCCTGCAGCCTCGGGAGCAGAAACGGAGGGCCTCCAGAGGGGATCTTTTAAAAGGCATAAAGCTGGGGGCAGGGGAGGGGGCTCACTCACAAATCTAAGAGCAGAACACCCAGCCAGGAGAGGAGATGGAGACCCAGGCGCCACAAACCCCAAGCATCAGGAACAAGGAAGCAAGAGGGGGCCCACGGGAAGTGCAGGGCTCAGTCTGATCCCTTGAGGCCCTGCTCTCACTCCAGGCATGTGGGTTCCTCTCCTGAACCAGTAACAGGGCTCCTGGTACCACTATGAGCACAGCTGCTGATGCCGAACAGCTGACAGCCCCAGACTACCACTGCCCTCCTAGTCACGGTGGAGAAGAGGCTTCTTCAGACAGTCTGGCTGCCAAGGAGAAGAGACCCCATACAGGGGCCCCAGGGTCTCCCCACACAATGAGGGCAACCAAATGGCCATACCCCGAGGCCCAGCATCTGCCTTCCAGTGACCTCGTTGAACACCGGCGGCACAGCAGGGCCCAGACATCAAAGCAAAGCCTTGAGCCCTAAAGACGAAGGTCACGCAGAATGGGTAGGACAGCACCCTTCAGCCTCACCTGCCTGGGCCCCTGTGTGGCCGCGGCTGGAGAGAACAGTGTGGGTGCGGGTAAGACAAGCCCCGAGGCCAAGGGCCACGTGCCACAAGGCCTTTTCCAAGCACCCACAGCTCCACGGAGGGAATGGGCAACAACCAATAGCTCTTCCTCTCCCCCACCGCCCCCAGGACTGTCTGGGGATCACAACATTGGACCATCAGCTTCTCTCAGTGGCCCAGGTGGCCAGCGAGGGGCCAGCCTCAGGGCCCACCCTCCCTCCCCTCACAATGCCTCCCTCAGTAAGGAAAGAAAGTACAGTCGCTCAGTCGTGTCCGACCCTTTGAGACCCCATGGGCTGTAGCCCACCAGGCTCCTCTGTTCATGGGATTCTCCAGGCAAGAGTACTGGAGTGGGTTGCCATTTCCTCCTCCAGGGGATCTTGCTGACCCAGGGATCAAACCTGGGTCTACTGCATTGCAGATTCTTCACCCTCTGAGCCACAGATAAGTTCTTGCTTGTCATAAACTCTGCTTTCTGGGTAAGCCAAAAGTGCACAAAAAGAAATAATGTAAAAATTGGAGAGAAGAGAAACTATGGAAGAAAGAGCCCCCCTCCCCCCAAAAAAGGAAGTATATCCAAAAAGAGGTTTAAGAAAGTCGTGCATCTGTGATGTGAGACAGCAGTGCTGCGCCATGAAAGCGGGGGCGGTGGTTCGGACAGTGATGCTCCACGGCAGGCCCACCGCCTGTGACACACTCCCCGGAGGCGCAGCTGGTGAAGAACCCGCCTGCGCTGCAGGAGGCCTGGGCTCCATCCCTGGGTCGCGAAGATCCCCTGGAGAAGGGAAAGGCTACCCACTCCAGAATTCTGGCCTGCAGAATCCCCATGGAGAGAGGACCTTTCGAGCTACAGTCCAAGGGGTGGCACAGAGTCAGACACGACGGAGCGCCTTCATTCACTGGTTGGGGATGTTGACAGTGGGGAGATTTGGGGGCAGTAGAGCAAGGAGTATAAACAGTAAATCTCCATATTTTCTGCTCAATTTTGCAGTAACTGTAAAACTGGTCCAAAAAGTAAAGTCTAAATAAAGTAAAAATAATAATAATCAAAAAAGAAATAAAGAGGTCCTTAGAAGTTAACAATGAAAACAAAAATTTAAAATCCAGTTAAAAGCCAAGTTGATATACTCTACAACTTAAAAGAACTCAACGAAATAAAAGATAGAGAACAAGTCCAGCAGCTAACCATGAAATAAAAGTGATTCTAGGAAGAAAGAAGAGAAAATTGGGGGAGAGGAAAGAAATTAAAGAACTAATTTTAAAAAATCGGAGTCTCCAGCTTGAAAGAGCCTTGATGTGCTCTGCACAATACATATAGATGCCCAACAAGGCATAGCTACAAGGAATTTTTGAATAAAGACACAAAGAGAAAATCCTACAAGTTTCCAGACATGGAAAAAATAAATGAATAAAAGATAAATAAAACACTGAAAAGTGAAGGGTTATAATAAGGACATTTTTGGACAAGCAAAGTCTCAAAAAGCTTGAATGCATCTCTTCTTTGGAAGCTATTATGAAATGCTCTCCATCAAACTGTGGGAAGAAACCACAAAACAGGGATCAAGAGAGCCAAGAGAAGAACAAAGGGCCCGCCTGGGACCATGGAGGAGGAGACGGGGATAGAGCTGAGCAGGGAGGCTGGAGGGCAGCCAGGCCCCTGGGGACAAAAGGCACACCAGAGACTGTTTCCCAGAGACACAACTAGCTGGATACCTCAAGGTGTCCAAGAGAATATTTGCACACCTGTGTTGGCTTGGAGTGGGGGTTGGGGTAGGGAGCAGTAAGTACATAAACTACCAAGCAAAGGCAAATACAACTCCAGAAGAAAACAAGACGTCCTGGAAGACAGAGAAAGTGATCCCAGCACACGCATCTGGACCACGGCAGCCGCAGGGTGTGCTGGTCCAGCCACTCTCACCAGGGACGACAGGAGACAGGATGTACAGGTCAGGATGCGAATGAGACGGAGGTCCACTCCTCACCTTCCAAGAAGGGTAAAAGAATCCCACACGAAGCTGAGCTTTGGGTGGGTGGGGGAGAAAGACAGGTGGTAAGGAACTGCAATACATTATTAAACATCTGCTTAGAAATACGGAGATGAATACAGAAAATGTTGATAAGCCTGGTTACTTCTGGGCAACTGACTCTTCAAACTACGTACATGTATTGCTCTGATTAAAACAAAAAACTAAACTTCAAAAGTCTGCCCGAGGTATTGAGGGATTAGAAAGCTCCTGACCCTTTAAATGGACACAACTTGTGTGGGTAAGCCAGGCCAGGAGAGTGGAAGACAGGGCCCCAGCTGGGAAGAGAAGGACACGACATAGGCCAGGGGTGTCCACCACGGCCCTGCAGGCCCCGGGGTGGGGAAGGGCCAGGCCAGGTCTGCAGTTAGGTGATGACCAAACCAGGGAGCGAGAAGCCACCCTGACTTGCCCCTCCTCCACTGGGAGATGCTGAGAGGTCTCATGCATTCCTTCATCTATAGAAACATCCTGGCAGGGTCCCATGAAACCTACACAGTTCTTCAGAGGAATCCAACAGCATTTTGGAGCAAGAAACCTGGAGGCTTTGGGGTGACACACCCACAATCTGTGCTGGTCCACACAGGACATCACCCAGCTCAACCTCCCAGCCAATGGGAAGATTCCCCAAGCAGGGTCCCAGATTTCATGCCGGCATCACCCTCAGGCCTGACGAGACCTCCTATGCACATGATGTGTTCAGTCGTTTCAGGCATGTCTGACTCTTTGCGACCCCATGGACTGTAGTCCACCAGGCTCCTCCATCCATGGGATTCTCCGGGCAAGAATACTGGAGAGGGTTACCATTTCCTCCTCCAGGGGATCTTCCCCATCCAGGGATGGAACCTGTCTCCTGTGCTTCCTGCATTGGCAGACAGGTTCTTTACCACTGAGCCCCCCAGGAAGCCTGTGTGCATGATGCTACCGTACAAACCCCTGAATGGAAACGCTCCTCAGTTTGTAGCAGCTTTTTGGTCAAGATGAGTTTCTTGGAGCAGAGAATCCTAAGATTATTACTGATACGGGATATAATTAAAGTCTTCATATTAAAGTGTGTTCACAACTCATAAAAGACTGGAAGAAAACACTCCCAGGGATGAAAGTTTCCCAAAAAAATAAACCAAAAGCCCAGCAGGTGGGAGAAGTGAGTACTCGCAGGGTCTCTCCCCTCCAACAAGCATCTCAAATTTGATCCAGGTGGCTGGGGGTCCCTTGCTGTTGGTAGCCACATGACAGGGGGTCTCCAGGTACCTTCTGGGTTCTCTCCTGCAGAGTGAGACAACGGTGAGCTCGCAGCCAGGGCCAGACAGGCAGGTCGCCGGTCAGTGTCAGGGGCAGCGTGCAGACAGCTGAAGATCCCAGCCACCCAACGCAGTTTCAGCTGCAGTAACAGTGAAGAGGGCAAAAACACAGCAAACTCTTTCCAGGCCACGTGCTTTCTGAGCCTGTGCTACCAGGCGAGATTGCGGCTATTAGTACCCGGGCCCGCTGACCTGGCTCCAAGACCCAGCCAGACTTCTGGAAGATGCGAGGCTGCCAACAGCACCGCCCCAGACACGGTGCAGGAGCCACTTGGACAGGCAGCCCATCAGGATGTGTGGTTCACGTGCATTTTAGTCCCAGCTGAGCTAGGTGTCTGTGCAGACTCCAGACACCGAGCACCCTGGGGTCCTAAAGACAGAGGCCACCAGGCCCCGTGTACCTGCGCCCAGCGGTCTCCATACAGGCATCCAGCATCACAGTGTGTCTGAGCCTGTGTATCTCAGCCACTGCAAATGTCTTGTTCCTGGTCACAAAGAACCAATTTTTGATGTCTGTTCTTCCCCATGGTCTGGTTCAAGTGGTCTGTGGCCAGGCGAGGTCTCCATCCCACCATCTACCTCTGCTCATAGCATCCTACCCATGGGCTGCTCTGAGGCCAGGAGAGGCTTCCCGCTCACACTGACTGGTGCTGAAGGCAGAATTCAGCCAGTGACACAAGGTTTTGTACAGCTAATGGGTCCAGAATCAAAAATACAAAAAAAGTAAGTCTTCTAATTAATAGAAAGAGACCTCGTAAATTAACAGAAAGCAGCATGACCCAGCACGCAAGCTGTTCTAAGGCAGGCTTAGGGTCACAGACGCAGCATCTCTGAGCTCTCACCACGTACCAAGGTGCACACAACCCCAGAGGCACCCCACCTTCCCTGCAGGTCGGCACCCCTGTGACTCTCGTTTTACAATGAGCTAGTAAAAGCTAGCTCAATGAGCTCACCCCGCTGCTTAAAGAAGATCAGGAGTCCAGCTGAGGCAGAGTGCCCAGTGGAGTCATCAGTATCGTCCACCCACCTGGGCAAAAGCAGAAAAGAGCAACATGGTGGCAAAGGAGATGCTAAAACACACAGTCCAACCTGGCAGAGGAAGCCCAAATGGGAAACCCCTCAAATCAGGGGTCTGAACAATCAAGGAAATCACGCCCCAAGCCAGATGTAAAGTCACTGGTGGAAAAACAGGAGCAATGTTCGAGTTTTCCCAGTCACACCCAGTCATGACCCACTAACTTCATCCTATGCGTCTGGGCAGGGATTCTAAAGCAAGACTATGACTTAAGTTATTTCTACCTCAACATCCACCCAGATGAACAAAAGAACACTCAAGCAGGCCAGGCTCCGCTTATTCTCAAGCCCACCTCTCCCACTAGAGGAGCAAAAAGGGGTATCTCCTCAGAGTTGTTTTATCCCCAAAGCAGAAAGTCATGAGCACTCATTTCTAACTCTGGGGTGATTTTTGATGGCTTTTTTTGGTCTCAAAAACAGTCGTCCCATTTTTCCTTGTTATTACAGAAAAGCCAACAGACTGGTGATTTTAAGCCTTACCTGCTCTCATCTCCTTACAGTCAACAAGACATGATCATCAGGAGCAGGGACACCAAACAGAGAAGGTGGGGGAACAGACAGCTCCCCAGAAACATGCCATGAAGCATTAACACAATGTACACGCCAGCCAGCGCCTGAACGGATGTGATCAGTTTTACACCCGTTGGTGCAAAAACCTTGTTGACGGTTCCCAGATCCCCAAAGCACCCATTTGCCCACCAAGTCACTTGTCTGTTCTAATATCTTCCTTAATCTTCCAAATGGCCAGTTAAGCAAAAGATAAAGACAGGTGAAATAAAGTCTCAACAAGCAGAAAAAGTTTTAGTGAAATTATGAACATATGACTGACTACATACATGAAAAGCAAAACAAATGTTTTCTCTTTACAGATCCACACGATTCCACGTTGGTTTGACAGCATGAGAAACTGACCAAGGCATCACACTCCAAGCCGTAAACACATACACTTCCTCCCGCGAAGCAGGACAGAACTCCCTACAGTCAGTGTCAGAGTTCTGACAGGGAGACCAGCCAACCACCATGCATGGCTCTTTGCACCAGCGGTTAAGAGTTGGACAGAATTCCAAGGAAATAAGTTCCTTAAACTATGTCATCTTGAAAGTTTTATCAGCTATACCAACCTAGAATTTCTAAAGCTGTAAGAGGAAGGTAAAGACACGGTGGATGTCTTTGTTCATGCAGGAGCTTGGTTTCTATACATTGACAAGTCTTAGAACAGCCTCATCATCCAAAGCAAAAGTTTGAGAGTCTGGCTTTGTTCCCCTCTCCCGTTTGAGGGTCAATGGCCACAGAGATGGTCACTGTAACTGGGCCAGGCCTGTCCAGGTTCGGATCCTGGCAGCTACCACGCTACAAGCCCTGGCATGAACCTGCCCAGCTCCAGGTTCCTAGTCCACAATGAAAGGCATTTTGCCCAGTCCAAAAGCTGTACACACCACGGGCAATACCCAGTAGAAGACTTTAGCGGGGCACAGCTTTTATTAAAACACAGTTCTTATTACAGTAAACATAACCACCATATCAGACTCATGACTTCGTGGTATCAAAATTTCCTTCCAAAACAAATGTGTATCTAAGCACAAAAAGTGAGCGGACAAAAGAAAACAATGATAACAGCCTAGTGATAGGGCAGGTATCCAGGAGCCACGGGAATGGGAACAGAGTCTGCTGGTTCTCCGGGTGTGTGACCAGCCCAGGGACGCTCCTAGGGCCATTTCTCTTTTAGATGCAAAGAAGCCTGAACCACAGAGAACTGAAAAAAAAATAGTTCTGGCATTTGCCAGCCATGTGTTTGGACATGCAATTTTTAACCTTCTGAGCCTGGGTTTGTGCGTGTCTGATTCTTTGCCACCCCACGGACTATAGCCCACCTCCTTGGTCCATGGGATTCTCTAGGCAAGAATACTGGACTGGGCTGCCATTTCCTACTCCAGGGAATCTTCCTGACCCAGGGGCCAAACCTGAGTCTCTTACATCCATCTCCTGCATTAGTTGGTGGGTTCTTTACCACTAGCGCCACCTGGAAGCCCAAGCCTCAGTTTCCAAACCTGTAAAATGGGGAGCAGGAGGGTGCAGAGGATTAAAAGTAATCAGGCTTTGAACGTGTCCCATAGACAGTGAAATGCCACACAAGTATCCCTTGCTGCACTTCTCAGTTACTTCCCAGTTGCTGGGTGTGTGACTGTCCTCAAATTCCCTCCCCGTGATCTGGGGATTGGCCTTCTCTTTCAAATGTGTCCAATAAAACTCAAATATTATATGCAATAATCCTAGAGTTCTGATTCTTAATCGGAAAACCTAGTCATCTAGAACCATTCCTGGAAACACTTTGGTTTCAGAGCTTTTTTCCTAAACAAAATACTAACCTAAAAGACACCACCATCACCAGAAGTCAGAACTTCTTTGGCCACAGAAACCTAGAACCTATTTTTCCTCCTGGAAAGAACGAAGGAATCAGCGAGTCAACTCCTATTAAAAACGTCCGGCTTGGTGCTGTAAACCCTAGTCAACGCCTGTTGCTGTGTTAACATGTGTTCTTAGTAAAACTGAGCGAAACGTTAGAGAAAACACCACTTCGGAAACTCGGGGGCTCCGAACCGCTGAATCAGCATTTTCAGAAACAAAGTGTTCTGGGTTAGGCCTTGTAAACAGCAGCAAAGAGCAAGTTGTGCAATAACGCGTGTTTACTCACGAGCGCTACTTGTTTGGGTCTTTTCTCCGCATCTCTTGAATGAAGCTGGGGACAACGTTTGCAATAAAGCTTTCTCTCCAAGGAATGCATCAGAAAGATTCGGGCCCGGGCAAAGTCACCTGTGGCTCCCCTACGTGACCCACCGTCTCACCGAGACAAATGACAGAAACTTGGCGTTTCTTCCAACCCCAAGACAAGAAAAACACAATAAAAAGTAGAGAATGTCTCATTTCCATAACGCACATGCTCCAGGGCCGTCCTCAGGCAGGCGCGGGGAGAGGCGATCCAGAGGCCGAGAGTTGCATCAGAATCGCCTTCGGAGAACCGCACGGCTGTTATCAGGTTTCCCCGGCTGGCGGGCCGCTAACCCGCGAACCCTCGACTTAGGGTTAGGCCCTGGGGGCGGGGAGACGGGTCGCCAGCAGAACCAAAGGGAAAGATCCCAGTATCTGCCTCGCTCCGGCTCCGGAGGGTCCGGCCCCACCGCCAGAGCACGGGCGCACTGGGGGCTGCAGGGGCGCGCGGCGCCCACCCTCCAGGCGATCCGGGAGCGCGGCCTTGGCCCTGACCGCCCGGCGGCGCAGCCCCCACCCCGGCCCGGCCCGTGAGCCGCCGGCGTCGGACAGGAGGGCTCCAGAGGGCGCCGCCCGGGCTCCCCGGTTCCCCGGGGTCGCCGACGCCGAGCGCCGCGCCCGGTCCCCGCCCTCGCGCGTCGCAGCCCCCGGCCCGAGGCGACGCCCTTCCGCCCGCCGCGCCCCCGCGGCGCCCGGCGTCCCCGGCCCGGGCGGCCCGCGCGCAGACAATGACGCCGGGACTGCAGCCCGCCCGCCCGCCGGCCACAAAGTAACTTGGCGCCTCGCTCGCCGCCCAACTCCGTACCTGCCACGGCGCCGTTCCCGGCCGCCTCCGCCTGGCCGCCCGCGACCCTCGGCGCGGCCGGGGCGGCGCGCGTCCCGCGAGGCAAGGGCGGCGCGCAGGGCGGTCCCGGCCCCCGCGTGCCGCCGCCCGGGGACCGCGCGCAAACTTTGACTCCGCGCGGGGCTCCGCGGCTTCCGAGCGCCCAGCCCGCCACGGCGCGCCGCTCGCGTCCCTTCCTGCCTCCTCCCGGCCTCCCCACCCCCTCGATGGGCTTTAAACCCGCCCGGCCCCGCCCGCCGCCGCCGCCGCCTCCACCTCCGCCGCCTCCGCCTCCTCCCCCGGTCGCTTTTCCTGCTCCTCCTCCCGCCGCCGCCGCTGCTGCCACCGCAGCCCGGACCGCTCGGGGCCGCCAGCGCGGGCAGGGCCGCGGCCTGGGCGCAGGGCGGGTCGCGGAGGGAGCTCGGGGCGCTGGCGGGGTGCGGGGCCGGGCGCTTCCGGAGGTCGCTGCTTCTGGGGGCTGGCACGGGGAACTGGAAGCCGGCAGCTGGGCGTGGGCGCCCGGATCCCTCGTCCCGCTCTCGGGACTCCCGGACGTGGAACCGCGACCACCCAGCCTGGAGCGCCCTCGAAACACACATCAGACCTCTCCTGGAAGGCAATTTGCAAGCGAATTCTTTGAAACTCAAGTTGAAACTGTGCGGGCCCATTCCCTGTCCCGGGCGCAGCGGGAAGACTGCACGGAGGAGCCTGAGGAGCGGCTGCTGGACTGGCTGTGCCTTGGGCTGCGGTCCCGCCTGGAACCGGGGAACCCGGGCTTCAGCGTCCGCCCGCCGCTGGCGGGGTCTGGAGCCTTGACCCTCGTAGCCACAGTTTCCCTATCTGCGTACCCGCCCGGGAGCGCGCGTGGAGTGGGAGGCCCTGCTTATTTTCTTTATACTAACAGGCCTCAAAGTCCTTGTCTTTGCAATAGGCTAATAAGCCCGCCTACGAGTAATGTCCTGAGGGTTAAATGAGATGTTAACTTGTAACATAAAGCGAAAGGTAAGAAGGAACCCCTGCGTTCATCGACGTCATTGTAATTAACATGACTGTTAATATCTCTATCGAATCAAAATTATAATACAAATAGGATAATAACAATAATTATGTCTTTTTCTGGGATTTGATATTATAAAAGCAGCTGCACTAATAACTTACCTTCGTTGAGCGTGCGTTTTGTGCCAAACATTTCATTAATCCTCTGATTTCACCCTCTGAGCTTGTTTTAGGAGATGCCCACTGCACAGACTAGGAAACCCAGTCTCCCAGAGGTTAGATAATTTGCTGAAGGTCAGAGACATTACTTTGCCAACAAAGGTCCGTCTAGTCAAAGCTTTGTTTTTTCCAGTAGTCATGTATGGATGTGAGAGTTGGACTATAAAGAAAGTTGAGCGCTGGAGAATTGATGCTTGAACTGTGGTGTTGGAGAACTCTTGAGAGTCCCTTGGACTGCAGGGAGATCCAACCAGTCCATCCTAAAGGAAATCAGTCCTGAATATTCAATGGAAGGACTAGTGCTGAAGCTGAAACTCCAATGCTTTGGCCACCGGATGCAAAGAACTGACTCATTTGAAAAGACCCTGATGCTGGGAAAGATTGAAGGCAGGAGAAGAAGGGGAGGACAGAGGATGAGATGGTTGGATGGCATCACCAACTCAATGGACATGAATTTGAGTAAGCTCTGGGAATTGGTGATGGACAGGGAAGCCTGGTGTGCTGCAGTCCACGAGGTTGAAAAGAGTTGGACATGACTGAGTTCAGTTGGAACTGAACTGAACTGAAGTAGCTCCTAAGTGCAGAATAAGGATTCTGCCAAAACCCTTTAGGGCACTTTTTATAACTTTTGTGTTTCCCACCTTTGGCCTGATTTATCCAGAAAAGTTCATCCTTTCTTATAACTGAAATAAGCATCCTGAAAATATCTCCCCGTTGGTCCAAGTTCAGAAAACCCTATGAAACATCTAGAAAGAATAATGCAAAGGAACTTAGTTCCTGGAAGAACTTAACACAAAGATTCCTGTAATAGACAAAGGATCCAGAGCAAATTAAAGAGGAAAAAGACATGGGCCACTTGTGGAGAGCCATGTAAGTTTGACTCTTAACAGTTTTGCCAAAGGTTCCAGTCAGCAAGGAGACCGTGAACCAGCCAGAAAGCCTGATAGACAAAGGGCTTTTATAGGTGTTTGAAAAGCACCTTATATGTAGACATATTTTCCTGCATCATTTCTAAGTAAATTCCATACACTAAAGCCCCTTACCCCTATATATGGGCTTGTCAGTGGTAAAGAATCCTTCCAATGCAGGAGACAGGGGTTTGATCTCTGGTTTGGGAAGATCCTCTGGAGAAGGGAATGGCTACTCACTCCAGTATTCTTGTACAGGAAACCCCATGGACAGAGGAGCCTGGTGGGGTACAGTCCACGGTGTCACAAGGAATCAGGCGTGACTTAGTGAACAAACTCATGTATATTGTGATATGTCCTTCCTATGAGTAGGGATATTATTTATCATAACCACAGCACAGTTACAAAATTGTAGCTTAATAATGATAAACTATGTGCATCTATTCTTGGTCCAGATTCCAATTTTGCTAGTTGGCCTGACAATGTTCCTTATGGTATTTCTTTCCCCTCCCTCAAAAGATCCACTCAAGACTCAAGTGTCATATTTAGCTGTCTGAAAATGTATGGGTTTTCAAACACTACTCTTCACTGAGAAGGGATGAAAATAAATGTCCTCAAGTGTTTTCATGGTGACATCGATCCCCAGAATTCCTCAGACAAGCCCTCATTCCCCACATGTTCCAGCTCTGTGAGACCTTGCCTGCCTCTCCCTTCTGGGCAGGGCCTGCTCCTCACCACTGCATGATCCAAGTTCATGAACTTGTCACTCTTGTGGCTACAGAAGCTGCAGCTGTCCCCTGAGTGATGACCAGCCGATCCTGTGGGCAGGCTGCACCTTAGTGCCTTCCCCAGCTGCAAATTCCAAATGCCCACTGGCATTTGTTCAGAAGGATGGATGCCACCACCATGCAGTACAGCCACGAGGGTGTAAATTACCCTGGAGAACCAGCCTACTGGGTACAAGGCAGTGTGGCTTTGGGCTCAAGAGCCTCATCGAGGGAAATCCTATGGCTGCAATTATGTGTCAGCACAGAAAATGGGATTTCGTGATGATGAAGTATTCGGTTATCCCAGGATGTGCTAGAAGGCTCCTTTAGTTGCAAGGAGAGAATCTGATAGACTCTAATTACAATCAGAAATGAACTGATTAATACTTGTCTCCTCTGTTGGCTGTGGGCCTTGGAAGGAGTAAGCACACGCTGCTCACTAGGGCCGTTCCAGTAGGGGGAGTGCCTGGCACTGAGCGGGCACCTGGGGGTATGTCATCCTGCAGATGAATTCATCAGCAGATCAAATGAATGGAGAATGGGAATGCTGTGCCCTGGGGCCCAGGCTCCAGCTCCAATGCTGCCAATAGCCTTAACGAAGGAAAAGATCAAGATGAATGGCACCCTGAGAGTAAAATGCTCTGGCCAGAGTGGCCTGAATTCACTTCTGACCCCATGGGGGAAAGGTCAGGCCTGTAGCCCCACTGGGCCCAGGCAGGTGCGCCAGGAAGGCAGTGCTGTAAGCTGAAGTCAGCACTCAGGACTGGGGGTGGGAGCTGCCCGCAGTCAGGACATGAGCACAGTGCCCACCCAAGAAGCCTGGGGCCCATCCTGCCTTCCTGACAGAGTTCACCCCCCTGAGGTCACTGCATTTTTAACAGATTTCCCCACCAGTCACATGCCCACCCATGTTCCAAACAGGGTGATCCTTTGACTCTTCCAAACGAGAAATCCAGACTCCCTCCGGCATGCAGAAGGAAGACTTCCTGGAGGCAGCGATGCCCCAGTGGAGCCCTGGAGTATATCCAAGATGGTCAGTTCCACACAGAGGGAACCAGAGAAAAGGTTTCCCAGATGGAGGGAGACTTGCAGGCCCTGCCAAAGCCAAGGAAGAATTTGCCTAGTAGTTGCATTTCTTCATAGCATGAAGGCAGGAGAACATGAGTGCATCAGGGGGCTTGCTTGGCGAGAGACCAGGATGCAAAAGTAGGGAGGGACTTCGCTGTCATGCTCAGGCATTTCTACTTTATCCCAAAATGACATGTGGGTCCGATCTGCCTGTCTAGGGCTGACCAGCACCGTGCCCTCCCCTCATAGTGGAACTTCCCATAGATCCCCCTGCCCTTCTTTGGCCCCTACGTAGCAATTGATCTGCTCGGGGATGACAGTTGGTCCAAGGTGTGTGTTTGCTGGTGTGCAGAAGGATGGACCAGCCACATGCCAGCACCTGGGATCCAAAGCAGTTCTGGCCCGGGTAAGCCACAGCTGCTCTGGGCTCAGTCTTTGAAGAGAGAGGCTGAACGTCAGCCCCAGGGAGGTACCCTTTGTCTCCTGCTTCCCTGAGCCTGGGCTCCTGCAGCTCTTGTTTCAAATTTCCACCGAAACCCATTTTCCTTATGATGTTTTAACATGTAAAATTGTCCTTTTCCTTTGGAAGCTTGAATCAGATGACTTTACAGCCAGATATTCACTGAAGGATATTACCTATGTCTGGTTTTTATTGAGATTTAATTTGCTTTCAGGGACTTCCCTCAGTCCAGTGGTTAGGACTCTATTTCCATAGCTGGGGGCGCTGGTTTGATCCCTAGTCAGGGAATTTAGATCCCACAAAGCACAAGGTGCAGTCAATAATAATTTGCCTTCAGAAAAATTGACATTTTGCAGTTTTATAAAGATACACAGTTGTGTTACCATGACATCAGTAAAGATGTAGACAGTTTCATCTCCCCAAAAGGGTCCCTCATGCCCCCGCCCCACTCCTAGCAGCCACTGGGGTGTTTTCTGTCCTAATGATTTGCCTTTTCAAGATTGTCACATGAATGGAATCTCACAGTATGCAGCCTTTTATGTCTGACTTTTCACACTCAGTAGAATGCATTTGGGATTCATCCATGTCGATCTGTGAATCAACAGCTTGTTCCTTTTCAATGCTGATTGCTATTCCATGTATGGATGTTCCTCAATTAGTTCATCCTCTCACTAGCTGATTGATGTTTGGGCTATTTCCAGTTTGGGGCAATTACGAATTTGAAAAAAAAAAGGCTACGTGGGTTTTTCTAGGGTTGTAAGAAATTACCCAAGTAATTTCTCTTGGGTAAATAACTGGGGGCAAGATCATGGGGTCAAATGAAATGTGTTTAACTTTGGAAGAAATTGCCAAGCTACTAACAAAGTGACTCTGCCATTTGTGTCTGCACCAAAAATAATAATAATAATAATAATAATAATAATAATAAACAACAAATGTGTGAGTGTTTCTGTTCTATGTCTTGATCAGCACTTGGTATTGTAAGCCTTTTTAATTCTGGCCATCCTGACTGGTATATAATGATGTCTCATTCTGATTTTCATTCACGTTCTCCTCATGGCAAATAACCTTGAGCATTTTTTCATGTGCTTGCTTGTTATATGTATACATTTCTTTCTGAAGTATAGATCTCTGGTCCATTTTTTTTTACTGTTTATTTTCTTAACATTGAGTTCTAAGTGTTCTTTATATATTCTGCATACCTGTAGTTTAGCAGATATGTGTTTTGCAAATATATTCTCCCAGACTTTAAAAATTTTAACATTTACATGTTTCTGTCTTTAAAAGAACAAAGGTTTTTCATTTTGTAGGTTAAAAATTATCAGCGTGTCCTTTTGCATTTTTTTGTATCCCGTCTAAGAAATTCTTGCCAAATCCCATGGACAGAGGAGCCTGGTGGGCTGCAGTCCATGGGGTCGTGAAGAGTCAGATGCGACTGAGCGACTTCACTTTCACTTTTCATTTTCATGCATTGGAGAAGGAAATGGCAACCCACTCCAGTGTTCTTGCCTGGAGAATCCCAGGGATGGGGGAGCCTGATGGGCTGCCGTCTATGGGGTCGCACAGAGTTGGACATGCCTGAAGTGACTTAGCAGCAGCAGCAGCAACCCAAGGCTGTAACAATGATCTCCTATGTTTTCTCCTAGAAGTTTTACAGTTTTAAGCTCTATGGCAGGAAATGCAAGAAATGGATTCAATCCCTTGGTTAGGAAGATCCCCTGGTGTAGGAAATGGCAACCCGCTCCAGTATTCTTGCTGAAGAATCCCATAGACAGAGAAGCCTGGTGGGCTACAGTCTACGGGGTCACAAAGAGTCAGACACTACTGCATATGCCTACTATTTCACTCTACGGTCTAACACAAGTTAGTTTTTGTAACAACCTGTGGTGAGGGTCAGGTTTGGTTTGGTTTTGCATACAGATGTCAGCCTGCTCCGCTGGGTGACCTGCAGGAGCTGCGGGAGCCTATCTGGGTCACAGCTTGACCTAGCTGCATTGTGGGGCCAGGAGAACAGCTGGGGGGCTTCTGTTGGTGTGGACACTGGTGGTCTGTGACACAGAGGTCAGAGAAGGTGATCTTGGAGGCAGGCATTTGAGGGCCCTGGGTGAGACTGGAGGTTCCTGTCAAGGCAGAGGCGAGGCTGGGGGCAAGGAGAGGAAACACAGGAAGCTCCAGCAGGCAACCTGAGCACCAGGTGACTGTGGGCAGCGCATTTTTGGTTTGCTTGGTAGCGGGGAGAATGGGGGTGGTCTTACTGGGCTTAATATTTTTAGAAAAGGGTTAAAAGCCTGAATCTTTTGCCTATAATCACAGTCTCAGTTTCCCTTGAAAAATCAGCACATTTAGCAAAAGGCGTCCCTGTCCCCATGTGGCAGCTGGTCCCTGGGGCTGCTCTGCCTGGCCACGGGGCCCCAGGTTCACTCCGGGCTACTGTGCTGCATGGCCAAGATCAAGGCCCTCCCAAGGTGGAGAGGGGGAAGCCTCAGGTCATCCAAGTTGCCTGGAAATCCCGCTTCGACTGGTGTCTTGTGTCTGTGAGCTTTGAGGAACTGCGGATCCCCTCCCATGAGCCATACTTGTCTTCCAGGCTGTTTCTCAGGCAGCCACTCTGGTGGCTCTGCGCTTAGATGAGGCCATGGAGGCCACAGGCTAGCAGGGAGGGAGGCTCTGCTTCTCCTTCCATACGGTCTGTGGCTGGTGTGGGCATGAAACCTTTGCATCCCACCTCCACGCGCCATCTTCTTTGAAGGGTTGCCGTGCCTCAGGGTGCTCTGGGCCGCAAGGAATAGACCAGGGCTCACCACCAGCATCCAGGCCCCTGGCCCTGGCCACCCTCTGGTGCTGGCTTCTCCTGGGCGGAGGCCATGGTGCCTCTGGTGTAGACATGCAGCTCCCGACACTGGTGACCCTGACAGCTGTGGTCACAAGCACAGTGGGGACACATCTCCTCCTGTGCCTCCTTCCAGAAGCCACCAGAAGATTTATTCTCAAATGGCCAAAATATGATCTCAGGCCCATGCCCTAGCAGCAAAAATGTATAAAGATGGACATGGGACACTTCACCTGTAGATTGGGGAGCAGGTGGTAAGAAGAAAGAAGGCCCGGGAGGGTGGCTAGTAAATGGATAGCCAACCATCTCTGGACCTAAGGACATGGCCCTGTGACAGTGGGAAGCTGAGACCCCCACCTCCTAGGGAAGAAGTATCCTGGGAATTAGGATGGAGTGGGTGACATACACTTCTGAATCCCTTAAGTATCCAAACCCAGTTATGCCTCTAAATCAGGAGCTCTTTCCACCACTTAAAGTCAGCCGCTTCACTCAATAAGAAGTTAATTAATACTAATATCGTACACTTTACTTAATGAAACACATTTCCAGCCCAGTACATTTTATGGTTTTAATAACCAAAGTTCCAGAGCTAACAAGAGAATCTAAATTAAGAACACAACTATTTAATTGATTAAAGTTGATTTTGAGCGACTGAAGATTTCTTATTCATGAGCGTAACTGGCATGGTGTGTGAGGCTAGTGACTCTGTGCTTTTAAGGCAGCATCTTAACATTAGTGCTCAAACCGTTAAGACCAGAAACCACTTACTTAGTCAGCATTCGTTCTTTAAGAGGATTAATCTGCCTGCAAGTGGTGTGAGGCTCACAGAAAATAGAACAGCTAATCCTGGAGACGTGCTTGATGATGATTCAAAACCAGCCCTTGCTGGTGACAAGAAACGCCATTCAGGTGGACAGGGATCAAGGGAGTAGTGTTGGCCTCCATCTGGGGCTGGGGCTCCTGTTGGACACGTGTGAAAGTCTCAACTGTACGCAGGAGAATTGTGTTTTATGATCATGCAAAGTCTTTCTTCTTTGTGCAGAGCTAAGGATCAACCAGGGTCATTATTGTTTAGAACTCAAAAGATTGAAAGACTGAGGGACCCCGTGACAGATTTTTCCAGGAGAAACTCCTTATTTCCTCTCTTCTTCCTCTTAATTTTTATTTCACTTTCTGCTCCTTTTTCAGTGTCCTTTAAAACAAGCCGTGTTTCTCGTGCGACTGCCTCACCCCAGGCAGACAAAAACTATGAGGCTCACAATATACATCATACTTTATATATACATGTAGTTCAGTTTATCCCAGCAATACATTTTGAGGTAAATATTATCATCCATTCTTTTTGTTTCACACTTAATAAGTGTTTATTTAGTGCTATTTAAGGCTATTTTTTAACTGAAGTTTTGTTGATTTACAATGTTTCAGATGTTCAGCAAAGTGATTCAGTTATAACATATATACATTCTTTTTCATATTCCTTTCCATTATGGTTTATTACAAGATATTGAATACAGTTTCCTGTTCTCTACAGTAGGACCTTGTTGTTTATTTATTCTATATGTTAAGTGTTAGTTGCTCAGTCATGTCCGACTCTTTCTGATCCTATGAACTGTAGCCCTCCAGGCTTTTCTGTATATGGGATTCTCCACGCAAGAATACAGGAGTGGATTGCCATTCCCTTCTCCAGAGGATCTTCCCAACTCAGGGATCAAACCTGGGTCTCCTGCATTTGCTGGCAGATTCTTTACCTTTTGAGCTACAGGGACGGTTTATATAGTGGTTTGTACCTGTTAATCCTAAACTCCTAATTTACCCCTCCACCGCTTCCCTTCGGTAATCATAAGTTTGTTATCAGTGTCTATGGATCTTTTTTTGTTTTGTAAATAAGTTCATTTGTGTCGTATTTTAGATGCCACATATAAGCTATATCATATGATAGTTCTATTTGTCTGTGACTTAATTCACTTAGTATGCCAACCTCTAGTTGCCTCCATGTTGCTACACATAGCGTTATTTTATTCTTTTTTATGGCTGAGTAGTATTCCATTGTATATATGTGCCATATCTACTTTATCCATTCCTCTGGCAATGGACATTTAGGCTGCTTCCATGCCTTGGCTATTGTAAATAGTGCTCCTATGAACACTGGGATTGTTGTTTTTCAATTGCTAAATCATGTTCGACTCTTTACAATTCCATGGACTGCAGCGTGCTAGGTTCCCCTGTCTTTCACTATCTCCTGGAGTTTGCTCAAATTCATGTCCACTGAGTTGGTGATGCTATCTAACCATCTCATCCTCTGCTGCTTCCTTCTCCTTTTGCCTTCAATCTTTCCCAGCAACAGGGTCTTTTCCGGTGAGTGGGCTCTTTCCATCAGGTGGCCAAAGTATGAGCTTCAGCATCAGTCATTTCAATGACTATTCAGGGTTGATTTCCTTTGGATTGACTGGTTTGATCTCCTTTCAGTCCAGGGGACTATTAGGAGTCTTCTCCAGCACCAGAGTTCAAAAGCATCAATTCTTCGGTGCTCAGCCTTCTTTATGGTCCAACTCTCACATCTGTACATGACTACTGGAAAAACCATAGCTTTGACTATACAGATCTTTGTCAGCAAAATGATGTCTCTGCTTTTTAATATGTTGTCTAGGTTTGTGATATCTTTCCTTCCAAGGAGAAAGCATCTTCTAATTTCATGGCTGCAGTCATCATCTGCAATGATTTGGGAGCCAAATAAAATAAAATTTGCCACTGCTTCTATTTCTTCCTCTTCTATTTGCCATGAAGTGATGGGATCAGATGCCATGATCTTAGGTTTTTGAATGTTTAGTTTCAAGCCAGCTTTTTCACTCTCCTCTTTCACTTTCATCAAGAAGTTTTTTAGTTCCTCTTCACTTTCTGCCCATTAGAGTGGTATGATCTGCACATCTGAGGTTGTTGATATTTCTCCTGGCAATCTTAATTCAAGCTTGCCTTTCATCCAGCCTGGCATTTCGCATGATGTACTCTGCATATAAGTTAAATAAGCAGGGCGACGATATACAGCCTTGACGTACTCCTTTCACAATTTTGAGCCAGTCCAGTTATAACTGTTGCTTCTTGATCCACATACAGGTTTCTCAGGAGGCAGGTGAGGTGGTCTGGTATTCCCATCTCTTTAAGAATTTTCCACAGTTTGTTGTGATCCACACAGTCAAAGGCTTTAGCATAGTCAATGAAGCAGAAGTAGATTTTTTTTCTGGGATTCCCTTGCATGAGGATTCCCTTGCATGGATTGCATATATCCTTTTGGACCATGTTTTTCTCTGGATATGCCCAGGAGTGGGATTGCTGGATCATATGGTAGCTCTACATTTCATTTTTTAAGGACCTTTCATACTGGTCTCTATAGTGGCTGCACCAATTTACATTCCCACCAACTATCATCCCTACTTCATAGTCCAGGGAGCTGACTCAGGGAGGGTGACTTCTGAAGGTCAGGTAGTAAAGGAGAGTGCTGGGGCTTGAAGCCACGCTTGTCTGACTCCAGTCCCACTCTTTTCACCTTCCCCCGCTGTCTGCACTTGTCACCTCTTGTCATTTTGTTGTTTTCCACATAACTGGTTACTTACATGCATGACCTAGTGGGATTTCTTTGTGCAAAATTCTGCAATTAGATTTCAATATCATGAACTACCCCCTCTTCAGGAAAAGGGCTCTCATCTGTTTTGGGATAATAAAACATGACCTCACTTCTACGTGACCCTGAGTCCAGTGCAGAGGAAAGTACTAGTCATTCAGGGTATTATGATTCAAGTTGGACGTTTTAACCTGCAAACCCCATCTCCTCCTCTTCCTCCCCCCTGCTTTGGGGGAGATTGAGGACTTGACTGGGAGTCTAGCTTGGGGATTCTGACCATCTGAGACCAGAGGGACCCACAGGATGGGCAGACACGGATACAGGCAGTGGGAGGAGCCGTCCCTAGAGAAGGTGGAACCCAGTTAGAGCAGATGCAGCCAGGCAGCAAACCCACAAAGCCCAGGAGATAGGACTCCTGCAAGTGCATGACCTTCCTCATGACGAGGTGCCAGGTAGCACTGGAACATCATTCATAGGCTGACATCATGGAGGTGGCCGCAGGTCTGGTCATGGGCAAAAGTCCATGGCGGGTCCTCAGTGCCCACGCAAGGACAAGACAGGGCTTCTGTCCAGGAGGGAGTGGGTCAGGAGGATGCCCCACGCCCAGAAAAACATGGACACACGTCTACACGGGACCTGTGTCCTAAGCATATCCGCAATGCCCTTTCAGGTGCCTTAGACAAGACCACACAAAGGTCCTTTCTCTTGGGCCACAGGCTGTGAACAGGAAGACAGGGAGCTCCTGTTACTCCAGCAGCTCCCTGGCTCCAAGGAGCTGGCTGAGGAGGAAGCTGACCCATGGGCCCCCTCCCTAGTGAAGCAACAGGGGAGCACAGCCTGTGAAGTTCTCTCAGACCACCCAGCCCTGGACTTCCAGTCCCAAGAGTCAGTACTTATCCTCACAGTGGAGGTTTCTGACTTGGTTTTCTTTTTTGCTCTTAGCTCAAAGTACCATGGCCAATAGAGATGTCCACTTAGCTGGCACAGAGAACATACCCACTAAAGAGAAGCAGCATCAAGGGGCACCTTTCTGCCCAGAAGCCTCTGCCCTCGGTCCTGGCAGCACAAGTCACTCCAGACCTTCAGGCATAAGGTAGGGCTTAATGATCACATCACCTGTGGAATGCTCTGCCTGCCCAGGGAGGGTGCAGAAAGCTGCATATGCTGACCCCTCTGGAAAAGGCACTAACCCTCTCCTGAGACTTGGGGCTGTCACCTTATCCCCTGGTTTATGCAGAAAACTGGCTGCAACAGAGCTTGGGTGTTTCCAGAAGATTCCCTTCACACTCTTCTATGTTCTATTTCTGCTGAAAAATATTTGTAAGACACACAATAACACTTTGCTTTGGGGGGACTTTCTAGAGAATAAGGTCACTCACATCTGTTGCTGGCATTCCAATCACATGTCTCAGAGCACCTCTCCAATATTTGATGCCAACTGCCCTCACTAACAGCAAAAGACACCTATGCAGGGCACCCTGCCAAACCCAAGAGTCAGCACTGTCCCCAAACGCACATGTTAGGATCTTTTGAGAATGACAGCCCATTACAACAACATAGAGGACAACTGTTCTCCCAGGAATGCTGCTGGGAACTCTTAACATAGTGAAGAGCACAGACTTCACTTAATTGGGGTCTCGCCAGCTCACGCAATCACCCTGTGTCCTCAGACACAGGAAGGAGCACCTGGAGTAGGATGAAATTGATGAGGTGGAGCTGCTAGAGTCCCCAGCCAGGTCCCAACCCAGGGGCATGTGCTGAGCCAGTGGGTTCATGAGAACTGTCGGCAAGGCACCCCGGTGATGCTCTGACCCGCCGTGCCTGGAGCGGGTGCCCTGCTGCTCCGGTACCTCCTGCGGTGCTTCCTCTGCCCTCCTTCCCTGCCTGGAACTGGGGCAAATAGCAGCACACGGGTGGGGCGCCATCGGTTAATGCTGAGGACGCTCACAAGGCCAGGACCCTTCCTCTTTGTGCTCCTCCTGCCAGAAGCAGGGCCAACCTGGTATGAGCCTTGCTGCCTGCCCTCTCAGGGAGGAAGAGTCTTAGAACAGCACTCAGTGAGTCAGAGGACAGTGTCCACCGAAAGCACGTCTCTGCCTCCCATCTGGGACAGGACAGCCTGTCTCATCCCGCCCTGTAACATTCATACGTCAGGTGGGGTTGCCTGCAAGCTGAGCTTTGAGCTACGCCCTCTGACCTCTCCTCCCGCCAGGTACCCCAAGGGGGCACTCACTCAGCCCTGGAGACTCCCGACCAGGCCGACAAGGGAGGGAGCGGCTGACAGAGATGTGCTGAGGGGAGGAAAAGAGAAAGCGATGCTGAGGGCCAGCATGGAACATCTCTTTTTATAGCCATCTGAGAAAGAAGAGCTTTCACTTCATGTGAATTTCTCTGATATTCGCAAGTTTACAGGAACAGATAAAAATACTGAAATGTCAACTATTTATATAACCTTTTGCCTTTTCCCAAGCATCACAGCGTGCATGTTTCTATCTCCACGTGCTTGCCAGGGTGCATTTGTAGTTTTCGTCGGAGCTGCTGGCAGGTACCCTTCTCTACACATCACCCCTCCAATCCACAGGCTTGTTTAGGGGCATTTCAGCCCTTTCAGACTTTTTTTTTTTTTTTTTTTTGCTGCTGTGAATAGCACTGCAATAAACCCCTTTGGACCAGCTGCTTTAAAAAAAAAAAAAATTCTTTCACATATCTACTAGAAAGCTGCAGTCTGCCTTCTCTTTCATCAGGAGGTTCACTCCAGTAGCCCAGGAGAGGCTGCTCTGGGGATGCGCTGGAGCACAAGACAGGCAACTCTGGACGTCTCCCTGTCCTCCCGCCTACTGGCTGGCATCTGCCCTACAGCATCTGCCCCTCGTTACTGGCATCCTTCAGGATTTCGTGTGATCATTAGCACTGTTTTCACTGCCAGTGGCCCTGTCTGAGATTCCATGGTTCATACTCACAGGAAAGGCCATCTGAAAATTCACACAAGGCTGCATGGCCTAGGGAGGGTGTGTGAGAGGGCAGGCTGACCATACAGGGCAGCACATTTAGTTTAATTTTGTCTCCAAAGGAATTTCACAGGCCACACACAAAGCTTAGCATCCACCACCATGTTCTTGGCTCATGGTTTTCTGGGCACTGGTGTAGACAGGGCCTGGGAGAGAGGTGTTCCTGCAGCCTCACCTGAGGGACCCAAGCTGCAGTCAGGGAGCAGGTGGGCCCCCACCTGGAATATAAGGTGCTTTTTTTTTTAACTTTCCTCTTCACCTAAATAAGGCCCCATGGTCCCATGCATGCCACCTTTCAGAACATGCGTCCTGAGCAGAGGCCTTTGGGGCACGTTCTTGATGAAGGCCAGCCAGCCTTGTCCCTCTGGGGAATGGGACACAGCTTCTTATTGGATGCATCTTCGCTGCTTCCTTCCCCTTCCTTGTTCTTCTAGGTTCTAGTACTACCCCCTCCCCTGGGAACCAAGGCTGAGAACCTCAAAGCAGGATGCCAGGCTAGATCTAGGAGCCTCCAGGAGGGTCACCTGCAGGCCAGCCTAGGTGTGAGCTCAGAGTGGGCCTTGTAAAGAGATCTTGAGAAAGTACATGGGTGCCTGACACATCCACAGCCTGTGCTGTCAGAGCTCAAGTGAACACTGTAAATAGAGACTAGAGAGGAGAGACTGTCAGGTGTGTGATTGGGAGGGACAGACAGACAGGGAGGGAGGAGGGATGGGGGAGAAGAGGAAGGGAGGGAAGGAGGTGGATAACGGGGGGACGAGGCTGTATCCTCTCCTGGCATCTGTACTCCTTTTCACACCAGGTAACTCCACCAGAGCTTCCCATCCATCCCCCTCCATGACTTCCCTTTTCCACCTACTGGCCAGTAACTGCAGGGCAGCACGTCCTCAGCTGACTCATATTCTCAACCCACAGACCTCTCCTGGTGGGTCCAGTATGAAACTCGACATTACGAGTCCGGGGACTTGACCTGCCCCCCGCTTTCTTCTTGCAGCACCGTTACTGCCCACTCAGCCGCCCGGCTGGACACAGACTGACCCACCCCAGCTACGCAGAACTGAGTTCTCAGATATGGTCAGCAGCATCTACACTTCCCATAAACCTGTTAGAAATTCAGATTCTGGGCCCCACCCAGGCTGGCTGGGTCAAACCCTGGGGGTGGGCAAGCCTGGCATGCTGGCCTTAGGGAACCACTGGCTTAGAGGCGGGAAGCCTCCATAGAGACAATCAAGATCCTGACCACAAAGCTTTGTGCCCCCTTGGTTGTATAGTTTGTACCAGTGGGTCTTTGCTTTTTGTTCATCAGAATGGGGTACGGGCCCCAAGGGGCCCCCACTCAGGATATATACCTGCGCCTACCAGGTCCAGCGTGCACGGGTGCTTACATGCACTTTGCTGAAATGAACTGCTGTCATGGTATTGATTTGAGGAGCAGCTCAAGGTCAGAGATGTCCTAATGGGTGAGAAGAGTGGGGCCACTTTCCAGGCCCCTCCACTGATGGAAATGCTGCTGATGGAAGGCGATAGCAGCTGGCTCCCGTGCACCCAACGCCTTGGGTGCTCAGTGCATTTCCTGCTACAGATTCTGTTGAATAAACCTGGCCTCTGACATTTATTTAAACCACATAATACATCCTTTTAAAAACATCAGGTGTGCTATGCAGTCCATCGCGGCCTGAGAGGACATGAAATGGCTCTGCGTGGCAGCAGCACTCAGCCTGGGACACTGGCCCCTCACCCCCCAACACCTGGGAGCCTTCCTTGTGCCCAGCTCTGCAGAAATGGCCCAAGGCGTGGTTGCAAACGGAAGATGGTTTAGAGGAAATCTGTGATTTAGCTGTAACTAGAAACTCTTGATGTCGCTCAACATTTTTCCTAGGTCTACATCATGCCGGTACTTCTCTGGCAGTCTAGTGCACTAGACTCTGCACTACCAGGGCCCCGAGCGTGGGTGCCATCCCTGATGGGGACACTAAAATCCCACATACAGCGGGTCACAGCTACACACAAGAAACATCATGCTAATTTGTTTAGGGGACAGACTGCCCACGGCCCTGGCTGTGCTTCCGGTGGTGAGGCGACGCCTCTCTCCCTCACTCAGTTTAGAGGCCCCAGGAAGTCCCCTGACCCGCGGTGGCCAATCGGAGGTTAGTGGTAACTGATGACGTAGCTCGCGTGGGGCAGAGCTCCACCCCTTTTGTTCCGGTCCAAGGATGTCTGATTTGGAAGCCGGGAGATCTGGCTTAAGTTCACAGGGACATGGCGCCAAGACGAGGCCGCGGGGTCTGTGTGAAAAAGCAGTAGAACCCAGTGATGCAGAGGAAAGTGGAGATTTGCTGAAAGGCCAAGGTACCAAGGGAGAGGAGTTCCAGCTGACAGAGGGAGGCAGGGTGTGATGCGGCGGGCTGTTTGTTCTGGCGGCTTTCTGGTGTGAGCCAGTGCGCTGACTGAGCCTCTGTTGTTCAAACCAGTGGAAGTGGCCTAACCCGGGATCTGGTGCCTAGGCTTAATATCACAGGTATTTTTGAACACCAAGTACTTTATTGTCACTTGTAAGAAAGGCTACACCACTGCCAAGGTTCACATCTGACTTCTACTTTCGGGCTGCTCAACCTTGGGCAAACGACATGACTTCTCTGAACCGATGCTGACCAGTGCCTGGAGCAAAGATGTGCTCAGTTAAGGTCTCTTCGAGGTCCTGACCCTGTCAGCTGTGTCTCAATTTCCAATGTTACAAGACACCTGCAATCCAGTCAACTTTAACTTACCGATTCTTCAGCAGCTTGGATTCAGTGAGGTAGAATGCATGACATGGCTTTGTAAACTGCAAAGTACTGCCTGAGTCAGTTATTTTCAAAGTGAGACTTCTAACCAGCAGGGTCAGCATTGCTTGGGAGTCTGGGCCCCACGCTGGACTTCTCAGCTAGGAACTTGGGTGTGATCTTATTGTAAGGAGCCTCCAGGGGTCTCATGGAGACTCTCCCTGGACTTCAAAAGAGCTGTAGGTTTTGTTTTGTGGCGACCAAATGTTGTACATTGTATTTCACCAATTTGCTTGATAGTAAAAATGACTGGAGACAGCTGTGAAAAATAGATTCTTTTTGTAATGAAGTATATCCATAGTTTAGGTTCAGGTGTACCTAAACCTGTGATTCAGTTTTTTTTTTTTTTTTTTTTTTTTTACAGATTATACTTCACTAAGAGAAGGCAATGGCAAGCCACTCCAGTACTCTTGCCTAGAAAATCCCATGGATGGAGGAGCCTGGTAGGCTGCAGTCCATGGGGTCGCTAAGAGTCGGTCACGACTGAGCAACTTCACTTTCACTTTTCACTTTCATGCATTGGAGAAGGAAATGGCAACCCACTCCAGTGTTCTTGCCTGGAGAATCCCAGGGATGGGGAGCCTGGTGGGCTGCCGTCTATGGGGTCGCATAGAGTCAGACACGGCTGAAGTGACTTAGCAGCAGCAGCAGCAGCATACTTCATTAAAGTTACTCTAAGATGATGGTTACAATCCCCTGCACTGTTCAGCAGGTCCTTGTTGTTTACCTGTTTATGCACGGCAGTTTGCATGTCCTACCCCATACTTCCCCTCCTCCTTTCCCTCTCCCCACTGGGAACCACTTGCTTGTCTTCTGTGTCTGTGAGTCAGTTTTGCGTATATTTGTTTGTATTTGCTTACATTTGTTTATATTATTTTTTTAGATTCTACACATAAATAATATCATGTAGTATTTGTTGATGTCTGTCTGACATTTCACTAAGCATAATACTCTCTCTAGATCCATTCGTGTTGCTGAAAATGGGATTATTTCATCCCTTTTCATGGCTGAGTATTATTCCATTGTCTATGTATTTTATATATATGTATAAAATATATGTTTATATACATATGTTATACACACCACTCCTTTTTTTTTCCATTCATTTGTGGATGGGCACTTGAGTTGTTTCTGTGTCTTGGATATTGTAAATGATGCTGCAGTGAACATTGGGGTGCATGTATCTTTTCAAATTAGTATTTTCATTTTTTTCTCAATCTGTATACTCAGTAATGGAATCCCTAGATAGTATGTTCTATTTTTATTTTTTTGAGGAAGCCCTATACTATTTTCCATACTGGCTGCCCCAATTTACATTCCCACTAACAGCATAGGAGAGTTTCAATTTGTCTACATCCTCACCAGCATTTTTTTTAATCAACTTTTTGATGATGGTTATTCAGGGATAAGGTGATAACTTGTTACTTGCTTTGCATTTATCTACTAATTATCAGTGTTGAGCATCTTTTCTTGTGCCTGTTCGCCATCTTTATATCATCTTTGAAAAAGTGTCTAATTAGGTCTTCTGCTCATTTTTTAATTGGGTTGTTTAATTTTTAATTTTCTTGACACTGAGTTGCATGATCTGTTTATATATTTTAGATATTACTTCCTTGTTGCTTATATCATTTGCAAATATTTTCTTCAATTGTATTGATTGTCCTTTCCTTTGCTGTGCACAGTCTAAGTTTAAGTAGATCCCATTTGTTTATTTTGCTTTTATTTCTTTTGCATTATGAGACAAAAAAATACATTGTTACAACAAATATATGTCAAAGAGTGTTCTGCCTATGTTGTCCTCCAGACTTTTATGGTTTCATATCTTTAATCTATTTTTAATAGATAAATTAATATCTTTAATCCATCCATTGAGTTTGTTTTTCTGTATGGTGTGAGGAAATGTCCTAATCTCATTGTTTTGCATGTAGTTGTCTAGTTTTCCAAACACCGCATATTAGAGATACTTTTATTCAGTGTGTATCCTCGCCTCCTTTGTTGCAGATTAATTGGCCATGGTGCAAGTCTACTTCTGTGCTTTCTATTCTCTTTCATTGATCTATGTGTCTGTTATTGCGACAGGACCATGTGTTTTTTATTTCTGTGAGTTTGTAGGTTATCTGAAGTATGGGAGGATGATACCTCCAACTTTATTCTTTTCCCTCAAGACTGCTTTGGCAATTTGGAGTCTTTTTATAGTTCTATATGAATTTTAGGATTCTCTTTTCTTTGCTGTTGTCGTTTAGTCGCTAAGTCACGTCCTGCTCTTTGTGACCCCATGGACTGGAGCATGCCAGGCTTCCCTATCCTTCACTGTCTCCTAGAGTTTTCTCAGACTCATGTCCTTTTAGTCAGTCCACCCAGCCATCTCATCCTCTGTCATCCCCTTCTCCTCCTGCCCTCAATCTTTCCCAGCATCAGGGTCTTTGCCAGTGAGTCAGCGCTTCACATCATATAGCCACAGTATTGGAGCTTCAGCTTCAGCCTCAGTCCTTCCAGTGAATATTCAGGGTTGATTTCCTTTAGGATTGACTGGTTTGCTCTTGCTGTCCACAGGACTCTCAAGAGTCTTCTCCAGCACCACAGTTTGAAAGCATCAATTCTTCGTCACTCAACCCTCTTTCTAGTCCAACTCTCACATCTGTACATGGCTACTGGAAAGACCATAGTTTTGATTATATGGATCTTTGTTGGCAAAGTGATTTCTCTGCTTTTTAATAAGCTGTCTAGGTTTGTCATAGCTTTTCTTCCAAGGAGCAAGTATCTTTTAATTTCATGGCTGCAGTCACCATTTGCAGTGATCTTGGAGCCCAAGAAAATAGTCTTTCACTGTTTCCACTTCCCCCCATCTATTTGCCATGAAGTGATTTGACCAGAGGGCTTCCTTGGGGCACTCGGTTCAGTTCAGTTCAGTCACTCAGTCATGGCTGACTCTGCGACCCCAAGGACTGCAGCACGCTAGGCCTCCCTGTCCATCACCAACTCTCAGAGTTTACTCAAACTCATGTCCATTGAGTTGGTGATGCCATCCAACCATCTCATCCTCTGTCACCCGCTTCTCCTCCCACCTTCAATCTTTCCCAGCATCAGGGTCTTTTCAAATAAGTCAATTCTTTGCATCAGGTGCCCAAAGTATTGGAGTTTCAGCTTCAACGTCACTCCTTCTGATGAATATCCAGGACTGATTTCCTTTAGGATGGACTGGTTGGATCTCCCTGCAGTCTAAGGGACTCTCAAGAGTCGTCTCCAACACCACAGTTCAGAAACATCAATTCTTCTGTGCTCAGCTTTCTTTATCATCCAACTCTCACATCCGTACATGACCACAGGAAAAACCATAGGCTTGACTAGACAGACCTTTGTTGGCAAAGTAATGTCTCTGCTTTTTAATATGCTGTCTAGGTTGATCATAACTTTTTTTCCAAGGAATAAGCATCTTTTAATTTAATGGCTGCAGTCACCATCTACACTGATTTTAGAGCCCCAAAAAATAAAGTCTGCCACTGTTTCTACTGTTTCCCCGTCTATTTGCCATGAAGTGATGGGACCAGATGCCATGATCTTAGTTTTCTAAATGTTGATCTTTAAGCCAACTTTTTCACTCTCCTCTTTCACTTTCATCAAGAGGCTCTTTAGTTCTTCACTTTCTGCCATACTTAGGGGGACACTGGTGGTAAAGAATCTGCCTGCCAATGCAGGAAACATAAGAGACTCAAGTTAGATCCCTGGGTTGGGAAAGTCCCCTGGAGGAGGCCATGTATTGGAGGAGGCCTCTATACTTGGCCTCCATGGAGGCCAAGAACACTCCAGTATTCTTGCCTATAAAATCACATGGACAGAGGAGCCTGGCAGGCTATAGTCCATAGGGTTGCAAAGAGTCCGATACAATGGAAGCAACTTAACATGAGCACACACATGGGACTGGATGCTATGATCTCAGTTTTTTTTAATGTTGATTTTAAGCCAGCTTTTTCACTCTCCTCCTTCACCCTCATCAAGAGGCTGTTTAGTTCCTCTTCATTTTCTGCTATTAGAGTGGTATCATGTACATATCTGAGGTTGTTGATATTTCTCCCAGCATTCTTAATTCCAGTTTGTGATTCATTTAGCCTGGCATTTTGCATGGTGTACTATGCATATAAGTTAAATAAGCAGGGTGACAATATATAGCCTTGATGTAGTCCTTTCCCAATTTTGAACCAGCATGTTGTTCCATGTTCAGTTCTAACTGTTGCTTCTTGTCCCACATACAAGTTTCTCAGAAGACAGGTAAGGTGTTCTGGTATTCCTATTTCTCTAAGAATTTTCTACAGTTTGTCATGATCCATACAGTCAAAGGCTGTAACATAGTCAATGAAACAGAAGTAGATTTTTTGGGGGAATTATCTTGTTTTCTCTATGAACCAGTAGAGGTTGGCAATTTGATCTCTGGCTCCTCTGCCTTTTCTGAATCCAGCTTGAACACATGGAAGTTCTTAATTCATGTACTGCTGAAGCCTAGCATGAAGAATTTTGACATTACCTTTCTTGCTTGTGAAATGAGTAACTGTATGGTAATTTGAACATTCTTTGGCATTGCCCTTTTTTTGAGATTAGAATGAAAACTGACCTTTTCTAGTCCTGTGGCCACTGATAAGTTTTCCAAATTTGCTGACATATTGAGTGCAGCACTTTAACAATGAATCATCTTTTAGGATTTGAAATAGCTCAGCTGGAATTCCATCACCTCCATTTGCTTGATGCGTAATGCTTCATACTTGATACGTAAATCATTAATAATGCTTCCTAAAGCCGACTTGACTTAACACTCCAAGATGTCTGGCTCTAGGTGAGTGACCACTGTATCATGGTTATCTGGGTCATTAAGACCTTTTTTGTATAGTTTCTTTGTATATTCTTGCCACCTCTTAATCTCTTCTGTTTCTGTTAGGTCCTTGACGTTTCTGTCCTTTATTGTTCCCACCAAGGGAACATGTTCCCTTGTTCCCTTGGTGTCTCCAAATTTTTTGAAGAAATTTCTAGTCTTTCCCATTCTATTGTTTTCCTTTATTTCTTTGCATTGTTCACTAAAGAAGTCTTGCTTCTTCTCTTGGTATTCTCTGGGACTGTGCATTCAGTTGGATATATCTTTCTCTTTTTCCTTTACCTTTCACTTTATTCTTTTCTCAGCTATTTGTAAGGCCTTCTCAGAAAGCCACTTTGCCTTCTTGCATTTATTTTTCTTTGTTCTAGTTCTGTGAAAAATGTCATTTTTACAGGGGGATCTTCCTGACCCAGGGATTGAACCCTCATCTCTTGTGTCTTTTGCATTGGCAGGCAAGTTCTTTACCTTTAGCAACACCTGGGAAGCCCATATATTATTGGACTTGGTTTCCTAATATTTTGTTGAAGATTTTTGCATCTATTGGCCTGTAATTTTTTTTTTTTCTACTGTCTTTGATTTTGGTGTCAGGGTAATGATGGTTTTGTACAATGAATTTGGAAGTATTCCATCCTCTTCACTTTTTTGGAATTGTTTGAAAAAGAGGTATTAGTTCTTTATATGTTTGGTAGAATTCCCTTATGAAGTTGTCTGATCCTGGACTTTTGCTTTCTGGGAGTTTTTAAGATTTCAATATTAGTAATAGGTCACTTCAAATTGTCTGTTTCTTCTTTCTTCAGTTTTGCAGGGTGTATGTTTCTAGATTTTCTACATTGTTGGCATACAACTGTTTGTAGTATTCTGTTGTAATTGTTTTGTAGCTCTGTGGTCTTCTTGTTATTTCTTTCATTTCTTGTCTTTGGGTCCTCCCTCTTTTCTTTAAGACAGGCTAAAGATTTATCACTTTTGTTTATGTTTGTAGAAAACCAGCTCTTGATTTCATTGATCTTTTCTATTTTTTTATTTTCTCCATGACATTTTATTTCCTTCCTCCTGTTGACTTTATGCTTTGTTCATCTTTTTCTTAATTAATTCCTTTAGGTTTTAGGTAGGTTGGTTGTTTGAGACTTTTCTTATTTCTTGATGAATGCCCATGTTGCTATAAACATACCTCTTAGAGCTGCTTTCTCTGCAAGCCTTGATTTTGGAGGGTTTTTCCATTTCATTTGTCTTGAGACATTTTCTGCTTTCCTTCTTGATTTTTCGTCATTGACACTTTGTTTTTTTAATAGCATGTAATTTAGTCTCCATATGTTTATTCTTTCCCCATTTTTCTTTCTGTAATTGATTTCTAATTTCATACCTTTGTGGTCAGAAAAAAACGCTTGATGTAATAATTTCTATCTTCTTAAATTTGTGAAGACTTGTTTGTGACCTGATTCCATGCACACTTGAAGTGAATGTATATTTTGCCCTTTGGAGATGGAATGTTCTATAGATATCTATTAAGTCCAACTGATCTACTGTGTCATTGAAGACTACTCTTCCCTTCCTGATTTCTGTCTGAATGATCCTTCACTGATATAAGTGGGATCTTAAAGTCCTATGCTGTTATTGTATTATTTTCAGTTTCTCTCTTTTTGTCTGTTAGTATTTGCATTTTATGTTTAGGTGCCCCTATATTGGGCACATATAAGGTCAGTTTTCATTCCAGTCTCAAAGAAAGGCAATTCCAAAGAATGCTCAAGTTCAGTTCAGTTCAGTTCAGTCACTCAGTCGTGTCCTACTCTTTGCAACCCCATGAATCGCAGCACGCCAGGCCTCCCTGTCCATCACCAACTCCCGGAATTCACTCAGACTCACGTCCATCGAGTCAGTGATGCCATCCATTTATCTCATCCTCTGTCGTCCCCTTCTCCTCCTGCCCCCAATCCCTCCCAGCATCAGAGTCTTTTCCAATGAGTCAACTCTTCACATGAGGTGGCCAAAGTACTGGAGTTTCAGCTTCAGCATCATTCCTTCCAAAGAAATCCCAGGGCTGATCTCCTTCAGAATGGACTAGTTGGATCTCCTTGAAGTCCAAGGGACTCTCAAGAGTCTTCTCCAACACCACAGTTCAAAAGCATCAATTCTTCGGCACTCAGCCTTCTTCACAGTCCAACTCTCACATCTATACATGGCCACAGGAAAAACCATAGCCTTGACTAGATGGACCTTTGTTGGCAAAATAACGTCTCTGCTTTTGAATATGCTATCTAGGTTGGTCATAACTTTCCTTCCAAGGAGTAAGCGTCTTTTAATTTCATGGCTGCAGTCACCATCTGCAGTGATTTTGGAGCCCCGAAAAATAAAGTCTGACACTGTTTCCACTGTTTCTCCATCTATTTCCCATGAAGTGATGGGACTGGATCCCATGATCTTCATTTTCTGAATGTTGAGCTTTAAGCCAACTTTTTCACTCTCCTCTTTCACTTTCATCAAGAGGCTTTTGAGTTCCTCTTCACTTTCTGCCATAAGGGTGGTGTAATCTGCATATCTGAGGTTATTGATATTTCTCCCGGCAATCTTGACTCCAGCTTGTGTTTCTTCCAGTCCAGCATTTCTCATGATGTACTCTGCATATAAGTTAAATAAACAGGGTGACAATATACAGACTTGATGTACGGCTTCTCCTATTTGGAACCAGTCTGTTGTTCCATGTCCAGTTCTAACTATTGCTTCCTGACCTGCATACAGATTTCTCAAGAGGCAGGTCAGGTGGTCTGGTATTCCCATCTCTTTCAGAATTTCCCACAGTTTATTGTGATCCACACAGTCACAGGCTTTGGTATAGTCAATAAAGCATAAATAGATGTTTTTCTGGAACTCTCTTGCTTTTTCCATGATCCAGCGGATGTTGGCAATTTGATCTCTGGTCCCTCTGCCTTTTTTAAAACCAGCTTGAACATCAGGAAGTTCACGGTTCATGTATTGCTGAAGCCTGGCTTGGAGAATTTTGAGCATTTGCCACTTTATTACTTGTTTTCCAGTTTTATGTAGTTCTTCCCTGTTCATTTCATCTCCTTGTTGTCTTTTCCTTTGTGGTTTGATTTTATTTAGCAGTATGCTTGAGTTCTTTTCTTTCTTGTTTGTGCGTACCTCTTGTAAGTTTTTGATTTGTGGTTACCATGGGATTCATACATGATGAACTATAACTATGTCTATTTATTTTAAATGTGTAGTCCTTTAAGTTCAAACACATTCTAAAAGATTTACATTTTTACTGCCCTCCCTCACATTTTGTGTTTTTCATGACATATTTCACATCTTCTTGTTTATCCTTTAACTTGTTTATATAGATTTAATTGCTTTATAATTTTTTGATCTTTTAATCATTGTACTGGCTTATTTAGGTGGTTGATCTTTAATCCTTATTATATATTTTCCTTTCCTGGTGGGATTTTCCCTTTCCTATAGATTCTTCTATTCCACTTATTAAAGATCCTTTAACAGTTCTTTTAGGGTAGATTTATTATGGTATTAATGAACTCTTTTAGGTTTTGTTTATCTTAATTCTATATCTCTCCTTCAATTCTGAATAATAACCTTGCTGGTAGAGTATCCTAGGTTGCAGGTTTTTCCCTCTCATCACTTTGGATATAACATGCCACTCTCTTCTTGCCTGAAATGCTTCTGCAGAGAAATCAGCTGATAGCCTTATGGGGGTTCCCTTGTAAGAAACTGTTTTTTTTCTTGCTGCCTCTAGAATTCTTTTTCTTTAATGTTTGCTATTTTAATTATATGTCTTGGAGTGTTTCGTTTGGGCTCATCTTTAGGATTCTCTGTGCTTCCTCTACTTAGAATCTGTTTCCTTCTCCAGGTTTGAGAAGTTTTCAACCATAATTTCCTAAAATATGCACTTGATCCCCTAGTCTCTTCTCCTCTGAGACCTCTGTAATGGAACTATTGGTATGCTCAGTGTTTTCTCAAAGATCTCCTAAATTTCTTTTAATTTTTAAAATTTGTCTTTCTGTCTGCTTTTGTTAAAGTGGAAGCAGTGACAGATTTTATTTTCTTGGGCTAGAAAATCGCTGTCAACAGTAACTACAGCCATGGAATTAATTAAAATACACTTGCTTCTTGGAAGGAAAGCCGTGACAAACCTAGGCAACATATTAAAAAGCAGAGACATCACTTTGCCAACAAAGGTCTGTATAGTCAGAGCTATGGTTTTTCCGGTAGTCATGTAAAGATGTGAGGGATGGACTCTAAAGAAGGCTGAGTGACAAAGAATTGGTGCTTTCAAATTGTAGTGCTGGAGAAAATTCTTGAGAGTCCCTTGGACTGCAAGGAGATCAAATTAGTCAATCCTAAAGGAAATCAACTCTGAATATTCATTGGAAGGACTGATGCTGAAGCTCAAACACTTTGGCTGTGTGATGTGAAGAGCCAACTCACTGGCTTGGAAAGATGCTGGGAAAGATTGAAGGCAAAAGGAGAAGGGGGCAGCAGATAATTAGATGGTTAGATAGCATCACCAACTCAATGGACATGAATTTGAGCAAACTCTAGGAGATAGTGGAGGACAGAGGAGCCTGGCATGTTACAGTCTACCGGGTCACAAAGAGTCAGACACGACTGAATAACTGAACAACAATTTCTAGTATTCTGTCTTTCAGATCACTAATGCATTCTTCTGTGTCATTTATTCTGCTATTCAGTCCTTCTAGTGTATTTGTTTCATCTGTTAAATTCTTCATTACTGATTGTGTCTTCTTTATATTTTCTTGTTCCATGTTAAAGTGCTCACTCTTTATATCAATTTCAAAATTCAGTTGCTATTTTTGTTAGCCAACCTTTATATTCTTTATCTGATAGATTTTTTATTTCTGTTTCATTTATATTTTCAGGGGTGGTCTTTCTTTTTTGGCTCTTTCCATTGAGAGTATTTCCTGTCTCCTCATTTTGCTTAACTATCTCTGTCTTTATGAATTTAGGTGAACAGTGATCTTGAGAGGGTGCTTCTGTGAGGGAATGTGCCTATGCACGTCTCATATGCCCATCACCATTGGTGGGAGGGCTGGATTTGATGACACCAGCCATGTTCTTCCTCAGGCTGTCCTGGCAGCCCTCCCCTTGGTGGGGTAGAGATGGAGGGGCTAGGGCTGGAGCCAGCTTTGAGGTGGGACTTCCTCTCTGCTTGGTGAGTGTCACTGCCCTTTCAGGGGAGGGTCTGATCCCAAGTTGCTGGAGCAGAAGACTTGAGGGTTGCATGCGGGCTGGTTCAGTTCCTTTTTTTTCCCTAAGATTTATTTGTTTATTTTTTGCTGTGCTGGGTCTTCATTGCTGCGTGCAGGCTTTCTCTAGTTGCGGCGAGCAGGGTCTGCTCTTTATTGCAGTTCTTGGGCCTCTCATTGCAGTGGCTTTTCTTGTTGCAGAGCACAGGCTCTAGGTGTATGGGCTTCAGTCTTTGTGGCATGAGGGTTTAGTAGTTGTGGCTGTCGGGCTATAGAGCGTGGGCTCTGTAGTTATGGTACATGGACTTAGTTACTCTGTGACATGTGGAATCTTCCTGAACCAGGAATTGAACCCACATCCCCTGCATTGACAGGTGAGTTCTTAACCGCTAGACTACCAGGGAAGCCCCTGGCCCTGCTCCTTTGAAGTATGTGTGTTTTTCCGTCTCCCACACCAGGACCTTTGCCTCAAAGGGAGGAAGTGTTCAAGCACGTGGTTGCATGTGCAGACTGAAGTCCCACGTGCTGCCTGTGCAGGTGCCCAAGGCAGCGCTCAGACACAGCCTCAGGAGCAAGTCCCCTCTGTCCCCACAGCTGATCACTGACCCCCACCCTGCTGTCAAGCCTCACCGCCCGGCGGCAGGGCCTGCGTGGATTCTTGGTGCTCACTTGTGGAGCAGTGTGCTGTAGGGGCTGCTCTCAGAGTCCCGGGCAGCTTCTGGGACACCCGTTGACTGAGCACCAGCAATGGCCACCAGCACCACTCAGGCTCCATCCTCGAACTGGGTCACCTCTGCATCCCACTGCTGAGTCTTTCCCCCAGACCTAGCTGGTCCAGGTCCAGTGTCATGGTGCGATGTGGAATAAGCATAGCCAGAGCATTTTTTTGACTTGAACTAGGGTACACGGTGAAGCATTCACAGGAAGTCCACAGCCACGAGAGCAGACCTCTCTCCACCCTGCCCCTGGGGCCAGCCAGTGTGCTCACTCCTCACAGGTGAAGTCCAGGCTTCCCACAGCCCTTCTGTCTATCCCACTGGTCCTCCCACCAGCCAAGGGGGCATGGCTTCCTGATGTAGGCCCACAGGACTGGAGCTGCTCACTCCCCAGGGAGAATCTCCACTCATGCATTTCCCCTTTCTTCTGGGTCCCCTCCCAAGGACTCAAGTCTTGATTTGATGCTATTTTTCCCTCCTATCTGATTACGTGTGTATCTTATTTACTGCCTTGCTTGTACAGGAGTCTTTCTGCCAGTTTCCACTTAGCTTTCAGTGAGAATTATTCCATATGTAGATGCATGTTTGACATGTTTGTGAGGGGAGGTGAGCTCCACATCTTCTTATTCCACCATCTTGATCCCGCCCCTAAAATTAGATTCTTGATCCCCACCACAGACGGTGGAACTGGGCTCCCCATTATAGAGGCAAGGGAACCATAGCCAATGGCCTGAGAAGATAACAACATGAATAAATACCCAGCCACAAAGAATCCACTTCCAGCTGGCTTCCGGAGCCAGATTTCCTGTCCGTACCTCAAGGAAGATACAGCAACTTGCCACACCCTGCACATTCCAGAAAACTCACAACCTCTGTCCCTGAGCCTAAGCTCTCAGGTGAGCAGGGGCTGCTTACTCTTCCCCCAGGGTGGGAAAGACAGCAACACCACCAGGAATGCAGGGCTGCAGAGAAGCTGGAGCCTCCCCTTCTGCTCTCCCAACACAGAGGGAAGCCCTGCCCTGACCCGCTGCCAGGAAATCCACTCTCTTGCTAAGAAAGAGAGATATGTTCATATACATTTACAGAAGTTGTAGTCCAAGGTTTACAACAAAATAGCCAAAAAAAGGTCCACAAAAAAGCTGTTGATTTGCATGATGCCAGGCATCTCTCAAGGCCTTGATTGTCATTCCAGAGTGATGGTGGGACCCGGTAGGACACAGGTGGGCTAGGGGCAAGCCCTGTCACATGCCCCTCACCGCTGGTCACCGCTGGTCACCACCAGCACTTTCCTCCACTGTAGTTGTACACACACCAGGCACTTGCCTCTCACCTACGGGGCCTGTTAGCAAGTCTAAAAATGGCTATAACATCATCGTCTGGTCTTGAGATCATGCTGGCCATTAGTGCAGGACGCATGCCTGGGGGCTTGTGTTCTGGCAGCAAGGACACTGTACCAGAAAGCAGTGTGTTCACTCAGAGAAGGCGCTTGCTTCAGTTCTCCGCCCACTGGGTCTCCATGCATTGATTGCCCATCTTTGTTATGTATGAGTCACACGAGAAGCTTGTTATAATGAAAATTCTGGTTCAGTAGGTATGAGGCAGGACGCGAGATTGTGAATTTCTAAAATGTCTTATGAACCACATGAATAGCAATGATAAAAATTGTTATCCCCTGTTGATAGAAGATAAAAGCGAGGTTCAGAAACATCAGTGGACCGTCCCTTTGTCTCTCAAAGCTCTACAAGAAACCAGGATTTCAAACTAGCTCTCCAAGCACCGAAACACATGGGTAGGAGGTGGTAGGTACTCACATCACTCTAAGAACCTACCCCCAGGGTGCTTCAGTCTCTCTCCTGGCCCCTGGGCATCATTATAATGCCTGTAATGTCTATATACATTATAAACTCCTCAGGACATCTGTAAAAATCACTGCAGATGGTGACTGCAGCCATGAAATTAAAAGACGCTTACTCCTTGGAAGAACAGTTATGACCAACCTAGATAGCATATTCAAAAGCAGAGACATTACTTTGCCAACAAAGGTCTGTCTAGTCAAGGCTGTGGTTTTTCCAGTGGTCATGTATGGATGTGAGAGTTGGACTGTGAAGAAAGCTGAGCACTGAAGAATTGATGCTTTTGAACTGTGGTGTTGGAGAAGACTCTTGAGTCCCTTGGACTGCAAGAAGATCCAACCAATCCATTCTAAAGGAGATCAGCCCTGGGTGTTCTCTGGAAGGAATGATGCTAAAGCTGAAACTCCAGTACTTTGGCCACCTCATGCGAAGAGTTGACTCATTGGAAAAGACTCTGATGCTGGGAGGGATTGGGGGCAGGAGGAGAAGGGGACGACAGAGGATGAGATGGCTGGATGGCATCACTGACTCGATGGATGTGAGTCTGAGTGAATTCTGGGAGTTGGTGATGGACAGGGAGGCCTGTCATGCTGCAATTCATGGGGTCGCAAAGAGTCGGACACGACTGAGGGACTGAATTGAACTGAACTGACGGAAGCAATCAATTATATTTTAAAGACTTTTTATTCATTTATCTTTTAATAAGTTTCTTTATTTATTTTTGGCTGTGCTGGGGTCTTTGTTGCTGCATGGGCTTTTTCTCCAGATGTGGAAAACGGAGGACTACTCTGTAGTTACAATGCATGGCCTTCTCATTGCAGTGGCTTCTCTGGTTGAAGAGCACAGGCTCAATAGTTGTAGTCCATGGGCTTAGATGTTTTGCAGCATGTGGGATCTTCCCAGATCAGGGGTTGAACCCAGATGTTCTGTATTGGCAGGCAGATTCTTTACCCCTGAGACATCAGGTAAGCCCCTAAAGACTTTTTAAAAACCAGGAAAATAGATCTTTTGTACTACCCACACACTTGTGTGTGCTTGTTATACCTTTGTGTAGACACATATTTCCATTTGGTGCCATTTTCCTTCTGCCTGAAGGAAGGGTAGGTTTTTTGTGCTGTGAATCTGCTGGTGTATGCTTTGAAAGCTTTTTCATGTCTGAAAGTTTTCATTTTCCTCATTTATTTAAAAAATATTCTATTGAGGTATAGTTAATTTACGGTGTTGTGTTAGTTTCAAGTGTACAGCAAAGTGTTTCAGTTATGCATATATATTATACATATATATCTGTTCTTTTTCAGATTCTTTTTCATTATAGGTTATCATAAGATACTGAGTATAGTTCCTTATGCTATACAGTAGGGCCCTGTTTATATTAACTTCATTGTTTTTTTGGATGGATATTTTCACTAGACATAAAATTCTGTGGGGAGTTTCTGGTTTAATACTTTGAAGACATTGCTTTATTGGTTTCAGGCAGTGTGTTACCTGGGAGAGAGGTCCAAGAGGAAGGGGATATATGTGTACACATAGCTGATTCACTTCATTGTACAGCAGAAAATAACACAACATTGTAAAGCAATTATATTCCAATAAAAAATGATAAGGTGAAAAAATTTATTTAAATGTGTTGGATATAACGTGTAAATTTAAGGTATACCTTGTGTTGACTGGTCTTCTCAGGTGGCTCAACGGTTAAAAAAAAATCTGTCTGTGATGCAGAAGAAATAGGTTCAGTCCCTGGGTTGGGAAGATCCCCTGGAGAAGGAAATGGCAACCCACTCCAGATTCTTAACCTGGAAAATCTCATTGACAGAGGAACATGGCAGGCTATAGCCCATGGGGTCGCAAAAGAGTTGGATGCAACTTAGCACTAAACAACAACAGCAACAATAATGTGTTGATTTGGTTACATCCCATGGATGGAGGAGCCTGGCAGGCTGCAGTCCATGGGGTCGCTAAGAGTCGGACACGACTGAGCGACTTCACTTTCACTTGCCACTTTCATGCATTGGAGAAGGAAATGGCAACCCACTCCAGTGTTCTTGCCTGGAGAATCCCATGGACGGAGAAGCCTGGTAGGCTGCAGTCCATGGGGTCGCACAGAGTTGGACACGACTGAAGAGACTTAGCAGCAGTATATATATATATATATATATATATATATATATATATATATATGATGTTGTCTGTATTCACTATACTATATATTAGATTTCTAGGACACATTCATCTACTCATTGTGAGTTTGTCTCCTTCAACAACTTTTCACCTGTTAGCCCCACAACCAGCTCCTAGTAACCATCTTACTCTGTTTTTATGAATCTAGCTTTATTACATTCCACATGTAAGTGACATCATACAGAGAGGCAGACCTTGGAGATATTATGGGTTCAGTTCCAGACCACCACAATAAAGCAAATATCACAGTAAAGTGAGTCACATGAATTTTTTGTTTCTCAGTGCACACATGAGTTATGTTTAACTACACTGTGGTCTGTTAAATGTACAATGGCATTATGTCTAAAAAAACAGTGTTCATCCCTAAATTAAAAAAAATTTTTTTTTGCTAAAAAACGCTAAACATCATCTGAGCCTTTAGCAAGTTGTAATCCTTTTGCTGGTGGAAGGTCTTGCCTTGATGTTGATGGCTGCTAACTGATCAGGGTGGTAATTGATAAAGGTTGGAGTGGCTGTGGCCGTCTCTTAAGACAGCAACAAAGTTTGCCACAGAAGTTGACTAATCCTTTCACTTGCATAGTCTGAGGTCATTTCAGGACATAACATTGGACATAACATTGTGTAAATTTAAGGTATTTCAATATCGTTATGTCTCAGAGAATAGGGAGGCCCGAGGAGAGGGAGAGAGATGTGGGAACAGTCAGTGGAGCACTCAGTTTTAAGTATTAAGTTCAATTTTATACAGCACAGTTGGTTGTGCCCAAAGCAATTACAATAGTAACATTAAAGGCCATTGATTACAAGTCACTATGACAAGTACGCTAATAGTGAAAATTTTGAAATATTGTAAGGTTTACAAAAATGTGGCACAGAGACATACAGTGAGCCAACGCTGTTGGAAAAATGGCACCAGTAGACAACGAAGGGTTGCCGTAAACCTTCAGTTCATAAGAAGCACAGTGTTGGTGAAACACTAAAGTGAAGCACAATGGAACGAAGTCTGTGTCTTCCTCCCCCTGTCTGACTTAAGCTCTGCATGTTTCTGGCAAGAAGTCTATAGTCTACTTTGTTTTGTTGCGTGTGATGTGTTCTTTTTCTCTTGCTGCTTTCAGGATTTCTTTATCATTGGTTTTAAACAATTTGATGTGTGTGTGTTGACCAAAAACAATAAACTGAAGTTATTTCTACAACAACATAAATGAATTTATTTGAGATTAACAAAGAGTTGCAATTTGGGGTCTACAACCACAGCAAACCTACTGTAAGGACCTTTTAGCCACAGAAAAGGCAGTGACCCATCTGCAAGGGAAAGGCTCAGCTGAGTGTGAAAACACACAGATCATGACTAAAACATATTTATATCCATGATATGGAGGAAGTTGATGAAATCTACTCGCCAGACCTTGAATGATCCATTAAGCAGCTTAAAATGACTGGGAACAGTACAGGATTCCCTGATGTGTATTTTGAACAGTGAGAAAGTGAGGTAGGCACATTTTATAGCCTTGTTAATGTTTTCCTGCCAGATTTGTTCATGATGGCTATCATTTTGTCAGTAGATCAGTGGGTCAGTGCATGAACAATGGTGAGGAATGGGAATCTAGGCACTCCAGTAGGACTGGGTTGTTATATGGTCTGAACCAGAGCTTTCTTTTTTTTATTGTACCAACAATTGTTGATTTTTCTGATGTTTTTCGTTTCCTGAGGCCAATTTTTGGGCCCCTCTAACCCGTTTTCCTAAGTTATCATTTGGAGAGATATCCCTTTGGACTGTGATAAAGATTTGCCTGGTATTGGTCCCTTTAAGGGCAGCATTGTTTCAGAAACATTAGCAAAGTAATTTCCCTTAGCTCCCAGAGAGTCAAGTTTAGAATTTTCCTGGAATCTTAGTAATAGCTAAAGTGTCAGGCAAAAGTATTACATTTGATTTCTGACCATAGGGGCCATTTAAAATTGTATTTCCACTGTAAGTAAGGAAGCCATGTTGCTTCCATAACTTTCCAAAATCATGAGCTACTCCAAAAGTATATATAGTATCAGTATAAATATTAGCGGTTTTGTTGCTGGCTAAAGTATACACTCATGTAAGAGTGTAAAATTCAGTCTGATGGGCTGCAGTAGCCATAGGTAAATGTGCTGCCTGAACATTAAAAGGAGTTGCAATAGTGTACCCCACACAGTAGCCGTCATCACCTTTTAAATAAGAACCGCCGGTGGACCATGAGAAGACAGCGTTGTCAGGGAGCTGCGTGTGTGCTCAGTAACTAAGTAGTTATGACTCTTCTGAGACCCCATGGACTGTGGGCCACCAGGCTCCTATGTCCATGGCATTTTCCAGGCAAGAATACTAGAGTGGGTTGCCTTTTCCTCCTCCAGGGAATCTTCCCCAAGCCAGGAATCAAATCCGCGTCTCCAGCGTTGGCAGGTGGATTCTTTGCCACTGTGGAGTTTCCTGTAGATCATCATGAGCAGTCAGGAGGTGCTCTGCCAGTCAGTGCTAAACAGTAATGCGAGACTGCCGATGACGGAAGGGGAAAGAGTAGCAGAGTTAACATTATGACACAGCGTTATGATGTCATAATGGTAAAGGTTTATGTGAAGAGCAATGTCTTCGTAGGGATTGAGGCCGATGACAGAATTGTTGAGTGTGATGACAATTCAGAAGAGTTTCTACGGAATGAGGTACAAGGATCAGTAAAGGGGGTCCCACAGTGATTTTTCTGTGGCCTCAACCAGAAGAGCAGTGGTCATGATGGCTCTAAGGAAAGAAGGATATCCTTATGCCACCACGTCTAGTTGCTGCCTATTATACCCTAAGGGTCAATGGTAGTCACCACACTTTGGGTGAGTACCCCAGGGGCATTCCCTTCTTTTGCATATTCAAAAGGAAAAGGGGGATATGATAATTTGGATACCCAAGGACAGGTGAGATCATCAAACTGTTTTTAGAACATTTAAGTTTATGTCACCAGTTCTTCCCCAGAATTATAGTGGGGTTGTTACTGTTGAGTAAAATATACAGAGTTTGGCCTTAAGGGAAATTGGGAACCCCATTTTGGCAAGAATACTGGAGTGGGTATCCACACCCTTCTTGAGGGAATCTTCCCAATCTGGGGATCGAACCCAGGTCCCCTGCATTGCAGGCAGATTCTTTTACTGTCTGAGCCACCAAAGAAGCCCAATAATCAACTACCATGAGAAAACGTCATAGCTGGTGCTTAGTTTTGGGAATGGGGAAACTTCATTTCAGTTCAGTTGCTCAGTCATGTCTGACTCTTTGTGACGCCATGAACCAGAGCATGCCAGGCCTCCCTGTCCATCACCCACCCAAACTCATGTCCGTTGAGTCAGGGAAACTTAGAGCATTATGAAATTTCTCTGGATCTAGAGGTACCCCTGTTTCGATATCAGATGCCCTAAATATAAAATCTGGGTTTCGGCAAACTGCATTTTTTTTTTTTTTTTTTAGAACTTAGGTCATTTTAAAGCTAAAGGTTTTAGCAGTGGATGCTGTCTTCCTGAAGGGAGGCTTGAGCAGGAGAGCAAAGAAGCAAATCCACACATTGCAACAGTAGAACCACCTGTGGGGAATTTTACATCATCCAGATCAGGTTTGTGAGAACTTTCAGTAGAACCCAGAGGCTTTACTATCCAAGTCTTCTTCTAATTGTCTTCTTCTCTAATGAAGGCATCTTCTCTAAAGATGCCCTGATGATTACACTTAAGAATTTACTTCCTGTGGGGAACAGATGTTATGAATAGTAGCACAGAACGGTGAGAAACAACAGGGTATTAAGGGATAGCAATGCTTGTTTATCACTCTGAGGACCTAGACAACTCTCCATCCTTAGCCTTTAGGTTTTCTCACCATTAAAATGGAAACATTTCAGGGACTAGTACAAGGGACAGTTATCTTCTATTGATCTTCTATTATGAACTTTTTACCTTGAAGAACTTCTGATTGATTCTGCAGACAGATTTTGAGGAGTCTGTTTGAATCTTGATGAGAGGAGCACTGTGAATTTTGCCAATATCAGTTGGAAATTTTCCCCATGAGGAGGATGGTAGCTGATTCAACAGGGACCAATCAATGATCAGAACTTTCAGAATCAGCTCTTGTGCCGTGAGAGAGAGAGGAAATAAAAGACACCAAAGGGTCATTTAATTCACATGGGGGGTTATTTTGATGACTACCATCATTTTCTTGAATCCTTTCCCCCTTTGGGGAGAAATATATTTCAGCATGATACTTCTCTAAGAAGTCTCAGTCTAATGACTGGATAGGGGTAGAGACACTAAGGAGAAAAGGTTATGTTTCTCTCAAAGGGCCTACATAAAAGGGAATATGTTTAGAACCTTTTGAGGCTCATGGCACCCCACTCCAGTACTCCTGCCTGGAAAATCCCATGGACAGAGGAGCCTGGAAGGCTGCAGTCCATGGGGTTGCTGAGGGTCAGACATGACTGAGCGACTTCACTTTCACTTTTCACTTTCATGCATTGGAGAAGGAAATGGCAGCCCACTCCAGTGTTCTTGCCTGGAGAATCCCAGGGACGGGGGAGCCTGGTGGGCTGCCGTCGATGGGGTCGCACAGAGTCAGACACGACTGAAGTGACTTAGCAGCAGAAGCAGCAGCAGAAATTGCCATTGTTTGAAATGTGTTTGTCCTCTGGGGCATGGCCTGTTTATGGTAGGGGTTTGAGCTCCAAGACTGTGGCTCTGGTATCAGTTAGGAATAGAAGAAACTCATTCCCCCATCTGGAGAAACGTTTCTCTAAGCTAAATAAGAGGGGGATTGGAAAGAGCCTGGTCCGTGGAGCCACGTGTCTAAGAATTGGGAGGACTGGGAAAGGCTGGTTAGAAGGCTGAAGTACCTGAAGAGCTTAGATTTGTAACAGTCTCTTTCCTAATGTCCCTGGCTCTTTTCAACAGTAGCAGAAACTAAAAGGGTTTTAGTTTTGTTTAGGCAACTCTTTTTGCTGGAGTTGAAGATTAGAACTTTGGTGCTCTTCCTTTGAGGTGACTCATCTAGAGAGTGTGAAAGAGCTAGTTTGCCAGATTAACCAAATCTGGAGTGAGCAGTGTTTATTTATTTATTTTTTAATGTGGAACATTTTTAGAAGTCTTTACTGAATTTGTTACAATTATTGCTTCTGTTTTATGTCTTGGTTTTTGGCCACCAGGCATAGGGAATCTTACCTCCTTGACCAGGGATCAAACCTCAACCCCCTGCAGTGAGAGGTGAAGTCCCAACCACTGGACCACTGTCCTTATCCTGTTCATTTTTATTAGAATGGAAAAGTCCTGGGTCAGCCCATCAATAAGTAGAGTTAAAACTGTGCAGGTGGGACCCAAAATTGAAGGAAGACCAGAATTTTCTTTAAAAACAATCTAAAGATGGCTCAGATGGTAAAGCATCTGCCTACAATGCGGGAGACCTGGATTTAATCCCTGGGTCGGGAAGATCTCCTGGAGAAGGAAATGGCAACCCACTCCAGTATTCTTGCCTGGAAAATCCCATGGACGGAGGAACCTGGTAGGCTACAGCCCATGGGGTCACAAAGAGTCGGACACGACTGAGTGACTTCACTTTGACTTTTCATAGTAGTCATGAACAGGTTCAGCTGATATTTTGTGCACAAGACTAAATTTTGTCCTAAAAAGAGGCCTTAGAAAAGCTCCAGGGTTTGCTGAATGAAGTCACTGAGGAATTGCTTGAGCCTCATACCATAAGAAGTTAGTGGGCTGATCTCCCAACTGTAATCCTGGAGACCTTTGGGGATTTTCTCAGTTAGTGGTTTTTATTCAATGCTGGGCCTGGCCTTCACTGAAAAGCATGTGAACCAGCTGACATAAGTCAGAGAAATCAGGTTGATAAGTTTGAATGACTATATTAAGTTCTCAGCAAATCAGTGAGGATTTCTCATTACTTTGGGAAAATATTTGACTATGGCTCAGTTCTGTTTTGGTTCAGGGAAGGTAAGAAATTAAGGCTTTAGTCTCTGGGTCCTCAGAATGCTTAATTTTAAAGGAACTGACAAATCAGAAGGAAGAGGAGTGGGGAGAGTTTCAGAGAAGAGAGGAAGTTCAGCAAGAGAACTGGTGTTGGGGAATTGAAAATATAGGGAAGGTATAGACGGGAAGGAACAAGGTGGTGCTGGAGGTGGAGTCTGAGACAGAGGAGCCAGGGAAGAGGAGCCTGAGGCTTCAGATGCCACCTTATCTTGCTTTAATCATTTGTTTGCCTCAGTTAGTCTTTTTAAAATACTTTAAAAAATTGAAGTGTAATTAATTTACAATGTTATGTTTCTGGTGTATAGCAAAGTGACTCATATATATATATATATATATATTTTTTTTTTTTTTCAGATTCTTTTCCATTGTAGGTTATTACAAGGCATTGAATATAGTTCCCTGTGCTATACAATAGGTCCTTGTTGGTTATCTATTTTATATATTGTAATGTATGTATTTTAATCCTACACTCATAATTTATCCCTTTCTTCCTTTCCCCTTTGGTAACCATAAGTTTGTTTTCTATGTCTGTGAGCCTGTTTTGTAAATAAGTTCATTTGTATCATTTTATTAGATTCCATATGTAAATGGTATATGATGACATTTGTCTTTCTTTTTATGACTTTGTATGACAGTTTCTAGGTCCATCCATGTTGCTGCCAATGGCATTTTTTCATTCTTTTTTATGGTTGGGTAATATTCCATGATATGTACGTACCATATCTTCTTTATCCTTTCATCTGTCAATGGACAGTTAGGTTGCTTCCATGTCTTTAAAGATTTTGTACAGCAATGGAAACCATAAACAAAAGGAAAAGATAACCTATGGAATGGGAGAAAATATTTGCAAGCAATGCCCCCAACAAGGGATTAATTTCCAAAATATACAAATAGATCACACAGCTTTAAAGTAACAAAATCAAGAAATGAGCAGAAGATCTAAATAGACATTTATCTGCAGAAGACACACAGATGGCTAAGTCACATGAAATGATGTTCAACATCCCTGCTGGCTCAGATGGTAAAGAATCTGCCTGCAATGTGGGAGACCCAGGTTTGATCCCTGGGTCAGGAAGTTCTCCTGGAGAAGGGAATGGCAACCCACCCCAGTATTCTTTCCTGGAGAATTCTATGGGCAGAGCATACTGTCCATGGAGTCACAAAGAGTTGGACACAACTGAGCGACTAACACTTTCACTTCACTGTTTATTAGAGAAATGCAAATCAGAACCAAAATGATGTATCAACTCACACAGGTCAGAATGGCCATCATTAAAAAGTCTACAAATAAATTCTGGAGAGGGTATGGAGAAAAGAAGCCTTTCTGCACTGTTGAGCAAGTGAGCAAGCTATGTCGATTCAGTTGTATCTGGCTATGTGACCCTATAGACTGTAGCCCGCCAGGCTCCTCTGTCCATGGGACTCTCCAGACAAGAATACTAGAGTGGGTTGTCATGCCTTCCTCCATGGGATCTTCCCAACACAGGGACCAAACCCAGGTCTCCTGCATATCCTGCATTGCAGGCAATTCTTTACCACTGAGCCACTGGGGAACCCCCATACACTATTGGTGGGAATGTAAATTGGTGTAGCTACAATGGAGAACAATATGAAAGTGCCTTCAAAAACTAAAAATAGAGTTAAGTATGTGATCCTGCAATCCCACTCCTGAGCATAGATCTAAAGAAAAGTGAAAGAAAGTAAAGTCACTCAGTCGTGTCCAACTCTTTGCAACCATCCATGGGATTTTCCAGGCAAGAGTACTGGAGTGGGTTGCTATTTCCTTCTCCAGAGGATCTTCCTGACCCAGGGATCAAACCCAGGTGTCCTGCATTGTAGGCAGACACTTTTACCATCTGAGCCACCAGGGAAGCCCTCCAAAGAAAACTACAATTCAAAAAGATGTATGTACTCCAGTGTTCATAAAAGTACTACATTAGCCAAGACATGGAAGCAACTTAAATGCCTCAGTTAATGTTAAAATCTTATTTTGCAGAATCAGTTTTTGGCTCTGATAACATTTGGAAGCCTCAAAATACCAATCAAAATAGGTATTCCATTCAATTTTGGAAATTTTAGAGCTATGATTATCCAATTCAGTTTTAAACAAAGTGAGTTTAGAAATTTCAGAGGTTCCCATTATGGCCATTGATATTCTAAAGTGCCTTTGGTTAAGTCAGTGTATTTAAGCTAGAAATGCACATGAAGAAGGACCACAGTTTTTAAACATAAAATTAGCTGGGGTCCCTATGTTGAGGATGCCTTTAAAATACATATAACTGAGATCCAGTTTCTCAATTTTTCTCTAGAGTATAAGAATAATTTCCAACCACCCTAACCAGCTCAAACAGCTCTAGTAATTCAATCAGCTGTAGACCTCATACTAATCAGTTCTAAGGAACAGTGTGGTCCCAAAATAGCCAGGTGAAGGCTGCTCAACTCAGCTCTAATGAAGTAGCCCAGTCCAAAAGGAGTCAGGCTTAACTGCATAGCTTCAATGAATCAGTCCTGTTTCCAGAGGAATGGCGCTAAGGCTAGCCGGTTCCTGTTGGAATAGTATGATTCCAGAGGAGTCAGGGAAAAATGCCAAATGAGCCTCATATACAGAGCAAGACATTGATCTGGAAAGGACAAAGCTTTAAAATAGGTTCCAAATAAAACTGGAAAGCTTCAGAATGCAAACAAGGTAGAGCTCAGATCCAGGAGAAAAACATAACATCTCACCAGGTTGGTGAGAGAAGCGGGAAGTACCAGTGGGCTTCATATGGTTGGTGCACCTGTTCCCTCACCAGCTTCAGAATGGTCAACAGTCTCCTCTGGATCCCTGTAGGAGCCACCGAAATGTTGATCTACAGCAAATAGACTGCCAGTTATTTCTGCAGAAAAACGGGCTTACCCAGTATCAACCAAGACTTGCAAACTGAGGTCAGCCTCGTTCAAGTGCCCCCACAGCAAGGAGAGGAGAACTCTTACAGAGGGTAAGAGGGAAGTAAGAGAATTGAGTAAATAGAGTCCACTGGGGGAACTGAGAGGTCCAAGTCTAGAGGCTTTTCACTGACTGAATTTTGACCGTCTGTCATTGGCTGAGCTCTTGCCAGGCCGGAAGAGGAGTCTCTCTTCTTCCTGCTGGACTCTGTTGCCATCTTAGGGCATGGGAGCTGCCCCTTTGGCCTCTTGTCTCTATTTTAATTAAGGTCTTTGTTTATATTGTACATGTGCCTTAATTTTCTTCGTGTTTTTTTTTCGGGGGGTTCTTTGAGATTATTGGGTCTGTGGTTTTATTGTTTTCACCAGATTTAGAAAATTTTCAGCCTGTTTGCTTCAAAAATTTTTCTCTCCTTGGGCTCTCTCCATCCTTTCACATCAGACTTGTGGAGTTGTGTTACACTCATAAGTGCTCAGTCCCTGTTTTCTCCTCTGTGTGTTTCATTTTGAACAAGTCCTCTTGCTGTGTTGGCAGGTTCACGAGTCTTCTCTTCTTCAGTGTCTAATCTTATTTAGAGTTTTCTCACCGCCAGAATTTGATTTGAGTTTTTAAAATATCTTCTGTGCCCCTCCTTAATATGCTCAATCTTGTTCTACTTTCTTGAACACACGCAAGGAATGTTAATAGCTATTAACTGTTTTAGTGGTTCTGTCTACTCGTTGTATCATCTGTGTCATTACAGGTCTGTTTCTACTAATTGATTAAATTGATTAATTTATGTGGCTCTGTCTGGTCTAACTGTGACGTGGGGTCTTCATTATGTCATGCAGGACCTTTCATTGCAGCGTGCGGGCTCTCTGGTTATGGCAAGCAGTCTTAGTTGCCCTGAGGCATGTGGGACCTTAGTCCCCTGACCAGGGATAGAACCTGCATTCCTTACATTTGAAGGTGGATTCTTAACCTCTGGACCACCAGGGAAGTCCCCCTACTAATTGATTTTTATCATCATCATGGGATGTATATTTAGGGTTCTTTGCATGAGTGATCATTTTTGATTAGATACAGACATCATGAATTACATATTGGTTTCGTGTGCTTGATATTTTTTATTCCTGTAAATGTTTTTGATGTATTCTGTAATGCCATCGAATTACTTGGAGCCAGTATGATACTTTTGAGGCCTGAGACCTTGGTTAGATCCAAAGCAACCTTTTATCCAGAGCTCATGCTGCTTTATTTTTGAGCCATTTTCTGGGTACTTTACCCAATAGCTGTTGCATTCTGACTTGGGGCAGGAATTGTCCACGCCTCTATGTTGAGGGATGGCTGTGTTTCCTCTGCATTTTTGGGTGGTTCTGGCTTTGGTTTCAGTTTCCATCCGTATGTTCTGGTCAGTGTGTAGGAACTGATCTTCAGAGCTGCCCTCCCTCTCTGCAGACTCTGCTCTGTGGTTCCACATTCTGTGTGCTGTAACCACCGTGGTGTCCCTGCCCCTCTGCTCCGGGGGACTGTCGGGTGTGGCCAGATGAGTTCCTCCCTGATCAGACCCCTAGAGACTCTCCTGGAAGGGTCTTACAGCCACTGTGAAACTGACCTTATTCCTTCCCCCATTGGTATTCCTGTCCTGTGCTGCCTGATGTCCATTGTTGAGAAACCATTGTTTCACGTGTCTTGTCCATTTTCTTACCTGTTTCCAATGGCCCTGTTATTCCTTCCTGGCCCAAAAGTGAAGTCCTTTCCTCAGTTTTGAAGACCTGTCCACAGTAACCTCATTCAAGATCCCATGTTCCACCAGGCTATCGATACTGTCAGCATTTGCCTCTATCACTTGGGTACCTGGGACCTTTGGGGTCACTTGTGTGCACCAAATAAACCACAGGCAGCCTGGAGGAAGTGCCATGAATGCACCTGTCCACACACCTGCTGCTGCTGTGGCGGCCACAGGCAAGCCTTCCTCTGGGGATGTACAGCCTTCTTTGGACATCCCCCACTGGCACATTTGCTCAAGCCTGCCAGTAGTACCAGTGTTTTGGGGTTCAGGCATGCCTATCTGGGTGACTGTTTTAACCACTCTGTCACTCCTGAAGGTTTGATCCCAGAGAAAGCTAAGAAGGAGCCATGATGTTGTCTTAACCAAAGAACTCATAGTCCTGCACCAGACTAAGCACTTCTGATGTATCTACTTCTCTATTCCACTCTTCTCTCTTCAGTGTGTAAGTCATTGCAGGTGGCGGGTGGTAGTCTCCACCAGAAGAAACTGTGATCTGCAGGCTTGGTTCCTGCTCTACAGAGACATTTGCAAAATACTCTAGCCTACATCTCCTCGTCCTTCTCCTTCTGGTACACCAATGCATACAATTTCATTCATGCCAACTTATCATTTTGAAATAAACCCACACTTACATGGTCCAGTGGTTAAGATTCTGAGCTTATACTGCAGGAGTGTGGGTTCAATCCCTGGTCAGGGGAATAAGATCCCACATGCTGTGTAGTGTGACCACAAAATAAATAACTTCTTAAAAAAAGATTCAAATTTTAAAAATTCCCATATACTTTTCAATGAACTTCCCCTAAATCTTACATAACCATAAACCACTTATCCAAGTCATGCAACAAATATTGATGCAAGTAGAGTAATAATCTGCAGCCTTATTTACATTTCAAAACACATCCCATTAGAGTCTCTGTTTGGTCCAGGAACACAGCCCACGGTCACAAATGGCATTTGTCCACCACGCTTTGCTCTGTTTCTCACGACCTTGATCCTTTTGCAGCGTGTTGGCCCCTTATTTCTAGAATGTCCTTCATTTGAGGTTTGTCTGATGTCTCAACCTCCCAATTAGGGTTAGGTTGTGCATTTTCAGCAAGAATGCTCCATAAATGTTTGTCCTTCTCAGAGCATCCGTGATGTCAGGCCCCTTGGTTAAGATGACATCACCATGCTTTGCACGGTGAAGTTATGACTGTCCCTCCACATCTGTGTGTCGAGTGAGAGGAGCCTTGGAGCATATATACATGTTCCACTTGTTTGTTCGTGCCTCTGCTCTTTCTCGGGCTCTTGTATTTTCCTTGTTTCAACACAATCTAGCTTCCAAGTGATAACCTCTTTGTAAAAGTAGAGTTTATTCCCTTAGGATGCAGTGAGGGTGGGCTTCATTACATGTGAGTGCCTCCCTGAGTCCTGGGGTGGCTTCCTTTCTCACCACACGCCTACCCCTCTGGATGCTGAGGCCCCTGTGCTGTTTACTCCTGGGCCACTCGAGGGGAGGTGATCCACGTGAAGCTGCTGAGATGGAGCTAGACACACCGAAAGGCTCAGGCTGGCATCCCTTGCTGGAAGATGGGGAGAGCTGTCACTGAAGGGCCTCAGGGCAGTGCCCAGGCCCTGTAGACTGCAGGGTGCTCTCTTGACCCTCAGTGTGTGCCTTGTCCACACTGCTCTGCCATGTGGGCACCAAGTGCTGGGCACTATGGGTGCTTTGCAATCTTCTTTTGAGGGCCCAAGTGCCCCTCCCCAGTCCTACAGGGCTCCGTGGCTCTCTTCCCTGCCCACACGCTTCTCTTCTGGCGTTTTCCCCAGAGGGGAGGCTGCACGTGAGCAGCATTGGAGGCTGTCCCATTCTCTCTCCAGTCTGGTTCCGCTTTTACTCTTTGGGGTGTTACATAGTTCCCTGAACACCTGTCCTGTGTAGGCGTAACTTTCCCTGTTATGAGTCCTTGCTCCAGGACAGGAGCCAAGACTCACTTCCTCAGGGTCCTTACAGCCAGGATGTAGACCGATAGGTTCAAGCAGACCTGGGCTCTGTCAGTCGCGTGCACTTGCAGGAGACTGTAATTTTTCTTTTTTTGGAAAATGATTGCTTTACAATATTGTTCTGGTTTCTGCCATACATCAACAAGAATAGCCACATGTATACATATGTCTCCTCCCTCTTGAATCTCCCTCTCATCCCATCCCACCCCTTTAGGTTGTCACAGAGCACTGGGTTGAGCTCCCTATGTCACACAGCAAATTCCCACTGGCCCTCCATTTTACATATGGTAATGTGTATGTTTTTTCCAGCAGCCATGTATGGATGTGAGAGTTGGACTATAAAGAAAGCTGAGTACCAAAGAATTGATGCTTTTGAACTGTGGTGTTGGAGAAGACTCTTGAGAGTCCCTTGGACTGCAAGGAAATCCAACCAGTCCATTCTGAAGGAGATCAGTCCTGGGTATTCATTGGAAGGACTGATGCTGAAGCTGAAGCTCCAATACTTTGGCCACATGATGCGAAGAACTGACTCATTAGAAAAGATCCTGATGCTGGGAAAGATTGAGGGCAGGAGGAGAAGGGGACGACAGAGGATGAGATGGTTGGATGATATCACCAACTCAATGACATGAGTTTGGGTGGACTCCAGGAGTTGGTGATGGACAGGGAGGCATGGTGTGCTGCAGTCCATGGGGTTGCAAAGAGTTGGACACGACTGAGGGACTGAACTGAACTGAACTGAATGTGTATGTTTCCATGCTGCTACTCTCTCAATTCGTCCCACCCTCTCCCTCCCATACTCTGTCCACAAGCTTGTTCTGTATGTCTTGAGCAGACTGTAATTTGAAGAAGAAAAAAAATTGAGTCCTCTGCAGACCTGGTTGCTTCCCAGAGCAGTGAGCAGGGGTCCTGCCTGAGGGGCTGGTGCCAGGGTGGCAGCAGCGGGTTCATGCCCTCAGAGGAGCAGTAATGGCTGATGCCCCTGTGGCTGCTGAGTTTCCAGACCTGCCTCTTCCGCTTCTTAGAGGAGACGTGAGCTGTCCAACGCCCAAACCAGCCACGGTGGGCTCTGCTGGTTGTCCACACCCTCTGCCCAACTCCCCTGAAGACTTCCCTTTCAGGCTCATATCCTTGTTAACAGTAAACACACACACACATAAGTAAATATTAGCTTCTCTCTCTCTTTACATCCTTTCTTCTGCCTTTCCTCCTTCCCTCCATAGCCCCTCCCTCCCCCTCTTCCCTTCTTCTCTGGAGCAATTCTGTTCCAACTCGAAGCCCTGTGGATTTTTCCAGCCGCCTGGAAGGAGGTCACCTATGGGTGCTGGGAAGAGGAAAGCACAGAGATTAATATTTTTAGACGTTATTTTACTCCACTACTGGTGGAAATTGTTACTGTTTTTATGCAGTCACAAGACAAATGTAAGAGTGAGTGGTTTAGCTGTCATCATTCCTGTTCTTTCACAGTTCTAGCCTGATTCCACAGTACTGAGGATTCAGGCGGCCCCTTCCTCTTGTCCCAGCCATGTCGCTTGGACAGATGGCTGTAAGTCCCATGAAGCAGGTGATTCATGGCATGAAGGTTGATGCTCAGAAAAGGCCATGGTCACAAAAACATTTGAAAATCATAAAACCCACTGAAACAGAAGATACTATTTTGTACTTATTCTGGGTGTACCTAATATCCTTAGGTTATACTTTAATATAAATGAAATATATATTTATCACTTTAATATAAAGAAAACTCTGCATTAAAATTAAGAGGAGCCAAAGTTGCCTAGAGTTTATGCCAACAGACCCGTACCCAGTTCAGGGCTTGGCATGTGACCCATACACATCACTCATCCTTAAACAGCTCATTCTGTATCAGATGTAGCTCAAACAATCCCAGTCTCAGACTTTGGAGCAAGAAAGGGAAGTGAGAAAACCTTTAGGTACAAATCCAGAAAAAAAGCTGGTGCCTGTGAAAGAGAATATAGCCCCTTCGGCAGGGATGCCGTGTGATCTGCATGGTGCCTTAAAACACCCCTAAAGTCATCAGTTCAAGCTTGCACTCTTTGATGCAAGCAACTCAGCTGCTCCCTTGCCTTCTGCACACCTGCCACCTGGCTCTGAGGACCTCTTTCCCCGGCCACCTAAGCAAAGGCTACTTTGGTGAGTGATTCCCAAAGGGAAGAGCTTTACTCAGAGGGAGTCTGTCTGCTTTTATAGTTAGGCAGAGGGAGGAGGGACTCCTGTTCCCATCCTTCTTCAAAGACTGTGGTTTTTGTGTTGCCACTTAGCAACCTGGGGTTTGAGTCCTCCCCTCAGTTGGCAGGTATGGTCACAAAGAGATCTTTCTAATTGGAGTGCCCCCCAGCTGCACTGGCTCATCTACACCGCTCGTCTTCTCAAGCCTTCTAGTCATGCCTCTCCTGCTCTGCCTCCTTGGAGCAGCTCTGTCCCTCTAGGCTTCCTCTGCGTCTTTGAGCACCAATTATTGTTTGGGGGTCATATATGTTTCGTGTCTTTATTTCATGTTTTATGAATGGAGAGAAACGGATTGAAGTCATTCCCTGGGTGTGTTTCTGTTTTTTCTCATAGTAGTGTCTTTATGAATTTGGTCATATGTTATTTGGTGCTTGTAGACTCATAACAACTGATCTTATTGTGTATTTTACCTTTTATAATTTATTATTTATTGAAAAGTGGCCTTCCTTGGCCCACTTACTGTTTCTTTGCAACTTTTCTGTATGTTGAAAAATTCTTCCACTAACAATGTTTGAACCTAGTTGAAGGATAATGAGGTATTCATCGTCTAATTCTTTCAACATCTCTGTAGACCTGAAACATTTCAAATCAAAAATCTGGAGTGTGGGAGGATGCCACTGTGAGAGCTGCTCAGGATGCCTGCTCAGCACATGTGAAATCTTGTGGTTTCAGGGTGTGGTGGCAGGTGCCTGTTCATGGAAGACCAGGATTTGAACCCTGGGTTTACTACACACACAGATAACTCATTTCCTTGAGCCCCAGGTCCTGCCTTAAAATGGGAGCAAGATTCCCAGTGGGTTTGTTGCAGTCACTGAGGTAACACGTGTGAAAGTGGCAGCTATGTAATAATTGCTCAGTGAGTGTAGCTTGTGAATCTTATGAGGGGCAATGTTATAATGAACGTTCTATCAGGGGTTTTGGCCCAAAAGACCTGAATTAAACCCCTAGATCTTTTCACTTGCCCAGGCACCTGATGCAAAGTAAATGATCTTTTTTGTGTCTAGTTCTACGTCTGCAAAGTAAACCATGCCTTAGAGAGTTATTGTGAAGGTTAAATGTGACAAAGTGCATGAAGACACGGGCTGACTGCAGGTGTTTACTAAACAAAAGTCATTATCATTATAAGATACAGTATATTTATAAAACACGTAATGTAGTATCTACTGTGTGCCTTGCGTTCGTGCCAAGTCACTTCAGTCATGTCTGACTCTCTTGAGACCCCATGGACTGTAGCCCGCCAGGCTCCTCTGTCCATGGGATTCTCCAGACAAGAATACTGGACTGGGTTGCCATGCCCTTCTCCTGGGTACTATGTGCCTTACGCTATGCTTAACACTTTTCAAATATTAACTCTATTCTCAAACAGTGCTAGTCAGAACACTACAATGATCTCTGTTTTACTTATGAGGAATCAGGCACAAAAAGATAATTAGTTTGCCCAAAGTCACCCAGCTGGTAAGTGGGAGGAACTGAATCCAAATCCAGGTGGCCTGGCTCCAGAATCCTTGCTTTTATTTGCCACAGCCTCCCAACATAAATATTAGAAAACAAACATCCTATTATCTGGGAAGTATTTTGTGACATTGAATGGTTCAGTGTCTGTTTGGAATCCTTTTGACACAGTCTGTGTTTCAGATTTTATAGAATACAGTATTCTATCAGTAACCGAACTTCTCTAGCAACTTGGGCAAAAAAGTAAAATAAAATAAATCTGCCTCCTCCCTTCCAAACACCTCCCCCCCCCACCAAAGACAATCACCATCATCATTACCTCTACCACCACAAGGTCTTAAAATTTTTTTTTTAATGTATTTTTATTTATATTTGGCTACACTGGGTCTTCATTGCTGTGCATGGGCTTTCTTTAGTTTCAGTGCATGGGGGCTACCTTCTGTTGCCGTAGGTGGGCTGCTTGTTACCGAATCTGTGCATGCAGGCTTCAGCAGCTGTGGCACACGAGCTTAGTTGCTCTGCAGCATGTGGGATCTTCCAGGACTAGGGAGCAAACCCATGCCTCCTGCTTTGGCAGGCAGATTCTTAACCACTGACCATCAGGGAAGTCTCAAGAAGGTCTTCTTGATGAATGAAAATATGACCCAGGGCACCTGGAAAATCGTTTCCTAAGACCTCCATGAAGTAGAGATTTGTGGTGGAAAGCAGAAAGCAAAGCTTTGTGTAGAGAGTCACCACACCACTACACATTGTGTAGAGCTGTCAATGCATCAGAACAGCTCTCTTCAGGGCAGGAGAACACCGAATGGACTCTAGACTAAAGCATCTTTCCTGTGAGGCAAAGCAGAGCTGCTTTCTCTTTTGGAAACCCAATACTTTGTTTTCAAATAAAGATTGAAAACACTGAGCTTTTTCAATCACAGTGCTGCTGCCCTACGTTGAGAGGTCTTTGTTGTATGTTTACTCAGACACATGAAGACTGGTAAGTGATTGCCTTCATTAAGGACCACTTCACATTTTGATGACTTTTGATATGTGAAAGAAGAGGTAATGCCATCTTAGTGTTTCCAGTAGAAATCAACCATTTTTCAAAGTCTAGACTAGCAAACCAAAACAACAGCAAAAAATACATGCACATATAAGGTAACTATGTGAGGTGGTGGCTGTTAACTCACCTTATTGTGGTCTTCATTTCACATTATGTGTGTGTACCAAGCTGTCACATTGTACACCTTAAGTTACACAGTGGAACTGTGTAACTCTCAGTAAAGCTAGAGAACAATCTTAAAAATCAAAGAAATATTTGAAAAATTTTTAAACTTAAATTTTTTTCTCTGTGAGGCCCCAGTAACCTCATGGTAAAGTCCAGCAATTGTCTGGCAAGCAGACACCCCTATGTTGTTGCTCTGTGTAACCAGAAGTGCTGGTGTGTGTTCACTTACACAGTGTACTGTGTGTTTCACCCAAAACATACAGGGTGGGGTAAAGGGGGCTGCTCAGAGCCTCATCCTGGGTAGAGGTCCTTTCAGGCTATAGAGGAGGTGTCCTCTGGAGACACAACACCAGGTCACTTCCAGATAGAGGAGACAGGCTTTGGTGGTTCCTATGGTATCTAGTCCCATCACTTCATGGGAAATAGATGGGGAAACAGTGGAAACAATGTCATACTTTATTTTGGGGGGCTCCAAAATCACTGCAGATGGTGATTGCAGCCATGAAATTAAAAGACACTTACTCCTTGGAAGGAAAGTAATGACCAACCTAGACAGCATATTCAAAAGCAGAGACATTACTTTGCCAACAAAGGTCCATCTAGTCAAGGCTATGGTTTTTCCAGTAGTCATGTATGGATGTAAGAGTTGGACTGTGAAGAAAGCTGAGCACCAAAGAATTGATGCTTTTAAACTGTGGTGTTGGAGAAGACTCTTGAGAGTCCTTTGGACTGCAAGGAGATCCAACCAGTCCATCCTAAAGGAGACCAGTCCTGGGTGTTCATTGGAAGGACTGATGCTGAGGCTGAAACTCCAGTACTTTGGCCACCTCATGCAAAGAGTTGACTCATTGGAAAAGACTCTGATGCTGGGAGAGATTGGGGGCAGGAGGAGAAGGGGACAACAGAGGAGGAGAAGGCTGGATGGCATCACCGACTCAATGGACATGAGTTTGGGTGGAGTTCGGGAGTTGGTGATGGACAGGGAGGCCTGGCATGCTGCGATTCATGTGGTCTCAAAGTCGGACATGACTGAGCAACTGAACTGAACTGAGGGTACTCTATAGTTTCAAACATTGACAAGCTATTGAACCAAAAAACACTAAATAAGAGTTCTGAGCTCACAGAGGCTGGTAGGAGATCAGGTCCTGGTTACCAAAAAAAAAAAAAAGCGAGGGGGGCAGTTAAGATTAACCCTTGAGTGACAGGCTCAGGAATAATAGGTCACATGTCACCTGCTCATGCCAGGGGTGAGGTTGGCATTTACATCAGCTTTAGAAAAAGCTAGGCTGAGAAGATGCTCCTTTGGTCAAAATGATTGATCTGTATCCATAAAGCTGATTCACTTCATTGTACAGCAGAAACTAACAGAACATTGTAAAGCAAAAAAATTGATCATATAATTAAATATAAGAGGTAAAACTAGAAACAAGCATAAGTTGAAAAAAAGATTGAAAAGAAGATAGAAAGATTCAGAGTCTGTAATTTCCACCCACATTTAATTATTTGGATAAACTCTGCTGTCATAACCAGATGGAAATCACTAAAAACAAAGGATCCCTGAGACTATTTCACATGTCTGATCAGTGGTTCACTACAAAAAAGAGCCAAGGTGTGTGGGGTCCTCTGCAGACCACAGCCCAGGATCAGAAGCTGTTGGCTTTTGTTGAAATTTATAGCAAATTTATCGACTTCTGAGATAAATATTGACCAAACCAAAGTCAAGGTTATTACATCTTCAGGAATAATAAATCCTGGTGCTCTCAGTGACACAAAGTCAATATGTGCTCTGCTGTGTAAATTCCAGGCAAAAAGCTTCCTTGGAACATCTGTAAATCTCTCCATCATGACCACAAGACTAGCTTTTTGAAAATTATTTTTGACAGAAGATGGAGATCTGGGCAACACCTCCTGTTCACCAACATAGAACTCACCAGGCAGCCCCGTTGCGCAGTGATGGACTTCCTGACTTTTTCACTGGAAACATAGCTCAAAGGACTGGTACTTGGCATCTATTGTCACTGATTCTAATCATGAAGAATCAAGATCTTCTCATTCTAAACAAGAGGCAGAATAAGCCCACATACTCCTGACATCTGCTCTACATTGTGGCAAAAGATAATTATATTTGAAATAATGAATTCTATCAAAGTTGAAGGGGAAAACAGAGAACACACACGCACACACACACACACAGCTGAATCACTTTGCTGTCCTCCTGAAACCAACACAACATTATAAATCAACTGTAGTTCAACTTAAAACCCCAAAAGGCAATAACAGTACATGAAAAAGCCTCATAGGACTTAATTTCCACAAGCTCAGTCTTAGTCAGTGATGTGAAAAAGCTGCCCAAAACATTAATTACATTGTGATTTGCATTGTATGGCTAAGAAGGGGTTAGAGTTCTCTTTGCTCCTCACTATTAAAGTGATGCTGAATTTGAGATCACACTTTGATGGATATATTGGCAAATGTGTTGTTGGCTATGGCATGGTAATAGATTTAAGTGGTTATTATTATTATTTTTTTTTTTAAAGAAAAACACTGGGTCCTGGTGGCATGAGGCAGAGGGGCAGCAAGGGATCTGCTCCCTAGGAGTTGGTCCTCCTCTACCTTTTTGGTTCCAATCCATCAATGAACTTTTATCAATCACTGACTAGGGAATGCACAAGAAGTGGAGTCTGTATCAGAGTAGCTAGTAACTATAGCATGTACTCCATCCTCTGCAAAATCTGTGGAGATGTAGAAAAGTTGAAACCATGGTATCCACCATCTTGAAACTCCTCTTCAGGGACTCCTGGGGATAGGCAGGACCTCAGTTATATCAGGGCAAGCAATTGCAGCCTCCTGCCTTAACTGGGGGCTTCCCTGGTGGCTCAGATGGTAAAGAATCTGCCTGCAATCTAGGACACCCAGGTTCAATCCCTGGATCAGGAAGATTCCCCTGGAGAAAGGAATAGGTACCCACTCCAATATTGTTGTCTGGAGAATCCCAAGGACAGAGGAGCCTGGTGGGCTACAGTCCATGGGGTTGTAAAGAGTTGGACACAACTGAGTTGTTAGTCACTTTTCTTTCCCTTGACTGGATCCCTGGAGCATCTTATGGTATCCAAAGTAAAGGCACACTTGGAAAATGAAAGAAAGGTGGGAACATGTCAAAAGGACATAAGAGTCATTCCGAAAGAGTACTGCATGGCCAAAGCCAGATCAATCCATGAGTTTCCACTGATGACAAAAAAAAAAAAGTAAAAAAATGAGTGCGTAAGTAAGTAAGTAAGGGGAGAAGAGACAAGTTCTTACTGAAGAACTCCAAATACTAGAAAGGAGTCCTGTGTAGTTACTTTCTCCTCTAGGAGGTGGTGGAGCCTAATTTCCCTCCCCTTGAGTGTGAGACAAGTCTGAGCACCCTAGTACAGATGTCCTTGGATGCCTCAAAAAAAAAAATAAAATAAAATAAAAAGGGGATACAGGTGCTGTAAGTTTTTAAAATTCAATGCCTCTATAGAGCCACAGACTCACCTCCTCTGAGAGTTTGGAAAGGAAAACATGGTAACTTTCCAGTGGACAAACCTGGCAGACCCCACATACCCCAGGTCAAGGTCAACCTCAGCAGTGACACATCATGTTGATGTCAATGACCTGACAGGATGTGTGAGGACACTTAACTTCTGTGGGATTCTTTCCAAAAACACAGCCCCAGTCTAATCATGAAGAACATAAGACAAACTCAACTTGATATATAAATGTATATATAAAATATATATAAAATCATATAAAATTCGTGACCAGCACTCTTCAAAAGGGTGATTGATGGTCTTAAAAAACAAGGAAAGTCTGAGAAAGTCTTACAGATGGGAGGGATGTAGGAGACTGAAAGCCTGATGGAATCCTGGATGGGATTTTGGGACAGAAAAAAGACATTAATGGAAAAATTGGTGAAATCCAAATGACATCTGCAGTTTCATGCAATCTGCAGTTTGCCCCAATGCTGAATTCCTAGTTGTGACAAACATCCCATAGTTGTGAAAGATTTTAACAACTTGGGAAAACTTGATAAAGGGTATATAGGAAGTCCCTGTATTATCTTGGCAACTTTTCTGTAAATCTAAAATTATTCCAAAACGCTTTTCTGCATATTTGTGAAGCGCTCAAATTCCCATCTGTTATTCATTTCTAGTTGCATTCTATTTTGGTCAGAGAGTGTACTTTGCATGATTTCAACCCTTTAAATTCTATTTAGATTTAATTTATAGCCCAACTTGAAAAATTCTAACTGGAGACTGTTCATAGGACTTGAGAAGAACATGTATATAGTGGTTGTTGGGTGGAGGGTTCACAAGGTATCTGTGAGATCTGGTTGCTTTAGAGTGTGGTTTTAGTCTTCTTTTTTCTTATTGATTTTGTCAGGTTGTTTAATCTATTGTTGAAAGTGGAGTAACAAAGCCCTCAATTATTATTGTTGAAATGTCTGTTTCTCCTTTCAGTTCTTTCAGTCCTTGCTTTATGTGTGAGGTTCTCTTGCTAGGTTTATATGTGTTTATATTTGTTATTTATTTTTGGTGGATGATCCTTTTGTGTCTAATAGCAATTTTTCTCTTAAATTCTATGTTTATGATACTAGTGTTACTGTTATTAGCTCTTCAGGCTATTCTTGCACATTTTACTTCTACATATGTTATAAAATCTTCACTACATTGTTATTATGTCAGCTTGAGCAGTCATTTATCTTTTAGAGATAATTAAACTTTAAGAAAAAAATCATTTTTAATTTACACACATATTTATTATTTCTCAGTTCAGTTGCTCAGTCATGTCCAACTCTTTGCAACCCCATGAACCACAGCATGCCAGGCCTCCCTATCCATCACCAACTGCCAGAGTCTACCAAGCCCATGTCCATTGAGTTGGTGATGCCATCCAACCATCTCATCCTCTGTCATCCTCTTCTCTTCCTGCCCTCAGTATTTCCCAGCATCAGGGTTCTAGAGAGGCTCATTATTATGTGTAGATATAGATTTCCACCTGGTATCATTTTTTTTTTAAAGGCCTTTATAACCAAAATGTTATTTATTTTCTTTTCAGTAATCGTCTTTTTTGGGTATAGAAATCTAGATTGGCAGGTTTTTCTTTTAATATTTTAAAGATGTTACTCCACTGTCTAGTCACTTATACCTTTCCAATAAGAATTCTGCTATCGGCAGCGGTCCTAAGAAGGCAGAGGAATAGGATGGGGAGACCACTTTCTCCCCCACAAATTCATCGAAAGATCATTTGAACATTGAGCAACTTCTGAATGCTGGTGGAGGACACCAGGCACCCAGAAAGGCAGCTCGTTCTCTTCAAAAGGAGGTAGGACAAAATAGATAAAAAGACAGACAAAAGAGTTCTCTTCAAAAGGAGGTAGAACAAAATAGATAAAAAGACAGACAAAAGAGACAAAAGACAGAGGCCCATCCTGGGGAGGGAGTCATAAAGGAGGAGAAGTTTCCAAACATCAGGAAACCCTCTCACCGGTGGGTCTATGGGGAGTTTTGGAATTTCAGAGGGGGACATAACAGGGAGGAAAAGGGCAAAAAACAAAAAATCCCACAGATTACGTGCCTAACTGCAACTCCCAGTGGAGAAATAGCCCAGAAGCTCGTGTCCGCCACCAGCAAGCGGGGGTTGAATAGGGAGGTGCGGGCTGCATTGCTTAGGGTAAGGACCTGGCCTGAATGCCCTGAGGACAATCTGAGGGAGCTAACATGAGATAACAACCCAAACCGTGGGATAGCCAGAGAGAGGGGAAAAAAAAGAGAGAGAGAGAGAACTTTCCCACGAAAAGCTCAAAGGCACAGCCTGGCCTGCTCACAGAACAAAAGATTGAGCAAATACCAAAGGAGAGCTAGCCAGCTGTGGACCAGCCCCTCCCCCTGCCAGAGGCAGAGAGGCAGGTGCGTGCCAGCCAGAGCCGGAAGGCGAGGGGCAGTCTCAGCCCTAGGGACGGTATTCTCCACCAAATTGTGAGCAGTCTCTCCCAGTTGCCAACCAAGTCTTTCTGGGATCCTGGATGGTTGACATCTGCCAGGAGGGTTGCACTCAGAGATCAGCTCCCCAGAGGAGACACACAGCACTCCTGAGACGGCACTCCCGCTGCACACCCAGGAAAACAAGCGAATAGGACCAGGGAGGTGATAAAACGCACCACACACTTGGGAGAGTGTGCTCACCAAGCACCTGGTTGCCTGAGCTGCTTGGACCAGGGAAGGGCACAGAAACGCAGGCCCAACCGAGTCTGTGCCTTTGTGGAGTACCCGAGAAGCTGAACCTGAGTGGTTTAGACCTGGGAAGGGCATGCAACCCAGAGCTCACTTTAGACAGTTCCCCTGCAGAGCAACCTGGAGCCTGAGCAGTATAGACCTGGAAAGCACACACGCTGTGAGTGGGGGCAAACCCAGTGTGGCTGAAACACTGCGAGCACTCCCCACACATGCCAGTGATATTTGTTTGCAGTGTTCCTCCCTCCCCACAGCAAAATTGAACAAGTGAGCTTAAGTAAGTGACCACCTTCACCCACTTATGTCAGGGTGGAAATTAGACACTGAAGAGACTTGCAAACGGAGGAAGCCAAAATAAAGAAGAGGGACCTGCTTTGGAAGTGACAGGTACAACAGATTAAAAGCCTGTAATTAGCACTGACTACATTGGAAGGGGCCTATAGACCCTGAGAAGTATAAGCTGGAGCAAGGAACTATCTGAAACTGAACTGACCCCACACTGCCCTGAACAGCTCCAGAGAAATTCCTAGATATATTTTACTATTATTTTTTAATTTAAAAAAATTTTAATTTTTAAGTTCTTTATTACTCCTTTAATTTTAATAACCTACTATTACCTTGCCAAAAAAGACCCTATTTTTAAACCAAATTATATATATATATGTATTTTATAATTTTTGTGATTTTTTTAATATTATATTTTTGAGAGTCCAACCTCTATTCTAGATTTTTAATCTTTGCTTTTTGGTATTTGTTATCAACATTTTACCTTTAAGAATCCAGTCTTCAGTACCCATTTTTACTTAGGAGTGTGATTACTGGCTTGATTGCTCTCTCCCCTTTTGATTTTCCTTTTTCTCCTCCAGGTCACCTCTATCTCCTCCCTCCCCCTTCTCTTCTCTACCCAACTCTGTGGATCTCTTTGGGTGTTCTAGGCTGTAGAGAACACTTAGAGAACTGATTATTGGCTAGATCTGTCTCTCTCCTTTTGACTCCCCCTCTTCTCCTCCTGGTCACCTCTATCTCCTTCCTCTCTCTTCTCTTCTTTGTGTAACTCTGTGAACATCTGTGAGGGATCCAGACTGTGGAGAGCATGTAGGGAAGTGATTACTGGCTAGATTTCTCTCTCTCCTTTTGACACCCCCTCTTCTCCTCCTGGTCACCTCTATCCCCCTTCTCCCTCTTCTCTTCCCCATGTAACTCTGTGAACCTCTCTGGGTGTCCCTCATTGTGGAGAATCTTTTCACCATTAACCTAGATGTTTTATCATCAGTGCTGTATGGATGGAGAAGTTTTGAGGCTACTGTAAGAATAAGACTGAAAGCCAGAGGCAGGAGGCTTAAATCGAAAACTTGAGAACACCAGAAAACTCCTAACTCCAGGGAACATTAATCGACAAGAGCTCATGCAAAAAGCCTCCATACTTACACTGAACCAAGCTCCACCCAAGAGCCAACAAGTTCCAGAGCAAGACATACCATGAAAACTCTCCAACAACGCAGGAACATAACCCTGAGCATTAAAATACAGGTGGCCAAAAGTCACACCAAACCCACAGACACCTCAAAACTCACTACTGGACACTTTATTGCACTCCAGAGAGAAGAGATCCATCTCACCCACAAGAACACCGACACAAGCTTCTCTAACCAGGAAATCTTGACAACCCACTTGTCCAACCCCACCCACAGGGAGGAACCTCCACAATAAAAAGGAACCACAAACTTCCAGCATACAGAAAGGCCACCCCAAACACAGCAATCTAAACAAGATGAAAAGGAAGAGAAATATTTAGCGGGTAAAGGAACATGATAAATGCCCACCAAACCAAACAAAAGGGGAGGAGATAGGAAGTCTACCTGAAACAGAATTCAGAATAATGATAGTAAAAATGATCCAAAATCTTGAAAACAAAATGGAGTTACAGATAAATAGTCTGGAGACAAGGTTTGAGAAGAGGCAAGAAAAGTTTAACAAGGACTTAGAAAAATAAAAATAGTCAATCAATAATGAATAATGCAATAACTGAGATAAAAAACACTCTGGAGGGAACCAACAGTAGAATAACTGAGGCAGAAGATAGGATAAGTGAGGTGGAAGATAGACTGCTGGAAATAAATGAAGCAGGGAGGAAAAAAGGAAAAAGAATTAAAAGAAACAAGGACAACCTCAGGGACCTCTGGGACAATGTGAAATGCCCCAACGTTTGAATCATAGGCGTCCCAGAAGAAGAAGACAAAAAGAAAAGCCATGAGAAAATACTTGAGGAGATAATAGTTGAAAACTTCCCTAAAATGGGGAAGGAAATAGCCACCCAAGTCCAAGAAACCCAGAGAGTCCCAAATAAGACAAACCCAAGGCAAAACACCCAAAGACACATATTAATCAAATTAATGAATATCAAACACAAAGACTAAATATTAAAAGCAGCAAGGGAAAAACAACAAATAACACACAAGTGGATTTCCATAAGGATAACAGCTGATCTTTCAGTAGAAACTCTTCAAGCCAGAAGGGAATGGCAGGACATACTTAAAGTGATGAAAGAGAAAAACCTACAACCCAGATTACTGTACCCAGCAAGGATCTCATTCAAATATGAAGGAGAAATCAAAAGCTTTACAGACAAGCAAAAGCTGAGAGAATTCATCGCCACCAAACTAGCTCTTCAACAAATGCTAAAGGATCTTCTTTAGACAGGAAACACAGAGAAGGTATATAAACTCGATCCCAAAACAACAAAGTAAATGGCAACAGGATCATACTTATCAATAATTACCTTAAATGTAAATGGGTTGAATGCCCCAACCAAAAGACAAAGACTGGCTGAATAGATACAAAAATAAGACCCCTATATATGCTGTCTATAAGAGAGCCACCTCAAAACAAAGGACACATACAGACTGAAAGTGAAGGGCTGGAAAAAAGATATTTCATGCAAATAGAGACCAAAAGAAAGCAGGAGTAGCAATATTCATATCAGATAAAATAGACTTTTAAATAAAGTCTGTGAAAAGAGACAACAAAGGACACTCCATAATGATCAAAAGACCAGTCCAAGAAGAACATATAACAATTATAAATATACATGTACCCAACATAGGAGCACTGCAATATGTAAGGCAAATGCTAACAAGTATGAAAGGGAAAATTAACAGTAACAGAAAATAGTGGGAGACTTTAATACCCAACTCACGCCTATGGATAGATCAACTAAACAGAAAATTAGCAAGGAAACACAAACTTTAAATGATACAATGGACTAGTTAGACATGATTGCTATCGATAGGATATTTCATCCCAAAACAATGAATTTCACCTTTTTCTCAAGTGCACATGGAAACTTCTCCAGGATAGATCACATCCTGGGCCATAAATCTAGCCTTGGTAAATCCCAAAACATTGAAATCATCTCAAGCATCTTTTCTGATCATAATGAAGTAAGATTAGATGTCAATTACAGGAAAAAAAAACTATTAAAAATACAAACATATGGAGGCTAAACAACACGCTTCTGAATAACCAACAAATCACAGAAGAAACCAAAAAAGAAATAAAAATATGCATATAAATGAATGAAAATAAAAACACAACAACCCAAAACCTATGGGATTCAGTAAAAGCAATGCTAAGGGGAAGGATCATAGCAATACAAGCTTACCTCAAGAAACAAGAGAAAAATCAAACAAATAACCTAACTCGACACCTAAAGCAACTAGAAAAAGAAGAAATGAAGAACCCCAGGGTTAGTGGAAGGAAAGAAATCATAAAAATTAGGGCAGAAATAACTGCAAAAGAAACAAAGGGTACCATAGCAAAAATCAACAAAGTTAAAAGCTGGTTCTTTGAGAAGATAAATAAAATAGACAAACCATTAGCCATACTCATCAAGAAGAAAGGGAGAAGAATCAAATCCTCAAAGTTAGACATGAAATTGGAGAAATCACAAAGAAATACAATCACACACACAAAAAAAATACAAAGGATCATAAGAGACTGCTACCAGCAACTGTATGCCAATAAAATGGACAACTTGGGAGAAATGGACAAATTCTTAGAAAAGTATAACTTTCCAAAACTGAACCAGGAAAAAATAGAAAATCTCAACAGACTCATCACAAGTACAGAAATCGAAACTGTAATCAGAAATCTTCCAGCCAACAAAAGCCTAGGACCAGATGGCTTCACAGGTGAATTCTACCAAAAATTTAGAGAAGAGTTAACACCTATCCTACTCAAACTCTTCCAGAAAATTGGAGAGGAAGGTAAACTTTCAAACTCACTCTATGAGGCCACCATCACCTTAATAACAAAACCAGACAAAGATGCCACAAAAAAAGAAAACTACAGGCCAATATCACTGATGAACATAGATGCAAAAATCCTTAACAAAACTCTAGCAAACAGAATCCAACAATACATTAAGAAGATTGTACATCATGACCAAGTGGACTTTATCCTGGGGATGCAAGGATTCTTCAATATTCACAAATCAATCAATGTGATACACCACATTAACAAATTGAAAAATAAAAACTATATGATTATCTCAATAGATGCAGAGAAAGCCTTTGACAAAATTCAACATCCATTTATGATTAAAAAAAAAAAATCCTTCAGAAAGCAGGCATAGAAGGAACATACCTCAGCAAAATAAAAGCCATTTATGATAAACCCACAGCAAACATTATCCTCAATGGTGAAAAACTGAAAGCATTTCCCCCAAAGTCAGGAACAAGACAAGGGTGCTCACTGTCACCACTACTGTTCAACATAGTTTTGGAAGTTTTAGCCACAGCAATCAGAGAAGAAAAAGAAATAAAAGGAATCCAGATTGGAAAAGAAGAAGTAAAACTCTCATCGTTTGCAGATGACATGATCCTCTACATAGAAAACCCTAAAGACTCCACCAGAAAATTACTAGAGCTAATCAGTGAATATAGTAAAGTTGCAGGATAAAAAATTAACACACAGAAATCCCTTTCACTCCTATACACGAACAATGAGAAAACAGAAAGAGAAATTAAGGGAACAATTACATTCACCATTGCAATGAAAAGAATAAAATACTTATGAATAAATCTACCTAAAGAAACAAAAAACCTATATATAGAGAACTATAAAACACTGTCATCAAAGATGACACAAACAGATGGAGAAATATACCATGTTCATGGATCAGAAGAATCAATATAGTGAAAATGAGTATACTACCCAAAGCAATCTATAGATTCAATGAAATCCCTATCAAGCTGCTGCTGCTGCTGCTGCTGCTGCTGCTGCAGCTGCTAAGTCACTTCAGTCGTGTCCAACTCTGTGTGACTCCATAGACGGCAGCCCACCAAGCTCCCCTGTCCCTGGGATTCTCCAGGCAAGAACACTGGAGTGGGTTGCCATTTCCTTCTCAACCTATCAAGCTACCAACAGTATTTTTCAGAGAACTAGAACAAAGAATTTCACAATTTGTATGGAAATACAAAAAACCTCGAATAGCCAAAGCAATCTTGAGAAACAAGAATGAAACTGGAGGAATCAACCTGCCAGACTTCAGACTATACTACAGAGCTACAGTCATCAAGACAGTATGGTACTGGCACAAAGACAGAAATATAGGTCAATGGAACAACATAGAAAGCCCAGAGATAAATCCACACACCTATGGACACCTTATGTTTGACAAAGGAGGCAAGAATATCCAATGGAGAAAAGACAATCTCTTTAACAAGTGGTGCTGGGAAAACTGGTCAACTGCTTGTAAAAGAATGAAACTAGAACACTTTCTAACACCATGAAAGTGAAAGTTAAGTTGCTCGGTCGTGTCTGACTATTTGTGACCCCCGTGGACTGTAGCCCAGCAGGCTCCTCCATCCATGGGATTCTCCAGGCAAGAATACTGGAGTGGGTTGCCATTTCTTTCTCCATGGGATCTTCCAGACCCAGGGATCAAACCCAGGTCTCCTGCATTGCAGGCAGACGCTTTAACCTCTGATCTACCATACACAAAAATGTAAATCTAACACCATACACAAAAATAAAATCAAAATGGATTACAGATCCATTTAGAGATCTAAATGTAAGACCAGAAATTATAAAGCTCCTAGTGAAAAACATAGGCAAAACACTCTGTGACATAAATCACAGCAGGATCCTCTATGACCCACCTCCCAGAGTAATGGAAATAAAATAAAAAATAAACAAATGGGACCTAATTAAACTTAAAAGCTTTTGTGCAATGATGGAAACTATAAGCAAGGTAAAAAGACAGCTTTCAGAATGGGAGAAAATAATAGCAAACAAAACAACTGACAAAGAATTAATCTCAAAAACATACAAGCAGCTCCTGCAGCTCAATTCCAGAAAAATAAACGACCCAATCAAAAAATGGGCCAAAGAACTAAACAGACATTTCTCCAAAGAAGACATACAGATGGCTAACAAACACATGAAAAAATGCTCAACATCACTCATTATCAGAGAAATGCAAATCAAAACCATGATGAGGTACCATCTCATGCTGGTCAGAATGGCTGCTATCCAAAAGTCTACAATAAAATGCTGAAGAGGGTGTGGAGAAAAGGGAACCCTCTTACACTGTTGGTGGGAAATGCAAACTAGTACAGCCACTATGGAAAACAGTATGGAGATTCCTTAAAAAACTGGAAATAGAAGTGCCATACGACCCAGCAATTCCCACTGCTGGGCATATACACCAAGGAAACCAGAATTGAAAGAGACACGTGTACCCTAATGTTCATTGCAGCACTGTTTACAATAGCTAGGACATGGAAGCAACCTAGATGCCCATTGGCTGGATAAGAAAGCTGTGGTACATATACACAATGGAATATTACTCAGCCATTAAAAAGAAGGCATTTGAGTCAGTTCTAACGAGGTGGATGAAAGTGGAGCCTATTATACAGAGTGAAGTAAGTCAGAAAGAAAAACACCAATACAGTATATTAACGCATATATATGGAATTTAGAAAGATGGTAATGATGACCCTATATGCAAGACAGCAAAAGAGACACAGATGTAAAGAACAGACTTTGGACTCTGTTGGAGAAGGCAAGGGTGGGATGATTTGAGAGAATAGCATCGAAACGTGTATATTGTCATATGTGAAATAGATCATCAGTCCAGGTTTGATGCATGACACAGGTTGCTCAGGGCTGGTGCACTGGGATGACCCTGAAGGAAGGTATGGGGAAGGAGGTGGGAGGGGGGTTCAGGATATGGGGTTCAGGTTCACATGTACACCCATGGCTGATTCATGTGAATGTATGGCAAAAACCAGTACAATGTTGTAAAGTAATTAGCCCCCAATTAAAATAAATAAATTACTTTACAAAAAAAGGAATTCTGCTGTCATACTTTGTTACGCTTTATGCAATGAAGAGCAAAGCAAACCTTCACTGACCGCTTTTAAGATTTTTTTTTCTATATCATTGGTTTTGAGCAATTTGAGTATAATGTACCTTAGCTTAATTATCTTTTATGTTTTTTGTACTTGAAGTTCACTGAACTTCTTGGGTCTGTGGCTTTGTAAAGACATTGAAACTGGAACTTAACAGCTTCTGTTTCCCTTTTCTTTTGAGGCATCCAAGGATGCCTGTACTAGGCTGCTTGGGCTTGTCTCACAGTGCACTGAGGTTTCATTCATCTTTTTACTATTATCCTTTTTTGCCTCTATGTGTTTTAATTTTGGAAATTTTCTGTTTCTGTATCTTTAAGTTTTTATATTAAAATATTTTCTTCTATAAAGCCTAATACGCCATTAATTGCATCCACTGTATCATTTGTCTTAGATATTACAGTTTTCATCTCCAATTTGTTTCTGTGGAACTATCTGTCATGTCTCTAGTTAAGTTTTTGGACACATGGAATACAATTGTAATAGCTTTAACATCTTTGGTAATTCTTCCTTGTGTATCTTTTCTGGGTCAGTTCTCACTGGTTGTGTTTCCTCCTCATTATAGGCTACATTTTCTGGCATCTTTGAATGACTGGGAATCTTGTTAAGAATGCAGACATTGTGAATTTTACCCTGGTGAGGACTGATTATTTTAGTATTCTCATAAATGATCTGCAGCTTTCTTCTAGGAAAAGTTAAACTGCTTGAAAATGAAAATTCTTAAGAAATGATTAATATATATTTTTAAAGACAGGACCAGGTTCCTACTGCAGGGGCAAGATCTTCTGAGTACTCTCCCCACAATAAATTCTGAGTTATCCAATCTGGCTGGTGGGACAGGCACCCTCTTTGTCCTTGTGTAGCTGCAGGCAGTTTTCCCTACAATCATTTAAAGGGTTCCTACCTGGCCTCAGGTAATTCTTTTACATGCATTCACAGATCAGCACTTGTGAATACTCCTATGGGAAACTTTGCAGAACTCTCTTGCTCTCTCTTTCTCTCTCTCTCTCCATCCTGCACTTTTGTCTTGTGAATTCTGACTGTCCTATAAACCCTGACCTCTCAGCTCTGTCTCCTCAAATGATGGAGTCTTCTGGCACCTGGGTCACACCCTGTGTGCTCCTGCAATTTTAGACCTCCTCTAGGTTGTTCTGTGTTCCTCAGTGATCACTATCCTTTGTTAGTTCAGTTCAGTCACTCAGCTGTGTCTGACTTTTTGTGACCCCATGAACTGCAGCACACCAGGCTTCCCTGTCCATCACCAACTCTCAAAGATTGCTCAAACTCATGTCCATAGAGTAGGTAATGCCATCCAACCATTTCATCTTCTGTCATTCCCTTCTCCTCCTGCCTTCAATCTTTCCCAGCATCAGGGTCTTTTCTAAGGAGTCAGTTCTTTACATCAGGTGGCCAAAGTATTGGAGTTTCAGCTTCAGCATCAGTTCCAGTGAATATTCAGGACTAATGTCTTTTAGGATTAATTGGTTTGATCTCCTTGCAGTCCAAGTGGCTCTCAAGAGTCTTCTCCAACACCACAGTTCAAAAGCATCAATTCCTCAGCACTCAGCTTTCTTTATAGTCCAACTCTCACATCCATACATGACTACTGGAAAAACCATAGCTTTGACTAGACAGACCTTTGTCAGCAAAATAATATCTCTGCTTTTTAATATGCTGTCGAGGTTGGTCATAGCTTTTCTTCCAAGGAGCAAGTTTCTTTTAATTTCATGGCTGCAGTCACCATCTGCAGTGATTTTGGAGCCCAAGAAAATAAAGTCTGTCATTGTTTCCATTGTTTCCCCATCTATTTGCCATGAAGTGATGCCATGATCTTAGTTTTTTGAATATTGAGTTTTGAGCCAGTGTTTTCACTATCCTCTTTTACTTTCATCAAGACAGTCTTTAGTTCTTCTTTACTCTCTGCCATAAGAGTGGTGTCATTTGCGTATCTGAGGTTACTGATATTTCTCCTTGCAATCTTGATTCCAGCTTGTGCTTCATCTAGCCCAGAATTTCACATGATATACTCTGCATATAAGTTAAAAAAGCAGGATTGCAATATACAGCCTTGATGTACTCCTTTCCCAATTTGGAACCAGTCTGTTGTTCCATGTCCAGTTCTAACTATTGCTTCTTGACCTGCATACAGATTTCTCAGGAGGTAGGTAAGGTGGTCTGGTATTCCCATCTCTTGAAGAATTTCCCACAGTTTGTTGTGATCCACACTGTCAAAGGCTTTGGCATAGTCAATAAAGCAGAAGTAGATGTTTTTCTGGAACTCTCTTGCTTTTATGATGATCCAACATATATTGGCAATTTGACCTCTGGTTCCTCTGCCTTTTCTAAATCCAGCTTGAACATTGGAAATTCTTGGTTCACATACTGTTGAAGCCTGGCTTGGAGAATTTTGAGCATTACTTTGCTAGAGTGTGAGATGAGTGCAATTGTGCAGTAGTTCGAACATTCTTTGTCATTGCCTTTCTTTGGGATTGGAATGAAAACTGACTTTTTCCAGTCCTGTGGCCCTGCTGTTAAGTGTTAAGTTCTTTGTTAAGTGTTGTCCAATATCTTAAAAACTGTTATTTCTTAATATTTTTTCAGTCAAAAGGAGATATATGGTATCTGTTACTCTGTATTGACCAGAAGTAGAAACCCAGTGTTGTCGGTTTTTTTTTTTTTTAATGTTTTTTACATCTCATACTTTGTTTAAATAATGTGTTTTGGAAAATAAGATTTGAACACTTCTTATTTAGATCAGTAATCACAGAAAAGGAATAGTGTAGGAGAGGAGAGACCTATATTTTACTGCATGGGTTCCACATCAGAAAACTTGGGGGCACTTTATCTGTGCATCACATTTCAGTCCATCCTCAAACTTTCTCTTTTAGAAACACTTTCTACATGGAGTCTCCTTGCAAATGCCTGCACAGCCCTCCAACGAATCCTTCAACCATTGTGTCATCATTCATCCTAGCTTAATATCTTATGCATATTTGTTATTGCCTGTATTAGAATTCTTTTTTAAATTTTTATTGGCTTATAGTTAATTCATAATGCTGTGTTAGTTTCTATTGTGCAGCAGAGTCAATCAATTATACATATGCCCACTCTTTTTAGATTTGCTTCCTATATAGGTCATTAGAGAGTATTGAGTAGAGTTCCCTATGCTACACACTATGTTGTATTATAATTTTTATAAAACCTTATCTCTCACTATGTGACTGGATGAGGCTAGGAGGATGTATTATGTCTTTGGTCTACAGGTTTACAATGCCTGGTTCATATTTGTTGCACTAAACTGTTTACATCCATTTCCTTTCATTCCCAAGTCAAGTCCATTATGTGAAGAAGCTGTTTTTCTCTCTCTTAGTAGAAAGGGAATCAAAAGCTGGAAAACAGAGACTATCTTCCATTGGGTGAATGATCAGGAAACTGGAGAGCTGAAGTTGGAATGTCATGTTTTTCTACTTCAGCATTTGCTTCTCCTGGGCAGTAAGTACTGCACAATAGAGCCATTCTCAAGGATGAAAATGTTCTACAGCTGAGATGTTCTATAGCTGCAATGAGGCTACCATGTGTGGCTCATGAGTGTCTGACCACTGTGGCTAAGGAAGTCCATTCAGTTTTACTAATGGAAACTGAAATAGCCACAGTTGGCTGTGGGCTGCCACACTGGACAGTACAGGCATAGTGGGCAGACCCAGCACTTTCCTCTTTCATCCTCAATTATGCTTACTAGACAAGCAGTTCTCAACCTGGGTTTTTAGATGATTTCCAGAAAAAGGGAATTCCACAAAAGTTTCCAATCAATAATTTTGCCAAAGAGGAAAATGTCTCAAATAGAAATCCAAGACTGAATCTAAGAGAACAGTGGGTAAAAAAAAATAGTAAAAATGATCAAATGAAAAGTATTTTCTCAAAACAAAAAGCTCTCTGACTTTGAAATTCTTTATTCCTATATGACTTCTCTAGTAAATAGATATAAATATTATATATATAAATGCATATATAATATGTAGTTGTGTGATATTTATTAACATATATTTTTGATGTTATATATATTATGAAATCTATAGTCCCTTGGACGGCAAGGAGATCCAACCAGTCCATTCTGAAGGAGATCAGCCCTGGGATTTCTTTGGAAGGAATGATGCTGAAGCTGAAACTCTAGTACTTTGGCCACTTCATGTGAAAAGTTGACTTATTGGAAAACACTCTGATGCTGGGAGGGATTGGGGGCAGGAGGAGAAGGGGACGGCAGAGGATGAGATGGCTGGATGGCATCACTGACTCGATGGATGTGAGTCTGAGTGAACTCCATGAATTGGTGATGGACAGGGAGGCCTGGTGTGCTGTGATTCATGGGGTCACAAATAGTCAGACACAACTGAGCGACTGAACTGAACTGAACTAATACATAATTTAAAAATATGTATCTTAGTCTGCTCTTCCTGCTATAACAAAAATACTATAGACCACATGGCATAAAGAGAAAAAATTATTTATCATGGTTCTAGGGCCTGGAACTTGAAGACCTTGGCTCCTGCAGATTCCATGTCTGATGAGAACCTGCTTCCTGGTTCATAGATGGCTGTCTTCTCATTGTGTTTATCTCTCTAGAGTCTCTTTTATAAGGGACCCCTTATAAACCCCATCATAAGGGCTTCATCATGATGACCTAATCAACTCTCAGGGGCCCCATTTCCAAATACCATCACCTTAGAGTTAGAGTTAGAATTTCAATATATGAATTTTAGGGGGAATCAAACATTCTATAATGATATCTACCTATCTATCTGACCATATATGTATGTTATTGGGGCTTCCCTGATGGCTCAGATGGTAAGCAATCTGCCTGCAATACAGGACACCCAGGTTCTATCCCTGGGTTGGAAAGATCCCCTGGAAAAGAAAATGGCACTCTAGCATTCTTGCCTGGAGAATTCCATAGCTGAGAAGCCTGGCAGGCTACAGTCCTTGGTGATGCACAGAGTCGGAAATGGCTGAGCAACTAACACACACACACATCTATATTACTGAATTCATAAAATGACCTGCCAGGAGGGAAAATCTCCAATTCAGGGATCATCCACATTGAGGATAAGTTACAGCCTCAGTAGTAGTGGCCAAGTCATTCTCACCCCATGTTGAAGACATCAGCAGGAGCACCTAAGCCCTGCACAGTTCACCTGGCTCTTTTTTCACGAAGGGCCGTGTGTTGGTTTGCTAGAGCCATCATAACAGCAGAACTGACTGGCTTAGGCAGAAGAAATGTGCTGTCCTGGAGACCAGCTTTCTGGATCAAGGTGCTGGCAGAGTTGGTTGGACAGGCAGGACCTGTCCCATGCCTGTCCCTCAGCTGCTGGTGGTTTGCTGGCGATCTTTGGCCTCCCTTGGCTAACATCTGCCTTCACATCCACGTGTTTCTTCAAGTGCACATCATTGTGTGTCCACGTCCCCTCACCCCTGCCCCCAGCTTTAAAAAAATTATTTTTTTGGCTATGCTGGGTCTTAGTTGCAGCATGTGGGATCTTCATTGCAGCATGTGGAATCATTAGTTCTGGATGAGCTCAAGTTCCCTGACCAGGGATGGAAACCAACACCCTACCCCCACCCCACCCCATGCACGTTTCGAGCATAGAATCTTAGTAACTGGACCACCAAGGAAGTCCCATCATTTCCCCTTTTTACAAGGACGTTAGTCATATTGATTAAAATCTACCTTAAAGACCTTATCTTCACTTGACTACATCTGGAAAGACTTCATTTCCAAATGAGATACTGGGGGTTGGGATGCCAACATCTTTTGAGGGGATACAGTACACCCCAAACCAGACCACATGGCTGATATGGAGAACAGGTGGGAATAGACGTTACTCTCCCCTGCCAACCTTGCCCTTTATTCACTCCTGAAGGTTTGGTACAGGGCAAGGCTAGGAGGAGACAGAGTCACCATCATCTAGGGTGTCTGTGTCTGTGTCTGCCTTCCCCGGCAGGCATAGGCTCTTTTTGTCACATACATCTATCTTTGGCCAAAGTTGAGTCCTGGGGAAAACTGACTATGTTCATGCTGGGAAACCAGAGGAGAATGGGGAAGGTCTGGTCAGTCTCTGAGTGGAGTGTCTGAACCTGTGACCTCAGGGCTGCTCCTGTTTGGCCAGAGTGGAAGCTGGGGTGAAGGTGGGAAGGGAAAGCCTGCCTGGATTGCATTTCCTGCTCACTGTCTCCTGGTCTGCTTCAACATGAAGCCTGCCAATGTGTTCCTTCTCTGGATCTCCTGAGATAACCCGGTTATCATACCAAATGTTACATTTTTCTTCTGAAAAGTCACATCAGATGAATTTACCTCTTGCAAGTGAGAGTCTTTTTTTGTAAAAAAAGTTGTTTATTTTTGAGTGTGCTGGGTCTTTGTTGCTGTGTGTGGGCCTTCGGTATTTGCGGTGAGTGCAGGCTACTCTCTAGTTGCGGTGCTTGGGCTCCTTATTGCAGTGGCTTCTCTTGTAAGCCCTGGCTCTAGAGCATGCAGCTCAGTAACTGCAGCTCTCTGGTTTAGTCACCTCATGGAATGTGGAATCTTCCCAGACCAGGGTTCAAACCTGTGTCCTCTGCACTGACAGGTGGATTCTTAACCACTAGACCACCAGGGAAGTCCCCAGCTGAAAGTCTTGATGGGATTCAGAGGGAGGGAGAGGGGTGGAAGTCAGGAGCAGAGCTGGTCGAGGCATCCTGAGTGGGCAGGGTTCAGTCCCAGAGGACAGAATTGCCCCTTCTCTGGCCAGCACACAAACAAGAATCAGGCACCTTTCCTGAGAACAGGTACAGCCCCCTGGAATCTATGGATCCATGCCAGTGAGCAAGATGAGGCTCTATTTACCCTCATGTCCCCACCCAAGCCACGCTCAAATAAGCGGCAAAACCTCCAGACCTGAGTCATCCGTGGAGGCAAATTATAAACTTCTAAGCGTGTGGCTTCGCAGAGATACCACACTCCCCTTGTATAATGAGCCTGCAGTTTGTGGTGAAGAATGACTTAAGAACAAATGAACTCACTGTCTCAAAGGAGAATTTTTATCACGATCAATTGCTCTCTGACTGACAGGCCTGTTATTTCTTTCAACAGGAGAAAGAGCTAAAATACAGAGAGAAACACTAGAAATAAATATGGCCAGCATAATGGCAAGGTTTTGTATTGCCAAAGTGAAAAGGGCAAGTTCCTGGGTAAAAAACCTCATCCACTCCTTCTCCCCATTTTGCAAGTTCTTGGGTAAGAAATCTCATCCACTCTTTCTTCCCATATTAGTGACTTTGTTATCATCCAAGTCAATTCAAAAGACAGAAACTGTATCATGGAAGCAGGAACTGGGCTGGGCTGAGCTGTGTGGACGGTGACCATGGATGAAATACTGTCCGTGCAACAGAGGAACTCACAGTTGAATTGGGAAGACACTGGTTACAGAGCATTAGGATTTTATGTGACAAGTCTTCCTGTAGAAGTGGGCATATATTGCTTCCTGCACACAAAGAGAGGACCAATTGATTCTGTCTGCAGGAGTCCCAGAAGTGACATATGAGTTCAATGTGTGTGGAAACTGATACCCAGGGGAGAGAAAATGGTGAGCTATCAGAGACAGCATAGATGGGAGTGGGGTATGTTGAGGTCAGTTAGTGACCAGTGACTTGGCCTGGTTAAGATGAGGGTGCAGGTGTGGGGGCTGGAACAACCGCCTGGAGCTGTCACAGAGCTGTCTATGCTAGGGAGAGGAAATACCACATACAGTATTTAAGTAGTCAGACAGAAAATTCTGGCAGCAGTGTTAAAGATGCATTTGGAGGACACAGGATGCCAAGAGATTCAGTATCAGATTGTTGCAGAAACCCAGGTGAGGGATACAGACAGGACTTTGAGGGATGGTCTCAACTTCTTTCTGGTTTGTAGAAACAGGAGGAAGTTCACCAAATTTCCATTTTTAAATGTTTGCCCTACTGTTAATTTCACATTGTTACTAGTAAAATTCTTAGAGGCAGCAGCAGAAGGCACATCGCAGATGGTAGAGTTATTTTTCACAGCTTTTATGGCAGATAACAATATACTTGACATTTTTCTCATTAGATGTGAGCTTTACTGTATGATTAAACATGCTCGGCATCTGTGGTCTAAAACTGCAAATGTGAAAAGCAGCCATGCAAATGTTTCAGTCAATAAATATGCAGAGACAGTCAACACGGAACAACTCCTTCGCATGCTCTCTTCAAGGAAGGGATGAGTTGACATCCACAACAGTCTTGGCAATGGCTTTGCCTTCCTATTTGGGAGAACAAGGGAGGTGCAGTTCCAGACTGCTAATTACCCCCTGGGAGTCCAAGAGAAGTGAGCAGTTTCCATTAGGAGATCTCAAGGCTGGGGGCCAGCAGAGCCAGGGAGGGGAGCGAGGTTTTTACTGTGGCATTAGGGAATTTCCAGAGGGAGAAACCGAAGGGTAGAATTTCACTTGGCAATCCAGACATAAGGGAATGTGTGTAAGGTCAGTTGACAAGTCCAGGGACCAGCAGGCAGTACATGTGCTTGTTTTCTTGCTGGAGGCAAGGCTCATCTGTGTGTGTGTGCGCGCATGCGTGTGCATACCTACAACCGTACTCCTGCTGTAGGAGAAGATAAAGATCCATGAGCAACAACTCTCTTTCCATAGATCGTAGAGGATGGAGGACTCTTCTCTGCTTCACTGCTCTGACCCATTGGTGGTAGCCACCCAAAGACAAATCAAGAACACTTTTTATGCTTGAATCAACTGAATGGCTGGGGGTGACAGATCAACTAGTAATGTCTGCCATGGGTACAGATCAACTAGTAATGTCTGTCGTGGGTTACAGATCAACTAGTAATGTCTGCCATGGGTACAGATCAACTAGTAATGTCTGCTGTGGGTACAGAAGAAGGTAGTGGCCCCATTGCTGCTTGTATACCATTCTGACTGTGTGAACACAGAAAATGTGGGAGTACAGGTTCTAACAGATTGAAGGGTATCTAAACATCAGTGCCAGGAAGAGAGAAAGAGAATACCTCCCATAGAAAGATTCTGCCAAAACCTTGGAATAAGGACAGGATTTTCACCATGCTTCTGGGTCCGCGTGTTGCAGAGAAGACATGCATGTGTTTAACTCGCAGTGATGAGAGGATGGAATGGAACCTGAGTAGAATCCTGATGATGGAGGAGAGGGGAGAAGAAGCTGATGGATGGAGGCAGCAGAGGTGGAGACCACAGGGCCAGAATAGCAGAGAGAATGTTCACAACCTCATTCACAAACACTACTGTGTTTCTGAGTCATGTTGTCATGATTTTTAATCTCCTTTGGGGTGTTAGAGCCATAATGTTGTTTCGAAACCCAAAGGAGCCAGTGTCAATCATTTTTAAGGTGGCTGTACTAGTCTGCTAGGACTGCCCAACATAGCATTTAAACCGCTTAAACATCATTTATTCGGACTGCCCAACAAAGCACTTTAACGGCATAAACATAATTTATTCTCTCATAGCTGTGGAAGCCGGAAGTCCAAGATCAAGGTGTTGGCAAGGCTGGTTCCTCCTGAGGCTGCCCTCCTTGGCTGGAATGGTCATTCTTACCCTGAGTCCTCTCGTGGTTTTCCTCTGTGCTGTGTCCCAGGGTCTTCTTCCTATAAGGAAGGTAGTCCTATTCAATTAGGGCCCACCCCACTAAATTTGTTTTAATTTAATTACCTCCTTAAAGGTCCTATTTCCAAATGTAGTCACATTCTGAGTTACTGGGGGTTAACATTTCAGCATGTAAATTTGGGGGACACAACTTAGTTCCTAATCATGATCTCAAGATCCTTGTGGATGTTGTGACGTTCCATCTCCTAGTGCTTATTCAGAGTGCACAAGTCATCATGGTCCCAGGTCATCTCCCAGTCTAGGAGTTCAGACCCTAGACCTGACTTCTCCAGTCAAGTCTCTGTTGCTGGAAGAATGTGTCTGCCTGTCACGTCAACTGCTGACATTGTGATGGATACATATGTTGTCCTGACCTTCAGTTAATGCTTCCTGTAGGAAGGGGTGGGAATGATGGAATTCCTCTTTTTTCTACACCTTCACATAAAACTTTGAGCATCTCAAAGAGAAGGAGTGGGACCTCCCAAACAGGGTGGGCATTAAAGACAAAGCAAGCATGAGCCTCCAACCCACCTGCACTCATTCACCTCTGTCACTCCCACCTGGCCCCAGGTAATCCAGCAAGAGGAAGGTCTAGCTTTTGCTCCTTGCCTTTGCTCATTCCTCCTAAGTAGGAGAAGAGTGGTGAACCTGAAAATCTTAAGAGCACATTTTTAATGGCTTCAAGTTTCTGCTTATGCATGGCTCCACCTTTAACTCCCTTGTGGTTAGCTCCCCCAAGGTGGGGCTTAATTTAGCCTGGAACCAAATATGTAATATTGAATTTGTCAGCTCCTGAGGTCTCAGCTGGAGATGGAATCTTGAAGGCTCTGCCCTCTGAGCTGCCTCTCCAAGAGCAGTGTACTTTTCTTTTCATAATCAGGTTAATTATTTGCCACCGTTTTTTGTTTTTGTTTTTTCTTCTCCCAGATCAGTGCGACTGTAGGAGGAAGAGAGAGGGAAAGGGTAGAAATTTCCCACTAATGCCCACCCCAGCTTTCCAGCCATTTTGTATCTTACAGATTGTTGTGATGTTTAATTAATTAAGTTACATGTATTGAGCACCCAACTCTTGCCTAGGCTGCCATATGGTAGATGCTCCAGCGTGAGTCCTTTCTCTCTGTCCATCCAGGGTGACCTTGTTTTGGTGTTCTATAGACCCTGCCCACAGTTTTGTTTGGGGACAGCTCTGCCCAGCATCTGGAGGTTCCAGCTTAGAGGAAGAAGAGGGACTTGACCTTGAAATCCCAGATGTAAGTGATAGAAGAAACTACCTGTTTGTGAGATCCCAGCCCAGGCACCATTCCTGAGGTGTGTGTAGTAGAAAACATGGAGGAAGAGCCAGCAGGTTAGGGAGAACTAGTGCTCATCCATTTTCATGCTTGCTTGCCTGTCATCTCCTCTCTATATGACTCCAGAGTGGTCTTGTTGAAATACGAGTTATAGCATGTCTCCTGTCCATTAGCTCTCTGATGGCATTCCTTCACATTGAACTGATGCCAAATGAGTCTTTACAATGGCCTGTGAGTCCCCACCCCCCATCACATCTCCTTGACCTCTCTGACTTTGTCTCTCCCCATTGCTATGTGTCATGAGTGCCAGGCAAGCTCCATGGCTTAGCTGTACTCTTGCTCTTCCCTCATTCTCTGATTTCCCCCATAAATGATGGCACACTCTCTCCTTTACTGCCTCTGAGTCTTTTCTCAAATGTTACCTTTTCTATAACCCCTGCTTCCCCATTTCCTGCTTTATATTTAACCACAGCACTTATCACCAGGTAACATACCTGGTAGTTTATTTCTGTGTCTTTTTGACTCCTTTTAAAAATATAACTTCTTCTGCCTTAAAGATGAAGATGAAAGTAGAGATATTTTACTTTTTTATTCACCTTTTGTTGCTACATTGTCAGTCTTTCTAGCATATAGAGCAACCAAAAGTTTTGGAATGAATCAAATAAATCAATGTTTTGGGAGGGAAGAGGATGGCAGTCCCAACCTGTCCTAGTTCATCCAACTGCATTCAAGCCTGTTACATTTACCTGAGCCCCATACTTGTGTTCATTTGTCTCTTTTGTAGCAAGAAGTTGTTCCCAGGCAAAAATAAGAGGAACTATTTACTTGGGAACTATAATGGTAAGCAATATATTGATACCACATGAGGAAACTAACCATTCAGTGTCTACTAATGAGCCAGGGTTGGGAATACATGAAAGGGGTGCAAGACCTGTCAAGATATCCCTGAGTGCACATTTATGGGAAAGAAAATTTGCAAAATTAAAACTAGTGATGTCTTAGAAGCAAGACCTAAAAAGAAAAACCACAGCCTTGCTGATCGACAAGAAATTCTTGGATATAGAGAACCATGAAAATGAAGCTACTTGGTGTGAATCTTTTGGAACCAGCTTGGGAGCAGGCAGTCCTCTGTGTGCAGGGTGTGCTGTGCACGCCTATGACTGTGTGAAGGACATTTCACAGTGACTTAACCAGTGCATGGGAAAGAGGTCTGGGTCTGCTCTCTTTATCAGCACAAAACCTAGCCTGTCATATATAATTAATATTTATAGGTAAAATATCAAAAACCAGACTTTACCATTTGTGTGAAAAACTCTCAGTAAACTGTGGATAAAGTTTAAAGTTCCTCAACTTAGTAAAGAATATCTACAAAAAAACCTACCATTAATTCATACTTCATGATGAGCTCAAAGCTTTGTTACTACGATGAGGTTTAAAACATGGGTCTCGCCTTTCACCACTCCTTTTCAGCATTGTACTGGGAACCTAGATAATTCAGTAAGACGAGAAAATATATACAGATGGGACAAGATGGCGGAGGAGTAGGTGGACGTGGAGTACATCTGTCTCCACGGATACATCAGGAATACACCTCAGACGCAGACGTGCATGCAGAACACCAGCTGAGAGCGGACAGGACGACCTGACCACCGGAAAAGAACGTATAGAACCACGCAAAACTCGGGAGGATGAAGAAACTCGGGGGAAAAACAGGAGTGTTAGTAGGACTGGACCTGCCCTCAGCGGGTGGGAGAACTGAAACAGAGGTCACGTCCCCACATCAGGGCAATTGTCTGAGTCAGAGGAGAAACATTTAAGGCTGAGAGTGAAACAGCTGATCTGTGGCAGCTTAAATGGAATGGATGAGACAGTCCTTGCCACAGCTATACATATACCGGGAAGGAACGCTGGTCTTCTGGAAGGCGCAGCAGCTGGGAGCTGGGGTTTAGGGATTGTGGAGCAATCCTAATGCGAGGGCTGCTGTTGACTGTGGAGAGACGGATCGAGGGGATGTGAGGGAGGAGATCGTGGTGGGAAATGCCTGTGGAGGAAAGCCAGGGAGCCATGGAAGCAAGGCGATACTGCTGAGTCACGCATAGGGGCTGGAGCCATCACCATAGCCTCTCTTTCTGCACACACCAGCATTGACAGCTGAACAGTAGAGAGGCTGGCCCATCAAACCCCTGACACACTGAACTACAAAAGGAGCCCACCTAGGGTGCCCCTGTAAGTGCCTGATGTGCCGATCTAAAGAGAAGGAACCCAGGCAAGAGAGCCCTCTAAGTGTCTGAATGGGCGGAGCTATGGAGAAAGATTGGCCGAAGAGGCCTTCTGATTGCCAGCTACAAAAGGCTTGAGAAAAGACTCTGATAGGGCTATAACTCCTGCAGCAGAGGTAGTCCATGTCCCTGCACACTTGGTGCTGCCAGGGTCCCTGCAAGCCAAGCAGCTGAGCCATCTTCATGCTCAACCGTCACTGGGGCAGAACTGCCACAGGCTAAAAAAGTCTTGCGTCTATGCATGCAGGGTTGCTTTGGTTGTGTCCAACTCTTTGCGACCCTGTGGACTGTGGCCTGCCAGGCTTTTCTATCAGGAGGGGTTCTCCAGGCAAGAATACTCGAGCGTATTGGCCAGTACTGGTTGCCATATCCTTCTAGAGCACTATATTTCCTGCTGCCTGAGCCGCCAACTCCTCTGAGTACCTGGTGCTGCCAGAACCCCTGAAACCCATGCAGCTGCACCACCCCCACACCTGACCCTCACTGGGGCAGATGCAAGTCCTCTAGGGCGGCCTCAGGAGCAAACCCCAGTGGACGACCCACATGCAGAGGTGGAAATAAAACCACATTGAAACCCAGGGGAAGTGTGGCTAAGAAAGAAGACCCAAAACCTTCCCACTAGCTGTACAAGCTGCAGATTAAATCCACACAATCAACTAAGCAGACTCTGTGTCTATGGAATATATAAAAGGCCATTGAGAGCTCCCACAAAAGAAAACACACTAGTCCTGATACCTGTGGACATTGGAGGCAAGAATATACAGGAGTAGGACCAGGTTAGAATCTGAACAGCCCCCACAGCAGGTCCAGAGATCAGTACAGTGTTGGAGGGCATCTTAGGGAGCTGACCAGAGACTCCCAGCAAGGGAAAGGACTCTGACAGCAGTGACCAGAGAAAAACACTTATTATGCTTATGTTTTAATCTATTGTGTAGATTCTTTTGGATTTTTTTTGTTGTTGTTTTTTCCACCTCTCTGCTGTAGTTGTTGATTTTATTGGCACCGTGAAATCTAAGTAAGCTTATGAGCTTTTTTTTTCCCAGTCATATTTTTTTATTGTTATTATTATAAACCTCTGCCTCTACATTGGGCTTTTGCAGTTCTGTGGAGTTTTCCTTTGTTAGTTTGTTTTTTCTCTTTTTTCTTCCTTTATAACTTTTTTTTTTTTTTAAATTTTAATTTTTTAAGCCCATCATCATTTTTTCTGCATTTATTCTTTTATTTGCTTTTCCTACTGCTCTTTTCCCCTTGCAGTTAATCTTTAATGTATATCGATCTTCTTTATCTACCTCTATTTAACTTTGCATATCTATTCTTTCTTTCTTTTTTTCTCAACATATTTGTTATTTTTTTATATTATTATTATTATTGCTTTGTTCCCCACTTGGCACCTTGCTTTAATTTTGTTTTCCAGTTAGTGCTTCAGTTAGTTTTGTTCTTAACTGTTACATATAACTTTTGGTTTCCTTTGTTTGCCAGGTCAATTTATTGTACTCTGTTTTTGTTGGACTGTTTTGATTTTGCTTATGGGTATGTATGTATATGTGTATATTTGGTCACATTTTTTATTGTTGTTATAAACTTCTGCCTCTACATTGGGCTTTTACAGTTCTGTGGAGTTTTCCTTTTTTTTTTTTTCTTTCTTCTTCCTTTTTTCTTTTCATTTTTTAAACTTTTAATGTTTTTAAACCTATTATATTTTTTCAACATTTATTCCTCTGTTTGCTTTTCCTACTGTTCTTTTCCCCTTGCAGTTAATCTTAAATGTATATAAATCTTCTTTATCTACTCTATTTAAATTTGCATATCTATTCTTTATTTCTTTCCTTTCTTCTCAACATATTAGTTTTGTTTTCATTGCTTTATTCCCCACTTGGCGTTTTGTTTTACTTTTGTTTTCCAGTTTGTGCTTTATTTAGTTTTGTTCTTAACTGGTAGATATAATTTTTGACTTCCTTTGTTCATTGGGTCAATCTACTGTACTTTATTTTTGTTGGGCTGTTTTGATTTTGCTTACGGGTGTATATGTACATGTATTTATTTCATTATTTAATTATTATTTGCCTGATTTTGTAACTGCCATTTGTCTGGGATTCATCTTTGGTTTCTCATTTTTGGGTATTTGTTTTAATCTCACTCAATGCCATAACAAACCACTTGTGGAATCTTTGCTCCTGACCAGAGATCAAGCTCTGAACGATTGGAGTGGCAGCACTGACTCCAGGACCCTACACAACCAGAGAACTAGCACTAGGGAATATCAACTAGTGAGAACTCACACAAAGGAAACCACTTGAATACAAGACCCAGCATCACCCAACCACCAGTAGCACCCTGTGCAGGATGCCTCCTCTAAACGACAAACAAAACAAAAATATAAAACCAATCATCAGCAGAGAGGATTACCACCTCACTCAACCTTGCCCATCAGAGGGGGGGAAGAAATTCAGCGCAAATCTCACCCTATGCAAAGCTTACACAAACCACTGGACTGACCTTAAGAGGGCAAAAACCAAAAGGAAGAAATAATTCAACCTTGAAGCCTGGGAAAAGGAGACCTCAAACACAATAACTTAAATAATGAAAAGGCAGAGACATACTATACAAATGAAGGAACTGGCTAGAAACAGAAGTCCAAATAAATGAAGAGGAAATAGGAAAACTACCTGAAAAAGAATTCAAAATAATGGTAGTAAAGATGATCAAAAACCTTGAAAACAAACTGGAGAAAATGCAAGAATCAATTAACAAAGTCCTTGAAGAATTAAAGAATAAGCATACAGAGACAAACAACACAATTACTGAAATTAAAAATACTCTAGAAGGAATCAATAGCAAATATTTGAAGCGAAAGAATGAATCAGTGAGCTGGAAGATAACCTCCAGTTGGTAGAAATAACTTCTGAAGAGCAGGATAAAGTAAAAAGAATGAAAAAAAACTGAGGATAGTCTCAGAGACCTCTGGCACAATATCAAATGCACCAACATTCGAATTATAGGGGTCCCAGAAGAAGAAGAGAAAAAGAAAGGCTATGAGAAAATTTTTGAAGAGATTATAGTTAAAAATTTCCCCAACATGGAAAAGGAAATAATCAATCAAGTCCAAGAGGTGCAAACAGTCACATACAGAATAAACCCAGGGAGAAACACACCAAGACACATACTAATCAAACTAACAAAGACTAAACACAAAGAAAGAATATTAAAAGCAGCAAGGGAGAAACAACAAGTGACATACAAGGGAAACCTCATAAGCTTAACAGGTGATCTTTCTGCAGACCAGAAAGGAATGGCAGGATATATTTACAGTACCAAAAGGGAAAAATCTACAACCAAGATTACTGTACATGGCAAGGATCTCATTCAAACTTGACAGAGAAATAAAAAGCTTTTCAGACAAGCAAAAGTTAAGAGAATTCAGTACCACCAAACCAGCTTCACAATAAACGTTAAAGCTATTTATATAGTCAAGAAACTCAGGAGAAGAAAAATATCTACAAAATCAACTCCAAACTATTAAGAAAATGGCAATAGGAACATATATATCAATAATTACTTTAAATGAAAACAGATTAAAGGCTCCAACAAAAGGACATAGACTGACTGAATGGATACAAAAACAAGACCCATATATACGCTGTCTACAAGAAACCCATTTCAGACCTAAAGATACATATAGACTGAAAGTAAGAGGATGGGAAAATGTATTCCATGCAAATGGGAAGCAAAAGAAAGCTGGAGTTGCAATCCTCCTATCAGACAAAATAGACCTTTAAATAAAGAAGAGTACACGAGATAAGGAAGGACACTAGATAATGATCAAGGGATCATTCCATCCAAGAGGAAGACATAACAATTGTAAATATCTATGCACCCAACATAGGAGCACCTCAATACATAAGACAAACACTAACATACATAAAAGGAGAAACTGACAGTACACAATAATAGTAGGAGACTTTAACACCCCACTCACACCAATGGACAGATCTTCAAAACAGAAAATTAATAAGGAAACACAAGTCTTATATGATACATTGATGAGATGGATCTCATTGATATCTTCAGGACATTCTATCCAAATGCAGAAGAATACCCCTTCTTCTCAAGTGAACATGGAACATTCTCCAGGATAGACCACATCTTGGGTCACAAATCAAGCCTTGGTAATCACTTCATGGGAAATAGATGGGGAAACAGTGGATACGGTGTCAGACTTTATTTTGGGGGGCTCCAAAATCACTGCAGATGGTGACTGCAGCCATGAAATTAAAAGACGCTTACTCCTTGGAAGGAAAGTTATGACCAATCTAGATAGCATATTGAAAAGCAGAGACATTACTTTGCCAACAAAGGTCCGTCTAGTCAAGGCTATGGTTTTTCCAGTGGTCATGTATGGATGTGAGAGTTGGACTGTGAAGAAGGCTGAGTGCTGAAGAATTGATGCTTTTGAACTGTGGTGTTGGAGAAGACTCTTGAGAGTCCCTTGGACTGCAAGGAGATCCAACCAGTCCATTCTGAAGGAGATCAGCCCTGGGATTTCTTTGGAAGGAATGATGCTGAAGCTGAAAGTCCAGTACTTTGGCCACCTCATGCGAAGAACTGACTCATTGGAAAAGACTCTGATGCTGGGAGGGATTGCGGGCAGGAGGAGAAGGGGACGGCAGAGGATGAGATGGCTGGATGGCATCACTGACTTGATGGACATGAGTCTGAGTGAACTCTGGGAGTTGGTGATGGACAGGGAGGCCTAGCGTGCTGCGATTCATAGGGTTGCAAAGAGTCGGACACAACTGAGTGACTGAACTGAACTGAACTGAAATTTAAGAAAATTGAAATCATATTAAGCATCTTTTCTGACCACCACACTATGAGACTAGATATCAATACAAGGGAAAAACTGTAAAAAACACAAACATATGGATATTAAACAATACGTTTCTAAATAACCAACAGGTTACTAAAGAAATCAAAAGGGAAATCAAAAAATTTCTAGATACAAATGACAATCAAAACACGAGAACTCAAAACTTATGGGATGCAGCAAAAGCAGTTCTAAGAGGGACGTTTATAACAGCAATACAGTCCTACCTCAAAAGCAAGAAAAACATCAAATAGATAACCTAACTGTACACCTGAAACAACTGGAAAAATAACAACAACAAAAAAACCCCCTCAAAATTAGTAGAAGGAAAGAAATCATAAGGAATGAAGCAGAAATAAATGAAAAAGAAATGAAAGAAACAATAGTAAAGTTTAACAAAAGTAAAAGCTGGTTCTTTGAGAAGATAAACAAAATTGACAAACTTTTAGCCAAACTCATCAAGAAAAAAAGAGAGAAGAATCAAATCAACAAAATTAGAAATGGAAAAGGAGTGGTTACAACAGACATTGCAAAAATACAAAGAATTATAAGAGACTATTATGAACAACTATATGGCAATAAAATGGATAACCTGAAAGACATGGAGAGATTCTTAGAAAAGTTCAATCTGCCAAGACCGGACCAGGAAGAAGTAGAAATTATGAACAACCCAATTACAAGCACAGAAATTGAAGCTGTGATAAAAAAAATCTCCCCAAAAAACAAAAGCCCAGGACCAGATGGCTTCACAGGAGAATTCTATCAAACATTTAGAGAGGAGCTAATGCCTATCCTTCTAAAACTCTTTCAAAAAATTTCAGAGGAAGGAACACTTCCAAACTCATTCTACAAGGCCATCATCATTCTGATACCAAAACCAGGCAAAGACAACACAGAAAAAGAAAACTACAGGCCAATATCACTGATGAACATAGATGCAAAAATCTTCAACAAAATTTTAGCAAACAGAATTCAGCAACACATCAAAAAGTTCATACACTATGATCAAGTTGGGTTTATTCTAGGGATGCAAAGATTCTTCAATGTATGCAAATCAATCAATGTAATACACCATATTAACAAACTGAAAGATAAAAACCATATGATAATCTCAATAGAAGCAGAAAAAGCCTTTGACAAAATTTAGCACTTATTTATGATTAAAACGCCTCCAAAAATGATCACAGAAGGAACCTACCTCAACTTTGTAAAAGCCATGTATGATAAGCCTTTCATGAGATAAACATTATTCTCAATGGTGAAAAGCCATGTATGATAGGCCTTTCATGAGATAAACATTATTCTCAATGGTGAAAAGCCATGTATGATAAGCCTTTCATGAGATAAACATTATTCTCAATGGTGAAAAGCCATGTATGATAAGCCTTTCATGAGATAAACATTATTCTCAATGGTGAAAAGCCATGTATGATAAGCCTTTCATGAGATAAACATTATTCTCAATGGTGAAAAGCCATGTATGATAAGCCTTTCATGAGATAAACATTATTCTCAATGGTGAAAAGCTGAAAGCATTCCCCCTAAGGTCAGGAACAAGACAAGGGTGTCCACTTTCACCACTGTTATTCAACATAGCTCTGGAAGTCCTAGCTACAGCAATCAGAGAAGAAAAAGAAACAAAAGGAATCCATATTGGAAAAGAAGTAAAGCTCTCACTGTCTGCAGATGACATGACACTGTACATAGAAAACCCTAAAGACAGTATCAGAAAATTACTAGAGCTAATCAGTGAATTTAGCAAAGTTGCAGGATATAAAATCAATACACAGAAATCACTTGCTTTTCTATATACTGAAAATGAAAAATCAGAAAGAGAAATTATGGAATCAATCCCATTCACCATTGCAACAAAAAGAATTAAATTCTAGGAATAAACTTACCTAAGGAGACAAGTGTAGAAGGCAATGGCACCCAACTCCAGTACTCTTGCCTGGAAAATCCCATGGATGGAGGAGCCTGGTGGGCTGCAGTTCATGGGGTTGCTAAGAGTCGGACACGACTGAGTGACTTCACTTTCACTTTTCACTTTCATGCATTGGAGAAGGAAATGGCAACCCACTCCAGTGTTCTTGCCTGGAGAATCCCAGGGACAGGGAAGCCTGGTGGGCTGTCATCTCTGGGGTCGCACAGAGTCGGACATGACTGAAGTGACTTAGCAGCAGCAAGGAGACAAGAGAACTCTACACATAAAATTATAAGACACCAATGAAATTAATCAAAGATGACATAAACAGATCCAGAGATATTCCAAGGTCCTGGGTAGGAAGAATCAATATTGTGAAAATGACTATACTACCAAACACAATCTACAGATTCAGCGTACTCCCTATCACATTACCAATGGCATTTTTCCACAGAACTAGAACAAAAAATTTCACAATTCATATGGAAACACAAAAGACCCCGAATAGCCAAAGCAGTCTTGAGAATGAAGAGTGGAGCTGGAGGAATCAACCTTCCTGACTTCAGGTTATACTACAAAGCTACAGTCATCAAGACAGTATGGTACTGGCACAAAAACAAAAATGTAGACCAATGGAACAAGATAGACAGCCCAGAAGTAAACCCACACACCTATGGGTACTTTAGTTTTGACAAAGGAGGCAAGAATATACAATGGGGTAAAGACAGCTTTTTCAATAAATAGTTCTGGGAAAACTGGACAGCTACATGTAAAAGAATGAAATTAGAACACTTCCTAACACCATACAAAAAGATAAACTCAAAATGGAACAAACACCTAAATGTAAGACCAGAAACTATAAAACCCTTAGAGGAAAACCTAGGCAGAACACTCGATGACATAAATCAAAAAAATCCTCTACGACCCACCTCCAAGGGTAATGGAAATAAAAACATAAGTAGACAAGTGGGACCTAATTAAACTTAAAAGCTTTTGCACAGCAAAGGAAACTAAGCAAGATGAGAAGACCACCCTCAGAATGGGAGAAAATAGCAAATGAAACAACTGACAAAGGATTAATTTCCAAAATATACAAGCAGCTCATACAACTCAATGCCAGAAAAACAAACAACCCAATCAAAAAGTGGGGAAAAGATCTAAACAGACTAATTTTTCCAAAGAAGACATACAGATGGCTAACAAACACATGAAAAAATGTTCATTATTAGAGAAATGCAAATCAAAACTGCAATGAGATATCACCTCACACTGGTCAGAATGGCCATCATGAAAAAGTCTACAAACAAAAGGGAACACTCTTGTAGTGTTGGTGGGAATGTAAATTGATACAGCCACTCTGGGAGACGGTATGGAGATTCCTTAAAATCTAGGAATAAAACCACCATATGACCCAGCAACCCCACTCCTAGGCATATACCCTGAGGAAACCAAAATTGAAAGAGACACATGTATCCCATTGTTCACTGTAGCACTATTTACAATAGTTATAACATGGAAGCAACCTAGATGTCCATCAATAGACGAATGGATAAGGAAGTTGTGGTCCATATACACAATGGAATATTACTCAGCCATAGAGAGGAACACATTTGAGTCATTTCTAATGAAGTGGATGAACCTAGAACCTATTATACAGAGTGAAGTAAGTCAGACAGAGAAAGATAAATTTCGTATTCTAATGCATATATATGGAATCTAGAATAATGTTACTGAAGAATTTATTTACAGGGCAACAGTGGAGAAACAGACATAGAGAATCGACGTATGGACATGGGGAGAGAGGAGGAGAGGGTGAGATGTTTGGAAAGAGTAACATGGAAACTTACATTACCATATGTAAAATAGATAGCCAGTGGGAATTTGCTGTATGGCTCAGGAAACTCAAACAGGGGCTCCGTATCAACCTAGAGGGGTGGGATGGGAAGGGAGATGGGACGGAGGTTCAAAAGGGAGGGGGTATATGTATACCTATGGCTGATTCATGTTGAGGTTTGACAGAAAACAACAAAATTCTGTAAAGTAATTATCCTTCAATTAAAAAATAAATTTTAAAAGAAAATATATACAGACCGCGAAGGAAGACATAAAACTTTGTTCACAGATGATAACATATGCTACCTAAAAATCTGAAAGAACCAACAATAACTGGAACTAATAAGTGTTTATAGCCAGTAATAGTGGTTATAGTGAGGTTGTGGGATACAGAGTAAATAGAGTAGGAGGTATATTCATAGTCTAAGGAGATAGAGGAGGTAGGAATTACTTCTGGCCAGGTAGTACTTTTTTTCCTACTGGATGGTACTTTTACACTTTGAATTTGTTTACAGGCTTAATCGTGCCCCTAATCCAAAAGCACAAGCATGCCCCTAGACTTCTCCCAAGATAGTTGCTTATTTAGAAGAATTTACCAGCTTATACATCATGATTCAAAGCATTGGCTTTGAATCTGGGAAAAAACCAACCAAACAGACAAACCCAAAAACAAAAGTTGTTTTTCTATATATCAGCAATGAACAAGTGGGATTTGAAACTTAAAATGTAATGCCATTTAGATTAGCACCCTAAACATAAAATACTAAGGTATAAATCTCGCAAAATTATGTAAAATCCATTGAGGAACTTTATGATTCCATTGAGGAATCATAAAATTCTGATGGACAAAATCAGAGAACTAAATAAATGAAGATATATTCATGTTCAAGGATAGGAAGACTCAATATTGTTAAGATGTCAGTTCTTTCCAACTTGATCTATAGATACAATGCAGTCCCAATCCCAGAAAGTTACTTTGTGGATATCAACAAACTTATCCTGAGGTTCATATGGAGAGGTATGCCATGTAGTACACTGTATATGATAGGGTTTATGTGCAGAAGTGAAAAACCCAGCACCGCCAGCACAATGTTGAAGAAGAACGAAGCTGGAGACTTGCACTACCTGAATCAGGACTTACTATAAAGCTATAGTAATCCAACAGTGTGGTGTTGATGGAACAGTAGACAAAGGGATGAATAGAACAGAGCAGAGAGCCCAGAAATGGAACCAAAGAAATGGACTCAACTGATCTGTGACGAGGAACAAACACTACACAATGGAGCAAAGATTGTCTCGTCAACAAATGGTACTGAAACAGCTGACCATCCACAGGCAGGAAAAAAAATGCAGACACAAACCTGATGCCCTTCCACAAAAGCTAACTCAAAAGGGACAGACCTAAACGTAAAATGTGGAACTGTAAAATTCCTAAAGCTGAAACTGTAAAACACCAGGGCTTCCCCGGTGGCTCAGATGGTAAAGAATCTTCCTACAATGCAGAAGACCCGGATTCGATCCCTGGGTCGGGAAGATCTTCTGGAGAAGGGAATGGCTTCCCACTCCTGTGTTCTTGCCTGGTGGGCTACAGTGCATGGGATCACAAAGAGTCGGACACGACCGAGTGACTAAGCACATGTGGGCATGTGTAAAACTCCTAGAAGATTACATAGGAGAACACCTGAGTATGACAATGATGTTTAGACACTACAATGCCAAATGAGATAAAGGATTAACTAGACTTCACATTTCTGTTCTGTGAAAGAGAAGGTCAAGGGAAAGATAAGAACATCTACAACAGGAATTCATTGCTGGTGGGGGTGAAAAATGGTGCAGCCACCTTGGAAGACAGTTAGGTGGTTTCTTACAAAGCTGAACATACTCTTATCATATGACCCAGCAGTTGTGCTTCTTGGGATTTACACAAATGATTTGAACGCTTACATCCACGCAAAAACCTGCACGTGGCTGCGTATAGAAACTTTATTCAGAATTACCAAAACTTGGAAGCAACCAAGATGCCCTTGGGTAGGTAAATTAATTAAAAAAAAATTGTCTGTTATAGTCAGACAATATTATTCAGCTCTGAAAAAAAAACTACCAAGACATGAAAATACACGGAGGAACTTTCAATGCACGTTACTAAGTTAAAAAAAGCGCCAGTTTGAAAAGGCTGTGTATATTCTGGGAAAGACAAAACCATGTGCGTGTGCATGCTTAGTCGCTCAGTCATGTCCAACTCTTTTTGCGATCCCATGGACTAGCCCACCAGGCTCCTCTGTCCATGGGATTTCCCAGGCAAGAATACTGGCGTGGGTTGCCATTTCCTTCTCCAAGGGATCTTCCTGACCCAGGGATCAAATCCAGGTTTCCTGCATTGACAGGCAGGTTTTTTTACCACTGAGCCACCAGGGAAGCCCCAGGGAACTCTAGCAAGCTCAGATTTAAACAGCACAGGAATAGAAGATAGAAAAATGGCATCGCATCCCCAGGGACTATGAGGGACGCCTGCGTTCAGAACGATGACACTTGGGGGAAAAGGTCTCAGGTGAGCTGGAAATGTGTGTGTCGGGGGAGCTGTCACAGGAATTCCTGAGCAACACAAGGGCTCAGACGTAAGAACCAGGGTGAAGCAGGCCTGAAGCACGTGGCCCATGTGTGTTATGATAGATGTCAGACACCGACGGAGACCAAGGACGACAACAACCACAATAAAACAGCAGCTCCTTGGCCCTGCATCAAGAGGCAAGAACCATCACCAGCGTGAAGCCACCTGGATGTGTGGGAGAGTCTGGACGTCTGCCTCCGAGGACGCTCCATTGGTGTTTGTTTGTTTGTTTGTTTGTTTGTCTCCTGCATGAAATCTCCAATTAAAAGTGGAAATCAAAAACATTTTTAAATCTGTACATTTCTCCTTAAAAATCCTTGCAATTCTGGTGTCTGTTGCAACGTTAGGAGATTTGGCCACAGTGAACATTTGTTCCAGATGGCAAGTTCTGAGCACCCCGCTGACCTACGATGGGCACCTTCGTCCCTCACTCTCACCACCCTGCCTGGCTCCTGCAGACACTTGACTTTGCTGACTCCTGACAGAGTGGCTTAAGCTTAGCTCACGCCTCCTCACATGGATCCAGTTGCTCAGGACCTTGTAATAACAGCACTGAACTTCTGTGGGGAAACTCAAAGGAATCCTAGAATACTTCATTGATGCTATGAGATTGGAAATGAGCAGTATTATTGCATTATTGAAAACAAAATTCTATGGGCAAGCTAGGGAGATGCACTGGGCAGTAATACAATGAGTATAACCAGCTTCAAAGCATAATTCTGGAGTATAGTTTCTAGGACTCTGGCAAGGACATCATCCTCAAGTATTAACGGTCTTTTCACTTTTTTTCTCCATGATTTGGATAAAGATAAGTAAGTTGAAATGATTTGAAAAAATGGGTATAAAGCACCTTTGTGTTCACAGAGGCACTATTTGCAATACACAAGAGATAAAAGCAACCTAAATGTCCATCTACAGAGGAGTGAAGAAATATGTTGTACAAATATACAATGGAATATTACTCAGCCACAAAAAGAATGAAGTCATGCCATTGCTGCAACATCAGTGGCCCTAGAGATTATCATACTAAGTGGAAAAAGTCAAAGACAAATACCATATGATTCCACTTATATGTGGAATCTAAACTATCACACGAATTAACATACCTACAAAACAGAAATGGATTCACAGAAATAGAGGATAGACTTGCGGTTGCCGAGCAGAAGAGGAGGGTGGGAGAGAAGCATTAGGAAGGACTGGTGGCATGGGGTAGGACAGAAGGGTGGGAGAGGAAGGGTTTTAGGTTAGCAGATGCAAGCTATTACATGCACGACAGATGAACAATCCAGGCCCTGCTGTGTCGCACAGGGAACTATATCCAATATTCTGTGATAAGCCACAAGGGAAAGGAATATGAGAAACATATATGTATATATATCACTGAATCACTTTGCTGGAACTCAATATGGTCAATAAATTTTCAAAAAATGCATAAAGCGCAAAGTTGAGGAAGACAGTCAAGCCATTGAAAGTGGAATCCTTTGGGGCCTGGAGTCCCAACCTCACACCCAGTGTGGGCCAGGATAGCTGGGATGGTGGAGCTGCACACAGGAAAGGAAGCTGGGGTTTAGATCAGAGCAGGTCATGGGACATAGTGATTCTGCTGCCAAGAATGCAAATCTGCTCTTTAGTAAAACCTAGAATGAAGTGAGTCCCAGTCCCCTAGGACATAGTTCAACCACCACCCAGCCACTCCTTTCAAATATTTTTTTCTTCTTTTTCAATCCAACTTTATATTAGACAAACTTCAGACATACAGAAAAGTTGAAAGTGTACTATATAATGAACTCATACATTCAATAATTTAAAACATTTGCCATATTTGATTTATCTATTCATATACATGTGTGAGACTATATATGTATATGTGTTTGTCTGTGTATGTATGTATGTATGTATGTATATGGTGTACACATGTCCCCCTAACCATCTGAAAGTAGATTTTGCAGATATCAAGACACTTTATTCCTTCACACTTCAACCTGCATCTTCTAAGAACCAGAACAATCCCCAAATGACCACTCTGCTACCAACACACACAAGAAAATTGACAATAATTCTTCAGTATAATTGAACATCTAGTTCACAGGGAAATTTCCCTGTCTCTAAAATGTCTTATAGCTATCTTGATCAGTTCTTCAATAAGTGAACTAAATCTGCTGTTTTTATTTTTACTTTTTCTTACTATTCCCTCTGGCAATGAACTGGATAGACCATAGTGTAATTTGCTAAGAATGGCAGTGTAGGAGGAAGAGCAAGTTTTGAGGAGGAAAGTGAGGAGTTATATTTTTTAATTAAAACATTTTTTGAACTATGATTGATTTACAATGATTCACATATTCAGCAAAGTGAGATATATATATACACTCCTCTTCAGACTGCTTTCCATTATAGATTATTCCAGGATACTGAATGTGGTTCTCTGTGATGTACAGTAGGTCCTTGCTGTTTTCCTCTTTTATACAGAGTAGTGTAAACTTTGGAAACAAGTCTGGAGCTCAGAGGGGAAGTCTGGACTAAAGATGCATATTTGGGAGCTGTCGGGCCACAGGAGTGGCTGAATGTTGGGAGTGCCTGAGCTCATCTGGGAGTCCTGCTTTGTCGTCACCATCATCATCTTCATCATCATTTATTTAGGCACCACAATGTTTGGCATTATACTTTTTACCATTAGTTCATTTTCTTACCACAGTCTTACATAATGGGCAGTTGTATCTCCATTTTTCTGAAAAGGAGACAGTCTCAGTGTGGTTCAGTAATTGGCAGAGTCATCACTACCGGTCCATGTGGGAGCAAAGATCTGAGCCTGGCTCTATCCAGCTCTGAAAGTCCTGTTCATAGCTGCCATGCCAACGTCCCCCGGCAGAGATATGGGGAAGGAGGCTGCAGACAGAACCTGAGCAGACGAGAGCAGATCCCCTGAAGGGATATGGAGGGAAATAAGCAGAAAAAAATCCAGGAGAGAGTCGTTAGAGGAACCAAGGGAGGAAAGGGTTCCAAGGATGAGGCCATGGTGAATGTCCATTTATTCTTGCATTCATTCCACATGTATTTCAGGCACTGTGAGTGATCTTTGATAGGGTGGTGAATAAAGTAGACCATCTCTGTTGTAGCAGGAGCAAACTATAGACTAAAGCCCAGTGTGGGAATGTGAGCAGGACAAGTTCTGAGCTGGAAGTGGGATGTGGGGGCCAGGTCACTACTGACAGCTATCCAAGAGCTGTGGCGGGGTGGGGGAGGTGGCGTCGGGGGCTGTCACCTGAGTGCAGGGGGCTTCTGAATGGGTGGAGGGTTAGGACAATCCCAAACGCAGTTCTTTCTAGGTGTTTGGTGAGAAGGGAAGGAGGTAGATAGGGCAGATGGGGCAGTCAGAGCCAGAAGATTGTCTTGGTGGTTTGTCGACGAGAATGGGGCAGACAGTAGGCAGGAAAAGGGTATGGATGCAGGTGAAAAGCAAAGGGAGTCCTTACTGAATGGGAGAGGTGACCTGTGTCTCTGAAACTGAAGGAAGAGAGGGTGGAGGGAGAGGGTCCAGAGCTTTGCAGAAGTGGGCGCTGGTGTCTTGTTAAGTCGGAGGGGTGCTCTCAGCTGGAGAAGAAGGAAGGTGGAGGAAAGACAGGTTTGAAAAACGTGGCCTCGTCTGGCGATGCTGCTGTGGGAACTGAGAGGGGACAGACCCCGACAGTCAGGAACTGAGGTCCGGGTCAGGCGGGACCCCCTGGAGTCCAGTGCAGGGGACTTGCTCACACAGGTGGGGCTGAGACCGAGGGTGGATGGCGTCCTGTCTGGAGGTGAACACACAGCGGGAGGGGCAGGGCTCAGGTATGTGTTTGAGGAATTCAGGGTTCTGAGAGGATGCATGTCAAGCAACTGATGGGAGAAGCAGAGCCCGGGAGGACAGAGACACGGGGGAGGGCTGGGTGTGAAGGTGCTCCTGGTGAATGTAAGGTTTTTGCTTCATCACAAAAGAATGCAGAGACAAAGTGACAGGTAAGAAGTGGATTTTTTTAGAGAGAAATACACTCCACAGAGTGTGGGCCATCTCAGAGGGAGAGGAGAGAGCCTTGAAATTTGGGGTGATTAGTTTTTATGGGGTGGATAATTTCATAGGCCAGTGAGTGGGAGGATTATTCCAATTACTTTGCGGAAGGGACAGAGACTTCCAGGAATTGGACCACTGCCCACTTTTTGACCTTTCGTGGCCAGGCCACCCCCTCCAGTATTCCTGCCTGGAAGAGTCTGTGGGCAGAGGAGCCTGGAGGGCTACAGTCTGTGGGGTCGCAAAGAGTTGGACACGACTGACCGAAGGCACTGGCAGAACTGGTATGCGCCTGTGGGTGTGCCACGTAGCCGTTGTGTTGCAGTGCGTGTATAATGACGCTCAGGGTCCACTGGAAGTTGAATTTTGGACCCAGTTGGTTCTAACCAGTCTTTGTCGTGTCCCATAGCTATGTCATTCTTTTAAAAGTTGTGTCCTGCCCCTTCCCTCCTATTTCAAAGGGCTGCAAGGTCCCCTGAACTGTGCAGGAAGCAGTGAGAGGAAGACGATAAGGGGGCTGGGAGGTGCTGCCCTGAGCTGGGGGCAGACACGTGGCTTCAGGTTTCCAAGGTGGAGGAGCAGAGGCGTGAGACGGGTGCGGGTTTTTAAACAGGTGGAGATGCAGGCCTGTGAGTGGACGCAGCCAGCCTCTGGGGAAGCCAGTCCCTCCCTCTTTCCCTGCAGGGAGTGACAAATTAGAGAACTGTGAACACAAGGCAGGGGGGGCCTTACCTTTATTACCAGTCAGTTGGGTGGGAGAAAGCAGGGTGCCTTCTGGATCCCTCTGGGGACCTTAGCCTTGGGTTGGCTGCACACCCAGGTCCAGGCAGGGAAGTGGGCTAGACGGACGCAGAGTTGTGGCTGACTGAGCGATGCTCCAGTGCACAAGGTGAGCCTCCAGCCACAGCGCAGGTAGCCGCAGAGGTGAAGGGAAAAGAGGGTGTCACCTTCAGACAAGAAGGATGTGGGGAGGGAGCCTGCAGGCTTCAGGAGGGCTGGGGGTCGCCGTGGTACAGGCGGGACAAGGCTGTTGGAACATCACTCCCAGGGAGACAGCTATCCCCGGGACTGTGCTGGCCTGGTAGAGACTCTGAGCCATGCACAGGGACAAGTGTTCCAGGATGCCACTTGGCTGATGGGAAATGAGCACCCAAAGGGTTCCAGGGGTCCAGTCAGGTGCTGAAGTCTTCAGAGCAAGAGATGTGGTGATGGAGAGTCATGGGCTGGGGGTGAGTCAGGAGCCATAGCATGTGAGGATGGACGGGAGCCCGAGTTACCTGGCGATCACCTTCATCACTTCCTTTGCAGTAGAAATAGTCTCTATTATGTCTCTTGTAAGAGAGACTATTAAACACCATGGTTAAATTTAAGAGAAAAATAAGAAAGCAGCCATAAAATAATTCCATGGTCTTGATTTATTCTCTCTCAAGTTCTTTTAATTTTTATTAAAAAAATTTTTTAGCCATGTCATATGGCATGTGGGCTCTTCATTCCCTGACCAAGGACTGAATCCGTGATCCCTACAGTGGGACTCAGAGTCTTAACTACTGGACTGCCAGGAAAGTCCCTCAAGTTATTTTTTAAAATGGAAGCTTTGTTATGTTCAACCATATACTGCATCACTTAAGAAAGACGTTCTCAGTTTCCCCGTCCGGGGAACCCATAGACGTTTTCTGTGTTTTAGTTACAGAGAAGCCAATAGCTGTGCTCTCTGCTCCCTCACCCCATCCACGTCCCTTTCTGGAGATGTTTCACTAATCAGCTGTCCATCAACATCAAAAATGATGGGCAGGACAGGACCCCAAGCTCTGGCATGGGTATCCGTGCTCGGGGTACCTCCTCCCAGAAGTCACCTCCGCAGGGGAAGAAGTGACCATGGGTTTCTCTGTAACTAGCCTTTGCCCCAAGAGTAGCAAGCACGGACAGGAGATGCTGAGTTTCTTTGTTTGTTTTCTGTTTTTCATCTGTTTGCTCTGTGCAAGCTCAGAGGACCAAGTCTGCACCCGGTCTGTCTCTGCAGCTCCGCAGCTCTGTGTGCTCAAAGGAAATGCCTGTCAGACCTCAGGGAAGATTCGAGAGCTGATGAGGGCTGGAGCAACAGGGTTCTTAAAGTTTGAAGAAGTGGCTGTATCCCACTGTGATTTTTCCCCCGGAGGTCCCTGCGAGTCCCGGGGCCTCTTGGGTGCCTGTGCTGCAGGCCCCCTCCAGCAACTTTTAATACTGTGTGTCCTGATTCTGAATTCTGGTTCTCCAGGGATCCAGACACCTTCACGGATGCAGAAAAGAGATTGTGTGAGTTTGGCCCTGAAGGGAGCACGTGGCCCAGGAAGGCTGTTCTGGCTGTTTGGGGATTGGGGCGGGGGGCATGAGGCACGTGGGGCTGTGAGGCTGGCTGACCAACAGTGTGACTGATGGGAGATTAGCAGCCTCTAATGACCCTGACTTTCACTAAAGGGGCATAGGCTTCGTTCTGCAGGTGTGGGGTCTCTGAAAGCTTCCAGGAGAGGAAGGATGAACCTGGGGCGGGTGGGAGGGGGAGAAATGGGGAGGGGGCAAGTTGCAAGTGTCTGCTGGGAGGAGGAAGCTTCTTGTTGGCCTGCTTGCTGCTCGGCAGGACTCTCTGCTCTGCCCATGTGCCTTGGGGGAGCAAAGAGCAGAGTCCTGCTCCTCACAGGCCCCCCTTGGCCTGGGAGACAGGCACCATCACCTCACTGCCCCACCCTCTCTGAGTCACATCTGCCCCCCCGCTGCCACTACCAGGAGATTGGGGAGAAGAGGATGGGAAGGTGGCTCTGCCTTCCTTCCCCCCACTGTCTCCTGGCACCCCCAGTACCGGGGCCTCAGGCCTATTGACCCTCAAGAGGAACTCTGAACAACTGTGTCCCTCCCTGTCGCATTGTTGCATTGACATCTGCAGGTTTTCATACATTGCAGAGGATGTCACTCATATAAATACATGAACAGATGTTTTACATTAATTCTTTACATTCTAAAGAATGTAATCATGGGCTATAAATACACAGAATATCTGCTGCGCACCATTATCTTTGAAAAAGCCCACATATCACAAGCTCTTCATTTGGAATGGGCTTCCCTTGTGGTTCAGCTAGTAAAGAGTCTGCCTGCGATGAGGGAGACCTGGGTTTGATCCCTGGGTTGGGAAGATCCCCTGGAGAAGGGAAAGGCTACCCACTCCAGTATTCTGGCCTGGAGAATTCCATGGACTGTGTTGCAAAGAGGGACACGACTGAGCGACTTTCATTTTCGTTTGGAATGTTTATAATTGAAATTTAGTTTAAAATGTTAAAAATAATTTTATTTACGTATCTATTTCTGACTGTGCTGGGTCTTTTTGTGGCAGTGGCTTTCCCCTAGTTGCAGTGAGTGGGGCGGCTCTCTAGTTGTGGAGCACAGGCTTCCCATGGTGTGGGGCGCAGGCTCTAGGGTGCGCAAGTTTGAGTAGCTGTGGCACGTGGGCTTAGCAGCTGCCGCTCGCAGGCTCTCGAGCAGAGGCCCCATAGGTGGGGTGCACGGGCTTAGTTGCTCCGTGGCGTGTGGGATCTTCCTGGGTCAGGTGTTTCCTGCATTGGCAGGCAGATTCTTTACCACTGAACCACCAGGGAAGCCCAGCATTTTTTGATAAATGATAAAACTTCTGGATTGAAGATATGTCTTATAATTATTATTAGCATACAGCTCATCAAATCACATATTGATCATTAAGTATTAAATGTAAAGAGTCGATGACACGAACACTTCTTACCTAGGAGGGATGATCAATTTTCTTCACCGGAAGCCTCTCTGCTGTGGATGTGTTTGCCTCCCCTGCTCACTCCTTCGCCCTTCAAGTCTCCACGAGCTCCCCCAATGCAAGACTACAGAGCATCTCTGGCTACAGTTTGGCAGGACATCCTGTGCCCAGGGCAGAAGAGTGTCCCCCTGAAACATACTTGGAAGGCCTTAACCCCAATATCTGAATGTGACCTTATTTGGAAAAGGGTCTTTGCAGATGTAATCAAGCTAAAACGTCATTCTAGATTAGGGTTGGCCTCAGTTCAGTAAGTGTCTCTACAAGGTAAAGAAGGGGCTCGGACACATTGGGGTGGGGTAGGGACACCATCTGGGGGCAAGGACACACTGCTGGGATGTGTCCCCATGCCCAGGAGCACCAGGGTTGCTGGCGGTGGCCAGGAACTGGGAGAGCGTCTGGGAACAGATTCTTTGCAGAGCCTCCTGAAGGAACCAACCCTGTGGAGATCTGTGTTTCAGACTTTCTGCCCCCAGAACAGCAAGCGAATAAAATTCTGTTGTTTGAAACTGTCCCGTTTACTTTGGGAGGGCAACTCTGAGGAATAAATACACCAAGGCACCTGTTTAATGGCAAAGGGAAGGCCACAGTGGACAACAACCAGGATCCATGCTCTTACCTTGAACCCTCCCAGAAGCATCCGGCCTGATGGGATCGTTGAATGGCCTGTGACAAGTTCAGCCAAGGGGCAGGGCCCTGGGGGAATGGAGTACTTTCATACAGGACTGATGCGTGGGCTCATCAATGGCCAGTCTATAGGGAGGAACGTGTGTCTGGGAAGGAAGAGGGAAGACAGGATTAATCCGTTTCGTGATCTCTTCAAGGTGCCCCTTGGAGTCTGTGCTTCTGCCCCTGTAGGCATCAGCTCTGCTGTGTTGGAGACCCTGGTGTGAGTGTGGACATGACTGGGAAAAGAACATAGGAAAGAGCCAACGTGATGGAAAGGGCCATTTTTGGCTTCAGTGGACTCACAGAGAAACACGAGCTTACTGCCTCCACGGAGACACTCCCCAGGGTGACTGTTAGCATCCCAGGTGGTTGCCACACCCCAGCTCCAGGGAGGACTGTGACTGGGATGCTGACGCCCATCAGGAGAGCCTTTGACCTGCAGGGGTGGGTGTTGGCAGCCAGTTCTCCCCTCTTCCCTCCCGGCAGATTCTCCTGAGACCCGGAGCTTCCCACTGCCACTCAAAGGACCAGCTGGAGACTGAGCGGTCGTCGCCCTGGATGCTGAGTCTCAGCCAGTCTGGGAAGGCATCTATCTGTCCTTCCAGGCTGGCGTCCCCTAATCATGCGCTCAAACCCACAAACATCTGCTTCCTCTGGGAGCCAGGCAGGATCCCATAAAAGAAAGGGTGGCAGGGACTCGCCAGCTTTGGGAGGAGGCTGCATGGGAGAGGTTCTCCTCGCTCTGCAGGGTGAGCAACTCAGCAGTTTTATTTACACAAAGTCACATTTTCTCCCCTTCCATACTGCACTGCTATTTCAGGAGGAACATTTTGAGCGAACATCACATTGCTGGCTGGTTTATCCGTCTCCCCCTCAACCTCAGCCACTCCTCTCTCCTTGGTCTCCACCCAGGCCTCCAGGACACTGTTTCCAGCACAAATGTTGGTGACACCATGGCCTTTTTTGTCTGGAAGTTGATAGAATCTTTCCTGATCCAGGCGTGAGGTGGGCTGCTGGGGGAAATGGCTCTGCCCCAGGGCACTGTGGAAGGGAGCGGTTTCTGTTGTACAGCAGAGTGAACTATACACATATTTGTTGTTTAGTCGCTAAGTCGTGTCTGACTCTTTTAAAACCCTATGGACTGTAGCTCAGCAGGCTCCTCTGTCCATGGATTTACCCAGGCAAGAATACTGAAGTGGGTTGCCATTTCCTTCCCTGCTACAAACATCCCCTCTTTTCTAGATTTCCTTCCCATTCGCGTCATCACAGAACACTGAGTAGCGCTCCCTGTGCTACGCTGTAGGTTCTCGTTAGTTACCTACTTTATACCTGATCGTGTATATGTGTCAGTCCTAGACTCCCAGTTCATCCACCCGTGCCCCGTAACTTTAATAACTATTAACATCCTTCCTCAAACAGGCGTGGGGCTGAGATACTCAGGAGCAAGCCTTGACTGTAGCCAGACAGCGTGAGCAGAAGAAGGTGCCTTCTCAAAGCTTAGACCAGATGGCGGCTGCCTGCCAGCATTATTGTAAAGATGAGCTGACTATAACTGCTTATAGTCCATTGCCTGAGACGGGCCAAGTAAGTGCTCCTTGACTGTCAGCCCGTGACGAATTCGCTCAGTGCAGGAAAGTGACTGACACAGAACAGGGGGGCCCTGTGGCTGGCCGAGCTGGCTGAACCCCTGAAGGGACGGATTTCAGTCCTCCTCATCCATTTAGGCCGCCATGAGGCATCACGGGACCAGGAAGAAGCCCGGGGGAAATTGCCTTGGCGCGCTCACAGGTGGCTGCCCGGAATCGTGGCAAGAGGCCAGGCAGGATGATGCCTGGAGTCAGACAGTCGGGGACCAATCCTGGCTCCACTCACTGCTGACCGTGTGACCTTGGGTATATTCTATAACCTTTTTACTCTCATTTTCCTCCTCTGTAAATAAGCATAGTAATTCCTGTCTCCTGAGAGGTTTTGAGGATTGAATGCAAGAATATACAGACAGTTCCCAGCACAGTGGAGGGCCCGTGTGGCCTTTGACAGTACAGATGGTGAGGTTTCATCAGTTAAGACCGGAAGTGAGTCAGGAATGAGGTTTGTGAATCCATTGCCAGGAAATGAAGCTCCTTCCACATTTTCAAGGTTGATGCTTGGGGGTGTTAGAATTCCAAGGTTACTCTCTAGTTCCTACTGAGCTTCGCTGTAAGAACAAACTCTCTGGTCTCATGTTTGGGGCCTCTCAGGATTGGATGGGTCCAATGTTCAGGACGCTGTGTTTATCTGTGTATTCCAAAATGGCAAAAGGCTTCTGTGGGTTTTCTGAGGCTCTGCTAGCAGAGGGGTGACAGCGACTCAGTGCTGAGGGACAGCTGCCTTTTGTATTCATCGTATTCATCATTCGTTTTTTTTTTTTTTTCATCACTCCTTTCTGTTTTCTCTATTTTCAATGCTTTGACATCTGGGGCCTTGCTGAAATTGGATGCCCTACCTCTCCCAGGTGGCCATTTCCTAGAAGTAGCAAAGGATTTGTCTATAAATAAATTTCCATATGCCAGCCAATCCACCCAGAGCCTCCATTTCCAACACCTTCTTTACCAGGCTCTCACACGCTGAGCCTGTACATACCTGCCCTATTCATCCCAGGCCCATGGGCCAAACAATGAAATGATTCAGACTAGCCAGCTCTGAACCTGCCGACTCTGCCTCTCCTGCTCCTTTCATGGAAACCATGATCAAGGCTCTCTTGCATCTTCCCTGGCTCCCTCTGCCTCCTGCCTGACCCTAGTGCTTCTCCCGATGCTCCTCCTGCTTACGGAACTGTGAGTACAAGCTTCTTCCCTCATGACCATCATTTCCATGTCTGAATGTCTTATCATGCTCGATTAAACAGATCCCAAATATCCTTAAACTACCTTAATTAGATTCTCTGTCCTTTAGGAGCTGAAGGGTACACGTATAATTAAAATGAAACTAAGAAATGACAGTGTATGGCATAGCCAGGCTTTCCAATTACATTCTGTCTCTGAGTGCTAAATATCACAGCCAAGATACTTGTCTCCAAAGCCCCCTGCATCCTGCATCACCATCCTTCATCACTTCTGCCCTGACAGGTATTGAAGGCATCCTTAGCTGGCTTTCCCATGGCTGTGAGCTCCTTGAGGACAGAGTTCTTAGGTTTATTTGACTTCTGTTATCCTAATGGTTTTCTCAGAGTCTGACATTCAACAGAATGAGTGGCATATGATGAACGCCTGGGTGACGTGGCTGCATTGCTCTGGTCACCCCAAGGTCTGATGAATATGTCACTGTGATCCCACCCCAAGGTTGTGACATGCTGGTGGGCTGTACTCACCTGTGAGGTGTGTCCAAGTGTTTTACTGGTAATGTGCCAAAGTCTGCATATGCTGTGCTGTAATAACGTTTAGGCCTTTCACAGCATCCCATCGACTGCATCTGTCAATAGGCTCTTGAGCTATGACTGCTGTCACTGGAATGTGTGTAACATCATATTGCCTTATGGCCTGTGTGCCATCAGGAACCCCGTTAGTCACCTGTGCCCAGGTGGATAAAAGGTTGAGAACTTTCGGTTTAGGGACCATGAGAGCTGGCACACAAATAAGCATCTATTGTACTTTTATCCAGTAAGATATTGGGTCATTTTTCTGTAAGATATTGTGGAAAACCCCAAATGTTTTAGCCAACCCAATAATTGGATGGTGTTGATTTGGGGCAGAGTATTTCTCACAATAATGCCAACTGTGTGTGTGTGTGTGCGTGCTCAGTTATCTCCAGCTCTTTGCAGCCCCATGAACTGTAGCCTGCCAGGCTCCTCTGCCCATGGAATTTTCCAGGCAAGAATACGTGAATGGGTTGCCATTCCTTATCATTATTATTTTTGTCAGTGTTTTGTTGGCTACAGGAATAACAAGGAAGCAAATTCTGAAATTCAGCCCAGATTGATAAAAGTGTGCCCTTTGGTAGGCGCAGGATGGGAATTTCCAGAGGCTGTTTCTAGATATATTTACTTGCCAAACCAAGCCTTTGAATAAGGTGGTCCTGAGACAGTATTCCCTAGGTCCGTGGGGAGTGGCCCTGGTAGATTCCAGTATGTGAGAACCATGTGCTGGTCTTGAAAATAGTTGTTTTATTTTTGTTGTTTTTATATGCATGGATTTATATATGATATTTGCTTTAAAACAAATATTACATTAACACATACATATGAAATCTAGAAAAATAGTACAGATGAACCTATTTTCAGGGCAGGAATAGAGATGCCGATGTAGAGAACCAACTTGTGGACACAGTGGGTTTCGGGGACGGGGGTGAACCCAGACAGTAGACAAATGCATCACTGTGTGTAAAATAGACTGCCAGTGGGAAGTTGCTGCTCAGCACAGGGAGCCAGACTGTGCTCTGTGATGGCCTAGGGGTGGGATGGGTGGGGGAGGGAGGCTCAGGGGAGGGAAGACATGTATACGTATGGCTGATTTGCTTCATTGTACACCAGAAACTAACCCAACAGTGTAAAGCAATTATGCTGCAATAATACAAGGAAAAAAAAAAAAAAAACAGTTGTTTTGAATTACAAATGACCTTGTTGTTGCTCAGTTGCTAAGTCGTGTCTGACTCTGTGACTCCGTGGACTGCAGCACGCCAGGTTTCTCTGTTCTTCACCATCTCCTGGAGCTTGCTCAAACTCATGTCCATTGAGGTAATGATGCCATCCAACTATCTCATCCTCTGCTGCCCTCTTCTCCTTTTGCCTTCAGTCTTTCCCAGCATCAGGATCTTTTCCAATGAGTCGTCTCTTCACATCAGGTGGCCAAAGTATTGGAGCTTCAGCTTCAGCATCAGTCCTTCCAATGAATATTTAGACTTCCTCTAATGCCTTTAATTTCTCTGTATTCCTGTTACTGTTTTATTCCCAGAAACAGCATTCAAATCTTACTTATTCAGTAAGAAATTTACTGCTATTCTGTGCATTTTGTTTTCTGTGCAACTGGCTTTTTGTTTAGGTTTTAAAGTGATGCACTTTCTAGCTCTTTGGGTGGAAAAAACTATAGCACAGAGGGCTTGGGTTCCCTTGGGAAACTTGGAATAGGAATCTTTACCTCTCAAAATCACACTGATCTCATGTGTATTGAATAAATAATGATTTATTCTCACATTCAATTTACATTTATTTTATTGATTTATTCAAGGAATATCTATGACATCTATTGATTACCTACCATTGCTCTCTCTGTCTCCCCACTCACTGGTGAACAGAGAGCAGTGTCTCAGTTTCTCCATAGTGAAGATCAGTTCTTATTTTCATTTTTTTAAAATCCATTGCAGGCCGATATTTTCATGAACACAATAGAAATGAATTTCTGAAAAAAGAGATAAAAAAGACACAAACAATAAACATTGAATTTTTATCATTAGATACAGTAGGCATAAAATTAAATTTCATTGGCTATAATTAGACATTAAACATCTTTGCTCTAAAAGTTTCTAAACACATGCAATATTCATCTCACAGGTTGTGGGTCAGATTTCTATTTTTATTTACAGTCCAGGCATTGTTCTTTGTGTGTCCAGACTCAGCAGGTGTGAGGCTGTAGGAGCAGATTCTGCTTTAAACTTCCCCACCATCAGCTTTCTGTGTTCCCTTTTAAATGGTCAGATCAGCTGCACTGTATGAGAGAGGGCAAAGATCTCCTCCATTGCTGCGCTTGCAGAACTACTCTAAGCCCTAACCTGTTTGTTCCTGTACCTCCCCCCTTGCTTTCTCATTTAAAATGGGCCTAAGATGACTGTTCACATCTAAACGTGCTCTGTGCTGTTCGAGCCCGTGTGCGCAGCAGTGGGGTGGGGGCAGTGGCTCCCAGGGGCCATGGATGCAACAGGGAGTGAGGCCGAGGGGCAGGTGCAGGCAGTCGGCTGCAGTGGGCTCAAATTTGCAGAAACTTATGCATCCTGGGCCCCTGGGGCAAGACCTCTGACTTGCTATTGCTGGTGCCTGACCTGGAAGACCCGGGTTTCATTATGTGTAGGTCTGAATCCAGTTTCTCCTCCAAAATGAGAAAAATAATCCCACCTTGTTGTTGGTCCCACATAATTTGGAAATTAATAATAAATACACTATGCAGTCACTGTGGGTACTTTGGGCCTCTCTCCCTCTCCGCATGGCATGGTGCAGTCCATGGGGTCACAGAGTCTGATACGACTGAGCGACTGAACGGACTGACTGATACTATGGGATCACTGTGGGTACTTTGGGCCTCTCTCCCTTTCTTTGGGAGTGAGCAATACATTCTTGCCAAAATTTACTGGATCTGCCATTTCCCAGGGACCTGAGGCAGGAACACGAGGTGGAGAGGGACAGCCAGTCCCAGCAGAGGGGATGGCAGCAAAGGCATGTGGGTGTGAAGCAGCAAGGTCAGACGGCAGCAGTACATTTGGTGTAACTGGGTCTAGAGTATGTGAGAAGAGTGAGTCTAACAGCCATCCAGAAGCAGATGCAAAACTGTCGTAAAAGTTGTGAGTGAGAGGTGAAATCGGACCCAGCCATAGATTGTTCCAGCAGGAGCTTGTGCACCTGGGTGTCCGTGGAACACTGACTTCACTGCAAGGTCCCCAGAGGGTTAAAGACGTTTGCTGGTGTCCAGAACTCCTGCACTCAGAGGGTGGGGTCTGTTTTGATCTCCCATCAGCCACCCTGGCAAGTTTTTCACACCCTCCCCACTTCCCCAGGATGGCCAGGAAGGACTCTCTGTGTGAAAGTCCGGGAGGAGAGAGGTAGCAGACGGGATGTGGGACCTCAGTTCCCAGACCAGGCTGGAAACCAGGTCCCCTGCATTGGGAGGCAGAGTGCTAACCACTGGACCACCAGGGGAGTCCCCAGGCTTTCTGTAAGTCAGCTCTGGGGATCCTTCAACAGAAAAGCGGACTTCATTGCTAAGTCCCGTCAACTGAAGATGGCACTAAAGAATATGTAACCCATTAAAGAAACAAAAGCTCTGGTAAATACCCTTAAAAAGACAACCAAATTATGTTTTACTCAGATCAATTTTCTTTATCCAGAAGGGGCTTTTTAAAGACTTCAAGATTATACTTAAAAAGCTCAGAGAAACACACCATTGATAGAGAAAGGCACAGTACTTGGATAACAGACTGCTTTCCATACTTCAGCCTTTAATTCTCAGTTTTACTCAATCAGAATGGTCAGCGGAGAGAAGGGGCTTTGGAGTCACACGTACCTGGGACTTGTCCCCACGTCTCATTTTGGTAGCTGCTCAAAGCCTCTTTGAGCTTCCATTGTCCCCTCGAGTAAAATGAGGACATATGATAATGGGACTCGTCCTGCTGGGCTCTCATGAGGGTCATGTGAGGTCATGCCTGTTGTGTGCCCAATGCCCAATCCATTTCAACTAATTATTACTATCAAGAACAAACCACAGAAGTAAGGTGTGCCCCGTTTTCAAGCTTTGCTGGCTTCCTAGCTCTGAGGTTGGGGTTTTTGTTTCTGTGCTAATAGTCTTTCTACCACTTAGAAAGAGGTGTGTCCCATGCCTCTGCATCATTACGAGAACACGGCTCACGGCGGAGTCATGTGGGCAGAAGCCAGACACTGTGTCTTTGTTTGGTCATTGAGTGATGTAACCCTCTAAGCATCCTCTCTCAGATCGCTCTGTTGGGAACGGTTTCCAAGCCATTAAAATGTAATTCTTCCCATCTTCCCATGTTCGGGTTGGGGGAATGGAGACAAAACTCAGTGTCACTTGGCCTTTGTCTAAAATGAAAGCCCCCTCCCGCTTCTGGCTAACACACAGGGTGAAGCTGCTCATGAGTTTCCTGAGATCAGAGCCCTGGTTGCCTGCTGGTAACTGTGGCAGACACAGGTAGAGAACCATCTCGTCAGCATGATTTTCTTGGATTTGGAACAGGCAGGCATCCTATGAGGAGCTCACAGCTGCAGGGATTTAAGAAACCATGGGCGTGGGACCAGGTTCCATGGACAGTCACACAGCGAACCGCTGGGATACCAGAATGAGGAGCAATGTGGTGTCTTCTCTGTGAAGGAGAAAAGGACCTGAATTTGTCCTGAATAACTGAAACTGGGATGTCAGTCAGGGTTTCACCCAAGACAGGAAACTAGGATAGACGTGAAGGAAAGCGTTAGTTGCTCAGTCACGTTCGACTCTTTGCGAGTCCATGGACTGTAGCCTAGAAGGCTCCTCTGTCCATGGGATTCTCCAGACAAAAATACTGGTGTGGTTTGCCATTTCCTACCGCAGGGATCTTCCTCACCCAGGGATAGAACCCCAGTCTTCTGCACTGCAGGTGGATTCTTTACTGTTTGAGCCACCAGGGAAACCCTTGTAGATAAATAGATAGATAGATGTAGATAGATACAGATAGATGTTATATAGTTATAGAGAGACAGATGTCAATGATCGATTAGAGAGACAAATAGATCGATTGGCTGATTGATTGAGTGGAAGGCTTACTTGAGGGTTGGCTAGGCTGGTCTGAAGTCTGTAGGATGGACCTTCAGGAAAGACAGGCTGGAAAGACCACTGGTGGGATTTCTTCTTAAGGGAAACTTTAGTTCTTCTCCTGAAGCCTTTTATCTGATTAGATAAGCCCCACCCAAACCCTGTACTCTGGGTTAGTCTTCTTTAGAGTCAGCTGATTATAGATGTTAATCACATTTACAAAATATCTTCAATAAGATGCCCAGATGAAGGTTTGATGGAATCTCTGGGGACCAAGCTGACATGTAGCCTAGTTGACATAAACATCACATCTAGTCTAGTAAGAATGTTTTCAACTCCTATAAAATAACATTCCTGTCCCAAACTTCCCATTTATATCAGCAGCACTATCAGAATTCCACTTTCCCGTATTTTTTTTCTTTCTTCCTGCTTCCTCCATTGTAATTTTCAAGTAGTCAACAATTCCTGTGGATTTTCCTGAGATTTATCACTCATTTTTTCTCTCTCCAATCCCACATTCTGCAGCCCACACAGACATACTCTAGTGTTTTCATGCTCTCCTAACTGGCTCTGGTCTCATTAACTTTGCACCAGAAAGAAATGAAACACCCTTCTTATTTCTCTTCTCTGTTGAAAAATCTGTCACATCTAAATCCCTCATCCCTGCGTCTTAATTCCTCCATCATTCCTCACTTCACCTCACATTTCACCCCTCCATCTACACTCCTCCTGGTTCTTGCATCTGCTTCCTGTGACTCCCTGAGCTGGTCTTGGTTCAGCACTTATTTTTGTCCTGTGTTGGGTGCTGAGGAGTTAGTTACCAGCCAAGCTAATATCTCAATAGGTGAGGTGAAGTCACTCAGTCGTGTCCGACTCTGTGCAACCCCATAGATGGCAGTCCATCACACTCCCCCGTCCCTGGGATTGTCCAGGCAAGAGTACTGGAGTGGGTTGCCATTGCAGCAAAGGACAAATGTTAGCGTCAATCAGATGGACTGACATGGAGTGTCTGATGGTAATTGGGGAAGGAATCATGGAAAGTTCTGTTAGGTTCAACTTCATGAAATTGCTGTTTTTCTGGGTAAAGAACTGTTGAATATTGGCCATTTCAAGTGACATAGATGAGTTTAACGGAAGTCTGAAGTGGGGCGTGGCTGGAGGAGATAGAGCAGGTGGAACAGTGGTTCTCATGGGTCCACTTTCCAGGCACTGGTACAGAGGTTGCCCCCCGAATCAGTGGGCGTGAACTAGGGATGTGAGGGGTGGACTTGCTGCCAAGTGGCAGGTGGGCATCTCTAAGCAGTGGTGCTGATGCAGGGACAGAAACTGCCATGGGGGTCCTTGGAGGAGCTCAGTTGGCAAGGTGCCAAAAATCTCCCCTGGCAAGCACTGAGTGCATGAATATTGAATTATTTCCCTATTTTTTTTTTTGGAAGGAGGGGATTTTGGATTTTTTTTTTTTTAACTACTTGCTTACTTGTTTATTGCTATAACAATGTGTAATGAACATCTTGTTCATTAAGTTTTTGTTCTTCATGTTCGTGATGAGTTCTTTAAGATGAAAGCCTAAAATGGAATTATTGGGCAGCCACATGAAACACAGCTGTTTGCTATGTACTGTCAGCCATCCATGAGCGTGGCCTGGGCTGTCAGCTTTCCCACCACCCACTTGTGAGGGGGCCTGTTTTTCCCCCTGTTGACATAGTACTAGCATTTTGTCAGTGTGTTAAGCAAATAATAGCTTATTACTTTAAAAAAATTATTGAAGTATAAATGATTTGCAGTGCTGTGTTTAATTTCTGCTGTGCAGCAAAATGACTCAGTTATACAAATATATATTCTTTTTCGTATTCTTTTCCACTATGGTTTATCACAGGATATTAAATATGTTTCCTATATTCAAAACTTATTACTTTTTAAATGACTTTTTAATCACTAGTGTTGCTGAGCATTTATTTTGAACATCTGTATTTCTTTTGTAATTCTGTTTCTCATGATGAAGTCAATTTATTTAATTTAAAATGTAATTTAATTTTTATACTTTTTTGAGCCTCAAATCAACTGGATTAAGAAAGTAAGGTTGTTACCATACATACCTTGAGCTTAAATTCATATTTAATGGTGATACATGGTGACTTGTCAAGTTCCAGGTATTTCTCCCATATCTTTGCATTTTTGTTTTTATTGTGTAGAAGCTTATCAGGAAGTTAAGAGTCACCAGCTAATGTCTGAAAATGTTTATGATCCATATAAAAATCCTCTACACAATTTTATCGTATCATTTAGCTGATGTTAAAATGCTGTACATTAAAATACACAGAGGGTAAGAAAATGAGGGAGACAAAGAAAGAAAGAGAGGTATATACACACTGAGAGAGAGAGAAACCGAGAGAGAGAGACAGATGAAGCAGACAGACAGAGATCTTAAGAAAAGGCACAGAAAATCAAATCAATGCACTGGGCCATGTGGCAGGTAGTACTTGTAGAATTGTATCCTTGGTACCTATATTCCTGCTTTGTTTGCCAGGTTGAATATTCACCATCCCATGGATTCTATCCATTGGTACCGGCTTTTAAAGCATATCAAATGCATCTGTAATGGCCTAGATGTGAAAGCGAAAGTATAAGAGACAAAACTGAGCACAATTTACTTTAAGTGATTTTTCCTCCCTCTAGGGATTTGCTTCGGAGAAGGCAATGGCACCCCACTCCAGTCCTCTTGCCTGGAAAATCCCATGGACGAGGAGCCTGGTAGGCTGCAGTCCATGGGGTCGCTAAGAGTCGGAAACGACTGAGCGACTTCACTTTCACTTTTCATTTTCATGCCTTGGAGAAGAAAATGGCAACCCACTCCAGTGTTCTTGCCTGGAGAATCCCAGGGATGAGGGAGCCTGGTGGGCTGCCATCTATGGGGTCACACAGAGTCGGACACGACTGCAGTGACTTAGCAGCAGCAGCAGCAGCAGCAGGGATTTGCTTATGTGAATTCCAACTTAAAAAAAAAAATTCTATCTGTTGACCCAAAGTTACAAACACAGAATACTGACACTGCTAACTGCAGAAAAAGATGAATAGAATTGAAGGAATCTGAGTGTATCATCTTCTAAATTAAAAAAACATTTACAAAAAGTCATCCAACTTTAACATTTCTCTCTAAAGAAAGAATAGACTTAGTGTGTGATATTAGGCAAGAATAAAAGATAAAAAACCATAGGAATCACCTGCTTATATTCTAGAATCTAGTTGGGAAAAGTTTTATCACTTTGAAAGTCAAGGGAATGCTTGCTCCATTTATTGAAATAAGTTATTTTCTTTTAAACTAGAAAGGATAAGTGGTTGTGTTTGGTTTAGTTAAGAATTGACAAAAAAAAAAAAAGAATTGACTTCTTTGTTCAAAGGTAGAAAGTCCGAGGGTGATGGCTTTTTGTATAGAGAACACAGACTTGCAAGGATGGGTGAAATAAAGTAGGGTTGTTGTTACCTGACCTCCTCTCATCTTTCTGACAGCGAGAATCTCTAACAAGAGAGGAGAAACAAAGGTGGTGGCAGAGTTCAGACAGCCTCTAGCTTCCTAAAAAATTTGGTTTATTTCTTGTCTGGTCTAGAAGAACAATCATTGCATTGGTGGCCTCAGAGAGTATGATCTGTCACCTCAGAAATCACAGAAAAATAGCAGACCCTACCTCTTGTCTTGAGCAGGCGGGGAAAAGATGTGAAGTTACAAAGCCAGAACACCTGGGGAGACCATGGCAAAGGCGGCTGCTTAAACTCTGACCTCTCCACAATCCTTCCTAAATAATACAGATCAACAAGAACTAAAGCCACACAACTTGCACACTTTTATCAACATAAAGTGCAAAACTTCATAAACAGAAGCACCGATTTTCCATGGAGCTATTTTTTTTGAGCTCCAACACTTCCCAAGACTTTGAGAGAACAAGGCTGGATCTCAGAAGGCTCCACAGAGGCAAGAAGAGGGAAATCATGCCTGAACTAAAGCTGTCTCCAAAGAGTCAACATGAAGTTCAAAATTTAAAACAAAAACCCAAACCTGAAAAGGAAGACTCGCATTTCAAAGCAGTGAGCTCAGGGCAAGGACCCAGAGGGGCCTGGGAGACCTAAAGAGGCGTCTTGGAAAGACAACACCTCTAGTGATGAGAGGCTAAAAGTGAAACGGAGAGGCAACCTTTGGAAATTGAGTTTTGTGGAAAAGAATGAGCAGTAGGCAGAAACTTTGGGTCCTACAGCACAAAACAAACAGCAAAACCAAAATAAAACTCCAAGTTTACGTAACCTCTTCCATCTTTGCTTCTTTTCTAAGAACAGCCACCCAGAAAAGAAATCACACATTGATATATCAAGAAAAGAAGATGTCTTAAATGAGGAAAGTTACAAGCACCCTAAACTGCCAGCCCTATTGACTGCAGAGGTTGCAAGAGGCTTCATCTCTCCAGTGCCACTCTAAGAAGAAAATGCAACAGGAGAATTAAATACTTAAGCTGGTGAGAATGCGCTCTTCCCCTCATCCTACACAATTAACCCTGAAGCTGAATGAAGTAACTCTGCTGAACTCCAAACTGAATTAAATACCCCTAAAAGGGGCTTCTCTGGTAACTCAGATGATAAAGAATCTTCCTGCAGTGCAGGAGATCCGGGTTCCTTCGCTGGGTCAGGAAGATCCCCTGCAGAAGGGAATGGCTATCCACTCCAGTATTCTTGCCTAGAGAATTCCACAGACAGAGAAGCCTGGCAGGCTACAATCTATGGGGTTGAAAAGAGTTGAATACAACTGAGTGACCAGCACTTTCACTTTCAAAGAAGTATTTGAGGTATGGAAAAAATCCACCTTGAATCAAAAATTTAAAAGCTAAGAACACAAATGGACAGAAAATTGGAAGAAATGAAATGAGAGTTTCAGAAAAAGGATACAAGAAAAGGATGACATACAACATATTAACAATGAACACCAGATTAAAGTTCCCAAGGACGAAGATACTCAAGCAAAAACTAAATGAGGGCAAAGAAGTAAAGCAGGACAAAAGCATAGGTAGCAAAAATGAGATAAAGTGGAAAAAGGGTGATAAAATCATTGAAATGGCCAACAGCAAAGAAAATGCAATTTATACATGATTTGAACACCAAAACAATGGGAAAGGATTAAACTATAGTACAATAAAAGTTTCTAGAAATAAGAGCTGGATCTACATACTGAAAAGACTCAACAGGTACTTATGAAAGTTGATCCCAAACCTGTGTCAATTCTGAGACACAGTCTGATTAAATTGTTAGATTTAAAAAAATAAATTAAAAATCTCAAGGCTTTCAGGCAAGATTAAATAACTTCAAGGACAACAAAACTGCACTGATAATCATGCGTTCAAAAAAAAAAATCAAAGCAAAGCAATAACGGAGCAGCATTTTTAATAAGTCATGGAAGGAAAATGCAAACCAAGTATTTTATATCCAACCAAGTTATTTCCCAAGTAGCAATGTTGTAGAGAAAGCTTTAGGCATGCAGGAATCAAGGAATACAATACCCACAAGTCTTTCTTGACCAATCTATGACAAGATAAGCTTCACCCAACCAAGAGATAACAACCAAGAGAGGCTTAGGCAAAATGTTGGATGCTGAACACTTAATACATTTAAACTGCAGACCTCAGCCTGAATCAAAAATACTAAGAAGGGGGAATGAAACAGGAAAGTACAATAAGCTCATTAATTATTAAATAGGTGGAAGTCAAATGGGGCGGTTAAAAACTGATGCAAGCAGTGAATAAAAGTTTAAGGACAAAAACACAAATGTTCTTTAAAAAAACATTTAAAAATAAAACCATGAAGAAAAATACATCGTGGAAAAAAACAGCAGATAATATGCAGTGTAACTGTAACAAAAATAATTTGGCAGAGTTAAGACCAAGCACAATTGTCATATTAATAAATGTGAGTGGGCTTAACTGGCTCATTAAAGAATATTTCAAACATGGCTCACAAAACAAGATACAATTCTGGCATACAGGGACCCCTCCCTTACCACCAAAATAGCGAGTGAGTCAGAAAGACTAAAAATACAAGGTTAGCAGACGTTTGGTTCTATCCGAAAGGTCCTTGAAATTTGGTCATATTTGGTCCTGTTCAAAACATCTATGAAGACATTTGTTCCATGCCAAAATGTCCTTGATATTTGGTCCTGTCCAAAACCATTTGACATGGGTCAAATATACCTCAGGACATTTTGGAATGTACTAAATGTCCTTCAAGGAAAATAAAGGAGATTTTCTACCGGGAAAACAGAAACGAGAATACAGAAGTTGCTATTGTACAACACAGGGGATATAGTCAATATTTTTGATAATTTTGGATAAATACAATCTATAAAGATTTTGAATCACTATATTGTACACCTGAAACTAATACAATGTTGTCAATTCACTGTAGCTCATTTTTTTTTTCAAGTGCAGAAGTTGCATTCATGGTATCACAAAGTATAATTCAAGCCAAAAAGCATTAAATTTGACTAAGTTCACTTTTTACTATTGAATACATTTGACTAAAAATGATACCACTACTCACAAAGAAAACATAGCAGTTAAAAACTCTATGCTGCTGCTAAGTCGCTTCAGTCGTGTCCGACTCTGTGCGACCCCATAGACGGCAGCCCACCAGGCTCCCCTGTCCCTGGGATTCTCCAGGCAAGAACACGGGAGTGGGTTGCCATTACACCGAGTAACATAGCAAACACTTTTATAAAACAGAGACTATGTGACACACAGGAGACACAGAAACACCCTAACGAAGGGAGAATTCAACACCAATTCCTAATAAAAGGCAGAGAAAATAAGTAGAAAAATAACACAGAAGATCTAAATAACATCAGTAAGGTGGATCTTATGTTTACATGTCATCATTCACATCCTTATAATATAGAATGCATCTTTTATTAAGCATGGATGCAATATTGATAAAAATTGATTATACATTAGTTTATGAAGAAAACATCATTAAGTTTCATAAAGTAGACATTCAACAAAGATATTGAAAGAAAGCCTTAAAAGGTATACAAAGTAAAACAAAATGAACTTACCTATATTTCGAAGGAATAATGGAGTCACATAAAATGGGACGATACTCAAGTAATTTTTAAATACAATTATTTTTACTGTATATGCGCAGGCTGAACACAAAAGCTTGTATTTATAGTTTATTAAATTTTATGTAGGAGGTTAGATGTGACTTAGCAATTCTGAAAGCACTTTTTGTAATTCCAGTATATTCTAAGATTACATGATAAGTAAACACATGATGGACAATGGGAGCAGGTTTCTTGCTGTTGACGGTAATTGTGAGTGTGAATATAGGGAAAATTGGAATAAATTTTATGTTATTGGAGTATAATTGAGTATTGGCACGTAATTGGAGAAATCAGTAAGGACTCATGATATGTATTATCTATCTACCTATCTGTCTTTATCTCTCTATCTGTCATCTGTATTTTTCCTCGCTCTGTCCCCAGATGGCCAAAAGCAATGACACTCAGCAGCTATGAGCATGCCTTGTTCCAAGATCTTGTTTTCTAAATATATTTTCCCTTAAAAAGAAAGAAGAATCCTTGGATAAGTAAGTTCATTTCAGAGCTGGGACCAGGAAAATACAATGCAAATCTAGAACATCTTCCTATTTAAGAAAGTAAAGAATGGCTCATAGGATGATGGGAATATTTCAAAAGGATACACTAGCAAGGTCTGGGAGAAGGCAATGGCACCCCACTCCAGTACTCTTGCCTGGAAAATCCCATGGATGGAGGATCCTGGTGGGCTGCAGTCCATGGGGTTGCTAGGAGTTGGACACGACTGAGCAACTTCACTTTCACTTTTCACTTTCATGCATTGGAGAAGGAAATGGCAACCCACTCCAGTGTTCTTGCCTGGAGAATCCCAGGGACGGGGGAGCCTTTGGGCTGCCATCTATGGGGTCGCACAGAGTTGGACACGACTGAAGCGACTTAGCAGCAGCAGCAGCAGCAAGGTCTAGAACAATCTGAGACTCAAAGTCAATGTTAGTAATGGATTTCCACCTACAGAAGAAAATCAGAGTCCACTAGTACAAACCAAGAGAAATGAACAAAAGAATGGAAAAATATTTCTTATAACAGAATACCAACCAACAAACATAGAAGGAGCAATTCTATTTCAAGGAATAATTTTGTTATTCCTTTGAAAACCATCCTTGGGCAACAATTGCAGTAATAACTGATATAAGTAAGAATCACCAGTGGCTAAAACTAGTGAGTAAAAGCTTTCTGAGAAATAGGATATTTATATAGTCTCAAACTATCTCCCCATTAAGTAGCTATTAATTGCTAGGAAAAAATGCAGTTTTACAGTGGAGAAAACTGTCAGCACATTCCTTAGTTAACATGATCAAAGTTAGCATCCTTACTTAACATCCTCAGTTTTGGGACAATTTGTCGTGTTGCTCCTGCTATGATGCCATGAAGAGAATATACTATCACTTTTGTGTTATTACTGCTCCGATGATTTGAATCAAATTATAGGGGAATATCAGCTAAATCCACTCAAGGGGCATGCTATCAAACAAAGCTAGTTCTAATTGCTTTAAAATTTTTCATGTCATGAAATACAAAGCACAAGGAATTAACATTAAGGGAGACGAAAGGTTAACTAAACATAAGGCATGATGACCCTGGACCAGAACTAGGACCAGAAACATATCTTCTCTTGCTATAAAGAACATTATTATGACACTTGGTGAAATTTGAATAAGATCTGTAGATAATAGTACAGAATTTATGTAAATTTTCTGATCTTCGTCATTGTTATTACAGTTACATAAAGATTGCCTTTGATTTAGGAAATACACATTGAAGTATTTGGGAGTAAAATAAATAATTTACTCTCAGATGGTTCAGAAAAAGAGAAAGTGCTTGAAAAATATATATTAACATTTATGTAGTTGGTAAAGGACTTAGGAGAATTCTTTGGACTAGTACACCGTTTCTGTAATTCTGATATTATTTTGAATTTAAAAGCTTTGAAAATGACCACAAATGATTGAAAGTTCTTAAAACAGCACAGTGGGGAAAATATGTACAATGTATATAACTGACACAGGGCTTTTTTAACAGAATGTATAAAGAATTTCAAATTTAAAAGAAAAAGAAAACCAACATAACAGAAGGGTCAAGAAACTTTCAGGCATTTCAAAGAAGAGGGTACTCAAATGGCCAATAAAAATATGAAAAGGAACTCAGCCGTATTAGTAATAAGAGAAATGAAATCAAAGTATGAGATAGCTCTACGTACCTGTGTGCTCAGTCGCTTCAGTCATGACCAACCCTTTGCAACCCTATAGACTGTAGCCCAACAAGTTCCTATGTGCAGGGGATTCTCCAGGCAAGAACACTGGAGTAGGTTGCCATGCCGTCCTCCAGGGGATCTTTCCGACCCAGGGATCAAACTGGCATCTCTTACGTCTCCTGCATTGGCAGGTGGGCCTTTACCACTAGCGCTACCTGAGAAGGCCTGAGATAGCTCTGCATACCCACTAAAATGGCTGTCTTACCAATTTCCATGAGACTAGAGCAAAGGGACCTCTTAGATATTGCTGGTGGGTGGCAGTGCCGCTGAAAACCTCTTTTGGAAAACTGACATTATCTACTAAATCTGGTCATATGTATACCTGATGACCCAGAAATTCTGCTTCTAGTTACATGCCCTGAAAGTGAGTGAAAGTCGCTCAGTCGTGTGTGACTCTTTGCGACCCTACTGACTGTAGTGTGCCAGGCTCCTCTGTCCATGGAATTCTCCAGGCAAGAATACTGGACTGGGTAGCTGTTCCCTTCTCCAGGGGATCTTCCCAACCCAGGGATTGAATCCAGGTCTCCCACATTGCAGGCAGATTCTTTACGTGTCTGAGCCACCAGGGAAGTCCACATGCCCTATAGAAGTGCAATTAACTTTCCCCCAAAATGTGTGCAGTTCTCCAGCAGAAGAGTGGGTAGTCTGTGGGATATTCATGCAATATAGTAGTATGTAGCAACAAAAATAAACACACGGCAATATTGGTGAATCTCACAAACGTACTGTTGAGTGAACAAAAAGCCAGATGTAGAAGAACATATGGTATAAGATTGCACATATGGAAAATACAAAGAGAGGTAAATTTAAACTACACTGATGGAAGTAAGGGTTTGTAACTCTTTAAGAGGACAGAGGAACCATACAGTGGTTTCTTGTGTGGGGAGCATGTTTATTTCTAGGACTGGAAGGTGGTTACATGATTATGCTCACTATGTGATCATTAGTTGAGCTGACATTTTTATGTTCGGATCTCTTCTTTGTATGTGTGATATTCAGTATAAAAAATAAGGAACAGGGAGACTAGTAAGACACAACAGCAAGAGCAAAAGTAATGTTTAAAAAGTGATTCTGCCACAGAGGCGAAAAGGGCAGCTTATGTGTCAGTATCACAGAAGGCAGTCACACTCATGTTTCTAACATGGCATTGGAATCTAAACTCACTCTATATGCTAAACAGGAATTCCGCCATCCAATTTTATACCCAATATCCAAAGGCTTCAGTTAGTTTAAGAGACTATTTTTCTAGATATTTTTTCTAGAAGCGTCATAGAAAAATATCATATTAATGATGACCTTTGCTTGGGGTAGGTGGATAAGACAAAGACCCTTCATCTAGGTGGGAAAAAAATCCAGCAAAGAGCCAAAATTCCATAGAATTCATAGGCTTGGTCATATTTGATTTTTCACATATTGGAATTTCCAGAGGGGGAGAGGTGTTACTTTTGGCTTTTGTGACATGTATCAGCATAGATGCTTCCAGAGTCTTAACATCACTGTGTTTGTCCTCCAGTCCAGGAGAGCGTCCCACCTCCGTTTGTAGTGGAAAATTCTATTTTGAAACTCGGAACAGTCATTTTTCACAGTCAATGGCTAATTAAATTGAATGACCTATTTCTGTACTTGCCAATGTTTCCTTACTTTTGCTACAGAGAACATTCTATATTTGTTTTTTAGTAGTCTTTGAAAATCAGAAAATGCCTTTATTTTGCACTCTCATTAGAAGAATGAGCATGTTCAAAGTTAAAGAGTTGACAATTGTTCTTCTCTGGCACTTTGAAGATAATTCTTCATTACTGCTGATTAGGAATCAGCTGGCAGCTTTGTGGTAATCTGCTTTTTTTAATGTGTTAGCTTAAATGTGCTCTTTATTCTTGATGTTCTGCCATTTCACAGCCTTACATGTGTGGGCGGATGAGATTTTATTTTTATTTGCTCTGGCTAGAACTCAGAGTGACTTGTCTGAAAGATCATGTCTTTCTACCTTTCCAGAAAATTATCAGTGATTATTTCATGAAATATTTATTTATTTTTGCTCTTGTTGTAAAATTTATTAAAAATGTATTTTAGCCTCTAAATTTATTCTCTATGTATCTTAACATTTCTTTCATTTAAAAAGTCTTTATTTCTCTAGTTTGAGTTTTGAGTAAACTCTCTCTGCTCACAAATTTACTTTTGACACCTATTTTAGAATTACATTTTTTTATTTATTAAATTTTAATTTTAAAGTCTATATTTTTATTTTTAATATTCACTGCAATTTTTCACTCTTTTTTTTTCAGTTTATTTCTCATTTTAAGTTTTAAGCTTTTGGTGATTGTAAAGTCTGTTGACCATCCTCACAAGCAAGATACCCAGCAATTCTATTACCCCTAAAGTTCCCTCATGTACTTTTGCAGTTAATCCTCCCAGGCTTGTAGCCTTGGGCAATAAGTATTCTGCTTTTCCCTTTTCTAGAACCTCAGATAGAAGGAATCCTGCATTATGTAGTATTTTGCTCTTAATTTTCTTCACTTAGTATAACATTTTAATGATTTATCCATGTTGTTGCGTGTACCGGTGCTTTCTTTCTTTTAGTTGCTGAGTGGTAGTCTGTAGTATAGGTGTACTTTGTTCATTCATTGATGGAATTTTGGGATGTTCTGAACTTTTGGATATTATAAACAGCAGTACTGCTATGAAGATTTACTTACATTTTGTGTGGACATGTTTTCATTTCTCTTCAGTGAATACCTAGGAATGGAACAGTTGAACTATGCAAAAAGTGTATGTTTAGCCTTATAAAATACTGCTCAACTCTTTTCCAACATTGCTGTATTATTTTACATTCTAAACAGGATGTGAGATTTCCGTTTGCTCCACATCCTTGTCAACATTTGATACTGTCAGTCTTTTAGGCTTTAGCCACCCCAGGGTCTGCGTATCTTACTGTGGTTCTAATTTACATTTTCCTGTCAACTCACAACATTGTATATGTATTAATTTATTTATTGGTTATATATATTCTGGATATAAATTTTGTCTGATTCATGCTTTTCAAATGTTTCCCCACACTCTGTGGCATGTCTTTTCATTTTCTCAATGTTCTTTTAAAGAATAAAATATGTAATTTTGATGACGTTCATTTTACCAATATTCCACTCTGTGGTTTGACTTTAATGTGTCCTATTTAAATCATCATTGCCTAATTCAAAGACATGGTGATTTTCTCCAATGTATTCTTCTGGAAGTTTTATAACTTATCGGTTACATTTAGATCTATGATAAAATGGTTTATTTTTAGTGTGGTATAAAGATTGAGGTTCATTTATTTTCATACAAATATCCAGTTGTACCAGGAACAATTTGGATAAAGATTACCCTTTTTGGTCATGAATCACTTGGCCATGTAAATGAAGCTCTATTTCTAGACACTTTCCATTTTCTTCTATTGGTTCAGATGTATGGCAATATATCAGTTCCATATTGCCTTGAATTCTGAATTAAACTTTTGAAATTAGATAATACAAATCCTCTACTTTTTAATTCTTTTTAAAAATGTATAAGCATATAAAAAGAACTCAAAATCCTATGTCATTAAGAGGTTAGAAGTTAAAACACCAATGAATTACAACTATAGACCTATTTATTGGCCAAAATGTGGAATACTGACAACGCAGCATGCTGACGAGGATGTGGAGTGACAGGAAATCTCATTCATTGCTGGGGGGAACACAGAATAGTGCAGCCGCTTTGGAAAAAAGCTTGGTAGTTTCTTACAAAACTAAACATATTCATGCCATATGATCCAGCAATTGTGCTCCTTGGTATTTACCCAAAGGAGTTGAAAACATATGTCCACACAAAAACCTACACATGGATGTTTACAGCAGCTTGATTCATAATTGCCCAAACTTGGAAGTCACCAAGATGTCCTTCAGTAGGCAAATAATTAAACGGCAGTCCATCCAGACAGCAGATGGATAATATATGGAATATTTTTCAGTGCTGAAATGAGCTATCATTCATGAAAAGACAACTAGGAATCTTAAGTGCATATTACCAAGTGAAAGGAGCCAATTAGAAAAGGCTACATACTCTGTGGTTCCAACTCTGTGACATTCTGTAAAAGGCAAAACCATGGAGACAGCAAAAGGATCATGAGCGGGGAGAGGCAGGGATAAAAAGGGAAAGCAGAGGGGATTTTTAAGGTAGTGAAACTATTCTGTATGATACTATAAGGATGGACACATCATCTACATCTGTCTGAACTTGTCAAAAAACTTAAAGCAAAACTTGAAGTATGGACTTTGGGTGAAATTGATATTGAAATGGAGGTTCATCAATTGTAACAAATGTACCCTCTGGCAGAGGATTCATTGTGGGGGTTTGTGTGTGTGTGTGTGTGTGTGTGTGTGTGTGTATGTGTAGTGGGGAGGCTATATAGGAACTCCTGGTACTTTCTGTTCAATTTTACTGTGAATTTAAAGCTTCTTTTTAAAATATGTCTATTTAAAAAACAAAAGGGAAATTATTAAAAAATTTTTGGCAAGTCTAGGTACTTTGACTCTCTACATAAATTTTTAAATCAACTTGTCAATTTTTTTTGTTTGTTTTTATTTTATTTTATTTTTTTAACTTTACAATATTGTATTGGTTTTGCCATAACTTGTCAAATGTTGATTGGAATTGCATTAAATCTATGTGTCAGTTTAAAAATAATTGACATCACAACCATATTAAGTCTTCCAGTTCATGAATATGGTATTTCTTTTCATATATTCAGGACTTTAAAAGTTTTCCTAAAGAATAAACTTTTCCCCTCTACTACTATGTATTTTTCATTATCTTCTTTTTTTTAATTTTTATTCTATTCTATTCATGTTCTTATTTTTCAAATTCTTTTATTTCTACATCCTTTGACTTTAATTTCTCTTTTTACAAATTCTTAAGATGGAAACTTAAATCACTGATTTAGATCTTCAAATATAAGCACAATTTCCCTCTAAGCTTTTTTGAAAAGATGCATTACATGAACTTTGTGTGATATATTTCATTATTATTTAGTAAGATATTATGTGATTCCCTTTATGTTTTCTATTTTAACTAATAGACTATTTAGGAGTATGTTGTTCAACTTCCAAATAGTTGGGGTTTTTCTATATCGTACAGTTATTGGATTATAGTTCTGTTGTGATAAGAGGATATAGGGCTTCCCTAATGGCTCAGTGGTAAAGAATCCACCTGCTAATGCAGGAGACGTGGGTTCCATCCCTGGGGAGGGAAGATTTCCCTGGAGGAGGAAATGGTAACCCACTCCAGTATTCTTACCTGAAAAATCCTAAAGACAGAGGAACCTAGCAGGCTATAGTCCATTGGGTTGCAAAAGAGTCAGACACAACTTAGTGACTAACCAACAGCAAAGAGGATATACTCTGTTAGATTTCAATCTTTATGAATTTATTTAGACTTATTTTATGGCCTACTGAGTTAAACTTAACCATGTGCACTTGAAAAATGTACATTTTGCTATTCGATGTTGTTTTATTCTACAAACATCATGAAGGTTAAGGTGGCTGACAGTCTGGGGCAGTGCCGTCAAGAGATCTTTTTTGTATGACACGCATAGTATGGAATTGTTCTCTACGGGAAGATCAACCCAGTTGAATCTCAGTCATCTGATATCTGTTGATTGTATTTTTTTCCTTTTAGAAAAATAATTCACTCTATCGTCCCTATTCTTCATAGGGTAACTTTGGTTTTTATCTTAAATATAAATGGTAAGTTGTAGAGACTTGAAAATACTTTTTTTTTTCCTGATAACTGTAATTTCTTTTGTTGTAACTGGAAATTAAGTTGGTTGCATTCTCTTTCTTGTGCAGTAGCCCAACTTCAGTCTAGTAATTCTGTTAGTAGATGAGCTGCTTTTAATCTGCTCCCTATCAGGGGTCAGGCAGAGATGTGGGCAGGAAGAAATGGCAGATCTCCTTTCTAAGATTTTTCCTTCCAGGTTTCTACAGTCCACCTCCCAACAGCCACAGATGTCCGCACTCAGATGTCTGGTTCACTGAGCTACTCAGACTCTGGTTTTTCTCCTTGTACCTCTGCCACCTTCTGCCATCCTGCTTGTGTAAGCAGGAAACACGCAAGAGGGTGGGTCCCTACCAGAATCTGCCTGACTCCTCTTCCATCTCCAGGGCCTTCAGATCCAAAGTCAACAATTGTCATCTGGGAGAAAGTCAGTCCTTGGGATCATCCTCAGTTATAATTGTTGTGGAAGCTCTCTTATTTTTTTAAAAACTTTTAATTTTGTGTAGGAGTATAGCTGATCAACAATTTTTGTGATAGTTTCAGGTGAACAGTGAAGGGACTCAGCCATACACATACATGGATCCATTCTCTCCCAAACTCCCCTCCCGGCCAGGCCACCATATAACATCGAGTGGAGTTCCCTGTGCTACACAGTAGGTCCTTGTTTATCCATTTTAAATACAGCAGTGAGTGTGTGTCAGTCCCAAACTCCTTAACTATCCCTTCCCTGCATTCTTCCCTCCTGACAACCATAAGTTCATTCTCTGAGTCTGTTTCTGTTTTGTAAACAAGTTCATTTCTTTCTAGATTCTGTATATAAAGAATGTCATACAATATTTTTCCTTCTCTGATTTATTTCACTCTGTGTGACAACTTCTAGGTCCATCCATGTCGCTACAAATGGTATATTTCATTCTTTTTACTGGCTGAGTAATATTCCATTGTGTGTGTGTGTGTGTGTGTGTGTGTGTGTGTGTATATATATATATATATATACATATATATATATATATACACACACACCACATCTTTATCTGTTTCTCTGTTGATAACATTTGAGTTGCTTCCTTATCTTGACTATTGTAAACAGTGCTGCAGTGAACATTGAAGTGCGTATATCCTTTCAGGCCATGCTTTTCTCTGGTTTCTCTCTGTCTTTATTTCTTAATTTACTGTCCACTGGATGTTTACTTCACTTAACTCTTAAAACATCACATATATATCACAATATATTCTTTATTAGACCATTTAAATATTACTTTTTTTCCTCTTTTTTTTAAGTATTACATTTCTTGGTTTTGGTTTGGAGGCTCATTTTGAGTAGGAGAAATTTTTCCCTTCCCTGCTTATTTTCTTCTCAAAGATGTTGTTGTTCATTGTATCTGTCTCCCATGAGTCTCTGGAACAGATCGGGCCTTACATGAGTTGGAGCTGTGTGTGCGCAGTACTGAGGGTAATGCACAGTAGCCGGCGCACTTGGGTTCTGACGTGCTGTGTGTGTCCACTGGCCTCCAGAGCCAGTTTGCTGACCTTGGCCGTGGGTTCCAGTATTGAGCCTGACTGTGATCTCCGTCTCCAGGGAGGACTTTTCTTCATTGTTTGTCAACAAGCATTAAAATTTTGGTCAGCATGATCTGTCTGTAGACTCACAACCCATCACATCAATGGGCTGCATATTATTTCCTGTGTTTCTACTGCTTTATCTCTGTCCCTTGGGAAAGTTTATCATATTTTTGAACACAGCTAGGTTTTTTATTTATTTTTATAATTAAAAATTTCTTTCTTGTGGTTAAAGTCAAAAAATATATAACATGCTATTTCTTTTTTTTTCCTTTCTTTTTTTTAAATTTTATTTTTAAACTTTACAATATTGTATTAGTTTTGCCAAATATCGAAATGAATCCACCACAGGTATACCCACGTTCCCCATCCTGAACCCTCCTCCCTCCTCCCTCCCCTACCCTCCCTCTGGGTCGTCCCAGTGCACCAGCCCCAAGCATCCAGTACCGTGCATCGAACCTGGACTGGCGACTCGTTTCATACATGATATTATACATGTTTCAATGCTATTCTCCCAAATCTCCCCACCCTCTCCCTCTCCCACAGAGTCCATAAGACTTATCTATACATCGGTGTCTCTTTTGCTGTCTCATACACAGGGTTATTGTTACCATCTTTCTAAATTCCATATATATGTGTTAGTTTACTGTATTGGTGTTTTTCTTTCTGGCTTACTTCACTCTGTATAATAGGTTCCAGTTTCATCCATCTCATTAGAACTGATTCAAATGTATTCTTTTTAATGGCTGAGTAATACTCCATTGTGTATATGTACCACAGCTTTCTTATCCATTCATCTGCTGATGGGCATCTAGGTTGCTTCCATGTCCTGGCTATTATAAACAGTGCTGTGATGAACATTGGGGTACACGTATAACATGCTATTTCAACCACATTTAAATGTACAGTTCAGAGGCATTAAGCACATTCAGATTGTTGTGAAACTCTTACCATCATCCATCTCCCAAATTTTTCACTTTCTTAAATTGAAACTCTGTCCCCTTTAAATACTAACTCCCCATTCCCCCTCCCCACAGAGAAAAACAAATACTGTATATTAATGCATATATGTGGAATCTAGAGAAATAGTACAGATGAATCTATTTGCAAAGCAAAAATAGAGACACAGACATAGAGAACAAATGTGTGGACACCAAGTAGGGAAAGGGGAGTGGGATGAATTGGGAGATTGGAATTGACATATATACACCAGATATGTTTTCTAAATTGTCTCTAGATGATCTTCATCCTTCAGGAGTAGCACCTTGACTGTTTAAATCTCTTGCATTATGGTGGTTACCAGGGGTTGAACAGAGGGAGGAAATGGGAATTGCTTAATGGGGATGGAGCTTCAAGTTAGGAAAGTGGAAAAACCTCTGGAGATAGATGGCAGAGATGGACACAGAACATGAGTGTATTTAATGCCATAGAATGCACGCTTAAAAACAGTTAAAATGGTAAGTGATGTGTCATGTATATTTTACTGCAATAAAAAAAAATGAAAAAAAAAGTTGAATTTAATTATGACATCACCCAAAAATGATTAACAATGATGTATTGAAAACTGGACACATTTTTAAAAGAGTTACAGAGTTTAATTAAGCAAGGTAATGGTTGTTTAGTTGCTAAGTTGTGTCCAACTCTTTTGCAACGCCATGGACTGTAGCCTGCCAGGTTCTTCTGTCCATGGGATTTCCCAGCCAAGAATATTGGAGTGGGTTGCCATTTCCTTCTCCAAGCAAGGTAATATACTCATATTAAAAATGCTAGTAAATCTGAAGCCATATTTACTGCACCATCTAGAGCAGAAATAATCTGCAAATTTTCTTATCAGTGTAAAGGATAAAATGTCAAAACAACAACAACTGGAATGGAACACAGGTTTTTGGTGACCTCAGACCATGTTTACAGCCATCAGTTTTTAGCTTCTGGGTGTGTATTTTCAAGCAGTTACTGATCCACATAAGAGAGCCATCTCCAAGCCATTCATTGCAGTTGTGTCTGTAGGGGTATGATGTACTTGTCCCAAGGTCTTCCTGAAATCCTGGTACACATACCCATTAATCAGCCTAGGGACTGTGTTCAAAAAGTCATCACTCTTATTGAGCCTAATGATTTCTCCTTCATTTTCTGTGTTCAGTTTTGATCAAGACACTTTGTTAAGTGTCTATGATGTGTAGGTCATTGCAGAGGTTGCCAGGAAGGCAAAACAATCCTTGTCTTGAAGGGGTTTTTATTGTATTGAGAGCATAAACTATCCTTTATGTGACTAATTTTGTAGCATTTGTAAGACGCACTTTAATGTTACCAACCAATGTTGGGACTTTCTTCAACTTTCCTCTTGTGTGTGTGTGCTTGAAGTGTTGTGTTCCCAAACTGTCCACATAGAGTACATCACCTTACATCCTGTAGACCAGGCCAACAAGGCTCAAGGATCTTGTGGACCTGCCTTCTCAGAGTCCTTGCCTGGAGCTGGACTTCCTCCTGCCCGTTTCATTTCCACCCAGTCTGAAGATCTGATCCTTGATGTGGATGTTGGCTATAGAAGAGGAGGAGAAAGTTTTCTCTATTGTTTATCAACATTTTTATGCTCACTCCATCAACTTGCCCATCCCTTTCATTTGCTTTGTCTTCAGCTTACCTGAAACCACCCCCACCCAACTATTCTAAGTATTTTTATGGCCATCTTCTTTGACTTTAGAATTTCTTCTTTTCATGGTTTCCCATGACTTTGCCCTTTAGAAGAGAAAGCACACCAGAATAGAGACATGGATACTATTCTTGACTATGCCTTTCATTTGTTGCATAAATGTGAAAAATTCCTCAATGTTTCTGACCCTTGAGTTCCTGCTCTGTACACAAGGATCATAACAATTATGCCAGTTACCTGATGGTGTAAACTTGAGGGTCAAAAAAATGTGAAAATGTCCTTTGAAGACCACAAAGGAAGTACAAAACTGCTGCATGGTGTTTTAATAAAATGCTTACCATTATTTAAGTTTAATAACTCAAAATTGGCATTCAAAGCAGCATGTCTGGTAAATAAATGAGTTTGAATCTAATTAAAAGGTAATGTTCCGCTATTTTGATTCCTCTGCCTTTGCAGTCTGGAAGGCAGTCGTCTCCGTCAGCATCCTTGGCTTGACTTTGAGAGCTGTGTTTACACCATGCTTCTCCGGGGATCATCTCAAAGATAGTGCCCCAGGAATTGACCTGAATCCCTCAAAAATACCATGTTAGGAAAAATAAGCAAGGACTTTCCCCCAGTCTTATTGGCTTCATTTTTGCCCCTTTGACAAATGGGCCAGAGATTCGTAAATGTAAAGTTCTTTTCAGTCTGTGTGATTTATTTTAAAAGAATATTTTCCTGAAGAACATCACAGGTCCCATACCCATGACATTTAAAAGCATCTATCTTTTCATCTTCAGAGACAGGAGCCAAGGGAGTGCTGGCAGCAGCATCTCTTCATCAGGAGGAGGGCACTTCCACGTAAGGGGTCGTATCCCCAACCCCTGACTGGAACCAAGGCCTAAACTGGGATGTCGATGTTTCTACACTTAATTTTGTTGTGAGTTTAATTCTTGGCTGGTTCAGATGATATCTTTGGTTTGTTATCTACACTCCACCTGCAACAAGCAATCCTTATCAAAATAATTCCACAGGTCTCCTGCCGGCTTAATTATCTAATCATTCCTATGTAGGTGTAACTCATCAAGTCTCTAAAGATATGGTTTCTGTTTATTTTGCTTTTCTTTTATTGTGCAATAATCTGTACCCCATAGCAAGGCAAGTTAGTGAAGACTGGAAGGGGAGAGAATTTGCAACCAACATTCTTAAAAGAGAAAAAAAGAGAGTTCATAAGTATTAATCATGTCCACTAAAGAGACAGAATGCAGAAAACAATGACAAATGACAGCTTGCATCTTAAATGAGTAACAGGCAGTTGAGTAAAATTACTTTCTCACCAATCCTTACTTACCAGCAATGTTGTAAACCTTGTCTCAAGAATTTCAATGATATTTCTCTCTATTTTTGCTCCAGTGCAGTTGATAATACATTTTAAGAGATGTTCTTGCCTATATGTATGATCCTCCATTAAAACATTCAATATTTATCTGATGATGAGTAGAATTATTGAATAACTTTTTTGGAGGTCTGGTGCTTGGATGTTTGATGTGAGAATGGCCTTTGATGTTTGCTGACACTCTCAGCTTGGCTTTGTAGGTGCTTCTCAATTTCCATGTCCTGTAGATGACAGCATGGCATCCTGACAATAGCACTCACCACTGCGCTCCCTTAGTCAAGGGATTAATATCCTTAGTTTTCTTTCTTTATTTATTTTATTGAAGAATAGTTAATTTACAATGTTGTATTGATGTCTTCTGTACAGCAAAGTGACTCAGTTATACATATATATATATATATATTCTTTTTCATATTCTTTTCCATTATGGTTTATCACAGAATATTGGATATAATTCCCTGAGTCACTGTGCTGACTCATGACATTAGTAGGTAGGCCATCTGTAAACATAAGTGGCCCTAATTGGCCCCAAGTGGATAAGACTCACTGGTTGCCAGGCAGGGCCAGTTCAATCCTCTCACTTATCTGCACACTGATTTCCATTTGAAGCAAAGATGATGTTCTCTGGTCTCACTGAGTAGGTGTCTGTACTTAAAAAATAGTAGTTCGTTCGTGCCAGTGGAAAGAACCTACTTGCAAATGCAGGAGACACAAGAGATGTTGGTTTGATCCTCAGTCCAGAAGATCCCCTGAAGGAGGGCATGGGAACCCACTTCAATACTCTTGCCTGGAAAATTCCATGAACAGAGGAGCTTTGTGGGTTATAGTCCATGGGATCACAAAGAGTCAGACACAGTTGAGCAGGCACACAGGTGCTATACATTAGGAACGGGTTGTTTATCCATCTTATAGATAATTGTTTGCCTCTGTTAATCTCAAACTCCCATTCCTATGGAAAATGGTATGGAGGCTCTTCAAAAGACTAAAAAAAGTAGACTTTCCACATGATCCAGCAATCCCACTTCTGGGCATATACCCAGATAAAACTGTATTTTGAAAAGATACATGCATCCCGGTTCCTTGAATCATTGTTTATGACAGTCAAGATATAGAAGCAACATAAATGTTCATTGACAGAGGAATGGGTAAAGAAGATGTGGTGTGTATATATACATATATGTATATATACTCATGTATATATATACACATATACACAATGGAATTTTACTCAGCTGTGAAAAAGAATAAAATAATGCCACTTGCAGCTACATGGATGGACCTAGATATAATCAGACCAAGTGAAGTAATCAGTCTTCGTTTTCCAATCAGTAGAGTGGAGGAAATGACAGGTACTTGTTGGATGATAAGTATGATGTTCTCCCAGGGCCCAGCCAGACTGTGATAATGATTAATCATTCTTAAGAGCAGCCTGGTGTAGCCTCACTTCTGTGGGAAAGCATCTCGTGCAGACATGTCAGCCGTTTTCCTTTGTTAGAAAAAAATATAATCCTTCTTGCCTGCACTTTCATTGATCTCTTCTAAGCTCTTTTCTAAGGCCTCTTGCCTGGGGCTGTTTTACTTTTGTCTTCCAACCCCAGTTTCCTTCCTAAGTTCTCAGTAGGAGTGTATCACTCTCTGTATATCGGGGCTGAAATTCTTGTGCTTATTAAAAAGTGTTACAGAAATAGGTCCCTGTGTCTTGACATTTCCTGGAAAATTTCATGTTTGTGTTTATTTTTTCTGTCCTAAATAAGGTAAGATTCTTGCATCTCTGTGTAACAGAAAACCTCAACTGAACTCTGATAAACAAAAGGGATTTGTTATCTTATCTGACAAGAGAAGAGGAGGCAGGAGGGCCTCAGGTTGGCTAATTCAGGGGCTTAATAACTTCATCAACGATCCTTGATATAAGCCACTTTCCCAGGAGAAAGACTTCCTGGGCTGGTTGGTTTAGATTCTATCTCCTGGGGAGAAGCTTTTTTTTTTTTTTGGACTTGTCCTTCCATGGACCAGACCCCAGTCTATGCATCTAGACTGACGTATTTGAATTGTTTATCTTGCTGGTTCAATGGTGGTTTTTCAATTCAGTCCAGTTGCTCAGTCATGTCCAGCTCTTTATGACCCCATGGACTGCAGCACACCAGGCTTCCCTGTCCATCACCAACTCCCAGAACTTGCTCAAACTCATGTCCATTGAGTCAGTGATTCCATCCCACCATCTTATTCTCTGTTGTCTCCTTCTCCTCCTGCCTTCAATCTTCCCCAGCATCAGGGTCTTTTCCAATTTGTTCCATTAAGACATAAAGTCACAAGCCCCTGCGGAACACAAAGGGCAGACTGACTGCCCCATGAATCCTTTCCTGTTGGAAGAAAGGGGATGAAGACAGATGAGAGAACTTTTTGTGAGATCTGCTTAATATTTGGGATTGAGCAAGTGGTCTCTTTGAACAGTTAATATGATTGGGGTCCCTGTGCAAATCAGAAACAGCTACACAATAAACCCTCTGCCTCTTGTTCAGGACCTCACTCTCTGCTACAGACTGAATGCCTGTGTGCCTCCAAATTTGTAAGGTGAAATCTGGCCCCCAAGGTGATAGTCTTAGGAGGTGGGGTTTTTACGCTTAAGTTACCAGGGTGGAGCCCTCCTGTTGGAATTAGTGTCCTTTAAAAAGAAGCTTGAGAAAGCCTTTCCCAGCACCGCTCTCCCACCACGTGTGGACACAGTGAGAAGATGGCCATCTATGAACAGGAAGGGGCCTCCCTGGATATCGGGTCTGCTAGATATCCAGCCTCCAGAGCTCTGAGAAGACACTGCCATTGTTTATAAGCTCTAGTCCAGAGTACTCTGTTTAGCAGCCTGGGTAGACTACTGGACTCCAGGAACCAGGCCTGGGGTGACTCATCTGCTGTGACCCAGGTCGGCAGACTGGGTGTCAGGAAGTGGAAGGAACAGGGTCCCCTTTTGCAACTCCTTAGCACAGGCAGTGGCTCTGAGATTGTCCTTGGAGACACTGTAGGCATGGGTGGCCCTAGGGGTCCAATCCCATAGGGCAGGGAACCTGATTACCTTAGCACTCATCACATAGCATTGTGTGTGATTATACACGCTTCCATGCTTTTCTCTGTGGGAAGGAGGGGTGAAGCAGAAAGGACCACGGTGAGTGAAGTCAGGCACAGGTGACGGGAAGTTCCACCTTGTGTCAGCCTGGTGAGTCACAGCATCTCTCTGAGTCTTGGTCTCCTCCTCTGTCCCAGAGCAGCCGTGCTGAGAGGGATCCATGGCCACTGGGATGTGGTGCCTGGAACACCTTGTGCTCCCCGTGAACCTCACCCCCACCCTCCTGACAGAAAGCGGGGGCTGCCTTTCATTTAGGCCAAACCTAATCTCTCAAATCCTTAAGCCTCGATCTTTCGTTTGACCCTCAGAATTCGCAAATCTGGTGCAAGTTTGTGTAATTCACGTGGAAGGTGAGAATGAGGGGAAAAACCCACTGAAATCTTTGTCAGCAGCAAACTGATCACTTTCCCTCCTGGTCTGTGTCTGAAGGAGAATGATGACATCTAGAGAAAGGAAGCAACCAGAAGGTCAAAATCGCTTCATAAGGAAAAGTTGAGCAGAACAATCAAGCCACCGGGGGAGGAGGGAGTCAGGATCCTTTCCCACACAGAAGAGATGTTCATGGAGCATTTTTTCAGAATGCATTCACAGAGAGGGTTCTCTTAGCCAAGTCACACATCTAAGGTGTGTTTGTACTATGTAGGGTGGCAAAGATGATTCCGGATGGTGAGGGTAAGGGCAGACCTCCGGGGCCTCCGAGTGTCATCTACTCAGTGGGACTCAGGGTGGGCAGAGGCTGGCTGACCTTGACATCAACTTGGGAGGGCAGCAGGTGGGTCTCTGATGTGGCTATGGGGCCACATGTGAAACGGATGACACTTGAAGGGCAGGGCCAGAGCCAGGCCTGCCTGAAAGGTCAGCCTGGGAGGTAGAGCCTGTGTCCTTTCATGGGTAGTGAAGTGTGGCCTGGAGTGTCCCAACATCTCATCTTACTTTATTTGGAGTTGAAAGCAACCCTGGAGTGTGGCTGAGGAGCAGGGGTTCCCGATGGCATTGGGTTGCCTCTCTGGGGATTTTGGGTGCCCACAGAGAACTGCACATGACTGAACAAGCCCTGCTGGGGCCTTGTCCTGCCAGCAGGACAAGGGCCAGTGGCCTCTTCCAGCATCCAGCATAGGTTACTAAGGAGATGCTGTCATCCCCTGAGGCATGGTGACCTTCCATCCCTCCCCCTTAGAGTCCCTAAGCCAGGGGTGGTGTCAACGGTGGCAATTGCCGATGACGACTCCAGCTTTTAAAGCTGCTGGACGCTGGGTCACAATTGTGTCACTTCATTGTCTCACTTCATCTCGCAGAGAGGTAAATGCTACTATTACTCCATTTTGCAGCTGACAAAATCGAAGCTGCAGGAGGTCAGACAATGGCCTGAGTTCCCATGAACAGTCAAACCAGCAAAGCCAGTCTGTCCACCTCAGTAGTTTTAACCCTGACCTCCTGCTGCTGCTGCTGCTGCTTCAGTTGTGTCCGACTCTGTGTGACCCCATAGACAGCAGCCTACCAGTCTCCCTCATCCCTGGGATTCTCCAGGCAAGAACACTGGAATGGGTTGCCATTTCCTTCTCCAATGCATGAAAGTGAAAAGTGAAAGTGAAGTTGCTCAGTCGTGTCTGACTCTTCGCAACCTTATGGACTGCAGCCCACCAGGCTCCTCTGTCCATGGGATTTTCCAGGCAAGAGTACTGGAGTGGGGTGCCATTGCCCTACTTAGCATGAAATGGAAACAGTGACAGACTTTATTTTCTTGAGCTCCAAAATCACTGTGGATACTCACGGCAGCCATGAAATTTAAAAGACTCTTGCTCCCTGGAAGGAAAGCTATGACAAACCTAGATGTCATATTAAAAAGCAGAGACATCACTTTGCCGACAAAGGTCCATATAGTCAAAGCTATGGTTCTTCCAGTGGTCATGTACAGATGTGAGAATTGGACCATAAAGAAGGCTGAGTGCCAAAAAACTGATGCTTTTGAACTGTGGTTCTGGAGAAGAATCTTGAGAGTCCCTTGGACAGCAAGGAGATCAAACCAGTCAATCCTAAAGGAAATCAACCATGAATATTCACTGGAAGGACTGATGCTGAAGCTGAAACTCCAATATTTTGGTCATCTGATGCAGAGAGCTGACTCACTGGAAAAGACCCTGATACTGGCAAAGACAGAGGCAGGAGGAGAAGGGAGTGACAGAGGATGAGATGGTTGGGTGGCATCACCAATTCAATGGACTCCTGGAGATAGTGAAGGACAGGGAAGTCTGATGTGCTGCAGTCCACGGGGTCGCAGAGTCAGACATGACTGAGAGACTGAACAACAACTCAGGTCGCCTGAGAAGAGTGTCTAAATTCCCATGTCTGGTCCCCTCGGGCCCCACAAACCTTGACCTGGGTGGGAGGTGCCTTCAGCTCTTCAGGGCAGCCCAGAGCAGCCTTGCCTGCCAGGTGCCTGGGCCCTTCTGGGTTGGCTTTCACAGTGGCCAATGCCAAATCCACAGGCAAGGTAGGATTTAGCTGCCTTTTTCTTTAGCTAAAAGAGTCTTTTCTAAGCAATTGCAGGCATCAGGTGGTAAGAAAGACAATTGCTGTTTTTCTAGATCATTTTTTCACATCCATTACAAATGCGTTTCTGTTTTCTCCAGAAATTTCCTTTCATCTTCCCATTTTTTGCAAGGTTGTTGATCGTCTCGCCAATCCGTCAGTGCTTCAGCCTTCACTCTACCTTCAGAGTTTATCTATTCAAGACTCCGCTTACTGTTTTATGAAACAAAGCATTTCTCATTTTCCATTAAATATTAATATCAATATAATAGACCTGAGCCATAAGAGTTTTTAATCATCTCACTTTGGATCATTAAATCCCATTTCAGTTCATTTAGGATGTCAATAACATGAATTATAAAAGGTTCACTGCTCAGGCTTTAGCATCACAAGAAAATTACATTTTGCCATGATTTCGTCTCATGATTTCCCTATATGTTTACCCAGAGAATAGATAAATAGATCTGAATATAGATTTTTAGATAAAATGTTATTATTAGGATGGATGAAAATCCATTTTTGCAGCCTATAACTGATTATGAAATGGAAAATTCTGATGCTGACTATCAGAAACTAGTGATCATATTTCTGTCAACCCAGGTTAATTTTCCCTCCAGAGGAGAAAGGAGTTGAAAAATCTCAGTTTCCATGTCAGACAGCATTTGAAAGAGAACAATGAAAACCAGAAGAGAATAAGGGGATGGTTTTGTGGTGGAAAGGTGGAAAGGCCAGAAAATAATCTCTGAAAAGTCATGTGAATTGATCCATGAGAAGCCCACCTAAGGGTTTAAACAGTAATTTCAACCCAGCCGTGGATGTAGGATTCACTTTACATAGCAAGATTCTAGGTTTATTCATGTGCCATTCATATTACAAAGAAAACTCAGAGTTTTCAGGGGTCAAAACAGAACAACTGGACTGTTCCAGAAAGCTTCCAATTCCAAGTAACCAGAAACATAAAGGTCTTACCAACAAGAGACATCCCAACTCCTACTGACTGATGCCAAGGCGGCCACGATGGGAGACCACGGTCGGCGCCCGGCAGTGACAGAGTCTGACTCAAAGCAGACTGCTTCTCTGAGTATCAACAGGGGGAGGATGATGGAAAAGACAAGGTAGCGATTGAACCACAGTGGATGTCAGGTTTAAACTGGATAAAACTCACCTGTCAAAGGATAAGGAGCAGGAAAATAAAATCAACAGGCGAGATTTTTAAAGGATAAATCACTGTGGATTCGTGATTCACCCTGCAAATGGAAGTCACCTTCTTAACTGCCTGCCTGCATTCTTTCCCATCCCTGCCTTCCCTTCTAGAAATTCACTGAGTGCCAACTACATTCTGGGCACGATACAAGGCAATGAGGGTAAAAGGCTGAATTACATTAACCAGGCACCCATCTTGCACTTCTCACTTTGGGGAGGTGGGGACAGACCAAGACCAAGCATATAGGAGACCTCATATTTTCACTTGTGCCATGTTTGATTTTAGCCAAATTTCTCCACCAACTTGGGTTTAGATTAAGCTAAGCTGTGTCTCCATTTCTCATTTAGCATAGGAAGCTTTGGTGGCAGCTGTCCTCTGTTAGCAACTGTGGGTGAAATAGAAAAGTCTTATTGCTTTGCCAGGCAAAGGGAGACACCAAGCTAATGCTTGGCTGTTATGGAGAAAATGGGAATAAAGAGTTACCAGTCCATCACAGAGGGTTGCTGGGAGGAATGCATGTAAAAAGATGTGAAGTACAAGCCAACAGAAGTATTTGAATGTGGAGCCTAGTGTGTCCAGACTCACCACCTGAAAGCTCTTGATCAGAGCTTTCAGCCCTGGAGGTGAGGGTGGAACCAGGGTGAGCAGCTTGGCCTGGCTGGAGATTTGGAATTCGGAGGTGTGAGGAAGGAAGGCAGAATGCGGGGGGAAACCAACACACCCGCCATGACCGTCTTGAAACACGCGAGGTCCTGGCTTGAATGACTCTAATCTGTGAAACTTCCATTGCCACAATGCCCCCAGCCCCTTAGACTAGGTTTGGGCTTTTCTACATCACAGAGTTGTGTTCGCTATTGTGTTAGTTTGTTTTCAGGTTACTTGGTGGGAAAGAAGTCCCCTGAGCTCTTGGTTAAGCGGAGGGAAAGTCCTGTGGGGGTGGGCCTGGCACTGCTTTGGCTGCAGGGGCGCATCCTGAACGGGACCCTTGGTCAGTGGCCCACACCTGGCTCTTTGGCTTGGGACTGACTTCTGAGCACTATGGGCCTGGTCATTCCCAGTGGTGGCCAGAGGCATGGAGTCTTTCTAGCCAGGGACACTGGATCATGTCTCCCTGTTCTGACCCCTGGTCTTCAGCAAATTCCTGTGAGTTCCAGCTCAGTGAAGGTCATACGATGAGGAACTGCAATGCCTCTTTCTCCATCTCAAAGGCTAAGTTGTGTCCCCATTTCTCATTTAGCACAGGAAGCTTTGGTGGCAGCTGTCCTCTGTTAGCAACTGTGAGTGAAATAGAAAAGTCTTATTGCTTTGCCAGGCAAAGGGAGACACCAAGCTAATGCCCTCAAAATTGTGTCACAGGTGGGCATAGTGAGGAGTTTTATAGTAATGGTTCAAAGAGGGAGTGATCAGCTGGTGGATAGTTTTCTGATTGGTTACTGGTGAATCAGGATCATCAACCTTTTGGTTCCACCTGGTCTGGAGTCTACATGCTTGTGGGCAGCATATCCTTAAACTTTCCACTTGGGGGAGGTTTCAGCCTTTGCTAACAGCTCAGAGATATTGTGAAGCTTATCCCTTGAGGGGGAACCAGGACCCTACCCCAAGGCTGCACTATTGTTAACTTGGCTGTTCCTCTCTTATCTCTTCATCCTCTGCCTTCCCTGATTAGCAAGTGTTTGAATCTGCCCATTAGAACTCAGGCAAAGACCATGGAGAGTGAGTGAAATCTGTTTCCTATAATCAAGAGATGGAGGAGGCGGAAAGGCTTCCCAGCCCAGGGGCCCCATGGGATCCTGCTCAGTATCAACAACATAGGGGATAAAAAGAACTAGCGTTTGGAATCCCAATTCCATTCAGACTATGACAGTTTCCTGTCTTTGAATGAATCGTTTATCAATTCCTCAGTCTTCGAGGCAGAGAAAGAAGTACTTGGATTTCTCAACTGTTTAAGGGTGAGTGGGCACCCCTGTATTGTTCATATGTAATTGCCGAGTTGACAAGTCAGAGAATTCTAGGCTAAAAAAAATTAAATTCTCTCAGAAACATTTAATAAACAGTGTATTAAAGTAATTATAAAGTGTAATAAATATTAAGTGTAGAACTTGATGCTCATTTATAAATCATTCACACTTGTGCAGCCATCATCCAAATCTAGATCTAGAATATTCTAGATATTCTAGAATATTCTAGATACTCCTGGTACTCAGGAGCCATTCTGCAGTCCCCACCAGTTCTTTACCCTCCCCTGAAAGTTTACCTATATTCTGACTTTGTCACTGTAATGTAGTTTTGCCTCTTGTAGATGCTTGTATTAGTAGAATTACACCGTATTTTGTGTTGGTCTTCATTTTCTCAATAAAACATTTGTCGTGTTCATATTCGTGGTTGTGTTGTGTTTGCTGTATGCTGTACAGCATTTCATTGTATGAATAAACCAGAGTCTATTTTTCCATCCTATTTTTTTTTTTTTTTAACAGACTTCTAGGTTGTTTCCAGTTTGGGGCTATAATGAACAGAACTGTTATAAGCATTCTTGTATATGTCTTTGAGTGAATTTTTAGGCATTTTGTTAGGTATATGACAGGAATTTCTGGCTGACAGGGTCACACACAGTTTAGCGGATGCTGCTAAATTGTCTTCCAAAGTGATTGTTTCAGCTTATATTTCCATCAGCAATTTATGAGCCTTTCAGTTTATCTACATTCTCTGAGGTTTGGCCTTAGTTTAAAAGATTTTTTTCATTCTAATAGGTGTGTTTTGTATCTCATTGGCTTTATTTTGCATTTTCCTGCTGGTCAGTGATGTTGAGTTCCTTAGCATATGCTATTGATCATTTGGATTTTTTGTTGTTGAAGGATCTAGACGAAGTTTTGCCCGTTTTAAAAATTGGGTTATTTATTTTTGTTGATTTGTGGTGGTGCATTGAAATGACATATTTGTTGCATACTAGATGGCTGTGTTTGTGTGCATCAGTTTCTGGATTTTATCTATTCCACTGCTGCTGTTTTTTGTCTTCTCGTCAATAGCACAATATTTCAATCAGTTAGCTTTATGCAAGCCTTTCTAGCCGGAGGTGTAAATGTTTCCGCTTCATCTTTGTCAGGGTTGTCTTTATTTCCAATTCTTTGAATTCCCACATGAATTTTAGAATAGGCTGTATAGGCTTATTGATTTCCACCAAAAAGTCTACTGGGATGCCTGTTGAGATTTCATTGAATATATAGATCAATTTAAGAATTGACTTTTTAGTCTCCCAGTCCTTGAAGGTGGTACAGTTGATTCTTTTGATTTGTGAAATCTGTATTTCCTAATTTACCTGGTTGCTAAAATTTGTCAGCACCAAGTTGATACTTGTGGCATTTTGGGGTTGTTGTGGGCATGATCAGAGGGGTGATGGTTTTGAGTTCCTGGATGAGAGAGAGCAAGGCAATCTCTGCCTCTTGTCTCAGCATTAGCACTAGTAGTAAACAAGCATCCTTTGCACAGTAAATTCAGTGCCGTGTTTTTCAAAGTTTTGTGCTTTCTGTTGGTAATTTTTCTGTTTAAAATGGTCCCCAAGTGTAATGCTAAGGTGATGCCTGGGGCTCCTCAGCACGAGGAGATTGTGATGCATCTTGTGGAGAAATTACACATTGGTGAATCTGTGTTTAGTCATGAGCTATACAATGTTAGTTGTGAGTTCAACATCAATGAATCATTAACATATTAAATAAGGGGTCTTCAAATAGAAGCTCACTTAAAACAAGGTTATATATTGACCACCTGACAAAAATATTGTGACCAGAGATTAACAGTAATCTAACTTCAAATTTCCCCGAAGAGCAATGGTCAGTACTCACTAAACCAGTGTTTGCAGACTTTATAGAACATAAGTACTGTAAACAACAAGGATTGACTATATTTCCCTCTGTAAATTTGACTTTTTTGGCTTTAAAAAAGCTGAAGTATAGTTGATTTACAGTTTTATATTAGTTTCAGGTGTGCAACATTTTACTCTTTCTAAAATTATTATGAGCCAATGTCTATAATCCCCAGTGCTGCACAGTGTCTCTCTGTGGCTTGTCTACTTTATACATTGTAGTAGTTGGTACCTCTTTATCCCCTACTCTCAGCTTTCCCCTCTCTCCTTTCCTGTCCCCACTGCTAACTACAGATTTGTTCTCTATATCTGTGAGTCTGTCCCTCTTTTGTTATATACCTTCAATTGCTTTAGTTTTTAGGTTCCACATGTAAGTGATATCATACAGTATTTGTCTTTCTCTGTCTGACTTATTTCTAAGCATAATACCCTCTAGGCCCACCCACATTGTTGAAGATGGCATTATCTCATTATTTTTAATCTCTGGGCAATATTCCAATGTATATATACCACATCTTGTTTCCCTATTCATCTGTTGATGGACACTTAGGTTGCTGCCTTATCTTGGATTATTTCCCCCTGTATATTTGGATCTTTAGTTTTTATTGGCAAAATTTAGTCTTTTTCTGTGCAAAGGTTTGCTCATGTTCTATTAGTGTTCTTTTTTTTTTTTTTTTTTTTGAAATTTAAATTTCTATTTATTACTTGTATACAGAAAATAATCATTTTTGTATAATGATCCTGTGTCTGGTGATGTTAATAAGTTTGCTTATTAGTTCTAATAGTTTGTAGATTATTTTGGATTTCTCTCCATATACCATTACATAATTTGTGAATAATTGTTAGTTTTACCTCTCTCCTCTGCTCCCATTTCACATCTTTTTATTTTTCTTGCCTTTATAACTTTGGCTATGACTGCCTCTTGATCTTGTCTTGTTCAGTCGTTCAGTCATGTATGACTCTTCGTGACCCCATGGACTGCAGCACACCAGGCTTCCCTGTCCTTCACCATCTCCTGAGCTTTCCCAAACTCATGTCCATTGAGTTGGTGATACCATCCAACCATCTTGTCAACTGCCTATGAAGTATCAAATATAAGTGGGAACAGTGGGTGTGATGGGCCCCATCACTTGACTGGGCCCATGATGCCCAGTTTTTGGTCAAATATCAGTCTAGATATTGCTGTAAAGGTAATTTTTAGATGTGGCTAACATTTAAATTAGTGCGCCATGAATAAAGCAGATTACACTCCATGATGTGGGTCGGCCTCAGCCAGATATCAGGTGAAGGTCTTAAGAGAGAAATCACTGAGATCTCCCAAGGAAGTGAGGATCTGCCTGCAGCCTTCTTTTAGAGACAACAGTTTTCCCCTGTGTCTCTATCCTTCTGACCAGCTCTGCAGATTTCAGACTTGCAAACCCCATGGTTTTGTGAGTCAATTCCTTAAAATTAATCTCTGCCAAAAATACTAATATTTTGTTAAGTGCTACTTATGGGATTTAGGAAGTTTTTTCTATTTCTAGTTTACTGATTTTTTAAAAAAATTATTAATAAGTATTAAATAGCAGATAACAGTTTTGTTTACTGTTAGTTGTAATGCTTATATGATTTCTTTTCTCTGTCCTATTAATGTGGTAAATTAAAATGTTGACTCTTCAAATGTGAAACCAAATTTTCAGTCCTAGAAACTTATTCATGATCTTTTTTCTTTTTTGGGGGGGGTGGGTTCTAGATTCATCCACCTCATTAGAACTGACTCAAATGCATTTCTTTTTATGGGTGAGTAATATTCCATTGTGTATATGGACCACAACTTCTTTATCCATTTTCATCTGTCAATGGACATCTAGGTTGCTTCCATGTTCTAGCTATTGTAAATAGTGCTGCAATGAACAATGGGATACATGTGTCTCTTTAAATTTTGGTTTCCTCAGGGTATATGCCTAGCAGTGGGATTGCTGGGTCATATGGTGGTTTTATTCCTAGTTTTTTAAGGAGTCTCCATACCGTCTTCCATAGTTGTTGTATCAATTTACATTCCCACCAAAAATGCAAGAGCATTCCCTTTTCTCCACACCTTCTCCAGCATTTATTGTTTGTAGACTTTTTGATGATGGCCATTCTGACCTGTGTGAGGTGATGTCTCATTGTAGTCTTGATTTGCATTTCTCTAATAATGAGCAATATTGAGCATCTTTTCATGTGTTTGTTAGCCATCTCTATGTCTTCTTTGGAGAAATGTCTGATTAGGTCTTTTTTCCACTTTTTGATTGGGTTGTTTGTTTTTCTGGCATTGAGTTGTATGAGCTGCTTGTATATTTTGGGAATCAATCCTTTGTCAGTTGTTTCATTTGCTATTATTTTCTCCCATTCTGAGGGTTGCCTTTTTTCACCTTGCTTATAGTTTCCTTTGCTGTGCAAAAGCTTTTAAGTTTAATCAGTCCCACTTGTTTACTTTCATTTTTACTTCCATTACTCTAGGAGATGGGTCATAGAGGATCTTGCTTTGATTTATGTAATCGAGGGTTCTGCCTAGGTTTTCCTCTAAGAGTTTTATAGCTTCTGGTCTTACATTTAGGTATTTGATCCATTTCAAGTTTATCTTTGTGTAGGTGTTAGGAAGTGTTCTAATTTCATTGTTTTACATGTAGCTGTCCAATTTTCCCAGCACCATTTATTGAAGAGGCTGTCTTTACCCCATTGTATATTTTTGCCTCCTTTGTCAAAAATAAAGTACCCGTAGGTGCATGGGTTTATCTCTGGTCATCCTATCTTGTTCTATTGTTCTTTATTTCTGTTTTTGTGCCAGTACCATGCTGTCTTGATAACTGTAGCTTTGTAGTATAATCTGAAGTCAAAAAGTTGATTCCTCCAGCTCCATTCTTCTTTCTGAACACTGCTTTGGCTATTCAGGATCTTTTGTGTGTCCATATGAATTGTGAAATCTTTTGTTCTAGTTCTGTGAAAAATGTCATTGGCAATTTGATAGGGATCACATTAAATTTGTAGGTTGCATTTGGTAGTATAGTCATTTTCACAATATTGATTCTTCCTACACAGGAACATGGAATATCTCTCCATCTGTTTGTGTCATCTTTGATTTCTTTCATTAGTGTCTTATAATTTCCTGTGTACAGTTCTTTCATCTCCTTAGGTAGTTTATTCCTAATGGTGAATGGAATTGATCCTTAATTTCTCTTTCTGACTTTTCGTTGTTAGTATATAGAAATGAAAGTGATTTCTGTGTATTGATTTTGTATCCTGCAACTTTGGTAAATTCACTGATTAGCTCTAGTAATTTTCTGATAGTATCTTTAGGGTTTTCTATGTACAGTATTGGGTCATCTGCAAACAGTGAGAGCTTTACTTCTTCTTTTCTGATTTGGATTCCTTTTATTTCTTTGTCTTCTCTGATTGCTGTAGCTAGGACTTCCAGAACTATGCTGAATAACAGCGGCTCAGTGAACACTCTTGTCTTGTTCCTGGTCTTAGGGGGAATGCTTTCAGCTTTTCACCATTGAGAATAATGTTTGCTGTAGGCTTATCATATATGGCCTTTATTATGTTGAGGTAGGTTCCTTCTATGCACATTTTTTGAAGAGTTTTAATCATAAATAGGTGCTGAATTTTATCAAAGGCTTTTTCTGCATCTACTGAGATGATCATATGGTTTTTATCTTTCAATTTGTTGATATGGTATATCACATTGATTGATTTGCATATATTGAAGAAACCTTTTATCCCTGGAATAAATGCAACTTGATCAAGGTGTATGAGCTTTATGATGTGTTGCTGAATTCTGTTTGCTAAAATTTTGTTGAGGATTTTTGAATCTATGTTCATCACTGATATTTGCCTGTAGTTTTCTTTTTTTGTGTTGTCTTTGTCTGGTTTTGGTATCAGGGTGATGGTAGCCTGGTAGTATGAGTTTGGAAGTGTTCCTTCCTCTGAAATTTTTTGAAAGAGTTTTAGAAGGATAGGCATTAGCTCCCCTCTAAATGTTTGATAGAATTATCCTGTGAAGCCATGTGGTCCTGGGCTTCTTTTTTTTGAGGGGGGGAGGTGGGTAGATTTTTGATCACAGCTTCAATTTCAGTGCTTGTAAATTGGGTTGCTCATAATTTCTATTTCTTCCTGGTTTGGTCATGGAAGATTGAACCTTTCTAAGAATCTATCCATTTCTTCCAGGTTATCTATTTTATTCCCATATAGTTGTTCATAATAGTTTCTTATAATCCTTTGTATTTCTTTATTGTCTGTTGTAAACTTTACTTTTTCATTTCTAATTTTGTTGATTTGATTCGTCTCTCTTTTTTGCTTGGTGAGTCTGGCTAAGGGTTTGTCAATCTTGTTTATCTTCTCAAGAAACCAGCTTTTAGTTTTATTAATCTTTACTATTGTTTCTTTTGTTTCTTTTTCATTTATTTCTGCTTGATTCTTTATGATTTCTTTCCTTCTACTAATTTTGGGGGTGTTTTTGTTCTTTTTCCAGTTGTTTTAGGCATAAAGTTAGGCTGTCTATTTGACGTTTTTCTTGTTTCTTGAGGTAGGATTGTATTGCTGTAAACTTCGCTTTTAGGACTGCTTTTGCTGCATCCCATAGGTTTTGAGTTGTCATGTTTTCATTGTCATTTGTTTCTAGAAATTTTTTTATTTCCCTTTTGATTTCTTCATTAACCTGTTGGTTATTTAGAAATGTGTTGTTTAATCTCCATGTGTTTCTGTTTCTTACAGTTTTTTTCTTGTAATTGATATCTGGTCTCATAGCATTGTGGTCAGAGAAGATGCTTGATACAATTTCAATTTTCTTAAATTTACGGAGGCTTGATTTGTGACCCAAGATGTGGTCTATCCTGGAGAATGTTCCATGTGCACTTGAGAAGAAGGGGTATTCTTCTGCATTTGCATGGAATGTCCTGAAGATATCAATGAGTTCCATCTCATCTAATGTATCATTTAAGACTTGTGTTTCCTTATGAATTTTCTGTTTTGATGATCTGTCCATTGGTGTGAGTGAGGTGTTAAACTCTGCTACTATTATTGTGTTACTGTCAGTTTCTCCTTTTATGTCTATTAGTGATTGTCTTGTGGATTAAGGTGCTCCTATGTTCGGTGCATAGATATTTACAATTGTTATGTCTTCCTCTTGGATGGGTCCCTTGGTCATTATGTTGTGTCCTTTCCTATCTCCTGTAATCTTCTTTATTTTAATGTCTATTTTGTCTGATGTGAGTATTGCTATTCCAGCTTTCTTTTGCTTCCCATTTGCATGGAATACATTCTTCCATCCTCTCACTTTCAGTCTATATGTGTCTTTAGGTCTGAAGTGGGTTTCTTGTAGACAGCATATAGATGGGTCTTGTTTTCTATCCATTCAGCCACTCTGTGTCTTTTGGTTGGAGCATTTAATACATTTAAAGTAAATATATGTTCCTATTGCCATTTTCTAATTGTTTGGGGTTGATTTTTTAGATCTTTTTCTTCTCTTGCATTTCTTGACTATATAAGTCCATTTAACATTTGTTGTGAAGCTGGTTTGGTGGTACTGAATTCTCTTAACTTTTGCTTGTCTGAAAAGCTTTTTATTTCTCCATCAATTTTGAATGAGATCCTTGTGGGCTACAGTAATCTTGGTTGTAGAATTTTCCCTTTCAGTACTTTAAATATGGGCTTCCCTTGTGGCTCAGATGGTAAAGCGCCTGTCTGCAATGAAGGAGACCCGGGTTCAATCCCTGGGTTGGGAAGATCCCCTGGAGAAGGAAATGGCAGCCCACTGGGGATCTCCTGGAAAATCTCTCTGCTGAAAGATCAGCTGTTAAGTCTATGGGGTTTCCCTTGTATGTTACTTTTCACTTTTCCCTTGCTGCTTTTAATATTATTTCTTTGTGTTTCATCTTTGTTTGATTAGTATGTGTCTTGGTATGTTTCTTCTTGGGTTTATGGTGTATGGGACTCTTTGCACCTCTTGGACTTGATTTTCTATTTACTTTTCCATGTTGGGGAAATTTTCAACTATAATCTCATCAAAAATTTTCTCATACCCTTTTTCTCTTCTTCTTCTGGGATCCCTATAATTCAATATCAGATCAGATCAGTCACTCAGTCGTGTTCAACTCTTTGCGATCCCATGAATCACAGCATGCCAGGCCTCCCTGTCCATCACCAACTCCCGGAGTTCACTCAGATTCACGTTATTGAGTCAGTGATGACATCCAGCCATCTCATCCTCTGTCGTTCACTTCTCCTCTTGCCCCCAATCCCTCCCAGCATCAGAGTCTTTTCCAATGAGTCAACTCTTCGCATGAGGTGGCCAAAGTACTGGACTTTCAGCTTTAGCATCATTCCTTCCAAAGAAATCCCAGGGCTGATCTCCTTCAGAATGGACTGGTTGGATCTCCTTGCAGTCCAAGGGACGTTCAAGAGTCTTCTCCAACACCACAGTTCAAAAAGCATCAATTCTTTGGTGCTCAGCTTTCTTCACAGTCCAACTCTCACATCCATACATGACCACAGGAAAAACCATAGCCTTGACTAGACAGACCTTTGTTGGCAAATTAATGTCTCTGCTTTTGAATATGCTATCTAGGTTGGTCATAACTTTCCTTCCAAGGAGTAAGCGTCTTTTAATTTCATGGCTGCAGTCACCATCTGCAGTGATTTTGGAGCCCCCCCAAAATAAAGTCTGACACTGTTTTCACTGTTTCCCCATCTATTTCCCATGAAGTGATGGGACTGGATGTCATGATCTTCGTTTTCTGAATGTTGAGCTTTAAGCCAACTTTTTCACTCTCCTCTTTCACTTTCATCAAGAGGCTTTTAAGTTCCTCTTCGCTTTCTGCCATAAGGGTGGTGTCATCTGCATATCTGAGGTTATTGATATTTCTCCTGGCAATCTTGATTCCAGCTTGTGTTTCTTCCAGTCCAGCGTTTCTCATGATGTATTCTGCATAGAAGTTAAATAAACAGGGTGACAATATACAGCCTTGATGTGCTCCTTTTCCTATTTGGAACCAGTCTGTTGTTCCATGTCCAGTTCTCAAGAGGCAGATCAGGTGGTCTGGTATTTCCATCTCTTTCAGAATTTTCCACAGTTTGTTGTGATCCACACAGTCAAAGGCTTTGGCATAGTCAATAAAGCAGAAATAGATGTTTTCCTGGAACTCTCTTGCTTTTTCCATGATCCAGTGGATGTTGGCAATTTGATCTCTGGTTCCTCTGCCTTTTCTAAAACCAGCTTGAACATCAGGAAGTTCACGGTTCACATGTTGCTGAAGCCTGGCTTGGAGAACTATGAGCATTACTTTACTAGCATGTGAGATGAGTGCAATTGTGCGGTAGTTTGAGCATTCTTTGGCATTGCCTTTCTTTGGGAATGGAATGAAAACTGACCTTTTCCAGTCCTGTGGCCACTGCTGAGTTTTCCAAATTTGCTGGCATATTGAGTGTAGCACTTTCACAGCATCATCTTTCAGGATTTGAAATAGCTCAACTGGAATTCTATCACCTCCACTAGCTTTGTTCATAGTGATGCTTTCTAGGGCCCACTTGACTTCACATTCCAGGATGTCTGGCTGTACGTGAGTGATCACACCATCATGATTATCTGGGTCATGAAGATCTTTTTTGTACAGTTCTTCTATGTATTCTTGCCATCTCTTCTTAATATCTTCTACTTCTGTTAGGTCCATACCATTTCTATCCTTTATCGAGCTCATCTTTGTATGAAATGTTCCTTTGGTATCTCTGATTTTCTTGAAGAGATCTCTAGTCTTTCCCATTCTGTTGTTTTCCTCTATTTCTTTGCATTGATCACTGAAGAAAGCTTTCTCATCTCGTCTTGCTATTCTTTGGAACTCAGTATTCAGATGTTTATATCTTTCCTTTTCTCCTTTGCTTTTCACTTCTCTTCTTTTCACAGCTATTTGTAAGGCCTCCCCAGACAACCATTTTGCTTTTTTGCATTTCTTTTCCACGGGGATGGTCTTGATCCCTGTCTCCTGTACAATGTCATGAACCTCATTCCATAGTTCATCAGGCACTCTGTCTATCAGATCTAGGCCCTTAAATCTACTTCTCACTTCCACTGTATAATCATAAGGGGTTTGATTTAGGTCATACCTGAATGGTCTAGTGGTTTTCCCTGCTTTCTTCAATTTAAGTCTGAATTTGGCAATAAGGAGTTCATGATCTGAGCCACAGTCAGCTCCTGGTCTTGTTTTTGCTGACTGTATAGAGCTTCTCCATCTTTGGCTGCAAAGAATATAATCAATCGGATTTCGGTGTTGACCATCTGGTGATGTCCATGTGTAGAGTCTTCTCTTGTGTTGTTGGAAGAGGGTGTTTGTTATGACCAGTGCATTTTCTTGGCAAAACTCTATTAGTCTTTGCCCTGCTTCATTCCGTATTCCAAGGCCAAATTTGCCTGTTACTCCTGGTGTTTCTTGACTTCCTACTTTTGCATTCCAGTCCCCTATATTGAAAAGGACATCTTTTTTGGCTGTTCGTTCTAAAAGGTCTTGTAGGTTTTCATAGAACCATTCAACTTCAGCTTCTTCAGTGTTACTGGTTGGGGCATAGACTTGGATTACTGTGATATTGAATGGTTGGCCTTGGAAATGAACAGAGATCATTCTGTCGTTTTTGAGATTGCATCCAAGTACTGCATTTCAGACTCTTTCGTTGACCATGATGGCTACTCCATTTCTTCTGAGGGATTCCTGCCCGCAGTAGTAGATATAATGGTCATCTAAGTTAAATTCACCCATTCCAGTCCATTTCAGTTTGCTAATTCCTAGAATGCCAACATTCACTCTTGCCATCTCTTGTTTGACCACTCCCAGTTTGCCTTGATTCATGGACCTGACATTCCAGGTTCCTATGCAGTATTGCTCTTTACAGCATTGGACCTTGCTTCTATCACCAGTCACATCCACAGCTGGGTATTCTTTTTGCTTTTGCTCCATCCCTTCATTCTTTCTGGAGTTATTTCTCCACTGATCTCCAGTAGCATATTGGGCACCTACTGACCTGAGGAGTTTCTCTTTCAGTATCCTATCATTTTGCCTTTTCATACTGTTCATGGGGTTCTCAAGGCAAGAATACTGAAGTGGTTTGCCATTCCCTTCTCCAGTGGACCACAGTCTGTCAGATCTGTCCACCATGACCCACCCGTCTTGGGTTGCCCCACAGGCATGTCTTAGTTTCATTGAATTAGACAAGGCTGTGTTCCTAGTGTGATGAGATTGACTAGTTTTCTTTGAGTATGGTTTCAGTGTGTTTGCTCTCTGATGCCCTCTTGCAACACCTACGGTCTTACTTGGGTTTCTCTTACCCTGGGCGTGGGGTATCTCTTCACGGCTGCTCCAGCAAAGCGCAGCCATTGCTCCTTACCTTGGAATTCAAATGTTGGTGTGTTTGATATGGTCCCAGAGATCTCTGAGACTGTCCTTAGTTCTTCATTCTTTTTACTTTATTCTGCTCTTCAGAAGTTATTTCCACCATTTTATCTTCCAGCTCACTGTTTTGTTCTTCTGCTTCAGATATTCTGCTATTGATTCCTTCTAGAGTATTTTTAATTTCAGTAATTGTGTTGTTTGTGTCTGTATACTTATTCGTTAATTCTTCAAGGTCTTTGTTAATTGATTCTTGCGTTTTCTCCAGTTTGTCTTTAAGGTTTGTGATCATCTTTATTACCATTATTCTGATTTCTTTTCCAGGTAATTTTCCTATTTCCTCTTCATTTATTTGGACTTCTGTGTTCCTAGTTTGTTCCTTCATTTGTGAAGTATTTCTCTGCCTTCTCATTTTTTTTTTTTAAGTTATTGTGTTTGAGGTCTCCTTTTCCCAGGCTTCAAAGAAAGTTGAATTCTTTCCTTGAAGAAGGTTGAATTCTTTCCTCCTTTTGGTTTCTGCCCTCCTAATGTTGGTCCAGTTGTTTGTGTGTGCTTTGTATAGGGTGAGATTTGTGCTGAGTTTTTGGTGTTTGTTTGTTTTTCCTCTGATGGGCATGGGTGAGTAAGGGGGTACTTATGTCTGCTGATTATTGGGTTTGTAGTTTTGTTTTGTTTGTTGTTTAGATGAGGTGTCCTGCACAGGTGCTACTGGTGGTTGGGTGATGCTGGGTCTTCTAGTCAAGTGTTTTCCTTTGTGTGAGTTCTCACTATTTCATACTCCCTATGGTTAGTTCTCTGGTAGTCTAGGGTCTTGAAGTCAGTGCTCCCACTCCAAAGGCTCAGGGTTTGATCTCTGGTCAGGAAGGATGATTCCACAAGTGATTTGTTATGGCATTAAGTGAAATTAAAACAAATATCCAAAAATGAGAAGCCAAAGATGAATCCCAGACAAATGACAGTTACAAAATCAGGCAAATAATAATTAAAATAATGGAATATACATATATACATATACACCCATAAGCAAAATCAAAACAGTCCAACAAAAACAAAGTACAGTAGATTGACCCAGAGAACAAACGAAATAAAGAATTATATCTACCAGTTAAGAACAAAACTAAATAAACCACAAACTGGAAAACAAAACTAAAGCAAGGTGCCAAGTGGGGAATAAAGCAATGAAAACAAAACTAACAAATATGTTGAGAGGAAAGGAAAGAAAGAAAAGAACCAAAGAGTAGATATGCAGTTAAATAGAGGTAGATGATGAATATTTATATACATTAAAGATTAACTGCAAGGGGAAAAGAACAGTAGAAAAGGCAAAAGAAGGAATAAATGTATAAAAATATAACAGGTTTAAAAAAATTAAAAATTAAAATTATAAAAAAGAGAAAAGAGAAAAAAATGAAAGAGGAAAGAAAAAAAGGGGGAAAAAGGAAAACTCCACAGAACTGCAAAAGCCCAATGTAGAGGCAGATGTTTATAACACCAGTAGAAAATGTTACTGAATATATACATATACACCCATAGGCAAAATCAAAACAGTCCAACAAAAATTAAGTACAATAGATTAACCCAGTGAACAAAGGAAACCAAAAATTGTATCTACCAGAACAAAACTAATTAAAGCACAAACTGGAAAACAAAACTAAAGCAAGGTTCCAATTGGGGAATAAAACAATGGAAATAAAACTAACAAATATGTTGAGAGGAAAGGAGAGAAAGAAAAGAAAGAATAGAAATGCAAAATTAAACAGGGGTAGATAAAGAAGATTTATATACCTTAAAGATTAACTTTAAGGAGAAAAGAACAGTAGGAAAAGCAAACAAAGGAATAAATGTAGAAAAAATAATAATAGGCTTAAAAAATAAAATTAAAAAAATAGGAAAGAAAAAAAAAGAGGAAAACTCCACAGAACTGCAAAAGCCCAAAGTAGAGACAGAAGTTTATGACAACAATAAAAAATGTGACTGAGGGGGGAAAAAAAAGCTTAAAGCTTAATTGGATATCTTAGTGCCAATAAAATCAACAACTACAATGGGGGGTGGAGGGGGGAAAAAAGAATCCAAAAGAATCTACAGAACAACTCAAAGAATGAGAATAATAAATGTTTTTCTTTAGTCACTGCTGTCAGAGTCCTTTCCCATGCTGGGAGTCACAGTCCACCTCGCCTCCCTAGGATGCCCTCCAACACTGTGCTGGTCTCTGGACCTGCTGTGGGGGCAGCTCAGATTCTAATCTGGTCCTACTCCTGTGGGTTCTTGCCTCCAATGTCCACAGCTATCAGAACTAAGGTGTTTCCTTTTATGGGAGTTTTCAATGGCCTTTTATATATTCCATAGACACAGAGTCTGCTTTGTTGATTGTGTGGATTTAATCTGCAGCTTGTACAGCTAGTGGGAAGGTTTTGGGTCTTCTTCCTTAGCCACACTTCCCCTGGGTTTCAATGTGGTTTTATTTCCACCTCTGCATGCAGGTCGTCCACTGGGGTTTGCTCCTGAGGCTGCCCTGGAGGACTTGCATCTGCCGCAGTGAGGGCCAGGTGTTGAGGTGGTGCAGCTGCATGGGTTGCAGGGGTTCTGGCAGCACCAGGTACTCAGGGGACTTGGCGGCTCAGGCAGCAGGAAATATAGTGCTCTAGAAGGGTATGGCAAGCAGTCTTGGCCAATAGGCTCCAGTATTCTTGCCTGGAGAACTCCCTCTCTGACAGAGAAGACTGGCAGGCCACAGTCTACAGGGTCGCAAAGAGTTGGACAGGACCAAAGCGACCCTGAGCATATAAACACAAGACTTTCTTTTTTTGCCTGTGGCAGCTCTGCCCCAATGAGAGTTAAGCGTGAAGGTGGTACAGCTGCTTGGCTTGTGGGGACCCTGGCAGCGCCACGTGTTCAGGGACACAGACTGCCTGGTCAGCAGGAGTTATGGCTCTATCAGAGTCTTTTTTCAAGCCTCTTGTAGCTGGCAATCAGAAGGCCTCTTTGGCCAGTCTTTCTCCTTGGCTCCACCCACCCGCTCAAGTCCTTAGACGGCTCCCTTGCCTGGGGTCCTTCTCTGTTGTTCAGCACATCAGGCACATAGAGGGGCCCCCAGGCTGGGGTCCTTCTCTTTAGATCGACACATCAGGCACTTACAGGGGCACCCTGGGTGGGGTCCTTGTGTAGTTCAGTGCATCAGGCATTTGATGGGCCAGCCCCTCTACTCTTCAGCTGCCGATGCTGGCGTGTGGAGAGAGAGAGGCTCCAGCCCCTATGTATGACTCAGCAGTATTGCCTTGCTTTCCATGGCTGCCTGGCTTTCCTCCACAGGCATTTCCCACCACAGTCTTCTCCCTCTCATCCCCTCAATCCATCTCTACACAGTCAACAGCAGCCCTTGCCCTGGAATTGTTCCACAATCCCTAAACTCCAGCTCCCAGCCGCTGCCCCTTCCAGAAGACCCGTGTCCCTGTCCGGGTTGTGTATGGCTGTGACAAGGACTGTGTGATTCTCATTCCATTTAGGCTGCCACAGATCAACTGTTTTACTCCCAGCCTTAAATGTTTCTCCTCCAACTCAAACAATTGGCCCCATGTGGGGATCGGACCCCTGCTTCAGTCCCCCCCCCTCCCCCCACAACCCCACTCCAAGTTCCTTCATCCTACTGAGTTTTGCATGGTTCTATATGTTCTTTTCTGCTGGTCAGGTCGTCCCGTCTGCTCTCAGCTGGTGTTCTGAATGCACTTCTGTGTCTGAAGGTGTATTCCTGATGAATCCGTGGAGACAGGTGTACTCCACGTCCACCTACTCCTCCACCATCTTGTTCTCTCCTGATCTTTTTGATGTATCGGAAGCTTTGATATTTTGTTTCTTTGGTCATAAAAAGGATTGACCATTTTTGCCATGTCCTTTTCTGGATTTGTTATCAAGATTATCCTAGACTCAGAAAATGAGCACTCTTTTTCTATTCTCTGAAAAAGTTTATAAAGATAGTTGAGCATGTTACTTATTATTATTTTAATGCCTGTAGAATCTTTATTTCAGTGTCTCTTTTAGATAGAAATGTTAATAATTTGTACTTTAATTTTCCTTGACCAGTCTTTGCTAAGGATATCAATTACATTAGTATTTGTCTTAAATCATTCTGTGCTGTAGTAAAATACCACAGACTAGGTGGCTGAGAAACAAGAGAAACATTTCTCATAGTTCTTGATGCTGGGAGGTCCAAGGTCAAGGTGCCAGCATTTTCGGTTTATGGGAGTTTCCTCGTTCATATGGCTGTCTTTTCACTGTGTCCTCATGTGATGTTAGGGGTAAGCAAGATCTTGGTGTTTAATTTTGTCTTTTCTTTCTAGCATCTTGAGAGAGTGATGTTAGATCATTGATTTTTAGTCTGACTTCTGTTTAACCCCCTCCCTTTTTTCAGGCTTTTAAGAGTATTGATTCCTTTTTAAAATTGCATTAGCAATATCCCACAAATGTTAATACATTATATCTTTTTTACTATCTAGTTCAATATATTCTAATTTTCATTTTGAGTTCTTCTTTTATCCTTAAGATATAAAGACGTGTGGTGCTTAATTGTGAAATGTTTGGAGATTTTTCTGGTTCTTTTTAAGAGTTTTGACTTCTATCTTAATTTAACTGTGGTCAGACAATCTATCCTGTATGACTTCAGTTCCCTAAGGCTTGGATTATAGTTTGTTACATAACCTCTATGAACATTTGAAGAGAATGTGTGCTTTGCAGTTTGAGACTTGAGTGCTTCATGTATGTCAAATGGATCAAGTATTAAGAACTACTCTGCACTATTGATTTTAGGTTTGCTTTTTCTATCGGTTACTGAGAATATGTATTTAAAATCTCCTATTGTGACTGTGGATATGCCTATTTCTCATCTTACTTCTCTTATTATTATTATTTTTGCTTTATGTATTTTTAACCTCTGTCATCAGGCACATATATATTTTAAAATTTTATGCCTTAATAAACTTGTCCCTTATTTCTATATAATGTCATTGCTTGGTTTCTCATATTATTCCTAGTTCTAAAATCTACCTTGTTGAATATAAATATGGTTACTTTATCTTCCTCATGAACAAGGTATGCAAAGTATATCTTTTTGCATCCTTTTCACTTTTAATATATCTATGTATCTGAATTTAAAATTCATCTCTTGTAAATAACATAGATAGATCTTTATTTTTATTAATGAAATCTAACATTCTTGATTCATTGGAAACACAGATTTGGGGGGCATGCCCTGGACCTATTGCACTACAAGCTTCACATAATTCTGGTTTATGCTAAAGATTGAGAAACACATCTCTAGATTTAACAATATACATGTAGTAAATTAAAATGTTGATTTGCAAATGTGAAACCTAATTTATAGCTTATCACATCTAAACCAAATATGTATCTTATCACAGTCAGCCTTTGAATAATATTATATAACGTAAGAGTCTTAGAGCAGTGTGATCTGTTACTGCTGTTACTGGAACCTGCCCCGGGGTCTCCTGCACTTTAGCCTGGACAGACTTCTCACAACCATTTTTAAATATGAGAAGTATTTGAATGTATAGCCTTTCCCCATGTGTTAAACAGCACAGGTATATTTAGGCATTTCCCAGCTACACATGGCTTCTCTGTTTGATGGCATGTTCATCCTTCTGTACATGCTCAGTAACCTGAATGATTCAGGTTTATCTCATCTCCTTCTTAATTACGGGGGACGATTATCATGATTTGACAGAAATATCTGATTGGATGGGTCTTGTCTCTAACAGCTGCCAAAAGTGTCACATTCAACCTCACGCTTCGAAGATGAATTTTGAGAATGCAGTCATTCAATTACATTCACCTTAAGATTCACAACATGGCTTGGGCCGTGATTTGGGAATGATTGTTAATATAAATCCACTTTGGAAATAGATGCAAGTACAAATTACAGAATTTTAGGGTGCAGTTTGGTTTTGAGGGACTTTTTAAATTGTTATAAATAATAAAGAATGCTAAAGATGCATATTCAACTATATATAATTAAAATCCCCAAGGTTGTGGTTTTTAAAAGCTGAGATTCTTAGGTGACTAGCATACTTAGAGGATGTTCTTCTGCTTCTCTTTTCTGTTTCTGTTTTCTCTTCTGTTTTCTCTTTCCCACTTCTGCTCTCCTTCCCACCACCTTCATCCTGCCCACCTCAGAATCAATTCCTCAATCCTTAGACTTTGATATCAAACACAGTCCTGGGTGGTGGGGAGAAGGGACTCATGAGAGAATTGACAGAATCAAACATGGTAAGAGGCTGACACAGTGCTGACAAGGGCACCCAACCCTGAGCCGCAGGGGAGGGTTAAGTCTATCCTTCATAGGATCTACGTGTCCTGATGGTGATGCCAGAACCATCCTCTGGGCACCAACACCTCATTAAATCTCAGAAACAGAGACAGAGTTTTGCGTGAGGTAGAAAAGAGTAGCTTTATTGCTTTGCCAGGCAAAGGGGACCGTCTCAAAACTGTGTGTCCAGACCTGGAGGGGATAGTGAGAAGTTTTATAGTAATGGTTTAAACGCGGTGTGATCAGCTTGTGGACATTCTTCTAAACGGTTGGTGATGAGTTAAGTGGGAATCAGAATCATCAACCTTCTGATTCTAACTGGTTGGGGGTCTGCATGCTTGTGGGCAGCATACAATTAACTTTCCCATCTGGAGGGGGTTTCAGCCTCTGCAAAACAGCTCAAAGGTATTGTTATGTGTATCCCTTGATAGGGAACCAGGACTCTGCACCAAAATGCCATTTGACCGTTTCTCCCTTGTCTCTGTATCCCTTCCCTTCCTTGATTAGCAACAGTTTGAACCTGCCCATTTTTCTTTGTGTGTGTGTGTTTGGCCACACCACATGATAGGTGAGATCTTAGTTCCCTGACCAGGGATAGAACCTATGCCCCTTGCATTGGAAAGTGGAGCCTTAACCACTGGGCCAACAAGGAAGTCCCAAGGAAGTCATGGGGGTTGAATGAAGCCTATTCCTGTAATCAAGAAATGGGATACACAGAAAGGCTTTTGTGCCTAGGAGCCCCCAAAAGCCTTGCTTGGTTTCAATGGGACAAGCTTTGCCTACTTGTGCCATCACTCCATGACTTCAAAATGTTTGCACCTTGGCAATAGCCATCTTGGGGGTCAGTGATTTAAATAAAACCAAGGATAACAGAAATTAGCATATTTATTCTCTTTCACTTTTATTTCTCCCCCTCCAATTTGCAAAGAAAAAAGTTTATTCTGTGATTCTAGCAATGTCCCTCAATGTTCTCTTGTCTCTTAAATGTCACTATGCTTTTTTCTCTCCACTCTGCAACATCCACTTACTCATTCCATGGTCTCCTAAAATCAGGATCAGATATTAGGAATAGCTCAGTTCAGTTCAGTCGCAGAGTCGTATCTGACTCTTTACCACCCCGTGAATCGCAGCAGGCACGGGTCAACTAATTCTTCAGTTCAGTTCAGTCACTCAGTTGTGTCCAACTTTTTGCGACCCTATGAATTGCAGCAGGCCAGGCCTCCCTGTCCATCACCAACTCCCGGAGTTCACTCAGACTCACGTCCATCGAGTCAGTGATGCCATTCAGCCATCTCATCCTCTGTTGTCCCCTTCTCCTCATGCCCCCAATCCCTCCCAGCATCAGAATCTTTTCCAATGAGTCAACTCTTCGCGTGAGGTGGCCAAAGTACTGGAGTTTCAGCTTTAGCATCATTCCTTCCAAAGAAATCCCAAGGGCTGATCTCCTTCAGAATGGACTGTTTGGATCTCCCTGAAGTCCAAGGGACTCTCAAGCGTCTTCTCCAACACCACAGTTCAAAAGCATCAATTCTTTGGCGCTCAGCCTTCTTCACAGTCCAATTCTCACATCCATACATGACCACAGGAAAAACCATAGCCTTGACTAGACAGACCTTGTTGGCAAATTAATGTCTCTGCTTTTGAATATGCTATCTAGGTTGGTCATAACTTTCCTTCCAAGGAGTAAGCGTCTTTTAATTTCATGGCTGCAGTCACCATCTGCAGTGATTTTGGAGCCCCCCAAAAATAAAGTCTGACACTGTTTCCACTGTTTCCCCATCTATTTCCCATGAAGTTATGGGACCAGATGCCATGATCTTCGTTTTCTGAATGTCGAGCTTTAAGCCAACTTTTTCACTCTCCTCTTTCACTTTCTTCAAGAGGCTTTTGAGTTCCTCTTCACTTTCTGCCATAAGGGTGGTGTCATCTGCATATCTGAGGTTATTGATATTTCTCCTGGCAATCTTGATTCCAGCTTGTGCTTCTTCCAGCCCAGCGTTTCTCATGATGTACTCTGCATATAAGTTAAATAAGCATGGTGCCAATATACAGCCTTGATGTACTCCTTTTCCTATTTGGAACCAGTCTGTTGTTCCATGTCCAATTCTAACTTGCTTCCTGACCTGCATATAGGTTCCTCAAGAGGCATGTCAGGTGGTCTGGTATTCTCATCTCTTTCAGAATTTTCCACAGTTTATTGTGATCCACACAGTCAAAGGCTTTGGCATAGTCAATAAAGCAGAAATAGATGTTTTTCTGGAACTCTCTTGCTTTTTCCATGATCCAGCGGATGTTGGCAATTTGATCTCTGGCTCCTCTGCCTTTTCTAAAGCCAGCTTGAACATCTGGAAGTTCACGGTTCACATGTTGCTGAAGCCTGGCTTGGAGAATTATGAGCATTACTTTACTAGCATGTGAGATGAGTGCAATTGTGTGGTAGTTTGAGCATTCTTTGGCATTGCCTTTCTTTGGGATTGGAATGAAAACTGACCTTTTCCAGTCCTGTGGCCACTGCTGAGTTTTCCAAATTTGCTGGCATGTTGAGTGCAGCACTTTCACAGCATCATCTTCCAGGATTTGAAATAGCTCAACTGGAATTCCATCATCTCCACTAGCTTTGTTCGTAGTGATGCTTTCTAAGGCCCACTTGACTTCACATTCCAGGATGTCTGGCTCTAGGTCAGTGATCACACCATGATGATTATCTTGGTCATGAAGATCTTTTTTGTACAGTTCTTCTGTAAAAGACTCTGATGCTGGGAAGGATTGGGGGCAAGAGGAGAAGGGGACGACAGATGATGAGATGGCTGGATGGTATCACTGACTCGATGGACGTGAGTCTCAGTAAAGTCCAGAAGTTGGTGATGGACAGGGAGGTCTGGCATGCTGAGATTCATGGGGTCACAAAGAGTCGGACACGACTGAGTGACTGATCTGATCTATGTATTTTTGCCACCTCTTCTTAATATCTTCTGCTTCTGTTAGGTCCATACCATTTCTGTCCTTTATCGAGCCCATCTTTGCATGAAATGTTCCCTTGGTATCTCTAATTTTCTTGAAGAGATCCCTAGTCTTTCCCATTCTGTTGTTTTCCTCGATTTCTTTGCATTGATCGCTGAGGAAGGCTTTCTGATCTCTTCTTGCTATTCTTTGGAACTCTGCATTCAGATGTTTATATCTTTCCTTTTCTCCTTTGCTTTTTGCTTCTCTTCTTTTCACAGCTATTTGTAAGGCCTCCCCAGAGAGCCATTTTGCTTTTTTGCATTTCTTTTCCATGGGGATGGTCTTGGTCCCTGTCTCCTGTACAATGTCATGAACCTCAGTCCATAGGTTCTCTATATATCAGGCACTCTATCTATCAGATCTAGGCCTTTAAATCTATTTCTCACTTTCACTGTATAATCAAAAGGGATTTGACTTAGGTCATACCTGAATGGTCTACTGGTTTTCCCTGCTTTCTTCAATTTAAGTCTGAATTTGGCAATAAGGAGTTCATGATCTGAGCCACAGTCAGCTCCTGGTCTTGTTTTTGTTGACTGTATAGAGCTTCTCCATCTTTGGCTGCAAAGAATATAGTCAATCTGATTTCAGTGTTGACCCTTTGGTGATGTCCATGTGTAGAGTCTTCTCTTGTGTTGTTGGAAGAGGGTGTTTGCTATGACCAGTGCATTTTCTTGGCAAAACTCTATTAGTCTTTGCCCTTCTTCATTCCGTATTCCAATGCCCAATTTGCCTGTTACTCCAGGTTTTTCTTGACTTCCTACTTTTGCATTTCAGTCCCCTCTAATGAAAAGGACAACTTTTTTGCGGTGTTAGTTGTAAAAGGTCTTGTAGGTCTTCATAGAACCATTCAACTTCAGCTTCTTCAGCGTTACTGGTTGGGGCGTAGACTTGGATTACTGTGATATTGAAAGGTTTGCCTTGGAAACGAACAGAGATCATTCTGTCTTTTTTGAGATTGCATCCAAGTACTGCATTTCGGACTCTTTTGTTGACCGTGATGGCTACTCCATTTCTTCTGAGGGATTCCTGCCCGCAGTAGTAGATATAATGGTCATCTGAGTTAAATTCACCCATTCCAGTCCATTTCAGTTCGCTGATTCCTAGAATGTTGACGTTCGCTCTTGCCATCTCTTGTTTGACCACTTTCAATTTGCCTTGATTCATGGACTTGATATTCCAGGTTCCTATACAATATTGCTCTTTACACCATCAGACCTTGCTTCTATCACCAATCACATCCACAGCTGGGTATTGTTTTTGCTTTGGCTCCATCCCTTCATTCTTTCTGGAGTTATTTCTACACTGATCTCCAGTAGCGTATTGGGCACCCACTGACCTGGGGAGTTCCTCTTTCAGTATCCTATCATTTTGCCTTTTCATACTGTTCATGGGGTTCTCAAGGCAAGAATACTGAAGTGGTTTGCCATTCCCTTTTCCAGTGGACCACATTCTGTCAGACCTCTACACCATGACCCGCCCGTCTTGGGTTGCCCCACGGGCATGTCTTAGTTTCATTGAGTTAGACAAGGCTGTGGTCTTAGTATGATTAGATCGACTGGTTTTCTGTGAGTATGGTTTCAGTGTGTTTGCCCTCTGATGCCGTCTTGCAACACATACCATCTTACTTGGGTTTCTCTTACCTTGGGCGTGGGGTATCTCTTCACTGCTGCTCCAGCAAAGCACAGCCACTTCTCCTTACCTTGGACGAGAGGTATTGCCTCACTGCCGTCCCTCCTGACCTTGAACATGGAATAGCTCTTCTAGGCCCTCCTGCACCCACGCAGCCACCACTCCTTGAACATCGGGTTGCTTCTCCTGGCTGCCGCCCCTGGCCTCAGGCATGGGATAGCTAAGTAGCTAATTCTTACTCATGTGTAAATGAGTTAGTCACTCTTAAGGTATCTTACAGGTGTATGGAATCCTTAAGACATATAATAAAAGCATGTCTCCTATGTGAGTGGTGAACCAAAGATTTGGAGAGTCTTTCCAGTGGAGAGGAAAGAGGCTCCAGGAGAATACAAATGTGCTGAGGTCCCAAATCCCTGCACAGGTATCACAGGACCCCAGAGGTCTAAATGTGGTAAAGTTGATTTGACAAAATCCCAAGTCTAGAACAACTGGCATCAAAATGATGTTTAGTGGGTTGGGGTGGGAGAAGTTTATGGCCCAAGGTTGGGGTCTATGAAATGTAGGGAGAACCTGTTCAAGGGATGATGAGGGATAGTTCATCCCTGGGAAGGGAGGGAGTTAAGTCCTGCCTGAAGAAAACCCAGACTAAGTCCTGGTTTCAGGTAGTTTGTTATTCTATGTGCTTATCACTTTGCTTTATATCACTTTTTGTTGTTTCTAACAACACAGTGCAAGTGATTGTTTGATTACATATAAGATCAGTAATTTTACTAACATCTTTTTTTTTAATTAGGGTGATAACTTTATTTAAAAACAAAAAAGCAAAACACATTGCATCTAAGAGTCCCCACAAGCAGTTTTCTTCTAAATGTTGGGATTTAATTGAAATTCCCTTTTCAAGACATGTTATCTTGATTTTTTTCCTCTCATTTTTAAAGAAATGATTAGCCACCCCATTTTAGAAGGTATAAAAGGGAAAAAAAATGAGTATGAGGGGCTGAGAAATGAGTTTGTTTCCCATAGATCATACATGTCACTGGGAATGAGAAGGAGAAACAAAGTTTACCATCAAGTTTGTACTTTTTAAAATACAAAATATGCAAAAATCCTTAACAAAATTCTAGCAATCAGAATCCAACAACATATTAAAAAGATCATACACCATGACCAAGTGGGCTTTATCCCAGGGATGCAAGGATTCTTCAATATCCACAAATCAATCAATGTAATACACCACATTAACAAATTGAAAAATAAAAGCCATATGATTATCTCAATAGATGCAGAGAAAGCCTTTGACAAAATTCAACATCCATTTATGATAAGAACTCTCCAGAAAGCAGGAATAGAAGGAACATACCTCAGCATAATAAAAGCTATATATGACAAACCCACAGCAAACATTATCCTCAATGGTGAAAAATTGAAAGCATTTCCCCTAAAGTCAGGAACAAGACAAGGGTGCCCACTTTCCCCATTACTATTCAACATAGTTTTGGAAGTTTTGGCCACAACAATCAGAGGAGAAAAAGAAATAAAAGGAATCCAAATTGGAAAACAAGAAGTAAAACTCTCACTGTTTGCAGATGACATGATCCTCTACATAGAAAACCGTAAAGACTCCACCAGAAAATTACTAGAGCTAATCAATGAATATAGTAAAGTTGCAGGATATAAAATTAACACACAGAAATCCCTTGCATTCCTATATACTAATAATGAGAAAATAGAAAGAGAAATTAAGGAAACAATTCCATTCACTATTGCAATGAAAATAATAAAATACTTAGGAATGTATCTACCTAAAGAAACTAAAGACCTATATATACAAAACTATAAAACATTGGTGAAAGAAATCAAAGAGGACACTAATAGATGGAGAAATATACCATGTTCATGGATCGGAAGAATCAATATAGTGAAAATGAGTATACTACCCAAAGCAATCTATAGATTCAATGCAATCCCTATCAAGCTACCAATGGTATTCTTCACAGAGCTAGAACAAATAATTTCACAATTTGTATGGAAATACAAAAAAAGCCTTGAATAGCCAAAGCTATCTTGAGAAAGAAGAATGGAACTGGAGGAATCAACCTGCTTGACTTCAGGCTCTACTACAAAGCCACAGTTATCAAGACAGTATGGTACTGGCACAAAGGCAGAAATATAGATCAATGGAACAAAATAGAAAGCCCAGAGATAAACCCACACACCTATGGACACCTTATCTTTGACAAAGGAGGCAAGAATATACAATGGATTAAAGACAATCTCTTTAACAAGTGGTGCTGGGAAAACTGGTCAACCACTTGTAAAAGAATGAAACTAGAACACTTTCTAACACCATACACAAAAATAAATGCAAAATGGATTAAAGATCTCAATGTAAGACCAGAAACTGTAAAACTCCTAGAGGAGAACATAGACAAAACACTCTCTGACGTATCACAGCAGGATCCTCTATGACCCACCTCCCAGAGTATTGGAAATAAAAACAAAAATAGACAAATGGGACCTAATTAAATTAAAAGCTTCTACACAACAAAAGAAACTATAGGCAAGGTGAAAAGACAGCCTTCAGAATGGGAGAAAATAATAACAAATGAAGCAACTGACAAACAATAATCTCAAAAATATACAAGCAACTCCTGCAGCTCAATTCCAGAAAAATGAACGACCCAATCAAAAAATGGGCCAAAGAACTAAACAGACATTTCTCCAAAGAAGACATACAGATGGCTAACAAGCACATGAAAAAATGCTCATCACTCATTATCAGGGAAATGCAAATCAAAACCACAACGAGGTACCATTTCACACCAGTCAGAATGGCTGCGATCCAAAAGTCTACAAGCAATAAATGCTGGAGAGGATGTGGAGAAAAGGGAATCGTCTTACACTGTTGGTGGGAATGCAAACTAGTACAGTCACTATGGAGAACAGTGTGGAGATTCCTTAAAAAACTGGAAATAGAACTGCCTTATGACCCAGCAATCCCACTGCTGGGCATACACACTGAGGAAACCAGAATTGAAAGAGACATGTGTACCCCAATGTTCATCACAGCACTGTTTATTATAGCCAGGACATGGAAGCAACCTAGATGTCCATCAGCAGATGAATGGATAAGAAAGCTGTGGTACATATACACAATGCAGTATTACTCAGCCATTAAAAAGAATACATGTGAATCAGTTCTAATGAGGTGGATGAAACTTACAGAGTGAAGTAAGCCAGAAAGAAAAACACCAATACAGTATACTAACGCATATATATGGAATTTAGAAAGATGGTAACGATAACCCTGTATGCGAGATAGCAAAAGAGACACAGATGTAAAGAACACTTTTTGGACTCTGTGGGAGATGGAGAGGGTGGGATGATTTGGGAGAATGGCATTGAAACATGTATAATATCATTTAAGAAACTAGTCACCAGTCCAGGTTTGTTGCAGGATACAGGATGCTTGGGGCTGGTGCACTGGGATGACCCAGAAGGATGGTATGGGGAGGGAGGTGGGAGGGGGGTTCAGAATGAGGAACACGTGTACACCCGTGGCAGATTCATGTTGATGTATGGCAAAAGCAATACAATATTGTAAAATAATTAGCCTCCAATTAAAATAAATAAATTTAAATAAAATAAAATACAAAATAGTTGTTTTAGAGGATAAGGAAGATTTAATTAAAAAAAAAAAAAAACACCACTCTGAGTCTGTATATAGCAAAACCCCATGATTTGAAATTCCACTTTTCCTGGGTCTGCCCAAAGTCCAGGGCTTTGAAGACCCCCTGCCGCACTGGGGTTGGCTAGGTTCTTCCCAGGTCCTTCCCAGGATGCTAGGAAATTCTCTCCCATCACTTTGAATACTCCTTCATCCATGTCACAAGAACTGGCTTTTCAAGACACCAGTGCTCATGTACAGCTATTTTCAAGTTTCCCTGGCTGTCTGCCCCAGAGTCCTGCAGACCAGCTGTTGCCCAGACCACAGAAATGAAATTCGACTCTGTGTGGGGGCGTGTCAGCCGGTCCAAACAGCTGGGGAGCATCGTGGGTGTGTCTTGACCCTGGAGGTGGTGAGGGCCAAGGGGAACCTTGTTTAGAAAACTTGGAGGAAAAAGTCTGTGTGGAAGTGTTTGTCCTAGGAGGGCCTAGGAACTGCTGCTGTAGATGGAGACACGTGGAGATCAAGGATCAGTGGAGGATGGGTGGACACCCAGGAAAATCCTTAGGGACACTTACAGATGTGTCATAAATGTGCCTGTTTATCCAAAATGTTTCCAAACAGTTGCATGTAAATTACACTGTTATAGAGGAAGCAAGCCTAATAATTCTTGATGAACTTGCCATTTTTAAAGAAAACGTTTTACAAAATCACCCTGAATTCACCCTCGTGAATTTGGGTCTGCTGCAGGGTTTGGTCCCAGGGCACAGGGTGGCTGAGGAGGAGTGGAAGTTCAAGGTCTCTGTCCTCTGCTCTTGTGTGATTTCTGCTTCTGCAGGTGTTGTTCACACAGGGAGCAGGCACAACTCTAGCCTCTGGGAGACCGTGATCTCTTTTCCCACCTAGAGCGTAAACTGGGTCAGGAGCAGGTGGACACACAGAGGAACCCAAGGCAGATGGAGGGGGGCAGCTGGAGGATGAGGAACATTTGCTTAGACCCCAGATGAAAGGACTTTCTCGGGGTGAAGGAGGTGGAAGGGTATGTGGAGCCGTCTGCTTCCTGTGGCTTGTGCTGGGCTGCGTGCAAAGGAAGCTAGTAATTGGAAAACCTGCTGATTCCAACATTCCCCCAGGCTGCTTTATTTCTGGATCCTTTGGCCCCTTTCCCCCCGTTATTTTATGGCCAGCACGCCTCCAGATCAGTTACTATTTCAGGGGATGCTTGCTCCTGCTCTTGACAGAGAGAAGCCTTCAGGGCATTTGCAGTTTTTGAAATAGCAAAGGCACAAAATGCTCTCGTGTTATTTTATCTTCAGAGTTGAGAATGTGGCCACGTGTTCAGCAGCTGTGAACCCCAGTTCAGGCGTCTGGGGAGGAGGCTTGGACCAAAGCAATCCAAGCTCCCTGTCTTCAATAACGGGCTGCAGGGAGACAAACACCAGACTGAGCCTCCCAGCTCCATTATACAGAGTCCTGAAGTGTGTGAACGTATTAGTCGCTCAGTGGTGTCCAACTCTTTGCAATCCCATGGACTATAGCCTACTAGGCTCCTCTGTCCATAGAATTCTCCAGGAAGGAATACTGGAGTAGGTAGCCATTCCCTTCTCCAGGGGATCTTCCCAACCCAGGGATCAAACCCGGGTCTCCCTCATTGCAGGCAGGTTCTTTACTATCTGAGCCACCAGGGAAGCCCATACACGGTGTCCTAAGTTCTTACAAATATCTACTCTAGTCATGGATCCTCCTCAGCCCGCTTCCCAGATCTACCATGGGCCAGGATGGTCTTAGACCACAGGAAGTGCACTGGGTACCACAGGAGGGAGCCTCCATCTCGCAGCCCTTCCCTCTCCCTTTTCTCAGACCCTGGGGCCTGGATTGGAGCACTGGAGCCTTCTTTGTCAGTGAAGGAGAGAGATGGAGGCTACAGGCTTTGCTGTGCCATACCGCTGGTGGTGGGGATACCGAGCTACAGCCCTGGCTTTACAAGATGTAACTTCCCCTTGAGACGAGCAGAATGGGATGAAGTTTAAATGAGATGATGTGGATGCAGACCCAGCCAAATAATTGGCAGGTGGAGGAGTTGTCAGGGTGTGGACCTGTCTGCACTGGAGCACGTATTCTGTGTCAGGCACCAGGAACGCAGCAGTGGGCAAGACAAATCCCTGGTCCTTGTGGAGGAGGGCAGAGGGTGAACAAACAGGCCACAGAGACATTTCAGATAATGAGTCGTACCCAAGGCAGAGGGAGAGAAGGAGAGTGCCAGGCTGGGATGTGTGACCTCCCAGGGGTGGGGAGAGGCCCTGGATGAGTTGACTTGCACCAGCATCTAATTCACAGAGGAAGCAGAAGTTCTGAAGGGCCCTTCCTGGGGCAGAGCGGTGAGCACAGCCGCACAAAGTCCATCAGATACTTCAGCTCCTTCCTGGGGCCTAGGGGACTTGCCTACTTCCCCCACCCCTTCCCCTTCCCCACGCCCAACTTCCTCCGGCATTCCTATTTGCGTGCATGCATGCACGCTAAGTCACTTCAGTTGTGTCCGACTCTTTGTGACCCCATGGACAGTAACCCACCCAGGCTTCTCTGTTCATGGGATTCTCTAGGCAAGATTACTGGAGGGAGTAGCCATTCCCTTCTTCAGGGATCTTCCCCACCCAGGGATTGAACCCGCGTGTCTTATGTCTCCCACACTAGCAAGAGGGTTTTTTACCACTAGTGCCACCTGGGAAGCCCGCATCCCTGCTTATTCCTCTACATTTCTATCCACTCACCTTGACCATCTGCATGATGAAATCTGCACCCAGCTAGGATGTAATTAAAGAGTAAGGAGAGCCAGGAAGAATTTCAGACAGCTTGGTTCAAGAGAACTGCCTGCTGTGACCACTTGCTGGAAGAAGTTATTGAAGACATAATCCCAGGAAAAATGCCAAGATTCTAGATGGCCAGCTGGACTGTGGTCTTTAGGACAGGGGTCTGGTACTCCTTATGGGAATTTGCCCACTGATGGAGGGATGTGAGGATACAGAAGCAGTCAGGAAACTGGGTTTCAAAGTGGCAAAAGTTCTAGCCCACTCTCCATCCTTCTAGATACCATGGGAGCTTCCCTATGGCTTCAGCTCCAAGTAACCAGAGTCTTAATTGGTTTCTTATTTTAGCAACTCACAACATGATACAAAGTTATTTAAAAAGTGTTCTCAAGGAAAAAGAGACATAATATAGAAAAATGTGAACAAGATTGTAGACAATCTCAACAAGACGGTTTGGCCCAGGGTGGAGGAAAAAGGAATGCTCCATGAGACTCTTATGCTGCTTGGAGGGCAGAGGAAGTGATTGGCTATGATGGATTCTCAGTGTTGGACAAAAAACTATGGTCTTAAATAGATTTGTTAAAAATGTTCGAAGTAAACAGGAAACAAGAGGTGAGACTCACAACTTTGGTTTGAAAATATTCTAATGATGTTCTCTTATAAAACAAATATGCAACTTAAGTTACACTTGTTAAGTAAGTTGAAAATAGGAGTGGGCAAAGATATAAGAGAAAATGTCAAACATATAAAGTTTTAAGAGTTATATGACTATTAAAATTAGGATTCAATCAAAAGCATTTCATGGGACAATGAGAGATCTTTTCTATTGATGAAATCAACACTCCACCAAATGTATAAAATTTAATCACCTAATACAACTGCACTGAAGTCTAACTCCAAAACTATGAGTTCAAAAAATAGCTGAAGATATAGAATATAAAATACTCTATTTATTTATCACATATATTTCTAAAACAATACAACAGAGAAGGGATATATCCATGGACTATTTATAAAAATTTAAATCACCATGAAAAACTCAGTAAACTCCACAAAGCAAACATCAGAATAGTCACATTCTTTGACAAGACTGCAATAAAACTAGAAATTTAAAAAAAAAGGAAAACAAACAAAATCTACCTATTTGTAGTTTTTAAGAGCAATGTTCTGAAAATTTCTTGGAAAGGAATGAAATAGGGTCATTTGTAGAGTTGTGGATGGACCTCGAGCCTGTCATACAGAGTAAAGTAGGTCAGAAAGAGAAAAACAAATATTGTATATTAATGCGTATATATGGGATCTAGAAAAATAGTACTGATGAACCTATTTATAAGGCAGGAATAGAGACACAGACTTAGAGAATGAACTTGTGGACATAGGGTAGAGAAAAGAGTCCAGTTCAGTTCAGTCGCTCATTCACGTCCGACTCTTTGCAACCCCATGGACTGCAGCACGCCAGGCCTCCCTGTTCATCACCAGCTCCCAGAGTTTACTCAAACTCATGTCCATTGAGTCGGTGATGCCATCCAACCATCTCATCCTCTGTCGTCCACTTCTCCTCCCACCTTCAATCTTTCCCAACATCAGGATCTTTTCAAATGAGTCAGTTCTTCGCATCAGGTTTCCAAAGTTTTGGAGTTTCAGCTTCAACATCAGTTTCTTCCAATGAACACCCAGGACTGATCTCCTTTAGAATGGACTGGTTGGATTTCCTTGCAGTCCAAGGGATTCTCAAGAGTCTTCTCCAACACCACAATTCAAAATCATCCATTCTTCGGCGTTCAGCTTTCTTTATAGTCCAACTCTCACATTCTTTCATGACTACTTGAAAAACCATAGCTTTGACTAGATGGACCTTTGTTGGCAAAGTAATGTCTCTGCTTTTGAATATGCTGTCTAGGTTGGTCATTACTTTCCTTCCAAGGAGTAGGCGTCTTTTAATTTCATGGCTGCAGTCACCATCTGCAGTGACTCTGGAGCCCCCCAAAATAAAGTCACCCACTGTTTCCATTGTTTCCCCATCTATTTGCCATGAAGTGATGGGACCAGATGCCATGATCTTAGTTTTCTGAAGAGAGGAGAGGGTGGGACAAATTGAGAGTAGCACTGGCATATATACACTGCTATGTGTACAGCAGATAGCTAGTGGGAGGCTGCTGTATGACACAGAGCTCAGATCCATACTCTCTGATGACCTAGGGGTAGGGGTAGGGGGTGGGAGGGAGGCCCAAGAAGAAGGGGATACATGTGTACATATGACTGATTCGCTTTGTTGTACAGCAGAAACTAACATAACATTGTAAGTCAATTATCCTCTGATTTAAAAAAAGGAGGGAATAAAGTGGTATCAAGACCAATTAGAAGCAAGGAAGCAACAATGAAACATTCCCTGTGAGTATGAAAAAGTAAGAGATATGGCTGGGCTGAGGAGGATGGGAGAGTGTGTAGAGCCTTGTTAATCAGACAGCGTATAAGACTGAAGGCAGGTTAGTGAATGACTTAACTCAGGGAGAAATGAAATCAACGGCAAAGTAAAACAAAGTCACAAGTACACACAGAATAATGAAATAGAAGAGTGAACATACAGAAGACGTGATCGAGAAAGTCGTCAATGGGTTCTTTGAAAAGATCAATAAAACAGAAAACCCCTTGGCAAGTCTGATAATAAAGCTGAAGAAAGGAAGGTAAGACAGAAGGAAGGAAGGAGGGGGAGAGATGGAGAGAGAGAGGACCACAGACACAGGCATCAGATGTAAAAAGGGAGGTTTAGCTCCAATAAACCTATTTTTTACAAAAGCAACTATCTGCTGGATTTTGTGCATGGGCCACACCGTGTTGATGCTTTTTTTTCATGGGGGAGGGACACAGTACATTCATCCACGCTGACCCAATAAGTACACTCTCTGACACAGCCTATTATGTTCCAAACACATAATAATGATCAGCAAAATGTAGAAAGAGGAAACTGGGAATTCTATGGTGGTCCAGCATTTAGGACTTGCTGCTTTTCACTCCAGAGCCAAAGGTTCCATCCTTGGTAAGGGAACTAAGCTTCCACAAGCTGCACAGTGTAGCCAAAAAATAAGTATTAATTAATTAATTAATTTTTTTTAAAGGAAAGACGGAACTAAGACACACTAATTCAAAACCAGGATAAACATGTTCATGAACCAGAAAAAAGAGCAAAACCAGGTGTGCAAAGCCATAAAGTCAATTGCATTTTAGAATATATTAATACTGAAAAGTTTTTGCAAAGTACCATGCAAGATATCCATCAGTGTTGATGATGATTGTTATGGAAAGAGAATCGCAAGAGGATCAAAAATATTGTGAATTCTGTTGTTGTTTTTTTCTAAAGTGACTTAAAATACACTTCCCAGTTTCCATGGGTCAAGAGGCCAAGGCTGGCGTGGCTAGGTCTTCCACTGAGTCTCACTGGGCACACATCCAGGTGTCAGCCACATTGCCTCCTTTCTGGAGCCATGGTCCTCTCCCCAGCTCACTTGGTTGTTGACAAAATTCAAGTCCAATTTTCTGTAGTTGTAGATCTGAGGTGTTTTTGCTAGCTCATAACCAGTGGCTGTTCTTGACTCTGCAAAATTCCTGGTGGTTCCTTGTGGGCTCGGTATTGACTGCTTAGCATTTCAAGGCCAGCACCGAAGAACTGATGCTTTTGAACTGTGGTGTTGGAGAAGACTCCTGAGAGTCCCTTGGACTGCAAGGAGATCCAACCAGTCCATTCTGAAGGAGATCAGCCCTGGATTTCTTTGGAAGGAATGATGCTAAAGCTGAAACTCCCATACTTTGGCCACCTCATGCAAAGAGTTGACTCATTGGAAAAGACTCTGATGCTGGGAGGGATTGGGGGCAGGAGGAGAAGGGGACGACAGAGGATGAGATGGCTGGATGGCATCACCTATTCTATGGACGTGAGTCTGAGTGAACTCCGGGAGTTGGTGATGGACAGGGAGGACTGGCGTGCTGCAATTCATGGGGTCGCAATGAGTCGGACACGACTGAGCGACTGAACTGAACTGAACTGAACTGAAGAGGCTCTCCCTGTGAATTACTTCACAAATTCCAGTCCCTGTTTGCTTTCACCTATGGAAGGCTGTCATGTCTGAAACAGTCTGTGTGCTCAACTTAACACATGGTGAGACTGGCCGCGGATGCCATGGAACTTCATTCCTGTCCTCACAAGGAAGATGATTTTGAAGCTGCTCTTATGGAAGAGGATATTGTAATATTTTCTCTCCCTTTCACTCTGAGCTTGCCCTGGTGTCTTCTCAATGTGACAATACCTCTTTTTTAAAATTCTGTCTAAATACCTGATTACCTCTTTTTAAAATTCTATCTGAATAAATGTGATCCATTATTAATTTTGTCAATCACTTTTGTTCTGTGTTCATCATATCCCCATGCTTTTCTAGGTAAAATGAGTCTAGAGGGAATTACAGTAATAGGAGAGACTGATACAAACTTTAAAATGGGTTGGAATTGCTTAGAGTCGTAAATGTAGTTACAACAGACATAAGAATCCAAACTATAAATCAGACCAGGGTAGAAATAATTTTTAAAAACAGCATTCGCAAAAAAGGAATTATTTGATCTCTTGTCTAGTTGAAAAATGGAGTCCCTGGTATGATACCTCCTCTGATGGGGAACTTTCTGAGCTGCTTCTATGGCTCCTCTGCCTTTTCCCAAGTTCCGCCTGGTGAGTGCAGACAGAGCTAAAGAGTCAGAAGAACAGCCTCTTCAAAAGCTCTCTCCTCTGATTTTCCAGAACATCTACTAAAAAGGGAGCCTGTGAAAATCTCATCCTCATTATGAATGTATTCCTTGGCGTGACTGTTTAGCGTCTCTATGGCAGCAAATGATTTTCCCCAGTTAGGAAATCAATTCTGAAGGCAACTAGCTCTTTTCTGGGAGAAAAAGCTCAGTTTTGTGTGCAGGAGTGTGACATCTGACCAGCCCCCTCACAATTAGAACACAGGCTTTGGAGGCAGACAGGGGTTTTGTCCAGCTTTGCCTCTAATGCAGAGGGTGGTGTTGGTGCTCTCCGTATTTTACCGTCTATGAATTGGGAACAGTATTTGTGCTGTGCTGTGCTTAGTCACTCAGTCGTGTCCAACTCTTTGTGACCCTATGGACTGTAACTTCTCTGCCCATGGCAATTCTCCAGGCAAGAATACTGGAGTGGGTTGCCATGCCCTCCTCCAGGGATCTTCCAAACCTAGGAATTGAACCAGGGTCTCCTGCATTGTAGGTGGATTCTTTACCAGCTAAGCTACCAGAGAAGCCCTACAGTGTCTACTTCGACTCATCTCATAAAGAACCAGGGGGGAAGGAAGTCCCTCTCTCACCGAGATTCTTCCAGTAAGGGAAGCAAACCCATCCTGCAGGGGATTGACCTGGGATGCCGGGGTATCACTACCTCTTGGAGCCTTTGGTATGAAAGGCATTCAGGCTGGCATTGTTGTTCATTGCTTCTACTTCCTTCTCAGACTGTCTGCCAAGGTCTCACCCTGTGCCCACAGCCAAGCTCCTGAGAAGATTCCAGCTGAATTAAGCCCTCATCATCCCCTTTGCTGTCCCTATTATTTGATAATCCCCAAAGCCCAGTGCAGACTTTTACTGTTAAAAAGGGTCCTTTTCAACAATGGAGATGCAGACATGGAGAACAGACTTTTGGACACAGTGGGTAAAGGAGAGGGTGAGCAAAATCGAGTAGTACTGAAACAAATACATTACCATATGTAAAATAGATACCTAGTGAGAGTTTGCTGTATGATGCAGGGAGCTCAGCCCAGTGTTCTGTGACAACCTAGAAGGGTGAGGTAGGGAGGGAGGTGGGATGGAGGTTCAAGAGGCCAGGGACGTATATATGTGTGCATGCATGCTAAATCACTTCAGCCATGTCCAATTCTTTGTGACCCTGTGGACCATAGCCCACCAGTCTCCTCTATTCATGGGATTCTCTAGGCAAGAATACTGGAGTGGGTGGCTGTGCCCTGCTCCAGAGGATCTTCCCAACCCAAAGATGGAACCCAAGTCTCTTATGTCTCCTGCATTGGCAGGCAGCTTCTTTACCACTAGCGCCACCTGGGAAGCCTGGACATATGTATACCTAAGGCTGATTCAGAAGACTAAGAAGAGGTGGCAAGAATACACAGAAGAACTACAGGAAAAAGATTTTAATGACCCAGATAACCAGAATGGTATGATCACTCACCTAGAGCCAGACATCCTGGAATGAGAAGTCAAGTGGACCTTAGGAAGCATCACTACAGACAAAGCTAGTGAAGGTGATGGAATCCCAGTTGAGCTATTTCAAATCCTAAAAGATGATGCTGTGAAAGTGCTGCACTCAATATGCCAGCAAATTTAGAAAACTCAGCAGTTTCCACAGGGCTGGAAAAGGTCAGTTTTCATTCCAATCCCAAAGAAAGACAATGTCAAAGAATGCTCAAACTACTGCACAATTGCACTCACACGCTAGGAAAGTCATGCTCAAAATTCTCCAAGCAAGACTCCAACAATACGTGAATCGAGAACTTCCAGATGTTCAAGCTGGATTTAGAAAAGGCAGAGGAACTAGAGGGCAAATTGGCACCATACACTGGATCATAGAAAAAGCAAGAGAGTTGTAGATAAACATCTACTTCTGCTTTATTGACTACACCAAAGCCTTTGACTGTGTGGATCACAACAAACTGTGGGAAATTCTTCAAGAGATGGGAATACCAGACCACCTTACCTGCTTCCTGAGAAATCTGCATGCAGGTCAAGAAGCAACAGTTAGAGCTGGACATGGAACAATAGACTAGTTCCAAGGTTGTATGTCAAGGTTGTATATTGTCACCCTGCTTATTTAACTTACATGCAGAGAACATCATGCGAAATGCTGGAATGGATGAAGCACAAGCTGGAATCAAGATTGCAGGGAGAAATATCAATAACCTCAGATATGCAGATGATACCACCCTTGTGGCAGAAAGCAAAGGGGAACTAAAGAGCCTCTTGATGAAAGTGAAAGAGGAGAGTGAAAAAGCTGGCTTAAAGCTCAACATTCAGAAAACTGAGATCATGGCATCTGGTCCCATCACTTCATGGCAAATAGATGTGGAAACAGTGGAAACAGTGACAGACTATTTTCTTGGGCTCCAAAATCACTGCAGATGGTGACTGTAGCCATGAAGTTAAAAGGTGCTTGCTCCTGGGAAGAAAAGCTATGACCAACCTTAATAGCATATTAAAAAGCAGAGACATCACTTTGCTGACAAAGGTCCATCTAGTCAAATCTATGGTTTTTCCAGTGGTCATGTATGGATGTGAGAGTTGGATCATAAAGAAAGCTGATCAATGAAGAATTGATACTTTTGAACTGTGGTGCTGGAGGAGACTCTTAAGAGTCCCTTAGACTTCAAGGAGATCAAACCAGTCAACCCTAAAAGGAATCAGTCCTGAATATTCATTGGAAAGACTGATGCTGAAGCTGAAGCTCCAATTATTTTGGCCACCTTATGCGAAGAGCTGACTCAGGAAAGACTCTGATGCTGGGAAAGAGTGAGAGCAGGAGAAGGAGGTAACAGAGGGTGAAATGGTTGGATGGCATCACCGATTCAATGGACATGAATTTGAGCAGGCTCTTGGAGTTGGTGATGGTCAGGGAAGCCTGGTGTGCTGCAGTCAATGGGGTCACAAAGAGTCTGACACAACTGAGCAACTGAACTGAACCGAAGGCTGATTCATGTTGATGTGTGGCAAAAACTAACAACATATTGTAAAGTAATTATCCTCCAATTAAACATAAATAATTAGAAAAAAGGGCCCTGTTAAGCAGTGAGCAGTCATGGGCTCTTTGGAGAGCTGGCGTCCAGGGTGCTGATGCAGGCACAGTGTCTGCCTGGTGGACGCAGGGCTTCCACCTGCTCTCGGCTGGGAAATAGTGCAGCTCTTCGTGATGGGATCAAGGAGTCACTTGGGAGAGGTGCCATCCCATGTTAATTACCACTAAGCTCACTGGGCAACACATCATATTCTGGCAGCATGTGAAAAAATTTTTTTGCAAACTGGAAGGTGGACTGGTGGTTTTTCTTATAAAAACCTTCTCTGTGTTGCCGGCAGGAAGTGGGCTTCAGGCTTCCCGAGATGAACTGTACAGCAAGAGACAGGCATCTCCCCACATTGCCCAAGGTGATTGGTGAGAACACGTTTCTTCAGGCATATTAGGACATCTTTAGGACATTACATTACATTTACGAAAACTTTACAGCCCTATGGAGTTACAGACCCATGATGCAAGCCCCTAGGGAGACCCAGGTTTGCACCAATTCCTTCTCCTAGGCTCACTGACTAGCAAAAGGGATGGTCCCCTCACATCCTCCATGAAAGCCTCAGCTGCCTCTCATGGCCAGACCCTCTGGACTCCTAGAGTGTGTGAGCACCTTGCTGCCCGCTTTGCACATTAAGAGAAATACAAAGCTGTCCAAGACAGGCAGGCCCTCGGGCAGTTCCTTGAGAACTTTGAGCCCGAGATGCCCCATGCATGCTGCCTCAGTGGGAGGAAGGGGGCAGAGCACCAGTAAGAACGTGATGACCACGTGTGTGGCCGTGAGCTCAGCACATTAGAGAAGGGAAGGGGGTCTTGGCCAGAGGACCGTGGCGGCGGCTGCGGGGTCTGCTTGAGCAGAGACCCATCAAGGGACCCCAGTTCTTCCCACCACGCACCCCCCACCCCCCGCCCGTGACAGAACAGAAGCTCCTCACGGTCACTACACCTGCAGGTATGCGAGGCCACTTCACAGGCAGGTAGCAGCAGGTCCTCAAAGGGTTGGCGCATGGGTCCCCAACCGTTTTGATATCAGGGACTGGTTTCCTGGAAAATAGTTTTTCCACCGATGGTCGGAGCGGGTGATGGCTTCAGGATAATTCTTACAAGGAGTATGAAACCTGGATCCCTCCCATGCACAGTTCACAGTAGGGTTTGCACTCCTATGAGAATCTAATGCCGCTGCTGATTCGACTGGAGGCAGAACTCAGGCCATAATGTGAGCGATGGGGAGGAGCTGTAAACACAGGCAAAGCTTCACTTGCTCACCTGCTGTGCAGCGCAGCTCCTGAGAAGCCACAGATCTGAACTAGTCCGTGTCCTGGGGACGCCTGTTCTAGAAGGATTGGCTGATTTCAGAGCTCTCCTCTGACTGCTCTTGCCCAGATAACCGTGTATATATCAATATCTGAATTTCTTTCTCCCTCCCCACTCCCGAACCATAAGCTTATTTTCTATACCTGTAACTCTATTTCTGCTTTGTGTTTAATTTCATTGGTACCATTTATGGTATTTGTCTTTCTCTTTCTGACGTACTTCACTTGGTGTGACACTCTCTAGGTCCACCACGTCACTTCAAATGCCATTATTCCATTTCTTTTTATGACTGAGCAGTATCCGGTCATATATATGTACCACAACTTCTTCACTCATTCCCCTGTCACTGGACGTCTAGGTTGCTTCCATGTCCTGGCTATCATAAGCAGTGTTGCAATGAATACTGGGGGTGCGTGTATCTTTCAAATTATGGTTTTCTCTGAATATACGCCCAGGAGTGGGATTGCTAGATCATATGTAACTCCATTTTTAGTTATATAAGAACTGTTAGAATTTCCATACTATTCTCCATATTGACTGTACAAATTTACATTCCCACTAACAGTGTAGGAGGGTTCCCTTTTCTCCACATCCTCTCCAGCATGTGTTGTTTGTAGATTTTTTGACAATGGCCATTTAAGGTCTTAACTCACAGAGTCGGACACGATTGAAGCAACCTAGCAGCAGCAGCAGCAGCAGCATTGTACTTTAGATTTGCATTTCTCTAATAATGAGTGATGTTGAACATCTTTTCCTGTGGCTCTTGGCCCTCTCTATGTCTTCTTCAGAGAAATGTCTATTTGGATCTTTCCACTCAATTTTTAATTGGGTTGTTTTTTTTTAATATTGAGCTGCCTGAGCTGTTTGTATATTTTAGAGATTGATCCCTTGTCAGCTGCTTCTGAGTCTCATTTCAACACAGGGAATGTTGCGTCCCTGTCATCCATGTAAGGCTGCAGGCAGAATATAAAGCTAGCAGCATGTCAGTATGCATTAGCAAAAGCAGAGATGATCCAACATCAAGGCGAGATTTAAAACCTGCTTCTAAGGCGGAGAGCTTTCAGTTGAGTTACAGCATCTTCCCCTTCACCCCCACCCCCACTCCCGTCACTGCAGTGGCAGCCCGTCCAGTGCAGCCTCCTTTCCCCTGGTGGCTGTGCTGAGTCACCTCCCAGAGCTCCAGAGTTGCCCCGAGGACCCAGGTCTAGTTGAGCTTTAATTGTTTCTCAGCTCTGGGCTGCCTCTGGCCAGTGTCCACTCTGCCCTGGCTCTGCTCTCTGTGAGGAGCCCTGGCTGTTTCTTTGTCAGCAGAGTCTGTCCTGGTGCCTCCTTGCTCAGCCAGGACAGTGGGGCAGGGAGGCGGGGTGGGGAGGGGGGAGTTGGGGTTGTGTCTCTGCAGACAAGGACAACTGAGATCCAAAACAACGGCTGCCCACTCCTATATTCTTGCCTGGAGAATTCCATGGACAGAGGAGTCTGGTGGGCTACAGTCTGTGCATGCCTGCTAAGCTGCTTCAGTCACGTTTGACTCTTTGCTACCCTATGGATTGCAGCCCGCTGGGTTCTTCTATCAGTGGGATTCTCCAGGCAAGAATACTGGAGTGGGTTGCTGTGCCTTCTTCCAGGGGATCTTCCTGACCCAGGGACTGAACGCAGATCTCCTGTGGCTCTCGCTTGGCAGGCAGATTCTTTACAGCTGAGCCAGCAGGGAAACCCCTGGGGCTACAGTCCATGGGGTTGCAAAGAGTCGGACACAAATGAGCAAATCACTTTCAGTGTTAAAGTTACAAGATCACAGAACTAAGAACACTACAAGGACCATCCTTCTTTATCCAAATTACCCCAGTGTGGGCATAAAAACTGTTTTAAAACAGAAATTTGAAAATATTTAAGCTATTATGTTGCAAAAACTGTGAGTCTAGGCACAGCTTCAGGCCTCTCTCTCCTTATCTGTGTGATGGGAAGAGAATCACAGTTTACACACAGACAGACTGAGCAGGAAGTGTGCGGAAAGCCTGGCGTCTGAGTCTGATGACACTGGCCTTTCTGGCATGGCTTTCCTGCCTTGTGGACATTGGCCTGAGGGAAGGTTCTAGACGCCGGGGGCACAGGTCACTGGAGGAGCCTACAGGGTGGGGAAAGCTCCAAGCCTGGATTCCAGGGCAAACCAGTATTTCTGCTCTGAACTTGAGCCAAGGACTCATGTCCACCAACTGAGAAATGAGACTCAACCTGCTGTGGACTGATGGGTATTCCCTCAGAAGTTGTAGGTTGGAGCCCTAAGCTCCAGTACTAGGAGGTGGGGCCTTTGGGGGTGACGAGGCCCCAGGATGGAGTCAGTGGCTTTATCAGACAGGAAGAGAGAAACCACTGTCTGCACCCGAGGACCCAGAGTCAAGGCAGCTGCCCTATTGCTGGAAGGAGGCCTCCACAGGCCTGGGGCTGCAGCCTGCAGAGCTGTGTGAAGGAAATTCCTACTGTCTGAGCCCTGCAGCCTGTGGTCTTTCATTGTCAGCTGCCCTCCCCATTGCTCACAGGCCCCAGTGAGGCTGGGTTCTGATTAATTCTAGAACACGTCCTGCTTCTTCCCACCTCCCAGCCTTTTCCTGCCTGAACTTCGCCTCCTGAAGGGCTGGCTCACTTGAGCTCCTGTGCAGATGCCCCAGGCCCTCCAGCCCTGCTGAGAGGCCCCTGAAGGAAGGATGTGATGAGTGGGCCCTCAATTCACTTTCTCTCTCTTCCTTTATCTTGCCTCCCTAGTGGATGGGTCCCCTCCTGAGGAGACCTTAACCACCACTGGGACAGGTGCCTCCCAGCCAGCAGGCAGGTGGGGCAAGCTTGGCGATGGTTGGGATAAAGGTCTTTTTCTTCTAGGAGGCTGGGTTCCTGTGGTGACCTGCTCCCTGGATAGGTTGCAGTTGGGGATGCAGAACCTGCTGCCCAAGCATATGGACTCCTGACTGGGGTCACCCTCTGTACCATCCAGTCTCCAAGGTTGTCTGTCCAGAGGAGTGTTTTTGTGATCCTCCCTTCCCAGAGAGCAGCTGGCTCCTGGCAGACCCCTTCCCTCCTCTCCTCCTGCTCTTCAACTTTCTCCTTCCTACCAAAATGCAAATTCCCACCTCTGCTCCTACAAACCCCCTGCTCCCATCACCTCCCTAAAAGCTGGATTCAGGTCTGTCCTTGGGAATCCAAGGTTGCTCCAGGCTCTGAGCCACACACAGGACTGGGAAGGAAACCTGGGGCTTAATTTAGGGTGCTTTGTCCATTTTCTCCTTTTTCATGCATAGGCTATCAGGCCTAAAAGAAAAAATACCAGATGTATCACAGATTATTCCTGAATCACAGAATACATCATTATTTTTATTTATATGTTTCTGTATTTCCCAAATTTTCACTAATGAGTCTGTATAATTTTTTTCAGTCACACAAAAATCAAAGTTATTTCTGTACAGAGGCCCTGAAGTTGGAGAGGCTGGATGTCCTAAAAGCAGAATTTATTAAGGAACATTGCTGGCGTTAAAAACACAGCTTTGAAGGGAAGTTGTTTGGATGTTCCCAGCAGGAGCAAGCAGCCCATATAATAAATACAGAATCAACTTAAGGGCTTTTGTCATCCTCCACAGTAGGTAGGATTCAAACAGCTAAGAAGGGTCTCCAGTCCCCATGGGGCCCCAGGACATGGGAAGGTCCCACCAGAGTTGACATCTTTCAGGGTAAAGCATTTTTGCTTCAAGGGGGTCACCTCCTGGAGTGAGAGAGACAATGAGTTTTCTTCAGTTATTGATGTCTTAGTGTTCATTGATGTCTTAGTGTCAAGTTGGAGAAGGCAATGGCACCCCACTCCAGTACTCTTGCCTGGAAAATCCCATGGACGGAGGAGCCTGGTGGGCTGCAGTCCATGGGGTCGCTAGGAGTTGGCCATGACTGAGCAACTTCACTTTCACTTTTCACTTTCATGCATTGGAGAAGGAAATGGCAACCCACTCCAGTGTTCTTGCCTGGAGAATCCCAGGAACAGAGGAGCCTGGTGGGCTGCCGTCTATGGGGTCACACAGAGTCAGACACGACTGAAGCGACTTAGCAGCAGCAGTGTCAAGTTTCTCCTTGAAAAAGTTTCCACCAATATGAGCTTTATCAGGGGCTGAAAGGCTCCCTCTGAATCCAGATCTTCTGGACAAGCAAGGACCTTGGGCCTTTCCTGTGGGTGAGCAAAGGCCTCTCTACTTGCCGAGACAGTCCTCTGCAGTGTGTGTGACACCTGTGTGCCAGAAGCCAATACAGTTGTGAAAGCAGAAGGAGTTAGGTGAAAACTACAAGAGGCTGATGAAAGAAATTAAAGAAGACACAGATGGAAAGATATACCATGTTTGTGAATTGGAAGAGTCAGTATTGTAAAAATGGTAATCTAAAGGCTTCCCAGGTCGCTCAGTGGTTAAAAAAAAAAACCTGCCTGCTAATGTAGGAGATTCAGGTTTGATCCCTGGGTCAGGAGGGTCCCCTGGAGTAGGAAATGGCAACCCACTCCAGCATTCTTGCCTGGAAAAATCCCCTGGACAGAGGGAACTGGTGGGCTACAGTCCACGGGGTCACAAAGAGTCGGACACGACTGAGTGACTGAGCACACGTGCACCCAAGGCAGTCTACAGATCCCATGCAATCCTCATCAAAACTATCAGTAACAGTTTCCACAGAACTAGAACAAAGAGTCCCCAAATTTGTATGGAGACACAAAAGACCCTGAATAGCCAAAGCACTCTTGAGAAACAAAAATGGAGCCGGAGGAATCAGGCACCTTGACTTCAGGCTATACTGCAAAACTATAATCATCAAAACAGTATGGTACTGGCACAAAAATTGAAATATAGATCAGTGCAAGAGGACAGAAAACCCAGAAATAAATCCATGCACTTATGGTCAATTAATCTATGACAAAGGAAGCAAGACTACACAATGTGGGAAAGACAGTTTCTTCAAAAAATGGTGCTGGGAAAACTGGACAGTTGCACATAAAAAAAAAAGAAAGAAAGAAATTTGATCATTCTTTGACACCATTCACAAAAATAAGCTCAAAATGGATTAAGGACCTAAATGTGAGACTGGACACTATAAAACTCCCAGAAGAAAATGTAAGTAGATCACTCTCTGACATAAATAACAGGATTATCTTTTTGATTCATTTCCCAGAATAACGGAAATAAAACCAAAAATAAATAAATGAGACCTACTTAAACTCAAGAGCTTTTGCACAGCAAAGGAAACAATAAACAAAATGTAAAGACAACCCGCAGATTGGGAGAAAATATTTGCAAATGATGTGACTGACAAAGGATTAGTCTTCAAAATTTACAAACAGCTCAAGATGCTTAACAGTGTCAAAACAAACAACCCAATCAGAAAATAAGCAGAAGACCTAAATAGATACTTTCCTAAAGAAGAGATACAGATGGCCAAGAGGCACATGAAAAGATGTTCAACATTACTGATTATTAGAGAATTGCAAATCAAAACTAAAATGAGGTATCACCTTACACCAACCAGAATGGTTATCAATAAATCTACAAACAATAAATGCTGGAGAGGGAGTGGAAAGAATGGAATCCTTCTATACTGTTGGTGGTAATGTTAATTGGTACAGCCATTATGGCTAACAGTACGCAACTTCCTTAAAAAACCAAAAATAGAGCTACCATATGACCCTGCAATCCCACTCCTGAGCATATATCTGAAGAACAGCAGGATCTGAAAGGATACATGCACTCCAATGTTCATTCCAGCACTGTTCACAAGAGCCAAGACATGGAAGCAACCAAAATGTCCATCAACAGAGAACTGGATGAAGAAAATGTGGTACATTTATACAATGGAATATTATTCAGTCTTTGAAAAGAATGGAATAATGCCATTTGAAGCAACGTGGATGGACCTAGAGATTGTCATACTGAGTGAAGTAAGTCAGACAGAGAAAGAGAAATATTGTATGACATCCCTTATATACAGAATCTAAAAAGAAATGATACAAATGACCTTATTTACAAAACAGAAACAGAATCACAGACTTAGAAAATGAATTTATGGTTGCCTATACACACTACTATATTTAAAATGGAAAACCAATAAGGACCTACTGTATAACACATGGAACTCTGCTCAATGTTATGTGGCAGGCTGGATGGAAGGAGAGTTTGGGGGAGAATGAATACATGTATATGTATGGCTGAGTCCCTTCACTCTTCACTTGTAACTATCACAACATTGTTATTCACCTATACCTCAATACAAAATAAAAAGTTTAAAAAAATAAATTATATGACAATATACTCAACATAAAAAGGGAAGGCATTAGGAAGAAGAAACAGGGAAATCTTTAATGTCAAACTTAAAAGAAAGATGGGAAAGTAAACCCTCTACATTTTCAGCCCATGCTAAACACCACCTGTGCATTTCCTAGGATGAAGGAAGCTCCCATCTTAAACCACAGCCCAGGATGGACCTCAATACAGGTAAACGGATACAACACATCTGTGGCTTGTGCTCCATCCTGTCACTTTGCTCAGTATGTTTGTTCCAGCGTTTCCCCTCCAGCAGCATCTGGGTTGAGGCATTACACTTTCTTGTCTTGTCTCTTTAGCCTTTAAACTTTCTTTAGCCTCTGGCACATTTCCAGTCTTCCCCCATTCTCCCCATCACCCCCGTCTTTTATTAGAACACCCCTCCTTTGGGCTTCACCTGATAATTCCTTGTGATGAGATTCACATCAGGCATCTCTCCACACTTCTGCTGGCCCTTGGGATTTGCCCCGCGGGTGAAGTGATCAATCAGTGCATTGATGGTTGGCATGGGCTCCTTTGAATCTTATCTTCCTGAGGTTTGTAATTCATTGCTGCCCTGGGTTGCTATGATGCCCCCATTGGTGACCCAGGCCAGTCTAGCCGATATCCTTCAAGTTGACTCCATGTCCTGGTGACATGCCCCACCCAGCCTTTGCTGGAGTATTCCTCATTTACTGGCAGAATCAGCTGTTGTTCCAGGCTCATTCTTCTTGGCTTCAACCTGGAATGCACCATTTCTCCAGGAGCCCTGGTTCCCTTAGATACTGAGATTGAGTCTAAGGGTGTCTATGCTGCTGAAAGGGAGTGTGTGTTCTTCTTGATCTCCTGGTGGACGAAGCTGGCCCCTCCAAGTAAGTCCACAGTCCTTCTCCCTGTATGTGTATCCTGTCCTTCACAACAGGACCCTAGCTCTATCACCCCACAATCACCCACTTGCTCTGTCCTATGATACATTGAACATCATTTCAGGATGGTTTACCTGCACAACAAAAGCTAACAAGAGTGAGGAACTCTTTGCAATTCTCCCCATGCCCCGGCCATACACTCTACAGAGACTGGGAGAAATTAGACAACAAATTAAATAGTTACAGTAAGAAATACGTTGCATAAATTACCATCAGGGAAACTGTGTTCAGAAACAGTGAGTCCAGGGTATCCTAGACCACCAGGTCATTCTCTTGTTCTCCATCTCTGGGCTGCCTCAAATCATATTTTTAATGAGATTTTCACTGAGTTTCAAATCAGTGTTAGAGCTTAGAGAGCAGTGAGTAAAAAAATGAACAGAATGAAATTACAAAGTGGAGACTATAATAGTCATTGGCTGCTGAAATCAGATTTTACTACTGTGCTGATTTGTTTTCAGGAGGCAGAAGATGTGGTATATGCCCTTATTTTGAAATTAATATAAAATATTAACAAATTTTCAAGGGGCAGGGTAGAGGATCATTTTTCAATGAATGTCCTGCTGCCCAATAAAGTTTATCTTTTCCTCTGGGCACTAAAAAAATATGATACAACTGAAATATGAGCATTCCTACAGTCATTCCTAGTCTGATACTAATTCACAATGAATTGAAGCAAGAAGCTGGAGAACTCTGGGGAGACTGAGATGTGGTGTGAGGAGGGGACTGTTTCCCTCGGGTGATGGACCCACATGGAGGCTCTTCATGGAGAAAGTGCTTCACTTTGCAATAGCACACCTGGTGCTCAAATGCGCTGCTGCTGCTGCTGGCTTTCTCCTGGAACGTGCAGTCCCGCGGGCACTGCCGCTGGGCCCGGCTCCCTTTGAGATCACTGCTGTCACAGGGGTCTATTTCCTTGTTGGCGCCACCTGTGCCCAGTTCTCAGGCCTGGGCAATGACCTAATGTCTGCTCTCCTCTCCATGTGTCCCATATCACTTGCCTACCCTGAGTCTAAAAGAATTCTAGAAGATTGTCAGACGCAGTCACAACAGCATGATCAGTTCTTCTGGAATCACCCAGATTTAGCAAAAAAGCCATCATTTCGTAGAACAAAGCTTGCTTTGCACGTTTTCATGAAGCTGATTTATCTCCAGCAGGTATGTTTTTTAATTTGAGGCTCTGGTTTCAGTTGAGAGGTGATCGATCTCTTGTCATCACATACTGACCACAAGCACAAAACTCTACATGAAACCCACAGGAGGGCTTTGATCAGGAAATGCTTGAGCAGATTTTTCTAGAAGGTAGGCGTATGGCTCACCCCCACCACCCATCTCCCAAGCTATGTATCCCGCTATTCCATCACAGCAACTATACCATATTACATTCCCAGCAGCAGTACACAAGGGTTCCAATTTCTCCACATGAAAGACTTTTTAAAATATAAGATTATCTCTTCAACTCCCCATACGATAATTTTCTCCTTCTCTCTTTTTCAACAATAGGTGTATTAAAAGCACCTATACTGATACTTGTTTTGCTTTCTATCCTGGCTTATCAGCTTTCCTACAATATTCAGTGCAGACTAAATAACAGTTTCGAATGGTGCTTTAGACCACGCTGATGAAAGCTATAGCAAGGCTGAGGGTAGAGACAGGTCATGAAGTGGTGCGCCCTGAAACCAGGAGGGTCTGGCTCATACCCTGTAGGGATTCTCCGAGAGACCCGAGGTGTTCTACGGGACCCAATATGGTGTTTCCGTCTCAGAGCCTGGAAACAAAGTCAAATAAATAGTAACCAGCTCACATCCTTTCATCTTTTCTTTCCATGCCACTGATTTTCAAAACGTTTATGAGCTGAAGAATGTCATTGTCATATGTATTGTAAGCAGACCCTCAGCATGTAAACAGAGGGAAGAGCGGCTGCACTGGCTCCCCAGGCCGTGCAGTGATGTGGCTGGGAGAGCCTCCCAGGGCCCCGCTCATTGTCCCCCCCGAGGAATTTCTTCAGAAGGTAATTTGAAAATGAGTAGTCTAAATCCAGAGTTTGGCAGAGTATGGCCCATGAGTGAAAGTTGGCCCACTCTCTGCTTTTGTAAATAAAGTCTTTTTGGAACACAATGTGCCTAGGTTGACATCGTCCATGGCCTTCTGGCACGGTGGCGGCACTGAGTTCTCATAGCAGAGACCACACTCACTGCCCACAAAGCCTAGACTATCTGCTATCTGACCTTCACAGGAAAAGTTTGCCAAGCTCCTTTTTGAACTTTAGCTCAACTGACAGAAGACAGGGACTCCTTATGCTCACCAGGGCTCAGGCCAGCCTATCCAGGGACAGGGCACTCAGACTGACCAGCTGGGGCATGTTGGCCTTCTGCAGGAGGGTGTGCGGGTGTCCACAGCCCTCACCTCAGGTAGGAGACCTGTGGTTTCTTAAAGGGAAACGGGTGCTGTCAGCAGAAAAAGGAAGGGACACCAGCCAAGGATAGCAAAATAGGGAAATTGCCATGTATGTATTTAAAACTAGAGTGAGAAACTAAATAAATGAGTACTCAAACACATCTTCCTTTTTCTTTTCTTTTTGACATTTTCCTTTTTTTAATCATTGATTTATAGGAGAAAAAAAAAAAGCTGAATCTTTAAATATAGGGCACAACATTTTCTTAACAGAAATTGTATTATCAGCTTGACCCAATCTTTAAGTGGAGTCAGGAGGAAGCAGGAGAGTCTTGGCCTGTATGCATGCTTGGTCGCTCAGTCATGTCTGACTCTTTGCTACCCCATGGACTATGGCCTGCCAGGCTCCTCAGTCCACGGAATTTTTCAGGTGAGAATACTAGAGTGGGTTGCCATTACCTACTCCAGGAGAATCTTTCTGACCCAGGGATTGAACCTGCATCTCCTGTGTCTCCTGCATCGCAGGTGGATTCTTCACCTAGCGAGTCATTGGAGAAGCCTAGTCTTTAATGGTATCAGGAGGAAGTAGGAGTGTCCTGGCCTGCTGCTGCTGCTGCCGCTAAGTCTCTTCAGTCGTGTCCGACTCTGTGCGACCCCATAGACGGCGGCCCACCAGGCTCCTCTGTTCCTGGGATTCTCCAGGCAAAAACAGTGGAGTGGGTTGTCATTTCCTTCTCCAATGCATGAAAGTGAAAAGTGAAAGGGAAGTCACTCAGTCATGTCTGACTCTTCGTGACCTGTCCTAGATGCTGACAAACACACAGCTTTCAATCCCAGCTGCCCGTGCTTTCAGACTTCACAGTTGAATCTGTGAGAAACCCCGTTTTTCCACAGCTCCTGAATCCACTGAAAGTCAGAGGGCTGTCCTGCTTGTTCCTAGCAATTCAACAAGCCTCAGCAGACCAGTCAAAATGTAAAGATACAATTAGAAATCTGAGCTCCACCTTCACCTCTTCTTGAAGTCAATGGCACTGATCAGAATTTGATCAATATGGTTTGGCTAAGAGTTTTGCACACTCCCATTAAGAGAAATACCAATTCCCCTCATCCTTGACTGCTCCAGTGTTTTCTGAGATTGCCACAGCTTTCTGCAGGTTGCAGCTCAGAACCCTGCTGAGAGCAAGAAGTTCTCACAGGAACCCAACATGCTGGTGACACCGCCATGGGTGCTCACACTTGCTCTGCGGTCTGTAATAATCTAGGCCCTCTGTCCTTTATTCCAGGGTCCCACAGAGTTCTGTTCTTGGGAGACAAAGAGAAATTTGAAAAGTAATCTGCTGGGAACGCCCTCCTCAGAAACGTTCATATTTTCTCCAGTGCTGTGTAATTACCAGCTGCAATTTCTTAGCCAAGTTGGAATTAGGAGGAAGGGACTTCCATGTCACCCAGTGACAGCATACACTATTCATTCCTCCCTGTGCATGCATATCTAATATTTATGGGATTTTACCTTCTGTATTGTTATGGTGGCCCGACACTGTAATAAAATATGGCATTCAGTTTGCTGACATTGTGTGCAGTTTTTAAAGAAAATCCAGACATTTGCAGAATTTGTTTCGAAGTGGATTGTTTCCACTTGTTTATAGGTGATGGTCAGCACTGCTGGAACTTTCCATTCACATAGGACCCTGAGGGCTAGAAGTTCCAATGCAGGGCACTGGCTGTGTAGACGTGGTGTCAGCAATGTCACGGGTTCAACCCAGTTATGAGCTGAAAGCAGAGTGAAAACAAAGTCGAGGAAAAGAAAAAGGGCAGGACGGGCACAAGGGTGTGGGGATCCCTGTCCAGAAGCACGTCCCAAATTGTCTCCTGGGTCTGCAGGGCAGAGCTGCCAGCACATCACTGTCTTGTCCTCGGAGTGCCGGTGCTGGGCTCCGCGATGTCACTGGCAGATTCCGCAGCGCTGCATGTGGAGGGTTGTCCCCATCAACGCCACCCTGGGGAAGACCTCAGACTATAGCAGGCGTTAGTGTCACACTCAGCTACTGCTAACTGGTTTGAATAAATTTGCTGAGGGAAACATTTTGCTCAGATAGATATAACATACATGTTTTCTAATTGCCTTTTTCACTTGTTATTTTTAATAGCATCCATTTAAATAACATTTAAACAACATTATTTTCAGTGGCTACAGATTTTTCTTTCATAGAGCAAAACCCTAATTTATTTTTACTAATTCTGTTGTTGAATATCTTCTTGTCCATCTCTTCACTTATACTGAATTCTGAGAACAAGAAATTCTGAGTTACAAGTATGTCCAAATTAGGGTTGCAATAGATTTTCAACCTATTGAAAAGTTGAAAGGGAGAATTGTAACAATTCACATCTCACCTGTAGCTACCTTACATCTGTAATTATTTATCTTAACTTACTCTCCCATTACAGTAAAACCTTTCTTTAAAAAGGTGTGAAATAGGCTGTCTAGGCTTTGCCATAGCTTTAGTTAACTGATTTCCTGTTGCTTGACCCTTGGAGCATTCTGAACTTTTGAGGTTATAAGTAATTCTTTGAGGGACATCTTAGAAAGGAAATACAATTTGTGGACCACTTATCATGTAGTTTAGCTCATTTATGTTTCACGTATTATCTCACTTAATTCCAAACACCCTCTGTGTCAAGTATTGTTATTGTTCTCTTCTCTCAGATGAGCTGGAGGCTTGGAGAGGTTAAATGCTGTGCTCTTCAGAGCTCACAAATGGTGCAGCCAGGAAGCTACCCCAGGTCTTTACAACTCCAGATACTGAACCTTTAGTCACAGAATTTCCCAGCGGGACAGGGGAGCCTGGCAGGCTGCAGTCCATGGGGCTGCAAAGAGTCAGACATGACGAGTGACTAACACTTTCACCACCCTCCTCCACCCCACTTTGCAGTGCCATCAGTCGGTTAAAGAGCTCACACTGATATGTCTCTGCAGACTTCCAAGCCTCCAAGAACATCAAGAGCAGATAAAGTCCTGAGTAAAAGGGGAAACTTGTCCATGAGATGATGTCCTGCACTTGTGCATGTGCAGATGAGACTCAATAACCAGCTACCCTCTCACACTCCTGCACCTAGTTAGTCTGCCCGCTGCACGCACAGGAACTGCCCCATCCCATGCGTAAGGTGAATGTTACCTGCCTTCTGTCTTCATGGATCTTTGTTTTTCTAGAATAGGAATGGAACATGGAGAGTTTGAACTGACCATGTAACAGTGTCCAGCTTGTGATTGAGACTGTAGAGTCGATGAGGCTCAATCTGCCCCTCAATTTCTGTTAATCTTAAATATCTGTCCATATTCACTCAAGCCTTTAGTCTTTGAAGCCTGGCTCAGCAAGAAGGGTAGAAAGAGGGCAGAAAATTGGGTTCCTTGGATCCAGCTGTAAAAATGTACAGATGCAGGGATCTAGACCATAAGGGAAGTAACTAGTTGTTTATGCAGACCTGCCAGCTTTAGCCAGTCCCCACTCCACCATCCACCACCATCTTCCTGGCATGAGCTGGGTGCCAAGGACCTTGAGAAGGCTATGGAGTTTCCTGGGAGGCAGAACACCATATGCTCTTCTGTCCCACGGCTTGCTTTGCATATTTTAGTTTATTCTTTTGTTGTTTTTGTCATTGAATAAATAAATCACTATACAAGGCTTTTAAAGAGTGGGACAGAGCCATGTTCACTCAATTAGAGTTGGAAAGACAGAGAAGACCCTGCGCTTTCTGATGTGTGATTGTGGGCTGTGTAAGCTGGAGCTGGGATCAGTGGTACAGACAAGGATTGGAAAGGAAGCCCAGGAAAGATCCAAACACATACTCTGCATCTAACAATTCTCTGACAGCTAACTCAGGTTCTTCTTCCCAAGGCTGAACAAACTTGAGGTCATCATGATGGTGGGAGTCACTGAATTTGGGGTCCTCTTACTCCTGGATTATTGGATAATTGGATTATTGTAAAAGTTTCAACCTTAAATATTTTTCCCTGTCAAATCCTTGGTTACCTTGCTGTTGGTTGTTAAAATATTATCTGGGACTTGCATTACCTTCCAGAATAAAGGAAAGAGGCTGGATTTGACCTGCTGTCTGAAACTACCAAAAACAAGGCAAAATAGATGAAACATTGGTTTTCAAGACATTGGAAACCAGGCAGTGAAGGACAGTGACCCCCAACAATTGGAAACAAACACAGTGAGACTTAAAATATCCCTAACTTACCACCTTGACAGTATTTCTAAGTCCCAGTGCATGGAGAGGGCTTCAGAGAGAGCCCAGAAGACACCCTGAGATGAAGAGATTGAGAGTGAGAACCCAGAAGGTAAATCTCCTAAGTGCTGGGTGCTATAGGTTAGAAAGTGAAAGTCACTCATTTGTGTCTGACTCTCTGCAACCCCATGGACTATACAGTCCATGGAATTCTCCAGGCCAGAATACTGGAGTGGGTAGCTGTTCCCTTTTCCAGGGGATCTTCCCAATCCCTCCAGGGGATTTCCAGGGATTGAACCCAGGTCTCCCACATTGCAGGAGGATTCTTTACCAGCTGAGCCACCAGGGAAGCCCATAGGTTAGAAAGCTTCAGAGAGACAGAGAGACTTCCTAGATCTGCAGAGGGTCCACTGTGAGTAGTCAGTGAGTACTATATATATTCAGAAACTGTCTGAGGCTGGGGAAAGAGTCACGCAAAAGGGTTAAAAGGAACAGCACTCACCACACACACACGTCAGGGACTAGTACGTGTTCCCACCAGTAGACTAGAAACCCCAATATCCATGGGTGATTAGGTAAACAAGCAGAAAAATCTTGCCAAGTAGGAGAAAATTGTTAATGCCAGCCAGACTGAGCACTGCTCCAGCTCCATCTAACCAATTTTACATTATTTATTTTTAATTTTTTTTTGTTTTGCCACACTGCACAGCACGTGGGATCTTACTTCCTCAACAAGGAATCAACCTTGCACCCTCTGCAGTAGCAAGGCGGTGTCTTAACCACTAGACTACCAGGAATGTCCCTCCACATAACCAATTTTAAAAGAAAAACTCTGAAGGATCCATCCAACAGTGTCCAAGTAACTAAACTTTGTCTTAAACAAAAGATGTAAACCAACAGATCAAAACTAACCCAGACCAGCACAGATGCTGGGATCAGAAGACAAGCATCTTAAATAGTCACTAGAACTGTACTTCATGTGTTGGAAAGTTAGGTAGAAACATGGAATATATAAAAAAATATTCAAATAAAAACTCTAGAAGTAAAAATGTGCAAGATGAGAACTCTGTGAGACAGACATTACAGAATAAATTTTAGTGAATTTGAAGACAGCGTGATAGAAACTACCCACAAAGAAATACAGAAAGAAACTCACAGAGAACAGTGAATGACTAAGATGAACACAGTGACTTAGGAGACAACTCTAAGATGCACAGTGTATGTGTCATTGGGAAAACAATAGAGGAACTTAATGAACCCAAAAATGTTTTCTTGAGAAAATCAGTAAGAATTGGCAAGCTTTTAGACAGATGCAGAATGAGAACCCAGAGTACAGGTCTCAGAGGCGAGCACAGTGGCATCGCCATAGGTATTAAAAGAACACTAGGCAGGTGTCGTGAACAAATGTGTGCCAATCAGTTTGACAGCTTAGGTGAAATTCACCAGCCCTTGAAACATACACAGCTATCAAGGTTTACAGAAGAGAAAATATCTAATCTAAATAACCTCCTCTCTACTAAAAATTAGACTTATAGATAAAACACTTCCCCTCAAAGAAAAAACTACAGGGCCAGATGACTTCACTTTCAATAATTTAGGGAAGAAATAATACCAGCACTACAGTAACTCTTACAGATAATTTAAAAAGAGGGAAACTTTCCAAGTATTCCCATGAGTGTTGCCTTGATATCAAAGCCAAAGACATTACAAGAAGACAGACCAGTAACAGTCAGTAACACAGACAACAATGCTAAAGCTAGTTTGGATAAATCAAATTCAGCAATACATAAAAAGGATAATACATCATAACCAAGCAACCTTATATCAGGAATGCAAGACTGGTTTAACATTGCAAAATAATCAATATAATTCATCATATTAACAAGCTAATAAAGAAAAACCATACAGTCATAACAATAGATATAGTCATCCAATCTGATAAATGTGGGAATAAAGGGAATTAGTCAGTCATCAATGTGGGAATCGAGGGGAATATTCTCAACTTGATGAAGGGCATCTATGACAAACCTACTTGCCGGAGTCCAGCTCCAGCAGCCAGGGATTCAACCTGAAAAGATGGACGGTGTCGGTGAGAGAAATGAGGCAGCCTCTCAGTTTTCTTGGACTGCCTGTTTATTTCAAGCTTATGAGTCTCTTCTATACTTATGCAAAAGCATTAGGTCAGAGGTTTGATATTTTCAGTTCCCACTGGCCCAGATTTATTTTCTCCATAAATCATTTTTGCTTTTCAGAGTTCCTGCTTCAGTGATTCTCTCAGATCAGCCTTATCATCTATTATCTACCTCCTCTAATGTGTCCTATAGTTAACTTGTGATTACATTGTAACTTATGCTACATTCCTCAGTTTACTACCTATCTTCCTAAATCCTATTTGCCCCTAACATCCTGAGCTCACTATCTCTTAAAAAGGCTTCTAGCTATAGTGTCTCTAAAAATTCCTAACTTCTATAAGCTATAGTAAAATATGTTAACTTTACAACATTCCTTAAATCTTTAACTTCTAACTGTTTTAATTATTTCTAAGCCCTAAATTCAGTAAACTCCTTTGCCATAAACATTCTCCTCACAAATAGGCTTCAGATAGCAATCCCTCCCATGGCCTCAAGCTACAGTTTATGTGCTCATCCTGGAACACTCTTTTGTAAAAGTCCTTGAACAAATGTCAATGATTAACTTTATGAATTATTTTCTGAGCACAGCTGCAGAAGGTTTTGTGGCTTCTCATGCTCCTCTCAAGAACAATAAGCACCTTAATATTCCTTTTCAGTCAATTCAGCCGAGGAGAGGAAAAGACAAGTCAGAATTACAAAGGCCTAACTCCTTAATCCCGGGTCCGTGCCTGGGGAATGAGGAGAGGGGGCTGGGGGCCGTGGCTCCATTTTGTCAGTAATGCCTAACGTGGCTCCTGACACCTATTGCTAACATGATTCTTATTATTGCAAGACTGAATGCTTGTCCCCAGGGTAAGGAAAAAGTATATCCATTCACAGTCTTTCAATTCAACTTTGAACTGAAGGAATAGTCAGTAAAATAAGCAAGATATAGAAATAAAAAAAATCCAGATTGGAATGAGAGATAAAACTGTCTTTATTCATGGATATCATTATCATCTATGAGAAAAATAAAAGCATCTACAAATAAGCCTCCAGACCTGATAAGCAAGTTAGTAATTTTGCAGGAAATAAAATGATATACAACAACCAATTATATTTTTGTACACTAACAATGAATAATCAGAAATAGAAATTTTAAAATGTTATTTTAATAGTATCAAAAATATGAAATATTTGGGGCCCAATCCAACAAGAAATATACCAACTCATATGTCAGAACCCACAAAAAAATTGCTGAAACTCATAGAAATAAAGAGTACCCAAAATGAGAAAAACATTTTGTTCACAGTTTGAGGCACTTGATATTGCAATAATAGTTTCAAAGTAATATCAATAATCTCAGTGGACATTTTTGTAGAAATTGACAAGTTCACTCTAAAATTTATACATCAAATCAAAGGGCTTAACATAACCAAAACAAAAACTATAGCTTTTAGAAAAAGAAAAAAATTGGAGGAATAAAACATTATCTGAATTCAAGATTCATTATGAACCTATAGCTTTTCCAGTAGTCATGTACAAATGTGAGAGTTGGACCATAAAGAAGGTTGAGTGCTGAAGAATTGATACTTTCAAATAGTAGTGCTAGAGAAGACTCTTGAGAGTCCCTTGAAAAGCAAGGAGATCAAACCAGTCAATTCTAAAGAAAATCAACCCTGAATATTTACTGGAAGGACTGATGCTGAAACTGAAAGTCCAACACTTTGGCCACCTGATGCAGAGTTGGCTCATTAGAAAAGACTTGGATGCTGGGAAAGATTGAGGGCTGGAGGAGAAGGGGGCAACAGAGAATGAGATGTTTGGATGGCATCACTCATCAATGGATATGAGTTTAAGCAAACTCTGGGACAGGAAGTCTGGTGTGCTGTAGTCCATGGGGCTGCAAAGAGTCGAGCATAACAGCGACTGAACAACAAGAACAACAGTAATTAATTGATATAATAGAAAAATAGATCAATGGAACAGAATGACAAGATGAAGTATCCAGAAATAGATATACACATATTTGGAGAACTAATGTTTTTTCAGGAAAGTGTTTACTGGGGTGTGCTAAGCAGGGGCGTGGACATCATCATGGACATGGACATCACCAGATGGTCAACACCAAAATCAGATTGATTATATTCTTTGCAGCCAAAGATGGAGAAGCTCTATACAGTCAGCAAAAACAAGACCAGGAGCTGACTGTGGCTCAGATCATGAACTCCTTATTGCAAAATTCAGACTTAAATTGAAGAAAGTAGGGAAGACCACTAGACCATTCAGGTATGACCTAAATCAAATCCCTTATGATTATACAGTGGAAGTGAGAAATAGGTTTAAGGGACTAGATCTGATAAATAGAGTGCCGATGAACTATGGATGGAGGTTCGTGACATTGTAAAGGAGACAGGGATCAAGACCATCCCCATGGAAAAGAAATGCAAAAAAGCAAAATGGCTGTCTGGGGAGGCCTTACAAATAGCTGTGAAAAGACGAGAAGTGAAAAGCAAAGGAGAAAAGGAAAGATATAAACATCTAAATGCAGAGTTCCAAAGAGTAGCAAGAAGAGATCAGAAAGCCTTCCTCAGCGATCCATGCAAAGAAATAGAGGAAAACAAAAGAATGGGAAAGACTAGAGATCTCTTCAAGAAAATTAGAGATACCAAGGGAACATTTCATGCAAAGATGGGCTCGATAAAGGACAGAAATGGTATGGACCTAAGAGAAGCAGAAGCAGAAGCAGAAGAGGTGGCAAGAATACACAGAAGAACTGTACAAAAAAGATCTTCATGACCAAGATAATCATGATGGTGTAATCACTCACCTAGAGCCAGACATCCTGGAATGTGAAGTCAAGTGGGCCTTAGAAAGCATCACTATGAACAAAGCTAGTGGAGGTGATGGAATTCCAGTTGAGCTATTTCAAATCCTGGAAGATGATGCTGTTAAAGTGCTGCACTCAATATGCCAGCAAATTTGGAAAACTCAGCAGTGGCCACAGGACTGGAAAAGGTCAGTTTTCATTCCAATCCGAAAGAAAGGCAATGCCAAAGAATGTTCACACTACTGCACAATTGCACTCATCACACGCTAGTAAAGTAATGCTCAAAATTCTCCAAGCCAGGCTTCAGCAATACATGAACTGTGAACTTCCAGATGTTCAAGCTGGTTTTAGAAAAGGCAGAGGAACCAGAGATCAAATTGCCAACATCCACTGGATCATCAAAAGAGCAAGAGAGTTCCAGAAAAACATCTATTTCTGCTTTATTGACTATGCCAAAGCCTTTGACTGTGTGGATCACAATAAACAGTGGAAAATTCTGAAAGAGATGGGAATACCACACCACCCGACCTGCCTCTTGAGAAACCTCTATGCAGGTCAGGAAGCAACAGTTAGAACTGGACATGGAACAACAGACTGGTTCCAAATAGGAAAAGGAGTATAACTTATATGCAGAGTACATCATGAGAAACACTGGGCTGGAAGAAGCACAAGCTGGAATCAAGATTGCTGGGAGAAATATCGATAACCTCAGATATGCAGATGACACCACCCTTATGGCAGAAAGTGAAGAGGAACTAAAAAGCCTCTTGATGAAAGTGAAAGTGGAGAGTGAAAAAGTTGGCTTAAAGCTCAACATTCAGAAAACTAAGATCATGGCATCTGGTCCCATCATTTCATAGGAAATAGATGGGGAAACAGTGGAAACAGTGTCAGACTTTATTTTGAGAGGCTCCAAAATCACTGCAGATGGTGACTGCAGCCATGAAATTAAAAGACGCTTACTCCTTGGAAGGAAAGTTATGACCAACCTAGATAGCATATTCAAAAGCAGAGATGTTACTTTGCCAATAAAGGTCCATCTAGTCAAGGCTATGGCTTTTCCAGTAGTCATGTATGGATGTGAGAGTTGGACTGTGAAGTAAGGTAAGCGCCAAAGAATTGATGCTTTTGAACTGTGGTGTGGGAGAAGACTCTTGAGAGTCCCTTGGACTGCAAGGAGATCCAACCAGTCCATTCTGAAGGAGATCAGCCCTGGGATTTCTTTGGAAGGAATGATGCTAAGGCTGAAAGTCCAGTACTTTGGCCACCTTATGTGAAGAGTTGACTCATTGGAAAAGACTCTGACGCTGGGAGGGATTGGGGGCAGGAGGAGAAGGGGGCGACAGAGGATGAGATGGCTGGATGGCATCACCGACTCGATGGATGTGATTTTGAGTGAACTTCAGGAGTTGGTAATGGACAGGGAGGCCTGGCGTACTACAATTCATGGGGTCGCAAAAAGTTGGACACGACTCAGTGACTGAACTGAACTGAACTGAAGCAGGGGCCATAAGAACAAACAACAGGTTCACTTGCTTGCTTACTCACTGAGGAGGGACCAGCTTGTTCCATATATGGGGTGATGGTAGGTGTGTGTTCAAGGGTCCGGCCTGAGGGCTGGTTTAGGTGGTTTGCCCATCCTCTTGTGTATGCAAGGGTCATGCAGAGTGCCATGGTTTTTTCTCCAGGCTCTTCAGAGGTGGCAGTTGGGTTTTTTAGTCTCATTGTATCTTTTGTCCAGTATTTGCCCCAACCGTACCCATGCAATTATGCAAAGGCGATGCAGTGGAGGAAGAATAGTTTTCTCAATAAGTTGTCCTGGAATAATTGGATATTCTTGTTAAAAAAAAAAAAAGAAAAAGAGAACATCTAGCTATATTTTACTTACCTGCAGCAATTAGCATGAAATGAGTCAAAGACTTAAATGTTCAACCTAAATCTATAAAACTTCTAGATGAAAAGCAGGAGAAAATTTTTGTTACTTGAGACAGGCAAAGATCTCTTAGCTATAATAACACCAAAGCATAATCTAAAAAATGAAAAATTGATAAATTGAATTTAATCAAAATTGAAAACTTCTGCTCTTCCAAAGAAAGCTTCCATTCTCTTCCAAAGAGAAATGAAAAGACATAAACTGGGAAAAATATCTGCAAATCCTCTATGAGATAAAGGATTTATATCCAGAATATGTAAATATGTCTCAAACTCCCTAATAAGGAAATTCAGTTAAAATTGGGCAAAAAAATAGCAGATATTTTACCAAAGAAAATGTACAGGTGACATGGGCACTTAAAAACTATTCAATATTATTACTAGTTATTATGAAAATGGCCATGAAGTTGGTCAAACTGCAGGAGATGAGGGACAGGGAAGCCTGGCATGCTGCAGTCCATGTGCTTATGAAGAGTCTGTGTGACTGAACAACATTATGAAAATGCAAATTGAAATCAAAGTGAAATACCAGTACATACCTCCTTAATGGCTAAATTTTAAAACACTGAGATGGTTAATTTAATGTGTCAGTTTGGCTGGGCCATCTTGCTCAGATATGTAGTCAAACTATGGATGCTTCCGTGAGGGTGTTTTTGGGTGAGATTAAGATATTATATTGGTAGGCTTTGACTAATCCAATCAGTTGAAGGTCTGAATAGAACAAAAGACCAACATCCTCCAAGCAAGAAGGAATTCTGAGCAGATGCCTCTGGACTTGAGCTGCAACCTCAGCACTTCCTGGATCTCCAGCCTGAGGCCCCAACCTGCAGATTTTGGACTTGCCAGTCTCCACAATCTCATGAGCCAATTCTTTCCAATAAATCTCTTCTTACATGTATACACACACCCTACTGGTTCTGTTTCCCTGGAGAACCCTGACGCAGTGGAGCAGTTGGACTGCTCATACATAACTGATGGAAATGTAAAATGGTGCCAGCACTTTGAAAAATGGTGTGTCAGTTTCTTAAGAAGTGAAATCTTTATCTACCATAAGATCTAGTCTTTCTGCCCCTAGGTTCTTAGCCAAGGGTAAAACAAACACACACTCATTCACAAAATCATAGGCAAATATTCACAGCACGTTATTTGCAATCTCCCAGTACTGGAAAGAAGTCAAATGTCCATCAACAGGTGAAAGGATAAAAAGACTGTCATATATCCACACGATGGATTTTATTTATCTTATTTTAATTTGAGATATAATTGCTTTACAATATTGTGTGAGTTTCTGCTGTACAATGAAGTGAATCAACTATATATAAACATGTATCCCCTCCCTCTTGGACCTTCCTGACCACCCCCACCTCCATCCCACCCATCTAGGTCACCACAGAGCATGGAGCTGAGCTCCCTGTGCTATACAGCAGGCTCCCATTAGCTATCTCTTTACACATGGTAGTGTATATGTCAGTCCTAATCTCTCAATTCTTCCCAGCCCTCTTCTTCTCCTCTCCATCCACATGTCTTTTCTTTACATCTACATCTGTATTCCTGTTTTGCAAATAGGTTCATCAACCTAAAAGTCCATTTTTTGACAAATGGATAAAGAAGATAGATAGAAAATAGAATATTACTCAGCCATTAAGAGGAATGAAATAAAGTCATTTGTAGAGATGTGGATGGACCTAGAGATTGTCATACAAAGAGAAGTCAGAAAGAAAAAAAAACCATATAATATATATTAACATATATATGAAAACTACAGTGGATTTTTACATAGCAATAAAAGGAATGAATTATTGGCATATTATTCAATATGGAGGAATCTCAATAATGATGAGCAAAAGACGATTGGAAAAAATACTTCATGATTAATTTTCCATGAATATTGCCTGCTTATGTATAATGATGGTCAGTGATTGACTTGAAATGTGGTGGCTAGAGCAGAAAGGAGAGATAGGAGGGAGGGATTTTGAAGGGACATGAAGAAACATTTGGAGTTGGTAGAAATGTTAGTACTTTAATAGTGGTGATAGTTTAATAGTGTACACATAATGTCAGAAATCATCAAATTCTAGTCTTTAAATTCAGTTCACAGTATGCCAGTTATACCCTAATAAAGGAGTTAAAAATAACAGTGTATCTTTTGAATATAAAAAAATTAGCTGTTATTAATGTTTAAATCTGTAATGATAAAACAACATCCAGGTGACTCTAGAAGAAAGCCAATAAAGACAGTATTAGAAACAGCACCAGTCTAAATTTTAGTAGCTGAATTAAGTGAGAATGAATGAACTCAGGCCAGGACAGAATTGGGGAGCCATAGGTGAGACAGCTCAACAGAGCAGGCCCTCCAGCTGCAGGCATTACCTGCCCATTCCTGCTAGCTGACTGCCCCAACCTTCCACCTCTGAAGGAGACCTTCATTCTGCAAGATCTAACCTGGACGGAACGTTCTTGGTGAGGCTTTCTCAGTCCTGCTGGGTCTGCAGGGATGACCCTTCTTCTGTGCTCCCCAAATCTCTTTTCTATGCTGATGGTTAGAACAAACTTACCCTGCTTTGTTAGAACAAACTTTCCCCTGCTCCTCTCTTCAACTAGATGACACATGTCCAACAGAAGGGACCCAGCCCACTACAGCCCAATGCTTGGCAGACAGAAGGTGCTCATTACACGTTCACTCAATGAGTGACTCAAAACTTCATCTGTTCTGGGGTTTCTCTCACTAAACCATTTCTACAAATTTATTCTCTTTAGGAACAGATATTTGGGGAGTAGATACAGATACCCAAATCAGCAGACCTTTATAATACACCTGTCACTCTCCTCTTTGGGGTGCTTGGGGACACAGAAAAGGCAATCCTGTCCATGAAATGTTTGTGTTCTAAGAGGGGAAGAGCCCATCCTAAAACAGAGACCGCAGTCCATCTCTGCTGCTCCCCATGGACGCTTCCCTGCATCCACTGTCCTAAGACCACTCACCCTCTGCTGGCTGACCCTGCTGCCAGGCCGGCTTCTGCAGCCCCCTCCCCTCCCTGAAATGGGGCACTTAACTGCCCTTCACATCCTTTCTGTGTCCAGCTTCTCTTTCTATGAGTAGAGGACACTTTTCCCCCACAATCACTGGCATCCCCTTGGTTCCAATTGTTTATTTGTGCAGCCAGTATTTACCAGGGGGTGGGAAGTGAGCCACAGCCAGACGGTGTAAGATAATAACTTTATTCTTCAGACTGTCAGGGGCTTCCGGGGCGACTTGCTCTCAGTATGAGGAGATCAGAATGAGGGGATCCCACTGAGGGGAACGGAGTTTTGCCAAGTGTCTACACTGCAGGCCCAGGGTTGGTCTCAGTTCTTTGCTCCAGTGAAGCAAAGCGCATGCTCAGTCTGTCTGTTGAGTAAACGACCACATAAAAGATAAGCTGGGGAAGGCACCCACAGTTGGGTTTAGGCAGCCCTTCAGGATTTATCGCCATTTCATAGGCTTGTGATAGGGGTCTTTTGCATACTTGTTCCTTTTTAATCTGAATATTAAGTGATGTGTGTTTTCATCATTACTATTGGGCAGGGAATGCGCTTTCCTACAACCGCACCACACAGCAAATAATCTCATCTCTAAACCTAGAGCCCTGGTCTCATCTATTTAAAGTTCTCAGCCTGGCTTTCTGCAGCCAACATCTCATGGTTTTCACTTTACTCTGGGTTTCCCTGTTGGCTCAGACGGTAAAGAATCTGCCTGCGATGCAGGAGACCTGGGTTTGATTTCTGGGTCGGGGAGATGCCCTGGAGGAGGATGTGGCAACTCACTCCAGTATTCTTGCCTGGAGAATTCCATGGATAGAGAAGCCTGGCGGGCTGCAGTCCATGGCGTCACATAAAGTTGGACACAACTGAGCGACTAACACACATTAAAATGCTGCATGACAGAGGAAGAAAATTTGCCAAAAAAAAAAAAAAAAAAAATCCAATGAAGTCCCTCTATGGGCAAAAGAGTGCTGTGGAGGTATTTGAGGCAGATCTTACTTTATAAACAATTATATTTCCATTTTAATTATCTTCTTGATGCATTTTCTCAGGTCAAAAATATGTCATCCATGCGTGGATTCTCAGTGGCAGTCAACTGAGATGATATTTTAAATACAGGCGACATTTAGGTGATAAACATGGCCTGCTCAGAGTAACAACATAAAAACCTAACCACTGTGTTCATTACCATCAAGTATCAAATACCTTAATTTTTACATCCAAGAAAAATTGTCTGCCAGTGTTAATCTTTTAGTTGAAATATTTTTAGCTAAGTCAAAGATATCCATAACTCGATTAAAAAAAACAGGTATTTTTCTTGTATTATTCAATTTGGAACCCACAGACGTAATTAGAGGTTTCAAATGAAATATTTTATGCAATATAACAATTATTGACATGAGATGCAGAGGGAAAAATTCTGGGTAAAATGAGCATTTCTGACACTTGTGAGCAAAAGGAGAAACTTTATTTTGGTGAAGAATATGATGTTGAACATTCTTCCATGAGAATTCAGAGATATGCTCTCATTTTCTCCTTCTAATCAAATTGCAGTTTGTAGATGTGGTGCTGTAATTTAAAATAAGAAATACATCTTTAGTCTTCATTGTTTCTGCACTTAATTCCTAAAACCCTTGTAATTTCTTCTAGAATCTTTTGTTAAAATATTTAGCTTTGTTCCTGGTTCCTGAGATAGCTTCAGAGCAATACAAGTGAAATGTGTATCTATTGTCATTGACATAACTGGCCCCTTTCAATCACGCCTTAGTTTATGTTGGACTTCCCTGGTGGCTCACTGGTAAAGAATCTGCCCACAGTGTGGGACATGAGGGTTCAATCCTTGGGTCAGGAAACCGCCCTGGTGGAGGAAATGGCAACCCACTCCAGTATTCTTGCCTAGAAAATTCCACGGACAGATGAGCCTGGCAGGCCATGAGGTCGCAAAGAGTCGGACAGGACTCTGCATGCAAGCATATTAGTCTAAGTTAATGAGGTACCTTTGGGAAAGCCCATAAGGGTGGGGGACTGGTTTCCAGGTAACCAACCAAGTGATCAGAATGTTGGAACTTTCAATGTCATCCCCTCCTCCAGGGAGAGGAGAGGGGCTGAGATTGAGTCTAATCACCAATGGCTCGTAAGTTAACCCGCCATGCCTGTGTAGTGAAGCCTTATTAAAAACCCCTAAAGGATGGTGATCAGACAGCTCCTGGGTTTGGTGAGCATGTGGAGGTGCAGGGAACGTGCATCTGGAGGGCATAGAAGCTCTGTGCCCTTCCCCCACACCTTGACCTATTCATCTTTTCCATGTGGCTGTTCCTGAGTCACATCCTTTTATAATAAACTACAAATTGAGTAAATAACATGTGTCTCTGAGTTCTGTGAGCCACTTTAGCAAATTAATTGAATCTGAGGAGGCTTTTATGGGAACTTCCAATTCATAGTCAGATGACCACCTTGACTTGCAACTGGCATCTGAAGGAGGGGGGCAGCCTTGTGGGACCTGACATGGTAGTCATAAGTAAGTTACACTGTATGATATCCACTTGGTGTCACAAAATCCTGAGGAATTAAGTTGAGAATAAGGTCGAGATAATCAAGAAATCATTGGAGCATCAAAAAAAGTCCCAGTGGCAAGCACTTATTCGACTAGAGTGAGTGAGTGAGTGAGTGCAAAGTCACTCAGTTGTGTGCGACTGTGTGATCCCATGGACTGTAGCCCACCAGGCTCCTCTGTCCATGGAATTTTTTAGGCAAGAGTACTTGAGTGGGTTGTCATTTCCTTCTCCTGGGGATCTTCCTGACCCAGGGATTGAACCTGGGTTTCCAGCATGGCGGGCAGATGCTTTACCGTCTGAGCCACCATGGAAGCCCAACTATAGACTAAGATTAAATAATAGTGAAAAAGAGGACAGAATAGTATTTCGATACCTTCACACGTTTTGATTCAATGAGTATATTATAGCTTACAAACACAGACCAGAAAGCAGGAGAATTAATGGAAAGTAGAATAAAATTGCTGGTTGCTACAAGGTGATAAATGGGGAGAAAACAGTTTGTATATTCAATTAGAGACTGAGAGAGAGGAAAAGCAATAAAAAAAAGGCTATTTAAACATGTTGTATCATAAATGAGTATTGTTAAGAAGGAGACAACAGGCTCAAAATAGGGTGACTTGTGCTAAGCCCTACATTTTGAAACCAAGATCTAATATCTAACTTAATTACATTTCAACTTCTTCCAGAAGTGAAGTCTTAAATCAGTCAATTTGGAATCCCCTGGTCAGCACTAGAAATGCCTATCATCCTCTAACATAATATCACAAACAATTCATTTTTTACTAGTATAACTTCCTTGTCCTGTCCCTTTCTGCCTAATAAAAGCCCTCTTTTATTTTTTTAATTAAATGTATTTATTTTAATTAGAGGCTAATTACTTTACAATATTGTATTGGTTTTGCCATACATCAACATGAATCCACCACGAGTGTACACGTGTTCCTCATTCTGAACCCCCCTCCCACTTCCCTCCCCATACCATCCCTCTGGGTCATGCCAGTGCACCAGCCCCAAGCATCCTGTATCCTGCATCGAACCTGGACTGGCGGTTCGTTTCTTATATGATATCATACATGTTTCAATGCCATTCTCCCAAATCATCCCCCCACCCCTCCCACAGAGTCCAAAAGACTGTTCTTTACATCTGTGTCTCTTTTTCTGTCTCCCATACAGGGTTATCGTTACCATCTTTCTAAATTCCATATATATGCGTTAGTATACTGTATTGGTATTTTTCTTTCTGGCTTACTTCACTCTGTATAATAGTCTCCAGTTTCATCCATCTCATTAGAACTGATTCACATGTATTCTTTTTAATGGCTGAGTAATACTCCATTGTGCATATGTACCACAGCTGTCTTATCCATTCATCTGCCGATGGACATCTAGGTTGTTTCCATGTCCTGGCTATTATAAACAGTGCTGCAATGAACATTGGGGTACATGTGTCTCTTTCAATTCCGGTTTCCTCGGTGTGTATGCCCAGCAGTGGGATTGCTGGTCGTATAGCAGTTCTATTTCCAGTTTTTTAAGGAATCTCCACACTGTTCTCCATAGTGGCTGTACTAGTTTGCATTCCCACCAACAGTGTAAGAGGGTTCCCTTTCCTCCACGCCCTCTCCAGCATTTATTGCTTGTAGACTTTTGGATTGCAGCCATTCTGACTAGGATGAAATGATACCTCATTGTGGTTTTCATTTGCATTTCTCTGATAATGAATGATGTTGAGCATCTTTTCATGTGTTTGTTAGCCATCTGTATGTCTTCTTTGGAGAAATGTCTGTTTAGTTCTTTGGCCCATTTTTTGATTGGGTCGTTTATTTTTCTGGAATTGAGCTGCAGGAGTTGCTTATATATTTTTGAGATTAGTTGTTTGTCAGTTGCTTCATTTGCTATTATTTTCTCCCATTCTGAAGGCTGTCTTTTCACCTTGCTTATAGTGTCTTTTGTTGTGCAGAGCTTTTAATTTTAATTAGATCCCATTTGTTTATTTTTGCTTTTATTGCCAATATTCTGGGAGGTGGGTCATAGAGGATCCTTTTGTGATTTATGTCAGAGAGTGTTTTGTCTATGTTCTCCTCTAAGAGTTTTATAGTTTCTGGTCTTATGTTTAGATCTTTAATCCATTTTGAGTTTATTTTTGTGTATAGTGTTAGAAAGTGCTCTAGTTTCATTCCTTTACAAGTGGTTGACCAGTTTTCCCAGCACTACTTGTTAAAGAGATTGTCTTTTCTCTATTGTATATTCTTGCCTCCTTTGTCAAAAATAAGGTGTCCACAGGTGCGTGGATTTATCTCTGGGCTTTCTATTTTGTTCCATTGATCTATATTTCTGCCTTTGTGCCAGTACCATACTGTCTTGATGACTGTGGCTTTGTAGTAGAGCCTGAAGTCAAGCAGGTTGATTCCTCCAGTTCCATTCTTCTTTCTCAAGATTGCTTGGGCTATTCAAGGTTTTTTGTATTTCCATACAAATTGTGTAATTATTTGTTCTAGCTCTGTGAAAAATACCATTGGTAGCTTGATAGGGATTGCACTGAATCTATAGATTGCTTTGGGTAGTATACTCATTTTCACTATATTGATTCTTCCAATCTATGAACATGGTATATTTCTCCATTAGTTAGTGTCCTCTTTGATTTCTTTCACCAGTGTTTTATAGTTTTCTATATATAGGTCTTTAGTTTCTTTAAGTAGATATATTCCTAAGTATTTTATTCTTTTCGTTGCAATGGTGAATGGAATTGTTTCCTTAATTTCTCTTTCTGTTTTCTCATTAGTGTATAGGAATGCAAGGGATTTCTGTGTGTTAATTTTATATCCTGCAACTTTACTATATTCATTAATTAGCTCTAGTAATTTTCTGGTGGAGTCTTTAGGGTTTTCTATGTAGAGGATCATGTCATCTGCAAACAGTGAGAGTTTAACTTCTTCTTTTCCAATTTGGATTCCTTTTATTTCTTTTTCTGCTCTGATTGCTGTGGCCAAAACTTCTAAAACTATGTTGAATAGTAATGGTGAAAGTGGGCACCCTTGTCTTGTTCCTGACTTTAGGGGAAATGCTTTCAATTTTTCATCATTGAGGATAATGTTTGCTGTGGGTTTGTTATATATAGCTTTTATTATGTTGAGGTATGTTCCTTCTATTCCTGCTTTCTGGAGAGTTTTTTATCATAAATGGATGTTGAATTTTGTCAAAGGCTTTCTCTGAATCTATTGAGATAATCATATGGATTTTATTTTTCAATTTGTTAATGTGATGTATTACATTGATTGATTTGTGGATATTGAATAATCCTTGTATCCCTGGGATAAAGCTCACTTGGTCATGGTGTATGATCTTTTTAATATGTTGTTGGATTCTGATTGCTAGAATTTTTGTTAAGGATTTTTGCATCTATGTTCATCAGTGATATTGGCCTGTAGTTTTCTTTTTTTGTGGCATCTTTGTCAGGTTTTGGTATTAGGGTGATGGTGGCCTTATAGAATGAGTTTGGAAGTTTACCTTCCTCTGCAATTTTCTGGAAGAGTTTGAGTAGGATAGGTGTTAGCTCTTCTCTAAGTTTTTGGTAGAATTCAGCTGTGAGGCTGTCTGGACCTGGGCTTTTGTTTGCTGGAAGATTTCTGATTACAGTTTCAATTTCTGTGCTTGTGATGGGTCTGTTAAGATTTTCTATTTCTTCCTGGTTCAGTTTTGGAAAGTTGTACTTTTCTAAGAATTTGTCCATTTCTTCCACATTGTCCATTTTATTGGCATATAATTGCTGATAGTAGTCTCTTATGATCCTTTGTATTTCTGTGTTGTCTGTTGTGATCTCTCCGTTTTCATTTCTAATTTTATTGATTTGATTTTTCTCTGTTTGTTTCTTGATGAGTCTGGCTAATGGTTTGTCAATTTTATTTATCCTTTCAAAGAACCAGCTTTTGGCTTTTTTGATTTTTGCTGTGGTCTCCTTTGTTTCTTTTGCATTTATTTCTGCCCTAATTTTTAAGATTTCTTTCCTTCTACTAAACCTGGGGTTCTTCATTTCTTCCTTTTCTAGTTGCTTTAGGTGTAGAGTTAGGTTATTTATTTGACTTGTTTCTTGAGGTATGCCTGTATTGCTATGAACTTTCCCCTTAGTACTGCTTTTACAGTGTCCCATAGATTTGGGGTTGTTGCGTTTTCATTTTCATTCGTTTCTATGCATATTTAAACTCAAACCCAAAACAATAAAGTAAATGGCAACAGGATCATACTTATCAATAATTACCTTAAACGTAAATGGGTTGAATGCCCCAATCAAAAGACAAAGACTGGCTGAATGGATATAAAAACAAGACCCCTATATATGTTGTCTACAAGAGACCCACCTCAAAACAGGGGACACATATAGACTGAAACTGAAGGGCTGGAAAAAGATATTCCATGAAAATAGAGATCAAAACAAAGCAGGAGTAGCAATACTCATATCAGATAAAATAGGCTTTAAAACAAAGGCTGTGAAAAGAGACAAAGAAGGACACTACATAATGATCAAAGGATCAATCCAAGAAGATATAACAATTATAAATATATATGCACCCAACATATGAGCACTGCAATATGTAAGACAAATGCTAACAAGTATGAAAGGAGAAATTAACAATAACAGAATAATAGTGGGAGACTTTAATACCCCACTCACACCTATGGATAGATCAACTAAACAAAAATTAACAAAGAAACACAAACTTTAAATGATACAATAGACCAGTTAGACCTAATTGATATCTATAGGACATTTCACCCCAAAACAATGAATTTCACATTTTTCTCAAGCGCACACGAAACCTTCTCCAGGATAGATCACATCCTGGGCCATAAATCTAGCCTTGGTAAATTAAAAAAAATTGAAATCATTCCAAGCATCTTTTCTGACTACAATGCAGTAAGATTAGATCTCAATTACAGGAGAAAAACTATTAAAAATTCCAACATATGGAGGCTGAACAACACGCTGCTGAATAACCTCCTTTGTTTTGTATGTATCCTTTCCACTTGCTAGATGTGAAACTGCCCTATTCATGAATGCTTAAAATCAATAAGATTTTTTAAATGTGCTCAGTTCAACTTTTTTACTTACTGTTGGTGGCAGCGCTGAGATCTGAAGGAGACCTCGGGCAACTTCAGGGACAATGAGAAGCATAGGTGTGGCACCTGCACCCACTTTGGGTTCTCTTTCTCTCTTTACAAGGGCCATGGGCAATTTCCTCTTGGTTTTGAGCTCCACTGTCTTTTGCACATAGCTCTGGACTTAACTGGCTTTCCAGTCCAGGGCAGGTCAGCTTGAATCAGTAGACACTTCCCTCTGGAACCCTGGTCCCTAGCCTTTGGTTAATTCACAGCCCCCAGTTGTTGGTATCTGCTGACTTCATTCATGGTTCCATGACGGGAATGGCTGACGCTGTGCACCAAGGACCTCTTTTGTTTTTGGTTCAGGGGTGGTCTGCAGAAGCTTCTCTTTGGTTATGCTGGTGTCCACAGTTCTGTTTCTCTGGCTGCTGTTGGTTTCTGTGAATGTACACATGAGGCGAGGGCTATTACTACTGGGACTCTGGAAAGCCCTCAAAGCCACAAAGTTGGTAGATGAAGTTCGATCACTTAAAAGCTATTCCCATATTTCTACTCTTCACCTAAGATTCTCATGCTACCACAAGTTGGTCACAGAAAGAGTTAGATTAATACTAGGTCACTTGCCAACTTTAAGAAAATTTTGGTGCAATGAGGTGTACTGTAAAACTCCACATAATCCCCAACCCAATAGCACATCCTTCTTAGGTATTAATTTGACTCTAAGAGGCCTAAGGCTTAGCTAAAGACATGGGATCCATCAGTTTCAAAGAGCTAAGCATATCACATTCCAGCTCACCAGCTAATTTTAGGTCTAAGATCTCTACTCTCCAAAGGTGTAGATATCTATGAAAATATCAAAGTGTCACTAATATCAGTACTAGGATGATAATGACCATTATCAGGAATGTTTTAACAAGACAAGATCATTCACTGAAGAAGTGCACTTGAAAGCAAGGTTTCCCCAAGCACACACACAGAATAAAAACACCTATTTAATTAGTATGCAGAAACATCCAAAAGTCTTCAAGATTCCAAAATATCTTCACTGAAAAATTCATTAGAAAAGGTTAATGAAAAATAAAAAACACAAGAGGTACCTGAAACAAAAGGCAAAAAGACTGACATGACTTCTCCAGATCCCCTCTATCCTCCTCTACCTGAGTAGTAGCTGTTGTTCATTCACTCATGTCTGAGTCTTTGCAACCCTATGGACTGCAGCACGCCAGGCCTCCCTGTCCATCATCATCTCTCGGAGTCCACCCAAACACATGTCCATTGAGTCGGTGATGCCATCCAGCCATCTCTTCCTCTGTCGTCCCCTTCTCCTCCTGTCCTCAATCTTTCTCAGCATCAGGGTCTTTTCCAATGAGTCATTTCTTCGCATTAAATGGCCCAAGTATTGGAGTTTCAGCTTCAACATCAGTCCTTCCAATGAACATCCAGGACTGATCTCCTTTAGGATGGACTGGTTGGATCTCCTTGAAGTCCAAGGGACTCTCAAGAGTCTTCTCCAACACCACAGTTCAAAAGCATCAATTCTTTGGCTCTCAGCTTTCTTTATAGTCCAACTCTCACATCCATACATGACTACTGGAAAAACCATAGCCTTGACTAGATGGACCTTTATTGGCAAAGTAACGTCTCTGCTTTTGAATATGCTATCTAGGTTGGTCATAACTTTCCTTCCAAGGAGTAAGCGTCTTTTAATTTCATGGCTGCAGTCACCATCTGCAGTGATTTTGGAGCCCAAAAAATAAAGTCTGACACTGTTTCCACTATTTCCCCATCTATTTCCCATGAAGTGATGGGATCAGATGCCATGATCTTAGTTTTCTGAATGTTGAGTTTTAAGCCAACATTTTCACTCTCCTCTTTCACTTTCATCAAGAGGCTCTTTAGTTCTTCTTCACTTTCTGCCTGAGGGGTGCTGTCATCTGCATATCTGAGATTATTGATATTTCTCCCAGCAATCTTGATTCCAGCTTGTGTTTCTTCCAGCCCAGCGTTTCTCTTGATGTACTCTGCATATAAGTTAAATAAGCAGGGTGACAATATACAGCCTTGACGTACTCCTTCTCGTATTTGGAACCAGTCTTTTGTTCTGTGTCCAATTCTAACTGCTTCCTGACCTGCATACAGATTTCTCAAGAGGTATGTCAGGTGGTCTGGTATTCCCAACTCTGTCAGAATTTTCCACAGTTTGTTGTGATCCTTGCAATCCAAGGGACTCTCAAGAGTCTTCTCCAGCACCACAGTTTGAGAGCATCAATTCTTTGATGCTCTGTTTTTTTCTTTTTCCCAGCTCTCACAGCCATACATGACTATTGGAAAGACCATAGCCTTGATGATACAGACCTTTGTTGGCAAAGTGATGTCTTTGCTTTTTAACACACTGTCTAGGTTTGTCATAGCTTTCCTGCCAAGAAGCAGATTCTTCTAATTTCATGGCTACAGTCACCATCTGCAGTGATTTTAGAGCCCAAGAAATCTGTCAGTGCTTCCACCTTTTCCCCTTCTATTTGCCATGAAGCAATGGGATTGGATGCCATGATCTTAGAATTTTTTAATACTGAGTTTTAAGCTGGCTTTTTCACTCTCTTTCTTCACCCTCATCAAGAGGCTCCTTGGTTCCTCTGTTGATGTGGATAATACCATGTCAACAGCTTGTAACTTGATCCCACCTTGTAACTCATCCAGCCTGGCATTTCATATAATGTGCTTTTCATATAAGTTAAATGAACAGGATGACAATAAATAGCCTTGTTGAACTCCTTTCTCAATCCTGATCCCGTCAGTTGTTTCATATAGAGTTCTAATTGTTATTTCTTGACCCACATACAGGTTTCTCAGGAGATAGGTAAGATGGTCTGGTATTTCCACCTCTTTAAGAGTTTTCCATGGTTTGTTTTGATCCACATAGTCAAAGGCTTTAGTGTAGTCAATGAAACAGAGGTAGATGTTTTTCTGGAATTCCCTTGCTTTGTGTATGATCCAGTGAATGTTGGCGATTTTATCTCTGTCTCCTCTGTCTTTTCTAAATCCAGCTTGAACATCTGGAAGTTCTCGGTTCACGTAATGCTGAAGCATGGCTTGGAGGATTTTGAACATAACCATACTAGCATGGGAGACAAGTGCAGTTGTCTGGTGGTTTGAACATTCTTTAATACCACCCTTCTTGGGAATTGGGGTGAGGATTGACCTTTTCCAGTCCTGTGGCCACTGCTGTGTTTCCCAAATTTGCTGACATACTGAGTGCAGCACTTTAATAGGTTAATCTTTGAGGGTTTTAAATAGCTCTGCTGGAGTTCCATCACCTCCACTAGCTTTATTGGCAGCACTGTTTCCTAAGGCCCACTTGACTTCACACTCCAGAATGTCTGGCTTTGAGTGAGAGACTATGCCATCATGGTTATCCAGGTCATTAAGATCTTTTCCCCACAGTTCTTCTGTATATTTTTTCCATCTCTTCTTGATCTCTTATGCTTCTACTAGGTCTTCACCATTTCTGTCCTTTATTGTGCCCATCTTTGGATGAAATGTTCCTTTGATATCTCTAATTTACTTGAAGAGATCTCTAGTCTTTTCCTTTCTGTTGTTTTCCTCTATTTCTTTGCACTGTTCACTGAATAAGGTCGTCTTGTCTCTCCTGCTTTTCTCTGGAACTCTACACTGAGAAAGGGTGTACCTTTCTCAAAAAAAGGGAGGGAGAAATGGAAAGATGCCTGAATACTCACATTGTATATTTCTCTATCTAGACTGTCTTTCCACTCTGAAGAGACTATTAAACAACCAGCTGAGGCTGTAGGAGATCCTCCTTGAATATCTTTCATTCCTCTGTCAAAGACAAAACTATGGGAAATTTCTATCCCCAAGGAGGATCCACCAAAGTTTTCTGAAGAATTTAGAATCCTTATCAGAGTCTATGACCTTGGACTGCATTTATTAGCTTATGCCCATGCTGGTGTGCCCTGAGGAAGTCCCAAAAATGGGTACAAGAAGCAGAATGGCACAATCCTGAGGATAACATTGAACAACCTGTGTTCAACATGCCCCCCTTATGGATTGGGAAAGCTCACAAATAGCAAACACTTTTCAAAGCCATTCTTAGTTCTGCCTGTCGTGATTGGTTTATGACTCAAACATGCAGATATATATATATATATATATATATATATATATATAAAAGTCTGTGTTAGACTTATTATGTTAAAAGTCCACCTGGAAGAGCTCTTCCTAAGGCATCCTGGGTTTCATATAGTAGATGAAGTTACCCAGCCTGCTCTAGTAGCCTTATTTGTAACTGGATTATCTCCTGAGATGAGTGGATTTTCAAAAGGCAGAAAATAGGATGAGAAGCCACCAGTCTGACTGAACTCGTGACCACAGCTAAGCACTTCGAAAGAACTTTGGAGAAGGACCATAAACAAAAATCTGCCAAGTTGCTAACTTCACAGCTGCAACAGCTCCAAGGCCAGGCACCTAAAATAACACTGGGTGTGTGATACCCTCCTGGGGGTCCATCATCAAGGCGCTTGTCCAGGAGTTGCTGTCTCATTTGTAATCCACTGGGACACTGGAAAAAAGATTGTCCTCAAAGTTCTTATGCAGATCCTTCCACACCAACTCAAGTGCCTCATATCTGCCCCTGAAAGAGGCCCCATATGGGCCCCTCTCAGAACTCTTGAGACTCTGATGGCTTGTCCTGTAAACAGCTACCACAGATGCCCTTAACTAGTCAAGGGGAAACTAAAATTAAAGTCAACAGAGAATCTTGCCAAATTTTAGTAGATACTGGAGCTACACTCTCTACTTTAAACCTCATTCTCATAGAGAAAACTCCTCAGAGTGAAAAAGAAGTTTCTGTAGTAGGGTAAGAAAATTCAGAGGGATTTTCTATCTCAACCAGTACAAATGGCTCTGGGACCTATCAATGAAAAGAGTTCTCTTTCGCTCTGTAACACAGCCCCAGTGAGTCTGTGAAACAGATATCTCCTTTCCAAACTAGAATATCCTGACCAACCTGAATCTGATCTTCTCCATTCCTTTCAATCTATCCTTGATATAGAAGAGGAAGAATTCCAGAAGAAGACCCCTAATTTAACCACAGCTTCTACAGGCTACTAACATTGAGAGAATAAGAAGTGTAGAACCTATAAATATTCCGTTGCTGCTACTGCTAAGTCACTTCAGTCGTGTCCGACTCTGTGCGACCCCAGAGACAGCAGCCCACCGGGCTCCCTGGTCCCTGGGATTCTCCAGGCAAGAACACTGGAGTGGGTTGTCATTTCCTTCTCCAATGCATGAAAGTGAAAAGTGAAAGTGAAGTCGCTCAGTCATGTCCGACTTTTCGCGACCCCATGGACTGCAGCCCACCAGGCTCCTCTGTCTATGGGATTTTCCAGGCAAGAGTACTGGAGTGGGGTGCCATTGCCTTCTCCGATAGACACAACTAAACCTCTTTCCAACTGCCTCAACAGCTACTAAAACCCAAAGCCATACAAGACCTCACCCCAAGAGTAGAAGAGCAATTCACCCATGGGCTGAACTTTCCCTGCACTAGTTCCTGTGACATGCTGACCTTGCCCATCTGGACACCTGATGGGAGGGGATAGTGAATTGTCCAGGATTTGAAATCTATTAAGGAAAAATAGAAAGAAAGTGCTAGTTGCTCAGTCATGTCCGATTCATTGCCACCCATGGACTGGAGCCCACCAGACTCCTCTGTCCATGGAATTCTCTAGGCAGGAATACTGAGTGGGTTGCCATGCCCTTCTCCAGGGGATCTTCCTGACCCAGGGATCGAACCTGGGTTTCCTGCATGGCATGCAGATTCTTTACTGTCTGAGCCACCAAGGCAGAATCTATTAACAAGATAGTTCTTCCGCATTTCCCAGTTGTTCGGAACCAAACACTCTTTTGTCACCAGTTCCACCAGAATCAGAATGGTTTCCTGTTGTGGACCTTTGTTCAGTCTTCCTGAGCATCCCTGTAGGTCCTGACAGCCAAGATCTGTTTGTGTCCACTTGGAATAATCAACATTGTGCATAGACAGTTACGCTTCAAAGGTTCACCAAGGCCCCTGCTTATTTCTCCCAAGTGTCCCACTGAGATGTAAGCAGACTCCAGATCCCAGGACATCAACCCTCTAGAGCACGTGGATGACCTCTGCTATGTGGAGAGATGCCCATTTATGAATTCAATGTATTTGCTGAGACAGTTGGCTGGAAAAGGACATAAAATCTCTAAAGAAAAATTACAATGATCTCTAGACGGTTTTCATTAGCTCGATCATCATCTAACTGCTGAAGGAATTGAGTCATCTCCAGATTGAAGCTAATCCAAGAAGGCTGTATGCCACAACTCAGTGACAGCTCCATGGCTTCCTAAGCCTGCCTGGCTATTGGAGACTGTGGGTTCCTAATTTTCCTTATGGACTCACCTTGGAAAGATGATCTTGAGCTGGTCTTTATAAGACCAAGAAAGGCAGGATAAGAACCACCTGCTCTAGGGCTACCCAGCTATTCACAACTGTTCACCCCAGGGACTGTAGCCCACCAGGCTCCTCTGTCCATGGGATTCACCCAGCAAGAATACTGGAGGGGGTTGCCATTTCCTCCTCCAGGGGATCTTCCTGACCCAGGGATCAAACTAGCATCTCTTTTGTTTCCTGCATTGGCAGGCAGATTCTTTACCGCTGTGCCACCAGCAAAGCCTGCTGTTCACCTTAATAAGTTATAAAGGAGATAACTGAGCCCTTGGGGATGTTCACACAGGAAAGTAGCAACGAACACAAGCCCTTTGCCTATTACAGCACACAACTGGATTCAGTTGCTCTTGCCTGTCGAACAGACTTTAGGTGCTGAAACAGAGTTAGGAGAAGCCTCAGAGGATTGGATCTTAAGAAATGACAGTGATTTACAAACTCCACATGCTGTCCAAAGTCTCCTGAATAATGAATTGACTCAATGTTTCTCTGCCAGCAGGTTAACTTCCTATGAGACCTTTCTGATTTCACTACCTAATCTGCATCTGAACTGTTACAACATTCTTAGCCCTGCTGTATCACTATCTCTCCTGACGAAGGTGAGCTTCAGGACTGTGAGATAATAATGTTCCATTTTCTGACCCCAGGTCCTGATTTGTGAAACTAATCCTGATTTAATTTTGTCTGTTGATGAATCAGACCGTAAAAATGGGAAAGGGAATTTCCAAGTTGGTTAGGCCGTTATTACCCAACATGCACTGCTTGAGAGGGGAAATCTCCCACAAGTTCAATCAGCCCAAGGAGCAGAGAGGCATGCCCTTCTCTGAGCTGCCCGATGGCAGGACAATGCTTACACTGACAGCCCATATGCCTTTAGGGTCAGCCATGATTTGAGGATGTTACAAAAGTAAAGAGTTTTTCTTTGATCCTCTAAGAACCCAGTTAAAAACAGGCAGCAGGCAAATGACCTTCTTACTACTCTTCTTTTATCTTCTGAAATTGCTTTTATTGAAACTGAGGCTCCAACTAAAAAAGACTGAACTTGACTATGAGGGCCTCACTCTGACTGACCTTCTTGCAAAGGCAGCAGCAACAGAATCTGTAAATGTTGTGGCCCAGGTGGATGAAGTCGATCTTGTCTCTGCAAAAGAGGACCCCTTGTTGCCAGACTTTTGCTTTTCTTATATCCTTGTAACATGGCAGTAGTCTGTGCCTGAACCAGAGAAATTAAGATGGACCGACCATGGCTGTCAGTTCAATGAACAGTCAGTGCTGTGGGAAACAAGCCATTTGATTCCTACCAGCTTCCTGGTAAACCCCACTGTTAACGGTTTCTGCCTTCCTTCACCCACCAAGGTGCCATTGCTGCAGTTCAGTCACTAAGTCATGTCTGACTCTTTGTAATGCCATGGGCTGCAGTATGCCAGGCTCCCCTGTCATTTATGGTCTCCTGGAGTTTGCTCAAATTCATGTCCATTAAGTCAGTGATGTTATCTAACCATCTCATCCTCTGCCACCCTCTTCTCCTTTTGCCTTTAAACTTCCCCAGCATCAGGGTCTTTTCCAATGAGTTGGCTCTTTGCAACAGGTGGCCAAAGTATTGGAGCTTCAGCTTCAGCAGCAGAATAAGCATTCCTTCCAATGAATATTCAAGGTTGATTTCCATTAGGATTGACTGATCTGATCTCCTTGCTGTCCAAGAGACTCTCAGAATCTTCTCTAAGCAATACGATTCAAAAGCATCAATTCTTTGGCTCTCAGCCTTTTTTATGGTCCAACTCTCACATACTGATACATGGCTACTGGAGAAACCCTAGCTTTGATTCTACGGACCTTTGTTGGCAAAGTGGTGTCTCTGCTTTTTAATATGCTGTCCAGGTTTGTCATAGCTTTCCTTCCAAGAAGCAAATGTCTTTTAATTTCATGGCTGCAGTCACCATCCACAGTGATTTTGGAGCCCAGGAAAGTAAAATTTGTCACTGCCTCCTTTTCCCCTTCTGTTTGCCATGAAGTGATGGGACTGGATGCCATGATCTTAGTTTTTTTGAATGTTGAGTTTCAAACCAGCTTTTTCACTCTCCCCTTGCACCCTAATCAAGAGGCACCTTAGTTCCTGTTCACTTTCTGCCATTAGAGTGGTATCACCAGCATATCTGAGGTTATTGATATTTCTCCTGGCAATCTTGATATCAGTTTGTGATTCATCCAGCCCAGCATTTTGCATGATGTACTCTGCATAGAAGTTAAATAAACAGGGTGACAATACACAGCCTTGTTGTACTCCTACTCCAATTTTGAACCAGTCTTTTGTTCCATGTCTGATTCTGTTGCTTCTTAACTGACATACAGGTTTCTCAGGAGATGGGTAAAATGTTCTGGTATTCCTATCTTTTTAAGAATTTTCAACAGTTTTTTGTGATCCACACAGTCAAAGGTTTTAGCATAGCCAATGAAGCAGATGTTTTTCTGGAATTCTCTTGGTTTCTCTATGATCCAATGAATGTTGGCAATTTGATCTTTGGTTCCTCTGCCTTTTCTAACCCCAGCTTATATATCAGGAAGTTCTCAATTCAAGTGCTGCTGAAGCTTAGCTTGATGGATTTTGAGCATAACCTCTTTAGGATGGGAAGTGAGCACAGTTGTCCTAGGTTGAGCATGCTTTAGCATTGCCCTTCTTTGAAATTGGGATGAAGACTGATCTTTTCCTGTCCTGTGGCCACTGCTGAGTTTTCCAAATTTACTGGCATATTGAGTCCAGCCCTTTAACAGCATCACCTTTTAGAATTTGAAATAGCTCAGCTGGAGATCTATCACCTCCTCTAGCTTTGTTCATAATGATGCTTCCTAAGACTTAACTTCAGACTCCAGGATGTCTGACTCTAGGGGAGTGATCACACCATCGTGGTTACCTGGGTTTTAAGACCTTTTTTGTATAGTTCATCTGTCTATTCTTGCCACCTCTTCTTAATGTCTTCTGCTTCTGTTAGGTCCTTACTATTTCTGTCCTTTATTGTGCCCATCCTTGAATGAAATTTTCCCTCGATATCTCCAATTTTCTTGAAGAGATCTCTAGTCCTTCTCATTCTACTATTTTCCTCTATTTCTTTGCATTGCTCATTTAAGAAGGCCTTCCTATCTCTCCTTGCTATTTTCTGGAACTCTGCATTCAGTTTTGTATGTCTTTCCCTTTCTCCTGTGCCTTTTACTTCACTTCTTTTCTCAACTATTTGTAAAGCCTCCTCAGACAATCACTTTGCCTCCTTGAATTTCTTTTTCTTTGGGTTGGTTTTGGTCTGCCTCCTGTACAATGTTATGAACCCCTGCTTCACTTTGTACTCCAAGGCCAACTTACGTGTTACTCCAGCTGTCTCTTGACTTCCTACTTAAGCATTTCAATCTCCTATGATGAAGAGAACATCTTTTTTGGTGTTAATTCTAGAAGGTATGGTAGCTCTTCATATATCTGGTCAACTTCAGCTCCTTTGGCATTAGCAGTTGAGGCAGAGACTTGGACTACTGTGATGTTTTGCCTTAGAAATGAACTGAGATCACTCTGTCATCTTTGAGGTTACACCCAAATATTGCATTTTGGACTCTTTTGTTGACTATGAGGGCGACTCCATTTCTTCTAAGGGCTCCTTGCTCACAGTAGTAGATATAATGGTCATCTGAATTAAAATTGCCCATTCCCATCCATTTTAGTTCACTGATTTCTAAGATGTCGATGTTTACTCTTGCCATCTGCTTGACTACATCCAATTTACCTTGACTCATGGACCTGACATTTGAGGTCCCTGTGAAATATTGTCCATACAGCCTCAGGCTTTACTCTTACCAGCAGACAGCCATAACCAAGTGTCCCTTCCACTCTGGCCCAGCCTCTGCATTCTTTCTGGAGCTGTTAGTAATTGCTCCCTGCTTTTCCCCAGTAGCATACCGGACACTTTCTGACCTGGGGGCTCTTATTCCAGTGTCACTTTTTTTTTTTTTTTTGCCTTTTCATATTGTTCATGGGGTTCTGGTGGCAAGGATACTGGAGTGGTTTGTTATCTCCTTCTCCAGTGGACCACATTTTGTTAGAACTCTTCACTATAACCTGTCTGTTTTGGGTGGCCCTGCATGGCATGGCTCATAGCTTAATTGGGTTATGCAAGCCCCTTCGCCCTGACAAGGCTGTGATCCGTGAAGGGAATGGTACAGTTAAGATGACTCAAATTATGAATAAACATTGGTGGGGGGGCTTCTATAACATTGCAAAAGTAATTTACCACTGATACCTGACCTGTCAGCTCCATAATCCTGGAAAATCTATTTTTGTCCCCAGAGGGCTCAGACCTCCTCCCTCTGGACCCGACGGCACCTGCAGCTGGATTCATTCAAGTGCCACTCAGGAACGGCTGTCAGTGTGTTCTTGTTGTGTGTACGTCTTCCAGATCAGTTGCAGTCTTCCCCTGCTGCAAGGCTGAGGCTCTCACAGTGGCAAAGAAATTGTTAGAAAATGTGTTTTCCACTTGGGGTATACCTTCCACAGTCTTCTGTGATGGAGGCATCCCTTTCGCTGGGAAAATCATACCAGCCTGACCCGATTCCTTGCAACTGTCACTTGGAATTACCGCTGTCCCTTTCACTTGCAATCATCAGACAAGGTTGCAAGCAGTTTGTGCCCAGACAGGATTTGTTTTTGTCTGTGGTGGTTTTCATTCCCCATGAGGCCTATGAGTGCCTAGTTGTTGCTACCTGACCGGGCCATGACTGCACCCCTAACTGTCCACTCTCAAGGTGAGATGCCTCATTGGTCAGCTCTCCTGGATTTACATTGCTCGATCAGACAGGACCTACTCAGGGGTCTTCATGGTTCAGAGTTTGCTTCCTCTGGCAGGTCCTCACCTCCCTGGTTCAGGGTCAGTGCTGGGAGTAGGATCAAGAACCTCTCCTTAACTCTTGAAGATACTGCAGAATCTGCCAATAAAGATTCTTTACTCCCTGCCAAGACTGTTCTGGTCAAAGGACAGTCCCTGTTATCTTTTAACTGAAGAAGGAGGTGTCTGTGCTGTGGCCAGTTACCACCTGCTGCACTTGGATTGATACTTCTGGGGAAGTTGAAACTCAGCTACATAAGACCACTGAACAAGCTACTTGGCTGAAGAAAGAGCATCCTTTGGTGGGCCTTTCTTTGACCTATGTGATTTGACTCACTTTTGTTTTAGGGCCATGGCTCCAAACTACACCGCGGACATTATCTTACTTATAATAATCACAGTAGTCTCTCTGGTGCACTGTATTCTCTCAAAAGCTTCAAATGCTGTGTTGTAGCTATCAACCACCAAATAAATAACCTCCCTAAGGCTGGAACATCAGAAAATGAATGAACAGAATGACCAATTTTTTAAAAAAAAGTGTAAATCTGAATTTGAGACCTATGAAAACCACAGTGACTCAGCAAGAAATCAGTCATGACCTGTAACCCCCACACAAGGATCAGCAAAACCTGTAAAAACTTCAGAAGAAAATCTGGAGGTGACACTGATGTCAATGCAATCCCTATCAAGCTACCAATGGTATTTTTCAGAGAACTGGAACAAATAATTTCACAATTCATATGGAAATACAAAAAACCTCGAATAGCCAAAGCAATCTAAAGAAGAATGGAACTGGAGGAATCGGCCTGCTTGACTTCAGGCACAAAGCCACAGTCATCAAGACAGTATGGTACTGGCACAAAGACAGAAATATAGATCAATGGAACAAAATAGAAAGCCCAGAGATAAATCCACACACCTAGGACACATTATGTTTGACAAAAGAGGCAAGAATATACAATGAAGAAAAGACAATCTCTTTAACAAGTGGTGCTGGGAAAACTGGTCGACCACTTGTAAAAGAATGAAACTAGAACACTTTCTAACATCATACACAAAAATAAACTCATAAATGTAAGACAGAAACTATAAAATTCCTAGAGGGAAACATAGGCAAAACACTATCTGACATAAATCACAGCAGGATCCTCTATGACCCACCTCCCAGAGTAATAGAAATAAAAGCAAAAATAAACAAATGGGACCTAATTAAACTTAAAAGCTTTTGTATGACGAAGGAAACTGTAGGCAAGATGAAAAGACAGCCTTCAGAATGGGAGAAAATAATAGCAAATGAAGCAACTAACAAAGAATTAATCTCAAAAATATACAAGCAACTCCTGCAGCTCAATTCTAGAAAAATAAATGACCCAATCATAAAATGGGCCAAATAACTAAACAGACATTTCTCCAAATAAGACATATAGATGGCTAACAAACACATGAAAAGATGCTCAACATCACTCATTATCAGAGAAATGCAAATCAAAACCACAATGAGGTACCATCTCATGTCAGTCAGAATGGCTGCTATCCAAAAGTCTACAAGCAATAAATGCTGGAGAGGGTGTGGATAAAAGGGAACCCTCTTACACTGTTGGTGGGAATGCAAACTAGTACAGCCACTATGGAGAACAGTGTGGAGATTCCTTAAAAAACTGGAAATAGAACTGCCTTATGACCCAGCAATCCCACTGCTGGGCATACACACCGAGGAAACCAGAATTGAAAGAGACACATGTACTCCAATGTTCATTGCGGCACTGTTTATAATAGCCAGGACATGGAAGCAACCTAGATGTCCATCGGCAGATGAATGGATAAGAAAGCTGTGGTACATATACACAATGGAATATTCAGATCAGATCAGTCGCTCAGTCGTGTCCAACTCTTTGCGACCCCATGAATCGCAGCAGGTCAGGCCTCCCTGTCCATCACAAACTCCCGGAGTTCACTCTGACTCACATCCATCCAGTCAGTGACGCCATCCAGCCATCTCATCCTCTGCCGTCCCCTTCTCCTCCTGCCCCCAATCCCTCCCAGCATCAGAGTCTTTTCCAATAAGTCAACTCTTCGCATGAGGTGGCCAAAGTACTGGAGTTTCAGCTTTAGCATCATTCCTTCCAAAGAAATCCCAGGGCTGATCTCCTTCAGAATGGACTGGTTGGATCTCTTTGCAGTCCAAGGGACTCTCAACAGTCTTCTCCAACACCACAGTTCAAAAGCATCAATTCTTTGGTGCTCAGCCTTCTTCACAGTCAAACTCTCACATCCATACATGACCACAGGAAAAACCATAGCCTTGACTAGACGAACCTTTATTGGCAAAGTAATGTCTCTGCTTTTGAATATGCTACCTAGGTTGGTCATAACTTTCCTTCCAAGGAGTAAGCGTCTTTTAATATCATGGCTGCTGTCACCATCTGTAGTGATTTTGGAGCCCAGAAAAATAAAGTCTGACACTGTTTCCACTGTTTCCCCATCTATTTCCCATGAAGTTGTAGGACCGGATGCCATGATCTTCATTTTCTGAATGTTGAGTTTTAAGCCAACTTTTTCACTCTCATCAAGAGGCTTTTGAGTTCCTCTTCACTTTCTGCCATAAGGGTGGTGTCATCTGCATATCTGAGGTTATTGATATTTCTCCCGGCAATCTTGATTCCAGCTTGTGTTTCTTCCAGTCCAGCGTTTTTCATGATGTACTCTGCATAGAAGTTAAATAAATAGGGTGACAATATACAACCTTGACGAACTCCTTTTCCTATTTGGAACCAGTCTGTTGTTCCATGTCCAGTTCTAACTGTTGCTTCCTGACCTGCATACAAATTTCTCAAGAGGCAGATCAGGTGGTCTGGTATTCCCATCTCTTGAAGAATTTTCCACATTACTCAGCCCTTAAAAAGAATACATTTGAATCAGTTCTAATGAGGTGGATGAAACTGGAGCCTATTATACAGAGTGAAGTAAGTCAGAACAAAAAACAGTGATACTGTATACTAACGCATATATATGGGATTTAGAAAGATGGTAACGATGACCCTATCTGTGAGACAGCAAAAGAGACACAGATGTATAGAACAGTCTTTTGGACTCTGTGGGAGAAGGTGAGGGTGGGATGATTTGAGAAAATAGCATTTAAACATGTATATTACAATATGTGAAATAGATCGTCAGTCCAGGTTCAATGCATAAGACAGGGTGCTCAGGGCTGGTGCACTGGGATGACCCTGAGGGATGGGATGGGGAGGAAGGTTGGAGCTGGGTTCGGGATGGGGAACATATGTACACCCATGGCTGATTCATGTCAATGTATGGCAAAACCACTACAATTTTGTAAAGTAATTAGCCTCCAATTAAAATAAATAAATTAAAAAAATTTTTATCACATTTCTCAGTTAAGCTGAAAGTTTCATCAAAAGGGGGGGTTGTTTAGAAAGAGACAACAGGTTCCAAATGGAGTCACTTGTGCTAAGCAAACATCACCAAACTAAGACTTAATAACTGAATTAATTACAGGTTCAGCTTCTCCCAGGAGTGGAATCTTAAAGCACCCTGTCTGGAATCACTTGGTCATCACAGGTGAGGTTATCTGCCTGCTAGACCCTTGAGGTCCCCTAGGGGAAGGTGATCTTGCCACAGAGGATCTACTCTCTGCTAGTCACTTCTTTGTCATGCTGCCTTCTGCCTGTCAGCAGCTTTCATTCTGTACAGGGCCTCAGAACTCCAAGTGTCAGCCTAACTCATGAATCATTGAATAAAGCCAGTTGGATCTTTAAGATTTACTCAGTTAATTGTGTTTTTTAACAGCATCTAAGCTGTTTGCTACACGAATGTTACCATCAGAATCTTACTTTGGCTTGGTGATCCATTTCAAGTGAATTTGTTTGACATTCCTAGAGGAATGATGAACCAAGGTCCTTCTGTGTACTCGGTGCAGTGTCTCGTGAGACAGGAGGTCTAGTCTGCGATGGAATGGGTCCCATTCCCAACCTTGAGTGAGTGTCGGCTATGGCTCCCTCCAGTCTTTCGGGATGGTTTGTGCTTCTGCCTCTGGTAACTCATTACATACATTCATTGATCAGCACTCAGTTAATATCCAAGGGGGATGCTCTTCAGAATCTGGCACTCCACCTCTGCAGCCTCCCTCCCCAAGCCCCTTTCTGTGAACTCTCACTGCCGTGCTTTCCTTGACTCCTGCTGTATCTGCTCTGCTCAAGGAGATACAGGTTCTGCCTGGGCCCCACTCACGTACCCTGCCCTGGAAACCCTTCTAAAACCAGAAGCCCATCTGGTGCAGGGCTTACCTCTTTGTTTTCTTTCTGTGATGGCTCACCTGATTACCTGATGTTCTGTTCTGTTTTTTGGTTGTTTCTAGCATTGGAGAAGGAAATGGCAACCCACTCCAGTGTTCTTGTCTGGAGAATCCCAGGGACGGGGAGCCTGGTGGGCTGTCGTCTATGGGGTCACACAGAGTCGGACATGACTGAAGCGACTTAGCAGCAGCAGCAGCATGAGGGTAAATCTATTTCCTATGGTGGTGGTGGTTTAGTTGCTCAGTCATGTCCGACTCTTGTGACCCCATGGACTGTAGCCTGCCAGGCTCTTCTCTCCATGGAACTTCCCAGGCAAAAATATTGGAGTGGGTTGTCATTTCCTTCTGCAGAGGATCTTCCCAACCCAAGAATTGAACCCAGGTCTCCTGCATTGCAGGTGGATTCTTTACTGACTGAGCTAGGGATCTATTTCCTATAGCTTCATTTTGACTACATGTAAAACACTTACACATTGAAATATAATGTAAGTGATATAATGGGCTAGGCATTTTGGTTAAATTAGTAAAGATACCTAGGTTTAACTCACACAATAACAGCAAAAGATTATTGGCTGGACTAACAGAGCAAAATTCAACTCTCTGCTATTTATTAGACATAAGTTGAATTAAAGAGATTCAGAAAGTTCAAAATCAAGGTTACAGACAAAGATATGCCAAGTCAATACAAATAGCAAGAAAGCAGGACTTAGGGTCTTGATGGTGGGAGTAGCCATGCTGGGTCCTCGTCCCATCTCTCAGCCTTTCCACATCACTGCTCACCAGCCACAATTTCAGCTGCTGGTGCATCATTTCTTTGCACGGTGGCTTTCTTTGGATTCAGAGTTTTCGCTCCTCTTGTGGCAGACCAGAGTGCTGGAGGATTAACACCCTCTGGGATGTGTCCTCAATCGATCAATGATGGGAATTGGTGTATGTATTTGCCAGCATCCTCTTTACTTGGAGGGGATAACCCTGAGGCACTAACAACTGGGGCTGCCAAGGGGAATAAAGCTGTGGAGGCAGGACACTAAAGGGCTCTAACCATGACTCATGGGCTGTCCACCCACCCCTGACACCCTTCCCACCTCCATGAGTTTTCTTCACTCAAATAGAACACTTACACCTGAACCCTTATCTCAGAATTTACTGCAAGGGACCCCAAATGAAGAGGCAATCAGAAAAGGCAGAATTAGTGCTTCCCTGGTAATCCAGTGGTTGAGACTCTGCTTCCAATGCATGGGTTCAATCCTTGGTTGGAGAATCAAGATTCCACATACCGTATGGTGTAGCCGAAAATAAATAAATACTCTCATTCATCAAAGCATTACAAAAAGAGAGAGAGAAAAGGGAGAATCCAGGCTCCCCAAACAAACTAAAACACAACCAATTTAACATCACTAATGCGATGATTAAAATCTGTAAAGAAGGTGGAACAGTTATGAATACACTCGACATCAGAGCAGTAACTTTTATGAAGCAGAAACCAGAGGAGAAAGAGACCACAATGCATTCATAACAGGAAAGTTTTTCTCAGTTGAAGACAGGTCAAGCAGACAAACAGTTAATAAGAACATAAACTGCCGAGGCAGCAAACTCAGAGGTTAAGTTTTAGAGAGACACATAGGGCTATAAAATCAAACCTCAGGGAATACACCCTCTTGTCAAGTACGAGTAGAACTTAAAAACTGACCATATTTTAGGACATGCAAAAACATCTTCAGTAGCTCCCCAAAATAAAGTAATATGAATGGGACTTATGACCATAATACAATAACATAAAAATAAACAACACAGTTGTAAAAGTCCTCCCACAATTTAGAAACCAGATCAAGGCAGTAAGCCAGGGCAACTACAAGACTCATGTACTTGTTTTCTTCCTGCCAGGGGTCATTTCACTAAGCAGCCATTGGCTATCAAACAGTTCTTGGCTCAAAGGAGAAATAATAAACTAAGTTTCAGAATTTCTAGAAAAGCACAATAATAGAAACACATCAGTGTCTAAAATTTATAGCAGTAAATACTCTTTACAAAGAAAATGAAAAAGAAAATGCAGGAATACTTGGCTAATTGAAAAAACTAGAAAGAACAACAAAGTAAATGGAAATAAAGAAGCGATCAATGACAGTAAAGCAGAAATTAAAGATCTGGAAATAAGGTCCACAGCAGAATTTAATGAGAAAAATATAAAGCTTGTCCTTTGAAAAGAATAGCAACAAAATTGACAAGTCCTAGCCAGCTTAATAAAATAAACGAAGAAGGAGAAAAAGCACAAGCACACAAAATAAAAGGTGACAACAAGAAAATTGTTATCAAAAGAGAGGAAATAGAAATCACACATTTAATCAGAAGCTTCTGCAAGTAAGTTTGACAACTTAAATAAAACGGGTAACCTTTTAGGAAATATAATACCAAAGCTGATATAGGATAATCAGACCAATTTCCATAGAAGAAAAAGAGAAAGTAGTGAAAATTTTTCCTTAAAGAAGAAAAAATTCTTCTTTAAGTACAACGACCAGAGGTTTCTTAGGAAAATTCTGCAAAATCATTAAAAATCAGATAATTGCAGTGCTACCCAAATTATTCCAGAGTGTTAAGCAGGAAGGACATGAAGCAAGGATGATATGGATACCAAACCTGGACAAATAAATATGAAAAAGAAATTACAACCTAATCTCACATGTGAATTTCAATGCAAAAATATCAAATAAAGTAACAGTAAATAGAATCCAATAGCTCATGTAAATATGAATTCACTGTGACCAAATGGTACATATTTCAGAAATGCAAAAGTGATTCAATACCAGGGACCCTATTAATATAACTCAGTATATTAATATTGTTAAAGAGAAAAATCCTATTATCGTGATAGATGCCAAAAAGGCATTTAACACAATTCAATACCCATTTGTGACTTAAGACAGAACAATAACTCATATCAAAAGGCAGCTTCTTTCATACAAATGGCAAGTAGGCATGTGAAAAGATGCTCAACATCACTAATAATTAGAGAAATGAAAATCAAAACTACAAGGTACCACCTCACGCTGGTCTCAATGGCCATAGTTAAAAAGTCTACAGATAATAAATGCTGGAGAGGGTGTAGAGAACAGGGAGCCCTCCTGCACCGTTGAAGGGAATGTAAATTGGTGCTGCCACCAAGGAGAACAGTACGGAGTTTCCTCAGAAAATGAAAACTAGAGCTACCATGTGATCCTGCCATCCCACTCCCGGACGGACATCAGACAGACTTGTGACTCAGAGACTCACGCGCACCTGTGTTCACAGCAGCAAAATTCACAGCAGCCAAGACATGGGAGTGGCCTAAATGCCCCTCAACAGATGGGTGCGTGAAGATGTGCTTACCTATATACAATGCAAGACTACGCAGCCACAGAAAGAATGAGATAATGCTATTTGCAGCAACACGGATGGGCCTAGAGATGATCATACCACGTGAAGTAAGTCAGGAAGAGAAAGACAAATGCCATATATCACTTATATGTGGAATCTAATATATGACACAAAATGACCTATCTACAAAACAGAAAGAGTGTTTCTTTCTATAGATGTAGAGAACAGATGTGGTTGCTAAGGGCGAGAGTAGAGGAGGAAGGATGGACTAGGAATTTGGGGTTGGTAGATACAAACTATTATATGTATGGTGGATAGACAACAAGATCCTACTGTATAGCAGAGGGAATTATATCCAATCTCCTGGGACAAACTATAATGGAAAAGAATATAAAAAAGGATGTATATATTATATAACCGAGTCACTTTGTTATACATCAGAGATTGGCACAACACTATACTTCAGCTTTTTCAAAAAGGCAGTTTATTATTTCATGGGGGAACTTTAGAGGCATTTCCACCAAGAAAGGCAAGGATGCCCACTATCTCTACTATTATTTAACATTGAACTGGAGGCACTAAAGCAATTCAGTTAGAAGCACAACATTGGAAGGGGACTTATGAGTGACATGTATGTCTGCAAAACCAAAATGATTGATGGTAAATGCTACTACACAAAATAGAAAGATTTCTATGATAGGATCAATAATCCTCACATATACAAACTACTCTTTTAGCAGACATGATGAAAGAGAAAATATATGCAGTTATAACATCAGAAATGTAATACACTAGCTAGGAATAAACTTATTCAATGCTGACCACGGCCATGAAATTAAAAAATGCTTGCTCCTTGGAAGAAAAGCTATGACCAACCTAGACAGCATATTAAAAAACAGAGACATTACTTTGCTGACAAAGGTTTGCCTAGTCAAAGCTATGGTTTTTCTGGTAGTCACGTATGGATGTGAGAGTTGGACTATAAAGAAAGCTGAGCACTGAAGAATTGATGCTTTTGAACTGTGGTGTTGGAGAAGACTCTTCAGAGTCCCTTGGACTGCAAGGAGATCCAACCAGTCCATCCTAAAGGAGATCAGTCCTGTGTGTTCATTGGAAGGACTGACGTTGTAGCTGAAACTCCAATACTTTGGCCACCTCATGCGAAGGGTTGACTCATTTGAAAAGACCTTGATGTTGGGAAATATTGAAGGCAGGAGGAGAAGGGGATGACAGAGGATGAGATGGCTGGATGGCATCACCAACTCTATGGACATGAGTTAGAGTAAGCTCTGGGAGTTGGTGATGGACAGGGAAGCCTGGTGTGCTGTAGTCCATGGGGTCTCACAGAGTCAGACATGACTAAGCGACTGAACTAAATTGAAACCTACCCAAAAAGTCAAAACCGACATGAGGAAAACTAAAACAAAGTTGGACAAATAAATATCATTGTATGTGCATTGTGTTGACTTTCTCAAATTTAATTTATAATTTATTGATATCTCAATAAAATACCAGATTTTTTTTCTGAGGTTAAGCAAGTTGGTTTTAAATTTGATTTGGAAGACTAAATGATGTAGCATGAAGATCTAAATAAATGATATTAAGTAAAGAGCAATTTTGGAGGGCTAACCGTTTCATGTATTAAAGCATAATAATAATTAGTAAGACTGAAAACTGTGTCATTAGTAAGATAATGAAAACTGTGTTATTCATGCATGGGTAGACAGACAAGAAAACAGAAGAAGAAACTCAGAAACATAGCCAATTGCAAATGGATGTTTAGAGAGCTGGCAGTGGAAGAGAAAAAAAATGGACAGGACAAAGGTATTCTTGGTTTTAAAGAAGCAGAGCAAAGCATTGGCTCTGGGGATGCGGGAGAGGATGGATGCCCCTTGGGTTTCTGGCTTATGTGACGGGCGGGTGGTAAAGGTAACACAAGGAGTTACACTGCCTGGTGCCCATTCCTAGTTACCTTTGGTACACTGGGAACGCAGAAAAAGTTCTCTTATTATTACAGTTAAAATCCCTGCACTAAGAGAAGGCACAATGCAACCTATCACTGTGCTGTGTTGATTTCTTGTGAATGACGGGAAATCGTGTGAGTCCTCAGTTTATCACCTGCTGTTCAGCACATCGGTGGTGCTGATATAAGTAATTTCCGAGTCAGGTATGGGGTGTCTTGGCAAGCATTTGCCTATTTTCAGCTTCTGACACTTTCTGGAACTCTGCTTGGTCTTTTGGGTAGCCAGGAGACCTTCCTTAGCTGCTGCCCTCTCTCCTTGCTGGCTTGGGTTGCGAGTGTTCACTTCCTAACTGCGTTCACTTCCTCCTCCCTGGCTTCATCAACCATCCTGTAGTCAGAGTGATGCTTGTAAATCAGTCTTGCCACTCCCTCCTTAAAGACCCTTCAGTGACTCCCCTTGGTCTTTAGGATGAAGTCCACACTTGTGGCTTAGAAAGTGGCAAAGCATTCAATTCGGAAGCCTTGTTTTCTGAAACTATATGTTGCTCTGCTTTGCTCTGGTGTGACTGCACAATTCCTCTGTCTAGAATGACTCCTAATTCTTTGGCTATCAGTGCAGATGTCACCTCCTCCAGGAAGTTTTCTTGGCATTCTGGCTGTGGTTTGGAACTGACATTCCAAGCATCCACAGCTCTGCTTGCACTCATTGAAATATATCCTTCCCCTTGTCTTCCATCTCCCCCCAAGGTAGAGCCCCTCTCGGGAGGAACCATGGCCCTGACATTACTGGTTCTCCAGCATGTAGCCCAGTGCTCAGCATATAATGGCCTTGGGTGCTTGTTCAGCTTGAGGAGGAGGAAGGGCACAGCCTATTCATGCTCATTCACGTCTGATCCTGCTCAAGACATGTTCTCTTCCCTCCTCAGTCTCTAAATATCCTGGCAGTTCTAAAGCTGATGTATTTGTCTCATGGCCATGCAATTACTAATTGGAAATTGTTGGTGCCTAGCTCATGCTGCTGGCACCTTCCAGCTTATCCCACTTGGGTCCCTGGACATTTCACATTCTCAGTGAATCACTATACTTTGTAAGAAATCTGAAAACCATCAATATTGTCTACTTTCTTAAGCAGTTCTTTTTTACATAGAGTTGGCTCATTTCAAGCCCTTAAGAGATGAGAATAAAGTAGCTTGCTGAAACATTGATTAACACAGGAGACTCTATCTTTTTATCTTCACAAGCTTATTAATTGCAAGATAAACTTGGAGCAGCTCTGGACTTCTTGGCCACCTGCATTATTTAGGAAGGGAAATGAATGAATGGTTACTTTAACTTTTGGTAAATGAGAGAAATGAAGACACATTTCCTCTTCAATAATAACGTAAGAGGAAAAAGGAGGTGGCAAACTTCCAACTGGTACAGAGAAAGATTAAACCCTGTTTCACTTGGAAGAACTACAGATTCCAGCTGAACTCAGATATTCATTGGTGTTAATTCAAAGCCACATCTTCTTTAAAACACCACTGTTTTGATGATGTACTCAGGTTCTGTTTTCTTTGCCTTTTCCTCATTAGGAATTGGGGTGAATATTCTGTGTGCCTTTCCAGAACTTTTCCCCCTCCGACCCCCCCACCTTATTCTCCACTCCTGGAGGCTGAGTAGGCATGGATTGCATCGACAAGTTCCCTTGCCTGAGAGTCCTGGTTGGATTTGGACTGTGGGATGCACTCGATAGACAGGAGCACAGAAGAGAGAGTCCAGGCATGGTTTGGCAGGAGCTGTGTTCTCTCTCCAAGGTCACATCTCCTGCCCATCACCCTCAGTGACATCTAGAACTCTTGCCAGCCTGTGGTAGCTGCTCCTTCCCTTGTCCTCAGAAACTGAGGAATGGTAAGGATTCATCTCGTTGCTGGCCCTGGGCTTATTACTTTCCTTAAACCGTGCCTTTACTTGGTTAATAATCTTTGCACTAAAATTTCCATAAATCATTCATTTGAGTGAGACTTCTTGTTTTCTGGGACACTGGCTGACAAAAGCAACAGAGGTATTTTTACATGAGAAGCATCATTCCAGAACTCCAGCTGTCCATAAATCACTTACTCCAGGTCCTTCCCTTTACAGAGAGACTGCAGATCACAGAGAACGGGCGACTTGCTTGATGCCACATAGCCATGTATGACACAGCCAGAGACTAGAATGCATGGCGCTCGTCTTTTCAGATCACACTCCCTTCAGACCTTGGCGAGGATCAGACAGGAATGCTGCAAAAAAAAAAAAAAAATTATAGGCCAACATCCCTGATGAACACAGATGCAAAAACCCTCAACAAGACATTAACAAAATTAATATACACCATGATCAATTGGGTCTTATCCTGTGGATGCAAGGACAGTTCAAAATCTGCCAATCAGTCAATGTGACATATCACATTAACAAAGGAAGAATAAAAATATTATGATTGTGTTAATAGATGCAGAAAATACTTTTGACAAAATTCAACATTCATTTTTGATTAAAAAAAAACTCTCAACAAAGTGAGTATAGAGGGAACATACATCATAATAAAGGTCATATATGACAAACCCATAGCCAGCCAACATCATACTCAACAATGAAAAGTTGAAAGCATTTCCTCTAAGATCAGAAACAAGACAAGGATGCCCACTCTCACCAGTTTTAAACAACACAGTTTTGAAAGTCCTAGCAGAATAATCAGAGAAGAAAAAGAAGTGAAAGGGATCTAAATTGGCAAAGAAGTAAAATTCACTGTTTGCAGATGACATGGTACTATACATAGAAAAATCCTGAAGACTCCATCAAAAAACTGTTAACACTAATACATGAGCTGTCATATTAGCAAGGAAAATCATCACTACTGTAATAGTTAGCTTTTGCTGAGGGCTTCCTGTGTGTCAAGCTTCGAGCTTGGCGTACACATATATCCCCATTAGTTCTCAAAACTACTTTTGCTGATGCTGTAGATGAGGAAACTCAGAGATCAAACTGCTTGTCCCCATCATGTGGCCTGGGGTAGTGTGACAGAGCCAAGATTCACATCTGAGTCTTTCTGATTCCAGAGTCACATCCTAACCATCCTGTCACATGCTTCTTACCAGAACCTGTTCTGTGGGTTGGATCTGAGAGCACAGCGATGTCTAAAAGGCCAGGCCAGATGCCAGAGCTGCTTAATCCTGAGAGAGCAGCTGTGAGGGCAGCAAGCACACGAGTCGTTCACTCTGTAGGCAGGTGTGCAGCTCCCACCGCTAACGCTATTTGGCACCGACGCCCCAGCAGTGTTCCGCCGGGATAAATCCTTCTACAAAGGTTGCCCTTCTCTGGCAGGAGCCCACTGTGGGCTGACAGCTGAGCTGCTATGGGGAAGTTGCTGGGAGATGCTCAGAGGGTGGCCTCCAGGGTTGGGAGCCAGACTGGCCTCCAGGGTTGGGAGCCAGACTGGCGTCCAGAGTCCTAACTGGAGAACTATAAGATCATGGGAACCAGGGACCAGGGATATCAGGAGCACTTGGATATGACTCAGCCAAGAACTGTGTCCCACCCTAGGCAGCCTCAGGGTCACAGACAGCAACTATCCATGCCTAATTTTGAAATGATCAGATGAGTACTTGCTTAAGAATGAAAATGTGATAAAAGCAAGGAAGTGGAGAAGACAAAATAAATCCTCCCAGCTCAGGACCGTCTGCCATGTTCGCCCCAGGAGCCCATGGTCTGGGAAATCTGTGTCCTTGGATAGATGTTCCAGATGGAATCCACCTGGGAGTCCACTGCTGTGCCCTCTTGGGGTCACACCTGGTCCTGTTGCCCATGGGCTCCTGGGGACCCCGAGAGCAGCAGGGGAGTGCCTTGGTCCCCAGGACACACCCTTGGCTCTTGCTCAGAGCCTCACCTGCCGTGTCATCTTGGCAAATGACATTTCTTCTATGCTCCAGTTTCCTCCTCTGGATGAGGGGGCATGTAATAAATTTGTCCCATGGGTCTGAAGATTTCTCTGTGCCCAGTCTCACTGTAGCTGGGCACTTGGGCTCCTTTCTCACCCTGCACCAGGGCCCTCCCTCTTCTCATCTTCACCAACAGAGTCTCCCATGGGAGAGCATTCTGGTGACAGATGACTCAGAGCCACAGTCTCCAGGGCTGTGGAGACAGCATTCCCCCACGTAGGAAACCCCATCTCAGAGTAGACTGGTGGAACCCAGGAACTCCCAGAGGTCACTCCTAGAGACAGGGTCCTCTCCCTGCATTCTCTGAGCTTTTCTGGGTCTCATTGTCTGTGGGAGCCCTCATGGGCTAATCCCTGATGCCAGGAAGTGTTTTGATGAAGTCATGCCATTGCTCACCAGGGAACTAACTGCATCTGTCATTTTCTGAGTCCCGCTTACCGCTCACAGTTTTCCAAAGAAGTGAAGAGGGTGACATCACCCTCCTCTCCCGTCCCTTCTCAGCCAATCTCTGATTCCCCCGATGGCACCAGCTTGTCTTCTGCCCTCAGGCCTGGGCTGGGCCACCCACCCCCTCTGCCCGCAGACCTGCCCCCGAGAGTAATTTCTCCCTCCCACACTGGCCGCCCCTTCTTTCCAGCTGCTCTGAGCTGCCTCCTTGGAAAGCTCCTATCCTCCGCTTGGCTGGGCATTTGCCCATTAGACTGACTAAGCAGGTCCTTCTGGAATTTTCTCCCTGGGGTGATCTGTCTCACTGCCTAAAGGCTGAGCAGGGCAGAGGGAGGGCCCGAGCAGGAGACCAGGTCCAGAAATGCAGGGTCCACTCAGATTCGCTCACAAGATCGAGCCCATGCTCTTGGGCTCCCAGTCCACCCTGGGGTTCCCCTGGAGCCTGGGCAGGAGTCAGATCACCCAGCCTGCCCTGAATCCCCTTTAAGAATGGGCTTCTTAGTGAGTAGGAAGCTGTTCCCAAAACATCTGGAAACAGAAATGCCACTTCTCTGCCCCGAGGGCCTGCAGCAGGAACAAGGAAATAACTGGATCCAGGAAGATGGGGAAAGCTGGACTCTCAGCACTGATGCAGTCAGGCGACTCCAGGGCCCCCCGAGGCTGTGACCAGAGCCGAGGGCGGGAAGGCTTCCCTGGAGGCCCTTCTGTCGGCCCCTCTGAGACCCTCTCAGCCTCCTGGAGCCCTGGGGGCTTCCATTGTGGCCCCTCAGGTCCTTCCTCTGAGTTCCTTGCAGCAGAAGGCAGAGAAAAGATGGGGAAAGCCAGACTGGACACAGGCCACCTAGGCTGTCTCACTGCCCCTAAGGTGCTTTCTCTCACTGAGTGCTCACTGAGCGCTCTGGAGCTGACAGTGACGGAGATACGTTCACCGGTTAAGCTGGGACCTTGGCAGAGAAAGACGAGACACGATTAGTGACTTGCTGGGCTCACAGGTGTAAACTGGGCCCGGGAAGCTCATTCAGACCTGCCTCCTGCGCTCAGGCTGATGCCTTGTGGGCAGAATGAAGATAATGTGATGCGGCCTCTTTATCATCAGGCTTAATCTTCCTGGACTCAGTTTCTTCATCTGGAAAATGGTCCCTCACCCCCACTGAGAACCACCAAGCACAATTGGGAACGTCTTCAAGAAGGCAAAAGCACAGCGCAGACATCTGTCCCATTCTCCGTGCCACAGCCCAAACCCAGCATGGGTACCGAATGTAAGCTGATGCAACAAAGGATAAGTTTAGCATCAGGTGAGCAGCATGAACTGGAGGGTGCAACCTAGGGACCCCCTTTACTGTCCTTGGGGTGTACTTCTGCCATCCTCATGGGGCACTGAATGTAAGCTGATGCAACAAAGGATAAGTTTAGTATCAAGTGGGCAGTATGAACTGGGGGGCACCCCAGGGGCCCCTTTACCGTCCTTGGGGTGTGCTTTGGCCATCCTCATGTCTGCTACTCCCCCAGTTTACCAGGGAGCACGGCTTCCCTGAGAAGTGGGGCATGGAGTAAGAAGCTGGGGAAACTGTATGACATCCCCCACTTCCCCACCCCCACATCGTGCCCCTCTGCACCCATTCCTCCAACACTGCAGCAAACCCTGCCTTAGGGCCTCTGCACCTGCCTTTTCTCCCGCCAGTGAGGTGTCCACCCATGCTTTGCTCTCTCTCTTTCTCCGGGTTTTTACTCAGATGTCACCGCAGCAAGAGGCCTTTCTTCATCACTCTACGTATGCTTCATCCCTTTCAATGTTTTTCTCCTAATCACTTAACATCATCTAAGTGAACTCGGTATATTGTTCACTTATTTCATTTATGGTCTGCCTCCTTCACTCTGATACAAACACCATGAAGGCAGGAATTCTTGTCTATTTTGCATCTGCTGTAACCCAGAGTCTAGAAGAGGGCTGACTCATTGAATAAATGAATCTCTCCTTTCTAGAGGATGTCACCAACTCAATGGACATGAGTTTGAGCAAGCTCTGGGTGATGGTGAAGGACAGGAAAGACTGGCGCATTGCAGTCTGTGGGGTTGCAAAGAGTCGGACACATCCGAGCGACTGAACAACAGCAACAACTCCTTTCTACTCTGGGATAGGGTACCCAGTGGAGTCATGAAATCCACACAAGAGCTACAATTTCACTTTCTTTTATTTGTGGCACTAGAAGACCAACAGTGGAGACAGTGTGATGTAAGAGTGATGGCCTGAGGCCCTCGCTGCCCAGGGAAGGTGAGAGGCCTTCATCAGAGGACACACAGCAGTTCCTTCCTACCAGATGCCTGATCTGAAATCACTGTGAAACATACAAACGATCTCGCCATATTTGTTGCTTCATTAAGACAGAAATTTTATTTCAGGAATTCCTCTTGATTTCTATTAATCTCTTAAAGAGCTTTCTCTACAGCCGTAGTCGACAATCTGTGATAAATACCGGAGACTGAGTGTCCTGTGCTGTGATTCTGGGCAAGCCACCCGTCTGCTGCGCAAACCATGGAGACCACGCCCACAATGTGAAGCACCAGCACAATCGTGATCTGATGGGATTGACCTTCAGACGCCCAGTCTCCTCCTTCTTGCCCTGGGGAGGATTTCTGAGGCTCCCAGGGGAGCCTCTGGGCTCCGTGCTCAGCCCTCCGTGGGAGAGGCCTGCGGCACATCACAGCCTGCGGGGGGACAGCACACCGCGTGGGCATGCCGTCCACAACAAAGTCCTTCTGAACGCGTGTCCTTCTGAACGCGTCACCACCACCTCGGGAGAACTCAGACCTGCCTGATTGTTACTCCGGGTGACTGTGGTCGACTTTTAATAGCTTACTTGGTCAGATCACGGTCTGCAGCCCTTCATGAGGTTTTTACCCCAAATGTTGGAGGAATAATAAGAATATAATACTTTCATTACTCAGTGAAGTCACATTTGAAAAAGCCTCTCAACTCTTTCTTCTTGCATCAAGTAGCAGATGACATTCAGGTTATTTCATTTACATACTTTCCCTAGAATTCAGAAAGATTTTCAACAACTAAATGGTTTTAACCATCTACATGTGATAAAAGTCTCAAAGATCCAATATCGGCCTAAGGCATGATTCTTTCCACTCTGTCCATCAATGTAATTAAGCGTGATGGCCCAGCGTTTACAGTCCCATTAACCTGCCAACAAGAATAGTTTATTGGCAATTTTAAACATTCAGAGGCAAATACATATCCTTGGCACAAGCCATGTGGCAGAGCAGCACCCCCATCCGTTTTAACCACAACGCTGGAGCGGAAGTCAGAGGCGGGTTTTGGCCTGGAGACAGGGGAGCTGGCCAATCCTGAAGCCCCCTGGGCGTGGCGCTCATCAGTGGTGGCTGTGGGCGTCCCTTGGGGGGGGGGGGTTTCTGCCACAACTGCATCTTGTCACTGACTCACACGAGCAAGGGCACCTGCGGTGAAGAAAGACCTACTGTTACTCAGGGATGTAGCGGAGCGCAGAGGGCAAGCATCCGGGCGCTGAGGAGCTGTGCACCAGTCCCTCCTGGAAATAGTCCTCTCCCGTAACAGCCCCCAGTGTTTATACAGTACCCGTCCAACTTACAACCCCAGGGAGAAAGCTCTTAGAAACACAGACGTGCCTGAGTAATTTCAGTGACTGGCTCCTGCCTTCAGGAAAGAACGACTGGAGCAATTGTAGGGTCAGATCTGCAGGTCCCTGTGCTTCTCCTAGGATCATCCGCTGCCCCCAGCCCTGCCCTTCCGGAGCTCCCGCCCAGTAGTCTTTCCCTTTTCCGGGCTGGTCTCTCTGCCTGGGGCGTGTCTCTGTTGCTGCTGCTGCTGCTGCTAAGTCCCTTCAGTCGTGTCCAACTCTGTGGGACCCCACAGACGGCAGCCCACCAGGCTCCCCCGTCCCTGGGATTCTCCAGGCAAGAACACTGGAGTGGGTTGCCATTTCCTTCTCCAATGCGACAGTGAAAAGTGAAAGTGAAGTCGCTCAGTCGTGTCCGACTCTTAGCGACCGACCCCATGGACTGCAGCCTACCAGGCTCCTCCATCCATGGGATTTTCCAGGCAAGAGTACTGGAGTCCCCTTTTTTGCTGGAAAATGAGGAAAACTCCTTCTTTAAGAATGTTCAGACCACCTGGAAGGAAAAGGCGCTCTCACTCCAAGTCCTGGGGAGCCAATCCAGTCGCCCGCCCCCCCACCCCACTGGCTGTGGGTGACATGGCCCACCATGGTCCCCCAGGTGCCGTGTCTCTCACGCTGGAGCTGCGGCTCCAGGCAGGGATCAGGGCACCAACCCCTACCTCATCACAGGAGACAGGGCGTGCCGGGCATCAGTGAGTGCAGGGGATCCCAGTGAGTGACTGCAAACCCACCCGTTCACCCTGCCACTCTGGGTCCGGGTCTGCACCCTCGTGGGATGCCCAGTTGCACAAAATGTGATGGCAGGATCTTGAAGGACCTATTTCCATGCCTCTGAAGGCCAAGGTGAACAGCATTTTTAAAGAAAGTGACAGATTCACCTGAAACGGTGTGAAAGGAGATCTGGATTTCTCACCGTGGTTCTGCTGGATTCAGTACATTCTAAAAGGATCAGTGCTGGCCCCACTTTGCACTAAGTTATCAAAGCGAACATGTGAGGACTCAAGTAGATCTCTTATGATGGTAACAACCACCACCACCTAGAATGCTTCCAGTGTGCTTCCTGTGTTTTAGGCACCATTTCCAGCCCTGCACAAATCTCATCTCAATAAGGCTTCAGCTCAACTGGGCTTCCCTGGTGGCTCAGAGATTAAAGCCTCTGCCTGCAATGCGGGAGACCTGGGTTCAATCCCTGGGTCAGGAAGATCCCCTGGAGAAGGAAATGGCACCCCACTCCAGTACTCTTGCCTGGAAAATCCCAAGGATGGAGGAGCCTGGTGGGCTGAAGTCCATGGGGTCACTAAGAGTCGGACACAACTGAGTGACTTCACTTTCACTTTTCACTTTCATGCATTGGAGAAGGGAATGGTAACCCACTCCAGTGTTCTTGCCTGGAGAATCCCAGGGATGCGGGAGCCTGGTGGGCTGCTGTCTATGGGGTCTCACAGAGTGAGACACGACTGAAACGACTTAGTAGCAGCAGCAGCAATCCCCAGAAGGCTCATCTGAGCAGAGAACCGGCCACTGGCGGGTTGACTGCACGGCTGCATGGGTGTTTCTGGCTCCCGCCTCCCAGATCCATCAGCAGCCCCTTTGCTGCAGGCACCCTGACACCATCTGAGAGACGAGATGGCATGAGACCTGGATTTGCAGGCATGGAGGGAGGAGACAGGCCCCGCTGACTTGGATGGAGCCCAAGGAACACACACGGTTGGTGTCAAGTAGTCTGACACCCAGGCCAGCTTGGGATGGAGACAGAATTGGGGCCAGCGGCGTCTGGACGGTGCAGGGTCTGCCAGAGAGAGGTCACAGGACTGACTCCAGGAATGAGTGCAGCTTTGGGGAAAGGAAGCAGCAGCAGAAAAAAGACTCACAGCATGGTTCAGGGGGGTGGGAGGAACATGCAGGGCGCTTGCTCAGGGAGAGTACAGACAAGGATGCACACGTTTACTGCAAACAGCACCATGAGATCCAGGGAACCGAGGGTGGGAAAGGCTAAGAAACTTATTTAAAGAGTATGTTAGTTTTGTTTCTGATAGGTTTTTCTTCAAGCTCTAGACAACTTCAGAGGTGAGACACTTCTAACTCCAAAACAAAGGTTTTACTTGTCAGTCTGAAACAGCACAATGAGCTTGCCGGAACATCCAAGCAACAGAGAAAACAGTATGTGTGTCGGTGCGAAGAAAAACGGATCGAGCCTGCTACTGGAAAACACAGCCAGCGTCCTGTTAATAGTGTGTTTATCCCGTTTCCTGACCTTTGAAAACCTGTAGGATAAAGGGCGCTATTCTTGCATCCGAGGCTGCCAGCAGCGTTGTGACCTTGATGATGGCCGTTGTGGGAGTGTCAGGGAGTGGATGCTGGGGAAGTGCAGGTGCACGAATGGTCAGGACATCTAGAAGCTACAGTGAAGGGGAGGAGAGGAAAGAGCTAGGCGGAGGTGGCGCTGGGTCCTTGGGAGGGATTTTTAAAATGCATATTTACTATTATTGTTTTAACAAATTGATTGATATATGAAATGTTAAAATGCAAGCATTTAAAGTGTAAACTTTGATACATTTTGATATATATGTGTATAAACATCACCAGAGTTAAGATGATGGATTGGGGTTATTTTTTAAAATTCACTTTTATTTTTTTATTCTTTTTTTTTTAAGTTGAAGTATAGTTAATTTATAATATCATATTAGTTTCCGATGTATAAAATAATGATTCAGTATTTTCATAGATTATACTCCATTTAAAGTCATCATGAGATATCAGCTGTATTCTCTCTGTGCGGCATAACAGGCCCTTACAGTTTGTTGTATACACAGTAGTTCTAGCTCTTAACCTCCCACCTGTGTCTTGCCCCTCCACCTCCTTCTCCCCACGGGCAGCCCCTAGTTTGTTCTCTGTATCTGTGAGTTTGTTTCTGTTTCGTTATGTGTACTTGTTTTATTTTTCAGATTTCACATCCAAGTGGTAACACAGAGTATTTCTTTCTCTGCTGACTTATTTCACTACAAGGCTTCCCTGATAGCTCAGTTGGTAAACAACCTACCTGCAATGCAGGTGACCCTGGCTTGATTGCTGGGTCGGGAAGATCCACTGGAGAAGGGATAGGCTACCCGCTCCAGTATTCTTCGGCTTCCCTTGTGGCTCAGCTGGTAACGAATCTGCCCACAATGTGGGAGACCTGGGTTTGATCCCTGGGTTGGGAAGACTCGCTGGAGAAGGGAAAGGCTACCCACCCCGTACTTCACTCTAAGTCCATCCATGCCATTGCAAATAACAGTTTCACTCTTTTCTTTCACTCTTTCAGCTCAGTAGTATTCTATTGTAAATATACCACATTTCTATTTGTCCATCATCTGTTGATGGACACTTAGGTTGCTCCCATATTTTGGCCGTTGAAACGAATGCTACTATGACATTGCTGCTGTTGTTCAGTTGCTAAGTTGCGTCTGACTCTTTGACCCCAAGGACTGCAGCACTCCAGGCTTCCCTGTCCTTCTCTCTCTCCCAGAGTTTGCTCAGATTCATGTCCACTGGGTCAGTGATGCTATCTAACCATTTTGTCCTCTGCTGCCCTCTTCTCCTCCTGCTTTCAATCTCTCCCAGCATCAGGGTCTTTTCCAACGAGTTGGCTCTTCGCATAAGGTGGCCAAAGTATTGGAGCTTCAGCACTAGGGTGCACAAATCTTTTCAAATTAACGTTTTCATTTCCTTCAGATCTATGTCCAGGAGTAGAACCGCTGGAGTGTATGGTAGTTCCACTTTTAGCTTTTAAAGGACTCTCCGTAACGTTTTCTATAGGGGCTGCATCCGTTTACATCCCCACCAACAGTGTGCAAGTCCTCAGCCCCCTTGCAATCCCGCCTCTCCCCGATCCCTATACAACCACTGATACTCATCTCTACATAGTAGTTTGCGTTTCCTAGAACTTTATATACATGGAACAACCTACTATGTACTTTATTTCTTGTCTGGCTTCTTTCGCTCAGCATAGCTGTTTTGTGATTTATCTCTGGGTTGTTGCTTGTACATTCTTTTTACTACTGGGAAGTGATTCACTGTAGGGATACACTGGTTTTGCATCTGGGTTGGGCACGTCTCAGGGAGGGGTGCCCTCTCCTTCTCTGGTAAGTGGGGTGATGGTGTCTACATTACAGGACCCCTCCCCCTCCCCCCATGAGGCTTGTGCTGTCCCTCACAGCACCGTCAGCAACCCCGCTGCCACTTCACTGAGCATCTCAGCACTAAGCACGAGGAGACATCCCAGGCACCGTGGCCACTTACAGCCTGGCCCCACTGGGAGAAGCACCTTTCAGAAGGCAGTTCCAAGTTGCGAAGATGAATCTCCCAGGACACAAAAGGGTAGGTGGGAGCATGGCCCAGTGAGGGGAGTTAAGGGGCAGGTGAGTAAAGCAAGGGGGCGCTGCACATCCCCTGCGCTCCTGGCAGTGACCCTGCTTTAGACCAGCCTGGCAACCCCAGTGTTGTCAGCGTAGGAGCCCGGGGCTGGGAGCATTTGAATCTCTGGCTGGAAGGAGCTCTCATCACCACTAATAGCAACCTGATGGCCGAATCCAGATTTTCACAGTTCTCAGTGAACTAAAAAAAAAAATATTTGGGAAGGAAAAGTCCTAAACTTCAGTGTCAAAGAGGAAATTGCAGGTCAGCACTAAAAAGCTTTGGCTTGGACAATTCAGTGAGAGAGATCTTGGCAATAGAATTGGCCACAGGTAGCAAAATGATGCTGATGGCCATTAGGGTCAACCCAAGTGTAAGCCACCTTGCTAAGGAAGGGAGTAGTCTGCTGCTCAGTATCAGCTCACATGATCAGGGGACCTGCCCTAGGACGGGTGTGACCCAAATGAGGAGGAGAGACTACCCTCCCTCCCCTCCCTGGCAAGGGGACAAGGGCATGCTGCAGAGAGAAAAGCTCTAGAAGGTTCCCTGGTGTCCCTAAGGTTTCACGCTTCCTAAAAGAGTCCTTCTTAGTTTGGTTGGACAAGAAGAAAAACAATGAAGGACAAAGCTTGCAGTTTAAGGCCAAGCCAGAAAGCTGTAAAAATATCCAGGCATCGTTTTGCTTCCATGCCTGCCAAGGAAAAGGATGTTTATATGGGAAAAGGTAAAATGAACGGTGGTGACAGATCTGAAGCTCAGAGTGAGGGAGGGGAGAAGTTGTTAGGGAGCAGCAGGGTTCTCTGCTCTGACTGATGTCTTCCCGCCTGGACAGGTCAGCTCCTGGGCACTTGTGGGTGCCCGAGGCAGTCAGTCAAGCAGCTGTGCAGAAGGGGAGCAGGAGCCCTGGTGGAAGCCTGAAGGTGCCCAGAACTCATCTTATTTTCCAGAGAAGAAGGTGGTTTCTTCTAGCTTGATGTGGATTCTCGGCAAGTTTATAATGATTATGCAATCAATGAGCTCTGAGTACAGGGACCCTGAGTTGCACTCTGCCACTGGTATGGACAGTCAGGTGATATGGTGGCAGGAGATGCCCGCTCCCTCTCCATTCTCCCAAAAGATAGTTACTGAGCAACCACTCTGTGTTGGGGGCTGTGCAAAGCCTTGGGACCCGCTGGAGCTCACAGTGTGGCAGGAGAGCAGGCACCATGCAGAGGTTACACAGATCGTTACTGAGATTAGACCGTGATGTGACTGTGCGGGGGAAATGAGGTAATGCTCTGACGGGCCCCTCCTCCAGCCAGGAGGCAGCGGAAGACTTCCTGGGGGCTTGAGGTTAATTCAGGAACATGCAGGATGACTGGGAATTAGTTGGCAAAACTAGGAGGTGAAACCTTTTCCTTTCAGGAAGAGGGAACAGCATCCTCGGGGGTCACTCAGCAGGTAGCCTGTGATGACAGACAACCCTGGGTTCTACCTGTAGGAAAAAGGTCACCTGAAAAGTCTGCGACAGGCAGGATGGTCACCAGGCAGCAAAGACAGAGCTGGCCTGTCTGTACTGCTGAACTATTCCAACCTAACCGGAACACATCCAAGGTCTACAGTGCGCTTGCTGAGCACAGTGTGGGACGGGGTGTGGGCGGCTGACAGTTCTCTCGTGCTGGCTCCCGGTCACAGAACTTGGGTTCTCTCCCCACAAGCGAAGGGGCTCTGGCTTAGGAGAATAGACGTTTGCTGCTGCTGCTGCTTTGCTGTGCTGGCTGTAGTCCCCGGGGCACTGATGTCATGTCAGCTGTCTAATCACTTCTCACGGGGTCTGCTGCCAAGACCAAGCGCCAGGACACATGTGTGGTCTGACTCAGTTAATTCCTGCGGTGGGAAACACACACCTGGGAGGGCCCAGCCAGGGTGGGGATGTCATGGGACCTAGTAAGGCATTCCCAGAGGCTGGCCACCCGGGCTGGACTGCCCTGGGGTCTGGGCCAGCAGCGGCCCTGACCTGGTTAAGGCTGGGGAAAAGGCCGCAGGACACCTGTGCCCCGCCTTCCCATCTGTGGGCTGGAAGCTGCAGTGTTCCCGCCCAGAAGCATAACGGAGGAGGTGCTCACTCTTGGCCCTCCGTAGAGGACTGCTGGGACACACAAAGAAAAGGCCTTGGGGCTTTCACCAGGTCCCTCACTTTAGGAGATGTCCCTAAGGCTAAGGCCAAGGACAACCCCCCTCTTTCTCTACTCCTGGTTGATAACCCCCAAGAGCACAGACAATGCTTCATTCATGTCTCTATCGAGAGCAGCTCCTGCGATCCTGGACTCTGGTGGGTTCTCAGGAAATGCTTGTGGATGAATAGCTGGATGTGTGAATGTTTTAAATATAAACACAGATTAAAAGGGCACTTGCTGTCCATCCCAGAACCTCTGAAAGGATGCATTCAAAGCAGACTGACAAAGACTGTCCGACCGGATGGGCACAGTTTCACCATGAATATGAATTCAGGATGGAGTGGAAGGCAGAAGTGTACTGGGGGGTGGGCGGGGGGCACAGTCCAGGGTCTGAGCCTTGCACTCAAGATAGGAGAGCCATGTCTCCTGCAGATGGGACAGCAGACTGAGCAAAGCCAAGGATGCTGTCACCTGGGGCTGGAGGAAAGACAAAGCAGGCGTGGCTCTGACACTCACAGACACAGAGTCAGAGGTGTTCACTACATACCATGGAGGGAGGCAAATGGACTTCCAATCACCCTGAAAAATGGCCAACTCGCTTCTAAGGGAATGATTCCCCCTACATCAAAGCTACCCTCTTGCCTTTTAGCATAAGCAGCATCATTGCCAGCGCAAAACGTGTTCCAGGAGGGTGAGTCACTGTGCCTGTGTTTAGCAGTAAGAGTCTGGTCCCCGAACACCCTCCCAGCAGGGTCAGATACCCTGCTTGTACTGGAGGAGGTGGCCTCGGGCACTGCAGCCCCTCACATTACCCAGCAGAGTAGGGAGCACCCTCAGTCCAGGATGCTGTCCTTGCTACATGCATCCTGAAGCGTCACTGAACACCCAGGACAAAGGAGCATCTGCTCATACTGAGAACCCACAGACAGCACAGGCCACATGGCATGAGTCCCGGAGCCTGGCACTTTGCATCTTTTCCTCAAGGTTATGCAACTTTAAAAGCCTGAATGGTGAAAGAAGGCTGAAGAGGCAGAGCTCAAATGACTTGAGGAGCAAGTGTCAGAACATGTACGAAAGTGCATCTGATGCGAAGTCACAAAGACCTCCACAGCCCGTGCCTGCAGAGAAGCGCTGCCTCGCCAGGCTCCTCGGAAGGCCCAGCTGGCCCTGGTCAGCTGAGCTGCATGAGTGTCCCCTGGTGTCACAGGTCTGCTGCGCCACACCAATGGTGGGGGGAAGCTGCTTGAAAAGGAGGTCAGGTGTGTGCCTCTGGGAGGACAACCACTGGTTCCAGGTGAGGCCAGACTGTCTCAGCTGCCCTGTGCGTCCCTGATGGAGGCTGAGCCGAGGCTGCAGGGTGGATGGATGGTCCTGACTTCCTAAGTCACATGTCCTTCAGGGCTTACAGGAACGGGAGATGCAGACTGCCAGTGAGAGGCCTGGCTTACTGCGTAGAGCAGTGACCTACACAGTCCCGTCACTCAGCTCTGCGGCCTCCAGGTAAGGTGTGCGGCACTGAGCAAATGGTCAGGGTCTCCCAGGTCATCTTCACCCTCTCATCTGGGGCCTGGCTGTCAGCCTAGGGGCATCTCTTAAACTGCTCTGGGCATCAAAATCTCAGATGCACCAGACTCACTGCCTCAACCCTTCCAGGATGGAGAAGGCAGGTCCCAACACTTAGATTAATCCAAGAAACAAATAAAATGTGGGCTTCTGACTGCCATCTCAAGCAGCTGCTAGGAAGCTGAGATGGTGATGAGCAGCGGCCAGGCCTGGGCCTCCCATGGCTCTTTCTGTTAGCCCCCCAGGCTGTGCTGCTTGCTGCGTGGACACACACTCTCCCTGCATCCCTACCTGCCACCCAGCAGGCCCCACCTGGTCCCAGCCCTTTCTCCCACCGCCCTTGCATTTTCCCCTACTTTCTTTCCCATTAGCACAAAGAGCTTCCTCTGCTTTTTCAGACAATTCCCAAACTTGATTTTTTCCCCTTCCTTTCTGGAAGGCCCTTGTGCACACTCTAAGACAGAGAAAGCCTGAGGTTCAAGGTGGCATGGGTGGCAAGATTTCTCTCAGTGCCCCTATTCCTTAGGACTCCTGCCAGATGTGGGGAGAGGAACAGCTATCTGAAACCATCCAAAATCAGTCAATGAGAATATGAGTATAGGAGAAATAAGTACAGCCTTCATATTCAGCGGTATTCAAACTGTATCAAAGCTCAAATGACACAGATAATGATCTCAAACCTCAATGGAAAGTGATTTGGTAAAATTGCAGATTTGTAGGCTCAAACCTCTGAAAAATCTACAACCACAGGATGAAGATGTCTTGTGGATTTCACTTTGAAAACAATGTTTTCAGAAACTCTTAAATTGTTCCCAGGGACCAGCTGAACCATCAGGGTTGAGAACCGGCTGTGTTGCTTTGGATTCTCTGGGAACCACTGGCTCTTTCTTTCTTTGAACTATAGTTGATTAACAATATTATGTTAGCTTCAGGTATACAGCAAAGTGACTCAGGTATATATATACATAGAGATATAGACATAGATATGAATGCGTGCATTCTCAGTCACTTCAGTCATTTCCAACTCTTTTGTGACCCTATGGACTGTAGCTCACCAGGCTCCTCTGTCCATGGGATTCTCCAGGCAAGAATACTGAAGTGTGTAGCCATTTCCTCCTCCAGGGCATCTTCCTGACCCAGGGATCACACCCACATCTGCTGCACTGTGGGTGGATTCTTTACTGCTGAGTCACCAAGGCCTCCCACCATGGCTACTTTTTCAGATTATTTTTGACTATATGCTACGACAAGATAATGAATATAGTTCCCTGTGCTATACAATAAGTCCTTGTTGATTACCTATTTTATATACAGTAGTACTCTTGCCTGGAAAATCCCATGGACGGAGGAGCCTGGTAGGCTGCAGCCAACGGGGTCGCTAGGAGTCGGACATGACTGAGCGACTTCACTTTCATGTTTCACTTTTATGCACTGGAGAAGGAAATGGCAACCCACTCCAGTGTTCTTGCCTGGAGAACCCCAGGGATGGGGGAGCCTGGTGGGCTGCCGTCTCTGGTGTCACACAGAGTTGGACACGACTAAAGCGACTTAGCAGCAAAAGCAGCAGTGTGCATATGTCAGTCTCAAACTCCCATCCTCTACTTTTCCCTTTGTAACCATAAGTTTGTTTTCTATGTCTGTGTATCTGTTTATGTTTTGTAAATAAGTTCGTGTCCTTTATTTTTTTAGATTTTGCATATGTGATATCCATACAATATTTGTCTTTCTCTATCTGAATTACTTAGTATGATAAGTGAAGGTCCATCCATGCTGTGCAATTGGCATCATTTCATTCTTTTTCATAGCTGAGTAGTATTCCAGTGTGTATGTGCACCACATCTTCGCTATCCATTCATCTGTTGATGGACACTTAAGTTGCTTCCATGTCTTGGTAACTGTAAATAGTGCTGCTGTGAACATTTGGGTGCATATAGCTTTCTGAACTAGAATTTTTGTCTTCTCCAGATATATACTCAGGAGTGGGAATGCTGAATCATATGGTATTTCTATTTTTTTGAAAAAAACTTTAAAAAATATTTTTAAAGGGAACTCTATACTCTTCTCCACAGTGGCTACACTAATTTACATTCCCCCCAACAGTGTATGAGGGTTCCTTTTTCTCCACACCCTCTCCAGCATTTGTTTTTTGTAGACTTTTTGATGTTGGCCATTCTGACCCATGACTGGCCCTTACTTTCATTTTAATGTTGAGACACGGATGGAGGAGAGAGATTGTCTCAGGTTTGAATTACAGAGCTGTCTTCATCAGCGTCTGCAAGGTCTAACTGTTATGATGCTTACTTAGCCATTCACCCCGATGTCTTCACTTTCCCTCATTTCATGTAATAAAGCACTAAGCTCATCAAGATATAATTTATGGAGAAATGGAAACAAGTAAAAACAAACTGAAAGCCCTCAACAATTTTAACTGCCCCCCACTCCCCCCATCCCCAGCATCCAGAGGACAGTCTGGCATCCAAGGCCAAGGGATTAAGTGCAGTTTCTTCTCCCAGCATCCTGAGGCAGGGCTGAGCTTTCGGTAAATGGAGTGCCCTTAGCATTCTCCCTACCTGATGTCTTGGGTCCCTGTTAGGGCCACAGAGCACAGCTGGGGACACCTCTCCAGCACCAGGGACACACTCTGGGGCCTACCCGAGAGCTGTGCCTGTGGCCCCAGGGAGGCTCCCAGTCAGTGTGCTAAGGCCACTCCAGCCCAGGCTGCAACAGCATCCCGGCCTTAGTGAGGACTGCCTTTCGCTGTGCTGCCTGTGGGAGCCTTTCATGCCCTCCTTGCTGCCCTAGGCTCCTGGTGGGAAATTTTTCAGCAGCGCCTGCCCTCCTCCGTGGAAGTGGCTCACCCATCTCATGGGCCAGCTGCTCTCCTTCATTCTGAGGGCCTTCTGTGCCCACCAGGTCCAGCCCTATGTGACCAAGACCACGTTACTCAGGTTTTCTGAGCCTCATTCACTTTTTATGTAAAATGAGAATAATCATAGTACTGACCTCTTCAGGGACACGTGAGGACTTAAGCTTAGGATCTGGAAATGATCTCTTTTAAAGTAATACCTGTCACCACTTCCCTATGATTAGCCTAACTTCCCACCCACTAGAAATGGGCAGGGAAAGAATATCAGTCCATCCACAGAATCATTTTGGAGTTAAAGCAGATCTCAAAACCTACCTAATCAAAGTCCTTAAAATTTGGGAACCCTACATTGGACCCCACAAAATCCACTGCTTTGAGGGACCAGGTAGGCGATACGTTCAGACCAAACAGAAAACAGGATAGAGCAGAAACTGCAGAAAAACCAGAAACGTGTGCTCCGCCCAAGGGACTGCAGAAACAGTAATTTTCCAAACGAATGCTGTCGCCTGGACCCCAACCAGGGCCCCGCAGGATGCATCGCAGATGGATGGAGGGGGAGCAGAGGGGATTGGGGTGACCTGGGCCTCCCACAGCCCAAGAGAGCGCGCATGCGCCATCTCACACCCTCACCTTTCTCAGCCTTGCGGCTCCGGTGCCGGAGCGGATGGCGTCCATCAAGGCCTGTCTGGCGTCCAGCGGGTTGCCGAGGGGGCCCTCGCTGGACCTCGATGCTGACCAGGATGAGGTGGGCGCCTGGGTAACCGGAGTGGGTGGGGGCGGGGGTGGCTGGGACTGGACCCCAAGGTCTTCTACCCGCGAGGGGTCTGGCCCATGTGCAGACAGCGCGGCATCGCGGAGGCTCTGGAGCTCCTCAGAGGCAGAGGACGTGACCTAGCAACGAGACGGTGAAATGACAGGGTCCCAAATGTCCTTTCCAAGAGGCAGTGCTTTTCAGACCCTGAAAAAACCCAGGGGCCGTGTCTTCTCCCCATCCTGGGGCTCTCTGTCAGGTAAGTGACTGCTGGCAGGGAGCAGGGCTGCCCTCCTGAGACCCCTGCCCTCCTACCTCACCTGGGCCTGCCTGGACAGACCCTGAGGCCGCACACACACAGCAACAGCCAATCGGTGGGAAGGACCCTCCTCCAAACACGGAGAGGAAGGTGCCCACCCGGTTTTTCCTCGGATTCTGGCTGCGGAAGGTGCATGACCCTCTGTCCCCAAGCTCAAGTCCGGGTAGTCCTGCGACTGTGTCACACCAGCCCCAGCAGGTAGCAGCTCCATCCTGGAGCTGAGTGGCCACTGCCTCTGCTGCTGGGTGACCCAGCCCTGCAGCCCGCTCTGTGTCCTGGGAGTGTGGGGAGGTGCAGGCACAAGTGTACAGGAAACGCTAGCGCCTTCAGGAGAGGCTGGCCCTCAGGGCCTCTCCCGCAGCCCGGCTGGCCACTCCAGTGATGACTTAGCATAGCTTAGGGAATTGGAGGGTCGCCCTGGCTTGTGCAGTTTTCCAGGGGTCACTGTGGTGGGTGGGTGTGTGTCTGGGGCCCCCTCTCACCTTCCTCAGGCTGCAGGTCCCGCTGTGGCCACGTATGGCCGCCAGGAGGGCTGAGCGCTCGCCGTCTGCCTCAGTGTAGGATGGTTTCTTTGGCCCTCCCTTTGAGCCGGGTTCTGGAATCTAGAATATTTATTAATGACGTCAACTTCTGTCACTTGGGTGACAGGGAAATGATGACTATAAGGCAGTACACAAGAAAGCCTATAGTTATCAGGTCAGGCCTGCAGGGTCAGTTTTATCATCTCTGTCTGTTAGAAGGTAGAATTATCAAGGTGCAGTTCTGGATTGACCTCACACTATATAAAAATTAAGGGGCTTCCCTGGTGGCTCAGCTAGAATCTGCCTGGCAATGCAGGAGATGCAGGTTTGATCCCTGAGTGGGGAAGATCCCCTGGAGAAGGGAATACCCACTCCAGTATTCTTGCCTGGGAAATCTCATGGACAGAGGAGCCTGTTGGATGAGAGTCCATGGGGTCACAAAGAGTCAGACATGACTGAGCGATGAAACAACAGCAACAAAATACAGAAATCAAAAGCTATGTATTTGGGGAGGCACAGGGTGATCACCCTCCCCAAATGTCATCACCCTCTTTCCTCAGTGGCAAAATGAAAGAAACAGTTTCTAACCATCAGTGTCAGGGTAGCTGTTAAATAACATTTGCAAGGTGATAAATTCCTACATGGGGGGCAGGTGTCATAAAATTTTCCCCAAGGCTTCAGCCCACCACTGCTGAAAATGCAGGGTGATAGGGGGCAGGGCCTCAGCCTGACTCTCCATCTCCCCCTCCAGGCTCAAGGACCAGTTATGGATGATCCCTCCCCAAGCCGGCACCCCACCCCATCCCTCCACTCCCCCGTGCCCACACAAGGATGTATTGCTGACACCTTTCCCCAGGGCAGTCAAGAGCCTTAAAGGCAGTGTGGGCAAACCAAAGTCACCAGTTTTGTCTCCTTGGTGGTTCTATTTAAATAACTCCATAGGCAGGGAGATGGAAATCCAGGTAAAATTAAGCCGTGCAGTCACCCGCATCCCTAGCCTGGTCCCCCTCCTCTGATGTCACCTAAGATCTGTGTCTGAGTGGGTGTGGGGGAGAGGCCGTCCCTGAGGCAGAAGCCAACCAATAACTTCACCTTGCGGAGCCTGTCCTTGCCTCCTGCTGAGTGGATGGCCTCCATCAAGGCGCTGTGCAGGGATGTGTCTTTCGGAGCCGGCCTCTGGACCACAGGCCTGAATTTCTTCTTTGGCCCGAAGATGCTGGCTGGCAGTGTACCATCAGCTTCAAGTGCACCTGTGCTTAACAAACTGGGCTTTTCCTCCCGTTGTGGGGGCTCCTGTCCAGCCCGGCCATTTGTATCTGACACTCTTGGAGAGCAAGGAGGCTCGCTGTGGATGGGGACCCACCGGGAGCCATTCACCAGGGTGCTGCCTGAAGTCTGATCATCTCCTGAGTGAAGGCGTGAGGGACTCAGGCCGTCAGACTTGTACTTGGGGTCGGATGCTGAGTCGGTCCTGTGTGTCCTTATGTTTTGCTCTCCACTGAGACCACTGCTCTGTCCCACAGAAGCCTGGTCCCGTTGTGCAGCTGTGACTAGTGAGCCATGGGAATTTCTGTGGATGCCAGACCGGTAGTCTTGAGCAGACAGCTTCCTGTAAGGGCTGCTGACTTGCCATCCAGGATGGGGTCCTGCCATCGATTCCTCCCCCTCAGGACGAACGCCCGTCCCTGGGTTTGGGCTGGGGGTGGTACTGTCCTTCACCACAGGAGGTGCTACCACTGGCTCTGGTGCTGTGCCTTCACACGTCCTCTGGGTGTTATCCTGTCTCCTCCCCGCATCACTGTGGACTTTTGGGGTCCCTATCCGCTTGGCAATGGCAGAGGCCATGTACTGACTGGATGTTCTCCTCTGAGGTTTGAGAAACGGGACTTCCGCGGTGTTAGCTGCTGGCACTTGGAGGGGGCGAGTGGCTGCTGGGGGTGGCCAGCTTCTCCCCTCCCCCACAGCTCTCCCATCTTCCGAGTGTGGGGACTGGGGCCCGGGCAGTGTTCCCTGGGGGTCTGGGGAGGTGGGCTCGCCTCTCAGTCTGCTTTCCTGAGGTTGCAGATTCGTGGGGGTGGTGGGGGTGGGGGTCCTCTTGGGCCTCTCCATGGGCCGGCCAGAGTGCTTCTCTACAGAATTGGATCTCCAGAATTCTTTGACTTTTCCAATGGGTGGGGTTTCTGCCTCCAGAGTGGGCGATGAGGGGACTACAGTCCTGCCGGTATGCACGTGGGGGCTCACCAGGTTCCCCAGCTCATCGATCTTAATGGCACCCACGGAGAGAGATGCCCCCCGGTCATAGCATTTCATCTCTGACTTCGGAGGGACAATTTTATAAGTTGTGAGGCCACATTTAAGGCCATAACTCCCCGCTGGGTGTTGGCCTCGTTGATGCCATGGCGGTAGTGTTGAGATATCACCTTTACCATCGCTTGCCTTTTCCTTCCCCAGCTGTGGGGTCACCCTTCCAGGGGCTGGGGTCCTCCCGCTGTGAGCAGAAACAGGCGCCCTGCCTTCCTCCTTCGCATTCCAGTGGTGAGTGTGAAGCGCTGAAGCAGAACTCGCCGTGGGCTCCATCTTCCTGGGATCCACCTCCTTCCAGGTGTTGGTCAAGGCTGACCTGACCTCTCTCTCAGGCTCCCGGGAAGGAGCTGGTGAGCTGGGCCCTGCTGCCTGCCTCTGGCTGTGCTGCTGGGGGCACTCGGCCTGGTGAGGTGGTGGCTGAGCCTTACTGTCGGCTGTGCTCCCCAAGTCGAAGGAGCCGGCGTTGTTGTTTCTATTGGAAAACACGCCTGAGTCCACGGGATCGTCCAGAACCTCCCCTATGAACGTCACCGGGATCGCCTCAGGGTCACCATGGGGGGTGGACATGCCATGTATGGAGTTGGCGAGGGGGCCTGTGTCAGCTTCGTAGCTTTCTTCCATTTCTGCAAAGAAGCACAACTCAGGTCACAGGCAGAGCCCACTTGGATGATTCTGATACCCCTTAACCAGTGAAATCCCACCTTGATTTTCATCTCCTGAGGGTCCTTTGGTGTAAGTTATTTAGTGTCATTTGGGTTGTTGTCTACACATGCCCAGAGCCAGTCTCAGTGCATAGGACCCAATCAAGGATGTGTCTGCAGATTCATGATGCCTTGGGGGCAGGCACTGAGGTACCACATTTTGCCAGTATCTTTACTTACAAATTGATGTTGAAGTCCAAGCCCTCAGTAAACACCACCTCAGAGCAGGATGGGAAGGTGGATTTGGGATTTTTACTTTCCTCTTGATTTGGTTCGCAAGGAGCACTGCAGAATCTATGGGTCAAGTTGCTCTTGTTCTGCTTCCTAAGAGGCAGGTGACAATGCCTTGAGCCCCCAATAATTAGCCCTAAAGGACATAGTGGGCCTGCAGGCAGGGTCTGAGGGACAGACCAAGGTTGAGAAAGGTGTCTTAGCTCTGTCAACCCCATTTGAGGACAGAAAATGAAAAAGTGAGTCAGACAAAAGGCTGGGTCAGCTCTGGAATCTGCCTCCTCCTTGTTTTATTTGGTCGTCAGGCAAGGCCTATATCTACTTTCTAGTCTGTGTGCCTTGGTTTGAAAGATTTCCGGTTTGTATCTGAGCTGGTTTGTATCTGCTCAGACCTTACACTATTCTGTCTGATACACAGAAGTGCACAGAAGTGCAGTCCCCGGGACGCCCCCGGGAACAGGGGTCCCTGGGGAGATGCTGTGTGCTGTGTTCCTCATTGAAAGTCAGACCACATGTTAGCAGGTCATGGGCTGGGAGGTTTAATCCAGAGGCCTTTTGCCAGAGTGGCACCCAGTGTCTCCCTACGTCATCTGAGGGCTGAGAACTTCTTCTTTGGTTCATGTGTGCAGACTTTTAATGTGCAGAATCAGTATTACTCAGAGCAGGCTGTAAGCGCCTGCTCGGACATTTCCTCGGCACTGTTTGGCCGCCCAGTGCATGGCCCCTTCTGGAGCTGAGCTCCCTGTGTGCTTGGCCCCCAGCCTGGGCCTTCCTCTCTCGGAGCCACATCTCCTCTGCACACATTTCTGCACGTGGTCACCGCGGCGCAGTCAGCAACCCTGACAGCCCTCAGGGAGCCTGGCCCCGGCGGAGACGTCCAGGCAGGAGGGGCGGTGCTTACCTTCCAGGTCTTCATCCAGTTCTGCAAGGGTTTTCTGGAACTGTCCAGTCATGAATATTTCCTCATCCTCGTGTGAGGCTGGGGCAGCTTTTCCGTTTCTAGGGAAAACCAAGAAGAAAAGGGAGCATTCATTTAGCTCATTATTTATGTAACTGACTCTTTTCTGGAAATACCTGAGGCAGGTACAACTTAACGTCAGGCCATTCCATAGGCACTGCTGTCCTTGGAACGCCTGAGACACAGATGCGGTGTGTGTCTGTGTGCGTGTGGATATGTGTGTGTGTGTGGTGCACAGCAACGACCACTCCAACAGTGAACTTCAGGGCAGCAGTGACCACCCCTCCTGCCGTGCCCCCTCCCCACGCCCACATGGCAGTGACTGGAGTGGGGGAGGGTGGGCAGGGAAGCAACTCCTGCACCCTGTGAGCCTTCCCACGTGGGTTCTTTTGCCCAGATCGTCCCATGGGAAGTCTCACAAGCAGTTAGAAGGCAGTCAAGGTCATGATCGCCACTTCCCAGAGAAGTGACCATGTGCTGAGAGGCTAAGAGTGCAGCTGTCCCTGCTCACAGGGGCTCCTGAGCCTGGGAGGGCTGCCATGGCTGTGTCCACAGGTGCCTCGCAGCCCTGCCACCAGGGTGTCCAGGGAGATGTCCCTACCTGCTGAGGAGAGCTGGGCTTTGCTTCTCTCCAGCCCTGGACAGTAGCATCTATGAGACAACAGCTGCCAAAGCAATTTGAGAGCAGCCCTTGGAGAGGCTCTGGTCTCTTTTGTCTCATGGTGCCAAGAACAGAGACACGTACAGGGTGATTGTTCCTTTTCTGCAAAAGCGGAAGGTCTTTCCCGCTGATCGTTAGACTCAAGGGCCAGTTTCCATTGTTACTAATCAGGCCGGGATAATGATGCATGAAATGTGCTTTGTACCGTCCTCACTTACATAGCAGAGCTTGTGTTCTGGTAAATGAGTCTTTCTTACTTGGTGACTGTGTCCCTTTGGGAGCCAGGAAGTGGCTTCCAGATCCAACTCAGCTAATGTCCTCTGACACGGCAGACAAAGGGCCCTGGCTGAGATGCGTGCGGCTATGGACCAATTAACGACGACCACAGAGGCACAAGACTTGCCTTTCCTGTTGCTTTGCCATAAGACTTAATTGGATGCATTTACTAAACTTGTATCTTTCTCTTCCACAGAATTTGATGGTTTAGATAAATTTAAGTTATATATTCAATCAAGTATATGGCAGAAAAGAATGGTAAGGGCTCTCTAAAGTAGTATTTGAAATGGAAAATACTGTTTTTCAAAGGTTGGCTCCCTGTCTAGAATGGTTAAAGCCTAGTCAGACAAAATTATATCTACACTTTTCCTTCAGAGTATTTGCCTTCCCTTCAAAGTATGCAAAATCACATTGTTCTATGGGAATAGAATGATATCAATAAGAATTAAAAACTATAGCACATGGAATTACACTCAATATTTTATAATAACCTATAAGGGAAAAGAATCTGAAAAAGAATGTATATGTACATACATACATACATGTATGTATGTATGTATGAGGGCTTTCCTGGTGGTTCAGATGGTAAAGAATCTACCCTCATTGCAGGAGACCCAGGTTCAATCATTCAATCCCTGGGTCAGGAAGATCCCTTGGAGAAGGGAATAGCAACTCACTGCAGTATTCTTGCCTGGAGAATCCCATGGACAGAAGAGCCTGGCAGGCTACAGTCCATGAGGTTGCAAAGAGTCAGACATGACTGAGTGACTAAATTCTATACATGTATACAATCATATGCATATTATACATATATAAGTAAATATATATGTGTAGTTACTTAACTGTACATCTGCATCTAATACATCATGATAGAGATCAAACCAGTCAATCCTAAAGGAAATCAACCCTGAATATTCACTGGAAGGACTGATGTTGAAGCTGAAGCTCCAATACTTTGGCCACTTGATAAAGAGCCAACTCATTGGAAAAGACCCTGAGGCAGGGAAAGATTGAGAGCAGGAGGAGAAGGAGGTGACAGAGGAGGAGATGGTTGGATAGAATCTCTGATTCAACGGACATGAGTCTGAGCAAACTCCATAAGATAGTGAAGGACAGGGAAGCCTGGCATGCTGCAATCCACAGGGTCGCAAAGAGTCAAGCAAGACTTAGTGACTAAACAAAATCAGCCATACTTCAATAAAAATAAAATAATGTACTCTTAGAAGAAAATGAATTAAAAATAATTTAAGAGAAAAGGTCCACTGATGATATTACTTTATAAAAGGTAAACTAGAGAATGAAAATCATCTTGAACTGATGAAAATGCAAGGAATCTGAGACTCTTACACTTGTTGCTCCTGGTTTAAACTGGAAAGCAATGCAAACAGGTATATCAAGATGCAAAAACATAGTTTTAACTTTGTAGGACCTTTGGTTCATTAGCCTCTCTTCTGATAATTTGCCTTAATAATCCTGTGGAAGGAAAATATGAACCACCATGTTCATCGTATTCATGGGGCGATGTCTCCAGCTTCTGGCAGCAGGGAGTTCCCTCCCCTACTGCATTGGTATGCGATTATGATGTGGGGGTGGAAACACAGGTCACAGATGAAGCCCGCATGCTATGTGAAGAAATCAAGACATTCAGCTCCATCCAGGAGGGTCATGATGATCTAAAAGGAATCTGTGTCTGAAGACAAGGGTGATGCAGAAATCTAGACACCACTACCAGCCAGTGTGATTTGTTGAAATGGATGGATTATGGCAAATATTTTATCCTTTCTCCTATGAAGTATGCTCTTTTGGGTACAAGGCAGCTTGAGTGATGAGGTGATTTTTTTCAAACAAGACAACATTTAAAATCATTCTTTGGTCCTCCTCGTGTCCGACTGTTTACAACCCCAGGGACTGTAGCCCACCAGGCTCCTCTGTCCATGGGATTCTCCAGGCAAGAATACTGGAGTGGGTTGCCCTTTCCTTCTCCAGGGGATCTTCCCCACCCAGAGATTGAACCCAGGTCTCCTGCAGCTCCTGCTCTGGGCAGGTGGGCTCTTTACCACTAGCGCCACCCGGGAAGCCCTCTAATGAGCACTAATTCCTTTATGAAAAGCAGTTTACATGTTTGTTGTACCATGCCCAATACACACAGTATGTTGTGTTTATAATTTTATTTTGCTATCGAGAGCCTAGCAGTCCCAGTGATGATCCTAAAGCACTGTGTGACGGCCATAAATCCTCAAGGAGGCACTACAGCAGGGCCTGAGCTAGCCCTTTGCCACGCTCCTCCCACCCACACGCTGGCCTGAGCCGCCCTGTCTAACCATCAGTGGCCAAGCCCCAGGCTCAGAACTTCAGACCTGCTCTCTGCCTGCCCATCTCACCTCCCATCCAGGCCCTCTTGTGAAGTCTGGGGTCCCTACATCTAGTCCTCTGACCTCCACTTAGCTCAGCGGTCTTGCTCACCCCTTTCTTCCATCTGCCTCTTGTACAATCAGAGGTTTTCCCCAGACGCTCAACTCTAAACTGTGCTGACATCCCCATCCACCTCTGGCCCACTCTTGCTCCTGACACCTCAGTGTGGACCTGATTCCCTGGGGCATTGTTTGTCCAGGAGGAGAGAGTGGACACCGACAGAAGCCACTGGCCTTGGGAGTGCTCTGGAGGGAGGGAACCCAGGTCCTCGACTGGTGCTTCTCCCAAGGCTGCTGGGGTGGGGCAAGGCGAGGCCTGTGACCACTTCACTTCTGCAGCTGGTGCCGCTCCTGATGCAAGGCAGAGGGGGGCCACCACTCTCTGGATTCTGGGCTTCTGCATGAATGGATTTTCTGGCCCAAAGATACCAGTGGTAATGTATCTATTTTGCTTTCAAACATAACAGCTTCAGGGAGGAGAGATTTAGCAGAATGCGCTTTTCATTCCTCCCCCACCCCGTCCACGTCTACTAACTGACTATAAACCTTCCTCTCTTCCTGTAAGAACAAGCTAGGAGCACCGGGGCCCTGGGAGTGGGCAGCTTCTGCGGGCTTAGCAGGAGAGCCCTAGCATGTGTCCCAAAGAGGCACAGTTGGCCAGAAACACCACGGCCTCTTTTTAGCTGAAAGTCAGCTGCACAGGTGTTTTTCTCCCGGGTGTCATTCCTCATGCCCAGCACACACCCCGGTTTCTAATATAGGTTTCTTATTGACAGTTTGTTTTGGCTTGAGACCAAGAAAGTGAGGGCAAACAAGCGGTTCTGATACCAGCTGCGCGTGTTGAATAAACATCACCAGCAGCCTTTCCTCCCACGGAAGGTGACTCCACAGAGAACACCGCCACGGGGACGGAGGGCGGTGCTGCCGGCTTCCACTGGAAGCACTCCCAGGAAGCGGAGCAGCCTCGGGGGGGCGTGGGGCTGGGGGCAGCAGGCCGCTGCCTTGGTAGGCCAGGGGCCTGTGATGGGCTCGGCACCCCCTCCCGCAGGAGAGCCAACAGCACACGTGAAATCAGTGCCCAGGCAAACAGGCGCCTTTCATTCTTTTCCTTTTTATATTAGAGAGAAAAAGGAGTGTGTGCAGACCTTCCCCACTCCAGCACATTAAATCATTTTCTTTTTGATGTGGCTAGGAAAGCTTCTGTAAATAATTTATCCAGTCACAGGAAAAAAAAAAAAAAAAGTCTGAGAGGAAAAAGATGTCCTTTTCAGCTAGCAATTCAATTGCTGATGACAACCAAAACAACCCATGGGAATTCAAAACAATCACTTGATAAACTAAAGGCAAGAAGCCTGGGAAAATATACAGTTGATGACAGTCATATATGCTTAACTTCCGCATTCCATGCACAAATGGCCTTCTATTTACAAAGCTTCAGAGTTCTAGAACAATGGTGTCCAGTAGAAATGTAATATGAGCTACATGTGTAATTTGAAATCTTCTTGTAATCACATTAAAAAGGTGAAAAATAATAAGCAAGATTACTTTCCATTAAATATTTTAACATTAATTTTTTAATTAGTATGGTAGCCACTGTACCCACAGTATAGTCCCTTCCCTGCCCCCATCTTAAATGTTTTTAAATTTTCCTTTGTTAGTATAGTTACAAAGTTTTAGCATTCTGAAAGGTATTAAATGCTTCTAAATGCTCTTGCTGGCACAAAGATCCTTTAGTTACAAAACTGCAGTGTTCTAGAAGGTATACAATATATCTAAATGTTTCTGCGGTGACAGAGTTCTCACAGTTCAGGAAGTTTCAGGGTCTAGAGTGTATAAAATGTTTCTAAATGCTCTTATAGTTACAAAGTTCCTATAGTTACAAGGTTTTAGGATCTAGAATATATAGAATGTTTCTAAATGCTGCTAGAGTCACAAAGTTCCTTCCTAGAGCTAGGAAGTTGCAGAGTTCTAGAAAGTATAAAATATCTCTAAAGGCTGCTAGGTCAGAGTGCTCCTCTAGTTACAAAGTTCTAGGGCTGCAAAGCCAGGACCAGAGCCAGTTTCTAGTCCCTCCACCCACGACCTGCACAGGCTCAGTTCCATAAATGTCTTGAAACCATCAACCCTTCAGACACTGGCACAGTTTCTCTCTTCCACAGCCCTCATGCCCACCACTCACAAAGAGGTGGGGGCTGAGAAGGAGCTTAGGGACTGCTAGGTGGAGGGTGGGCGGTCAGTGGACATTTAAAGGAGACACCCTTCCCCCAGAGAAGCTATAGCTTCTGTCTTTTGAGGCTCTGAACATGATTTCAGTGTGGTCTACTGTTGAAAAACAGAGCCTGATACCCACTTACCCAATCTCTCTCATTTACTCCTTGTAGCATTCCTGTGGAACGAATGTTCCCAAAACAGACCCCAGGAGTGAGTTTCACAATATTGATACGCCGAGAGATGAACTGCCTGATTCCAGCAAGACTGCCTTTAGGATATGAGAATTTAGAAAGAGTGCTAGTTCCACCAGTATCCCTGTAAGCAGGTAGGAGGTGACAGCCCTCTGTCTCTCTCAACATCTTGTTGCTGTTTAGTCGTTCAGATGTGGCCGACACTTTGTGACCCCATAGACTGCAGCCCCCAGGCTCCTCTGTCCATGGGATTCTGCAGGCAAGAACACTGGAGCGGGTTGCCATTGCCCCCTCCACCTCCCCATCTAGCTACACACAAATGTGTGCATGTGTGTGCATGGCTTCTTTTCAGACCAAGATGTTATAAATAGTTAACCCAGGCAGATGGTCAGAGGTAGACACAGTTATAAGGATTCTTCAACAAATCAAGTTTCTGTCCTTCCTCAGGCAGTTTAAAATAAACAACATCAACGACAATAATGATAAAACCAGCCATCAATTTCTGAAGGCTAGCAATATGTCAGGCACCGTTCTAAGGGGGTGGTACCGCAGATCTCCACTGTGCTGACAATAAAACTGAAGTGAGAGGTCACGTCCCCGAACTACAACTAGGCATCGCCTCACACAGGCCAGAAGGGCCACCATCAAAAAGGCTACAAACAGTAAATGCTGGCGAGCACATGGAGAAAAGGGAACCCTCCTACACTGTTGGCGGGGATGTAAATTGGTTGCAGCCACTACGGAGAACAACACGGAGGTTCTTTAAAATAGAAAAACAGAGTTAATATATGACCCAGTAATCCCTCTTCTGGGCATATACCCAGAGAAAATCATAATTCAAGAAGACACATGTACTCCAATGTTCATTGCAGCACTATTTACAATAGCCACAGTATGGAGGCAACCTAGATGTCCATCAACAGAGGAATGGATAAAGAAGATTTGGCAGATAGATAGATAGACAGAGACAGACACCTAAGGAAGAATGAAATAATGCCTTTTGCAGCAACATGGACGGACCTAGAGATTATCATATTAAGTAACATAAACTAGACAAAGATAATTATCACATGGTATCACTTCTGTGTGGAATTTAAAAAAAAAAAGGGTGATATAACTTAACTCATATACAAAACAGAAAAAGACCCACAGACACAGAAAACAAACATGTAGTTACCAAGTGGGGAACGAGGAGGAGGGATAAATTAGGAGCTTGGGATTGACATATAGACACCACTATACATAAAATAGATAACCAACAAGAGCCTACTGTATAGCACAGGGAACTACACTTGATGTTTTGTAATAAGCTACAAGGGACAAAATATGGAAAAAATAAGGGGAAAGCATATGAGAAAGAACAGATATAAATGTATAGCTGAATCATCGCCTGAAACTGACATAACTTGGTAGATCGACTGTGTTGTTGTTCAGTCGCTGCGTCACGTCCAACTCTTTGCAACCCCATGAACCGCAGCACGCCGGGCTTCCCTGTCCATCACCATCTCCTTGAGTTTGCTCAAACCCATTTCCATTGAGCCAGTGATGCCATCCAACCATCTCATCCTCTGTTGCCCCTTCTCTTCTTTCCCTCAATCTTTACCAATGAGTTGGGTCTTCACATCAGATGGCCAAAGTATTGGAGCTTTAGCTTCAGCATCAGTCCTTCCAATGAATATTCAGGGTTGATTTCCTTTAGGATGGACTGATTTGATCTCCTTGCTGTTGAAGGGACTCTCAAGAGTCTTCTCCAGCACCATAGTTTAAAAGTACCAATTCTTTGGTGCTCAGCCTTCTTTATGGTCCAACTCTCACATTCATACATGACTACTGGAAAAATCAAAGCTTTGACTAGATGAACCTTTGTTGGCAAAGTGATGTCTCTGCTTTTTAATACACTGTCTAGGTTGGTCATGGCTATTCTTCTAAGAAGCGAGAGGTCAAGTCACTGACTCAGGGCACCACCACCAGCAATGAGCAGATATGATGCCAGGTAGTCTGACCATGGACTTTCTAGTCTTCATGTTGAGTTGCTCTGTAAGTATGAGGAGAGTTGGCCTGCATCATACATGAAGGAAAGATGCGTTGGGAAGGAGAGCATATGTGGGCATCACGCCTCCTACTCAGGGCGGGACTGTGAAGAGGTCACTCCTAGGTGCCCTCAGGATGATGGGCCATCACCACGTGGCCTGAATTCTTCCTGAGGGAGGTTATTTACTATCTGTTATACATTTAGAGGGAGACTCTGAATTTGATGTCCCACTTGCTGAGTCAAATTTGAACTGAGAGCGTAGATTTATTTTGCAATGAAATTTATAACTGGACTTGATGCAAAACATACCATTTTCAGATCACAGCACACAAAGCATACTCCAGTCATTCCCAAGCTTTCGTGTTTGCTCTCTTTAGAAGACGGGTGTTTATTCTCAAGACTTTCCAATTCAAAATCTTTGCTGCCACAGCATTAATTGGAGGCCAGCCAGTGCTACCCTTGAGGAAGGGGTAGCCATGACTTCAAGGAGCAGAGACTTCAAATTCAAGTGCATGAGCAGGAGCCATGCACTTTGTCACTGGACTGAATAGCTTAAGAAAAATGCTTTCAGTTGAGGCCAACACCATAGGCTCTCCTTGGACAGGCAGCAGAAGCTCTGCAGCAGTCTTTGCCTCCAATTTGGCAAAGTGGGACCCCTAGCCAAAAGAGTCTGGGTGACTGGGCTATCTACAGAAAGCAGACAGCAGAGGACGGAGAAACAGCCCAGCAACTGGAACTTTATAGACCTTACAAAATGGGGTCTTTGCAGGTCACAAAGGATATTCCACCGTTCCTTCCAATACTTAACAAATCCCTGTGTGTCAGAGGGGTGACAGTACTAAAGGGCACCCTGGCAAAGTTGAAAGCCACAAACACTCCTTATTTCCCCTTGGGGACAGGTCCCATGCCAGAGATTCTATAAGCTGGGGCGCTTGAATCTGTTGGGGATGGCTTCACCACCCATCAGAACCCACATCCCACCTGGAGAGGCCCAGCTGTGCCTGTCACAGCAAAGGGTAACTTCTGTTTCCTGAGCCTCTGAGGCCTGGCACTCCAAGGATCGAGAGGCCTCACTATCACAGCCAGGCTCTAGATCATTGCAGGAAGAACATAAACACAAATGGCACCTTAGGATGAGCTGCAGTAACCAGGTGTTAGAATCATGCAGGGTGGAGCCAGGAGATGGATTCAGGGAGTGGCAGGAGGCACTGAGATCAGAGTGCCATCTCCTTCAAGGGGCCACCCTCTCTAAAGGTGGTCCAGGGGCATCCAGCACAGGAAGGGAGGGGCTGGCAGGTTGAGCAAATACACGTCTGTCCCTGTTGCCCTGTCCATCTTCTCCTGGGGGCACAAGTGTGAGAAATCATGCTCTTTGTTATTACTGCATCTCTCAGTCGTTGAAGATGTGTGCTCCTGGGCAGAGCTCCAACACAGGGCCCTTTCTAGGGGGGCAAGGTCAAGACTACACCTCTGTGAACAGCAGCAGGCTCTGCTCTCCAACTATTTCAGCTCGATTCTGGGCTGTCAAGCCCAGAGCATAGGTTCTCTTCTCATTGAACTTGACCCCTGGGTAGTCTGGACACCTGAAATCATCTGCTCCATTGTGAATCACACACAGTCTCCTGACATGGTCTCTGACCCGGACTGGTCAGCCCCTGTGACAGTCTGGCCAAACTCCCCTCCACCTTCAGCCTTCGGTGCCTTTTTGCTGGCCAGGCTTCCAATGCCCTAGTCTGTGGACAGGACCAAACAGCACATGCCTGGAGGCACCACTTATCAGGAGCAGTGCATGCCTTCTCTAGCCTCTCTATCTGGGGTGCATATGTGTAAATGCTGCATGATAGTGTAAAGGATGACATAGGACAGCATCTCCCAAACGGTGCTAGCAGAACTCATTCTATAAGACATCAGAGGCTGAGCAGAGGTAGGATTCACACAGGTTGCTTTGCTGCAGAATTTGTAAGAGACTCTATACTCTTGTCTTCCAAGGGGAGAATATAGAAGTTCTAAAATTTATTCTGAAGAATTATTTTTCAAGAGATAGATCCCAGGAGATACCCAGATCATCACAGGGACTCCGCAGTTGCTAGATGAGTGAGCAGAGCATGATGTGCTGAGGTGTCGAGCACTCAGTGAAGCCCACATCTGGACCTGCCCGCTCAGCACACAGATGTAGGTTTTTTTTTTGGGCCCTGAATGTTTGAAGTGGTTTCCAAGATTTAAAATTTGGGAGACCTCACAGAAAAAAATCTAGATTTCTGGCTTCTCTTCAAAAGCCAGTCACAGCGGCTCTATAATCTCTCAAGGTAACAACTAAAGGAAGCCATGGGCTTGCACTCTTTAGAGAAAACTTGTGCTTTTCCCTGCACCCTGTGACCTCTGAGTCTGTAACTCTTGCTTAACATAGTTGCCACAGATTTTAAGTAATCTTGACATCAGTAAATAAAGTTATGCATTTGGACAGAAAAATGTGATACACCCTGCTGAAGTCTCTGAGTACATCTGGTTTGTCAATGGAGATAACTCTTGTTTTTAAAAAGAAAAACTACAGACAGCCTATGAAAAATAATGGGCGGAGAGTTGATCCCGGCTCTGAGCAAACAAAGGAACAGGACAGGGCAGCAGGCCTCAGAGATCGTTGTCATTCTCATTTGACTCTGAAGCCTAAAACTGGCAGGTTGGTGTGCCATGAAAATTCCTGGTGCTCCGGCTCCTAAATTAACAGTGATGATTTAGTCAATGGGTCCCCTCAATGGTCATTCAACAGGCACTGAACATACACACAGGTGCCCAGCAGCCACCACACCTGTGACAGGTAGAAGGCGGTATCTGCACAGGTATAAGCAAAATTCGAGGCTCAGCAAAGTTAAGTGGACCCACAAAGGCCAGGCAACTAGTCCCTGGTGGTGGGATTCCATGTGGGCATGTGAGGGTCCAGAACCCCCTCCTTCCCCTCCACATTACTCTCAAATTCAGCGGCGCCCCAGAGAAGAGAACAGATAAACATGACCGGCTCCCTGTTTGAATAAAACATCAGGTTCCAAAGACCCTGTGATTATTCTGGCTGTGGCAGCAGACAACATGATCATATTTGAAGGGAAGTCAGCAAGATTTTACCTCTGGGTTAATGCCAGGAAATCCACCAGGACTCTTGCATGAGCCTCCCTGGGGATCGAAGTAACATATCTGATTAGTGTCAGATATAGAGCTCAAGGTGTACCAGCCTCATGCAAAACAACCAGACACTTCTGAAGATTACTAGAAAGCTATTCTCCTTTACATTTAAGTGGATGATGAAGGAAATGAAATAATTTTCCTCTGCAAACAGGCCAATCTCAGCTCAAGGTATCCAATATGGGCCAGAGGCAAAAGGGACCAATTGCAACCTTCTCATTTCTGGTCTAAAAAAATATGGTGTTGGAACTGTGCTTAAGACTAGAGAGCGTTACTATTAGAGTGTGTATACAACCACCCAGGGAAATGCTTGTGATAAACTGATAGCTAAAAGTAAACCAAAATAAAAGAGTACTGACACTACAGTTAGATTAACCACACAGAGACTTGAGTGTTCATTTGGACAAAGCTGAAACAAAACATAAAAATATAAGGGCACTCACTCATTTTGGTGATCAACTTGCACTTAAAAAAAATCCTATTTTACTTCTATTAATGTTTCAAAACCGTGTGTGATTGGTTCTTAAAATTATCTTAAAGGTAAAAAAAGAGATTTTCATATTAAGTGAAGTAAGCCAGGCAGAGAAAGACGGGTATCATATGCTATTGCTTATACGTGGAATCTAAAAGAAGAAAAAAAATACAAATGACCTTGTTTCCAAAACAGCAAGAGACTTACAGACATAGAAAACAAACTTATGATTATGAAAGGGGAAAGGGGGTGGGGGGATAAATTAGGATGTTGGGATTAACATATACACGCTGCAATGTATAAAATAGATAAATGGCAAGGACCTACTGTATGTATAGTACAGTGAATTCTACTCAATATTTTGTAGTAACCTATAAGGGAAAAGAATCTGAAAAAGAATATGTGTGTGTGTGTGTGTGTGTGTGTGTATGCATATATGGGCTTCCCTGGTGGCTCACACAGTAAAGAATCTGCCTGGGATGCAGGAGACCTGGGTTCAATCCCTGGGTTGGGAAGATCCCCTGGAAAAGGGATTGGCAACCCACTCCAGTATTCTTGCCTGGAAAATCCTATGGACAGAGGAGCTGGCGGGCTACAGTCCATGGGGTCACAAAGAGTCAGACACCACTAAGTGACTAACACTTTCACTTTCACATGCATTTTTTGTGCTCCAAAATCACTGCAGATGGTGACTGCAGCCATGAAACTAAAAGACACTTACTCCTTGGAAGGAAAGTTATGACCAACCTAGATAGCATATTCAAAAGCAGAGACATTACTTTGTCAACAAAGGTCCATCTTGTCAAGGCTATGGTTTTTCCAGTGGTCATGTACGGATGTGAGAGTTGGACTATAAAGAAAGCTGAGTGCCAAAGAATTGATGCTTTTGAACTGTGGTGTTGGAGAAGACTCTTGAGAGTCCCTTGGACTGCAAGGAGATCCAACCAGTCCATCCTAAAGGAGACCAGTCCTGAGTGTTCATTGGAAGGACTGATGTTGAAGCTGAAACTCCAATTCTTTGGCCACCTGATGTGAAGAGCTGACTCATTTGAAAAGACCCTGATGCTGGGAAGACTGAGGGCAGGAGGAGAAGGGGATGACAGAGGATGAGATGGTTGGATGGCATCACTGAGTGGATAGATATGGGTTTGGGTGGACTCCAGGAGTTGGTGATGGACAGGGAGGCCTGGCGTGCTGCAGTTCTTGGGGTTGCAAAGAGTCGGACACGACTGAGTGACTGAACTGAGCTGAACTAATATACATACCATATATATGCGTGTATACATATATAAAATATATGTGTGTATATACGTAAATGAATCACTCTACACCTGAAGCTAACATGGTATACTTTAATAACAAAAAAGAAGGAGGAGATGCTGAGGATTAACCTGCCTTTCTAATTAAGAATGAAGTAAGGAATTGTAGCAGGGCACTGATGCAGAGACATATTAACCAGTCTATGGAAAGAGTACAAGGAACAGAACGATGTGTGTATGGAAACTTGATAGAGGACTGACATGAAACTAGGAATCAGTGGGGAAAATAGTTTCATTCTTCACATCACACCTGAAAATAAACTCCAGGCGAACAAGAAGCCCAAAGGTGAGAAAGCAACATTGAAGCTTTTACAAGAAATTCTGATAATCGTTAGTCCTCTGCAGTATGAGAAGGATCTCTCAAATATTCAAATATCATAAACATTCCAGAGAAGGAGGACAAATTCAACAATATTCAAATCAAAAAGCATTTTTATACAATAGAATAAAACAAAGCTAAATTCAAGCCACAGTATTAGAGACTTTTTGTGTATATATAACTAAGGAGACATTAATGATTAAGAAAAAAGTAACATCCCCAAGTTTTGTAAAAAAAATGGTTGTGAAAGGACAATTCATAGAAGAGGAAACTGACTTTGTAACATACATATGACAAGATGCTCATCCTTACTAATCAGTCGTGTATCTTAAAGCCATGAGACGCCACTTGGCACCGACAGGAGTGCAGTGCTTCAGACGCCCGCTCGTCCGCATACTGGTGTGAAGGTTGACAGGCAGGGCTCTACAGACAGCTGGAGGGCGTGGTCAGCAGGTCATCATTTCGGACAGCAATTTGCCAATATTCCAAAAAGCTGAATTTTCTCTGAAGGCCTAATCATCCTCTTCTAAAAAACTCTATCCATAAATGGAGATATACATACAACTTGCTCATTGACTCCAGGGGTGAAAAACCAGAACGGCTCAAGTGTCATAAAGAACTGGATGAGTGAGTGAACTCATGACACACACGTCACCAGGGATAAATCGTAAACACATGATATTGCGGAAACAGGTTATGGTGCTGTTTGTATGAAAGGTAAATGTGAACAAGCTGACACTATGCATTATTTATAAATACCTGAATAGCTAGACATAGCATGAAGACAGAACCACGTACAACACATCCCCAGTCAGGCTCCTCACTATGGAGCCCTGGCTGGCTCAGTGGGACAAAGGCCTCCATCCTTTGAGGCTGGAGGGGACCCCCCTTCCCAGCTGGCCCATGCCTCACCTCAGATGCCGGTTCTCAGAGCTGCTCCTCTCCCACAAGGGGCTCTTCGGGGGGCCCGGCTCTGGCGTCCCAGCCAGGTCCTGGTCGCTGCAGTCCTCCTGATCTGTGCCCCACTTGTCTTTGGATTTCATGCTGTCGTGCTGGGAATCCAGGGACACGATGTCCGAGGGGGAGCTCATCACACCTGAGTCCTCTGTGGTGTCCTCTGAGGCAAAGCAGCTGCTGACAGACACGGTCTCCTCAGCCTCCGATGGCACTGGGGGGGCCCCATCCACACTGCAGGGACCGCTGGGCCCCATGGATAGGCTCACTGGACGAGACACACAAGGGGAGGTCAGCCACCGCGCCAGTGAGCTCCCCCGGCCTGACTCACCTGAAACCGCATCTGTGATGGGAGCAACATTTTCCCTCAAAAATCAGCATATTTTCAATTAACCTTTGAGATTTTCATCCTGTATAACTATAGGTAAGTGTGTGTGTGTGTTAGTCGCTCAGTTGTGTCTGACTCTTTGGGACCCTACGGACTGTAGCCCTTCAGGCTCCTCTGTCCATGGTTCTCCAGGCAAGAATACTGGAGTGGGTTGCTATTTCCTTCTCTAGGGAATCTTCCCAATTCAGGGATTGAACCCAGGTCTCCTGCATTGCAGGCAGATTCTTTACCATCTGAGCTACCAGGGAAGCCTGACTGTGGGTAAACATTAAAAAAATTCAGACTAACAGCATGATGAATGCAATTGTTTCTAGTCTGATCCTTGGCTTAACAGAAGTTGTTTGAACATGAATATTTTTTCTTTTAAATTAAGATTTTCAAAATGGAAACAAAGTACAAAAATAACTAATCTTGTTCAGGAACTTCTAACAAATATTCCTCAGGAACATGTGCAATTTTTCTTACTGTATTAATGACACTTTTCATCAGTGTCTGGCTCTCCCTTTATTTTTATACATGAGACAGTAAGATACGGTTTAAATAAGAGATGTTCTTAGAAGAGAACCCTCAAGTAAAATTTAAAAGAACAAGGACAAAAGCATCCTTGGTTGAGGTTACTGGCTCCTGAGCACTGAATATGCACAACGTAGGGGAGCAGAAGGAATCGATGCGCAGAGCTGCAACTCACTGTGGAGGCCTGACATTCCACCCAACTCGAATTGAGATGCTGGAGGCACGTATGTCCAGACATCATGAGGGACAGTCTGTGTAACGAAAGTGAGGGATCCATTTTTCTGATACTGAGCGTTGAGGTGGTCTAAGACTGTTCACTGAAAGCTCCACACTTGGAGCGGAAGCCCCCTAATACTGAGGTGGGAGGACAGGTGTCTAGAACTCTGGCCCAACTGCAGACCAGAGGTGTGTGTTTTCACTGAACATAGAAATAGCTTTTAAACCTCAAGACATATGATCTACATGCTGCTCGTGGTCATCCAGGAAATAGCGACTGTGTTGTGCTGTGGTTTCAGTGTGTTTTTTTTGAAAATCATTCCTTCGGTAAGTAAGTTGTTGGACGCCTAAAATGGATCAAGACCACACACATGCTGAGTGTAAACTCCACAGACTTGGACAATGACAGACAAGCGACACAATAATCACACTCAAGACAGTGAATATGTTAACCAGACAGCAGACGAGACAGAGAATGAAGAAAACCAAAAGAACACCAAGGAGAAAATTCCTTGAGGTGTTGTTTTCTCTGAGATCCCGCAAATAAACAAAAGAATGAGAATAAAAACTGCCAGTTAACAAAAGAGCTCACAAAAAAAGATCAGAAACATGAGGGAGGGATTGTTTAGAGACGCGAATGCGCAAGGCAGTGTATCTGAACGCAGTGAACGCTTCTGAACAAGAACCTCTTTCTCTTAGCTTTCTTCCTGTCTTTTGTTGCAAGGCTCTTAATTAGAGGGCAAATACAGAGAAGAAACACTGCCTGCAGATTAATACCACCAAAGCCTTTTCTGCCAGGGGTCTGCTGAGACGCAGTCACACTCAGATGCTGTGCACCAGCTGCTTTGTCCACACAGCTGGCGACTCTACCTGACTCGTCACTCCTGCCAACCCCACTCAAAGCTGCTCCCTTGCCTGGCTGTCAATGGCGGCCCTGACGGCTGAGCAGACTCTGGTTTCCTGCTTTCTCTTGGTCACCATCACTGAACAAGTAGGTCAATCAAACTAACACTTTTTCTCTGCAATGTAAAAAGAGCACAGTGATGGAGCATACAGGTTTCTGGCCACAGAGACCTGGATTCAAACCCAAGGAGGGCGGTTGACTGGTTGCCTGGGGGCACATCCCTGGACCCTCTGCCTCAGTTTCTCCCGGGAGAGGATGTGGTGATCCTCCCACAGGCATGGACTGAGATGAGGACCAGGTGTGAAGCCAGCCCACTGCCTGGTGGCCCTGGCATGTCTCCACAGCAGAGTGCATGCCAGGTTGGGAAGGGCCCCCTGATTGGACTTGGGGACACAGGTCCACAGGTCTCAGCTTCTGGTGACTCGCAGTTTACGGGGGACAGACAAGTACACCAACACTGGCAGTGCCACGTGCTGAGACCAACACCAGGGGTGTTTGCACAGGTGTAGGGCTGGGCTGGTCATAGGGAGGTCTCAGCACAGAGCAGGTTCTGGATAAGTGCTCAGCCCAGCCCTGCCCCCACTGCTCCAGCAGGCATCACTCAAGTAAAGTGACCTCAAGAGACCTGCTACTTGAGGAAACACTGGGGCAGCACCCCCCACCTTGGGGTAACACTAGAACCACCTGCTGTGAGCAGGCTTCCATGCACTCACGTGTCCTGGAAACTCAAAAGGCATTTGTGGTAAGGGAGGACTTCGTCTGCCCCTTTTGATCTGGTTATAAGATTGAGGATGCTTGTCTGGGCTTGTTTTATATCCCTCAGAAGTTTTGAGGTAAAAATTGTTGTGAATCCCCAGACTCAATCCAGCTAATGGCAAATGCTTAGTCAGCAAGAGGTGAGCAGTCTCTACCCAGTTGGATGTGTTAAACCACTGAAACTCACTGTGAAGGGTATGAGTGCCTGTGCACCCCTCTTCCCAAGCGAGTCCTCTAATTCTGGAGGATGACCTTCCCCAGGGCCCAGGGTTCTCTGTCCTCGAACCTGATGGACAGGTGTTGGTGAGGGCCCACCCATATGCCTGCTCCAGGACACAGAGCCCGCGCTGGGCGGCAGGCGAGGGGACCTGCTCTCAGGGAGCCTGCAGTGTATGGTGGGGATGGTCACACAGGGTCAGAAGGGCAGCTGCCTAAACGCCCAAGGGGGAAGGAACAGGGGTGAGAGCATCTCCAGCCTGCAAGTGTCATAAGCACCAGTGAGCGGGGGGAGAGCAAGGATGGGAAGATGCTCAGAGCACAGGGTGGGTCTTCCAGTCAGAAAGAGAAACAGCTCTTGCAAAGGCTCAAGACTCCTGTGAACCATTTTGGGGGGAGCTTTTTTTTTGAACTAAAGAAATAAACCTTTTTTTGAACTAAAAAGTTATTACTGCAGAATTTTTGCAAATGTGGAAAAGCACAATCTATTTTTAGCAGATACCAAATACAAATTCATAATTAAATCATCTTCCAAATAAATAGCCACAGAGCCCAAGTCAGGAAATTTAATGCTTCCATTGTCCTCCACCTGAATTATATAATCCCATAGCTCAAATGCCATTACAGCTAACTGCAAGCTTTGGAAAATTCTCAAGCTTGGGTGTAAAGCAGAAAGTGCTAACCTAAGATTGCATGCATGCGTACTCAGTTGTATCCAAACTCTTTGTGACCCCATGGTCTGTAGCCCATCAGGCTGCTCTGTCCATGGGATTTCCTAGGCAAGAATGCTGGAATGGGTTGCCATCTCCTTCCAGGGGGTCTTCTGACTCAAGGATCAAACCTGAGTCTCCTGTGTCTCCCACACTGGCACGTTACCACTGCGCCACCTGGGAAGCTCAACTTAAGGCTACTAATTCCTTGAGCTGAACACAATCATTTCAGTTTGGCATGAGTCCCATTGGGTTTTTCTTTCATAAAGTCACCCAAGAAAATTTCAAACACCAAATGTAAATATCTTTCAGGTATTTTTGTTATGGATTCGTTTTTATTACTTTTTTAAATCAAAGATCTTGTATCTTATGATGTTGCTTATTTTCTGGTCATTATGAAAGGAAATTGATCAAGAGTCTGTTTCACCAGGTTTATCTGCCTAAAGAAAATGTCTCAACAAAAGACTAATCTCTTCCTCATCTCATCACGACACCTATGGCTCCCTTTCACAAGCCGACAAGCCATGCTCCCATCTCCTGTCTCAACCCATCTTGATTTAGTTCCCTTTGGTCTATGCATTGGGAATAAAGGGCAAAATAAAGTAGCTACAGGTGGGTGCTGCAGAACTACTGGGGTCAAACTGACCTGGTGTGTGTCAGTAATTTTTGTCATATACACCCCAAACTAATTTTGAACCGTGTATTCCCACCTACCGGAGAAGGCAATGGCACCCTACTCCAGTACTCTTGCCTGGAAAATCCCATGGACAGAGGAGCCTGGTAGGTTGCAGTCCATGAGGTCGCTAAGAGTCGGACACGAGTGAGTGACTTCCCTTTCACTTTTCACTTTGATACACTGGAGAAGGAAATGGCAACCCACTCCAGTGTTCTTGCCTGGAGAATCCCAGGGATGGGGAAGCCTGGTGGGCTCCCGTCTATGGGGTCGCACAGAGTCGGACATGACTGAAGTGACTTAGCAGCAGCAGCAGCAGCATGCCCACCTACTCTTTAACTGACATTTGAAAATATCCATCATGAGTTCAACTAGTTACAACAGATGTGACTTCATTGTAATTATTATTTAAATATGTTTAATTATTTTACAAAACATAATAAAAGGCATCTGAACATGATAGTGTCTTGATGTCCAGAACCCGGCATGTAAATTGGATGAGCAGTTCTCCCTTTAAGAGGTAGCTTCTAGAGCACAGCTCTTCTTTCTGGAATTTACTCCCCTCTCCCACACCACAAGAATCTCACCTCATCCTCAATGAATGTACTTTGTGCTTGAGAGCTTTCCTACTGATTAAATAAAATATATATATAAATTAAAATGCAATTTTTATTTCCTCTCTCAACAGAAGGTGGTGATTTTTTTCCTTTACCGGGAAGTGAGCATTGTAATCATGAACAGGAACGAGCCAATAAAAATTACATGAGTATTTTAGAAATGTTGACATTTCTTAAACAAAAAGGCAAAGTGACATTAGAAATGCATCTGTAATGACTCAGATTAGGCTTTTTTCAACTAATTCCTTAAAAGTGACTGGATACTTAGTACTAGAGCAAGGCAGGGTTTGCTATTAATACAGTTCACATTTTTCATTCTTATCACTATGCTATGCTAAGTCACTTCAGTCATGTCTGACTCTGTGCGACTCCATAGACGGCAGCCCACCAGGCTCCCCCATCCCTGGAATTCTCCAGGCAAGAACGCTGGAGTGGGTTGCCATTTCCTTCTCCAATGCATGAAAGTGAAAAGTGAAAGTGAAGTCGCATATCACTATTAACACATTATAAATCAGAGATGTATTATTAGATATTTTGTTATCCAAATGTTATTGACTAGAGATGTGTCAATATCACTTATTAACAAATCGCTGACCACAGGTATTAGTTTCTGCAAAAATGCCCCAGGTCAATAATGACTTAAGAAACTGAAAAACTTACTCACATGAGTAAGTTGAAGCGAATTAAGTTTTGCTATAGTGACATCCCTCCGCTCAGTTTTTAAAACTTTGACTCTATTACACATCACTTGATCTGCCACAAAATTTATGTTCAATGACATATTAATCGACAGTTTGCTCAGACCCTTTATCCATTTGGTTGGAAAGAAAACTTGGAAACCACCTGACATTCAACAGGACTATCCACCTGCTCAGGCCTCCAGCAGGAAGGCTGTGGGTGCTTCTGTCAGGCAACAGGGTAAGGTCCGCCCTCCTCAGGGAACCACATGCAAGTGAGCTTCCTGGTGGATGGCAGCTTGGCATGTCTTTTGTGGTGGGGAGAAGAGCATCCAGCAGAGGGGAGCTGGGAGGACCCCCGCCCAGGTGCTGCCTGCTGTGAGCTCTCAGGTACTTCAGTTCTAGGAAAGAATGCCTGTGGACACATAGCATCTGGGTACAGATTCCCTTGGAAAGCTTTATGGTCTCCCAGGGCAACATATTCCCAGGTCAAATCCGCCAACACACACAGAAGAGGTGAGTCAGTTTATGGACGGGAGGGGAACACGTGGAACCTGCCATGGGAAGACAGACAGGGGGCATTCTTCTACCTGGAGGAGATGGAAAGGGGCCAGCACCTGAGTCTTGAAACAAGCAGAGGAGGGGCAGGCAGAGGAGGACAGTGAGACTAGAGGATGAGCGGAGTCAGACACACAGGCAGAGTGGGAGGCGGTGTGTACTGGGTGGCTGGGCTGTGCGCTGTGTCTTACATGGCTTACGTGGCTGTGTTAGCACCCGCATGCAGATGTCAGCAGGGGGCGCGGCAGACGGCTGGCCCCAGTTCTGGCTACCTTCTTCTCCTGTTATCTATTCTTTCACTACAGTTTCCTCAAGGTGAAGTTTACCTATTTATTCCTCTATGAATTGACAGTCTCTTTCCCTGGATGGGCACCATTTAGTATTTTATATTTGGAAAAGAATATAAAAAAGAATGTGTATATCTATCTATCTATATATATGTATAACTGAATCACTTTGCTATACAGTGGAAAATAACACATTATAAATAAACTATACTTCAATAAATACTTATTATATAAAAAACATTTTGTATTAACAGTTTAGTCCAAAAGCCCCACAGACCTAGGATCCTCAACTATATTGATGAAGATAACAATGCAGCCAGTTCAACACAGAGCAGTACATGAATACATATGTTTTTCAAGAAGGCAGGATAATAAAGATCTTGAAATCATTTGTAGATCTAAAATTGACCTGAATTCTTTGAAGAGTCATGTAATGTACTCTTGGCTTCAATCAATCTGTACTTCTCCAAAGCCTGAACCATAACCCTAATCCTAGAATCCTAATGTGCCAGTTAGAGACACAGAGAAGGTCCCCGGTTTTCCCGTAAGAGAGGGCTGCTCTCAGATTGCCCTTCTCTGAAAGCCTACAGAGGCGCCAGCGGTGTCTTCTGTCTTTCCGCACCGCCCCTTCCCTGACTGTGCCATATGAGTTCCTCCTTCCTGGAGCTAACCTTGTTTGCAACAGCTGGGAAGGTCTAACTGCCCCTCACAACTCCTGGCTGCTGGGTTGGTGTGTGAGATGAACCCAAACCTGGCCAATCAAGCATTGTGCAAGATGGGCATGTGTCTCAAGCTGGACCAATCAAGGCCTTTCTCAGGGCCCTCCTGCCACAGCTACTGGGCAAGTGGCCTCACTGGGCTGGAACCCATGGAGGGGGAGGAGGCCTGGATTACTTACAGCCATCTGGACCGGCACATGGGGAGGGCTTGTCCACAGACAGACAGGAGCACAGGCCTAGGACAGCGTTTGGGCTTGGGGACCCTGCTGTGACCACAATAAGGATGTATTTCCTAAAATTCCCAGTTAGGTAAGCAAAAGAAATTTCAAAAAAACCCACTTGTTTGTAACTAGTTCAAAATACATTTCTTGGAATTAAATAGTCTTGTCTAATAAATGTCTAAACTGCCCTGAATTTTGCATGAATACATAGATACACACACACACACAGTTCATATTATGGTGTTTCCATTACAGGAACTTTAATTTTAAACTATGTATATTAACTGTGACAGCTGCACAGCATGTTTCCCTTTCCTGGATTTATTTTTCAGTATTCAGATTACAGCTTCTAGTAATTCTAATTTTGGAATAATCCAGTTTAGGATCTAGTTTACTTTCTAAGGCCTCTGGTATCTGAAGACTGTCTTCACTTAATCCTTCACTATCAATATGGCTAAACTGAAGTAAGTTCATATCAAAACCCTCAAGACCACATTCTTAGCACCACTGTTTCCTGGCATCTTGTCTCACAAATGAGAACACATGTGCCAGCAGGATTCTTGCTGACTGTATACAGCCTTATCTCCAGAAGCTAGTAAGATTCTCCTCTTCATCCACGAATACTCAAGATTTCACCAAAAAAAGTGTGTCTAAAAGCCTATGACTCTATGCCTGCATGCCTTCAGTTGTGTCCGACTCTTTGGGACCCTTTGGACTGAAGCCCACCAGTCTCCTCTGTCCATGGGATTCTCCAGGCAAGAACACCGGAGTGGGTTGCCATTTCCTCCTTCAGGGGATTTTCCCAGGCAGGGATCAAACCTGCCTCTCTTTTGTCTCCTGCATTGGCAGGCAGATTCTTTTATCAGTAGGGCCATGTGGGAAGCCTATATGTCTCTAAGGATGGGTATTAACTTCTAAAAACTTTTAGATGCTCTTTTTTCATGTGTTTTTCAATACAGCCTGCTCTTGTTTTACGTATATAATAATCCATTAAAATTTTCTGAAGCAATAACTACAAATACATATTTTAAAGTTCTACTCTATTGCCTAAAGTCATTCTGCGTTTTTTTGAAGTTGGTTCCTCTGATCAGTTTGTGGTCCTTTTCCAAAACATTGAAAAAATTTTTATTTAGTAATTCTTGACTGGTTTCCTGTGCTAATCTTTTGTACACGTGGCCATCACTGGTGTCTTAGGATAGAGCAGACAGCTTTCTAGAGGATTGGGCTGAGCAGAGTCCCACAGGGCAAGAAGGAAGTCACTCTTTGGGGAGGACTCCATCTGGACGGGGTGGCTGGTTCCTCGCAGTAGCCACAACACTGACCTTGGCTGATGATTCTCAGACTCAATTCAGCCATACTGAGACTAAAGTTTCATTTTGTTTTCATGTGCCTGTTGTAGCAAATAGCTAAAAAGAACTCCTCCTCCACAGTGATGTCATGGCTTTTAGAATAGCCTGGGATACTAGACTGTTGGCTAACAACAATCAGATATTACAGTTCAACCTTGATATTTGAAACCATAAGGATAGTTGGGTTTAGATATTCTGCAATGTCCACATGAGTAATATTTACCTAATTCCTGATTTATCTAGTGTCCTTTGTAGTATGAAAATAATTATTCATATTTTGCAAATTATAAAAGAAGCCCCAGCCAACAAATGATTTCACGTATCCCTGAGGGTATGTGTTATTACAGACACACACTTTGCCAGGCCCATGAACAGGATAAGTCCATTTAAAATCAAACAAAACCATGTATTAAAGCAAAAGTCAAACCAAGGTTCTTGCACCAAGAAAATCTGAGATGACTTTTGCTGAGAATACCTACATTTAAATGTTTTAAAATTTTTTATTCCATGTTCTATGGAACAAGTCTTGGTTGCATTTGTTCAGAGATTTTTATATATTATATAATATTTTTGATAAAAAGACTCAGCCCTCTTTTGCATGTGTAATTCTGGGGCCTCACCTCTGGGATGAGGATGGTAGTTCCTGCTATCAGGAACGAAGCTGGTGCTTCAGTGTGCGTCATCAAAACAGAAACCCTGTCCCAGGTTGTCTAGGACACTCAAGATGGGAAACGCATTTGATCAGCAGCTCAGAAAAGGTGAAGTTCAGGGACTGGCCAAGTTGCCAAACTGAGTCGACTATGAGTCAGGCCTGGTATGAAGCACAGGTGAGTCGCCTGCCTTCTTGACAGGCGGTCTAAGAAAAATACCATCTGCTGCTCTGCTAGATTCTCCCAAGCTCTATTACTTTGTCATCAGAACCCCAGAGAACAAAGCATGTGGCCTGCTTTGGCTTAGTTTTCTGTAAAGCGCTGTTCAGCCATTGCCAGTGAAGTTGACATGAAAATGACCAAATGAAGAACGTTTTGCATCTGATGGAGAAACTATCATAGTACTCAGTGTCTTTTAAAAAAGCATCCCTTTTAATTTGTCCTAAAGTTTAGATCTTTCTTTCCCTCCTTTTGGAGAAGGCAATGGCAACCCACTCCAGTGCTCTTGCCTGGAGAATCCCAGGGACGGGGGAGCCTAGTGGGCTCCCGTCTATGGGGTTGCACAGAGTTGGACACAACTGAAGTGACTTAGCATGTATTCCCTCCTTTTGATTAAATGAATGCCTTACTATTTGGTCGAGTGTCCACCTGCCTGGCTTTTCTGCCTGATGCCCAGGAAGGTCAGGAGCAAAGTTAGTCTTTTTTAGAACTTTTGCATGGATTCTCCCCAGTACTTCAGTTTTCATCACAAGTATCCCTAAGTTCTCTGGTGTTTACTCTTAAGCACTTTAGGAAATAAGGATTTTTAAAATAGCATATATCTACATGTATGTATATATATATACACACATATATTCATATGTATATATGTGATATACACACATATGTTTATGTAATATAAAATAAACAATATATTTCCTATTATTTTGAATGTTTAAAATAAACAGTATCAGGGAGGTGGCCAACAGTGTGGAGTATGAAGACCTTAGGCTTACCTCTCTCAATGGGCACACCAAAACTGCAAGAACCTAGAGCAACTATCTGTAAGAACAACCTTCAGACAACTAGAAGAAATTTTCCATGACTGGAGGCACAGAGAAGGCTCCACAATGAGATGGGCAGAAGGGGTGGGCATACAGTAAACTCAGAGCCACACCACTAGGTTGGTGACTCACAAATGGGAAGAATATCACGATTCATGGACGGAGGGTCTGAGCCCCACTCTGGGCTCCCTGCCTAGGGGTCCTGCCCCAAGACAAGCACCCAGAACGTCCGGGTGCTTTGTTAAAACAGCAGCCCAGTCACCCCTCTCCCTAAGGACCTTCTAAATCAGTGGTCCGGGCTTGGGGCTGAAACGGCATTTCTCACATGCTCCCAGGTGATGCTGAAGCTGCTGGCCCAGGCCCACACTAGGGGAAGTGCTTCCCCAAACGCCTCACCAGGGCACATGGCCAGCTTGCTGTCTGCCTTACTCGGCTAAGCCTCAGTGAAGGACAATTTGAATTCAAACCTATTCATCACCTCCTGAGACCAAACCCCCTTCATTCCTTTTTTCTGAAGACAGTGACTTCTCTAACAAGGGTCCTGGAGTTACTGAACAGACCACTCTTGAAAAGTCACATTCAATGCTTGTGCTCAAAACACCAGAGTTTCCCTCCCTTTTTAAACTATTAGAGTCTACTTTCTGTCTCAACGTTCTTCCCATGTCCCATTTCATGGGAAGTCACCACCACAGGATGTCCGCAACAGAGTTCAAAGTGACATTTTCCTCAAGACAGCAGAATGAACATAATAGTTGTGGAAATTATATTGGAATGTAGCCAGTCAATTGGTGAAGTGGTAAAGAATCTGCCTGCCAATGCAGGAGACATGAGATCAGTTTGATCCCTGGGTCAGGAAGATGCCCTGGAGAAGGAAATGGCAACCCACTTCAGTATTCTTGCCTGGGAAATCCCATGGACAGAGGAGCCTGGGGGTCTACAGTCCATGGGGTTGCATAGAGTCAGACATGACTGAGCGATTGAGCGTGCACACACATATTAGAATAGTCTCAGAAACAGCGAGTGAGGAAGTGGCACAAAACATCCCAGATGGCTGTAAAATACGCCTGAGATGAGAAGGAAAGAACTCACATTGGGGGAGGGGGAGGAGCAGGAAGGACTCCCAGGTTCTGCTTTGAGGCAGGAGGCGTCTCACATGCAGAGTCCAGGGAAGTGGGTCTGGAGATGCCAGGACACAGATGCAAAGCAGCAACGGCGAGAGGCTAACAGGCAGTGAGGCCAGGGGTCTCCAATGGAGGAAGTAGGCTGCAAGTGTCAGACATTTTTATCTCTCTTTTAAGTGGCAGGAGGAAACAAACTAGTGATATATTTTTCCCCTTCTCTACACAAATTTAAAAAGAGGTCTCTCTTAAAACACTGTGTTGCCATAATGACACATGGATCCTCCTGAACTTAACTTTTCTCAAATTTAGAGTTAACTGATGCATTTTTCTTACAGAAATGTTTGTCTTAAGCTATGTTAATGTGCTGTGCATTTACCTCAAACTCTGTCTTCAAGTCGGTTCCCCTAAAGGCTCAGAACTGACTTGAAAACCAGTATGTTATCCTCATACATGGTTCTCCTAATCCATGTAGACGGAACTATTTGTATGGTAGTCTGCCTTTATACAAGACTCAAGTCAATTGTTTTATGGCCCGGGATGACTCGCCCGGTGCCAAGATTATTTCAAAATGCATCTTGCAGGTGAGGGGCCTGGTGCCATTCTCTGAGTTTTGAGACATTCCTTTCTTTCATTAACAGACTGCTAGTAACTATATAACATCCAGCTAAAGACTAGCAGGCGGGTATAATCTCTGCCCCCTTCTGATGTCTATGTCAGAAGCTTTCTCTATCTCCTTTATACTTACATAAAACTATTACACAAAAGCTCTGAGCAATCAAGCCTTGTCTCTGGCCCCGGATTGAATTCTTCTCCTCTGGAGGCCAAGAATCTCGGTGTGTTTTGTGGTTCAGAAACAATCTTTCAACGGGACCCACAGGTCACTGTGTCCAAACATTCTCCCAAAGCTAGAAGCTGCCACCTCCAAGAGTCATCTGGGGAGCAGAGGGCCTTGCAATGACGGAAAGAAAGTCTGAATCTCCAGGGCTACATTCCCTGCATTTGCACCTTGGCCCCAAACCCCAACAGCCTAGCCAAACAAGGTGGTTATATTTGCCTCATTATTTGTATAAACTGCCTGATGTTTGAATAGCACAGATGTGAAGATGGCATCTTCAAAATGTCATCTGGGTCTGGACTAATGTATAAAACATATTTTTATTTATCAATTTTTAAATTTTTAGATCTATTTACTTATTATTGGAGTACAGTGGATTTACAAGGTTGTGTTAGCTTTAGGTTTACAGCAAAGTGATTCAGATACACACACACACACACACACACACGTATATTCTATTTCAGATTCTTTTCTCTTATAGGATATTATAAAATCTTTAGTATAGCTTATGTTATACAGGAGGTCCTTGTTGTTTATCTATTTTATATATAGCAGTATGTGTATGCTAATCTCAAATTCCTAATTTATCCCTCCCCCTTTGGCAACCATGTTTGTTTTCTATGTCTAAAACAGAGAATATTTCTGTTTTATAAATAAGTTCATTTGTACCATGTTCTAGATTCCACAAAAAACCGATGCCATATGGTATTTGTCTTCCTCTGCCTGACTTACTTCACTTAGTATGACAATCTCTAGGTCCGTCTGTGTTGCTGCAAATGGCATTATTTCATTTTTCATGGCCGAGTAATATTCCGTTGTGTATATATATCATATCTTCGTTATTCATCCATCTATGGACACTTGGGTTGCTTCCACGTCTTGGCTATTGTAAACAGTGCGGCAGTGAACAATGGGGGTGCATGTGTTTTTTCAAATGAGAGTTTTCTCCAGATATACGCCTAGAAGTGGGATTGTAGGGTCGTATGGTAACTTCATTTTTAGTTTTATAATGAACCTCCATACGGTTCTCTATAGCGGCTGCATTAATGTTTTTAAACATTGAAGAGACACTCTAATAGGTGCTGGTTTGAAAATATATTCTGCATGGAAGGTTTACAACTCACGAAACGCTCATGCGCCATCTGAAGTGTGTGGGAAAAGCTAAGTGACTGATAACGACTTGTGCGTGTGCTCTTCTGCACACGCACACACACAGCAGAGCCACTGCCTCAAAGCCACTCAGACACAGCACAGAGCAGGGAGCACACAAACAATTCCAAGTGACACCATGGTTTTCCTCTGAGCCTCCTTGCCAGCTCCGCCTGCCTTGGAAATGGCATCTGCTCATAACAAGAGTAAGGTCATCGTCAGAGCCTGTCCTTCTGGGAAACTTGCTGCATTGTTTACAGCCTTGTCCAAAGCCAACAAGCCACACAGACGGTAAACAAAACCTTGCACACACAGACCTCCTGTCTAATTCACAATTATTCAGTGTTACTGTTAATCACGTAGTCGTGTCCGACTCTTTTGTGACCCCATGGACTGTAGCCTGCCAGGCTCCTCTGTCCATGGGATTTCCCAGGCAAGAATATTAGAGTGGGTTACCATTCCTTTCTCCAGAGGATCTTCCCAACTCAAAGATCAAACCTGGGTCTCCTGCATTGCAAGCAGACTCTTTACTACCTGAGCCACTGGGGAAGGCCCACTCACAATTATGGTGACCCCAAAATAATTTTGCTTTATGGACTATAAAGCACTCATCTCAGCCGAACCTGCCAGGACCCAAAATAACCTCCCAGGAGATGCTGGGCTTCAGCCTCAGTTTTCTGCTTTTGCCCCAGAGTCTGCCTTGGGTTCCGCCCCCTGCACAGTAAAGCACCTCTTCCTCTACTCCTGGAAGGAGGGGGTCCACACCCACCTCGTGCACCCCATGTGGTTTTAGAGACCCCACTCTCGGTTGCACTTTACCTAAGTTTTCCTATTAGGATTCTTTTGAATTTTAAAATAAAGTTTATTTTCTTTTTCCTTGTTATAGGAAGTCTGAGAACACAAGCAATGATTAGAAAGTAATCATTCATACTTAGAATTCCTAGCCTTTATTTTAAGATGCTTTTAGGATGAACATATAACAAAACCGCTTAAATACATGAGGAAAATGAGATGCACACCCCACTGACACACACATGTCCTCACCTCATGCTTGCAGGAAGTTTCTCCTGCATCTATGTTCCAATTTAAATAATTAGGGGGCTGATTCAACCATGGCCTTGAGGAAATTGGTGCCTAGAGGCCCTAACTTTCTCCTCTGTACATGGGGCTCAGAAACGTCATCCCTCACTCAAGGAGCCAGCAGGAGATGGCATGTGACAGTGGAGGTCAAGTCTGAGGACAGGGCCTGGCACACACTCAGGGCTCAGCAGTTGTAGCAGTTACAATGAGCTTGTGTTACTTTGACTCATCTCAGTCTCCAGGCAGATCATTTCCAGGTGTGGTCTCTCCAAAGCTGGCAGGTCTAAGAACAGCCTCCATCACACGGGGGTTTCAGTAGGTGAAGTCTGAAGACTCTGGAGGCCTTCTCCAAGGATGGTGTGTCTGCAGCCCCAGGCCCAGACATGTGGGAGCAGCGAGGGGGCCCTGAGCAGGGGGCTCCCAGGAGGGAGGCCCAGGAAGCAGGGGACATGGAAATCATTTGCTGATCGAAAAAGATGCTGGAGGTGATGAGGTGGGAAGACTGGGGAAGGGTCACTGATCCAGTCAAATGGTCCTCAGGCGCCCCCACACCAGGCTCAGTGTCCCCGGCTGCTTGGGGCCTCGACGGGGTCCTCTCACTTCTCTGAGTGACGTGACCTTGGGGACAGTCCGCCCTCCGGGTCTCAGTTCCTAAACGGAGGGCAGGACACCAGCCCCAGCAGCTGACAGGTGAAGGGGTTCCTGGGATTCTAGCATTTCTGGTCCACAATATGACATCCCCTGTGGTCCATCCCCTTCCTCATTTGTTCACTGGTTTCCCAAGGACGGAGTCCCCTAAGGTATCAAATGAATCCTTCTTGGTGCATTTTCTGAGCTGGTTCTCTCTAGGGTTGGTGAAAAATGGAGAGTGAATTCTTTTCCCTGTAAGGCATGAGTTCTTCCAACTTTTTTATCCTTCCAGACCTGGCGACTCTGTTTTGCCCGTGGCGGGCACATACTAAATGATCCGCACGTGGGTTTTCATCCTGAACTGCTGCTGTCCGCTAGGCTAAGACAGGCATGCTGACATACTTCGGGGATGTATATTTCATCAGGGTTTAGCAGTAATGTGTGCTAAGTTGCTTCAGTCGTATCTGATTCTGTGAGACCCTATGGACTGTAGCCTGCCAGTCTCTGTCCATGGGGATTCTCCAGGCAAGAATACTGGCGTGGGTTGCCATTTCAGGATCGAATCCACATCTCTTATGTCTCCTGCATTGGCGGCGGATTCTTTACCATTAGCACCACCTGGGAAGCCCAGGGTTAAACAGTAAGGAGTGCAATAGTCCCAAGGCTCATTACTTTTCCCTTGCTTTGAAATTGTTCTGAAAGGACACACATTTAGCAACAGCCTCTTCATTAATTTAAGTCTTTGCAATTAGGTTCCCCAGTGAGCAGCTCTGCTGGGTGGATGCAACTGGAAGAGAGGAGCCAGTGCCACTGTTTGCAGCAGCTCAGCCCAGTTTGTCTCTCTGGTGCCCACGAGAGGTGGCGGGCCACATAGACACAAGGCCACTGGCATGAAGGCATGCTTGTCTCTCTGAAGTCTCCTTGCGCCTCTGCTCTGGCATTCTGAGTCACAGTGTTACTGAGGGGCAATGGCTTAAGTCAGAGCCTTGGAGTGCAGGTCGTGGCTGCCTGCTGAGACTTGGAGAGAAGCTGTCAGTCAGCACAGTGATTTCTCTGGAGTGGCTGATGAGCCACTGTTCCAAGCGCTTCCGCTAGACTAGGCCAGTGAGAAGGCAGCCACACGGGCTCCTGTGATGCCAGAGTGACACCGCAGACTGTTTCCTTCTGGGTTTCTTCATCAGCTGCAGGCACAGCTCATCGTGTCCTGTGAGGCAGCTCTGAGCCTGGCTGGCACCGGGGGTCTGTGCACACCTATCATGACCCAGCTCTGCCATCTTGAAGGACCCAGGCCCAGGCTTACCTCTCAGGAAGCACGGGACACTAGTGGAAAGCTCTGGGCACCTGCAGAGGTACCCCAATGTTGTTTGCACTCACCCCTGTCTGCCCAGGCTGCAAGAGACTCAGCAGCTGTTTTAAGATGGGCAGAGAGGACATGCCACCCTGCAGAGCCCCCTGACAGGGCAGGACACTTCACTCGTGAGCTATAAAAGGGCACAGTGTAAAAAGCCTTTTCATTAAACGTAGAAGCTTTTGCACAGCAAAGGAAACTATGGACACAATGAAAAGACAACCAACAGAATGGGAGGAGGTATTTGCAAATGAAATGAGCAATAAGGGATTAATATCCAACATGTATTGGACATATCATTTGCAAATACCTCCTCCCATTCTGTTGGTTGTCTTTTCATTGTGTCCATAGTTTCCTTTGCTGTGCAAAAGTTTCTACGTTTAATGAAAAGGCTTTTTACAATAAGACCTGGGTTGGGAAGATGCCCTAGAGAAGGGATAGGCTACTCACTCCAGTGTTCCTGGGCTTCCCTGGTGGCTCAGCTGGTAAAGAATCCGCCTGCAATGTGGAAGACCTGGGTTTGACTCCTGGGTTGAGAAGATCCCCTGGAGAAGGGAACGGCTACCCACTCCAGTATTCTGACCCGGAGAATGCCATGAACTGTATAGTCCAATCTTTGCATGTCCGCAAAGAGTCGGACACGACTGAGTGACTTTCACTTTCACTTCATCTAACACGTATAAATAGGTCAGACAACTCAACACCAGAAAAACCAGACAACCTAATTAAACAATTAGTAGAAAAACTGAATTGATATTTGCCCAAAGAGGAAATGTAGAAGACCACTGGGCACATGAAAAGATGCTAAACATTGCTAATCATCAGAGAAATGCAAATTAAAACCACAGTGAGATATCACTTCACATCTGTTAGAATGGCCACCATCAAAAAGAAGAAATATTGGCAAGTATGTGGGGGAAAGGGAACCTCTGGCACTGTTGATGGAAATGTAAGTTGGTGCAGCCACTGTGGAGAACAGTATGGAGATTTCTCAAAAAACTAAAAATAGAGCTACCCTATGACCCAGCAATTTCACTCTTGTGTATATATCCAAAGGCGGAAAAACACTCAAAACAAAAACTCATTTGAAAAGATCCATGCACCCCAACATTCACTGCAGCACGATGTACAATGGCCAAGACATGGACACAGCCTAAACGTCCATCAGCAGATGAAGGGATGAAGGAGATGTGGTGCGTATGCACAGTGGAGTACTACTCAATCATAAAAAAGAATACAACTTAGCATTTACAGCAACGTGGATGGATGCGGAGGGTATTATGCTAAGTGAAATAAGTCAGGCAGAAAAAGATGAATACTGAATGATATCACTTACGTGTGGAATCTAAAAAATACAACAAACTAGTGAAGACAGCATAAAAGAAGCAGACTGACAGATACAGAGAACAAATCACTAGTTACACAGTGGGGAAGGAGGGTAAGATAGGGGTGGGGGAGTGAGAAGTACAAGCTATTAGGTATAAAATGAGTTCAAGGATGTATAACAAGGGAATAGAGTCAATATTTTGTAATAACTGTAAATGGAAAGTAACCTTTAAAATTTTTTCAAAATCAAAAGTAAAACCTTAAAAACGAAGTCTATTCAAAAATGGTATGTATAGTAATTTAATAGCTAAGAAAAGGAGGAAAAAGAAAGAACCCTGCATCATTTGTGTGAGCATATGAAGACGAAAATTATACATGTAATTTAAGGCTTATGTGACAACAGGATCTTTACATTTTTCCAATTTTTAAAACTCAGGGCTTAAGATGTTTCATCTCTCCAGGCTGACCCAAACTGACATGTTTACAAGGGCCAAGGGATGTCTGTGAGAGCTGGAAGTGAGGCCACATGTGGAGGAAGTGTGGGGAGGAGTCTATATTTCTCTAAAACGGGCAGCTCCTGCTGCATCCCACAGTTTCTTTCACGATGAACACCAGTGTTGCCACCTGTAATTTTTCTGAAAAAGCAAAAATCAAGATTTTAAGGCACAATCTCTTGCATAGAAACGTTGGTCACTTTCATAATAGTTAAAATTTGCAGAGAGTTGGCCATTGTTCTAAATGCTTTACAGGTACTCACATGTGTAATTCGCAAAACCATCTTTGCTATCAAAATAGAAAAACTCAAACCCAGAGAAGTGGATAAGTGGCCCAAGGTCACGAGTTCTATTTTGTGCTCCTAACCCCACGCTAGAATCCAGCTTCAGGCTGGATTCCCTCAGCATCCAGGTTTCCCTGGAGATGGCCCCTGATGGTTCAATCAAACCTGGGGACTCCACCCTCCTTGCAGGCCATTGGTCTGTGCCTCCCAGCTGCAGCCAATGCGTACACGGTACTCCCTGGGCCACAATGATTGGTTCAGAGCTGTTATGCGACTGAGTGCGGGTTAAAAGACTGCTCAACCTCTAGTCTTGCAGGAACCTATACATTTCCTTGTGAATTAAGCCAATTTGAGTTGCTTTGTCTACAGGCAAAAGCATCCTGAGTCACCAGCAGTGCTCCTCTTGGATGATATCCAGAAGAACTGACAGTAGGGTCTCAAAGTGACATGTGCACCCCAGCATTCACTGAGGCAGGACTCACAGCAGCCAAGCAACCCCATGCCTCCTGACAGATGAATGGACAGACAAAACATGGGATATACATATAATGGAGTGCTACCCAGCCTTTAAAAGGTAAGGGATGCTGTCTCATGATACAAATTGGATGAAGCTTGAGGACATTTTGCTAAATGAAAATAAGTCAGTCACAGACAGTGTGTGATTCTGCTGTTACGGCATTCTTGCCCGTGCATGCTAAGTTGCTTCAGTCATGTTCAACTCTTTGTGACCCTATGAACCACAGCCTGCCAGGTTCCTCTGTCCATGGGATTCTCCAGGCAAGAAATCTGGAGCGGGTTGCTATGCCCTCCTCCAGGGGAATCTTCCCGACCCAGGGATTGAATCCTTGTTTCTTACGTCTTTTGCATTGACAGGTGGCTTCTTTACCACTAGTACAACTTGGAAAGCCCATGGCATTCTTAGTGGTCAAATTCACAGAGATAGAAAGCAGAAATAGTAGAAAGATAATAGAAAGCAGAATGGTGGGTGCCAGGAGCTGGGGGAGGAGTAGAGGGATCTGATGTTGAATTGGTGTGAAGTTCTGGACTCGCATGATGGTGAAGTTCTGGAGATCTGTTTCACAACAACACAAAAATACTTCATGTCACTGACCTGGACACTTAAAAATTGTTGCAATCATGTTAAATGTTGTTGGATCTTTTTCTTAAAGGCACAGTTGGAAAAGAAAAAGACTCCTGACTGATTAAGCAGCTTACTCAAACAATTGAAGAAGCCCCACACAGGCTTATCAAACCCATTCATGCAGAGCACAGAGGCTGCCAGGCCTTAGAGCAGAGCTGGGTCCTCTTGCTAGGAAAGCCTGCCGCCCAGCCCATTACCTCCCTGGTTAACCAGGGAGCCCTGTTTCCCCGGAAGCCATTGACAACATGGGAACTTTTGACATTGATCCAATCCATCATATAGAACCACATGAATAATGCTGATTTTTGGGAGCAACTTTTGGAAGGGAACGCATACAGAACGTCTTCACAGCAGGCCGACACACACACGGTAGTCTAAACTGACATACTGAATTTATTATCTGCAAAGCCCTGATGCTTTTCATGGTGACAAGATGGGTTGTGTGTGTGTGTGTGTGTGTGTGCGTGCGCGCATGTGTTGTGTCTGTGGGCATACACATTCACAAATGCTTAAAAGAGCCAGGTGAGCAAAGAACCAGGAGGAAAAGGATGAGGACATGAGATGCTGGGACCACAGGGAAAACTGCAGCCTGGCCCTTACGTGGTGGAAGGTCTCACCAGGACCCTGGGCCGGGCCGTGCCTTTGTACAGATGCTCAGAGTCAAGTGCAAGAGTCTGACCAGGGCTGCAGACACCTGACAACTGCAGGGGATGGAATTCAGTCAGGGCAGAGACAGGACACATGGGCACAGACAGCTTGAGGGCAGCTTGGGCCATGGCCGGCTCTGGGGACAGTCACTAATAACAGGGGCTGGAGCCTGGGTGCTTCCCTGCACCACCGCTGCACGCCTGGCACGGGCTCCACAGCCCCTGTCGTCCCATCAGAAAACTGGGGCAATAAACACCACCAGCTGCTGTGGGCTGAGTGGTGATCCCCAAATTCATACGTTGACATCCTGACAACCATCTGTCCCTCAGCATGTGACTGTATTGGAATAGCATCTTTAAAGAAGTGGTTAAGTTAAACAGAGGCCACAAGGATGGGTCTCAATTCAGTGTGACTGATATCCCTGTAGGAAGAGGAGGAGACCCCGGGGTGGGTGCACACAGAGGGAGTACCACATGAGCGCTTGGCGGGCAGGCTTCCCAGGAAGCCAGCCCTGCTGTGACCTTGACCCCAGATGTCCAGCCTCTGGGATGATGAGAAACAAACATATCGTGTGCATTTAGGCCCCGAGGGTTGTGGGGGTTGATGACGCAGCCTGAGTTGACTGACGGGCTGGACCCCCATCCTGGGGAAGGAAACGCTGGATCTCCCGCATCTCCAGGGCTCGACAGCCACTAACACGAACCGCCCACGCTCTGCCTGCCCATCTTCTGAGCTTTGTACAGCCTGGCCTGTGTGCTCATCTGAGGTTTTAAAAAGCAGCTGAGCTTGCAGCTGTTGGCCTTATGTGTGTGGGATGGGCAGGGGTGGTTCTAGAAAGAGAGGAGACCACCACTTCAGAGCAAATAGCAGGTCCGGTAGGCCTCTGTGGACTCGCAGACCTGACCACCAGGCTCCAAGTCTTGCCTTAAAGTTAACCCACGCTTGCCTCTGGCCTCAGACACATGTCATCTCTCTGTGCCTGGGTTCTGCATTGTAAAATAAGCAACATCACTAACCCCAGATGGTGGCAGTAAAGGGGAAGGAGTTTATCCACACACTGTGCAAGGGGGTTGTTCAGCCCGTCCCTCCTGGGGGCAGGGGTCAGTGAAGCTTAGCCCCCTGCATGGGCACCCTCCCCAGAGAAGCCAGCCTGCTCTGCAGCCAGACAGGCATGGATGTGAGGGAAGGAGCACCAGGGGCTGCTGCTCCCTTGCACTGTATTGTCCACATGGGATAACTGCAGATCTCACAACAGGTTGAGCAGGTTCCCCTTAACTGTGTGCTCAGCTAGACACTAAAGCGGGGGCCTGATAGTTATTTCTGGGGGGGGGGCTAGTGGTCAGGTTCACAGCCCTGGGGGGAGTGTGCCAGGGGGACAGGCTCAGAAACACATTGCATGAGTGTGGACTGACCTGCAGGGTAGTGACTGTCACTGCAGATTGTCTGTCCTCGGACCTACAGATGTCAGACAGACAGACAGACAGACTGAGAGATACAGAGATACAAGTTCACTGATATACAGATGTACTGATATATAGACAGAGCCACATGCCCACACCACAGTCACTTTCTTTTTTAGATCCTGGTCACTCCAGACACAGAGGATGGGGTGCCATCCTCTTGTGCCAATCTGAGCACAAGACTCCCTGCTGTGTGACCTCAGAAAAGTCACTGTACTTCTCTGGCCTCTTTTGCTTCTTTGTAAACCCGGAGGTCTGCATCCTATGAATGCAGCCACTCAAGCCAGCTATTTGCGTGATCAGCTGTAACAATACTGGCCTAAACTCAGAGCCCTGGTGTTTGTTTCCTGTACTTTTGTTTCCATTCTCAAGACTGTCCATCAAGGGGATAATCAAGGGTCCCTCCCCAGTGGCTGAAAGGAGTAGGGATTGGGGTGAGACACTGGTTATCCAGGCTCCTCCAGCCCTGTCAGTAAGCCACCCCTGCAGCTGCTCCCTAGCCTGGCAGGGAGGGGAGGCGAGGGGGCGCTGCCCCTGCAGATGAGTGGTTGCTGCCCAGGTGCCTGGCCCCGCCTCCCCAGGTGTCAGCCAGGCTCCTGGCTGGACCAGTGGGTCTGGAGCTGGGGAGAGCAGAGGGGATGTGGCTGACCTCCATTCAGTGAACTTTTAGCGATCTCAGCTTTCTGCACCCACGTGTGCCTCTTCAGCAGGAGAGAACGATGCCGATGAGAACAACGTTTGCTCTCCTCTTGAAAACTTGGACAGAGGAGCGATGGCCCCAGGTCCATGTGTACAGATGCACATGTGTGACTGAATTTCATCAACATGTGTCCATGCTACTGCTCTGGTTGAAAATCTTGCAACGTATTTTCCCTCCCCTCAGATCAACCCAACTGGAACAACCCATTAAAGTCATCACTTGTGACGCTTTCCTAACTAGTTTCAACAGAGCTTTACTTCTCAATTGATTTAGAACTTGGGGTATTAACAAGTATATTTTGTTAGCTTTCCCCATTAGATTGATAGTACTGTCCTAAGGTTACCTATTTAGCTACATGTATAAGGTTTCATTTGGTTGTCATCCCGCTTATTTAAAATATGCAGAGTACATCATGAGAAATGCTGGACTGGATGAAGCACAAGCTGGAATCAAGATTGCCAGGAGAAATATCAATAACCTTAGATATGCAGATGATACCACCCTTATGGCAGAACGTGAAGAGGAACTAAAAAGTCTCTTGATGAAAGTGAAAGAAGAGAGTGAAAAAGTTGGCTTAAAACTCAACATTCAGAAAACTAAGATCATGGTGTCTGGTCCCATCACTTCATGGGAAATAGATGGGGAAACAGTGGAAACAGTGACAGACTTTATTTTGGGGGGCTCCAAAATCACTGCAGATGGTGACTGCAGCCATGAAATTAAAAGATGCTTCCTCCTTGGAGGAAAAGTTATGACCAACCTAGACAGCATATTAAAAAACAGAGACATTACTTTGTGAAAAAAGGTACATCTAGTCAAGGCTATGATTTTCTGGTAGTCATGTATGGATGTGAGAGTTGGACTATAAAGAGAGCTGAGTGCCAAAGAATTGATGCTTTTGAACTGTGGTGTTGGAGAAGACTCTCGAGAGTCCCTTGGACTGCAGGGAGATCCAGCCAGTCCATCCTAAAGGAAATCAGTCTAGAATATTCATTGGAAGGATTGATGCTGAAACTCCAATACTGTGGAAACCTGATGCAAAGAGCTGACTCATTTGAAAAGACCCTGGTGCTGGGAAAGATTGAAAGTGGGAGAAGGGGACGACAGAGGATGAGGTGGTTGGATGGCATCCCTGACTCACTGGACATGGGTTTGAGTATGCTCCGGGAGTTGGTGATGGACAGGGAGGCCTGGCGCGCTGCAGTCCCTGGTGTTGCAAAGAGTCAGACATCACTGAGCGACTGAACTGAACTGAATACACAAACACACGAAACATGATTACATTGTGACACAAGGAAACTCTTGGGGGGGTGGTATATTTTTACTATCTTGGTGTAGTGATGGGTGTGTGTATCAACACTTATCAAAGGACATACTTTCTTTACACATAGGTAGGAACTCTGTGTTCCAATTATATATCACTGTGTGCTGTGTGCTTGGTTGCTCAGTCATGTCCGACTCTTTGCGACCCCCTGGACTGTAGCCCAGCAGGCTCCTCTGTCCATGGGATTCTCCAGGCAAGAACACTGGAGTGGGTTGCTGTGCCCTCCTCCAGAAGATATTTCCAACCCAGGGACTGAACCCAGGTCTCCCATATTGCAGGCAGATTCTTTACCATCTGAGCCACCAGGGAAGCCCTATACATCGCTGCTGCTGCTGCTAAGTCACTTCAGTCGTGTTTGACTCTGTGTGACCCCACAGACAGCAGCCCACCAGGCTCCCCCGTCCCTGGGATTCTCCAGGCAAGAACACTGGAGTGGGTTGCCATTTCCTTCTCCGATCTATACATCGCTAATGCTCTTAAAAGAAAAAAACAAAATAAAAACTGCTAATTCCCATCCATTTGATTCCTATACTTCAACTTGCAATAGTAAAAAGAGGCTTACAATCTACTACTAAAGAGGGAAAAAAAATATCAGTTTAAAACCACTCACTATTATTTAATGTTCATGGAACTTAATGAACTTAGTCTTCACATATTTCTGTCCTGGAACCCCAGGGGCTCTAATGCAGGGCATTTGTCCAGGGAGTGGACATTCAGGCTTGGCACCCACTGCCCTCAGCAGGGTCTCATCCTGGTCTTACCTGTACGACAGCTGTGATGGGATGGGGTGGAGAGGGACATGCACAAAGCAGACACCCCCACTCCTGCCCCTGAGGCACCCTCTTCCTGGCTCTGTGGGTGCAGATTTGAGGCTAGCCTAAGAGAGGACTGGGGCTTCCCTGGTAGCTCAGTTGGTAAAAAATCTGCCTGCCATGCAAAAGACCCCAGTTCAATTCCTGGGTCAGGAAGATCTGCTGGAGAAAGGATAGGCTACCCACTCCAGGATTCTGGCCTGGAGAATTCTGTGGACTGTATAGTCCACGGGGTCAGCGTCCATGGGGTTGGCGACTTTCACACTTTAAGAGAGGACTGAGGGAAGGGGTGGGAAGAAAAGACTGAGATAGAAGTCATACATCAAATGCTCCAGGGATTACAGAGAAACTTCCATGAGAGGAACCAGCCAGAAGTGTGAATACTCCTTACTTTCAGCCAGAATTGGGCTTTGTCTCTTTTCCTTTGAAACTGCAGCCCTAGAGATTTATGCTCCATTTTCCCACTTTCGTCCACTTATTTTCAGGAGCCTGATGGTAAGACTTCATCATTTTCCCCTTCATTCTCCTGCTGGAAAAACCACAGCCCAAGAATAGCCATAGCAATGTGATTCCTAGGCGCTGGGCCTTGGGGGGTAGGGGGTGGGGCCCAGTGCTGGTAAGCTCTGGGCCCTAAGGGCATAAGCATTCTTACTCATTGCAGAGGAGATGGAAGTTCGAGGCCCATCTGACTTAATACTGGCAAGGAGGACACATCTGTGGGCCAGACATGGCCATGTGCCATCTGGTTTAGGATCTGAGCTATTATTAGGAAGGCTTTATATTCCTCATTATCAGTCCAGAATATTCACTGGAATGACTGATGCTGAAGCTGAAACTCTAATACTTTGGCCACCTGATGCAAAGAAATGACTCCTTGGAAAAGATCTTGATGCTGGGAAAGATTGAAGGCAGGAGAATGGGACGACAGAGGATGAAGTGGTTGGATGGCATCACCAACTCGATGGACATGAGTTTGAACAAGCTCCGGGAGTTGGTGATGGTCAGGGAAGCCTGGTGTGCTGCAGTCCATGGGGTTGCAAAGAGTCGGACACGACTGAGCGACTGAACTGAGCTGATTCATATGAAACATACAAGGATCTAGTTTCTCCTCAATCCCAGTTCCTCTAATGCCAAAGAAAGAAGTATGATTCGCTTTGGCTATTGCATTCTGACTTAGGTTACAGTTGGGTTACTTTCCTCCCTCAAAAGTGGAGTGCAGATTTAACACCCTGGAATCAATGTAGCCAGCCTAAATAATCTCAATTGTTCTCATCTCTCTGTTGCTGTTTTTTAAAATTTTTTTCTGAAGGGCATTTTTTTTTTTCTTTCCTGGAGGCAGATACAACTTTCTGACTTTTACACACCTTCTTCATAGTAATAAAAAGTTTATTATTTTCTTAAGAAGAAGGCAAAAGAAGGATTATATAAAGCATTTAAGGGTGGAATAAACACAGAAAGTGAGGATAAATTTAATCTCAAAATTTTCTGGGCAGAATTTTTGACAGAAGGGTCACCAGTTCTGTGTTGCTATTGATGACAAGGAAAGCCCAGGGACTCAGCCTGTAGAGAACTCCAAGTCTCATTTCATCTCAGATTTGGACCTTCGTTTTCGCCCAAGTATTTGAAGTTTGCTTGTTGTTGCTTTACCATGGCAATGAATAAGGAGCAAAGCTATTTTGAGTTTTTCTCCTGCTCTACATTTCTTGGGTGTGAATGATGAAATAGTTAAAGCTCACGCATATGCCTGCACGCATGCACACATGTACACATAATTCAGGGGGGAAATAAGTGAGTACTCTGTGAGTGGATTAATTTCTAGACAATTGATTGTGCTGGTTGAAGCTGCCTTCAATACTTGTGCAGAGGTGCTCTCACCCTGTCTCATAATATTTGGAAGAAGCAATCCTACCCCATCACAGAAAAGTTTGTTTTGCCATGGAAAATGTCAGTCTGCATATGGACATATTTTGGATCAGACAACATGAGTTATGAAAGTTGTGAACAAACAGTATCATATGATGGATCCAAATTAACATGGAAACTGTGAAAATTAGCAGTTGATAAGCCTTGGAAACACAGATGTAATGTGTAATTGATTAAAACGGGTGAGAAAATAAAATACCAATGAGGAAACAGTAGTAAGATTCTCCAAATTGTTTCATCTCTAGTATTAAGAGCAATTTATTCACCAGAAAATAGTCTCTGAACTTTCATAGGAGAAGGTCACAAGTACCAGTGAAGTAAGATGGAAAACATTTCATCTAACTGTGCAGCAGTTTAGAAGTCACGGCCGTTCCACTGCACACTGCTGACACTGTCTCTGCATTGAAAATGGAAGCCTTTAAGCCCACTGCAATTGAAAAATAGCATAAAGTTAATGTTTGTTTGCTGTGGCACTTGCTATAGGGCTAATGTGCCTCAGGGCATCCCTGGGCACAGCTAACCAAGTCTTGTCAGTAGGGCTGCTTGATTTATGTGTCTCTAGTGAGACACATAGTCGGTTTTTCTGTGAGTTCAACTCTTGATACTATGTGTAACAGCATGGAGAAAAGAAATTGACAAATCTCCTGTTGGCTTATAAGGAGAAGAGATGACCCACAAAGAGGGATGACTTCTGGGTTGCGTCAGAAATGAAAACCTCTCTGAAATGTGACTGCCCTGAGAAAAAATATTGAACCAAATGAATCTGTCTGGTTCCTAGAAGTTTCTGACACTCGGTAAACATAGTGTCGTGACACACATGGATCTCTAAAGTTGTTCACTGATTGCCCTGAGTTTTACCCAGCTGTGTGAGAGACGCTTTGGCAATAGAGATCCCCGAGGTATTGCCAGTCATCCGTGTCTTTGGCCAACTTGGTGATCCAGGACATCTGCAGTGCTCTGGTCGAATTTGACTTGTCATATAATTTGGTCTTTTTTGTTCTGTTTGTTCCTCCCCACCCCCAACATCTGTGTTCTCTGTTTTTCATAGACTTTGATACATTTTTGTATATACTTTCTGTCCTCCCAACCAGGAATTCTGTGAACAATATCATTAATGTAATTTTACCCTGCTCTTCTCCTAACTTTTGGCCTTAAGATTTCCGACTGCTATCTTTCTTCAGCAATAATAGCTACTTCTTACACAAATGCTTATGGCTGTAATTATATACAGTCTTCTACAATATTCAATGTCTGGGTCATAAACCTTCTCTTGTTTCAGTTCAGTTCAGTTCAGTTGCTCAGTCGTGTCCGACTCTTTGCGACCCCATGAATCGCAGCACGCCAGGCCTCCCAGTCCATCACCAACTCCCAGAGTTCACTCAGACTCACGTCCATCAAGTCAGTGATGCCATCCAGCCATCTCATCCTCTGGCGTCCCCTTCTCCTCCTGCCCCCAATCCCTCCCAGCATCAGAGTCTTTTCCAATGAGTCAACTCTTCCCATGAGGTGGCCAAAGTACTGGAGTTTCAGCTTTAGCCATCATTCCTTCCTTTTCTTGTTTAGATGTTTCCAATTAATGATGTGAGGTCAAATGACTGCTGCTTATCAGACAAAAGTTCTTTATTTCAATGCAAATAAAAGCATTTCTAACTTGTTCTGTTTCCTTGTGAGTAACATCTGTAACTTTGTGTTTTTCCCACCACGTGGCACTGGATTGGTTACACATAGCTCTAGCTATATATTTCTAGAAGCTCTAGCTTATATTTCTTTATGGGTTCTACCAATGTCAGCTGCAATAATTCTTACATTATCGCCACCATTCTCATCGTGATCAAGCAGACAACAGTCATTTAAGTAAAAAACACTTTCTGATTTTTTTTCTTTGAGAACAATGTTTAAAAAAACCTTTTGGAGGGAAATGTGACAAGCCTCTCCAATTCAAATGTATCTTTGCACAATAGTAAAAATTTACCACAGCAAGCCTTTTCTCCTAAACCCTAAGTCTTCACATGAGTATTTTCACCTGCTCTGTCTTAGGACCGCTAAGGTGACTCCTGGATTTTCTCAAGATGGGAGAAGGACCTCAGTCTCTAGGAAGAGCAGGCAACAGTCCTACACGGACATGGCAGCTACGCCTCCGGGCCTGATTCCCACTTGCACAAACCTCCAGACCAGCATTTATCAAGTGGCTCCATTGCTACCTCTTTTCCCATGGGGAGCCATAGTAAGAAGCGGCCATGGGTGGAGGTCATTTGCTACTCAGTCTAACAGCCCCCAAAGCCTCCTGGCATCGAGCAAGTACCCATGGTCAGTGAATCAGTGGTTGAATGACTGCATGCCTCATGAACAGATGAAGTGAGACACAAGATCTTCTTCCTGTTTTCTTTTCATAAACTCTCTAAATGGCAGGGGACACAGTAATAAGAAAATCTAAAAAAAATCTATAAAAAAGTTGGGTCCTACATATCCCAGAAGGATAACCATAGGTCATGAGTTGTGAATCCCTACAGGTTATATTAGAGTTCATGAGCTTAGGCACTTATTTTTACCAGGAAGATAGACTATTTCAGTTCTATCCACATTGCCCTCACTGGTCGATTTATGGACACCATCTTGCTGAAAGGAAAGTGGAGAAGAAATTTTGCATCCAAATATCAAACAAGAAAAGTAGGAATTAATAATGAATTCAAATAAATCAAGGTTCTTAATAAAAACATATCCGTGTATCTGTGAAAGAAGAATTTCAGACAGAAAATTATCAACCTAGAATTTACATATAAAACTCTTTACTCCTACAAGGAAATATAAACCTCAGTCAAACAAATCTCTGTTGTTTCTGCACTTATATGTCAATTCTAAGGAAAGTGAGTTGCAGGTGTACAAATGAGCCCTTTATGCTGACAGATGAAGATCGACAGGAGAATCAGAGTCAGGACAGCAGAGGCACAGGGAAAAGTCAGAGGCACGGAGCTCCAGGGAGGGGCCGTCCATCAGAAGTGCTTGGCATGGGTAGGGAATGATGCACAGCAATAAACTGTGGGGGAAAATAAAGGGTGAAACATGAACACAAACTGCCAAAAAAACATTGCCCTTCTCAGTATCACCAAGGCCCTGGGGATTGAGCACTGCATAGAGAGTGAGGTGTCGGCCAAACCACGTTACCACTGTTTCCTCCACTTTCTTGCTTTCAAAATGTACTTTCTTTATTGAAGTACAGTTGATTTACAATATTGAATTAGTTTCAGGTGTACCACATAGTGGTTCGGTTATACATGCTGTTTGTTTTGTGCTAATTGCTACCTTGTGTCTGACTCTTTGTGACCCCAGGGGCTGTAGCCCACCAGGCTCCTCTGTCCATGGGATTCTCTAGGCAAGAACACTGGAGTGGGTAGCCATTCCCTTCTCCAGGGGATCCTTCCAACCCAGGGATGGAACCTGGGTCTCCTGTATTGTATGCAGATTCTTCACCATCTGAGCCACAGGGAAGCCCTCAGTTATAACATATATGTATCTATTTTTCAGATTCTTTTCCCTTATAGGTTATTACAAAATACTGAGTACAGTTAGCTCCCCATGCTATGTAGGAGGTCCCTGTTGGTTATGTATTTTATTTATAGTGCTGTGTACATGTTAATGTTAAACTCCTAATTTGTACCTCCCCCCTTCCCCTTTGGGAACCCCAAATTTGTTTTCTATGTCTGTGGGTCTATTTCTGTTTTGTATGTGAGTTCATGAGTATCATCCACTTCCTTCCAGTCTCTCTCTGTGTCAGTTGTTCAAAGGACCTATTGATCTAACACACCCAATTCTGTCCCCTGGAAAAGTTACATCAGCAGCACTCACTGCTGTCTTTGAGGTCTAATAAAATGATTTGGATTTGATCAGAAACCTGAAAGTCCTTGCAGGCAGAGACAGTGACCAGCTGGTAGGCAAAAACCAATTTTTTTACCTCCTGGAAAGAAGTCTCAGTTGCTTTCAGAACTCCAGTGGAAAAATAGATAACATTGCAAAGCAATGCCCTCAACTGCAGATCAATCAATCAAACCTTGATAATGCTGATGCTAAGCAGGGCTCAAGCATGAATTCAGAAAATACTGATTGATTTACTGGGCTGGAGAAAGGTCATCAATGGCATGTGCCTGCTGACCATAGTTTTCAAGGATGAAACTTCTGGGTCTTGCTATTTTCCCCAGTGAGAGACTGACCATCTGATGAAGGGCCATTGCATGGAGAATCTTTAAGGCCCTGAAGGCCTCAAGGCTTAGGGATTAAAACAGAATGGCTGTGCCTAAACTCACAGCATCTCACAAAAAATCTGTAAGACAACATTTTAGAAGACCACTGTCAGTAAGAAAATGGTAGGCTTATAATTCCTACTCACTTTTTAACTAATCAAATACAATAATGGTATTAAATAAGAATGTTGAACCATTCTTAAAAAATCAAGCTGTCTGTTTCTTACTTCCAGGAAGAACTTAAATTTATGTGAACCCAGAAAGAAGTTCTCATAACTCTTGGCATTGAAAAGTTGTTTTTTACAACCAAACTGAACTTGCTGCTGCTGCTGCTAAGTCGCTTCAGTCGTGTCCGCCTCTGTGCAACCCCATAGAGGGCAGCCCGCCAGGCTCCCCCGTCCCTGGGATTCTCCAGGCAAGAACACTGGAGTGGGTTGCCGTTTCCTTCTCCAATGCACCAAAGTGAAAAGTGAAAGGGAAGTCGCTCACTCGTGTCCGACTCTTAGCGACCCCATGGACTGCAGCCCACCAGGCTCCACTGCCCATGGGAGTTTCCAGGCAAGGGTACTGGAGTGGGGTGCCATTGCCTTCTCCGAACCTGAACTTAGGCAGCAAATTAAACTTCTGAGAGACACAGACACCTGTTTGATTGTTTGTGTCAACTCACAGCTTGAGCAGTGACTTAGACAATCAAAGATAATGTTGCCATCCATTTTCTTAGCTAAATTATTTTACTTCTTTTCAGAATTCCTGTTTATATTTGTTGTTGCTTTGTGGTGGGAGGCTGATAAATGGTTAGTCACCAGCTCTCTTCTGGAAAAAGGAAAAGGGACAGACAGAACAATAAGGTTGCACTGCTATAAAGAATTTGTAAGTGATAATAAAGACTGCAACAGTCTTTGTTGTAAATTGTATATGAACCAATTGATACACATAGTACTTTTATTATTTTTTGCCAAATTATTTTACCTATGGCCAGCTTATTATTACCTTTGACAAACACATGTACTTTTGACACCAGTGTGGATTAATCATTTTATGTTAAGGAGTAAGGTGAACATGAAACCATGAAGAACTTGGCTTCTTCGTCCATCAGGTGAATGACTTTGCTGAGTTGAATAATGGTTTTTGAAAAATGGAAGGATCATTCTTCAGTTTTTTTTGGGGGGGGGGCTACTTTTCACAATGCATTGGCTTGATATGCTTTTATAATTAATCTGCTCTATTAACATTACCCAGGGTTACACTGTATGCCTGGACAATTACCAGACAATAAATCAGTCCTGACACAGAACCTCTGCCAATGTCCATGGTGTAAATGCTCCTTCCTTGGTTGATTTCCAGGTCCTATCAGTCACTGAATGTGGTGTTGGGAAGATGTGTGCTGTCATATAGCATTTTCACTATCATATTATTAAATCATATTGATTCAACGTACATAACCTCAAGAACACAGAAATAGTAAAACATTAGTAAAATAATTAGAAAGTGCTGAGTTTTTAATATGTACCTTTGTTTTTAATAGTATTCATTTGCAAGCTTACATATTTTACTTTTAATAATTGCTTTATTTGACAACAGGCTTCCCTAGTAGCTCAGCTGGTAAAAAATCTGCCTGCAGTACAGGAGACACTGGTTCAACCCCTGGGTTGGGAAGATCCCCTGAAGAAGGGAAAGGCTACCCACTCTAGTATTCTGGCCTGGAGAATTCCACACACTGTATAGTCCATGGGGTCGCAGAGTCAGACACGATTGAGCGACTTTCACTTTCACTTATTTAACAACTGGCTTGCAAAACTTTTAAAATTTCAACAATCTGCTCTCACCAGCTAGATGGCATGAGCTAGGCTGAGTGGACACCTGGGCTTCCTTGAGTTGTCACTAAGTTCTTCAATTGTTTAAGCCAGCGACATAGCTTGGAAATAAAGTGCCCAAAGACAATTAACCAAAGGAAATAATTTCACAGGGTTTTTTGTTTTTTTTTTTAAACACTGCATAACTCTATCATGATTCTTATTGCTTTGCTCCTAAGTAGCACTCAGTCTAGTTCATATTGGATAGATGTAATGCTTTTCAAGGTTCCATAATAACAGGTTACAATTTCCACCCATTTTTAAAATATATTGTGAGCAGGGACAGACTCTGCTCCCACAGTTGCCGACTTCCTTCCTTTGATGAGAAGGTCACTTGCTCACCACCCAGTTCCTGTCTCCCTGGACGCTGTGCCCTTTCCCATGGCAGCAGGAGCAGCGGTGTGACGGGTCCTTTTGCCACAGGAAGGAAGCAGCCAGTACACACAAGAAGGGCAAGACTGCTCTGCTGGGCTTGCTCTGAATCCCACCCCCCACCCCCCAACCCTGTAGGGTTTCAAGGGTGCTTCCATGACAAACAAGATTCCCAGAATTGTGTCAGCTGTGTGTGTGTGTGTGTGTGTGTGTGCTGAGTCGCTCAGCTGTGTCTGACTCTTTGCAACCACTGTGGATGGTAGCCCACCAGGCTTCTCTGTTCATGGGATTTTCCTGGCGAGAACACTGGGGTGGGTTTGCCGTTACCTCCTCCAGGGGATCTTCCTGACCCAGGGACTGAAGCTGCATCTCCTTTGTCTCTGTATCGCAGGCAAATTCTTTACTGCTGAGTACCTGGGAAGCCCACTGTGTCATGAGCTGTAGAATTAACTGCTTTGTCTGGAAACAGGCTGAGTGTTTAATGTTGTTTCCAATTGTAGAGCAAGACGCTAGGTCACTTTGAAGATGACTGGCCCCCGCATAGGGAGACCGTCAGTGAAGTTCCTGTCCTGTCCTGTGTACTCTGAGCTCAGGCCAGCTCTTCTCTGAGCTAGAGAAGCTCTCATCTGGAAGCATGGGGATCTGCTGACAGCTATTCTGCCAGAAAACCACACAGCCGGACCCAAAACACTTCTAGATTTTCAGATCTGCTGAGTCACACAGCCAACAATGCAAGTTCTTGTTATTATTATTAATTTTACATTGAGCAAACTCAAATCTTCTATTGAAAATACTTTATTTCTCTCATTTTATTCCCTTAATTCAGAATTTCCCAAAGTTCTTTAAAATGGAATACTTGTTCACAAATTGAAAAATGATTAGCTTGAAACATCACAATGGTTGTCATGGTGGTGCTTGAACCTATAAATCATTTAGAACAGGAGACAATGGCTCCCTTTTCCCTCTATGTCTTTAAAATCCTTTGCCAATTATCTTAGAAATGGATACCCAAGGAAAGGCTGATTTCCTCCAGCCTGGTGTAGGAAAATGTATAACAATCATTGGACAGTAAAATTTTAAAAATATAAAACAAACTGAGGATCTGTAAATCAAATGTAAAACAAATTGAGCTCTCTATGCATTGATTTCTAAAATCCCCAGGGTCTTGTCATTGAAACAAGTGTCTACTAACTTGTTAATAACTTAATCATAACAAATACTGCAGATTTCTTAAATAAAGAATTCAGTGCAGCTAGTGGATAAACTCCACCAGCATGATCCACAATGAAGGTTCAACTAAAACTGAAGTCAGAGAGTGAGCTGGTTAGTGATGGGCAGAAATCCATGTGCACAGCTATACTGGTTTAGACATGCATATGAAGCACCAATGCACGTGATTAGATATCCAAAGGTTAATATGAAAGCTTATTAATAAGAAACGAAAAGATTAAAGTGTACAGGCCAAGGAACTTCTATTTCCTGTTGCTACATTTCTGCAAGGGAAGTTCAAACACATCACCAAAACCCTACTTGCGATGACCTTTGTGCCACAAGGCTGAGATCGTTCTCCTCCACGTATGCACCAGCATTCAACCCCTCAGACCCCACAGGCTGGCCTGACCAGGGTGCCAGGGAGAGGGTGACAGTTCGGACCAGGCCAGGGGACCCGCAATCCTGCACCAAGTGATGCAGAGGCCAAGTCCACGCAGCTTCACATTTGCTCTGACCTACTTTGACGAGGCTGCGTTTTGTTTACCCTAAGTTAAATTCACCATGGAAGACTTACTGATGCTTCTTGCAGCAGAAAGTGACTTTAAATGAGATATAGGATTCCAAAGATTGACGGGTTGAACACACGACTCCGCTCACTCTGTTCTATTCTCTTCTTAGCTTCTAAGACTATCAGGAAACTGAACCCTTTCGTCTCTGGGCTCTAGGAGCACGCGTGCTGACACCAGGAGCATTTCTTGTCATCCCTTTGGTTTGTAAAAGTAGGAATGAGAAATGGAGCTGGGTGTCAGCCCTGAACTGGCCAGTCCCGCACTGAGCCTGTCCCTGGAGGGGACAGTGCCCTGGTGACTTCTGCCTTCCAGGTGTGTGGCCACACTTCTTGGACTCATGTACCTGTCTTCACCCCTGGCACCTAGTCTTCCCTCTGCACCTGCTGCTCTCCAGATGCAAGAAGGAAATCACAGGCTGCATCCCACATGTGGTGAACACTGTTGGTTGTGGAAGCAGTATGCATTCTCCACACTTCCCAGTGAGCAGAATGCCTGTGCTGACCAGCAGCTCCACACACCCAGGGAAAGCTGACTCCCATCCCGGCAGTCAGGATGCATCTGACTCCTCTTCTGGGATTCCATTCTCACCAGGGACTAGGTCAGCCCTGGACCCAACCTTGGTCTACCAGACACGAGAGAAACTCTGCAACTGGCCATTTCTGGAAAGGCTTCCTTTTCCTATGAAACTACTAGGAAAATGGTCTCTTCCCCTCTTCTGAGAATTGTGGCATCTGGATGGGATGCAGGGAATGGCCATGGTGCCCTGGCCAGCTTGAGGAGGAAGCCTACCTCAGAGATGACTAGGGAGGTCCTTGATGGCAACTCTGGGCCTCAGGTTCAGCCCTGAAGTGTGTCCTCCTGGGACTCCTGTTCCACGAGGTGAGAGATTTTTACCTGAGCAGGCTTAAGACAGGAGTTTTGCAACCTGTATTAGTTATCTACTGCCATGGATCAAATGACCTCAAAATGTAGAGGCTTCAAAGCATAAGAATCTACCCCATAGTCTGTGTGGGTATGGAATCTGGGCATGGCTCTGCCATGTGCCTCTGACTCCGGGTCTCACAGGCTGTAATCAAGGTGTGGACCAGGGCTGTGGTCTCACCTGCAGGCTCGACTGGGGAGCCTGTGCGAGCCTGTTGCTTGGCAGCTGTGCAGGACTCAGCTCTCAGGTCAGTGGGGGAAGGGCCTCAGTTCCCCACTGGGTGTTAGCTGAAGGCTCCCTCTGCCCTTGCCATGGGGTCGCCCTGTAGAGCAGATCCCAATGTGCCAGCCGGCTTCCCTTGGGGTGAGCACATGAGAGGCTCCAGATGGAAGCCAGAGACTGTCTGCACCCAGTCTCAGAGGTGACAGGTGACTCCACTGCGGCCACATTCTACTCGTTAGATGGGAGTCCATGTTCAAGAGGAGGGGCTACACAGGGGGTGAACACTTGAGGTGGGGGCATCGAGGGCTTCCTGACAGCTGGGCCAGACAGGAGACTGCTGAGGAATGGCGGCCCTGGCTGGGATGCTGACGGCTGCTACAAGCCCCACGTCTCCACACCTTGCCTGCATGTGAGGCCCTGCTGACACTGTGGACAGCATCCACAGACAGACCTCAGGGCTGGGGCTGGACGCCCTTTAAGACCGCGACAGCCTCCAAGCAGCTCCAGCTACTGGAGCAGCACACACTGACCTCGGTAGCAAGCATGGTGAGAAAAGGACGAGCAGCTGGAGGATGACGGGGAGGGGCAGCCGTGCTGAAGACAGGCTCCCAGGATGGGGCAGGGCCAGCAGAGGCCCACCCTGCTGGCAAGGGCCTGAGTGCAGGGAGCACTCCGATCAATCTGGCATCCAGGCGGGCCCCCAGCAGTTGAAGGACCAGTCACTTACAGGAGGCCTCTTAGAATCAGACACACACACTAGGTACAGTGACTTTCTGACTACAAACCAATTTCGATTCCAAAAGAGCCCAAAGAAAGAAAGTGAGGTCGCTCAGTTGTGTCCAACTCTCTGCAACCCCATGGACTGTAGCCTACCAACTTTCTCCGTCCATGAGATTTTCCAGGCAAGAGTACCAGAGTGGGTTGCCATTTCCTTCCCCAGGGGGTCTCCCCAACCCAGGGATCGAACCTGGGTCTCCCGCATTGTGGGCAGACGCTTTACCCTCTGGGCCACCAGGGAAGTTTCAAAGAAAAGCGCAGGAGCCCCAGGTAAGCGTGGCACTCAGCTAGCACATATCTCCTTTAGTGCGCCTTTGTTCTGGGTCAGCATGATCTTAATAGCCACGAGCCAAGTGCTGCTAAAAGTTTAAGCATCACAATGGGAAGGAAGGTCTGTCCCGGCTCAGGGCCTGGGGCCCAGCTGTTGCTCACATCAGCTGGCAGAAGGCCAGGGATGGACAGGAGGCTTGAGAGCAGTGACATGAACACCAGTAAAGGCGTGAGAACAGCAACCAAGACCAGGGACAGGGAGATGGCTTGCACAGAAGGCTCTGGAGCAGGTGAGATCACAATTGAGGGTGTGGTGCAGAGGACCTATTTCGTATCTTCTCACTTCCCAGGTGGTGCTGGTGCTGAGGAATTTGCCTGCCAGTGCAGGAGGCACAAGAGACTGGGGTTTGATCCCTGAGTCGGTAAGCTCCCCTGGAGAAGAAAATGGCAACCCACTCCAATATTCTTGCCTAGAGGATCCCATGGAGAGAAGAGCCTGGCAGGCTACAGCACATGGGGTCTCAAAGAGTCAGGCACGACTGAGCGCACACGCATGCACACTCTCTACCACCTTCTCACATCTGCCTGAAAAGCCATTGTTACTGATTCGCCGCTACTTAACTCTCTCCATCCTATCTTTGGTTGTGCTGACTGGTTTTCAAGAAAACATACTTCACTTCTTTGTAACAACCTAGGTGGAGACACCAACCAGGGTACAGATCACAAAGAAGGTGCACAGCAGAAGGGGTCTGGAGGGAGCTTCCAGCACAGCAGGAGCAAAGTGCAGGGAGTGGCCAGCAGAGACTGAAGGTCAAAGACACCTAATGTCCGCTGCTGGACCTGGGAGACTGGGGCCAGTGGCAAAGCTGCTTCAGGCTCAGCTTCCTCCTCACTGGCTTTCCCCAGACAGCACAGAGCGAGATCTCACCTGGCCTCCAGGTGGTCAGGTCTTGTTTGCACCACAGACACATTGTTTCTCAGAGAGAACACAGGTCTAACATTGAACTCAGGAGGAAACACACCAGCGTGTGTGGCTGGCATCCGAACGTCCCTACTGAGCTCCCACGACTATAAATAAGTGGACGTCTAAGGAGAGCACAGGTGAGGTGTGTGTGCCGACGGGGTAAAATCACACCCAGTACGTTATGTGCCAACAACCCACGGTGCCCTGGAGACAGGCTAAGAGCGGTACCCAGATTTCAGCATGATGTAAGAAAATCAAACAAATGATAACAAAGGATTCTTTTTCTTTCACTTATTAAAAGACCTGAATCAAAGCCGGTGAATTGCTTTCTCCCTGGCTGAGTGGTCGATTCCAGTTTTTCACACTGTAAACAATGCTCAGCAGAGTACTGCTAATTAGGTAAGTAAATGCTTCAAAGTGGATGCCTTAACTCCCGGGGCACCCACGGCTGGTGGTGGTGGGGCAGGAGGCAGGGCCCGGGCAGAAGGCGCAGGGCTCTGGGTGGTCCTAGCATGAATGGGCCCTTCTCTCTGCACCCCCTGTGGCTCTATGCTCTCTTCCTGGCATCTCTGTGAGCGTGTCTGAGAGGACGAGCAAGAGGGAGGGCAGGGGAAGTCCCCTGGACACGCATGTGGGGAGACTAAGGTGTGCAACTGACCCAGGACTGAGAAGGGGATGGGGCCTCCAGACGGGAACACAAGGGACCTTCCCTTCTGTCTGGTGCAGGTCCAACCTCTGCACAGACCTTTGTCTCAAAGGCTCCCAAGGGTGGGTGGAGTGTGGCTCCTCAGCACTGGAGGGACGCAGGAACAAACTCTTCTCCAGGATGACGCAGCTTTTAACAAGCTGGGGACTTGGTCATCCAGTGGTTAGAACTCCGTCCTGGAAATGCCCAGGCACAGGTTCAACCCTGGGCGGAGAACTACGATCCCACCTGCCATGTGGCATGGCCAAAACAAAAGAAAAGCAGCTGCTAAATCTTGTCCCATGTGCCTGGCAGATGCCACACATGCCAACACCACCCTCAAACCCAGGCAGGCTGGGGGAGACTGAGGTCTGAAGGCTGACAGAAGTCAGGTGTACGCCTGGCTCTCCCACCCAGTGTGCGCCCCCGGGCGGTGGCCCCTCCTCGCTGCCAGGGGCCCCGCTCTCCACCCAGTCCTTCCTCCCACTGGCTCCCCAGGGAGGACAATCCATGGAGGTAAGGATGGCAGCCACAAGAGCAGCCACTGAAAACTTGGGCCCTGGCATGCGGAGCTTCAAACCCACCCTCTTCAGGGATGAAACAGCCCTGGAGCTGTCCAAGCCTCGGTTGTCATCTTTCTGACTCATCTGTCTAATCCTCCATTTTTGAATCCCCTACAAACTTCATTTGCATTTGGAAGTAGGTCCAATGTCAAGATGATCAAACGTATTTTGAGGATGAAAAAGAAGTCTTTTGTGAAAAGAGATAAAATGAATCAGGATTATTTTGCCTAGAGAAAGTTGGTAAGTAATTCAACAATTATCTTCTCTACCCAGAAGCTGGCAGGGAGCTAGCTGTCATTTCCAAGGAAGATAGAAAAAGATCAAGTGGTTGGATGGTGGAAAAGGATGAACTTCCTAAGCAGAGGGCTGCAGAGCTCATGTGGGACAGAGGCAACAGCTGCTCCCCGGGTGGAATGCACAGAGGCATTGTGCTGTTGGGAAAATGCAACCCTGGAGGGTACCTGGTTTATAAATACGCATCCTGTATAGCTCAGGAGCCCTGAAGTAGGGACACACACAGGCTCAATATATGGACGATGCCCTCTGTGTGTGTGTGTGTGTTACTGATGCTTAGTCACTAAGTCACACCTGACTCTTTGCAACCCCATGGACTGCAGCCCACCAGGCTCCTCTGGCCATGGGATTTCCCAGGCAAGAATACTGGAGTGGGTTGCCATCTCCTTCTCCAGGGGATCTTCCTGACCCAGGGATCAAACCTGCGTCTCCTGCATTGGCAGGTGGATTCTTTACCACTGAGCCACCAGGAAATCCTGTACGTATGTGTAGGTATATATAAAGAACTTAGGCCTGTCTGGAAGCAGGGATGCTCTACATGGTGTTTGTTAAAATTCAAAAGAAATCCCAGGAAACAAGAAAGGATGATCTCAGACGAGGTGTGACAGGAAGCAGAAACAAAACCAGCCTTCGACTCTGGCTGTTGCTAGACTCAAATCAAGCTGGTCCCCTCCTGGGGCCTCAGCCTCCCCTTCTTTAGGACTTATGTTTGGCCACTGGGTTCACAGACTCTAATGGGTAAGTCCCCGTCCATCTCTGGAGCACAGCCCCCTGCCCACCGGCATTCACAGCCGGCCGCAGCGGGCTCAGCACCACGACCTATGTGACCGCATCATCGCTGTGCTACGCTGACCTGGCCACTGGCGAGCATTCTGAGGCCGGTTCTAACTCGAGGAACATTTCTCTGCTCCCGGCTGGCTGCCTCGGCCCACAGGATACAGTTTTGGCTGAACTCTAACCGCGCTCTGAATGATTAATGGGTTAAATAATGTTACACGGGTGCCTGCCGGGCATCCAAGGTGCGTTCACTGTTAACCAGACACACTGCGTCGAGCCTTTAGCAAGGAAAGCCGGAGGGGAGAGACACACACATCCCCAGGCAAGAACGGAAAGTCTGGAAACCCAGCCCCGACACCAGAGACGGCAGAGACGAGGTGTCGACACGGAGGGAAGCAAGAGGCACGTACGTGCGGGGGCTGGCCTTGGGCTGGAGGCCTCGGGAGCAGCGCCTTCCCCGGGAGCGCCAAGCGGAGGCTCGGCCGCGTCCGCGGCAGGAGGCGGGTAGGGTGGGGGCGGGGGCAGCACTAGCTGGGGGGGGGCCCGAGCGGCGCCTCGGGGGGGCTTCTGTGGCACCTGCCGTCCGACACCTACATGGAATCAACAGGAGTCACTTCAGAAGGTGAAGCCACCGCTCTCTGCCTCCCACAGAAGGCACGTCACCAGCACTTACCCACACCAAGGACAAACTCACGGCCCCAAACATACACACAGCCGCACCGGACCCAGCCACGCCCCGCACCCGACCCAGCCACGCCCCACACCGGATCCAGCCACACCCACACCGGACCCAGCCACACCCACACCGGACCCAGCCACGCCCCGCACCAGATCCAGCCACACCCACACCAGATCCAGCCACACCCACACCGGACCCAGCCACGCCCCACACTGGATCCAGCCACACCCACACCGGACCCAGCCACGCCCCGCACCAGATCCAGCCACACCCACACCGGACCCAGCCACACCCTGCACCCGACCCAGCCACGCCCCACACTGGACCCAGCCACGTCCCACACCGGATCCAGCCACACCCACACCGGACCCAGCCCCGCCCCGCACCAGATCCAGCCACACCCACACCAGATCCAGCCACACCCACACCGGACCCAGCCACGCCCCACACTGGATCCAGCCACACCCACACCGGACCCAGTCACACCCGGCACCGGATCCAGCCATTCTTGGCACCAAATGGAGCCACACCCCGCACCAAATCCAACCTCTCACATGATTCAATTATTTTATATATGTGTTCCATCCTTGGGTCTCTTTGAAAATACCTGCCCAGTTACCATTTGTTTTTGGAAGGCACAGTATTTTCAAATTCTGGACCTATAACTATTATTAAAACTCCCTAAATAGTTCTGTCAAGTTAAAAGGAACTCCTTTTCTTCACAATAGTCTTTTTCCGCTTCACAGGTGGTTTTTTTTTTTTTTTTTTTGGCTTATTCTTGTTGCTTATATTTATCATCTCTTATAGATTCAATAATCCCCTAATTTTGTTTCCCTCTTTAAGCTCATTTACACTATCAATCTCTTTGTTTGTGGTAATAGCTTTCAAACGTTGTCTCAAAAAGGGTCCTTGGCTGGACAAAGGGAGAGAAGTGGGGTCCCTCATTCCTGTCTATCTCTCAGACCATCAGAGCAACCCTCTTTCATCTATTCACATTGGGGATTTATTTACAATTTGCTATGAAAATGATCTGCTAATAAAATTTTTGAAAGTCAATGACTTGACACATGATATGAGTTACTAGTGTCATAAGTTGTGCTCATTATACTCATCTTAAAAATAGTTTCTTCAAGCTCTAACGTTTAGACTCTTCTAGTAACTAATAGAGTCTATACTTCATGCTCTTTATCAGACTATGAATAAAAATACTAAGAGACTTCATTTCTTCATCAAGGGATATATCCATTTGTTCCTTCTCTTGGTTATAGTTCTTTAGACACAGAAAAATGTTAATTTTCCTATATCTACATATCATTTCCTCTCTCAAAGTGCAAATGAGCTAAGGCAGTCTGCATGGGTGTGGTTCGCCTGGCCCACAGGTAAGGACCTGACAGATAAAAACAGCACCAACCCCAAGGCAGGTAGACGAAGAGGCTCTCCACTAGGAGGCTTGGTGTTGTTTACCAAGAAATTTGGGTCAAGACCCAAATCCAGCCAGCTGCAATACTCCTTTAGCACAAGTACCAAACATTTAAAACATTTTGATCTCTAGGGATCTGATACAAAAAGCTCAGCATATTCTGTTGTGGTTTGGACTACTTTTAAAGCATTATCTTTTAACCTAAAGCCAAGATTTTGGCTAAAAGTTCTGCTTGCGATGCCTGTATTGTACTTTTAATTCATGGGGATTTCTGATGGTGACGGAAATCTGCCTTGAAATGGCCAAGACTCCTGACCTCAAAAATTATTCCAAGTTATTATCTGGAGGAAAGGAACTTCTGGCCTCCTCCTCAATCTTCACAAACAAGTTTGTGGACCAGAGAGAGACTCATGCCCAGTTACTACCATCCACACCTCTTTGTAGAGGGAACTGTCACCCTAGTTTTCACTTTAAAATCCCATCTCCCTTCTCCTGTGATCCCCTTGGGTACCAGCAGCCCAACCCATGCCAGAATCTCTAAGCTCATCAGAGATGGGCCTCGGTCTTTCAAGGTTCTATCAGGAGGCCCTTCCTGGGGCTGAAACGGGCTGGTCTGACCAGGAGGTTTGCAGGACTCAACACATCCACACTACACTTAGCATGGATGCCTCTAAGAATTTCAACAGGGAACTCTCAATCTGAGTTCATCATCATTTATGAAAAGAGTGAGGAGGCAGCTTGGAAGGCAGAATAGGGGTCTGATTGTTAAGAGAAAAAGAAAACAGGATTAGCTGAAGGAGCTATTGATCCTTTAAATTGGATAGCTTTTCCTTTGGGAAAGAGGATGCACTGACGTGAAATACAGGCTACGGCTCCTTAGAAAAGCCGATTCCCACGCTGTGAAATGCTAAGACGTTAAAAGCAAGGTACTAACCAGGGGAAAATGCTGACGAACAGCCAAGTAAGCTCTCATAGAAGTTTTAGGGGCCAACAGTGAGACACTGCATCCTTGGGCATCTTTTCCCTTTGGGGGCTGCAGCCATGAGGTCAAAGGCAGACCACGAGGGTGCCCAGGAGACTGAACGGCACCCCTGAAACGAGGCTGAGGCACTTGTCAGAGGCTTATCTTGGTCCCTCCGTAAATGAAATAACAAACAGTGATTTTAGAATACAACTGGCTAGCCCTGGCTCATGGACCTAGGGATGGGAGTAGGATATTATGATCTAATAGGTCTTTCTGCTCACACATATTATAATTGCACCCTTTTAAACTATACTATGATTGCACCCACTTTAACTTGGGTTCCCTTTTTCTCTAGGATTATCATACATGAAAGCTGTAGAACTGGTGTGCTCAAAAAATAACTGAGCTGTTGTCACCTGATCTATAAATCCCCTGGGTTGAAAGTCTTTCACACCGTCATCTGTGGGCTCCATCCTTGGACTCATCGCCTTCTACAAGCAGACACCAACTCCCAGCCACACACACAGGCTCCCCATCATGCGCCCCCTCCGGAGCCTCCTCAATCACCCTCACCTTTCCCCACTGGCCCACCTTCTAAATGCCTGCACCACCCCTAGAAAGCGCCTGCAGGGTATTACATGACTCACGACTGTTTATTTCCAGACTTTCTTTCTTTAGCCTAAATATTCTTCGGGTTAATGCCATCCCAGAGGAGGCCACTGCAGGGGTGAGGAGCAGTGCTAAGATGCAGGCCAAGCACCCAGAGGCGTGCAGACACGGTCACTCACCCGTCCTGCCCTTCCTGCCCTCCTCCCTGTCCTCCGTGCGGGGGGGCACCAGCGGGCTGGGTGGTGGGGGCTGTGGTGGAGGGGGAGCCGGTGCCCGCCTCTTCTTCTTCTGTAAGTCAATCTGCGACCCCAGAGACATCTGCAAAGCACAAAGAAGGACAAAGGGTCAGTGTGAGGGTGGCCGTGTACGTGGAGGAGCTGGCCAGAGTGATGGGCACCCCGAGGAGGGCTGGCAGGTTGCCAGTCCCCTCACTGGATTTCCTGTGTGGGCAATGGAGGCAGGGGTGTGAGGACTGCCTGTGTTGCCCAGGAGTGGCCCTGTGGGGGTCCAGGGATGTTCAGAGATGCCCCCAAGACTGCTAGGTGGCAAAGGGCAGAAGCTCTGCCCTATATTTCCCAGGGCCTGCAGGCAAATCAGAAGATTTGGAAATCTCCTCTCAGTGTCAATATGAAAAAGGGGATCCTCAGCTCTCATATGTGTGTGCTCGGTCGCTCAGTCGTGTCTGACTGTTTGTGACCCCATGGGCTGAAGTCCACCAGGCTTGTCGGTCCATGGGATTCTCCATGCTTTTGTACAGCCACTGTCACTGCTGAACGTGTGCATAAAGAACACTTCATCACACGTGAGGATGTGCCAGAGTTCCTGCACTGGGGGGCGGAAAGAAGCCTCGGGCTCCAAATCCAGGGACACCCAGTCCTTCGAGGGCTCATCCTGGGAGGGGTGCAGCTGACACCACCCGCTGGGCCTCCTGTCCTGCTCTTGGAGCCGGGTGTTTTAACCCAAGCAGGCTCCCAGAGGACAGGGCACGTGGCTCTGCTTCCCAGGGAAGGCAACCTCCTCTTCTGGGCCAGACTTGGTGCTCCAAGTATGTGAGTAGAATGTGTGTGTGTGTGTGTGTGTGTGTGTGTGTGTGCGTGTGTGCTCCCCAGGTGGCTCAGTGGTAGAGAATCCGCCTGCAGTGCAGGAGTTCCCTGGGTCGGGAAGATCCCCTGGAATAGGAAATGGCAACCCACTCTAATACTCTTGCCTGGAGAACTCCATGGACAGAAGCGCCTGGTGGGCCACAGTCCATAGGGCTGCAGAAGGGTCAGACATGAGTGAGTAACTAAACAAGTGTGTGCATGTGTATGCATGTGTGTAGTGTGTGTATGTGTGTGTAGCATGAGTGTGTATGAGTGTGTGAAGTATGTGTGTGTAGTATGTCTGTCTGTAAAAATCTACAACTTCATCAGTAATACATATCTCAATTTTTTTTTAATTATAAAAGGAGGAAAGAAAAATCCTTTAATTGACATTCAGATTAACTGCTAACAGCAAACATTTTTCTGCTTTCTTTTAAAAGTCATATTTTTTCTATCATTCTATCACAATATATTATAACCACCTCCTATAACTTTCAAACTCTTTATGAAAAACATGGCCATAAAAAGGCAGACAGTTCCACAAAGCTTAGTCAAACCTGCCCACTCTAGTAGCAGCCATTTCAAACTCTCTTTCACTTAGCATTTACCCTGTTTTTCTAAATAATAAGCTTATTCTGCTATTTCTGGATTTTCCCCATGTTAGATTTTGGCTTCCTACCCCAGAAGTTCTCAGACACAGGCACATGCAGACCCATAATGCCCGTCCCAGCCCCTGCCCCACATGCACGCGCGTGCACACACACACACACACACACACTTTTCCTCCCAAATCTTCAAAAAAATTTAGAGCACAAGAATCAAATTAACATTCACTATTTAGTTAACCATATAGAGTTATAGTAGATATAATTATGAAAACAGATGTTTTCTTCAAGAGCAAGTTTCTCTAACCAAGACATATAAAGTGTATATTGACTATACTTTCTTTCTAGGTGAACTTTTGTTTTCTCTAAACTTGATAACTGATTTGTCTTCTAACTTTTTTCTTTTTGCTGTCTCCTGGTTATCTGTTTATCCAGATATTTTATCCTTTGTCCCCTGGATACCATGCCTTTTAAAATTTCACTTCATTTTAGCAGGGCAAGGTGACTATCAGCTGAGACAAGAAGGATGTGGTGTGAATTTTTGAGATCTTGAAAATCTGAGAATGTCTGCGTTCTGCTACACTGAGCCATCCGCACGGTGCCTGTGGGGTCTCTGATGGTAAGAAATCTCTCAGGATGCTCAGCACTCACCCCATCCCCTCCTGGCCTGCAACCCTGCGGTGAGGACACCCCACCCAGGCTGGTTGTCCATCTTCTTTCCTGCAGGCTTGGGCGTCCCCTCACTCCTTAGGTCATCCTAAGGCATGCCTGGGGTGAAACTGCTCTTTATGCTCTGCTGGAGCGTCCACAGACTCTAGAGGTCTGTACATCCTGTGATTCTGTAGAATGTTCTTGTGCCATTTCTCAGAGATTTTTTTCTTTTCTCTGTTTTCTCTTTTCTTTAAGGATTCCAATTACTCGAACACTGTGATTTCTAAATCAATTTCCTAACTTTTCTTGAGTATTCTTCCTTTTTAATTGAAACAAAGCTGACTTACAATGTGCTAATTTCTGCTGTACAGCTAATTGAGTCTGTTTCTGTTTGTAAATAGGTTCATTTGTGTTGTATTTGAATATTCTTGACTAATTAAAGAAACATTTTTACCCTCTCTCTTAGAAACCTCCTTTATTTCATTATCCAACTCTTTCGGCTTTTAAGTTTTCGGTTACTATATTTTTAACCTCCAAGCACTCTTTTTTGTTGTATTTTTTTGAAATACGTTCATGTCTTGTTTCCTGGATACACTCTCTTTTCTCTCTGAGGCTGTTAATTTGTATCTTTAAAAACACGTCTTTCTACTGAGCTATATAAAAGAATGAAATGATGCCATTTGCATCAACATGGATGGACTTAGAGATTATCATATTAAGTGAAGTAAAACAGAGAAAGATAGATACCATGTAATATCACTTACATGTGGAATCTAAAATGTGATACAGATGAATTTATTTACAAAATAGAAACAGACTCTCAGATAAAGAAAACAAACTTATGGTTACCAAAGGGGAAAAGTGGTGGGAAGCGATAAATTAGGAGGTTGGGATTGACATATACACACTACTATGCCTTGGGAGGAAAGTTATGACCAACCTAGATAGCATATTCAAAAGCAGAGACACTACTTTGCCAACAAAGGTCCATCTAGTCAAGGCTATGGTTTTTCCTGTGGTCATGTATGGATGTGAGAGTTGGACTGTGAAGAAGGCTGAGCACCGAAGAATTGATGCTTTTGAACTGTGGTGTTGGAGAAGACTCTTGAGAGTGCCTTGGACTGCAAGGAGATCTAACCAGTCCATTCTGAAGGAGATCAGCCCTGGGATTTCTTTGGAAGGAATGATACTAAAGCTGCAACTCCAGTACTTTGGCCACCTCATGTGAAGAGTTGACTCATTGGAAAAGACTCTGATGCTGGGAGGGATTGGGGGCAGGAGGAGAAGGGGATGACAGAGGATGAGATGGCTGGATGGCATCACTGACTCGATGGACGTGAGTCTGAGTGAACTCCAGGAGTTGGTGATGGACAGGGAGGCCTGGCGTGCTGCGATTCACGGGGTCACAAAGAGTCGGACATGACTGAGCGACTGATCTGATCTGATCTGATGCACAAACCAGATAATCAACAAGGACCTGCTGTTTAGCACAGGGAACTCAATATCTTGTAACAATCTATAATAGAAGAGAATCTGAAAGAGATAGATAGATGTATAACTGAATCACTTTGCTGTATACCTGAAACTGACACAGCATTGTTAATCAACTATACTTCAATAAAAACTCTTTATATTCATTTTCTTCTGGTATGTGTGTGTGTGTGTGTGTGCATGTGTGCTAGTCACTTAGTCCTGTATGCTCTTTGTGACCCCATGGACTGTAGCCCACCAGGCTCCTCTGTCCATGGGGATTCTCCAGGCAAGAATACTGGAGTCGGTTGCCATTTCCTTCTCCAGGGGATCTTCCTGACCCAGGGATCGAACCTGGGTCTCCTGCCTTACAGGCCAACTGAGCTACGAGGGAAGCCCTTAGCCAACTGCTCCTAAATAAGTGTGTTTTTGTGGATAGGGTCTGTGAACATTCATGAGCTTTCCTGGAGTTTTCTGGTCAGAAACCCGCTTGGCTCACTGGGGTAATCCCCAGCTATGCATCTGTTTAGGACACTCTCTGAAGCTTCCCAGGTGGTGCTAGTGGTAGAGAACCTGCCTGCCAATGCAGGAACTCTAAGAGACGCAAGTGTGGATTCCATCAGCCACAGTCCATTCAATTCACCCCCTCTGTCTTTGGTAGAATATGAAGACTGTGATTTCAGTGATGACAAATTAAACTTCCTAGCAGTCCTTTATCTTCCCCACGTACCCTTTTCTTCTCCTTTTACTGAGTTTCAGATACATTCCTTGACTATAACCTCTGAGGTAAGGAACACATAAGACTGGAGGAAAAGCAGATTCAAAAAGTGATTTCCCAAATTTAAGAAACTCATCATGTGGTTACCTCCCAAACTCAGGATAAATTCACCAAGACTCTTTCAAATAAATGGCTGTCAAAGTTTTCCACTGTTCTATCAGTGTCTATTGGAGAAGGCAATGGCACCCCACTCCAGTACTCTTGCCTGGAAAATCCCACGGACGGAGGAGCCTGGTGGGCTGCAGTCCATGGGGTCGCTAGGAGTCGGACATGACTGAGCAACTTCACTTTCACTTTTCACTTTCATGCACTGGAGAAGGAAATGGCAACCCACTCCAGTGTTCTTGCCTGAAGAATCCCAGGGACAGGGGAGCCTGGTGGGCTGCCGTCTCTGGGGTCGCACAGAGACACGACTGAAGCGACTTAGCAGCAGCAGCAGCATCAGTGTCTATACATTGTTAATGTCCCTAGTTTTCCTGGGGTCTGGTTGCCTGTGGGGTGTGTGAGCTGGACCCTCAGGAGACCCTGAGCAGGGGAGGCCCTGGTCTGAGGTGGTCACCTGCTCTCACCACCAGCACCATCATAATCCTGCCTCCATCTTCATCGAGCTGCAGGCGATGACAATGCTGAAAGGCAGAGAGCGTTGGCTCTGGTTCCTGGATTTCTTCCTTCGGGACTGACAGTCATCCATTCATTAATCAGGATTGCTCAAACACTATGGATGGGCCTGCCTGTGTGATTTTCTAGTCCACATTCCTCCATCTCTTCTTAAAAGATGATGAGAGATTTTGTTTAATGTCAATTGTTCACTTGTTCTTTCCATTAATTCACCAGCTATTGCTAGTTCCTTGTTCTGTGACTGCAAGGACAGTGACTTCAAAGGATTCATGGGAATGACAGAGTTCCTGACCTCCTACTGATGCTCACCATCGAGTGAAGGAGAGAGAATTCTGTAACATGACATGATCTTCTTCTGGCTGGAAATGCTGCCGAGAGCTGCAATTTGGGGCTGACTTGGGACACAGTATCCTCTGTGAGTTCACGCTGGTTGATCAGCGCCTGCTAAGCTCCCACTGACGTCTGTATAATGACGACGTGTTCCAGATTCTGCCGAGCGCCGGCATCAAGTGGGAGATAATTAGAAAAACGAATCAGGAAAGCGATTCTGGCTCAGTAGCTTGGAAAAGCAATTTTTCCCCGTTGAAAGAAAGTTCTGGCTCACTCCTCGTTACAAGATTTGGAGAAGCATCAAACTCCTCGAGCCTTTGCCAAGATGGCCCAGCTTTGGCCCCAGTTGCCCTTCTCCTGGATAGAAGCACAGCCCCTCAACAACGGCTGAAGACCATGCGTTTTCCGGGCACACGGCTACTTCTGATCAATTAAGGTAATGCCTTTGCAAAGTGTCTGGCAAGGTCTGAGACTCCAACCAAGACAAGATCTAATGGGCAAACTTCTCTTTTTTTTTTCTGGAGCTTTTGTTATTTCAAGGTATTTAAACAAAAGTACTAGATTGGCCAAAAAGTTTGTTTAGGTGTTTAAAACCCAATATATACGGCCTCATAGAAAATACCTTTAACACTGGCAGCAATGAGACTTTATTAACATTTACTAAGGGTGCCAATGCATATCATAAAACTGCCTCAGAGGCACCCAGGGGCAGGTAATTTCACTATCTCTGTTTTATAAAAGAAGAAACTAAAGCTTGTAAAAGATTGCTTGCCCAAGGTCAGACAGCTCACAAGTGGGCAGAGTTGAGATTTGATCTTGGTTTAAACCATTTTCCTCAGGTCTGGAAGATAGGACTCTGAGAGTTTTGAGTGGAAATATCTATTCCTGTTACCTCATCCATCCATCATTCCAAGCATGTGTGCTTGGAACCAGTAAGCTCCACGCTGGGCACTGGGCACACGCAAGTGAAAGAAGGAATCCAGGAGCATCTTTTTCCTGTTGAATCGACAGCTCCAGGGGGCTTGGCTGTGCCCAGCTGGGTCCTTCCTTCCTTGCCTTTTTTCAAGCTGTTCTTTCTGCCTAGAACGTCCTACCTTTCCCAGCACTTATATCTGCCCCTGCTGAAATCTTCCTCACTCCTTAAGGCCACTTCTCAGGAAGACCCCTGACGTCCTCAGGTGACAGTTAGTCAACCCCTCTTCCTGCCCAGATGCAGGAGCAGAACATCACTCAGAGGTCAGCCCTTAGCTCCCCTCCCTGGGTTCTAGCCATCTGCTGCCATGCTTGCTCCCTTGAGTCCTGTTTGCCTTTGAGTTCTCTATAGTAAAGGGTGTGATTTATCAGTCTCTGAATTGCCACAATTTCTTGCTTCTTGCCTTTGCACTTCAGGAATCAAATGTTTATTTGAATACAAGAAAGAATGAAGTAGGAATTTTTTATATAAATGGAGCATATTATAGAAGGAATTTATGAGAGCCTGCAAGTATAACACAGCCCTGGCCTTGTATTCTCATTTCTCTTTCATTCAAAATGTGAATACTCTATTGTTTTTACTCTGACAAATGAAGACTATATATAATCACTAAAAATATTTCAAATAATAGAGGGGCATATAACATGCTAAGTGAAAATCCTCACCTCTACCCCTAAAAGACAACCTCTATTAAATTGATGTGTTTCACCTTAGCCTGCTTTCTGTGTATCTACATATATGAATATTTACTAAAATGAGAACACACTCTCAGAAGGAAAACTCCTTTTTTCACCTGTGATACTGCCCACTGCTGGGTAGGAAATCTCTCTGACGTCCTGAGGAGGGGATGGGTCCACCCCTGCAGGAACCACACGTGTGTGTACCTATCCTCAAGGTTTGGCATTTCGATTTTTCCAACAACTATTTTGAATACATTTGCAAAGAGACTCCTCACACATTTAATCTGTTTCCATTTTGTTCTCTTCTAATACAGCTCCATAAACTCACTGGCTCACAGGCAATGCAATTTTCAAATGAACTGAAATCCGAATCTCAAATTGATATGAGTGCTCCAGTGTTCACTGCAGCATTGTTCACAATAGCCAGGATGTGGAAGCGACCTAAATGTCCACCGACATGAACAGGTAAAGAAACTGTAGTCCCTTCGTACAATGAAAGAGCACTCAGTCATGAAGACAGAGGACATTCTTCAACATGTGACAATACAGATAAGCCCCGAAGACACTGTGCTACATGAAATAAGCCAGACCTGGGAAGCCAAATACTGCACGATTCTACTCACACAGAGGTCTAATACACTAGGCAAATTTACAGAATCAAAGGGTAAAATGGTGGTTGCCAGAGGCTGGGGAAGGGAGGCAGGGAGTCACTAACCAGTAGGCATTTCAGTCAAGCAAGGTGGGTGAGCTCCAGGTGTCTGTTGCACAACCCTGCACGCAGAATCGAGGGGGACGCATGGTACACGCCACAGTTTAAGGGGGTGAGTCTCATATCAAGGGTTCTAAGCACAATAAAATGAAATTCAAGACAAAACAGGAGACACGTTGCCCAACGGACCTTCACAAAGGCTATATTATAGTTTGCTTCTAAGTCGCTTCAGTCATGTCCGACTCTGTGTGACCCCATAGACGGCAGCCCACCAGGCTCCCCCATCCCTGGGATTCTCCAGGCAAGAATACTGGAGTGGGTTGCCATTTCCTTCTCCAATGCATGAAAGTGAAAAGTCAAAGTGAAGTCGCTCAGTTGTGTCTGACTCTGTGCGACTCCATAGACGGCAGCCCACCAGGCTCCCCCATCCCTGGGATTCTCCAGGCAAGAATACTGGAGTGGTATTATAGCTTACACCCTCACTAACGCTCCACTTTCTCCCCACCCCACTCAACAACAGAACCAAGATAACCATTCACGTTTTTATCAGAGTCAATGAAAAGTACCCTAATTACTTTTTAGATCTACATTCTTTAAATGCTAGGGTTAGCATTTTTTTAATGATTATTCTTTACTTGTGTGTGTGAGAAAGAGAACGTTCATATCCAGTAAGCTGTTTTCTCCCTACTGTGGTGTCATCCTTATCTTAGTATCAACCCTCTAAATGACATAAATGTTGTGAATATCTTCCCTAGCTTCTTATGGTATTTTAATTTTCTGTGTTTTTTTTACATTTTTTGGAATATAAAAGTTATTTAATTCAACCTGTCAAGTCTCCCCACCTCCTTTTTCTAACCCAGTGTCATACTAAGAAAGGGATTCTTGATTTCAAATGTTTAAAATTCTTATTACTTTAATGTAGTTTCCTGGTATACTTTTTCATAGTTTTTATTAAATCAATCTAGACTTAATCTTGTTATGTGCTCTACATTTCTCCCAAAGTGATGATATGAGCTTACAACACAAATGACAACTATTTTATAAATCTGCAGGCTCCTATATTATCATCAAACAAAACCTAGTAATAGCACACATTAGAATCTGAAAACCTGATGTTGTGACTGATGTTTCCTTTCCCCTCTGAAGCATCTTATCCAGGGAAAATCTGGCCTGCTGGAAACCTCACCTTTTTAGAACCAAGCAGAAACTGGCTGCCAGCTCATGTCTGTGATCAGTAACAGGAGGCTCCTGCCCTGCCACACCTGCCAGGCTCCTGCCAAGCTTGGTCTAAACAATAATCACTTTGCCAACAAAGGTCCGTCTAGTCAAAGCTGTGGTTTTTCTGGTAGTCATGCATCGATGTGAGAGTTGGACCATAAAGAAGGCTGAGCACCAAAGAATTGATGCTTTTGAAGAGTCCCTTAGACAGTAAGGAGATCAAACCAGTCAATCCTTAAGGAAATCAACCCTGAATGTTCATTGGAAGGACTGATGCTGAAGTTGAAGCTCCAATACTTTGGCTATTTGATGGGAAGAGCTGACTCATTGGAAAAGACTCTAATGCTGGGAAAGATTGAGGGTAGGAGAAGGGGGCAATGGAGGATGAGATGGTTGGATGGATGGCGTGACCGACTCAATGGACATGAGTTTGAGCAAACTCCAGGAGATAGTGAAGAACAGGGGAGCCTGGGATGCTGCAGTCCATGGGATTGCAAAGAGTTAGACACAAATTAGCTACTGAACAAAAACAAACAATAAATCCAGAGCTTCCTGGGAAGAGTCAGTGTGACATCCGAGAATTCTGAAAAACTAGTGATGCGTCTAGAAAGATTTCCCTTGGAACTGCTTAAAAAAGATCTGAACAGAACAGATTTTTACTTTAAGGGATAAATCCTCAGTCATCTAGGGCAGCAGTTCCTAATCTTTTTGGTATTAGGGAGCAGTTTTACGGAAGACAAGTTTTCCACGGATGGGAGTGGGGAAGGTTTCAGGATGATTCAGTCACATTATGCTTATTGTGCACTTAATTCCTATTATTATTACATTAGCCCCACCTCAGACCATTAGGCATTAGATCTCGGAGGCTGGGGACCCGCATTCTAAGGTACTTATTTCTTGATCATATTCTCATTCTCCAGGGACACCAGGATGCCAACATTAGGGTATAATGAGGTTGCTCTCATTTAAAATTTCAATGACTGCTTCTATGTGATGATTATTCTGTATAATTTTCCTCTAAATACACTTGTGCTTTTTAAGAGGATGATCACAAGGATTTGAACAAGAACAGCATAGGAAAATATATCAGCAAGAGGAGAGCATAGCATGGTGGTCATGCTTGGACCCTGGAGGTAGAAAGCAGGATTAGAGTTTTGCTTCCACTGTGAGGTAAGCTGCTTAATCTCTCTGTGCCTCAGCTTCTCCACTTGTAAAACAGGGATGAAAATATTTATTGTTTCTCTAGTGCCTGGGAGGATTAAATATGTTAATATCATGAAAAGCACAGAGAATGCCATCCTCACTGATGGGTAGTTTCTACTAAGACCTTTCACCTCCTGACCCTTCTCATCGCCCCCCGAGCCAATGGCGGACAGTGCAGTACGACAGGGAGCCCTGGAGGTCACCTGCAGAATCACACCTGGAAGGACCCCAGTCTTGGTTCCAGCTCCTACAAGGAATCAGGCTCCTCAGAGAATGTGGTTAGGTATCCTAGTTAGGTTTCAAGGGCTACATGTGCTGATAGTACCTCCTGCAGAAAAGTGAGGCCACCCTGGGAGCTGTGAGTCACACAGAACCTACGCCAGCTGCCCATGCTCACTCAGACACTACTTTCTCTGTGACTTGCTCTTTGCTCTTCAATGGAACAACAGTAGCGCCCACCTCACGGGGCACCATAAGGCATCACATACGTATCACGCGAGTGCTCAGAAATGTCCCCAGCTGCCAGAAATGCTGTTAGGAAGTGATGTATATGTGTTTGCTAAAGAAACAGGAAATAAACCAAAGGACACCACAGAACACAAAATTCTAGAGCGGGAACTCCAGCTCTTTGATTTCACAGGTGAGGACACAGAGGACCAGAAGCTGAATTTGAGACCAATCCCACCTGACTCACCTTGAGTGGTGAGTCAATGAAAGAGAGCGTTGATGACCCCAGCTTACGTGCTGAGAGGAAGATGCTGCACTCAGGGTTCCTGTGCATCCCCGCTGCCCTGTGTAATCATCAAAGCATTCCGATGGAGTGAACATCTGTCTCACTGTCCAGAAAAGGGAAGTGAGTTTAGAGGGCCTCAGTCACCTGCTGAAGGCCACAGAGCTGACCGCTCTCTGACACTTCGTCTGCTTACAAAAGGGGACACACGTGGGTCCAGCCCGTGGTCTCTGACACCACACCCTGTTTTGAAGGTGGACCCTTTGCGGGATTTGCTGCTATCTCCTTAGTGCTGGCAACTGTCCTTGGCATATTTTGGGTGGGCACTAAATATCCATTAACTTAGTGAATGCTGTGGCACCCCACTCCAGTACTCTTGCCAGGAAAATCCCATGGGCAGAGGAGCCTGGTAGGCTGCAGTCCTTGGGGTCGAGAAGAGTCAGACACGACTGAGCGACTTCACTTTCACTTTTCACTTTCATGCATTGGAGGAGGAAATGGCAACAAATTCCAGTGTTCTTGCCTGGAGAATCCCAGGGACGGGGGAGCTTGGTGGGCTGCTGTCTATGGAGTCGCACAGAGTCGGACACGACTGAAGTGATGCAGCAGCAGCAGCAGTGAATGCTGTAACCAAAAGCATCTGTATGATGAAACCAATACCTGTTTTCCCCTGAGGACAGGTGACTTTGTAGGAGCCTGTTATGTGTCCAATACTGCGCTTGGCACTGAGAATAAGAGGTGAGCAAGATGGACGGGACCTCGAGGCTGATTTTGTTGGAAGGGAGGTAGGTAATGATCAAATGTCTCATGGACAATGGCACTGCTCCTCACCACAGGGTGCGTGTGTGGAGAAATAGTTCAGGGGGCTTCCCTAAACCAAACGAAACAGGGGGGTTGGTTTTGGCCATGTCTGTGGGGCTTCCTTGTGGACAGGCTGCAGGTGTCCCACTGAGACACTTGCATGGCAGTGGCACTGAAGCTAAGCATGGGTGGGATTGTTCAAGAAGAGTGTCAGGGAAGAAAGGAAAAGACAAAACCCTAAGAAGGCCTAACTTTCATGAGGCTGGTATAGGATGGAAGTTTCTGGGAAGCTGTCCGAGAGCTGGGAAAACCTGAGAGGATGCGGTGTCATGGAGCACAAAGTGATCAGGAGAGTCAGAGGCTGCAGAGCTCAGGCAGGATAAAGATGGACAGCGCCACTGTGCAGAGGGCGCTAACACCCCCTGGGAGAGTGGGGCATCTAAACCAGTGCAGCGTGGAGCAGAGACAGGGTGGGCAGGCTGTCCGGGGGTGATGTGCAACAGGGCAGGTTACAAGGGGTAAGATGCAGCAGCATCGACAGGCGTGAGGCTGGAGGCGCATTTCTGGGGGGTCTTTTGCTGACATGTTCCCCCTCGGGCTTCTGGCAACTGAGCCCACCCCAGGGGCCGTCCTTGGCCACTTCCCTTATTCCTGAGAACTTTCAAGGTGGTTTCTTCCATATGCAGTGCTGTCAATGCCACCTTTGTGCAGGCTCCCAGGTTCACAGCTTGGCCTGAACTCCCCTAAGCTCCAAGGTCACACACCTAAATGCCTGCTGACAAGAGCACCTGGACACGGGCAGGTGCATGTCCAAACCAACCCCTTGATTCTCTCTCCAGACCTGCTCCTCCCGCATGTGCATGGATGCTAAGTAGCTTTAGGCAACTACACCTCTTTGGGACCCCATGGACTGTAGCCTGCCAGACTCTTCTGTCCATGGGATTCTCCAGGCAAGAATACTGGAATGGGTTGCCATTTTCTACTCCAGAGGATCTTCCTGACCCAGGGATAGAACCTGCATCTCTTTCATCTCCTGCATTGGCAGGGGCATTCTTTACCGCTAGCATGCTCCTCCCCCTGCCTCCTCCATCTCAGGGGAACAACAACGCCTTGTTTCTAGCTGTTCTGGGCCAGACGCTGCATATCTTCCTGGAATAGTCCACACCCCTCCAGCAGAGGCCAGTCTTCCTCTGTGTCCCTGTCACTACTCGCCTGAACCCACAGTTATTTCTCAGCTGAATAAGTGTCACAGCCCCTCCCTGGCCTCCTCACACCCACCTGAGATCCTGCCACAGGACAGCAAAGCAGGCCATGCTCTGCCTGAAATCTGCAAACGCTTCCCGCCCCATGTCCTGCCTGATTTCATTTCCTTTGGGAATATACCCAGAAGTAGAATTTCTGGGTTGTAGGGCAGTTCTATTTTTAATTTTTTGAGAAGCCTCTACAATGCTTTCCATAGTGGCTAACCATTTTTCATTCCCACCAACAGAGCACGAGGGTTCCCTCTTCTCCACACTGTGGCCAACATTTGTTATATCCTGACTTTTTGATAACAGTCATTCTGACCGGTGTGCGGTGATACTGACTGGTCCCGATTTGCACTTCCCTGATGAGTGATACTGAGCGTCTTTCCACGCTTCTGTCTGTTGGCCATTTGGACGCCGCTTGTGACAACGTGGATGGGCCTTGAGGGCATTGCACTAAGTAAGATGACTCAGAATATGTGGAATCTAAAACACCCAAATTTATAAGAACAGTAAAACGGTGGTGACCAGAGGCTGGGGTGTGAGGAGAGAGGAGAGAGGTAGTTTTAGGAAACAAACTTACAGAGTAGGTGAATAAGCCTAGAGATCTAGTACTTAGCACAGCGATCATAGGCAATAATATTGTATGATAATCATCACTTGTTGAAACACTAGATCTTGATTCTTCCCACCAGAAAAAGAGAAAGTATAGGCATGTGAAGGAACACGGGTGCTGACTGTCGCTACAATCAGATTACAGTATATTAATGTACCAAATCTGCACACGGCGCACCTGAAATACACATAATGTTATATGTCAAGTAGATTTCAATGAAAACGAAAGTAAAATCTTGTGGCAGAAGCTGCTGAGGGAACTGGATGGGAGTGCACAGCGAGCTCTGGGAAGAGGGAACCTTTGCTGTGAAACCTGTCCTGGAGCAGACCAGAGGGTAAGTGAGGACCAGGTTGGCACCTGGGGCAGCTCCAACCTGCCTGCCAGGAGATGCGAAGCCACAGCTCCCACAGCTGCACTGGCCCAGTTTTGTTCATCTGGGCACCTGCAGAGATTATGCAAGAACCCAGGCAGACTGACACACTGGTCATGGTGCCATGCCTTCAGGGAGGGAAGGGGAAGTAGCAGCCAGGGAGGAAACAGAGTTCAAAGTCTGGGGCTTTGGGTCAAGGTGCATCACTCGGGGAATTAGCAAGTGCCCAGAGCTGGCTGTGGCCAGCCCATTATCGAAAAAACATTGCACCATATCAGTAAACAAAGGATGCTGCAGCCATCAAAACATCACATTATAACCTCCCCAATGGTGAGCCCTGAAGAGAACTCTGCCTGGAGACAGGATGCCCACCATCAAACCATCAGACACTGCAGCTACCACCACCCGCAATGGTGGACTCTGAGACTCAGGATGAGAAAGCATAGGATACTGGCCCTAGATAACTGAGGTGCATACCAAAGGATGATTTCAGTGAGCCCAGACTTGCATCTTCCCAGACATACAAAAGTGCTAAATTCCTTAACGTCAGATGTCTGCTTTTCTTTAAGTAACAGTAATCTTTTGATGTTCCAACTACCTGGTCTTTGTTGCAAAAATCGCTAAATATCCAGCCCCACCACCTGTTAGCTCTTCTGAGCTTATCTGAGAGGCTGTGTCCCAGGCTTCAGTCCTCAGTTTTATCTGCTGAATAAAACACAATTCTCAACTTTCAGTTTGTGCATCAGTTTTCAGTTGACACCCCAAGGGCGTGTTTCCTTTGGGATTTGCTTGTTTCTGTCAGTTTACTGTTTATTTAGCTTTGCATTTCCTCAAGGATGCTTCCCTTCCAATGTCCCCTGTGGACACAGCCCTCAGACCCTGCCTACTCCACAGATCTGATCTGCCCTCAGTGGGGGGTTGTCTAAACACCTCTTCTCTATACCCTTCCCCAGGTGAGACAGCCCTGGGGAAAGAGTGCTCAGGTATTAGTACTAACCTGTGACTCTCCTTCTGGGAATTTGGGGAGGGGATTCAAGGAGATGGTGACATCATATCCTGGTCTTACAGGGATTCCTAAGTCCCACCATAAAGAGTACATCCACCATGGTCACGGATGACATAATATCTGGGGAGTTTCAATCTTAGAGTACCTGTATAGTCTTAAGTTCAAAAGGTAATCTTGCTGTCAGACAATACTGTTGTTGTTTTATCCAATCACTAAGTCACATCCAACTCTTTGCAACCCTATGAACTGCAGCACACCAGGCTTCCCTGTCCTTCACTCTCTCCCAGAGTTCACTCAAACTCATGTCCATTGAGTCGGTGATGCCACGATTTAACTTTGGTCACTACAAATAAAGTGGGAATTCCCAGGTGGTGCTAGTGGTAAAGAACCTTCCTGCCAATGCAGGAGATGTAAGAGATGTGGGTTCAATCCTTGGGACTGGAAGATCCCCTGGAGCAAGGCATGGCAACCCAGTTCAGTATTCTTGCCTGGAGAATCCCATGGACAGAGGAGCCTGATGGGCTACAGTGTACAGGGTCACAAAGGGCTCGACACGAGTGAAGAGACTTAGCACACGTGCACACATAAACTAGCACTGATTCTATGTGAGCAAGCATCTTTTTAATGAAAGCAGTGTCTCCTGTTGTCCCTATTTCTGGGTGTCATCTGGGCAGATGGATGGAGCAAAAGCTAATGGAACTGATAGGTTCATTCCTAAAGTTGGGGGAAAAAAAGAGTCCTTCCAGGAACTGTACAAACCATGCATAGACCTATGCCCAAGATGTGGGGAATTTATCCGTTATTTGCTACTATTAGATGACCAAGTCACCATACTTTTGGCCATGGAAATTCTAGTACCTACCCAGTGTTTCTGGATTCTGTCTTATTCTTAGGCTCCTAAGAAAGGGTGAAAAGTCTCCACCCAAACTTGAGTGCCTCGGGTCAACGAAATGACTCCCTTTGGTTGTTTATATTCCATCCCTGAAAATTAAAGCCCTCTTCACAGGTGGGAGCAGGCAAGCTGCCAGGGAAAACAGTTTCTGTCATCACCATCTTTGGTAATTCCAGAAAGAAAAACACTGGGCATGCTTCATGGAAAGTTATGAGAAGAAACAAAAGTTGCTATTTCAGCACTTTCTTTCTTCCTCACTTAGCACAAAACGCCCTAAAACAGCATACTGATTATGTGCTTTTGGTTCTTAAATGGAGATTTTAACATAAAATCTTTAAGTCTGATTTTTCCTTCCTATTTCCCCAATGTGTACCAAAGATTGTTATATCCCTCCAACAGATATTTACAAAGGGTTAATTTTTCTCCTAAAACGGTATTAGCTAGAAAGCTGTACATAGACAGTTATCTGAAGATTTGTAGTCTTTTTGTTTTAATTTTATTTTTACTTTTTTTTCTGGCTTACTTTTCTTTCTAAAAAACTTTTATTTTATTAAAATATAGTTGATTTACAGTGGCATGTGACTTTCAGGTGTACAGCAGCAAGACTCAATTATACATATCAACTTTTTCAGATTCTTTTCCCTTATGGGCTATTATAGACACCGAGCACGGCTCTCTGTGCTGGACAGTAGGTCCTTGTTAGTCGTCTGTTTCATATATAGTCGTGTGTATGTCTTAATCCCAGACTCCTAGTTTGTTCTTTCCCCTTTGGCAACCACAGAGACTATTTTCTACGTCTGTGGCTCTACTTCTGTTTTGTAAATAAATTCATCTGCATCATTTTCTTTATGCTGCACATGTAGGTGACATATGGTATTTGTCTTTGTCCAGTTTATTTCCCTCAGTAGGATAACTTCCAGGTCCATCCATGTTGCTGTAAATGATATAATTTCATTCTTTAAAATTGTTATTATAGTTGCTTTACAATGTTGTGCTATTTTCTGCTGTACAGCAAAGCGAATCAGCCATATGTATATATGTACACACACACACACACTCACATATATATATCCCCTATTTTTTGAATTTCCTTTCCATGTAGGTCACCACAGAGCATTGGGTAGAGTTTCCTGTGCATCAGGAAGCAGTCTGTTCTCATCAGTTATCTATTTTACATATAGTATCAGTGTATGCAAAAGTAGGAAGTCAAGAGATACCTGGAGTAACAGACAAGTTTGGCCTTGGAGTACAAAATGAAGAACAGCAAAGGCTAATAGTATTCTGGCAAGAGAATGCACTGGTCATAGCAAACACCCTTTTTCACACAACACAAGAGACAACTTTACGCATGGACATAACCAGATAGTCAATACCAAAATCAGATTGATTGCATCCTTTGTGGCCAAAGATGGAAAAACTGTATACAGTCAGCAAAAACAAGACCTGGAGCTTACTGTGGCTCAGGTCATCAGCTTTTCATAGCAAAATTCAGGCTTAAACTAAAGAAAGTGGGGAAAACCACTAGGGCAGTCAGGTATGAATTAAATCAAATCCCCTATGAATATATAGTGGAGGTGACAAATAGATTCAAAGGATTAGATCTAGTAAACAGAGTGCCTGAAGAACTGTGGGTGAAGGTCCATAATACTGTGCTGCTGCTGCTGCTAAGTCGCTCAGGTCGTGTCCGACTCTGTGCGACCCCATAGATGGCAGCCCACCAGGCTCTGCTGTCCCTGGGATTCTCCAGGCAAGAACACTGGAGTGGGTTGCCATTTCCTTCTCCAATGCATGAAAGTGAAAGTGAAAGGAAAGTCACTCAGTTGTGTCTGACTCTTCGAGACCCCATGGACTGCAGCCTCCCAGGCTCCTTTGCCCATGGGATTCTCCAGGCAAGAACACTGGAGTGGGTTGCCATTTCCTTCTCCAATGCATGAAAGTGAAAAGTGAAAGGGAAGTCGCTCAGTTGTGTCTGACTCTTAGCGACCCCATGGACTGCAGCCTTCCAAGCTCCTCCGTCCATGGGATTTTCCAGGCAAGAGTACTGGAGAGGGGTGCCATTGCCTTCTCTGAATATTGTGCAGAAGAAGGCAAACAAAACCATCCCAAAGAAAAATAAATGCAAGAAGGCACAGAGGTTTTCTGAGGAGGCTTTACAAACAGCTGAGAAAAGAAGAGAAAGGAAAAGTAAGGGAGAAAGGGAAAGGTACACTAAACTAAATGCAGAGTTCCAGAGAATAGCAGGAGAGATAGGAAGGCCTTCTTCACTGAAGAATGCAAAGAAATAGAGGGTAACAACAGAAAGGGTGAAGACTAGAGAGCTCTTCAAGAAAATGGGAAATATCAAAACAACACTCCACTGAAAGATGGGCACCATAAAGGACAGAAACGATAAAGACCTAATAGAAGCAGAAGAGATCAAGAAGAGATGGGAAGAATGCACAGAAGAGCTGTAAAAAAGAGATCTTAATGATATAGGTTCTGGCACGGGTTGTGATTTGGGACCCATGTCCTCAGGAAACACACGGGGGATCCTGGATGGCAGTTGTTCCTGGAACTCCCAGGGAGTGAGGTCACATCCGGCAGGTTGAGAACTATCCGCATGGAGGGGAACGGTTGGTAATGGAGGAGCAGACAACACACAAAGGGGAAAGAGGACAGAGGAACCCTGGAGGAGCCACAGCAGAGGGAAGAGAGTGGGCAGGGCAGGAAGAGGAGCGGAAGGGAGCACACGGCCACAGGAGGCAGAGGAAGATGCTGCTGCTGCACAGATGAAGCGGGCTTTGGGAGACTCCAAAGGGGCGTGGCCAAAGCAGGGTCTTACTTTTGCTCTGAAGACTGAACCTAGGTTTCGGCTCTGTCCGTGCGCGTCCTCTTCCCTGTATCTTTGGAGGTTGGGGATGTCCCAGGGGGCGCACCTTCTCCACCACGTGGCTCTGGGTGGGCCTTGGGTCTTCTCCTGCGTTGCTCCCTCCTTCCCTTTGGCCGCTGCCCTCGTTCAGGACCAGAGCATCTCTGTCTGGCTTACTTTAAAGCTCTCTCACCTCGCGGTCTGCCTCCAGCCTTTCCCTTCCCCAAGGTAGTTTCCACAATGCTCCCACTACCAGTCACTCACGTGTTTACTCAGAATTTCCCTAGATACCAGTAAGTGCCAGGCACAGTCCCACATGAGCGAACAGAGCCTCAGAGAAGGCAGATTCCATCCCTCCACTCACAAGCTCACATCCTGGTGACAGGGGACAGAAGAAATGCCTGGGCAATTTTAAGTAGTGACCCATTTTTAAAGACAGAAACATTTGCGGGCTGAGGACGGAGAGCTCACACAGGCAGTTAAACTGGAGGGCTGAGAGACCTCTCTGAGGAGGTGGACATTTGCCTGAATGACGACAAGGAACTGAAGAATATTCCAAGAAGAGGGCAGGGGGAGGGTGGTGGGAGCTGCTCAGCTTTGATTCCACTCAACAGGACAGGGAGGCCATTTTGGCCAGAGACCCTCAGGGTGCTCCTGGACAGAAGCTTGGCTTTTTCTGGTGTCACGATCTTGAGTGCTCAGTTGCTAAGTCAGGTCCGACTCTCTGCGACCCCATGGACTGTAGCCCACCAGGCTCCTCTGTCCACGGGATTCTCCAGGCAGGAACACTGGAGTGGATGGAGTACTAGTTCCTCCTCCAGGGGATCTTCCTGATCCAGGAATCAAACCTGTGTCTCTCCCATCTCCTGTACTGGCAGGCAAATTTTTAAACTACTGAACCACCTGGGAAGCTCACTCCCTACTTAAATTATAAGTAGAATCAAACCCAAATGATATCTCTGGCAGACAGGCAGCTGTTCAGTGGGGCCCCGATTCTTCTTACCTCATCTTACCCCTCCTACAGGACTCACACACATCAGCCTCCACAAGGTTCCCACTACCTGCATCATCCTGTCCTGTATCTAGCAGACTCCTATCCACCCTTCAAGACCCCAGTGCAATGTCCCATTCCACAAAACGTAAACGTCTGCCTCTTGAGTGCCCCAGGGCACTTGCACTTGCTGAGCCTGTCTTCCCCCTGGACTGGGGCCTCATCAAAAGCATGGGTAAAGTTTGCCCACCTGTGTTGCTCAGCAGCTAAGTGTGGCTCCAGGCAGGACAGGCAACAGCCCCCCACCACATTTTGGCAGATAGGAAACTCAGTTAAGTTCAGTCGCTCAGTCGTGTCTGACTCTTTGTGACTCTATGGACTGCCCCATGCCAGGCTTTCCTGTCCATCACCAACTCCTAGAGCTGGTTCAAACTCATGTCCATCAGGTCAGTGATGCATCCAACTATCCCAACCTCTGTTGTCCCCTTCTCCTCCTGCCTTCAATCGTTCCCGGAATTAGGGTCTTTTCCAATGAGTCAGTTCTTTGCATCAGGCGGCCACAGTATTGGAGCTCCAGCGTCAGCATCAGTCCTTCCAGTGAATTTTCAGGACTGATTTCCTTTAGGATGGACTGGTTGGATCTCCTTGTAGTACAAGGGACTCTCAAGAGTCTTCTCCAACACCACAGTTCAAAAGTATCAATTCTTTGTCACTCAGCATTCTTTATGGTCTAACTCTCATATCTACACATGACTACTGGAAAAACCACAGCTTTGACTATACAGACCTTTGTCGATAAAGTAATGTCTCTGCTTTTTAATATGCTGTTTAGGTTTGTCACAGCTTTTCTTCCAAGAAGCAAGAAGCAGGTGTACTTCTTAAGGGTGAAACACAGGAGGAAGACCCTGCCTACAGAATGCTTCACACTTATACCACTCTCTTCACACTTATCTACAGGGACACAGAGCAAGCACGTCCCAGGAAGATGTGCGGTCGAGGCTGTGTATGGCTCGCACGCACTGGGACCATTCTGGATGGGGTCGGGTGGGTCAGTCAGCATCCCACAGAGATTTTCAGGTGGACATCCATTTTAGATTTTCCAAAATATTCATGCCCAGACACACGCAGACACAGCAACTGTATAGGCTTGGATACAATTTAAGTAAAGCTTGCAAAAGTAGTAGGGAGAAAGGTGGGATGCCATAGGGTAAGTTTAAAAGTATATTCTGATATAGATTCCACAAATATAGTCAACTGATCTTTGACAGAAGGGCAATGGAAACACAGTGGAGAAAATACAATCTTTCAGCAAATGGCGCTGGAATAACTGGACATCCACAAGCAAAAAAGTGAATCTAGACACAGATCCTACACCCTTTTCAAAGAATAACTCAAAGTGGATCACAGACCAAAAATATAAAATGCAAAGCTAAGACACTCCTGGAAGATAATCTTGGAGAAAATTGAAATGACATTGGGTTTGGTGATAACTTCCGAGATATAACACCAAAGGTACGATCTGTGAAAAAGTTAATTGATGAGCTGAACTTTATTAAAATTAAAAATCTGCTCTGCCACAGATACTGTCAAAAAATGATAAGACAAGCCACTGACTGAGAGAAAATATCTGATACATCTGATAAAGGTCTGTTATCCAAAACACACAGTTCAGTTCAGTTCAGTCGCTCAGTCCTGTCCGACTCTTTGCGACCCCATGAATCGCAGCACGCCAGGCCTCCCTGTCCATCACCAACTCCCGGAGTTCACTCAGACTCATGTCTATCGAGTCAGTGATGCCATCCAGCCATCTCATCCTCTGTCGTCTCCTTTTCCTCCTGCCCCTAATCCCTCCCAGCATTAGAGTCTTTTCCAATGAGTCAACTCTTCGCATGAGATGGCCAAAGACTGGAGTTTCAGCTTTAGCATCATTCCTTCCAAAGAAATCCCAGGGCTGATCTCCTTCAGAATGGACTGGTTGGATCTCCTTGCAGTCCAAGGGACTCTCAAGAGTCTTCTCCAACACCACAGTTCAAAAGCATCAATTCTTCGGTGCTCAGCCTTCTTCACAGTCCAACTCTCACATCCATACCTGACCACTGGAAAAACCATAGCCTTGACTAGACGGACCTTTGTTGGCAAAATAATGTCTCTGCTTTTGAATATGCTATCTAGGTTGGTCATAACTTTCCTTCCCAGGAGTAAGCGTCTTTTAATTTCATGGCTGCAGTCAGTAACAGTAAGATACCACAACACCATAATGTCTCTGCTTCATCACTAGTTTTGCTGACTTTAGGACCAGGATTCCAGCAGTATTCTTAAGCTAGAAGCAAATTCACCAAGTGCAAACCAATGCTCAGAATATGTAAAAGAAATAAAATACAAAGTATACTGTGGTAACATAAGTAATGAAGATTTAATCAGGCTTTCTATTGGCTATTGGAACTACATAATGGAAAGTCAGGTTTTATGAACTACTACTGCTTTTGCATCTAAAATTTTCACAAAGAAACCATGCTCTCACTTTGGTCTCTTCTCCCTTCAATAAAGCTCTGTTTCCTCTTACAAGACATTCTTTGTTGGGAAGTTTTTAGTGGCTGGAAGATTTGACTGTCACCACCGCCTGGGATTAACATGACTAACATGGTTCCTTAATGCTCTGTCCTTTGGCAAATACAGAAAGCGAAACCGAAATACAAAGAGCATCACAACAGACGGTGTGCTTCTTTTGTGGTTATTATCTACCAAAACAATAGATTTCAGGGGGAAAAAAACATTTTCTATGGTTGAATGAGCCCTTTATATAGAAATCAGTACTTTTCAATACTATTTAAAACCCTTTCTCTTCCATACCAGAAATGTTTTATTTGCTGCCTCAGAATTTAATCATAATAGTTTGCTAGAAATATGAAACAAACTTGAACTTGAGGGAATTAAGTGTGGGTCTCTTCATATAACCTAAAATTGCTTATTTTATATCGTTGCTCAGTCATGTCATTTGTGACCCCACAGACTCACCAGGCTCCTCTGTCCTTGGAATTCTCCAGGCAAGAATACTGGAGTGGGTAGCTAGTCCCTTCTCCAGGGGATCTTTCTGACCCAGTGACAGAACCTGGGTCTCCTGCACTGTGGCAGATTCTTTCCTGTCTGAGCCACCAGGGAGCCCTGGAGATAACCAAGGGGCTTTGACTTCCAAACGACCTAGATCCACGCACTCACATCTCTCTGCCACAGTGACAGCGCCGCGTCCCCCTCTGCCACGGCGACAGCCCCGCGTCCCCCTGTGCCACGGTGAGAGCCCTGCACCCCTCTGTGACCTCCTGGTAACTGCGTGTATCTTCTGGGTTAGTCGGTCTGGTCCCCTCACCCCTGCCAATCAGATGGATTCAAAGTATGGCACACTTCAAACAGCTCTGGAGCTGTTGTCTAGACCGCTGCATCCACCCTAGGACACCTCCAGCTGGCCCTCTGCAGGGAGCTTGCTGACGAGAAGTGAAGCCTGGGTCTGGGTTTACTGCATGCTGGAGCCAGGGTGAGCACTGCCACGCTCCGGCAGCCACAGCCTCAGCTGTGACCTGTCACAGTGGCAGCTGCCACGGGGCCGGCTTTCCTCCACGGGAGGTGGTCCCCATCTCCACACTGATGTCCTCTTCTCGTTGGTACATAGACTAACCACTGTTCCTATGTGCTCCAAATGTAGGCAGAAGAAGTGTTTTGAACTAGGCATTCAACATAAAAAACCCCATAGCATTGCTATTTACAACAGCTAAGACATGGAAGCAATCTAAGTCTAAAAATAGATTAATGGATAAAGAAAATGTGGTGTATATATACACACAGTAGAATATTACTCATCCATAAACAGAATGAAATGATGCCATTTGCACCTGGCATACAAAGTGAAGTAAGGTAGACAGAGAAAGATAAATATCATATGATATCACTCACAAGTAAAATCTAAAAGAAAATGATACAAATGAACTTGTTTACCAAACAGAAATAGACTTGCACATAGAAAACAAACTTATGGCTACCAAAGAAGAAAGTAAAGGTGGAATAAATTAGGAGTTTCAGATTAAAATATAGACACTATCGTATATAAAATAGATTAACAACAAAGAGCTACCGTAGAGCACAGGCAACTATACCTGATGTCTTATAATGGAAAAGAATGTGAAAAAGACTATAAAAAGATACATATCTGAATCACTCGCTATGCACCTGAAACTAACACATTTTAAATCAACTATATTTCAATAAAATTAAAAAAAAATTCCAAAACAAAAATCCCACTCACAGGAAAAAATCTTAACTATTCAAGAAATCATAGTTGGCCAGTAAAGTATTAGTTGCTCAGTTGTGTCTGAATCTTTGCAACCCCAAGGACTGTAGCCCATGAGGCTCTTCTGTCCATGGAATTCTCCAGGCAGAAATATTGGAGTGTGTTGCCCTTTCCTTCTCCGGGGATCTTCCTGACCCAGGGATCAAACCCAGGCCTCCTCCATCGCAGGCAGATTACCGTCTCAGCTGTCAGCAGAAGCTCCATAGTCAGCCAGAGCCCCACACTAACACTGCCTCTGTGCAGCTGGTGAGCATGGCAGGGCATTCAGTTTGGTACCATGAGGATTTACATGCTGCCGGCACCTCTGTGGCAACACCACCTGCCTAGAAGCTCTTCTGCAGGGACCCAGAGCACATAGTCAGCAAGGTTGTTTAATTTAAGTGACTCTTCCAACTTGAAAGAAAGAAATACAGCCAAGAGAGCAGTGGACCACGGCATAAACTCGTCTCATCTCGCTAAAGAACAATCCCCAGGCCCCGGTCTTCATCCATGCCATGTACAGGCGCTGAGGGTTTCCAGGCGGCCCTCCTCGTGCTACAGAGTTAAGTGTGCATGAGGTTCATATCTATTTGATGGGGAAGAAGAGAGGCTGGACAAAGAAGGCACCCTATAACGATTACTATTTACCGCAATCCTCTGTGCTTTTCAAGGTTTTTTGTTTTAGCATGTCGTAATTTTCCTAAGTTGTATTTTTTAATGAATTTGCCTATTTAATTTTTCCACATTGTTGGTATAATGTGACACCATTTTCTTATTCTCTTTTTAATGGTGACAGGAGTGATTCATCTTTTATTCTTGATAGAAGTGATTTACATTATCTTTCTTTTTTCTTATCAATCTAAATGAGCTGATCTTTTGATTATTTCCAAGAAAGCTTTGGTTTTGTTGATTTTTGTCTATTATTTTTCTACTTTGGTTTCTTTAATCACTATTCTTTTTCATGTCTCTGTTTTTTCTTTGAATTTGTTTTGTTCTACTATTCCTAGCAATTTCAGATAGAACCTTAAATCTTTGCTTTTTATTTTTTATTTATTTCTTTTAATTGGAGGCTAATTGCTTTACAATATTGTATTGGTTTTGCCATACATCAACATGAATCCACCACGGGTGGACACGTGTTCCCCGTCCTGAACCCCCCTCCCACCTCAATTTTTTTCCTTTTTCTAATATAAACGTTCAAAGTTATAAAGTTCCCTATAAGCATTGCTGTAGCTGTATTTTGCAAATTTTAATATGCTGTACTTTTGTTTTTATTCAGTTCGAAATTACCTTTGTTGCTTCTTTGACTTAGATCATTATTGTTTACAGATTTATTGAGATACAATTCACATATAACACTGTATAAGTTAAGATGTATAATATAATGATTGGATATACTAATATATTGTGAAATGATCCCCATAATATGGTTTGCGAACATGTTCTTCCCTTTAGGCAGTTTCTATTTTTTTCTTTTTTTGTTAGAACATTTAAGTTCTACTCTCAGTGACTTTCAAGTGTGTAAAATACAGTATAGTTAACTGTAGTTACCAAGCTGTACTTTAGAACTCAGACATATGTGTGTGTGTGTGTGTGTGTGTGCGCGTGTCTATCTGAATCACTAGCTATACACCTGAAACTAACACCACATTGTAAATCAACAGTTCTCAGCAGCAGGGTCTTTTCTAATGAGTCGGCTCTTCACATCAGGTGGCCAAATACTGGAGGTTCAGCTTCAGCGTCTGCCCTTCCAATGAGAATATTCAGGATTGACTTTTAGGATTGACTGGTTTGATCTCCTTGCAGTCCAAGGGACTCTCAAGAATATTCTCCAACATCACAGTTCAAAAACATCAATTCTTTGGTGCTCAGCCTTCTTTATGGTCCAACTCTCACATCCATACGTGACTACAGGAAAAACCATAGCTTTGACTACACGGAACTTTGTCAGCAAAGTGATGTCTCTGCTTGCTGTCAAGGTTTGTCATAACTTTTTTTGCAAGAAGCAAGTGTCTTCTATTTTCATCACTGCAGTGATCTTCAGTTCAGTTCAGTTCAGTTGCTCAGTCGTGTCCGACTCTTTGCGACCCCATGAATCGCAGCACGCCAGGCCTCCCTGTCCATCATCAACTCCCGGAGTTCACTCAGATTCATGTCCATTGAGTCAGTGATGCCATTCAGCCATCTCATCCTCTGGTGTTCCCTTCTCCTCCTGCCCCCAATCCCTCCCAGCATCAGAGTCTTTTCCAATGAGTCAACTCTTCGCATGAGGTGGCCAAAGTACTGGAGTTTCAGCTTTAGCATCATTCCTTCCAAAGAAATCTCAGGGCTGATCTCCTTCAGAATGGACTTAGAGCCCAAGAAAATTGAGTCTGTCTCTCTTTCCACTCATTGTTTCCCCATCTATTTGCCATGAAGTGATGGGACTGGATGCCATGATCTTAGTTTTTTGAATTTTAAGTTTTAAATCTACTTTTTCACTCTCCTCTTTCACTTCATCAAGAGCTCTTTAGTTCCTGTTCATTTTCTGCCATAAGGATGGCGTCATCTGCATATCTGTGGTTTGTTATATATATTGAATAATTTTGGCTTGTCTCCTGGACATTTTGAGTGTTTTGCTTACAAGGTGCTGGACTCTCTTATATTCCTACAAAGAGTGTTAATTGTTTTATTTTAAGAGATAACAAGCTGAATGGACTCACAATGAAAATTCTGAAAACTGGCAATTCAAGTTCTTTTATCCTTAGCTAGGCTGCTTGGCCCCCATCTCTTGCATGCATGATTCCATCAGCCAGAGATTTGGGCAAAATTTATTCATAGAATTTATGGTTCTCTGGCTTTCTCTTTTCTGATATTTTTCCCCTCAATTTCTAGAGGCTGATGGCTGTCCTAAACTTAGGTGCTGCTTTTTCAGGTCAGGAATACTGGGGATCATGGACAACTTTCTTGAATCTATATAATTTTCTGTAGCTGCATAAAACACTGCTGTTGTTCAGTTGCCCAGTCATGTCCAACTCTTTGGGACCCCATGGACAAAACATAAGACATTATCCTAGATGTAGTAGTTCAAACACACACGTTTGCTATCTCACAGTCTCTGTGTCAGCAGTGTGAGCATAGCTATGTGGGGTTCCCTGCCTGGGGTCTCAGTCTCTGTGTCAGCAGGGTGAGCATAGCTATGTGGGGTTCCCTGCCTGGGGTCTCAGTCTCTGTGTCAGCAGGGTGAGCACAGCTATGCAGGGTTCCCGGCCTGGGGTCTCACAACGTGTCATCAGGCTGCCTTCCTGCCTGGAACAAGCACTTGCAGGCTCACTGGAGTTGTTGGAAGAGCTCCTTCCCTTGCAGCTGCATGCCCAAGGAGCCTGGCGCTTACTCTGGACTGGGGGCCATCTTCAACTTGGAGACACCACCTGCATTTCCCTGTCACAGGCAGTCTCCTCTTCAAAGGTGGTTCATGTCATGCATGTTCGCTTCTTTGAAGCAAAGGAAGGAATCCCTTTCCTGGTTCTGCTAAGATGGAATCTTATGGTATACAACAAAATGTAACCAAAGAAGAGACGTTCTACCATCTTTACCATATAAGGCGACCTAATCAAGGAAGTGATAGCTGATGACCTGTGTCACACTCTGTGGGTCAGAAGCAAGTTGCAGGACCCCGTGCACCCAAGGACAGGCGGTCACAGGAGGACGTGAAGCTCTGGGAAACACATTAGGTACGCCGGGGCGCCAGGGCCAAAAGTACGTTCTACTGTCGTACAATCTGGGGGCCTTGGAGGTAAAATAACTTCTTCAAAGTTGCACAGGTCAGTGTTGGTAGAGCCTCACATTCACATCCAGGCAAAGCCTGCCTCCTCCTGGAATGCTGCATACAGCCTAACACGTAAACCTGTGCGCTACGCCATGGGAGCAGTCTGGAGTCAGCCACAGAGAAATAGCACTGAAAGAAACATGCCATCTGCAAATCAAGGCTATCCAACCTTCCTGGAGTCGTGTGAAATCACAGCTATATCTGCAACTCAGATACCAAACACAAAGTTAGCTTCTTCATTCCTAGCATTGCCAGAAAGTGTTTTAGTTCCTCTTTTATAATTAAAGTCACCAGTGACCATATCACATCAGAAAGTCTAACAGATGACACAGGCTTGAGTCAGAGAAACCAAAATGTTAGAGGAACTTTATTTGGCAAAGACTGATTCTCTCAGTCTGGCTATCAGGTAAGTTTCTCTGGTGGTTTTATTACTTCTCTTGAATCATCACAGTATTCAAACTCTGTCGTCTTGGATCTGTTGTGATCCTAATAATAATGGGTATAGATAGTAACACAATTTCTAATAGTTTATATGAAGAAGTAGCTGAATACTAATGGAAATGTTAGATTCGTAAATAATAGCTGTAAAGCATCAATTTGAGGACCATGAGAACCAAGTTCTTTTGGAGAAACTGAAACTCACCAGCTGGTGGGGCGGGCAAGGCTGCTAACCACGGGCCCTGGTTTATAAAGTAAGAGGGAGAGGACGAAGCTGTGTTCTTGATCCGCAAGGTCCTTTCACTTCTAAAATTAGAAACTGTGCCTCAAACCTATGTTAATATGGAGACGGGGAATTAAGAAAAGTTTCTAAGGGAGAAAATAAGATTCTGTATCACAAATACAGGTCAACTGTCTGTTGAACGGAAGTCTTTGCTGGAAGCCCTTGCAGCCCCCACATAAACAGGGGTAAATGGCAACAGTCAGTTTTATTTATTTAGGCATTTTCCAAAGACTGTTTCCTTGAAAAGACTATTCATCCATTGCTGTTGTTGTTCAGTCGCCCAGTCGTGTCTGACTGTTTGCAACCTCATGGACTGCATGACACCAGGTCTCTCTATCCCTTACCATTTCCCAAAGTTTGCCCAAGTTCACGTCCATTGCATCGGTGGTGCCATCCAGCCATCTCATCCTCTGAAGCCCCCTTCTCCTTCTGCCCTCAGTCTTTCCCAGCATCAGGAAATTTTTCAATGAGTCAGCTGTTCACATCAGGTGACCAAAATACTGGAATCTCAGCTTCAGCATCAGTCCTTCCAACCAGTATTCAGGGTTGATTTCCCTTCAGATTGACTGGTTTGACCTCCTTACTGTCCAAAGGACTCAGGAGTCTTCTCTAGCACCACCATTTGAAGGCATCAATTCTTCGGTGCTCTGCCTTCTTTATGGTCCAGCTTTCACAACCGTACGTGACATACAGAACTTTAAATATTTGAAAAATCTTGCTAATTTTGCAAGCACTCTTACAAGTCCTATGAATATATCAGCATTTCAGAACAGCTTTGGTTAGGTAGACAAGCGCAGGAGTCATGCTTATTTTACTTCTGTATGAGTGCATGTTCAGTCCTGTCTGACTCTTTACAACCCCATGGACTAGAGCCTGCCAGACTCCTCTGTCCATAGGATTTTCCAGGCAAGAATACTCGAGTGGGTTGGCATTCCCTTCTCCAGGGGATCTTCCTGACCCAGGGATAGAATCTGTGTCTCTCGTGTCTCCTGCACTGGCAGGCAGATTTCTTTACCACTGAGCCACCTGGGAAGCCATTTTACTTCTGAGGACATAGAAATCAGAAAGAGTGATTGGCAAGTCCTTCTAAGTGACTTGTCCAAAGTTGTACAGGCAGCAAGTGGACAAGAATGACCACATGAACTGCAAATGGCTGGAGCTCACCTAAGTACAACTTGCCACTGTTTAACTACTCGCTGCCTTTGCAAAGGCATGCTACATGCTTTCAGACTTCCTGCTGGAGTCCCGTGTTGGTGACTTTAACATATGGGAGGAAGTAAATTCTGTAAATAAAAACAGTTGTATAAAAAAGAAAGAGAAAACCAAAGAGCCCTTTATAATTCCAGCTGGAGCAGCTCAGAGGGAAAGACAGTGTCAAAATGGTGTGACATGTATGAGAAGGAAAGTGCCTGAAGGCGAAAAATGAAGGATTAAAACTCAAGTTATTTCGATGTCAAACAAATCTACCCACTAAAAATGTTTAAGATTGGGACTTCCCTGGTGGTCCAGTGGTTAAGAATCTGCCTTCCGATGTGGGGGACGTGGGTTTGTCCCTTGTCAGGGAACTAAGATCCCACATACAACTAGGGGAACTAAGAGCATGCACCACAGGCAGAGAGCCCGTATGCCCAGACTACGGTGAAAAGAGGAGACAGAGAAGAAGAAGCCCGTCTCAGTGAAAGATCCTGCTGCAACTAAGATCCTGCGTGCTGTAACCAAGACTCGATGCAGCCAACAATAAACAGCTGAATATTTTAAAAAGATGTTTCAGGCCTCAGTGAACCTTCATAGGGCCATTAAAAATATTTTACCCCAAAATATGCTACAAGTAAGGCATTTGGAGAAAGTATATTTTTCACATTTATGGTAAGAGATTTGACTTTTTAAAGAAAACAGTAAAATCACTTATCATTCAGTAATAAGTGGCAAATCATTATTTTTATTTACAATAAAATATATACAATGAAAACTTCACATCTTAAACAGCTGTAAGTCTACAGTTCAGTTGTTGCTGTTGTTCAGTCATTCAGTCATGTCTGACTCTTTGTGACCCCATGGACAGATCCCCTGTCCTTCACCATCTCCTGAAGTTTGCTCAAACTCATGTCCACTGAGTCAGTGATGCCATCCAATGATCTCAACCTCTGTCTCCCCCTTTTCCTCTTGCCTTCAGTCTTTGCCAGCATCAGGGTCTTTTCTATTGAGTCAGTTCTTTGCATCAGGTGGCCAAAGTATTGGAGTTTCAACTTTAGCATCAGTCCTTCCAATGAATATTCCAGATTAATTTCCTTTAGGATTGACGTCCTTTAGGAGTGACTGGTTGGATCTCCTTGCAGTCCAAGGGACTCTCAAGAGTCTTCTCCAACACCACAGTTCAAAAGCGTCAATTCTTTGATGCTCAGTGTTCTTTATGGTCCAGCAGTTGAGTAGTAAGCACATTCGAATAGTTGCACAATTTCCAGAATTCTTTTTAAAATAGTATTATAGTATTACAGTTATATTTCTTTATAATTTTGCTTAGGTATTTCATTATTGGTTTTGGCTGGGCGGGGTCTTTGCTGCTGAGAATCTGCTCTCCAACTAGAGAGAGTGTGCTTCTCATTGCAGTGGCCTCTCGTTATGGGGCGCGGGTCCAGGGCGCATGGGCTTCAGCAGTTGTGGCTCACGGGCTCAGGTTCAGCTCCCAGGCTCTAGAGCACAGGCTCAATAGTTGCGGTGCTCGGGCTTGGTTGCTTCACAGGATGTGGGATCTTCCCAGACCAGGGATTGAACCCATGTCTCTTGCATTGGTAGGTGGATTCTTTACCACTGAGCCACCAGGGAAGCCCCAGAACTCTTTTTATCTTGCAAAATGGAACCTCTATACCCCTTAAACAACTACCTCCTCCCCTCCCCCAGTCCCTGATGGTTCTAGGCATTTTGCCCTGGGAATCTTTGCATTAAGCACTTTTGCTGCACAACAATTGACGGTAAGACACTTTTGCCATGAAAGATAAAACAGCAAAATAAATTAAAATTTTAAATTAAAAATAACAAGGATATAATGCAACATGAACATGAAAAACAAGATTTTAAAAAGATTTATTGTGAAAATGAAAATATAATAAATATTTGAATATATTTAAACTGTGTGTAGATTCATGGTTATAGTTGAGTCAGGCATATCTTAGAGAAAGCAATGCTACTCCTTGCCTCAAAGGATTCAGAATTTAACACTGGGCTTAAGTTATTTACAATATTTAAAATGTGCTCTAAGTCTCTTCTTATTTCCCTGGAAATAAACAGAACAGACGAGGGAGGTTGTTATTCCTTGTCAATGTGTGTAATGTCCACACCTGGTAGCCCACATCTGGGCTGCATTTAAATGTTCCATCACAAGCCTCATTTTATATTTCATGAAATCGTCTGAGCCAGATTCTGTGCCAAACGGCAAAATTCTGGCTACATGATGTTCTCCACTATCAATTGCAAAAACTGTTAGAAACTTGTATTCATCAGGAATCACCTAGTCATTCCTTTTTAGGGGTACAGGAAGTGTTTGATTCTTTCGCCTCCAACTTCTAATATTGCTTAATTTGATGGAGGTGGCCTGAAGGAATAAACTGCTGTATGTAAATTAGCCAAAGCTATCACTGATGCTCTTGAAGACTGTTGTGAATTTTATTTTTATTGTTTATCTTTGATGGCAAAACTGTCTTACAGTGAAACTGTCCAGGGCAAAGGTGTTTCTGGCAAAACTACCAGCAGGGCTTCTGAAACTCCCATGCTGCTTCCTGTCCCTGTGATCCAACTGCTCTGTGTAGCTCACAGAGGAGAAATCAGACAGTGTTTATCTTTTTCTTATGGGCACAGCGACCTTTTGTTTCAAGCGTAAAGTTCATCCACGCTATAGAATGTGTTATTTTACTTGCTTTTTAAGGTTGCTAATATCCCATGCAGAGACAGGGATAGACCTAGAGATGTTGTATGTTAATGCATATATGTGGCATCTGGAAAAATGATACAGATGATCTCATTTGCAAGGCAGAAATAGCGACACAGACGTAGAGAAGAAACGTAAGGACACCAAGGGGGGAGGGGTGGTGGGATGAATTGGGAGAATGGGATTAGCATACAGAACCTACAGGTATAGAGCAGATAACTGAGGAGAACCGACTGTGCAGCACAGCGGGCTCTGCTCAGCGCTCTGTGGTGACCTGAACGGGAAGGAGATCTGGAGAAGAGGGGCTATACACACAGCTGAGACACTCTGCTGTACAGCAGAAACTAACACAACGCTGAAAGCAACTACACTGCAATAACAATTAATTTAAAAATATCCCGTGGTGTGTATAGACCACGTTTCGTTCTCCGTTCGCCCACTGGAGGACACCGACAGTTTGCTTCAGCCTCTTGGCTACTGCCAATTACATGGATCTGTCTTTTGCTTATGCATTCAGAAGGAATTGCTAGATCATATTTTACTTTTAACGTTTTGAAAAACTGTTATATGGTTCTCCACAGTGGCTGCACCATTTTATATTCCCACCAACACGGCGCAAAAGTTCCAGTGAAGTTCCATCCTCAACCACACTTGTTATTGGCTGGGTGTTATTGTTATTGTTGTCTGTTCTGAGAGGAGTCATGCTGACGGGTGTGACGTGGTATCTCATTTTGGTTTTGATCTGCTTTACCCTGACGTTCAGTGATGTCAAATATCTTTTCGGGTGCTAACTGGCCCTTTGCATACTTTCTTAAAAGAAATCTCAAATCACGTCCTTCACCCATTTTTAAACAGGTTGTTCATTTTTTTGTTGAGTTACAGGAGTTCATTATATATTCTGGACATTAACTTTTTCAGATATATGATTTACAAATATTTTCTTCCATTGCATAGGTTGCCTCTTTACTCTGTTGATCATGTCCTTTGATGCACGGAAGTAAAAGCTTCACAGACACTAAAACTGTGAACTTGGCTGGGCAGTAAATCAAATGTTTCTAAACATGAAGATAAGTTAACCACAGTAAGCCCAGATAAGGTGAGGCTGAGGTGGGTATGGAAGTTCAGGACAAGCTGGGGCTTGGGTGAAAGGTCTGTACCGTCCCAAATTTCCAAAGGTTGAATGATGCTTCAAAGGAAGGAAACAAGGTCTTTTATATTTTAGATTTAAAATATTGATTTGTATTCTAAAACCCACTTCTCTGACTATGGATTACCAAAGTGACTGGGAAGAATCATGAAAATACTTGGATAGAAAGAAGTGAGATTTAAAGGTAGAAAAATAATGAAACCCTATTTTTGCCAAGTTCTCTTTCTAATGAGAAACAGACTGACTGCTGACACGATCGACAAGCAAAACCGAAGTGATGAAAGGACAAAGAATGAGGTAAGAACAACGTATCTGAACAGTGAATATTTCAACCACACAACTGTGATGCAAAGCCTAGCTGTTCATTTCCTCTGTCATTGAAGCATCAATGTGTAGAATAGCCAGCTCACTGATCATTTTGATTTTATCAAAGACACCTCCATGTAATGTCACTCTCTGATGGACAGGGAGGCCTGGCGTGCTGTGGTTCATGGGGTCGCAAAGAGTCGGACACGACCGAGCGACTGAACTGAACTGAATGACAGCTAAAAATATACAAGAATCTAATCTTCTTCCAACAAAGATTGGTTTCTTTAGCTGGAAGTGTCAGGCAGGAAATGACCCATAACAAAAGGTAGAAGCGAAACAGCTAAAATAGCCCAGTTTCCTTTCTCTGCAAGCTCTCATCGCCGATTCCCTATTATGTCCACTCAAGGAAGTTCCTTGGCCGCAGGACTGTTTTCACAGCCTCTGCCATGGGACCCCCACAGCTTCCTGGGGATGTTTGTTTAGGCAAAGGAGCTGGACTTCCTCTAAAGAACAATGCGGTCCCATCTTCGCCACCTCCAGGGGAGAAGGAAATACCCCAACACCAGAGGTGACATTCTCAGTGTTTCCACTTCCAGCGTTTTTAAAAAGATCATTCTGTACCATGATAAATTTTGTATTTGCTTCTCCATATTTTAGAATATAAACAAAACCTATTCTTGGGTGTTTACTGCAAAGAGAATTAGTGCAAACCCATTCTTTAGTTTTGTTAGTTCTGTTTATGTACTAAACTGACAGAGATACTTCATATTCGAAACATTTGAAGGCTAAGTGAACATTCTTTTTAAAAATATACACAGAAAGGCAGTTTGCCTAGATCCAAAAGAACTTTACCTAGCCCCTACTTGTTTTATTCTTCACTCTTGTCAAGACTTTTGAAGTCTTATAACATATAGCAGATAAACAGATACTTTATAGTGGGGGTGAGGGCTGCTAAAAACAGACAAGGCATGTCAGAAAATCAGATCTACATATTTGAGTTTTACTGGTTGATCTATATTCAGGGTTTGGCCATGTCTGCAGTGAAGGCTTGGCACTTCATCTCTTACACTATGAGTTTAATATGGGTTTCAGACTTATATATGGGTCAGATTATATATATATATCTTACTGGTCCTGGTGAGTCAGGTAAAATTAACCCTGTTTATCCAGCAGTTTCTACCCAGAAAACAGGATCACACAGGACAGGAGCCCAGCCTTGTCCATCAGCCGCTTGCCAGTTTGGTTTAACTTCCTTGACAGAGGGCACATATGGAGGTGAACTGGGTCTATCCTGATTCTGCCAGATACACTACCTGATGCACCACTTCCAGGGCAAGCAGACTGGGTCACTGAGAAAGGGTCCCAGAAACTCTGAGCGCTCAGAAACCCCTTTGCTGAAGCACACAGCAAGAGTGGTGTGCCATGGAGCAGAAACAGAAACTTCCCTCAAGATTTTTAGGATAGCTTTTAATCTTCGGGTTTCAGTTCTCCAACAGCAAACACATGATCTCCGTGGCAATGAAGAGGGAATTAGCGAGCTCTTCCATCTCACTTGAGAATCTGCATCAGAGGCGACCACCTAGCAGAATGCGTGCTGCCCTCCTCTACGCCTCCTCCTGCACAGCGGGGACTGGAGCCTGCATGTCTCACTGGAGCAAACCCCCAATCCCCACCACCACCCGCCACGGCTGCCTGGTTCCCTCTGACCCCGCTCAGCACCCACGCAGGACAACTCCCTGCAGGAGACGCCTGAAGACCCTGGGTGACCCTGTGACCCCCTTTCCCCTCAGGGAATCTCAGTGTCGTCACGGGCACAACGAAGATAAGAGCAGTGCAGAGAGATTACAAAGACGCAGTTAAGTGATGTACATCAAGGCTGAGCACTGTAGCTGAAACACAGCCAGCACTGAACAGGAGCTGGTCATTATAACTGTTTCATGCTAACCTTGGGGCCGGTTAGCTGTCAGATGAGGCGCCTTCTCTGCCCATGAGCCATGGAAGGGCTGTGTGCTGGTGAGGGGATGCTCTATGAGGTTGGTCTGGACACATGACCTCTCACTTGAAACTGATATAACGTTTAAACACTCCTGGCTGGGCTCACAATCTTTTTCCACTGGACTTGACCCATGATCCATGTACCACCCAGCAAGGAAGGAAGTTAGAAGTGACACCTTCACCCAGTCTAGCCTCTGGCCCCTGGCTGGACCAATCTGATGATCTCCCAGAGATGAGGATCAGGTGGGACTGTCTGGATCAAAATCAGCAGTGCCTGTGGAGGCTTCCCATGGGATAGGCTGCTGTCACTATATTTGATTCTGTGTCACACTCTCCCCATTCCCACGAGGTCCCACGAGGGCCATTTTCTGGGATTTGTGGGGGGGGGGCAGGACATTTTTATAGCAATTAAATATTGAGAACTTTTAAAATATTATATGTCATTTGTCCTTGAATTCCTTATGGCCAAGAAAACTGCTTTGCATGAAAACAGAAACTCAGTATTCTTTTGTTATGGACTGAATTCTGCCTCCACAAAATGCACATGTTGAAGCCCTAACCCTTGGGACCTCAGAACGTGACTGCACCTGGAGATGGGGACTTTAAAGAGGTGAGGTGAAGTGAAGTGAAAGTCACTCAGTCGTGTCCGACTCTTAGCAACCCCATGGATTATACAGTCCATGAAATTCTCCAGGCAAGAATACTGGAGTGGGTAGCCTTTCCCTTCTCCAGAGGATCTTCCCAACCCAGGGATCAAACCCAGGTCTCCCGCATTGAAGATTCTTTACCAGCTGAGCCACAAGGGTGGCTTTAAAGATGTGATCAAGTTAAAATGAGGTCATCGGGGTGGCTCCCAACCCAAATGACTGGTATCCCACAGAAGAAGGGTGGACACACACACACGTGGGGACACAGCAGGAGGACGGCTGTCAACGAACCAAGAGAGGCCTCAGCTGAACGGACCCGTGCAGACACCCTGAGCCCAGCGCTGAGCCTCAGGAACGGTGAGAGCTCAAGCTCCCTGACGGAGTTCTGCGAGGGCCGTCCAAGAAGACTGGCCACTGTAACACAGCTGTCGGCAGGCACTATTTGAGGTAAAAATTCAGGCCACGTCAGAGTCCACGAGGCTGTCCAGAGACAGTGCTTCAGCCTTACTCCTTAGTTTTCTCACTGCTGTGACCTTGAGCAAGTCACGTACGCTTCAGGGGCCCCGTGAGCCATTAGATGTGACCCTGACTCCACAAGAGGGGGTGAGACCATTTAAGATCGTGAAGCGGCATCTCCATGACAACGTCAGCAAGTGCTAAATCTGCCACCCCGTGTTTCCCCCACATACTCACCGCTTCCTCCTGTGACTCTGCCCGACAAAAAATTCTTCCCCTGTGCACTAAACCAAACATTTGCAGCATGCTCACATGTTGCTTCCCATCCTATCTTCTGGGGCCTGAGCACAGAAACTCAAATGTCTGGACACAGCTGTCATGTTCCAGCGAGACCTTCCCTTTCTCAATATTCTAATATTCTAAATTCCGCTGTTTTTAGAAATAAGGGGTGGTCATTCCCAGACTCCCTAATCCCGAGAGTGTTCTCCTCTGGGCATGGTTAGCTGTTTCTCTCACGGTATGGCTCAGACACACGGCCGCCTGGGGCAGACGTTGTCAGTACCAGCGCTCCCCATCGCCACGCTCCTGCTGGTGTGGCTCAGGCTGCTGGAAATGTGGTGGTGCCTCACCCCCAGCATCCACTCACCTTCCTCAGGGGTTCCTGCCCTGGACACAGTGGGCCCCGGGCCAGCCCTGGACAGGAGGAGGGGCTGACAAGACCTGGGGATGGGTGACTCTTGTCCAGGGCCCACAGCACAGGGACCATCGCAACGACATCTCAGGGCCACTAGAATCCTGCAGGGAGCCCAAACCCCACCCGCTGAAGCCCTGCCAGCACGCCCGGTCTCTCTGTCCTCCTGTCGGTCTGCTTCGTCCACATCAGCCTCCAGCTGCATCAGTCATGTGAGTCACTAAGTCAAACAGGACCATTTAGGTTGTTTCCGCATTGGAGTTATTATAAACAGTGCTGCAGTGAACAGCATTCTTTGAACTATGGTTTTCTCTGGGTATATGCCCAGGAGTGGGACTGCTGGATCCTATGGCAACTCTAGTTTTAGCTTTTTAAGGAATTTCCATACTGTTCTCCACAGTGGCTGTATCAGTTTACACTGCCGACAGTATGGGGGGGGTCCCTTTTCTCCACACCCTCTTCAGCATTTATTGTTAGTGGATTTTTTTGTTGACGGCCATTCTGACCAGTGTCAGGTGATACCTCATTGTCGTTTCGATTTGCCTTTCTCTAAAAACTAGTGATGTTGGGAATCTTTTTATGTTCCTGTTGGCCATTTGTAATTCTTCCTTGGAGAAATGTCTATTTAGATCTTTTGCCCATTTTTCGATTTGGTTGTTTCTTCTTCGTTTTTATATTGAGCTGCATGAGCTGTTTGTATATTTTGGAGATTCATGCTTTGTCAATCACATTCTTTGCAAAGAGTATCTCCCATTCTGAAGACTGTCTTTTTTATGGTTTCCTTTGCTGTGCAAAAGCTTGTAAGTTTAATTATGTCCTGCCTGTGTATTTTTTTTTTTTTTTAATTTTCATTACTCTTGGAGCTGGGTCAAAAAAAATCTTGCTGTGGTTTGTGTTAAAGAATGTTCTGTTTTCCTCTAAGAGTTTTATAGTTTTATAGCATTACATTTAGGTCTTTAATCCATTTTGAGTTTATTTTTGTGTATGACAGGAAGTGTTCTAATTTCATTCTTTTACATGTCGCTGTCCAGTTTTCCCAGCACCACTTATTGAAGAGACTGTCTTTCCTCCATTGTATATTCTTGCCTCTTCTGTCATACTTTAGGTGAATCTAGGTGCATGGGTTTATTTCTGAGTTTTCTATCCTGTTCCATCAATCTATATTTCTGTTTTTTGTGCCAGTACCATACTGTCTTGATTATTGTAGCTTTGTAGTATAGTCTGAAGTCAGGGTGCCTGCATTCTCCAGCTCTGTTTTTCTTTCTCAAGATTGCTTTTTGTGTTTCCATTCAAATTATAAAATTTTTTCTTCCAATTCGTGAAAAATACCCTTGGTAATTTGACAAGGAATGCATTAAATCTTTAGACTGCTTTGGGTAGAATAGCCATTTTCACAACAGTGATTCTTCCAACCCCAAAACATGGTATAGCTCTCCATTTGCTTGTGTCATATTTGATCTCTTTCATTAGTATCTTACAGGTCCTTTGCCTCCTTATGTAGGTTTATTCATATTTTGCTCTTTCTATTGCAATAGTAAATGGTATATTTTCCTTAATTTCTTTTTCTGATCTTTTGTTGTTAGTGTATGGGAATGCAAGAGATTTCTTGCATTAATTTTGTATCCTACAACTTTTCCAAATTCACTGATTAGCTCTAGTAATTTTCTGGTAGTATCTTTTGGGTTTTCTATGTATATTATTGTGTCATCTGCAAGCAGTGATAGTTTCAACTGTCCTTTTCCACTTCGTATTCCTTTTATTCTTTCTCTTCTGATTGCCATGGCTAGGACTTCCAAAACTATGTTGAATAATAGTTTAGAGAATAGGCACCCTTGTCTTGTTCATGATCTTAGAGGAAATGTTTTCAGTTTTTCACCATTGAGAATAATGTTTGCTGTGGACTTGTCATATATGGCTTTTATTATGTTGAGGTAGATTTCCTCTTTGCCCACTTTCTGAGAGTTTTTATTATAAACGAGTGTTGAATTTTGTAAAGAGATTTTGTCTATCAGTAGATGAAGTGGAAAAATATGGTGTGATACACATATACAATGGAATATTGTGCAATTTGCAGAGATGTGGATAGACCTAGAGATTGCCATACTCAGTGAAGTAAGAGAAAAACAATACTGTACAATATCACTTACATGTGGAAACTAGAAAAATGATAACAGATGAACTTATCTGCAAAGCAGAAATAGAGACAGATGTAGAGAAAGAATGTAGTATGGACACCAAGGGGAAAAGGAGGGTGGGAGTAACGGGGAGATTGTGATTGACATATATACACTACTATGTATAAAATAGATAACTAATGTAATCCTACTGTATAGCACAGGGAACTCTACTCAGTGCTCTGTGGTGACCTAAATGGGAAGGAAATCCAAAAAAGAAGGAATATATGTATACATATGGCTGATTCACTTTGCTATAAGGTAGAAACTGATGCATTGTAAAGCAGCTAAACTCCAATAAAAATTAAAGAATGAAACAACACCTATATGATTAAAAAAAGAAACAAACCTAAACAAAACACAAAGCTCAGTCTCTCTGGACTGGTCACCGGAGAGCTCCCCCTAGACAGATGACTCATTTACTGAGCCTGGAGACAAGTTTGTGTGGTCTCCCCTGAGTCTCCTTAGCGCACACTTCTCTCTGCTACTCAAGTGCTTATGGGGGTCTGCTGCCTGTCTGTGAGTGAAGCCTGGGACTGAATGAGGGATACGTTACTGTCCCAGGACTGGCCAAGTGCACAGCAGATCCGTGCTGTGTGCTGAGACCATGGGCAGGGATGAGGTGCTGTGGGCTTCTCTGGACTGTCACCAGGGGTCCCTTCACATACTAACACATCACCGACCTCTGCTGAGGATTTCTCTGAGAAGAGCTGACAACAAGGGTAGTCCTAACAGACCCTGAACTGGGAAATCACAAACGCTGCAAGATGCATTCTGCATCACAATGTCTTGGACCAGATCCTTCTCCAATGAAGAGGGACAGAAGCCATGCAGAAGGCTATGCACTGCCCCCAACAAATCAAGGAGACTTTGTGCTCTGCTAATGGGGAGGATGCAGTTGGGAAAAGTGAGTTTTCTTTGGGCAGGAAGTCACTCATTGCACCTGCTTGGGATCCAAACTCTGGAGTGGGGCCCTGCTGTGGGGAGAAGATGCTTGCGTGTCTTGGTTTGAGTAAGACTTCTGAATTTTCCTAAGAAACATTCCCCAAAAGCTCAGAGACAACACATAGAAGGAGCTACAAGGTCTGCCAGGGTGAGATGCTGGATGGAGGCCTCCCTTCCTTCCTGGAGGACAGAGGAGGGGCTTTACTGCCTGGGGTCTAGGAGGCCAGGGCAGGGAGTTGGGTTCACTCAGCTCCTCTGGGAAGCCACATTGTTAGGGACTGACCTCGAGCTGGACACAAAATGTGCTCTCTGTCCTGTTCCTGACCTCCACTGGAGGGAAAGGCACTACAAAATGGAAAGGAAACAGCCCTCCCAAGGCTCTGCAGACAGATGGACTGGCAGAGGGGCGCGGTGCCCAGAGCTTTTCACTTAGAGAGGGCCCATCGATAGGCAGCTGATACATGAGTGATACATGTATGACATAGTTAATGTAAACATTTACTGATGGAATGGCTTGGTGTGAGACGTTGGAGACAGGTCAGTGAATAAAGAAATAAAACCTCCTTCCAGGGCTGACACATTAGTGGCTACAAGACAAACGGAACAGGGGAAAGACACAGAGAGTGACATGGAGCAAGGGCCCCAGAGATGCGCCTGGTGGGGACACCGGACAGGGTGGGGGCAGCGAGAATGGGAGGGCCTGCTGGAGACGGAGGGGGAGGCCGGAGGGCTGGGGACACCGGCGGTGACCCGCCCGGAGCACTGGGACTCAGGCCGAGATGAAGCCGTCAGAGGCCTTAAGAAAAGTCACGAACGATCCTCCTCCTGTTGTGACGAGTGTGGCCCTAGCAGTGGTGTGGAGAGCAGTCCAGCGGGGAAGGGTGGGCAGATGCAGGGACCAGTGAGGTGGCCATGGCAACGGGAATCCTCCCTGGGACTCAGGAGAGCCTGGACCAGAGCACTGGGAGTAAGGGGGCTGGGGCAGGGCAGGATTTGGATCAGGACTCATGGATAAGTGGGATGGAAAGTGTACGCAGGAGAGGGCCTGTGGATCTGAGACCTCGTCCTCGTCATCCCTTTCTGGGCCTCTCCCTTTCTGAGCCTCGTCTGATGCACAAGGCAAATTGAGGGACCACTCCTCTCTGCTGAGCCCCTCCCCATTCACCTCCCTCCCTTTTCAGCCCAGCACTGCAGGAAGCTCATCCGCCAAGCCCTGCACGTGTGAGGTGCTGCTGACATGCCAGCTGTAGTCAAAGGTCTTCAGTTATTACAAAAAATAACTTCTAAAATGTCACCAAATATCATCCACTTCTCCAGAAACAAATGAACCGCCGCCATGAGCTGTGTGATAGGAAACAGAGGGGCCTTCACAGGCGGAGGCCAGAAGGGTGACAAGCAATGACTTCAAGGCAAGCATCACTTGGGCCTCAGCATCTTCTGGATGCTCATTCCACTAGGCAAAAACCATCAGTCCTAACAGGAAAGGAGACTGGACCTGGGACCGCTGGCTGTGTGGCCTGACCTCCCAGGGCCACGCCCCCGCTGCCCGTAGATTGCCCGGAACCAGGGCCATCAGGGCGGCCGCAGGCCTTCCCGCTGCTCTGGCCCGGGAGGCAGAGCGAGTCAGGACCACACCCGCCGGAGCAGAGCCACCGCAATGGATGAACACCTTGACCGCAGCCAGGCGAATACCCCAGCTCTTGATGAAATGTGTCTTTGGGAGTCTAGCCAGCAGAATTTTATGACTTCCTATAACATTCTAATTACCAGATCCAGAAAATGTAGCTATTTCCATTAAATTCCCAACATTTGCAAATATCGTATTTTTTTTTTTACACCAACTACTGTGTTCTTCAGTGTACATTAGACTGAGATATTACAGTAATGAATATCAATTCATGTTTCCAAGTGCAGGGCCGTGCACAAGGCAGCTGTTCAAAAATATTTATTGAATACACAGGCATATATTTCATAGAAAGTTCCATCTTGGGTTATACTAATAACCAATCATAACACAAGTCTCCCTCATCTCTCAGCTTAATAGTTAACATCACAAGTTATTTTCATCTCAAGGCAATAAACTGGAGATAATGTACAAACACACTGTCATGTTGGATTATATGGAGCTGAGCATAATGAATGCCATAATTCAAATAATATAGGAAGCAAGAAAGCTTGAATAACCAAAATATTTTTTGAATTACTTCCACTTATAAAAAGATTCACAGTTGTAATTATCATAAAAGCAGGTGTATAATAACTGGATATTGGCTGCATAAATTAATGGCTAGCTGTTTATTCCAAGTTTGTAGATGATGACCGCTAAAATTAGACACAGCACTGTTTTAGCAGACTTCTACAAGTTACTACTTTTAATCAATGGACAGAGGTTAAAAGTGAAATAAAGCTCTCATTAAACCGCCAGGGGTCACACAAATGAGATGTGGACCACTGTGGCTCATGGGGTTGTTTCTTGCTTTAATAGGTGAATTGAGTCACCTGAGTAAGAAGCACAACTCTGTACTAGTCTCTTCTTCTCAAGCAGGGGCTCCCAAGGGATGACAAGTGTTCCCTCTGCAGCCCTCGAAGGTGTGAGCTAATAAATGGGGTATATCAGGTTTGTGCCCAGAGGGGAAAATGCCACCCAGATAAGGAGGCATCCTTTAACAGAGTAAGCCTGCCTCAGGGGCTTGGCCCCTTTTCACAATTGATATCTCTAGCAATAAAGTTTGATTTTTCAATACAATCTGCCACTTGGTTAAGGCAAACTTTTGGGGAGGGGGGGCTGTCCAGACCCTCTGGCTCCTCCACTCCCCAGGGTGCTGGGTCCAGCTCTCACCTCCATTCTGCGGAGCAGTCTGCACACCTAAGAAAACAAGGCTCAAAAGTGGAGTAAGCTGCCAAGGTCACGTTCCCAGCAATGACAGAGCTGCTGGGATCTGAATCCAGGAAGCAGCTCCAGGGTCCTTGCTCTGACCTCTTCTCTGCGTGCCTGGGGTGGCTGTTCAGATCATTCCCATTTTGCAGTACTTCCCTGGTGGCTCAGAGGGTAAAGCGTCTGCTCACAAGGAGGGAGACCCAGGTTCAATCCCTGGGTCAGGAAGATCTCCTGGAGAAGGAAATGGCAACCCACTCCAGTATTCTTGCCTGGAAAATTCCATGGACGGAGATGCCTGGTAGGCTGCAGTCCATGGGGTCACAAAGAGTCGGACACGACTTCACTTTCACTTTTCCTTCTTTCATTTTGCAGAGGAGGAAACCGGGGACCAGCGAGTGAGCGGAAGGATATCCACCCAGGTACCTGTGTTCCCCACCCACGATCTGAGCCCATACTGATCCCAGGGCAGCCTCAGGGTAGAAATATCTGCATAGGAAGGCAAGTCACCTTGGTCAGCCTCTAAGACTTGCTCTGTCTCAAACACAGACTAGCAGGCAGGAATGCCGGCCCCTGGAAAAGGGGCAGGGCAAGGGGTCACACCAGCCTGGAGTGAGGTGCGGGGAGGACAGTTTAGACCTCACACATGGAAGAGAGAGAAAGATCCCACCCAGAACAAGTTGTTCCTCTGTTGATTCACGTGAACCTTCCTGGATCCCAGTGAGAAGAAGTGGGACCTGCTCATGTCGCCGCACACTGGCTTGGCCAAAAAGTTCATTCAGAGTTTTTTGCACGATGTTATGGAAAAACCTGAACAAACTTTTTGCCCAATTCAATAAATTACTTTAGGCCTCAGCTAATGGTGCAGGATGATAGTAATATTTCAATGGAAGACTCTCTCCAGATCTGTTTAAAAAAATACTTCTATTGAGTAGAAACACTGCTCTCACATCTGATTGGGCAGACAGGTGGGGAAGGGAGAGGTCTATGCAGTATTGGTTCTCAAAGTGGGGTTCACCTGGGAACCTGGTGAACCTTGAATTCTCAGGCCCCACCCCAGAACTACTGAATCAGAAACCCTCAAGGTGGAACCAAGGTAAACATGTTTTCACAAGCCCTTTTGGGATGATTCTGAGGCTCACTCAAACTTGAAAAATACTGACTTGGCATGGGGTGCCCTAAGGTATATCATTCCTATCTGAACATCCCGAGTAATGAAAACTTCACTCAAGGCACTGAGACGAGAGGTGAAGATCTGAGGCAGTGAGTAGTTCCACTTCCTTCTGCAAATGACACAGGGCTTCACCCATCTCCCTGATCTTTCTGCTGACTGGCTTGGACAAGGACGCCATGCATTTCTCTCACTGGCTCAAACACCTCTGGGAAAACATTCTTGAAAAGTACTTTTAGAAAAAACAAAGACTCAAATCATGAATGTATAATGGGATAACAATTTCTATGACAAACATTACATTTTTTAAAGTTTCAATTGACCTGGAAGATGGCTAAAAGTACTTTGCCTTTAAGATCCAAATAAGTCAATACATTGCCCCCCAGTTTCCATGGAGGATGGACTCCAGGACCCTCTCAGACACCAAAATGCTCAGGGGCTGAAGTCTGAAGTATATGCATATAACTTGTGCACATCCCCCTGTGTACTTAAATCATCTCTAGATGTCATCTCTAGATAAGTGTTAGTCATTCATTCATGTCTGACTCTTTGCAACCCATGGACTGTAGCCCATCAGGCTTCACTGTCCATGGGATTTCCCAGGCAAGAACACTGGAGTGGGTTGTCATGCCCTCCTTCGGGGGATCTTTAGATGACATAATAATACAATGTAAATGCTACGCAAACAGTTGCCAGCAAATGGAAACTTTGCTTTGTGAAAGTTTCTGGATTTTTTTTTTTTTTTTGGATCCACAATTGGTTGAATCTGAGGATGGGGAACCCACAGATAGGAAGAGGTGACTGTACTGAATGTTTAATACTCAGTTCAGTTCAGTTCAGTCACTCAGTCGTGTCCGACTCTTTGCGACCCCATGAATCGCAGCACGCCAGGCCTCCCTGTCCATCACCAACTCCCGGAGTTCACTCAGACTCACGTCCATTGAGTCAGTGATGCCACCCAGCCATCTCATCCTCTGTCATCCCCTTCTCCTCCTGCCCCCAATCCCTCCCAGCATCAGAGTCTTTTCCAATGAGTCAACTCTTTGCATGAGGTGGCCAAAGTACTGGAGTTTCAGCTTTAGCATCATTCCTTCCAAAGAAATCCCAGGGCTGATCTCCTTCAGAATGGACTGGTTGGATCTCCTTGCAGTCCAAGGGACTCTCAAGAGTCTTCTCCAACACCACAGTTCAAAAGCATCAATTCTTTGGTGCTCAGCTTTCTTCACAGTCCAACTCTCACATCCATACATGACCATAGGAAAAACCATAGCCTTGACTAGATGGACCTTTGTTGGCAAAGTAATGTCTCTGCTTTTGAATATGCTATCTAGGTTGGTCATAACTGTTCTTCCAAGGAGTAAGTGTCTTTTACTACTTGACAAGAAAAAAGTGTTTAAAAATATGAAAACCTAAGGGTTCCCATTTTCCTATAAACTAGTCATGTCCTTGAAAATAATCCTTTCCTCCTGATTTAGGATATTCATGTTAGTAGCAGTTGCACATAAATAAGGCTTTCCAAATAAACATCTTATCTTTATATGGAAGGAAGTTCAGGAAGAAGGAATTGACGTTCTTCCCCAAAGATGACAATACATTTTTGGGTTCCTTTCCCAGAAATTAGTAAATAACAAAATCTTTTCATTTAAAAAGAAAAAAAAAAAAAAGAAGCCTGTTCATAGCAAATGCTTAAATTGAATCCATATGCCACTCACATACTTAAAAAAGGAGATGGCTGCTGTGAGCCAATTTCTCCACTCATTCTGGGCCAAATAAAACAGATTTCAGTTAAAAAAAAAAAAAAAGCTTTTATTGCCTCAGAGGGAGCTCTATTCATCCTGTAGGGTATACAAGTACTATTTATTTTTCATTCAGAATTCCTGATTCTCTACTTCATACACATTTTCCCACTCAGGTCGACTTTATCCACTCTGTATAAGTACATTAAAATCTGAAAAACATAACACCTTCTCTGGATGGAACAAATTTTTAAAAAAATGTTGAGGCCGCATAGCTAAGGAAACCATAAACAAAATGAAAAAACAATCTATGGACTGGGAGAAAATATTTGCAAATGATGCAACCAGCAAGGGGTTAATTTCCAAAATACATAAACAGCTCCTACAATTCAGTAAAAAAAAGACAAATAACCCAATTGAAAAATGGGCAGAAGACCTAAATAGACATTTCTCCAAAGATGAGATGTACATGAAAAGATGCTCAACATTGCTAATTAGTAGAGAAATGCAAATCCAAACTGCAATGAGGCATCACCTCACACCAGTCAGAAGAGCCATCATCAAAAAGTCTACCAACAATAAATACTGGAAAGGGTGTGGAGAAAAGGGAGCCCTCTTACACTGTTGGCAGGAATGTAAGTTGGTGCAGACACTATGGAGAACGGCATGGAGGTTCCTTAAGAAACTAAACGTAGAGTTTGCATATTATCTAGCCATCCCCATCTGGGGTGCAGATCCAGAGAAAACTATATTAAAAAATACATGCACCCCAAAGCTTTGGAGCACTGTTTACAATAGCCAAGGCATGGAAACAACCTAAATGTCCATAATGATGAATGGATAAAGATGATGTGGTACACACACACAGTGGAATACTATCAGCCATAGAGAGTGAGATAGTGCCATCTGCAGCAACATGATGGGCCTAGAGAGTGTCATACTGAGAGAAGGAAGTCAGACAGAGAAAGAACACCATAGGACATCACTTTTATGTAGAATCTAAAATACAGCACAAATGAACACAGCTACGAAGCAGAATCGGATTCACAGACATGGAGAACAGATGTGTGGTTCCCAGGGCGGAGGGGCTGGGGAAGGGAAGGATTGGGAGTTGGGATTAGCAAATATAAGCTAGTATATATAGGACAGATAAACAATAAGGTCCTACTGTAAAAATGAACTTATTGATAAGAAAAAAGTGTTTAAAAATATGAAAACCTAAGGGTTTCCATCCAGCCATCTCATCCTCTAACACCCTCTTTTCCTTCTGCTCTCCATCTTTCCCAGCATCAGGGTCTTTTCTAACAGTCAGTTTTTTGCATTAGGTGGCCAAAGTATTGGAGCTTCAGCTTCAGCATAAGTCCTTCCAATGAATGTTCAGGATTGATTTCCTTTTGGGTGGACAGGTTTGATCTCCTTGCAGTCCAAGGGACTCTCAAGAGTCTTCTCCAGCACCACAGTCCAAAAGCATCAATTCTCCAGCGCTCAGCTTCCTTTACGGCCCAGCTCTCACATCCACACATGACCACTGGAAAAACCACAGCCTGGACTAGATGGGCCTTTGTTGGCATTGCTGTTTTTTTTCTGGAATTGCTTCCTCTATAATCCAGCAGATGTTTTCAATTTGATCTCTAGCTCTTCTTCCTTCTCTAAACCCAGCTTGGAGACCTGGAAATTCCTGGTTCACAGAATGCTGAAGCCTAGCATGCGAGATTTTAAGCATGGCCTTACTAGCACGGGAAGCCCTACTAGCATGGGAGATGAATGCAATTGTCTGATAGGTAGCATATTCTTTGGTACTACCCTTCTTGGGTATTGGGATGAGGATTGACCTTTTCCAGTCCTGTGGCTACGGCTGGGTCTTCCAGATTGACTGACATAATGAATGCAAAACCTTGATGGCATCATCCTTTAAGAATCTGAATTCTTAAATTCAGAATTTCATCACATCCACTAGATTTATTAACAGCAGTGCTTCTTAAGGCCCACTTAGCACTCCAGAATGTCTGGCTCTGGGGGACTAACTATACTATTGTAGTAATCCGGTTCATTAAGATCTTTTTTGTACAGTTCTTCCATGTATTCTTTCCATCTCTTCTTGATCTCTTCAGTATCTACTGGGTCTCTACCATTTTTATCCTTTATTGTGCCCATCTTTGGGCAGAACGCTTCCATGATGTTTGCAATGCTCCTCAAGAGATCTCCAGTCTTTCCCTGTTTGCTGTTTCCTTCTATTATTAAGCACTGCTCGTCAAAGAAGGCCTTCCTGTCTCTCCTAGCGACCTTTGCAACTCTGCATTTAACTGGAGATGCTTCTCCCTCTCTCCTTGCTTTCCACTTCTCTTTGTTCTTCTGCTATTTGTAAAGCCTCCTCAGATAGCCACTTTGACTGTTGCTTTTCTTTTTCTTCAGGATGGTTTTGCTCGCCACCTTCTGTACAATATTACAGACCTTTGTCCATAGTTCTTTAGGCACACTGTTAACTGGATCTCGTCCCTTGAATGTATTCATTACCGCTACTGCGGATTCATACGGGATTTAAGTCACACCTGGCTGGCCTATTGTTTTTCCCAGTTTTCTTTAGTTTAAGCCTGGATTTTGCTATGAGAAACTGATGGTCTGTGCTCCGGGTAGGCTCCGGATCTTGCTTTTGCTGACTTGATACAGCTTTTCCATCTTCAGGTACAAAGAATATAATCAATTTGATCTTGATATTGACCATTTGGTGATGTCCATGTGTAAAGTCGTCTCCTATGTTGTTGAAAAGGGGTATTTGCTATCACTAGAGCATTCTCTTGGCAGAATTCAGTTAACCTTTGCCCTGCTTCATTTTGTTCCATTACTTGCCTGTTACTCCAGGTATATCTTGACTTCCTCCTTTTGGATTCCAATCCCTGATGATGAATGGAACATCTGTTTTAGGTGTTAGTTCTAGGAGGTCTTCTAGGTCTTCATAGAACTGATAAACTTCAGCTTCTTCACCATCCGAGGGGCATAGACTTGGATTACTGTGATGTTGAATGGCTTGCCTTGGAAACGAACCGAGATCATTCTGGCATTTTTGACGTTGCATCCAAGTACTGTATTTCAGACTCTTTTGCTGATTATAAGGGCTACTCTATTTCTTCTATGGGATTCTTGCCCACAATAGTAGATAAAATAGTCATATGAATTAAATTTGCCCATTCCCGTTCATTTTAGTTCACTGATTCCTAGAATGTCGATGATTATTCTTACCATCTGCTGCTTGACCACATCCAATTTTCCTTAATTCGTGGACCTAACATTCCAGGTTCCTATGCAATATGTTCTTTGCAGCGTCAGATTTTACTTTCATCACCAGACATATCCATAACTGAGCATAGTATCCGCTTTGGCCCAGCCATTCATTCTGGGGCTATTGGTAATTCTCCTTCAATCTTCCCCAGTAGCATACTGGACACCTGGGGGACTCATCTTTTGGGCCTTTTATACAACTCATGAAGTTCTCACAGCAAATATACTGGGATGGTTTGCCATTCCCTCCTCCAGTGGATCCCAGTTTGATCACAAATCAAAACACTTCATCTAAAATGCACTGCGTTACAGGCTTTTCAGACAAATTTCAAGGGCTGTGGCTGGAAGAGCCAGTAGATGGGCACCGGATGTCTCTGAGATCAAGGATAAAGAACACCCCTGGAGGGACTGAGAGAGGTGACCGATGAGTAGACAGATGGATACACAGATAGACAGGTAACCAGGCCAGGAAGGAAAGAAGTGAGAAATCACGACACTGCCGCAGAGCCACTTACATGACTGCTAACCACGATACAGGGGTCACACTTTCCCTCTGGAAGGTATAGACCTGGTTTCTAATTCATTTTAAGTAAAGTCAGTTTATGAATAAGCCTCAAAGAACCTGGACCTCAAGACTCACAGGGTGTGATGCCAAGGATGAGATGAACAGGCATGGGTCAGCCAAGTGACACCACTGAGTAGGAGGAAAAGTGTGAAGAGAGTCAGCTCCTGCTGGAGGAGAGCTGGGCTTAAAGGGGCTCCATGTAAATGTCCCCATTCATGGGGCAATTCCAGGAACCATCTCAGTTCAATGAGGAATCACTCGCCCTTCTCTTTACACTGCCGACCAGCTTGTATCTCAGAGTCTGTATGGAGCAGACCTGCTGCTGCCCAGGGAGCTCAACTCTGGAAGAGCCCAGAGCACACTGTCCATCTTGACCACAGCAGGGTGTCATTCTTCCCAAACCCCACCCAAATAATCTTTTTCCATGTCACACTTTAAGCCAGGAAACTTGTCAAATAATGTCCTGGCCCCTGGAAAGGGAGCATCTGATATTTCAAATAGTGTTTCAAGGCACATCATCAGGCAGATGAAGGAAGAAGCCCAGAGGAAGATGCCAGCTATGAGGATGCAGGCTCTGCCGGTCACCACGAGAGAGTCATATGCAAAGTCACTCTGCTTTGAAGGTTCCACAGATACAAGGCCTCCCTAAATAGATGTTATGTCATGTACAAACCAATTTCTAATGCAAACACCTTCTCAGCTTTGCTGTGAATGTAGATTATTTGGGCACCTATATTACATTAATATTATGTGTCATTCCTATCTTAAACACACTTCAGATTTCTTACAGAGCTTGCAATTTTCTCATTAAGCAATCATGCTCTAAATTTCAAAGCTAATGATAAATGTTAATCAACAAGTCTAAGCCTTTAAGAACTGAAGGCACAAAAATAGTTTCTGATCTTCCCTAATTGAAGCAATGTAGCACCTCACCTAGACTTCTAAATAAAGCTTACATTTTCACCCTGAGCCATCTTGTTGCTAGAGCCACAAGCTTGAAGGATGACACTGCACACAGGGACCTTCCAGAGAACTCACAGGTTCATTTAGCTGGTCCACGTGATGCCCTCTCCCTACCTTTTCTGATGTCTTGTCTTGCACAGGTGGCCCTGCGCGGGGCAGGGTTGGAGGAGGGGGTGCCCGGCGCTTCTTCAGGTCCGACTTGACCGACACCCCTGAGATGTTGCCAAGAGAGAGGGATGGACCCAGGATAACGGAACGTGGATTCACACACGGGGAGTTCGGGGTCGTCAAGCAGCCCTGTCGGAGGAAGAGACAAATAGAAAACCTGCATCACTCTGAGATGCTTCTGGATGCTTGACTGCTCAGAGATGAAAACTGAACACCCAACGCCCATCAGAGCTTCTCCATCATCGTTTTTACAGACAAACAATGTTTGAATCACAAAACCTTTGTTTGAGAGCAAAACCCTTCTATTTTCACTCTCCAGGGAAAGTGACCACAGACCCCATTACAGGACAGGTTCCTGGTATGAGGTTTATTTTGCTAATCGTGAAGGAAACAGCAAGACTGTTTAAATCTGTATGAGGAATTCTTACCAGCGAGAATCATGGAAAACTCTCGACCCACCTACAGTGATGAATTTGCCTCCTTAAATTTGTGACCTGCCATCAGACCGAGTACTTAGATGCTGAGAAGGGGAAGGAACAGATCAACAGGTGTGTTTCTCCTGGAACGCAGAAGCAGCGCATCTTGGCCGTCTGGAGCAGCATCTCACCCCCTGCCTGGAAGGGGCTTAGGTTTCTCCTAATTTGGGGAAGTTCCAAATAATTGACAGGGCAGTATAAACAGCCTGCCCTGGATATTTCATGTGACCATCAAATGCAGTACTTCATGACAGATCCCTAATTAACTGAAAACAAATTCAACCTAACACCCTAGTTAATTGCTCCCAAGGAGCAACGTCTATATCCAGGGAGCAGACTAAAGGCATATATATGTATTTTTTTCAGTTCTTCCTCCTAGGTTCTATTTAGTGGAATAATGCAAGTGTTAGTGCAGGGAAGAGCATTTAGATAACTAGCAGTCTAATTCCAAATTAAAACCAAAATGGATGCCCATCCCTTACCCTTCTATGCCCTCTGTCCTGCCCTGACCCTCCCCAGAACCAGCGTCTGCACTCCACGAGGTGCACACTGAGGGCCAGTGTGTGGAGTGGTCAGGCTGCAGATGAGGGGGACCCAGAACCAGCGTCTCCACTCCACGCGGTGCACACTGAGGGCCAGTGGAGTGGTCAGGCCGCAGATGAGGGGACACACTGCCGGGACTCGTGACTTTGCCACTGATAAGCTGGGTGACCTTGGAGAGGTTTCGTAACTTCTCTCTGCCTCAGTTTATCTCCTGCAAAATTGAGATCAATAATAGTACCTCCATCCCAGAGAAATGGTGAGAATGAAATGGGTTACAATAGGTGAAAGAGGCTTAAAGAGAGTTCAAGGCACAAAGTGAGCATCCAGTATGTGCTGTTACGGTCATTATGCATTTGTATGGTTTTTTTTCTCCCCCGTTACGGTGTGAGCCCCATGAGGACAGTGGCCATTCCCTTTTTGCAGTCATAGCCGAGTCCCAGGCTCCCAGCAGCTCGTGGTAACTGGTGGGCCCTTGAGTCCACACAAGCAGGAGTGAGTGGGTGGGCAGATCTGCCTTACATTTCACAGCAGGAACTTGTGGGTGAGCCATCAGCTCACCACATTTGAAATAAATATAGAAAGAAAACTCACCACTCAATAGCAGCCCTGTAAGACGTGCCCTCAGCCTATTCTGTTCTGCCAATTACATCAGTATTCAGTTTCCTGAGAAGATTTTTGAGACTCAGATTTTCTTGTACTTAAATATTAACATCAAAGGAAAGTGGAATCCCTGCTTCTTATGTCAATTCATGCTTTCCTGCAAGACGCTATCAAACATACTGATCATCAAAAGCAGAATCCCCATAGCAGGTCAGGGACCCACAGGAAAGAGCCCTACACCCAGAAAACTAAACCCAGGCTCCCACATAAAAATGTAAAGAAAAAATGTCAGTTGTTTCTCCCAAATCCTCCAGTTTTGCAGACGTCAGATGTGTACTAAGCAGTCACTAAGTCACGTCTGACTTTTTAGTGACCCCATTGACTGTAGACTGTAGACTGTAGACTGCCAGGTTCCTCCATGGGATTTCCCAGGCAAGAATACTGGAGTGCGTTGCCATTTCCTTCTCCAGGGGATCTTCTTGACCCAGGGATTGAGCCCACATCTTCTGTACTGCAGGCAGATTCCTTACCGCTGAGCCACCAGGGAAATCTCCTACTAAGCAAATGAGCCAATGCAAAATGAACTCTTAAATACTTCCATCTACCTTACACGTACCTCCATTGCAACTGTGAACACAGAAAAAGACAAAAGAACTTAACTGCACTCAACAATGCTGGGTCTGGATGGTAAATGAAGCAAACCAGAGCAAGGGCTACGCTGACCCAAGTCTGGAGCTGGGCGTGCGTTACACTGAAGGGCTGGCTCGCTCGCATGCCCCCACTGGAGGGGGGCTGGCTCACTCACATGCCCCCCACCCCATTCGAGAGGATACAAACTCATGCTGTAGAGGTTTGTTAAGGCCTGTGAAGCACAGCAGAGAACCCTATCCACTGCCTGCATCTCTGGAGCATGCCCAGACCCATTGGCATCCCTTAAACATGGACTTTGTGACAGGGCGCCTCGCATTCCTGACCCTAATTGCTTTTCTTCCCTCTTCCCTGTCTACACTGGCACTGCCAGTCCTTCTTGCCTCAGTCCTCACCACAACTATGCCTGCCTGGCAGAAGCCTCAGCGCCTCTTTGAACTCACTTTGGTCCCTTCAGTGCCCCAAGCATGTTCCCGGCTCTGTGCAGACACTCTGTTAAAAGCACTTCACAGCGCATCTATTTTATATCTATTTCAGGCTCTTCCTCTGTAACCCTGCTGCCCTTAAGAGCACCAGGACTTCTGAGTCTGTCAACTCTTTCCTGAAGTGGGGGGGCTGCCTCAGCGCCCACCCTGCACACACAAGCAGGAACAGCTCCATCTTTAAAACGAAGGACCTTCCACTCACTTCAAAGTTGCTGTCAGCACCCAGCGTGTTTCTGTCACGTTAGATGTGTCCCATATATGTGGTTTCCCTCCTTTGATAAGTATTTTTGGTAAGAATGATCTCATCAGGGCCACAGAGAGATGGCCTTGACAGCAGAGAGTTGGAGCCCAGGGCCACCGATCCTGGCTGTCTCCAGTCCTGACACCCGTCACTGACGGGCTTCACAGGGTCCACGTCTCTGGAACAGAGCTGAGTTCCGACACCACAGGTCTTTTAGCCAACTCTGTTCTACAGAGCACACACAGCTCTCTCCCAAACCCAGCCCACGCTTCACACCCTCAGTGTCGGTGTCCCCTAGTTCTCGGTCCACCGAGCCCTCTCAATGCTGAAACACAGCAACGCTTCTCAATTTTCAATCCAGGGGCGGCCAAAACATCTTGGCTGCCCAGAGGATATTTGTGGTTTAACTCGTTTCCTTCTTTCCCCACTCCTGGAATTTGCGCACACAATAAAGAAAAAAAAAATCCACAGAATAATTTGGATAGAAACATTGCTAAGTACTGGATGTCGTTTGGGAGGCCAATTCATATCAGTGTAAAATAAGATGGTAAACCGCACTGTGGCCCATGTAGCCTGGGGTCTAGACAGCCTGGTCCACGCCTCCTGTTCCAGTTGGGTTTTCTCCTGCTGCGCAGTGGCCAAGTTTCACGGGGAACAGACCACGGCTTGCCTGCAGGAGGGATCTCATTTCCTGCTCTTGTCCAAACTGTTCAATATCATTAAAAAAAAAAAAATCAAATCCGTTTCTCATAGGGGAGTGAGTCATACCTTCCTACAAAGGTTGGCAGAAAAATTCACAGGTTCTGGCTTTCATAGTCACATCAGATTTTCTTAGTTTTTTTCTCCTGTGATGGAAGCCCAATAAATCATTAAGAAAGAGCAATGGATAATGAAAACGGGAATAAAGAAAACCCTACTGACAGGGCCCATAAGAGGTCTCATTGTTAAGATGGCTCATTATGTTGACCTCGCAAACAGAGAATAAAATCAGTGATCCTCGAGACTGACCAAACTGCCCAAAAGACATTCTGTTTTCTCACTGGCCCTACCTTCTCAAAGCTATGAGACCACCAGCTACAATCTCCACCAGGAGGTCCAGACCTCTGGCTCCGTGACCACAGGACTCAACTACAGGCTAAAATTTAACCATCCCTTCAGAGAATTTTTCATTGGTGGGGCATAAGAAAGACCCCGTCAGAAATGGAGGACACTGGTTCTCCTTAAGGGCCAGTCACCCTCTCTTTTCCCTCTAATAAATTCCCCTTTTCTTGCCTGACTGCCCAGCTTGCTTTCTTTTTCTCTGCATTTGCCTTACACCAACCTTTAGGACCCAGAACTCGTGGGACTTCAGACTGTGGGGTGTACACCTCCTTTGCGGTCACTGGAGGGCTAGTCAGATGGGAAACAGTACTAATGCCATGAATTCCCACCACCACTGACAGCCTACGGATTTATTACCTTCAGTATAAAATGATAAGATGGGACTTCACTGGTGGTCCGGTGGCTCAGATTCCCAGCTTCCAGGTCAGGGGGCCTTGGTCAGGGAGCTAGATCCTGCATGCTGAAACTAAGAGTCTGCATGCCACAGCTAAAATTACACAAGCTGCAACTGAAGACCCTATGTGCCTTCACTGAAGATCGAAGATCCCACACGCCTCAACTAAGACTCGGTGGAGCCACATACATGAACAAATACTAAAAAAAATTAAGATGATAATTTGATCCCATCTCTCACGCACAGCTGGAGGTTGAGGATTGGGAAACAGCTTTGGGATCTGTTGATTTTGCCATAGATATCTAATTTTGAGTTAAATACGTATATTTGTTTTTGTTTGAAATGTTGTCATTGCAGCCAGAACAACAACCGTGGAGACCACTGTTCCTGCAGTGATGGTCTCAGTAGGTTAGGGGCAGAGCTAATTCTTAAGGCCAAACCTATAGTCACCCCTTCCCCACCCCCCGCCCCTGGGAGCTCATGGGTTCTCAGGATGGCTCAACTGAAAAAAAATGCATAGCTGAAAAGTTGAGAATTATGTTTTATTCAGTAGACAAAACTGAGGACTTAAGCCTGGGACACAGCCCTTCTGAGAGCTCTGACAGACTGCTCAGAAGAGCTAAGGTGGGAGGAGCCAGAATATATAGGGATTTTTGCAACTCGAAACATCAAAAGAGTGCCGTTAATTAAGGAGAACCGGACATCACGCTGCTCTTTATATGGGAAGATGCAAGAGTCTGGCTCACTGAAATCATCCCTTGGACATCTACCTCAGCTACCTGGAGCCAGCTTCCTGTGGAGTTTTCTCATCCTGAGTCTTCTCAGGGTCTGCCTTGTGGGTGGCTGCAGTGTCTGCTGGTTTAATGGTGGGGATCCTGTTTCCATCCCAATTTCCCTTACATCTGGGTGGCTGTAATGTGACGACGTGATGACTGCAACACCCTTTGTTCTGCTGACACACCAGCGACATTTGTTTCACTGACACAAACTCCCTTGGCTTCTCTCTGGGGAGAGGCACAAACCCTGAGGGTTTTCCAAGCAGCCATCCTGAGAAGCTGTGAGCTCCTAGGCGTGGGTGGGTGACTGTAGGTTCGGCCTTAAGAATTAGTTCTGCCCCTAACCTATCGGGACCATCCATGCAGGCAGAGTGGTCTCCACGGGGCCAGCACTGCCGTGACAGCTCCCTATAGTGCTGGGGAAGGCTCTGGGAGTGCTGGGTCTCCCTGGAATGATTCTTGGGTTCACAGGGACTGCAAAGAGCAGGTTCTCCTCTTTACTCATTTACTCATAATCCACTGGGCAGGACACTGGGAGTGCCCAAGGTGAGCATCACCGTATCTGTGTGGGCCCCACTGTATCCTCCGCTGCAGTTGCTGACATCACCCGCCTCAGGCAACTCTACAGGCATCCATGTCACAGCTGAAGGGGGCCTCTGTCCCTAGAAACAGGAAGGGCGCTGTGAACTCTGACTAGAATATGCTTCTGAGATAAATGGGGCAATGCTGTACTTGAAACATTTCTGTCTAAATTGTTTCTGGGACCTCCCTGGTGGTCCAGTGGTTAAGACTTCACTTTCCAGTGCTGGGGGTGTGGGTTCAATCCCTGCCGGAGGAGCTTAGATCTCACATGCCTTGCAGCCAAAAAGTCAAAACATAAAACAGAAGCAATACTGCCACAAATTCAATAAAAACTTTAAAAAATGGTTTCATAAAGAAGTAAGGATGAAGAGTTATTTGTTCCCATTTCTCAAAATTGTTCATTCTGGCAAAAAAAAAAAGACTACCTTGCGAGAATCAAGCATAAGGAGACCTTTTGACATGGTTGGTGAGGCATTCAGACAGAGGTTTTGGCCTAAATATTGAGGAAAATATTTTGGTTATAGTAAGTACAATCTGAAATAGCCATCAACGATTTTATCAGCATCACATGCTTCTAAATTAGACCAGATATTCTTAGGATGGCATGGTTTTAGAGTTTTAATGGGGAGAAAAGCTGAGGCCCAAGGAAATGAATTGAACTCCTCAGGATGCCTGAGCTCCTGGGGAATGGGATTCAACTGGTCAGTTCCAAGCATCCTGCATCCCTCCTCTCCGTTCACCATGCTGTCCCCTTTTGAAAGGATTTCAATAGCTTTGCTCTTCTCTTTTTCCTTTCTCTCTTCCTTCCCTCCTTCCTTCCTTGTTTCGTTCTCTCTTTATCAAAAAATTCAGTGGGAGAGAAGTTAGTCAGACCTGTTACCACATCATCCTTTCTTCGGATACAGGTTTTGGCAGGGATATAAGGCAGGGCCACATGACAGAGCCTGATAGGTGGCGGACCTCACTCTCCTGCCCACACTCTCAGGGCAGCCCGGGTCTATCAGAGCTGCTCTGATGTGAAGGCAGGGAACACTGCTCCCCACCCATGGCTGCCAGCGCTGCCCTGGATGCTCTGCTTGTTCTTCCTTATCCTCAGAGCACAGCCTTCCTGAAGGACACACCCCTGGCTGAATCCCTCTGCCAGGGGGTACCCTGTCTTCCTGTGCCCTGGAAATCTGGCATCAGTTCAGAGCAAAGGGCAAACAAAGAGGCTGAAACCCATCAGCTTCGTGAGAATGAATCCTCGTGATGGGCAGAGACACAGAACTTAGGAATCTAGTTTCTACCGTGTGATGTGAGTGGGAAATAGCCATTCTCTAGGGCCATGTTCTTCCTGGGAATGCCTGAAAAATGGCATTGCTTTAGAAGATAAGTTGTATAAGCTATTTGGCCAACAAAATACTGTGTCATGGAAGCTCTCTGACAGTTTCAAGCTTCAGAACAATTTCAGAGATCTTTCTTCTGTTGGTTGGATTTTTCCTTACAACATGCCCAAAACATTCAGCTGGTAGTGTCTGCCTTCCAACTAAACTCAGGGAAGACACTGAATACTCTGGAACTCTGAGCCTGAAAACTTTTTAGCAAACACGGGGGATGCTTGGAATACGCTGATTACTCATAATTGACCACTTTCACCAAGACCATTTTAGAGAGCCAGAAAGTTGTGAAAAGCTTGTGAATTAAAAGGAAACCAGCCTCGGTATAAGTCAGAGGTGCCTGGCTGCAGGCAGGTGGTGGGCACGCTGGGACCCTAGGTCAGTGTGGAGGCTCCACAGCGGGTGTGGAGGAGGAACCCTGGGTGAGGTGGTGTGATGCTGAGTGGAGAGAGCTGAGCGTAACTCAGTGCTAGGCTCATGGGGACGAGGCGGGCAGAGACCTGAGGGAAATACCCGGACCCGCACAACAGGGTGTGTGTGTGTGTGTGTGCGCGCGTGTGCGATGGCTTGCTGTGGGTCTATGTGAGATTTCAATGGATGCAAACCCAAGCACAATTTTGGCAGGTAGGAGTGATGATTCTAATTCATATGAACCATAAAACCTTAATAATAAAGGTTTCCCTTTCAAATGTGTGAAGTTTCCTACAATTTACAAGGAAGCAGACTTTGAATGCTCACCTGAGAGTTCTGTTTACTAAAACTCACCAGGAGTAAGATTGCCTACATGGTCACAGTGGAGATAAATGAATAAAGGTATTGAGATCCATGGATTTCTCTAAAGGACACCAAGCCTCGCATGTCAAGTGTCTCATGTGTGTTTCTTGAATACCGCAGGCTGGATCTGGCAGCTGGTTGGTATTGGCTGGGTCTCAGGGCTGACGGAAAAAGACGCCTCTTCTCCATATAGAAACAAAACTATTCAATAAAATGAGAAAGATTCTCCCTGTAAGCAACCAGACGATTTCTAACACTCCTATCAAATCAGGAAGGCTGCTCTGTAACTGCAGATAACTGAGTCGTTAGATGGAGGAAGTCAACTTGATAAAATGTCTTTTCTAGCAAATTTATCTTCAAGTAAACTAGTAGGGTTTTCGTTTTTTAAAGAAGCAGGAAGTGTGGGTATGATTCAGTCGTCTGTTGGCTGAGGAGACCAGTTCTTCAGGGCACTGTCCAAACGCCCCCCCTCTCACTTGCAAAGACATCCCTCATCCTTTGCTAACCACAGGCTTCACTCTGTAGAAGATTGACCCCAAAATTCACCACTGAAGATGGGACCCTTATGCAAGGGTCCAAGGAAAAAGTCCAGTTAGAAAGAACATAGCAACAGCATTTTGCAGACTTTCCTGGGCAAACAGAGAAGGGTGGTCTCTCTTCCAGAAGTGAGTCTGAGCAGACGCTGGCTGAGAGTGGGGAGAATCAGGGCTGTGGGGGAAGGAAGGGACCCCACCCCAGACTGGAACAGAAACAGCAGGGATGAGTGGGGTCATTCAGCTCCCACACACCAACCCATCTGATCACGGGACCGTTCCGCCAGATTGGTAATCACATAACCCCCTTTCACAAGAAACTGAAGCAGAGAGAGCGGATCCTCCAGAATCACATTCAGACAGTGTGAAACCATACAGGCTGGTGGGAAACAGGTTCTGAAACTTGGCTGCACACTGGGACCCCAACCCCTGGAGCTTTTGAAGATGGGAGATGCCAGCCACACCCCAGATCAATTTCAGCATACACTCTAGGATGGGAGTAGGTATTTGATTTTTTTTTTTAAGTGTCAAAATATGTATAACATAAGAGTTATCATTTTAACCACTTTAAAATGTGCAGTTCAGAAGCATGAAGAACATTCCAGATGGTGCCCAGACACCACCATCCAATTCCAGAACTGTTCATCCCTCTAAAAGGACACCCTGGTCCATTCAGTAGCCACTGCCCATCCATCTCCCCAGCCCGTGGCGACCACCTGGTTGCTTTCTGACTCTCAGTGGACTTCCCTGGCTGCTTCACATGAATGGAGTCAAACAACACGTGGTTTCCAGGTCTGACTTCTTTCACTCTGCGTGAAGATTTCAAGCTTCCTTTGGTCTCAGCCTGGGTCAGAGCATCCTTTCTCATCATGGCTGGATAATCCTCCTTCGCACAGAGAGTGCATATTCTGTTCAACCCATTCACCTGGGGACAGACATAAGGCTTGTTTTTGACTTTGGGGACTTGAGCCACTGTGAACAGCTGTGTCCCAGTGTTGGCTTGAAGCTCTGTCCTCGACTCTGGTGGGTCCCTCGGAGCAGACGTGCTGTGTCTATACTTCATGCTCCCCAGCAGCTACACTGTTTTATAATCTTTTCCACTATCAGTAAAAGGGGGTTCCAATTCCTCCACATCCTTGCCAACACTCGCTATCTGTTATTTTCCTTCTATAAAAAATTATAGCCATCTTCTTGACGTGAAGCGGTGCCTCACTCTGGTTTGGGTTTGCATTTTTGTAGCTCATCATGACCCCGGGCATCCTTTCACAGGCTTGCTGGCCCTTAGGCATCTGCTTTGGAAGGCAAGATTAGGAGCCACTGCTGGACAGTCCTCCCCAGAACCATCAGAGCACACTGCCCAGGGCAGAGGTGGCTCGTTTTTCCTTTTCTCTCAGAACAGAGCCTTAGAGCATAAGCCCGGGACATTTTTCCTGGTCTCCAGTCCAAGGATGGTGGGGGTTCCCACACGTGACAAACCTCCACTGGGAACAACTATACATGATTTCTGCCCCTCAGACTTACCCTCGGAAAAGCATCTCAGGAAGCGAATGCCGTTTCCAGGGGAACCTCGAATAGCTTCCATCTGATTTAAGGAGATTAATCATAAATTCCGGAGCTGTACTATTAATTAACAAAGCACCAGTGACCCACCCCTGATCCCTCTCTGGGGCTCCACTGCCTGCAGAAGACACAGCTGATCCAGTGGGTGTCAGCCGTGGAGACAGGGCCTCAGGCCACACACGTTACAGGATCACCTGTAACGTCCACCTGTAAAGCTCTGCAGGTTCCATCAGGCCGCCTGTGATGTCCACCTGTAAAGCTCTGCAGGTTCCGTCAGGCTGCCTGTGATGTCCACCTGTAAAGCTCTACAGGTTCCATCAGGCCACCTGTGACCTTCTCTTGCAGCCTGGGCACCCTGCCCTTGTCTGCGCACCTGACCTTTAGGGACAAGATTCTGCAGTTCTCCTGACCCATACCCACTCTGCACTCTCCCTTGAAGACATTAATTCCCGTTGGAAATAAAAAAGAGAAGGAGAAAGGTGACTGCAGGGGAGCTGCAGGAGGTGGCAACAGCCCAGAGGGTTAGAAGAGGGGACTTCGGATCAGATGCCGGTTTCCTCATCCCAGGCAGGGAACAGAGAGGAAACGTCAAAGGAGATTTGGCGGGTTCTGTCCAATCCTTTCACCACAAGGTGAGCAAGCCAGGAGGAAAAGCAGATACTACAACAGTTACAGAATACGGTCGCTACAACCCATCTGGAAACTGGGAAGTGGATCTACCTGCTGCTGTTTGTCATTCCAGGAGACATGCAGGGCAGTTCTCTTTCTGGGTGCCATGTGGGGAGCTAGCAGGGGTATCTGTCTAGTAAACCAGCCAAGCAGGCCATCGTCCAGGCCAGGGATGTCCATGCAGGCCTGACAGCAGGAGGTACTCAGAAGGGGAGGGAAGTCTGTCTCTCTGGACAGCAGCCTGAGGCAGTCCCTGGGACCATCTTACTTTGGGGTTTACAGGCTGGCAGGCTTGGCTGCCTCTCACTACCCAGGTCACGTGGGGCAGGTGGACAGGGCACAGCTGGAGCAATGGGGGCCCCAGAGGAAAGGAAGAGAGTTACTGCTTTCCCCTTTTCTTCTCTCAGAACTCAGACTCCCAGTGAGCACCTGTCAGCATCTGTTTCACCAACCGGATTCTAAGGGGCTACTCCACCAGCCTGAAGCAAAAGTGTGGGTGCTCTTCCCAAGGTGGGGTACCCGCCTGACCTGCCCACAGGAGCCCCACTGCCACTGCCCCACTGTCTTCTCTCCCAGACACAGTGGCTTCTGAGACAGAGATGATGCTGACACCCGGGAGGCTCTGCCCAGCCTCTCCTCTCAGGCCCCCCGCCCAATGCCCCTGCTCTGCACAGCATCCTCCCCAGGAGCTCTGCCCACCTCGAACCAGGCTCTCTGGTTCTGACCCACAGCTGCCTGGGCTCTGCTCCCCAAGTAAGCCCCCAGGAACAGCCTGCGGAGGCCTGTGGGTGAGTGAGAGAACCAGCAGAGGTGGCTCTGGGCTGGCTGCCCACAGGCCCTGTCCTCAGGGACCCGGCACTGCAGTGGCCTCTACCCAACAGCACCCCACCTGCTTTTCAGGGCATCTGGGTGTGTGTGCATGTGTGAGGAGACATGTACACATACGCACACACAGACATAATATATATATAATTCAAATATACTATCACCTTGGGAATCCCCTGGTGGCTCAAGACAGTAAAGAATCTGTCTGCAATGCAGGAGACCCAGGTTCGATCCCTGGGTCAGGAAGATCTCCTAGAGAAGGGAATGGCAACCCACTCCAGCATTCTTGCCTGGAGAACCCCAGGGACAGAGGAGCCTGTCAGGCTATAGTCCATAGGGTCGCAAAGAGTTGGATATGACTGAGTGACTAACACTTTCACTTTTCACTATATATTATATATTACTGTATATAATAATTATACTTATTATAATATATCAATGTACTATACTATATTATATGATATACAAATAATATATAGTTAAATAATATATAACATTACATATAATATATAATACATAAATAATAGAATATAACATATATAATATATAAAGAACCTGCCTGCCAATATAGGAGATATAAGAGACATGGGTTTGATCCCTGGGTTAGAAGATTCTCTGGAGGAGGGCATGGCAACCCACTCTAGTATTCTTGCCTGGAGAATCCCATGGACAGAGGAGCCTGGTGGGCTACAGTCCATGGGGTCACAAAGAGTTGGACATGACTGAAGTGACTTAGCATGCACACACATAATATATTATAGGACATATAATATAATAATATATATATGATAAAAATCTCTTCTCATGAAAACACTCAAGCCCTCATTTCTGACTTTAATGCAGACTCCTCAGCCCCTATTTCTGGGCTCTTTTCCAAGTCTCTGAGACAAGCCTCACTCCCCTTGTGCCAGGCCCACTATCAGAGCAGTGCAGGCTGTAGCCTGCTTTACCGAGCCGGCACCACCTGCCCCCACAGCCCAAATGCTGCGCCTGAGCCCGAGGGCCGGGGTCCTCCCCCACCCTCTGTGAGTCAGGGTGAGCGGCCAGGGCCTGTCGCCTCTCTAATGATGAGGTCGCTGTCAGCAAGGTCGCACATGCCTGGGTTCTGAACACCATGGTGGGGACTATCCTCCCCTCAAACATCAGTCCCAGGCAGCTCCCTGCACCGTCTGCTCTTCAGGGTCACGGGCAGCTGAGTCCAGGTCGCCGGCTCCTCCCCAGACGGCACTTCCATCAGGAGTCCTGTGTTTGTATACGAACCTCACTCCACATGTAACCCCTGTCCACAATAGGGCTACATTTTCTCTCCTGCTTCATGAGCAATTTTTAAACTGGCTGGTCCATTTTATGAAATGAGTGAATCAACACGTTTTTCTTGTTTCTATGGTGTTTGGTGAATTTGCTAGTTCACAGATCTGAGTCACTGACAAATTTATTTCACTATTTCCCCCAGAATGTCGGGGACACAGATACAAAAGCCATCATAATCTTTAGGCCTTGTCACATTTCTTTCTATTTAAGATGCTGGCAGTTGTCAGTCTCTAGGGAGGTACTTCTGTGCATGTTCATGCATGCTGTGCATAGCTGCACAAACACACACTCACAAACACAACCACACATGAAACACTGTACTTATTGCTTTCACAGAAGGCACAGGCTTGGAAGAACAGGGTGGGAGCCCAGCTCTGCTGAGATGCAGGAGAAGGGTCACACCTTGGCTTGGGCATCACCAGGTAGCCCATATACCCAGTGATGCATCAGCTGGATAAACCAGCCTTCTGGTCAACCAGAAACAGGACACACACACACTGCAAGTCTCCTTGCATCGGTGACCAACCCCAGAAGCCTGGAGATGGAATTCCAGGAAATACCCCTGATACCCAGAGTTGACACAGATCATTATAATTCTTTATAAATGGCAACATTCTTCTTTTTATGTTTTGATTGTCCTCAGCATAATGTTCACATTTCCTGGAGAATGACAGAGGACAGGAGAGACGTCCATCCTCCGAGAGGAAGCAGACACCCTCAGCAGCCTTTCTGCCCAGATGATGATGTGAGGGAGAGAACCACCCGGCCACCTTCAGAAGACAGTTCTGGTTGGTGTCATCACCATCCAGATGAGAGCCACCTGTGGCTGCTCAAGGCTAGACAGAGACGCAAATGCCACAATTCAAAGGGTTACATGTCTCCTTCTGACTTTTTGGAGAAACTGCTCTATTTTTTCCACTACAACTTTACAGGGTCTTAGGGTTGGAATGGCAACCTTTCACCCAGACATGAGTGACAAGGACCCCAAGCAGACAAGGGGTCCTTGTTTAATCCTGATTTAAGGTGAGAACTGAAGAACAGGTGCCTGAGTGCTAAGCCACTTTAGTCGTGTCCAACTATCTGTGACCCTACGGACAGTAGCCCACCAGGGTCTCCATCCATGGGATTCTCCCGGCAAGGGTTGCTGTGCCCTCCTCCAGGGGATCTTCCCTACCCAGGGACTGAAACTGCATCTCTTACCTCTCCTGCACTGGCAGGTAGGCACTTTACCACTAGCGCCAAATAGGAAGCGAAGAACAGGGTTATCTTGTTAATTGTAAGTCAAATAAAGAACAATCACTTGGCCTTGCAGGAAAAATCCTTGTATGTGTAGCTTGCTGTTAAGCACCGAATCCCACCCCTTTCATGACAGTGACATTCAGTGCCCATCCCTGAGCCGGGGCCATGCCTCACTCTTCTCCCCACCCCCAGGGCCCGGGAAAGCCTGCACACCAGTCACCTCAACGTTCATGTTTGTGGGGCTGTCTGCATGTTTATAGACAAGTAACTTGGAATAAACTAGCAATTAATATTTTCTCAGGGCCCAGGTAGCCCCTTCTTTGGAGAAGGCAATGGCACCCCACTCCAGTACTCTTGCCTGGAAAATCCCATGGATGGAGGAGCCTGGTAGGCTGCAGTCCATGGGGTCGCAAAGAGTTGGACACGACTGAGCGACTTCACTGTCACTTTTTACTTTCATAAATTGGAGAAGGAAATGGCAACCCACTCCAGTGTTCTTGCCTGGAGAATCCCAGGGACGGGGGAGCCTGGTGGGCTGCCGTCTATGGGGTCGCACAGAGTTGGACACGACTGAAGCGACTTAGCAGCAGCAGGCCCTTCTTTTAGGGGAATCCATTGCCATGAGTGTTTTCACAGGGTGTTTTTATCTACACTTTCTGTTGCTAAGGAAGAGCTGGTAAAGGCAGACATCACTGCAAAATCAAAAGCAATCTCGCACACAAATCAATCAGCAGTACAAGTGTGCCTGGAAACGGCACCTCCTCTTGCCCTTGCTGGCTGGCCTGTAAGGGTCTCTGTGGCATTTCTGTTTCTTGGGTCTGAGATGCAGATGCTCCGGCTGCTCCAGCACAGGCATCCTCTAACTCAGCTCGGCTCAGGGATCCTCAGTGATGGGCCAAACCAGACCACAGGCCTGTTTTCAGGAACCAAGACCCTCAGGCGCACAACTAGCTGAGGACCACCACCCGCCTGCCAGGGAGCTACCATTACTTTGTTTTGTAAAGTTAAACTCCAGCGTCGGTGGAGTTGACCCCGGGCCCAGTTCTGTCCTCTTGGCTGGGTCCTGGCTCTCATGGGGACTAAGTTCTTCACTCTCTGGTGAGCAGCCCATAGCGTATATTGGAGGGTGCCTTTTACTTGCACATGACTGATGCTAAATGAACACGAATTCAATGCAGCCACTCTGTTCCTTGATAATATTGCACTGTTAAATTTGCTTTATTGCTGCCAAATATTATGACTGATAATTAAATATATAGTTACAAGATATGTAGCAAATCATTTTCAAATAATAACAAAAAAGAAGGATTGTCCACATCATTATGCTAAAGCAAATGTAAATATAATCCCTCCACACAAACTTACATTGTAATATTTCATTACTGAATGAATTTTAATTAATATTCAGTAATATTCCCACTTACTAATTCAAATCAGAAATTTAATCAAAAATTCATGTATTAATTCAGTTCAGTTCAGTTCAGTCGCTCAGTCATGTCCGACTCTTTTCGACCCCATGAATCACAGCACGCCAGGCCTCCCTGTCCATCACCAACTCCCAGAGTTCACCCAAACTCATGTCCATCGAGTCGGTGATGCCATCCGGCCATCTCATCCTCTGTCGTCCCCTTCTCCTCCTGCCCCTAATCCCTCTGAGCATCAGGTATTAATACTTACATCATATTACTGAAATATAATTAACTTCAGTAATTTCATTACTGAAATACTATTAATTAAAAATGGACACAAAATGTCACTAAATTGAAATTGCTGAGGTTCTCCTGTTGCTTCTGTTTTTGGTTTACAGCATGCTCAGTTGCCTGAAGTCTCACACAGAAGCTTAGGTGTGCATGCAAGCTAAGTTGCTTCAGTCGTGTCCAACTCTTTGCGACCCTATGGATTGCAGCCTGCCAGACTCCTCTGTCCATGGGAGTTCCTAGGCAAGAATACTGGAATGGGTTGCCATTTCCTTCTCCATGGGCTCTTCCAGGATCGAGCCTGCATCTCTTATGCCTCCTGCATTGCCAGGTGAATTTTTTTTTTTTTTTTTTACCATTAGCGCCACCTGGAAGCCCAATAGACGCTTATATTCTCTTACAAAGGAAATGAGTTAAATGGCTGCAAACAGTGCGTTAATTTTAACTCAGATCATTTGCTGAGAGCCATTCCCTTCCTCCCACCAAGAAAAGAAGCAGACAACGAGGCAGTGACAGGAGGAAGGCCAGACTCTTGGTCCCACTTCAGGGGTGACACTGGGGACCACCAGCTTCCAGCAAACATCAGCCTCCCTTCTTTGATTTCGAGTGCCGTCACACAGTCACCCATCAAGACCAACTTCCCCGGCTCTCTGCTGCTATCTGAGACTCTGTCATTACATTCTCACTGATGAAATGTGAGTGGACGTGATGTCCAAGCAACCTGCAGACTGGCCAGTAGAAACCTCTGTTCACAATCATTCCTTTTAATGGATGGACAGAAAGATGAGGGTGGTCATTTGGATTCTTCTAACCAAGCACTAACCTTGAAAGGTTAGTGCTTCCATCCCTGGACAGTTCCAGTCCTGGAAGGGCTGTGGTCAGAATCAAGAACTTCTGATCTAAGTCTCCAAATCTAGGGAATTTATTGTTATAGCTCCACAGCCTACCCTTACCATTTGGTGGCAGTTGTCAAAAGAGTTTGTGTGCCATGGACACTCTGCAGTAGAAGCCCTGAATTCGGGCAGACTGAAGGGGAAATGCACTACGATTTTATTTACTTTTTAACTGATCTACTATGTGTAGACATAGTGAGATGATCATATTAAGTCTAGTTAGCATCTGTTGCCACACTCAGTTACAGAATGTTTTTCTTGTGATACGAACTTTTAAGAGCTTCCCTCTTAGCAACTTTAAAATACACAATACAGCCTTATTAACTACAGTTACCAGGCCGGTACATGATGTCTTCAGGACAGGTTTATTTTATACCTTTTATAGCTGTTAGTTTATACTTTTTGAGTCCCTTCACCTATTCTGTCCCCTCCCCTCCCCCATGCCTCTGGGAATCACAATCCGATTTCTACATCTATGAGCTCATTTGTATGTTTATTTATTTAGATTCCACATATAAGGGAGATCATATGGTGTTTGTCTTTTTTATCTGACATGTCACTTAGCATAACGCCCTCAAGGTTCATCATCCGTGTTGTTGCAAATGGCAAGATTTCATTCTTTTTTATGGCTGCATAATGTTCCATTCAGTACATGTGCCACATCATATCCACTTATTCATCGATGGATATTTAGGTTATCTCCATATTTTGGCTGTTATAAGCAATACACATGGAAGCATATATATCTTTTCAAGTTAGTATTTTTGTTTTCTTTGGGTAAATATCCAGAAGTGGAATTACTTGGAGAAGGCAATGGCACCCCACTCCAGTACTCTCGCCTGGAAAATCCCAGGGACGGGGGAGCCTGGTGGGCTGCAGTCCATGGGGTCGCTAGGAGTCAGACACAACTGAGCGACTTCACTTTCACTTTTCACTTTCATGCATTGGAGAAGGAAATGGCAACCCACTCCAGTGTTCTTGCCTGGAGAATCCCAGGGACGGGGGAGCCTGGTGGGCTGCCGTCTATGGGGTCGCACAGAGTTGGACACGACTGAAGCGACTTAGCAGCAGCAGCAGTGGAATTACTGGGTGATATGGTAGTTTCTCTTTTCATTTTTTGAAGAACCTCCATACTATTCTTCATAGTGGCTGCACCGATTTACATTCCTACCAACAGTGCACAGGGCTCCCATTTCTCCACGTGCTCACCAGCACTTGTTATCTTTTATTTTCTTGGAAAGAGCCATCCTATCAGGTAGGACATGATACTCACTGTGGTTCTGTTTGCATTTCTCTGAGGATTAGTGATGTAGAGCATCTTTCCTTGCGTCTGTTGGCCATTTCTGTGTCTTCTTTGGAGAAATGTCTACTCAGATCCTGTGTCTAATTTTTAATAGAAGTGTTAGGGGTCTTTTTGCTATCTAGTTGTATGAGTTCTTTATATATTTTAGATATTAACCCATTATTGAATATATAATTTGCAACATTTTTCTCATTCAGCTGGATTCCTTTTCATTTTGTTGATGTTTCCGTTTGTTTCACAGAAGCTTTGTAGTTTGATTTGTGCATGTGTGCTCTGTGACTTTAGTTGTGTCCAACTCTTTGTGACCCCGTGGACCGCAGGGTACCACGCTCCTCTGTCCATGGGCCTTTCTCAGCAAGACTACTGGAGTGAGTTGCCATGCCCTGCTCTACGGGATCTTTCTGACCCAGGGATCAAAGCTGTGTTTCCTGTGTCTCCTGAATTGCAGGTAGACTTTTTACTGCTGAGCCACCAGAGAAACCCATAGTTTGAGATAATCCCACTTATTCATTTTTGCTTTTTTCACCTACACTTTTGGTGTCAAATCCAAAAAATAATCACCAAAACTGACATCAAGGAGCTTACCACCTATTTCTCTTCTAGGAGTTTCATGGTTTCAGGTCTTACATTCAAGTCTTTAATCCATTTTTAGTTCATTTTTATTTACAGTGTAATATAGTGATCCAGTTTCATTCTTTTGCTTGTCTATCTAGTTTTCCCAACACCGTTTATTGAAGGCACTGTTCTTTCTATATATTTCTTATGGCTTTGTCATAAATTAATTGACCATATATGTGTGGGTTTATTTCTAGGCTCTGTTCTATTCCATTGATCTGTTTTTATGCCAATGCTATAATATTTTGATTACCATAGCTTTGTAGTACAGTTTAAAATCACAGAGTTTTCAGCTTTATTTTTCTTTCTCAGGATTGCTTTGACTATTCAAGGTCTTTTGTGGCTACTTACAAATTTTAGGATTGCTTTATCCATTTCTATGAAAAATGCCATTGGAATTTTGATAAAGATTGCAATAAATCTGTCCATTGCTTTGGATAATAAGGATACAAATATTAATTGTTCCAATCCATGAGCATGGGACATCTTTCCATTCATTTTGTCTTCTTCCGTTTCTCTCAGCAACGCCTGATAATTTTCAGTGTACAGGTTTTTCACACCCTTGGTTTAAATATATGTCTATATATTTTATTCTTCAATATGCAATTGTAAATGGGTTTTCTTAGCTTCTCTTCCTGATAGTTTGCTATTAGTATATAGAAATGCAACAGATTTCTATATATTGAGTTTGTAATCCTGCAATTTTACTGAATTCATTTATTAGTTCTAACAGTTTTTTTTTTTTTTTTTTTTGATGGAGTCTCTACAGTGTTTTATATTTGGTATCACATCATTTGCAAATAGCGATAGTTTTACTTCTTCCTTTCGTATTTGGGTACTTTTTATTTCTTTTTCGGAGAAGGCAATGGCACCCCACTCCAGTACTCTTGCCTGGAAAATCCCATGGATGGAGGAGACTGGAAGGCTGCAGTCCATGGGGTCGCTGAGGGTTGAACATGACTGAGCGACTTCACTTTCACTTTTCACTTTCATGCATTAGAGAAGGAAATGGCAACCCACTCCAGTGTTCTTGCCTGGAGAATCCCAGGGACGGAGGAGGCTGGTGGGCTGCCGTCTATGGGGTCGCAGAGTCGGACACAACTGAAGTGACTTAGCAATAGCAATATTTCTTTTTCTTGCCAAATTGATCCAAGACTTTCAATAATATTTTTATTAAAAGTGGTGAGGGGAGCATCCTTGTCTTGTTCCTGATCTTAGAAGAAAGTTCTCAGTTTTAGCCTTGAGTTTGATGTTATCTGTGGGCATGTCACAGATGACCTTTTTTATACTGAGGTACATTCCCACTATACCAACTATGTTGAGAGTTTTTCATAAATGGATGCTGAATTTTGTCAAATGCCTTTCTTTGCCTCTGTTAAGATGACTGTATGATTTTTATCCTTCAGATTGTTACTGTGGTACATCACATTAATTGATCTGCTGATGCTGAACCATCCTTGCATCCCTGGAATAATCCCACATGATCATTGTGTATGGTCATTTTAATGGATTGTGGTATTTGGTTTGCTAATGCTTTATTGAGAATTTTTTACATCTACATTAATCAGGGATATTGGTCTATAATTTTCTTTTCTTGTGGTGTCCCTTTCTGAGTTTGGAGTCAGGGTAATGTTAGCCTCATACAATGAGTTTGGAAGTATTCCTTCCTTTTTGTGCTTTTTGGAACAATTTGAGAAAGAGTGGTATAATTCTCTGAATGTTCGATAGAATTTCCCAGTGAAGCTAGCTGGTCCTGAACTTTTGTTTGTTGGATCCCCTACAGTTTTAAATAGTAGCCTTAGGTCAAACATCTGAGAAGGTGACTGTGTGCAGAACAAATAAGGACCAGTGTGCTATGCCCCAGTCTGGAACAGACCACACCCCTCTATGGGAATGACCACAGCCAGCCTTTCAGACTTTCTTGACCCTTGGCCATCCACATTCAGCTTGGAAATGGCTCTACAGCTTTATTCTGCTCTGGAACAAGGCTCTAGACTCAACCTCTCTCAACTCACCAGACTCATTGGTCCTGCTGAACTTGCAACATCCAGAGTATGATTTCCAAGAATTATCTGACACCAAATAGATACACATATAGTCTAACTTGTAATCTCTAATCATGCACGCTAACTTCTAGTCTCTGTTTCTCAAGAGTAAAGGAAACCCCTCAACACTATTTCTACCTTGCTCCCAGACGGCAGCTTGGGTGAAGGATGGCATCCTCCTGATGGTGGAGGATGCTGGTCTCAGCAAAGCGCCCGAGAGTGGAGGAACACTCTCCTCACCTCGGGGACCTGCAAGGGGCTACTACTGCTCCCTTGGTAGCAGTGACAAAGGCCAAGAAAAGAAGGGGCTCTGAGGACCTCAGAGGACTGGTACCATACGGTAACATCACTTACAGTTCCATTGGAAAGGGTGCTCTTCCACAGGAGGCTGCAAAGCCTCAATCCAACACTGCTTAATCAAACAATCCACATCACTGTGACTCATCAGAAACATTCAAATGCAGCTCTGCTCCCACCCACCTCTGCCCCAGGAACAACCCCCCTCCTCCTGGACAAAGACCTTGTCACAGAACAGGCTGGGCTGGGTGGTCGCATTGGTGTCTGGCAGGCATTTGGAAAGGCGGCCGCGGGCATGGCTGCTAGGTCCCCTGAATCCCCGACCTACACGCGTAGATCAAGGAGAGGAGGGGCAGCAACAAATTTCCCAAAGCTGTCCACAGAAGTGTGGGACATCATTTCTTATTCTGAAATTCTGTCTCCTTTCCCCTTTCCAGTGAGGGATTCAATATTCAAAATCTTAGCCTAAAACTTCAGAGTGCTGGGCAATTGGGATATTCAGCACCAATAACTTTATTTTTCTATATTTGTGTGTAACCTGACTCTGCTTACATTGTTTGTTTCTAGTAACACAATGAACCAGAAATTGACTTTCAGCAGCTGTAGTTCTGAACGCGATACACATGCACTCAGCAGGCATGTGTGAGGTCCCTCCTCTGGGTTCTGGGCACTGGCCTAGCTGCTAGGGACAGGGTCATGAAAATGTAATAATAATAATGATAAATGGCTCCTGCCTTCAGCGAGCTTAAAATCCTTTCCTCATTTTTTGCTGCAAGTAACTCTAATGTTGCAACAAAACCAGGATATGATGGCTATGAAGATCAGAAGTCAGTCTCTAAAAGCAGCAGCAGAGGTGATTTTTGGCACAGCCGAATCAGCTGAGATGACTCTGAAGAGAGGGTTAGACACCACATGTTGTTAGAGTCATAAAATGCATTTAGAAAAACAAAGACAGCTCTCCTTGGTGACAAAAAGACTGCACGGTTCATATGTGCCCTCAGCTTCATTTGCACAGATTTCAACCTCCATCCCCATAAATTAATACCTGGAAGCCAGATACCTAAGGTGCAGTGTGTACTGAAGGAGAACCAGTAAACACCTGACTCAACGGAAGCTGAATGGAGGGATATCACACCTGCTTGGTAGTATTTAAATTTTATTCCATGAGTTGTTTAGAAACTGTTCCAGGTCCCATTATGGTGGTGTGTATGGAGGAGGGCCTATGTCATCTGTGATGAAGATGCAAACACGAAATCTGCCAGCCTCTACTCAACACAGAGCATTCAACTCACCCCAAGACAGAGATGGAAAGGAAATTCAAAGGAAGGTGAAAATCATATTTTTTTCTGTAAATAACTGAATTTTCAAAGAAACAAACTCCATAACCACTGCATTTATGACTTGCCTTCACTTTTGTTATAAAGCTAGAAAATCATCCAGATAATATAAGATAGAAATCTAACATGCTAAAAGAAACAATATCAAAAACAAATCACTTAGGAAACATCATTAAAAATGTATTCTTATAGTTCAACCAAATACTCTGATCAAGATAGATACTCACAGATACCTATCTATATCTGTGTTGTATGTTTTTCTCAAGCCAAGGAAGCAAAACATTCCTTTCTTACCTTTTAACTTTTCTTGGCTTTTCTGCCTCTCTTTATGTTCAAGCAGCAGTTACTGTCCAAGTTTATCAGATTATCTCAGTCTGATGCTAGGTGCCAAGATTCCTGATCGGTGCCTCCTGAAAGCTGGTCTCAGCATCTCCTCCAAAAGGAGGTCCCAGGCTCACTGGGTCACCCAGCAGGAAGCATCACAAGTAAGCATTAGGCTTTACTGGAGACTGTCCTTCAAGAGTTATACTTATGATGTAATTATAGACTCACAATGTGTCTTCTGGGGCAGCAAACATTCTTCACCAGGTAAATATGGGCATCACTCTGACCATGAGATGAAAAGAAAGCTCTGGTCCTTCTCATCCCAGACTGAGGGTCAGAAGCAGGAAGGCATTTGTTCAGTGTGCTTCCAACCTAGAGTCACTGCAAACTGCCCTGAACATACCTGCGTAGACACACACACACACACACACACACACACACACGGATAATCGGGAGCACCTGGCCGTGCCTCTGCGGGCAGCACGTCCTCCCATGCCCCCATGGACCATCTCACAGACTGAATCTCCCTGTGCAGACCCTGTCCTCTGTGGGTGTCTCTAGGCCAGACTCCACCTCTCCACCCAGGAACCAGGGTCCAGGGCCTTGGTTCTCAGCACAGAGCTTCATCTGGGAGCTCATTAGAAATGCCAAGTCACAGCCCTAGTCCCTGGCCCCCTGAATCAGAACTTTTACAAGACCCCATGATGCCCCATGTCTCTCCTGAACACAGGGTCCCCCAAGTGTCCGGTGGCCCTCTGGTCTCCCATGGCAGTGCCCCGGGGGAATTCTGCCCAGAGAGGGGCTTGGGCAGGGACGGGAGACAGAGGGAGACTGCTGTGTGAAGCAGCTGGCAGTCCTTCTTTGTCTTTTTTATTTTCTTCACATTCACTATTCTTATTCTATGAGTTAAGATTCAGCCTTTGGGAAGATACGGTACATATACACAACATATACTACTCAGTCATAAAGGAGAATGAAATTGTTAGGTAGATAGAATAGGGAAAAGGAGTCCAAAATGGCAGTGGCTAAAAGACAAAGAAGGGAAAAGCCCGCGAAAATAGAACAAAAGAAGGTCCGAGGACCGGAGTGAGGACCTCAGGTAAAACAAACAACACTCCTGGCTGGCCCGATTTACATAGGACAGGCCCAGGGAGAGATAAACATATAAAAAGAGGAGCCAAAGCTAGCTCTCTCTCTCTCCCCCGTGTGCTGGGGCACTCTTCTCATGTCTTTGGATCAACGTGCCCTCACGCCTCGAAGATGGATTTTTCTGCTATCTTCTAAATAAAATAGAGCTGTAACACTGAGCTGTAACACTGATTTGTGTAACAGCTATAACATGGTGCATTCGAGACCTGAGAGCTATAACACGGTCTATCCAAGACACGCCGAGGGGGCTTTAATGCCCATCACTCCAAATCTTTGTTGTGATGAGACAAAGAACCGAGGAACATACACTCGAGTGACAAAATCATGCCATTTGCAGCAGCGTGGATGCAACTAGAGACTACTCCTGACTGAAGTGACACAGAGAAAGACAAATACCATATCAGTTATATGTGGAACTTAAAATGTTACACAAACGAACTTATCTACAAAACAGATTCCCAGACACAGAAAACAGACTTGTGGTTGCCCAGGGAAAAAGGGTGGTGGAGGGACGAATCGGGAGATTGGGATGAGCAGATGCAAGCTATTATACACAGTATGGATGAGCAACGAGCTCCTACTGTATAGCACAGGGAGCTGTATTCAATATCCTGGGATAAACCATAATGGAAAAGAGTATACTTAATATGTAGGTATAACTGAGTCACATAGGCTTCCCTTGTGGCTCAGATGGTAAAGAGTCCGCTCTCAATGCAGGGGATCTGGGTTTGATCCCTGGGTCAGGAAGATTCCCTGGAGGAGGGCATGACAACCCACTCCTGTATTTTTGCCTGGAGAATCCCATGGACAGAGAAACCTGGTGGGCTACAGTCCATGGGGTCGCACAGTCAGACACGACTAAGTGACTAACACACATGACTGAATCACTGCTATACAGTGGAAATTAACATAACATTGTAAATTAACTATATTTCAGTAAAATTTTAAAAGGATTCAGACTCTAGAAAGCAAATCATTACATACATTGCTAACATTGCTAATACATACATATTGTGCACTGTTTATGAACATATAATCATTGACTGCATTTTATTAACATATAAAAGCTTCAAAAGGGCTGTTACCCTCTAGGGAGGAAGGGGGCTCTGTTCTAAAGGGAGTTTCATCTACATCCAAAACAGTGAGGCCAGAAAGGAATCTGGAAGTGGGGCGCCCGGGAGGAGTGAGGTGGTGGGGTTTGGGACGTCCTCTGAAGGCAGCAGGTGGGGATCTGAGCTGGACTGCAGACGGAGTAAGGAGAACAGAGGAAGTAAAGGGGCCCCAAGCTTCGGGGTTCAGCCACCGTGACAACGCAGCGGCCTTTCCCAACACAGGGAAGGGCTTGGAGGGACCAGGGTCTGCTTCTCTCTGCTGTCTGGTCTCAGAAGTGACTCGAATCCCTCCCACTCCACCAACCCCTGTGAAGACAGCTGTGGTTCTGCAGTTTTGTGCTTGTCCACCCAGGAGCAGCAGAGGCTCACAAAAGAAATGCAGAAATTAGGGGGAAAGCAGATACACATATTTTAAGGGAAATAAGGAAAATCAGAATTTTGAAAGGAACTTTTTTTACTTCTCATTCCTACAGACATTAAATCCTCAGCCAAAGGGTAGAAATCCATGTTTCTTCTTCCCACTATGAGAACTAAGTACTGGCCTGAGGCCCTTCAATCAACCTTTCAGGCTCCAGTTGGAGGATATTTTCCCCATTCTAAGAATCCAGTACTTTGAAAAAAAAATTCCTTGAGGCTTTAAAAACAGAACCTTCCTCTGACAGTTTCCAGATTTGCACTGGAGAGCATGCAACATAAAAACTTTAAAAACTACTTTGAATGGGCAAATAGGTATGCAAAGCAGCTTTGGATCATTTTTCTAAATTACATTTTTGGATCTGTGTCCTTCCCACTGTTTGAGAGAAGCTTCCTATCCAAGACACTGGATTAGAAATGAAAGCCTAAGTGGCTACAATGACTGTGATTTGTTGCTGACGGCACTACCCTTTGGAGAAACCACGCGGTAACATATGTTGTCTTGAAAGCCATAAAACTCTCACTCTCTGATTCCCTAATACCTTCGCAAGTCCCTTTTAGAATGAAAATCCCCCAAATGAAAATGGGCTTTTGAGCCGGAGAGGACCCTCTCATTTCTTATAGTTCCCGAGGGAAAAAAGGAACAAGGAGCCGAGCCGTCGCCCAGCCCGGTGAGTGTCAGCTACGGATGCCCCCCTGTGCCTGCTGTGTGTTCAGCCTCACTTAACCCTCTCAGGAGCCCTGAGGTGGAGGTGACAAACCGCTGTGCACACGGGGGAGGTGAGCCTGAAGGTCGCGGAACTGTGTGTGCCAAAGTCAGAATCCAGAAGCGAAAGCCAGGAATTTCCCTCTTCCTGGACGATCACACCACCTTTAAAAAATTGAGACCATTGTTGTACTAGAGCAAACTGTAAATGATGCTAGAGCAGGAAAAGTGAAAAAGCACAACTCTGTCTCTCAGAGCTGCCTGTAGGCACCAGGGGCTCAAGCGAGTACATGAAGTGACACGCGCCAAGTTGGGCTCTCAGTCTTTCACGTGACTCCCCTCTGCTTTGAAAACTTTTTCATATGCTGATTATTTATAATTCTGAACACAGAACACTTTCGAAACACGCTACACTGTTAAATCTCTCTTCAAAATGAATTTACAACAAAAATTAGTGCTACATCCCAAACGAGGCTTATCACTCAGGATGTATTTTTCTCCTCTTGATTTTATGAATGCTCGATAAAACAGCAACTTTCAGCTGGGAGTTTCAGCAGGACTCACTATACCTGTACAAATACTGCCCTCCTGTGGCAGATCTGACTCCACACACACTTCGGGGAGCCAGCTCTTAACACAACTTGGGATGGGATTTTTATCAGGCCTGGGCAAGCTGGGGAGACATACAGGATATTGGAAAAGTATGGGATTCTCGGCACTACATTACGGAATTTGCTCTACAGCTAAGTTTTTAATAAGTTTTCCTGAAAGTTTCACATTACTGAAGGGCACCTTTTCAACTTCTGGGCTCCTAAGGGCAGGACTGTAATATGGCAGCCACCTCCATTCAGGCCAACAGTGACATTTCAACCTGGACCGAGAGCTCATTCAGGCTTTGGATGGAGAATCACTTCGGAACACAGTGAGGGTCTCCAAGGGACCCTGAGGATGGTGGAGGATTTCTGTAACTGCCCAAACAGGGGAAACGGCCCCAGAGGAATTTTTTTTTTTTAATTGAAGCAATGCTTTTTAAAAGAAAGTGAAAGTGAAGTCGCTCAGTCGTGTCCCACTCTTTTCAACCCGTGGACTGTAGCCTACCAGGCTCCTCCCTCCATGGGATTCTCCAGGCAAGAGTACTGGAGTGGGTTGCCATTTCCTTCTCCAGGGGATCTTCCCGACCCAGGGAATGAACCTGGGTCTCCTGCATTCCAGGCAGACGCTTTAACCTCTGAGCCACCAGGTCATTCCCAAAAAGATTTTATAACTTAATGGTATCTGGTATGGCTCAAGCTGACACATTATTTTTTCTTCTGAACTTTTTATTTTATATTGGGTTACACCTGATTAACAGTGTCATGACAGTTTCAGGTGAACAGTAAAGGGACTTACCACACATACATGTATCCACTCTCCCCCAGACTCCTCTCTCATGCAGGCTGCCACATAACACTGAGTAGAGTTTCTTGTTCTATACAGTAGGTCCTTGTTGGTTACCCATTTTAAATATAGCAGTGTGTACATGTCCTTCCCAAACTCCCTAACTATCCCTCCCCGCAGCAACCATAAGTTCGTTTTATAAGTCTGTGAGTCTCTTTCTGTTTTGTAAGTAAATTCATTTGTATCATTTTAGACTCATCAAATTTACAGCATTTAAATGAAGGCCCACAGGGTTGCAAAGAGTCAGACACGACTGAGCGACTGAACTGAACTGAGGGGCTCATACATGGCCATCACCGAAGTTCATTTTGCAATCTGCCCAAAGTCACAGAGTTAAAACCAAAACCAGGATTGGAACTCAGGTCCCTGTCCTCCTACACCAGAGCGTTATGTGCCACCTTAGCAGACGCTGCAGCGTTCCTGCATGCGTGGCATTTCTGTGCACTGAACTACAAGTAAGGCCGAGTGCCTTGTTCCATCAACATGCAGAGTTCATCCTGCTATATGTGGAAAGAGCAGGAAAAGAGCAGAGGATACAGACAGAGACCCCGGGGCCATTCCTACCTCGACACTAGTCACATGCAGTGGACACCGGCCACATCCCCCCCATGTGTCTCGGGGGCTAGATCTGTGGGGTTCCACAGAGGCACAGAGAAGGCCAGTTTCCCTGAAAACATCAAATCCAGGAAAACTGCGTGAAATTATTTGTGAGCTGGTTATACCCACTCTGATTCAAGGATCCTTGATTAAGAAAATGAAGATAGATCTTGGAACACAGTAACTATTAGTTTACATGAAATTAATCTTTCTAGGAAAGACCTGATTACTTTGGCCATTCACATATGTTAGGATACTTTTTAAAATGCAGATCTAATCTCTTCCAGCTCTTCGGGTTACAGATATAAGAAACCAGTTGCATATTCTCAAGTAAAAATGAACAATAACATCTGGAAGTTTTCTAATAAAGCTCCCATCCAGTTTACTCACAATTTCAAAATGCTTCCTTAAAGGTATTAGTCGAGCTCTATACTTGCTAACCCTTACAAGGATGCTGCAGGCTGGATGGTGTTACGCCCATCACACAGATGGGTAAACAGAGGCAGAGAGGCCCCTCTGCTGCCAAGAAATGAAGGGTCAGCTCCACACCCTGAGGGTTCTGCCTGTGCTCAGCTAGGAGTCAAGAGCTTGGGGGAAATTTCTAAAAATGGGAGCTTCACCAACATGCTTGATTGAGAACGTAATCTCAAACACAGACAAGATATCACAGACATAAAAATACAAATATGAACACACAACATATTGATAAACATAAACAGACATCAACAGATTTGATCAGCCACTAGGCTTCTGGAAGCTGGAAATTTTTGCCTCTGGATAAGGAAGGCTGCTCTTATTTTATAGTGATGTGGGGAGGATGAACGGAGATCGTAGAAGTAAGTGCAGGCCTGGCAGGCAGGCGGGTGGTGGCAGCTGTGAGTATCATCCTCTTTGACCAGCATCATTTTAGTAAGTGCTGTCTTGCCCTAGGGCTTCAAACCCAGTAAACTCTTATTTCCAGGCCAATAATTAATCTGCCACATTACAGAAATTCAGTTGTTGACTTTGATTTCTAGTAAAAAGTCACCTGTAATTAAAAAAAAAAAAAACCCATCCTAGAGACCATCCATATATGTATAAAACACTCTTCCCGCTTCCCTTAAACTACTCTGTGTAACCACCTCAACCTGCAACACAATAATGTTGAGTCTTCACAGCTAAGAATGTGGCCCATCTTTCTATTTGCACAACTCTACTTTTGTGTGTGTGGGCTTCCTGGGTGGTGCTAGTGGTAAAGAACCTGCTGTCAACACAGGAGATGTGGGTTCGATCCTTGGGCTGATCCCCTGGAGGAGGGCATGGCAACTCACTCCAGTATTCTTGCCTGGAGAATCCCATGGACAGAGGAGCCTGGCAGGCTACAGTCCGTGGGGCTGCAAAGAGTCGGATATGACTGAAGCGACTTAGCATGCATACACTCTTGTGTGTATTTGTAGGATTTTATGATTTTCCTCATAAATGCTTTGGATATTTCCAATGAACTTTTTGCCTAGGTCTGTTTACCTATCTATCAATCTATTTATCACTGTATCTATCTATCGGGTCTTCCCTAGTGGCTTAGATGGTAAAGAATCTGCTGCAATGTGGAGCCCCAAGTTTGATCCCTGGGTCTGGAAGATCCCCTGGTGGAGGAAATGGCTACCCACTCCAGCATTCTTGCCTGGAGAATTCCATGGACAGAGGAGACTGGGTGGGCTATAGTCTATGGGGGGGGGGGGGTCACAAAGAGTCAGACACAACTGAGCAACTAACACATCGATCTATCTCCCTACCTATGTCATGCATGTGTTCTTGTGCTGCATTAGTCAGAACAAAAAAATTGCATACAAATTAACAATGTCTACTACAAATTTATGCTATTGATACCATCCATTGCTGTAGAAAAAGTAATACTTGGCATGTAATAATGACCAAAGAGGTACGAGTGGTCCAGCCCTTCAGGGTAGTTCAATAGGTCTCCTACAGAAACAAGGTAGTTTGCAGAGTGCATGAAACATTAGATGACATTTTCCAACAATCTGGGGCCAAAACTGAGACAGATGAAAGTCTTACATTCTAATGAAGCCGTGGATGTTTTAAACCATTCTCAGTGAATTTAAAGGCTTCCCATGTGGCTTAGTAGTAAAGAACCTCCTGCAATGCAGATGTGGGTTTGATATCTGGGCCTGGAAGATGCCCTGGAGAAGGAAATGGCAACCCACTCCAGTATTTCTGCCTGGGAAATCCCATGTGTCCATGGGAGCCTGGTATGCAACAGACTATGGGGTTGCAGAAAGTTGAACATGGCTTAGCAAGTAAAGAGCAGCAGTGGATTTAAGTCTGTTTTATGGCAAAGTAGCAGCATTGGTGGTGTGGTTGCGGCAGGGAAAGCCTTGCTCAAGATTAGACAGTCGAAGAAGAGCTGTTCTTAAAGGTCATTACATAACTGCATTCAGGCTGATTTGGGGTCAGATGAGAATAATGGTTACAGGCATTTTTATGGATGAGCGGCGGCCACTCTGGGTTCGAGCCCAGGCTGTGTTCCCACCATGAGTTAAATCCTTCTTCTTACTGGAAACCAGTAAGATTTGGTTGTCAGGAAAGTTGAGAGCTGATTTTCACAGCCTTAAAATATAGGGTTTAAAGGGGAAACAGCTTCAAGCCCTGGATATCAAACTCCTATGTTTTAAAGAGATGTGTGAGAAATTGAGAACATGCAGATGCCTTTAGATAACTGTCACGAGGATTAACACATTTACTTAAATTAAAAATATGACTTTTTTTTAATCCAAAGTAAATGTGACTTGGATTTTCAGTTGGACAATAAGGGCCCATTTCACTAATTAGTTAATGTAGCAGATGGTCTCAATAAATTACATGGACCAAATCTATATAGCTAAGATCCTGACAAAAATAGACAAAGTTTGGGATGAGATGTTTTGAAGTGACTAAAAAGTGCTGTTTTGGCAAAAGTGAGTAACAACTGACAATATCAATTTCCTCAAAACTTACTGATGATATAGATTTAGAAAGTGCTTGTGGCATCTATGACCACAGTCTCAATTCTTTTCTTTTTTGGTAGATGAATATTAACTAATCTTTGGCCAACCAACATATACATGTATCAAATCATTATGCTGTGCACCTAAAACTAATATAATGTTATAGGTCAATCATATCTCAGGTTTTAAAAAGTAACCTTTGCTATTCCTTAGCCCAGGTCAACACGTTAGTAAATCAGTAGCTACTACACATGTAATTCTAACCTCAGGCTTCTGAAAAAATATAACACGAATGAAAACCAGAGTATGATGTCAAATTGGTCATTTTGACTTACTTAAATTTTCTAAAAATAATTTACACAATTTCAGTAACCATATCATACTGAATTATAATACTCCTTTACATGTATATAATACTTTATAATTAAAATTTTCCATATATGCTATTTAATTTATACATATATGTTCCTTTAGGAGGGATACCTTCAAACATTATATTTTAAAAAAAGAAAGTGCCTCTGAGAAATGAGTGTAATTATTATTTGAGAAATCTTGATAAAGTATTTTTTTTCTTATATCTCCCATGAGTCAATAACTCTAGTATTACTGAGTAACAAATCCCCTGACAGATCAAATGGCTTCTAAATCTTGGTTACTGACTAATTCAAAAGAGAACCTAGTCAGGCACAGACAAAAGATCAATCGAAATAATAGTTTATGATAGATCACTATGGGATTCCTAGGTGTTGCTGGTGGTAAAGACCCTGCCTGCTAATGCAGGAGACATATGAGACACCAGTTAGATTATAGGATTGTGAGGAATTGGACAAAACTGAAGTGAGTCAGCACGCATCCACACCCTATGGGATTAACCAGAAGGACTTCAAAGAATTGAAGGACTGTTATAACAGGAAAGTTTTCCATCCTCTAATAATTATTTAGTATTTATTATTTATTTTATCAGAGAAGGCAATGGCACCCCACTCCAGTACTCTTGCCTGTTTTTTATATATTATATAGTATTATAAATAAATACTAATATTTATTGGTATTATATTTAGTAAAATATTTCCTCAGGATTTGAATCAATAAAAATGGAAAGAGTCACAGGATTAATCTGAAGCTATTCTGCTTTTATCTATAAGTTATGCTCATTAATGGATATAAGAAATAAACTTAAAAATTACCTTTCATCTTATTAAAAGATATCTTTTCAAGAAAGATTTACTTTTCATGCTTAACAATTATGTATCAGCAATTATATTTATATTGTCTTTATGTATTTGCAAATGTAATAAGAACTCAATATAGAATATTTTCCTACTCACAGTTTTATGATCACATAAAATTTAAAAATCTAATTTAAACAGACATTTTATATCACATTTCACTTCAAGTCTTTAGAAAATACTTTTAAGAATAAAATATATATTGGATAGAATATAATTTTACATGGGGACTGGCAGGGAAGTATTAAGAAAAAGAATAATAACGCAAAATGTTTTCTTGTTATAGAAGAATTTATCTATGTGATTGTATCAAACTTTATTAGACACATTTAAAATGTCAATATTTATAGTATGCTATGAATTTTTTTCTCTTTCAAGCATTTAAAATTATGAAGAAGCTTTCTACATGCCAGTTTTGAAATGTGAGGTCACCAATGGTTTTTTAAAAATTCCTTCAGTGTATACTTGCAGAATTTAGGAAATAGGGCTCTGTGGCTCCTATCATCCATCAGCTGGCTCCTATCAACCATCAGCTGGTCCTAAGAATGAGAGGAAGTGGTTCTAGACGGTGCGACTCAGTTATTTCAACAGAGGATCCATCCCACCACGCTGTTTGGGGCGGGAGAAATGGAAACTAACACATGTGGAGACTAACACGTTCCTCATTTTCCGAATGTACCAATGGGCAACTAAAAGCAGCTATGTGAAGCTTTATGCATCTTTCTAGATTAAAAAAATCCAAGAAACAAAAACCAACGAGGCCACTTTCTAATTTTGCCGCCCGGAAGGCAGTGCGAAGCTGCCAGAAGCCCCCTGGGTGTGAGTGCTCACATCTGAAGCCCTCCCCAGTGTGGGCACAGAGGCGTCCTCCCAGCTGCCCACCCCAGGCTGCCCGAGCTGCTCGCCTGGAACATAAGCAGGCCCCAGGTCAGCTCCAGGTGCGAGCAGGAGCACACGCCACAGCCACTCTTAGCAGCTATTCAAGCCAAACACGCCAGCCTGGCCATTCCGTGAGGCAGCAACATCTGCATAATCAACTCTAATCCAAGGCCATGACCCTCAGCTAAGAACCTGAAGGTTCTAAAATAGCCCCTGATCAGTGCTCACAGATCTGAAAACAACAGTTTTTAAATTCATGACTCTTGAGTATAGATTTTTTTTTGTCTTTCCCCCCAAAACAGCTCTTTTGCTTAGAAAATTATGCAACATGAACAGATCTGAGATGATGATGCTGTTCAGTTGCTAAGTTGTGTCCGACTCTTTGAGATCCCATGGACTACAGCATGCCAGGCTTCCCTGTCCTTCACTATCTCTTGGAGTTTGCTCAAACTCATGTCCATTGAGAGTCTGTGATGCCATCCAACCACCTCATCCTCTGGCAACCCCTTCTTTTGCCTTTCATCTTTCCCAGTATCAGGGTCTTTTCCATTGAGTAGGCTCTTTGCATCAGGTGGCCAAAGGATTGGAGCTTCAGCAGCAGTCCTTTCAATGAATATTCGAGGCAATTAAGTAGGTTTTGAGAATTTATATGTTTTAAATTCAGTTTACCACTGCAGTGCTCATTGGGTATACACGAAACTCACCAAATATCCCATTCTCTACCCATAAAAGGCGAACAATAATTACACGTAACTTCATTGTGTAAAAGAGTTTCCCTTGATCTGGATGGTCGGGGACCTCCAGCCAGAGAATCACCAGGGAGCACTGGAAAATACAGCTTCCGGGCCCCACCTACCCTCCCAAATGAGGATCTCTGGGGGCATGACCCAAGAATCCAGTTGTTACACTAGATCTTAAGGTGATTCTGAACTGAACTGAAGGTGATTCTACGGTATCTTTCAGAACCACTGGGTTAGGAGAATAAATAATGCAAAAATGATACAAAAAAGTATCACATCAAAAACATTAAAATACCAAAGTTTTAAAGCAAGGACAGATATCTGCCCTTATTGAATTTAGCCAAAATGATATCCTTTTAAATACATTCTCTATAAGAGGTTTATACACACAGATGCATATTGTTTTCCTTTAAGCAGATAAGGGAAGACTCACTTGAGCTTTAAATGTCACCATTTTTCCCATTCTGTTCTCAGACATTAGTAGACTATCTGGCATCACAGGATTTTAGAAACCATTTAAAAATGATTTACTCAAAACCTTCCTGTTCTTAATGTAGAAAAATTGAGACTCAGGCTTGTCAGACATGTGCAACGTGTGGGCGATGAGAGCTAGGCTCTGGAAAAATAGGTGAGTCTGAACTTGGGCAGCTTTTAACACCAGGATTCACTGAAAGTGTGTAGCTCAGGATCCTTACCTGTAAAATGGGGTTGATAACTACCTCTTTCACCAGGTTTATAGCAGATTAAAGGAAGCTACTTTTAGCATAGCAGCTCAAACAATAGAAGCAGAGAGAAACAAGGAAGGAAGAAGCTAATGCCCAAAACAACAAATAACCTAGGAAGGTTACAATTGAACAAGAGAAGTTGAGCACAAAACAGAATAAAATAAATGAAAAAGATGAAGTGCATGAGAAAGGAAAACAGTTCTAGTTAGTCCAAGACTGAAGAAACACGGAGTACGACAGAGACAAAACCCCTGGGACCCACAGACCAGGCTTCCTTGTTATCTGGGACACTTTTGCAGAGAATCCTGCCAATCCATCAGGGCAAGACTGTCTGGATGTTTTAGGCTCTTATTCTGCTTAAAGGCATTTCTAGATTTCTTTTCATTGGCTTTGCTGGCAGTTTCATCTATCAAAAGTAGCAAGACACAGCAGAAGGACTCCAGAGAGAATTGTGAGGACCACGCAGGACAGCCCTGCCTGCAGTCCCAGCAAACTGACCTCGGAGCGTCAGGAGCCATGTGCTCAGCCACCAAAAAGAACAAAATCTGCAGCAATGTGGATGGATGCAGAGGTTATCACACCACGTGAAGTACGCCAGACGGAGAAAGACAAATACCATATGATATCACTTTGTGGAATCTAAAATATGATACAAATCAACTTATCTATGAAACAGAAACAGATTCACAGACACCCTATATTCAATATCCTGTGATAAACCATGATGGAAAAGAATATGAAAAAAATATATACGTGTGTAGCTGAATCCCTTTCTTGTACAGCAGACATTAGCACAACATTGTAAACCAACTATGCTTAAAAAATTTTTTTAAAAAGATGTCAGGTATCAGAAACCCAACCTTTATAGAGTGAAGGGAAGTTCACACAGGAAACTGAATTTGTAATTTCAAGGAATTCTGGCAGAAAAGGAAAGGATACGGGAGGCGGAAAGAGGAGGGGGACAGGGGTGGGGTAGGGGGCTCCAAGATCTTAAGTAGAGACACACATGAAGCAGAGATTTTCAAAGGACATGTGGGGTAAACACATATAGTCAGTAAAGACAGGGAACCACAAAACCACAATCAAAGCATCAGAGGATCAAGAGCAAAGAGCTAAGTGAAGTAGCTCAGAAAGAGAAATATTGAAATAAGTTGCTCAGTCGTGTCCGATTCTTCGTGACCCCATGGACTGTAGCCCACCAGGCTCCTCCATCCATGGAATTTTCTAGGCAAGAGTACTGGAGTGGGTTGCCATTTCCTTCTCCAGGGGATCTTCCCAACCCAGGGATCGAACCCGGGTCTTCCACATTGCAGGGAGACGCTTTACCGTCTGAGCCACCAGGGAATCGCAATATTGTGCATTAACACATATATATGGAATCTAGAAAAAGGGTACAGATGAACCTATTTGCTGGGCAGGAACCGAGATGCAGAAATGGAGAATGGATGTGTGGACACAGAGTGGGAAGGAGGAGCTGGGACACGGAGAGCATAGCGCTGCCACACACACACTCCCAGGCTTCTCTGGTGGCTCAGCAGCAGACCCACCGCCAAGCAGAAGTGGGTGCGCTTAGGCACTCAGTCGTGTCCCACTTTTTGCCAAACAGATGTAGGTTCAATTCCTGGGCAGGGGAGATCCCCTAGAGGAGATGGCACTCCACTCCAGTATTCTTGACGGGAAAATCACAAGGATAGAGAAGCCTGGTGGGCTACAGTCCAGGGGCTCACAAGAGTCAGACGTGGCTTAGCAACTAAACAACGTGCAAGATAGCTAGCTAGCGGGAAGCTGCTATATAGCACAGGGAGCTCAGCTCGGTGCTCTGTGATTACCCACAAAGCTAAGCTAAGTTACAGTGCTCAGCTAAGTTACCCATTTAGGAGTGCATGGGAGGGAGGGATATATGTATAGCTGCTTCACTTCTGTTGCACAGCAGAAACTAACACAACGTTGTAAAATCCCAGCCTGCCAATGCAGGAAATGTAAGAGACTTGGGTTCGATCCCTGGGTCCAGAAGATCCCCTGGAGGAGGGCATGGCAACCCATTCCAGTATTCTTGCCTGGAGAATCCCATGGACAGAGGAGCCTGGTGGGCTGTGACCACAGGGTTGCAAAGAGTCGGACATGACTGAAATGACCTAGCAGGCATGCACACATGTAAAACAATACACTCCAATGCTTTTTAAAATCAATGAGCCAGGATTTGGGAGAAACGCCTGAGTTCTCTCTGGCCACAGGCTTCCACCCAACCTGCTCACTAAGCTCTCACCGGTGAACCAAAGCAGACCCAGGATCTAACCCTGGGACTCGGAGCAAGTTTCTTTATTTCTTTGTGCCCCAGCATCCCCACTGGGACCTGGGGTAATGGTTATATTGGCCCCACGGGCTCTGGAAGGTCAAGATACATGGAGGAACAGACACAGAGGTCCACATGATAGGAAGAGAAGGCTCTGGACCAACCTGCGTTCACCCTCCTCACGCCTCCTCTAATGCTCTGCGGATGGTGGATGCTTCCAAACCCAGCTGGTGGGTTAAATGCTAATGTTCCACACAACAGTTCTTTTTCTCATGCCATCTACTAGTGAAAAAATACTTGACACAGCAAAATAAACCTTTTAAATCCAACATAATAGGGTTACAAGCACTTCCTTTCTTTGTAGCTAGAAGGCATATATGACTTGAGAATTTCCAAGATGATTTTTAAGTGTCTTCATTTTTTGTTCTCTGAATTATGACTTCCCTGGTGGTTCAGATGGTAAAGAATTAGCCTGCAATGTGGGAGATCCAGGTTCAATCCATGGGTCGGGAAGATCCCCTGGAGAAGGGGAACATGAACGTGAAGTCGCTCAGTCGTGTCCGACTCTTTGCAACACCATGGACTGTAGCCTACCAGGCTCCTCTGTCCATGGGATTTTCCAGGCAATAGTACTGCAGTGGATTGACATTTCCTTCTCCAAGGGATCTTCCCAACCCAGGGATCGAACCCAGGTCTCCCACATCGTAGACAGACGCTTTACCGTCTGAGCCACCAGGGATCTTTGTGTAAATGTAACCTGTACCACACATTCAGCCATCCATCCATCCAGAGGATGTTTACTTAGCTTCAGCCTCCTGTCAGGACTATGTGGGTACCAGCAGAGAAGGCTCATGGCTTCATGTTCTGTCGGTAAATAGAACACCATCACCCAAGACCACTTAGGAATCAAGTGTAGGGTATGGGCAGGCATTTCAGGGCACACTGACACGATATGGTCCCTTTTCCCTGAAGGGATTAATATGCTTACATATATTAAGAAAAATTCCAAGACAGGCAGAGGACAAACTACTCAAACAACTCTGTACAGAACACAGAATCATATGTGTATGTAATCAATTACCTTACTATTGCTTCTTTTATTAACTTTGAAAAATCCCAGAAATTTTTTCTTCTCTTTGTCTGTCTCATCGTTGCTGAGTGAAGATTTTCTAAAGGTTTCTGAAAAAAATAGAAGTACTAAGTTATTTTCTGCATATGAAACAAGAGATTAAACACTTTAAAAATCTCAACAAATGCTTCTTTGTTTTACTCTACTCTTAGACTTTTATTTCATTCTTATAAGAGAATAAAACCATTAACTATTTCTTTCAAAGCATTTTGAGCCACCTAAAAACCTCCAGCTGGGTTTAAGAAATTACTAAATGTTTTTACAATCTTTAGTATTAAAAAAAAAAAACAAAGAAATCCCAACGTTCTAGGGCAGTACTGTGCAACAGAAAAATAAAGGGATGATATAGGTAATTTTAGATTCTCTAGTAGATGCATCAAAAAAGAACCAGATGAAATTAATTTCTATATGTTTTAGTTAACCCAATAGATCTAAAATATTATCATTCCGTCACATAATCCATATAAAAGTATTAATGAGGTTTTGGTATGAAGCCTTCAAAATGCAGTGCGCGTGGCACAGCGTGTCTTGACTTGGACTGGCCGCAAGTCACGTGCCTGCCGACCACATCTGGCTGTGACCATCAGACTGGACAGCACAGCTCTCGTGACTGAGACATCTGTGCAAAACACCTGCTTTACGAATTATGAGAGTGGTGGTCAAGGATGAAGCTATATAAACTACATCAACAGCTCCCCTGCTTGGAGGGCCCACTGGTTTCCAGAACTTGGAGGGACCACACTGGCTTACCCGGGGACATCTGAGACAGCCACATCGGCCCCCGTATGACCCACATCCCTGGATTTTCCTTCCTGTACATCAACCAGGATGTTTTCCATTTTCATTTCAGGCTCTAGGGGCCCATTTTTCTTCTATTGTGTTCTTTTATTCTTGACTTCTAAATGCTCCATCTTCTCCTTTTCCTGGAGTTTTCTTCATTGGGATTTGTCAAGCTAGAATGGGGATGCTCAGGTTCTAGGCGAGGACACCAGAGCCCAGGCAGGGAGCTGAGGATGGAGGCACGAGCTGTGGTCTCCAGGATGGGGTGGGACCACCTGCAGCAACGTCCCTGGGGGCCTCGGGCCACCGGAGACACCTACATGGGAGACTCTGGAGTGGGGCCCAGCACCCTGCACTCAAAAAGCACCCTCACCCTGGGTCAAGTGTGGCGACCGCACTTGACAGCTACGGGAGCAGCAGGTAAGGGCGCTGTGGTGTGGGCATGCTCTGGCCTCAGTACACTCATCTGCAGTAAGGGCGCTGCAGTGTGGGCGTGCTCTGGCCTCAGTATACTCATCTGCAGACTGAGCCTGGCACACTCAGTGCCACCACGGCCTCTATGACCATTATCCACTGATCTGTTGACACTTTGAAGGCCACTCCAGCCCTTGTCATCAACTCATCTGTTCTTCTCTTCCAAGACACAGATACGGCCAGAGGAGAAGACATTTAGATGATGCAGGAGAATGGAAAAATGAATTACTCCACACCACTGCCAAGTGCCGAGGGACAGGCCACCAGTCCATTGGCGGCATGGGGACTGGACTTCACAAACTCTGCCACCAAAATACCAACCCGAACCAGGTAGACATCAATGAACTGCTCATCTGCTAACCTAGAATTCCATATTCCAACTAGAGGAGGCCGACTTGGAAGTCAGTGCCCCTGTAACATGCATTAACACAATACCATCTTCACAACGAAGCAAAAACCAAGCCCCTGGGTCCCTTCAATCCGTCAGTAGCAAAGGCTCCCATTTTAATCACAAGGGTCAGGCCTCTCAGCTGCATGCAGGTGGCTCCAGCCCAGCCCATCAGCAGCCTCACACCACATGACAACCAAACCAGCAAGGAGACTGGCTTCAGCGGTGAGCATGCATCTCCCCAATACGCATGTGCACATGGGGTTCATGGTTAATTGCATCAAACCCTTTGTTAGGCACAGAGCCTATAGTAAAATATTCTGTACTACAGAGTAAAACTGTATGTGAACAAACAACAGTATGCACCAGAATGTGTGTGTTTTATTTTTTAATTGAAGGATACTTGCTTTACAGAATTGTAAATTGCTCTACAGAATTGACAGAAACCAACTAGTTTCTATCAAAGATCAACATGAATCAGTCAAAGGTTTACCCATGTCCCCTCCCACGTGAACTTCCCTCCCACCTCCCTCCCAAGCCCCCCCATCTGGGTTGTTTCTAGAACCGACTGCTCTGTGACCGGATGTGCAAAGTGCAGGATATGACACTGCCTGAGAGTTGAGGGAGCAAGAACACATCACAGGCACATGGGCTGTTACGCCAACCTCACCACCATAGACCGGGTCAAAATCGAGCCTCTCATTTCTCCCCCTGGACAGGGCAGCGGCAGGTCTCCAGCGTCAGGACGGAGGCTCTGGCTGCTTTAGCACAGCGCTGCCCCTCGGGGCCCAAGAGACTGCAGCCCCCAGCTGTCCAGCTCCGAGCTGAGGCCCAGGCAGACTGTCTAACCTGTGCCTCTGGATGGATGGGGCCTCCGGTGGGGTGTGCGACTGGCAGGCACTGGGGGAAGGATGATATGGAGAACAGAGCGGGAGCACCTGGCTCCCCTGACAGTGTTCCCACCAGCCAAAGCTCCACGTGGTACCCATTCAGGCCTGGAGAAAATACTCATTTACAAGCCTGAACCCATCGCTCTAAATGTATAACAATTTGAGTGTGGAATTTATTTTATTTTGACGTATTCTCATTTACTAAGACTTAAATATGAATACAAGTGGGGGGAGGACATACTTCATCCTCAAAGCACATAATGTTTGGAAACATCAGAATGACTTAGATGGTGATACAGGTGAGCTGAGGGATGCAAAGGGATGGAGCATGCAGCAGGGACCCCTGAGGACTGGCTCATCTGAAACATCCACTCTTCTGGGTGTGGAAACAGAACAGCCGTCAGCAAGGGGAACCAGGTCTGTGCTGCATGAAAACAACCGATTTGTAAGCGCCCATCCTCATCACAAGACCGCTGGGTACAGGGTCAAAAAAGAACAGTCGTGATAGCTCTGATCCAGCTTTTCCACGCTTGCAGCTAGATGGTATACCAACATCAAATCACTCAGAACTAATAAAGCCTTCATATATATGAGCTTTCTGTTCAAAACAACTATCTATTCATGGTGCTGCTTTTTTTTTTATTGGACTATAGTTGATTTACAATATTGTGTTAGTTTCAAGTGTAAAGCAAAATGATTTAGTTATACATATACATATGTATCTATAGGTACTTCCCTGGTGGCTCAGATGGTAAAGAGTCTGTCTACAATGTGGGAGACCTGGGTTCGATCCCTGGGTTGAGAAGATCCCCTGGAGAAGGAAATGGCAATCCACTCCAGTACTGTTGCCTGGAAAATCCCATGGACAGAGGAGCCTGGTAGGCTACAGTCCATGGGGTCGCAAAGAGTCAGACACGACTAAGCGCCTTCAGAGAGAAACATGTATATATACACACTCTTTTCAGATTGTTTTCCATTATAGGTTATTATAAATATTGACTATACTTCCCTGTGCTATCCAGTACGTCCTTGCTGTTATTTTATATACAGCAGTGTGTATATGTTAACCTTAAACTCCTAATTTATCCCTCCCCCACTTTCCTCTTTGGTAACTGTAAGTTTATGTTCTATGTTTGTGAGGCTATTTGTGCTTTGTAAATAAGTTCATTTTTATCATTTTTTTTAGGTTTCACATACAAGCGACATCATATGTTTTTCTTTATCTCCCTCACTTCACTGAGTAAGACAATCTCCAGGTTCATCCATGTTGCTGCAAATGGCATTATTTCATTCTAGTTATGGCTGAGTAATATTCCATTGTTACCATACCTTCTTTATCCACTCAAAGGCTAATGAACCTCGGGGTTGTTTCCACGTCTTGGCTACTGTAAATAGTGCTCCTATAAACCCTGGGATGCAAGCATCTTTTTGAATTAAGAGTTTTGTCTTTTCCAGATATAGTTCCAGGAGTGGGACTGTTGGATCATATGGCAATGTTTTTAGTTCTTCAAGGAACCTACAGACTGTTCTCCATAGTGACTGCACCAATTTATTGGGTTGGCCAAAAAGTTCATTTCAATTTTTCCATAAGATGTTATAGAAAAAAACCCAAACGACTTTTTGGCCAATCCAGTACATTCCCTCCAACAGTGCAGGAGGGCAGGAGGGCTCCTTTCTCTCCACATCTTCTCCAGCATTTATTATTTATTTACTTATTATTTGTAGACTTTTAAACTATGGCCATTCTGATCAGTTTTGATTTGCATCTCTCTCATAATTACTGCTGTGGAGCATCTTGTCACGTGCCCATTGGCCATCCATATGTCTTCTTTGGAGGGACACCTATGGTGTTTCTTAAGAGAGAGTCCCTCTACTCGTAGCAGTAATCTGCAGGGTATGATGGAGGAGGTAACGGATGAGGAATACGAGGTGTGGCTAAGGCCACAGCACTGTCACTGACACTCGGACTGTGGTTCCAAACCAAAGCTGCGGGACTTTTTGCATTATATTTTTTTTTACAGAAGTGAAGTCTACTGTTAAACACTTTAACAAACGTGGACAGAAACTTCTGTAAAATATGAACACTCATAATTTTAATGAGCCTCTTAGAGTATGTGTGTGTATAGTCCAAAAGGTTTATATAAATCTCAATACATGTGTGTGCATACATATCTATGTACATATGTTCATGCATATGTATATATGTATTATTAAATATAATACATATCTATTTATAATAAATATAATACATAAAGTATATACAATTTATAAGAAATGAATGGAAAATCTGGACTAATCACGTCCATATTTGTCTATGACAGAAAAGGTCAGATTTCACAATCCACACTGCCCCAGTTTCTGCAGTGGGTAGGATGGACCCTGAAGGCAGGCAAGAACAGGTAAGAAGGGTACACTGCCTCTTGTGCATGGACCGCTTCTGCTCTGCACACAAATTCTGTGTTCATAAAGGGCCCATTTTCTACAATGACATCCTTCTTTTCTCACCAATCAGAATCACACAGCAAATCCTCACGCAGGGGACACTGCTCTCTTAGCCAACCATGGAGTCAAGAAACCAAGTCACAGCCCCAGTTCAGTCTGGCCAGATGCCCCCAGAGTGCCACCCTACCTCCCCTCAAGTCACTCCATGCATCATTGTCCTAGCCCAGAGCCATGCAAGGTGCAGCCTGGCAGGGCAGCACTGGGCTGACGGTACCTCGGCAGCTCAGAGAAGGCTCCGATTTCGTTTTGGTCAGAAGAACTGGAAAAGGCAGGCAACAGAGAGTGAAGGCAGGCTTCTCAACCCACAGCAGCACTTGACAAGGCCTGCAGCTATCCGTGCCCCAAAGGAAAAGGCCAAATGCAAAGCAGGCCTTTTCAGGCAGGCCCACATCACTGACCTTGATCCCCTATAATCCTGCCACTGTCTGGCTGTTAAACACCATCCTGGAAGCAGGTGGCAGCAAAGCCTCTGTTTTCTCCAGTTGCCACCACTAGGATTTCCAGGGCAGAGCAGGCCTTGCCTGGGACACATCTCCTGCCTGCGGCCTTCACCCTTCCCCAGGCAGCTGCTGGCTGGGAGGTGGTGAAACCCCAGAGGAGCAAAGGAAAGGGCTTCTCATGGAGAGGAATGTTCTCTTCTCTACTCAGATACCTGACTGCCAGGAGGATGGGAGGGAAGCATATGGCAGGGATGCTAATCAAATATTTCACAGCCCACAGGACACTCTATGGTGCAGACGAACGAGATGTTGGCCCCAGGAGCAGCACACCCCCAAAGCCAGGTGATGCTCCTTTATTTTCTGGGAAGGCTGCCAGGGTCGTAGGGCGAGGGTCCCTGGGAGGGTGCCCGAGGCAGAGAAGAGGGAGATTTGGGGCCGGGGCAGCTATTTCTCCTGGTACAGCAGTGTGTCCTATCCCACGTGGGTATCAGAAGAGGGAGCTTGGGACTTGGGGGAGTTTCCCCTCTTGCTGCCTCACACACGTTCCCAGAAGACCACAGTCTCACTGGGCCCACTCCTTAATGCAGAGATTGGTTTTATATGCTTTTCCCAGGTATTACGTTCTACATCTCCCAAGATGGGCTTCCCTGGTGGCTCAGATGGTAAAGAACCTGCTTACAATATAGGAGATCTAGGTTTGATCCCTGGGTTGGGAGGATCCACTAGAGAAGGGAACGGCTACCCACTCCAATATTTTTGCCTGGAAAATTCCACGGACAGAGGAGCCTGAAGGGCTACAGTCCATGGGGTTGCAGAGTTGGACACGCCTGAAGTGACTGAGTGAGAAGGAATTTTGCGACTGGTCTCGACCACGAGCTATGTTTGAGACCTGGGAGTACTTAATGACAACTGAAAAGGAAGTCCAGGAGAAGGTGGTTCACCTCCTGTGGTTTCTGAGAAGTTCTTTCAGAGCAAAATCCCTAGTGTTCTCATTTTTCCCCTTTACATATTTCATGGAAGCTCACAGGAGACAAGCGGTAATGGGTATGCTCACTACTGGAGGAAATGGAGAAGGAAGAATACTGGAGAAGCTACTCCAGAAGCCACTCCTGGAGAATCCCATGGACAGAGGAGCCTTCTGAGCCACAGGCCATAGGGTCGCAAAGAGTCGGACACGACCAAAGCGACTGAGCACGCACTACTTGGGGGAAGACGTATAATTACAATCTGTGTATTTTACTTTCCACCCACTCCCGCTCTGGTTTGGACACAATTGGAGATGCCTGCAAACGTGCGTCCCCATCGCTCTGCATAAGGGCACACAGGCAGAGTCAGTGGCACCGCATCAAAGACCCAAGGTGGCCTCACCTCTCTTGTTGTCCCAGGCATACAACTCCTTTATCCCCAGCTCGTTCAGGGACTTGGAAAGCTCCAGCTCCTCACCAGCCACATTGTCCCTGAGGAGTACCACGTGCTCTGGGCTGACCTCACACTTGGCGCAGATGACCGGGAGGATGCTCTGCAGGGGCACCTCGGGGCTCACACGCACCACCGCCTTCTGCGTGCGCAGGTAATTCACCACTAGGCGCACCGTTTTCTGGAAAACACAGCAGGCAGAATTCCATAAGCACATCTTCCCACAGCTCTGTTTACACTACAATGGAGCAGGGCAATATGTCCTTTGGACCAAGTTCTTCCAAAAGTCACTGGTTGTGGGGGGAAACAGCAGATTGAATAGGGAACGGTAAATGTCTAGAACAATAAATTGACCTTCCCGTCTCTTTTCTAATGAACAAACTGTTAGTGAGAGGGGGAAATGGTCAGCAGCGAGGACCCCAATTTGGAATCTAACACATACGTTGTCTTTCAAGGATTCTAAACAGACCTGAGCACAAGGCACTAATATATTCTCTAGAGGGAAATACTTTGGATCTATGGTGAACAATCCAAGATAAGGAAAGAAACATCACAAAACATCAAATTTTTGTTAAAGAAGCTAAAATGCCCAGATAAATATATTCATATCTAGTATCATGTTGATACATGAATTAATATTCATATATAGAGAGTACACACATACATTTAAGCTAGACAAATATATAGGCTCAGATGGTAAAGAATCTGCCTACAATGCAGGAGACCTGGGTTTGACCCCTGGGTTGGGAAGATCCTCTGGAGAAAGGAATACCTACCCACTCTAGTATTCTTGCCTGGAGAATTCCATGGCCAGAGAAACCTGGAGTGTTACAGTCTATGGGGTTGCAATATCAAGTTTTCATTTAAGAAGCTAAAATATTCACATAAATATATTCATATATATTATAATGTTAATATATAAATCAATTTTCATAAATACGCACTGTACACATATATTTAAGCTAGAAAAATAGAGATATGTAAATATAATAGGCATATAATAATATTGATAGATATTATAATCAGAAAGAAAAAAATCAATTTGATTAAAGCTGATCATAAACGTCTACAGATCGAGTGGCCCATCGAAAGCTGTAGTAGGCTGAGGTTCATGCAGTCAGCTTCTGTTTGGTCTTTACTGGTCACCACATTGTTCTAAGATCCTGAGGAGTACCGACTGAATGACATAGGTCACTCCCTTCCAATCTGAGGCCAGGGTTTAACGAATTTTAGAAGGAAAGATGGAACCATGAATCTTTTCCATGCTTCTCAACTTGAACTCCTATATAACCCCGGGCTCACCTGCCCCTGGAATTTGCAGCTAGGGTTCAGGAAGGTAAGAAAAGCCACAGAATATAAAAGGAATTTCCTTGGACATTGATTTTAATTGAAGAATTAGGGGAAACTCAGAAGATGCGTGTGTGTGCGTACCTGCTCAATTGTGTCCAACTCTGCAACCCCATGGACTGTAGCCCACCAGGCTCCTCTGTCAGTGGAATTTTCCAGGCAAGAATACTGGAGCGGGTTGCCATTTCCTTCTCTGGGGGATCTTCCCCACCCAAGGATTGAGTCTGAGTCTCCTGTGTCTCCTGCATTGGCAGGTAGATTCTTTGCCACTGAGCCACCTAGATATGGCACCAATTAAAAGTTATTAATTATCTAAACCTAGAGGACATCGGAGAAGGCAATGGCACCCCACTCCAGTGCTCTTGCCTGGAAAATCCCATGGACAGAGGAGCCTGGTATGCTGCAGTCCATGGGGTTGCTAGGAGTCGGACACGACTGAGCGACTTCACTTTCACTTTTCACTTTCATGCATTGGAGAAGGAAATGGCAACCCACTCCAGTGTTCTTGCCTGGAGAATCCCAGGGACGGGAGAGCCTGGTGGGTTGCCGTCTATGGGGTCGCACAGAGTCAGACACAACTGAAGTGACTTAGCAGCAGCAGCAGCAGTAGAGGACATGACCTGTTAGCCAAAGTATCGTGTTTAAAAATAAGGAAATTTAGGAGATAGTTTAATAATCTAAAAGAATGAAATAGCATTGCTTTTCATTGGAGATAAGGATAAAAGCCTTATTAAAAAGTACCGTAAGCAGATAAAGTTATTTTTAATCAATATGCAAAAGCCTGAAACCTATGCATAAAATATTCTCCAAGGACAAGGAGTAAGTATTTCTAACATCAATTTTTCAAATGGGAATCCCCTTCTATTTCATTTCTCAGAGAAGATCTTGGAATCTTCTACATATTCCAATCTCTGCCATGGACAGGAAGGCCTCCAGAACTCTACTGGAACTTTTAGGACTAGTCCAGTAGGGTAGTCATTGGCTATTTGTGTTATTTCAATTAAATTTAAGAAATGCAAAGTTCAGTTTTTCAATCACACTAGCTGCATTTCATATGCTCAGCAGCTATGTGTAATCGGGGGCTGTTGGCTTACAGGGAGCAGAGTTATAGACCATTTCTATCTTTGCAGAAAGCCCCTGATTAAAAGATGGAAAGAAAGCTTTCCATCTTTGCAGAAAGCGTTGATGCATGACTCTGCTCTAGAGTGGGTCCTTTTTTTGACATCTAAAGGAGCAGTGTTACACAATGCGCATTATTCAAAGCTGTGAACTTAGGTCTCCTAAAACTCAGTTTAGGGCCTAACTTTGCCTACCATGAAAGTGGAAACCTCAACCATGGCATGTGTAATTTAGACAGGAGAGACCCCAGTGGCCCCCTCCGCTACACCTGCAGTACCCTGGCTCCCAGGGAACTGCACACATCCTTATATGACACACGGACTCCCATGCTACTGACCTCAGGCACCTTAGGGGGATCAGGCTTAACTTTCGCTTCAGGAACTTTTTCTTTCAGAAATACGGTGTGCACATTCAAGGTCCCAACTAAAGTATTTGGCTTAAAATTCAAAGGCTGTTGGGTTTCTGAAGACCGGATCTCCAGGGCATGGTTGGAGGGATTCAGGTGGTTCTGAAGGCAAAGTTCAACCAGTAGGTCCATCATCGCATGGCTGGAAGAGAGAAACAAACCATGGTCAGGGGGAATGTTTGCACTCTCCCTTCTGCTGGTTGAGAGAGGTCAGGACTAATGCACCAGCGGGTAGAGGAGCAAACTGGTCATCCTTATGAAGAAAGAAAACAGCCGCTGGTTATTTCCTCATTCATGACTCTACAGAGATATCTTAATACATTCAACACTAAGAAACCACAGTACTGAAAACACCATCAAAATAAGAACAGCTGGGAAAATAGTTGCATTTCTAGGCAAGCTCATGAGTATGTTGACCTCAATCCTGTAAGATCAGCACAGATAATATTAACTTCTGGGCACAAGATATAAAATTTTCATTCTTTGCAAATATAGTGTATCTTAAACAGCAAAATTTTAAGTTGAAGGTGACAATGGCTTTCTTTATAGCTAGAAACTATGCTTTTTAAAGACAAAGAAAATGAAAATTACGTTATTGAAATGTCAAAAACTTTTATGTCTCCTACCACAGATCATTATTTACTAAGGGAGCTAAAAAAGAGTGGATTGTCCCAAAGAATGGAAAATTTCATTTCCATCATTCATATTAAGCTGGCAGAATGCTTTTATATTTCAAGCTGACCTCTCTTTTCCTACACATTTCCTGAGCAGTGGGGCATAATCCCCTGACAAAAGTGTAGGTCTTGTCTTCTGATCTATTTCTTAACCAGGATTTGGCATAGCAATTATTTCAGGTCATAGTGGAGCTTTCCAGGTGTCTGGCACACAGGGTGTGCAGACTGGGGACTCGCGTACACCTGTGAAGGCACAGGCTGGCCACCATCTGGTCGTCACGCACCATGAGGGCTATGGCGCTGAACGCTGACACCACAGGCAAAGCTTCAAGGCACCCCATTTCCCATTCACTCACCAAAAATATCAATAATGTTCTTGCTGACACGAAACATCTAACAGCCATCTCCATGACAACACTTACTCCCAGCTACTATTCAGGAGGTAGTTAGGTGACAGCCTATGTTCTAGCCAGGAGACCCTGGAGTCACACCTAGGAGACTCAGCGCCCCTGGCTCCCAGGACTCTGAAAGGGCACTTGGTGGGGCCAGGGCAGCACTGACCCTCACAAGGGCCATGAAGGTGGGCATGCTGGCTAATGATGCTGTCAGCTGGGATTCCCTTAGCCTCGGAAAAAAAAATCATCATTTTCTCATAAGCTTAATACATCAAAACAGGAAGCGACATCACCAAAGACTTCAAGACACTGAAGTCCATGAAAAAGAGACTTCCACTGAAAAGTCAGCATAGAAAAGAGAGTTCTAAGGATGCTATAATAATGACCTATTATTGTTGCCATATTCTCTGCAGATGGCACTGCTCCCTCTCATTCTCGTCATCCTGGCGGCTGGGGACCACTCTCCCCTGGCTTCCATGAGGGATGTGGAGGCAGGGTTGGCACCCTGGTCCCATAAGATGCCGACTGTCACTTCACCTCTCTAAGCTACACCCACAGTCGGCTGTGATGCCGTGCTTAGTTGCTCAGTCGAGTCCGACTCTTTGCAACCCATGGCCTGTAGCCTGCCAGGCTTCTCTGTCCATGGAATTCTTCAGGCAAGAATACTGGATTAGGTAGCCATTCCCTTCTTCAGGGCATCTTCCTGACCCAGGGATCGAACCCAGGTCTCCAGCACTGCAGGCTGATTCTTTACCATCCGAGTCACCAGGAAAGCCCACATCCATGGTCTACGCCACCAAATAAACCAATATGGGCAAATTCTCAAACAAAAGGTTGAATTAATCTTAGATGATAAGCCACAAAGAATACCAAAGTGACTAATGTAACCTTCTGTTCTTCGAATCCACTAATTGGTAACATGTCTGAAAGATCAAATTTGTCCTGAAAGGGTGCAGAGCCTCTCTGGGGCTTTTCCATCACAGAATGAACTCTTCTAGTACTAGCAGAATCTGGGATGTATCCTGGCATGTGCTAGCAGGAGAGTGGTGTAGTATTCGGTTCTGTCTGGATAAAGAGTTGGGTGCCCCCATCTCTACCAGTGGACTGGCTCTCCTCTACTGATCCTGGTCCTGATCAGTGGGTCAGGACCCACCCAGCTGCTCTTGCTCTTCTGTCATCCTTGATGACAAAGCTGCAGGGGTGTTGTGAACACTTTAGGGTGGAAGCAATTCTCAACAAAACGCCTGTGGGGGAGGGGAGGGGAGGGATTCCCAAGCAGAAAATTTTATGTGCTGGAGATCTGTTTCCTCAAATTTATCATTCAATTTGGTGAAGGGGGAAGCAAAAAAAAAAAAAAACAAAACCATAATAATAAGATTCAGCACCATCACACCCTGTCCATGGCATGTGCTGAAATTGGGAGCACAGGGCCCATTACTGACTCAACTGGACCAGCCAAGGGTCACAGCGTTGCTTCCGAGGGCTGGGACTCAGGCCAGGCCAGAGGGTTTTTGCAGGAAAGTGGGGAGGTTTGGGGTGCGAGAGGCGCTCAGACGTGGGAGATCCCTCTGGCCTGCAGGCCTCTTCCTGTGGCTCTCGGACAGACATGGCAGCCTAATGCAGACTGATCTGGGTCGCGTTTAAGGAGCTGGATACACAGTACAGGGGTGAACACAAGCACACGGGTCCAAAAGCATCAGTTCCTCTCTTGTTTCCTGGAGGGCCTCCCACTCAGGTGATTCCTCCCCAGGCTCATGTAAAGCGTGATCTGAGTTACCACTTTCTACCCCACGCTTTTCTGGACAGTGTCCTCAGAAAACGGGGTGGCTGTTGTGCACCGTGAAAGTGGCTGTCAACTGGCATTTAAAGCCCCCAAGCTCCAAACGGCTAGCCAGGACTTTCAGGGTCTCTGGTGCTCCTGGAGAAAGACTCCGGGAAGGAAGAGGGCACCGCAGCACCCAGCAACTAGGGGTGCATTCTGGTTGGGTTCCAATCATGAAAACTTGTGTTTTTCTTAACCGCAACCTCAATGTCACTAACCTCTCTCTTGGAGGTCACGTGCCGTGAGAATCTAAAGCTTCCTGAGTCCAGGTCACATGGGGGCAGGCTGCTTTCTGTTTCTCACTCAGTAGTTGGCTCAACCAGCCCGCTGGGGGCCCTGGGACACAGCCCAGCAATCTTTAAAGTTCCCTGTCAGTGTTTGTTTTTTAAAGGGCATGTGATCTGGGGGAGAATGGATACATGTATATGTATGACTGAGTCCCTTTACTGCCCACCTGAAACTATCACCACATTGTTAACTGGCTATACTTCTTTAAAAAAATACTTGTGAAGTTTGCATGCTACCTTTAACGCACAAACTATTGTTTCCTACATGTAAGTTACATTTATGCTCTGATGCACCAGCTTTCTCTTGACCTGCCCAGCACTGGAGTGGAACTGTGTGCTCCCAGTGGCACATGTAATCTTGTTAGTGGCACGTGGAGCCACAGGATGGCCAGGCCAGGAGACTCCTGGAACCTGGCTGGCCCTTGAGTCCAGGTCCACTCATCTTCCCTTCTCAATCCAGGTTCCAGCAACACTAAACTTTCCCCTTCTTACACAAACTAGTCCTTTTGCAAATGCTATTTATTTCCTTCTGTTTGCTGGGATGTCCTCTTCCCAGTGTTTCATGAAGCTAAGAGTTCAATAATGAATAAACGGTCATTTTCATTTTTTCAGTCTGTTTGGATCCCAGTCTGTTCAGTCTCCTACAAAAGGAGACTATCTCCTAGGATGATTGGTTTAGCACCAAATCCAAAACAGTAACAGCATCTTCTGTGAAAGATTAAATAATGGGTTCATTAAAGAATATCCCCACCTTTTCTCAGGGTAAGCATGGAGTTGAGAGTTTATGATCAGCCCCCCAGGCTATTTCCTTGTAGGAAAGATTCTCATAAAGAAACTTAGTAGTAATTGGAAACTCTTGAGGACATTCTGCATCAACAGAAAGATTGTGCTTTTTTTTTAACTTCTCTTAGATTTAGCTCAAACAAGCAATGACTTAATAAGGCAGAAACATTTGGGAGGTAGTCACTAAAAATGGTGAATTAGGACCAGTATAATCAAATGTATTATATATTCAATAAGATTCACCTCCCGTTAATGTCACATAAGGGTTTATATCCCAGGAATTTTCTCCAGGAGGATTTTTAAGGCAATGAAGTTACTCCGTATCATACTATAATTGTGGACACATCATGATACATTTGTCCAGACCCACAGAATGTACAGCATGGAGCGTGAACGCTGGTGTAAACTGTGGACTTCAGGGGAAACGATGTGTATGCTGGTTCATCAGATAGAAGAGATGCACCATTCTGGTGAGAGATGTGACGGCAGGGGAAGTCGGGTATATACAGGGGTACGTGAGAAATATCACTGCCTTCCTCCCAATTTTGCTGTGAACTTAAAACTGCTCTGAAAAATAAAGTCTTTTTAAAAAAGCATATTCTTTAAGTAAAAATGTAAATCAAACTAAACCAAACCTGACTGTTAGCCTGTTATATAGAAAATGTTCCTCTGGCAGAGTCCCCTGTGCCAAAACTGCCCTTCCCAGCTTCATCCCTTCATGTCCTGGTGCTGAAGAGAAGCCAGCTCCCTTCCTTTCTCTGTGCGGGGCATGGCCCGCGCCTTGACGGGCAAGTCAAGGAGGGAAGACCAGCGCTGGCTCGATCCCCTTCCCCTTCACCTGGGCGCAGGTGAGCTCTCTCCAGAAGAGGCACTGAGGACCATACCTATTCCACGGGAGTCTTGTGCTGTTGACAAGGCCTGGGACCTGCAGGCCTGGGACAATGCCGAGTTGTAAACTCGGTTATTACAAAAGGGGTCTGACAGCCCGCAGCAGCAGAATCGCAGCTCTGAGCACCGAGAGAGGTTTTCTGTGCTCTGAGAAGAGAATGCTGCCTTCTCCTGTCCCAGTCCCCTGGGGCATGCATGCCAACTGGACAGGAGTTAACAGACCACATCAGGATGACGCAGCCCTGACATGTGAACGCTTGACACCATTTATGAAACACCCTTTTTGCCTAAGGGCACTGTCCCTTCCAAGACCTTCTCTTTACTTGTCCTCCGGTTAGAGTGATGGGACCAGCATTCTCCTAGCAGGGACCCTGAGCAGTGCTGACAGCACCCTTCCTAAAAGAGTACCTACCAGAGCATCTTCCTTAAGAAAGTTCCAGAACACCCGTTCCCATGTCTCACCTAAGAACAGACTGGGACCTCTGTTTTTAAATCCAACCCATGGTGGATTCATGTTGATGTATGGCAAAATTAATACAATATTGTAAAGAAATTAGCCTCTAATTAAAATAAATAAATTTAAATTAAAAAAAATAAATCCAAGGGAAACTTTAAAAAAAGACGAAGAAAAATCACTGCCATATGCAGAATATACCAGACTCATGTACTAATGTGCTTTCCTTGTGAAAATCTTCCATGCTTGGGAATAGTGTGGTTAAGGTACTAACTGCAAATTATAAATAACTTGCTTATCCTGCAAAAAGGTGGGCATGTTCTCTGATAAAATGAAGAGAGAAATCACACTGATAAATAGCTAGGTGATCTGGTTTCAGCGAGGGTCAGGATGTGACTTTGGCCCACTCTTATATTATTAAAGAGCAGGAAACATAAACCCAATTCCTGCAGCAAGAAGCTGCCGCGTCAGCAAGTTACAAGCTGCTCAAGGAGCCCACAGGCTGCTGCAAGAAACCTGGGGAAGGGATAAGTATCTACTACTCTGAAAAGAGGAATCTATTTTAATACTTAATCTCTATGGCTGAACCTGCTCTCATAGCTGCATTGCAAAATGGCACCGTGATAACTTCTACTTTGGAAGAAAATGAAAACTAAAGATAAAACTGGAGGAATATGTTCAGTTTGAAAACATTTTTCAAAATAATGTTTTTAGTTTTCAAGCAGATATTCTGTCTCTCCTTGTGCATTTATAAAACCAGACCTGTATGTAATGTAAGATAGGATCTGCGGGTCCATTTTCTTAAAAAAAAAAAAATGTAACTAGACTTATGGAAGTCATGGTTTCACACATGTACACTTATTCACAAACTCAATAACTCGTACACATTCAATGTGGCAGCTTTTATAGGTTAATCATACTTCAATACAGTGATTTGCTAAAACATAACTAGAAATTGAGCCCAAATATTAATATAATAATAGTGAGTAAACCGTAATACATTCATTGATAAAATTAAGTTCAGTTCAGTTGCTCAGTTGTGTCCGACTCTTTGGGACCCCCTGGACTGCAGCATACCAGGCCTCCCTGACCATCACCAACTCCCAGAGTTTACTCAAACTCATGTCCATTGAGTCGGTGATGGCATCCAACCATCTCATCCTCTGTCATCCCCTTCTCCTCCCGCATTCAATCTTTCCCAGCATCAGGGTCTTTTCAAATGAATCAGTTTTTTGCATCAGGTGGCCAAAATATTGAAGTTTCATCTTCAACATCAGTCCTTCCAATGAATATTCAGGACTGATTTCTTTTAGGATGGATTGGTTGTATCTCCTTGCAGCCCAAGAGACTCACAAGAGTCTTCTCCAACACCACAGTTCAAAAGCATCAATTCTTTGGCACTCAGCTTTCTATGCTTCAACTCTCACATCCATACATGACCACTGGAAAAACCATAGCCTTGACTAGATGGATCTTTGTTGGCAAAGTAATGTCTCTGCTTTTTAATATGGTACCTAGATTGGTCATAACTTTCCTTCCAAGGAGAAAGTGTCTTTTAATTTCATGGCTGCAGTCACCACCTGCAGTGATTTTGGAGCCCCAAAAAAGAAAGTCTATCACTGTTTCTACTGTTTCCCCATCTATTTGCCATGAAGTGATGGAACCAGATACCATGATCTTAGTTTTCTGAATGTTGAGCTTTAAACCAGCTTTTTCAATCTCCTCTTTCACTTTCATCAAGAGGCTCTTTAGCTCTTCTTTGCTTTCTGCCATAAGGGTGGTGTTATCTGCATATCTGAGGTTATTGATATTTCTCCTGGCAATCCTGATTCCAGCTTGTGCTTCCTCCAGCCCAGAGTTTCTCATGATGTACTCTGCATAGAAGTTAAATAAGCAGGGTGACAATATACAGCCTTGACATACTCCTTTCCTTATTTGGAACCAGTGTGCTGTTCCATGTCCAGTTCTAACTGTTGCTTCCTGACCTGCATATAGGTTTCTCAAAAGGCAGGTCAGGTGGTCTGGTATTCCCATCTCTTTCAGAATTTTCCACAGTTTGTTGTGATCCACACAGTCAAAGGCTTTGGCATAGTCAATAAAGCAGAAATAGATGTTTTTCTGGAACTCTCTTGCTTTTTCTATAATCTAACGGATCTTGGCAACTTGATCTCTGTTTCCTCTGCCTTTTCTAAAATCAACTTGAACATCTGAAAGTTCACGGTTCATGTACTGCTGAAGCCTGGCTCACATGCACCTAACCCTATGATAATATGGCCTGCTTCCCAAGTTTCAGTGAGAAAAGTCCACTTAGGACAGAGGTCACTCTGTAAAAGAAGAAACACAGACACTCCAGAAACCTGTGCATTTCTGGCATGACCCTACCCACAGGAACTCTTCCCTTCTATGGATGCTGGGCCACAGGAATCCAATGTGGGTCTTAACTTCTGGCTCCGGGGCCCTTCTGCTGGGAGGCAGCCACAAGGAGGGCCCCGCAGAGGACCATGTCCTAGTGTTCCCCAATAGTATCACTTTGAAAAGCTGTTTTGCATCACCTCCTAGAGGTAAAGACGTTGTATCCTAGGAAAATATTAAGGCCAGGAGCAATGTTCCTCAAATTTTTGTGTACACGGTGCATAAAATAATTTTAAAAACCTGTGAACCCCTTTGCTCCAGTAAATCATTACCTGAAATTTCCTTTATAAAACTAAAGCAGTTGCAAAGGATGCAATTTTAAGTAGAATCAGAATATTTTAACATAAAACTGTTATATCACTCTTTTCAATGTATCGATGAGAATAAAAACACCCAGAGTGATGTGGTTATCCATTATCCATTTTTAAAATTCTCGAGAAAACGATTTTTGAAGATTTAAATATTTTACATAATTTCTTACCTCCCTTGGTCTCCTAGAAATGCAAGTCCCATTCACTCTTGTTTCAGAATCATACAAAAATATTTTTGTGCTTGAATGTCTTTATAATTGATCACTCTATAATATTCTACATAATAAAGTGTATAAACATTTAGATGACTTTGTTAAATTTTTAAATTACAGATTGAGCTAATAACAGTAGTACAAAAATGATTAAACAATGTGATTATGATCCATTTTGATAAATATCAAACATCATATCAGAATTCTATTAGCATTGCTCAGTCGCTTCAGTTGTGTCCAACTCTGTGCGACCCCACAGACAGCAGCCCACAAGGCTCCCCCATCCCTGGGATTCTCCAGGCAAGAACACTGGAGTGGGTTGCCATTTCCTTCTCCAGGAAGATTAGCATTAAAAACTATTAGCATTAAAAACTATTAAAATTCTATTAGTATCAATACTCTGGAACATTATAAATGCTTTCATTGTATCTTTTACAGCTGAGAAGGGATGGGAAACAAGTCAGTCTGTGACCTTGGCTACAGGCACTTTGATAGGGAGATCAGGTCTAACCCTAAACCTAATCCTACTGCTGCCGCTGCTGCTAAGTCACTTCAGTCGTGTCCAACTCTGTGCAATCCCATAGATGGCAGCCCACGAGGCACCCCCGTCCCTGGGATTCTCCAGGCAAGAACACTGGAGTGGGTTGCCATTTCCTTCTCCAATGCATGAAAGTGAAAAGTGAAAGTGAAGTTGCTGAGTCTTGTCCGACTCTTAGCGACCCCGTGGATTGCGGCCCACCAGGCTCCTGCATCTATGGGATTTTCCAGGCAAGAGTGCTGGAGTGGGGTGCCATTGCCTTCTCCAACCCTAACCCTAGCCATAACCCTAATTTAGCTTGGGTGGTGGGTGTGACCTTGGCTACAGGCACCTTGACAGGCAGATCAGCTCTCAGTAAGGATTCAGGTGGAAATCGAGGGTTTGGAAATTGATTCCCGTCAATGTCAACTCCATGCGTCCGGCTGTATCCCTTCATGTAAGCTTGTACTGTTTTCATCTGGATCGTTGATAAGTGGTTGCAGTCACACCTCTGACAGTCAGTCTGTAAGTAGATCTGAGGATGGTCCCTCAGGGGTTGTCCCCAGCTGTGCTGTGTCAGGGCCTGCGGGGCTGGCCCTGCCCCAGGTGGCAGTCACCTACCTGGAGTCGGCTTGTAGGCCTGAGACCGCCCTCCTCTCTGAGCCCACCTCCAACAGGAGTGAGCTGTGCAGCCCCCAGCATCAGGGTGAGTGTGCTGAGCTCGCTGGCACCCAGCCGGGAGGGTGAGACCCTGCAGGTTGTTCCTAGGCCCAGATTTACACCCCGAGGCCTTGCACACTGCACTATGGCACCTCCCCCCACTGGCCCTGGCCGGGCCCTCACCTCCCGTTGACCACACTTCTCTTCTCCAGCCCGCTGGGCAGCACGACGGTCATGGCCACCACCCCGTCGTCCAGCGAATGCTTTCTGCTGAGCTGGTTCTGTGGGGGCCCGGGGGATGCTCTGCGAGGAGATCTCTGTCCGCTGTGCAAGTTGGGGGTGGCAGGCTTCCCAGGAGGCGGGGGAGCGCGAGCCTTCATCTTCCTCCTGGAAAGGCGGCAAGAGGAAGGATGAGTTAGGTGGCAGCTTCCGACCTGAAGTCAACAAAGCTGTTGACAGCCAGCAGTTTCTAAGGACCCTTCCTCCTCATTGTTCATTCTTGCAATTATTTAGGGCCTTCTGGGTCACAGGAACTTTTAAAAATCAGTATATTACAACAAGGACCTACTGTAGAGCACAGGGAACTGTGTTCAATATCTTGTAATAACCTAAAGCCAAAATAATCTGAAAAAGAAAACATGTGTGTATGTATAACTTAATCACTTTGCTGGGCACCTGAAACATTGTAAATCAAATATACTTCAATAAAAAAATCAATATATTGCCACTCTTCAACACTAAGAGAAAATGGACAACTAAGCAGAGTGGAGAGCACGTTTTTATAATTGAAGTAGAGTTGGTTTACAGTGCTGTGTTAATTTCAGCTGTACCAGCAAAGCGAGGCTCAGTCATACATTGAATGCATTCGTTTTCGTCTTCTTTTTCATTATTCAACAGGAATTTGAATATAGTTCCGTGTTACACAATAGTTATCCATTCTACACATAAAAGCTTACATATCTGCTAGTACTGACCACCCACTCCATCCTTCCCCCTTCCTCCTCCCCCTTGGCAGATACCAGTCTGTTCCCTATGGAGAATTCATTTTGAAAGTACATATTCCTGGAAAGAAACAGCCTAAAGTGTGTTCCCCTCTTGGGATGGGTTGGTGTGGAAGAATCTGTTTGGACCAGTCCTTTCTGAACCATTGAGTGGGTCACAAACTCCAGCTAATTAAGGGGGCTTCCCAGCTGGTCTATGTCACTCTAGCTGAAATCGCTGACCCAGCTCTGGATCCATGATTAGCTGAAGATCTGGAATCTATGAGTCCGTGATACTGAGAATGTGATGGGACTACGTTAAGATGAACGAAATTATCCAGAAAATCCACCAGACTGACACCCACAGGCACGGGCACTGTGGACAGAGGTGGCAGTTTTGAGGCAGGGGCTTTGATGATGTTTTAACACCCTCATCCTCTGTTGTCCCCTTCTCCTTCTGCCCTCAATCTTTCCCAGCATCAGGGTCTTTTCCAATGAGTCAGTTCTTTGCATCAGGTGGCCAAAGTATTGGAGTTTCAGCTTCAACATCAGTCCTTCCCATGAACACCCAGGGCCTTGTCCCAACCACCTCGCTCTTCTCCCATCTGCCCTCCTCCAGACTCCAGATGGAGGAGCCATGAAGAGGCTATGTGAGCCCTCAGTGATTAACTTCTGCACAGCAATGTGCCGGGGCATTCTGTCTCAAAGCACCAGACATCAGAATTCCATTTCTAGATATTTATCCTAAAGAAACATTCCCACAAGAATGCATTGTGGGAGGTTCAAAGATGCTCAGTACAATTTACAAAGGCAAACAAATATAAGATATTCTAACCGCAGGTCAAAAAGAGGGAATTCCAATAAATGACAGTAAAAAACAATGTTATACTGGTATTGCTTAAATATACTTTACTTTTAATTTTATTTTACATTGGGCTGTAGCTGGTTTATAATGTGCTTCAGGTACAGCCAAGTGTTTCAGTCATACGTACGTATGTTCTTTTTTCATTTTAGGTTATTAAGAAGAACGAACACTGCCATATAACACAGGGAGCCCATCCTGGGGTTCTCTGACAACTAGAGGGTGGGATGGGGCAGAGGCAGGAGGGAGGCTCAAGAGGGAGGGCATATATCTATATCTATATCTATATCTATATCTATATCTATTAGTTGTGGCTGATTCATGTTGTGTAGCAGAAACCAACAGAACATTGTAAAGCAATTGTGTGTGTGTATCCTCAGTCACTTCAGTTACGTCCGACTCTTTGTGACCCCATGGACTGTAGCCTGCCAGGCTCCTCTGTCCATGAGATTTTCCCAGCAAGAATACTGAAGTGGGTTGCCAGACCCTCCTTCAGGAGATCTTCCTCATCCAGGGATTGAACCCATGTCTCCTGTGTTGCAAGCAGATTCTTTACTGCTGAGCCCCTGGGGAAGCTCACAAAGCAATTATCCTCCAATTAAAAAGAATACTGTCCAAATGACTATACTATCTACAGATTCAATGCAGGCAATCTACATATTTAATGCAATTCTTATCAAATTGCTAGTGGCATTTTCCACAGAACTAGAACAATAAATTTTAAAATTTGTTTGGGGATGCAAAAGACCATGAATAGCCAAAGCAATTTTGAGAAAGATAAACAAGAGCTTGAGGAATCAGGCTTCCTGACTTTAGGCTATACTGCAAAGCTACAATAAACAAAACAGGGGAGGGAGGAGGGAGGAGGGTTCAGGATGGGGAACACAGGTATACCTATGGCAGATTCATTTCGATATTTGGCAAAACTAATACAATATTGTAAAGTTTAAAAATAAAATATAATTAAAAAAATAAATAAACAAAACAATATGGTACTGGCACAAAAACAGAATTCTAGATCAGTGGTACAGGACAGAAAGCCCAGAAATGAACCCACACACCTACAGTCAGTTAATCTACAACTACGGTCAGTTAATCTACAACAAAAAAGGCAAGAATAATCAATGAAGAAAATACAGTCTTTTCAATAAATGGTGCTGGTAAAACTGGAGAAGTTAAGCAAAATACTTTAAACATATAAGTTGATGTTGTAAAATGTTAAATACAGACATTTTAGGAAAACAAACTTCAGAATACTGTTTTGAGAAATACTGTTTATAAGAGAAATAAACATAGCAATAGACCATAAAACAGTCTAGAAAGACAGAGCAAAGATTTAGCAACAATGACATACAGGTGACGGGTACCATGACATTTGTTTTGCTATTTTCATTCCTATGCATTTCCTAATGTTTTCTATAGTATCACTTCTCTATATATTACTTGTAAAATGAAAGAGGTAATCTTAAAATGGGGGAAAACAGCAAGTGGGGTTCAGATGAGGCCTCAAACCATCACCATTCATGCCACTGGTTAACACAAACCTTAGGAGTGACACTTGGGTCTCATCCTCTAACCTGACAAGTAAGTATAAATTAATTCTCTTTTTTCTTATGAAAAAACCTTAGACCTACATCATATTTTTATGCTTTATTCTAATGTATTGCATATTTTTCCCTTTAAACTTACAGAAACAAAGTAGCAAACATATATTGCTCTAGCCTAAGGACTGTGTATAGTTAATTAATTTATTATTCACAATAACACTCCAGGGAGGGACTACCATTCCTGTTTTATAGATATGAAGTACAGGTACATCTTTCTCAGATTACAGACAATTTGGCTTCAGAGCCTGAAAATTTAACCAGTGCATTCTTCAACCACTATCAGGAAGACCAGATATTGGGGCATTTTACAGATGAAAAAGTGAAGGCAGGGAGATAGGCTATATAAAATAGATAAACAGCAAGGATATACTGTGTAGCACAGGGAACTCTACTCAATATGTTGTAATAAGCAAGGAGATCAACCCAATCAATCCTAAAAGAAATCAACCCTGAATATTCATTGGAAAGACTGATGCTGAAGTTGAAGCTCCAGTACTTTGGCCACCTGATGTAAAGAGCCAACTCACTGGAAAAGACCCTGATGCTGGGAAAGATTGAGGGCAGAAGGAGAAGGAAGAAACAGAGGATGAGATGGTTGGATGGTATCATCAACTCAATGGACATGAGTTTGAGCAAACTCCGGGAGATGGTAAGGGACAGGGAAGCCTGGCATGCTGCAGTCCATGGGGTCACAAAGAGTTGGACACAACTGAGCTACTGAGCAACAACAGGAAGGAAAAATTATATACATATATATATATATATGTATAACTGAATCACTTTTCACACCTGAAACTAACACAACTATATTTCAATTAAAAAAAAAAAGAGAGAGAGAGAGAACTGCCTTGAACTCCTTCAAAGAATGCTGTCGAAAAGGAGGCATTTGGTCATTCACCCAACACTGAGATGGGAGCAAAAAAGACAGAAGCAATGTCCACTGCTCCAGGATTCCCCAGATAAATGATGTCCCCACTACCCTGAGTCAGCCCTCCCATCCCCAATTTCACCTCTTGCCACCACCCAACCAAGGCTTCATCACCGAGGTCTACACAAATGCAGTCTCTTTTTCACCCCACTCTCCTGCCACGCCACCCTTCGTTCCACAAACATGCGCTGAGTGTGACCATGGGGACTTTCATCTTTCCTGCCTTGCTCTGCACACAGCACCTGACTGCATGATGACAAAGCTGCCCAGAGAGGCTTCTGTGCTGGATTCTACAGATCCTGCACGCTGTAGTGTGCATGTGTGCGAGTGCACGTGTGTACACATGCAAGTTGGCCAACACTGAAAACACTAGAACGTTTCAGGTGAACAAAATGAATTTCTGACTCTTTTAGAAAAAAAGCAAAAATCAAAGATCTGATTGGGCCCTGAACACCTTCGAACAAAGCCCAGCTGAGTGTGTCCATCTGGACCCCTAGACTTCAGGCTATCACAGACTTGTCCCCTTCAGCTGTCAGGACATCCAAACCACAGCTCGAAAATCAGGGCTCTCCAAGTGTGGCAGGGAGGAAGCCAATTCTGATTTCATGTTGGAAACTGCTTCTTTGACTTGCTTTCCATTGCTTTTATTATTATAATCATACTCAATGCCTTGCCTGGAGGACCCTGCCCCTCTGCTTGACTGTAAACTAAAGTGCCTTTGTTCAACTCCTGGAGAGATGGTTGTCCCTGCCTACCTGCTAATAGGTGGGATTAACACACTCCTTCCAAACGCTGGCCATTCCCTTGGAGATGCTGTGCAAGACTGAGGACCCTTTCACTTGACTTCCCCACTGCCTTTCCCTCTCTATTCTGCCTTTTGACTTTAGTTCCTCATTGCTTCTTTCTCTCTCTATAAAAAAACCTGGCATCCAGACCCTAATAAGATGGTTATTCTGAGGCGCTAGCCTACCACCTTCTCAGTCAGCTGGCTTTCCAAATAAAGTCTCTTCCTGGCCTCATCATCTCGTCTCTCAGATTCATCAGCCTGTCGTGGAGCAAGCAGAGCGAGCTTGGATTCAGTAACACACGAACCCTCAGTCCCGACCCCTCTCTGCTCTCCCCCACTCGGTTGGTGATGGGTCTCAGATCCCCGATCCTAGAAGCACGGACATCACTGATGGCTCTGCCTCACCATCTGACTGGTGGTTTTGTTCCTTTGAAGACACAGCTCAAAACCCTGTCTCCCGAGAATCCTCCAGGCGCTCCTGACCTCCAGACACACACGGCTGAGCTCAGGGGTCTCTAGCTGCCTGCAGAAGCACCTGGGAAGTTTAAAATGTGTTCACCTCTCACCGCGAACCTATCAAACCTGAGCCTCTCAGAGCTTGTTTACGTTAACAATCAACATCTCTTGAGAACAGAGGCCCTTGTCTTAACATGAAAATGGCATATGGTTTTACCTGCAAATTTGTATTACTTGGCGAAAGCATCCGATAGAAAAATATACAGTTAATACATATTAATTTGTTCATAACTTTATGAGTCTTTTTATTTCACAGAAATAACATCTGCAGATTTTCAGCAGTGAACATGAAAAAGTTTCACACCAAGAGCAATGCCTGGGGTGCAGGTGGATTTGAGGAACTGACAACAGGCAGGACCCCACAGGGCCTGAGCACAGAATCTTTTCTGTGTCCCCTGCTTCTCGTTTGTAGGGAACAGACCCCAGCCTCCATGACCGTTCCTGATTTCCAAAGGGCAGATTCAGCCTGCTGCTAATCAGAGAAGGGAGGGAGCGAGGGGATATGGAGACACAGAGGAGCAGCCGATGAACAACATGCAGCTGGGGCAGGTCCCGGCTCTGCATTAGGGGAGACACAGGACAGTATCGTTGAGCTCTGTATGAAACCAAGTTCCCCAACAGATGGAAGATGCTGGCATTCTCCACCCCAGAGAAGACCAGCTGAGGCCAGATTAAGGAAACCAGAGAAGCTCATCAAAAGACCACCTAAGGCCAGATTAAAGGAGTGCACGCCCTGCACACACTCTACGTCTGCAACCTTGCCCTTGAATCATCGCGATAGAGCTCCTCACCAAGTCCTCCTGGGTAGAGACACACAGTTTTGAGGGGCACCGGCCTGCTGTGTCCCCCTTTGCCTGTGCGACTCCGAAGCCAGCAGCCCACCAGGCTCATCTGTCCCTGGGATTCTCCAGGCAAGAATTCTGGAGTGGGTTGCCATTTCCTTCTTCAGTGCATGCATGCATGAATCACTATGCTTTATACCTGAAAGGAGCATGATATTATCAGTCAACTATGCTTCAATAGCAACAGAAAATAAATACAATAAAAATATACTTTGCCTCATCTGATCCTCATACTCTAAAGGATATGATCTCCAGTTCTCATTTTACAGCTGAAGAAACCATGCTCAGATGGGTTCTAAATGCACAGGTATCCCACAGATATTTGGGGAGTGCCTAAATGACTTTTGCAAGGTCACTGATAAAGTGGAAGGGAGCACAGGGTGGTTTCATGTCTGTTTTGTCTGGAGGAGGGGCCTGGCGGCTGCAGGAAGAAGTTCCTGGTAAGAACACTGCCAAGGATCCAGATGATCCTGCAGCCAGTAGGGACCCGGAGGACTTGGGAGAACAGGCGAGGAGTCAGGTGAGAGGGGCAGCATCTGGGCACACATCAGATGGAAAAACAAGGCTGGAGGCGGCAGTGCCAGCCCCAGGTTCACAGCACGGGGGCCGAAGTGGAGGCCAGGTGGGACGGGAGAGGACGCCAGGCAGAGAGGCCACCAGGGAGGCAGCGGGCTCTGCGGTGGGGGACACTGCTCGGCAACCAGACTCCAGCATGGAGCTCCACACGGGCCAGCAGAGGACTCGCCATTGGAGATGGCCAGAAACAGACTTTCGATGGGTTGAGCTCAAGATGACAATGGCACAACCGGAGCGCAAACGGGCAGAGGAAAGGGGTGACCCAGCTCTGAGGCCACACCAGGAGGCAGCGGAAAAGAGCACCTCTTGGGTCGTTCTGAGTATCCGTCTGGGTCTGGGCTATCTCAGGGGAGTCCCCCCTTCCTGAACCTCAGTTTCCAGGTTGGTAAACTGAAAGCTGGATGGTAGGACCTCCAGTTCTAATAGACCAAATCATAGAAAAATATAGACCCAAACTACCACCATTATATAAAATTAAACTAAGCAGTAGTCAGGGTTAAGATGGCCACATCAAAAAACAAACAACAGAAAAGAAGTGACGGTGAGGATGTGGAGAAATTAAAAGCCCTGTGCACTGTTGGCTGGAATGCACACTGGTGAAGCCACTGTGTAAAACAGTCTGGAGATTCCTCAAAAAATCAAAATTGGAACTAGCACATGACCAAGCAACCCCAGTTCTGGGTATATACCCCAAAATAACTGAAAATAAAGACTTGAAGAGATTATTTGCATACCCATGTTCAGAGCAACATTATTCACAATAACCAAAAGGTGAAAACAACTCAAGAGTCTGTCAACAGATGAATGAATAAATGAATGAAATGTGAATTCATTAATAAATGAATGAAAATGAAAATGTGGCAAATACACATTATGGAATACTATCCAGCCTTTGAAAGGAAGTAAATTCTGACACATGTTAAAAGGTGAATGAATCTTGAGGACATTATGCAAGTGAATAATATGCCAGTCAGAAGGACACAGATGGCATGATTCCACTTATAGAAGGAACACAGGGCAGTCAAGTTCATAGAGATAGAAAATAGAATGGTGGTTACCATGGGGAGAGACGGGCAGTTTTACTTAATGGGTTTACAGAGTTTTTGTTTAACAGAGTTCCAGTTTGGTAGATGGTTCCAGATGAAAAAAAGTTCTGGAGATGATTGGACAACAATGTGAAAGCACTTTACATTCCTGAACTGCATGCTCGCACATGGCCAAACAGTGGTCAATTTCATGTTGTGTGACTGTACCACAATGTAATCATGACCATTACCTCCTAACAAGACCACATCTCATCATAACAAAATGAAGTTTGCATCCTCATCTTTGTGAGTCTTCCTGCCAAGACTCTCTTTCTTGGGCACCCCTCAGTCTCTGCCTCTCGTGTCCCTCTGCCAAAGAGCAGCTTCTCTGGCTGAGCACACTGGAGGGCAAGGCAGAAGATGTAGGACCTGACGCGGTGGGGGCTCACGGGCCCCTTAGAGGAAGGGAAGGAAGGGGAGAAGCTGGATCCACCCACGGGAGGGAGCCCTGCCGGGAGCAGGGGGCTGAGAAGGGGTTAGAGCGATGAGACCTCTCCGCAGCCTCCCTCTTTGAACCCCTGCATCCCAGAAGCAGCACAACGCCTCGGGCTTGTGTGTCCAAGGGAGTGACCATGGGCCAGTTCAATAGCAGGAGCTGCCCAGGCGCACGGACGCCCCAGGCTCCTCCGATCGTAAGCAGCATCTCCCCATAACACAGCACCACCAGCCTTCTCTACCCAGCAGGGGCCCCTGTTCTTCCCACAAGCCTGAGTGACCCTCGCTTGGTCCAGGGAAGCCAAGGTCAGGTCCAGTAGCTGGTTCCTCCCTGGAGAGTCTGTGCAGATGCTGGGCAGTGGGGGCCGCCTGAGTCTACAAGCAGATGGCAGTCAGAGGGCTGAGCTTTTGCCCCAGTCTGAGGACCCTGATGAAGCCGGGACTCAGGGCCTGGCCCCTCCTGGGTGCCCCCTGGGGGGCTCTTCAGGGCCTGAGTCACTGAGCAAGCAACTTACCTTCCCAGTGCTCCCTCCCAGACAAGCAGCTGGGAGTGCCCAGGCAGGAAGGACTTAGTAAATGAAAAAAAAAAAAATTCTGGCATCTCAAATGTTATCAACCAGAGTTCCAAGCGGTTATATCTTAAAATCATCACACAGTTATTGCCTAAACGTCAGGAGCAGGCCTGCGAGTTCCCACACCAGCGGGATTGCAGTCAGCCGGTTCTTACACTCAGAGCCCTTCAACTTGAAGCAGGAGGCACAGATGCTCCCCCTAAAGCCAGACGATCCTAGATGGTGTGGGCTGTGTGTCTAACACTGTCTGGACTCTGAGTGCAAATCCCAGGGCCCGGTCCAGACAGCTGAGTTAAAACCTAACTCCACAGGCCTCAGCCAGCGCCCAGCCAGGATGGAGGAGCCGGGCAGCACAGCTGCAGTCTCAGAAGAGAAAGTCCACATGCCTCTCCACTCCCTGAGCAGAGTCCAAGGTGCTCTGCTCTGTGTCACTATCCATGGACGGTGATGCTGATGCCAGCTCAGCTGAATGACAAGCCTGTACGATACCTGCCTGTGCACCCTGGCGGCAGCCTGGGCAGGAAGCAGGGCGAACAGCATCGCCTGAAAGGGATTCCAAAGAGCAAACCAGGCACACCCGCTCCTCCTGGGCCTGGCCCACTGGTGAAGCCAGCTTGGGATAAACAGACCTGTGGATGCTGCAGGCAGAAGGGAGTCGCCCATCCCTCTCAAGAGCCTTTCCAAGCATGATGTTTGCTTCCTGCTGGAAGAGGCAGAAAGTTGGACACAAGCTGCCCTGGTTCTTGGGTCAGGTCACTTCCAGTGGCACCTGGTTCCTCCTGCCAGCAGCTGGAGGAGGCCTCTGCTCACCTCAAGGGAAGGAGCAGCTGGAGGCTGCCAGGCGCTCCCCACCAGAAGCAGCCCAGGAGCCCGGGGGTGTTCCAAAGGCCCCACCCAGCCTCCCAAACCTGATGCTGCGTTGAGTCACCTCCCAGTGGGCCTTGACTGCAGTAAAGAATTCAGAGATCTGGGGAGCACAGTTTCAAGGAAGCATCAAAGGAAGGGGGCAGAAGAGCAGGGTTTTAATTATGACATCATCAAACATCATTTTGCACACTTAGATTTAACTTCTCCTATGAGCAATGCCACATGTGTCTGGGAAGACAGTCATCCACTGACAAATAGTTAGGGGCCCCATCACATCCCAGGGCCATCCTAAGATTGACAATTGCAGCTGGAAGTTACCCTCCACAAGCTCGTGGTCCCCAAGGGTGGACATCAGCTCATGAGACACAGAAAGAAGGATGGTAGAACCATAAGGGCAAGGAAGGTAAGATGTGTTCTACAAGGATTACACAGGTCTCTCAATTTAGACAGAGTTCACCATGTTTCTGGAAATGATTTGTGAGTGGTGATAAGAAAAATAAGACAGAGGTGGCAAGAAAAAGTGGGCATGAGGCTGTCCCCAGCAAGGAGGTTAATTTTGAGGGCGCCAAGGTAGGGAGGGCTTGGGATGTAGGGCCATTTCAGGAATCTGTCATGTGGTAAGGTGTGGGGATAAGTACAGGCTGGGGTACAGAGGACCTGGGGAGTATGGAGCAGGAGGACTTTGAGTATTTCCTATGAACGATGAGGAACAAATCAGACTCTGCCCACAAGGTGACTCACACATGCACACACACACATGCATACCTGTGCACACACCCCACATGCATACCTGCATACACAACACACCACACACATACACATGTGCACACACGCATGCATAGCTCTGAGAGGCTAAGTTCATGAACAAGTGCAAATTTAAGGCAGCTGACCATCAGATCCAAAGGATAAATCCCACTGTCAAGAGAAACAACAAGAGAGGAACAGGGGCTGGAAAGAATCAGGGGCAGGAAGATCCATGTGAGCAGGACTGAAGGGAAGTCGGCTGTTGTTAGAACAGCTCCACGTGGGCAAGGACTCTGCATGCCAGGCGTCAGCAGCCGGGCTGAGGTGAGGACGAGGGTGCCGGGTTGTCTGATGGAAACACGCTAAAAGCACACAGACAGGTGTGCAGACAGTCCTGAGAAGACGCACTCAAAGGTAGCTGTGGCGCTCCCCCTCCTCCACACCCCACCCTAAAGTGGGGGCGTCCTGCCCCCAGCAGCCTCCAGTCGGGTCTGGGGTGGATGCTGTAGTTCCTTTTGTGCCCAGGTGTCTGTGAGCTGCGCTGTTGGAGGTAAAGGTGAGGACACGAAGGCACAGGTGTGTGTGGGGGGGGTGGGGTGGGGTGGGGGTGGGCGTGCGGTTGTGATGGCCAAGACTCAGGTTCTGTATCTGTAGCCCAGGACCCACTCCATAAGGACTCTGGGTCCTTAGGTTCCCTTAGGTTCCACTGGGTTCCCTTAGGACAAAAGGGAACCAAGTCAAGCACCTCCAAAGGGACGTCAAACCAAGTCAAGTGCCTCCAAATTTGCCACCTGGGGAGCCCTTAATTAGCTGTGTGCATGGTTAAACAGGCAATGAGGACTATTTCATTTAACTGCTTTTTAGTTTCATGTTTGGATACATTATGAAATCAATCCATCAAATTAATGGCTTCTGGTTATTTGCATTAAAAATAAAAGCAATAAGTTGGACAGAAAAAGACAAATACAGGATATCGATTATGTGTGGACTTTAAAAAAAGGATACAAATGAACTTATCTCAAAACAGAAATAGATTCACAGATACAGAAAACAAACTTTTGGTTACCAGGGGGAATGAGGGGGAGAGGTAAATTGGAGATGGGGATTACCAGATACAGACTATTATATAAACAAATAGGTAACTAATAAGGATCTACTCTATAGCACAGGGAACTCTACTCAATACTCTGTAATGACCTACATGGGAAAAGAATCTGCAAAAGAGTGGGTATGGTGGCTCAGACGGTATAGCGTCTTCCAGCAGTGCAGGAGACCCGGGCTCAAACCCTGGGTCAGGAAGATCCCCTGGAGAAGGAAACGGCAACCCACTCCAGTACTCTTGCCTGGAGAATCCCATGGACAGAGGAGCCTGGTGAGCTACAGTCCATGGGGTCGCAAAGAGTCGGACACAACTGTACAACTTCACTTTTACTTTCATACATATATGTGTAACTGATCACTTTGCTGCACACTTGAAACTAACACAGCATTTTGAATCAACCATACTCCGATAACATTTTTAAATAAATAAAAGCAATAATGAAGATGGTTTTGATGTAAAGAATGGTCACCCTCTCAAAGTCAAAAGATTCATGTGGACAATAAGAAACTGAAATCACAGGTTTAAGTTTTCACACCTAAATGGAATGTTGGCGGTTTCAACCAAGTGTCAGCAGCCACAGAGTGAGAGTGAGAACCGTGATTCAGAGTGAAGACTCAGGGCAGGCAGCCTGTTTCAAAGCCAGGCCCCTCTGTATCCCACGTTATTTCCATGGTGTCTGCTTATGTCCCTGGGGTGGCCCTGGTCCTGCTTCTTTCTTCATCTGACCCCACTCAGGAACCCACTTTGAGATTCAGATTTCAGAGAAGGGACTGGATCATGCCCAGGAAAGAGCCTTGAAGAGGGTGGGCATGACCAAAGCAGTTGCCCAGTTCTCTTTTGCAAATGTACTTCAGTAGTGGGTAGGGTTTCCCTTCTGCAAAATATATTCTATAGTTTTCTCAGGAAATCCAATGGAAGTTTAAACATATCAAGTGCCTGAGTGTGCGGAGCCCAGGCAAGTTCTGGGCATCAGTAAGAAGAGGGCCTTCTGCTAGGGCCAACAGCATCCTTCTCTTTACCCTTTCAGGGACCAGGAAATTCCAGGAGAAAGTGGAACGCAGACATCAGACCCCAAAGACAACACTGAAAATAGGCTACTTGGACTGTTAGAAATGAGGGGAGAAAATACAAGGGAGGCAACCAGGGTAGGAAATGATGGTCTTCACAGCGGGCCTCCATGCCTGGAGCGACAGGGCAGAAAGAGACATCGGGTCCCTCCTCCCACCCCCGCCAGGGGCAGGAACAGATGCACCCCTGCTAACAAGGCCCACCTTCTTGCTGGGACACAGAGAGAGCTGTTCTGGAAGGTTCGGGGAGGTCTGGATGGAATCCCAATTAGACAAAACCCCTCTCCATCTGACTCCCATGGTCCTTTCCACCTCACCCCTTCTCCCTTTGCTACAGTCAGCACTCCACCATGTAATCACAGTCATAGTAGGTTCCATGTCCCTGCTTACCTGGCCCCAGCACTTCTCTTTGCACTTACTGGGTGGCCCCAAGCACGCATGTCTCAGCTCCCCCAGCCTCGGCCCCGCCGTCCCCCGCATGCTCTCCCACATGCCCTCCTTTGCTATCTGGAACTGGAAAGCTCTCCTGTATCAAGGGCTTCACACATGCTATTCCCTGCTGGAAATGCTGTTCCCTCTCCCCCAGACGCCGTCCCACCCTCCCTGACTCAGCCTGGAAGGCGAGCTCCTACGAAAGGCCTTTCCCCCAATCCCTGCTGTGGTCCCATGGAATGTTCTCCAGCAGAGCATTGGGCCAATTTCACGGTGCTTCTCGCAGTCTACACTCACAGGGTTTGGACCACAGTGTGTAGGACCAGCCAGAACTCTGCACTTTAACTCTTTGAGGTCAGGGACCAAGACTCTCTCGTTCCCAGCAGGGACAGTAACTCAGCGCCTAAGTGCTGTGTAAGTGAGTCAGCTCCCTTTGCTAGGATTCAGCTGCCATACTGCTGCCCAGCTGTGTGGGCATCTAGGAGAAGGTGACCGTTTGGAAACCCAGAGGGCAGCAGGGCACTGCCAGGGGTAGACTGGATGGTGCCAGAGGCTAGGGAGCCCCCCACCCACCAGTAACACTCCCAAGGCTCTGAGCCCAGCAGTTCCTGGACTTTTAGCTGAGTTTCTGAAAATGTATAAGCCCACTGGGTCCCAAGCACTTTGCATGCATTCAATTCTCACAACAAGGGCACATGCAGTGTTACCCTCCCCACTGTACAGATGGGAAGACTGAGGAGCTGACAGGCAAGGGATTCTCTTGGGATCACACTGCTGGGAGGCCCTCCTGAGCCACCATGCGCCTCTGCCCCGTCCCTAGCTGTCTCCTGGAAACAAAGAACCCCAGGTATCCGGTAGCCAGTGCTGAACTGTCCAGGCTCTGCGCCCTCTGCTGGAGGGTGGGCACCCTGCCGGGGCAGCGGCAATGAGGGCATGAGTCAGGAGGCCCCCTCTGGTGAAGGTTTCTGGCACAGTCTGCTGTGACTTGGGGTCTGGACAAGCCTTGTCTAATACAGTCAGAGCCCCAAGGACGTTCTTCAGGGCTGAGTTTACATGAATCACAAATATGCTCAACATTCCCATGGAACAGAGGGAGAGGCAGGGTCCTGGGGAGGTGAGGGGACTTGTCCAGGCTGATGGCAGGAGGCCCTGGGTCAGTCTGCTGGGCTCTCAGCATCTTCAGAATCAGGACAGGACTCCTTTGAGCATCTGATGAGGGCAAAGATGCACTGAGACAGCTTCATGTATGTGCACACGATTTCTGCAAACTGCTGTGAGTGACGGGGACCCTGGCTGGAATCCCTGTGATGCCTTCTCTCTGATCCCTGTGAGCCTCCCATGATAAGGGCCCTGTGTCTTCTGGGACAAGAATCCCTTTTAATAAAAGAGGAATGAGGACAGTCCCTCTGATGCTTCCCTCTGCGTGTGTGCATGTGTGCATGTGTGTGTGTGTGCACGCGTGCGTGTGTGCATGTGTGCATGTGTGTGTGTGTGCACGCGTGCGTCTGTGTGTGTGTGTGTGCATGTGTGTTCAGTCGCTCAGTCATGTCCGACTTTTTGAGGCCCCATGGATTCATGGGGAGTCTGCCCACGGAATTTTCTCTGCCCATGGAATTTTCCAGGCAAAAATATTGGGGTGGGGTGCCATTTCCTACTTCATCTCCTATCATCTTTGCCTTTCAAAACAAAATTCAGGCCAAGAGAAACATTCCACAGAGGATCCCTATAACTATACCCATGATACTCTCAAATTAAGAGGCACCTTCGAGCTGCAGCTTGAAGGAGAAAGATGACATAAAGAGAGGAACACCCATGTCCCAGGAAACAGAGGGAAGGGGGCTTCTCATAAAACACTGCTTTTCAGGGCCATGGAGACACCGTCCTTTGGAATTCTGCCCCAGAACAGCCTTTCACAGCTGCAGAGCATCTCCAGCCTCAGTGGTTCTCTCTGGAGTCAGAAAGAAGTGAATTCAAATCTGGTAACGATATCGCCAGCTGTGCGTCCCCCAGCAGACAACTCGGTCTGGGAAAGTACTGTACTTGTCAGCCTCAGTTTCCCCAGGAGCCAAATGCAGAATGCTTTCCGTGTGTATTGTGGGGTTCCCATGAGGATTAAAGGAGATGACTCATGAAGCTCCCTACAGGACACTCAGTGTCCATAGTGGTTGTATGGGTTTTTACTGTCATTCTTTGAGGCAAAAACAAAAACAAAAACAAGCCTCCTATCTCCATGAGGGCAGAGGAGCTAACTCCTGCAGATGCCCAGTGAAAGCTCATCTGTGCAGCAGATACATTCAAAACCAACCAAGAAACCCTACTCACAATAGACTTTGACCTCTGTGACCTGGGGTTGAAAGAGCTTTCAGTAATTGAACATGAAATGATTAGCTTTCTTGATGGGGTTCTCCAAGACACAATAGCAAAAGCTATCCATAACACACAGCAAACTCACCCCGTGGGCCGTGAGCATGGGAATGTGGCTATCTCAGCACACATCAAGTTCATTTTCAAAGAGGAACATTTGAGAGCCGAGTCCCACAGCTATTACCCAACTTCCAGTAAGTTAAGAAAGAGCCCATGGGTGTGGATCGCTTAGCTGTCGGCAAAGGCTCCTGGATGAAGCTGAGCAGAGCAGCTCCTGCTCCAAGGATCAGATAAAGAGTTACTGCATTCTGAATGTTTATAGAAAAAGGATCTCTCCTTCCAAAAAATAGGCTGCACTAACTCAATGCAGTTTGAACATTCTTATCAAATGACGGGAAACAGATCAGAGGCAAAAACTTACTGGTTCCCAAAGCACCTGGCAATGTCTGCACACATCCCAAGCTGTGCTGCCCTCACCTCGCCTTGCTTTGCCTCTTTACAAGGCACAGGCCTAGCTGCTCAAGGCGAGCCCGTCCCTGGAATTTCCCTGGATGGGAGCTTGGCGGGGAAGCAGAACTGTGAGAACACGCACAGGTTTCTGACCCGACCAGTCTGTGACTTAATAAAGATGCCACCCGATGCAGGGCTTCCTACCGAACAAGCCTGAAGTGTTGCACCCGCTGGCTGAGATATTCCCACTGCGCCCCCTGCCAGGAACAAAATCGCAATTTACCTTGGCTCACTTGGCCAAAAGCTCAGACCTTCTAATCCTAATCCAGGTAAAAAAAAAAAAACAACAACCTGCAAAGGATGCGCTGTCAGAGAGGAAGAGCAGATCTATGTCTTCAGCGAGGAGCAGCTCCTTGCTCCTTTCTGACAAAGCGCACCCACCGCTTCCTTGGAGCTGTCGGTGTGGACATCACAGGCTGTCCCTCAGGTGTAAGTGTAATTACGCTTCCAGAGACAAATCAGACCTTCACCAAAGCTAACCAACCTTGTGCAACCAGGCACTCGTTGAATTTGCCTAAAGCAACTCTTGCCATCTCCCAGGCACAATTCAGCACCTTCTTGGGATGATGAGTCTATTTTTTCTTTGCCTCAAAAGCTTGGTGATCAGAGAGTTGCTGTGTTCCCACAGCAGTAATGAGGCTTCTCAGGCTTGAAGGCCATACTCAGTTTCTGCCAAATATCACCATCCCAGGACGACAGACAAGGCTGCCAAACAGATAAGGTGGCAGGCAGACATGGCCACGAGGCTGCAGTGCCCTAGGCTCGCATCCAAGTCAAGAGCCAGAGGTTCCCAGGGAGGGTGTGGCAGACTGGGATGAAGGGATCCGGCTGCCAGAACAACACCCTCCCCACCATCAGACCCCAGTCTGCTCTGCTGGAGTTGCAGTGTCACCTGAGTTTCCCACTTCCTGGCAGGCAGCTCCTGGAGTTCTGGTTGACCTCTATCCCCCATGGGGGAGGCATGGCCAGTCCAGCATAGCCCCAAGGAAGCAAGGAGTGTGCTGCCCCCTAGGACGCCCCCCAAGTAAGATCCCGGTGTCCTCCAAGCTTCCTCACTCCAGAGTCCAAATCCACAGCCCACTACCACCTTACCCCCACAATCTCCAGAGACTGTCCAAGTCTGCTGGTTAGACCGTTATGAGCCTGACAGAGAGCTCCTCCATGCATCACTGCCTCTGCGCCTCTCCATTTCAGCCAGCGCCTCACTATTTTCCATTGCACTGTCGTCTCCTCCCCCCCCTCCCCTTCTTCCTCCTCCTCTTCCTCTTCCAAAGGCTGCACCTAGTTCCACCTGCACCGTTTTCCGTCTGTCTCCTGCCCCATCCTTCCTGGGGCTGCTGTCCCCTCGTGGTCAGACTACAGTCATTCCTCTTACCACAGACGCTAAGCAATCTCCTCCTTCACCTGCCCACCCCTCCTGAGTCCCGTCTCCACAGCTGAGGTGACTCTTCCTCAGGACAACTCCATCCAACCATCCCCTGGTGCAAACTGCTCCGTGGTGCCCCCTGCCTGCTGAGTGAATCCCAGACTTCTCCACCATGATGCCACCATCCCAGGCTACTTCTGCCCCACTCCCAGGTCAGCCAGGCTGGGGTCACCTAAACCCCAGGGCCCTGCAGACAGGCCAGGCTCCTCCATCCGGACGGTCTCACCCACGAGTCCCTCATCAGTGAGTGCAGGAGTGACGTCCTGCGGGAGAGTCACAGGACTCGACTGTGGGCCTGGGCCAGGGTAGGGGTGGGGGTCAAAGGATGAGGCGGACACAGGACCCCGGAGGAGTGACAGGGAGAGGTGACCGCACCCAGGCTCCCGTCTCCACACCACCGTTCACCACATGACCGGTACACCGTGCACTCAGCCTCCTGCACCTCCACGTCCTGCTCCGAAAACAGGGAGAACAGGCTCCTGCAATGATGCAGTGACTTGCTCTTCTCAACCCCAGCACAGCGGGACAGGACCATCCTGTCCTACACAGAGACGAGGACTCCGCCCTCTGGTCCCCCTGCAGGCCCTGGTGCAGAGGAAACCCCACTTGCCTCCCCCAGCACATCACAGTGAAGACTAGAGGTCAACAGGAAGCGAAGGGCCTCCACAGCCCACGTGGACCTCCCTGTGCCCCCAACATGGTGCCTGGCTATCTGCCTCCAGACCAGAGAGGCACCCCCGGGCTGGGCTGGGGGCCAGTGCACGTGGAGCTGTGGGACTACAGGCCTGGGGCTGCTCAGAGTGCGGGACAGGGGTCCCTGGATCTGGGGAAGTTCAGGAACCAAACATGATGCCTGTCTGCTGCCTTGAAAGATTGGGAGGCGGGCTGGAGCTGCCAGGTCAGAGGCAACAGAGAGGGTCCACAGAGGGCGACCTACACCCACTGGTCCAGGCCCAGGGACTGGACTCCCGGTTCCGAGGAGGGCGGATGCTGCAGGGCTGCCTGAGGCCTGGGAGAAGCCTGTCTGTGAGGGCTGCCCACCAGTGCTGGGACTGAAAATGATGTGGGCTCCCAGAGCAGGAGCTGAAGAACCACACCCCTGGACATGCACAGATGAACCCCATGGAGGGACAGGGCATCTGGGTGCCTCCTGCACCCAAGGGCTCACACACCTGGCAGCGAGCAGAGGGCGCAAAGCACCCATGAGGGACCAGTGCCGGCTCTTTCCCTTCCTGTCTGCCCCCCAACACGGGCTACAGAAGCAGTACCCGCACCCAAGGGGAGCCTGGTAGGGCAGCAGACCCCCGCAGCAGTACCACAGAGAGTGGGGAGGCCGGGGGTGAGGGGGTATGAAACTGAACTTCTTAACATCTGAGAAATGAGACTGTTCTGGTGGATGACAAGGACTAAGGGTGATGGGACCTGCCTGAAACACAGTCTGGAATGAGGTGGTGGCAGTGACCTGACGTGCGCTGAGTGATGGAAACAATGACACTCATGGGTCCAACCCGTCCCACAAACGGGCTGGACATCCTCATCTCATCGCTTTCTTCGTAAAAAAATGCAAATGGGTCAAAGATGAGAACGAGCGAGGAGTAAAAGCAAAAGGTAAAGGACTATTGCAGAGACCTAGTTCCTCTCTCCCTTTCTCCAGAGGAGCGCAAGGCGGGGGGCAGAAGTTGGAATCCACCAGCACCCCTCAGCTGTGGTTCTGGCAGGACTGGGGAGGAGCCACACTGAGGTCTGGACCCCGCAGAGCTCCGCAGCAGCCTGGCACCGCTCAGCGCGTCCCCACACCGAGGTCTGGAGGCGTGACTCCTCTTCCTTCCCAAAGAAAATAACCAGCAGAAGCTCTTAGGACTTTCTCCTACACACTTATTAAATGTCTTCCTGGGCTGTCTGGCTAATAGCAACCATACCCTGTGAAACCGACCAGGGAGGTTTGTAAGCAAGTTCACTGATTCAGGAGATTCGTAACAGATAATTACAGAGATGACCAGGAGCAAATTACACCCCACGTCACTATGGAAACCTCAAATAGTCTATTACACAAGAGCTACCAAATTCAGTTACTGAACATGCAGAATGAACGTTTACAAACATTAGCTAAGAAAAAACTCTTTATGGCTTAAGAACATTCAGCAGATTACGCGGAACATCAAGTTACCTGCAGTGACAGAAAACCATTGATCTCATACCAGCCTCCAAGAACACATGCTGGTAAAATTAGCACTGATTTTATCTCAAAAGACCTGTGATGAACGAAACCTATAGTTTTCCTCCGGATTCACTAACAGAATTGGCAAGGGGCAAGGAATGCCAACATGCCTGCCGTGACAGGCAGACAGTGATTGGCTTTCAACAAGCCACACGGTATGTTTCTTCCCTTCAGTGGGAAAAAAGGAGCAGGACGGTATTAAGTTCCTCCCAGTAAAGTGTGAAAAAAACAAAGAGCGAAACCGAGTGGGAATCCCGAGACAAAAACGGCAGAGCAAGAAGTGAGCTGGGACACCACTCACTAAAATGCATCCTGCGACTTGCTGATAAGCCTGCTCCATTTCTACTTACTTTTGTAAATAACAGAAAAGCGGTGAAATCTGACGAGCCAGCTTCCAGCACAGCCAGTAATTGACTGGGATGGGACAAAGCCCTCAGAATTTCTCAGGAAAATGAACCCCTTCACTGGACGCCGATAACTCACGAACCACAGTTTCAATGCTCCCAGAGAACATCTGATTTCTGGACCTGAGTCTGCACTACTTCATTATCAACAGGAGGTTCCTGCCAACAAGCTGCAGATTTGCTGTAAAAACCTTTAAAGCACGCATCTGCTACCTCAGATGTAGTCACCTTGTAATCTTCTGTCTGCCTCTTAAACAGAATTCTCACTGCATACAATGCAAGGAAATGGCACTTTCTTTAGGCTGACATTATTTTATTTTCAGAGACACCTTCAGTTAGGATAGCAGAGAATGAAGACAGGAAAACACAGGCAGAAACAGAGGCTGAGGGTCATTCTCCTCCAATAGGGAGCTTTCCCGGGCTCGGAGCTGAGTGCTGGGTGCCTTTAATTCTCCTTTGAAAATGTGACACTTGATAACCTTCCTGTGAACTGTTTCTCAAAATAGGGCCTGGGCCCCGCAGCTGATCCCTGGGCCGGGAAACCGGAGCTGAGCGGGAGCCTCACTTGCTCTGCCGGATCGGCCCATCCTGGTCTGTGTGACTGTCATCTTCAGACCTGCCCCTGGACACAGAGCTGAGGGACCAGCCCGGCCTGCTCCCCAAGCACGCTGACACCCCGAGTTCAAATCAGAGACCGTGGGGAAGCATCATGCTTGTTAAACCAAGGGCTGGACGGTCCGTCCACCTGGCACTGGCCGGGGCCCCCAGAGTCTCGTCCAGTTGTGGAAAGGGAAGGGGGGTAGGCAGCGTCCTCTCTTATGTCACTGGACTATCCCACCACCTTCCCACTCCTCCCACCTCCGAGGGTATCTGTCTTGGTCCTATCTTTAGCCCCCACCCCAACAGCAGATCAAAAAGCTGAAGTGGACGTCAGAATTTTTATTGCAAGTCTGTGATTTCCAGGGAGCAATCATATCCCCTCAACCCAAAGCCAAGGGCTTGAAAGGGAGTCTTTGATGCTTCACCTCGCAAAGCTGTCCCTCTGCCCACCACCCAGGACTGCTCCCAGGCTCCCAAACCACTGGCCCAGGGGCAGAGTCTGGTTGGAGGGCTCCCGGCTGGGAGCCCCTCTTTAAGAGAGAGAATGGACAGCATAGCACAAAAGGAGATCACAGCCAAACATGGGCGGCCCTGACGGTCCAGCCCTTGGGGTCTGCATGGACGAGGGTAGGCTGGCCATCCGGCCCAGGGACACCAGCACCCCTGCTTTGAGCTCTGCTGGCCACCCTCCCGCTCAGGCTCTCCCAGCCCCACCCCGCCCGACCCTCCCAGCCGGAGCACTTCAGGCTGGCTGAACAAGAAGGCTTTGACTTCCTAAGCATCATGAGAAAAATGCAGCAGAAGTTCAGACAGGTCCCCAAACAGGAACTGCCGTCTCCAGCAGGCGAGGACCTCCCTCAAGCAAGCAGAGCCTACTCTGCTTGATTTTACTTCCAAGAGCAAAAGAGGGGAAGTTCCTGAAACCCAAGCTTCCAACATGCCAGGCCGTCCACAGCGACCTCTCGGGACTCACCCTCCTGCCAGGTGGGGCGCACTGGGGCGGGGGCCGCCTCTAGGGAGGGGAACAGCGGTGCCTGGTGGGGGGCTGCCCTCCCAGTGAGCAGGCTGGGAAAGAACTTCAAGACCTGTGCCCTTCTGAATAAAGCAGCTGAGGACTGACAGCTGACATGCTGCTATGTCGCATTAGCCCACAGCAGATGCGAAGTTGAAGCCCCTGTGTGAGCCTCAATTCAGAGAGCACCCCACAAAGGAGTGTGGGTGCTGGGGTGGGGGTCACTGGGTCCCAGGTGGGCCCCACACCAGCTGTCCCCCCGCAGCTCGGATTCCTCCCTGGAGAGAGGACCAGAGCTGTCTCCCCGCAGTGAGGGGCGCAGCACGTAAAATGTAGTGAGCAAGGCATCTGGCACGCGGTGTGCTCAGGATACAAGCCCACCTCACACCTGTCTCTTCCTCCAGCTGCACGGCAGCCAGCCCCTGTGCCCCACCCCCAGCTGGACTTGCTTCCAGACTCAGGGAGGCGGTGGCTCCCTCTTGAAGGCCGAGCTCACCAGGGATGTGCTGGGCTGGGGACCACTTCACTCCGTCCTGTGCATGGGGTTGGCACCACGGCTTTCCCCAGCTCCCCACCTGGCCTGCCCTTAGCTGCTCCTAGCTGGTTCAGTGAGTAGCCCTGCCCGTCCTCCCACCCCAGTTCTGACAACCATGAGTCCTTTCCCGTTGCTTCTTTCAAATAAAAACAGAAATGAAGAAGCAAAAGGCCCAGGTTGGTGCCTGGAACCTCCCCTTGGGTTGAACATCCACCATCCAATCCCACAGCCTGGTCTACATCTACCCAGCTCTCAGCAAAGCAACTGGGAACTTGTTGATGACTCTTAAAACTTAACATGCTTTTTCAGCTTGACTCTGACCAATTAATAAGAAACAGATTTTAAACAAATAAAACTGCACACTTCTCTACATTCTCATAACAATTTGCCTACGGTGTTCTCCCCATACATTGAACAGAAAATTACACTGAAAATTTACAAAAACCACTTAATAGTGCAACTAGCAATAATGTTGAAAAATAAACTCAGCTAAGATGCATCAGCTGAATTTACTGTTGGGCTTTGCTCATGTCAATACACATAAACCACATTGAGATCAATAATTCCCTTTATCCGTCTTTTTTTAACTTATAAAATATAAAAGGTTACAGTAACAAGTTATGCCGTGTGTGTGTGTGTGTGTGTGTGTGTGTGTGTGTGTGTGTGTGTACACTCATTCAGTTGTGCCCGACTCTTTGTGACCTCATGGACTATAGCCCGCCAAGCTCCTCCGCCCTACACTGGCTCAATTCAGTTACTAGCTTTTGAAATCTGAATATGGTATCACCAAAAATATAGAATTATCACTGTATTTTGTCCATTCTGGGACACCTAAGAAAAAGAAGTAACTTTCAAGGGGTATAGTCTAAGAGTTGCCATTATTTCACAAACATTAACATGTTAGCAAAGAAAACAAAAGATGTATCAGAATAATGCAATATTTACATGGTGTTTTAGATAACGATCAGGTCCCCCAGGAGGATTTAAGTCCTCGAAGCTCCGAGGGTCATCTTCTGTTTCAAAGCTGTTGGTGGTCTGTTGGGACCTGGCCACCAGTCCTGGGAGGGGTGGATGATGTCACAGGGGCCTTTGTTGACACTTCAGGTTGCCAGGCTGTGCCCTTCTGTGGGATTCCTCTCCAGGACCACAGGGGAGTGAGGCAGGGGGAAGAACTCCCACCCACGCAAGTGGCCACCAAGCTGACTGTGGATAGTGCCCAGGACGGACTCCAGGCCCTGTTCCCTGCCCAGGCTGGGGGACAGACTTCCTGGTGAGGTCAGAGTCTGCACAGCCGGCTCTGAGAGCCTCCCTGGACACCCCGAGGCCTGCACGGCCCTGGTTTCATGTCACTGGAAGAGGTCTGGTCACCCAGCATGTACACAGAAGCCATGGGACTATCGCTTAGGTTTGGTAAGTTTCGGGTGCTGAGAGTCCTTCCTGAGGAGCAGGGACAGTTGGGCCTCCCTGTGGCCCTTTCCCTTCACCCCCCTCCCAAGGCTGGCCTCGGCAGAAAAGACCCTGCCTTTTCTGGGTTTTTTCCAAGATGGCCTCAGCACATGTGTCTTCCTGGGAAAGCCGCTTTAACAACAGAGGGTGGATTTCTCAGCTTCCCTGTTGAAGCCCATGGCATTCACCTACACCAGGGTCATCCTTTGCCCACCAGCTCTGACAAAGGCATAGCCTCCAACTCAGCTTTCCTGGAGTGTTCTTATCTTTGGGGGAAAATGCTTGGTTTCTTTTCATAAGAGCAGGATACCGGCAAATGCTGGAGGCTGGCAGGATGACATGCCAAAGGTCCTGCCCCTGGGCTGCAGAGACAGAGCAAGAGAAGAAGCTGTGGATGCCTCTGGGGTCACACCCATGCAATATCCCTCCGCAAACTGAAATGGTGTATCCATTAAGTTAAAGCAAAGGAAAAGAATATCTGGGCTTTAAATACACACCAACCAAGGCTTCTACTCAAGGCTCCAGTTTGGGTTGCGTCCAGTAGCCCCCCAGCCCCCCACCCACCACGCTCCAGTCCAGGACCTTGAATTTGTGGACTATCACTCACCACCACATTTTCCTCTACTGAGAACTCTCCCCTCTTATCTGCTGGCCTCTCTGCCTCATACCTAAAGATCCACCTCAGGAAATCCTTCACCCAGGAAGGACCCCTGGTAGAAGAAGGAGCCACACCTCCAACTGGCCTCCTTCCATCTGGGGGCACCCCTTCCTGGGGTTGCCTCCAACTGTTAATTTTGTAGGCACATGCTCTTTATTAAAAATTAAGTTACATACTGGGACTTTGCTGGTGGCCCAGTGGCTAAGAGGCCACACTCCCAATGCAGGGGCCCAGGTTAGATCCACGGTCAAGAACTAGACCCCGCATGCCATGACTGAGACCTGGCACAGCCAAATAAATAGACTAGATGAACATGTAGCTTAAAAAACTGAGTTATATAAACTTATGATTAAATAAATTACATTAGAAATCAGGGTAAGAAGCAATCAGCACGTATTCCGCCCCCATAGTTATTCAGTTATCTCTGCCATCGAGGTTGTTTACAGAGCTGTAGCCGCTGCACATGGCGGGCCTCTGACTCTGCATTCAGACCCGTGTGGGTAGCCGGTCATGGCCAGGCGGGCTTCTCTTCACAGCACAAAATGGGCAAAGGCCACAAATTGTACTTTGCTCCTTAACTGATGGACACGATCAGGGGTGAGCAAGCATTCTCCATAAACAGCCAGGAGGTAAGTATTTGGGGCTCTGCGGGCCATTTAGTCTCTGCTGCAATTACTCCGCTAACTCCAGAGCATGAGAACCCTATGGAAATAAATGACTTGTGTTCCCATAAAGTTTCCTTTATAGACACTGAGCTGTGAATTTCATATATTTTTCATATGTAACAAAATATTACTCTCCTTTTGTTTTTTTTTTTAAACTCACTGAAAATTTAACAAACATTCTTAGACTGCAGGCTGTACCAAAATGGGATCCAGCCTGTTGGCCACAATTTGCCATCCCCTGGCCTAGACTTCAGATCATGATGCATAAGATCTTCACGATGCAGATCAAACAAAAGGGTGTCATGTGAGTACCAGTCACACTGTGGACAGCATAACAGGTCAAGGAAAGATTCTGACAGCATCTTTCATTCAATCCATTTCAGCAAGGAAGTCTCAGAGAATTGGAAATTTGTGAGGAAACTCTGAAATTTCAGCATTCACTTTTTCATCTTTATCTTGCTTGTTGGAAATCAAAGTGTCTATTGACATCATTGTGAAGTGCACCTGTCTGCCAGCACAACCGCAAAATACCTGTGGGTTCAAGGGTTCTCCAGAAATCAACAAAAGGACTGTGATCTCTCTATGCACACAGCTTCCCAGTTGTATTTCCATAACCTGTGATGTGCATTTTAAGTCATTGTTTCCTGCTCAAGGATGCAGAGAAATAACCCAATTTCCTATTTTAAAAATAATGTTGCATAAAAACAACCTCAGAATTAGAAGTTTCATGAGACGGAAGCCTTGATACCTGACAAACTAGGATTATGACAAAGAGAGAAAGAAACAGGTTCAATACTCTGGCAGTGGCACCACCATGCACAAACACCTCCTCATGCTACACATTCCAAAGAGATAAAGTATTCTGAGGCCCCACTGCCCTCATCTGCTGGCTCCCACAAGGCTTCCCTGTCACGTCCTGTAGTCCTGCAGGCCCTAATTCTCTCACATGGGATTTTGCAGGCTGTCCTGGTGGAATCTCCCTGCATGTTGGACATTATAGAGAAGGTGCCAGAAAGTTCCAGAGGGGTGGTGAACTGGGTGGTTGTGTGAACACAGGCTGACCATGACCCCTCTAAACCATAAAATGACACAATGATGTCTCAAAATCACCCCCTTTTGCTGCTATTTAATTTTATGATCTTAAGGTTCCTGAAACAAACAAAAAATGTCAACTTGGGGTTTGAACATGGCTGGAAACCCTGCCAGGACTTACGCGTTTGCGTTTTGTAGATACTGGTGATTGGATTTCATGCCCACATGCACAGAGGTAACCCCCACAGCCGACATCCCAGACAGCAGGGAGAGGACCACACCCTGAGCCTGAGCCCCAGCGCTGCATCCAGGGTGTTCTGAGGCACTTCCTCCCCGGGAGGCCTGTCTGAAGTCAACACTACTACCTTTGCATGGACAGATCCATCCAGTAGGGTGCCCAGCACAGAGCATGCCCTAGTGATGGCCACAAAGCAGGTGTCCAGGCCCCAGGAAGCCCCCCAAGCTCACCAGGCACCAGGAGTGACCAACAGGAGAGCACTGGACCAGGGCTGCCCAGGTCAAATGTGGACGGCTGTGCGGATTGCCCGCCTGGGTAGACAGGTCCCAGGGCAGATGGCCAAAGCGTGGTGGAGCTGATGTCAGCACAAGGCCAGTGGGGCACAGAGGAGTCAGCGGGACGCTGCTCCCCGAGCTGGAAAGGTTTTGCCCCTTCGTGGTACCGGCCCTGAGAAGCAGTAGAGTGGTGGAGTGTGGGGCTCTGGAGCCTGCAGCTCTGATTTTGCTCCAACAACTCCTCCAACAACTGGCTCAGTGGATTGGGAGTCACTCCACCTCCCTGGGCCTCAATTCCTAGGGGTTACAGAGGGGTGTAACCCTCTTCCAGCACGGAAGCATTACACACGTGAACTGCAAACCACCCAAAAGAAGTCTGCGTGTGTTTGCTCAGTTGCTCAGTTGTGTCCAGCTCTTTGCGATCCCATGGACTATAGCCTGCCAGACTCCTCTGTCCATGGGATTTTCCAGGCGAGAACACTGGAGTGGGTTGCCATGCCCTCCTCCAGGGGATCTTCCCAATCCAGGGATCAAACGGGTCTCCTACACTGCAGGCGGATTATTTACCAGTAAAGCCCCACAAAGGATATAAAATTCTAAATAAAATGTCAGGTATTCCATCAATGGGTATTAGATGCTTGCCATATACAAAGCATTTTCTAGGTGATCTGTGACATGCTGCTGCTAAGTCGCTTCAGTCGTGTCCAACTCTGTGCGACCCCACAGACGGCAGCCCACCAGGCTTCCCTGTCCCTGGGATTCTCCAGGCAAGAACACTGGAGTGGGTTGTCATTCATAAATCATCCTATAATTTATGGTCCCAGATCTTAAGAATCTTATGCTCTATTAGAGGTGAAAAGGTAGACACTTAACTATGAAACAATAAGACAAACCATGTGATTAAGTGAGGTGAAATATGAAAGAGCATAGTTCAGAAACATGCCAACCATAAAGCACAATTTTGGTATTTTTAAACTATTATTATGGACATTATTAAATTAAGGAAACCAAGTGTGGTAAGGGACAAATCCTGCCTGCAGATTATGCTTTTGTAAGGGAGGAATGATCATAGTATAAGTGGTATATTATTCAAAAACTTAATTTTCAATCTGGCAAAGATCTCTGCCAATGCAAAATAAGACATTATGCATTATACCATGTGGCATGTATGTATGGTTTATTTTTAAGCAAAAAGGACTAAGAATATCTAGTAGCATTTAGAAAATACTTCACACTTCTTTTTATCACTCCATGAATTTAAAACTGAAAACATGAAGAACTGAACATCTTAGTCTTAGGCGGAAAAGCAAGTTAAGCATCTAAATTTTCCAATTCACATAAAAGGAATGATAAGAAGACAGTTGTCGTCTATATGCTTGGACCTGGAAGACCATGAGCACAGCGCATCTCTCCAGGGAGGGGCAGCTCCCACAGGGCCACCCCGCTCTGTTCCCAGCAGCTTGGGAGCCCAGACAGAGTGTCCTGGGCACCCATTATAAACATCACCCATTGGCAGCAGGACACATGTGCCAAACAACCCCCCACCCCGCCGACATTTCTGTCTGTGCCCCAGGTGCCTGCCAGTCCCTGCCTTCCACCTCCCATGGAGGTCACACCCTGAAACTCCAGGGATGAACTCTGCCCCCAGCATGCAGCCCAGCCCTGCTGCTGCTGTCAGCTCCAGGAGGGGCAGAACAGAACCGCAACATAAGCCACCCAGCCTGGTGCAGGGGCGAGGCTCCAGATCAGGATCAGAGAACTCCTCAAGCAGCCTCATGAAATGCACTAAGTGCTGGTCAACGAAGCAGTCAAATGTTTATGAAGGAAAAGACCATCTCCCATGGCTGCTGTTCTATGACACCTTGACTTCAATACTGGTCCAATCACTTAAAAACAGATCTCCTTACCTGTGGATTTCTTCCAAATCTTGGAACAAACCAAGGGGCTTATTTCCACACTTGTCTGCTTTACATTTTTAACAAGCATTTTGAAATGACATGAGATGTAGATGACAACATGGGGGAGTTATTAAAAGACAAATTGGGGTGTATTCCACAAATAGCTGTCAGGCAGAGAAAGTGGTTTTGGGATCCCCAAGGTTTTCTTGTCATGAAACTTGAAGCAAAGGGCGTGGGAGGTCGCTGTGCCTATGATCACGGAGGCTGCAGGGCTGGGCTGTGACGCAGGCTCTCCTCCCACACTGACTCTGCACCTTAGACACTCAAGGCTCTTGCTTTAGTCACCTCGTTAATCCTCCCACCAGGAATCAGAGCAGGTATTTGGAAAGGACGATTCAGCCAAGCTAAGAAATTCCCCCCAAATATTATACCAACTGAGCACAGCAGACCACCCGGCTGCGTGCTTGGGTCTCCTCTGGGGCCATCAGAGGAAGGCAAGCACTTTTGGCCTCCAGGGCAGTTGCAGTCCATGAACTAGTATCACATGGACAATGAGCATATCTGGTTCCAATGTGCTCAGTCACTCAGTCATGTCCAACTCTTTGTGACCCCATAGACCGTAACCTGCCAGGCTCCTTTATCCAGGGGATTCTCCAGGTAAGAATACTGCAGTGGGTTGCCATTTCCTCTCCAAGGTATCTTCCCATCCCAGGGATCAAACCCAGGTCTCGTACGTCTCATGCATTGACAGGCGGGTTCTGTACTGCTGAGCCACCTGGGAAGCCCCTGGTCCTAATAGTCCCAAAACCCATTTCCTCCCAACAGGAACGTTTCATCAATATCCTCAAAAACAGCCAAGAGCCATTTCTTGTGGACGGACTACTCCATCCATTGTACAAGAATTTTTCTTCATTTCAGTGAAAAAGGGCATCCTTTACCCCTCTGTGCTCACTAATCCATTTATCCTCCATGGTGGGCCACATCCCACTGAGCAGCCCTCCGAGTGCAGCCTGGACACTGACCACTCGTGTAAATGGAGGAAAAGACTCGCTCATCTCAGACGTGGCACAGACAGGGGCAAGCAGAGTGGAGGTCCCAGCCACACAGAGACGAAAGAAAGAAACACGGTCTGGGGGTTCAGCGAGATCCCGGGGGCCTGGAGAGCTGGGCCTGGAACCTCACACCTAGGCTCACACTCCTGGCCACGGGGAGCTGGTAGCACAGTCTCGATGAGATGTTTGACCCCTCTCTGTGTGAGGTTCCCGTCACCAACCACACAGAGGTATTAACACATGGAAGGATCCTGCTCCACACAGCACATAACAGCCCCCAGAGACAGCAGATAGTGACTTAACTAATAAAGATATGATAATCAAGGTTTGATAAAGGTTGTTTTTCTAAATTATGGTAAAAGACACATAATATAAGGCTTCCCAGGGGGTGCTAGTGGTAAAGAACCCACCCGGCACGTGAGACACACACGTTCAGTCCCATCCCCTGGAGGAGGGCGTGGCAACCCACTCCAGTATTCTTCCCTGGAGAATCCCATGGACAGAGGAGCCTGGCAGGGTACAGGCCATAGGGTCACAAAGCGTCGGGCATGACTGAAGTGACTTAGTGCACACATACACACACAACATTAACCATGTTAAATATTTTTAAGTGTGCAATCAGTCGTGTCAAGTCTATTAACGTTATTGTGTAACCAACTTCTGGAACTTTTTCATCTTCCCAAACCAAAACTCTGTCCCCACTAAACACAAACACCCCCCCACTTCCCCCTCCACTCTCCTTCCTGTCTCTGTAACTCACACTCCTCCAGGCTCTCCTGTAAGTAGATTTCATGGAGTCTTTGTCTTTTTGTTACTGACTCACATCACATCCTCAAGGTTCACTCACGTCACAGCTGAGGTCAGAATTCCCTTCCTTTTTAAGACTGAGTAATGGTCCACTGAGGGCATGGGCTATATCTTATTCATCCATTCATCTCCAAAGGACACTTGTATTGCTTCCACCTATGGAGGGCATGAACTGAATGTTGGTGTTTAATAAGACAGAAATAGGGAGCTCTCTGGAGGTCTGGACATTGGGGTACATCCGAGCCGGATGGGAAGGACCGTGTGTTGGTGCCCCACCCTCCGAGGCACAAGGAGGGCACAGGGCCCTGCCCCTCTGCACAAATGGGCAGAGTCCAGTCCAAGCGGAGGACCAAGGCCCCCAAACCAGAGCCCCAGAGACAGTCCAAATGCATCCTGAGTGGTCACACCCAGGACCCGAGAGGAAGGTGCTCCTAGGAAACCCCCGGGGCCACAAACTGCGGGTGATGCTGCTGGTGACAAAGTTCAGGGAAGCCCCAGGACCAGGAGATAAGCCACACCAGTGTGGCTGGACATCCCTGGAACTCAACAGGATGCCCACTTGTCTCTCCCCTGTGGAGGGAGCACTTTCTCCCCAGGAGGATGGGCTGGCTTTTTTCTCCCAGCCGAGCCCCCAGGAGGAAGGGGAGGAATGCTGGGACCCCAGTGCTGGGCAGCAGAACCAACACCCCAGGGGCAAGCTGCCTGCACCCCACTGGGCCTCGACGAGGTGGATGAAGGCCTCCAGAGGGATGCAGTCAGTGGGAGCTGGGGGGCACAAGGGATCATACACACCGGTCTCAAATAGAACTTGTCGGATCTCGGTGAACTGAACTCCTGGGTACACAGTTTCTTTGATAAGTTAGGTTCTTACTGGAGCTTGAGAGCCTTTGCAAGCACCAACTCCTCATATGGAGCAGTGAATAACCTGGCAAAGGAACATAAGTACTTTTCTAGAAACCAGGGACAAAGTAAAATCGGCTGAAGACTTAGCTGGCAGAACAAGCTCTTGGCCAGTTATCTGCAGGAGATAAATGCTTTTCTCTTACCCCCGGAACTGGCATTATCAGTATGCAATTATATCTCATAAGCGGCTGCTGCTTGTAGACACATGCTCATATGTTCGCTCCTGTCCGACTCTTTGCGACCCCACGGGCTTTGACCAGCCAGGCTCCTCTGTCCATGGGATTTTGCAGGCAAGAATACTGGAGTGGGTTTCCATGCCCTCCTCAAGGGTATCTTCCCAACTCAGAGATTGAACCTACATCTCTTATGTCTCCTGCATTGGCAGGTGGATTCTTTAAGCACTGCACCACATGAAGATACAGTGGCAACTTATGAAACGGAAATGGTGTGTAAAAGTCAGACTTTAGTATCAGCTTCAGTTCACGCGGTGGAAGCTGTCTGAGTGCTTTCATGAGCTCAGTGGTCTAGTCTTCTACTCAAGCCCAGAGGATATGCCCACGGAGCCCCCAGCTAATGCATCTCCCTCAAGCCCAGCCCAGTATCTCTACCAATACCAGGCATTTCCCACCCCTGGACTCAGCACCTTGTTGACCAGCTGAACCTTTGAATATCTTCTGAGTTTTGCGTAACTGTGCCCTACTCCTGAGGCAGAAGCATCCTCCTCTTTCTACCCAGCAATGCAAACTCACAAGCCTCAAACCTAAAAGACAGAGGCCCGCGATGGAGGGGAGTCTTCAGAACATCTGGGCCTTGGCTCATGTGTGGCCCCGAGAAGCAAAGCACAGTAAATTCTGACATCCCTGTTCTTCCAGGGCCTCTGCCTTCCCCAAGGTGTGTTGTCTTCCTCTTAATCAGACTGGGAAGGTCAGGTTCTCCCTGCCCTCTCAGGTATCAAAAGCTGCCTTTGGTTCGAGAGCTCCCTGGTTCTTTCTAGCAAAGTATAAATGACAGATAAGATTGTACCTTTCCTGGGAGGGCTGCAATGCGGAAAGGAAATAGGAATTTTTTTCTTTTTTAATTCTAAACTTTGAGACAGAATGAGTTGGCTGCATAGAAGAGACAGTAGACTTTTTTTTTTTTTTTTCACTTTTTTGAGCAAAGTGTATGGAAGTGAACAGTTGGACAGCTTGGGGTCAGTGGTCTCAGGAAACATCCGTGAATCACACCATGGACGAGGCTTGTTCTCCTCTGTCCTCTACAGGATGAGTGCATTTCAGGGACTGTGTGTGTCTTCCTCCTTGATGTGTGCAGACTGGATCTAAAAGTTCTGCACTGCTCTGGGAAATAACTGGCTATGTTGGTTCTGCTACAGTAATGGACCCTACTGAAATTTTCCTAAGATTGACTGTCCACTTGAATTACTCCTGAAATGAGACCAAAAGGATTCTTTTAAATTTCTTTTAAGGCTTTGCACATAGAATTGTAAGCTTAAAGGAAACAGGTAAGAGTTCAATGTAAAGAAAAATGGATACATTCTTACAATACAGCTTCTGTTTATGAGATGGTTACATTTCTCAGAACATACATATCAAGTAATATTACTCTTGGTTTGTTATATGAAACAGGATCTCTAATTTATGGGAAAACTCTGCTTTCTTGACATGCATCTGGATAATGGGGTGAGAAGAGTGGGGTGCCCCTGACCCAAGACTGAGGCCCCCACAAACACCCATAGGCCCTCCAGGAGGCCTAGTCCAGCAAGGCGCTCTCAGAGATGCTGCAAAACTGCTGTTCATGCTTCTCACTCAGCTCACACTCGGCTGATGGCACAAGATGGAGGGTGGAATCTAGAAATGGACATACTGAAAGTGTGTAACACTACCAACAGGGAATATCTTCACTTAAGTTTATATCCATTTTAATACCCCTCAACTTAGCCAGTCTCTATACATATCTAAAAATGAGTTTAAATTTAGAACTAGAAAAATATTTATATTTTCTTTAATTTTTTTAACATTTTATTTTTAATTGAAGGATAACTGCTTTATAATATTATGTTGGTTTCTGCCCTATATCAATATGAATCAGCCAGAGGTATACATGTGTCCCCTCCATCTTGAACCTCCTTTCCATCTCTCAACCCATCCCAGGTCTCTAGGTTGTCACAGACCCCCAGTTTGAGTTCAATATCACATGTAAAATAGATAAGTGGTGGGAATCTGCTGTATGGAAAAATATTTAAAATTGCCAAAACATTTTTACATAATAAAATAAGCCTCAAACAGAATAATGGCCATAGATCCAAAAATGCTGCATAGTAAGTAGGTTAGATTTTAAGGAGAAAATGATTCATGCCAAAGGCCACAGTAAAAATTTAATTAAGAAAAATAAAATAAATTTAATTTTATCTAAAAGAAATTTTAAATAAAATTTAAATAAAAAATTTAACCACTAAAAATTTAATTAAGAGAAGTTTTATAACTTTTATCTCTTTGAAAGTAGTTCAGTTTTCTAAGCTGATTTCAGTAATATCCTCAATGGTCTAAGATTTGCAAGATATACCAGAATAAGCTGAGTTGATTCCGACTCATTCTGAATGTGTCCTTTTCTGAAACTGATGTATGTATTTACCCAAGTTTGCCTCTGTACCTACCCACTACATTGAAATGATGAAACTTTCTAACCATTTATCTCTTATCTCTAATGGATGTCTTAGATCTAGATGAAGGATGATGTTTGGACTACTTCTGACAGGTGGTGAGGGAGGGGGCGAGACAGACTCCCTGGGGGCTCTTGCAGCAGAAACACCTGTCTGGCAGGGAATGAGGAACCTGCAAAGCAAAAGACAGGTTTCACGGTGTCTCAGGAAACAGAGTCTTCGACAGTGGGGGGAGTAACATGAAAACAACAAGAAAATCTGTAGTTAAAGGCATCCTGGAAATTTCGTCATCACCCTTCCCACGGGACAGACACCCAGAAGCTGAATGTGAATTGGTGTAAATGTTACGTAAATTCCTGAAATTTAAGTTAGACAACAAAAATAGTTAATATTCCCATGCTAACTTTGTAAAATACTGCAGAAAGATTTGATAAAGGTTATTATCTTTATTTTAGAAATAGTCTGAACTTAGGCAAGGATGTGAATGCACCTTTACACAAAGAATCGCAGAGGGTGGAGCGAGAGGTACTCAGATGAATTTTTCTTAAATTCTTCAACGATAAGATCATATGAGTTATACAAGATTCCAATGCCACTCCCTTTAAACTGTGTTCCTAAAGTAATAAAGCTGGTAAGTTCTGCTGAAAGCAAAGCACACTCCTTCACCACCCTCTTTGCTCTGATTGACCCTTCCTGGGATCTGACTTCTCTCCTCAGTAAGAACTTCAATTATTGTCCCCTTGTCACTGCCCAGGGTTGCTTCACTCATCAGAAAGCCAATGACAGGGCTCTGGGCCCAGGCTGCCCAGCCACCAGACTGTCACCCTGCCCTCTTCCTGCCAGCGGGAGCTAGGAGAGGGACACATCTATCAAGTAAAATACAGATCTGCTGCTAAGACAGTAGATCCTAAATACTCTCATCACAAGAAAAACATGATAACCACATGTGGTGACAGATACTAACTAGACATTATGTGGTCATTTCCCAAGTACACATATATCAAATCATTACACTGTATACCTAAAACTAATACAGTGTTACATGCCAATTATAGCTCATGTAAGAAAATAAAATGCAAAATAAACAATTACATTTTTAAAATGAAAATAGTTAAGTAACAGTAATATAAAGTAAAATAGAAGAAAATAAAGTACAGACTGGACACTCCCTTCACCAGCCTCCAGGGCCCAGCAGAGTGTCCAGCCAGCAGGTGGCCGGGAGACACACACAGAGCACTTCCTCCCCCGGGAGTTTTTACAGTGACCACACCAAAGCAGTTTTTGCCTACAGTTTTATTGCTGCCAGTTGTCCCTGTTACAATAATTATATTATTCAAATAAGTATTAAGTAAATTCTTGAAATTTAGGTTTGACAATTAAAACTGTTGATGCTTCCATGCGAATTTTGTAAAATACTGCGGACAGATTTAACAAAGGGTATCATCTTTACAGGCTTCCCTGATGCCTCAGATGGTAAAAATCCACCAGCAATGCAGGAGACACAGGTTCCACCCCTGGGCTGGGAAGATCCCCTGGACAAGGGAATGGCAACCCACTCCAGTATTATTGTTTGGGAGAATTCTGTGGACAGAGGAGAATTCTGTGGATGGAGGACAGGGTAAGCCCCATTATCTTTATAGTCTCAAATGAGGTGAGGGCCGGAAAACTATAAAAGATAGAGGAGAAATGATCCAAGTTTAAAGGGATTTCCTACTTAGATTTATGTGCAATTGTCTTTATACTGTCCTGGCTTTTAAAGAAATGGAATCTGATAACTGTACTATATGCATTCACGACATGGTTCACAGGGAAGATTTTGAACCTTGAAGAGTGGACTTGCTTGGCTGCGCCATACAGCTCAGTCATGTCTGACTCTTCATGACCCCATGGACTGTAGCACGCCAGGCTTCCCTGTCCATCACCAACTCCCCGTTTGTGTAAATGGGGAAAAGATGAAGGTCTTCCTGAAATCAGTCCTGGAAGCATGGCCTGGTGAGTGTAGACAGTTTGCACTGCAGCCCCCCTAAACCCCCACAGAGAAGCCCCCTTTCACTGGGCACCATCACAAGCTGATTCAGCAGTTCTGCCCATACCCAAAGGAGGGGAGACCCCCAAAGAAAGGGACAATACAGCTCTCCAGGTGTCTTAGTTAAAATAAATAATGAAGGAAGGTATGTATCATATTTCATGATCCCCTGATTGAAATGACTTTTCAAAATAACTGAACAATTAATGGTCCTACCTGTGATAAGATGATTTTTACATTGCTCTTAAAAATGATAATCATATTCAGACAAGAGACGACAGTGTGCTTTTCGATTCTAAATGATTAAGAGCATCTTGAGCAGTGACTGGTAAAAGTCACCTGGGTGGCAGAAGATCTGCGTGGGCTCTGCCAGCAAAATAGGAGATATAAAATATATCAAAGGAAAGCCCCCAGGAGAGCCCCTGTGACATGCCAGGTACCCTGTTTTCCTGGGTCCTACATGGCACCCCAGGAGCTCAAAGATCAAAGTAGACCCAGTGGATTTTTAGCTCCTAATATTCCAGGGGTGAGGCTCAAATGTTAACATACATCTGTTCACTCATTTCTGGATGCTTCTAGTTACTTAGGAGCAAGCCAGCCTAGACTCCTCAAGTGTTAGCATTCTCGATGAATGGCACCAAGGGTGCAAGCAAAGCTACCACTGATTTAAAACAATTTAGATTCACTTAGAATTTATTTTTAATAGGAGTTATTGAGATTTTGATATCTCTATCCCAAGCTCCTTGAATGCAGGGACCAGATATCTAAACTATGCTGAATTCTCCCTATTTCATAAAGTACCCACCCCATCACTACATTGTATTTTCCTGACTATGGACCAGGATCCCAAGCCAGGCACCCAGTAAAGACTCAACAATATCTACTGGATTGAACAGAAACAATGGGGAACTGCAAATGTGCAACCTACAAAAGCAGTGAAAGATGAAGCAATGAACATCTTTATACCCTCCAACCAGACCCCAAGATTCACTTTCTCTCACATACTTAAACGTGTGTACACACACATACCCCTTCTCCCCATGAATCATTTGAAATAAACGACACTTCACTCTAAAGTATTCAGCAAGGAACTCCCCAGAATAAGGAAATTTTCCTATGTAAGCTTGGAAAATCTTTATCTCACCTAAGAGAATACCATTTAATAGCCAACCCAAACTTGAATGTCCTCTATTACAACAAAATTACTTCTTACAGCTGTATTTTTCAATCAAGGATACAATCAAGGTTCACACGCTGCATTTCATTATCCGATCTTTTTAAGATTTTGAACACTCTCCCTCTTATTTTTGCTTCGTTTTGTTGTCCCCAGTATTGACTTTTATAAAAATAGTTTTACTGAGATGTAATTCACATACCCCATAATTTACTGATTTATGTTGCAGAATTCAGTGGTTTTAGTATATTTACAGAGTCATGTAACCATCACCACAGTCAATTTTATAGTTTTATCTCTCGCAAAGCAGCATCAAGCCCATTAGCACTCACTCCCCTTTCCCTCTGACCTCTGCAGGCCTGGGCAACTACTGATTTGCTTTCTGTGTCTGTGGACTTACCTATTCTGATTATTTTATTTAAGTGAATAATACAATGTATGTGTTTTTGTGACTGGCTTCTTTCACCAATCATAATGTTTTCAAGATTCATCCAATGTATTAGTACTTCACTCCTTTTATGGCTGTATAATATTCCATTGCATGAACAGAACATATTTATCCATTCAACAATTGATACTGAACATTCTAGCTGTATCTACTTTGTGGTTACTATGAATAATGCTGCCATGAACATCTGCGTGTGTGTGGACGTGTGCTTTCCTATGTTCCCACCAAGGGCTGGACTTGCTGTGTCATATGTTCAGTCCATGCTCAACATTTTGAAAAATGTGACACCATTTTTCAAAAATCAGGATTTTTCAATCCTGATCAGAAGTGTCTGAAGGTTCCAGTTTCTCCACATCTTTAACACTTGTTACTGCCTGTTTTTTTTTTTATTACAACCATCCTGGTCAATAGGAAACAAACAGAGATCATTCTGTCATTTTTGAGACTGCACCCAAGTACTGCATTTTGGACTCTTTTGTTGACTCTGATGGCTACTCTACTTCTTCTAAGGGATTCTTGCCCACAGATATAATGGTCATCTGAATTAAATTTGTCCATTCCTGTCCACTTTAGTTCACTGATTCCTAAAATATCCATGTTCACTCTTACCATCTCCTGTTTGACCACTTCCAATTTACCTCGATTCAATGGACCTAACATTCCACGTTCCTATGCAATATTGCTCTTTATAGCATCAGACTTTACTTCCATCACCAGTCACATCTACAGCTGGGTATTGTTTTCACTTTGGTTCCATCTCTTCATTCTTTCTGGAGTTATTTCTCCACTGATCTCCAGTAGCATATTGGGTACCTACGGACCTGGGGAGTTCATCTTTCACTGTCAGATTTTTCTGCCTTTTCATACTATTCATGGGGTTCTCAAGGCAAGAATACTGAAGTGGTTTGCCATTCCCTTCTCCAGTGGACCATGTTTTTTCAGAGCTCTCCTCCATGACCTATCCATCTTGGGTGGCCCTGCATGGCATGACTCATAGTTTCATTGAGTTAGACAAGGCTGTAGTCCATGTGATCAGATTGGTTAGTTTTCTGTGATTGTGGTTTTCAGTCTGTCTGCCCTCTGATGGAGAAGGATAAGTGGCTTATGGAAGCTTCCTGATGGGAGAGACTGACTGAGGGGGAAACTGGGTCCTGTTCCAATGGGCGGGGTCATGCTCAGTAAATCTTTAGTGCAATTTTCTGTTGATGGGCGGGGCTGTGTTCCATCTCTGTTGTTTGGCCTGAGGTCAAACTGTTGACCCACCCCTCCACCAGAGACTCCTGGACACTCACAGGCAAGTCTGACTCAGTCTCTTGTGGGGACACTGCTCCTTTCCCCTGGCTCTTGGTGTGCACAAGGATTAGTTTGTGCCCTCCAAGAGTCTGTTTCCCAGTCCCATGGAAGTTCTGTAGTTAAATTCCCTAAGGGTTCCTGTCTTCTCCATAGCTCTCAGTTCAGTTCAGTTCAGTTGCTCAGTCATGTCTGACTCTTTGCAACCCCATGGAGTGCTGCACTCCAGGCTTCCCTGTCCATCACCAGCTCCCGGAGTTTACTCAAACCCATGTCCATTGAGTCGGTGATGACATCAAACCATCTCATCCTCCGTCGTCCCCTTCTCTTCTTGCCCTCAATCTTTCCCAGCATCAGGGTCTTTTCAAATGAGTCAGCTCTTCACATCAGGTGGCCAAAATATTGGAGTTTCAGCTTCAGCATCAGGCCTTCCAATAAATATTCAGGACTGATTTCCTTTAGGATGGACTGGATGGATCTCCTTGCAGTCCAAGGGACTCTCAAGAGTCTTCTCCAACACCACAGTTCAAAAGAATCACTTCTTCAGTGCTCAGCTTTCTTTATAGTCCAACTCTCACATCCATACATGACCACTGGAAAAACCATAGCTTTGATTAGATGGACCTTTTTTGGACCTCTGCTTTTAATAATGTCTAGGTTGGTCATAACTTTTCCTCCAAGAAGCAAGTGTCTTTTAATTTCATGTCTGCAGTCACCATCTGCAGTGAGTTTGGAGCCCCCAAAATAAACTCTGTCACTGTTCCCACTGTTTACCTATCTATTCACCATGAACTGATAGGACCAGATGCCATGATCTTAGTTTTCTGAATGCTGAGCTTTAAGCCAGCTTTTTCACTCTCCTCTTTCACTTTCATCAAGAGGCTCTTTAGCTCCTCTTCACTTTCTACCATAAGGGTGGTGGTATCTGCATATCTAAGGTTATTAATATTTCTCTAGGCAATCCTGATTTCAGCTTGTGATTCATCCAGCCTGGCATTTCACATGATGTACTCTGCATATGAGTTAAATAAGCAGGGTGGCAATATACAGCCTTGATGTATTTCTTTCCCAATTTGGAACCAGTCTGTTGTTCCATGTCCAGTTCTAACTGTTGCTTCTTGACCTGTATACAAATTCCTCAGGTGGCAGGTAAGGTGGTCTGGTATTCCCATCTCTTTCAGAATTTTCCACAGTTTGTTGTGATCCTCACAGTCAAAAGCTTTGGAGTAGTCAATAAAGCAGAATTAGATATTTTTCTGGAACTCTCTTGCTTTTTCGATGATCCAACGGATGTTGGCAATTTGACCTCTGGTTCCTCTGCCTTTGCTAAATCCAGCTTGAACATCTGGAAGTTCATGGTTCTCGTACTGTTGAAGCCTGGTAGGAGGATATTGAGCATTACTTTACTAGCATGAGAGATGAGTACAATTGTGCGGTAGTTTGAACATTCTTTGGCACTGCCTTTCTTTGGGATTGGAATGAAAATTGACCTTTTCCAGTAATGTGGCCACTGCTAAGTTTTCCAAATTTGCTGGCATATTGAGTGCAGCACTTTCATAGCATCATCTTTTAGGATGTGAAATAGCTCAACTGGAATTCCATCACCTCCACTAGCTTTGTTTGTAATGATGCTTCCTAAGGCCCACTTGACTTCACATTCCAGGATGTCTGGCTCTAGGTGAGTGATCACATCATTGTGGTTATCTGGGTCATGAAGATCTTTTTTGTATAGTTCTTCTGTGTATTCTTGCCACCTCTTCTTAATATCTTCTGCTTCGGTTAGGTCCGTACCATTTCTGTCCTTTATTGTGCCCATCTTTGCATGATATTTTCCCTTGGTATCTCTAGTTTTCTTTATGAAATCTTTTTTTCTTGTGTTCTGGTGTCATTTCTAAAATGGCTTTACCTAACCCAAGACCATTAAAGATTTATTCCTATGTTTTCTTCTAAGAGATTTATAGTTTTAGCTCTTACATTTGGGAGTATGATCCACTTAGAGTTAATTTTTATGTGCCATATAGGTAAAGGGTTCAACTTTGTTCTTTTGCATGTGAACATCCTATTACTCCAATACCATTTGCTGAAAGACTATTCTTTCCTCACTGAATGAACTTGGCAACCCTTTTCAAAAATCAACTGACCATAAATATAAGGATTTATTTTTGGGATTCTCAATTCTGTCCCATCATTCCAAGTCTCGCTTATGCCTGTACCACATTGGCTTGATTATTTCGGCATTGTAGTTAGGTTTTGAAATTGGAAAGCGTGAATCCTCCAACTTTGTTCTTCTCTTTCAAGACCGTTTTGGCTATGCAGGGTCCCTTGCATTTCTACATGACCTTCAGGATTATGACACTGAGTTCTGTGGATGACTTCACTGCCATTGGCTTGAAGAAGGTTCTCAATTTGTCCATCTGTTTCTTAATATGAGATTCAGATTAAAAACTTTTTTAGCAAGAATACTACAGAGGAGTATTGGTCATTTCCCATGGCATTAAAGGAAGCATAATGTCACGTTGTCCTGGTACTGGAAGTTTTCGGGCTATGAGCACTGGGTTAAGGATAAGGAGCTGGTTCCCAGATTGCTCCACTGCAAAGGGATGCTTTTCCCTTTGTAAGTAGCAGGCGGTTTTCAGGCCCATGTGGAGCACGTGTACACAGCCAATTCTCCAACAAACTTTCAACCGGTGATGTTAGCATCCCGTCATGATCTTTACCTATTTCAAGGTAGCAAAATGGAGATGCTTTATATTCATGGTTTCTTCTAAGTTTATTTAGCTAACAGTTCTCCCTTATCTCTTCTTTCTTTGCATAACACTATGAACTTAGGAATTTAAAAAATTGAACACTCTGTAATCTATCACTATGATTATTCTTGTCAGTACAAGGTCCTTCAGGCCACCTCTGGGGTCTTTTTTGATATAGCTCATTGACCATTTTCTTGCTTTCTGGCATGAGATTACCCTGTTCAATATCTGTAATAAGCTGTTTTTCCAAGGATCTATGTGGAAAAGTATAATTACTGTAACTGGTGGAAAATATATCATTGTTTTTACATATACATATGTGAAAATGGTGATTATATGTATACATATCCTCTCTGCACACTGAGAGAATATTGATACCGCATGGAGTCCCTCCTCCTGCAGTCACAACCTCACTACCCAAGGACAGCAGCATGTTTGATTCTTCAGTGCTGCCCTGTAACAGCCACAAAATCATTTCAGAATTACAGAGGCAGCATCGTCACCCGCTAGAACAGAACTAGGTGCAACTCCAGAGTTCTTTGCTATTTCTTTTGTTCTTAATATATATTTCACTTAAGACATACAGTCATAAAATTCTGTTCAAAAATCATCAGAATGCAGTCTTTATTCTGAGTAGTCATATTGTCAACTTTATGGAGCTAGTCTCATTTGTTTCTGTTTTATTCAACTTCATAAACTCCTTTTTCATCTTTGATACTAGTTTGTTTTCTGAACATGGAAAACACTTTGTGGTTCACAATTAAAACCACATAATAGGGAATGTTTACAAAGTCTCACTCTATTTTTATGTTACCCACTTTATGCCTGATACCTCCATCCTTTCTGTTATTTTAATTTTCTTGCAAAGAAAAAGAATGTACATGTATTTTCATTTTCCCCTTATTTCCTGCACAAAAGGGAGCATCCCCCGAATGGTTTTCAGTTTTTTTTTTTTCCTTCATTTTACCAATGATTACTCAAAATTGTTAAAAGTCAGTTCATAATGACTTTTCCCCTTTTATTTACTTTTTGGCTGATACAAAGTAATTTTAGTAGATGGCATGAGACTGTGAATAACTTTTTTTGCACAAAAGAGCAGAATGGGAGGCAGGCAATTTCTGGTGATTAAACTATAATCCTTCCACTGCAGAATTAAGTACTAACTGGGAACTAAATACAAACTTGTACATAAGGGAAAATACACTGTTAATCTGTATTAAATGGAGACAAAGAAAGAATATCTTCAACATCTAATGTGGAACTTGAACTAAGCCAAATCAAAACTAATTGTCCAAGCTTCAAATAAAATCCTAATATGCCACATGGAACCCTGGCTTCCCTGGTGGCTCAGTGGTAAAGAATCTGCCTGCAATGTGGGAGACGTGGGTTCAATTCCTGGGTTGGGAAGATCCCCTGGAGAAGGGAATGGCAACCCACTCCAGTGTTCCTGCCTGGAGAATCCCATGGACAGAGGAGCCTGGTGGGCTACAGTCCATGGGGTCACAAAGAGTCAGACACAGATGAGTGACTAGCACTTTCACTTTCAACGCTGGATCTCCTTACATTCCCCCTTTTCCCTTACTTGAGAAATAAAGTGGAAATTATCCTCTCCATGATCCTTCTAGATTAGATTCTAGAAACTCTGATTGCCTAGAATTCTCCAGAAAGTGGCCTACTGAATTCACAAGAGTCTGTCAGCCAGACAGAATCACCTCTGTGACCTTGTCCCTTTCACAAACATCAAAGTTGCCATCTGACCTCTTGGTGGGGGAGTGTGTAAGGTGAAAGACCAACTGACCCTTCAGAGGTTGACCTCAATTTGTTTTACGCTTTCTATTGATCATTCTCAGACCTCGGTAAATGTCTTTTTCTCTGCTCTTGAGTAATATTTAAAAGCTCTAACCATATTTAAAAGGTTACTACCTATGCTGCTGCTGCTAAGTCGGTTCAGTCGTGTCCAACTCTGTGAGACCCCATAGACAGCAGCCCACCAGGCTCCCCCATCCCTGGGATTTTCCAGGCAAGAACACTGGAGTGGGTTGCCATTTCCTTCTCCAATGCATGGACGTGAAAAGTGAAAGTGAAGTCGTTCAGTCATGTCCGACTCTTAGCGACCCCATGGATTGCAGCCTACCAGGCCCCTCCGTCCATGGGATTTTCCTGGCAAGAATACTGGAGTGGGTTGCCATAGCCTTCTCCAGTTACTACCTATAACTGACTTCAATTTCTATAACACCTTCTATCACTAAATTAAAAAGTACTGTGTGGATAGTTCAAACTGTCAGCCAAACAAACATATATTTTCTTTCTTTCTTATTTATTTATTTGTCTGTGCCTAGTCTGAGTTGTGGCATGGAGGATTTCTGATGTTCACTGCGGCGCACAGGATCTTTTTTTGTTTAAGTTGTGCCATGTGGGGTCTTTAGTTTTCAGCATGTGAACTCTTAGTTGAGACATGTGGGGTCTAGTTCACTAAGGAGGGACCGAACACAGGCCTCCTGCATTGGAAGCACGGAGTCTTAGCCACCGGAACACCAGGGGAGTCCCTACACATATATTTCTTAAAACCGGTAAGAAACCAAATCACTGTCTCTATGTGAAACCTGAATCAATCTATTTTATTCTATTTCTGACCCTGCTATTTAGAACACATCAGATTCCTTTGCCTAAAAATAAATGCTTAAGAGGCACAATGTAATGAAAAGAGAGAGTCCTTGCTACTTCATACAGCTGTTGTCAGGGTTAGGGGAGAAAATGTTTGTAAGATTGCCTGGGATGCTGCTGGGCACACAGTGAACATTCAACCTGGGTGGATTTTTATCCTTCATTCTCCTGGAAAAGAGGCAAATAGCCACGCTGCTGCCTTTCCTGTATCTCCTCTTCACGAAGCGATTACTGGCCAGGCAGACAATAGGAACAGTAACGAGCAACAGCATCCAGGGCCTCGATGATTTGAGGGTAGATCAGTTGCCTGTCATCCCATGCTGAGCTGACCCACATGGAGGGGGTCTTCACTTCTGAGAGCCTGGAGCTGACCTGCTCAGAGGTTTGGTGGGACCTGGGCTCTGCCATGGAAGAGAACAAACAAGAATTCCGAGTGTGTTCTGGGGATGGAGGTAGGCGGACCAGGGAAAGCCCTCCTGCCGAGACCTGCTTCCTGCTATGAGAACAAAGGGCCCGCAGGTCCCAGGGCGGATGGAGGGGCTCACAGTACACCTGGTGCCATGCACTCAGCGCACAGCATGGGGTGGAATTCACTCCATGTGAAGGTGGGCATGACTGTCCCTACACCAACTGGAAAACAGCACCGGCCTGGGCGGTTTCCTCACTCAGTTACTCAGCCCCTGCTCTGCTCCTCCCGAGCTCCCGCTGAGCAGGAAGCCCATGTTGTACAGACACCGCGACATCAAGACGGCTGGTGGCTGGGGCCCCAAGGCTGGCACACAGCCATCCCTGCACCCAAGGCCTGGTGGCTATTTTTACTCCCTGCTCCGACACACCCGCAGGGAAAAGGATCTCAGAAATGAGCTCTGGAAGGCTGTGGCGTAGCTGAGACCCCGGGATGTCGTGTTGCCCATCATGGCAGTGAGCCAGCGGGTCCGAGCACAAAGGCAGGAGTGTTCCCGGGCAGCATGCCCAGGGCTCCCGCCATTCAAACGGACGCCCGCTTCAGATTGCCCTGGCTACGACTTTCCAGGACTCAGAACAAATGAGCATTTTCGATCTGTACATACTGAAGGGAACCACAGGGCTGAGGCTAAGGCACAAAAGGTCTGACCACCAAATTCCCTGTAGGAGCCCCGCCTCCAGCCATGCCTTTCTCAGGACCTTTGAAAGCGAGCTCTCAGTGCCACAAGCAAGGCTTTGTGTGTCGGAAAAACCCACTCTGTGGGCCTTTCAGAACATACAATGATTCTCAGGCAGGAGCCAATTTTAGAACATCATGGAAAGGCAGTGGCCACACCAACATGCTTCTGTGTGCTTCTGGAGAAGCTTGAATCCCGGGGCGAAGGGACCCGGAGAGCTGGCCCACTCACAGTGCGTCCCCTGGATCAGACTCACTTCTATCACCCAGGAAGCCCTTCTGGGTGCCCCTCAAGCCCACAGGTTTCCAGTGTGTTCTGTGCTCAGGGAGATCCAGGAAGGATGACTACTCCCTCAGACCAGCAGGGAAGCAAAAATTCAGGGATGCCATGGGACTGGAGGAAGGTCCCCAAACGGTAAAAAGACAACAGGTGTTCTAATGAGCAGTTGTATTACTTCACTGCCTTGCTTAACTCATAAATATTTCCTGCCTGACATCTAATTTCCCTAAGTTATGGTTTAAAGTGAAGGATCATTGCTTTCCATTATCCTGGGACTCCACATACAGGACCATCGCAAACATAAAGTTTCCTTCACTGACTCTACTAGTTCATTCACTATACTGTACATAACACACATGAGATTTAAGAGGAGATGAGGAAGCCCACAAGAGCAGGATCTAAACAGGAGAAGGATGCCACATCCCTTTCAGCTCTTTTTAATAGTTGGCTAAGGCTCTGAGCTTCCCTGTGGGCATAGCAAAGATGAGAAGCATAGCCAGTGTTAAAGTTCCCTGTCCCAAGGCAGGTGGCCCTTTAGGACCATTTTCTGCAGGACCTCATGGCGAGAATACAGCACTGAAATTGACTTGTGCCCCAACGACAGGCTGAAGAAACACCATGGCAGTTTTTCAACAGCTGTTCCCTCCTTCAATAAAGCCCACACTATGACACCAAGCAAGGTCCAATTATATTCAGAGTCCAAACAAGTCAACCCCCATCTCTTGGGCTGTCTTATTGAGGATAGAAGATGGCACATCTAAAGCACCACTGATGTTTTATAAAATAGGGAATTAATTTGGTAAATTTAGAATATGCAAAGGCTTATTCCTTACAAGAAAGGCAGGCTTACAAACTTAATAATTTGGTTGAATATGCTTTAAACCAGTTATTTGTTCTACAATTATCACAAATAAATCTATAATGTACATATACCTATAAAATGTATAGATAACTCAGCTTTTAGTTACAATTTTATTTTCTAAAAATGTTGCTAATATTTGGCATTAGTTATACAAAATATGAAACCAAAGACACTGAAGCCATTTTGATGTTTAGCAAAATAATCTGATCTAAAGAAAAACATACTAACAAAAGTATTAAGAATCCACTCAGATTTGATCGAATTTCCCCTCTCAATTCCTGTAAGAGAAGCTTTTCAATTAGGCATCAATAATCAATAAGGAACATGCTGATTATGAAATTTAATATTAAAACTAATCCTTTAGGACTGTGTATTTGATATAACAAAAAAATACATTATTTATTTACCTGTAATATGATATACTTATTTGCTAATTTTGAAATCACTTTTCCTCGAAATAAGGTAGTTCTCCTTGAAATGTATTTTTATAATTAGAAACAACACTTTCAGTCACTGCTTTTACTCAGTAAAGATATTTAGAATTTGTTATCCTAAATAAATGGAAAACATGTTCTATTTAAAGGAGTATAAAGCAATATATTATTTTTATCTTACATAAATTGAAACCATGTTCTATTTAAAGGAGTATAAAGCCAATATAGTATTTTTAAACATCTAAAAGAAACTAAGAAACAGCTCTAGTATATCTTATTTATAGAACTGTGTAATATTTAAAATTTTGCTTGAAAAACGGGAAGGAAAAAAGAGAGCATGAGATTTACTCCTTCATCTGTGCAAACAACAGTTGCTACTTCCCCTCACGTGGTCCGTCTCTGGGATAGAATCTGGACAGTCCCAAATGAGGCAACGTGGCCCCTTTCTGGTTCTAGTCCCCCATTGACGGGAAACACAGACAGACGGCTACTAGACATCAGGCTCGTGCCCTAAGGGTACAAAGTACCCTTGGAGCCCAAGATGTAAATCAGTGCTGCCACGGTGGAGCACAAGATGCAGGTTCCTGAAAACACAAAACGCAGCTACCATGTGCCCCAGCAAGCCAACTCCTGGATGTACATCCAGAAAAGACACAAACTCTAACTTGAAAAGATGCATGCACCTCAATGCTCATAGCAGTACTATTTACCACAGCCAAGAAGTGGAAGAAACCTAGGTGTCTATCAACAGAGGAGTGGATAAAGGAGATGTGGCACATATATACAATGGAATATTAGTCAGCCATAAAAAAGAAAGAAAGAATGCCATTTGCATCAACATGGATGGGCCTAGAGATTGTCATATCAAGCAAAGCAAGTCGGACAGAGAAAGACAAGTATCACATGGCATCATTCATTTGTGGGATTTAAAAAAATGATACAAATGAAGTTATTTACAAAACAGAAATAGACTCACAGACATAGAAAACAAATCTATGGTTACCAAAGGGGATAGTTAGGGGGGAGGATAAATTAGGAGTTTGAGATTAATAATGAACACTATTGTATATAAAACAGATAAACAGCAGGATCTATAGTATAGCACAGGGAACTATATTCAATAGAATAACCTATAATGGAAAAGAATATGAAAAAGATACATTTATATACATATATAACTGAATCACTTTGTTGTATTCCTGAAACTAACACAACATTGTAAATAAACTTAATTTAAAGATATCAATTTAAAAATAAACAAGCAAAGGGAAAATATAATAAATACAACCTGAAATTTTTAAAGAGTATCAGTGCCTTCTGCCTAAGGAGGGTGGTGGCTGCAGAGACGGTACAGCACGTGCTGGTGGAAGCACGTGTAAAGAACAGGACAGAGAAGCGTCCAGCCCAGGGCCAGACAAACTGGGAGGAGAAGATGACCAAACGCAGGCGGGTGAAGACCTGGGGCTGCAGGGAGACAGGGCTGGGCACTGACAGTGAGTACTTGGGCACGGGGACCCCCTCCAGGAGACTGGACGTCATCCCACAGGTGACAGCAAGCCCAGGCAGGGCTCCAGGCAGGGTAGCATCCAGATAGGACTCACACTGAACTGCGACTTCCCTGCAGGAGTGAGCAGGTGGATTTAGAGCACGCCTTGCCTTTGCTCAGCACCCTCTGAGGGCATCTCACAAACTCTAGAAAAGATCCACACCCACTCCACACCACGCAACCCTCCCCCATAGCCTCCTGCCCTTCTCCCTGAAGCCTGGATCCACCAGCCACACCCACTGCCTTCCTGCTCCTGCATATACACAACTCAGCCCCACCTCAGGACATTTGCATGTGCTGCCCACACCCTGGCGTGGCTTACTCCTCCCCCACTGAGGTCTGAGAGCAAGTTCAGTTCAGTTCAGTTCAGTCGCTCAGTCGTGTCTGACTCTTTGCGACCCCATGAATCGCAGCAGGCCAGGCCTCCCTGTCCATCACCAACTCCCGGAGTTCACCCCAACTCATGTCCATCGAGTCGGTGATGCCATCCAGCCATCTCATCCTCTGTCGTCCCCTTCTCCTCCTAACACCAATCCCTCCCAGCATCAGAGTTTTTTCCAATGAGTCAACTCTTCGCATGAAGTGGCCAAAGTACTGGAGTTTCAGCTTTAGCATCATTCCTTCCAAAGAAATCCCAGGGCTGATCTCCTTCAGAATGGACTGGTTGGATCTCCTTGCAGTCCAAGGGACTCTCAAGAGTCTTCTCCAACACCACAGTTCAAAAGCATCAATTCTTCGGCACTCAGCCTTCTTCACAGTCCAACTCTCACATCTGTACATGACCACAGGAAAAACCATAGCCTTGACTAGACGAACCTTTGTTGGTGAAGTAATGTCTCTGCTTTTGAATATGCTATCTAGGTTGGTCGTAACTTTCCTTCCAAGGAGTAAGAATCTTTTAATTTCACGGCTACCTCCTTAAAGACACTTCCGAGAGAGCTCATCTAAACAGCACCATTGACAACCCTTTGTGACACCCCAGTTATCATTCCCGAAAGGATGCATGTTTATGTATTTGCTCTTCTCTGCTGGGACGAAACACACTGGGGTTGTCCACCATGCATTCCAGGTGTAAAACACAGATGAATAATATGTATGGACTCATGCTCAGTCGTGTCTGACTCTTCGCAACCCCATGGACTGTAGCCCACCAGGCTCCTCTGTCCATGGATTTCCCAGGCAAGGATACTGGAATGGGTTGCCATTTCCTTCTCCAGGGAATATTCCTGACCCAGGGATCGAACCCACCTCTCCTGCATTACAGGCAGATTTTTACCTGCTGAGCCATCAGGGAACTCTAGTGAATAATAATCCATGATAAATACCTATTAAATGCAAGCATGGAGGGGAGACCAGAGTTAGGAAAGTGCTACAAAAGCCCAATACATCAGTGCTGACTTTGTCTGAACTAAGAAACTTGGGGGTTCCCAGGTGGCCCTGGTGGTAAGGAATCTACCTGCCCATGCCTGGAGAATCACATGGACTAAGGAGCCGGGTGGGCTACAGTCCACGCGGTCACAAAGAGGTGGAGCAACTGAGCATGCAGCAAACAAGGCAGCGTCAGTGTGACAGCATATTTAGGAAGAAGAGCTGATGCGGTAAGTGAATCTGTGACTTATACACGCCCCCTTGCTTGACAGCGAGGAGGGCCCACTGGTCATGCTGACTTTCACACGGAGCAGAGGGGACAGCAAGTGGACAAGAAGAGCGGGAGATGAGGGCACTGGGGGGAAGGCCTGAGGAGGAACCAGGGGAACGGGGGCAGCTGGGGTGCCCACTGGGCCTGGCCCCTCCTCACCATCACACACGGAGCATAAATGTGCATTCTGACGCTACCGAGTGACGGAGAGCCAACCCTGCCGTGTGCCTGCTCTGGGGCACGGATGGACAGAAGCTGGCCCTCGCTGGGGGACGAGAGAGGGACCCCTTTACCTAAGGCCTCTGGGACAAGCACAAGCCTGACCCCACGGGCTGCTGCAATTGGGGGAACAGTGGATGAAAGACCGGATGGAGTTGCTTTGAATATTATTCTTGGCAGCAGCACGCACGGGTAACAGATGAGACAGGCCAGAGGCTAAAGGAGAGCCAGGATTGAGCTGTTGAGGGCCTGTACCAGAATTGAGGCCACGTGGAGGCTGGAAAGACCTGTGATTGTGCAGGGACCACGTGGCATATCCACACAGGGCGGGGGCTGTGGGGTGGCTCGGAAGGCATCTGAGAGCATCCTTAGACCCATCCACTCCTGCCCCTACCAGCACCACTTGGTACCCAGGCCTCATAGCCCATCCCCAGGACCCAGATGCCCTGTAGGCTGGGCCACAGGCATCAAGTAAGGCTTCCATCTGGCCACAGAAGGCGTGGGCAGAGTTGCTCTCCACGTCCCCATCCCCAGATCCCAGCTTCGATACCTCTCTGCCGCAGGTCTGCACTGCATGGAGGACCTGTTCCCGGGAGACAGATCCATGCCAGCCACCCCAAGAGCATCCTAGAGGAGTCACGCAGTCAAGACTTGGACATGTTTGCCAACTAATTGCAGGTTTAAGGATTAAGGGTGAAGGTGACTGATGCCAGATATGAGTCGGGAAAAACTGTTCATAGTGGCAAGAAGAAAAATAGGGTTTTTTTGAGGGGCTGGTGGTGGTAGGTGAACTGCTCCAAGTCTTCCCACACGGCAGCTGGAGGCTCCCACTCTTGCGGCAGGCGGTGCTCTCAGGTGAAACCCCAGGGCGAAGGCGTCCCCAGGGGTGGTAGCAGGTCTGGGTTCCCGGCCGGCCTGCAGATTTCAGAGCCAGGAGAGAACTGGCCGGACCCGTTTGACTGGACTGTGCTGCTGCTGGTGACTTAATAGTAATGTCACTGAACGTCTTTTTGGCAACTACCAGATATTTTGTAATGGTTCCCCACAGGAAACACAGTGACACAGTGAGCACTATCCCTGCTCCAAACCCGGGACAGGAAAGAGGGCGGGGACGAGCCATGTCTAGGGGCCGCTGACCCAGCCCTGAGATGTGGACACAAGGACCCAGCCCCGCGTTTCACCCTCATGGCAGCCCACAAGGGAGGAACACTATTCTCACTTTTATAAAAGATGAGACTGAGTTTAACTATCTGTCCAGGTACGCATGGCTAGTTAGGGTTCCCTCCAGCGCAATCTGAGCCTGACCTCCCTAAGATGCTTTCTGGGTCTAAATGACACCTTCCCTAGGATCTCAGATTCTCAGAATCAAAGGCCAGGGCAGGAGGGTATGTGCATACAAGGCAGTTCTATGGGATCTGGCCGTCATAGCAAAGGCAGGAACAACCTCACATTTACCCCCAGGATGCTGTTTAAACAAAGCACGATGGATGGGGTCACACAAGGGAGGAACTCTGCAGCTGGACCAAGACTGAGGATACTCTCTGTAGCAGCAGCTCTTTCATGTAATTGTTAAAGAAGATGTGGTCTAAAAAAGCAATTCCTAAAACTTGAACCAAAATGAACCAAATACATCTACTGTACATTAAGTTGGCAACATCAAAACAACCCCAGATGGGATGCATAGGACAGGATGAAATAAAATATGCCATGTTGAAGGGGACGTGATGGGTTCATTACACTGTTCCCTGTGATAAACAGATGGACAGAAAGATATACAGACTTAGATGCCAGACAGACATAGATAGATGACAGATCACTGTTGTTTAGTCGCTAAGCTCTATCTGACTCTGTGACCCCATGGACTGTAGCCCACCAGGCTCCTCTGTCCATGGGATTCTCCAGGCAAGAATACTGGAGTGGGTACCCATTTCCTTCTCCCAGATGGAGAGAGACACACAGAGAGACAGAGAGAGAGAGAGAGAGAGAGAGAGCGAGAGCGAGAGTGAGAGAGAGAGAGATGCTATTTTCTAGTTGTGGGGCTGGAAAGACCGAGGCCTCTCTTGTATCCTTCTGGGACCAGAAGCCACAGAAGGGTCTCCATCACTGACCGGTCATCTCAGCATTCGGGTCTAACTTACAGTCACCTGGAAAGCCCGGGGACAGTGGCTGATCCTTACAACCATGGGTAGCACCTGCAGTGCCTGCTCAGAAAACCCAGGCGCTGCTCATCTACGGTAAGGTACCTGGAAGGAGCATCTTACTGTCTCTTTAGTCTCTTTCCTTTTTTGGATCTGACAGTAACAGGCTCCTGTTGCAACTTCCCAGGCCGTGGTGTTTGCAATCCTGCCCCCGCTTCAAAGACACGGAACAAGGGGTCAAAGATTAATCAGCCCTGTAAAGATAGAGAAGACCTGAGCAACTGGAGCCTGGAGAGCAGGGCAGTTCCCCAGCCCCTGGGCCGGTCCAGTGGGGAGAGTGCAGGCAGGGCTCCAAGAACTGGGCAGGAGGAACCGCAGGCAGCACAGGACAACCAGGCCACTGCAGAGCCCCAGGGCTCCACGTGGCCACAGGTGGGGCAGCTTGCTTGTCAGCCCTGGGAACAGAACAGACTTCAGACAAAGACCCAAAACGCACGTGCAGAATGCTGGTGGTCCCTGGGGTGCCAGGAGGGCAGAGGAGCACAGGGCTCGCTGACGCCGGCAGTGTCAGGTGGCCTATGACCGCCCTCCCTGGCTGGCGCTTATGATTCTGACCAGGAGGTAGAGTCCCGTGGGCTGACAATCTATGTGGATTCACAGGGGTGTGACCATCATGTCCACCTGCGCTTCCCAGAGCAGCCTCTCTGTGTGAGGACACAGCTCTGAACTAAAAACAGAACTCGAGGCCAGATGTGGCCCAGAGCATGGCCCTTTCCCAGCGTTTTACTGACTCACAATCCCATTTCACGGGCTTCCATGAGCTGCTTTCACAGTCATATACAACCTGACAAGCTCCCTTGGGATCATTTAAAATGTTTAACAAATACTCATCATGTGCAAAAATAAATTCTGACTTTGTATGTAACTAGTGGTGCACATTGTTTGCATGTTTTCATTTTGTGAGGAACAACTCAGTTGTGGGCAAATGAATCACAAAGTGATAAACTATTTCATTCTTTGTATGGAAATCAAACGCACAGTAAAATGCAGACTGAAACTTAACTATGTGTTCTGGGCAAAACTGCTCTTGGCAACTGGGTGTTTTACATTTTCCTTTTAAAAAAAAAGATCCATGGATTCTTATTTTAAATGACAAAGGAAGACATGGCTTTTCAGCTGCTACTTGTAAGCACTTCTGCAGGAAGAGTACAGCATGTATAAGGACGGTTCCTATTTCCCATGGGAGAAAATAAAATAAGGAGGTTTTAGGAAAGCAGAATCAGCACATATGTATTTTCTAACTTGTAGTTTTACAGACATTTAGACCAAGAGACATATCATTTTTATTTGGATCCACAACTTAGCCATCTCAGGATGAGTATCACAAGGCGAATTTACAAAATGAGCCCTCCTTTTTTATCTTCCCCATTAATTAACATCTCAACATCAGGTCCCCTTCTTCTTCTTTCTTTTACCCCACAGTATATCACAGAACTAAGCTGAATGACATGATTAGAAATTTTGAAGAAACATATAAAATAGCATAATGGTTGAGATTTCCATGGGTGCTTAGAATAAGCCCCAAAGGTGGCCAAGGCATTGTCTCACTTAAAAAAAAAAAAAAAACTCCATCCGCCACTATTTCTCTTTCCACATGAACCTTCAATGTTTGAAGAAAAACCTCAGAAAATAATGTTGAAGCCATTGCTACTTCTACTTCTTTAATGATGTCAACACTGGCATGCTTTGCCAGCCCCCTTTTGTAAATTGCTGCATAAAGGACTTTCTCCTGGCACCTGTTCAGGGGTCCACCTGGCCTGAAGTGTGACCAGGATCTCCTGATGAGAACATACAAGGTTGGAGCAAAACAACCACAAGGGTGAAGCCATTCAGGCTGGGAGCAGGGGTCCATTTTTTTTATGTGTTTGCATGATAAGTCACTTCAGTCGTGTCTGATTCTGTTACACCCCATGGACTGTAACCCTCCAGATGGCAAGAATACTAGAGTAGGTTGCCATGCCTTCCTCTAGGGGATCTTCCTGACCCAGGGATCCAACCTCCATCTCTTACATCTGCTGCTTTGGCAAGCAGGGTCTTTACCACCAGCGTCATCTGAGAGGCCCCTTTGTTATATGCATTTGCTTCTAAACAGGTGCACATTACTAGTGTACTGTGAACACTAGGGAAGTTACACGGAAATCTAATTTTGGAAAGGATAAGATAAAAATTAAATATTTCCTTCCCCAAACCCAATGGCTCACGAGGCAGGCACTACTGGGACAAACGGCCGCACTCTGAAGACCGCGCCTCTAAGGTGTGACCGAGTGGCATCCGTGGCAGCTACACGATGCCAGCTCAACTCCGCCAGTGGAATCTGGCACATCCTCAGTGAGAAGCTTCCCCCATCCCTCCAGGAGGGTAAATAACCCGCATACCGGGGCTTTATTCCAATCAAGGAGTATAGATCCAGGAATGGAAGAAAGCAGTACCAGTATTCCCAGCAGTCTGTCCAAAAGGAGAAGGCCCCACATAGGGCCTCCAGTGTGATAACCATTCACTGAAGGACACGGCACCTCTGCCGAGGCGGTGTCCTCCAAATTTACCAACAATGACAGACGAGGTACGGAACTTTCATCCCTCCTCTAATCAGCCTTTCCTACCACACTGTCACATAATGATAAATGCTAATAACAACAGCCCCAAGCTCCCTGTTCACTCTGTGTGAGGTGCCATATATGTTTATATATTTTTAAAATGAATTTATTAATTTTAATTGGAGGCTAATTACTTTATGATATTGTATTGGTTTTGACATAAATTGATATGAATCCGCCAGGGTTTACATGTGGCCCCCATCCTGAACCCCCCTCCCACCTCCCTCCCCATACCATCCCTCTGGGTCATCCCAGTGCACCAGCTCTGAGCACCCTGTATTATGCATCAAAACTGGACTACCGATTCACTTCACATATGGTAATATACTTGTTTCAATGCCATTCTCCCAAATCATCCCACCCTCTCCCACAGAGTCCAAAAGACTGTTCTATACATCTATGTCTCTTTTGCAGTCTCGCATACAGGGTTATCGTTACCATCTTTCTAAATTCCATATATGTGCGTTAGTATACTGTATTAACGTTTTTCTTTCTGGCTTACTTCACTCTGTAAAATAGGCTTCAGTTTCATCCACCTCATTAGAACTGATTCAAATGTATTCTTTTTAATGGCTGAGTGATATTCCATTCTGTATATGTACCACAGCTTTCTTATCCATTCGTCTGCTGATGGACATCTAGGTTGCTTCCATGTCCTGGCTATTATAAATAGTCCTGTGATGAACACTGGGGTACACGTGTCTCTTTCAATTCTGGTTTCCTCAGTGTGTATGCCCAGCAGGGGAACTGCTGGGTCCTATGGCAGTTCTATTTCCAGTTTTTTAAGGAATCTCCATACTGTTCTCCATAGTAGCTGTACTAGTTTGCATTCCCACCAACAGCGTAAGAGGGTTCCCTTTTCTCCACACCCTCTCCAGCATTTATTGCTTATAGACTTTTGGATAGCAGCCATTCTGACTGGCGTGAAATGGTACCTCATTGTGGCTTTGATTTGCATTTCTCTAATAATGAGTGATGTTGAGCATCTTTTCATGTGTTTGTTAGCCATCTGTATGTCTTCTTTGGAGAAATGTCTGTTTAGTTCTTTGGCCCACTTTTTGATTGGGTCATTTATTTTTCTGGAATTGAGCTGCAGGAGTTGCTTGTACATTTTTGAGATTAATTTTTTGTAAGTTGCTTCATTTGCTATTATTTTCTCCCATTCTGAAGGCTGTCTTTTCACCTTGCTTATAGTTTCCTTTGTTGTGCAGAAGCTTTTAATTTTAATTAGGTCCCATTTGTTTATTTTGCTTTTATTTCCGATATTCTGGGAGGTGGGTCATAGAGGATCCTGCTGTGATTTATGTCAGAGACTGTTTTGCCTATGTTCTCCTCTAGGAGTTTTATAGTTTCTGGTCTTATGTTTAGATCTTTAATCCATTTTGAGTTTATTTTTGTGTATGGTGTTAGCACGTGTTCTAGTTTCATTCTTTTACAAGTGGTTGACCAGTTTTCCCAGCACCACTTGTTAAAGAGATTGTCTTTTCTCCATTGTATATTCTTGCCTTCTTTGTCAAAGATAAGGTGTCCATAGGTGTGTGGATTTATCTCCGGGCTTTCTATCTTGTTCCATTGATCTATATTTCTGTCTTTGTGCCAGTACCATACTGTCTTGATGACTGTGGCTTTGTAGTACAGCCTGATGTCAGGCAGGTTGACTCCTCCAGTTCCATTATTCTTTCTCAAGATTGCTTTGGCTATTCAAGGTTTTTTTGTATTTCCACACAAATTGTAAAATTATTCTAGTTCTGTGAAAAATACCATTGGTAGCTTGATAGGGATTGCATTGAATCTATAGATAGCTTTGGGCAGTATACTCATTTTCACTATATTGATTCTTCTGATCCATGAACATGGTATATTTCTCCATCTATTAGTGTCCTCTTTAATTTCTTTCACTAGTGTTTTATAGTTTTCTACATATAGGTCTTTTGTTTCTTTAGGTAGATATATTCCCAAGTATATAATTCTTCTCATTGCAATGGTGAGTGGAATTGTTTCCTTAACTTCTCTTTCTGTTTTCTCATTGTTAGTGTATAGGAATGCAAGGGATTTCTGTGTGTTGATTTTATATCCTGCAACTTTACTATACTCATTGATTAGCTCTAGTAATTTTCTGGTGGAGTCTTTAGGGTTTTCTATGTAGAGGATCGTGTCATCTGCAAACAGTGAGAGTTTTACTTCTTCTTTCCCAATCTGGATTCCTTTTATTTCTTTTTCTGCTCTGATTGCTGTGGCCAAAACTTCCAAAACTATGTTGAATAGTAATGGTGAAAGTGGGCACCGTTGCCTTCTTCCTGACTTTAGGGGAAATGCTTTCAATTTTTCACCATTGAGGATAATGTTTGCTGTGGATTTGTCATATATAGCTTTTATTATGTTGAGGTATGTTCCTTCTATTCCTGCATTCTGGAGAGTTTTTTTTTAATCATAAATGGATGTTTAATTTTGTCAAAGGCTTTCTCTGCATCTATTGAGATAATCATATGCCTTTTATTTTTCAATTTGTTAATGTGGTGTATTACATTGATTGATTTGTGGATATTAAAGAATCCTTGCATCCCTGGGATAAAGCCCACTTGGTCATGATGTACGATCTTTTTAATGTGTTGTTGGATTCTGTTTGCTAGAATATTGTTAAGGATTTTTGCATCTATGTTCATCAGTGATATTGGCCTGTAGTTTTCTTTTTCTGTGGCATCTTTGTCTGGTTTTGGTATTAGGGTGATGTTGGCCTCATAGAATGACTTTCGAAGTTTACCTTCCTCTGCAATTTTCTGGAAGAGTTTGAGTAGGATAGGTGTTATCTCTTCTCTAAATTTTTGTTAAAATTCAGCTGTGAAGACATCTGGTCCTGGGATTTTGTTTGCTGGAAGATTTCTGATTACAGTTGCAATTTCCATGCTTGTGATGGGTGGATTAAGATTTTCTATTTCTTCCTGGTTCAGTTTTGGAAAGTTGTACTTTTCTAAGAATTTGTTCATTGCTTTCAAGTTGTCCATTTTATTTGCATATAGTTGCTGTTAGTAGTCTCTTATGATCCCTTGTATTTCTGTGTTGTCTGCTGTGATTTCTTCATTTTCATTTCTAATTTTGTTGATTTGATTTTTCTCCCTTTGTTTCTTGATGAGTCTGGCTAATGGTTTTCAATTTTATTTATCTTCTCAAAGAACCATCTTTTGGCTTTGTTGATTTTTGCTATGGTTTCTTTTGCATTTATTTATGCCCTAATTTTTAAGATTTCTTTCCTTCTACTAACCCTGGAGTTCTTCATTTCTTCCTTTTCTAGTTGGTTTAGGGGTAGTTCAGTTCAGTCACTCAGTCATGTCCGAATCTTTGCGACCCCATGAATCACAGCATGCCAGGCTTCCCTGTCCATCACCAACTCCTGGACTTTACTCAGACTCATGTCCAATGAGTCAGTGATGCCTTCCAGCCATCTCATCATCTGTCGTCCCCTTCTCCTCCTGCCCCCAATCACTCCCAGCATCAGAATCCTTTCCAATGAGTTAACTCTTCGCATCAGGTGGCCAAAGTATTGGAGTTTCAGCTTTAGCATCAGTCCTTCCAATGAACACCCAGGACTGATCTCCTTTAGAATGGACTGGTTGGATCTCCTTGCAGTCCAAGGGACTCTCAAGAGTCTTTTCAAACACCACAGTTCAAAAGCATCAATTCCTCAGTGCTCAGCTTTCTTCACAGTCCAACTCTCACATCCATACATGATCACTGGAAAAACTGTAGCCTTGACTAGACGGACCTTTGTTGGCAAAGTTATGTCTCTGCTTTTCAATATGCTGCCTAGGTTGGTCATAGGAGTAAATGTCTTTTAATTTAATAAAAATGTCTTTTAATTTCATGGCTGCAATCACCATCTGCAATGATTTTGGAGCCCCCCAAAATAAAGTTTGACACTGTTTCCACTGTTTCCCCATCTATTTGCCATGAAAGATGGGATCAGATACCATGATCTTAGTTTTCTGAATGTTGAGCTTTAAGCCAGCTTTTTCACTCTCCTCTTCCACTTTCATTCAAGAGGCTTTTTAGTTCCGCTTCACTTTCTGCCATAAGAGTGGTGTCATCTGCATACCTGAGGTTATTGATATTTCTCCTGGCAATCTTGATTCCAGCTTGTGTTTCTTCCAGGCCAGCATTTCCCATGATGTACTCTGCATATATGTTAAATAAGCAAGGTGACAATATACAGCCTTGACGTACTCCTTTTCCTATTTGGAACCAGTCTGTTGTTCCATGTCCAGTTCTAACTGTTGCTTCCTGATGTGCATATAGGTTTCTCAAGAGGCAGGTCAGGTGGTCTGGTATTCCTATCTCTTTCAGAATTTTCCACAGTTTATTGTGATACACATAGTCAAAGGCATTGGCATAGTCAATAAAGCAGAAATAGATGTTTTTCTGGAACACTCTTGCTATTTTGATGATCCACCGGATGTTGGCAATTTGATCTCTGGTTCCTCTACCTTTTCTGAAACCAGCTTGAACATCTGGAAGTTCACGGTTCACGTATTGCTGAAGCCTGGCTTGAAGAATTTTGAGCATTACTTTACTAGCGTGTGAGATGAGTGCAATTGTGTGGTAGTTTGAGCATTCTTTGGCATTGCCTTTCTTTGGGATTGGCATGAAAACTGACCTTTTCCAGTCCTGTAGCCACTGCTGAGTTTTCCAAATTTGCTGGCATATTGAGTGCAGCACTTTTATAGCATCATCTTCCAGGATTTGAAATAGCTCAACTGGAATTCCATCACCTCCACTAACTTTGTTCGTAGTGATGCTTCCTAAGGCCCACTTGACTTCTCATTCCAGGATGTCTGGCTCTAGGTGAGTGATCACACCATCCTGATTATCTGGGTCATGAAGATGTTTTTTGTACAGTTCTTCTGTGTATTTTTGCCATCTCTTCTTAATATCTTCTGCTTCTGTTAGGTCCATACCATTTCTGTCCTTTATTGAGCCCATCTTTGCATGAAATGTTCCCTTGGTATCTCTAATTTTCTTGAAGAGATCTCTAGTCTTTCCCATTCTATTGTTTTCCTCTACTTTGCATTGATTGCTGAGGAAGGCTTTCTTATCCCTCCTTGCTATTCTTTGGAACTCTGCATTCAGATGCTTATATCTTTCCTTTTCTCCTTTGCTTTTCACTTCTCTTCTTTTCACAGCTATTTATAAGGCCTCTTCAGACAGCCATTTTGCTTTTTTGCATTTCTTTTACATGAGGATGGTCTTGATCCCTGTCTCCCGTACAATGTCACAAACCCCCAACCATAGTTCATCAGGCACTCTATCTATCAGATCTAAGCCCTTAAATCTATTTCTCACTTCCACTGTATAATCATAAGGGATTTGATTTAGGTCATACCTGAATGGTCTAGTGGTTTTCCCTACTTTCTTCAATTTAAGTCTGAATTTGGCAATAAGGAGTTCATGATTTGAGCTACAATCAGCTCCAAGTCTTGTTTTTGCTGACTGTATAGAGCTTCTCCATCTTTGGCTGCAAAGAATATAATAAATCTGATTTCAGTGTTGACCATCTGGTGATGTCCACGTGTAGAGTTTTCTCTTATGTTGTTGGAAGAATTGTTTGCCATGACCAGTGCGTTCTCTTGGGAAAACTCTATTAGCCTTTGTCCTGCTTCATTCTGTATTCCAAGGCCAAATTTGCCTGTTACCCCAGGTGTTTCTTGACTTCCTACTTTTGCATTCCAGTCCCCTATAATGAAAAGGACATCTTTTTGGGGGTTAGCTCTAAACGGTCTTTAGGTCTTCATAGAACCGTTGAAATTCAGCTTCTTCAGTGTTACTAATTGGGGCATAGGCTTGGATTACTGTGATATTGAATGGTTTGCCTTGGAAACGAACAGAGATCATTCTGTCGTTTTTGAGATTATATCCAAGTACTGCATTTCAGACTCTTTTGTTGACTATGATGGCTACTCCATTTCTTCTAAGGGTCCCTACCCACAGTAGTAGATATAATGGTCATCTGAGTTAAATTCACCCATTCCAGTTCATTTTAGTTCGCTGATTCCTAGAATGTTGACGTTCACTCTTGCCCTCTCCTGTTTGACCACTTCCAATTTGCCTTGCTTCATGGACCTAACATTCTAGGTTCCTATGCAATATTGCTCTTTACATCATCAGACCTTGCTTCTATCACCAGTCACATCCACAGCTGGGTGTTGGTTTTGCTTTGGCTCTGTTTCTTCATTCTTTCTGGAGTTATTTCTCCACTGATCTCCAGTGGCATATTGGGCACCTACCGACCTGGGGAATTCCTCTTTCAGTATCCTATCATTTTGCCTTTTCATACTGTTAGGTTATTTATTTGACTTTTTTCTTGTTTCTTGAGGTAAGCGTGTATTGCTATGAACCTTCCCCTTAGCACTGCTTTTACAGTGCCCCACAGGTTTTAGGTTGTTGTGTTTTCATTTTCATTCATTTCTATGCATATTTTTATTTCTTTTTTGATTTATCCTGTAATAAATTATTATTATTATTTATTTATTATTATTATTATTTATTCTGTAATAAAGTAGCGTGTTGTTCAGCCTCAATATGTTGGAATTTTTAATAGTTTTTCTCCTGTAAATGACATCTAATCTTACTGCATTGTGGTCAGAAAAGATGCTTAGAATGATTTCAATTTTTTAAAATTTACCAAGGCTAGATTTATGGCCCAGGATGTGATCTATCCTGGAGAAGGTTCTATGTGCACTTGAGAAAAAGGTGAAATTCATTGTTTTGGGGTGAAATGTCCTATAGATATCAATTAGGTCTAACTGGTCTATTGTATCATTTAAGGATTGTGTTTCCTTGTCAATTTTCTGTTTAGTTGATCTATCCATAGGTGTGAGTAGGGTATTAAAGTCTCCCACTGTTATTGTGTTATTGTTAATTTCCCCTTTCATACTTGTTAGCATTTGTCTTACATATTGCGGTGCTCCTATGCTGGGTTCATATGTATTTATAATTGTTATGTCTTCTTCTTGGATTGAACCTTTGATCACTATGTAGTGTCCTTTGTCTCTTTTCACAGCCTTTGTTTTAAACTGCATTTTATCTGATATGAGTACTGCTACTCCTGCTTTCTTTTGGTCTCTATTTGCATGGAGTATCTTTTTCCAGCCCTTCACTTTCAGTCCGTATGTGTCCCTTGTTTCGAGGTGGATCTCTTGTAGACAACATATATAGGGGTCTTGTTTTTGTATCCATTCAGCCAGTCTTTGTCTTTTGGTTGGGGCATTCAAGCCATTTACATTTAAGGTAATTATTGATAAGTATGATCCTGTTGCACATGAGTTTGGGTGAACTCCAGGAGTTGGTGATGGACAGGGAGGCCTGGTGTGCTGTGATTCATGGGATCACAAAGAGTGGGACACGACTGAGCAACTGAACTGAACTGAACTGAACAGCTCTAAAAGCAAGTGTGCCATAATCCCTTTTTCCAGATGAAGAAATAAGAACAGGGGGTACCTGGGGTACCCTAGGTCCTCCCAAAACCAGAGCTTGAGTTTAGGTGCTTCCCCCTCTGGAGGCAGTGCAAGTCCCAGGGAAGCTAGAGTGAGGGGGTGCCAGAATCAGGTGTTGGGAGAGGGGCACAGACACCAGGGGCTCCCAGCTGCACTTGGCTTGTGACAAGCTAACTGCTCAGGGTCACTGGAGGATGGTCCTGGGTCTCCAAGCAACCCAGGGGGCAAGAGGAAGGAAGTCTTATCCTCACAGCAAGTGGTTGGTGCCAAGGCATGTCCTACATCAGTGACCCCAGGGAAGGAGGAGAGAGATGCTTGGTACTCAAGGGGGGCCAGGGCTGCTTATGTGCTTGTGACGTGAAGGGGACAGCCACACGTGGGGTCCTGTTTCAGGCCAGAAGGGGGAGCAGCATGCAGATCTGGGGGGTTCAGGACCTGCCCAGCATGCTCGGCTCAGGCCAGGGAGGAAGCTCAGGGTCAGGAAGGCTGATCTGAGTGAGTCCTACCCCAGAACTCCATGCTCCTGTGCTTCATGGCTTCCTCCAGGGGAACAGACAAGATTTCACTTAAACTGCAGCAAATGCAATTGTGACTCATCATAATAATCCTTGGTTTTGTGAAAGCCAGCATCAGGACAAGGATAGTATGTTATAGTTTCTTCATGAAAGTGAAAGTGTTAGTTGCTCAGTTGTGTCTGACTTTTCATGACCCCGTGGACTGTAGCCCACCAGGCTCCTCTGTCCATGGGATTCTCCAGGTAAGAATACTGCAATGGGTAACCATTCCCTTCTCCAGGGGATCTTCCTAAGCCAGGGACTGAACCCAGGTCTCCTGCATCGTAGGAACATTCTTTACTGTCTGAGCCACCAGGGAAACCCTGTTTCTTCACAGGCTCTGTCTATTAGTTTGTTTTAAGATGCTGTTAGGAAATGGTTGTTTACAGTTCTACCAGCCCTCTTCATCAAAGAATCATGGCTCAAGAGACAAGGTATGTTCAATCACCCCTGAATGAAGATGTGGCAGGAAAAAGCCCCACAGAAAACCCTAAGCTAGTTGACAGCTGTAGCCACACTGGACAGATGAAGTTCCTCAGAAGCCCCTTGGAGTGCGACTTCTCTTTCCCCTCATCTGGATTGAATCAAGTCAGCAAATCAGAAAAGTAGACAGAAACCAAAACATCTCCAACACACACACTTCCCTCTGAAGTCCACTTATACGCCCTCCGAAGTGGGTTTAGGTTTGCGAGCACCTGTGTTGTCTTAAAACACTGTTGCCAAGCATGACCTGTGGACGGTAGCTGACCCTGGACACCCGTCTGAACACATGTGGCTCCCTTGGAGCAAAATAAAATGCACCCTTTTAAGAAGAGAGGAAGAGAAAACATTTCCTCTAGAAAGGTTTCTTTATACGGCCCCAGTGTTGCAAAGCTCAGAGCCAGCCCTGGCCCTGAGGTGGTGAATGGCAGTAGTTCCGTTCCAGAAAGAATTCAAAACAAGATCTCCTCCAAAGATGCACATTCTTGGTCAGAGTCCTGAATTTCCTCAATATGCTCATTCATTCACACATTTATGATGCGCCTACTATGTGCCAGCACCATTCTCTGGAGTCTCTCCAGGAAGAGAGGGTCAGGGAACGCAGGGCGCATTTTGGCAACAGACAGAAACATCTGGCTTGCTTGCACTTAACAGACAATGTTTGTTGTTGGATAAATAGAGATAATGCAAACCCAAATCTTCTGGGGAGAAATAACGTACTGATGGTAAGTTAATAACTGTTGTTGGATCCTGTTGTGAGATTAGAGTTTACTGGGAGAGTATTTCTAGAGAAAATAGGGTGCTGAAAAAATAGAGAAAAGAAAGATACATAAACACAAATCTGAGACTCTGTTTAAAGGGATGGACTACAGTGAAGATGCCCAGGACCAGGTGCAGTGACACTAGGCAAGAAGACTGGACTTAAATCGACTTCCTCCAGTTCAAACTCTGGCTGCAGACAGCAGGGCCGTCCCATCTTGGGGGCTGGCAAATTCCTGTCCCCTGTGTTTTCCTATAGTAAGCAAGCCGAGATTGTTTTCTACAGTTTTTAAATGGTTGAGGGAAAAAACTCAAAATAGGAATAATATTTCATTGCATGTGAAATTACTTGAAATTAAAATTTCAGTGTCCATTTTTGTTGTTGTTCAGTCATTAAGTCATGTCTGACTCTGCAACCCCATGGACTGCAGCATGCCAGGCTTCCCTGTCTACCAACAGCTCCTGGAGTTTGCCCAAACCCATGTTCACTGAGTCAGTTCACTGATGCCATCTAACCATCTCCTCCTCTGTCGCCCCCTTCTCCTTTTGCATTCAGTCTTTCCCAGCATCCGGGTCTTTTCCAATGAGTTCTTCATATCAGGTGGCCAAAGTACTGGAGCTTCAGTTTCAGCATCAGTCCTTCCAATGAATATTCGGGGTTGATTTCTTTTAGGATGGACTGGTTGGTCGCCTTGCAATCCAAGGGACTCTCAAGAGTCTTCTCCAACACCACAGTTCAGTTGCATCAATCCATCAGCGCTCAGCCTTCTTTATGGTCCAACTCTCACATCCTTATGTGACTACTGGAAAAACCATAGCTTTGACCATACAGACCTTTGTCAACAAAGCGCTGTCTAGGTGTGCCAAAGCTTTCCTTCTAAGGAGCAAGTGTCTTTTAATTTCACGGCTGCAGTCACTGTCTGAAGTGATTCTGGAGCCCAAGAAAATAAAATCTGCTGTTTCTATATTTTCCCCTGTCTATTTTTGTCATGAAGTGATAGAACTGGATGCTACAATCTTAGTTTTTTGAATGCTGAGTTTTAAGCCAGATTTTTCACTCTCCTCTTTCACCTTCATCAAGAAGCTCTTTAGTTCCTCTTCAATTCCTGCCATTAGGGTGGGATCATCCATGAATCACTGCCTATTATTTGCCAGATAATAAAGCTATCGCGGATCTCAGCCACACCCGTGTGTTTACACAGCAAGGCCTCCACCACACAGTGCCAGAGCTGAGTGGGCCTCCTGGAAACCCAAACACCTGAAAACATCTGCTCTCTGGCCCTTTCCAGAAAGGTGTGCCAACTCCTGCCCTGTTAAACCCAAATGCCCTTTGAGGGCACACGGCCTGCAGATCCTGAGCCTGCCCCTCGTCTCACTGCCTGTGCCTCTTAGTTGTTCCCTTAGCACGCTCTCTAAACATAGGGCTGTCCTTGGAGCTGGCAGGCTGCCCTCTGGTGAACAGCTCCCTGTGGTTCCACCAGCCTGGGGATACTCTACCCGAGGGTCTTTCTGTTATCCCCCAACTGCTCATCCCAGCAGGACTTAACTGCTTAGATCACATTGCTTAAAGAAAATGTTAAGAAATTAATGGGTGTAAAGAGAAAGAAGATGATTATTTTCATGTAACCTAAGTTAAATGTCTAAGCAAAACAAAGTAAGCTGTTATGAATAATGAATAAATGAATGGTTTACTTAGGTGATGGAAAGTCACGTGAAAAGAATTAAGATAAAAAAAAAAAATCTTGTCAGTCCCAGGAGGGTTCTGCAATCAGATTTTTTTTTTAAATTGAAATTGATCTGCAATGTGTCAGATTTGTATGTACAGCAAAGTGATTCAGTTATATATATATGTGTGTGTATATATGAAAATATGTATTCATTTTCATATTCTTTTCCATTATAATTTATCATAGGATATTGAATATAGTTCCCTATACTATACAGTAAAACTTCGTTGTTTATTTATTTTATTTATAGTAGTGTGTATATGTTAATCCCAAACTCTTAATTTATCCTTCCCACCACCAACACTTTCCTCTTTGGTAACCATACATTTTTTTCGATGTCTGTGGGTCTATTTCTGTTTTGTAAACTGCACTCAGAGTTGATCAAAATTCTTTTTGATTTCTTAGCCGCTTTTAGAGAATCTGAAGCTGGAAACCACAGGCAATGCATTCTGGATGGGACCTTCAATCTAAAGATTGCAAAATACATGTAAATGCATTTTTCTAAGACATTTCATATTTCCAACGCACTCACTCAAGTGATGAATCCCAATCGCACTTGGGTCAGGTCAATGGAACTGCCCACAGTTCCCTACATGCCGTGCTGTTCTGTGCACAGCTTCTCCCACCAAGGTCAGCTCTGCACTATCCTGGTGCTGAGGCAGCTCTGCTGGGCTCTCCGTCTCTTGCCCAGGTCTCACAGCTGAGATGTGGTACCTCCATTCCCAGGCAGCCTGACTCCATGAAACAGCATCTTCACCCACTCTATGATTCAGACTCCAGAGGAGCCAGAACTAAAAGATATGTTAGATTATAAAAATTATAAATATTTTTGCTACTTAACACTCCAGTATGGGCTATGCCAAAAAAAATCAGATAAATTTGGAAGTCTGAAAAAGAGGATTCAGATTATGGAGAATTAACACACTCAGGAAAGAAACTTATCAGAGTTCCATTCCAGATCCTACATATCAATGAAATGCGCTCAGACATCTGAACGCTCAAACAAGTACATGGCCTGAGGCATCTACTCAACAGGCACTTTGCTGACGTTTTCACCCCAAAACCTATGCTCTGGGAGTCTCCTCAGGGCAAGCCTGTGGATAAGGCTTGCAGTTAGAGGAAGAGATCTCGCAATGTGGTCTGCCATTCAGGAAGATTCTCTCTGCACCTCTATGTCTGTGCATGCATCTATGGGACTCACAGCAAATACCACCACAAACAATAGCACTGTCTTTTCTGGGAACAAAAATCAAATCATCGGCGACTATAAACTAACCTCAAAACATAAAGCTAACATATGTTGCGAATTTTTAATGCATATTCTAGCTTGTCACAAAAGTGTCTGGGGCAATATGACAGGCACCACTATTTGAAATCTCTTTCCCCAAAAATAAGCCAATGTCTGTGGCGACAGTCCTGAGAAAACTGTTCTCAAGAGCAGGTAGTGGTAATGAGGCTGTTACGTTCCAACACCTGATTCTGCTTTTAGAAGGGAAATTATCTCAGATGGGCAGCTCTTGCCTTCCGAGCAAACGGGCAGCTATGTTCACCGCATATTTACAGTAAGTGGATTCATCTGGCATTTAACATCAAGGTCCTAAAATGAATTAGACATTTCAGCAGAGGGATGAACTAATTTTACCTATTTGAAGACAGTTCACTTGCCTAACTAATTCAATAACCAAATACAGGAAGTTCCCTGGCAGCCTTGTGGTTAGGATTCTGGGCTTTCACTGCCAAGGCCTGGGTTCAATCTCTGGTCTGGGACCTGGCATCTTGTAAGCCACATGGCACAGCTATAAATAAATAAATAAAATAAAATAAATAATCAAATCCAAATCCAAAAATACTCAAACACTTCAGTGGTTCTGGAATTCCAACACCTCCTAAAAGCTGTTTTAGGTGTTTATATTTAAAGTGTTACTGCCTCACCCTGGTTCGCAGGTCCAACAGTCCCATGTCTGGGACAGCAGCTTCACCTGTAGCGAGTGGAAGTCTGTCTTCCCTGGCCTCCTGTCCGGACCCTCTTCTGCTCCCTCAGCTGCCCCTCCAGGTGTCACAGCACATCCTGACCCCACACCGCCACCTTCACGGTTACCCCAGCCTGCGTCCCTGCTGAGCATTTGCATAGGCTGCCACACTCCCCAGCACACACACCTGCCTCAAGCTGACACCAGCCTTGTTTCAATATCTCCCCTCCCACACATGCCCCTCCTGCCACATCATTGCCCATCTCACCATCCTCCAGGCAAAGGGCACCACACGATGCAATGGTCCCCTCCTGTCCCCACATCCAAAAGTCAGCCCACTGACCACAGTTCTGCGAGACTCTCCAATATTCCCCCTCTCAGAGTCACTGCTGCCTCTCTAAAGCCCAGTTTTTAAGAGACATCCAAGATAATTTTAACAAAAAGAATTCTTCTCTGATGCAAATAATTGGACTTGATTCTCAGGTCTACATTTTTATATGCATGGGTTTTGTCTGAAGTGGGGAAACATTGGTACTAACAAGTTGAAGGGAAATCACCTGGCTGTACTTCAATTCTTTAATGGCCGAACTTCTGATTCCCAAGTGACACAGCAGTGAGAAGTGACATGGGCAGGGCTGAGGAGAGGGCAGGTTATGTGGGTGCTCCCTCCAGATGTATGATGGTGGCGATTGAACAAAACTGCACAACCTAAAAGCTGACAGTTATGTTTTATTCGCCAAACAACACTGACAACTTCAGCCCAGGACACAGCCTCTCAGGCATCTCTGAGAAATTGATCTGAAGAGCTGAGGGAGGAGCCAGGATATATGGGAGTTTCTGCAACAAAGACCAAGTAGTTGGAACATCAAAAGATTACTGTTGGGACTTCCCTGGTGGACCAGTGGTTAAGACTCCACATTCCCAACGCAGGGGGTATGGGTTCAAATTCAGTTGGGGAACTAAGATCCTACTTGCCATGTGATGTAGCCAAAATAAGGATAACTATTAATTAAAGAAAATAAGACATCTCAAGTTAAGGAATCTGGTGCTGTCTATGTATGGGAAGATGCAAGAGTCCGGGCTCACTGAAATCATTGCTTCAATGCACCTCAGCTGTCTGGGGCCAGTGCCCTGTGCTCTCTCATCCTGAGTGTCCTCAGTGATGAGAAGGTGGTTGAAATGTGATGGATTGATGGCTGCAACATCCTTTGTTTACTGATATGGCAGAGACTTTTTTTTTTTTCACTGAAAACAGCAACTGGGTGCTGCCAATGCCAGCCCACGAATGGGTCCAGAGGGCTGGGTGCTGGGGAGCCAGGTCACCCTGGGACCGTGGCCTTCCCGGCTGCAGGAAAGGTCTGGCGGCGCACTCTGGAGATGCAAGAACAAGGCTGCGTTCATACCAGCTGTTTATTGCCCTCTGCAGTCATGCTGCATGAAGCTGAAAGACATTCTCAGAGTCTAGGTGCAGGACTCCCTTTGCACAAAAAGAACTGTGAGATTGTTGGGGAACCCCCACTTCCAGATCCACCTGACAGAGCCACGCCCAATCTGCCTGGGCTGTCCCCCAAGTGTTGGCCCCTGTGGCCCCCATGCCCAATGGCCTCCCCACTTCGCAGAGCTGAGCTAGGGAGCAAGGCTCCACCAGAGAACAGGAGTCGAGCTGGGCCTTTTGAAACATTAGAGGAAAACAAGCCAGTTCCTCACCATCTGCAAACTGATTGGCAAGCATGAGAGTCACATGGGAAACTTGCAAAATTACAGGAGCCCAAGCTGCTGGGATCCAAGTCCCTGTGTGTGGGGTGGGGGGTGGTGCCCAAACCTCATCCCATATACCTTCCCCAGGATAAAGTTATTCAAAAGCAGTCATCCAGGGGTTAGAGATTCCAGCTGTTCACCTCGCAGTGAAACATAAAAGCAATCATCTCCTTTTTTTTCCCATGGGAATGTTGATGGACCCCGATGACATTCTGGAGCCCCACGTCCTCCCCAATTGTATTTTCTTCTTCCTCTAGTCTGCCCTCCCTCCCCACAGGTCTGGGGGTTTCCCTGTTTTAACAAAGAAGCCCTTATCATCTTATTTATTCTTCAACAGCAGGAAGCTTCCTTCTTTTTCCAAGGAAAAGCCCTTTGTTTCTACAAACAAAACCCTGGTACAAACACAGAGGATGTGTCCTGTGAAGAAATTAATGTCCAGTGGCAGGACCGGTGAAGCTCATAAGGAGGATCTCGGCTTAGACTCCAGGACAGTGCCGTGGTTTGGTGACAAGAAAGCAGCAATTCTAAGGAATTCATCTGGATTAGAACCTGAGATTTGGGCTGGATAGCTAACAGCAGTGAGCAGCACATTCAAACCCATGACAAGATGCTCTTTACTCACTGGAGTCGCTGTGACAGCAGGCTGGAGCCTTGCTGGCAGCACTGCCTGTGAGTCCCTGTAGGAAACGGCACCTGCCCTTGCCCCTCAGGTCTCACCCCCTGCCTTCCGTGAGGCTGGAGGGAAGGCGGAGCTGGACACAGTGTGGACCAGCCCCTAGGTTGCCTGGGGCCAGGACAGAGGGGTCCTGAGTCCTAGAAAAAGTGTGGCCTTCTGCATACAGAGCAGAGGAGTCCATCAGAGACTCAGGAGTAAAGAGGGAGACAGACCAGAGAAGGGCAGTAAAATGGAGCAGACAGCACTAGGCAGAGTGAATGGCTGGCGCAGCCCCAGAGTCACAGACCTAGAAGCACTTAGCCCCCCAGATGGTGAGGGGCTCCCATCCTGTCTCCAGCAGGTCCCCATCACTAACCTCTGCAAAGGCAGCAGCAGGGCCATGCCACAGGCCCATCAGGACTGGGATCCCTGGGTGAGCTCCCCTGCTGCCATGACAACCGTGGATGCTCTGGTCCAAGCCACAGTCCGGCTAAGTAAAAAACTGCCAGATCTGCGCTTGCGAAGCTCTGAACCGGTCATTCAGGCCAGGCATGGTCATGACCCTTGCCCACAGCCTGAAGGGTGTGGCTGCACCTGAAGTCAGCAGCCAGGCCTCTGCATCCAGCTGGCCAGCCGAGCTCACTGTCAGCGGGCAGGCAGCATTCAGGTTCACGCACACTTGTCTGGACTCGGTTCCCTGGAGAGCATCACTATAAGACCCCTGCCAGAAGTGAATATTCCTCTGAAGGGCACTGATGCAGCAAATGAGCCAGTAACTGACCTCATAGTGACCCCCCTCTGCCTGAAATCGCTGGGGGTCCTTGTATGCCAACAATTCACAGAAATAAATGGGTGAGCTGTATGGAATATAAAAAAAGTTTTTTATATTTCAATAAAGCTGTTATTTTTTAAATTATGGAAACAAAATATTTATTTCAATGTAAATTCTTTACCCACTAAAATGCTAAAGTCCCAAAGTAAATTTATAAAATCTCTTGAACCTTCCAGTCCGATGTGTGAACCCGTGTCTAGTCCTCATCATTTCAGTGGAAAAAAAGACTCTTTAAAAGGTGCTCTTCCCTTCTTTGGCAGGCGACTCAGTGGGTAAAGAATCTGCCTGCAATGCAGGAGACACAGGTTCAGTCCATGGGTCACAAAGATCCCCTGGAGGAGGGCATGGTAACTCGTTTTAGTATTCTTGCCTGGAGAATCTCATGGACAGAGGAACCTGGTGGACTACAGTCCACAGGGTTGCAAAGAGTCGGACATGACTGAAGTGACTTAGCACACATGCATGCACTTCCCTTCTTTTCCTTGCTTTTATCTTCTTGAAAAGATTTAGGTAGCCAAGGAGACAGCTGGAGTGGGGCAGAGGTGTGGTGAGTATACACAACACGTTAAAGCGATAAGTACATCCATGAAGGGTTCTGGCAGTTGGGCTCCTGGCATCAGAGCTGGGAGTCAGCCACATGGAGAGCAGGGCATGGAGACAAGAGCGTGTCCTCCCAGAGAGGAGCGTCTGCATCTGTGAAGATGTGTGCATGGACATGGGGAGGGAAGGAGCGGATGTCAGCAAACACAGATGTTAATAACCGGGGAACTGGGATGGGTGTTTGCAGGGATTCTTTGTAGTAAGCCTGCAGCTTTCCTGTAAACTTGACTGGTTCTAAAATAACAAAGTTAAAAACATATTGGTAGGATTTCCCTGCTGGTCCAGTGGTGAAGAGTCCATCTGCCAATGCAAGGGACACAGCTTCTGGGAATATCCCACATGCCCCAGAGCAAACAGTCCCATGAGCCGTAACTACTGATGCCCGAGCGCCTACAGCCCGCGTTCCATAACAAGAGAAGCCTCCACGCACCTCAACTGGGGAAAGCCCGTGGGCAACAAAGATCCAGGGCACTCAAAAGTAAAAGAATGAATAAAATTTAAAACCGTATATATTGGTAAAAATGAAGAAAGGACTACTGAACCACCTAAGGATACTGGGTATGATTGCTGTCTGGTTCTCCAGCCACTACTGAAGCTGGCACCTGCCCCTCCTCTCTAGGTGTCAGCCCCTCCCCTGTCTCGTGGCCCCTGGTCTTTCTGTCTCTGCTTCTCCGTGTTTCTTTAGGCTTCTCTGGTCCTTTGTCCTCCCTTCCACAGACTGACCCTCTTTCTTTCTCCTTCCTTTCCCCATCCCCACCTACCCAGTCAAGAAGTCAGTTCAAAATGGAGTTAGAGTGTATCTTTTATTTATTTAGGTTGTGTAATATAGAAAAAATACAAAGATTTTGAGAAACTTTATGTATAATAATTTGCTATTTTCTTCTCAAATAACAGTTATGGTCACTTTTAAAATTTTATAAGATTAATGAGTAAAGAGTATTTTAAAATGTTTCTCTTTGGATAAAACAATACAACTCTTTTCTTATTTTCTGTATAGTCATTTTCCCCCCCATAGGTCAGTCATCCTTAATTTTAAAAAAAGTTTCTGTGATCCTAATTTCCCTCTGGGACCTATGTGTACATAACTAATAACAGACAAAGATGAACAGACAGACAACAGACAGGTGGATGGGTGGATGGACTGCTGGACAGAGAGAGAACACATCGTTCTTGCTGCACTGCAGTCCCCGTGTGATCAAATGCAGATGACAACAAGGCCACTGTCCCAGGCGGCCTTGTACTCAATGCAGACATGTTCTGCAAAAACTCCCAGCGCAGAGCAGACAGGTAGCAAGCCATCACGAGAGGCTCCTGGATGGGCAGACAGACCATCTCCCTTCTCCAACATGCCTTCTGCAGTCCTGGCCACACCCCAGAGCAGATCAGTTTCATGGTATTTACCGACCTCCTCTCTGCACTCACATGGGACACACAAGGTAAGCGCAGCCCCTGGGGACGCCTAAAGGACAGTCCTACCTCAGGACCCAAACCACAGTGGCCGGCCTGGTGCCAGTACCCCAAACACGAGCATGTAAATACCCATGTCAGATGATAAATAAATTTAGAAGCTCCACATTCACAGAAACTCCCACGCACACGCACACCGAGCAAGCGGGGAGAACTTGATCCGGAGCTTAGCCGATCTGAGAACCAGCCCTAGGCAGGGCACTCCCATTTATGGACACCCGTCCCCTCCTGGGGCCCCACAGGAGACAACAGCGCTATATTTAGACGGGTCCGTGATTCCAGCCACTGCAGCCAGCAAGCACGGATCCACCTCTTCCGTGTGCTACTCTTCCAAAAGTAAAGAGACAAGAAAAATAATAAACAATAGTGACAGCTATAATCTGTGGAGCTGGGGGCGGAGGATCCCTCCACATGGGATGTGTGCTCCTTGTTGATTTCAGCGTGGAGGAGAGAGGAGATTTCAGCAGCGGCCAGGCTGCTGCATGTGGCGTGCTGACTCTTCATGCACCGCCCTGCACCTCCCTGCGCCGCCCTGCGCCCACGCACAGGCGCCCGCGGGGATACTCCCCTCCCGAAGCCTGGGCCTGCGAGCAATAGACAGCTGTCATCACTCTCAGGTTACCAGCAGGCCCGCCCTGCAAATCAGCCCAGCACCCAGAGGCTAATGATCATAGGGTTTCTCTTTTTAAAACCCCAATGATTTGCTGAGAAGTCACACAACAAATGTATGGCAAAGGCATTTTACATTCCAAGAGAAATCATGAGTTTTCAATGTTTTAAAACTTATCTACTAAACCCAGGTCATTCTCAGCAGGGACCACCCAGAAACTGCATGGAAGAAACTAGGCCCTAACTATAAGAAAGGAAATAAAATGTGTGACATTGCTACGGATATTCCCATGGGTGCGTTACACGTTTTTTGATAATTTTTTTCCCTCTATGTTTTCAAATAAACTGCCTGAAATTTTCAACTCTATTTACTAGGCCCTGCAATTATTATTTTCATATGAGATCCTTTGATACACGCCTTTCAAAAAAATTTTTAAGTGTTTTTGATGACGACTTTATTGGACTTGTTACAGTATTGCTTCTGTGTCATGTTTTGGTTTTTTGGCTGTGAGGCATGTGGGATTTTAGTTCCCGGACCGGGGATCAAACCTGTACCTCCTGCATTGCAAGGTGAAGTCTTAACTACTGGACTGCCGGGGAAGTCCCAATACATGCCTTTTAAAAGTAAGCTTTATTTTTACAGCAGCTTTAAATTTGCAGCAAAATTCAGCAGAAGGTACAGAGATATTCCAAACACCCCCTACCCCACACATGTACAGTGTCTCCCGTTATTAACATCTCACAACAGAGCGGCACCTTTGTAATAACTGATGAGCATGCATTAACATCATCCTCGCCGAGAAACCCTAGCCTGCACTAAGGTTCACTCCTGGTGTCACAGACTTTATGGGTGCAGACAAGTGTATGGTGATGTACCCACTGCTGTGGCATTATGCAGAGGAGTGACATCACCCTAAACGTCCTTTGTGCTCTACCTATGTGTCTCTCTCTTTTCCTCCCTGACTCCCTAATCAGGAAGCCGCTGGTCCTTTTACCTTCCCCACAGCCTTGTCAGGAACGTCACATGCTTAGAATCCTACAGTGCATAGCCTTTACAGATGAACTTCTTCCACTGAGTAATGCATCTAAGTTTCTTCCATGTCTTTCCATGGCCTTGGAGTTCATTTCCTTTCAGTGCTGAATTATATTACACTGACTGATATTCCAGGCACATAAATCTTAAAAAGAACAAGGCTCCAAGGGAACAAACATACTATGCCCTATCTCTCCCACTCAGTGTAGCTGTAAAGCCTGGTCAGCGTGCTTGCAGCAGTTATTTGAGAACTCCGAGAAGTAAACTGTAACAAGTGAACTGGGGATGAAGACTGGAATTCACAATACCATCAAAGGCTGCTAAGTTTACGGTTTTTTCCAGTCCCAGACACGATGCAGCATGAACTCTGCGGCAGGCAAAGGCACGGACAGATTGCAGTCCAGGAAGAAACCCCTAGTGCCGGCTCCAAGAGCAGGGGAGGGTACCCTAGTGCTCAGAGAGAATGGGGTGTACACCTTTCTCAGGGGGAGCAGGGCTATGCTCACCCCTGCCCTCCTGAGCCCAGTCCCAAGCAGAGCTGGTGGCAGCAAGGTTGGGGGCCGCAGGGGCCCAGAGGACCCTGGAGCTCTGAGGGACGAAACCTGTCCTCTCCCATCAGGGAAGCGGTGGTTTCCAGGAGGTGGAGCGAGCCCCACTGCTTTTTCTAATCTCTGTTCTTCTGCTGCTTTGCCCCAGAAGTGGGCAGTCTTGGGAAGTGCACCTTGGAGTCAGGTAAATACAGCCCCAGTTTGCTGGCTTGAGGACCAAAAGGGGAAGCTTAGAGAAGCCAACAGCCCTGGGGAGACTGTAGAAAAAGAGCTCAGGAAACTCCAAAGAGTCGTCTGAAGTCCTGTGGCATCTCTGACCCGCGCCAATGTGGATCTGACCCTTACCAGCAACCAGAGGCTTTGAGAGCTGGACTAGGAGAGAGAATACCTGCTGGGTCCCAGTCTGGCCGGGGCAGAACAAACGTGGGGAAGATCAGAAAGCACGGAAAAGGCTTTGTAAGCAGAACTGGTGCTGAAACAGTAGCTACAGAAAGCTTGGCAGAAATTTAAGCTGAACTCAGTTGAGTCAACTGCCTGATAAAACAAAAATATCAACATTCTCATAAGACAAAAACAAAACCCAGAATACCGTAACAGAATATTCAACAGGTCTATCCAGTTACTCATCTCAAGTCACATGGGGAAAGACACCATCAGATGTCACAAAAGACCCATGGACTGGAACTGTGATTGAGACATGAAGCAAATGTTATAAAAACATTCCAAGGAGTAGGAGCAAACACATGGAAATCAATGGAAACACAGTAAGTCTCAGCAAAGAAACAGAAGCTTTAAAAAAATACCAAAAGGAAATTTTAGATTTGAAAATATAATAACTGAAACTAAAAAATGCAGATTTACTGATTTTGAGTATGTCAGCATAAATTCTCCAACCTGAATAACATCAAGAGAAGTGGTTGACAAAAAAATGTACAGACTCAGGAACTGATTAGACAGCACCAAAAGGTCTCACATGCATGTCAACAGACTTCCAGGAGGAAGAGGAAAAAGAAAGTGTTCCAGAGGAAAATTTATTAACAAATAATGGCAGAAAACTCTCCCAATTTGTTAAAAGACAGAAGCCTACATATACAAGAAGTTAAGTGAACCCAATACAGGACAAATAGAAAGAAATTTACCCACAAGGATGTTATTATCAACCTACTGAAAACTAAGGACAAGGACAAAATTAAGAGAGCAACAAGACAGACCCACATTGCTTATATGAGAATAATCTGAATGCCTACAGGAACTATACTAGCTAGAAGGAAGAGAGAAAAGGCAAATGACGGCAAAGAGATTCACTGCTAGCAGAACTGGTCTAAAATAATTGCTAAAGTAAGTTCTTCAGATTAAGTGAAAGCAATATGAGAAGGAAGCCTGGACCATGAAGGGTGGCAGAAGTGATAAACATCTCAGCAAATGTAAGAGGCCATTCCTCCCTTTTGAATTCTTTAAATACAGGTATAACACGTAGCCATGGAGAATACCTACATTCCACATGGAATGATAAACTACTAATTCTAGGGAAACTGTGAAATGTTTACATATTTTAATCCATAGAAAACCCATACAATTACACAAAAGGTAAACTTTAACACAACAGCAGAAAAATTAAAATTAAAATGAGACACTAAAATTTTCAAAAAACTCAGAAGGAGTCAAGAAGGGGGATATAGGAAAGCAAAACAGGCAAGAAAGAAAAAAAGACTAAATTATTGTCCTAAATTTTAAAAAACCATAAAAGCTACAGATCATTTTTTTCATTTATACAAATGGTTTAATGGAATATAATGGTTTGATATTATGATTTAATATGAATGGTCCAAACACTTAAACTAAAAGATGGATTATTCAAATATATACTACTTCAAGAAACTACTTCAATATATGAAATAGTAAAGTAAAATTATGGAGAAAATATAGCATGCAAATGTTAAGCAAAATAAAGCTGGAATGGCTATGTCAACATCAAACATAAAATGTCAGATGAATTCAAGACAATTACCAGGGATGAAAAAGGACATTACATAATGCTAAAGAGATCAATTCATCAAGAAGACATAATAATCCTAAACTTCAATGCACCAAACAAAGAGTCCTTGAAATACATGAGACAAAAACTGAAAAAAACTCATCATCAGAAAAATAGACAAATCCACAATTAAGTTTTGAGATAACAGCCCTCTCTTGGTGATCATTATAAATAATACACAATCAACAGGATATTGAATAACTGAATGACACCATCAGCCAACCAGATCTAACGGACATTTCTACAACTCCATCCAACTGTAGCAGAAAACATTTGTTGTCTAGTGTACATAGAACAATCACCAGGATAAAATATCTCCAGAGTCACAAAGAATTGAAAGCATATAAAGTATGTTCTGGGCTTCCCTGGTGGCTCAGATGACAAAGAATTCCCTTGCAATGCAGGAGACCTGGGTTCCATCCCTGAATCAGGAAGATCCCCTGGAGAAGGGAATGGCAGCCCACTCCAGTATTCTTGCCTGGAGAAGCCCAAGGACAGAGGAGGCTGGTGGGCTACAGTCCAGGGGGTCACAAAGAGTCAGACACAACTGAAGTTCTCTAACCATACTGGAATCTGACTAGAAATCAGTAACAGAAAGAATAACTGTAACATTTCTAAGCACTTGTAAACTGTTAGTATTATAAATAATATACTTCTAAGTAAACCATGGGATAAAAAGGAAGTTGCAAGGACTTGAACATAAGTGAATAAAGAAATAAGTGAATAAATAAATAAATTAAAATTGATGGATAGATGAAAAGAGCTCAGAAAGAGATGTATAGTATCAAATGCTTACTTTAGAAAAGAAATATCTCAATAATCTGAGTTTCACTTAATTAAATTTAAAAAGAAAAATTAATTAAATTATGTAGAAGGAAGACAATAATAAAGAGTAGAGAAAGAAAAAACCAATAGAGACAACAACAAAAGTTAGCTGTTTGTAAATAAATAAATTTGTAAACCAAATAAAATTGATAAATGTAAGACAAGAATGACATAAAAGAGAGAAGATACCAATTAGTAATATGAAGAATTAAAAGGAAGATATTACTACAGAAACATTGAAAGAATAGGAAGGGGATGCTCTGCACAGATTCATGCACATAATTAAACAACTTACATGAAATGGACAAGTTTCCCAAAACGACAAGCTACCAAAACCTCACTGAAGATAAAATAGATAATCCAAATACACTTATCTAATAATTGAATTTGTAGTTAAGAACTTATAAAAGGAATTTCAGGCCCATATTGTCTCACTGGCAAATTCTACTAAACATTTAAGGAAAAAAAAATACCGATTCTACCAAATCTTTTCCAGAAAATGGAAAAGGAGGAAACACATCTCAAATTATTATGAGACCAATATTACATTATTGCCAAACCAGATAAATGCATCACAAGAAAACTAAATATCAATACCTCATGAACTAAATATCAATGCTCATGAACATAGATGCAAAAACTCTCAAGAAATATTAGCAAACAGAATCAGCGATATACGAGAAGAATAATATACCACAACAAAGTTGGTTTTATCTCAGGAATGCAAAGCTGGTTCAATATTTTAATAATCAAACAAGGTAATTCACCATGTTAACCATCTGCAGAAGAATCATATGAACATATCGATTAAAACAAAGAAAAGTGACTGGCTCTGTTCAACATCAAGAACTCTCAGCAGGAGTAAAGACAGCTTCCTCTTCAAAAGCCTGCAGTCCTATCAGACTACAGGACCCTAAAGGCTGAATGCACTCTCCCTAAAATCAGAAGCAACTCAAGGTGGTGGACTCTCCGTCCTCCTATTCAATCTCAAACCAGAAGTCTACACTGTGGAATAAGAGGAGAGAGAAAGGCATAAGGATTGCACCAAAAGGAATAAGAACACACATATTTTCTAGGCATATATAGTAAATCCCAGAGAATCTGCAAAAAATCAAAACAAAACCCTTATGCAATTAGTAAATGAGTTCAGCAAAGTCACAAGGTCAACACACAAATCAATTCTCTTTCTACACAGTAATGAAAACTGGAAACTGAAATTTCAAATTCCACTTACAAAGGCTCCAAAAATGTAAGATACTTAAACATTTGAGCCAACATGGATCTATATACTGAAAATGACAAGAAACTCACCAAAGAAATTTAAGAAGACCCAGATAAATGAAATGCTATATCATGTTCACGGAACAGAAGACTCAGATTGACTTATGGTTTTAACAACACTTCAGGCATGATTTTTTTTTTTATAGATATAGATAAGCTGATCCCCTCACTGTTCACACAGATGCACAGCCTGGGAGAGAAATGAAGCAGAGAACATCTGCAGGATCCATAGAGGCGGCCCCAGGCATGTCCGCTGCACCTGGGCGCCTACAGGTCATCACATTCCATCTCCACGAGTACTGGGGAGCAAGTGATTTTTCCTGACTATGACTGCTGTTTCTCATGTTCACATATTCTTCTGTCCCAAATAATAACTGAGTATATCTTTTGTTTATTTTGCAGGGGTTTCTGCCCCACCATTCTCCTCTTTACTACCAGTCACCATCAGGGACAATCAATACCCACTGGCCCTCCTCGCCCTGCCAGTTCTGTAATCCCCACCCCCCCAACACTGAAGTCACAGCTGCTCCCAGCCACCCAAGGACCTGCTCCTTCATCATCTGGCCTCCAGCCTTCTTCCTGCCTCCCCAGAACCTTCCAGGCCAGTGTCAGGGGTGGCTGCCACCTCTGCCCTCACCTCACACACACATACACACACACACACACACACTGGTTCACTCTCAGGGTCATGGAGACAGTGGCATGCAGTGACGGCAGAAAAGGAATCAGCTTGGTTTCACAGAGTGTCATCCTGGTTCCCTGATCTGGGAGGATAACAGGGAAAAACACAGTGTGCCTGTTACAAGTGAGCAGTCATAGTCAGGAAAAATCACTTGCTCCCCACTACCCATGGAGATGGGGAATGTGACGACCTACGGGCCCCCAGGTGCAGCGGACATGCCTGGGGGCGCCTCTACTGATCCTGCAGATGTTCTCTGCTTCGTTTCTCTCCCAGGCTGTGCACCTGTGTGAAGAGTGAGGGGATCAGCTTATCTATATCTACAAAATAATAATAATAATAATGCCTAAAATGTTAAAACCATAAGTCTGGGAAAAGGCGACGATGTGGGATATACTTACAGTAAAACACATTACTTGTTTATCTGAAACTCACACGATGGGCATCCTGTATTTGATTTGGCAACCCTAGATCGTGGGGGGGTCTCAGTGCACCTGGGTCTCAGCGTCCTCCGACCACCCAAGCAGGGGGTATGAGGTGCAGGGGCCAGCCTACGGAGACACCTTCCCGAGTCCTCCCTCACCATCAGCTGACACAGGTGGGCGCTAAAGGCGGCGTCCCCACCAGGTGCAGACCTCAAGGCTCCAAGGTCCCTTCACTCACACCCCTACCCCAAGTGAGACCTGCTGTTTAGCATCTTGCTCCAAAAACACGGCTCCAGATTCCAGATGTTGCTTTGTCCACTTCTCCTACCCCCAGGGCTCCCAGTCAGATGCCCAGCCTGAGGCTGGCATCTGCCTTGTCAGGGTGCGTGACTCTGAACAAGTCTCTGCCTCTCCCAGAGTCACATGTTTAACCAAGGCTAATAGGACCCAGCTGGCCCTCCCAATGGGACTCTGGACAACGGAACCTCAGCACCAGCTGAAGCACTGGTGAAGGGCCTTTCGATGCCACTGTTCTCATCTTCACTGTTGATAAGTCACAGCAGCTTCTTCCTCCTCGTTCTGCCCCTGCACCTGCTCAGCAGTCCACCCATCTCTACCCGACATGCATCTAAACGCCTCTCTCTCCGTCCGACCCACAGCTTGTCCATGGGCTCCAAACACTTCCTCTTCTTCCTGGGCCTCCGAGGCAGCTCCTATCTCAACCCCCAGCCCAGTTCCAGCCTTGCCCTCCCCACAGTCCCAGGGCTGTTTGCTGCGACAGCTGATGTACTTCATTCCCTCCTCCACACCCTTCAGACGGACAGGCTCCAAAGGGGAGCATGAAGGCGCCCCTCATGATGGTCTGGGCCAGCAGCCTTCCTCCCTGGATATGCAGCTCTCTCCTCCTTCCAGAAATAGGCTGTGTTCTTGGACACCTCTGGATCATTCCTGCCATCCTGCCTCCTCACGTGGAAGGGCAGATCACCCGTTTCCTACCCTCGGCCTCCCAGGAGCACAGATGCAGGCTTCCCCTGCTCCACAGGGCGTACTCAGGACATGATACCCACAACGTGCTACCCACAGGTCCATGGCTGGCTTCTCTCTCTGCCAGCCACTGACAGCCACTCTGCACACAGTAGGTATGCTGACATCATGTGTTAGACGGAAGTGAGCTTTCCAGCAAGCCATGGAAGGTAGGTGGGCAGCAATGACCAGAACTAACCCTGGGAGTAATTAATGACCTGTCAGTGCCAGGAAAGATGATGTGGCCTCTATGGAAGAGAGCTTGTCCTACTTTCAACAATGAGAGCCATGGACATCAGCGCTTCCCTTTCTGCCCAGCTCGTCAGAAACACAAGGACGCAGCAGACGCCCCCTCCCTGCACGGAGACTTGCTCTCACCGCTGGCACTCCCCCGCCCTCTGTGTTCCCCAGCCTGGTTTTCTGTTCACATTTTTGTTAATCTTCCTGACACAGGCCCTAGACCAAGGCCTCAGGGAGGCAGAAGAGACACAGAGGAAGCACACGTGGCAGGCCAGGGAGAGGGCGGGAGCCTCTGTAGAAAGTGCATTGACGTGACCATCCTGTGAGCAGTCAGACCTGGGCCTGGCCACACTTTCAAGCCAGACTGAAGGGCAGTGCTTGTGCCAGGCCGACTACTGCCCCTGAGCCAACCTGACAAGACTGCAGGTGGCATCGAGGAGCCGTGGTGGGACGAGTCACCCAGGATACCAAAGGCCACCAGCACGGCTCAGTGACCTTCCCTGGTTGTTAATCGACGGGGAACATGGGTTCTGAAGCCACAGGAGAAGCAGGGGGATGGATGGCCAGGGCCCTTCCTGGTGGCAGCGGTCCTGTGAGACCTGAAGGGCCCAGCGCAGGCCGTCAGCTGGAGAAACCACTGCGAGGCACAGACGGACCTGTGCTCCGCCTCCCCAGCCTGTCTCAGTCCGCAGCTGGCTCACCCCGAATCCGGGAAGGATGGGCGTTGGCTTTTCTAAAACTCTGAGATGAGGGGGTCATAGCCCTGGGTGCCCAGCCATCCCCACTACTTCTTGGCAGCCTCAGCCTCCTCCCATCTCTCAGACTCAATGATTAAAACGATAACAGCAAACGCTACGTCACTCTTCCCCAGAGATGCCTGGCGGCTTCCGTGCAGCCGCCCTGCACCCCTCTGTCCCGTGAACACCCGGCCTCATTCTGTGCTGGCCTCTGCCCAGATCGGGGTCCCTGCCCTGCACAGGGGGCACACAGCACACACCCTGTGATGACAGCTGCGAGCTGGACCCTGACACACACACAGGGAGCTGGAGGGACCGGAAGAGGCAGAAGACACAGTGGGAAAGGGGCCAAAGGGATGAGCAAGAAGGGACACAGCTGCAGCTGAACCCCGTGTCTGATGTGTTGGGGTGTCCTGACGAGTAGATTCAGCCTAAGAACGACTTTTGTAACGGTTCCAAGTTACCTGAAGACAATCTGGTCAGCTGAAGCAAGGACAGGAGACTCAGCGCCATTAGGGAATCACTGTTAGATTTGTTAGGCAAGATGACGAGGTGATGGCCCTGAGCAGATGAGTGGCTATGAGTCAGATGAAAGGACAGCGAGGGGGCTTTCCCCATAAAACAATTGAGCCAGATAATAAAAAAGCTTAAAACCTTTAAAACAAGATAACAGGCACAAGCAGGCACACGGGGGCCCCCACATGGTGTCCCCTACCTCTGTGTGTGTTCAAAATCTGCCGTCATATTTTTTTAAAAGGAGAAATACTTCGTTTCTGCCATCTCAAGTCATCCACTGACTGGAATTAGCTGAATCTTCAAATCGACAGCTGTTTATTACTAAATATAGGGCAGTCCCCTGAAAAGTGATCTATTCCAAAATTACCTTTTTCTGTTTTTTAAGGTGAGTACTATTTAAAAAAGAATGATGATCATGTGGGAAAAAAATGCTGAATCAGAAGCTGGGAAAGTATTATCCAGCTACTTCCACGTGTCGTGTGGTTGGCTCAGGCCAACTAGCTGTGCTCCCGGCAAGGCTCCCAGCAAAGAGGACCTGGACCCCACAGAAATGCCTGGTCCTCCAGGCCTGGGTGCATGCACGGGGACTCCGGCAGCTGAGGCCACTGCTCCTGGCTGGCCTGATTCCTCTTCCCTCTGAGTTAAGAGAACTACTGAAGAAGTAGTTACCAAACACATTCGATGTCCCCCATGAAAAATTTACATTTAAAATTCAATCAACTTCACATACACAAGAAAGGAGAAAAAATGAAGACGGAGATGGACCCAGAAAGTGTAATTCTCCTCCACTGCTGGTGGAATGCAAAGCAGTACAGCAGCTTGGAAAACCGCTGTGAGCTTAAATGGTAACCATGTGCCTACCATGCAAGCCAGCCAAGCACCCCAGTAGTTACTCAAAAGGAAAATGACCCATGTCCACACCAAGACCATAAATGAAAGCTCACAGCAGCTTTATCTGTAGCGGCCAAAACTTGGAAACAAGCCAGATGTCCATCAACAGGAGAATGGACACACAGATCACTGTAAGTAAATAAATGTAATGAATACTCCCGTCAACAAAGAGGAACAAATCACAAGACCACCACAATGTAAATGAAAATCAAAACCACTATACTGAGTCAAAGGATAAGAGAAAAAAGAACATGTGAGAAGTGGCACTTCTCTCGGTGCCACTTAGAGAACATACTAGAAAATGCAAACTGACCTACAGAAAGCAGAGCAGGAATGGGTCGTGGCAGAGGTGTGTGGCAAGGAGACACAAGGAAACTTTTGAAAGTGAGAGAAAACGCCTGCACCCTGACTATGTTGATGGCTTCCGGGATGTAAACACGCATCAGAATCCATCAAACTAAATGCTTTAATTACATGCAGTCGATTGCACATAAACATAACTCAACCAGTAATTACAAAATTCGGCACATTTTCTCAATCACAAAGAGGAGGAAAGAATCAATTCCGAAAAAAGACTCTTGTCTTCAACATACTGAGAAGAACAGCGTGAGTGAGATAATTCATAACTGAGGCCCAGCAGCCTCACTGGCTTCGGCACGGGGCACTCCCCACTGAGCTCAGGGTCTGAGGTCAGGATGGAGTTCTAGGATATAAAACACAGCTCTTCCGCTGGGAGCAGTTTCCCTACACTTTTCATCCATCAGGACCAACCTTAGGCCCAACTTTGTCCAATTTACGGTTTGCTATTTTTCTGTAGCTGACCTCACTAGTCCAGGATATATGCATACTTTTATATTTCCTGCCGACCTAACATTGTCCTTGCACATGATCTGTGCTCAATTTCTATAGAATTAAGTTTCGCCTGTATCACTTATTCAATTAAAGCTATCAGAATGGTTTCTTTAAAAAAAACTCCCCAAGTAAATGAGACCAGAGAAGCATCTGGTGAGCGGCCACCCTCGCGGGCTGCACCGACACAGGCCTGTTCTGTCACTGCAGCACAGCTGGGGGCTCCCACCCAGCAGACATGACATCCTGGGGGTCCTGAGGTCACACTCCTCTGCAGCTGCCACGGGCCACTTGCTTCCTCCAGGGCCACTGAGATGATGTGGCCAAGGACTGCCACCCAGAGAATCTGCAGTTCAAACTGGTGTCCTCGACTTTCTTGTTGATGCTGAAAAGTATCTAGTCCCGACAGCCTCCCAGATGTCTGCACTTCTCCTCTTCTTTGTATCCTCCTTTTTGATCATTAGAAACAGAAATCTCCCCATTGAATATACCTCTGGGTATCTATTTACGCGAGCTAATCTTGGTGTGATATTTACAGCTCCCCGCGCTTGGCTACTGCTACTGTGTCTGGAAGGAGTGTTATATTTAAGAACTGCTTGGGCACAACCATTTTCTGAGAAGGCCTTTCATAAAAATAAACCTGCCTGATCTTCGCCCCACCCTATAAGCAGGACTAACTGCTCCTTCTCTCCTGGGTGTTCCTGCTGCAGTGTGTCCGCCGTCCCTGTCACCACGTGTCACCATGACTTGTCTGCAGATCAGGCCTTCCTTCTCCATGGTGGCATCTGCCAGGGCAGGGACAAAGTGTCCATGCCCAAGAGGCCAGACCGTGGGTGAATTTTAATGGATCCTTACTCTTAGAAAATCATAGTTGATTAAATGAATACATTTTTAAAAGGTCCTATGTCAGTAAAAATGAACCATTTCATTTTTTAAACACCTATTATAGGGAGGGAAATAAAACCCAAACTTAAGACAGAGGAGGAGAATGGGGAGAAAAACACCATCCTCAATAGTAAAGATGCAAATCTGAATCTAAGGAATCGTTTCAATGAGTGCAGACACTTGCATCTTTCCAGACATGGAAAGAACTAAATCATTAACTTCAGATCTTGGGCTTTTGTGATTATAAGTAATCTTTTGATATCTGACTACATGTTTTTTCCCAGCAGAAGATCCTATATATTCTGGCTCCTCTTTGGAGCAGTTCCTCAGAGCTGCCTGAGAGGCTGTCTCCTGGCCTGTGTTCCTCCGTAAGATCCCCCAATAAAACTTGACTCACAATTTTTAGGTTGTACATTTCTCTTCAGTCAATGACAGTTAGTCCTAAGATGCTGGAAGATGTTTGATTAAAAAGACTTTTGATGAAAAAATTAAAAATGAAGCTTGAAAAAAAAAATGAAGCTTGAGTTTGCTTTCGGCTTTGTACTAAAGAATCGTTTTACGCAAGTTAAATATTTTATGTCTTTTTTGATCAACAATTTATTTTTCAGACAAGTAATTCTGCAGGAAAACAACTAGATGAATCACCCCACAAATATTTCAGAGCCTTCTTGTTTCATACCAGATGCTTGCAAAGGCTTCACAGCCATTTCCATGTTGCAATGTTGCCCGTGACTCAACAGCTAGAGGCTGAGTATAGCAGGAGTGCTTGCCTGCAATCTGGCTTTTTCCAAGGCAGTTTGGTTAAACCATGAGCATTATATTGAAACATACACAGAAAGGCCTCTGAAGAGGAAATCTTCTAACAGAGAACAATTGGGCCCTACCTATGCAGTTTTTTCAGACTAAACACACCTTTACCTCCTTGAGAGCTTGAAACAATGTGTTTCTTTCCATGATTCACTTAACGACCAGATGGGAGGATGCACCGTGGGACGGATGAATGGATGGATAATCTTTATGAAGGACTGGACACTTCAGCTACCTGGGAGCTCCTTCAAAGCCTACACATTCAGCCAGAAGCCTGGTTGCCTGGGAAAGACCAAGTTGCCAGTTAAGAAATTCCTATATTCCGAAGAACTTTGGCAAACCCCTAGCCTCAACTCTGAGGTGAGACAGGAAAGAGGTAAATCAGTGAGGATTATATAATTTCAGATTTTGCCTGTCTTCTCCTGTCTCTGTTCATAATGTCATGAGTTCCCAACTGGCTGCAGGAAGAATAACCCCCCAACCGCCATGGGTCCCCGTTCCAGGGGGACTGGCCATCAGCGTCCCTGGAGGCTCTCAGAGCCAGCTGGTGGGTTCCAAGGAGGACCAGCACGCGGGCCTGGGCCCGGCAGATGGTGGGGTGAGGTGGTGGGGTGGGACAGCAGGAGGCAGCAGCCCTGTCCTAAGAATGCCAGAACATAGCCACAGTTGAAATTGTCTGGGCAGGGGGCTCTCCACTGCTTTGTGGCCAGAGGTCTGGGGTCCATAACCCTGAGCTGCTGGGTTAATGTCTGTGGGAGTCAGTGTCACCATTCCTGAAATGGTGACAGTATGGCACCCAGGGACAGATCGACTGAGGGGGATACATGACACAGAGCGCAGAAAGCCTGGAGGCACCCCACACCAGATCCATACAGCAGAGCCGCTGGTCTGCGGCCAGGTCTGGCGAGGCCACTTGTGTAACGTCTCAGCGACATCAGACTGCAAGGAGAGCTTCTGGACGCCGTCTCAGCTGCACCCTCATCTCACTGCAGGCAGCTCCAGGGACCACACTCTGAACATAACGGCCTCGGGCCTGCTGCAAACACAGGCCGCCTACCTCTGGCCCCGACCTGGCTCACTGGCCTTGCTTCTTTCTTCACCATCACAGGTGTTAAGGTTTGCCTGCCAGTCTCAGAACTGTGGCTGCTGAGCACAGACGCCTGCATCCTGGCAGGGTCCCAACAGTGGGTCCCGATGCTGAGTGAGACAGAGCAGCCTGAGCCCAGTGGGGCTGGGCCTGCATCCTGCACCCTGTTACCACCGCCTGTGTGATGCAGGATGCCGCAGGGCGACTGCCTCATGGAGGAAGCAGGTGCTTGCCTTCTCCTGGGAGGCCTGGAAACAAAAGGAAAGCCAGCAGCACAGCCCATGGAGGTCCAGCTCCAGCCCACCCCGGCCAAGGCTCCCTGCCTCTGGTAGCATCTGCATCTTCTCAGGGGCCTGACTGAGCCTCTACCACTCACACCTCCTGGAAAACCTGCCCGTCTATTCTCCTTACACCTAGAACTTTCTTCAGGGCCCCCAGCAACCTTCCCACAAATACATGAAGCGTGCACTGCAGCACACCTGTGATCCTGGGTTCAGAGGTGGGTTAGCCTCATCACCCTGCTGAATCCAAGTTAACCACATCACCCGGCTGATCCTGAGTTCACCGTGTCACTCAACTGACCCTAGATAAAGCACGCCACCAGCTGGCCACCCTCCCTAACCTCTTTGTGGCCCACTTTCCTCATTAAAACTGGGAGACAGAGTAGCCCCCTGTCCAGGCTGTTGCAAGGGTGAAATGGGGTTACATACAGCAGCCCTGCAAACAGTGCCTGGTAAGATCCCCACTGTCCACATCCTCCCAGAGCTGTCGTCACTTTCCCCTTGAGCCCCCACCCCACGCCCCGACGGGAGCATCTAGAAAACAGAGGCTGAGTCACCCTCCACCCACGTGCTTAGGGGACCATTGTGGGCGGCCCACTGCTAAGAAGGGGCCAGACCCGGCCTCGCCTCTAGCATGATAAACGAGGAAGGGGGTCTCACAATAAAGCAAGGATGCCATGGCTTCCAGCTGGCACCTTGGATGAGACTTTCTACTCTGACAGTCCGATTGCTAACACCAAACGAGAAGACCGTTTCTTTTATCCTGAAGAGCTCCAGTCCTGGCGATGACCGTGCTTTCAAAGGCAGGAGCCTAGCTGTGCTCCTTTTCACTCCCTGCTCATGAACTTCTACCACTGTCTCTACTACTATTTTAAAAGGAGATCTGACACAGGACCGGGAGCGCGGCTGTCACCGCGGGCACAGACAGCTGCGGACACCGTGGTGACTCACTCTCTGGCATGTGCCAGGTCACTGGCTCAGTGATTGCAACGCAGTCCCAAGACTATGACAACAGTACAGCACCCAGAGGGCTGCACGCTTCGAAATGAGCTGCTGTTTCCACTGTTGGGATAAAACCCTGGACTTCACCAATGAGAGCCTTTCTCAAGCCCCGTCACAGACTGAATACAATGGTCCATAATTTCAGGGTTAGGCTCTACATTCACTTTCAGGGAGCAGAGATGTAAAAACGTCTGTCCTTTTAAAGAATCTGGGGACAGGACACACGGCTGAACGTGGGCTGAAAAGCCCATTATCCGAATCCAATAATGAGGCCACGGTGCACATCTGCTTTTGTGTACACGGCGAGGGCTGGGTGGGTGGTGAGAGGTGGTGGGGGCATCCTGCCCCCTGGGATGGAAAAGCAGCTGATACAGAGGCAGGTTCACACTCCTGATCACTATTTCTTTCCTACAGCAAAAAACAGTCAAGAGGGAGCTTGTCAAAGCAACAAGTACTGTTGAACACCTATTATCTCAAGCTAATGAGCTTGGGGTGAGGGTTGACTAATCTCTCAGATGTTTCCTATGAAAAACATAGACAGATACATCAAAATTTAGATTGTCTACGGATCTGATTCTACCAGGGAATGTGTGAACCCTTTGGGTCCTTCTGTTTGGGTCAGCAAATAGTCTTCCTTTCCCGATACTTTTCACAGTGGATCTACAGATTTATTCAGTATTTAGGGCTTCCCTGGTAGCCCAGATGGTAAAGAATCTGCCTGCAGTGCAGGAGACCCAGGTTCCATTTCTGGGTCGGGAAGATCTCCTGGAGGAAGAAATGGCAACCCACTCCAGTATTCTTGCCGGGAGAATCCCATGGACAGAGGAGTCTGGATGGCTACAGTCCATGAGATCGCAAAGAGTTTGACATGACTGAGGGACTAACAGTTTCACACTTTCACTTTCATTCAGTATTTTATCTAATTGCCAAACACACATTTTCAGGAAATCACCTTGTGCTGTTATTTCTCAGCTAAGATTCTACATAGTAGCTGATCAAACACACATGAACCATCATGGACTGGACTCCACGGCGAACCTAGATTATTTACTTTATAGTCTCTTTAACGAGTAAAGGACATTATGCAATACTGTTGGACACAGCCCAGGTTTGGAGCAAAGCCCTCTTCCAAAATCCCCACTGGTCCAAGTCAGGAGACTGCGATCCAAGCACAGGCCGCTATGCCATCTCCATCGCAGTCAAGAGGGGACCAAGGATGGAGGGGTGCCGGGGTCTAAGTGGCACCCAAGAGGTGCATCTGGAGACCAAGTGGTCCCACCCGCCACTCCTTACACCCATACCCTCAGCACAGCAGGGACTGGAGAGCAGCAAAAACGACTTGCTCCTCTCACAAAATCCCCAGCCCTCCACCGCTGGGACCTCCTACGGAGCAAGGGGCAGTCACCACCGCAGGCTGATAAAAGAGAAGGGACACAAGTGAAACCTGGGAGAAAGCTTTTGCTCCCAGTGATATGTCACTTCTGCACATAGAAAATAAATGAAAATATGTTTCAATAGCAATGCCTCCTCGGCACTATAAAAACACTCCCTACCTGATGTACCTACACCACATGCTGGAGAAGGTGTGGAGAGAAAGGGACCCTCCTGCACTGGTGGTGGGAATGCAAACTGGTACAGAACAACTCTATGGAGAAGAGCATGGAGGTTCTTCAGAAAACTAAAATAGAGCGACCATATGATCCCGCAAGCTCCCTCCTGGGCACTTATCCAGCAAAACGAATTTGAAAACATACATGCACCCCTATGTTCACAGCAGCACTGTTTACAACAGAAAAGACACAGAAGCAACCTAAACTCAAGTGTCCACCCACAGAGGGATGGGTGAAGAAGACGTGGGACGTGTATACAATGGAGTATTGTGTGTGCACACTCGGTTGTGTCCGATGCTTTGCAACCCCATGGACTGCAGCCCACCAGGCTCCTCTGTCCATGGGATTTCCCAGGCAAGCATACTGGAGTGGGTTGCCACTTCCTTCTCCAGGGGATCTTCCCAACTGAGGGACTGAACCCATATCTTCTACACTGTGGGCAGATTCTTCACTGCTGAGCTACTGGGGAAGCCTGCAATGGAATATTACTCAGCCATAGAAAGAATGAAGCCATGTCATCTGCAGAAACAAATGGCCCGAGAGACTATCACACTAAGTCAGTCAGTCAGAGAAAGACAAATATCGTACGATATCACTTACATGTGGAATCTAATAAAAAGATAAAAAGGAATTCCTTGGAAAACAGAAACAGACCAACAGACATAGAAAGAAAACGTGGTTATCAAAGGGGAAGAGGTTTGAGGGGTTAATTAGGAGTTGAGACTGATGTATACACACTGCTACGTATGAAGCAGATAATCAACAGAGACCTACTATAAAGCACAGGGACACCCTACTCCATATTTCATAATAACCTATAAGGAAAAATAATCTGAAAAAGAAAAAAATATATATGCATATGTAACTGAATCATCATGCTGTACTCTTGAAATTAACCCAACATGGTAAATCAATTATACTTCAATTAAAAAATAAACCCTCTCTCCCGAAGTAAAAAGTTAAGAGTGAAGCGTGCACTCCTCCAGCACACGAGTGTATTATTAAAACCTCCCTGGTTTAAAAAGAAGCCATCCATTACATCCCATTAACCTCGCCAGCTAAAGTCTAAACACTGACATAAGAATACGAATCATTTTAAACTCCAAGTGAGAAGTCGCATCAAGAAAACATTCCAAATGCATGATTTCCCCTGGAGTTGCCATTCAGATGCCTCATCTAAAAAGCAATGTTTTCCACAGACCAAGAGCAGACAGAAAAGGCATTTCCTTCCAACTTCACACATGTCACTTACCACTTATAACTGACAAATGGAGAGTATGCCACACAGGTTAAGTAAAGCTTCATGAAGCGGGATAAGTTATTTTTGTGAGCGTGACTAAAAACCAGCTTAGAAAGAAAAAGAAAACAGACTGATGGGCACAGACCCTGGGGAGCTCAGAGTGCCTGTGCAGAGGGACCTTCAGGACACTCAGGTGCCCCGAGGGGGTGCTCCATCAACCCCATCGTGTGAGGATGGCAGTCCCGTCTACCTGCAAGACCCCTTGGCATCCGCTGCAGGACAGGCCAGCATCAGCACTGCCCCAGGCAGGCTCAGCTCTGAGGGTCACCTCAGAGCTCCTGGGCCGTCTTGACTGGGCCGTCTTGACTCCCAGTCACCTCAGAGCTCCTGGACTGTCTTGACTCCCAGCTCCTTCCTGCTCAGAGGCCAGAGATAGGGGACATTAACCCAGGAAGATCCCAGTCTGATGCCCACCCACCTGCAGGGGCACAGGGAAGACCGCCTGGCTCACAGCAAAACCCACAGCTCAGCCTGTAGTCCAGCCAAGGTCGCCCACCAGAAAGCCCGACCCCAGCCCTGTGAGCCTGGGCCTGCATACCTTCCACTCTGAGGGCGGCCTGCCTGTTGGGCAGAGCAGAGCACTGGGGTCTCCTTAAATGCACGCACACAAGACACAGTGAGCTGAGTCAGCACCCCAGGCCAGGGGGGCTGTGACATGCTATGAACTCCTAAGCCAGGGTCTAGCAGAGCACCTTCCAGGGGGAGAAGCTGCATTCGAGGCATCACGTTAATTCACAAATACCTGGTCTGTGCTCAACAAGAGCTCCACTCCCACCCCTTACCTCTCACTCCCACCCCACTTACCTCTGCCCAAACAACACCCTGCCCAGGCAACTCAGGGCTGCACGTCCGGAGACGTACCAACACGGTTACTGCCAGGTGCGCACCACCACAGACCCCTGCACAAGCAGGAAGCCACGTGGTGCTGACACGTGGGCCGTTTCTTCAGGAAAATGCCCTTGAGAGACACAGGCGGCTCAGAAACAGCCTGGGACACCACCTGAGGAGGCCAGACGGTGGCTGGGCTCTGGAAGCTCTACCTCTGTGTGCCAAGTGACCGAGGGGTGAGGAGGACACAGGCCTGGAGACTTCGGTCATGTGACAATCCCACCCCCGGGCTGTGGACAGAATCACTGTCACCAGCTTTGGAGGATCGGTGGGGGCCGCCCTCCCGGGCCAGGGCTAGGAACGCCTGTCCTGTCAGCTGGAAAACCTCACTGTCACAGATGACTAAGGCGCTGAAATGAGGAAGGGTCCCGTGCAAAGCATTTCTGCCACCTCCTCTGAGAAAAATGTCCAGCCCCAAAGGCAGGATTCCAAAACTGTGAAACACGATGGTCTGTCAAAAGAAGAACTGATGAGTAACAAGGAGACACTTTACACGGAAATCTTTTTCAGTTTAAACGAATTGCATTTCCAAACTAGTTGTCATTACTTTTCCGAAGGCGATAAAATCCTTCACCTAACCTCATTTAGGACATACTCTTCATCTGTGGATCCCAGCATGTTAACCAAGCAAAGAGATCTGAGGATGGGGAGTGATAGGTTGGGCATTAGAGACACTCAGCTTCAGGATCCCCAGGAACCCTTTTTTAAAACTCTTTGGCTTTTATTGAAATATAGCTAATTTACTGCTGCTGCTACTGCTGCTAAGTCGCTTCAGTTGTGTCCGACTCTGTGCGACCCCATAGACGGCAGCCCACCAGGCTCCCCTGTCCCTGGGATTCTCCAGGCAAGAATACTGGAGTGGGTTGCCATTTCCTTCTCCAATGTTAATTTCCGCTACACAGCAAAGTGTATATATTAACATACATATAAATACACACATTTATACACATATCTTTTTCATATTCTTTTCCCTTATGGTTTATCACGGGTATTGAGTATAGTTTCCTGTGCTACACAGTAAGATCTTGTTGTTTATACATCCTCTATCTAAGAGTTGGCACTTACTAATCCCAAACTCCCAACCCCTCCCTCCCCCAGCACCTCCCCGCTGGCAACGGCCGCGTTTTAAATCCAGGGGGGTGATCTGGTGTGGCTGACAGCTCTGCAGTTCACTCTTCCTCTGTGTGATGCTGCCCAGACACCGTAAGCCCCTGGGATGTCTTAGTAAGAAGTGGTTTAGACGGAGCGTCAGAGGGAGACAGTTCTCAGTTCTACTCCAAGCCAGTTCCACATGATAATTACAGGCGGCAAGACAGACGGGCGTCCAAATGGGCAGATGGATAGGGAGTCTTGGCAGGGAGCTGCTCTCAGTGGCAAATGTCTACATTCTGGCTACACTGAATCAGTCTCTTTCCAACCTAATGGTTTGTTTATTGAACATTAGTGGATTCTGCTCTTAATTAATAGGGCTCTACTCAACGCAACTGTATTTAAGTCTCAAGAGTTAGCCTCAGGAACACAAGTCTCCTCTTCTGCTGTATCACTCCCACCCTAGCTATTTTTAAATTCAACTCCCTAACCATCAGGTTTGTGAAAACTGCCAGGATCTGATTTGGGAGTCTGCTGCTTTGCCCAGGGCTAGAAGTGAGCTTAAACGTCATGTCCCATGTGCTCACACATACATGCACACTCACAGCCCATTTTCCCCAGTCTCCTAACCTCAGTTTACTACCTAAGCATTTAAGGCTTCAAGCCATTTCCACATTTCTGAAGGGTCAATACATCTGGTCCACTCCATGAACCCAAGGCTGCGTGGAGCACAGATGCTGAGACAAAAGCCTGGCAAGGATCCCTCACCCTTTCTGCTGCTCTTCTCACCAATCTGGCCAACCCCCCACCCAGGCAGGAGCCCAGATTCTCCTGCTGCGGCCACACCACGGGCCGGGTTTGGAAATCTTCCTCCCTCCCACCTCTCCAGGCTGGTGCCCATTCTTAACAAGCCAAAGCGGACAGGACATGCATGGCAGGAACAGAGACATCATAAAAAGTAAACTGCTGGCCCCCTGATCTGTTCCAGACAAAGGTGAGGCAGGGTCAGAGCCAGGCGCGTGCATGGGTTTCTCCTGGAGGCCTGGGGGAGGCGTCACTGCTGCCCAGCGCTGCCCGTGGCCCAGGGCGGGCTGTCACAGGCCCAGAGCTGCACCACGGAGGAGCCCTGCGCCTCTGCTGCGAGTGAGCTCAGAGCAAACTGAGGATGCGTTTCCAGCAGAGGCCACGGGGCTTCCAGGGTCCCTGGTCTAAAGAAATCAGGGCCCCTGGAATCCCGGAGGAGGAGGGGCAGGGCCACCTGGCCTGTCTGATTACTTTCACCGCAGCTCCTTCCAGTCCCCACGGAGGGTCAGATGTGCTCAAGCAAGGACCCCAGGCAGCTCCCTGGTCCTGTCCCCTCGTCTTCCATGACTGGAAAGGAGAGGGTGATAAAGACAAGGCCAGTGGGGAGGATGCAGAAACGGGAGCCCTCAGGCACTGCTGGCTGTAATGGTGAAGAGAGTCGCTGCTGTGGAAAGCGGGGTGGTGACCCCGAAAGAGTTCAACATAGAATCCAGTTATCCCACCCCAGGGCAAACTCAGAAAAGCAGTCAGAGCAGGGACCTCCGGAGAAGCATCACTCACAGCAGCCAACAGCGGAGGCAAAAGTGTCCATGGACAGATGAGTGAACAAACCAAAGGCGGTGAACACATATCCAGCCTTAAAAAAGGAAGGAAATTGCACTCCTGCTATGACCAGACATTCTGCTAAGCGACATAAGCCAGTTACAGAAAGACGAACACTTCAAGATTCTACCTTTCTGAAGTCCCTGAAGTCAAATTCACCCAGACAGAAGTAGGATGGTAGGCGCTAGGAGCTGGGGGCAGAGGGGTGGGGACTGACTGGATACAGAGTTTCAGCTTGGGAAGAAAACAGTTCTGGAAATGAATGGTGACTGCTGCACAAGAATGGGACTGTACTTAATGCTACTGAGCTGTAGAGACGGCATGTCATATAAATTTTACAATGATTAAAAAAAGACTGGGTCATAGACATGAGCAAAGGGATGTGCAACTTGAGGATCAGACCCTCAAAATAAAGGGCAGGTCCCCCGCCTCCTCCCACAATCGGCAGGGCCGGAGCAGATGGGGGCCACACACGGGCCACGGCAGAGCCACCAGATGTGAAGAAGCAGGTGCCCTTGGACTTGGTACCTTGTCTTAGCCTGTTCAGGCTGCTTTTACAAAACACCACAGACTAGGTGGCTTATATGCAATAGGCATGTACTGCTTGCAGTTTTGGAGGCTTTAAGGCCAAGGCTGGGTGCTGGTGTGGTCTGGGGACCTCTTCCAGGTCGCAGATTTCTTTCTCCCCCTATCTCCATGGGTTAGAAGGGTCAAAGGGAGCTCTCGGGGTGTCCTTCATAAGGGCACTGATCCCAGTAGGGAGGGCCCGGGCCCACCCTCATGTCCTAACACCTCCAGGAGCCCACCTCCTAATACTGTCAGCTTGAAGGTTAGGATTTGAACATGTTAAGTTGGGAGAGACACAGACATTCAGATCACAGCACACCTCAACACCTGCTTGCAGAACTGGATTTTCACAGGAGAGAGAGAGAAGATGACTTTATCTCTCAGCTGCCATCACTTTGCATCGTCTAATACAGTCACTTTAGTTTCTCAAAATCAGACATCCAATACCTCCAAAGTCTGCAAAGAACAGGACGGCACAGCCCACAAGCCCAGTCAGAGCAGGGTGGCTATACAGTTTAGCGATGACTGATCTTTCTGATGTCCTGCAGTCTGGCAAAAATAAGATGAAGCAGAAAGTTTTTAAAAAGTCAGTCTTTAAAAAGAAGGACCTAGAATTTCTGGGAACATTTCTGTTCCTATGGTTTCAGAGATCACGTGAATCTTGAGTCCATCCAACATCCTCCAGGGGGATGCAGCCTCACTTTCTGCATTCCAGCTGTGCGTCCTGCGCCTGTGCTCCAAACTCACTGCAGACAGCGACCGCAGCCATGAGATTAACACACGTGATCCTTAGAGGAAAAGCTGTGACAAACCTAGACAGCATGTTAAAAAGCAAAGACATCACTTTGCTGATAAAGGTCCATTTAGTCAAAGCTATGGATTTCTCTGATAGCTCAGGTGGTAAAGAATCCACCTACAATGTCGGAGACCCTGGTTTGATTCCTGCATCGGGGAGATCCCCTGGAGAAGGAATAGGCTATCCACTCCAGTGTTCTTGGGCTTCCCTTGTGGCTCAGCTGGTAAAGAATCCATTTGCAATGTGGGAGACCTGGGTTTGATACCTGGGTTGCAAAGATCCTCTGGAGAAGGGAAAGGCTACCCACACCAGTATCTTGGCCTGGAGAATTTCATGGACGAGTCCATGGGGTCGCAAAGAGTCGGACGTGATTGAGTGACTTTCACTTTCACGGTTTTTCCAGTAGTCACATACACATGTAAGAGTTGGAACATAAAGAACGCTGAGTGCTGAAGAACTGATGCTTTTGAATTATGGTGCTGGAGAAGACTCTTGAGAGTCCCTTGGACTGCATGGAGGTCAAGCCAGTCAATTCTAAAGGAAATCAACCCTGAATATTCATTGGAAGGACTGAGGCTGAAGCTGAAGCTCCAATACTTTGGCCAGTTGATGTGAAGAGTCAACTCACTGGAAAAAAACCCTGATGCTGGGGAAGATGGAATGCAAAAGGAGAAGAGGGAGGTAGATGATGAGTTAGTTGGATGGCATCACCAACTCAGTGGACATGAATTTGAGCAAACTCCGGGAGATAACGAAGGACAAGGAAGCCTAGTGTGCTGTAGTCCATGGGGTCACAAAGAGTCAGACACAACTTAGTTACTGAACAACAGCAGCAACAAAAATCCTGTGCCATAAAGTTATGACACAATTTATCACAAGGTAGCACCCTTGCCTCCCAGGAGCTCAGAAGTCTGCAGATCAGAGATACGTAATGGGAAACCCTAACCTCACACAAGGGTTTCCAGCAGGGGAATCAGCACAACCACGAGAGGTGAAGGTCAGGGCTCATTATCTGAGATGAGATGAGGGATCTCAATGGCTGTCAATGGAGCCCCCAGCTACACCTAGGGGAGGAAGCAGGAGCTACCTGAGAAAGAAGAAATGTCGCCAGGCCCTGGGGAGAGAGGAAGCCTGAGAGAGCAGGGTGCCCTGCGGTTCAGGAAGGACAAGGAGACAGTGCGAAAGGAGATGCTGGACCTGCATGCCCACGAGGGCGCCACTGACCATACCTGGCTGCTGACAGTTAAATGAATGAAAATGGAAGAAAGTCAAAGATTCAGTCTCACGTTTCAGTGGATGCAGACAGGACACAGACACAGAGCATCTTCATCCTCAGGTGTTCCGCTGAGCCGGGAAAGAGGAGGGAGCCACTCCAGGACAGGACTGTGGGCTCGGCTCAGAGGCCACTTTAATGCTGCACATCTGACACCTGGACCCAAGTCTTCCTATTCCTGAGCCTGTATTCTTTCCACTAAGCCTGCCTGTCTGCCTTTGATGAAGAAAGTCAAATTGGATTAATGGCCAAGCACAGGGAATTCTGGATTAGGGAAAGATCCCTGCCTGGCCCAGCAAGGGTTCAAGCACATCCATGTGTCCACGTGTGTCCACAGAGGAAAACAGCCTGCTGTCCCCTATCTGAAGGAGGGGAGAGGGTCTGGAAGTCAATATCCCTTGTCTGGGATCCTGGGTAATGTGGTGAGAAAGAAGAAGAAAGAGTGATGAAGCAGGATTCCTGGTTATCTGGCTCACCTTTGGGAGTCCTTGTCAGTTTTGGGGGAAAAGGATAAGGACTTCAATGATCTTTTGAAAGTGATCAGTGTCTCTTAAAAAGAGACCTCCACTTGGTTTGGTGGAGGTGGGGACTGGAGCTGCAAAAGTCCCCAAAAGCATCTGTGGTCTGGGAACACGGTTCATCAAATGGAGTGCAGTAAAATATGTCTTAGTTGTTGCTTGACAAGCTTTTTCTTTTTTAAAATAGAAATGTTTTTGGCTGTGAAATTTATTCTAATTGACCTTAACCTGTAGAAGACATGGTCCTGGCAAGCAACAGCTTAGCAGCTAATTAGGAGACCAAGAGAAGTGAGCATAAACCCTACAGGCTGCAATGCATCCGCCCAGCTAGGGAAGGGAGCATCCTTGTCCCTGAAGAGGGGGACTGTCCCTGAGACAGGCAGGAGGAAACACAGCAGCTTCTGGAGACCCAGGAGACTGCACAGCAAAATCTAGTTCAGAATAAACACCATCAGGTCCTTAAGTGTCCAAGGACAGAGGAACAGATAAAGAAGACGTGGCACATATACACAATGGAATGCTGGCTCAGTGGTAAAGAATCTGCCTGTCAATGCAGGAGACATGGGTTCAATCCCTGGGTCAGGAAGATTCCCCTGGAGTAGGAAATGGCAACCCACTCCAGTACTGTTGCCTGGGAAATTCCATGAACAGAGGAGCCTGGGGGGGCTACAGTCCATGGCATTGCAAAGAGTCAGACACAACTGAGTGACTGAATATGCACACACACAAAAAGGAACAAAATTGGGTCATTTGTAGAGACATGGATGAACCTAGAGACTTACCAGAGTGAAGTAAATCATAAAGAGAAAGACAAACATCAGATATTAACACACAGATGTGGAATCTATAAAAATGGTACAGAGGAGCCCACTTGCTGGGCAGGAATAGAGAGACAGAGTTGAGAATGGATTTGTGGACACAGAAGAGGAAGCGGGGCATGGGCTGAAAGGGGAGATTGGGACTGACATGTATATATCACCATGTGTAAAACAGACAGCTAGCAGGAACCTGCTCTATAGCACAAGGAGCTCAGCTCAGTGCTCTCTGAGGACCTAGAGGAGTGGGATGGAGGGGGAGGGAAGGAAGTCTAAGAGGGAGGGAATATATGTATACATATGACAAACTTAGACAGGGTATTAAAAAGCAAAGACATCACTTTGCCGATAAAGGTCTATATAATCAAAGCTATGGTTTTTCCAGTAGTCATGTACAGTTGTGAAAGTTGGACCATAAGAAAGGCTGAGTGCTGAAGAATTGATGCCTTTGAATTGTGGTGCTGGAGAAGACTCTTGAGAACCCCTTGGACCTCAAGGAGATCAAGCCAGTCAATCCTCAAGGAAATCAGCACTTAATATTCCTTTGTAGGACTGCTGCTGAAGCTCCAATACTTTGGCTACCTGATGTGAAGAGCCAAATCACTGCAAAAGATGCTCATGATGGGAAAGACCGAAGGCAATAGAAGAGAGCGGCAGAGGATGAGATGGTTAGATAGCATCACCGACTCAATGGATATGAATCTGAGCAAATTCCAGGAGACAGTGAAGGACAGGGAAACCTGGAGTGCTGTAGTCCATGGGGTCACAAAGAGTCAGACACGACTTAGCGACTGAACAACAGCAATAGCTGATCCATTTCATTTTACAGCATAAACTAACAATATTGCAAAACAAGTAAATATCAATTTTAAAAAAAAAGAACCAACATCATCAGGTCTTGAAAACAATTACCATCATTAGCTTTGTATAAAAGCAAATGAAACCATATAAAGTACAAGCAAGAAAAACCCTGAATACTACGTCTGGGAGAGATGAGTAAAAAATAAAGAACTGTGGAAACATGAAGGAAAAGTGGTAAAGTTGATGACACTGTCGTCAATTCAGGTGCTGAAAGCCAGCAAGTGGTCCTGGAAGATGAAGACTCCAGTGACAAGGTGAAAGTGAGAAAACAAAGGTATAAGGTGGAGGGGGTGGAATTCGCTTAAATGAAAATTATAAAATCGTAAAAAGGTATAGTATCAATATGTCAATAATACAAATCAATATTAACTAGTGTAACTGGAGAAAAAATTACAAAGATGAAGATATATAAAAACCTTCAGTGAATCATGAAATACCAAATCTATGTTCTGTTACAGTATAAAGTAACTGAAAAAAAATTTACAACTATTAATATATCCTGTGGTCTTTCTGAAAGACAGAACTAAAGAATGATAAGGCAAAGTGTTAAAAATTAATAAAGGATAGATAAGAATTCTTAAAAAAAAAAAGAAAAACAACTTCATGATTATCAAACTAGAAACCTTTTCCTCCTATGGCATACTAATAAAAATATGCTTTTAATGTGATATAGTAGATAAACTGTGAAAATTTTAGAAAAATATCTAGAAACTAGTTCAGTTTTCACACTATAGTTCTTCTTAAAAATATACAAAATTAAAAAGCTTTTGAGTTTCATCCTCAAAATAAAATAAAATAAAATAAAATAAAATTATCCAACACATACAATCCACAGACTCCACAATTAAATTCTATTTATTCTCTAATAAAAGGGTACTGGAAATACACCACATCACAATCAAGTGTTCCTATGTTTTAAATTTGCACAATTTCAATCTAAACACTACTTTGGTGTCAAACATCTCTGTTCACTTTTAAAACTTATGACCAATTACAAATTTAAACTTAATAGCAAAGCACAAAAGGCCTAGAAACATAAACTACTCATCGGTGTGCAGACAACTCACAATCACTGCTTTCCTAATAATTATGGAAGCACTTTCAGGTGTTCCCAAATTATCACTTCATGTCCCAGGTCCCAAATTAAAGAGGCCACCAGACCCAGACCTGCGTGCCCATGGGGGTGTCACTCGCCTGGACCTACCTAATAATAATCTGATCCGCTGGCACCAGGAAAAGTCAGCCAGGGAGGGAAAGAGGTGGAGCCACAGGCTGCTGTGCCTGGTACAAACATCTTCACACCAAATTTAATCACATATTAGCTTCAGCTCCATCACACAATCACTGAGAAATATTACAATGCTCTAAGCTTACCTGCTATTGTAACAGGGGAATTCAACTCCTCTAATGTATTAAAAAATATTAAGAAAAACTATTATTACAAAAGAATACAATTCTGAGATCTCCTCTCCACTTGATATCAAACAAGAACGAGTTTTGATGTCCTTAAATGAACTACTGACTTAAAGAAGGGCTCAGAAGTAACATCTTAAAAAAATAGCTCAAATTGAATGGGAAAATTTTAATGTAGCAAATAATCAGTCAGACTGTCATTTTTAAGGATATAAACACACTTTCTAACAGGTTAGCCAAAAGCCTAGAAACCTTAAAAAAATAAATAAATAAAGGCCCAGAAACCTAAACATGTTTTTACAGAGCACACCTGCTAATATTTCACTATCTTTGCATGCTCGTAAGAGATAAGGTAGAGAAAGCCAAGGTGGCCACCCAAGTTCACGGTCAGGAGTAGCAGGCCTCCCATACTTAGCGGTATGTTCAGTGTCAACAGGACTCAAGAAGCTCAAGTTACCCACTTCGATTAATATCTTTAAAATTATTTCATGTTCTAATGACTTGATTAAATAATGACAAATTTATGCAGAGAAGGGAATACCAGCTATGTCTCCGGGGAGCACACATTCTGGTGAAACTGACTCGCAAACTTTCACTGATATTTACACAAGCACGCTCCTGAATGAAGCCAATGGGCAAAGGCACCAGCTGTTTAGACATTTCATGTCACTGGAGACTATTTTATCCTACAGAAATACGCATTTCCACCACAGGGGAAAAAAATTAACTACTACCCTGCCAAACTCACCAACATGCTGCCTCTTGTTCCTATGAGCTCCAGTGGGAAATTCAATCCTGTGTCCATAACCAACTACTGGGATGTGGGTGTACGCATGCATGCCCAGTTGCTCAGTCACGTCTGAGTCTTTGTGACTCCATGGGTTGTAGCCCACCAGTCTCCCCTATTTATGAGATTTTTCAAACAAGAATACTGGAGTGGGTTCAACTACTGGGGTAGATCTCACAAACACTCAAACAGATAACTAAAAGTAAGCCAAAAAACTTTGCCTTAAATGGACTTGGAGATATTTTAAAACTTTACTCAAAGGTAATTCACCTTTACTTGCATTCTAGAATATTCCATCAATTAGTATACCTCAACTAAGGTCTGAAATTCTTGAAAAGTCACACGGTCTGATTGGTTAGTTTTTGCCTATGTCCTCTTTCCTAAAATAATACTTTTCCCCAACAGTTTTAAATTAAGTTAGCCCTAAGATATGGTTTTAATGAAATTACTAGTAAAAACCTAAATTCCAATCCAAATAAAATGTATACTTGTGCTCTCAACAAAAGTAACTAATAATTATGTATTAATAAATTAGGCAGACATACAGTCAGTGAATTTACAGTCACTAATGTCTCTGGCCCTTCAGTAATTCTCAAGGACTGTCATACACGTTATTTTATAAGGTGACATGTCCTTAATTCATTGTCCCCCATCCAGCCCATTTCTACATAACACAAGGCAAAGCGCCAGTCTCAGTGAACGACAACAAATTCATCACATCAGTCATCTGCCATGGTGTGGAAAAGTAATAGCTTAATGAAAGTGGGATTAGATAACCAATCATGGCAGTATCAGAGGAAAAACATTCCCTGGAGCATGGAGCACGTGGCAGGCATCGCCTTATTCTTAGGCAACAGGTCAGAGGAGACGGTAATTTTGGTGAAGAACCAACAGAAGCTGACCGCCACCAATAATGTACCAAAGCCAGAAATTTCACATCTGTATCTTTCTTTTCTGATAGGCAACCAATACACCCATATTATATAAAACATTCAAAGAAACAAACAAACAAACAAAAAACCCAAGACCATTTCTGCCCTCTGATTTTAAGCATGCTGCATTTGGTTGGCGTCTGTTCACTAAAACGTACTAAAACAAAAGATACAATAATTGTATACGATAGGAGGCTCTGCATGCGAGTGTGACGAAACAGTCAAATGCATCAAGAATAACAATCTCAGGTTTGTTACCATATCCACAGCAAAAGCCCCTAGTCTCTGCCGGGGGGGCTTGGACGTGAAGGCCAGAAATCCACAAAGCACCACCAACCAGACTCGGCCGGGGTTGGGGGGTGGTGACTGACTTTCTGCTCACACAATACCACCCTGGAAACAGTGTCCCAAGTTTAGAATCCCCATTTCTTCTACAATCAGATTCTTTTAAAGGATTTTACAAGTACTTTTTGGATACAATTTTGCTGACCTCTTAAATGTTTGTTGACCTCTTAAATGTTTGCTGACCTCTCCAAATATAAGATAGTTTTGCCAAAAGGATTCCGGTCTCCGTAAACAGACTCATTAAATAACCTCTCCAATGGAGACAGATTAGTAGCAATTCCGTTTCACATTTCTCGATGTCATTTTGAGATGCCCACTACCATGAAAAAGGACTTTCCACATTTCTTTTCTTTGGGGGAGATTTGTTTGTTCAAAGGGAATTACATAACCGCCCCTAAGCGCACAGCAAAAAACAAAAAACAAAAAACAACAAAGTTCCTTTTAACATTCCTCAGCCTCAGGATTATTTGATTTGCTAACCTGGCTCACTTTTTCCTGGCATTAAAGGCAGAGTTAAAAAAGAAAGAAAAAGGCAGTTTTTGAAAACCTTTTGCGCACTTGGGCAGCACCGCAGCCTATGAGTTCGCGCGGGCAGGATGAGTCAACGGGACACACTGCAATGAAAAGAGATTAGTTGTCCCCAAAGCTGCCTCACTGGAGACCAGTTGCTAGAGTGGAACGTGGGCCCCTTTGGTAAGCAGGTGCAGGGCCCACCCCAGGCACTCATTCCATTCTCAGGACTCATCACACATTCGCTCCAGGCCCTTGAGACAGCTCACAGGTCCTGGGTGTGCCCCGCGGAGACGCACTGCCCCGGCAAGCCGAGCGCGCGACCCCTTGAGCGCTGAGCGCAGGCCACCGGGCCCGGCGGGGGTCCTGCCCGGCTCAAACTCCAGCTCGGGATGTGGTTAAAGAGCAGGGTTATTTTTCTTGTATTACGGAAGTTACTCTTTCAGCGAATAGAATACGAACCTGACCTGTAATCCGCACACACGAGTTGTGGGATGTAAAACAGACCCCGCGAAGGTTTGGGCAAGAGGATCGGCCGCGCACGCAGGGATGGGAGCCCCCACTTTAGTGATATGCTGGGGTCCCCGGGGCGGGCCCGGTTCACTTGCCAGTGCCCTGTACCGAGGAGCCCCGAAAAGTCAGCTAGGGAGGGGAGCAGCAGAAAACCTCCAGGGCAATGCCCTGTACACAGCCTTCCTGAGACCGCGGCACCTAGGCGCCTCTGGGTGCTCGGACCCTGTTCTCCTTCCTTTTAGGGGGAGGAGGAGCGGACGGTGGGGCGGGATGACAGACTGGAACACAGTCACCCAAGGGGCAAGTCAGCGACAGGGCTGGGGGCCCGGCCGGGTCTCCACCGCCTTCCTCCCCTCCCGCAGGGGGAGCCCTCGCGGGTGGCAGGGAAAGTTCGTGGGGCTCCGCCCGCGGGGACCCCCAAAAGGGAGCGCACAATCCCAAAAGGAGCGCGCACACAAACGCACACACGCGAAAAGCGCCGGGGCCGCGGGCTGACACTGTTACCCCGGGCAACGACCTGGGCGCACAAAGTACACAACTCCCTTCCCCCGCCGGGCGCGGGCTCGCGGCCCCGAAAGGGGCGCCCCGTCCCGAGTGCACGCCGCGCGGGCGCCGGCGTCCGCGGCGAGGGGAGCCCGGGGCGGCTTACCCGGTCGGGGGCTTGGCCGCCGAGGCTCGCAACGCGTCCATGGAGTCTGCGGGCGAGGCGGGGCGCGGGCGGCGCTCGGGCCCCGCGAGTCAGGCGCTCGCAGTCGCCGCCGCGGCCCTCATTCACTTTTTCCGCGCTGACCCATCGTCCTCCGTCGCGGGCCGGCGGAGGACAGCCGCCCGGCCGGAACGGCAGAAGGGGCTGGAACAGACCCAGGCAGGCGGGGGCGCGGGCCCGCGGGGAGGGGCCGACGCGGGGCGGGGGTGCCGGGAGCAAGGTGCGCCGCGCCCCCGGGAGCACCGCCCCCGCTGCCGCGCGCCTCCGGAGCGGCCGGCTCTGCCAGCGGCGCGCGTCCGGGGCGGGGGCCGGGCGCCAGCGGGGCCCGAGAAGATACCCGCTTCGCCGCCGCCTGCTTCCCCGGGCCTCTGCTCCCGGGAGGGAGGGCACTGGTCTCCTGGCGCGTGGGGGTCCCGGGAGCGCGCCGCGCGGGGGCGGGGAGGAGCTGCGGAGGGGGAAGCACCTGGCAGCCTTTCGGGCAGGACGAGGTGGGCGGACCGACGGGAGGACGTCGGAGCGTTAAGAGTGAGCGGTGTCAGCCTCGCCGCCCTGGAACCCAGAACCTCCTTCCGGGCAGCGGCACTGGTGCGGTGGGTCTCTACGTGCCTTCCTGACCTGCCGCACCTGGGAACCTGTGAGAAAGGCAAATTCGGGCTCCACCGGGTCAGGTATTGGAAGTTGTGGGCCCTGGAGCCGGCCCAGCCTTGCTCCTGGGAGCTCGGGTTGTTAGACAGGTGCTGCGGTCGCGCTGCCGGTGATGGATTCAAGGGGCCGCGGGCAGAAACGCCAGCACAGGCAGCCCATGTGGGGCCCAGAGCAGGCCAGCCAGAGACCCCAGATCTTCTGAGCTTCACCCCACACTCCTTCTAACCCAAAGCCACAAAAGGGATCTGGGCTAGTGCGAAAGTCTGATTTACAAAAATGACTCTTCCGTGGGGTTCCAAGGACTAGAATAAAATATGAGTAAGTGAGCCTGCTGTGCTGGGTGTTAAAGGAGGCGTTCCTTTGAGTCTAAAACTGGGATGAGGAATCCAGAGGCCTGCCTGAGCCTTCCTCCCGCTGCCCTCCAGCTTTCCCCTTAAGGAAGGGGAGAGACCGGTCTAGATACAGAATGGGAAATCCTTGCTGGGACTTGAAAGGCCTTAGGTACTCAGGCCTGGGCGCCCACCCAGAGCGCACAGCCTCAGAGCCCACCACGCTGCAGCTCTGCCTTCCCATTCTGTCCACCTCAGGCATCTGCCTGGGATGCTCTGCGGTGTCATTTCCAGTTCCACCCTGTGGTCCCTGCTCAGATGCCACCTCCCCAGGCAAGCCCTCCAGGAGCACTGTGTGCGAAATACAGACTTAGTATTGCTCTGCATGCCCTGAGTTATTTTTATTCTAAGAATTTATCTATTTGTATATAGCATACGTTTTTAATATATATTTTTAAATATAGATTTGTTGCTTGCTTATTTTAAATATTTGTATTTACAAATAGCTGTTTATGTTTTCATTATAGATAAAATTTTGCTTCTATATATGAATGTGTCTGTGAACTTTGTTTATATAAACAATTACAGGTGTAAACATTATAAATCAATGGAATATAAATATATAGCCATATTTGGCACATTTTGTTCTTTTCTGGCCATCTGTCTTCTTCCCTAGAATGTGATCTCAGTGAGTGTCGAGCCTTTGTCTGTTTCGTGTATCAATGGACCCCCAGCATTTAGGACAGTCTGGCAGGTAGACGGGATGCCTGATAAATGCAGGGTGCGCTGAATGAGTGAATCTCTCCTAAGCCTTCCCCCTCTTGGTGTGGGGATCAAGGACTCCTCCTCAGGATCTCTGGTTCCCTCCTCACTCTTACTCAGGAAGCCACGTAAGAAAGGGCAGCCTGGGAGGGGCTAGAGATCCCTGTCTGGATCCTGCTGAGGGGGCAGGTGGGGGTGCAGCTCACTGGAAGGCCTGGAAAGGCCGCAGGAGGAATTGGGGCGGGGGGAGAAGGAGGAATAGACCAGTGTTCCCAATGGAGAAGGGGGTCATAGCAGGTAGCTGTCTCTCAGGGACACAACATCCGGGAAAGATGAATAGAAGGAGGCAGTGTCCCACCTTCAGTGTGATGTTCAAATTGCTCTAGAGTAAAGGCCCAGAAAGACCCAGAGACCTGGACACCTCTGATTCCAGGAGGGCCACCAGGCGTCTCAGACCCTGAAACCCTGCAGGCACATTTACTTAACCCGGAGTGGGGTGAAGGGTGAGGACTGGTGAGAGATGTCATGAGGGCAGGGTCAGACTTGTCCCAGGAATGATGGGCTGAGCGCCCAAGGCTTTAGGGAAGACTTGGGCCAGCCTGGCAGCCTCCTGGGTCAGCTTGGGGGCCAGTTCTCTGTTTGCAATCCAAACTTCCTTTACCATGGGGATCCCTGCAAACCCACCTGCGTAGAGATGTGGTCCAACATCGTGCAGCTCGCAGAATGCTGTTGATGTGGCGTGTTAGTCACTCAATCCTGTCCAACTCTTTGTGACCCCATGGACTGTAGCCCAATTCTCCAGGCAAGAATGCTAGAGTGGGAAGCCATTCCTTTCTCCAGGAGATCTTCCCAACCCAGGGATCAAACCCAGGTCTCCTGCACTTCAGGCAGATTCTTCACCATCTGAGCCACCAGGGAAGCCCCAGTTCAAAGGATACTTTGCAGTATCTGCCATAAGCCAGTCATTGTGTGAGGAGGGGAGCCAGCTGACCATTTTTCCTTGGAGCCAGACTGAAGTGCCAGGTGGAGGCTCAACGTTTCCAGACCCAGCGTGGGAACCGCAATAGGTGAGGGCTAAGAGTCTGAGGGCAGGGGCTCTGCCCTTGTGGCACCCTGAGCAGGACACGCTCCTGAGTTTGCTTATGGAGCTTCTATAGCAAATGCACACTTGCATGCAGGGGGAGCAGGTTTCCCTGCTGTTCTTTTCCTGCATAGTCTGTTAAGTTTCCCTGAATAAATTAGAACCTTTGGAGATATTAACTATCATTTAATGTCTTATTTGGGGCATTGTAAATATCCAGGGATGTGCTGATAAATCTTTAAAATGGCACCAAAAAAAGCCGCAATTTGAAGGCTTTGTCAGTTTTTGCTGTGACTGCTCCCACCCTGGCCTTTCTCAAACTGCCATCACCCACCAAGAGGTTGCTGAAGACAGGGTTGGGGGTTGGGTTCCCGCACATCAGGCCAGCCACCCCATCTCACCTTCCTAAGTATTGCAGGAAAGCTGACCTTTGCTGCTTTGCTGTGTGGGGCATGGCTGAGTGCCTGCTCTGAGGCCTGCACACCACGCTTGGTGTTGCTGTGCCAGCTGTCCCTAGCTGCTCCCAGCTGTGGCTCTGGATGGCCACGAGGCAGCTCTGGATGCAAGGAGAGGGCGCTAGCCCTGCTGCTGTGACCCAGAGTGTGAGGCCACCTCTAGGTCTCCCTTTCCTTGCCCTGACGCCACCTCCCTGCTTTGCTGCTATGTCTGCACCCAGAGCTCCCCTCTACCCTTGGCAGGAAAAGCCCTCAGTGCCCACTCAGGCCATGCAGTCAGCCCTGGCCTCCAGGCAGGGTGCCTGGAATACCCAGAGTCCCTCCAGCTACTCCGCATCCCTTTTGAGGAAAAGAAGAATGTACATGAAACAAACTCATTAGGAAGCAGCTCAGCTTAGAGTGGGGCTTCCCAAACTAGAATACACTCAAGATGCCCCTGGGAATTGTGTTAAAATGCAACTCCTGCTCCAACGGTTCCAGAGAGTCTGCATTTACAACAACTTCGCAGAGAGTCAGGGGCTGCTACCCCAGGGAGTGAATGGGCTGCCAAGTTTCTTCAGTCATATCCAACTCTTTCAGACTTATGGACTGCAGCCTGCCAGGCTCCTCTGTCCATGGGATTCTCCAGTCAAGAACACTGGAGTGAGTTGCCATGCCTGCCTCCAGGGGATTTTCCCAACCCAGGGAAAATGTCTGGGTTGTGTCTCTTGTCCTGCATTATCAGGGGGTTCTTTACCACTAGCGCCAACTGGGAAGCTAGGATTTAGAGTCAAACATACTAACCTTAACCTCACTCATAGTAAAATCACTAAGGGTGAGTCATTTCTCGTTCTAAACTTTTGTTTCTGCCTTTGTGAAATAAAAGTCATCAGAGGCAAATCCAGGTTTACCAGGTCTGATAATGCAATTTTAATATAACACGGGGAGCTATGTGTTTAATACAACACAGGAACTAAAGGAAATCAGCCCTGAATATTCATTGCAAGGACTGATGCTGAAGCTGAAGCTCCAATACTTTGGCCACCTGATGCAAAGAGCCAACTCATTAGAAAAAGACCCTGATGTTGGGAAAGATTGAAGGCAGGAGGAGAAGGGGATGACAGAGGATGAGATAGTTGGATGGCATCGCTGACTCAATGGACATGAGCTTGAGCAGGCTCCGGGAGACGGTGAAGGACAGGGAGGCCTGGCGTGCTGCAGTCCATGAGGTCGCAGAGAGCCGGACACAAGTGACTAAACAACAACAGGGACCTATGGTCTGTATCTTGTAATAACCTACAGTGGGAAAGAATCTGAAAAAGAATGGGTTTATATATGTATAACTGAGTCACTTTGCTGTACATCCAAAGCACTGTAAATCAACTGTAAGTCAATAAAAAATTTAATTATATGAACTAACATGTAAGTAAATTACATTAAAAGTAAGGGTAATAAATACTAAAAAAGAAAAAAAATAGCATACCAGCACAGGGAACTGTAGTCAGTATCTTGGTATCTTGTCATAAATTATAATGGAGAAGAATCTGAGAAAGAATAGATACATATATAAATATATATAACAGTCACTTTGCTGTATACCTGAAACAATCATCTATATGTCAAGAAAAAAAATTGTACACAAGTAAGTAAATTACATCAAAAGTAAGGGTAATAAATACTAAAAAAGAAAAAACTAGCATACCGTATGATTAACACCAATTTACATACGGAACTGCATGTTTACTTTGAGTACAACATGGACTGAATTGTCTCCTCAAAATCCCGGTGGAAGCCTTAGTCCCCAGTGCGACTGTTTGGGAATGGGGCCTTCCCAAGGGTACCGTAGATTCGGTGAGTTCACGAGGGTGGGGCCTTGGCTCTAAGTCACTGGTGTCCTTTCAAGAAGACCAGGCTCCGGACCTCACTGTCTCCCCATGAGGGCTCACATTTGCTTCAGGCTCAGATTTAATCATTTCTTTTCGGATGGTAAGTTATTTAAACAGAATGTATTTCACGTGAGATCATCAACTGACACCAGTAACTCAAAAACACACTGATGTGGAGTCCTTGATTTTTACTGAGCTAGAATCCCAATGCCAAGTACGCAATCCAGTGGTCATAGAGTTGTCTAGTTATACGCAGAGGTGCCCAGCCATCCCCACTACCTAAATTCATAGCGTGGTTATCATCCCAGGGAAACCCTATGTCTGCAAGCATTTTCTCCCTGCTCCCCACCTCCTAACCCCCCTCAGAGTCACTCACCTTTATGTCTCTATGGGTCTACCTACTTAGGACATTTCGTAGAAATGCACTCATGAAATAATACAGCCTTTTGTGTCTGGCTTCTTTGACTTATTATGTTCCAGGTTCACCCATGTTGTAGCATATGACAGAATTTCATTCCTTTTTATGGTAAATTAAGATTCTTGTGCTTGGATAGACCACATTTTGTTGATAAACATGTAAGTGGTCTCACTTTTTGTCTATCATGAATAATACTTCTATGAACATTCACATAGAACCACATGTAACGTGGGTCCTAGGGTTCCCAGCCCTTCTCACAGTGGGACATGTGAGTATAATTTACAGTTGGCCCTCCACACATGAGGGAGGGCACTCTGTATCCGAGCCTTTGCATCAAGCATTCAATCAACTGTGGATTGTGTGGTACTGTAGCGTTTACTATTGAAAAAAATCTCAAAGAGTTTACATCCATTGTGTGGACAAGTTTTCCTTTTTCGTGTATTTCTAAGAGTGGAATTGCTGACCATATGATGACTCTGGGTTCAACCCTAAGAGAAACTGCCAAACGTTTTTTACAAAGTGGTTGCATCATTTTCCAATCCCACCAGCAATGAATGAGGGTTCCAGTTCCTCCATATCCCCAGCAACATGTGTTAATATCTGTCTTTGATTCTAGCCATCCTAGTGGGTATGAAACGTTATCTCACTGAGGTTTTGATTTTCATTTCCCTAATGACATGATGTTGAAAAAATTTTCATGTGTTTTTTTCTTTTGCTATTTGTATATCTTCTTTAGAGAAGTGTGATTCAAGTTCTTTGCCTATTTTGAAAGTTAGGTTGTTTGCCTTTATATTTTTGAGCTGTGAGAATTATTTATATAATCTACATACAAATCTCTTATCATATATGTGATTTGAAAATGTTTTCTCCTTTGGGTTATTCTTTCACACTCTTCTTTTTAAATCTAAACATAGTTGATTTATAGAGTTGTGTTAGTCCCTGTTTACAGCAAAATGATTAGTTATACATATGTATACATATTCTTTTTCATTATGGCTTATTACAGAATATTGAATATAGTCCCATGTGCTCTACAATAGGACCTTGTTGAAAGTGAAGTTGCTCGGTTGTGTCTGACTCTTTGCAACCCCATGGACTGTACCTTCCAGGCTCCTCTGTCCGTGGAATTCTCCAGGCAAGAATAATGGAGTGGGTAGCTATTCCCTTCTCCAGGGGATCTTCCCAACCCAGGGATTGAACCCAGGTCTCCTGCATTGCTGGTGGATTCTTTACCACCTGAGCCACCAAGGAAGCCCAAGAATACTGGAGTGGGTAGCCTATCCCTTCTCCAGGGGACCTTTCTGACCCAGGAATTGAACTGGTGTCTCCTGCCTTGCAGGGAGATTCTTTACCAACTGAGCCACCAGCGAAGCCCACGACCTTGTAGTTTATCTATTTTACATATAGTAGTTTGCATTTGCTATTATCAAAATCCTAATTTATCTCCCTTCCCTTCCCTTCCCTCGATAAGAGTCGGACACAGCTGAGCAACTTCACTTTTTTTCTTTCCTTCCCTCCCCCTTTGGTAACCATAAATTTGTTTCCTATGTTTCTTCTTTCACACCCTTGATGGTATCTTTTGAAGCACAGAATATTTTATTTTTTATGAAGTTCAATTTATTTTCCTCTTGTTGCTTGGGCCATATCTAAGAAATCAGTGACTAATAAAAGGTCTGTTTGTAGAGTGTTGTGTAGTGTTTGTGTTAAGTCACTCAGTCGTGTCCAATTCTTTGTGACTCTATGGACCATAGCAAGGCCAGGCTCCTCTGTCCATGGAATTCTCCAGGCAAAATACTGGAGTGGGTGGCCATGTCTTCCTCCAGGGGATCTTCCTGACCCAGGGATCAAACCCATGTCTCTTACATCTCCTACATTGGCAGGCAGGTTCTCTAACACTAGCACCACCTGGAAGCCCCTTGTAGAGTGTCAATCCTTCTTTTAAAAAATGACAGTATATTTTTTCCAAAGTAATAATTTATGCGTGAGGCCAAGCACAAGAAGGATTGGGAAGTGGCTTCAATGTTTCTTCAGAGACTTGAGCCCTCTCCTTCTGTAGCCTGTTCTTTTAACAGGGAGCTCTTGAAAACAGCTCTTTGTAGCTAATCTGTCAGAGAAGGCAATGGCAACCCACTCCAGTACTCTTGCCTGGAAAATCCCATGGACAGAGGAGCCTGGTAGGCTGCAGTCCATGGGGTCTCGAAGAGTCAGACATGACTGAGCGACTTGACTTCACTTTCACTTTCACACATTGGAGAAGGAAATGGCAACCCACTCCAGTGTTCATTCTTGCCTGGAGAATCCCAGGGGTGGGGAAGTCTGGTGGGCTGCCGTCTATGGGGTCACACAGAGTTGGACATGACTGAAGTAACTTAGCAGCAGCAGCAGCTAATCTATTGCTCCCTATTAGGCTTAATTCCACCTGAGTAGCCATCAGACCTTCACCCAAGGCACAGGATCCACAAGGAAATGTCAGGAAATAACAATTGAAGAAGACATGCAGGTCAGGGGTTCGGACTCACTGGAATTCTCAAGAGGTGGAAAGGGGCTGGGATTTATACTGCCTCCAAACTGGAGAGTTCGTTGGCAAAATAGGAGCCAGGATAGGAACCGACAGAGATGGGATGGACCCACGATTGGATTAGGCACGAAGTGGTTGTTTCTGGCCTGTTCCTGGTGAGGCCCTGGGAGAGGATCACATACACTGAGTCTCAGAATCGCAAATCTGGGAACTGCCCCATCCCAGGGTGTTCCCTTCAGACCAGCCTCCAGCACCTGCCAGAAGACACGCATCTGTCTTCTCTCTCTTCTAATGATAGCCAGACAACAGGTATATACTGATTGAATTATTAACCATAGTCATTTGTTGTTGTTTAGTAACTAAGTCGTGTCAGACTCTTTGTGACCCGATGGACTCTAACACGTCAGGTTTCATCATCCTTCACCATCTTCTGGAGCTTGCTTAAACTCATGTTCATTGAGTCAGAGATGCCATCCAACCATCTCATCCTCTGTTGTCCCCTTCTCTTTCTGCCTTCAATCTTTCACAGCATCAATGTCTTTTCCAATGAGTTGGCTTTTCCATCAGGTGGACAAAGTATTGGAAATTCAGCTTCAGCATCAGTCCTTGCAATGAATACTCAGGGTTGATTTTCTTTAGGATTGACTGGCTTGACCTCCTTGCTGTCCAAGGGACTTTTAAGGGTCTTCTCTAGCACCACAGTTTGAAAGCATCAATTCTTTGGCACTCAGCCTTCTCTATAGTTCAACTCGCACATTTGTACATGGCTACTGGAAAAACCATAACTTTGGCTATCTGGACCTTTGTTGGCAAAGTGATGCCTCTGCTTTTTAATACACTGTCTAGGTTTGTCATAGCTTTTCTTACAAGGAGCACGCATCTTTTAATTTCATGGCTGCAGTCACCATCCATATTTATAGATAACACTTAATGACAGTTACTAGGAGCAAAGTACTATGTTCAATGCATCAACAGCACTAATTACACAATGTTTAAAGTGACCCAAAAGATGGGGACTATTGTTGTCCCCACTTTAGGGATGGAAAATCTAAGCATCTAGGGAGTTAACTAAATAGCCTCAGGTCACACAGACTAAGGATTTGAGCTCAGGAAACCTTATTAAAGACCCTATATTCTCTGCCGTTATGTGAAGACAATTGCTCTAATCTATGTCTGGTGCCCAATTGCTCTGTGATCTGTTCAACACAGAGGCGGTTGCCGCCCTTCCTGTTTGTCAGCAAATGTGTGCAGAACACACTGCCAAGTGGCAAATGGAGAGAATGTGTAGGTCTGGCTTTCCTACCGCTTTGCCACAGAGCTTGTATTTTAGCCACCAGCTGTCATAATTTATCTCCTGGTGAGATCATACTAAAAGCTGTGTTCTCTCCTCACGCCTCATTAAGAGGAAGCATCTCTGAGTCTCTTGGTCAAGATGTTCAGCCCCTGAATTTAGGCAACATCACACCTATACCCAAACCCACACAAGGGTCATGCAAGTGGTTCTTCCTTGCATTGTTTTCTAGAAATGTGAGCCCCCTCAGGATATGCATCCTTGGAATTTTGATTAAAGAGGATTTTCTGACCTAGGCTGATGTCTGTTCTGACTTGATTTTTGCCTTTGAGAACTTGACAGGTTTTAACTCAACTGATGGTTCAGAACATGCTGCTGCCGCTGCTGCTGCTGCTAAGTCGCTTCAGTCGTGTCCGACCCTGTGCTACCCCATAGACAGCAGCCCACCAGGCTCCCCCGTCCCTGGGATTCTCCAGGCAAGAACGCTGGAGTGGGTTGCCATTTCCTTCTCCAATGCATGAAAGTGAAAAGTGAAAGTGAAGTCGCTTAGTCGTGTCTGACTCCTCGCGACCCCATGGACTATATAGCCTACCAGGCTCCTCCATCTAGTTTACAAATAAGACTATCTGTCAATGGTACTTAGTTCAGTATCACTCATTCTGATGTCATTTCCAAAGCCAGAGCTGGAGTGAGCAGCATTTCATGTTCGTTTATACTTTCCTGTGTATTAGAAACTGTTATTTAACATAATTTGAGAGTGGAGGGATCCAGCCAAAGAAATATAATAATATTTCTAGATTCCTAATTTCATTTTGAATATTATTGGTTTCTTGGGCTGACTCATAACCTCCTTCCCAAAGTGATAGTTTCATATTTTTCCTGTGTCTATGGGCTAGATTTATCAAGGGGAAGAAAGAGGAAGGAACAGGTTTTCTGTAATCTTGTATTCCCAACATTTACAATGCAGGACGGCTCCCCACCAGGATCTGCACTGGGTTTGCCTCCAGCATAGGGCCAGTCTGGATACAAGGGTGGACAGGGGTGGCCTCGAGGGGTCACAGCTGATGAGGAGTTGAGGAACCTCCTAGGAGGGGCTCACCCTGAGAACGGAGGGGAGGAAGCACAGGATTAGCCAGAGGGGAGGTTCTGTCATCAATGGGGTTGGGGATGTCTCTGAACCTCCCCAGTGTCAGGATCCTGACTTGACTGGGTCAGACCTCAGGGTCGCTGTGACACTGGCAGGTCTAAGAGGCAGCAGCATCTGAACCACAGGGCTTTGAGGCAGGAGCTCAAGAGAGGACCTAACAGCAATGCAACCTAGGAGGGACCAGCACCCTACCAGCACCGAGGAGGGACAGAGCTGCAGAAGAGGCCCAGGGAGAGGGCACCATGTGTGCAGAAGTACCGATCCAAACAGTACAAGAGCACCCTTGGGAGAGTCCCAGAGCAACAGATGGCTTGGAGTCTTTTAGAGGTAATGGGCAGGAGCATTCTCACTTGCTACTAAGGCATTTTTTTTCCAGCTTCATTGAGATACAGTGGATATACAACATTGTGTAAGTTTAAGGTGTACAGTGCAATGACTTGATGTACACATATATAGCAAAATAATTACGGCTACGAGGTGAGTTAATATCACCTCCTATTGTCGCAATTTTTCATCTGTACAGTGAGAAATTTTAAGATCTAATCTCTCAGTAATTTTCAAATATACAATTCAGTAACGTTAACTATTAATCACCATGCTGTACTGTACATGTTCAGAGCCCATTCATCTAATAACTGGAAATTTGGACCCATTGCCCTTTGTTTATTTCTCCTATTAGTTCTGTTAGTATCTTTTACATATTTAGGTACTTCAGTGTTGGGTGCTGGTTAGACACTATGTATAAAAATTTTCACTTCTTTATCTTATTTTTGACTTTGCTGGGTCTTTGCTCTGCACAGGCTTTTCTCTAGCTGCAGCGAGGCAGGGCTCCTCTCCAGTAGTGGCGTATGGGCTTCTCATGACCTGGCTTCTCTGTGGAGCCTGGCTCTAGGGCGTGCAGGCTTCAGTAGCTGCGGCACGGGGGCTCTGGAACACAGGCTCAGCGGCTGTGGCTCATGGGTCTAGTTGCTCCATGGCATGTGGGAATCTTCCTGGGCCAGGAACTGAATCCGTGTCTTCGACATTGGCAGGCAGATTCGTTACCACTGAGCCACCAGGGAAGCCCTGGACATTATTTTTGTTTTCAAGCTATTGTAGCTTAAGAAACCTGTTACCTATATACACTACTAGATGTAAAATAATTAAGCAACAAAAACCCACTGTATAGCACAGGGAACTCTGTTCAATATTCTATAATAACCTAACTATAAGGGGAAAGAATCTGAAAAGAAAACTATAAGGGGAAAGAATATATATCTGAATCGCTGTGTTGTACACCTGAAACTAAGACAATATTGTAAATCAATTTAAATTAAAAAAATAACTTTAGAAAAAGAAAGTAGAAAGAGAAAAAGATCATCTCACCCATAAATAAGTACTCAATAAAGTTTGCTATCATACTTTGTATCAAAAAAAGAAACCTTAATTAAATACCAAATCTTCAGGTTCGTAATGATGGAGATGTTTGTAGAGGGTTCTGGCTTTGTCTTGGAGAAGGCAATGGCACCCCACTCCAGTACTCTTGCCTGGAAAACCCCATGGACAGAGGAGCCTGGTAGGCTGCAGTCCATGGGGTTGCTAAGAGTTGGACTGAGAGACTTCACTTTCATTTTTCACTTTCATGCATTGGGGAAGGAAATGGCAACCCACTCCAGTGTTTTTGCCTGGAGAATCCCAGGAACAAGGGAGCCTGGTGGGCTGCCATCTATGGGGTCACATAGGGTCGGACACGACTGAAGTGACTTAGCAGCAGTAGCAGCTGGCTTTGTCTAGAATGACATTTCAGGAGAGAGCTCTCTGCTTCCTGTGCCTATTTTCACAACCAAAATTCACTATTTAATTGGCAATTTTTTCCATACACAAACAGATATGAGTAAAACTTTCATTATCCCCTAAGTAGCTGCCTATGCCTACTGAGTCAGAAACACCACAGCTGAATCGGGGCACAGCCTCCTGGGGGCATCCTCACCTGCCAGGGGATCCTCTTTCATGCCTCTCACGTGTACTCAGCAGAATCACACTTCTGGGCTTTTTTAAAATGAAAAAGCAGAATGGAGAGTAAGACCTGTGATACTCCATTGGCTATGCCAATGGAACATAGGCCTATTGTGTTCCATTTCACAATCCCATTTTTTTTTTTTTCTTTTGCTTTAGTCCTTGAAAGAAAAGCAAAGATGGGGAGAGGATTCTCAGAGAGGCTTGGTGCCAACACAAATAGGCAGGTCGAATTGGGCAAAAATAACTCCTTCCCACAATCTCAGGTAAAAAATTCACTCTAGTTAAGGAGTCTCTCACATGCAGGTCATACCTGGAGTGTTTATGCCTCTATAAACATTACTTTCATTTTTCTGATTAATCACTTGAACACCACATGCCTCTTTGGCAGTCAGTCAACTTTCTGCATCTTCAGGCCCCTACCTCTGTTGAATCATCCAAGAGTCCCACGGGGTAAACAGGGGTGGGTGATCAGAGCTCTCTTAGCCTCAACTCCAGAGAAAGCTGGAGCCTACCCATGTTGTGACTGATTGCTGCCAGCTTGTTCAAGTCGGGGCTCTGCAGCCCATGGATGCTGGGTGTCTGATCCAGGCTGATTCCTCTGCACTGCAAGGATTCTCTGAAAGATATGTGGTGACATGCTGGCCTTTAACCTGCAGGCGTCTTCTCAGGCACATCCCAGACCCCAGCACAGGGGTGTACTGGGTGGAGTCCTAGATTCTGGAGTGAAGGGGCTCAACTCTTCCTCACCCACTCCAGCCACAGCCAGACAGTGGACTGAAGCCTCATGAAGAACAGCTGTTCAGGCGTGGTCACCTTCCTGGGGCCAAAGGCTCCAGCTTGTCCCACATTCACATAATTAGAGAAAGCGCCAGGCAATTCTGAGTGGAGTAAAAGGATCTCATTCAGAGGGGCTGACCTTGACCTTGCCTCCACCTAACCTTACTGTACTCATCCTTTCCCTAAAGAAGAGAAGACCACAAAGCCACGTGCAGTAGAGGCAGCCCAGCACACCTGGCCACAGCAAGCTGGGCAACTCACTTCCCTGTCACTTGGGTAGAGACACACACGAGCAGCGTGGAGGCCTCCCGGTCTGACGGGCAGCACCTGGAGAGTGATGGGAGGCCCCGGGCCAGGAGGCAGAAAACCTAAACAGACAGGCAGTGGGAGTAAGAACACGGTGACCCCCACCAGAGTATCAGACCTCTCCAGGGACCAGCAGCCTGTGGTCCAGTGGAAAATCAAAATACTGAGCCTTCTGTTCAAAATCCAGAAGAAAGGGTGGTTAAAGGTACTATCATAGAAAGCTTGGCCCTTTGCTGAGGCCTCTCTCTCCCAACTTGTCATGGTGTTATTCCCTTGCTGTTTAACTGTCATTCTAAGAAAACCAAAAAATTTTAATTCATTAACTTGGATCTGACCACTCATTTCTACATTGTGCAATGCCCGTTTTAAGCAGGAATGCAAGAGAATTTAGCTCATATGAAGCCCAGTGGCACAAGCTGTATTTCGTAGCTGTACATGCTTATGTATTTTTCTCATACTAGACCAGTGGGAATGGTGAACAAAACTAACGCTGCTGCTTTTATTTTGCTTCCCGACACACACATACATTCTATTAATAAACAAGTGAGGCAAGACTGAATGGAGAAGAAATTGTGGTTGTCCTGTTTTTCTCTTTCCTTCTGTGTCAGAATTTTCAGCAGAAGTGGTTGGCTGAGACATAGCTAACCTAGCACGTGTAAATCAACAGATGCTCCAGAAAAGAGGGAAAACTTACATATTTGAAGGAGTGCTGGATCTTTTGCGCAGTCATTTCTGGAAGGGATTGAGTGTGTGTGTTCCACAGGAGTGTATGTGGTTGAGTCAAGAGAAGGATGAGAGATGAATTTGGTGTTATTTAGTTGCTAAGTTGTGTCTGACTTTTTGGCAACTCCATGGACTGTACCTGCCAGGCTCCTCTGTCCATGAGATTTCCTAGGTAAGAACACTGGAGTGGATTGCTGTTTCCTTCTCCAGGTGATCTTCCCAACTCCAGGATTGAACCTGCATCTCCTGCATTGCAGGAGGATTCTTTACCACTGAGCCACCAAGGAAGCCACATATATGCTGTATAGTTTTAAGAAACTGTAAGGAAAGTTCCCTAGGTAATGTCTTGAGCTCTAGAACCAGGAGGAATGCAAGCACATTTCCCAGCTGGAGAAATGGCCTCTTTATCTGTAATCTAGGCTTTAAGCAGCTAAGAACAGAGCCACCTGCTGTGGAGACTCTAAGCCACTGGTCTGGAACCATTACCAAAACACACACACACACAACAGGTATATTTAAATATTTGTCAACTCAGAGGACAGGCTTAGGGGATATATTGGTGTATGTCATGGTGTTTACTATATTTAGAAAAGAAAGCCAATACCTGGGAAAATCCTAAACTCCCAGAAGTGAGTGATCCAATGATGATGCCAGCCTCCAATAATCTCTCTGCCTCCTTTCCAATGATCTAAACAGACACAAGTCCCAAGTCAAGTTACCAACCAACATCGCTCTCCCTTGCTACTCTTCAGTGGCTCCCACTGCCTAAAACTGTCAAGAATAAACATTATGTGCACTGTCCAAGGCTCATTATAAACTTGGCCTCCACTTTTCCTTTCTATTTTTTATTGGGATTGGATATGTTGGCCAGGGGATTCTGCTAACATGGTCGTTCAAGGCTGGAATCCTGGGAGCTAGAATTTGGGCAGAGAATCCATTCTGGTATTTCAATATTAAAGTTATTTAGATATTTTTAATGGACTTCCCTAGTAGCTCACTACCCGCAATATGGGAGACCTGGGTTCAATCCCTGGGTTGGGAAGATCCCTTGGAGGAGGGCATGGCAACCCACTCCAGTATTCTGGCCTGAAAAATCCCGATGGACAGAGGAACCTGGCAGTCTACAGTCCATGCGGTCGCAAAGAGTTGGACATGACTGAACAACTAAGCACAGATATTTTAAAGCACTACGTGTTCTATATCAAACATATTGGTGGGGCATAGATGGCCTGTTTTCACCCAAAAGAGGATAAAAATGTTCTACTTTATCTTTCTCCTCATCAAAAGTCAAAGATAGCACTTTCCCCAACAACAGGAGGATCACATTCTCTCCAAGTGGATATTAGATATTTATCAGAATGAAAAATATTCTGAGTCATAAAATAAATCTCAAAAAACATAAATATTTCAACCATACAAAGTGCATCCTCTGAGTGCATAAAAGTCAATTGGAAATCAACGACAAAGTCAGTATCTGGGAAAATCCTGAATTTTGGAAATGAAATACCATAGATGGAAATGAGCCAAATCAGAAGTCAAAAGAGAAATGAGAAAATGTTTCAAATTGCATGAGAATAAAGATACACTGTATAAATTATGTGTATCATCAGAAGCAAGAGTGGTAACATCACTACAGACTGTACAGATACTGAGATAAACATTCTGGCCAACTTCTCCCTAATAGAATTGACAACTTCAATACAAGCAGCACATCTGATGAAAGGCATGAGCTGCCAAAGCACATTCAGAAAGAAATAGCCTAAAACTCCTAATGTCTATGGAAGATATTCAATTTGTAGCTAAAATTTTTCCCAAAAAGAAAATTCCAGGCCTAGATGGTTTCACTGGTGAATTTCAGAAAATAATTAAGAAAGAAATATTATCAATTCTGCATAAACTCCTCTGGAAAATTGGAGGAGAGACTATTTCCCAAATCATTCACTGAGGCGGCTGCTGCTGTTGCTGCTAAGTCACTTCAGTCATGTCCGACTCTGTGCGACACCTGAGACGGCAGCCCACCAGGCTCCCCCGTCCCTGGGATTCTCCAGGCAAGAACACTGGAGTGGGTTGCCATTTCCTTCCCCAATGCATGAAAGTGAAAAGTGAAAGTGAAGTCGCTCAGTCGTGTCTGACTCTTCATGACCCCATGGACTGCAGCCTACTAGGCTCCTCCATCCATGGGATATTCCAGGCAAGAGTACTGGAGTGGGGTGCCATTGCCTTCTCCATCACTGAGGCTAGAATATTACATTTTTTTCACATATTATTTAATTCAATTTCCTAAAATTTTGCTATGACTTTTAAAGTCTATATTCATGAGGGATGATGGTTGTGGTTATATTTATTTTTTTAATTCGCTTGTAATATCTTTTAAAAAAATAAATATAACTACAATGAATATAGACTTTAAAAGTCATAGCAAAATTTTAGCAAATTGAATTAAATAATATGTAAAAAAAATGTAATATGATAAACATAGCCACAAAAGATATTTGTCCTAGGAATGAAAAGTTGGCTTAAGAAAAAAAATCAATCAGTGATTTCAGTATACTAAGAAAATAAAAAACAAAAACCATATAAAAATAACCCAAATACTAATCCATATATAAAAAATCATTCAATAAAAAAATAAAAAAAAAAAAATAAAAAACATAAAAACCATAAATAAAACCTAAAATATAAAAATATAATATATATAAATATATAATTTATATATTTATATGTAGTATATATATACAAATTTAAATATATATAAATATATATGTAAATATAAATATATAATATAATAATATATTAATTTATAATTAATATATATATTCTATAATTAATATAATTATATCATATTATACTAATATATATTATAATTTCTTATAATATAATATAATATAATATATTGCAATATACTATATTTTATATATTATGATATATTATATACATTATATAATATTAAATATATTATGTATTATAACATAATATATATAATATATAGTATATGTAATATATAATATATAATATAATATATATTGTGTATTATATATGTTATATATAATATATAATAACAAAATATATAATATAATATTATATATTATATATTATAATACATTTAATATAATGTATAATAATATTATATTATGATATAATATTATACATATATTATATAATATACAAAATATATAATATTATATATATAATCTATATTATATAATATATATAATATATGATAAAATATATTTTATATTATTATACATTATATATTATTATATATGTTATATATTATATAATATTATATTATTATATTATATTTTACATATATAATATTATATATAATATAATAATATAGTAATATAAGAATAATATATACTATACTATAATAATATATAAATATATATATTGCATATATATTATATATGTAAATGATATGCTATGCTAAGTCACTTCAGTCGTGTCCAACTCTGTGCGACCCCATTGACGGCAGCCCACCAGGCTCCCCCATCCCTGGGTTCTCCAGGCAAGAATACTCTACTGGGTTGCCATTTCCTTCTCCAATGCATGAAAGTGAAAAGTGAAAGTGAAGTCGCTCAGTTGTGTCTGACTCTTAGCGACCCCATGGACTGCAGCCTACCAGGCTCCTCTGTCCATGGGATTTTCCAGGCAAGGGTACTGGAGTGCGGTGCCATTGCCTTTTCCAATATATAAATTATATATATATATGCATATATTTATATATAAATATATAATATATTTTATATTTATATATAAATATGTATTAAAATATTATATATTATATTATATAATTATTATATAATATAACATATATTATATTATACTATAATATATAATTATATTATAATAAAATATAATATAGTTATTATATATAATAATTGTAATACAATATTGACTATGCCAAAGCCTTTGACTGTGTGGATCACAATAAACTGTGGAAAATTCTTCAAGAGATGGGAATATCAGACCACCTTATCTGCCTCTTGAGAAATTTGTATGCAGGTCAGGAAGCAACAGTTAGAACTGGACATGGAAAAACAGACTGGTTCCAAATAGGAAAAGGAGTTCATCAAGGCTGTATATTGTCACCCTGTTTTTTTAACTTATACGCAGAGTACATCATGAGAAACACTGGACTGGAAGAAACACAAGCTGGAATCAAGATTGCCAGGAGAAATATCAATAACCTCAGATATGCAGATGACACCACCCTTATGGCAGAAAGTGAAGAGGAACTCGAAAGCCTCTTGATGAAAGTGAAAGTGGAACAATTATGTAAAGCTTAAAAATAAAATAAAATTAAAAAAAAAAAAGAAAGAAAGTGAAAGTGGAGAGTGAAAAAGTTCGCTTAAAGCTCAGCATTCAGAAAATGAAGATCATGGCATCCGGTCCCACCACTTCATGGGAACTAGATGGGGAAACAGAGGAAACAGTGTCAGACTTTATTTTTCTGGGCTCCAAAATCACTACAGATGATGACTGCTGCCATGAAATTAAAGGACGCTTACTCCTTGGAAGGAAAGTTATGAGCAACTTAGATAGCATATTCAAAAGCAGAGACATTACTTTGCCAACAAAGGTCCGTCTAGTCAAGGCTATGGTTTTTCCTGTGGTCATGTATGGATGTGAGAGTTGGACTGTGAAGAAGGCTGAGCACCAAAGAATTGATGCTTTTGAACTGTGGTGTTGGAGAAGACTGTTGAGAGTCTCTTGGACTGCAAGGAGATCCAACCAGTCCATTGTGAAGGAGATCAGCCCTGGGATTTCTTTGGAAGGAATGATGCTAAAGCTGAAACTCCAGTACTTTGGCCACCTCATGCGAAGAGCTGACTCATTGGAAAAGACTCTGATGCTGGGAGGGATTGGGGGCAGGAGGAGGAGGGGACGACAGAGGATGAGATGGCTGGATGGCATCACTGACTTGATGGATGTGAGTCTGAGTGAACTCCGGGAGTTGGTGAGGGACAGGGAGGCCTGGCGTGCTGCAATTCATGGGATCACAAAGAGTAGGACACGACTGAGTGACTGATCTGATCTGATAATATATTATTAATATATTATATCTTATTATATTATATAATAATATAATATTATTATATAAATAATATAATATATAATATAGCCAAATAATATATAATATTAATATTATATATAATTATATTATTGTGTTATATATTACAGTATTATGTATTATTTATATAATATATTATATATAAAATATATAATACTATATAATATATAAATATATGTATTATATAATATATATTATATATAATATAATATAGTAATATATTATAATAATATGTAATATATTATATTAAGTATATATTATATATTAATACAATATCCTGCTGCTGCTGCTCCTGCTAAGTCGCTTCAGTTGTGTCCGACCTGTGTGACCCCAAGATGGCAGTCCACCAGGCTCCTCAGTCCCTGGGATTCTCCAGGCAAGAACACTGAATTGGGTTGCCATTTCCTTCTCCAATGCATGAATGGAAACAGTGAAAGTGAAGTCGCTCAGTCATGTCTGACTCTTCGTGACCCCATGGACTGCAGCCTACCAGGCTCCTCCATCCATGGAATTTTCCAGGCAAGAGCACTGGAGTGGGGTGCCATTGCCTTCTCTGATAGAATATGCTAATATATAATATAATATATTATTAATATAATATAATATATTATATATAATAGTATATTGTGTATACAATAATATATAATATAATATAGTATAATATAATTATTTATAATTATATTATATAATATATATATATAATATATATTACGGAGAAGGCAATGGCACCCCACTCCAGTACTCTTGCATGGAGAGTTCCATGGATGGAGGAGCCTGGTAGGCTGCAGTCCATGGGGGCGCTAAGAGTCGGAAACAACTGAGCGACTTCACTTTCACTTTTCACTTTCATGCATTGGAGAAAGAAATGGCAACCCACTCCAGTATTCTTGCCTGGAGAATCCCAGGGATGGGGGAGCCTGGTGGGCTGCCATCTATGGGGTCGCACAGAATCAGACATGACTGAAGCGACTTAGCAGCAGCAGCAGCAGCAATATATATTATATATATATAATATTATATAGTATATAAAATATAAAAAACTAAAAACAAAATTTAAAAACCATAAATTATATGTATATAATATTATATATTATATAAAATATAAAAAACATAATAAAAAATTAATAACTTAAAAAAATAAACCATATAATAATCCATATAAAAACACCATATAATAATCTCAATTAATTGAGAAAAGCATATGGTCATATTCAAACATCCATTCATTTAAAAATAAACTAAAAAAAAATAATCAGCAAGTCAGGAATAGAAGTAAATTTAACTTGATAAAGGGCATCTATGAAAAACCCACACGTAACATTACACTTAATGGTGAAAGAATGAATACTTTCCTATTAGAATCATAAGCAAGGCAAGAATACTTGCCCAAACCCCCTCCATCCGACATTGTACTGGAGATTATAACACTCTAATCAAGTGGTAAAAGGAAAAGAAAAACAAACCTACCCAGCTAGAAAAGGAAAAAAGAAACTGGCTTTATTTATAGACTTAATTATGTTAAAATGTCTGAAGGACTCTACAGGAAAAGTCTTTAGTAAAGTGGTTTTGGCAAAGTTGTAGGATAAAAGAATTTATATAAAAATTAAATGTAATTGTATATTCTGGAAACAACCAATATAAATGTTGAAATTAGTAAAATAATATCATTTAAAATAACATAAAAAAGAAGTATTTTGAGATAAACCTAACAAAAAAGGTACAATACTTGAACACTGAAATCCAAAAAAAGGTTAGAGAATTTAAGGAAGAACTAAATAAATGGAGATCCTTACTATGGCTAAGGGTCAGAAGACTACTTCTATGTTAAGATGTCAATTTCCCCAAATCGATATATAGATTCAATGGAATCCCAGTGAAAATTCCGATGACTTTCTTGTAGAATTTGACAAACTGATTCTAAAATCACATGTAAACGTTCAAAGCCTGGTAGAGCCAAAAAAACTTTAAAAAATAAGAACGAGTGTGGAGAACTAACATTACCTGACTTCTAATTGTATCATAAAAGTATAATTATCAAGACATTTAATTGACATACGTCTAAAGCATTTGCATTAGTATAAAGCCAGACAAACAGATCAATGGAACAGAATAGAGAATGTAGAAATACACCCACATGTATATGGACAACTGATTTTCAACAACTGGGCAATTCAGTAGAGAAAGGATGGACTTTTCAACACATGTGCTGAAACAAGTGGGTACTATAGGCAAAAGGATTGGCTTTGACTCAACTGTGTAGAATGCTGCTGCTGCTGCTAAGCTGCTTCAGTCGTGTCAGACTCTGTGCGACCCCATAGATGGCAGCCCGCTAGGCTCCCCCGTCCCTGGGATTCTCCAGGCAAGAACGCTGGAGTGGGTTGCCATTTCCTTCCCCAATGCATGAAAGTGAAAAGTGAAAGTGAAGTTGCTCAGTCATGTCTGACCCTCAGCGACCCCATGGACTGCAGCATTCCAGGCTCCTCCATCCATGGGATTTTCCAGGCGAGAGTACTAGAGTGGGGTGCCATTGCCTTCTCTGACTGTATAGAATACATAAATGTTAATTCAAAAGACATCATAGGCCTGAAATAATAAACTTTTAAAATAAAACAAAGAAAAAAATTTTTGTGACCTTGAGTTAGACAAAAATTTGGTAGATATGACACCAAACGCATAACCACAAAAGAAAAACATCTAAATTAGACTTTTAAAAACTTCTGCTTGTTGAAAGACATTGGAGAATAAAAGCTACAGACTGGGACAGAATATTGGCAATGCACATATCTGATAAAAAGAACTTTTATGCAGGATGCATGTATGTATGTGTACATATATATACATACATGTATATATGCATATACATTTATATGATCTCAAAACACATTAAAAAGCAAAATAAACAACCTAACCAAAACATAAGTAAAGATTCAAATAGATATTTCATAAAAGAAATATATGGATTGACAATAAGCAATAAAAAGATGCTCAAAATCCCTCTTAGTCATTAGAACCACATTGCAAATCAAAAGGGGAAATGTGGAAAGGAGAATGATAAATTGAGAACTCGGGATTGACATATACACACATTAGATTAACAACAAGGATGTACTATATAACACAGGGAACTCTGCTCAATATTCTATAATAAGTTATATAGGAAATAAATATGAAAAAGAATGAATACATGTATATGTATAGCTGAATCAAATCACTACGCTCTACACCTGAAATTAAAACAACATTTTAAATCAACCATACTCCAGAAACAGACGAAAAAGCCACCATGAAATGGCATTAGACTCCTATCATTAGAACAGCAGAACTTAGAGAGACTGAGACACCAAGTGTTGGGGAGGATGTGAAGAAACGAGAACTCTTATCTATTTGCGGTGACAATCTAAAATGATATTTATCAAGAAGATAGTGTGAAAGTTACGACAAATTATCTACATACAGACCTCCCTTTGAGTTGTGAACTTTCAAAGATGCGAATGTATAAACCTATTACAGTTCAGCACCATATACCTGATTGTGCTAGTTGGGTACCTATGGGAACTTTGTGGAACTTATGAACAAGTTGTGCTCTTGCAAGAGAGCTTATTCATACGTAGGGGACTTACTGTACTTATAAGTTAAACTTAGACATACTGTATGATCCAGCTTTTCTACTTCCAGGTATTTACCCAAGAGAAATGAAAGGCTTACAGAAGAAACAAAGGCTTACAGAACAATGTTTAAAACTGCCTTATGTGTAACAGCCCTAACCTGGAAACATCCCAGGTGAACCATACATATGTGGAAAAGCAGATTATATTACATAGTCACACATGCAATACTACTATTCAATAAGAAGGGATTTACTATTTATATATGCAACAACAGAGGGAAATCTCAAGATAATTACCCGTGTGAAGGAAGTCAGACCAAAAAAAAAAAAAAAAAAGCACACGATGAATGATTCCATTTATACAGAACTCTGCTGCTGCTGCATCACTTTAGTCGTGTCCGACTCTGTGTGACCCCATAGACAGCATACACCAGGCTCCCCCGTCCCTGGGATTCTCCAGGCAAGAACACTGGAGCGGGTTGCCATTTCCTTCTCCATTGCATGAAAGTGAAAAGTGAAAGTGAAGTCGCTCAGTTGTGCCCGGCTGTATTGACCCCATGGACTGCAGCCCACCAGGCTGCTCCATCCATGGGATTTTCTAGGCAAAAGTACTGGAGTGGGGTGCCATTGCCTTCTCCATACAGAACTCTAGAATATGCAAATTAATCGATACTAGTGGAAAGCAGAGTGGTAGCCTGTGCACAGCAGGTGGGATGGAAGAGGTGAAGGGGGCTGGAGGGAACCTTTGGGGGTGAAGGGCTTGATTATGATCTTGATCAGTGATGGCTTCATGCGTGTATACATACATCAGGTATATACATACATGCATGTATACACATATATGTGCAATGCATGCAATTTACTGTATGTACCCGGTAATGCTGTTTAAGAAAACATTCTATGGACTGAACCAAGAACACCTACAACTTGCAAGTATCTCAAGCTGCCAATTTTTAATCTCTGAGACAACAGAATGCTGTAGACAGAAGTGTCCCCCTTCAGAGGTTTCTGTGACATACATACAATGAGTGAAATCAAGTGGCTCCAGTACATGAGTACTCAGGAAGCCAGACGCAAGCAAACACGCCATCTACCCCTTTCTGTCTGGTTCTGAGACTTGCTTAAGCAATGACCCCCTAAAAAGAACTGATATCCAGCTAACTATAAAGGTAAGTTTCCGTGCATGCATGCTAAGTCACTTTAATCATGGCCAACTCTTTGTGACCCTGTGGACTATAGCCTGCCAGGCTCTTCTGTCCATGGATTCTCCAGGTGAGAATACTGGAGTGGGTTGCCAGGCCTTCCTCCAGGGGATTTTCCCTACCCAGCGATTGAACCGACACCTCTTGTATTGTCTCTTGCATTGCAGGTGGATTCTTTACCACTGAACCACCAGGGAAGCCCCATGCTTAAGCTCCTTATAAAAGAAAACCTGCGGTTACAATGGAAAGAAAAAGGAAATACTTAGCAAAGTCCAGAAAGCTCTCCTGTGCCCTTCAAGCTCCTGAGGGCTCAAAGGTTTCCCAGCTTTATCTCTGAATACTAGCACTAAAGCTAATACTCACTTTTGATGTTTCATGAATACTTTGCTTAATATGGTGGCTCAGACAGTAAAGAATCTGCCTGCAATGCAGAAGACTTGGGTTCGAGGGTTAGGAAGATCCCTTGGAGGAGGGCATGGCAACCCATTCCAGTATTCTTGCCTGGAGAATCCCATAGACAGAGAAGCCTGGCGGGATATAGTCCATTGGATCACAAAGAGTCAGATACAACTGAGCTACTAACACTTTCCCTATTTCACTTGCTTAGTATATTCGCAGGTTCTTCTTTTCTTGCCATTTTCTAGACTGAGAACATACAGGCCTGCAACTCCCTTCAAGTGATGTCTTAGTGGTCCTGAGCCTCAGCCTCTGGATTGATAAGGGAGGATGAGGTCATGGACTGCACACCAAGTGTGATGTGGGCAAGGAGGCCCAGGGAGGGTGTGAACTGCCTACTGGCATTTCCATGTCCTGACATGGTCACCATTTTCATATGAATTTAAGGAAGCGTGAGAACTGAGTTCTGCACCTTTTCACCCAGGGAAGACAGCGGCTTGGTGATCTGGCTTGGCTCACAGGCAGCCCGCCTCATCTCCTGGAGGGTCTTAGCTTGACTGCTTCAGGTTCCCGCCCCTCTGCTCCCGTCTCCGTGCATGGCCAGGGCTCTTTCCCTTCTCAGGACCACATGGGTCCATTCCCAGCATCTTTCTGGGCTGCCCGCCCCCACCTGCTGTCCCCTGGTCTCCAGGGAGCATGCCCGCCTAGCTGTGTCTCTGGAAGGACGGCCACAAAGGTGGCCTCAGTCCATGTGCCTCTCAAGGAAACACTGGCAGGTTTCTTTGTGGAGGTTTACCTGATGCAGCCTTTGCCTGCTCTCATGAGGAGGCACTGCTGGTGATGCATGTGGCTGAGGGGCCCCTGCAGGTCTCCATTAGGTATGTCCTTACTACAGACACTTGGCCCTTTGGCATGCCCTGCACACTGGCCCTCACCCCTGTGGGGTGTTAGCACACTCCCTTCGTCCTCTTGAAGTCTAGATGAGGGCAGCTGTGCTAGCTTGGGGCCCAGAGGGAAGATCATCCCACACAAAGCTTCAGATTCCCTGCTTCCCTATTCCCTCCACAGGAGGCCCAGCAGGCTCCCCAGGAGATGGCAGTCAGGTTTGCAGACAGCAGAATGAGGGTTCTGAATTGCCAGGACAGAGGTATCACCTCTGACCTCTCCAAGTTTCCACAGGGACCAAGGGAAAGTGCTTTAAGGAGGAGAGATATGAAGTGCTTCAGCCATAAAGCCAGGGGGTGTGCCTGCTTCCCTGTGGGATGCCTGTTGCTGCCTCTAAGAACTCAGGCCCTGTTCTGCAGAGGGGCTATCCCAACTGGCTCTAGAAGCTGGAGCTAAGAAACTGTGTGGAGAGTGCATAGCTCTGGAACCCCTGGCTAACAGTGACATCCACTCCAGCGGCTCTAAGAGTTGACCTTGGTGGCAATGTGGATGCTGGAAACATCATCCACTTGCAAATGCTGAAAGCAAAGAAGTTGCCCAAGGCAGTGGCTGTGAGCTCTAATGCCCCTGACAAGGGAGGGGGCCTGTGAGCCTGAGGTCCAGGGGCGATTCTGGGGCAGGGACATAGAAACAGTGACCATGTTCTCTGTTCTGTGATTGTCCCAGCCAACTTGGCTGGGCCTAGCTAAGCAAGAGGACACTTGGGGGAAAAGCAAGAGTCCCAAACTTGGGAGACTCAATTAGCTTTTACCATGATCTCCTTCTGGAATTCGTTAAATCTACAACCCTGCTCTGGTACTCTGCCTTTTCTTTGCAGGAGCTCCAGGCTTTATACCTGGTTGAAGTGGCCATCGACTTTCTGAGTACACTGCCCTTTGTAGGAGCCAGCAAGTCTGTGTCTCCTGGATGTGGGCTCGAATGATATATTCACGAGCTCTTCTTTGGTATCTTCTCTGTCCATTCAATACAAATGCACTTCAAATGCTTATTACATGTTAGGGTCTGTGGAAAGTAAGGGGAGACAAAGAAAAGTATCTGTATGCTTCAGCCTGAAAGCCAAAGAAAGTCCTTTTCAAAAATTCTAACATTCATTTAGGTTGATTCCATGTCCTGTCTATTGTAAAGAGTGCTGCAATGAACATTTGAGTACATATGTCATTTTGAATTTGGCAATAAGGAGTTTATGATCTGAGCTACAGTCAGCTCCCGGTCTTGTTTTTGCTGACTGTATAGAGCTTCTCCATCTTTGGCTGCAAAGAGTATAATCCATCTGATTTTGGTATTGAACATCTGGCTATGTCCATGTGTAAAGTCTTCTCTCGTGTTGTTGGAAGACAGTGTTTGCTATAACCAGTGCGTTCTCTTGGCAAAACTCTATTAGCTTTTGCCCTGCTTCATTCTGTACTCCAAGGCCAAATTTGCCAGGTGTACCTTGACTTCCTACTTTTGCACTCCAGTCCCCTATAATGAAAAGTATATATTTTGGGGGGTGTTAGTTCTATAAGGTCTTGTAGGTCTTCATAGAATCATTCAAATACAGCTTCTTCAGCATTACTGGTCAGGGTATAGACTTGGATTACTGTGATATTGAATATTAAAGTCAGGAAGCAACAGTTAGAACTGGACGTGGAACAATAGACTAGTTCCAAATAGGGAAAGGAGTACATCAAGGCTGTATATTATTACCCTGCTTATTTAACTTATATGCAGAGTACATCATGAGAAGTGCTGGGCTAGATGAAGCACAAGCTGGAATCAAGACTGCTGGGAGAAATATCAATAACCTCAGATGTGCAGATGACACCACCCTTATGGCAGAAAGTGAAGAGGAACTCAAAAGCCTCTTGATGAAAGTGAAAGAGGAGAGTGAAAAAGTTGGCTTAAAGCTCAACATTCAGAAAACTAAGATGATGGCATCTGGTCACATCACTTCATGGCAAATAGATGGGGAAAGAGTGACTGACTTTATTTTTTTGGGCTCCAAAATCACTGCAGATGGTGACTGCAGCCATGAAATTAAAAGATGCTTGCTCCTTGGAAGAAAAGTTATGACCAACCTAGACAGTATATTAAAAAACAGAGACATTACTTTGCCAAAAAAGGTTTGTCTAGTCAAAGCTATGGTTTTCCCAGTAGCCATGTATGGATATGAGAATTGGACTATAAAGAAAGCTGAGCAGTGAAGAATTGATGCTTTTGAACTGTGGTGTTGGAGAAGACTCTTGAGAGTCCCTTGGACTGCAAGGAGGTCCAACCAGTCCATTCTAAAGGAAATCAGTCCTGAGTGTTCATTGGAAGGACTGATGTTGAAGCTGAAACTCCAACACTTTGGCCACCTGATGCAAAGAACTGACTCATTGGAAAAGACCCTGGTGCTGGGAAAGATTGAAGGTGGGAGGAGAAGGGGATGACAGAGGATGAGATGGTTGGATGGCATGACTGACTCAATGGACATGAGTTTGAGTAAACTCTTGGAGTTGGTGATGGACAGGTGGGCCTGGCATGCTGTGGTTCATGGGGTCGCAAAGAGTCAGACACAACTGAGTAGTCAAACTGAGATAGGCCTAGAGCCTGTCATGCAAAGTGAAATAAGTCAGAAAGAGAAATAAAAATATAGTAGCACATATGTGAAATCTAGAAAAATGGTACAGATGAACCTATTTGCAAAACAGAAATAGAGACACAGATGTAGAGAATAAATGTATGGACACCAAGGGGGAAAGAAGTAGTTAGATGAACTGGGAGACTAGGATTGACATACATACACTATTGATACTATGTATAATATAGATAACTAGCATATTGAAAAGCAGAGACATTACTTTGCCAACAAAGGTCCGTCTAGTCAAGGCTATGGTTTTCCCGGTGGTCATGTATGGATGTGAGAGTTGGACTGTAAAGAAAGCTGAGCACTGAAGAACTGATGCTTTTGAACTGTGATGTTGGAGAAGACTCCTGAGAGTCCCTTGGACTGCAAGGAGATCCAACCAGTCCATTCTGAAGGAGAGCAGCTCTGGAATTTCTTTGGAAGGAATGATGCTAAAGCTGAAACTCCAGTACTTTGGCCACCTCACGCGAAGAGTTGACTCGTTGGAAAAGACTCTGATGCTGGGAGGGATTGGGGGCAGGAAGAGAAGGGGACGACAGAGGATGAGATGGCTGGATGGCATCACCAACTCGATGGACGTGAGTTTGAGTGGACTCCGGGAGTTGGTGATGGACAGGGAGGCCTTGCGTGCTGCGATTCATGGGGTCGCAAAGAGTCGGACACGACTGACCGACTGAACTGAACTGAATGAGAACTTACTCTAAGCACAGGGAACTCTACTCGGTGCTCTGTAGTGGCGTAAATGGGAAGGAAATTCTAAAAAGAGGGGATATATGTATTTATATGGCTGATTAACTTTGTACAGCAGAAGCTAACACAACAGCATCTTGACTGGATCATTTCTTGACCTAGTCTTACACTGAAGCACATGTTCACAGCAGAGTTTAGATCTAGAGTTAAATGTAACCTTAGGAGTTCATGCTGCACTGTAGGACAAATCTGAGAGTTCCTTTTACTTTCACCACAGAGAACAGAGGAAGTACACTTCTGTCTGGTCTCCCACAGAGATGGAAGATGCTACAGGCAAAGCAGGACTCCAAAGGCTGTGAAGGGGGCGGGGCTGACCCGAGGTGGGCGGGGCTGCCCCAGTAGGTGGGGCAGACCAGAGGGGTGTGGCAGTGGGCAAGTCATCAGCGTATCAGACCCCTGGGCCCACCAGTGGAGCCAAGAGTAGGTTCTGGAAGCTGCTTTCTGGAGGAAACAAGCCCACTTTGCATGAATCTGTAAAAAATGGATTTGCAAGGCCAAAGAATTAGCTGAGAAGTGGAATCAAGGTGACCGAGATGGTGCAGCTGAAAAGCCAAGTCTCCAGAGCCAGGGATGGGCTTGAAGAGGGGAACCGGGGAACCGAAAGTGGAGGCAGGGAGTGAACAGATGTGAGCAGGGAGCATGGCCACCCCGCCTCCATTCCTATGACGCGCCAGATGCTTCAGTGCCGCCTCATCTTCATCTACCTGTTCTACTTGTTCTGCGACTCCCCGGTGTGGGATGTCTGTCTAGCGCCTAATTGCTGATCAGAAGTGGAGTGGAGGTGGGGCAGGAACACTCATGAACTGTCTGTAATTAGAGAGTAACGGTGGCCTCTGCTCCAGGCGTGTGGTCTCTGAGCCCCGGGGAACCTGGTTAGCCTCCCTCTAGTGCTCAGTTGGCCCCACTGCGGGAGTCATTCGTGCCCTACCCTGCATCTCTGGCCTCCTCCGCCCGCCTGGCTGTGTGCCGCCTCAGCTCAAGAAACGGAGAGTGGTTGGAGAAAACTGCTCCAGGGAGAAGGCGCTCCTTTGAAACTTAGGGCCAGGCACCTCAGCGCAGCCCTGGCCTTGTACTGTGAGGCAGTGTCTCCCTCCCGGATCTGCTGCCCACTCTCGTCAGACTGTTTCAGCCTCTGTGAGCCATTTTGCATCACTTTGAATCTCCTGAGACTCCCAAACCCCTTCTCACCCCTCTCATCACTGGTGACCTTGCTCATCATTTCATGAGGAAACCTAGGAAATCAGAAAGCATTTTCTCATCTCCCGCAGTCTCTCAGCTGGCTGTCTGCATCTACCAGCCTGTTAAAGAGGAGACTGGGACTCTCAAGGCCCACCTCTCTCCTGCCCAGGGCACTCTCCACTCTTCCCCTCTGTCATCACATTTTCTTGTTGTCCCATATCATTCCGATCAACAGGCCGACAGGACCGTCTGTGGGCCATTAAAAACCACACCCTTCCCGCTTCTGCCCTTTCACTCTGCTCTCCTTTGGCCTCACTCTCCTTGAAAGAGTTGTCCACACTGGCCGTCCCAGACCACCCCCCCACCCTCCCCTGCAGCCCTGGGACTCCAGTACACCTGCTACTGCCCAGGCCACGTGACCTGCTTGGGCAAAGCGAACCCAGCACTTGGGTCTCCCCTCCCACACAACCCTCTCTAAAAATCCTTATGTTTATTATTTTTAAATTTTTATTTACTTTTAATTTTTATATTTTTGGCCATGCCACACAGCATACAGGATCTTAGCTCCCAGACCAGGGATTGGACCTCTGCACCCTGCAATGGAAGTGTGATGTTCCCAGCCACTGGGCCTCCAGGGAATTCCCAAAATGCTTATGTCTAACATGATGAAACTGGAAAAGGAGATCTCAAGAACAATAATGGCAAATAAGTCACATTAAAAAATAAATGCAGGTTTTAAAAAACTGAGCAGAACTTTAAGGTTGTTTTACATTGGGAAATAACATTTTGAAATGTTTTCAAATAATTTGAAACTGAGGGATAAGTTTCAGAAACAGCACAGAGTTTCATGTAGTTAACATGAAATATAAAAAGGGCACCCTTATCAAAACCGGGAAACTGACCCTGGCACTATCTGTGAAATAGATTTTAGGGGAAATTCACCATCTTTCCACCGGTGTCCTTTTCCAATCGCAGGATACCATCCAGGGTCCCATGCTGCCTGTCTCACTGTAGCCTCCTCCAATGTGACAGCCCCTCTGTACTATTATAATTTTTCTAATAGAATGCTTTTCAATTCATGTTTGTCTAATGTTTTCTCATAACTAGATGAAGGCATTTTTGGCAATAATATCATACACTTATGGAATTTTTAAGCTGACTGATGATTTCGAGACAGATGACATGCTAAGCATTTTTTGAAACATTACTCAAGATCCTCAAAACCCTTTCATGAAATAATGGTTTACTTGCCTTTTACAGATGAGAAAACCAGGGTGTTGAATCATTGTTGGAGGTCACACAGTTAGTGGGATGCAACTGGGACCTGAGCTCACACCTGGCCGGGCTGGGCAGCTCTGGGTGAAGGAGATGGCACAGCTCATGGGCTTTTCCACAGGGAGGGCGCTTGGGAAGTGTGTGAGCCTCCTCCACCCTGAGCGTCACCAAGAAAGGGTGCCACAGCCACTGGCAGAGCTCATCCCACCACGCGACCGCATCCGTCGTAAAGGCAGAGTCAGCCTCTCTGACATCGTTCAGACCACCCTCACTCACAGGACCTGACTCTCTCCACCCAGCCTTGTGTTCTGTTGACATCGGGTCTTATTATTTTTTTTAATATAAATATATTTATTTTAATTGGAGGTTAATTACTTTACAATATTGTATTGGTTTTGCCATACATCAACATGAATCCGCCGCAGGTGTACACATGTTCCCCATCTTGAACCCCCCTCCCACCTCCCTCCCGGTACCATCCCTCTGGGTCATCCCAGTGCACCAGCCCCAAGCATCCTGTATCCTGCATCAAACCTGGTCTGGTGATTCATTTCACATATGATATTATACATGTTTCAATGCCATTCTCCCAAATCATCCCACCCTCGCCCTCTCCCACAGAGTCCAAAAGTTCTATACATCTGTGTCTCTTTTGCTGTCTCCCATACAGGGTTATCGTTACCATGTTTCTAAATTCCATATATATGTGTTAGTATACTGTATTGCTGTTTTTCTTTCTGTCTTACTTCACTCTGTATAATAGGCTCCAGTTTCATCCACCTCATTAGAACTGATTCAAATGTATTCTTTTTAATGGCTGAGTAATACTCCATTGTGTGTATGTACCACAGCTTTCTTATCCATTCATCTGCTGATGGACATCTAGGTTGCTTCCATGTCCTGGCTATTATAAACAGTGCTGTGATGAACACTGGGGTACACGTGTCTCTTTCAATTCTGGTTTCCTCAGTGTGTATGCCCAGCAGTGGGATTGCTGGGTCCTAAGGCAGTTCTATTTCCAGTTTTTTAAATCTCCACACTGTTCTCCATAGTGGCTGTACTAGTTTGCATTCCCACCAACACTGTAGGAGGGTTCCCTTTTCTCCACACCCTCTCCAGCATTTATTGCTTGTAGACTTTTGGATAGCAGCCATTCTGACTGGTCTTATTTTAAGGTAGGAGTTAGAAATCGGAAAGATGACACTGAGTCAAACAATCTGAATTCTGAGTGGCTCAGTGGAGAGCGGCAGCAACTACAAAACCCCTTGTAAAGTGAAGAGTCTGTGAGTGGAAGCTGTCCATTCTGCCCTGTCCTTGGAAGTCACAGTGTGCCTGCCACCAGCAGCCAGCGACTGGGCTGGGGTTGTTAGTGGTGCAGAGGAGTGACTGAGCGGTTGGAGCCTCCGCCCTTGCCTGGCAGCTCTATCTTCTGTTACGTGCAGGACACATTAATGAGAACACACGGTTCTGTTGTTTCACATGGCGAATGATTGAACATTCCGTTAAATATTGACCTTTAGCACAATCGCGCTCGTATCTCACCTGTGAACTATGAGGCACCAAGAATAAGCAGTTCTTCCCAAGCAGGCATGTTGGGTAGCAAGGGGAAAAGCGCACCCCAGCATCACAGTGGAACGGGCCGGAGTGTACCCAGAGTGCTTATCAATGGGTCAGTGACGCCCGGAGCCCGGAACAGCTGCTCTTCAGTGGTTAGGCCTGGGCCCAGGATTGTTTGACGTCTTTATCAGTGACCTGAGTGAGACTGAATGAACGCGTGTTTTGTACGTATGCGGCTGATACTGAGCTGGCAGGGACAAACAGGGCCTCAGAAGTGAGGGTTGTAATCTAAACTGACCTTGGCAAATTGTGGCCATGTGCATTGATTAGACTCCATGGCTAGAGAAGAGTTTTAGAGAAAGAGAGAACTATAAACAAAGTGGAAAAAACAAAGTGGAAAAAACAATCTGTTTTCAGCACTTTGTCAACTGTCTGGGGCTAAGGCCATGTTACTGAATTCAAGCTCTGCTCGCCGCATGACAGACCAGTAATTGGAAGATGAGGTGTGGAGGCAAGGAACAGTGACGTTATTTGGAAAGTCAGGTATCTAAGAAGATGGTGGACTAGTGTTCTTATCTGGGTCCGGAGGTCAAGTTTTTTTTTTTTTTTTTTTTAACAATATAGAGAGGTAGAGGAGGTGAGGTAGTAAAGTGAAAAGGTCATGAGTCTTACAAAGCATCTCCTAGCTTGGCCAGCATGGGGTCTGCGGCCATTCACAGTGGGGGGCAGGGACAGGAAGTCTCCCATGAGCTGGACAAAGGCACTTTAGTTTAACACTCAGGCAGAAGGGCAGCTTTCTCTGAGGCAGGCCATTATATATGCCTACAGCTATGGACAGGGCTTCCCAGGTGGCGCTTGTGGTAAAGAACCCACCCGCCAATGCAGGAGACCTAAGAGACATGGGTTTGATCCTGGCTCAGGAAGATCCCCTGGAGGAGGAAATGGCAACCCACTCCAGTATTCTCGCCTGGAGAATCCCATGGACAGAGGAGCCTGGTGGGCTACAGTCTATAGGGCCTCAAAGAGTAGGACAGGACTGAAGTGACTTAGCATGCAAATACATGCAGGGACGGACAACATCCTTTTAGTGATTATAGTAACAAAAGCTAATGAAAAGCAAAGGTTAAAGTAAAAGAAACAGAGTCAGCATGGATTCAGATGCTGTTCTTCCCTGTTACAGCCGGAGTACAGCAAGACGGGAGCCCTGGGAGCTGGTGGTGTGTCCCCTGCAGGCACCATGGGATGCCTGCTTCCAGCTGTGCCCAGTGCTTGGACTTTGGGATGTGGTGGGGCTAAATGGAGAGGGATGGGCAAGGCGAGAATGATCTGACAGAGGACAAGGTTATTTCAGGAGAACAGACCGAGAGGTCCTGAGCAAGGGGGCGGGCTTTTGTAACACTGTTACTGAGCAGGACGCTGTGAGGGCTTCCTGGGTACCAGAGCCTTTCTGTGTCCCCAGTTTCTTGTTTGCAGGAAAAAGACCTCAGCCTCTATGACCTTCCCTGAGTTCCAAGGCAGGTTCGAGAAGCTGCTAGTCAGGGAAGGGAGGCAATGCAAAGACCGGGGAGGGGCAGCCAGAAAACAGTGGTGCCACCACCAGGGGTGTGAGGAGCAGGACCTCTGATCTCTTTTATAGACACTAGAGCCCCCAGATGGAAGAAGTCAACTGCAGGAGAACCGTGAACACTCAGCCCCCCAGACCTACTGGAGCCTGAGGACTGATTATGGTCACCCCTGTGATGTCAGCCTGCAGCCTCACCATCAACAATCGTAGACGTGTGCACGAGCTGATCACTTACCCCTCCCTCACGTGGCCTTGAAAAATGCCTCCCTGATACCCATCAGGGAATGCAGGGCTTTGAAGCCGTGGCTTCCTGGACTCCTTCCTTGCTGGGCACCTACAGTAAATGCTGCACTTTCCTTCACCACAACCCAGTATCAGCAGACCGGCTTTACTGCACGCAGGCACAGGGTAACACAATGGGGAAGAAATACCAGAAACTAGCAAAATAAATCAATGAACTCTTTAATGTCACGGAAAGTAGATGCCGATATGATTTAAAGTGAATTATAAATACAGGGCAGGCAGAACTCAGAGTCAGTAGAGAAAGTTTAGATGGGAGTACAACTTGTAAGAGAAACAAAGTCTTGTCACGACTATGAGGCCATCTCTGTATTATATTCATTATGTAAATATATATATATATCTTTGACAGTCAAACAAAAGTAAATAAATATATACATGTTACATAAATAAGGTGTATGTGTAGGGAGCAGTCCTCTTCCTGCTTAAAAACATTATCTGGCTGTGCTGAGTCTTTGTTGCTGCATCTGGGCTTTCTCTAGGTGTGGCAAGCGGGGCTGCTCTTCCCTGCGGGGCATATCTTTCTCACTCTGGGGTCTGCTGTTCCTTGCAGGACATGGCCTTCTGTGGGGGCTGCTCTTCCTTGCAGGGCATGGCCTTCTGTGGGGGCTGCTCTTCTCTGCGGGGCACGGCCTTCTCACTGTGGGGGCTGCTCTTCCTTGCAGGGCATGGCCTTCTGTGGGGGCTGCTCTTCTCTGCGGGGCATGGCCTTCTCACTGTGGTGGCTTCTCTTGTTGCAGAACCTTGTGCCTGGTTGCACACGCTTCAGGAGGTGTTTTGCACAGGCTTAGTTGCTCTCTGGCTTATGGGATATTCCCAGACCAGGGCTTGTACCCGTGTTCCCTGCATTGACAGGCAGATTCTTAACCACTCTGCCACCAGAGAAGTCCCAGTACTTTTTCATTGTGCTCTAATTGACAGAGCACAAAGTTCACTCTTTCAAAGTCCTTCTTAACTAGTGGTTAGACTAAAGCACTTCTTAGCCTGTGAATGAGATAGCAGAAAACCACCAAAAGTAATTAGCAAAGTGGATTTTATTAGCTTGGATACCAGAAAAGTTTTGACTAAGAATATGGTGGAGAATTTTCATGGTGTAACAACTGATTTCAAGATGGATTTAGAAAAGGCAGAGAAACCAGAGATCAAACTGTCAACAAGATTGCCAGGAGAAATATCAGTAACCTCAGATATGCAGATGACACCACCCTTATGGCAGAAAATGAAGAGGAACTAAAAAGCCTCTTGATGAAAGTGAAAGTGGAGAGTGAAAAAGTTGGCTTAAAGCTCAACATTCAGAAAACGAAGATTATGGCATCTGGTCCCATCACTTCATGGGAAATAGATGGGGAAACAGTGGAAACAGTGTCAGACTTTATTTTTTTGGGCTCCAAAATCACTGCAGATGGTGATTGCAGCCATGAAATTAAAAGACGCTTACTACTTGGAAGGAAAGTTATGACCAACCTAGATAGCATATTCAAAAGTAGAGACATTACTTTGCCAACAAAGGTTCATCTAGTCAAGGCTATGGTTTTTCCTGTGGTCATGTATGGATGAGAGAGTTGGACTGTGAAGAAGGCTGATCACTGAAGAATTGATGCTTTTGAACTGTGGTGTTGGAGAAGACTCTTGAGAGTCCCTTGGACTGCAAGGAGATCCAACCAGTCCATTGTGAAGGAGATCAGCCCTGGGATTTCTTTGGAAGGAATGATGCTAAAGCTGAAACTCCAGTACTTTGGCCACCTCATGCGAAGAGTTGACTCATTGGAAAAGACTCTGATGCTGGGAGGGATTGGGGGCAGGAAGAGAAGGGGATGACAGAGGATGAGATGGCTGGATGGCATCACTGACTCGAATGTGAGTCTGAGTGAACTCCGGGAGTTGGTGATGGACAGGGAGGCCTGGCGTGCTGTGATTCATGGGGCCGCAAAGAGTCGGACACGACTGAGCGACTGAACTGAACTGATTGGATCATTGAAAAAGCGAGAGAGTTCCAGAAAAACATATACTTCTGCTTTATTGACTATGCCAAAGCCTTTGACTGTGTGGATCACAACAGATGTGCAAAATTCTTCAAGAGATGGGAATACCAGACCACCTGACCTGCCTCCTGAGAAATCTGTATACAGGTCAAGAAGCAACAGTTAGAACAGGATATGGAAAAACAGACTGGTTCCAAATCAGGAAAGAAGTATGTCAAGGCTGTATATTGTCACCCTGCTTGTTTAACTTATATGCAGAGTACATCGTGAGAAATGCTGGGCTGGATGAAGCACAAGCTGGAATCAAGATTGCCAGGAGAAATATCAATAACCTCAGATATGCAGATGACACCACCCTTATGGCAGAAAGTGAAGAAGAATTAAAGAGCCTCTTGATGAAAGTGAAAGAGGAGAATGAAAAAATTGGCTTAAAACTCAACATTCAGAAAACTAAGATCATGGCATCTTGTCCTATCAGTTCATGGCGAATAGATGGGGGATACAGTGGAAACAGTGGCTGACTTTTTTTGGGGGGGCTCCAAAGTCACTGCAGATGGTGACTGCAGTCATGAAATTAAAAGATGCTTGCTCCTTGGAAGGAAAGTTATGACTAACCTAGGTAGCATATTAAAAAGCAGAGACATTACCTTGCCAACAAAGGTTCATCTAGTCAAAGCTATGGTTTATCTATTAGTCATGTTTGGATGGGAGAGTTGGACTATAAAGAAAGCTGAGTGTCAAAGAATTGATGCTTTTGAACTGTGGTGTTGGAGAAGACTCTTGAGAGTCCCTTGGACTGCAAGGAGATCCAACCAGTCCATCCTAAAGATCAGTCCTGGGTGTTCATTGGAAAGACTGATATTGAACCTGAAATTCCAATACTTTGGCCACCTGATGCAAAGAACTGACTCACTGGAAAAGACCCTCATGCTGGGAAAGATTGAAGGCAGGAGAAGGGGAGGACAGAGGATGAGATGGCTGGATGGCATCACCGACTCAATGGACATAAGTTTGAGTAAACTCTGGGAGTTGGTGATGGACAGGGAGGCCTGGTGTGCTGCCATTCATGGGGTTGCAAAGAGTCAGACAGGACTGAGCAACTGAACTGAAGTGAACAACTGATTTCCTAACTGTAAGGTTTGTAAAAGGAGGGAGTGAAGTTTCCCCTATAAAGACTTTTGAAATTAAGGTCAGTTCTGATCTTTCTGCAGAAGCAGAAATGTGGTCTGACTTGGACCTAAGATTATATCCTAAGACTGTAGGCCTCCTAGCTTGTGTGATTTGGTTCTGGTGTCAGGTCAATGAAGGTGTTACGTTGACATATGCAAACCTGTAGAGAGGAACAATTCAGAAGCAGGAAAACAAAGCATCATTGGCCATTTGTTTAAAATATAAGTGTTTTCTCAGAGTCTGAGAAAATATGCAAGTTAGCAGCTGACTGTCTTTTCTGCCCTTCCCTGAACAGCGAGGCTGGGTGTTGGAGTTATCAGCTGTCATCCTGAAACCAGGTGGTATAAAATGCGGTGATGCTAAACATCACCCCTCCACCTGCAGGGCAAGAGGGAGGTGCTATCCATCTCCAGTAAACCAGGTGGAGGGAAAAAAGCCTCTGCCGTCTGCCTGAGCCTCTGCCCTGGGCTTGCCCTCCAGTGAGGGGCTTGCCCTGCCCTTGCTGGCCATGGAAACACTGCCTTCATGCTGCGAACCTTGTGCCTGCTTGGCTGATTACATCTGAGCGTCCTCTTCTCTCCTGCTTTCTGTGAAAACAAAACAGCAGAACGTGGATGACGACAGCTGTGGAGCAGGGCACAGCCGGTGCCGGCCCTGGGCCCTGTCTACAAAAGCCGCTCATTTTCAGGCACCTGCCACCTGACAGGCGCTGACGGTCCAGCCCTGCAAGCTGGTTACCATCAGGGCGACATTCCCAGGGAGGCGATGGGGATCAGTGCAGCCTCAAAGGAGAAGAGTCTGCAGGGGTGGGGCTCCAACCGGGGCTCAAGCAGGGGTCCCTGTGCTGTGCGCCTGAGGTGCCCAGAGCCCACAGCTCTCTTTTATCTCTTCATAAGTAAAACCCATTCCCCAAGTTTCAGTCTATTTGAATGGAAATACAAAAAGGTGCCTAATTGTCATTAGGCTCATAAGGAGCCCCCCACAATTTACATCTCCCTCACTGGTTTTGTAATCTCTTCCCACCTCCTCTTCTTTCCTGACCTCTTGAGTTCAAAGAATGCAGGGAAAAAATGTGCCAAATTCCCTCCAAGTATCGACCCCACTGCAAAGAGGGGAAATTAATCAAAATAAAAACAAGGTTTTCCTATGCCCAATAAAAGCAAAGGAAAAGCTAGAAAAGGGAGTCTGGAGGGCTTGTGTAGGATTTAGGCTGCTTTTGCTTCTCAAAGAAAGCTTTCTTGGCTATGAAACAAGGCATCCTTGGAGACTGATGGAGACCTTTCGTAAACGGTAAAGGCTGGCATTTTAAACTCATTAATACTAGTCAGTCATGCTATTTGGATGTTTGCAAAGAATGCTAGGTTGTTCCTTTCATACTTTAACATCTATATTTTGATACATCTTTAGTATCTCATATAACTTTTAACCAATTTCAGACAAGTCGCTGCAGGTTGGAATGGTTGTATTATATTATTATGGCTGTACCAATAGATTTCCATTAGAGAATTTGCACATGCTGTTAGAACTCAAGGTGAAATAATCTGTTAGTATTGAAATATGATCACTACTTGGCCATTTAATAAGGTTTTGAAATAATCTGTTAGTATTGAAATATGATCACTACTTGGCCATTTAATAAGGTTTTGGCTTGCAAAATTATTTCATTGAATTATTTTAATGATATTATATTATAGTATTATATCTGTCTTGCCTCTCTAATAACTTGGAAGGGCATGATCCTATTTGTGTGATTTTGTATACACACTTACCTACCTACTACATGTGACTCGGAGTTGATGCGATGCTGAGAGTTCTTCTGATAGGAAGATTTATGGTGATTTTAAACTTTTAAAAATTACTGTACTGCCAACAAGATCCTACTGTATAGCACATGGGACTGTTCAGTGTTATTTGGCAGCCTGCATGGGAGGGGAGTTGGGGGGAGAATGGATACATGTGTATGTATGGCCAAGTTCTTTTGCTGTTCACCTGAAACTGTCACAACACTGTTAATTGGCTACACCCAATACAAAATAAAAAGTTTTTAAAAAGTTATTGAGCCTCTGGATATCTATATTATGCCTACATATATATATATATATATATATATTTTTTTTTTTTTTTTTTACAAAATTATATTTAAAAACTACTTGAAAGCATCAAAGAAGGTTCAGACTTCTTCATTTCTCAGTCATGGAAGAAAGGACATGAGTATCTTTTATGGACATTTTCGAGTGATTACACTGAAGAAATAAGCATGATTCTTTCCCCATCTCTGCTTTAATTATTTAGAAGTTCATTCATTCCATCTTTCACAAGGCGTGCCTGCTCCATGTCAGAGAAGGTGTCTGTAGCTGGAGATACCCAGTAAATAATGTAGAATCCACAAATTAATAATCTCCTCTTAAGATATTAATCTTAGAATGATTGCACAACTGAATGTAACTTCCAGGGCAAGGCAGCACTTAGCCGAGGGCACCTCTGTGCAGGTGGTGGATGTGAGTCCAAGACTCCCATCACCTGGACCCCTGAGCAAGGCACTCACGTGGCACAAGGTCCCATCTGTAAAATGGTCTAATAAAAATGTCCCTTTCATGGACCCAGTCTGGGAATTACATGTATTGTTCATATTGATGATTATGTTGGTAAATTAAGAAACTTGCAATAAAAGACCCAAAGTTTCTTGCTTTACATTAAATATATCAGAGATAGACATTTTGACTTCCTTCACATAGCTTGTCAATCAGATACAAAGACTCTGGACAGCCAGCATAATTTGAAAAATAAGGTTATAATTATGAAACTTGGTTAAACTATATGTATTCTTTGTATTCCTGTAAGTGAATTACTATGTGAACAAGATATTTTCCCAGGAAATTAGTACCTGTAGAAATAGGCAGATATTTTGATTTGGGAAACAAACGGTAAAAAGAAAAAAAATCATGCAAGATGACAGTGATCAACCTCTGTCTTGTTTCCCAGCTTCTATCCTCAACTTCTTGCAGACATGGGAAGACTTCCCCCTTCAACCCCACTAATTCCTGTCACGGGCAATAACTTCCCATAACAGAATAAGAAGTTGTATGTTGGGGTTGTTATCACTGGGGTCTTGTGATTGCATATTCTTTTCAAACAGATAGATTTAGGAGAATGTGTTTCTTGTGGTCATTTCACTAAATGGCTTCTCCATTATGAATCTGTACATTCAGTTTTTACTTTAGATGTGTATTTGTTATGGGCACACTTATAAGTTGTCTCTTTCTTTGGTAGAAGGGAATTGGAGAAGATAAGAGGACATATGATCTCCGGCTTCTCTGGTCCAAGATATGGTCATTAAATTCCATTCCTCTTACACATGTGCATTTTGGCACATTTCCAAAGAATAGAAGGATAGGTTTGATTGGATGGAAGTAGTTATTAATTAACCAGTGGGTTTACATTGATGTTAAAGAGAAAAAGAGGGTAACATGTCCTGTTGCACATCTTGAATGGTTTGGCTATAACTGCTGGGCAGCACTGCAAGCTCAGAGGCCCCCCGGTCACAAACGCGGATCCTGAAACTGCTCCAGGCTGGCAGCCTTCAGCCAGAGCCCACAGCACTGCATGTCTCAGTCTGATCTGATGCTCTCCTGACACACGATACAGCCTGTGCACTGGCCGCGTGCTCATGTTTCAGCCCGTGCTGTGATAGCACCTCTCAGCAAGGAAAAGGATCGCAGGCTGTGGGTGGCGAGGCAAGCGTTGAGTTTCAATCCATGAAGAAGAATGGGTGGGGCCCCTGTGTCAGGAGTGCCTTGGCATCCTTTCCCTTCTGGAAACTTGCGATACTTGGAGACCTGGGCAGTAATTCCTTGTTCCAGAAGCAAATCTCTTCCGAGGACAGGGTGGCCCCCATTCTGTGTTACGTGTGCAGAATGTAGGCTAAGCTGCATTTGATATCTTTTGGTGTTTAAATTGTGTTTTCTCTACAAACTGTTAATATGATTTAAGGCAGACTGGTGCCTGAATGCGTTGGGCTGCATCACCTGTAAACTGTGGTCAGGCAAACAGGACTTAAAGATAGATGCTCTGTTTACCAGGCAAAAGCACTGCCTTGGAAGTCTGAGTTCTGATTTGACACGCAGCTGGTGATGATCAGAGACAAAAACTGGGGCACATCAGACTTCTGAGACTCCTCTCCCCCGTCTATGAGATGGACGTCAGTACTAATGAGTACTGTGCATGCCTGGTGTGTGTGCTCAGTGCTGCCTGATTCTCTGTGACCCTGTGGACTGCAGCCCGCCAGGCTCCTTTGTCCATGGGATTCTCCAGGCAAGAACACTGCAGTGGGTTGCCATGCCCTCCTGCAGAGGATTTCCCCAACCCAGGGATCAAACCTGGTCTCCTGTGTTTCCTATATTGGTAGGCAGATTCTTTAACACTGAGCCATCTGGGAAATAGTTTACTAAGTTTTTCAAACTGAAAATTGACAAACTGCTCTAAGGAAACTCTGTGGGATGGGACAAGCATGTGTGATGTACCTGAGCAGAGGTGAGTCTGAGCAGAACACTCACAGGGAATTGCCTCAAGAAGAGGATCAGTCACAGTTCCAAGGGTCTCTGTGCAGACCTCAGCTCCACTGTACACAAACGCTTGCTTTTGGCTTCTTTCTTCTTGAGATCACTGACCACAATTTGGAAGTGAGCTCAGAAAATGTGGCACCCAAATCCTGCCTCAAATGCTAAAATTTTATGGCTTCCACAGCTTTGGTTCAAAAAAGGTAAATCAGCTTGCTGAAGGTCACATCAGTTAGTGGCAGCCTAGACAGAAATGGTGGGCAGGAAAGAGGATGCTGCTTGTGAGGCACTCCTGAGAGTATGACGATTAGATCCTGATGGTTCATCAAGTAAAACCGACACATCATGGTGAGCCCAGGGTCCGCAGAAACTGCCCACAGGACTGGATACACCTGAAAGTGTCTGACTCTGGGGCCTGCTCCCACCTGTGTGGAAAGGCTTAATGCAACCAGCTTCATAGGGTCTAGCAAGGAACGCCACAGACAAGACATGGCCAGATTTCTCCAGCTGCAGGTGGAGATGACAAGTGTCCTGACCAGAGGGCTCAAGATTGCAGAAGAAATGGTGGTCTCAGGCCATGTCAACTCCATGGACTTTGCTCACAGAACCAGCAACTGCCTCTGATTCCATTTTCCTGGTTATGGTTTGTTTTACATGGATACTTTACAACAGGGGGCTTCCCTGGTGGCTCAGTGGTAAAGAACTCACCTGCCATGTAGGACATGCAGGAGACGCAGGTTTGATCCCTGAGTCAGGAAGATTCCCCTGGAGGAGGGCATGGCAACACACTCCCGTATTCTTGCCTGAGATTCCCATGGACAGAGGAACTTGGCGGGCTACAGTTCATGGGGTCGCAAAGAGTTTGACATGACTAAGCAACTAATACTTGCACGTTTTTCCAACAGGAGTAGAGACACCTCATCGTTTAAGGAATCATTTCCTGATAAACAAATCAGTGCTGGGTTCACACACATTTTCAACTGAAGAGTGATAACAAGACTGAGATGAGTTTAGGACGAAGAAAGAATCTAGTGAGGTTACACACAGCTGCCCACACAACTTCAGCCCAACCAGGACGCTCCCAGAGTCCAGGCCGGTCCTCTTTGCACTTCCAGGGAAGCCCAGAGGGGGCGCCCTTAGCTCCACTGTTTCTGTGGACAGCGGCACCCAGTGTGCAAAGCCTTGCTATGAACCTGGGTGTGCCCACATCATGCAGCCACTGAGGGGCGCTCCTGCTTCTCTCACGTCAGTCCTAAGAGATGAGACCCATTTGTTACCCTGCTTCCCTGATGTATACGACAGTGTCACTGTTATTTCTGAGAGGACCAGATACGTGTGCTCCCCGAGTTTTTATACTTGGATTCTGAATCCAGAGAAGATTAAAAAATGAAGATAAAATTCAGAAGTCACTTTTGCACATGGCGAGGCAATAGTATTTCACATTAGACAGTATTTCACAGCCTACTGGATGACACTGTCCTTGGGTGATGTGTTTTCTCCCCCAAGTAGCAGCATGTGGGATAACCTACTTTGCAGTCTGCTCTACCTTTCAGTTCAGTTCAGTTCAGTCGCTCAGTCGTGTTTGGACCACAGCATGCCATTCCTCCCTGTCCATCACCAACTCTCAGAGTTTACTCAAACTTATGTCCATTGAGTCGGTGATGCCATCCAATCATCTCATCCTCTGTCGTCCCCTTCTCCTCCTGCCCTCAATCTTTCCCAGCATGAGGGTCTTTTCCAGTGAGTCAGTTCTTTGCATCAGGTGGCCAAAGTATTGGAGTTTCAGCTTCAACATCAGGATTGATTTCTTTCAGGATGGACTGGTTGGATTTGCTTGAAGTCCAAGGGACTCTCAAGAATCTTCTCCAACACCACAGTTCAAAAGCATCAATTCTTTGGCACTCAGATTTCTTTATAGTCTGACTCTCACATCCATACATGACTGATGGAAAAACCATAGCATTGACTAGACAAACCTTTGTTGGCAAAGTAATGTCTTTGCTTTTTTAATATGCTGTCTAGGTTGGTCATACTTTTCCTTCCATGGAGAAAGCATCTTTCAATTTCATGGCTGCAGTCACCATCTGCAGTGATTTTGGAGCCAAAAAAATACTCAGTCACTGTTTTCACTGTTTCCCCATCTGTTTGCCATGAACTAATGGGACCAGATGCCATGATCTTTGTTTTCTGAATGTTGAGCTTTAAGCCAACTTTTTCACTCTCCTCTTTCACCTTCATCAAGAGGCTTTTTAGTTCCTCTTCACTTTCTGCCATAAGGGTAGTGTCATCTGCCTATCTGAGGTTATTGATATTTCTCCTGGCAGTCTTGATTCCAGCTTGTGCTTCATCCAGCCCAGTGTTTCTCATGATGTACTCTGCATATAAGTTAAATAAGCAGGTTGACAATATACAGCCTTGACGTACTCCTTTCCCAATTTGGAACCAGTCTGTTGTTCCATGTCCAGTTCTAACTGTTGCTTCCTGACCTGCATACAGATTTCTCAAGAGGCAGGTCAGGTGGTCTGGTATTCCTACCTTTTGCAGAATTTTCCACAGTTTGTTCTACCTTTACTGGGTTCAATAACCGTTTTCTGTAACAACCTGAAACTGGCAAGTTGCACGTGGTTGCCATCCAAGTTTCCACACTTCACCTGTTAGGCAGGTTTTGCTAAGGTGGAGGTGTTTGACAAAGCCGCCTTTATCCTTCAACTACAGCAGTTTCGGTTTACCAGAGTTCATTTTGGTATTGCCAATTTTGGCAAAAATCCAGGATTTCTTATTTGAAATAAATTTTAGTTTACAAGGTTTCCAAATGTACCAGATTTACAAAAATTAAAACAAATTGTATGAGTCTCAGTTCTACCATAAAGTCATTAAAAACATAGGGGAAAGAGATAAATCAGGAGCTTGGGAGGAACGTATACACACTACTATATAGAAGATAGATAACCAACAATCTCCGCTGTGGTAATCTATGTGAGGAGAGAACCTAGGAAGCATAAACAGAAGTATTTGATGACTCACTTTGCTGTATAACACACCTGAATCCCTGAGAATCAGCTATGCTGTGGCCGTTTGGTCGCTCAGCTGTCCAAATCTTTGCAGCCCCCTGGATTGCACCCCACAAGGCTCCTCTGTCCATGGGGTTTCTCGGGCAGGACTACTGGAGCAGGTTGCCATTTCCTTCTCCAGGGGATCTTCCTGACGCAGGGATCAAATTCATTATCTCCTGCATTGGCAGGCCGATTCTTTACCATTGAGCCACCTGGGAAGCCCTAAACCAACTATACTCCAATAAAATTAAAATATTGAAAAAGGGTAGAGAAATATAAAAAGAGAGAAAGAGTGAGAGAGAGCTACCAAGGTACTTTTTTGCTGCTATCGGTTTTTAATAAATGCCTTAATCTCCAAGTGCTGCTCCTTCGAGTTACTGCTTTATATCAGCTTGAGTTTATTAATTCTGTTCATTAATCACCAATATGTGTATTGAGTGCCTGTTGTGTTCCAGAAACCCTTCTGGGCACTGGGAACACAGGCTAAATCAGAAATAGCTTCTTCCGGGGGGAGCCTCTGGTGTGGGGCAGAGTCCCACATTCATCTCTTAGGGACTGTTGTTTTATTTCCAGAGAGAATATCCATCTCATTCATCTAACGAATAAAACAAAGGGTTTTATTTCACTCTACAGAGTCTGGGGAAGTGGGTGGGAGGCACCCAGAGAGGGTTTGCTGAGCTTGTTGTGAGGGGTTGCAGAGGTGATGCTGGTGGGAAGTGAGCAGGATTTGGGAAAGAAGATCGAGTTGTTCATTTATAACTCTAGTGATTGGTACTCAGAACAGAAATGAGGAATCTCAGTGGAAGTGTGGCCTTGTAGGTGCTAGTTTGCAGTATATTGGCTGAGCCACGGCTATGAAGCAGAATTCCTGATATCCCTGCATATTTATGGAAATAAAACACTTCTTATTTACTCCCAGGCTCTGATGATTTGGACTATGAAATAATACATTTATTTTTCAAGATTAGAGTTGGTTTTCAAGAACTTACATAAACATTAAGCAAATTTGCTTTTTAGCCAAAATATATAAGCTGTGTCTAAGGGAAAAAAACTAACTTTGCAAGCTGGAGCTTTAGTGACACCCAGGTGGGATGGGGGATGGGTAGCAGTCAGCTGAACACAGGGGCTCAGGCCCCTCTAGCCTAGTCCAAGCAGCATCAACTTTCACGAATTCATGCATTGGGCTTCAAGGCAAGATTTCACTTGAGAATGTATTTTTCTGCTACAAAATATTTGATACACAAGCTGTAAACTCTAAAACAATGAATAAGATGCTTTTCTGTCCCTTCCTTTCTGCTGTATATGCCTGCACATAGACACCACGTTCTCTACTTTTTACAGTGTTTTACTTCACTTGTAGCAACCTGTACTTTTTTCTACAGTGAGAAAAAATTATTCAAGCACACAAGGTTTCGTTTCCTCCAGAGCACAACAGAAGCAACAGTCTCTTTGATTCTTTATAAAAAAAGGCAAACAAAAACTGTGTTTGTCTAATAGTATTGCTGGGAACTTTCAAGGATTTGGGAAAGATGAAGATGTGTATTTTCTCTCTATAAAAATGTGTATCTTTTGCTGTTAGGGTCTTCTATGAGGAACATGACTAACACCACTGTGAGCACAAGCACTGGGTCCCAGGCAGAGATCCCCAGTAGGACGGAGGGCATCACTGAGTCGCTCTGCCTGTTCCCCGAGACAGCATCCCTCCCCGGTCACCAAGGCGCTGTGCTAGTGTCTGGCCTCCAGGGCTGGGAGAAGCAGGTCTCCCTGCCCTGCATCCTGAGGGTGGTCCCAAGGCAGCGGCGGAGGGAGGGGAGATGATGCTGTGATAACTGTAGCTGCAGCTGGCAGCTGGAAAGCAGCAGAGCCTGCATTTGGGAGTCTCTCTCTTCCCAGGACTTTGGCCCTCACCCTGGAACTTGGTTGAATCAGTCTCAAACTTCAATTCCCTTCACATATAATCAGTTCAGTTCAGTCGCTCAGTCGTGTCTGACTCTTTGCGACCCCATGAATTACAGCACGCTAGGCCTCCCTGTCCATCACCAACTCCCAGAGTTTACCCAAACTCATGTGCATCAAGTTGGTGATGCCATCCAGCCATCTCATCCTCAGTCATCCCCTTCTCCTGACCCCAATCCTTCCCAGCATCAGGGTCTTTTCCAATGAGTCAGCTATTCACATCAGGTGGCCAAAGTGTTGGAGTTTCAGCTTCAACATCAGTCCTTGCAATGAACACCCAGGACTGATCTCCTTTAGGATGGACTGGTTGAATCTCCTTGCAGTCCAAGGGACTCTCAAGAGTCTTCTCCAACACCACAGTTCAAAAGCATCAATTCTTTAGCACTCAGCTTTCTTTATAGTCCAACTCTCTCATCCATACATGACCCCTGGAAAAACCATAGCCTTGACTAGATGGACCTTTGTTGGCAAAGTAATGTCCCTGCTTTTTAATGTGCTGTCTAGGTTGGTCATAACTTTCCTTCCAAGGAGTATGTGTCTTTTAATTTCATGGCTGCGGTCATCATCTGAGGTGATTTTGAAGCCCCCCCCAAAATAAGGCTGTCACTGTTTCCCCATCTATTTCCCATGAAGTGATGGGACCAGATGCTATGATCTTAGTTTTCTGAATGCAGAGGTTTAAGCCAACTTTTTCACTCTCCTCTTCAACTTTCATCAAGAGGCTTTTTAGTTCCTCTTCACTTTCTGCCATAAGGGTGGTGTCATCTGCATATCTGAGGTTATTGATATTTCTCCTGGCAGTCTTGATTCCAGCTTGTGCTTCCTCCAGCCCAGTGTTTCTCATGATGTACTCTGCATATAAGTTAAATAAGCAGGGTTGACAATATGCAGCCTTGACATACTCCTTTTCCTATTTGGAACCAGTCTGTTGTTCCATGTCCAGTTCTAACTGTAGCTTCCTGATCTGCATATAGGTTTCTCAATAACCACACTATAACTATAAGAATTCCTCTCCTCACTGTTTCCTTTCCTCCCTCATGTTTAACTTCCTTTTTAAAAAATTGAAGTATAGCTGATTTATAGTATTGCGATAATTTCAGGTGTACAGCACAGCGATTCAGTGTTTTTGTAGATTATACTCCTTTATAATTTGCTGCAAGATAATGGCTATGGTTCTCTGTGCTGTACAATAAATGCCTGTTGCTTATCTATTGTATATTTACTAGCTTCTACCTCTTGGCCCCTCACCCCTAGCCTCTAACTTGTCCCCCTTCCCCTTTGGTGATGTGACCTCTTATTCATCTGCTCCACGTGGCGTCTGAGCTGACAGCTCTCCTGGAAGAAATGGCATCTCTCCTGTCCTTTGCAAACACCTGTAACCAGGCGGGAAGAGCTGCAGAGGTGAGTTAGGGCCTCGGGAACGCCAGGACCTCGCTCCAGCCTGTGTCAAGGGCACGAGAACTGCGCTTGCCATGAGCTCTTTAGCCTTTATACACGTGTGTACTGAGTCACGTAGAAATAGGGGGTAGTTTGCTTACCATTTAGGCAAATACAGTGAGCACACAGTGCGTGTAACTGAAGAATGACCTTCCTCTCATTCTAAACCTGTCAGCTTTCAAATGCTCCTTTTTACGGTGGCTGGACATCAAGGACCCCATGATGGAGAAAGTCTGCATCACCTGACACAGACTCTGATGGGAGAAGCCAGTCTGCATTACGACGGCTGACTCTAGCCTAACAGTCACCATTTTCTCAGATGGCCTTCAAATAGGAACACGTTGCTTTATACTGCCCTCTAGTGACGGATTGCTGTCAACACTTGACCACACAAGCATGTCCTGATGTCAGTTCGTATTAAAAGTTCCATTGTTTTATTCTGCATATAAAGGCAAAGCATCTTATGACAGACATAGAGTATATTCACTCTTTTGAAATGCAAGTATATTTATCCAAACGCCCATCTTACATCTCCTGTTACTCCAGGAACCTGCTCTTCTCGCAAGACTCTTCCTTCCCACTTCCTCCTGCTGGTAGCTCCAGACTAAATAAGTCATCCCTGACTCCTCTCTTTATCTGTAGCCTGCATCCCCCACTGATGCCCCGGTGGTCCAAAGATGCCTCCTGGAGTCTGGCCCCCCTCTCTCCACTGCTCACCTAAGAGCTCCTCATCTCCCATCTCTAGCCCGCATTTGACAACAGCTTCCTTGCTGGTCTGCCTGCTTCCAGCTGTGCCCACCAGAGTCTTTGTTTCCCCTGTGGTTGCAGAGTCATTCTTCTAAAACTAAGACCCAGTCCTGTCCCCTTTCCCTTCAAATCCTTCCGGAGACCCTGCATCTCACTTAGAAAAAAAGTCCGCATTCTTGAAATGGCTTTTTAGCCCTTGGCACTTGCCTCCAGCCTTTTCTCTGACCTCCTCTTTCACCAGGCTCTCATTATATTCAGCTGTGTTTTAAATGTTTCACAGCTGGCTCTCTGGGTGGGCAGACGGGAGCCCAGATGTGCAGGGCTTGCTGATTTCCCTGCTGTTCATGTTCCCATTGCAGACAATTTCAAGCTACCAAGGTGAGGTCAGATTGCACAGAAAATTCCTGAAACATTGACTAATCAACTCTCCCTGGCCAGAGCAGGCAGACTCTAGCCCGAGACTGTCAGTCTCTCCAGGAATTCCGCTCAGCTCTGGGGTCCTTCCTCCTCCCGGAATGGGCAAGGGTGTCCTCACCTCATGCCTTTGCAACAGTTGGTCCATCGGCTGTTCCTTCTGCCTGGAGAGCTCTTCTGCAGTTTTCTGGTGTTCTCCTGTTCTTTCTTCCAGTGCCTTATTGAAGAGATCCTCCCTTGCTTAACATGTTCAAATTGCACTTTAATCTCCTTCCCCAGTTTTACTTTTTGCTTTGTATTTATCACCATGTATTATTAATGCATTTACTCATTGTTATGGGCTGTGTCCACCCTCCCCCCACCAAATTCATATGTTGAGGTCAGAATGTGACTGTATATGAAAATAGGCTCTTTAGAGATGATGAGGTTAAAATCAGGTCTAATCCAATATAACTAGTGTCCTTATAGGAAGGGGAAATTTTTCACATGCACACGGCACAGGAGAGGACAGCGACCTCTGGAGGAGAGAGGCTCCAGAAGAACCAGCCCTGCCCGCGCCTGGATTCCTGACTTCTGGTGTCCAGAATTCTGCTGTTTAAGCCCGCTGCTCTGTGACACTTTGTTACACCAGCCCCAGCACACGAATATGCTGATTACTGTTTCTCTCTCCCTCAGAAAACGTAAGCTCCACGAGGGCAGAGGCTGAGCTGGCTTAGGTCAGCGCAGTGTCCCTCATGCTGAGAGCTGACTGATGAAGTACTCCATCAATATTTACTGAGTAAATGATCCGGCTACAGTGTAAAAGCTGAAGCTTGCCCATAGTTCTGCAAGCCATCAACTGTTTATCACTAAGAAATACTTTTAAACTTATTTGCAACAATTGCTATCAATTAGGTTATTATCTTAACCTAACACATTAAGGATAATTTTTATAATGTATATCATACCATGAGAAAGCTGGAAAGGACCACTTCTAATTATTTTCTCAGAAAGTTTTGCTGGAAATGAAATCACAAAGGTCAAAGAGCTTCTCATAATGAGAATTAACTTATTTTTAAAAATAATGCTTCTTTTTCAGACAACACAAGTAACATTTTAGCATATTATCACATTTTAAAGTGAAAAATTCTTATCACTGGAGTTTTTCAAAGGATGAAAGCATTTACCATCCTTCAGGCTGATTTAAGGCATCTATTTCCCCACATTTTACAAAGTGCTGGGTGCTACCATTTAAACAGTAGGATTTTTTGATAGGTTAAAATATCTTAAGATTGTTTGACTTCCATTTCTTTGGCAGCTGGAGAGGATTTCTGTCTCATAAAAATACATGTTTATTCAACTTTTAAAAAGTTATTTATCCCATAGGAGTCCAATCCCAGTTGTTGTAGCTGTCTGGTCTCCCCAGGGAACTTAGAGAGAGAGGGAGACAAGGAGGGTGTAACCACAATGGAGAATATTCCAGTTTCCTTAAAAGTCTAAAAATAGAGTTGTTGTATGATCCTACACTCCTACTACTGAGCATATACCTAGAAAAGATAAAAACTGCAATTTGAAAAGATACATGCACCCAAATGTTCACTGTAGCACCATTTACAGTTGCCAAGACATGGAAGCAGAGGTGCCATTTCTTCCAGGAGCGCTGCCAGCTCAGAGGCCACATGGAGCAGATGAGTAACAGGTCACAGCACCGAAGGGGAGGGGGCAAGTTAGGGGTGTGGGGCCAAGAGGTGCGGGCTAGTAAGTATACAATAGAGAGTCAGGAAGATCCTCTGGAGAAAGCTCTGGCAACCCACTCTCGTATTCCTGCCTGAAAAATCAGATGGACAGAGGAGCCTGGTGGGCTACAGTCCATGGGGTTGCAAAGAGTCGGACACAACTGAGTGACTAACACACACACACACAGATATACATAAATCTGTGTATGTGTGTATGATCAGATCAGTTGCTCAGTCGTGTCCGACTCTTTGCGACCCCATGAATCGCAGCACGCCAGGCCTCCCTGTCCATCACCAACTCCTGGAGTTCACCCAGACTCACATCCATCGAGTCAGTGATGCCGTCCAGCCATCTCATCCTCTGTCGTCCCCTTCTCTTCCTGCCCCCAATCCCTCCCAGCATCAGGGTCTTTTCCAATGAGTCAACTCTTTGCACGAGGTGGACAAAGTATTGGAGTTTCAGCTTTAGCATCATTTTACATATATACACACACACACACACACACACACACATATATATAAACTACTACTCAGCCATAAAAAAGAATGAAATAATGCCATTTGCAGCAACACGGCTGGACCTAGAGATGACCATACTGAGTAAAATGAGTCAGACAGAGACAAATATTATATAATATCACTTCTATGTGGAATCTAACACATCATAGAAATGAATGTATTTACAAAAAAGAAATAGACTCAGGCATAGAAAACGAACTCATGCGTACCAAAGGGGAGACGAGGAAGATATAAATTAGGAAGTTTGGATTGATGTATATACAGTACTACATATAAAGTAGATAAACATCAAGGACCTACTGTATAGCACAGGGAACTCCATTCACTATCTTGTAATAATCTACCAGGGAAAAGAATTTGAAAAGAATGTATATATGTACACACACACACATATCTGAATGTATATATATGTACACACACACACATGCATATCTGAATGTATATATACGTACGCACACACATACATATCTGAATGTATATATATGTATACCACACACACAGATACACACACACATCTGAATGCATATATATGTACACACACATGCATATCTGAATGCATATATATGTACACACATATCTGAATGTGTATATATGTACACACACATACATATCTGAATATATATATATATGTACACACACACATCTCAATGTATATATATGTACACACACATATATCGGAACGTATATATATATACACACACACATCTGAATGCATGTATATGTACACACACATGCATATCTGAATGTATATATATGTACACACACATGCATATCTGAATGCATATATATGTACACACATATCTGAATGTATATATATGTACACACATATCTGAATGTGTATATATGTACACACATATCTGAATGTGTATATATGTACACACATATCTGAATGTGTATATATGTACACACACATACATATCTGAATATATATATATATGTACACACACACATCTCAATGTATATATATGTACACACACATATATCTGAACGTATATATATGTACACACACACATCTGAATGTATGTATATGTACACACACACATATCTGAAGGTATATATATGTACGCACACACACACATCTGAATGTACATATATGTACGCACACACACACATCTGAAATACTATGCTGTACACCTGAAACTAACACAATGTTGTAAATCAACTACACTTTAAAAACTTTTAAAAATGATACAAAGAGAAGGGCAAAGAGAGAAGGGAGAGGAGAGTGGGGAGGAGGGAATCTGCTCCAGGTCAGAGTGCCGTGGCTGCTGGGCACGATGCTGAGCCATGTCCAGTCCTTGATAAAATAGCAGCTGTATGATTCCTTGACCAGGGACCCAGAACCACGCTGACTCCCGGGGTCCTTGTCGGGTGGGCCCAGCCTCATGCAGGTGTTTAAATGATTTGGTGAACGTTCCAAAGGTCCACATCCCAAGGAGACATGCAGATTTCAAGGAGGAAACGTCAGAATCTCCTGGAGTCTGGATTCAGGGTCCTCTTTTCCGTGATGACTGTCTTGAAAAGTAAGCTTCTTAAAAACGACTGAGTCATTGTCAGGTCGGGAAAGGCCCTGAGTGTCCTAATGGCTGATGGCCGATTTTGTGCTGCCAGCTTTAGCTGAGGCTTCCTAGTGAAGGAGGACCCCCCTCTTTTGGTTCTTGGTGGTCACTGGTGGACGCTGCTGAGTGAGCAGGGTCTTTTGTCTGGCTTCCTTCCTGGGTGTCCTGTCCAGCACCAGTCAATTAAGCGACGTCTTGGAACAGACATTGCTCATATCAGAGGCAGACAGAGTGCACCAGCAACTCAGATCCCAGCAAACTGTGAAGGTCAGGGATCTCATCAGAAACCCACTGGCTTCCGCTGTGCGCTGTCTGAGAGGACATGTATCACAGACTGCACGTGGCCCCCACTAACATTCCTCTAAGGGCTTCCACAGGCCTTGTGTGGGAGGATGGCCCCATGTGTGCCTTTGTACCCTGGATGAGGTGGGTCCTGTGTGCTCTGAGGGGTCCTACAGCAAGGGGGCACCCTTCAGATTGTTCAGCTACTGTCATACCCGCTCCCTGCATCTTTGCGCAAGGATGATGCCCTCCATGTGTGGGGACCGCACAGCTCACACACGGATGCCTTCCTGGTGGTATTGGAACATCAGAGGGGATTGCAACTCTACTTACACTTGCATTTGAGGGCTGCGATGCGTTTGGGGGCCTGGGGTGGGGGAATGAGGTTTCTTCCAGGCTCGGGCCAAGTTATGGAATCCTCACTCTAGACTATGTGAGTTATTTTCACTTATATTTAAACTATGAGCACCTCTTCTGGTCTAGAAGAAACGCGGTTATTGAAGCTAACGGACCCAACAGGAATGTGATGTTGGGAGTGTCCACGCCCCAAGCACGTCTGCTCTGTCCCTGGAAGCCCTGTTTCCATGTCAGCACAGGAGCTCACACGAGAGTGAGCTCTGGGTTCAGCACAGTTTTCAGCCCACCAAACTGCTCCTCATCCACGCTCACGAACCCCAGGGAGTCTCCCAGTCTTCAGGGTTGGTGATATGGGCTTTCTGAGATGCCTCTTGCTTGGCAACGGCACACCTGGCGTGGACACAACATCAGATGGAGCGTCTCCCCTGGGCACTTGGAGTGCACCTCCACCTCTAGAGTCCACTGTGGTGGTGCAGTCATGGCACCACGCTCAGCACCGCCAGGGTCAAGTTTAAACAGCTGTGATGTAAAGGTAACGTGAATTGTGACACCTTCCACCCAAGACACCTTGCATAGTTTCTATACCCAGTCACTTTTCTGCATCTTCTGATCCTGACTGGGAGCCTTAACCAATGAGTGAGTCCGCAGAAGCTCCTCCTGAACACTTACTGGTGGCCAGAGACCAGGTCAAAAAGTTAGTTATTGTGAGGGTTAAATGACTTAGATATCTGAAGCACTTAGAACAGTGCTTGATACATGATAACTTCTCAGTAGGACTCTTACCACCACCATCATCTCCACCACCACCATAAATATAATCTTCACCATCACCTCTATTATCATCATTACCTCCACCATCATCACCATCATCTCCATCATCACCACCATCACTTCCATGATTATCACCAGCACCTCCATCATCATCACCAGTATATTAAAAAGCAGAGATATCACTTTGCCAACAAAGGTCCATACAGTCAAGGCTATGGTTTTGCCGGTGGTCATGTATGGATGTGAGAGTTGGACTGTGAAGAAAGCTGAGCGCCCAAGAATTGATGCTTTTGAACTGTGGTGTTGGAGGAGACTCTTGAGCATCCCCTGGACTGCAAAGAGATCCAACCAGTTAATCCTAAAGGAAATCAATCCTGAATATTCATTGGGAGGACTAATGCTGAAGCTTTAATACTTTGGCCACCTGATGCAAAGAGCCAACTCTTTGGAAAAGACTCTGATGCTGGGAAAGATTGAGGGAAAGAAGAGAAGGGGACAACCGAGGATGAGATGGTTGGATGGCATCACTGACTCGATGGACATGAGTTTGAGCAAGCTCTGGGATAGAGTGAAGGACAGGGAAGCCTGGCGTGCTGCAGTCCATGGGGTCGCACAGAGTTGGACTTGACTTAGTGACTCAACAACAGCAAGGGATGAGGAGTTGGAATAAGACAGGCAAGAGGGCTTAGGGCCAGCCCCAGGGCAGAAGCTGTGATGGCGAGGGTGATGGTGGTGGAAATCCCCAGCCCACTTGGGAGGAGCGCTGAGGGAGCGTGGGACCGTGACTGGGGCTGCCTGGACCCGCCCTCCCTCTCCCACTGTGTGTGGGAGCAGGGGAGACAGGCTGTGACAACAACCTCTGTCTCCTTAGCGGACTCATGGCCACGTCTCCCTCCTCAGGATTCTTGGGAGAAGTGTTGCTGTCCCCTTCCCTGACCTGCGGAAGACTTTCTTTCTTCTGCTCGTCCGCTTGGACTAACCTCTCCACAAAGACTCTGGGTCCCCACCTCTTCCTCTGTCCGGGCCTGGTTACGCCCGCCCCCTTTTCTTGTCCACAGAAGTGACTTCCTCGCTTAACTCCTCCTCCACCACTGCTCCCCAGACCCCAGCACCAACAGAGATAAAGATGCCCTGCTGCTCAGGAACAGAGCTTAGCAACTACAACCCGTTTGTAAATGGTTTTCTGGGTGGACATTTCTTTCTGTTTACAAGGATGACAGTAATCCCAGGTCATGAGCTGGCTGTGGAACATGGGGGACTACATTTACATTTTCTTGGCCTCAGATCCTTTTGGAACTTGGAGTGCATATGTAAATACATTGAGACAAATTTCTACTTTTAGTTTTTAGTATTCAAGTATTAAGAAGCAATTATAGGGACTTCCCTGGTGGTTGAATGGTTGGCATTTCGCCTTCCAATGCAAGAGGTGCAGGTTTGATGCCTGATCAGAAAACTATGATCCTGCATGCCTTGTGGCCAGGAAACCAAAATATAGAACAGAAGCAATGATACTGTAACAAATTCAGTACAGACTTTAAAAATCCTTAAAAAAGAAGCAATTGTGTTCTATTTGGTTAAAAACGAGTGGACCTGGGCCATGATCCTTAATGTTCACCATCGCGTTAAAAACGAGAGACAAACAAGTGTTCAATTTAGGATTTTCTCTATTTTTGTGTCTGTTTAGAAATGTCCATAAAAGTAAACACACACACAAAGGGAAGGAAAGACAGGGTTTTCCTGAAAGAGGGCGATGAATTGCATGTGAGTCCCACGGGGTGAAGAGCCGGGCTTTGGCCCCTTGTCGGCGGATAACGCGGGGCCCACCCCTCTGGGTGAGAGGAGCGACGCTGGGCGCGCCTGCCCAGCCCGCGGGAACTGAGTTAGGGCAGAGTCTGCTTTCGCGCACGGACTGCAGCACGAGAAGCCACTGCCACCTCGTGGTCACTCTGGCAAACTGCAGTCCCGGGGACCACGGCAGTCCCACGGGGTACCAAGACTGCTTCCTGTAGGGCAGACCTACTCGGCTCCTCCCCTCGGGTTGAAGGTCTTCCCTCAGTGAGGGGGATCACCAGCATCTGAGCACGAAACGCTGGAGGGCAGCGCGGACGCTGGCTTCCCTGATGGGAGCAGAAGCAGCCCGAGAGGAAGCACCGGGATCACCGAGGCCACGCTAATCACCCGTGAAGTGATGGATAAGTACTCGACGACGGACCAATTAGCCATGAGAGGCTGTCAGTCTATTTTGCATGATGCAATAAGCAAGTTGTAAATATTACAACTAACTCTATTTGATAACATGGCTCCTCCTAACCTCAGTCCTTCCTTGACTCCACAAACAGAAGTCACATGTTTGGTCAGGAGGATTTTTCGTAGTTTGTGTATCTGAGTAGAAGTCATTTTACCATCTTGGTACTAAGAGGGTGGGATTCCTAAGCGCTAGCGAGTTATTTCTCACCGCCTTTCCCACTGCAGCCTCCCGTGGCTGCTCTGGGTGGGGGCATCCTCAGCTACACTCAGCTCCGCCTCTAGCGTTGCCCCCGTCTCCGCAGAGCAGGGCTGCGAGCCGAACGCTTGATTTTTCTTGGCCTGTTTATCTCTCCTATGACCCTATGTTCTCTGCTAACCCTTCACTTTTCTGGACTTCCCGTTTTCCAATCTCCAAAATTTATCCCCTTCCCCCAATTATCACCACAATGGCCATTCTGCAGCCACTGTATCCTGGGGCCTCCCAGACATCTGGGTCCTTTCTTTTTTCTTTATTTTATTGAAGTTTAGTTGATCTGCAATGATGTGTTAATGTCTGCTGTACAGCAAAGTGACTTAGTCATATATATATATTTTTTCTTTTTCATATTCTTTTCCGTTATTGTTTCCTCACAGGATGTTGAATGTAGATCTCTGTGCTAGAGAGTAAGACCTTGCTGTTTATTTGTCCTGTAGGTAACAGTTTGCATCTACTAACCCAAGCTTCTAATCCTCCCTTCGCTGTCCCCCAGCCCTCTCCGCTTTGGCAACTGTGCATTTGTTCTCTGGGTCTAGTCTGTTTCTGTTTCATAGGTCAGTTTGCCTGAGCCATATTTTAGGTTTCACATGCACATGATGATTTGTCTTTCTCATTGTGACTTGCTTCACTCAGTATGATAGTCTTTAGGCCCATCTGTGCTGCTGCTGCTGCTAAGTCGCTTCAGTCGTGTCCGACTCCGTGCGACCCCATAGACGCAGCCCACCAGGTTCTCTGTCCCTGGGATTCTCCAGGCTAGAACACCGGAGTGGGTTGCCATTTCCTTCTCCAGTGCATGAAAGTGAAAAGTGAAAGTGAAGTCGCTCAGTCGTGTCCGACTCTTTGCAACCCCATGGACTGCAGCCTACCAGGCTCCTGCATCCATGGGATTTTCCAGGCAAGGGTACTGGAGTGGGGTGCCATTGCCTTCTCCACATGTTGCTGCAAATGACATTATTTCATTCATTTTTATGGTTGAGTAATATTCTGTTGTATATACGTACCACATCTTCTATATCTGTTGCTTCGTTGATGAACGTTCCTACTGTTAACAAGACTGAATCCCTTTGCAACTTGACCATAGGAGGCACCCCAGCTTGACCCATGGTCTTAGCTATTATAACATTATTTACTCAGGAGAGACACTATTTGTCATAGAATACCCGTCCACTCATGCATATGAAACTTCCGCTTTTGGTTAGCCTGAGGGGTTAGTGTGGTAAGGCCGCCGTTGCCAGTGGCCTAAATCAGAGCTGCTCCGTCCCTGCCCGCTACTGTGCCCTGTTTGTCTTCATCCAGCACTGAGATGTTCCCAACAGCTAATTAAGCTCTGAACACCCACTTCATTCACTCTGGAATCAGTCTCCTATAACTAGTTGAATCCTTCCTACAAATGGGATTTCTTTAAAAAGCTTAAAACAGCTGTCACAAATAACCTTGACCTATTTTTTCTGTATTGCAAATATCTGATGTAGCTTCTCAGTCTTCTGACAATTTGCACCCTCCTCTGTGCTTCCAGTGAAGTTCATGCAGACCTTCCCATGTTGTGTTGTTGTTCTTCAATTATTCAGTTATGTCCAACTCTTTGTGACCCCATGGACTGCAGCACGCCAGGCTTCACTGTCTCCCGGACTTGCTCAGACTCATGTTCATTGAGTCGGTGATGCCATCCAACCGTCTCATCCTCTGCCGTCCCCTTCTCCTCCCATGGCTTGTGGATGGAATTTCCTGTTACGAGCAGGTGATCTTTGTTTGTGCTCTGCTTGTCCACAGGATGGTGACGACTCCTGCTTCTTATCAAAGGTCCATGTGGTCCCTGGATCCTGGGCAGTCAGGCAAGGTCTATGTGACAAGTTCTGGCCAGGGGGCTCTTACCAGAATCATGTGTCTTTTCCAGGTTCAGTCCCTTAAGAGCTGGTGTGTTTCTCTCTGGATGCATCATCCTCTGCCCTGGTGATCCAAGAGGCCACATGTTGAGATGGATGATCAGACGAGTGCTGGTCAGTGTTGAGCAACCAGCACTCTGGGGGACACAATCAACATCATTGGTGACATTTGCTAATTTCATGGTGTCGATACTCCCAGCAAGGCCAGTTTCACGCTGCTCATGAGCTGTCTCTTAGTGCGGAGATTGGAGGAGATGGTGACAGTTGGGGCCTGTGAGCTGATGGCAGTTGGCTCCTTGAGGTGCTGGGCCTGAGTCACCGCAGTGAACAGGCTGGACAGTTGGATTAACATCTAACAGCAGATATTACATCAGTGAGAGGCAGTGTTTTGTGCTGAGCTGCTGCATTTTGTGTGTCGTTGAAGAAAAAAACCCAGTTGACTGAGCAGCATCCCAATGCTGGGCACCTGCCTGGAGGTTCTCCATGAGCCTGGAGTTGGTGGACTGGGGAATATGCACATCACAGTCTTTGTCCTGAAAGTTCCAGTGTAAAACTACAAACACTTCTTAGTTTATTTATTTCCTTCTGTACTTGTGAAGGGATCGACATTACTCTTTTGATTGAGGAAGACAAGAGACTTGAATAAGACTAGCGGGTCACGAGGGCTTTGCCTCCAACTCACAGGGCCCTCGTTCCCAAAGGAAGTGTGCGTGGCTGGGCAGGGTGCATGGGCAGAGGACCTGGGGCGCTGCAGGGCCCGGGCTGGGAGCAGGGGTGGCTGATGGTGTGAGGGCAGAGCGGGCCTGGACTGGAGATGCAGGCCAGGGCCACGTTCTTCCTGCTGGTGGGCCTCAGGGCGGAGATTCGGGGATGCTGTCAGGGGGGTGGGGTGCCTGGACACCCCACGGAGATGAGGACTCCTCGGTGATGCCAGCGGGGGAGCAGGCACACCTAGGTCCACATGCGATCAGACGTCAGGATGAAACGTGGACACAGACTCCCCTGTCCATGCCTGCAGGGGCTAACAGTCAGCCACCTGTTGGTCTGGCGAAGCCATGAGAAAATCACCATGGGGAAAGAATAAAAGCAAAATAGAGCAATACAGCATAACCGCAGTCCAAGTACATCGGGCTGATCAGTGGGGGTTGTCATGCCACTAAGCTAAGGAAAAGCACAGTGTGGACCTTGGATCTTGGGTCAGCGTGAGTTCAGAAGGCTGATGTGCACACACTGAGATGTCTTCCCAAGGCACGTGCGCATCTATGACCTCCAGCTAGTGAGAGCCCTTGTACCAAAAAATAACGAAGAGTGTTTAAAGTAATCAATGAAATGGGAGATGTGACCAGGGACACAGCAGGCTGACTTCATCGTAGCACAGCAGATACTTCCTGCTTGCCGAGACACTAAGTAACAGTGATGCGGGTCCAGGTAACAGGGCTTGACCCAAGAGGGCTTGAGTCCCCAGGTCCCGTCTTTCAAACTTTCATTCTGTCTCTAGTTTCTTTTCCCCAAAATGTGCGTTGACCACTTTCGATCCCTGCCTGCTGTGCTGGCTGCAGCACGTGCCCATTTCTGAAACCAACAGACTGCTCTGGGGTAAAATCGGGAGTTCTAGGGTGCCTGAGTTTTCACTTGAAAGTGACGGAGAAAGTCCAGGTATTCATTTTCCTTCATCGGGTGAGATGGTTGCTTGAGGGAGAGACTGAGTTGTAGAAGATGCTCTTTCTTCACATGAGGATTTTGTGGTGTTAAAATATCATCCTCACTATCATTCAGTCGCTCAATTGTGTCTGACTCTTTGCAACCCCATGGACTGCAGCATGTCAGGCTTCCCTGTCCCTCACTATCTCCCAGAGTGTGTTCAAATTCATGTCCATTGAATCCATGATGCCATCCAACCATCTCATCGTCACCCCCCTACTCCTCCTGCCCTCAGTCTTTCCCAGCATCAGCGTCTTTTTCAAGGAGCCAGCTCTTTGCATCAGGTGGCATAGTATTGGAGTAGTCCCCCTATAATGGCATAAAGTTGCTCACTGCCATTGTATTAGCTTTCTGCAGCTGGCGACAAATGACCGCAGGCAGCTTTAACAACATGTGTTTATCACCCTGTGGTTTCCATGGGCAGGAGTCTAAGGTGGCTTAGCTGGTCCTCTGTTCAGGATCTCAGAAGCTGTGGTTGGTGAGCTGGCAGGGCTGCAGCCTTGTCTGAGGCTAAGCCCCTCTTCCAAGCTCAGTGGTGGGTGACAGAATCATTCCCTTGCCACTGTGGCATTCCTGGATGTTTGAGTCTTCAAGTCCACCGGAACGGGGAGTCCAGCTGCTCAGTCTCTGACTCCAAGGCCACCCAAGATGATCTCTGTTGCCATCTGACTACGGACCTTAATTATGCCTGCCAAGTTCCTTTACCTTTGGCACACAGCATAATCCCAGGAGTTACCTCTGTGTACTGAACTCTGTGATCAGAGAACAGCGGCAAGTCCTGCCCACAATCAGAGGGAGGAAATTCCAGAGGAGGGTGCTTATCAGGGCAGGGTCAGAGCTCTGGCCACCACACCTTCTTATGTCAGGGTTTCTGTATCACCTGCAGGTTATCTTAGTCAGTGGGTGAAGTTCAGGCTTCAAGTTCACAGTCTTTACTACCTGTGTTTCAATAGCTGTAGTTACCAAAATAGCTGTGTTAGCACAAAATAGAAATGAATCTTGCAAAGGTGGCCACACGCCCAGAGGCTGCTTGTTGGGATGCGGTGACAGTGGAAATCGTATGGCCCTTTGAACCATAATTTATACTGGACATTAGTCCTTGAAGCTTTGAGGAATCTTTGACTCCTTGATAAGAAAGATATAGGAAAGCAAACTGCAACTTCAGAGTTTTATGTAGTTCTTCATGTGAAAAGTGATATTCCCAATTCATTCCCTTTGCAAATTACCATATTCATTCATGGATTCATTCATTCATTCCATAATGTTTGTTGAACAATTTCTATATGCACGAACTATTTTATCCTTGGGCTTTCCTGGTGGTTCAGTGGTAAAGAATCTGCTTGCCAGTGCAGGAGACATGAGTTTGATCCCTGGGTTGGGAAGATACCCTGAAAAAAGAAAATAGCAACCCACTCCAGTATCCTTGCCTGGGAAATCCCATGGACAGAGGAGCCTGGTGGGCTACAGTCCACGGGGTCGCAAAGAGTCAGACATGACATAACAATTAAACAACAATATTTTATGCTTGGGGACCCAAGATAGCTGAGATGGCTTGTCTCATGGAACTCGTAGAGGGGAGAATAAAACTTAGCAGGTGAGTCAGCAAAGAAAACTGTAACCACTGCTAGGTGCTCAGAGGAAACCAGACAGGAGCTGCTATAGAATGTGCCTGCGGGCGTCTGCTAGTTTAGTCTGAGACCAAAGTGTGAACTCGAATGGTGAGAAGGCCGGAGGAGAGTGGAACTGGTTGCGGTTTGCTGCTGCGGAAGTCCATGTCCAAATGGGAGGTAGCTGGCGCTTCTGAGGTCAGGAAAAGGGTCAGCTGGCTGGTGCTTAGTGAGTGAGGGTAGGGAGGTGAAAGATGAACTCAGGGATCTCAGAGCTTGGGTGGTGCCAGCCTTAGACAACAGGTAAGGTGCTCAGATCAAATCCAAACTCCCAGAAACAATAAGCACAATCCCAGGTACACTGGGAAGGCTTGGCTGGTTTGAATCAAGGGAGTTATGGGGTGAGGTGACTCTGGGATTGCAGGGGATCAGACCGTGCTGCAGATTAAAAACAGGCCTGTTAATTAGGCAAATGAACAAAGTGAAATAGGTAATATAGGTGAACAGTACAAAATAAGGACTTGGGGAAATTTGATCCCTCTAAGGAGTGGGGGTGAGGAAATGGGGTCCTTGTGCTGCCATAGTGTGGGGTCAGATTAGACCGAGTGAGAGGGCCGATGCGGCTGTGTGGTCCTTTGTGGTAGCTCAGATGTCCTTCAAGCGGGTCTGACGTTGCACATCGCTGTGACTCCTGAAATGCAGGCAGTGTGTTACCTGGAGGTGTGCTTTTGTTTAATTGCTTATTTGTTTTGGTTGCCGCTCCTGCTGCTAATTCGTCAGCTGGAGTTCAGGAAGGCTGCCCTACCTCTGAAAGAGTGGCTACACCGTCCAGAAGGAGAAACCAGGACTTTGAATACAGATGCACTGGCAATGGGAAAGGGGATGGTGGCATCAATGCCTTCATTTGTCAGCTTGCATCACCAAAGACAACCAGAGACGTTCACACACACGCACACACTCATACTCACACATACACACACAGCTGGCTCCAGAAACAAAGCCCTGATCGTCCTTTCTGAGGGAGTCTTATGTGAGAAGGAACTTGGCATTAGAATCAAGCCTCATATGCCCCTGTGCCTTCCGAGTTAGAATGAACACGGGGCCCGTCCACGGCAGCAGAAGAGGACACGGGGAGTGAGCAGGAAGGGCTGGTGACTTTGGCACACACAGTGGGGTTGAAGGAGGGGCTGTGGCTGCAGCTGGATCAAGAGCACAGGGGTAGAAGTGCTACATGGGCTGGAAGACAGGACCCCAGAGGGAGGAGGTCTAGAGGTCGGGAGATGAGGGTACCAGAAGAGCATCTTTTGGACATCGGAATCACCAAAGATCCTTTCAGGAGGATCAGTGGACCGGCAACCCCATCTTCCAGGAATGGTGACGGGCATCCTGGGGGCAGTATGATGACCACCATGTGCAGAAAGGCTTTGGCCATAAGACTCTAAACTGGGGATGTGGCCTCTGGGAGGATGGGAAGGTTTGTCACTGTGCTGTGGGAGCAGGCGGGTAGGAAATTTGTTTTTTTTTTTTTTTTCCTTATACTCACCTGTCTCTTTTGAACCTTGTGGCATACATCTGTATTTGCCATCCAAAGAATACTAGACAAGCCACGAAAGGCATGGATAAGTCATTAAGGAATGAAACTGACATTGTAGTGTGTGTGGTCTTGAGTTACAGAGAAAAACACAAAATACAATTTCATTTTGTCTTTAATTCCTCCCTTCTTGGAATATACTTTTCCTCACGTATCTTTCAGTTGTTTCCTGTCCCTCTGGAGACTCCAACACTTTTTTTTTTTTTGGCTCTTTAAGTACATTACCTTTGGTAACATGCACACAGTGTAGAATGTACATGCTGCTTCATTTGCTGTGTCCACTTGCTCTCTGACTACAGGGTGGAGGATGGTTTGGAGGTGTCAGCGGTGGGTGAGAAGGCCGGTCAGATGGCTGAGTGGTGGCATGGGAGTGGGATGCACAGACTTGGTTTCTGATTAGAGACAGTCTTGAGGGTGAAGAGGGCTCCACCCTGGGTCCCTGCTGCCCCAGTTCCTGACCATTAGGTGGTAAAGGATGCTCTGAGCCAGGAAAGACTGCCTGTTTGGAATTCAAATCCCCTTCTAGGCCACATTCTAGGTGTTTAGGACCCAATACTTCTCTTCCCAAACAGCCCTGGGTCCATTTCCAAGGCTGCAGAAGACTTTGCTCTGATGTCCTCCTGAGGGTGGTGCCCATGGGGCTTCAGTTATCCAAAAAAAGGTCAGTTTCAGGAACTGTGGACAGAGCTTGGACTTGTATTCAGTGATGTCCACACAAGGCCCCTCCCAGTGGGGGATCCCCCAGAGGTGGGGTCTGCGGGGGGACGGTCCAGCCCAGGGCTTCATCAGGCCTGGGAGCCGGCCCTCCCTCTGACTCTCATGTTCCGACCCAGAGTGACAGAATCTCTGACAAGCCCCAGTGTCTTCCAGGTCTCTCCCAAGGCAAATCTCTAAAAGTAAGAGGCTAGAACACGCATTTTGTTTGACGATTATGTAACCTAATATTTAAGGTTGGCATTTGAGATGCACAGTGCACGGACCTCTGTTTGTGCACCTGTTTAGGTCGTGCAGCTGTTAGGTTTTCCAGATCAGAAAGCGAAATGGGGACAAAAATTAGGTTGGGGTTCCCTATGAAGATAAAAGAAAGGAAGAGGAGAAGCTTGGTTCCAAGTGTTGCCCACTGTTGTTTAGATATCATTAGAGGCCTCACAGTGTCGGAAGACTGATGTGGGCTGCGGTTTTGAGGGCTGAGACACATTGAGGAATCATCTGGAGGGTCCCAGGCTAGGAGAATTTTCTTCCATCTGAAATGCCCTGGCTTATCTTCAGGCAGGCTCCTACTCATTCTCCAGAACCCAGTTTATTTCATGCTCTCTTCTTTCTCCAATTATTTAGGCAGAGTTAATTACTTAGGTGGAAAATTAATTTTTTCAAGCTGTAACATAGATTTCTTGATCCACCTGGGTTGACATGTTTGTATTTATCTTGGGATCTTTTTAAAGTCAAGCACACTGTTTTTGAAAATCTTGGATCTGCAATATCCTGGTATATAATAAGATTCAGTAAATATTTTCTCATAGAATACTGAAATCATTTTGTCAGTATTTGAACACATTAGATAATGTAGACATAAGGGCCAATCCCTAGAATATCACAAACTACCAAAGCTGACACAAGAAGAAAGAGAAAATCTGAATGCTAAGTCACTTTAGTCGTGTCCGACTCTGTGTGATCCCATAGATGGCAGCCCACCAGGCTCCCCCGTCCCTGGGATTCTCCAGGCAAGAACACTGGAGTGAGTTGCCATTTCCTTCTTCAATGCATGAAAGTGAAAAGTGAAAGTGAAGTCGCTCAGTCGTGTCCGACTCTTAGCGACCCCATGGATTGCAGCCTAACAGGCGCCTCTGTCCATGGGATTTTCCAGGCAAGAGTACTGGAGTGGGGTGCCATTGCCTTCTCCAGAAAATCTGAATACACAGATAACAAATAAATAGATTGACTTAGTAATTTAAAAGCTTTTCACAACGAAAAGCACAGACACAGAATTCTATTACACATTTGAAGAATAATTAATAGCAATTCTTCTAAAACTCTTTCAAAATACAGAAGAGGAGGGAACAACAATTTTGAGCTCGTTATATGGGACAATGTTACCCTGAGGTCCAAACAAGAAAAATATTTCACTGGAAAAGTACAAATCAATATCCTTTATGAAAGTATATGCAAAACCCCCCTGGGGAAATTCCCTGGAGAAGGAAATGGCAACCCACTCTAGTATTCTTGCCTGGAAAACTCCATGGATAGAGGAGCCTGGCAGGGGGTCACTAAAGAGTCAGAGATGACTGAGCGCTCATACACAAATTTAGTATAAAAAGAAGATACACCACGACCAAATGGCATTTATCCCACAATGCAATGTGAATTTAGCATGGAACTTTTAATCAATGGTCTGCACCATACTAACAGAATAGGGGACAAGAAACCCACAAGATCACCTCAACAGATGAAGAAAAGGCATCTGACAAAATCTATCAGCTTTCCATGAAAAAACATTCAATAAACTAGAAAGAGAAAGGAATTTCTTCAACTCAGTGAAAGGCGCCTATGAACATTCTGCAGCTAACATTATGTTTAATGGTGAAAGACGACAGGCTTTTCATCTGAGATCATAAACAAGACAAGAATGCCCGCTCTCACTACTTCTATAAAACCTCATCCTGGAGGTTCCAGACCAGCCAAAGGCAGGAAAAAGAAAGAAAAAGTATTCACATGGGAAAGGAAAAAAATAAAACTATCCTTATTTTCACATATCAAATGTCATGATGGTGTGTACAGAAAATCCTAGGGAATCCAATGCAAAACAATTTGAACTAATAAACAAGGTTAGCATGATAGCAGGATACAAATCAATATGAAAATCTGTTATATTCTCACTTACTAGCAATGAACAATCTGAAAATGAAATTAAGAAAACAATTCCATTTACAATAGCCTCTGAGAGTCTAGAAATAACCCAGTTACAATATGGGCAATTGAATTCTAGCAGGATGATGAGAAATTCATGGGAGAAAGACCAATTTTTTCAGAATATGTTGTTGAGAAAACTGGGTATCTGTATGCAAAAGAATGAATTTCAACTCTTTCTCTACACCATACACAAAAATTAACTTTAGGTGATTTGTGGAGCAAATATTAAGAACTTTTGTCTTGCATTGAAAGCCCCACAGCATCAAAAATACTTATATATAAATCTAGTAAAACAAATGTAAAATGTATACACCAAAACCTTTAATACAGAACATGAATCAGAAGACATCATATTTTTAAGATGACAATGGTCCTTAAACTGATATATAGATTCAAAGTGATTGGTATCAAAATTCCAGCTGACTTTTTTGCAGAAAGCAACAGACTAATTCTAAAAATCATATGAAAATGCAAGGGACCCATAGCACCCAAAACAATCTTGAAAGGAATACTAATGTTAGAGGACTCGTACTTCTCAATTTTAAAACTTACTACCAAGCTATAGTAATCGATACTGTGTAGTGCTGGCACAGAATAGAACTGAGAGTCTAGAAGTAACCTGTTTACAGCCATTACGGTCCATTGAATTCTAGCAGGATGCCGGAGAAATTCATGGCAGAAAGAACAATTGTTTCAAAAATGATGTTGCAACAACTGGGTATCCATATGCGAAAGAATGAATTTCAACTCTTTCCCTATACCATACACAAAAATGGACTCTTGGTGTTTTGTGGAGCAAAATATAAGAACTCTTGTCTTACACGGAAAGCCCCTTGAAATATAAAACTTCTAAAAGAAACAGAGGAGCAAATCCTCATGACTTTGGGTTAGATAATGTTTTCTTAGATACAACATGAAAGACACAAGCAACAAAAGAAAATACAGACAAGTTGACAAGTTACACTTTAACAAAATTAGAAACTTTGGTGTTTCAGAAAACATTATCAAGAAAGTGAAAAAACAACAAAGACTAGGAGAAAATATTTGAAAAACATGTATGATAAAGTATCTGTGTCCAGAAACAACCCTTACAATTACCCAGATTAAAACTGGGAGAATATGAACAGAAATTTTTTCAAAGAAGATAGACATTCAGATTGCCAGTAAGCACGTGAAAAGATGAACATTAGTCATTTGGAAAATGCAAATCAAAAGTAAAAGATAATAATGAGTACTGACGAGGATGTGAAAAAAATCAGAAACCTTGCTGGGCATTGCTTTTGTGAAGGAAAAATGGTGCAGCTGCCTTGGAAAGCAGTTAGGTAGATGCTCAAAATATTGGTAACATTAGCATACAACCCAGAAATTCTACTCTTAGATACATACTTGAGAAAAATGAAAACACAGGTCTACACAGAAAAAAACTTGTACATGAATGGTATAGCAGTTTTATTCATAATAGTAGAAATGTGAAGACAACTTAAATGCCTGTCAGCTGATAAGTAGATAAAAAATTGGTTGTATCTGTATAATGGAATATAATTTGCCAATAAAAAATACAGAACTGCTACAGCATTCATGATGATTGAAAACAATTCACTAAATAATATAAAACTTAAAACTAAAGAGGCCAGTCCCAAACGACAACCCTGTGTGGTCCCATTTATACAAAATGTCCAGAACAGGAAAATCTACAGAAGGAAGTAGATAAGGGGTTGCTGTGGGGTTGGGGTACAGGCAGAATGCATGTGCACTCGGTCGTTTCCGACTCTTTGTGACCCCATGGACTGTAGCCCACCAGGCTACTCTGTCCGAGGGGTTCTCCAGACAAGAATACTGGAGTGGGTTGCCGTTTCCTTCTGCAGGGGATGTTCCAGACCCAGGGATGGGACCCATGTCTCTTTCATCGGCAGGTGGATTCTTTACCACCAAACCATCCGAGAAGCCCGTACAGGCAGAATAAGGACTGTATTAGTTTGTTAGGGCTGCTACAACACAGTACCAGAAACTGAGCAGCTTAAAAAACAGAAATTTATTGTCTTACAGTTCTGGAGGCTAATGTCTAAGTCCCGGTTTTTGGCAGAATTTCTTCCTTCTGGGTGCTGTGAGGGAGACCCTATTTCATCCCCTTCACCCAGGTGCTGACACCTTGCTGGCGATCTTTGGTGTTCCTTGCCTCGTGAGGTGTCACCTCCATCCCTGCCTTCATCTTCACGTGGTTCTGTGTGTGTTCGTGTGTCCAGTTTCCCCTTGTGTAAGAACACCGGTCAGGGCTCAGATATACGACATTATCTTTAATCACAGCTACAATCACCTATTTCCAATAAGATCACATTCTGAAGTTCTGGGAATTAGGGATTCCATGTATGATCCTGGAGGGGAACACAATTTCACCTGAAACAGGGAGTAACTACTAATGGCTCTCATTTTGGGGTGAATGAAACCTTCTAAAATCGGACTGTGGGGTGGTTGCACAACTCTGTGGGTATACGAAGGATCATTGAACTACACACTTTAAATGAGCAAGTTTATGAGACGTGGATTATACATCAATAAAACTGTTAACAATTATTTTTATTAGTGCCCCAGGGTGCTTTTACTTATGTTGTGTAATAAAACTCAGAAAGGATTTTAAAGATGGCCAAGTTCTTCTTCAATGGAGAGTATGGATGTTTACTGGAAACGAACACAGCTTTGCTTGTATTAAAAGTGCTATTGAGCAAGTCTTGATCTTTGATAAACATGAAGATGAATCTTGGAATGAGTCATTTCTTCCTCCAGAATTAGCTTTTAAGAACAATCTTGTGCTCCCAATTTCTAAGAACTGGAAATGCTGTCTTAATTCTAAGAATGTACTACAAGCAAGAACATGATACCAAGGCAATTCAGTAGTTTAAACACCAAGGTGAAAACTGTGTGTTGAAGGAAAACAACTTAGAAATTCTAAATATAACATTGTCAACTTTATACCTTTTATACAAAAATATAGTGTTCATTAAAAATGTTCATTAAAAATTTTTTTTTAACATTGCTTAATTTTTGCAAGCAAGACCAACAAATATTTCCTCTTTAGCCCTGGCATGAATATCTGAGCTGCTTTCTATTTCTAAAAAGCTTGTTTCACTTCCCATGCTTATGGATTCCATTGCCTACCAGCACATGGGATTGCAGACTGTCTGGGGGGGTGGCGGGGTGATGCAAAGGAGGAAGGGTTAGAGATGAGAAATCTGAAAGGAATTTGCTGGTGAGAAACTTGTTCCCCCAGTTCCTCAGTTCCCGCCACTCTCTTCTCTTCACTTTAGGCCAACTTACTGTTTCTTCTCTTCATTTTAGGCCAACCTGCTCATCAGCCAGCAGCTGGTTATTGTGCTTCTTGCAGATTCTATATGGAGTCATACACACACACACACACACACACGCGCGCGCGCGCGTGTCTGTATACTAAGTGTCTCCATCCCAGGATTTCTTCAGGATACAGAGGTCGAGGTAGAATGGATGGGCAAGGAATTAACTTCTTATGACATATTTTGCCTGTTTTCTCATTGAAGACTTTATACTTGTTCCCTTATCTTCCCCAATTTTTGGGTGAAGAAATAGAGAATTTAAGTAACTTGTGAAGGTCAAACAATTGAAGGATCTAGGACTTGAATCTTACCTGTCTGAATTCAAAGTTTTGATTTTTGGAGGAAGGAGGGAAAAATGAGGCTGTCTCACCAGATGCAAAGGGGGAGACAAATGTAATCTAGCTGAAGGCCCAGGAGGAGGAAGCAGGTTTGCAGGGCCAGCCTGCTGAGGCAGTGATGGGCAGAGGCTCGGGCCGGGTGGGCGAGCCAAAGGGCAAGGAGATGGTGGACTGTCAGTGGTGGTGCGGGGAGCTGAGGTGAGCCTGGCGGGAAGGTGTGGTGAAGCGGGCTTGTGGCAGGGCTGAAAGGCCCAGGCTCACAAGGAGCTCCTTCTAGAGCTGAAGAAAGCAGAGAGTAGATAGAATCATCAAGAAATTTTAAGGAAGAAAGAAGGGAGTTTGGACATTTATAACAAATGGCTCTAGAACAAAGGAGGTTGTTTTATTATAAAAGTTACAAAATAGTTTACCCACGAGACATATGAGATACAAAGGAGGAAGTGGAGCAAGGTTTGTTTAAGGTGCTGATATCTAGTGGGAAAATAGCAGACAAGGTTGGGAGCTGAAGTCAAAAAGTGCCCGGGGCCATCCACGTCTCTACAAATGACTCCATTTCATTCTTCCTTATGGCTGAGTAATATTCCTTTGTACATATGTACATCTTCTTTATCACTGTGCACGAAATAGACAATTAAAGAGAACATACTGCGTAGCGCCGGGGAACCTTATTTAATGCCTGTGGATGGCCTGGATGGGAAGGATGTCCAAAGCAAGGGGGTGTACATGCATGGCTTCCCTGGTGGCTCAGATGGGAAAGAATCTGACTGCAAAGCAGGAGATTCAGGTTCAATTCCTGAGTTGAGATCCCCTGAGGAAGGGAATGGCCACCCATTCCAATATTCTTGCCTGGAGAATCCCATGGACAGAGGAGCCTGATGGGCTACAGTCCACGGGGTTGCAAAGAGTCAGACATGACTACGTGACTAATATTTTCATATATATATATGACTGATTTAGTCTGCTATATAGCAGAAACTAATACCACATTGTAAAGCAATGATACTCCAATGAAAGTTAAGTTAAAAAATCTACTTCAACAGTAATAAACAAGAAGTGTCCAGGGCTCCATCCACGGCCTGTGTGGTTTAGAGACCTGTTCCTGCTCAGCCTGGCCTTATCTGTGAGAGAAGAGGGGAGTCTGGAGATGTGGCCTCAGCCACAGGAGGTCTCAAGACACCTGGCTGGAGGGATGTTCTGTGTGTGTGGGGTGATCACCAACCTCCAGCCTCTGGAGCTCTGTTTCCTCTTCTGTGAGGAGGACGCTGAGCTCAGATCTTTGCCCATCACTTGTCTGTCACACACATTCTCCTCCTTAACACCCTCCCGAGTGTGGGTTACTCTGCCATGAACACCTCAGGGAAACAGGATGCAACAGATCAAAGGGGAAAAGATGCGCCTCACAGCGTCATTTGTCTCTAAGCATTGTCAGGTCTTACACCCTTGGCCACTCTGTAGACTCTCTTTGCTCTAGTTTTTCCCTCTGTGGTCATGCAGTTGGCTATTGCCATGACCGTTCCTTAATTTTCAAAACACTGAAAACTTTATTAAAAATTAATGAGTATTGCATTGGTGCCTAGGACCTCCCTGCTCTCAATTATTCTTCAGTATTTTTTGGAGGTGCGTCCTGCCATTTGAAATGGCAACCCACTCCATATTCTTGCCTGGAGAATCCCAGGAATGGGAGCCTGGTGGGCTGCCGTCTATGGAGTTGCACAGAGTCAGACATGACTGACGTGACTTAGCAGCAGCAGCCTGCCATTCCTGACTCTCCACATCCCTTTGTGACTTCAAATTAGAATTCGGGATCCTGGAGGAACAGATATTTTGCAGGCCAGCTCTTGTCCCAGGGCTGGCAGTTAGTTTTGAACCTTTGGTGAAGATCTTTTCTTTCATCTCAGTTACGTATCACCAGCTTTTGGAAACTGATTCTGTTAGTGGAGATGGATAATCAGTGTTTGGATGTGTGTCCTGGCAACTTTGTTCAGCACCTCTACATCGCATGTGCAGCTGACCAAGGAGATTCCAAAGGTAACCAGAGACCTGGCCTCAGCAGCATCTCATGTGTGAATCAGCCTCTTTGTGGATATCTTGGTTCCACTTAATTTGTTGCTGTGGTTGTTTAGTTGCTAAGTGACGTCCAACCCTTTGCGACCCCATGGACTGTAGCCCGCCAGGCTCCTCTGTCCCTGGGATTTCCCAGGCAAGAACACTGGAGTGGGTTGCCATTTCCTTCTCCAGGGGATCTTCCAGACCCAGGAATCAAACCTGCATCTCCTGCACTGGGAGGCAAATTCCTTACCATGGAACCACCGAGGAAGCCTTCCACTTAATTTGCCCATTTAGAAACGCCATCCCCCAATATAGCTTCTAGTTATCATTGTTGGCCTCCTGTTCCTAACACAAATATGCTTTGTATGATAATCCTAAAGCTGGAGGATGACAGCCAAGGGCGAAAAGCAACACCACGGGCTGCTGCTGCCATCTGGTGGTTGGGATTCTCACTGCCAGTGCAAAATGATTCTTGGGTGGATGGTTCCAAATGTTTGTCATTTTATCGATGCAATGCTTCTTAGAAATCAAGAGGCAAGCAGTAATGACGAATGCACAGACTGGGGGATAGAACTGTTGGTTAGAATATGAACATCACCTGGAAATGAGATCTCTGGTCGTGTGACACAGCTTCTGGGTCCCTTTGGGTCAGTTTTGAATGGGAGCAGGACAAGAAAATGAGAATAGCAGTTGCATCTTGGAGATGGGTTCAGGATTTACTGCATCATGAGGGAATCTTCTAGGGTGATGGTAACATTTTATATCATGACTGGGGCTTGGGCCATGGGGTGAGCATTTACTACAAGCCATTGAATGACATACTTAGGATTTGTGCACTTCACTGTGTGTGAACTTTTCTTCCAAAGAATAAAATGGGACCACAGATGAATATTGCACTTTCATTAATGTCAAATTATTGACATTTTGAAAGGAACTGAAGTCTGTCTTTTAAATGCATCAAAAATAATCAATATGATGGATTGAAGGCTTCCTGGTAGCTCAGACAGTAAAGAATCTGCCTGCAATGCAGGAGACCTGGGTTAGATTCTTGGGTCGGAAAGGTCCCCTGGAGAAGGAAATGGCTATCCACTCCAGTATTCTTGCCTGGAGAACTCCATGGACAGAGGATCCTAGCAGCTACAGTCCATGGGGTCGCAAAGAGTCAAACATGACTGAGCAACTAACTTTCTTTCAGGGGAGAGATGGATGGAAAGGGAAGTAGGGAAGCAAACAGTGAAATGTTAATTGTAGACTCTAGATGGTGGGACATCCCTGGTGGTCCAGTGGTTAAGAATCTGCCTGGCAGTGCAGGGGACATGGGTTTAATCCCTGGTTTGGGAAGATTTCACAGGCGGGGGGACAACAAGGCCCATGTGCCACAACTACTGAGCCCACAAGCCTAGAGCCCAGGCTCTGCAGCAAGAGAAGCCACCACGATGTGAAGCCTTCCACCGATACTAGAGACTGCCCCTGCTCACCGCAACTAGACAAAGTCCTCAGCAGCAACAAAGACCCAGCAACAGCCAAAAATAAATACATAAATAAAAATTAAAAAAAAGAACTAGATGGTGATCTATGGGGTCTTCACTGGGAAATGCTTTCAACTTTTTTGTATGTTTGAAAAGTTTTGTAGTAAAACGTCAGAATAAAAATAATTCTGTATCAAGTTCTGGACATTTTAAATGGTCTTGCGGTTGTGGAATCACCCTATTACTATTATTTAAAATAGTGAATTGGCCAAACATTTCCTTCAGGTTTTAAATAAAAATGAGACACAGTTTTCATTTTCACCAAGCACTTATTGAACAATGAGTTCACCATCTTGTTCCACTACCTTCTGCCACCTTTTAGGCAACTTCATAATTCCCTCTTCCCAAAACTTTTTGTCGTTTTGAGCAAAGAACTGTTTCAGGTGCCTTTTACAGTCTTCCAGGGAACCAAAATATTTTCCATTAACAGAATTTCGCAAAGACTGTAATAAATGGAAATCCAAAGATGCAATGTCTGGTGAATGTGGTGGATGAATCAGAACTTCCCAGCCAAACTGTAGCAGTTTTTCCTGGTCATCAAAGAAACCTGTGGTCTTGCATTGTCCTGAGGAAAGATTATGTGTTTCCTGCTAATTTCAGATGCTTTTCAAGGAGTGATCTTTTCAGTTGGTCTAATTGGGAGCAATGCTTGTTGGAATTATTGTTTGGTTTTTCAGAAGGTGCTCATAACAGAGGACTCCCTCCCAATTCCACCATATATACAACATCACCTTCTTTGGATGAAGACTGGGCTTTGGTGTGGTTGGTGATGGTTCACTTCACTTTTCCTGTGATCTCTTGTGTTCCACATTATTGTACAGTATCCACTCTTTATCACCTGTCACAATTTGTTTTAAAAATGGAACATTTAATCAGAAATGACAGTCGGAAACAGGCACAGGAGTGTTTCTCCCACTTGATGTATGTGGAAACTAAACATCAAACATCAAAGTAATGAACATAACTAAGCTTTGCAAATGACTTTCAGCACTTGATCTGGATATTTTGAGTGTGTTGGCTATCTCCCATGTGGTATAACGTTGATTGCTCTCAATTATTGTCTTGATTTGATCTTTATCAACTTCAACTGATCTACCCCACCATGGAGTATTGTCCAGTGAGAAATCTCCAGCACAAATCTCCAGTGGTTTTTTGCAAACCATTTTTGACATGTTTGATCAGTCACAGCACCTTCTCCATACACAAAGCTTTTTTTGCGTTTCAGTTGCATTTTTACCTTTCTTGAAATAATAAAGCATAATATGCCAAAAATGTTTCTTTTATCTTCCATCTTCACAAAAATTTTAGCTACACAAAAATTCACCAATTTTGATAATTAAAAAAAAATGCTGAGGGACTTCCCTGGTTGTCCAATGGATAAGACTTCACCTTCCAAGGCAGAGGGTGTCGGTCCCATCCCTGGTTGGAAAGCAAAGACCCCTCCCTTATGTTGGCCTAAAAGCCAAAACATAAAAAAGAAGCAATATTGTAACAAATTCAACAAAGACTTTAAAAGATGGTATACATTCAAAAAGAACCCTCAAAAAATAAATAAATGCATGCTGATACGACAGCTGTCACAGTGCAATCTAATAGCATTATTTTCAAAAGAAATTAAAGACAACTGAGAGTGACTGAGGCCATCTTACAGAAAAAAGCAAATGAACTCTTTGGCCACCCCAATATATATTAGGAAACTGGGTTTCAGGTTTGACTAAACTCACACAATTAATAGGACTTCCCAGGTGGTGCTGGTGGTAAAAAACAAGCCTGCCAACGCAGGAGACAAGAGCAGTTTATGGGTTGGGGAGATCCCCTGGAAGGGCATGAGAACTACACCAGTGTTCTTGCCTGGAGAATCCCATGGACAGAGGAGCCTGGCTGGCTACAGTCCATGGGGTCACAAAGAGTTGGACACAACTGAAGCGACTTGGCATGCATGCATACATAATTAATAGGCATCACATTGTCATCATGTTATGAAGGTCTCGCGGTTTTCCATTTCAATGCCTTGCCTTTTACAGATTAAAAATCAGGCCATCTTTTGGGAGTTATGAGTGGGGAGTTGGAGGGGCAAACACGTCCGGGGTTAGAACAGAGACTCAATCCTCCTGACTCTGAGTCAGGGCTCCATCTTTCTGAGGAAGCTGCTTATTCTCAAACAGCTGCAGATGTTTGGAATTTCCAGAGCGCCCCTAGAGTTTGCCCAAAGTGCCTCCACCCTCACTTCAGCTGTAGGAACAAACCATTCTGGGCACTTGATTTTATCTCCAAGTTTTTTGTATTTACAAGCAGCACAGTGCTGTTAAGTATTTCAATATTAGTTTAAAATCCTATAAAGATCAAGACGTGCTCTTCTTTCTGTGCAATCCTTCATCTTCCTCCAAATTTATTGCTATGTGTTTGATGTTACGGAGGAAAAAGATCGACCCAGGAGCCCTGCGTTTCTCTGCCAGCTCCGGGGTCACTGACTGATACAGTGTGTGTGTCACGTGACCGCTTTGCTTCAGTGACCACTGAGGCTTGGCCCAGCATGGGCAATCTGCTATGGTCCCATTCACACCAAGGTCACAAGCATCGTCGCCAGGGCCTGCATCCTCTGGACCTCGCTGGGGAAGTTGGCAGAGGGATGGACTGAGCCTTGCTGGTGTCCTCAGGCCAGAGTGTCCCTATGCCCCTCCCAACTGCTGCCCACCTGCATTTGCCACCTTTTCTCCTGTGGAGTCTTAGGTTCTCATCCTGGGTAATTAGAGACTGCTGCAGCCCACAAGTGCTTCTGGGGCTTCCCTCAAACTCAGTTGCTTCTCGCCACTGGGTGTCACTGCTGGATCACAGGAATCCAGGAAAGGCATCCTCAAACCTGGACACAGACAGTAATGTTTTCAAGAACTGTTGCATTTGAAAATACTTAATTGCTTGTTCAATAAAAGTATATTTTCCTAAACCACACGGATTGAGAGTCTGATTGCAGGAAGGATGCTGGCACAACTTGTATGCATCCCTGGCTGAGGCTTCATGGGGCTGGATCTTCACACAGAGGCCGTTACTTGGACATGACCTTAAAAAGGATTAGTATTTTCCTTTCTTTCCTTCTCTGGAGTGGGTAAACACATTGAGAATTAAAATGATTTATGCTTTATTTTTTCAGACTTATTCTCTTAATGGACACCCTGATGGACCTACTTAACTCTGGGGGTGAAAATAGTTAATGTACATAAGAAGCAAAAAATAAAAAAAAATGATTCTAAGTGATACCTACTAATAATGTTTAATTCATTAATTCCTTCAATTATCTATTATCTGGTTTCTGGAAACCTGCTGTAGGCTTTGTAGCCCATTCCAGGTATGGTTTGTGCATGTGTATTGCAAAGCTGGGGTTGAATTACCCAAAGAAAGCAAAGAGGGAATTAGAGAGAAGCAAATAACACGGCAGCTTTGGAGATGCAAAGTCCAGAAAGAATCCATTTAAATAAAGACCCAAATGTACACAGATCCACATTTAATAAGCAGGTTCATAGAGGGCATGTTTTATTTTTTTCGGTTCCATTATTTCCCTTTTTTCTAGTGTATTTTACTGAAATAGTATATGAGAAAAATGCCCACATGTATTCAAAAGAAGAGAGCATCTTACCTCCAAAAACCTGAAACATCCTGAAAACCTTCTCATCAAAAACCCAATGCATTTGGTGTTAAAACTGAACACAGGCATAACCTGAAAGCATCTGGCCCGGGAAGCACGCTGTGAGAAGCCTATTTTCAGGTGTCCCGAGTCAGCCGCCTCGGAAACCGGGCTCTGAAAGAGAAAGACCTTCAGGTATGGCTGAATCCTGCCCAGTGGCCAAGCCCCCTCCTCCGCACACAGCTCTCTCTGTGCATCCACCGCCTATTTCAGTCCTTCTGCATCTTGCTGACCAGGGCAGGGACAGGAAGAGGACAAGGTTCTGGAAGAGGAGGAGGAGGAGGCCCACTGCCCACTGACCTGAGCTGAGTGGAGCAAAGCCATAAGGAAGCCTGGGTTTAACAGGCTTTAAAATGAAAGATGCGTGCTTTCATGGAGGAGGACATAAATTTACAGCCGACAACGGGCACTGCCCAAAGGCTGTCTGTGTTTCAGGCAGTTTCTGCAGGAAGGACCTGGTCCTTAATTTTCAAGTCTGTGCAGAACCTAAATGTGAGTCCTGCTCAAAAGGAAGGGCAAAGTGCAGTGAGAAGAGTGCACCTAGAAGCCCTTTCCTTTCTCATGTCTCTGCTCATGAGCTGATTCCATTCCCCCAGCGAATTTCACCTACGAAAAACAAGTTCAGAGGTAAACTTATGAAACTTCAAGATGGTGTCAGCAGAGCACTAAATGGAGTATGAGGCATTTCTGAGAACTGGGAGTGGGGCTGGCCTGGGCCCATGAGTGACTGAAGGAGGGAATTAATGATTCTCAGATGTGGGTGGACCAGGCGCAGGGGGCGACTGGCAAAACCGAACACAATACCCTCCTGCATTGTTGGTGGGAATGTAAACTGGTGCAGCAACTAAGGAGAAGAGTAAGGAGGTTCCTTAAAAAACGAAAATCAGAACTACCATGGGTACTCCTGGGCACGCACCCAGAGAAAGACGTGGTCTGAAAGGACATGTGCACGCCATTTGCACTGCAGCCGTATTCACAATAGCCAAGATGCGGCAGCACCTAAAGGCCCATCAGCAGAGAGACGGGTAAGGAAGAGATGGCACATGTGCACAACGGAATACTACTCCGCCGTAAAAAAGAATGAAATAATGCCATTTCAGCAAAATGGATGGACCTAGAAATTGTCATCGGAGAAGGCGATGGCACCCCACTCCAGTACTCTTGCCTGGAAAATCCCATGGACGGAGGAGCCTGGTAGGCTGCAGTCCATGGGGTCACGAAGAGTCGGACATGAATGACTTCACTTTCACTTTTCACTTTCATGCAGTGGAGAAGGAAATGGCAGCCCACTCTGGTGTTCTTGCCTGGAGAATCCCAGGGATGGGGAGCCTGGTGGGCTGCTGTCTATGGGGTTGCACAGAGTCGGACACGACTGAAGCGACTTAGCAGCAGCAGCAGCAGAAATTGTCATGCTGAGTTCAGACTGTCTGTAAGTCAGACAGAGAAGGAGAAATATCTATGATGGCTCTTATAAAAGAATCTGAGAAGACGTGATACAAAAGAACTTATTTATAAAACAGAAACAGACTCGCAGACTTAGAGAATGAACATTTGGTTGCCTGGGGGGAAAGAGTGGGGAAGAGATAGAGAATTTTGGGTGGACATGTACACACTGCTATATTTAAAATGGATAACCAACAAGTTCCTACCGTATAGTACAGGGAACTCTGGTCAATGGTATGTGGCAGCCTGGATGGGAGGTGAGTTTGGGGGGAGAATGGATACATGTATATGTATGGCTGAGTCCCTTTGCTGTCTGCCTGAAACTATCACAACAGTGTTACCTGGATATACAAAATACAATCAAAATAAAAACAATACAAAATAGAAAAGTTTTAGAAAACCGAACCTGAGAGAGTGGGTCTGCTCTGAGTCTGCACTGAAACGTGAGCCTCATGGCTCCTGTCACCCACTTGGCAACATGAGGTGGACTGTTCTTGTAGGCTGGGGCTGCAGGCATCCCATCTGTCTTTGGGCACCTTTGCCTCCTGGGTGTCCTGTGCCCTTTCCATTGCTATGGTGCAGTTGATGTGATCAGAAGCTTGTAATCAATCACTAAGCTGGACCAGCATGACATGAGCCATGGGGCTAAAGTCAAGGGCAGGAAAAGGAAGCGTATTCATCTGAACCATCAAGGCTCATTGACGGTGTGGTTCTCCTACCCAACACTCAGAGCAGAGCCCCCCTAGGAAGGCGATGCTGAGTGAAATCCAGGTGACGTGTGGCAGGTGACATGGCTTTGCTGGGGAGCCACTTGTCTGGTCCCAACTCACACTACATGAGGGAGCCATAACCGCCTTCACCAGCATCTGATTCTGTTAATGGAATGAAACCACTCCCTCGACAAGTGTCAGTATTTAAGCTAGACTGATCTAGCACAGAGTCTGCAAGCTGGATGCCCCACGAGACCCCGCCAGCATACGGGTCCCATTTGGCTGGAACTGAACCTTTAGTGAGCTGGAAAGGAATTGAAATAGTTGGTAGTACTTAAAATTTAGAGATGTCATGTAGCAATCCTAAATTCCTCTCTCTCAGTTCTGACTGCACTGGTTCTGAAGGTGCAGGTCCATTTCACGGTGAGGTGCCAGGGGCTGGTGAGCCACGGCCAGTCTGAAGTCTCACCGGCGGTCTTGGCCAGACCAGAGCTCAGGCTGCTGCCGCCTCAGGCGGGGAACCGTCCTCTCCCCCTCAGCCCTGTCATTACCAGGGACTCTAAAAGCAGCCAGGAGCCTGTCTCCTGGCCTCCTGCCAGATAAGCTGTCAATGAGAATAATTGCTTTTTAAATTGGGGATCTAGTTCTTTCCAGCATCTCACAATCACTGTTTCTTTACGGTGTTGGTTCATCACTTCAAGGAAATTCTAGAAGGTGGATGACAACTGTGATTGATAAGGAAGTAAAACAATCTGATAAATACAAATATGAACACTTCACCTAGATAGGAAGAAAACAGAAGTATGTGTTTTAAGGGACAAGTGAAAGACAAACTAAAGATTGTTTCACTTTATTTGTTTTTGTTTCAAAATCCTGCTTCCGCAGATGTTTCTGCCCCTTGTTGCCGAGTTACAGGCTGTTGAATCATCCCAGCCCTGTTGTGTTATGCATTTTCTGCCTGCAGAAAGGCTGTGAAACTTCCCCTCCTGCTTTTTTCACTGATAGATTAGACCATGTGGCCAAGCTCTCCAAGCTCCCAGCTCCGGGAAGAGAGGCAGGTACAGGCTGGAAGATCTGAGGTTATTGTTTCCTTGTTGATTGAATGACTCTTTCAAGTAGGAGCCTCTTTTCTTGCAAGGCTGGGAAAGAATGAAATGACTCCCTTTCATCTGATACAGATGCGTATTTTTAAATATTTGAAATGCCAGGCTATCTCGCTGATCACCTTGAATAGCTGTTGTCATAATGTAACAGAATGCCCGAGCAGGGTCTTCTATTGCAAAGCCTTTGGAAAAGCGAAAGGAACACAGAAGGCATGGTGGCTATTAACACAGAAAGGGGTCTAGGTTCTCTTTCGATTTGTCAAACATTTGCTGTTCTTGTTTCCTTTCTATTTGCTCTGCTGGCATCTATTAGAAATGGACCTTGAGATAATTTACTCTCACTATCACAAATTCCAATGCTTTGGCCTTAAGATCTTTGCTTGTTGCTTTTGTGTATTTTCTTGCATTTAGGGTAAAGATGCTTGTGAGATCACAGAGAGACCCATGCCTTGTTCTGTCTCTTCCAAACGGGTTGGTGGGCCTGGCCACCTGCTCCGTCTCCCTCGGCGGGTTACCCATTCCTGAGGGGTAGGAACTCCTCAGGGTTACGCAGCCCTGAGGGGAGGGCTTCAGGCTTTTCTGTATCACATCTCCAGGCCACCCTCCCCATCCTCACTCAACAAGAAAATAAAATCAGCTGGAAGATGGCTTTTCACCTACAGACCAAGGAGTCTGTCCCTCTGCCTCTGGCCCCTTCCTCCCGGTCACAGTGATGTTGATCAGGGGTCTAGGCCTCCTTAACCAATAGAAATAGTTCAAGCAAGGCTTTATTTGGGCTCCTGCTGCAGCAGGGGGAGCAAGAACAAACAGGCTCTCTTGCTTGTTTAACTCACTAAGGGGCTGGGCAGGGAATGAGCTGGTTCCTGAGACAGGATAAGGGCTGGAGGGGTGGCTTAGGTGGTCTGCCCACCGCCTTGATGATGTTGAATGCAGGGGGCAGGCACAGTACCCCGCTTTTGCTCCTGGCTCTTCAGAAGTGGCACTTGGGTTTCTGGTCTCTGTATATCTTGTCCATAATTTGCCCCAACTACGCATGTACACATTTATTTTCAGTCCCTTACAGTTTCTTTGTATTTTGTCACCCAAGGAGACATCTGTCCATGTGCAAGCACAGCAACAAACAGTCTCAGGTCCCAAGTCCCCGCTTATCTTAACAGTGACCACATGGGTCCCCCTTGTGTGGGATGATCACAACTGCCCTGGTGCTCTGGGTACCAAATTCCTGGCCTAAGAGAGCATCTGAGTCTGCTAACAACCCCGCTCTGGCCCCTGCAGCGACACACACCCCTCTTTCACAGAGGCATGCAGTCAGTCAGCCAAGTCAGTCGCTCAGTCGTGTCTGACTCTTTGCGACCCCATGGACTGCAGCACGCTGGGCTTCTCTGCCCCTCACCGTGCAGAGGGCCGTGAATTCGCTTCTGCCTCCCTGCAGCTTCTGCAGTTCCCGGGAAGACTCTTTCAGTGTTGTGGTCCTGGAGGCCACTTCCTCTTGAAGCTACTTCTCCCCCGCCACTGTCCTCAGAACCTGATAATCTTGCTCACCGTCATTCATTTCCCTCCCGTGGAGGCTGGTGAGCCGTCTCCTGCATCTCTGCCACTCCGACTCAGACTCTTGGATTGGCTCCTTACATAGCGATCGCCCTTCACTTGCTGAGAAACTCACACATCGCCTGTCAGCTCTCTTCTTCACGCCCAGGCTCTCCCGGCGTTGCGGCAGCCAGTCTCCAGGATTCCTTCTCCATGAACCTCCAGTCTGTCTCTAGCCTCGACTTCATTCCTGAACTGGGAAGGTCAAAAACGAGACAATGGGCCCCCAGTGGAGTCTCTTGTGCTAAACCCTGAGTCACTAATCTGAGACTTACTCGCAGCTTGGTTCTCCCAAAGCCTTAAACCAGCCGATCAGGAACCACCCCCTCAGCACAGGTGAGGTCACCAGCTTCACAGGTGGCCTTGCCATAACCAAACCTTTTTTTTGCCAAGTATACATCCTTGTTCCTGCTGCCCTCTGCCTGTAATATATCAATGGCAACTCAGATCTCCCTCCTATCTGCTAGATTGAATGCTGCCCAATTTGCATCAATTTTTGCTCAAGTAAACTATGGAAATTTTGAATCTGCCTCAGATCATCTTTTAACGGTTTGTGTGCACCCTGCACCACCTTCCCCTGGATGTCTGGTGGCCCCTTGCCCTTAGCAGGTCCTCTCTGAACCCTGGACCCCCACCCCTCCTGGCTACACTCTCCTGGGTCCAGACAGGAAACATCACCTGCTGATTCATCCTTCCTATAGGGAGTCCTGGCGCTAGGACCTATGTGGTTCTTGGATCTGATGATCTCTCTTTGCCTGCCTTCCTCTAAACCCTGTCCTCCTGCCTCCTTTCCTCACTCAGCCCTTCAGTCCTCATGAGACAAAGTGATCTTTCAAAAACATCACATCAGATACGTCTTTTCACTATTCAAGACACTGGCTCCCTAAAACAGTCCATCTATCCTGTCCACTGTCTCTGCCCTTGCCCTGGGTGGTTTTCCTTTCCAGCTTGTGTTGTATTAATTCACGAGTGGGCACTTCATCCTGTCTGTCCACCCCACTGTCCAGCGCCCAGTGCTGAGACAGAGGAGGCACTCAACACTTGTTTAACAAAAGACCGGTTCTGGGTGCCTTGTTCACTGAACAGATGAGCAGATTTTTTGTTGGCAGGCACTGGGTTTGTTTTTGCAGGTGAAACAGCAGTTTTTGTTTGTGCAGGAAATTGGAAAACAACTTATCCCAGAAAAAGTGGAAAGAATCTTCAGTTGGACAGGAGACCACAGTAACTGGAGGGTGTAGCAGTGAACTGCACGGACAAGTGTTGGTCTTTGAAGTCCTTGAGCCAGTGTTGGCTGATCCAGGTGACCGGAGAGCAGAGCTGAAGAAATCTACGCTGAGCAACTGCAGGCTGCTGACTGGTGTGAAGTCCTTGGGCTGGGTTTCAGCTCTGATGTGTCAGTAGGATTCCTAGAAAGGTCAAGACAGCACCTTCTGCGTAAGCACTTGGGGTTTTGGACAAGCCGTCAGCATGGGGTCCACTCCAGGCCCCGAGACTAGAGCCTGTCTCTGAGACCTGAGCACAGAAGCTCAGTTGTCACAGCCAGGGAAGCAAGTCCAAGTCCAGGCCAACAGCACCGGTTTGGTGACGAGTCTGGGTGTGACACTAGTGTTTCCTGGTTCTCCCGTGTGTCTTAGGAGGACTCCAAGAGAATGAGCCAGAATTGAGCCTGTTATTTCTGGGGTGGCCGAAATGCAACCCAGGGACCCCAGTTTTGTGAGTAGAAGTGATGAGGGCCCAGGAACCAGGCATGATGTGGTACTCTGTGGTTTGGTGGGAAATCCTCGCATGTGAAAAATTATCAAAAGTGAGTCATGGACCATGACAGTACTGTGGTAGAGAAAAGGGAGAATTTGGATGCAGAAATCTTGGGTTCAAGCAGCATTTCTTAGGTAATATTGAGTTGGTCAAGTGGCTTCTCTGAGCCTTAATTTTCTCTTCTGTACAGTGGACATAAGGACACCTTAATCTTCTCCATCTGAATAGCCCTTTTGCTATTCTATGCAAAAAGGACTGCTGGTTGCTAATAGAAGATTTTGGAATCAAAGGAACCTCAAAGGTCTGTGTCAAAGTTCAAAAGGCTACATAAATCCTTCTCTACTTTGGCTTCTCAGAGACTGTCATTGGCTAACGTGCTTTTTGAATTTTAATCATGGGAGTTTCATGTCTGGCATTTCTCAAACTTTTTGACTGAAAAATCTCTTTTTCCTGCTATACTTACTAACCTTTCCAAGAAAAGCATTTTCCCAGAAAGGACAGTTTGGGAAATGCTGATACAGAGGAGTGAATTTGTCACTAACCACGTGTGTGCCTCCGCTTCCTTCTTTATGATATTAACTTTGAAAAGGTATGCCGGATTCTAAAGAAGATTGGGAGCAAGGTGGTAGGGGGTGTTTAGGTAAAATAAGAAGATAAATTCATCATAGAAAGATGTTTGCAGAAAAGTGTACCATCCTGGCTTGGAGACCTAGCACATCACATCGAGAGCTGACAGCTGAAGCATTTCACTTCTCACAGAGCCGCTGAGCAATGCGGACAGGCCAGGGAGGAGGGGGGCTTCATGGCTGCCTGAGCTCAGGTTTCCTGGGAGACACTAGATGTTGGATATGAAGGTGTTTTTCTACTTCGAAAAGCTGGGGAAAGAACTTAAAACCAAAACGAAATAGCTATGTGACCCAGATAACCATGATGGTGTAGTCTTTCACTCAGCCAGACGTTCTGGAGTGTGAAGTCAAGTGGGCCTTAGGAAGTACTGCCGCCAATAAAGCTAGTGGAGACACCATAGTGGAATTCCAGCAGAGCTATTTAAAATCCTAAAAGATTGTGCTATCAAAGTGCCACACTCATTATGTCAGCAAATTTGGAAAACCCAGCAGTGGCCACAGGACTGGAAAAGGTCAATCCTCATTCCAGTTCCCAACAAGGGCAGTACTAAAGAATGTGCTGGCCATTGGACAACTGCACTCATCTCCCATGCCAGTAAAGTTGTGCTCAAAATCCTTTGAGTGAGGCCTCAGCATTACGTGAACTGAGAATTTCCAGATGTTCAAACTGGGTTTAGAAAAGGCAGAGGAAGCAGAGATCAAATTGCCAACATTGGCTGGATCATAGAGAAAGAAAGGGAATTCCAGAAAGACATCTATCTCTGTTCCATTGACTATGTTAAAGCTTTTGACTGTGGGGATCGTAACGAACTGTGGAAAACTCTTTTTTAAGTGATGGGAATACCAGAGCATCTTACCTGTCTCCTGAGAAACCTGTATGCAGGTCAAGAAGCAACAGTTAGAACCCTGTATGGAACAACTGACTGGTTTAGGATTGAGAAAGGACTACAACAAGGCTATTTATTGTCATCTTGTTTATTTAATTTATACACAGAGCACATCATGTGAAATGCCGGGTTGGATGATTTACAAGCTAGAATCACGATTGCTGGGAGAAATATCAACAACCTCAGACATGTGGATCAGTCAGTTCAGTCGCTCAGTCATGTCTGACTCTTTGCAACCCCATGGACTGCAACATTCAAGGCTTCCTTGTCTGTCACCAATCCTGGAGCTTGTTCAACTCAAGCCCATTCAGTTGGTGATGCCATCCAACTATCTCATCCTCTGTTGTCCCCTTCTCCTCCTGCCTCCAATCTTTCCCAGCATCAGGGTCTTTTCTAAGGAGTCAGTTCTTCACATCAGGTGGCTAAAGATTTTGAATTTCAACTTCAGCATCAGTCCTTCCAATGAACACTCAGGATTGATCTCCTTTAGGATGGACTGGTTTGATCTCCTTGCTGTCCAAGGGACTCTCAAGGGTCTTCTCCAACACTACAGTTGAAAAACATCAATTCTTCACTGTTCAGCTTTCTTTATAACCCAACTTTCACATCCATACATGACTAATGGAAAAACGATAGTTTTCCATAGATGGACTTTTGTCAACAAAGTAATGTCCCTGCTTTTTAGTATGCTGTCTAGGTTTGTCATAGCTGTTATTCCAAGGAACAAGTGTCTTAATTTCATGGCTACAGTCACCATCTGCAGTGATTTTGGAACCCCCAAAAATAAAGTCTGTCACTGTTTACACTGTTTCCCCATCTATTTCCCATGAAGTGATGGGAACAGATGCCATGATCTTAGTTTTCTGAATGTTGAGTTTTAAGCCAACTTTTTCACTCTCCTCTTTCACTTTCATCAAGAGGCTCTTTAGTTCTTCTTCGCTTTCTGCCATAAGGGTGGTGTCATCTGCATATCTGAGGTTATTAATATTTCTCCCAGCAATCTTGATTCTAGCTTGTGCTTCATCCAGCTCAGCATTTCTCATGATGTACCCTTCCTGTAAATTAAATAAGCAGGGTGACAATATATAGCCTTGATGTACACCTTTCCTGATTTGGAACCAGTCTGCTGTTTCATGTCTGGTTCTACTTGTTGCTTCTTGACCTGCATATAGATTTCTCAGGAGGCAGGTGAGGTGGTCTGGTATTCCCATCTCTTTCAGAATTTTCCACAGTTTGTTGTGATCTACACAGTCAAAGGCTTTGGCATACTCAATAAAGCAGTAGATGTTTTTCTGAAACTCTCTTGTTTTTTTGATGATCTAGCGGATGTTGGCAATTTTATCCCTGGTTCCTCTGCCTTTTCTAAATCCAATTTGAACATCTGGAATTCCAGGGTTCACCTACTGCTGAAGCCTGGCTTGGAGAATTTTGAGCATTACTTTGCTAGTCTGTGAGATGAGTGTAATTTTTCAGTGGTTTGAGCATTCTTTGGCATTGAATTTCTTTGGGATTGGAATGAAAACTAACCTTTTCCAGTCCTGTGGCCACTGCTGAGTTTTCCAAATTTGCTGGTGTATTGAGTGCAGCACTTTCACAGCATCATCTTTCAGGATTTGAAATAGCTCAACTGGAATTCCATCACCTCCACTAGCTTTGTTTGTAGTGATGCTCCCTAATGCCCGCTTGACTTTGCATTCCAGGATGTCTCGCTGTAGGTGAGTGATCACACCATCATGGTTATCTGGGTTGTGAAGATCTTTTTTGCATAGTTCTTCTGTGTAGTCTTGCCACCTTTTCTAAATATCTTCTGCTTCTGTTAGGTCCATACCATTTCTGTCCTTTATTGAGCCCATCTTTGCATGAAATGTTCCCTTGGTATCTCTAATTTTCTTGAAGAGATCTCTAGTCTTTCCCATTCTGTTGTTTTCCTCTATTTCTTTGCATTGATCACTGAGGAAGGCTTTCTTATCTCTCCTTGCTATTCTTTGGAACTCTGCATCCAAATGGGTATATCTTTTCTTTTCTCCTTTGCCTTCAGCTTCTCTTCTTTTCTCAGATATTTGTAAGACCTCCTCAGATAGCCATTTTGCATTTCTTTTTCTTGTGGATGGTCTTGATCACTGCCTCCTATACAATGTCACAAACCTCTGTCCACAGTTCTTTAGGCGCTCTATCAGATCTAATCCCTTCAATCTCTTTGTCACTTCCACTGTATAATCACAAGGGATTTTATTTAGGTCCTACCTGAATGGTCTAGTGGTTTTCCCTACTTTCTTCAATTTAAGACTGAATTTTGCAATAAGGAGATATGCAGATAATACCACTCTAATGGACTTTACTGGTGGCTCAGATGGTAAAAATCCACCTTCAATGCAGGAGACCTGGGTTTGGTCCCTGGATTGGGAAGATTCCCTGGAGGAGGGCATGGAAACCCACTCCAATATTGATACCTGGATAATCCCCATGGACAAAGGAGCCTGGCAAGCTACAGTCCATGGAGTTGCATAGAGTCAGACATGACTGAGCGACTAAACACACACAACACTCTAATGGCAGAATACAAGAGGAACTAAATATCCTCTTGATGAGGGTGAAAGAGGAGAGTGAAAAAGCTGGCATAAAGCTCAATATTAAAAAAGCTAAGATCCCTGCATCCAGTCCCATCACTTCATGGTAAATGGAAGGGGAAAGGGTGGAATCAGTGACCGATTTCCTCTTCTTGGGTTCTAAAATCACTGTGGATCATGACTACAGCCATGAAATTAGAAGACAATTGCTTCGTGGCAGGAAAGCTATGACAAGCCTAGACAGTGTGTTAAAAAACTAAGATATCACTTTGCCAACAAAGGTCCATATAGTCAATGGTATGGTTTTTCCAGTAGTCGTGTATGGATGTGAGAGCTGGACAATAAAGAAGACAGAGCACCAAAGAATTGAAGCTTTTGAACTGTGGTGCTGGAGAAGACTCTTGAGAGTCCCTTGGACTGCAAGGAGATCCAACCAGTCAATCCTAAAGGAAATCAACCCTGAATACTCTTTAGAAGGACTGATGATGAAGTTGAAACTCCAATACTTTGGCCACCTGATGCAAACAACCAACTCACTTGAAGAGACCGTGATACTGGGAAAGATTGAAGGTGGGAGGAGAAGGGGATGACAGAGGATGAGATGGTTGGTTGGATGGCATTACCTGCTCTATGGACTTGAACTTGGGCAAACTCCAGGAGAGGATGAGGGACAAGGAAGCCTGGTGTGCTTCAGTTCATGGGGTCAGAAAGAGTCAGATACGACAAGGTGACTGAATAAAAACAACAACAGTTATGAAAGAATAATAGTTGTATTAAGGTATTTTGTTATAGGTGATGTGATAGAGGGGCAGTAAGAGAGCTTCCTTCCCTTTCAAGGACCTTGTGAGGCTGAATGGGGTGGAATTGGTCATTTCTTAAAAAATGGAAGTGTTAGTTGCTCAGTCCTGTCCAACTCTTTGGGATCCCATGGACTGTGGCCTGCCAGGATCCTCTGTCCATGGGATTCTTCAGGCAAGAATACTGGCGTGGGTAGCCATTTCCTCCTCCAGGGGACATTCCTGACCCAGGGACTGAACCTGGGTCTCCTGTATTGCAGGCAGAAAACTGACTTCAACACCAGAACTCACCAGCAATGAAGCCATGGGTGAAAGAAACAGTTTCTTTGAGTCTTAGTTTCTTTATGTGTGAGATGGGGATGGTGCATTCAGGCAGAGCTGGCATTGCCTCAGTTTACACAAGTCTGAAGCTCTGAAGGAGTCCACAGCAGTTTCTTGACCTCAGCGTCATGGACACCATGGGTTGACCTACTCTGTATTGTGCAGGATAATGTGTACATTGTAGGATGTTTGGCATTATCCCTGGTTCCTAGGCTCCAGGGGAACCTGCTCCCCAGTTGTGACAACTCGATCTGTCTCTAAACGTTGTCAGCTGGCCCCTGGGGAAGCAAATTAGCCCTTGATTGAGAACCACTGCTCTAGGTAAAGATCAAAACTGTGGCATTTATCAGAACTCTTATTTTAAAAACAACTGATTTGATGGGAAAAGATGATTCGGGGCTGGAGCTTTGAAGAATACAATGTCAAAATTCCTCCTGGAGAGATTTCTTTAATAAGGATACTTATCAATGTGAAATGAAATGTCCTTGAATAAACAGCCTTTAGTTGCATCTATTGATAGTTTTGAGCAAGATGACCACTTCTGTTTTCCTGACACCACCAGTATCATCTTCAGCACAGGTTCATGCTCATCAGGGTGAAGGAAGACCAAGGCCACTCAGAGAAAGCAGTGCAGGGCTGTTGCAGAGGTTATTCTTAGAGGGGCACCTTTTGTTTCTTATGAAATTGCCTCCTCTTATTTGTCGACACTGTAAGCAGCAGCTACCCACCCAACGTTCATCCTCCTCTTTAATCCTTCCGTCATCTTAGAGCTGATTCAAGGGAGGGACGCCGAGAGCTCTCCAACATTCATGTGCCCGCTTAGCTGCATCTTCCTCCTGTGACCCGGCCACCATCACTGCCGCCTAGGTCCCGGCTTGGCCTCCGCGGTCTCCCGTGTCCTCAGCCGTCACCCCAGGCTGCCGGTCGCCCACACGTCAGCCAGAATGATCTTTCTTAGGCGCAATTCTTTGCTCTTCCCCTCCTGACAAACCTTCTACAACTGTGCACTGTCTTTGTAAAATTCACATTTTGGGGGAATGACATGGAAAATCTTCTTTAGTTTATATGCAACCGTGACTTTTATCACTTCCTGCCTCAAAAGAGATGAGCCAGGCACCCCGAGTTGCTGTCTATGGGGAACAGCTCTCAGATCCTCCCCCCTCACTCCTGTCGTGATGAGTTCTTGTTCACCGTCAGATACTAGATGCCACATCACCCCTTCAGAAACCTTCCTTCAGAAACCAGGGACATAGACAGGCTCTAGGCCACAGCATGGTGGTCCCCACTATTTCTGTGCCATCGCACACACCTCTGCCATCTGCCAAGGACTTCTTACTGCCCAAGTTTTCTGTGGTCTCCTTTGGCACATTTTAGGATATCCTTCTATCCAGCCTACTGCTGAGGATGTTGTTTTTATTCAGTGTCCTAAGAGAAAGTGAAAGTGAATTCGCTCAGTGTTGTCTGACTCTTTGTGACCCCATGGACTGTAGCCTACAGGATCCTCAGTCCATGGGATTTTCCAGGCAAGAATACTGGAGTGGGTTGCCATTGCCTTCTCCAGGGGATCTTCCTGATCCAGGGATTGAACCCTGGTCTCCAGAATTGTAGGCTGACGCTTTACTGCATGAGCTACCAGGGAAGTCCTAAGAGAAGGATGGTCCTATTGTTAGCATGATCTGCCCCCTCTTACTAGCATGGGCACCTCCCAGGGTTTGAGTAAGAAAAGTGCCCTTGTGTGATTTTGCCCTTTATCTTAAGCCTCTGCCCTGAAGGCCTCGGCCAGGAGTCCAGGCTCTCAGCTAGAAGGCGATGTTAGTGAGAGACACATTTCCCTCTGAAGTTGTTCTTTCTATTTTTTTTTTTTTAATTAAATTTTTGGCGGGCACATGCTAATCATACCCAGCATCAGCACTTACCATTTTTGTTTCAGATACCCTCATTCTTTTTTCTATAAATTTTTAAATTTTTATTTATTTTTTATTTGAAGGATAATTGCCTTACAGAATTTTGTTGTTTTCTGCCAAACCTCAACATGAATCAGCCATAGGTATGATTGTTCTCCCTCTTGAACCTCCCTCCCATCTTCCTCCCCATCACACCCCTCTGGGTTGAAAATCCCAGACATATCATCTCATCAGCTTCCCCAGTCAATAACTTACTAGGAAACTGTAGAAAACAGAAACTTCCTTTCAGTGTAGTCTCAATACCTCCTAAACTTCTTCTCATCAATTTCTTAATGTCATTTTATATTCACAACATATTCACTTTGCTCTTGTTGTCTCACAACAGTCTCTGCACATCTGGTTTGCTTGGGTCAGGATCCGACCAGGTTGCCCCATCTCAGGTAATATGTCCCTTGGATCCTTGTTTCCTGTGAAGGCCCAGAGTTATAGCTGTGTAGATGCTGACTCTTGTGGGGGGGTGTCCTCATCCCACTGGAGGCGCAGGCTCTGCTTGCCCCTTTGGTGATGTTGGGAAGGTCAGTGTGTTCAGGGTCATCACTCTGGCAGCAGAAGGGCCCCACCGTCCTCTTCAGCAGAGCTGAGCAGTCCTGGATGACGCTGGTCCAGGTCCTTAGGTCACTAAAGGGCTTCACAAGGGTGACTTTTCAAACTCTAAATCTCATCCTGGATGATCATGTACCATCCTTCTGTACAGAATGACTTTTCCTCCACAATATCTGGTTCCCCTGAAATACAGTTTGTCTGGGATAGAGATGATACTTGACTCTCTTTACTAGTTTTTAAATAATGAATTGGTGTCCTGCGGGTCAGGAACAAGCGTGGTGTGTGCATGTGTGCATGTGTGTGTGTTTTGAGTGTAAAATTACCTAACTGATTGTTCTAATTCATTGCAGTTATTATCCCCTTTGGCAGCTCCCTGGTGGCTTAAATGGTAACGAGTCCGCCTGCAATGCAGGAAACCCGAGTTCGATTCCTGGGTTGGGAAGAGCCCCTGGAGAAGGAAATGGCAACCCACCCCAGTATTCTTGCTTGGAGAATTCCATGGACAGAGGAGCCTGGCAGGCTATAGTCCATGGGGTCACATAGATTGGGACACGACTGAATGACTAACATACACACACACACACACACACACAAACACACATTTTGATAGTTTGATAGTTTCAATTGCCTTTTTCAAAATTATTATTATTTTTTTTACTTAGGCTATAGTTGCTTTACAAAGAGCTATAAGTTTCTGCTGCACAGCAAAGTGACTTCGCTATATGTATACACATAGCCCCTCCTTCTTGAACCTCCCTCCCATCCCTCTAGGTCACCACAGAGCACCAAGTTCAGCTCCCTGTGCTATACAGCAGCTTCCCACTGTTTATTTTAATTCTATTTTAGTGGAGCCTCTCCAGGCCACATTCTTTGATAAGAATAAGATGTATCTGATGACATCTTTGTTTCCTGGTACAATGAGATCCCTCAGGCTTTTTTCATACACTTCCTGCACTGCCCACTTCTCTCTCAGGCTTGTGGGTTTCCTGTAGGTGGGAAATGTATTTCTAGATGACCATCTGGACATCTGGGGTGCTCATGGGTGCTGGGTTGCCATTGCTTCCAGGTTTTTCATAGACAGAGCCAGCAAATATGCAAAGAAGGAAAAAAATAACTCAGGAATTCTTCCTGATATTTCCATTTCAAACCCAGCATCACAAGGATTTTGACTTTGATTTTATACATGAATCTGTTTCAATTGAATGTCAGTTTTTAATGATATTGATATAATTTCTCAATTGTTTTCTCTTAATAAATAATTATGAGTATAACATATAAAATACCAACATTCTTACTAACACTAGAGCTGGTGAATGTAGTTTAAGGTGATTTTTGTAGTTTTTTTATCCCAGGCTCTAACCTAAGGCTGCAAAAATAATGTGTTTTCTAGTCATTTGAAATAATTCTTTTCAATATAGTTATGCTACCAATCAGAGTTACAGTTAGGGTCCATTGGTTTGGGTTTGTTTTCCAATTTTCAGAGATCGCTTCCTTTATATTTAGTTTTGTTTCCCGGGTTTGTAAAATATTGCATGATTCCAACGTCAAAACTGAGAGGAGCCTCACTCAGAACTTGCCTGTGTGTTCCCTCTCCTTAAGGATGCTCTGCATGGGACCTGGGCTCTCTTCTGTTGCCTCTGTGCAGATGCAGTGTGTGCCTGGGGGCTTCTCTGGTGGCTCAGATGGTAAAGAATCTGCCTGCAGTGCAGGAGACCTGGGTTCAATCCCTGGGTTGGGAAGATCCCCTGGAGGAGGGATGACAACCCACCCTAGTATTCTTGCCTGGAGAATCCCATGGACAGAAGAGCCTGGCGGGCTACAGTCCATGGGTTGAAAAGATTTGGACACAGCTGAGCAACTAACATAGACACACACAGAGTGCCCATGAGTGTGTCTCTGTAACACATAGAGCCTAGTGTGTGCACACCTGTGTGTATGGGTGTTCACGGCCCTCTTTCACACAGCAGGGTGTTGTGTGCACATTGACACATGACCCGTTGACTTGGCCATCCTGGGCAGACACTCTGTGCATCCAGAAAGCCTCTTCCTCTGGGGCGTGCTCCACACTCACGGGCTGGATCCAGGCTGTGCTCCCAGGCCTCCCTCCAGGCCTCACTGCTGGGCTCAGGGCACAGCTCCCTCTGTGGCTGCGGCCATCCCAGCTGTGTGCACCCACATCACCCTCTGCTTGAAAGTGTCTGGGGCACCTCCCAGCAGAGGGTGATTGGTTCCATGGTGGACGGATGCCTATGGAGGTGTTCGGCTTGGGGCCTGTTGCCTCTGAGTTCAGCCCTGAGCTCTCCTTCCTTCTGTTGTAGAGGCTCTTCCCAGGAGGCTTCTTAGACTGTGAGTTTCTCTTCCCATTGTTTTTGAGCAAGCGTATATTCCATTTTTATGTATGTGTGTATACACACAGTATATGTAACATGTAAGTTATCTATGCGTCTATATGTAAGTATGGACTTCCCTGGTGGCTCAGAGGGTAAAGCGTCTGCCTACAATGCGGGAGACCCGGGTTCAATCCCTGGGTTGGGAAGATCTCCTGGAGAAGGAAATGGCGACTCACTCCAGTATTCTTGCCTGGAGAATCCCATGAACGGACGAGCCTGGTAGGCTATAGTCCATGGGGTTGCAAAGAGCCAGACACGACTAAGTGACTTCACTTCACTTCATATTTAAGTATACACACGCGTATACCTATATATCTCCCCATTATATGTGCTTGTTTGTGTATATAAATATAAATATAAATATAAATATAAATATATAACCTCCCTGTACATGGCCTGGTGATCGTGCTCTAATTAGACATTCACTTGGGCTCAGTTTGAACACTAGTGATGCTTGTTTTCTTAATGAGAAAGCTCAAGAACGTGACAATCAAATCTTTTTTTTAAATGGAAATTAAAGTAATGCTCAAAATTCTCCAAGCCAGGCTTCAGCAATATGTGACCGTGAACTTCCAGATGTTCAAGCTGGTTTTAGAAAAGGCAGAGGAACCAGAGATCAAATTGCCAACATCCGCTGGATCATGGAAAAAGCAAGAGAGTTCCAGAAAAACATCTATTTCTGCTTTATTAACTATGCTAAAGCCTTTGACTGTGTGGATCACAATAAACTGGAAAATTCTGAAAGAGATGGGAATACCAGACCACTTGACATGCCTCTTGAGAAATTTGTATGCAGATCAGTTAGAACTGGACATGGAACAACAGACTGGTTCCAAATAGGAAAGGGAGTACATCAAGGCTGTATACTGTCACGCTGCTTATTTAACTTATATGCAGAGTACATCATGGAAGCGCTGGGCTGGAAGAAGCACAAACTGAAATCAAGATTGCCGGGAGAAATATCAATAACCTCAGATATGCAGATGACACCACCCTTATGGCAGAAAGTGAAGAGGAACTCAAAAGCCTCTTGATGAAAGTGAAAGAGGAGAGTGAAAAAGTTGGCTTAAAGCTCAGCATTCAGAAATGGCATTCATAGCATCCGGTCCCATCACTTCATGGCAAATAGATGGGGAAACAGTGGAAACAGTGTCAGATTTTATTTTTTTGGGCTCCCAAATCACTGCAGATGGTGACTACAGCCATGAAATTAAAAGACACTTACTCCTTGGAAGGAAAGTTATGACCAACCTAGACAGCATATTGAAAAGCAGAGACATTACTTTGCCAACAAAGGTCCGTCTAGTCAAGGCTATGGTTTTTCCAGTGGTCATGTATGGATGTGAGAGTTGGACTGTGAAGAAAGCTGAGGGCTGAAGAATTGATGCTTTTGAACTGTGGTGTTGGAGAAGACTCTTGAGAATCCCTTGGACTGCAAGGAAATCCAACCAGTCCATTCTGAAGGAGATCAGTCCTGGGTGTTCTTTGGAAGGAATGATGCTAAAGCTGAAACTCCAGTACTTTGGCCACCTCATGCAAAGAGCTGACTCATTGGAAAAGACTCTGATGCTGGGAGGGATTGGGGGCAGTGCCGGGGTCCAGCCCCGGCTGATCCAGGGTATTCGAAGGAGAGATGGCATCGGCGACCTATTTATTTAAATATTCATCAAAGATATAAAGAGTAATAGAATGAGGATAGCTCAATGAGAAAATTTAGTGGAGAACAGAGGCTGAATAATTCAGCCAGAAGGTGAGAGAAAGAACGACATAGGGAGACCAAGTTTCAGTGAACAAGGCCTGCACTTTATTTTTCAAAGTAGTTTTTATACCTTAAGTTATGCATAGAGGATAATGGGGGAAGGGGTAGAGTCATGCAGTAAGCCAGGCTTTCTTCCTGCAAACTTATCATATGCAAAAGTTTAGATGATTTGCATCATCTTCTGGCCCGGAGGCCTTTTAACATTTTCAGACCCTTTCTTCAGAAAACTTATTTTTCTCTAAAGGTGAATAGGCAGGCGCCACCCTCCAAAAGCATTAAAGTTGCATTCCTATAGGGCAAAGGTGTGGTGGGCTACAACAAAAACGAATTAACTCAAGGGTCCAAGGTTATGAACATTAAAGCTACTACTTACACCAATTATATTAATCAATACACTGCCAGGGACACAGCAGGTAAGGGATATGGAGACTTGGCAGCAAACATTGCCCAACAAGTGAAAAACCCTTCACCAATACAATTTCTAATTAATCTTTTAACTGCTCAAAGGACTCTGTATTTAGACAGTTTAGAACATCTCATGCCTCTCACAGTTGGGAGGCTCTGAGCAATCACATGTGGCTGGAAAAACCTATTCAGGCAGGCTAGAGGACTTCCAAAGGAGTTTGTAGGTTGAAACACTATCATACCCAGGAACTTTATTAACTGGAGCTGTAAGTTAACTCTTTTTTCAGAGAGAGGTAGTGGGGGACAGCCCCCCGTAAAGTCAGAGGTGTAGGTGAGAGCACAAAGCAGAAAGCAGGCAGACTCTGGTTTTGGGGGTAGATGCTCGAGAATTTCCAGGGGGACTCCTGAGGCTCGATCCCGCCTTGGCGTATGCCGAGCCTCCTTCCTCATGACCTTTGCCACGGGTGGAGTTCCTCACGCTGGCTCCTGGCAGTGATAGACTTCCAGTTGAGCTATTCCAGATCCTGAAAGATGATGCTGTGAAAGTGCTGCACTCAATATGCAATATGCACTCAATATGCAATATGCTGGCTCCCAGCAGGGCAGGAGGAAAAGGGGATGACAGAAGATGAGATGGCTGGATGGCATCACTGACTCAATGGACGTGAGTTTGAGTGAACTCTGGGAGTTGGTGATGGACAGGGAGGCCTGGTGTGCAGCGATTCATGGGGTTGCAAAGAGTTGGACACGACTGAACATCTGAACTGAACTGAACTGAACTGAATAGCTCTTTTAGGACTTCCCTTGTGACTTGGCTGGTAAAGAATCTGCCTGCAACGTGGGTGACCTGGGTTCGATCCTTTGGTTGGGAAGATCATTTAGAATGTTGTGCTTTTTTGCAGGTGTACAGCAAAGTTATATATATATTCTTTTTCATATTCTTTTCTAGTATAGGTTATTACAAGATACTGAATAGCTTCCTGTGCTGCACAGTGGGACCTTGTTGCTTGTCCACTCTAAACACAGTCGTTTGCATCTGCTAATCCCTAGAGCCACCCCATCCCTCCCCCACAACCCCTCTGCCTTGGCCACCACAAGTCTGTTCACTGTGTCTGTAAGTCTGTTTCTGTTTCATGTATAAGTTCGTTTGTGTCATACTTCAAATCCACATATAAGTAATATCATATGTTACTTGTCTCTCTCTGTCTCAATTACTTCACTAGGTATGACCGTCTCTAGGTCCCTCTGTGTAGGTTCTAATGGCATTGTTTTGCTCTTTTTAATGGGGAATAATATTCCACTGTATGTATGTACCTTATCTTTATCTATTTCTCTATCAATGGAAATTTAGGTTGTTTCCATATACTGTCTATTGTAAATAGCAGTGAACATTGGAGTGACTTTGTAAAAAACACCCTTTCTCTGATGCGTGGAGAGTGGCTCAGGGTCCCCCTGATGACACAGGCCAGACCTGGAGCTGAGGCTGGTGAAGGGTGCCCCTGTCCCTCCAGCTCCCCAAGGCTCTCCCGCCCAGGCACACGGGAGTTCAGAGCTGCCAGGATGGCCCTTGGGCCCTGAACTAGGGAGGATGCCTGGGACTGGGGCCTCTCTGTGCAGCCTTCAGTCGCCGCCTTAGATGCCCCTCCTGCCCAGAATGGGCTCTCCTGGGCACCAAGGAGAGTCCACAATGGTGCATTTCTCAGAGGCAGCATGACAGTCACCTTGCTGTGCCTCGGCTTCAGCCTGCCCTGGGCAGTAGGTCTGTCCCTCTGGCACAGCCTCTGGCCAGAGAACTACTATTTCACAACCAAAGATGTTACACTGAGGAGTTTCTATCTCTACCTCCCCAGACTTGGAGCTCTTCAAAACCGTTCTTTTATTCCAGCTAGAGACGAATGCCTGTGGATTCCACGGGACTGGGCAATAAAGACCTGCTTTGGGCAGTTTTGGCCACACATCTTGTCCAGGACACCAGTAGTCCTGCATCCACCCAGAGTGATCTCACCGGCACCAAGAGCCCGCTAAGAAGGGCACATTGTCTCCTGAACAGGGAGGGGGAGGTGGTCCCTTAACCAGGGCATCAGGGCCAATTCATCAGACAGGGCATAAACCAGGGACTGCAAACATTGAGGCGCGGCAAGAAGGATATGCCGGATGTGCCTAAATCCTGATGAGGCTGATGGAGGCTCAATCTAAGGCTGGGTGACACTTGTCAAGAATGGAGACAGTCAGGAAAGTGGCGGACAGGTCTGACATGAAAACAGTCCTTAGTCTGGAAAGGGAGGCCACTGCACTGGAGACGACCACAGGCCTTGCTGGGTAGTGACCTTTGTAAGACCAGGGACAAGAAAGTGGACCAGGAGCCTGGAGATGGCCTGTAGCCTTGCTTGGAAATTTCTTCCCTTTCTGAAAACAGAAATACTACAGATTAAGATATTGCTAAGGTCGAGGCAGTCTTTGATCTGAGATAAGACCTTATTGTTCCTTTCAGCCTTTTATAAGCTTCCCTCCTTTAGGGTAGCCAGAGTGACCATGCTGGGTCTCACTGGTGGGATTATTGAAGATTTTGTTTTCTCCCTTTAGCATTGGTTTGATGTATTTCCCCATTCACAGTCAAAGTAACTCTATCACCAGTCTGCAGAAAAATGTACAGACTCTTAAAGGCATGTAGTGGGGGTTCTCAGTTGGCACTCAGCACTTTTCACCCTCCACTTCAAGTGGGTCAAGATTGGTCCAAAAGCAGGCGATGAGGGTGGCTGCCAAGAGGGAACGAAGATCCTCCCTGATCAGAGCTTGAGGGTCATGGGGTGGAGTCTTTGATTTGAGGACCCAGGGGACTGGGGATGCTGAGCATAGACCATCCTCCTCTCCAGGGCCAATGCACAGAGCTGAACCCAGACCAGGCTGATGAAGATGCTGGAAGCCCTGAAAGGGGTGGTTAGTAAACCTGTAGGAGAGGACAGGCAGAGGGGCATGATGACCTAGGTGAGAAGTGTGCTTGTCATCTCTGGCCTCGAGGACAACCCCAAAGATGGGGACTTAAACACCAGACACTCCTTGTGGTTCTGGGGCTGGATGTCCAAGACGGAAGGTCTGGTTGGGTGAGGCCCTGACTTCCTGATTCTCTGGGTCCACATGGGGCAATGAGAAAGAGCTCTGGTCTCTTTGTCTCCATCTAAGGGCTCAGATCCCATTACGGCCCTGCCTCATGATCTTGGCCTTGTCTGAACCTTATCACCTCCCAAAGGCCTCCTCTGCACATGTCATCCAGTTGGGGTTAGGGCTTCACCATAAGCATTTGTGGGGACATAAACATGCAGCTCATCACAGGTGAGTGTGGGCTGAGTGGGCTCTATTGGAAGGTAAACCAGGGAACGGTGGGTTGCTGCAGGTTACCCACAGGCAGCCAGGTTGCAGTGGGGCTCAGCACGTGGGGAGCATGGCCTGGGACCCCCAGAGTGAGCTGGGGGAGGCTGAGAGGGTGGGGTTTTTCATGGAGCTAGGGAAAGCATTCTTTTTTCCCCTAGAATAAAAGAATGTGAAGTTTGGATAAAAGCCTTGCTGACACACCTGGTCTCTGCTGGGCCCCCAGCAGCACTTGGGGCACGACTTGGTGTTGGGAGTCTGTGGGGCTTCTGTTGAAGATGCATGCACATCTGGAGATGGGATGGGCAGTGGAACCAGAAGACAAATGGCCCCACGAGCAAAACAGTTGGGAAGCCAGATAGGGGCAATGGGGAGCAGCCTCCAGAGCCATCTCTTGCTCCAACTCCTCTGTGGTTCCAGCGGTGTCCCTCTGGCAGCTTCCAGCCCCTCCCGGAGGTATCTTTTCCCTCAGCTTCCTCCCTTCTATCAGACCGGGAGGACCCACCTTTCACAGCCACCCTCCCTCCTCCCAGGGAGACTTGGGCCTGTCTTGTGGTCTCTGGGTCCTGCTGTGTGTGGTCAATATCACTGGGCCCCTGGAGAGAGCTTCACTGGTGTCCTGGGGCTGCCATCACAAAATACCGCAGAGTGGGTGGCTTGAACAGCAGAGGCCTGTTCCTCCAAGTCCTGAGGCTGGAAGTCTGAGATCAAGGTGTCGGCAGGGCTGGTTCCCGCTGAGGACTCTCTCTCGGGATTGTAGATGGCCATCTTCTTCCCGTGTCCTCACGTGGTCCTCCGTCTGTATGTGTCTGTGTCCTCAGCTCCTCTTTTTATGGAATCACCAGTCAGATTGGACTAGGACCCACTGTACAGAGCTCAGTCTAACTTAACATAGTCACCTCTTCAAAGGCTCTGAATCCACAGCTGTGTTTTGAAATCCTGGTGGTAGGACTTTAACCTATGTTTTGGGAACACGTCAGACCCATAGCAGTGCTGTGTACTCAGTTGAGTGATTCATGCTTCCAGACATCGGTCCCCATTCCTTAGGACAGAGTGGAAAATATATGTGCCTGAAGAGTCCTGTGGAAACCCACTGACTTCCTATCACCAATCAGAAACAAGGTGGTTGAAGCAGAAACCTGGTGTCTGCTTCAGCTTTGCATTGTACTGCAAACATCGCAAATGAGCAGGTGTTAGGAAACACCTCTGTGCTGTGGTCTGAGTGCTCTGGGGAAGGCCCCGGGGTCCTCCAGGGCTGGAGATGGTGGGCTCCTGGTTCTGCAGTGCTTTCACTGGGGAGTGAAAGAGGAAAGTCACAGGTAGGACAACAGATCAAAGCAAGATTTAGTAGAAGGGAAAAAAATCTTTCTGCAGCTCCAAAAAGGAGAGACAAATTCCCATTGGAACATTATGACATCTTCATGGGGAAGTAAATCGAGTTAGTGATGGGTGTTGAACCATCCATAGGACAGAACAGGGGCTGCATAGTTCTTTTAGGTGCAAGGAAATAATGGCCTTTTATTGAGCCTCTGCTGTGTTCAGTGAGCTTTGCATACACAGTAAGTCCACTGTACACGGACTTTCAAGGTGTGGACTTTCAGAGATGCAAACATGTGTTCTCGTGCCCAGTCGCGTAAGTTAGCGTGTGTCTGGCGTGCATTGTCGTGTGCGTGCCTCCTCCACAAGTGGTTGTGCGTCTGTGCACTTCACTGTACACTACTGCATAGAGTGCAGTGATTCAGTATCTTCATTCCAAGCACAGAACCTGTGCCATCAAAGTCAGGACTGAGCGAAACTGCACCTTGCCCTCCATCTCCTATCGCTGACAATCCTTCACCGCTACCGTCTCTCACCTGCTTCCCTCCCCGAGTCAGTGATTCTTCTTTCCTTTTCACTCGATGTATATGCCGGTTGTTGTACTATCCTACTGTACTTTTCAAGGCACTATACTGTAAGATGAAAAATGTTTTCATTTTTTGCTTGTTTTTTTTATGTATTATTTGTGTGAAAGGTATTATAAACCTATTGCAGTGCAGTGGGTTTCCGTGGTGACTCAGTTGGTAAAGAATCCACCTGCAATGTGGGATACCTGGGTTTGACCAAAGGGTTGGGAAGATTCCTTGGAGAAGGGAATGGCTACCAACTTCAGTATTCTGGCCTGGAGAATCCCATGGGCTGTATAGTCCATGGGATCCAAAGAGTCAGACATGACTGAGCGACCTTCACTTTCATAGTACAGTACTATATAACCATCTGTGTTAGTTGGGTACCTAGGCTAACTTGGTTGGACTTATGAATAAATGAGACTTTTGAACATGCTCTTAGAACAGAATTGGTTCATATGCCTGGGACTTACTTTATTAATTTGATGACTCTCCATTCAACCCCACTATGGGAGCCCTGATTTCACCACCATGCAGCAGAGGACCTGACCATCAGAGAGGGGAGACGCTCACCCCAAAGTACCTGAGCTGGAAGAGGAGGAGCTGCCATGTCGGGGAAGTCTCAGAGGTTGTCTTCATGGTGAACTGCCCCTTTGGGGAGCAGCCAAATTCTACAGTGGGAGCATTCTGGGATGGAGGGGTGAGAGCAGGTTTACCTGGAGCAGGACTTCCAGGGGGAGATGTTCTGAGCCTCCTGGAGGACAGCTACAACTCTGATCTCATGTCAGCCCCTGAGTTCCTGGTTCAGTGGGGTCTGGGAGTGGGCCAGAGAATTTGCTTTTCTAGCAGGCTGTGGTCTGGGGGCTGCCCTTCTAGAACCATCCCATCAGAGGAGAAAAATATTTGAAGACAAAATGTCTCAACACCCAGAACAGTGAAGCAAGAATAACATTTCTGCTCAAGAAGACAAAAAGTTAGATAGATGATGTTTTAACTTTGTGATTCATTAAAACCCAGGGATGTATTGGTTTTGCCATATATCAACATGAATCCAATACAATATTGTAAAGTTAAAAAATAAAATAAAATAAAATATTAAAAAAAAAATCCAGGGATGTGCCTGTAAAGGTGACTGTAACTGTGTGTGTTTTGACTTTTTTCCTCCTCTGTTATACTTTAAAACTCCAAAGACAGTGTGTCTCTTGGCCAAGCCAGAGGCCGTATCTAGGGTAGAGTCCTGACTTGAGGTTGGGTAAGGAGGCTAGTGGCAGGCAGGGGTGGTAGCCAGTGGACACGTGTCTGCTGGCTCCTCAAGAGCTGGAGCCAGACTGATATCCCCATAGGTGCCTAGAATCTGCCTGTGTCCTTCTGGAGCCCCGAGAAGAATGGGGCTCCTCTGACTCTCCCTGTGTTTATTTTAAGCCCTGACTCATGAAGGGGCCCTTCCTAAAGTGCTTTCCCAGGAATTAGAATTGACATCCACACTGCTGTCCGTGTCCATTAGCACTCAGGCTCCAGCGTGCCTGCTGAGGAGTGCATCAGATCATGGAATTCAGTAGTGCCAGCGCCGGGGCTTTTAGTAAAAAGTGTTCTTAGTGAACTTGTTCTTCTTTAAAGGTCAGTTAATAAAACTTTTCTGCTTAGTCCTTCTACAAAGTTTTACCTCCTGTCTGTATATTCTCATCTGTGGCCCAGCCTCAGCTAGACTCACTCTAATTTCTGGAATGAGACCTTCACCTTCTGATGGTTCCTACAAGCAGAGAAAACTCTCTGTTTATGTCTCCAGAATCACCACTGGTTTATTTAAGTATCTTCTTGAAGAACTCTTCTTATCCAGAGAATATTTTAAAATGAGAACTTGCTTTTTCAAAGATGATGGCTATTTATACCAGACCTATTTGCACAAAAGACGAGGCAAATTATAGGAAATAAATCATTACTATGGGGGGAAAAGAAATGAGTGCATTTGAAAGAAGAGCCTGGGAGAGAAGCCTCTGCCTGAAATCTAAGCCAAGAGAGAGCTATGTGATGCAACGGCTCTAACTCTGCATTTTCTGCAGTTTATGTAAAGATGGAGACAGAAAAGATGAGGCAGTGCTCATGTTTTATTAAACGAAGCTATAAAGGATGTTGGAGTAGTCAGTTTTCCCTGCTCAAGCACAGAGCACTTTTTCTCTCTTAAAGACTTTAGATAGGCCACACTGAGTCACAGAGTAATCAATATTTTAAGAGAATTTTTTTAATATGAGGTATTTTTCACATAGTCTTTAACCTTAAAAAGAATTGAGGAGAGGACTTCTGCTTTGTGGTCTGGCATGTAAGAAGCTTAAACAACACCCCTCCATTTCAATCACAAATAGAAAGCTGAGCAAATTGAAAAAAAACTAGCAACTCTTCTTAGATCTGTTGGAGAAGTGAAATTGCAGGGAAAACCTCTGCCCCTCCAAACTGGAGGAACTGATAGGCAGGTGACACCGCAGAACGTATTTCAGGACTCCAAAGAGCTTGGGATCTTCTGTCTCAGTGCAGAAAGAATTCAGCGAGAGGCATAGTGACAGGTAAGGAAGTTGTTTAGCATAGGATGCTTGTGAGAGATTCAAGTGGGTAGGCAAGGAGGTGCTGCCCCAAGGACTCGGGAGGCTACTATGTTTTCATAAGTAAAGGAAAGTAGGGAGGGGGAGAAGACCACCTTCTTCCTCATTCTTCAAGCCTTCCAGCACTCACTCCTACTGTTGGGCAGGAGGGTTTTTGCCCTTACGTGGCCCGACCAGGACTGTTATGGCACTGTGGAAGCTAAAGGCAGAAACATATACAGAATATGGCCAACCACCTCAGGTTTCAGTATAATATCACCTTCCCCTTATATGTTTGTTTTTGGTGTGTGCAAAAGAGCATGTCAGAGGACTAATTAACTTACCGAGCTCGCTGGGCAGGATGTGGGTCTCATTCCTTCGTTTGGGGCACGTCGCATGCTTCTGTTGCTTGGTTTTGCTGCCAAGCAAGCCTGCTCTCTTGAGTGACCGTTAACTTACAGGGTCTCGCATACTTTACTTTCTACATACAACCCTTCAGTGATTAACTATTTAATTACCCACTTTGTTCTTTAATTCTGTCCTATCGCGGGGACAAAGGATCACAACTTATCAAAGCTAAACGTCTCTGCAGACACCAGGAGCAGGACAGGAGCAACTGAGCTGTAAGTGATAAATTGCTGGAGGACCAGTGGAGGCGACCCAAGGGTTCACAACTCCAGGGGCGAGGCCAGTCATGAGCTCCCACAACTGTATGGCTGTTCCCTCCAGGACTCTACCACATCCTCATAGTAAATTATCAGAGAAAAGGTCTCTTGTATAGTTCCCAACTATATGCTGTCTATAAGAAATTCAATATATTACTAAGACACATATAGTTTGAAAGTAAATGTGTGCAGAAAGATATACCACGCTAGCACTCCTAACCAAAAGAAAGTGAGTGCAGCAATATTAATATCAGAGCAGATTTCAGAGCAAGGAAAATTGTCAGGGATAAAGAGGGACATTACATAATAATAAAGAGATCGTTACTCCAGGAAGACATAATAATCCTTAATGTGTGTACATTTAATAGCAGTGTCAAAACATATGAGGCAAAAACTAATAGAATTGCAAGGAGAAAGAGATGACTCCACTATTATAGTTGGAATGTTTCACACTTTTTTGTAAGAAACGGATGGATCTAGCTGACAGAAAATCAGTAAAAGCATAATTGATCTCAACAGCACCATCAATCAACTGGTTGTAATTTACACCTATTGACTACTTCAACCAACAAAAGAAGATTACACATTTTTGTCAAGCTTACATGGAACAATCACCAAGATAGATTGTCCTCTGGGCCAAAAATATACCTTAACAAATTAGCAAGATAGAAATCATACAATGTCTGTGCTCAGACCACAGTGGAATTAAGCTAGAAAATCAATAACAGAAAAATACCTGAAAATTCCCCAAATGCTTAGAGATTAAACAGCATATTTCTAAATGTGTCAAAAAAGAAACCTCAAGGGAAATTTTAAAATGTTTGAAACAAAATGAAAATAGAGCATATCATTTGTGGGATGCAGTGAAAACACTGCTTAGAAGAAAATTTACAGCTTTGGCTGCATATATTAGAAGGGAAGAATAGTCTAAAATCAATAATCTAAGCTTGCACCATAAGAAACTAGTAAAAGAAGAGAAAATTAAGCAAAAATAAGGAGAACAAAATAAATAATAAAAATCAGAACAGAAAACAGTGAATTTGAAAGTAAGAGCACATAGAGAAAATCAATGAAACCACAAGCTGATTCTTTGAAAAAGTCAATGAAATAAATAACTCTCTAGCCATACTAAAAATTAAAATTAAAAGAGAATGCTACGAATTACTAATATCAAAAATGAAAAAGGAAAATAAATTAGATCATGAGATTATAATAAAATTATAGTAAACAATTGTATGCTCACAAATTTGATAGCCTACATGAAATGAACCAATTCCTTGAAAGACACAAGCTGCCAAAAGTCACACATGAAGAAAGCAAACTTGAATGGACATTGCAGCAAGGCAGGCTAATAACCTTCCAAACAGAAAGCACCAGACAGATGAGTTAACTAGTGAATTCCACCAAAGATTTAAGGGGAAAATAATATCAATTTTATATGATATCTTCCAGAAAACAAACAGAAAGACTACTTCTAACACATTCTGATGCTAGTATTACCGTAGTACTAAAATCAGATAGAAGACATTATAAGAAAACTGCTACTGCTGCTGCTGCTAAGTCACTTCAGTCGTGTCTGACTCTGTGCGACCCCATATATGGCAGCCCACCAGGCTCCTCTGTCCCTGGGATTCCCCAGGCAAGAACACTGGAGTGGGTTGCCATTTCCTTCTCCAATGCATGAAAGTGAAAAGTGAAAGTGAAGTTGCTCAGTCGTGTCTGACTCTTTGCGACCCTGTGGATTGCAGCATGCCAGGCTTCCCTGTCTTTCACTATCTCCTGGAATTTGTTCAGACTCATGTCCACAGAGTCAGTGATATCATCCAACCATCTCATCCTCTGTCCCCCAGTTCTTCTCCTGCCCTCAGTTATTTCCAGCATCAGGGTCTTTTCCAACGAGTTGGCTCTTCATATCAGGTAGCCAAAGTTTTGGAGCTGCAACTTTAGCATCAGTCTTTCCAATGAATATTCAGGATTGGTTTTCTTTAGGATTGGCTGATTTGATCTCCTTGCTGTCCGAGGGCCTCTCAAGAGTCTTCTCCAACACCACAGTTCAAAAGCATCAATTGTTCGGTGCTCAGCTTTCTTTTTAGTCCAACTCTCACATACATACATGACCACTGAAAAAACCATAGCTTTGACCAGACAGACCTTTGTCGGCTAAGAAATGTCTCTGCTTTCTAATATGCTGTCGAGGTTGGTCATATATTTTTCTTGGTCATATATTTTTCTCACATCCATACATGAGTACTGGAAAAACCATGTCTTTGACTGTCCGGACCTTTGACGGCAAAGTGATGTCTCTGCTTTTTTTTTAAAATTAATTTATTTTTTATCAAACAATAATAGCTTTACAGAATTTTGCTGTTTTCTGTCAAACCTCAGCATGAATCAGCCATCAGTTCAGTTCAGTTCAGTTGCTCAGTCATGTCCGACTCTTTGTGACACCATGAACTGCAGCATGCTAGGCCTCCCTGTTCATCATCAACTCCTGGAGCTTACCCAAACCCATGTCCATTGAGTCGGTGATGCCATCCAACCATCTCATCCTCCATCGTCCCCTTCTCCTCCTGCCCTCAATCTTTCCCAGTATCAGGGTCTTTTCAAATGAGTCAGCTCTTTGCATCAGGTGGCCAAAGTATTGGAGTTTCAGCTTCAACATCAGTCCTTCCAATGAATACCCAGGACTGGCCTCCTTTAGGATGGACTGGTTGGATGTCCTTGCAGTCCAAGGGACTCTCAAGAGTCTTCTCCAACACCACAGTTCAAAAGCATCAATTCTTCGGCGCTCAGCTTTCTTTATAGTTCAACTCTCACATCCATACATGACCACTGGAAAAACCATAGCCTTAACTAGACAGACCTTTGTTGGCAAAGTAATGTCTCTGCTTTTTAATATTCTGTCTAGGTTGGTCATAACTTTCCTTCCAAGGAGTAAGCGTCTTTTAATTTCATTGCTGCAATCACCATCTGCAGTGATTTTGGAGCCCATAAAAATAAAGTCAGCCACTGTTTCCACTGTTTCCCCATCTATTTGCTATGAGGTGATGGGACCGGATGCCATGATCTTCGTTTTCTGCATGTTGAGCTTTAAGCCAACTTTTTCACTCTCCTCTTTCACTTTCATCAAGAGGCTCTTTAGCTCTTCTTCACTTTCTGCCATAAGGGTGGTGTCATCTGCATATCTGAGGTTATTGATATTTCTCCCAGCAATCTTGATTCCAGCTTGTGCTTCATCCAGTCCAGCGTTTCTCATGATGTACTCTGCATATAAGTTAAATAAGCGGGGTGACAATATACAGCCTTGACGTACTCCTTTTCCTTGTGGCTGTGATGGCGCATGAGTGCGGCAGCTACAGCACGGCCAAGATTAGCTACCCTGAACCAGAGGTCAGAGGTGGCAACTGCACTTTGCTGGAGCAGCCCTGAAGAGAGACCCCACGTCCAAGGTAAGTAAAACCCAAGTAAGATGGTAGGTACTGAGAGAGGTGATCACAAGGCAGACAGACTGAATCAGCCATAGGTATATATATATCCCCTCCCTTTTGAAACTCCCTCTCATTTCCCTCCCCATCACATCCCTCTAGAGCCCCTGTTTGAGTTGCCTGAGCCATACAGCAAATTCCTGTTGGCTATCTATTTTACATATGGTAATATACTCTGCTTTTTAATAGCTCTCTAGATTTGTCATAGCTTTTCTTCCAAGGGACAAATGTATTTTAATTTTATAGCTGCATTCACCATCTGCAGTGATTTTGGAGTCCAAGAAAATAATCTGTCACTATTTCTATTTTCCCCATCTATTTGCCATGAAGCGACAGGACGAGTAGCCATGATCTTAGTTTTTTGAATGTTGAGCTTTAAGCCATCTTTTTAACTCTCCACTTTCACTTTCACCAAGAGTTCTTTAGATCCTCTTCCCTTTCTGCCATCAGGCTGGTATCATCTGCATACCTGAGGTTATATTGATATTTCTCTTGGCAATCTTGATTCCAGCTTGTGCTTCATCCAGCCCAGCATTTTGCATGAGGTACTCTGAATATAAGTTAAATAAGCAGGGTGACTATATACAGCCTGTTGTACTCCTTTCCCAGTTTGGAGCCAGTCTGTTGTTCCGTGTCCAGTTCTAACTGTTGCTTCTTGACCTGCGTGTGGTAGTTCTATTTTTAGTTCTTTAAGTTCTATTTTTAGTTCCTTAAGAAACAAAATGGATCATGTGGTAGTTCTATTTTTAGTTCTTTAAGAAACCTCCATATTGATTTGCATAGTGGCTGCATTAACTTACATTCCTATCGACACTGCACAAATGTTGCCTTACTCCAACACGTATTATTTGTATTATTTTAGATGACAACCAGTCTGATAGATGTGAGGTGGTCTCATTTTGGGTTTGATTTGCATTTCCCTGATGATTAGTGATGCTGGTTATCTTCTCATGTGTCTCTTGGCCAGCTGCATCTCCTCTTTGAAAAAATGTCCATTCAGTTCTTCTGCCCATTTTTAAACCCAGTCATTTGTTTTTTTGATGTTGAGTTGTAAATCTGTTGCATTTCTATACACTAATAACAAACTAGCAAAAGGAGAAATTAAGGAAATAATCTCATTTGCCATCATATCAAAAAGAATAAAATACCTAGGAATAAACCTACCTAAGGAGGTAAATGACTTGTACTCAGAAAACTATAAGATATCGATGAAATAAATTGAAGAAAACACAAACAGATGGAAAGATATACAGTGTTCTTGGACTGGATTGTAAAACTCAATATTGTTTAAATGACCATTCCATCCAAGACAATCCACAGATTCAATGCAATCCCTATCAAAATACCAAGAGCGTTTTTCACAGAATTAGAACAAATAATCGTAAAATTTGTGGGGAAACATAAAAGACCATGAATTGCAAAATAGCCTTGAGAAAGAACAAAGCTGGGAGAATCATGCTTCCTGACTTCAAACTGTACTACAAAGCTACAGTAGTCAAAACAATGTGATAATGGCATAAAAATAGAAATGTAGATTGATGAAGCAGAATAGACAGCTCAGAAATAAACCTACACACTTATAGTCAATTACTATACGACAAAGGGAGCAAGAATATATAGTCTCTTCTATAAGAATATAAGTCTCTTCTATAAACTGGACCGCTACATGGAAGAGAATGAAATTAGGACATTCTCTAACACCACACACAAAAATAAGCTCACAATGGATTTAAGATCTAAATGTAAGATCAGATACTATAAAAGTCTTGGAAGAAACAGAGGCAGGACACTCTTTGACATAAATTGCAGCAATATTTTTCTGGATCCGTCTCCTAAAGGAAAGAATAGCAAAAGTAAGCAAATGGGACCAAATTAAACTTTAAAACCTTGCACAGCAAAGGAAACCATCAGCAAAACAAAAAGCAACCTACCGAGTGGGAGAAAACATCTGCAACTCATATGACTGTTAAGGGATTAGTATGCGATGTATATAAATAGGTCATTTTAAAATTTACTTGCAATTTGCTATTGACATCTGATGTTGCACATTTTTTTCATGTGCTCAATTGCCATTCCTATATATTCTTTGATGAGCTTCCTTCTGCCCATTTTAAAACAGAGTTCTTCATTTTCTTATTGTTGAATTTTAAAATGAAAATGAAAGACACTCAGTAGTGTCTGACTCTTTGCAACCCCATGGACTGTATAGTCCCTGGAATTCTCCAGGCCAGAATACCAGAGTGGGTAGCCTTTCCCTTCTCCAGGGAATCTTCCCAACCCAGGGATTGAAGCCAGGTCTCCCACAGTGCAGGTGGATTCTTTACCAACTGAGCCACCAGTAAATTCCTGAATTTTAAAGATCTTTATATATCTTAGATAACAGTCCTTTATCAGATTTGACTTTTGGAAATTTTTTCTCCCAGTTTGTGACTTGCATTTTCATTATCTTCACATCATCTTTCTCAGGGCAGAAGTTTTTAACTGCAATGAAGTCCAGCTTACCAAAATTTCCTTTCATTAATGACTTCAGTGTTGTATCTGAAAAGTCATTGCCATATATAACCAAGTTCATCTAGGCTTTCTCCTGTGCTAGCTTCTAGGAGTTGCACCATTTTTAGTTATACGTTTAGGTCTTTAAATCATTTTTAGTTAATTTTTGTGATGAGCGTAAGTTCTGTGTCTAGATTCATTCTTTTGTGTGTGCATGTCCAGTTGTTCCAGCACCATTTGCTGAAGAGATTATTCTTGTTCCTTTGCCAAAGATCAGTTGACTGTATCTATGGGCTCTATTCCTGTGGTCTCTCTTCTGTTCTGTTGATCTGATTGGCTCTGCTTTCCCCAACACCACATTATCTTAATTACTGTAACTTTATGGTAAATCTTAAAGTCAGGTACTGTCAGTTCTCTAATTTTGTTCTTTTCCTTCAATATTGAGTTCACTTTTGGGTCTTTTGCCTCTCCCTGTAAATGTTAGAGTCAGTTTGTTAATATCAACAAAATAATTTTCTGGGATTTTAATAAGGATCATGAAAACTGACATCTTAAAATATCTAGTCTTCCTATCAATGAACATGGAATAACTTTCTATTGATTTTGTTCTTGTTTATATCTTTACTCAGAGTTTTATAATTTTTATTGTATAGAGTTTGTACATATTTCACTAAGCTTATACAGAGATATTTCCCTTTTTTGTTACTAATATAAATGGTAATTTTTTTTTTCAATTACAAATCCCACGTGTTCATGGCTGGAATGTAAAAATGACAATTGAGTTTTGTATATTGACCTTGTATCCTGCAACCTTGTATAATCACTATTTCCAAGAGTTCTGTCCATTCTTTTAGATTTTATACTGTGAACAAAGACAGTTTCATTTCTTCCTCCCAATATATAGATAGTAAGTCCTCTAATACAAACCTTCAAACTGCAAATGTTCAAAGATGCAAATGTGCATCTGGTTCCAGTAAGGAGCCAGAACCTGCGCCATTAACATCAGGCATGAGCGACATTGCAGTTTGCCCTCCATCCCCTATTTCTGATGATGCTTCAGCTCTACCATCTTCCACCTCCTCTCCCTCCTCCAGTCAGTGACTCTTCTCCCCTGTTCACTCAATGCCAGCCCCGGTATGCCAGCTGCTGTACTGTACTACTGAACTTTTCAAGGTACTGTAAGATTTAAACATTTAAATTTTTGTGTTTGTTTTTTACATATTATTTGTGTGAAAAGTGTTGTAAACCTATTGCAGTACAGTACTATATAGCTGATTATGTAAGTTGGGTACCTAGTAGCTTTGTAAGATTTACAAACAAATTAGACTTACAAATGTGGTTTTGAAATGGAACTCATTTGTATATAAGGGACATGCTGTACCCTTTATTTACTTTTCTTGTCTTAGTGCCTGAATTAGGACTTTTAGTATTTTGTACAAAAGCAGTGGCAAGAGGACTCATTTTTGACTTGTTCCTAATCTTTGCAGGAGGAGTTTATCCCCATTCGGTATGATGCTAGATGTATATTTTTTGCAGACGTTTTTTAGCAAATTGAGGAAGTTCCTCAAGTTTCTGGTTTACTGAGAATTTTTTATCATGAATGGGTGTTGAATGGCAGAGAGCAAAAAGGAATATAAAAAAATACAACAAATTAATGAATATAACAAAAAAAGAGAAGCAAATACAGATGTATAGAACAAATTCGTGGTTACCAGTGGGGAGAGGGAAGCGGGGAGGGGCAATGTAAGGTAGCGGAGTAAGAGGTACAAGCCACTAGGCATAACAAAAGTCACAAGGGTGTACTATACGGCACAGGGGAAAAAGCCATCATTTTATAATAATTGTGAGTTGAGTACAACTTTTAAAAATTTTGAATCACCATATTGTACACCTGTATACATATATATGGTACAGCAACTATACTTTAGCAAAAGATGAAATATCACTGAGAATTAGAATGGCCCAAATCTAAAACACTGACAACACCAAATACTGGCAAGAATACAGGGGAGCAGGAACCCTCCTTCACTGCTGATAGGAATTCCAAATAGCACAGCCACTTTGCAATAAAATTTTACAGATTCTTACAAAACTAAATACATTCTTACTATACAATCTAGCAATCATACACCTTTATATTTGCCCAAATGAATTGAAAACTATCTCCACCCAAGAGCCTGTGTGTTGATTTTTATAATACTCTTTATTCATAGTTGCCAAAACCTGGAAGCCACCAAGATGCCCTTTAGTAAGTGAATGGATGAATAAACAGTAGTACATCCAGGCAATATTATTGAGCATCCAAAAGAAACAAGCTGTCAAGTCATGAAGCAAAAGAAGCCAATGTGAAAAGGCACAGACTCTCTATTTCCAACTATATAACATGCTGAAAAAGGAAATAAAAAGATCAGTGATTGCCAGGAGTTAGAGGTGAAGGGATGGGGCAGACCATAAACTCTGGGTGGCAAAGACTTATCAATGCAGGCTTGGAATGGAGCAGGGTCCTACAGTCCTGCCTCTCTATGCCCTCAACCTGCCTTTTGTCTGTGGAAAAACTAGCTAAAGAATAAATTTAATCGTAGAAGTGAGAAAATGCAGAAACAAAGGAAAACAGTCCATCAAGGCTAAATAATAATAGTTTAGTCATTAAGGGACCTTTAGTTCTTCCTCAAGGGCTATATCTGGGGCCATTTTCTGTGAGCTGCCTTATAGATACTGAAACTCCCACCATGTGGAGAAGTTAACTACATAATGACAAAACTGTAGCCCTAACATAAGCTGCCACAACTCCAAGAACTGGTCTTCAGGAAATGGGAGCAAACTGATCCTCGAATTGAAGGTTAACCATTTGAAACATTCAAGATGATGCTGCTCAGACCACCAATTTCAAGATGACTGTCAGAGCTGATGGTGCTATTTCTGCAGGTACCCCCTTCCCTCTGTCTACAAGAGCCCTTGCTCCCTGATGGTCAGTGGGGAGGCAGTTGGCCTTTGAGCAGGAATCTGCCTCCCCGCCACCTCGCCGGTTGCTGGCATCCAGGATAAAGCAAGCTTTCCTTTCCACCAACCTGGCCTCTTTATTGGCTTTTGAGCAGCTAGCTGGGACCCCACTTTTGGTTACAGGTTCACCCTTCATAACAAATGTACCATTATTTTGGTGGGGAATGTTGGTCATGTGGGAGGCTGAGCAGAGACTGGGCCAATGTAAGAACTTTCTGCACTTAATGTGTAATTTTGCTGTGAACCTGAAACTCGTCTAAAAAATAAAATTTATTAATTAAAAAAAAAATGGAGTTGAGGACCAAATGCTGCTATGTTGTGGTACTACCAGGATAATACTGTGTGTGTCTGTCTATGTGTGTATTTTCACTTGAGAAGGAGCCCATTCACACAGAATTTTCAACTTTCTGTTGTCCTCAGTGGTTCAAGAACAAACCACAGAGGATTTTCAGGCTGCAGTGATTGGTTAGCCTATCCTCTCTCTTTCAGAATCTGTTCTCTCTGCTAGGCTTTCTCTTTTCTTAAGAGAGAATTTGAAATTTGATGTTTGAAATGGAGTTCCTTGGCTTGCATCTGAAGGAGACAAAAGATAGGTATGTGCTTGTGATTTGCAGGTTCAGCAAGCTTCATCCCAGTGCACCAGGCCGCTGAGGCTGGCAGCCATCAACATGAAAATTTGGGGCCCTCCAATTGCATACGAAATTTGAAAAGGTTGGTGGAGGTCACATCTGAAGATGCATCACCATGACTGCTATCTAGGGCCTGCTCGTGTTTGCAGATACACTGTTGTAGCTGCTGACAGACAGATGGCAGAGCTGCCATGGCCAGGTTAGCGCCAAGGGAGCCAGGTCTTGGGGAGAGGGGCGTGCATATTTTTCATGTCCAAACTCATCACCAGGAAATAGGTTTATAATATGAAGTGCAGTGTGTAATCAGATCAGATCAGATCAGTTGCTCAGTCGTGTCCGACTGTTTGCGACCCCATGAATCGCAGCACGCCAGCCCTCCCTGTCCATCACCAACTCCCGGAGTTCACTGAGACTCACATCCAGCGAGTCAGTGATGCCATCCAGCCATCTCATCCTCTGTCGTCCCCTTCTCCTCTTGCCCCCAATCCCTCCCAGCATCAGAGTCTTTTCCAATGAGTCAACTCTTCGCATGAGGTGGCCAAAGTACTGGAGTTTCAGCTTTAGCATCATTCCTTCTAAAGAAATCCCAGGGCTGATATCCTTAAGAATGGACTGGTTGGATCTTCTTGCAGTCCAAGGGACTCTCAAGAGTCTTCTCCAACACCACAGTCCAAAAGCATCAATTCTTCAGCGCTCAGCCTTCTTCACAGTCCAACTCTCACATCCATACATGACCACAGGAAAAACCATAGCCTTGACTAGATGAACCTTTGTTGTCAAAGTAATGTCTCTGCTTTTGAATATGCTATCTAGGTTGGTCATAATTTTCCTTCCAAGGAGTAAGCGTCTTTTAATTTCATGGCTGCAGTCACCATCTGTAATGCTGCCCATTAATGTATTTACACTAAGAGCCATGAATATTTAGTATAGACTTATGCTGGCAAATTATTTGTGTGTGGGTTTTCCAGTAGTCATGTATGAATATGAGAGTCGGACCATAAAGAAGGCTGAGCACTGAAAAATGGATACTTTTGAACGGTGGTGTTGGAGAAGACTCTTGAGAGTCCCTTGAACTGCAAGGAGATCAAACCAGTTAATCCTAAAGGAAATCAATTCCGAATATTCGTTGGAAGGACTGATGCTTAAGCTGGAGCTCCAATACTTTGGCCACCTGAAGCGAAGAGCCAACTCATTAGAAAAGACCCTGATGCTGGGAAAGATTGAAGGCAAGAGGAGAAAGGGACGACAGAGGATGAGATGGTTGGATGGCATCACTGACTCACTGGACGTGAGTTTGAGCAAATTCAGGGAGATAGTGAAGGACAGGGAAACCTGGCATGCTGCAGTCCATGGGGTCACAAAGAGTGACTGAACAACAACAACCAAAATTAAAAATTTATCAGGAAAATAGTATGGAGGCTCCTCAACTACTGAAAATAGATTCAGCAAGCCCACTCCTGGGCATGAATCTAAAAAAGATGAACACATTAAAAAAGATGCATGCATCCTGATGTTCACAGTGGCACTAGTCACAACAGCCAAGACATGGAAGTAAACTTCAAGTCCATCGACAGATGAATGGATAACGATGCAGTGAGATGAATGGATAACGATGCAGTGTGTATATACAGCAGAACATTACTGATCCATAAAAAGATAAAATAATGCCATTCGCAGTAACATGGATGAGCCTACAGATTACTGTATTAAGTGAAGTCGATAGAAAATGACAAATATTCTATAATATTACTTATTTGTGGGAGGACTCCCTGGGTAACTCAGCTGGCAAAGAATCTGTCTGTGATGCAGGAGACCCGGGGTGGATTCCTGAGTCAGGAAGTTCCCCTGGAGAGGGGATAGGCTACCCACTTTAGTATTCTTGGGCTTCCCTGGTGGCTCAGATGGTAAAGAATCTGCCTGAAATGCAGGAGACCTGGTTTTGATCCCTGGGTTGGGAAGATTCCCTGGAGTGGGTCTTGACAAGCCAATCCAGTATTCTTGCCTAGAGAACCCCATGGACAGAGGAACCTGGCAGGCTACAGTCCATGGGTTGCAAGGAGTCTGACAAGACTGACTGACTAAGCAGAGCACAACACATATGTTAAATCTAAAATGTAGTACAAAAATAAACTTATTTACAAAACAGAAACAGATATACAGACATAGAAACAAACTTATGATTACCAGAGGGGAAGCTGGGGAGGGATAAATTGGGAATATGGGATTAACAGATGCACACTACCATATATGGAATAGATAAGGGTTTACTGTATAGCACAGGGAATTATATTTAATAGCTTATGATTGTCTATAATGGAAAAGAATAGAAAAAAGAATATAGATATATATATGTATATGTATAGCTGAATCACTTTGCTGTATACCTGAAGCTAACACAATATTCTAAATCAGCAATACTTCAATAAAAAAGCATTGGTGAAAAAATAAGAGTTTATTTGTGGACTAAAAAATATTTTATCCGGCCATCTTTTGTTTTTACTTACTAAGGCTGCCTTCAGGTCTGTTCAGTTCAGTTGCTCAGACGTGTCCGACTCTTTGCAACCCCATGAATCACAGCACGCCAGGCCTCCCTGTCCATCACCAACTCCGGGAGTTAACTCAGACTCACGTCCATCGAGTCAGTGATGCCATCCAGCCATCTTATCCTCTGTCATCCCCTTCTCCTCCTGCCCCCAATTCCTCTCAGCATCAGCGTCTTTTCCAATGAGTCAACTCTTCACATGAGGTGGCCAAAGTACTGGAGTTTCAGCTTTAGCATCATTCCTTCTAACGAAATCCCAGGGCTGATCTTCAGAATGGACCGGTTGGATCTCCTTGCAGTCCAAGGGACTCTCAAGCGTCTTCTCCAACACCACAGTTCAAAAGCATCAATTCTTTGGTGCTCAGCCTTCTTCACAGTCCAACTCTCACATCCATACATGACCATTGGAAAAACCATAGCCTTGACTAGACGGACCTTTGTTGGCAAAGTATTGTCTCTGCTTTTCAATATGCTATCTAGGTTGGTCATAACTCTTCTTCCAAGGAGCAAGTGTCTTTTAATTTCATGGCTGCAGTCACCATCTGCAGTGATTTTGGAGCCCCCCAAAATAAAGTCTGTCACTGTTTCAACTGTTTCCCTATCTATTTCCCATGAAGTGATGGGACCAGATGCCATGATCTTCATTTTCTGAATGTTGAGCTTTAAGCCAACATTTTCACTCTCCACTTTCACCTTCATCAAGAGGCTTTTTAGTTCCTCTTCACTTTCTGCCAGAATGGTGGTGTCATCTGGATATCTGAAGTTATTGATATTTCTCCCAGCAATCTTGATTCCAGCTTGTGCTTCTTCCAGCCCAGCATTTCTAATGATGTACTCTGCATATAAGTTAAATAAGCAGGGTGACAATATATGGCCTTGATGTACTCCTTTTCCTATTTGGAACCAGTCTGTTGTTCCATGTCCAGTTCTAACTGTTGCCTCCTGATCTGCATACCGGTTTCTTAAGAGACAGGTCAGGTGGTCTGGTATTCCCATCTCTTTCAGAATTTTCCACAGTTCATTGTGATCCACACAGTCAAAGGCTTTGGCATAGTCAATAAAGCAGAAATAGATGTTTTTCTGGAACTCTCTTGCTTTTCCCATGATCCAGCGGATGTTGGCAATTTGATCTCTGGTTCCTCTGCCTTTTCTAAAACCAGATGGAACATCTGGAAGTTCACGGTTCATATATTGCTGAAACCTGGCTTGGAGAATTTTGAGCATTACTTTACTAGTGTGTGAGATGAGTGCAACTGTGCGGTAGTTTGAGCATTCTTTGGCATTGCCTTTCTTTGGGATTGGAATGAAAACTGACATTTTCCAGTCCTGTGGCCACTGCTGAGTTGTCCAAATTTGCTGGCATGTTGAGTGCAGCACTTTCACAGCATCATCTTTCAGAATTTGAAATAGCTCAACTGGAATTCCATCACCTCCACTAGCTTTGTTCATAGTGATGCTTTCTAAGGCCCACTTGACTTCACATTCCAGGACGTCTGGCTCTAGGTTAGTGATCACACCATTGTGATTATCTGGGTCATGAAGATCTTTTTTGTACAGTTCCTCTGTGTATTCTTGCCACCTCTTCTTAATATCTTCTGCATCTTAAATATGATTCTTTGGGAACCCTTCAGGCTGTTTTCATGATTCTAAAAGTTTAGATTTTTAGGAGCAGTGGGTCTTGTGAATTCTCTCTGCAATTACATTTGGGTTCTGCCCTATTCGAGGCAACTAAGTAAAGTCTGTCTTCTGCAGCAGCCAGGCAGTGGCCCAAGTGAACTGATCTTCCAAGAGTTGGGAGCACACTTTTCTATGAATGAGTCTGCATTATAAGTGTATTTCCTTGTTATACAGTGGGGTCAAGTATACACAGTGATCATCATAGCCTTTCAGACACCCGTACAAGAGAAAGATTTCAGGTAAACAATGGCATGATTCTTAGTTTTCCACTGTGCACGTGCCCAGGACCAGGAGGTATGACTGCGTGGAAGAAGGTACAAGTTCAGGCGGTTCTGGGTTTCATCCTGAGGGTGGCAGTGTTCAGTGGAGTGGGTGATCCTCTTCCATCACTTTGTGTCCACAATGAACATACATGCACTCTGATCTCCCTTGAATTTCAAACCCTCAGTTTCTTTCACCTCCATTTCCCTGCTCTGCCCTCACTTGCACCCTCTCCTGAGACTTGTGTGACAGAGGCTTCACATCAGCATGCTTGATTCTCATCTTTCTGGTGGGATATTTATGACTGCAATCCTGTTGCTCTGCCTTCCCTATTCTGAGCCTGTGCTACTGCACCTGTGATGCTGGCAGAAGTTTCTAGTCTATTTCTTAATATTTTCTATTGGTGTTGCAAACAAATCTTTTGACTATAATAGAGATGTCTGTCCAGAGACCATTTTAAAATCCCCACCTGACTATTGCAGGGCACCAGAGCGAAGGTCTCTGTTCAACAGACTTTCTTTCTCACTTCTTGCCTATGTTGCATCCCTCTCTTGCCTTTATGAAGGTATGAGGAATATCCCAGAGCCTCAGAAGTGGCAAGATCTAGGATTTTCATAATACCTCTTGACTCAAGATTTTCAAATCACCCTGATCTAAAGAAATTGAGAAAAATTATCAACTGTCTTCTCACAATTGCAGAAGAAGTGGTTATTGTCTATAGAAAGTCTTCAAATGACTTTTCTGTTTTACTGGTTAAAAGTTGAGAAAATTTCCAGCTGTAAAATACACAAAATGACAAAGAAAGGCTGTGGCCCATACGTAGCAGATAATCTATTATTTCTATTATTTGGTCCAACTGTGAGTTAATGCAGGCAAGAATAGGCAATTCAGGGATCCTGGCTCACATTGATTTTATGTGATGATGTGATATTGTCTTCTGAACAGATGACCAGCTGTTTCAGATTATTCTGTGAATTACAGTAATTTTGGTAATTAGGGGAAAATATTCTAGTTTTTCTTTTTTTTCTTTTTTCCCTTGGCAAAACCTCTAAATGTCTGACTCTCTGTGACCCCGGAGAGAAGCGCTTTACTCCCATCTGCAGAGAACTCAGAGAGGAATGAATTAAGCCCAATTAATACAGTCATTTCTAAAATGGCTACTGCACAGCTCAGTATGGGTATTGTTAAGAGGAGGGCACTATTTTCCACACTGTTTCTCCACTGAAATGAGAGAGTGTGGGGGAGGATGTAGTCTCCTGGGGGCTCAGGATGTGGAAAGGTTGGGTTTGCTGTGGGATCTGCCTCCAGTCTTAGACTTGACATCCATCTGGGTGGTTTCTTTCAAGCAGCCAACCCCATGTGTGGGGCCAGGATGCTGACTTCAGCTGTGGGTGCCAAGGGCTCTCTCACTGTTTTGGCTCTTTTATTCTCATCTCATCATTAAGTTGAGCTCAAGCTCTCTTCTTTCAAACAGCAGTACTCATCTCGCTCCAGGTGTTGTTCCTTGGTTCACTGCTTCTAGAGGCTTTGGATGAGCCATTTAAAGTCCCAGAGACACAGCATGCCCATCTGGGTAATGGGGGCAAAGGTTCCACGAGCTTCACACACTGAGACATGCGCATGCCTGGGAGTTTAAAACCTCTGCTCCATGGTACCCTGGGGAGGTCTAACCTCCCGTACGGTGCTAGCGTTAGAAGCAATTGCCCTTACATCACAGCTCTGCCTTCTCCTTGATGATACAAAGACAATATGTACAGCGCTAGTGGTGAGAAAAAGATGGAAATTGGAATGCTTTGTATGCCAGAGGAGGCTGCAGCTATGAGTTTCTAAACCAGTTTCTTAAGATGGATTGAAGGAAATGGATGTGAATCTTACAGCTATATCTCAACTTAAATTCAGCCATCAAGGGCCTGATTTCTAAAAGCTTATTTGCACTTTTCCAACAGAATACTACTTGCAAAGGCAGAGGGGTGGAGCGAATCTATTTCCTATGAGGTGAAACCTCCTATTCGGGGTTTTAAGTGGGCTCATGTATTATCCCAATGGCTGACCATTCTCCTGGAGCTGAGGGCACAGTAAGTCCAATAAAATCACCCCAGCAGTTTGATATATCATTTCATCCGTTTCTGACTTGGAGAAGTCATAAACTCATGTATTCAGAGGGACCTGTGATAACAATTCTAGCTTGGTCATTCAGAGTATTTACGGCATCTTATATCGTGGCACCTGCACTGGCCATCCCATTGCCAGACATATTTATCCATTGACTTTGTTTTGGACCTCGCACATGCCAAAAAAATATGAGTCATCTTGGTGGGGTGATGACCACAGTGTACTCTGCAAAGAGACCTTTTACATATATTGAAATTAATTGCCTTGTTTTGGAGTGCTTGATTGAGAGTTAGAAAGAAATTAAAACAAATCGTTTTGTAAAACAGAAACAATCTCAGTTTCAATGAATTGGTTTCTCCAGGTCATTCAGCTAAGTTCTCTGGCTCAGAATTTAGAGTAAATAATCATTCTTATTATTTTCAAGGTACTTGACATGTATTGCAAGTAACAATAATAAGATTATATATATGATGATAATAATAAGACTTCAGAAGATAAAATCATTATCATTTTATAGGGGAGGAAGCTGAGACTGGCATGCATTAAATCAAATACTGGAGTTAGCATTAGTTAATCTTTAAAGAAGAGTTCAAACTCTTTCAAGGCCTGTCCAACTCAAAGTTGTATGCCAGCCCCAGAACCACATAGCAGCTCTGCTTAGTAGCCTACTCTGTCCCAGGTCTCAGGCAATGTTCTGAAGACAGCCAGCCAGACAACTCTTGACCTTGTAATGCCCAGAAGTAGTGGAGTGCAGCAATGAACATCTCAAGGCCAGTCCAGAAAAGCTAAAATTGCCAACAGTTTATAGAGCTGAACTCCCCACCCCATTATTTTAATTCTAGTTCTAGTTCAGCATGTCCCTGTTACTCTGATAGCACTCAGCCCATCGTGGGTGGCCAGTCACTTTTATAAGAAGTGGAAATTCTGCAACTAAAATGTGAGCTTGCTCTTTCTGGGAAATACAGTCTCAGGAATCTTAGTGGGTTATGTTGTGGGTCCTTGACATAATATGTAGCAGCTCCCATCAGCACTGGGAATATCTAGTGTGTCTGGGTTTCCTGTAAGATTTCCTGTGAACACTTCTTTTGTTTAGACAAGATTTCTAATCAGTAGCTCAGATGGTAAAGAATTCACCTGCAGTGCAGGAGACCTGGGTTCCATCCCCACGTCAGGAAGATCCCCTGGAGAAGGGAATGCAACCCACTCCAGTATTCTTGCCTGGAGAGTTCCATGGACAGACCATGGATCGCAAAGTGTTGGACACGACTGAGCACCTATCACTTTTCTAATCAGCAGTATATGTTAAACTCACTTGAGGAGATCTCTGAAGAGACACATACACAAACGTGTCTTTGTGAACTTCCAGCATATTTTCAAGATAACATCAATCTTAAGCATGCTTTGAGGACTCATTAAACTCCAATCACAAGTAAAATATGGGAAGAGAATGCAGCATATTGAGAAGGAAAGTTACAAGAGCAAGAGTGTAGGTCAACAAGGGACGATCCTTTAAGTCAGCGGCCCAGATCAGCTTCTCTTAATTGCTTTTGAGTCTCTCATTTCAAAATTTTCCAGTGTTTCCCAGTACCCTGCACTCTACTGGCAGGAGTCTGAGCAGATCCCAGGCTTACTGGAAGATGCCGGTCTTAAATCTGGCGTTCATAAGAGCCTAACGCATTTCCAGATCTAAGCCTCGGTGATTGCTAATGGTGACTTGCTCTGAATAAAAAGGCTATTGCTTATTGTCACGCTGAGAACCGACTCTTGAAACACTGTTATCCAAGGTTAGGTTGACCTAAACAGTGATGTAGTGAGTGATTCTGTAAGGAATGACAAACAATTCATTAGGTCACCGAGGACCAAAGCAAATTGCATGAGAAAAATTTGTTTTGATTCTTAATTTTCTCACTTACCATGCTGAAGGGCATTCTTTAAAGGCCAGAGTTCCCCCGACTTCTGAGTCAGAAACTGGCGTTTTCACATACTTTTCATGACAGAGGCTTGGGGGACGAAGCTGTCCCCTTCGTTCCTTTTATCCATCATAGGTCCTCTTCAGTCCATTCCTTCATTTGTTAAGTGTCTGGGTTCCCTGGCCAATGGCAAGTTTTCTGTCCCTGCTTTAATCAATCTTCCACTAAGGTGCCAAATACAACAAAATAAAACCCAGATCAATTGCTGATGGAAAAACCTGCACTACCTCACATCTGCTTAAGAAGTAAATTCCTTAGGAGGGCATAGAAGTCCCTTAAAGACACGACCCCTGCTTACCTTTCCCACTGCATCTTGCTCTGATCCTCGTCACATTTTATGTTTCCTGGTCTTCTAAGAATTCATCATTTCTGGAGATCACTTACATATGCTTTTTGTGAAATGACCTTCTCTTCCATCTTCACTGGGCAAAATCCATCATCCTTTATGACCCAGTTAAATGTCATTTTAGTCATCTTGCACTCTGTAACAGAGTACCATAGACACGGTGACTTAAATGAAGAAATTCCTTTTTCACAGGTCTGAAGGCTGGCAAGTCCAGATCCTGTGCCAGTAGAATCAGAGGCTGGTGAGGGACTGCTTCCTGGCTTGTAGAGAACACCCTTCTTGCTGTGTACACATATTGCCTCTCCTTACTGTGTGCTCATGGGGGGAAAGAGAGAAAGAGAGAGGAAGACTAATGACGAAGGAGAGGGAGAGGAGGGTGAGGGGGACAGAAGGGAGAAGGGGAGTGGAGGGAGAGAGACCTTCCTCTTCTTCTAAGGGCACTGATCCTATTACAAGGGTCTGACCTTTATGACCTCCTCTCACCCTAATCTCTTCCTAAAGGCCCCACCTTCAGATCCCATCACCGTGAGGGTTAAGGCTTCACGCATGGACTTTGAGGGGACACAAACATGCAGCCCATAGCAACGTCAACTTCTTTGTGAGGTCTTTTCTAAAGGCTTCTCTCCTTACAATGGAGTGATATACAGATCTTTCTGTCTCCTTTACTACATCACAGCATCTAAGGCATATCCTAATGTGCCTTGGACATGTCCTAATGTCCATGGACAGAAGAGCCTGGTGGGCTACAGTCCATGTGGTCACAGAGTCAGACATGACTTAAGCGACTGTGTGTGCATGCACGCAATGCTTAGCTAAGTGTTTGGAATTCAGTGTACTCTTAAACTTTTTTTTTTTTCAATCAATGAGGATTGAAAGAAAGGGTTTAGATGAACATGACTGACTGTGTCTGATCTTAACCAGCTCAATCCTGACCTCAGATTGGAACAATCCCTGAAGGGCAGCTTGTCTCCAGGCAAGGACCTTCTCATACTTTGTATTCTTCTAAGTCTTGGATTCAGGAGGACTTGTTGGGCTGGAGGAAACTGTACAAGTTTCTTCTGACACTTGCATCTTTGTCTATTGCATGTCTGTCTAGGACATACTCCTCCGTTGGAGGTAACTCCTTTCCTTAAGATGGCCAAATAACCAGACACCAGTCTGGGTCTCTACTACAGGCTCCTTCACTAAGTGACTAAGAATTGGGAGCACAGTTATGTGCATTCACATAATTTAACTCTCAGGATTGAGCACCAAGACCACCATGTGTGACCACAGGACTTAACTATTTGTACCATGACATTATTGGAAATTCTGGAAAGATCAGGTTGTAAGCCAGTCAATAATTCAACGATTGCTTTGAGAATTTCCGATAAACCAATTCTTATGGGACAAGAACGTGCTTATCTGGGCAAAAAGGTCTTCTCTCAGGACTATTCAACAGTTTATGTATTGTATAATAGTTTATTTATCAAGGTGGGATGAAGATGTTCCCTCACCGTGTTCACCAATCTTAGCATATAATGATCAGTGTATTCTCACATAAAGGCTGTGTAGGCATTAACTGAACTGTTCTTTCAACTTGTATATTTGTCTGAAAATGTTAAAAATAACAGTTTGGAAAAAAGTGAAAAATATGCTAAAGCATGAAGCATGTCCATTTCCTATTAGTTGCTCCCTTTGACTCATCTTAGCCATTTGAGACCAATCCCCAAACCCTATAAGGATCCTCTCAGATCACTTCCTTCCTTTAAGACTCTGGCAAGGTGTATCCTCCGTCACCTTAATGGAGCTAATAAACTTGTCTGTGCTTGATAAATAAATACTAATTCTGGTGGACTTTTTAGGGACTCAGCAGTGCACATGGCTTTGACAAAGCCAGTATTATAGAGGATGATCGTGTTCAGGAGGATGAAATCTGAACTCTAATCTTACTGTCCTTTTGCCTATGACCTTGGGTAAGTCATTTGCTCTTTTAACCTCAATTTCAACACATGAATAATGAATAATGCAAGAGTTTGGAATAAACTACTTTTGCCTCCAATTGTCCATATGTATTCACTTTGACCTTCTCTTGTTTCCATTTTTTTTTTTCTGGAGATTAAAAGTAATAACCAATACAGAAGGGAGAAAAACTTATTTGTTAGCTGTTCCTACTAACAATTTTATCTATATTGGAAAACTGCAGTAAAATATTCCTAATATTCGTTGACATTTTTGATGAATGAAGCAGTTCACTTAAGTGACATTTCCAAGTAAATGAGTACAGCTTATCCTCCTTCAAACACCTTTAAAAGCATTAACCATTTGAAATAATAATGATTCTAAATTATTTTATTAACTCCTCTCAAATTCCATGCCACCTGCTGTGGAGCAGGTTGACTGTGTTTTGGTGTTTCGTGATGTAAAATGTCGGGTAATTCTAGGAGATCTTGCTTCCATGAAAGGGATGTTGAAATATTTCAGTATTATTTGTATGTTGAAATATCTGAAACATACTAACTTTCCATGCAGAGGGGTCCGTTAAATACATTTTGGCATTTACAGAAGGTGGGATCCATATAGTCCGTAAAATCTGCATGGTAGAAGGAGAAGAAACACAGCAAGCACACACAGAATGACTATTTTTTATAAAAAAAAAAACATAGGTAGTAATTATTGGAAAGTTAAATAATATTAACTGTAGCTATCCTGGAGGGCATTGAAAATCTTCTTTGTGTTTCTCTATACTTGGCATATTTTAAAAATGACAGTGTGTTACTTTTATAATAAATAAGCAAAAATGTTAAACTGAAAAGCACTAGCTTGAAATGTGGCCAATCAGGTGAAAGATAATTCAGCAAGGCAGGGTTCCCGACCCAGGCTCAATGAGAGTGGAGACGGGCTGCCACGACAGTCTGGTGACTGGCGGCAGGAGGAAGCTGCGCCTTGAACCAGGGATACTTCCTGACTACGCCAGGTGCTCGGAGGTGTTTTGGCTTAATTTCAGCTCTGGAGGTATATCCATGAGGGCAGGATTCCAGAAGCAGGACAGCCACAGAAAGTTTTAGTATACTGGTGGAAGAAAACTTAAGGACAGTTTCGACAAGTGGGTGACGGCCCTCGTTCTTGGACTACAAGGAGATCCAACCAGTCCATCCTAAAGGAGACCAGTCCTGGGTGTTCATTGGAAGGACTGATGCTGAAGCTGAAACTCCAATACTTTGGCCACCTGATGCGAAGAGCTGACTCATTAGAAAAGACCCTGATGCTGAGAGAGATTGAGGGCAGGAGGAGAAGGGGACAAGGGAGGATGAGATAGTTGGATGGCATCACTGACTCAATGGGCATGGGTTTGGGTGGACTCCAGGAGTTGGTGATGGACAGGGAGGCCTGGTGTGCTGCGATTCATGGGGTCGCAAAGAGTCGGACATAACTGAGCGACTGAACTGACAAGAATGTTGCGACTGCCTTCGGGGGCAGGATGCTTCCGAGCAGCTCATAGACCCCATGCCTCTGGGCGTAGAGCTTGACAGCTGCTTTTGTAATTGGTTGGTTTTGAACAGTTAAGATATTGTGCCATGTGTCTTCCATCTATTGTCCCTAAATCTCTGTCTCATTTTTCACAATTAGAATCATGGACTCTTCTTGGTGGCTCAGAGTCCAAGGGCTCTTTGGAATCCTATTATTCAGGCAATTGTGCACCTGCTTGTCTGGGTACTTAGCTTCCCTGGTGGCTCAGACAATAAAGTGTCTGCCTGCAATGTGGGAGACCCAGCTTTGATCCCTGGGTTGGGAAGATCCCCTGGAGCAGGAAATGGCAACCCACCCCAGTACTCTTGCCTAGAAAATCCCATGAACAGAGGAGCCTGGTGGGCTACAGTCCATGGGGTGAGTCCACTGAGTGACTGAGTCCACTACTTAAGTAAGTTATCTGACTTGTTAAACTTAGTCTTATGACAAAGAAAAACTTAGAACTGATTCCTAAGCCCCAGTCCTACTGACATCTACCTCAGCCAGGTGTGTGCCATGGGACAATTCACTCACATTTATCATGTTTACCCATTTCTCCATCATCACCTTGACCGCTGCTGGCCACATCTGTGGAAGGAGAGAACATGAGTCTATCCTGTGAAAATGCCACATTTCCTTCCAAGCCATCTAAATTGTCCTGACCTCTACTCGTGACACACTGTGAACTTTCCAGAACAGATAAATTTAAGAAAATCAAGGTTTTGAGTGAAAATTATTCATGCTTTTAGAATTCTAGTTTTGGTCATTAAAATGAAATGGTCCTGCAGATTGATGGTTACTGACAGCTTCCTCCGTGCCCAGTTCTGACATCATTGTGGGCTGTCTCACGTAACACACGAGGACCCTGAGGTGGTGGCTGCAGAGCTCTCTGTTTTATGTGTGGTGATGTGAGGCACAGAGAGGGAAGTCATTTACCAGAACTCACAGAGCTACTAAATGGCTGAGCGGATTTGAACCTGGGTTGTGTGCCATGCTGTGGAATTTTATGTTTTGCTCTTCCCAATGAAGAGACCAGTGGTGACATAAAATGTGTGCTCAGTTAGAAGTCTAGGGTGTGACACTCTGAATTTTTGCTTGCTAACCCTTGGTTACCAGAAACATGAGGACTGCTATGGACATTTAAAGTAAAATGAAATCTTTGTACATGTCTGTCTTTAGGTTGTTGGGCTTCCCTGGTGGCTCAGATGGTAAAGAATCTGCCTGCAATGTGGGAGACCTGGGTTCAATCCCTGGGTCAGGAATATCCCCTAGAGAAGGGAATGGCTACCTACTCCAGTATTTTTGTTTGGAGAATTTCATGGACAGAGGAACCTGGTGGGGTACAGTCCATGGTGTTGCAGAGTTGTACATGACTGAGTGACTTTTTTTTTAGATTGTAGATAATGTGCATATTAAGTAAGATCTTTTTCTGTATTTATTCCTCTATTTACACGCACATGCCTCTGAACCTCCATAAATAAAGAATCTTGGAAACTTCCTCCTCTTTTGTATCATAAGGAAAGTGCCTTGAACAGTCTTTTAACTACCTGGATTGGCTCAGAATGTTTGACCCACATTTCTGCCTTAGGGACTGGTATTATGTAATTCCCTTTTTAAGCACTTTATAGGTATCATCTACCTAATCTTTAAAATCACTGTATAGAATTGGTTACCATTGCTATTTCTATTTTAAAAATAAGGAAACTGAGTCACAGAGAAATTCAGTAACTTCACTAAGAACACAGATCAAGTAAGTACTTCCTGAACAGTGAATGAAACTATGGCTTTACCAGTTTTCTCCTAAAATTACACCACTGTTATGGTAAATTGATTTGTAAAAGGCATATGCCCACAAGGTCAAAGAGAATGGATAAGGTGATAACAGAAATAACCGTTTAAAGCATTCATGTAAAGAAAAAAGAGGAAACTAGCTTAGCAAGGCTACAGACTCTGGACTCTGACTTAGGCAGTTGGGGGAGCCCAGCAGAGTGAATTCATTTTTTCAATTCTAGGAGTTGAGACTTGGAGGAAAAATGGAGGCCTGCAGATGGAAGGATAAAATGACAATGTTTAGTGCTGTATAAATGGCCCTTACACCCCAAGAACCCTTCTGCCACCTCCTGACAAATACTTTTTTATGTTCTGAAGAGCATAAATCAGAAGGATTCTGGACAGGATCCCAAAGCTCCACTGAAGGCAGAGGGATTGCTCTGGAAACTGAGGGAAAAGGAGACAAGTGAAAATCTGCGGGGAACAAAGTGACATTCTGCGATTGTGAAAACCATCAAAGCCTTGGCTTACAGGGAGCCAGGTCACTACCACTCCCGTCTCTCTGTAGAAGATTAAAGATTTCCTCTTTCGGAAAGCTGATCAACCAATGAGAAAATCCTGCAGACAATGACACAGGGAAGTCGCTGCCAAATGGTCAAGTCAGGTCTTCTTTGGAGAACTCGAGAGATAAATGCCCTCCACACAGACAGTACTTTGGATGAGATTTTTGCTCTTGCTAATAAGGCAGTCAAGATCTACGTATTTGGATAAAACCTCTAACTTGAAAGACATTAAAAAATAGACAAATAGCAAACAAAAGACAAAACATTTGAACATGTTTGGAGTAAACATAAGATATGTATGACATTGAAACTTGACCCAGAGGGATGGTATGGGGAGGGAGGTGGGAGGGGGGTTCAGGATGGGGAACACGTGTATACCTGTGGCGGATTCATGTTGATGTATGGCAAAACCAATACAATATTGTAAAGTAATTAACCTCCAATTAAAATAAATAAATTTGTATTAAAGAAAAACATGAAAAAATCTACAAAATACTCAGAGTTAGGAGAAAATATGATATTTCTGACACAGAGATAAGAAGTTACTAGCAATTCAGACAGCAACAACAACAAAAAATCTCCAGGAAATACAAAAGTGTATGAGCAATGAAAACAAATAGAAGAACTGGAAGATATAGTTGAAGGTAGATTTTCATCTTGCAAAATAGAATGAAAACCAAAAAAGGTAATGTCAATTGGAGGGTAAGTCCTGGAACTCCAACATCCAAATGAGAACTCCAACACTCCAAAGAGAAAGCAGAGAGAAAACGGAAAGAAGTCATTTTTAAGAAGTAATTCAATGTACTTCCCAAAGTGAAAGACACAGGTCTTCAGGCTGAATGCCCAGCAAAATGGGTGAAGGCAGACCTGCACCGAGTCACAGGGTGATGATGATTCAGAGCACGGTAGACAAGTGACTGTGGCAAGTCCCAGACACACACATTCCCGTGCTCTTACTAACCCACCCACAGGTCACCTTCAGAGATCTTTACAGACGTGGAACCAGACTTTCCAGCAATGCTTGAAAGCTAGCTGACATGTGCAGTGTAAACACTGAGGAATAACAAAGGATGTCTAAGGGAAATGACTTGCAAATTAGAAATTTCAGTTCTAGGTGTTCAACCAGCCATAGTAGATTAAATATACATCTAGGCACATACAGCTCAAAATGTTACTTTTCATGTCTTCTCAGGAAGCTGGCAGAGATGGGTCTCACCACATTGTTGAGGGCATAAGCAGGAATGCTAATGTTGAAGCTCCAATACTCTGGCCACCTGACATGAAGAGCTGGCTCATTGGAAAAGACCCTGATGCTGGGAAAGATTGAAGGCAGGAGGAGAAGGGGGCAACAGAGGATGAGGCATTTGGATGGCATCACTGACTCAGTAGACTTGAGTTTGAGCAAACTCCGGGAGACAGTGAAGGACAGGGAATCTGGCAGGCTGCAGTCCATGGGGTCGCAGAGTCGGATGTGACTGAGCGACTGAACAACAACAAAGCAGGAATGAGGGAGGCGGAGTCTCCAAGAAACAGATGGCTACAAAGAGGGGTTCAGTTCAGTTCAGTTCAGTTGCTCAGTTGTGTCCAACTCTTTGCGACCCCATGGACTGCAGCACGCCAGGCCTCCCTGTTCATCACCAACTCCCGGAGTTCACTCAGTCTCATGTCCTTTGAGTCGGTGATGGCATCCAACCATCTCATCCTCTGTCGTCCCCTTCTCCTCCTGCCCTCAATCTTTCCCAGCATCAGGGTCTTTTCAAATGAATCAGCTCTTCGCATCAGGTGGCCAAAATATTGGTTTCAGCTTCAGCCTCAATCCTTCCAATGAATATTCAGAACTGATTTCCTTTAGGATGGACTGGTTGGATCTCCCTGAAGCCCAAGGGACTCTCAAGAGTCTTCTCCAACACCACAATTCAAAAGCATCAATTCTTTGGTGCTCAGCTTTCTTTATAGTCCAGCTCTCACATCTATACATGACTACTGGAAAAACCATAGCCTTGACTAGATGGACCTTTGTTGGCAAAGTAATGTCCCTGCTTTTTAATATGCTGTCTAGGTTGGTCATAACTTTCCTTCCAAGGAGTATGTGTCTTTTAATTTCATGGCTGCGGTCACCATCTGAGGTGATTTTGGAGCCCCCCCAAAATAAGGCTGTCACTGTTTCCCCATCTATTTCCCATGAAGTGATGGGACCAGATGCTATGATCTTAGTTTTCTGAATGTTGAACTTTAAGCCAACTTTCTCACTCTCCTCTTTCACTTTCATCAAGAGGCTCTTCAGTTCTTCTTCACTTTCTGCCATAAGGGTGGTGTCATCTGCATATCTGAGGTTATTGATATTTCTCCTGGCAATCTTGATTCCAGCTTGTGCTTCATCCATCCCAGTGTTTCTCATGATGTAGTCTGCATACAAGTTAAATAAGCAAGGTGACAATATACAGGTTTGACGTACTCCTTTTCCAACTTGGAACCAATCTGTTGTTCCATGTTCATTTCTCAAGAGGCAGGTCAGGTGGTGTGTATTCCCACCTCTTTCAGAATTTTCCACAGTTCATTGTGATCCACACAGTCAAAGCCTTTGGCATAGTCAATAAAGCAGAAATATATGTTTTACTGGAATTCTCTTGCTTTTTCGATGATCCAGTGGATGTTGGCAATTAGATCTCTGGTTCCTCTACCTTTTCTAAAACCAGCTTGAACATCTGGAAGTCCATGGTTCACGTATCCCTAAGGGGAGGGGAGGGATAAATTAGGAGTTTGGGATTAACAGATACAAACTTCTATTTATAAAACAGATGAACAAAAATTACCTACTGTATTGCACAGGAAACTCTACTCAGTGTTGTGTATAATAATAACCTATTGTGTGCATGCCTGCTAAGTTGCTTCAGTCATGTCAGACTCTTTGTGACACTATGGACTATAACCAGTCAGGTGCCTCTGTCCCTGGGATTGTCCAGGCAAGAATACTGGAGTGGGTTGTCATGCTCTCTCCTCCAGGGGATCTTCCCAACCCAGGAATTGAAACTGCTCGTCTTATGTCTCCTGCATTGGCAGGCAGGTTCTTTACCATTAGTGTCACCTGGGAAGCCCAATAACCTATTAATGTATGGGAAAAAATCTGAAAAAAATAGATGTGATATATATGTGTAACTGAATCACTTTGCTATATACCTGAAAAATCAACTATAATTCAATTTTTAAAAGATGTGAAAAAAACAGGAAAAAAGGAAATGAATGAACAAACATGAAAAGAGTGGCTCTGTCTCTCCCTAGCACTTTCCCTCTGCCCCCCTGTCCTCGTCCTCGACACTTCCCAGAGTGCCCTCCATGTTAACCCTCCTCCATTTGATATTTAGTAGTATCAAACTAATTAAGAGTATCCAACTCATTCACTCTTTAATGTATATCCTTATACTCTCCAAATAGTGACTGTTCGTTCACATTTACTGGAACAGGAATTCTTACAGATGACAGAAGTGTACCTGGAATCATAGTGTTTGCATTAGGGAAGCCTGTGGCCGAGGCTTGTAGTGAGTCTTCTCTGGATCCCCACATACAGCATAAAACATTCCCAGTGGATGTCACAATGTCCACCAGACTCAGAGCTGCCTTCAGGAGTGGGGTGTGACTGTTTATTTAGGGTCCCAGGGCAGCCAGCTTCTGATGGCTATGATGACACCAGCCCTGACCCCTTTTTCTGATACGAAACTAGGATTCTTATGGGACTGTGCTTTACCTCCCATGATTATGATCTTGATCATTTAATTCCTTTGGCTCAGGATGTGTCATCTTGGAAGAGGAGTTGATAAAGTTCCTCTAATTAAAAATTACCTTCCAGGCTCCTTCCCTGCCCTGGGGTTTGGTTAATAGGATCTTTCTATCAAGCTAACATTCAAGGTCTTGCCATCCGTACTTCAGACCTGCGGGTGTATTTGTCTTCTTGGTGAATTATGAAGACTTGAGAGACCTTCTCTCTTCTCAGTTTGTCATCCTCATTATTATTTTATGAACTAGATGAAAAGAAGATGCTGCATAGCAGAGCAGATTAAGAGGCAGACTATGAGGGGTGAGGAAGAGGGAGACAGTGATGAGATGATGCTCAAGGGCAATGAGGGAGCAGAGGGCGAAGAGACAAGGCAAAGCAGGAGGGAAACTGAAAAAAAAAAAAAAAAAAACAACAAGAAGAGAAATGATTCCTGCCTGGAGAGAGAGGTCTAAACAAGGTGATGGTAGCTCTCATGTCCTTGACACCCCCTCCTAATTAGAGAATCTGTCATGCCTGAGACCTGCCAGTAGTGGAAGCTGCTAGTTTCATGCAGAGCTGTATGACTTGAATATTTTGCTTAGCTCTATGCTAAGATCCACTCCATGGCTCCTGGCTGCTGGGGTAGGCGGTAAAGTCAGGCATCATCTGTCTCACCGATTTATCTCCTACATTCATTCCTGGCGCCTTCCAGGGACAGAACATTTTGGGCTCCAGTTGGTGCCCTCTGACTTACCTAAAGTACAAAAAGGTGAGGGACATAAAGAGGTAATCAGTTCAGTTCATTTCAGTTGCTCAGTTGTGTCCAACTCCTTGCAACCCCATGGACTGCAGCATGCCAGGCTTCCCTGTCCATCATCAAATCCCAGGACTTGCTCAGACTCATGTCCATTGAGTCAGTGATGCATGAACCAAGCTGCTGTGGCAGGCGAGACCCAGGAAGTTCTCTGACCACCTCAACATCATTGTGAAAGCATTTTTGTTATTGCTGCCCTCATTTTTGTTGCCAGGAAAGTAGAGATATTCTACAAGTTCTTATTTTTCTTCTTGTTTTATTTTCAAAATTTTATTATAAAGAAGTTCACACATATGAAAAAGATCAAATAATTGTACAGCACACTCACATGTCTGGTACCTGTTTTCCTCAATTAGCATTTTACCCCACTGGCTTTATTTATTTATCCAGCTCCTTATTCATCCATCAATCACCTTGTTTGCTTTTCTTCCGCTTGCTGTACACAGGTATGGCCGATATGTATATTTTCCCTACTTAATCTACTAATAGCTCATTTTGCTTCCATGAATATTAATCATGGTGTATTTCACACACCCCTCTTAAACTGGAGATTCTCCCCTTGATCATTGTTGCCTCCTTACACTTGTCTTTCTTGGGAAAGAGAACAGAGCTAGAAGTATTGCGCTCCCTGACTTCAGACTACCCCATAAAGCTACAGTAATCAAAACAGCATGGTGCTGGCCCCAAAACAGACATAGACCAATAGAAAAGAATAGAGGGCCCAGAAATAAACCCATATGTCTATGGTCAATTAGTCTATGACAAAGGTGGCCAGAATGAAGAATGGGGAAAACACAGTATCTTCAATAAGTGGTGCTGGGAAAACTGGATAGCTCCATGTAAAACAGTGAGATTGGAACATTTCCTCATACCATAAAGAAAAATGAACTCAAAGCAGATTAAAGGACCTAAATGTAAGACCTGAAAACATAAAGCTCCTAAGAGAGAACTTAGGCAGAAACACTCTTTGACATGTACTGTGGAAATATATTTTGTTTGATGTGTCTTCTCCAGTAAAAGAAATGAAAGCAAAAATAAACAAATGGGGCTGAATTAAACTTCAAAGGGTTTGCACAGCAAAGGAAACCGTTGGCAAAATGAAAAGACAATCAACTGAATAAGAGAAAATATTTTCAAGTGATATGAACAATAAGGGATTAATATCCAAAATATATGAAGAACTCATACAACTCAATATCAAAGAACAACTCATTTAAAAAATGGGCAGATATGAATAGACATTTCTCCAAAGAAGGCAAACAAATGGCCAATGGGCACATGAAAAAATGTTCAACATCATTAATAATCAGAGGAATGCAAATCAACCCACAAGTTGGATATTACCTTATGCCTGTCAAAATGGCCATCATCAATATATCTACAAATAGTAAATGTAGGTGAGGATGTGGAGAAAAGGAAACCCTTGTGCCCTGTTGGTGGTAGGAATGTAAATTGGTACAGCCACTGTGGAAAATAATATGGAGCTTTCTCAAAAAATTAAAAATGTGATCCAGAGATTCTACTTATAGATATATATCTGAAGAAAATAAAAATGCTAATTTGAAAAGGTATATGCACTCCAATGTTCATAGTAGCATTATTTACAATACTCAAGATACCAAGGCAACCTAAGTGTCCATCCACAGATGAGTGTATAAAGATACTGTGGTGTATATATACAATGGAATATTACTCAGTCATAAAAAGATGAAACCTTGCCATTTGCAATAATCATGGATGGATTTGGAGGGTATCATGCTAAGTGAAGTAAGTCAAACAGAGAAAGACAAACACTCTATCTTATTGCTAGTATGTGAAATCTAGAAAATAAATGAATAAAACAAGTCAGAATCAGACTTACAGATATAGTTCAGTTCAGTTGCTCATTCATGTATGACTCTTTGGACCCAATGGACTTCAGCACACCAGGCCTCCCTGTTCCTCACCAGCTCATGGAGTTTACTCAAACTCATGCCCATTGAGTCGGTGATTCCATCTAACCATCTCATCCTCTGTCATCCCATTCTCCTCCCGCCTTCAATCTTTCCCAGCATCAAGGTTTTTTCAAATGGGTCAGTTCTTTGCAACAGGTGGCCAAAATATTGGAGCTTCAGCTTCAGCATCAGTCTTCCCAAAGAGTATTCAGGACTAATTTCCTTTAGGATGGACTGGTTGGATCTCCTTGCAGTCCAAGGGACTCTCAAGAGTTTTCTCCAACACCACAATTCAAAAGCATCACTTCTTTGGTGCTCAGCTTTCTTTATAGTTCAACTCTCACATCCATACATGACTACTGGAGAAAACATTGCTTTGACTAGATGGACCTTTGTTGTCAAAGTAATGTCTCTGCTTTTTCATATGCTGTCTAGGTTAGTCATAGCTTTTCTTCCAAGGAACAAGTATCTTTTAATATCATGGGTGCAGTCACCATCTGCAGTGATTTTGTAGCCCCCCAAAATAAAGTTTGTCACTATTTCCATTCCCCATCTATTTGCCATGAAGTGATGGGACCAGATGCCATGATCTTAGTTTTCTGAATGTTGAGTTTTAAGCCAACTTTTTCACTCTAGTCTTTCACTTTCATCAAGAGGCTCTTTTGATGTTCTTTGTTTTCTGCCATAAGTGTGGTGTCATCTGTAAAAAGGTCTCCTCAGACAACCATTTTGCATTTCTGAATTTCTTTTTCTTGGGGATAGTCTTGATCACTGCCTCTTGTACAATACCACAAACCTCCATCCATAGTTCTTCAGGCACTCTTTCTATCAGATCTAATCCCTTGAATCTATTTGTCACTTCCACTGTATAATCGTAAGCAACTGGATTTAGGTCATACCTGAATGGTCTAGTGATTTTCCCTACTTTCTTCAATTTAAGTCTGAATTTGGCAATAAGGAGTTCATGATCTGAGCCACAGTCGGCTCTCAGTCTTGTTTTTGCTTACTATATAGAGCTTCTCCATCTCTGGCTACAAAGAATATAATCAATCTGATTTCGGTATTGACCATTTGGTGATGTCCATGTGTAGAATCTTCTCTTGTGTTGTTGGAAGAGGGTGTTTGCTATGACCAGTGCGTTCTCTTGGCAAAACTCTATTAGCCTTTGCCCTGCTTCGTTCTGTATTCCATGCCAAATTTGTCTGTTACTCCAGGTATCTCTTGACTTCCTAATTTTGCATTCCAGTCCCCTATAATGAAAAGGACATCTTTTTTTGGTGTTACTTCTAGAAGGTCTTGTAGGTCTTCATAGAACTGTTCAACTTCAGCTTCTTCAGCATTACTGGTCAGGGCATAGACTTGGATTACTGTGATATTGAATGGTTTGCCTTGGAAACGAACAGAGATCATTCTGTCGTTTTTGAGGCTGCATCCAAGTACTGCATGCAGTCGGACTCTTTTGTTGACTCTGATGGCTACTCCATTTCTTCTAAGGGATTATTGCCCACATTAGTAGATATAAAGGTCACCTGAGTTACATTCACCCATTCCAGTCCATTTTAGTTCACTGATTCCTAAAATGTTGATGTTCACTCTTGCCATCTCCTGTTTGACCATTTCCAATCTGCCTTCATCATGGCCCTAACAGTCCAGATTTCTATGCAATGTTGCTCTTTCCAGCATCGGACTTCATTTACATCACGTCACTTCCACAACTGGGTGTTGTTTTTGCTTTGGCTCCATCCCTTCATTCTTTCTGGAGTTATTTCCCCACTGATCTCCAGTAGCACATTGGGCACCTACTGACCTGGGGAGGTCCTCTTTCAGTGTCCTGTGTTTTTGCCTTTTCATACTGTTCATGGGATTCTCAAGGCAAGAATCCTGCAGTGGTTTGCCATTCCCTTCTCCAGTCACAGATACAGAAAGAAACTAAATCTAGTGTTTACCAGTGGCGAAGGGGAAGAGGGAAGGCGAAAGAGAGGAGTAGGGGAGTAAGAGGTACAAACTAATACATGTAAAATAATTAAACAATAAAGATATATTGTATAATACAGAGAAATGTAGCTGTTATTTTGCAATAATTTTAAATGGAGAATACTGTATAAAAAATAATGAATAGTACATTGTATACCTGAAACTAATATGAGATTGGAAATTAACTATACTTCAATTAAAAAATAGTATTCTTCAAGTTGCTTTGAGCATACAGGTAAAGTTATTTTGGAATGAATTCTGGAATTGGATTTATAAAGTGACAGTCATATATATATTCAGCTTTGTTTCTTCGCTCCCAGTTGGTTCTAGATGATCTTGCTGATTTACTTTCCCACCAGCATCCTTTCTTCACACGATCAGGCTTTTGAATTTTTGCCAGATTCATAGATATAAAATGATATGTCATTATATTATTAATTATTTGCATTACCTGCATCTTTTCATGTTTATTGGCTATTTAGACTTCTTTTGTTGTTTAACTGCTAATACCATTTGTTTAATTTTCCACTGAATTGTTTGTCTTTTTTTTAACATAAATTTATTTATTTTAATTGGAGGTTAATTACTTTACAATATTGTATTGGTTTTGCCATACATCAACATGAATTCGCCACAGGTATACACGTGTTCCCCATCCTGAACCCCCCTCCCTCCTCCCTCCCTGTATAGTGACATATATTTTTTATTTACACATTTTCACAGTGGTTCTTACACATATATGTTTTTTATACTGTTTTAACTTGCTTGTGACATTTTAAAAACTGTTCATTTTGTCTTTTGCTGAACAGAAGTTTTACAATTTATTACAATTATATTTACCAATCTTTTTTTCTGTGATCTGTACTTTTTGCATCTTATTAAAGAAATTGCTCTTTTCTTGAAGTCACGGTGGATTTTTTTTCTCTTGACCCTTAGGTTTTGCTGTCATGTGTAGGACTTTATGGATTTTTTTTTTCTGTATGTTGTGAGTCACTGTATATATTTCCTACTTGAATAATCAGTTTCCCAGGATAATTTCTTAAATTATCCTTATCCTATCTACTTATAATGTCACCTTTACTCTGAGTTATAGCTATGGTACTTCTGGTAGTGGTGGTGTTTTTATATTGATTTATACCACACTTTTTTACTTTGATAAATAACGATGTTTTATAAGGAAAGCCCTAGTTCCTTAATGCTTTTTCTTTAAATCATTATAACTCTTGTGTCTCTTTACTTACTGTAAATTAATTTTAGCTAGTCAAATTTTATAAATTACCATGCTGAATTTTGGCCACTATCGTAGTTAATTTATAGATAAATTGGGGAAGAATTGATGTCTTCTATTTTTGGTGCTTCCCTTAGTTATATCTATCTAGATCTGCAGCTACATCTGCAGCTACATCTGCACCTATATCCACATCTACATCTGTACCTGTCTTTCTGCACATCTGCACTGCCTCTATTCTGTGTCTGCTCTGCAGCTCTATCTATGTTTGTGTCTGTGGCTACTGGGACTGAAATTGTATTTTAGAATCTTATTGTGTTTAAATTTTTGCTTGATGTACTGGGCTACCACTAATGCTCATATGTCAGTCTTACATCTGGTAGAGGACTGGGACTCTGATGACATGAAGGATGATCAAATGTGGAGGATGAGGGGTCCTGGTTAAATGGACTTATCAGGACTCTTGCCAAAACTGGGCAATAAGGAGAGGAAAATGGAAATAGACCTAGATGAGAAAGTTCTACAACCCTGTGAAGAGTTTGATTAAGGAGAGAATCTCCATCATATCCAGGTATTTTGCTATTTTATTTTTCAGTTCAGTTCAGTTCAGTTGCTTAGTCATGTCTGACTCTTTTATTTTTATCTTTTTAATTAATTAATTATATTTATTTTATCTTTTATTTATTTTTATTTTATTTAATCTCTTATTTTTATTTTATTTTTAAGCAGTTTTTATACATTCTTTGTTGAGTGTTTGGAGATGCCATATTATTTACAAATAAAGGTATATCGTTTGCAAATAAAGACAAGATTTACTCATCTATAATTCTTACTCCTCTTAAAAAAAGAAATGTCATTGCATTGGCTAGGATCTCCATTACAGTGTTGAATAGACGTGGTGAGAATCTGCATGTTTTTCTGTTTAGTCTCTAAACAGAACACATCTAATATTTTCCCATTAGTACTTGCTCTGGATTTCTGTTAGCTATCATTTAAGGGCTTCCCTTATGGCTCAGCTGGTAAAAAATCCGCCTGCAATACGGGTGACCTGGGTTTGCTCCCTGGATTGGGAAGATCCCCTGGAAAAGGGAAAGGCTATCCGCTCTAGTATTCTGGCCTGGAGAATCCCATGGACTGTATAGTTCATGGGGTCACAAAGAGTCAGACATGACTGAATGACTTTCACACTCAGCAAACTAAGGAAATCTCTTTTATTTCCACCTAGTTTGCTAAATGCATTTTAAATTAAATAAATATTAAACTTCACCAGTTTTTGCGTCATTTGAAATAACCATAGATTTTCCTTCTCCGATCTGAAAATAGGGAGTATTATTAAAATTGATTTTGGATGTTGAAGCATCTTTGTGGTTTTGAGAAAGACCCTACTTGGTCATCATGGTTTTTAAATATAATTAATTGTATTGTGGAAACTAATTTGTGAATATTATTTTATGGTTTTCGCCTATTTGCTCTTAATGGGATTGACCTCTAATTATGTTCTCTTGCACTATCTTTTTTAATTCTTGTATTAAGCTCATAATAGCTGAATAATGAATTGGGTGTTTTTCAGCCTTTTAAAATTCTCATTTCAATTTGTGTAAGAACCAAATCAACTCTTTCCTGATCCTTGTATGTGTTTGTTGAGTATGTATATAGGCTATTGAATATCGTCTCAATTTCTTTAACAATTAACTTATTTTGTCTGTTTACTTTTTCTTGGGTCAGTTGTATTAATTTATATTATTACAAAAATTGTCCATTGTATTTAAGTTTCTAAATTTATTAGCAGAAGATTTTATCATATATTCTCACAGAAACTATTCTTAAATTTTATTTTATATTAGAGTATATTTGATTAATAATATTGAGCTTGTTTCATACATAAATGTATCTATTTCTTCAAATTCTTTTCCCATTTAGGTTGTTATATAATATTGAGCAGAGTTTTCTCTATGCTATACAGTAGGTGCCCATTGGCTTTCAATTTTAAAGATAGCAGTGTGTGCATGTCAGTCCCAAACTCCCAATCTACCCCTCCCGCAACCTTTCCCCCGGTAACCATAAATTCATTCTCTAAATCTGTGAGTCTGTTTCTGTTCTGTAAATAAGTTCATTTATATCATATTTTTAGATTCCAAAAAAAGTGATATCATATGCTATTTGTCTTTTTCTGAGTTACTTCACATAGTATGATTGTCTCTGATCAGTGATCAGTGAAAGTGGCTCAGTCGTGTCCAATTCTTTGTGATCCAATGGACTATACAGTCCATGGAACTCTCCAGGCCAGAACACTGGAGTGGGTAGCCTTTCCCTTCTCCAGGGGATCTTCCCAACCCAGGGATCGAACCCAGGTCTCCCGCATTGCGGGCAGATTCTTTACCAGCTGAGCCACAAGGGAAACTGGAGTGGGTAGCCTATCCCTTCTGCAGTGGATCTTCCTGACCCAGGAATTGAACGGGGTCTCCTGCTTTGCAGGCGGATTCTTTACCAGCTGAGCTGTGAGGGAAGCCCGTGATCGTCTCTAGATCCATCCATGCTGCTGCAAATGGTGTTATAGAAATGTAATCCTTGTGGCATCTCCGGTTCTTTGCTTAATATTTTATCCATTCTCCACTTCTGTGCAAAACATTCATCTGCTCTGCCATCACTCAGTTCTCCTGCATCTGAGGCCAGGAGTCTTATCTCTTTTTCTCAGATGGAGAACAGAGGCAAAGAGATGCTTACTGACCCCATCAATGTCTCTGGGCTGCTGGTAAAAACTGAGACAAGGATTCACACCCACATTTGCTCTCACTAATCTGGACTTCTCCAGCCCTTTTATGGTGTAGTGGTGGTTTCTTGCACATCCCATGTTTTTGACAATGATCTCTCACTCTTTTTAAATTTTTTTCTCTTTCGTAGATCTTCATTTTGACTTGAGTATCAGTTACATTTGAAAGTTAGAAATTCTGTGCACGCTGCTACCCATGCCTCCCTCATCTCATCATAAACATCACATCAGGTGGGCCTGAAGTTGAATTAAGGGAGCTGGGCTCTTCAGGCACTTGGACAATCGGAAAGGGATTCACTCATTCTGCACAAACTGATGATCTCACGTCTGACCGAAGGACACATTGTAAACAAAGGAAATATCCAAGGGGATGCTGCCTTCTGTATTCAGAGAAAGACATCCCATCTCAGCTCTCCTAGGAATCTTTAGACTTTGATGAGATTCTATTTGCATTAATGGAAGCAATGAAATTCAAATGTTTAGGCCAGTACCGGGGGTGTTGGAAGCATAACGAGTTGGATTAAGGAAAGAGACATTTAGTCTGATCAGGAAAATCTCTTAATGAGCTCTCCTAGACAGTGAAATTAGGAGAGAAAAACTAGTCTGGGCTGGATGAAGAGTAGTCCACAGAGATGGGAATGAAGGGTCTTGTACTTAACTCAAGGCTACGTGATCCATCATGTCTTCCCAAGTTAACCTGCTTTGCTCCTGAAATTGTTACAGCTTCCTGTTGTTTATAACTTCCCTCCTCACACAGGGGAATCTGTTTAGTTTGTTAAAAATAACAAGCAACATTTGAGTGCTTCCTCTGTGCTAGGTGATTTGTCTTGGCATTTAAGTATCATGATTTCTGACACTGAAATTAAGTTGAGTTGCAACTCATACTTGCTTTTGTTTGGTTAATCATCTGGCTTCTCTACAAGGTCTAAGGCCCCTGAGGCAGAAGCTGGGCTTTTCCTCCGGTCCCGTCTTTGTGCCTGGTGCTGAACTGAGTCGGCCAGGGGACATTCTCAGGCTCCGTGTGAAGCTGTTGAGTTAATGAAGGACCTGGCTCTCTAACACCCAGAGAGTGTTAGAGAGCTAGCATGGCGCCCATGCCTATAAAAATATTGACTCAGTATTCCATGGCCTATAACAATACTGACTCAGTGATATTGATTACATGTCTGATTGAATGCTGTTTCCCTCACTGATCTCTGATTTCCTTGAGTGTAGTTTTCGATCCTGGCACTTGCCTGTCATATAAGTGCCATGTATGTGCAATGGGGGAGGGCATCAGGGCCCAGCGATGCTGGCCGAGACTGGTTCCTGCTTAGATTAGGTACCAGGCCTAGATAGGACTAATGGTCCTCACTTCCCCCAGGTTTCAGCCCAGTTTTAAGAAATCCAACCAGTATAAGCTGCATTTCCAAAATGTCACTTTCCTTATGGGTTGTTGTTGTTATTGCTCAGTCGTGTCCAACATGACCCCATGGATTGCAGTGTGTCAGGCTTCCCTGTCCATCACCATCTCCTGGAGCTTGTTCAAACGTATGTCCATCGAGTCAGTGATGCCATCTCAACCATCTCATCCTCTGTCATCCCCTTCTCCTGCCTTCTTCCTTATGGGTACCTGTTTGCTTGATTTGGATTAATGTTTGTCTACAATTTTGTTCAAATCCTGTGCTATTTCGAGGATCTGTAGTACTTTCTCTGACTTTATGTGAGTGACCACATTCACTTATAAAGAAACAGTTCTTATACTGCTTGAATGTGCTTGAACCCACTTCTCTGTCCTCCATGTCCAGTGCCATTAAGAGGAAGGCTGCAGAGGGGCAAGGAGGAGTCACCCTCCTAATGTCGTCTCCAGCTCTGCATCTTAAATCTCAGTTGCTGGTGAATATGGTCCCTGGCCACGGGCAGTAAACCACACACTCCCAGGTTTGCTGGTGACCTGTAGGGCAATGTAATCACACTGGATGTTGGGGAAAGACTGGAATCCTTGCAGGCATTCAAAGGCAACTTGTGAATACAAAAAAAGAAAAAAGCTCTCTCCAAGTTAGATCTTTCAGCAGAGCACCTATTTTATTTTTATCGGTTGAACAGTTGGTGTAGTCGCAGAAACACATCTGTTCTCCACTCTGCAGGTGGCCGTTACAGCACAGCCTCTAGGTGGACATTAAGAAGGGCTGTGCTGTCAGAAGAAAGAGTGGTGCAGATTGTCGTCCAGCCCACCAGGAAAGGGCTTCGTTCACATCTGGGTCCCCCGCTCCAGCTCCAGCTATGAATGTCAGTGGGGGTGGCAGCACTGGTTTTAAAAACCAGGGTGGAGGGACAGGGATGGGGGGCCTGTCGCTGCTTCCTGGGGTTCCCCCTCACTGGGCCTTCTGGGGTCTCCCTGGCACTGGGCAAAGGGCGGACAGCAGCCCTTTTCCCCGAGGGGATTTGCAGCTGGACGTTAGGACACTGGTGGGGGGGGGGCTCCTCTCCTGAAAAGTGTGCCCGCTCACTGGACACCCATGCCTCACCAGAGAGGCAGATGCCTCAGGCGTACAGGATAAGGGGTGGGTTGTGTCCCCCAAACTCCTGGATCCAAGTCCCCCCTGCCCGGGGCCTCAGGATGTGACTGAGGTACTTGACACTTGTAACTCAAGTTACCGAGGTCACTCATAGGGGCGCTTCATCTAAGGTGACTCCTAGGAAGGGGAAGGAGAAGGCAATGGCACCCCACTCCAGTACTCTTGCCTGGAAAATCCCATGGATGGAGGAACCTGGTGGGCTGCAGTCCATGGGTCGCTAAGAGTGGGACACGACTGAGCGATTTCACTTTCACTTTTCACTTTCATGCATTGGAGAAGGAAATGGCAACCCACTCCAGTGTTCTTGCCTGGAGAATCCCAGGGACGGCGGAGCCTGGTGGGCTGCCGTCTATGGGATCGCACAGAGTTGGACACGACTGAAGCGACTTAGCAGCAGCAGCAGGAAGGGGAAACCTGGCCGTAGGCGGCACAGAGGAAAGGCGGCCTGAGGACGGGGGATGGGAGAGAGTCCACACGCCAAGGAGAAGGGCCGGAGCAGATCCTTCCTTCAGCTGCAGAGGGACTAACCCTGCCGCGCCTCCCTCTTGAGCTTCTAGCCTCCAGATCAGGAGGCAACGCGTCTGCTCACTGCGCAGCTTTGTTCCTGCAGCCCCACGGAGCTGACCCAGGAGGCGTCATGCCCAAGCGTGGACCCCAAGCTCCACAGGAATGTCTCTGAGATGCATTCAGGATTCTTCTCCACACGCCTGACCCCCGCCATCCTTGGGGGGACGTTTCCATGGACAGAGCCGTCAGCAACTTGTCCCCAGGGCTGATTGTCCATTGCTCTGCAACGCCTCTAGCAGACCTTGGAAACTGTCTCATTTACTATTGGATCTGGAATTTAGCAGGTGTGTTTGGGAACCAGGTCACCTAACTGCTTCAGAAATAATTTTGCTTGTCCTGAGAAGACTGCAGGAACATTTAGAAACAGACTCTAAGTGGCTCCAGCAGGTGGACTGTTGATTCTTTGTTTTTAGAGAACATCCGTGGAGCCCATCATTGGCAATGTCTGTAACTGCCTAGCTCTGCCTCTGTGTAGTGAAGCATCCCTGTGTCATGATTACCATTGTGACAACAAGATGGATGTTTCAAAGACGCACTTCTGTGCTCAAATTTGAGAAACACATTACAGCCAGTCTTTTGCGTGGGGCTGTTTACTCCTGCTTGTGGCTAATTAGTCAAGATGAATGGACAAATGGGAACTGCCGTCCTCCCAGCCCATCAACTGGCTGCTGCTTTGTTCTGAAAAGGGCAATTATTGTCAGTTTAAAAATATTTGATGCCACAGAGGATTTAAATTAAGAGAGAGAGAGAGGAGTGATCAGGTTTCTATGAGGCTGTCATGAGAGGGAGGTAAGACAAGGTTCCTCACACAGAGGTGGCCAACCTCTTCCCAAAGAGACAGCCAACTCTTCCCAAAGAGACAAAGTGGGGGTGCCACAGGGCACAGCATCCTGCCCTGAGTGTGGAAAAAGCAAACAGGGTATGTTTGGTCTAACCTAAAAGCAACAACGGGGGCAGAATATCTTGGAACAAGGCTGCAGTTTTACTTGGTCAAAGCTCCTTTTAGGAAAACCAAACTGTATGGAAGAGCAGAGAAAGAAATGGGTGCAGAAAACTGGCTTCCACCGGCCAGCTGAGCACCTTTGAGCCTGATCTTATAACCCAAGTTTTCTCATAAAAGATAATCATTTCTACCTGTGGGAGTAACACGTGAGCTGATGCTTAATCAAACTCTTGGAAGCCTGCAAAACCCATGCAAATTAATCCTTTCCAGAAGACAGCTGTGCATGTTCTTTGCCTTCCTGTTTTGGCAGATTTTTTTGTGACTCTGAAAATGAATTGATATTGTACTTATAAAAAGTGAAAATATTCAAAGCCGCATTTCCAGTGGATAACTTCCTGTTCTATGTCTGTTTTACCCACCAGCCCTCACTGGCCACTACTGAGAAATGTGTAGTCTCATAGTGTCATTCTGATTACTGCGAAAACTGCAGTGACTCAGTGTTGGGTCTAGAATTCTGGTCTGTCCTATGGTTGTATGGCCCAGAACCATCCTCTTTTTGCTTTTCGTCAGCTCTCAGTTGGTTTCTCAGGGCCAGGTATTTGAAGGGCCTTGGGGTGATGTCATCCTTTAGTAGTTCTGGGTTGGAAGAGTTAAATGACTACATGGCCAAGTTCTTCCGTGTTATAGGGTAACAATATCAGCAATGGTGCATGAATTGGGGCCAATAACACAAATCTCTCAAGTCCACTGGAGTTTTATTCTCTCTGTATTGGGTCCTTGCCTCCAGGAAAACTTAGTGACACATACTCAGTCACTCAGCCATGTCCGAGTCTTTGTGACGCTATGGACTGTAACCCACCAGGCAGGGATTTCCTAGGCAAGAATACAGGAACAGTTGCCATTTTCTTCTCTAGGGGATCTTCCTTACCCAGGAATCTGGGTCTCTTGGTGACACTGCTGGAGGCAAATATAGCAACCCAGAGGAGATGGTCCATAATTTTTCCTAAGCACTGCCTTCTCCTTGGGAGCAAAAACCTACCCGTATTGGCTCAGTCAGGGTAATGCTGGTTCTTGCTGTACTCTATCGCCTTCACACTTCAGAAACATATTTTGTTCTCTATTTAATTGTCTAAAACCTCCCAGACAGAATGTCTTCTCCAAACATTGGTACTGTTCTCGGCGAGGACATCGGCTTCTGGATCACTGCTGGGTCTTCTACGCAGCTGTGGTTCAACATCAAGCTAAGCACATCTGTGTTTTGTGTTGTTATTTTAATTTAGAGGCTGCTCACACATTGAACACTTTTTGAAGTCAGCATTGGTCATGAACACGTATTTATACCTAGAATAAAACTGAGCCAAGATAGGAAACATCTTTGCCAAGGGAAAGCAAACAACACCTCTCTCACTTGGACTGGCAAATGTCTGGGTACACAGTACTCTTTTGTTAGTAACAAAGGTTGAGCTGCAGGTAATCCTCCAGTTTCCCTTTATCTACGCAGTGGGGATAAGTACTCAACATTTTGCCGTCACCTTGCATCCTCTGAATGCACGTTATTACGTGTGAAACCCTGTAATTGGTGTTTTCACGTTGTTGCTAAAGCTCCTTACCAGTCTAGGAGAGGTGTGTTGTTATTTTCCCTTTGTACTCATAGAGAAACTGAGACTCAGAGAGAGAAAAAAATATTCAGTTTCATGAGAACCAACTCTGTGATGTTTGATGTGTAATCTGTCGTTCCTTCCCTTGTAAATGTTGGAATAATTTCACTTCTAGGTGAGTGACAGTAGCAAAATAATGGAGACCTCTGTGCCTTTTACACAGATTCATCATTGTATTTCACATGGTCTATCTATCATCTGTTATCTGTGTATCTAAGTGTCTATTATATATCTATTTATCATCTACATATCTATTATCTATATATCTATTATTTACCTACTTATCTATTATCTACCTATTATTTAGCTATCTAGTAGCTATCTTCTACCTATTATCTATCTATGTATCTTCTATTATCTGTCATCTATGTATTATCTATGTATCTCTTGTCTATGTTTTTATTTATCTATCTAATTTTAACTATTTTATCTATTTTAACTAGTATTTAATCTATCTAATTTTCTCAAACCATGAGTGTAAGTTGCATGCATCATATCATTTATCCTTTAATACTTCAGAGTGTTTCTCAAGATCAAGGACACTTTCTAACATGACCACAATACAGTTATTAAATTCAGGGATTTTTAACATTGACACAATGTTATTTATCAAAACTATAGCCCATATTCCAGATTTGCAGTTGTTTCCAAATGTGTTTTACAGCAATTTAGCCTCTGGCCCCGTATGCACGGTGAGTTGCCATGTCTCTTTAGGCTCCTGTCACCTGGGAGGGACCCTCAGCCTTTGTCTTTTATGCCATTTTTGGATACAGGCCAGGTATTTCCAGGATGTCCCCTCAGTGTGTTTACTTGGTGTTTAGATAGTGCATGCCTGAGTGATATTATTTTGTAAGTGATGTTGTGTCCTCGGTGGGTCATATCACAGGGTTCATAAAGTTGGTTTGTCCCAATATTGGTGATACTAATTTTGATTCCATTTCTCCTCTAAAAAGCACTATTTATTATTTTTTATTTAAATAACTTGTTAAAAATATTTTGAGGCCAAGTAAATACCCCATTTCTCACTGAACTCGCACTCGCTAATTTTATTTTAATTTTCATTCATGGTATTTGCCCAAGGGCTTCACAGGTTGTGTAGTGGTAAAGAACCTGTCTGCCAATGCAGGAGACACAGGAGACATGGGTTCAATCTCTGGGTCAGGAAGATCCCCTGTAGGAGGGCACGGCAACCCACTCCAGTATTCTTGCCTGAAAAATTCCGTGGACAGAGAAGCCTGGCAGTCTACAGTCCATGGGGTTGTAGAGAGTTGGACACAACTGAGCGACTAAGCACACACATCCCATCACGTATGCCTAAATCAATTACTAGCACAACAAGGAAAATATGGTGATTTGTTTTCTTTTACATAACTTGAGGATCTGTTGTCAGGGCTGACTGCTTATGGAAGCTTTGAGAATTAAGGGTTATTAATGTCCATTCTGGGACACAAGTTGATAGTCATAGCTATTAGTGGAGAAGTTAGCTTTTGAACTTAGGACTTTTAACCAAGATGAGATATTGGTTTCTAAATCTCTAAAGATTTCACTCTTTAGAGGTTATTTGTAATTAATTATAACAGGGACACTTTATTTTATCTTTGGCTCTAGACTTCTTTGTTCAATAAGTTGTCACCAGATGGACCACCACAGAGTTTAGTTTTGGTGGTCTTAAGGTGTGAACCCATTTCACGTTCTTACTGCTTGCCTATAAGGTGGGTCCAAGTGTTTTCCACTGCTGGGCACCTAGAGTCTGCAGCCAGTAGGCATGGAATATGCATTCACTGCAAAATTAATGGCTGGGTCAACACTGCTTTGAAGTTGACCTCTGAGTGCAGCCCACTGGAAAGCTTCTTAAAAGCTAAAAGCAAAGAAAATGCATAACATTAAATTCCAACTTGTGGGAAAGTCTTCCTCCCTAACCAGGCTAGGGTTTGGTCTAATTCCACTCGACATGGGTTTCCTACCACTGCTGTATTCTGAGGGGACTTTGACGGGTGCTTGTGGGGTCAGTTAATGGGGAAACTGTGTTCCACTTATTGAGGGACGAAGTGAGTTTTTTTTTTTGTTTGTTTGTATATTTGTTCTCATATGATAGAGCCATCTAGGAGTGGAGATGACACGTCTTTGTTGTTGAGAGGCGAGTCAAATGTTGAGATCCCGGGGCAAGAGACGTCAGAGTGGAAGGAGAGACTAGGACGCGAGAAGTTCTAAAGCAAGGACTATTCATCGAAGACAGAAAGCACCAGAACTGAGGCCACAGGCGGCGTGCTGGTCTCAGAATTCTGCAGGGTGGGCAGGGAGGGGCCCCAGGGGGAGCCCCCAGCCCTAGGTTCAAGCCGGAACCCTGTGGGGAGGCCCAGGTGATGGCAGCAGTGCCCGGCTTACCGTGGAGATGTGTCATTCCCAGATGCTGGAAGTGCCACTGGCTTTGGAATTGGCAGTGGTAAGCTGATCTCGTCCCTCTTTTGCCAGTGAGGAGAAGTCAGGGGAATAAATGAGAGTGTGAGAAGGGGAAGGGAGTATTGTGAAACCCTTTGTGTCCTTGTGATGACCTTGAATTTCTAAGACTGAGTGGAGGAAAATGATTTTTATACGCTCGCCCAATTCCCCAAGGACCCTGGTGCTAATTCTAAGTGTGTAATGTGGGAGTCTCTGAGGTGTCTATACAAAAGAGTTTGCTGAACCCCACTTGACGATAATATACTACATGGGTGTTGACTTCAAGGCAGCCATTTTTGAGGTTTCATTGTATCATTTTCCTAGCTGCAACACTCACAAAAGAGATGACCACTTACATTCATCTGCTTTCCAGAGGTGTCCTGGATATAGCACTACAGAAGCATGGACTCATTAGAGAACCTCTTTGGTACCCACACAGAGCTATAAAGACCTAGCAGATATTTTCCTCTTTTTTTTAATGTAATATTTTCAGCTCGGTTTTTCACAACATTCTGATGGTGCTCTCCTCTGTGTAAGGGTGAGTGCATATTACCCTCACGTGCCAGTGACCTCTTGGTTTTAGTTGGTCTGTGATTGTTCCTCCATTTGTAAGTGTTATGCAAGTGGAAAGGGGCATTTTGAGATGTAGACTGTTAACAGATTTATTCAGCACAGGAGTTTCAGTGCCTTGCCTACCTGCAAGTGCAGATCTCTAGTCTCTAAGAGACTGGGAATTGTTAACAACTCTTCCTCTACTGCTCTCTTTCTCCGTCTCTGTTTCCTCCCTCCCTTTCTCTCAAAGCCTATTATTTCCAGCCACACAAACTTGTAATAGCTGATGTAGACCCTGAAAGTAAAATTACTTAAAAGCGGGCAAGTGATGTCCAATTCATCCAGCACATGTGGAAATCCCAACACTGCTCTGCCTGATTGAAAATGTCTAGAGAACATGAGATTTGCCAAACAAATGCCCCCAAACATGGAAGTGGATGACTGGAGGTGGAGGCGAAGGATGGGACAGCTGGCGGCTGGGGAGGCAGGACTGGTCTGCATCCGTGTCTAACTGGGGCTGGCCATCCTGCACTGAGAGAGGCTGAAGTCTGTGCTGCCTCATCTCTCTCCTGATGGACTGTCTCCATGGAAACCTGCGTGAGGTCAAGCACACTTTCGAGACTTGATATGGAACTAATGTTGTGATGCAAAGGGAGGGAATTAAATACGAAAATTTGAGCCCAAATTCTTCCTTATGCTATTTCTTTGTGCCAGAACTTAGTGGAGCTGTGTGTATTGGTGCGTCCCTGGACCTGGCCTGCCCTTCCCTCCTCCCACTTGCCTCCCTCTTTGACTCATGAGATATCTTTTTCTGGAAATGGAGACCTAGTATAGGAATGAGAACAGCTTCTCTTTACCTTTGACGCCACTTCTAAAACAGGTAAGCTTGATTTGATCATGCTTGATTGCAGGCAGGTATATTTTTCCCTCTCAGGTGTTGTGTCTGTAACTGTCTTCTCATCAGGGGCTGGCACGTGACTTTCCTTTGAAATCAGGCTTTCATGACAAAGTGAAACTTTTGCAAAAAGGAATTGTCTTTGTAGAGGTCTTGGCTACTTCTGCTGAAATGACAGAGAGTGAGAGAGTGCTCAGGTGAATGCCCGCTGGAATGGCAGGGGTGCCAGAGGTGGCCACAGAGGTGCCACATGGTTCTGAGTTTCCTGATGCCAAGCAAACTTAGACAGCTTTGGTGAGCTTCACAGTGTCCAGGAGGAAGGCCGAAGCCAGCCACTGGCATCCCAAGGGTCTGCTGTATTTGTCTTGACATTTTGCTGCAGTCTCTGAAGTCCCTGTGACTGCATGTTGCTTTCCTAATAAAATAAAAGTTACTGTGAAGCAGCAACAGCAACCACAAATTACAAAGCAAGGAGCACTGCTGTGCACTCAGTCCACCAGGCAGACAGCAATCTAAGGGGCTTCTCATATCCAGTCCCATCTTTGGGCAGGCTCCAGGGATTGAGAGCCACCAGATGTGGCGAATTTGCAGGATACAGCTTTCTCCTAGGGCTTCCCAGGTGGCACTGTGGTAAAGAACCCGCCCGCCAATGCAGGAGCCCTAAGAGACAAAGGTTCCATCCCTGGGCTGAGAAGATCCCCTGGAGGAGGAAATGGCAGCCTACTCCAGTATTCTTGCCTGGAAAATCCCACGGACAGAGGAGACTCATGGGCTATAGTCCATAGGGTCGCAAAAAGTCAGACATGACTGAAGCAGCTTAGCACACACCTATGCCCAGCTTTTGGAGAAGGCAATGGCACCCCACGCCAGTACTCTTGCCTGGAAAATCCCATGGACAGAGGAGCCTGGTAGGCTGCAGTCCATGGGGTCGCTAAGAGTTGGACACGACTGAGCGACTTCACTTTCACTTTTCACTTTCATGCATTGCAGAAGGAAATGGCAACCCACTCCAGTGTTCTTGCCTGGAGAATCCCAGAGACAGAGGAGCCTGGTGGGCTGCCGTCTATGGGGTCGCACAGAGTCGGACACGACTGAAACGACTTAGCAGCAGCAGCAGCAGCATGCCCAGCTTTCAAAGTGCCTGGTGAGGAAGGAGGGAGCATAAGGCTGAAGGAACAGAGAATTAGTCAGGGAGTGCCCCAGAATCTCTGGTGGCCAAGGAGCCCAGGGGAGACTCAGAGGACGGGTGGGTGACCCTGGCATGTGATGGGTACTCTTGGGTGGAGCAGTAGTCATGACTTGGGTTTAGTCTGGATAGCCTTGAAAACTGAACCCAGACATATTCAGGAGATTAGTAATCTATGACAAAGTGTTGCTGAGTTCACAGAACATGACTAATAGAAATGACATATGAAGATGAATCTTCTTAACAGCTCCAAGAATTAAAAACGTTACACCAAGAGCAAAAAAGAAAAAACTTCAGCAAAACCAATGAACGACCTTGCGGGGAAACACTGTGTGTGTTAACTTTGGATTTTGGAGTGTCACATACGCTCCATGGCCACAGGCCCAGCTCCTTGCTAAGCACGCTGTGGTTGACCAGGACCGGGTCTTCTGTCCATCCTTGATATAGAACACTTTGGAGATGGAAGCCAGAGGCTGGGCTTCCCAAGTTTCTTCTTGTAAAACGGGCAATTGGGCATACAGCCAAGTCCAGTGACGGGGGTGCAATGCTGCTGAAGGGTGACCAGGTCTGAAGGAGGTCCAGCGGTCCTGAAGACAGGTGTCATTTGTTACCTGCATGGGTGCAGGAGTTACACAGGGTTGGGGACAGTGCAGGCAGGGGCCAAGCCCTGGGGCAGTTGAGAGCAATCCCACAGGAAGGATGTGCAGGGCTTGAGAGGAGAGGGGTTTGGAAGCAAGGTGGTGTCCTTGGAATGTTCTGTTTTGTTCTGTTTTTTACTTTCCTTTGCCAAATTCCTTGTGCCTGGTAGGGTTATGAGCCTTAGCAACAACTCCTTTTATTCTTACACCTCAAGGATGGGCGTAAGACCTGGGCCTGGCCAGTTACAGCATCCTGGTTCAGTGGGCAGGGAGCATACGAAACAGTCTTCAGAATCCTAGTCTAACACACAGCGTGTTTGGCCTCAAGGTCCTTCATTGGCTTTGCTTTAAGTTTCTTCTATGTCCTTCTTGGGGTAATATTTTTAATTCTTGGAACTGTTAAGAGGATTCATTAAAGCTAAGGATATAAAAATTAAAAATAAAACAAGCAAGGCCAATGTGTTTCAGGCCCTGAAATTTGATCGTATTTCTTGTCTTTTTTTTTTTTTTTTTTTTGTAAACTGACATCGTCCAAGCACTTGGGACAAAGGTTATCAGTGACTGTTAAATAAATGGATACTGATACTGAATAATGATGAAATGGGGTGGCTAATCTGGAATAAGATGGTGCAGAAGCTTCTAGGGACTATTTGACTACCATGTAGAAAAAGCTTTTTTTAAAAAGTAGAATGGCACTGCAGAGAAAATCAGAGAGAGGTAGAAAGGGAATGAGAGGGAGGGGAAAGGGAGGGGAAGACAGACCTGGCCTCCATGAATCCCATTTTGAGCTGTAAGTCTTTCAAAGATCCTATCAATTCTGCCTCAGCATCCTTTCTGAGTGGGCAAGCATAAAGTCCCTATTGGTTGTTCTAGTTCAGTTTCTATTTTGTATTTAAAAGAGATGAGACACTGTTCCCAGGGGTCTCCTGGCCATATTGAGGAGGAAATGACTCATACAGGAAAAAGTGCCACCTCCACCTGTGACTCAGGTGTGACTGTCATCAGCCCATGAGACAGCCACAGACAGACCTGCAGCTTCCTAACCCCTGGGACCTTATAGTGTACTATTTTAAATACAAATTCTCAGAAGTATTGGGGAAAGGCTTTCCATTTTATCAGGATTAGTTTATTGAAGGGCCAGAGATGAAGCAGGAGGGAAAGGGGCAGGGCATGACTTTGAGAAGAATGACACAGCCCAAGGACACAGCATCAACTTGCTGTTCAATCACTCAGTCATGTCTGACTCTTTGTGATCTCATGAACCACAGCAAGCCAGGCCTCCCTATCCTTCACCATGTCCTGGAATTTGCTCAAACTCATGTCAATCGAGTCGGTGAAGCCATCCAACCATCTCATCCTCTGTCGTCCCCTTCTCCTCCTCCACTCAATCTTTCCCAGCATCACGGTCTTTTCCAATGAGTCAGCTCTTCACACCAGGTGGCGAAAGCCCTGGAGCTTCAGCTTCAGTGCTTCCAGTTAGAACCACATTGGTCCAAGATGGTGGACAAGCTGACATTCACTAGATATTAAGCTTCAGTATGCATTCATCGTAACACATCAGCGAGCTAAATGACACACCTATGGGTGCCATGGCAGTTCTGAGGTCAACCATCAAAGGCTAAAAAGTGAGTGGTAGCCCCATTCCTGGAAATCTTGGCCCCTTCCCAAAATAGTTGGAATACCCCTCCTACTAATTAGCCTATGAGGTTACCTGCCCCTATAAAACTGACAACTCCACACCCTGGTGCTCCTCTCTCCTTCTGAGAGGGCCCACACCCTGTCCGTGGAGTATGTTTCTCTCTAAATAAATTCTTGCATATTGCTTTGTTTCTCATTGAATTCTTTCTGTGATGAGGCATCAAGAACCCAAGTTTCATTAAGTCCTGAGGCCAGGTGTAATCTCAGTAATCTCAGGAAGACCATGGATTTTGGCCAGGTTCAAGTCCTGGCACATGGATTCAAGTCCCAATATAAGTTACATGGTTTAAGAGGGACCACCAGGATTTAGTCCAAAGCTCTTGCTATTCCTCAAAAAACAAAACAAAACAAAAAAAATGGCCTTGAGAGGTGAATGTTCAGTCCAATCCCCAGATCAGCCCACAGTCTGGTGAAGGTGGCTATGACCAACGCGTTTACTGAGGAAGGCATGCGTTCTCCTGAAATGAAGAGCAATGGCCGAAAGACAGGGACAGGATGGTCACCAGCAACTGGCTAGACCCAATGATTGCTTGGCGGCTAGGACTGAGCCCTGCAGAGCAGAACAGGCAGGGCAGCGGAGCAGGGGACAGAGGCAAAGGACAGTCCTCCTTCTAGGCTGTTCCTTGCCACACAAGGATGCAGTAGAGGCAAAACTTTCTCCCTTTGATGTTTTGTTTGTTTGTTCATTGTCCATCCTTAATTCATGATTAATAAGAGCCAACCGTGTGGGTGAACATATGAGCTCCACCAGGTGCTATGGAGATGGAGCCCCAGATGAAACCATTCAGGGCAGAAACAGGAGGCTGAATAGAGGTCTCAGAGTAACACCCCCAACCCCTGCTTCCCTGCTGGCTCTTTCCCTTGACTTTGCTCCCCTCTCTGTGCAGGGGTGTCTCTGAGGGTCTGCATCTCTGTCCCTGAGGGATTTCTGCTCAGATAACACTGACTGACATACTGAGTGAATTTACCTGGCCAGCACACTTATAAATAATTATAAAATTGGACAATTAGGGTGGAATCTTGGAAAAATCAGAATGAAGGAGGGAGAAATGGGCTTTTCAAATTTCACAGCTGGAGCTGGGCCCTGATCTTGGTCATCCAGCCAGACGAATAGAGAAGAAAATCAAGAGGGTTTCCTTTAGCATTTATTCTGCTCCAGTGATTCCCACGCCACATCAACCCAGAAGGGTAATAAACACAGCCTTATTCTAGAAAGGAGCCTCTTGCATGAGGGCTAACTGAATGTCTTTGATTCTCTTTTAAATGAAATGGCTTTCCCAGATATGTCATCTGGCTTTATTGCTTGGCTTTGAAAGAAATGATGATACTTCTATCTGCAATGGTTTGAAAAGACATTGTTTGCAAATAAGCAGATTGGCAGAGTGTTATTGCTTCCTGGTGAATGTGAAAGTCTTCTGGTGGGAGGTGAGGAGAATGGCTCCTGTTCTCTTCAAGCATAATTGTGTGCTCACACTTGGCATGAAGGCAGGGGAGGCAAGGTGCACTCAGCCTTCAGACAGACAGTGATTCAATGGATGGAAATATCAATTTTTTTCCCCTAGGGTTAATGTCTTTCATAACACATTCAGGGGCTTAGACTATATTTCAAATGAAAGACTTTTTTCTTCTTATTTCCAATTACATTTGGAAGAATTCCTTTGGCAATGCATTTTAGAAATATAGAGGAAAAATAACACAGGGGTAATAGAGTTTCCAGTCAGGAGACACTCATCAGCTATATGATTGTGGATAATAAGATAGTATTTTGGGGACTTCCCTGGTGGGCTAGTGGTTAGGGCTCTGAGCTTCCACTGCACATGGCACAGATGTGCCATGTCATACAGTCAAACTAAGATTTAAAAATAGACAGTATTTTTACCTGTGAGATGGGGAGATTCAGACCTACCTCATGGGGCCTTTGTAGAGTTATCTGAAGAATGAAGCATTGGGACATAATTGTGAGGTCCAGTTAATGGGCTGGCTGTCAGTATTGATACAAAGGTACTGCCATTTTTAGCCATTCTGAAAGGCTGATTGTCTTGTGAAAAACGTGTAAACGTATTTGGATTCATATGCTATGTATAAGGAGAAGGCAATGGCACCCCACTCCAGTACTCTTGCCTGGAAAATCCCATGGACAGAGGAGCCTGGTGGGCTGCAGTCCATGGGGTCGCTAAGAGTCGGACACGACTGAGCGACTTCACTTTCACTTTTCACTTTCATGCATTGGAGAAGGAAATGGCAACCCACTCCAGTGTTCTTGCCTGGAGAATCCCAGGGACGGGGGAGCCTGGTGGGCTGCCGTCTATGGGGTCACACAGAGTCAGACACGACTGAAGCTACGCAGCAGCAGCTGTGTATAAGGTGGTTATATCTTATATGGTAAAAGACAGGGAAAAGTTGTGATTGATATGATTTCCATCAAAGTAAGTTTGAGCTCCTTCCTAACATGAATCTTCACTTGTCAACTGTTCCACTGTGCTATAAGATGTGACTCTGGTTTCCCTGTAGAGGGAGAGGCTCTGGGAGAAATGAGTTGTCAGTCTGAGAAGTAACATGTTGTGACTACCAGCCAAAAGGATCTCCATCATTGAAACTTTGAGTGAACTTAAAGTAGACACTGAGCCCTTCCTCCCACACCAGTGGACAGGGCACCATGTTTACGAGCCCCTGTGTTGGGTCCTAGTCCTCTATGTCTGCAGTGGAGCTCAGAATCTGAGGGTAATACAGAAGCCCTGCAGTCCTAGATCTGTGGAGGATTCCACACCTGCAATTGCCTTTACTCTTCAATCCTCTTTGCTCCTTTCTTTACAGACATTTCCAGGCTTCTTGCATGTGACTCACACCGTCACAGCTAACCTTTCCACTGTGCATGACAACCACGTTTTTCTCTCTTCATCTTGGTCCCCGTGCTCCTGAACCAAACTCAGATCCACTCACCTGCATACAGTAAAGCCAATCTACTGACACTGGGTCGTGGTTAAGGAAAGTGCAGTGTTTATTGCAGGTACCAAGCAAGGAGTCTCCCTGCTAGCTTTCAGGGAAAGGTTTTTTAAGACAGGATGAATGGGGGGTTGCAGTGCATGATCAGCTCATGGACATTCTTCTGACTGGTTGGTGGTAAGGTCAGGCTCATTAACCTTCTGGTTTCAATCTGTTTGAGGTCTATGTGCTTGTGGGCAGCATACAGTTAACTTCTCCCACCTTGTGGGAGTTTCAGTATCTGCAAAAGCTCAAAGGACATGGTTCATTATATTATCTATAGTCCTTGAGACAGAACTAATAGTCCTTGAATTTGTTTAATGACTAAATTATTATTATTATCTTGGTTAACTGTTCCCCTTGGCTTCTACATTTTCTCACTTCTCTGACCAAATTTATTCTTTGGATTTGGAGACCGTCTGGGAGGCTAAAGTTTTGCTACAAACAGAGGCAGGCAGAGGACGATGGTGGGGTGGGGGTGGGGCCATCTGTCCCTGGAAGGGCCCTGCAGGGCTCTCCCTGCTGCTTTTATATACTTCTCCCAGCTGCTTGTCTTCATGGAAACTGGATTGCTTTGAGAGCACCACTTCCCTAGGGGTCCTTTGGAGATGCCTGACCATGTGTCTCTACCCCATCTACACACAGCCTGGTGGGAAATGTGTTGTCCTCCTAGCTTCCCCTTACAAACTCCAGGGTTCTTCCTGCCTCTGCAAAGACCCCTTTTTCCCCATTTCAAAGTGTCTTGCTGTTCACACTGCTTTCTGAACCCAGGGTAGGCGAGGCACAAGTGGGGAAGCTAGAAGAAAACTCCAAAAGCCTTAGGAACTGCAGACATGTTTATTTTCTGCAGGCTGGAGCAGCAGCAAAAGGGGTTTCTCAGGTGGGGCTTATACAGGTTTATAGAACAAAAGTGGTCCATGGCCAAATAAATACACCATGACACGCATGCACACTGGTATAAGTGATCTCAGCTGTTACATAACCATGCAAAATCATTGTTTATAGGATGTGGGGCAAGGGCCCACGGGCAAGAGGGCGTGCAGTGAGAGCATGACTGACGCCGTCTTGGCTATGTGCTGATTTCCCACACAGAGAGTCTGATATCCCTTCCTCCTCCCTGCCGCCAAACACCCTAAAGTCATTTGCCTACATTTATTAAGGAGTCTGCAAAGGACCCCAGGCTTCTCACCCTGCACCATTAATGTCTACGGGAACTCATGTTCTTTACCTACTTAAATTCAGTAATTTTCATCTCTATTTTACTTCTGCCTCTCAGGACCATGGTTATCTTTGACCAAGTCATGGTCCAGAATTGCTCTCAGTGAACAAATCTCAAGGAGCCCTCTTAAACAGCCCTGCTCTCCAGCTAGAACCTGGCCAGGTCATGAATGATCTTCCAAGCTCCCTCCAGCAAACCTGTCCTCTCCACTCCCATCCAGGTTGATCTTGGTCTCCATGCCGACTGATGTTAGTAAAAAATTCCCTCAGAGCGCAAAGCACTGCTTTTCCTCCTCCCTGAAGTTCCAAACTTCTGGCACTTTCCTAATGTGTTGTCAGCCTCTTTTCATTCTGCATTCAGTCAAAGACATTCTGAGAAAAGTGGTGAGGACACGCCAGAGTCCCGGCTTCAGAGTCACCTGGGTACTTGATGAGCAGAGCCTGCAGGGGTGACATAGGAAAACCATTTGTCTTTGCAGCCAGTCCGAATCCTCACCACCTGCACCATACACCCCATGCTCACCCAGGCAGATCCTCCTGCTTTCCGGGCACCTCAGTCTAATCTTACCCACATAAAGGCTCGAATTTCAGATCCAACATAATCTTGATTTCCTTCCTTTCCTTCCAGTACTGGGCGAGTTCTAGGGGGCTCAGTGTGGGGAGCGGACATAGCCTAGATGAGGTCATATCACCTGACAGCCGTGTCTCCTCCAGGACATCCTGTCTCCACACCTGCTTCTGGTCTAGTGACCACCGAGCTTCCGGGCCCCTCTATGGAGGGCAGTCCTTTTCTGTTATGAATGAAAACTGTCACATGAGCCAAACCACTGGCTGGATCACCTTCTCTCTCTCCTGCTCATTTGTATGTCAGTTCCATCCTTTCTGCAGGATTTCCAAAGCAGGTTTCTTTCCTTAAACTCTCCTTTGGCTTTTGGGGTTATATGCTTGTTTTCTTTCTAGATTTTACATCATGGATACCCCAAAATGAAAAATATGAAGTTATTAATTTCTGGGCCTACCAAAACGATTCACCATCCAAATCCATCCAATCCTCTCTGCTCTGACTTTTCCTGAGACAGAAACGCACACTGGGACTCACCCCGTTGCTTAGGGTCCCATAGTGGGGTTAATTTGAGGAAACTCTGGGACCTCATCCTTCTTCTGTGCTGAATTCCTGTGGCTGGCCCCCAGACAGCCAGATTCTGTCCTTCTCTGGTCCTTAGCATGGCTGTTGGATTTGAGGGGTCTTGCCTCCTCTTTCCCCGGGGGCCTGGAGCCTGCCCTGAATTCACAGCCCTTCTCCTGAGGGGTCCTTCTTTTTTTTCTACCATTTAATCAGAGCTTTCCTTTTCATCCACGGCTGCTTCTTTCCTGACAACCAATGACAAAATCAAGTTTCAGCCCTGTCTAGCCTCTCATGCTTTCCCAGGGAAGCAGGATTCCTGGAAATGTGTAAATTACACTCCCTTCCCAGAGCTTCTCTAGCTTTCAGTAATTATTTAATCTTATTAAAAAAGATCACACTTGTGTATAATCTGGTCTTTGTGTCATTATCTGCCCCTTTACAACACTTATCACTCCTTGATGACTGAGTCCTTAAAACCAAAAGACTGGCCTGTGGGATATTATTAATATGTATTTGTTTGCTTGTTTAACCACATCCTGCTGAGCCCTTGTGGATCAGCATGTCTGTGGACAAACCCAAAGATGGGGGTGGGTAGGCATGCTGCGTTCTCTGTAGACCTGATGAAAACATTTGGGGCTCACCTGCGGAATTGGCATCTGGGCTGTGGTGGTTTGTAAGCCAGAGCTCGGTCTCTGCAGACCTCTGACAATGAACCAACATAGCTATTTAAAGTCCAAGCCTGCAGCCCTGACTGAAAAACACATTCAAGAAAATGAAAATAGTTCCCACACCAATGGCTCAAAAGCCCATTGTCTGTTTGAATCAAGCTTTAATCTAATTTTTCTCTTCCTTCATAGGCTCAGGCTTGATAGAAATTGCTTGTCTGCAGTTTTAAAAGTTTGCACCTTTCAAAAATAGCCAGGGACCTCCTACAGCAACATGGATGGATCTAGAGACTGTCATACTGAGTGAAGTAAGTCAGAGAAGCTGAAATATCATATGATATCCTGTATAAGTGGAATCTAAAAAGAAATGATACAAACGAATTTACTTACAAAACAGAGAGAGACTCACAAACTTGGAAAATGAACTTATGACTGCTGGACACACTGCTATATTTAAAATGGGCATACTGTACAGCCCTGGGGACTATGGTCTGTGTTATATCACAGCCTGGGTGCGAGGAAGTTTGGGGGAGGATGAATGCATGAACGTCCTTGCCAATGCAGGAGACAGAAGAGATGCGGGTTTGATCCCGGGTAAAGAATATCCCCTGGAGGAGGGCCTGGCAGCCCACTGCAGTGTTCTTGACTGGAGAATCCCATGGACAGAGGAACCTGGTGGGCTACAGTCCATGGGGTTGTAAAAGTCTGAAACAACTGAAGGAACGTAGCATGCACGCATGACTGAGTCCCTTTGCTGTTCATCTGAAACTATCATAATACTGTTAATTGGCTATACTCCAATATGAAATAAAAAGTAAAAAAAAAATAGCCAGAGGTCTTTTACAGGCACAGCCAGGGACCTGAACACCTGGCCCAACCAGCTGCTGCAGCTCCTGCAGGAGGGCTACGCTCCTGGAGCTCCATGGGACGTTGTTCTTCCAGGCCCGGAAGAGGCAGGCCAGCACCTCCTTATGTGCACCCTCACGCAGCTCTGTGTAAGGAAAGGCTACTCTTCACTTTACAGTCCATGATCCCTGGGTTGAAGCCTACAGGGACACCTGAGCTCTACCCTGTTCCTGTCTGAGTTCAGAAACTCTCTGGAAGTCTGCTGACATTGGGAGAGGTGAGTCAGGGGCTCACGGTGGGAGTCCTGGGCTGACAGAAGCCGAGTTGGGCTCTGGGTCAGGCGGGCTTCCTCCTTCTCCTGCCCAGTTTGGCAGAAGTGGAGGGGCATGTGCCCTCAGGACAGGTGATGCCTGCAGAGTGTCCATCACCTCCATGTTGGCCTCAAAGCCCTGGGACAGATGGAGGCCAGACCCAGAGGCCATCAGATTTTAACCCTCTATCCCCACATGGCAGAGGAAAGTGGACACTTGTTTGCTGCTCTTCTCCACAGGGCAGGTTCACCCTCATGTCTTCAGGGAGGGTGAGTAGGGAATGGGAGGAAGACCGGACAGTTACCCTCTGGGGTGAGTTCTTCCCACTCGTCAGTGTGAGCCAAGAACGTCTGCATCCCTTGGGAGCTGCAAGCCTCATGTCCCACCCAGACCTGTGGAACCAGAAATTCTGGGGTGCGGTCTGGCAGCCTTGCTTTAGCAGTCCTGCCAGACGAGGTCAGCGCACAGTCTAGGAGAGAGTGCCAACGGCCTTGGCACCGTTGACATTTGGCCCAAATAAACCCTTGGTCTGTATATGTGTGTGTCGGTGCTCATGTGTGAGTGTGCACATGTATACGTGTGTGTGTGTGTGTTCTGTGGGATGTTTAGCTGCAGCATCCCTGACATCCCCAAACATCACCAGCCATGCCAAGTGTACCCAGGGCAGGGAAAATTGCCACCAGAGATTTCCTGGCTGAAACAGTGGTGCAGCAGAGAAGACGGAGAGGGCGGAGCAGGAGGAGGGGGAGGGGAAGGGGGAGGAGGAGAAGAAATGTACTGGGAAGAAGCACAGAATTTAACAGTGGTTATTACCAGTGGTGGGTCTTAGACGGTCTTTGCATAAAGAAACTTTTCTGTCTTCTCCAAATGTACTAAAAAGTTGTATATTATTGGAGTGGGTTGTCATGCCCTCCTCCAGGAGATCTTCCCGAGCCAGGGATCGAACCTGAGTCTTTTATGTCTCCTGCATTGGCAGGCACGTTCTTCATCACTAGCGCCACTTGGGAAGTCCATTACTTTTACACTCCAAGAAATGCACATTTGAAAGGGTATTTGGATAACCTCCAGAAACGCCCAGACTCCCCTTGGTGGGTGTGCTGCTTTGAACCCTAAGCCCAGGTTTCTGCCCCGCCCTGTGACCCTGCAGCCTGTCAGGCAGTGCCCACCCCAGGTTCTGAGATCCGACAGGATGCCGCACTGTTCAACCAAGCACTCCCCTCCCCGCAAATGCTCCTGGGGCTGAATCATCCTCCTGCCTACAGCTCAGCAAGGACAGATGTGAGCTTCAGGATGGCCACTGCCCAGGGTCCCCCTGGAGGAGACACCATAAATGGCCTAAGATCCTAATGACAAAGTCGCGTCTGTTCAGAACACATACAAGATGAATGTAGGACTCAAATTGCAAGTGTGAATGATCCTTCTAACCATCCTCATGGAGATGCTTAGCTCTCACCTCTGGCTCCACCAGCCTGGCCTGGATTTCCACCAGTTCCTTGGAACCTACTGGGAGACGTGAACTCCCAGGTGTGTCCTTAGGATTTTTTGTATCTTAAAAACTGGAAGTTTTCATCTTTTAATTCTTTTAAGAATTTAAAAACTTAAATCATCTTGAGAGAGTCCTGAGTATTAAACTGACATCATGACAGGGGTGACCGTCAATTTCTGTTTTGAAATAGGAACCAAGAAATATTGTTTCCAGCCAAGGTGTAGTAGGGGTCTATGTGTGTCAGACTGAGCAATGTAACATCAATGTACAGGGATCCTGAAAAGCAGGTATCATAATTTCCATTTTACAGATGAGAACCATGTAGGTCAGAGACTTCAAGACATTCTCTCAGGGTCACACAGATAATCACGGAGAAGCTGGCCTGTCTGAGAAAAGTGTCTGTGATGCACACTTGGCAGATGGAGGAAAACAGAAGAATGTGTACAAAGCTAGGGTTTGGGGTTCTTGTTAAGGAACCCCAAAATGCTGCACCCTGTGTGAGCTCCTCAGAGAGAGACAAGGAGAACGGAGCTCCTTGGTGAGAAAATGGTAGGGAAAGATCACAGGACTTCCTTAAGGTCTCCTGTGTGTGTCTCAGTCACCTCCGGCTGCTGTAACAATGTACCACGGCTGGCAGCTTAAACAGGAAACATTTATTTCTCACAGTTTTAGAGGCCGGAAACCCCCGGGGCAAGTCACTGGCAGACCCATGTCTGGTGATAGGTTCATTTGTGTCTAGTTTAGATCCCACCTGTCAGGGGTACCATGGGATTCCTAGGTGGCGCAGTGGTAAAGAATCTGCCTGCCAACGAAGGAGGTGCAAGAGATGAAAGTTTGATCCCTGGGTCAAGCATACTCCCTGGAGTAGGAAATGGCAACCCACTTCAGCATTCTTAGCTGGAAAATTACATGGACAGAGGAGCCTGGATGCAGAAAGTCAGACACGACTGGGTGGCTGAGCACATAATTAGACTGAGCCCGTAAGTAGACTGAGTGAGCGCGTAAGTTGACTGAGCGCATAAGTAGACTGAGTGCGTAAGTAGTACCATATGGCATTTGTCTTCCTCTTTCTGACTTACTTCACTTAGTCCGATAATCCCCAGTTGCATCCATGTTGCTTCAAATGACATTAGTTTGTTCTGTGTATTTAGATACCATTTCTTCTCTAACCATTCCTCTGTCTGTGGACACTTAATGTGTTACCTATTGTGAAGAGTGCTGCTTATGAACATGTTTTGGGATTAGGGTTTTGTCTCGATGTGTGTCCAGGAGTGGGGTTCCTGGATCATGTGGCAGTCCTATTTTAGCTTCCTGAGGAACTTCCATACTATCCTCCACAATGGCTGCACCAGCCTACGCTCCCACCCACAGTGCAGGGGGGCTCCCTTTTTCCTTTGCCATACCCTCCCCAGCATTTGGTTTTTTTAGACTTTGATGATGGTCATTCTTACAGGTGTGAGGTGGTACCTCACTGTGGTTTTGATTTGCATGTCTCTGATAATTAGTGCTATTGAGCATATGCTTCTATTTTTTCTGTGCTAGTATAAGGAATCTTTTAAGACCTCTGACCTGACCATAGTGCTTTTAGCACCCTGGGAGGAAAATAAGAGGCTGCACACATTCTAGGAGACTCCAGCTTGCTTTTTCCTGGCGAGAAATACTTCTCTAATCTTTAAATGCAGGGCATTTTATTAGAGACAGCACTCAAAACCTCTCTCCATGAGCCTACCTGTCCAGGAACACTGGAGCAGGCTCTGGTTCTCCTGGGGAAGCCTGTGGTTTGAGGGATGGTCATCTGGGCTGCTTGGCCTGGAAGTGCCATCCTAAATTAACCAGATCTTGGGTGTAGCATTGATTCCTGCAGGTAAAATGTAGTGGGAACTCAGCCCATGTCAATTATGTGACATATCTCCAATCAGAATGAGGCACATCACCCTCCCAGCTCTGGCCCCACTGAAAACTTAACCAACAGAGCCAGCTCCCCAGTATTGGCGTTTTGCCACTAGAGAATAATTTGACAAACAGGACTCATGGTAATGGCTTTCCTGGCGGTTCAGCAGGTAAAGAATCCGCCTGCAACATAGCAGTGGCAAGAGACACAGTTTTGATCCCTGATTGGGAAGATCCTCTGCAGAAAGAAATGGCAACTCCCTCCAGTATTCTTGCCTAGAGAATCCCATGGACAGAGGGGCCTGGTGGGCTACAGTCCATGGAGGGTCACAAAGAGTCAGACATGACTGAAGTGACTGAGCATGCACGCACACACCAGTGGTAAGTGTTCTTGTCTGTTCAGGCTGTGTAACTAGATCCTGTAATCTGGGTGCCTTAAGAAACATTTCTCACGCCTCTGGAAGCTGGAAGTCCAAGGTCAAGGTGCAGGTCAGTTCAGTTCCTGGTGAGACTTTCTTTCTGGCTTGCAGACTACAGCCTTCTGGCTGTGTCTTCACATGGCTGAGAGAGAGAGTGCTCCAGTCTGTCTCTCATCTCCCAGGGGCACTAACCCCATTGTGGCTGCACTCCTCATGACCTCATCTAAACCTAATCACCTCCCAAGAGCCCCTCCTCCTACTATCATCACACTGGGGGTTGGAGCTTTAATGTATGGATTTGGAGGGACACAGACATGAAGTCCATAAAGTAAGAATTGAAGAGGAAGTGGTTTCCAGCTCAATATAAGAATACATTTTCAAAAGGTGATTTTACCTAGTCATTCATTTCATACATGATATTAAGTGAACACAGAATGCAAAGCATTGGGCTCAGACCTGGGAACACAGTGGTGGTGAAGATCTCCTGGACCTGCTTAAAGTCTAAGTGAGATAGAAACCCCAACCAAGTTCAGAAGTCTTGTTTGTCTGCTGCTGTGATGAATCTGTGCAGGGGCAGCACAGAGCTCTGAGAGTTTGTGATGGGGGCTCCTGACCTGCTGATAAGTTCAGGAAATGCTTCCCCGAGCAAGTCGTCTTTGAGAAGAATCATGGGGAGAAGGATGTCTCAGGCGACGAGGTCTCCCTGCCAAGTAGGAAGGGGCACAGGGCATTCTAAGAACTGAAAAAAGCCAGTTACTTTAAAAAAGAAAAAAGGAATGAATCCCCTGTGGGGTGAAGAATAGCCCATCCTTGGAAATTCTCAAACAGACTGGGTGAGAGGTTTATAAAGAAATTTACACATGGCTTGTATAGTATATTCCAATTTTAAGACCCATGAATTCCTTGATCTGAATAAGTCATACTCCAAATTATAAATTTCAAGGTAATGCTACAGCTCCAGGAAAATCTTATCAGTGATAAATAGTTGGAATGATCTCTTCATTCATTTCCTCCAAAAATATTACTCGATTTCCACTATACCTCATACTTCGATGGAAAAGAAATGGCCTAGGCCCAGAGTTTCTGAGCCCACATAACTCAGAATGACTGTGGTGGTCCTGATTGTGGGGGAACCCAGGTCAAAGAAGGAGGAAGGTCAGCCACAGCCTCAGAGGGGCTAGGGAGGAGTCAGAGGAGAGCTCAAGCTTGACCTGGGCCTTGAAAGGAGTTTCTCAGGTAGAGAAGGAGCACGGAGGGCGTGCAAGTCCCCGAGAGCAAAGGAGATGCTGCGGGGGGCTGCCAGTGCCCAGGCGCGGCTGCGCACCGCGGGGCGGGACAGGCCACTCCTTGTACCTGCCTGAACCCGACTGTGTATTCATTGTCCCTGCCTGTCAAGCGGACAGCTTGTCTGGGAAGATGAGAGGCCTTTCTTGCAGTGCCTAGTGGTGGTCAGTGAATGAACGGCCCGGTGCAGAGCTGTAAGAAACAGCATCTAGAGTGGGCTCAACAGGGATGCTAAGAACAAGGGCTTTGCCTATGGTGTGTGCATAATACTGTGGATTATGACATTGTTCCTTTTGGCAGATGTGTCTAGAGATTGTGAGAAGACTAGTGTCAGGGTTTCAGATGCAGGCGGGGGAACAATTAGATTTCCACAGTCTGGGTGAGGACAGACGCAGGGCCAGGCTGAGGCAACAAGTGGTCCAGGGAAGCAAAGTGGGATGCAGAGATGCTTCTGAGTTAGGATCTGGGGCATTTGTGCCATGTACTATATTTCTATTTTTAGATCCTGGCACGATACTAGCTTCTTTGCAAAAAGGACTGTGTTGTTTACTAATTGTCAGCTTCAGGTACATTCTGCATCATCTGAATTGCTGAGTAAACACACGCCCTTTCAGACAATATAATGGTCTCATTGTCAGGCCAGAAAGACCTGCCAAGTCTAATCTGACACAACATAATAGGCCTGGCCTTCCTGTTTCTCTCCTCCACACATGCCCATGTCACTCAAGCGGCTGAGTGTTACACCTACTGGCATTCCTACACATGAAAGACAGAGCTCCTCACTGTTGCAAAGATTAAAACCTCAGTAACAGTGATGTGGCTTCGCTTAAAACTTTAAATCAAAGCCTTTGTGTAATGAGATGGCCAAGGCCAAGGCTCTGACCCATGTTCAAACCCTAGTTTTGATGTGCAGGTATAACCTGTGTGTGCTGGGATGGTCCTGCAGAGAGACGGTGGCTGGCTGATCACAGACATGAGCTCCAAGGTAACCGGGATACAGTGAGATTTAACTGGAAGTACAAGAGGTAGAGAGAGATGTAGTCTGGGGAAATGAATAATAACAAAACATGGCATGTGGTAGATTCCTGAAATAAGCCTGAAATAAACAATGTGTCTCCTGAGAGGCGATACACTGCCTCCCGGGTTCACGTGGCCCTGTGGTAATGTTCTTGTTATTCTACAGCCAATTTCTACTTTTTTTTTTTTTGGTAACAGTTTTATTGAGATAAATTTACCTGCCCCCCACCCCCCCACCCGCCAGTTCTTTTAAAGTGCAAAGATCAGTGGTTTGGGGCATATCCACAGGACTGTGAAACCATCATTACTATCTAACTTAAAAGAAATTGTTGTTTGTTGATTAGTTGCTAAGTCATGTCTGACTTTTGCGACTCCATGGACTATAACCCACCAGGCTCCTCTGTCCATGGGAATTCCCAGGCAAGCATACCGGAGCAAGTTCCCCATTTTCCAGGGATTCTTCCCTACTCAGGGATCAAACTTGCTTCTCTTTCATTGGCAGGCAGATTCTTTACCACTGAGCCACCAGGGAAGCCTCTCAAAAGAAACACAGCACCCATTTGTTCTTTCAGCTCTTTGCAAACACTACTTTACTGATGTCTCTGTAAAGTTTACCTATTCTGGACATTTCATATGTTGGAATCATACAGTGTGTAAACTTTTGTATCTAGTCTAAGTCAAAGATTTTAGATTTATCCATGTTGTAGCATGAATTAATATTCCATTCTTCCTTATGGCTGAGTAATATTCCACTGTAGAGACATAACATGTGTTTACCCATTCATAAGTTGAAAGACATTTGTATGGTTTATACTTTTTGATGAATAATGCTGCTGCTGCTGCTGCTAAGTCGCTTCAGTCGTGTCCAACTCTGTGTGACCCCATAGACGGCAGCCCACCAGGCTCCCCCATCCCTGGGATTCTCCAGGCAAGAACACTGGAGTGGGTTGCCATTTCCTTCTCCAATGCATGAAAGTGAAAAGTGAAAGTGAAGTCGCTCAGTCATGTCCGACTCTTTATGACCCCATGGACTGCAGCCTACCAGGCTACTCAGTCCGTGGGATTTTCCAGGCAAGAGTACTGGAGTGGGGTTCCATTGCCTTCTAATGCTACTTTAAATATTTGTGTACAAATATTTGTGTGGATACATGGAGAAGGGGACAACAGAGGATGAGATGGCTGGATGGCATCACCGACTCGATGGATGTGAGTTTGAGTGAACTCCAGGAGTTGGTGATGGACAGGGAGGCCTGGCATGCTGCAATTCATGGGGTCACAAAGAGTCTCTTGCCTGGAGAATCCCAGGGACGGCAGAGCCTGGTGGGCTGCCATCTATGGGGTCACACAGAGTTGGACATGACTGAAGTGACTTAGCAGCAGCAGCAGCAGCAGCAGAGCAACTGAACTGAACTGACATGCTTATTTCAGGCATATACCAAGGAATGGAATTTCTGGGTCATATGGAAGCTCTATGTTTTACATCTTGAGGAACTGCCAAACTGTTCCCCAATGTGGTGCATCATATTACAACACCATCAGCAATGTATAATGATTTCACTTCCTCTGTATCCTCACTAACAATTGTTATTATCTATCTTTTTTATTTTAGCCATTCTAGTGGATGTGAAATGGTATGTCATTGTGATTTGCATTTCCTTAATCACTAGTGACTTTGAGCTTTTCTACTTACATCTTCATACACACATACAAACACACACATACATACATATCTTCTTTAGAGATATATGTACTCAAACAATTGAAACATTTAAAATTAGGTCATTTGTATTTTTGTTCTTGAGTTATAACTTTCTATAATGTTCTGTAAAGAGGATGCTATCAAATATATGATTTTCAAATATTGAGTTTGTCAAAAAGTTCCTTTGAGTTTTTTCATAACATCTTACAAAAATCCAAACAAACCTTTTGACCAACACAATGCTTTCTTCCATTCTATGTGCTTCACTTTCTCCATAGTGTCCTTTGAAGCACAAACATTGTAAATTTTGAAGAGGTCCAATGATTCTTTAAAAGAAGATTGCTCATGCTTTTAAAGTCATATCCACAAAAGAAATTTTCTAACCCAAGCTTGTAAAGATTTACTTCTTTGTTTTCTTCTAGACTTTTTGTAGTTTTAATTTTCATAGTTAGGTCTTTGATCCATTTGAATTACTTTTGTGTACAGTGTGAGATCAGGGTCTAGCTTCATTGTTTTTGCTTGTGTAATCCAGTTTTCACATCATTTGTTGAAAGGATCATTCTTTCCTCATTGATTTGTATTCACATCTTGTTGAAAAAAATCAATAGACCGTAAATATAGGGCTTGCTTTGGATTTAGTTTTTTTTTTTCAATTTTATTAAGATGGGTAGTTAGATTATTGAGATCTTTCTTCTTTTTTGAATTATGTTTACAGTCAAAAATTTCCCTTTAAGCACATCTTTAGTTGATCTCCATAAATTTTAGCATTTTTTTTCACTTACCTCTAAGTATTTTCTACTTTATCTTGTGACTTCTTTGACCCATTGATTTTCACATATTTTAAAGATTTCCACATTTTTTATTATTGATTTCTAATATAATTCCACTGTCATCAGAGAACACACATTTTAGGCTTTCCATAACTTTATATTCATTGAAGCTTGTTTTATGTCCTAGCATATGGTCTAGCCAGGAGAATGATGTACATCTGAGAGGAACATGTATTCTGCTGTGGTTCCATCTGCTGGGCTAGTTGGTGGTGTTCAAACCTATTATTTCCTTGTTGATCTTCTATCTAGTTGTTGTGTATATTTGAAAGCAGAGTATTGGAGCCTCCAATTACTGTTGAACTGTTTATTTTTCCCTTCTTTTCTATCAGTTTTGTTTCATGTATTTTAAAGCTAAGTAAGGATATATTTCATGTATTTTAAGGATATGTTTAAAATGACCATATCTGATGAATTGACTGCTACCCTCTGCAGCCCTTGTCGGGCAGTCAGAGGCAAGCATAATTTAGGTTCAAGAATACATGTTTCCTATCCTTCTCTGCTGAGTGGAGCTCACCAATTGCTTTTAATTGTTCATCAGTAGATATAACCCCACCTTGTTAGAGGAAAAGCCAGTGCAGATGCTGGGCAAAAGGAACTGAGTCTTGAAGATGAAAAGAGTGTAACAGGAGGAGGGTTACAATGATGGCAAGGCTACAGAGACTCTCAGGACAAGATCTTGGAGGTGCTAAGATGTTGGATACAGGATGTCAGATTTTATTCTGAAAGCTTGGGGGCTCCAGAGGAGGATTTTAAATAGACATGTAATAACATGTCTGCAAGACACTAAATTCATTCTTCTGGCAATTTGGAGAGATCCAGGCTGTAAAAGACCAGGAAAGTTAAAAGTCTGTTGGAATAAACAAAGGAGAAATGATGAAAGGTTGAGTTATGGTGGTTCAAGTAAAACAAAACAGTACAGAGCTCTGAGAGACCTGCAGTTTACAAGATCTTGGTAATTGTATGAGATAGAGAAAAGGAGGAAAGAAAAATAAATCCAGATTTACACCCTTAGTAAAGTGGGTTCAATTCAATAAGGTAGATCCCATAAAAACAAGGTCATAGCTTTTCAAGAGAAATTGATGAGATTGAAGAGCCTCTGCAGCATCCAAAGAGAGATGTCCACTAAACTGTTGCATGTTAAAGTTGGGAGCTCAAGAGATAAATCTGGAGTGCGTGCATTTATTTAGGATGTATTTTCATATAAAGTATGAAGCCAAGGTACAAGAGATTAGATAGGGGACCATCTATGTGGAGATGAAAGAGTGTGTGAGAGATGGCTTTGGTGGAAAAACAGTGTTAGAGACAGGACAGAGAAAAGAAACCCAAGGAAGACCCTGAAAAATCACAATCAGTAGAAGTCTCTCTGCCTTCCCCTCTGGCTCTACAGCACAGGACACACACAGTGCAGTGTTGTGCTGGTCACCATTGTCCAGCCAGCACCCCCAGGAGCTCATTAAATCCCAGGAGAGCTGCTTCAGTGTTTGGAATCGAATTCTTGATTTTCACAGATGCTGAGTTAAATGGCTTACAAGCCTATGGAATATGCATCATGGGTGCTAATTAAACACATATTTAGTAAGATAACATTGTTTTGACATTGATACAACATCCCTTAGTCCTCCTGAAATTGGGACCATTGACCATAGTAGCCTAGGCCTGGAATCAGTATCTTTTCCTTCTTTAAGAATCCTCCTTAGGGCCCTTTAAGATTATTGCTCCCAGGAATATAGTTTAGTGATTTTATGTTTAGGTAATCTTCATCATATTCCTACTGTGTTTTTAATTGAATAATAAACATTCAAGATATAAATGAACATATGAAAAATATTAAGAAGAGTAACTATATCAAAGCCAACAGTTAACAAACAGTCACTCTTTTATCATCTTATCTGAGGCTCACCAAGCCTTGAGAAGCAGAGAGACTGGGTAGAATGGTGTTATGGGGTTACTACCCATGCCACTTCTACTAACATGTCCATGACAAACGTTTCTCTGTAAAGCACTCAGTGGACCAACAGACCCAACCTAGGGGCCAGTGCAGGGCCCGAGGAGCCATGGGGTGAGGGACATGTTGCGGAGTTGCAGGGCTCAGCTCTCCCAGGAAATCCCAAGCATAGTGATGTGCAGTCCTTCTGAAGGAGGCCTGTTTAGGGGGAGCAGACACTGGGTGTTCTCTTACCTGGAGTCAGCCCTGCCTCTCTAAATGGGTGCTGACTCCGAGTACAGCATTGCGTCCTGGTGAGCGGGCACCCTGCCCTCAACCATTCCTCTCTTCTGGAACTTTTTGGTCTCGTGTCAAGACCACTTGCAATGTCTCCAACACCTTCAGGTGAAGTGTCCTGGTTGATGGGTGTGGTTAGATACACACAGTAAACATAGCCTGGTTGGATGTCAACCCTGTGTTTTAGCAGAGGATTCAGCAGTTATGGGTAGGGGGCTATGTTTCTAAATTTTACCCATCCTCCTCCTCCCTCCAAGCAATGTGAAAAAGGGAAAGAAAGTTCATATTGGGTTGGCAGATTTAAAACACACGAGTGCTTATTTGGGCAGAAGAACAACTGTGTCAATAGGTTTGGTACCGAATGGAATTGAAGCTGCCTCTTGGATTTGATCCAGTTGGAGACACTGCTCTGTTTTTCTGTTCTGCAGCCCTCAGGGATCTTCTGTTTACCCACAGACTCAGAATTTCCCATTTGACTGCTCTCTGGGGTTCAGGATGGTTGGTGGGGATTCCTCATCTCACCGAGGCTACAACACAAGCATTTGCTGGAAGGGCCAGGACTCCCTATGACCCCAGCCTTGGGGGGCTGGGAGTGCTCAGGACCCAGCCTCACTCTGGCCACCAGCCCACAAATGACAGCCAACTGATTAGTGAAACTGTTGAAGAAGATTTCCAGCCGACTCTGCCCTGTGCTCATTAAGTGAGAAATAAAACTTAATGAGAGTTGAAAGATGGTTAGCAGGCAGAGTGAGGAAATTCCCAGGAAATAAATGGCTCTTAATGGAAACAGGAGCCTGGTGGGCTACAGTCCATGGGGTTGCAAAGACTCAGACACGACTGAGTGACTGAGCATGCACACACGATAGAAACCGATTTCCAGAGAAAGCTGGAAGACAGTCCAAGCGTTGATGTGTTCATAAACTTGGGGATTTCTGAAAGTCTTGGGACCTAGCCTTTGTGGATGTCAAAAAATTATCTTAGGGAGAAGTTAATGTACCCTGAACTGTCTGGTTTTCTTATCCAATCTTCTAAGTATAGAAATTCTCAACAAATTATCCTCTATTGTAGTAAATCCTAAGTTAAAGAGCTCCCCAGGGCTGCCCTTCATACTGTGGGGTGGGCTGGTCATGCTCACGTCGCTGTGCAGTGCCTGCTGCAGGGTGGGCACACGGGTGCTTCTCCTGACACGGGCTGTCTGCACACGGATCTGTTTCTGGAGTGCAGTCTGCCACCCAGGGTGCAAAGGAAGACGCGGTGCTGCTGGAGCCTGGAAGGGCAGGAGGACCGGAGCAGCCTAGCTGCCCACTGTCCTGACCACCAGTTTTCAGAGGCATCCAACCAGGTTGGCCACCTGACTGTCTCAGGGACCTGCCCTAACTTTCCCACACCAGTTCCTGACACCTTCCCACACCAGTTCCTGACACCTTCCTGCACACATGCTGTTCTGTGATAATGCCCTAGGACCTGGTCACATTTGAATGCGGCCTCTTGTCACAGAGCCTCAGCCTGACCCCTGTTGCCTCCAGTTCAGTGTTCTTACACCGGCTTCTCAGCTCTCTGCTGGTTCTGTGCTCAGGACCAACAAAATCCTCCAGTGAGAGCACTTTATCCTCTGTCACTGCATTTCTCAGCTTAGCAAAGCTCCATTTTGAAAATAGTATAAATATTCAGTAACCTGGGTTTACATAAGTAAATTATAGCATACTATATAGTCATTAAAACTCTAATAACTGGGTCAGAATCTGAAAAAGCGTAAGGTAAAACAAAAGGGATTGCATATGCATTTTGGAAAAACTATATGTACCTGTGGATACACTTACAAAGGCAAGTAAAAGTCATTTCTTGTGCTGGAGTGGTGAAGTTACAGGAGAACATCTAAATTTTCTTTTTTAATATTCTGATTAGCAAACGTGTGAGAAAGACCATTATTGCGGGCCATGGAGTTCTTGTTTAGTGTCACTGGCCCAGTATTGTGAACTAGACTGTGTGTGACGATGTGATACCTGCATGCTGCTCCTTTCCGACTGGCTGGCTCCCTCTGTCCACTCTCATATTCAGTTAAACCAGAGAGTAGGAGCTGTTAGTATATAGAAATGCAACAGATTTCTGTGTATTAATTTTGTATCCTTCAGTGTTACTGAATTCATTTTGATGAGCTCCAGTAGCTTTCTGGCGGCATCTTTAGGATTTTCTATATATAGTATCATGGCATCTTCAAACAGTGAGAATTTTACTTCTTCTTTTCCAATTTGGATTCCTCTTACCTCCTTTTCTTCTCTGATTGCTATGCTCAGGACTTCTAAAACTATGTGGAATAAAAAGTGGTGGAGTGGACATCCTTGCCTTGCTCCTGATCATAGAGGAAACGCTTTTAGCTTTTCACCATTGAAAATTATGTTTGCCGTGCGTTTGTCATATATGGTCTTTATTACTTTGAGATAGGTTCCTTCTAGGCCCACCTTCTGGGGAGTTTTTACAATAAATAGATGCTGAATTTTATCAAAAGCTTTGTCTTCATTATTGAGATGATGGAAACAGAGGGTAGAAGGTCATGCTGCATTTTGGGGAGGTGTTGAGTCTCTGAAAGAGTCAGTATCAAACTCCTAAAGAGTCAGGACCTCTCACTTTCTGGGCCCGATCATGAACTTCCCTCTGTAACTGAGTAGCCACACTGCTTCTTTCTCCCCATGGTGCTGATTAAAATCCTGTTGTTTATATGTGGAATCTAAAATAATAGTGCAGTTGAACTTACTTATAAAACAGAAATAGAGTCACAGATGTAGAAAACAAACTTAGAGTTACCGGGGGAAAAGTAGGCAAAGGGATAAATTGGGAGATTGGGATTGACATATACACACTAGTGAAAGTGAAGTCGCTCAGTCGTGTCCGACTCTTCGTGACCCCGTGGACTGTAGCCCACCAGGCTCCTCCATCCATGGAATTCTTCAGGCAATACTGGAGTGGGTTGCCGTTTCCTTCTCCACATATACAGACTACTATATATAAAATAGACCTACTGTATAGCAGAGGGAACGCTACTCAATACTCTATAATGACCTGTATGGGAAAAGAATCTAAACAAGAGTGGGTATATGTATCAGTCAGTCAGTTCAGTCGCTCAGTTGTGTCCAACTCCTTGTGACCCCATGAATCGCAGCAGGCCAAGCCTCCCTGTCCATCACCAACTCCCAGAGTCCACTCAAACTCATGTCCATTGAGTCAGTGATGCCATCAACCATCTCATCCTCTGTCGTCCCCTTCTTCTTCTGCCCTCAATCTTTCCCAGCATCAGGGTCTTTTCAAATGAGTCAGCTCTTCACATCAGGTGGCCAAAGTATTGGAGTTTCAGCTTCAACATTAATCCTTCCAATGAACCCCCAGGACTGATCTCCTTTAGGATGGACTGGTTGGATCTCCTTGCAGTCCAAGAGACTCTCAAGAGTCTTCTCCAACACCACAGTTCAAAAGCATCAATTCTTCAGTGCTCAGCTTTCTTTACAGTCCAACTCTCACATCCATACATGACCACAGGAAAAACCATAGCCTTGACTAGACGGACCTTTGTTGGCAAAGTAATATCTCTGGTTTTTAATATGCTGTCTTACTTGTTCATAACTTTCCTTTCAAAGAGTAAGAATCTTTTAATTTCATGGCGGCAGTCACCATCTGCAGTGATTTTTGAGCCCCCTAAAATAAAGGCTGCCACTATTTCCACTGTTTCTCCATCTATTTGCCGTGAAGTGGTGGGACTGGGTGCCATGATCTTAGTTTTCTGAATGTTGAGCTTTAAGCCAACTTTTTCACTCTCCACTTTCACTTTCATCAAGTTCCTCTTCACTTTCTACCATAAGGGTGGTGTCATCTGTATATCTGAGGTTCTTGATATTTCTCCCAGCAATCTTGATTCCAGCTTGTGCTTTATCCAGCCCTTGCTTCATCCAGCCCAGCGTTTCTCACGGTGTACTCTGCATAGAAGTCAAATGAGTAGGGTGACAATATACAGCCTTGACGTACTCCTTTCCCGATTTGGAACCAATCTGTTGTTCCATGTCCAGTTCTAACTGTTGCTTCCTGACCTGCATACAGATTTCTCAAGAGGCAGGTCTGGTGGTCTGGTATTCCCATCTCTTTCAGAATTTTCCACAGTTTATAGTGAAAATAAACTGTGTATATGTAGATATATAACTAAATCACTTTGCTGTTTAGCAGAAACTAACACACTATTGCAAATCAACTATATAAACTAAGAATAAAATGAAATTAAATAAAAACCTGATTCTCCTTCCCATCTTCACTCATCCCCTCATTTTACCTTCTTCCTGAAACATGGAGCACATTTTTCTTCTTTTAACCAGTGCTTATTGATTGCTATGTTAAACCAGGCCATTATGACTTTCTGTTCAAAACATTATCTTTTAAAACTCGCTGCCCTTTCTGGTTTCTTTTGCTTTGAGAGCATTGTTTTAATAGAGTATTATTCCCTGGATGGGCACTTCAATTGGAAATTTCCTCAGAAAAAGAGCAGCCCCCTTCTTCCTGAGTCCGTGCTAGGCTGCAGCATCTGTCACAGGATCTCAGTCCCACCGATGTGATCCACCGGCCCTGTGAACGCGTGTCCAGTGCTGGCAGCTTGTCAGCATTCATGCTGGGCTCTTGCCCTTTACCTTGTAAGCCCTTCGGTCACTCTGGGCCCTGGTGGGGGCTTCTCATGGTTGCCAAGTGTCTTACTTTCCTCAATCCCCGTATTAATTGAAAATAAGTCTTTTCAATTAAAAATTCATGCATTTTTCAGCTCAGGGACATTTTTTCTATTATTATTTCTTTACTTTTCCTTGTCACTCTTCTGTTCTCTTCTCTGAAGCCCTGTTATTATTTACAAATTATGTCTCTCCTTCCTGCCACTGAATTATCACCAGGGAGCTTGGGGGAAATTTAGAATCCCAGGCCCCAGGCCTGACCTCCTGCTTCAGAATCTGCTTCATCCCAAGACTCCGGGGCTCTGTGTCCACATTAAAATTAGGTTGAAAAGAATCAGCTTGCCCTCACATTGTTTGGATGTTTGAATCAGGTTGAACTGTTTAGATGTTGATCCAATACCAAGTGCAGTTCACTAGTCTTTCAAAGGCAAATAATAAAAGGACCAACCTCACAGGCTCATTTCAAGAGTAATCAAGTGAATGTGTGTAAAGTGCTCCTAACAGTGCCTTATGTGTAAGTGCTAGATAAGCATTTACTAAAGAAGTGAAAACGATTGTGCTTCTCAGTATGCTTCGCTCTGTTGTGAAGGAGTATCCCCTTTGGCCCTCCTGATTACAAATTCTTGATTCACCACTGTTGATTCTGTTTTCCAGTTCCTTTATTACATTTAAGGAATCAGAAATAATGTTTTGCAATATCTTCTTATAGATGGGCTTCTCAACTTGGCTTAAACATTAGACTCTGAGGGGAGCCTTTAAAACTTCTGACACCTACACTGCATTCCACACCAACAGAGTCAGAACACCTGAGGAAGTGACCTGGAATTTTTTTAGGATGCCTCTTGGGGGTAGGAGAGTGGGTAGTGGGACTCTTGCTGCAGGGCTCTCCTTTTGTCCTGCTCTGATCTCTTGGGTGTCTGGCTCCCTGCAGTTTAATGAGCCCAGTATGACTTGGGCTTTCTCTTCCCTTCTGCATCTTTGCTCAGGCTACTGGGGTCTTTGGGGTAAGGGTGAGTTCAAGGGGAAACTAAGCTAATTTTTCATGTTTTCTTCCTAGCTGAAGGGGCAAAAAACAGGTTTTTATGAGCTCATAGACTGAATTATATATATATATAATTTATGTATTTATTTTATTTTTTGGATGCACTTGGTCTTCATTGCTGTGTGCGGGCTTTCTCTTATTCTGGTGAGTTGGGACTACGTTTCATTGCTATGCATGGACTTCTCATTGTGGTGGCTTCTCTTGTTCTGGGGCACAGGCTCTAGGCACAGGGCCTTCACTAGTTTCAAATAGGCTGCATTTTTTTTTGTTGTTCATTTTTGCTTTCTGATTCAGAGACTTGAGTGTGACTCACGTAATTCCAAGTGTGACTGACAGCAGGGGAGAGTCCTTTCCCAGGGGCAGGAATGGAGGTGGGATTGGTTTCAGAAACACCCTGCAGAGCTCCCATGACAGAGCTGTTGCTGGGTTAAGTTTCTCCTGGGTCAGCAGGGTAAGAGAGAGTGGTTCCTATGATGCTCAGGAAGCCTGAAGCTGGGGCTACACCTGCTCTCCTGCACAGCTTTCTCTTGGGTGCTGAGCCCTTGGTCTTCCTGTGACAGTGAGGCAGGCAGCCTCCTTCCCTGCCCTGCAAATCTTCACAAACCCTTTGAAGCTTCAAAAGGGCTGGAGACTCTTGCAGGGAAGGGCTCTAGCCATTTCTACAGTTTAGGACACTGTGAGGGTCCTCTCGGGAGGGCTTTGGCAGAGAGTGAGTGACTGTGCCTGGGTGCACCTTCAGAATCCACACAGCATGAATGTTTTTAAAGAGATCACCCTTGGTGCATTACAGGTGTCTAGAACAGGACATGTGATGGCCACGAGGAGCAAAGCTTCTTCACAGGGCACCTTAGATAAGCAAGCTGGCCCTGCTTTTGGAAGAGTTTGGTCACTGGCCTCAGCACTGGCCCTCCTTCCTTCCCTGGTAGCAGGGCCTCTGGTGACATAGCTAGTCACCCTATGGTGAGCCAGTAACCCTGTAAGTATTAACCACGTCTTTTTTTTTTCCTGTATTTTGTTGCTTTGACTTCTGGGGCTTTGCCTGCCCTGAAGGGACTGGATCAACCACTCCAGAGCCCAACCTCCAGCACCCGCTTCTGGGGCTCTCACACTCTGGGTCACCACCCCCATAACCTGGGGAATAGGTGCCAGACAAGGAAGGACAGTCTCTATGGCTTAGAACCTGCTTAAATGATCTGAATTAGACAGTCTTATGCCAGCTCACCCTGCCGCACCTCATTCTTTTCTGGAGAAATCATAGTTGTCTCCAGGGTCCTCACTCCCTCAGTGTCCTGACCGACCCTGGTGCCTCCCCAGGCCCCCTCCCTCACTCTTTGTGGCATGGCATGCCCCTTCCTCTTGGGGACTGTGAGTAACAGACTAAGTTTCCAATAGATATCATTTCATGATTTTCTGGCTTCACCCATTCTAAATAATTACAAAACCCGTATTAAGACAATGAGTGTGGCCAGCAGTGTATCAGCAGGAGGCTGGACTCAGGCATCTCAGATTTATAGATGCTCAAGGATGCCTTTTTCTATCAACTCTCACCCGGTAGAACCAGGTATGCGGCTTCCTTGTCCTGATTACTTTCCACTTGACAGTGATGTACAATCTCTGTGCTAGGCCCTTAGTACAATCCTTAAATCTATATTTCTTACTGAGCCAGATTATTTGTCTTTCTGACAATATTAGACCCTGGAAATGTAATTTTTTAAATTAAAGAACTTTATAACGTGCTTCCTCAGAAGAGCTCCATCCAGTCCAGATGAGGACATTTATCTCTAGTTCTGTCCCCTTGGTGATATTTTAATATTGCATAATTCACTTAACAATGTGCCTATTAATTATAGCAAATTCTTACAATCATTTGCTTGTGCTGCTAAAAATTGGATAGTTTGAGAAAAGTTTTCCTCTGTTAAAATCCTTGCCAGATTTCAGAAATAATATGCTTGGCATTATTACCAAATTAAGTTATTTTTCAAAAGATTTTCACAATTGAACTACACTCTATGAAGAAATGTATAATCTGTAGGAAGTAAGCACCACTAAAATTGTATACATATTTTAGGTCTCAGGACTGGAAAGGACACTGGACTAAAGAGACCAGTTGCTAGGCTGGCTGAATTCAGGTCTCAGAAGATGTCACCAGCCTGCACTTTCTCAGTTTCTATAGCCTGTCTTTCTTTCTCTAATACGCCTGTTCTCCATAAGGCTTTATTCATCCTTGTGGACACAGCATGAACTCGGTCTGAGTCTCCCCCAGGTCAAGTTGAAGGATTAGACTGAAGTTGTTGGTGTCCCGAATGGGTTTTGATCATCAGGGAGGCCATCTTTGAATGCACCACTTTGCCAGATGAATGGGATGTTCTGCTTGGCCTCCCAGAGGAGAGGAGGCATGGATCGTCAGAGAAAACCAGGGAGTTGCTACTGAAAGAAGGGACTAGAAGCTGATGACAACAACCACATATACCCAATATTTATTCTGAGTAGGACAATAGCCATTCAGAGAATTGAAATAATTTCTGATATACACCAGTATTTTTCAATTCCCTATTTTGGAAAAGAAAGTCTAGAAATTTTAAAGAATTTCTACATGTAATCTAGGTTACAAAGATGTACTATATTATATTCCAATAAGAAACCTCAACTAAAACACCTAGGAATAAACCTACCTAAGGAGGCAAGTGAAAGTGAAAGAGGAGAGTGAAAAAGTTGGCTTAAAGCTCAACACTCAGAAAACTAAGATCATGGCATCTGGTCCTATCACTTCATGGGAAATAGATGCGGAAACAGTGAAAACAGTGTCAGACTTTATTTTTGGAGGCTCCAAAATCACTGCAGATGGTGACTGCAGCCATGAAATTAAAAGACCCTTACTCCTTGGAAGGAAAGTTATGACCAACCTAGATAGCATATTCAAAAGCAGAGACATTAATTTGCCAACAAAGGTCCATCTAGTCAAGGCTATGCTTTTTCCAGTAGTCATGTATGGATGTGAGAGTTTGTGAAGAAAGCTGAGCACCGAAGAATTGATGCTTTTGAACTGTGGTGTTGGAGAAGACTCTTGAGAGTTGCTTGGACTGCAAGGAGATCCAACCAGTCCATTCTAAAGGAGATCAGCCCTGGGTGTTCTTTGGAAGGAATGATGCTAAAGCTGAAACTCCAGTACTTTGGCCACCTCATGCAAAGAGTTGACTCATTGGAAAAACTCTGATGGTGGGAGGGATTGGGGGCAGGAGGAGAAGGGGACGACAGAGGATGAGATGGCTGGATGGCATCACCAACTCGATGGACATGAGTTTGAGTGAAGTCTGGGATTTGGTGATGGACAGGGAGGCGTGGCATGCTGCAGTTCATGGGGTTGCAGAGAGTCGGACATGACTGAGCGACTGAACTGAACTGAAGGAGGCAAAAGATCTGTATTTGGAAAACTATAAGATATTGATGAAAGAAACTAAAGACAACACAAACAGATGGAAAGATGTACCATGTTTTTGGGTTGGAATAATTGATATTGTTCAAATAATCATACTACCCAAGGCAATCTGCAAATTCAGTGGAATTCCTATCAAACTACCAACAGCATTTTTTCACAGAACTAGAAAAAACACCTTAAAGTTTGTATGGAGACACAAAAGACACTGAATAGTCAAAATGCTCTTGAGAAAGAGCATTGGAGTAATCATGTAATCCCTCATTTCAGACTATACTACAAAGCCACAGCCTTCAAATCAGTATGGTACTGGCACAAAAACAGAAATAAAGCTCAGTGGAACAGGACAGAAAGCCTATGGTCACCTAATCTATGACAAAGGAGGCAAGAATGTACAATGGAGAAGAGATAGTCTCTTCAATAAGTGGTGCTGGGAAAGTTGGACAGTTGGACAGTTACATGCAAAATAATGAAATTACATTTTTTAAAGCTGTATATAAAAATAAACTTAAGATAACTAAAGGCCTAAATGTAAGACGGGGTGCTATAAAACTCCAGAGGAAAATGTAGGCAGAATATTCTTTTACATGCATTGTATCACTATTTTTTGGATCTGTCTCTTAAAGCAAAGGAAATAAAAGCATGAATAAATAAATGGGACCTAATTAAACTTAAAAGCTTTTGCACAGCAAAGGAAATTACCAGCCAAATGATGAGACGTCTACTGGATGAGGAAAATATCCGTAAGTGATATGACTGATAAGGGTGTTCTATCCAACATACATAAACACCTCAACAACTCAACATAAGAAAAACACAATTAAAAATGGGTAGAAAATGTGAATAGACAGTTTTCTAAAGACATACAGATGGCCAACAGGCAAATGAAAAGATATGCAACATTGTTGATCACTAAAGAAATGCTAATTTAAAATACTCTCATGGCTGTTAGAATGGCCATCATAAAACACACAGGTTTCTCTATATGACCCTGCAATCCCACCATGAGTATATATCTGAAGAAAACCCAAACACTAACCCCAAATGGTGCATGCACCCCAGTGTTCATAGCAGCATCACTTACACTTGCCGAGGTATGGACGTACCCTAAGCGTCCACCAGTAGATGAATGGGTAAGAAGATGTGGTAATATGTACATGGAACACTATTCAGCCGTAAAAAAGATGAACCATCGCCATTTGCAACAGCCTGGATGGACTTGGAGGCTATTATTCTAAATGAAATAACTCAGATAAAGACAAATACTGTATAATATCACTTATATGTGGAGTTAAAAAAATAAAACAAACTACTGAATATAAAAAAGAAGCAGACTCACAAATGTATAGAGACCAAACTAGTGGTTACCAGTGGGGATTGTTGGCGGCTTCGATGATTAGGTCTTTAGAGTAGAATCCTGTGAGAAAGGGTATTCCTGTTAGTGCGAGACTGCCAACAATGAGGGCTGTTGTAGTGAATGGTATGGCTTTAAACAGGCCTCTGAAGGGGAGGGGGCAGTATAACAGTAAGGGATTAAGAGGGATAAACCATTATACATAAAATAAGCTGTAAAGATTGCACAACGTGGGGAATCCAGCCAATATTTTCTAACTATAAATACAGTATAGCCTTTAAAATTGTGAATCACTCTATTATACACCTGTAATATATAATATTTACAAAAACTTTACTTCAAGTATGGAGAAGGAAACCCACTCCAATATTCTTGCCTGGAGAATCCCATGGACAGAAGAGCCTGGCAGGCTACAGTCCATGGGGTTGCAAGAGTTGGACATGACATAGTGACTAAACCACCACCACATACTTCAAATAAAAAATAAAAAGAATATCAACTAACAAAGCAGGAAGGGAATGTTTCAAAGGGAGAAAATCAAGCAGAAAAAGTATTGGTGGTCATAGAGATATAAACATCAGCTCATTCTTTTCTTTGTAAATTAACCTTTTCTAGAAAGGATGGTCAAAAGGAAAAAAAAGAAAATTTCTGTAATGAGAAAACTGAAAAAATTCAGCAAAGACCAGTTTTTTCAATTAAACCATGAAAAAAAAAAAGGACTTTAAGAGACTAAAAATAAGACATAAAAGTGAATTGCAGGAAAATAGAGAATTCATTGTGAGGAGGGTTCTTGCTCCACAGTTTACAAACCAGCTTTAAGAGGATGCGAGTATATGAAACACGTGAATAAACTTGATGCTTCAAGTTAGGAAAAAATTTTAAGGGTACAATTTGTTCACTGTATATTTTTCTTTATCAAGTCTAACTCTGACCTATGCTTCCTCAATTTTAGTTGATCTTAGAGCTTTACTTGGTGAGAATACTTGGTGTTACTCCAAAGACAATAAGAAATTGCTAAACTAGGCCTGAGTTTTGCCCCATCTTCCCACCTCCTGATGACATACGATAGAATTCTGACAGTGTTGGTAACCCACAAAGAATGTCTCAATGTTGGTTTTGTTCTCTAAACTGAAACTGAAAAGTAATTTCATGGTATCAGGAATGGTCGACCTGCACCAGTTTGGTTCAATAGATATGATCATGGAGATGGTCTAGACCTGCACTGTTCTTTATGGTACCCACTGATCACATGTGACTATTGGATACTTGAAATGTGGTTGGTGCAACTGAGGAAGTGAATTTTACATTCCAACTAATATTAATCAATTCACATTTAAGTGGTGCATTTGACTAGAGGCTACCAGTCAGGGCACTGCAGACTGTATGAATGGTGAGACATTTGCCATTTGGATTAATTAATGACATTTGCCATTAATAGCTTCTGTGTCATATCAGGAAAGAACTGACTCCAGCAGGGGAAAATTCTATGTCTCAGTGCATTTTAAACACTGCAACATGTATCTTTGCAACATGTCTCTTTTCAACAATTATCCAGTAGCAGGAGGGAGTCAGACAGTGAAGGTAGAAGATTCAGCACCTGTCCTTGGTTCTCTCATTCTCAGCAAGCGTGCCCGGCGTCCTGGGAATCCCAGGCTCGAGTAGTTCTCTTTAATGTGGTTTCCAGCAAAGGAGTTTAAGCTTGGCTACTATCTAACCCTCGCTTCCCCCAGCACCCAGCCTTCTGTCAGTCAGACTCAGGGCTTGCCAGCTCACCCAGGGCATTTGGGCACACACATGGGCTTCCCAGGTGGCACTGCTGGTGCAGAGCCCATCTGCTGATTCAGGAGACAGAAGAGACACTGGTTCAATCTCTGCGTCAGGAAGATCCGCTGGAGGAGGACACGGCAACCCACTCCAGTATTTTTGCCTAGAGAATGTCATGGCCAGAGGAGCCTGGTGGGCTATAGTCCATAGGGGTCGCACAGAGTCAGACACGACTGTAGCACCTTAGCATGCAAGCACGCTCATGGTATGTTAGCTGCTGTTGTTGGAGACAGGTGGAGCTGCCAAAGCAATGATGCTCTAAGAAATAGAAAAAGCTTCTTCATGTTTAGCAATTTTTAAAATTATTTTATCCAAAACATTACATCTCATAAATGTGCCTTAGAAGGCTGCAGAGCTGACTTTAAGTAACTGTAAAACAGGACAATTTTTGGACTGGAAGGGACTACAGAGTTCATCCACCTCCCCCAAAGATTTCACTTGGTCAATGAGAGACTGGAGCTCAGAGACATTGACTTGCCTGTAGCCACTCTGTTAATTAGCAGCAGAGATTAAACTGGAATTTAGGTCTTCTGGTTCCTAGTTTCTATTCACTACAAAATGTAACTCATCTGTATTTTGTCTGGAATGCACATCACACTTCTGACAACATTTCAATGTTAGAGACAGGCTACTTTATGAATATTTTTCCCCTCAATAGTCATTCTCTTCAAATGTCTCCTGCACAGATAAAGCCCTTTTCTGAGGAAAGAATTTAACTTAAAGAAGGTACTTTACTGCATTCAAATAAGCCCCTTAAACATTCTGCACTTTAAGCTTTTATTCTAGATTCCATTGTGAGGTGATAATGAGGTGCTGAAAACTAATTAGCTCATCAGACAGAACTGTCTGGTCTGCCATCTGCTGAGTCTGGAGAGTGATAGTCCCTGGTCGAACTGAGAAATGGGACTAAAAATATCACACTCTCCTGTTCTTCACCCTGTTCTTGCCTTTGTGCCTGAGGCAGAAGCCATTACGTGGGATTTCGGGCTGCTCGCCTGGCCATCCAGGCTCAGGGTCACACACTGATCATCCACGCCCACGTGGATTTTCAAATCCAAGTGGTGTCCTTGAGGTTCTCTCGACTTGGGTCCTCCTCCAGTACACACACCCTGTTACACTGTATGCTTGAGAGGAGTGAATGGTTTGAGACTGCAAGAAGGTTATTCTCATTAACCAAATTGCCAGGACCCCAAAGTATCCATCAGCAGAGTGTCCCCCACATAGATTTTGCAATGAATTCTTGGACCTTTTCTGTAGGCAACTTCTATTATCATGGGTTCAGATAGCTTGTGACTCTGGAACAAGGCAAGTTTTCTTTGTTCTTTTGTTACTTAGAGCTTCCCTGGGTGGCACCAGTGGTAAAGAACTTGCCTGCCAATGCAGGAGACACAGGTTCGATTTCTGCGCCAGGAAGATCACTTGGAGTAGGAAAAGGCAACCTACTCCAGTATTCTTGCCTGGAAAATCGCATGGACAGAGGAGCCTTGTGGGCTACAGTCCATGGGTCCCCAGAGAATCAGTCAAAGCTGAGTGACTGAACACACACAGCGTGAAGGACTAAGACTTGATAAGCAAGTTTGCTTCCCCAGAGTTACTAATGTGTTGGTAGCTGCTTTCTTTCACAAGCTCAGTTACTCACTGGGTAGGAACTGCTGGTCTGGGACAGCTGGGGTTTCTCTTTTCTGATATAAGTGCCCTTGGCTTCTCCTATTAGAGCTCCTGGAGGAAAACTTTTGAATGTCTACTTGGGAAGACAAGTGTGTGAAGTGTAGGCAAGGGTCTATTTTGTTAAATTATCCAAGATGTCATTTTTCCTATTATGATTCAAAACTGAAAAGTCAGATTTCTTTAGAAAATTAGGCAATCTACATGCTCACATACAACCAAACAATAAGAGAAAAAAATTCCAAATTGGAATTCAAAATCCCAAATCATCAATAGAAGAACACCAGAAATCAGTCATATTTGCACTAACGCTAAATAAATAATGGCACTTGAGTGCTGGTGGAAGGTTGATTTTTCTCTTCCATGTGAGTAACCGTGTAATGCTCTATATTCTGAAAACTCCAAACGACTTGTGTTTACACACACTTTTGTATTGACTATTTCACTCGAGACAGATTTCTATTAGCCATTATATAATATCAACCTCAGTGCAGTGACGCGTCCAAAGACCCCTGTGGAGGACCATGAACAAACCTGCACGGCGACAGCCATGGAGACAGGTGACTGACAGGCTGCAGGGCAGACAGACTGACAGGTAGTACCACCTGACTGACTGACAGTGCTCGTTTGGGTTTCCTGATGAGGCCTGAATCGTCTTTCCAGGAATGCCTCCCTCTCCAGTTTTCGTTGGTTGATTGTTTTAACTGAGAGCATTGAGTGACTGTCCACTCCATCCTTACAATGCTTTAAGTTGGCTGACTTGCCCACTTCTCAGCCTGCAGAGAGGAACAGCAGTGAATCTGTAGCATGACAGTTCACTTGCCATGAACAGGGCACCCTCCTGCCCTCCCCGCTTCGCCCTTGTCTTGGTTCGTTTGCTAGTCCTTCTCCCTGACTTTTAGACTCTCCTCCTGTTCTAGGCAACCCATGCCACTGTGCACTTTACACGTTGATCCTCACTGGACCCTTGCTGCTTAAAATGTGGCGGAGGCTCACCTCTGTGCTTATGAGAATGCAGGCCCCCAGGTCCATAGCCAGTCTTTAAGGAGATCCCCAGGGAGTCTGTGCACCTCACAGTTCTGTCTGTCTGTCTGGGCCCCTGCTCTCTTCCTCTCTCCTTGGCTCCAGATCCTGGTTATCTTCCCTCCACCCTTCACTGTCGTTGGTGGACAGAGAACATCTCAGCTTCTCCTCGTCTTGGATAGGGATGCACTGATGTATTTATTTTAATTATGATGTGTTTTACTCCCTCTAATAGTTTATAAATTCCCTTAAGTGCAGAGTGCATTTCTGATTCATCTCTTTCTGATTCATCCTCCTGGATGGTCCTTGGCAAATAGATTTGATTTATTGAATTAACAAGAGCAGGTACGTGATGCGGAAATGCCGAGACTTGGGATTTGCATTTGAAAAGTCTCTGGAGTGGAGACCTGAGTTCTGTGACAATCAAACAGTAAAGTTTGGAAGAGGAAGAGGAACGGATTAAAATATAATGAACCTGACACTAAGAGAAACTTTCAAGTCCTTAAAGGGCTGCTTATCAGTCCTCTGACCCCACCCACACTGAATCCCATTTCCCCTGCATTTGTAAAATGGTGGTTAGTGCCAAAGTTGCAGAATTACTGTGAGACATGGTTTAGATAAGGTTGGTAAAGCATGTAACAAATTTGACACATGCCATGTGCTGAATAAATATGCTTTCCCACCCCCATTCTAATGCAGCTGAACTGAGGATTGCAAATCATAGACACTTTGTTCTGCAAGGAATATAGACTGATGACACTTACATTTAATAATTCGTCTACATCTTTTCTAAAATGAGAATTCGAAGTAAAAGAGGAAAAAGTAGTTCTGCCATAATTGTAGACACAAAACTCACCGATGCACAGGAGCCTGTCTAAAACTTCTGGAGTTTAAAGCAAGTAGGGAAATGCCTAAGAAATGTCTTAAGAAGTCACCTTTAGAAGAAGGAGAAAAATGTGACTTCTGTTCTGCCGAGCAAAGATGACACTCTGAAAGAAGTTTCCTAAGAGACTCTTTTAGCAGGGTCATTGAGTCATACGGAGGAAGATGTTTATTTCATACACAGAATCCTGTCTCATAGGGAGGGTCCTGAGTAAACACTGAAGGCAAGCGATATAAATCAGTTCATTGAAGGTCATTCTCCCTAATTCCCTCCCTCATTTAAAACATCTCCTCCTCTAAATGAACTTCCTATCTCCTTTCGCGTGAGTGGTCCCCTGATTTATTAATGATTTATTTATGCATCATTCTCTGTAGATGGTGAGGCGAGACTCCCCTTGCCAATACCCGTGTCACTGTAGTTCACAGGGGAGCCTGGCACATAGTAGGTAACTGTGAAGGAGAGAACAGAGCTTCTCTGCTCTGACGGTACTCCAGACTTCTCTGGGAGCTATCATACAGACGCCTGCAAGCTTCCCCTAGAGGTTCTGGTTTAATTGGCTTGGGAAGAAGAGCTGTCATAGGAACTTATATAAGCTACTCAAGAGATTCAGCTGTACAGTTGGAGTTGAAGACAGACAGGGCAGATTATATAAATATACTATTAAATTTAATTGTATGATTGCATCATTTTCACCAATTACTACATTAAACTAGGTAGGATGTTAGATATCAAAATGAGGAACACACACAGTCCTTGTCCTTGGAAAATGGTGCGTTTGCAAGAGATAGCAGAGCTGTTCAATGACCACACTGTGCCACGATGATGACAGAACCACGTCCCATCAAATGTGGGCTGTGCACCAGCCACCAAGCCCTGACACGCCTGCCTCACCTGATCTCTGCGACCACCCCTGAGCAAGGCATGATGATGACTGTCCCGTTACAACGCAAGGGAGTTGAGGATGAGTCAGTGGACTTGAAAAGTCTTTGTAACATCTGTCCTTTTAATTCTGGGTGGGATAAGCTTCTGAGTTTCCTTCTTTAAAATTTTTTAATTAAAAATTATTTTATTGAACTACAGTTTATTTCCATTGTTGCATTAATTTCTGCTGTACAGTGAAGTGCCTCATTATATGTATATATATATATAAATTCTTTACCATATTGTTTTCCATTATGCTTTATCACAGGATATTAAATGCAGTTCCCTATGCTATACAGTGGGACCTTGTATATCCATCCTATATATAATAGTTTGCATCTGCTGAACCCAGACTCCCAGTCTGTCCCTCCCACCTCTCTCCTTCCCCTTGGCAGCCACAAGTCTGTTCTCTGTGTCGGTAAGACTGCTTCTGCTTTGTAGATAAATTCATTTGCGTTATTTTAGATTCCACATGTAAGCAATATGATATGATATTTGTCTTTCTCTTTCTGACTTAAGTCACTTAGTATGGTAGATCTCTGGGCCCACCCATGTTACTGCAAATGGCATTATTTCATTCCTTTTGATGGCTGAGTAATATTCCATGGTATCTGGGAACACCACCTTCTTTCTCCATTCCTCTGTTGATGGACGTTTAGGTTGTTTCCATGTTCTGGCTACTGTAAATAGTGCTGCTGTGAACACTGGAGTTCATGCATCTGTTTGAATTATGTTTTTTTTTTTTTTTTCTGAATACATGCCCAGGGGCAGGATTGCTAGATCATATGGCCACTCTACCGAAATATCAATAACCCCAGATATGCAGATGACACCACCCTTATAGTAGAAAGCAAAGAACAAAAGGGTTGCTTGTTAAAAGTGAAAGAGGAGAGTGAAAAAGTTGACTTAAAGCTCAACATTCAGAAAACTAAGATCATGACACCCAGTCGCATCACTTCATGGCAAATAGATGGGGAAACAACGGAAACAGTGAGAGACTTTATTTTTCTGGGCTCCAAAATCACTGCAGATGGTGACTGCAGCCATGAAATTAAAAGATGCTTGCTCCTTGGAAGAAAAGTTATGAGCAACTTAGACAGCATATTAAAAAGCAGAGACATTACTTTGCCAACAAAGGTCTGTCTAGTCAAAGTTTTTCCAGTAGTCATGTATGGATGTGAGAGCTGGACTATAAAGAAAGTTGAGTGCTGAATAATTGATGCTTTTGAACTATGGTGTTGGAGGAGACTCTTAAGAGTCCCTTGGACTGCAAGGAGATCCAACCAGTCAATCCTAAAGGAAATCAGTCCTGAATATTTATTGGAAGGACTAAGTTGAAGCTGAAACTCCAATACTTTGGCCACCTGATGCGAAGAGCTGATTCATTGGAAAAGACCCTGATGCTGGGAAAGATTGAGGGCAGGAAGAGAAGGGGACAACAGAGGATGAGATGGTTGGATGGTATCACTGACTTGATGGACATGAGTTTGACTAAATTCCAGGAGTTGGTGATGGACAGGGAGGCCTGGCGTGCTGCAGTCCATGGGGTCACAAAGAGTCGGACACAACTGAACAACAGAACTGAACTGAACTGATGGCAACTGTGTTTTTAGTGTTTAAAGGAACCTTCATACAGTTCTCCAGAGCGGCTGCACTGATTTACATTCCCATTAACAGTGCAGGAGGGCTCCCTTTTCTCCACACCCTCTCTAGCATTTGTTATTTGTAGACATTTTAATAATGGCCATTCTGGCTTGTGTGAGGTGGTACTTTATTGTGTTGTGATTTGCATTTCTGAATTTCCTTTTCAGATTCCACAGAAATGGGAAGGAAATAAGCTAAGGTAGCTTTGGAGTTGTCGGCGTGGGGACTGCTGCCTGTGTGGGTGTGTTTGGCTTGGATGAGGGAGCAGTTGTGTCCAGCTGGCTGTGGGGTGGATGGAGGTATGTGGGGCTGGAAGGTGGGAATGGACCGTGGGCAGGACCCTGAGCTGGAACTGACTTCATTTTACAACGTGGGACTTTGGGATCAGAGTTTGAGGACTTTAGTCTAAGATCTCCTGGAGAAGGAAATGGCAACCCACTCCAGTATTCTTGCCTGGAAAATCTTTCCAAGGGCAGAGGGGCCTTGTGGGCTACAGTCCCTGAGGTTGCAAAGAGTTGGATGCGACTGAGAAACCAGGTGCAGAGAGTGGCTGGCAAAGGACTAACTCTGCTGCACACGTTTTGGGTATGCCCAAACTTTAAGCATTTTGTGAGTATTGACTCACGCCTTGTAAAACCCCCTGAAGAATGAACCAGTATCTCCATCTCACTGTTGACAAAACTCAAGCAACACAGTCAGGCAACTCACCCAAGTCAGAGATCAGTGGGCAGCCAGGTGAGCACCCAGCCAGCTCTCTGCGCCCACCTGGTCAGATGCCAGCAGCAGGCTCCAGGCAGGAGCCCTCGCAGGCTGGTTATCCTGAATGTAACTGGTGCCATATTTAATACTTGGTGAATCTTATTTGATGTTTGGTGATATTTACAATCAAGATTTCTCCTTTTAGGTTTGAGATTAACCTATACACGCTTCTGTGTGTAAAATAGATAACCAACAGGGCTTACTGTAAAGCACAGGGAACTCTACTCAATACACTGTAATGACCTATATGGAAAAAGAATCTGAAAAATAATACATAATACACTGCTGCTCCTGCTAAGTCCCTTCTGTGTCCAACTCTGTGCGACCCCATAGACGGCAGCCCACCAGGCTCCCCCATCCCTGGGATTCTCCAGGCAAGGACACTGGAGTGGGTTGCCATTTCCTTCTCCAAGGCATGAAAGAGTGACTCTTCGAGACCCCATGGACTGTAGCCCACCAGGCTCCTCCACCCATGGGATTTTCCAGGCAAGAGTACTGGAGTGGGGTGCCATTGCCTTCTCCAAATACATAATATAGGTACATGTATAATAATATATACATACATATTATACATAAACATATATAATATATATGTATAAGTGAATCACTTGGCTGTACAGCTGAAACTAACAGAATGCTTGCAAATCAATTATATAGTCCAATTTAAAACAATTGCTCCTTTTAATCCAGGCTATCCTCAGAACCTCGGAGGCCCAACTGCAGGGGTGGGGAGCCCTCAGCTCACTAAACGCCTCCCTACCTTCTGCAGCCTCATTCCTCAGAAGTTGGTTTCAGGATTTTAAAGACAGACCTTCCATAAGCTGCCAAACTAGCAGAGTTCCCTGTTTCACTTCGCTTTCCTCCTACTCAGAACTCCCACTGCTCCACTCCTTACTTGACCCCACCTCCATGTGTGCTGACTTGAAAGGATTGCAGCTTCAAGCATGAGTTCCAGCCCCTTCCATCTGGGCAGGCTTTTCGCTTGCACACCAGACACACATGCACACAATGTTTTCTGCTTCTTTAAACACACGTAGGCGTGAACCACTGTCCTCTTCAAGTAGTCACTGGCGGTTGTTGAAAAGTAGATCTGGAAAACATTTCATCTCAAGCTCCAGCACAGGGACCCGGGGTAGCGGGTTGATTCGTAACACCAGGAGAGTGGCTGCAGGGGCCGTGCCTTGTGCGGCCATGGCTGCAGTACATGGGCCCGTGCTTGTTTTACTGAGTTTTCACTTTCCTCTCAGGTTCAAAGCATTTGTTAACAAAATAAGCCACTCATTCTATACAAATAAATAATACCAATATTTATGAGAGAATTATCTAGCTTAATTTCAATATACTAACATTAAAAGAAAGATAAATAGAAAGAGCAGAGGATACATCACCAAATTGGGCTTTGACCAACATCCAGACTCAATCAGCGCTGGGAAGTCCTGTGTCACAGCACATCTGGAGTCGCAGTTGGGAAAGGGTCCCAGGCAGCGTGTCCCCTCCATGGGTGAGACTTCAAAGACTGCAGTTTGGGGTTCCTGCTTGTAATCCCAGGATGCAAACTGATATGGTTATCAGTCTGTGAGCAAATTGCAGCTCTGGTTTCATGTTAATGCTGTTTGTTCTGTTGTGTAAAACTTGGAATGCTGCTAAGCCTGAGGCTTGGTTGGCCAGACCCCCTCCATGCTCTCAACAATCTCAAGATTGCTCCCCCATCTTACCTATGGTGCTACAAGTCTCACACTCACAGCAGGCCATCACTCACAGTCACTTCCAGTCGGTGCAGTATTCAGGCAGGTTAGACGCAAGGTCTGAGGCCTGCTCTGCTTTGCCTCTGAAGCCTAAGCAAGACTATTCATTTAATTTCCCTAACAGTGCTCTAGTCCACCCTCTGTCTCCTCTGTGCATCTTTGTCGGGGACTGCCATGTCCCAGGACTGATCTAGAGGTTTGGGGGTAAAACGAAATGCAACTCTCTAAGAGTTCCTAGCTTAGCAAAGGGGAGTTTTTAAGAGGCAGAGTTCTGCATGTACAATTTCCTGGCAATTTTCTACTTAAAGATGTGGAGAGCCAGCCTCCTGGAAGATCATGGAGAGAATTCTCAAATGAATCAAGTGGAAGGTGAATGTTCCTGGACAACTGACAGGGGGAAGGTGTAAAGGGGATGCCAGGGAGTCCTTCCCCAGTCCGTGCGGCCCACCCAGCGGGTGTAGGGTGCCTGCACTAGCACTCTGCCATGAGACTTCACCACGTGTGAATTCCAGGAGTGTAAGTTCAAGCTGAGACCAACCTTGAAACTGAAGGTGATGAGTTCTTAGTTACTAATGGGACTAGGAAGGTTGGTAGTGGGTTTAGAAGTCCAGTTCTGATGGGGTGCACGGGCTGGTTCTCGCCTCTATGTTTTGTGGGCAGTGGCCTGAGGGGCTGGGTTCTGCTGCTGCCTTCAGGACCCCCCAGGGCAGCCCATTGCAGAAGGCCTATGGCTGTCCCGCCATCGCCTGGAGTGCCCCCACCACCCCTCCTCGCCTTGGACCCTTCATGAGAGCTACCTGCTCAGTGACTCACTTTCTCTGACCCATCCTTCCTGAACCTTCCAAGGTACAGCGGCTGACTTAGCTAATGATAAGTAGAGTAGCCTGCAAGGTTCCCATCTCTCTCTTTCTGGGGGACCTCATGACTTCCATTTGGTCAACTATCTATTTGTTCTTCCTCCCCACTTTGTTCCAGGATGGACTTAAGACAGTTTTCACAAAGAAGAGGAATTAAAAAATGAGATTAGGAAATGGTACTGTGAAGACCAAGTGCAAACTGCAGTGGGAGACATAAGACGCTGGGCTGGAGATGGAGGCATACGGCCATGCTGGTCTGCTAGAAGGAGCCCCAGAGCGAGTGCTGAGCCCGCCAGAGCCAGGCCTGCACGGCTCTGTCTGTCTACTGAGCCCTTCTAACTGCAACGGCCGCTCTGGGGCTGCAGTGCAGATGCCCTGGCCTACCCTTCTGCATCACAGCAGCCTTCTCCTTGTTGGAGGGGATCACCATCCTAATATCTGTGTACATCCATTCCTGACTTTACTTACTGCTCATCACCTACCCGTGCAGACTCCCAACCATGCCCTGTTCTCCCTAACTTTGCACTGCAGAAGTGGAATCGTCCTATAGATTCTTTTCTTCTTGATGTTACTTCTACTATATTAATACATGGAATTTTGTGTTGTTTATTTACTTTTATTGTTCTGTGTTATTTCATTGTAGGGTTATAACAATTTATGTATCTGTTTTAGGGAAGATAAATCTATGGGCTGCTTCCCATTTTGGGTACTTTGCATATTATCTCATGTACGTTTGTCCCTAACTCCCAGGGGTGCTCTGGCCCCCTCACCACCTTGTGTTAGGGTCTGTGAGGTTGTGGGACAGGGATGAAACTCTTATTTGTCTTTGAATTCCAGCATGTATCTCAGAGTTGGCACATAGTAGGCACTCAATAATCTTTTGCTGAAATATCAATGTTGAGGAGACAATATGATCCAGGGTGGAATAACATTAACTTGGAGGCAGGAGCCGTGAGTTGAAGCCCAGGCTCTGGCATTTTGTAGCTATGTAGCCTTTGATATGTTGTATCTAAAAGAAAATCAATTTTTTTCTTCAGAATTTTAACAATGCTTCTTTCTGCTGAGGACTGCATTAACTAGATCTTGGAAGAATTTCCTAGGAGGCTTATAGAACCTCAACTGCAAAACCTAACAAAGAGAAAAAGAGAAGGGGAAAATCTGTGACCATGGGGAGATGCCGTCTCATCTAAGTACAGTACAGAAATGCTTCCTTCTTTGGTTTCAGAGTTACTAAATATTGCTTCTCTAAATAAGATAAAAGAAACAAAGCAATAAGAAATGGGAGCCTGGTTCTACTGAGTCAGTGCTTGGTGAGGAAAAATCCACCAGGAGGAAGCTTCAGCTTTGAATACGCAGACGGACTCCGAGAGCAGGTTGGGGTCAAGGGTAGAGGGATGGACAGGGTGTGGTTTTATCAGTGAATGTGGGAGTGAGCATGTGAGACAGACTCTGTTAAAGAAAACATGGTTTTTTTTTCCTTTTTTTTAAACGTCTCTCACAGATTTGCTTTCCTATTATTTCTTCCTAAGGCTTTTTGAGGTGTCATGACAACACTGGACATGCAGCTATCTTGCTTTGATTCTTGGATAACTTTCTTGACTTTTCACCTTGCAAAGTAGCCCATCTTGGTGGCCTGGCCTCAGTTATCATCACTCCAGGGGAATCCTAATCAGAAGAGCCACCAAGACCCCTGAGGAGGGCAGGCAACTGGAGCCTGGCAAGTACTGTATTTGTGCTGTGGTATAAGTCTGTCCGCTTCACCACCAAGCATGTCTGCTCTAAGAGCTTGATGCTGTGCATGTTAAATTTTATTGGCTATTATTGTGAGTGAAATGGGAAGAATTAAGATGAGTTCTTCCCTGTAGTTCGCATTCTTCTGACTAACCTAGTGGCCATCTGTAGTGGGAAGCTGGGTGAGGCTATCTGTGGGTTTTTATGAGCACCATCATTCCAGCAGCTTAAGGCCACTTCCGTCACAGCGAATTTTCAGTATTGGAGTAAACATTTGCTGGTGCTGGTGAGACGAGCAGCACATGGCCACGGGTCAGAGCCTGGTGCAGCGCCTGGCGTTTTGATCCCAGGGCACCACTTGCAGAGCAGCGCTGAAGCCCAGGAAGCTTGCCCGTCTCAGTTTGTATATACACTTCCAGAAGAGAGGAATCAGTCTCACCAGGTCATTATCCTTGGGTCAACTGAAGGGAAACCAGGGATTGTCCACTTATCTCCACAATTAAGGCCCAGAGATGCATGTAGCTTGTCTACGTTGGCTCGAAATCTGAATCATGATCATCTGAACCAATGAGCTTGGGCTGGGTTTTTGGTTCTTCGTGGGTTGTCCGGTCATTTCTGTGTCATTGTTGGACAGCAGAAAAGAAGGACTGAAGCACGGATCAGAAACTTTTCATGCACTGAGCAGCATTATAGCTTATGTTTTGCTTCATTTTTATTTCTAAAGTCTGATTTCAGTTGTGATGGCCACGCTAGTGGATTAAGATACAAGGCTAGTTGGCTCTAGAAAGTTAAGGTGATGAAATGTGGAAATAACTGTTTTACTTTTTCTCCAAAATCTTCAGAAAGCTTCTTTCTGGTGTGTCTCTGAGGATTTTCCCTGAATGCAGTGCTACTTGGTCTTTCATAGATGTGGCACAGAGGTTATGACCCTGCATCTGATGTTCCTGATGAGCTGCATGTGTTCCTGGATATGATGGAGGCAAGCCTGATGGTGATATTCCTTCTATAGAAAAACTGACCTCTCCTTTTCCTGCCAAAAATCTAGGGTTCATAAATAAAAAACAGAGAGCATCCATTATCCTTGGTGTATTATTCATGACACCAGAAAAGAACCTCGGCAATCACAAACTGTTTCAGTTGGAAAAAACAAAAAAGAAAGTCACAGGTGCGTAGACTTTTCCAAAAAGTTTCTGACCTTGTTTAATAGCTACAGAAATTGACCATAAACGCCAGGCTTGGAAAGGCTTGCTTCTTGTCAAAAGCTTTCATTTACCCAAACATAAACAGCAGAGAAATGATTCATTTACTGTGCTCAGCACTCTGCAAAGCTTTTAAAAGGCACCTTGTAAGGTGCGTGGAAAACCTGGGGGAGAATGCCAAATGGCTTCACATGAGCCTTGAATGAAACACCAGTAATAAAGAAAAAAGAAGAGGCAGGTGCCCATCTATTTAATATTGCGGGGGGGGGGTCTGTAACCAGAGGGGAAAAAGTTGTGCTTTATACAGAAAGCAGAGCAAAGGGAAATGTATAAATAAAGAGAGAGGGAAGCCAAGGCCAAATGCTGGGAAGGGTGCCTGGTGAGCCATGCCTCCCGCCCCCCCAATAAAAGGCTGAGGTGTTACGCGTGTGGAGAAGGTTGGCTTTCTTTAGAGCTAATGGGCTCCTGACAGGCAGATCTGTGAATAGACGGGGGCCTCATGCAGCGCAGGGCAGTGTTTAAGCCTCCTCGGTGAGGCCACTCATTTATAGCTTATTTTCTGGGGCTTGAAGATGCCTGCTGGTGTGAAGGGGGCCTCTGTGGCCCTGGGGATGGCAGAAGTCCCCAAACATGGAAATGTGTCTCTTCTACCCTCTGCATCTCTTACAGTGCATCCGCAATCCAGTGGGCACAGCCGAGATCTTGTAGCAATAGTGGGTGGGGTGGGGTGGGGGGGTCAGAGGTGGCTGGCTTCTTATTCATGCTTTAATTTAAAGAGAATACCTAACACCCATACCCTTGGAATGGTTCGTCACAGTGTAACTTTGGGTCACCAGTTACCTCCTTATAGTGTGTGCTGTAGATAGATGCTGATTTCAGGTATCTGTAGACAATCGCTAGGTCAGGTTTGCACGTTTTTTGTCCAAAAAAAAAAAAAAAAAAAATTGTGGAAGAGAGGCACCCAGAGCTTGACTTGAATTCCTGGGGTCCTTCCCCTCAGGAGAAGTGGAGAACAGTAAGAATGTTCCATGATGAAAGAAATTGGGTATTTCGGCTTCCCTGGGGTCTCAGATGGTAAAGAATCTGCCTGCAATGCAGGAGACCTGGGTTTGATTTCTGGGTTGGGAAGATCCCCTGGAGAAGGGAGTGGCTATCCCACTCCAGGATTCTTGCCTGGAGAAGCCCATGGACAGAGGAGCCTGGCGCTACTGTCCATGGGGTCACACAGAGTCGGACACGACTGAGCAACTAACACTTTCACTTTTCACTAGCGGCAGGAAAGTGGGAAGGGATGACGCAAAGTAGGACTGGGGATCATAACGCAGGGGAGCAAGGCCACCAGCATTGTAGGAAGACACTGTTAAAAAACATAGCTAATTTACAATGCTGTGCTAATTTCCACTGTACAGCAAAGTGATTGTGTAATATACTCATATATACACATATATATTCATTTTCATATTCTTCCATTATGGCTTATCCCAGCAGATTGGATATAGTTTTCTGTGCTGTACAGTAGGAACTTGCTCTTTATCCATCCTGTCTATAATTGTTTGCATCTACCAACCCCAAACTCCCAGTCCATTTCCTCCCCAACCCCCTCCTTCTTGGCAGCCGCAAGTCTGTTTTCCTATGTCTGTGAGTCTGTTTTTTGTGGATAGAGACATTTGTGTCATAATTTACATCTCACATGTGAGTGATATAACATGGTACTTGTCTTCCTCTTTCTGAGTCACTTCACTTAGTGTAATTATCTCTAGGCCCATCTGTGTTGCTGTAACTGGCTTTATTCCGTTCCTCTTCATGGGTGGCTAGTATTCCATTGCATTTATGTAACACATCGTCTTTATCCATTCCTCTGTCGCTGGTTGTTTCCGTGGCTGGGTTTTTGTGAATTGTGCTTCTGTGATCATTGGGGTGCATGGGTCTTTTCAAATTAGAGTTTAGGAAGACCTTTTTAAAAAACGTTCATAGAACCGAAGGCCAGACTCTAAGGGGACACTGGGCATGGGAGAGAAAGATGCTCAGGCAGAAGAGCGGCTCAGGTGGACTTTCTCCTGACAACCTCCATGGAGGACAGAGAACAGCCCTTCCAATCCAGGATCGGCAGAAAGAAGTGGCCCAGACCTGCCGCCTTGTGGGGGCATCCCACACCCCTGCTCTGCAGGAGGGAAGGTCACTCACCTCTCAGAGCCTCTCTCTTGATTCCTGGGTTCTGATAACTCCTCTCCATCTTCCTCCCCTTGCTGGGGGCAGTGGGGAATCTACATCTGCCCTGTAGACCCCTATTCCATACCCACACTCTCACAACTGGTCCTGCCTGAGTAAAGAAAGTGAAAGTGAAGTGAAAGAGAAGTCACTTAGTCGTGCCCCACTCTTAGCGACCCCATGGATTGCAGCCTACCAGGCTCCTCCGTCCATGGGATTTTCCAGGCAAGAGTACTGGAGTGGGTTGCCATTGCCTTCTCCAAGGATAAAAAAACTGTCCTCAAATAATCCTATTTCCTGTTGAGACCCAGACTGATACAGAAACTATTGATTAACCTCTGATTTAAAAAGGAAACAGAGAATGAAGATGACAGAGCCAAGAAGTCCTCTGAGAGACTGGAGGGAAGCCACAGTATAATGTCGAAAGAGGAGTCTTTGAATGGTCTAGCTTAGTGAGTGCTAAACACCTGGGCAAACTTTTAAAAAACTAATTATAAAAAGTTCATGAGGAAAAACAGAAGAGATTCACATCATGAGAAAAGAGTTTATTCTGAGAGCTTTCTCAGGTCAGTAGGAGGAAGCACATCGTTAGAAAGTGACTGCAGGGGAGGCGATGGAGAGGAGGTGGGATGTGGAGTGTCTGAGCTCGGGAGCTGGAGTGATAGTCCCAAGACAAGGATGAGATGCCTCCTGATCCTTCAAATGCTCACAATCTGTGCCTCCACAAGGCTGAGGGCTCTGATTCTTAGAGGGAAGGAAGGCCACATATCTGCTATAAACATGTTATAACATATTACTTGATGCTAGTCCTGAAATCAAATCAGGGCTTTGATTTTTCCCAGTGACCCACTTTTGTGAGTCATTTGTGACCCGCTGTGGGTGTGTGCTGGCCTGGCCCAGCTGATGGGGGAGCGGTGGGTAGGTGGCATTCCAGGTGTCAGAGTTGAGGACTGTCACCCATCCTTCCTAGGAAAGGTTGGCCATTTTCAGATCCCTCCACCCACATGGGGGAGGCTGGTGCCTGTTTAGACTGACCTGCTTTGCAGTAATTCCCTTGCTGGCTACGAGCACCATTCTGTTCGTCGGATTGTTAAATGACCTGTTTAATTTGACTGAGCTGCCTTTGGCTGCCAAACACGCCTCCAGGCAGCAGCTACATTCCACAAGCTGACTGCATCCCAGGTTAGCAAGAACCAGGGGAACTAGGAGAGCATCTGAAAGGAGAATTGTTTCTTTCCCTGAACAACCCCTAATGGATGCTGTTTTGCTCCAGCATTGGTTTCCCTGGACTAGAAACTCTGCTCCCTCCTGTTTCTCTCCTGGGAACCAAAAACCCTGCTTGGGAAGACAGTCTCCTCTGCCTTGGAGATTTATGTAGAAGGTATTTCTAAAGTTCTTATTATTGTAGAACATGTTGCTTTTGCTTTGAGAAAGATAAAACATATTTAACTTGTGTTAGGGGATTTATGGCGTAAGATATCTTGGGCCCTACTCAGCTCCAGGTAGAGAGTAAATGAAAGTGGCTCAGTCATGTCCAACTCTTTGTGACCCCATGGACTGTAGTCCACCAGGTTTCTCTGTCCATGCGGTTCTCCAGGCAAGAATACTGGTGTAGCCACTCACTTCTCCAGGGGGTCTTCTCAACTCAGGGATGGAACTCGGGTCTCTGCATTGCAGGTGGATTCTTTGCCATCTGAGCCACCAGCGTAGCCCACTCCAGGTATAGAAGTTGGTGGTAAAAGTCCCACAGTCTGACCAGAAAAGGATTTGATTTTTTTTTAAATATAAATTTATTTTATTTATTTATTTATTTTTTATTTTATTTTTTAACTTTACAATATTGTATTGGTTTTGCCATATATCAACATGAATCCGCCACAGGTATACACGTGTTCCCCTTCCTGAACCCTTCTCCCTCCTCCCTCCCCATACCATCCCTCTGGGTCGTCCCAGATGCTGGAGGTTGATTACTTTACAATATTGTATTGGTTTTGCCACACATCAACATGAATCTGCCACGGGTATACACGTGTTCCCTATCCTGAACCCCGCTCCCACCTCCCTCCCCTGATTTTTAAATAGCCAGCCCTAAGTGAGTTAAGACATTAGGACCAAGGACAGATACATACCCTCCCTGAATCATCCCCACTTTTTAAGTAGTCACTTTGGGACACAGAGGCTGAGGGAGAACCTGCCTCCTGGCTGGGAGGTGGGTGCAGTGCTGCATAGCTGACAGGCCATCCAGGTGACAGAAATTTCACTTGTTCAGGTGATACCTTGAGGTTGATAATGACCAGTGGAGCAAAGAACCAACTCAGTCAAAAGGATCAGTATCATAGGATCTCCAGTCAAATTCACTCTTAATAAATAAGAGTAAATTATTTTACCCTTAAAGACTAGGTTGGAGAAGGCAATGGTACCCCACTCCAGTACTCTTGCCTGGAAAATCCACGGACAGAGGAGACTGGTAGGCTGCAGTCCATGGGGTTGCTAAGAGTTGGACACGACTGAGTGACTTCACTTTCACTTTTCTCTTTCATGCATTGGAGAAGGAAATGGCAACCCACTCCAGTATTCTTGCCTGGAGAATCCCAGGGACAGTGGAGCCTGGTGGGCTGCCATCTATGGGATCGCACAGAGTCAGGCACGACTGAAGCGACTTAGCATTAGCAAGGTAGGATTGGGGGAAGATAATTGGGGTGGGGGGGAGCTTCTCTGGTAGCTCAGGTGGTAAAGAATTCACCTGCAATGTAGGAGACCCTGGTTTGATTCCTGGGTTGGGAAGTTCCCCTGGAGAAGGGATAGGGTACCCACTCTAGTATTCTTGGGCTTCCCTGGTGGCTCAGATGGTAAAGAATCTGTTTGCGATTCAGGAGGCCTGGGTTCGATCCCTGGGCTCAGAAGGTGCCCTGGAGGAGGGCATGGCAACCCATTCCAGTATTCTTGCCTGAAGAATCCCAATAACTGGGGACCCTCCCCATCTCTTCATAGTTTCAGGCATGACACATAATGCATGGAATCAAGCTGGTGGGCTGTGGAGAAATAGAGTAGGATGTGAATGTGTTCATCCCTAAAGCCAGCAGTCTATGACAGGCACACCTCTGAAGGTGTGCTCCTCAAAACACACTATTTTCTGAGAAGGAAATACTGCCCTTTGTGGGTCTGGTATGATCATTTAGAAATTGTTGTAAAAAATTAAAATGATGATCCTCCATTAATTATTCCAATCAGTAAAGTGCTAATAAATCAAAGCATGAGCATTTTCCCTTATCTGTGTCTATCTAGAAAGGCCTAAAAGGAAATATGATAAAAGATTCCAGTTTTCTTCAAGATAGTCCTGAACTTTATACCAATGCTTTAAACTGTAGACCTAAGAATTTGTATAAATTGCAAAATTTTAGAAAAAAATGACAAAAGGAAGTGTTTTTATCATGTTAATGTAAACAAAGCTGCAAGGTGGAAAATTCCAGTTGACTGATCCCATTCTAACTGCCTCGGTGATCGTCCTCTTTTTTTCTTTTCCTCTTTCTTTAAGTGAAGGTGATGAGTGCCTGCACTTTATGGTACGTCATCCTTATGAAATTGTCTCCCTATTTTTATTTTATTTCACTGGATGTATTCATAAGTGCTAACAGAACGATGTCAGGAGAGGGCTTATTATTATGAGGCTGTGGATTGAGCTGAGATCCAGAAATGTCAAGGAGATTGGCAAGGTGAAATGGGCAATTTGTGGCAAGGTCTGAACCATCACCTGAAGAGAGAGGCCGAGAAGACCCAGGTAACAAGAAGGCAGGTTCTGGTAGGCACAGGGGCAAGTGCTGGCTTTGAGATGGGCTCAAAGTCCTGTACATGGGCTTGGGTCCCAGAGGGATGGTATGGGGAGGGAGGAGGGAGGAGGGTTCAGGATGGGGAACACATGTATACCTGTGGTGGATTCATTTTGATATTTGGCAAAACTAATACAATTATGTAAAGTTTAAAAATAAAATAAAATTAAAAAAAAAAAACTAAAAAAAAAAAAAAATCACTGGAAGGATATTGAATATCCCACAAAGCTGAGTAAATTGCTTAGTAACTTGACCATAGGAAGGACAAATTCTTGGCAGTCGAAGAAGGCAACCACAAATTATCTCCAACTACATTCTGCTCTCTCTCCTCTCCTGCCTTCTCCAGGTGGTTCTAGAGTACATTTCTTGTTCCAGGATCCACTGCTGGTGCTCAGGGGCAGACAAAGAACAATAAAATGTCTTCCTTTCAGGGAGGATATGTGTCAGGTGCTAGCAAGGGTTAAGATGGAGAACCATCTCCACTGCAGTCAGAGTGGGGACAGTTATAGGGTGTGGGGAGTCATGAAAGGCTCTCTGATAAGGTTTGAACAGAGACCAGAAAGCAGCCAGGGAGCAGCCATGCGAGGATGTCCTGGGGAGGGACGGCCCGTGTCCAGACCTTCCAGCAAGGCGGATGCTGGTTGGGGTGAACAATTACAAGCCAGTGCGGCTGGAACACAGGAAGCAAGGGGCTCTCTGGAGACAGAAACACCCTGTGGGGTCTTGCAAAAGGCAGATTCTATACAATCTCAAAGCCAAGAAGGGACTTTTTTCTCTTTAAGTTAGATGGAAAGCCAAAGGGGGATATGATGGATGAGTGACATGATCTGGGCTGTGTCTGTAAGGGGTACTCCTGCCTGGGGACGGATGACTCTCTTGGCACTGTTTTAATAGTCTGGGTCAGGGAAAGTGAGCCTCTGGCTGCTTCAGTGTTAGGGATGAAGATGGTGATGAGCACTTGGATTGGGAAGAACACTTTTCGAAGGACATAAAGTTTCTGGAAACCAAAAGATAGAGCTCAATTAGGATTCTTGCTGCTCTGCTCTTCCCTGAAATGATTGTGGTCACGACGCCTGGTGCCTGGTGCCTGGGGTGGGACGTTTTGGACAGTCATGTGTTGTCCTGTTTGTTGACTGAAGGACAACTTTTTATTAATAAAAAATCAACTTTTATGAATTTAAAAATAATCTCCCAGTCTATAAATATTTTCCACCTATATGCTTTTACAAACCTAGTCCAGCATTATGTAAAATCTTAGTGTAATTGAGACAAATTGATTTCGTCTTTCAGGAGAGGGAAGTTGGATTAGTGCTTTGACTAGTCCTCTTTGAGGTCACCTCTGAGAAGAGTCTAGAAAGTAAAGAACAGAGGAAGGAAGTGGTTGGAAATGGACAGCACAGCTCCTCTGATGTGTTGTGGCAGCTGTGGGGTGAGGGATGATAATTTGCAGTAAAATTGCCTCAGGGTGAAGCACGTGGAGGAGATGGGAATCAGCACATTGAGAGGTTTCTGGAAGTGTTGAGAGTAGGGACAGGTGTCAGGGACTGTATTCAATCCTATGTATTACAGAAATGTAATGCTTGATGGTGGTTCTCATCCCAGGGTACCTGACTTGGTAGACTTGTGGTAAGGCTCCTGCATTTGCGTTTTTAACCAGGTATTGGGTCATTGTGGTGTGTTGGTCTCACTTGAGAATATTCTGCTGTATCAATTTCATCATTATATATGTTCATTGTGATTCTTGCAATAGGTCTAATGTAAAAGTACTATTTTGCTTGGACATACTACCAGTAGTTCTGGAAGAATTCTGACAACATTCCATGAGACTGTTTACTCAGAAATTTGCTACTAAAATGTACTGGGTATTGTCAGTAAATGGCAACCTTATTATTTTAATCATGATTACTATTTCTGTGTCCTACTGAACTTCAGACCTGAAAGATATACAAGAAAAAGGCATAGCAGTGTTAACTCACAAATACAAATTCACTTGAACACCTAATAAAAAAGTAATTGGACTTGAGATACAAAAAGAAGACATGCAAGATGATAAAAGTTCACAAAGGTCATAGTTCAAGTCTTCCTGACTTTCCCAATCTAGTTTGTAGATGAGCCCTGCCACCACAGTGACCTTGTTCCTCTGACCACAGGTCAGAGCAGAGCATGCAGAATGACCCTGGATATTTCAACCTGCCCTTTGGAGGCAGTCAGCAGCCCTGGTTAAACCTGATCCCTTCCTGGTGGCTGCAGGGACCTCCCAGCCTATTTCCCTTCCCTTTGTAGGGTTCAAGGTCTGGGATCTGTGTCTGAGAGCCCCTCCCAGGTCTTCATCTGTCTTCTCCTTTCCCTGTGGACCCAGAACCTCTCAGTGGAGGGAAAAGGCCCATGAAGAGCAGGGGTGTCTGCAGGAAGGAAGTGGAGGGATCATCTCTCAGCTGCCCAAAAGCAGAGGCATGAGGAACACAGATGTCTGGTTCCAGGAAACTTTCCCACCTCACCAGGAGCAGCAATGAAAGCCGTGGATCCGTGAAGGTGCAAGAACCCCTGTGGGCAGTTGGCGGCCCTGGAGCTGAGTCTCCTGCCACTGATTGGCTTTGGGGTATTCTCAATGCTGGCTGCACATTAGAATATCCTGAGATGCTTTGAGCATACCTGTGAGGGCAATACCTTGCTTTCCAGTGCTGCAGACTTGCATTTAGTTTATCTGGGTGGGGGGAACATGGACATTTAACAAAAAAAAAAAAAAGAAGAAAAGAAAAAACAAACTACTCCAGTGTGCAGTGGGGAACTATAGCTGGTCCTAGAAGCCTGGTCGCTGGGCCAGCAGCATCAGCGTCACATGAGAAGTTGGTAGAAATGCAATTCTGGTCCTCACACTAGATATGCCGAGCCAAGAACTCTGGGGGCAGCAGCCGGTCAGCGGTGGTTTCAAGCTCCCCAGGTGATGCAGATGGAGAGTGGGCAGAGCTGAAGACCATGGTGCTGACGTGGATGATGCAAGGCTTCATGAGAGAGAGCGTCATGCTGCCCAAGGAGGCAGTGGAACAGAAAAAATAGAGCCTTTGAGCAGAAACAATGGTACTCTGACACTAACCTCTCCCACTTGCCTCAAATAGTGTCTCTGCCCAACTCTTATTGTCAGTAGAGACAAAAGCTCCACACTTTCAACATGTGAGGTCACGTGAGACCTAGTGGGGTTAAATAACTGGTCCAAAGTGAGGCAACTGGCCAGTCTCGGAGCTGTGATTTAAATCATGTCCTTAACTTCTGCTGTATTTCTGCTGTGCGCCGCCCCATAAGACTGCAGCTCCTGGGAGAGGGGTCCCTGTCTTCTCCCTGTCACCCTGGCTTCTAGAACTTCCCTGTCCAGGAGGATGGCCACTGGGTCCTGGGGGGGTCCCAGGCATTGGGAATGTGAGCAGGACAAGTTGAAATGAGTCATAGGGTAAAGTCTAAAGTCTGGATTTAGACTTAATATGAAATAAAGAGCATATGCTGCTGCTGCTGCTAAGTTGCTTTAGTCGTGTCTGACTCTTTGCGACCCCATGGACCGTAGCCCACCAGGCTCCTCCGTCCATGGGATTCTTCAGGCAAGAATACTGGAGTGGGTTGCCATTTTCTCCTCCAGGGGATTTTCTGGATCCATGGATCAAACATGCATCTCTTAAGTCTCCTGCATTTGCAGGGGTACCACTAGTACCACCTGGGGATTATCAAAGATCATATATACACACATATGTATGTATATATATGAGTATATGAAATGATAACACTTTGGACATGTTTGGCTAAAATGTTATTAATTTTAAAGTAAATAGTTTAAAATAATATTTAATTTTATGGAATATAAAATTAAAATATTTTATGACCTGTTTCTCTTCACATTTTTAATGTGATTCTTGGAATGTTAGATATGTGATTCACTTTCCATTAGGCGGCACTTTTCTAAACAAGACCTGCTCAAAATAGGATGATTTGATAGCTGCTGGAATATGACAGGCCACTTGTACAAGGTGAGTCCTTGAGAGTTCTGAGTTATGAGACTGCAGATGGCTGCAGCTGGGGGGAGCATCAGTCGGGTGAGAGGGAGGAAGGGGAGCAAGGAGACAGTGTGAGTGACAGGGGTGTAGGAAGGGCAGTGCAGCTCAGACCCTGCTCAGTGACCCTGATCAGTGACCCGGCGAGTCTCAGGGAGCCAGGCAAAGTGGTGGGCAGTGATGGTGCCATGGAGACACTGCACATGTGCCTCTCATGGAGATGGATGTGGAGTTCCTGTCAGGTCATGGGCACTCAGGGGCTTGCTTCCAACCCTCCATCTCCCAGCTCACAGCTGTGCAAGTCCCCAAGGCACCATGTTACATTGCTGTGGTTCCAGCTTATCCTGCTGAAAGTGGTGAGGTCCTGATTTAGAAAGCAAGCTCCCTGGCAGTGTGAGAAAATTAGAACTGCACATGAATCCAACTTAGCCAGCTCTCCTGGGATAACAATCTTGCCCACCCCACAGGCAGCTGTAGTTCTGGGAGGTTGGTGTTAGCTGATGCCCTTATGAGCAGGAGTTTATAGAAACTTCCCAGACAACTCTGAGTTCTCATAAAACCCGAGGAACCTTGAAGCTTTCTATCACATAAATATAAAAAAAAAAATATTTCCGCATGGCCAGGCAGCTTAGAAAAATGTTTACCAGCCCTTCAACATGTCATCAGCCCACCCCATGCTTCCCAGTGTCTATGCAACAATATGTCAGAGCCTTTCTGCCTCAGAGCTGGAGATGGGAAGCACTCTGGGCTGAACTTTTGACTTTTGTGTATTTTGTTACTTCAAACTCATTTTTTTTTTTAAATGTTGAGAATACAGGCTTGCATCAAGTTGCCTAACAGTTCTCTTTAGGCAGGGAAGTGTTGGTGGGGTCTGAGCAGAGACCCCAAGATGCAGAAGGTCCAGTTTGAAACATTTGGACAGTTGCTTGGGATGCTAGTGAGGGAAGGGAACCAGGGTGGTAGACTGTTTGCCATGCCATGCCAGCCTTGGGACAGGGCTTTGTATGTTGAGCATCATCGAGAATCTCAGAGATCCATGGAGGGTGAAGGCTATCAACTCTGTCCTCCAAACAGGAAACCACAGTTCCCATCCTTACGTGACTCTTTGGTGGTGGTTTAGTCACTAAGTCGTGTCCGACTCTGTGACCCCATGGACGATAGCCCACCAGGCTCCTCTGCCCATGGGATTCTCCAGGCAAGAATACTGGAGTGGGTTGCCGTGCCCTTCTCCAGACTCTTTAGGGCCACACGTTTGCAGGGAAGTCTGCTGAGCCTGGAGGTGGTCTTCGAAGGATGTGTGCTGGGCCCTGGGAAACAGGAGGAGAAGGTGAGTCCCATCCCAAATGCCAACCCACATGCCCAGCAGGTGGCCCACCTATGGGAGGCACCAGTAGCAGATGCTATGGGACTGTAGGACCAACATGAACCACATAGGGCAGGACAGGGCACAGAGAAAATGCATATTTTAGATCCCCTACTCCACAAACCAACACTCTTGATGCCCAGCATGGCCCTCAGAGCTCCAACTGAGAAGCAGCTGAGAAGTAACTGCACATTTAACTTGGGATCTAAAAGCATGATCTGTTCTACAAAATGAATTAGAATTCTGCAGGTACTTCGTGTTATTCTGGGCCAGCTGTCAGTGAGGCTGACTAGGATAACATTGACAATGCCTGCTTTAGAAAGATGCCACACTGGCCCATTTCAGGCTGCTTTCCCTGCTCAGTTCTCCCAGCAGTCTTTCAGGGTCAGAGAAGGAAGGCAGGGCGCTCGTATCAGAGGACGACGACCATGCAGTCACTACATTCCCAGGCCTCAGTCCAACACGGCCCTGGTCCTGACCCTCACCCTGATCTGCCCCTGAACTGTGTGGTGGAAGTCACTCAGTCATGTCCAGCTCTTTGTGACCCCGTGGACTGGAGCCCAACAGGCTCCTCTTGTCCATGGGATTCTCCGAGCAAAAATACTGGAGTGGGTAGCCATTCCCTCTTACAGGGGATTTTCCTGATCCACAGATCGAACCCGGGTCTCCTACATTGCAGGCAGATTCTTTACCATCTGAGCCACCAGGGGAGCCCCTGAACTGACCCTAACCCTAATCCTAGCCCTGACCCTGACCTGAGCCTCACCCTAATTCTAACGCTGAGCCCTGCTCTGACCCACAGACACGGTGCGGACTCCAGGGGTACAGGAACCCTCACAGGAGGCTGTGATCGTTCGTCCCCCACACAGCCTTCCCAGGAGGAGAAATGGAGACACCGCCTCAGGGAACCTGTGCTTCTGTCTGTGTCCCGACTCTGCACCGCATGAAGGGAAGAGGATATGCAGGGGCCCCCATCAGGCGCTTGTTCACAGGGGTCCCCAGACCTTGCAGAAGCCTTGAGGACAGGCCCCAAGGGGCCAGATGTGGCTGCCCATGCCTGAGCGAGATGCAGAGGTGGACAGAGACATCCACTCACTTGGGAGTGAGTGGCCTTCCCTGGAGCCTGGGGTCTCTGATCGTTCTGAGCATCAAAGGGGCCTACCAAACAGTGATGGTCGAGTTTCCCCCAGCCCGCCCCTCCTCCATCCTCTGCTGTAGCTTTAGAGGAAGAACGGGGCCTCCCAGACTCCACTGAGGCAGTCAGGCTGCCCCAGAGGACCCCTCCGGTGAGGGGGGCAGGGTAGGCTTTCCAGAGCCATAATGATGCCCCAGAACCGCTGCGCCCAACACGGAAGAGCAGCCTGTAAAGAATGGAAACAGCATCTGCAGAGGGACTAGCTGCCTGGTCCTTGTGGCATTCACACCGGGTGCACCAGGCTGCTTTTCAGCGACTAAAACCAAAAGTATCTAAGGAACATCGTCAGTAATGAACTGAATGTGAGCAGGTGGGTGAGTGCAGCCTGTGCTCACTGATGTCAATCACGTAAAAGTGCAAATACATACACGCTTCTCCATGGGCTCCTAATGACTCCAGCTGCCCCTGGGGAGGGGCTGGCCATGGGGCTTAGGGCAGCAAGGGAGAGCCACACTTCACTCCACATTTCAGGGCTGCACTGCCTTTTACACCATGTGCAGGTAACGCTGATGGAAAGGCTGGTCTAACTGCTCTGCCCTGGCTTTCCTCAAGCTTTCTGCCTGAGGATGTTGCTTCCTGGGAAAGTTGGGGCTGCAGGGATCGGGTAGGTGTGCATTGCTATTGGGTGCTCAGCACGTAGCTTGCGTTACAAGGAGGAAACACACATCTTTACTCTCCTGGTGAACCAAAGGACAGAATTTAGTGTCATAATAAGCAGACTTGGTTGACCACATTTGAGAACGGTTAAAATGCCACCATTAAAGCAGCAAGCTCTGTATTCCCAAGTTTATAGGATCCCTGATTCTCTGTATCATGTGGAAGAGAATTTTCTAGGTCAGTCAGATCATTGGACAGCCCACTGCACTTATTCTCCTAGAGTGCTGGATCATTCTTGGGTGGAATTTATTTAAATATGGGCTTATAGAGAAAAGACTGAGATGCAGAATGAGCTAAGTCTAGTGAGAGCTGGTTGTTCAGAGTAAAAGTGACTGAAAACGGAATGGCAGCACTTTTTCCTTTGCTAAATAAAGTTAATAAATAAATTTTTTACTTGCTCTGTGCTTAACAGAGCAAATTACTTTTTCTATAACCTTTGCTCTGACTATTCCAGTATCCACCCACCACTTAAAATTTTTCTTAATGTGTTAACACATTAAAATACATCTCTACCAAACCCAGCAGGCAGACTGCAGCAGAGCTGGTTTCCAGAAGTGGCCATGGCAATATTTCTGGTCCCACGTGCTCTTTTAGAGTCTTCCCCTCCCCCCTGGAGACATCAGGGAAGGCTGTTCTGTTCTTGAGTCAGGCGCCCCCTGCAGGTTCCACACAGGCCTTGCATGCCCCTGTCCTGATCCAGGCTCAGTCATAGAGCAAGCTCAGAAGTGCGTGAGTTCCGTCTGGCTGCTGTAACAAAACCACAGGCTGGGCAGCTACAGAGCAGAGAGTCACTGCCTCAGTCCTGGAGACCAGAAGTCTGAGACCGCGGTGTGGGCAGGCACTGGGGAAGGATCAGCTGCAAGGCACTCTCTTAGCTTCTGACAGTTCCCTGGCTTATGATAGCATCCAACCAGGCTTCACGTGACCATCTCCCTGTGTGTGTGTGTCTAAATGTCCACTTTTGAATAAGGACACCTGTCCTATTGGATTAGGACCTGCCTGGCTTTGTATGGCTCATCTTTACACCGGCATAGTCCTGTCTCCAAATACAGCCAGGGGGTTAAGGCTCTAATATGTGAATGTGGGCGGACAAAATTCAGCTCATAACAGGAGTTCCCCCCTTTCCTGTTAGGACCTGTGGCCCCCAGCTCTGGAAACCCATCCCCCATGTGCCCCCCCCCCCCACTTCTCTGTACAAATGTGGAAGTGCCTAATCCTAGCATCTTGGCCGGGTGTCTTGGTCTCTACACCTCTGCTCCATCCCCCTTCCCTCTGTATTTTCCAGATTCCCAAAAAGCTGAGTGCACCTGCCTGGGTCTGAAATCTGCTCAAGATTTCTCCTCAACTCTTCCTGCAGTTTTCCCTGCCCATCATGGCCTCTGAGCTGCACCCACTGTCGAGCTCCCCGCTCCCTGATTCTGGACCAGTAGTGAAGGCCAAGCACTGCTCTCGGCTGTCTGCGCGGGGACCCCAGTCTCAGGCCATCCAGACTGGCAAAGCCAGGACGAATCCTGCCCAGCTCGGTCTGCCCCTGGCTGGGCCTAAAGCAGCCGAAGCTCTGTAGATTCTAGACTGGATGATAGATTTCAGCATCTCAGAGTTGAAGGAAGCTAGGTGGCTGTGGTGGCTGTGTTCATTTTGTTGCTCTGAAACCTTTTGCATCTGTTTGGGACATAAGCCTCCCCTCATGCATAACTGCCCCCCCCCCCCACCCCTCAACTGCAGGCCTTCTAGCCACTTGAAGAGCATGAAGCCATGGGTAATTTGGGTTGGAAGACCCCTGGAGGAGAGCATGGCATTGCAACCCACTCCAGTATTCTTGACTGGAGAATCCCATGGACAGAGCAGTCTGGCGGGTGCAAAGAGTCGGACATGACTAATGCGACTTAGCGCAGCACATTGTTTACCAAGTGCTGGGTGTCCTTCCTGCCTGAACCCAACCTCCAGGGGGCACTGCGGTTGTCTGCATTCCCCTCAGTTCAGTTCAGTTCAGTCGCTCAGTCATGTCTGACTCTTTGCGACCCCATGGACTGCAGCACACCAGGCTTCCCTATCGGTCACCAACTTCCGGAACTTACTCAAACTCATGTCCATCGAGTCGGTGATGCCATCTCATCCTCTGTCGTCCCCTTCTCCTCCTGCCTTCAGTTTTTCCCAGCATCAGGGTCTTTTCCAATGAGTCAGTTCTTCGCATCAGGTGGCCAAAGTGATGGAGCATTCCCCTAGGAGGGAAGTCAAAAGAGAGGATCATGGAGTCAGGCTCAGCTCCGGTGAGCATGGAGCTAGAATTGGCTGGTCCCCACTCTGGTGCACTTTGGCCCTCCCTCAGCACGAGCATCTCTCTGGGCCTTGCTTCCAGCAAAGAAGCCCTGATGAGACTCTCCAAATGCTTCAGCCCTGCTCCCCTCACACCTGCTGATAGCACTTCCCCTCTGGTGGCCCTGTTTAGCCTGAGTGGCAGGTGGGTGGTACACCCAGGGCACTGCTCACCGGGCAGGGGTCTGCTCTGCTCCTGGGTCAGGCTGCCCACCCATGGTGTTGCCACAGTGCCCTGCCTCCCTGCCTGGACCACAGAGCAGAAGCAAATCTCCTTCCCTCACATCCTGAAGGTTTTTCCACTGGCACGGAGACAGGACCAACTCTGAGCTCCCAGGAGCTGATGTCTGTCAGCTTGCAGCAGAAATTCGTCTTCAGGTTGGGCGCTGAGCACAGCTTGAAACTCTGCAGTGGGAAGAGGGATCATGAGAACTTGTCTTATCCTGATGTGGAAGAGGCGGATGTCGGGAGGGAAGGGAGAAAGGGGCCCGGTGACTGGCGTCTCCTGCCCAGCCCCGGGGCTGCTGTAGGGCCGGGGCTCCTGGCTCGCTTGCTCTTGGGGGCAAGTGGAGGGAACTGCATCAGCCCTGCAGGCAGAGCAGGGCCACCAGGGGTCTGCCGGAAAAGGCTGTCTCGGGCTCAGGCATTACATCATTCTATCATCATCACGGCTCCATGATGTAGGCCTGTCACTACTCCAGTCCTAAGGATGAGGATACTGAATCCCAGAGATGTTCGACTGAGGAAACAGGAAGACGGTAAGTACAAAGAGCAACAAACACCATCCTTTGCAAGGCTGTGATGACCAAGCTTGGGTAAAGCCTGAGAGGCTCTGGACCCCTGAGGACCAGCTCTCTGGAGACCCAGACCCCCTGCCCACAGGAGTTTCTTTCTTCCCTGGGATGCACCCTCCCACCCCACACAGCTTTCAAGGAGTTTGAGAACATGCCCTGCCATCAACATGCCTTCAGCCACCCTCAATCAGGAAACGATATTCCCATGAGGGGTTTGCAAACCAAACTGTCATCACATTAGACACGGCAGTGGGGAAGTAGGCTGACCTTGACTTCTATGATGAGGATGGTCTCCTCAGGATTGGGTAGGAGAGGACCAAGGGCTAAGGATAACAGAGAATCCAAAGTATCTGAAATTCTGTACAAAGGTAACGATAGGTTTTCCTAGAGAACTCCTGTTTAGTTAGTGTGGGACTGGGGCATCAGGTGACTGCTGTCAACACACAGAACCCTGCTGCTGCCCCAAAGCCCAGGCTTGACCGTGTCTGAAATTGCCAGCGATCAATCAGGAAGGTGTCCTTTCATTCGACTATCAGGGATGGGAACAGAAACAAAATGCATTCACTCCTTGAAATCACGTAAGGGAAGAGGGAATGTTCTGGGAACCCAACCGCCAGTGGGTTTTGCTGTGGAGAACCAGGAGTTAGCTTACCAGCTCTGCGCCGCTGAAGGCTCTAGTGGTCAGAGCACAAACAACAGATGGCTGCCCTGCACACAGGGGCACAGGGTGGGTCCAGTGGGCTGTGTGGGTGGCAGGGCACGTGAGATTCCCTGCACACAGGGGCACAGGGTGGATCCAGTGGGCTGTGTGGGTGGCGGGGCACGTGAGGTTGCAGCCATCAGGTCTGGCTCCAACATCTGAATCACCGGGAGTGTCTGGAGGCGGCCTCCCCAGGTCCCTCTGTCCAGACGTCAGCTCCCACTGTCCTGGTCTGATAAACGCGTCCCGTCACCTCCCTCCCCCTCCCTCCTCCTCTTCATTCAAGGCTGCTGAGAGCCCAAGTCCTTTTCTTTATGTTTCTGGTTATTTTCCTCAGCATCCTTGATTGCTGGCAGTTTATTTTCCTTTGTGAGAACCTTTTGATTTTTCCGAGCCAAATGCCTGGAGATGCTGTGAGCAGTGTTTGCACTGGAACGGCTCTGCTCTGAGCCCGTTAGCTACAGTTGCTAGGCTGGCTTCTGCTGCCTGTCACACACACACACACACACACACACACACACACACACACACACACACAGACCCTGTGAAAGCCTGGGTAAACACTGTTAGCTCTAAATGGACAATGAGTGAAACCAGCCCTAAGCTGCAGGCTAATGGAATGATACACTCATTGTGCTGGATGAGAACAAAGGAAAAACAATGGAGCCTGTGCCACATTTTATAAGCCAGTGGAGTTATGCAGAAATGACGCAAGGCTCCAAATGGCTTTTTGTTTTTAGAAGCTGTCTGCTTTGGCAGCGAAGGGCTCGGGTGGTGCTGTTGCTCTTCTCAGAGCTGGGACCCGCGGATGCAGGGTTGTGGGACAACTGGCCTGGGTTCCTCCTTCTGGCAGCTTCCCACACCTGCGTCTGGCATTTGGAGGCTGTCAGAATGCTCAGGGGAAGCTGAGGAAATTCATTTGGAAGTGGGCAAACTAGAGCCAGCACCGATGTGTCAGCGATGTCTGAATTCTTCCAGTGGGGGTGGCATTCCAATGAGCATCACCCCAGCTCAAGGACATCACCTGTCCTGCTGCCACCTCCATGGTGTGGGAGGCATGGGCTGAACTTAAGATCTGTTGGTATTCTGATGCTTAAGAAAAATTAGAGCAGCATTTCAACTGGGCACAAAAGGGAAAACTTGCCTTATATTTCTTGAATGAGCCTGGAGAGCGTTTTAGAAAATGTTGGGGACGCAGGCTGAAGAGGTATCCAAATGCACAGCCCCTCCAGGCAGAGAGCAAATCAAGGTAATCCTACCTCGTTCTTTATAGAGAGATCTATCATTGTTCTTTCATGTTTTCCATTGACAACGGAAAACCTGCTCTGTTCAATGGCCTCCATAACCCTTTATTCTGACACCCTGTTGCTCCATGCTATCCAGGAGTTGTAAACTGGTAATAAATATGAGAATAACATTGGAAACTGCAATGAATTCTTCTCAGTGGGACACAAATTCTGGAAGGCTGAACTGACACATTTCAATCTCCTTCCAGCCCACATTTCCTAGACCGAGTAATCTGGGCAGTCAGTGTCCTCCTGGCCCAGCACTGACGCCTTTCTGTATGTGGTTCCCAGGGATGCCCACTGTAGGTAGGACTCCACACGCACTGTAGCCTGAGGGGTGTGGTGCGGGGAACGTCACTGGATCCGACCCACACAGCTGTCTGCCACAGGGCATTCTGAGGTACCCTTCTTTGCTACTTTCTTTGAAGTATTCCCCTTTGAGGTCCCTTCCTCAGAATTATGTGAATTCTGAGACTAATAGGCAAAGCTTGTTTGCCCAGCAGGGCCACCTGAGGCCACGCACTGCCCTGGACCAGGTGTCTGCTGCAGCGGTACGTTGCTCTGCTTGCAGGCATCCCGTGGTGAGCTTACATCCCTCTCAGATCACTCAGCCTGTGGGTCCTTCTGTGTCCTTGGCTCCTTTTTCACAATAAGCATAACAATGTTCTGTGTCTTGTACTCAGGATTCCTAGTTCCAGCCCTTGAGATAATAGAAATCAAACTAAGATTGTTCTTTCTTCTACATAAGAGATTTCCCCCCTCAGTCCTGAGTCATGTGGAGGCAAAAAAAAAGTAAGATAGAATTTGAAGATCAGTGATGACTGATCTTTACAGTCAGGTAATGGTGTAGCTTCCTTTAAATCACAGGTTATAATAATGTCAAGTCCATGGATTGCCAGGGAATGGCTGAGGTCAGCTGCCTTCCTTCAGCTCTGGATCTGGTTTTGGGAGCCCCTGGATTTCAACTGTGCTTCTCATGGGCCTGCACCTAAGCCAGTGGCTTCTGAAGCCACTGTGTGAATCAGTGATACACTCTTACAGAACATAGACACCATGTCCTAATGGAACATCTCTGAATATCGAATATTGGAAAATTCATCCCAGGTCATGGTCTTTGAAGGCAATGGTCATCCCTCTTGGCCCCTCAGCACAATCCCTGTAAATCTCTCCGTTGAAGCACACCTTGGATCTTCCTCTTCCTGTTTCTTTCCCCTAAGCTTGGCCTAGCGCTTCTAGATATCTCCAATGTATGGAATTGAACGTGAACAGAATGATAGTCCGCCTGGAGGCTGCTGAGTCTGGAGGTGATGCTCAAGTCTTCTTTCACTGGGATATTGTGGCTAAGAGACATATTAAACTGTGATACTGTCACCTTGCAAGGTCCTGAGCCTCTGAAGCTGAGATATAAAGCTAGAGACTTCACACTGGGGAACTCCAACGTGGGGCATGGTCATTAGGAGACACTCCTGAAAGTGAGCCCAACACAGGGCACCAAGGGAGGGATGGACATCCATGTCTGTGAGTCTCCAGACAGGTGCCAGCACGAGGCTGGTGCTTGATGACCTGAGTGGGTTTGTGTGAGTGTGCATTTATCTCCATTTTACAAAGAAGGAAATGAAGTTCAGAGAGGACACTAACTGTCTCAAAGTCACAGCCCAGATTCAAACCGCACTGAGTGTTGCTCTGAAAGCCTGCATGAACATCTAAGTACTTTGAGTTATTTTTGGTCCCTGGCTCATCATGTTTATAGAATGGGGTGCCATCCTTAATATTGGCCTTCTGGAGACCTCAGAAATTCCTGTGACTTTGTGTCCTAAACATTTCTGGAGCCACCTTCCTGTGAATGTTTTCTAGAATGAGATGTGTCTCTCCTAAAGTAAGGAGCCCAGGCTCTTTCCCCAAATCATTAAGGATCATTGGGAGGCTCGAATTTTTCCCAGTCAGTTTGAATTTTCTATGGAATTTTCCAAGGAGATCGAACCTGGAATCCTAAAAGAAATAAACCTTGAATATTCATTGGAAGGAATACTTTGGCCACCTGATGGGAACAGTCAACTCACTGAAAAAAACCCTGATGCTGGGAAAGATTGAGGACAGGAGGAGAAGGCGGTGACAGAGGATGAGATGGTTGGATGGCATCACTGATTCAGTGGACGTGTTTGTTCAGTTTGAGCAAACTCTGGGAGATGGTGAAGGACAGGGCAGCCTGGCAAGCTGCAGTACATGGAGTCACAAACAGTCGGATACAACTTAGCGAATGAACAACAATGGAATTTTCCTGCTCTGCTCTGCAGCTTTGCTTCTGTGAGTATGGAATTCTACCCACTTGAACTCAACTAAAGAGGTGATTACAGTGTCTCTTTCTCTTCTCTTCCAGCAAAATGCGACTAAGAGAAGGCATTGTGTAGAGAGATTTTGCTGAAGGTAGGGTGAAAATGGAGCTGGTTTGGGGATGTTGCAACGTAAGAGCCAACACCACACAACTTAGCATTGGCTCCATCACTTCTAGAGGTCAGCCAGATATTCCTGTTGCCAAGAACGTCTCCCTTGCTGTATTGCTTCTCAAGCCCAATCACCAGAGATGGAGCCTGTTTTTCCTCATCATTTTTTGAACATATACACACAGACACACACATACAAACACACACACGCACACACTTCAGAAATAAAAAACCATAAGGAAAAAAATAATAAAGTACCACTGTTACCTATCAGAGTAGTACAAATGTGGATTTCTGTCATTCTTTGAGCATCTCGGTGCTTTATAATTCTTCTGTAATGAATATTTATTGCTTTCATTGCATAAAAAAGAGAAAAGGGAAGCATTACTTTTAGTGTAAAAAGAAGTCATGTAAAAGAGTTCTTGTTCCGAGGCACGTGAGCTGGGAAGAATCTTTCTTACCTCGCTATTCATCGCTGCCTCTTCTGACCTCAAAGCATTTCGTGTTTCAATCTTTTTTCTTTTAAGGCTTGAGGAGAGTAATCTAGCAGGGGGTCTGATAAAAGAATTTGAAAAACGAGCTTTTCTATGTGAAGCCTTACATCCTCCTAGAATGAATCGTGCTCGTTCGGCTAGTAATTGCTCCAGACTCCAGGAAAGACAAGACTTTCCCGTCCAGGAAGATAAAGGGCTGTGCGACTGTAGAACCCAATTCAATTACCCATTAGTGTTTGTAACTGCTGGTTCTTTCCTGCTTCGCTTCAACCCACTCCTGGGAGGATTCGAGTCCCCTGGAAGCATGCTGAGTAGCACACGACTCTGAGGACTCAACAGTTTTTGGTTTTAAGATCTGATGCACAAATCGCACATTTTTGGCCATCCAATGTGGATTCTGAGTGAGGCCAAAAGATTTCCTGGGCTGGGGCCCGAAGTTTAGAATGGCCTGAAGCAGGTAACACAGGCTCCTTGGCAATAGACAGCCTGAGCCTTTCTTAGCTATTTCCTCTGAACAGCTATGTCCTGTGAGCATCCTCTGCTTAGTCCTGTCTCTCTTTGCAAACCTGCTCTTCCCCTTCCTGTTTGGAGTTTGTGTTTGGCCTCTTCACCTCTGGATGAGAGAAGTGACATTTGCAAACTAGAAAGATCCCCAGAGTGGCCGAGAGGCTGAGATTGTTCGGCCGTGGCTCAATTATCGTACAACTAGTGGGTTCCAACCACTCAGAGACTCAATGTCCACATATTAAGATAATTTTATGGTTATTATGAAGACAGTACACTGCATTGGTTACACACATGGTAAAAAGCAGATGGTACTTATTATCACTCCATCAAGCTTCCCTCAAGGACTTTGATACAAAATTGAACTGCCAGTTGCTCCTGCTTTGGACTAACTTTGATATATTGCTCTGCTCTGGGTGTTATTGGAGACACACACTTGCATCCTGTGTTCTGGCTTCTGCCTCCACCAGCCTATGCAGCCTTATAAGGGGGAGATGGATAAACAGCCAGTTATTATTCCTCACAAGTGGGATGCTGAGAACACGCAAGGAAATTTTGAAGCATAATGCACTTGGGTCTGGAAATAAAAGGGTTTTTCCTTTTTTCATTTAAAGATTAAATTTAAGAAGAAATGTCATTGATTTTCTTGTGTGGAAGTAAGAAAAATAATTTTAATTATTATAAAATGAAAAATACAACTGCCTACAGCATCCAGCCAGTGAATTATCTCCCCCATGGGTAAAACCCCATGGAAAGTCGTATCCTGGTCAGAAAGTATTATGGTAAGAATGTCATTATTTCTTAATGCATTGGCCTGGGCATTAGTTAATTTTGTCAGAAAATCATTACGAGAAAATATCTTCTTTATGAAATGAGGCTGGATTTTATACAATGTGCTTTCCTGCTTGCTTCTCTTTAATCACAGTAATAAGGTCTTTGAACATTTTCGATATGAGTTGTGATATGTGGATTATATGCAGCATTTATTTTTAATTTTAATACCTTTTCTTTGGTAGCAGCAGCATTTTTAAAGTTTATTCAACCAAAGTGTTTTCAGATCTCTTCTAGGAAGGCATATGCAAAATTGAGTGAAAAAAGAATGAAGAAATTGCCTGCAGCGATCATAGACTGCATGTATTCCCTGAGGAAATCATGTGACAAATACTGGATCAACGTATCTGTACTTGTACAACTGGGGAAATTTTTGTCATGTCCTTAATTATTGTTTCCTTTGCCTCTGGTATTATTTTATTTTTTCTGGTGTGCAGGATAAAATAAGGATAAAAGTATATAATATAAATCGAAACCACAAGAAGACTTGTTAGAATGGCCATCAGCAAAAAGACAAGAGATAAGTGTTGGCGATGATGTGGAGAAAAAGGAACTGTCCTGCACTATCAGCGAATGTAAACTGGTGCAGTCAATAAGGAAAACACTATGGTGGTTCCTCAAAAAATTAAAAATAGATGTATCATCAGTTCAGTTCAGTTGCTCAGTCATGTCTGACATTTTGTGACCCCAAGAACTACAGCATGCCAGGCTTCCCCGTGCATCACTAACTGCCAGAGCTTGCTCAAACTCATGTCCACTGAGTCATTGATGCCATCCAACCATTTTGTCCTCTGTCATCCCCTTCTCCTCCTGCCCTCAATCTTTCCCAGCATCAGGGTCTTTTCAAATGAGTCAGCTCTTCGTATCAGTTGGCCAGAGTATTGGAGCATCAGCTTTGGCATTAGTCCTTCCAATGAATAGTCAGGACTGATTTCCTTTAGGATTGACTGGTTTGGATCTCCTTGCAGTCCAAGGGACTCTCAAGAGTCTTCTCCAACACAGTTCAGAAGCATCAAATCTTTGGCGCTCAGCTTTCCTTATGGTCCAAGTCTCACATCCATACATGACTACTGGAAAAACCATAGCTTTGACTAGACAGAACTTTATTAGGGAAGTAATGTCTCTGCTTTTTAATAGAAGCATCATAGGATCCAGCAATCCTACTTCTGGGTGTTTACCCAAAGAAAATTAAAACATTAATTTAATAAGATATATATACCCCACTGTTCATTAGCAACAGTATTGACAACAACAAAGGTATGGAAACAACCTAAATGCCCTTCAGTAGATGAATGAATAAAGAGGATGACTGCTCCTCAGTCATCAAAAAGAATTAAATCTTACTATTTGTGATGAAATGAATGGACTTGGAGGACATTATACCAAGGGAAATATCAGATAGAGAAAAACAAATACTGTATGATTTTGCTTCTATGTGAAATGTAAATAAACGAGTGGACAAAACAGAACAGAGACAGACTCATAAGTAGGGAAAACAAATTGATGGTTGCCAGAAGCAGCGGGTAGGGAGTGGGAGTAACGGGTGAATGGGGTACAAGTGCACAAACTTCCAGTTATGAAATAAACAAATCCTAGGGAAGGAATGCACAGCATGGGGACTATAGTTTATAGCACTGCATTGCATGTTTAACAATGGTTAAGATGATAGATCTTAACAGGACTCATCACAAGAAAAAATTGTTTTCTGATTATGTAAGGTGATAGATATTAACTTAACTTCACAGAAAGAGTAACAACTTGTTGAATAGAGGACAAGTAAAGACTCTTAAGAGCTTCCCCAGTGGCTCAGTGGTAAAGATTTGGCCTGCAATGCAGGAAACATGGGTTCGACCTCTGGGTTAGGAAGATCTCCTGGAGAAGGAAATGGCAACCCACTCTAGTACTCTTTTTTTTTATTTTATTTTATTTTATTTTTAAACTTTACATAATTGTATTAGTTTTGCCAAATATCAAAATGAATCTGCCACAGGCATACATGTGTTCCCCATCCTGAACCCTCCTCCCTCCTCCCTCCCCACACCATCCCTCTGGGTCGTCCCAGTGCACCAGCCCCAAGCATCCAGTATCGCGCATCGAACCTGGACTGGCAACTCGTTTCTTACATGATATTCTACATGTTTCAATGTCACTCTCCCAAATCTTCCCACCCTCTCCCTCTCCCACAGAGTCCATAAGACTGTTCTATACATCAGTGTCTCTTTTGCTGTCTCGTACACCAGGTTATTGTTACCATCTTTCTAAATTCCATATATATGCGTTAGTATACTGTATTTATGTTTTTCCTTCTGGCTTACTTCACTCTGTATAATAGGCTCCAGTTTCATCCACCTCATTAGAACTGATTCAAATGTATTCTTTTTAATGGCTGAGTAATACTCCATTGTGTATATGTACCACAGCTTTCTTATCCATTCATCTGCTGATGGACATCTAGGTTGCTTCCATGTCCTGGCTATTATAAACAGTGCTGCGATGAACATTGGGGTACACGTGTCTCTTTCCCTTCTGGTTTCCTCAGTGTGTATGCCCAGCAGTGGGATTGCTGGATCATAAGGCAGTTCTATTTCCAGTTTTTTAAGGAATCTCCACACTGTTCTCCATAGTGGCTGTACTAGTTTGCATTCCCACCAACAGTGTAAGAGGGTTCCCTTTTCTCCACACCCTCTCCAGCATTTATTATTTGTAGACTTTTGGATTGCAGCCATTCTGACTGGTGTGAAATGGTACCTCATAGTGGTTTTGATTTGCATTTCTCTGATAATGAGTGATGTTGAGCATCTTTTCATGTGTTAGCCATCTGTATGTCTTCTTTGGAGAAATGTCTATTTAGTTCTTTGGCCCATTTTTTGATTGGGTCATTTATTTTTCTGGAGTTGAGCTGTAGGAGTTGCTTGTATATTTTTGAGATTAGTTGCTTGTCAGTTGCTTCATTTGCTATTATTTTCTCCCATTCTGAAGGCTGTCTAGTACTCTTTTCAGAAGGATCCCATGGGGCAGAGAAGCCTGCTGGGCTGCAGCCCATGGGGTCTCAAGGAGTCGGACACGACTGAGTGACTGAGCACAGCACAACCACACAGCATAAAGACTCTTAGATATGGTTTAGAATCATCTCTGCAGTCTTCATCCTAAATAAACACACACACCATATTTACGGATATGGGCCTGAGGGATACAGACACCTTCCAAAGTCATCTAACCCTCAGCCTACCCCACTGCTGACCCAGATGTGTCATCGCTGCTAGTACACACCTCTAGTGGTGCACCTGACTTGTGAATGGGGGAGTTGTCCCCCATTCATTTCATAGGGTTTTCATTTAAACTTGAGTATACTTTGCTGCTGCTATTTGTAACAGAGGATCAGTGTGAGGGTCACAGGGTTCGCAGATAATCTGTATGTCAAAAAAGTAATTTCCCAGACACGATAGGAAAATAAAAATGAAGGTGTTATGGATGCTTTCTAGGTGCTCAGAGCCACTCATGCCTTATGGATCCTGTTGCCTCAGAGACGGTCTCCTGCCACTGATGCTGTTGCTGTCCTACATGGTTCAGGAGATATTTTTTCAGAGCGATGAACCTGTTCCAAGCTCTTTTTAGAGCACTGGGGGGTGGGGGTACCATCTCTGAAGAATGAAGAACTCTGGAGAATGGCAGGAAACAGTGCCATTATTCAGTCAGAGCCAGAGGTTGTGACACTTGAATCCTTTGCTTATTTAGCCTCCTTTTCATTCAGTAGTGCTTGACTGATTACTAACCACATGTCAGCTACCAACTGGTGGCACTATTGGTAAAGAACCTGCCTGCCAATGCAGATTTGTGAGAGACATGGATTTGATCCCTGGGTCAGGAAGATTCCCTGAGGAGGGCATGGCAACCCATTCCAATATTCGTGCCTGGAGAATTTCATGGACAGAGGACCAGGCAGGCTGCAGTCTATAGGGTCACACAGAGTCAGACAAGACTGAAGCAACTTAGCCCGCACTCACCTAGTCAGTCAACGAGAGAAACACAACCTATTTTTTTTTCCATGTTGAGCATAAGCAGAGCTGTGCAGGCTGGTGGGTATAAGAGTCAACTAGCTAGTAATCAATGATGTGATAAATAGGATCAATGGGAAATTCAGGGTGCGGTGGGAATATTAGATATTAGGTACTGGGATACGTAGCGAGAGTAGAATGCAGTCACACTAAAATCTGAAGTATGAATGGTGACTAGGAAGAGAAAGCTGGGGCGCAGAAAGCTCAGGAGCAGGGACTCTAAAATGGCCCTGAGACAGCAAGGCAAATTCAGGGAATCCCAAGACCCTGGTGTGGAGAGCTGAAGGAATGTGACACACGGTAGGTTGAGGGTTGATATGGATCACCATCCTGGCCTCTTAAGATATAAACTAGTGCTCACCACAGGCTTTGCTGGTGGCTCAGATGGTAAAGAATCTTCCTGCAATGCAGAGAGACCTAGATTTGATTCCTGGGTTGGGAAGATCTCCTGGAGGAGGGCATGGCAACCCACTTCAGTATTCTTGCCTGGAGAACCCCCGTAGACAGAGGAACCTGGTGGGCTACAGTCCATGGGGTCGCAAAGAGTTGGACTCAACTGAGCGACTAAGCACACACAGTGCTTACCACATGGCTGGTGCTCTGTGAACACTTCCAAAGTCACTCAAACTCTTACCAGAAAGGCACGATTGCTACCCATAAAACAGACCAGCGTGAGGGAAATGATATAAAATGAAGGAAATTTTTTACCAGGAACAAAATAAAGTCTAATAAGTCAGCAGGAACTTCCCTCGTGGTCCAGTGGTTGAGAATCTGCTTTCCAATGCAGGGGGCGTGGGTTCAATCCCTGATCTTAGAACTAAGATCCCACGTGCCGTGGGGCAACTGAGCCCACGCACCACAACTAGAGAGAAGCATGCATGTCACAACAAAGAGCCCGCTCTGCTGAGGCAGCCAAAAATAAATAAATAAACAAATAATAAACATTTAAACATAAGAAGAAGCCTGTGTAGAGAGAGTGAAACAGAGTGGCCCCTTGTAATCAGGGGGCAGTCTCGTGGATTATGCTTGGCTGCAAATGACAGGAAAACACCACAGAATGTGGTTTGCATTTCCCCATTCAAAGTGAATTCTGGAGAGAAAGGAGTTCGTGCTGATGCTGGTCCCGGCTCTGGGGTGATCTATGACCTTGTTATTCCTCACCATTTGCTTAGATCTTTGCTCACGAGTGGGAGGACAGCTGCATTTAGGAAGCAGCAGGTGCACTTTTCTCCTTTCTTTTTAAAAAATTAATTTGTTTTTTAATTGAAGGATAGTTGCTTTACAGAATTTTGTTGTTTTCTGTCAAACCTCAGCATGAATCAGCCATGGGGCACTTTTGACAGCACAGCCTGAAGGACAGTGAATCCAATGGGTCTCCACTGGAGAATTACCTGGTATACTTGTTAAAAATGATAACACCCATACCCTGTGAAAACCCTACTAAATTAAAGGTAACAAAACTCTGGAATCCATATGTTCAAAAGCTCCCCTAATACTTCTTAGGTCCACACAGTTTGGGGAAATATTGGGTGGGCTTTTAGTGTACAGGCGCCTATATATTTACAGGATGAGGATAAAATGTTCTGTCGTAGGTCCTTGGGGGTGACCAAGGAGCGTTTCAGAAGTGATGTAATGAGATGCAGTCCTGTCTGAGACATTAACACTCAACACATGTTCTGAGAATGGGCTGCCTGCCAGGATCTGCTCGTTACCAGTGTGCAATGTGAAAGAAATGTGGACCCAAATATAAATCAGTTATTTCACCAAAAACCTGCTTAATGCAACTGGCTTTAAAAAAAATTATGGCAAAACTTTGTCAATGAAGGAAGCAATATGCTTTTTGTTTTTAACTGAAATAACATTGGACTGCAAGGAGATCCAACCAGTCCATTCTGAAGGAGATCAGCCCTGGGATTTCTTTGGAAGGAATGATGCTGAAGCTGAAACTCCAGTACTTTGGCCACCTCATGCGAAGAGTTGACTCATTGGAAAGGACTCTGCTGCTGGGAGGGATTGGGGGCAGGAGGAGAAGGGGATGACAGAGGATGAGATGGCTGGATGGCATCACTGACTCGATGGACATGAGTCTGGGTGAAGTCCGGGAGTTGGTGATGGACAGGGAGGCCTGGCGTGCTGCGATTCATGGGGTTGCAAAGAGTCGGACACGACTGAGCGACTGAACTGAACTGAACTGAACATGGGCTTATAACATTAGATAAGTTATATATTATTATTATATATAATATTTAATAAATTATATATACATTATCTTATATTGCATTATATATATACATTATATTGTATATATACATTATATATTATATAACATACTATGTTTATAATATTATGTTCTGACTTCTGAATATACTCTAGTGTTCTCAGTACCAAAAGTTTAATTTCCCTCTATTACCATTCAATTGATCACCTTAACTCATTTCACCCTTACCCTTTGCCCCTTCCCTTCAGTTGGCCACTTGGTTTTGTTTGGTTTGTTCACTTATTTTGAAGTTTTTAAAAAAATTCCCACATAAGTGAAATTATACAGTTTTTTTTTGTCCACCTGACATATTTCACTTAGCATAACATACTCAAAGTCTATCCATTTTTTTTCAAATAGCAAGATTTCATTCTTTCTGAGGCTGAGCAGTATTCCATCATATATATATATATGCAGATATATGTCCTTATCTATATATCACATCTTTCTCCATTCACCCATTGTAGGGCACACTGGTTGTTTCCATGACTTGACTAAGGTAAACAATGCTGCAGTGAACATCGGGGTGCATACATCTTTCTGAATTAGTGTTTTCATTTTCTTCAGACATATACCCAGAAGTGAAATTGCTGGATCATATGGAAGTTCTAGTTTTAATTTTTTGAGGAAATTCCATACTGTTTTTCAAAATTCCTGCCTGATTTACGTTCCTACCAACAGTGTGCAAGTGTTCCCTTTTCTCCACAGTCCTGCCAACATTTGCCATTTTTTGCCTTTTCAATAACAGCCATTTAAAAAGATATGAGGCGATATTTCATTGTGGTTTTTGCTTGCATTTCCCAGATGATTAGTGATGTTGATTTTTTCATCTTGCTGTTGGCCACCTGTATGTATTGTTTGGAAAAATGCCTATTCAGCTTCTCTCCCGATTTTCAATCAAGATGCTTGTTTTTCCTTGGTGAGTTGTCTAAGCCTTTAATATATTTTGGGTATTACCCCCTTATCAGATATATAAATATCTGAAAATATCTTCTCCCATTTGGTAGGTTGTATTTCTTTTTTGTTGATGGTTTTCTTTGTTGTGCAGAAGACTTTTAGTTTGATGTAGTCTTATTTGTTTATTTTTGCTTTTGTTTCTCTGGCTCGAGGAGACAGATCCAGAAAGATGTTGCTAAGATCGAGGTCAAGGTGTAAGTTCTTAATGGCAATGCAAATGGCCCCAATAGACACAGTAAAAATGAACAAATGCTTACCTGCCTATAAAATGCAACAATAGCTCAGCTTGTTAACTGGAACTCAACTCATCTCACTCTATTATCACTTAGGGTTTAATAGGCTTTCTACATGTTAGACGAAGGGACTGGAGTCAGAATGCTTCCAAGGAGCTTAAGATGGCCTTGTCCACACTTCCTTTCTCCTCCAGTAGTTGAAGCCTCAGAGTTGGCAGCTGCTTTGTTCTGATTGGGCATCTGGCAGAAGCCTTTGTTTTGCAGTAAATACTGTATCAAAAAGTAAACTTTTATTCTTGGGCTTGTGCCCATGCTTCTCAGGGAAGCAGACATTCTCAAGAGTGGAAACCTGTTTCTGATCTGGAACAGCTGGGATGATCACAGTGGCTAAGAGGCTTTTTGGAAAGGATCTGAGTAGCTACTGTTGGAATGGATGTGTAAACTTCTGAGACGAAGGGGAAGTGGCTGGGAAAAGTGAAACTTATGTCATTACAGACCACAGTCCTGGGACTTGGTAGGTCCATTGCTAGGGGACTCATGGGACACAGATGAGTCTAGGCATCAGATCAGATCAGATCAGATCAGTTGCTCAGTTGTGTCTGATTCTGTGACCCCATGAATCACAGCACACCAGGCCTCCCTGTCCATCACCAACTCCCTGAGTTCACCCAGACTCATGTCCATCGAGTCAGTGATGCCATCTCATCTCATCCTCTGGCGTCCCCTTCTCCTCTTGCCCCCAATCCCCCCCAGCATCAGAGTCTTTTCCAATGAGTCAACTCTTCGCATGAGGTGGCCAAAGTACTGGACTTTCAGCTTCAGCATCATTCCTTCCAAAGAAATCCCAGGGCTGATCTCCTTCAGAATGGACTGGTTGGATCTCCTTGCAGTCCAAGGGACTGCCAATAGTCTTCTCCAACACCACAGTTCAAAAGCATCAATTCTTCAGCCCTCAGCCTTCTTCACAGTCCAACTCTTACATCCATACATGACCACAGGAAAAACCATGGCCTTGACTAGACGAACCTTTGTTGGCAAAGTAATATTTCTGCTTTTGAATATGCTATCTAGGTTGGTCATAACTTTCCTTCCAAGGAGTGTCTTTTAATTTCATGGCTGCAGTCACCATCTGCAGTGATTTTGGAGCCCCCAAAAATAAAGTCTGACATTGTTTCCACTGTTTCCCCATCTATTTCCCATGAAGTGATGGGACCAGATGCCATGATCTTTGTTTTCTGAATGTTGAGCTTTAAGCCAACTTTTTCACTCTCCACTTTCACTTTCATCAAGAGGCTTTTTAGCTCCTTTTCACATTCAGCCATAATGGTGGTGTCATCTGCATATCTGAGGTTATTGATATTTCTCCCAGCAATCTTGATTCCAGCTTGTGTTTCTTCCAGCCCAGTGTTTCTCATGATGTACTCTGCATATAAGTTAAATAAGCAGGGTGACAATATACAGCCTTGACGTACTCCTTTTCCTATTTGGAACCAGTCTGTTGTTCCATGTCCAGTTCTAACTGTTGCTTCCTGACCTGCATACAAATTTCTCAAGAGGCAGATCAGGTGGTCTGGTATTCCCATCTCTTTCAGAATTTTCCACAGTTTATTGTGATCCACACAGTCAAAGGCTTTGGCATAGTCAACAAAGCAGAAATAGATGCTCTTCTGGAACACTCTTGCTTTTTCCATGATCCAGCAGATGTTGGCAGTTTGATCTCTGGTTCCTCTGCCTTTTCTAAAATCAGCTAGGCATAGCTACTGCATATTGAGATTTTTCTTAACTTTCAGGTATTTTGCATGCAATATCTTGTTTAATCCTTGCAGCCACCTTGTGACCAAGTATTTGTTCTTCCTATTAGCTCTTTTATTGATGAGGAGACTGTGACTCAGAAATTAAGATACTTGCCCAAGTTCATAGGGGAATAAGTGATAGAGAAGACATTGGAACCTAGACCTGTCTTCCAGGGGGAGACTTACTTTTACCAGATTTCAGTTCTAAAGAGCAGTTAAGCATTGACCTGACGGTGTCATCGACACTTGTGAATATTTGCCTGCAGGTGAAGGAAGAATTTTACCAGGATGGTCTGTCCCTTCCCTTGAATACTGGACATTGGAGGGACTCCCCGGCAGTCCAGTAAATAGGACTCTGCCTTCCGATGCATGGTGTGTGAGTTTGATCCCCAGGCTGGGAAGTAAAATCTCACATGCTGTGTGATCGAGCCAGATAAACAAAAAAATAAAGAGAACTAAAAAAAAAAAAAATTGTTTTAAATAAAGTCAGACATTGCGAGCTCCTAAATGAAATAGGAAAAGGAGTTCGTCAAGGCTGTATATTGTCACCCTGTTTATTTAACTTATATGCAGAGTACATCATGAGAAACTCTGGACTGGAAGAAACACAAGCTGGAATCAAGATTGCCAGGAGAAATATCAATAACCTCAGATATGCAGGTGACACCACCCTTATGGCAGAAAGTGAAGAGGAACTCAAAAGCCTCTTGATGAAAGTGAAAGTCGAGAGTGAAAAAGTTGGCTTAAAGCTCAACATTCAGAAAACGAAGATCATGGCATCTGGTTCCACCACTTCATGGGAAATAGATGGGGAAACAGTGGAAACAGTGTCAGACTTTATTTTTCTGGACTCCAAAATCACTACAGATGGTGACTGCAGCCATGAAATTAAAAGACGCTTACTCCTTGGAAGGAAAGTTATGACCAACCTAGACAGAATATTAAAAAGCAGAGACATTACTTTGCCAACAAAGGTTCGTCTAGTCAAGGCTATGGTTTTTCCTGTGGTCATGTATGGATGTGAGAGTTGGACTGTGAAGAAGGCTGAGCGCCGAAGAATTGATGCTTTTGAACTGTTGGTGTTGGAGAAGACTCTTGAGAATCCCTTAGACTGCAAGGAGATCCAACCAGTCCATTTTGAAGGAGATCAGCCCTGGGATTTCTTTGGAAGGAATGATGCTCAAGCTGAAACTCCAGTATTTTGGCCACCTCATGCGAAAAGTTGACTCATTGGAAAAGACTCTGATGCTGGGAGGGATTGGGGGCAAGAGGAGAAAGGGATGACAGAGGATGAGATGGCTGGATGGCATCACTGACTCGATGGACGTGAGTCTGGGTGAACTCCGGGAGTTGGTGATGGACAGGGAGGGCTGGCGTGCTGCGATTCATGGGGTCTCAAAGAGTCAGACACGACTGAGCGACTGATCTGATCTGATCTGATCTGAAGTGTCATATTTATAGATGTTTTATGCCATACTGTTCAAAGTTTTACCTATGTTTACAGTTTCATGGACTTTGCATGTGAAATTTTGCAAGCAGAAAAGTTAAAATAATAATTTTTAAATATTGAGTTTCTGATTGAACTTGTATCTCCTTCATTGGATTTTTTTAAAGGAAGGAATAGAGAATTTCAAATGTTTCCCAGAGGCAGCTATCTAGATCTGGGTGAAGAAAGGCACAGAAGCGTAGTAAGACATTTACCAGTTATTGTGTCCAGGTAATGTGCTTCCTTAGAAAGCTGATTTACAACTTGACAGATGTTCCTGACTTTCAAAACATTAATGATCGGTATCAATCTCTAGAGTTGCAAACAACTGTGTAGAAATTTAAGTTCATATCCTAATGTTCAGTTGCTAAGTTGTGTCCGACTCTGTGATCCAATGGATTGCCACATGCCAGGCTTCAGTATCTCCCAGAGTCTACATCCTGATAACATGAGGTTTGAAATTTAGGTCGGAAAATGCACATTTTTTTATTTTGGCAAGAATTTTCCCTCCCAGGAAGCTAAAACATATAAAATGATAAGATTTCAGCTTATAAATGCTAAGCAGTGACTACCAATGAGTTTCAAAGGTAGCAGGACATTCCACATCAATACTATTTAAAAGTTAAATTCAGAACCATGACTAAATGTAGCATTTCTCTTAGATGTTGTATAGATTTCCATTCATTTGCAGCCATTCCTCTTAAGTCATGAGATGAAGATATCCAGAATGTAAGATGGTCTGTCTGGTGTACACAGATGGACGTCCCCCGCTCCACCCACACACACACACACAAATGTCCCTTGGGTGTGTAGACTGTGTGTAACTTTCCATCTGCATGATACATAGAAATATATTTTGTATTTGTGTGATATGTTAAAGATACTTTTACACATTTCACATACATTATCTCATAGATGCCAAAGCTTAGTTGAGAAAGAGGGAAAAAATATATATCTGTTCAAGCACCTCCACCTGGTGATGAATGACTTTGGGTTTGAGCCTGAAGTAGGAATAATAACGCCCATGGACGTGCTCCCCTCTGCCCCCACCCACACTAGTTCAGCCCCGAGTCTTTATGCTCTGGGCCTATTGAGAGGCATTGCTGCCTTCCTGTAAGCTGGTAAGCTTACTCACAGGCATCAGAAACAAAGTAAGGGTTACCAAAAGGGAAAGGTCGGGGGAAGGACAGATGGGGAGTTTGGGAGTAACACACACATACTACCATATGTAAAATAGATAACCAACAAGTACCTACTATACAGCACAGGGAACTAGACTCAGTATTTTGTAATAACCTATAAGGGAAAAGAATCTGGAAAAGTACATATATATATATGGTTTTTCCTGTGGTCATGTATGGATGTGAGAGTTGGATTGTGAAGAAGGCTGAGAGCCAAAGAATTGATGCTTTTGAACTGTGGTGTTGGAGAAGACTCTTGAGAGTCCCTTGGACTGCAAGGAGATCCAACCAGTCCATTCTGAAGGAGATCAGCACTGGGGTTTCTTTGGAAGGAATGATGCTAAGGCTGAAACTGCAGTACTTTGGCCACCTCATGTGAAGAGTTGATTCATTGGAAAAGACTCTGATGCTGGGAGGGATTGGGGGTAGGAAGAGAAGGGGACGCCAGAGGATGAGATGGCTGGATGGCATCCCTGACTCGATGGATGTGAGTCTCAGTGAACTCCGGGAGTTGGTGATGGACAGGGAGGCCTGGCGTGCTGCGATTCATGGGGTCGCAAAGAGTTGGACACGACTGAGCAACTAATCTGATCTGATCTGATGTATCTGATTCACTTTGCTGTATACCTGAAATTAAATAACATTGTAAATCAACTATACTTCAATAAAAATTAATTAATTTAAAAAATAAAAATGCTTTGCTGAAAAAAAAATTGGCAAGCTTAGTCAAAGAGAATGTATCTCCTGTGTGCTATTGATGTTATAAGAGCTTGAATATTAGAATAAAAATAGGTCAAAGACTTTGAACAAATATAAGCAATTGCCAGTCTGAGGATTAAGACCGGAGAGAAAAGAAAAAAAGGCTCTGTGACAATGCCCAGGGGGCAAGGGAAAGGCTTTACACCTGCTTATGGACTAAAGAGGGGTTTCCCTGGTAGCTCGGCCCTAAAGAACCCACCTACAGTGCAGGAGATGTAAGGGATGCGGGTTCGATCCCTAGGTCGGGAAGATCCCCTGGAGGAGGGCATGGCAACCCACTTCAGTATCCTTGCCTGGAGAATCCCATGGACAGAGGAGCCTGGTGGGCTACAGTCCATGGGGTCGCAAAGAGTTGCACACGACTGAAGCGGCTTAGCATGCATGCATACAAGGACTAGAGAAGGCGTTAAAAAAGAGAGAAATCCTGTTTTTGTCATAGTAAGGGACTGAAGCTACGTAAATGACTGCAGTGTATTTACTTACAGAGAGTGCTTTCCGAGAATGGAATATTATGGTGCAGAGCGGGGGACCCAGAACAGGGCCAGGCAGCTCCTGCCGCGGGGACAGGAGGCCTGAAATAACAGCATAGAGAACAGGCTTCCACTAATGCAGACACAGGCTGCCTGTTCCAACTGATCTGGCAGAAAAAAGCCGTCTACTTTTATGCACCACTGTTCTTTTACAAAAAGACCTCCTCTTTGGAGGTCAGAGAGAGCTGAGCAAGCGGTGTAAATTTTGCCGCTGCTGAAGTTATTGTCGACTTGGAAGACCCAATAATACCTGGTATTAGTAGAATCCCTCTGATGACAAGCTCTAATATATTCTATGAAGAAAAATGTTTTCTGAATGTGCCGTGATGAAAGACTACAGACATTCTAAGCGATTTTGATTCATGACCTCTTTTACCATTTCACTTAAGAGGAGACTTTATGCCTTCACAGTTTATGTTCCTGTTTGAGGGAAACATGGTTCACAAAAAAAAATGTATCTGAAGAGTATCAGTAGGAAAATTCTACCCTGACATTGAAATTCTTTCACAGAAGGGGATTTGCAAAAAAAAAAAAAAAAAAAAAATTGCTTAAGTTATATCGTGAGAAAGGAATTCCTGATCCACTTCCAGGACCTAAAGAGTTAGGAATGGGACCAAAGCCCCATTTTCTTCCCACAGTTATTCAAACGTGCATCCGTATTTCTGTTTGGATTTAAATGTGTACTCCAGAACAAGGCCACAGCTTACATTGGTTTTCTCAGGAACTGACTGCTCATTACTGCTTGAAAATCAGATTTTAGAATCAGATTACATGGCTGGACCCCACACAAGACTCCTACAAGGACCTGCGGCATGGTGCTCTCATCTGCCCTGACCCGTGAACTCTTAGGGAAAGACAGAAATGGATTTCCTAACGGCAAAGAAATACAACAGAGAATGCTAGCAGGAAATTGAACTCTAGCCACTGGCAATTTATGAAAGAAGCATGGTCATTTCTTCTCTATACATTTCAGTAATGGAACACATCTTAAGGTCATTTAAGAAACAGGTAGAAAACAGTCATCCAAGAGCAGCCCAGGCATCAGGCCTGATGGAGGCCAGGCTGGGGAGGCAGTGGAGGCCAGAGGCCAGGGTATTTACAGGGTCTGGGTTCCACGATCTCTGGGAAAACAATCACCAGTACAGTCAAGTGAAGCAAAGGTCGGGTTTCTAGTTAAAGAAAGGCTTAGTTTGAATGGAATCAAAGACATCACAGGCTGTGGGGCGGGTGCTGAGTTCAGGGCACACAGAGAAGCATTGAGTAGGGTCTTTCTCAGGGTTAGGACACCACAGAGTCCCTCCCGGGAGGGCACAATCTCCCGGCAGGGGCTCCAGAGATACAGGGGCTGCTAACTGCCTGAGCAGTCCTGCAGGCCCTGGCTCCAGGCAAAGCACACAGTTTAATTCTCAGAAGAAGGGTATGATGTGGGCACCAGCCTTACCTCATTTTACACACAAGGAAACTGATGCACAGAGGAGTTGACATATCAGTGGAGCTAGTACGGAGCCGGGCCTGGATGCCAGTCTGTGCCCCTAAACCCTGCACTTCCCCTTTCCCCCACCTCATGGCTCCCCAGCATCCCAGGTGAGTGAAAAGAAGTCCCCAGTGTCCCAGGGGAGCACTTGGGTGGAGGGGCAGCCCCTGAGCAGGGGCCTTACTACCCTGACTCTGAGACTCTGCACACCTGTCCTTCCCCTCTCCAGGCTTTTAGTGTCACTTGCTCAAACTACACACCTGAAGCCCTTGGGGCTGTAACTGCTACTGTTGACCCAAAACTGCTTACAGTTCACACGATGAGCAGCCCCGGGTCCCCATTCCATTCCATGCCTTGCAGAAGAGTCTTTATTCCCAGGGTGCCATGGGGATGGGGGAGATGGCCCTTAATTATTTCCCTGTTCTCCATTTATTTCCATGCACTTGATCTATTTTCTTGGGTGCCTTGTGTTATCAGAGAGTGATGCTAAGGGTGAGCATACGGATATCAGTGAGATGGTTTAACTCACACGGGGAAGGGAAAAAGAGCAGTGGGCCAATGGTTCCAAAGACCTCCCCTGGGTCTCTGGACTCACTTATCTTACTGATCTTCAATTCCTCATATATCAAATGAGTGTGAATGTAGACTTGTAGATTTATCTTAAGAACTAGTTTTTTTCATATAATTGAAGTCTCTCAGGGAGGGATAACTTAGGAGTTTGGGATTAACATACACACTGCTGCTAAGTCACTTCAGTCATATCCGACTCTGTGCGACCCCAGAGACGGCAACCCACCAGGCTATGCCATCCCTGGGATTCTCCAGGCAAGAACACTGGAGTGGGTTGCCATTTCCTTCGCCAATGCATGAAAGTGAAAAGTGAAAAGTGAAAGTGAAGTCGCTCAGTCATGTCCAACTCTTCGTGATCCCGTGGACTGCAGCCTACCAGGCTCCTCTGTCCATGGGATTTTCTAGGCAAGAGTACTGGAGTTGTATATAAAATAGATAACCAACAAGGACCTACTGTATAGCATGGGGAACTATATTCAATACCTTGTATGGAAAAGAATCTGGAAAACATTTTATATATACATAATTGAATCACTTTGCTATACAACTTTAACACAACATTATAAATCAACTATATTTCAATAAAAAGAAAGAAAGTAAAGTCTCTGGCATGATACTGGTGTGTAACAATTTTCTAAAGTGACAAACAGCTGGCACTTTTTGAACCTCAGAAATAATAAATGAGGGTTGAAATCGCTGTGACAGAGTAACCAGCAAGAAATACTGGAGACACAAAGTCAGAGTTTCTTCCCTACACAGAACTTGCTCTTTGAATGCAATCTGGTCCTGCCAGCTTGTCCTGGGCTGTAGGATTACATCTTTATACTCCACTGTTATTGCCGGTATCATTCTGCCCCCAGCTCCAATCTTGACGAAGTAGCAGTGGGCTTTGTGAGAATGATGATCACATAGAAAAGACAAGTGTGGCTTACACACAACCTCTGAGAAGGAAAGAGCGAAGAGAAATGACAGAAGGAGCCCATCTGGGCAAAGACGTCTCAGAGTACACAGACCAGGAAAGCTCTGCTCTTATTTTCCCTCTGATTCTCATGGAGCGTAGCACCCCTAAGGAGATTTTTGTCAGTTTTACCCATCTCAGGCTTCTGGACTGGATCTCAGTTAGGGTGACTGGGTTGGGTTGCAAGAGCTGCTGTAAAAAAGTACTACCCACTGGGTGGCTTAAGCAATGAAATATATCCTCTCACAGTTTGGAGACCAGAAGTTCAAGATCAAGGCAGGAGCAGCGTGGGTTTTGTCTCTGGCTATGAGAGAAGGATCTGGTCCAGGCCCCTCTTCTTGCTTCTAGTAATCCCTCGGCTCAGGGCAATTTCATCGCAATCATCACCTGGAGGTCTCCCTGTGCATGACTGTCTCCCAAGTTGCCCTTGCCATAAGGATACCTGTTACATGAGTTAGGGGCCATGATGACCTCATCTTAACTACTTATATCTGCACAAACCTTCCTCAGATGAGTTCACAGTCCTGGGGACTGGGAGATGAGGCTTCGTTCACGTGAATTTAGAGGGACACAACTCACCCATTACTGTGACCCATGTAACCCGTTTCGCCCAAGACTCTCCTGGATTTGTACTGCAAGTCTTGCCTCCTGGGCAGCTCCTCAGGGTGCAGGAAGGATCGCATGGTTGTGTGCGCTGAAGGCAGAGAGTCCTCATGTCCCAGAGCGATTCCTCAGGGAATCGGGGGAAAAAGAAGCTGTGTGTGCACTTGAACAATCTATTGGGCAATGTTGTCTGATGATGTCTCTAACGCCCCTGAGGTGACCTGGGGTTGGGAGTATAAGGGTATCCTCAGGTGCCTGGACTGTTCCTGTGTGGTAACATTCAGACTCTGTGTTGTGGACACATACTAACACTCATGCTTGTTGATTCTAGCCTAGAAATATCTTGGTAGAGAGCTGACTTCTTACGCAGCCATGGTCATCTCTTCTGATTTTGCCCCAGAGAAATTCAGCTTGCAGAGGAATCATACACACTCATTCTGTGTGCAAGGTTCATCTGACCAGCTTTAAATACATGCTTCCTCCAAGCCCACAGCAATCCAGGACAAGGAAACCCATCGTCCCTATTTTTATTAACTTTTTATTTTGTATTGGAGTACAGCCTGTTAACAATGTTGTGACAGTTTCGAGTGGACAGCACGGGGACTCAGTCACATATATACATGTATCCATTCTCCCCCAAACTGCCCTTCCATCCAGGCTGCCACATAACAATGAACAGAATTCCCTATGCTATACAGTAGGAACTTGTTGGTTATGCATTTTAAATGTGGCAGTGTGTGCATGTTCATCCCAATATCCCTTCCCCACATCCTCCCTGCCGGCAACCATAAGTTTGTCCTCTAAGTCTGTGAGTCTGTTTCTATTTTGCAAATACGTTACTTTGTGATAAAATAAAAATCTTTGGATTTTGCATATAAGGAATGTCATGTGACGTTTCTGCTCCTCTGTCCTACTTCACTCAGTATGATGATCTCTATGTCCATCCATGTTGCTGCAAGTGGCATGATTTCGTTCTTTTTGATGGGTGAGTAATATTCCATTGCATATATGCACCACGTCTTCTTTATCCATTCCTTTGTTGATGGACGTTTAGGTTGCTTCCATGTTTTGGCTCTTGTAAACACTTCTGCAGAGAACATTAGGGTGCGTGTACCACTTTCTAGGTCCCAATTTTTAAGAGTGGAAGTCATGGCACAGAGCAGCCGTGTCTTGCTCAGTGTTCTGACTCAATGCTCTCTACTGTTGGATTAGTTTCCTAGAGCTGCTGTAACAAAATACGACCAGGTGGGTGACTTCAGGCCAGAGGTCTATGCTCTCACAGTTTCAGAGGCTGGAAGCCCGAGATCAAGGTGTCATCAGGGTTTGTTCTTTCTGAGGCCTCTGAGAAGCTGCCCTGGGCCTCTCTCCCAGTTTCTGGTGGTCCGCTGGCAGTCTGTGGCATCCTTTGGCTTGTAGAAGCTTCATCCTGATCTCTGTCTTCGTCACCCCATGGGGAGCTCCCTGTGTTTATAACTGTGTCCACTTTTTTCCCTCTTCTAAGGACACTGGTCATATTAGTTCAGGGGCCCACCCTACCCCAGGTATATCTAAATAAGTTGACATTCTTAGGTACTACGGGTTAGGACCTTATCATATGAAGTTTTGAGGATCACAATTCACCCATAACAACTGTTTCTACTGGGGTTACATTGCATTAAGATTTAATTATATCAAGATTTCCACCAGAGTCTCACAGAGGGATGGCAACTGCTCCCACAATGTGCTGATCTAAACCAAACTCTGAGATGCCCAAGAATTGACTGGGGTGTTCTTAAAATGTAGATCCTGACACAGTGATTCTGGGGTGGGACTGAGAATCTGTATTTCTTTAAAAAATTTTTATTTTATTGAAATATTATTGGTTTACAGTGTGCTAATTTCTGTTCTACCACGAAGTGATTTGGATAAATATATACTTACATATATATATATATATGGGCTTCCCTGGTGGCTCACATGGTAAAGAATCTGCCTGCAATGCAGGAGACCCAGGTTTAACCCCTGGGTAGGGAAGATCCCCCGGAGAAGGGAATGGCTACAACTCCAACATTCCTGCCTGGAGAATTCCTTGGACAGAGGAGCCTGGTGGACTACAGTCCATGGAGTCACAAAGGGTTAGACACCACTGAGTGACTAACACACACACACACACACACACATAATTCTATATTCTTTTCATTATGATTTATTATAGGATATGGAATATAGTTCTTTGTGTTATACAGTAGGACCTTGTTGTATATCCATTCTAAATATACTAGCTTGCATCTGCTAATTTGAAACTCCCTGTCCTTCCCTCCTCCACCCTCTTCCCCGTTACAACCATGTTTGTTTTCTGTGTCTTAGTTTATATTTTAGATTCCACACATAAGTGATATCATATGATACTTCTCTTTCTCACTTTCTTCACTTAGTTGATAATCTCTTGGTCTATCCATGTTGCTGAAAATGGCATTATTTCATTCTCTTTTATTGCTGAGTAATATTTCATTGTATATCTTCCACATCTTCCTTACCTACTCATCTGTCAATGAACATTTAAGTTGTTTCCATGTCCTGGCTATTGTAAATAATGCTGCTATGAAAGTTGGGGTACATGTGTCTTTTTGAAGTGGGATTGCTGGACCAAATGGTAGCTCTATTTTTAGTTTTTAGAGAACCTTCATCCTGTCCTCAATAATGGCTGTACTAGCTTGCATTCCTGCCAGCAGTGTAGGGGAGAACTCTTTCCTCCACACCCTCTCCAGTATTTGTTCTTTGTGTGAGGTGGTACATCACTGTAGTTTTTTTTTTTTTTTAATTTTATTTATTTATTTATTTTATTTTTTAACTTTACAATATTGTATTGGTTTTGCCATATATCAACATGAATCCACCACAGGTATACACGTGTTCCCCATCCTGAACCCTCCTCCCTCCTCCCTCCCTGTACCATCCCTCTGGGTCGTCCCAGTGCACCAGTCCCAAGCATCCAGTATCGTGCATCAAACCTGGACTGGTGACTCGTTTCATATATGATATTATACACGTTTCAATGCCATTCTCCCAAATCATCCCACCCTCTCCCTCTCCCACAGAGTCCAAAAGACTGTTCTATACATCAGTGTCTCTTTTGCTGTCTTTGGAGAAATGTCTATTTGGGTCTTCTGTCCATTTTTTGAATTGGATTGCTTATTTTTTGTTATTAAGCTGTATGAACTGTTAGTATATTTTGGAAATGTAGCCCTTATTGACTGCATCATTTGCAAATATTTTCCCCCATTCCGTGGGTTGTCTTTTCTCTTTGTATGAGAGTCTGCTTTCTTAACAAGCTCTAGGGCAATGCCCGTGTTGCTGGTCCAGGGACTCACTGTGAGTAGCTACGACCTATAGTCTCTGAAGAACACCAATAGGATGAGGAGAAAGATTTGCAAAAGGTGCTCAGATCAAAGGGAAATGTCATAACTGAATCCACGACACAATCTAAATGCCAGCGTGGACGCATGCAACCCTTAATGCTCAGGTAACAGAGAGAAACACAAGCTGGTCTGTGTGCAGCCAAAACAGGTATACAGCTGCAGCTGCATATGCTAATGATCATCAGGAAGCCGGTTTCCTGACCTGATCTCTCTGTCCGTCTCTCACAGCACCATTAGTCAGACAGATTGCGTTGGGCTTGCTTCCTCTAATTAGCACAGCCTGATGAGCTGTAGATAGAATTTTGGAGCTCGAGAGCAGTTTGACTTGATGGAACCCAACCTCCTCACTTCCTGGCAAGTAACTGTTCCAGGGAACATTCTCTGAGGCCTCCTAAGGCTCTGATGCTCAGTAACTGGTGCTGCCCAGGGGACTGAGGTGCAAGGCCTCAGCCTGTCCTAATGGGACAACTCTCACTTTGATCTTGAGCTCATGGAAAAGGAGACTGAAGGTTAATAAGGGGACTCCCGGCTGGTGAGCAGGGTTGAGGGGACAGAGCGGCTGGGGTTCTGGACTCCACAGGGGGCTCTGTCCTCCATTTCTCCTTGGTCTTCTCTTGTTGATGGTACCTGCCGGTCACATGGGGAAGGGCCCTTACATTAAAGTGGAAACATCACGATACAAGGAAGAGCAGAAAGTTAGGGTGGGGACCAAACACAGCAGTTATTAACTACTTGGCATAAAGGATGAGAAAATCCTTCTCTCCATCAGGAAAATACCTGGCTGCACAGCTGAGCCAAGAATGTACCCTGTCTTCCAGGAGAGGAACGGGTGCATTCGCCTAGGAGAAGAGGCCAAATAAAGGTCAATGTCTCTTCACCTCCCAGTGGTGCAGTCAGAGTTTAGACTTCAATGGCGGTGTTTTTCCGATGCTGTCTTTCCTGAGATAAAATATGGGGGAAGTCATAGGGCACAGACTCCAGGGGGGTGGTGGGTTCTTCATTTGGAGGTACCCAGAGTGGTGGGTGGAGTTGCTTAGGGGATGAGGTCCCGCCTCTGACACTCACTCCTTAACTTCCATCAGCATCTTCTCCACTTAAGTTCAAGACATGTGTCAGTGACTGTAATCCCAGTTTGGCAACTACAGGTTAGCAGGTATCACACGATGAAAATGATGGAACACAAAACTTGGAACCAGATGGTACAGAACCCTAAACATCTAGCATCGCGCTCTCCCTGTGCATCCTGGGACAAATCCCTTACTTCTCCAAGGCTTTTTGCCCATTTGCAAACAGGACTGCCATTATTTCCTGTGCAGGCTTTGTGAGAGAATGAAAGACAATAAATTAAGTAAACAGCATACAGAAGTATGTTCGGTTGCTGTGTGATGACCATTGAGCATTCCAGGGCAATTTAGCAAAAGTCTTAATTATGGGCTCTTAAAACTCTGGCTGGAAAATCCCATGGACAGAGGAGCCTGGTGGGCTACAGTCCATGGGGTCGCTGGGGGTTGGACACGACTGAGCAACTTCACTTTCACTTTTCACTTTCATGCATTGGAGGAGGAAATGGCAGCCCACTCCAGTGTTCTTGCCTGAAGAATCCCAGGGACAGGGGAGCCTGGTGGGTTTCCGTCTCTGGGGTCGCACAGAGTCGGATACGACTGAAGCTACTTAGCAGCAGCAGCAGCAAAACTCTGGCTACTTTTAGGTGCAGTTGCTGTTCTAGACGGTGTCTGCCTCAAGGGCACTGAGGCTTTCTTTACTGACTAATCAGAATGGGCTGACATGAGTGGGCCAGTGGCACCCACACTTACAAAGATGCTGAGTCCAGCGTTCTGTGTATTTCAGCCCTGTTATCATTGGTTTGAGGCTTGCCTTGTAGCTCAGCCGGTAAAGAAACCTCCTGCAATGCAGGAGTTCACCTGCAATGCAGGAAACCCGGGCTCGATTCCTGGGTAGGGAAGATCCCATGGAGGAGGAAATGACAACCCTCTCCAGTATTCTTGCCTGGACACCCCACAGACAGGAGAGCCTGGCAGCCTACAGTCCATGGGGTCGCAAGACATGACTTAGTGACTAAACCCCCACCATTATTTGTTTAGCATTCTTTTACAATACAGCAATAAAGTGGTGGTTCTCAACCAGGTTAATTTTGCTCCCTCCCACCAGGAGACACTTAACAATGTCTGAGGACATTTGTGAAGCCAGGGGTAGTGCTCCTGGCATCAGGTAGGTATGGACCAGATGCTGCTACCTGTCCCACAATGGAGATGACAGACCCCATAACTAAGAATTATTGGGTTTGAACTGTGAATGGTGCCATGGTTGAGAAATTCTTCATTAAAGTAAATCAGCCAGATTCAATCAGAATTATCCTAATTATCTTTAATTTGTAGGGTATATATTAATAAGTCATATGGAGTTTTTCCTATAAGCCTTATCAATTTTTAAGTGCACAGCAGTAAAAATTGCCACTCTGTGTTAATTTGAGCTACATGCAAAATGACAGCTGCATGTGTATTATGTCTCATGCCCTTCAAAAGTAAGAAAATAACCAAAAATGCCTCTATTGTAGGTTGAATAGGGCTGCAGACAATCACACTGAAGAATGTGGTTTTTGCATCTGTTTATGTTGGAGGCAAACAGAACTAGAACCTTGACATTTTCAGACCTTCAGGAGCAAACTTGCAAATAACACTTAGCCTGTATTCTCCTCATCTGCTGTGATGATTGGATGGGGACCTATATCAAGTACAAACAAAACCACCGTGAGACAGGAATGTTGGGCTAGCCACTAGGTTTGCTCATTGTTTCCCAGACGCTGAGATTAAATCTACGCCTTAACATTATTTTCTCATTGCAAATACCATGGGTGATTAGGGTTACATCCAAATAGAATTTATAACACCAGAAACTACTGTATTGGAACAATCCTTTTAGCAAAAATAATGCAGAATCTAATGGGAAATATTCTTCTCATTAAATAGCCAGTCAAAATCACTTTCTGATTACCCAATATTATAATATACTGCACTGTTTGGAAAAAATAAAATAAAATTATATAAGGATAGCATAGCATTGTAACCTCAAGGAAGTTGCAATGTAATCATAGGATAAAAATCAACTTGACTTACTTCTTTATACATCTAATCAGCATTTTTTTTTTTTTTTTTTTACTTTCTCGCCTCCTCCCTGCTGCATTCTGTGGATCACACAGCAGCCTGGATATTCACTGTCCTTTTCTTAACATATTTCCACTCTGTAGGGCAGATGGATGTTGTACATGGAATTAGATTGTGTGAGTGCTGTTGGTCAGTCACCCAGTCCTGTCCAACTCTTTGCAACCCTGTAGACTGCAGCACACCAGGCTTCCCTGTCCTTCACTATCTCCTGGAGTTTTCTCAAACTCCGGAGTTGTCTCACGTCCATTGAGCCAGTGATGCTATTTAACCTTCTCATCCTCTGCCGCCCTCTTCTCCTTTTGACTTCAATCTTTTCCAGGATCAGGGTCTTTTCCAGTGAGTTGGCTCTTTGCATCACGTGGCCAAAGGATTGGCCTTTCAGTGTCAGTCCTTCTCATGAATATTCAGGGTTGACTTCCTTTAGGATTGACTGGTTTGATCTCCTTGCAGTCCAAGGAACTCTCAAGAGTCATAAGGCCTGTGGGCAGTATCAGTAGTCATTACTGAGTCCTTCCAAACAAGAGGCAGAGGGAGTCCAGTGAGTGGAGACAGCCAGGCATTCTCCTGGGCCAAGGGTAACAGGACATGATCAAGGAAATACGTGTCCTTGATGGCACTTGTTTGTACAGCAGATGTAAAAATGAACAAGCAGGGACGAATGATTATTTTGTTCTGAATCTATGTGCAAATTTCCTACAGGAGAAGCTAGATTAGTTGGTGGGAATCCAGTAAGCAAAGATGAGATGTGTCAGTCTGAGATTCACGCCCACCTTTCCCCAGCATGGTATCAACTTGCCTGGGGCTGCTGGTGCTCAGTTGGCCAGATCTGGTGAGCTTGGCTTCCTGCAGTGGAGAGCACAACATCTCTGGGGAAAAGCTGCTCTTGATCTGTGTATTATCATCATTCCAGGATGTGTGAGGGCACAGGGACTCTGCCTTTTCCTGGGAACACTAGCTGTTCATACAGAGGTTAGGCGATAAGCTAAATTTATTTTCTAAATTTGGGGGCATGTCTTATTTTGCCCAAGATGCAATCAGAATTTCAAAAGAGTGTCTTTGTTCAAGGACCAGATGAAAGCAGCAGTTTGCCAGAATTTGAATTTTCCTTCACAGCAGCCAGCAGCAAGCATGTGCCATGGCCTTTTGTGAATGCAAAGTATCTTTAAAATAGAACTGGAGTATTTTCTAGGCAGCATTAAAGAAGAAAAAAAATGAAGCTAAAAGTGACCTGAACATCAAGTGACTAATTCTTCCCATTCGTCATGTCCCATGATTGGCATTTGCCACCATTCATATTCCCCCAAAATAATGACCCAGTTGGAGAATTAGAAACAAGCTGAATCTAAGCACTATCTCTGAGAGCCCCTAACAATGGATTCAAAAGAATGATGTCTTCATGTTTTTCCGGAGCTGAGAGAGAAGGCAGAGAAAAGACAGAACCTGAGGCTTCCTTCCTGCCTGCGGGTAAACAGTGGGGCCAAATGGGCTCAAACCCAGAAGCCTTTGATTCATTCTTCATTTGGATCCTTATTAAGAACTCGATGAATGGCCTGATAAATCTGAAACCACTTGATTACATTCCCAGGCCCATTGCTAAAAACTTAAGCAGCTTTAATTAGTTTTTACTTATAAACATAAATAACATAATATTGACTCTCTTGGATTTAAATTTCAGTTATTGAAAATAGTACGGCATTCAGGCATTTTCATTACTGCCTGTGAGAGTCTGGTGAAGCGCCGTGGGATGGCTTTTTAAAGATATCCTATAAAAGTTCCCTGGGCTGTTAGACCAGGTGCCACTCAAACCCTGCTAGCCTGGTCATTGTGAGCTTAACAGTTTTAATCTGCTTTGACATAGGCCTCAGGGGGGAAAAGAAAATCGAGATTTCTATTCTCTCTTACTCTTTGACCTTGAACAACACCGTGTCTCTTGTCTCAAAATCTCTGATTCCTATGGATTCCTGTGGCTATTTTGAAGGCTGGCTGAAGGCGGAGAGCTGTCAAGGTGTCAGCTACATCGGTTCTGTGACGGGCATTCCGGATTCCTGGCCCTCCCACTGTTCTCCTTATCAATCTGTGCTCCAGCGGGCCCTTCAGCTGGCCACCAGCACATCCTTTGTACCAAACGTCTGGTTAGAATGTTAGAAGGAAGCTTTCTAATTCCAAATTGGAGTGGGCTCCTGAGATTTCAGCTCTTATCTTTCAAAGCTGATGAATAACCATCCAAAGGCATTTTGGCACTTTATACTGCCCATCCACCAAGTACATCTGCCTTGCCGGTTTTTTCTCCATAAGACACTGAAGTAAACTCCAGAGGCAAGCCCATGGTCAATCAATATCTCCTGATGGAGAATTCCTTTCCAAATATCTTGGGCATTACTCCTGGAAATAAATATACGATCAATTTGCAAGAATAATTTCAGCACAAAAAACCATCTTTAGGCAATAAGTCTGTCTGTGCCATCTCAGCAGTCCAGGAATTTCGGCTAAGTTGCAAAGGGAGGCCATGTGTGGAATTGCTTTGATAAACTAGTCTGGGCTTTCCCATGTCAGTCTCTCTTTCAAAGTTGCATACACATTGCTTCTCTGAAGATGGAGCCAGAGATATTTCACAAAGACAGCAGAGCTTATAAGAAAGGAGGGGGAGATTATTACTATCTTTTCTCTGAAAGAACCAATAAATCAGGTTTTTCTTGCTGGATATCTATAACTCAATAGTTATCCATAACTGTCATTCAAATCAACTAATTGAAAGAATTAAAGAATTGAAAAAACATCTTAAGGATACAAATAAATTTACTTTCTCTCTTCTTTTCTTTTAAACTAGCATCCTATTGGGCTGCATTCAACTACAAAGTTGCAACTCATTGTTTAAAATTTTTCTATTAATTGCATCACCATATTCTTTATTTCCTAAGTTACCATCTAGTATTTTATTAGGACTGAAAGAATGCAGCCTTTTTTTACTGAAAGCATCTCTCTCTCTCTCTTTTCTTCCCTCTCCCACCCTTCTGTGCTTTCCTAGGTTTTTTTCTCAGACTGCCTCCCCCAATTCTTTTATTCTTTATCTCTTGATATGGGACATATTGCCATCTTTGGTCATAATCAGAGATTATAGCAGAAAGCAATAAAAATATTTATATTTTAATTTATAAATTGAATCTTCTCCCAGAAGACTCTCCTTTGCCTAGCCAGTCGTTCAGAGAGAAAGGAATTCACAGCCTATCTGATTTTTCTAGTTTTCTTATATTGCTTTTTGTTTGAAATTGATCAAATTTCTGGCACTTTTGTAGTAGATTTCTTCAGTGCTTTCGCTATCAACTGAATATTAGAATTGTTCAGTTCATTGCATAGAGGAAAATCAATAGACCCGTTGTCTGTGAAAGAATTAAATTGCAGTGCAGCAAAATCAGATTTTCCCATTTTTACCTTTTTTAGAAATATCATCTATTAAAGCTCTTGCTAATGTCAAAAAGGTTGGCTTATCTTGGAAATGGAAATAGTTATGAAATTTTGAGAATTTTTAAAAGAAATGTACCATGCATGTTTATATGCACACATATACTATATACATTATATAACATACTATTTGATATATATATATATTAATACTACACATGTATACTGTTTATCTCCATGACTGAAAAAAGTTAGCTCCTTCATACTCAGACCCTCCAAGTAGGCAGACACCTTATCCTTGGGTTTGGCCTCTGGGCCCTGAGTTGGCTATGGAACCTGAGGCAGATCAGGGAACATCAGAGCTGTTGCACATGGAGCAGAGATTCCCTGTGTCTGTCTCCCCATCTGGGCCAGATCAGACAGCAGAGGCCTGCAGGTGGTTTGAAACTTGTCTTGCAGCTCTAGGGACACAGAGACAATTTCTGAGGAGGGAAGTGGCCTGCCTTTTCCCCGGGTTCTTACAGCAGGGCTCCCTGTGAATTCAGTATGCGAAACTCACCCTGGTTCAGCCTTACTCTGTGTAAGAGCGTGCAGCCCTGTGTCCTGGTCCTGATTGCTTACTTGTTAGAGTCCTGCTGGCCTGGAGTCCCCTACCCTGCTTTTTTGATGTGCCAAAGTGCATGGTCCTGAGGAAAAAACAAAACAAAACAAAAAACATTTGATATGGTATAAAAGGATGACCAGAGACCTCCAAAATATTTCACAAGAGTGGTAGGAAAACAAGCCACGTGACAGGCATTAAGGATACTGAGAAACAGCAGGACAGGTGAGGGAGTCAAAGTGCAGTGGCAAACTTGTAGCTGAGATGCTTCTTCAAGTGGCTCAAGTAGGCTTACAGAGATTAAGTTCTGTGCATGTGCGTGTGTGTGGAAAGGAGACATTGGAGGGAGTAACTGATGCCTACTTTGTGGTTTGGAGAGAAGATCCAGAGGACTGCCGTGTCTTTGAAATGACTGGCTGCTGGACCAGGTTGGTGAGTCTGTTTTTTTTGGATTTCGGGGGATACATGTTGAAATGGAAAATGTATGCCCTTTGGGATCAAATCTGAATTCAAAATCCAGCTCTGTGGTTTACAAGCTGGGTGATGTGGTCAGGTCGCACGGCTTCCCTGGCTTGCAGCTTCCCCGTGGTGGGTGAGACGGTGACACCTACCGGGTGATAGATGTAAAGCCCCTCTCACCCGTGAGCACGGCACTTCCTAGGCTCCCTGCCCCGGCAGAAGCCACCACCACGCCTGATGCTAAGCCTGTGAAAAGTGGCTCATGTCACATATTGAAATGGTGCTTTGAATATGCTGAATTAAACAGAATATAGGATTAACACCAGTTCCTCCTTTTTCTTTTTCTTTAATGTGGCTAATAGGAATTGAAAATTACATGTGTGACTCTCAGTGTATGTTTATTAAACAGAGCTGTTCTAGGTAGTCTCTTTTTTGAAAGGGGCTGATAACCTGGCCAACTGTGAGGATGAAAATGATGGTCAGAGCTTCCAACGAAGTATGCAACAGGCTGAGAAAATGCTCTGGAGCAAGCAAATGCATGAAGGGGCTGGGCAGAGGAGAGCGGCTAGATGTTTGTTGCAATGATGGGGTAGATGCTGAGAAACAACTTCGAGGACTCCCGCTGTGGGGAGAGCAGTTGGTTTTTCTCTCTCACTGAATCAGACTGAGCGACAGCATCAGTCGTGTCTGGTGGAATCAGAAGGGCATATGGGACACTCTGAGTTGGCTGGATCTAGTGTTCCTTGAAAATGGGCGAGTCAGCAATAGACCCACTGAAGAGGTACAGGGAGTGGAGGCAATGCAGGGCACAGCTCCCCTCACCTGGACACTGCCTGGGCTCCGCATCCAAAATCATAGCATTATGTTTCCATGGAAGGTCTCTGCTCCCCAATGATATGCCTACCAGTAGGTGCATTGATCTAGAATCTCTGTCAGCATGTGGGAGGGGTGGTATGCCATTTTCTCTTTAAACTGCATAGTGAGACTTTTTGTTAGGAGCTCTAAACAGCAGTGGAGAAATTAGATTACAGGAAAATGTAGTGTAAAGATATAATTATGGCTAAATTTAAAAAGCCCAACTGGAAGGGCAGAAGGAGAGTGAAATTGAGAAGAGAGAAAAAGATGCCCTTCAGACCTAATGCAGTTTGGCTTATAAGCTCCATTCAAATTTACCTCTAACAATTTTCAACATTTTATTGCCAGTTTTTCTTCCCTCTCATGGCTTGAGGTCAGCATCACTCTCAAGCGCAGACGGCTGGCTGGGGTTACTTTGCTTTCATTGTTGGCCATGGTGAAATCCACCAAGATAATTCCTCTGGAGTCTTCCACCACCCCTACCCTCTCGGCTCTCAGCTGGATTTGCCCCATAGTTCAAATCCTTAATTGCACATCCATCTTTACCTCCCCGGGATCTTTGATGCAGAAACCTTTATATATGACAATGGTTGGCTTCAGTTTTGGTTTCAAGCTTGTGTCTGTGTTAACACCCTGTAGTCTAAAAGCAGCACCACAGATAGAATTGAGGAATAAATGTAAATTTATTCCTCCAAAGACTCCAAAGTCTCAGAAGTAATCAAAGAGCACAATGAGAGAGTAGGTGTTGGGCGCCAAGACAGCAGATAGGAAGCAGGAGGGATGGAGATGCACTAGCTCTTTCTGGGAGAATGGAAATGCATTTGTCCACTGGAACTAGTTAGCTCCAGTTTTCTTTCTCTCTGCTTTTCCGCGGGCTCTTGGGGGACCATCTGGGTTATGCGTGGGCATTCAGGGATGGCATTGCCAGCTTCTCCTTGTGGAAAAGAAACTAAAATGATAAATTAGGATTGGAGCCCTTGTGTAGGAGATGGTCCAGCCACCACACCGACAGCATGGAACAGCAATCGTCCGCAACCCTGATCAGGTACACACACTACCTGATCGGGGCAGTGAAGGCGTGAGCTTTAGCAGAAAAGGACACCAGGTGGAAATCATGCTGGGTGCACTGACTGGCTGTGTCATCCTGGGCAGCTTCTCAGTCTCTCTAAACGGGATGCCCTCAGCTCTAAAAGGGAGCTCGTCATGCCCCTCTTCCTGCATTTTGTGAACAGGGGGTGAGAATGTTTTGTGTAGCACAGTGCCCCCCACTTGAAACACAAAGCTCTGTGTGCTCCCCCCAACCCTTTGATTTATCTGCCATCGCTCACACTCCAGATTTAGCCAGATGCAGTTAGGGGCTGATGTGCTCCGCTTATCGGCTGTCTGTGTGTGTGACAGAGAGACAGACAAAGTATAAAATCAACTTTCTGCAGTGAAGAATGAATCTGTGTTGGTGAAGCCACTATGTAGAACAGGATGGAGGTTTCTTAACATTTTTAAAATAATATGATCCAACAATCCCAGTCCTGGGTGTTTATCTGGAAAAGAAGAAAAATCTAATTTGAAAAAGATACATGCATCCAAATATTTATAACAGCACTGTTTACAACAGCTAAAACGTAGAAGCAATCTAAATGTCTATGGTAGATAAATGGATAAAGAAGATGTGGTACATATACTCAGTGGACTACTCAACCATAAAAGGAACGAAAGAACGCCATTTGCAGCAACATGGACGGACCTACAGAAAATCATACGAAGTGTGAAGTAGGTCACAGAAAGGCCAATAGCATGTGTTATCACTTATATGTGGAACCTTTCAGAATGGGACAAGGGAACTTATTTACAAACAGAAATAGACTTACAGACATAGGAAACAAACTTATGGTTACCAAAGGGGAAAGGGGGGATAAATTAGAAGTTTGGAATTAACAGATACGCAGTACTATATATAAAATAGATAACAAACAAGGACCTACTGTATAGCACAGGGAACTATAGTCAGTATCTTGTAATAATTTTTAATGGAAAAGAATCTGAAAATCTGCCAGAGGGCTTCCCAGGTGGCACTAGTGGTAAAGAATCTACCTGCCAATGTGGGGGATGCAAGAGCCTTGGGTTCAGCCTCTGGGTGGGGAAGATTCCCTGGAGGAGGAAATGGCGACCCACTCCAGTATTCTTGCCTGGAAATTCCATGGATGAGGAACTCGGTGGGCTACAGTCTATGGGATCGCAAAGAGATGAACACGCCTGAGTGACTGAGCACATGAGCGTACACACACACACACACACACACACACACACACATCACTTTGAGGCACACCTGAAACTCACACAGCATTGAAAATCAACTATACTGCAATTTAAAAAGGGTGTAGAGTCTCTCAGGGGAGAAGGCAATGGCACCCCACTCCAGTACTCTTGCCTGGAAAATCCCATGGACAGAGGAGCTGGTAGGCTGCAGTCCATGGGGTCACTAAGAGTCAGAAACGACTGAGTGACTTCACTTTCAATTTTCACTTTTCACTTTTATGCATTGGTGAAGGAAATGGCAACCCACTCCAGTGTTCTTGCCTGGAGAATCCCAGGGACGGGGGAGCCTGGTGGGCTGCCGTCTATGGGGTCACACAGAGTCGGACACGACTGAAGCAACTTAGCAGCAGCAGCTGAGTCTCTCAGGGGAAATGAGACAGGGTGGACCCTGTGACTCTTTGCTGCAGTCCTGCAATGCTTGTAGCTCTCCTGCAGCAAAATACAAAGAAACTATACGGTGCTAAAATTAACTGTGTGGATGGACCCTGGGGCAAATTCTGGACAAAAGATACAAAAAGAGCAAAGAACCTCTATTACCACTTCTGAAGAGCCAGGAGCAAAAATAGGGTGTTGGGAGCAAAAGAAGGGTATGTGTGACCCCTGCACACAAAGCCATCATGGGGATGGGCAGACCACCTAAGCCACCTCTCTGGCCCTGCCCCTGGACACACCCCCACCCTCATCCCATTTAAGGAACAAGCTAGTCCCCCGCAGGGAGTGAGCAAGCAAGGGAGCCGATGTTTGTTTACACTGCCTCCTTGCTACAGCAGGGCCCCCAGTAAAGCCTTGCCTGGAAAGAACATAACAACTCTTTACCTTCAACTCACAACACATTTGGTAACCAACAGAACGAATTGGGTGAAATACCCTCTGTCTATCAGGTTTCGTACAACCTCATAAGGTAGGTATAAAAGTGGTCTTGAACCTTATGACCTTTATGGAGGCCTGCTCCCAACACTCCATGTCTCAGTGTCCCCCCTGCACCCCAATCTTTGGGCCTTGAATGTAGGGGTGGAATGGAAAACGTGGTGGCAGCCAACCAGATGTCCCGGTTCGTGCCATTGAATGAGTCATTGTGGGTGGCAGCAGTCATGCTTGAGTGAGGTTTCCTGCCACTTAGAGGCTGTTGGATTTTTGGTAAGAAGATTCTAATTATGTCTCAATTTTGTCACCTCAAAATGAGATAATAGTAGCCATTTCACAGGGTCATTGTGAGAATTTAGTGACTTAATTCAAGCAGGCTGTTTAGGGTGATGCCTGTCACATAGCATTCTCCCAATGGATCAGAGCTACAGTTACTATTGTTATTGTTTATTATCATGATTATGATTAAATTCCTACTCTCAAGACTCCTGAAAATACCTGGATTTCTGTTGTTTGGTGATCCTGGTTTTCTACCCTTCGTGGTTTTGTTTGTACTAGTTATTCTTCCAAAGATTTCTAATTATGCTTCCCAGAGTCGTTTTTCTCCCAGTTACTCTAACCAGATGTAAGAGTTTGATCAAGGGAGCAAATCCTAATATTAAAATACTTTTGTACTAAGCCTCAGATGCTATGCACTACACTTGACTAATACTTTTGTACTCATTGGAGGGAAATCTTTAAATCTACTTTATTTTAAGAATCTAATGTAAGTCTTCCTGGAATCACTTTGTGATTTTTCTTTCCACTTGTTAATACTTTAGTCTTGCATTCCTAGACACTCACATGGGAAGGGAAGAAGGCAGAGTCATTACACATTCCAGGGGAATTTGCTGCGGGGATCACCTTCCAATCTAGAAAAAAATTGATTCTGGCAAACCCACTTCTAGGACATGCGTTCATTATCTACTTTTTCCTGTTTCTTATTCAAGCTCCTATTTCATAAAATAACTCTCCATCCACTAAGCCAGAGCTTACTTGAAAATAAGCTGTGGGTTTAGTAAGAATGATTGCGTTGTCTCCCTCAGACAGATTTCAAGTTCTACATGCACTCCATTGTATTTTCGCTTGAATTGACTTAGACTTCTTAGCATTGCCATTTTCAGTTATAGAAGGAGAAAGGCTGTCAATTAAGACCTTAGAGGCTGTCAAGGCTTTTGAGAATACCAAGTATGAAATTGGTTCTTTTTCTCCCTTTATTTTTATGTTTCACTCTCTTCTCTCATTCTTGGAACTTTGATATTTCAAATTACTTAGATCTAAGTAAATCAGGAATTCCACATTTTATGTAGCTAAAAAGATGTTAGCATTTAAGTCCATTTTTATTGGAAATATAAATATCAGAGGTTTTGCTCAAACGTTCCACTGGGCTTGGACGCGACAGCGGTGGAAGTTGTCTCCTTGGAGACGGAGCCTCTCCTGTACCTAATTGCTATGCCTGAACATGACTGCTTGGGAGGTGTTGTCCATGTATAAGCTATTATGTTCTTTGGGGCGTATTCCTGACTGTAGAATAGAAACATCACAGTCCAACCATTATACTGATTTATGAACAGAGTATTTTCATGTTGTATTCAATGCCTTAATTATGCAGCCTTTCTTGTGAGATATGGCCCAGGCTCAATTGTTATGCTGCATCGTCACTGAACACAGCTCTTAAGAACAGAATTTTTTAAACTAATAATGTACTTTGAATTTGAAAGTCATGGAATTGCATCTCAGCTGTAGAGATACAACTTGATAAATTACTAAAGGAGGAAGAGGCAAAAACCAGACATCTCTAACACTGTAACAGAAACTCTCAGCATGTGAGCTAAACACATTAAACTTCTTTCTGTGCCTCTTGTCCCTATTTTTTATGTAAAGGAGGGTTTTTACAATGCAGGAGCCTCAGGAGACAAAGATTCATTGGATCCCTGAGTTGGGAAGATCCCCTGAAGGAGGAAATGGCAACCCACACCAATATTCTTGCCTGGAAAAGCCCATGGACAGAGGGGTCAGCCAGCGTGAATGAGTGACCATGCATACACAATCATCATGATCATTCTTTCTGCATTTTCAGGCTTTTTACATTTTCTATTAATGTGGCTTTTCCTGTACAGCATAGATTTTACAATCAATTTTCTTTAATTTCTAATGAGTGGATTTCAAAATTTATTGTACCATTCCTTTGATTTTTTTCACTTATGTTTTCTTACACTAGGAGATATAATGCTGAAGTGAGAATGGTTGTTGTTGTTCAGTGGCTCAGTCCTGTCTGACTGTTTGAGATCCTGTGGCCTGCAGCACACCAAGCTTCCCTGTCCTTTACTATCTCCCGGAGCTTGTGCAAATTCATATCCATTGTGTCAGTGATGCTATCTAACCATCTCATTCTCTGCCACCCTCTTCTTCTTTTGCTTTCAATCTTTCCCAATATCAGGGTCTTTTCCGGTGGGTCGACCCTTCACATCAGGTGGCCAAAGTACTGAAGCTTCAGCATCAATCCTTCCAATGAATATTCAGCATTAATTTCCTTTAGAATTGACTGGTTTGATCTCCTTGCCAGTCCAAGGGATTCTTGAGCATCTTCTCCAGCACCACAATTTGAAAGCATCAGTTCTTTGGTGCTCAGTTTTCCTTATGGATACTGTACCTCTATTCTCCCTAATATGAGTTGGTTTTGAGAGATGAAGTCAATTATTCAAAGGTGTGAATAGTTTTATTTTTCTAGATATATCAATAAATCATAATAAATAAATTAGTAAATAAAGAATAATAAAGCAATTAAAAAAAACTTACTTTCTATCTTATTGCTAACACAGGTGGCTTCTCATGTAGAGACAAATAAAGCATACACAAAGAATGCAAAGTCAATTTCTTCGTGGGCAGGTAAATGAATTAAAGGAAGAAAAACTCACATGGCACTTTATATGTCATGAAATTCACAGAACAGTGAATTAGATAATATTTCTGTCTTTCAATTTATTATCCTAATTATATCTTTGTACTTGTGTTCACTTGGTTTTCTTCCTAACCAAGATCGTGTGGTCTGTTCTCACAGGATCAGGTTTGCTGGTTTCTGTTTGTGTCCTTACCTCTGAATGTTGGGGTACCTGGAGCTCGCTGCTTGGACTCTTCTCCTGATAATTCTCTATTTACCTCCCCAGAGATCTCACAGAACCTCGTGGCGTTAGGAACCATCTCCAAGTACTATGTACACATGGCATTTCAAGTTTATATCAGAATCTAGATTCAACAGCAAACTCACATCTCCACTTGGATGAGGGATACAGATCTCAAACTGTTCACAACCAAGCTTAAGACCCTTTTCCCTAAAGTGTTCCCCTCTTCACCACTTAGAAATAACTCTGTTTTCTCAGGTCAAGCATCTTGAGGTTATTGTTTAAAAAAAAATTATTGAAGTATAGTTGACTTACAATGTTGTGCCAACCTCTGCTGTACAGCAAAGTGATTACTTTATACCTATATAGACATTATTTTAAAAATATTCTTTTCCATTACAACCTATCACAAGGTATTGAATAGGGTTCCCTGTGGACCATGCTGTTTATCCATTCTGAATGTAATAGTTTGCATCCCTGAAGTCATTCTTGCCTCCTCATCGTCACTCCTCCAAAGCAGGGCCAGTCGCAGCCTGACCCCTGTGCCCACCTGACCTCACCTCCTGATGCTCTTCTGCTGCTCCTGTGTGTGGCTAGCCTTCTTCTGCCCTACTTCCTGCCACAGCTTGTACACACGTGACTGTCTGAACGCTACTCCTCTGACCTCCTCAGCATGTCCTTTCTCAGCACATGTTTGTGTGTGTGTATTTGGGAGTATATCTTAGTATTCCATAAACAGTGGAAACAAAATCTCTTAAAAATGAGTAAGAAAAATATGAGTATTTCAGAAGAAAGCTAAACAGAGAAAATACACACCTAAAATCAAATGGCCAATTAATCCAACTATTCTATTAAGCTTTTATTGTGTATTGATACTTTATGTCTGTAAATGCATTTTGTCTTAAATTCTTTTGTCTGTTATTGCTAAAGTTGTATACTTTGGATTGCAACTCAATATTTCTCCATTCATCTCACTATTTGTATTATTATAAAACTATACCTGGCAGCTTTGTAAAGCCCCTCCCACTTTCTTTGCATATTTTCTCATCAATGTGTGAGCATATCTTTAGGAATTATGCGCAGCAGTGAACATTCTGTAGATTATAAGCATTTTTGACCCGACTCAGTGCTGCTGAACTGTTTTCTAGAAGGTCTTTAGCAATCTAACTTTTCCCAGTAGTGCACATTGGTTTTCTTCTATATATGTAACTCCATTCATGTTGGCCTTTTCCAGGTTTTCCAGATCTACTTTGTGTGCAGCAATACATTATTTTTTGCTGCAATTTGTATTTATGTCATTACTATTCAGTTTTGAGGGTTTCCCAGGTCATGCAAAGGTGCTAATGCAAGAGATGTGAAATCCATCCCTGGGTCAGGAAGGTCTCCTGGAGGAGGGAATGGCAACCCACTCCAGTATTCTTGCCTTGGAAATGCCATGGACAGAGGAGCCTGGGGGGCTATAATTCATGAGGTCACAAACAGTTGGATGGGATTGAGTGCACACACACATACTCACACCCACATATTCAATTTTGAATGTCTTTTCACATTTTATAGACTTTTAAGATTACAAAGCCAATTGTGATTATCTTCATAATTTTTGCTAAAAAATTAGAGTAATTGTTTTATTATTTGTAATTGTTTTATTATTTGCAACATTTTATTGCTTATTCAAGAGATTAATTTCTTTCATTTGGGCATATCTTCTCCCAATTTGACATTTTAAGGAAATTTGTTGAATGGGAACAAAGTTTCAAGTAATCTAGACAAGTAAATCTGCTGTGTTAACTACAGTGTTGGTGGTTAACGATACATTGTTGTGCACTTCAAAATGTGTTTAGAAGGCGGATTTCATGTCAAGTGTTCTTATCACAAAACAAATACACAGGGACACCAGGGAAATCTGGGAGGTGTTGTGTGTCTCTCCCCTTGATGGTAGTGATGACATCATGAGCAACTGCATGTGTTCAAACTCATAGATTGCACACATTAAAAAAGGGTGCATGTATGCTAAGTTGCTTCAGTTGTGTCGGACTCTGTGTGACCCTATGGAATGCAGCCTGCCTTGGACTCTCCAAGCAAGAATTCTAGAATGGGTTACCCACGCCCTCCTCCAGGGGATCTTCCAGACCTGGATCAAACCCGTGTCTCTTAGGTCTACCTGGACTGGCAGACAGGTTCTTTATCACTAGCACTACCTTTGTTGCTCAGTCGCTCAGTCATGTCCTACTCTTCGTGATCCCAAGGACTGCAGCACGCCATGCCTCCATGTCCATCACCAACTCCCAGAGTTCACTCAAACGCATGTCCATTGAGTCGGTGATGCCATCCAACCATCTCTTTGCATCAGGTGGCCAAAGTATTGGAGTTTCAGCTTCAGCATCAGTCCTTCCAATGAATATTCAGGACTGATCTCCTTTAGGATGGACTGGTTAGATCTCCTTGCAGTCCAAGTGACTCTCAAGAGTCTTCTCCAACACCACAGTTCAAAAGCATCAATTCTTCGGCACTCAGCTTTCTTTATGAGACAACTCTCACATCCATACTTGACTACTGGAAAAACCATTTGCCAACCTTTGTTGGCAAAGTAATATTTCTGCTTTTTAATATGCTATCTAGGTTGGTCATAACTTTTCTTCCAAGGAGGAAGCCTCTTTTAATTTCACAGCTGCAGTCACCATCTGCAGTGATTTTGGAGCCCCCTCAATTAAAGTCAGCCACTGTTTCCCCATCTATTTGCCATGAAATGATGGGACCAGATGCCATGATCTTAGTTTTTTGAATGTTTAGCTTTAAGCCAACTTTTTCACTCTCAACTTTCACTTTCATCAAGAGGTTCTTTAGTTCTTCTTCACTTTCTGCCATAAGGGTGGTGCCATCTGCGTATCTGAGGTTATTGATATTTCTTCTGGTGATCTTGATTCCAACTTGTGCTTCATCCAGGCCAGCATTTCTCATGATGTACTCTGCATATAAGTTAAATGAGCAGGGTGACAATATACAGCCTTGATGTACTCCTTTTCCTATCTGGCACCAGTCTGTTGTTCTCTGTCTGGTTTTAACTGTTGCTTCTTGACCTGCACACAAACTTCTCAGCAGGAGATAAGGTGTTCTGGTATTCCCATCTCTTTCAGAATTTTCCAGTTTGGTGTGATCCACACAGTCAAAGGCTTTAGTGTAGTCAATGAAGCAGAAACATGTTTTTCTGGAATTATCTTGCTTTTTCTATGATCCAGTGGATGTTGGCAATTTGATCTCTGATTCCTCTGCCTTTTCTAAATCCAGCCTGAAAATCTGGAATTTCTCAGTTTACATACTGCTGAAGTCTAGCTTGGAGAATTTTGAATACTACTTTGCTAGCATGTGAGATGAGTGCAATTGTGAGGCAGTTTGAACACTCTTTGGCATTGCCTTTCTTTGAGATTGAAATGAAAGCTGACCTTTTCCAGTCCTGTGGCCCTAAAAAGGATAGTAATTTGTCCACCAATTGCTCCTCAATAAAGCTGCTGAAATCTAAGAGAATTAATTAAACTTTATAATGAAATTCATCATGGTCTTTGATAATATGGTTTGTGGTTTTCCTTAATGTCTTCCTCCCTTCTCATTCAGAAAAATATTCTCCTACAATATTTCCTATTAACTTTGAAAATTTACTTTTACCTTGAAGTCTATAATATAGCCAGAATACACTTGTATATATGACTTTAGTTAGGTAAACATCTTTATTTCTCTTCATTTAATGAATCAATTTTCTTAAACCACCCATACTCTGTTTAATTCTGGTGGCATCTTTATCAAGTGTTAAACTTTCATATTCAAATCAATCCATCTTTGATGTCTCTACCTGATTCATTGTCCTGCAGACTGTTCTTGAGGGCTAGTAAATACATGTATTTTACCAAGACTGCAAGTGTATCTTAACATTCGGCAGGGCAAGTCCTTCCACTTTGCTCTTCTTTTGCAAAGTTGACTTAGTCTCCAATAACATAATGTCATATTTGATTTCAGCCCTTTTCCTTGAACATATTTTATATGTAAAATTAGCATTAAATTTGCACACATTTTAACCAAATTTAGGTCACACTGTACATTATTTTGAGTCTAGTCCTCTTACTGTCATTTCCCCATTTCATTTGGTATTCTTGTACATGGCTGCTAATCATTCTCTTGAATTTCATCATAGTTTATATGTTCCATATTTTAAAATCCAATTTCTTATTGGCAGCCATTTAGATTGTTTCCAATTTTTCACTGTTATAAGTTATGCTGTGGAGAACAGCATTGCTCATGCATCTTTTTAAACATCTGTGATTGATTTCTTAGGACAAATTGCTTGAAATAAAAGTCCTTCATCAAAGTGTGTGCTGCTTTTTTGAAGCTTTCTCCTCATGCTGCCCAATTGCCCTCCAGGCAGTTTGTCCTAAATTGTACTTTTATAGGAAGAATATGGCAGTGCCCATTGCCCTGCACTCCCCATTACTGAGAATGATGATTATTGCAATTGTTATAAAAGTTTGTACTCACGGAGGAAAAGTAGTATGGGGACCTAGTATATTACCAGTAGATGTTGAACATTTTAAGAATATTTATTGGCCGTTTGAGTTTATGTGTGCATTTATTTCCTCTGTTCAGCTTTTTTCGGAGATACACATATTTTTCTTATTCATTTTTAAGAGGTTTTGTTTCCAGTGTTTAAGGGATACTATGATATACTCCCAAACACACAGACACACAAACATATGCTTCTACTGTATTTTCTAGTTTATGATTTGCCATTGTTCCTGTAAAATATACTTTCAAATCAGTCCTAAAATTTTGTCTAATTGGGTTTGTCATTTTTTTTCTTTTTCCTTTTTCTGTTTGTGTTGATATTTAGAATGCTGTTTTGTTTCCTGAGATCTGTTGATATTAACTGTATTTTCTTCTGATGTGTGTATTGCTTTTAATATTTAAATGATTTCAATCTCACTTTCGTTTTTATCTCATATATAGATTCCCGCCCCCCCCCCCCCCAATTTTCTCTACTTTTATCATTCAAGGGTTACTTTTTACATTTGCATTTAAGTTTCATTACCTGTTCACAATGCTCAGACACACAGCCCTACACTTAACTTTATCATTTCTCTGGGACAGTCTCCTGGGTCAGCACCTCCCAATCTTGAATTATTCAACTTAACCATTTAACCAGAACACATCTTTGAAAAATTACCCTTTTGGAATGTTAGTGCATTTTATCCCTACCAACATGGCCGCACATGGCACCACTTCACCAGGAGTGAAGCACATCACTCCTGGTCATTTCCCACAAAATCTGTAGACATCTATGGATTGTTTTTTGGCAACTGTGTTATAAAGGAATCTGAGACTCATTTTGATTTTTAAAATTTGTCTGTTTATCCACTGGCAACTTTTTCCCTACCTCAATGCCTGTAATTAACGACCCAGAGGGATGGTATGGGGAGGGAGGAAGGAGGAGGGTTCAGGATGGGGAACACATGTATACCTGTGGCGGATTCATTTTGATATTTGGCAAAACTAATACAATTATGTAAAGTTTAAAAATAAAATAAAATTAGAAAAAAAAAGATAAACGCAAAAAAAAAATTTATAATTTAAAAGTTTCAGGATGTCTATGGATACATACTTGTTTTCCCTCCATTAAATTAATAATCTGTTACCCTTTTCTGATCTCTTTTTGGATCTTGATAGACCATATTCAGCTCAGCAAAATTAGCTTCAATTCACTCTTCCACATATCAGTCCGTCCGTCCATCCATCCACCTACCCATCCATTCAACATTCCATCCATCCATTAGTTCAACCATATTTACTGTGCACCTGTTACATTCTAGGGGCTGGAGATACCCTAGGCCAGGGTTTGTCAAACTCAGTACTGTGAACACTTAGGACTGGACAATTCTTTGTGGGTAGGAGCTGTCCTGTGGATTTTAGGCTGTTTGGCAGCTTTTCTGTCCCCCACCAAGTGGATGCCAGTAACATCCCTTCTCTCCCCAAGTGGTGTTCACCAAAAATATGTCCAGAAGTTGCCTGAGGTCCATTTGGGTGCAAAACTGTGTCTGATTAGGAAAAGTGCACAGGTGAATAAAACAGAAGACCTGCCTGCCCTCCTGGGTGATTGAGAAGAGACAGGAGATAAGCAATAACACTAATCCACTGTAAGTTCTCTGAGAGCAGTGCCATGCGGAGACTCAGAGCCGAGCCTGGCAGCAAGATGTCTGTGAGCAAGGGCTAAGGCTCTGAGGGAGCCAGGAGGAAGTGAGGTCATGGGTCAGGGCACAGCTGTGCTGAGCCCCGGAAGGTAGGGCCGGGTGAGCCCCAAGAGGGGAAGTGCCACCACAGATGGGGGGAGGGAGGGAGGTGGTCCCGGAGGAACCAGAAATCTCCTAAGGGTGGCCTGTGGGCTGGGCCAGGGCTGTGGATTTCCTTTAGAAAAGAAAAGAAGTCCCTAAAGGCTTTGGGTCAGGAGAGTGGCACTTAGTTCCTTGATTACTGTTTTATTGTTTCTTTTTTTACCTTTTCTTATTTCTTTTTTTTTTAGATTTTATTTTAAATTTTATTTTATTTTTAAACTTTACAAAATTGTATTAGTTTTGCCAAATATCAAAATGAATCCGCCACAGGTTCCTATTATATTGGGGATGGATTTTCTGCCTCGTTTTTCCTGTTTATGTATGCATTAATACTTTTAGATCCTTATCCCAAGGTTTAGGATAATTTTGTACACTCATGTTATACTTGCTTATTCAACTTCTGAATATTGAATTGAACAGTCCTTGCCCTTGTTTCGTTTTGAAATTCAGCAACCATGTCGTCTCGTTTCTGCTGGCCTTTTCTGACCTGAGATAGCGTCATCTCTATGACTCTCTGTATGGTTTCCTATACATCACAGGGCCTTGAAGGATGTGGATTATAGGATTCAGAATTTGTGACATTTCCTTGTGTTTCTCTTAAAGAAACTTTACAGAGATCCCTGTATCAATTTCTCCATTTTGGCCCTTATTTCAAAGATTTTTAAAAACATTTCTTTCTTTCTTTTTGTTCTAATTTTAATTTTTTTATTTAGCCATGCCACAAGGCATGTGGGATCTTACTTATCCAACCAGGGATCAAGCTTGTGCCCCCTGCATTGGAAGCACAGAGTCTTAACCACTGGATCACCAGGGAAGTCTCTCATAGCTGTTTTTAAGGATAAGTCTAGATTATACTTTTAAAGAAAAAAGTCTATGCCTTTCAAACAAGGACTCAGGTTTTTTCCAGCTTCTTTATTGATAGAAAAAAGTTTAAATTTATGGTATATGTAATTTTCAGTTCGGAATCTTCATTTCTGTGTGGCATCTTTGTGGCTCTGGTGTGGCATAGCAGTATGGTAGGGACATAGCTGTTTCTAGATACATCTGTCAGAATGTCTTGTGGGCAACTCCCCTGCAGCCCTGGTCGATCACTCTAGGATGTGTTCTTGGGTCCAGGTATGCTGTCCAGACCCTCCCTTCCAGCTCTGGCCTCTCTTTCTTTCTTCCTGCAGAGCTGTTTTCTCCTTTCTTTGACTCTGCGCCATCTGCACTATGCATCAAAATTTATTTATACACTTATTTTTAAAAAATTTTATTGGAATATAGCTGATTTATAATATTGTGTTAGTTCCAGGTATACAGCACATGATTCATACACATACATTTATTCATTCTTTTTCAGGTTCTTTTCTCATAAAGGTTATTACAAAATACTGAATAGAGAGTTCCTTATGAAATACAGTAAGTCCTTGTTTATCTGTTTTATATATAGTAGTGTATGTATTTGGAGAAGGCAATGGCACCCCACTCCAGTACCCTTGCCTGGAAAATCCCATGGACGGAGGAGCCTGGTAGGCTGCAGTCCATGGGGTCACAAAGAATCGGACACGACTGAGCGACTTCATTTTCACGTTTCACTTTCATGCATTGGAAAAGGAAATGGCAACCAACTCCAGGGTTCTTGCCTAGAGAATCCCAGGGATGGGGGAGCCTGGTAGGCTGCTGTCTATGGGGTCACACAGAGTTGGACACGACTGAAGTGCCTTAGCAGCAGCAGTGTATGTATGTAAATCTCAAGCTCCTAATATATCACTCCCTCCAAGGTTTCCCCTTTGGTAACCGTAAGTTTGTTTCTAAAATCTGTGAGACTGTTTCTGTTTTATAAATAAGTTCATTTATATCATTTAAAATATTAGATTTTACATATGAGTGATCATATATTTGTCTTTGTCAGTCTGACTTACTTCACTTGGTATCATAACGTCTAGGTTCATCCATGCTGTTGCAAATGGCATTATTTTGTTCTTTTCATGACTGAGTGTTAATACTATTCCACTGTATGTGTGCACCACATCTTCTTTGTCCACTCCTCTGTCAATGACATTTAGGCTGTTCACATGTCTTGGCTATCGTGAGTAGTGCTGCCATGGGCTCCTGTCTCACCTTCCTGACTTCTAGCATCTAGAAGTGTTTTCTCTCTTTTTTATGCTATTATTTCAATGGTTATCTGAAACGGTGAGAATTAGACTTGTGCTTGCTCTGCTTCTTTACCTAGAAGTGTCTTGATCGTTACCCATCTGTTCATTTCAGTGGGCAGAACATTTTACAGAAGCGGTGAAGCCACATATCCTGCAGTATGAAGTCACGTGGGCCTTAGGAAGCACAGGGATGTAGCTAGTGGAGGTGATGGAATTCCAGCTGAGCTATTTAAAATCCTGAAACATGATGCTCTTAAAGTGCTGCACTCAATATGCCAGCAAATCTGGAAAACTCAGCAGTGGCCACAGGACTGGAAATGGTCAGTTTTCATTCCAATCCCAAAGAAGGGCAATGACAAAGAATATTCAAACTACTGTACAATTGTGCTCACTTCACATGCTTGCAAGGGGATGATGCTTCAAATCCTTCAAGCAAGACTTCAACAGTATGTGAACTTCCAGAGGTACAAGCTGGTTGTAGAAAAGGCAGAGAAACCAGAGATCAAATTGCTAACATCTGTTGTATCATAGAACAAGCAAGCAAGGCAATTCCAGAAAAACATCTACTTATTATTCATTGGCTACAAGAAAGCCTCTAACTATGTGGATCACAACAAACTGGAAAATTCTGAAAGAGATGGGAATACCAGACCACCTTACCTGTCTCCTGAGAAACTTGTTTGTGGATCAAGAAGTAACAGTTAGAACTGGACATAGAACAATGGACTGGTTCAAAATTGGGAAAAAAGTATGTCAAAAGAGTATGTATATTGTCACCCTGCTTATTTAAGTTCTGTGCAGAATACATCATGTGAAATATTGGACTGGATGAATTACAACCTGGAATCAAGATTGCCAGGAGAAATATGAACAACCTCAGATATGTAGATGATACCACTCTAATGGCAGGAAGAAAAGAGGAACTAAAGAGCCTCTTGATGAGGATGAAAGAGGGGAGTGAAAAAGATGGCTTTAAACTCAATGTAAAAAACTAAGATCATGGCATCTGGTTCCATGACTTCATGGCAAGTAGATAGGGAAAAAGTGTAAACTGTGACAGATTTCATTTTCTTGGGCTCTAAAATCACTGAAGAGTGTGACTTCAGTCACAAATTAAAAGACCCTTGCTCCTTGGAAGAAAAGCTATGACAAATGTAAATGTTGTACTAAAAAGCAGAGATGTCACTTTGCCAACAAATGTCCATATAGTGAAAGCTATGATTTTTCCAGTAGTCACATACATGCATGTATGGATATGAGAGTTGGACCACTGACAGCTGAAGAATTGGTGCTTTTGAATTGTGGTGTTGGAAAAGACTCTTGAGAGTCCCTTGGACAACAAGGAGATCAAACAAGTGACTCCTAAAGGAAATCAACCTTGAATGTTCATTGGAAGGACTGATGCTGAGCTAAAGCTTCAGTACTTTGGCCAACTGATGCAAAGAGCTGAGTCATTGGAAAAGACCCTGATGCTGGGAAAGATTGAAGACAGGAGGAGAAGGGGACGACAGAGGATGAGATAGTTGGATGGCATCACTGACTCAATGGACATGAGTTTGAGCAAGCTCCAGGAGATGGTGAAGGACAGGGAAGCCTGGTGTGCTACAGTACAAGAGGTCACAGAGTCAGACAGGATTTAGCAACTGAACAAGTGGAACTCTGTCCAGGTAGTTGAATGTGTCATTTAGCACAGTTGAAATGATATTGCTTATATGTGGACTCTAAAAAAGAAAAATGACATGAAGGATCTTATTCACAAAATAGAAAGAGACTCACAGACACAGAAAACAAATTCATGGTTACCAGAGGAAAAGGGAGGGAGGAGATATTAATTAAGACTTTGAAATTAACACATACACACTACTATATACAAAATAGATAAACAACAAGGACCTACTGTAGAGCACAGGTAACTATACTAAATATTTGTAATAACCTATAATGGAAAAGAATTTTAAGCTTATATATATATGTACATGTGTGTGTTATCTATACTTATATATATATATCTGAATCACTTTCCTGTATACCTGAAACTAACAATATTGTAAATATTGTAATGATGTAATCAACTATACATTAATTAAAAAAAAAATGCAAAGGAACAATTCATTGAGCAGATTGGTTGCCAAGCTGCAAATCTCAAAAAAAAAAAGAAAAAGAAAAAGGGGAGCTCGTTCCATGCTGGGAACGAGCTCCCCTTTTCAGTACAGAGGATGAAACAAAGGATGGTGGTCATTGCTGTTTGCCCAGGACTGAAGGGCCTTTGCTCACTGCGGGCTGTTAGACTGGCAGAGTCCTACGTGGTCAACATTTCAAGTCATTCATTTCCTTATTCTCCATTATTGTGCTGTTGTGAGCTCTGTATATTTCTTACAGGTTTTCCTCCTTACAATGAAAATAGATTTTACTTATGGTTATAAATAATATTTAAAAAAATTAAATAGTAGAAGAAAGGTAAAACAATCTTTATCCAGAGATAGACATTTTCTAAAGTTCTTTTCAGATATTTACCAAAAAATGTTCTCCCAAAGCTATCTTAACATGCTTCTGCACAGCATCTGAGCCCCAAGTTGTTAAGATGAAGGCTTCAAACCTCATGAACCTTTAGCCAGCTCCCATGTCTGAGACCTCATAAGCAACATAATGGGATACTGAGAAAGGAATTAGGCCTGGATGGTTTTGGGGGACAGGTTGCTGGATCCCTAATGAGTTTTTAGCTTCTTCAAATGTTTTAGATATGGAAACTATCACTGCATTACTTTTCTCTGGAATATCTTTCCCAGTGCTGTTCACTTGTGATGCTGTCTTTGAGTTTAGTCATGCCAGAGAGAAACATTTGTCAAATACACAAAATTCATTTGCTCTTGTGCAGAATCTTGCTAGGGGAAAAACTGCTGTTAATGAATGTGAGAATTAGAAGGATAAAAAAATTGGGTACTTATGTCTTCAATCACATAAGAGGGAGAAATCAGGATTGTGATGAGTGTGAGTTTTATAACATATTAAGCCATTGATTTTAAAATATTATGTTCTGGGAGAAATGTATATAAACAGTAAGACATGCATAGCATACACGTTAATTTCCTAAGAAACAGACAGCTTTGTGTAATAATCAGAGACTGTGGTGGCTGGAGCTGAGCTCTGTGGTTTCCCGCTTCTGTCAGGAACAGACCTTGGCTTCCCGTGGTGAACTCTCAAAGGCATATCAAGAAACTGTCCCAGCAGAAGACTGTGAAATTCAGGAAGTCAGAATGGCAGAAAAGGAATCCTTGGACACTGCTTTTCCTTCTAAAATCATGGGCTTTTTTCCCTAATTAATTTAGGGCTTTCTTGTTACCAACCAAATATACAAAGCCCTCCTCGAGCCCTGTCAGGACAGAGGGCATCCTGTAGGTGAGCAAATGTAAAGGATGTGAAATCAATTAGCACTAATTAACATCATCTTTCCATTTTAAGCCACCTGCCAGTTGAGCTGTTTAAAGGTCTGAGAACAGTGGATGAGCAACTTTTGGCATGGTTCTGGGAGGTAAATGGTCCAATTAGTGAGCCAACATTTGGCTGCCATGGTTAAGGATGCGCTGACCTTTCTGGCGTGATGATTTTCCACCTCCTTTTGACTTTGCAAAAACACTTTCCTTCCTAGCGCCTTAAGTCCTATGCCGAATGTCTGTTATATTTGATTCTCTTTGCAGGCTTACCCTTTGCTAAGTGAAGAGAGTCAAGAGATGTTGACCCTTTTTCACCCCGGAGGGTAAAGGTGAAAGAAGAGGGAGTGTGAGAAATTGTGGGAGCAAGAAAGCAGGAAGGAGTCAGCCTCCGTGAAATGTTACTGGAAATGCCAGGGATCTGGCATCTTCAGAAGAGCCTCTGCGTTAATTACAGTGAAAATGAAAATACGACAGATCTTGGATTTTTTCTCTCTATTATTTCTGTGATGCAGCTGTTTAATGACAATGATTGCTCATTAGTTGATGATAGCTTAATGAATTCAATAGATACTTTGCATCAAAATAGAAATGGAAGGATTGATTATCTGCTACATAAATGAATACTAATGATATACTATCTCAAGCAGACTTAAATCTAAAAACCTTTGTCTCCTAATTGTCAGGTCTGTTCTGCTTCATCCCTAAGAATCAGGCTGGGAAAATGAAGAGGTGAGCCTGCATGGTGCTCGACATAAGATGTGTGCAGGTCAGTCTGTCTGTCTTTCTTTTCTCAGTATGTATGTTCTCTGCTATCTGATATCTACTCACTTGAAGAAGAGAAACTTCTGAAGGTGGGGACTAGTTCTTGGGGCATCCCCTTGCTTCTTTTACTATTTTGTTTCTCCACATTACATAATCATCTCAGCAGCTAATGAAAACCATGATACATCTGCCATAAAAAACACGTACACCCAAGATATTTGCACAAAATATCTGGGGATTCAAGGACTCCTAAAGCTCATCCATAGACCCCAGCATATAACACCTGGTTGCAGAGTAACTCAGATTTCTAAAAGTGGATAGCAGATGCAGTGTCTGCTTGTTTCAGCTCAATTTTGACTGATGGGCATATGTTAGCTTTGGAATTGAAAAATTCATTCTTTGTTTTCTCCCCATATTGATAAAGCTAACAATACCCTCTGTATTCTACTAAAATCTGCATAGATCTCTGGGATATCCAGTCATTCTGAATAATGGCAATTTACTGTGTCAATTCACTGATTCCTAAATGTCCCCTTCCAAATGAAGTTACTGCAGAAACACATGTGCTGACAGCCTGCTGCAATTTCTAGAATTCTAAGGCTCTGTCATTAGGCTAAACTTCAGATGCTTCTAATTGGATATACAAATTCCCCTATTTATTTTTTTTTCATTTATGTAACTCTTAAATTGCTTTGAGCAGCTGTTCTGTGCCATTCTAATACTAAGTCCAGGGCATAGAGGAGCGACCATGGTCCTCACCATCCAGGAACTTAGCATCTATAATGAACACTGACTTGAGATTTGTTGAATCAAGAAATCAGCATTTTATTATGGGCGTATTGACCAATGTCTCACTCCAGCATTAGGAGAGATTCTTTACTTCATCATGATAGGTTGTCGACATCATTCTAATCTTAGAATACCTTGCTCCTAATAGCACTCTGATAATATGCGATGACTGATCAGAAACAAACCATTTACTCCACTGGCATATTTCAAAATAATGGTCAGTTTCTAAGATTTAATGCTATATTCTCACCAGAGTTGGTGTGTGAATAAAAGACAAAGACCTGGATTTGAGGCTGATGCAGAACTCTTCCTTCAGAATAGAATTGATTTATTGAAAAGACAATCAGAAATGCCAACTTGCCAAAATATGCCCAGGTGTTATGAGGCATAGCTCTAGGTATTGATTGAAAGTAGAGAACTTCTGGGTTCCAAGCTGACATGGAAGATGCTTGGAAGGCATCACTCCCAACCTCACAACAAAAAGAAGGGCGGAACAAACTGAAAATCAACAACTCACTTTATATCCATAAAAGTGAGTTTTTGGATATAAAACTGATGCCCCCCAAACTGGAAAGATACGAAGATATGGAAAATCAAATAGAGAAGAAGTCCAGGAGCAGAGCCCCAAGCTAAAGCCAGAAGCTTCAACCTGTGATCCACATAGCACTGGAGGATCAGTGTGGTTGAGTTAGAAACTCCAGGAGACTCAGATTTGTAGGGTTCCCACTCTCATGAGTTTACCTCCAGAATTCCTTCCAGGTTCTCACAGTGAAGATCGGAAGAAAATACCCCAGAGTTTCAGGCAGGGGGAAAGAAAAGCAATCCTTGTGAAATACACCCTGACTTTCTGTTCTCTTAATAAGGCCTATTTTCATGGGAAACTATTTTACTAGGGCCCAATTTACTTGGATTTTAGTCAAACCTAATCTATTTGGGGGGTGGTAAATACCTAATTCCAGCCTCATCTAGCCTTTATATGGGGGAAGGAAAATGCCCAATTCAGACTTATTATAAAGACTGAGACCTCATATAGGACTATATAATGGTTTCCTTCTCTCCACACCTTACTGTCACAGTAGGGATCTTGTACAATAATATAAGATTTTGGCTAAGAGGGTTTTTATGAGACAGCAAAAGAGACACTGATGTATAGAACAGTCTTTTGGACTCTGTGGGAGAGGGAGCAGGTGGGATGATTTGGGAGAATGGCATTGAAATACGTATAATATCATATATGGAACGAGTCACCAGTCCCGGTTGGATGCAGGATACTGGATGCTTGAGGCTGGTGCACTGAGACGACCCAGAGGGATGGTATGGGGAGGGAGGAGGGAGGAGGGTTCAGGATGGGGAACACATGTATACCTGTGGCAGATTCATTTCGATATTTGGCAAAACCAATACAATATTGTAAAGTAGAATGGGGAACACATGTATACCTGTAATGGATTCATTTTGATGTTTGGCAAAACTAATACAATTATGTAAAGTTTAAAAATAAAATAAAATTAAAAAAATAAAATTAAAGTCTTCTCCAATGAAAAAAATAATAAAAAAAAATAAAAATCATATGATCACATTAACAGATGAAGGAAAAAAATTACAAAAATCTAACATATATTCACAAAACCACTTCCTAGTAAACTAGGAATAGAGGAAACTTCCTGAATATAATAAAGAATATTTACAAAAAAATACCTGTAAGTTGATATTTTACCTTAGAGTGAAAAGCTAGATGCTTTTTCCCTAAGATCAAGAACAAGATAGGATGTCTCCACTTACCACTCCTGTTCAACATCACAGTGGAAATCTTAGTTAATGCAATGAGACATGAAAAAAATTTAAAAGGGTACATATTGTAAAGGAAGAAATAAAACTATCTTTGTTAACAGATAGTTAAGATATAAAATATTAAAAACTAAAAAAAAAATTACAAAACTATCCCCTATGCAAGAAAATGACTAATTACACTTAAAATTAACAAAATACATTAAAAATTGAGGACCTAAAAATGTTAATTTTCAAACTCATTCTTTGTCGATCTATTTCAACCAAGTGTATTATTTCCTAAAAATCTGCAAAAGAGACATTGTTTCTTTTTTTTAAATTTTATTTTATTTTTAAACTTTACATAATTGTATTAGTTTTGCCAAATATCAAAATGAATCCACCACAGGTATATATGTGTTCCCCATCCTGAACCCAATGCCACATACAGGCTGAAGGGAGGGTGTAGCCATATATGTAGGTTTAATTTCTTTTCAGTAAAGAGAGCCTGCTGTTAAATTCAGGAATGATCTTTTCTGAAACTCCCAATAAGCAGAAAGTAAAAGATGGACACATGTAATAGTGTAAAAAACTAATAGTCAAATAATTTTGGCATTCTTTAAGTTGCTTTTGATTGAATACAACAAAAACTTTATTGAATGTGTTTAAGGAAGAGAATGGAACTTATAGTGAAGTAGCACACCCTCAGAAAAACAGTTGAGACTTAGGAATGGAACTGAATACATCACTGGAAGCTTGAGATCCCCATGATACTCTATCCTAGCTCATTTCTACTTTATTTCTCTTATTCTGCAAACCTCCCTTGGGTTAGTCTCAGTTCATGTGTGGAAATACTGATTCTCCCACGTTCACCTCCTGAATTTGCATGCTATTGCTTTAGTCACATGCAGAAACCAATTAGCCATTTTCTGAATCTCAGTTGAATGGAATACCTGAAGAAATATATGTACATACACATCAATAGTGCTTGACAAAAATATGCAGGAAGGAAGTTCAGTGAGATACCATTTCAGACCCACTAGAATGTTCAGTTCTGAAGACTGACAGTAATTAATGTTGGTGTGGGTGTCTGGCAGTGACAACTCCAACAGCGAGCTGATGGGAAAGTAGACGTGCCTCTGGAAACTGGTCCTGCTGCTCTGGTCAGCAGATACTTTCTTAACTCAGCAACTCCATACCTAAGTACTTGGTCACTAAAAATGGTACCATATGCCTACATAAAAGTTTTCAAGAATGTTCATAGCAGCATTTATTTACTATATGGTATCCCCAAATTGTGAATAGTCTAGATTCCCACTGATAGTAGAATAAAGATCTGTAAGTTGTCCGTTCCTTGGAATATTAACAGAGCAATAGGCAGGAATGTCTACTAACACATACAATAACATCTGTGGACTTCAGAAATGTTAGGCTGAATGAAAGAAGCCAGATGTAAAGGGATCTGTGTTGCTTTATTTTTACTAAATCATAGAATAAATAAAACTAAACTGTGTTCATAAAAATCATAATGGCAGTGGTGGAGAACAGGGGATTTCTTAGGTGACAGAATAGTTTTATACACTGACTTGTATCTTAGCTGCACAGATTGTACATTTGTTAAACCCCATCGAACTGTAGGCTTAAGAGCTGTGCACTTTATTACATGCAAATTATATTTCAATAAATTAAAGTCAGCAACATATTAGGTTGAACAATATGAAATTGTTATTACAACCATTTTGGGTTACAAAATAGAAATTTGTGTATAGTCCAATCTGTTAGTAACTTTGACCTCCTCAAAAGATGTGAAAATCGTCTTTGAGCCTTTTCTGTGACTATGATAGAGGAGATAGGAGAACGACAAAGACGAGATCTAGAAAAATAATCAACTTCGTCTAGTCAAGGCTATGGTTTTTCCTGTGGTCAAGTATGGATATGAGAGTTGGACTGTGAAGAAGGCTGAGTGCTGAAGCATTGATGCTTTTGAACTGTGGTGTTGGAGAAGACTCTTGAGAGTCCCTTGGACTGCAAGGAGATCCAACCAGTCCATTCTGAAGGAGATCAGCCCTGGAATTTCTTTGGCAGGAATGATGCTGAAGCTGAAACTCCAGTACTTTGGCCACCTCATGCAAAGAGTTGACTTATTGGAAAAGACTCTGATGCTAGGAGGGACTGGGGACAAGAGGAGAAGGGGACAACAGAAGATGAGATGGCATCACTGACTCAATGGACATGAGTCTGAGTGAACTCCGGGAGTTGGTGATGGACAGGGAGGCCTGGCGTGCTGCGATTCTTGGGGTCGCAAAGAGTCGGACACGACTGAGCGACTGATCTGATCTGAAGCAGCATATCTCAGGAATTCATTGTGGCAAAGCAGGGAAAGGGTATATGTTCTACTGTCTCCTTCCTAGTTGTGAGTTCACATATACATGTGTGTGTGAGCTTGCATGCGTGTGTGTACATAAACATGCCTTTATGTGTACACACTGTGTATGTATGTGTATTGGCTAAGTTAGGAATGAACTTCTCATACCTGTCAAGACTGCCATACTACATGTGGAGGATTTCAAGCTGGGCTTTCCACAAGTTTCAAGACAGACTGCACAATTAACCTGAGTTAATTGTCTTTTTTTTTTGCATTGTACTTTGCTTAAGCAGTTTATGACATCCTTCTGAGCACCCAGAACTGGTTGCTCCATATAAAAATGATTTTTTGTTCTGAAAACTACAAAACTCAGTTTTGCTTAGAATATGATTTTCTACTGGCTAAGACCTATTTTAACACTATAAAACTGAAATCGATTTACTGTGAGTTTTCAACAAGTCCTTCTCAGAGTCCCAGGGACCCCACTGTTCAAATACACATGAGGAAAACATTGAGAGGAAGCTGTTGAAATGCTTTGGATTATTGGGAAACTGAAAATAGTAAATAGTTAATTGAGTAGAAAATAGGTTTGCAAGGTTTTATGAGCTGGAGATAAAAGTTGATAGGCTGGACTCTGGAATCATACATATGAGAATTTATACTGTTCAAACTCAACTCAATGGCCTGTAACTGCTGCGGGTCAGTTGTGAGTCTGGCAACGGGCTTTGGGAAGTTCTGCTGAGCACACTCTGTGAGATGACCACTGTGGACACTGTGTGGACAGACCCCTCCTCTTCCTTGTGATCACCATCCATTCTTTGGTGAGTGAAAAAAAGCCCACAGTGGCATAAGCCCACACTGTGACACTGTGTTACCCTACTGGGGTGTCTGCCAATTGTGAAGAAGCCTTATTCTGGGCAATAAATGAGATTTCTATTCTGGGAAGTGGTTGAATCTATCATTGCTTCTGATAAATTTGGCTTCACAAAACCTGCTGGTGTTTCCTCATGAAAATAAAACAAGAAACCAAATAATTATCTAAATAATAAAGACAGGGAGAAAAGAAGGGCTTCCCAGGTGGTGCTAGTGGTATAGGGCCTGCCTGCCAATGCAGAAGACTTAAGAGACTGGGGTTAAGTCCCTGGGTAGGGAAGATCCCCTGGATAACAGAGTGGTTACCCACTCCAGTATTCTTGATGGAGAGTCCCATGGACAGAGGAGCCTGGTGGGCTATAGTACACAAGGTCGCAAAGGGTAGGACACGACCGAAGTGACTGGGCACAGCTGACACAAGGAGAAAAGAAACAGAAATCAGTTTAAATGAAACACATCGATAATACCAATGACAATAACAATAGCTAATGATGATATAGCAATTCTGGAGGAGGGCGTGACAACCCACTCCAATACTTTTGCCTGGAGAATCCCCATGGGCAGAGGAGCCTGGCAGGCTACAATCCACAGGGTTGCAAAGAGTCAGACATAACTGAAGCAACTTAGCACACATATAGCAATTACAGTGTGCCACATATAGCAATTATAAAGTACTTATATCTAAGTACTTTAGATATGAAAACTCATTTAATCAGAATAGCCTGTGAGATTGGCATCCTCGGTTCACAGACAATAGAAAAGAGTCACAGAGAATTTAAACAACTTGGCTGAAACAGGACAGCTAGTAAGTTGCAAAATTAGTAGCTGGACTTCGTGGCCTTGTAATCATTCTATAGTAATTTAGAATATCTATGTAGACCAGTAAGCTGGAGTTTGATTTGTATTCATGTATTAACATATCACCTGAAACATGTATACAGGTGTATGTGTATATTCACATAAGTCTACATACACATGAGCAGACATACGCATTCACATATAATTTCATAAGATGCAAAGTTTCATAAGAAAAAGCAAGAACTCCCTTTGGCATGAGATCTGAGACTGAATCCTTACCCTGTATTTGCCAGTCTGGAGACCTTAGGTGCAAGAATTCAACTCTGAACCTCAGTGTTTCTTATATAGAATTTGGGTTTAATAATACTTTCCTTGAAGGAGTAAGGAAAGTATCTGGAACTTAAAATGCATTTTAAAAGCTGGCAACTTTGCTTATTTTGTTATTCATATCTTATATATGATAATTTGGGGGATGCTTGGCTTATTAGAATTGGGCCCTCCAATCAGCTTTTGTGCCCAAATTATCCTTCTTATTCTTTTAAATCTTTTTCCCTAGAAGACACATTTTCAGTGGTTTCTTAGATCTCAGAAATTAGAATACCTCTTCAACCTCCTGCTGTTACCTGCCTGAACTTCATTTATGAAGAATGAGGCCAGCAATGAAATTAACTCATTACCATGTTTTCTGAGGCTGTACACGTTTTCCTAAATCTTCCTGATATGAACTGGGTTGTCTCTGGGCCTGACTGTTCAAGAGTAGGGTGGGGGGCAGGAGGGACTGATATAATAAGATCTAGGCCAACCTCAAAACAGAAAACCTCACAGAAGCTTTTGTTCAATGACTTTTAGTTTCAACTCTGGATTCCAGAGTAGACCGGGTCCCTAATAGTAGAATTAGTCCCATTTTCCTTGCGGATGTCATAAGCTGTAGCACTAACATTGTAGAACAAGGCAAAAGAAAACTACACACACACACACACACACACACACACACACTACAACATCTCGTCTTCACCCACTATTCTGATCATTGTTTTGTTATTTTCAAATTAGAGAACGGATTTGATTTTCTGTTAAGTGTTTTTACGTAATGTTTTGACAGTCCTACAGCTGGAATAGGGCTGTGGCCTGGAAGGAGATTTGTCCTGTGAGTTGCCCCCAAATAACCCAATTTCTCCTAAGCATTTCAGAACTAAGCCTCCTAATCACAGTTGTCTTCTTTGTGTTTATACTATTTTCATGGCATAAGTTTCATTAAACTGAATATAGGAAGGCATAAAAATAATCTTAAAAAGCCTCCCAGCCTTCCACAATTTCTCTTTGCTAGGTTAGTCCTTTCCTATATTTTCATGGCTTGATTATAATCCCATGTTAGATCGTTTATTATGGTCTACTGTGTATCAGCACTCCATCTAGTCATCTATCACTTATATATCATCTATTTTTTTTAACTACCCTGCGGTTGTTTTCAGGCTTGCAGTAGGAGTCATGCCTTGCCTTTTTTAAGGCCTCATGTATACCAGCATCATGCTTTATAAAAAAGTGGGACTTAAACATAGCAAAGTATCATTTCGTGTTCTTTGAAGACATCATTTCACCTGATTTTTCCACACCTGGTCTCTTGAATCAGAGGACCTTTTCATGCTGCAATGCAAAGGGAATGTCCAAATGATACGGGGAGGGAGGTGGGAGGGGGGTTCAGGATGGGGAACACGTGTACACCCGTGGCGGATTCATGTTGATGTATGGCAAAACCAATACAATATTGTAAAGTAATTAGCCTCCAATTAAAATAAATAAATTTATATTAAAAAAAGGAAATCAGGAGCAAATGATAACTTGTGAAAATGCCAGTTGGACAGTGTGAAGGGAAACATAGCAATAAGATTCTAAAATACCATGGTGAGAATCATGAGAATAGTTATACTCAAAACACTGCAGGGAAAAAGGGCTATTGCTGGAACAAACAAGGCCAAAACATGTTGCGTTTATGCATTTTCACTGCCAATTGTGTTTGTTAAGCACATCTACCATTTTCTGTGCTCTTGAAGGCAGCATCCTGTCTGTAACAGTCAGCATTGCTACTCAGAGAAGGCTTTCCTTTGCAGAAACAGGCACTTTGCTGGGGTGGCTTTACATGCCATTTTTACAAGTATGTCGATTTCAGATCATCGTTCATTGTCTCCGTGAGTCATCTGCATGTGAATCCCATGCGTAGTTGAGAAACTGGATATGGCAACTCCGTGTTAAGTTGCTTCAGTCCCGTCTGACTCTCTGCAACCTTATGGGCTATAGCCTGCCAGGCTCCTCTGTCCATGGGATTCTCCAGGCAAGAGTACTGGAGAGGGTTGCCACGCCCTCCTCCAGGGGATCTTCCTGACACAGAGATGGAATCCATGTCTCTTATGTCTCCTGCATTGGCAGGTGGGTTCTTTACCACCAGCGCCACCTGGGCAGCCACTATGGCAGCTATGAGTGTGCTAAGCACCAAAGCACTGTGTGCTCCCACAGTGAAACATGTGGCTTCATTTTTTGTTGTTATAATGTAGCTTCCCTGGTGGCTCAGCTGGTAAAAAACCCACCTGGTGAAATGCAGGAGATTTAGGAGACACGGGTTCAGTCCCCAGGTCAGGAAGATCCCCTGGAGAAATGAATGGCAACCCACTCCAGTATTCTTGCTTGAAAAGTCCCATTGACAGAGGAGTCTGACAGGTTACAGTCCATGGCGTCTCAAAGAGTCGAACACAACTGACCATACAAGATCATTGTTATAATTATAGTTATGAGGATTCCAAGTGGGACTTTCTGAAGCAGGTGTGAAGGCATCTTCTCATTCATTTATTCATTCTTGTTGACAGTGGCCAATGGCTGGCAGAGTGCTTGTCTGCCATGTGCTAAGTAAATATTTGCACTAAATAATAAAATTTAAGCGTATGTGCCATACTTAATATTCCATGCCAAGAATACAAGGTCCTTACTTTCAAATAGGTTATTATTTAGGAAATAAAGAGATAGGCTTATTTTTAATTGCAAATGGAAGTGCTATCCAATGGGCACATAAACTCAAGGCAGAGACATCCTTGATTAGTTTTACATGCTATAGAGAAATAATCCATTGTGGGCAAGAAAGGACTTTTCATCAGATCAGAAAGCATGAGCAGAGTCACCGCTGTGTGAAGGAGCAAGTGTTTCAGGGACAAGAAAGCTGCTCAGTCTGGTTATAGCATCATCCGTTTTGGGGAGAGTGTAGCCACAAGGAAATATGTAATCCAGGAATGCATGCTGTTTCTGTTCCAGGTTAGGACCTTGTTCTGAAAGTGACAGGGATTCAGTGAAGCATAGCAGTATGGATATCTATTCCAAGATGCTTTCTCTCTGGATAGTGAAAACATGACCTGGGACTGAAGTATAGAGAAGGAAGTCTGAATGGGGCCCTCCGCCACTGGAGCAGGTGTGCCTGTGGTGTAACAGTGTCTCCTTTAGTCAAACACCAGACCAGTAGCCAGTGACTTCTGCTGAATGTCACAATGAGCTCAGATCTGCAAGAGATAATTCCAGGGTAATTTATTTATGTGCCCTAAATGTTTACTGTAAGATTTTCCCCAAATGCAAAAAAATTAAATGAATGATAAAAATCCAGGATGGAATGTGGGGGTGGGAGGGAGGTTGAAGAGGGAGCGTCATATATGACTGATTTGCCTTGTTGTACAGCAGACACCAACACAGCATTGAAATTATCCTCTGATTAAAATCAATAAATTAATTAAAACAATAAATTAAAAAATTCACTAATCATTTAGATTTAACAATATTATTTTTGCTGCATTTGCTTTATTCTTGTTGTGTGTATATATTGTTTGGGCTGCCATTTATTTTTTATTATGTCTCATCTCTTTCCTATAGACTAGAATTAGGTCAAAAGACTGTATTACACTCAAATTAAACATTTTTGGCAAGGAAATTGTGTTATAAACTGCTACAACTATATAACTGCTATAACTAAAACATACTATAAACTGTATTTTATATTAATGAGAAAAGAAGTAGTGATAGGTTATCATTTGACTATATTCATTTATGTCTTTAGCATTTCTCAGATTTATGTACAAAGCTTAGCTTACACTTTTCCTAGTCAGACCTGGCTCCTTTCAGTGGGGAATTTTATCTGCAAACCAAGATCTGTGTGTGTGGGATATTCAGTAGGTGACATTGCTTTTAGGCCCATTCTGTGATTAGTTAAAAATACATATATAACATAAAAATAATGTATTTATATTCCTAATTTAAATTTAACAACACAGTTTATTTTTGTAGAATTTCCTTGTTTTGATATCTCTTGTCTGCAGTGAAATACTTAGGTTCTTAACAAATTGGTATTTTTATGTATTTACTTTTCCTGAAAATATACATGCTAAAAATATCATAGTACTGTCGCTATCAGTGAAATCATTCAATGAGGTTTTAAGTTTTATTTGTAGTTCTCTTTGTCTGTTGAATGTATCCCACTAAGAATGTAAGAATGTCAAAGTCAGAACATTGTATTACAAAACATCTTGAAATAATTATTTCTTATGTAATTATGTTACCAATTTGACCTATATAGACTCGATGTTATGTTTTGGTTTTGTTTGTTTTTCAATGGTATTTTCCTTTTTGATTTTAATTTACTAATTTTTGATTATGTAGAATATTCACTCCATTTAAAAATTAAAAATATAAAAATGATATATTCAGAGAAGTCTTTTCATCATTTACCTTCTGACTCCCATTATTATTGTCTTCTTTATCCACACAGAACTTAATTTTTGCAAAAATAAATAGGTATATTTGTATTTTTCTTTCTATTATGACACATAAAGAATTAATCACTGTTTTGCACCTGGCTTTTTCACTTAAAAAATTATATCCTTGTTCACACAAAGCTTCATAGTTGTGAGTTTTAAAATCAAGCTCTATGGAGAAGGAAATGGTAACCCACTCCAATATTCTTGCCTGGAAAAGTCCATGGACAGAGGAGCCTGGCAGGCTGCAGTCCATGGAGTTACAAGACTGAGCATGTGTGCATGAGGGTGGAGGGTGATGGATTGGTAGCAATAAACTGGTAGAACTAAAAATAAATAAATAAATGAAAATAAAATAAAATAAAGCTCTATTCCTAGAGGAAAATTTTTGGGTCAAAGTGTTTATGAGTATGTGATATGTTTGTGTGTGTGCATATGTGATTTTCAGAGATATTGCCAAAATATCCTCTATAAGGTTTATTCCACTTTGCAATACATGGCTGTGCCTGTTTAACCACACCCTGACGATGAGTTTTGTACAACTTCTGAAAGTTTTCCTGATCTGACAGATGTTAACATGTTCTAAGTGTCATTTAGATTTTTATTTCCCTAATTATGAGTTATTATGGCATCTTTTGAACTTGTTTCCTCTTTTGCATTGAAGTACAGCTGATGCACCATACATATGTTACAGGTATACAACACAGTGATTCCCAATTTTTAAAGGTTATACTCCATTTTATGATTATGGTAAAATATTTGCTAAATCTCCTGTGTTGTGCAGTATATCACTGTGGCTCAATTTTTACCTAATTGTTTGTACCTCTTACTCTCTCAACCTTATATTTTCCCTTCTCCCTTCACTCTCCCTACAGGGAGCCAATGATTTGTTCTCATTATTTTTGAGTCTGCTTCTTTTTTGTTATGTTCATTAGTTTGTTGTATTTTTTAGATTCCACGTTGTAAGTGATATCACACAGTGTTTGTCTTGCTCTGACTTCTTTCACTTGGCATAATGCCCTGAGTCATCTTTTTCATGTTGCTTCCAATGGCGTTTTTCCATCCTTTTTTATGGTTGAGCAGCATATGTATATACACCACATCTTCTTTATCCGTTCATCTGTTGATGGACACTTAGGTTGCCTCCATGAACACTGGGGCACATGTATCTTTCTGAATCTGTGTTTTTATTTCTCCTGGATATACACTCAGGAGTGGAATTGCTGAGTCATACAGTAGTTCCATCTTTGCTGCTGCTAAGTCGCTTCAGTCATGTCCGACTCTGTGCGACCCCATAGACGGCAGCCCACCAGGCTCCCCTGTCCCTGGGATTCTCCAGGCAAGAACACTAGAGTGGGTTGCCATTTCCTTCTCCAAAGTTCCATCTTTAGCATTTTGAGAAACCTCCATACTTTTTTCATAGTGGCAGCTTGTTTCCTCTTGATGAATTTCTGATTATTTACCTACCCTGAGTGAGAGATGAAGACATTTAGCAGAATATTGTGAAAAAAAAAAAATGTGATTAGAGGTTTAAAAATCTCACGGTTCTGAGGACATAAAATTGGGTTTCAGGGCTACCCAGGAAGAGGGGCCTCGCACATACCCCAAACTATCTCCTGAGCCCTGCTTTCAGAGCAGGGGTGAAGTAGAAGTAGGCTGAGATTTTCAAAATCTGAAAACTGATATTAGGTCAAGAGACTCCTTGATAGGATCAAAGTGACCTGCCCTAACTCCAGCTGCCTGCCAAGGGAATAGAGACAACGCTCTGTGGGAGAAGAGGACATCACCCAAAACTACAGCAACTTTATGCACAGTGTCTGAGTATTAACATGAAAAATCTAGAAACAGGACCAGAAGAAAGATTCTGTAATAGAATCAAACCCACTGGTCAGTTCAGTTCAGTCGCTGAGTTGTGTCCTACTCTTTGGGACCCCAAGGACAGCAGCCCACCAGGCTCCTCTGTCCACTGAATTCTCTAAGCAAGAACACTGGAGTGGGTTGCCATTGCCTTCTCCATCTCTGGCCATGGCAAAAATTAGAGATGCCTTACTTTTTATCCCACTTATATAATCCATTATGTCTTATGCCTGAATTACCACTTAAACGATTAAAGGCAGATATTTGACAGTTTCACTTATTACACACTGTTCATTTTGTAAAAATATTTCCTTGAAACAAAGTGTGACTCATGGCCTAGCTGTTGAATAGAGGAAGGTCAGAGGGTAACAAGGAATCCTGCAGGAAAATTCATTAGTTAATATTCTAAAATTGTATTGACACGTTTTTCCCCATGTTTACACATGAAGAGGATGAAGAGGGCAAGCTTACCAAATTATCTGTCAGGCAACCAGAGACCTGGAATAATTTAAAAAATCATTATTTTCAAATTATCTTATCTTACCAAATTATCTGTCAGGCAGTCAGAGTCCTGGGACAGATTGGAGAGAAATTTATTTTAAAATTTTCACTTCAGAATATATGTGGATGGGGGAAAAGATACTCCTGACTTGAATAAAAAGCTAATATCAATAGAAGGGGCTTCCCTGGTGGCTCAGACGGTAAAGAATCTGCCTATAATGCGTGAGACTCAAGTTCGATCACTGAGCCGGGAAGATCCCCCAGAGAAGGGAATGGCAACCCACTTCAGTATTCTTGCCTGAAGAATTCCGTTGACAGAGGAGCCTGGCAGGCTAACACATGTATCAATAGAAAGCCAGATTGTAAAAAATGCATAAAAACGAATTCAATCAAATTGCCTTTTCAGAATCAAAATGGAGGGGTGAGGAACTGTGTAAGTTGATAATTATGTTGCTATGGTTACCTTTCCTGACTAGAACAATGCTATTGAATTGCTGGTTATTTTACCTTGACTTCAGGTAACATTTAATTTATTGGAGAAAGGCACTTGATTTGCATCCAGATATTTTAAAAGTCATTATTTTCATGGCATTTTGGTGTAAGTATACAAATCAAAATTGGAAACTAGTTGTTTACAGTTAACAGATGTCTTAAAAGTAAGTGTATATTACATTTCAAGAAAATGATGCTGGATGGTTTAGGCTTCTGTCTGAGGGAGACTACCATGGGGGCAGTAATGGAACTATGTCAAGGTTGGAACTTGGACAGAGCACCGTGTCATGTCACCATTGCCCTTGAAACGTGCATCAAGATCAAGTTAATTACAATCCTTGAGACCTAGTCTTCTAATTTGCATAGCATGGATAACAATCTTCATAACATGTAGAAAGATATGCAGTAATCGGGGAATCTCTTTCCGTTATTCTAGACTGACATTTCTGTGGTTACAGCTACTGAACTTACATCCATAGAAAATAGAAGAAAATCACTAGGCTCCATTCATTTGCAAACCTAGTACTAATGATTAAATAGTTACACAATGTTGGTTGAAACATCCAAAAGGAAAAAAGGTATTCTAAGTTGTTATTAAATTTATGTGGCTGATAGCATGATGGAAAAATCTTGCTTTCCCACATCAATTGACTACCATCATAATACCAATTAAATACACATGTATTGAGCTTTACTTTGTTTATGGTCTATGGCAAATGCTGAAGGAACAGAGTTTGATATTCTGTGGTACTTTCCTTCAAGGGATATTGTGCCAAGTAGGGAACATTAAGAGAACATGAGCAGTGCCATGCCAAGTCATGTTGGAGCCAGAGGTGAAATAAAATTCAGTAGTATATATAAAACACTTATATTTCATTTATGATGATGATTAATTTTATGTGAAAACTTGATTGGGCACAGGGTGCCCAGATAGTTGATCAAGCATTATTCTATGTGTTTCTATGAGGGTGTTTTTTGATGACATTAACATTTAAATCGTTAGATTGAGTAAAACAGATTGCCCTTCCTAATGTGGGTGGGCCTCATCCAATCCGTTGAAAGCCTGAATAAACAGAGCAGAAATAAACAAAACTGCCTTCGAAAATGGAACATCAGCTTTCTCCTGCCTGTGAACTGGAACTGAACATCCGTTCTCTCTGCTGTCAAGTCCGGGGGCCTCCACACGTGAACTACAGCATCAGTGCTCTTGGCTCTCGGTCCTGTGAGCTCAGACTGAAACTGTAACACCAGTGTTCCTAGATCTCCAGCCTGCAAATGCTGGGACTTGTAAGCCCTCATAATTTTGTGAGCCAATTCCTTATAATAACTCTTATTCTCTTTCCATGTATATCCTGTTATTCTGTTTCTCTGGAGAATGCTGAGTCATTATAATTTTGGATTAATATTGATTAATCCAAATATTATATTATATATAATAATATATCGATATTAATATTGATTTTCAAAAATAGTAAACGATCATATATCTTGATTACTGAGTTTTTAGTGCTGAAGATGAGTTCTTTTCTTGCCTCACCCTGGTGCTGGCCCTGCACATGAGATATGAAAGTTCACCTCCCCGTCACATTGCCTCTTTGGAATCTTAGAAGCTCTCCTTGCCTTCTCCTTGCATTTAACTCCTTAACATTCCTCACACTGCAGGTATGGAATCACCTTTCCTTTCTTTCCTCATTGCCAATGTTTCTAAGTCTCACTCAAATCATTGCAAATGTTTACTCTTTAGTTTATTTTCCTCTGGGCACATAAAACTTCAATCCATCTTTCTAAAATAATATTCTGATTGCATCAATATTCTTTAATGCTTCCTCTACTCACCATTTCCAATATTCTTAACACATACAGAAATTATGTTTCTAACTTCATTTTACGTCTTTTGTTCTTCATAATAGCTCAGTTGGCTTCAGGTCACTTGCCAAAACCAAACAGGTAACATTCTTTAACTGTCAGCTCTTACACAGGTTCACCCACTGGATATTAACACATCCTACTTACTTTCACCATCCTACCTAATGTTATTACATATTGTGTTTTTACTCCCTTTGCTTTAGAAATCTTAACCTCTATGCCCTATGTTCTCATAGTAATTATTATTATCTTAAAAATAAGTACTTCTCCCTTTAACATTTTAACTATATACTTAGAAATTCATCTCCCACATTAAACTGCTGGAAAATAAAGCGCTTCCCGTATGTATGAGTCTTTACACCTATTTGAGTATTGAGCCTTGTGGAGACTGGTTGTTGACTAAATGACCACTCCAGAGGAATAAATTATAAGTGTCATGAAAGAGATATGGCCATAAGAGTTTCTGATCATGCAAGATATAAATCAGGGCAAAACCTCCAGAAATTAGAAATCTTCAGGGGTATGGTGCCTGAAATTTGGCGTGTCTGGTGCTAAATTGTGGGTATATATTGGAGGTTCTATAGCCATGCATTTTATATAGTGTTATAATAAGAAATGACTCACATTATTTTGTACGTAGTAAATTTATATATTCAAATGTTTGCTTAAAGTGAAGGATATAAAAAGCAATATTTAAAAGAATGAGAAACTTGGGAAACTTTTATCCAATTGTCATGGAATTCTAACTCTCTAATTTCACATTTACTGCACTTTGTTGCAAGAAATTGAAATCTCTGAAGCTCTAGACATGTAAATACTGGGCTTAGGATTATTATTAAAGAGTGACATCACTTATCTCCCATCTATTCCAGTTTTGCACCTGACTCAATCTTATTGCCCTGAAATATTTGCATACTCTCACTGCTTCCAGCTGGCTCCTCACTCCTGCCTGTGCTTAGTTTGCTTTCTAAATTCTTGTCTTAGAATCTGAATATGAATAAGTTCTCCTTTGTAACTCCTCCCCTATTGTGGCTCTATCTTCCACAGGGATACTCTGGGATTCTATCTTTTTCTGTGATGCTAAATTTTAGCCAAGATAAAGGTAACACCCCTGGCTTTTGTCATCTGGCTTTTGTTTGGCCAGGGAGAAAGAACCCTTCTAGGTTCTTCTGGCTGGTCGAAGAAGTAAATTGGCACAAGGCAGATTAACATGGGAAAATCAATAAAAGTATAATACTATACATACATGAGAGAGTGCGGGGAAAACTGAGTCACTCGCCAAAATGGCTGAAATCCTCACTTTATACTTAGCTTGAAAATAAAGGAGTTAGGTTGAGGGGTAGTTGTTTGGGACTTCAAAGTGGAGGAAGAAAATCCACAAGGAGATGGAAAGCATATGTTTGGTAAAAAAATTTTTGCCAGGCCAGGCAGAGACAGTGGGACACAGAGAATAATACTTAAAAAACAGACTTTGCTAGGTTCCCCCCATCCACACACTAGTTCATACTAATGATTATTCCTCTCTTCTTGGATCAGGTCCTCTTACCTTCATTCTTTTGGCAGATGTGTGTGTATGTTCAGTCATGTTGGACTCTTTGCGACCCCGCAGACTGTAGCCTACCAGGCTCTTCTGGTATGCTATCCTCCAGGCAGGAATATTGGAGTGGGTTGCCATTTCCTCTTCCAGGGGATCTTCCCAACCAGGAATCAAACTTGTGTCCCTTACTTCTCCTGCAATGGCAGGTGGATTCTTTCCCTCTAGCACCACCTGGGAGCCCCTAGGCAGATGGCTGTAGGTCATAGATTCTTCCTGAGTCTTTTCAGTCTTTGTTATTTTGGGCTCGAAATAATTCACTTGCCATAGAAATGTTGTGAGGTGGCAGATTTTGCTTCCCCTACAGTTCTAGGTTTAATCTTGTTTGTAAATCCCAGATAGCCACTGAGTAATTGACTCACAGATTCCAATAAATCCCCTGTATATTTCCAAACTGGATGCCTTTCATTTGAAAGCTCCAATTTGTCTAAAAAAAGCCATTTTCCCCCCTACTGAAAATTTATATACTGTACCTGTCATTTCTTGAAAAAGTAAAAACTCATCCAGTTTCTCCACTAAGAATTTCAATTAGTGAAACTATTTGAAAATATTGTTTTCTTGACCTTTTGGAACTCCAGCATCTGTGATTGTGAAAACTCTATAGGCAGCAGGATGTATTCTCTGAAGGTATGCACTTTGTTTTTTGGTTGTGCTGAGTCTTTGTTGCTGTACAAGGACTTTCCCTGGTTGTGGCAAGCAGCAGGATGCTCTTCGCTGCAGCGCATGGGGCTTTCATCGTGGTGCTGCTCTTGTGGAGCACAGGCTCGAGGCACACAGGCTTCAGTAGTGGTGGTGTACGGGCTTAGGTACTCTGAGGCGTGTGAGATCTTCCCAGACCAGGGATCAAACCCATGTCCCCTGAGTTGGTAGGTGGATTCCTATTCATTGCACCACCAGGGAAGTCCCAAGTATGCACTTTTATAAGTCTCTCAAATATATATTTTTTAATTCCACTCATACTAAATGGGAAAAGTCATTTATTTTACACCTATAAATTCACACTTTAAAATAGTAATTTTTGTTTGTATAGCTCTTAGTATTTTTTTAATAGTAAGCAAGTCATAAACATTATCCCCAAATTACAAATGAGATTAAGAGTCTTACAGCTCAGATCACACAGGAGATAAGAGACAGAACTGTAATTGCAGCAGTTCTATTATTCCACTGCAATATTGCTCATAAAATACTATTGTGTGATCATTTCCTTGAGGGAAACAGGAAATCTGAGATCAGAAAAAAGAATAATTAGAATCCTTGTCTTTCAATATTTGTTGACTGCAACTACTAAATCATCTTCCACCACAAATGTTGACCTTTTAAAAAGCAAACTGTAAATTTAGAAAGTCCTTTAAAAAAGTCTTATCATAGGATGCATCATATTGTTGATATAATCTTGCAAAAGGTGTTTGTGGGGTGAAGGACTAGGTTCTTTCCTGGAGGAGTCATGCAAACAGTTGATAAGATCTTTGTCTGCTCACAGGCTCCTTGCTGGAATTTGCATTGATCTTCAAAAGGTGATCACTGCTCCATAAGACAATCACTTCACCTGTAGGATGCCTGGCCTTCAAATTCTGCCTTACAATAAATGAAAATGTCTTCCTTCCTGTACTTCCATATACCTGGTCTTTAAATATCTGAAGGCCTTGAGCCAATCCCATTCTACTTTAGGGCTTCCAAGTCTTGCCTGTCTCTCTTCTGGACACCAGCACACTGGTTCTCCTCTCTGGGAAGTCGTGTGTGACATCAACAACACAGTATTTATCCCTGGAGGCAATCCTAAGGGAAGAGGTGAGTGCTCTATAATATTTGCTGACATGACTTGCCAATCTCTGCATCTCCAGGCTCAGAAGTAATTCCCTCCCCCTGCTGGCATGATCCTCTCTAAACCACTGAGTTCTGAACCAATCATGACACTGTGGGTGTGTCCTGCTTATTACCTTTCTGCAGGTTTGACTCCAAGAATATTTATCAGCTCCTTAATTGTTAACTCTTACGCAAACAAGGCAAGAATACACAGAACTGTACAAAAAAGATTTTCATGACCCAGATAACCATGATGGTGTGTCTGGTGTGATAACTAGAGCCAGACATCTTGGAATGTGAAGTCAAGTGGGCCTTAGGAAGCATCACTACGAACAAAGCTAGTGGAGGTGATGGAATTCCAGTTGAGCTATTTCAAATCCTAAAAGATGATGCTGTGAAAGTGCTGCACTCAATATGCCAGCAAATTTGGAAAACTCAGCAGTGGCCACAGGACTAGAAAAGGTCAGTTTTCATTCCAATCCCAAAGAAAGGCAATACTAAAGAATGCTCAAACTATGGCACAATTACACTCATTTCACATGCTAGTAAAGTAATGCTCAAAATTCTCCAAGCCAGTCTTCAGCAATATGTGAACTGCAAACTTCCAGATGTTCAAGCTGATTTTAAAAAAGGCAGAGGAACCAGAGATCAAATTGCCAACATCCACTAGATCATCAAAAAAACCAGAGAGTTCCAGAAAAACATCTATTTCTGCTTTATTGACTATGCCAAAGCCTTTGACTGTGTGGATCACAATAAACTGTGGAAAATTCTTCAAGAGATGGGAATACCGGACCACCTGACCTGCCTCTTGAGAAATCTGTATGCAGGTCAGGAAGCAACAGTTAGAACTGGAAATGGAACAACAGACTGGTTCCAAATAGGAAAAGGAGTATGTCAAGGCTGTATATTGTCACCGTGCTTATTTAACTTCTATGCAGAGTACATAATGAGAAATGCTGGGCTGGAGGAAGCACAAGCTGGAATCAAGATTGCTGAGAGAGATATCAATAACCTCAGATATGCAGATGGCACCACCCTTATGGTAGAAAGTGAAGAGGAACTAAAGAGCCTCTTGTTAAAAGTGAAAGAGGAGAGTGAAAAAGTTGGCTTAAAGGTCAACATTCATAAAACTAAAATCATGGCATCTGGTCCCATTGCTTCATGGCAAATAGATGGGGAAAAAGTGGAAACAGTGGTTGACTATTTTTCGGGGGGTTTCCAAAATCTCTGCCGGTGGTGACTATAGCCATGAAATAAAAAGACGCTTACTCCTTGGAAGGAAAGTTATGACCTTCCTAGAGAGCTTATTAAAAAGCAGAGACATTACTTTGCTAACAAAGGTTGATCTAGTCAAAGCTGTGGTTTTTCCAGTATGGTTTTAACCAGTCATGTATGGTTGTGAGAGTTGGTCTATAAAGAAAGTTGAGTGCTTAAGAATTGATGCTTTTGAACTGTGGTGTTGGAGAAGACTCTTGAGAGTCTCTTGGACTGCAAGGAGATCCAACCAGTCCATCCTAAAGGAAATCAGTCCTGAATATTCATTGGATGGACTGATGCTGAAGCTGAAACTCCAATACTTTGGCCACCTGATGTGAAGAGCTGACTCATTTGAAGAAATCCTGATGCTGGGAAAGATTGGGGGCAGGAGGAGAAGGGGACAACAGAGGATGAAATGGTTGGATGGAATCACCAACTCAATGGACATGAGTCTGAGTAAACTATGGGCATTGGTAATGGACAGGGAGGCCTGGCGTGCTACAGTCCATGGGGTCGCAAAGAGCTGGACATGACTGAGCAACTAAACTGAACTGAACTGAACTGATGCAAACAAGAAAACCACTACCATCCCAAAGTGTTCAACAATAAATATTTTTCAAAATTAACATCATCCATGAACGTTTGCTGACAGCTTACAACATGAGAGTTTCTGCTGAGAGAAACACACCAAAGCTTGCTGGGAAATCTAGCACTCAAAGGTTTAGTTGGGAAAAGTATCCCACAGTATCTCTGCCTCCAGGTTGTCCAGTGCCTCGTCATAGATACAGCTAAGATTCTACAAGTTCTCACCTGTTTAATAGAATTAGATGTTTTCAATAATTGAAGGTTATAGCTATTAAATTCTAGACAGGGTTAGGAAAATTATCCAGGTCTGTGTTTCCTAAGGGTATGTGCGGTGTAATCGTTGCTCTATTCCTAAATATGTGATATCCACAGAGGTTAATGGAATATTTTCTTTGGAAAATTGAGGTTATAACTCTTGCTCCTTTAGAAGATTTGTTTTTTCACTCAAAATCACTGTAACTTATTGATTTGGTATACTAAAAATAATTTTTAAAGGATTAGTCTAATGACTAAACAAATCATGTCAAAAATTTAATTCGAGTGAATATACAAAAAAGTTTTACCATCTCTCTCTCTCTCTCTTTCTCTCTTCAGGAGATGCCATCATCCTTCTGGCTTCTCCAGACCATCTAAGGTAAGTAACTGAACCTCTGTGGGTTCTTTCTCTCATGTTCAGATCTTTACCATCTGTATGTTCAAAATTTTCATGTATTCATTTCAAGGTGAAACTTTTAAAAATTGAAATATAGTTGATTTACAATATTGTGTTAGTTTCATGTGTACAGCAAAATATAAATTTATATTAAAACAATATATACTCTTTTTCATGTTCTTGTCCATTATAGGTTATGACAAGATATTGAATATAGTCCCCTGTGCTATAAAGTCGGAGAAGGCAATGGCACCCCACTCCAGTACTCTTGCCTGGAAAATCCCATGGATGGAGGAGCCTGGTAGGCTGCAGTCCATGGAGTCGATAAGAGTCGGACACGACTGAGCAACTTCACTTTCACTTTTCACTTTCATGCACTGGAGAAGAACATGGCAACCCACTCCAGTATTCTTGCCTGGAGAATCCCAGGGATGGGGGAGCCTGGTGGGATGCCGTCTATGGGGTCGCACAGAGTTGGACACGACTGAAGCGACTTAGCAGCAGCAGTGCTATAAAGTAAGTCCCTGTTGTTTATTTCATATGTAGTAGCATTATCTGTTAATGTCAAACTCTTAGTTTATTCCTTCTCCCACATTTCACTTTTGTTTTTCTTCAGTTGCTAAGTCGTGTCCAACTCTTTGTGACCCCATAGACTGCAGCATGTAAGGCTTCCCTGTCCTTCACTATCTCCTGGAGCTTGGGCAAACTCATGTCTATTGAGTCAATGATGCCATCCAACTATCTCATCCTATGTCACCCTCTTCTTCTTCAGCCCTCAACCTTTCCCAGCAGCGGGGTCTTTTCCAATGAGTCAGCTGTTCATATCAGGTGACCACATAATGGAGCTTCAGCTTCAGCATCAGTCCTTCCAATGAGTACTCAGGACTGATTTCCTTTAGGATTGACTGACTTGATCTCTTTGCTGTCCAAGGGACTCTCAAGAGTCTTTTCCAGCACCACAATTCAAAAGCATCAAAAGTGGTTTTCTGAGGAGGCCTTACATTTAGCTGAGAAAAGAAGAGAAGCAAAAAGCAAAGGAGAAAAGGAAAGATATAAGCATCTGAACGCAGAGTTCCAAAGAAGAGCAAGGAGAGATAAGAAAGCCTTCCTCTGTGAACAATGCAAAGAAACAGAGGAAAACAACAGAATGGGAAAGACTAGAGATCTCTTCAAGAAAATTAGAGATACCAAGGGAACATTTCATGCAAAGATGGGCACAAGAAAGGACAGAAACTGTATGGGCCAAACAGAAGCAGAAGAGATTAAGAAGAGGTGGCAAGAATACATAGAACTGTACAAAAAAGATCTTAATGACCCAGATAACCATGATTGTGTGGTCACTCACCTAGAGCCAGACATCCTGAAGTGTGAAGTCAAGAGGGCCTTATGAAGCATTACTATTAACAAACATAGAGGAGGTGATGAAAATCCAGCTGAGCTATTTCAAATCCTAAAAGATGATACTGTCGAAGTGCTATACTAATATGCCAGCAAATTTGGAAAACTCAGCCGTGGCCACAGGACTGGAAAAGATCAGTTTTCTGTTTAACCCCAGAGAAAGAGAATGACAAAGTTCAGAGTTCATACAGGTGTGCTCATTTCACATGTTTGCAAGGTAATACACAAGATCCTTGAAGTTAAGCTTCAACAGTACATGAATAGAGAACTAAATGTATAAGTGGGATTTAGAAAAGGCAGAGGAACAAGAAATCAGATTGCCAACATTTGCTGGATCATGGAGAAAGCAAGGGAGTTCCAGAAAACATCTACCTCTGCTTCATTGACAGCACTAAAGCCTTTGACTGTGTGGATCACAACAACTGTGGAAAATTCTTCAAGAGGTGGGACTACCAGACCATCTTACCTGCCCCGTGAGAAACCTGTATGCAGGCCAAGAAGCAACAGATAGGATCAGACATGGGATAATGGACTGGTTCCAAATTGGGAAAGGACTATGTCAAGGCTGTATATAGTCATCCTGCTTATTTAACTTCTATGCAGGGTACATCATGTGAAACGCCAGGCTGGATAAATCACAACAAGCTGGAATCAAGTTTGACAGGAGAAACATCAACAACCTCAGATCTTCAGATGATACCATTCTAATGGCAGAAAGTGAAGAGGAACTAAAGAACCTCTTGATCATGGTGAAAGAGGAGAGTGAAAAAGCTGGCTTAAAGCAACTTTCAAAAAACTAAGATTATGGCATCTGGTCACATCACTTTATGGCAAATAGATAGGGAAACAGTGGAAGCAGTGACAGACTTTATTTTCTTAGACTCCAAAATCACTGTGGACAGGGACCATGGCCATGAAATTAAAAGGTGCTTGCTTCTTGGATGAAAAGCTATGACAAAAGTAGACAGTATATTTAAAAGCAGAGACATCACTTTGCCAACAAAGGTCCATATAGTCAAAGCTATGGTTTTTCCAGTAGTCAGGTACAAATGTGAGAGCTGGCCCTTTCCCCTTGGGTAACCATAAATTTGTTTTCTTTATCTATGAGTCTGTCTCTGTCTTATAAGTTCATTTGTATCATCTTTTTTATTCTACATATATGTTATATCATGTAATATTTGTCTTTGTCTAACTTACTTCATTAGTGTGATAATCTCTAGTGAAGAAAGCTGAGCACTGAAGAATTGATGCTTTTGAACTGTGGTGTTGGAGAAGACTCTTGAGAGTCCCTTGACTGCAAGGAGATCCAACCAGTCCATTCTGAAGGAGATCAGCCCTGGGATTTCTCTGGAAGGAATGATGCTAAAGCTGAAACTCCAGTACTCTGGCCACCTCATACGAAGATTTGACTCATTGGAAAAGTCTCTGATGCTGGGAGGGATTGGGGGCAGGAGGAGAAGGGGATGACAGAGGATGAGATGGCTGGATGGCATCACTGACTCAATGGACCTGAGTCTGAATGAACTCCTCCAGGTGTTGGTGATGGACAAGGAGGCCTGGCGTGCTGCGATTCATGGGGTTGCAAAGAGTCGGACACGACTGAGCGACTGAACTGAACTAAACTGAACAATTAGTGATGTTAAGCATCTTTTCACATGCTTATCGGGCATTTGTACATCTTTGGACAAGTGTCTGTGTAAGTCTTTTGCCCATGTTTAAATCAGATTGTGTTGATTTTTAGGTATTTTCTATATATTCTGGATATCAATGCTGTATCAGATATATGACTTGTGAATGTTTTCCAATCTACTGTGTTGCTGTTTTATTCTGTTAATCAGATCAGATCAGATCAGATCAGTCGCTCAGTCTTGTCCGACTATTTGTGACCCCATGAATCGCAGCACGCCAGGCCTCCCTGTCCATCACCAACTCCCAGAGTTCACCCAGACTCATGTCTGTCGAGTCAGTGATGCCATCCAGCCATCTCATCCTCTGTCATCCCCTTCTCCTCCTGCCCCCATTCCCTCCCAGCATCAGGGTCTTTTCCAATGAGTCAACTCTTCACATGAGGTGGCCAAAGTACTGGAGTTTCAGCTTTAGCATCATTCCTTCCAAAGAAATCCCAGGGCTGATCTCCTTCAGAATGGACTGGTTGGATCTCCTTGCAGTCCAAGGGACTCTCAAGAGTCTTCTCCAACACCACACTTCAAAAGCATCAATTCTTCGGCGCTCAGCCTTCTTCACAGTCCAACTCTCACATCCATACATGACCACAGGAAAAACCATAGCCTTGACTAGACAGACCTTTATTGGCAAAGTAATGTCTCTGCTTTTCAATATGCTATCTAGGTTGGTCATAACTTTCCTTCCAAGGAGTAAGCGTCTTTTAATGTCATGGATGCAGTCACCGTCTGTAGTGATTTTGGAGCCCAGAAAAATAAAGTCCGACACTGTTTCCACTGTTTCCCTATCTATTTCCCATGAAGTGATGGGACCGGATGCCATGATCTTCGTTTTCTGAATATTGAGCTTTAAGCCAACTTTTCACTCTCGACTTTCACTTTCATCAAGAGGCTTTTGAGTTCCTCTTCACTTTCTGCCATAAGGGTGGTGTCATCTGCATATCTGAGGTTATTGATATTTCTCCTGGCAATCTTGATTCCAGCTTGTGTTTCTTCTAGTCCAGCATTTCTCATGATGTACTCTGCATAGAAGTTAAATAAGCAGGGTGACAATACACAGCCTTGACGTACTCCTTTTCCTATTTGGAACCAGTCTGTTGTTCCATGTCCAGTTCTAACTGTTGCTTCCTGACCTGCATACAGATTTCTCAAGAGGCAGATCAGGTGGTCTGGTATTCCCATCTCTTGAAGAATTTTCCACAGTTTATTGTGATCCACACAGTCAAAGGCTTTGGCATAGTCATTAAAGCAGAAATAGATGTTTTTCTGGAACTCTCTTGCTTTTTCTATGATCCAGCAGATGTTGGCAATTTGATCTCTGGTTCCTCTGCCTTTTCTAAAACCAGCTTGAACATCAGGAAGTTCACGGTTCACATATTGCTGAAGCCTGGCTTGGAGAATTTTGAGCATTACTTTACTAGTGTGTGAGATGAGTGCAATTGTGCAGTAGTTTGAGCATTCTTTGGCATTGCCTTTCTTTGGGATTGGAATGAAAACTGACCTTTTCCAGTCCTGTGGCCACTGCTGAGTTTTCCAAATTTGCTGGCATATTGAGTGCAGCACTTTCATAGCATCATCTTTCAGGATTTGGAATAGCTCAACTGAAATTCCATCACCTCTGTCTTTTTATTTTTGATGTAGTACCATTGTCTATTATTTTTATTGCTCATGGCTTTAGTATAATATTCAACAAATCACTGACAAATCCCATGAAAAGCTTTGTCCTAACAATTTTATTATTATTTTAGCTCTTATCTTTAGGTCTTTGATCTATTTTTGGTTACTTTTATATATGGTGTTAGTTAAAGATCTGTTGTAAACTGAAATTAGTGCTTCCCCTAAAACTACAGTTTCAACTTTTGTTGAAATCTTAACACAAAGGTAATGATATTAGGAGATAGGACCTTTGGGAGGTGCTTTGGGAGTTCTCATGATTGAAATTAGTGCTCTTATAAAAGAGGATCCAGAGAATTAGCTTGCTCCTTCTGTCACCTGAAGTTATAGAGACAAGATGGTCATAAAGAAATGGGTTCTCATCAGACACCTTGATCTAGGATTTCCCAGCTTCTGAATCATGAAAAACCTGTATAAGCTACTGGTTTATAGTATTTTGTTATGGCAGTCCTAAAAAGCTAAGATGGTGGTGCAAAGACTCTTCTTTCTCCATGGAATGGTCTTTAGCATTCTTCTTGATGATAATTTGACTATATATCCTGTTTCATAGGTCCATATGTCTGTCTTTATGTCAGTGCCATACCGTTTTGATTACAATAGCTTTGTTGCAAGTTTTGAAACCAGGAAGTATGAGTCTTCCAACTTTGTTATTCTTTTTCAAGTTTGTTTTGGCTATTTGGAGACATTCTATATTCCGTATACATTCTAGGATGGATTCTTTTTTTTTTTTTGATTTTTTAAAAATTTAAATTGATTCCAATTCTGTCAACATGTCATTGGGATTTTGGTAGAGGTTGCACAAATTTGTGGATCAATTTGCATAAGTAGACCAATTAATATTAAGTCTTTTAATCCATAACATGGGTATCTTTTCATTTATGTCTGCTATATTTTCTTTCAGCAATGTTTTATAGTTTTCACTGTAAAAGTTTTACCTCCTTTATTAACTCCAAAGTTTTACATTTTTGGATGCTCTTTTAAGTAAAATAGCTTTCTTCATTTCTTCTTCAGATCATTTATCCTTAGTGTGTAGAAACCCTACTGATTTTTATGTGTTGATTTTGTATTCTACTGTGCTATGCTGTGCTTAGTTTCCCAGTTGTGTCTGACTCTTTTCAACCTCATGGACTGCAGCCTGCCAGGCTTCTCTGTCCATGGGGATTTTCCACATAAGAATACTAGAGTGGGTTGCCATGACTTCCTCCAGGGGATATCCCGACCCAGGGATTGAACCAGGTCTCCTGATTCACAGGCAGATTCTTTACCATCTGAGCCACCAGGGACGCCCTGGTGTTCTGCTACTTTGTTGAATTTGTTTATTAGATGTATGTGTATGTGTGTGTGTAATCTTTAGGATTTCCTACATATAAGATCATGTCATTTGTGAACAGAGACGATTTTACTTCCTATCCAATTTGCATTCCTTTTATTTATTTTTATTGATTCATTGCTCTGGCTAGAATTTCCAGTACCATCTTGATTAGATGTGATGAAGGTGGCATCTTTGCCTTTTCTTGATTTTATAGGAAAAACTCAGTATTGCACTTTTGAGTTTGATGTTGGCTGTGAGTTTTTTTATACAGTTTTCTTTCTTTTTTTTTTTGTGCTGTGGTAATTTCCTTCTATTCTTAGTTTGTTAAATGTTTTATCATGAAAGAGTGCTTAATTTTTTCAAATGCTTTATCTGCATCAATTAAGATGATCCTAAAGTTTTTTCATTTATTCTGTTAATGCAGTGTATTGCATTAATCAATTTTCACATGCTAGACGACCCTTACATTCCAAGAACAATTAACACTTAATCATGATGTATAATCCTTTTTATATGATGATGAATTTAGTGTACCAGTATATTGCTGAGGATTTTTGCAACAGTGTTTATAAGGGACATTGTGTGTGCTTAGTCACTTAATCATGTCCAACTCTGTGATCCCATGGACTGTAGCCCACCAGGATCCTTTCTCCATAGGGATTCTCTAGGCATGAATACCAGAGTGGGTTGCTATGCCCTCCTCCAGGGGATCTTCCCAACCCAAGGATCAAACCTAGGTCTCCCGCATTGCAGGTGGGTTCTTTATCATCTGAGTCACCAGGGAAGCCCGTAAGGGACATTGACCTGTAGTTTTCTGTTTTGGTAGTGTCTTTGTCTGGCTTTGTATCAAGACAATGCTCATAGAATGAATTCTACTAAGCATTTAATGTTATTTGTTTATACGCTTAGTAGAATTTCCTAATAAAGCTGTCATATCCGGGGCTTTCTGTGCTAGGAGATTTTTGATTACTGAATCAGTCTTATTACTAGTTATGGTTCTATTCCAGGTTTATACTTCTTCATGATTCAGTGTGGTAAGTTTTGTGTCTAGGAATTTGTCCATCTCATAGGGGTTATCTAATTTATTGGTGTACAGTTGTTTATAGTGGTATCTTACAATCTTTTTTTCTGTAGCATTGGTAATATCTCCACTTTCATTTCTAATTTTTAGTAATTTGACTTGTCTCTTTTTCTTTCTTAGTTCATTAAGCTGAAAGTTACTCACTTTTATTAATTTTCTTCAAAGAACCAACATTTGGTTTTGTTGAGTTCCTGTACTGTGTTTCTAGTCTATATTCTACTCCTTTCTGTGTTTTGTGGAAACTTTTTATTTTAGTTTCAAAGGGTTCATTAACAAAAGAAACCACTCATTACACACAAATAAACAATTTAATTTTAATGCAAATTATTTGACTTAATCTCAATATACACTTATTAAAAGAAAATAAATAGAAATAGAGAGAAATAACAGTTTATACATCACCAACTTGGGCCAGCAGCAAACATCCAGACCTGAACAGCACTGGGAAGTCCCCTGTTAACAGTGATCTGGAGTCCCAATGTGTAAAGGGCCTGGGGGTATGTTAATCCCATGGGTGAAACTTCAAACTGCAGCTTTGGGAGCTCCCACTTATAATCCTAGACTGCACACTGATATCATCATCAGTTTGTGTGCTGCAGAATGCAGCTCTGGTTTAACTTTTATAATGCTGTTTGTTTCATCTTATGAATCATAAGACTTCTTAGACCCTGGGGGGTTGGCCAGACCTCCAGTGGACCAAGAATTCCAAGACCCACTCCCTTTCTTATCCAGAGTACCACCTGACTTTCTGTGCTTGCAGGCAGGTATGGAATCTGGGCAGCATCCAGGCAGGTCAGCGTCTGTTTTCCTGCTTGGGAAGCCTGAACAAGACTTCTTCCATTTTAATTTCCCTAACACTCTGTTGTAATCCTTATTATTTTTCCCTCTGCTGGCTTTGGGTCTTGCTTGTTCTTCTTTTTCTAGTTTCTTAACTTGTGAATTTAGGTTATTGATTTTAGATCTTTCTTATTTTTTAACATAGACATTTATAGTTATAAATCCCCTTAGAACTGGTTTTGCTTCTTTCCATAAGTTTTGATATGTTGTGTTTTCATTTTCACTTCATTGTCTCAAGAACTTTTCAATTTTCCCTTCTCATTTCTTATTTGATTTACTGGTTGTTTTATTCAATTTCCACAAATTTGTGTATTTTCCAGTTTTCCTTCTGTTACTGATTTCTAACTATTCTATTGCTGTCAGAGAAAATGCTTTGCATGATACCTTTCTTTTTTAATATACAGAGATATAATCTGTGGTCTGACACGAATCTATCCTGGGAAATGTCCCGTGTGCATGTGGGACAAATGTGCGTTGTCCAGTTTTTGCTGGATAGAGTTCCATATGTGTGAGATCTAGTTGGTTTGTTATTCCTATTGCTTTTTTTCATTAATTTTAAACTCTTTAGGGTGGCATGCAAGTCCTCACAGTTCATAACTATCTATGAGACTCAGATTCTGCCATTCCCAAGCTCATTCTGTATAACAACCAGGAGAAATCTTTGCCAATCTGTGTGCTCCATGCCCTTTCATCCACTGTTTTCTCTTCACAATGTAACCTTTCTTCATTCTCTATTCACCAATTCCATATCTTCTTTTAAAATCCAGAACATGTATATCTTCCTCAAGGAAAAATTTTTGATATTCTTCAGGCTAAATTAGGAGTTGCGTTTGGTGTCCCCCTCAGTTAAGCATATATCAGCCTATATTGTAAATGTTTAAAATGTCCATATCTTTTAGAATCTTTTAAAATTCCCACTGGTAGAATCAAGCTGGTCATGTAGCAGGAAAATATGTCTTCTGCATTTATATAGAATTTGACACAATCTTTCATCTTTAGCTACTTAAATGACCTGCCCCAGCTAGTGACAGTTTCAAAGACAAGGGCAGTATAATTCAGTACAATTCTCATTGCTTGTCTTACACACACACACACAGCAAAATGGAAATGTTTAAAAAGTTTAAAGAATCAAAGTCCTCTTTCTCCCTCTGCTCAAAACTTTGGCACTGCGCATGTGCTTCCTGAATGAAGGCCTTCCGTTGGTCACTGTGCTTCCTTCAATGTGGATCCTGGCCAGATTTATTTCTGAGTGTCTCTGGGGTTCTCATATGACAGGTTCATCTGCTCGTTGCTCACTGATTAGAAAAGACTGTCGTATTATGGGATAGCTGAGAGTTCAAGATTATTGGGACTCTGGACATATAGTTTTCCCATTTAAAATTGCTATGAAATGGGACATTAAGCTTGATATAGATCACATTTCAATATCATCTCTAACTCTCTGACACTTGCATAAGTAGCCTTTGTAGAATTTGGCCTCCTATATAACCAGTGATCTGCGAAAGGACACCACTGACGAAGAAAACATCACTGGAGCCATGGCATATGTTGTCTGCTGGGGACAAGTGGCGCTGGCTATAAGAAGGAGCAGAAGTCTTGCTTCATTGCCTGGTGTGAGGAGCCTGGCCCCCTCTCCAGCCCATCTCTTAGAACTGGTCAAGAGAAACAAGATGGTGAAGGATGCAGGACTGGATTCTTCAGGTGGTCATGTAGTCAATATTGGTGCACGCACTCTTGAGTTTCTCATAGTCCTTGGGGGAATCAAACTAAACAATGCACTTGATGGATTTTGGTACTTGTGCTAGTAGCTTCCTAGTATGGGACGATGAGAAGCTGGAGACACTGGAAGTGCTCTTGATTTGATTATCTGCAGCATCGTGAGGCTGGAATCCAGCAAGTACTGATGATTATTTCACTAGGATTTTCTCTTCTGTTCTCCGCATTTCTCCCTAAAATGTCCTTCCTCTGTCTTATCTACACAGGAGGATGTCTTAGTTTCTCAGGGGCAGCCCTTCCTTTCTCTGACTCAGAATGCTTACAACATACTTGTAAGGAGAAATCCTGTCTTTCATGTGGCATAGCAATTCTGAATAGAAGAAGCCCCAAAGTAAAAATCACCAGCAATAATGTCAAATTTAGTGGATTAAAACAATATCAATGTATAATTTCTCATATTTCTGTGAGTTTGCTGAGCCCAGCTCGGCAGTCCCTCTGGTCCACCTGGCACTGGCAGGGTTGCTCCCGCCTCCATAGTCAGCTGGAGCCTCAGGTGGTCTGGAACTTTCCAAGCGGCCTGATTCACACATCCAGCAGTCTTGATTCACACCTTCCAACAGTACTGACACACTTTGTTAGAGTCTGGAGACTGGGACCCAGGAGAGTAAAAGTGAAAGCCACCAGGTGTATTAAGGGCTACACCTAAAGCTGGAGTGGTGTCAAATCAAAGTTCACCAGGTTCAAGGTCAGGGGAGGAGTTCACACATACAAGTCAGGGAGCAGTTGTTGGAAGCTGTATTTAAGGACAATCAACCTTACTCCAGTTCATTCCAGACACTTCTCCAGAATACCTTTGCTGGGTCCTGAAGTTCTCAATCCCAGGATGAGAGTGTGGATCAAGGTGTCAGTCTGTGTGTGTATGAAGACACTACCTTAATCTTGCACATAAAGAGGCTGGGACAAGAACTATGCCCACAGCATTGCAATATCACTTCATCGAATGCCTCTTTAGCTGGATGCTTCTCGCAAAACATAGGAAGCACTGGCTGCAAAAAGCTTTCCCTGATATTTTTGAAGGAGGACCTAACTTCACTTTGAAGAAATTTCCTGTCCCAAACCAGTGTTTTCCTTCTACAAAGAAACCCTGAGGCAAGAAGAGGCTGGTGATATGTGCAGGGTAAGGACACTGTTTCTGCTGTACCCTTTGCCTGGCTCTTCTGGGCATCAGAGATGCAGTCAGAGTAAGCTGAACTTCTTCTCTTGGTCTTTTTTTTTTTCTCACATATGAAAGTAAAGAGATTTGGCTTATATTCCATAAAACTGTCAAGAATGGATCCTGCACTCAACATATTGTAATAATCTATAAGGGAAATGAATCTGAAAAAGAATATATATGTGTGTACATATATAAATATATACACAGAGAGAATTATCATTATCATACATAGAATTCTATAATATAGAATAATCATTATCAGTACATATATATATATATATTGAATTGCCATACTGTACACCTGAAACTAACACAATCTTATAAAGAAACTAGACTTCAATTTTTAAAAAAGAGATCCTGTTTCTCAGGTTTTACTTTGACATTGTAGTCAATAAGTTGGATGTTTTTGCCCAAAGTCTTCATCCAGGTTCAATTGGCTTTGTGTAGAGAAATATGTGGGAGTGACCAGCTGGTTTATTTTTCCCACAAATGCTTTAGCATGATCTGGTCACAGATTTAGTGTGAACTCTGGCAGGGTAAGGAACTTTCAATCCAGTTTTTGAGAAATGAACTTAATCTGTAAGGCCTTCAAGTGTAGATTCTGTTTAACACTGTGCCTCAATGAATAATTCAGCTAATTTGCACCATAGTTATTTGTGCACGATGAGTGCACATGCTTTGAAAGTATTTTTGTAACTTTGCCATATTGCCTATCAAATGAGTTCTGAAAATGAAATGCCCTGTGTAAATCTAAGTCGGTGTTGGAAGACTATGTGAGTCACAGCTGTGTGACCTCCTGAGCAATCTTTCCCACTTCTATAGGCTATTTTTACACAACTGTAACTAGAAAACCGACTCTCCCTTTTTTAATGGTTTTGAGAGCAAATTTTTCTCATATTGAATATATATATTTGGAAAAGAATAAGTTTCTTGGTTGCAAAGAAGACTGTATTTTCAGTTTACACTTTTATTATTTGTCAACTCATGCTTTCAATTTAGAATTAGTTGAGCAACCTCATTTAATTATTTATACTAGTTAAGAAATTCTTTCATCTGGAGTGAGCAAGTATGGGTGAATGATAACTAAGCATAGATAAGGTGGCTTACAGGCTTCTGGAGGCTGAGAACCACACACTTTGCTATCTGCAAGCTGGACACCGAGGAAATCTGTCATGTTCTCCTGGAGTCCAAAGGTCTAAGAACCAGGGAAGCCAAAGGTGTAAATGCCAGATGAGTTGAGTTGGCCCGACTTGAGCTGTGAAGCAAGAAAAAGGGTGACTTCTTCGTCCCTCCACCTCTTGTTCTATTCAGGCCCTCAGTGGACTGGACGATGCCTTCCCATATTGAGGAGGGCGATCCACTTTACTGAGTCCACAGATTCAAATGCTCATCTCATCTAGAAACACTCTTACAGACACACCGAGAAATCATGGTTAACTGGGGCCTCCTTTGTCTAGTCCAGCTTACACATTGAATTCTTGTTTTTGTTCAGGTGCCAAGTCATGTCCAAATCTTGCAACCCCGTGGACGGCAGCATGGCTGGCTTCTCACCATCTCCCAGACTTCGCGCAAGTTAATGTCTATTGAATCAGCGATGGCATCCAGCCATATCATCCTCTGTCACTATCTTCTCCTCCTGCCTTCAATCTTACCCAGCATCAAGGTCTTTTCCAAGACACATTAAATTAATAGGGGATTAATAAGGAACATCATGGTCACTATCTCACAGCACCTGACATAGAGGACATGCTTAAGACACTTGGATTAATGACCAGGCACCTGGACTGCATTGGCAGAACTCAAACAGCTGGCGCAGCAACCTATTTCTCATTGAGTGTGTCACTTACTGCATGCACAGAAGGGGCTTGGTAACTAGTTCAGGACATGTATTTCCTTCCATGCTATGGCTTTGTATTGGATATGAGCAGATGTGTCCCATTGTAGGGGAGCTATAATATTTTTGTTTTGAAATCTATGCTTTTTATGCAATATGCAACTATTTTGAGATAAATATTTGATTGATTATTTCACAAAAAAATCCTTACATCAAATAACAAACATGCTAACTGATGTGTTGCCAACATATCTATTGTTCTCTGTGGACGTTATGGAAAATATAATCTGATAGAGATTTCCTAAATTATTTTTTAGGCTGTCTTTGTCTCTGACTTTGATCTTTATATATTGATATTTGCTTAAGTGGTTTATATCTCAGGAAAATTCTTACCCTTCTGCAGACATTTGATATATTTCAAGAAAACTATGCACAATATAATTTTAATATTTCTGAGTATAAGACAGTTTTCACAGATAGAAAGATTAAATGATCATAAACCAAATTGAGGCTTTTTAAAATCTTACACAGAAAAATATATTGCAATAAACTTGCATCTTAATAAGACAAAAGACCATTTTAATCTTTAATCATCTGTGATTAGTGCTATTCTCAAATCCCTTTCTGCTTTTATTTAGATCAGTATCTTGTCACTCTGGCTTATGTAACGGGAGGAATTGGCTGTAATCACAATTCTCTTTTACTCTTTTCAACAACCTATAACCCATCAGTCTCTCTGGAAAGCCTCTAGATAAAGCCTGGTTAGTTTCTGAGGGTTAGTCTCTAAGCTAAATCTAGGGAAAACTAGACTTCAATCAGCTCAAAAAAGGAAAAATAAATGCAGAAGTAACAGATGGCTTTATTCAGGCCAATGTTTACATAATCATGAAAGTTTATATGCAATTTTGTTTTTGATTTTGACAGAGCAAGCTTGACAGGAGATATATTTGCAATATTATGAAATGTGAAGCTAACAAACATATCAAAAATTTGTAACAAGCTAGGGACTGAGCAGAGCTAGATTTTATCACAGTAACCTGGGATGCAAACCTCCCAAGGGGATGGGTACCTGGCAAATTGACATGTAATTCACTCAGCCTCAAAGCTGAGTGACTCAGACAAGTGTTGGGTTTCTAGCTTTAATTTTTCAGTTTTTCCCATGAGGAGACAGGTAACCCCATAGCCAGGGATTCTAGGATGATGGAGAGTGGCCAGAAGGGCACCAGATGCCCATGGGAATAGCAAAAGGAATTTGCTCACGGGATCTGATGCTGGGATCTTTCCTGGATCTTTACTGGGACAGCAGCAGTTTAGCACTTGCAAGGAGAATGCGATAGAAGGGATCTACCTCTTGTGCAGGTGGGGAGGGCTCCCACACCACCTGTTTCACACAGGCATCTTAGAGTTCCCTCCCGGCCCTTCATCCATTGCCTAGACCTAGACCATCCATCACTTTGATCCTCAGGACAATCTCATGGTAGATATCGCTCCAGAGGGCATCAGGGCTCAGGAATATCAAGGATGTTGCCTAGCAAAGAGGTCTTAGAGTCCCAGGTAGGATCCCACTGGTTCTTTTGACTCCTGTTTCTCACTCTACTTCAGTGCTTGTTGAAGCTCTCGGTCCAGTATCCAAGAGTATTCAAAGCACCAAATGCATTTCCATTTAAATGAAAATTCTAAGTGTAAATAAAGATGATTTCTGTATCGCCCTCCATCTGGATTATCTGTGCCATAGCTCTGCTTAATTAGCAGAAGTAATTTAAAGGTGACAGTCACATGGGGAATGTACTGATGAGTAATTTTGATTTTTGTTATCTTCCTAAGATGTTCAAGATCTGGAGAGTTTTAAATGGTAATCAAAAATGCACAACCAAAAATTATTGTGATTACTTTTTTTTTTTTTTTTGGAGAAATGATGCCATTAGTTCACATGAATACTCTGTTTAAAAATAGAGGCAAAGAATGAAGAAAAAAAAAACCCAGGAAGGTAACCTTTAATTTGAAATTGGATGCATTGTGATGCTTATGCTGTAAAAATCTGATGCTGTATTAATGTCCTCACATATATTATCTTAAATTGTACCTTTCAGTTATAATGGCTGCTCCAATAACATAATAGCCACTCACCTGTAATTATAAGTTTTCAAAGCCTGAAATGATTCCAATTGTTTTTCTCTGTACTTTCCATGCACAATGGCTTTGAGCAGCTATGAGTTCCAAATGGCTTATTTCAACTTTCTCTGTTTCCATTTATTGTGTCACTTCGATGTAACTTTGTCTTGGGTACACACAGAACCCTGGGGTGGGACCAGGGGTTTTACCAGATGACGCTTCAACCTCCAGGACTTTGGTGACTTGTTCCAGCCCCTCCCTCCATGCACATCTGAAGCCCTTTCCTCTTTTAATGGGTTTAACCTAACTTCTGCCCACTTTCAAGTGTTCAAGTTCTGAATCTCATCATGAAACACCTCTAGGCCGCCTTTTCCTTCTGCCCCATGACCAGTCCCTCAGAAATGGGTGGTCCTACAGGAGAGGCAGGGGGGCCAGCACGCCATTCCTCATCAGGCTCGGATGTTGCTTCTAGAAGACTTGCCTGAAAGATGCAGAAGAGCCTCTGTCACTGACACTCTTTTCCTTCCTTGACCTCTGTCCCCACTCATATCCCTAATTTTGCAACAGGAAGGAAAGGACAGATCCCACTGGAGAGACTCCTGGAGAGAAAAGTGGAAGGGGCTCTTCTCAGGTCCCAGAACCTCCTCCGGGACCTCCTGGTGCTCTGACAGCTTCCAAAGAGTCCAGGTACTGTCCTGGGACACCCTGTGTGGACCCGGTCAGGTTGGGGTGCAGGACTTCTTCAGTGTGGTTAACAAGCCATAGCTAAATGAGATGGGGAACGTTAGTGTCTCACATTTGTGGCAAGAGTGTGAGACAGTGAGTGCTGCTTCCCTACCTTTTCTGGCACCATGTGACACATAGGTGGATGTGTAAGGACATACACATGCACACACATCCACGCATATGCAGGTACACCAGTGATGATGAATATACCACACAGCCAATTTCAAATGGAACTGAACTGCTTATCACCAAGATGCAAAAAATAGAAGGAGTTTTGTGGTCAGGGAAGATGAGAATTCATTAGAACTGAATCTAAAGCTCCAATACTTTGGCCACCTGATGCAAAGAGCTGACTCATTGGAAAAGACCCTGATGCAGGGAAAGATTGAGGACAGGAGGAGAAGGGGGCAACAGATGGTTGGATGGCATCAGTGACTCAGTGGACATGAATTTGAACAAACTCTGAAAGACAGTGAAGGACAGGAAAGCCCGGCATGCTGCAGTCCATGGGGTCACAAAGAGTCAGACATGACTGAGCAACTGAACAGCAACAACAAAGGTGGGAACCGGAAAAGAGGCTTTGTGGCAGAGGCACAAAGAGAGAGTCAGGTGAGGCGTGATGTGTGTCTGTGGTTCTCAACTTATCAGGGAGAAACAACGTCTCCTGTGGGGCTTGTAATAGTAGTCTGCTGGGCTCTCCCTCAGAGCTTCTGAGTTTGTAGGTTGGGGTGGAATGCAAGTTTTGTGCTTTTAAGTGTCCAGATGATGCAGATGCTGCTGGGGTGGTGACCCCTCTTTGAGCATCACTGACTTAAGTTGCTACTACCCACTCCCCAGGTGATTATCTGCAGAGCTGGAGGCAAGAAGGACCCAAAGAATATCCTTGGAACTTGGGCCTTGATTCTGAGCAAAAGAAGACCAGTACCCAGGTCTCCTGTGGAAGTTTGAAAAGCATCAGGACTGCCTGGGCATGAGGATGGCAGAGACACAGTGAAATTCTACCACCAGGAGAGGGGCCAATAACTTCTACCTGTTTCCTAGGGACCTAGTTTGTTTGTATGAGGTCCTGCAGCTGCTCTGGGATGATGGGATCAAGGCTGTTCTCATTAGAACTGCCCTCTCGTGGGCTACACAGTGTGTGGTGGGCGGTCAGAGACCTCCAGCAATATTGATGGGGGTTTGGTCAAACAATGTTAGGATAACACACACCAGGAGAGCCTAGCTTAGCACCTGAGAGTTCCCAATATGGCGCATGTCAGAGCCAGCACCACAAATGAGGGGCCCATAGGACCTCAGCATCTCTCCACATCAGCTCCGAGCTGAGTTGTGTACACAATGGAGAATATTTCTTTTTTCTACCAAATTGTGCCCATTCAGCTAAGTAGACTTTCTCTCCTTCCCTGTTGCCACCTTGTGATAAATATTTGAAGATTCTGTAGAATTAGGAGCCATAACAAGAAAAGTGAAGGAAAGAAGAAAAGTACTCGGCAGAGTAATACATAAATTGGGTTAAAATTTGTGTTGGAAAGAAGCTGAGCTTTAAAACAATGACCAGTGTTACTAGGAGCTTCGAGATTATTTTCTGCTGCTGATTTAAGGAACAGGAGCCCAGAAGGGAAATAAACCTAGTTTTATGTTATGCAATTGATTTGACTTTGACAAGGGGTAGAAAAACTAAGAAGAACTTGACAATTGACCATTGATTTCTATTTATCATTTACTCAATAAATCTATAGTGAGCGACTAATCTAGGTGGTAAATTACTGCAAGGGTTCTGCCTAATCTCAGCAGAAGAGTAATATATTATAAGATATTGAACGGCTTTCCAGGAGAGCCATGCTTGACGATCATACCAAAACCCAAGGTCTAAAATCCCATTACAAACCAAGTCTTGTGAATATTCCACTCCCTGCTCTGTGTGAACTCAAATCTCTTACTTTTGTGTGTTTCACAAACACCCAAGTATTGGGTAAAGGATATAGAATTTCTAGAATCACTTCCAGTGCCATCTCTGGAAAAGGGAGGCAGTTAGTCCCACTGCAAGCCCTTGCCCCCAGGGCGTCTGACATCTGTTCCTTTGGATGACTGGCTTCATAATCTCAGCCAGGGTAGGGACAGGCCACCTGCGTTTGTTTTGGGGAAGGGATTGTCTGACATCTTGAACAGGGCAGTGGTTCTCTGCCTCCCTCTAAGGTGGAAAGTTCACCCATAAAAGTGCTCCCAGGCAGGGTGGCCTAAAAGCAGGCATATGACCACCAGCACCTCCAGTGAGCAGATTGGTAAGCAGGTGGAGGTTGGGGCTCTTCACTATTACTTCTGATCCTGCTGTTGCTCCACTCTTAGACGAAGACCCTGGCTGAGGTCTCTCTTTCACTATCCCCCTCCCTCTATGTACTCATCTCCTTGGTGGAGCCCAAGTGTGGACCGCAGAGTTGGGTCTGGGTTGCGGCTCTGCCATGGAGAGGCTGGGTGACTCCGGATGCTCCTTGGTTGAGCCCCCAATTCTGCACTGTGAAGTGAGATGACTGCCCCCGGTGGTCTAGGGTAGTCTACTCAGTGTCAGCTCCTGCAGTGCGTGGGTCTCTCCAGTACCCCTGTACTGAGAGCTGTTATTGTTCATGTCAATGCCCAATGCACCATGATACACCTGAGGGGAACAGTGGTCCTGGATTCCCTGGAGCCTGCAGCTCCCTGTCAGCCCAAGGACAGACTTCTCATTATTTATTTAGAGTTGTTATCAATCCTCAGTGAACACACTGGAATGAACTAGCAGACATCCGAACTCTGATCTTATTGGCTGGTTACATTGGAGCACAGGCTGTAAGGGACTTGGTACCATACCTTGACTACTTAGGAAAAAAGTGACAGCTGCTAGTTCTCTGTTCCCAAACCCCCAAAGCAGGCATGTATTTCATGCTGGAGGGAATCACATATTCATTTAGGTGTTTTGCATCTTCAAGATCTCCCTGCAAAAACATTCCATACCTAGAAATATTTTTCCAAACTGAAATTGAAATTGAATGATACTTACTTCCTTTTGTATGATCCACTGATTCCCCCCTCCCCCCACCACTGCCCCGCAAAGAGAAGCAATAGACTTGTTTCCATGTCAGAGCCAAATTCTAGCTCATGCTTCCAAATGGCTTCATGGTTTTCCACTGTGCCTCTAATAGAATTTATTTGCTACTGCTGCATTGATGGGCAGTTGGTGCATTTCCAGTGCTGCTGAAAAGGTGCAATCATCTTAAGCAGGTATCAGAGACTGGGGGTCAAATCCTCCCTCTATTTTGTCCAGTGCTCAGCTTTGTGCAACCCAAGGAGGGTCCCAGAGTCTCAGTCTCCCCCTCTGTGGAGAGGAACTTGCAGGTCACAAGAGAGTTGACACAGAGTAATGTTATTCAAGTGCTTTGAAAGTACGAAATCACAGTGCCCTCTACTATATTTAAAATGGATAACCGACAAGTTCCTACTGTATAGCACAGGGAACTCTACTCAAAGTTATGTAGCAGACTGGATGGGAAGGGAGTTTGGGGGAGAATGGAGACATGTATATGTGTGGCTGAATCCGTTTGCTGAAACTATCACAACACTATTATCAGCTATACTCCAAAATAAAATGAAAAGTTAAAAAAAATCACAGTATCCTGATATCTTTGCTGATCACAGCTTGTGTATTAAATAATGATCTCATTCTTCTTTCCAAACTTGTCAACTGAAAATGGGAAAGGGTATGTTCAGAATAAACTAGAAGACTTTCAAAGGCTAGGACACACTTATAGCGGGCCTGGCTGCTGGTCAGGATGCTGAGTGCCCCAGTGGCAGCTAAGATTTCTGAACGTTCCTGCCTCTGGCGGGGAGTCTGCAGCCCTGGCTGTTTGCACAGGGCTAGCTGCACTCAGGCCGACAGGGTCTCTTTCTGGAGCAAATCAATACATAGGGAGTGGTTCTCAGAGGGCCCTGGTCATTGGTAGTCTATTTGCGTTCCAACCGTTATTTCAGATTCTCTCCCACAGAGCAAATATCACCAGAGGCAAGACCATATCTTTTTCATATCTACACAGACAAAGGAAAAAAAAAAAAAAAAGGACAGCTTAGCACCCTCAGTAAAAGACGTAGAGATTCGAGAGTCTGGGAAGTTTTAGTTTGGTTCCCCTGATAATTTAAGAAAAATAAAGCCAAAGGGAGAAAGATGCTTGGAGTGGCAATGGAAATTCTTTTTTGAATTTGGTCCATAATCTACACAAGACTCCCCACAAGACTGAAAAGCCAGTGGGAGCTATGGACGTCCCAGCTGTGCCTGTGCGTTGAGTCGCTCAGCCGTGTCCGACTCTTTGCATCCCTATGGATGGTAGCCTGCCAGGCTCCTCTGTCTGTGGGGTTCTCCAGGCAGGAACACTGGAGTGGGCTGCCGTGCCCTCCCCCATGACCCCAGGATCCAAGGGGCATCCCTTAAGTCTCCTGCATTGGTAGGTAGGTTCTTTACCACTAGCAGCACCTGGGAAGCCCCGGCAGCCAGCTGGTCCCTTCCCAGCTCCTGTGATTTTCCGTTCAGGAACCTCAAATCAGCCTCCACACACCTGGAGGGAGAAATAAAACCAGTCCAACGTTAGACAGCTTGGTTTGTACGCTGCCACATCGACCTGGAGTTTTTGTACCCTACACCTGATGACTAACTTTGAAATTTTTACTGAGGGGGAAGAAAGCACATGTCGATAGCCATTTTGTAAAGTGCTGGGCCGTATTTATGAAACACTTCTTTCATTTTCTCCCATCATTCATAAGTTAGGTATTGTTACCAACATTTTACAAACAAGCATGGGAGTCTCAGCAATCAAGCTAATCTCCTAATGGTGAAGAGATAAAATGAATGGTGCATCTGAAGGCAGTTCTCTCTGGGCCTGGACCAAGTTCTCCATCTGCCTGAGGCTACCCAGGGAGCATAGATGTGGAATAGATGCAAATACAATCACCTGTGTGTACTGCGTTGTTTCTGGGTATAATAGGTTGGCTTCTTTGTGCCCTAGTGATCAGAAAGATCCAGTTTTTAGGAATTACCCTTCATTTTTAAATAGCAATTTAACTAACTCCCAAATAGTTTAGGCAAAACCAATACAATATTGTAAAGTAATTAACCTCCAATTAAAATAAATAAATTTACATTTAAAAAATAAAAAAAAAATAAGTGGTTGGGTAAAAAAAAAAAAAGAATTTCAGTAATAGTAAAGAAGGCAGACAATGTTTGAGTACCAGGCATGTTCACATATACTTGGAAAAAGAAAAAAAACACACACACACACACACAAAAACTGCTGTGTCTTTATTTACCACCTTCACACCATTTTTAATTGGATTTTAAATGATGTCGAGGCCCAGCTGGGTTAGGTAATTGGTGCAGCTAGAAGCAGGCCCATCCGAGGTTAGATTTCACCTTCCCAACTTCCAGCTCACCCTGTTACCGAGAGTGGGGTCCTGCTGCTTGCAGCTCACAAGCTAATAAAGAGGTGAGGTTGGTGAACAGGAACGTTTGCTTTATTTTGGAGGCTGGCAACCGGTGCAAGGGGGAGGGTGAAAGCCTGTCCAAAGGCCAGCTCTCCCTCCCCGCCACCAGCAATCAGTGGGCCGTAGCTTTCATAGGTGGAGGGAGGGGCCGCCGTGTGGGCACAGTCGGCTCTGACGGGTATCTTGAGATCGGTCGTTGGTGGTCTGACCGGCATCATGTTGATTGTTTTGGTCATTTGTTCCCGTTTCTTTGAGGCTAGTTCTCAGAATCGCGGTAGTTTACGTCTTGCTATGGTCTGGGCGTCGTGTAGTTAACTTCTTCCCATGGCGGAATTTCAGTACCTACAAGATAGCTCTGAGAATATGGCTCAGAAAACGATCTACAGCCCTTGCAGAAGAATTAAATGTCCTTGACTTTGCTTAATTACTAAATTATTATTGTTTTGTCCTGTTCGATTGCTTTCCTTTACTTCTGAATTTTATCACTTCTCTGATTAAACTTATTTTTGGCTGAAGGTTTTCTGCAGGCGAAAGGCAGGCTGGGGACATGGGAGGGGAGAGGAGGACCATAGCATCCTGCTCTGTTTAAATCCTTGTTTTTCTCAGGTTGCTGGAAGAACTGTTGTTCTTCCAGTGAAGGTTTTATCTCCTCAAACCCTTCACTTACTAAATATTTTTCTCAGCTTTACTGAGCTATGACATATACAATTCACATACTTACAGTACAGTGGTGTTTGGTACATTCATAGACTCATGAAACCATTACCAGAGTCAACCTTAGAATATTTTCATTACCTCAAATCAAAGCAAAACTCTATGTTTTTACATAAGAGAAAACAGAATATAAGAACATTTCTCAAATTATAAAAATAAAATTTTTATTTTCTCTAAGTCTTAGTTTTATAACTTATGACTAAAAAGTTAAAATAGAATCACAACACCTATTACTTGCTGGCAGAAACCCCCAGTATTTGTGTTCTGCTCTCAGGGGACTCACAGAATGTATAAACAAAGCATGAGTTTTGACTCTGTTCTATTGTGGTTCTCACCAGTTAGCTCTGTAATTTCCCTTCCCTGCACCTTGGCTTCCTCATTCATGAACTGACTTTATGGTACTTGAAGGGAAGCAGATGAGAACCCTCTGCAGAGTGTGACCCTGCCACACCACAACTCCATCACCTCTCATTTATCCAGTGTCTCGAAGCTCTAGGTTCTGGACGTTTATACTTTCTAACCCACCATCTCTATGAGATCCTCAGTTGTCACAAGTAAAGGATTCCTTGGCTCCATGAACTTTCCCTAGGACTCACAAATAGGAGGTGATGAACACAGACTTGGATGCCAGGATTGCATCTAACTGACACACAAAATAGCCTTTAGGTGCTGAGACTGAGAAAGGAAGCTCAATTCCAGTTTGGGGAGACAGCCGAGCAGGTACTCTGATCTACTTGCTTATCTGTGGCTATGAATAGGACCTGATGTGTAGGCCCTGGGAGAAGAGGAGAGCGCCTGATATTTCATAGGAAACCTTGAGCTGGCTGTGAAGGCATAGCAGTAATGTCCAAAATATTTTCTTTGTCTCAAACGTGGTGAACATTTAAATGGCTAAAGGGTGGCTTGACATTTACCTTTCATCTTTTCCAGCTTCCTTGGATGAGGCTCCTGGTTTGACTAATGTCTGGCTGTTGCCCTGGAGCCGTGGACTTTGTTAATGTCACATCAGTTCCCTCTGACTCTGAGGTCTTGCTTCTGATTAATTGAGACCCAATATCCTTGACTTCAAGTCCCATTACTCATTTCATTTGGGCATGAGGGCTTGTCACTGCCTAGTGACAACTGAGCTGGGCACCCCATGCACGAGCAGTGACGCTGAACCTGAGCCAAGCGAGGGGGTGGGCCTTCCTTATGTGTAAAGAGATACAGTGACCGTTAAGACGTTTCATAAACACTGCCCATCTCTTAAGGTGCTCAAAAATAACAGTTTCTTAATGCACATTCCTCTTTTCCTTTTTCTAGTATATCCTAAGATTCCTCTGTCCTCTAATTTCAGTGTTGGATTTTGTGAGTCCTTAAAAATTGTGATTTGTTTTCTCTTTATCTTGGAAATCCTGGGTAACCAACATGCTGAGTGTCCTCCTCTGCTGACTGATGTGTCCAAGCTCTGACTGTCCTGGGCAGCTATGTTCGGGTGGAACCAGAAGGGAGGCATGCCTGCTTGAGAATGAAATTGACCTCAATCTAAGAGAAAGTCAGAGCATCCACCCGCCTCAGCAGCACTCAGGTGGGAGCAGGGAAAGCTGTGGGAGCAGCACTTGCTGAGTGAGCAGAATAAAACCCACTGTGTGTTGTTCAGCTAAGCCTTCTGTTCAGCTTAGCCCTCCAGCTCCCCGCAGAGACTGTGAGTGGGGTTCACTTAGTCAGGGCCTTGACATGATGCTGGAGAGCACCACTGAATTCGCACAATCTCTCCAGCTCAGAGACTGTTCTGGGTTGGACCCCATCCTATGTCAGCAGCCACTGAGACAGACCACCATGAGTTGTGGTGGCCTTTAAAAATAGCCACAGAGCTGGGGTTCTTGAAACCCACGGCAAGGAGCTGCCTTGGTCAGAGACTGAGGGGTCCTGTTACTTCCCGTGGCTCCTGGACAGCCGTTGCCAATGTGGGACTCAAACTTTAGGAAGCAGTGTGCCTGCTATCAGATTAGCATCCTGAAGAGTGTATGGACACTGTTTCTCTTCTGGTTATTTTCTTCCTGAGTACATCCTTTCCTTCTTGCGTAGATGTCTGGGAAAATCTCTCAGATTGGGAAGATAAGATGGTAGCTGAGTAGTTGATTTCAATCTAAGATGCAAGTCTGCTCAGAATGAAGAGGAGAGAAGGACGGAGCAAAGAGGAAGAAAAGATTTATCTAAGAAAGAACCTGAAGTTTTCTAAGAAAATGTGCCCTTTTGAGAGCTAAGAACCAGAAGGCAGCTGTGGGTTTTATAAAAATTTCCTTTGTGTGTGTGTGTGTGTCTGTGTGTTTTGGCTGCACTGCAGAGCATGTGGGATCTTAATTCCCTGACTGACCAGGGATCTACCCTGCATACCCTGTGTGAGAAGCGTAGAGTCTTAATCACTGACCAGGGAAGTCCCTTACGTATATTAGGCAAAGGAGACAGACCTCAGATTGTTTTTCTACATTGATTTCTTGTGATTTAGAAAAAAGAGAACTATAAGTAGCCATGCTTGGAAAAGGCAATACTTAGTATGTGAAGGGTGTGATGACACTAACATCTGTGCGCTGCCGGCAGCAGGAACAAATGGGTATAGGCCTTCGGAAAGCAATTTGGCAGTGTGGGTCAAAAGCCATTAAGTGCACATTTATTCTAACTCAGAAACTGTATTTGGATGCTTTTTTTCCCTAAGGAAATTGTCCAAAAACATGGGAAAGCTGTTTGCACAAAGATATTGGAAGCATTCTTTTCATAATGTTTAAGAGAGATGAATTTCTCATCTATAGTTGAATGATTACATAAATACATATCATGTTTATTCACTGGAATTTTAAGCAGCAATTTACAAGAATAAATAGCAACCTTGAAAATGTTTACGATTTTATGTTAATTGAACAAGTAGATTACATCCTGCAGAATAATGGAATGAAAGCCTATTACTAAAACAGAGTTATAAATTAACACAGAAAAATTTAAATCTGTCATGTGACACATCCCCCAGTGTTTATAAGGCAATGGCTGTGAAGTCATATTAACCACAGAGTAGGTTTTATTCCCCCTTTTAACTAATTGAGACACAGTACTTGATAATTTAATATAGAGACACAGTACTTGATAATTTAATATACCTCCAATCTTGGATAAATAAGCAGAGATTCAGAAAGTTTGAGAGGTTTTTTTTTTTTTTTTGGTAATTTAGCAGATTGCTAAGAAATTTCACTCTGAAATATCTTCCTAAAGTGGGGGAACACAATATATATTCATAAAAAGACTTGCCTGTGAATATTCATAACAGGATTATTCATAATAACAAAAAGGTAAAAGCAATCCAAATGTTCAACAATTAGTGCATAGGTAAAGGAAATATTTTGAATACCATCCAGTAATTAAAAAGAAGGAAATAGTGATACATGGTGTAACCGGGTGAACCCTAAAAACATGCAAATTTAAAGAAGCTGAAGGCAAAGGATCACATATTTTTATAGATTTTTTATGTTTTTATAGATTATGATCCATTTAAAGTTATTCTAAAATATTGGTTATGCTCTTCATGCTGTACATCACATCCTGTAACATTTATTTTATACATAATAGTTTTACCTCTTATGGGGGGGGGCTCATAACCAGGACATGGAAGAAGCCAAAATGTCCATCGACATAGAAATGGACAAAGAAGATGTGGTACATATATGCAGTGAAATATGACTCAGCCATAAAGAGAGAAATGAAATAGTGCAATTTGCAGAGACATGGATGGACCTACAAACTGTCATACTGACTAAAGTAAGTGAGAAAGAGGAGAACAAATTTGTATACTAATGTTTATATGTAGAATCTAGGATACTGATACAGATGAACATGTCTGCCAAACAGAAATATAGACACAGATGTAGAGAACAAACGTTATGGACACCAAGGGGGAAGGAGGAGTGGGATGGATCGAGAGATTGGGGTTGACACACATGGTCTATTGACACCGTGTAGGAAAAACATAACCAATGACAACCTTTTGTGTAGCTCAGGGAGCTCTACTCAATTCTCTGTGGTGACCTAAATGGAAAGGAAATCTAAAAAAGAGGGGATATATGTGTATATATAACTGATTCACCTTGCTATACTGCAGAAACTAACAAAACATTGTAAAGCAGCTATATTCCAGTAAAAATTAATTTAAAAAAAAGAAGGAATAGGGGGCCTTAGTTCTACAGTAGCAAGGAAATGAGTTTTGCCACCAAGCAGTGATCTAGAAGGCCCCGAGCCTCAGGTGAGTCCCCGTCTCCGGCTGACACCAGGGTTTTTGCCTGGTGAGACCCTGAGCAGAGAACCCATGTACGCCAGGCCCAGACTCCAAACCCGTGTGCAGCGAGCGGGAGATGGCATGTGGGTGTTCTTCCGTTACGACTGTGATGACAAATTACATTGTAATCCATTACATTGTAATCCATTACAAATGTGCCCTCACGGAGCCCCTGACACAGGCACACAGATCAGCTGTGTTCCACAACAGAGCCTCACAGAGGGGTCATCGTCCCGGGCTTTGTTTTTAACATGCTGTTTTCCATTTTCCATCTCTTTCCTGTGCTGTTTTGCTTTTCCTTCCTGTCTTTAATTAATCAGTTTTCATCTCTTCACCCCTGCTACACCTTTTATTTCTTTCTACTGCTCTTTTATTTTCATTCTGTGAGAAACACACTCAACCAGCCCAAAACCAAGGAATGGACTCAGAGACACGAAGCACAGCGAAAGTGAGACTTTTAATGATGGTCTGGCAATATTGGCGGTCTGGTGGACAGGCACACTCAGGGCGGTTACAACAAGCAATTTCTTCCCTGACACACAGGTCCCCTCCACAGACCCTCCCTGGCTGAGTACTATGGAATATACGGTCTTCCCAGGCATTGCCTATGTTTCACTATTTCCTCATATGGTGTCTTTCTTTCTCCCTTTACTAGCTACATCCGCATTTCTCAACTAAGACTTTCTTGCTAGTTTATCCCTTCCCCCAACCTCCAGTTTGATTAGGGATCCTCCAGGTGCATGAAGGATGTCATGTCCGCAAGTAGTTAGGCAAGTTTAGAGCCGGGGCACAGGTGGAGTCCTATCTCTTTAGGATCTGGTTTGATCTCCCTATCCCAATTCTAACTTTATCTAGAGTCCAGGCCTCAACTTTATTATGTCCACAAGTTTAGCTGTTAGTACTTTTCTCCTCAGAACTAGCTACTTGGTCTTGACAATGGACCTCTTCAAGTTTCTATTTCTTATACATTCTTATAATGGTTTAGACTTAAACCATCTTGACTTTGAAATTCAATTTAAAGTGAAGCAATATCCCCCCAATTTTTACTCATTTCATATCTTTCATATCAATATGGTACAGTATTTTAATACTACTTTGCTTTTAATCTTTTCTAAATACTAACTCTAAGGACTTCTCTAGGGGTCCAAAGGCTTTGACTTTGCTTTCCAATGCAGGAGGTGCAGATCTGATCCCTGGTCAGGGAGCTGAGATGACACAGGCCTTGTGGACAGAAGAACCCAAACATAAAACAGAAGCAACGTTGTAACAAATTCAATAAAAACTTTAAAAAATGGTCCACATTAAAAAAAAATCTTTAATATTATATAAATAAATAGTAACTCTAGCTATTATAGTCCTTATAATCAACAATTGTAGATTTATTCACATATTTACCAATCCTTTGTTTGCTTACTCTGGCACCTTGCATACCCTCTCTTTATGTTGGTGCAAGTTCCTTCTTGCCAAAGTATAATCTTCAGTAAGGGGGATGGGGTTAGAGTGAGGCAAGGGGGTCTTTGAAAGCGAGAAGGATATGCAACCTCCAAATATGCCTCTTTGGCATAAGGATTATTTTGAGCAACTGTAGATGCTGGAGAAGCTCTGAAAAGAAAGTAGAAGTTACCCCTTTGTGAGCTCTGTCTTGGGGACACAGCAGTACTTTGTGGTCAACTCGAGGTGGCCAGGCTGGTGGCACTGGTCAGGCTCAGAACTGGATCGACTGCCCCAGGAGGACCAGGAGTGATGGGGCACATGGTCAGAGCACCTCTGGGAGGAGGGGCCAGAGCTCTCACTGGGTCCTCCAGAGCTGCAGTCATTGGGAGCCTACCTAGCAGGAGGGCGCTCTGTCCAATTCTGATTTCCACACGCTTCCTCTGTGAAGCCTGAATTAGCCCAGTAGGAAGAGAAAGAATTGTTCAAACTACTGCACAATTGTACCCATTTCACACACTAGCAAAGTAATGTTCAAAATTCTCCAAGCCAGGCTTCAACAGTACATGAATCTAGAGCTTCCAGATGTTCAAGCTGGTTTTAGAAAAGGCAGAGGAGCAAGAGATCGAATTGCCAACATCTGTTGGATCATCAAAAAAGCAAGAGCGTTCCAGAAAAACATCTACTTTTGCTTTATTGACTACGCCAAAGTCTTTGACTGTGTGGATTACAACAAACTGTAGGAAATTCTTCAAGAGATGGGGATACCAGAACACGTTAGCTGTCTCCTGAGAAATCTGTATTCAGGTCAAGAAGCAAAAGTTACAAGTGTACATGGAACAACAGACTGGTTCCAAATTGGGAAAGAAGTGTGTCAAGGCTGTATATTGTCACCCTGTTTATTTAACTTATATGCATATGCAAAGTACATCATGCAAAATGCCAGGCTGCATGAAGCACAAGCTGGAATCAAGATGGCTGGGAGAAATATCAATAACCTCAGATATGCAGAGGACACCACTCTTATGGCAGAAGGTGAAGAGCACCTGAAGAACCTATTGATGAAAGTGAAAGAGGAGAGTGAAAAAATTAGCTTAATACTCAACATTCAGAAAACTAAGATCATGGCATCTGGCCCTATTACTTCATGGCAAATACATGGGGAAACAATGAAAAGAGTGGGAGACTTTATTTTCTTTGGCTCCAAAATCACTGCAGATGGTGACTGCAGCCAAGAAATTAAAAGACGCATGCTCCTTGGAAGAAAAGCTATGACCAATCTAGAGAGCATATTAAAAAGCAGAGACATTACTTTGCCAACAAAGGTCCATCTAGTCAAAGCTATGGTTCTTACAGTAGTCCTGTATGGATGTGAGAGTTGGACCGAAAGGAAAGTTGGACATTGAAGAACTGATTCTTTTGAACTGTGGTATTGGAGAAGAGTCTTGAGAGTGCCTTGGACTGCAAAGAGATCAAACAGTCAATTCTAAAGGAAATCAGTCCTGAATATGTATTGGAAGGACTGATGCTAAAGCTGAAGATCCAATAATTTGGCCACTTGAAGGGAAGAACTGACTCACTGGAAAAGCCCCTGATGCTGGGAAAGACTGAAGGCAGTAGGAGAAAGGGATGACTGAGGATGAGATGGTTGGATGGCATCACCGACTCTATGGACATGAGTTTGAGCAAGGCCCAGGTGTTGGTGATGGACAGGGAGGCCTAGCATCCTGCAGTCCATGGGGTTGCAAAGAGCTGGACATGACTGAGGGACTGGGCTGGAAGAGAAACCTACATTTGTACAGGAGGTTTATATTACAAAAGGGGACTTACCAGGAACAGATATCACCATAGCAGTCAGAGACGTATCTTTGCTCACCAAACACTTCCTCTTCCCATCTTCTGGAACCCCTTCCCCCTTTGAAGCCCCAGACCCCTGCCCATTCCCTTAGCTGTGAAAGCTACCTGAGCCTCAGTGGTCTGTTGGCCTTTTGAGTCTCAGATCTTTGTGGGCTCCTGTACATACAAGCATAACTCATTTGTTCCCCCTCTCCTGTTAATCTGTCTTACGTTAACTTAATTTTTAGATCAGCCACAAACCTGTAAGAGCAGAAGAGAACATTTTTACTCCCCTACAGCACTCAACTTGGGCAGAGTCTTAAGAGGGTAACAGTAAACTCAGTAATCAAGATAAATAATATATTAATTCAACATGTTGAAAATCATAATTAGTGGAAAACTTTTATGTTGATGATATAAAACATAAAAACTGTGGAGGGCCTTGTGGGGATCCTGGGCCCAAAAGCTTTTCTGTGTCCCCCACTTCTTGATTACAGGAAATAGGCTTCATTCAGTCTTCATGACTGATGCCAAGCAGGGCCCTGTGGGACTTCTGTGCATGGAGGCCTTTTTGTCCCTCATTTCTTGTAAGCAAGACTCCAGCCTCCCTGTGACCTTCTCTCAGTTCTAAATGGCAGAACAGTTGCTAATCAAAGGAAGAACAGCAAGGAAATCACCTGAGGCAAGATTAAAGGACCAGAGAGGCTCATAAAAATTGGACACGACTGAGTGACTTCACATACTCCTGCTTGATGCTATAACCTTTCCCTACTCACCAGGGAAGGGGTCACAGCTCTTGAGGCACGCACCTACTGTTCTTCCTTAGCTTGGCAAAGTAGTAAAGCCATTCTTTCTTTCTCCATAACTGTCTCCATATTTCTGCTTGGCATTGGTGCACAGAGAGCCAAGATTTTTGGCAACCTGACATTTCCTGATTCCAAATGCAGGTTCAAATAGTTGTGAATCAGAGAAGGAAGGGGATGCAGAGAAAAGGGAGGAAGACTCAAGAGACAATGCTGCAGCCTTGGAGCAGGTCCTCCTGGCAGATCAAGGGATGCACACAATATCTTTGAGGATAGATAAGTTTTTCTATCCTTATCAGTATTGATGTGTACAGTTTTAGTTGGCTCCTGTCCTTAAAATATGTCATTTCTAGTCAACCTGGAAAGGTCATAATGTTTAACTTAACATCTTTATGACTTCTTGATCCTCAGATTAAGTTGCCACTCTTTTTCATGCCCCCTGGCCATTTTAAAAAGGATGGGATGCGGGCCAAAAGTTGATGGTCTACCTGTTGTTTTTCTTTTAGATATGAGGGGCAGAAGTTAATGGTTGTCCTGTCCTGGATCTAAACATTTTATGATCTACCAAACCAAGGACACCTTCCTCTGAAAGTCAGGAACCAAGGGTATATAGCTTTAGGTTAATGGAGCGAGATGTTTATTGAAAACAAGACTGAGGTTTCAGATTCCTACACTGACTGAGTAGGATTTTAAACCTCAATCACACTTTCTTTGAACCATTACTGCAAAACTCGTTATCCACTCCATGTAAGAACACACAGTTTTGGGGGTATTAATCGGCTGTGGCCCCCTTTGCCTGGTAAAGCAATAAAGCTGTGCTTTTCTAGTTCACCCAAAACTCTGTCTTTGAGATTTAACTTGGTGTTTGCCAGATTAACTTCAGTGACTAAATATCAAAATTTTAAATAAAGATAGGCTGCTGAAGTCATGTAACTGAGATTGGGACTTGCTGCTGCTGCTGCTGCTGCTGTTGCTGCTAAGTCGCTTCAGTCATGTCCGACTCTGTGCGACCCCATAGACGGCAGCCCACCAGGCTCCGCCATCCCTGGGATTCTCCAGGCAAGAACACTGGAGTGGGTTGCCATTTCCTTCTCCAATGCAGGAAAGTGAAAGTGAAGTTGCTCAGTCGCGTCTGACATTTCACGACCCCATGGAATGCAGCCTACCAGGCTCCTCTGTCTGTGGGATTTTCCAGGCAAGAGTACTGGAGTGGATTGCCATTGCCTTCTCCAGATTGGGACTTGAACCCAGCCCAAACCTATGGTCTTCCAACTGAGATCACACACCTGATTTCAGGACTTAATGAAGCTCAGGTTCTTGATGTCTCATTGCAGAAAGAACCAGTGAGAGACAAAGTGGTAGGTAAGAAGTGGATTTATTTAGGGAGAAATACACTCCACAGATAGATTGTGGCCATCTCCAAGGAGAGAGTGGCCTCAAAATATGAATTGGTTAGTCTTTATAGACTAGGTAATATTGACTAAAAAAAGATACACAATGTGAGGGTTGTGAGTTATTTTATTTGGGGTAAAATGAGAACTGCAGCCCAGATGATTCTGAAGATTCTGCACCTCAGATACCTCTGAGAAACTGCTCTGCTCCAAAGAAATAGTAGGTGAAGTTCACTATATATGATTTTGGTAAAGGGGATGGTTCAATGCCATCAAGCACTTATTTTACAAAAAGTTTTCTGCTAGTCACTAGGAGCTGATGTCACCATGAAGTGATTTTGTGCTTTTATAAGATAGCTTTTTAGATAATTTTTCAAGAATTAGGATCATAAAATTGGTTCCTGAAAATATCTGTCTAAAGACCTGTTCCAAATGTTTCCTTGGATCACAAAGTGCCACATTCTCCACCCTGAACTTCCTTAAAGCCATGTCTAAGGTCAACAGCACAGAATTCAATATCTGCAGGGGCGGATGGCAAATGCCCTTGGCAAGCACCAACTTGTAGTTGACAGTAATTTCATAAACTAAATGAGTGGGAGGATTATTCCAACTCTTTTTGGGGAAGGAGTGGAGATTTCAAGGAATTGGGTTGCCGCCCACCTTTTGGTCTTTGATGGTTAGCCTCAGAACTGTCATGGTGCCTAAGGGTGTGTCATTTAGCATGCTGATGTGTTGTGGTGAGTGTATACTGAGACTCAAAGTCTAGCAGAAGCCAACTTATCTGGCTTTTTGAACCTATTTGGTTCTAATCATTCTATGTCACGTCCTTGGTCTCTGTCATTTTTTGAAAGGTTGTGTCCTGCTTCCTTCCTTCCTGCTTCACTGTTACTAGTGTCATGGCCCAGTGTTATTCTGCAAGGACCAAGCACCTCCAGTCAGCCCATTGCTCCTGATAAATGAGGTAGGAACCAGTTCTTTGGGTATTATGACTCTTGGGTGACTTTGATTTGAATATCTATATTATAGACCCAGCGCTTCCAGCTCAGTTGATAAAGAATCTGCCTGCAATGCAGGAGACCCTGGTTTGATTCCTGGGTCAGGAAGATCCGCTGGTGAAAGGATAGGCTACCCACTCCAGTATTCTCAGGCTTACCCTTGTGGCTCAGCTGGTAAAGAATCTGCCTGCAATGTGGGAGACCCGGGTTCAACTCCTGGGTTGGGAAGATTCCCTGGAGAAGGGAATGGCTATCTGCCTACCCACTCCAGTAGTCTGGCCTGGAGAATTCAGTCCCCTATACAGTCCATGGTCACAAAGATTCAGACAAGACTGAGTGCTTTAACTTTTACTTTTCTTTCATTATAGAACCGTGTCCTCCCATGGGTAGCTTGAGAACTTGGCTTGGACACAGTAAGAATGGTCTCCTCGTTTTCCACCACACAGGGGTGCATGTTGTTAGACCTGCATCTACCGGCGGGGCATCCGACTACGTGCCTGAGATCCTTTCCTGCTCACTGGCACCAGCCCCTGGACTCCTAAGTCTGAGCGGTGTCCTTTCTAGTTGCCTTTGCTACCCATGGTGACTTGGTTTCTTTTCTTACAACTACCTGTGGGAGTGAGTAGATGATGGGGCTGCCTCTGTGTACCCTTCTGAGGATAACTCTTCCATCCACTGTTAAGCCATAACAATGAGACAGGAGGACAGGAAGGCAGCTGTTTTGGAAAAGGATGAGGAGACTAGTGGGGGGACAGCCTTGGGCAAAACAGGAGTTGCGAACTAAAGAATAAAGGCCCCGGGGGCCTGAGTCCCAGAGACAAAAACCAGGATGTCAGGAGTGAAAGATTAACTTTATCCCTGTTACACTAATGAGTACACCTGGTTGCCACAAGACAAGGAGCCCAACCATAAATTTTAATTTATCTGCTCCTGTGCTTTCTTGGGAAAAATTCACATACACTCCTTTCAACTCACAGAAGCCCTCCTTATTCCTGCTTACCCCCATGGAGCCACCTGCTATTGATCAAGTAAGTTTGACAAGGAAATAATCACTGCTGATGAGATAAAGCCTCCCTTTTGTTATAAAAGCCCCTTCTGTTTGGGGAGCTGACACCTTTTTATCCCACTTTCTCTCTTGTGAACAAGCTATCTATTAAACAAAGTTTTGCTAGCCTAAGAGTCTTGGGGAAATGATAAATTCATTTCTATAATATTGCTGTCTAAGAATCTGGAAAGGATGTGGTAACAAAAAGGTTTACTGGATTTGAGCCACATTTTGGAACTGGTATTCCTCTGGTGATTCTAAACTCGCAATGGCTACGTGACAGATCCTGGAATGAGAAAGTTTTTATATTTAAAAGGATTTTAAGAGAGCTCTTCAGTTCAGTTCAGTTCAGTTCAGTTCAGTCGCTCAGTCGTGTCTGACTCTTTGTGACCCCACGAATCACAGCACGCCAGGCCTCCCTGTCCATCACAAACTCCCAGAGTTCACTCAGACTCAAGTCCATCGAGTCAGTGATGCCATCCAGCCATCTCAACCTCTGTCATCCCCTTCTCCTCCTGCCCTCAATCCCTCCCAGTATCAGAGTCTTTTCCAATGAGTCAGCTCTTCGCATGAGGTGGCCAAAGTACTGGAGTCTCAGCTTCAGCATCATTCCCTCCGAAGAAATCCCAGGGCTGATCTCCTTCAGAATGGACTGGTTGAATCTCCTTGCAGTCCAAGGGACTCTCAAGAGTCTTCTCCAACATCACACTTCAAAAGCATCAATTCTTCGGTGCTCAGCCTTCTTCACAGTCCAACTCTCACACCCATACATCACCACAGGAAAAAACCATAGCCTTGATTAGACAAACCTTTGTTGGCAAAGTAATGTCTCTGCTTTTGAATATGCTATCTAGGTTGGTCACAACTTTTCTTCCAAGGAGTAAGTGTCTTAATTTCATGGCTGCAATCACCATCTGCAGTGATTTTGGAGCCCAGAAAAATAAAGCCTGACACTGTTTCCACTGTTTCCCCATCTATTTCCCATGAAGTGATGGGACTGGATGTCATGATCTTCGTTTTCTGAATGTTGAGCTTTAAGCCAACTTTTTCACTTTCCTCTTTCACTTTCATCAAGAGGCTTTTGAGTTCCTCTTCACTTTCTGCCATAAGGGTGTTGTTATCTGCATATCTGAGGTTATTGATATTTCTCCCAGCAATCTTGATTCCAGCTTGTGTTTCTTCCAGTCCAGCTTTTTCTCATGATGTACTCTGCATAGAAGTTAAATAAGCAGGTGACAATATACAGCCTTGACGTACTCCTTTTCCTATTTGGAACCAGTCTGTTGTTCCGTGTCCAGTTCTAACTGTTGCTTCCTGACCTGCATACAGATTTCTCAAGAGGCAGATCAGGTGGTCTGGTATTTCCATCTCTTCCAGAATTTTCCACAGTTTATTGTGATCTACACAGTCAAAGGCTTTGGCATAGTCAAAGCAGAAATAGATGTCTTTCTGGAACTCTCTTGCTTTTTCCATGATCCAGCGGATGTTGGCAATTTGATCTCTGGTTCCTCTGCCTTTTCTAAAACCAGTTTGAACATCAGGAAGTTCACGGTTCCCATATTGCTGAAGCCTGGCTTGGAGAATTTTGAGCATTACCTCACTAGCGTGTGAGATGAGTGCAATTGTGTGGTAGTTTGAGCATTCTTTGGCATTGCCTTTCTTTGGGATTGGAATGAAAACTGACCTTTTCCAGTCCTGTGGCCACTGCTGAGTTGTCCAAATTTACTTGCATATTGAGTGCAGCACTTTCACAGCATCATCTTTCAGGATTTGAAATAGCTCAACTGGAATTCCATCACCTCCACTAGCTTTGTTCATAGTGATGCTTTCTAAGGACCACTTGACTTCACATTCCAGGATGTCTGGCTCTAGGTCAGTGATCACGCCATCGTGATTATCTGGGTCATGTAGATCTTTTTTCTATAGTTCTTCTGTGTATTCTTGCCACCTCTTCTTAATTTCTTCTGCTTCTGTTAGGTCCATACCATTTCTGTCCTTTATCGAGCCCATCTTTATATGAAATGTTCCCTTAATATCTCTAATTTTCTTGAAGAGATCTCTAGTCTTTCCCATTCTGTTGTTTTCCTCTATTTCTTTGCATTGATCACTGAGGAAGGCTTTCCTATCTCTTCTTGCCATTCTTTGGAACTCTGCATTTAGATGCTTATATTTTTCCTTTTCTCCTTTGCTTTTCGCTTCTCTTCTTTTTATAGCTATTTGTAAGGCCTCCCCAGACAGCCATTTTGCTTTTCTGCATTTCTTTTCCATGGAGATGGTCTTGATCCCTGTCTCCTGTACAATGTCACGAACCTCATTCCATAGTTCATCAGGCACTCTATCTATCAGATCTAGGCCCTTAAATCTATTTCTCACTTCCACTGTATAATCATAAGGGATTTGATTTAGGTCATACCCAAATGGTCTAGTGGTTTTCCCTACTTTCTTCAATTTAAGTCTGAATTTGGTAATAAGGAGTTCAGGATCTGAGCCACAGTCAGCTCCCGGTCTGTTGACTATATAAAGCTTCTGCATCTTTGGCTGCAAAGAACATAATCAATCTGATTTCGGTGTTGACCATCTGGTGATGTCCATGTGTAGAATCTTCTCTTGTGTTGTTGAAAGAGGGTGTTTGCTATGACCAGTGCATTTTCTTGGCAAAACTCTATTAGTCTTTGCCCTGCTTCATTCCGTATTCCAAGGCCAAATTTGCCTGTTACTCCAGATGTTTCTTGCCTTCCTACTTTTGCATTCCAGTCCCCTATAATGAAAAGGACATCTTTCTTGGGTGTTAGTTCTAAAAGGTTTTGTAAGTCTTCATAGAACGGTTCAACTTCACCTTCTTCAGTGTTACTGGTTGGGGCATAGACTTGGATTACTGTGATATTGAATGGTTTGCCTTGGAAACGAACAGAAATCATTCTGTCATTTTTGAGATTGCATCCAAGTACTGCATTTTGGACTCTTTTGTTGATCATGATGGCTACTCCATTTCTTCTGAGGGATTCCTGCCCACAGTAGTAGATATAATGGTCATCTGAGTTAAATTCACCCATTCCAGTCCATTTGAGTTCGCTGATTCCTAGAGTGTCGACATTCACTCTTGCCAACAGCTGTTTGACAACTTCCAATCTGCCTTGATTCATGGACCTGACATTCCAGGTTCCTATTTAATATTGCTCTTTACAGCATCGGACCTTGCTTCTATCACCGGTCACATCCATAGCTGGGTATTCTTTTTGCTTTGGCTCCATCCCTTCATTCTTTCTGGAGTTATTTCTCCACTGATCTCCAGTAGCATATTGGGCACCTACTGACCTGAGGAGTTCCTCTTTCAGTATCCTATCATTTTGCCTTTTCATACTGTTCATGGGGTTCTCAAGGCAAGAATACTGAAGTGGTTTGCCATTCCCTTCTCCAGTGGACCACATTCTATCAGACCTCTCCACCATGACCCACCCATCTTGGGTTGCCCCACGGGCATGGCTTAGTTTCATTGAGTTAGACAGGGCTGTGGTCCTAGTGTGATTAGATTGACTAGTTTTCTGTGAGTATGGTTTCAGTAGACAAATATGTTGTTGAAACCTATGAGAGGATCAAATTAAACAAAAGGAAAAAAAAAGTATCATGGTTCACCTAAAATATTCCTTTAATAAAATTAATGATCAAATATGGACTTAGAAAAAAATTAAAATCTGCACCTTCCACAAATATGTCTTAATTGTTTCAAAATATCATCTTGAAAAAGCACAATGCTTCCAGGAGAATTTAGTGTGTCAGAGTAAAAACACTGGAAATAGGCAAATATTTCCCTAAAATTCCTTTTAGAGCAGCTATTTTAGAAAGATTGTAACCTTACTCTCTTTCTTTGAGTTCCACAACTTGTGTCACTCAGAACTGTTTTCTCATGGACCTGAGAGCCGTCTTTTTGGAGTGTAACCATCTGAGGTATAATAATAACTCAGGCTCCCATCAGAAGGGCATCTTGCCTTAACATCTTAGTTGACTAAAAAACCACCTGGAGCTAAAGCCACAGCCTCCATAATGTTATTTGTCAAGAAAAACAAAAACAAACACTGAAGTCACCCCCACAAGTATTGGGGAAAACCTTTAGAGCTCATATTGAACATACTGAACATATTGAATAATATTAAACATTGAAATATTGACTGGTCCACTGGTCAGAAACATAATTTGGATTTAAAACAAGTGAGACAAAATGTAAACACATATAATTAATGAGTTCTGTAATTATATCTGAATTATGACTAAAATCTTAGAACAAAATCCCTTCAATGTCTATTTGCATTTGTCTGTATATTTATATATGTATGTCATACATTCTTTTTTCTTTTCACACACACATATATAATATATGATATTTTCTTACCTCTAGATAATATTACCAAATGAATAAAGCAGTGCTATTCTAAATTGACTTACAGTAAAAGAAGTGCATATAAATCAAACATTTTTAAAAAGTCCAGTAATATAGGAATCAACCAAAATACTTTCCAGGGTCACATGATTTACTTTATTATTGTTGGCTTAATAAAAATAAGTATGTCTTCAGAGTTGTCAGTATTAAATACAATGCTGACAAAAAATTTTAATTCTGCTTGGGCATTCTTATTAAATAAACTAATACTATATCTACCAGATATTAAAGGTTGGTAAGTATACATTTGATTTAATCAAATTGAGTCATTTTTTCTGACAAACTTTATCTCAAAAATAATTGTGTTTTATGATATGTCTGCATAAAAGTAGTTCAGCAAATCTATCGCTAATTTGAAACTTTAAAGTTATATTAAGTTAAATGATGGATATTCACTGAACATCTACATCATTCCTACATAAGATAAAATACTGAGACAGTAGTTAATGAACATGAGTTTAATTTTTATGCTTTTGTCTTTTCAATTTTTCCAGAGAGACTAAATATATTTGGATGCATTAATGCACACATTCCTTTCCCACATTAGTAAATTCTTCTGTAAAGAATAGCTTCTTGAGATTATGAAATAGTATATTAATAAATTTATCTACTACCAAAGGCTGATATCTGACAAGCAATTCATATTTATGTACTTCCTACTTTCTCTGGAAAATAAATAATACTAAGAATTAAAATTTAAGATCAACATTTGTAAACTAAACTACTAATATGATAAAAGTGAAAAGAAATAACCTCTTGTGCAAAATATGTAAGAGAAATAAGATAAGTTATGATAAATACAAGTATTCAATATATAGGATATGAAAGATATTATTATGTATATTCCTTCAGGAGGAACCCAGACACCTCTTTTATTGTACTATGGTTTCTTGACTTCTGTTCCTTTGTATCTGCATTCCCTTACTTCATTGATTAGCAACGTTTAAATATGCCCTTTGGAACTCAGGGAAGGTCTAGGAGGCTGAATTGAGCCTATTTCTTACAAACAAGAAATGAGGATCTGGGGAGGGGAATAGAAAAAGTTGTACCCAGGAGGGTCCCACTGGGTCTTGCTCAATTTCAATTTTATTATGTTTTTAAATGAGCTTCAAAATAAAAAATGACCAATGCAAAACTAGAACTAGGTTTTCTTTATCTTTTAAAATGAGAAAAATCTTCCTGGAATATAGGTCTGTTCTTAGTAGGAGACTGTAAAATGATTTTTTCCTTACTTTACCTAGTACTCTGTGTAGGAAATGATCTTTTTCTTATCGAAATAATTTCTATGTTTTATGTAGTCTTTACTGTGTCTTAATTTAGGGAAACTCATCTTTTCAATAATAAGAGAACTAAATATTTTCCTCATGTTACCTCTTATATTTAGTTTTCAAGTATTTTACTGTTACTTGGCTAAATTATCTGTCATTTCACAGTGACCCCGATGCCAGAAACATGGCCTCCAGCATTAGTGTTGAATGAGATCATGAGACAGTTTTGAGTGAAACAGAAAATAGCTTTAGTGCTTTGCCAGACAAACAGGGACATGATGGGCTAAGGCCTCCAAAACTGTGTGTCCCTACCTGGGGGGATTTGGTGAGGAGTTTTATAGCAATGGCTCAAGGGCTGGGTGACTGATAAGGATCAGGGTACTTGCAGGGCCTGCATTCCTTTAACCTGGCCTGTGCTTATCTCATAATGGGTTTCTGTGGTTCTTGAGGTTACCAAACTACGACCTTCTCTCTGAAATGAAGAATCCTTCATCAAATAGATGACCATTATATCTACTACTGTGGGCAAGAATCCTTTTGAAGAAATGGAGGAGCCATCATAGCCAACAAGAGTCTGTAATGCAGTACTTGGGCACAATCTCAAAAATGACAGAATGATCTCTATTCATTTACAAGACAAACCATTCAATATCATGGTAATCCAAGTCTATGCCCCGACCAGTAATGCTGAAGAAACTGAAGTTGAATGGTTCTATGAAGACCTACAAGAACTTCTAAAACTAACACCCCCAAAAGATGTCATTTTCATTATAGGGAACTGGAATACAAAAGTAGGAAGTCAAGAGATACCTGGAGTAAAGGGCAAATTTAGCCTTGGAGTACAAAAAGAAGCAGGACCACTGCTAACAGAGTTTTGCCAAGAGAACGCACTGGTCATAGCAAACACCCTCTTCCAACAATACAAGAGAAGACTCTATGCATGGACATCACCAGATGGTCAATACTGAAATGAGATTGATTATATTCTTTGCAGCCAAAGATGGAGAAGATCTATACAGTCAGCAAAAACAAGACCAGGAGCTGACTGTGGCTTAGATCATGAACTCCTTTTTGCCAAATTCAGACTTAAACTGAAGAAAGACTACCAGACCATTCAGGTATGACCTTAATCAAATCCCTTAAAATTATACAGTGGAAGTGACAAATAGATTCAAGGGATTAGATCTGATAGACAGAGTGCATGAAGAAGTATGGATGGAGGTTTGTGACATTGTACAGTGAATAAGACCATCCCCAAGAAAAAGAAATGCAAAAAGGCAAAATGGTTGCCTGAGGAGGCCTTACAAAGAGCTAAGAAAAGAAGAGAAGCTAAAGGCAAAGGAGAAAAGGAAAGATATATCCATCTTAATGCAGAGTTCCAAAGAATAGCAAGGAGAGATAAAAAAGCCTTCCTCAGTGACCAGTGCAAAGAAATAGAGGAAAACAATAGAATTGGACAAACTAGAGATCTCTTCAAGAAAATTAGAGATACCAAGGGAAAATTTCTTGCAAAGATGGGCACAATAAAGAACAGAAATAGTATGGACCTAACAGAAGCAGAAGATATTAAAAAGAGGTGGCAAGAATACACAGAAGACTATACAAAACAGATCTTCATGACCCAGATAATCATGATGATGTGATCACTCACCTAGAGCCAGACATCCTGGAATGTGAAGTCAACTGGGCTTTAGTAAGCATCACTTTGAACAAAGCTAGTGGAGGTGATGGAATTCCAGTTGAGCTATTTCAAATCCTGAAAGATGATGCTGTGAAAGTGCTGCACTCAATATGCCAGCAAATTTGGAAAACTCAGCAGTGGCCACAGGACTGGAAAAGGTCAGTTTTCACCCCAATCCCAAAGAAAGGCAATGCCAAGGAATACTCAAACTGCCACACAATTACACTCATCTCACACGCTAGTAAAGTAACGGTCAAAGTTCTCCAAGCCAGGCTTCAACAGTACATGAACCATAAACTTCCAGATGTTCAAGCTGGTTTTAGAAAAGGCAGAGGAGTCAGAGATCAAATTGCTAAATCTGCTGGATCTTTGAAAAAACAATAGAATACTAGAAAAACATCTACTTCTGCTTTATTGATACTGCCAAAACCTTTGTGTAGATCACAACAAACTGTGGAAAATTCTTCAAGAGATGGGAATACCAGACCACCTGACCTGTCTCCTGAGAAATCTGTATGCAGGGCAAGAAGCAACAGTTAGAACTGTACATGGAACAACAGACTGGTTCCAAATCAGGAAAGGATTGCGTCAAGGCTGTATATTGTCACCCTGCTTATTTAACTTCTGCACAGAGTACATCATGTGAAATGTGGGGCTGGATGAAGCACAGGCTGGAATCAAGATTGCTGGGAGAAATATCAGTAACCTCAGATATGCAGATGACACCACCCTTATGGCAGAAAGTGAAGAAGAACTAAAGAGCCTCTTGATGAAAGTGAAAGAGGAGTTGTGAAAAAGTTGGCTTAAAACTCAACATTCAGAAAACTAAGGTCATGGTATCTGGTCCGATCACTTCATGGCAAATAGATGGGGAAACAACGTACAGAGTTGGAGAATTTATTTTCTTTGGCTCCAAAATCACTGCAGATGGTGATTGCAGCCATGAAATAAAAAGTCACTTGCTCCTTGGAAGAAAAGCTATGACCAACCTAGAGAGCATATTAAAAAGCAGAGACATTACTTTGCCAACAAATTTCTGTCTAGTTAAAGCTATGGTTTTTTTCAGTAGTCATGTATGGATGTGAGAGTTTGTGAAGAAAGCTGAGCACCAAAGAATTGGTGCTTTTGAACTCTGATGTTGGAGAAGACTCTTGAGAGTCCCTTGGACTGCAAGGAGATCCATCCAGTCCATCCTAAAGGAGATCAGTCCTGAATATTCATTGGAAGGACTGATGCTGAAGCTGAAACTTCAATATTTTGGTCACCTGATGTGAAGAACTGATTCATTGGAAATCTTTCCCTGATGCTGGGAAAGATTGAAGGCAGGAGGAGAAGAGGACAACAGAGGATGATAGTTGGATGGCATCACTGACTCAATGGACATGAGTTTGAGTAAGCTCCAGGAGTTGGTGATAGACAGGGAAGCCTGGCGTGCTGTAATCCATGGGGTTGTAAAGAGTAGGACACAACTAAGCACCTGAACTGAACTTAGTTTTGGAAAAGAACTCAAAGATTTTGTTCTGTGTATCCCTTGAAGTGGCATCAGGTCTGCACTAATTGTTTCTTGACCTCTCCTCCTTTATATTTGCATGTGCTCCCTTCTCTGATTAGCACTGCTTGAATCTGCCCTTTGGAACTCAGGGAAGGTCATAGTGGCTGGCGTCTACTCCCAGCAGACAAGAAACAGGGGGCATGGAAAACCTTTTGTGCCCAGGAGCCCCACAGGGTCCTGCTTGGCTTCAACCTGTGATCTTAGTTCACTGAATATTAAAAACTTATGATGGTTTTGAAAGCTCTCCAAAATCAAATTCTAAAAGAAATCTTCCTGACCTTGAACTGACAGTGAAATTTCCCAGAGGTTGTCTGGAAAATCTCAAAGGATTTATTCTATCATCTTAAACTAATTAAGTTTAATTAATGTTTTATATTGTCAAATAAAAATAAAAAACTAAACTTTACTAGGTTCTATTTATATGAATATATTATTAGAGTATTTCAGGAATTATATAAAGTTTGTAGAAATTTATCAATGTTTTTGCTGTCCTTGATATGTCCTGACATGTTATCAGTCATAATTGTAATCATTATGTTAAAATATTGTATGTCACAGAGACAACTAAATTTTCTTGTTAATTGAATTATAATGAACTCTCATCAGATCCATAACCATTTAAAATCTTTTGTCATTAGCAGATAGTTATTATTTTATTCTGATGTTTCTCTGAGAACTCTTTCAATCAGCTACAGGCTACAGCTCTTGTTTTCAACAAAGGAGATTGTCTCAGAGACTCAGGTAAAGAAATGCAGCAGTTTCTTTGGGATTCAGGGCATCAATTACTTTGGGATCATACCACGGATTTGAGTAAAGATTTCCAGAACTAATAATGAAACAAAGTCCTCCTAAAACTGAGCTCCTCTGCTGAATTTATGACTAACCTCTCAATCTAAGTCATTATTCCCTTTCTTGTCCAATATCTCTTCCTCTCATGGTTGAAGAGTATCGAGGAACAAATGTGATTGAAGTAGAGCAGGTCCCAGTGGAGTTTTCCCAGGTACAGAAGTCTTTCCCTGCCCTTGTTTCTTGTTTGCAGGCTTTAGTCTCCTAGACCATCCCTGCGTTCCAAAGGGCAGATTCAAACAGTTGCTAATTACATAAGGGAGAGAATGAGAAACAAAAGAGGAATGGATCAGAAAATACAGTGCATGGTCCTGGTTCCTCCTCAAGGGATGTATGGAACAGTGTCTCTGAGTTTTTTTGCAGGAAAGAAGCTCCCAATCATGTGGAGGTTGGTAACCTCAGGCTGAGCACAAGGTAACTGGAAGGTAACTTTTTTATGTCACCATGAACCAATCAGAAGAAAGTCACACAGCCTGTAGCCCAGACCCCAAATTTAGCTCTTCCCTGATAACTATCAGAGGGTTTTTGAGAATGACCTGTTCATTCTTCTTGCTTGGTCTCTGCAATAAACGTTTCCTTGCTCCAAATTTTGACATTTCAGTTTGTTTAGCTTCAGGGTGCATCAGGCACACAAACTTGGGTTCAACAACAATTTGAAATTGAAGAGTTTATAAAATTACTAACCCAACAGCAAAAAGGACTGAAATAGAACTGAAATTAACCACATAGGAATGAGTAGACTGATAGAGAATGATTAGGATTTCTTTTATGACTTTTACTTGGGATGTTATTGGTTTTTTAATATTTTATTTTCTGGATTAAAAAAGCAACTTTTTTCTTTTCTCTTCAGCTACCTCTTATAGTAATTTAGAAGATTATACTTATGTAACAAGAAATGAAACATTTATTTTTATTTCTACTTGATCTCTCCAGAATTTAAGAACTCTTAGTGAATATTCTTATTTTCATAGCAACATAGTTATTTGCATAAGCTCAATAAGAATTTGTTCTCCTAAATGGAACTCTTGTGCATTGCTGGTGGGAATGTAAACTGGTATAGCTATATAGAAAACTGGGTGGAAGTTTCTCTAAAAATTAAAAATAAGATTACATTATGATTCAGACTTCTAACTTCTGAGTGTATACCTGAAGGAAAGTATGTATACTTGTTCTTATAAAAGAAAGACATTCTGCCATTTGGACCATAGGCAGTATGCTAAATAAAATAGGTGAGAAAAAGAAAACTGATTTATATGTAGCACCTGAAATAGTCAAACACACAGCAACAGAGAATATATGAATGGCTCTCAGGGGCTTGAGGGTAAAAGCAATGGTGTGATGTCGGTCAAAGGCATAAACCTTCAGCTGTAAGATGAATAAATCCAGGGAATACGAGACAACATTACTGTACTCAACAATACTTTGTTGTATATTTGAACGTTGTTAATGTTCCTCAAGGCAAGTTCCTGTGCCCAGAGCACTGAGAGGCTGATGCCAAAATCTCGACCCCTCTGCAATGATACCAAACTGATCTTGAAGACAGAGTTTTGGGTGAAGTAGAAAATAATAGTTTTATTGCCTTACCAGGTAAAGGAGGACAGAGAGGGCCTGTGCCCTGGAAAACTGTGTCCCAACCTCGGAGAATTTGGTGAGGAATTTTATAGTAATGGTTTAAGGGTCGGGTTGCTGATAAGATAAGGGTGTGTGCAGGGTCTCAGGTGTTCAGTGTCCTAATACTGATGAGCTTCTCTGACCCCCTTTAATCTTGCCTCAGGTGGTTTAATGGCTGCTCCTCCCTTGATTGGCAACAGTTCAAATCTGCTGTTTGAAATTCAGGAAAGGTCACAGAGGCTGGATTCTGTTCTCTACAAACAGGAAAGGGGAGACAGAAGGTCTTCTGTGCTCAGAAGACCCACAGTGTCTTGCTCTGTTTCAAGAACAAGGAAATAGAGATGTCAGAGTTTGGAGCAGAGGAGGGTTTAATTCAGGGTCAAGCAAAAATGGGTGGCTTGCCCTCAAACATGTCTAACTCCCTGAAAGCTTTCTGGGAGTTTCTACAGGTAAAACTTAAAGTGTGGGCTGCAGGACTGGTGACTTTTTTCTAATTGGTTGGGGGTGAGGTAACAGAGTAGAGCTCCAGGAATCTTGTTCTCAGCCTGAAATTAGCATCCTCCAGTACTCTTGCCTGGAAAATCCCATGGACCGAGGAGCCTGGTGGGCTGCAGTTCATGGGGTCGCTAAGAGTTGGACACAACTGAGTGACTTCACTTTCACTTTTCACTTTCATGCGTTGGAGAAGGAAATGGCCACCCACTCCAGTGTTCTTGCCTGGAGAATCCCAGGGACAGGGGAGCCGGTGGTTTGCCATCTATGGGGTCGCACAGAGTTGGACACGACTGAAGCGATGCAGCAGCAGCAGCAGCATACGGGTGCGGACCTTAATTCCAGTGGAAGAAGTCAGAGATGCATTGTTATATATACTCCTTGAGAGAACAAAGACACTGCCCCACTGACGCACTATAGTTTCTCAGCTGCTCCTCCTTTGTTTCTGCATTCCCTCCCTTCTCTGTTTAGCAACTGTTTGAATCTGCCCCATGGAATTTAGGAAAGGCTGCTGTTGCTGCTGCTAAATCACTTCAGTCGTGTCCGACTCTATGCAACCCCATAGACGGCAGCCCACCAGGCTTCCCCGTCCCTGGGATTCTCCAGGCAAGAACACTGGAGTGGGTTGCCATTTCCTTCTCCAATGCATGAAAGTGAAAAGTGAAAGTGAAGTCGCTCAGTCCTGTCCGACCCTCAGCCACCCCGTGGACTGCAGCCTACCAGGCTTCTCCATCCATGGGATTTTCCAGGCAAGAGTACTGGAGTGGTTTGCCATTTCCTTCTCCAATAGGAGGCTGAATGGAGCCTATTTCCTATAAACAAGAAACAGAGTAGAGCAAGAACGGAAAGGAGCTGTACCTTGTGGGGGCCCCAGGGGGGCTCTGCTTGGTTTCATGAAGAGAATGTTCTTGTCTGGAGAACTGCATGGACAGAGGAGCCTGGCGGGCTATAGTCCATGGGGTGGCAAAGAGTCGGACACAACTGAGCAACTAACATACACAATAGCTACACACACACACACACACACACACATACAAGCAAACATTCTCAGAGGGAGAATGGGCAGACAAGTTTGGAGCTGCTGCCCTGGGATTCTTTGGAAAGCCACTTATGTTGTCCTTTAGTCGCTAAGTCACGACCGATTCTTTTTGCAACCCCATGGACTGTAGCCGGCCAGGCTCCTCTATTTATGGGAGTTCCCAGATAAGAAAACTAGAATGGGTAGCCATTTCCTTCTCCAGGGGATCTTCCCAACCTAGGGAAAGAACCCGCATCTCCTGTATTGGCAGGTGGATTCTTTACCACTGAGCCACTAGGGAATCCCCAAAGCTGGTTAAGAGTGACATACGTATGAAGGGGCAGAGTATTTCATTGGGGAAGAAGGTGGCTGGGGTCATATTCCCTGATTTTCATCCAAGTTTCACCTTCCCAAGGGAAAGAGGGATTTTTGTTCTTATTCATATTTTATGGAAATTGTCCTGGTGTTGGTGCATGATAGGATCTTCTTGTCTGCAAGGCTTGTTAGAATGAGCATGATTTTGTTAAAATGCTCAGCATAATGAGCAACAGGAGATTCCTGCCTTTCCCCACCTTTCCTTGTGTGCCTCTGGGACACTTATCACCCAGAAGGGTTGTTTGCTGTTAGTCTTTGTCTGCCCATGGACAGCCCCTGCTGTTTATGAGATGCCTGGTTTCCTGCCACCTGGCCCATGACCCCCTTCTCTGCTCATACCTAGCTACCTGCCTGCTATAACAGATCAAGTCAGTTCAGTTGCTCAGTCATGTCTGACACTTTGCCACCGCATGGACTGCAGCACACCAGGCTTCCCTGTCCATCACCAACTCCCAGAGCTTGCTCAAACTCTTGTCCATTGAGTCGGTGATACCATCCAACCATCTCATCCTCTGCTGTCCCCTTTTCCTCCTGCCTTCAGTCTTTCCCAGAATCAGAGTCTTTTTCACTGAGTCAATCTGATGATGATAATTTCTTGACTTGGCTTCATAGCCCCAAGAGAATTTAAGTCTCAACTAAGATCCCTTATAAAATTCCAATAAGACTTTCTTTAAAATATTTGTGTGATTTATTACCATTATTTCTGCACTTATATAAATAAGTGGGAAAATTTTAATGAGATTAGAGTTATTTTACAAACAAGTAAAGTTGAATTTGACTTTGCTTATCCTGGACAAAAAATTAAAGATGATTTTGGTGGGAAATTTTATGTTTCAATAGAAAACTGTAGCACAGCCTTGTGAGTTTTCACATTTCAGTCCTGTTTATCATTTTTGAGCATCTTTCATGGTTATTTCCAGGAAATAACCATGACTGTGATGCTTCCAGTAGTATCTTAATAAAAACATTTTGAGACCAGCATCTAGAAATCTGGCTGTCCTCTGGATGTAGAAACTGGGGTTATAATCTGCTCTAACCTGTAGTCTTTGTTCCTTTTGTTTCCTCTTTATAACCCATATTCTTCTTTCCCTGGCATATCTCTTATCGCACAACTTCCAACTGGAATGTTTCCTCGATAGCAATCTACCCAATTTTTCTGGAAGCTTCTAGGGAAATTTCAGGCAGAGAATTGAGTAGGGGCCATTCAGCCTCTCCAAACTGATGTATAAAGATTATTTTAAACTGAACACATTTGAGAGTCAACAGATATAAAAGTGACATCCTGGGAGATGCTCCTAGCTCACTAAAAGAAGAAACTTCTCAGAATGAGGCTGCCATAATCCTTTCTCCAGAGGAGCATCACATCCATGAAGGGTAGAAGAAAAATAGAGGAAGCCACTCACATGTGCATGAACAAACATTATCACAAATTTCCTACTTCCTATTTTTTCTCTTGGAAACACATTTGCTCTTCCCATATAAGCTTTTTTCTCCTGCTTCATTAAATTAGATATAGAGGTCCCCATCTTTTTCTGTTGAGAGCCACTTCTTTCATATGCTTCTACATGTGTATGAGTAAACTCTGCCTCCCTCCCCTTAAGGTAGATGCTTCAATTTAAACTTTAGAATTTCAAATCTCCAATCTTTAAACCTGAGAAGGTAAAGGAAAAGTTTTTCTTTATGTACAGGCCCCAAACTTCCCCAAGATTTTGTTTGAAAATGTCATTGAATTGTCTTCTCTCTTAAATAATGATTTAAAAGGATATAAAATCACTTCAATGGTGACTGCAGCCATGAAATTAAAAGACACTTGCTCCTTGAAATAAAAGCTATGACCAATCTAGACAGTACATTAAAAAGCGGAAACATTACTTTACCAATATAAGTCCATCTAGTCAAAGCTATGGTTTTTCCAGTACTTATGTATGGATGTGAGAATTGGACTATAAAGAAAGCTGAGCGCTGAAGAATTGATGCTTTTGAACTGTGGTGTTGGAGAAGACTCTTGAGAGTCCCTTGGACTGCGAGGAGATCCAACCTGTCAATTCTAAAGAGAATCAGTCTTGAATATTCATTGGAAGGACTTATGCTGAAGCTGAAACTCCAATACTTTGGCCACCTGATGTAAAAAACTGACTCATTTGAAGAGACCCTGATGCTGGGAAAGATTGAAGGCAGGAGAAGGGAATGACAGAGGATGAGGTGGTTTGATGGCATCACTGACTCAATGGACATTAGTTTGAGTAAGCTAGGGAGTTGGTGAAGGACAGGAAAGTCTGGCATTCTGCAGTCCATGGGGTTGCAAAGAGTCAGACACGACTGAGTGACTGAGCTGAACTGAACTGAATGAGTAGTTTATGGATGGGATATCCTAGCATTATGTTGGGTGGGAATGGGATTGACAAGAAAGGAATTATTATAAAGTCATTCTCTGTTGGAGTCAGTCAATACCTGCTTCCCATGCCATGGAGTACACAATTTTTAAATAAAATTTCTCAGAATCTACCAAGCCCCAGTATCCCAGCATTCAAAGAGGTCACCACTACAAGCTGTAATACAATGAGGAACCATTATTATATGTCTGTGTTCAATTTTCATATATGTCATAATACTCTGAATGCAATTATGAATAAAGAGAGATATGAAGGGAAGAATAATAGTAAATCAAAATTCTTGGGGTAATTGTATTAATATAATAAAATCTGATTTCTAAATATCCATCCATTTTCCAATTTTTTAAAAAAAATCCAGTTATAGCAGGTTCAAAATTTTAACAAATTGGTATTAAGATAAAAGGGTCATTCATTGTGCATAAGCCAGGGTCGAGGACTGCTGCCTTGCTGCTGGCTGCAGTGCAGGCATCTCTAACCATTTTCTCACTGAGTTCTGAATTCTTTTGTGGTTTTACTGGCTTAAGTCACACAGATGTGATTCCAGTATAATTGTAAAGTAATAAAAATTCAGTAAACAACTTGTAGTAGGCACAGCATACAATCACAAAATGTCAAAGCTCAAGAAAAGAGCATCAGGTGCTGACTTATAAAAGGATCACTGTCACTTTTTAATAAAAACATTTGTTTGGCATCACATACATGCAAGGCACTGGATGTCCTTGTTTTGGATTGTGTCTTGCTCAAATGAAAATGAGGATTGCGTTAGCTCTCACTCCCAGGGTTACGATTCTCACCTCTTCACAGTGGTAGAATTCTCAGTTTAATAGCTGGGCTCATTCTGCACAGAATAAAGGCAGCATTTCACAGTCTCCCTTGTTCCTAAGTGTGGCCATTTGACCAAGTTCAAGTCTATAAGACAGGATGAAAGAAAGAGGGGCAGACATTTACTCTGATAACAAGCTCCTAAAGATTTTTGACCATAGGCACTCTACTGTACAGCAGATCTCTAGAAGTGAGCCACCTTGCATAACTGAAGCTCTTTACCAACTGAAAAACTTCCATTTCACCTTGTCCGTTGCTCCTGATAATCTCTGCTCCATTCTCTGCTTCTATGAATTTGAACATCTCGGGGACCTCATGTGAGTGAAATCATGCAGTACTTGCCTTCTGTAACTAGACTTACTCACTTAGCGTAATTCTCACAAGGTTCATCTGTGTTATCACAAATGGCAGGGTATCTTTCTTTTATGAGGATGAGAAATATCCCACTGTATGTACATACCACATTTCCTTTATCCATTCATCTGTTAATGAATATTTGATTGTTTCCATAGTTTATCTATTGTGAATAATGCTGCAATAAATTGGGGGAGGAGCAGGTATACATTTAAGACCCAAATTTAATTGTTTGGCCTATATACAAAGAAATGGAATTGTTGGGTCGTCAGATATTTTCATTAGTTTTTGTATGTTTTAAATTGAAGTTTTAGTGGATTTCTAGTCTTTTGTTAGGTTCAGATATACAGCAAAGTGATTTGGCTATACTCACACTTATACCCAGACATATTTCAAATTCTTTTCTATTATAGAGTATTATAAGATATGTTCAAACTGGTTTTAGAAAAGGCAAATGAACCAGAGATCAAATTGCCAACATCGGCTGGATCATCGAAAAAGCAAAGAGAATTTCAGAAAAACATCTATTTCTCCTTTATTGACTATGCCAAAGCCTTTGACTGTGTAGATCACAATAAACTGTGGAAAATTCTGGAAGAGATGGGAATACCAGACCACCTGACCTGCCTCTTGAGAAATTTGTATGCAGGTCAGGAAACAACAGTTAGAACTGGACATGGAACAACATACTGGTTCCAAATAGGAAAAGGACTACGTCAAGGCTGTGTATTGTCACCCTGCTTATTTAAATTATATGCAGAGTACATCATGAGAAACGCTGGACTGGAAGAAGCACAAGCTGGAATCAAGATTGCTGGGAGAAATATCAATAACCTCAGATATGCAGATGACACCACCCTTATGGCAGAAAATGAAGAGAAACTAAAGAGCCTCTTGATGAAAGTGAAACTGGAGAGTGAAAAAGTTGGCCTAAAGCTAAACATTCAGAAAACTAAGATCATGGCATCTGGTCCCATCACTTCATGGGAAATAGATGGAGAAACAGTGGAAACAGTGTCAGACTTTATTTTTTGGGGCTCCAAAATCACTGCAGATGGTGACTGCAGCCATGAAATTAAAAGACACTTACTCCTTGGAAGGAAAGTTATGACCAACCTAGATAGCATATTCAAAAGCAGAGACATTACTTTGCCAGCAAAGGTCCATCTAGTCAAGGCTATAGTTTTTCCTGTGGTGATGTATGGATGTGAGAGTTGGACTGTGAAGAAAGCTGAGTGCCAAAGAATTGATGCTTTTGAACTGTGGTGTTGGAGAAGACTCTTGAGAGTCCCTTGGACTGCAAGGAGATCTAACCAGTCCATCCTAAAGGGGACCAGTCCTGGGTGTTCATTGGAAGGACTGATGCTAAAGCTCCAGTAGATCAAACTCCATTAGTTTGGCCACCTGATGCGAAGAGTTGACTCATTGGAAAAGACCCTGATGCTGGGAGGTATTGGGACAGGAGGAGAAGAGGACGACAGAGGATGAGATGGCTGGATGGCATCACCAACTCGATGGACATGAGTTTGAGTGAACTCCGGGAGTTGGTGATGGACAGGGAGGCCTGGCGTGCTGCAATTCATGGGGTTGCAAAGAGTTGGACATGACTGAGCGAATGAACTGAACTGAACTGAAGATATTGAATATAGTTTCCTGCATTTTACAGTAAATCATGATTGTATATCTATTTTATATATAGTAGTATTCATCTGTTAAGCCCAAATTTCCAATTTATACCTCCACCACTATCTCCTTTTGTAATCATACATTTGTTTTCTACATCTGTGAGTCTGTGTCTAATCTATTTTGTAAGTAAGTTCATCTGTATTATTTTTAAAGTGCACATATGTGTGATATCTTATTTGTCTTTCCCTGTCTGACTTCACTCAGTATGATAATCTCCAGATCCATCCTGATTGCTACAAATGACAATATTTCATTCTTTTTCATGACCAAGTAATATTCTATTGCGTATATGTACGGCATTTTCTTTATCTATTCATCTATTGATGGACTCTTAGGTTTCTTCCATATATTGACTATTGTAAGTAGTGCTGCACTGAATGGTGTGGTGGATGTAATCTTTTTGAATTAGAGTTCTTGTCTTTTCTGAATACATGCACACAAGTGGGATTGCTGGCTCATATGACAGGTCTATTTTTAGTTTTTAAAGAAAGTTTCATTCTGTTTTTCATGTGGCTACACTAATTTACATTCCCACCAACAGTGTAGAGTTTTTCTCCACACTCTCTGCTGTATTTAGTATTTATGGACTTTTAAAAGATAGCTGTTCTGACTCATGTGAGGTAATAATTCATTGTGGTTTTGATATGCATTTTTACAATAATTAGTATTGTTGAGCATCTTTTCGCTTTCCTGTTGGCCATATATACATCTTCTCTGGAGAAATGTTTATTTAGGTCTTTAGTTCTATTAATTTTTGAGGCACCTCCATAATGTTTTGCATAGAAGCTATATATATTCAACAATATAGAAAGGTTCCAACTTCTCTACATTCTATGCCAACACTTACAATCTTTTGTTTTTCTGATAACAGCCATCCAAACAGGTGTGAGGTGGTATCTGACTGTGGTTTTATTTTGCATCTCCCTGATGATTAGTGGCTTAAAACTCAACATTCAGAAGATGAAGATCATGGCATCTGGTCCCATTACTTCATGGGAAATAGATGGGGGAACAGTGGAAACAGTGTCAGACTTTATTTTTGGGGGCTCCAAAATCACTGCAGATGGTGATTGCAGCCATGAAATTAAAAGATGCATACTCCTTGGAAGGAAAGTTATGACCAACCTAGATAGCATATTAAAAAACAAACAAAAAAAAAAAACACCAGATATATTACTTTGCCAATTAGAGATACCAAGGGAACATTTCATGCAAAGATGGGCTTGATAAAGGACAGAAATGGTATGGACCTAACAGAAGCAGAAGATATTAAGAAGAGGTGGCAAGAATACACAGAAGAACTGTACAAAAAAGATCTTCACGACCCAGATAATCATGATGGTGTGATCACTCACCTAGAGCCAGACATCCTGGAATGTGAAGTCAAGTGGGCCTTAGAAAGCATCACTACAAACAAAGCTAGTGGAGGTGATGGAATTCCAGTTGAGCTATTTCAAATCCTGAAAGATGATGCTGTGAAAGTGCTGCACTCAATATGCCAGCAAATTTGGAAAACTCAGCAGTGGCCACAGGACTGGAAAAGGTCAGTTTTCATTCCAATCCCAAAGAAAGGCAATGGCAAAAAATGCTCAGTCTACCACACAATTGCACTCATCTCACATGCTAGTAAAGTAATGCTCAAAATTCTCCAAGCCAGGCTTCAGTAATACGTAAACCGTGAACTTCCAGATGTTCAAGCTGATTTTAGAAAAGGCAGAGGAACCAGAAATCAAATTGCCAACATCTGCTGTATCATGGAAAAAGCAAGAGAATTCCAGAAAAATATCTACTTCTGCTTTATTGACTATGCCAAAGCCTTTGACTGTGTAGATCACAATAAACTGTGGAAAATTCTTCAAGAGATGGGAATACCAGACCACCTGACCTGCCTCTTGAGAAGTCTGTATGCAGGTCAGGAAGCAACAGTTAGAACTGGACATGGAACAACAGACTGGTTCCAAATAGGAAAAGGAGTACGTCAAGGCTGTATATTGTCACCCTGCTTATTTAACTTCTATGCAGAGTACATCATGAGAAACGCTGGACTGGAAGAAACACAAGCTGGAATCAAGATTGCCGGGAGAAATATCAAAAGCCTCAGATATGCAGATGACATCACCCTTATGGCAGAAAATGAAGAGGAACTAAAAAGCCTCTTGATGAAGGTGAAAGAGGAGAATGAAAAAGTTGGCCTAAAGCTCAACATTCAGAAAACGAAGATCATGGCATCTGGTCCCATCATTTCATGGGAAATAGATGGGCAAACAGTGCAAACAGTGTCAGACTTTATTTTTCTGGGCTCCAAAATCACTGCAGATGGTGACTGCAGCCATGAAATTAAAAGATGCTTACTCCTTGGAAGGAAAGTTATGACCAACCTAAATAGCATATTCAAAAGCAGAGACATTACTTTGCCAACAAAGGTCCATCTAGTTAAGGCTATGGTTTTTCCAGCGGTCATGTATGGATGTGAGAGTTGGACTGTGAAGAAAGCTGAACACCGAAGAATTGATGCTTTTGAACTGTGGTGTTGGAGAAGACTCTTGAGAGTCCCTTGGACTGCAAGGAGATCCAACCAGTCGATTTTGAAGGAGATCAGCCCTGGGATTTCTTTGGAAGGAATGATGCTAAAGCTGAAACTCCAGTACTTTGGCCACCTGATGCGAAGAGTTGTCTCATTGGAAAAGACCCTGATGCTGGGAGGGATTGGGGGCAAGAGGAGAAGGGGACGTCAGAGGATGAGATGGCTGGATGGCATCACTGACTCGATGGACGTGAATCTGAGTGAACTCCGGGAGTTGGTGATGGACAGGGAGGCCTGGTGTGCTGCGATTCATGGGGTTGCAAAGAGTTGGACACGACTGAGTGACTGAACTGAACTGATATATATATATTCATTAATATATGAAATGTTAATTTTTTATTTCATTGTATTCATACCTTAAATTTCTCCAAATTCTGTTTGAAATAGTTGAAGACATAGAAGCAACAAGGGACAGAGAGAGACGCAGCGAGGTATAGAGAAAAAGAGGAAATGTGCCTTTGCCGGGCTTATACTATTGTTGTCTTATATTTAGACTCTGCTGTAGTCTTTGAGAATATAGATTTCAACAATCAACTTCAATGCAAAGAAAGATGAGATAGAAAAAGAAAAGAAAACAATGAAGCCAGTATTTTTCTTTGTTGTGAACTTCTGGAGGGACTAAAATGTATTACTGGAGTGGTTTTCTCTTTGTTTTTTATTAGAACAAGCAGAACTAGGATTATCACTATTCCAATAACTGTAAGATTTCTACTGGTGTGACTAATACTATTTTTTGTTAGTATCACTTTGAAATATAATGTGTTGGAAAGTCTCCTGTATTAAATTTCAAAGTATTTATACACCTGGGCTTTTAGAAATATATTTACCCTGGCATATATTCCAAGGCAAATTTTTATGAAAGAGTTAGGTAAAAGGTTAAATAGTTCCCAAGGGCTGGTATTTTATCATAGACATTATGTCCACTTTCCCAAAGAAATTGTCTGCCAGACAACTGAAATTGCAAACTTAGAATGATGAAATTCATCCAGTGTTTATTAAAGTGCTCGAAATGAAGGCTATTCCGTTTACAAGAGTGAATTCTTATTGGTTTCTGTGGCATTTTCTTAGAATAAGAAATGGAAAGAAAGAACAGAAATCACATTTGATTTAGCCATTTTCTCTGTTTCCATCACTCATTTATTTATTTTTACACTTGACTGACTTAGTAAGTGTCTCATTTTCTTTTGTTCTCATTTTTGTTAATTGAAGAATAGCTGATTTACAACACTGTGTTCTTATAGCTTGCCAGCATTCATTAAAAAAATCTCCCAATATATGCTGCTCAAGGTGTCTTTCATAAAACACTAATCTTGCAAGGTCATGTAGAGAAAGAGTGACATTGGAGTCTATATTTGCACATGATGAGTCCAGCTGGGCACCTACCCTCCTGTGGGCATTCATAGCACGTGTCTTCACAGTACCGTCCATGAGGGGTACAGCTCAAGTACTGCCACCATTCTCCAGCCTGGAGGTTATTGACTGATTCCAGTCTATCATAATTGTATTTCCTTAAATGAGGATACTTTTGGGTGTTCCTAAAATCCTTATAAACATTAGCCATCAGTTTTCCTTTTATTTTTCAATTGGTCTGTCTTCCAAATTTTCAAATAGAGTCATTCCTTTCCTTGGAATGCACATCATTCTCTGTTTTAAGAATCTTAGCTTTTTAAAATAATTTATTTTTAATTGGAAGAGAATTTCTTTACAATGTTGTGCTGGTTTCTGCCATTCAACAACACAAAGATGTGGTACATATACAACTCAATGTTACTCAGCCATTAAAAAAAAGACTGAATTTGAGTCAGTTCTAATGAGGTGGATGAACCTAGAGCCTGTTATACAGAGCAAAATGAGTCAGCAAGGGTCTTAGCTCTATGTCCTCCTTTGCTGTGGTGGATACATGGAGAAGAGCTTTTAGTACATCTTTACCAAGGGCTCAGTAATTTGAGGAGACCACAGATTTGACCAACAGACTGGCCTAGTTGAATGTGTCTTCTCTAAGTTACAGTGATTCTCTCATTGCAACTTTTAAAGCTCTTGTCAATGAAGTCTTTGCATGAGTATTACCCTCTCCATTTATAGAAGAATCTGATTGGATTGATCATAGAGAAAAAATAAGTATTCTTGAATTTTCTGGTATTTCCACTTTGTGCCCTCTGGTGTTACTCATTTGCTTATTTATTCTATATTTCTGGGTACCTGACTTCCTGTTTAATGGATTACTGTCCTCACGCCCCTGCTCCCAGACCCTACGAGGCAAACCTTGGCTTAAGTGTAGTGATGAGTGAGTGCTGTTATTGTCTCAAGAATGTAGTCTCTACAATAAGGATTTGCTCTTACAGATGTCATTTTCTTCTTTATAAGTTAGATGTAAGGGCAGGAAGAGGGATCAAAATGAAACCTTGTCAGTTCACAGTTGAAAGAGTACGAACACCAATTAGTCCAAATTCAATCCAGAGTAAAACTCAAAATGTTACACATTTTGACATTTCCTATGTGACTCAAAAGCAAGTCCACTCACCTCTGAGTCAAAATATTACTTTATCACCACTTATATATTTTATATAGTACAAAGGAAATTTTGACAATAATATGTATTCCAATTTTATACTGAAATTACCATGTTTCAGAGTTATCTTATTAAACAATTACAATTAAAATTTTGTTCTCCATAGGCAGTAGAAAAGAAGTTTCACAAAATCACATCCCTTTCCTGAATAAAAAATTATTGCCAGTTTACTGAAGTAAATGTTTTTACCTGAAAAAATAAAAGTAAAGAGAATAAGATCTTCATGAAATCCTACAACTAAAAGAAAAATCAGTGCTTTCATTTTCTGGTACAGATGGGTTATACATTAAAAAAAATTAGAATCATACTGTTTTGAAATAGATTCTACATTTGCTTCAATGTCAGCATGATTTTCCCCATGGCTTATATCTCTCGTTAACATGATTTTTAATGATAGAGTCTTAATATTTGAGGATATTTTAAAGGAACACATCTATCATGTAAGAAAAAAGAATGCATATAATACATTTCTGTTATCTTTTTGGAGATTTTGTTCCTTTCAGTTCTTTTTATTATTTTTCTTATCTGCTTCAGTATCTCTTTAAGAATTTAATTATTTTGTTTTTCCTTGAAATTTAGAAAGCATACACTCTCACTTAAATCATTGTGGATGGGAATTCCTTGGCAGTAGAGTGGTTAGGATTCTCTGTTTTCATTGTGGGGGCCCAGGCTCAGTCCCTGGTTGGGGAACTAAGATTTCACAAGTGTCATGGCCAATAGACAGATAAATAAATAAATTTTATGGGCAACTTTAAAACCAGCCTAGTAATATAAGGTAATTCCCACAGAATGACTATTGTTTCATATTACCAAGGTTAAAATTAAACTAAAGCACAGAATAGAAGATAATTTTACCTCCTTATACCTCTCATGAATGCTTGCTTGTATAAGATGGGATAACATTACTTACTAATAGTAAATGTGTATCTTCTTTCAAGAATTACTTTTTGCTTATATTTTTTGGAAGCATGCTCAAATCAATTATTTAGTCATTATTTGTTCAGTTTGTAATGGTCACTGTTACTCATTTTATATTGCAATGCAACCATTCTTGAGGTATTTCTTTTGAGCTTGATTCCAATATTTGTAAGCTCAAATATCCTCAAGTCTATCTCCATGAAGGGTACACTGATAGCTTACTTCTCAGGCTTTTGGACATCTGGAAGCACAATTTGTTGCCTGCAGTCCTATCAGTTCCCCCCAGACTCTTAGATGTTGGCCCATTGTTTTCATTGGCCTCATAATAATATCAATGACAATAATAAATGTGCTAATTGTGAGAAATGCTGATAACTGTCCACTAAATAGCCATCACCCATCTCCCCTCCTGCTCCTTTCTAGCGCTTGGCACCTGCCATTCACTATCGTAAGGGTTGACATTTGAGAGTCCCATTCTCTAAGTGATGCCTTCTTTGTGATCTCACCAGAACCTTTAAGAATGTCCTCCTCTATTAGCTGGTCAAGGATGTTGCTCTAGCAATTCTGCCCTATCCTTCTGCTGTCAGCATCTTTTCTCTCTCTAGTGGACTATTCCTTTTAACTCCCCACTTCCATCTAATTTCTCCTCCAGCTCTTTAAAAGGTTGCCTGTGCTCATCATCTCTGAATTATCTCCTCCATATCTCTTCCAAACTTCTTGCAATATCGCATTCGCCAGCACCATCGCCAAAGCCACTGAAGTCCTCCTTACTGTTACCTCCACAGGTCATGTCTTCATCTTGCCCTTAAATAATCATTGGATATCAGGTGTTGGTTCCCTCAACTTGGAAATCTTTCTTTAAGTGTTTTCCAGGATACCACACTACTGATTTTCTTCTCCTTTTCTCATTTCTTCTTTCCCAAATACATTGTCTGTATAGTTTGCTGTGTCTTCATCTCTTCAGATGCTTGACATTGGAAAGCCTGAAGCTCTCCATATCACACCAGATCTTAGATCCAATCACACAGTTGACACCTCCACTTGAATATCTAATTTGGCATCTCAGCTACACCATTACCAGATTCATCTCTTCCAAATCTGTACCTCAACTTCCATTTTTTCCTTTTCCCAGTTGGTAGCAACTCCATTTTTTTTCCTGGTAATATGGCCAAAGTCTTGTAATCAATTTATTCTCTCTTTTATACTCCATGTAGAATCCATTAGCAAATCCTCTACCTTCAAAGCATGTCCAGAATTTGGCCATTTCTCCCATCATACCTGTGACCCTGTTGCAACTCACAATATCTGAACTGAAATCTTGTAATAATTCCCCAACTCGTCCTGCTTTTGGCCTTGCTGTGTGCCTCAATTCCAGTCTATTCTCAGTCTATCACAATCTCGGGAACCATTTAGTATCCCCCCAAAATGCTAGCACTCTCCTTCAGACTTCCAGTGTTTACCCACTGTGCCCCCATAATGCACGAAGTCTTTGCAGAGGCCTTGGTGACACCAGACTGGCCTCCTGCCACCTCTCTCATTGAACCTCCTCCTGAGATGGTCCCCACTCACTGTCCTGCAGCCGCATGGCCTCCATCCCATTTCTTGAACAAGGCATGCATCGGCTCATTCCAAAACTCTTCCCCTTGGGATGACCTCCCCCAGTTAGAGCTTTTTCCTCCCCAAACCCTGTCTATTTTCTTCAATGTCACCCTCCCAGGAAGGCCTTCATTAAGACCATTTTAAAATTTGCAAAATTTACTCATGATATTTCCTAGTCTTTTTCTTTGCTTTATTTTTTCTCCCCAGTATCTATTAAGTTGCTAATTATCAGTGTTCTATTCCTCCTCCCACCCCATCAAAATGCACTATGAAGGTGGAGATTTTAGTCTGTTTTATTCATATTTCCAGAGACTAAGATCAGTAAGTGGCATATGGCACTTTATAAAATTTTCAAACAAATTAGAGATGTTGTCTTACAATATGCTATGGGAAATTGGTTTAGCAATGTGAAAAATATAAAGTTGCATGAAGAACATCTTTCAAAGCTGTCAGTGTATTGCTGGATGAACAGAAAAACCCATTTGGGTATAATAGCAGAAATATAAATTAGACTAATTCCATGAATATGAAACCGCATAAAACTCTGGCCATTCTCCTTTTTCTCTTCCTCTCCCAGCCTTCATCTTCTGATTGACGTGGACATATCTTCTTTTTTTTTAGCATCTGGCTGGAGGCTGCCTACACACAGGTTCAGTGGACTCAACTTGATTTATGTACATCCCATCATCTCTTCTTTATAATAATGTTTCAGAATTTATATTTTGTTAATTTTTTGAAAGCCTGAATGGAATATTTTTTGTATGTGTGTGCATCTTTCCAAGAGCAAGGCTCTTCCTATTTATCACAAGTATAATCTTTTATTTCCTGTACATCCAGGATATTTCTGTTTACTCTCATCACCTCCCAACTTTCCTGGAAGAGGAGTGGTCCATTCAGCTCTTTGCTTGTGCCCAAATGGAGAGGCAGGGGGTCTCATTATTCTCTTAGCTGTTTAATCCATCCTTTTCTATATGAAGTTTGAATCTTCTGGTGTGTGAGGCTCCTGCTCAAATACCTGCTGTTTCTCATTTCCTTCTGTGAGAGCTGAGGCAAGGAGAAAGCTTATTCCCTCATGTATAAGAAGGTAAGAAATGCATTATTTGAGAATATGAAAATATCTTTATTTCTTCCCATATAGAAAAGAGTGCATGCATAGCTATCATTCTTAGATTGTAAAACTTATTAGTAAACCAATTTGTGGTAGATTATCTCTTAACCCTTGAATATAAAACTTTACAAGATATGCATTTCTACCTCTGGAGGTGTTCAGAGCAGTGGACTTTCAGTTTGAAGAGGTGATGCACAGGGTCAAGGGTTTAAACTGATAAAGGGATCTGGGTCCTGAGGTGGAGGGGGCAGTTCCCTGGAGATGGTTGACTTGACCGGAAATGCTCTGAGATTTGAGCGAGAAGACTTGAGACATGGACCAAATTATCATCCTTCCCATCGATGGCCTTGTTCTCCCCCAGGTAGAACAGTGAGAGATTATCAGATTATTTATAACCTGCAAATTATAAAGAGGTCCATTTCAGCTTTGTATATATTGAAATTTATAGAAATTCCTGGCAGAGTCTAGCAATAGTTTCAGGATTGTTATGTGAAGCATTTTGGGTCAATTGAAAACTTTTTGTAACTGGGATGAGAAAGACCTGAGTATGAATTTCAGTTCTCCAACCTTCTGGCTACATGATGTACAAAGAATTCCATTCATAAGCTTTCTTATCTGTAAAATTGGAAACTATCTTATAAAGTTTATAATTAAAATAACATTTACAAATAATTTATCAGGGGTGATATATAGTATGCTTGAAATGTGCGTTGATGATTTATTGGGAAATTATTCATGCTTGTAATTGTAATTTTGGTAAAATGGAGGAAATTGAGTATTAAATTCCTATCTGGATACTATCATAGGTTAAGCACCTTCTTTATTATTTTGTTAAATTTTTTTCAGAACTGATTGAAATGAGTTGATCAATGGAGTTATTATCGATTTGGTGTCATGGTTGAAGTATTAACTCTAGCAATTTTCTATTCCAGCAGAAATGTGTGGATACCTAGACAAGAAAAAAAGGAAGAATCAATCCAACTTGCAGAATCTTCCATTTTATTGGAGAACACAAAATTTGAATCAGTGTGTTCAGTCAAGGATGAACTAATAATTCAGTCCCTGAATCAGAAATTGCACCAAAATTTAAAGCATAAACTATGTTCCTCCTAAAATCAATTGAATAAGCATGGACTGTTTTATATCAAATATATATTAGGTTTTCTTACGGAACAAACTTTTTCTCAGCAAGAGATAATGATTAAACTGTCTTTTCCTGTCATTAAGCAAACCACATGCAGCATCCTTTTAGCTGGTGAAAAACAATGATAGATTTTTAGGTCTTTGGGCGTGTTTTTAGGGTCTCATCACAATACCAGACAAAAATGTAAAAATACAGACACAGGAAAATGTGCTACAGTATTCGTTGAGTTATACCCCAAAGCAAAGTTTCTAGAATCATGATCTATATGCCTATTTATATTAACCCTCCCTGGAATATTTCTGAGGAACCACAGTAGAAAAACACTAGAGATATGAGTACATATTAAAAGGCAGATTTGAAACCCAGAGCAGGTGGCCCATGGAACTTAATTCTTGGAAGATAAGATTAAAATAGGACTTTGTATGCCTGAGCTTCCCTGGTGGATCAGAGGGTAAAGAATCTGCCTGCAATTCAGGAGATCTGGGTTTGATCCCTGGGTTGGGAGGATCCCCTGGAGAAGTGAATGTCTACGCACGCCAGTATCCTTGCCTGGAGAATCCCATGGACAGAGGAGCCTGGCAGGCTACAGTCCATGGGGTCGCAAAGAGTCAGACACAACTGAGCGACTAACACTTGTGTGCCTTTGGAAAGGGGGTGGTAGGGTTGAAATCCCATGGCCCCGGGCCTCAGCTGAGTGTTTGCATGGCTATTATAATTCTGCCAAGATGCAAAAGTAAACCCCAGGACTGTGAATCCAGTTTCAGAAAGCTCATCAATATTTCTGTGCACAGAATATTAGAAAGTGATTAACAACTCTCTGTGCTTTCATCTCAAGATTGTTATTTTCTCTGCTCTCAGGGACAAAGCCTAGGCAGCTGTACCCTGTTATTTCCTGAAGCTATAGCACAGTATCTGGTGATTTTGCCATCTTCATCTGCTCCATTTCAGGGAAATAATGAATGCATGGGGGGGAATTTCAAAAAAGAGAGGAAGCAAAATTACACTACAATCCAAGATCTATGGCATTAAGTGAATCTCTGTTCCTCAGACCTTCAATTTAATAAATAGCAACAGCTGGTGAAGAGGACGATTTTGTACCCACACATAGATGTGTGCACACAGACACACTCACATCTTGTATTTGTGTACACACACACACACACAGAGTCACCGCTGTCTATATACATTCTTTGTTTCACTTCACATAATTTTTAATTTGTGTGTTGTGATGTAGAGAGATAATACTCAGTAAAACTGTGAACATACAGGCAAAATGTCACAAACCATCTTCCTAATACACAATTGATTTAAAGGGTCCATAAATGAAGCAATGTCCCAAAAGGGTGATATCAAAGGTTTGGGAGACATTGTGTTACTTACATTAGTAGAAGTTGTGTCCCTATGGATGAAGACTCAAAATATTTGGAGTGTTCTCACTCGGGAAAGAACATTTTCTAAGAGTTTGAAGTTGCATATTTGATTGTCAAAAGTTAGTTTAATACTGTTTCACAGAACTTCCAGAGAGGCTCTCAGCCACCTGCTCTGGGATCTGTCTCTAATGCATGTCTATGTCAATCATTACCAGGATCCCATAGCTTGTTTGCTCTCTTCTCCTTACTTTTCCTGTTATATTTCATTTTTTATATGAAGGAACATATGAGGAAGAGACGCCCCGAAGAAAAGAGGAGTCAGGATTAGGGCAGTTGGTTAGGAAAATGCCTCCATGATCTTTGCAATGTTTTAAACTGTTCACGTCTTGGACTCATGATCTAATTGAAGAGACAGTTTTAGGGGCTTTGGTCCACTTATTATAGAAAAACAGGTAAAGAAATAGATTAGACAGTTCATTAAATGTGCATTGCCTCTGTGTTCTTTTGTTTACCCAGATTTCTTTACTCATAGAGGTCTTGGGGAGGCAGACATAGGAGGGATTTTTAAACTTCTATATGCTGCTGCTAAGTCGCTTCAGTCGTGTCTGACTCTGTGCGACCCCGTAGACGGCAGCCCACCAGGCTCCCCCGTCCCTGAGATTCTCCAGGCAAGAACACTGGAGTGGGTTGCCATTTCCTTCTCCAATGCATGAAACTGAAAAGTAAAAGGGAAGTTGCTCAGTCATGTCCGACTCTTAGCGACCCCATGGACTGCAGCCCACCAGGCTCCTCTGTCCATGGGATTTTCCAGGCAAGAGTGCTGGAGTGGGGTGCCATTGCCTTCTCCAACTTCTATATAACCCCCTTCATTTTTACTATTTCTCACCAAGATTGAATTTTGAAAAAAAATTCAGATATACAGAAATTTGAAGAAAGTAGTAAAATTGTAAACTATACCCATCTAGGTTCAACAACTGTGGACATTTTGTAGTGATTTCTCTGTATGTATATTTCTGTCAACCTACTTATATTTATATGTTTTCCTGCCCTTAGCTGAATGCTTTTAAATAAAAAAATAAATTTCTAATTGGAATACTTAAACCTCATTTATTTTGGAACAGCCACCCTACTGTTTTAGTTGCAGGGTATTGAATGTGGAGATTATTGAATGTGCCGATCACCTCCCATTCTGGACTCGTCTGAGTGCTTCCCCACAGTTCCATCTACTTCGTTCCCCCATCTCTTGATTTCATGTATCTGCTAAGTATGATCTAGAAGCTTGAATAGATTCAGATTTAAATGTTTTAACAATTATACTTTTGAAATATTCATTTTGTATTAGAGCATATTTAATAAGCAACATTAGTCTCAGGTAGATGTAAAGGGATTTGGCTCTGCATATACACGTATATTGGAGAAGGCAATGGCACCCCACTCCAGTACTCTTGCCTGGAAAATCCCATGGATGGAGGAGCCTGATAGGCTGCAGTCCATGGGGTCGCTAAGAGTCAGACACAACTGAACGACTTCACTTTCAGTTTTCGCTTTCATGCATTGGAGAAGGAAATGGCAACCCACTCCAGTATTCTTGCCTGGAGAATCCCAGGGACAGAGGAGCCTGGTGAGCTGCCGTCTATGGGTCTATGGGGTCGCACAGAGTTGGACACGACTAAAGTGGCATAGCAGCAGCATACACGTATATCTGTTTGTTTTTTTTTTCTCCAAACTCTTTGCCCATTTGTTATCGTTCAGTTGCTAAGTCGTATCTGACTCTGTGACTCCATGGACAGCAGCACACCAGGCTTCCCTGTTCTTCACCACCTCCGGGACATTGCTCAAACTCATGCCCACTGAGTTCGTGATGCCATCCACACATCTCGTCCTCTATTGTCCCCTTCTTTTCCTGCCTTCAATCTTTCCCAGCATCAGGGTCTTTTCCAATGAGTCAGCTCTTCACATCAAGTGACCAAAGTACTGGAGCTTCAGCTTTAGCATCAGGCCTTCCAATTAATACTCAGGGTTGATTTCCTTTAGGATTGACTTTTAGATTACTATAGGATATTGAGCAGAGTTCCCTGTGTTATACAGTAGGTCCTTGTTGGTTATAAATAATACTTCACAGGAAATTCTGAGTTATGTTATATTTACACATATTAAGAGCAAGCTGAATCCTTGATTTTCAAGGTGAATAAAGTAAGACTCATGGACCTCCCTGGTACTTAGTGGTAAAGAATCCACCTGCCAATACAGGAGATGCTGGTTTGATCCCTGGGTTGGGAGGATGCCCTGGAGAAGGAAATGGCAACCCAGTCCAGTATTCTCACCTGGGAAATCCCTTGGATAGAGGAATCTGTTGACCTATAGTCCACAGGGTTGCAGAAGTGTTGAACACGACTTAACAACTAAACAACAACAATGTAAGACTCAGAAAATGTGTTGACTTTCTGAAAAGGGTAAAAAAATGAGATGAGCTTAAGCACTTCCTTTTGAAGATGAGAACGGATGAAAGGCAACCTGTGGAGCCAGCAGATGTGCAGAAGCTTTTTCTCTTTCCTTCGCCAATTCAGTAGTCAGTGCTGCTCCCTTGAACATCCAGAGGACAGAGATTGAGGTTACCTTCAGTTCAGTTCAGTTCAGTTGCTCAGTCGTGTCTGACTCTTTGCAACCCCATGAATCACAGCACTCCAGGCCTCCCTGTCCATCACCAAATCCCGGAGTTCACTCAGACTCACGTCCATCAAGTCGGTGATGATGCCATCCAGCCATCTCATCCTCTATTGTCCTCTTCTCCTCCTGCCCCCAATCCCTCCCAGCATCAGTCTTTTCCAATGAGTCAACTCTTCACATGAGGTGGCCAAAGTACTGGAGTTTCAGCTTTAGCATGATTCCCTCCAAAGAAATCCCAGGGCTGATCTCCTTCAGAATGGACTGGTTGGATCTCCTTGCAGTCCAAGGGACTCTCAAGAGTCTTCTCCAACACCACAGTTCAAAAGCATCAATTCTTCGGCGCTCAGTCTTTTTCACAGTCCAACTCTCACATCCATACATGACCACTGGAAAAACCATAGCCTTGACTAGATGGACCTTTGTTGGCAAAGTAATGTCTCTGCTTTTGAATATGCTATCTAGGTTGGTCATAACTTTCCTTCCAAGGAGTAAGTGTCTTTTAATTTTATTGCTGCAATCACCATCTGCACTGATTTTGGAGCCCCAAAAAATAAAGTCTGACACTGTTTCCACTGTTTCTCCATCTATTTCCCATGAACTGATGGGACCAGATGCCATGATCTTCATTTTCTGAATGTTGAGCTTTAAGCCAACTTTTCACTCTCCACTTTCACTTTCATCAAGAGGCTTTTTAGTTCCTCTTCACTTTCTGCCATAAGGGTGATGTCATCTGCATATGGGAATATTAGGTGTTGGTAAATAAACTGAAAAGAAGAGAATAAAATAAGCTAAAGAATTAAATGAAGAAGATGGAAGGAACAAAAGGAGAAAACATTTAAATAAATCATGACTAGTTACAACAAATATGCATTTTTCTCAATACAAAAACAATTCCCTGAAGGTAAATTAAGTACCATTGAAAAATACATGTATTCTAGTAAGTCATGCTTTCAGTATATGGCCATTCCTCTTAAAATGATGAAAAGCAGAATTGTGGCACTACAGAAGATACACTTCTGATTTGGGTAAACCTCCACTCACATATTACTCCCATTTGTCACATGGCGCATTGTCAGGAAGCATTTAACAGGAGGCTTCCTGTATGCTGTTTTGGATCTGTCAGGAATACTCTGTTCCTTATTAATTCCTGAATATTCAGGAAATAAGAGGAAAGGCAAGTCTATCCTGGGGCTGAGGAATCCAGGCATTTCCTTCATTAGTTTTTCTATACAGTGATAAGTACCCTCTTCCTTTTTATGAACCATACGGTAAAAGTGATTATTTACAACTCTCTCTCTCTCTTTAATATAGATCGCCTATGTTTTGTAAGTCTAAAATTTTAATCTTTATCTTTGCTGAGAATAATTGCAGTATATATGCCCACACCATGTTGATTAAAACACCTTTGCTCCATCAGAGCTTTGGTCCCTGTGTCTTTCTTTCTCTCTCTCCCTCTCTCTCTTTTTCAGGCTGATCCCCTGGAGTGCAGAGGCTCTCTGAGTTCACTTTCCTGCCTGGGCTTCTAAGACCCTCTCGTTCTGTGCCTTCTCCCCATCGAGAGGGCGCCTGAGGCCTTCGTGAACAGAGCAAGCCCTGTGCAGGGGCTTTATTGGCTTTCTGTGCAAACCAAGGAATATCAGCCTCTTTCTCTCTTCTTTACTTTCTTATTGGTTGACTCCAGACCACGAGGTTCCAGTCCATTAAAGGACCTCAAGAGGGCATGAGAAGGTACCTAACCTGTGTGAGCTTTAGTTCTTACGATTTAAATTTTTTATGATGGTTTTCAGGGCTAAATGACTTTCTCAGGAAAGTGCATAGTAGAGTATCTGGCATAAAATGAGTATTTGGTAGCCTTCAACTCATACTTCTGTATTCTAGATATCATATTAGATGAATAGGTGATACTGCTTCTGTGGTTCATAAATATAGTTCAATTGTGTGAAATATAACAAAAATCAAAGGAATATCTAGGTGTTATTTAGTTATAAATTTTGAAGCAACTGTTGTGTTCCATAAACATTTGGAATTATTTACATTGCCCCCTCCATGTTCAGTTTTTATGTTATTATTATTAATGCTATTCCTGTTTTCTCATCAAGGTAACTCACGTGCTTTGACTGGTACCGAGACCTGGGCATGCACTTCAGGCAGACCAGTGAGATGTGTGACGTGGGCTGGCTGCTTCCTTGTTCATCCTTGCCACAGAACAGAAGCCAGGATTTCAAGTTCCTCAGCCTTGAGGAAATTCCCTCCACTTCTTTCTTTTGTCCCAGGATTGGCAAATTTTTGCAGGTAAAGGACATAAATCTCTCCACAAGTGTTGTCATGACCAATACAGTTTACTGGTGGCCATTTCATTTTATTTTCCGTGGCTGGTCAAACAGACTGCATCTTGAGATGAAATCATGGGTTGTGGCAGAAGTAAAACTATGATGGGGAGAAATGAATGGGATGGAAAAAAATTAACAAGAAAAAAGATGGGGTGAAAGGGCATACAGAAATTGCAAGCCAAAAATCAGAGACCCCCTAGAGAATTAAATATGACACTCAAAATAAAAACTGAAGGCTGGTTTTAAACAAAGCATCGTGCATTTTAGTAATTGCTCATCTAATAGCACACATTCAGTTCAGTTCAGTTCAGTTCAGTTGCTCAGTCATGTCCGACTCTTTGCGACCCCAAGAATCGCAGCACGCCAGGCCTCCCTGTCCATCACCAACTCCTGGAGTTCACTCAGACTCACGTCCATCGAGTCAGTGATGCCATCCAGCCATCTCATCCTCTGTCGTCCCCTTCTCCTCCTGCCCCCAGTCCCTCCCAGCATCAGAGTCTTTTCCAATGAGTCAACTCTTCGCATGAGGTGGCCAAAGTACTGGAGTTTTAGTTTTAGCATCATTCCTTCCAAAGAAATCCCAGGGCTGATCTCCTTTAGAATGGACTGGTTGGATCTCCTTGCAGTTCAAGGCACTCTCAAGAGTCTTATCCAATACCACAATTCAAAAGCATCAATTCTTCAGTGCTCAGCCTTCTTCACAGTCCAACTCTCACATTCATACATGACCACTGGAAAAACCATAGCCTTGACTAGACAGACCTTTGTTGGCAAAGTAATGTCTCCACATTAGGTTTCAGTATAGCATTTCAAAATTATGTTAGCGTTTTAAAGGTTTCAGAAAGTCAGCGTCAGTTGGAGCAGTATCTGACTTAGTTGTTGAGGTTTACTTGAATTTGGCACATTATAGGCAGACTCACCAAACACTTCCCCTGAAAAAGTAGCTTAGAGAGGAATCGACTCATAAAGTAGAACTGCGTCCTGTACTCCCATCATGGCATCTGTAATCCGTCTGGCTTTCTAACTACCCTTTCTGAAAATGGGAAACAAAAGGAAGCAAAAAGCTAATTTCAAGCAAAGGGAAAAAAGAGTGAATAATTCAGACATTTTCTTGAACATCATCACTGTGTGGGCAGCCTGACTGGGGTCCCAGGGGAGGACCCGTTTACCCAGAGAGAGTTACTGGGTCAGGCACACCAGCTTGCGTAGGAGCTAACAAGGACGCCAAGAAGAAAGACCTGACTTCAGGACCAGAGAGTTCATTTCAGATAAGGAACCGAGTTCAACTTTCAGATAAGGCCCCGAGTTCCTTTAAGTGAAGAAAATGAAAAATAGAGTACAGATAATATAATTTTTTCAAAAATTTGGACTAATGATACTTGGAATTTAAGTTAATTAAGAGTACAAGGTAGAGTGTGGCTGTAATTGATCAAAAGTTTAAAAGTGCAGTATGCAGAATGTTTCAGAAGGTGCAGTGAGGAGGTGGTGAACACAGTGTGCATCTTGGGTGGGAGGTATCGGGGTGCGGAGTAGTGTCAGGCGCAGGCTCACAAAGCAGGGGGTAGGACCCACGCTGGCTGCCTGCCAGGATCCTACCCGACTATGGCTTCGGTTTCCAGAGGCAATGACTCCAGAGAACATTAAACACACACACACACACACACACACACACACACACACACACACACACACACAGCAGTGATACTGCAGTTTACAGATGTTTCCCTCTTCTTCTGCAGAGCTTTGACTAGAGACCTGTGTGTTCCTTCTTTTGAACAGGAGAATAATTCTCAATGATTGCTTAGGGGATAACTTTATCACTTGTAGTGATGGCTGCAAGAAAATGATCTTGACCTTTCAAACTACTCTTTATTCAGCTAATTTTCCTTTATTTTTGAGAGTTTGACCAATTATGTCACAGCTAACATTCTTGGGTGCTGTTTTGTAATTAAGGTAATTTCTCTGTGGTGAGATCCTTACTTAAATCACTCAGGAAGTAGTCACTGAGGGCTCACCTTCTGCATTGCTTCCTCCTAATTAGCTGTGTTTAAGCCTGGGGTCCGTGGGACCTGATGTAGCCTTAGGGAGTGAGGCTTGCTCACTCCTACACCATCTTTAGACTGTGCCAGGGGATGAGTCCCTCTACTCAGGAAGACCGAATGGAAAAGATTTTTCTGAGCTGGATCATTTCATCTCTGTGTTGGCAAAATAGTGTAAACTCTATGGAGAATTCTTGCATGGAATTATACTTTAGGAATAAATACCCAAGAGTCAGATTAATGGGTCAAAGATTAACAACTTTCTCTTATCTGTTGAAATGTATTCCCATTATGTTTTCCAACATTGTCTGCAATGTTCCTGGATGAATTAGCATGATTCTGCATGTCTCATTTTGGAACAAATCCTAATAGGTATTTGTGTTATAACATAATACATTTGTATCAGGAGGAAAAGGGGATAACAGAGGATGAGATGGTTGGATGGCATCACCAACTCAATAGACTTGAGTTTGAGTAAACTCCAGGAGTTGGTGATGGACAAGGAGGCCTGCCATGCTGCAGTCTGTGGGGTTGCAGAGTTGGACATGACTTAGAGACTGAACTGACTAAACTGAATAGATGTAAAATTGAATTTCATTGTTACTTAAATTTTAGTGTTTTCATTACAAATGTTCTTGGATATTTTCCATATGTTTCTTTGTTGGGTCTATTTCCTAATTTTGGATAGTTTCACTCATGATAACCACCCGTCTGTCTATTGGAGTGTTGCTAATTTGCTTACAATTTTAGAACCATTATAATTCTTGTGAAAAAGGTATGTGCTAAGTGCAAAAACAATAAATATGTGTATAGAAGCGTAGAGAAAAGGTGTGATGCAGTCACTGACTGTACAAAGGCCTGGCCTTGCTTATCATGGGGACAAAGAACAGCCTAGTCTGCTTCCTCTCCCATGAATTCTTATCTAAGAGAGGAGAGCATGCATTAGATAGAATGACTGAGAAGTCCCACTTTCTAGGTAGAAGTAAGTCTAGTAAGTCTTTAGTGATCATTCGTGTTACGTATTTACCAAACAATTGTCCATTTTCTTTTCATCTTGCTTATGTGAAGTTGGACTTTGCTGTATGAAATCACTTTTTCCTCTATAAAATTTATCAATGCCGCTTAAAATTGACTTGGGTGGGAATGTCTAATTGTTTAAATTCTGTGGAATAATCACAGATCCTGCTCCTTTGATGTTAGACCTGCCATTTGGCTAAGAAAGTGTGACCAGAAGTGGCACTGCCATATTCAAGAGAGAGGTTTAGGATGTGATGATGGATCTACCGTGTCCTCTTTTGTCCTATCATGGTATTGAGAATATCTCTGCGGGGTCTGTTCTTTCAGCCTGGCCCTCAAATAAAGACTAGTGAATAGCATCCCAGCTGATCTGTGATGTACCTGTAGCATAAGCGAGAAATAGGTGAGATTTTAGGTATTCTTTAGTATCACCATCTAACTTAGCCTGAGCTGCCTGATAAAGTCACACTCCTTCTAAATGCATCATATAATTCCTGTGAAATTTCTCTTTAGTTACTACTCATTTGTGTCACTGCTGTAAACCACACACACTATTTTATTCTGTTTTCTTATTGACAATAGTTTATACAATGGAAGCTGTTCTATACTTATAACTTTTTGAATTTACCAACAGATATCTCCAAATACCTGTACTACAAATAACATTTGTTCTTCAGTTCTCCCGTTTTGTCATTACCAGGTGTCTACTATGTCTTACATGCTCAAGACTTCTGAAAGTAAGCCTTAGTACAGATCACCCTCCCCCACCACCCTTTTGAGCACCAACATTTCTCACCCTTGAGTTTTGCTGAGTTTATCAATGAACCTATGTTTAAAAATCTTGATTTTCAGTTTTGTTCAGTCTCTCAGTCATGTCCAACTCTTTGTGACCCCATGGACTTCAGCATGCCAGGCCCCCCTGTCCATCACAAACTCCAGGAGTTTACCCAAACTCATGTTCATTGAGTTGGTGATGCCAAATAACCATCTCATCCTCTGTCATGCCCTTCTCCTCCCGCATTCAATCTTTCCAATCATCAGGGTCTTTCAAATGAGTCAGCTCTTCCCATCAGGGCCCAAGTATTGGAGTTTCAACTTTAGCATCAGTCCTTCCAATGAACACTCAGGACTGATCTCCTTTAGGATGGACTGGTTGGATCTCCTTGCAGTCCAAGGGGCTCTCAAGAGTCTTCTCCAACACAACAGTTCAAAAGCATCATTTCTTCAGTGCTCAGCTTTCTTTATAGTCCAACTTTCACATCAACACATGACTACTGGAAAAACCATAGCCTTGACTAGATGGACATTTGTTGGCAAAGTAATGTCTCTGCTTTTTAATATGCTATCTAGGTTGGTCATAACTTTCTTCCAAGGAGCGTCTTTGAATTTCACAGCCACCGTCACCATCTGCAGTGGTTTTGGAGCCCCTTAAAATAAAGTCTGCTGGTGTTCCCCATCTATTTGCTATGAACTGATGGGACCACATGCCATGATCTTAGTTTGCTGAATGTTAAGCTTTAAGCCAACTTTTTCACTCTCCTCTTTCACTTTCTTCAAGAAACTCTTTAGTTCTTCTTTGCTTTCTGATATAAGTGTGGTGTCATCTGCATATCTGAGGTTATTGGTATTTCTCTTGGCAATCTTGATTCCAGCTGTGCTTCTTCCAGCCCAGCATTTCTCATAATGTACTCTGCATATAATTTAAATAAGCATGGTGACAATATACAGCCTTGATGTACTCCTTTTCCTATTTGGAACCAGTCTGTTCCATGTCCAGTTCTAACTGTTGCTTCCTTAACTTGCATACAGATTTCTCAAGAGGCAGATCAGGTGGTCTGATATTCCCATCTCTCAGAATTTTCCACAGTTTATTGTGATCCACACAGTCAAAGGCTTTGGCATAGTCAATAAAGCAGAAATAGATGTTTTTCTGGAACTCTCTTGCTTTTTTGATGATTCAGCAGATGTTGGCAATTTGATCTCTGGTTCCTCTGACTTTTCTAAAACCAGCTTGAACATCTGAAAGTTCATGGTTCACATATTGTTGAAGCCTGTCTTGGAGAGTTTTGAGCATTACTTACTAGGATGAGATGGTTGGATGGCATCATCGATTCAATGGACATGGGTTTGGGTGGACTCTGGGAGTTGGTGATGGATAGGGAGGCCTGGCGTGCTGTGGTTCATAGGGTTACAAAGATTTGGACATGACTGAGTGACTGAGCTTACTAGCATATGAGATGAGTGCAATTGTGCGGTAGTTTGAGCATTCTTTGGCATTGTCTTTCTTTGGAATTGGAATGAAAACTGACCTTTTCCAGTCCTGTGGCCACTGCTGAGTTTTCCAAATTTGCTGGCATATTGAGTGCAACACTTTCATGGCATCATCTTTTAGGATTTGAAATAGTTCAACTGGAATTCCATTATCTCCACTAGCTTTGTTTTTAGTGATGCTTCCTAAGGCCTACTTGACTTCACATTCCAGGATGTCTGGCTCTAGGTGAGTGATCACACCATTGTGATTATCTTGGTCATGAAGATCTTTTTTTGTATAGTTCTTTTGTGTATTCTTGCCACCTCTTCTTAATATCTTCTGCTTCTTTTAGGTCCATACCATTTCTGTCCTTTATTGAGCCCATCTTTGCATGAAATGTTCCCTTGGTATCTCTAATTTTCTTGAAGAGATCTCTAGTCTTTCCCATGCTGGTGTTTTCCTCTATTTCTCTGCACTGATTACGAGGAAGACTTTATTATGTCTCCTTGCTTTTCTTTGGAACTCTGCATTCTAATGGTTCTATCTTTCCTTTTCTCCCTTGTTTTTTGATTCTCTTCTTTTCACAGCTGTTTGTAAGGTCTCCTTAGACTGCCTTTTTGCCTTTTTGTATTTCTTTTTCTCGGGGATGGTCTTGATCCCTGTCTCCTGTACAATGTCATGAACCTCCGTCCATAGTTCATCCAGCACTCTGTCTATCAGATCTAGTTCCTTAAATATATTTCTCACTTCCACCATATAATTGTAAGGGATTTTATTTATGTCATAACTGAATAGCCTAGTGGTTTTCCCTACTTTCTTCAGTTTAAGTCTGAATTTGGCAGTAAAGATTTCATGATCTGAGCCACAGTCAGGTCCCCGTCTTGTTTTTGCTGACTATATAGATCTTCTCCACCTTTGACTGCAAGTAATATAGTCAATCTGATTTTGGTGTTGACCATCTGGTGATGTCCATGTGCAGAGTATTCTTTTGTGTTGTTGGAAGTAAGTGTTTGCTATGACCACTGAGTTCTCTTGGCAAAACTCTATTAGCCTTTGTACAGCTTCATTCTGTACTCCAACTGCTAAGTCACTTCAGTCATGTCCGACTCTGTGTGACCCCAGAGATGGCAGCCCACCAGTCTCCCCCATCCCTGGGATTCTCCAGGCAAGAACACTGGAGTGGGTTGCCATTTCCTTCTCCAGTGCATGAAAGTGAAAAGTGAAAGGGAAGTCGCTCAGTTGTGTCTGACTCTTAGCGACCCAATGGACTGCAGCCTACCAGGCTCCTCCATCCATGGGATTTTCCAGGCAAGAGTACTGGAGTGGGATGCCATTGCCTTCTCCGACTGTACTCCAAGGCAGGCCAAATTTGCCTGTTACTCCAGGTGTTTCTTGACTTCCTACTTTTGCATTCCAGTCCCCTATAATGAAAAGGACATCTTTTTGGGGTGTTAGTTCTAGAAGGTCTTGTAGGTCTTCATAGAACCATTCAACTTCAGCTTCTTCAGCATTACTGGTTGGGGCATAGACTTGGATTACCTTCATATTGAATGGTTTGCCTTGGAAACGAACAGCGATCATTCTGTCATTTTTGAGATTGCATCCAAGTACTGCATTTAGGATTCTTTTGTTGACTATGATGGCTACTCCATTTCTTCTAAGGGATTCTTGCCCATGGTAGCAGATATAATGGTCATCTGAGTTAAATTCACCCATTCCAGTCCATTTTAATTTGCTGATTCCTAAAATGTTGATGTTCATTCTTGTCATCTCCTATTTGACCACTTCCAATTTGCCTTGATTCATGGACCTGACATTCCAGGTTCCTATTTAATATTGCTCTTTGCAGCATCAGACCTTGCTTCTATCACCAGTTGCATCAACTGGGTGCTGTTTTTGCTTTGGCTCTGTCTCTTCATTCTTTCTGGAGCTATTTCTCCACTGACCTCCAGTAGCATATTGGGCACCTACTGACCTGGGGTGTTCCTCTTTCAGTATCCTATCATTTTGCCTTTTCATACTTTCATGGGGTTCTCAAGGCAAGGATACTGAAGTGGTTTGCCATTCCCTTCTCCAGTGGACCACATTTTTTCAATGAACCTATGTTTAAAAATCTTGATTTTACTCCCCAGTATTTTCTTTCCATACCTTCTGTCATAACTGACAGTGATGACAACACCCTGTCCTCTAAACCTCAATTTGGGGATCATGCTTTTACCCCTCTCTCATTCCACCCAGGAGATTCATTTCTTCTACCTTCTATGAACCTTTGAAACATGTCACCTTCTCACCTCACACTGTGTATGTCTCTTTTCCGTCCCTTTTTAAAAATCACTTAAATATCCAGGATAGTCTCAGCTACTCTAACCCTTCCTTACATCACAGCCAAAGATGATTTGACTACAATTCATTTTTGCTTAATTTTAGTAACTTCCCATGATTTCATGATTTCCTTTTTTTTCTGGGATAAAATTATTGAAATGTATTTTGTACTTGTTGACAAGAGTGTTTCAGCTTTATGATTGCATGACTCATCATTTGAGGTCCAATCAGATCAGATCAGATCAGTCGCTCAGTCATGTCCGACTCTGCGACCCCATAAATCACAGCACACCAGGCCTCCCTATCCATCACCAACTCCCGGAGTTCACTCAAAATCACGTCCATTGACTCAGTGATGCCATCCAGCCATCTCATCCTCTGTTATCCCCTTCTCCTCCTGCCCCCAGTCCCTCCCAGCATCAGAGTCTTTTCCAATGAGTCAACTCTTCGCATGAGGTGGCCAAAGTACTGGAGTTTCAGCTTTAGCATCATTCCTTCCAAAGAAATCCCAGGGCTGATCTCCTTCAAAATCGACTGGTTGGATCTCCTTGCAGTCCAAGGGACTCTCAAGAGTCTTCTTCAACACCACAGTTCAAAAGCATCAGTTCTTCAGCGCTCAGGCTTCTTCACAGTCCAACTCTCACATCCATACATGACCACAGGAAAAACCATAGCCTTGACTAGCCGGACCTTTGTTGGCAAAGTAATGTCTCAGTAATGTCTCTGCTTTTGAATATGCTATTTAGGTTGGTCATAACTTTCCTTCCAAGGAGTAAGCGTCTTTTAATTTCATGGCTGCAGTCACCATCTGTATTGATTTTGGAGCCCAGAAAAATAAAGTCTGACACTGTTTCCCCATCTATTTCCCATGAAGTGGTGGGACCGGACACCATGATCTTCGTTTTCTGAATGTTGAGCTGTAAGCTAACTTTTTCACTCTCCACTTTCACTTTCATCAAGAGACTTTTGAGTTCCTCTTCACTTTCTGCCATAAGGGTGGTGTCATCTGCATATCTGAGGTTATTGATATTTCTCCCAGCAATCTTGATTCCAGATTGTGTTTCTTCCAGTCCAGCGTTTCTCATGATGTACTCTGCATAGAAGTTAAATAAACAGGGTGACAATATACAGCCTTGACAAACTCCTTTTCCTATTTGGAACCAGTCTGTTGTTCCATGTCCAGTTCTAACTGTTGCTTCCTGACCTGCATACAGATTTCTCAAGAGGCAGATCAGGTGGTCTAATAGACTTAAAAAAAAAAAAAAAAAAAAAAGAACAATGGAAAACAGACAAAGTGGGGAAGATATGTTCATGAGGGTTCTGTCTTTATGGAAGCCAGCACTGGCATACAGGAAAATATAATAAAGATACTCATCTGTAGAGTGAATAATTGAGAGCATTTTTCCCATACATGCTGTGTGGGGGTGGTTTACTTTTGTTTTCTGTTACAATATTGTAAAATCAGTTTTGTCATTTCTTAGTTGCTGAATTGTTCAAGTTCTATTGGTTACTGGAGTTCTTGTGTTGATCCATGTTCTAGCTTGTTGATTTTCAAGAGAGGAGTGTTACATTTTCAGTTATATCTGTGGATTTTTCTGCTTCTGTTCGCAGCTCTATTAGTTTTATTTCATGCATTTTGAAGCTCCTTTGTTTGGTGCATATGGGATTGCTATTACTTCTTGGTGTACCAGCCCTTTTTTCATTATAGTGTGTCCTTCATTGTCTCTGGTAAATTTTTCTCTGTGGTCTACTTTATCTGACATTTCACTTGATTAATGTATATGTGATAAATATATTTCTATCTTTTAACTTTCAGCATGTTCAACTATTACATTTGAAGTCAGTTTTTTGAAAACAGCATATGGTGAGGTTATGCTATGTAATTCACTCTATAAATCTGTGTCTTTTTATTGGTTTATTTAGATCTTTTATCTTTAATATAATTAAATATGTTAGGGCTTAAATTATCCATTCTATCTTTTTTTTCTATTTTCTTTCTATTTTTTGTTTTTATGTTTTAATTTTGCACCTTTTTTGAGTATTTTTATAGTAACATTATTATTTCATATATTTTTTTAGTTTATATCTTTGTGCAGCATTTTTAGTGACTATTTTGGGTATAAATTTATACATTAATAATTTGCTGGTATCATATTTTTAACCAGTGGATTATAGAAATCTTATCTCCCTTTCCATTCCTTTAAGGTCCCCAATTTAAAATTGTTTTAAATCTGTTCTTTATAAACATTTGAAGTCATGTCAAACAGTGTGATGCCTTTGTTATAACTATCAAGCAACATTTAGAAAATTCAAAAGAAGGAAAATGTATTTTATTTACCTATATTTTTGCTTACCAGAATCTTTCTTCTTTCTTGATTGTCAAGATTCTTCCTTTCATTATTAGCTCTGTTTAAACAACTCCCTTTAACCATTCTTTTACATTAGTTCTGCTGATGACAGACTTTCTTACTTTTCTTTCATCTTAGAATGTATCGATTTCCTGAAGAATATTTTTCTAGGTATGAGTTCTTTTCTTTCAGCTTTTGAAAATATTGTGTCTTCTGGCCTCCATGGTTTCTGATAAGAAATTCACTGTCATTTAAATTGTTTTTCCATATGGAAAAATGCTATTTATTTTATTGCTACTTTAAATAGTTTTGTTGTCTTTATTTTGCAGAATTTTGATTATGAAGTGTCAAGGTGTATATTTCTTTAGGTTTATTCTCTTTGAGGTTTTTGTAGATTGTTGAATCTGTAGTTTTATGACTCAACAAACTTGGGAAATTTTTCAGTCAATATTTCCTTGAGTATTATTTTTAGCCTCAGTTTTTTCTCCTCTCTTTCTGGGAATCTGATAATACAAACATTACATCTTTACCTATAGTCCCAGAAGTCCCTAAGATTCTTCTCACAATCTTTTTTCTTCTTTTTAGTGATAGATTTTTCCTCTGGTGTTTGGACTTGATAATTTCTCTTGTTTATTTTTCACTTCATTGATTTTTCTTCTGTGTCCCCATCCATTCTGCTGTTTAGTTCTTCCACTGAGCCTTTTCTTTTATTGTTAGTTGCTGGGGACCAGCCCCAGCTGATCCAGGGTATTCGAAGGAGAGACGGCCTAGGCGACTATTTATATGCTAATTAGAGATATAAAGAATAATAGAATGAGGATAGCTCAGTAGGAAAATTCAGTGGAGAAAAGAGGCTGAGTAGCTTGGTTTACGCAGGAGACCAATAAAACTTCAAGATAAGAAGTTTGCACCACTTACGTAGGCCGCAGGCGCCCTCTCGAATAGCGGAAGGTGCCTCACCCTAGACACCTTCTCGAGTGGGTCTTAGAAGCCCAGGCATAATTAGTAAGCGTGGTGGGTTCCGCGCTCCAGATGGAGACTCAGCTGGAAGTTAAGGGGAAGAATGACATGGGGAGACCAAGCGTTGGTGAGCAAGGCCCGTAGCTTTATTTTCAACAGGGGCTTTTATACCCTAAGTTACACATAGAGGATAATAGGGGATGCAAAGTCAGCAGTCTTTGATTCTTATCAAAAACCAGGGTTTCTTTCCTGCAAATTTATCGTATACAAATGGTTTAGGTGATTTACATCATCTTCTGGCCAGAAGGCCTACTAACATTTTATGACTCTTGACAAGGACTTATCAACAAAGACTTATTTTCTCTAAGAGTAATTATTTTAAGGTTTGGCGCCATCTTCCAAAGATAAAATTGCATTCCTATAGGGTGGATGTGTAATGGGTTTACAACAAAGGAAAGAATTTATTACCTTAAGGGTCTAAAGTTACTAACACCAAGGCCACTACTTATTTTTTCTATATACCAACTATTAATTAATACACATTCAAGGATACAATTCAGGGGATGTGAAAACTTGGCAACAAACATTGACTCATCAATGAAATCCTTTACTAGTTTATTCTGACAGTTTCTAACTCTCTGAGAGGCTCTAAGCTATTTGAATATCTTAAACTTCCCGTGCCTCTTGAGGCTGGGAGACTGTAAACAATCGTATGCATAGCTGCAGGAGTCCGGGTAAACTTGTCAGGCGAGTTAGAGAGCCATCTGAGGGGTTTGGATTTAAACACTCCTAATTGCCCAGGAACTTTATTAATTGGAGCTGTAAGTTAACTCTTTGACAGAGAGAGCGAGATGGTGGTAGGGGACAGCCCCCAGTAAAGTCAGAGGTGAGAGCACAAAGCAATAAAGTAGGCAGACTCTGGTTTTTTGGGGGAAAATGCTCGAGAATATCCGGGCGGACTCCTGAGGCTCGATTCCGCCTTTGCGTATGCCGAGCCTCCTTCCTCATGACCTTTGTCACGAGTGGAATGCCTCACCGGCTCCCGGCAGTTAGTATTTTTCAACTCTAAATGTTCCATTTGACCTTTCTTTACATTTTCTGTTTCTTTGCTGAGGTTTTGTCTTTTGTATTTAAGTGTGTTTGTAATTTTTGAAGCTATTTTTGATAGCTGCTTCATTAAATATTTCTACCATCTCAGTCATCTTGCTGTTGGCATATATTAATTTGCTTTTTATTTTTTATCCAGCTTGAGATCCTTTGTTTCTTGCATGATGAGTGACATTTTTAAGTCGAAACTTGGACATTCTCCTATTATGTTATGAGAGGCTGAATTTATTTAAGCTTTCTGTTTTAGATGGCTTTATTTGGCTCTGCGGGGTACAGGGTGCTACCTCATTGCTGCCATGTGTAAGTGAACTCCAGGCTCCTCAGTTCATCTCCATTGTATCCAAGGGGTCTCTTCTCATTCCTGCCAGGTGGGAGTCCCTGCTCTCCATGTAGGCTCCACTCACACTTTTAGTACTGGTTGATGGCAAAAGCTCATTCTCTTCAGCCTACTCTGCCACCATCCCAATGTGGAAGGATGTAGAAATCATGTCTCCCCATGTAGTTTGCACTAACACCATGAGAAGAGAGCATTTCTTGCCATCAGGTGGGGCTTTGAAAACCCTGCCTCCCTACTTGACTCTTTCTGATTCCATCCTGGCTGGCCTGGACGTTGGGAATCTCATTGCAGCCTCACAAGGACAGGCATCCAGGATCCCCACTTGGCCTTTGCTGATGTGGATGGGGGTGGGGCACAGCTTTTTTCATATTTCTGTGGTAGAATGTTTATTATGTAAGAATGTTCTTTGTTGCCATTTTTCCACTCCTTTGGATACAGAGAGCAGATTTTTCTTAAGGAGCATATTTTCAGTTTTTACTCATGCATTTTAACATTTCTGGTTTTCTGTCTTCTCCAGCTCTGAGTCTGGCATATATGAAGCAGAAAGAAAGCCCAAAGAAATCACTGCTGCTGCTTGAGTTCCAAGATCTTTGGCCACTGTACCTTCTCTACACCTTTAGAGTCTTCTTGGGCTACCCAGGTAGCACTAGTGGTAAAGAAGCCTCCTGCCAATGAAGGAGACATGAGAGACTTGGGTTCAGTCCCTGGGTCAGGAAGATCCCCTGGAGAAGGGGATTCTTGCCTGGAAAATCCAGTGGACAAAGGAGCCTGATGGGCTACAATCCATGGTGTCACAAAGAGTTGGACATGACTGAGGATGCACACACATGCATGTTTGTTTTGTAGGTGATTCCCAGGACTTTTATTAATAGTTTCACTTAAGGTTAATGAAAAATTCTGTAGAGGGATAGGGAAAACTATGTCTGCTCCACTTCCCCCCCCCCGCCCCCCCGGAAGCAATAGCCTCTTCTGCCTCTTAATTTAGAGAAGAATCTTGCCATACTAGAATGCAGAGAAGTTTTCAAAATGAAATAGGATTCTAGCAAAAGGGCCTGGGAATTAGTTTAAAGGAGATTCAGTGGGACAAATTAGAACACATAGAGTACTCTCCCTCAAATTGATAACTGCAATTGATGCAAACAGTAAACATATTGGTATTTCTTCATTCTATAATTATATTCACTAAATGAAGAGCCACACACAAAAATAAATTAGCAAAATATATTTGGTATTATTGGGGATGACAATTATACTGAATACTGTCTTTGAAAATAGATTAAAAGAAATAAGTATTAAACTGCCTTCCCAATATAGCTATATTTCAAGGTAATCGAACACATCCATTTCTAAAGCAAAAGCTCTTTATGTGAAAGGAATTTTTGAATTTTAATCACAGCAAGTTTACAAATTCTAATGGAAAAAGTGATTCAGATAATCCTTATCAAAAGGTGATAGAATCATTATCTGAAAGTTTGTCAGAAATTAAAATTCACATTATGCAAAATTATCACATCACATTATCACTACTGGTCCCAAGGTCTGCAGTGTAACTTCAATGCAGGGGTCTGTCTGTCATCAGTTTAACTCAAAGCTTAATCTCACCATCATCATCAGTGACCTAATGTTACTATATATGCCTCCTGAGTGACACAAATGAAGTGGATAGCTCCTTCTATGAAGATTCTTCATAAAATATATAAATGCATTAGCCAAGTCTTCAGAAGTAGCTTTCAGTTAACAGCATAATATAAAAGACAAAAAAACAAGTTAAAGAACATCAGCATAAAATTTTAAGAGCTCCAGGATGTGGGGCATTTTGTAGTGCAGTTGGGCAGTCTTTCCCACAAGTCAATAGCCTGGGTTGGTGGAAGGTAGTACTATTTAGTTGAAACTCAGTGTAACTCAGTCAGTGATCTTTCAGTGCCTTTTAAATATTCAGTTTGACTACAGTAATATATCCTTTGTTTTCCAGGTGGCACTATTGATAAAGAGTTGACCTGCCAATACAGGAAACACAAGAGATGTGGATTTGATCCCTGGGTTGGGAAGATCACCAGGAAAAGAAATGGCAACCCACTCCAATATTCTTGCCTGGAAAATTCCATGGACAGAGGATCCTGGCAAGCTACAGGATCCTGGAAGATCCTTTGCTGTCCAGGAGGCAGCAAAGAGTTAGACATGACTGAGCACTGAGCACAGTATATCCTCTAAATACAAGAACACATGATATTCAATATTTATTTTTTTTTAACTTTTAATTTTATATTGGAGTATAGCTGATTAACAATGTTGTGATAGTTTCAGATACACAGCAAAGGGACTCAGCCATACATAAACATGGATCCATTCTCTCCCAAACTCCCCTTCTGTCCAGGCTTCCACATAACATTAGGCAGATCTCCATGGGCTATACAGTAGCTCTTTGATGGTTATCCATTTTAAATATAGCAGTGTGTACATGTCATCTAAAACTCCATAACTGTCCCCTCCCCCATCCTTCTCCCCTGACAATCATGAGTTCATTCTTTAAGTCTGTGAGTCTCTTTCTCCTTTGTAAGTTCATTTGTATCATTTATATTTAGATTTTATATGTAAGGGATGTCATACAATATTTCCCCTCTGCCCGATTTTCTTTACTCAGTATAACAATCTCTTTGTCCATTCACGCTGCTGTGAATGGCATGATGACATTCTTTTTGATGGCTGGGTAATATTCCAATGTGTATATGTACCGCATATTCTTTATCTATTCTCTGTTGATTGACATTTAGGTTGCTTCCATATCTTGGCTATTGTAAACTGTGCTGCAATGAACATTGGGGTGCATGTATCCTCTCTTAACCATTATTCTTTATGCAGAATAGATCTGAGTAAGAAGAAAGACAAAATTTTAAGAGCCACACCCTCATTTCAAAGTCTAAACAAACATACATTCCATTCTCAGGACTTTTCCAGGGGATCCTTTTGTATCCTTTTTTTCCATCCCAGATAAGAGGGTCTTGGTAGACAAATGATCAGAAGATGCAGATTGTGGAGAATTTCAATGTTGCCACTTGCTTTTTTAGAGGTAGTTGAGTGTAATGGGGAAGAACACAGAGGCTGGATTAGGCCTCCTTTCTTTAGAATTCCAGCTCTGCCCAATGATAGCTGTAATTTTTGGTAATTCATTAAATCTTTCTGTGTTCTAGTTCCTAATGTATGCTGCTGCTGCTGCTAAGTCGCTTCAGTCGTGTCCGACTCTGTGCAACCCCATAGATGGCAGCCCACCAGGCTCCCCCATCCCTGGGATTCTCCAGGCAAGAATACTGGAGTGGGTTGCCATTTCCTTCTCCAGTACATGAAAGTGAAAAGTGAAAGAGAAGTCGCTCAGTCATGTCTGACTCTTAGCGACCCCATGGGCTGCAGCCTACCAGGCTCCTCCATCCATGGGATTTTCCAGGCAAGAGTACTGGAGTGGGTTGCCATTGCCTTCTCCTCCTAATGTATAAAATGGAGGTAATAATTGTACATACATATACAGGGCAGTTTGATGATTAAACAGATTAATGTATGTAAAGCAGTTAGAAAAAGACCTGTCAACAACTCTGACAGTTTTTATTTCCTATTTCTATGATAATAAATCCCACAATTGAATCAAGCCAGATGTGATCTAAAATGTGCCCTGGACTCTCCCATGAAAGCCTTTCTTCTACCCAAGATGGCCTAACTCTAAAAATCCTTTAAGGCTTAGCTCAAATATTGAAGATGTCTCTGCTACCTTCAGCTGGAAAATGATCTTAATTATATCCACTCATCTTTTTCATGATAGTCTTACAGTTTGTTTTGCATTGTAGCTATTATTTCAGCCAGCTTGACTGTAGATCCTTTTTATATGATTGTAAATCTAACATTTATTGAGCATTTACTATGTGCCAGGAATAATCTGATTGGTTTAAATGTTTTAACTTATCTAATTCTTCCAACAACCCTGAGAAGCTCTTACACTTCTTATTGACGCTTTTTATAGATGGGGAAGCTGTGGTGTGGAAAGGTGGCTCATGTGCTGAAAGTCACTGCTCAGAAGGCGCAGAGTTGAGACTTGAACCCAGGCAGCCTGTTCTGGCACTGGAGCCAGAGCACAGCACTAACACTGGGTCCTCAATGCCAAGAGAAGCCAGGAATATTAATGAGGCAATAGACTGTGCTCTCCCCACTCGCCTCCACCTCACTCAAGCACACACTGACCATAGGACGATAATGAAGCTCTGAAGCCCTTTATGTCCCTTTCTCTCTGTTGGGTGAATGATTTTGCCCAACACTTCCAATAGACACCACACACACAAGGATGCTCTTGTCATGATAATCCCTGTCCTCTGCTCACCATGCTAACCTCTGTTCAACCTGTGCTGTGAAAGTAACCACTTTGCCAAGGAAGTCCTATTGGAACATTTTATGGTATAATTGAGCAGCCTTTGTGCTTCAAGTTTGCAATGATTTTTCCAGAATGTGAAGCTGGACTCATTTGCCTGAATGCTAAAGTGAAAGCATAGAGCAGTACACACCCCGCAGGCTTAGACCCTGGACCCCACTGAGTAAAGCCCCTTTGTTTTATTGATGCATTAATTCTGGCTGATACTTTCTGCTGTTTCCAAGTGATGGAGTCAGCATCTGACATTATGTTTGTCTCGTTTGCTGAGTAACTTCATCAGTTGCTTTTCATTTGTTAGAAAGTTCAACAATTGAAACTCAGATGACAGGTAGGTAAAAATGAATTCTTTTCATGGATTTTAAAGGTCTAATTAGATGGATACTTTCAGATGTTATTAGAATCCAAGGACACTGACCTTTCTTACTGAGAAAGTAAATCAATTTTATTGGAAACGTTTTTCTGAGTCTTTGATAAATGATGAGCTATTTTCACTTGACAACTGCACACAGTAGAAAAATGGATAAAAGTTTGTTAATTCACCAACAAACTTAAATTTCTGTGACTCTGATTGTTTCTGTACAAAGCTGTTTAGAAATCATATCAAGGTGGGAATGCTTGTTTATTGATACATTTTGAGAGTTGTTTGGATGTTGAAATCACACTTCAGAAGATCATTTTGTAGGTGAATGGTGTCTGCCAGGGGCAGCATGGGGTTTCAGTCAAATGGGCTGCTGACTCAGTGGTCTTGTTTGGTACTAAGTGTGTCTACTAACTCCAGCCTCTCTGACTGGTGTCCTTTCTGATGGATTGATTTGGATAAGTGACTTTTTTTTTCATGAACTTTGATTTAAGGTGCTGACACTGTAATCCATTATCTCTGATACCCTGGGTGCTGGTATGAATTGTGCTGAATCAGGACCCTGGCTGCCTCTGACCATCACTTTATTTCTGGCTCACAAAACTCCAGCACCACTGGCTTTCTTAATCCGATAGCACCTTCACTAGCTGCTTCCCCTCCTTAGAACATTCTTGCTCTTCTTATTCTGTGTTTTATCCAACTACCTCCCAGGGACCACATATACACAAAGAGGTGGTTATTGTCAGCTTCATGGTCTTCCTACCTCTCCCCTTCCCACCCCTGGCAGTTCAACCTGAGTCACCAGATCATCTCACCTAGGAAGTCCTCTTCAGACCTATCTCTTTCTTATACCTACAATATTTCACCCCTTTTGCTTGCTTTATTTTCCTTCCTACCACTCTTGCCATCTGACATTGTAGCTATTTGCCTGTCAGTTTCTTACATTATAAAGCAGCATCCTTGGGGGCTGCAACTTTGTCACTCACGGCCACTATTTAATCCCAGGACCTGCGATGGTACCTGGCACATGCTGCTTCAATGCACATCTGTTGAATCAATTAATCTATTGGACAGTCAATAAACCGATCGATTTTACATGCAGTTTGTTCAGTGGTTGTGGTCCAGGGCCTGGATATAGACTTCACTGATTGTCCAGGTGGAACTCCTGTTACCCTTGTGGCCTTGGATGTGCCATTCACCCCTTGGGGCTCATCTGTTTAATGGGAAGAGTAACAGTCCTGTTTCCTCATGATGTTGCAAACATGAAATTAATTAACATGGGAAAAGAGTTTAGAAAATTACCAAGCTCTTTGGAAATTAAGCTCACAATAAATATAAGCTATTATAATTATTTCCATAGTGCTTTATAATTTTCAGAGTATCTCTCATTTATTATATTTGTAAATCCTTGTGATGATTCTATGAGACAGAAAAGCATTTCAGAGGTGAACAAGCTGAGGACAAGAAGTTGAGCCGTAGGTCACCTTTATGCATTGAGCTCTGGCAGCACAGGCTGACACCCCAGGTCTACTAAACCCCAATGTGTGGTCTTTCAAGTTAAAAAAAAAAATCTAGTTTCTCAAAATGGTACTTCTGTCTCCAGCTGATTTCGCATCACTTTACCCCTCTGGAATTGTTGTCATTTTCTTTTTGGCTGCCTTTATGGTTGTGAATTGGTTGACCATTTTGGATTTTAATATTCACATTAAGGATCTTCTTAAGAGTGTCTGTACTGATTTCAATGTGAATGAGGATGAGGAGGATGAAGGTGATAGGATGGCAGTCTTTAGGTAGCTTTTGATCATGTGCCTATTACTATTTTCAGTGCTTTACAACTTAGCTATTCCTCAAGACAACCCTTGAAGAGAGGTGAAATATTACTCATTCTACAGATGAGAAAACAGGCATTCCATCTCCAGAAGATGTAGCCTCGGCCATTCACTCTCAATAGAAAAACTGTGTAATTTCTTGCAGAGCCAGCCCTCTCAGGAGTGAGCAAAATGCACACTGCATCCCCTGATCCCCTCTCTCTTCCAAAGAACCCTCACCTCTGCTTCTTATTGAGATGCTCTTGCTTCAGTTATCACTGTTCTGATAGCCTCACCTGTGTGAGATGACAGTGGATGAAAGATGCTAGAGACACGATCTTCTCAGGAAGTGCTTTTGCATTTATCAGAAACACAGCCAGGGGAGAGGTTTTGGCTTGGAGAGTCTTTGACTCTGTCCAAAGAGGAACATTTATCCTGCCTCTGTGCTCAAGCTGCCTTTCACATAAAAGAACAAGTCAAGATAAATCAAAAGGGAATGTGACGTGAGACTGAACTTAATACAAGAAAGACTTGATTCAAGTGTCCCAAAGAGACGGACATGCATCACATTATGAGCTCTGGATCACAGTTCCGTCTTCCCACCAGTCCTGGGACAAAGTAAAATAAAAATAAAGTTTTCTGAATAAATGGTACTAGACATGTAATCCCGAATAACAATTACTCCAGAGACGTGCCACCTTCTGTGAAAATGTAAAGTTTGATCTTTTCTTCAAATTTCAAATGCATGAACTCTTTGAACTTAAAGAAAAGAAACTTGAAATGTTCAAGAGGTTTCAGCTGAATGCATAACCTTGAACTACTTGATTTATTCTGCACTTTCGTTTTCACATGTATTTAGGCTTTGTATTTGGAGGCACCCCTCAGACGATGCAATCTGTTCTTTTTTAATGGTCTTGGTTCTGCTTCTCCTCTGATGAATACTCTTGTCCATCTGGATGCCAAGCTCAAGAAATGGACTCCTGAAGTGCTTTCCACTAGAGTGTCCTGCATTTATCTTCCCTGGAGGATCTGCAGAGTGCCAGGGCATACATAAAGGGTGCCTCCCATGTTATGAGAGTAAGGTGGCTGGAGCAGGTGGATGGAAACAATGATGGGCTTCTATGGCATCACACATGATGGGAAGGGCAGTCAAAGCACTCCCCATATGATTTTAAGCTAGGAATGTGTGATTTTTAAAAATCAGGTGTTTCGTATTAAGCCTGCTGATGGGAGTTTATGTTACTCTCCCAGGTCTGCACAGACACTCCGGCATCCTCGCTGTGTCTCACACTGGGACAGTGTGTAGAACAAACCACTGATTCTCTGCTTCTCTGTCCTTACATCTGCCCACACTGAGAAATGTTTTCAGGCCATTCATTTTCATGCTCATGTATTTCTTGAAACATGGAACCAATTTGCTTTTTATCCAACAAGATTATGACTTTAAAATCTCCCTCTTCCTCCCTCATTTTTTCCCACTTATAAATCTCTTCTCACTGCTTAGGTGATGTGGTCTAATTACGTCTTTGTGAAGCTCTAGGATCTCTGTGCTTATTTAGTGCATGCTGTATGGACATTTGGAGTCCTCTGTAGCAGTCTTTAATGTTTTTGTCTAGAATACTGGGCATCTCTCATATCTCAATTAAATTTCTAAGAAGATAAAATCTATCTTGCCTGCCTTAGTTGTTTTGTTGCAGCTTCCCCACCCCTATTGTCTCCAGGCTGATTTTTCAAATCACTTGATCAAATCAAGGGGTCTCCAGGTAAAAAATTTTGCTCTGTTTGTGTGAGATGCCTGCCCATGAGAAGCCATTTATTGCTGTATCTGAAGCATCAGCTAGAAAAACAAACCTTTCAGTAACACAATATTTATAACTCTGTTCACTTCCATTTTCCTTTTTATTCATCCAGACTGTGAATCTTTTTGGAAACCAAGAGAAATGGAAACGTTGCGAGTGATCTGTCATCTTTCCTTCTCTCAACATATTTCCCTTGAGGTGATGGTCATCATGTCCCCATGTGGTCAGTAGAGTCTGGCTTCAGGTGAAAGGTGAAAGTGTTAGTTGCTCAGTCCTGTCTGACTCTATGCATCCCCATGGATTGCACCCACCAGGCTCCTCTATCCATGGAATTCTCCAGGCAAGAATACTGGAGTGAATTGCCACCAGGAAAGCTTTTTGGCTTCAGGGAATATGTGTGATTTGCTTGATGGGCTTCCAGCCATGAAGCAGGTGTGCATGCGAGCATGCTAAGTTGCATCAGTCGTGTCTGACTTTTTGTGACCCTACGGGCTGCAGCCATCCAGGCTCCTCTGTCCATGGAGATTCTCCAGGCAAGAACACTGGTGTGGCTTTCCATGCTCTCCTCCAGGGGATCTTCCCAACACAGAGATTGAACCCCCATCCCCTGAGTCTCCGGCATTGCAGGCAGCTTCTTAACCCCTGAGCCACCAGGGAAGCCCCACAGAGCAGGCAAAAGTCCCTGAACTCAGCTTTACCACTTACTGGCTGCATGTCCTGCACTTACAGTCTCCGCTTCCAGATGAAACCTCTTCTTGGTCCAAAAAGAGTTGTTCTCATACCTTTATTACTCGCCAGAATTTGTCCATTTCACTTTCCCTGCTATAAAATTTTGAACAATGCATTTTTCAGGCCTATGTTTTCAACAACCTTTAGATATAAAATATGGGAATTCTGGTGTTAAGAGCAGAATGAAGTTCTGCGTAGTCATTTGTATACATGTGAATATCAACCGTTAGAAGAAATAAAAATCTGTCAATTAAATGAATGCCTGTTATAGGTGATGAACTCAAAGTAGAGTAGATATATATTAAATTATAATTAGCGAAAGAATTAAACCTTGTGTTAGCAAAGGTTTGCTCATCTGTAAAATGGGGACTATATTATATTTCTCTCAAGTATTTCTTATAAAGAGTAAATGTGGTAATTCCTGTAAGGCTAAGTTCTTCTGGGCATGGCACATAGTAAATATGTAAACCTTATGTATCATTTTTAGTAAATAAAAAATGAGAAGGAGTTTAAAACATGATTATAGACACAGCTGGGAGATATCGCAGGCTTGGCTCAGACCATGGCAATAAAATGAATATCAAAATAAACTGACTAAATTGAAGTTTTTGGTTTCTCAGTAAAAGTTTCTTCCCGCTACACTGTAGTCTTTAATAGAGTGTACAGTGCCATTATGTCTAAAAAAAGCAATGTAAGTACTTTAAATAAAAAAAATACTTTATAGGTAATTATTGCGAACCATCATCTGAGCTTTTAGTGAGTCGTAACCTTTTCACTGGCGTGGGATCTTGTCTCAGTGTTGATGGCTACTGAAGGCTGATGGTGGTGGCTGCTGAAGGCTGGAGTGTCTGTGGTAGTTTCTTAAAATAAGACAATAATGAAGTTTGCTGCTTTGATTGATTCCCGCTTTAACTAATGATTTCTCTGCAGCATGCAATGCTGTCTGACATCATTTTACCTGCATTGAAACTTCTTTCAACATGGAATCAATCCTCTGACCCTGTCACTGCTTTACTGATTAAGCTTATGCCATACTCCTCTGACTCTGTCACTGCTTTACCGATTAAGCTTATGCCATACTTTATATCCTTTCAGTGGCATTTCTGTAATCTTCATAGCATCTTCACTAGGAGTAGAATCCATCTCAAGAAAATACTTTCTTTTCTCATCCATAGGAATCAATGTCCCGTTTGATCAACTTTTAATATGAGATTGCATATTCAGTCACAGGGTGAGACTTCACTTCTAATTCCAGTTCTTTTCTATTCCCACCATGTCTGCAGTTCCTTCCTCCACTGAAGTCTTGGATCCCTCAAAGTCATTCATGAGTGTTGGAATCAACTTCTTGCAAACTCCTGGTCATGTTGACATTTTGACCTAGTCTTACAAAACATGAATGTTCTTAATCGTGTCTATAATGGTGAATCCTTTCTAGAAGGCTTTTAATTGACTTTGCAAAGATCCATCACAGGAATCACTATGTATGGCAGCGGAAACCTTGTAAAATGCATTTCTTAATAATAAGACTTGAAAGCCAAAATTACTCCTTGATCCATGGGCTGCAAAATGAATGTTATATTGGAGAGCATGAAAGCAGAATTGGTGTCTGAGTATATCTCTGTCAGAGTATAATTCAAAATAGTAAGTCAACATTGACTTCAACTTTATATACATCACCAGCTACATTAACCCCTAACATGAAAGGCTATCTTGTGAAGCTTTGAGGACAGGCATGGACTTTTGCCCTCTTGCTTTGAAAATCCTAGATGGTATGCTCTTCAAAAATGAGGTTATTTTCTCTACACTGAACATCTATTGTTTAGTGTAGCCAGTTTCATCAATGATCTGAGCTAGATCTGGACAACTCGCTGCAGCTTCTGTATCAGCACTCGCTGCCTTCCCTCGCTCTTTTATTACATAGACAGCTGTTATGCAGACAACTTCTTTCCTTAAACTTTATGAAATAACTTCTGTTGATTTCAAGCTTTTCTTCTTCAACTTCCTCATCTTTCAGACTTCATAGAATTGAAGAGAGTTAGGGCCTTGCTCTGGATTAAGCTTTGGCTTAACAGAATGTTGTGGCTGATTTGATCTTCTGTCCAGACCATAACAACTTTCTCCTTATCAGCAATAAAGCTGTTTTGATTTCTTACCATTAGTGTAATCACTTGCGTAACACTTTTAATTTCCCTCGAGAACTTGCCCTTTGCATTCACAGCTTGGCTAACTCTTTGGTGCAAGAAGCCTCCCTTTCAGCCTCTCTCAGCTATCTACATGCCCTCCTCACTAAGATTAGTCATTTCTAGCTTTTGACTCTGCCTTTCACTTGAAAACTTAGAGGATGTTGTGGGTTATTAATTGGCCTAATTTCTACCTTGTTGTGTCTCAGGGAAATAGGGAGGACTACAGAAAGAGAGAGGTGGGAAGCAACCGTGGGGTGGAGTAGTCAGAACATTTATCAATTGAGTTCACTGCCTTATATGGGACTTCCCAGGTGGCGCTAGTGGTAAAGAACCTTTCTGCCAATGCAGGAAAAATAAGAGATGAGGATTCGATCCAGATCGCCTGTAGAAGGAAATGACAACCCACTCCAGTATTCTGGCATGGAGAATCCCATGGACAGAGGAGCCTGATGGGCTACAGTACATGGGGTCGCAAAGAGGTGGACACAACTGAAGTGACTTAGCACGCTTATTGGGTGTGGTTTGTGGAGTCCCCAAATTATAAAGGAACGTCAAAGATCACTAATGACAGATCACCATAAAAATATAATAATAGTGAAAAGGTTTGAGATATTGAAAGAATTTCAGGAATGTGATGCACAGACATGAAGCGAGCAAATACTGGTGGACTTGTCCTAAACAGTGTTGTCACAAATTCAGTTTGTAAAGAAGGCAATATCTGTGATGCTCAGTAAAGTACAGCACAATAAAATAAGGTATACTTGTATATATTTTATAATTCAAACAGAATCCATTGCTTATGGGGATAGAGAAGTTTAGGTAAATACTGGGACATTTATATTCAGTAGACTTGTTATATGTGAATAAATACAATTAATAAGTGTCTCAGTAAAATTTATATTTTCATAGACATAATCAACTTTGGGACAAATTGAGTAGCCCCATTTAAAAAAAAATTGTTCCATCAATATAAATACTACAACCTCATCCTCTCTGCCAAAATTTTCTGCTCAGCATCTCCCACAAAAGAATCTGAGATGCAACCTCCAGAGATTGCAGTGGGGTCATTTGGAATCCCCACGCCCACCGTCAAATTGGATATTTGGGAAATCCAGGAGCGAGATCTCCATGACTTAATCAGATCTCCACCCAGGGGGTTTGTCCAAGGGGGCAGGATTCCAAACCCTAAGCTGAGATACAGGGGTGAAGCTCCTGTTTAGAGGAGAGCCATTGAAATTCTCACATGGCAGCAGGGTGTTTTAGCCACAAACTTTCAGACCCAGAAGAAGCGGGAGCACCAGGAAACCTGCATGGATGGTGCACGGCACAGTTCTCTGACGCTGAGGAGTGTCTGCAGCTTGGGGAACACGAGTGCCCAGGCTTTGTCTCCTGGGGCATCGTGGGCTGGGCCTTGCGTATGGCATGGATGCGCCCTAGTCTGATGGAATGGCTCAATATACCAGACTTGCTCACAGAAAGCTTGAGTGTGAAACTGTCATGAGTTAGGTGTGTATGTTGTATATGGGATGTGTCTGGGTGTGTACATGTGTGTGTTTGTAGGGTGTGTCTGTAGATACAGAAGGGGAAGACCTACAGTGAAACTGATTTTCAACACACACACACACACACACACACACACACACGCACACACAAACCTGAGATGAGCATAGTCAGCAATAACAATGACTAGCATGGATTGCGGACTTAGGAAACTAGGCTTTAAGCTAGAAATTTTTTTTATTAAAGGTTTTTTTGATGTGGATCATTTTTAAGGTCTTTACTGAATTTGTTACAATATTGCTTCTGTTTGATGCTCTGTTTTTTTGGCCCTAAGGCATGTGGGATCTTCTCTCCTCAACCAGGGATCAAACCTACCTCTCCTGCATTAGAAGATGAAGTCTTAACCACTGGGCCAGCATGGAAGTCCTTTATGCTAGAATTTTAATATAGATTATTCATCGAGAAACTTCGGTGGTAGTTCTCACTATTCCCCAGAGAACATTTAAGGAAGTAGAAACTCAGAGCAGTGGAGTTACAAGGCCATGATGTTGCGGGGATAGTGCTTTGAGCTGGATTTGGTCCAACTTGGCTGCATACCTAATCCATGGTGTCATGATCTTCAGTCATCAGAGAGGAAAATGAGTACAGTGAAGAAAGAGCCACATCCATTTCCTAAAGCACTCTTAATAGAAGTAGAGATGATAAACATTATAATGGTAATAAGATGATCTATTCTTATATTTGACAAATGTATTACATTTGACAAATACTTAATACTTGTTAACTGTCTTACTGTTGGAAGGTTAACATTAATCATGATTGTATTTAATCCTCAAAATAAGTTTGTAAGAGAACTAATGCCATTCCTTGATTTTTTTCTTAAAGTGCATCTCAGAGAGGTTAAATAAATGCTCTTCAATATTACATACAGGGCTATGCTTAAAATTCATTGTTTTCTCTTACGGTTGCCAGGGGAGAAGGGTGGGGGAAGGGATAGTTAGGGAGTTTGGCATCGACACGTACACACTGCTGTATTTAAAATGGATAACCAGTAAGGACCTACTGTACAGCCCAGGGAACTCTGCTAAATGGTATGTGGCAGGCTGGATGGGAGGGGAGTTTGGGGGAGAAAGGATACATGTATTTGTATGGCTGAGTCGCTTTGTTGTGCATCTGAAATTATTATACTGTTAATTGTCTATAGTCCAATATAAAATAAAAAGTTAAAAAAATCCATTGTTTTTGGATTTTTTCCCACTATTCTACTTTGCATTAGGAATAATGCTGTGAAGTACAAGCTAATAATGAAATTCACCTGGAAAAACAACAGCTTCTTTCAAAGTTCCATTTCTTTTTCCCTATTTCTAAAATGTAGTTTACTCAAGTATGATTTACAATCAAAATTGTATTTCTGTTTTATCCATGGAGCAGGAGTTGAAGAAGAAATGATTGGAATGGATAAGTTTTAACCAAACTTTCTAGAACCAAGCACATTCTAATGATATTAATACTCTAATAATAGTAGAAATTGAGATGGTGGGTGTCTTTTGGCACAGGATGGATAGCATCTTGAAGTCCTAGATGGAAATATGGTATGCTTTATATTCAATATTTAGAAGACAGATACATTACCCATATTAAAAAGAAGCAGATAATTAGAAGTGCTTACTTGGAATGTAATCCTTTCTCTTCTCTTATCCTGGCTGGGCTACGGCTCTGCCCATTATCATCTGTTCCATCTGTCAGCACCCATCGCAGGAGCTATGTGGGTATACTGTGCATGCAGCCCACTCTTGCATTCTGAAATAGACGTGGATCCTTTCTAAGATCCCGGGAGGGGCTGTTACAGGAGCTCTGTGGTTACCCCACAGGAAGGGGTCTGCGTTCTGATCTTACATTTTTAACAGGCCACAGCTGTACTCATATCTTCGTTGATATCTATCTAGCTATCTTATTTGTAGATAATTGTCCAGGAACCAATGCCTGGATGGACCCCTGCTAAACATACAGGTCAGGGCTGTGAAACGAATTGGAGCTGGTCATCAGAGATGATAAAGATGTAACAGCTGGTAACTGAAAAGAAAGGGAAATCTCTCCTCTCTTCTTTACTCTGAGGGAATCAATGGAAGAGGAGAAAATATGTTTAATTATGAAGTTAAATATTTCCCATGTGAGTTGGTGCTTTGATTCAAAAGTTCTCCCTTTTGTTTTGATGCCTACTTTCCTGAGGGAAAACTCAGATTTCATAAAGCAGTAACAGGCCTGGAGCTCTCAGCAGATTAATGTATAACATTTCACTGCTCTGCCTCAACTGGTTTCCAGATAGATACCCACACATAGCAGATGAAGAATCCAAAACTAAACAATTGGAAATATTTGAATTTTTAAAAGCTTGAGATTAGATATGATCTTTCAGATGTTTGGAGTTACTGAATAATTTCAATTAATGGCAGAAATATTCATGATACACTTGCTGTTATCTTTTTCCTGTATACCAGTTTTTTCTTTTCTTTTTAACTTTCTACAGTAAGTAAATAAGTGTTAGGCGCTCAGTTGTGCCTGACTCTTCACGACACCATGGACTGCAGCCCACCAGGCTCCTCTGTCCATGAGATTTTCCAGGCAAGGATACTGCAGTGGGTTGCCATTTCCTTCTCCCGGGGATCTTCCCAACCCAGGGATCGAACTCGGGTCTTCTGCACTTTAGGCAGATTCTTTACCAACTGAGCTACAAGGGAATCCCAACTTTCTACAGGAAACAGGTAAATAAGAATTGCCAATGCATAACTTTTTTCAAACATGATCCTCCCAGGAAAATTCCATTCTTTGATGAACCCAGATGCTGAAGGGAATGGAGGGATGATTGCCTTAATTTTCCAGTTGTACACTTTTTGTGCATGAAACACTTGTGCCATGCATCTCTGTTCGCCCAGTGCCTTGCACACTATAGATTTTTAACAATTGGAATGGAATTAGAAAATGATAATGGATGTTTCCCACTTCATTGATGTCCAGGCAAATGCTGAGATGATACAAGTGATCTATAATATAACTAATTATGTGGTACCATATGAGGATTAAAAAAATGATGAAACAGTCCCATTTTAAACTTTTTTTTTTTAAACACAGAAGCAAAAACTGGTAGTATTCATTATTTCTGTCCTGTGTTAAATATCCTTCAAGTAACACTCATGAAGTTGATAACCTAATTCAGTGTCAATTTCCAGCTTACCTGAGCATTTATATTGCAGATTCAGCTATATAGAGGGACTGACCCAACATTTTCTTTTGCTACTCAGAATTCAGGGATGAGGGAGTGTGGCCAAGATGGTGGAATAAGAAAGCCCTGAGCTTACCTCCCATACACACATCACAATTACACAGTAATTACAAAGCAACTATAAGAATGACCTGAAAACTAAGAGAAAAGACTTTTCATAGCTGAAGATATAATGAAAGAACGACAATGAGATGAGTAGGAGTGATGGAGATGAAATAAAGTTCCATATCCCCAGGTGGGAAACTCACACACGGGAGAATAATCAAAACTTCAGAGGTTCTTCCTAAGGAGTGAGTGTCTAAGTCCCACTCTGAGCTCCCTAGACTGGGGATTCTGCACCAAGAACATTTGGCTTTGAAAGCCAGTGGGATCTGCATATGGGAGAGCTAGAGGGTTGTAGGAAACAAAAGTTTGCTCTTGAAAGGCTCACACAGAATCTCACCTGCTTCAAGATCCAATAGAGATGCAGTGTTTTGAGAGATAATCAGATCAGTCTTGTTGACCTTGGAGAGCTTCCTGGAGAGGCAGGAGGTAACTGGGACTCCCTCTGGGAATGTAAACGCTGGTGGTAGCCAAATTTGGGAGTTTGTTTTGCCTCAAGGACACTGGTGTTAGCTAGCACCATTTTGGAATTCTCCTTTCAGTCTATTAGTGATGAGGGCTCACCCTCTCATTATGCAGTCAGTACCAGGTCCAGGACACACCAGCCAGAGCAGCAAGCCACATGGGCACCCAGTCACACCCACAGTGTGCTGGCGCCAGCTCTGGAACCTCCCTAGTCCTTCAAGTAGCCTCTCTGGGACCTGGTTCCATGAACTAGCAGGATGGTGCCAGTCCTGGGCTCACCAGGTTGTACAGCCAGCCAAGGAAGTGGGCCAGTAACCTCTGTACAAGGCAGGGCCTAGCAGCCAATCAGGCAAGGGACTGGCCCTGTCCACCGGTGTGCCGGTAGTCAGCCCGGGCACAACAGAGGGGTACATGCAATCCAAATGGGAGGCACCCTCAGCAGATATAGCTCTGGCAAGCAGAGGGGAGTGATCTGCAGGATGTCGCCTATGTAAGGCTACTTCTCTAAGTTTGGGAAACATAGACACCTTTGTTGTTGTTCAGTGGATTAGTCGTGTCTAACTTTTTGTGACCCCATGGACTGCAGCACTCCAGGCTTCCCTGTCTATCACTGTTTCCTAGAGTTTGCTCAAACTCATGTCCATTGAGTCGATGATGCCTTCTAATCATCTCATCCTCTGTTACCCTTTTCTCCTTCTGCCTTCAATCTTTCCTAGCATCAGGGTCTTTTCCAATAAGTCAGCTCTTTGCATCAGATGGCCAAAGTATTGGAGCTTCAGCTTCAGCATTAGCCCTTCCAAAGAATATTCAGGACTGATTTCCTTTAGGATTGACTGGTTTGATTTCCTTGCAGTCCAAGGAACTCTCAAGAGTCTTCTCCAGCACCAAAGTTCAAAAGCATCAGTTCTTTGGCACTCAGTCATCTTTATAGTCACCCTATCTAACAAAAATAAAATAAAACAAAAAATAATTAAGCAAAATGAGGTGATACAGCAATATGTTTCAAATGAAGAAATAAGGTAAGAAGACCTAAGTGAAGTGGAGAGAAGCAATCTTACCCAATAAAGAGTTCAAGATAATGATCTTAAGGGTGCTCAGAGAATTTGAGAGAAGAATGGATAAACACAGTGAGAAGTTTGCCAAAGAGAAAGTATAAAGAACTACACAGAGCTAAAGAATTCAATCACTGAAACAAACAAACAAAAAAGAGGGATGCCCACTCTCACCACTCTATTCAACATAGTATTGAAAGTCCTAGCCACAGCAATCAGAGAGGAAAAAGAAATAAAAATAATTCAAACCAGAAGGGAAGAAATAAAACTGTCACTGTTTGCAAATGAATACCATATATAGAAAATCCTAAAGATTCTGCCAGAAAATTGTTAGAAGTAATATGTGAATTCAGTAAAGTTGAATGACACAAAATTAATATATAGAAATCTGTTGCATTTCTACACATTAAAAATGGACTATCAGAAAGAGAAATTGAGAAAAAAAATCCATTTACAATTACATAAAAATAATAAGATACTGAGGACAGTGGCTCAGACGGTAAAGCGTCTGCCTACAATGTGGGACACCCAGGTTCAATCCCTGGGTTGGGAAAATGTCCTGGAGAAGGAAATGGCAATCCACTCCAGTATCCTCGCCTGGAAAATCCCACGGACGGAAGAGCCTGGTAGGCTACAGTCCATGGGTTACAAAGAGTCAGAGGCAACTAAGTGACTTCACTTTCACTTTCACTAAGGAATAAACTTAACCAAAGAGGTGAATGACCTGTACTCCGAAAACTGTAAGACATTAATGAAAGAAACTGATGGCATCACAAAGAAACAGAATGATATACTATGCCCATTATGTTGACACATTTTTAAAAGCAAATTGATTGACAATTTTTTTATTTGTAATAGCATGTATTTCAATTAATTTTTCAATTTCCCTAACCTAGTTGGTATTCCAGAAAATCCCTGGCTCAGGGATTCATTCTGTTACAAAAGTTACTCTGCAAGTCTTTTCCTAGTTCTGACTGTTTTGCAGATTAGTAATGCTAGAAAGCTTGATGATGTAAGAGAGAGCAAGCTGGAGGAAAATTCCAAAGAAAGATCAAGGTGGTTAGGTGAAGAATGCATTAATGTAGGAAAATCTAAACAATAAGAGAAGTTTGACCCTCATGAGATAAAGAGAAGGCATTGGTGGAAATGATGAAGTGTGTGTGGATGTGTGTGTGTGGATGTGAGTGTCTGTGTGTATGTGTGTGTATTGGAGGGAGGTGAGAAGAAATTAATGCTGGAAAAAAATTATACCAGAATTGCTTGAATTAAAAAAAAAGACATCTCCTCTGGGTGGACCAATTGCCAAAGAACTGTTTCTTACATAGAACAAATTATCCAAAATATGGAAGCCACGTGCCTCAGTCCAGACAATCGGTTTACATTCTGCCCCTCAGCAGTGAAGTGCACATATGAACATCTGTATGCAGCAACTCCTAGAAACTCTATTTTATTTTTAAAATTAAAACTACGGATCTGCCTCTCAGGTAAATACATTGATAGTCAATTGGAGGGAACTAATGTTTATTTAAAATAACCAGTGAGTCAAATAGAAGTGGTACCTTATTAGGAAGATACAGTGAATGATGGAGGAACAGGGTGTCTTGTGACAGCATCTGCAACTGTGTCAACCGAGTCAAGCATCTGAGCTGTAGGGCAAACAGTGGATGATTCAGCTGTGAAGGTGAAGGCACGAGGCAGGAGGACAAGAGGAAAACAGCAAAGTGTCAGCCCGAGTGTTGTTCACAGCATGGACAATGAGGGCAAGGTGAGGCTGGTGAGGCCTGGAGAGACTGCAGACACGGAAGGGTCAGGGGCTGGCAGATGTGAACCTGGAGAGGAGAAGCTGTGGGAGCATGCAAGTGAACAAGCTGGAAGTCCAGAGTGTGGGAACACAGCACGGGGTCTCGGGACTCAAGATGACGCTTCAGTGTGGGTGACGACAAGTCCCCAGCCGATGGGTGACCACTGTGCTGTGCGTCAGAGGGTCGCTGGAGCACAGGGTGGCAGGGAGCCATGCTCGCATTAGTTGGTGTGCTAGTTTGCAGAGATTTTAAAGTCTTCTAGTGTGATTTTGGGAGTCGTAGTAGAGAGGAAAACTGGGAGTAGGGGCGAGCGGAGAGATGGGGCCAGGGAGTGAGAATGCATGTGTCTGTAATGAATCTCAGCAGAGGAAAAAAGAGAACTGGGAAGGTCATGTTTCTGTAGTCTGAAAATCCTTTGCAGTAGTCTCATTGGCTCAGCTGGAGGGGTCTGTGGGAGAATGACTTCCCTCCTCCTCCTCTTTCTTCTATATTTGTTCGTGTTTTTGGCTACACAGTGCAGCTTGTGGGATCTTGGTTCTTTGACCATGGATCAAACCCATGTCACCCGCAGTGGAAGCATGGATAGAGTCCTAATCACTGGACTTTCAGGGAATTCACTCTTTTTTTCTTTTTTTAATGTTCACAGCTCCTTTATTCATAAAAGCTCTAAACTGGAAACAACCCAAATAGCTAGATAATAGGTGAATAGGTAAACAAATTATGGAATATCCATGAATGAAATCTACCACCATAATAATAAGGAATCAACTTAGATACTACAATGTGGATAATTCTCAAAATAATTAGGCTGAGTGGAAAAAAACAAACATAAAAGAATATACTGCTTGAATCCATTTACCTGAAGTTACAGTAGTGAAGGAGGAAAGCAGAGTGCAGATTGCCTGGGGAGGAAGGGCAAGATGGCCCAGGAATTACAGACAGGCACAAAAAGTCTTCAGGAGGGTGGCTGATTTATTCATCATCTTGGTTGCAGTAATGGCTTCACAGGTGTATACACATGTCAAAATGTATTAAATTATATAATTTGGACATGTACAGTTTGTTACAGATCAATTATATATCAAAAATTTGTTAAAATGATACTTCCCCCTCCAATAAAATTAATACATCCTTTGTATTTCTTCTTTCAACAGTAACTATTTCTCTCCATTCTCCTCTTGTTTGCATAATTCCTGATGAGAAGTCTGCTTTAGTACTTACCCTTGATCCTCTATAGGTGAGATTTTTTTCATCTGGGCTTCTTTCAAGACTTTGTCTTGGTTTTTGTTTTCTGTAGTTTGACTATGACATGCCCCAGTGAACATCTTTTTGGTATTTATCTTGCTTGGTGTGCTCTGAACTTCCTGGGTGTGTTGTTGCGTGTCTGTCATTCATTTTGGAAAATTTTTATCAATTACTTCTTCAAATATTTAGCAACCACCTTCCTCAGGCAAAAGGCAGCCACTTGTGAAGTTTAGCAGGAGGAAAGAGTGCATTTGAATGCACTGGGATTCCAGCACCAGTCCCCAGAACCTAATGCCCTTAGGATGAATTTAGCTCCTGAAGGACTCTCTCTCCCTCTGCCTTTCCAAGAGCATCAAGAATTTACCTAAGCTTTTTTTTTCCCTTTTTTTTTCCTTTTTCAATGGTGCTCCTACTGCTCTCAAGATTATTTCTATTTCTAGTAAGACAATGTTCTTTCAAAGACAGTTGTGGCTAAAATAAGTCTCTGTCCTGAGCCTGGAAATGTTGCATGGCTGACTGTTCATTAGGTAGCAAAACACTGGGAATAAGTCAATCAGGTACTTGGGCAGTGTCAGGCTGGGTGGGCACGGGTAAATGACTGGGTGCTTTGCTTCTGCTGTGATATAAAAGTAAAATCTGCATTGCATATTGTTTAGTAATTTAGAACTCAACAAAAGTGATCAGAGTCCTTAAAATGTCTTGGAAGAAGTAACCAGGATAGAGATTTGCAGAAATAGGTTACAGAACACAGCTTCTGCATTTTCTGTCTCAAAGAAGAGGAAATAAAATTCATATATAATTAAGGAAAATAATAAATGTGATTCAATATACACAATTCTGTAGTGTTTCAAATGGAAAATATGAGCATATAAAGAGAGATAATGGTTCTCCAGAAAATATTATCACCTTGCAAAAGGGGAGGAATTATGGTTAAACTTCTATTACTTCTCTCATGAAATACTTTGAATGGCAAAAAGTCTTGGAGAATCTGCACATTTTATTCTAGTTTTTTTCTAAATCTTACTTGTGAATATGTCCACTTCAATTCAGACAAACCCAGAGGATATTGAAATGCAGTTTGAAGGACAGTGAAGAACAAAGTGTTGGGGTGATGAGAAAACTAGCCCACAGTGTCCTGTAGACAGTACAAGACAGCATCCTTCACGGCTACCTTTTCACCTCAACACAGCTTGCGCAAGCTGACTGCTAGCTAATACGTGCAAGAAGAAGAAAAAACTCTCATATACTACATTTCAAGAAGTATTTTCTAATCATAAAATGGACTCCAGAGAAAATTCAGACAAGGTTTAAAAACAACTGAAAATGCAATATTTATAGGATGAGAAGTAAAAATAAATGCTCATCTGTATCATTTTTGGTTCAGATGAAACTATTCTCAGGGCATGAATAGAAATGCAGATGTAGAGAATGGATTTGTGGACATGGGGGATGAGTAGGATGAATTGGGAGATTGGGATTGACATATATACACTACCATGAGTAAAATAGAGAGCTAGTAGAAACCTGCTGTACAGCACAGGGAGCTCAGTTCGGTGCTCTGTGATGACCTGCTGCTGCTGCAGCTGCTGCTAAGTCGCTTCAGTCGTGTCCAACTCTGTGTGACCCCATAGACGGCAGCCCAACAGGCTCCCCCGTCCCTGGGATTCTCCAGGCAAGAACACTGGAGTGGGTTTCCATTTCCTTCTCCAATGCATGAAAGTGAAAAGTGAAAGTGAAGTCGCTGAGTCTTGTCTGACTCTTAGCGACCCCATGGACTGCGGCCTACCAGGCTCCTCATCCATAGGATTTTCCAGGCAAGAGTACTGGAGCGGGGTGCCATTGCCTTCTCTGTGTGATGACCTAGAGGGGTGAAATAGGGACAGTAGTGGGAAGGAGGTTCAACAGGGAGGGGATATATGTATACATATAGCTGATTCAATTCATTGTACAGAGAAACTAACACAATATTGTAAAGCAACTACACACCAATAAAAAAATTATAAAATAAAGGCTTCCAGCCATTGGAGGCATAAAAAAATTCACACCTTATGGATGCCATATTTGATTTCATCCATAGCCTAGCACTCTAAGGGACACTGTATTTCCAAGAAATTAGAAACAACTTCTCTAAGTGTTTGTTTCTCCTCCCACACTATTGTTTAAACAACTGACAGTGTGAATATATCTTACATCATGACACAATGCTCACATAGACATGTGACTCCATGAGATGCATGCTCAAATTTTCATTTTGTCTCTTCTCTTCCATTTTCTTTCATTTTTAAAATGCTAATCTTGACCCCACTACACTGATCTCAAAATCCACTACTATGCTGCCCACATTGACAAATTTACTGCTCACCATAAATTAATGATCATGTGATGATTTGGCTTTTGGTTCCTTTTCTTTCCCCCTTTTAAAGTTCATTTTCCCCTTTCGTGAATCAGAAACATTTTCCACCTTTATCTTTGGAATTCCACTGTGTCTGTCTAAAAGTAAGGGCAGGTCTATGAGCCATATGTGGATAAATCCACGTTGTATCTCCCAAGGCTCACCTTCTGGGATGGGGTGGGGAAAAGGAGCCTCTGAAAACTTCATCTGAACACATTTGGGCTCTGAACCCAGGATTCATAGCTCAAGGGGGTGAAACTACTTGTATACAACTTTTTAGAAACTCTATGTTGCAGCTGAGAGTCCTGCCTCACATTTTATGGAGAGAAATGATGGGAAGAAGCTCATCTTCCTGCCATCAAGTCCCCTGACTCCACACATCTGTATCCACAGGCTGGATGCTCCATTCTGATGATGGCAGAGTGCCTTCTCCATGCAAAGGTGATGCCTGCTCTCCTACTTGGGGTACCAATCCTGCTCATTTTGGTGAATATTTTGCAGCTGCAACTCTTCTCTCTTCCCCTTCATCACTGCTCCCTCTCTTTCTTGCAGTCACCGATGTAACACTCTACCTTGAAACTCCACGGCACACCTGCTCCTGAGCAAGGGTCCTCAGTTGCTGATGCCTCATTTTTCCGCTTCTCTGCACAGCACAGAGAAGGGTTGTGCTTGTTTGCTGTATCCATTTAACCTCATCTCCTCACAGTCATTCCTCTGGGCACTGGCCCCCACATCCCCAGGGAATCTGCTCTTGATGGGTTACTGTGATGTCAGAGTTCACTGCTGATGTCAGTTCTTTGGTCCTTCTCTTGTTCATTGGCATCACTAACCTTTATGAAAAGCTCCCCTCAAATCCTGATTTTCCTCTCATCTCATTGACAGCTGGTGCTCAATCGCCTTTGCTTGTTCAGCTCTTGCCTATTCTTTTATTTCCTGTAATCCTTATACTTTCTGTTATTATCTAATTTAGTTAGTTTATTGTCAGTTTCTACCAGGACAAGGATATTTTCATTCTTTTTTGCCCCTTGGTAATCTCCAGCACTTAGAACAGTATGTGGTCTTTAATAGTCACTCAGTGCTTTGTTGAATGAATGCCATAGTGTCTTGGATGTATGTGTTTCAAAATTATATAAATGCTATTGTGTTACAGATGATCTTCTCTCTTTGTTTAAGCATAACCCTAAGCATTTAAGACCATCAGTGTTGCTATATGTAGGTAAAATATATTGCTTTAAATTTTTGCATGGTATTCTCTTCATGTAAGCATCACATTTTATTTGCCTATTTTCATAGAATTAACATTTAAGTTGCTCCCAGCTTGGGATACAACAAATGATAAAACCAAGATTACTTCCATGAATTTTACCTTGTGAACCTGTGAATTTCTCTGGGAGGGTATGCTTAGGAGAAGGACTTGTGAATCATAGGTTATACATCTATGTAATCTATACGTAATAAGTACTGCCAAACTGCTTCCCAAAAGTAATGTACAAGTTGGCAGTCTCACCTAAGGTATTTGGATACTTCCATTTCACTATATATTCCATCAAATTTATAATTCCTTCCTTGCTTTTGTTGAACTGATTGGTGTAGAACATATTTTTTAAAAATATATTTAAAAAATTTATGTTCATACCACTTAATATGGGCACAGATTTCAGTGGTTTTCACATATTATGAAGCATTATTCTTCATTTGATTTTTTCCCCAAACACAAAATCATTCTTAGCTTGTGGACTGCAGAAAAACAGGCAGCCAACTTGTTTTGGCTACCAAGGTATGATCTAAGTGGTTGGTAGAATGATATCTTACTGTTGCTTTTCTTTGAAAATGGCTACCTACTAGTACATTTAAACATTATGAACTTATTAATTTTTAGATTTCTCTTTTATTATTTGCCTATTTCCTACCTTTACTGATTTGCATTTTTATTAGTTTTCCTGTATTTGTTTATGCTTTTAAGACTCATATATTCTTAATATTAGTCTTTTCAAGTTTTTACATTTCAGTTTATCTTCTCTCAGTCTACCATTTATCAGGTGGCTTCCTATTTTTGGTTGAAGAGGCATTTCAAATTTTGGTACAGGAAGTTCCAGTAGGTTTTTGATCTCCATGGTTTGTGAATTTTTTGATATTATCGAAGAAGTAATTCCTTACTTCCAGATCAAAAAGTTATTCTTCTACATTTTCATCTTTTAGCTGTATGCTATCTTTCACTTTTAAGTCCTTACTTCTGCATTCATCTTGTAGTCAGTGAAATAGACCCAGTTTAATTTTCATGTGAGGTGAACAGTCTTCCCCAAACAAGTTATTTAATGATTTTCCTTTATTATTGATTTGTTGGTACCACTTTTATGTATATCAAATTTTATTTGTTTTATGAGGACTTATTTCTGAGTTTGCTTTTCTGTTCCAAGAATTTATATTTTTAATTGGTACCACAGTATCATGCTATTTTAGTATTATTAACATTAATGGTATTATTGTTACATTGTTATATATTCTATCTTAAATTCTCACATGGCAATTTTCCCATTTTCTTAAGACATTTATTCATGAAAATTAATTCTTTCCTATAAATTTATAAAGAATTTTTTTCCCAAATCCCTTGAAAAAAAAAAAAAAAAGAGTTTTAAATTTGATTACATTAAATTATAAATTTATATGTTAATTTGTGGTTAAATAATATATTTTTCTTTTCTTTTTTTTGTGCTTTAAGGTTTTAAGAAGTTTCTTTAGAGGGTAGTTTGTTTCCTTGTGAGCTTAGTTCCTAGGCATATATTTTTGATTTGCTCTTGCTGATGTAGAGGGATGGTCCTGATGTAAAATATCATGTATGAAACGAGATGCCAGTCCAGGTTCGATGCACGATACTGGATGCTTGGGGCTAGAGCACTGGAACGACCCAGAGGGATGGTATGGGGAGGGAGGAGGGAGGTGGGTTCAGGATGGGGAACACATGTATACCTGTGGCAGATTCATTTTGATATTTGGCAAAACTAATACAATTATGCAAAGTTTAAAAATAAAATTAAATTAAAAAAAATAAAATCTATGCTGGCAAATTTGTTGTACTCTTTTTCTTTTTAGTAGTATATTACAATTCTGATATGTTTTATATACTTGCCCATAAAAATCTATGAAATGATGAACATTCTACTCAATTAAAAATATGTGGCTTGTTTCCTTTGAGTGTGAAAGTCGCTCATTGTGTCTGACTCTTTGTGACCCCATAGACTATACAGTCCATGGAATTCTCCAGGCAAGAATACTGGAGTGGGTAGCCTTTCCATTCTCCAGGGGTCTTCCCAACCCAGGGATTGAACCCAGGTCTCCCGCATTGCAGGCAGATTCTTTACCAGCTGTTGTTTTCTTTGCTGGTCTGTAAATATCCCGCACTTCCCCTGTCATGCAGAACAGCAATGATATCAGGCATCTTGTCTTGTACATGGGGATTTCTGGGTCTTGGTGCCACAGGTGAGGAACTGGTTGGTCATCACTCCTATTCCACAAAAAAGGAAAAAAAAGAAAAAAAGGAAAAGAAATAAGCTGAACACTTTGAAAATCAATAACTCTTCTTAGATCTTTAGAGATCTGAGGACACAGGGCAGATGACTGCCCTTGAAATTGAAGAGTTTGGCTGATGGAACAAAGAATCACAACTCACAGTATAAAAGCCCAGGGGCAGAATGTAAACTGTGATTAATAAATTGCTGGAGGGCTGCATGGGAAAGTTTGGGCTGAAAACCCAGAGGCCCAGTGTGAGGAGAGCCTCCACAATTTGGTGAGGTTTTATCTCAGGAACTCAATCAGGTTTTCCAAGTAAGAGGTCAAGAAAACTCCCTTCATCCTTTTGCTGGGGGCAGGGTGGGGGTGGGGATGGAGTGTGGGAAAAGTAGCTGTTCTGAAGCACATTCTGATTTTCTTAACAAGGTCTGATCTCAGAGAAACTATTTCACCAGAACCTAACCAACCATCTTTCTGAAGGGAAATCTCCAGCCCCAGCCTGTTCTAGATGTCCTATCTCAACTAAGAAAAACAAATAAGCAAACAAAAACCTAAATAAGAGAAGCATAGGTGCATTAAAAGACTGATACACTGTGATAGAAATATAGGTTCCCTGATTGCTCTTCTTCAGCCAGCCCCCGCCCCCCCCCCAAAAAAAAATGGTTTTGGAGGGCAAGTTAACATATAAAGTGGTTTTATATAAAACATCAATCATCTTGTCTGTTTTGATAAGCATCAGTACCAGTTCTTTCACTTGAAATGCAATTTGTAACATTGGAGGAAAAGAATTTTGTGATTGTTGAAGTGATTTTTTTTTTTTTTTTTTTTTTTACAAATCCAAAGGGAAGATACAGTATTGAAAAGACTTTGGAAGAAATCTGCCATATCAGCGTATAAATAGACCCCATGTGACACAGTGAGCAGAGTTGTGCATCTCAAACACTTTAAAGAAGAAAGTATTTAGAGGCAATCTGAGAACAATAGAAGAGACAAAAATAAGGGTTCAAGGGAAACATTAGGCTCCAACACATACAGGCAGGCCAGGCAGTAAACACAGCCTATCCCCACCATGTAAAGTAATCTCTAGGCGAGAACACTGGAGTGGGTTCTGTGCCCGCCTCCAGGGGATCGTCCCAACCCAGGGGTCAAACCCAGGTCTCCTGCATTGCAGGCAGATTCTTTACCACCTGAGCCACCAAGGAAGCCCATGTTAAGTAAAGTGAAAGTGAAGTCGCTCAGTCATGTCTGACTCTTTGCAACCCATGGACTGTAGCCCACCAAGAGACCTCAGTTTCTCTTACCCAGTAACTCATGTTCAGATTACAACAGATAATTGCAAAACATACTAAAAGACAAAAACAAAAAACAAAACAAAACAAACACACAGCTTGAAGGGAAGGAATAAGTATGAAAACCAGATTCAGATATGGCAGAGATTTTGGAATTATCAGATTGCAATTTGAAGCAGCTGTTATTGTAAGCTAAGGGCCACAATGTAAAAAAATGGACAACATGCAAGAACCAGATGGGTAATTAGGCAGAGTGATGTAACCTCTAAGAAAGAGTCAAAAGGAACCCATAAAAAATCAAAAACTCTGCTACAAGAATGAGAAATGAAGAATGGTTCAGGTGGGCTCATCCTAGGATTGGGCACAGTTGAGGAAAGAATCAGTGCTTGAAAAAATGTCAATAGAAGCTTTCAAAATTGACATGCATTGAATGAAAAATAATAGACTATCCAAGAACTGTGGAATGACAACAAAAGGTGGAACTATGTGTAATGAGAATACCAGGAGAATAGAGAAAGGAACCTGAAACGTACTTGAAGTAGTAATGATTGATAATTTCTCCAAATAAACGACAGATACAAAAACACAGATGCAAGAAGCTCAGAGAACACCACAGGATAAAAACACATATAAAACCTATGCTGAAGTATACCAAATTCAAGCTGCATAAAATAAAAAATAATGTCCTCAACAAATGCAGAGGGGAAAACACTGGACCCACAGAGCAGCATTAATAAGAATTACATCAGACTTCTTATTAGAAATTATGTAAGCAATAGGAGAGTGCAGTAAAATATTTAATGTGTTGAAAGAAAAGAACCACCAACCTAGAATTTTATATCCAACACAATTATTCTTCAAAAGTGAAGGAGAAATAGAGGCTTTCTCAGATGAACAAAACTTAAGAAAATTTGTCACCAATAGACTTGATTTGAATAAAATTCCCAAATAAATTCTTCAGAAGGAAGGAAAACTATAGGTCTGATATACATAATACAGTAGAAGTGTTAGAAAAAAATAAATGACAATAAAACAACTATTTTTCTTATTAATTGATCCATATAAATTTATCCTTTTCCTTATCATAAAGAAATAAATAAAGAAAATTTATTCCTTTTCCTTTTCATCAGAGGCCAGGCAGAATGAAAACCACAATCACAGAAAACTAACCAAACTGATCACATGGATCATAGCCTTGTCTAACTCAATGAAACTATGAGCTACTCCATGTAGGGCCACCCAAGATGGATGGTCTTGGTGGAGAGTTCTGACAAAACATGGTCCACTGGAGAAGGGAATGAGAAGCCGCTTCAGTATCCTTGCCTTGAGAACCTCATGAACAGTATGAAAAGGAAAAAAGATAGGACACTGAAAGATGAACTCCCCAGATTGGTAGGTGCCCAATATTCTACTGGAGAAGAGTGAAGAAATAACTCCAGAAAGAATGGAGAGACAGAACCAAAGTGAAAACAATGCCCAGTTGTGGATGTGACTGGTGATGGAAGTAAAGTTCAATGCTATAAAGAACAATATCCCATAGGAAACTGGAATGTTAGGTCCATCAGTTCAGTTCAGTTGCTCAGTTGTGTCCGACTCTTTGCGACCCCATGAATCGCAGCATGCCAGGTCACCCTGTCCATCACCAACTCCTGGAATTCACTCAGACTCATGTCCATCGAGTCGGTGATGCCATCATCTGCTGTTGTCCCCTTTTCCTCCTGCCCCCAATCCCTGCCAGCGTCAGAGTCTTTTCCAATGAGCCAACTCTTTGCATGAGGTGGCCAAAGTACTGGAGTTTCAGCTTTAGCATCATTCCTTCCAAAGAACACCCAGGACTGATCTCCTTTAGAATGGACTGGTTGGATCTCCTTGCAGTCCAAGGGACTCTCAAGAGTCTTCTCCAACACCACAGTTCAAAAGCATCAATTCTTCGGTGCTCAGCGTTCTTTACAGTCCAACTCTCACATGCATACATGACCACTGGAAAAACCATAGCGTTGACTAGATGGACCTTTGTTAGCAAAGTAATGTCTCTGCTTTTCAATATGCTATCTAGGTTAATCAAGGTAAACTGGAAATGGTCAAACAGGAGATGGCAAGAGTAAACATTGACACTTTGTGAACTAAAATGAACCAGAATGGGCAAATTCAATACAGACGACCATCATATCTACTACTGTGGGCAAGAACCCTTTACAAGAAATGGAGTAGCCATCATAGTCAATAAAACAGTCTGAAATGCAGTATTTAGGTACATTCTCAAAAATGACAGAATGATCTCTGTTCGTTTCCAAGGCAAAGCATTCACTATCACAGTAATCTAAGTCTATGCCCCAACCACTAATGGTAAAAAAGCTGAAGTTGAATGATTCTATTATGACTCATAAGATCTTCTAGAACTAACACCAAAAAAAGAGGTCCTTTTCATCACAGGGGACTTGAATGCAAAAGTAGGAAGTCAAGAGATATCTGAAGTAACAGGCAAGTTTGGCCTTGGACTACAGAATGAAGTAGGGCAAAGGCTAGCAGAGCTTTGCCAAGAGAACACACTGGTCACAGCATACACCCTCTTCCAAGAACGTAAGAGAAGACTCTGCACATGTACATTACTAGATGGTCAACACCAAAATCAGATTGATTATATTCTCTTCAGCCAAAGATGGAGAAGCTCTATATAGTTAGCACAAAGAAGACCAGGACCTGCGGCTCAGATCATGAAATCCTTATTACACAATTCAGACTGAAATTGAAGAAAGTAGGGAAAACCACTAGACCATTCAGATATGACCTAAATAAAACCCCTTAAGATTATACAGTGAAAGTGACAAATATATTCAAAGGTTTAGATCTGATAGAGTGCCTGAAGAACTATGGATGGAGGTTCATGACATTGTTCAGGAGCTGGTTATCAAGACCATTCCCAAGAAAAACAAATGCAACATGGCAAAATGTTTGTCTGAGGAGGCCTTACAAATAGCTGAAAAATAAGAGAAGCTAAAGGCAAAGGAGAAAAGGAAAGATATATCCATCTGATTGCAAAGTTCCAAAGAATAGCAAGGAGATAAGAAAGCCTTCCTAAGTGATCAGTGCAAAGAAACAGAGGAAAATAATAGAATGGGAAAGACTAGAGATCTCTTCAAGAAAATTAGAGATACCAAGGGAACATTTCATGCAAAGATGGGCTAAATAAAGAACAGAAATGGTATGGACCTAACAGAAGCAGAATATTAAGAAGAGGTGGTAAGAATACACAGAAGAAATATACAAAAAAGATCTTCATGATCCACATAACCACCATGGTGTGATCACCCACCTAGAGCCAGACATCCTGGGATGCAAAGTCAAATGGGCCTTAGGAAGCATTACTACGAACAAAACTAGTGGAGGTGATGGAATGCCAGTTGAGCTATTTCAAATTCTAAAACATGATGCTGTGAAAGTGTTGCACTCAATATGCCAGCAAATTTGGAAAACTCAGCAGTAGCCACAGGACTGGAGAAAGTCAGTTTTCATTTCAATTCCAAAGAAAGGCAATGCCAAAGAATGTTCAAACCACCACACAATTGCATCATCTCACAAGCTAACAAAGTAATGCTCAAAATTCTCCAAGCGAGGCTTCAACAGTCCATGAACTGAGAGCTTCCAGATGTTTAAGCTGAATTTAGAAAAAGCAGAGGAACCAGAGATCCAATTTCAACATCCGTTGGATTATATAAAAGGCAAGAGAGTTCCAAAAAAAATCTGCTTTTGATTTATTGAATATGCCAAAGCCTTTGACTATGTGGATCACATCACAACAAACTGTGGAAAATTCTTCAAGAGATGGGAATACCAGACCACCTTACCTGTCTCCTGAGAAATCTGTATGTAGGTCAAGAAGCAACAGTTAGAAGTGTACATGGAAAAATGGTCTGGTTCCAAATTGGGAAAGGAGTATGTCAAGGCTGTATAATGTCACCCTGCTTATTTAACTTATATGCAGAGTTCATCATGTGAAATGCCAGGCTGGATGAATCACAAGCTGGAATCAAGATTGACGGGAGAAATATCAACCATCTCAGATATGCAGATGTTACCACCCTTATGGGTGAAAGCGAAGAGGAAGTGAAGAGCCTCTTGATGAAAGTGAGAGAGGAAAGTGAGAAAGCTGGCTTACAACTCAACATTCAAAAAACTAAGATCATGGCATCTGGTCCCTACACTTTCTGGCAAATAAATGAGGAAACAAGGGAAACTGTGACAGTCTTTATTTTTGGGGGGCTCCAAAAATCACTGCAGATGGTGACTGCTGCCATGAAATTGAGACACTTGCTCCTTGGAAGAAAAGCTATGACCAACCTAGACAGCGTATTAAAAAGCAGAGACATTACTTTGCCAACAAATGTCTGTATAGTAGAAGCTATGGTTTTCCAGAGAGTCATTTCCTAGGCAGGTTGATAAGAAGTCTAGGGTTCCCCAAGGAGAGAGGGGTCTGGAATTCTCAAGGAGGAAGAAAGGATAAACCTTTTTTTCCTCTACATTCCTTAGGATTATATAACAATAATGTATCCTGCCTGAGGACAGTCTCTGGCTAATTCTGTTATCTTAAAATGTAAATTATGGGAGTAGGTCTGGTGAGGTCTTTACAACCTCCAGACATTCTTTGGATTCATTGGAGAGTATATAACTCCATTGCTAACACTAGCAAGGGGGTACTCTTTCTACCCTCTTCTGATGTGTATGTCAGAAGCTTTCTCTATCTCCTTTATACTTTAGTAAAACTTTATTACACAAAAGCTCTGAGCGATCAAGCCTCGTCTCTGGCCCCGGATTGAATTCTTCTCCTCCGGGGGCCAAGAATCCTGGTGTCTTTGCGTGATTCAACAACAACCTTTCATATGAATGTGCGAGTTGGGCCATAAAGAAGGCTGGACACTGAAGAATTGATGCTTTTAAACTGTGGTGTTGGAGAAGACTCTTGAGAGTCCCTTGGAATGCAAGGAGATCCAACCAGTCCATCTTAAAGGAGATCAGTTCTGGGTGTTCGTTGGAAGGACTACCATTGAAGCTGAAGCTTCAATACTTTGGCCACCTGATGCGAAGAACTGACTCATTGGAAAAAACCCTGATGTTTGGAAAATTTGAAGGCAGGAGGAAAATGGGGTGACAGAGGATGAGACGGTTGGATGGCATCACTGACTCAATGGACATGAGTTTGAGCAAGTTCCGGGAGTTAGTGGCAGACAGGGAAGCTGGGCGTGCTGCAATCCATGGGTTTGCAAATAGTTGGACATGACTGAGCAAGTGAACTGAACTAAGCTGAATATAACTTTGTTAAAAATAATAGCAAAAATATATTCTGTGATTATAACTTATGGATAAGTAAAATGAATTATAGTAATGTTATACAAAAGGAGAGGGTGGAATTGGGAATACTTTTTTATCAGGTACTTGAACTGCCCAGGAGGTAGGTAATTTGAAAGGGGGTTTGGATTAGTTTTAAATGTATATATCAAACTCAGAAACAACTAAAACTAAAAAGTTTTTGTTTTAAGTAGTTGATATGCTAAGATAGGAGAGCAGATGGAAAAAGACAAAATTTTGAATTAAAATTAGAGAATATAGAAAAAGATCAAAACACACACACACACACACACACAAGGAAACAAAGGCCAAAAGCAAATAATTTAAAAATAGTAATAAATATGTAGATATTAATCCAACCTTATCAAATATTCTTTTAAAGATCAAGAGTCTAAATACATCAATTAAAAAGTAAGGGTTGTCAGAATAAATTCAGAAAACAAGTTTAAACTATATGTTGTCTGCAAGAGTCTCATTTGAAATATAAAGACTCAGATAGCTGAAAAAGGTTGGGGAAAAATATAGCACGATAATACTCATAGAAAGAGAGTTACACTAATTTCAGACAGACCAGAATTAAGACCAAGGAAAATGATCAAGGATATAGAGAGACATGACACTGTGGTAAAGGAGTTGTAACTACTCATACAGTTGGAGATCTCAACATCTCTGCATCCGTAATAGATCCAGTGGGCAGATCAGTATTGATAGTTGAACAATACCAATAATCAACTAGATTTCCTTCACGTCTAAAGGATATTTCAACACTCAGTAGTTGGTTCATTTTTATTGCTGACTCTTCCATTGTAGGGTTATATCCCAGATATTTTATCCATTCACATAATGAAGGAATTTGAATAGTTTCCAGTTTTTAGCTTTCACAAATCAAGTTATTAAAAGCAGTTGTGTACAGGTTTTACTCATAATTTCTGAGTGCTAGTCTGCTCCACAGATCCATTTTTATCTCTTTTCCAATGACACATTGTGGATTTACAGTAAATCAGAGTTTGATTCTTCAATCTGTATTATAATTTTTCATATCTCTTGTTTATCTATGTATTTTAATTAATTGACTTATCTTGATTATTGTATTTTTCAGCTCCAATCTTTCCATTTGGTTCTTCTTTCTAACTTCTGTTTCATTTCTATATTTCCATTTGTTTAAGAGTTCTGAAAATTGATTGTTAGATAATTTCAGTGTCTTAATTTTAGTTTGAGATCTGGTATCCTATCCCATGTAAGTTGAGATTTTCTTTGTATGTGAAATAATTTTGGTTTGTATTCTGGACATTTGGATGACTGAAACATATTTTAATGTTATATATTAAGTATGAGTTTTAACTATTTTATATTGCAAATACATTAAGAAATTGGTTACAGCTAAATTTTTAATTATTCTTGAATAAAAGACTGTATGATCATGAAAAGAGAGGGCACATTCTTTCGAATTTCTTCATATCAACTTTATTTATATTTGATACCTTTTATTCTATGTCAGTTAAAATGATAGATGAGTTATGTTTATGTAATTTATTTAGTCTTCTCCTAGTCTTACAGAATTAAGAATATGTATATAGAAACAATGGTTTTCCTAGTGGGTAACTTAAACATTATGTACAATGTTTAAGTTCTGCATCCATGGGTATAACCAACTATGGGTCAAAATATTTGAAAAATAAATTTGAGAAAATTGTTGCTTGCTGGCCATTATTTACATAGCATTGACATTGTAATAGACATTATAAGTAATCTAGAAATGAGTTAAAGTGTACCAGAGGTTGTGCATCAGTTATATGTAAAAGTATGCTGTTTCATATAAATGATTTGAGCATCCACATATTTTGTTATCTGCTGATGTCCTGGAACTAATCCCTCAGGGATACAAAGGGACTACTGTAGTTTATTCTTTGTCACAGGTATGGTGGAAGGCATCTAGGAAGCTAGATTTCTGTTCATAGTTTATATTTAGACTAGCTTTTATGTGCCACTTCCAGTGTAGCTAACCAAGGTCATTTTTGCATACTAGATGACTAATGTGATGGTGAGAAGCCCTACGACCTGACTTGTTGGGGCAGCTATGTCAGGGGATGTGGAGCCTTCCAGCATGGCTGCTTTCAGATTATTTCAATTCCGAAAGCTTGAAGAGTTCTGGATACCTTATACTTAGATGTACTATGCTTTGATTTTGCCTTCAAAACTGGGTAGAGAATTGGGATTTTGCCACTAGCAAGAGGAATAGACAAGGAGGAGTTAATTGGCTGTGCCCACATGCAATTTCACTCTAAAGGATGACTTGCGTGTATTTTACTGCCTTTTCCTCTAACTGTATCTACTATATTACTCAGTTGGTTAGAATTGAAGTAGTCTAGGTATAGATGGCATTTACTACCAAATTGTTTGACCCCTTGTGCCTCAAAAACCATGCGTCTTCACAAGCAAACCCACACAGCTGCCACCTGCAGCTTCAGACACGTGCTGGCACTAGACCCCTGTGGATGTCAGTCTGTACACCATCGGCTGAGATGGTTCCACATGAGCCCCTGAGCTCTGGCTCGGCTTGTTTCCTGACGATTTGGCTTCTCATTCCTGTGTCTGAACATCCACTTTGGAGCTCCTTCTGTTCCCTTGGACTTTTGTCTTTCTCCTGAAGATCAACAATTAGGATGATAACCTGGTTAAGAGAATAGGGCATTGTCCACTCTTTCCATGGCACCAGACAAAGTCCAACAAGCCCCAGACCTACTTTGCTGGGCCTTGTGGAAGGTGTCACGCATTCAAATCTTCTCTGAGCCTTGATGACTTTGCTTGTCAGGAGATCAGCCCAACTCCTGGCCGCTTTTCTGCTTTCTCTCTGCAGGACTTGCCACCTTTTCGTGATCTGTGTTCATTCTTCCATTCTCCAGGGTTGACCCCATCCCAGAACACACATCTGTTTCTGAATTTCCGACTACTAGTCTCTCCTGTGAACTATATCTGTTAACCCCTTTGAAACTGGCTGGTCTTAAGTTCAAACTGAGACTTTGGCCAGTGTAATAGCACTTTTCTAAGTCTTGGCTGATTTGGGGTCAGTTTTACTGGGTTTCTTAAGCTAACTTAGCAACTCATGGCCCTGTGGAGCTTAAGATTCAGCCTGTCTCTTTCTACTTCCATCATTGCCCTGAAAATGAGAGTTCAGAGCACATCATTTTATAAATAGCATAGATTTTCTTTTCAGATGCATTTTCTTCCCCTCCTTCCCAGTGGAGATCATTTGTGAGATTTCACTCACTCCCAGAGCCTTGTGAGTTTCCTTTTTCCTGCAATTTATCCCTGTCTGCTTGGCATTTCACTACCTCTGAGATCTGCGAAATAGGCTATTTCATGGCATATTCCATTTTATACCATTTATAAAGGTGTGAAAGCTAGGTCTAGCAGCATTGTGGGAGAGATCAAACCGTTCACTTTTATTTATCTGATGTTCCAAGAAAAAATATTAAAAATGTGAAAAATGCATGGTATGTTAGATGAGTGTGTGGTGAGGAGAGGATGGTGAGAGCTATTGTTATAAAGATGAAGGATCCAGAGTTCCTGCCTCTGAAAGAGAACGTACCAACACTGTCTGTGATGGCTGCTTTACTTGGGGTGATGAGCATGACCAGCAGGGAGCACAGCTCAGAGGCAGCTGTGCCAGTTATCATCCATCTGATTGTGAGCCAAGATGAGCTAGAACATTGAAAAGGCCCTTCCCTACCTCTCACACTGTATGTCGAGGACTTTTTGTTGGGGGACCACTGAATATGATACAAAGGGAATTCTTATCGAAGAGGCTGTGGAAGATGTTGGTTGCTGGTCTACCATAGATAATATATGCCTTGAAGGCACAGGATGTATCGCATTAACTAATATATTGAGCGTGAGTGAAAGTGAAAGTCGCTCAGTCATGTCTGACTCTTTGCAACCCCATGGACTATACAGTCCATGGAATTCTCCAGGCCAGAATACTGAAGTGGGTAGCCTTTCCCTTCTCCAGGGAATCTTCCCAACCCAGGGTGAACCCAGGTCTCCCTCATTACAGGCAGTTTCTTTACCAGCTTAGCCAAAAGGGAAGCCCAAGAACACTGGAGTGTGTAGCCTGTCCCTTCTCCAGGGGATCTTCCCAACCCAGGAATCAAACCAGGGTCTCCTGCATTGCAGGCAGATTCTTTACTGACTGAGCTATGAGGGAAGCCCATATATTGGAGAGATGAAGAATCAAATTAGTGATTTAATTCCCTATGATTCCCTCTCTTAAATCCTCCATCTGCCTTTTGTCAGTAGAAAAAGTTGAGCCAATAATTTTAATCAGAGAAGTGAGAAAATATAGAAGCAAAGGAAAGATGTCAAACAGGACAAAATAGTAATAGTTGATAAGCAAAGCCAAGGGCCTGTATTTCCTTCTCAAGAGCTATAGGTAATATTCTAAGCTATATTATTTGAGATGTTTTGTAGAGACTGAAAGTGCCACCAGGTGGAAGAAGTTAACTGTGTGATGGATGACCAGGCTGTAGCCATGACATAACCTGCCACAGTTCCGCGAACTGGCCTCCAGCAAATGGGAACAAACTGATCCTGCAACTGAAGACTGACTGCACTTAATCAAGATGACTCCAGTCAGACTACCACATGACCAGTTTCAAGATGACCACCAGAGCTGAGTGCTGTTTCCACGTGTAGCCCCTCCCCCAGTTACTGCCCTTTGATTGTCCAGAGGTGGGGAGAGTAGGCCGTTGAACAAGAGTCTTCCCCAACAACCTTGCCACTTTATTGGTTTACGAGGGGCAAGCAGCCAGAACCCACTGTCAGCAACAGTTCAACCGGATTTCCATTGCTCAACACGGCAACCACTGGCCCACACGTGCTACAGAATACTCACAACATGACTGGTCTACACTGAGTTGTGTTGTAAATGTTAAGTACATATGAGGCATAGAAGATTCACCACAAGCAATTTAAGTTAGGTGATTAATTTTTATACTAATCCAATGATGAAGCAATTCTATTTTGAATATACTGGTTTAAATAAAAGTGTTTAAAATCTATGTAATCAGTTTCTCTTTACTTTTTTAATGCGCCTACTAGAATGTTAAAAATGACATATGTGGCTTATATATCCACTGAGCAGTGCTCAAGGGGAGCAGAGGGGGTTTTAAGCAGAGAGAAATTTGAGTTAGTACATTATGGGCATTAAATACCTGACTAAGTAATTCACATAATATTTGATAGGTGTTGGGAATGCATTGATTTTTGAGTAGAGGAATAAAATCAAATACCACAGGAAGATTAATCTAGTGGCAGGGGCATATTTCAATTTCCAGTTCCTTATTCATGATAAAACATTGCTCCCAACCTTAATGATAATTTATTTTATAGCTTTGCAGTTGAAATTTTGCCAAGGGAAAACACAATTTTGTCACCATGCTTATTTACTCATTTTCAGGTAGATCCTAGGTAGATTAATGCACCATGTTCCCCTTTAGAAACCTTGTTAACTTTCTCCAAATTACTTATGTTGGCATAATTGCATAGTGGGCTCTTTTTAGTAAATCTTAACTTTGGAGAAGGAAAGAGATTCTTATTCTTTTACTACTTGCACAGATAGTGCTCCTCACCCTACACAGTAGGCGTGCGAGAGACATGTGAAGAAAAATGTGCTACAGTCACATTCTCTGGCAAGGTGAGGGATAAACTGGAAATTGAGATTGACACATACACACCACTATACATGAAATAGATAACAAGAGTCCCTTGGACTGCAAGGAGATCCAACCAGTCCATCCTAAAGGAAATCAGTCCTGAATATTCACTGGAAGGACTGATGCTGAAGCTGAAACTCCAATACTCTGGCCACCTGATGCGAAGAACTGACTCATTCGAAAACATCCTGATGCTGGGAAAGATTGAAGGCGTGAGAAGGGGACGACAGAGGATGAGATGGTTGGATGGCATCACTGACTCAATGGACATGAGTGTGAGTAAACTCCAGGAGTTGGTGATGGACAGGGAGGATTGGAACGCTTCAGTCCATGGGGTCACAAAGAGTCGGACACGACTGAGCGACTGAACTGAACTGAAGGACCTACTCTGTCACACAGAGAACTCTACTCAATACTCTTGTAATGGCCTATTTGGGAAAAAAAAGAGCAGTGTGTACATATGTATAACTGATTCATTTTGCCATACACCTGAAATTAATACAACATTCTAAATTAACTATACTCCAGTAAAACTTTAAAAAATGATGGAAATATTTTAGGCCACTGGTATTTAATATGCATGCACACATGCTTTCAAGTTGCTTCAGTTGTGTCCAGCTCTTTGTGATCCCGTGAACTGGGGCCTGCTGGGCTCCTCTATCCACCAGATTCTCCAGTTAAGTATACTGGAATGGGTCGCCATGCCCTCCTTCAGGGCATCTTCCAGACTCCTATTGAACCCATGTCTTCTGTGTCTCCTGCATTGCAGGAGGATTCATTACTGCTGAGTCACTGGGGAAACCCCTTGATATTTAATATGTTTACCTCCAAATTCAGATGAGAGATTCATAATTAAAAAAAAATCTATTCTAGCCACATTAGTGAAAGTGAAAGTCACTCTGTTGTGTCTGACTCTGCAACCCCATGGACTGTCCATGGAATTCTCTGGGCCAGAATACTGGAATGGGTAGTCTTTCCCTTCTCTAGGAGATCTTCCCAACCCAGGGATAGAACAGTCTCCTGCATTGCAGATAGATTCTTTACCAGCTGAGCCACACAGGAAGCTCCTAGCCACATTAAACATCTATTTTAACCATAGGAAGTTGGGATTATTGTTTTTTTCTTTGATAAATAAATTTGAGCTTCCCAGATGGCGCTAGTGGTAAAGAACATGCCTACCAGTGCAGGAGGTGAGGGACACGTGGGTTCAATCCCTGGATCAGCAAGATACCCTGGAGGAGGGCATGGCAAACCACTTAGGTATTCCTGTCTGGAGAATCCCGTGGACAGAGGAGCCTTGTGGGCTACAGACCACAGGGTTGTGAACAGTCAGACATAACTGAAGCAACTTAGCACGTGTGCAAAGAGGTGCAGTAACTCTTCCAAGGTCCCAAATCAATGTAGAAGGTTGTGTTTCAAGCCTAAAAGAAGAAGTTTCATGAATGGTTCCAAAATTTATGTATACAGTTTTTGAAAACTGATTTTTTATATGAGCATTTTTGAGATGAGCTGCTGTATTCTTGAAAAGTGTTTTATCTAAGTTTTAATATTCAAGTGACAAATTAACATGTGAATAGGTGAGATTAATGCCCTCCTTTCAATTTAAGTGAAAGATTGAGGTGCTTTAATCACTTGCCCTTTGTCCTTGCTACTGTTGTTGTTAATTTTATTATGGAACAAAGGAGTTCTGTGCCTACCTCTGATTCATTCTACACAAACAAAACCTGACTCTTATTCCATCCCCTTCAATCTTTCTTCCAGATGACATTGAGAACAACCTTGACACATTCCAGAATGATCTTAACATGATTTTGTCAAAGTTTTGTTAAAATTACAGCATTGAAAATCCTTACTCTATGGAAAAATCCCAATTTGGAACACGATATGTCTCTCCGTCTAATCTACTTTTATTTCCCTCAGCAATGTTATATAAATTTGCTTGCATAAGCTCTTACATTTCCAACTGAATTCTATAGGTAAGTACTTTATAATTTTTGGAAACTTTGAAAAGCAACTTTTGTATTTGCAAAATGCATCTTGCTGTAGAAGAATTACTTTAACATTTGCTTTGTATATTGCCTTATTAGTGAGCTGCCATTATATCAAGAGCCCTCTGTTTGTTCTTTTGATGTGCGAAAATCCATAAGTAATGGTTATTGTTTATCTTTCTTAATATTTATGTCTCTTATTTACATTTTACCTTCTAGAGAGATAGATGTCCCAAACAGTGTTAGTCAACAGAAACGGTAAAAATATTTTTGGGCTTTCTAAGACTTGTACATGACACCTATATTTATTATAATTTCCATTGTTTCTACATGAGTTTTATTTATTATGTTCAGGTTGTATAATTTTATTACCGATTTAGTAAATATTTGCAAGTAGACTTCTAGTTTCATGAGATCTGTTTTAGAATTACTCAAAACATCAATACACTTTTTTCTCCCTCTCATTATCAGTCTAATGGTGTATAGTATTAGTTTTCTGTTAATATTAAATGTTCTTGAATTGTTATATCATGGTCACAATAAAAAGTTTTTAAATAAAGTTAAAATAAATCTGTTTAAATTATAGTCAGGATGTCAGCATGTACATTTGAAGATACAGTGTTCTTTGAATTGCTTTGACTAGGTTCAATCCCAGCCTTATGCTGAATTTATAAAAGCAAATGGAGGACATTCAACTTTCTATTTTTTAATTCCCTTTCATGACTTAGAATAAGAATCATCTATTCTTTTTAAGTTTGAAAGGACTTGTCTTTAACTTCACTATAGATTTTCTGCCTTTTCATGTACTTGTGTTCAATTTTTTTTTGTTAGTGACTGTTGTAAGAGTGTGTGTGTGTGCTAAGTTGCTTCAGTGTGTCCACCTCTTTGCAACTCTATGGATCGTAACCCACCAGGCTCCTCTGCCCATGGGATTCTCTAGACAAGAATACTGGAGTGGGTTGCCATCCCCTCCTCAGGGAATCTTCCCGATCCAGGGATCAAACCCATGTCTCTTATGTCACCTGCATTGGCAGGCAGGTTCCTTACCACTAGCACCACCTGGGGAGCCTGGCCTTTGTATTACAGTGTTTATTTAAATAAATGAAATTTGATAATTAGAACATTCTAAATTTTTAAAGTCATTAATTTCATATTTTCCCTAATTTGTCTTTTATGGCTGCATGTTGCTCTATTTTATTGAAATATTTTTCACAGTTTTATTGAAGTATAATTGGTATATGATAAACTGCATATATTTAATATATACAAGTCTGGTTAGTCTGGATAAATCAATCCCCCCATGATATTATCTCCACAATCAAGGTAATAAATGTCCCCCACATGACTGAAAAGTTCCTGTGTCTCTTCGCTACTTTTTTCTGCTAAGAACACAGCATGTATCTATCATTTTAACACATTTTGAAGTGCACAATATTGTAGTTAACTCTGGGCACCCTGCTGTACAGCAGACCTCTTGAGTCATTCTTATAGTTATCTGGTGTAACTATAACTCTGTTCCCACTGAACAACAACTCTCCATTTCTTCGCCTCCCCCCAGCTCCCCAGCCCTTTCCCTAGCAGCCATCGTTCTGTGTTCTGTTTCTATAAGTTTAGCTACATTAAATATCTCATATCGGTGGAATCACACAGTCTTCATCCATTTGTGACTGACATTGCACTGAGCATAACCTCCTCCACATGCATCAATGTTGTCACAAATTGCAGGATTTCCTTAGAGCAAAGGAAACAATCCATAGAGTAAAAGGAAACCTACAGAAAGGGAAAAAAGTATTTGCAAATCAAATGTTTCATAAGGGGTTAATTTCCAAAATATACAGGGAAAGTGAAAAGTGAAAGTGAAGTCTCTCAGTCGTGTCCAACTCCTAGCGACCTCATGGACTGCAGCCTACCAGGCTCCTCTGTCCATGGGATTTTTCCAGGCAAGAGTACTGGAATGGGGTGCCATTGCCTTCTCTGATACAGGGAACACATAGGATTCAACACCAAAAAGTAAAAATAAAAAAATAGGTTGATTTAAAAATGGGCAAAAAACTTGAATAGACATACAAATGGCCAAAGGATACACAAAATGCTGCTCAAGACCACTGATGATCAGAGAAATGCACATCAAAACCACATTGGGATACCATTTCATCTGTTAGAATGGGTACTATTTGTTTAAAAAAGGAATAAAAAGATAAGTCTTGGTGAGGGTGTAGAGAAAATGAAGCTCTGTGCACTGCTGATGGGAACATAAAATGGCGCAGCCACTTTGGAAAATATTATGGAGATTAAAAAATTAAAAATAGCACTACCATATGATCCTGTAATCTCACTTCCTTTTATTTATCCAATAGAATTGAAATCGATATTTGGAATAGATACCTGTTCCCCTACATTCACTGCAGCATTATTCACAGTTGTCAAGACATGGACACAATGGGAGTTTCCGTCAGCAGGTGAATGGATAAAAAATTGCATATACATACAACCAAATATTATATAGTAGTTTGTTTCTGTTGCTTTTATTAAATTTTTCTTGACACTCAGTGACTTGTTTGGATTAGCCTGTTTAGATCTTTCCTCAGCTTCAAAATATTTTCTTTTTATTAAATCTTTATTAGTGTTTCCCTCCATTTGTGTCATGTACTTTCAGAGAAGCCATGAGGAGTTTACAGCTCTGACTTCAGGGCTTGTTTTCATCATTTCTTTTCTAATTGATATTCATATCTGCTCTTCGTCTCTATTCAGTAAAAAACTCGCAGACATGACTCCTTCAGATTCACTTGTTTGCATCACCAATTATAATTTGTATCATTTTTACAGACATCTTAAATTATGGTGTGGTAACACCTATTTTTTCTTAAGTTAACCTCCTCTTTTCTCTTGACTTAAAATCTCATTCACCTATTTTTACTCTCACATTTTTAAATATTCCTTCAGAGAACAAGTAGATACTTTCTATCAATTCTTAAAATAATTATTTTTAAAATTTCATTTTAATTTTTGTATGTTCTGATATACTAATTGCAAAACTCATTTCAATTTTCCACCTTTTCCTGTGTCCACACCCTTTGCAATATTACCTTGTAACTCTTAGCATTAAAAGATATATATTCTACCCTTTGAATCTGGATCGAGTCTGTCAATTGCATTCCTGAGTAGAAGGGAAAGCAAAAGCAGCTTGTGTTGTTCTAAGTCTATGCTCCAAGAGGCCCTGGACTTCTCCCCCAGAAGTTCTGCTTCTTCCAGGGTAAAGGCTCACTGTAGTTCCTTGGTGGCTCAGATGCAAGGAATCCACCTGCAAGGAGGGAGACCTGGGTTTAATCCCTAGGTTGGGAAGATCCCCTGGAGGAAGGCATGGCAACCCACTCCAGTATTCTTGCCTGGAGAATTCTCATGGACAGAGGAGCCTGGTGGGCTACAGTCCATGGGGTTGCAAAGAGTAGGACACAGCTGAGCAACTAAGCACACAGGTGGTTTGGTATACACGGCAAGTTGCATATGTCATCCCAAATGACAGCCAACCAACTTCTAGATCCGTGAATGCGCCCTCTAAATGTAGAGACAGAGTCTAGTCTTTCTCATTGACCCACGGGACTCATGTGCTGAATAAATGCTTACTGTTTAAGCCATGACATGTGGCACAGTTCTTTTTACTGCTCTTTGTGCCTTCCATTAAGTAATAATAATGATCTATTTATCTTTCTTTTATGATTCCCAGGTTTCATAGATACCATAAAGAAATTTTTTGAGGGTAATAATTCTAAAACAAAGGTACTTCTTTCTTCATGTCCCCTCTCCCATTGGCCCCATTGTCATATGGATGGGTTCTTCTTGGACATCATCTTTATTTACCTGCCTGCTTCTGCTCCTGCCACTGGCCACAGGAGTCAGGTGGACTGTCATGACATTTGACACTTTTCAATTGAGAAGAGCCTCCCTGTGCTGGTGAGGTTCTATCTGAGAATATCTTCCATTCTCACATGCTTTCTGTTGGTTCAGGTGCACCTTGACATCATACAGCCATTTCTAACTATTGATGATCTTTGGAGAACACATTGAGTTCATGTAAAGGAATCATTTTAAACGTGTCTTCTGTTTCCAACCCTGGTCTTTGAAACTTGGGATTTCACCAGGATTTCCTCTCAAAATTCACTATAAAAACTTAGTCCCATGGTCACATCTGTGATTACTGCCAGAGGAAATTATATATTGATGTTTAACATATCCTTTCATCATTTCAGTTCTTAGTGAGCTTCCTCCTATTTCTGATTTTCGTTCTTCATTTCAATTGTTTTATGTTAGAGGAGAAGAGAAAAACTGAGTCTCATCATACAGGTCTCCATCTTTTGCAGAGGCAATTTATATTTGTATTTTTGTAAGTGAGCTTCTGGAGTAATGAGCTCACTTTGTGGTCACAATGTTTGTTTCTGGGATATAAGTGGATGCAGGGTGATAGTGCAAGTCTCCTCCACCTCCGAAGTCCATAGTGGGGGTTAAGCTTAGGACTGGACTCCTCACTGGAGGTAGCCGCATCAGAATCCTTGCCTGGGACCATGATCTGTAGGCTTCAGTTTGCAACCTCAGTCTGAGTTGGCATTTTTTATTGTTTGCATAGAAATGCATAAAATGTAGCCTTCAAATTTTCCACTGAATGGTGTGGATCAAAAGAATATTATTCACTAAAAAAAACCCCAAAACTATTCTCAAGAAGGATGGAATAATCAGATACACAGAAAGAAGCAGAGGTGAGGAGGTAAGGATAAGACAGGGGAAGCTGTTAGAGTTCTTGTGGCCTTTCAGCGGCTGGTGTTCTGAGACACATTCTTACCGTTATAATAAATCCATCCATTTTGCATTTCCAGGCCTGAGTTGGGTTAAGAAAGAGTCCATATACACATTCCCAATGGCATCTCTACTTACTTAATATCAGGTTTCCCTGGGCTCAGTCCTGAAATTATGAAGCCTGCTCTCTCTGCTCTGGAACATTCTGGGCACTGAAGGATCCAGGAAAATATAAATGCAGTGAAACACCATAACTCTCTGTGAAATATCACTCTAAGGCTTAAAACATTGTGATCATTCATAAAATAATTACATACATAAAAAGTCAATACCTCCCTGAAGACTTTCACTGCTCCAAGATTTATATATTTCCTACATAACTGGAGGAAAGTCAGCCCACTCACAGAGCAGAACAAGTCCAGAAGGGCCAAGGTTTTAAGCACAAGCTACATTTTTATTAGCCTTTCAGCTAACTATCTCTATAGGAAGAATCTATAATAAAGTGAAACATCTACATTATTAGAACAGTGTTTCATAATTTGCAAGTTGAAGTATACTTTCAAATTCTTTGAGAAGTGGGTGGAACCACTTCTGATTCTGAAACTGAAAAATTTTCTCTAAGAAACATAAGCTGAAGTTGGCATTTCATGACTTTCTATATTTTATTCCACTATCTTAACATCTGCTTACTACAAGCGATGCAGTCTGTGTAGTTGTTTTAATTCTTAAGTCACATTTTTTCCCTTTCTTCTCCATCTATCTTTCCCAAATCCTTGGAACTACACAGCCGTTGCCATTTACTTAGACAGATATTGCAATTGTTAATTTAAAACGTTTCTAAGCCACTATACTCCAATTTGGAAAGGACTGTATTTACCCTATTGGACTGTTAAGAGGATCAAATGAGCTTGGACTGTCAAAATCTGCAAGTCAGTTTCTTTCTCTCTTCACTTGTGGGGAAGCCTGTCCAACAACTCCGGGTGTCAATTCCAGGCCTGGTGTTTCTGCTCTTTGTCTGGACCCTAAATCACCACCGCCCTGTTGATTACCTACAATGTTCCCTGAAGCAACTCATGCTGGACTCTACATTTTCAGATACATTTAAAGGGTGATGGGCAGGTTTTTATGAAATGAACTAGAAGTCAGACTAGTAAGCAACATTTTATTTTCGTTAATCTAGTGGAAGGTTGGTTTGGCTGTTCTGAATTGGGTTTTGACCTTTTGTCCTACTAACTTGGGGACTTCTGAGGTTAGTGTCTTGCTTAAATGGAAACTTTGTTTAATGCCTTACTGTGGAGAGGGGCCTGGGTTGGGGGCTTCCTAAGATCTTATTTAGCTACATGTGCACTGTGACATTAGGACTTCTTTCTGAGAACAACTTACTTTCTTGTCCTTTCCTCTGAAGTATGAACCTGATTAGTCACAGAAGCTTACATGGTGTTTTATTGAAAACTCCTTTCAAGATGGATACAACTTGGAAAGTTTATCATGAAACTGGAGAATTATATTCACAATCTGGAGAATGTCAACCCCTCTCAGTAAAAAAGTGAAAGTCGCTCAGCCCTCCTCTGTCCATGGAATTCTCTAGACAAGAATGTGGGAGGGGGTAGCCATTCCTCTCTCCAGGGGATCTTCCAGACCCAAGAATCAAACCTGGGTCTCCTGCGTTGCAGGCAGAATCTTAACCATCTGAACCACCAGCAAAAGCCTGCCCTAAAAGCTCCCCAGGTCTTACTCAACTCCCAGGAAGGACAGCACAAAGAAAGGAAATCAAACCTCCTGTTGATGAACAGCGGGTGGAAGGGCGGTCCTCCAGTTTCAGTGGCCACTGCTATCACCCTGCTCAGAGGAGAGCACTGCGCAATGGGTATGTCTTGTTTATAAATGATAATCGGTGGCTTAGCAGTGAGTCCCAGGGGTCAGCCACTAAAAACACCAACTTCAACGTTGCATTAATACAATCATCACTGATCTCTTCACTTAATGTTTGTGTAACATTGGCCGAGCCTTTCGCCCTTGACAAAGCATAAATCTTGACAGTGTCATTCGTTATCCTCTCTAAATAAAGGATGGTTTTCTAAATAGAAATGCAGCTTCATTTTAACCTAAAGGCCAATCTCATTGCTGAGGCAGATTTATAAATGAGGCCATCTTAAAAGAGAAAATAATCAACTATTAATTATTTAAAGTGCTTAATGATGCATGAAATTTGTCACATTTCCAAGTGCATTTCCAGCTAAATATGCACAGATGATAAAAGCACTGGGATATAAGTCAGCAATTAATTTCAAATAAAAATATGTTTGAAATTTAGCATTTACACTTGCATTTTTCAGAAACCTAAAGATTTAGAAGAGTCTGTAACTTGCCTTTACCATTTTATTTATAGCTGAGAATTTGAACAAAGAGAACCTGTTTATATTAGAAGGGAAATAGCATATTCTTGCAAAGCTTTAGAATCTCAAAATAAATCTAAGTCAATATCATTTGAAAGCAGCTGAGTTAGATTTGGGGAACATTATGTTTAACTCTCAGTAACAAGATTAGAATAAATGCTAGTAAAATATGAAAAAGAATGAGGTCACTGTGCTTAAATATTGTACTCTGTGAGTTAGGGAAAAAGTAGATATTTGAAAACACAATTAACCTTTGAAAATGAAAAAAGCCACATTCACATTAGGGAATGGGCAAACTTAACTAATGAAAATTTATAGCCTTGTAATAGTGGCAAAGAAAAAAAAAAATCTCTCTCATTTGAAATGTCAGAAGAGTCTCAGATCTTCTGTTAAATAATTTGTTAAGCTTTTGATGGTAATAAATATTGGACTCAATAATTGAAAATATCTCAGGTATTATGAGACTACTGAAGGACACTTGCAAAGTGTTTTTTTTAAAGTTTCAAACATCTGTTTGTTGATTAAATTATTTATTCATCCTTAATCACTCCTTCAGTAAATGGAGTGTCTCCTAGGTGCCAAGGCATTGAATTAGACTCCACTGACACTAAAAATAGTGTCCTTAAGGTCCTCACAGTCTAGAAAGCAAGATTCCTGTAAGAAAATAACCCAAGTGATATGCTAAGTTGATCATGTGGTACTGACCACTAGCTGCCTCCTGTATCAGTGATCCGTTCTTCTGTTGTGTTATGCTAGTACAAAATCAATCCCACATTCTCCCAGACTCAGTTGATACCTCTGTGACCATGGACAAGGTTTTGCCAGATAAATGTTAGGGAAGACATGCAGGAATTCTTGGAAATCACCATAAAGGCATAGGGTCATGTTCTTCCTGCTCAGAGCAATGCACTTGTGATGTCTGAGTAGCCACAGCCATCTTAGGGTATGAAGTCACCTTGGAAACTCAAGCCATGTTTTGGGAGGACAGAGGCGAAAAACAGAAAGACAGTGAATTGCTGATGATTGTAGAACTTCCACAATAGCCTGGGTGGATCACCTCTGAACTTTGTTTTGTGAAATACAGAAACCCACTTCTACCATACCTTATTTTGAGATATCATATAATAGAAAACTGAACCCCACACTGATGTGATGGTAGACTAAATTATAATAAACTGAAATCTTGTAACATACCCTCATCACGACTCCAGTACATGAGAGAGATGGTAGCAAAGAAAGTAGTCTTTGCTCGCTTCCTAAACTATGGAAGTGAAGAAGAAGAAGTGAAGTTGCTCAGTCGTGTCCAACTCTTTGGGCCCCCGTAGACTGTAGCCCACCAGACTCCTTCATCCATGGGATTCTCCAGGCAAGAATACTGGAGTGGATTGCCATTTCTTTCTCTAGGGGATCGAATCCAGGTCTCCCACATTGCAGGCAGATGCTTTAACCTCTGAGCCACCAGGGAAGCCCAAACTATGGAGACAGAACAAACAAGTAAACAATAACATTTTTTAAAACGTGTAGCAGTGAGATACAGTCTCCAAAGAAATTACAGTGGTGGCTTCAATTCAGGGCACTAAGCCAGAGGAAGACATGAGAAAAGCTTCCATTATAGAGTTAACACTGAGCAGAATTTTAATTAAGGGCTATTTTGGAGGGGAATAATCAGGCAGAGAGGGCAGCATACATCAAAGCAGAGAGACATAGATGAGTAGTGAATTCTCTGGGGCACATAAATATGTTAATGCATGCTTGGGGTGGAGGGTAGCTGTGATTTTGTTGTGGGAAAGAGACTGGAATGAGAAGAATAAGTTACAGGAGATACATCCTGTGGGACCTGCCATTTTTCTTCTGATTTCACAGTTCTTATGGTTACAGGAAGGTCATGTAAATGCTTGGAAAAGTTGGCATCAGAGTGAGAGTAAAGAACTATTATTTAGCTTTACAGAATGAAATACCAATTTTTTTGAAGGATTTCTTTGTTTTACATAGAATGTTGAGAAACTTTTCAATTGTTCCATAATGATAGTAGGCACTTTTGTAGTGCTTACCTGTACCAAGCACTGCCCTGCACTTTGTACTGATAATTAGTAGTTAATCCCATTCTAAAAACACTGCTGTAGGCTATAGTTTAAGTGCTGTTATTAACCCCATTTCACCGATGAAGAAACTGAACTCAGAGAGGAAGAGGAAGAGCTAGGACTCCAGTCTAAAACAGATTTCCTGCCCCAGCCCCTTAAGAGTTACGTGATAGTCAAGTGAGAAGCTTTACATTTGGATAGAACCTGAGATTCTGAAAGTTGAATTTGCAGCAATATGTATGCACCTACAGGTAATGAGTGAGGTAAGTCAGGCAGAAAGACAAATATCATATGATATCACTCATAGGTAGAATCTAGAAAATGATGCAAATGAATTTATTTACAAAACAGAAACAAACTTATGGTTATCAAAGGGAAGAGTAGGAGTGGAGGGATAAATTGGGAGTTTGGAATTAACATATTCACTATATGATTAATTACTATAAATAAAATAGATAAACAACAAGGACCTACGGTAGCACAGGTGACTAAACTCACTATCTTGTAATAACCGATAATGAACAAGAATATAAGTATACATTTATGTGTATACTATTATATAAATGGCTTCCCAGATGGCACTAGTGGAAAAGAACCCTCCTGCCAATGCAGGAAATTTAAGAGACACGGGTTCGATCCCTGGGTCAAGAAGATCCCCTGGAGGAAGGTATGGAAACTGACTCCAGCCTTCTTGCCTGGAAAAGCCCATGGACAGAGAAGCCTGGCAGCCTATGGTCCACAGGGTCACAGAGAGTCAGACAAGACTGAGCGACTTAGCATGCAGCATTACTGTATGCCTGAAACTAACACAACATTGTAAGTCAGCTATATGTCAGTGAAATACATTTATTTATTTTTTCATAGAAATACCTTGTATTTTAAATATAGCATTGTATGCATGTCAATCCCAAACTCCCAATCCATCCCTCCTCCCTACCATTCTCCCTGGTAACCGTAAGTTTGTTCTCTCGGTCTGTGACTCTGTTTCTGTTTTGTACATAAGTTCACTTGTAACATTTTTTGTTGCTGTTGTTTAGTCGCTGTCATATCCACTTCTTTGCTACCCCATGGACTGTAGCTTGGCAGGCTCCTTTGTTCATGGGATTTCCCAGGCAGGACACTGGTTGTCATTTCCTTCTCTAGGGGATCTTCCCAACTCAGAACTAAATCCTGCTTCTCCTGCATTATAGGCAGATTCTTTATAGCTGAGCCACAAAGGAAGCCCAACATTTTTTTTTAGATTCCACATATAAGTGATATCATATTTGTTTTTGTTTGGCTTTCTTCACTTAATATGATAATTTAAAAGAAAAATACAAGACAAGGGTCATATTTGATTTTTATTGCCATTCTGTGACTTTGTTCCTCCCATTTCCTTTCTACAAAGAAACAGTGCTTCAGAGGGTAGAATTGGGGACCATATTGGGACCTCAGTCCTAGGTCTACTAGGATCTACTGGTCAGATCTACTGGTCAGATCAGCCATCCAAATGACACCCCTCTAACAAGAATTATTCTCTTCCCAGAATGGTCAAGCTTTGTATTAAGGTAGCATTAAGTCCCGGAGAAGGCAATGGCACCCCACTCCAGTACTCTTGCCTGGAAAATCCCATGGACGGAGGAGCCTGGTAGGCTGCAGTCCATGGAGTTGCTAAGAGTCGGACACGACTGAACGACTTCACTTTCACTTTTCACTTTTCACTTTCATGCATTGGAGAAGGAAATGGCAACCCACTCCAGTGTTCTTGCCTAGAGAATCCCAGGGATAGGGGAGCCTGGTGGGCTGCTGCCTATGGGGTCGCACAGAGTCGGACATGACTGAAGAGACTTAGCAGCAGCAGCAGCATTAAGTCCCTGGCTTGATCTCAAATGGGAGCCTGAAGGCAGCCTTGTCAAGGGTAGGCAGCATTGAGCTGTTTCCAGAGATCAGGGACCAGCAGAAGGTCCCTGAGATTGGGAGCTCATCCTGCCTTTGCTGGGATGAACAGGAAGGTTTTCAGAAAGGCCATTTTGAGGCTGCTTTCCTGGATCCAGCTCTATATTTTCCTGGTAATCCTTTGGAAATTCTGCAGGAGCTGGGAGAACTTAGGGGACTTGACCATCTGGTTATGTCAGGAAGCATCTGTGCTTCCAAAATAACTACTGTCTATCTTATATTTGAAGATAGCTTATTTTAAGGTACAAGTAGAGATTTTTCAATTGCATTATTGAAATCACTCTGGAAAGGGAAATGTATTAATTATTTATCAGTGAGAGGCAAATCACTTAATATTTAATATTACTTAAATGAAAGTGTTTAAACATAGTTGTTTTTTTTTTTTTTTTTTTAATCCTTGATTGTTAAGCTGATGCTGAAGCAATTCCAAACTTTATGACAAGCTTTCCCACTAAACTGGAGTTGGTATGAGCCTCTGGGGACCAATAGCTTCTCATCAAAATGGCGAGGTCTGGCAGGGCATTTGTAATTAAGTACCCACAAGAGGCCAGGCAGCTCATTCCAGGGAAAGAGGAGTCAGGGTAGGCATGGGGGCAGGTGGGGGTTGGGGGGAGGGAGTGAGGAGGGTGGAACATCTCAGAGCAGAACATCCAGGGTCACCTGACATATCATCTGTGTGTCACCTTCTTGGCCTCTTGGAAGAGAGAGTGTATGGGACTCTAGGCTGCCTTTAAGCCCTAAGCTCTGGAGGAGGAACAGGAGGACTCACCTGTTTCTTCAGCAGACATTACTGAGCAGCAGCAGTGTGTCAGGAGCTGCTCTGTGAAATGAGCGCACAGAGGGCACAAGATCCAACAGCACTAGTCCCCATGGTCAAGGAGATCGATGCGTCCTTTCAGACTATACTAGTAGCAGGAGGGGAGAAACGCATGGCATATCACAGACGGTGGCTTCTGGCAGGAAAGCAGACCACTGGGGCTTCTCAGCCTGGACTCCTTGGAGAAGGCGGCCGAGGGAAGGAGCAAGTGCTGCCTCTTTATTTAGGGAGGAGGTCAGTCCCGTGGAGGAGAGTGTGAAGCAAGGAGGAGCTGGGGACCTGGGAGGCCCCACCAGGGGAGAACCCTGAGAGGACCTGATCAGCACTACCCTTTCCCGTGAATTATGTCCAAGGAGAGGTTTAACCCGTGTGCTTGTGGGCTTGCACGCATGGGTTCAGGCCTTGCACACATGTGCAGGGCCTCCAGGGGTCTGAGCAGGAGCCAAGTGAGATGCTGTCAGGATGTGCCAGGGATGCCCAGCACATGTGCAGAGGCCCAAGGTGAGGCTGCTGGGCTGGGTGTATTAGGCACTGTTCTCCAGCTCATTGGTGCCCTCCAGGACAACTGGTGCCAGTAATGCCACTCAGGCCTCCATTTTCTGCAAAAATAAGAGTCCTCACTTCCTTCCTGAAAGGGGAGGTGGCAGTCACTTGCTTTGTTCTCAGTTGGCCACTGTAGCCTCAATGACCCTGCGATGACTTATTTCCTGTTACTACGGAGCAAGGAAGCTCAGAAATATGTTTCCACTGTTCTATCTATGCACTGACCTCCCCAGCCCTTCCTGAGATTGATCTTTGAACTGAGCTCCTTTCTCCTCTTTCACTAATTAATCTTGACTTTAGTTGCTGCCCAGGACTCTGCATTTACAGAACTTAGCCTTCTCTATGACACTGAGATTCAAGTGAACCCCTCTGGGAGGGGTTTCCCTTTACTTTTAAGGTCACCACTGAGTGTGGTTATAATGTGTCAGTCCATTTCCTGCTGACACAGACATATGATATCAAGATATCTGTGAATGGGTCATAATTCTTCCCTTCTCTGTCAGGTGACCATTGAAATCTCCCCAGAAGTATCAGAAAAGTCACTAGAGCTAACCAGTGAATTTAGTAAAGCTGCAGGGTAAAAAATCAATACCCAGAAATTATTTGCTTTTCTATATACTAATAATGAAAAATCAGAAAGAGAAATTAAGGAATCAATCCCATTCACCATTGCAACAAAAATAATTAAATATCTAGGAGTAAACTTACCTAAAGGGACAAAAGAACTGTACACAATAAATTATAAGACACTAATGAAAGAAATCAAAGATGACATAAACAGATGGAGAGATATTCCATGTTCCTGGGTAGGAAGAATCAATATTGTGAAAATTACTATACTGCCAAATGCAATCTGAAGAGTCAATGCAATCCCTATCAAATTACCAATGGTATTTTTCAATGAACTAGAACAAAAATTTTACAATTCATATGGAAACACAAAGACCCCGAATAGCCAAAGCAGTCTTGAGAAAGAAGAATGGAGCTGGAGGCATCAACTTTCCTGACTTCAGGTTATACTACAAAGCTACAATCATCAAGACAGTATGGTACTGGCACAAAAACAGAAATAATAGACCAATGGAACAAGATAGGAAGCCCAGAAATAAATCCATGCACCTATGGGTACCTTATTTTTGACAAAGGAGGCAAGAATATACAATGGGGCAATGACAGCCTCTTCAATAAATGGTGCTGGGAAAACTGGACAGCTACATGTAAAAGAATGAAATTAGAACACTTCCTAATACCACACACAAAGATAAACTCAAAATAGATTAAAGACCTAAATGTAAGACCAGAAACTATAAAACTCGTAGAGGAAAACATAAGCAGGAACGCTTGATGACAAATCAAAGCAAGATCGTCTATGACCTTATCCTTTACTCAAGGCCATGTTGGGGCAGGTCCAGCATCACCTCTCCTTTAGTTATAGGTCAATAATGTGTTCAAATTTCAAGGAGCCATTCCAGGAGTGCAGTAAGATCAGTTCTAGGGGTCTTGGCTGGAACTTTGAATTACAAGCTCTGAATGGTACATCACATTCTTTAATCTCCCTTTCCTGTTGTTATGTTCTTACTTCTCCACACAAGTACATAAATATAAAAATTCCCTTCCACATGTGCTTCTCTGGTGGTGAAATGTCTTTGTCATTTAAGCAAATTTCTCTGGGAGTAGGTTATGCTGAGACTTGACTCTGGTTTTCATCCTGGAGGCAACATGGGGGGATGTATTAATTGTTTATGTTATGTAACTAATTACTTCCCAAACTTAGTGGTTTAAAGCAATAGACACTTATATTATTGTTTCTGTGAATTAGGAAGCAGGGCACACTTAGTTGAATGACTCTGATTCAAAATTTCTCAGAAGTTGCAATTTGGGTATTGGTTAGGGTTGTGGTCTCACCTGAGGGCTCATGTGGGGAGGATACTATTTCAGGCTTACTTGTGTGGTTGTCAGCAGGATTCAGCTCATCCTTGCTGTTGGGCTGAGGGTCTTATTTTCCTGCTGCATGTTTGCTGGTGGCCTCTCTTGGGTACTTGCCTGGTGCTCCCCTGCAAAGGGAACCTCACCACACGTCACTTGCCCTTCCTCAGAGTGAGAGAGCACACCCCAAGATGACCCAGTGCCATAAGGGACATTTGTTACTTTACTACATTCTCTTCCTTAAAAGTTAGACACTAGGTACAGCCCACACCAGATGAGAGGGTCTCACATGAGAGTAAGAAAACTGGAAGGTGAGGAACAGAGGCCACCTCAGAAGCAACAAAAAGATGTAAATCTTTCATCCCATTCTGACCATGAGAGTCTTCAAGCATCTAACAGATACTAACAGGTCAGCAGTGAGCAGAGACTGAATTACTTAGAGATTCAATGTTCATTAGCTCACTTTCCTGTTTATAAACTTTTAATGGGTTTAATAGTGCACACTAGAGGAAAAGTCAGACAGTCTGGGTTTGCCCCAGGCACTTTCCTAAGTGCTTAAATTCATTTGCTTGTTTAAATTGCACAAGAAATGACACAGAGGATGGAGGCCACATTATGAATTCAGTGGGTTCCAGGAACTTTTGCCTTGCTAGACTACTGTATGCACACACACGCACACACACAAGTGAGCCATATATCTATATATCTATATATCTATATATATCTATATATCTATATATCTATATATATATCTATATATAGATATATAGATATATATATTGGGAGGCTTCCCAGTAGTGCTAGTGGTTAAGCACCTGCCTGCTAATGCAGGAGACAAAAGAGATGCAGGTTCTATCCCTGGGTTGGGAAAATACCCTGGAGAAGGAAATGGCAACCCACTCTAGTATTCTTCTCTTGCCTGAGAATCCCACAGACAGAGGAACTGGGTGGGCTACAGTCCATAGGGTCACATAGAGTTGGACACAAGATATATCTATATATATATCTATATCATCTATCTATCTATCAATAATATACAACACACACATTTGCTACAATTATTTGCAGCAGGATTTTTTTTTTTTACTACATTCCTATCCCTTCCTTGCATTCTAAAGTGTCACCATGTGGCTCAGATCCTCTGCCCCTCTCAGCTTCATCATTTCAAAACTCTGTGCCTTGCTGTCCACAACCTCAGTCTCTCCACTTCAGTCTTGATGAACTATGGGGTTGATGAGGCAGAGATCATGAGTGCTTCATTTCTGTAAGTCCAGACTTTAGCACAGTAAGTGCACAATGCATATTTGCTGAAAGAGTCTTTGAGTAAATAGATTCTTTCTCTGCTACACTCTGCTTACAGATTTATTGTATAAAAATCATTCTTGATAGTTTCACTTCCTGTCTGAAAATAATCAAAATGGTTCCTTATTACCTATTGAATTTAGTCCTGATTTTTTATTAGAGTCTGCAGTACTATTATCACTCAGACCTCTATTATTTTTTCCAATTATCCTGCACTAAGACTGTATGAACTTCATCCCTCACTAACCCATCTTGGAAGTAACAGATGGATGTCTCTTAGTGATTTGGGAGGGATGTTGTAATCATAGTATTAATAGTTAACACCTCTTGGGGCATTTATAATATATTGCATAAGAGGCTGAGGATATGGAAAATTTGCCCCAAAGTTAATATAGGTAGTAATTGGGAGGAAATAGGTATAAACTCAGTGTGATTCTAGCCCCTAGCCCAAGATACAACATCAATAGATCTTGTTCTAGACAAGCTTAAAAAAGTTCAAAATTCACAGCCTAGTCACCAAACTTGTATGCTGTTAATGCACATTCAAGCCACTGAAATACAGACTTTGATCTTCATGGTTTCATTGCTAGAGATACTCCCCACTGTCTGTACTCTTAGATCAGAACCCCAAGGTGGGCACTCAGAGTTGCTGTCACCTGGGTGCTCTTGAGAGTGTCCACCCCCACGCCTCTGGTCCCCTCATATACTCTCCTGCTTCAGGTGGGAGTGCTGTAGCTGCTCCAGACTCGCACTTCCCTTCCACAGCCTCCACTTTGTACAACTTGACCACCTCCCAGGGCCCCCTCCAGTGCTATCTCCCCAACGTGATTTCCTGAACACTCCCATCCCCACCTACCCTGGAAGTACTCTGTGGAATTTTATCCTTTTATTTAATATTTTGCATTCTCTGTTTCAGCTTTTCAAGCACATCCAAAAATATTCCACATCAGGCTGAAAGTTACTTGAAGTTGAGATCAGTGTAGACAAAGATCCTAAGAACTCCAAACTGCGGGACAGAAGGTATATTAAATTGAAGGGATTTGGACCCTCACTGGGTCCTTTATATTCAGCTGTTGCTTTGCTCTCTATTCATAGGAAAGTTTCCCACCTGAATTATCTATACTTTCTCAATTCATATTGCTTCTCCTACCTAGTAAAGTTTCTTCCATTTATCCCATGCTATTTTTGTCCAAGTATCCAGTAGCTTTTAGTTTCTTAGGCCAATGACCACTTTTCTTTGCAAATTTTACTCAAGCTCTTAGCAGCATTTTAAGCAACTGCCTACTTTTTCCATCCTGAAATGCAGTCTGACTTGGGCTTGGGTAAGGTCATATTCTCTTTCTGGTTTTCCTCCTGCTGAATTAGAAGCTCCTCTCTTGCTCAAGGATTAGTTTAAGATCCTCTTCTCTGCTATATCTAAACTCTTTTCTAAGTTGATCTCATCCAATCCAGTGACACTGAGTACAGGAGTTGAGAACTGTATCATTCCAAACACATGACCATACTCCATCAGGAAATCCTAGGAAAATGTTCTAAGACTTGAGCCATGACCTCTGATTCCTCCTGGGAAGGGTGCCCTGAATGACTCAGAAAGGTATTCTCTTTATAATTCAGGAGATAAAGTTCCTACTTGATAGCAGATATAGATAAACCTCATTGGAGAATTAAACAGCTCGTGATACTTGTTTCTTAGCTATACCAACAGAGCATAGTGTATTTGTCCTGCTGGATTTCCCCAGGGCCCCTTGGCCAGGGAATGGTTTGTGAGTTCCTCCTGACCACAGCCCATCCCTCTGAAGCTTCGCACTTGGCACATCCTTAAAAAAAAAAAAGAAAGAAAAAACTGCTTCAGGCAAATGGCTGGACTTTCTAAATCATGCAAACTAAAATGTTCTTTGTATTTATGGCATTTTCACAACCTCTGAAACTTCTGTGATTGCCTGTGCAGAGCTGATTGTACTCATCCTCTTCAGGAATGTAACTGTCAGTTTACCTAGCACGTGGGCTTAATAAGCAGAGTATCACTGCAATTTTAAAGCTAACCATTAGCATGTGTTTAGGAGAGATTGTTATGTTTTACAATATTAAGCAAAAGAAATGAATTCATAATTGTAAATTAAACTATCCTGTAAGGGATTTGTTATTTTAATAAAGATCTATTGCTACATATGAATGAGGATTTTGGGGGGAATTAAGTAAAACAAAGAATATTTTACAGATTTTAATTGCCAGTTTAATCAATTATTTTAAACATATTCCATCTCAGAATTCTCCAAAAACTTCATACTTATGCCATTCCCATAGGTTAGAGAGAAAGACTCTAGGGCCAAGACAGGTAACTCTAATGAAAGGTCCAAAACAGAAAATACAAGAATGTCAGATGCCCTTTATTTTAACAGGAAATATTTATCCAGCATTTGTGGGTATTGTTACTGTTGTTCAGTTGCTCAGTTCAGTTCAGTTCAGTTCAGTCACTCAGTCGTGTCCAACTCTTTGCGACCCCATGAATTGCAGCACACCAGGCCTCCCTGTCCATCACCAACTCCCAGAGTTCACCCAGACTCACGTCCATCGAGTCAGTGATGCCATCCAGCCATCTCATCCTCTGTCATCCCCTTCTCCTCTTGCCCCCAATCCCTCCCAGCATCAGAGTCTTTTCCAATGAGTCAACTCTTCGCATGAGGTGGCCAAAGTACTGGAGTTTCAGCTTTAGCATCATTCCTTCCAAAGAAATCCCAGGGCTGATCTCCTTCAGAATGGACTGGTTGGATCTCCTTGTAGTCCAAGGGACTCTCAAGAGTCTTCTCCAACACCACAGTTCAAAAGCATCAATTCTTTGGCGCTCAGCCTTCTTCACAGTCTAACTCTCACATCCATACATGACCACAGGAAAAACCATAGCCTTGACTAGATGGACCTTTTTGGCAAAGTAATGTCTCTGCTTTTGAACATGCTATCTAGGTTGGTCATAACTTTCCTTCCAAGGAGTAAGCGTCTTTTAATGTCATGGCTGCAGTCACCATCTGCAGTGATTTTGGAGCCCCCCAAAATAAAGTCTGACACTGTTTCCACTGTTTCCCCATCTATTTCATTTGCTCAGTTGTGTTAAACTCGTTGCAACCCCATGGACTGCAGCATGCCAGGCTCTCTTGTCCTTCACCATCTCCTGGAGTTTGTTCAAACTCATGTTCATTAAGTTGTGATGCCATCCAATCATGTCATCCTCTGTCATCCCCTTCTCCTCCCACCTTCAGGCCTTCTCAGGATCAGGATCTTTTCAAATGAGTCAGCTCTTCACATCAGGTGGCCGAAGTATTGGAGCTTCAGCTTCAGAATCAGTCCTTCCAATGAATATTCAGGACTGATTTCCTTTAGGATGGACTGATTTGATCTCTTTGAAGTCCAAGGGACTCTCAAGAGTCTTCTCCAACACCACAGTTTGAAAGCATCAATTCTTTGGCATTCACCCTTCTTTATGGTCCAACTCTCACATCCATACATGACTATCGGAAAAACAATAGCTTGGACTATACGGACATTTGCAAAGTGATATCTTTGCTTTTTAATATTCTGTCTAGGTTGGTCATAGCTTTTCTTCCGAGAAGCAAGTGTATTTTAATTTCATAGCTGCAGTCACCATCCCCAGTTATTTTGGAGCCCAAGAAAATAAACTCTTTTGCTGTTTCCATTGTTTCCCCATCTATTTGCCATGAAGCGTTGTGACTGGATGCTGTAATCTTTGTTTTCTGAATGCTGAGTTTTAATCCAGCTTTTCATTCCCCTCTTTCACCTTCATCAAGAGGTTCTTTAGTTCCTCTTTGCTTTCTGCCATAAGAGTGGTGTCATCTGCACATCCTGGGATATTGATATTTCTCCTGGAAATTTTGATTCCAATTTGTGTTTCATCCAACCCAGCATTTCCCATGATGTGCTCTGCATATTAATTAAATAAGAAGGGTGATATATATAAGCAGGGTGATAATATGGGTTTTTATTCCATAACAAAATGTTTTTATCCCAGGAAATAGAATGTTCAAATATAGGAAATGTTTCTCAAAAGTATTGGAGAGTATATTGTTCTTGGTGCATTCTAACTATTTAAATAAGATTAGTGTAAAGTGCATGTAAAAAACATTGAAAATCAAGCCAGAAAGTTAGTCAGGAAAGAGCTAAATTATATAAACTCTTGTAGATCTACTAATTATTTGATTTTACCCTTAAGTTAATAATGGAACGTGATTGAATAATTTGCAAATGGATGTAATAAGGTTATTTATCTCTACAAAAATCACTTAGGAAACAGAAGATGATATTTGAAAAGGAAATGAGGAGATTTGAGGTTTAGAGAAGACATTTTCAGTGTCTCCACAAAATACAACAATGACCATAATTAAATAGGTGTGAAGGCATAAAAATTTGCACCAATTTCAGAGTTCTTTAGAGTTGAATCAATGAAACTTTATGATCAGATCAATGTAAAGGGTGATGTCAAAGAAAAGTAAGCCTCTGTGACAACAGTGTGCCTGACTTGCTCACTTTTATAGTCTCCTAATTCTAACAGTTTTTTTTTTTCACTTTCTTTTTTTTTTAAATTTTATTTTATTTTTAAACTTTACATAATTGTATTAGTTTTGCCAAATATCAAAATGAATCCACCACAGGTATACATGTGCTCCCCATCCTGAACCCTCCTCCCTCCTCCCTCCCCATACCATCCCTCTGGGTCGTCCCAGTGCACTAGCCCCAAGCATCCAGTATCGTGCATTGAACCTGGACTGGCATCTCGTTTCATACATGATATTTTACATGTTTCAATGCCATTCTCCCAAATCTTCCCACCCTCTCCCTCTCCCACAGAGTCCATAAGACTGTTCCATACATCAGCGTCACTTTTGCTGTCTCATACACAGGGTTATTGTTATCATCTTTCTAAATTCCATATATATGCGTTAGTATACTGTATTGGTGTTTTTCCTTCTGGCTTACCTCACTTTGTATAATAGGCTCCAGTTTCATCCACATCATTAGAACTGATTCAAATGTATTCTTTTTAATGGCTGAGTAATACTCCATTGTGTATATGTACCACAGCTTTCTTATCCATTCATCTGCTGATGGACATCTAGGTTGTTTCCATGTCCTGGCTATTATAAACAGTGCTGCGATGAACATTGGGGTACACGTGTCTCTTTCCCTTCTGGTTTCCTTGGTGTGTATGCCCAGCAGTGGGATTGCTGGATCATAAGGCAGTTCTATTTCCAGTTTTTTAAGGAATCTCCACACTTCTCCATAGTGGCTGTACTAGTTTGCATTCCCACCAACAGTGTAAGAGGGTTCCCTTTCCTCCACACCCTCTCCAACATTTATTATTTGTAGACTTTTGGATCGCAGCCATTCTGACTGGTGTGAAATGGTACCTCATAGTGGTCTTGATTTGCATTTCTCTGATAATGAGTGATGTTGAGCATCTTTTCATGTGTTTGTTAGCCATCTGTATGTCTTCTTTGGAGAAATGTCTATTTAGTTCTTTGGCCCATTTTTTGATTGGGTCATTTATTTTTCTGGAGTTGAGCTGGAGGAGTTGCTTGTATATTTTTGAGATTAGTTGTTTGTCAGTTGCTTCATTTGCTATTATTTTCTCCCATTCTGAAGGCTGTCTTTTCACCTTGCTGATAGTTTCCTTTGATGTGCAGAAGCTTTTAAGGTTAATTAGGTCCCATTTGTTTATTTTTGCTTTTATTTCCGATATTCTGGGAGGTGGGTCATAGAGGATCCTGCTGTGATGTATGTCGGAGAGTGTTTTGCCTATGTTCTCCTCTAGGAGTTTTATAGTTTCTGGTCTTATGTTTAGATCTTTAATCCATTTTGAGTTTATTTTTGTGTATGGTGTTAGAAAGTGTTCTAGTTTCATTCTTTTACAAGTGGTTGACCAGTTTTCCCAGCACCACTTGTTAAAGAGATTGATTCTAACAGTTTTTGACTCATGGTAGGCACTTAGTTGCAGTAGTAAAGATTTTCACCTGCCAGTGCGGGAAATGCAAGAGACTCAGGTTCAGTCCTTGAGCCAGGAAGATCTCTTGAAAGAGGAAGTGGCAACCCATTCCAGTATTCTTGCCTGGAGAATCCCATGGACAGAGGAGCCTGTCGCTCTACAGTCTATGGGGTCACAAAGATTTGGACATGACTGAAGCGATAAAGCATGATAAAGTCTGGGCTTCTCTGGTAGCTCAGATGGAACAGAATCTGCCTGCAGGGCAGGAGACCTGGGTTAGATTCTTGAATTGGGAAGATCCCCTGGAGAAGGGAATGTCAACCCACTCCGGTATTCTTGCTTGGAGAATTCCATGGACAGAGAAGGCTGATGGGCTAAAGTCCATCGGGTTACAAAGAGTTGGGCATTACAGAGCAACTAACACACATTACATATGAGCAAGTCTAGAAACCATTTCTCTACAAGCCAGGAGAATCACAGCAAGAAATTCCTTGCACAGGAGCAGGAAGAAATAGATTCTTTGCTGTACAGATTGCTCTGCCTTTGGTGCCTGGTTTACTTATCAGAAAGTGGTATTTTCCTATCCATTATATCAACGAAAAAATGAAATTTAGAGAGATTAAGCATTTTGGCAAGCCTCCTGGAGGCTTATGAATGATGAGACCGGTATGGATCTTGGCTGTGATGTCAAATCCTACTCTTGATTCATCCTACCAAGGTGAAACATATGTCTTGGTTATTTTGTTTGTTTTTAGCACTTATACATATAGACTAAATGAGTATCGTTCTTTGTGAGGACTTTTAAAGTGTGGAATACTGACATAAACATGTTACTTAAAGATGGGGCATTTTATAGCCACTATTTTTAATTAATTTCAGATCTATAATACTCTGAGAAAAATTCAGAAAATAGTTTCAATCTACTCAACATTCAAATAATTTCAGACAAAAAATAGTTTTCTGATGGAATTATCTGGATTCTTTTTTAATATGAGTACATTCCATCTAAACTGTGTGTGTGTGTGTGTGAGATCAGTCATGTCTGACTCTTTGAAACCCTATGGACCATAGCCTGCCAGTCTCCTCAGTCCATGGAATTCTCCAGACAAGAATTCTGGAGTGGGTTGCCGTTTCCTACTCCTAGGGGATCTTCCTGACCCAGCAATCAAATCTGCATCTCTTGAGTCTCCTGAATTTGCAGGCAGGTGAATTCTTTACCACTGCACCACATAAGAGCCCCAAATAATAATGCATGCCCTAGTACAAAGTATCTTAACTGCTAAACCTTACCATTCTTTCTATATTTTGTCAGTAGTTCTTGACTTCAGCTGCATAGACAAATAATCTGAAGATCTTGAAAAATATTATTTCTTAGACCAGATCTTAGATATTCTGATTTAATTTCAGGGAGGGAAGCAGGCAGCCACAAGTTTCTATGCTGAAAGAGAAGACACTAAGCTTCTCCTTTTTGTCAGCTATTCATAAACACTTCATTAGATCCACCTCCGGGGTGGATGTTTTGTCTTTATGTCCCACATACACTTTTTCCATTGTACACATGTCCTCTGTATTACACTTCCATTAAGGTACTGTCTCTCTTTTCAGTTATAACGCAGATGGTGTCTTTGTGTCTCTAAGTCATGATAACCTGATGTGGACCATGGTCTGTTTGTGTCATATATGCTGGGAAAACGCATAAATCCTTTGCCCACTCCTGTAGACGCCAACCTTTCTCTCTCTTCTCAGGAAAAGGGGCCACTCTCCCTTTGGATGGTCAGTCCTCCACTTATGATGTATCTTCTCATCCACATCCCTCTGGACCTCAGTCTCTTCTCCCTATGAAGGGCTTGTTGCCTTTGCCTAAGAATAAAGCAGACGTTGAGTTTGTGCAAATGCTGGGTCCCCAACTGCATCAATCTTGGCTTAGTCACATCAGACAGAAATGACTTTAAAGTGGTTCTAAATGCATCTAATTCACATCTCTCTATGAATTCCATCTCTAAGAGGGAGGTCATAGCTATTGCAACATCTCCTGAATTCTCTTCCTCTCCTTGTCAATTACTCTATCCTCAGTGGTTGCTACAAACTTCTCCTTTGACAACCACCAAATTTTGTCCCTGAACGATTTTTCCTCCCCTCCCTATACTTTTAGGCTATAACACTGCCTCCAGCTAGCAAGGCTCTTGGGGCCCCTGCACCTGTGCCCTCCCTTGGCTCCCACTCAGTGGATCTCCCTTTTAACTTGTGACTAGGAGCCCTCTGAGAAGGTAAGGACCTTGTTCTTTCTATTAATGCTTTCCTATGCAATGCAGACTTGAATGATTATTTTTATTCCTCTTTCTATAAGAACATCTTCCCTCAAAACTTCTACGGACTGATTGCCAAGCACCATTACCCATCATTGTCACCCCTCCCCCCCCCCCCCCCCCGCATTATCTTGACCCATCTTCCTAATATCCCCATGCATGTTCTTCAAGTCACCACGCTCTCAGGACACCAACCGTGTCCAGTGTGTCATGTACCTGGTTGATGGGTCTGCCTTCAGCCTTCTCATTAGATATAGTGTGTTTGATTTTCCCTCTTGGCTTCTGGGACATTGTTTCTCCTGGTCTTTTTCTTTACCTGCTTTTCTTTCTCCTGCTGCTTCATACATGTGGCTCCATTTTTTGTAACATCAAATATCACTTTTGAGAATGGCAATTTCATTGTTTCTATCTTATTCTTGTTTCTAAGTTTTACATTTGTTGTCCCACTGACTAACAGACACATACTTTCAGATGTGATTCCATCATCAGGAAGTCATCAAGACTGCAGGGGGTGCCTAACTTCCCCATTCTATCCTTACCTCTGCTCCTTGTTTCCTCTTGATGGTACCATTTCTACCACACAAGCTGAACACTTCCTGATTCTCCTCTCTTTTCCCCAAACATTGAATAAGTCACAGGGTCTTTTAAGTACCAATTTCAGCATATTCCTCCTGGTTGATTTGTTTTTGCAAGTTACCCTCATGTGGCATCTCATTACCTCTTGTCAGATTTGTAAAATGTCATGCTCATAATCTTCATAATCCAGCTCATCCTTGCTGCTCTAAGATTTCCTTGTGTGCATACTCAGTCACTTCAGTATATCTGACTCTTTGCAACTCCATGGACTATAGCCCTCCAGGCTTCTCTGTCCATGGGGAATCTTCCAGCAAGAATACTGGAGTGAGTTGCCATGCCCTCTTTCAGGGGATCTTCCCAACACAGGAGTCAAACCCAAGTCTCCTGCATTTCCTGCACTGCAGGAGGATTCTTTACCACTAGCACAATCTGGGAACTTCAAACTTCTGATTCTGTTGCTGCTCAGCTTTGGGATGCAGGCTCTGAGGTTGAGTCTAGGGTTGTTGTTGTTCAGTCTCTAAGTCATGTCCAACTGTTTGTGACCCCATGGACTGCAGTACACCAGGCTTCACTGTCTTCCACTATACCCCAGAGTTTTCTCAAGTTCGTATCTACTGAGTCAGTGATTCTGTTTAACCATCTCATCCTCTCCTGCCCTCTTCTCCTTTTGCCTTCAATATCTCCCAGCATCAGAGACTTTTCCAATTAGTTGGCTCTTAGCATCAGGTGGCCAAAGTATTGGAGTTTCATGTTTAGCATCAGACCTTCCAATGAATATTCGGAACTGACTTCATTTAGGATTGGCAGGTTGGATCTCCTTGCAGTCCAAGGGACTCTCAAAAGTCTTCTCCAATACCACAGTTCAAAAGTATCGATTCTTTGGTGTTCATCCTTCTTTACGGTCCAACATCCATACATAACCACTGGAAAAATCACAGCTTTGACTATCTCAACCTTTGTTGGTAAAAGTGATGTCTCTGCTTCTTAATGTGTGTCCAGGTTTGTCATAACTTACCTTCCAAGAAGCAAGAGCCTTCTAAATTTCATAGCTGAAGTCATCATCCTCAGTGATTTTGGAGTCCAATAAAGAAAATCAATTTCAAAGAAAGAAAGTCACTGCTTCTACTTTTTCTCCTCCTATTTGCCTTGATATAATGGGACCAGATGTCATGATCTTAGTTTTCTTAATGTTGATTTTTAATTCTTTTTTTTTTCACTCCCCTCTTTGACATTCATTAAGAGGCTCTTTCAGAATTCAGAATTTAGTGTGGAAAATTCTGAAAGAGATGGGAATACCAGACCACCTGACCTGCCTCTTGAAAAATCTATATGCAGGTCAGGAAGCAAGAGTTAGAACTGGACATGGAACAACAGACTGGTTCCAAATAGGAAAAGGAGTACATCAAGGCTGCATATTGTTATCCTGCTTATTTAACTTATATGCAGAGTACATCATGAGAAACACTGGGCTGGAAGAAACACAAGCTGAAATCAAGATTGCTGGGAGAGATAGCAATAATCTCAGATATGCAGATGACACCACCCTTATGGCAGAAAGTGAAGAGGAACTAAAAAGCCTCTTGATGAAAGTGAAAGAGGAGAGTGAAAAAGTTGGCTTAAAACTCAACATTCAGAAAACTAAGATCATGGCAACTGGTCCCATCACTTCATGGGAAATAGATGGGGAAACAGTGGAAACAGTGGCTGATTTTGTTTCTTTGGGCTCCAAAATCACTGCAGATGGTGACTGCAGCCATGAAATTAAAAGACGCTTACCCCTTGGAAATAAAGTTATGACTAACCTAGATAGCAGGTTATTAGCTAGATATTAGATAGCTAGATATTAAAAAGCAGAGACATCACTTTGTCCACAAAGGTCCGTCTAGTCAAGGCTATGGTTTTTCCAGTGGCCATGTATGGATGTGAGAGTTGGACTATAAAGAAAGTTGAATGCAAAAGAATTGATGCTTTTGAACTGTGGTGTTGGAGAAGACTCTTGAGAATCTCTTGGACTGCAAGGAGATCCAACCAGTCCATCCTAAAGGAGACCAATCCTGGGTGTTCATTGGAAGGACTGATGCTGAAGCTGAAACTCCAATACTTTGGCCACCTGATATGAAGAGCTGACTCATTAGAAAAGGCCCTGATGCTGGGAAAGATTGAGGGCAAGAGGAGAAGGGGATGACAGAGGATGAGATAGTTGGATGGCATCACTGACTCGATGGACATGAGTTTGGGTGGACTCCAGGAGTTGGTGTTGGACAGGGAGGCCTGGCATGCTGCAGTCCATGGAGTCGCAAAGTGCTGGACACGACTGAGCAATTGAACTGAACTTGCTGAAGAGGCTCTTTAGTTTTTCTTCTTTCTGCCATTAGGGTGGTATAACTTGCATGTCTGAAATTGTTGATATTTCTCCCGCAACCTTGATTCCATCTTTTGACTCACCCAGCCTGTCATGTCACATGATGTGAAAGTGCAAATTGCTCACTCACATCTGACTCTACAACCCAAAGGACTAAGAATCCATGGAATTCTCCAGTCTAGAATACTGGAGTGGGTAGACCATCCCTTCTCCAGGGGATCTTCCCAACCAAGGAATGGAACTGGGGTATCCTGCATTGGAGGCAGAGTCTTTACAAACTAAGCTATCAGGGAAGCCTTCACACGATGTACTCTACATAAAAGTTAAATACTCAGGGTAACAATATACACCCCTGTCACACTCCTTTCCCAATTTTTGAACCAGTTCATTGTTCCATGTAAGGTTCTAACTATTGGTTCTTGATTCATATGCAGCTTTCTCAGGAAACAGTTATGGTAGTCTGGTATTCTCATCCCTTTAAGAATTTTCCACTTTTTTTTTTTTTTGATACACACAGTCAAAGGCTTTAGCTTAGTCAATGAAGCAGAAGTAAATGTTTTTCTGAAATTCCCTTGCTTTCTCTATGATCCAACGAATGTTGGCAATTCGATCTCTGGTTCCTCTGCCTTTTCTAAATCCAGCTTGTATATCTGGAAGTTCTCACTACATTTACTGCTGAAGCCTAGGTTGAAGGATTTTGAGCATAACTTTATTAGCATGGGAAATCAGTGCAATTGTCTGATAGTGTGAATATTCTTTGGCATTGCCCTTCTTTGAGATTGGAATGAACACTAACCTTTTCCAGTACTGTGGCCACTTCTGAGTTTTTAAAATTTGCTGACATATTGAGTGCAGCGCTTTAGCAACTTCATCGTTTAGGATTTGAAATACCTTAGCTGGAACTCTGTCAACTCCACTAGTTTTGTTCATAGTAATTCTCCCTAAGGCTCCCTTGCCTTCACACTCCAGGATATCTGGCTCTAGGTGAGTGGCCACACCATCGTGGTTATTTCAGTCTTTAAAACCTTTTTTGTATGGTTCTTTTGTATATTCTTGCCACCTCTTCTTAATCTCTGCTGCCTCTTTTAGGTCCTTACCATTTCTGTCCTTTATTGTAGCCAACCTTGCATGAAATATTCCCTTAGTATCTTGTTTTCTTGAAGATATCTCCAACTTTTCCCATATTATTTTCCCCTCTCTTTCTTTGCATTGTTCATTGAAGAGGCCTTCTTATCTCTTTTGCCATTCTCTGGAACTGTGCATTCAGTTGGGTATGTCTTTCCCTATCTCCCTTGCTTTTTACTTCTCTTTTTTCCTCAGCTATTTGTAAAATCTCCTCAGACAACCATTTTACCTTCTTGCACTTCTTTTTCTTTGGGATATTGATTACTGCCTTCTGTACAATGTTGTGAACCTCCGTCCATAGTTCTTCAGGCACTCTGCCTAACAGATCTAATCCCTTGAATCTATTTGTCGAGGATACAGGGTATTTATTAGGGATGGACTTTAGGATCTTTGCTTATGGGGAGGAAGAGGGGGAGCAGGATATGATATAGGGAGAAGCTGAGATGCAAGCAGGTCCAGACGCCAGCCTTGGTAGGCCTCCAGGAGCTCTGGATTAGAATGGCTCCTAAGAGCTATGTGCATGGGTATTGAGTAGCCAGACCCTTTTCTCTCCATGCTGGTCAGTCACCGGTGCTGTACAGGAATCTCCCTGGATGACTAAATAGGACCCTCTGTGGCCTTCCCAAGACAGACACTGTGTCACCCATGTCCTCCTCCTGTTTCTTGCTTTTAGAAAAATTTACCTTCCAAGGGCTTATTTTCCAAGTTCTGATGAATAAACTTAATCTGAGAAGTGAGAAAATGCAGAAGCTTAGGAAAACACTCAGGCAAGACAAAATAATGATAGTTTAGTCATTAAACAAGGTCACGAACCTCTGGTTCCTCTTCAAAGACTGTAGATAATATTCTGAACCACGTCCTTTGTGTTGTTTCACACATTCTGAAATCCCAGCAGGTGGGAGAAGTGAACTGTGTGCTGCCCACAAGGATATCAGCCCCACACTGTTCCAAACCAGCAGGTTGATGATCCTGACTCCTGATTACCGCACCACCAACCAGTCAGAAGGGTGTCCATGAGCTGACCATGCACCCATAAACACATCCCCACCCTGTCTTTAAAAACCTATCCTTGAAAGTCTTTAGGGAGTTCAAATCTTTTAAGCACCAACTACCTGGACTCCTTGGTTAGTGCCTGCAATAAATGCTGTGCTCTCCTTCACCACAACCCAGTGTGAAGATTGACTCTACTGCACACAGCCAAGCTTACCCAAGTTTGGTTTGGTGGTACCTGCATCTGAGGCAACCCCTGGAAAGGCCAATAGCTGGAAAGTCTCTACTGACAGTCCTCCTTGGCAAGTCTTCTGATGAAGGGTGGTCTGAGCAGCTCATCACACTGGCCACTAGAGTCCTCGATGGCTCCCTATTACTTCCAGGCTCTAATTTAAGCTCCTCAATATGGAGTTTGTGAGCATTCAGCCTGGTTCAAGTGCTCTCCCATTTCCCTCTTTCAAACCTCTACTTTCAAGTCCTTTGCTGTCATCACATTCAGGAACTCAGTATCATGCCCATGAGACATACATGTTTTTAACCTCCATGACTTACCCATTTTTGCCCACTTTTCTAAAGCTCCCTGTTCAATCCAGCCTTTGTCATAGAAATCTAACCTTCCATGTTCAGTTCATATGATCCTCTGTCTGAATTCTTTCCTGATAGTCACAGTTTGAAGTGGTCATTCTTTACTTTTTTCTCCAGTTTAAATGTATATGGATCTTAGTAAATATGTCTATGTCTATATCTATATCTGTAATTTAGGCTTATTATGCTTCCTGACATCACTGCCTTTGCAGTTTAACAGGGGCTTGTTTCTAAAGTACTAAACCAAGTGCTGGTCAGTCTCTGCTTTTTAAAATAGTTACTGTTGCTCTATTTCACTTTCAGGGTAGCCCCATATAATTTGCATCTTCAGTGAGATCCAGGCCGAGGCTAGGCTTACAGAAACCAGTCAACAGTAGTTTTCTGAGTGACTGATTGTATAAATAAATGCTATGCAAGAATGTATCACAATATTGGCCTCTTTCCTATTCTGCTACTGGCCTGGAAAAAAAAAAAAAAGTCCTTGTTGACTAAGAATCACAAGAAGGAATAAATGAATGCTTATCTCAAGTCTATAATTTCATCAGTGTAAGAGCACACCTTTGTCAACAGGAAGTAAGGTGAATTTTCTTTGCTGTGCCCTAAGACAATGACAGAAAATGGGGCCAACTACAGATGGAGAAACTGGAGTAATTTAATTGTGGAGCACAGAATTCTCACAGTGTAATTAGTTGAAATGCTCTTTCAAAGTTTAATATTTGAGATCCTTCTGATCTTGCTTGTAGGATCTTTTCAACTTCCTTGAAGGAGCAAATAAGAGCTTAATTTCCTGATTGTAAGAAACACATTTTATTTGGCCACATTTGTTTTATTTTACTCTTTTTTTTTTTTGCTTTTGAGCCAGCAAGGTGTCCTGCTTTTTCATCAAGAAAGAAAGCTGAGGCCATTCCAGCTAAGATGCTAAGATTGTTTAGTAACGAGGAAGCATGGAGAAGGGGGTTGGAGAAGGAATGAGCTTTGAGAGGGATGTGTTCTAAGCTAAGATTGTTAAGTTTGTTTTGTGCTGCACAGTGAAAAACTGCATCCATCAATTATGTATGGATAATATTATTGCAGAAATAAGCTTATTCAAGTTTATAACTTTGTAAAATGTAATAAATAGCTTACTGTTTTGTGGAGGAAGATTGACTCTTTGTCAAGGTGCTTAAAGTACAAAAAAGACATTTAAAGTCTTCTTTGACCTTATGGGATTTTCCTTCTTGTTCATAAGGAAAAGATAGCCTTGCTATGACAGCCGCTTGTTTTCAATTCTTTCTTTGTAAAGGTCCTTTCTGTAATTCTAATCTAAACAAATAAGGTGCTGCCCATTTTCTGCAGAATAGAAATTCTGCAAATAATAGATCAAGGGAACAGCATGAATTCACCTTTATCATTAATGAATTATTTGGAGGAAAAGAAAAAAAAAAACTATATTTAATTTAATCAGTTTCTCAGAGTATAATTTGACATTGCCCTTTAATTTAATACAACTATCTTTTAAAAATCTCTTTTAAAAATCACTGCATGTTGTGTTTTCAAACAGTCAAAATATCAGCAATTTACAACATCCCCCGTTCTTTACCAGTGTGAATGTTTAAAATAGATGCAATTAATGTGATCATTAGGAAAGAAAAAGGGAAGTGAAGACTTGCACAGGCCAAATCATGCCCCAATTTAGGTTCTATTAAGCCACATATGATTAGCACAGGGAATTGGCACTCTCAAAAGTCCCTAATTACAGCCAATCCCATGTTAGCAACCTCTCACTATTGGTTGGGAGAGCCCTTGTGGATATCACAATCCGTGAATTAGCAAGTACTTAAGGACAATGCCTAATTATCCCCTGCATTGTAAAATAGGGTTTACAATGGCAGTCTTGTTTTATTATTCAAAATTACTGGGAAGAGGGATTTAAATGTGATCCTCTACAGTACTTAGTAGGTAGAAGACTTTATGTAATGCTAATTTTTATCTTTATTTTTTTTTAAGATGGGGATGTTAACCTTCATATTATGTATATTATACTAAGTAAAAAATAGTATTAAAACATAGATGTTGTTGTTCAATCCCCCAGTCATGTCTGATTCTTTGCGACACCATGGACTTCAGCACACCAGGCCTCCCTGTCCTTCACCATCTCCTGAAGTATGCCCAATGTCATGTCCATTGCATTGGTGATGCCATCCAGCCATCTTATCCTTTGACACCCTCTTCTCATTCTGCCCTCAATCTTTCTCAGCATCAGGGACTTCTCCAATGAGTCAGCTATTTGCATCAGATGACCAAAATACTGGAGTTTTAGCTTTACCATCAGTCCTTCCAACGAGTACTGAGGGTTGATTTCCCTTAGGATTGACAGGTTTAATGTCCTTGCTGTCCAAAGGACTCTCAAGAGTCTTCTCCAGCACCACAGTTCGAAGGTAACAATTCTTCAGTGCTCAGCCTTCTTTATGGTCCAGGTTTCACAATCATACAAGACCACTGGGAAGACCACAGCCTTGACTATACAGCCTTTTGTCAGCAAAGTAATGTCTCTGCTTTTCAACACACTGTCTAGATTTGTCATAGCTTTCCTGCCAAGAAGCAAATGTCTTTTGATTTTATGGTTGCAGTCACCATACACAAGGATTTTAGAGCCCAAGAAGAGGAAATCTGTCACTGCTTCCACCTTTTCCTCCTCTGTTTGCCATGAAGTAGTAGCACTGGATGCCATGATCTTAGTTTTTTTTTTTTTTTTTAATATTTAGTTTTAAGCCAGCTCTTTCATTCTCCTCCTTCACCCTCATCAAGAGGCTCTTTAGTTCCTCTTCTTTTTCTGCCATTAGAAGTGGTATCATCCACATATATGAGGTTGTTGATGTTTCTTCCACCTGTCTTGATTCCAGCTTGAAACTCATTCAGCCCAGTGTTTCTCATGATGTGGTCAGTGTATAGATTAAACAAACATGGTGACAGCAGACAGCCCTGTCATACTCCTTTCTCAATCTTGAACCAATCAGTTGTTCCATACAGGGTTCTACTTGTTGCTTCTTGACCTGCATACAGGTTTCTCAGGAGACAGGTAAGATAGTCTGGTATTCCCATCTCTTAAAAGTTTTCCAGTTTATTATGATCCACACAGTCAAAGGCTTTGGTGTAGTTGATGCAACAGAGGTAGGTGTTTTTTTCAGGACTTCCTTAGCTTTCCCTATGATTAATCCAGAGAATGTTGTCAATTTGATCTCTGGACAAATTGGAAGTTTGGACAACTTCCAGCTCTGACATCTGAAAGTTTTTGGTTCACATAATGCTGAAGCCTATTATGCAATATTTTAAGCATGATCTTACTGGCATGGGAGATGAGTGCAACTGTCTGATGGTTAGCACATTCTTTAGTACTACCCTTCTTGGAAATTAGGATGAGGATTGACCTTTTCCAGTCCTGTGGTCACTATTGGGTTCCAGATTTACTGACATATTGAGTGCAGCACCTTGATGGCATCATCCTTTAGGGTTTTGAATAGTTCTACTAGAATTTCATCACATCCACTAGCTTTATTAACAGCAGGGCTTCCTAAGGGCCACCTGACTTCACTCTCAAGAATGTCTGGGTCTGGGTAGCTTGCCACACCATCATAGTAATCTGGTTATTTTAGATCTCTTTTATACAGTTTTTCTGTGTATTCTTTCCATCTCTTCTTGATCTCTGACTTTAAATTGACCAGACACTAAAACTTTGTAGATTTTTTTTGAAATGGAGTAAGATGAAACTAAGCAAGTAAGACATACACTTACACACATATGTATATGCATATATATTTATAGCCACAGAAGTCGCATTATTATAAAGTATATAAGCTCTACTCTCTTCCTGCTGGTTTTTAAAAAGCGTCTTGCCCCATTAGCTGCAGCAGCCACAAGGACCAGGTTTCTTTCTTGTTCCCTCTTTTGAAGTCCATTTCCTGCTAGCTGAACATATATTTAAGTTTAATGAGAATGGTACCATGTATATTCTATCCTACAATGACTTCCATGTCTCCCATGCTTTATCTATAGACTGATTCCCAGTGTGGAAAACCAATTCACAGTTCTGCATTATCATGCCTCAAGTTGATGGAATTAAAAATGTGGTACTTGAAGCCACAGAATGTGAAATAATAGTCATTGAATATTGTGGAGAGGGAAGGCAGTGCTGAAAGTAAGCTAAATACCAAGGTTTTATAACATAATTAATAAATATGATACAAAAATTGCTAAACAAGATGAGTTTCAAGCACAAAAAGAAAAAATAGCAGTGGTTCTCAGTGCCTGGTGTTAGAAAGTGTCCAGGAATAAGTGATGGATTGATGTTCTTTTTTGGTAAAACTTTGATATGACATTGCAGTTTAACAATTATATGTGTTTTATCCTGCATAAAATGATCAACAGTAGGTTAGATAAGAGTATGAAGAGACAACTTCATGGAGGATTGTGTCAACACCTCTGACACATTTTCAGCTACTTTTCTCTTCCTTGACTCCTGTACTTTCAGTCCTGGCCCCAGAAGACTCATGCTGGCCTTGCATGTTAATGACACATCCCTACCTATGTATTCCTTTAGTTCTTGCTACATTAAAGGGATGTTTTAATTAAACATGGAAACCAGGGAAGAAGCACAGAAATCTATCACTCTCAACCCAAATGCCATTTTTTCTAATCACATTTCCTTTAACCAAAATGCAAAAATTCTCATCCGTATTCCAATGCCACATGTGGCTGTAAGTGTGGGCAGGGGTTCTCAGAGTGGAAAGAGACAGGGATATCGATGTAGTGAAGTCAATCTATTTTAATTCTGAAAATTTATGAAAACATATGGGTAAGTGAACAAGTTGCTAGGATCTGCCCCAGGGGGGTGGTCTCAGGATCCATGGAAATGAGACTCCCTGGAATTTTAGTTTCATTTGCTTGATAGTGACTCTGCCCCTGAATACTAGTGTCAAGAATTTGTGGTCAGAGTGAGAAATGAAACACAAAGAGAAGTCTTTGATTTGAACAGATTTCTACATTCGGGAAAAGATTAAAACACACACATACATTTTGAAGAATGTGTCTGGCTTTGCCCAGCAAATAATTAATGATCACACAAAAACTTAATATCTTCTGTCTCTAATATGTCCAGATAAATTACCATGTGCAGTTCCATTTGGATACTGGCTTTCCTACATGCATTGCAATTCTTTAAACTTTATTCCCTGATATCCTGACTTAGGTTCACCAGATGTGGATTTGCATACATTAGACACAAAAAGCCATTTCAACTCATCGTGGGTTTTTTCAGCCAACATTTAGTTATTTAGTAAGTGATATATCCAGGGCTTCCCTGATAGCTCATTAGTAAAGAACCCACCTGTCAATGCAAGAGATGCAGGTTCAATCCCTGGGTTGGGAAGATCCCCTGGAGAAGGAAATAGCAACCCACTTCAGTATTTTTGCCTGAGAGATCCCATGGAGAGAGGAGCCTGGTGGGCTATGGTCCATGGCTTTGCAAACAGCTGGACACAACTTATCCACTAAACAACAGCAACAAGAAGTGATATCTCTCCTTTTTTTTTTTTTGGCCACAGAGTACAGCACATGGGATTTTAGTTGCCTGATTGAACTGGTGCCCCATGCAATGCAAGTGCAGAACCTTAACCACTGGACCACAGGGAAATCCTAATGATAGCTTCATCTTTGTTAAGCAGATTATACTGCAGTGACTTTGGAAACATGCTATAGAAAAGAGGTGTGTCCTGGGAACATCACCCAAGCGGATGGTTTTTGTAACAGGGGTTCCCCGTGTTGAGGGTGATGTGAGCCCATAGGGATCCAGCCAACTGCCCCCAGAGCCATGCACTGATCACCTGCTCTCCAGATTGGACTTTCAGGCATAAAACATCAGAAGAAGACCCAATCTTCCAAAAGCACACCTACTTTCTTTTATTTATTGACTCATTATCCAACTCTGCTTGAGAAATTTGCTACAGGTGTGTCATCACTGCAGAGAATACGGCAGTCCTCTGTGATACATGAATTGATTATGCTGAACTAGGATTTTCCTCTAAAATGCTGTGTAGTTTTTAAAATGACACTTTACCTCTTGGGCCTTTCATTCCTAATCTCAAAAATTAACGGACTAGGAATAAATTGCTTTTAAGGCCTCAAGTCCAGTTCTGATATTCTGGCCTGACCTTTGCTGCTGCTAAGTCACTTCAGTCATGTCTGAGTCTGTGCAGCCCCATAGATGGCAGCCCACCAGGCTCCACCGTCCCTGGGATTCTCCCGGCAAGAACACTGGAGTGGGTTTCCATTTCTTTCTCCAATGCGTGAAAGTGAAAAGTGAAAGTGAAGTCGCTCAGTCGTGTCTGACTAGTAGCAACCCCAAGGACTACAGCCTACCAGACTCCTCCCTCCATGAGATTTTCTAGGCCAGAGTACTGGAGTGGCTTGCCATTGCCTTCTCCAGCCTGACCTTTAGCCCATCTTTTACGCTTCAATCATGTTCTCAAGAACCTGCCTTCTACTCGGAGTCTAAGAAGACTGAAGGAAAGAGAATTTCACATCCTGAGTAATCATTTGCTTCTTTGAGTATATCTTCTCATTTATAGAATGCTGTTAATGATGTGTGATCCATGTGCATTTTGGCAGGGGGGCTCAGTGAAGCTGTGATATGATGTGCCTACAATGACATCTTGTGCTTTTGCTTAAATATCAGCTGTCCTCTTCCTCTTTATCGTCATCATCGTCACATCCGTTAACTTAAGAATTGTATTCCTTTGTTTCTGATACAAATACAGCTGGGAAGGCAGCACATCCTAATGTGTCAGCAGCTGAAGACAAAGGGTTTGTCTGAGCAGCTGGGCAGCCATAAGCACTGTCATATCTATGCCTATGTCTCTAGTCATCCTTGAGAATGCAAATAAAGATAAACGAAAACTGCTTTCTTCCTAGGCTCATGGAGCTAAGTCGTCTGTGGAAATGAACTTCCGTTCTCTCTGACAATTAGTTTCACTCTAAAATATGATAATTCTTTGAAGTTGCACCCAGAGAGGAAATATGGCATGCTCCACGTTCAGCAAAGGAGATATATGGGGCTGCTAGACACATTAATCTCATTTGCTCTGCACCTGATTTTTCACCGTTAGAATATTGCAGCAAAGCTCTGTGCTAAATCTCAAGCCATTTAGCTCAGCAAAGTAGATTAGTTAGAGCCAATGCAAAGCTCTACCTTATAACTTTCTTTCTCAAATGTGATATTCAGATAGATAGTCTGAGGCCTGGACTAAAAACTGAGATGATATGCTTTTGCAATTTTTATAATATTAGATGAGAATCAAGGCAAGCAAAATAGGTGCCTGTGACCTGAACTCTTACTCCAAAAACATTTAAATCTTAAATAACTTTTATAAAGTCTGTTGTGAATAGGGCTCATGAAATTAGGTTGGATGAAAGGTGGGAGGATTGTTATATGTACTTAGCTCTGCAAAAGCTGTCTTTTGTCCTTTTCCAAGGACATAGACTTAATGCAATTATTGTTTTCTTAAATACAGTGGCTCTGGGTGAATCCTTAGCCAATATATTAACTATTAGATACTAGAATGCTTTGCTGATTACAACTAACTACTCTTCCTGCCATATTATGACCTAGCTCACATCTGTACAGGACTGTATTGGGTTGAATGGTCTCCTCAAACACATGATCTCTTGAATCCCAGAATGTAACTGTAGTTGAAATCAGAGTCCTTGTTGATGGAATTGGTTAAGGTGAGGTCATCCATGTCTTAGCTCCACTGACCAGTGAGTGTCCTGATTAGGCCACATGAAGACCCAGAGATGCACACACTAAGGAAAAGTGGCCAGGTGCAGATGGAGGCAAAGACAGGAGTGATGCAGGTCCAAGTTGAGGAACACCAGAGAAGGCTGACATCTACCAGAAGCTACAAAGGGAAAGGAAGGATTACCACTGACAACTTTTGGACGCAACATGATTTCAGACTTCTGGACTCCAGAACTTGGAGAGAATACATTTCTGCTCTTTCAGTTCTCTCCATTTGTGGCACTTTGCTATGTCAGTCCTAGAAAACTAACATGGCTCCACGGTGCCAGACTCATGGTAGGACCCTGGGTCAGCGCAGCTGTCACCCTCCCATCCCTAACTTTAGACCTGACAATGTGCCTTGCTTTAGAGCCGAGCTCCCCAAAAAAGTTCAGCGCCATTTATTCATCTTTCTAGCCATAATGTCTGGTGATACTTTCATCTTTGCATCCCAGAATCAATCTGTGGGTCTTGTGATTCCTGGTTTGGGAAGATCCCCTGGAGAATGAAATGGCAACCCACTCCAGTATTCTTGCCTGGAAAATCCTGTGGACAGAGGAGCCTGGGGGGCTACAGTGCCTGGGGTTGCAAAAGAGTCAGTCAAGACTGAAGTGACTCAACATGCATGCACTTGCACCACTTCAAACCCTTCCTCTCCCCAAGCACCACTGCAGTGACTGAGTCTGTGCAGATTTTAGCTAGCTTTGCTTACATGCACATGACGACCCTTCTGCTCAGGCCCATAGCTCACCCACGACTCTTGACTTGGAGCTTCTCTGACTCCGCAGTGGGCTCCTCTGAGGATGCGTCAGCACCTACAGGGCACACTTGGATAAGTGCTTTCCCTTCTGCGGCCAGGAGCACACTGCTCTTCAGCACAACCCAGAAAGCTTTTCAGTGGATGCTGAGGACTGAGGGGTAGTTGCCCTGAAACAGTGGAAAACTGATAACGTGGTTTTGTTGGCTTGCCTTTTATCCTGTCTTTCCTTCATCCCTGAGAGCACTACCCAAATAAACATCCAAAACAAATACCTCAGGTTCTACTCTGTGGGGGGACCCAGGCTGACAGTTGGTACTAGAATTAGCCCTAGCTATTAGAACTTTATAGCCCTAGTGAGTAGGGATTTATAGCTGGATCATGCCAGTCAGAAGGCAGACATTTCCATTGCTGGAGGAAAGTAGGGTGGTGTTAACCCCTAGCACGGAGAAGCCTTGCCATTACTGGTTCTCTCACCATCAGTTCTGGGAAAATATTCAAGCAGCAAATGAAGAGTGAGATTGTACATTAGTTGTGGCATGTGAACTGAATGGGAGTAGATAATAGTTATGAGGCTTTAGAAGTTAGTTGGTTAACTCTTTGGAAATCTTGAGGTAACGTGTTGTCCCTGGTCAGCCAGTAACAACTCAAGTGAATTTTGAAAGCTGGGGGTCCTCCATATCCATGTTCACAGGAGACCTGCATCTCCTCCAGCTCCAGGGAAGACCAGCCTATGATGTGACTGAAACAATTTCAGAGCTGCAAGAGGGACTGACATCCCAAGCCTTAGCATATCTCCTGTGACAAAAAAAAAAAATCAGGTCCTGATAATTAAAAATGGTAAAATGAGAACTGGAAAGTATTCCCTTTGGGGACAAAGTTGGGAACACAAGTTTGAGAATATTTTTTCCAATTAAAATATAGTTGATTTACAATATGTTATTGGTTTCAGGTGTACAGCACAGTGATTCAGTTAAAAGTATGCATATATACGTATACATCTGGGCTTCCCTGGTGGCTCAGACGGTGAAGAATCCACTTGCGATGCAGGAGACGGCGCTTTAATACTGGGTTGGGAAGATCCTCTGGAGAAGGAAATGGAAATCCACTCCAGTATTCTTGCCTGGAGAATCATATGGACAGAGGAGCCTGGCAGGTTACAGTCCATGGGGTCACAAAGAGTCAGACACGACTGAGTGACTAACACGATGTATATATCGATCTTTTTTAAAAAAATTCTTTTCCACTGTAGTTTCTTATAAGATCTTGAATATAGTTCAATGTGATATATAGTAAATTCTTGTTACTTTTTAATTATATATATATAGTAGTGTACATCTGTTAACCTCACACTCCCAAATTATCCCTTCCCCATTTCCCTTTTGGTAACCATAAGTTTATTTTTTTATGTTTTCTACATTCGTGATTGTTCTTGTTTTGTTTCTTTATTTTTATATTTGTATTGAAATATAGTTAGTTTGTAGTGTTAGCTTCAGATAAATAGCAAAGTGATTTGGTTATACATATATACGTTTATATATGTGTATATATATTAAATAAATATGTGTGTGTGTGTGTGTGTGTGTGTGTGTGTGTGTATGTGTGCATATTTGGGTTTCCCTGGTGACTCAGTGGTAAAGAATCTGCCTGCCAAGGCAGGAGACATGGTTCGATCTCTGGGTTAGGCAGATCCCCTGGAGAAGGGAATGGCTACCCACTGCAGTATTCTTGCCTGGAGAATTCCGTGGACAGAGGAGCCTCGCAGGCTACAGTCTGTGGGGTTGAAAAAGAGTAGGCACCGCTCAGTGACTAAACAACAACAACAAGCCTCAATGCGGCAAACTGTATTTTCCAAAGATGGGCACAACCCACATGACCTTGACACTCTTTCAACAAAAAAGGGGGTTTGTTTCTTCACCTGTTTGAAGTTGAGCAGACTCCATGCATGCTTTAACCGGTAGAAAATCTGAAAGTGACACTTGGCCAGTTCCAGGACTAGTCTTCACTGGCTGGAAGTTTCTACTTCCAGGCTCTGAGGCAGACAGAAACCGTGTTCAGGTGTTCTTGCCAAAACATCTGCTGAGTTCTCAGCAGACACCAACTGCCAGTCATGTGACGGTGCCATTGTGGGTATCCCACCCCAAAGAGCCTTCCGTTAACTCCAGCCCAGCTCCATCTCACTGCAGCTGAGACAGGTGATTGCAAGTGCGAATTGCCCAGATGAGCCTGGTTAAATCCCAGAACTCTGAGACACAATAAAGTTTTATCTTAAACCACTAAAAAAAAAAAAAAAAGAATGTGGATAAGTCTGGGAAGGTCAGTAAAAATTGCACATCTTTGTATCTCACACTAATAGCCTTTAGACAGTATTTATCATGATGAGACACTCAGCAATTTCATGAGCAGGATGACTCCTCTTACGGGCTAATGAAAAAAGAAGCCTCAGAGGAAGGGCTGAAAGCTTAGCATGGACTTGACATCATGGGCTCGTGTCTCCTTAAGCTTCATTTAATTACTGCTGAAGCAGAGATAATGCTGAATCTCTGATTTGGCATTGTCCCTTCAGGTAACTAGGTACTGAAGCCCTTTTAACCCTTTCACTCTGTAGGCACCAGTGACTTTTTTCCTAACAATTTCCTAAATTGATACTTACTGGAGATATGAGATTGTCTACCCTGGAAGTTCAGAAATTTCCAGTGGAAATTCTTCCACATTGGTCTCCAGCGAGGATTCCACTGAGTTAGATGGCCAGTTTGGCTCCTGAGGCCAGTGAACAAGCAAGAAAAACTACAAGTTACCACATTGATGGTAAGTAGGTGGAGGGTAACTCCACCAGAATCACCATGCAGAATCCTAAATTTAAACACGTTATCCTGGTCGACATTGCTTCAGACCAAGAGACCCATTTGTGGCCATACGACCATGGAATCTAGTTATTGAACAGTATAACTTATCACCTAAAGGCTGTAGATTCAATGTAGTGCTGGATTAGGGTGGGAAAGTCTTAATCTAGGCACCAGCTTGATAGAAATTTTATGACGGGTAGCGGTGATGTCCTCTAAGCTGAACCAGTGACTGTGGCATGTAGCTGTCTGGCATTATGGCACATAGCACTGTTTCTCTGTAAGTATAATATATGTGTTGAGAGTCACGGGGGATGGACAGGACCAGTTTTTCTAGTTAGGATTTCTGGAAACCCACTTAATGAATTTGAATACTTCACTCCCCGCAGTCTAGGCTCTGTCCTAGTCTCCAAGGGGAAATTCTTCCACATAGGTCTCCGGCGAGGATGGCCAGTGAACAAGCAAGAAAAACTAGAAGCTACCACATTAATGGGCATAATTTTCCCCGTTTACCATCAGAATTTAGGATTGGTGCTGAACAATTGTGGCAAAGAGGAATATGTGTGGTATTTATTGAGGGCTCCATTGGTGTTGGGAAAACTGCAGCAATGACTGATTTTTCCCAAAAACACATCAAAAAACAGACAATTATGGGGTTTAGAACTCATGGTGTGGATCTGGCAAGCAATCTAGACCAGCTGAAGTGCTGGCCAAGGGTGAGGAAATAGTGACAAGAGAATCACACTGTCACTGGAACCATTGGTAGTGACAGTGAGAAATATAATTTATTTGTTGGAAAGATCCCCTAGAGAAGAAGATAACAACCCACTCCACTCTTCTTGCCTGGAAAATTCTGTGGACAGAAGAGCCTGTCTGGCTACAGTCTGTAGAGTTGCAAGAATCGGAGATGACTTAGTGACTAAACCACCCCACCACTTCTCCTAACACTCCCGAGTGAAGCCCTTGTAGAGCTGGTGTCTGGCTACCACCTTGATCCATCAACAAAATTCCACTTTTGGGTTGACTTGAAAATACCAACTATCTCTAAATTAGCATGCAGGGAGTTTATCATGGAGCAGTGCCCAGAGCTCAATAGTGAGGGGAGAATGACAGAGAATTAGTCAGAGGAAGAGCTGAAGTATGATGTGATCTCTACTAAACCCTTAGCAGACCCCCTCCATCTCACTCTGGATTTGGGGTAAATGTTGAGGATTCTCCAAAATTTAGCCAGGAAGGATGGGTTACTGGGTGGGCATGGACAGCCACTGTATTTGGGATGTCCCTTAGGATGGACTGTGACTTTGGGCAAATAATTCTTTTCAGTTGAAGGCAATTTAAAAAACGGCAATGAAAATTCTGCCATAGGTTTTTAGAAATGCGTTCAGAAAGCCTGCTATATCTTCAAAGAGTTTTCTTATTTGGAATAAGGATTCAAGCACAAATGTAACAGCAGCTATTTGCTGAGCAAACCCTCTGCCAGAACCCTGTTCATTTCTCTCTTGGCCTCCAACCCACTGCTTCTTTTCCTTTAATCCCTCACAGTGCACATTGGTCCAGTTGGCTAAGAGATCTATTTGCCTCTCTCGTGTATAAAGCCGATGATGTATTGGCAGCTTCAGTGCCCAAAGGTTTTCTCATTACGGCATTCCCAGTGGCTATTTCTCTACACTGTCATTAGATAACAGTCTCTGGAGCAAGTGTTGAGGGCACACAGTGTCACAAAACTAGGTGCCATCTGGGAAAATGAGGAGATGTTGTCCATTAAAACAATGATCATGGACATATATATTCCTCAAGATGAGGGGAAACAATTGGTAATTGAAATGGTGGATGTCTACCTCATTTATGTGCTGATTAAGAAAAGATTTAGATCTTCCCTGCTAAGCCAGAGTGGCCTGTGGCATTTAATTAGTGAATAGATTCAATGCATTCTTCCCAACGGGTAATTAAAGCTCTATGCCAGACCTCTCCAAGTCCCCAAATCTTCAGTCTTCACACACACATACACATACTCACACACACACACGCATAAAGATATACACACACATGCCCCCCCCACACACAAACATGTACTCACTCTCACACATACAGAGGTACTTGTTACTGTGTTTATTAATTTTCATTATTCACTATCAATGCTTATTCAAACATTAAATGGATTATTATTTATAGCAATTAATGCAATGTCAAAAGTGAATTTTTTTCGGAACAATACGTTTCAATGAAATATTCTGAAAAATATTCATGTCAGGAACCTACACGTACACATGATAATGACTGAATTCTGTTAAAAATATGCATTGAATCTAACATGGCTGTTCCCAGTATAGGGATTAAAATTATGATATTTTTATTAATTGGTTCACTGAATACACTTTTAAAGGTGTTTCAGAGGATCAGACATTCTGTGGGTGGAGAATAGGCAAAAATAAACAGGTCTTTGTTCTCCACGAGAAAGAGCGATGCCCTGCAGAGCAATTGCAGCACTGCAGGAACATTGCTGTCCTGCACAAACGGATGGAGCAGATAGTAGGGGAAACCTGCTTGTGTCCATATATGTCACTAATGGTGCATCAACAGGTACATGCATTGTAATCTTCAAGATGGTCATTTTTATCCTTACGATATTCATTGCAGTGATTACTAAAATAAAAAACAAACAAGTGACAACAAATATTAAGCATAAAAATTCAGACAAGTAACCTTTTCTTCTAAGGAGGATGCTTGCTCCTTGGAAGAAAAGCTATGACAAAACTAGAGAGCATATTCAAAAGCAAAGATGTTACTTTGCTGGGAGCAGTGGCTGCACTTTGCTGGAGCAGCCATCCAGCATGTCCAAGGTAAAAGACCTTACCCCATGGCCAAGGTAAGAGAAACTCAAGTAAGACGGTAGGTGTTGCGAGAGGCATCAGAGGGCAGAGACACAAACCATAATCACAGAAAACTAGTCAATCTAATCACATGGACCACAGCCTTGTCTAACTCAATGAAACTAAGCCATGCCGTGTGGGGCCACCCAAGATGAGCAGGTGAAGGTGGAGAGGTCTGACAGAATGTGGTCCACTGGAGAAGGGAATGGCAAACCACTTCAGTATTCTTGCCTTGAGAACCCCATGAACAGTATGAAAGGTATGTAGAGTCAAAGCTATGGTTATTTCAGCAGTCATGTATGGATGTTGGATTATAAAGAAGGCTGAGCACTGAAGAATTGATCCTTTTGAACTGTGATGTTGGTAAAGACTCTTGAGAGTCCCTTGGACTGCAAGGAGATCAAACCAGTGAACCCTAAAGAAAATCAATCCTGAATATTCATTGGAAGAACTGATGCTGAATCTGAAGCTCCAATACTTTGGCCACCTGATGCAAAGAGTCAACTCATTAGAAAAGACCCTGATGCTGAGAAAGATTGAGGGCAAGAGGAGAAGGGAGTGACAGAGAATGAGAGGGTTGGATGGTATCACCGACTCAATGGACATGAGTTTGAGTAAGCTCTGGGAGTTGGTGAAGGACAGGGAGGCCTGGTGTGCAACAGTCCATTGGGTTGCAAAGAGTCAGACATGACTGAGCTACTGAGCAACAGCAATCTTTGCTAAAATTATAAAGAAACATTCCCTTGCAAAGGAGCAGGCTACCTTATAATTTTAAAGAGTAAATCCATGTTTCTACCATCAGAGTTAGCATATATCTTATGCTATATACCTATGTGAAATAGAATAATTGCTATAATATATAATTAGCTCTGTTAATTTCCTTTGTCTTTAGTAAAATATGGTCATAGGAATGAACCACAATCCCTTAAATACCAAAAGTGTACCCACCGTGAAAGTGCTAGTCACTCAGTCCTGTCCAAACACAGTCTGAAAGAAGAAATAAGATTATAGAAAAATTTAGTTTTCTAATAAACTGCTTTCCCCAAGCACTTTATTTATTAAGACCTTGTTCAAGGCCTTGCATTGTTTAGTGTACCATCCTAAACTATTCTGTCATAAACTTTGCCCAATTCCAATGATTGTGGCTTTGAAAGGTTAATATTTAAAGCTGCTTGATCCTAGAGTCTGAAACTAATTATCATCTCCTAATAACAATAGACGGAGAAGGCAATGGCACCCCACTCCAGTACTCTTGCCTGGAAAATCCCATGGACGGAGGAGCCTGGTAGGCTGCAGTCCATGGGGTCGCTAAGAGTCAGACATGACTGAACGACTTCACTTTCTCTTTTCACCTTCATGCATTGGAGAAGGAAATGGCAACCCACTCCAGTATTCTTGCCTGGAGAATCCCAGGGACGGGGGAGCCTGGTGGGCAGCCGTCTACGGGGTCGCACAGAGTTGGGCACGACTGAAGCGACTTAGCAGCAGCAGCAGCAGCAGCAATAACAATAGAAAAGCTGCCTTATTTGGCCAAATTAGTGGTTAAATAATTTTTTTGTGTTCCTTCAGTTCAGCTCAGTTGCTCAGTCATGTCCAACTCTTTGAGACCCCATGAACCGCAGCACGCCAGGCCTCCCTGTCCATCACCAACACCCGGAGTCCACCCAAACCCATGCCCATTGAGTCGGTAATGCCATCCAACCATCTCATCCTCTGTCGTCCCCTTCTCCTCCTGCCTTCAATCTTTCACAGCATCAGGGTCTTTTCAAATGGGTCAGCTCTTCGCATCAGGTGGCCAAAGTACTGGAGTTTCAGCTTCAACATTAGTCCTTCCAATGAACACCCAGGACTGGTCTCCTTTAGGATGGACAGGTTGGATCTCCCTGCAGTCCAAGGGACTCTCAAGAGTCTTCTCCAACACCACAGTTCAAAAGCATCGATTCTTCAGTGCTCAACTTTCTTTATAGTCCAACTCTCACATCCATACATGACCGCTGGAAAAACCATAGCCTTGACTAGACGGACCTTTGTTGACAAAGTAATGTCTCTGCTTTTCAATATGCTGTCTAGGTTGGTCATAACTTTCCTTATCAAATAGCAAAGTACATGTAACATTGTGGAGAAAATATTAACATTTTTAAGGAAGATACTAGGCCTCTCTTAAGAAAGTATTTTAGGAAGAGAACTTTGGAAATCTATTTTGACCAGGCACATAAAAGATGGTGAAATCCTGAGGGCATGCTAAGACAAAACTTGATATGATTGACAAGAAAAAGAAGAAAAAAATAACTTTCACTTCCTGTAAAGTAATGAGAAGGATAAGGGAAAGAAATGAAAAAGGAAGAGAGGAAAAATAAGAGGAAACGACTGGAGGAGTGGAAATAAAAACTTTGTGGGAAATGGTGTTTGAGGGATATTTTATGAATGGTAGTGTGTACACTTCCATTAAGTGTTTGCCAGACTGCATGTAAACTCACATCCAATTTTCTTCTGAAATATTTTCTCATGTCTATTTACTTCACCACTAATTTGTGTGATAGGGCTTCCTGAACGTGTTATCTGGCCGAAGTGCTGCAGTTGGAAAAGTCATAGAACTCTTGGCACTTGCAGGATTCTTTGAGTAGTTTCAGACTTTCCGTGGCTGCAAAGCTGGTGTGATTGGGGAAAAGGAATACTCTAGACAGCCACAGTCTCCTCTCTATTCTTCTTTCTCTCCTCCATCTCTTTCTTTGTGTTGTTCTTATTTTTTAATTTATGTATTAATTTTTAATTTATGTATGAGATTAATTTATGTATTTTGTTGAGGATGTACTCTCTCCCCTCTCCTTTACCTTGAGAGATTTCAAAGTATTTGCTTTGAGAATTAAGACCTTTTGCATCCACAGAGCTTACCTGGCAGAACTGAAAACCAAGGTCACCTCTGTCAACATGGCATTCATATTTGCTCTTGGCAATGATTGTCTAGGAGAGTCAGACTACAAATAAATGAGTAAATATACAATTTGCTTTAGAAAATTTTTGAAGATCAATTTATGTGCAGAAACACTTTGCCTCTGTGTCTGTGTGTATGTTAGAGGCTCAGTCATTTCGACTCTTTGCTACCCCAAGGACTGTAGCCCCCCAAGCTCCTCTGTTCATGGGGATTCTCCAGGCAAGAATACTGGAGTGGGTAACCATTCCCTTGTCCAGAGGATCGTCCTGACTCAGGACCACATTGCAGGCAGATTCTTTACTGTTTGAGCCACAAGGAAAGCCCACTAGTCTCTGGGTAAATGACAATAAGAAAATTCTTCACTCACCTGGCCAAATTGTTCATTTTCAAACAAAACTTATTTATTAAGGCTTCTTTCATGACCTCTGTCTCAGCATGTCCACTAATCCTAAACTATTCTAAGCTTCGCCCAGTCCCCAAAGAGCCTGCTCATGTGTGCACCAATCTGCTGGCGTCTGTTGCTGAAGTGTTCACTTCTGCCTATGGTTTCACTGCCACATTTGGATGCAGCCATGACCTAGACGCTAACTCTAATCTCAGGCAAAATAAACAGAACACTGTTGTGCCACCTTCTCCTATAACACGCAGACTTCAGTGTAGTAACAGGAGTATATGTAATGCGTGGCCTGAATCACTCAAATATGAGCTGGCTGTTTTCTTTGATAAGTAAACTGAAAATATGAAAACATCGTGAAGCTAGAGAAATTTGGAGTATCCTTTACAGTTGAAAGGTAAAAACAGTCTAACTTTTTATTTTTAGAGACTTGAGACAGCTAAATAGAAAATACTGAACGTATGCATTCTATTATTTAAAATGGAAAGACAGGAAACAGGGATTTCAGACTGTAAAATGACCATCTACTTATTTTTATTTAGCAACTTCCTATTTATTCATTGAACCTGTTTTTCAGAGCTTGGAAACTTTTTTTCCTTCATCTAAAATGGAAAGTCTTTCTCAAAGAAAATCTAGAAATCACTGTGGCTACGATGACATCCTTGAATAATGGCGCTGTTTACTTGAATATTATCAATATTTAATTATCTCTGCAGACACAAGTTAGAAACAAAGAAATGCTACATTATCAGGTTATTTATTTGAATCACTTTAGTTTTTTCAAAACTATTAACAAAAGTTATTTTAGGAGCTACGCAGAATGGACAATATTTACCAAGATTCTGAAGACTAGGAAATCATCTTGTTCAACATTTTTATAGGACAGAAAAGAGAAGGTGAGGAGAGCTGGTTCAGGCCACGCAGGGTGTCCCCAGCTATCAGAACAAACCATTTTCCACAGACTTTTCAGTCTGGTGTCTCAGGCTTATTTTATATTTCCAGTCAAGTATCTAACAGATCTTAATTCTTACTAAATAATATAAATAATAACTGTTAGCACAGATTAAAACACTATGGGAGTAAGAACAAAGCACTGTTAATTGGTATATTTATCAAATTACTTTTCATTGAGATCTCTCTTCCTGTGCCAGGCAGAACGCTCAGAACACAAAGTGGAAAAGGCATCGGTGTTCTCTGTCTTAGGAAAGTTTACAATCTGAGTAATCAGAATGGAAAATGAGGGTGAAGCAATGAATAAAGTACAAATAGTGATTAGCACTTGGATGGAGACAGAGTCATAATGTGTGCTGGGGGCTCCTTCCAGTGGGAAGGAAGAGGTGGGTGCAGTGACAGGGCCCCATGGGGGAGGAAAGCACAGGTGTCCATGGGGACCCTCTGCTGCAGCAACTTCTGGAGTCCCCCAAGCTTCCTTTCTGTGGATCGCCCCAGCAATGCTGGTCTTGTGATTAACAACACAGTACTTTATGATTAGCATTAAACAGGTAAAGATTACAGAATTTCCTGGACATTTTTAAAAAGTGTTACTGACCAGGGTTTTTTGCTTCCTTAATCAATAGAAATTGATCAAAGTCCAGACGTGAAATTCAGACAAGGTTTTATTGGTGTCTCTGAGGCTACAGAGGGATCAAGAACAAGTAACAGGTGCCCTTGCTTATCCCACGAAGGCCGGAGAGCAGGTTCCTTATACCGTGTGAGGATAGGGCTGGGTCAGGGCTTCCCCAGTGGTCATTGGTAAAGAACCTGCTGGCAATGCAGCAGCCATAGGAGACATGGGTTTGATCCCTGGCTCAGAAAGATCTCCTGGAGGACGGCATGGCTACCCTGTCCAGTATTCTTGCCTGGAGAATCCTCAAGGACAGAGAAGCCTGGTGGGCTACAGTCCATGGGGTCACAAAGAGTTGGACATGACTGAAGCGACTTGGCACGCATGCCTGCAGAGCTGGGTCAAGGTGTCTGGCTAGAAGGATAGCTTAGGTGTTTTGCTCGCCCTTCCAGTGGATAAGGAAATGGCAGCCCACTTCAGTATTCTTGCCTGGATGGGGAAGCCTGGTGGGCTGCTGTCTATGGGGTTGCACCGAGTTGGACATGACTGAAGTGACTTAGCAGCAGCAGCAGCAGCAGCCAGTGGTGTTTGAGTGCAGGGGGTATGCACAGTACTCTGTTTTTGCTCCCAACACTCTGTTTCTGCTTCCAACATTCTGTTGCTGCTTCCAGCTCTTTAGAAGTGCCAATTGGACTCTTTTGGTCTTTTGTGTCTTTTATCCAGAATTTGCACCAGTTGTGCAAGGACATGGCTATTTTTAGTCCTTTATGGTTTCTTTGTGTTTTGTTGTTTCCGTGGAGAAGTTTATTCAGTTCCCAGCCCTTCTCAAAAGGTCAAATTACACGTGAATACCTTTATCTAAAACACTTTCCACAGAAAACTACAGGAATCCAAAGTGACAAAAGCAGTAAGACATCCCCAGAATCAGAACACCACATTGGACCCCAGCCTCTAGAATGTCCGTGCCATGCCCTGTCCTTCTGTTCATAAGTTCTGTTTCTCTCCTGGATCTGACTGTAAGGGCAGAAAGTCCAGGTGTCTGTGGCATTTCTCCAAGCTCTCCAGCACCGTGCTGGACACATCCCACATGGATGAGTACTATCAGTCAATAAGAAATAGCAGCAGTAACACAAAATCTTGACTCACCTCCTGTTATGGCTGCTCATCAACAATATGAGTAGGATTTTTGTATGTTTCATAGTCAGTAGTCACAGAGTGAGGGAATTAAGAGATGATAGTTGGTTTTGTAAGCCTGGATGGTTTCAGCTTTGAGGCATTGTATAGGCACATGCAGGCTAGATAGGAAACCCAGATAGACAAGTTTGGGGCCTGCTGGACTATAGAGCTTTTCTCTAGGTTACGCAGTAAAATCTACATCGAACCACTCCAAGCGGTCGTGCACGGGGTCTGAGTGTCTGTGTTCCAGGATGGCTTCCCTGTCTGGTGCGGCAGCCTTGCCCACCAGGCAGGGTAAATGCCACAGTGAGGAGTCTCCTTGGTCCCCAGCTGACCGGGAGAAAGGGCAATGATACAAGGGCTGGAAGACTATGAGAGCTCTGCCAAGCTAATGGAGAGCTGGTGCAGGAAGTTTCTGAATAAAGGGAAGGTACGAGTCAAGAATTGTCAGGAACGTTTTCTGGGAGTCACAGGTGTCATGACAGGGATTTATGTTTTGGTGGGATAACCCCAAACAGAGTGGGGATTTAAAAAAAAAATCTTCAAGGTAAATTTCACACTCTGCTTGGTGGTATCTGTGAAAGATGCTGAAATCCATGGTTAACATTGAGCCAATAATCTCACAGGTCAAGCATTCCAGTGACAGATGCCAATGATTACAAATGAAAAGGGCAGAATGTGTGTATGTGTGTGTGTGTATGTGTGAGTGGGTGTGTGTTTTTGATTAAGGGAGAGAGTGAAAGAGAGATGGATTTTGGCAGTGGGCTGCTAAAAATGTATCAATTTTAACTGGTTTTCTGGGGTGGGGGGAGTTCTGCTTTACAGCCTTTGCTGATTATAAGGACCCTGATGACATGACTGAATTTGGAGCAGGGAGGTGATAGGATCAGTTGACTCCTGGGAGCTACTACAGGCAGGTTCCATCACATTGATGCTACTTGTGTACACATAGGAACTTACGTGTGAAAAAGTCAGGTAGCTTAGGTTACAGATAGATCACATCTTTAAACATATTTTCATTAGCTTCTCATGATTTCACTTTCTTCATTTATTGGAATATTAATTTTTGTTTTCGTGGAGGGCACTTGTATTAAGAATCCCAAGGATTATTTGGTCCAAAGTTTCCAATTGTGCATCTGAACTTCCTCTTGCAGAGACCTGGGACATTGGATCAGCATTCTGATCCTGAGGGCCCCAATTTTAGCCCCTTTTGCAACAAAGGTCCATCTAGTCAAGGCTATGGTTTTTCCAGTAGTAATGTATGGATGTGAGAGTTGGACTGTGAAGAAAGCTGAGCGCCGAAGAATTGATGCTTTTGAACTGTGGTGTTGGAGAAGACTCTTGAGAGTCCCTTGGACTGCAAGGAGATCCAACCAGTCCATTCTGAAGGAGATCAGCCCTGGGATTTCTTTGGAAGGAATGATGCTAAAGCTGAAACTCCAGTACTTTGGCCACCTCATGCGAAGAGTTGACTCATTGGAAAAGACTCTGATGCTGGGAGGGATTGGGGGCTGGAGGAGAAGGGGACGACAGAGGATGAGATGGCTGGATGGCATCACCGACTCGATGGACGTGAGTCTGAGTGAACTCCGGGAGTTGGTGATGGACAGGGAGGCCTGGTGTGCTACAATTCATGGGGTCGCGAAGAGTCAGACACGACTGAGCGACTGAACTGAACTGAACTTGCATCTAAGGCTGCCACAGAGCATCCAGGCCACAGAGCTTGTCCATCTTCAGCCCCTGCTTTGCATCTCTTAGCAGGATGGGGATTCCAGTGTTATCTTTGGTTATACTCACATGCTTAGCTATTTTTCCTAAGCTTCTTCCCAGGTCAGGGGATTCACATAAGCTGCGATGGAGGGATGAAGTTAGGCCACGCTCCCTCTTCCTCTTCCACTGATTTACAGGAGGAGGTACCTGAGTAGAGGAATCGAACCTTTCAACAGTCATACATGCATGGAGGAATCTACAGGCTCAGGCACATGCTAAGCTGAATCAGCCAGGTAGGGTAATGATTTGGGGTTGTATGGAAAGAAAAAGAATGAGAAGTTATTATAATTAAAATAAAATCTAATATTATAAAAATATAACAATCAGCCTCACTGTTTAATGTAGGAGGAGAAATGGTTATAATGTCTCCTCGATGTTTCAATGCCTGTCTCAGTGGTGGATGTTTTGAGCCCTAGGTCGGTGTCCATACTCAGTTCTTTTACAGTCTCTTTTAAAAACCATTTTAAATTGTAATGTACTTAATTTACAATGTTGTATTAGCTTCAACTGCACAGCAAAGTGATTCAGTTATATGTGTATGCATACCTGTGCATTTGTTATTATTCACTTGCCAAGTCGTGTCTGACTCTTTTCAACCCCATGGACTGCAGCACGCCAGGCCTCCCTGTCCCTCACCATCTCCTGGATTTTGTCCAAGTTCATGTACATTGAATTGGTGATGCCATCCAACCAACTCATTCTCTGTTTCCCTGTTCTCCTGCCTTCAGTCTTTCCCAGCATGAGGGTCTTTTCCAGTGAGTCAGCTCTCTGCATCAAGTGGCCAAAGTATTGGAGCTTCAGCTTCAGCATCAATCCTTCAAATAAATATTCAGGGTTGATTTCCTTTAGGATTGACTGGTTTGATCTCCCTGCTGTCCAAAGAGTTCTCAAGAGTCTTCTCCAGCACCACAGTTGGAAAACATCAATTCTTCATTGCTCAGACTTCTTTATGGTCCAACTCTCATATCTGTACATGACTACTGGAGAAACCATAGCCTTGACTATAGGGAGCTTTGTAAGAAAAGTGATGTCTGTGCTTTTTAAAACACTGTTTAGGTTTGCCATAGCTTCTGATTCAGATTCTTTTCCAGTATAGGTTATTAAAAGACACATGATAGTTCTCTGTGGTTTTATGTTCCTTACTTTGTTTTTGAATAATGATTATTTGTGTTTCACTAAGAGTACTGGAGTGGGGTGCCATTGCCTTCTCCGATTTAAAATGGGTAGGAATGCAGCTAGGGACTGGTGGGTCTGTCAGAGAGTATGAGGTATTTACCATGACTTCTCAACAGAATTTGCCTCCACCCTAGGTTAGAAATTGAGTTGCTAGTCAGCAGATTCACACTGAGGTGTGCAGACTTTTCAATATGGGTTAGCGGTGGTGGATTTCTCATCCCCTATTCTGATATATTTCACTTTGGATAGCATTTATTTTCTTCTGCTCTGGCTCTTAGATGGAGTTTTGTGTCTTGCTTGAGTTTGGTTTAGTGCTAATAATCTGCAGTTGACTTTTTTGCTCTATTGAAAAAAGAAAATCATTAAGAGCAATGAAATTGTCACACTTGGCAATAACATTATTGAAAACAAGCTTCATTCCTCTTAAGTAACCCTATGAGCTTTCTCTGAACATTAAAGCAATCTGATATTTGACACAGGCTCTTTGGTTTCTCTCAAAGGATGAAATTATTGCTGAGAAATATTGCTTACACTAGTCACTGGAATTTCTAGTGAGTGGAAGAAAGTTGAGCACCAAAGAATTGATACTTTTGAACTGTGGTGTTGGAGAAGACTCCTGAGAGTCTCTTGGACTTCAAGGAGATCTAACCAGTCCATCCTAAAGGAGATCAGTCCTGGGTGTTCATTGGAAGGACCGATGCTGAAGCTGAAACTTCAATACTTTGGCCACCTCATGCGAAGATTTGACTCATTGGAAAAGACCCTGATGGTCAGAGGGATGGAGGGCAGGAGAAGAAGGGGATGACAGAGAATGAGATGGCTGGATAGCACCACCGACTCGGTGGACATGAGTTTGAGTGAACTCTGGGAGTTGGTGATGGACAGGGAGGCCTGACAGCTGTGATTCATGGGGTCGCAAAGAGCTGGACACGACTGAGCGACTGAACTCAACTGAACTGAGGATGGTTTTATTGGCATTTTCCCAAACATTATTTCAAAGACACACCTGATCTCTGTTCCCCCATGTCACCATCCATTCTCTGTCCGGCAGGCTGTGCGCACCCATGGGTAGGACTGATTTGGAGAGGCACTGTGATCATAAGTAGATGTAAGGGAGCCAGATGATTTTCAGTCCTGCCTCTGCATCTTACTCACTGTATTATTTTGGACAAGTTCCTCCATCCTTGTTTGCTCAGTTCCATCAGCTATAAAATGAGTATAATCACAGCATCTACCTTACAGAATATCTTGAAGTTGAGCTGAGCAAGTCCATGTAAAGTACTCACAGCATTGCCTGGCTGCTAGTAAGTCAGTTTCCCTTCTTTTATTACTGCTATTCCAGTTTTCAATAGTGGAGGTAAATGCCATTACAGTTGGCCTTCTGTCAGGACCTGCAACATGCCTTTGCTAAGAAGTCCATTTTTGTGCTTTCTTGTTGTTGCTGTTTAGTTGCTCAGTCATATCTGACTTTTTGGAACCCCATGGACTGCAGTATGCCAGGCTTCCCTGCTCATCACCAACTCCTGGAGCTTGCTCAAACTCATGTTTATCAAGTTGGTGATGCCATTCAACCATCTCATCCTCTGTTGCCCCCTTATCCTCCTGCCTTCAATCTTTCCCAGCATCAGGGTCTTTTCTAATGAGTTGGCTCCTGGCATCAGGTGGCCAAAGTATTGGAGCTTCAGCTTCACCATCAGTCCTTCCAATGAATATTCATGACTGATTTCCTTTAGGATGGACTGGTTGGATCTCCTTGCAATCAAAGGGACTCTCAAGAGTCTTCTCCAACACCACAGTTCAAAAGCATCAATTCTTCAGCACTCAGCCTTCTTTATGATCCAACTCCAACATCCGTACATGACTATTGGAAAACACATAAGTTTGACTATACGAACCTTTGCAGGCAAAGTAACATTTCTGCTTTTTAATATGCCATCTAGGTTTGTCATAGCTTTTCTTCCAAGGAGCAAGTGTCTTTTAATTTTATGGTTGCAGTCACCATCTACAGTGATTTTGGAGCCCCTCAAATAAAGTCTGTCACTGTTTCCATTGTTTCCCCATCTACTTGCCATGAAGTGATGGGACTGGATGCCATGATCTTAGGTTTTTGAATACTGAATTTTAAGCCAGCTTTTTCACTCTCCTGTATGATGAAGGTGAACCTTCATCAAGAAGTTCTTTAGTTCCTCTTCACTTTCTTCCATAAGGGTGGTGTCTTAACCTAAATGAAAAACATGCCTTCTCTGTAGTGTGGATCACATTTTAAATATAGGAGAAAGATCACAGAGTTTCTTATGTATGTATCACACTGTATTTTGCTTTCTCTTGCAGCATCCTTTCCTCATGGCCTGAGTTCTCTTGCTGTAAGACTTTCCTATAATTATTACCTAATGCAAGTTTGTGTTCTCAACACAGGGTGAGGCCCAACAAGTTGAAATATTGGAGTTTAGAGCAAAGAAAAGTTTAAGGAAGAGCTATGAAAGGAGATAGGTGGCTTGAGGCCCTAAAACCTTGAATCCCTCTAAGGGTTCTTGTTGCTCAGTTGTGTCCAACTCTTTGTGACTCCATTGACTGCATCAAGCCAGGCTTCCTTGTCTTTCACTATCTCTTGGAATTTGCTCAAATTTATGCCCACTGAGTCAGTGATGCCATCTAACCATCTTATCCTCTATTTCACCCTTCTCCTGCCTTTAATCTTTCCCAATGTCAGTCTTTTTCCGTGAGTCAACTCTTGGCATCAGGTGGCAAAGAATTTCTAAAGGTCATGTGAGGAAGGCACATGTTTGGTTGCAAACTTCTTGGTGTTGAAATCCTTTGTTTTTGCAGCTGTTCACGTAAGTCAGATCTTTGCTGTTTTTGTAAATCTCCAGCAAGACAAATGTTATCCTCTGTTCTACAACTTTTTATCTCTGTATAAGTGAAAAAATGTTATTTCTTAAAATCAGATCCTTGAGAATGGGCTGTCCTGTGTATTTAAAGCTATAGACAACTTTCTTAACCAGAAGCAAAAGCAGTAGAATGCGTAAGTTAAAGAAACAGATCTAACGTGGGGTCAGCTTTGTTCTTTCCTGTTACAAAACATGGGTCCTCCCATACCTTCACCAGTGGCGTGACTTCTGCTTTTCCACACTTTCACCCTAGGCCTCATTTATCTTCAGTGTGGCTTCACTACTAGGGTGAGTTTACACATCTTCATCTGCAGCATGAGTTCCTCTAGTCTTATGCTGACTTGAAGACTAGATGCCTAGTCTTCTCCTAGTCATCTTCTTTTTTCAAAATTTTATTTATTGACTTTTACTTGGAGGATAGTTGCTTTACAATATTGTGTTGGTTTCTGTCATACATCAACATGAATCAGCCATAAATATACATATATCCCCTTCCTCTTTCCCTCCCACCCCATACCACCCTTCCAGGTGGTTACAGAGCACTGGATTTGAACTCCCTGTTTCATACAGCAAATTCCCACTGGCTACTTACTTTACATATGCTAATGTATATGTTAGAACTGGACTGGACATGGAACAACAGACTGGTTCCAAATAGGAAAAGGAGGACGTCAATGCTATATATTGTCACTCTGTTTGTTTAACTGGTCCCATCACTTCATGGGAAATGATGGGGAAACAGTGTAAACAATGTCAGACTTTATTTTTTGGGGCTCCAAAATCACTGCAGATGGTGACTGCAGCCATGAAATTAAAAGACACTTACTCCTTGGAAGGAAAGTTATGACCAACCTAGATAGCATATTAAAAAGCAGAGACATTACTTTGCCAACAAAGGTCCGTCTAGTCAAGGCTATGTTTTTTCCAGTGGTCATGTATGGATGTGAGAGTTGGACTGTGAAGAAAGCTGACCACTGAAGAACTGATGCTTTTGAACTGTGGTGTTGGAGAAGACTCTTGAGAGTCCCTTGGACTGCAAGGAGATCCAACCAGTCCATTCTAAAGGAGATCAGTCCTGGGTGTTCTTTGGAAGGACTAATGCTAAAGCTGAAGCTCCAATACTTTGGCCACCTCATGTGAAGAGCTGACTCATTGGAAAAGACTCTCACACTGGGAGGGATTGGGGGCAGGAGGAGAAGGGGACGACAGAGGATGAGATGGCTGGATGGCATCACCTACTTGATGGACATGAGTTTGAATGAACTCTGAGAGTTGGTGATGGACAGGGAGGCCTGGCATGGTGCAATTTATGGGGTCGCACAGAGTTGGACACAAGTGAGTGACTGAACTGAACTGAACTGAATGTATATGTTTGAATGCTGCTCTCTGATGAACATAGCGAGGGAAGGAGAAGGTGGGACAAGTTGAAAGACAAAGCAGGATTTTTTTCTTTTGCATGGTTTTCAAAAATTAACAAATGATATAGTGATTAGGCAAGTCTCCCTCTTACATACCAAAAATCTGATTTTTACCCTACACATCTGCTGTTTCATTTGCCTATAATACTGTATTATTTTTGGATGCCTATTTCATCAGATGGATGTAATTCAGTTAATCAATATATAACCCAGTTATTAATTAAAATAATATTTCCCTTGACTTTTATGAACCCAAAAGAATATATTAGATAATGGAAGCCTGTCTATCCAGTTTGGCAATGCATTAGTAGTTGTTTATTTAATTGAAAACATAAGTTAAGATATGGAATAAAATGTTACTTAGACACTTTAAGTCTATGGACTTAATTAGACACTTTAAGTTAAAAACTTATATGAACATTCATTGTGAATATTTAACAAAGGAACGAGATCTGTATTTTTGAAGGGGATAGCAAATTCAAGAGTAATATTTATTTTTGTCTCTTGTTGTTAATGAGATTCATTCTGGCTCTCAGCACACACTTTATTACCACACTCATGAAGTATCATTCATAACTTCCAGTTTTGAACACTTAAGTGCATAGAAGACCTCAATACATTGATACCAGGGAGCAGTCATCTTGCACAGGCCCTCTAATTTTGTGTAACTCCCTGCTCCCTGCATCTTCCACGTTTGTTTAATTTGTCAGCTACATTTGAACAATTAACATTTAAGTCTTTTTTTCCAAAACACTCAAATTGGTTTTCATTGAAATACTTGTTTACATTTATACTTTGTGAGTTTCTGTATTTCATGACATTAAATAGTTAAAATAATGAGCCTAACTGTCAAAACATATTTGGGAAGAAAAGTAACTGACAAATTGTACCAACAAAACTTAACTGGGGTAGCAGAAAAGCATGGTTCTGCTGAGAGCCGGCAGAACTCAGCCTGACGTTGACATCAGCCACTGTGTTTCCTGGGAGAAATGAACAGAGGATCTGGGGCCATTGAGGTCAGTGTTCATTAGGAGAACTTGGGCTGTTAATCCTGTGAAGGTTTTACATTCAGTGTCTCAATAGTATAATTTTGCTATGCACATTGGGACACGGAACAATTGATCTGTTGTTTTGTTCTCTTCCTTAAATAAATAGTACAATTCATTCATTTATATTATAAAGAGCTATCATAATCATATAAAACAAAAAGTATGATTGAATTAGCATTTTAATTCTCAAAAAGTGCTGTATTGAAGTTTAGGCAAATGGACTGCCGTCCCTATAAAATCCAGTTTCTGTTATTTTTATTTACATTGCTTCATCACATCATTCTTTTCAATTCTGCATGTGTGGTGTTTCGCTTGTCACAGTTACACCGTTTTCATTTACATTGGAGTTGTGACTGTTTTTACAAAAGTGTTAGGAACTATAATTGAAACTGGAGCCTATTATACAGAGTGAAGTAAGCCAGAAGGAAAAACATAAATACGGTATACTAACGCATATATATGGAATTTAGAAAGATGGTAACAATAACCCGGTGTACGAGACAGCAAAAGAGACACTGATGTATAGAACAGTCTTATGGACTCTGTGGGAGAGGGAGAGGGTGGGAAGATTTGGGAGAATGGCATTGAAACATGTAAAATATCATGTAAGAAACGAGTTGCCAGTCCAGGTTCGATGCACGATACTGGATGCTTGGGGCTAGTGCACTGGGACGACCCAGAGGGATGGTATGGGGAGGGAGGAGGGAGGGTTCAGGATGGGGAACACATGTATACCTGTGGTGGATTCATTTTGATATTTGGCAAAACTAATACAATTATGTAAAGTTTAAAAATAAAATAAAATTAAAAAAAAAAAAGAAAAGCTAAAAAAAAAAATTTAGTTACTGTTTTCTTCATTCACTTTGCAACTAATCACTTTTTGTGAATTAAACATCTAACACAACAGAATAGAGATAACAATAACATGAATTTGACAACTATAAATAGGTTAAATGACAAGAAACTGTATTAGCTAGACTGTAATGCAATTAAAGTACATGTGATCAGAGATAGATCAACTGCCAGATTTCATATCCAAAACATGCATATGTAATGACTTATCGAAATTCATTACTGCTCTTATCTTTCAGATGTATGAGGTGTGTGTATCACAGGGATATTGCATTCTTAACTCTTTCAAGTGACAGTACCAACCACCCTGGGGCTCACCCAGCCGATCATGGGACATCGGGTCTGTTGGCCACCTTTGGGGACCCTCTTGTTGGTCTTGGTCTGGTCGAGTCTACCTTCGTGTGTGCGTGCTCAGTCACTCAGTTGTGTCTGACTCTTTTCAACCCCGTGGACTGTAGCTCACCAGACTCCTCTGTCCATGGGATTCCCCAGGCAAGAATACTGGTGTGGGTTGCCAATTCCTTCGCCAGGGGACCTTCCCAACCCAGGGATGGAACCCACATGTCCTGAATCTCCTGCATTCACAGGTGGATTCTTTACCATTTTGCCATCTGGGAAACCTTTGTCTGTGGTGCATTCTCCTTGGGAATCTTTTCCTGCCAGCAGCCCTTAGCAGGTCTGGCTCAACCCATGGAGAGTACTCACTTTCCAAGGTAAGAGTTCTTTCCTCCCTGGAACTTCTGGTCCCTCTGCAAGCTCACCCATCTGCTCCTGAGTCCAGCTTTCCTGGGGAACTCTAGGAAAGGGAACCCAGGGACAGCATCACTCCTTCCTGTGCTTACAAAACCAGGGGGTGCATTCAGAGCTTTGTTCTAATAAAGAAAAGCTTCTTCTTTTAATTTGCTTTCTTCTTTAGACATAAACTTGGTCTCAACTGTCATTACCTTGCAATTGTGAATCTACCAGATGCCTTTTCTGCTGGAGTAGATCTGAACAAAGATGTACGTAAAGACTGTTGTTTGTGTGCTGTTTTCAAATGCATGTGGCCACCCTCCCCACCCCCTCACACACACACACACACACACACAAGGCCTCCATAACCTGGGACCATGTGATGAGGTTGTAGCCTCTATTTGAGTTTTGAAGATGTGTGATTCATCTTCTCTGATGGAATTAAAGGAGGAGCAGACTGCAGACTTGACGGAGATCTCCTGTCACTGAACAAAGATGATCAATCAAGGCTGAGGAGGGCCATGGACTGTTACCCATGTTTATCATCATAGTAAGGCACTACACAACATGCTTGTAATGCAATAATTCCTGACTTATCTCATAATTAAATGGATGTGAAGATGGTTAAAAATGTCATTTCTAAAGCACATTTGACACTAATAATACTAACACAATGTAACCAAAATACAATTATCCAAGTTAAAATAGAAATAGCTATTATTTCTTTTTCAGCCTTTGCATTCCTAATATACTTTAGGGTGGCTCAAATATTCGTGCATTTATGTCTAGAGACTAACAAGAAGAATTTAATTATACATAATACATCTTCTTTGACACCAGAAATGTGCAGTGGTCAGAGGGTCATTGCATTTTCTTTGTGAAATGAAAACACTCTGAAATGACATGGAAAATGTCCACAGGGTACTGCCTTAGGAAAGCAATGAAAGCTAATGTCACATCTCCCAAGTTTGTACAGGCATCTTGTTAACTAGAAATAGCCTATTATTGGTGCTAATATTTTGACTCTGTGAATGAGGCCTGGCCTATACCAGTGGCTTTCTCTTGCAGTGCTCTTGATCTTTTGTAGGCATAAATTGTTTAAATTCATTGCACCAATTATTGTATTTGGGAATGTAGTAGCAGACTTAACTTCTGATGATTACAATTGCAGAACAAAGAGATAAAGGCAAAATCTAAACCACTCACTACATGGGTACATTTTTGGTTCTTGAATGTACAGATGATAAATTAAGACAAGTAACCCTCAAGTTTGGTATTTTATCCAGAGATGAGTTAGGATATAATTTAGGAGAAACCTAAGGACACATCTGATTTTGGGAGAGGCCACTGAGTAAGGTGATCCTTGCATCCAACTCAATGTCCTCTTGGGCTTTATTTTTCTTGTTACTGTAGAGAATGGTGAATTCTACTGAAAGCCTTCGGGCCTCTTCATGAACATAATTAGACTGTATACCAATATGCAGTGCCTGCTGAATTAATCATCTAATTGAACATGTTTTGAAAATATATATGTATATTTGGGGGATGTCACTTGAAAACAATAAGCATACCATATAAGAGTTGTGAGTTGAGTTTATTCAGGGTCTTTCTGAGAATGATAACCCAGCAGACATCTCTCAGGTGGCCCTGAGGGGCTGCTGTAAAGAGGTAGGAGAGAGCACAGGATGTAGACCCCCAGTCAGGATCTCAGGGAAAGGTTACTGCTAGTCCCAAAGGTCAGGTATCTCAGTTAATAATTTTACTGCTTTCCTAAATATGGGAAGTTGCGAAGATTTAGGTTGATGAAAATTTCTCCTGAAAATAGCTAATGGTCTGAATATCTGTTCTACCAGTTTTCCCAGAGCACAGAGGGCCTCATTCCTGATCTACATCTTGAGTTTTTTTCCTAGGATGTAATGTGGGCCAGTGGCTGAAGTGGCTGATGACTCAATTCTTATAGATGGTGGGCAGCATTCTTTGCTTTACTGGGAATACATGTCTGTACAATGGGGAAACAAAAAAGTAGCAGGGAATGGAAGAAATTTGGAAACATTATTGTTCAACATGATTGATCCTCGGATGTGGCCTCTGTCAGGTTTCTGTAACTTACCGACAGTAAAGAAATGTGGGCAGTTCTACAAAGTGCTGCCTGGAAGGCTGTGCACAGAGCCTGTGAGCAGCTCCTGCCAATCAGCCTTTGCCTCGAATGGGTCTAGTAGCAGAAACAGGAAACAAAGGCCAGACTGGTCAGTCTGCCTTAAGGGGACAAAGGAAGAAATTCTGGGATTTATTTATAGTTGTCCACAAGAAACCTAACTGCTGGATCTGCTATCCTGAGTCCTTCAAAGCATTTTAAAATTATTAAGCATATCCACATTCGAATACAGATGGAAATCATCCATTTTTACCTTGTTTTCTACGTCTTGGCTTCTGATTTTCTTTTCCAGTGACATACTTGGAAGACATGTACACCAGCATTTTGTAGTATATGTCAGTTTATCCCAGACCCCCAATCTTCCTGATACACAATAGCACTCACTTACCTCTTGGGGTTATAAGGCTTACCTGAAGGCTGTTTACATCTTTAATACAAATCCAGTGTCTGCACAAGTCCTCCAAAGATTGTATTTCCAATATAGGAGGAAAGGTGATTCAAAGGACTGTAACATGCACTTAGAAGTAACTACAAATTACTTTCTTCTTTCTCAAAAACTACTTTCATGCATTACCTTCATGGTGTAATATTGTTTCTGGTACATTATATCTTGCATAATAACATTCTTACAGTAGGTGATTCAAATGGCTTTTGAATAAGCAGTATTGCATTTCCCTCAATGCCTGGGCTTCCAAGGGAGACTTATTCAGCACTAAGTTGAGAATAAATAAAGTGTACTGTTAGGAAGAGCCTTTTTTAAGCTTGTGCATATGCTAATTTATTTAAATATATACATTAGGACAGTGTGGATCCGAAGATTTAAGGGTCTTTGAAAATTCTATATGTAGACTATCCTTTTTATTCAAGATCCAGCTTTTGCTGATACAGTTTTTCTTTGTTGGCTTTTCCTATTTCTGAGAAGTTATTTACCACTCCACAACAATTATCTTCATTGCATCACCCAATTTTTTTAACCAAGTTAAGTGTGTGCAAAGAAACAAGGTAACTGTTAGGCTCAGAGTTCAAGCTTTGATTGTATAGAGAAGTTTCAGGAAAAACTCAGGAGATACAACACTCACAGAAGGTGCACTCACATACATAATTATGCACTCAAAACAAAGAGTTGTCATGGGATTATGTGAAATCATGAGTGCTTTTGAAAATTGTCTGAGCCACCAGGGAAGTCCTATAGAATTTAAGGGCTTCCCTGGTAGCTCAGTAGATAAAGAATCTGCCTGCAATGCAGAAGACCCAGGTTCAGTTCTTGGGTTGGGAAGATTCTCTGGAGAAGAAAATGGCAATCCACTGCAGTATTCTTGCCTGGGAAATCTCATGAATAGAGGAACCTATTGGGCTACAGTCCACGGGGTCGCAAGAGTTGGACACAACTTAGCAACAAAACTACCATATAGAATGTAAAGAATCTATCATTCTATAAAAATAAATTACAGAAAAGTGCTTGCTGACTTAGTACATATATATTTGATGTTTGCTTTTAAAAAGATCTATACATTTATTTGCCTATTTACTAATCAAATCACATAGAGTAAGTGGCTAGCAATTTCAGCAGTCTTCCTATTATTCATGGGCAATCATGAGAGTGTGAATTGAGGCCCACACACTATATCGTGAATTAAGTACACTGATGTTGTATACGGTATGTCCCATTCCACCACACTGAGAAACACACGATGACTCTGAAGTCAGGTCTGACTGAGGGATGTTGCAAGATACTCTTCCCCTTTCTCCTGCCATTCTGTGTCTCTCTGCGAGGAGCCTTGCTGCATACCTGTCTGCTAAGACAGGCCAACATGTTCAGGCTTTGTGCCCACCTGCTAGAGAGGGCATGCCCCTTGCTCCTCCTGCTAGTGGTGCTGACATCTGCCTTCTCAGAAGGCTCTGGAACTGGACTCAGACCGGGCTTGAAAAGGAGTCCTGAGGTTGTCAGTTTGCACCTGTGGTCTATATGATGAGCATGGGGTCTAAGTGGGCACCTGCCCTTAGTCTGGAGGATTCTTCCTGACAAGTGGGAAAGCCTCAGATTTGGACACCCTAATCCAAACAGTCCAGAGAGAGGGCTCTTTTGCCTGTGTCTAACATTGCTGGCTGATAATATCACAGTAATCCAAGCCTATGCCCCAACCAGTAAAGCTGAGGAAGCTGAAGTTGAACGGTTCTATGAAGACCCACAGGACCTTTTAGAACTAACACCCAAAAAAGATGTCCTTTTTATTATAGGTGGCTGGAATGTAAAAGTAGGAAGTCAAGAAACACCTGGAGTAACAGGCAAATTCGGCCTTGGAATACGGAATGAAGCAGGGCAAAGACTAATAGAGTTTTGCCAAGAAAATGCACTGGTCATAGCAAACACCCTCTTCCAACAACACAAGAGAAGACTCTATACATGGACATCACCAGATGGTCAACACCAAAATCAGATTGATTATATTCTTTGCAGCCAAAAAGATGGAGAAGCTCTATACAGTCAGCAAACACAAGACCAGGAGCTGCCTGTGGCTCAGATCATGAACTCCTTATTGACAAATTCAGACTTAAATTGAAGAAAGTAGGGAAAATCACTTGACCATTCAGGTATGACCTAAATGAAATCCCTTATGATTATACAGTGGAAGTGAGAAGTAGATTTAAGGGCCTAGATCTGATAGATAGAGTGCCTGATGAACTATGGAATGAGGTTCATGACATTGTACAGGAGACAGGGATCAAGACCATTCCCATAGAAAAGAAATGCAAAAAAAGCAAAATGGCTGTCTGGGGAGGCCTTACAAACAGCTGTGAAAAGAAGAGAAGCGAAAAGCAAAGGAGAAAAGGAAAGATATAAACATCTGAATGCAGAGTTCCAAAGAATAGCAAAAAGTGATAAGAAAGCCTCCTTCAGCGATCAGTGCAAAGAAATAGAGGAAAACAACAGAAAGGGAAAGACTAGAGATCTCTTCAAGAAAATTACAGATACCAAGGAAACAATTCATGCAAAGATGGGCTCTATAAAGGACAGAAATGGTATGGACATAACAAAAACAGAAGATATTAGGAAGAGATGGCAAGAATACACAGAAGAACTGTACAAAAAAGATCTTCACGACCCAGATAATCATGATGATGTGATCACTGACCTAGAGCCAGACATCCTGGAATGTGAAGTCAAGTGGGCCTTAGAAAGCATCACTATGAACAAAGCTAGTGGAGGTGATGGAATTCCAGTTGAGCTACTTCAAATCCTGAAGATGTTGCTGTGAAAGTGCTGCACTCAATATGCCAGCAAATTTGGAAAACTCAGCAGTGGCCACAGGACTGGAAAAGGTCAGTTTTCATTCCAATCCCAAAGAAAGGCAATGCCAAAGAATGCTCAAACTACCGCACAATTGCACTCATCTCACACTCTAGTAAAGTAATGCTCAAAATTCTCCAAGCCAGGCTTCAGCAATATGTGAACTGTGAACTTCCTGATGTTCAAACTGGTTTCAGAAAAGGCAGAGGAAACAGAGATCAAATTGTCAACATCTGCTGGATCATGGAAAAAACAAGAGAGTTCCAGAAAAACATCTATTTCTGCTTTATTGACTATGCCAACGCCTTTGACTGTGTGGATCACAATAAACTGTGGAAAATTCTGAAAGAGATGGGAATACCAGACCACCTGATCTGCCTCTTGAGAAATCTGTATGCAGGTCAGGAAGCAACAGTTAGAACTGGACATGGAACAAGAGACTGGTTTCAAATAGGAAAAGGAGTACGTCAAGGCTGTATATTGTCACCTGCTTATTTAACTTCTATGCAGAGTACATCACGAGAAACACTGGACTGGAAGAAACACAAGCTGGAATCAAGATTGCCAGGAGAAATATCAATAACCTCAGATATGCAGATGAAACCACCCTTATGGCAGAAAGTGAAGAGGAACTCAAAAGCCTCTTGATGAAAGTGAAAGTAGAGAGTGAAAAAGTTGGCTTAAAGCTCAACATTCAGAAAATGGAGATCATGGCAACTGGTCCCATCACTTCATGGGAAATAGATGGGGAAACAGTGGAAACAGTGTCAGACTTCATTTTTCTGGGCTCCAAAATCACTACAGATGGTGACTGCAGCCATGAAATTAAAAGACGCTTACTCCTTGGAAGGAAAGTTATGACCAACCTAGATATCATATTTAAAAGCAGAGATATTACTTTGCCAATAAATGTTCATCTAGTCAAGGCTATGGTTTTTCCAGTGGTCATGTATGGATGTGAGAGTTGGACTGTGAAGAAGGCTGAGCGCTGAAGAATTGATGCTTTTAAACTCTGGTGTTGGAGAAGACTCTTGAGAGTCCCTTGGACTGCAAGGAGATCCAACCAGTCCATTCTAAAGGAGATCAGCCCTGGGATTTCTTTGGAAGGAATGATGCTAAAGCTGAAACTCCAGTACTTTGGCCACCTCATGCGAAGAGTTGACTCATTGGAAAAGACTCTGATGGTGCGAGGGATTGGAGGCAGGAGGAGAAGGGGACGACAGAGGATGAGATGGCTGGATGGCATCACTGACTCGATGGATGTGAGTCTGAGTGAACTCCAGGAGTTGGTGATGGACAGGGAGGCCTGGTGTGCTGCGATTCATGGGGTCACAAAAGAGTAGACACGACTCAGTGACAGAACTGAACTGAACATTGCTGGCTTAAAGGGACTCAATGAGTGTGTGAAAAGTAGGCGTAAGTGCCAGCACAAGTGTTCACTGCAGCCCGCTGTGGGAGACACGGGAGAAGCAAACATGCAGCACACTGTGGTGGTGGGGGCTGAGATGCACAGGGCAAGCTTTGGAAAAAATGGGCTGACTTTCTGGTTTCTTGCATGCTGGAAGAGTGTAGCCAGGGCTGGAAGGATGGGACCAACATTTCTAGCATGTGGGAAGGTGAGCAGACAGGGAAAATGCACTAGGATTTATCTGGATGTACATTACAGAAATCCCAAATAATAGTGGTTTTTCGTGATTTAAGTTCACAGCAGGCAGTTTCTGAGTATCAATGAGTGAATCTGTGATACTGGAGCTGTAGTTTTTGCCTTTAATTTTTGACTTTTTTTTTTAAGCTGCTGCAATCCAGTCATTCCAACTACATTCAGGCATGGAGGAAGAAGGTGGAAACAAATGGAATATCCCTCTTTGTGAGGCAAAGTCAATTTATTCCACAAGTGATACATCTGAACTTCCAAAGCTGTAGGAGACCCAGGAACTCCCCTGCACTGGGGTTAGACAAACAAGGGCACAAGCCCACCATGGGTTTCTCCGGGCTAAGGGGAGAGGGCTTACCATGTGTGTTAGCTGCTCAACTGTGTCCAACTCTTTGTGATCCCACTGACTATATAGTCCACCAGAGTCCTCTGCCCTTGGAATTCTCCAGCCAGGAATACTGGATTGAGTTGCCATTCCCTTCTCCAAGGGATATTCCCAACCCAGGGATTGAACCCAGGGTCTCCTGCACTGCAGGCAAATGCTTTACTGTCTGAGGTTCCTGGGCTTACATGGCTGCTCTTACATGGAAGCACAGGAAGTGCTTCTTCTCCCTGGGATGCAGAGATTTTCCGCTTGAGCAAAACTTGAGCAAAACAGGGTTTCCCTCCTGGGAAGAAAGTTTAGGTGTGATGTTCTTGGGAAGGAAAAGCCTTACAGCCACCTTAAGGAAAAAAAAAAAAAAAAAAAAAAGGATATTGGGGAAGTTCTAGTGATTTGGAATGTTTGCAAAGAAGGATATGAGGAGAGATCCACCCAGATAAGAGGCTGTACAGGTAAGGAGAATGTAGACAGGCTGTGCTGCAGAACTGGGAAATCCTCATTACTCATCCACAAAAGAGAAATGAAATAAGGCCATTTGCAGCAACACAGATGGATCTAGAGATTGTCATACTAAGTGAAGTAAGTCAGACAGAGGAAGGCAAAGGCCATATGATACCACTAATACGTGGGATCTAAAGTATGACCCAGATGGACTTGTCTATGAAACAGAAACAGACTCATAGAACAGACTCGTGATTTTCAAAGGAAAAACATGAGGAGGAGGGATACATTAGGAGCTTTGGACTAACAGATACACAGTACTGTACATAAGATAGATAACTGAGAAATATATGGAACTATATATTCAGTATTTTGTAACAAGCCATAATGGAAAAAATGTGAAAATAATATATATATATGTAACATATATAGAGACACACATATGTATAATAAAATCTTTTTGATGTACACTAGAAACTAACACAATATTGTAAACCAACTATACTTCCATAAAAAATAATTCAAAAAAATAACTGGGAAATGCCCATTACTCTAAAGGTACTCACCAGTTTTAAAAACAAATAATGATTTATAGATAGCAATTGTACTTTTCCTATATGCTAATTAAAGTGATACAATGGATTTCCATGGATTAGTAAAGGTTTAAGCTCACAAGTAAGTGCATATGACATACTGATCACAAACACTTCTACATGCATTTAGAAAATAGTTGTGCAGGCACAGGAGAGACACTCATTATGCATTCAGTTGGCACGCTGCCTGAGCTCCTCCAGTGCACAATGAGGTGTTTTAATTAAGCAAATGACAAGATCAGTTTTGCCTTTTACTTACTTAGCTTTGTGACTGGAAGAAGTGATTAAACAAGTTAGAAACCTGTTGTCTGAATCCAAGTAGGAGATGATAAGAACTGGGATTAAAGCCGTGAAGAGACTTGTTAAAAAGGAAGAGACAAAAGAGATTAGAGACTGGTTTCTCTCAGGTCTTGAGTTTAGTGCCTGATATCTGGCACCGAGCAGGTTCTCAGAGCTTGCTTACTGATGGCAAAATAATTGAAAGAGCGGGAGATGGAGAATTGGAAGTGAGCAGGGTAGGGGTCATGGGGTCAGTGTTAGGACTGAGCTGGAGGTCATGGCAGAATATCTAAGTGGAAGTGCACTGAAGCATTGGACACCTAGACTGAAAATTTAAGAGTCTGTGTTGGGTCACTCAGTCATGTCTGACTCTTTGCAACTCCATGGACGACACAGTCCACGGAATTCTCCAGGCCAGAATACTGGAGTGGGTAGCCTTTCCCTTCTCCAGGTTCAAGAGCTTCCCTGATAACACAGTTGATAAATACGCTTGCAACGCAGGAGACCCCAGTTCGATTCCAGGGTTGGGAAGATCCCCTGGAGAAGGGATAGGCTACCCACTTCAGTATTCTGGCATGACTGAGTGACTTTCACTTCACTTTCACTGTATGGGGTAGATTTAGAAGACATCGGCGTGTAGAAAAAGGTTAAGGTTGGAACTACTGGGAAAATCAAATGACAAGGAAAGATACTGAAAAGGAGATCAACGACTAAAGGAAAACCAGAAAAATTTGTTAGGAAAACAAGGGAGGAAAAGAGTTTCATTCATTCTGCCAGCTTGAGCAGAGCCAGGAAGCAGGGTAAATTTTAAGCAGTAGTCCTCAACCTTTTTGGAAGCAGTCACCAATCTATTTGGCACCAGGAACAGGTTTCGTGAAAAACAATTTTTCCATAGACCTAGTGGGTGGGGTGGGGGGGCTTGGTTTTGAGATGCTTCAAGTGCATCACATTTATTGTGCACCTTGTTTCTATTATTATTGCATTAGCACCACCTCAGTTTATCAGGGACCCCTGGTTTACAGTATTTCCTTTGGATTCAGCGATTAGGAAGATTTGATGACAGTGGCAAAAACACACACAGAGAACTTTGGAAGAGGCCAGATTGGGAAAGACAGTAAAGAAAGATTTAAAGACAGTACAGGAGCATCAAAGTTTGGATCTAGTCAAAGGTCAGTGTACATGTGTATATGGCTTAGTTTAAGAGCACAAAAACTGTCACCATCCAAGTTCAAGTACATCAGGAATATGCAACAGACAGAGGTGTGGGAAGGAGCCGTGGAAAGAAGAGACAGAATTTTCACTTACAAGACAGGCAGAGAGAGAATCTCAGTGTTACCCAAACACACAAAACGCATTCTCCCAGCTGGAACTCCAACACACAAAACACATTCTCCCAGCTGGAACTCCAACGCTTATTATATATGTAAGAACATGCTATTGTTTGCTATTTATTTTAGTAGAACTTAGGGTACAGGCAAGAACCTATAAATTATACATGGCTATTTCCTTTCTAATGAATCATGTGGCATATTTTTAACTAAGAGAATAAACTATCAAACATATACACATATGTAGCTTCACAATGTTCATTTCCTTTGACTGTCTCAGGAATGCTCATTACGGCATGAACACAGGCAAGATTTGATTCAATAATAGATAATCCATTTTCTAATTTCTTCTCTACACTCTTTGCAAACTTCAGAGTTGCTGAGAATTCATTACATTCTTTAAAAATATTATTGTGTCTGTTTTTAATTAAAATTGGTTCATCAGGTGCACAGCATGGATGTAAAAGTAATAGGGTCATTTTTCATCCTGGACCTTCTGAAACATGTGGGTGTTTTTTGTCCTTAATTGTCCAGTGGGGCTTACTGCATTTGGCTTATTATTTGTTTGCATTTCATATTTTCCTCCAAAATTGCTATCAGGCACACCAGGCAGATAAGAGAATTTTCTGTGTAATTTAAATCATAATGTTTTGATGCAAAAGCCTTCAAAAAATTGATAAAGGTTATTGTTGTCTATAAGAAACATTACAAAATTCTGAAAGCATTGAGGTACTGTTTTTTGTTTCATTTAACTGAGAGAGATACTCCTTTGATACCAATGAAAAAAATTATCAGTGAATAATGGCTTTAACCAATCAAGATCCTTCAAATACATCATCTGTTGGCTGAAAGTCCAGTTAATAAATGTAATCAGACCCCTTGAAACTGTAGGGCTAGTAAGTAATCTTCTCCCATGCCATTAATATTCATTGGCTGTTTCACTCAATTAATATCAAGTATATGCTGTCAGGCCCCTGGAGGAGGGCATGGCAACACGCTCCAGTATTCTTGCCTGGTGAGTCCCATGGACAGAGGACCCTGGCAAGTTACAGTTCATAAGGTTGCAAAGAATTGGACACCACTGAAGCAACAGCACACATATAAGCTGCCAGGTATTAGTCTTTATATTTTTATTTTTTTCATCTCTTGAGGGCCATGAGTTTAATGTTTGTGCATTGGAAACAGTCTTAGCATTATTCTGTAGTCAGCTTTCTTCATTCAAAGTGTCTATTTGAGACCTTCTTCTCTTTCAATAGATGGTCTAATCTCTAATCTAACAGTGCAAATAGCAGCAATCTAACCCCACTGCCTGCACTGACTTGCCCTCTCTTCCTTCCTGTTGCTCCTCAGTCACAAGAAGGGGCACCCCTCCTGATGCAGGCTCCTGGCACCATTTCATTTCCCCTCTTCTACCTCTGAGGATTGTTCCAAATGTTGGTCCTTCTCTCTTCTCATTCTCTTCAAACTGCCTTTAGTCAACACTTGCAGACTCCTCTCTGGACAAGAAAAGTGTATGTAGGTGGTGCTCTTGCTATGGTAAGAAATCCTAGGACCATGTTGCTGCTTCCTTATGTTCCTGTCTCTCTTTCTGCAACTGTTACTCCTGGACATGTCATGTCATGGACCCCTAACTCTTCTGAGCATAGGATGCATTTAAGGATGTTGGTCACATTTCTGAATCCATCCTTAGTTAGTTGGAAGCATCTGGTCTTTAGCAGAACTCAGGGATTTAATGGCACCCCACTCCAGTACTCTTGCCTGGAGAGTCCCATGGACGGAGGAGCCTGGTAGGCTGCAGTCCTTGGGGTTGCTAAGAGTCGGGCACAACTGAGCGACTTCACTTTCACTTTTCACTTTCATGCATTGGAGAAGGAAATGGCACCCCACTCCAGTATTCTTGCCTGGAGAATCCCATGGATGGAGGAGCCTGGTAGGCTGCCGTCTGTGGGGTTGCGCAGAGTCAGACACGACTGAAGTGACTTAGCAGCAGCAACAGCAGCAGGGATTTAAACATGTAGCCATTACTCCAGTTGACTTTGAATTGGAATGTCTAACAATCACATTTTGAGAAACGCTGTTTCAGTGTATGTATTTTCTGGCTCAACTTAGGCTTTTTCAAGCATAGTTCAATCTTTGTAGCTCTTTCTGTTCTTAACAGATGTTGTATCTGTCTCTGCACCAGAAGCAATGGTGGAAGGATAATTCTTTATCAGGGTGGATGCTCTATTAACATCTTGTTTCCTCGTATGCCTTCTCTCAGCTACTGAGAGAGCTCCTTTTCTCTGAACTACTGAAATGGAAGCAATTATCTTGACTTTTTTTGGCTAATGACATTTTCAAGGTTGTAAGGTGTCTGAAAGATGGTCCCCATTCCACAGGAGAAACTGGTCTGTAGATGAATTCTTATATGCAGGTGCTGCCCTTTCTGCAGCAGATCAAGTTAACTTCTGCCCCTGGAGATGAACAAATTCACCAGGGGACCAGCGCTCAATGCTCATCTTTGCACATGACAACTACGGGCATTTTATAAGAAACATAGCAACACTCTGTTTCAGAAACTTATTTTGGATTCTGAAAAGTCTGGCAAGTGCTATTCATTTATGCCACGTGTTTAATATAAAGCGTGTTCAGATCGCTGCTTTACATTGGAAGAAAAAGTATTTTCCATTGAAAAGCCCAATAGTTCAAAAAGAGGGACAGAAAATCAGGATTTCATGGATTTTACCCATAGTGTTGTGCTGTCTCTTAGTGGTATTTATAAAATCATCTTAGAGTGAAATCTAACAAAAGATTTCTAAGTTGATTTTTATGCCATGCCTTTGAGGCCAACCACTCTGAAAGCAGCCAATTTTTTTTCAATTGAGCTAACTAAAATTAACACATTAAAACTAGTTTATTGAAACTAATATCGCCAAACATCACATTTATGCTGTGTGTTCACTCTAAGTATCTTGTGTTAATGTAGAAATCAGATTACCTACAGGGAGGGTGGGGATGTCAGAAAAGGAGGCAGAGTTATGATAAAGTTATGACCCTGAATCTCATATTCACAAAAACCTTGAACTATAAATTAATTTCTGAACTCACTAGGCATGTAATTTCTGTACTTCCTTTGGAAAGATCTGACACAATCTGTGTTCCCATTACAGGTAGAGGAACCTTGGCTTCTGAGTGCTCTGGATTCCTCTACTTAGAAGTTCTTGGAGTCACTATTTTCTGCTCTGAAAAGCAGAGCTAAAAAGATATGCCTTGCACATCTGGACAACACTATAATTCAAAAAGATGCATGCACATCTAAATAGATAGCTGGTGAGAAGTTGCTATATAATGCAGGGAGCCCAGTCTGCTGCTGTGTAAAGACCTGGAGAGGTGGGACGGGGGAGGGGAGGGAGGCTCACCAGGGAGGGACTCTCGGTATAGTTATGGCTGGTCCCACTTGCTGTATGCCAGAAACCAACACAACGATGTGGAGCAATTTGCTCTCAATTAAAGCATAAATTTTAAAAATATGCAGACTAATGTTCATAGCAGCACTGTTCACAATAGCCAAGATATGGAAGCAACCCAAATCTCCACCCATGGATGCATAAAGAAGATGTAGTATATATATATATACAAAATAATAATACTCAGCTATTAAAAAAAAGGAAGTAATGCCATTTGAAGCCACATAGATGCAACTAGAAATTATCATACTAAGTGAAGTAAATCAGAAAGAGAAAGACAAATATATGACAACACTTGTATGTGGAATGTAAACTATAACACAAGTAAACCTGTCTACAAAACAGAAACAGCCCACAGGCATAGAGAACAGAATTGTGGCTGCCAAGGGTGGGGGACAGGGGAGCGGTGGGCTAAGCATTTGGTGTTGGTAGATGCAAACTCTTATATTTAGAATAAAAATGGTCCTACTGTATAGCATGGGGAACTATATCCAATCTCCTGGAATTAAACCATAATGGAAAATAATATTTTAAAAAATGTGTATATGTGTAAAATTGACTCACTTTGAGTACAGCAGAGATTGGCAAAGCATTATAAACCAGCTATAGTTCAATAAAAAAGATGTACCTTGCAACATCGTTGTGCCTGGATAAAAACATTTACTCTTAACTTTTTTGGAATATCAAGCTAAAATCCAGCAAATGGGATTTTTCCTTTTTTTCTCTTTACCACTTAATTGTTCTGGAAGTTTGGAGAGAAAAACTGTCATATTCCCTGTAGATGAAATATTTGTCACATCTAGTCTCAGGGACAGGAGAACACACAGGCTTCTTGTAGGTCTCAGGGAAGTTTCCCTTTACATATTTATTTCAGAATGTATCTAATTCACTGATCTAAACCACCCTCCAGTGGCAGGCTGACTGTGCAGCTGCGAGCTGTCAAAATCACAGTCTCTATATTAACAGATGCATGTAGAATACAGAAAAAGGTGCAGATGAATCTATTTCCAGGGCAGGGATGGAGCACAGGCTTGTGGACACAGTGAGGAGAAGCGGAGGGTGGGGTGAAGTAGGGGATCAGGACTGCCTGTGTACACTGCCATGTGTGAAGCTAGCGGGAAGCTGTTGAGCTCACCGCACTGCTCTGTGATGACCTAGAGGGGGCAGGGGGTGGGTGTGGAAAGGAGATCAAGAGGGTGGGACTTATGTATACATGTGGCTGACTCACGCTGTTATACAGCAGAAGTTAATGCAATATTGTAAAACAATTATACTCCAATAAAAAATCACATAAATGATGCTTAATAGAGTTTCCCTTCTGGAGTTGGCAGCATCTGTGGAACTGCATAGCAAGCTGGGTTTATTAATCACTTAATCTCTAATGACAATAATGATTAGTCTACATATGAGCCACCTTTTATTGAGAGATGAGATTTACCCTGACTCAGCCCCTATCTAAAATTTTTAAATGTATTATCTCCTTTAAGCTTAGCATCAACTCTATGGGGACAGATTCTTATATTTCATTCCCATTTTTGTGGTGAGAATCTGAAGGCCCAAGGAATCTAAGGAACACAATTTGGAGCAATGTCTGCATCTGTTAGTGTGGAGGGGAAATGTGACTACTGGATTGAATATTCAGAGATTCCAGTGCATGAGCAAGACAAGGTTATTAAGGGCAAGGTCATTTATCCTTCAGGAGCTAACAGGGTGGCCAGCCTGGATGTACATATGCTTAGAGGAATAAATCCCACATATTTCTAAGCTTGATTCAGTTCACTAAACAATGCCTCTCTACCATCTCCTGGTTGAAGTTCTAGAGAAACAAAAGGGCATAAAATCCTACCTTCACAAAAGAAAGAGCAATCAGAGTCACAAATAAATTGTGATTGTTTATGAGGGGACAGACCAGGCATTAAAACCAAGAGAGACTGAATGATTTACTCGCTGATGGCAGAACACAATCAGAGAAAGATATCAGAACACTAAGTTGGTGGGAGGATAAATATTAATGGGGAATAAACAGTAAAGTGTATACATGGAATTCTAGCAGTGAATTCAGCTGCCAATGCAGACATGGGAGAGAGGCTTAAAGACTAAGTGCCCCGATGGTCTTGAAATATAAGCTGTAAGGAGAGGAGGCAGGAAGACATTTGGATGAAACTTGGAAGCTGGGTGGGTGTATAGGGATCTCGGGATTTTTCAGCAGTCACAGTGCATGCAGATGGAAGGCACTCAAGGAGTGCTCATTGAATGAGAACTGTGTGACAAGCTGTACGCATACAGGAGCAGAGCAGTGCCTTCACTTTCCTTGACTGTCCCCCTGGGTCTTTCTGAGGAGGTCCCAGAAACCTCTTTTCATAGTCTGGAAACCAGAATCAATCCTTCTCCATTGATTTTTCTCAGTTCTTGTTTTAAAGACCATAGGCTTTGAGACTCCGAGTGGAAAAGAATGTGTGAGTCAGGATGCTATGCGGAGGTCTCTAAGGGTATCTCAGTGTGTTATGTGACCTGATCTGAAATCTTTGTTAGAATTTCCAAGCAGAAGGGCAGTGGACATCTCCAGGTGTTTCTTACAACTTTGAGCAAGAGAAAGACTAGCATAGCATTAGTGGGAAAAGTCAGATCTATACTGCAAACTCAAAGTGGAGACTTTGAGATGGCCCTAATTATATCCTGGTTAGCCAATCTTAAGGGGAACCCTCTATCTTATATAGCTAACCATTGAAAAACTGCACTAAAATCAGTGAAAATCTACTTAGTGGAATTCAATGAACATAATTAAATTAGGCTTCTGTTCTTTAGAATTCATCTTAGGCTGACTAGTGTAAAAAGAAAAACAAGGGCTTTATAAGAAAAAAAAAAGGGGGGGGGTTTAAAACCCAAAGAATGACAAATCATTTCCAATCTGTAGGATGATGTTTCTAAAGTACAAAATGGTTCACTCTTAAAAATTATTAATAGAGTGTCAGGAGAGAACAAAGAGACTGTAAGAAAGACATAATTTTTACATAATTATTATTTTTTTTGTATTTTGCCAAAAAATTCCATTTGGGAAAATTAAAAATTAAAGTATGTAAACATTTGAAATTAAACAATACAAACTATTGGCTTTTCTCTTCAGGCTTTTGCTCTGATTGTAAGGAGCTGTGAAAGGACAAAGCAAAAGCGAAACGCCTTTTGTCTTAGAGAGTACGGTGCTCCCCAGGAATGGCGCCCACGCTTCTCTTCCTTCTTTGGCATGTTCTCGTCACCAGTAATTACCTTGGTATTCTGAGTTCACCTCTTTCCCTTTTTCCTGAGATAAGCCTTGACTTCTGGAGATGTTTTCTCATTTGTTTCTTGGGTGTTTCTAGACTGAGATTTCTTTTATCTTTCTCAGCTCCATTTGGTTCTTATGGATTCTTGAATGCCTTGCGTGCCAAGTTTCTTCAGTTGCATATGAGTGACCTGCCAGTCTCCTCTGTCCGTGGGATTTTCCAGGCCAGAATACTGGAGTGGGTTTCCACTCCCCTCTGCAGGGGATCTTCCCGACACAGGGATGGAACCTGCGCCTCGTCTACAGTGGCAGGCAAGTCCTTTACCACCAGTGCCATCTGGGAAGCAGATTCTCGGGGAAGTTAAAACACTTACTGAAGAATTAGAAAGAACTTGCAGTGTCAAAGTTTTTTGTCTCTCTCTCTCTTTTTAACATTGAAGTATACTTGAAATGTTGTTAGATTTTTATGTACCGCACAATGATTCAGTTTAAAATAAATATATATACATATATTCTTTTTCAGAAGCATTTCCATTATAGATTACTATAAGATATTCAATATAGTCCTCTGTGCTATACAGCAGGTGCTTTCTGTTTATCTCTTTTATATAGAGTAGTATGTATCTGTTAATCCCAAACTCCTAATTTATCCCTACCCCTGCCACTCTTTCATTCTTCAGTAACCATGAGCTTGTTTTCTCTGTCTGTGAGTCTATTTCTGTTTTGTAAATATCAATACTTTCATGTGTATTTTTATTTAGATTCCACACAGAAGTGAGGTCATATGATATTCATTTTTCTCAGTCTGACTTATACTTCACTTAGTATGGTGATCTCTAGGTGCGTCCATGTTGCTGCAAATGGCCTTGTCTCATTCTTTTTCATGACCAAGTAATATTCCACTGTATATAAGCACATCTTCTTTATCCATTCCTCTCCTGATGGACATTTAGGTTGCTTCCATGTCTTGGTTATTGTAAATAGTGCTGCTATGAATAATGGGTGTATGTTATCTTTTCAAATTATAGTTTCCTCTGGAGATATACCCAGGAGTGGAATTCCAGGATCATATGGGAGCTCTATTCAGATTTTAAGGAACCTCTGTACTGTTATCAACAGTGGCTGCACCAGATTACTTTCCTACCAACAGTGTGTAAAAGGGTTCCCTTTTCTCCACCAAGAAGGAAGAAATGATTATTCTCTAAGGAAATGGCAACCCACTCCAGTATTCTTGCCTGGAAAAGTCCATGGATGAGGAACCTGGTAGATTACATGGGGTCGCAAACAGTCAGACATGACTGATCGACTTCACTTTCTTTCTACTCTTTTAAGATACACTCTGTACAATTCTTAGAGAATCATTGACTCAGATTAAAAAAGAAACAATGAAAATAAAATTAAAACTAGAAAAAAAGTAGAAGGAAGTTTCAGACCCCCAGCAGGATCGTAGGTATGAGTCTAGTCCGGATGCTCTTCTGTGAGACATGAGGCTGTCAGGATGCAGAGAGCATCCTCTGTTCCATTTACTCGGAAGATGCTCCATTCTGATGCTGGAAGCAGTTGTGTCCATGGGTTCAGTGCCAGAGGGTTCTTGGGCTTTCCAGGAGAACACCTGGGTACGTCTAGTGCTTAATCTATCCTAACAGGCTCTGCAGGAAGTCATCCTTTTCCCACATCTTCCTGGCACCCATCTCCCCTCTTCCTCCACACTATCCCCAAGGTGGCTCTGTGCACAGCAGGAACCTCTTGCGTGTGACTCCACTCCACAGTACCTCATCCCCTCTGTGCTCCTCTTTGAGGACTCAGCTGGCTCTGGGACACAAGAGTGCAGAATGCCACGCACATGGTGTTTTTAAAATCCTACAGTTCTTTTAGTCCTCGTGGTTACTCCTTCCTGTGTCTCCTGGCATTAAACGGTCCTATGCCCTCACTGCCTGGGGCTCCCCTCCAGGGTGGGAATGGGCGGGGACACACAAACACCCACAACTTTTGGTGACAGTTCATTTTCAGCTGCATATCAGCCAATTCACATGCTTAAGATGTTAATGACATTGACAGCTCATGCCTAACAGGAGGTAGGCTGATGAATGCAAAGGCTAGGAGACACCGTGAAGAACTAACACCTTTCCCAGGATTCTGTCTGTTTCGTCTTTCACTATTTGTCTTCCTATTTATTATCTAGTGACTGCGACATGCCAGGGGCAACTCTGGGCATCATCACTTCCCACAGAAACACCAGGACATCCTCCTTACATCAGAATTCCAAACGATATGGGAAAATAAACCTCTGTTCCCTTCTATGATGGCCTTAGGCTCACTTCTCAAGAATAGAGAATGGAAAGGAAAAATACTGACTTCACAAAGGAGAATCCTGGAAAATTCCACCTTAACCAAATGACCAAGGTTAACATCACCAGTGAAGTCATACATCCATTACTTACTTACTGATGGAATGTGACGAGAAAGGCACTTCACTTGTGGTTTCCTTTCAAAAACCTGTGACCCTAGTCTTTCATGAGGAAAATATAGGATAAAGCTAATTTAGGTGACAATCTATAAGGTACCCAATGAGTACTCCCCAAAACTGTCACGGTCATGAAAAATAAAGATGAGAAAACTGTTGCAGCCCAGAGGAGACACGCCAACTAAATGCAATGTGGTACCCTGGGTTGGATCCTGGAGTAGAAAAAGGGTTTTAGTGGAAACACTGGTGGCCTCTCAATAAAGCCTGTGGTTTAGTTAATAGTAACGCACAGTGTTAGATCCTTAGTCTCGACAAGTAGATCGTGGAGTGTGAGACGCAACATTAGAGGACACAAACTGTGCTGTGGAACTTTTCTATAAACCCCAAATCTGTAATGGAGAATCAAAGCAAAATTTCCAAGACACTAAACAAAAGAAAGAAAAAGAGAAAAATTCTGTGTGCAGTTCTCTGAAGAATGAAGGACGCTCTCCTAGAAGCTGCCCAGTGGACTTGCAAGCTTAGAGGGTGCCTGGACACTGGGACGGAATAAAAGAAGAGGAGGATTCTGTCTGCATGCTGACACTGCAGGGCAGCAGCCAACAGGGCTAAACTGTTCCCTGCTGCCTCCGAGAAGAGAACACTTCGTTCACAGGATGTTCTTGTTAATAGCTACACAGGAATAGTCCAGTGCATCAGTGAGAAAATCACAAAGTTCCTGAGTCTAAACAGTCCCTCTAGCTGTTGGTTTTTCCCTGATCACCCCTGCTTGCTTTTCTGGATGGCCCCTGGGTTTCCAGATGAGCCCCTAGTGAGACTTTGAGCTTTGTGCAGATGGGGGCTCACTGGGCCAACTTGTGCCTGGACCCCAAACACATCTGCTCTTGCTCAGTCACGTGGGGCCTTTTTCTTTCCTACCATCACCATTCATTAGTTTCTGGGTCCTACATTTTTTCTTGTGGACTTAGGTGTGTCTTTGCATTCTCATAAGGAGTGGGGAAGACTGTCTTCCTGGAGTCAGAAAGGGGCCTTGGAGCACAGCCAGGCTTCAGCCCTACCGTGTGGTCACCAGAAGAAGCACTGACAGGAGTGGAAGGCGTGAACTCCCCAGGCCCAGGTGGGAAGGGCGGCTTATGCAGCCAGGTTGTGGCAGGCTGTGTGGTCTCAGGGGACCCCAAGTCCAGTTCCTTCTTCTCTCAGTGCCCTTTGTGGACACGTCTCTCCTGTGTGCACGGTCCAGGCCTCTCTCCTGAGCCCACTGCCTCTGTGTCCTCATCAGCGTCACTCTCCATCTCTTACCCCTAGGAGCCCAAGATCTTCAATCTAGGCACAACACTGAGAAGCCCAGCTCCCCACTCATTTGGCTGCATCTAGAGTCCTCTCGGTTCTGAAATCTTGCAGGAAATATGGCCAGGAAGATTCCTTTCTTTTTTCTGCCTGTGAGATCATTGTCTCCTGTGGCCACGGCCGTGAGCATGTAAAGTGAAGGTTGTGTGAGTAGAGGTAGGGGTGTGGGTGAAAGGCCTCCACCAGGTCATATGCATCTACCCCCCAAGCTTCTGTAACAAGGTCAGAGCAGAATTTTCTTGTCTCACAGCTCTGGAGGAGGGAAGTCCGAGATCTAAGTGTCAGTGGGGCCACGCACTCTCAGAGGTGCAGGGACGACTCTTTCCTCACCTTGTCTACTTGTTTAGTCACTCAGTCTTGTCTGACTCTGTGACCCCTTGTCAGTCAGTTCAGTCACTCAGTCGTGTCAGAGTCTTTGCGATCCCGTGGACTGCAGCACACCAGTCTTTCCTGTCCATCACCATCTCCTGGAGCTTGCTCAAACTCATGTCCATCAAGTCAGTGATACCATCTCATTCTCTGCCATCCCCTTCTCCTCCTGCTTTCAATCTTTTCCAGCATCAGGAGGAAGGTCTTTTCCTTCCTTTTCCAAGACCTTTGCCCCTTGTGGTTGCTGGCCATGCTGGCTGTTCATTTGCAGCTGTAACACTTTCATCCCTGCCTCCTTGCCATTGTTGCATGGTGTTCTTTCCCCACTATCTGTGTCTTCACATGGACATCTTTTTATAGGGACTCTGCTGCTGCTGCTGCTGCTAAGTCACTTCAGTCATGTCCGACTCTGTGCAACCCCATAGACAGCAGCCCGCCAGGCTCCTCTGCCCATGGGATTCTCCAGGCAAGAACACTAGAGTGGGTTGCCATTTCCTCCTCCAATGCATGAAAGTGAAAAGTCAAAGTGAAGTCGCTCAGTCGTGTCCGACTCTTAGCGACCCCATGGACTGCAGCCTACAAGGCTCCTCCGTCCATGGAATTTTCCAGGCAAGAATATTGGAGTGTGGTGCCATTGCCTTCTGCAATAGGGACTCTAGTCATGTTTAATTAGAAGTCCACCCTAACCAACTGACTCCAGTATGACTTCATTTTAACTAAACAGATCTGCAATGATCTTTTTTTCCAAATAAGGCTGCATGCTAAGTCACTTCAGTTGTGTTTGACTCTTTGCAATCTTATGGACTATAGCCCATCAGGCTACTCTGATCATGGGATTCTCCAGACAAGAATACTGGAGTGGGTTGCCATGCCCTCCTCCAGGGATCTTCCCAACCCAGGGATCAAACCTGTGTCTCATATCTCCTGCATTGGCAGGTGGGTTCTTTACCACTAGCACCACCTGGGAAGCCAAATAAAGCCACATCCTCTGATAATCACCAGCTCCAGCAAGAGTTGTGTGTTTCTGGAGTCATAGCCAGGGAGGTGTCCTCCCTGGGGCCTGGGTCTCATTTCTAGTCAGTTGTTTTTAGGGCTTGATCTGCATGCATTTTCTCTTACTTCTCTGTACTTTGTTTTTGTTTAGTTTGGCCCCCCAGACACCAAATTTATTTTCTCTGCCACATTTCTTTTTACAGAGCTTTTCTGTGAAATGTATTTTACCAGGAACTGTAACCCATTACGTTTTTTTGTGAGAAAAAAAAAAAAATAAGGTCTTTCTACTCTTTCCTTAAAGTCTGGTGCCATTGATTATTAATGGACACATATATGTTTTAGAGAAGGGACATAGCTCATAAGTGTGGGGAACATGGATTTCTTTTCATCATAGCAAAAATGGAGAGCTGTGTAATTTAAAAACCTTAAATAAATGATAGTTTCCTGATATTGTAGCAGGTAGAAAAGAGAAGGCTCTGTGTGCGTGCGTGTGTGTGTGTGTGTGTGTGTGTTAATTACCAAAAAATGAGCTATCCATTAACTACAGGACTTCAAGAGAATGAAACAGTCATTTGCTTCCCATTTACCAATGGACACGAATGTGTGGTTTACATGGACAGTGAACTAACCGGAGTTACAGAGCTCAAAGCCATCCTTGCTGCAGGAGATGTTGGGGGTGTGGACATACTTGAGGAGCTGGATTTTGAGGTTAGAGATGCTTGGATATAAATGCACCTGATGCCTTCCTGGTCCAGATCCTTAGATTTCATACTATGTGCCAGCTGTGTAAGTCCCACCCTGCCTTTCAGGGCCTCTGGTGAAGTGCTGGTGAAATTCCTTCTTGTCTAGCTGAGTCTGGCACATCACAGGTAAATCTTAATGTTTAGGTTTATTTTATTTACAAACAATTTCTCTAGATCAGAATGAAGCCATTTAGATAAAGGATGAACTGTGGCATAATTTTTATGACTTTCTATTCATGAAATATGTCCACTAACCTGATTTACCAGGTATTATAATGTATGTTCTAGAACTTTTTCACTTCTTTCTGTTATTTGATAGCAATTAGCTTTAAACTTACACAAATCATGTTCATTTCTGTCTGAACTCAAATTTTGTTCATTCTTGAGCTAATTGAAAAGATGTCTTTTCCATGACATATGCCTTTCCTTTGGGAAAAAAGTGCATTTTTCCTTATAGGGACTGATTGGCATCCCCTGGGAACATCTGCAGTAGCTCCATGTAGTGATTTACTTAAACTCAACATTCATTTTCCCTAGCCGCATTTTAGCCTCCTTAGCCTGTGACCTGAGGGCGTAGAAAAACCAGTAGGATGGAAGTAGGAACTCCATGCTTTCTACCTGAGAGCCCTTTGGAAGGGGGAAAACTTGAGTGATATGTGCTCTTGTTTCTAACTGTGGTGAGCAGAGTTCCAGAATGGCCCCAGGATCCCCACCTCTGGTGCCTTCGCCTCATGAACACCCTCCCCTGAAGGCAAACAACCTGGGAATAGGATGAAACATCACTTCTGGGGCTTTGAGTTAACATGTGATGCTGCTGCTGCTAAGTCCCTTCAGTTGTGTCCGACTCTGTGTGACCCCGTAGATGGCAGCCCACCAGGCTCCCCCATCCCTAGGATTCTCCAGGCAAGAACACTGGAGTGGGTTGCCATCTTCTCATAGGATTATTTTAAAGATTAAATGAGATCATGCATGCAGGTACATGAAATGGTCAAGGGCAGGCTGTGCTGGTTTGTCTTGGCTCATCTCTCCATGATTCAGTTTTCTAAAAGGATGTGTTTAAATCACTATTTACAGTGAGGTCTACAGAAAACCCTCATCCTCAACAGAATATTATTTAACTTTTTAATATCGATATTGAGTGTACAAAAAGAACTTTTACATATTGAGATATAGGGAAGTCATTCTGGCTCATGCATGAGTTAACATGAATTTTATGCAACTACAACAGCCTGTTTGTGGATTATCAAATAGACATTGTGCACCTGCTTTAATTATTAAAGAAAAGGGCACACTGACCAGAAAGAAAGAACTGTGATTTTCTGTGTCGCTCAGTCTTGCTCGGCTCTTTGTGACCCCATGGACTGCAGCCTGCCAGGCTCCTCTGTCCATGGGGATTCTCCAGTCAAGAATACTGGAGTGGGTTGCCATGCCCTCCTCGAGGGATTTGAGGAGGGCACAGGGATTGAACACAACACAGGGATTGAACCTCGGTCTCCTGAGTTGCAGGTGTAATCTTTACCATATGAGTCAGGTTTCATATTAAAAATAAAGATTAAATTCTCCCTTTAATGGGGTACCAATGCTAGATTGCAACCATGAAATTTAAAGACAGTTACTCATTGGAAGGAAAGTTATGACCAATCTAGATAGCACATTAAAAAGCAGAGACATTACTTTGCCAACTAATGTCCGTCTAGTCAAGGCTATGGTTTTCCCAGTGGTCATGTATGGATGTGAGAGTTGGACTGTGAAGAAAGCTGAGCACCGAAGAATTGATGCTTCTGAACTGTGGTGTTGGAGAAGACTCTTGAGAGTCCCTTGGACTGCAAGGAGATCCAACCAGTCCATCCTAAACGAGATCAGTCCTGGGTGTTCATTGGAAGGACTGAAGTTGAAGCTGAAACTCCAATACTTTGGCCACCTCATGAGAAAAGTTGACTCAATGGAAAAGACTCTGATGCTGGGAGGGATCGGGAGCAGGAGGAGAAGGGGATGACAGAGGATGAGATGGTTGGATGGCATCACTGACTCAATGGACATGGGTTTAGGTAGACTCTGGGAGTTAGTGAAGGACAGGGAGACCTGGCGTGCTACAATTCATGGGATCGCAAAGAGTCAGACATGACTGAGCAACTGAACTGGACTGAACTGATGCTAGTCCTAGTGCTCTTTCCAAGATAAAACAACCTTCACAGGTACTAAGGCCATGCTGGCTTGCTGTACACGTATGTGCTGATCTATGTCAAAGTTATCTGGGTGTGTTTTGTTTTGTTTTTTGAAGATTGGAGATATATTCAGTTCGGTTCAGTCCCTCAGTTGTGTCTGACTCTTTGCAACCCCATGAACCACAGCACACCAGGCCTCCCTGTCCATCACCAACTCCTGGAGTCCACCCAAACGCATGTCCATTGAGTCTGTGATGCCATCCGACCATCTCATCCTCTGTCATTCCCTTCTCCTCCTGCCCTCAGTCTTTCCCAGCATCAAGGTCTTTTCCAGTGAATCAGCTCTTCACATCAGGTGGCCAAAGTATGGGGGTTTCAGCTTCAGCATCAGTCCTTCCAATGAAAACCCAGGACTCATCTCCTTTAGGATGGACTGGTTGGATCTCCTTGCAGTCCAAGGGACTTTTAATACATCCCTAGATTGTTTATTGGACAAGATAAAAATACTGTGCTGAAAACCATGTTTCTCTGGAGCAGCTTCTCCCAGTAATCTAGAAAGGGGCTAGTTCTTCATTTGGCATAAATAAAATTCTTTTCTCATTGTAGATTGTTTACTGATTATTTTCATTGACAAATGTCTTTGGAAATGTAACAATATTTCAGTATTCTCCATTCAAGTACAGGGTTATTCTATTTGCAAAAGGGTTAACTCACAATTTCTTACCACAATTTTTAGGAGTGTAGGTGAGGGTGAAATGTTTCCTTGGTTATTTCTAATTTTCTTGAAGAGATCTCTAGTCTTTCCCATTCTATTGTTTTCCTCTATTTCTTTGCACTGATCACTGAGGAAGGCTTTCTTATCTTTCCTTCCTCTTCTCTGGAACTCTGCATCCAAATGGATATATCTTTTCTTTTCTCCTTTGCTTTTCACTTCTTTTCTTTTCACAGCTGTTTGTAAGGCCTCCTCAGGCAGCAATTTTGCTTTTTTGCATTTCTTTTTCTTGGGGATGGTCTTGATCCCTGTCTCCTGTACAATGTCACGAACCTCATCCATAGTCCATCAGGCACTCTGTCTATCAGATTTAGTCCCTTGAATCTATTTCTCACTTTCACTGTATAATCATAAGGGATTTGATTTAGGTCATACCTGAATGGTCTAGTGGTTTTCCCTACTTTTTTCAATTTAAGTCTGAACTTGGCAGTAAGGAGTTCATGATATGAGCCACAGTCAGCTCCTGGTCTTGTTTTTGCTAACTGTATAGAGCTTCTCCATCTTTGGCTGCAAAGAATATACTCAATCTGATTTTGGTGTTGACCATCTGGTGATGTCCATGTGTAGAGTCTTCTTTTGTGTTGTTGCAAGAGGATATTTGCTATGACCAGTGAGTTCTCTTGGCAAAACTCCATTGACTTTTGCCATGCTTCATTCCATATTCCAAGGCCAAATTTGCCTGTTACTCCAGATGTTTCTTGACTTCCTACTTTTGCACTCAAGTCCCCTATAATTTTTTGGGTGTTAATTCTAGAAAGTCTTGTAGGTTTTCATAGAGCCATTCGACTTCAGCTTCTTCAGCATTACTGGTCAGGGCATAGACTTGGATTATCATGATATTGAATGGTTTGCCTTAGAAATGAACAGAGATCATTCTGTAATTTTTGAGACTGCATCCAAGTAGTGCATTTCATACTCTTTTGTTGACTGTGATGACTACTCCATTTCTTCTAAGGGATTCTTGCCCACAGTAGTAGTTACGATTGTTCCGAGTTAAATTCACGCATTCCAGTTCATTTTATTTTGCTGATTCCGAAAATGTCAACATTCACTCTTGCCATTTCCTGTTTGATCACTTCCAATTTGCCTTGATTCATGGACCTAAAATTCCAGGTTCCTATGCAATATTTCTCTTTATGCAATAAAGGACAAAAATGGTATGGACCTAACAGAAGCAGAAGATATTAAGAAGAGGTTGCACAAATACACTGAAGAACTGTATAAAAAGATCTTCATGACCCATATAATCATGGTGGTGTGATCACTCACCTAGAGCCAGACATCCTGGAATGTGAAGTCAAGTGGGCCTTAGAAAGCATCACTACGAACAAAGCTAGTGGAGGTGATGGAATTCCAGTTGAGCTATTTCAAAACCTGAAAGATGATGCTGTGAAAGTGCTGCTCTCAATATGCCAGCAAATTTGGAAAACTCAGCAGTGGCCAAGGACTAGAAAAGGTCAGTTTTCATTCCAATCCCAAAGAAAGGCAATGCCAAAGAATGCTCAAACTATCACACAATTGCACTCATCTCACATGCTAGTAAAGTAATGCTCAAAATTCTCCAAGCCAGGCTTCAGCAGTACATGAACTGTGAACTTCCAGATGTTCAAGCTGGTTTTAGAAAAGGCAGAGGAACGAGAGATCAAATTGCCAACATCCGCTGGATCATCAGAAAAGCAAGAGGGTTCCAGAAAAGCATTTATTTCTCTTTTATTGGCTATGCCAATGCCTTTGACTGTGTGGATCACAATAAACTACTGAAAATTCTGAAAGAATTGGGAATACCAGACCACCTGGCCTGCCTCCTGAGAAATCTGTATGCAGAACAGGAAGCAATAGTTAGAAGTGGTTCCAAATATGAAAAGGAGTACATCAAGGCTGTATATTGTCAACATGCTTATTTAACTTATATGCAGAGTACATCATGAGAAATACTGGTCTGAATGAAGCACAATCTGCAATCAAGATTGCTTGAGGATAGTTTCTCCCTCTTGAGAACTTCTCACTAATCCTGTTATATTAAAATTTATATTATGGAAGTTGGTCTGGTAAGGTTTTTCTATCATTAAATTTTAATCCTGTTATCAGTTCAGTTCAGTCACTTAGTCACGTCCTACCCTTTGGGACCCCATGGACTGTAGGACACTAGGCCTCCCTGTCCATTATCAACTCCTGGAGCTACTCAAACTCACATCCATCTAGTCAGTGATGCCATCCAACCATGTCCCCTTCTCCTCCTGCCTTCAATCTTTCCCAGCATCAGGGTCTTTCCTAGTGAGTCAGTTCTTCACATCAGGTGGCCAAAGTATGGGAGTTTCAGCTTCAGCATCAGTCCTTCCAATGAATATTCAGAACTGATCTCCATTACAATGGACTGGTTGGATCTCCTTGCAGTTCAAGGGACTCTCAAGGGTTTTCTCTAACACCACAGTTCAAAAGCATCAATCTCTAGTGCTCAGCTTTCTTTATTAGTCCAACTCTTACATCCATACATGACTGCTGGAAAAACCATAACTTTGACTAGATGGACACTGACTGGCAAAGTAATGTCTCTGATTTTCAATATGCTGTTTAGGTTGGTCATGGTTTTTCTTCCAAAGAGCAAATATCTTTTAATTTCATGGTGGCAGTCACCATCTGCAGTGATTTTGGAGCCTAAAAAGTAAAGTCTCTCACTGTTTCCATTGTTTCCCCATCTATTTGCCATGAAGTGATGGGACCAGATGCCATGATCTTAGTTTTCTGAATGTTGAGCTTTAAGCCAACTTTTTCACTCTCCTCTTTCACTTTCATCAAGAGGTACTTTAGTTCTTCTTTGCTTTCTGCCATAAGGGTGGTGTCATCTGCATATCTGAGGTTATTGGTATTTCTCCCGGCAATCTTGATTCCAGCTTGTGCTTCATCCAACCCAGCATTTCTCATGTTGTACTCCATATATAAGTTGAATAAGCAGGGTGACAATATGCAGCCTTGGTGTACTCCTTTCCTGATTTGGAACCAGTCTGTTGTTCCATGTCCAGTTCTAACTGTTGCTTATTGACCTGTATACACATTTCTCAGGAGGCAGGTCAGGTGGTCTGGTATTTCCATCTCTTTCACAATTTTCCACAGTTTGTTTTGATGCACACTGTCAAAGGCTTTGGCATAGTCCATAAAGCAGAAGCAGATTTTTTTTCTGAAACTCTTTTGCTTTTTGATGATCCAGTGGATATTGGCAACTTCATCTCTGGTTCTTCTGCCTTTTCTAAATCCACCTTGAACATCTGGAAGTTCACAGTTCATGTATTGGGCTTCCCTTGTGGCTCAGCTGGTAAAGAATCCACCTGCAATGTTGGATACCTGGGTTCGATCCCTGGATTAGGAAGATCCCCTGGAGAAGGGAAAGGCTACCCACTCCAGATCTGGCCTGGAGAATTCCATGGACTGTATAGTCCATGGGGTTGCAAAGAGTCAGACATGACTGAGTGACTTTCACTTCAATCCTATTATCTTAAAATGTACATTATGGGATTGAGTCTGGTAAGATTTTACAAACTTGTGGCATTCCTTTGATTTATTGTAATAATTAATTTAAAGAAGTATATGACTCCCTTGCTTAGACTAGTGAGGGGGGCACTCTCTGTCCCCCTTCTGCTGTCTATGTCAGAAGCTTTCTTTGTCCTTTCTCACTTTAAGAAAACTCTGATCAAGCCTGGTCCCTGGTCCAAAAGCTAAATCTTCTTCTTCTGAGATCACAAATCTGACATCGTTCACCGTAAGCTATCAAGGGTCAGCTGTGTTCTTGGCATAGTGTATCTCACTGGGATGAAGCCGAGGTGTCAGCCACGCTGGCTTCTTACCTGCAGTTCCACAGTCTCTTTCAGGTTCATGCAGGTTGTGAACAGAATTCAGCTGCTTGCAACCAGAAGACTGAGGTTTACATAACAAGTAAATAAAATGGAGAGCAAAACAAGCCCCTCACCAGCACTGGAGAACCAGTACCTTGAAGGTCTGCATGATTTCTCACAATTATACAATTATATGAATCTAAGATTCTTTTTATTTATCTGTTAATTCATATTTTTATATTTCCATCTGACTCCTCTCCCCTCTACACCTTAAGAAGAGATTTGGAAATGGTATACTTTACATATTTTGTCTTGTCTCATCCATGGATGGACTTATTTTAGGTCCTCAGAGCCTGAAACATAGGTACCTCTGTTCTTGGGGAAGTTTGTGCATTTGTACAACCTGAAAATGCAAGATTTCAGTTGAAAACACTTATGTCCAAATTAGACACTTGAAGTTCAACATAAAGGTGATTATGGGGGAAGGCGCCAAGATGGCGGAGGAGTAGGATGGGGAAAACACTTTCTCCCCCACAAATTCATCAAAAGAGCATTTAAACGTTGAGTAAATTCCACAAAACAACTTCTGAATGCCGGCAGAGGACACCAGGCACCCAGAAAAGCAACCCAACTCCTCGAAAGGAGGTAGGAAAAAATATTAAAGACAATAAAAGAGACAAAAGAGGGAGGGACGGAGTTCCGTCCCGGGAAGGGAGTCTTAAAAAGAGAGAAGTTTCCAAACACCAGGAAACCTTCTCACTGCCGAATCCGTGCCGAGCTTTGGAAGCACAGAGGGCAACATAACAGGGAGAAAAAATAAATAAACAATTAAAACTCGCAGATTGCGAGCCCTACGGTAACTCCTCCAGCGGAGAAGCAGCGCAGACGCCTGCATCCGCCATTAGCAAGCGGGGGCTGGGCAGGGAGGCACGGCGCGGGCTGCATCGCTGAGAGTAAGAATCTGGCCTGAATACCCTGAGCACTATCTGAGCGAAATAATTTGGGCTAGCAAACCAGACTGTGGGATATCTACCATGCGAAAAGCCAGCCCTAACCTAAGACACCGCCAGCCCGCGCACGGATCAAAGGACTAAACAGAGGTAGCCGGCTGCAAACCTTCCCCCTCCGGTGACAGGCAGCCAGAGCCGGAAGGGGGCAATTGCAGCCCCAGAGAGACATTATCTATAAAACTGGCTTCTTTGCTAACTAAAACTTATTAGGGGTCTGGACGGTCAACATCTCCCTGAGAAGGTGCGCCGGTTTTACACCCAGATAACCAACTGACGGGGAGGCGATAAGTCGCAGCATTGGCGCTCGCCAAACACCTCATCACCTGAGCTGCTCGGACCTGGGAAGAGCACAAAAACGCAGCCCCAACTGAGTCTGCGCCTCTGAGGACTACCTGAGTGCCTGAACCTGAGCGGCTTGGACCTGGGAGGTGCATGCAACCCAGGGCCAGCCTCGGATTGTTCCCGGCGGAACATCCTAGAGCCTGAGCAGTGTGGGCAGGGAGGCTACACGCGCCGTGAGCGGGGGCAGACCCAGTGTGGCTGAGGCACTGCGAGCGCACGCCAGTGTCATTTGTTTGCAGCATCCCTCCCTCCCTCCCCACAGCGCGACTGAACAAAGAGAAGAAATACAGCTCCACCCACCAGAACACCGACACAAGCTTCCCTAACCAGGAAACCTTGACAAGCCACCTCTACATACCCACACACAGCGAGGAAACGCCACAATAAAGAGAACTCCACAAACTGCCAGAATACAGAAAGGACTCCCAAACTCAGCAATTTAAACAAGATGAAGAGACAGAGGAATACCCAGCAGATAAAGGAACAGGATAAATGCCTACCAAACCAAACAAAAGAGGAAGAGATAGGGAATCTACCTGATAAAGAATTCCAAATAATGATAGTGAAATTGATCCAAAATCTTGAAATTAAAATGGAATCACAGATAAATAGCCTGGAGACAAGGATTGAGAAGATGCAAGAAAGGTTTAACAAGGACCTAGAAGAAATAAAAAAGAGTCAATATATAATGAATAATGCAATAAATGAAATTAAAAACACTCTGGAGCCAACAAATAGTAGAATAACAGAGGCAGAAGATAGGATTAGTGAATTAGAAGATAGAATGGTAGAAATAAATGAATCAGAGAGGATAAAAGAAAAACGAATTAAAAGAAATGAGGACAATCTCAGAGACCTCCAGGACAATATTAAACGTTACAACATTCGAATCATAGGGGTTCCAGAAGAAGAAGACAAAAAGAAAGACCATGAGAAAATACTTGAGGAGATAATAGTTGAAAACTTCCCTAAAATGGGGAAGGAAATAATCACCCAAGTCCAAGAAACCCAGAGAGTCCCAAACAGGATAAACCCAAGGAGAAACACCCCAAGACACATATTAATCAAATTAACAAAGATCAAACACAAAGAACAAATATTAAAAGCAGCAAGGGAAAAACAACAAATAACACACAAGGGAATTCCCATAAGGATAACAGCTGATCTTTCAATAGAAACTCTCCAAGCCAGGAGGGAATGGCAAGACATACTTAAAATGATGAAAGAAAATAACCTACAGCCCAGATTATTGTACCCAGCAAGGATCTCATTCAAGTATGAAGGAGAAATCAAAAGCTTTTCAGACAAGCAAAAGCTGAGAGAATTCTGCACCACCAAACCAGCTCTCCAACAAATACTAAAGGATATTCTCTAGACAGGAAACACAAAAATGGTGTATAAACTCGAACCCAAAACAATAAAGTAAATGGCAACGGGATCATACTTATTAGTAATTACCTTAAACGTAAATGGGTTGAATGCCCCAACCAAAAGACAAAGACTGGCTGAATGGATACAAAAACAAGACCCCTACATATGTTGTCTACAAGAGATCCACCTCAAAACAGGGGACACATACAGACTGAAAGTGAAGGGCTGGAAAAAGATTTTCCATGCAAATTGGGACCAAAAGAAAGCAGGAGTCACAATACTCATATCAGATAAATTAGACTTTAAAACAAAGGCTGTGAAAAGAGACAAAGAAGGTCACTACAGAATGATCAAAGGATCAATCCAAGAAGAAGATATAACAATTATAAATATATATCCACCCAACATGGGAGCACTGTAGTATGTAAGACAAATCCTAACAAGTATGAAAGGAGAAATTAACAATAACACAATAATAGTGGGAGACTTTAATACCCCACTCACACTTATGGATAGATCAACTAAACAGAAAATTAACAAGGAAAAACAAAAACAAAAACAAAAACATGTATCTATAAAGCTCACTAAAGCAAAGCACAGTAAAATGAGGTATGGCAATAAAAGGCGTTAAATTTATCAAATAAAAAAAAATAATAAAGTGCTGAAAAAAAAAAAAAAAAAAAGAAAGTAAGGGGATGGGATATGGTACTCCACATAACGGAAAACAAAAGAAAGCAGGAGTAGCAATTCTTATACCAGAAAAAAACAGACTTTAGGGTAAAGACGGCTAAAAGAGATAAGAAAGACACTACAAAATGATCACGAGATTAATCCAAAAAGATGCAAATTGTAACACTGTAACTCATTGTAACTGACTGTAACTCACTGTAACTCATTGTAACACTGTAACACTGTAACTCATTAACTGAGGCCACCATCACTCTGATACCAAACCAGACAAGGATATCACAAAAAAGAAAATTACAGGCCAATGTCATTGATGAACACAGATACAAAAATCCTCAACAAAATACTAGGAAACTGAATCCAAAATGCATTAAAAGAATCATATACCATGATCAAGGGTGATATATCCCAGGGATCCAAGGATTTTTCAATATCCACAAATCAGTGTGATTCCCTACATTAACAAATTAAAGAATAAAAACCATATGATCATTTCAATTGATGCAGAAAAGTCTTTTGATAAAATTCCACATCCATTTATGATAAAAACTCTACAGAAAGTAGGCACAGAGGGAACATACCTCAATATAATAAAAGCCATATAAACCAAACCCAAAGCTAACATCATACTCAACAATGAAAAGAAAAAAAAAAAAAAGGTGATTATGATCAATTCATGGAAAAATCAAACAGTGTGGTACATTTGACATAAAAAATCACCTGAAGCTTCAGATCTTATTAGTACTAATTAATACCCCTGGAAGGAAAAAAAAAAAAATCCTGCTGTGATGGCTCTTATATTTGAGACTCAAAAGGGGATTTGCACTTCTTAAGAGATGTTCAGAAATGAGCCAGATATTATTCTTTGAAATGGGTAATTGTTCATTAGCTGATGATCTCACTTGGCTTTATTTTGTAGACAATGAAGATCTCTAACACTGTAGAAGGTCAAATTACCAAGAGCAAGTAAAAAAGCAGTAGCTGGGCCCAGGTCAGAGGCCCATTTGGAAATGTTCTCTGACCTACACTATCTATCTGAGTCTTTGGAGGAAAAACTCTTACCTAAAATTAGATTCTGTTAGCTGCCTCTGTGCCTAGTGTGCATTACCAATATGACCACAAGCCTGATAACCACAGCACTGCTTGGGGAACAAGATCAGGCCACTTGAAGGCTAAATTAAACATTAGCACAACTAGAAAAGGAGCATATTGCTTTATATTTATTTTTCAGAGGCTCCCTAAAAGTAGGAAGATAAGTACATCTTCCTGTTACCTAGCCAAGTTCTCTGGCAGCTAAAATCTCAAAAAAGAAATGAAGCCATTTGACACATGTTTCTATAACCATCCTTAGCAAACATAGAAATAACATGTTACTTGCCTCTTGAGAAATTTGTATGCAGGTCAGGAAGCAACAGTTAGAACTGGACATGGAACAACAGACTGGTTCCAAATAGGAAAAGGAGTACGTCAAGGCTGTATATTGTCACCCTGCTTATTTAACTTATATGCAGAGTACATCATGAGAAACACTGGGCCGGAAGAAGCACAAGCTGGAATCAAGATTGCCGGGAGAAATATCAATAACCTCAATATGCAGATGACACCACCCTTATGGCAGAAAGTGAAGAGGAACTCAAAAGACTCTTGATGAAGGTGAAAGAGGAGAGTGGAAAAAGTTGGCTTAAAACTCAACATTCAGAAAATGAAGATCATGGCATCTGCTCCCATCACTTCATGGCGAATAGATGGGGAAACAGTGGAAACAATGTCAGACTTCTTTTTGGGGGGCTCCAAAATCTCTGCAGATGGTGACTGCAGCCATGAAATTAAAAGACGCTTACTCCTTGGAAGGAAAGTTATGACCAACCTAGATAGCATATTCAAAAACAGAGATATTACTTTGCCAACAAAGGTCCGTATAGTCAAGGCTATGGTTTTTCCAGTGGTCATGTGTGGATGTGAGAATTGGACTGTGAAGAAAGCTGAGCGCCAAAGAATTGATGCTTTTGATCTGTGGTGTTGGAGAAGACTCTTGAGAGTCCCTTGGACTGCAAGAAGATCCAACCAGTCCATTCTAAAGGAGATCAGTCCTGGGATTTCTTTGGAAGGAATGATGCTAAAGCTGAAACTCCAGTACTTTGGCCACCTCATGCAAAGAGTTGGCTCATTGGAAAAGACTCTGATGCTGGGAGGTACTGGAGGCAAGAGGAAAAGGGGACGACAGAGGATGAGATGGCTGGATGGCATCACTGACTCGATGGATGTGAGTCTGAATAAACTCCGGGAGTTGGTGATGGATGGGGAGGCCTGGCGTGCTGTGATTCATGGGGTCACAAAGAGTCGGACACGACTGAGCGACTGAACTGATTATATCTGTTCACTTTTCTGAGATTCTATTTAAATATTTTATGCACCTACTCTATTTCCCCCAACTCTTAGGGGATTTTAAAAACTAAGTGAGGTTGAAAGACCAGTACTGCCAAGGCAGAAGCTGCCTATGAGTTCTAGCCACCCAGCCCTTATCCCAAAGGGCTGAAAGAGGACTGTGAGGGAGTGCTTCCCAGGACTAAGGAGAAAGCTGATCAGAACCTCCAGGAAAGCCTATAAGAAGATGGCAACGGTGTTAAGGGGAAAACACAGAAACCCAGGTCGTGTATTTTGCCTTGTTTTTTACTTATTAATGCTGGAGAGGGAGGGAAGTCCAGGAGGAATGTGAAACCAGCCTGAAAGACACCAGAACAGAAGAATCACCGTCTTCAGGAAACAGGGACCTGAGGCAAGAGCACATCCTGGACTCCATTCTCTCCACTCTCTCCAGGGAAAAGCATACAGCCAGTGCCGATACTGGCTCAAGAAACATTCTTCACCATTACTATTGCCTTACTGGAGTTCGTGTCTCCTTTTAAGTTACTGGTAGAGTAAAATTTGACAGGAATTGGAGATACTATGGCTGATCTTTAACCAGTGAATGTGGGCGGATAAAAATCTTTTAAAAATCCAAACTTGAAACAAAAGAAAAAACAAAATTGACCTATCATTTATGATGTGGCTGTGGGCTGGTCATTATAACTTTTAATAGGTTATTAATTAAGTCTAAATGGCAAAGAGCAGGTATTAAAATGCATATCTAAGTGGGAAATTGTGCTATTTGTCTGTTTCAAAGGCAATACAGGAAAGCCCCGAGAGCCTAGGAATGATTATTATATTAATGCAGTTTATCAAAAGCCACTAGAAACATGGCACTTGCTTTTCTGATAATTCAAAAGACATTGGCACTTCAGTTGGTATTAATTGGCCTGAACTGACCCAGTGCATCTGGTTACCCACAAACTATGGTGCTATTCTTCAAATGGACCTATTTTACCATATGGACCATTGTGTAAGCAAGTATTCTAGAACTGTGGCAATCTGTGTTTCTGAAACGATATTATATTAAGTATAGTTGTCTGTCAAAATAGCAACAAATCCAGCTGTCTTGGGAATGCTAAAACAGAGCACCCTTTTTTAAAATAAGCAAAATCACAAAAGAAAAGAATCAACTTTCTGCATGATTAGAAGAGAAGATATAAAATTTAAGCCAAAATTGAGAGGTAAAATTGTAAGGCATATGTTTATTTACAAAACTGAGCACTCTGTTGGCATAAGCAATGATATGAATGCAAGAATGGTCCCTCTATGGCCTTAAAAGTTATCTTCTGTTATTAACAGCAAAAGAGATTGAGATAGAGAAAGATTGCGTGAGAATGAGAGAGGAAAACTGGAAAATCCTAAAAATGCCTCAGGGATTTCATACAAACAAGGACTATAAGGAGGGCCTTTCCAGATAATGATTTTTACAATAGAAAATGTTTGGTTTAAGAGTATGGATGTTATTCTGAGCAGATGTTACTGTTTATCTTTGCTCTACTATCACGAGGTTTCAGAATCCTCTCTTGCAAAATGCTAAATGGGTTTTATTTTTTTTAACTTTTATTTTACTTTCAAACTTTACAATATTGTATTGCTTCTGCCATATATCAAAATGAATCCGCCACAGGCATATACGTGTTCCCCATCCTGAACCCCCCTCCAACCTTCCTCCCCATACCATCCCTCTGGGTCGTCCCAGTGTACCAGCCCCAAGCATCCAGTATCGTGCATCGAACCTGGACTGGTGACTCTTTTCATATATGATATTATACATATTTCAATGCCATTCTCCCAAATCATATCACCCTCTCCTTCTCCCACAGAGTCCAAAAGACTGTTCTATACATCAGTGTCTCTTTTGCTCTCTCGTATACAGGGTTATCGTTACCATCTTTCTAAATTCCATATATATGCGTTAGTATACTGTATTGGTGTTTTTCTTTCTGGCTTACTTCACTCTGTATAATAGGCTCCAGTTTCATCCACCTCATTAGAACTGTTTCAAATGTATTCTTTTTAATGGCTGAGTAATACTCCATTGTGTATATGTACCACTGCTTTCTTATCCATTCATCTGCTGATGGACATCTAGGTTGCTTCCATGTCCTGGCTATTATAAACAGTGCTGCGATGAACATTGGGGTACGCGTGTCTCTTTCCCTTCTGGTTTCTTCAGTGTGTATGCCCAGCAGTGGGATTGCTGGATCATAAGGCAGTTCTATTTCCAGTTTTTTAAGGAATCTCCACACTGTTCTCCATAGTGGCTATACTAGTTTGCATTCCCACCAACAGTGTAAGAGGGTTCCCTTTTCTCCACATCCTCTCCAGCATTTATTACTTGTAGACTTTTGGATCGCAGCCATTCTGACTGGCATGAAATGGTACCTCCTAGTGGTTTTCATTTGCATTTCTCTGATAATGAGTGATGTTGAGCATCTTTTCATGTGTTTGTTAGCCATCTGTATGTCTTCTTTGGAGAAATGTCTATTTAGTTCTTTGGACCATTTTTTGATTGGGTCATTTATTTTTCTGGAATTGAGCTGTAGGAGTTGCTTGTATATTTTTGAGATTAGTTGTTTGTCAGTTGCTTCATTTGCTATTATTTTCTCCCATTCTGAAGGCTGTCTTTTCACCTTGCTTATAGTTTCCTTTGTTGTGCAGAAGCTTTTAAGTTTAATTAGGTCCCATTTGTTTATTTTTGCTTTTATTTCCAATATTCTGGGAGGTGGGTCATAGAGGATCCTGCTGTGATGTATGTCAGAGAGTGTTTTGCCTATGTTCTCCTCTAGGAGTTTTATAGTTTCTGGTCTTACGTTTAGATCTTTAATCCATTTTGAGTTTATTTTTGTGTATGGTGCTAGAAAGCGGTCTAGTTTCATTCTTTTACAAGTGGTTGACCAGTTTTCCCAGCACCACTTGTTAAAGAGATTGTCTTTAATCCATTGTATATTCTTACCTCCTTTGTCAAAGATAAGGTGTCCATATGTGTGTGGATTTATCTCTGGGCGTTCTATTTTGTTCCATTGATCTATATTTCTGTCTTTGTGCCAGTACCATACTGTCTTGATGACTGTGGCTTTGTATTAAAGCTTGAAGTCAGGCAGGTTGATTCCTCCAGTTCCATTCTTCTTTCTCAAGATAGCTTTGGCTATTCGAGGTTTTTTGTATTTCCATTCAAATTGTGAAATTATTTGCTCTAGCTTTGTGAAGAATACCATTGGTAGCTTGATAGGGATTGCATTGAATCTATAAATTGCTTTGGGTAGTATACTCATTTTCACTATATTGATGCTTCCAATCCATGAACATGGTATATTTCTCCATCTATTAGTGTCCTCTTTGATTTCTTTCACCTGTGTTTTATAGTTTTCTATATATAGGTCTTTAGTTTCTTTAGGTAGATATATTCCTAAGTATTTTATTCTTTTCGTTGCAATGGTGAATAGAATTGTTTCCTTAATTTCTCTTTCTGTTTTCTCATTATTAGTGTATAGGAATGCAAGGGATTTCTGTGTGTTGATTTTATATCCTGCAACTTTACTATAATCATTGATTAGTTCTAGTAATTTTCTGGTGGAGTCTTTACGGTTTTCTATGTAGAGGATCATGTCATCTGCAAACAGTGAGAGTTTTACTTCTTCTTTTCCAATCTGGATTCCTTTTATTTCTTTTTCTGCTCTGATTGCTGTGGCCAAAACTTCCAAAACTATGTTCAATTGTAATGGTGAAAGTGGGCACCCTTGTCTTGTTCCTGACTTTAGAGGAATTGCTTTCAATTTTTCACCATTGAGGGTAATGTTTGCTGTGGGTTTGTCATATATAGCTTTTATTATGTTGAGGTATGTTCCTTCTATTCCTGCTTTCTGGAGAGTTCTTATCATAAATGGATGTTGAATTTTGTCAAAGGCTTTCTCTGCATCTATTGAGATAATCATATGGTTTTTATTTTTCAATTTGTTAATGTGGTGTATTACATTGATTGATTTGCAGATATTGAAGAATCCTTGCATCCCTGGGATAAATCCCACTTGGTCATGGTGTATGATCTTTTTAATGTGTTGCTGGATTCTGATTGCTAGAATTTTGTTAAGGATTTTTGCATCTATGTTCATCAGTGATATTGGCCTGTAGTTTTCTTTTTTTGTGGGATCTTTGTCAGGTTTTGGTATTAGGGTGATGGTGGCCTCATAGAATGAGTTTGGAAGTTTACCTTCCTCTGCAATTTTCTGTAAGAGTTTGAGCAGGATAGGTGTTAGCTCTTCTCTAAATTTTTGGTAGAATTCAGCTGTGAAGCCATCTGGACCTGGGCTTTTGTTTGCTGGAAGATTTTTGATTACAGTTTCAATTTCCGTGCTTGTGATGGGTCTGTTAAGATTTTCTATTTCTTCCTGGTGCAGTTTTGGAAAGTTGTACTTCTCTAAGAATTTGTCCATTTCTTCCACGTTGTCCATTTTATTGGCACATAATTGCTGATAGTAGTCTCTTATGATCCTTTGTATTTCTGTGTTGTCTGTTGTGATCTCTCCATTTTCATTTCTAATTTTATTGATTTGATTTTTCTCTGTTTGTTTCTTGATGAGTCTGGCTAGTGGTTTGTCAATTTTATTTATCCTTTCAAAGAACCAGCTTTTGACTTTGCTGATTTTTGCTATGGTCTCTTTTGTTTCTTTTGCATTTATTTCTGCCCTAATTTTTAAGATTTCTTTCCTTCTACTAACCCTGGGGTTCTTCATTTCTTCCTTTTCTAGTTGCTTTAGGTGTAGGGTTAGGTTATTTATTTGACTTTTTTCTTGTTTCTTGAGGTATGCCTGTATTGCTATGAACTTTCCCCTTAGGACTGCTTTTACAGTGTCCCACAGGTTTTGGGTTGTTGTGTTTTCATTTTCATTCGTTTCTATGCAAATTTTGATTTCTTTTTTGATTTCTTCTGTGATTTGTTGGTTATTCAGCAGCGTGTTGTTCAGCTTCCATATGTTGGAATTTTTAGTAGTTTTTCTCCTGTTATTGAGATCTAATCTTACTGCATTGTGGTCAGAAAAGATGCTTGGAATGATTTCAATTTTTTTGAATTTACCAAGGCTAGATTTGTGGCCCAGGATGTGATCTACCCTGGAGAAGGTTCCATGTGCACTTGAGAAAAAGGTGAAATTCATTGTTTTGGGATGAAATGTCCTATAGATATCAATTAGGTCTAACTGGTCTGTTGTATCATTTAAAGTTTGTGTTTCCTTGTTAATTTTCTGTTTAGTTGATCTATCCATAGGTGTGAGTGGTGTATTAAAGTCTCCCACTATTATTGTGTTATTGTTAGTTTCTCCTTTCATACTTGTTAGCATTTGCTTTACATATTGTGGTGCTCCCGTGTTGGGTGCATATATATTTATAATTGTTTTATCTTCTTCTTGGATTGATCCTTTGATCATTATGTAGTGACCGTCTTTGTCTCTTTTCGTAGCCTTTGTTTTAAAGTCTATTTTGTCTGATATGAGTATTGCTACTCCTGCTTTCTTTTGGTCCCTATTTGCCTGAAAAATATTTTTCCAGCCCTTTACTTTCAGTCCATACGCGTCCCCTGTTTTGAGGTGGGTCTCTTGTAGACAGCATATGTAGGGGTCTTGTTTTTGTATCCATTCAGCCAGTCTTTGTCTTTTGGTTGGGGCATTCAACCCATTTACGTTTAAGGTAATTATTGATAAGTATGATCCCGTTGCCATTTACTTTATTGTTTTGGGTTTGAATTTATACACCGTTTTTGTGTTTCCTGTCTAGAGAATATCCTTTAGTATTTGTTGGAGAGCCGGCTTGGTGGTGCTGAATTCTCTCAGCTTTTGCTTGTCTGTAAAGCTTTTGATTTCTCCTTCATATTTGAATGAGATCCTTGCTGGGTACAATAATCTGGGCTGTAGGTTATTTTCTTTCATCGCTTTAAGTATGTCTTGCCATTCCCTCCTGGCTTGGAGAGTTTCTATTGAAAGATCAGCTGTTATCCTTATGGGAATTCCCTTGTGTGTTATTTGTTGTTTTTCCCTTGCTGCTTTTAATATTTGTTCTTTGTGTTTGATCTTTGTTAATTTGATTAATATGTGTCTTGGGGTGTTTTGCCTTGGGTTTATTCTGTTTGGGACTCTCTGGGTTTCTTGGACTTGAGTGATTATTTCCTTCCCCATTTTAGGGAAGTTTTGAACTATTATCTCCTCAAGTATTTTCTCATGGTCTTTCTTTTTGTCTTCTTCTTCTGGGACCCCTATGATTCGAATGTTGTAGGGTTTAATATTGTCCTGGAGGTCTCTGAGATTGTCCTCATTTTTTTTTAATTCGTTTTTCTTTTTTCCTCTCTGATTCATTTATTTCTACCATTCTATCTTCTAGTTCACTAATCCTATCTTCTGCCTCTGTTATTCTACTATTTGTTGCCTCCAGAGTGTTTTTTATTTCATTTATTGCATTATTCATTATATATTGACTCTTTTTTATTTCTTCTAGGTCCTTGTTAAACCTTTCTTGCATCTTCTCAATTCTTGTCTCCAGGCTATTAATCTGTGATTCCATTTTGATTTCAAGATTTTGGATCAATTTCACTATCATTATTCAGAATTCTTTATCAGGTAGATTCCCTATCTCTTCCTCTTTTGTTTGATTTGGTAGGCATTTATCCTGTTCCTTTACCTGCTGGGTATTTCTCTGTCTCTTCATCTTGTTTAAATTGCTGAGTTTGGGGTGTCCTTTCTGTATTCTGGCAGTTTGTGGAGTTCACTTTATTGTGGCATTTTCTCGCTGTGTGTGGGTTTGTACAGGTAGCTTGTCAAGGTTTCTTGGTTAGGGAAGCTTGTGTCGGTGTTCTGGTGGGTGGAGCTGTATTTCTTCTCTCTGGAGTGCAATGAAGTGTCCAGTAATGAGTTATAAGATGTCTATGGTTTTGGGGTGACTTTGGGCAGCCTGTATCTTGGAGCTCAGGGCTGTGTTCCTGTGTTGCTGGAGAATTTGCTTGGTATGTCTTGCCCTGGAACTTGTTGGCCCTTGTGTGGTGCTTGGTTTCAGTGTAGGTATGGAGGCATTTGATGAGCTTCTGTCAATTAATGTTCCCTGGAGTCAGGAGTTCCCTGGAGTTAGGGTTTGGACTTAAGCCTCCTGCTTCCAGTTATCGGTCTTATTTTTACAATAGTTTCAAAACTTATCCTTCTACACAGCACCATTGATAAAACATAGTTTTGTAGATAACATCTCTCTGGGGCTGTGATTGCCCCCTTCCGGCTCTGGCTGCCTGTCATCAGAGGGAGATGGTCTGCAGCCGGCTATCTCTGTGCAGTCCTTTGTTCCCTTCGCGGGCCTGGCGGTGTCTTAGGTTAGGGCTGGCTTTTCGCGTGGTAGATATCCCACAGTCTGGTTTGCTAGCCCAAATTATTTCACTCAGATAGCACTCAGGGTATTCAGGCCAGATCCTTATTCTAAGCGATGCAGCCCATGCCGCGCCTCCCTGCCCAGCCCCTGCTTGCTAATCTAAATGGGTTTTAATTATACCTAGTAATGAGCATTGTAACCGCACCTCATCATAGAACATTTATCCAACCACCTGCCAATGAAGACAGCTCTCCTGGTAGTTTTAAGGGTAGGACCACACTGCCCATCTCAAGAAGAAAGAGGGGATGGGCAGGGAGGTGTCGCTTCTGTGTGCCTGTCAGGTACCTGTACTGATGTCACTCATGCTCTCAACATGTCAAATGCCCACGGCACGGCCTGGGTGCATGACACAGGAAGCCGGCCACAGGATACACCACCTGCCTGGGTGGTCATGGCGCCAAAATCAAGGTCAAGATGGTGAGGAAATTGAAAGGCAAAGTATCAATGGTAAGTTGTAAACCCACCCAGCACTATAGGAAATAGGTCGGTGGGAAAGACTGCAGATGTTAGCAGATGTCAATTTTGTAGTGATTTGAATACTTGAACATTCTCAGGGGAAGAGAGAGCTTTAGATTCTGAAGTCTCAAAGTGGTATAAGATACAAACAAGGATAAAAGAAAGAAGAAAATAAAAACTGGCCACTGTATTGGGGAGAGAAGAGACTCAGAGGAGGCATGTTAAAGATTAGAGGTGATGAGCACTAGGAACAAGGGCCAGCTGAGGCCTCAGAGAGAAATGGTCTGAGACATGTTCCTGCAGACCTGGACACTGACTTGGAGCCTGGTGCTGGGTGGACAGCAGGTTTGAGGCGGGCCCTCAGGGACAGTGAGAACCAATACAACTGAGGACTGACTGTGTGCCAGCTGTGAGTTTAAAGGCCTTCCATCCACCGATTCATTTCATCCTCAGATGTCCCTGTAACTTGAGTTTCCTTAGAGATGAGAGGCTGATGCTGAGACAGGTCACTTCAGGGGAAGACAGTTAGTCCCCTAAATATGAATGAGTTCCATTCCAAGAGCGTGTTCATAAGTCCAATTTGTTTGTTTAAGTCCAACAAAGTTCCCAAGGTACCTAACAAACACAACTGGCTATATAGTAGTGTACTGTATATGTTTATAATACTTTTCATACAAATTATACATAAAAATGAACACAAAAAATAAGGAAAACAAATTTAATCTTACAGGACAATACTTTGAAATGTACTAGAGTGCAGCACACTTAGCAGCACCAGTTGCATCACCCGTGGTCTTACGCTTCCCTTGGGACATCCAGGGCCTGAAATAAAGACGTTGTACTACTGTCTGTGTATCATACCACACGGTGAAGTGCACGAAAACACAGCAGCTTTTGGGGGATGCACACATGTGACAATGTACACGAGACTCGTGCACTAACATGCAAATGCACATTCTCATCTTTGAAAGTTCTAAACTTAAAGGGGACTTATGTAGCCACATCAATAAATACTCTTAGGGAAAAAAACTTAGAGAGTATTCACATGAAAAAGAAATAACATTGGGCCTGTATCGTAGAACATTTACAAACTTTACCTCAAAATGGACTGAAGACTTAAATGTAAGACCTGAAACCATACATTTTCTAGAAGGAAACGCTGGGGGAAACTCCTTGCCGGGAACGCTGGGCCAAGTGACTGCACTCTCTTCACAGGCACTGGGCTGAATTCACATCCCCACTTACTGCTTCCAGCACTCCTTCTCACCAAGGTTCTGGTTTTGGGGGCTCAGCCTCCTGCGAAACAGGATGTTTAATCTTATCTGGCCCTGGGGCAGCCTGCCTCCCTGCATCCCCACTGCCCACCTCTCCTGTCACCCAGGTCTCTCTCCTGCTCTTTCTTCCTGTCTCACCCTGGGCTCCTCCTAGAGCCCTGCTGGGGTGAGTTCTTTCCCTTCTCTTTGCCAGCTAACAATTGCCTTCCAGCTCACTGGGCTGGAGCTAAAAGCTTCTTCCATGGTTTCTAAGTGTTCTCACTGAGCTGAAGGTCTGGGTCTCTCTCCTTTGGTGACAGAGAAGGGAGCTGCTATAATAGAAAGTGTCCTCAACAACCGTGCGCTGAAAGTCTCTCTCCTTGTCCACAGCTGGTGGTCCCCAAGAGCTGGCCTGCTCTCAGCTGCAGGCCCAGCTACAGAGACTTTAACACTGCTATCACTGGGAGAATCACTGGGGATGCATTATGGTAGATAAGGGAATATGCTCTCTCTAAAGAGAGCGTGTGCCCTGCCCATGGTGCTCAGGAGGTCCTCAGCAGAACTTCAGCCAGAATTCACATGTCTTTATCTCCCAGTGGCTGGGGTCTTTGCCACTGCATCAACCTCATCCTCAGGGGAGGCCCCAAGTGTCTAAGGAACCCCAACTGATCCACACCCAGGGTCCCTGGAAAGACAGGGCCCAGGATAGGGTGCTGAGTAAGGGCATGAGGGTCATACTGGGAGGACACATGTCATGAAAAACTAGACAGGCTAGGTAAAGAGACGTGGAGAAGAGCTCGGATAATGAGAGAATGTAAATAAGTAGGATAGATTCATCTGGGATTAAAACATGCACAAGCTAGGCTTGAGGTGACCCCTGACGTGTGTCCCTGGACAACAATGGAGACTTCACAAGCTACATTGGTCACATATGGTCCTGTCTTGGGAACAGTCCTAGCTTGAAGGGATCAAGAGTAGGATTGCAGTGACCAAGTGATTCACTGGAGCATTGGAACTGCCTCTCAGAGCTGCAAGGGCTCCAGGTCACCATGGGGACGAGAGAAGATGGGGTGGCAGAGAGCTAGAAAGTGTATTTGATACATCTCCAAGATACAGGGCTGGACTCTGAGGTGGTGGCTTCGGAGCCTAATGGGAGAAATCTGTAGTTGCTCCAGGCCAATCTCATCAGCATGCCTTCACCAGCCAAATGCCTCTGGAAAAGTGAAGTCAAGCCCACCTATTTTCAAGGCCTTCTTCTGCGTGGCCTGTTCTCTCTAGATCCCAACCGGCTCCTCCATTATTCCTGCCACTCTTGCAGCTTCTGTTTCAGGAAAACAGTGTCAGGATGTGGTGATAGAAATCTGTCCCCTGCCACCACACCCTACAGGAAGCAATGAAAAACCACCCTCTTCTGTCTCCCAGAGTAGGTTCGGGGTTCTTTTCTCTCCCCAATTAATGACACAGTCATCATACCTGCAATCATAAATAGCTGTCATGACCTCATCATGACCTCATCTTTCTTTATTTTCTTTTGCTTCATATAATCAACAGTAATGGAAAATCAGAGATGCAAAAATCAAGTGCTGACCAGGGCAGAGTGAAAAGGCTTTTATTCCATCTCTTCAAGTGCACACTTCATTGTGCTGCCGGATGCTGCAGCATCATCTCCTTGGTGACAGGGAGTGAACAAAGCTGTTTTGCGATCTTCAAATCTGTTTTGTAAGACCTGTGAACCAGAAATGGATAATCGCCCACCGTGCATAATCAGAACTGTAGCTGTTGTAGGGAAAGCACCAAATTATCGGACTGCTTGAATGTGGGCTTGAGGGGCCAGTAAAAAAGCAGAATCGCAGATAGATGCTTCTTGTAAAATCTTATGCTTCAAAAAGGCAGCCCCTTTCAGTATCATAAAACTTTATTGATTGCTTGTGATTTTGAAAACTTGTATATGTGAGCAAATATTTTTACATGTTATTTGATTCTCATGGAAAGGGATGTGATGGTTATGATCCTACAATCATTGCTATTTTCTAGATGAAAAAGAGTTTCAGACAGATTAAATGTCTGCACATTTAAGGTTCCTGCTGGGATTGGAAGGATACCTAAAGTAAGTTGCAGGAATATAGGGACTCTCAGGTCTACACTGCTAGGTGACTGGCACAAACTCTCTCTGTGCTGTGTGGGTCCATTTTATTTAAATGCCGTGGAGTACACCATGAACTATGGACTAGAGAAAACCAGGGTTTGGGAAGAAATGTGCTACCAGGCCCTGAGGAGAATCCCTTCATGCATATTCTGACTTTAACATAAGAATTAAGTCCTGGTTTTCAAAGAGTTCACTGTTGCTGTTTTTATTTTAAGAATGCTGAAATGAAGGAGATCAAATGAGATGAACGGCTTTGAAAAAAATAGCTGAAAGAGTATATATATGGCTCTTTTATTGAGAAAATAGCCAATTGCTTTTTTAAGTCCCCAGAAAAGATTCTTATGCACAACATCAAGAGCTTTTGAAATGTCTCTTATGTTTTTTGAAAATACTTACTGTACTCAGTTTTGCTATCAGAAACAAACATTCCAACAGTGGTTAATTTACACCTGTGCAGAAACAACTTTCCTTGGTAAATCGTGTGCTTTTTTCCTCAGCTTTTATTGAATGCTTTTGTAAGAAACATCCATTTGATAGATTGAAAACATGGAGTAACTGAAAATATTGTCTTCATATTCCAAAATCCTCTATATGGAGACTCAAGGGATGTAATTTTCATAAATCTGTATACACAAAAGTTCATCTCTTAAACACTTCTCTGGCTTCTCTGTGGTCAAACATAATATAAAACACAAGTAACTCAGGTGAAGTCATTATTTGTTGTTGATTGAGTGATGTCCTGACATCAAACATTTGTACATGTGGTGTGCTGAGCCCTCCACAAGGCGCATGTCCTCACCTGAAGGTACTGCTAATATTTCCAACTCAAAATATCTAAAAGAAGAAGTTGGCCTCCTTTTTAGTAATAGCATGCAGTATTATTCAGTGTCACAAAATGCTCTAGAACTGACAAAAACAGGAAACTTCATCCATATAGAGCAGATAAAGAAGCAGAGAACCCGAACAGCTAGCAATGAGGTGTTCAGGACACCTGGGTAGTTCTAGGTATGATTGGTGATGGGAGGATGGGGTGTCCCCGTAAGCCAGGGAAGTCCGACAGCAGGACCCAGCTGCCCTGCAGTAGCCTGGCTGTGGAGAGGAGGTGAGACCACTGCAGAGAGGTGCCAGGTGCTTTTAGGACTGAAGTGCATCTAACCTGCACAGTCCCCTTTCAGGCTCTCATCATTGAATGTATTTTACAAATGCAAAAAGCATTCATAAAATCATTTTTATTGTTTCAAAACTTACCCATGTATGGATAACTGAAACAAAAGCAAAGCCCCTTGCAAAATCAAATGAAAGTCTTCTTGATCCAAAGATCATGCTCTCTACCACATTTATAATCTCGTGTTAAATGAAGAGCTACAGTATTGTGGTTTGAGGTGATCACACACACACACACAAAAGACTGTATTCTATGTTTACCATTGTTCAAAGTAATATAGAAGGCTGTCTCTAAGAGTCACAGAAAATTTGAGCCATATTAACTTCTACCTCATTTAGTACCTTTATTAGGTTATTAGTACCTTCACTTAGGTAATTGCAAATGATGCTGCATAGGGCTAGCTGATTTTTTTTTTTTTCCTCCCTGAGTGACTTCCATCAGAAAAACTTTTCTCCTCTAATGAGAACAAAAGAAGCTAGAGGGAAAAGAGCTATAACTGTATTTCTTTGTTATCTTTTCTGACACCGATGTAGATTTTTCAAAATATGGATTTCAAAATTCAAATGTCATGGTACTGGTAACAAATGCTAGAGGAGTTGACACTGGGGATAAAAGTAAGTAATGACTCTATAACATTGTTCCAAGTGTATTAATTATTAGGAAGGTAGTGAAATGTTCTACGTGGTGGTAATGTCTAATGATGATAGAAAAATGATAAATTTTACTGTAGAATTTCCTGTGGGATTAATTTTCAGAAGATTGTTTATGACTTTAATTTACCTTCTGCGTCTTTCTCTGCACAGCTATGAATATGTATGCAAACAGCATGTGATTTTGCAGCCAGACATACTGAGTTTTGGCTTCTGCCATGTGTTAGATCCATGTGCCTGATCTTGATCCTCTGCCTGTCAGTGCTATAAAACACGAGAATCACTGTGAAAGCATTAGGTAACAGAAGCAATGTAGCCACAAGTTTTCCTAGCATGCAGGAAAACTGCCACTGTTAGAGAAGCAGACTGAGATATTGTGACTTTCTCTTGAAAAAGATACTCCTGAGTCACTTTACAAAGCAAATAATTGTACACATATATTCTATGTTTAGAGTTTGATTTCATTGGATTTTCACGTTATTTACTTGTTAGGTAGGAGGTTAGGCATAAGCCAAGAGGGGTGGCCTACCCGAAAAAGATTCAAGCTGATATCTAAGCCTCATCCCAGACATGCCCCAGTGAAGCCCAGGAGAGTTCACAGATATGCTACAAAACAACCTCAGAGACTTTTCCAACTCCAGCATATGCACCCTTGATGTACAGCTGTGTCCTCAAGTGACCTTAGGCAGCTGGTCACCTGTTAAGGGTTCATACAAATTCTATACATACATAGGTCTGATGATAACAGTCTGGATTATGGTAAAGGCATGCACAATAGAGCCTGTTATGTACCTTGCAACTGTCAGTCAAAACTGTCAGTCCATGCCTGTCTAGATGACTGTATAAAGTCCTGCCTTGAAAACTCCTATACCTCAGCCTTCTGGGGCCAGTGCCTCTCTGGGCTGGGCCCACCTCTCATTTGAGGTGTTCTTCCTGTGCTTTCTTCAATAAACTTGTTTTTGCCACAAAGAAGACCTCAGATTCTTCTTTGCATCCTTACCAAGAACCGAGGCCCAAAAGGGTGTGTCCTCTGCAAACCTCCCTGTATCTGCTAACATATCTGTTAACATATCAAGGTTTCTTTCATTTTTACTGGACTGTAATTTTCCATTGCCTTTTGCTATCATTTAAACATAACCACCGGAGAAGGCAATGGCATGCCACTTCAGTACTCTTGCCTGGAAAATCCCATGGACCGAGGAGACTGGTAGGCTGCAGTCCATGGGGTCGCTAAGAGTTGGACACGACTGAGTGACTTCACTTTCCACTTTTCACTTTCATGCATTGGAGAAGGAAATGGCAACCCACTCCAGTGTTCTTGCCTGGAGAATCCCACGGACGGGGGAGCCTGGTGGGCTGCCGTCTTGGGTCGCACAGTCGGACACAATTGAAGCGACTTAGCAGCAGCAGCAGCAAACATAACCACTCTTGTTTTTTGGTTCTTAGCAAAACATTATCATTTTAGAAATTGAGAGGTGACAAAAATGAAAATCACTCAATATTATTGTTATAAAGTGAATTGTAATTGTTTCCTTAAGATTCATATGCTAAAGTTTTACCCCCTGTCTGACAGTGTTGGAGACTGGACCTTTAAGGAGGTAGTTAAAGTTAAATGAGGACATAGGGTTCTGGCCCTAATCCAGTAGGATGGGTGTTCTTAAAAGGAGAGGAAGCGTGTACGGAGACATGCATGTGGACACAGCAGAAGGTCCTCTGCAAGTCAAGGAGAGACATCCCTCCAGAAATCAACCCTACTGGCACCTTGATTCTTGAACTTCCAGCCTCGAGAACGGGGAGAGAATATATTTCTGTTGTTTGAGCCCCCAGTCTGTGATGCTTTGTTTTAGCAGTCTTAGCAGCTAATGTAACCACCTGCAATCATTTTAATGAAAGCCTTTGCATGGAGACTTAAGGAATATATTGACTTATGTTAACATGGTTGCTTTGTTTTGCTTTGTTTGCATTTTGGGGTTGGTTAAGAGAGAGTATAACAGCCTCCTCCACCCCCAGGGCTTCCCTGGTGGCTCATATGGAAAAAAACCTGCCTGCCATGCAGGAGACCTGGGTTCAATCCCTGGGTTGGGAAGATCCCCTAGAGAAGGGCATGGTAACCCACTACAGTATTCTTGCCTGGAGAATCTTCATGGGCAGAGGAGCCAGGTGGGCTACAGTCCGTGGGGTTGCAAAGAGTCAGACACAACTGAGTGACTAAACACATAGCCTTCAGGAGCCACCCTGGCCTTGGCCTTGGACTCTGGGGGTATGAGCTGGCCTGCCTGCTACCCACCCCCAGGTGCTTGTGTTTTCCTAGTCAATATAAACATTTCACAGAGCACCAGCCTCAGAAGAGTCCATACCATGACCATTATTCATCAGGATGAAAGGAGACAGTGTAACTGTGTTAAATATAGATAAAACATAAACATTGTCTATAACCAAAGGAGGGGGGGATGAATATACACATCTATCCTGGCTACTGGGAATAAAGGGTGCTTCTCTACAAATTGGGACTTTAGCTTAGGTCTGGTTGCTCTTCTTCCTAGACCAGATTTATTAAGATACTGACTTACAGAACAACCCTGGGTCTCAGTCAGCACTTTATCCAGAGAAAAATCACCCAATGAAAACTATAATAACTATACTAACAGTTTTTTGACTCTTTTGCAGCTCCTGAGATGTGTGCCACTTCTCCCTGTGGAGAGTAACACCCTCAGATTGTTCAACAGCACATGCGTTCCTTCTGGTCTCAGGCTGAGGAGCACTGACATGGTTTTTGGTGGATTTTTAAATTCATCTCTGAGTGTTTTCTCTTGCCATTGTTTTTCATGACTATCTGGCTATATTTCCACTGGGCACTGGATGTTTTAAAAACTGGACCATAAAGTATTTTTAACTGTGTCATGAGAAACCAAATTAATTATTTTCATACAACATATTTTTCTCATTAATAGTGGCAAGAAGACATTGCTTCTATAATATTATGGTCTATGATTTTAAGAAAATGTTCACCTTCTAGTATAGCCATTATATGCAAAACAAAAGATATTACATGTTGGCCCCAAAGTAGAGAAAATTGAACCCTTATGTACTGTGGGTAGAAGTATAAGATGGAAAACAGTAAGGGGTCCATCAAAAATTAAAAGTAGATCTACCATATACCACCTGGCCATGCCACGTCTGGGTATTTATCTGAAAGAAGTGAAATCATTATCTACAAGAGGTATTTGCACTCCTCTGTTCTTTGCATCATTGTTCACAATAACCAAGACATGGAAACAACCTACATGTCCATCAGTGAATGAACAGATAGACAGAATGTCTGCACGCACACACACACAGTGGAATAGTATCCAGCCTTTAACAAATATACCAAAAGAGCACTGTCATATGCAATAACCTGGGTAAACTTTGAAGAAATTACGCCAACTGCAATAGGCCAGCCATGGAAGAAGGAATATTGCATGGTTCCACTTACATGAAGGATCTAAAATGGCCAAACTCCTGGAGGCAGAGAGAAAAGTGGTAGTTTCAGGGACTGGTGGAGGAGGGAGTGAGCAGTAGTTACTCTGTAGTTATAAAGTTTCAGTCATGCAAAATAAGTATTTTGTAGAGATCTGCCGTGTCCTTAGTTAACAATACTGTATTGGAAAATACTTATGGATGACTCACTTTGTTGTATGCCAGAAGTCAACAAATATTGTAAAACAATTATCCTCCAATTGAAATTAAATTAAAAAACATTTTCTACCAAACAAAAAAATGTGTTAGAAAGTAGAACTCATCTTACGTGTTCTTAACACACAAACACACACAAAAAATTATACAATTTAATGACATGTATTGTACAAAATGGGTTTCCCTGATGGCTCAGTGGGTAAAGAATCTGCCTGGAATGCAAGTGTTCGGAGGAGGAAATGGCAACCCAATCTGGTATTATTTTCTGAAAAATCCCATGGACAGAGGAGCCTGGTGAGCTACAGTCCAAAAGGTTGCAGAGTCTGACACAATTGAGTGACTAAGCATGTACGCATTGTTCAAAATACAAAATCAAGGCACTAAGAATGTAAAAAGTTCACAGCCTTGAAGAGAGGGGAACAACACAGTTTTCAACAGTCTCCTCAGCTCCTTGCACCTGAGAATTTTCCTTCTCAGTACCACCCTTTCCTTCTCTGACTCAGCTTTTTCCTCTATACCATTCTGTATGGTTAAATGCAGAAATATGAGAAGACCTGAGTGCACTGACTTAATTCAGTTCAGTCGCTCAGTCGTGTCCGACTCTTTGCGACCCCATGGACTTCAGCACACCAGGCTTCCCTGTCCTTCACCAACTCCCAGAGCTTGCTCAAACTCATGTCCATCGAGTCAGTGATGCCATTCAACTATTTCATCCTCTGTCGTTCCCTTCTCCTCCTGCCTTCAATCTTTCCCAGCATTAGGGTCGTTTCCAATCAGTTGGCTCTTTGCAACAGGTGGCCAAAGTACTGGAGCTTCAGCTTCAGCATCAGTGCTTCCAATAAATATTCAGGACTGATTTCCTTTAGGGTTGACTGGTTTGATCTCCTTGCAGTCCCAGGGACTCTCAAGAGTCTTCTCCAACACCACAGTTCGAAAGCATTGATTCTTCGGCACTCAGCTTTCTTTATGTTCCAATTCTCACATCCATACATGACTAATGGAAAAACCATAGCTTTGACTAGACGGACCTTTGTCAGTAAAGCCTAGGTGTGTGATAGCTGGCTAGTGCAAAATAAGTATTAGCATCATTACCGTTGTCATCATCATCCCAGATTTAATCCTCATGATGCCTCAGTGAGAAATGCATTATTCTCCCTATTCTGAATAATGCAAGATTACATGCTGGAAAATATCAAAAGACTCTAAATCAAACTCTTTTTTATAAATAAACCTATCTCAAACTCCCTAATAATAAGATCACAAGAAGGTAAGTAATAGTTAATATTTTTTTTCATTACTGCATTTCTTTCTTCCCAACCAATCAGAATGCTCCCAAGCCTGGTCAGCATGTAGGTATAAGTGAAAGTGAAAGTGTTAGTCACTCAGCTGTGTCTGACTCTATGCAACCCCATGGACTGTAGCTCAGCAGGCTCCTCTGTCCATAGAATTCTCCAAGCAAGAATACTGGAGTGGGTAGCCATTCACTTCTCCAGTGTCTCCTGCATTGAAGGCAGATTCTTTACTGTCTGAACCACCAGGGAAGCCTGAGTAGGTATAAATGAGGTTTTTATTCTTAAGTTCCATGGCTTATTAACACCTGCTGGCTTTTAGCAGCCCCTTGGCCTTCAGATCAGTTTCTTCCAGATTCCCACTCTCTTGGACCTTGTGTGTCTTACCTGCAGATGAGGAGGTACCACTGCCTTCATTCACTCTTCTGAGGCTGCTATTTAAGGCCACGCCCAGGTAAATCTTCATGCGATCCTCAAAGGATGCATCTTTCTTTGACTTGGAACAGAGCTTTGTACCTCCCACCATGTAGATCAACAGAGACATTGTGAAAGCCACTAAAATATTTTATTTAAATAAGTCTTAGAGTCCAGAACTCAGGAATGTCATTGAGAGGGGCTAGAGAGGCCCCTGTTCATCCCCAGGCTGTGGGCTGCCTTCCTATGCTTCACTTCCTTTCACCAGATCTGAGTCTTCCCAGAAAGGCTTGTAGAGTGAAGACAAATCTTGTCCTTCTGGACACTCTGACTCAAAATCACATGTTTCTTTTTCTTAGAGAAGTCCTTCCATGAAGAAAAATGTAACATAGTCTCTGGGAATGGAGCTAAGGCCTCAAGGTGACCCCTCCTCTTTCCTCCTCTTTCTCTGGGCTTCTCGCCTCCTCCCTATGAAGTTGCTAAGAAACCCAAGGACGAGGCAGATGCAAGTGGGAAGCATGAATGAATGAACTGTGTGTCTATGTTTACTAGTGTTGCAAATATTGTAGTAAAAAAATACATAATGGATACATTTATAATGTAAAACATGATAAGAACTATATCAATTTATATCCTAAACTTGTTTTCCTTGGAGAATTTACCCAGAGGATAGCATTTGAAACTGGAAAATATATAGCACACATATATATTTTACAACATTGTTTTTGTAGTAGAAATAAATAAAATATATGGAAAAAGTTAGGGGATTAGGTGAGTGAATTATAGCATGAAATATTGTAAAATATTATGGGATACTTAAAATATTGTGAAACTGTAGGCATTATAAGGACCATACATAAATATGAAGATATTTCTGATATAATAGTAAATGAAAAAGTAAAATAAAAGCTTGTGTCATATCTTTTATTATTTTCAAATGCACGTACCCTTGGAAAAAAGCAAGAGCTGATATATTTGGTGGTTATATATCAAGCACATTTTCTTTATTATTGTTAGAATATTATTCATACAGCTGACAAAACTCAGAAAAAGACATTTTGGTTAAGAATGATGGAATATTTGCTTTCTTAAAATAATATATATAAATCTAGAAAGTGCAGGAAAGTATCATTAACAAAAATCAATTATGAAAAAATATGGAAACAGATAACATTTAATTTTTCTTACTTCCCTAGAAAATATTTCAAAAGAATATTCATTTTCTTACTGAAATTCACAAACGTAGGGTGCCATTTGAACTCATATTCTTGATGAGCTTTTCCCAGTTATCTTCCTTTTAAATGACTATTCTAGTTTAAAACTAAGCAAGTGGCTGCAATTTTAAAATTTTAGATGGCTTTCGGCTATTGAATTTATTTTATATTTTAGAAATTTTTCTAGCTGTACTGACAACTTCCCAGGTGGTGCTAGTGGTAAAGAACCCGCCTGCCAATGCAGGAGACTCAGATTTGATCCCTGGGTTGGGTTGGGAAGAACATCTGGAGGAGGACACTGACAACCCACTCCAGTATTCTTGCCTAGAGAATCTCATGGACCAGGGAGCCTGGGGGCTACAGTCCATAGGGTTGCACAGAGTTGGACATGACTGAAGCAACTTAGCATATAGCATTCACTGACAGTTGAATGTCAAATAATGGACATATAGCATGATGTTAAATTGAGGGTGTATAACGTGATCATTTGATTTAATACCCAAATATATTTGATATGATTACTGTAATAAGGTTAGTAAACACATTCAATACCTCACTTTTTTTTTTTTTTTTTTAGTGAGGACTTCTAAGATCTACTGTCTTAGCAAACATCATGTATGTAATTCAGCATAGTTAACTATAGTTAATCTATAGTTAACATAGTTAATCTAATGCCGTGCATTAGATTCCTAGAACATGTTTATCTTATAACTGCTGTCTGCACCTTTTGAACTATATCTCCCCATATTCTGCTCACTGATCCTGGTTCTGATAATGACTCTGATGTTTTTTAACTTTGTATTTTATTTTGGAGTAGAGCCAATTAACAATATTATGGTAGTTTAAGGTGCACATCACAGCGACTCAGCCATATATGTACATGTATGATCAGTGTTTTTACGGGTTTGACTTTCACATGTATGGGGCTTCATACATCATTCGTCTGTCTCAGCCTTACTATTTAACTTAGTATAATGCCCTCAAAGCCCATCGAGGCTGCTGAAAAAAGGCCGAATTTCCTTCTTTCATATGACTGTTATAAATGTTCTTCTTTTAATGTTCCGTTTTATTTGTATCACGTTTTATCTATTGGTCCATCAGTGCATGTTTAGGTTGTGTCCATGTCTTGGTTTTGGTGAATAATGCTGCTGCAAACATGGGCTACAAATAGCACTTGGAGTAATGATTTCATTTCCTATACCAAGAAGCAGGGTTGCTGGATCACACGATAATTCTATTTTCATATTTCTGAGGAAAATGCACTGTTTTCTGTAATGGATCTGTCTAATTACATTCCCACTAACAGTGTATAGTCATGCACTGTTCTCTTTTATCCACATCCTCACCAACACTTGTTAGCTTTTGTCTTTTTGATAACAGCCATTTATGTAAGTGTGAAGTGATATTGCACGGAGACTTTGATTTGCATTTCTCTGATAATTAGGTATGTTTAGCACTTTTTCATGCCTGTTGCTCATTTGTATGTGTTATTTAAGAAAACACCTTTCCAGGTCCTCTGTGTGTATATGTGTGTGTGTGTGTATATATATATATATATATATATATATATATGATTTGCTATTGAGTTGTACACATACAACTTTTGGATATTAGATATTAACCCCTTGTTCATGTATGGTTTGCAAATATTTCCCCCTTTTCCATAGATTTCCTTGTGCTCTTGTTGATTGCTTCTTTTGCTGTGAAGAAGCTCTTTAGATTAGTGTTGTCTCACTGGTTGATTTTTGTTTTTGTTGCCTATACTTTTGATATTGCATCCCCCAGAAAACTATTTCCAAGGTCAGTATCAAGGAGTTTTCTGCCTGTGTTTTCTTCTAGAAATGTTGTGGTTTTAGGTCTTACATTTAAGCCTTCAATTTTTTTGAGTTAAGATTTGTGAATATTACAAGATGCAGATTAGTTTTCATTCTTTTTCATGTGATTATCCATTTTTCCCACCAAGACTATTACTTTAAGTGGCTGTTCCTTCTCTATTTAGTGGTTTTGGTTCCTATGCTTTGATTCCTTAATCTTTATCTTTTGTGATCAACTGTAGGGTTTTGCTTTATGGTTACCATGAAGCTTATGTAAAACATCTTATAGATGTAATGTGTCTATAAGAGGAATCATCTCTTCCAGTCTTACTGATTGGCTTCAAGAACAAAATATCTTTCATCAGCCCTGCTTGGGAATGGGAGACTTTTTCAGACTTTTCCTATGCATGTTCCACACTTCTTGTTATTCCTTGGGGATGGATCTCATAAGATTGCCTGTGTTTTCTTGATCCTGCAAAGCCAGACCAGCTACTGACAGCATTATTTGCTTTCCCTAGAGCAGTGCTGAATGTTTAAGTTTGCATCATTTCTCTCAGTCCTGCTGTATCAGGCTGGTTTCTGCCTGTTTTCAGTAGCTGCCTGCAAAGGCTCACTCTCATTATCTTTGGAGACATACACAATGAGTTGGCCAGAAGGTGAGATGTGTGTCAGTGACGTATATGGAATATTGGAGGTACCTGTGGTCCAGTTTTGGGGACCTTCAGGTCAGGCATTCCCAGTGGTTCATGGGTAGGCTTCCTAAGGCTTCCCTGGTGTCTCAGCTGGTAAAGAATCCACCTGCATGTGGGAGACCTGGGTTTGATCCCTGGGTTGGGAAGATCCCCTGGAGAAAGAAGTGGCTACCCACTCCAGTATTTTTGCCTGGAGAATTCAGTCCATGGGGTGGCAAAGAGTCAGACATGACTGAGCAACTTTCACTTAAAAACTTAAAAAGGTCAAGCATCCTCAGTGGTTCATGGGTAGGCTTCTTAATAAAAATCCATGGCATAGATGAGATTTGTATCCCTTTGAGAGTTGGACTGTGAAGAAAGCTGAGCGCTGGAGAATTGATGCTTTTGAACTGTGGTGTTGGAGAAGACTCTTGAGAGTCCCTTGGACTGCAAGGAGATCCAACCAGTCCATTCTAAAGGAGATCAGTCCTGGGCGTTCTTTGGAAGGAATGATGCTGAAGCTGAAACTCCAGTACTTTGGCCACCTCATGTGAAGAGTTGACTCATTGGAAAAGACTCTGATGCTGGGAGGGATTGGGGGCAAGAGGAGAAGGGGACAACAGAGGATGAGATGGCTGGATGGCATCACTGACTCGATGGACATGAGTTTGAGTGAACTCCAGGAGTTGGTGATGGACAGGAAGGCCTGGTGTGCTGCAATTCATGGGGTCGCAAAGAGTCGGACATGACTGAGTGACTGAACTGAACTGAACTGATTCCCTTTGAGAGTGCTGAATGTTATTCTTTCAGTCACTCCCCACCTCTTAGCCATAGAGTTCACCTTGGCTTTCTGGATAGACAAGAAAGATTAGGTCTCTTTTGGAGCATCTACACACCTGGAAAAACTGACTTCTCACTCTATGCTCTCCTTTTCCCTAGGAGAGAAATTCTGATCCAAACTGTCTCTTGGCACTAACCTCCTTATGGGAAGGGCCATGAGGATGCAGAAAGACTGCTCTTATATTGTCTTCACAGCATTCAATACTTATTATTATTATTTCCTTTAGTAGCTGATGGAATTTCTCCGCTGGATTCCTGTATCTCCATAAAGGCACTGTTTTCTGTGAGTGATTGCCAAAAGAGTTGTTCTTGACTTTGATGACATCAGTCTCCCAATTCGAGTTAAAATAACAAACCTCTATTTAGCACTTGCAGTGTGCAAAAAATGCATATTTTTGGCCTAGTAAAATTTGAACTCTAATTCAAAGCTGAACAAGGGAGTGCTCTCTTAGAACGACATCTGCATTCCACAGGAAAAGGAGTGGCAAAATGTGTCCTGAAAATATATATAAATAGACCAAGTTATCTAAGATTCTGAAGCTTAAACATATGCCACCAACACTTTCAACATGCATGTATGATGTTGAATATGATAATGCTGTTATTAGTGCCCAAACAGACATTTATGTTAAATAAAAAAACAAGTAAATTCAAGATCAAGTAAAGATTTATGTGTAGATTAAGCTGTCTTGCAACTATCTTTGAAGAAGAATTGTGTTCACAGAAAAGGAGAGGTGTGTACGGAGCCTAAAAAGAAAGAGCATCAACTGCCCACTCTTCTTCAGGAATCTGGAGATGTGGGTACCTTATTCATCTATCTTTTCCAGTTTAGTTAAGTTTAGTTTATCTTTTTAAACAGACGAATATGTTGCAACTGATAATATGAGTCTTTATTATTGTGCAAGTTATACGTTATCCATTTATAGCTGGCTTCCAAACCACTGCCTTGACTACAAGTTGTCTCCAAAGTAGGGAAAGCTCATGTTGAATAATAGATTTGAGCATTCTAGAATTCCTGGCAGCTTCATTTCTAATAGTAAGTCAATAAACACTATCCTCATTTTTGCAGTCTGTGTCTTATAAGTTTGGTTACTGTTTGTCTGTCTTACTCTGGGGACCTGAGAACATTGGCCAGTGGAAGTTACAACTTAGGAAATGTGGCTTCTGTCACTAGTTAACTTCCCTAAGCTGCATCTTTATTTTATCATGCCAACTGCTGGACAAGAAAACTGATGAAGGGTTTCAAAACATATTATGAGTTTCTGCTCTTGATGATGGAAGAAAAGGCAGCAGCAGATTTGTTTAGAAGATTTTTGACAGGAACATGCCCTTGAGGAAGTAGTTAGGGAATAGCCAAATGCTGATGATTAAGGGAAATAGTTAGACATTTAATAAATGTAAGGCCCAGGGGAGGGGGCATATTGAGAATCGAATACGCAAAAAGAGTTACACTATGCTGCTTGGGACAGAGTGCTCTTAGACCACTAGTAATTAAGGTGTGTGACCCTTTTGTTGGAACAGTGAGGGTCAAATATTCTCAGTACACAATAAAAATGAAGCCAGTGACTTAAAACTATAAACATACCAAGCATCCTCTGCAAGACTGAATAATGTCTTTCATATATATCTATTTATATTTTTCTAATATCCATAAATGTATTTACAATGCATAAAAAGTTATTTAGAAATAAAAATGTGTGAGGTACTTTTAAATTCTTAATAGGCATTTTGTGCCCACTTATTTTCTCAATAAATGAATGAAAAGCACATCTACTATAACTTAGGCATTCTTGGTATATTTTATAGTTGAAATGGGTCATTATACATAAAGAGGTGGGGACTATATTTCTGGAATGTACAAGGAGAGATGAACAGGGGTTTGCACTTCTTCTCTTTCTTGAATATTTGGTTGTTTCCTGTTTCTTTAATTCTCGCTAAATATACTATTTCATTCTTGCTATCACACCCACTTTCTCCTGTTTGTGTGTGCATCATTACATAGGCATATGTATCAGTCAGAACGAGCAAGGTTATGCTATGGTAACAAACAACTTGAAAACATTAGTGGGTCAAAACTACAAGGATTCATTTATTCTTCATACTTACTGTCCTTCTTTTGTCAGCCAAAGGAATTCTGCTTATTGGGTCACTCAGATACCCTGGCTGATGTTTCAGGCACCATCCTGGGCATGGTCAGTTAACACATTTGAAGGAAACAGACCTCAGGCCAGAAATGCTCTCAGACTTATTGGCTAGAACTCATGGTCTCAGTGTGTAGGACCTCCAGGAGCTTCTGAAGTATCATTCCTTTACAAGCCCAGAAGGTACAGAGCCAGGAACTCTTGGTGACCTCCTGCATTAATGACTAACTCACTATTTTGAATCAGTGTTTTCATCCAAGTAAAATCCTAGGAAAAATTTTATATAATGGGGATGATTACTGTAAAATGGCTCTTGCTGTTGGAATAGGAGCCATATGGATGGAGTGTGAGTGCAGTCATGACAGATGGCCTACATCAGGGGCTCTAGTAGCTTTGATAAGCAGATCCCTTTATTTGTTAAGAAAATGATCTACTTAGAGCTTGAGCAGGGACACAGCGATGTCTAATCAATTTCTCCAGGACATGGAAGAGCAGTCATTGATTTTAAAAGTCATCAGTTACTCAATTCATATGTACCTTTGACAGGTCTCTGACTGAACAAGTATAAATCAAAAGCATTTCTATGATCTTAAACTTTTTGCCATCTATGGTTATTGAACACACTGGAAGAAAGGCCAAGAGACTGGGGTGAGAGTGGCTCTAGAGGAGTGATTAAAGAAATATAACTAATGTGGCCACTCTTGTTATAATCAAGGTTCCCAAATTCTCAGTTTCAAATAAATTGCATGCCTATAGAAAATAATCAGAACATTTCCCAAACTGAATTTACTGTCAGTTAACATAGACTGGATTTTGCAGAAACTGAACTCCTTTATCAGACTGTGTAATTTCTAGTTTTGGAAACTCATCTGTATTTATAACATGCAGTGAACAATGCAATGGACAACAGAATGTGGGGATGTCGAGAACACCAGATTGAGGTATTTGTCTCTTAAAAAGTACTCATTTTTTAAGAAAAGTCATTTTGCAATGTCTGTAATAAAATTTAAAGAGGAGAACAGTAAACATTACTGCAATAATTGCTGTCAATAAAGCGATTGATGACACCCCAGCAAGAAGAGATTTCTCCTAAGTCCTGAACACTTGACCAACCAAGCCTCTTCAAATTAACAGAGTGCTGAGTACCTTAAAGTGCCTGCTAGTATCTGTTTAAGGAAGACAGTTGAGGAATATCATGCATGTGTACTCAGTCACACGCAACCCCATGGACTATAGCCCACCAGGCTCCTTTGTCCACGGGATTCTCCAGCAAGAATACTGGAGTGGGTGGGCATTTCCTACTCCATTCTAGACATTAGACTCCAGTCTAATAAAAAGTGGATTTTCTGGGATGCAAATGGGAGACATTCAGATGGATAATGTACAGGAATAGAAGGTAGAAGCAATGTGGGTGGTATTATTGTTATTGTTAGTTTCCTTTGGCTGCTGTAACAAACTGTTATACAATCATGTGGCTTAAAGCAACACATATTTATTATCTTTCAGTTCCAAGGTCAGAAGTCTAAAATGGTTCTGACTGGGCTAACACCAGAGCTGCATTGCTCTGAAGACTCCAGGGGAGACTCTCACTTCTTGTCTTTTCCAGCTCGTAGAGACTCCTGCCTTCTTTGACTGGTGAGCACACCCTCTACATTCAGCCAGTAGTGTAGCAACTTCAAATGTTTTTCACTTTGACCTTCCTCTGTCCCTCTAATAAGGATCCTGTTGGTTACACTTGACCCAACTGGATAATCAAGGGTAATTGCACTGTCTCAAGATCCTTAATTTAATCACACCTGTAAAGTCCCTTTTGCCATTAAAGGTGGCATGTTCTCAGGTCCCAGTGCTAGTCACACACATCCGGGACATCTTTGTGGTTGGTGGTTGACAGGGTGGGGCGTGAGGGGGGTGGCATTGTTCTACTACTACAGTGGTAGGAAAAAGAATGAGGAAATAATAGTCAGGCAAAGGCATGGACACAATCACTCCTCATCTCTCACTTTACGTTATTCTCTTGCCATTTTAGTCAAAGTTTACGTAATTTATTTGGAACCAGTCATTTCTTTTTGTTTGTTCTGTGCCAAACACAGAAAAGTAATGCAAAATACTCTTAGTCCCCTTCAGTGGCTAGAGAAAAACATTATGCTAACCTAAGATGAAGCTTGACAAGTGATGCATTACTCGGAAAACCACTGAGCACGGCAATTGCATATTATGCAAATATATTCAATTCCTGACCATTGTTGAAGAAGTTTTTACAGGTAATTATGGAAGGCTACAGCAGTGGCTTTCCTACTAGGGTTTAAAGTTTCCAGTGAATGCTCATGAATAGTGTTATTTTACCTAAGAATAAAATCATTCACTTCCACTTGAAACACTCATTAGCAAACTTTTTAAATGGTTGCATTGTCTGAAGCCTGATTAGTCCTGTTGGACTTTGATTAATGTTGCTCATTACTTAGATTAAACTCCAGCTTTGTGAAGACTACTTCATTGCCTAATAATGCAAAACATCTTGCATTGAAACTGAGTCATGTAGACAAGTCATAGTATTTTAATCAATTAACTAGTGGCGCTATCAAAACCCTCATGAGGGGTCTAGTCACACTGGAAAATACCACATCTTTAATAGTTTATAATTAGCGCTGGGCAATAAATTGGTTTCAAATTGGCTGAGAAGACTTTGTTACAGGTTTCTTTGTGTATGAGATGCGGTACTGATATGACATACTGGAATCTATATCTTGCTGCCTGGAAACACCATATTTGACCTTACTAAGAGTGAACCTACAAGCTTAGATCTAGTTTTCCCAAAATCTCAATACTATGAGTCTAACTGGAAATATTATCTGTTTACCAGGAGAGGCAAATCAGGTAGAACCACAGCATGCTGTGCACTCTTAATTGGACTATTAATATGATGGATGAAGACTGTAATTTGAAATTTTATGGGGTAGAACAACATAGCATACAAGGACCCCTCTGTGTTATGTAACTAAATGAATGGAGACAACTAAAATCTCATGAAATCTCGTACAAGGCTGTAATTGATGAAAGGTCTAATTATGTCTTTTTGAGGGGAGGGGACAAAACAATATAAATTGCATAGTAATTATTCACAGAGGTAATACACAGTCTAGTTAGCAACCCAGGGAATTGAAACAGGTTAGAGACATATATTTAAAAAGTAGAAAACATAAGAAATCATCAGAATTTAAAATTTCTCAACTTTTCTCAAATTTTGTAAACCACTTTTATCTAAAAATAGAAATATGTGGATGATATGATTTCAGGCCAATTTGTTGTCATGTATTGGTTAGGTTAATTTTCAATATTTGTGTAAAATATTTGTGAAAATTCAAATAATGAACAGTCTTTAAACAACAATAAAAGTCTTCAATTTGGAGATTAGAAAAAGAAATGACTGCTTTTCTTCTTTCACCTAGAAATATTAATTGCACCATAACCTTCCAGCAGCCATATGCACTGCTATCTACTATTCACTTGGAAAAATGATTTTTTTTTTTTGCTTTTTTAAAGCAGATACTATACATTTTGTCACACATATGCTATTTCTTAGTCTTAGTCAACTGGTCCTGTCCAACTCTTTGCTACTCCATCAACTGTAGCCTGCTAGGCTACTCTGTCCATGTGAATTCTCCTGGAAAGAATACTGGAGTGGGTTGCCATGCCCTATCCAGGGGATCTTCCCAACCCAGGGATAAAATCCAGGTCTCCTGCATTGCAGGCAGGTTCTTTACCATCTCAGCCACCAGGGAAGCCCATTTTGTTGGTCACACCATTGTCATTAAACAAATAGCCCCAAATCAATTCATAAGACTGCTGGGAAATTGTTATTGTATGAATGAGAAAAGAACAAGCTAGCACACAGTGTCTACTCAATCCTATCATTTTGATAATGAAGAAAACAGAGATGCATGCACATGCTAGAAGATGACTGATAAACCAGGGAATTCTTGATATCATTGTTTGAAGTCACGTATACATTCAAACCATCTTACGGTTGCCGGGAGGAATGGATAGTTAGGGACTTTGGAAAGATCATGTACACATTGCTATATTTAAAATAGATAATCAACAAGGACCTCCTGTATAACATACAGAACTCTGCTCAATGTTATGAGGCAGTCTGGATGGGAGAAGAGTTTGAGAGAGAATAGATACAGGTATATACATGGCTGAATCCCTTGGATGTTCACCTGAATCTACTGCAACATTGTTAACTGGCTACACCTCAATACAAAATTGTTCCACATCTGGTTCTAACTGTTGCCTCTTGACCCACACATGGGTTTCTCAGGAGGCAGATAAGGTGGTCTGGTATTCCCATCTCTTGAAGAATTTTCCAGTTTGTTGTGATCCACAGAATCAAAGGCTTTAGCATAGTCAGTGAATCAAAGATAGGTGTTTTTCTTGAATCCCTTTGCTTTTCTATGATCCGATGGATGTTGGCAATTTGATCTCTGGTTCCTCTGCCATTTCTAATCCCAGTTTATACAGGTGGACGTTCTTGGTTCATGTATTATTGAAGCCTAGCTTGAAGGATTTTGAGCATTAGTTTGCAGTAGTTGAACATTCTTTGGCATTGCTCTTCTTTGGGACTGGAATGAAAATTGACCTTTTCCAGTCCTGTGGACACTGCTGAGTTATCCAAATTTGCTGGCACATTGAGTGCAGCACTTTAACAGCATCATCTTTTAGGATTTGAGATAACTCAGCTAGAATTCCATCACCTCCACTAGCTTTGTTTGTGTTATGTTTCCTAAGGCCCATTTCACTTCACACTCTGGGTTATCTGGCTCTAGGTGATTGACCATATCTTCATGGTTATCCAGGTCATTAAGAACTTTTCTGTGAGTTCTTCTGTGTATTCTTTCCATGCCTTCTTAAAATCTTCTGCTTCTGTTAGGTCATTTCTGTGCTTTATTGTGACCACCTTTGCATGAAATGTTCCGTTGGTATCTCTACTTTTCCTGAGGGGCTCTCTAGTCTTTCTATTCTATTGTTTCCTCTATTTCTTTGTATTGTTCACTTAAGAAGGCTTTCTTACCTCTTCTTGCTATTCTTTGGAACTCTATAATCAAATGGGTATGTCGTTCCTTTTCTCCTTTGCCTTTAACTTCTCTTCTTTTCATAGCTATTTGTAAGGCCTTCTCAGACAACCATTTTGCCATGTTGCATTTCTTTTTCTTGGGGATGGTTTGGTCACTGTCACCTGTACAATGTTATGAACCTCTGTCTATAGTTCTTCAGGCACTTCTGTCTATAAGATCTAATCCCTTGAATCTATTTGTCATTCCCACTGTGTAATCATAAGGGATTTGATTTAGATCATACCTGAATGGGCCTACTGGTTTTCCCTACTTTCTTCAATTTTAGTCTGAATTTTGTAATAAGGACCTCATGATCTGAGCCATAGCCAGCTCCTGGTCTTGTTTTTTCTAACTGTATAGAGTTTTCCCCTTTTTGGTTGTAAGAAATATAATCAATCTGATTTCAGTGTTGATCATCTGCTGATGTCCATGTGTAGAGTCCTCTCTTATGTTGTTGGTGTTTCCTTTGACCAGTGTGTTATTTTGGCAAGACTCTGTTAGCCTTTGCACTGCTTCATTCTGTACTCTAAGGCCTAATTTGCATATTAGTCCAGGTATTTTTTGACTTCCTATTTTTGTATTCTAGTCCCCTATGATGAAAAAGACTCTTTTTTTTTTTTTTGGTGTTAGTTCTAGAAGGTCTTGTAGGTTTTCATAGAACTATTCATAGACTTTTGGATTATTGTGATATTGAATAAGATTGTTGCATCTGGCCCTGTCACTTGATGTCTAATAGATAGGGAAAAAAATGGAAATGGTGACAGACTTTATTTTCTTGGGCTCCAAAATCACTGCAGACAATGACTGCAGCCATGAATTTAAAAGACACGTGTTCCTTTGAAGAAAAACCAGAGCAAACCTAGACAGTGTATTCAAAGACAGAGACATCACTTTTCTGACAAAGATCTGTATAGTCAAAGCTGTGGTTTTTCCAATGGTCATGTACGGATGTGAGGGTTGGACCATAAAGAAGGCTGAGTGCCAAAGAATTGATGCTTTCAAACTGTGGTGCTGGAGAAGACTCTTTACAGTCCCTTGGACAACAAGGAGATCAAAACAGTCAATCCTAAAAGAAATCAACCCTGAATATTTGTTGGAAAGGACTGATGCTGAAGCTGAATCTGTAATATTTGGCTACTTGATGGGAAGAGCTGACTCATTGGAAAAGACCCTGATGCTGGAAAAGATTGAGGACAGGAAGAGAATGGGATGACAGAGAATGAGATGGTTGGATGACATCATCAACTCAATGGACATGAGTTTGAGCAAGCTCCAGAAGATGGTGAAGGACAGGGAAACCTGGTGTGTTGCACTCCATGGGTTTGCAAAGATTGGGACATGACTGAGCAACTGAACAACAGCAACAATACAAAATAAAATGCTAAAAGTTTGGGGAAAAAATGAATTTTAGTGTAAAGATGTTTTTCCATGATCCAATTAAATAACTGCAAAGATAGGTAAAGCAGTAAGATATATAAGATGGGTGGATTTTGGCTTATCTGGGAGGGAGGTCAGATGATTGGACATGTGGGAGTTTAGAAAGAGCAGCATGTGGAGGGGAGGGCTGATGGCTCACATGCTGCCAGGCCCACTCAGTCCTGTTTTCCTGAGGTTAAGCTCTGTGTAGTGGGGAGAGTGGAGTGGAGATCTGGGGGTCACAGCATTTAGAGTCTAGATCTCCATGATCAGAAGGGGGTGAACCTGGTTGGGATGATTCTGAGTTGTGCCATTTTGACCAGAAGGCAAGTTGGTAGAAAATGTCTGGTAATAATCTGGTTGTGATAAATGCAAAGTATAAGGTGTAAAAATGGTCTGAATCTGGGAAATGACTGAAGGACCTATTACAAAAATTGGGTTTCTGGAAAAAAAAAAGAAATAGACAAAGTGGAAGAGATTTTGAGGCAATAATTAATGAATTAAAAGATTTACTGAATATAGATGATTTGGGAATTAATGCTGTGATTCACACACACTGCTAGATTTGCAGCTAGGAGCAGTGGTCTCATTGACTGAGGATGGAGTATTCATTATAGATGGAAGACAAGGTATTGGAACAAACAAGAGCTAATTGTGTGAGTTGAAGGTAGGATTTTCCAAAGGAAACATACTTATATTTATTAGAGACATGAACCTGATACTTTTCTCCAAAGACAACTATTATCATATTTTCGCAACTGTTCAGTTCAGTTCAGTCGCTCAGTCATGTCCAACTCATTTTAACCCCATGAATCGCAGCATGCCAGGCCTCCCTGTCCATCACCAACTCCCGGAGTTTACCCAAACTTATGTCCATCAAGTCGGTGATGCCATCCAGCCATCTCATCCTCTGTTGCCCTCTTCTTCTCCTGCCCCCCCAATCCCTCCCAGCATCAGGGTCTTTTCCAATGAATCAACTCTTCGCATGAGGTGTCCAAAGTATTGGAATTTCAGCTTCAGCATCAGTCCTTCCAATGAACACCCAGGACTAAACTCCTTTAGGATAGACTGGTTGGATCTCCTTGCAGTCCAAGGGACTCTCAAGAGACTTCTCCAACACCACAGTTCAAAAGCATCATCTTCAGCACTCAGCTTTCTTCACAGTCCAACTGTCACATCCATACATGACTACTGGAAAAGCCATAACCTTGACTAGACGGACCTTTGTTGGCAAAGTAATGTCCCTGCTTTTGAATATGCTATCTAGGTTGGTCAGAACTTTCCTTCCAAGGAGTAAGCATCTTTTAATTTCATGGCTCCAGTCACCATCTGAGTGATTTTGGAGCCCAGAAAAATAAAGTCTGACACTGTTTCCATTGTTTCCCCATCTATTTGCCATGAAGTGATGGGACCAGATGCCATGATCTTAGTATTCTGAATGTTGAGCTTTAAGCCAACTTTTTCACTCTCCACTTTCACTTTCATCAAGAGGCTTTTTAGTTCCTCTTCACTTTCTTCCATAAGGGTGGTATCATCTGGATATCTGAGGTTATTGAGATTTCTCCCAGAAATCTTGATTCCAGCTTGTACTTCTTCCAGCCCAGTGTTTCTTATGATGTACTCTGCATATAAGTTAAATAAGCAGGGTGACAATATAGAGCCTTGATGTACTCCTTTTCCTATTTGGAACCAGTCTGTTGTTCCATGTCCAGTTCTAACTGATGCTTCCTGACCTGCATATAGGTTTCTCAAGAGGCAGGTCAGGTGGTCTGGTATTACCATCACTTTCAGAATTTTTCACAGTTTATTGTGATCCGCACAGTCAAAGGCTTTGGCATAGTCAATAAAGCAGAAATAGATGTTTTTTCTGGAACTCTCTTGCTTTTTCCATGATCCAGTGGATGTTGGCAATTTGATCTCTGGTTCCTCTGCCTTTTCTAAAACCAGCTTGAACATCTGGAAGTTCACGGTTCATGTATTGCTGAAGCCTGGCTTGGAGAATTTTAAGCATTACTTTACTAGCGTGTGAGATGAGTGCAATTGTGTGGTAGTTTGAGCATTCTTTGTCATTGCCTTTCTTTGGGATTGGAATGAAAACTGACCTTTTCCAGTCCTGTGGCCACTGCTGAGTTTTCCGAATTTGCTGGCATATTGAATGCAGCACTTTCACAGCATCATCTTTCAGGATTTGGAATAGCTCAACTGGATTCCATCACCTACACTAGCTTTGTTTGTAGTGATGCTTTCTAAAGCCCACTTGACTTCACATTCCAGGATGTCTGGCTCTAGGTCAGTGATCACACCATAGTGATTATCTGGGTCATGAAGATCTTTTTTGTACAGTTCTTCTGTGTATTCTTGCCACCTCTTTTTAATATCTTCTGCCTCTGTAGCTCCATACCATTTCTGTCCTTTATCAAGCCCATCTTTGCATGAATTGTTCCCTTGGTATCTCTAATTTTCTTAAAGAGATCTCTAGTCTTTCCCATTCTTTGGTTTTCTTCTATTTCTTTGTGTTGATCACTGAGGAAGGCTTTCTTATCTCTCCTTGCTATTCTTTGGAACTCTACATTCAGATGCTTATATCTCTCCTTTTCTCCTTTGCTTTTCACCTCTCTTCTTTTCACAGCTATTTGCAAGGCCTCCTCAGACAGCCATTTTACTTTTTTGCATTTCTTTTTCTTGGCTATGGTCTTGATCCTTGTCTCCTGCACAATGTCACGAACCTCTGTCCATAGTTGATCTGACACTCAGTCTATCAGATCTAGCCCCTTAAATCTATTTCTCATTTCCACTGTATAATTATAAGGGATTTGATTTAGGTCATACCTGAATGGTCAAGTGGTTTTCCCTACTTTCTTCAATTTATGTCTGAATTTGGCAATAAGGAGTTCATGATCTGAGCCACAGTCAGCTCCTGGTCTTGTTTTTGCTGACTGTATAGAGCTTCCCCATCTTTGGTTGCAGAGAATATAATCAATCTGATTTCGATGTTGACCATCTGGTGATGTCCATGCATAGAGTCTTCCCTTGTTCTGTTGGAAGAGGGTGTTTGCTATGACCAGTGCGTTCTCTTGGCAAAACTCTCTTAGACTTTGCCCTGCTTCATTCCATACTCCAAGGCCAAATTTGCCTGTTACCCCAGGTATTTCTTTACTTCCTACTTTTGCATTCCAGTCCCCTATAATGAAAAGGACATCTTTTTTGGGGTGTTAGTTCTAAAAGGTTTTGTAGGTCTTCATAGAACTGTTCAACTTCAGCTTCTTCAGCATTACTGGTTGGGGCATAGACTTGGATTGCCTTTATATTGAATGGTTTGCCTTGGAAATGAACAGAGAGAATTCTGTCGTTTTTGAGATCACATCCAAGTACTGAATTTCGGACTCTTTTGTTGACCATAATGTCTACTCTATTTCTTCTAAGGGATTCCTGCCCATAGTAGTAGATATAATGGTTATCTGAGTTAAATTCATCCATTCCAGTTCATTTTAGTTTGCTGATTCCTAGAATGTTGACGTTCACTCTTGCCCTCTCCTGTTTGACCACTTCCAATTTGCCTTGCTTCATGGACCTAACATTCCAGGTTCCTATGCAATATTGCTCTTTACAACATCGGACCTTGCTTCTGTCACCAGTCACATACACAACTGGGTATTGTTGCTTTGGCTCTATCCTTTCATTCTTTCTGGAGTTATTTCTCCACTGATCTCCAGTAACATATTGGGCACCTACCGACCTGGGGAGTTCCTCTTTCAGTATCCAATCATTTGCCTTTTCATACTGTTCACAGGGTTCTCAAGGCAAGAATACTGAAGTGGTTTGCCATTCCATTCTCCAGTGGACCACATTCTGTCAGACCTCTCCACCATGACCCATCCGTCTTGGGTTGCCAACATGGCATGGTTTAGTTTCATTGAGTAAGATCAGGCTGTGGTCCATGTGATAAGATTGGCAAATTTTCTGAGATTATGGTTTCAGTGTGTCTGCCCTCTGATGCTCTCTCGCAACACCTACCATCTTACTTGGGTTTCTCTTACCTTGGACGTGGGTTATCTCTTCATGGCTACTCCAGCAAAGCACAGCCGCTGCTCCTTACCTTGGACAAGTCACCCATCCTGACCTTGAACATGGAGTAGCTCCTCTCAGCCCTCCTGCACCCATGCAGCCACCACTTCTTGGGCATGGGGCAGCTGCTATAGGCCACCGCCCTGACCTCAGACGTGGGGTAGCTCCTGTCGGCCACTTCCCCTGACTTCGGACTTGGGATAGCTCCTCTCGGCCGCTTCTGTTAATTGTTAATCATATGCAATTAAATGTTCCACAGAAAATATAATCAAACTAGTGTAATAAATTTGTTACCAAACTGGTTAACCAGACCCACACTGAGGTCCTAACCTGAGCTGAGACATCTTGTCTTGGCTAGGAGCTTCTTTTTCCCATAAGATATAAACCATAGCCAATAACAAAACCAATGCTGAGACTGGAACAGTGCAAGATTTATTCAAAGGCTAAGAAGAACTAAAGAGCCTCTTGATGAAAGTGAAAGAGGAGACTGAAAAAGTTGGCTTAAAGCTCAACCTTCAGAAAACTAAGATCATGGCATCCAGTCCCATCACTTCATGGCAAATAGATGGGGAAACAGTGGCTGACTTTATTTTTCTGGGCTCCAAAATCACTGAAGATGGTGATTGCAGCCATGAAATTAAAAGACACTTACTCCTTGGAAGGAAAGTTCTGATCAACCTAGGTAGCATATTCAAAAGCAGAGACATTACTTTTCCAACAAAGGTCTGTCTAGTCAAGGTTGGTTTTTCCAGTGATCATGTATGGATGTGAGAGTTGGACTATAAAGAAAGCTGAATGCAGAAGAATTGATGCTTTTGAACTGTGGTGTTGGAGAAGACTCTTGAGAGTCCCTTGGACTGCAAGGAGATCCAACCAATCCATCCTAAAGGAGATTAGTCCTGGGTGTTCATTGGAAGGACTGATGCTGAAGCTGAAACTCCAATACTTTGGCCACCTCATGTGAAGAGTTGACTCATAGGAAAAGACCCTGATGCTGGGAGGGATTGGGGGGCAGGAGGAGAAGGGGATGACAGAAGATGAGATGGTTGGATGGCATCACTGGCTCGATGGACACAGGTTTGGGTGAACTCCAGGAGTTGGTGATGGACAGAGAGGCCTGGTGTGCTGTGATTCATGGGGTCACAATGAGTTGGACACGACTGAGAGACTAAACTGAAGTAAACTGAAGGAGTGGAGAAATGGGAACCTAGTTCATAAATCGACTTCTTAACCCAGTTTAGGAAGAGATACCAAATATATAGAAAGGTCTATGTAAAAGGGAGGTATTTGGAAAGAGTGAGATGAATATTTGTGACTTATCTGAGGACAAGGGTGTGGTTTAGACCTGGAACTCATGCAAAACTTCTTTTCAGTCTTTGTTTGGTCTTTTCCCATTGTTGTCATGGCAACTGGCAACTGTCCTGGCATTGATGGGCATGTCATTTAGCTAATGTAGTATAATGAGCATATAATGGGGCTCAAGGTCTATTGCTGGTCAAGTCTTCTGCTCTCTTGGGCTTAGTTGGTTTTAACCTGTTTTTGTTTTTTTTTGTCTTTTCAACTTCCTTCTGAAATGTAAATAAGAGAAATTGGTTTCTATTCGAAGGAGAAGCAGAGATATAATTCTGTGGCTACATCCTTGGCAACAAAGAATTCAATAAATAAGAATTTTGAGGTATGCTTTTTTATGATCTATTTATATTTTTAAGACTGTACAACTTGGAATTGCCCAAAACATTTTTAAGGATTTCAAGACTACATTTGGAGCAGAAATTACATAAAAAATGGCTACCAATTGTGAAATTTTCAGGCATCTACACGCACTTTTCTGATATCATGTTCACTTTAAAACAGTAATTTGGAAAATTCTGAGATCATGGGATTTATATGAAAGTATGATTATGTTTAATGATTAAAGAATAATGGAATACATTTTTATCTGAATCACAAGGTGAGTTAAACAACCCTATATTCTATTTTGTGCACTTTTTGATGCCCATAACCTCTTTAACCACATAACAAATAAAATACAATCCAAGAACAATATTAATTCCATCATAAATTAATGGAGTTGGAAGCACTGAGGGGGGAACAAAGTTAATGCAATATGAAATTGAGTAATTTCTCCAATGTGCTAAAGAACACTAAAAGCTTTCTAGGTACTTGACATCTAAACTATTGATATTTTAAAAACTGATGTTACACATCCATCAAAAAAGTGTTAATCTGTAGAATTGTCAGAAATTGAGCATGGTACTTCTGCTCTATCATCTACTTTGTATACACAAATTCACTATTAATAAAACTTTCCTTATTACATATCTAGACCTCTGGTCAGGACTTTACTTGCATTTTATGTCATTTAATCCACAATATCATTTATTTAGGTAGATAATATTATGGAAAATAGTTGCAGCCAGGGAAACCAACACCAAGGGGTTTACTTACTTTGCCCATTATACAGTTTCTATGTGCAAGAATTGTGCTGAAAACATCATCTTTGGATTAGTTAGTTTAATTTATCATGTACCCATGTATATCTCATGATTTTGATGTTTTCCCCCCATAATTAAATGTCCCCATTTAAGAACTTTTGATCAAGAAAGAAATGTGATGTTTACTGTGACTTAGAATTAAAAATTTAATGCAAATCTTACTTGTTTTTACATATTGTAAGCATTTTACCACTTCTTCAACAAATAACAACTAATTGTTTCAGAATCATTTAGTTTGGGGTTTATCATTTTGATCAAAACAATTTAGAGGTTTTCCTTAGAATTTCTTTCTTTGTATCTTAAATGTAAATAAATAATGCATATGTGACCAGTGATTTTTTAACAATTCTTGTTCACAAAGTTATTATGAGCCTGTTGTATACCTCATTGGGTAGAAAGGAGTATAATATCTTCAGAAATGAAGACAGCACTTAGCAGTCTTGAAGTTCTCTATCATGCATAAAGACACATGCATGATAGCAAAACATAAACAACCAAAGGGATTGCATGTTAATAAGTGACAAAAACTATCTATAGTTAGATTAATAAAATACCAACTAACTTATGAAATTTGCAAATTTCAATTAAAGATGAGAATTGAGTAGGTCAGAATTCCAGGAGTTCCCATTACTGGGATAAATCAGATCAAACAATATTTTTTATTCCAGATATCTGGAATAAAATCTCTTCAAGACTAAAAATCCCTTGAGAGATGAAATCAAATTGATATGATTTGGTTCCAATCCCCATATCATGCCTTGGTTGAGGCAGACCATCATTAATAGTCCCACCAACAATGTATATGCTGCCGCCAAGTCGCTTCAGTCGTGTCCGACTCTGTGCGACCCCATGGACTGCAGCCTACCAGGCTTCTCCATCCATGGGATTCTCCAGACAAGAACACTGGAGTGGGTTGCCATTTCCTTCTCCAATGCATGAAAGTGAAAGTGAAGTCACTCAGTCGTATCTGACTCTTAGCGACCCCATGGACTGCAGCCTACCAGGCTCCTCCATCCATGGGATTTTCCAGGCAAGAGTACTGGAGTGGGTTGCCATTGCCTTCTCTCAACAATGTATATAGTGGGAAACAAATGCAAAACAGGAACGAGGTGCTATTACTCGAATAGATTTAGTAGATGTCAAGAAGCAAGAACGTCATCAAATGTCTATCACAATTTCTAAAGTTCTATTGATCTATATCACTTTCTCTCTCTCTGTCTTTTTCTGTCTCTCTCTTTCTCTTTCTCTGTTTCCTTCTCTGTCTATACTCTAAAGCAACAGAGAATAGGGGAAGTCTAGTATAGTAATTTCTACTTTTTCTAATTTGTAGTTTCTTGAATTAATTCTTTCATTTTACAGTATATTTGGTGGAGAGATCACAGAAAACCACACCAAACAGAAGAGTCCAAGTCCTTTCATTCATAGAGCTTACATTATGGTAGGAGAGACAATAAATCAATAAATAAAACATCATGTTAATAATAAAGATGAAGGAAATATTTAAGAGAGAGGGATAGAAAGAATATTCAATATAGACTCTTATTGTTCACTTGCCAAGTTGTATCTGATTCTTTGCAACTCCATGAAGTGCACCATGCAAGGCTCCTGTCCTTCACCATCTCCTGGAGCTTGTGCAAATTCATGTCCTTTGAGTTCATGATGCCATCCAACCATCTCATCTTCTATCACACTGTTCACCTCCTGTCCTCAATCTTTCCCAGGATCAGGTCTTTTCCAATGAGTCGCCTCTTCGCACCAGGGGACCAAAGTATTGGAGCTTCAGTTTCAACATCAGTCATCCCAATGAATATTCAGGATTGATTTCCTTTAGGACTGACTGGTTTGATCTCCTTGTTTTCCAAGGAACTCTCAAGAGTCTTCTCCAGCACAACTAAAAAGCTATATAGATGATGGTCAAAGAGAGCCTCTTAGAAGAAGAGGTATTTCAGGTGAGACTAAATGCAGTTAAGGATGATGCTCCAAGTATGATGGAAGCAAAGAGGTTAAAAAAAAAAAAAAAAAAAAAAAGGCAGAGGGAATAAAAGTGGAAGCCTCTGAAACGAGAAGAGATTTGTGGTGATGAAAGTGAATTTCTAGAAGATGTTGGGAAAGGAACAAGGGACATTTAGAGACTGTATATTCCATAACTTAAAAAAAAATTAGACTGTTTTTATAAGGTGGTAAGAAATTGTGTCCTTAAATAAAAGTATTTCTTGTGCCATGAATGAAAGACTGAATATGCATAGGTGAGAAAGTTGTTCCCAATAACAACAACAACAAAATGGAATGGAGGATTATGGAAATAAGATGGAGTCTTTGAACACTGACTACCATGTCCAAACAGCAGGGTATGTAGTGGAATGTTGTAGAATAGGAGTGAGCCTGTGTCAAATTATGGATGCCTACTCAACAGTATCAACATTTTTCTACAGTCAGTGAGAAACCAAACATGTTTTGAAAGTGAGGTAGCTAGTCAGCAGATGTGAGGAAAAGGTCAGGGCAGACATAACATTTAGAACTGGGATTTTTCAAGGAGATAGCCTCAGGGAATTCTAGCCCCACCAGAACTCACTGAAAAAGAAACGAACAAAACAAGTTTGGCAAGCATAGTTTTGAATGACTCTGGAAGTTCAAAGTGAACTTTAAAAAGTTACTTGATTAACAGAGTTTAACCCAGAGTCTTCCAATGTTATTTTAGCATAAAACATCCACCACCTTCTTTTGGTGGGGAACTTTTTCTACCCAAAAGAAAAGAGTTATTGAAATACTGCCAAGGAACTTTCAATAGAACTTGAAAGTTGTATGGCAAAGAAAATGGAAGGAATGAGATAAATCAGTGAAACAATGCTTCACTGATAGATCAATGGTGAACAAGAATCACCACAAATGAGAACAATGTTAATTAAGCAACAGATATTTATCAGGTATTCATTTTCTACTTTGAGGGGTTAACATTGATTCAAATGGGTAACAATAGAGGATATCTTAAAAAAGGAGATAATCTTTGGTGATTAGGATCTACAAATAATTCACTGCCTACAGGTGTTAAATGACATGACAGAAAGTGAAATTTGTGCAAGCTGTCAAAGAATATGAGCAACACACAAGACCTTAGCTTAATATTCATCCTCAAATGCTAGCTGTTTATCAAACAGCTTTCAGGCTGCAGGATGACATTTCAGAGTTTGAAGATGAATCAGCCTCCAGTCAGAATAATGGAAGTCATACATTTCAGGAACACAACACATTTCTTATTGTCTTATTGCTTTATTGCATGTGAAATATATGGAATTAAATACCATAATAGTATGGAATCCTAACACAAGAAAAAATTACTGCAATTCCATATACATCTGAAATTCAACTTCAAGAAAATAGTAAAGCTTAACTTCCTAGACTTGACACTCATTCATTTGTTCCCACCATAACTCTTCTTTTTTCTCAAGACAAGCCCCTTCTTCCCGTCACCATTTTTTATTCATTAATTTATTCCTCCTTGTAGTTTTTTCCTCTTCTGAAAACTTCCAATCAACCATCCTTTCAATCATCCCTTGATCAATATCTGAACTCCCCTGGCTCCTTGTCTTTGCTTCATAGGCTCCTACAAGACTGAGTCTGGACTAACATGACCTTCTGCTTCATAGGTCACAGAACTGGTGAACCCTCCTAAGGAAAGTCTTCCTAGCTGTCAGTGTTGACCACACACAGGTTAATCTGGAGCCAATTGTGATGCTCATCAGTTCTGACCTTTTCCTTGCCTTTGATTTGCAGACAAATTCTACACAAGTGAATAAAAGGGCCATCATATGTTGACCCATCTTTATCTCTTCTTCTGCTTCACCGTCTCTGAATTATTTGAAGTTCCTTGAATGAGCTATGCTTATATGCAGGTAGGCCTTCAGACATAAACTGCTCAGCCAAGATGAGCTCCCCTCCTTCTCAATACGGTTAAATGTTCTTCCTTCTTTAAGACTTTATTTTATTGAACCCCTCCTCCAAGTCTTCTGTGAGGCACCAGATATCCTACCTCCTTATTCTTTTAGCACCTTCTGATATTCTTCTGGCTGTTGCCCATTTCATCCTGGTGCTGTGCTTGCCCCATCTCTCTCCTTCCTGGGACTATGAGTTCCTGAAAGGCTCAGACTGTATTAAATTCATCACTGTATTCCAGCTACTAGCACAGAGCACAGGACAGAGTGGATGGATGAAGAGCTTCTATATTTTATGTGAGATAGCCAATTATTCATATGCCTGGAAAGAAAATCAAATATAATTATATACACATTGTGTATATACACATTACATATATACATTGTGTATGTGCATCACACACACACACAAACACACACACACACACACACACACACACAAGTACAGGGCCTCCCTGGTGGCCCAGATGATAAAGAATCTACCTGCAGTGCAGGAGACCTGGGTTTGAGCTCTGGGTTGGGAAGATCCCCTGGAGGAGGGCATGGCAACCTACTCTAGTATTCTTGCCTGGAGAATGCCCATGGACAGAGGAGCCCGGTGGACTACAGTTCATGGGGTCGCAAAGAATCAGACAAGACTAAGTGACTAAGCACAGCACAGCACAGCTTATACATGCACATGCACACACACACTGTATACACGTGTTGATGATGAAGATTTGGCTCATACTATTAAGGAATTTGAGAAGTCTCAGAATCTGCTCTCTGTAAACCGAAGACCCAGGAAATCTAGTGGTGTAATTTCAATCTGAACCTGAAGGCCTGGGAACCAGGGAGCCAATGGTGTAAATCCTGTTCCAAGAGTAGAAGATGTTCCAGGTGAGGAGGAAGGCTGGAGGAGGATGAATCCTCCCTTTCTCCACCTCTCCCTCTATTCATGACCTCATCAGATTGGGTTAATGGCTACCCACATTGGGGAGGGTAATCTCCTTAATAAAATCTACTGATTCAAATGCTAATCTCATGAGGAAAATCCCTAACAGACACACCCAGAAATAGTGTTTAACCTGGGAAACCTGTGGCCCAGTGAAATTGATACCAAAGATTAACCATGCTAATGCTAATGCTAAGTCGCTTCAGTCGTGTCCGACTCTGTGCAACCCCATAGACGGCAGCCTACCAGGCTCCGCCATCCCTGGGATTCTCCAGGCAAGAATACTGGAGTGGGTTGCCATTTCCTTCTCCAATGCGTGAAAGTGAAAAGTGAAAGTGAAGTTGCTCAGTTGTGTCTGACTCTTAGTGACCCCATGGACTGCAGCCTACCAGGCTCCTCCGCCTATGGGATTTTCCAGGCAAGAGTACTGGAGTGGGGTGCCATTGCCTTCCAATCTCATGGAGCTGCAGTTCACTGACCTTTGCCAACAGTTCCAAAGGATCCTCTTTATTCACCCTGCAAATGGGATTACATTGGCGAGTAGACATTTGCTACCTGGCTTTTAAATATGTTCTTCCATAGCCATAGACTGTCCACATAACAAATTTATACACTTGGGGTCAATCTGTCATGCCCTCTTGGGTCTTTCATTTTATCTCCTGTACAAAGGGATCTGTGGGCTTTCTTCATAGCTCAGCCAGTAAATCATCTGCCTGCAATGCAGGAGACCTGGGTTCGATTCTTGGGTTGGGAAGATCCCCTGGAGAAGGAAATGGCAACCTACTGCAGTAATCTTGCCTGGAGAATCCCATGGACAGAGGAGCCTAGCGGGCTGTCCATGGAGTTGCAAGAGTTGGACATGACTTGGCAACTAAACCACCACTGCCACAAAGGGGTCTGTGAGGCTTCTGGAATGGGAGGATGTTTCCAGCCCATGTGCAGACTTGGTGTAGAGACCCCTGGGTACGCCACATTTCCAAAATAAAGGTACCATCTTCAGACCCAACTTCCTTTAAATTTACCCATGGAGGATAACAAGGACAGGGAAGCTGTGTAAAATAAACCTGGATGTGAGCAAACAGAGAAAGATGGTTAACTGTAACATATTTCCATCCATCTGTGGTGGTTTACAACTTTCAAGGAACTTGCTTTTCTAACTACCTAGTCTAATCCCAGAAATTGTAAAGACATAGAACAACACTTAGAAATTAAGTCACACCTACATGGTTCCCAATCCCAGTTTGCTTCAATTTAAGAATCAAATTCCTCATTTCTAAAATAGAGGTTATACCTACCCAAGAGAGTAAATGTAGGAACAGAAAGAGAAATGCATTTATAAAGTACAATACTTGGAAGCATTTGTAAACAATAGAAATTATAAATGATTCTTAGTAGAATACTTAGTATTCTTAGAATTAGTATTAGTATTAGAAAGTATTAGTATTAGAATTAGTATTCTTATAATCTTAGTAGATTCTTAGTAGAATTCTTAGTATAATAGAAATTATAGTGTTTCTCCCATTTGTTTATTTTTGCTTTTATTTCCAATATTCTGGGAGGTGGGTCATAGAGGATCCTGCTGTGATGTATGTCAGAGAGTGTTTTGCCTATGTTCTCCTCTAGGAGTTTTATAGTTTCTGGTCTTACGTTGAGATCTTTAATCCATTTTGAGTTTATTTTTGTATATGGTGTTAGTGTTTCTCATTATGAGAATTTTCTCAGGAGGAGACCCACAGATATTACTCAAAAGAAACATCGAAAGTAAATAATTTAAAGACATATAAAACAAACTATGGTTATCAAAGGAGATAGTGGAGCAGGTAGGGAGGCAAAGGTAAATTAAGAGTTTGGGATTAACATATACACTGTGTGCTAAGTCAGTAAGTTGTGTACCACTCTGCAACCCCACGGACTGTAGCCCGACAGGCTCCTGTTCATGGGATTTTCCAGACATGAATACTGCAGTGGGTTGCCATTTCCTTCTCCAGGGGGTCTTCCTTGCATCTCCTGTGTCTTCTGCACTGGTAGGTGAATTCTTTACCACTGAGCCACCTGGGAAGCCCCTAAATACACACTACTATACATGATAGGTAAACAACAAGGACCTACTGTATAACAGAGGAAACTAAACTCAATATTTTGGAATAACATGTAATGGAAAAAATGAATATATATACATATATATTTATATATAAATGAATCACTCTGCTGTACACTTAAAACTAATAGAACATTGTAAATTAACTATACCTTGATAAGAAAATACAATTAAAAAATCAGTAACTTGATTGAGAAAAAATCATAAAAAGAAAAAGTGAATAATTTGACCTGAAAAACTACTTGATAGTAGCAGGTGGAATTTGTTCCAGAGTGCAGCAAATATTTGGTGTCCATATAGTCAGGTATCTTTAAAAATGAATATTTAAATTAAAAAAATGAATATTTAACTCCAGAGGGGAAAATACCTATCTGATGTTCTATTAAAATGTCTTAAATTCATTTCCAGCAATCATCCATTGGTACCAACATGCTGGCATGGAGTTTGTTGCAGTGAAACTGGTGATGGCCAAGCTTATTATAGTCCTTTCCCTCAGTGAATGAGAAGGACAGAATGAGAAGGGCAGAGTCATTGTAGACTGACACCTCAGATCATTACTTTGGAGAGGCAACTCAAAGTGCCATGCAGTGGGTGGGGAAAGGAGGAGGGTTCTAATTTAGCTAAGATGTAGAGGGCAGGAAAATGTCTTTGGTGAAGTTCCATTTACTGTTAGTTTCAATGTTTTTGACAGATGGAAAACCCAACATATAGTATCAAAAGCAATAAGAAGAATGGCAACATGATCAATATGTTCCTTAAATAATAACTCTGCCTATAATTTGTTAGAGGATTTGGGGAGCAAAACCTGGATGAAGAGAGACAATATTTTTATTTTTTTCAAAAAGCATTATTGTGCACAACCTGTGCATCAGGCTTCAGGTTTGATACACAAAATGGATAAGAAGGTCTTTGCCTTTATGTAACTTGCAAAGTGTGAAAAACATAATTGAAAATGTAAGAAAATGACTATAGATTGCGATAAGCATAAGAAATTAACCAAACGGGATACTATGGTAGGGAATAAGAGGGGGTCCTACTGATTTGGAGTCATCAAGTGGGGCATCTGACACTCAATTTGAGAGCTTAAGGCTGATGGACATAGCTTAGCCCAAGATGGGTAGACACAGGAAGGTGGGCAGGAAACTAATTTAAGATGTGTCTGACCTAGAGATTATCACACTAAGTGAAGTAAGGCAGAGAGAGAAGGACAAATGCCATGTGATATCACTTATATATAGGGAATCTGGAAGAAATAGAAACAAACTCACAGCCATAGAGAACTGACTTATGGTTGTCCATAGGTATGAGAGGGGAGGGGCCGACTGGGAGTTCAGGACTAGCAGATGCAAACTATTACATATATATATTATAATATTATATATATATGTGTGTGTGTGTGTGGGTGTGTGTGTGTATATAATTGAGTCACTTTGCTGTATATCAGAAACTAACAGAGCATTGTAAATCAATTATACTTCAATAAAATAGATTAAAAAAACTAAAGAAGTATCTGACAGGTATCAGTCAAACTGTTAACAGTTGTATAAAGAAATTAGGGGGAGAAAGTTCCCAATGTTCATCCTTAGATTTGTGTGTGTGTTGTAGGCAATTGAGTAGAAGTGTGACACATAATAGGCAGAGAACCAATGGGAGTGACGGCTAGCATAGCAAAATTGGGAGTGTGATTTTGAATGCTTAGTTTGAGAAATAATATACACAAGACCATTTAGGCACTTGCATTCATGGGTCTGGAGTACACAAGACATGTCTAGATAAAATATAATGTTTTCATCATTAGCATTAGGTGCCACAGTGCTCCAAAAATAGAAGGTGTGGCTATATGGGAGCCATACACCTCTTCTTTGATTCATTGCTTTCCTGCCAAGAAATTTTTGTTTCATGTAGAGCATTTCATTTTTTAAAGCAAAGTATTAACATTTAGAACATTAAGACAATTACATATTTACAGAAAATTTGAAATCTTTCACTATCAGAATTAGCGAGTAAAGTCCTGAAGGGAATCTGCTAGATTTCCTTTGAAGTCATGTATTACTGGCCTTTAGAAAACCTTCTTTATAGTATATTTAGAATTCTCTATCTGCATGTCAGAGCTTTTGGTTTCCACCAGTAGGGCCTGGTAAGCTCTGCTTTTTCTGGTTTCTTGTTTATTTTGCTGTGTCATAATGTCTATGGTGTAATTACAAATTTTTGCATCATAAAAGATGTAAAGAGAGTGATTTTGAATGCAATAGCAATACACAAAAAAATGTGGAGATTTTTTTGCAAAAAGGAAATGTAGTGGAAAATAGGGTTTATTATTCCTCATTTATACCAAAATGTATTTTGGCCTCATCAGATCCGAGAATGATTGTTGAGGGCAGAAAATGCTAGAAGACTAGATTCCTGCTTATCCCTGCTTGCATTCTATTTGCAATGGAGACCTTGCACCTGGTGTGTCTGAGACTTGTTAACCTGTCTTCTGAATCGTTAAAAAGACACAAAATGCCATGCTACTGCTTGCCAAGGAATTTTTCTGAAGAATATTTGGAAGTCTGAATGGAATTCAAGCCTGGTTTTTAGTTTGTCATCATCATTCCCTGAAATTCCTTCTTTAGGTTTGCTGAAATATAAAAGCTCAACTGAAAATTTACTGCTTTGTCTATTTAATATGGCAATTTGAATAATACCAGCAGAAAATGGGAGTAAAATTACATGCTTTTTCTAAATCCAGAACTAGTCCAGTGGGATATTTTTATATGTACCATTAGTTCAGAGCTCAGATAAAATTTAGTATTCAAATATAATCTCCTAAACACCAAAAGCAGCCAACTGAATGTAAGAATTCCATATCTAAGGCTGGCAAAAGTGATTTGGATTAGAATAATACAAAAAGGTGGAGAATGGAAATTATTTTTTAAAGCAAATTCCATGAAATTTTATACCAGATTTAAAAAGTCCATTACATAACAATAATAATAGTTATGAACAAGTACTTAACAGGAAGATAATTCTTCTATCAGATTTAAAATAGAAATGGACTTTCTTTTTCTCAATCTTTTTATTCTTATTTTTCAGAAAGACTTGTCACAATCACCTGCTAAAATTAAGAAAATGAAAATAAATCACCATTTTTTTCTTACTTAAAAAAAAACAACAACACAAACAACCATAGCATAATGTTGAGAGTTTTTTGTCAATTACTTATAAAAAGATGAAGGAGGAATTTCCAAACTGCAAGAACTGGCAACATCTAGAGACAAGAATATATTTTTTCTTGAAATAGTAACACATCCATGAAATTTTGTTATCAGTTTGGTTCAGTAGCTCAGTCAATTCTGTGACCCCACGGACTGCAGCATGCCAGGCTTCCCTGTCCTTCACCAACTCCTGAAACTTGCTCAAATTCATGTCCATCAGGTTGTTGATGCTATCCAACCACCTCATCCTCTGTCTTAAAGTTATTCTTCAGTTTAGTTCAGTTCAGTTGCTCAGTCATGTCTGGCTCTTTGCGATCCCATAAACCACAGCATGCCAGGCCTCCCTGTCCATCACCAACTCTTGGAGTTCACCCAAACCCATGTCCATCAAGTCGGTGATGCCATCCAGCCATCTCAATCTCTGTCGTCCCCTTCTTCTCCTGCCCCCAATCCCTCTCAGCATCAGGATATTTTCAAATGAGTCAGCTCTTTGCATGAGGTGGCCAAAGTATTGGAGTTTCAGCTTTAGCATCAGTCCTTCCAAAGAAATCCCAGGGCTGATCTCCTTCATAATGGACTGTTTGGATCCCCTTGCAGTCCAAGGGACTCTCAAGAGTCTTCTCCAATACCATAGTTCAAAAGCATCAATTCTTTGGCACTCAGCTTTCTTCACAATCCAGCTCTCACATCCATACATGACCACTGGAAAAACCATAGCCTTGACTAGATGGAATTTTGTTAGCAAAGTAATGTCTCTGCTTTTTAATATTCTGTCTAGGTTGGTCATAACTTTCCTTAAAAGGAGTAAGTATCTTTTAATTTCATGGCTGCAATCACCATCTGAAATAATTTTGGAGCCCAGAAAAATAAAGTTAGCCACTGTTTTCACTGTTTCCCCATCTATTTGCCATGAAGTGATGGGACCGGATGCCATGATCTTTTCTGAATACTGAGCTTTAAGCCAACTTTTTCACTATTCTCTTTCACTTTCATCAAGAGGCTCTTTATTCTTTCTTCACTTTCTGCCATAAGGGTAGTGTCATCTGCATATCTGAGGTTATTGATTATTCTCCCAGCAGTCTGGATTCCAGCTTGTGCTTCCTCTAGCCCAGTGTTTCTCATGATGTACTCTGCATATAAGTTAAATAAGCAGGGTGACAATATACAGCCTTGATGTACTCCTTTTCCTATTTGGAACCAGTCTCTTGTTCCATGTCCAATTCTAACTGTTGCTTTCTGACCTGCATACAGGTTTCTCAAGAGACAGGTCAGGTGGTCTGGTGTTCCCATCTCTTTCAGAATTTCCCACAGTTTATTGTGATCCACACAGTCAAAGGCTTTGGCATAGTCAATAAAACAAAAATAGATGTTTTTCTGGAACTCTCTTGCTTTTTCAATGATCCAGCAGATGTTGGCATCTTGATCTCTGGTTCCTCTGCCTTTTCTAAAACCAGCCTGAACATCTGGAAGTTCATGGTTCATGTAGTGCTGAAGCCTGGCTTGGAGATTTTGAGACTTACTTTACTAGCGTGTGAGGTGAGTGCAATTATGTAGTAGTTTAAGCATTCTTTGGCATTGCCTTTCTTAGGGATTGGAATGAAAATTGACCTTTTCCAGTTCTGTGGCCACAGCTGCATTTTCCAAATTTGCTGGCATATTGAATGCAGCACTTTCACAGCATCATCTTTCAGGGTTTGAAATAGCTCATCTGGTATTGCATCACCTCCACTAGTTTTTTTGTAGTGATGCTTCCTAAAGCCCACTTTACTTCACATTACAGGATGTCTGGCTCTAGGTGAGTGATCACACCATCGTGATTATCTGGGTTGTGAAAATATTTTTTGTACAGTTCTTCTGTGTATTCTTGCCACCTCTTCTTAATATCTTCTGCTTCTGTTAGGTCCATACTATTTCTGTCCTATATCGAGCCCATCTTTGCATGAAATGTTCCCTTGGTATCTCTAATTTTCTTGAAGAGATCTCTAGTCTTTCCCATTCTGTTGTTTTCCTCTATTTCTTTGCCTTGATCGCTGAGGAAGGCTTTCTCATCTCTTCTTGCTAGTCTTTGGAACTCTGCATTCAAATGGGTATATCTTTCCTTTTCTCCTTTGCTTTTCACTTCGCTTCTATTCCCAGCTATTTGTAAGGCCTCCTCAGACAGCCACTTTGCTTTTTTGCATTTCTTTTTCTTGGGGATGGTCTTGATCCCTGTCTCCTGTACAGTGTCATGAACCTCCATCCATAGTTCATCAGGCACTCTGTCTATCAGATCTAGTCCCTTAAATCTATTTCTCACTTCCACTGTATAGTCATAAGGGATTTGATTTAGGTCATACCTGAATGGTCTAGTTGTTTTCCCTACTTTCTTCAATTTCAGTCTAAATTTTACAATAAGGAGTTCATGATCTGGGCCACAGTCAGCTCCCGGTCTTGTTTTTGCTGACTGTATAGAGGTTCTTCATATTTGGCTGCAAAGAATGTAATCAATCTGATTTTGGTGTTGACCGTCTGGTGATGTCCATGTGTAGAGTCTTCTCTTGTGTTGTTGGAAGAGGGTGTTTGCTATGACAAGTGCATTCTCTTGGCCAAACTCTATTAGCCTTTTCCCTGCTTCATTCCATATTACAAGGCCAAATTTGTCTGTTACTCCACGTATTTCTTGACTTCCTACTTTTGCATTCCAGTCCCCTATAATGAAAAGGGCATCTTTTTTGGGTGTTATTCTTAATGTTGAGTTAAATGATCAGATTAAACCAGTTAAAACAGTTTTCTCTGAAAATAAAACTGGCAGTTTCAAATTGTATATCAGTTGAGACCAATATGATAAAATTTCAGGGTCTAGAAAAATTGAAAACATACATATTGGTATAATAACTTATAATTGATGAAGCACTTAGATAAGCATTATGCATATCTATGTAATAGAAATAATTACAAGAGCAATAAAGAAAGAAAACAGTTTATTTATTGTAAATAAATACAATAATATTTGTTGTACAAATAAATATTTATTGTACAAAAATGCAAATAAAATTTCCCTTTTCTTTGGGTGGGGGAAGAGGGGTTTACAGGGTCCCTGAAACTCAGAAAGAATAAATGACTCACCCAAGGACTCATAGTTAGTGGTCACCATGAGATTTTCTCATGTCTCCAAGCTCCAAAAATGGTTTTGCTTCCTTTAAAAAAAAGAAGTGTTTGGAATGAACATATGTACATTGCTTAATTGAAAATGGATAACCAACAAGAACCTCCTGTATAGCACAGGAAACTGTTCTATGTTATGTGGCAGGCTGGATGGGAGGGAATTTGGGTGAGAATGGATACATGTAACATATGGGTGAGTCCCTTTGCCATTCACCTGAAACTATCACAATATTATTTATCGATGATACCCCAATACAAAATAAAAAGCTTAAAATGCTAACTCTTCAATTTGAATATTAAAGTAAAATCTCAGCATATGATATATTTTTAATGTTCATGGGTTTGGGTGAAGGATAAAAGTGTTTCATTTTGCATTCATTTAAATGGAAAACTTGCTGTCACAACTTCATATGGTCAACGTATTCACCTGCATCGACAGAGTTACCAAGGTTCATTTAAAAGCAATTCATTGAAAATACTCTTCTGAGCAGGAAGAAACACATCACCACTAGTAGGCAATTATGTCTAATCATTGTCTATTGAAAAATCATTAACACATAGGAATAATAAATATGCAAAAAGTATGGAGGGCCAATTATACATGACGGATGATACATTTTATTCACGTTATCCTGACACAATTGAGGTGATGCGTCATGATATTAACTTTCCAAGACTGTTCCCAAATAATGGGCTTTAAAACACTATCTCTTCTGTTAATCATATTTGAAAACAGCCTAACTCAGTTTTTGCCTTGCTGTGAGGCAGGCACAGTGTAACTCATTTTATGAAAAAGAAAAGCAAATGTAATTTTTGGTCCTAACATCAATCATTTAAAATAAGTATCATCATCCTGTTATAGAGATGAGGAAACTGAGAATTACAGATTCTAAGACTTTTGCCCCAAATCATGTAAATAGACATGTTGAAGTTAAATTAAAATTCAGAGTTCTTTTAACCCAGGAACCATGCTTTTCCTATTATGTTAACGGATGAATCATTCACATGAGTCAAATATCAGCAGTTTCATATAGTCCAATCTGACGTATGGGTCATGGAGGGCTTTTGATACTGGCATTTTTAAAGATTAAAGATGGGTAAACAAACCCAAAACATTGTATCTTATTTTAATCTTTTAAAGTGCAGTGTACATATATCTTGAGATTTATTTATTGTATTTATTATTCATATTTATTCATCTTGGGCTTCTCCAGTGGCTCAGTGGTAAAGCAGGAAGGGTCAGGAAGATCCATACAGAAGGAAATGGCAATCCACTCCAATATTCTAACCTGGAAAATCCCACGGACAGAAGAGCCTGGTGGGCTATATCCATGTGGTTGCAGAGTCTGACATGCCTTAATGACTGCTGTTGCTGCTGTTGCTGCTGCTGCTGCTGCTGCCTCTAAGTTGCTTCAATTATGTCCGACTCTATGCGACCCCATAGACGGCAGCCCACCAGGCTCCCCTGTCTCTGGGATTCTCCAGGCAAGAACACTGGAGTGCTTTGCCATTTCCTTCTCCAATGCATGAAAGTGAAAAGTGAAAGTGAAGTTGCTCAGTTGTGTCTTACTCCCAGCGACCCCATGGACTGCAGCCTACCAGGCTCTTCCAACCATGGGATTGTCCAGGCAAGAGTACTGGAGTGGGATGCCATTGCCTCTCCAGCCTTAGTGACTGAGCACATTTATTTATCTACATTGGCATATACTTGGTAATTTCTAAAGTTATTTAAATATTTTACATGACAAACTACTTAAACATTTAAAATTCAGGAAGATATACTTCTATTTTTAAAGATATTATGTGTGAAGATAAGTAAAGTCCACTTAGAGAATTTCTTCTTCTATAGAACTGCAGGCTGTGGTGCAATGTGTACAGGAAGAAAAAAATAAATGAAGTATGGGTTTGTGTTATGAATTTATTCTTTATTAACCATGTAAACTTTGACAAGTCTCTGTTAACACTGCTGCACTCAGTTTTTCTTATCTGTAAAATAAAAGAAATATTACCACAAAATAAGGAAAAACCCACGTCGTAGGCTAGAGTGGGAATCAGTTACAATTTTCTATTTTAGTTTTCTCTCCTAATTACCTATTAATCTTGGAAAATTTTATCCGTACAGAAGATGTTTCTCTAGTTTAGGAAAAACTCATTTTATTAGGAAGGGTATGTGTACTCTGCTGTGCTCAGTGGTCAGTCATGTCTGACTCTTTGGGACCCCATGGACTGTATCCCTCCAGGCTCTTCTGTCCAGGGAATTCTCCAGGCGAGAACACTGGAACAAGTTGCCATTTTCTCCTCCAGGGGATCTTTCTGATCCAGGGATTGAACTGGGGTCTCCTGTGTCTCCTGCGTTGCAGGTGGATTCTTCACCCACTGAGCCATACAGTTGAGTAAATATTGAAAAATTTCATGTGAATTAATGAGTTTGTTTTATTAGTCAAGATAGTTTTTATTTTGCTTTACAAATTCTCAATATTTTTTCTTTCATGAAAGGTAGTGGTTTGGCAAGAGCCTGGGGAGGGGTTCTCTATTTCATATGTTCACTCAGGATATGGAAGCAGGGAAAGAGCCAGAACAGCAGGGTCTTACAGCAATTAATACCTCAGTCTAGAAGTGACATACACCATTTGTACTCACAGGATATTGTCCAGAATTAGTCACATCATCCCACATGCTCACAGGCAGGTGGGAAGAGTAATTTTTCCTATGCCCTGAAGAGGAGAGGAAACCCATACCAGTGACCTTAGCAATATCAGTGCAGGTGTCATGCTGCTGCTGATTTCTGCTATCTGGTCTTCAAATCTCCTTCACCTCGAGAAAGAGATTCATCTTTCTGGAAAAAAAAAAAAAAGATTAAGCAGACTTTACTAATTCATCAATATTACTTATTTTTCCTTTTTTCTAATACATGCTGCAATTCTTGATAACAAAGATTTTGTAGCCCACCAAAAAAGATATTCTCTGATAAAAATGATCTGGTGCTGTGTAGACTTTTTTTCTTTCTTGCAAAATCAATCTTGAATATCTTGTAAAGGAGGAAACAAAAGCAAATAAAACCTTTCTCTTTTGTTTTAAGTGAGAGTCAATGTAGAAATTGCTCTTCTGTGGATACAGTTATGTAAATAGTTACATTGATTGTCTTGTCATAGGTACTTACAATATGTCATCTTTTGGACTTTTTCTATGCTGTGGAGTACAATTGTTTCTGCATCTTCAAGGCCTCACTTATAAGTTTTCCTTGGGTCCCAGTGCCTTCTCTACAGTCGAACAGATATAAGAATCTCATCCTTAGAGACCACACATATTCACTTTCAGGACAAATTTCCCTGCCCCTCCCATCTTTCAGCCCTTCTTTCCCTGGAGTTCTTAGTATGTAAACTACCTGTGTGTATGTTTTGTTGCTCAGTCGTGTCCAACTCTTTGTGACTTTATGGACTGTAACCTGCCAGGCTCCTCTCTCCATGGAAATTTCGAGGCAAGACTACTGGAGTGGGCTACCATTTCCTACTCCAGGGGATCTTCTCGACCCAGGGATCGAATCTGTGACTCTTGTGGCTCCTGCATTAGCAGGTGGATTCTTTACATTTACTCAAATCTAAAGAGAAATTAAAAGATGCTTACTCCTTGGAAGGAAAGTTATGACCAACCTCGAGAGCATATTAAAAAGCAGAGACATTACTTTGCCAACAAAGATTCATCTAGTCAAGGCTATGGTTTTTCCTGTGGTCATGTATGGATGTGAGAGTTGGACTGTGAAGAAAGCTGAGCACCGAAGAATTGATGCTTTTGAACTGTGGTGTTGGAGAAGACTCTTGAGAGTCCCTTGGACTGCAAGGAGATCCAACCAGTCCATTCTGAAGATCAGCCCTGGGATTTCTTTGGAGGGAATCATGCTAAAGCTGAAACTCCAGTACTTTGGCCACCTCATGTGAAGAGTTGACTCATTGGAAAAGACTCTGATGCTGGGAGGGATTAGGGTCAGGAGGAGAAGGGGACGACAGAGGATGAGATGGCTGGATGGCATCACTGACTTGATGGACTTGAGTCTGAGTGAACTCCGGGAGTTGGTGATGGACAGGGAGGCCTGGCGTGCTGCAGTCCATGGGGTCGCAAGGAGTCGGACACGACTGAGCGACTGAACTGAACTGAACTGATTTTTGTTTTATTGAGTTCCCCTGTTGTGTTCTTGTTTCAAATTCCATATCTTTCTGTTTTTATCTTTATACTTTTCCTCCTTGTGTTTGCTTTGTGTTTGTTCTAATTTCTTGAAGTAAGAACTTAGATTATTGATTTGTAAACATTTCATGGTATGCATTTCCTTCTCTGCACGACTTTAGCCACATTTCACATATTTTCATAAGTTTGACTGAAGTCAACCATGTTATTTTTTATTTTTTGAGAGGCTTCCTCTTTTGCTTATGGGTTATTGAGAAGTTGCTTGTTTAATTTCCAATTATTTGGAGACTTTCCCACTGTGTTACTGTTATTGACTTCCAGTGTGATTTCATTATGGCCAGAAAACATACTCTGCATAATTTTTATCAAATTTAAAATTATCACCAAAACAATGTTCCATGGACCAAATATTTTATGATGGGCTCCTGGCAAACATAATTTACATATGCCATGAAGGGTGACATTACCTTTATTATTCTGACAGGACACCAACCTGCTTTCCACAGGAAGATACTATCATCCAAGAGTGTTTGCTCTGTGAACACACCTGAACAGCTAATCCAGATCAAAACTTGCCCACGCCTCTGCTCCAGAGAAGTACAGAAACTGAGAGACCCATGGAGAATTATCTCCAGACAAAACAATTTAGTGACCTCTTACCCCAAGTTCTATTTTAAAGTCATACAAAATTCCAACTAATTAAAATTATATTGCCCCAAACTGTAGTCTTTACAATATTGAGTTCTGTTCCTATTTACCCATGTTTACCACTATGCCTCTAAGGAAAAGTATGCAATTTTCCTAATAAAACCTACATATTAAGTGTTTCCTGTTGCTAGTGTTACATAATTTCTCCCACTTCAATATTTTCAATTGGTTATTGTTGATATAGGTAATAGGTAATTAGGTGATCTGTTTATTTATTATGCCATTCAACACTAACCAATACTCTGAACTCTTATTTCCTCTGGATTCTTCTTTTAGTGACTTCAGTTAATTATCAAGGATTTTTAGGTTGCTATCATAATAGCCACATTGTATCTTCATTGCCAAATGAAAATTTGGCAATGGTTCATTGCCAATCTTCACATTGGTTCATTGGCTATAACTTTTAGATCAAAACCAGTTAGTGCCATAGTGGGAATCTGTTTTTTTTGTTTGTTTGTTTGTTTTATTTTTACTTTAGCGGGAATGGATTTGGAGTTTCAACACAAGTATAATGCTGGCAATAGATTTCAAGTTAATAAACTGTATGAAGAACTTGAGGGCCAGTGGAGTGGATCAGTGAAGGTGTCATTCCTTTGTGCCAATCAGCTGAGCCAGGACTCCATCTTGAAAGTGGAGTTGCCCCTCAGTCTCTGCCTCCTTCAAGCTGGACTCCTCTCCTCTCTTACAGAAAGAAATTAGGGGAAAAAAAAATAGAGGGAAGAAGGGGTCTCTCTAAATCTGGGTCCTCTGACTTGTGCCTGCTGTGGTTTCCAGCCCTGCTTAGCACTCCCTTTTGTGAAACAAGGAGTTTTGTTTGCCTGGGAGCCAAGCCAATGAACTGGATGGAGGGGTGACCACAGCTGGAAGGGCTACTGTGGACATTCTTCAGAGAAAAATTATCTCCATTCCAGTCAGTCCCTGCAAGAAACTTAGATCCAAAATCTACCTGTGATTAAGAGAGACAGTACTTTGGTTTTGAATTGTGCCCCTGTGTTTGGAGTCCGTATTAACCATTTGAAGCCCTGGAGGCAGTGACTGACTTGTCTGTAAGGGGCTGTCTAGCTGTCTATACTCCTCCCCCAGTATCCCAAGCAGGAGAGCAGACCCAGGGAAGGGAGTTCTGTGTTGAGATGGGATCATGTCCTCCAGCAGTCAATTTGCCGTGAAGAATCTCAGACATAAATGAGGTTGTGGGTGCTTTGCATCCCACACAGACCTGGCACTTACTATGCTGTCAGTGACAGCCATTGTGTGGGGAGACGCTTCTCATTGCGTCAGTCATGGTGGGAGTGGACCTGGGTACACTAATTTCCAGTTACGATTGTTCTTTCATTCTCATGATGTGGAAAAAAGCTCTCATGGAAGGGAGCTAGCTGTGGGCTGTTAGCAAGGGCCAGACATCATGTTAGCCAAAAGGCAGCAATGCTTTCTGACGCTTCCCCAGAGATCAGGAATTCAAATTCTTCCAGAAAGAGACCATCAACACAGCACATTTCCTTTGGCCCATTTATGGAAATTGATAGAATTCTTCACCTTCCCACTAGTGACAAGACAACGTGAAAGATCTTCCTTTTAAGACCTGAGAAACATGTCTTGCAGAAAGGAAGCCCTTTGCTGGTCCTAGTGTTGCAGGAGGCCCTCTGCACAAGCTCTGACCCTGATGCAGCTCCACTGATGACTCTGTAAAATTGGCCTCCAGCCTGTTACCTGAACATCAGTGTGAGTCACCAGCAGGGAGGACGGACCTCTCCTCTCAATCTGTTGGAACTCTCCTCTCTCCTTTCCTCCTTCACTGACTCTTCATGGGTCTTATACTTAAAGGAGCTTCATACTGGTTTTTGCCTGGAATGAGGAAAAATGACCTTCTGGTGTTGAGCATATATACATAAATTCAGCTGTGAGGATTGTTGTTTGAAAAAATATACCACCAATAGTACAGATCACCTCAAAGCCACTGCTTTCTATAGGATTTCCTGTTTTAATTTAGTTATTTAATCTCATGTAATGGGATCACGAAGAGTCAGACATTAATGAGCAACTGAGCAACAACAATAAAATAGTAATTAAATAGAGAGAGATAACATTTCTTACATATTACTATCTATAATTGTAGTATTATTGTCATACATTGTTTTAAATACATAGGTTGCATTAAAATTAATTTTTCCTATATTGGTCTTTAAGAACAGAGTTGAAGGTTCACTCAAATACTTTGAAATGAAAATAACCAACCAGTCAGAATACATTCTTGAATAAAATCACATTGATATATGGGAAATTTCTGCTTCTTTCAATGATTTCACTCTAAGAATTTCAGTCAAAGCAGTGAGAATGGTGAATCCATAATAGAAGATACAAATGTATTGCCATGAATATGTGTGCATGTTTATTTGTTTGTTTGTTTGTTTTTTTGAACTTAAGATCATTCCCAGTGACCTAAAAGCAGGTTGTTCTGATTTGAAAGTCCAGGATAAGGTTAAATGATTGCTTCAAGGATTCTCACTCTTAGCTAAGACAGTAGATCTGATAGTTGTCAAATAAACACCAAAGCAAATCAATGTCCACTGTGAGGGAGGTCTGTGGTCCTGCTCTGCAGGGAAATGTCTGCAGAAAGACTTTATCACTGGCACAGTTGAAATTAACAGAGTGAGAATACAGATGCAGCAAAGGACAGAATGGGAAAGACAAGCATTTCTCAGTGAATAGTGTGACAAGATGAATCCAACTTTAACAGAAAACTCAGATGACTTTAAAGGTGTCATTCAAATCAGAGACTCTTTGAACCAAAATTTATGAAGATGCCCAATTTTTATTTCTATTTAATTCTAAATGATTCTCACCCTCTCGTCACATAATTTTCTTTCAAGTGAGTATGATTGTTATGAACACAGATTGGTGATTGTCTAATTCACTGACGTATGGATCATTGTGTATTTTAAGATCAATATGTTCTAAAGTTCAAACTCTTCACTTACTGATGGGTGCAAGCGTTTCAATACAAAAATAACTTTAGTAGTCTACTTGTCATCGTGATTCCAAATGGCGAACTAAAGCCTATCATTTCAAACCATCTGCAGCACTGGGTAAATATCACTTTCACAACACGATCTACAGCCGTCAGAGATCCTTTGTATGAAACCATTCAGTGGCCTTTTATTACTTTCACCCAAAAATGATGCATAAAATAATGATGTCTCCTCCAATTAACTCTACCATCAAATGCTATGAATATTGGAAGATACAAAGAAACATTGACTGTTTATTATTTTGGCAGTCTTCCATCTACCAGCTGCTAAATAAAGGTTAACAAATTAATGAATCGGACTGAGAACATGGAGACCTTTAATTTCAACACGTTTAGAGATAGCACCATATTCTATTAAGAAGAGAATAATTTGCATTTGAGGCTTTTTGATGACATTTACATGCAGACTGACTCACTGCTTTTTCCTAAAGTAAGAAAAAAAATCTATCTGGATAGTCAGCTTCTGTGGTTGGGCACCTCAACTCTATAGCTCTCCAGAAAACCTTATAAACTTGATTATCATAGAAATAGTCTTTGTGAGAAGAGTCAAAAGATTTAGTTTCAGTGGGCTTCTAGTGTAGTCCTATTGTTTTGAGGCATAACCTTAACCTTTGTGAAACTCACTTTCTAAATTTACGAAATGAGGTTATTTGACTCACAATTCTAAGTTGCTGTTATGTGTTTGAATTTTGTAGCCCAAATGGAATTAAACTAAAATATAACCAAACATGACTTTGATTTTCACTGGAGATGACAAAAAACTGAGATGTGAATGTAGTGAGGCCACCTTGGTTTACAAATTTAATGAAATTCTACTATTCGTTGTAGAATGTCATTAAACTCACATCCTGCTAGGCACATCCTCCAGAAACTCTGAAAAACAGGATGAAGGATAAAGATAAAGTGAGTCCAGGGCAAAAAAAAATGCACAAGGGGAAAAGAGCAACTAAAAGTAGCAGATCACTCAAATATTGATAGAAGTTGGAAGTGTAGTAGACTTCATTGAAAAACATGACCCGGAAAAAGATTAATTAGTAAATCAGCAAGTGTGGTGGCCCATCATAGGAATGGTAAGCGTAGCTACTTTGTGCATTGAGTGTGAATTCTTAAGTGGTCTTCTCAGCATTAACCCAACTCTACATTCATTTTTCTGAAACCCATGATCATATGACCAATCATGACCTCCCTAGTTTACTTCTTCAATGATGTAAATCTTTGACGGAGGCCCGTTAGTCTGGTGGATACACTACAGCCTCTTCAGCCCATGCTGCACCTCTGGCCACTCTGCCATACTCTGCTCTGCCATACACTGTCCACCAAGATGGTAGAGAGCCTGCTACACCTCACAGGCTGTTCTTTCTAAAAGGAACACTGGCCTTTCTCTTCCATATTAATCAACATTTACTAATTCTTCAAAGTCTTGTCCAAATATCACATCTCCCATGAAATATTTTGTGTCTACTCCAGTTTATTTTCTTGCTTCTTCTTCTGTGTCCCCAGAGTTCTTTTTATACATTTCATTTTTTAGCATATATCATACAATAATTATGTATGTACTAGATCATGATAAATACCTGTGATATCACTTGCTCTTTTTTATTAGGTTTTGGATTATAATATTTTAAAAAATGAGAAGGGATATATAATTTATAGGTTGCTATATAGAACACAATAGAACACAATTCAACTATGTGCGTGTATGCATCTGTGTGTATGTACAAATACACAAATTTATAAACAAAATTTTCTTGAATGTTGTCATGGATTGCATAGAACAGACACATATGAGCTATGTTCTTTTCACTGTTGAAGATATATACGAATATTCATGTACTTAGGAATACAACAGTCATCAGTGCTATTTAGGAAAGATAGTCTAATAAATTTCCAACCTACTTTCTACTCTAAATTTTATCTTTTGATTGAATTGGAAAGGGGAAAGCCATAATTTTGGACCATGTAAACATAGCCTCCCACAGAAGAGACTTTCTGAGCTATGCTTGAATGATATGCCTTTAAGTTTCATCTACAATTGCTCAAAATGCTGTCTAATAAAATTATCTTTGGTGTGGTTCCTAAAAAATATATTTTTAATGACAGCATCTTAGAAATTTTCATGTAAATTTACATATGATACATCCCAGCATTTAGTGGCAGAAAATCTTGTGCTTCCAGTAAACTGACATGTAACTTTGTTGCTGAAATGGGAACTGTGACAAGGGGCAGGCTTTCCTTTTTCCTTTGGTTGAAAGAAAAGTGAAAGTCCATTTAGAGTAAATCCTAGAACTTTCAGAAAAGTAGTATTTTCTTCTTTTTTCTGTCACCAAGCTCTGCATCTTTCCTTTAAGACTTGTGTAACTTTTTTTTATTTATTTTAATTGGAGGTTAATTACTTTACAATATTGTATTGGTTTTGACATATATCAACATGAATCCACCACAGGTATACACATGTTCCCCATCCCGAACCCCCCTCCCTCCTCCCTCCCGGTACCATCCCTCTGGGTTGTCCCAGTGCACCAGCCCAGCCCACTTTTCAAAATAATTCTTAAAATATGTATTTATGAAGATTTTCATCAAAAAGTTAGATGTCCTACTTCTGAAAGTGTTATAGTTTAGTGATATGAACTACTCATCAGAGATACTTTATTCAACTTTACAACCACTTAAATTATAAGGGTTTTAGTGCAGGTAAGGTATTTCAACAAGAAATGCGTGAAAAGTGGCTCTCTCTGGAGGCTAGAAGCAAGCACAGAGAAATCCAGAAGGAGACAGAGACATCTCAGCTTTGGGAACTGACTCTATCCAGGGATTGAGGATGAGGAAGAATAATATAGTGGGGAAAGGAGCTCGTCAGGCATAGACTTTATAGCTAAGCCTGAAAGGAGGGCAGAGGAGAGTGTCGTGAGGACAGGAGCCTGGGCTTGCAGAGCCCCCTGGAAATGCACAGCCAGCCCGCAGTGCTCAGCCAAGTGCATTTCACTTATTTTTTTTTTTCCATTGGGTTATAGCTGCTTTATAATGTGTTAGATTCCGCTGTACAATGAAGTGAATCAGCCATAAGTACCCAGATATCCCCTCCCACTGAGACCTCCCTCACACCCCTACACCTCCATCCCATCCATCCAGGGAATTTTAAACTGATGCTTAATCCAGCCCTGAAGATGGAAACTAACTACTTGCTAAGTTTTTTTGTTTGTTTGTTTGTTTTGGCTTAAATGACAAACATTTACTTCTCACAGCTCTGGAGGCTGAGAATACAAGATCAAGTCTTGAAGGTATTTGACACATTCTCATTTCTTTTTGATCTCTTTTTAAATGAAACCATGCCCAAACATGCCTGCCTGACCACCATAGGTAAAGTAGCATCTTTCCTCTCCAATTCCTGATTCTCCCTTTTAATCCTTGTTTGCATGATGTTGCATAATATGCTATGTTATATTCTACTTAATTCTACTTCCCAGAATGAAAGTTTCAAGAGGGCAAGGACTTATTTTTTGCTATTGTCTCCTCAGAGGCAAGGAAAGAGTCTGATATGAAATAATCACTCAATAACTACTTGTGTGGATTAACAAGGAAAGGGACCTATATTGTTTTATCATCTCAAGTGGTATTAATAATGCTCAATTCAGAGAGGTGAGGGATTATAAAATATGGTAGACAGCTTGGCAGGATGCATTTCCGAAGAGAGCCAAATACTAATCCCATATGCAGATACAGCAACTTGACATCTCAGCATCTTTCCTTGTCTTGTGGTGAGAGGAACGCCAAAGTGAGCGACAAATGTCTATATTTTGCTTTTCCTACTAGTTAATACTCAGGGACTCTTAAGTGCTGTGTTAAACAAGACAGATCAACAACTTGACTGGAAAACTCTCTCTGGAGATACCTGGGGGTCTTGTGCTCATGGTGGGCCATGACAAGGACTGTACGATTCATGATGATGTGTTGTCTGAAGTCCAGCCCTTCCTTCAGTTCAGTTTAGTTCAGTCACTCAGTCATGTCCGACTCTTTGCGACCCCATAAACTGCAGCACGCCAGGCCTCCCTGTCCATCACCAAGTCCTGGAGTTCACTTAAACTCATGTCCGTGGAGTCGGTGATACCATCCAGCCATCTCATCCTCTGTTGTCCCCTTCTCCTCCTGCCCCCAATCCCTCCCAGCATTAGAGTCTTTTCCAATGAGTCAACTCTTCGCCTGAGGTGGCCAAAGTACTGGAGTTTCAGCTTTAGCATCGTTCTTTCCAAAGAACACCCAGGACTTATCTCCTGTAAAAGGGACTGGTTGGATCTCCTCACAGTCCAAGGGACTCTTGAGAGTCTTCTCCAACACCACAGTTCAAAAGCATCAATTCTTTGGCAGCCTCCAAATCTGATTTGGTTTCCCCTGCATGACCGACAAGCCAACCTTGCTGGACTGTTTGAACAGAGATGCACAAAACCCCACTGAGACTTCTGTCCTGAGCTCCCTAGAAGCCATGATTCCTGACTTAAACCTTGCTGACTCCATCCAGTCAGGGCCAGTGTGTAGCTTAAGGGCCTTGGGGTGTCTATTGCAATCCTAAAGTCTGCTCCTACTTGCTCTCCCTTGAAATGAAGGCTATAATGATGATGCTATAAGGAGGAGAGTGAGCCCTTGTCAGCATCTGAACTTGTGATGCCTTCAGGTCCCTGTGATGCGGATGGCTTTGGTTGCAGGTGGGAGGCAGTCAGAGGCCTGCTGTGAAGAATTGGGGAAAACAGTAAAATGAGGCTCAGCGGAGTTTTATGAGTCACACAAATGCTCATACATCTTCATCCAATCATTCTGGTAAAATTCTTTCCCAAAGAAATGGTATAAAGTAAGGAAGCAAAAAGAAATGTGAAAGAAGATGCTGACACTAGAATTTTGTCTCTTAGCTGTAACTGAAGCCAGAAGAGCTGAGAACTGGCCTAGTTGGTAAGTTACTCCAGTTTCTCAAAGTGAGGTGCCAGATATCCTTACTCAGGACTCAGAAATGTCATGGCAGAAGCTTGACCTTCATTTGAAAAATTGCCTGGAGAACTGTTGGGCATTAACAGAGGATTTTTTGGGAGAAGGACTGTAGGTGCCAGCCTCTCCAACAAGGAGGGGGAGGTGTGGCTTGGCAAACAACTACCAGTGTCCAAAAAGAAAAGTCTCCAGGGAGAGAAGAGAAGAAAGAGACAAATAGAAGCAACCTGTGGCAACTGAAAAGAGCTGAATAGGGGAGGTAATCACCCTCCTACTGGCAGTGTTTTCAGATCCATAGGGGACTAGGGTTACCAGACAAAATATAGCATCTCCAGGTAGGTCTGAATTTCTCACATAATATTGAGATGCATTTAAGCTAAAAATGATCTGCTTACCTGAAATACATATTTAACTGGATGTTTTATATTTTTAGTGGTAGAGAAATTTTGCTGCAATCAGTTTAAGGGGGCTTCCTGAAAGAGGCCAAGAGAGGTCAGTAGCCCAGAGACTGGAGGCCAAAGGACAGCTCAAGCCCTAAGGATGGGGCCATGGACTAACCAATGAAGCAGAAGCACTCCAGACTAAAATGCTGAAACCAAAAGGGAGCATTAGGGGATCTTAGAAGATGTTGGCAATGGGCTGTGTGCTAAAGGGCCTCAAACATCATCGATGGCAAGAGTACACCCAGGGCAAATGCCAGATTCACCTGCAGAGTCAGGTCCTTTTTATTCCTTCTTGACTCTGTCATGAAGGGTTCAGAACTCTCTGGCTTGGGGGAAAGGAGAGTGAGCAAAAGGTCACACAGGAGAGGAAAAGCCAATTGTGTCCCATCTCCTTCCCCAGGTTCCAGGTTGAACTTGAGCCTGGAGGGCAGGTGGGGAGTGATGACACTAGGTCAGCTTTGTCCAAGCAGAGGGAGGACCTCCTTATAGATGCTGCAGAACAACCTCATCCTACAATGAACACACATACAAAGCTATTCCCACAACAGGGAACACAAGTTGAACAGGGTGCATTTGGTGGACGAGATGGTGCAGACTTTTCAGAGAATATCATTAGGCTGTTAGAAGTTCCTGTATTTTTTTTTTTTTTTCATTTGATAAAAGGAACCTATGAAGCCCCAACTCTTAAGCACCCAGGCACTATGCTGGTGCTGAGGATAAAAGCATGAACATAAGCAGAGGTGGTTAAGAAGCAAACCCAAATAATAGCCACAAAGATGATGGAGCAACTTAGAATCCTGTGGGCTATGAGGTTAATGCAACTTTTGGCAGCACTGCACTGATGATCTACTCTGGGGTGATTGCCCAAGAACAAAATACTAGTCTCGAACCACTAGGATGAAAAAATCCTATGGGAAAAAAAAATGTATTTTCTTAATCAGTTCAGTTGCTCAGTCATGTCCGACTCTTTGCGACCCCATAAATTGCAGCACACCAGGCCTCCCTGTCCATCACCAACTCCTAGAGTTCATTCAAACTCATGTCCATCAAGTCAGTGATGCCATCAAGCCATCTCATCCTCTGTTGTCCCCTTCTCCTCCTGCCCTCAATCCCTCCCAGCATCAGGATCTTTTCCAATGAGTCAACTCTTCACATGAGGTGGCCAAAGTATTGGAGTTTCAGCTTCAGCATCAGTCCTTCCAATGAACACCCAAGACTGATCTCCTTTAGAATGGACTGGTTGGATCTCCTTGCAGTCCAAGGGACTCTTAAGAGTCTTCTTCAACACCACAGTTCAAGAGCATCAATTCTTTGGCGCTCAGCTTTCTTCACAGTCCAACTCTCACATCCATACATGACCACTGGAAAAACCATAGCCTTGACTAGATGGACCTTTGTTAGCAAAGTAATGTCTCTGCTTTTGAATATGCTATCTAGGTTGGTCAGAACTTTCCTTCCAAGGAGTAAGCATCTTTTAATTTCATGGCTGCAGTCACCATCTGAGGTGATTTGGAGCCCAAAAAAGTAATGTCTGACACTGTTTCCACTGTTTCCCCATCTATTTCTCATGAAATGATGAGACCAGATGCCATGATCTTATTTTTCTGAATGTTGAGCTTTAAGCCAACTTTTTCACTCTCCTCTTTCACTTTCATCAGGAGGCTTTTTAGTTCCTCTTCACTTTCTGCCATAAGGGTGGTGTCATCTGCATATCTGAGGTTATTGATATTTCTTCTGGCAATCTTGAATCCAGCTTGTGCTTCTACCAGCCCAGCATTTCTCATGATGTACTCTGCATAGAAGTTAAATAAGCAGGGTGACAATATACAGCCTTGATGTACTCCTTTTCCTATTTGGAACCAGTCTGTTGTTCCATATCCAGTTCTAACTGTTGCTTCCTGACCTGCATACAAATTTCTCAAGAGGCAGGTCAGGTGGTCTGGTATTCCCATCTCTTTAATAATTTCCCACAGTTTATTGTGATGCACCCAGCCAGAGGCTTTGGCATAGTTAATAAAGCAGAAATAGATGTATTTCTGGAACTCTCTTGCTTTTTCCATGATCCAGCAGATGTTATTATCTCTTTTATTTTCTATTTATTTTATCTATTTTCCCATGATATAATTGGTAAAATACCTGTGAGTATGTGTGTACATATGCATATGTGCATGTGTGTGTGGGCACATATTAAACATCATCATGCTTCACACTAGGGGGATAACAAAGTGAAGTTCAGTTAAGAATGCTCATCCATAAGATCTGTGTCTGGGAGCAGAGCTGGAAGGACCAGATGATTTTACGCTTAAGAGTGTCATGCTCAGTCACTCTTTTTGACTCTTTGTGACCCCATGGACTGAGCTGGCCAGACTCTTCTGTCCATGGGTTTTCCCGGGCAAGAACAGTAGAGTGGGGTGCCATTTCGTTCTCCAGGGAATCTTCCTGACCCAGGAATTGTACCCATGTCTTCTGTGTCTCCTACATTGGCAGGAATATTCTTTATCATGGAACCACTTAAGAAGCCCTTATGATTGTTAAAACTGTTTAAATCTAGTAACTTGAGATTCTTCTGTGTCACTTCAAAATAAAATCAATACCTTTCCCCATGATGCAGAGTTTTCCAGATTCAGGTTTTGTGGTACTGTTCTAGACCAGGTCATACATTTGCGTTAAACATTGAATGGTTCCTTCCTGAGTTTCCACTATTCAGTTGTATTTTTTTTAACAGATAAATAAGACTTGGAGAAAATAAAGCAAATATGCAAAGTGGGCCTCTATGATGCCACAGGAGTCAGAGTTTGAAGAATTAGAGTAAAAAATAAGTTTGGGGTGAGGAGAAACCAGGTTATCACCAGCCCTTAGGCCTGTCATCGCGAGGCTGTCTTGGGATGGGCGGCACAGGAAGTCTTCCGACTGGAGGATGCTTGTGCAAGGAGCCAGCTGGCTAGAAATCCGAAGCTCAGACTTATCAGTAGTTCTCAGCTGGCCTTCTGTGTCCTCCACATACTTTCCCATAATTTATTCTTTTCTCAATCTACTCCATTAATTTCAATGAGTTTTGTAGTTTCAGCTCTTTCTTAGGGGAAAGCTCTTTCTTATATATATATATGTATATATATATATATATATATATATATATATATATAGGTCTTTAGTTTCTTTAGGTAGATATATTCCTAAGTATTTTATTATTTTCGTTGCAATGATGAGTGGAATTGTTTCCTTAATTTCTCTTTCTATTTTCTCATTATTAGTGTGTAGGAATGCAAGGGATTTCTGTGTGTTGATTGTATATCCTGCAACTTTACTGTATTCATTGATTAGCTCTAGCAATTTTCTGGTGGAGTCTTTAGGGTTTTCTGTGTAGAAGATCATGTTATCTGCAAACAGTGAGAGTTTTACTTCTTCTTTTAGAATTTGGATTCCTTCAATTTGGATTCCTTTTATTTCTTTTTCTCCTCTGATTGCTGTGGCCAACACTGCCAAAACTATGTTGAATAGTAGTGGTGAAAGTGAGCACCCTTGTCTTGTTCCTGACTTTAGGGGAAATGCTTTCAATTTTTCACCATTTAGGATAATGTTTGCAGGATGATCCTCTATGACCCACCTCCCAGAATATTGGAACTAAAAGCAAAATAAACAAATGGGACCTAATTAAACTTAAAAGCTTCTGCACAACAAAGGAAACTATAAACCAGGTGAGAAGACAGACTTCAGAATGGGAGAAAATAATAGCAAATGAAGCAACTGACAAACAACTAATCTCAAAAATATACAAGCAACTCCTACAGCTCAATTCCAGAAAAATAAATGACCCAATCAAAAAATGGGGCAAAGAACTAAACAGACATTTCTCCAAAGAAGACATACACATGGCTAACAAACACATGAAAAGATACTCAACATTACTCATTATCAGAGAAATGCAAATGAAAACCACTAGGAGGTACTATTTCACACCAGTCAGAATGGCTGCTATCCAAAAGTCTACAAGCAATAAATGCTGGAGAGGGTATGGAGAAAAGGGAACCCTCTTACACTGTTGGTGGGAATGCAAACAAATACAGCCACTATGGAGAACAGTGTGGAGATTCCTTAAAAAACTGGAAATAGAACTGACTTATGATCCAGCAATCCCACTGCTGGGCATACACACTGAGGAAACCAGAATTGAAAGAGACACATGTACCCCAATGTTCATCGCAGCACTGTTTATAATAGCCAGGACATGGAAGCAACCTAGATGTCCATTGGCAGATGAATGGATAAGAAAGCTGTGGTACATATACACAATGGAGTATTCACTTCAGTTCAGTTCAGTTGCTCAGTCGTGTCCGACTCTTTGCGACCCCATGAATCACAGTACGCCAGGCCTCCTTGTCCATCACCAGCTCCTGGAGTTCATTTAGACTCACGTCCATTGAGTCAGTGATGCCATCCAGCCATCTCATCCTCTGTTGTCCCCTTCTCCTCCTGCCCCAAATCCCTCCCAGCATCAGAGTCTTTTCCAATGAGTCAACTCTTCGCATGAGGTGGCCAAAGTACTGGAGTTTCAGCTTTAGCATCATTCCTTCCAAAGAAATCCCAGGGCTGATCTCCTTCACAATGGACTGGTTGGATCTCCTTGCAGTCCAAGGGACTCTCAAGAGTCTTCTCCAACACCACAGTTCAAAAGCATCAGTTCTTCGACTCTCAGTGATTACTCAGCCATTAAAAATAATATATGTGAATCAGTTCTAATGAGGTGGATGAAACTGGAGCCAATTATACAGAGTGAAGTAAGCCAGAAAGAAAAACACCAATACAGTATACTAACACATATATATGGAATTTAGAAAGATGGTAACGATAACCCTGTATGCGAGACAGCAAAAGAGACACAGATGTATAGAACAGTCTTTTGGATTTTGTGGGAGAGGGAGAAGGTGGGATGATTTGGGAGAATGGCATTGAAACATGTATAATACCATATATGAAATGAATCGCCAGTCCAAGTATGATGCATAATACAGGATGCTTGGGGCTGGTGCACTGGGATGACCCAGAGGGATGGTATGGGGAGGGAGGAGGGATGGGGAACTCGTGTATATCTGTGGTGGATTCATGTTAATGTATGGCAAAACCAATACAATATTGTAAAGCAATTAGCCTCCAATTAAATAAATTTATATTAAAAAAAAGATTAGATCCAAAATATAAGACAATACTCTAAATCGGTATTTTTCAATCATGACAAATTTGCCACTGTTCCTGTTTGAGGACTTCTGGCGAAGTCTGGAGACATTTTTGACTTGATAACTGGGAGATGGTACAAATAAAATTCTATAATGCACAGGAAAGGCCCTACAGCAAAGAAAATTCTCTTATAAAAAATGTTAATAGTGTCAAATTTGAGAACTTTTTAAAGTAGGTCAATAATTCATCAAAACTGACACAATAACATTGCAATAGGAAACTAAAGTCAAATCTAGCCTCTGTAGCCCAACACCAAATTAAAACTTGGAGACAGACTTTTGTGAGAAGTAGAAAAGAGAAGCTTTATATCTTTTATGAAGGATGTTACAGTGGGTTCATGTGTGTCCCAGGTAGGTTGTGAGTTTTAGAGACAAGGGAATATGTACTTTGTGGTTCAGTCATATTTGACTCTTTGCGACCTCCTGGACTGTAGCCCACCAGGCTCCTCTGTCCAGGGTGATTATCCAGGCAAGAATACTGGAGCAGGTTGCCTTGCCCTTCTCCAGGGGATCTTCTCAAACTGGAGATCAAACCCAGGTCTCCTACAATTAAATGCGGATTCTTTAATGTCTAAGTCACAATGGACAAGGTGGTGGGGTTGCTGATAAGGATCAGGATACACATGGGGCCTGCAGTCTTTCAATCCACAGGTCACCCAGCTTCAGGTGGTAAGGGACCTTCTCTGGAAAGAACAGTGCCTCATCCAGTAGTTCAGTTCAGGTCAGTTCCATCACTCTTTGCGACTCTTTGTGACTCCAGGGACTTCAGCACACCAGGCTTCCTTGCTCATCACCAACTCAGGGAGCTTGCTCAAACTCATGTCCATTCGGTTAGTGATGTCATCCAACCATCTCATCCTCTGTCATCCCCTTCTCTTCCTGCCTTCACTCTTTCCCAGCATCAGGGTCTTGTCCAATGAGTCAGTTCTTCACTTCAGGTGAACGAATTATTGGAGTTTCAGCTTCAGCATCAGTCCTTCCAATGAATATTCAGGATATATTTCTTTTCGGATTGACTGGTTTGATCTCCTTGCAGTCCAAGGGACTCTCAAGAGTCTTCCCCAACCAACACCACATTTCAAAGGCATAAATTCTTCATCACTCAGCTTTCTTTATGGTCCAGCTCTCACATCCATACATGACTACTGGAAAAATCATAGCTTTTACTAGAGTCACCTTTGTGGGCAAAGTAATGTCTTTGCTTTTTAATATGCTCTCTAGGTTGGTCATAACTTTTCTTCCAAGGAGTAAGCATCTTTCAATTTCATGAATGCAGTCACCATCTGTAGTGACTTTGGAGCCAAAGAAAATAAAATCTGTCATTGTTTCCCCATCTATTTGCCATAAAGAGATAGAACTGGATGCCATGATCTTAGTATTTTGAATGTTGAGTTTTAAGCCAACTTTTTCACTCTCCTCTTTCACTTTCACCAAGAGGCTCTTCACTTCCTCTTCACTTTATGACATAAGGGTGGAGTCACCTGCGTATCTGAGGTTATTGATATTTCTTCGGCAATCTTGATTCCAGCTTGTGCTTTACCCAGTGCAGCATTTCACATGATGTAATCTGAATTACTTTGCCAACAAAGATCCGTCTAGTCCAGGTTATGGTTTTTACAGTAGTCATGTATGGATGTGAGAGTTGGATTATTAAGAAAGTAAAGCACTGAAGAATTGATGCTTTTGAACTGTGGTGTTAGAGAAGACTCTTGACAGTCCCTTGGACTGCAAGGAGATCCAACCAGTCCATCCTAAAGGAGATCAGTCCTGGGTGTTCATTGGAAGGACTGATGCTGAAGCTGAAACTCCAATACTTTGGCCACCTGATGCGAAGAGCTGACTCATTTGAAAAGACCCTGATGCTGGGAAAGATTGAGGGCAGAAGGACAAAGGGACAACAGAGGATGAGATGGTTGGATGGCATCACCGACTCAATGGACATGGGTTTGGGTGGACTCTGGGAGTTGGTGATGGACAGTGAGGCCTGGCGTGCTGCAATTCATGGAGTTGCAAAGAGTCAGACACGACTGAGCAGCTGAACTGAACTGAAACAGGGCCTGCCGCAGGGCTACACTGTTGTTTCTTGGCTGCTCCCCCTTGTCTCTGCATCTCCTTTCTTTCCTTATCAGCAAATATTTGAACCTGCCCTTTGGAACTCGGGGAAGGGGACACAGGAAGGCTTTTGTGCCCAGGAGCCTTATTGGGTTTCAGTAAGTACACTGGCTTTTGTATAATATGAAAGGGAAATAAAAATAAATAAATGCTGATTTTTGCAATTAGAAACTGAGGAAAGATAAACTAGAAACTACTGATAGTGTTTACCAGTAGGGAAAAGGGTAAAAAAGAGTACATGTCTCTGAAGATACCTTTTTATGGTTTCAACAATTATTAACCATTTTAATTCTATGGCTTTGTAAATCAAAACAGCAATGAAAGCCATAAAAATAACAACAGAAATAAAGTAATAATAATTTTTAAAATCCAAAGGAATATAGTCACCAGTCTACTTAAACATATTTCATTTGAATAACAATCACATCCACAGGAATGAAAGAGAAATTTAACCCTCATAGTCTTTGAAACAGGCAGATACCTGCAGGCTAAAGGAGGGAAATGTATCTCCTTTATTTGAGCACCTCTCCATAGTTTGTTTTCTCAGTGTTTGTTTTTCAAAGTGGTATGAATTAGTAAGCATTAAACTACATTTATGTGATATTTTTTTGCTTGTTTGCTTTTGTACTTCAGTGGCTACATCATTTCCTACTCTTTAAGACCCCATAGACAGTAGCCTGCCAGCCTCCTCTGTCCATGGGATTTCCCAGGCAAAAATTCTGGAATGGGTTGCCATTTCCTTCTCTAGGGTATCTTCCAGACCCAGGGACCCAATACACCTCTCCAGATTGGCAGCTAGATTCTTTACCACTGAGCTACCAGGAAAGCCCTTTATGTAATATAAGATTGAGCAAATGGCTAAATTATTGAGATTTTTGACTGTCAGAAATATGCAGTAAGGGAAAAACCAGGGTAAGTGATATGAAATTCAATTAGAAGCTATAAAGAACTCATGGTTTTTGACAGCTGTTTGAGCACATAGATATTTAAAAGTGCATTTGTTTATGTATGTAAAAGTGCATATTCTTTCACTTGTTCTATGTGCTAAAAAGCTAAAAAGCCTGTTTAGAAACAGGCCTAGCAATCAGAACTGCCACAGTGAGCAGGATGGCAGCCTGTGTGTTCTGAGTTCTGGGGTTAGGCACCATTTTTTGAGACACAGTGCTGGACATCAAATAACTTATTTTTGACAGTTTATATAATCTAGATTTGACTGTCATCATGGCCCCTTAAAACATCAAAAATACGTGTTATCTTTTAGGAAATGCAATGGCAACCCACTCCAGTACTCTTGCCTGGAAAATCCCATGGATGGAGAAGGCTGGTAGGTTACAGTCTGTGGAGTCGCAAAGAGTCGGTCACGACTGAGCGACTGTACTTTCTTGGTGATGCTAGGAGAATATTGTTCTTTATGGTTAAGGAGGTATTCCTGCCAATGGGGGAGGTCTGATCAACGTATAATGTAGATATTCAATGCAGTATGGGGAGAGAGGGGGCCAAAAGGCAGAGAAGAATTTTTAATGTTTAAATTTTTCTTGTCTTGCCATAAAATATGAATTTTATTTCATAAGATTCCCTCCCTTTGGTTTTACCTCTGTTGGCTATTACAGCATGATGCCAACAGGCATCCAGGTATGAAAGGATACTTGTGAGATTTCTCCTATTGCTCAGCAATAGTTATGGAGCTTGCGTGGGTGCATGCACATGTCCTCAGGCATGTCTGACACTTTGTGGTCCCATGGACTGTAGCCTGCCAGGCTTCTCTCTGTGGGATTTTCCAGGCAAGAATAGTGGAGAGGGTTATCTTTTCCTTCTCCAGGTATGGAGCTTAGAGTTCCAGCTCTGGGTAAAATAAAGTGCGCATGTATCAGACTTTCTCCTCCACTGAATACAACTACAAATCTGGAAAGAATATATGAGAAACTTGGAAGCCTACAAAAGTAAATGCCAGCAGGCAGATTGGTGAAGAACATCAGATTTTGAAGTCACCAAACTAGGGCTGAGCACTTTTTTCCTCTCTGTGGACTCCCCAACTGAACTCCACAAAGCGGGAAACTCAAAAATGAGGACTCCAGAAAAACTGAATCTCTGGCTCATGTGTGGGAAAAATGGGATGCTTAGTATTCAAAGAGAGAGGAGAAAATCAATAAAATCAAAGTGGTTCTTGGTAACCATCAATAAAATTGATCTTTTAGCAAGGCAAACTGATTAAAATGAATAAAAGACTCAAGTAATTAATATCTGGAATTAAAGCAGGAAATATTACTATAGGCCCTATGGATATTGAAAGAAAATAGGGAATCCTGTGAACACCTCCATAGATGTAAGTACAACAACTTTGATAAAATGAGTCAATTCCTCAACAAACACAAAATACCAAAATTCATTCAAGTCACCCAAGATCACTCAGTTAACCTGAATAAACCTATAAATATGAAAGTAGTTTAATTTGTATTTATTTTTTTTCTAAGAAAGAAATCACTAGGACTAGATTGTTTCCTGGCAGATTTTATCAAACAATTAAAGAAGAAATGACATTGATGCTATACAATCTCTTGTAGAAAGTGAAAGAAGACAGTCAGCCTACTTTATGAGGCCAATATCACCCTGATACCAATTGTAAACAAAGAAATTAGGAAAAGAAAAAAAAAAAAAAGAAAATTCAGACCCATATCACTTAATCATGCAATAATCTTCAACAAAATTTTAGCAAACTGCACCCAACATTATGTGTGTGTGTGTATTAAGTCACTTCAGTTGTGTCCAACTCTGTGTGACCCTGTGGACTGTAGCCCACCAGGCTCCTCTGTCCATGGGATTCTCCAGGCAAGAATACTGGAGTGGATTGCCCTGCCCTCCTCCAGGGGACCTTCCTGACCCAGTGATTGAACCTGCATCTCTGATGTCTCCTGCATTGGCAGGCAGGTTCTTTACCACCAGCACCATTTGGCATTATACATATATGAATAATATACCCTCACCAAACGATGGCTATGCTGTGAATAGCAGTCTGTATCACTATGCAGAAAATAGTCACTGAAATCCACCATTTAAATAATCTAAAAGAGAAAGAGCACATGGTGATACCAATTGATAAAAAAGTATTTGACAAAATACAACGATAATTCACAATGAAAATACTTACCAAACTAACAATAGAAGGTAACCTATGAATTTTATAAAAGGAAATCTACAAAAACTCTACTAATATCATATGTAGTAAGGAGGAGCCATTTGTGTTTCCCTAATATGAGGAGCAAGGCAAGAATATGCACTTTCATCATTCCTGCTAAAAATTTTGGCAGAATCCTCAACCAGAGCAATAAGAAAACAAACAATGCTATAGATCAGAAAACAAACAGTGCTATAGATTAGACCCAGAGGAATGGTATGGGGAGGGAGGTGGGAGGGGGTTTCAGGATGGGGAACGCATGTACACCCATGGCGGATTCATGTTGATGTATGGCAAAACCAATACAATATTGTAAAGTAATTAGCCTCCAATTAAAATAAATAAATTTATATTAAAAATGTAAAAATATATAAATTTGTCTTAATTGTAAAGAAGAATATTATTTATATAGAAAATTCAATCAGGTTATAGGATAGAAAACAAAACAAAAACATGAAGCAATAAACAACAGGAACAATGAACAATGTACTTTTATATACCAGCCATGTATAAATGGAAAACAATAGTGAAAGAGAGAGCATCACTTTTAAAACTTGAAAAAACAGAATTTTGAGGTATAAATATAAAAACTTAGATATATAGTGAACTATTAAGGTGAACTATTAATGGAGAGACTCAAAGAAAGACTAAATAAATGGAATTATTCACCATAAATTTTGATTGAAATTCTCAATACAACTTCAGAGGTCAGTTCTCTCCAAATTGACCTATAGATTTAATGCAGTATCAAGGAAAAATCTCAACAGGATACTTTTGTTTTTTTTTTTTTTATGTACACAAGTTGATTCTAAAATTTATATAAAAGGAAAGGAATCTAAAAGGGCTAAAATATTTTTGAAAAAGAATGATAAATTTGAGACAGTCACAAGCTACTTTATTTTAAGCTTTTTAAAACCACAGAATTCAAAGAAGTATGATATTGAAAAAGGAGTATTCATATGGGCCAGTGGAAAAAAAATAGAGTCTAGGAATTGACCTCCACATGTATGACCAACTGGTTTTTAATAAAGTTGCCAAAGCAGTTCAGTGGATAAACTGTAGCCTACAATACATTGTTTTGAAATCTCCTTGTCTAAAACTATAAATTTTTAGAATAAAACATAGGGTATGAGTTCTTTTTTCATTACTTTGCATTGGAGTATAGTTTCTTTACAAAACTGTGTCAGTTTCCTAACTACTGGAGTTTCCTTCCCGTTTAGGTCACCACAGAGCACTGAATATAGTTTCCTGTGCTATAAAATAGGTTCTTATTAGTTATCTATCAGTAAGTATATATATGTAAATCCCAGTCTCCCAATTCATCCACCCCCTCCTTGGTATCCATAAGTTTGTTCTCTATGTCTTTGTCTCTATTTCTGCTTTGTATATAAGATCATCTAGATGGTGACTGCAGCCATGAAATTAAAAGACGCTTCCTCTTTGGAAGGAAAGTTATGACCAACCTAGAAAGTATATTCAAAAGCAGAGACTTTACTTTGTCAACAAAGGTCCGTCTAGTCAAGGCTATGGTTTTTCCAGTAGTCATGTATGGATGCAAGAGTTGGATTATTAAGAAAGCTGAGCACCAAAGAATTGATGCTTTTGAACTGTGGTGTTGGAGAAGACTCTTGAGAGTCCCTTGGACTGCAAGGAGATCCAATCAGTCCATTCTAAAGGAAATGAATCCTGGATGTTCTTTGGAAGGACTGATGCTAAAGCTGAAACTCCAGTACTTTGGCCACCTCATGTGAAGAGTTGACTCATTGGAAAAGACTCTGATGCTGGGAGGAATTGGGGGCAGGAGGAGAAGGGGACGACAGAGGATGAGATGGCTGGATGGCATCACCAACTCGATGGACATGAGTTTGAGTAAACTCCAGGAGTTGGTGATGGACAGGGAGGCCTGGCGTGCTGCAGTCCATGGGGTCACAAGGAGTCGGACATGACTCAGTGACTGATCTGACTGACTGACTGAAAGTTTCCCAACTAATCTATGACAAAGGAGGCAAGAATATACAATGGAGAAAAAAAAAAGTCCCTTCAATAAATACTGCTGGAAAAGCTGGACAGCTACATGTAAAAGAATGAAATCAAATCACTCCTTAACACCATACACAAAAATAAACTCAAAATGGACTAAGGACCTAAATCTAGGGTATGAGTTCTCACAGATTGCAAGAAAACTTGGTCTATGAAAGAACACATTGATTAGTTGGATTCCATCAAAATTTTTAAAATGTTTTCTCCCAAATGTACTGTTAAGAGAATGAAAAAACAACCTATAAATTGGGTGAAAGTATTTGCAAATAACATATCTGGTGAGGGACTTGTATCCAGAATGCATATTTAGAATACCTTAATGTCCCTACAGTGCTTTTTTTCTTAATATTTACCTTATGTAAGCTAGAACTAAATGAGAGTTAAAATGGATAGATTACAGCATACATTGCTATATGATCTGACAACACAAATACAACCAAACAAAATTGGGGAGAAGGAGAATAATATAAAGACTTAAAAATTTAGCCCTTTTCAATAATCATAATAGATAGTGGTACTATTATTATTATTGTTATTCTGAGATTTTTGTAATAATCATCGGATGCTTAATCTATGTTTTTAAGAACCAGGATTTCATGGAGTATTACTCAGCCATTAAAAAGAATACATTTGAATCAGTTCTAATGAGGTGGATGAAACTGGAGCCTATTATACAGAGTGAAGTAAGCCAGAAGCAAAAACATAAATACAGTATACTAACGCATATATATGGAATTTAGAAAGATGGTAACAATAACCTGGTGTACGAGACAGCAAAAGAGACACTGATGTATAGAACAGTCTTATGGACTCTGTGGAAGAGGGAGAGGGTGGAAAGATTTGGGAGAATGACATTGAAACATGTAAAATATCATGTAAGAAACGAGTTGCCAGTCCAGGTTTGATGCACGATACTGGATGCTTGGGGCTGGTGCACTGGGACGACCCAGAGGGATGGTATGGGGAGGGAGGAGGGAGGAGGGTTCAGAATGGGGAACACATATATACCTGTGGCGGATTCATTTTGATATTTGGCAAAACTAATACAATTATGTAAAGTTTAAAAAAAAAAAAAGAACCAGGATTTCTGCTTTGGAATAAATGAGATACGATTGCAATAAAAATGTATTTATAATTTTTTATCCTCTGCTTATGGGCTTCCCAGGTGGTGCTAGTAGTAAAGAACCTTCTTGCCAATTCAGGAGACAAAAGGGTCACAGTTTCCATCCCTGGGTTGGGAAAATTCCATGGAGGAGGGCATAGCAAAGAATCTCCATGGACATAGAAGCCTGGTGGGCTACAGTCCATAGGGTTGTAGAGTTGGACATGACTAAGGAGACTTAATACACACCCTCTGTGTGTGCTAAGCAGAAAAAGGAAGCATCTGGATGGGGGACCCACGCCTGCCTTTTATTCTTTTGGATTCCAGGTCACCATGTGGACTTCACTTTTCCTTTGAAAGCATGCAGGGCTCCAGTTGGGATTGTAAAATGTATTATCATGAATAAAATGAATCAAAACTAATGAGGACCTGAGACCAAAAGAACTGAGACAGGAGATAGAAGGGCCCCCAGCGGAACATTTTCTCCTCTGTGGATATAAACTCCAAAATAGCAGGAGGGAGAAGCTGGGCCCTGTCCAGAAGAGATAAAGTTCATGAATTCCTCATTCTTGACATCAAGGAGATCTTCCCAACTACAAAAGAGCTTATAAAGAGAGGAGGGCATCACTCCACAGAGTGAAGCAACTGTGGGCCTCGGCCCCATCCGTCTTGGCTAGGAGAGGCAGGGGACGTGCAGGGGACGGCACAGAGACAAACCAAACACAGACTCAGCACCAGGAAAGCAAGATGACAGGTCAGAGGAGACTCAGAAGAAATGCCCCTAAACGTGATTCTAGTGAGGGCACGACTCTCCCTGTCCACCTGTTGGTCTGTGCACCAAACACAGACTCAGCACCAGGAAAGCAAGATGACAGGTCAGGGGAGACTCAGAAGAAATGCCCCTAAACGTGATTCTAGTGAGGGTACGACTCTCCCTGTCCACCTGTTGGTCTGTGCACATGTACTGTACTTGGTTTCCTCTTGATAAACACGTTACTTGTTTCACTCACCTCTGTCTGTATGTGACAGTTCATTTCTACACAGCTGATAGTCTGGGGCCTTGTCACTGGCCCTGTCCCGGGTGGTCTAGTGGCCGGGATCCAGGGCCCTCACGGTCACAGCCTGACTTCAGTCTCTGGGCAGGAGCCAAACCCTGCTTCAGGGTGTTGCATTCTTAGGCCACACAAAATCAGAATCACCTAATGATCAATTCAGAATCAATTTCTCACAGTCTTGAAAGGGGAAATAGGAGAAAACAATGCGTATTCTTCTTAACAATTTACGTGTACCCTCATCACTCTAAAATTCTCTCAGTTAATTTTTATGAATCATCTCTAAATCTGCAGAAACTTTACTTGAAGTTTTTTTTTTTTAATCATGCTAAATATAATGAATAATTTAAATAGACCACTAGATGACTAACAGTATTTCTATTTTTAGTATCTAATGACAATTGTTGGGGAAATGGGAAGGAAAGCTTGGCTCATAATGATGAAAACTGTGTTTGGCAAAGCAGACTTCTAGGACCCTAGTGGGAGAAAAGTCTTCAACTAGATGTGAATGAATAGATGGATGAATATTCAGAATGACAGAGTAGAGTGTCAGAGGGTAAATGACTCAAGGATACAGCCATGGTAATGCTTAAAATCATCTAAAAATCTGCTTCAAAGAAAAATCAGCTGTCTTTGTGATGACAAGGACATTTCCAGGTTTATGTCAACCTACTGTATTTCAATGTTGATATGCCATTTATCCAGTGAGCTGAGGTAAGGTAAAAGCTACTGTTTTACAGAAGATAAATGATGGGCCGGGGGGGCACTCATGAGAAAGACATCTACTTCCTTATCTTAATTCTTCTTGACATCTAAACTTTTACTTGATAGGGTCTTGCTCCATAATATATGCATTATGGGAAAGGTTTTATATTCATTTATACTGATTTGCTGTGAAAAGTTCATGGTTTTTTTGTTCTAATTTAACTTTCAATGTGCCCTATTCGCTCTCAAAAATGCCTTATTTTGAACAAGACATTATACCTTTCCCCAATTATAAACTCCTCCATTCTAAACTTTGCAGGGATTTTTTTTGCAGGATCCTTCAACACTGTTGTGTCTAGACTTCAGGATCACAATCCACCTCACTTCTTGACAGCATCATTCGTAATTATCAACAGACAGCAACAGCTCCTGAATCAGTGAGTCAATCTTATTGACTCATAGTAATTAAGAGAGTGCCCTTTTAAGCAGGGGTGGGAGGTGGGGGTGGGGTCAGGGGTGGGGGGAGATGTTGGGGCTGAAGACCTATTTTGTCATTCATCGTCTGTATAACCTTGCACAAATTAGTAACATCCATATATCTCATTTCCCTGCTCTGTAAAGGGTATAATAACAGTACCTGCCTCATGGGCTCACTCGGAAGAGTAAATGAGTTAATATATGCAAATTACTTGAAAATATGGGTGCTTACTAAGCAGAATAGTAAATGATATTACCTTAAATGATATCCTCTTACCCCATTTCGTCTTATGAAAACAAACTTTCAAAGTCTTTTTTTTTTCACACTGTCATGAAAAAGTAATTACTAAGTAGTTGCAGGCTTTCCATTGAAATCTATATATCACCCACTACTCATTTTTCTCTCATGTATGTAGCACTTTATTATCTCTAACTCAGAGCCAAGTTTACCTTTTGTTTGCTTAGTTTTTCTGTGCATTATAATTTATATCTAATATATTTCTGGTTTTTTCTAGGCTTTCTAGTACTAACTTAATATCTTCTAGGTGTTTCTCTTAGAGGCCAAAATCCTATGTGTCTTAAAAGAAAAAGACAAAATGTTACATGCTTGCTTAGTCATTTCAGCCATGTCTGACTTTTTGTTACCCCATGGACTATAGCCCACCAGGGATTTCATATCCCAGGGATAGTCCACAGGATTTCAGGCAAAAATACTGGAGTAGGATGCCATTTTGTGGAAAATAAACACCTTCATATTGCAAAGTTTATTAAAAAGTTTGATGTACATAATATCATATTTGAATTTCAGAAAAGTATTCTGTGTTCATAAAGCAACAAAATGACAAATACATGGAGTGTACATAAACAGATTCAAAGAACATATAAAGAAAACATTTTTAAGAGTTGAAAGTACATATACACAATGGAGTATTACTCAGCCATTAAAAAGAATACATTTGAATCAGTTCTAATGAGGTGGATGAAACTGGAGCCTATTATACAGAGTGAAGTAAGCCAGAAAGAAAAACACCAATACAATATACTAACACATATATATGAAATTTAGAAAAATGGTAATGATAACCCTGTATGCGAGACAGCAAAAGAGACACAGATGTTTAGAACAGTCTTTTGGACTCTGTGGGAGAGGGCGAGGGTGGGATGATCTGGGAAAATGGCATTGAAACATGTACAATATCATATATGAAACAAATCGCCAGTCCAGGTCCAATGCAGGATACAGGATGCTTGGGGCTGGTGCACTGGGATGACCCAGAGGGATGGTATGGGGAAGGAGGTGGGAGGGGGTTCAGGATGGGGAACACGTGTATACCCGTGGCTGATTCATGTTGATGTATGGCAAAACCAATACAATATTGTAAAGTAATTAACCTTGAATTAAAATAAGTAAATTAAAAAAATAAAATAGCAGCAAAAAAAAAAAAAAAAGTACCAGAAATGTGCTGATCTTATAAGTAACAAGTTTCCCAGCAGGAGTATATTCAAATATATGATGGCCAAGGGTAATATTTTAGGGAAGCCAGCAGGGAAGCCTGTCCTGGAGAAGGGACTGACTATCCACTCTGGTATTCTGGCCTGGAGAATTTCATGGACAGAGGAGCCTGGTTGGTACAGTCCATGAGGTCTCAAAGAATCAAACATGACTGAGTGCTTAACACTTTCACTTTTCTTTCTATGAGATTTCTAAATCTTTAATGCCAATTAATGCATTTTGGAAATTTTACTTACTGAGGAAAATTGTAGCTAAGCATTTTTCAGAATAAAAAAAACATATTTTCAACTGGAATACTTATATACTTTTTAAATCAGTTCTTCAAATTTGGCTTTTGATTTTTAGTTTTGGTAGGCAGAGTTTGAACTGCGTGTGTTCCTTTTAATCCTAGCAGTCGGCTTGCATCCTGTCCTACTGCTCTTGCTCTCCCAAGGAGGAATCTGTAGTCAGAGTCACATCGAAGGGCACGGTTCTGCTTTGATTTGTATGTAATCATTGTTTTATATATATATATAACTTAAAAGGGACTACTAATTATTGATGAGATGACTAAATAGTTATTTTGGATTGGAGTCGTTCAAAGACCAAGGGTAAGGCAGGGGGTATTTATCTTCATCCTTTCTTGAGTCACATGGGGTTATCTGCTTGTCTGAAAGACACTAATGATCAGGGCCACTTGTCTCTGTGTACGAAGCTCCACGATGACAGTCTGAATTAAGCTTGTCTGCTCCTGGGATACATTTTCAAGTTGCCTGCTCTCCTCTGTTGGAGTAATTGGGCCCAAGGTAAGTGAAATGAAAGGCTGGCTCTCCGTGGGAACAGGCCTCCTTTGTTGCAGGCATTGTCAAGACCGATGTGTATCTCCTTGACTCTTCCACCCTCTGTAGGTTCCATGCCTGATGAGACGTGGAAAATACAATAAAAAATGGTAAACTCAAAAGGCAGAGTCTTAAAAGAAACCTTTTCATCACTAGTCACAATTTTTGAGAGATATCAGGAGGAGACTCTCATAAAAAGACAAGGGAAATAGGATGGACTATAGATTTATTCCAGACCAATGGTGGCTGCCTTATTGGGCCAGGGAAGCAGAAAGAAAGAGGTTATGAAAAGAAGCAGGCAGATGTGTTTACCAGACTGACTCATGTGAGAGAAGAGACTTTGCAGAAGACAGAGCAATAGCAGAGCACTGCTGTAGGTGAGGTATGGGCTGGAAGTGCCCTCCACAACATGCTAACACATGCTCCACAACATGTGTTAGTCACATCAAAACCTAAATAGAGTCAATCACCAGTTTTGAAAACAGTTTAGCAATTACTACCTCCAATTAGTAATCCATGTATGTCCAGTTAAGATCTCTTTTCTGAGGCTAAGTCCCATATAACACACCTGAATTATAAATCTCCATAAGCACCTCAATTTTACCGTGAATAAAGTATCCTTTGCCCCACCCTATCCACTCCACCCCCAAACTTTCTTCATTTTTCATCATTGGTAAATCAATCCAACCTCTTCAACCCAGGCAGGAATCTTGGGCACTATTTTGTAGTCCTTATTTATGAAGGTTTCTCTTCTGTTACTGAAACTGTGTTCCCTTGCTGAATTTATGATTAATGAGCCCTCTCCTGTGTGCCCCCCATTTCTGGAAGGAAAAGACTTTGCTTTAGTTCCTTACACCTTCCCTGAATCTCGGAAAGTCTGGCTCAAGGGCCAGTGATTAGAAGAATGTAAATATGTAGAAATAAAACACCTGGGCGAATAGAACTATTACAAACATTAAGGTCTGCCATGTAACTAAATCACAGAACTTTAGTTTCCTCCCTGAAGGGCATGGATAACAGCATCCGACACACAATCTTAAGATGCTTTTTAGGGAAACCAGACTCCCATTAGATGAAAACTTCTGAGTGCAAGCACGTAGACCCCAGTTGGATTGGAGCCAGAAGATTGATGATGGTCGAAACTTCACCTTGGTGTTAGCGAATCTAATTGAGCAAAAGCTCATCACTTACCCTGAAGCCCCCTCCCCGACACTGCTTTTAAAACTCCTCCATTGGTGAATTCATGTCTTTTGAGCATGAGATGTCCAATCACCCTTCTTGGTGGTTAAACCCAGTTTCAGTAGATTGGCTTTGCTGCACATCAGGAGAGCAGGACAGCTCCCCTGATGAACAACATAACCAGTAAGCAATTTGGTCTTGTCAAGGTTCTTCCTGTCTGCCTCCTCACTCTCCAGCCCCACCTCTGCTGTGTCAATTCAGGTTTGCAATAATATCTAACTGGACTGTGGCAATTCACCTCCACTCTCAAAAGATATTTTTCTAATTGTGAAGGTGATTACATGATTCCAGTTCTTTGCATTCTATAATGATTCTATTTGTCCAGAAGGAAAAAAACAACATTTTAAAGAACATCTACTTGGCTTCCCTGTTAGCTCAGACAGTAAAGCGTCTGCCCGCAATGAGGGAGACCCGGGTTCGATTCCTGGGTCGGGAAGATCCCTTGGAGAAGGAAATGGCAATCCACTGCAGCACTCTTGCCTGGAAAATCCCATGGACGGAGGAGCCTGATAGGCTACCGTCCATGGAGTCGCAAAGAGTCGGACACGACTGAGCGACTTCACTTTCACTCTCTTTCTGATCATACCTCATCCTATTTCTCCCACCTTACCTCCTGATAGAAATACCTATGGTGCATTTTCTGCAGCTTCTGTGTTGGAAAATAGGGTACCATGCTCTTTCAGCCTCTGAACTTTGATGGAATATTTTTTCCTTTACCTTTACTTTGTGTTTCTTATCCTCGGTGCCTGTTAATCGTTCTCTAAGTTTGTAGCTTGTAGTGATCTCTCTCTTCATACCCTACCCCCCGCCCTCTCGTAATTGTAACCACACTTTAAGAAAGCATTGCCTACTTATTTAGTTTTCTATTTGTCTCTACAGTTTTGAACGAAGGGACAGTGTTTTATTCATCTAAGTCCTAGTTCCTGGCACAGAACTTATTATGTAATAAAACTTCAATAAATAGCCAGGCAATTAAGTTGATTAATCATTACTATCATGTAAGCAGTAAAGATTATATGTTGCTTGCTTAATTTTTGAGTGTAGAATAAAATCTCTAACGACAGTGAAAGTCACCTCCCTCACATGCTCCCTGGGTGTGAGAGAAGAGTGTGAAAGCACAGGAAGCTTGGGGAACCTCCTTAACCTGTGAAAATCCAGCAAGGGCCCCTGGGGAGTGGAGAATGAATAGTTTTGCATTTGCCTCTCTGGGGAGAAGGGGAGGAGAAGCTGTGATGCTAGTTCTAATTAACTGATTAATGGCAAGATGCCCAACATGTCTCACTCCATTGGTGGTGAGCATGTTGCTTTCAGAAACTTTCCATGAGGGATTATCATTTGGGAAATAGATGCTATTTCTTAGGTGACCCATAATCAGAAGCCCTGGCCAGGGGAAACTTTCAGCATATGAGAAGAAGACTCTCAGATCAGGAAGTGGCATAGTCAGAACATTTCCAGGGCAAGAAAGAGACTATCCCACTACAGTTTGGACTGGAAGAATTCCCCTGCCAGAGTTGCTTATTACTTAACATAAGTCTACCAGAAATAAACATTTAAAAAGATTCTAAATATATATTTTAAAAAACATATATTTGTTAGAAACCAAATGATAAAACACTGATCTATTTTTTAAGCATAAGTGCCTTATACATTTTTACAATAGACAGAACTATTTGTAAAAATGCAGAAATTAGATGCCTGATCTCAGTTCTCAGTTAAATATTACATCACTGAACATCAGAGTTAAACACATATTATCTGTTCATGTACCTTCACTGGCACCATCAAAGGCAAGAAAGAACACTGCCATGGCTATGTTTTCTCTCTCTGACACTTACTAATCCTTTAATCACAGAACAGTTGTTTAACTTCTCAGATGTTTTGTCATTTGGATAGATTGAGAATCAAACCGGTGAGTGGATCTGTAAATTGTAAAATTCAGTTCCTAGATTATAAAAGAAAGGCAATAAATGGGATTTCTTACTTTTGTTATTTTCATTTCACCCCATTTATTTAAATACATCTTGAGTGACTTCCTAAGAGCCACAGTCTGGGGTGAGTTAGGGGTTTAAAGACAAACCAGCTGTTCACTGTCCTTCAAGGACTCACAACCAAATGGTGAGAAGGGCATGGGTGTGAGGATGGAGACTCTCCAGTGTAGACTGGGGAAGAGCAGCATGTTTGACCACCCACACTGACCTCCTTTTTTAAAGTAAGACGTTTTTAACCTATGGAGAAGAACAGAAGGGTACCATGACAGAAGAGCAGGTTGAAATAAGGCCTTAGTCATAATGTTCAGTTCAGTCACTCAGTTGTGTGCAACTCTTTGTGACCCCATGACTTGCAGCACGCCAGGCCTCCCTGTCCATCACCAACTCCCGGAGTTTACCCAAACTCATGTCCATCGAGTCGGTGATGCCATCCAGCCATCTCATCCTCTGTCGTCCCCTTCTCCTCCTGTCCCCAATCCCTCCCAGCATCAGTCTTCTCCAATGAGTCAACTCTTAGCATCAAGTAGCCAAAGTATTGGAGTTTCAGCTTTAGCATCAGTCCTTGCAAAGAATACCCAGGACTGATGTACTTGCAGACTATAAGCATTCAGAACAAGAGAGTCCTGAAACCCAAAACAGACAAGGAAGGAGAGGCAGGTCCTGGGGACTCACAGAGGAGAGTGGACCCATGAACTCAGGACATTTGATTGGAGGATCCATTTTGATAAAAAATCTTTCCCCAACATATTTTATTTATTCATACCTTAAAAATGTATATAGCTTGTTTAGTGATTAATTTAAAATTATTCATCCACATGATTTCTTATGTGGTTTGTAGAAATAAAACAAAAAGGCATTTTCAAAAAGTAGTGAAATGAACAATATTTAAATATACATTTAAATCTATTATGCATACTAATTGTACAAAATCCTTTATTTCTCGTATTAGCATTAAAATTATTTTTATTGCATCCTAACATAGCATGATTGAACATAGCTCAGTATATGTTAATATCTTTCTTTAACACTTTGTAAAGCAGCAAATTGAAGGTTTGTTTCTGAGTTTGCTTTACTTCATTGATTAAAATTAGTGGCTGTCATATCTGAAGAAGAAACTTCACAATGATATGCAGTTATAAATGAAAGGTGTGCAAATTGCTACCAAATTTGTACATTAAGGTGCACATTATTATTTGCTTTTGCATTTTAACTTTTCTAAAATTGTTGCATATCTTTCTCTTGACTGTTTCTTAATTTTTAAAAAATGTGGTACTTCTAAAGACATTTTTAAACTCACTCACCAATTATGCAACTTTTACTTAAATTCAGTTCAACTCAGTTCAGTCACTCAGTTGTGTCCGACTCTTTGTGACACCATGGACTGCAGCACTCCAGGCCTCCCTGTCCATCGCCAACTCCCGGAGTTTATTCATACTCATGTCCTTTGAGTCGGTGATGCCATCCAACCATCACATCCTCTGTCATCCCCTTGAGTCAGTTCTTCGTGTCAGGTGGCCAAAGTATTGGAGTTTAAGCTTCAGCATCAGTCGTTCCAATGAGTATTCAGGACTGATTTCCTTTAGGATGGACAGGTTGGATCTCCTTGCAGTCCAGGGGATTCTTAAGGGTCTTCCCCAGCACCACGGTTCAAAAGCATCAATTCTTTGGTGCTCAGCTTTCCTTATAGTCCAACTCTCACATCCATACACGACTACTGGAAAAACCATAACTTTGACTAGACAGACCTTTGTTGGCAAAGTAATGTTTCTGCTTTTTAATATGCTGTCTAGTTTGGTCATAGCTTTTCTTCGAAAGAGTAAGTGTCTTTTAATTTCATGACTGCAATCACCATCTTCAGTGATTTTGGAGCTCCCCAAAATAAAGTCTGTCACTGTTTCCACTGTTCCTCCACTTATTTGTCATGAAGTGATGAGACCGGATGCCATGATCTTAGTTTTCTGAATGCTGGGTTTTAAGCCAACTTTTCACTCTCCTCTTCCATGTTCATCAAGAGGCTCCTTAGTTCTTCTTCACTTTCTGCCATAAGGGTGGTGTCATCTGTATATCTGAAGTAATTAATATTTCTCCCATCAATCTTGATTCCAGCTTTTACTTCCTCCAGCCCAGCGTTTCTCATGATGTACTTTGCATATAAGTTAAATAAACAGCGTGACAATATACAGCCTTGACATACTCCTTTCCTTATTTGGAATCAGTCTGTTGTTCCATGACCAATTCTAAGTTGCTTGTTGACCTGCATACAGATTTCCCAAGAGTCAGGTGGTCTGGTAGTCCCATCTCTTTCAGAATTTTCCACAGTTTGTTGTGGTCCACACAGTCAAAGTCTTTGGCATAGTCAATAAAGCAGAAGAAGATATTTTTCTGGAACTCTTTTGCTTTTTCAATGATAATCAGCAGATGTTGGCAATTTGATCTCTGATTTCTCTGCTTTTTCTAAATCCAGCTTGAACATCTGGAAGTTCATGGTTCACATACTGTTAAAGGTTGGCTTGGAGAATTTTGAGCATTACTTTACTAGTGTGTGAGATGAGTGCAACTTTGTGGTAGTTTGAGCACTCTTAGGCATTGCCTTTCTTTGGGATTGGAATGAAAACTGACCTTTTCTAGTCCTGTGGCCACTGCTGAGTTTTCCAAATTTGCTGGCATATTGAGTGGAATTCAACTAGTATATTATGATGATGATGCTGCTGCTTCAGGGAAAAATTATTGAAATATTATTTTTTTTTAATTAACCAAAAACTTGTTTAGTCACTCAGTCGTGTCCTATTCTTTTTTTTTTGTTGTTGTTTTTGTTTTGTTTTTCTAGTTTAATTTAATTTAATTTTTAAACTTTACAATATTGTATTAGTTTTGCCAAACATTGAAATGAATCCGCCACAGGTATACATGTGCTCCCCATCTTGAACCCTCCTCCCTCCCCATACCATCCCTCTGGGTCGTCCCAGTGCACCAGCCCCAAGCATCCAGTATCGTGCATCGAACCTGGACTGGCAACTTGTTTCATACATGATATTATACATGTTTCAATGCCATTCTCCCAAATCTTCCCACCCTCTCCTCTCCAACAGAGTCCATAAGACTGTTCTATACATCAGTGTCTCTTTTGCTGTCTCGCATACAGGGTTATTGTTACCATCTTTCTAAATTCCATATATATGTGTTAGTATACTGTATTGGTGTTTTTCTTTCTGGCTTGCTTCACTCTGTATAATAGACTCTAGTTTCATCCACCTCATTAGAACTGATTCAAATGTATTCTTTTTAATGGCTGAGTAATACTCCATTGTGTATATGTACCACTGCTTTCTTATCCATTCATCTGCTGATGGACATCTAGGTTGCTTCCATGTCCTGGCTATTATAAACAGTGCTGCGATGAACATTGGGGTACACGTGTCTCTTTCCCTTCTGGTTTCCTCAGTGTGTATGCCCAGCAGTGGGATTGCTGGATCATAAGGCAGTTCTATTTCCAGTTTTTTAAGGAATCTCCACACTCTTCTCCATAGTGGCTATACTAGTTTGCATTCCCACCAACAGTGTCAGAGGGTTCCCTTTTCTCCACACCCTCTCCAGCATTTATTGCTTGTAGACTTTTGGATCGCAGCCATTCTGACTGGTGTGAAATAGTACCTCATAGTGGTTTTGATTTGCATTTCTCTGATAATGAGTGATGTTGAGTATCTTTTCATGTGTTTGTTAGCCATCTGTATGTCTTCTTTGGAGAAATGTCTATTTAGTTCTTTGGCCCATTTTTTGATTGGGTCATTTATTTTTCTGGAGTTGAGCTGCAGGAGTTGCTTGTATATTTTTGAGATTAGTTGTTTGTCAGTTGCTTCATTTGCTATTATTTTCTCCCATTCTGAAGGCTGTCTTTTCACCTTGCTAATAGTTTCCTTTGATGTGCAGAAGCTTTTAAGGTTAATTAGGTCCCATTTGTTTATTTTTGCTTTTATTTCCAATATTCTGGGAGGTGGGTCATAGAGGATCCTGCTGTGATGTATGTTGGAGAGTGTTTTGCCTATGTTCTCCTCTAGGAGTTTTATAGTTTCTGGTCTTTCGTTTAGATCTTTAATCCATTTTGAGTTTATTTTTGTGTATGGTGTTAGAAAGTGTTCTAGTTTCATTCTTTTACAAGTGGTTGACCAGATTTCCCAGCACCACTTGTTAAAGAGATTGTCTTTAATCTATTGTATATTCTTGCCTCCTTTGTCAAAGATAAGGTGTCCATATGTGTGTGGATTTATCTCTGGGCTTTCTATTTTGTTCCATTGATCTATATTTCTGTCTTTGTGCCAGTACCATACTGTCTTGATAACTGTGGCTTTGTAGTAGAGCCTGAAGTCAAGTAGGTTGATTCCTCCAGTTCCATTCTTCTTTCTCAAGATCGCTTTGGCTATTCGAGGTTTTTTGTATTTCCATACAAATTGTGAAATTATTTGTTCTAGCTCTGTGAAGAATACCGTTGGAAGCTTGATAGGGATTGCATTGAATCTATGAATTGCTTTGGGTAGTATACTCATTTTCACTATATTGATTCTTTCAATCCATGAACATGGTATATTTCTCCATCTATTATTGTCCTCTTTGATTTCTTTCACCCCATGGACTGCCAGGCTCCTCTGTCCATGGGATTTCCCAGGCAAGAGTACTGGAGTGGGTTGCCATTTCCTTCTCCAGGGGATCATCCTGACACAGGGATTGAAACTGTTTCTCCTACGTTGCAGGTGGAATCTTTACTGCTGGGCTATCGGGGAAGCCCCAACCAAAAATTTAAATCTCAATAAAATATTTTCAGTTATGAATATTTTATTTTATTTTTATTTTTTAATTTTTCCTCAGGTAGTTTTTTTTAAATTTTTATTTATTTAATTTTTTTAACTTTACAATATTGTATTGGTTTTGCCATATATCAACATGAATCCACCACAGGTATACACGTGTTCCCAATCCTGAACACCCCTCCCACTTCCCTCCCCATACCATCCCTCTGGGTCATCCCAGTGCACCAGCCCCACCAGCCCCAAGCTTTCTGTATCCTGCATCGAACCTGGACTGGTGATTCATTTCTCATATGATATTATACATATTTCAATGCCATTCTCCCAAATCATCCTCCCCCTCCCTCTCCCACAGAGTCCAAAAGACTGTTCTATACATCTGTGTCTCTTATGAATATTTTAAACATTTAGAAAATTCTGTTTCCAAGTTATTTCTTATGAAAATATTAGAATTTTTGTGATTTCCACATGTGTTTTTTGGCAACAAAATCACATTCAATGAGAACATTTCCAAATAACTATTTTCAAAATGCAGTTTGTTTCTCACATTTTCATACTTGAAAGTACATGTTAAAGCAATTTTTTAAATTGAAAAGCATCCACTTGCTATCATGTGACTGACTGGATGTATGTCATAGCTAAAAAAGTGAGGTAATTCAGAAACAAGCGAACAAACAAACAAACAAACAGGATTCTATTAAAGAGAGATTATTAGCACATCTTTATGGTCAATGACTCTCCCAAGGACTCTGTCTTGAAGAAAGCTTTGAGCCTTTGCAGGGCTAAAGTATAAACATCTGAATGATGTTTTCCCATCACATTTCAATGCAAAATTAGCATGGCACTATCTTTGGAAGAGTTGATTGTATTAAACTAATATTTTGCACTCTATTGTGCACTCCTGGTGGCTGCAAGCCTCCCCACATAAATCCTTTTTCCTGATGTGACATAGTCTAGCTTGCTGCCCACTTAAATTTGTGCTGTGCTCTTAGTGTAAAGATTGAGACTAATATTCAGATCCCTATAGGAGTTTGTTAATTGCATTTTTGTGACAGAGTTCTAGTCTGTGAGTCTGCCAAGAAACAGCCTGCTTCACTTCCAGAAACCTCTGAGTCTCAGAACTCTTCTTCCTTCTGTGCCAAACATCACAGAATTGGAATCTACACTGATAATGGTGGAGACAAAAAAATGATGGAGACCTGGTATTTTGAATTCCCTAGTGGAAGACCAACCACTGATCAGGAGAATCTTCATTGGACTGTCATGTGAGTCATGGCCATATTTTGTTTTGCCATTTGTTACAGACCCCCTTTAAATGATGTCCACATTCTAACCCTAAAAACCTGTGAATATGTTAGGTTACATGATAATGAAGAATAAAGCTTTCAAATGGAGTAATATTGCTAATTAGGTGACCTTGAGATGAAGAGATTATCCCAAATTATCCAGTTGGAGCCAGTGTAATCACAAGAGTTGAGGAGCAGAGTATGTCACTGTGATTCACTGTAAGAGAATTCAATTAGCCTTTGTGCATCTTGAAAAGGGAAAGAGGCCACAAGCCAAAAAATGTAGGTAATCTCTAGAAGTCAGAGAAAACAAGAAAATATATTTCCTCTAGATCCTTGAGAAGGAAGACAGCTCTGCTTGACACTTTGATTTTAGCCCATTAAGACCCATTTTTTTCTTATTTCCATAATTGTAAACTAACAGATTTGTTAAGTCTGTGGTGACTCATTAGGGCAGCAATAGGAATCTAATATAACCACTCAAATTGTATCTGCCTTCAACTGCTGTGTATACCTTTGAATCTGGAGGTTCATATGATGCCATAACTAAATTGGAAAATGATACCTTGTGGTGTGTTTGGAACATTGTTTTAGCAAATGGCCACTGGGCATTAAGGCTAACTGTCATCATAATTTGAAACCACAAAACTCATGGTGTGCATTAAAGATGTATTTGGTTCAATGTTTCTTAAAATGACATGATAGGCTATGATATCATATGAAATGACATGATAAACATACACCTGATCAACTTACAGCTTTCAGTGAAGTTGGCTGGAAAGATCCAGATTTTTAGTGTGTTTTGACTATTATTGGATTCCTAAAGCAAGGAATATAATAAATAAATGTTTAGACTAAAATTGGTGGCTTGCCAAGTCAAGGTCAATGGAAAGAGAAAGTTCAGATGTCAAGGAGCTCTAGGCTGGGAATGCTGACTGCTTCTAGAATCCTATTAGTTAGATGACATCCAAGAAAGATGTGAATGGCAGAAAACGTTGGTTGAAAACCTGAACTCAAACTTATTGCCAGTGCTGGAGTGGTGTGCTATTTCTTCAGATCTGTTTTTACATAGGCTTGAGGTGGATGTCAGTGAGCTGAGAGAGGGAAAGAGAGAGAGAAAAAGAGACAGACTAAGATGAGCAGACGAGCCCTCAAGAATGTATGTTTACCTTGTGAAAAAAGACATGAAGAAAAAAAGCAATGAGGAGGGCCAAAATGCATATTGCAGATTGACAACAGAAAGGTAAAACCCACCTATTTAAAATCATGAACACATTTGAATAGACTTTGCTCCCAAGAAGATATACAGATGGTCAAACCGCATGTGAAGAAATGTTCAGCACCATTAGTGTTAGGAGAATGCAAGCCAAACCACGGTGAGACACTAGGTCACAGCCACTAAGTTGTCCATACCAAAGAAAAACAAACAAACAAAAAACAGAAAACAACATGAGTTTCTGAGAATATGGAGAAATTGGGACCCATGTATATTGTTAGTGCGAAGGTAAAATAGTTCAACCACTAGGTGAAAACAATTTAGCACTCCTTCAAAATTAACCCAGAAATTCTACATTTAGGTATATAACCAAAATAATTGAAAAGTGGTGTTAAAACAAATACTTGCTCAATAATATTTATAGCAGCAGTATTTATAAGAGCAAAAGTGTAGAAACAACTCAGATGTCCATCAAAGGATTAATGGATATACAAACTGTGCTATGTCCATTGCATGGAATATTTTTAAGCCATAAAAAATACTGATACATGCTACAGCATAAATGAAAATTGGAAACAGTGCTAAATGAAAAGAGCTTAATAGAAAAGATCACATACTATAGGATTTCATTTATATGAAATATATAGAATAGATAAATCTGCTGACACATAGAGTAGATTGATGATTTCCAGGATTGCAAGAGGAAAGAATGAGGAGTAACTTCTTAGTGGATATGGGATTTTATTCTGAGGCAATGAAAATGTTTTGGAATTAGATATAGGTGGTGGTTGCACAACATTGTGAATATACTCAGTGCCACTAAAATACGAATATGTGAAATCACCTTAGTAAAATAGTTAGGTTGTATATGTATGATATGTACAAGCTTAATGTGTATATTTTTAAAGTATAAAACATATCCAGTTCTTGGGAAAATAAACAGAATAATCAAAACACTAGTTAAAATAATTTTAATAAGTAAAAATGGCTATTAACCAATTACAAAAATAAGACATGAGAAATACATTTCAAAATAAAGACATTCTTTAAAATTCTATGCAAAGAAGTTAGAAGAACTAGATGACGTAACAGATTTCCCTAAACAGCATGTAGGAAAATGTGAAAACATAGATGTCATCAGAGCTAAGAACATATAATTTATCTAATTTGAACCCAGTAGAGAGAGAAAACTTAAATATCAAAGAACAAGAAAACCAGAAAGTTGAGATAAACATGAACCAAAATATTTAGTTTAGAAAAAAATGCAAAAAGTCACCAGAAAAAGTCTTAAAAGGCAGATTGTTTTTCTGCTTCCTCAGCCTCTATTTCCTTTCCCTTTATTTTCATATTAAATTATTTCACTGAAATCTTAGTTTATTCTTATAACAGGTACCAATTGTATTTGTAGTAAAGGTTGTTTGACAGAGGCAGACTTCTTGGCATTTATGTTTTTAGGGTTTATTCATGGTTGCAACAGATCTAGAATAAAAAAAAAAAAGAACTAAAATGCAGAGCAATGTACTCAATGCAGTTGCTAAAAATGCACATTGATGTATTCAGAGTCCATGGGATCACAGCTGTCATACTCACTTAAGTGCAAATATCCTTTTATGGGGAAGTCAATTAAAATAATTCTGAGTAGTTGACTTTATGTTGATGGGAAGAGGATGAAATATGAAAGAAATTTGAAGCTTACAATGAACAATTTGGAGGGAATAACATCTTGATATCAGAACTTTTCCTTACAGTTTTATAAACAAACCAACTCTATTCATTCTACCTTGGAATTCAATATTCCCCATGACTGGGGATTCAGTCTCTGATAGCCCTGACACTGCCCAGCCTTACAACACAGATCTCTATTAAGGTGAAGACAGTGAATTCAAAACAACCAAAAACAAACTGGCTAAGAATACAAAGGAGATAGCTGGTCAGATCTCTCCATAAAATGTTTAACAACAGAGGATAGTGGTCATGGCAGCCTAGAAGGCAAGACCAGCTATAGAATTTGCAAAATAAAATTGTGGGGTCCCTGGCACAAAAATAACTAAGACTTTTAAAAATAATTTTATTGAAATATAGTTAATTTACAATGTTGTGTTTGATTTGTGCTGTGCAACAAAATGATTCAGTTATATAATATATATTTTAACTTTATTTTATATTATGGTGTATTACAGTATATTGAATATAGTTTCCTATTCTACACAGCAAGACCTTGTTATTTAAGGAATTTTAAAATGGTAACAGAATAATATTAAATCAAAGGTAAGGAAAGGGGAAGGGTTAGTTGATCAGTTGTGTCAGACTCTGTGTGACCCCACATGGGATTCTCCAGGCAAGAATACTGGATTGCCATTTCCTCCTCCACCGGATCTTTCTGAACCAAGTATCAAACCTGGGTCTCCCATATTGCAGGCAGATTCCTTACCATCTGAGCCACCAGGGATTAAATCAAAGGTGAACCAGAGTCCTGTCTGATGGCAGAGTCATGTGTACTGGCCATGTTCCTGGGAATGGTCATGTTTTAAGCTAGCTTTCTGTTTATTTGATGATTCACCTGTTCTCTTATTCATCTAAAGTTAGTATGTGAATGAAGAAAATGGTCAAGGTTCTGCCTTTGTGGAACTTATATTGTGTGTAAAATCAGATGACAAAATAAGTACATCCTATGTCAGGTAATATTAAGAGCCGTTAAGCACATTGAGGAGTGTGAGGGTATAGAGGATGATGAGGGTTTATTCAGGAAACTGTGTTCAAGAGAGTTTTCTCCAGTAGGTGAAATCTGGGCAGAGACGTAAATGAAGAGAAGGGTCAAGCCAGATAACTGTCTGTGGGAGGAAGAGTCCAGGTAGAGGAAAAAGCAGGTTCAGTGTTTCTGGGTTGCGTCCTTTTTTGGCCGTTTCAGCAATGTAAGGAGTCATGTGACCACCTGGGAGCACAGCAGGGCATGAGTGCAAAGTAGCAATAGCAGAGTCGTGCAACTTAAAGGCCATATGGGGGTTTTGAATTTTATGCTTTTATTTTTTTTTAATTTTATTTTATTTTTGGCATTGAAACATGTATAATATCATATATGAAACGAATCACCAGTCTAGGTTCGATGCATGATACTGAATTTTATGTTTTTAAATTTTATTTTTTTAAAAGAAAAACTATATCTATATCTATATAAAGACTTCCTATATATAATTTTTAAATGTGCATATATATATATATATAAGCTGTACATCATGATGATAATCATGTTCAAAGTAAGATGATTATTACAATCAAGCTAATTAGCACCAATTTCCTCAAGTGGTTATCCTTTCTTCATGTGGAGAAAGTGCCTGGGATCTATATTCTTAGTCAATTTCTAGTATAAGACACAATATTATTTTCCGTGGTCATGGTGCGGTATCTCAGTCTCTAGAACATATTCACCCTACATAACTGTGACTTTGTGCAGTTGATCAACATCTCCCTATTCTGCCCCCTACCCAAACATCCCAAATGTTCTAGTTATGAATTTGACTCTTTTGCTTTCTTATGTAAATGAGGTCTGCATTATTTTTCTTTCTATCTGGTTTATTTCACTAAGCATAATTTCCTCCAGGTTCACCCATAGGTGGAAAATATCAGGGTCTCATTCTTTACTAAGGCTGATAAAACATTATATATATATATATAATTTTCTTTTTTTTATAATTTTGTTTTTATATATGTATATTTTTACTGGAGTATACAGTTGATTTATAATATTCTGTTGGTTCCAAGTGTACAACACTGATTCAATATTTTTGCAGATTGTATTTTATTAACATTTTCCCATTCATCTGTCAAGGGACACGTAGGCCATTTCTATATCTTGGTTATCATGAATAATGCTACAATAAAACTCAACAGGATTTGTTGATTGTTTGGATGTAGCATATAAAAATAAGTCAGGAATTCTGAGTTATTTCAGACTGATCGGATGGTGTTATCTTTTATACAAATGGATCGTATGGTCTTCCAAAGAGTAGGTGATAGGAACAAAAAATCATGGATCTTTTTTGAAGAAGTTGGCTTTGAGATGCCTCTTAAATCTACAAATGGAAATGTTCAGATAAATATAGAAATATGAATTTCGTGTTGGGGAAAGTTTTTGTGACAGATGAGGAACTGTGGAGAATTGAAGGCACGGAGGAGGGCATGGCAAATGCCATGCTTTGTTGAATGAGACGAAGACTAAGGTATCTTCTTTTTGCAATGCTCAGAGGTAAACTTGATAGTTGATTTAGATTTAGGTAGTGAGGGAAAGGCAGACCACATTTCACTGTGAAGTACAAAGAAAGGCCAGTTGGAATGAGCAGCAAATAAAGTATACTAGATTTATACTGTGTAATCTCAAGGAAAAAAGTTGAGAAAATTACCAAAGGAAGGTGTGCACCTCATTGAAAGAATTATTACAATGACATAATTACTAGTGAGCAGGCATGTGGATCATGCTGAATGATTTAAGTGCATTATCTCACACACCTACCCTGGAAGAAGTTAGGCCATCAGAGTACTTGATCAAATTTCAATATAAGCATTTGCTTGCAAGAATCATATCTTCATGTGTTCCCCACATCCTTTATCAATTATGTAAATGTCAGTTGCATTTGGAATATTTCAGTAAAAAAAAGAATTTAGAAACTGGAATTATGGAAGACATAAATTAGATACAACGGGGAGACATACATGAAAAGAACTTTAAAAATTAACCTGAGGAATCTCCTGCCTTTATTTCTACAAGAGAAATCCACTGGGACAGAGAAGAGAGGGCTAGAGCCATGGCAGGAGTTTACACCTTCCTGATGTGTGAGATGTGGGTTGAGCAGTGTTATAGTCTTAATACAATAGTTTATGGAAAGGTTAAACGGAGATTATCTAGGTGCTGGGTTTATTCTGTCTTTGCAACTAATCTTGTTGTAGAAAAATGAAAATGTGAACAGAGTGACTATTGGAACCAGAAAAGTTGCTGGTTTTACAGCTATGGACAGGAGCATTTCAATGTGGAATACTTTCCATTGCATCCCTGATGGTTCCTTTAGTTAAATATTTCACACAGCAGCTAGGCACAATCTATTAGCAACTGGTAACATGGGATTACTAGCAAATTATCCCTAGTCAATTATTCATCATGGCTACTAGAATCCAATCCAAGCAGGTAACAGGAAACAAACAACTCAGAGCAAAATCTTTAATGATTTCAGATAATCACTTCTGGTTTCCAGATTACTGGTTCCTATAGAAAAGATTAATCCACCTATTGAACTTGAACTCTGATCCTTTCATTCTACTTTTAGGAAACAAGGAAAAGATCTCCACATTAAGCTCATGGTTCTTGGGGTAAATGTAGGAGAATAATTGAATGAGGCAAAGAAAATCGTATTTGATTTTAAGAGATTTTAAAATTTAAAATAAAAATAATACTGCTTGTGTTTTGTAAATTTCTGACTTGTCACAGAAAAATTTTCCATGTGATATATTTGTGTAGACATCAAAGTGAGACCAACCTGTGATGCTGAGTCTACTGTGATTTGGCTTGAAATTGCAGCATAAGTTGATTTGTGACCTACTGTGTTGATTTTGGTCTCCACACATTTCTTCTCTGCCCACAGTATCTTTCATGGCCCATCTCCTTCCCATCCCTTTGGGTTGTGCTATCTGGAGCTCTAAGTTGCTGTAGACACCTTGTTCTATACCACTGATTCTTCAGGGCCACCCTCCATTCAGCCTGGTGAGGAAGAAGAATTTAATATTATAGTCACACAGTCTCTGAACCCATCCCCCCACCCTTTCTGCACACCCAACCTCAACACAGCCCTCTCTGTTGATACTGTGACTGTCCTTGGGGTTGACAAAATGGTTGGGCCATCACTAAATCTTCCAACTTTCTACAGAATAACTTCAGGTGTAGACTCAAATTATTTATTTTAATCACCAATGCATCTTTATCACCTAGAACAGTACCTGGCCCATGGGAGGCTGCATATAAATACTTGTTAACAAGTGGATGGGCAAATAAATGAAAGAGCATGGTTTCTTAAAGAGTAGAACAAGATGCTGTGCCAGGATGTGTGCATGCATCACTGATGATCACTTTAATCAAATAGCTTACAAGGACAACCATTTCTCGTATACCAAATATCATGGCAATTAAACTTCCACTGGAGTGTGCTGATACATGTTAAAACAGAAATAATAAGTGCTGATCCAGTGGACATAAATAGGACCAAGAGATGAAAAATGTAGGGAGACAATTTGCAAATTGACATAAGGAAGAACATTCTAACCATGAATGGTCTTTTTTGACATAGAGATAAATGGCTGAGAATCAAATATATAAATTTTATAATAATTTGATACCAGGTCTTCATGATGCAGAGGCTTTTCCCACAACCATTGTTGCTTCTGGTAAGTTGTCCCTTCAGCTGAGGAGGCCTTAAAATGCTGTGAAGAATGGAGCTGGCCAGTGATTTGCAAATACACTGGGCTGGGTCTACAATCCATACAGTAGATGTGAGGCTATTTCAGATCTGCCTTAAAATTATTCCTTCCTCCAACATACACACTTTTACTCACATCTTGGGCCTATCTCTAGTCTTAATAGGACTTGTTTGATTAAAACTTAAAAAAAAAATAATAACTTACGAGGTTCCAGGAAGGTTTTGAGCAGGACCAGTTCCTAACAGGACCAGTTCTTAACTTGACCAGAATGAATTCTTGGTGGTGCCATGGTGGAGAAGCTTAGGCTTTTAGAAGGCAACTTTGAAAGAATTTGGAAGCTGAGAGTGGTCAAGGGAAAACTCTATTAAAGACAGAAAGAGAGCAATTTCTCCTTTATGAATTCGCCTGAGTCCTATTCAGCAAAAGAGCGTTAGGTCCACCACAGTAAGACATGTCATAAGTTGGAAGAGATCTTCAGTTCATATAATCCATACTTTGTAGTTTATAATAAATACTCTGCATTTATTTGTATTTATTTATAATCCATACATTGTATTTATAAATGTATTTCATAAATGAGCATTCTCAGTCACCAAAGGCTAAAATATATATCTTAGGTTTAGCTGACATTCATGTGAATCCTGAATCACCTGACATGTTGGCTCAATTATTGTACTCTGTCTATAAAGCCATTGAATCAGTTTCCAGTTAGGTGCTAAATATTCGAGTTAATTAGTCTGCCTTGGATAGATTTCATCAAAATATTCAAAGTAGAAAAATTAATTTTTCCAGTCTTATTTGAGTATGATTGACATATAACCTCATGATGATTTGATATGTGTACAGATTGTGAAATGATTACCACAAGTTTAGTTAACATCTGTCACCCATATGTTTTTTTTTTTTTTTCCTTTCGATGAGAACTTTTAATATTACCCTCTTAGCAAGTTTCAAATGTATGGTACAGTGTTATTAATTATAGTCACCTTGCTGTACATTATATCTCCAGAAATTATTACATCACAAATACAAGTTATAGATTTGTATTTCTCTATATTCTTTCATCAGTGGCCACTTAGGTTGTTTCCATTTCTTGGCTATTGTATATGATGCTGCAATGAGCATGAGGGTGAAAATATCTTTTAAAATAGTGATTTTTTTCCTTTGTATATAAGCTCAGAAGTAGGATTGCTGGATCACATGATAGTTCTAGCTTTCATTTTTTGAAACCTCCATACTGTTTCCATAGTGGCTGCATCAGTTGACATTCTCATCAGCAGTTCATGAGAACTCCCTTTTGTCCACAGCCTCATCAACATCTGTTAACTCTTGTCGTTTTCATGTTAGCCCTTCCAATAGGTAAAGTAGTAATGTTATCAGAGTTTCACACAAAAATATTTCATGTTCAATCTCTCCTTTTTAAAATCAGTTATTCTTATAACTCTCAAATATTGAATATATTGAAGAAAAATAAACACTTCATATAAAAGTAAGTAAGTAAGTGAAGTCGCTCAGTCATGTCCGACTCTTTGCGACTCTATGGACTGTAGCCTACCAAACTCCTGTGTCCATGGGATTTTCCAGGCAATAGTACTGGAGTGGATTGCCATTTCCTTCTCCAGAGGATCTTCCTGACCCAGGGATCGAACCCGGGTCTCCCACATTGTAGACAGACGCTTTACCGTCTGAGCCACCAGGGAACTCATATAAAAGTAGGAAAATTCAAATACTAATGACCATGTGATTTCCCTCATAGTTCAGTAGGTAAAGAATATGGCTTTGATGCAGAAGACCTGGGTTCAATTCCTGGGTCAGGAAGATCCGCTGGAGAAGGAAATGGCAACTCACTCCAGTATTCTTGCCTGGAGAAACCCATGGACAGAGGAGCCTGGCAGGCTACAGTCCATGGGATAGCAAGAGTCGACCACGACTTTAGCGACTAGACCACAATGACCATATATGGAAACTCCTACCCCTGGAGTAATGTGGAACAAATGATATCTATCATAATTTTATAATTGTTATAGTTCATAACTATTTTCTGAGGGCCTTTTCCTTTGCATTGATTAAACATCTCCAAGTGCACAGAACATTTTGCTTGATGATTTGGATTTTGTATCACTTGATTCCCACATCAAGCCTATCAGATCAGATCAGATCAGTCACTCAGTATTGTCCGACTCTTTACGACCCCATGAATCTCAGCACGCCAGGCCTCCCTGTACATCACCAGCTCCCGGAGTTCATTGAGACTCACGTCCATCGAGTCAGTGATGCCATCCAGCCATCTCATCCTCTGTCGTCCCCTTCTCTTGCCCCCAATCCCTCCCAGCATCAGAGTCTTTTCCAATGAGTCAATTCTTCACATGAGGTGGCCAAAGTACTGGAGTTTCAGCTTTAGCATCATTCCTTCCAAAGAAATCCCAGGGCTGATCTCCTTTAGAATGGACTGGTTGGATCTCCTTGCAGTCCAAGGGACTCTCAAGAGTCTTCTCCAACACCACAGTTCAAAAGCATCAATTCTTCAGCACTCAGCCTTCTTCACAGTCCAACTCTCACATCCATACATGACCACAGGAAAAACCGTAGCCTTGACTAGACGAACCTTTGTTGGCAAAGTAATGTCTCTGCTGTTGAATATGCTATCTAGATTGGTCATAACTTTCTTTCCAAGGAGTAAGCATCTTTTAATTTCATGGCTGCAGTCACCATCTGTAGTGATTTTGGAGCTCATAAAGTAGTTGTTATCCTTATATTCTAAATGAGATGCCCAAAGCTCAGAGAGAATACCACCACCCAGAGATTGATGTATCTGATGTTATTTATTTTTCCCTTCAGGGCTTCCCTGGTGGGTCAGCTGATAAAGAATCTGCTTGCAAAGTGGGAGACCTGGGTTCAATCCCTGGGTTGGGAAGATCCGCTGGAGAAGGAAATGGCTACCCACTCCAGTATTCTGGCCTGGAGAATTCCATGGACTGTACAGTCCTGGGGTGGCAAAGAGTCAGACACAACTGAGTGATTTTCACTTTCTTTTCACTGTTCTCTTCACTTGTAAGTCTTGAGATGATACCCTATCCTCAGGTGCCTGTCCCCTGGCTACCCTGGGTCTGAGTGGTACAGCCTGGGAAGTTTTCCACATGTTTGCTCCTATCTGAGACCAAAAAAAGACGAAAGCTCCATTTAGAAAAATCTTTGAGGATCTTTACATTCTGCCTCGCTAGCAATCATTCAGTTTTTTTCCTGTGCAGAAAGAAGAGAGGTGCTGTGGACCAAACAATTTTACTTGAAATGCTCAAATAGGGTGGTGAAACAGAGATTGAAAAGGAGTGAGAACCTTGGCATCCTGTGATGCTGACTACTGCGGTTGAGAATAATTTGTCATCTTTCTTTCTTTTTCCACTTATGCTCCTCCTCCTCTTCCTGCTTGTTTTTTCCCTCTCCTTCTTTCTTTTTAAAACTGATTATTCTTGGCTTATTATAAAGGATACAGGACTTCACAGAGCTTTCATGCCCTCCCAAGTTCACCTTCCTCCCAGTTCCTACATGTGGTTACCAACCCAAAACCTCTCTGAGTCTCATCCTCCAGGGTTTATATAGAGGCTCCATTGTGTAGACATGATTCATTAAATCATGGCCATTGGAGATTCAATGGCCAATGACCTGAACCAATGAGGAGGATCTGGACTCAAACTCTAAATCCTCTCCCTTCCCCAAAGTTTGAGGGATGGGGCTAAAAGTTCCAACCTTTAGCCATGTGGTGGTCTTTCTGGAAACCCCCATCCTGACACTATCTAGAGACTCCACCTATCAGTCATCTTTTTAACATAAAAGAGAATCACTCAGGAGATTCCAAGGACTTGAAGTCTCTTGTGTTAGGAGCCAGGACACTCCTTTAAATTCCCTCTCCTTTGTTCTCTCTCATGCTTCCTACTCTTCCCATTACTCTCCTTTCTCTGACACTTCCACTTTCTTACTGATCTTCTACAAATGTCAGCTGACTCTCCAGCAGGACCAGGGCAACTGGAGGCTCCTCATTCCTCCCCTGTTCTTGGAAGATGTGACCTGTTTGCCTTTCCCAGGATAGAAGCTGCCTATGGACACAGCCTTGAAATCACAGACAGTTGTTAACACCACTCAGATGGTATTCGTGACTGGACCCAGTGAAGGCCTCCATATACACTTTCAAGATTCTGGCTGGCAGGTATGGAGATCTACCTTTCTTGTGGTGCCAAGACAAGAATCATAAAGTGAGTTCCCTGCTTTTTAAACCTGCCACCTTTCCATCTGGAGAATCTATCTCCTTCTTTGTTCTTTTCCTGCTCTGTGTATGTGGGGACCTGTTTCAGATCTCACCTGGGAAGCTCTTACGGAGGTGCCAAAACAACATCTCTGCCTCTTCTTTACATCTCACTCTCTGTCCCATTCTCCTTCTCACCGTTTTTGAATTACCTTTCCGTTATGTTACTGTAGCCACCATCTCCCAGCCCAGCAGATGCCTTCAGAAGGGCTGGAATCAGAGCCAGATCCTGCCTCCCTGCAAGGCATCTGCAGTATCCAGTTTCCTGCTTCAAGTTCAGCTCTGCATGTTAAGTATGGCTTGAACTTTTCCCCTCTTTTCAAAAATGTTGTTTCTTCCAAATGCTCATAAGCACTTCTAACCACTTTCAGTATGTTTTGATTTGCCAGCTGTTTCTTCCTGGCACTCCTCTAAGGCTCCAGCCATCTGCTTGCCAAGTTGAAAAAGGGAACATAAAAATATGCTTTTCCTCTAGCAACGCACATGCTCTGACCTCTGTTTCTGAAACTTGCCCTCAAATCTGGTCACTATGGGATGCACAGTATGTCTTTATGTGGCCTCTGCAAAATGGCAAAACATAATAGCAGTTGTTTCCCATGTGAAAAACAAAAAAAAGTGCAAAGAAACCACTCTATATAGCAATGATGAGGAAGCAGGAAAGAACTGAACAATTACTGAGTACATGGATAGTACTGGGATTAAGAAGCTTGCCTCTCAGTTCCCCAAACTGGTATTAATTCCCTGTCTTTGGGGTTCTGATTTTGGGTGTGGGGGCAGATCAGAGGGGAATATTTCTAAATTCCTTTTAGGACACAGATGGCTATAAAGGAAAGTCCATATATCTTGAAGGTCTAGACTTAAATTTTTCTGTGACTTAATCTTTCTCTCCTTTTTTAAAAAATACATCAAATTTGGTTTGACTGACTATTTTCTAAACTGAAATATAGTTGATTTACAATATTGTGCCAGTTTTAGGTGTACGACAATGTGACTCAGTTATATACATGCATGTATATAATTGCATTCATCTATTTTTTCTGATTCTTTCCCATTATATTTTGTTATAAGTTATTAAATAAAGTTACCCAACTTAATCTTTCATAACATTTTTTCATCTGCAAAAGATAGACAGCAATATTTTTGTCAAAGTCAACATGGGAATTCAGGGAGAAAATCCTTACATAAAACTAGGCTGATGATATGAGAGATTGTTAAGTCTGTGGACTCCAAAAGTCCAATTTCTCAATTCAGAAAGTAGGTTCAGAGAAGATTTTTTAAGGTTATAAAATATTTAAGAATATTTAACACAGCTATTCAGGGCCTACCCCCAGTTTCCCTGGGATGGAAGGTCTCTTTGGGAATCACTGACATTCAGAGATGCACCTATCTAATGGGCTGAACCTGCAGACTTCAGCTCAGATGAGTGGCTCTACTGCAAAATGCGTCCTGGAGATGACAGCAAACCACCTCCTTCATTGCTTCTCTTCTCCCTTGGCCTTAGGCCTACTGGCAATCTCAATGTGGGTCCTGGGCTGTGGCAGGCCCCTCGCTGTGCCCTCCCCCTCACCCCCTTCTAGATTCCACTCTGGGAACCTGAGACTCTGGCTTTTCCTGAATAATAGGCTGCTCCTCTCTTCCAGGGTTCCTGCAGTGGGTGGATGTGATGGATGCAGTGTTCTTTTTTTTTTTTTTAATTTTTATTTTATATTGGCATACAGTTGATTAATAATGTTGTGTTTCAATTTTGAGTGTACAGCAAAATGATTTGGTTATATATACATATATATATATATATATATATTTATTCTTTTTCTAATTCTTTTTCCATGTAGGTTATTACCAAATATTGAGTAGAGTCCCCTGGGCTATACCTTAGGTCCTTTCTGTTTATCTATTTTGTATATAGTAGTGTGTATATGTTAACTTCATATTCCTAATTTATCCCCTCTCCACCTTCCCCCTTTGGTAACCATAGTTTGTTTCTGATATAGGTGAGTCTATTTCCATTGAGTAAATACGCTGATTTGTATCAATTTTTAAAAATTCATGTTGATGTATGGCAAAATCAATACAATATTGTAAAGTAATTAGCCTCCAATTAAAATAAATAAATTTAAATTTTATTTTTTTAATTTGTTTTTTTAAATAAAATTTATTTTTTAAATAAAATTTAAATTTATTTATTTTAATTGGAGGCTAATTACTTTACAATATTGTATTGGTTTTGCCATACATCAACATGAATTTTTAAAAATTGATACAAATCAGCATATTTACTAAACAGAAATAGACTATGGGGAACACATGTATACCTGTGGCGGATTCATGTTGATATATGGCAAAACCAATACAATATTGTAAAGTTAAAAAATAAAATAAAATAAAATAAAAAAAGAAATACAAAAATATAAATTTAAATTAAAAAAATTAAAAAATAAAAATTCCTCTTATAAGCAATATGATATGACAAATATCATATGATATTTGTCTTTCTCTGTCTGACTTACTTCACTTAGAATGATAATCTCCAGGTCTATTCATGTTGCTGCAAATGGCATTCTTTCATTCTTTCTAATGACTGTGTAATATTGCATTGGGTATATGTACCACATCTTCTTTATCCATTCATCTGTCAACAGACATTTAGGTTGTTTCCAAGTCTTTGTTAATTGTAAATACTGCTGCAATAAACATTCTAGTGCATATCGTTTTAACCATGATTTAGCCCAGGAGGTCTGGGTTTGTTGGGAGCTTGGCTCCAAGGGCTAGTGTGCCTAAACACATGAAGGATACTCCCATAGCTCATTTAAATAGTCCTGGGAATTTTTTAGCAATATCCGGAACTGAGATTTAAGGGGAAACTTGCATTTAATGGTAGTCAAAGGTAAAGGATGGTATTTCAAATTTAGTATAAATGTTCTCATTTACAGACCTATGCAAATGAATCCTGAGTTATACTGATCACCTTTGTAAATATACGTGTTTGGTTTAAACATGATCTGCTTTGGATGAGACTAAGACTCTAATCTGACTCTCAGCTTATTCTTACTGCATGGAGAGAAGACCAAGCATCCTTAATAAATAGTGAAGGATTCTTTCATTTCTCTGCTATATTACAGATACTTCAAAGTGTTTTCAGACACTGAGGTATTCCCTAAAGGGAGAACATAATTCTGGGCTCTCTAGGGGTCAAAAGGAGCGGCTTGGACAAATCCCAGAATGAGTATGGCCAGTAATGGACCAAAAGTTCTCAAGAGACTAGTGAGCCATCCATATTTTTGGTCATTAGGGCTGTTGACATAAGATTGGATATTTGTATGTCTCATGCACTCAGAACTCAAATTTATTGCTTTCTCATACCAATGGCTGCTTGAGCATGCTCACACTAGCTCTGTCGTCTGAGCCTTTTTGCCCCTCCTTCCAAACTCTATACACCAATCTTTTCATCCAAAAAATTCATGACATGAACTCTGCAACCCTAACCTCCCCTCCAGAGGATTAGATGGAAGAATACAATTGAACATCAAAATGACTCCCCAGTGTAAAAAGTGGGTACACTTTCCTTTAGTGTGGGCTTTGCTGGCATTTGCTGTGTCACTCTGTCTGATATGGAAGGAAGATCTGACATAAATTCTTTTTCAGGGGACATAGGGTGGTCAGATCCCTCCAAACTTGATGGGAAAGACTAGAGACCTCTTCAAGAAAATTAGAGATACAAAGGGAACATTTCATGCAAAGATGGGCACAATAAAGGACAGAAATGGTAGGGACCTAATAGAAGCAGAAGATATTAAGAAGAGGGGGAAAGAATACACAGAAGAACTATACAAAAAAGATCTTCATGACCCAGATAACCACCATGGTGTGATCACTCACCTAAAACCAGACATCCTGGAACGTGAAGTCAAATGGGCCTTAGGAAGCATCACTATGAACAAAGCCGGTGGAGGTGATGGATTTCCAGTTGAGCTATTTCAAATCCTAAAAGATGATGCTGTAAAAGTGCTGCACTCAATATGCCAGCAAATTTGGAAAACTCAGCAGTGGCCACAGGACTGGAAAAGGTCAGTTTTCTTTCCAATTCCAAAGAAAGGCAATGTCAAAGAATGCTCAAACTACCACACAATTGCACTCATCTCACACGCTAGCAAAGTAATGCTCAAAATTCTCCAAGCCAGGCTTCAATGGTACATGAACTATGAACTTCCTGATGTTCAAGCTGGATTTAGAAAAGGCAGAGGAACCAGAGATCAAATTGCCAGCATCCATTGGATCATCGAAAAAACAAATATTTCAGAAAAAAAACATATATTTCTGCTTTATCAACTAAGCCAAAACCTTTGATTGTGTGGATCACAATGAACTGTGGAAAATTCTGAAAGAGATGGCAATACCAGACCACCTGAACTGCCTCTTGAGAAACCTGTATGCGGGTCAGGAAGCAACAGTTAGAACTGGACATGGAACAACAGACTGGATCCGAATAGGAAAAGGGTTGCATATTGTCACCCTGCTTATTTAACTTATATGCAGAGTACATCATGAGAAATTCTGGACTGGATGAAGCAAAAGCTGGAATCAAGTTTGCCAGGAGAAATATCAATAACCTCAGATACGCAGATGACACCAACCTTTCATAGAAGAACTAAAGGGTCTCTTGATGAAAGTGAAAGAAGAGAGTGAAAAATTTGCCTTAAAGCTCAACATTCAGAAAACTAAGATCATGGCATCTGGTTCCATCACTTCCTGGCAAATAGATAGGAAAACAGTGGAAACTGTGACAGACTTCATTTTCTTGGACTCCAAAATCACTGCAGATGGTGACTGCAGCCATGAAATTAAAAGACGCTTACTCCTTGGAAGAAAAGTTATGACCAAACTAGACAGCATATTAAAAAGCAGAGACATTACTTTGTCAACAAAGGTCTGTCTAGTCAAAGCTATGGTTTTTCCAGTAGTCATGTATGGATGTGAGAGTTGGACTATAAAGAAAGCTGAGCACTGAAGAGTTGATGGTTTTGAACTGTGGTATTGGAGAAGACTCTTGAGAGTCTCTTGGGCTGCAAGGAGATCCAACCATTCCATCCTAAAAGAAATCAGTCCTGAAGATTCATTGGAAGGACTAATGCTGAAGTTGAAACTAATACTTTGGCCACCTGATGTGAAGAATTAACTCATTTGAAAAGACTCTGATGCTGGGAAAGATTGAAGGCAGGAGGAGAAGGGGATGACAGAGAATGAGATGTTTGGATGGCATCACCGACTCAATGGACATGAGTTTGAGTAGGCTCTGGGAGTTGGTGATGGATGGGGAAGTTTGGCATGCTGCAGTCCTTGGGGTCACAAAGAGTTGGACATGACTGAGTGACTGAACTGAGCTGAACTGATTTTTGGACTGGTTTGCATGTTACCTGAAACATTCTTCCCTCCAACTATGATGCCTGAATACCAGTATTAAGATACATGGTCCAGGGTCATTTGGTCATATGAGCTCATGTCCATAGGAAGACTCGTGTGCTCATTACAATGGACCTGTATCTCTGTTCATGGGCTTTGTGTGACAAAGAAGCCTGGGACATAGGGAAATTCAGTAAATGATTGTTTCCTTTCTCCTTCATTTTATCTTTTTTGAATGACAAAAAGGAAGGTCAGTTCATGCATGCAAAAATACAAATGCAAGAGAAATTTCTTCCCAGATCTTTTCTATGCATATTATGGACTGATTTATTTATTTCCTTACAATTGAATTACTTTTATTCTAGCTTAACTGTGAACTACAAGAGTTGAAATAATTGCTTTGTCATCAGTAATTCATTCTTATTCTTGGGTACTTAAAGCTTGAGCTAAAGTAGAACCGTTACACACACTGAAACCATGCTTTATAAGAAGATTGATTTTACATATTCTTAAATTCACCAGGCGAAATCATGCAGTACTTAATTCTTGCAGCACTTGAATGCCATTTAAGAGGAAAAGAGGAAAATAAATCAGAGAGCATTACCCTTGATTTCAAAGACATCTGGAAGGCTCTGAATATGCTGCTTCCTTAAAGCCAGTAAATGAAAGAAGCTGCTGCAGGTGTGGAGTTGGTGAAAAGACAAGCCACAGCCTCAGATTCTGCAAACCTGAAGTTTCCCTTATTCCTTTTCCAGAACAAATCCTGCCTCCTGGCTAAGGAAGCATTCCCAAGTGAATCCATCTTCTCCAAAAGTTAGTCCAGGATTGATAATGAGACTTCTTTTCAGCTAACTAGATTGTATGTCTATTTAAATCACTTTAGATAATCATTCCACATCACTCTTCACTTATTTTCTTCTTATCAAGCCACATCTCCAAAACCTCTGCATAAACTTTATACTGATGGTAAACTCTGTAACGATGCATTTTTGCTTGTGTCATTAATAATCCAGCAGCAAAAGATGGGATCAAAAATTAATACCTGTATTATTACAGGTATCAGTTTATTGTAGGTGATTAATAAGAGGATTTAAACTCAAACATCCAAAATATGACATTTGAAATAGCATCATTTTATCCTTCAGGAAAAATTAGCTTCCATAATGTAATATGCTTATTATTAGAATAATAAGTGAATTATCTAGGTGAGCTTAGATCTCATTAATTTCCTGATACAGCTATATACTGTGATATGTATTAGAAATCAGCATTGATATATCTAGGAAGCTTAAAGAGTCAGGGGCCTGACAGTGAACTGAACCGTGTAAAGGCTTTTTGTAAAATGTAAAAATGTAAAGGTATTTCCATTTTAGAGTTTTTGATTTGAACCTTCTGTGTTTTAACTCCAAGTCTGCTGTGAGGTAGGGGAGGGGATGGGGCTGTGGTCTGCCCGTTAGTGTAGGGGAGCGTTTTACTACTGACGTCACATGTTACATATAACGACAAGGGCATGGTGACATCAAAACATGAATGACTTTTGGTTGATTATATTATTGTTGTTGGATTCTCCATAATCAAGGCACTGCTTCTTGCCTGAGTCAGGATGGGCTGTTCTCATGAGCATTACTCTGACCCCAGCGAAGATGCCACCACTGTGCTCAAATTCCTATGTCTAAAGTTACTCCAGGATTTGGGGAAATGGCAGTGGTCAAAACTTTTTCTTTTACTTAAAACAATAATCTGGGCATTCTCTGATGGCTTGGTGTTGAAGATCCCAGACTTTCACTGCTGTGGTCCAGATTCAATTTCTGCTCAGGGATCTGAGATCCCAAAAGCTGTGTAGCAAAGCCAAAAAAAAAAAAAAAATCCCAAAACAAACAAACAAAAAGAATATTCTGATTTTCCAGCCTGGATCAGCTATTCTAATTCCTGGACAGAGAAGAAATCTGTCTTAAATTTGAGGCAATTTATGATAGATTTAACAGAAGAATATCTCATTTATCTGTTGAATGAATTTTCTGTCTCCTTGCTTATGAGTTTAAACACAAAAACAGTGTGTTTCTCTAAACATTAAAAAAAAAAGTGGCTATGAGTAGAGTGGTATTATTCACATAATATGAATGCTTTCATTTAAAAATTTTGTGAAGATATATTGACACTCATCCGGGAAACCACCAGCCAAAAATGAGTTTAAATTAGATAATGCATTTTTTAAAGCTCTCCGTAAACTTTAAAATGCTCAATAAAGTGCTATGGTTAAAAGTGAGCCTCTACGCCTCTAATTTTATCCACAACTCTAGCAAACCTAGATATTGTGAAGGGAATTGGTTCTGTTTATGAGTTGGGAAATTCTTTGAGGTTTAGACATGAACAGAGGGAGAAGCTGCTGAGCCCATGTGATTATTCTCTTCTCTTTTATTCTCTCCTGCTCACTGTTTTCCCTTTTTAGCTTAGTTTTCCTTTTAGTATATTAATCTGTGCACTTATTTTTCTGGCAGATGTGCTATAAGAGCACCTACTATGCTGCTGGCACTGTGGCTCAAGGGACATGCCAGATTGGGGTTTGATAGCTTTTGGTGACATCTGGAAAAACATTGGTAGATGTCACCAGTGATAGACATTTTGGCTTAAAAAGCTTGATTTCACTGTCTTCCTCATTATTCCAAGTCTCTACACTCATAAAGAGTCCCTCATGCTATCACTCTGCTACCCACACCCTCCAGTCTTTTGAACTCTGTGCTTCAACACCCATGACCAAAATTTCCATCCTTAGCACATGTCAGTATAATGTTCTCTAACTATATTCATTCTTACTTAAGATGTGAAGATTAATTTACAGTGATATTTACATAATAACTGCTGAAAGTAATTTTCAACTTTAAGAAAGTTAAGTACATTTTCTCCTTTTATTTATTTACATAAAAGTAAAATGATATTTTAAAGTTATTCTTTTATATTATTATTGAAGCATGATTAACTTACCACGTTATATTAATTTAAGGTGTACAGCATAGTGATTCAATATTTTAATAAAATATACCCCATATATATTTATTATAAAATGTTGGGTGTATGCCCTGTGCTCTACATCACACCCTAGTCACTTATCTATTTTGCACATAGTAGTTTGTGTCTCTTAACCCTCTTCACGTATCTTTCCCCTCTTCTAAAGCTTCTCCTCAATGGTAACCACCAATTTGTTCTCTGTAACTGTGAGTCTGTTTCTGTTTTATTGTGTTCATTTGTTTTGTTTTGATTCCAGTATAACTGATATCGTATAAACTTGTATGAGTTATTTCCACTAAACGTAATACCCTCCAGGTCCACCCATGTTGTTGAAAATGACAGAATTTCATACTCTTAATGGTTGAGTAATATTCCATTGAGCATTTATCCTGTTTTTCCATCCATCTATTGATGGACTCTATTAGTATTTTTATCAATGAGATAATGAGATTAAAAACAGAGTAACTGGTAAAGAATTCACCTGCAATGCAGGAGACCCAGGTTTGATTCCTGGGTCAAGAAGATCCTCTGGAGAAGAAAATGACTGCCCCCTCCAGTATTCTTGCCTGGAGAATCTCATGAATAGAGGGGCCTGGTGAGATACAGTCCATGGAGTATAAAGAGTCAAACATGACTGAGTGATGTAAGCACATGCCCATGCAACATATATTTAACCAAAGAAGAAAACTGTAAAAGACAGATTTTTACACTTCAAGCAAAACTGCACCAGGTAAAATAAAATCAGCATCAAAAGCAACGCAATGCAGAAATTTCAGTAAAGCAAATCATGGAAAAGGAGTGTGGCCAAAAATGTACATTTCAGATATGATGTGCCAGAGTATAGAGTGGCTTGGAAGAGCTACTAAAATGGATAAGGAGAGGAGATGAAAATTCTTAGAATTAACAATTTTTACTGGCAACTGACAAAGATGACAGAAGACAAAAATGAAGGGGGGGAATAAAAAGTATGTTTTGTCAAATAATACATACATTTTTTTATAAAAAATGTATGTATTTATAAAAAAATACAGATTTTTATACAAACATTTATTGTACAGTATTTTGAATATTTATCAAAAATTAAGTAAATAAAAAAAAGAAAAAAATTAAGTAAATGAATAAATTGTAAGATGCTTCTTTACTTTTCAGTTCCTTGTACTTAGTAAAATATACAGATTGTATGCCTTACAATGAAAGCAAAATAGACAACATTCAATAAAAAAGCATGAAACACGATTCACATGGAAAGACAGAAGTTGAGTTTATGATAACAGAGATATATTTTGTAGATAACTTTTTCAAAATAGCCTCATCATTGAATGCAGTCCCATGTCTTAAGTTCTGGCACCTACATCCTTCTCCAATGGACTGGAGACCTGCCGAAGGGTGCAGTAAGTCCTAATGACCTTGACATTCTTTACTCCTGTGTCAATATCCCTCTACATAAGGAAGTACATTTAGTAGAGAGCTGAGATCATAGATGCAGAACTATTGGCACTGAAAGATTGATTGGCAAGAATGTAAAGAATTAATTTATGATAGACTCAAACAAGTAATTTTCATTGCTATTGTGGAAAATCTGATTTTTTTTTTCAGATATAATGGTGCTTGTTTCCCAGTGAACATGAAGCTTTGCTTTTCCTGGTGGTGAAAGATGCACAAAGGCTGAGGTCTTCATGGAATAGCTTTGATAGAAGAGTTTCTCTTTTATTATTCTTTTCTCATAGCTCTGACAAAAAATGACTGTTACCAATGGCAACAATGGCACTAGCTTGACTACCCCTGTGACGGGACCTTTTGAAATGCTTAAACCTTTGCTGGTGTCATATCTCAGAACTGTCAAATGTGTCAGCTGCCACTGTGACTGCTCATGGCTCGTTAAAGAATATGCCTCCAAAATGTGCTGCTTTTTGACCTGAGAGTCACACTTTAATGAGTCTGCCCTCAGTAATTAAAACTATTTACAATGCAGTATTTACAGTATTGGACACTAAGATGGGTAGAGAATGTAACCACTCAGTTGGCAGCCATTATTGTTAAATTCAAGAATAAGCACATAAAGAGCCTCAGTGAGGACACTCACCTCTATGGTATTAGGAAAGTGGCAGCCAGTCATACCCTCTCTTTTCCATAGCTGACTTATCCTAAGAAAGGATGCAATTCTGTATCTTAATATCTGTGCCTTATTTGAAAATCAGAATGCTAGCCTGATGCATGAGCCCTGGACTTGTAGAGAAAGCTTCCATGATGCTAAGATATGAAGTTACCCACATAGCCAAGGATCATTTAGAGACACCTACATGATTCTGATGACAAGGGATAGCTAAAGAGCACCAGCTATCATGAGCTTTAGCTATAATTATCTTATACAGCAAGAAATCAGAAATCATCTGTCTTGCTGATTTTGGATGACACTTGTCTTTCCCTTAGAATCTCCTGTGGAATCACATCTGCTCTAAGAATAAGCATCTCTTCCTCCCAAGCTTAGGCAGACACTCCTGACCCACATGGCATTAGTCTCATGTGCTCACACAGCTTCATAATGATCGGTAAACCAGGGCCAATGAGATCGACGTGCTTGAGCCCATAGCATCCCCGCTTCACTCAGAGCTGAGTAACTTTCACTAGTGATGCCTCACTTCCAACAGAATTCCCAGTGTAGATAGCATAGGAGCACAGGGAAAAGGATTACAGTTACCAATTACAGAGGTGATCCGAGGAAGGAAAACACTGGAACCATAGTTCAGGAGCCTGAGATGAACACACCTGAGGAGAAGCTGAGAGTCAAGGTATCCTCCAAGACAATTCCACCTGAAGACCATGGTGCAAGTTGTGTAAAATAATAGAAACATGGTCTCTAATCTCAAAAGGGCAACTACTGAGGAGAGAGCACAGATTAAACAAGAGACACTCATGAATAAAATAAGGCGTGGCTGACTCTATTCTACCCTACAAGAAGGATAAGAATGAGTTTTTTAAAAAGAAAGATGATTTACATGAGTCAGGGGTTGAATTGGCTTAGGAAGAAGAAGGGAAGTGAGATTCCTCAGTAAAATAAAGAATGACAATGAGGTTGCCCTCATTGCAGGAGAATCATTGTCATGATGGGAAAGAAAGCTCTCAGTTTGTTTTCTGCACCTATGACTCTTTTCTGTTTTATAAATAAGTTTATTTGTACCATTTGTTAAGATTCCATAAATAAGCGATATTGTGTGATATTTGTTTTTCTGTCCGACTTGCTTCAATCAGTATGACAATCTCTAAGGAGGAGGGGAGGAAAAACTGGGAGACTGGGATTGACATATACATACTACTACATATAAAAAAAGATAATTAATAAGGACCTACTGTAATAGCACATGACACTCTATTCAGTACTCTGAAATGACCTATATTGGAAAGGAATCTGAAAAAGAGCAGAGATGTGTGTGTGTATAACTGACACTCTTGCTGTACACCTGAAACTAACATAACATTGTAAATCAACTATATGACAATAAACATGAATTAAGAAGAGAAAAAATAATAGGAAAGGAAGAAATTTCACAGAAATTACAGGATTGAGTCTTATCTTTCTCCTATTTCCTGATCCTAAGAACTAAGGCCTCACAAAATATTAAATAGTTATATTTTTCATAAATTCTAATTAGTGTTCTATTAAATGATATTTTCGATATTGGTGTTAAAAAATATGTTTACAATAATTATTTCCTTGATACAATCAAATTTAGTGTAGAAAATTAAATGCTTGGCAATTTCCAAGCATTTAATTTCCAAGTACAGGGAAACCTGGCATGCTGCGGTCCAACCATTGCAAAGAGTTGGGCATGACTGAGTGACTGAACAGCAACAATACAATGATAGTTTTGACCTCTATTAGCTAGGGATTCCCTGGTGTATCAAGGTGAAGAATCTGCCTGTGATTCAGGAGACCCAGGTTTGATCCCTGAGTCAGGAAGATCTCCTGGAGAAGGGAATAGCTTCCCACTTCAGTATTCTTGCATAGAGAATTACATGGACAGAGGAGCCTGGAGGGCTACAGTCCATGGAGTCACAAAGAGTCAGATATGATTGAGTAACTAACACCATTTTTCTACCAGAAACTTTTGGTAAGGTAACAATCTCTTTTGTAAATATATGATTAGATGTGTAAGTGTTGCAAAGTTATACCATGCATTGTTAGAATTCCAGTAGCTCAAGAGGCTTTATTTTAACATTAGCTTTTTAGAAGAGAAATAAAATGGAAATATTCTTATTTCTGTATGTATAAAAGGTTAAATCCATTTACCAAAATGCATGTCCTTCCTGTTAGAAGATAGCAAGAGGAAGAAAAGAAGTGACATGCCACTGTTTTAGTGATTGTTAGGTAATGTTTTCAATGTGATTTTAATCCTCTTCATGTGCTAATGATGACTTCAGATGAGGCTTAAAGATCACGACATTTTCAGGCTGTTGCTTAGCTTGTACTATATTCAATAGTCCACTGAGAGTGATCTATTGAAATTAATTTTCAGCCCTTTGATCAGTCATGTTATTCATGAATAAACTGATTTTTGATAGTGCTTGCTATGAATTTTAAAGGGTGAAGAAATATGATTTCATTCATATGCAGAATATAATAAACTAAATGAATAAATAAAACAAGCAAAAAACAAATATATAGATATAGAGAACAGAGTAGAGATTTCCAGAGGTGTGGGTGTGGAGGTCTTTAGGGGAAGGCAAAATGAGTATGGGGTCCTTTGTCTGGTGATGGATAGAAATCAAATTTGAGGGTTGGACATACTGTCCTATAAACAGAAGTCAAAATATTTCATACACATGAAACTTACATAATGTTATAAACCAATGTTATCTTGACAAATAAGTAGAATGAAGAAGACATACAAGGTGTTGATTCAGCCTGGCTAGTTGACGCCATCTTTGAGATGCCAGAGGTAGTATAAAAAGCCTTGTGCTCTTAGCTTCCAGGATCACTGGTGTTTGGCATGTCCCTTGTAGCACATGGCCGAGGTCTTGTTTCCTTGATGGTTGTCAGCCACGGGCTACTCTCCACTTCCTGAGGTTGCAGGCAGGTCCCTGTTGTTACTGTCCTTCCAGGACAGGAGAGGGTCTTTCTGACATTTCACGTTCTTTTAGAGGGCTCATCTGATTGAGTGCAGCCCAACAATCAGCCTTTTGATGAACTCAAAGCCAGCTTATCAGAATCTTGACCACGGGAATGATGGTCCATCGTATTCACATGCCTAGCCCACAAGAGGTGGGGGGTTATATATGGTATGTACACCAGGGAATGACTTCCCTGGTGGCTCAGATGGTAAAAGCGTCTGCCTACAATGCGGGAGACCCGGGTTCAATCCCTGGGTTGGGCAGATCCCCTGGAGAGGGAAATAGTGACCCCCTCTAGTTTTCTTGCCTGGAAAATCCCATGGACAGAGGAGCCTGGCAGGCTTTAGTCCATGGGGTCGCAAAGAGTTGGACACAACTGAGCGACTTCACTTCACACCAAGGAGTAGGAATTATGGAGGTCAGCTTAGAATACTGCCCACCACAGGCTGAGTATTCTTTTTCTTTTCTCTTTTTAAGATTTTTTTTTTAATTGAAGTATAGTTGACATACAATATCATATTATTTTAGGTGTGCTACATCATGATTTGACACTAAGTATTGAAACTATGTAAGTCTAGTAACCATCTATCATTATACAAAGTTAATACAATATTATGACAGTATTACATATGCAATATATTACATCCTTTAGACTATTTTATAACTGGAAGTTTGTACTCATAATCTCTTCCCCTAATTCATCCGACTCCTACTTCCACACCCTCTGGAAATCACCAGTTTGTTCTTTGCTTCTATGAGTTGGCTTCTATTTGATTTTTTGTTCATTTGACTTGTCTTTCAGATTGAACATATAAGTGAAATCATGGGATATTTGTCTCATTTTGTCTAACATTTCACTTAGAATAACACTCTCTAGGTCATTCCTTATTCTCTCAAATATTGAAAAATATTTAAATTTTTTTATGGCTGAGTAATATTTTTATGTGTATATATATGTGTGTGTGTGTAAAACCTTTATGCATTTATCTCTCAATCTTTATCTCTTGGGCTGTTTCTATATCTTGCTGATAATGAATAATGGTACAAATCACGTAGGGGTGCACATAATTTTTCAAATTAATGTTTAGTTTTCTTTTAATAAATACTCAGAAGTACAATTGCTGGATCCTGTGGTAGAACTAACTACCTTTAATTTTTTTGAGGAAACTTCATACTGTTTTCCAAGTAGCTGCACCAATTTACAATTCTACCAACAGAATGCAAGGGTGCACATTTCTTCACATCCTCACCATCACATTATTTGTCTTAGATAATAATCATTAATTTAAAATTAAACTTTTAATTTTTTTATTGGAGTATAGCTGATTAACAATACTGTAATAGTTTCAGGTGGACAGCAAAGGGACTCAGCCATACATCTACATGTATCCACTCTTCCTCAAACTGTCCTCCCATCCAAGCTGACACATAACATTGAGTTCCCTGTGCAATACAATAGGTCCTTGTTAGTTATCCATTTTATTAATAAATATAGCTATGTGAACATGTTCATCTCCAAATCCCTAAATATCCTTTCCCCTCATCCTTCCCTGCAACTATAAACTCATTCTCTGTCTGTGAGTCTGCTTTTGTTTTGTGAATAAGTTTGTTTGTATCATGTATTTTTATATGTTTCATAAAAGGGATGTCATACACTATTTCTGCTTCTGTGTCTAACTTACTTCACGAATAACCATTCTGACAGTTGTGGAATAGTTTTGATTTGCATTTCCCTGATGGTTAGTGATGTTGAGCATTTTTCTATGTTTCTGTTGGCCATCTGTGTATCTTCTTTGGAAAACATCTATTAAAGTCCTTTGCCTATTTTTTAAACTCTTTAGTAAAACTTTATTACACAAAAGCTCTGAGCGATCAAGCCTCGTCTCTGGCCCCAGATTGAATTCTTCTCCTCCGGGGGCCAAGAATCCTGGTGTATTTGCATGATTCAACAACAACTTTTCATCTTGGGGGCTCGTCCGGGATCCTTCAGGACAAGATGGGAGCTAACAATTCCAGCCTCACTCCTTTGAACTGTATCCTGAAAAACTGGGATAGATCTGATCCTCAGGGCTTAAAGAAGACACACCTGGTCTTCCTATGTGATACTGCATGGCCACGGTATCCATTGGAGGACAGTGAAGGGTGGCCAGTTGGAGGGTGTCTTAAGCATAATTGGAGAAGGCAATGGCACCCCACTCCAGTACTCTTGCCTGGAAAATCCCATGGGCGGAGGAGCCTGGTAGGCTGCAGTCCATGGGGTTGCTAAGAGTCAGACACGACTGAGCGACTTCACTTCACTTATGTTTTTCTTGTTGAATTTCATGAGTTCTTTATATATTTTGAAATCAACCTCTTATCAAATGTATCATTTGCATTCATTAAGTTGTCTTTTTGTTTTGGAAATGATTTCCTTTGTTCTACAAAAGCTGTTTAGTTTGGTGTAGTCCCATTTCATTTTTACTTATGTTTCCCTTGACTGAGCAAAATGATCCAAAAATGTATTCTTAAGACCAGTGTCAAAGGGCACGTATCCTACATTTTCTCCTGGGAGTTTAATGGTTTCAGGTCTTACATTTAAGTTCATTTTGAGTTTATTTTTGTGTATTGTACACTTTTGTTCTTTTTCAGATAGCTATCCAGTTTTCTCAACAGTATTAAAGAAATTGTCTTTCACCAATATATTTTCTTGGCTTCTTTGTTGTAGGTTAACTGACCATATAAGTATGAACTTTTTAAAAAAATAATTAATTTATTTTAATTGGAGGATTGATGCTTTTGAACTGTGGTGTTGGAGAAGACTCTTGAGAGTCCCTTGGACTTCAAGGAGATCCAACCAGTCCATTCTGAAGGAGATCAGCCCTGGGATTTCTTTGGAAGGAATGATGCTAAAGCTGAAACTCCAGTACTTTGGCCACCTCATGAGAAGAGTTGACTCATTGGGAAAGACTCTGATGCTGGGAGGGATTGGGGGCAGGAGAGAAGGGGAGGACAGAGGATGAGATGGCTGGATGGCATCACTGACTCAATGTACGTGAATCTGAGTGAACTCCGGGAGTTGGTGATGGACAGGGAGGCCTGGTGTGCTGCGATTCATGGGGTTGCAAAGAGTCGGACACGACTGAGCGACTGAACTGAACTGAATTACTTACAATATTGTGGTGGTTTTTGCCATACATTGACATGAATCGGTCATGGGGGAAAATGTATCCCTCATCCTGAATCCCCATCCCATCTCCCTCCCCATCCCATCCCTCAGCGTTGTCCAAGTGCACTGGCTTTCATTGCCCTGTTTCATTCATAGAACTTAGCAATCTATTTCACATATGGTAATATACATGGTTCAATGGTATTTTCTCAAATCATCCCAACCTCACCTTCTCCCACAGAGTCCAAAGGTCTGTTTTTTATATCTGTGTCCCTTTTGCTGTCTTGCATACAAGGTCATCGTTAACATCTTTCTAAATTGCATATATATGCATTAATATACTGTATTGGTGTTTCTCTTTCTGACCTACTTCACTCTGTATAATCATCCACCTCATTAGAACTGATTCAAATGTATTCTTTTTCATAGATGACTGATATTGTGTTGTGTATTTGTACCACAGCTTTCTTATCCATTCATCTGCTGATGGACATCTAGATTGCTTCCAAAATCCTAGCTATTGTAAACAGTGCTGTGATGAACATTGGGGTACACATGTCTTTCAATTCTGGTTTCCTTGGTGTGTATGCCCAGAAGTGGGATCGCTGGGTCATATGGCATCTCTATTTCCAATTTTTTAGGGAATCTCCACACTGTTCTCCATAGTGGCTGTACTGTTTTTATTCCCACCAACGGTGTAAGAAGGTTCCTTTTTCTTCACACCTTCTCCAGTATTTATTGTTTGTAGACTTTTTGATAGAAGCCATTCTGACTGGTGTGAGATGGTACCTCATTGTGTTTTTGATTTGCATTTCTCTGATAATGAGTGATGTTGAGCATATTTTCATGTTTGTTAGCCATCTGTATGTCTTCTTTGGAGAAATGTCTGTTTAGTTCTTTGGCCCATTTACTGATTGGGTCATTTGTTTTTCTGGTATTGAGGGGCATGAGCTGCTTGTATATTTTTGAGATTAATTATTTGTCAGTTGCTTCATTTGTTATTATTTTCTTCCATTCTGAAGGCTGTCTTTTCACCTTGCTTATAGTTCCCTTCATTGTGCAAAAGCTTTTAAGTTTAATTAGGTCCCATTTGTTTATTTTTGCTTTTATTTCCAGTATTATGGGAGGTGGTTCATAGAGGATCCTGGTGTGATTTATGTCAGAGAGTGTTTTGCCTATGTTTTCCTCTAGGGTTTTTACAGTTTCTGATCTTACATTTAGATCTTTAATCCATTTTGAGTTTATTTTTGTGTATGGTGTTAGAAAGTGTTCTAGTTTCATTCTTTTACAAGTGGGTGACCAGTTTTTCCAGCACCACTTGTTAAAGAGATTTTCTTTTCTCCATTGTATATTCTTGTCTCCTTTGTCAAAGATAAGGTGTCCATAGGTGTGTGAATTTATCACTGGGCTTTCTATTTTGTTCCATTGATCTATATGTCTGTCTTTGTGCCAGTACCATACTGTCTTGATGACTGTGGCTTTGTAGTAGAGTCTGAAGTCAATTCTTCCAGTTCCATTCTTCTTTCTCAAGATTGCTTTGGCTATTTGAGTTTTTTTGTATTTCCTTACAAATTGGGAAATTATTTGTTCTAGATCTGTACAAAATACCATTGGTAACTTGATAGGGATTGCATTGAATCTATAGATTGCTTTGGGTAGTTTACTCATTTTCACTATATTGAGTTTTCCAATCCATGAACATGATATATTTCTTTATCTATTTGTGTCATCTTTGATTTCTTTCATCAATGTTTTATAGTTTTCCATATATAGGTCTTTTATTTCTTTAGGTAGATTTACCCCTAAGTATTTTATTTTTTTCATCACAGTAGTGAATGAAATTATTTCCTTGATTTCTCTTTCTGTTTTCTCATTGTTAGTGTATAGGAATGCAAGGGATTTCTGTATATTAATTTTATATCCTGCAACTTTGCTGTATTCATTGATTAACTCTAGTAATATTCTGGTGGTGTCTTTAGGGTTTTCTATGTAGAGGATCATGTCATCTGCAAACAGTGAGAGTTTTACTTCTTCATTTCCAATCTGGATTCCTTTTATTTCTTTTTCTTCTCTGATTGCTGTGACTAAAACTCCCCAAACTATGTTGAATAGCAGTGGGGAGAGTGGGCACCCTAGTCTTGTTTCTGATTTTAGGGGAAATGCTTTCAACTTTTCACCATTGAGGATAATGCTTGTTGTGGGTTTATCATATATGGCTTTTATTTTGTTGAGGTATATTCCTTCTATGCCCACTTTCTGGAGGGTTTTTATCATAAATGGATGTTGAATTTTGTCAAAGGCTTTCTCTGCATCTATTGAGATAATCATGTGGTTTTTATCTTTCAGTGTGTTAATGTGGTGCATCACATTGATTGATTTGTGAATAATGAAGAATCCTTGAAGCCCTGGGATAAAGGCCACTTGGTCATGATGTATGATCTTTTTAATATGTTGTTGGATTCTGTTTGCCAGAATTTTGTTGAGGATTTTTGCACCTATGTTCATCAGTGACTTTGGCTTGTAGTTTTCTTTTTTTTGTGTCATCTTTGTTTGGTTTTGGTATTAGGGTGATGGTGGCCTCATAGAATTAATTTGGGAGTTTACCTTCCTCTGCAATTTTCTGGAAGAGTTTGAGTAGGATAGGTGTTAGCTCCTCTTTACATATTTTGTAAAATTCAGCTGTGAAGCCATCTGGTCCTGGGCTTTTGTTTGTTGGAAGATTTTTGATTATAGTCTCAATTTCTGTGCTTGTGATGGGTGTGTTAAGATTTTCTCTTTCTTCCTGGTTCAGTTTTGGAGGGTTATACTTTTCTAAGAATTTGTTCATTTCTTCCACGTTGTCCATTTTATTGTCATATAGTTGCCGATGGTAGTCTCATGATCCTTTGTATTTCTGTGTTGTCTGCTGTGATTTCTCCAATTTCATTTTTAATTTTATTGATTTGATTTTTCTCCCTTTTTGTCCTAACGAGTCTGGCTAGTGGTTTGTCTTTTTATTTATCTTCCCAAAGAACCAGCTTTTAGTTTTTATGACTTTTGCTATAGTCTCCTTTGTTTCTTTTTCACTTACTTCTGCCCTAATTTTTATGATTTCTTTCCTTCTACTAACGTCCAGTTCTTCATTTCTTCTTTTTCTAGTTGCTTTAGGTGTAAAGTTAGGTTATTTATATGATTTTTCTCTTGTTTCTTTAGGTAAGCTTGTATTTCTATGAACCTTCCCCTTAGCACTGCTTTTACTGAATCCCATAGGTTTGGGGTTGTCATGTTTCCATTTTCATTTGTTTCTATGCATATTTTGATTTCTTCTCTTATTTACTGGTTATTCAGAAGTGTGTTGTTTAACCTCCATATGTTTGTATTTTTAATAGTTTTTCGCCTGTAGCTGCCATCTAATCTTACCACATTGTGATCAGAAAAGATGCTTGAAATGACTTCAGTTTTTTTTTTAAATTTACCAAGGCTAGATTTATTGACCAGGATGTGATCTATCCTGGAGAATATTCCATGTGCACTTGAGAGAAAGGTGAAATTCATTGTTTTGGGGTTAAATGTCCTATAAATATCAGTTGGGTGTAGATGGTCCATTGTATCATTTAAAGTTTGTATTTCCTTGCTGATTACTCATAGGTGTGAGTGGGGTATAAAAATCTCCCACTATTATTCTATTACTTTAGTTTCCCCTTTCATAATTTTTAGCATTTGCCTTATGTATTGCAATGCTCCTATGTTGGGTTTATATATATTTTTAATGTTATATCTTCTTCTTGGATTGATCCTTTGATCATTTTGTAGTGTCCTTTTTTGTCTCTTTTCACAGCCTTTTTTCAAAGTCTATTTTATCTGATATGCGTATTGCTAGTCCTGCTTTCTTTTGGTCTTATTTTGCATCAAATTTCTTTTTCCAGATCTTTACTTTCAGTCTGCACGTATCCCTTGGTTTGAGGTCTGTCTCTTGTAGACAGCGTATATAGGGGTCTTGTTTTTGTATCCATTCAGCCAGTCTTTGTCTTTTGGTTTGGACACCCAATCCATTTACATCTAAGGTAATTATTGATAAGTGTGATCCCATTGCCATTTACTTTGTTGTTTTGGGTTTGATTTTAAAAACCTCATCTGTGTTTCCTGTCTAGAGAAGATTCTTTAGCATTTGCTGAAGAGGTGGTTTGCTGGTGCTGAATTTTCTCAGCTTTTGCTTGTCTGTAAAAAGTTTTTGATTTCTCCTTCATATTTGAATGAGATTCTTTCTGGGCACAGTAATCTGGGCTGTAGGTTTTTCTCTTTCATCACTTAAGTATGTCCTGCCATTTCCTTCTGACTTGAAGAGTTTCTACTGAGAGATCAGTTATTATCCTTATGGGACCTCCTTGTGTGTTTTGTGTTGTTTTTCCCTTGTTGCTTTTAGTATTTGCTCTTTGTGTTTGATCTTTGTTAATTTGGTTAATATGTGTCTTGGGATGTTTTGCCTTGGGTTTATCCTGTTTGGTACTCTCTGGGTTTCTTAGACTTGGGTGGTTATTTCCTTCCCCATTTTAGGGAAGTTTTCAACTACTATTTCCTCAAGTATTTTCTCATGCCTTTTCTTTTTTTCTTCTTTTTCTGGAACTTCTATGATTCGAATGTTGGGGCATTTAACATTGTCCCAGAGATCTCTGAGGTTGTGCTCATTTCTTTTAATTATCTTTCCTTTTTTCCTCTCTGCTTCATTTATTTCCACCATTCTATCTTCCACCTCACTTATCCTATATTCTGCCTGAGTTATTTTACTATTGGTTCCCTCCAGAGTGTTTTTGATCTCATTTATTGCACTATTCATTATTGACTGACTCTTTTTTATTTATTCTAGGTCCTTGTTAAACATTTCTTGCATCTTCTCAATCCTTGTCTCCAGGCTATTTACCTGTAACTCCATTTTGTTTTCAAGATTTTGGATCATTTTTACTATCATTATTCCGAATTCTTGTTCAGGTAGACTCCCTATCTCCTCCTCTTTTGTTTGGTTTGGTGGGCATTTATCATGTTCCTTTACCTGCTGAACATTTCTCTGCCTTTTCATCTTGTTTAGATTCCTGTGTTTGGGGTGGCCTTTCTGTAGGCTGGAAGTTTGTGGTTCCTCTTTATTGTGGAGCTTGCTCCCTGTGGATAGGGTTGGACTAGTGGCTTGTCAAGGTTTCCTAGTTACTGGAGCTTGTGTCTGTGTTCTGGTGGGTGGAGCTGGATCTCTGCTCTCTGGAGTGAATGAAGTGGCCAGTAGTGAGTTTTCAGTTAGGCATGGCTTTCAGTTCAGTTCAGTCACTCAGTCGTGTTCGACTCTTTGCGACCCCATGAATCGTAGCACGCCAGGCCTCCCTGTCCATCACCAACTCCCAGAGTTCACTCAGACTCATGTCCATCGAGTCAGTGATGCCATCCAGCCATCTCATCCTCTGTCATCCCCTTCTCCTCCTGTCCCCAATCCCTCCCAGCATCAGAATCTTTTCCAATGAGTCAACTCTTTGCATGAGGTGGCCAAAGTACTGGAGTTTCAGCTTTAGCATCATTCCTTCAGCCTGTATTTTAGTGCTTATGGCTGTGTTCTTGCTTTGCTAGAGAATTAGTGTGGTATGTCTTGCTTTGGAATTTGTTGGCTCTTAAGTGGAGCTTGGTTTCAGTTTAAGTATGGAGGCTTTTGGATGAGGTCTTGTTGATTAATGTTCCCTGGAGTCAGGAATTCTCTGGTGTTCTCAGGTTTTGGAGTTAAGCCTCCTGACTCTGGTTTTCAGTCTTATTCTTACAGTAGTCTCAAGACGTCTCCATCCATACAGCACAGATGATAAAACATCTAGGTTAATGGTGAAGAGATTCTCCACAGTGAGGAACACCCAGAGAGGTTCACAGAGTTACATGGGGAAGAGAATAGGGAGGAGGGAGATAGAGGTGACCAGGAGGAGAAGAGGGGAATCAAAAGAGGAGAGAGCAATCTAGCCAGTGATCAGTTTCCTAAGTGTTCTTCACAGCCCAGAACACCCAGAGGGATTCACAGAGCTAAATATGGAAGAGAAGGGGGAGGGAGGAGATGAGATGACTTGGGGGAAAAAGGGAGAGTCAAAAGAGGAGAGAGCAATCAAGCCAGTAATCACACTCTAAAGTGAAAATGGATAATGAAGAATAGATTCTTAAAGGTACAAAATTGATAACAAGCACCAAAGAGCAAAGATTAAAAATTTAGAGTAGAGGTTAGACTCTAAAAAGCGCAATATTAAAAATACAAAACAAAATCAATCATAAAAATTATATAAAATATATATATGAAATTTGCTTTAAAAATAGGGTTTCTTTTTGCAAGGTAATGCTGCTGCGTCACTTTAGTCATGTTCGACTCTGTGTGACCCCATAGATGGCAGCCCAACAGGCTTCCCATTATAAAAGAAAAAATAAAAGAGTAATAAAGAACTTAAAAATAAAAATAAAATAAAAAGTGATAATAGTAAAAACATATCTAGGAATTTCTCTGGTGCTGTTGTGGGCAATGTGGGGTCAGTTCAGTTTCAGATAGTTCCTTGTTCCAGCTTGTACTTGTTCTCAAGGTCTATAGGCCCCTTCCAATGTTCAGTTAATGTTAACTACAGGGTTTTAATCTGTTGCACTTGTCACTTCCAGAGCAGTTCCCTCTTCTTTGTTTATTTTGGGTTCCTCAGTTTTCAAGTCTCTTCAGTGTCTAATTTCCACCCGGACACAGGGAGTGAAGGTGGTCACTTATTTAGACTCACTTATTCAGTTGTGTTGTGAGAAGGGAGGAACACTGCAAACAAATATTGCTGGTGTGTGTGGGGAGTGCTCACAGTGTATGGACCACAGTGGGTTTGCCCCAGCTCACCGTGGTGTGTGACTGCTGGGTCTACACTGCTTAGGCTCCAGGTTGCTCTGCAGGCATATGGTCCAAAGCAGGCCCTGCGTTTCGTGCATTTCCCAAGTCTAAGCTGCGCAGGTTCAGGTTCTCCGTTCTCCACATGGGTGCAGACTCAGGCCTGCGTTTTGTGCCCATCCTAGGTCCGAACAGCTCAGGTGACCAGGTGCATGGTGACTGCACTGTCCCCGGTGGGCCATGTGTCTTATTCACCACCCCCTGTCCCAGCTGCTTGGGTCCCAGACACTCGGTTTCCTGGGTGCATTGTGAGAGCAGCATTTCAAGTGTGCCATGTGCCTCCTCTGGGGAGCTGATCTCAGGCTGTGACCCTCCTGACAGATGTCAACCTTCCAGGATTCCAGGAAGATGTGGTTAGCAACTGGGAGCCTGCTCACAGTTTGGTGGAGGATGCTGTGTCTTGGGCAGAGAGTGCCCCTTGCCTTTCTGCTCTGGCTGTCACCTGCCTGCCTCTCTGCCTCCAGCACAGGGGAGGAGCCTGTAGGCAGCTGGCTAGCTCTCCTTTGGTATTTACTCAATCCTTTTTTCTGTGAGCCAGCCAGACTGCGTGTTAGGTTAGAGTCTTTCACAGGAAAGTTCTCTCTCTCTCTCTCTCTCTTTTTTTCCCTCTCTGGCTTTCCCACAGCTTGGGTTGCTACCTCACATTAGCTCCCTCAAATTGTCCTCAGAGCATTCAGGTCTGGTCCTTACCCTAAGCACGCATTCTGCACCTCCCTGTCCAGCCTCTGCTTGTTGGTGGTAAGTGCAAACATCTGGGCTACTTCTGCACTGAAAGTTGAGGTTAGGCATGCATTCTGCGTTTTGTTTTGTTTTTCCCTCCCAGTTATGTTGCCCTCTGAGATTCCAAAACTCCCCACAGACCCACCAGTGAGAGGGTTTCCTGCTGTTTGGAAACATCTCCTTCACTGTTCCCTCCCCAGGACAGGTGTCAGTCTCTAATTCTTTTGTCTCTCTCTTTGTCTTTTATATTTTGTCCTATCTCCATTTGAAGAGAAAGGGCTGCCTTTCTGGGTGCTTGGTGCCCTCCACCAGCATTCAGAAGTTGTTTTGTGGAAGTGGCTCAGCATTCAAATGATCTTTTGATGAATTTGTGGGGGAGAAATTGGTCTCCCTGTCCTATTCTGCTGCCATCTTGCTATAAGTATGAATTTATTCTGAGGTTCTCTATTCTGTTCTATTGATCTATTTGTATGTTTCTGTGAGAATCATTGTACTTAGTCACTCAGTCCTGTCAACTCTTTGAGACACCATGGACTACAGCACACCGAGCTTCCCAGTACTTCACCATCTCCCAGAGCTTGCTCAAACTCCTTTCTATTGAGTCTATGATGTCATCCAACCATCTCATTCTCTGTTGTCCCCTTCTCCTCCTGCCTTCAATCTTTCCTAGCATCAGGGTCTTTTCTAACGAGTCAGCTCTTTGCATCAGTGGGTCAAATATTGGAGCTTCAGCATCATTTCTTCCAATGAACATTTGGGTTCATTTCCTATAGGATTGACTGATTTGATCTTGCTGTCCAAGGGACTCTCAAGAGTCTTCTCCAACACCACAGTTCAAAAGCATTAATTCTCCAGCAATCATCCTTCTTTATGGTCTAACTCTCACATCCATACATGGTTGCTGGCAAAATTATAGCTTTGACTATACAGACCTTTGTTGGCAAAGTATTCCCTCTGTTTTTTGATATGCTGTCTAGGTTTGTCATTGCTTATGTTCCAAGGAACAAGCGTCTTTTAATTTCCTGGCTATAGTCACCATGCTGGAACTACAAGCTGGAATCAAAATTGCTGGGAGAAATATCAGTAACCTCAGATATGTAGATGACACCACCCTTATGGCAGAAAGTGAAGAACTAAAGAGCCGTTTGATGAAAGTGAAAAAGGAGAGTGAAAAAGTTGGCTTAAAGCTCAACATTCAGAAAACTAAGATCATGGCATTTGGTGCCATCACTTCGTGGCAAATAGATAGGTAAACAGTGGAAAGAAACAGTGGCTGACTTTATTTTTCTGGGCTCCAAAATCACTGCAGATGGTGATTGCAGCTATGAAATTAAAAGACGCTTACTCCTTGGAAGGAAAGTTATGACCAACCTAGACAGCATATTCAAAAGCAGAGACATTACTTTGCCAACAAAGGTCCATCTAGTCAAGGCTATGGTTTTTCCTGTGGTCATGTATGGATGTGAGAGTTGGACTATAAAGAAAGCTGAGCACTGAAGAATTGATGCTTTTGAACTGTGGTGTTGGAGAAGACTCTTGAGAGTCCCTTGGACTGCAGGGAGATCCAACCAGTCCATCCTAAAGAAAATCAGTCCTAAATATTCATTGGAAGGACTGATGCTGCCTGAAACTCCAATACTTTGGCCACCTGATGTGAAGAGCTGACTCATTTGAAAATACCCTGATGGTGGGAAAGATTGAGGGCAGGAGGAGAAGGGGACGACAGAGGACGAGATGGTTGGATAGCATCACAGACTCAACGGACATGGGTTTGGGTGGACTCCGGGAGTTGGTGATGGACAGGGAGGCCTGGCATGCTGTGGTTTATGGGGTCGTAAAGAGTCAGACATGACTGACTGACTGAACTAAACAGTCACCGTCTACAATGATTTTGGAGCCCAAGAAAATAAAGTCTCTCACTGTTTCCATTGCTTCCCCATCTATTTGCCATGAAGTGATGGGATCAGATGCCATGATCTTCTTTTTTTTTAATGTTGAGTTTTAATCCAGATTTTTTATTCTCTTCTTTCATCTTCATCAAGAGGCTCTTTAGTTCCTCTTCACTTTCTGCCATTAGGGTGGTTTCATCTGCATATCTGAGGCTATTGATATTTCTCCTGGCAATCTTGATTCCAGCCTGTGCATCATACAGCACATTATTTTGCATAATATATTCTTCATATAAGTTAAATAAGCGGGTGACAATATACAGCCTTGATATACTCCTTTCCCAATTTTGAACCAGTCCCTTGTTCCATGTCCAATTCTAACTGTTGCTTCTTGACTTGAATAGAGGTTTATCACAGGCAGGTAAGGTGGTCTGGTATTCCCATCTCTTGAGGAAGAATTTTTCACAATTTGTTATGATGCACACAAAGGATTTAGCATAGTTAATAAAGCAAAAGTAGATGTTTTATTGGAATTCTCTTGCTTTTCTATGATCCAGCAGATGTTGGCAATTTTATCTCTGGTTCCTCTGTCTTTTCTAAATCCAGCTTGTACATTTAGAAGTTCTTCGTTATTGCCCTGTTGAAGCCTAACTTGGAGGATTTTGAGTTAGTATCATACTGTTTTGATTTATTTAGTTTCATAGTTTAGTTTGAAATCAGGAAGCATGATACCACCAACTTTCTTCCAATTACTTAAGATTACTTTGGCTACTCGGGCTCTATACAAATATTGCAATTGTTTGTTCCAGAATTACACTGAGTCCATATATTGCTTTGAGTGGTGTGGATACTTTAACAATATTTACTCTTCTAATCCATGAGTGTGGTATATCTTTCTATTTGTGTCATCTTAAATTTCTTTCATTAGTGTCTTAGTTTTCAGAGTACGTTTTTTTTTTTTTTCCTTCTTGAATAATTGAACTGTGTTTCTTAAAATTTCTTTCTGGTAGTTTATTATTAGTGTATAGATATGCAACATATTTTTGTACACTAAATGTATATTCTGCAACTTTACTGCATTGATTTATTACCTATGTTAATTTTTGGTGAAGCTACTAGTGTTTTCTATGTATCGTTTTGTGTCTGCACTGTGCCAATTTTCGATCTTAATTACTAATTTGAATGTCCTATTTTATTTTTTTAATTTTTTGTCTAATTGCCATGAAGAGAACTTCAATACAATGGTGAATAAAAGTGGCAAAAATAAAAGGCATCCTTGTCTTGTCTTTGATCTTAGAGAAAAAGCTTTCAACTTCATACCATTTAATATGATGTTAGTTGAGAATTTGGCATATTTGGTTTTTGTTATATTGAGGCTTTTATGATATTCATTTTGTTTCTTCTTTATCCACCTCATTGAGTGTTTTTATTGTAAATGGAGGTTGAATTTCGTTAGATATTTTTTTTTTTTGCATCTGTTAAGATGATCATATGATTTTATCCTCCATTGGTATATTATGTGGACTGATTTGCAAATATTAAACAATCCTTTTATTTCTGTAATAAATTCAATTTGATTATGGGTCTTTTTACTATATTGTTAAATTTAGTTTCCTAATATCCAGTTGAGCCACTTCAAATCCTGAAAGATGATCTCTGAAAGTGCTGCACTCAATATACCACAAAATTTGGAAAATTCAGAAATGGCCACAGGACTGGAAAAGGTCAGTTTTCATTCCAACCAAAAGAAAGGCAATGCCAAAGAATGCTCAAACTATAGCACAATTGCACTCATCTCACATGCTAGTAAAGTAATGCTCAAAATTCTCCAAGCCAGGCTTCAGCAATATGTGAACTGGGAACTTCCAGATGTTCAAGCAGGATTTAGAAAAGGCAGAGGAACCAGAGATCAAATTGTCAACATCTGCTGGATCATGGAAAAAGCAAGAGAGTTCCAGAAAAACATCTATTTCTGCTTTATTGACTATGCCAAAGCCTTTGACTGTGTGGGTCACAATAAACCGCGGACAATTCTTCAAGAGATGGGAATACCAGACCACCTGACCTGCCTCTTGACAAACCTATACACAGGTCAGGAACAACAGTTAGAACTGGACATGGAACAACAGACTGGTTCCAAATAGGAAAAGGAATACATTAAGGCTGTATATTGTCACCCTGCTTATTTAACTTATATGCAGAGTACATCATGAGAAACGCTGGGCTGGAAGAAGCACAAGCTGGAATCAAGATTGCTGAGAGAAATATCAATAACTTTATATATGCAGATGACACCACCCTTATGGCAGAAAGTGAAGAGGAACTCAAAAGCCTCTTGATGAAAGTGAAAGAGGAGAGTGAAAAAGTTGGCTTAAAGCTCAACATTCAGAAAACTAAGATCATGGCATCTGGTCCCATGACTTCATGGGAAATAGATGGGGAAACAGTGGAAATAGTGTCAGACTTTTTTGAGGCTCCAAAATCACTGCAGATGGTGACTGTAGCCTTGAAATTAAAAGACACTTACTCCTGGGAAGGAAAGTTATGACCAACCTAGATAGCATATTCAAAAGCAGAGACATTACTTTGACAACAAAGGTCCATCTAGTCAAGGCTATGGTTTTTCCTGTGGTCATGTATGGATGTGAGAGTTGGACTGTGAAGAAAGCTGAGCCCCAAAGAATTGATGCTTTTGAACTGTGGTGTTGGAGAAGACTCTTGAGAGTCTCTTGGACTGCAAGGAGATCCAACCAGTCCATTCTAAAGGAGATCAGTCTTGGGTGTTCTTTGGAAGGAATGATGCTAAAGCTGAAACTCCAGTACTTTGGCCACCTCATGTGAAGAGTTGACTCTTTGGAAAAGACTCTGATGCTGGGAGGGATTGGGGGCATGAGGAGAAGGGGACGAAGAGGATGAGATGGCTGGATGGCATTACTGACTCGATGGAAGTGAGTTTGAGTGAACTCCAGGAGATGGTGATGGACAGGGAGGCCTGGTGTGCTGTGATTCATGGGGTGGCAGAGAGTCAGACACGACTGAGAGACTGAACTGAACTGAACTGAATATTTTGTTGAGAATTTTTTGCGTCTATATTCATCTGGGTTATTGGACTGCAATTTCCTTTTTTTTCTTTTAAGTATCTTTCTATAATTTTGTAATCAGGATAATATTGGCTTGAGTATGAATTTGTAGGCCTTACTTCCTCTTAATTTTTGAAGTAGCTTGAGAAGGATAGATATTTTCATAAGATTTTTTTTTGTAAACATGTGGTAGAATTCACCTATGAAGCTATTTGGTTCTGTGCTTTTATTTGTTGGGACTTTTTAGATTATTGATTCAATTTCACTACTAGTGTATTTTATCCTGTTCATATTATCTATTTCTTCCTGATTCATTCTTGAAATATTGTACCTTTCTAGGAATTTATCCATTTCTTCTAGATTGTTTAATTTGTTGGTATGCAATTATTCATAGTATCGTCTTAGTATCCTTTATATTTCTGTTTTCTCAGTTACAATTGCTCTTCTTTCATTTTTGATTTCACTTATTTAAGGCTTTTTCTCTGTGTTTTTTTTTTTTTTTTAAGCATGTGGCTAAAGCTTTACCAGTTATGTATCTCTTTCCAAGCAACCAGCTCTTCATTTCATTGAATTTTTTCTACTGTAATTTCAGCTTCTATTTCATTTATTTCCACTCTTATCTTTGTTATTTATTTCCTTCTACTAATTTTGAGCTTTATTTGTTCTTATATTTCTAATTCCTTTAGGTATAAGTTTAGACTATTTATCTGAAAAATTTTGTTTATTTGTTTTCTGAAGTATGCTTGTATTCCTGTACTCTTTCCTCCTAAAATTGGTTTTGCTGGCTCACACAGATTTTAGAATGTTGTGCTTCTGTTTTCATTTGCCTTCAGTTATTTATTGATATCATTTTTTATTTCTTCAGTGACTCATTGGTTGTTTAATATTATGTTGTTTATCTTCCCCATATTTGTAATTCCCCTCCCCCCAGTTTTCTTTTTTTTTTTCACACATGAACAAAACTCTCATTTATTTTCAAATACTTGGGCAGAGCTGATTTCAGAGTTTAGAAATGCACCAGAATCATGAAATAATGATCCCTTCTTAAAGGGCTTAAAAACTCAAGAAACATTACCATCTTTCAAAAGAGTTGTAGAAAATGATGAAAACCAAGTAACAGAGAAACGGCAATCAGAGAAAATAACATGAGAAAGCATGCAAGTGCATGATACACAGTCAGAGGGGGAAAAAATGTATCCTTCTGGAACCATGGCTATTATCAACACAGAGGCAAGGCACTGTCCTACAAGGTTAATTTGGTTACAGAGAAATAATAGCAAGTATTAGAGGATAAATGTAAGCCAAATCCTTATGTGGAAGGGAGGAAAAGAAGACAAAATGTGGGGAAATTCTGTGGCCAGAGCTAGTTATAATTAGTTGGTCTGCAAAGAGATCCAAGAAAAATGCCCTAATTTTTGAAGAGTTAGATATTGCACATTCAAAAAACAAACAAACAAACAAAAGAACAGTTAGAAAATTATTTTAAATTTAATTGTTTAATGCCTCTTTGACTAGTGTTTGGAGGATCATTATCTATAACTGATGTATTTTTCACCCTCTCATCTTTTTGTTTGCAAACCACTTAAGTCTTATTTCCTCTGTTGAAAAATTTTCTCCTTGACACATTATCAAAATGCACCCTATGCTGTAATCACATAGGACAATATTGGAAAGACTGAATATCTAAATGATTTGGGAAAGATATTTTTCCTTTCTGTTTTGAGATTACTTCTAACAGTCTCTAAAGACATCATTAAAGCTGCCTGAAGCATTTCTTCTTCATTCATAGAATCACCTAGATCACTGATAAGTGCTCCTGAACTTGTGCTCAGTTTTTCACATAGATGTGTAAGCTGTCCTGGTGGATCTTGCTGCTGCTGCTACTTTTCAAAGTAGGCTTCTCATCTCTTCCATAGCTCTTCTAAAGTAAGATGTGAAACTGATGTCTGTGAAATACCTTGCCATGTATTACTGGAAATACCTTGCATACTTTGCTGAATAGCCCTGCAGAGATCTGTTTTTTTCAACTTCCACATCAATTTCCTGGAGACTTAGTGCCAGAGCCTTTTGCAAATCTGCTCATCTTTGTCTAACATTCAGTTCAGTTCAGTTCAGTCACTTAGTCATGTCTGACTCTTTGAGACCCCATGAATTGCAGCAAGCCAGGCCACCTTGTCCATCACCAACTCCCGGAGTTCAACAAACTCATGTCCCAATGAGTTGGTGATGCCATCCAGCCATCTCATCCTCTGTAGTCCCCTTCTCCTTCTGCCCCCAATCCCTCCCAGCATCAGAGTCTTTTCCAAAGAGTCAACTCTTCACATGAGGTGGCCAAAGTACTGGAGTTTCAGCTTTAGCATCATTCCTTCCAAAGAACACCCAGGTCTGATCTCCTTTAGAAAGGACTGGTTGGATCTCCTTGCAGTCCAAGAGACTCTCAAGAGTCTTCTCCAACACCACAGTTCAAAAGCATCAATTCTTTGGGGCTCAGCTTTCTTCACAGTCCAACTCTCACATCCATACATGACCACAGGAAAAACCGTAGCCTTGACTAGATGGACCTTTGTTGTCAAAGTAATGTCTCTGTTTTTGAATATGCTATCTAGGTTGGTCATAACTTTCCTTCCCAGGAGTAAGCGTCTTTTAATTTCATGGCTGCAGTCACCATCTGCAGTGATTTTGGAGCCCAGAAAAATAAAGTCTGACACTGTTTCCATTATTTCCCCATCTATTTCCCATGAAGTGATGAGACCAGATGCCATGATCTTCGTTTTCTGAATTTAAGCTTTAAGCCAACTTTTTCACTCTCCTCTTTCACTTTCATCAAGAGGCTTTTTAGTTCCTCTTCACTTTCTGCCATAAGGGTGGTGTCATCTGCACATCTGAGATTATTGATATTTCTCCCAACAATCTCGATTCCAGCTTGTGCTTCTTCCAGCCCAGCATTTCTCATGATGTACTCTGCATATAAGTTAAATAAGCAGGGTGACAATATATAGCCTTGACGTACTCCTTTTCCTATTTGGAATCAGTCTGTTGCTCCATGTTCAGTTCTAACTGTTGCTTCCTGACCTGCATATACGTTTCTCAAGAGGCAGGTCAGGTGGTCTGGTATTCCCATCTCTTGAAGAATTGTCCACGGTTTATTGTGATCCACACAGTCAAAGGCTTTGGCATAGTCAATAAAGCAGAAATAGATGTTTTTCTGAAACTCTTGCTTTTTCCATGATCCATCGGATGTTGGCAATTTGATCTCTGGTTCCTCTGCCTTTTCTAAAACCAGCTTGAACATCTGGAAGTTCATGGTTCATGTATTGCTGAAGCCTGGCTTGGAGAATTTTGAGCATTACTTTACCAGCATGTGAGATGAGTGCAATTGTGCAATAGTTTGAACATTCTTTGGCATTGCCTTTCTTTGGGATTGGAATGAAAACTGACCTTTTCCAGTCCTGTGGCCACTGCTGAGTTTTCCAAATTTGCTGGCATATTGAGTGCAGCACTTTCACAGCATCATCTTACAGGATTTGAAATAGCTCAACTGAAATTCCATCACCTCCAGTAGCTTTGTTCATAGTGATGCTTTCTAAGGCCCTCTTGGCTTCACCTTCCAGGATGTCTGGCTCTAGATGAGTGATCACATCATCCTGATTATCTTGGTCATGAAGATTTTTTTGTACAGTTCTTCTCTGTATTCTTGCCACCTTTTCTTAATATCTTCTGCTTCTGTTAGGTCCGTACCATTTCTGTCCTTTATTCAGCCCATATTTGCATGAAATGTTCCTTTGGTAGCTCTAATTTTCTTGGAGAGATCTCTAGTCTTTCCCATTCTGTTGTTTTCCTCTATTTCTTTGCATTGATCACTGAGGAAGGCTTTCTTATCTCTTCTTGCTATTCTTTGGAACTCTGCATTCAGATGTTTATATCTTTCCTTTTCTCCTTTGCTTTTTGCTTCTCTTCTTTTCACAGCTATTTGTAAGGCCTCCCCAGACAGCCATTTTGCTTTTTTTGCATTTCTTTTCCATGGGGATGGTCTTGATCCCTGTTTCCTGTACAATGTCACGAACCTCCGTCCATAGTTTATCAGGCACTCTATCTATCAGATCTAATCCCTTAAATCTATTTCTCATTACTGACCCATAATTTATTCTAAGACATGTTCTAGATCTGTTTTCTGTATTCTCTGTTCTTTGAGTCGTGCTAATTCTTCTCCAATAAGTTTTGGTCGATACATTTGTTGGACTCTGATCATCTGTAGGAGTTGGTCACTATCTGGCAGATCATCCTTAACAACAAATATAGAATCACCTTCCTGTTATAACTGAGCAAGAAAAATGCAAGAAAAATGATCTTAATTCTGGACCTGTCAAGAGAGACTTCAAGTTGAACCACTGTTTCCTAATTTTCTAACTATAAACCAGTGTTCTTTATAATTGTATATAAGTGATTTTTCATTTTGGGGATTGATCCAGAGCCTCTGACACTCTGGATTGCTAAAGAGGATTAGTTCTAAGCCCTGAACTTTCAAGGCATTGCTTATAACTTGAATAGAGAAAAAAGCCCTGTGGTCCGTATTTCCAGAAGGCTGCTGCAAAAATGTGTTATAATCTTCACTAGCACTTCTGCTTCTGCCATTTCTCATTGCCTCTTACTCATCTAGCTGGTGTGCAACCGAAGATAATTCCCCAGGCCTGAAGTATTCTTCTTGCGATAGGTTATTCAGGCAAAGTTGAGCACAAAGTGAGCCTTTTTTTGTGTGTGTGAAAGATGGACTGCATCTTTATTAGTCTCCAGTTTTTTTCTTGTAATTGATGTCTAATTTCATGTGATTGTGGTCAGAAAAGATGTTTGATATAACTTCAATCTTAAATTTATAAGATGCGTTTTTTGGCCTAGCATTTGATCCATCCTGCAGAATGCTTCATGTGTACTGAATGTGTATTCTGCTGCTCTTAGATGAAATGTCCTATATATATGGATTAAATCAGTCTGCTTTTATGTGTCATTTAAAGCCAGTGTTCCTTGTTGATTTTGTTTCCATGATCTAACCATTGATGTAAGTAGGATGTTAAATTCCCCTGCTATTATTGTATTACTCTCAATTACTTCCTTTATATTTGTTAATACTTGCTCTATGTATTAGGAGCTCCTATGTTTGGTGCATAATTATTTACAATGTTATAACCTCTTGTTTGGGTGTTACTTTTATCATTATGCAATATCCTTTTTTTTGTATTTTTTTACAGCCTTTGTTGTAAAGTCTATTTTGTTGGAACTGAGTATCCCTACCCCAAATTTCCTTTCCATCTCTTCCCTTTCAATCTACATGGGTATTTAGTTTTGAACAGAGTCATTTGTAGAATGCATATATAGTTTTTATTTTTTTAATCCATTCAGTCTTGTTATGTCTTTTGATCAAAGCATTTAATTCATGGGCTTCCCAGGTAGTTCAACTGGCAAAGAAATCTGCCTGCAATGCAGGAGATCCGGTTCAATTCCTGAATTGGGAAGTTCCCCTGGAGAAGGGATAGGCTACCCACTCCAGCATTCTTGGGCTTCCTTGGTGGCTCAGATGGTAAAGAATATGCTTGCAATGTAGGGGACCTGGATTGGGAAGATCCTCTGGAGGAGGGGAGGGCAACCCACTCCAGCAGTCTTGACTGGAGAATCCCCACGGACAGAGGAACCTGGTGGGCTATTCACCTTTGCTTGAATAACCTGTTGCAAGAATATTTGTGTAGCCCAAAGAGGTGGACATGACTGAGTGACTAAACACACATACCTTTAAAGCTATTACTGCTGTGTATGGACTTATTTTCACTTTATTTTTTTTTTCTGAATTTTGTTATTCTCTGTTACTTTCTTCTCTTCTTCTCTTCCTTGGTGATACGATGACTTTCTTGGTGTTGTATTTATATTTCTTTTTCTTTATTTGTTACATTTATTGTGGATTTTCATTTTGTAGCTCACATGAGGTTTTTGTTTAACAATCTATGTATAAGTCTATTTTAATTTGATGACTGTTTAAGATGGAGTGGATTCCAAAATCACTACATTTTTATGCCAACCTCATGTTTTTTCCTTAATTAAGTTCAGTGAGATTTTTGTGACTATGACTTTGCTTATCTCCTTTTCATTTAGTTCTTTGTTTGAGTTTTTATATTGTTCTGTCTTGTTTGTTTGGAAGATGTTTGCCTTTTTATTTTGTCTCTCTGTATTTCTTTCTATGTATTAGGTATATTTGTTAGATTATCATGAGGCTTGATTATGTCATGACTATTGTGGCTGCACTGGAGAGCAAAGCTGGCTCCTGTACAATTGGCTGTGAGGCTCAACCATAAGTTTTATGGGCTTGCTGCTGTGTGGATCTGGCCTCCCAGAAGGTGAGCTGCTTCTGGGGGGATTGGTGGCATGAGCAAGCAATACCCTCCACCCAGCTGGTGGAGGGTCAGAGGTGCTTTGGAAATGCCAGCCATTGGGTGGGTGAATTGAGTGGGGCTAGTCCTCAAGGGAATGACAGTGTGGTGTGCACAGTGTTAGTTAAGTTGATGGAAAGTGACATAAAAGTTGCCAATCAGACTGAGCTAACTAGGTAGAAGGAGAATTTAAAAAAATGTACCTGTGAGCACTTCTATCCCTGGAGGAATTTCTATCAGATTCTGCCCCTATGGAACCCACCCTAAAATTAATCAGTGAGTCTCCTCCTATGATCCAGGTGTTTTTCAAGCTCTTGCCTTTGTGCTGGGATTTGAAGCGAGTTCTTTGTGGGAGCCTTTTAAGAGAGGAGTCTTGGTTTCCCACAGCCGCTTTTCCAGATGTAAATTCTGATTGTTTTCAAAGTCAAATATTACCGACGCCTGTCTCCTCTTCTGGGGAGCCTGATTGGGACTTGGGCCCTTTCTTTTTCAAGGGTCCTCCACATTTAGAATATTCCCCCAATTGTGAGTCTCTGCTTTGGAGGTATGGCTTCTATTGCACCACATCTCTGCCCCTCCTCCCCATCCCCATGCGGCCTTTTATTTATATTCTTAGTTGTAGAAAATCTGTTCTGCTGGTCTTCAGCTCCTTCTCAGAGGTGGCTGTTCTTCTATATGTTCTAGTTTTGGTGTTCACTGGGAAGGGGTGAGCTCAGAGTCTTCCCACTTTGCATGGGCTGATTACTCTAAAAATTGCTCTACAACTCTAAAGTTCTTAAATTCTGAGTTTAATAATGCAAAAGATGGGATAATCTTATAGCTTAACTGGGGCAACTCTCTGCTTTTTTCCTGGTAGGCCTGAAAGTCTGGTACTGACACTTGTCCAGGATAAGAATGAGATGTGCTAGCTGGTGAATTATAATGTGCTGCTTAGAGTTTGAAATTTCCCTGGAGGCACTCAAGGTTAGTGTCTCTACATTTTTCAGAAATGTATTGATTGGGGGTTTATATCTGTGTACACCAGGTTATTCAGCCTGAATTTGCTGCAGGACCAGTGGGATATATAGATCTCACTGGGAACTTTTGCCTGGGGCTTCCTGAAGGCAAGTTTCTTCATGCACATTTTTTTTTCCTATTCTGAAGTTGAAGCTTGATTTTGGTGACCAACCACTCCAGGTATCTGTACTCAAGATTTTCCTAGAATGTGATCTTTTAAATGCTAATACTAGGAAAGTGCCAGGAATAGTAGGTTGATTAATGCAAGGTAAATTCTGTGCATCTGAGAAAGGACCCAGGAGTGAGGAGGATGTTTATAATTCTCTTAGGTACCCAATGCCTGACTGGGTAATTTTTGTCTGTATTCTTTATCTTTACTTAAACTTTACATGAGCTCACCCTATGAAGCCTTGTGAGTCCTTGCAATGATCCTACTCTATGAAATAGATGAAGCATTATAAGATTTTAAAAGCAGTGCTCTGATTGGGTAGGCACTGATAAGTAAGAATTTTGGTTTTTAGACTGTGAAGGCTAATTAAACTATGAAGAAAGATTATTTGCCATTTTCCAAGAACCCTGTTAGTGATAAAATTTGGGACAACACTGTAGGTCTGTGACCTAAGAATTAAATGTGAGGGGCATGAACATGACTTGATGTGACAGCTTCCCCAGATACTCAGATCTGAAATTTGATCATGGGACATACATTTATCCAAAGAAAATTTTCCATTAGTTAAAATAGGAAAGCTATTCAAGAAAAGAATATTTTTACCCTAGGCCTCATTTCAGCTGCACACTTTACTTACAGTGTTATGACTATAATAATAGGCTACTGGTTTTATCATCACATAGGATTTTAATATTACTTTATCAAAGTTCATTTTAATCTTTTTATTTTACAACAGCCCTATGAGATAAATGAAGACATTTCCTCTGTTTTGCAATGAGGAAATAGACTTACAGGGACATGGATGGGACTATATTTCAAGATTCAGTTGCTTACTGGTCTTCTCATAAATCCACTGAGTCTTATGTGTAAGAGATATTGTTGTGTATCTTACTATGTGCTTTCAAGTCTTTGTCTCAGTGGATCTTGATACAAACTCTATAACTTGGAATGAAAAGGAAGGAAGTAAATTAATATTCTTAGCTTCTCCACTATGTGTCAGGTCAATTTTTTTTTTTTTGTAAATTGATATTTTTAGCTCCTTTGCTATGTATCAGGTTTATTTTTTAATTTTTCTTGTATTTTCTTTTCTGAAAATAATTAATGGGCTTCCCCGGTGGCTCTCTGATAAAGAATTTGCCTGCCAATGCAGGAGACATGGGTTTGATCTCTGGGTCAGGAAGATCCCCCGGAGAAGGAAATAGCAACCCATGCCAGTATTCTTGCCTGGGAAATCTCATGGATGGAGGAGCCTGGTAGGATACTGTCCATGGGGTTGCAGAGTCAGACATGACTGAGTGACTGAGTATCTTACTTTAACATCAGAAATTTGATGTGAATATGGAAATATCATCCAAATCTTATGCATCTAGTTGAAGACTTGTTAGGAAGTAGTTTTCTCTCATGGCATTTCTATTTTTGGGACAATGGGGCTTTATTTGTTCAAAATTCACCTTCTTCAATTGTCTCCCTTTAATCCATAAATTAACTTCAACTCAGCAAATTTACTATGTATAAATTCTAAATTCCAGTACATAAAATAATTTTCAAAACTTGAAAACACTCTCTTCTGTTCTTTAACTCTTCTCTTCTACAAGCTATATATTCAAGTTCCTTTGACAGTGCCACATAGGACTCAGTTACAAGGCTATTTCCCATTGCAAAAAAGCTCTCCTCTGGATCCAGTTCAGTGAGTCAATGTCCCTCCTGCTATAGGTCACACAATCCTGTGTGTGGTCTTCTTGACATGTTCTGGGATATAATGAGACAATCTGCTATCTGAACCTTCTTTGTCTGCAGTTTGGGAAATTATCTGAACTGGACTGTCAAATACCTGATTAGTCACTGTTTACAATCTTGTGATGTTGGTTGAAGTCAGGGACACCAATGTCAATTCAAAGTTTTATATAGATGGATATTATATATATATATATTGGAGAAGGCAATGGCACCCTACTCCAGTACTCTTGCCTGGAAAATCCCATGGATGGAGGAGCCTGGTAGGCTGCAGTCCATGGGGTCACTAAGAGTTGGGCACGACCAAGTGACTTCACTTTCTCTTTTCGCTTTACTGCATTGGAGACGGAAATGGCAACCCACTCCAGTGTTCTTGTCTGGAGGATCCCAGGGACAGGGAAACCTCGTGGGCTGCCTTCTATGGGGTCACACAGAGTCGGACATGACTGAAGTGACTTAGCAGCAGTAGCAGCATATATATGTGTGTGTGTGTATATAATATACATATGTGTGTGTATTATATTATATGTGCGTATAATATATATAATTATAATATATAAATATTATAAATAATATAAATATACACATATTTATATATAAATTATAAGTATAATTATATTTATAATGTATATATATGTATGTTTCCTTATGTGTGCTTCCCTTGTGGCTAAGCTGGTAAAGAATTTGCCTGCAATGTGGGAGACCTGGGTTTGATCCCTGGGTTGGGAAGATCCCCTGGAGGAGGGCAGGACAACCCATTCCAGTATTCTGTCCTGGAGAATTCCATGGGCTGTATAGTCCATGGGGTTGCAAAGAGTCGGACACGACTGAGCGACTTTCACTTTCTTTTCACTTTTCTTATATGTTAGTTGTTCAGTCGTGTCCGATTATTTGCAACTCCATGGACTTGCAACCACCAGTCTCCTCTGTCCATGGAATTCTCCTGGCAAGAATGCTGAAGTGGGTTGCCATTTCCTTCTTCAGGGGATCTTCCCAACCCCACTAAGCCACATGTATAAACAGATATAGATATAATGATGGATGGATATAGATACAGAGATGATAGCTAGATGGCTAGATACTGTTGAACAAATCTGGGACATTATTTCACATCCAATTTCCATCTTGACTTTCCTTTTAGTTCTCTATCTGTGAAAGACCAAACTTCCAGGAGAAAATGATGCTAAGCTTTATCTTCTGTTATAAAATGTGGAATAGTGGTAGTTCAATAGACCTTTTACTGACAAATTAAGAAAAGAATTTAAGAATTATAAAATCAATCAGAATTATAAAAGTGAAATGTCTTCATGAAATGTATGTGTTATACAACATTTAACACTGAATTCTGCTTTAGCATAAAAGCACAGCTGAACTTAAAGGTCACAGCAAAAACCAGCTGGATTTATAGTACACATATTGTGAATAAACTGTTCATAGTATTTCACAATTATCTTTATGTACTCAAGGAGATGAAAAATTTTCAGTCATTATACTAAGAAAAGTTGTAGCTTACTACATTTATATCTGTACATCATTAATTGTACATAATTATGTCTATCTACTTATCTATTTATATATTTACCTATCTTTTAACTGATGGTCATTGTGAATTATTTTTTCCATTTTTATTGTTGGAAAGATTAGAGGCAAACCTGATATTCAGAATCATCAAACGTGTAAGTGAAGATGTTCAATTTTATTTAGACATGTTCAATTTTATTCATGGCTTTATGCAATATCCACATCCTCGTTTTCCTATTTTCATTTGACTAATGTTTCAATAAAGCTGAGTGACTGTATTTCGACAGCCATGTTGGAATAGAGGATTTCGATACTCCATCCAGTTCTTTCTGTTCTGGGAGCTGTGCTCTTCCATCTTCTGCATTCTTAACTTCTAATTGATGGAGTCCACCACCATCAGAGAGCCAGCCTTTGTCAACTGGTTCTGTTGATTCCCAAATACTCAGAATGTCAGTGTACCTGAAATCCCACACCTGCTGGGCTTCTTTCTCTTCTCCGCTCGTTTCTTCAATGCCTTCTGAGGATATGTCCTCAATAACTAGCTTGCCCGTGTGTCCTTAACTCAAGCTGTGCTTCTGGAGACATAAAACAAAGGTATTGTTTCCAGTATTATATACAAATTATATGATATATAGCCTTTATGTCAAATATAACAGTTTCAGTTTTTTTTTTAATTTATGTATCTCAATTGAAGGATAATAGCTTTACAAAATCCACTGGTTTCTGCCATACAGCAACGTGAATCAGCCATAGATACACATATGTACCCTCCCTCCAGCTTCCTACCCTAGTCCATCCCTCTAAATTGTCACAGGGCACTGGTCTGAGCAAATTATCACTGGCTATCTATTTTACATATGGTAACGTACGTGTATCCATGCTGCTCTCTCCCTTCGTCCCACCCTCTCCTTCCCCACTGTGTTCACAAGTCTGTTTTCCATGTCTTCATCTCTATTGCTACTCTGCAAATAGGTTCATCAGTATCATCGTTCTAGATTCCATGTTTATGCATTAATATACAATATTTGTTTTTCTTATTCTGACCTACTTTATTTTGTATAATAGGCTCCAGGTTTATCCACCTCATTAGAATGGACTCAAGTGCATTCCTTTTTATGGCTGAATAATATTCCATTGCGTGCATCTACTTCAATTTCTTTATCTCCAAAACATACAAGCAGCTCATGCAACTCAGTACCAGAAAAACAAACAACCCAATCAAAAGTTGGGCAGAAGACCTAAGCAGACATTTCTCCAAAGAAGACATACAGGTGGCTAATAAACATATGAAAAAATTCTCAACATTGCTCATTATTAGAAAAATGCAAACTGAAACTATGAGGTATCACCTTACACCAGTCAGAATGGCCATCAATTAAAATGTCTACAAACAATAAATGCTGGAAAGAGTGTGGAGAAAAGGGAACCCTCTTGTACTATTGGTGGGAATGCAAATTAATACTGCCACTATGGAGAGCAGTATGGAAATTCCTTCAAAAACTAATAATAAACTACCATATGACCCAGCAATCCCAGTACTGGGAATATACCCTGAGGAAACCATAATTGAAGAAGAAGCATGTGCCCCAATGCTCATTATAGCACTGTTTACAATAGCTAGGGCATGGAAACATCCTAATGTCCCTCAGCAGATGATTATTTTATTTTTAGTAGTTGGTAATACCTGCATTCATTGGTAAGAATGGGAAGGAAAGTGATATCCTGGGAAGGACATAAAAAGAATTGAGAGGGTCACTTCTCTGACTGTAACTTCTTAGATTGTTGACATTTGGAGCTCTATTAATGTTTCATATTTTGTGCACACACACACACACACACAGCTGTGTATTTCACTTTCAATAAAGATGGGGAAACAGGTCTAATCTGAAATAGAAACAAATATACTTAATGCTTTTAAAAATTAATACCATTGCAAAAGTGGGTGGAGACACAAGAACAAACTCAAGTAATATTTGCAGAGTACTTTGACTCTATACCCTCAAGCTAAAGCAAACGAGCAGAAAAATGGTAATAACTGCTGGTTATTTTTTCTTGCAGATATATAGGTTAGCTATTCTGAAGTGCCTTTTTGTACACTCTAGGACTGAACAAATAAATAAACATACTGTGGCTAATGGGAACTAGGTTTCTCACTGTCAGATATGAAAATTATAAATATAAAGTGAATCCTGCAACATTATGTTGAAATCAAAGGCACAGATATGAAATTATAGTTTTATATAGATGGAATACTAGATAATATATATTTACATGTTTATATATACACAGAGGGCTTCCCTGGTGGCTCAGATGTTAAAGCGTCTGCCTGCAATGTGGGAGACTGCATATAATTATATTTAGATATAATTACATACATCAATAGTTGTATGTGTATAACTACTCAGTCTCACTGTAGATATATAGGTGAAGAGATATATACATATTGAGTATAACTACCTATATCTGTATGTTATGTATCTAATTATATTCTCTCTCTATCAAGATATGTGATCTATCTATCTATCAGCTCTGTTCTTTGAGAAAGGCTAGGGGAATGATACCATAGTAATAATTAGGAAATCTATTGCACATATTCACTAGAAAGAACTGAAAGAACCAGGGTTCCTTGGAGAAAAGGCTGGGGCCATGGCTGAGCCAGAGAAATGACAAATGAACCTGCAACATCTCTGTGCCAAAACGTAAGGAGTTGCTTAAGGACAAGACACACACACGCACACACACACACACACACATGTACATACACACACACAGATACCAGAGCTGGATTTAAGAGACTCCCATCAGATTATCCTGAGACAATCTGCATGCCAAAATAAATTATACTGATTGATTATTACCTGTGAAATAAAATAAGAATCCACAAATTTATATTTGCATAAGTAAATGGTAGGGAGCTTTTTCTTACAGTAAAATGCCAACTAATATTTATAGAAAGGATAGAATTAGGAAACTATAACATGGTAACCATTGCAGTAATAATTGTTTTATGCAAGGCACATGAGTAGATGCTAAAATTAGAGAGAGAGTGTTTGATGAATAATGGCACTTTTACATGTTATCAGAGTATCTATGTTATTTAGTCATTAAACCGTGTCCAACACTTTTGTAATCCCATGGACTGTAGCCTGCCAGGCTCTTGTCCATGGGATTATCCAGGCAAGAATACTGGAGTGGATTGCCTTCCTTCTTCCAGAGTATCTACACATAGATACTTATTGATTATAAAAGGAAAATAGAGTTTTATATTGGAGAAATATGGCAGACATGAATTTAATCAAGTGGTTGATAAAAATCTGTATTGAAACAAATTGATATTCTGTGACTTCTGATATGAGGCAATGAAAAGATCATCATACAATTTCTAGGGTATTTCTGACAAACATGAATAAAATCTATTCAACGGTGAGGAAAAAGAAGACAAATTAAAATTGATGGGCATTTTAGAAATTAGTTTTCCTGTACTTATCAAAATCTTCAAGTCACTAAAGAAAGTAAAATTTAACACAATTCCAGATTAAAGAAAATAAGACCATAATAACTCAATGTAACTCAAAATCTGAAAGTTTATTTCTCTAAAGAAAATTTTTGAAATACTTTTTAAAATTTCTATATCAATGTTAGTTTTCTTTTTTAAATTTTGCTGTGATTATGTGAGAATATCCTTGTTGATTGAAGAACAGTATCTCTGTCACTTATTTTCAAAGTATATGCAGATGCATAATGTTTATATCTATCTTGCCATGGAAGGACACAAAGCTGAATCAACTATAGGAAAATGTTAGCATTTGAAGAATCTTTGTGAAGAGCATACTGAAATTCTTTATTCTAGCTTTCTAATTTCTATATATGAAATTATGTACAATGAAAAAATTGCATAATCTATTACTATACATAGTTGGTTTTCCAAAATTTTCCAGTTTATTGTACCTTAACACCATCATTATTTATTATTATTAATCAACAGAAGTTTTCTCTATGATTTTTGAATAATTTCCAGATTACTTAGAAATTCTTCTCCAACCTCATGATAAGTAATTACTGAGTTTCATACAGAAGAGCGTAGTGAGCTACTGTCCATGGTGTTGCAAGGAGTTGGACACGACTGAGCACACACAGCACATATTTATCATTCTCCATCAAAATCAAGACATCTTGGCTGTAAGATACACAATTACTGTGTGCACTCCTATGAAATAAAACTATGACATGCTATTCATTGTAATGCACATCACTCTTTTAGTGATACTAAAATGTTGACATATATATATATATATATATATATGTTAGAATTGACAAAGTGCATTATTTCCTTAATTATTTAGGAACATTCAACTTTGCAATTAACCTAAAATGTATTTCAGCATATGTTATTACAGATTAATCTGTCTTCTTTATTATCCAATTATATATATTTTCTAATATCTTCTGCTTTTTCATTTACTGAATCTGCCTTTTCATAGAGAAATGTAAACTATTAATCTTAATTGACTCAAATATTAATCTTACCTTTGCCAATTTGTATCATGATTTATGTTTTAATATCTATTTTTCAGTTCAGTTCAGTTCAGTCACTCAGTCGTGTCCGACTCTTTGCGACCCCGTGGACTGCAGCACACCAGGCCTCCCTGTCCATCACCAACTCCTGGAGGTTACTCAAACTCGTTTCCATTAAGTTGGTGATGCCATCCAGCCATCTCATCCTCTGTCATCCCCGTCTCCTCTCACCTTTAATCTTTCCCGGCATCAGGGTCTTTTCAAATGAGTCAGTTATTTGCGTCAGGTGGCCAAAGTATTGGAGTTTCGGCTTCAGAATCAGTCCTTCCAATGAATATGCAGGAGTGATCTCCTTTAGAATGGACTGGTTGGATCTCCTTGCAGTCCAAGGGACTCTCGAGTCTTCTCCAACACCACAGTTCAAAAGCATCAATTCTTCAGCATTCAGCTCTCTTTATAGTCCAACTCTCACATCCATACATGACTACTGAAAAAACCATAGCTTTGACTAGATGGACCTTTGTTAGCAAAGTAATGTCTCTGCTTTTGAATATGCTGTCTTGTTTGGTCATAACTTCTCTTCCGAGGAACAAGTGTTTTTAATTTCATGGCTATAGTCACCATCTGCAGTGATTTTGGAGCCCCCCAAAATAAAGTCTGTCACGGTTTCCACTGTTTCCTCATCTCTTTGCCATGAAGTGATGGGACTAGATGCCATGATCTTAGTTTTCTGAATGTTGAGCTTTAAGCCAACTTTTTCACCCTCCTCTTTCACTTTCATCTGGAGGTCTTTAGTTGTTCTTCACTTTCTGCCATAAGGGTGGTGTCATTTGCATATCTGACGTTATGGATATTTCTCCCGGCAACCTTGATCCCAGCTTGTGCTTAATCCAGCCCAGGGTTTCTCATGATGTACTCTGCATATAAGTTAAGTGAGTAGGGTGAGAATATGCAGCCTTGACATACTCCTTTTCCTATTTGGAACCAGTCTGTTGTTCCATGTCCAGTTCTAACTGTTGCTTCCTGACCTGCATACAGATTTCCCAAGAGGCAGGTCAGGTGGTGTGATATTTCCATCTCTTTCAGAATTTTCCACAGTTTGTGGTGATTCACACAGTCAAAGGATTTGGCATAGTCAATAAAGCAGAAATAGATATTTTTCTGGAACTCTCTTGCTTTTTCAATGATCCAACGTATGTTGACAATTAGATCTCTGGTTATTCTGCCTTTTCTAAAACCAGTTTGAACATCTGGAAGTTCACATTTCAAATACTGTTGAAGCCTGGCTTACAGAATTTTGAGCATTACTTTACTAGTGTGTGAAATGAGTGCATTTGTGCAGTAGTTTGAGCATTCTTTGACATTGCCTTTATTTGGGCAATATCTATTTTTGACCTTTTTGCTGTATTTATTATTGTCCTTATTTCTATATAATTTTTGGACTTTAGAAAGGTTATGTTGTATACTGTCTTTAATTGTAATTGTTCTCTCTCTTTTTTAAAAATAAAACTAACATAATGCATGTTTGATATGGACTTCTGATTACCATCTACTCCTCTCTCTAAGAGTGATCAGAGGCACACTTGGATCTCCAATCATCTTTCCATTTATCTACTAAGTTAGTGTAATTGGATGGGATATTGAACCCTTCTGGAAAATTTTTGCTTTACTACTTCCTTTATTCATCCTTCCAAGCAATTTCCTGAAAACGATGGCCAATTCTTCTAAACTATTGATCCAAGAAGAGAAATCTTCTTTATCAGTATTACAAATTTACCTCATTATCATAGTAAGCCAAGGAAGGAAGGGGACCAGTTAAGTCCTGGGGATGCAACTTAGTCTCCAAGTCTCCTTGTTTTTGAAGCCAGATTCCTTACTCATGGGTTTCTACACATATATAAAATATTAAGAAATAAAACTATCATTAATAACAGCAATAGAAAATGACACCAACATGAAAATAATGCTAATAATAAAGACTGAGTCATCATCACCACCTCTCATATGAAATAGATTCATGTGGCTCACACACTGGTTTCAATGTTCTTAATGAGTTAGTAGACAAGGTCTGCTACTGATGAAGCAAAGGCAAGCGTTGGGTATGGGGAGCTTAATGAAGTTTTGTAAAGGCTGTAGGAAGACAAAATGAATGTGATCAGGAGTGGGTGAGTGAACTACAGAATTATATGAAGTTTGCAGCATTCAACTAAGAATACAGTAGACATTCAACTAACATTCAGTTAAGGATGTATCAAACCACATCTTTAAGGTAAAGTTGTTTCAGTTCCCTTCAGTCCATGTTCAGTTGCATAAAAGGCAACCTTTTTTTTTTTCCTTATGTATCAGAAATCCTTTCTACAATGTGTGACTACATCCTTGAATACTTCAAAATGGAAGGAAATTAACTTGGTTCTTACAAAAACCATTTCAGGGTTAAATAGTTCTTATTTTCAAACCTCATATTTTGAGGGAAATTATTCATTTAATATTATTTCAATTAAATAATTTTTAAATGAATATTTGAAATACAGTTGATTTACCATGCTATGTTATTTGCTGGTGTACAGCAAAATTATTCATATATATAAGAATATAGGGTTTCCCTGGTGGCTAAGATGGTGGAGAATCTGCCCACAATGTTGGAAACCCCGGGTCCAGTCCCTGGGTCAGGAAGATCCCCTGGAAAAGGAAATGGTAACCCATTCCGGCATTCTTACCTAGAGAATCCCATGGACAGTGTAGATTGGCAGGTTACAATCTGTGAGGTGGCAAAGAGATGGAAATGACTGACTAACAAACACTTCACTTTTCTATATAAGAATATATATATGTATATGTGTATATATATATATATATATATATATATATATATACTTTTCCATTCTGATTTATCACAGGATATTGAATATAGTTCTCTATGCTATACAGTAGGAGCTTGTTGTTTATCCATCCAAATATAATAGTTTGTATATGCTAACTTCAAACTCCTCCTCCAACCTGTCCTTACCGCCCTCGTTGGCAGCCACAAGTCTGTTGTGTTTGAGTTTGTTTCTATTTCATAGATATCATCTATCACTTATGTGTGGAATCTAAAATATGACAAAAATGACTTATCTACAAAACTATTCACGTAAAAAATTGTATCTATTGCTTCTGGATCTACTCCCTTGGACCTTTTAGTTATTTCTTGATTAGCTTTATGTCGGCCTCTTTCAATAAGCAGATGTTGTTTACTTGTGACCCCATCTCATCACTTCTGTGGGGTGGGCAGAATCAGCTCTAGTTTAGGACACACACTTTGTCCTTGAAGGGACCATAGGCTCTGTTTGTGGCTCTTCTTCCTTCACAAAGTATTCAAGTATAGGGTTTATTGTGAGAAGTATCTAAATGTATTTATCATTGTTTCTCATCTTTCCCAGTCAGTTTCTTTAATATTTATTACATCCTTTCTTGACACAAAATGCTCAAACTAAGCTTAAAAGATAATTTTAAAATAGAGGAAAATTTATTTTTTTAATAAACCTTAGTAGCAAGCAAAAAAAAGAGTAGGACTAATGGTTCTAGGCAGGCTTACTGCCTGTAGCTATTTCTTCAATTCTCAGATGTGTATTTTTAAAATTAATGGAATCATAAAGTGAACTGATGTCTTGAGAGGCAAAGGAAAAAATAGTTGCTATTGGCTAACATCCGCAAGAACTTTCTTCTGTTTTGTTTGCTTGCCATAGTGAACCCAGGCTTGGTAAGAGACAGTAACATACAGAGGAAGCACAGGGCATAAACAACACGCAGTGTAAACCAGTGCAAGGCCTGTGTAGAAACTGTTTACAGTAAACCTGCTACAAGCCCGACAGAACAGAAACAGTTTAAATTCACAGTACATTTTAGTTAACGTCGTTATACAGAGTCATTTAATAAAGAATTATAGCTCCAAGGTATAGTGTTAGTCTATACTATTTAGTTATAATTTACTTGCAAGTAATATAGAGCCTCCAGTGTATTTGCAAGATCAAGAGGATATATGGCACTAAGAGATACACATCCAGAGAGCCATAAAAGAAAGCTATTTGTACCTGAAGTTGAGAGATTTAGAACATAAGCTACATTTACAGACATTTTTACCTTTCGTATTGGGCTGAACGTACCATAATTAACTGTGCAGACCTGAAAGAAACAGAACATTGAAGTAGTCCCTGCAAAGAAAATCTGGAGAAAAGTGGCACGGAACCTAAATAATAAAAGATTCTACTCTTTGTCTCCATACAGTAGTTTACCTATTCCCATCAATTCACTGCCTAAAGAAGAGACTTGGGAATATTATTAATCTCTTTTTTTCTTCACTGAGTAAAATAGAAACTCAATGCCTTCAACCCAGCTTTCCTGATCCATCATGACTGGATGCTGACTTAAACTTTCAAGCCATCATTCCAGCCTTTTTGCCTGCTATTTGCCTCCACTAAGTTGACTCCATAGCCCAACTTAACCACTCAGCACCCAGCTCGTCCTTCCTCCTGGACTAATCGCAAATGTCCAGAAAAAATGACACCCAATATGCAAAAGAAAATCTCCATATTTTGCAATATTTTTGTTATTAGTACTAACTTTATTTGGATTGAATGAAAATTCAAATACATTAAACATATCAGAAGCTTTAGCATATTCTTTGATAGGCTCTCTGTTTTATGTGGTTTTACAGCTACATTTAAGCATGTAAGGAATTTTCTCTCTCCCTACATGCATGCACAAACACACACACCTGCATATTTAAATTGAAATATCTCAATGTTCTTTATTAGACAGAACTTTAAATTCCATATGCAGAATGAAATACTAGGAAGCCATTAAAGATGACAGTGCGGCAATATTTTGAAATATGTTTTTCTGGGATAAATTCACTTAAATTATAAAATTATTCATCTCTGGTTATAGTTTTCAAGACACTTTATTTTAGAGGAATCCTATCTTTTCATTGTAATGCTGCTGCTGCTAAGTCACTTCAGTCGTGTCCGACTCTGTGCGACCCCATAGACGGCAGCCCACCAGGCTCCCCTGTCCCTGGGATTCTCCAGGCAAGAACACTGGAGTGGGTTGCCATTTCCTTCTCCAATGCATGAAAGTGAAAAGTGAAAGGAAAGTTGCTCAGTCGTGTCTGACTCTTAGCGACCCCATGGACTGCAGCCTACCAGGCTCCTCCGTCCATGGGATTTTCCAGGCAAGAGTACTGGAGTGGGGTGCTATTGCCTTCTCCACTCATTGTAATAAAAAATGACAATTCATAATTAATATTAAAAGTATGTGATTATTGTTTACAATATAGATTATACACACACAGAAATGAGTTAAATATAAACAACTATGGCCAGGGTTTATTAATTTCTCTTGTCTTCTGTTCTGGTTTTGTTGTTTTATTGATTTAGAACTCTTTCCCCCAATCTTATGGATATAGTTTTTTCTTAGAAGGAAGACACCCAATGTGATTTAAGGTTTCTGTACCATCTCCAGGATTCCAGGTGGGATCATGAATCAAGCCTAAACAATTCTGGCTCCATGGATTGCTGGGACTCCAGTAGCTTTCAGTCTTGCATGGAGAAATAAACTTACTTATTGGGTCAGTTAGAGATACACAGAGACCCAAAATGGAGAAAGGTAAGGACATGTTGTCTCAGTTCAGTTCAGTTCAATTCAGTAGCTCAGTCATGTCTGACTCTTTGCGACCCCATGAATCGCAGCACACCAGGCCTCCCTGTCCCTCACCAACTCCCGGAGTTCACTCAGACTCATGTACATTGAGTCAGTGATGCCATCCAACCATCTCATCCTCTGTTGTCCTCTTCTCCTCCTGCCCCCAATCCCTCCCAGCATCAGAGTCTTTTCCAAAGAGTCAACTCTTTGCATGAGGTGGTCAAAGTACTGGAGTTTCAGCTTTAGCATCATTCCTTCCAAAGAAATCCCAGGGCTGATCTCCTTCAGAATGGACTGGTTGGATCTCCTTGCAGTCAAAGGGACTCTCAAGAGTCTTCTCCAACAGCAGAGTTCAAAAGCATCAATTCTTTGGCGCTCAGCCTTCTTCACAGTCCAACTCTCACATCCATACATGACCACAGGAAAAACCAGAGCCTTGACTAGACAAAACTTTGTTGTCAAAATAATGTCTCTGCTTTTGAATATGCTGTCTAAGTTGGTCATAACTTTCCTTCCAAGGAGTAAGCGTCTTTTAATTTCATGGCTGAGGTCACCATCTGCAGTGATTTTGGAGCCCAGAAAAATAAAGTCTGACACTGTTTCCCCATCCATTTCCCATGAAGTGATGGGACCGGATGCCATGATCTTCGTTTTCTGAATGTTGAGCTTTAGGCCAACTTTTTCACTCTCCACTTTCGCTTTCATCAGGAGGCTCTTTAGTTCCTCTTCACTTTCTGCCATAAGGGTGGTGTCATCTGCATATCTGAAATTATTGATATTTCTCCCAGAAATCTTGATTCCAGCTTCTGCTTCTTTCAGTCCAGCTTTTCTCATGATGTACTCTGCATATAAGTTAAATAAGCAGGGTGACAATATACAGCCTTGACGTCGTGCTTAAAACCAGTCCACATCCCAGTGAAGTAAGTTAACATGGGGTCTTTCAAGTTGATAGGAGTTGAATTTGTATCATTTGCAACTGGAAGTCATTGCCCATCTCTTATATTCAACTCTTTTAGTATCACATTGTTTTTGGTCCCATAGGAGAATTACAACTTTGATCCATATGCCATCATTGTGTAAAAAATAAATGAATTTATGTATGCTTTTAATTCTATCATGTTACTTTATATTTTTCCCTTAAAACTAGCTTATATGTAGTTTTTTCCCTCTTGCCCATTTTTTTTAAAATTTTCTCTGGCGTTCATTTTTCATCTTCTTTTTATAAAAACACTGATTTGAAAGGTTCATTCATCTCTCAAGCTGCTGAAATATTTGAAGTAACTTTTTTTAGAAAGGATACGTGGGTATTATACTTTCATAGTCCTTGCTTGTCTAAATTCCTTTGTTCTCACACGTAAATGATAGCCTCTCTGAGGATAGAGCACTTGTTTCACAATATAAAGCCCTTTGAAGCTGTGGGTGTTAGGATTTGTGGAAATCTGAAGCAAACACTTTTCTTTTACAGAAACTTTAGTTTCAGGGCTCTTGTAATTATTTCATAACTACTTAATAGTCCTACATCTATTAATGGATTTGGCTTTATAATAAGACATACCTTAAAAGAAAATTTGAAACTTTGACGTCCAATAGTGAATTCCATTGTTTTAGATAGAAATAATAGTAATACAGCATTAGCTCTTCCAGAGACAAATAAGGAATCATACCTTCACATTTTTCTTTTACAATCTGCCATAAATTATATTGATTAAAAAAACTGATAAATTCTCTACCTGATTCTAGTCATAATGAAGTATCTACTACCAGACTAGCCATTCTGCCTTCAGAAACCATGCACCTGGAGAGGATATGAAGCAAGTCTTTTCAGAGGTTAGATAATAATGTGATCTCTGAGAATAGGAAACAGGCAACATATCAAAGTGGCTTTTTGGCTGGAAGTACATTTCAGAATGAAGGGCAGGAAGGATGTGCCTAACAGAATGAACAGTCCTGTAGAGGTGAGGGGATGGAGAAAAGAGCTCTGGGCTGCTGAGTTGTTGGCTTTTGTACAGGCCTCTGAGTCTTCCCTGGGGGTCAGACAGTAAAGAATCTGCCTATGATGTGGGAGATCTGTGTTCAGTGTCTAGGTTGAAAAGATTTCCTGGTGAAGGAAATGGCAGCCTACTTCAGTATTCTTGCCTGGAAAATCCCATGGACAGAGGAGCCTGACAGGCTACCATCCATGGGGTCACAAAGAGTTGGACACAACTGAATGATTAACACTTGGAAACAGGGTTGCACAGAATTGCATAGACTTACCACAAAACCTTGGCTTACAATAATACATTAAGAAGGAGAAGGTATAGCAAAAGTCCAATAGCTTTTAAAATAGAATAACATAAATGTCAACTCATCCAAAGAAACCAAGAAAATTATATATATATATATATATATATATATATATATATATAGGAGAAGGCAATGGCACCCCATTCCAGTACTCTCGCCTGGAAAATCCCGTGGATGGAGGAGCCTGGTAGGCTCCAGTCCATGGGGTCGCTAGAGTCGGACACGACTGAGCAACTTCACTTTCACTTTTCACTTTCATGCATTGGAGAAGGAAATGGCAACCCACTCCAGTGTTCTTGCCTGGAGAATCCCAGGGATTGGGAAGCCTGGTGGGCTGCCGTCTATGGGGTGGCACAGAGTCGGACACGACTGAAGTGACTTAGCAGCAGTATATATATAATTGAAAACCAGGAAAACAATACATTTAATTAAATTCAATTCAGTCACTCAGTCGTGTCCGACTCTTTGTGACCCCATGAATCACAGCACGCCAGGCCTCCCTGTCCGTCACCAACTCCCAGAGTTCACTCAGACTCACGTACATCGAGTCAGTGATGCCATCCAGTCATCTCATCCTCTGTCCCATATAAACACATATGATTACATTATATGTATAAAAACTAACCACTCAAAATACACCGGTTATGGTTTCTTTCACCTTTACACATAGGACATATTTATAACATGATTTGGGTCCTAGTTTGCTAGTGTCAGTACATCTGTTGTTTGCCAGTCTGTTGACTGAATCATATCATCCACATTGTTTGCATGCCTGATAATTTTTTTCTGTAATCCAGAATTTGCAATAACTTCAAAATAACTTCTAGTGATGGAAAATAAATAATATGAAATAGAATTCTTATCTTATAAATTAGATAAGATAATTGTTGTTCAGTTGCATGGACTGCAGCACTTCAAGCTTCCCTGTCCTTCATATCTCCCAGAGTTTGCTCAGATTCATGTTCACTGAGTCGGTTATGCTATCTAACCAATTCATTCTCTTTCACTCCCTTCTCCTTTTGCCTTCAATCTTTCCCAGAATCAGGAGCTTTTACAATGAGTTAGCACTTTGCATCAGGTAGCCAAAGTATTGGAGTTTCAGCTTTAGCATCAGTCCTTCCAATGAATATTCAGGTTTAATTTCCTTTAGCATTGACTCGTTTCTTCTCCTTGGAGCCTAAGGAACTCTCAAGAGTCTTCTCCAGGACCATGATTCAAAAGCATCAATTCTTTGGCACTCAGCCTTCTTTATGGTCCAACTCTGACATCCATAAATGACTTTGACTAGATGGACCTTTGTTGGCAAAGTGATGCCTTTGCTTTTTACTATGCTGTCTAGGTGTGTCACAGCTTTTCTTCCAAGGAGCAAGCAATTTTTTTTTTTTTAAATTTCATGGCTGCAGTCACCATCTGCAGTGATTCTGGAGCTCAAGTAAATAAAATTTGTTACTGCTGTCACATTTTCCCCATCTATACGCCATGATGTGATGGGACTGGATACCATGATCTTAGATTTTTTAATGTTGAGTTTTAAATCAGTTTTTTTCATTCTATTTTTTCAACCTCATCAAGAAACTCTTTACTTCCTTTTCAACTTCACTTTTAGTTCCTTTCCATACTTTCTATTAGGCTTGTATGATCAGCATGTCTGAGGTTGTTGTTATTTCTTCTGGCTATCTTGATTCCAGCTTGTGATTCATCCAGCCTGGCATTTTACATGATGTACTCTGCATGGATGCTAAATATGCAGGGTGACAATATTTTGCCTTGATGTACTTATTTCTCAATTTTGAACCAGTGATTTCTTCCATGTAAGGTTCTAATTATTGCTTTTCTGTCTGCAAACAGGTTTCTCAGGAGACAAGTCTGGTATTCCCACATCTTTTAAATTTTCCATAGTTTGTTGTGATTCACACAGTCAAAGGCTTTAGTGTAGTCAATGAAGCAGAAGTAAATGTTTTTTTCCTATAATTATCTTACTCTCTGTATGTTCCAAAAGTTTTGGCAATTTGATCTGGCAATTTGATCTCTGCCTCCTCTGCTTTTTCTAAACCCAGCTGTACCTCTGGAATTTCTCAGTTCACACATTGCTGAAGCCTAGCTTGAAGGATTTTGAGCACAACCTTATACAGATACAATTTAATATTTTGATATAACAGATGGCTTGTAAAGATTTATCTTTAAAATTTATAATATTTATTCATTTTGGATGAGTACTAAAGGGTAGCTTACATAACTAGAAACAGAAAACATTTAACTTGTTTTCTCAATATTTCAGTTGGATGGAATAATGAAAGTAGACATTATCCTTAGACAAGTCTTTTATTAAAAAATAGGCAGAATAGCTAAGCAGATATTTCTCAAAGAAGACATGCAGATGGCTAGCAGGCATTTGAAAAGATGGTCAACATTGTTATTTACTAGATAAAAGCAAATCAAAGCCACAATAAGGTTTTACCTCACAAGAGTCAGAATGGCACCATTAAAAAAGTCTATACATAATAAAAGCTGGAAAAGCTGTGGATAAAGGGAGCTGTCTTACACTGTTGGTGGGAATGTGAATTGTTGCAGCCACTGTGGAGAACAGTATGGAGGTTTCTTAAAAAACTAAAAATAGAGCTATCTTATGTCCCAGGAATCCCATATCTGGGCATATACCTGGAGAAAACTCTAATTAAAAAGCATATTTGCAGCTCACTGTTCAGAGCAGCACTATTTACAATAGTCAAGATATGAAAGGAACCTAAATATCCATCAACAGAGGAATGGATAAAGAAGATGTAGTACATATATAAAACAGAATATTACTCAGTCATAAAAAGAATGAAATAATGCCATTTGAAGCAGCATGGACCTATATATTATCATACTAAATAAGTAAGTCAGACAAAAATCATATGATACCACTTATACATGGAATCTAAAAAAGTCATACAGACAAACTTTTAAACAAAACAGAAATATATTAGAGACATAGCAAAAACAAACAAGGTTACCAAAGGGGTGAGGGGATAAATGAGGAGTTTGGGATTAACAGAGGCATAGTACTGCATTGGGCTTCCCAGGTGTCGCCAGTGATAAAGAACCTGCTTGCCAAAGCAGGAGATGCAAGAGACATGGGCTTGATCCCTGGGTTAGGAAGATCCCCTGGATGAGGGTGTGGCAATCAACTCTGCTATATTTGCCTGGGGAATCTCGTGGACAGAGGAGCCTGGTGGGCTATGGTTCACAGGGTCACAAAAGTTGGACATGATTGAAGCAACTTAACACACATGCACTACTGTATATAAAATACTCAACAAGGACCTACTCTATAGTATGGGGAACTACATTCAACATTTTATAATAATAAATAAAGGAAAAGAATCAGAAAAAATGATATATGTATATACCTATAACTGAGTTAACTTTGCTGCTGTATGTCTGAAACTAACAATACATTGTAAATTAACTAAACTTCAAATTTAAAAAATAGTTTAAATAAAGCTGTATGGAGGAGCTATACATTTGTATTCTGAGGCTTATAAGACAAGTAATAACTTGACTAAAAAAGTGCCTTTGGTACTATATACTATTTTCTAGGGTCCCTGACATTTCTACTGTTGAGCCTACATGATGAACTTTAAGTACACACTTGTTTGTAGTGCAAGGACCCTATTTTGCTTGAATCTGGATGCATTTACTAGAAGAGCAATGAAATTTGTAGCTCTAATATTTTTCATAAAACAACTGACAAAGTGACCCACCAATTAACTTAAAATTACATTAAATTTACACTATTGACATCTTCAAATAATTTATATTTGAAAATAAAGTACTTAATGTTGCTGCTTTGGTCACTGACTCATGAACTTTATATAAATTTGCCCTCATTAGACTTAGACACAAGATACCAAATAAAACCAAATACACCTGAGAAGATCCTTTTAATTTTTAACAGATTTCAATGCATGTTCTTACAAAATACACACAGTAATAATATAATTTAAAATATTTAGCTATATGAAATTCCAGAGTCATCAAAAATAGACTGCAGCTTCCAGGGAAGCAACTGAAATGCATTGTTGATACAGTCTTTTTTTTTTTTTTTTAAGACTGAAAATTTTAAGTATCTTTGGAAAATAATATACTTCTCGCAGCTTGGATTTTTTTTTTTTTTTTTGCTGAATAAATATTTAACTCTTCCTACAACAATGAAAAATTGAAATTTAAAGTTATCTTTTCCATCTAACTTTTCATTGCAAAGAAACAGGGTTTCCTTAGAATAAATTGGTTTTATCCATCAATTTAGTTTTGCCATTTTACCTATGGCATCATAGCTGACAATGCTTCTAATCTTTCCTGTCTGACTTGTCCTGCTTTCAAAGATGGGTAGAACTAGACTTCTCCCACACCCATCACCCACAGAAGTTATGCTTTGTTTCCCAGGGACAAAGCCTCAGCATATTCTGCAGTAAGGCAGACGGAAAGAGATATCACCGTTTTTATGTTAGGTGTCTTAGGGTATACTTTGCACACAGTAACCCTACTCCTGCTTCACGTGGATTCCCATTCTAAATGCCTTGCGCTATGAACGTTGGCAAATAGCAATGGAGTGACTGAAGTCGCTCTGTCGTGTCCGACTCTTTACAACCCCGTAGACTGCAGCCTGCCAGGCTCCTCTTTCCATGGGATTTTCCAAGCAAGAATACTGCAGTGGGTTGCCATTTCCTTCTCCATGGGATCTTCCTGACCCAAGGATTGAACCCAGGTCTCCCGCATTGCAGGCAGACTCTTTACCATCTGAGCCACAAGGGAAGCCAGACGCAGGCTGAGATCACAGGCTCAGGAACTAATCCTGAAGTCTCTAACAGCTGGATATTACATTAATAAGTTAAAAGAAAAATAGTTGAGTATATTTACATCCCAAAGACCTCCAAGGAACAAAGACAAAAAATAGATGGGATAAAGATCTTATATCAATATCTTTTTTTAAAATATAAATTTATTCATTTTATTGGAGGCTAATTACTTTACAATATTGTTTTGGTTTTGCCATACATCAACATGAATCCACCACAGTTGTACACGTGTTCCCCATCCTGAACCCCACTCCAACCCTCCTCCCCATCCCTCTGGGTCATCCCAGTGCACCATCCCTGAGCACCCTGTATCATGCCTCGAACCTGAACTGGCAATTCATTTCACGTATGATATGATACATGTTTCAATGCCATTCTCCCAAGTCATCCCACCCTCGCCCTCTCCCACAGAGTCTAAAAGACTGTTCTATACATCTGTGTCTCTTTTGCTGTCTTGCATACAGGGTTATAGTTACCATCTTTCTAAATTCCATATATATGCGTTAGTATACTGTATTGGTGTTTTTCTTTCTGGCTTACTTCATTCTGTTTAATAGACTCCAGTTTCATCCATCTCATTAGAACAAATTCAAATGTATTCTTTTTAATGGCTCAGTAATATTCCATTGTGTATATGTACCACAGCTTTCATACCCATTTGTCTGCTGATGGACATCTAGGTTGCTTCCATGTCCTGGCTATTATAAACAGTGCTGTGATGAACATTGGGGTACAGGTGCCTCTTTCAATTCTGGTTTCCTTGGTGTGTATTCCCAGCAGTGAGATTGCTGGGTCATATGGCAGTTCTATTTCCAGTTTTTTAAGGAATCTCCATACTGTTCTCCATAGTGGCTATACTAGTTTACACTCCCACCAACAGTGTAGGAAGGTTCCCTTTTCTCCACACCATCTCCAGCATTTATTGCTTATAGACTTTTGGATAGCAGCCATTCTGACTGGCGTGAAATGGTACCTCATAGTGGTTTTGATTTACATTTCTCTGATAATGAGTGATGCTGAGCATCTTTTCATGTGTTTGTTAGCCATCTGTATGTCTTCTTTGAAGAAATGTCTGTTTAGTTCTTTGGCCCATTTTTTGATTGGGTCATTTATTTTTCTGGAATTGAGCTGTAGGAGTTGCTTGTATATTTTTGAGATTAATTATTTGTCAGTTGCTTCATTTGCTATTATTTTCTCCCATTCTGAAGGCTGTCTTTTCACCTTGCTTATAGTTTCCTTTGTTGTGCAGAAGCTTTTAATTTTAATTAGATCCCATTTGTTTATTTTGCTTTTATTTCCAATATTCTGGGAGTTGGGTCATAGAGGATCCTGCTGTGATTTATGTCAGAGAGTGTTTTGCCTATGTTCTTCTCTAGAAATTTTATAGTTTCTGGTCTTACATTTGGATCTTTAATCCATTTTGAGTTTATTTTTGTGTATGGTATTAGAAAGTGTTCTAGTTTCATTCTTTTACAAGTGGTTGACCAGTTTTCCCAGCACTGCTTGTTAAAGAGATTGTCTTTTTTCCATTGTATGTTCTTGCCTCCTTTGTCAAAGATAAGGTGTCCATAGGTGCATGGATTTATCTCCGGGTTTTCTATTTTGTTCCATTGATCTACATTTCTGTCTTTGTGCCAGTACCATACTGTCTTGATGACTGTCACTTTGTAGTAGAGTCTTAAGTCAGGTTGATTCCTCCAGTTCTATTCTTCTTTCTCAAGATTGCTTTGGCTATTCGAGGTTTTTTATATTTCTGTACAAATTGTGAAATTATTTGTTCTAGCTCTGTGAAGAATACCGTTGGTAGCTTGATAGGGATTGCATTGAATCTATAGATTACTTTGGGTAGTTTACTCATTTTCACTATATTGATTCTTCCGATCCATGAACACGGTATATTTCTCCATCTATTAGTGTCCTCTTTGATTTCTTTCACCAGTAAGTTTCTATTTTTAAAAGAATTCAGGCTCCAGTTAAATTCCTTTTTATATGCTAAAACTGCAACATAAATAGACTAGATTCTAAGATTATTCTCTTTGAATACAAAATGCTTTATATACAACACTCATTTTTCGTGTTCATAATCCTTTAATTAATGGGTCTGTAGGCTGCCAGGCTCCTCAGTCCATGGAATTCTCCAGGCAAGAAAACTGGAGAGAGTAGTCATTCCCTTCTCCAGGGAATCTTCCCAACCCAGGGATTGATCCCTGGTTTCCAGCATTGCAGGCAGATTCATAGTAACTACTAGAGTAATCAAGATTCACATTTCAAATCTTTACCTTAAAATGTTCCCTTTCTTCCACTGCAAACAGCTGCTCTTCCCAACCCCTGTCACTGGCGGCTACTTAACTGTTTTCTGATCCCATTTTATTGTCTTTTTCATCTTCTTCTGCAGGAACTCCAAAATTGCAACTCACTGCTGAACAATCATTGACAGGAGAATGTTGGATCTCACAAAAAAAAGGTACCCAATGTCCAAGGGTAAAGAAGAGACTCTTGGGAGTCCCTTGGATTGCAGGGATATCAAACCAGTCAATCCCAAAGGAAATCAGTCCTGAATGTTCATTGGAAGGACTGATGCTGAAGCTGAAGCTCCAATATTTCGGCCACCTGAGTCAAAGAATTAACTCATTGGAAAAGACCCTGATGCTGGGAAAGATTGAAGGCAGGAGGAGAAGGGGATGACAGAGGATGAGATGGTTGGATGGCATCACCGACTAGATGGACGTGAGTTTGAGCAAGCTCTGAGAGTTGGTGATAGACAGGGAAGCTTGGTGTGTTGCAGTCCTTGGGGTTGCAGAGTAAACTGAATGACAGAATTGAACTGAACTGATTGCCTTTTCCAAACCAGAATGTAAATGGATCTATGAACTGTGCACCTTTTTGAGTCTGGCTTCTTTTCCTTTATTACAATATATTAAGACCCATTCTTGTTACTTCATTGCTTAGTAACTGGTTATTTATTGCTAAATAGTATCTGGGATGATCTACAAGTTTGATTATCTGATAGTTCATTGGGCATTTCTCTCAATGTTTGAATATTAGGAGTAAATGCACTATACATGTCTGTGTACTGGTTTTTTTTTGTAAATATAAGGGCTACTTAGAGATATGTTGTTTAACAAATATTTGCCTATTTTTCAGGTATCTTTTGTTACTGATTTCAAGTTTAATTTTATTGTGGTCAAAAAATACACTAAGTATGGAGACAGAGCATTACAAATTTTAAAGTTTTAGCTGTAGTTTGTATTGGTGAACATTCACTAAAAAAATGTTAGTCTGCTGTTGTTGAGTGGAGTATTGAAGTATGGTGTTAGGGTTTCCTCTGTTCATAGTAACTATAGCATCCTGCTCTGCTGATGACTAAGGAGAATGTTGAGATTGCTGGCTTTCATAATGGATGAGCCTGTGATCTTTTCAGTTTTGCAATTTTGCTTCTTGTGTTTGAAACTCTGCTATTATGTGATACACAGGATCGTTATCTTCCTGAGAAATGTGTCCCTTTCTTATGGTTTTATTTCTCATTTTTATCCCGGTACATTCCTTGTTATGAAGTCCAGGCACTTCAGCATTTTTTGTTTAGTGTTAAAATAAGGTGTCTTTCATTTTTCTTTTTCAGTTTATCTTTTAAATTTTGTAACATTATATCTACAAATTTAAAGAAAATGTATTGCTATTATATATAATTTGGTCTTGCTTTTTAACTCTGTATTAAAATTCTGTTATTTAATTGATGTGTTTATATTTATTTACATTTAAGGTATTTATGTTACTGCTGCTGCTACGTCGCTTCAGTCGTGTCTGACCCTGTGTGACCCCATAGACGGCAGCCCACCAGGCTCCCTGTCCCTGGGATTCTCAAGGCAAGAACACTGGAGTGGGTTGCCATTTCCTTCTCCAATGCATGAAAGTGAAAACTGAAAGTGAAGTTGCTCAGTCGTGTCTGACTCTTGGACCCCATGGACTGCAGCCTACCAGGCTCCTCTGTCAATGGGATTTTCCAGGCAAGAGTATTGGAGTGGGTTGCCATTGCCTTCTCCAAGGTATTTATAGGTATGGTTAAAGTCAAATCTATCATTTTGCTTGTATTTTTTCTATTCTGTTTTGTTTATGTTTTGTTCCTTTCTTTTTGTTTTTAGATTACTGAATATTTGATTTTGTGATCCATTTTTCCTTCACTATGGCTAATTAGCTACACCATTTTTCTAACATCTTCGGTGTTGCCATAGAGTTTACAATATAAAATTTTGATATATTATTATCCACATTCAAATTATTATACTGCATCATCTCTAATGTAAGAAACTTATAATGTTATTTCCAATTACTTCCTCTCATATTGTGCTAGTGAATTTTCTTATTTTCTTTTATTTAGTTTTTATGAGATTTTACCAATTTACTTTTTTAATTTTTAAAAGTTATTGAAATATAGCTAAGTACATTAGTATGTATAAAATAGTGAGTTGATATTTGCATAATAAGTGTAGTAACCATCTGTCACCACACAGTTAATATAATATTATAGACCATAGACCTTATGCTGTATATTCATCCCCATGGATTATTTATTTTCTCTCTGGCAGTTTGTATTTATACCTTTTAACCCCCTTCACCCAAGTCCCCACCCACTGTCCTGTGACAAATATGTATGTTTGTTTTATGTTATCTATGAAACTGTTTCCATTTCTTTCTCCCTCTGTTTTATTTCTTTTTTTTTTTTTTGGAGGAGGTGTTAGATTTTGTAACTGAGTAAAATTATACAGCATTTTTCTTTCTCTGTCTGACATTTCACTAATACCCTTTATATCTATCCATGCTGTCACAAATTTCAAGATTTAACTTTTTATGGCTAGATAATATTCCAGTCTGTATGTGTGTATTCTGAGAAGGAACGTGAAATTGCTAGAGCACATGGAAGTTCTATTTTTAGTGTTCTGAGAGACCTCCACACTGTTTTCCAAGTGATTGCACCAATATGCATTCTAACAGTGCATGACATCCTACCAATGCACGTTATTTGTTGTCTTTTTGATGATCAAAGATCTTTTCAAGTGCCTGTTGACCATCTGTATTTCTTCTTTAAAGCAACATCCTTTGTCTGTGTTTTAATCAGGTCATTTGCTTTTTAATGCTGAGTTGTATGAGCTCTTTATTTGTTTTGAATGTAAATCCCTTATTTAATATACCATTTGCAAATAATGTCTCCCATTCTGTAAGCAGAATTTTCATTTTGTTGATAGCTTACTTCATTGCATAAAATCTTTTCAGTTTGTCCATTTTGTTTATTTTTGCTTTTGTTTCCCTTTCCCCAGGATTCAGACACATTTCTCCAAATTGTGTGGAAACACAAAAGACCCTGAGTAGCCAAAGCAATGTCAAGGAAGAAAATACTTGGTGGTATCACACTCCTTGACTTTAAACTGCACTACACACCTATGGAAAGCAAAACAATATGGTACTGATACAAATCAGACACACACCTCAATGGGACAGGACAGAGAGTCTAGAAATAAAACCGTTCATATGGTAAATCCCAAAACAAATCCTGCGAAGACTGATGTTTAAGAGAATACTGCCCAGAATATTGCCTCCAGTTTTCTGGAAGTTTTATGGTTTTAGGTGTTTCATTTAAATCTTTAATCCATTTTGAGTTTATTTTTATGTGGAGTGAGAAAATAGTCCAGTTTGATTCTTTTGCATGTAAATGTCCAATCTTCCCCACACTGTTCATTGAAGAGACTGTGCTTTCCCCAATCTATATTCTTGGCTAATTTGTCACAGATTAATTGACAATACAAGCACTGTAGGTGTCATATCTTTATAGCAGCATCTTGTGATGAGAGTGAGAAGAGAGTCCAGAGAAATTTTCTATGTTTTCTAGCCTCACCTTTTATATTTCCCTTCAGTATGCTTATCTATTCTCAAGAATGAGTTTATCTCTACTGTGTTGCTTCCAGCAGTAGCTTGATGTTCTTTTAAAATTTTTAATTAATAGCCTTTGCTTTTTAGTGTGACTAAATTTACAGAAATATTGAACAGAAAGCAGAGTTTCCATATACCCTCAAACTCACCCATCCCCATAGTTTTCTCATTTTTTTACATCTTGCATTTTCTGTTACATTTATTACAATAGACAGATGACTCAGTTCAGTCAGTTCAGTCTCTTAGTCATGTTTGACTCTTTGTAATCCCATCAACTGCAGCACGCCAGGCCTCCCTGTCCATCACTAACTCCCAGAGCTTACTCAAACTCATGTCCATTGAGTCGGTGATACCATCCAACCTCAGTCATCCCCTTCTCCTCCTACCCTCAATCTTTCCTAGCATCAGAGTCTTTTCCAGTGAGTCAACTCTTTGCATTAGGTGGCCAAAGTATTGGAGTTTCAGCTTCAGCATCAGGCCTTCCAATGCACACCCAGGACTGATCTCCTTTACGGTGGACTGGTGGGACCTCTTTTCAATCCAAGAGACTCTCAAGAGTCTTCTCCAACATCATAGTTCAAAAGCATCAATTCTTCGGTGCTCAGCTTTCTTTATAGCCCAACTCTCACGTCCATACATGACTACTGGAAAAAGACAGATGACTATTGATACATATTATTAGCTAAAGTCCATCAGACTTCACTCTTTGAGTTCCATTCTCTGTTGAAGTGTATTTATTCACTCAGTCATGTCCGACTCTTTGCAACCCCATTGACTGTATCCCACCAGGCTACTCTGTTCATGGGATTCAGACAAGAGTACTGAAATTGGTTGCCATTCCCTTCTCCAGGGGATCTTCCCAGCCCATGAATTTAACCTGGGTCTGCTGCATTGCAGGCAGATTCTTTAACATCTGAACCAAGTTTGGGGACTGTTCTCTGTGAGTTTTGATAAATGTATAATGATCTGTATCTATCATCACTGTATCAGAATGGTTGTCTTACTCTATACCCTCTGCCTTTAATATCCCCTGATTTCAGCCCTTTCTCCTTTCCCCCATATCCTGGGAAACCACTGATATTTTACTGTCTCCTTAGCTTTTTATTTTTCTGGAATGTCATATACTTGGAATTATACAATAGTTTTTCATATTAACTTCTTTTTCTTAGCAAGATGCTTCTTTAAGTTTCATCCATGTTTTCATGGATTGATAGCTCATTTATTTTTATTACTGATAATATTCTTTTATATGGATATACCACCATTTTCATTAGTTTGCCTGCTGATTGATCACATAAACTTTGATTGTTTGTTTGCTTTTATCTCAATCTCTTCCACATAGAACCTCCAGCAATTCATGGATCACACTTTTGGTGTTTCTACAGGTACCCACAGTCAATTTCTGATCATGAGCTTCTGTTCCTGATAATCCTTGGTTTTCTATTCATCTATGTCTCCAAAGTTTAGGGGCAGCTGTTTGACCTATAACTTCAATTCTCTGATGACTCTAAGAGAGTTGATATTTTTCAACTTGTGTAAGTGTTTTTTTTTTCCCCCCTACTGTGAGGAATAATGACCTTCAGTTGATTGCTAATGCTGAATTTGACTGGTTTATGTGATAGAAGCAAGGAGGAGGGAGGGTATGGGCTTCATGCTTTCCTGCAAGTCTGGCTGCTTCTTGCACATCTGTCCCACATAGGGAGATACTCTCTGGTCCCCAGCTCTTCCCCTTATCTCTCTTGGGAACATTTAGTGGAGGTCCATGGGAAAGAGACTTCAAGTATTAATTTCCCTGTGTCTTAACTTCCCAGAGTCCCTTTTCTTCCCTGCTAGCAAACAATCATTGGAATTTTAGCTGATTTACTTTCACCCCCACATATGGCAGCTACTCCTTACTTCTGTGCTTTGGCCAGGTTTTCCAGTCTGCACATCCTATCTGTCCATACTGGGGCCTGCCTTTCCTCAGACCTTGGGCTCCTTAGCTTCCCTATAACCTCAGCTGTCAGGTAGCTTCAGAATATGTTACAATTTTGTAGTTTATCCAGACTTCTTTTTTTGCTAGCATTGTAATGACTCATTTCCAGATTTATAGGCAGAAGAATCAGATACTAAATTTCAGAATCTAGGTTGAATTAATCGTGGAAGCTCAATCCTGATTTAAAAAATGTGTCATTAATCTCTCTGAGACTTACTTATTCCAACAGTATTGAAGGTGGTACTGCATTATATTCTTTCATCTGCATGCCATTCTTTTGAAAAGGTATAGAAATATCTCAAGTACATTGAGACCTAAATATTGAGAGAAGTCCGTGGTAAAGGATAATAAGATGGGGAATATCATAAGGTCTTAAGTAACTGCTCAGAGAAGCAAATAAAATATGTCCTCAAGAGAAGAACAAACCATTTTCTCAGGAAAGGAACACAGAAATTTGAAGGGAAGTTACTCCCTTGAGTCCTCATACAAGAGGCAAATTGTGATGTTGTAAACACCCCAAATAGCGTTCCCAACATAAGCACACATTTTATGTGGATGTATGATTCTTATGTGTTTCTCTGTGGAAGTTGAGGGCACAATGCTAAGCCCATATTCAGTAAAAATACTCACCAAAAAAAGAAAAAAGAAAAAAAACAACCCTTCCAAAGAGTATCATTTTTAGATATTTATGTGTCTTGATGTTTGAATAAGATAAATAATACAGACAAGAATGAAAGTGGAAAGGACTCTACGCTGTTCAAGCAATTCTCTGAGGCTTAGAGTTTCAGACTTAAATGTTGGTTAATATCAAGAAAGAGTATATATTGCATACACACATATATTGATATAAGCAAAACCATAATGCAGAGTATTCCATCGTGGAAATTGAAAAAATATACAGTATCATAGACTTTGTGAAATAAAGCATTCTAAAGAGTTGCTCAGTGGTAATATGCCTGACAATGCAGGAGACACAAGGGTCTCGGTTTCAGTCCCTGAGTTGGGAAGATCCCCTGGATTAGGAAATAGCAACACACTCCAGTATTCTTGTCTGGTGAATCCGATGGACAGAGAATCTTGGTGGGCTACTGTGGGGTTGCAAGGAGTCAGAATGAGCAACTGAGCAACTTCTGAAGACTGAATATGTGATCATATCAAATTTTCAATTATCACAATAATTCAAGTCTATGGCCTAACTGCTACTGCCAAAGAAGCTGAAGTTGAATAGTTCTATGAGGACCTATAAGTCTTCTAGAACAAACACAAAAAAAAGACGTCCTTTTCATCATAAGGGACTGGAATGCAAAAGTAGAAATTTAGAGATATCTGGAGTAACAGGCAAGTTTGGTCTTGGTGTACAAAATGAAGCAGGGCAAAAGCTAACAGAGTTTTAGCAAGAGATCACACTGGTCACAGCAAACACACTCTTCCAACAACACAAAAGATGACTCTACACATGGCATCACCAGATGGTCAATACTGAAATCAGATTGATTATAGTCTGCAGCCAAAGATGGAGAAGCTCTATACAGTCAGCAGAAACAAGACCAGGAGCTGACTGTGGCTCAGATCATGAACTTCTTATAGCAAAATTCAGACTTAAACTGAAGAAAGTAGGGAAAACCAATAGATTATGCAGATGTGACCTAAATTGAATTCCTTAAATTATTATACAGTGGAAGTTATGATTATACAATGGAAGTTACAGTGGAAGACTCAAGAGATTAGATCTGATAGCCAGAAGTGCCTGGAGAACTATGGACAGGGTTCATAACATTTTACAGGAGGCAGTGATCAAAATTATCCCCAAGAAAAAGAAATACAAAAAGGCAAAATGATTGTCTGAAGAAGCCTTACAAATAGCTAAGAAAAGAAGATAAGTGAAAGGCAAAGGAGAAAAGGAAGATATATCCATCTAAATGCAGAGTTCCAAAGAATAGCAAGGAGAGATAAGAAAGCCTTCTTAGGTGATCAATGCAAAGAAATAGAAGAAAACAATATAATGGGAAAAACTAGAGATCCATTCAAGAAAATCAGAGATACCAAGGAAACATTTCATCCAAAGATGGGCACAATAAAGGAAAGAAATGGTATGAACATAACAGAAGCAGAAGATATTAAGAAGAGGTGGTAAGAATACACAGAAAAACTATACAAAAGAAATCTTAATGACACAGATAACCATGATAGTGTGATCTCTCACCTAGAGCCAAACATCCTGGAATGCAAAGTCAAGTAGGCCTTAGGAAGCATCACACAAACAAAGCTAGTGGAGGTGATGAAATTCCAGTTGAGCTATTTCAAATCCTAAAAGATGATGCTGTGAAAGTGCTGGACTCAATATGCCATCACATTTTCAAAACTTACCAGTGGCTTTAGGTTTGGAAAATTCATTTTTCATTACAATCCTTTGTGACCTATGGGGTCACAAAGAGTCAGACATGACTGAGGACTGAACTGACTGATTATTTATCATTATTAGATAAGGCTCAAGAAACATATATGAACAATCATGTCTCTCCTACAACTGAAAATGAGGATTGAAGGCACTAAAGAATAATAGTATAAACTACATTAAGATGTTGTGAAAACCACAGGCCATAGTGTATTTGCAGATACTTATCAATTCTTCAAATTTGCATGTTTTAAATGATCTTCCAATATGGCAGACACTATGTATTAGATCCTTCTTTGTAAGTTCAATAATCCAACTGTATACTTCCCTTCTCTGTCACTCTAATGTAACTGACAACTTCCATGATAGGACAAAACAAACACCAAACACATACCTGATGGAACCTACTTACCTTTACGAGGGAGGAAGACATAGCCTTTACCTGCTGTACAAAGATAGAATGAGCACTACAGTGGAAATAAAATGGCTGGGAAATCTAGCACACTTGAGTTATATTTTTTTGATACTAAGTGAAAATGATTATGATTAGCAAAGCTAAAAGGATTAAAGTATCAATTCATACTAGTTGATAATATTTGAGGAGTCTTTATTGTCGATGAAAAACTGCAACCACATATGTCATCTTGGGTGATATTTGGTAAATTGATGTCTTTGTGCTTAAGGCATAGGAGGTAATCACCTCAGTGACCGATTTAACATTTCTCTGTTGAAAGTGGAAAAAGCACCTAGAGGAATGAAATTAAAATCATGTTCAATAAGGAAAATTTCCTTTTTCTTATTATTCTTCTTCTTCCCCTGAGTGAACTGTTAGGTAATTAAGCTCCTAGCATGAACCTAATAACAAAGGCATCATTCTTTAAGGCAGCAAATCTCACTTCACATACTACAGTCTATTCTACTTTTGCTTAGGGGAAAACTGGTTTTCAATACCATTCAGTCATGTATTTGATAAAGAAAAATCCATCTGGAAGAAAGAAATAGAAATTGTTGTATTTCTGACATCTCCTAAACATTTGAAATAGAAACACTCTGTAATTTCAGAAAAAGGTGAATGTCCAGTGGCACCAAATCAGTATCTGACATGAAATAGTGTTGGTATATAAGTATCCAGGATGCACATTTCTATCAGGCTGTGCTGTGACAAAAGGCTTCATCTAGCTGACAGCAGTTAAGAAATTCAGTTCCTGTATTTTCCAATATTGACTGTGCAGCAAAGACTACAGTTAGGCTTGGAAAATTCTCTCATCATTTGGTACATTATTGCAACTCCCTGTAAAATAGGAAAGTGAATTAAGCTGACCTCACAGTAACAGCTGTGGAGAGGAATAAGGAACTGCAGAAGAAATCATGATTCTTGACTGTGTTGATAATATTAATAGCATATCACCACAGTTTGTAGAAATGTGGATTGTAACAATTTTCATGAATTAGAGCAAAAAAAAAAAAAAAAAGAAGAAGAAGAAGACTTTCCACTGAGAGAAAAAAGGAAGGTATGTGGTGGTGGTTTTGAGGGTTTGGGAACAGGCTGCCTAGAAGCCTGGTATGAACACTGGAATATGAGGTTAGGGACCCATATTTAAAGACAATGTGGCCACATATAATTATGTCTTCCATTGATTTCTGTGTGGTAGTTTGAACATTCTTTGGCATTGCCTTTCTTTGGGACTGGAGTGAAAACTAACATTTTCCAGTACTGTGGTCCCTACTGAGATTTCCATATGTGCTGGCATATTGAGTACAGCACTTTCACAGCATCATCTTTTAGGATTTGAAATAGCTCAGCTGGAATTTCATCATCTCCACTAACTTTGTTTGTAGTGATATTTCCTAAGGCCCACTTGACTTTGCACTCCAAAAGTCTGGCTCTAGGTGAGTGATCACACCATCGTGGTTATCTGATTCATTAAGATCTCTTTTGTATAGTCCTTCTGTGTATCCTTGCCACCTCTTAAAATCTTCTGCTGCTGTTAGGTCCATACCATTTCTGTCCTTTATTGAGACCATCTTTGCATGAAATGTTCCCTTGGTATCTCTAAGGTTTTGAAGAGATCTTTAATCTTTCCCATTCTATTGCTTTCCTCTTTCTTTGCATTGATCCATTCAGTTCAGTTCAGTTCAGTCACTCAGTCGTATCCGACTCTTTGCGACCCCACGAACCGCAGCACTCCAGGCCTCCCTGTCCATCACCAACTCCCGGAGTTTACCCAAACTCATGTCCGTTGAGTCGGTGATGCCATCCAGCCATCTCATCCTCTGTTGTCCTCTTCTCCTCCTACCCTCAATCTTTCCCAGAATCAGGGTCTTTTCAAATGAGACAACTCTTCACATCAGGTGGCCAAAGTATTGGAGTTTCAGCTTCAACATCAGTTCTTCCAATGAACACCCAGAACTGATTTCCTTTAGGATAGACTGGTTGGATCTCCTTGAAGTCCAAGGGACTCTCAAGAGTCTTCTTCAACACCACAGGTCAAAAGCATCAATTCTTCGGTGCTCAATTAGGATGGCTTTTTTTTTTTTTTTTTTTAATCTCTCTTTGCTATTCCTTGGAACTCTGTATTCAGATGGATATATCTTTCCTTTTCTCCTTTGCCTTTTACTTCTCTTCTTTTCTCAACTATTTGTAAGACCTCCTCAGTCAACCATTTTACCTTTTTGTATTTCTTTTTCTTGAGGATGGTTCTGATCACCGCCTCCTGTATAATGTTACAAACCTCCGACCATAGTTCTTCAGGTACTCTGCTTATCAGATCTAATCCCTTGAATCTATTTGTCACTTCCACTGTATAATTGTAATGGATTCAATTTAGATCATACCTGAATGGTCTAGAGGTTTTCTCTACTTTCTTCAAGTCTGAATTTTGCAATAAGGAGTTCATGATCTAAGCCACAGTCAGCTCCTGGTCTTGTTTTTGATGACTGTATAGAGCTTCTCCATCTTCCACTGCAAAGAATGTAATCAATTTGATTTCATTATTGACCACCTGCTGATTTCCATGTTTAGAGTTGTCTCTTATGTTGTTGGAAGCAGGTATTTGCTATGACCAGCAATGCTCAAAATTCTCCAAGCTAGGCTTAAATAGTACATGAACCAAGTACTTCTAGCTGTTCAAGATGGATTTGGAAAAGGCAGAGGAATCAGAGATCAAATTGTCTACAACTGTAGGCTCATAGAAAAAGCAAGAAAATTCTAGAAAAATGTCTAGTACTGCTTCATTGACTGCACTAAACACTTTGACTGTATGGATCATAGCAAATTTTGGAAATTCTTAAAGAGATGGGAATATAAGACCACCATACCTGCCTCCTGAAAAGCCTCTATGCAGATTAAGAAGCAACAGTTAGAACCATACGTGGAACAACTGTTTAGTTCCAAATTGGAAAAGGAGTACATCAAGGCTGTATATTGTCACTCTCTTATTTAAATTAGATACAGAGTACATCATGTGAAATGCTGGGCTAGATGAAGCACAAGCTGGAATAAAGATTGCCAGGAGAAATATCAATAACCTCAGATATGCAGATGCCACCACCCATATGGCAGAAAGCAAAGAGGAACTAAAGAGCCTCTTAATGAAGGTGAAAGAAGAGAGTGAAAAAGCTGGCTTAAAACTCACCATTCAAAAATCAAAAATATTCTTTATGGCTGAATAATATTCCATTGTATAAAAGACCACATGTTCTATAATTCCATTTTGATAAAGTGTACATAATAGACAACTTTGTAGAGACATAAAGCAGAAAATTAGTAGTTGCCTAGACCTGGAGGATTTAAGAGTATTGAGAAGTGGAGACTTAAAGTTCAAAGTTTTCTGGGGTCGGTAAAGAAACTGCCTGCAACGCCAGAGACCCTGGTTCAGGAAGATCCCCTGAAGAAGAAAATGGCAACCCACTCCAGTATTCTTGCCTGGGAAATTCCACGAGTGGAGGAGCCTGGTGGGCTACTGTCCATATTGTCACAAGAGTCTGACATGACTTAGTAACTAGACCATCACCACCACCACCAATAATGTTCAAAATTTATAGTGGTGATAGACACACAATTCTGTGAATATACTAAAAGCCATTGAATTGTATACTTTAAATGGGTGACTTATATGGTATGGGAATTTTATCTCAATAAAGTCATTTAAAAGATTTAAAAAAGTAAGGCATCTGGTCCCATCACTTCATGGCAAATAAGGGGGAAACAATGGAAACAGTGACCGACTTTATTTTCTGGGTCTCCAAAATCACTTTGGACAGTGACTACAGTCATTAAATTAAGTCGATTGCTGCTTGGAAAGAAAGCAATAACAAACATAGACAGTGTATTAAAAAGCAGATACATTACTTTCCCAAGAAAAGTCTGTAGTCAAAGCTGTGGTTTTTCCAGTAATCACGTTTGGATGTGAGAGTTGGACCATAAAGAAGGCTGAACTCTGAAAAGTTGATGCTTTTGAACTGTGGTGTTGGAGAAGACTCTTGAGAATCCCTTGGATGCAAACAGAGTAAATCAGTCATTCCCAAAGGAAACCAATTCTGAATATTCATTGGAAGGACTGATACTGAAGCTCCAATACATTGGCCACCAGATGTGAGTAGAAAAGACCCTGATGCAGAGAAAGATTGAAGGCAGGAGGAGAAGGGGACTACAGGGACTAGATGGTTGGACGGAATCACCAACTCAATGGATGAGTTTGAGCAAGCTCCAGGATTTGGTAATGGACAGGGAAGCCTGGTGTGCTGCAGTCCATGGGGTTGCAAAGAGTCAGACGTGACTGAGTGACTGAACAACAATTGATTTCTGTTCTTTTTCACCTCTTGAACTTTCCCTCTAAGATGTTCTTTCTTCTGTGATAAAAACACCCCTTTTTCTTTCTTTTATGAGAGGTCTGTGGATCAGGGTCACACATTTTCTTTCCTTTTGTTGTCTGAAAATATCTTCCATCCTTGATTCTTGAAATATATTAATGGTAGATTTTAACTCTAGTTGTCAGTAATTTTTTCTGCTACCATTTTCTTATTTCTTTGTTTTACTTATGTGGGATGGCAGTTTTCTTTCTATTTCTTTGTGGGTATTGGTCTGGCCTGTGTCTCTCTTTCCCGTGCTTTCCACCAGTCCTGCCCCTTGCTGCTGGGCTGGCCTTTGTAAACTATAACCCAGTGCTTTCTGTTAGAACCAGAAGGTTCTCAGCCATTAGTTTTTCAAATACCACATAATCTTGCCTCGGGTCCCTGACAATCACATTCTAGCCACTGTTCATGAAATAAGCTTTTTTTTTTTTTACATTTTGCATATATGTGATATACAATGTTTGTGTTTCTCTTTCTGACATATCATTTAGCATAATGCCCTCAAATTCTATCCATGTGGTTGCAAATATCAGCATTTCCTTATTTTGAATGGCTGAATAATATTCCATTGTGTATGTGTGTACCATATTTTCTCTATACATCCAATGAAAGACATTTAGATTGCTTCCATTTCTTGGTGGTAATGAACATGGGAGTACAGATATTGCTTCAATATCTGTTTCTTTGGATATATACCCAAGAGTGGAATTTCTGACTTTAGAGTCTTCAAGAAAATTATCTCTTATTAAGATAATTTCTTCAATTCTTTCAGAGATATGTCCTTTCTTATTTCCTGCCTACAAGGAATCTCTCTGCTTCAATATCAGAGTTATCTGTATGAAGAATTTCTATTCTATTGTGATCAACTTGTGATCAATGTAAACCTTTCCATTTCTCAGAATATTTCTGAGATTTTGAAGGCCTAGTTTGCCTTATCATACTCACCGTTTTCTTCCATCCCCTACTAGGTATAGTCATCATGAAAATGTCAAGGTTTGACACAGTTTCAATGGCTGTCACAGATCTATCTATTGAGTATTCAATTAAAGTGTGAGATTTCCTTTTGGGGGAAATAGTATTAATATTTTATAATTACTCTTGATGGGTTGGCCTCTTTTCTGTTAATATTTTTCTTAACATAGTATCTGATATCTTTAGAAAAATACTATAACAGTTATTTTTGAAGATATCATCTGGACTTGTTTTTTTTTTTTTTTTTTTCTGTTATCCTACTTCATTTATCAGTTTAAAGAGGAAGGATTGAATAGATCAAGTCTTGTTCCCATGTTATCATCTTACCTGTAAGACTGAGCACAATGTTAGTATCTGTGCACGATAATGTGAATATTGAGTATTTCTATTGGTCTGTTTTTATTTTCTATTGCTTATATTTGTTTTTAAACTGTGTGTTTTCTCCAGATATGTCTGGCTATTGTTTATTGTGCACTGGGCATTGTCTTTCAAATTTGTTTATAGAAATAATACAAGGTCTAGGATTTTTTCATTTCCTGTTACACAGCACAGTGATTCTATATTTCTATACATTTCAAATTGTTCACCATGATAAATGAGTCATGATAGGTTACCATATATTTCTCACACTTTATATTTCATTCCTATGATTTGTTTATTTTATAATTGCAATTTTGTACCTCTTTATCTCCCTTATACATTTCTTTACTCCCCTCTCATTCCATCTCTTTGGTAACCACCTATTTCTTCTCTGTATCTATAAAACTATTTTTGTTTCATTGTGTTTGTTCATTTTTTTTATTTCCACATATAAGTGAAATTATACATCATTTATTTTTCTTTGTATGGCTTGTTTGACTTAACATAATATCTTCTAGATCTATCCATGTTGTTACAAATGACAAGATTTCATTCTTTTTGTGGCTGAATAATATTCCATTATATATGTTCCATATATATATATTCTTTATCTATTCATCTATCAGTGATTGTGTCCATATTTTGGCTACTGTAAACTATGTTGTAATGCATATAAGGGTGATAATCAAAGTACTTCAAGCTAGATTCCAGCAACATATGAACTGAGAACGTTCAGATGTATAATTTAGGTTTAGCAGAGGCAGAGGCACCAGAGATCAAATTGCCAACAATTATTAGATCATGAATAAAGCAAGGGTGTTCCAGAAAAAGCATCTACTTCTGCTTCATTGACTGTGATAAAACCTTTGACTGTGTAGATCACCCCAAACTGTGGAAAATTCTTTAAAAAATGGAAATACATTGCAACAAAAAGAATAAAATACTTAGGAATATATCTACCTAAAGAAACTAAGGACCTATATATAGAAAACTATAAAACACTGGTGAAAGAAATCAAAGAGGACACTAATAGATGGAGAAATATACCATGTTCATGGATTGGAAGAATCAATATAGTGAAAATGCATATACTACCCTAAGCAATTTATAGATTCAATGCAATTCCTATCAAGCTACCAATGGTATTCTTCACAGAGCTAGAACAAATAATTTCACAATTTGTATGGAAATACAAAAAACCTCAAATAGCCAAAGCAATCTTGAGAAACAAAAATGGAACTGGAGGAATTAACCTGCCTGACTTCAGGCTCTACTACAAAGCCACAGTCATCAAGACAGTATGGTACTGGCACAAAGACAGAAATATAGATCAATGGAACAAAATAGAAAACCCAGAGATAAATCCATGCACATATGGACACCTTATCTTTGACAAAGGAGGCAGGAATATACAATGGATTAAAGACAATCTCTTTAACAAGTGGTGCTGGGAAAACTGGTCAATCACTTGCAAAAGAATGAAACTAGAACACTTTCTAACACCATACACAAAAATAAACTCAAAATGGGTTAAAGATCTAAACGTAAGACCAGAAACTATAAAACTCCTAGAGGAGAACATAGGCAAAACACTCTCCGACATACATCACAGCAGGATCCTCTATGACCCACCTCCCAGAATATTGGAAATAAAAGCAAAAATAAACAAATGGGACCTAATTAACCTTAAAAGCTTCTGCACAACAAAGGAAACTATAAACAAGGTGAGAAGACAGCCTTCAGAATGGGAGAAAATAATAGCAAATGAAGCAACTGACAAACAACTAATCTCAAAAATATACAAGCAACTCCTACAGCTCAATTCCAGAAAAATAAATGACCCAATCAAAAAATGGGCCAAAGAACTAAATAGACATTTCTCCAAAGAAGACATACAGATGGCTAACAAACACATGAAAAGATGTTCAACATCACTCATTATCAGAGAAATGCACATCAAAACCACTATGAGGTATCATTTCACACCAGTCAGAATGGCTGCGATCCAGAAGTCTACAAGCAATAAATGCTGGAGAGAGTGTGGAGAAAAGGGAACCCTCTGACACTGTTGGTGGGAATGCAAACTAGTACAGCCACTATGGAGAACAGTGTGGAGATTCCTTAAAAAACTGGAAATAGAACTGCCTTATGATCCAGCAATCCCACTGCTGGGCATACACACTGAGGAAACCAGAAGGGAAAGAGACACGTGTACCCCAGTGTTCATCGCAGCACTGTTTATAATAGCCAGGACATGGAAGCAACCTAGATGTCCATCAGCAGATGAATGGATAAGAAAGCAGTGGTACATATACACAATGGAGTATTACTCAGCCATTAAAAAGAATGCATTTGAGTCAGTTCTAATGAGGTGGATGAAACTCGAGCCTATTATTCAGAGTGAAGTAAGCCAGAAAGAAAAACACCAATACAGGATACTAACACATATATATGGAATTTAGAAAGATGATAACAATAACCCTGTATACGAGACAGCAAAAGAGACACTGATGTATATAACAGTCTTTTGGACTCTGTGGGAGAGGGAGAGGGTGGGATGATTTGGGAGAATGACATTGAAACATGTATAATATCATATATTAAATGAGTCGCCAGTCCAGGTTCAATGCACAATACTGGATGCTTGGGGCTGGTGCACTGGGACGACCCAGAGGGATGGTATGGGGAAGGAGGTGGGAGGAGGGTTCAGGATGGGGAACACATGTATACCCGTGGCGGATTCATGTTGATATATGGCAAAACCAATATAATATTTTAAAGTTAAAAAATAAAATAAAAAAAAGAATGGAAATACAAGACCATCTTACCTGTTTCCTGGGAAACCTGTATGAAGATCAAGAAGCACAGTTAGAAGCAGACATTGAAAAAAAGACTAGTTTAAAATTGGGAAAGGAGTATGACAATGCTGTATATTGTCACCCTGTTTATTTAGCATGAATGCAGAGTGCAACATGTGAAATGCCAGGCTGGATGAATCACAAGCTGGAATCAAGATTGCAGGGAGAAATATCAACAACCTCAGATACACACATGATACTACTCTAGCAGCAGAAAGTGAAGAGGAAACTAAAGAGCCTCTTTTTGAGGGTGAAAGAGGAGTGAAAAATTTGGCTTAAAACTCAACATTAAAAAAAAAAAATAAGATCTTGGATGGCATCCAGTCCCATTGTTTTATAGCAAATAGAAGGGGAAAAAGTGGAAACAGTGACAGATTTCATTTTCCTGGGCTCCAAAATCACTGTGATGGTGACTGCAACCATGAAACTAAAAGGTGTTTGCTCCTTGGAAGAAAAGCTGTGACAAAACTAGACAGCATATTACAAAGAAAAAGCATTATTTTGATGGAAAAGATCTGTATAGTCAAAGCTATGGTGTTTCTAGTAGTCTTGTACAGATGTGAGAGTTGGGCCATAAAGAAGGCTTAGCACCAAAGAATTGATGCTTTCTTGTGCTGTAGAAGACTCTTGAGTGTCCCTTGGGCTGCAAGGAGATCAAACCAGTCAATCCTAAAGGAAGTTAGTCCTGAATATTTATTGGAAGGACTGATGCTGAAGTTCCAATACTTTGGCCATCTGATGCAAAGACCTGACTCATTGGAAAAGACCTTGGTGCTGGGAAAGATTGAAGACAAAAGCAGAAGGGAGCCACAGGGGATGAGATGCTTCTATAGCATCACCAACTCAATGGACATGAATTTGGGCAATCTCTGGGAGGTAGTGGAGGACAGAGGAGCCTGATGGCCTACAGTCCACAGGGTCATAAGGAGTCAGACAGGACTTAGTGACCAAAGAACAACAATATCATTTCCAATTAGTGCTTTAATTGTCTTTGGGAAAATCTCAAGGAGTGGAATTGCTGGCTAGTTTTATTTTTAATTTTTTGAAGTTTTCTATAGTGGCTTTATCATGGAAAAAGCAAGAGATGTCCAGAAAAACATCTATTTCTGCTTTATTGACTATGCCAAAGTCTTTGACTGTGTGGATCACAATAAACTGTGGAAAATTCTGAAAGAGATGGGAATACAAGACCACCTGACCTGCCTCTTGAGAAATTTGTATGCAGGTCAGGAAGCAACAGTTAGAACTGGACATGGAACAACAGACTGGTTCCAAATAGGAAAAGGAGTACGTCAAGGCTGTATATTGTCACCCTGTTTATTTAACTTCTATGCAGAGTACATCATGACAAACGCTGGACTGGAAAAAGCACAAGCTGGAATCAAGATTGCCGGGAGAAATATTAATCACCTCAGATATGCAGATGACACCACCCTTATGGCAGAAAGTGAAGAGGAAATAAAAAGCCTCTTGATGAAAGTGAAAGTGGAGAGTGAAAAAGTGGGCTTAAAGCTGAACATTCAGAAAACAAAGATCATGGCATCTGGTCCCATCACTTCATGGGAAATAGATGGGGAAACAGTGGAAACAGTGTCAGACTTTATTTTTCTGGACTCCAAAATCATTACAGATGGTGACTGCAGCCATGAAATTAAAAGACGCTTACTCCTTGGAAGGAAAGTTATGACCAACCTAGACAGCATATTGAAAAGCAGAGACATTACTTTGCCAACAAAGGTTCATCTAGTCAAGGCTATGGTTTTTTCTGTGGTTATGTATGGATGTGAGAGTTGGACCGTGAAGAAGGCTGAGCGCCGAAGAATTGATGCTTTTGAACTCTGCTGTTGGAGAAGACTCTTGAGAGTCCCTTGGACTGCAAGGAGATCCAACCAGTCCATTCTGAAGGAGATCAGCCCTGGGATTTCTTTGGAAGGATTGATGCTAAAGCTGAAACTCCAGTACTTTGGCCACCTCATGCCAAATTGACTCATTGGAAAAGACTCTGATGCTGGGAGGGCTTGGGGGCAAGAGGAGAAGGGGATGACAGAGGATGAGATGGCTGGGTGGCATCACTGACTGGATAGACGCGAGTCTGGGTGAACTCCAGGAGTTGGTGATGGACAGGGAGGCCTGGCATGCTGCGATTCATGGGGTCGCAAAGAGTCGGACACGACTGAGCGACTGATCTGATCTGATCTGATAGTGGCTTTTTGAAGTTTTCAATAGTGGCTAAACCAATTCACATTTCCACCAAAATTTCACAAGTGTTCCCTTTTCTCTGCATCCTGGCAGACACTTGTTATTTGTTATCCTTTTTAAAATGGCTACTGTGTCATGTATAAGGTAATATCAGATGATAGTATTGATTTGCATTTTTCTGATGATTAGTGATTAGCACTTCTTAGATTTCTTTTGGTCATCTCTATGCCTTCATTACAAAAATGTCTACTCAGATATTCTGCCACATTTTAACTGTTTTTTTTTTTTTCATGTTTAGTTGCATGAGCTATTTCTTTATTTTTGTGTATTAACCCCTTATCAGATATAATGCTTCCAAATATCTTTTCCCAAAAGTAACTGGCTTTTTAATTTTGCTGATAAGTTTCCTTCATTTTGCAAAATCATTTATTTAAAACTAGTCCCTTTTGTTTATTTTTGCTTTTGTTTTCCTTGCCTGAGGAGAATACTCAATAAAATATTCACTAAGACCAATATCAGAGACTGTACTGCCTGTATTTTATTATAGGAACTGTATGCCTTCATGTCTTGTGTTTGAATTTTCTATTTTAAATTTAATGTTGTGCATGGCATGAGAGACTAGTTCAGTTTAATATTTTTGCATGTAGATGTCCATTTTCAGAACACCATTTATTGCAGAGATTGTTTTTCCCTATTGAATATTCTTGTCTTCTTTTTCCTGAATAAACTGCCCATATAAATGGGGGTTCATTTTTGAGGTCTTCATTCTGTTCCATTGATCCATGTGTCATTTTTTGTGCCAGTTCTATACTCTTGATTCCTGCAACTTTGCGGTATAATTGAAATTAGGGTTTATGGCACTTCCAGCTTTGTTTTTCTTTCTTATAATTATTTCGACTATCTGGGGCTTTTTGTGTTTCCATACAAATTTTATTTTTGTTGTTGTTGTTGTTTTTTTTTAATTTTTATTTTATTTTTAAACTTTACATAATTGTATTAGTTTTGCCAAATATCAAAATGAATCCGCCACAGGTATACATATGTTCCCCATCCTGAACCAAATTTTACAACTGTATATTCTAGCTCTGTGAAAAATGCCATTGGCAATAGACAGGGATTACTTTGAATTTGTAGGCTGCCTTGGGTAGTATGGTTATTTTAATAATATTAATTCTTTTAATACATGAACACAGTGTATCTTTCCATTATTTATTTCTTCTTCAATTTTTTGAGCAGGATCTTATAGTTTTCTGAGTAAAGGTTTTTTTATATCCTTAGATTTACTCCTAGGCAGTCTATTCTTGAAAATGGGATTATTTTAATTTTTATATTAATTTGGTATTCTGAACATTTACCAAATCCATTGATGAGCTATAACAGTTTTTCTTGTAGTACCTTTCAGATTTTTCTATGTACATGTCATGTCATCTGCTAACAGTGCCAGTTTTACTTCTTTTCCAATCTGAACTACTTTTATTTACTTTTCTTATTTTATTATTGTGGCTTTTGCTCTCAATACTAACTTGGGTAAAAATATCGAGAGTCAGGATCCTTATCTTGTTCCTGATCTTACAGGAAATATTTTCAACTTTTCATTGTTTGTATAAAGTTATATGTTGGCTTATCATATATAGCCTTTTGTATGCTGAGGAGTGTTCCCTCTATACCCATTTTGTTGAGAGTTTTTATCATAAATGGATGCTGAATTTTGTCAAAAGCTTTTTTGCATCTAATAAAATAATTTTATGATTTTAATTTTTCAATTTATAAATGTGATAACACTGATCAATTTACAGATATTGAACCATTCTTGTATTCCTGGGATAAATCCCATTTGATCATGGTGTATGACCCTTTTACTGTATTGTTGAATTTGGGTTGCTAACATTTTGCAGAGATTTTTGCATCTATGTTCACCAGTGATATTTGCCTTTAATTTTCTTTACTTTTTGTGTGTAATATCTTTGTCTGGTTTTGGTATCAGGGTGATGCTGATCTTAAAGAATGAGTTTAGAATACTTTTCTCTAGATATTTGGAATAGTTTCAGAAAGGCAGGTGTTACCTCCTCTTTAAATGTTTAATATATTGCCCTAGTAAAGCCATTCAGTCCTGGACTTTGATTTTCAGGGTCTTATTATCATTATATTTTATTTCACTTCTAATGATTTGTCCACAGAAAATGATCTGTTTCTTTCCTGATTTAATTTTGGCAGGCTGTATATTTCTAAAAAATTGACCAATTTATTGGACAACCTAGAAGAAAATAGAATGTTAAAATCCCACATTACTGTGTTATTGTCAATATCTCTATCTCTGTTAATATTTGGTTTATTATTTAGGTGCTCTTATTTTGAGTGCATACATATTTTCAATTGCTATATCTTCTTGGATTTATCCTTTTATTATTATACAATGTCCTTCTTTGTCTCTTGTTATAGTCTTTGTACTGTCCATGCTTTGTTTTGCCAAAATCGTTTATAGAAACCATATGAAACATTTTGGGGATCAAAATAATTCAGAATTAAGTTAAATTATAATTTAACTGACTATATATTATTTAGTCAATATATTTAGACAATATATTTATTGACTATGTATTTATTTCTGGTTACATTTATCCTATGGTATAATTCTTTAGGATCACAACTCAAAGTGAAGAGCATTCACATAATTCCCTCTACATAGTCCTGGACTTCAATTCCCATTCTCTGAGCGCCTTGAGCCTATCAAAATTACCCAGAGCTTTCCAGCTCTCCCCTATATTCCCAAATACCTAGTCAAGTGCAAAGATGCTCTCATTAGGGAACCGACCTTCTTGAGTCATTCCTTCTCTTCACTTAGTAATGCTTCACCATTCAAATAATGATCTCTACAATCATTAATTATTTATCCTTGCATATTTGCTTTTTAAACATTTTTTTTTCTTTTCAGGGGGCTTTTACAATATTTTCATCAGATTTTCCCACTTTTCTCAGTAGAAGAGTTGCTTTGGTTTATCTAGTCTACTATTATCAGCAAGGGAAATGTCCCCATTTGTGCTCCTAACTACATTTATAAATTTGAATATGTCACTCATCTGCAATGATAAAAGCAAAAAGATGATATATTTGTTTGTCATGGAAATCATGCTTTCTTTTTAGTCTAGATTATATAGGCAAACACGAGATTCCCAAAGAAACACAGTCTATTAATTTCAACCTTTTCTGAGTCTCAGCTTTGATCCCTGTCCTCTAAAACATTTTTCTTTTCTGGGACATGGGCAGGGAGTGGATTGGTGGATATCTAATATCTCAGAGAGTAGTTTATTTCACAAAGACTAACATTCCTTGTGGCTCAGACGGTAATGCGTCTGTCTACAATGTGGGAGACCCAGGTTCAATCCCAGGGTCGGGAAGATCCCCTGCAGAAGGAAATGGCAACCCACTCCAGTATTCTTGCCTGGAAAATCCCATGGAGGAAGGAGCATGGTAGGCTACAGTACATAGGGTAGCAAAGAGTCAGACATGACTACGTGACTTCACTCAACATTTCAAAGAGACAGATAATAATGAGTCACAAGCGAAAGAAGCCAGGAATTTGAAAAGGCAATGCATCTAGAGTCTGTCTCACAAGATTATACTGCAAGATAGGCTTTTTTTTTTTCCCTAAGAAAATGCAATGTTTTCATTAATTATCTCTAGATGGCAGAATTATTATAATCTAGCTTCTTTATTCTCTGAATTTTCTACAAACACTAATTTTATTTTATAATAAAATTAATTCCTTACAAATTACCTTATAAAAAATAGTTTGTCAGAAAAGGCAAATATATTTTTCTTTCATATGTAATTTAAGATTGTTCTGCTTATAAAGAAATCTTTTTTAAAGAGCATATATATATATACACATATGCATGCATGACTGCTAAGTCACTTCCATTGTGCCCAATTCTTGGAGACCCTGTGGACTGTAGTCTGCCAGGCTCCTCTGTCCATGGGATTCTAAAGGCAAGAATAGTAGAGTAGGTTACCATTTCCTCCTCCAGGGGAACTTTTGAGGGAATGAACCCATGTTTCTTATGTTTCCTGAGTTGGCAGGTGGGTCCTTTACCCACCTGCCAGTGACAGGTGGGAAGGCCACCTGGGAAGTGGCCTGACACCTGAGAAGGTGACACTTGGGAAGGCCATATATATTTATGTATGTGTACTGATGCTTTTGAACTGTGGTGTTGGAGAAGACTCTTGAGAGTCCCTTGGACTGCAAGGAGATCCAACCAGTCCATTCTGAAGGAGATCAGCCCTGGAATTTCTTTGGAAGGAATGATACTAAAGCTGAAACTCCAGTACTTTGGCCACTTCATGCGAAGAGTTGACTCATTGGAAAAGACTCTGATGCTGGGAGGGATTGGGGGCAGGAGGAGAAGGGGATGACAGAGGATGAGATGGCTGGATGGCATCACTGACTCGATGGATGTGAGTCTGAGTGAACTCCGGGAGTTGATGATGGACAGGGAGGCCTGGCGTGCTGCGATTCATGGGGTTGCAAAGAGTCGGACACGACTGAGTGATTGATCTGATTTGAGATAGATATAAATATATATACATTTTTTTTCATTTATGATAAGGTTTTTCAGGAAGCACTTTCAAATGAACTATTCCTCTGGTTAGAAGTTATTTCTAACACTGTGCTATTAAACACATATTTCTTAAATATTTGGCTTGGTAGTCCTTCACTTCAAAGATCTAAAGCTGTACACTACTTGTGGCATAGTATTTAGAAGATATATCTTCTCTTGCTATTGATTGATTTATCACCTGTCATGATTAACTCAATATTGACCTAACTGTCATTAGCCTTTAAGGAACTCTGTCAAGAAACAAATGATGAGATTAAATGTTTTCACAATCTTAGGGATCAAGATTTGTCTTATGATATAATAAGTTTTGTTATATTCTTCAGCACCATCATTGTCAGCTGCCTTGTACTGTGTTTATTGTTTATCTTTGTTACCAGAAGATTGAATTTGATCATATTTTAATGTGCTTTTGGGAAATTTGAGTTTATGTAAATGTTCTAGAGAAGAAAATCTCTCTGATTTTCTTAGTAGACAAATTACTTTCTTTTCTGTTGATTTTGTATAAAATCATTCTGGATTGATTCTTACACTTTTGTGAAAATGAATATCTTCTACAGTAAGAGTTGCTGTATTCATCTACTGTTTGTTGTTGTTTAGTTGCTAGGTCATGTCTGACTCTGCTACCCCATGGACTGTAGCATGCCAGGCTTCTCTGTTCTTTGCATTGACATAGTTAATCCCAGCCAATTTCCAGAGGTTTACAAAGTATGGGGATCACTATTGTTGAAAAGTATTAGGATCTCAGTCTCTGACTATTTCATCCCAAGCTAGAAAACTTGTGGAAAAGCTGATAATTCTCATGGACACCTATTCTTAACAGATTACTGACTAAATCTTGGAACACAAGTAAATAACAACACAAATATTACCTTCATGGGGTCGCAAAGAGTCGGACACGACTGAGTGACTGATCTGATCTGATCTGATCTGAATATTACCTTATTTTCTCTTCCCTTTTCTGCTTGTGAATATATTTATATGAAAAATCATTCAGCAAATTATTTATAATGAAATAATTTTTCTTTGTGATCCAGATATTTACAGAGAGCTCATTGCCTATGAATTTTAAAGGATTCTTAAAGGTGTGAAGGACTGTAATTTTGGAAGCTGTAAACTTGACCTCACCTTTTACACCCAGCCATTCTAGAAAAACTTTACCATTGATCAGCTAGAATGTATAGAAATGATTATCTCATCATGACAGTATTGAAAATTACAAACTAATCATTGTGAAAAAGTACTTATGTTTTTCATTTCACATGTTTTCTCATGATTTGACTTACCATTGCAATTTGACAAGAATATCACATAAAGGACATTATGATCTTTTCATAGTGTCTCATAATTTGTCTCATAATTTGCTTTATCTGATAATTTGTAGTGTTAAGTTAACTGAAGGCTGACTATTATGCTTGAAATACTAAAGAAACTGAGACAATAGTGGATCCAGTATTTGGGACCATATTTCCTCTGGAAGCTTCTGACAATTCATAAAAACAGTATTGTCTGTTGGTTTCTGCTTCCAGTAGAAGGGCTAAGAAACTGACAAGTAGGCAAAAATGTGAACACACTCTTCTGGCTAATGAGACAAAAAGTGATCTTCAACAAGGAAGGAGAGGCGACCTGGTATCTTCATTCAACACTAAGTTGCATCAACAAGCCAGCTTCTAGGCAAACCAATTCCTGGTTTAATTAATCTTGTTTTACAGAAGACATGTTTATGTATGTTAAAAAATCTTAAAAACATTTTTATATAAATCATTAGAAGATATCACTAGTTCTCAAACTTATTGGATAAAAGGTCAAAATATGTTAGTTAACTCTGTGTTTTATTCCAGCAAAAAGCAATATAATATATTAAAAATATTTATTTTCTTAATGAAGACTCAAAAATATAAAGAAGTCAATTCTCCCCAGACTGATTTTAACTCATTAAAATTGAGAAAGAATTTCTTACTTTATTGGGATCTAAAATGCCAAAAAGTATTCAAGACATGCTATTTCCTTTGAATATTAGTTTTCATTTTTCTTGTGTAAATAGCTAAAAGTGGATTGCTAGGTTATATGCGTGTTTCATTTTCTAAGAAATGGCCTAACTTTATTTCGAAGCAGTCGCACCATTTTGCAATTCCACTTGCAATGTCTACAAATTGCTCCATGTCTATGCCAAAGCTCAATATTTCCAGTGTTTTTTAAAAATTCATTCAATATATGAGTAGTGGTGTCCCATTGTAGTTTTAGTATGCGTTTCCCTAATATCAGGAAAGTATTTGCAAAAGCATCTTGTAAAGAATCTGAGAGAAACTTGGTTAATGCACTAAAAAGTGACTGAGGGAATATGCCTGGCAGTAACCATCAACTGAATTTCATTATAAATCTCAGATTTAAAAAGAAGTAAATTTGGAATGGAAGAAGATTTTTTTAAGTACAATGTTATATGATTTAGTTAAATAAAAACAAGTTAAAATTGGAGGAAAAGAGTGACAAAAAGATAAGGGTAGTATTAATTTACGTTAAAGAATAGGTGCACTTCAGATAATACTATTAAAAATAAACAAATAAAAACTAAAATGAGCAAAATTAGAGTTCAGTATATTATAAGAAGTATGAAAGTATTCTATTTGCACAAAAAATGTGAAGTTTCATATGCACAAAAAGGAATGCATAATAAAATTTAAAAAGGCAAATCACATTGAGAAATAAAACACAATAAATATCATAAAATACACAGTATACATTGGATAACACAGTGTCAATTTTCTAAACAAACCCATGGACTATAGCCTGCCAGGCTCCTCTGTCCATGGAATTTTTCAGACAAGAATACTGGAGTGGGTAGCCATTCGCTTCTCCAAGGGATCTTCCCAACCCAGACCCAGAGATGGAACCCGAGTCTACCACATTGCAGGAAGATTGTTCACTGTTTGTACCACCCGGAAGCCTAGTTAAAATACAGAATTCATAAATAATAAAATTTGTTTAAAGCTTATACATATATATATATATGTATATATGATTTTCAAATAACAATAATAGTAAATGCAGCTTTTTTTTTAAAAAAAAGAAGAGTTATTAACATTTTAACAGAACACAATAATCTTGGTAATTATTTTCATGCAAAAATCTCACTAAATAGTATGGGAAATCCCATGCAATACAACCATAGATTAGTAACAACAGTCAAGAAAAACTGTCACATATATTTGAAAATTTTATAGTGCAATTATAATGCACTACAAATTAGAATCTATGCACTAAAGTAAAGGAGCTCCCCCTAAAAAAAATCATAGTCTTGTATATTTATATGAATACAAGTGAAATAACAAAAATAAGTAAATGTCCAATCAAAAAAGCATAGGAATCAAAAGAGAAAATAAATTAAAGAAGGAAAGACAAGGCAACATCTAAAACTAATATAGAAAATAGAAAAATCAGAGAACTGCAAAATAAATCATAATGCTAATTTTTTAATTTTAAACAACATGAATAAACTATTACGTATACAATAAAGAAAACCAAGAAAACATAAGTATGCAAATGTTGGCATAAGTGGAAATGATTTAAATAGGAAAAAAAATTAACCGTGAGATTAAGTTTGAATACCTCTTTACAAATCAATTTGGAAACCCAGGTAATATGGATAATTTCTGAGGAAATTATACTATGTTACAATTGAAAGCAAAGGAATTTATCCAAATTTATCCAAGAGCCTGCACAAATAATCAGTATGCCCAGTGTTTTTACATAAGTATTATGTAAATCCTTCTAAGGTAGAGGTTCTAATAATTCACAAATTATAAGAAGAAGAAATACAGAAAAATTCAATTTCTTGCTGTCTAGAGAGGATACCTTTAACACTCCAACCTGATAACAATAGCAAAAATAAAACTTTCATATCAATATGGTAATATAAAATACCTAGGTAAAATATTTGCAAACAAAATTCAACAGCATGGTAAACAGCTAACAAACCAAAATGAAGGATTTATTTCAGAAATGTAAAATTGGCCTGCTATTAGGAGACCATTGTTATAATTTATTATATTAGTTCATCTAAGGAGAAAATGGCAGGGTTATCTCCATAGATGTGAAAAATGCTGTTAAAATTTTAAATACTCATTCATATTCAAAATAGCAAACAATGAAAATTTATTGATAAATCTTTAACATGACAAAATACATACATACATATATATATATGTGTGTGTGGTCTTGCATCCTTTGTCAAAGATTAATTGACTATAGGTGACACATATATATATATATGTATATATACCTAGCTCAATAGCTAGCAATTTACCTAATGTGAAAATGCTAGAGACTTTTCCACTTAGATATTTATAAAAGAAAGGCAACTATGTCAAATATAAATTAACATTTTTGGAGAATCTATTATATTCAAATAAGCAAACAATTAATGGTATAAAATATTAGTCACTCAGTAGTGTCCAATTCCTTGTGACCCCATGGACTGTACCTCTGTCCATGCAATCCTCCAGGTAAGAATATTGAAGTGGGTGCTTTAAAAATTAGAATCAAAAGTTTAAAATTTTATATTTGACTAATGAAAAAACTAGAAAACCAATATTAAGTATCACTCGCAAATTAAAAAAATCAATAAAAAACAATAGGCTTCATATGTTCAAAATTAAAGCTTAATCTGCTGAAATAAAGCAAGAGGCAATACCTTTTATTGTGAAAAAAGAGTAAAAGAACAGGAAACATGACAAGATATATACAACAGCTACACATTTAAACATCAAAACATTTCCAAAAGAAAAGAAAGAGACTTAAATGAATAGCAACAATTTATAGATTAGCTGACTCAGTCTCATTTATTAACACTAGCTTCTGATTGTTGGAAAAGTAAATTTAACAGGAATATCATGTCCAGTTTCATATTTAAGTCTTTAATACATTTTGAGCTTTTTTCTTCTTTGTATATGGAGTTAATGCACGCTATGCATGCTAAGTCGCTTCAGTCGTGTCCGGCTTTGTGTGACACTATGGACAGCACCCACCAGGCTCCACGGGATTCTCTAGGCAAGAATACTGGAGTGGGTTGCCATTTCCTTCTCCAATATGGAGCTAAAGGGTGATCTAATTTCTTCCTTTCTTTTTTTTTTTTTTACATATAGTTGTCCAGTTTCCCAAGCACTATTTGTAGAACAGATTGTTTTTCCAAAATTGTGTGGTCTTGCATCTTTTGTCAAAGATTAATTGACTATAGGTGCATGGGCTTATTTTTGGGTTTTCTATTCTGTTCTATTAATCTATATTTCTATGTCTGTGCCACTATCATAATGTTTTGGTGACTATAGCTTTGTAGTATAGTCTGAAGTCAGGGAGTCTGATTCCTCCAGCTCCATTTTCCCTTCTCAATGTTGCTTTGGTTACTTGGGGTCTTTTGTTTCTCTATGCAAATTTTGAGTTTTTTTAAATAATTTTTTTATTCTATTTCTGTGACATTGGTAATTTGATAGGGATTTCACTCAGTCTGTAGATTTTCTTGATCATTTTGACAATATTGATTCTTCAAATCCATGAACATGTATCTTTCCATTTGTTTGTTTCCTTTGATTTCTTTCATCAGAGTCTTACCTTTATTGGAACACAGGTCTTTTGTATCCTTTAGGTAGGTTTATTCCTAGATATTTTATTATTTTTGATGGGATGGCAGATGGAATTGTTTCTTGAATTTCTCTTTCTGATCTTTCATTGTTTAGTACATAGATATGCAACAGATTTCTGTGTATTAATTTTGTAACCTGCAGCATTACCAAATTTATTGGTGAGTTATAGCAGTTTTCTGGTACCATTTTTAAGAACCTCTATGTGTAATATTATGTCATCTGCAAACATGACAGCTCTTCTTTTCCAATTTGATTGCTTTTTATTTCTTTTTCTTCTCTAATTGCTTTAGTTGGGACTTCCAAAACTATGTTGAATACAAGTGGATATCCTTGTCTTATTCCTGATCTTAGAGGGAATGCTTTAACTTTTCACCACTGAGCATGATGCTAGTTGTACGTTTGTCATATATGGGCTTCATTATGTTGAGGTATGTTCACTGTAAAACTCCTAAAGGAAAATATAGGCAGGATACTCTCTGATATAAATTGCAGCAATATCTTTTTTAATTTGTCTCACAGAATAAGGAAAATTAAAACAAAATTATACAAAAGACCTACTTAAACTCTAAAGCTTTGCACAGTAAAAGAAACAATAAACAAAATGAAAAGAAAACCCACATACTGGAAGCATATATTTGTGAATGATGTAACCAGTAAAGGATTAACCTATAAAATTTACAAACAGCTCATGATACTTAATGCCATCAAAACAAACAACCCGCTCAAAAAAATGGGCAGAGCACCTAAATAATATTTCTCTAAAGACGACATACAGATGTCCAATAGGCATATGAAAAGATGTTCAACATTACTAATTATTAGAGAAATGCAAATCAAATCTAAAATATGGTATCACCTGACACCAGCTAGAATGGCTACTATGAAAAAGTCCACACAAACAGGAAATGCTGGAGAAAGTGTAGAATGGAGAAAACCTTTCTCCACAGTTGGTGGGAGTGTAAGTTGGTACAGCTACTTTGGAGAACAGTATGAAGTTTCCTGAAAAACTAAAAACAGAGTTACCATATGTAGGCTTCCCTGGCAGTTCAGTGGTAAAGAATCTGTTTGTAATGCAGGAGACACATGAAATGCTGCTTCAATCCATGGGTTGGGAAGATCCCCTGGAGGATGGCATGGCAACCCACTCCAGTGTCCTTGCCTGGAGAATCCCATGGACAGGGGAGCCTTGTGTGTTATAGTCTGTAAGGTTGCACAGAGTCAGACACTACTGAAGCAACTGAGCATGCATGCACAGTTACCATATGACCCTGAAATCCCAATCATGGACATATATCCAGAGAAAAACATGATCCAAAAAGGTATATGCACCCTAATGCTTATTGAAGCACTATATATAATAGCCAAGACATTGAAGCAACCTAAATATCCATCAACAGAGGAACTGATAAGGAATATGTGATACATATATACAATGGATTATTACTGAGCTATCAAAAAGAATGAAATAGCGCCATCTGCGGCAACATGGGTTGACCTGCTGCTGATGATGCTTCTAAGTCACTTCAGTTGTGTCCGACTCTGTGCGACCCCATAGATGGCAGCCCACCAGGCTCCCCCGTCCCTGAGATTCTCCAGGCAAGAACACTGGAGTGGGTTGCCGTTTCCCCTTCCAATGCACGAAAGTGAAAAGTGAAAGAGAATGTTATACAGAGTGAAGCAAGTGAGAGGAGAAATATCACGTGACATCCCTTATATGTAGAATCTAAATGATACACATGAATTTTAAAAACAGAAACAGAGTCACAAACTTCAAGAAACAGCTTATGGTTGCCAAAAGGAAGAATGGGGGGATAGGATTGTTGGGGAGTTTGGGATGAGCGTGTACACAATGCTATATTTAAAATGGATAATCAACAAGGACCTTCTCTATAGCACAATATTATGCGGCAGCCTGAATGGGATGGGAGTTTCGGGCAAAATGAATACCTGTATATATATATATATATATATATATATATATATATATATATATATATACACACACACACACACACACACATATATATATAATTTTTTAATTTTAGTTAAAATAAAATACATATATATGTATGTCCAAGTCCTGTCGCTGTTCACCTGAAACTATCACAGTTTGTTAACTGACTAAGCCCCAATACAAAATAAAAAGTTAAAAAATATTTAGAAATGACAGGTCAAGCTGCTAGCTCATATTCGTGATATATATTTATGTAAAGGTCTTCTATTCAGAAGATATAAAGAACTGTTACAATTTAATAATAAAAAAAATCCCTAATATGAGTTTTAATTATTTATTTAATAGTTATATTTGGGAGTTACTTTTTTAATGAACAAATACTGTCTACACCCTTAATATGAGTTTTAATTATTTATTTAATTGTTATATTTGGGGATTACTTTTTTAATAAACAAATACTGTTTAAAGTGAGATATAAATTGAAATGTTAATAGAATACAAAAATGGGATTGCAAATTAAGATAAGAATGAGACACCATTACAGACTGAGTAAAATAAAGAAGACTGGAACCCATGGCCAGAAAGGATGAAGCAACAGGAACTCCCTTACACTGTTGATGATAGTATAAAATTATATAACTGCTGTTAAACAACAACAACTTGGCCATGGCTTATACAACTAAACATAAAATGACTTAATGTCTCAGCTATTCTGCTTGTCGCTTATTATAAATGAAAGTTTATCATTCCAAAATGCAGCTTTATTGATAATAGTCATTTGCTTAGAACAACATCAAGAGAACTGAATAAATATGTTGTGTTATGAACACATGGTGGAATATTTCTCAACATTAAAACAGATGACAGCATGGATGAATTTCAATGACATTGCAGTGAGAAAAAGGAAACAGACAGAAAACGATGACTGATTCTCCTTGTTCAGATGTTAGGATGTACAGCAGGGGCTCACTCAAGGAGAGTGTATGGCTTGTGTATGGCTTTCTCTCCTCCCTACTCCACCCCGCCATTGTATCTCCTCACAATGTGTATAGTGCCTCTCCAGACTGTTTCTTGTCATTGATAAATTTCTTTTTGCAATGTAAGGCAACATTCACAGATATGAGGGGTTAATGTGTATACGTCACTCTGACACCATTTGTTTGAACATATTTTTGTGAAATTCAAGAACAAATAAAGCCTGGGTCTTCCCTGGTGATCCAGTGGTTAAGAGTCCAGCTTGTGACGCAGGGACTGCGGGTTTGATCCCTGGTTGGGGAACTAAGATTCTACACACTAAGCCTACAACTAAGCCTACATGTGCCACAACTACTAAGCTTGTGCACCACACTACTGAGCCCTCATACCACAACTAGAGAATCCATGGTGGTCGTGGCAGTTTAGTAGCTAAGTCATGTATGAATCTTGCCACCCCATGGGCTGCATAGCCGGCCAGTCTCCTCTGTCCATGGAAATCTCCAGGCAAGAATACTGGAGTGGGTTGCCATTTCCTTCTCCAGAGGACCTTCCTGACCCAGGGATCGAACCTGGGTCTCCTGCATTGCAGGAGGAATGTTTACCCACTGAGCTATGAGGGAAGTCCTAGAGAATCCATGCACCTCATCAAAAGATCCCATGTGCTGCAACTAAGACCCAACATGGTCAGATAAATACATAAATGAATAAGTAAATAATTATGTATATATATATATATATACAAACAAAGCCTAATATGCAGTGACAGCCCAGGTCTGCTGCTGGGAGTAGGGAGATTAACTACATAATAATGTCAGGCAATTTTCTAACATGAAGGAAATAGTCTACATCTGGTTTTGACAGTCATTACCAGGTGATTATATTTGTCAAAGCAGATTAAAGTAGATGGTGCAAACTTTTGCAATATCTCAGTAAGTTTGTGTATATAAATCAGTAGCTTTTATATATACAAACAATGCATTGTTTTGTGATATAAGGAAAAGAAACTACCTATTCATTTTGGTAACAAAAATTAAAAATACCTAGTACAGCAGTGTAATGAGAAATATGCAAAATATCTATAAGAAACATTATTAAATATCCCTCAGAAGCACAAAAATAGGTGTGAGCCAAATTGAAATAAAAAGTCTTGTTCTTGGATTGGATGATTCACCTTAATGAGTAAATCTAATCTCCTTTTGCAAAATGTTATATGAAATTTTATATATTTTATATGTTTTATGAAATTATACTTAAAAAAAAACCCTAAACCCCTATCTCTAGAGCTAGATAAATTTACTTTAGAGATGATATGGCCAAACAACACCCACAAAATACGCAGGCAATTCAAACAAGGAAAACAAAACAAAAACCAAAACAAATCTGCAAAAATATTTGAAATTTACATAGCAAGCTTGTCTCAAATTTTGTAAATATCAGCATCCTGAAACTAATTTTATATGTATTGTAGGATACATTAAAGGAGTAAAATTATTGCTAGTTTTTATAACCAACTAAGGGAGAAGGGAAAAATCCATATAGGTGGAGAAATCTGAGGACAAATCCAATAGTGGATTTCTCAAATCAAAAGAAATTATATTTGAATTTGAGGTTTTGGGATGAATTCACTGCTCAGAAGCATTTATAGCCAATTAGTGATGAGAGCGCCTAGAGCTTAGATTGTAAATCTCTTTCCATTTATAAAGAACTGATATACCTTGGAAAAAAAGGTTTAATTATAAGCTCCAGGCAGAAAAAACAATAATATCATCAGTGTGAGTATGGAACGTTTTGTTGTTTCAGAAAGCATAGTTTGTTTGTTTGTTTTCCTAAAGAATAATGCCAGCCAATAAATAGGGAATAACTGAATGAATCATGAAAAGCATGATTTTTGCCCATCCTATATAATAATTGATTCAGGTGATTGTGATTAATTAGTAAATCTCTGGAGGGAATGAATAAGAGTATTTATGAAGACAAATATGACCAATACCGGTCAAAATATACTGCAGATATTTAAAAGGGAATCAAATAATATCAGCAAATCTGTGCAAATAAAATTCATATTTTAAATTTTATTTTGAAGTGTAGTTTTGGTTTACAATAGATATGTATTACTTTCAGCTGTTCAGAATAGCATTTCAGTACTTTTACAGTTTATACTCCATTCAAAGTTACTATAAGATGTGTGTGTTAGTTGCTTAGTCAAGTCTGACTCTTCACAATCCCATGGACTATAGCCCTCCAGGCTTCTCTGTCCATAGAATTCTCCAGGCAAGAATAATGGAGTGGGTTGCCATATTCTTGTCCAGAGGATCTTCCTGACACGGAAATCTGACCTGGGTCTCCCACATTGCAGGCAGATTCTTTACCATCTGAGCCCACCAAGGAAAGGTTAAACAGTATATTCTTGTTGCTTATCTATTTTGTTGATAGTGACTTGTGTCTCTTAATCCTATACCCCTAATTTGGCCCATCTCCCTTTCCTCTCACTTATGGTAACAACTAGTTTGTTTTCTTTACTGTGTTTGTTTTTATTTTGCTATAACCATTTGTATTATTTTTTGGATTCCACATGTAAGTTACATCATATAGTATTTGTCTTATACTGTCTGACCTATTTTACTGAGCTTAGTATTTTCTATGTCCATTTGCCTTGACTTGATGCAAATGGAAAATTTTTTATTGTTTTCATGGCTGCATAATATTTTATGGTCTATCTACCACATCTTTATCCATTTATCTGTTGATGAACACTCAGGTTTTTTCCCACAGCTTTGCTATTGTAACATAGTGCTGCTATATATTCATTTTTTCAAATTGTAGTTTTTATTTTTTCCAAGTACGTACCCATGAATGAAAGTGCTGAATCATATGGTTGTTCTATGTTTTGTTTTTTTGAGGAACCTGCATAATATTTTCCATAGTGGTTGCACCAATTTACATTCTCACCAACAATATACAAAGGATTCCCTTTTCTCCATACTCTCACTAACATTTGGAATTTGTAGATTCCTCGATAATTGCCACTCTGTTAGGTATGAGGTGATACCTCATTATTGTTTTGATTTGCATTTCTTTAATAACTGGTGATGTTGAGCATCTTTTCATGTGTTAGTTAGCTATCTGTGTATCTTCTTTAGCAAAATGTCTATTTAGATCTTCTGTCCATTTTTTGATTGGGTTGTTCTTGTTTTTGATATTGAGTTGTATAAGCTCTTTACTTAATATTCATATTAAATGCTTTGTATATTAATGCCTTGTCAATTATATTATATGAAAATATTTTCTCCCATTCAGTAGGCTGTCTTTTTGTTTTGTCATTATCTTAGCAATGATTTTCATTGCTGTGAAAAACTGTTAAGTTTATTTAGGTTTTGTTCTTTATTTTTGCTTTTATTTATTTATTTTGACTTAGGAGACAGAGACAAAAAATAAAATTGCTCTAGTTTGTTGAAGAGTATTCTGCCTGTGTTATTTTCTAGGAATTTTATGTTTTGGGATCTTACATTTAGGCCTTTAATCCATTTTGAGTTTTTTTTTTTTTTTTGTATATGATGTGAGGAAATGTAATCTTATTCTTACATGTAGCTGTCCAGTTTTTCCAGCACTACTCATTGAAGAAAATGTGTTTTCTCCATTATGTATTTTTGCTTCCTTTGTCATAGATTAATTGACCATGGATGTGTAGGTTTATTTCTGGGCTCTCTATTCTGTTACTTCGATCTATGTGTCTGTTTTAGCCCCAGTACCCTGTTGTTTTGATTATCACAGTTTTGTATTATGATTTTGTGTCTGAGAGGGTAAAAGCTGCAGCTTTGTTCTTTTTACTCAAAATTGCTTCGGCAATCTAGGATCTTCTGTGGTTCCATATGGCTTTAGAATTATTTGTTCTAGTTCTGTGAAAAATGTCATGGATATTTTCATAGGGAATGCATTAAATCTGAAGATTGCTTTGTGTATGTGTGTGAATGTTATAGCAATATTAATTCTTCCAATCCAAGAGCATGGGATATCATTCTATTTATTAGTATCATCTTAAATTTCCTTCATAATTTTTTTTATAGTATTCAAAGTACGGACCTTTCAACACTTAGGTTAAATTTATTCCTAGTTATTTTTTTTTCTTTTTTCATTTTGATGAGTTCTTTAATGGGATTATTTTTACTGTCTCTTTCTGATAGTTTATTTTTAAGGTATAGAGAAGCAACAGATTTGTGTACATTAATCTTGCATAAAGCTACTTTGCTGAATTTATTGATTAGTTCTAATTGGTTTTGAGTGGACACTTAAATGTTTTCTACTTATAAAGTATTATGTAATCTGCAAATATTGACAGTCTTACCTTTACCTTTCCAATTTGGATGCTTTCTATTTATTTTTGTTGTCCAATTTCTGTGGCTAGGATTTCCAATACTTTGCTGGAGAGAAGTGGTGAGAGTGGCAATCTTGTCTTGTTCTTGATTCTAGAAGGGGGTTTTCAGGCTTTCACCATTAAATATCACATTTATTCTGGGCTTTTCACAACTGTCTTTGTAATATTGAGGCCCATTTCCTCTACAGCCACTTTGATAAGAACTTTTCACATGAACAAATGCTGAATCTTGTCAAATGCATTTTCTGCAGCTATTGAGATGATCTCGTGATTTTTTTTTTTTTTTAAAACTAGTGAGGACTTGCCAGGTGGCGCTGGTGGTAAAGAACCCTCCTGCCATACTAATGATTAGTCTTTCCAAATTGTCTGTTTCTTACTGATTCAGTCTTGTCAGTTTTCTTATTTCATTTCTGTATTTTTTTTCATTTCTTCTAGGATGATCAATTTATTAATATGTAACTGTTGATAGTATTCTCTTATAACTTTATGTATCTCTGTGGTATTGGTTGTTATTTCTCCTCTTTCATTTCTTATTCTTTTCATTTGTGTTCTCACTTTTTTCTATTTGGTGAGACTGGCTAAAGTTTTACCATTTTTTTTTAAAGCTTTTTAAAAATACCGTCTCTTGATTTCATTGATCTTTTCCATATTATTATTTCTATTATTTTCTTTTTACTCTGATTTTATTATTTTCTTCCTTCTTGTGGCCTTAGGATTTATTTGTTCTTCTTTATCTAATTTTTTTAGGTGGTAGGTTATATAGTTTATTTGAGGTGTTTTTTTATTATTATTATTATTTTTTTTTTTTGGTGAGTTGAGGGATGGTATCCCTCTAAACTTCCCTCTTTAGAACTGCTTTTGCCACATTTTGTATAATTTGTAGTGTTGTATTTCCATTTCCATTTGTGTTGAGGTGCTTTCTGATTTCCTATTTGATTTCTTCATCAACTCATTCATTATTTAGTAGCAACTTATTTAGTCTCCATGGGTTTATTCTTTTCCTATTTTTATTTTTGTAGTTGATTTCTAGTTTCATACTGGTTGTGGTCAGAAAAAAATACTTAATGTAATTTCTATCCTCTTAAATGTATTGAGACTTGTGTGGCCTAGTATGTAATCTATACTGGAAAACATTCTATATTCGCTTGAAAAAAAGTGTTTATTCTGCTACTTATGGATGCAGTGTTCTGTAGATATCTATTATCTCCAACAAGTCTATTTTGTCATTTAATATCTGTGTTATATTATTAATTTTCTGTCTAGATGTTCAGTGTATTGACGTAAGTGGGGTGTCAAGGTCCCATACTATTACTGTGTGGTTTTCAATTTCTCCCTTTATGACTGTTACTATTTGCTTCATGTATTTACATGATTCTGTACAGGGTACATTTATGTTAATGAGTATAATATCCTTTTCTTGTATTAATATGTTTATCATTGTATTATGCCTTTTTTTGTCTTTTGTTATTAGCTTTGTTTTAAAATCTATTTTGTTTGATATGCGTATCACTGCTCCCACTTTCTTATCATTTCCATTTTCATAAAATTTCTTTTCCCATCCCCTCACTTTCACTCTGTGTATATATTTAGCCCTGAAGTGAATCTCTGGTAGGCAGCATATTGAAGTCTCTCTCTCTTTTTTAAATGTCCAATCAGCCATCCTACATCTTTTGGTTAGAGTATTTAGTCCATTCACATATACAGTTATTATTGATACGTTTGTACTTATTACCATTTTGTTACCTGTTTTCCAGTTTTTTTGTTGTTGTTGGTGTTTTTTTTTTTTTAGCTCTTCTTTGTTTATTTATTCTTATTTTTTGTGTCTTCCCTTGTGGTTTCGATCCTGGTGGGCTGCAGTCCATGGGGTCGCTAAGGGTCGGACACGACTGAGCGACTTCACTTTCACTTTTCACTTTCATGCGTTGGAGAAGGAAATGGCAACCCACTCCAGTGTTCTTGCCTGGAGAATCCCAGGGACCGGGGAGCCTGGTGGGCTGCTGTCTATGGGGTCGCACAGAGTTGGACACGACTGAAGCGACAGCAGCAGCAGCATGCTTGTGCTCATTTCTTTCTAATTTTACTGTGTCTATTGTAGATTTTGGATTCTTGGTTACCATTGGTTTGTATATGTTGATGTCTAACTATTTCTACTTATTTTAAACTAGAATCATTTAGGTTCAGTCACATTCTAGAAAATCTACCTTTTTTTAACTAATATTCTCCAATTTTGTGTTTTGGATATCACATTTTACACTTTTATCCTTACCTCCTATCTATTTATTGTAGTTATAGTTTCTTTTGCAATTTTTTCCTTTTAATCTCCTACTGATTTCTTTAAGCAATTGATCCTCACTCCTTACTATATTTATGCAAATAAAATTTAGAAAAAAATATGTAACTTTGTAAAAAACAATTTACCGAAACTGAAACAAAAGAAAGAGAAAACCTAAATAGCTCATATATGTTAATTTAAAAATCTTCTCCAATTAAATTCCATCCTATATTTCTCCAATGACAATCAAGTCTACTAAGTATTTAAAGAAAAACAGTAGTATTTTACCGATTTTTCCCAGGAGTAGAAAAACAGAAACATTTTCGATAAAAGGAAAGAGTCTATATAGTCCAGCAGGACTCCTTGTGAAACACAAGCCTGACAAAGACATTATAAGAAACACATACTAGAGGTTTATCTCATTTATAAACACAGATGCAAAAATCTTTTAACATTAACAAAATAAGTCTAGTAGTATATGAAAAATACCATATTAGAAACAAATTCATTTTAGTAAGGAATGCCCTGGTGGCTTAGTGGTAAAGAATCTGCCTGCCTGCAGCAGGAGACACAGGAGTTGCAGGTTTGATACCTGGGTTGGGAAGATCTCTTGGGGGAGGAAATAGCAATCCACTTCGGTATGCTTGCCTGGAAAATTCCATGGACAGAGGAGCCTGTCAGGCTACTATCCATGGGGTCACAAAAATCAGACGTGACATAGCAACTAAACAATGGCATTTTAGTAAAGGGATTTTTTTTTGTATTTTACTTTTATTAATATAATTCAAGACATTAAAATAAGAAGATAATGTTAAAGATATCTCAATGGCTATGGAAATGGCACATAAATTAATTTTACCTTCAGACCAAAAGTCCAACATTGTGCTAGTGAGATACTTTACAAGATATAGAAACATGGAAGCATTTCTGGGAACCTTAAAAGGTGCATCTAATCATTCACACTGTATGGCCCAGAAATTTACCCCTAGTCATGAAACTAATACAAATGCATACATGTAGGTGGCTCAGGTGGTAAAGAATCTGCCTGAAATACAGGTGACCCAGGTTCGATGCCTGGGTCAGGAAGATTCCCTGAAGAAGGGAATGGCTATCAATACCAGTATTTCTTTTTTTAATATTTATTTATTTGCGTGTACCAGATCTTAGTTGCACCATGTGGGACCTATGTCCTGACCAGGGATCGAACCCAGGCCCCCTGCATTGGGAGATTGGAGTCCTAGCCACTGGACCACCAGGAAGTCCCATTCCAGTATTCTTGTACAGAGAACTCCATGGACAGAGAAACTAGGCAGGCTAAAGATCAAGGGTTAACAAAGAGTTGGACACGACTGAATGACTAACATTTTCACTTTTTTTTCACATCCACAACATTGTTCAGAAACAACTGAAGCAGCATCAAATCTACTAGCTCCAAATTGAAATGGCCCTAAGTTCCACTGATATTCAAATGCAGAAATCATTTCTGAGCTAAAATTTAAAAGAGCTGAATAGGAAATAGAATAATTATCTCCCCTTTAGGTTAACCTAGACCAGTAGAATACAGGGCAGATAATTTTCTTTTAAAATTATATATGTCCTAGAATATTTTGGAGCTTATTCCTTCATGCAAATAATATTTTGGAGCTTATTCCTCCATGCAAACTTTTCAATGCAACTTGCACTGATTGTGAAGGAATGGCCAGTGAAATAATATATCACATAATGTTGCTTTTTGTCTATTCTTTCCTTGCTTCCTATGTGCCATGAACTTTCATCTTTCTTATAAAAGGGTGGCCTCTTAATCCTTAGTTAAGATTCTGCAACTATAAGACCTAGGCCAAGACAGTGTATTTTTTAAATTTACAAGATTCTGCCAAGTAGTTTTTTATGTGGTTGAATAGTTTTCCCTCCCATAGTAGTGAAGTTGAGCTCTGGTTACTACACATCCTTGCTATTGTCAGCCTTTTTGACTTTAGCCAACTTGTAATCCTATTATGGTGGTTAATTATTTGCATTTACAGTTTTTATTTGCATTTCCATGGCAACTAATGATGTTGAACCTCTGGTCATAAAGTTTTAATACAATTATTTGTCAGCTTCATTTTGAAGAGCTTATTCAGGAGTTTTGTCCATTTTTTGGGGGGGTTGGGTGGGGGCTATCTTTCTGTTATTGAGTTTTGTTAATCCTTGAGGTATTTAAGGTATGAGCCCTTTATCAGATACATATGTTATAGCCAACTTTTCCTATTTTATGGCTTGCCTTTTTACTGTCCAAATGGTGTCATTTGATAGAAGTTCCAAACATTATTAAAATTTAGCCTAACTTTATACTGACCAGTGCTTGCTAAGTTTTATTTAAGAAAATTTTTGCTCAACTCAAAGTTATGAAGATGTCCTTCTGTTTCTTCTAAAAGTCTCAAAGTTTTACCATTCTCAATCCAGAACATACTGGGAATTTATTTTGTGTTTGATGAGATAATACAGATTCATTTTTTACTGGCATATATCTCCAATGGAGCCACTGTTTATTAAAAAGACCATTTTTCACCATTGCCCTGTAAGTACCATCTTTATCAGAATTTCAAGAATACCAACTGGGCTAAATCAAAGTAAGACATGTCTAGGTATTTCATAATAAAACTACTGAAAATCGAACATGAATAATCCAGTGGATAAACAACAGCACAAACATATGTGGGGGAAGTAGACGCATTTCGGGAATTCTCTACCTTTTCCTATGATCCGATGGATGCTGGAAATTTGATCTCTGGTTCTGCTGCCTTTTCTAAATCCAGATTGAATATCTGGAATTTCTCTATTCACATACTCTTGAAGCCTACCTTGAAGGATTTTGATCCTGATGCTCAGAAGATAGAAGACAGGAGGGGATGGACAAAACAGACTCAATGGACATGAGTTTGAGCAAACTCTGGGAAATGGTGATGGATCGGGAAACCTGGTGTGCTACAGTCCATAGGATCAGAAAGAGTCAGACACAACAGAGTGACTGAACAACAACAGTACAAATCAGCAGTGAATTCTCCTCCTAAATAATGAAGACCAGAAGACATGAAACCATCTTAAAATGATGACAAACAGAATTGCCAATCTGGAACTCTGTAGCCAGTGAAAATATTCTTTAACAATGAAGGTTAAATAGAAACATTTTCCAACAATTGCATAATTATCAATTGACCTGAACCACAAGACATTTTGAAGGTGATTAAGGTTGAAATGAAACGATAACAACAATCACTCATATCATCAGAAAGGAAGGGAGAATATCATAAACGATAAATATGTTCAGTGCAGTTCAGTGCATTTCAGTTGCTCAGTATAGTCTGACTCTGTGACCCCATTCACTGCAGCACTCAAGGCCTCCATGTCTTTTATTATTTCCTGGAGCTTGCTCATACTCATGTCCACTGAATTGGTGATACCATCCAACCATTTCATCCTCTGCTGTCCTTTTCTCCTCCTGCCTTCAATCTTTCCCAGCTTCAGGGTCTTTTCCACTGAGTGAGCACTTCGCATCAGGTGGCCAAAGTATTGGAGCTTCAGCTTCATTCAGGGTTGATTTCCTTTAGGATTAACTGGCTTGATCTCCTTGCAGTCCAAGGGACACTCAAGAGTCTTTTCCAACACCACAGTTCAAAAGCATCAATTCTTCGGTGCTCAGCTTTCTTTACGATCCAACTCTCACACCCATACAAGACTACTGGAAAACCATACCTTTGACTAAACGGACATTTGTTTCTGTTTTTTAATATGCTGTGAAGGTTTGTCATAGCTTTTCTTCCAAGAAACAGGCATCTTTTAATATTGTGGCTGCAGTCACCATTCACAGTGATTTTGGAGCCCCAAAATATAGTCTCTTGCTGTTTCTGCTGTTTCCCCATCCATTTGCCATGAAGTGACAGGACTGGATGCCATGATCTTCATTTTTTGAATACTGACCTTTAAGCCAGCTTTTTCACTCTCTTCTTTTACTTTCGTCAAGAGGCTCTTTAGTTCCTATTCACTTTCTGCCATAAGGGTGATGCCAGCTGCATATCTGAGGCTAATGATATTTCTCCCAGTAATCTTGATTCCAGCTTGTGCTTCATCCAACCTGGCATTTCAAATGATGTAATCTGTATATAATTTAAATAAGCAGGGAGACAATATATAGCCTTGATGTACTGCTTTCCCAATTTTGAACCAGTCCCTTGTTCCATGTCCAGTTTTAACTGTTGCTTCTTGACCTGCATACAGGTTTCTCAGGAGGCAGCTAAGGTGGTCTGGTACTCCTATCTCTTGCAGAATTTTCCACAGTTCATTGTGGTCCACACAGTCAAAGGCTTTAGCCTAGTCAATGAAGCAGAAGTAGATGTTTTCTGGAATTCTCTTGCTTTTTCTATGATCCACCGGATGTTGGCAATTTGATCTCTGGTTCCTCTATCTTTTCTAAATCCAGCTTTTACATCTGGGAGTTCTTGATTCATGTTATATTGAAGCCTAACTTGGAGGATTTTGAGCATTACCTTGATGGCATGTCAAATGAGTGCAGTTTTGCAGTATTTTGAGCGTTTTTTGGCATTTTCCTTCTTTGGGATTGGAATGAAGACTGATTTTCCAGTCATATGGTCACTGCTGAGTTGTGCAAATTTGCTGGTATATAGAGTGCAGCATGTTAACAGCATAATCTTTTTAGGATTTGAAGGAGCTCAGCTGGAATTCCATCACCTCCTCTAACTTTGTTCCTAGTAATGCTTCCTAAGGCTCACTTAGCTTCACACTCCAGGATGTGTGGCTCTAGGTGAGTGATCATCATCATAATAGGATTACACCATCTATAATAGGATTACATCATCATAGCTATCAAGGTCATTTTGATCTTTTTTGTATAGTTCTTCCGTGTATTCTTACCACCTCTTAATATCTTCTGCTTTTGGTAGGTTTATACCATTTATGCCCTATATCATGCCCATCTTTGCATGAAATGTTCCCTTGGTATCTCTAACTTTTTGAAGAGATATCTAGTCTTTCCCGTTTTATTGCTTTCTGCTATTTCTTTTCATTGTTCACTTAGGAAGGCTTTCTTATCTCTCCTTGCTATTGTTTGGAACTCTGCATTCAGATGGGTATAGCTTTTGTTTTCTCATTTGCCTTTCCCTTCTCTTCTTTTCTTAGCTGCTTGTAAGGCCTCCTCAGATAACCATTTGTCTTTTTGCATTTCTTTTTCTTGTTGTGGTTTTAATCACTGTGTCCTGTACAATAGTATGAACCTCAATCCACAGTTCTTTAGGCACTCTATCAGACCTAATCCCTTAAATCTATTTGTCACTTCCACTCCATAATTATAAAGGATTTGATTTAGGTCATACCTAAATGGTCTAGTGATTTCCCCTGCTTTCTTCAATTTAAGCCTTAATTTTTTAATAAGGAGTTCATGATCTGAGCCACAGTCAGCTCCCGCCCTAGTGGTGCCAAGTGTGTGGAGCTTCTCCATCTTCGGTTGCAAAGAATATAATCAAACTGATTTTGGTATTGGCCATCTGGTGATATCCAGGTGTAGAGTTGTTTTTTGTGTTGTTGGAAGAGAGTGTTTGCTATGACCAGTGCATTCTCTTGGCAAAACTCTATTAGCCTTTGCCCTGCTTCATTCTGTACTCCAAGGCCTAACTTGCTTATTACTCCAGGTATCTCTTGACTTCCTACTTTTGCATTCCAGTCCCCTATGATGGAAAGCACATCTTTTTTGGGTGTTAGTTTTAAGAGGTTTTGTATATCTTCATAAAAATGTTCAACTTCAGCTTCTTTGGCATTAGTGGTTGGGGCATAAACTTGGTTTACTGTGATATTGAATGGTTTGTCTTGGAAATGAATTGAGATCGTTCTGTCATTTTTGAGATTGCACCCAAGTTCTGTGTTTAATACTCTCGTTGACTTTGGGAGTTACTCAGTTGGTAAAGACTTTGCCTGCAGTTCAAAAGACCTGGGTTTGATTCCTGGGTTGGGAAGATCCCCTGGAGAAGGAAATGGCAACCCACTCTAGTAATCTTGCCTGGAGAATCTCATGGACAGAGGAGCCTGGCAGGCTACAGTCCGTGGGGTTATAAGAGCCGGACATGACTTACCGACTAACCCCCCATTTCTTCTAAGTGATTACTGCCCACAGTAGTAGATATAATGATCATCTGAATTAAATTTGCCCATTCCAGTCCATTTTAGTTCATGGATTAGTAAATTGTCAATGTTCATTCTTGCCATCTCCTATTTGATCAGTTCCTATTTACTCTGATTCATCAACCTAACATTCCAGGTTCCTACGCAATATTGTTCCTTTTAGCGTCAGAATTTACTTTCACCACCAGAAACATCTATAACTTTGTGTTGTTTCTGCTTTGACTCAGCCTTTTCATTCCTTCTGGAGCTATTTTTCCACTCTTTTCCAGGAGCATATTGGGGACCTATTGACCAGGGGAGTTCATCTTTCAGTGCCATACCTTTTTGCCTTTTCAGTGGGGAAGTGTAAAAGACTCTCTATCTTAAATTCTTCAGAATATATACAACTAGTATATATGGTTACCATTGAATAAAAAATGAAGGTCATAACAAATGGACCTATAAAATTACAAGGTTTTTACATTTAATGGGAAATGGTACAACATTAACTCTAAGTAAATTTAAAGAAATATATACTCTAATATCTGAAATGACCAAAGTAATATATAGGGTGGTAGTTTAAAGGCCAGAGATAAATTAAATGAAATTTGTAATTACCTAGAACTGTATGTTATAAAATCTGTGTAAGACTTTGTAGGAGAATTATGTTGGAAAAAATTAAAGATGTTTATATAATGAGAAATATGATTGATTTCACAGATTATAAAGTTAAATGTATCAAACATATATTATTTGAAAAATTGAATTGTAGATTTACCTGAATTACAATCAAATTCCTCAAAAGTATTTCATGAAAATTGACAAGCTTATTCCAAAAATTATATGGTGAGGAAATCAAGAGTCACTTAGACACACTTGATGAAAAAGAATAAAGCTAAGGTCTTGCTCAATCAGCTAGTACAACTAAACATAGAGATAATATAAATAACACAGCACTATTTAAATGCAGAGAGACAGAGAGACTAATGAGACAACACAAAGTCTATAATATGCTCCCCTCCCCACTCCCTGACCTGGTGTATGACAGATGTGCCCCAGCAGAGCAGTAGAAGAAGAAGAGTCAGTTCAGTAAGTGTTGGTTGGGCAGGAGGCTTTCCAGGTGCAAAAAGAAAGAGAAAGAAGGAAAGAGATAAAGGAATGTTACCACTTCAGCTTCAGCTTCAGGTAGATTGCAAACTTAACTATTTAGACCAATATTATAATTACTGTAGAAGATAATACATTTCAGAATCAATAAGATCTCAGAATATGTAAAGTTTCCTTTATAAGAAATGCTTTTGAATCAAGAAAATTACCATTTAAAACCACAATGATGTATAATTAGAAATGATCTGATAGCCCAAATTTTAAGTGTCAGGATATAACAATTAATCAGATTGGAACAACAGAAACTTCCATATGCTAAAAAAGAATATTAATTGGCATCTGTCATTTGGTATATAGTTGGACAATACCTATGAAAGTTGAATAAAAGACTTTATGATCCAGAAATTTCACTCTTGAATAGATGTCTTAAGAGCATCCATTTCTGTGTACTTCAGATTTGTATCTGGAATGGCACGACAGCTAAAGAAAAGGAAACAAATGAAAACAAACATCCATCAAAAGTAGAATTGATGAATACACCGCTAATTCATATAATAGAGTACTATGCAGAAATGACAATGAATAAACTGCAGCTATCAAATATGGACTGATCCATAATTTTGTGTGAAAAAGGGAAAGGAATGAAACTCAATTTACTATAAAAGGCAAGAACAGAAAAAAAATGCACATATAGTTTGTAAAGAAAAGCAAGTTAAGGAGTATCAGAAAGTTGAGGACAGTGGTTATCTATGAGCAGTAACCTGTGATTGGGAAGTGACAATAGTGTGAGTTTATAGGGTATTGGGGTGATGTGATAGACACTCATTTATTTCTAAGTCAGTGTAACAGTATTTAACTCATTTTTCTGTCTATGCATCATGTGTTACCTTAGAGCGTATCAGACAACACGACAATGGCAATCAGTCACCTGATTTTCCAATAGCTATCCACTACCTTCCACTCTGCACAGGAATGTCACCTCTCTGGCATCATGGCATAGCTCAACTCCAGCTCTGGGCATGGACCCAGAAAAGCCTGGTTCTTCAACTTCAACTTCTTCAATACTTCAACACTAAACCAGACCAATCTCCCTTACGTGCACAGGAATCCTTCAGGGAATGTAAACCAAATGAAGACTAAAATATAATATGATCTTTAACTTGAAAAATATTACAAAAATAACTTTTCACCAGGTTTGTCATTCTTAAACTGTGTTCTTTCCACTTTGATCTAAAGACCATAAATATGTTTCCAACTATGATTGTGGAAATGGCAGGGGAGAAAAGAGAAACTCTGCGTCTCTGTCTTCCAGGGGCCATTCCTGGGGTGATACGTGTGGCAAAAAGTGTTTTTCAGACTGTCTTGTATGCAAGTATATTTCCTTATTAATTATAATGATGATAATAACCTCCCAACAATATAATGATAATGATGATGAGAGCTGGCATTTACTGAAATCTTATGACTTACCTCTTGACCTATCCAAACCAAATCCTTCATGATGAGCCTATTATTTCTTATCTGCCTGTGAAGAGCAGGAGAAGATTGCCAGTTTTGTTTTTCCCCAATTGTATATTACACAGAATCCCAGTGAATGTGATACATGAAAAGTAAATGTGCTGCTCTGTTGAACCAGGCAGCTGAAAGCCTCAGTCCTCTCACTGTGCTCCACAGATGAACTATATGCCAAGGTCCTCTCAGCTCAGCCATAGAAGCAGGTGATTGTATGTGTGTGTGTGTGTGTGCTCGCACACGCGTGTGTGCACATGAGCCAGTGCATACATTGCCAAAGAATTCAAAGATGCATACCAAGTATATGGCACATTGTTTTAAAATTCTAAAGAAATATATCTTCAATTTAGCTAAGGATTAATATAAAGAATAATTTATTTAGTTCAAGTTTTGTAGCAACTCTATGCTTTGGTCCTTGATGGATTTGATAATTTGAGAAAATTATGTTAATTTTTATTTCACTTTAAGAATGGCTTTATTCCAACATAGTCATTTGTATTTTTTATTTATTTACTAAATTTATTTTTAGTGTTTTATCGAGAGAGAGTTTATCTCATGGATATACAACTAAACAATTTCTAGTGTAGAGATTTTAGCAACTTAAGAGCAATTTAGTAAGTACTTTCCTCTTTTCCCTATTTCTCTCCTCATGAACCAAAGTGATAGTTGTGTGAATAAATACATAAAATGTGCAATTAATTCTTATGCATTTTTACTGGAGCATAGATTTCAGGCTGACTTGAGGGCAATTAATGAAGAGAGCATGACCAACAGTCTCTTTGTTAGTGCAGTGTTAAATAAGATTATGACCACATTTGACTGCCCACACTTAGAGCAATATAGTCTCCTATGGTGATTAAATGCTTCTAAATATATCAATATTTACATAAAATATTAATATAATTTTAAGTATAAAAAGTTTATATTATTACTGAGTATATTTCTTCACACTTTATCAGTAATTTATTTCATAAGTAGTTAATTTTAAAATCTTTTGTTGTTGTTCAGTCTCCAGGTCAAGTCTGATTCTTTGCAACCCCATGAACTATGCACACCAGGCTTCCCTGTCCTTCACTATCTCCCAGAGTTTGTTCAAACCCAAGTACATTGAGTCAGTGATGCTATCTAACCATCTCATATTCTGTTGTCCCCTTCTCCTCCTGCTCTGAATCTTTCCCCACATTACATAGTGTCCTTTATATAAAATATATAAATATAAAGTATATTTTTCTAGTATATCAAATCTAATTTTTATATTGCTATACTGTGTGCTAGTTAAATGCTTAAATTAACATTTTCTAAGATAATTAAGATTTTTTTTACTATTTAGTTCATATTTTGTTTTGGCTTCTATAGTTTTATTTGTCTTGATATGAAAACAGGATATCTTGAAAATACATTTAAACATTATTTGTCACAATTTTTTTTGGCCATTTCACTATACTTTAATACTGGAAACACACACACACACGCATTCAGACCTCTGCATATCTCAAAGGGGCAGATCCATGACATGACAACCACTGGAAAGCTGTAGGATTGCAACTTGATAATAGCAGGAAGATGCCCATGCAAAAGACACATGGGATCATATTCACATTCTGATGCACATTATCTTCAGAAATGATACACACAGGTATACTTCATTGCCTCTAAGCTATTATTTAAAGCTTAATTACATTGGCAAATATAATTTAAATAACTTTCTTGCATGGGATTCTTATTCCTCTCAGGAAAAAAAAAAATTATTGTTACAAATAAAATGCTGAAAGGTGATGTCATCAGTAAGAAGTAGAACCCTCCCTTCCTCCCCCCTTCCTTGCTCCCATCCCTCCTTCCTTTCTTTTTTCATTTAATTATCTGTGTCCTGAAAACACAGTGTTTTTTACAGATAGCTCACTGAGTATTTCCTTAAACTATGACTATATATTAGAAATTTAAAGAAAAAAATACTTAATGGTACATTTGCTATTTGCTCATGGCTATTTCGAAGGAAATATAATATTTTAAAATTTAGAAATTTCAACTAGTCAATTTTACTGGATTAGTAGAGTTAGGCCATTAAGCTTTAGATTAGAGAATAAAGGGGAATCCAACAGACTTAGCTTTGACTACTGGTTATGTCACTTCATAGGTGAGTGAAATTATAATGAGAAAATACTACAAACACCCCAGAATAACTGAAATTAAAAGGCTACAGATACTCATGTTAGTGAAGATATGTAACCATTGTAATTCCTATGTGCTTAGTGGGATGACATATTGATAAAGTCATTTTGGAAAAGTCTATCGTTACTTATTACTTATGAAAATGAAACATATGTATACCCTGTAACTTTTATATCCAAAATAAATCATATATATGCATATATCCATCAAGATATGTGCAAAGTATTTCATAACAGCTTTACCTGTAATAATGCAAAGCAAGAAACCATCTAACTACTCACCAAAGGTATTTACAACAGTAAATATTGTGCTTGCCAAGCACCTGGTCTCCTGAGGTGTTCGGACCTGGGAAGGGCACAAAACGCATGCCCAACCCACAGAAATTGAGCCAGAACTGTGTCTGAGTGTCTCCTGTGAAGGTATGGGTCAGCAATGGCCTGCTGCAGGGGCTCTGGTTGTAGCAGACCTGGGTATGGCTTAAGCCCTCTTGGAGGAGGTCACCATTAACCTGACCATAGAAACACCAGAACTTACACAGGACTGGGGAAACAGACTTTTGGAGGGCACAAGCAAAACCTTGTTTGCACAAGGACCCAGGAAAAAGGAGCAGTGAAACCACAAGACATGCCCATGAGTGTCCTGGAGTCTCCAGCGGAGGCGTGGGTAGGCGGTGGGCTGCTTCAGGGTCGGAGGCACTGAGTGCAGCAGTGCATGGATGGGACCTTTTGAAGGAGGTCACCATTATCTTCATTATCTCCACCATAGTTTGGCCTCAGACCAAGCAACAAGGAGGGAACACAGCTCCACATCAACAGAAAATTGGATTAAAGATTTACTGAACATGATCCTGGCCATCAGAACAAGACCCAGTTTTCCCCTCAGTCAGTCTCTCCCATCAGGAAGTTCCCATAAGCCTCTTATCCTTATCCATCAGAGAGCAGTCAGAATGAAAACCACAATCACAGAAAACTAACCAAACTGATCACATGGACCACAGCATTGTCTAACTCAATGAAACTATGAGCCATGCCCCGTAGGGCCACCCAAGACAGATGGGTCATGGCGGAGAGGTCTGACAAAATGTGGTCCACTGCAGAAGGGAATATCAAACCAGTTCAGCATTCTTGCCTTGAGAACCCCATAAACAGTATGAAAAGGCAAAAAGGAATAATACTGAAAGATGAAGTTGCCAGGTCAGTAGGTGCCCAGTATGCTGCTGGAGAAGAGTGGAGAAATGACTCCAGAAAGAATGAAGGGATTCAGCCAAAGCAAAAGCAATGCCCAGTTGTGGATAGGACTGGTATTGAAAGTAAACAACAATGCTGTAAGAGCAATATTGCATAGGAACCTGGAATGTTGGGTCCATGAATCAAGGCAAATTGGAAGTGGTCAAACAGGAGATGGCAAGAGTGAACATTCTAGGAATCAGCGAACTAAGATGGACTGGAATGGGTGAATTTAACTCAGATGACCATTATATCTACTACTGTGGGCAGGAATTCCTTAGAAGAAATGGAGTAGCCATCATGGTCAACAAAAGAGTCCGAAATGCAGTACTTGGATGCAATCTCAAAAATGACAGAATGATCTCTGTTCATTTCCAAGGCAAACCATTCAATATCATGGTAATCCAAACTGGATTTAGAAAAGACAGAGGAACCAGAGATCAAAATTGCCAACATCTGCTAGATCATCAAAAAAGCAAGAGAGTTCCAGAAAAACATCTCTTTCTGCTTTATTGATCACACCAAATCCTTTGACTGTGTGGATCACAACAAACTGTGTAAAATTATTAGAGATGGGAATACCAGACCAGCTGACCTTCTTCCTGAGAAATTTACATGCAGATCAAGAAGCAACAGTTAGAACTGGACATGGAACAACAGACTAGTTCCAAAAAGGGAAAGGAAGACTTCAAGGCTGCATATTGCCACCATGCTTATTTAACTTATATGTAGAGTATATCATGAGAAATGCTGGGCTGGATTAAGCATACACAAGAATCAAGATTTCTGGGAGAAACATCAATAATCTCAGATATGCAGATGACACCACCCTTATGGCAGAAAGTGAAAAACTAGAGAAAGTGAAAAAGGAGAATGAAAAGAGATAAGTTCTTTGAAATTCTACATTCAAATGGGTATATCTTTCTTTTTCTCCTTTGTTTTTGCTTCTCTTCTTTTCTCAGCTATTTGTGAGGCCTCCCCAGACAACCATTTTTCCTTCTTACATTTCTTTTTCTTGGGGAATGTCTTGATCACTGCCTCTTGTAGAATGTCATGAACCTCCACCCACCATTCTTAAGGCACTCTATCAGATCTAATTCCTTGAATCTATTTGTTACCTTATAATATGTAATATCATAAGGGATTTGATTTAGGTCATACCTGAATGGTCTAGTGGTTTTCCCTACTTTCTTCAATTTAAGTCTGAATTTGGCAATAAGGAGTTTATGATCTGAGCCAGTCAACTCCCAATGTTATTTTTGCTGACTGTATAGAGCTTCTCCCTCTTTGGCTGCAAAGAATATAATCAATATGATTTCAATATTGACAATTTGGTGATAACCATGTGTAAAGTCTTCTCTTGTGTTGTTTGAAGAGGGTATTTGCTATGACCAGTGCGTTCTCCTGACATACTCTTAGCCTTTGACTTGCTTTGTTTTGTACTCCAAGGCCAAATTTTCCTGTTTTTCCGGGTATCTCTTGACTTCCTACTTTTCCATTCCAGTCCCGTTTAATGAAAAGGACAACTTATTATCTTGGCTCAAATGGTAAAGAATCTTCCTGTCACTCAGGAGACCTGGGTTCAGTCCCTGGGTCAGGAAGAGCCCCTGGAGAAGGGAATGCCTATCCACTCCAGTATTCTTACCTGTGAAATTCCACGGGCAGAGGAGCTTGGCGGACTACAGTCCATGAGGTAGCAAGGAGTCAGATACCACTGAGTGACTTGTTTATACCCATCATTTCTAGAAATATTGTAACAACCCATTAGCATTTTGTTTGTTTCTTTTTGGGGAACTGGGATTCCCATACATCTGTGCGGGTCACACCACCCTCACTGCCAGATCATGTTACTTCCACGGAGACTGAGGACCTAGTTCTGCTGCAAAATTTCCACCTCTCTTTTCCTCCCAGAACCTCAAAGGACAGGAAAATGTCAAGGACATTGCACACCTCTCATCAAATTATTTTGCCTCGGTGAAGAAAGTGTCTTTGGAGCTCTCCTGGGAAGTGTGATTGGAGGCTGAGTGACTTGCTTACACACAGTCCCTTCAAACCACACCACCCCCTTGAAAGTTTGTCTCCCTCTGATAGTGTAACAAAGATGTATCAAATTCGGAACCTTACTTAACTCATGAAAGCATTGCATCAGGCTCCAATTACACTAATAGCAGAAAGTAAGTGCCAGTATCAGGTTCATGCGTCAACCCATTAAATCCTAGGTGAGAAAGCTCATTTTAATTAACCCAGTCCCATCTGGACTTACAGTGACCTTGAACTGTTGTACATACTCTACAGACTGCTGCCTACACAAAATCATGAATGCACATTTTTCAGTGTAAGGGTAAGTTCTTCTTCACAAGTGGCTCTTGTAATCGTATTTATCTCCCTTATCCTGGACTTAAATCTCACAGTGGCCTCACAGTAAGGGAAGATGGTAGGTCTGTGTATTCAGGAGCTTCCTATAAGCAAATACTTCAGGAGGTATAATTGGAAATCATTTGAGAAGAATGTGGTCTCCCTTAAGAGTCTAGGGCTTGGGACTCTCTGACTTTTCTGTGTCTATTTAAATGTTCCCATTCCTGATCTCATGGTTTATTCAGTGCCCATTATTCTAGTGTGAAAGATGCTCAGTCATGTCTAACTCTTTATGACCCCATAGGCTATACAGTCCATGGCATTCTCTAAGCCAGAATACTGGAGTGGGTGTCCTTTCTCTTCTCCAGGGGATCTTCCCAACCCAGGGATCGAACCCAGGTCTCCCTTATTGCAGGTGGATTCTTTACCACCTGAGCCACAAGAGAAGCCCAAGAATACTGGAGTGGGTAGCCTATCCCTTCTCCAGTGGATCTTCCTGGCCCAGGAATTGAACCTGGATCTCCTGTATTGCAGGCAGATTCTTCACCAACTGAGCTATCAGGGAAGTCTTACTCTAGTGTAAAAGATTCTTCCCACCAGGCTTTGAACTCTGTCATACTTATCCTGGGATTGCAAGGGACAGAGCCCTCCTAAGACCTGTCATGGAAGGTTTCTGATGTTTCCTGTGAATTGTTATCAATTGAATGGCCAACAATTAATTTTTTCTGTTCCTTGGGTACTGGGATCATCAAGAAGTCAGCTGAGGCTTCATCTTTACCACTTGGAATCCCAGAGTGACCCATTGCCTCAGGTACATGAGTGCCCAAGACCATGAGATGCACCTGTAGGCACGATTCTACTACAGCCAAGATCATCTGAGTTTTGTTCTCACCCAACTGGGCAGTCACTCTGCACTTCTCCAAATGGAGCAATCTGACTGCAGAGTGTCCTAGGGCTCTATGTCCTCAGACTCCTGGTGCTGATTACTGCCAGAGTCCAGGCAGTGTAACAGATGGAACGCTCAGTTTGGATGATTTGGGGGTGATATAGAAACTATTTATAAACTGGTAATCAGGGTGTTTCATGAATCAGGCGATTCATGGGGTTGCAAAGAGTCGGACACGACTGAGCGACTGAACTGAACTGAATAAGGGTGTAGGGAAACCAAAAAGATTTCAGTATCCAGGACTAATTAGAGTGGAGGCATCCTCACCACCACAAGCCTGGAAGGATAAGAGAGGGAGTGGTTATCATGAGACAGAAATGAGACAAGGAAGAAAGGGCAGAGGTGGGAGGGAAGAGAAGGTGTTAAAGAAATTTTTGATAGAAACTGGGATTTGTGGTGAAAAGACCCTGCTGAAGTTCCATACCATGGATGGAAATAAAAGTAGAAACCTATATCTCACTCTTCTTTCTTTCTTAAACTTGTGGTTCCCTTTGGCTCTACTAAACCAGAAGTCAGGGGGAAAGGGTTATGTTGACACTATGCATGGGTCCAGGTTGGGGTACAGAGTTGAAAGGTTAAAGGAGAGTGGATCAGAAAGAGAAACCAGGAAGGATCCTGGTAAATAGTAGGCGCGTTACCATTTGCCATCTTCTTTTCAATACCTTTGCACTTTGCATATTTTATCCTATCAAAATAAAATAAAGTATATGTGCAGTTGATATCATTGATGCAGTTGATATCACTGATGCAAAGATTTTCTTTCCAAGGAGCTTGGATACAGAGGGGTGGAAAAAATAAGTCACTTATTGAAGGACATAAAGTTCAGGATGTGTCTTTTTAGCCATGCCTCTGCCTGGTGGGAATATCCCATGAGAAAAGGATGCTGTTGCTAAAATTCAGGACCCCAAACCTACTTCCTGAATCAACTCTTACGGTAGCCAAGTCATACATCCATCTCTGCTTGCACTGAGTCTGGCCTCTTTTTCTATCTTTCCGAGTTTCTTATCATACTGATACCATCTGTGTTCTTCGTTCATGTGCTTTGACTCCTGACACAGTTTCAGTTTAGCCTAACTTTTTTTTCTTCTTAGTGTTATTTTTTTTTTTTTTTGCCTTCATAAATGCATATATGCCTTTCCCACTGTCTAGAACCTTTATCAGTAACCATTTCTTTTACTTAATTCCTGACTATCTTTAACACTTGGCTCCTCTGTGACTTAATCCTTCATCATCTCCAACTGAGGTAAGTGGTGCCTATGTTGCACCAGATTAGTCCTGTGTGTACCCTACAGATAAGTGGTGCAAAAACCAGGCTATAGTGTTTCTTGTTGCATTATATCTTACCATTACACAATTTTTAGCTCGCCTTCCTGGTCAGTTCATTAACTCTAGGAAGGTCAAGGATCCTTTTGTCACAGACTAACAGAGTAGACTTTTAGTAAATTTTACAGGTTAATTTTTGTGCTTTTCTTGCATGAAAGTGCATGTGTCCTCAGTCATATCCAACTTTGCAACCCCCATGGACTATAGTCTGCAAGTTCCTCTGTCCATTGAATTTTCCAGGCAAGAATACTGGAGTGGGTTGCCATTTCCTACTCCACTTGTGTTTATTCTACATCATTTGAAATACCATTTATGGTTTTGGCCTCTTTTACCTGACCTGTGGATCCAAAAACTGGGGAAGAAAATGGAGCATGAAACTGATGGGGCAAAGATGGGCAGACAGATGAGTAGTCAGGATTCAGGTCATTGCATTTAATCCTGCTCTGGGTCTTTTTGCCCCAGGGATGCTTTAAATGCCTGGATAAATATGTATTTTATGACATCTTAAAAAATAGTTAAACTCATGCCTGGGAAATCTGTACTGTTTTGCATTAATACATTTTTCTACTGTTATGACAAGAAACACAGAGTGTGAATTATTTAACTGAACATACAAAAAAAAATTAGAGCTTGGATACATAAATTACATTTTGGGGCCACCTGTGCTTGTGGCTTGAGTAGGAATAGCTATGGGTCAGTCTCTCCTTTCCAAATTCCTGGTGTGAGAGAGATTTATAAAGACTCTTTCATCACTCACTAGGCTGGGGAGTCCACCTGGTCTCTGCTGCTGCTGCTGCTGCTAAGTTGCTTCAGTCGTGTCCGACTCTGTGCGACCCCATAGATGGCAGCCCATGAGGCTCCCCCGCCCCTGGGATTCTCCAGGCAAGAACACTGGAGTGGGTTGCCATTTCCTTCTCCAATGCATGAAAGTGAAAAGTGAAAGTGAAGTTGCTCAGTCGTGTCCAACTCTTAGCGACCCCATGGACTGCAGCCCACCAGGATCCTCCGTCCATGGGATTTTCCAGGCAAGAGTACTGGAGTGGGGTGCCATTGCCTCGTCTGCCACTTGGTCTCTACCTAATTGCAAACTTGGCTTTTTATCTGAATGCATAGATGCTTGGTTGGTTCATCTATCCTGGCAGATTGCATTGTAAATATAAAATGGGGATTCTAGTGAAATCCAAAACACTGAAAATATCTTTTTATTCCCAAAAGAACTGATAACTGTGGATACTAAGTAATGTCTGCTGATAGTTATGAAGAGGGATTGAATTTCAGGTGAAAGAAGAGGAAAGAATACTTAACCAACCTTTGGGCTTGGATTATATTTGAAATTTTCAAATAAGCATACACATTTTTAAAAAGTGTTTTCACTGCATTGCTTTAGTTTGTAAAATGGTATCCTGGTGATAAGAGAACTGATAAAAAGGAATCCAAAACCTGTTTACATACAGAGTTGTGATAATTGCTGTGTCTTATCAATAATGATAAATATTTAGGACAAACTGCAGAGTTAAAAATATTTTTCCTTTTAATTCCACATATAAATTATTAATTCAGATCTTATTTTGTCAGAGAGCCATAGTATAGTGTGCTTAGAGGGTGGGATAGCAGAGAGAGGGCATTTGGGTTATAATTTAGTGTTTTGTTATTGCTGTTTTCCTCAAAGGAAAGCCATTAGAAATGAAAAGTAAAAATTTAACAACCAATAATTATTGTTTAGGAATTTTAAAGAAAATGCATTGTTCAGAATTTTTTTTAAATGATGTTCATAAGTTATAGCATGCATTTCCATGTTCAAACTACAGAACCGGCAGAATTCCCAGACATCATTGAGTTCTGAAACAGTGAGCTAGATATCTTTTGCTTTTCTCTCCAAAATCATTTCCCCTTGTTCTAGAAAAGTATAAATCTTCTTACTTTTGCCTCCACCGCTCAACATATTCTTGGTAAAATTTTCCATCTAGGGTTTCTGGCCAACAGGGAGGACCTGACCCGTTACTGGTGAGTGAAGAGCCCTCTTTCACAGGTTTGCAGCTTGGGCTGAGTTACACCAGGGCCAAAAGAGTCACAGATGGCCACATCCATTTCTCTAACCTCTGGCCTTTAGATTCCTCTGGCCTTCCAGATTCCTCACTCTGCTCCCAGTTCTGTCTCTTTGAGGCATCATTCTTCAGATTGCACTCAATTATGAATAAACCCTTATCTTTCCAGTAAGCAACCAAACTGTTTAAATTTTCTAAAGTTCACTTATGTTCATTGTTAACAAAGACTCCTCTCAATACAGCTGACATCCTGTCAGCTGATTAAATGAGTTTATAATTTCACCTTTTTGACAAAAACAGTTTGATTCAGATTTCCTTCCTTGGCAAGCAAAATGATCTTGACTAGACATGATGATATTGGTGGCAGCATCCAAATCTGTATAAGATCTGTAAGTACCTCTCTAGGCTCAAGGTATTAAAAGTTTGAACATTTTTTATTAATACATACATATGCTATTGATACTGTATACCAGGGACTTTAAATTCTTTACCTAGGTAAACTCATTTTATTTCTCACATCCTGGGAGTTAAATCTAGATCTAAGAATGTATTTTAAAAATACAATGTATACTATGCCCTCCATGAGGGAAAGAACTCAATCTTATCTCATATAGTACTCCATTGTCTGCCATTGTTTATGACTTATACAAATTTGTTAAATTAATCAAATAGCACCTGCAAATCACTATATGCCCATGATTTTAATGGCTATCTATTATTTATCAGTATGCATTCTTCTCTTAAAATAAATTGCTATTCTTCTCTCTCAGTCTTTTTGTATGCACATATTGTTATCAGATGGAGAAGGCAATGGCACCTGACTCCAGTACTCTTGCCCGAAGACTCCCATGGATGGAGGAGCCTGGTAGGCTGCAGTCCATGGGGTCACACAGAGTCGGATGCAACGGAAGCAACTTAGCAGCAGCAGCTGCATTTTTATCAGAACATCCATGTCAGGCTAGTAACATATGACTCTGTATACCCATCTTTTTCTTTGGGAGATGGAGTAAATTTGTTCTAAATTCAATGATTGAAGCCATAAAATAAAATAAAGGGAAAGTTGGTTGCCATGTTCTGCACCATGTGGGTAAAGCAATCTTCTTTCTTAAGAAACCAGAATAAAAGCAGCATATTGAACAAAAGTAGAAATGAGAATAAGAAGTCAGGATTTTACTTCTTTCTGAGATCCAAATGAATCCTTGCTTTAGATCAACCTCAGAGTCCATGATACATCTCTTTTTCTTCCAATAAAAATGTTATTTCCCTATATAGATTGCAGCATGAATTGTTATCCTTTTGAGTTTTGCAATATGGTAGACTTACCCTAGGAGAAGGCACTGGCACCCCACTCCAGTACTTTTGCCTAGAAAATCCCATGGACGGAGGAGCCTGGTAGGCTGCAGTCCATGGGGTTGCTAGAGTCGGACACGACTGAGTGACTTTCCTTTCGCTTTTCACTTTCATGCAGTGGAGAAGGAAACGGCAACCCACTCCAGTGTTCTTGCCTGGAGAATCCCAGGGATGGGAAAGACTGGTGGGCTGCCATCTATGGGGTCGCACATAGTCGGACACAACTGAAGCAACTTAGTAGTAGTAGTAGACTTACACTAAAGTATTCCTTTACAAATGCATGATTTATATAATTATTTATTAGTATTTTATTCTTCACTATCTTTATAACCTGTAAAAGCATAGCTTTAATTTTAATTTGCCGACTAAATTTAAAAACAGTGAAACATTTACCTCTTCAGTCTAGCTATTATTAAATAGTGATATCTCTAATGCTCAAAAATAAGTTATAGTCACCATAACCTGGAATTTAAGATTTCCAAATATATCTTCAAATTGCCTTTTCATGTTCAGATTCTGCTTCTTCCAATAGGCTCTCTAACCCTCTGTCAGGTGATTTTTTTATAGTTCACCCACATGTACACGGAGTTTTTTTGAACTTCACACTTCTGCACATTATATTTTCCTATGGAACTGTCACATTGTAGGAAAAAAAAAAACAAACCTGAATCCTAAGTCACTAAATCCTAGACTTTCATGGTCCATTCCTCCTGCTCCAGCTGGAGGAATAATTTCAATTCATCAAAATGATGAAGGATATCATTCCATATAACACAGATGACTCCTATAAATGAATGCTTAACAGCAAGCATAGTCTTTGGTGGCCAAACGCTTAGTCTTCACTACTTTGGTTAACTGTGCTGACCAAAGAGAACTGATACATTCTTTTACTGCTGTATGTAGCAGTGTGAAAGATGAGAAGTGGTTGAAAAGTACAATAATGGAGAGCAAAATTGAAGGTACAACTTATCTTTTTACTCACCATCAAATTTGTCATCTTCTATCACATTTTGCTAGGTACACATTTGACCTACAGCAGAAATGTTATTCCAAGAGTAGAAGAACATAGGAAAGCATAGAAATCAGTAAGAATGAATATCTATTCCATTCTGCTCACCCAAATAAATGATAATTCCTTATAACAATTGTATCTCATTAATTTTGGTAAACCTATAATATTGAATATGGAGCCATGTTTGGTTCAAAACATACATGCTTGATTAATCTAAACTTTTGAGTAATCCTATTTGTAGGAACTATACAAAATGATCTTCATGACTAAGATAATCATGATGGTGTGATCACTCACCTAGAGCCAGACATCCTGGAATGTGAAGTCAAGTGGGCCTTAGAAGGCATCACTATGGACAAAGCTAGTTGGAGGTGATGGAATTCCAGTTGAGCTATTTCAAATCCTGAAAGATGATGCTGAGAAAGGGCTGCACTCAATATGCCAGCAAATTTGGAAAACTCAGCAGTGACCACAGGACTGAAAAAGATCAGTTTTCATTCCAATCCCAAAGAAAGGCAATGTCAAAGAATGCTCAAACTACTGCACAGTTGCACTCATCTCATACGCTAGTAATATAATGCTCAAAATTCTCCAAGCCAGGCTTCAGCAATACATGAACTGTGAACTTCCAGATGTTCAAGCTTGTTTTTAGGAAAGGCAGAGGAATAAGAGATCAAATTGCCAACATCTGCTGGATCATGGAAAAAGCAAGAGAGTTCCAGAAAAAGATCTATTTCTGCTTTATTGACTATGCCAAAGCCTTTGACGGTGTGGATCACAATAAACTGTGGGAAATTCTGAAAGAGATGGGAATACCAGACCACCTGACCTGCTTCTTGAGAAACCTATATGCAGGTCAGGAAGCAACAGTTAGAACTGGACATGGAACAACAGACTGGTTCCAAATAGGAAAAGGAGTACATCAAGACTGTTTATTGTCACCCTGCTTATTTAACTTCTATGCAGAGTACATCATGAGAAACGCTGGGCTGGAAGAAGCACAAGCTGGAATCAAGATTGCCGGGAGAAATCTCAATAACCTCAGATATGCAGATGACACCACCCTTATGGCAGAAAGTGAAGAGGAACTAAAAAGCCTCTTGATGAAAGTGAAAGTGGAAAGTGAAAAAGTTGGCTTAAAGCTCAACATTCAGAAAACGAAGATCATGGCATCTGGTCCCATCACTTCATGGGAAATAGATGGGGAAACAGTGGAAATAGTGTCAGACTTTATTTTGGGGGGCTTCAAAATCACTGCAAATGGTGACTGCAGCCATGAAATTAAAAGACGCTTACTCCTTGGAAGGAAAGTTATGACCAACCTAGATAGCATATTGAAAAGCAGAGACATTACTTTGCCAACAAAGGTCCATCTTGTCAAAGCTATCTTTTTTCCTGTGGTCATGTATGGATGTGAGAGTTGGACTGTGAAGAAGGCTGAGCGCCAAAGAATTGATGCTTTTGAACTGTGGTGTTGGAGAAGACTCTTGAGAGTCCCTTGGACTGCAAGGAGATCCAACCAGTCCATCCTAAAGGAGATCAGCCCTGGGATTTCTTTGGAAGGACTGATGCTAAAGCTGAAACTCCAGTACTTTGGCCATCTGATGCAAAGAGTTGACTCATTGGAAAAGACTCTGATGCTGGGAGGGATTGGGGGCAGGAGGAGAAGGGAATGACAGAGGATGAGATGGCTGGATGACATCACTGACTCAATGTACGTGAGTCTGAGTGAAGTCCGGGAGCTGGTGATGGACAGGGAGGCCTGGCATGCTGCGATTCATGGGGTCTCAAAGAGTCGGACACTACTGAAGACTGAAATGAACTGAACTGATTTGTAGGAAACATGTACATTCATACATAGGTCACTCCTTTATGTGTTTGTAAGGAATCTCTTACTTGTGGCAGGATCAAAGTAAGAACATTTGAAATTGCTAACCCAAATATTGAAATGCATTTTAAAATAGTCACCTAAATTATATAAAATACATAAAAACAGATATTTCTCACTAAATTTTGTTACTTTCTGGCCAGATTTCCACAAGTTTGTGTATAGCATTTTAGTAATACACAATGATTCACATGGCACACAAACACCAATAAAATGCATAAGGTTATTATTATTTGTCCAGACTTGAAGAAGGAAAGGAAATGATTCTTGATTATATTGGAACAACTGGCTCAGAGGAGGGCTATTCTGGACACAGTGGAACAGACTCTCACTCACTTCATAAACTACCTTTGCAAACCCACCCAGAATTTTGAAATATCACAAGATAGACAAACGGGAAAAATACTTCTTAGACATGCTGATGTAAACAGAACATGTTCATTTCAGAAACAATTTTATCTTCAGAAATTATTTAAATATTTAATCATATTTTTGTTAATTATTTCATATATGTTGAAATAGAAAAATTAAAGCACTGATCTTGTGATAAGTGTAGCTTTAATACAAGCAGTGTTCTTTTTCAAAGATGTAAGACATTAGACAGGTAAATGCAGAAAACACTTAGAATGAATTGCTCTAACTTCCAATAAATTATGAAATGTAAGATAAACATTAAAAACATACTGAAAATTCTGAAATTCATGATCAAAATTATGACTAAAAGGCACATAAAATTACATCTTTGGAAATGTTGAAGCATTTAATAGTATAAATACCTTTTACTTAGCTTTGAACATTTGCCCTCTCTCTTTCCCTTACTGTCATTTTCTCTTAATATGTGTAGATGATTGTTAGTTATTTGTAAAGCTGCCTCACATAACCACTTTACCTTCTGGGTTTTCTTTTTCTTTGGGATGATTTTGTTCACTGCCTCCTGCACAATCCTGTGGATCTCTGTCCATAGTTCTTTAGGCACATTGTTAACTAGATCTGATCCCTTGAATCTAGTCAAAAATCTTGCATGCCAATCTTTAGCATTACGTGAACCAAGAAATCCCAGGTGTCCAAGCTGTGTTTAGAAAAGTAAGAGGAACCAGAGGTCAAATTGCCAACATTCGCTGGATCATGGATAAAGCAAGGGAATTCTAGAAAAATAATCTATCTCTGCTTTACCTAACACACTAAAGCCTTTGAATGTGTGGATCATAACAAACTGTGAAAAGCTCTTAAAGAGATGGGAATACCAGACCATCTTACCTATCCCCCGAGAAACCCATATGTAGGTCAAGAAGCAACTGTTAGAACCCTGTATGGAACAACTGATTGGCTTAAGAATGAGAAAGGAGTATGACAGGGCTGTCTGCTGTCACCCTGTTTGCTTAATCTATATCCCGAGCACATCATGAGAAATGTCCGGCTGGATGAAGTACAAGCTGGAATTAAGACAGGTGGGAGAAACATCATCAACCTCAGATATGCAGATGATACCACTCAAATGGCAGAAAGTGAAAAGGAACTAAAGAGTCTCTTGATGAAGATGAAGGAGGAGAGTGAAAGAGCCAGTTTAAAAGTAAATATTAAAAGATCCTAAGATCATGGCATCTGGTCCCACTGTGAAGTGAAGTGAGTGAAGTCGCTCAGGCGTGCCCGACTCTTTGCGACCCCATAGATAGTAGCCTGCACCAAGCTCCTCTGTCCATGGGATTTTCAAGGCAAGAGTACTGGAGTGGGTTGCCATTTCCTTCTCTACTACTTCATGACAAATAGAAAGGGAAAAGGTGGAAGTAGTGACAGATTTCTTCTTCTTGGGCTCTAAAATCACTGAGAATGGTGACTACAACCATGAAATTGGAAGATGATTGTTTCTTGGCAGGAAAGCTATGACAAACCTAGGCAGTGTGTTGAAAGCAGAGACATTACTCAGCTGACAAAGGTCTGTATAGTCAAGGCTATGGTCTTCCCAGGGGTCACATATGGATATGAGAGCTGGGCCATAAGGAAGGCAGAGCCCCAAAGAATTGATGCCTTTGAACTGTGGTGCTGGAGAAGACTTCCGAGAATCCACTGGACAGCAGGGAGATCAAACCAGTCAATTTTAAGGGGAACGAACCCTGAATAATTATTGGAAGGACCAATATTGAAGCTGAAGCTCCAGTTTTGCAGTCATCTGATGCGAACAGCCAACTCATTGAAAAGTCCCCAGTGCTGGGAAAGATTGAGGGCAGAAGGAGAAGAGGGTGTCAGAGGATGAGATGGTTGGATGGCATCACCGATGCAATGGACATGACCTTGGGCAAAGTCTAAGAGATGATGAGGGACAGGGAGGCCTGGCATGCATGGGGTCACAAAGAGTTGGACAAGACTGGGCACCTAAACAACAACAATACATAGTTAGATGATATCTATTTTACAGATAGATAATTCAGTATAAAGTTTTTCGGAAGAGTAAGCTGTCCTTTGTCAGAAAACTTAGCCTAAGTACACTTTTCCCAAATACTATGCAAATGCAGAATGCTATAATTGGAATGTGAAATAAACAAGGAAAAAGCCTGCTTTCTCCAACAGAAAACAAGTTGTTTTCATGTGCTTGTAGTAATTCTGTCTGATAAAAGAGATGCATACATTGACAGAACCAGCTAGAAGAGGTAAATGCATAAACACCTAGTGTGTGGGAGCCTGCAGGACACAGGGGCCCATCGCATCCTGGGGAGGAAGCGTAGTCCCCAATGCAGGCGTCCTAATGGCATCAGGACAGGCACCACACTCAGCACTTCTGAGAAGTGAGTACAGCTCACTCACTGCCAGGCTTTAAGCATTTGAAAAAGGAAATGTATGTAAAGCAACTAGAGGAGAGTCAACAGGAATGAATGCTCATCAGTGAAATGTGCTAAGTTCCCTACATCCTCAGTCACATGTCAGTCATACATCTATCCTTCAGAGAATATGTTGTTGATAACTTTCTGTAAATTAGGAAATTGAGGCATCATGCTTATAAATTACTGTTTTTCAGTTATTCAAGCAGTTTTTAGAACAGCTAGCCACCTCTAATGTTTTCTGACACTGAAATCTGCTACACAAATATGACAGTAACTCCCTTTGTATTCATCTTCAGCTTTTGAATCTAATGCTTTTTAAGGACCATCAGGCACAAAGGCATCCATGGTACAATTCTGAGCATGAATGTTGGGTCACATGAGTTGGAAAGTTGGGTACAAATCAGGAGAGTGCTCCTTTTGTAGCTGGTATGTATTATTATACTTGCTGAGGACTCTGTCCATTTTCACATTTAGCAAATAAAGTCTTAAGAGCTCTTGAATCATCTGACAAAGTTGATTAAAAATGAAGCCTAAACACTCATTTAATGTAGTCCCAGCTAAGTAGAACCATAAGCTATGGCAAGGGTTGGTGCTTCTAAATCTGCTAAGATTAATGTTTGTGAATTACCATTGTGTTCCAATAGCATATGTTTGGTCAGAGAGAAAAATGACACTAGGTCCCAACTGAGGCTCCAGAATTTCCTTTAACAATATATTTAAAAATTTAAATCGTGAAAAGTCTTCCCAGACCTGAGATTTACTATGTGCCTTTAATGCCAGTTAAGAGATACATGTTGATCAGTTCAGTTCAGTCGCTCAGTCATGTCCGACTCTTTGCGACCCCATGAATCGCAGCATGCCAGGCCTCCCTGTCTATCACCAACTCCCGGAGTTCACTCCAGGAGGTAGTGTGGAAGGGTTTCTTTTTTTTCCAAATCCTCTCCAGCATTTATTGTTTGTAGTGATTTTTATGATGGCCATTCTTACTGGTATGAGTTGATACTTCATTGTAGTTTTGATTAGCATTTCTCTAATAATGAGAGATGCTGAGCTTCTTTTCATGTGTTTGTTTAGATCTTCTGCATTTCTACTTTGCAGAAATGTCTGTTTAGATCTTCTACCCATTTTTTGATTGGGCTTTTTTTTTTTTCTGCTATTGATGAGCTGCTTACATACTTTGGAGATTAATCCTTTGTCAGTTGTTTCATTTGCCATTATTTTCTGCCATTCTGAGGATTGTATTTTAGTCTTGTTTATTATTTCCTTTGCTGTGCAAAAGTTTTTAAGTTTAATTAGGTTCCATTTGTCTAGTTTTGGTTTTATTTCCATTACATTAGGAGGTCAAAGAGGATCTTGCTGTGATCGATGTCAAAGAGTGTGCTTCCCATGTTTTCCTCTAAGAGCTTTATATTTTCTGGACTTACATTTAAGTTTTTTTTTTTTTTTTTTTGGACTTACATTTAAGTTTTTAATCCATTTTGAGTTTATTTTTTGTCATGGTGTTAGAATATGTTCTAATTTCATTCTTTTACATATAGCTATTCAGTTTTCCCAGCACCTCTTATTGAAGAGCCTGTCTTTCTTCCATGGTATATTCTTGCCCTCTTTGTGACTGGCTTCCTTAGTGAAATATAAGGTGCCCATAGGTGCATGAGTTTATCTATCTTATTCCATTGATCTATATTTCTAATTGTGTGTGTGTCATACTATCTTGATGACTCTAGATTTGTAGCATAGTCTGAAGTCAGAAAGATTGATTCCTCCAGCTCTGTTTTTTTTTTTTTTTTTTTCTTTCCTCAAGATGATTTGGCTATTTAGGGTTTGTGTGTGTGTTTCCATACAAACTGTGAAAGTTTTGTTATAGTTCTATGATAAATATTATTGGTAGTTTGATAGGCATTGCATTGAATCTGTAGATTGCTTTGGGTAGAATACTCATTTTCACTATATTGATTCTTCCAATTCAAGAGCATGGTATATTTGTATCACCTTTGATTTCTTTAATCAGCTTCTTACAGTTTTCTGCATACAGGTTTTATGTCTGTTTAGATAGATTTACTGCCAGGAGAAATATCAATAACCTCAGATATGCAGATGTGACCACCCTTATGGCAGAAAGTAAAGAGGAACTAAAAAGCCTCTTGATGAAAGTGAAAGAGGAGAATGAAAAAGTTGGCTTAAAGCTCAACATTCAGAAAACGAAAATCATGGCATCTGGTTCCATCACTTCATGGGAAATAGACGGGGAAACAGTGGAAATAGTGTCAGACTTTATTTTCTGAGGCTTCAAAATCACTGCAGATAGTTATTGCAGCCATGAAATTAAAAGATGCTTACTCCTTGGCAGAAAAGTTATGACCAACCTAGATAATATATTGAAAAGCAGAGACATTACTTTGCCAACAGAGGTCCATCTAGTCAAGGCTATGGTTTTTCCAGTGGTCATGTATGGATGTGAGAGTTGGACTGTGAAGAAAGCTGAGTGCCGAAGAATTGATGCTTTTGAACTATGGTGTTGGAGAAGACTCTTGAGAGTCCCTTGGACTGCAAGGAGATCCAACCAGTCCATTCTAAAGGAGATCAGTCCTGGGTGTTCTTTGGGAAGAATGATGCTAAAGTTGAAACTCCAGTACTTTGGCCACCTCATGTGAAGAGCTGACTCATTGGAAAAGACTCTGATGGTGGGCGGGATTGGGGGCAGGATGAAAAGGGGACGGCAGAGGATGAGATGGCTGGATGGCATCACCGACTCGATGGACAGGAGTCTGGGTGAACTCTGGGAGTTGGTGATGGACAGGGAGGCCTGGTGTGCTGCAATTCATGGGATCAGAAAGAGTTGGACACGACTGAGCGACTGAACTGAACTGAACTACTAGGTATTTTATCATTTTGTTGCAATGGTGAATGTGACTGCTTCCTTAATTTCTTTTTCTGATTTTTCATTGATAGTGTATAGGAATGCAAGTGATTTCTGTGTATTTATTTTATATCCTGAAACTTTACAATGTTCATTGATTAGTTCTAGTAATTTTCTGGTGGCATCTTTAGGGTGTTATCTGTATAGTATAATGCCATCTATAAGCAGTGAGAGTTTTACTTCTTTTCCAATCTGCATTTCTTTAATTTCTTTTCCTTCTCTAATTGCTATGGCTAAGACTTCCAAGATTATGTTGAATAATAGTGGCAAGAGTGGGTACCATTTTCTTGTTTCTAATTTAGATAAATGCTTTCAACTTTTCACCATTGAGAATAATGTTGTTGTCATGTAAAACCTTTACTATGTTGAGTTAGGTTTCTTCTGTGCTTACTTTCTGGATAGTTTTTGTCATAAATGGGTATTGAATTTTCTCAAAAGCTTTCTCTGCATCTACTGAGATGATCATATGATTTTTATCTTTGAATTTGTTAATATGGCCTCTCACATTGATTTATTTGAGTATATTCAAGTATCCTTAGATCCCTGGGCTAAAGCCCACTTGATCACAATGTATGAGCCTTTTAATGTGCTGTTGGATTTTGTTTGCCAGAATCTTGTTATGGATTTTTGAGTCTACTTTCCTCAGTGATATCGGATGCTGTGATCTTTGTTATGGCTTTGTTCCTGACTCTTTCCATGTGGCAGTGGCCTAGACAATTCTTTTCATCTGAATACTAATAGATTCTCATCTACTCAACTTTGTGACTCTGGTGTAGGGATATGTCATTATGCATGGCTGCCTAAAACACTATAATTTAAACTTGGAAACAAAATAAGAATATGTTGAAACTAGGATAATTTCTAATAAGAGTATCACTAAAAATAATATTTTTTTCCAAATATAGCAGAGGGAAATGGATATGATTGTGCTATTGTAGAAAATGTTCTTCAGGTAAAATTATACTGCCTAAGAGATTGATATTTTCGTATAATTCTCAATATAGAAATTTTTAAAATCCAGTTTCTAAGAAAAAGAGACATCAACAGGTAAAGAAGTGATACGGAGTCCACCATCTATTGACATCTTTACAGCTGGCATTTTAGGTCAGATATAGGTGGTCTGCATGCCCTCTGGCTAGCATTCCCTCGAAAGGACCCACCCCGTTCATGCTCTCCATAATTATAGGGTGAAGGGTAGAGGAGTTAAGTGGCTGTGTAATCAGGAAAGTGTCCAGAACCAGGAAGGGGCATCACTGGAAAGGAGGCTCTAAGCCTAGTGACTTGTGCCTGCCCTTTTGATCTGACCTTAGATTTGCTGGGCCAGCTGTCACTAAGTTACCATAATCTGAGAAAAGGGGAGCCTCCAAGACTATACAAATTTGTCTTCTCAGCTCATAGAAGGAGAACTGAGAGTGTCTTTTATCAAACAGATGAACCCTTCTCACCTGGAAGTGGTCTCACCCCTAGGCTATCATGGAGGATGGTGGATGAGCACCTTCTGAGAGTAGAAGCCCCTAACACTTTTCTAGAAATAAGCAGAGATGGTGTTTTTCAGAGCATGAAATAGCAGCCTGAGGTTCCTGACTGCCCTGCTGCAGCTCAGGGTGTCTGCTTTCTCATCCACTGTGGTGCTGAGAACAATTTGTCACACTCATTACACTAGCTACAGTGCTTTACAAATACCCTTTAGGATTTTGTTCTTTTCGATGTCTTGCTGTAGGAAAAGCAATGTTCTTGCTCTTGTTTTACAAAACATTTAAAAATCTTGCAGAAGATTACTCTCCTGGCAGTGATATCATTACTTTATGTTTTAAAAACTAAATGCATATTAGAAATAGAAAATAATGGAAAGTGGTAAAATTATCTTTTCCTATTTTGAAAGATTCCTAGTCGCTCAGTCGTGTCAGACTCTTTGCAACCCCATGGACTATATATAGCCTACCAGCCTTCTGAGACCATGGGATTTTCCAGGCAAGAGTACTGGAGTGGGTTGCCATTTCCTTCTCCAGGGGATCTTCCCGACCCAGGGATCGAACCCGGGTCTCCCACACTGTAGGCAGACGCTTTACCCTCTGAGCCACCAGAGAAGCCCAATTTGAGAGTCCTAGTTAGCTATTATATTAACATAAATGATTTAAAATTAAATTTTACTTGGCCACAATAGCAATGATGATACAGCTACCAACATACATAGAATTAGAGATTATTTGTATACTTATTTTCATACATGATGACTAATCCAAGTGTAAATGTATAGGACTGCTGCTAAATTTGCTCTCTGAGTCCTTGAAGAAAGATGCTCATTTTTACTTCCTTTTCATTATCTTCTAATAAGTCAATTATGTATATTTGTTTTCTTGGAAAATTCCACCTGGACTCAGAATTCTATGTTTCTGAATTCTACTTTTTTTCTACAAATGCTAAACACAATTAACCTATGTACAGTAAATGCTTCTGAATTCCAAACAAAGCAACTAATTTTGGCTGGGATTAAAAATTAAAATTTTCAATTAAAGCTACAATATTAGCATGATTCTTCCAAAACTTACTCTGAGTATCTGAGAAAATGACAAAAAGAGGATAAAAAGGAAAGCAAGGTTATGTCTCCATATAAATTAGTAAATAATAGCTACTAAGGGTATTCTTCGTTATACCAACAATCCAGTAGACAGAATCACAGAAGAATGCTGGTTTTTCTGCCATCCATTTAACGTATATATATAGACTGAGTTTGGTCTTCCCGGCAGCATGTGGGCATCTCACTGAAGAACATGGGTTTTCTCTAGGTGTGCACACAGGTTTTCTGTTTGTGGTGCGTGGGTTTAGTTGCCCTGCAGCGTGGGATTTTAGTTATCTGACCAGGAATCAAACCCACATCCCCAGCATTGGAAGGTGAATTTTTAACCACTGGACTGGACCACCAGGGATGTCCCTAATGTATATTTTTGAAAGGAAGACACAAGATTGACAAACTAGTCTGTAAGTATTGCTTTCTCACAAATGAAATTAATAAACAGTAGAGAAGTATACAGTATTTCAAGTGATTTCATATACCAAATCCATTCCTAAAAGACCAATTATTAACCTACATTCATAATTTTAGTTTCACTCCCATTTGTAAGTATGTTTATCATTAATTTTAAAATAATTTGGATTTTGCATAAGGGATAGATTTGGTAGACTTTTTGTTTTTGCATATTTGACCATTATGTCAACTATCAAAATTATCAGAGTCTTATTTTCTTAGCCTCTCCAATCCAGTTCAATTTCGATGTTAGGTAGAACACCACACGTTTAGATATGTACGGTTTAGTACCTGAAATTGAATATTCTTTATTCAAGCTTAGTATTTTACTCTAATAATGTGTTATTTGTTGTTCATAGTCATATATTTTAATAATGCATTTTAATAATTATTATAATGCACTATTTATAATTATGCCACCTATTCTAATTTTTCTTCAGCTACTATGTTATTGAATTTAAGGGAAAATAAGATTTTTGGTATTGACTGTTTTTGAGGCTATTCAAAGTTTTATTATTATGCAAGCCATTATCTTCACATCATATTCAAGGGCCCGGCAGCACACAATAAACAGAAATGACTTTCAATACTGCATTCAATATGCTAGCATATATTTCCAGTTATAGGTATGTATTTTATCAGAGAAAAAGGCACGCAGTCAAGAAAACTCCTATTTCATATTTCCCGTCCTTTGAATTTTATAACAGGGACAAGCCATTTCCAATCTTGCTCCTGGGCTGATGCTGCTTTGGAAATTGGAGTCCGTCTTGAACTCTCAGAGCTATGCTATAAAGTCATGTAAATTGGAATTTATAGTGGAAACAGCACCATACTTTACTGTAACTGCAAAAGTTAGGCTCCCCTTGGATAAAATAAAACAAAGGGCATGGTAGACTACCCTCCACTGTGCTTTTATTAACTTTATGGTTCCAACATAAAAGTGATCACATCAGTAGAGAAAGCATTTCAGTTGACTTCCCAGAAAGCATTTTGCTTTAGATGCACAAGTCACTGAAAGTGGCATTTTACTTCATCAACCACTGTGCTTCTGAGAGCCACTCAAATGTGAGAAACACAAGTCTAAGGCTTTGGCTCTCAGTAAATATGCAGAGAGATATAACTCTTCTGCATTGAATTGGAAAGCTAAATTTGACAGATCTTGGGAATAAAATAAAAGTAATTTCTTTTATGTTCAAGAGGTATAAAGCTTCACTTTTCTGTATTAGTTAGAAAATGAAAAGTTATTAGGTAAGTATAAGGACGACTTTCAACTTCTGCAACAAGGAATTACCAGGAACACTGACTCTTTAGACTGAGATTAAGGAATTCAGATCTTCTGTCTCATTTATATTCATACATTATTTGGCAGGTCAGTTAGATACTCTCAGAAATAAGACACTTATGTTTCAGTGCTGCAGTTGGACAGATTCAAGACATTGAAGGTTCTCTGTTCAGGCTGTTGAGTGGATAGTCAAGGATGTCTGTATGCAATACAGGAGGTACTTATATATAAGAAAAGCATTGTATTTAAGTGCACATAAACCCATGTTATAATTCAGACTTTAAAGTTCAGCTCAGAAATATAGAGGGCTGGAAACAGTGCTATTCCTGTAAAGATCAACAAAGCCTGAGGCAGGGAAAGTAATCATGGCAGATCTTAATGGGCAGTAACTCCTGCAGTAGGGAAAGGTTCAGTGAACTGAACTCAACTGTGATCTGTGGACAGGTGACAGGCATTTTAAGGCAAAGAAAGGAGGAGGGAATGGGGTGACCAGGGGCTCCAAAGAATCAGGGAAGTGAAAAGTTACAGAAAGTGGGAAGCGGTGGTTGGACCTGAGACACACAAGGGTTTCCACCTGGCACTTCTGGAGGTGGGGGCAGGGGACAGCAGTCCCATCTCAGGTGTTGGCTGGGACAAACAGTCAATTCTCTGTCAGCCTTGAGCTTTCTCAAGCAGGCATATTAAGGAGGGCAGCCTTGAGCTGTTAGAAACTATGTCAGTGTTTGTCCAAGTCTTCAGGGTCTGAGGGGGGAGCTTGTTGAGAAGAGGACTCAGAAGGCATTGCCTGGAGCCTGGTTAAGGAGAGAGTCTTCGCTACTTCCATCTGAACAAGTGAAAAGCTGGACAAACAGCAAATTATAAAGGTTTCTTGGAATTATCTGAAAACTGATGTTACAGCAAACAGCTAACCTGAAATCTAGAAAGAGAGAAGAGTAGCAGGACCTAGGGATTTTCTTACTGGGAAAACATCATCAAGGCCAAATCAGCCCAGAGGAAGGTTCAACCTGACATTTCTAACCAACTGCTGATGGATTACTATGGGCCAGCCTGGGTGTGCAGCCTTATTGGCTACACATGTGGAGGGATTTGGACCCTGTTGCAAGATTTTCCTCATTGTGGGTTTGCACACACCTGGTGCTCACAAGGAATACTGTGGCAAGTCCTTGGAAAGTTTCCCATGTAGAACTAGGAGAGTGTAACTGCAGCCTCTGAGACAATTCTGCCCAGAAACATCCCTCCATATTTCTTTATATGGAGCCAAAGCCTTAATCTGAAGGAGGAAAGGCAATAAAAACTATTGAGAACACTGCTGAGCACATAGTGAAAAATCACTGTAATTAAGAGAGGGAAAGAAAGGAAAGAAAAAAATCTCTGCCCCAGCTTACGGGCAGGAGTAGGTATTAGATTCAACATTAAATCCAGAAAAGCAGCAGAAGAAATTCTGGGTGACAGTGCCCCTTCCTAGCTCTGAGGCTTCATTAGAACATCACATAATGTGCCCTTCCCTGCCCCGCAACCACACTGACAAGCTTTAAGTAGAATACATCAGGGGAGCTGCAAGAGATGTATTTTCTCTGGGGAGGACCTAAGGTCAAACCCAGACTAGACAGTGCGAAAACCCCTGTGTGGTTGGTCCTGTCCATAGGGATTCATTGCTAGAGGGACTGGAAGCCTCTGTCGCACCGAGGGTAACCACAGCAACAGCACACTTACAACCCAGCCCAACTCCTAAGCAGATAAACACAAATCCACACAGCAAAGTCCCAGCGGAAAGAAGTGTGTGCTTATCCTGGAGCATAATTATTTATCTGAGTACTATACAGTGCTTCTGGCTTTCAATGGAACATTACAAAGCGTACAAACAGGGAAGAAATAGCACCATCTGAAGAGACACAGTAGTCATCAGGATCAGACTGCAACGGGGATTATTGAAACTATTAGAATTTAGATGACTATGATTAACATGTTAAAGGCTCTTATAGAAAAAGTCAGCAACATGCGAGATCAAATAAGTTGTTTCAGCAGAAAAATCAAGAGTATAAAAAAGGCTCAAATAGCAATTTGAAACATAGAGATACAGGGATGCTGAATTTTGATGCCTGGCTACATTCAGCCTTTAAAGATGTGCTAAAATTATACCTTAGACAGAGAAGGAGAAATATTTTATAACATACCTTATATGCAGAGTCCAAAAAGAAATATACAAATGAGCTTATTTATAAAATAGAAACAGACCCACAGGCTTTGAGAATGAGCATATGGTAACCAGGGTGGAAGGATAAGGATAAGGGATAGTTCAGGAGTTTGGGATGGGCATGTAAAGAATTCTACATTTAAAATGGATAACCAGCAAGGACCTACTGGATAGAATGGAACTTGATCTCTGTTATGTAGCATCATGGATGGGAATGGAGTTTGGGGGAGAATTGGATACATGTGTATGTATCACTAAGGCCCTTTGCTATCCACCTGAAACTATCACAATATTGCTAATCAACTCTACTGCAATATAAAATAAAAAGTTTAAAAAATGGAAGATTAGAAATAATGTGATATTTAGTATAACTATTGAAATATTAATATTTAGAGAGTAGAGACTAGAATTGAAATTAAAAGATGCTTGCTCCTTGGAAGAAAAGCTATGACCAACTTAGTTCAGTTCAGTTCAGTCACTCAGTTGTGTCCACCTCTTTGCGACCCCATAAACCACAGCATGCCAGGCCTCCCTGTCCATCACCAACTCCCGGAGTCCACCCAAACCCACGTCCATTGTGTCGGTGATGCCATCCAGCCATCTCATCCTCCGTAGTCCCTTCTCCTCCTTCCCTCAATCTTTTTCAGCATAGGGTCTTTTCCAACGAGTCATTTCTTTGCATCAGGTGGCCAAAGTATTGGGAGTTTCAGCCTCAACATCAGTCCATCAAATGAACACTCAGGACTGATCTCCTTTAGGATGGACTGGTTGGATCTTCTTGCAGTCCAAGGGACTCTTAAGAGTCTTCTGCAAGACCACAGTTAAGAAGGATCAATTCTTTGGTGCTCAACTTTCTTTATAGTCCATCTCTCACATCCATACATTACCACTGGAAAAACCTAGAGCATATTAAAAAGCAGAGACATTACTTTACCAACAAAGGCCCATTTAGTCAAAGCTATGGCTTTTACAGTAGTCATGTATGGATGTGAGAGTTGGACTATAAAGAAAGCTGAGCACCGAAGAATTGATGCTTTTGAACTGTGGTGCTGGAGAAGATTCTTGAGACTCTCTTAGACTGCAAGGAGATCCAACCAGTCCATCCTAAAGGAAATAAGTCCTGAATATTCATTGGAAGGACTGATGTTGAAGCTGAAACTCCAATAATTTGGCAACCTGATGCAAAAAAATGACTCGTTGGAAAAGACCCTGATTCCTGGACAGATTGAAGGCAGGAAGAAAAGGAGACAACAGAGGATGAGATGGTTGGATGGCATCACTGACTTAATGGACATGAATTTGAGCAAGCTCCGGATGTTGGCAATGGACATGGAAGGCTGATGTGCTGCAGTCTATGGGGTCACAAAGGGTCAGACACGACTGAGTAAATGAACTGACTAATGTTACTGGTTACACTGAATTTAAGTGTATTAAAAATATCACATAAAAAGTGACATGCATCATTCTGAAAAAAATTGTGCTAGTTTCAAGAAATTCAGTTTAAAAGAAAGACATGGAAAGGCTGAAAATGAAAGAAAGGAAAAAAGTTACATCAAGTAAAAAGAAATATACATTGAAATAGTCATACTAGTAACAGAAAGTAAGAAAAAACATAGTTAAGAGAAGAAGAAATAAGCATTTCTGGGAATTAATTGAGATACTCGATAGGAATTTCTATTCAAATGAAAAATCTAACAATTTTTATTTTGAGTATGCCTAATAATTTAGTTTCAATTTATATGTACTATCAAGTCCATGAATTTCAATGATTAATAATGGAATTCAAACTCGTGGTAGAAAATATTTCAAATATCTCAATAACTTGTAAATTGGCTGTAAATAGAAATTTTGACCAACATTATCCACAAATTTGAGCTTGTCATCCATAAAAGCTAGAAATCAATGAATTAAACATCCATATAAACAGTTTTAATCAGAATAATGAAAAAACGATGCAAAAATGATAGAAGCAATTAATAAAATAGAAACATAAGGAATGACAAAAAAAACTTTTCTCGACATTTCATATAAAATTTGGTAAGTCTTTAGAAAGATTAAGAAAATAGAACATCCCCTAATTAGTAATACATCAAGAATCATTTCTGTTTCTGATAATAAGAAAATAGAAACTAGAAGGATAATATGAACAATTTTTTGTCAATAAATTTCAAATTTACTTATTTAGGAGGAAAGCCTAAATTCATTGGCTAAAAGTTTATAATAACAGATGAAAAAACAAATGAAAATATCTTGATAGTACTACATCACATTCTATTTTTAAAACTTTGCATGAAACATCTATAGAATCAGATGACTTCTCTAGTAAATTCCATTTATTTAAGGAACAGCACATAAGGAGTGAAACATTTAAAGAACAAAACTATAAAGATAGTCTCTTTCAAATTTAAACTCGAGACTATTCCTGACTGATTTTTTGAGGTCAGCACAATGTTGATTCCAGTTCTGGAAAAGTACATCACACTGAAATGTGATCAGTTTTTCTCTTAAACAGCAAGTCATGTTCCTGAAGAAAATATGAACAAATTTAATATAACAATATAGAAAACATTAACTTCAACATTAACCAATAAAAAGAAGAAATATGTATGACAATTTTAATAGACATACAAAAAAGTTTGATACAATTTGAAACTGATTTATAATTAAAACATAAACAAGCTATAATTTTCTTAATACTCTGTGAGGCATCTTCCAAAAAATGACATATTAGAAGTTTTCTCGCTGGGATAGGTGATGAAACTACAGTTGGAGATGTCATCATGTTTATCCAACTTGCCCCTGAGGTCCTAAGTAAGACATTAAATCAACATGAATGAGACATTTGTATTCACATAACCAAATAGGCCTTCAGGTCTCCCTGTGTATACCTAGATGGGGTATACATTTAGAGAAGGACATTCATTCTGTTTGTCTCTCTGTCTCTCTCTGTGTCTTTGTCTCTCTCTCTGTTTCTTTCTGTCTCCCTGACATCAAAAGATAACTTTGAATAGCTGCACTTAGGTGGAGAATTAAACATGTCTTTCTAGAAAGCTGAGGATTAGTTGCTTTTCAACCAAAAACATGCATATAAAAATTCATCTTTAATTTGTCTTATAAAATAATTAACTATATAATAGTTATTAATATACAAGAATATATAATAAAATATAAAATTTGTCTTATAAAAATTAAAAATTGACACAATAAACTTCAGCAAAATAAAACATGTTGTTGTTCAGTCTGTGAGTCATGTTCAACTCTTTGCTATGTCATGTTTGATTCTAGTATCTCATGCTACTCTTTGCAACACACCAGGCTTCTCTGTTTTTCACTATCTCCCTGAGTTTGCTCAAACTCATGTTCATTGAGTCAGTGGTGCCATCCAACCATCTCATCCTCTGTTGCCCTCTTCTCTTCTTGCCCTCAATCTTTCCCAGCCTCAGGGTCTCTTCCAGTGCCCTTCACATCAGGTGGCCAAAGTATTGGAGGTTCAGCTTTAGCATCAATCCTTCTAATGAATATTCAGGGTTGATTTCCTTTAGGATTGACTGGTTGTATCTCCTTGTTGTCCAAGGGACTCTAAAGAGTATTCTCCAGTACCACAGTTGGAAAGCAACAATTCTTTAGTGCTCAGCCTTCTTTATGATCCAACTCTCACGCTCATATGTGACTACTGGAAAAACCATAGCTTTGACTATATGGACCTTTGTTGGCAAAATGATGTCTCTGCTTTTTAGTACACTGTCTAGGTTTGTCATCTATTCTTCCAAGGAACAAGCATCTTTTAATTTCATGGCTGCATTGATTTTGGAGCCAAGAAAATGAAATCTGACTGTTTCCATTGTTTCTCCATCTATTTGTCATGGAATGATAGGACCAGATGCCACGATCTTAGCTTTTTGAATGTTGAGGTTTAAGCCAGCTTTTTTCACTCTCCTCTTCCACTTCATCAGGAGACTCCTTAGTTCTTCTTCACTTTCTGCCATTAAAGTAGTATCTTCAGCAGATCTGAGGTTGTTGTTATTTCACCCAGCAGTCTTGATTCCAGTTTGTGATTCATGAAACCCAGCATTTTTTGTGATATAATTTGCATATAAATTAAATAAGCAGGGTGAGAATATACAGCCTTGAAGTACTCCTTTCTTGATTTGGAACCAGTCCGTCGTTTCATGTCTGTTTCTAATTGTTTCTTCTTGTCCTGCATACAAGTTTCTCAAGAGGCAGGTAGTGTGGTCTGGTATTCCCATCTCATTAAGGATATTCCACAGTTTGTTGTGATCCACACAGTCAAAGGCTTTAGCATAGTAAATGAAACAGAAGTAAATATTTTTTGGAATTCCCTTGCTTTTTCTATAAAACATACTACTGGTCAATAGATACCTTTAATGAAGCTAGCAATGTTTCTATTGTTGTTTTTTAGTCACTAACTCATACCTGACTCTTTTGTGACCCCATGGACTGTAACCCACCAGGCTCCTCTGTCCATGGGATTCTCCAGGCAAGAATACTGGAGTGGGTTGCCATTTCCTTCTCCAGGTGATCTTCCCAACTCAGTAATTGAACTCTCATCTCTTATGTCTTGTGTACTAGCAGGCAGATTCTTTACCACTGAACTACCAGGGAAGCCTGTGTTTGTATTAGAAAAGCCAATTATGTTTTGCAGCTTAATCTGGCCTATCTCCTTTCTCTGAAGAAGACCATGACAGATGGGAACACATCAGTGAGTCAGTTGCAAGCAGAGGAAAAATCTTTTAAGTAATACAAGGAAGAGAAATGTTCTTGCTTTTGTCTCAAGCAAGTTTTACATCACTGAGTAAGTTCCTTCCACTTCTGGGTCTTTCTGTCACTATCTGAAATAGAGGAGCTGGGCCACATGACCTCTGAGTGGCCTTCTACCTCTGAAATGATATGGTACTGGGGTCTTCAAGAAAAAACCTGTTTTCTGTCTATAAAGGTTTGTTGCAAGCATAAAGCTATTAAGGTTGCAGATAAAGTGCTCTACTAAATGCCTAGTAAGCTACTAAGTGTCTCTAAGGCTTTACTTTAAGAATTATGTTTTCCCTCAAGTGAAGACAACTTCAGTATTTCTATAATGTAAACCAGGAACAATAACACTATTAAACAATTAAAACCATCAAAGAGATGAGTCACTTTCTCAAGCATGTTTTATCCTTTTTTTTTTAATTTTATTTTATTTTTAAACACTACATAATTGTATTAGTTTTGCCAAATATCAAAATGAATCCGCCACAGGTATACATGTGTTCCCCATCCTGAACCCTCCTCCCTCCTCCCTCCCCATACCATCCCTCTGGGTCGTCCCAGTGCACTAGCCCCAAGCATGTTTTATCCTCTTTAACCTCTGTTGAATTTCCCAATCTGAATGAAGTGTAGATTCTGTTTGGGGGACAAAAGCTGAGTGAAACTTTGTTTTCCTAATCTTACAAGTACTTATGGAAAATCTGAGTATGGCATTTGGGAAAAGCATGTATTTTTGAAGTCATAATTGAAATTGAATCACATCAAGCAAATTTTCTTATCTCATAAAGTAAGATAGTTCTCAGTCTCAGTTTTGTTATTGTTAAAATGGGAAAAATAAAAGCTACTTCTGGCAGCTCTTGATTTGGGGATGTGTATGTTTGTGTGTGTGTGTGCAGAGTCACTTCAGTTGTGTCTGATCCTGTCACTCTGTGGACCGTAGCCCACCAGACTCTCTGTCCATGGGGTTCTCTAGGCAAGATTACGGGAGTGGGTTACCATTTCCTTCTCCAGGGGATCTTCCTGACCCAGGGATCGAACATGCATCTCTTAAGTCTCTGGCATTGCAGACGGGTTCTTTCCCACAAGTGCCATCTGCGAAGCCCCTGATTTCAGGATACAAGCCTTTATATGTAAAATTTCTGAGTCTCATTAAAAGCAATTGCGTTATTACTTTTAATCCTGTGTATTACTTGGTATCTACTTTTTAAAATCTTCTTTTCCTCAGGGGAGGCTGAAACAAATAGACTGCAAGTACAGCAGCTCCAATGGCATACATGCTTATTTATCAATTAGGTAACTATCCAGCTAGGCTGCAGCAAGAGCAGGAAGTGTGAGCGTACTTCTAAAAGCGTGAAGAGCCATTTAGAAATTCAAAGCCAAAGCATCCAAAATCTTTACCAAATGCATCCTAGAGGTGTCAAGGGAAGACAGCAAAGGAAGAGAAGATGTCCACATGGAAGGGGGATTTATCTTTTTCCCCAAAATGCATGTACTCCCATCAGGGGAGGCTTGGAAATGTCCTGATGTGTTTCTGTGTTAAGATAAAGGGAGGATAGTTCCTAAAGGAGGGAGATATCACCTCTTAGGGAATCCACACTGCTCTTCCACCCAATGAACACCACATCACGTTTCTCTATGGATCTACTATGGCCAGACTCTCAGTGTTTGGACTCTGAAACACAATGTCAGAAAAATGTTCCTAAAATACAGTTTACATCTTTATGTCTCATTTGAAAGATTCAGGATAATTTCAGTTTGTTTACATATGACAGCCCAGAGACTGGGGGACTGTCTTTAGCTAACATTTCATTCTATCTTCCTGCATGTGCCTTTTGAATCTGGAGCCAAGTTCACACTCATTCTTACATGATACCTGGTTGAAATTAGGGAGGGAAGAGCTGAATTCCTAGCCAACATATATTTTTCCTCCTGTGTGTCTAGCTCTTCAGTTATGTTGTTCTTAACTACACTACCATTTTCTCTTTCTTTCGGGGGAAGTCCATAGAGGATAAGCCCCTGTAAGTCATACTGCAGTATGGTATCTGGGCTGAGAGGTGGTGTTCTGGTGTCAGGCAGAGACTTAAGAGATTTTTGATATTGATTAAAACCCTTATATTTTCTTGTAACATGAATGCATAGCAGAGGAGCATGAAAAAGTCATGTACATTTTAAGGAATGTACAAGACATTTAAGGGAATATTTGCCATTTCTAGGTAGCTGGTTTTGATCCAGTCTTATGATATTTACTGTCTGGCAGCAAAGCTCCTGGGGAGAAAGGAGAAATGGTGAGAAATAGGAATATGGTGGATTCTGAAAACAGGCAACCATAGGGTTGGAATTGGAATCCATATGGTTGGGTTGGAATCCTGCCCCCTTCTTCACTTACGGTCAATTAAATCTCTGCATCTACCTGAAGCTTAGTTCCTGCTAAATTCAATTAAACAAGAGAATAACATGAGGTATTGTACTTAGAAATGGGCTTCCCAAGTGACTCAGTAATAAAGAATCTACCTACCAATGCAAGACACACAAGATGCAGGTTCAGTCCCTGGATCAAGAAGATCTCCTGAAGGAGGAATTGGTAACTCACTCCAGTATACTTTCCCAGAGAATCCATGGACAGAGGAGGCTGGTGGGCTACAGTCCATAGGGTGGCAAAGCGTTGGACATGACTGAAGTGACTTAGCATGGTATTTGGAAACAACTCAATAAATATGAATACTATTTTGTATTTTCAGGTTCAGTTTAGTTCAGTTAAGTCACTTAGCTGTGTCCGACTCTTTGTGACCCCATGAATCACAGCACACCAGGCCTCCCTGTCCATCACAAACTCCCGAAGTTCACTCAGACTCACGCCCATTGAATCAGTGATGCCATCCAGCTATCTCATCCTCTGGCATTCCCTTCTCCTGCTGCCCTCAATCCCTCCCAGCATCAGAGTCTTTTCCAATGAGTCAACTCTTCACATGAGGTGGCCAAAGTATTGGAGTTTCAGCTTTAGCATCATTCCTTCCAAAGAAATCCCAGGGCTGATCTCCTTCAGAATGGACTGGTTGGATCTCCTTGCAGTCCGACAGACTCTCAAGAGTCTTCTCCAACACCACAATTCAAAAGCATCAATTCTTCGGCGCTCATGTTTCTTCACAGTCCAACTACGCATCCATACATGAACACTGGAAAAACCATAGCCTTGACTAAATGGACCTTTGTTGGCAAAGTAATGTCTCTGCTTTTCATATGCTATTTGTTTGATCATAACTTTTCTTCCAAGGAGTAAGCGTCTTTTAATTTCATGGCTGCAGTCACCATCTGCAGTGATTTTGGAGCCCCCCAAAATAAAGTCTAACGCTGTTTCCACTGATTCCCCATCTATTTCCTATGAAATGGTGGGACCGGATGCCATGATCTTCGTTTTCTGAATGTTGAGCTTTAAGCCAACTTTTTCATTCTCCTCTTTCACTTTCATCAAGAGGCTTTTGAGTTCCTCTTCACTTTCTGCCATAAAGGTGGTGTCATCTGCATATCTGAGGTTATTGATATTTCTCCTGGCAATCTTGATTCCAGCTTGTACTTCTTCCAGCCCAGCATTTCTCATGATGTACTCTGCATGTAAGTTAAAAAGCAGGGTGACAATATACAGCCTTAATATACTCTTTTGCCTATTTGGAACCAGTCTGTTGTTCCATGTCCAGTTCTAACTGTTGCTTCCTGACCTGCATACAGATTTCTCAAGAAGCAGATCAAGTGGTCTGGTATTCCCATCTCTTTCAGAATTTTCCCCAGTTTATTGTGATCCACACAGTCAAAGGCTTTGGCATAGTCAGTAAAGCAGAAATAGATGTTTTTCTGGAACTCTCTTGCTTTTTCCATGATCCAGCGGATGTTGGCAATTTGGTCTCTAGTTCCTCTACATTTTCTAAAACCAGATTGAACATATGGAAGTTTATGGTTCACATATTGCTGAAGCCTGGCTTGGAGAATTTTGAGCATTATATTACTAGCATGTGAGATGAGTGCAATCATGCAGTAGTTTGACATTCTTTGGCATTGCCTTTCTTTGGGATTGGAATGAAAACTGACCTTTTCCAGTCCTGTGGCCATTGCTGAGTTTTCCAAATTTGCTGGCATATTGAGTGCAGCACTTTCACAGCATCATCTTTCAGGATTTGAAATAGCTCAACTGGAATTCCATCACCTCCAGTAGCTTTGTTCGTAGTGATGCTTTCTAAGGCCCACTTGACTTCACATTCCAGGATGTCTGGCTCTAGGTGAGTGACCATGCTATCATGATTATCTTGGTCGTGAAGATCATTTTGTATAGTTCTTCTGTGTATTCTTGCCATCTCTTCTTAATATCTTCTGCTTCTGTTAGTTCCATACCATTTCTGTCCTTTATCGAGCCCATCTTTCCATGAAATGTTCCCTTGGTATCTCTAATTTTCTTGAAGGGATCTCTAGTCTTCCCATTCTGTTGTTTTCCTCGATTTTTTTGCATTGATTGCTGAGGAAGATTTTTTTATCTCTTCTTGCTATTCTTTGGAACTCGGCATTCAGATGTTTATATCTTTCCTTTTCTCCTTTGCTTTTCACTTCTCTTCTCTTCAAAGCTATTTGTAAGGCCTCCCCAGAGAGCCATTTTACTCTTTTGCATTTATTTTCCATGGGGATGGTTTTGATCTCTGTCTCACTCAACCTATAACTCTCAGAAATAGCCTAAACTTCCTTGTAAACTCTCAGAAATAGCCTAAACTTCCTTCAGTTCAGTTCAGTTCACTTCAGTCGCTCAGTCATGTCCGACTCTTTTCGACCACATGAATTGCAGCACACCAGCCCTCCCTGTCCATCACCAACTCCCAGAGTTCACTCAAACTCGTGTCCATCGAGTGGGTGATGCCATCCAGCCATCTCATCCTCAGTCATTCCCTTCTCCTCCTTCCCCCAATCCCTCCCAGCATCAGAGTCTTTTCTAATGAGTAACTCTTCACGTGAGGTGGCCAAAGTATTGGAGTTTCAGCTTTAGCATCATTCCTTCCAAAGAACACCCAGGACTGATCTCCTTTAGAATGGTCTGGTTGGATCTCCTTGCAGTCCAAGGGACTCTCAAGAGTCTTCTCCAACACAATTCAAAACGAAAATTCAAAAGCATCAATTCTTTGGTGCTCACGTATCTTCACAGTCCAACTCTCACATCCATACATGACTACTTGAAAAATCATAGCCTTGACTAGACAGACCTTTGTTGGCAATGTAATATCTCTGCTTTTGAATGTGCTATCTAGGTTGGTCCCTTGGTATCTCTAATTTTCTTGAAGAGATCTCTAGTCTTTCCCATTCTGTTGTTTCCCTCAATTTCTTTGCATTGATCGCTGAGAAAGGCTTTCTTATCTCCTCTTGCTATTTTTTGGAACTTTGCATGCAGATACTTATATCTTTCCTTTTCTTCTTTGCTTTTCACTTCTTTTCTTTTCACAGCTATTTGTAAGGCCTCCTCTGACAGCCATTTTGCTTTTTTGCATTTCTTTTCCATGGGGATTGTCTTGATCCCTGTCTCCTGTACAATGTCACAAACCTCAGTCCATAGTTCATCAGGCACTCTATCTATCAGATCTAGTCCCTTAAATCTGTTTCTCACTTCCACTGTATAATCATAAGGGATTTGATTTAGGTCATTTCTGAATGGTCTAGTGGTTTTCCCTACTTTCTTCAATTTAAGTCTGAATTTAGCAATAAGGAGTTCATGATCTGAGCCACAGTCAGCTTCCAGTCTTATTTTTGCTGACTGTATAGAGCTTCTCCATCTTTGGCTGCAAAGAATATAATCAATCTGATTTCAGTTTTGACCATCTGGTGATGTGCATGTGTAGAACCTTCTCTTGTGTTGTTGGAAGAGAGTGTTTGCTATGACCAGTGTGTTCTCTTGGCAAAACTCTATTGGTCTTTGCCCTGCTTCATTCCATATTCCAAGGCCAAATTTGCCTGTTATTCCAGGTGTTTTTTGACTTCCTACTTTGCATTCCAGTCCCCTATAATGAAAAGGACATCGTTTTTGGATGTTAGTTCTAAAAGGTCTTGTAGGTCTTCATAGAATCATTCAACTTCAGCTTCGTCAGCATTATTGGTTGGGAAATAGACTTGGATTACTGTGATATTGAATGGTTTGCCTTGGAAATGAACAGAGATCATTCTTTCATTTTTGAGATTTCATCCAAATACTGCATTTTGGACTCTTTTGTTGACCATGATGGCTTCTCCATTTCTTGTATAGGATTCCTGCCCGCAGTAGTAGATATAATGGTCATCTGAGTTAAATGCACCCATTCCACCCATTAAATTCACCCATTCATCCTCTCTTTTTCACACACACACACACACACATAAACTTCCTTAACTATTCCTAAACTATAATAGTTGCCAGCCCTCAAAAATGTTCCCATGATACGTTTTTAATTTTTTCTTATACCACACCTTTGCATGTATGTTGCTTTAATTTTATGTGCATATCCCATTTCATTTGTCCTTTTAAATGTGTATGTTGTACATGTACATTTTTACCATATTATATTTTTATATAGATGTTTTTTTTGGCTTTTTTCATGGGTATAGGCCCCCTATTTACAGTAGGATTAGAACTACTATCTTCTATTATACAGATTTTGTTACTGATTACAAGACATTAAAAGAGTATCATTGAATACTAATACTTAACATTAACTTGTTAAGATATTCTAGAGAAATTGATGCTGATAAATTTGGATATATATGAATGTACAAAATTTTGATTATGAAAGAGGGATGAAATCGATGAAGGCAGTGAACTAAACATCAGCAACAATGAAATAAAAGCTGTCACAAATGTTAATTAGGTAATTGATGCATAAAGACCAGTTGATCAAATTTTAACTCTTCAAGTTCTTAAGTATAGCCTATATCCACACCCTCTTTTTCACACACACACATACACACACACACACACACATCTGAATTCATAAGGAATAATGTCAGATTACCTACCAGGTGTGTGATGAGAGGCACCCAGATGAAATCACCAGATATTACCTCCTGGCAGCACAGGAGATCAGAGAAAACAGCTAGTCCTCAACAGAGAGAGAGCCTCTGTCATGCTTCATAATCTGAGGCTGATAACTTTGGTTACTCATTAGAGAACAATGCAGTGAAAATCGGGACCTTGAGTTTAAATGAATAACCTTTCTGTGAAGTATTATGTAGATGTAAATGAAGATTATAGTCCATAATCAATTGACAGTAAGGGAAGTTACCCTAGATAATTGGAGTGAGCCTGATTTAATCAGTTGAAAGACTTGCAAAGCAGGGCTAATGCTTCTCTGAGAGAAGAAACACTGCCTGAGAACAGCATTATTAGCCTGTGTGTTCCAGCCTCTTCTTCCTGACAGCCTGTCTTACAGATTTTACACTTGCCTAGCCAATTTCTTGTGATAAATCTTTGAGTGGACATTTCCTCCTGCTCTGCTTCTCTGATTAGACTACCTGAGAAAAATCTCATAGGAAGTGCAGAGGGGCATCACTCCTGAAGTTCTGACCTGAATAGAATTGTTAAATCTGTAACAAAAGAACAAACTCAGAAAGTTATTTTAAGATATAACAGACAGACATGACACATTGGCCACTATACTACACAATAGACAGGTTTGGAGAGTTTTTAAGATATAATCTAGGCAGGGGTTCTCAATTTTCAGATATGTACATTCACCTAGAGTCTTTAAAATCCAGCTTCTGATTCAGTAGCTAATAATGGAGTTTTTCGATTCTGCATTTCTCACTAATGTACCTATGATGCAGGGGCTCTGGTCCATGGGAGGAACACACTTGGAGTAGCAAGAACTTGAGGGGATCATGTGGTCAAGTAAAGTGTCTTGAACTCCTTTCTTTGGCCAAAGTGTTGTAATGGGCAATGTGTTAACTAGGCTACAGGAGAAGACCAATAGAGGTTTTGCCCAGCTCCCAACTGGAATCCCTGGAAGACATAGGTGTTGTTAAGGTGCTGTTATCTCAGAGCTTGTAGGGAAAACCAACACTGTAAAAGAGAGGCAGTTGACAGCTGAGCTAGATACTTGGGTCTGGATTTAAAATGACTTTGTGTTTCTCACCAATAAATTCAGGAGTCTTGGGTTCTCTTTTGAGAACCTCTCTGAAAAGCCACAGAGGTACTGTAAGCACAGATAGAACGAGTGATATCTGGAAGCAGGAAACAAGCTTTGGAACTAGGGCAGATGACAGAAATCTTAGATCCTGTGATGGATGACAACACTTCACCTTGAATGGAGAGACAAACTGACGTGTCAGTGATCACTCAGGAAGGATGATATTCTGCAGCTAAAACCAAGAATGACACAAAACCATTGTGAAACACGTGGTAGTGTAGACCTTAGGGCTACAAATCAACAAACAATTGGGAAGACACTAGGGAAGAGAAAGGAAACAAGACTCTACAGACAATTCCAAAGTGACTAAAAGCCTTCATTATCATAAATGTGCATGCTGTAATTCTGCAGAGCAGAAAGAGGTGAATTTAAATGATTAACGGGAGCATTACTGATAGTATGGTTCAAGAGTGTTGTAAATTAAAAATACTTTATGGCTTGGCATGTAACTAATCAATATCTATTACTTTATTTCTTAGAGAAAAACAAACTAATTGTGAAAAGTGAAATTTTGGAACTTAGCCCAATAATAAACTAGACAGTGAATGAACAGCATTGCTCAACACGTGTCTGAAAGTTTAAAGTTGATTCAGATCAGAGTTCTGCTTCTGGCAATAGCAAAATGCATTCTTCTGTAAAATCCTTCCTCCTGAAAATGGCTAGAAAGTTGGGTAAAATGATTTCCGAGAACACATTTGTTTGGAGTTTCTTAGACAAGTGAAGAATTATAGGCTCAAAATCTGGAAGAGACTAGCAGACACAGTTGATAGCACCACTTGGTCTCTTTCTCTTAGAAGCAACTGAGTACGTTGAATATATTGTTTGAAGTTCAGAAATTTCATAGAGTTTTATAAGAGTTGCTTAACAGGGATCGCAAAAACTGGGATTCAGATCCTGTCATGGAACAAAACCACAGTAAATAACCAGACATATTCTAAGTAGAAACATGAATGGGAAGCAGACTGACATTTATGGGGACTGAATGCCAATTTCAAACTTTCTCTACCTATAATTTAATTAAAGTGATTGTGCTTATTATTATAGCTAACTTACCCTATTTAATAACCCCCCCCAATTAAAAGCAATAGAAAAGGATGAAAAAGTTTGTATATATATGTTCACCTGTAATCGCATTAAATATTAATGGATACAATATCCTAGTTAAAAGGAAGCCTGTTTCACTGCATTATAAAAATCTATACTTCTAATAGGAGACTCATCTGGAATATAAGAAAACAGTTTATAATTTAAAATTTGAGAAATGAAAACATGCAAACACACAACAGAAGAAACTTGTAGAGCCATACTCAAGTCAACCTTAATGCAAAGGGCATTTCTAGATTTAAACAGGAATTTTCCAAATGACTACAGGATCAAAACAACCAGAAATTGGTTAAAATTACAAATCTAAATATATATAAAATATGACCATCTATTATGCAAGAAGTAACAGAAGAGGGTAAAGGCATATTTCCAATTGCTGTAGGATATTTTAATACCTTTATCTGTAATTGAAAAAATGACTCAAAAATAATCAATGCCAATATAGAAAATTTGAGCAAAATAAATAAATGCCATAACTGATCTTAGAATTTCCAAAACTTCAGAATATAGTTTTAAATTACATTTATAATGATTACTAAAACTGACAACATTCTGTGCCTTAAATCAGGTAAAAAGGCAAAAAGATTAATCTGGTACAGCCCTTCTGAAAAGCAATCTGCACAAATATTTCAAGAGCTTTAATATATTTTTATCCTTTTCCTTTGTTCTTTTTTTTACTAAGAATATAATGAGATGAAGACAAATGTTAATAAAGAAATACTTTTAAGAAAATGACAACTTATATTTTCATTAGGCTGAACAGTCCAAATGGGTGTAAAAATCACATTTTAGATATATCTATAAATTGATATTATGCAATTATTAAAGTAATGTTTTAAAAGAAATTTAAGGTTTTCAAATATGTTCGGAATCAAGTCTTAGAATATAAAATATAAACATTTCAAATATGTAGAGTGATGAAAATGCTATCACTCAGCTTCTATCAACTGACTCTCATATACTAGTTATTCAGTTTTCTGAAGGTGTCCCCAGAAAAAGAGTTGTTGTTTTCTGTAATGTTCTATGGAGCATTGTTCTTTCTATTCTCTCTCCTGAATTAGTCATTTGTGAAGATGAGATCATCAATATTGATATATTAAGAAGCCCAGTACTAAATTTAAGTATATTATCAAATCTTACTATGTTTATTCATACTCTAGATGTGAGAGCACCACTTGTTTAATTTACTTTGATTTAAAAGAAGAACAGTATTATAATCCATACTTTAATGTGTGCACAAATTTCAAAGCTGTAATTGAGTAGCTGAATTTGTTATACACTAGCTTAGAAGTACATACATGGAAGTAATACATTCTGAATATATTGTATTTCAGGCACAGTAGTCATCTCTTGATTTGTTCAACTTAAAAAAAAATATGCATGTTGCATTAGTCAGTGTTTCTGAGAGCAGATCAAGTAACTGATTTTTTATATCCACTATTTTCTTTTATGACCTTTCTTTGCCCTGGGTCACATATTAACTCAGAAAGGAAACCACACCATTACTCCAAAGTCTAGAATAACTCTCTATTGAGGCGTTAACTGTCATGCATTCTTACTTGGAAACTGTGAGAGTGCATCACATTTCTTAGATATCTCTTTTGTGATGAAGACTTCCTCCAATTGAAGAGATTTATCATTATGAAACACTATTTCCTAGCTTTATATTAAACCATCTACAGGGGAAAATTACATATTGTGACACAAAAAAATCTCTCAAGCAAATAAAAAAGAGTACCTTGTCACTTAAGAAATACACCCAGAGGAGAGCGCCTTGAATGATGAACACAAAGCATGCATGGAAACTAAGGAGTAAAAGCTTCTTGAAACTGGTGGTTCTCCTATTGTTGCCAGGTTGTTTCTATATGCAGCTTTTCAAATTTCTTAATAGAAGAAAACAAACGCAAATGCTTTACATTAACATTTCTATTCCTTCATTTTGATGACACTCAGTGGTTCTATGAAGACCTACAAGACCTTCTAGAACTAACACCCCCAAAAGATGTCATTTTCATTACAGGAGACTGGAATCCAAAAGTAGTGACTCAGATTCCTGGAGTAAGAGGCAGATTTGGCCTTGGAGTATAAAGTGAAGCAGGGCAAAGGCTAACAGAGTTCTGCCAAGAGAACACACTAGTCATAGCAAACACCCTCTTCCAACAACAGAAGAGAAGACTCTACACACAGACATCACCAGATGGTCAACACCAAAATCAGATTGATTATATTCTTTGCAGCCAAAGATGGAGAAGCTCTATACAGTCAGCAAAAACAAGACTGGGAGCTGACTGTGGCTCAGATCATGAACTCCTTATTGCCAAATTCAGGCTTAAATTGAAGAAAGCAGGGAAAACCACTATACCATTCAGGTATGACCTAAATCAAATCCCTTACAATTATACAGTGGAAATGACAAATAGATTTAAGGGATTAGATCTAAGAGACAGAGTGCCTGAAGAACTATGGACAGAGGTTCACGACACTGTATAGAAGGCAGTGATAAAGACCATCCTAAAGAAAAAGAAATGCAAAAAAACAAATTGGTTGTTTGAGGAGGCCTTGCCAATAGCTGAGAAAAGAGAAGCGAAAGGCAAAGGAGAAAAGGAAAGATATACCCATTTGAATGTAGAGTTCCAAAGAATAGCAAGGTGAGATGAGAAAACCTTTCTCAGTGATCAATGCAAAGAAATAGAGGAAAATAATATATGGGAAAGACTAGAGATCTCTTCAAGAAAATTACAGATACCAAGGGAAGATTTCATGCAAGGATGGGCACAGTAAAGGACTGAAATGTTATGGACCTAACAGAAGCAGAAGATATTAAGAAGAGGTGGTGAGAGTACACAGAGGAACTATATAAAAAAAGATCTTCATGACCCACATAACCACGATGGTGTGATCACTCACCTACTGCCAGACATCCTGGAAGGTGAAGTCAAGCGGGCCTTAGGAAGCATCACTACAGACAAAGCTCTTGGAAGTGATGGAATTCCAGTGGAACTATTTCAAATCCTAAAAGATGATGCTGTGAAAGTGCTGCACTCAATATGCCAGCAAATTTGGAAAACTCAGCAGTGGCCACAGGAATGGAAAAGGTCCATTTTCATTCCAATCTCAAAGAAAGGCAGTGCCAAAGAATGTTCAAATGACCTCACAATTGCATTCATCTCACACACTAGCAAAGTAATGCTCAAAATTCTTCAAGCCAGGCTTCAGTGGTACATGAACTGTAAAGTTGCAGATGTTCAAGCTGGATTTAGAAAAGACAGAGGAACCAGAGATCAAATTGCCAACATCCATTGGATCATTGAAAAAGGAAGAGAGTTCCAGGAAAACATCTACTTCTGCTTTATTGATTATTTCAAAGCCTTTGACTGTGTGGGTCATAACAAACTGTGGAAAATTCTGAAAGAGATGGATATTCCAGACTACCTGATCTACCTCCTGAGAAATCTGTATGCAGGTCAAGAAACAACCGTTAGAACTGGACAAGTAACAATAGACTGGTTCCATATCGGTAAAGGAGTATGTCAAGGCTTTACATTGTCATCCTGCTTACTTAAATTATATGCACAATAAATCATATGAAATGCTGGACTAGATGAATCACAAGCTGGAATCAAGATTGTTGGGAGAAACATCAATAACCTCAGAAATGCAGATAGCATCACCCTTATGGCAGAAAATGAAGAATGAAAGAGACTCTTGATGTAAGTGAAAGGGGAGAGTAAAAAAGTTGGCTTAAAACTCAACATTCAGAAAACTAAGGTCATGGCATCTGGTCCCATCACTGCATGGCAAATAGATGGGGAAACAATGGAAACAGTGAGAGACTTTATTTTTGGGGGGCTCCAAAATCACTGCAGATGGTGTCTGCAGCCATGAAATTAAAAGACGCTTGCTCCTTGGAAGAAAAGCTATGACCAACCTAGACAGAATGTTAAAAAGCAGAGACATTACTTAGCTAAAAAAAAAAAAAAAGTCCGTCTATGGACTATAGAAAAGCTATAGCTTTTCCATTAGTCATGTGTGGATGTGAGAGTTGGACCAAGCTGAGTTCTGAAGAATTGATGCTTTTGAACTGTGGTGTTGGAGAAGACTCTCGAGAGTCCCTTGGACTGCAAGGAGATCCAACCAGTCCATCGTAAAGAATATCAACTCTGAATATTCATTGGAAGGACTGATGCTGAAGCTGAAACTCCCTCCTTTGGCCACCTAATACAAAAAACTGACTCATTGGAGAAGACCCTGATGCTGGGAAAAATTGAAGTCAGGAAGAGAAGAAGATTACAGAGGATGAGATGGTTGGATGGCATCTCTCACTCAATGGACAGAATTTGAGCGAGCTTTGGTATTTGGTGAAGGACAGGGAAGCCTGGTGTGCTGCAGTCTATGGGGCTGCATGAGTCAGACATGACTGAGTAACTGAACTGAACTGATTCTTATGATATATATATATAGATAGATAGATAGCCTGTAAGATCGATCAATCAGTTCAGTTCAGTCACTCAGTCATGTCCGAATCTTTGCAACTCCATGAACTGTAGCATGCCAGGCCTCCCTGTCCATCACCAACTCCCGGAGTCCACCCAAACAATTTTTGCTTAATATACACTCCAATCATCACATTGAGGAAGAATCAAGGAGAAAGACAGATAAACACCTAGGTATTGTACTGAAGGGCACATGTGGTGAAGGACCTCTGAGAATTCAGTGCAAGAGTTCTTACCTCTTTATAAATATAATAAAGAGAGCTTGCCTTTTTCAATGGCTGCAAATATGTTCAGAAACCGGAGTTGATATAAATTATAGTTATGGCCCAGTTACCACAGATCCCCACCCTCTACTCTCATTTGGGGCCAGAAAATGATCAAAATCCCTTTAAGGTAAACGGTGCCTATGGCAAAAAAGAAAAAAATTGAAAACAACCCTTCAATTTTTCTGGTCTCCAAATATCTATTATTTCTGTTGTATTGGTTAAGTTTCCTGTGTTAGTTGTTTGGGGACACACAATTGCAATTTAACTGAGACAACTTTGAGGGCTACATACTGATGCTTTCATTTTCTTCAATTCTGAAATCAAACAATACAAGGAATCATTTTGCTTAAAATTGAAATGTTGAGACTTTTCTGACAGTCCAGTGGTTGGATTCTGTGCATGAACTGCAGAGGATGTAGGTTTGATCCTTAACTGGAGAACTAATATCCACATTCTGCTCAACTGGGTCAGAAAGTTTAAAAAATAATAATAATAATAAAGTAAAATTGCAATGTTATTCCACCTAATAGTCCAACACTGAAGTTGTATGATTCTGAATCATGTTAAAGAAGAGTTAAGAGAAACAGAGCAACAAAAATAGAAAACATTTGCCAAATTTAATTTGTACTCCACATGCAACTTAAGTTGCACGTATCCATACAATGTTTAGTATATCATGGTGAAATACTGTTTCTATATCCATTAAATTAACATACATAAGTAATATTAGCGACTAAATATTATTTGGTGTGACATAGATCTTAATAAATAATGAAATTGCTAATAAATAAAGGCCAAGGAGATCAAACCAGTCAATCCTAAAGGAAATCAACCCTGTATATTCATTGGAAGGACTGATACTGAAGACCCTGATGCTGGGAAAGATTGAAGGCAAAATAAGAAGAGCATGGCAGAGGATGAGATGGTTGCATATATTCACTGGCTCAATGGACATGAACTTGGGTAAACTCTGGGAGAGAGTGAGGGACAGGAAAGCTTGGTATGCTGCTGTCAATGGGGTTGCAAAGAGTTGGACATGAATTAATGACTGAACCACAACAACAAAAGGCCATGTTATGGAATTTCTGGCCACATCCTCACAAGCCTGTCCCTCTCTCCTCTTACTTCCTAAGCACATCAGTGGTAGTTTCCTATGGTGTATGCTCTTCTCTGTGTTTGCAGGTCACCCTTGCTTTAATTGTCTACTCTTTGTTGATATGCTCCAAACCCATTTCACCAGCACAGGTGGTTTCCTGAACTTAGGCTCATGACAAAATATGTCACACAAAACCCTTCCCCTCCTCTCAAATCTGCTTTTCTTCAGCGGTTACTGACTTTAGATAAGAATGTGCCTATTAGCGCATCTGCCTCCACTGCAAAGTTGGTGGCAAGGTCTCTTCCTCAACTTCAGTGAATCATACACTTCTCTGTCTCAGGTCATTTTAACAATTTAAGAATTATTGTGAACCCAAAGTGTTTTTGTGGGTGTGAGTTGTATCTTTTCATACTTATCAAATTAGGAGTCAGTTGGGAGATATTTTTTAATGTCTTACTCATCAGTTTCCATATAAAAAACAGCAATCCATTTCATGTTAACAAAAATAACATTATCTTTGTGAAGACATAACTAGAGTCTCCAAAACATAGAAATTAGGAGAAAAAAATAGTGTTGCTTAACATTTTTGTGAATTTCTTTAGTGTCCAGCTTATATTTAATTAGCTGGAGTTTCAGATCTGCTTCTAAATTCAATCTGCCTTGGGAGATGCCTACTGTACTCTCATGAAACAATGGGAGTAAAAAGGTAAATTATGTCATTATTATTATGGAAATAATTCTGAGAGATAAGAAAGCCTTCCTAACTGATCAATGCAAAGAAATAGAGGAAAATGATAGAATGAAAAAGACTAGAGATCGCTTCAAGAAAATTGTGATACCAAGGGAACATTTCATGCAAAGATGGACTCAGTAAAGGACAGAAATGGTATGGACCTAACAGAAGCAGAAGATATTTAGAAGAGGTGGCAAGAATCACAGAAAAACTACACAAAAAAGCTCTTTAAGACCCAGATAATCACGATGGTATGATCACTCATGCCATGTCAAGGGGCCTTAGGAAGCACCACTATGAACAGAGCTAGTGGAGGTGATGGAATTCCAGTTGAGGTATTTCAAATCCTAAAAGATGATCCTGTGAAAGTGCTGTACTCAATATGCCAGCAAATTTGAAAAACTCAGCAGTGGCCACAGGACTGGAAAAGGTCAGTTTTCATTCCAATCCCAAAGAAAGGCAATGCCAAAGAAAACTCAAACTACTGCACAATTGTACTCATCTCAACCACTAGCAAGGTAGTATTCAAAATCCTTCAAGCTAGGCCTCAACAGGACATGAATGAGAACTTCAAGATGTTCAAGTTGGATTTAGAAAAGGCAGAGGAATCAGAGATCAAATTGCCAACATCTGCTGGATCATTGAAAAAGCAAGGGAGTTCCAGAAAAGCATCTACTTTTGCTTTATTGACTATGCCAAACCCTTTGACTGTGTGGATCACAACAAACTGTGGAAAATTCTTCAAAAGATGGGAATACCGGACAACCTGATCTGCCTCCTGAGAAATTTACATGCAGGTCAAGAAGCAACAGTTAGAACTGAATATGGAACAGCAGGCTGGTTCCAAATAAGGAAAGGAGTATGTCAAGGCTGTATATAGTCACCCTGCTTATTTAGTTTATATGCAGAGTACATCATGAGAAATGCTAGACTGGATGAAGTACAATCTGGAATCAAGACTGCCAGGAGAAATATCAATAACTTCAGATATGCAGATGACAACACTCTTATGGCAGAAAGCAAATAGGAACTAAAGAGCCTCTTGATGAAAGTGATAGAGGAGAGTGAAAAAGCTGGCTTACAACTCAACCTTCAAAACATAAGGAAAATTGCATCTGCCTCTATCACTTCATGGGAAATAGATGGGGGAATAATGGAAACAGTGAGAGACTTTATTTTGGGGGGCTCCAAAATCACTCCAGATGATGATTGCAGCCATAAAATTAGAAGATGCTTGCTCCATGGAAGAGAAGCTATGTCCAACATAGAAAGTATATTAAAAAGCAGAGACATTACCTTGCCGACAAAGGTCTGTCTAGTCAAAGCTATGGCTTTTCCAGCAGTCACGTATGGATGTGAGAATTGAACTATAAAGAAAGTTGAGTGCTGAAGAATTGATGCTTTTTAACTATGGTGTTGGAGAAGACTCTTGAGAGTCTCTTGGATTGCAAAGAGATCAAACCAGTCCATCCTAAAGGAGATCAGTCCTGAATATTCATTAGAAGGACTGATGCTGAAGCTGAAGCTCTAATACCTTGGTTACCTGTTGCGAAGAACTGACTTACTGCAAAAGACCCTGATTCTGGGAAAGACTGAAAGTGGCAGGAAAAGGGCACAAGAGAGGATGAGATGTTTGGATGACATCACTGTGTCAGTGGATATGAGGAAGCTCTGTGTGTTGGTGATGGACAGGGAAGCCTGGTGTACTGCAGTCCATGGTGTTGCAAAGGGTCAGACATGAAGGAACGACTGAACTGAACTGAACTTGAGAATGGCACAGAAGGGTCTCAGGACTCACAAGGGTCTTCCTGGCCAGAGAGCAGCCTCTGTCTTTACCCTGTGCTGTGTCAAGTAGGACAAATTTTCTATCACACTATCTACAGAAACCTACCCATAGAAAATGTCATGGGAGTCTGAGGTGAGGTTTTACATGGGATACTTCATGTAATTTTTTTTAAAAAGGAAGAAAAAAGAACAAAGAGGAAAAATAATCCCCATTGGACACTCACCGTGTTCTCACTTCTCTGTGATGTTCACGAAAGTCTTCTCTAATACTACCCCACCCTTCTTTGGTCTGTAATTGTCTTCTGGCTCTAGGCTTTACTATTTTCCCCCTCTGTTCTTGATTTTGTTTTCCAGTTGAAAAGAAAAAGATTGTCCTTATGAAAAGTGAGTAAGCATTAAATGGTTCTATTGCAAGCAATAAAACATTGTATAGCCTTACTATATACATAGTGAGATCTGCTCTAAAATGTGGCATTGCTTAGCTGTTGCATTGCCAAGCTGACATACCTGAAAAGAAAGTCAAACTAAACCTATTCTTTTGAATTACAGTTTTGCTGTCTTTACTAGATCCTGGGATAATGGAGGATATATCTGGCACTCAGTTAATCCGTTCGGGGCCTCTTGGTCTTGTTCTACCCAGTATTCATGGTAAATGTACAAGTGAAACAGCTCAGCATGAAAAGACTGTGCTGTCCCAGCTTCAGACCCACAGCTCCTGAGATGGATTTTAGACATTTTGCTATTGACCCACAAGACTTTGAGGTGCTATTCATTTTTTTTTTTAAGTTTTCTTTTTTCTCTATGTTGTTAACTTTGGGTCATTTCTATTGATCTATCTTCAGCTTCACCAACTCTTTATTCTCTTATTTCATTCTGCTGACAGACCCATTCAGTCAGTAAGTGAGCAGTTTCTTCCTCACTACTCCTCCTTCTCCTTCCTCATTCTATATTTTCAGTTCTAAATTTTCTATTTAGCTTATCTCTATAGCTTCTATTTCTTTTGTGGAGACTATTCTTTTTTTTTTTTTCATTAGTCTCAAAATGGTTTCCAATTAATTGCTTGAACATTTGTATAATAGCTGCTTTTAGTCTTTGTCAAACAATTGATCTCTCATTTTGTCATTGATGTCTCTTGCATGTGTTTTCCTCTGTTAAGTTGAGATAATCTTTTTTATTCATATACAAAATCGTTGGGGATTTCATCTTTGATATTTCAGTATTATATTGTAGATCTTATTTAAATTCCATGGAGATTTTTTTTTTCCAAGCAAATGGTCTACTTACTTAGGTTCAGGTTGCAACTTTCAATCTTCATTTTGTGGTTTGTGGTCCCATTGTCATTTCAGTTTTCAAATTCTTTGCAAGTGTTATTTTGATCTATCCCATCTGCATACCATTCTGTGTCCAGTATGGACCTTGGGTGCTGTGTTTGATTTCAGGTCTCAAATTCTTCTGAATAGGATCATATGTAAAGGTGGCACTACTGAGAAAGAATCAGCCTGCTGGTACAGGAGATGTAGGAGGTGTGGGGTCAGTCCTTGGGTCAGGAAGAGTCTCTGGAGGAGGGCATGGCAACTCACTCCAGTATTCTTGCATGGAGAATCCCATGGAGGAGACTGGCAGGCTACAGTCCACAGGGTCACAATGAGTCGGACATGATGAAGTGACTCAGCACACATGGACACATGAATAGAATAGCTAAGTTGCAGGTCAGTCCAGGAGTCTTTTCCTGAGTTCTCTTCTGTGTCATCTCCCCAGAATTTTATAGCTTGCAGTGCTTCCCTTTTCAAGTCTCTGTCCAGAGAGCTCGTGTTTTAATTATCTTCTGCTGAGCAATATTGTCACTGATTCTGTAACTAGAAAGCAGGTAGATGAAGGACAGAGAGAGGAAAAATATAGCAATGGGCTTTTCTCATAATTGCAGGACCATAACTTTTCTGATTTGAGAGGAGAGTTCAGAATTCTTTCCTTAGAATTCTCAGAATTCTGTCCTCAGTTCCATCAGAATTCTGAAATCTTTGTGTTCCCATCACTGCTGCTGCCACAGAAATATTCAGGGACAGAGGCTGAAAAGGAAAGAGTAAAAGACAAAAATAAAGGGCATTTCCCTCTGTCTCTGGATGCTAGAACTTTCCTTCTCCCTGAGACATAACTATAGGCTTCTCTAGAAGCTTCACTTCTAATATTAGCTATTTAAGATTAGCTCAAGGGCTTCTAGAAAATAAAAACAATGATAAACTCACTGTCATTTAGATGATAGTTCAAATTCTTGTCTTTTTCCTTAATCAACTTGTTATTTTCTTTGGAATCCTGAAATAGTAGACCCTTGCATTCTGTTCAGGTTTCATAGCTGCTTGGGCTGATTATTTGTTCATAACTTGAACTGAAACTCTAACATTTTATCCCAATATATTAACAATGCAGAATGGTTACAGTGTTATTGCCATTGTTTGAAAACTGGTTATATTATCTCATTCATCTTGATGTTTCAGTGTGGAACTATAAGATGTTTGTTCAAAGCTGGGTCTCCATGGAGAGTGTTAAAAACCTCATGGCAACCCTGATCTGACAGAGACCTGCCACTGAGCATCTGTCTGAGAATCAGAGAAAACACCTCTAGGAGTAACTTCTTTATCAGAAAAATAAAAGATATTCTCTCAGATTCAAACATTTCACCATCATATATTATTAGTTACGTAATATCTGTGTTGTTGTTTTTGGTCAGTCACTAAGTCGTGTCTGACTCTGTGATCCCATGGACTGTAGCACACCAGGGTTCCCCGTGCTCCAATATCTCCTGGAGATTGTTCAGGTTCATGCCCTTTAGGTCAGTGATGCTATCTATCCATCTCATTCTCGGCTGTGCTCTTATCCATTGCCTTCAGTCTTTCCCAGCATATTTATGTACACTCCTTCAAAAATGTCCATTTTAATTTTTTGTTGATGGACTCTTTGAGTAAAATTGAACCTTGAGTTAAATTTTGACAGCTATCCCTCTCCCCAGAACTCCTAACTCTGATTCTTAGCACAGCCATGGGTCTCCCTTGAAATAAATACACTCCAAAAAGAAATGAACCATTTTTTGCTCCTGATTGAAACACTGTCTTTTTATTTTCTAACTCTTAAGTTACCATCCATCAATATTTGGAACAGTTTAATTTCCTCTCTCATTTTTTTTTCATTTACAATTTTAAAAAACCACTTAATTGAGGTATAATTTACATATAAATTTCTATACATATTTAATATATATATATAATTTGATGAGTTTGGAATTATACACTGGAGAAACCATCACCACAATCTATGCCATAAGCATATCCATCACTTCCAAATGTTTTCTCATAACCTCTTTGTTATTATTATTATTTGTTAGGAACATTAACATATAATCTATATTCTCAGTGAATTTTAAAGTACACAGAATACTACTGTTAATTACAGACTCCATGTAATACAATTCATGTCTACAGCTTATCAAACAAGGGTTACAATGTTTGAATTATTTAAGATGTCCACTTCTTAAGATTGGGAACAATGTATTTGGAAAGAACAGAAAGAATCATTATGACAAATAATAATTTCTTCCAAAAAGTATTACTCAAAAGATTAAACTGCAAATATAACTAGTTTAATTTTAAAAAGAAAAGTCATAATTAAAAACAGCTTGCGAAGTATGCTACTACTTTTCTTTTAAGCATCAATACCAAATCTTTGTGGCTTTCAAACGTCCATCATTTTTTTTTTTTTTTACTATTTCTTTAAATTTAGAGGGTATATGCTTTGCATGAAAATATCTTACTGTGTATTTCTGTTCTGCATAAATGGAAAGCATTTTAAAACTTAGCAAGAGATTCCCATTGTTAGTGTTTAAAGTTAAAAGCATGCTGGGATAAAATAAAACCATCTTATGTGGAAGCAAAAGTTTTGATCCTGTGACTTGACATCACATGTCCGTGTGAACAAGGCCATGGAGGGCTCACAGTACAGGAGTCCCAGAGTGGTATCATTGGGCTTGTTTTGTTTTTAAATAAATATTCATATAAGCTTATATCTTCCTGAACCAGAAACATTAGTCCATGCTTTCTCTTTAAGTGAATGCTTTCTTGCCTCAGTTTGTGATGGTAAGAATGCCTGTGAGTTTGCTACTAGTGTTACTCTCATGTTATCAGTAATAATATGTTGCTCAGAGATGGCAAAAAATATGTCTACTTGTAATTATTGGAAAAAAGTCAGAAGATAGGTCATCTTTCTCTGTTATCAATTTGTTTGTGTAGTATTTATTATAACAGGATTGGAATTAAAATTAAATCAATGGATATGTGATCGATAATACTGCTTCACTTTGGAGAATGTTGTAAAAACCTACTAATTTAACAATGAAATAGAAGTATAAACCTTTCAAAGAGTAATTTAGAAAACATATTTTATGTGAAGTCAGTTTTGGTAGACCAAAATTGTGGACTTCATTTAAAAGCTGTCAGATAAAGCAGCTGAAAGCTACCATCACTGAAGGTACTTGTGGAGAAGTGATAGAAGGTAGGTCTTTAAGATGCAAATGAGATACAAGTGAAAGAACACTATATTTAACAGATGAAACCAATTCTGAAGTCTCCATAGCAACTACCAAAACGTTAAGCATAAATTATGCCATTAAAGTGATCAAAGATAACTTTCTTTCAGCCTAAGCAATTTCAAGCCAGATGATGAGCCTGGTCCCTTTTCAGAAAGTCCTACTAAGTACCCTTCTAAAAGATAAATAGAACATCTTTTTATCCATGAAGTATAGTTCAGGCTAATAACCTTGGAAATAAATGTATTGCTTTAATGGAAACGAAATCTAGGACTATTCTGTCTATTAAAGAAGATGCGCTTGTGTGAGTTTCGGCAACCATGCCACATGATGACTCTGTTCTAAAGGAAATGAGGGAAAAAACCCTTTATTACATACCATCTTAATGATGATAAACACAGTAAATGCAGCTCCATTTATTTTAAATTTTATATTGCTCTGTGTAATATTCAGAGAAGGCAATGGCACCCCACTCCAGTACCCTTGCCTGGAAAATCCCATGAAGGGAGGAGCCTGGTAGGCTGCAGTCCGTGGGGTCACTAAGAGTCAGACACGACTGAGCGACTTCACTTTCACTTTTCACTTTCATGCATTGGAGAAGGAAATGGCAACCCACTCCAGTGTTCTTGCCTGGAGAATCCCAGGGACAGGGGAGCCTGGTGGGCTGCCGCCTATGGGGTCGCACAGAGTCGGACACGACTGAAGCAACTTAGCAGCAGCAGCAGTGTAATATTAGTGTGTGTGTGTGTGTGTGTGTGTTAAATACATGTCTTGAATAACTACATAGTAGTGTTTTGGTTTCAGGGTTAACTACATTCAGTTCAGACGGTAAAGAATCCACCTGCAATGCAGGAGACCTGGGTTCCATCCCTGGATTATTTTTGGATTGGGAAGATCCCCTGGAGAAAGGAATGGCAAACCATTCTAGTATTCTTGTTGAGAAATCCCATGGATAGAGGAGCCTAAAAGACTATAGTCCATGGAGTCTCAAAGAGTCCAACAGACTGAGTGACTAAAACTTCAGTGTTAACTATGTTCTAAATAATGAAATCACAGGTTCCTTGTGGATTTCTGAAACATTGCTTTGTGTTTTGTACAACATCTTTGCCTTGATCCTTGACATGTATACTAGACAACTGTGAAATATTTAATACACTGTTCTACAAAATTCTCTTTATTCACATATAAAGTCACCATAATTATTTCAGGTGTCCTTTTTGCATTCCTGTAGTTTTGGTAACTTTTAGTGAGTTTTGTGGCTTCTAGATGAATCAAATAAGTTGACTGGGGCAGTTTATAAATTATGTCAAAGTAAATAATATTGGATGGAAAGAATATTGCATTTGGGTCTAAGAATCAGCTATATAAAAATGAGGCAGACAAATTGGAAACAAATATTTCATGTGCATGTGTAAACAGACCCTCACAGAAAATAATTTGAACCAAGACAGAATGAAACACAGATGTAATGCCTTGTGGTAAAAGAAAGAAAGAAAGAATCTTGGGTATGTCTAGCTGGTAAGAATTTCCTTTCATAGAGAGAAGTTTTTCCACCTTGGGAGGAAGATTAACTGTTGGTTTATTTTTGTTTGGGCTTCCCTTGTGGCTCAGCTGGTAAAGAATCCACCTGCAATGCAGGAGACCCCCCTTTCAATGCCTGGGTTGGGAAGATCCCCTGGAGAAGGGATAGGCTACCCACTCCAGTATTCTTGGGCTTCCCTTGTGGCTCAGCTGGTAAATAATCCACCTGCAATGCCAAAGACCTGAGTTTGATCCCTGGGTTGGAGAGATCCCCTGGAAAAGGGAAAGGCCACCCACTTCAGTATTCTGGCCTGGAAAATCCCATGGACGGAGGATTTCTGCAGTCCATGGGATCACTGAGGGTCGGATACGACTGAGCGACTTCACTTTCACTTTTCACTTTCATGCATTGGAGAAGGAAATGGCAACCCACTTCAGTGTTCTTGCCTGGAGAATCCCAGGAATGGGGGAGCCTGGTGGGCTGCAGTCCATGGGGTCACACAGAGTCTGACATGACTGAAGTGACTTAGCAGCAGCAGCATAGTCCATGGGGTCACAAAGAGTTGGATAAGACTGAGCGACAGTCACTTCAATTATTTTTGTTTACCTGTTTTACTTTCACACCCATACTAAATTACCATATTAATATTTAAATCATTTCCAGTAAGCTAGCTTAATTAGCCTTCTGAAGTTTAGGCAAGAGAGTTTATTTTTAATCTACAGGAACAAGTACCTCTTTCAGGTTCTGTTCTTCCAACATCCCTTGAGGTGTTGTTTTTATCTATTATTTGTTCTCACTGTAATCTGTAGTTCTCTTTTCGGAACCTTTCATCATCTATTTTATTCCAAATAAGTGGAAAAGTGAAAGCGTCAGTTGCTCAGTGGTGTTCAACTCTTTGTGACCCCATGGGCTGTAGCCCACAAGATTCCTCTGTCCACGGAATTCTCCAGGCATAATATTAGAGTGGGTAGCCATTCCCTTTTCCAAAGGATTTCCTTGACCCAGGCATGGAACCCGGGTCTCCCGCATTGCAGGCAGATTCTTTACCTCTGTGTCACCAAGAAAGCCCCATTGTCTTAAGAGCTTTGCTCTTTCTTTCACCTTCTTTTTCAGAAGGTGTCTTGACTTTGTCTTCCTTATTTCAGAAATGATGATTTTACTTTTATTTTATGTCCACTACTGATTTTTAAACAACAGAATGGGAAAGACTAGAGATCTCTTCAAGAAAATTAGAGATGCCAAGGGAACATTTCATGCGAAGATGGGCTTGATAAAGGACAGAAATGGTATGGACCTAACAGAAGCAGAAGATATTGAGAAGAGGTGGCAAGAATACAAAGAAGAACTGTACAAAAAAGATCTTCATGTCCCAGATAATCACGATGGTGTGATCACTGACCTAGAGCCAGACATCCTGGAATGTGAAGTCAAGTGGGCCTTAGAAAGCATCACTACGAACAAAGCTACTGGAGGTGATGGAATTCCAGTTGAGCTATTCCAAATCCTGAAAGATGGTGCTGTGAAAGTGCTGCACTCAATATGCCAGCAAATTTGAAAAACTCAGCAGTGGCCAAAGAACTGGAAAAGGTCAGTTTTCCTTCCAATCCCAAAGAAAGGCAATGCCAAAGAATGCTCAAACTACTGCACAATTACACTCATCTCACGTGCTGTAAAGTAATGCTCAAAATTCTCCAAGCCAGGCTTCAGCAATATGTGAACCGTGAACTTCCTGATGTTCAAGCTGGTTTTAGAAAAAGCAGAGGAACCAGAGATCAAATTGTCAACATCCACTGAATCATGGAAAAAGCAAGAGAGTTCCAGAAAAACATCTATTTCTGCTTTATTGACTATGCCAAAGCCTTTGACTGTGTGGATCACAATAAACTGTGGAAAATTCTGAAAGAGATGGGAATACCAGACCACCTGACCTGCCTCTTGAGAAGTCTGTATGCAGGTCAGGAAGAAACAGTTACAACTGGACATGGAACAACAGACTGGTTCTAAATAGGAAAAGGAGTACGTCAAGGCTGTATATTGTCACCCTGCTTATTTAACTTATATGCAGAGTACATCATAAGAAACGCTGGACTGGAAGAAACATAAGCTGGAATCAATATTGCCAGGAGAAATATCAATAACCTCAGACATGCATATGACACCACCCTTATGGCAGAAAATGAAGAGGAACTAAAAAGCCTCTTGATGAACGTGAAAGAGGAGAGTGAAAAAGTTGGCTTAAAGCTCAACATTCAGAAAACGAAGATGATGGCATCTGGTCCTATCACTTCATGGGAAATAGATGGGAAACAGTGGAAACAGTGTCAGACTTTATTTTTTTGGTCTCCAAAATCACTGCAGAAGGTGACTGCAGCCATGAAATTAAAAGACGCTTACTCCTTGGAAGGAAAGTTATGACCAACCTAGATAGCGTATTCAAAAGCAGAGACATTACTTTGCCAACAAAGGTCCATCTAGTCAAGGCTATGGTTTTTCCTGTGGTCATGTATGGATGTGAGAGTTAGACTGTGAAGAAGGCTGAGCGCCGAAGAATTGATGCTTTTGAACTGTGGTGTTGGAGAAGACTCTTGAGAGTCCCTTGGAATGCAAGGAGATCCAACCAGTCCATTTGAAGGAGATCAGCCCTGGGATTTCTTTGGAAGGAATGATGCTGAAGCTGAAACTCCAGTACTTTGGCCACCTCATGCGAAGAGTTGACTCATTGGAAAAGACTCTGATGCTGGGAGGAATTGGGGGCAGGACAAGAAGGGGATGACAGAGGATGAGATGGCTGGATGGCATCACTGACTCAATGGACGTGAGTCTCAGTGAATTCTGGGAGTTTGTGATGGACAGGGAGGCCTGGTGTGCCGCGATTCATGGGGTTGCAAAGAGTCGGACACGAAAGAGTGACTGAACTGAAATGAACTGAACTGATTTTTAACTTCCTTTCATTCGTTTAACCTTGCAGTTCATCCATGTTTCCACTCTCAGTGTATTCTTCTCATCTCTGCTCGTGCTTCTTTGTTTCCCCTGTATAAAAGTTCAGAGTGTTTTGAGTCCTTATATCCCTTGCATTCCTGTGTGAGAAGCAGATGGCTGCAGTAGGCATCTGTTTTCATCTACATGAAGGCTTCATACATCCTGAGTATTGTGATTTTGCGCATTGGAGAAGGAAATGGCAACCCACTCCAGTATTCTTGCCTGGAGAATCCCAGGGATGGGGGAGCCTGGTAGGCTGCCGTCTATGGGGTCGCACAGAGTCGGACACGACTGAAGCGACTTAGCAGCAGCCAGTGGCTTGCAGTCCTCACAGGGTGTTCTATACCCCCCTTACGGGTGTGTATACCTATCTGAAAATCTTCCTCTAAACTCTAATGTGTCCTGTTGTCCTCCTCCTTTCATGTCCAGCACCATTGCAAATTTTCACTTTTGATAGGTGTTGGGAAGGTTTTTTTTTTTTTTTTCTGTATATCTGAGAATTTGTAACATTGTCTTTAGTTTTTCCTTCTTTTTCTGGTGTGCAGTGGTCAACGTTAAAATCTATAAAAGTAAAAATTAGTACATTTAATTGAATCCTCACCATGTGTCAAACTTCCTTTAAGAGCTTTATATAAATTCATTTGTAATGATCCTGTAAAATATAATATATACTACCATTCCTCAAATTTAAGGTAGGAGAAGACTGAGGCAGACAGAGATCAGACAACTCATTCAAAGCGTGTTGTTGCAGGTGCTAGGACACGGGTACCAGCCCAAGAAGTGTAGCTCCAAACTCCAGGCAAGCTCACTCTGCCAGGCTGCTTCTTCCATTTTCAATGTATGTTTACTGTGTTAGTCACTCAGTCGAGTCCGACTCTTTGAGACCCCATGGAATGCCAGGCTCCTCTGTCCATGGAATTCTTTGGGTAAGAATACTGGAGTGGGTTGACATTTCCTAATGCAGGGGAATCTGCCCAACCCAGATCTCCTGCATGGCAGGGGAATTCTTTACCATCTGAGCCACCTGATGGCTGTATAGCCTCATAAATTTTTGTGGCCTAAGCTTCAAATGTGGCTTGATGTACTGGTCCCCTGATTCTTGTTCTCTCCTGTGTAACCATTTTCTATAATAGTCCACTCTGTAGTCTAATTCTATTTATTTAATATGTTCTCCATCCCTATAAAATCAGAGTTACAGTCAAGCCAATTTCTCTATTACTGTTGCCCACATGGTCTTCATCTCCCTCCCCAAATGTTAAGTCCCAGAAGGTCCCAGAAGGTTCTACACCTGAGCATGACACTGTATTTCATTTAATACAATTTAAATGGACAATTCTGCAAGGCTAAGCCATTCAGGAAACATGGATATGACAACAGCACCCATCTGTGATGGTCCATAACCTGCTCTATGTACAAATTCCCAATTACTTACGGCATATTTCTTGAAGCTCTAGTTCAGAAAATAAAGATTAAAAAAAAAGAGAAAGAGAGAGAAACATACCTAAAATAAACAGTTATGTTTAACTGGTAGTTGTGAAAATGTTTGCTTGTATATAGCTCACATAAGACATAGTAAAGCCTTGTTCAGAGACAAAGGCATCATCATAAATAGTTTTTCAAAAAAAATTATAAAAATCTATCTTATACACAAAAGCAATATATTCATTGGAGGAAATCTGCAATTTAAATCATGAACTAATGTGATGAGCTTTGGAAGGTTATATGGAAACTGATAAATACAAAGAATGTAAATTAGGCCCTAACAAGTTACCATTTAACAAAGAGGTGATAATTATAGTCTGTTTGGGGGGAGGACAGCTTTCATAATTTAGGGGAAAATTTTTTTTAATATGAAGGTAATGCAAAACAAAGAAAAAGGCATTTGAATAATGAAGATGCACTGTGTCCCACAAAAGCACTGGGGACCTTTGGTTCATTTGGAAGGTGATTGATAGGTCTTCACTGCATACACTAGAATTAGGATGCAAATCCATATATACTGTTCCTCTGAAATCCTTAACATTTGACTATTTATCTTGAAGGGCTGGGCCCACTCCAGGTTTTAAAACCAACCATATTAAAGCTAGAGAATTTCAGCTCATGTGATTTTGGACTTTTACTCTGTAGACACAGCATATTAAATTAACTGATTTTGAGTTTTAAATTGAAGTTGGGTTATTGGGTTGAATCCCACTTGACCACAGCCTGTAATCCTTTTTATATATTATAGTGTTTGGTTGGTTAGAATTTGTTGAGGATTTTTTGTATTCATAAGAGATATTGGTGTGTAGGGTTCTTTTCTTGTGATGTCTTTGATTTCAGTATCAGGATAATATCAGTTTCATAGAATGAATTGGGAGTTTCCTTTTCTTTTATTATTTGGGAGTGCCTGTGAAGAGTTAATATTTATTCTTAATAAGATGTGGGTTAGAATTTACTAGTGAAGCCAATGAGCCCAGACTTTTCTATTTTATTTTTTCTTGTTTTTGACATTAAAGTTTTTTTTTTTTTAGTTTATAAATTAGATATTCACATTTGCTATTGGTTTTAAATTGTTCTTATCAAATATATAAATCATCAAAAAATCAGTATTCTACTATGAAAATTACAATGGTATCTTACATGATAACAGTAAAAACAATTTTCTTTGTAGCTTTTTGATTACTAGCTTAATTACTTTATATATTCTAGGTCTGCTCATATTTTCTATTTATTTTTGAGTTAGTTTTATAGTTTGCGACTTTCTAGGAATTTGCTCATGTCATCTAAGTCATATAACAGATTAGCCTATAATTATTCATAGTATTCCTTTGTAATCATTTTTTATTTCTGTAAGGTCAGTAATTATATGCTTACACCATTTCCAGTGCTACTAAATTGCGTCTTATTGTTCTCTCTCTCTCTCTGATTTTCTTACAATTTTATCTTTAATCGGACTAAAAAATTGTCACTTTGTTGATCGTTTCAGAAAACCAGGTTTCATATCATTGAATTTCTCTACAGTTTTTACTTTGTATTTCTTTATTTCCTGTTTCCTTTGCTATTTTCTCCTTCAGCATTCTGTATGTTTAGTTTGCTCATCTTTCTCCAGTGTCTTAAGGTAGAAGGTTAGGTTACTGGTTTGAGATCTTGCTTCTTCTTCACTGAAGTGTTTTTGCAGTTATGCATATCCCTCTAAGTACTACTTTAGCTACATCAGTCCCACAGGATATGATGCATTGTATCTTCATTTACTTGCATCTTCATGTTTGTAATTTCTCTATAATTTCTTCTTTGATCCATTGGCTATTGAAAACTATGCTATTGGACTTCCCTGGTGGTCCAATGAGAAGATTCTACAAGCCATGAGGCAACTAAGCCCATGCACCACAACCACTGAGCCATACTCTAGAGTCCATGTGCCACTACCACCGTGCCACACTCTAGAGCTGGTGTGCCACTACCACAGAGCCACACCTAGAGCCCGTGTGCCACAACCACAGAGCCACACCCTAGAGCTCGTGTGCCAAACCACTGAGCCACACCTAGAACCCGTGTGCCACAACCACAGAGCCACACTCTAGAGCCCGTGTGCCAAACCACTGAGCCACACCCTAGAGCTCGTGTGCCAAACCACTGAGCCACACTCTAGAGCCCGTGTGCCACAACCACTGAGCCACACTCTAGAGCCCGTGTGCCACAACCACTGAGCCACACTCTAGAGCCCGTGTGCCACAACCACTGAGCCATACTGTAGAGCCTGTGTGACACAGTTACTCAGCCACAGTCTAGAGCCTATGTGCCACAACTACTGAGCCACATTCTAGAGCCTGGGTCCACAGTTATTGAGTCACAGGCTAGAACTTGTGTGCCACGACTACAGAGCCACACTCTAGAGCCTGTGTGCCACAACGACTGAGCCTACATGCCACAACCACTGAAACCTGTGTGCACTAGAGCCTGAGCTCTACAACAAGAGAGGCCACCACAAGAGGAAGCCAGTACACTTCAACAAAGAGTAGTCTCTGCTTTCCACAGCTAGAGAAAGCCAGTGCACAGCAATGAAGATCTAGGTCAGCTAAAAGTAAAATAAATAAATCCGTATTCTTTATCTTCACTTTTTTGTGAGTTTCTCAAATTTCTTTCCATTATTGATTGCTAATTTTATTTATTTGTGATCAGAGGACTTATTGGTACTATTATAATTCATTTAAATTACTTGACATATTTCATTTCCTAGAAATGATCTATGACAAAGCTATATATTCTGCAATTGTTGGATACAGTGTTCAGTAGACAGGTCAAGAATATTTGGTTTATAGTATAAATTTGTTGAAATTCTGCTTAGTTGTATCCACTATTGAGAGTGAAGGTGAGGTATAGAAATCAACTATTATTGTTGAATTGTCAATTCCTCTCATTTCTATTTCAGTCACGTCCTGATGTATTAGCCACTCCTGTATTCTTACAGTTGATTTCCATAGTATATTTTTCCATCCTTTTACTTTCAATGTCTTTACATCTTTGAATCAAGAAGGAATCTCTATAAATAACATATATTTTGATTGTTTATTTGTATTTGTATCAGGTCTGACAGACTGCCTTTCAGTTAGGTTAATTCATTCACACTTAATTTTCATATTGATATAATGGAGCAATTGGACTTACATCTACCATTTACATTTTGTTTTCTGTATGTATCATGCATTTTTTTCTTTCTTTCTTTATTCTTTAGGCACTGCATGTTCAGTTCAGTTCAGTTCTGTACAATTGTTCAGACGTGTCTGAATCTTTGCGACCCCATGCACCACAGCATGCCAGGCCTCCCTGTCCATCACTTCCAGAGCCCACCCCAACCCATGTCCATTGAATTGGTGATGCCATTCAACCATCTCATCCTCTGTTGTCCCCTTCTCCTCCTGCCATCAATCTTTCCCAGCATCAGAGTCTTTTCCAGTCAATCAGCACTTCGGATCATGTGGCCAAAATATTGGAGTTTCAGCCTCAACATCAGTCCTTCGAATGAACACCCATGACTGATCTCCTTTAGGTTGGACTGATTGGATTTCCTTGTAGTCCAAGGGACTCTCAAGAGTCTTCTCCAACACCACAGTTCAAAAGCATCAATTCTTCGGCACTCAACTTTCTTTATAGTCCAACTCTCACATCCATACATGATCACTGGAAAAACCATAGTTTTGAATAGATGGAACTTTGTTGGTAAAATAATGTCTCTGCTTTTGAATATGCTATCTAGGTTGGTCAGAACTTTCCTTCCAAGGAGTAAGCATCTTTTAATTTCATGGCTGCAGTCATCATCTGCAGTGATTTTGGAGCCCAGAAAAATAAAGTCAGCCACTGTTTCCACTGTTTCCCCATCTATTCGCCATGAAGTGATGGAACCAGATGCCATGATCTTCATTTTCTGAATGTTGAGCTTTAAGCCAATTTTTTTCACTCCCCTCTTTCACTTTCATCAAGAGGCTCTTTAATTCTTCATTTTCTGCCATAAAGGTGGTGTCATCTGGATATCTGAGGTTATTGATATTACTTCCAGCAATCTTGATTCCAGCTTGTGCTTCATCCAGCCCAGCACTTCTCATGATGTGCTCTGCATATAAGTTAAATAAACAGGGTGACAATATAAAGTCTTGACGTATTCCTTTCCCTATTTGGAACCAGTCTGTTGTTCCATGTCCAGTTCTAACTGTTGCTTCCTGACCTGCATATAAGTTTCTCAAGAGGAATGTCAGGTGGTCTGATATTCCCATCTCTTTCAAAATTTTCCACAGTTTTTTGTGATCCATAGAGTCAAAGTCTTTGGCATAGTCAATAAAGCAGACTTTGCATTAAGTGAATATTTTCTCAGTTCATTTCAGTTCAGTCACTAAGTCGTGTCTGACTCTTTGAGACTCCATGACCTACAGCATGCCAGGCCTTCCTGTCCATTGCCAACTGCCTGAGTTTACTCAAACTCATGTACATTGAGTTGGTGATCTCATCCAACCATCTCATCCTCTGTCATCCCTTTCTCCTCCTGCTTTCGACCTTTCCGAGCATCCAGGTCTTTTCCAATGAGTCAGTTCTTCGCATCAGGTGACCAAAGTATTGGAGTTTCACCTTCAGCATCAATCCTTCCAATGAATATTCAGGACTGATTTCCTTTAGGATGGACTGGTTGAATCTCTTTGCAGTCAAAGGGACTCTCAAGAGACTTCTCCAATAACAAAGTTCAAAAGCATCCATTCTTCAGCACTCAGTTTTCTTTTTTTTTTCTTCAGTTTTCTTTATATTCCAACTCTCACATCCATACATCCCTACTGGAAAAACTATAGCTTTGACTAGACTAGAATATTTTCTGCTGTAAAATTTCAATTTATTATTAATATTTTACTCCATATACATTGTATACTGACTTTTTTTTTTTTTTGGCTATTTCCTTAGTGGTTCCTTTAGGATTTACCATATACAACTTAATGTATCCAAATATTCTTCAGGTTTATATTGACCATGTTGTTTGATTCCCATGCCATGTCTGACTCTTTGGTGACCTCATGGGCTGTAGCCCGCCAGGCTTCTCTGTCCATGGCACTTCTTAGGTATGAATACTGAAGTGATTTGCCATTTCCTTCTCTAGGGAATCTTCTTGCCCAGGTATTGAATCAGCATCTCGTGCCTTAGCAGGTGGGTTCTTTACCACTCAGCCACCTTTCATACTGACTTATTTCCAATTAAATATAGGTATCATTATTATTGCTCTACTCACCTTTTCTCCTTTTTGGTTTTATCATTAAACAAGTTAGAACTGTATATGTTACTAGCCCAAACATATTTATTACAATTATTACTTAATGTACAATATCACAAACTTCCATCCATAGTTCATCAGGCACTCTGTCTATCAGATCTAGTCCCTTAAATCTATTTCTCACTTCCACTGTATAATCATAAGGGATTTGATTTAGGACATACCTGAATGGTCTATTGGTTTTCCCTACTTTCTTCAATTTAAGTCTGAATTTGGCAATAAGGAGTTCATGATCTGAGTCACAGTTGGCTCCCGGTCTTGTTTTTGCTGACTGTATAGAGCTTCTCCAACTTTGGTTGCAAAGCATATAATCAATCTGATTTCAGTGTTAACCATCTGGTGATGTCCATATGTAGTCTTCTCTTGTGTTGTCGGAAGAGGGTGTTTGCTATGACCAGTGCGTTCTCTTGGCAAAACTCTATTAGCCTTTGCCCTGCTTCATTCTGTACTCCAACACCAAATTTGCCTGTTACACAGGTGTTTCTTGACTTCCTATATTTGCATTCCAAAAAAGACATCTTTTTTGGTATTAGTCCTAGAAGGTCTTGTAGGTCTTCATAGAACTGTTCAAATTCAGCTTCTTTAGCATTACTCGTCAGGACATAGACTTGGATTACCATGATATTGAATAGTTTGGCTTGGAAATGAACAGAGATCATTCTGTTGTTTATGAGATTGCATCCAAGTACTGCATTTCAGACTCTCTTGTTGACTATGAGGGCTACTCCATTTCTTCTAATGGATTCTTGCCCACAGTAGTAAATATAATGATCATCTGAGTTAAATTCATCGATTCAAGTCCATTTTAGTTAGCTGATTCCTAAAATGTTGATGTTCACTTTTGTCGTTTCCTGTTTGAAATGTGCCTTCCAATGTGCCTTGATTCATTACCTAACAATCTAGGTTGCTATGCAATATTGCTCTTTACAGCATTGGACCTTGCTTCTATCACCAGTCACATCCACAACTGGGTGCTGTTTTTTTTTTTTTTTTCTTTTGACTCTGTCTCTTTATTCTTTCCAGAGTTATTTCTCCAGTGATCTCCAGTAGCATATGGGGCACCTACAGACCTAGGAAGTTCCCATCTCAGTGTCCTATTGTTTTGCCTTTTCATATTGTTCATGGGTTTCTCAAGGCAAGAATACTGAAGTGGTTTGCCATTCCTTTCTCCAGTGGACCACATTCTGTCAGACTTCTCCACCATGACCTGTCTTGGATGGCCGTACACTACATGGCTTAGTTTCATTGAGTTAGACAAGGCTGTGGTCCATGTGACCAGATTTGTTAGTTTTCCATGATTATGGTTTTAGTCTGTCTGACCTCTGATGCCCTTTCTCAGCACCTACCCTCTAACTGGGGTTTCTGTGACCTCGGACGTGGGGTATCTCCTCACAGCCGCCGCTCCTGACCTTGGACGTTGGATATCTCCTCTTGGGCGGCTCACCACTCCAGTGCCACAAAGCTGCTGCTTGCTGCTCCAGCTGGATCAAGACCATTCCCAAGAAAAAGAAATGCAAAAAAGCAAAATGGCTGTCTGAGGAAGGCTTACAAATGGCTGTGAAAAGAAGAGAAGCCAAAATCAACAGAGAAAAGGAAAGATATATCCATTTGAATGCAGAGTTCCAAAGAATAGCAAGGATAGATAAAGCCTTCCTCAGTGATCAATGCAAAGAAATAGAGGAAAACAATAGAATGAGAAAGACTAGAGATCTCTTCATGAAAGTTTGAGATACCAAGGGAATATTTCATGCAAAGATGGGCTCAATAAAGGACAGAAATGGTATGGACTAAACAGAAGCAGCAGATATTAAGGAGAGGTGGCAAGAATACACAGAAGAAAAGTACAAAAAATATCTTGATGAACCAGATAATCACGATGGTGTGATCACTCACCTAGAGCCAGACATCCTGGAATGTGAAGTCAAGTGGGCCTTAGGAAGCATCACTATGAACAAAGCTAGTGGAGGTGATGGAATTCCAGTTGAGTTATTTCAAATCCTAAAAGATGATGCTGTGAAAATGCTGCACTCAATATGCCAGCAAATTTGGAAAACTCGACAATGGTTACAGGACTGGAAAAGGTTAGTTTTCGCTCCAATCCCAAAGAAAGGTAATGCCAAAGAATACTGAAACTACAACAAAATTGCACTCATCTCAAACATTAGTAAAGTAATGCTCAAAATTCTCCAAGCCAGGCTTTAGCAATACATGAACAGTGAACTTCCAGATTTCAAGCTGGTCTTAGAAAAGGCAGAGGAACCAGAAATCAAATTGCCAACAACCGTTGGACCATTGAAAAATCAGGAGAGTTCTGGAAGGAAATACATTTTTGCCTTATTGACTATGCCAAAGTTTTTGACTGGATGAATCACAATAAACTGTGGAAAATTCTTCAAGAGAAGAGAATACCAGACCAACTGACCTGCCTCTTGAGAAACCTGTATGCAGTTCAGGAAGCAATAGTTAGAACTGGACGTGGAACAACAGACTGGTTCCAAATAGGGAAAGGAGTACATCAAGGCTGTATATTGTCACCCTGCTTATTTAACTTAGAGTACATCATGAGAAATGCTGGACTGGATGAAGCACAAGCTGAAATCAAGATTGCTGGGAGTAATATCAATAACCTGAATATGCAGATTACACCACCTTTATGGCACATAAATGAAGAAGAACTAAAGAGCCTCTTGATGAAAGTGAAAGTGGAGAGTGAAAAAGTTGGCTTAAAGCTCAACATTCAGGAAACAAAGATTATGGCATCTGGTCCCATCACTTCATGGCAAATAGATGGGGAAACAGTGGAAACAGTGGCTAACTTTATTTTTCTGGGCTCCAAAATCACTGCAGATGGTGATTGGAGCCATGAAATTAAAAGATGCTTACTCCTTTGAAGGAAAGTTCTGACCAACCTAGACAGCATATTAAAATGCAGAGACATTACTTTGCCAACAAAGGTCCGTCTAGTCAAGGCTATGGTTTTTCCTGTAGTCATGTATGGATGTGAGAGTTGGACTATAAAGAAAGCTGAGCACTGAAGAATTGATGCTTTTGAATTGTGGTGTTGGAGAAGACTCTTGAGAGTCCCTTGGACTACAAGGAGATCCAACCAGTCCATCCTAAAGGAAATCAGTCCTGAATATTCGTTGGAAGAACTGATGTTGAAGCTAAAACTCCAATACTTTGGCTACCTGATATGAAGAGCTGACTCACAGATGAAGACTCTTATGCTGGGAAAGAATGAATGTGGGAGGAGACAGTAAGACAGAGGATGAGAGGGTTGGATGGCATTACTGACTCAATGTACATGAGTTTGGGTAAACTCCAGGAGTTGGTGATGGACAGATAGGGCTGGCACGCTTCAGTCCATGGGATCGCAAAGAGTCAGACATGACTAAGGAATGGAGCTGAACTGAACTTAATGTAATCATATATTTTTTAAAGAAGTTGAGTAGAGAAGAGAGAACAATTACATATTTATAGTTTGCTATAATATTCTTATTTAACCTTTCTGTTTCTCCTCACTCAGGTCTGTGGATTCCAGTATCATCTGGGGTCATTTACTTTGCCAAAATGACTTTTTTTCCACATGACTCCTTTGTGTTATTATTGGCAAATATGTTATATTCGAAATGTTATAGGTTGAAATATAAAATCATATGCATACTGATTTATATAATTGTTTTCAAAATCACTTAAGAGAAGAACAGAGAGGAAATATGCATTTCTCCTATGTTGTGTAATTTCATAATTAACTTTACCATAATTATCTTTCTTTATTGGGTTGATTCAAATTGCTGGCAGGCATCCTTTACTTTGATCCTGAAGAACTCTCGTATATCTTGTAAGCTGTGTCTGCTTGCTAGAAGTGTCTCAATTTTTGCTTATCTACGAGCAGCCTTACTTTGATTTTATTTTTGAGAGATAGTTTTGCTGGATCTGGAATTCTGGGTTGACATGTTTTCATTCTTTAAAAATTTAAATATGTCACCTCACTGCCTTTTGATGTTTGTTGTTTCTGATGACAAACAGTGTTTTTAATCTTACTGGTGCTCCTTTGTAAGTAATGAGTCAATTTTTTTTTAATGTCTTTCAAGATTCTTTGTTGTTGGTTTTTACCATTTTTATATGATATGTCTACAGTGCATTTCTTTGAACTTAGAGTCTTTTGAATTTGCATATGTAGATTCATGTTTTTCACCAAATTCTAGAGGTTTTAAATTATTATTTCTCCTAATATTTTTCTGTCACTTTCTCTCTCCCTTGTCTTCTGACAGTCAGATTATGCATATGGTGGTTTTTCTTCAAGTTACCCTCTTTTCTTTGAAGTTCTGTCCATTTACTTTTTTCCTTTGTTCTTTAGATTGCATAGTCTCTAAGTTCACTAATTCTTTTTTCTGTCAGTTCAGATATTCTACTGAGCCTCTCTAGTGAAATTTTCACTTACTAATTATGATTTTCCATCTGGAATTTTCAACATAGTCCTCATTATAACTGTATTTATCTTATTAAACTTGTTTTTTAATTAAATTTATTTATTTTAATTAGAGGCTAATTAGTTTACAATATTGTATTGATTTTGCCATACATCAACATGAATCCACCACAGGCATACACGTGTTCCCAATCCTGAACCCCCCTCCCACCTTCCTCCCCATAGCATCCCTCTGGGTCATCCCAGTGCACCAGCCCCAAGCTTCCTGTATCCTGCATCGAACTTGGACTGGCAATTATTTAGTTCTTTGAATATATTTGAAACTGAGCAGGACCCTGTGGGGAACTCCTGGGTAGAAAAATGTTTCCATGTCCCCCATGTCAACTACTAATTGGCACTTGCCAAGACTACTGTCAATGGCTGAACAAGGGCATAATGCACTTCCCTGGTGGCTCAGATGGTAAAGAAACTCTCTGCAGTGTGGGAGACCCAGGTTCTATCCTTGGGTCAGGAAGATCCTCTGGAGAAGGAAATGGCAGCCCACTCCACTATTCTTGCCTGGAAAATCCCATGGACAGAGGAGCCTAGTGGGCTACAGTCTGTGGATTTGCCAAGAGTTAGACACGACTGAGCAGTTAACACTTTCTGTGGAGACTGAACCCCGTGCTGCTGCAACTGTTAACCTTTAACACCCCGAGGGAGTTCAGGCTGGAGTGAGGTTCTCTGTGCTCCAAGGAATCCGATGGGACAGGTTTTAGATACTTATTTTCAGGAACAGACTTTATGATCCTAATTCTTGTATCTCATCATCTAGGAAAGTGCTAAACCCCTTCATGATGACATCAGATCCTTGTAACTAGCAGAAAACCTTTTGTAAAAGGAGGGCTTAATTGCACTGAATTTCCCCTTCACCAAAATCTTATATGTTGACTGTCTTGCACTGCCTCTTTGGAGCAGTGTCTCAAAACTGGCTGAGGTGCTGCCTACTGGGCTGCAGTAATCATTTTGCCCCAAATAAAACTTGACTTACAACTCTCAAAGCTGTGTGTCTTTTTTTAGTTAACACCCATTTCTTGTAGAAGAAGTGGTTTCAACCACTTAGACCAAAGGGCACATTCAAGTAGTTACTAATTAGGGAAGTAAAGGAATGCAGAAACAAAGGAAAAATAGTCAAGAAACAATAGTGCAGCAATAAAGCAGAGTCCTAGTTCCTGCTCAAACGATACACATAACAATATCTCTGAGTTGTTCCACAGGAACTAAGGCCCCCACTTAAGTGTAGGATGGTGACTTCAGGCTGAGCATAAATTCCTGACCACCACTCTGTTACTTTACCACCAACCAGTCACAAGAAAATTACACACCCTTGACTCCAAATTTTGCCTTTAAAAACCTTTCCCTGAAAACCATCAGGGAATTTGTGTCTTTGGGGCATGAGCTGCCCATTTTTCTTGTTTGGTCCCTGGAATAAGCCTTTTTCTGCTCCAAATCAAATTTCTGTGTTTGGCATTGCTGGGCATCAGGCACATTAACTTGAGTTCCACATATTTGTTATGGCTATTTTGAAATATTTTTCTCTTAAACCTTGACATCTGGTTGCATTCACAGACAGTTTCTGCTTTTTCATCTGCATTTAGGACAGACATTTATATTTCTTTGCAATTCCCATAAGTTTTGTTGGAAACTGGACACTTAAGGTAATACATTATAGCAACTCTAAATACTGCCCCACATCAGGGCTTGTCATAATTATTTTCTCGTTTCTTTGTTTAGAGAGTAGCTGGATTATTTTGGTGAAGTCTATTCTCCCCAACCTACTCCAGTACCCTTGCCTGGAAAATCCATGGATGGAGGAGCCTGGTAGGCTGCAGTCCATGGGGTCGCTAAGAGTCAGACATGACTGAGCGACTTCACTTTCACTTTTCACTTTCATGCTTTGGAGAAGGAAATTGCAACCCACTCCAGTGTTCTTTCTTGGAGAATCCCAGGGACGGGGGAGCCTGGTGGACTGCCGTCTCTGGGATTGCACAGAGTGGGACATGACTGAAGCGACTTAGTAGTAGTAGTAGCTATTCTTCCCCAACCTCCACCCCTAGTCCTCATGAATCTTCTGTTGCTTTTCCTCGTGGATGTAGCCTTGACCATGGGCAGAGTCATCCTGGGATGACATCCTGGAGCTGAAAATGAGGTTAATTCCTTTGGAAAGAACTTTGGGTCTTTCTACTTTATGGATTGTTTCTACTTCTGTATAAAATAAAAGCCCAGCTGAGGCTGGGATTGGGATGGTGGAATGCTTCTGTGTGACAGTCATGAAAATTATTTAAGATACTGAGCTAATGTTTCTTCTTCTTCTGAATGGATTAAATAAAGAATCCAAAGCAAAGAAAGTAGATACAAAAAAACATATTTATGTGTGTGTGTTTGTATAAACAGTGGAGATTTCAAACATTAGAAATACTGTTGTTAAGCAATTTATTATACTTATGTAGGCTGAAATATTTTAGAATATACACAAATAAGACTTTCAAAAAAATCTAACAGCATGAAAATTCTTATATTATCATGGCTAAGTAAAACAAAGCAAACTAAAACCAAACCAGACGTAACTTCATACATAATAGGATAAAACGGGATAACTTCTCCCAGCATCCACTACCGCTAAGAAAAAGAAGACACACACACACAAAACCTAGGCAAAATAACATTTTGGAAAGTATATCAATATACATTTTTTAAAAATTTAGTGGTAAAAGTATGGATAGTATTTTTTTTCTATTCTTAGAGCTTTTGCATGTTTTATAACAAGCTTGGATTAAGTGTGTAGTGAAAAGTACAATGAAGTAAAATAAACATAATATTGGTACTCTAATGAGATCACTGTTAGATGTAGGTGACCACACTACGGCTTTTCCCAATTGCCCCTTTTGTTTTTCCACTAATGATCTGAATTTCACATTCGTAGATACAATCATCTGCACAGGGCAAAATAAGTTGTTTCCACTTCCCGTTACAATGAAGTGTTTTGATAATCTAAGTCTGGGTGATTGAAGTGCCCCATTAGAACCACCTGGTCCAATTTTGAAACTTCTCTAAATTTATTTCATGTTTATAATTCAAGTAGCTAATTTGGATTTCAAAACAAATTTATGTTAAATAATAGTTTACTGTTACCACTCTGATGAATATATAAGTGTTTTCCATTCCTAAGCTCTAAATAATATTAATAAATTACTCCATTTACTCAATAATGACGTAATACATAGAAAATTTCTTAAATTGTATTAGTTTCATAAATGTAATTCCATTTAGTCATTATTTATATAGTTATATCTTTATAATTTAATTTAAATATAATATAAATTTATATTAAATATAAATTTAATAGTAGAATTTATGCTTTTGAACTGTGGTGTTGGAGAAGACTCTTGAGAGTCTCTTGGACTGCAAGGAGATCCAACCAGTCCATCCTAAAGGAAATCAGTCCTGGGTGTTCATTGGAAGGACTGATGTTGAAGCTGAGATTCCAATACTTTGGCCACTTGATGCGAAGAGCTGACTCATTTGAACAGACCCTGATGCTGGGAAAGATTGAGGGCAGGAGGCGAAGGGGACGACAGAGGATGAGATGGTTGGATGGCATCACCAACTCTATGGAGATGAGTTTGAGTAGACTCTGGGAGTTGGCGATGGACCGGGAAGCCTGGCATGCTGTTGTCTATGGGGTCGCAAAGAGTGGGACACAACTGAGAGACTGAACTGAACTGAATATGCATAATGAATTAGGCAAATAAACATAGAACATGAAACATGTGTGATAAAGTATATATGTTAAAATTTTAATTTTAGTATTTTATAAATACTTGGGACAGTTAAATAACAAATGGGTAAGATGATGAAACCTCCATGAAAAACTAGTGATTTTGAGATAACTAATATTTGAAGTTGGTATAAATTTACCATCTCCATCAATAAGACCTGTGCTTATTTATGTTCCTACTGTCATTGAGACCAACTTAAGCCACCATCACTTCTTGCATGAACTGCTGTACAGCTACTTAAGTGATTTTTCTCCTTCTACTCTTTCCCTCACTGCAATTTCTTCCTCACTCTGAAACTATTGAGTTGTCAGGGATTAACCTTTGTACTTAGAATGGCAAATAGCCTTTGTACTTAGAATGGCCTGTAAGTACAAGACCTGGACCCTGTCCTGCCTTGACCTCATGCCCTAGACGCTCCTTCTTTCAAACACTTCCTAACAACTCTGGTCTTCTGTTTCCTGCTTCTTCTGCTCGAAAACTCTTCCCACAGCACATTGTGTCCTTATTATCATAACTCAGAGAACTTCCTAAGCACTCTGGCTAATAAAGACCTTATGATTACCCCCAGTCACTCTGTACCACACCACACCACTTCACCCCTTCATAGCAGTCATCACTATGAACTTACTGTACTCATTAATGAGTTAACTGCATATTGCCTGCTTGTTCTTGATACCAACCAGGGTTCTTGACCTTCTCCAATCAATAGAACTTGACTAGAGGCCAGGCAAGAAACTGAGACAAGACTTTATTGGAGTTTCTGCAGGAGGGAAAGAAAACAAGCAATAGACTTCCTTGCTTGCTCCCCAAGGAAGGGTGAGCTCATTCCTTAAATGGGATGAGAGGAGGGATATGTCCAGGGGTGAGGCTGGAAGAGTGGCTGGGTGGTGTCCCCATCCCTTAGGTAGTGTTGTTTGCAGGGGCATGAGCGGTACCCTGCTTTTGCTCTGAGCACACCCCCATTTTCTTCTGGCTCTTCCAGGGGCAGTTGGGCTTTTTGCAGTGTTTTTGTATCTTTTGTTCAAAATTGGACCAACTGCAAGTTCGCCCAGTTATTTTTAGTGCCATATAGTTTCTTTGTATTTTGTTGGTGGTGGAGAGATTCATCCAGGTGCAAACATTGCAGCATTGCAGCAAAGGTTTCAGATTTTTGCCTGTCACATCTTCACTGGGACTTAGCCTCCATGGAGAGAGAGAGGCTTCCATTCTTGTTCCTTCTGTGTCCACAGTAACTCACACATTGCAGGACACATTCTTGACCCTCATGAAGAATTGACTTTGAACAAACAAACATTTCAAGTCCAAAATCTGCCTTGCTTCTGAACTCTTTAGTGTGTTTATCAGTGTTTCTGTGAAAAGTAATTCAGCATGTGAAAATTTCACAGTGAATAAAACCCCTTTAATCCTGGGAGGTGGCATTATGGTGGTGAGAATTGGACTGAAGGAACTAGGAGTGTCAGAAGTGCACCATCTGGGACCTTCTAAGATCCTACTTTACTGATTGCTTAAGTGTCAAGGTGTATGTTGTAGAAGTAGCTTTAGCGTCCTTGAAACCAACAGAAGTATGGCCGCGCATGTGCACTGCTTAGTTCACTGTAGTATTCCTGTGATGAGGCACAGTGTGAGGTTCACAGCAGTTGATGTGCATCAGAGTCAGAGACAGAGGTTTGATCACAAGGACTCTGCTGGGTTACTCTCTTGAGCATGCTCTGGGCATTCATCAGGTTTGGGTGGAATCAAGGTCTCTATATGTTGAGTATGTTACACAGATATTTGATGGGTACAGGAGATTGAGAGCCACCTCCCTGGGAAATCAGCATCTTTGCAAGGCAGGTTATAGTAAGCACAAATTCTCTGCCTTGCCTGTCATGATCAGAGATGTTATTGGCTGATTTTAAACACAGGATGAGTGTTTGGGCCGGGTGATCTTCACTGATATTTCCAACTCAGAAGTCTTGAGAATATATAAACAAAATTCTGGAAAGGTATGGCTTCCAAATTCCTTTAAAGATAATAATTTCAGTGACAGTGCTGTTAAGTATTGTAAATTCCAGAAGGTAATTTCAGTTCAGTTCAGTTGCTTACTCGTGTCCGACTCTTTGCAACCCCATGAACTGCAGCAAGCCAGGCCTCCCTGTAAATCACCAACTCCCGGAATTCACTCAGACTCACATCCATCGAGACAGTTATGCCATCCAGCCATCTCATCCTCTGTCGTCCCCTTCTCCTCCTGCCCCCAATCCCTCCCAGCATCAGAGTTTTTCCAGTGAGTCAACTCTTCGCATGAGGTGGCCACAGTACTGGAGTTTCAGCTTTAGCAGGAGTCCTTCCAAAGAACACCCAGGACTGATCTCCTTGAGAATGGACTGGCTGGATCTCTTTGCAGTCCAAGGGACTCTCAAGAGTCTTCTCCAACACCACAGTTCAAAAACATCAATTTTTCGGTGCTCAGCTTTCTTCACAGTCCACTTCTAACATCCATATATGACGACTGGAAAAAACATAGCCTTGACTAGACAGACCTTTGTTGGCAAAGTAATGTCTCTGCTTTTCAATATGCTATCTAGGTTGGTCATAACTTTCCTTCCAAGGAGTAAGCATCTTTTAATTTCATGGCTGCAGTCACCATCTGCAGTGATTTTGGAGTGTCAGACTTTATTTTGAAGTCTGACACTGTTTCCACTGTTTCCCCATCTATTTGCCATGAAGTGATGGGACCAGATGCTGTGATCTTAGTTTTCTGAATGTTGAGCTTTAAGCCAACATTTCACTCTCCTCTTTCACTTTCATCAAGAAGCTTTTTAGTTCCTCTTCACTTTCTGCCATAAGGGTGGTGTCATCTACATATCTGAGGTGACTGATATTTCTCCTGGCAATCTTATGATTATACAGTGGAAGTGAGAAATAGATTTAAGGGACTAGATCTGATAGATAGAGTGCCTGATGAACTATGGACAGAAGTTCATGACATTGTACAGGAGACAGGGATCAAGACCATCCCCATGGAAAAGAAATGCAAAAAACAAAATGGCTGTCTGGGAAGGCCTTACAAATAGCTGTGAAAAGAAGAGAAGCGAAAAGGAAAGATACAAACATCTGAATGCAGAGTTCCAAAGAATAGCAAGAAGAGATAAGAAAGCCTTCCTCAGCGATCAATGCAAAGAAATAGAGGAAAACAACAGAATGGGGAAGACTAGAGATCTCTTCAAGAAAATGAGAGATACCAAGGGAACATTTCATGCAAAGATGGGCTCGATAAAGGAAAGAAATTGTATGGACCTAACAGAAGAAGAAGATATTAAGAAGAGGTGTCAAGAATACACAGAAGAACTGTACAAAAAGGATCTTCACTATCCAGATAATCACGATGGTGTGATCACTCACCTAGAGCCAGACATCCTACAATGTGAAGTCATGTGTCCCTTAGAAAGCATCATGACGATCAAAGCTAGTGGAGGTGATGGAATTCCAGTTGAGCTATTTCAAATCCTGAAAGATGATACTGAGAAAATGCTGCACTCAATATGCCAGCAAATTTGGAAAACTCAGCAGTGGCCACAGGACAGGAAAATGTCAGTTTTCATTCCAATCCCAAAGAAGGTACTTTAGAAGTCTCTTTATTCCCAAAAACCAAAATTTCCTTTTTGAGGAATGAGAGCCCCAGGAGATTTACATACACTTTGAGTATGTAAGACTCCATAGATTAAACCATACTGCTACAGCATTGCTTCCACATCTTCTCACTAAGAATTTCCCAAGTCTTGCCAGATTCCTGGATAGGAAGCATTATATTTGTTTACCAGCTCTGTGAAGCAGCTCTATGAAATGAAACTATGAATCTGGTTATGCAATAAATTTTAAAATATTTTAACTTTACTATTGGTAGAAAGTTTATGTTATTTGGGGTTAAAAAAAAAATCACAGGGCTCTCTGTGAGATTTGCTGCTGAAAAAGCATCACATCACTCTTTCTTGAGCTTAATCCTGGCCTCCAGAATTTCCCCGCCACTGAAATGCACGGCTGCCGCTTGATTCAGGCTGCAGCTGCCAGGTGTGTTTTCCATTTGTTTTCACTGACTGTGCCTTGGAAACCTATAGATCCTTCTCAGCTACCTGCCTGGCTGCTCCCCTGTCACTTTAAAGCTCCAATCTATATACATATATTCTGCTTTTTCACATTCTGATAACTAAACATTTTTTAGTACTGTGCCTAACGGCTAGAAAAGGCAAGTTTTAAGATTTTTTTTTTTTTTCACCCTGAATTAAAGATATCTGTTTCCTGGGAGGCACTGAGTCTGATAGCAGCATTTTTTTTTTTTTTTAATCTCCGAAGGCCACACCAATTTTAAGTTCTATTTAAGGGAGTGGGGCGGGGTGGGGGGGGGTGGATAAGAAACTCTGTTTATTTGAATTGCTTTCTAAAATTCTTCCAACTTTAACAGACTGAATTCAAGCATTCACCTACATGCTTGATAAACACTTTGAATTACACAGGAACTACAATTTCCAAGTTTTCTTTTCCGTAAACACTATACTTTGATGTGCTATGTATTGTATTTTTATTTTATCAAATACATTCACTTTCCAGTGCATATTTATGTGCATTTTTAAAAGCTAAAGCTCAATTAGAATTGCTAATTCCACCCATTCAATAGCTATTTCTTCAACACAACCATTTCCAGACCCCACACTGACAGCATGGCCCCTCATACCACGTGGCAGTGAGAACTATAGAGAAGTGAATAAGGAGTTAAGCAATAGAAACATACTTCCTTTGAAGAACAACTTACCCTGGCCTGGCTAGGTAGCACTGCTGCAACACTTACAGGAAATAAGTCTAGGCTGATATTTGAGGTGAAAGAAAGGGAGTGAACAGGACAGAGTGGGTGTGAATTTCGGAGGCTGAGTTGACTGGAAAGGGAGAGATGGGTGTTTCCAGGAAGATAAATCTGTGTTCTAAAGTCCTGGAAATGACAGGAAACGTGCTCTTTCAAGACGCACGTGGTCAGGGAGGTTCAGGGCTGCTTGGAAAGCAGGTCAGAGAGAAGGGAAGCTACATAAGGAATGTTCTTGAAATGAGGAGGGTTTCTGATTCGATCCTGAGCAAGTGAGAACGCAGGGTCAGTCCCAGCAGGAGGCACTGCTGCCTGGAAGTGAAGGACAGGCCCTGTGGGCCTCCCAGCAGCCGTCTGGGTTGGCATCTCCCACAGGAATCCAGGTGAGCGACTGCAGCCCAGAGCAGGGAATGGGCTGCTGGAGAGAGTGGGGGGACCAGGACACAGTTAGGAGGGAAAGGCTGATCACATGTAGTGGTCCGTCAGGGGTAAGGGACAGAGGGAGCTGCAAGTGAAGGAAGGATGAGGCTGGGTACTTGGTGACTGAGGAGGGGGCTCCAAGCAAAGACCATCTGTGATTTTCCAGGTCTGATCACCAACAGTGTACAAGGCTTGCTTGGGAGACCTCGTGGGGAAGTGGCTCTCCCCACAGAGACCTGATGACAGCAGGGATATTTCTGCAGGGAACTGCAGGCAAGGACTCACCCCACCCACCCACCCTCCTGGCCAGGCCCCTGTGCACGTCTTCATTCATACGTACATCTGCATTCCTCACCTTATGAGACTCTTAGCTGAGACATTTGCCTCCTCCTGGACTCAGTACTTTTTCACCTCTAGCCCTTTCCTCTGTCTCCCAAGCCCTTGTTTCCAAGAAGACAGAAGAGACAAAGAACGAGGGCTGGGGAGAAAGTCACTGACTCCACAAGGCTAAGGAGGGAGGCCAGGAGGAGGACATGCTGCTGAGATTTGGGAAGCTCTGAATGCAGCTCAAATAGGGAAATGAGAGAAAAAATGAAGATCACAGGGCCTCCCTCCTGGTCATGAGTGATGAAGGGTAGTGATTAGGTTTCTACTTATATCTAACAGCTTCAGTGTACATCTAGCATTCTTAAAAAAAACAAAAACAAAAACAAGTGTGGGTTGATTTGTTTGTTGTTTTTTAGTTTCAAAGTTGTGTCTGATTCTTTGTGATCCCATGGGTTGTAGCCTGCCAAACTCCTCTGTCCATGGGATTTCACAGGGAAGAATACTGGAGTGGCTTGCCAATTCCTTCTCAAGTTCAGTTCAGTTCAGTCACTCAATCATGTCTGACTCTTTGCGACCCCATGAACCACAGCAAGCCAGGCCTCCCTGTCCATCACCAACTCCCCAGAGTTTACCCAAACTCATGTCCGTTGAGTTGGTGATGCCATCCAACCATCTCATCCTCTGTTGTCCCCTTCTCCTCCTGCCCTCAATCTTTCCCAGCATCAGGGTCTTTTCCAATGAGTGTGCTCACCCCATCAGGTGGCCAAAGTTTCAGCTTCAACATCAGTCCTTCCAATGAATACCCAGGACTGATCTCCTTTAGGATGGACTGGTTGGATCTCCTTACAGTCTAAGGGACTCTCAAGAGTCTTCTCCAACACCACAGTTCAAAAGCATCAATTCTTTGGTGCTCAGCTTTCTTTATAGTCCAACTCTCACATCCATACATGACCACAGGAAAAACCATAGCCTTGACTAGACGGACCTTTGTTGGCAAAGTAATGTCTCTGCTTTTTAGTATGCTGTCCTTCTCAAGGGGATCTTTCTAATCCAGGGATTGAACTCACATCCCTCTCTTGTTTTGGCAGATGGATCCTTTATGGCTGAGCCACAGGGAAGGCTTGTTTTAATTTTACCTTCTTCTGTTTCAATCTTTTCAAATATTCATTCACATTTATCTGAATTTTACTATTTTAGGGGGTGGGTTAATTTTTCCCTAAACTTTAATATAAAGTTTTTAAAAAGTTTAGCTTTGTTCTAGTTACTATAACAAGATTCTATGGTCTGAATGTTTGTGTCCCTCCAAAATTTATGTGTTGAAATCTTGACCCCCCACCCAGGTGATGTTCTTCGGAGCTGAGGGTCTCTGTAGTGATTAGGAAATGAAAATAGGGACTTCCTTCATTGTCCAGTGGTTAAGAATTTGCCTTGCAATTCAGGGAACTAGGACTCAATTCCTGGTCTCAAAACTAAGGTCCTACCTGCTGCAAATCAACTCAGCTCACAGCTAGAGAGCCTGTGTGTCTCAACAACTGAGCCTGTACATCACAACTAGAGAGTCCACATGACTTTAGTCCACAGCTAAAAATCCTTCATGACACAGAAAAGATCCTGCATGCTGAAACTAAGAGCAGACACAGTCAAATCAATCAATAAGAAAAAGAAAATGAGGGCAGAGATTTCATGGAGGAATTTAGTGCCTTTGTTAAAGAAACCCTGAGTTCCCACCCCTTCTGCATATGCGGACAGTGAAACGTAGACAGTCTGCAACTTGAAAGAAGGCCCTCACCCAACCATGGTGAAATTTTGATCTTAAACTTCCAGCATCCAAAACTGTTAGAAACAAAGCTCTACTGTTTATAAGCCACCCAGTCTGTGGTATGTTGCTACACAACAGTCAGAGATGACTGCCTTTAGACTTCAGACCCACATGACAAGCTCTGCTGGGACTCCATATGCACTGCCAGCTCTGCTTTGCTCTGCAGACTGCGAGGGTCCACACTATAGATTTGGGACTTGCCAACCTAGATAGCCTATTAAAAAGCAGAGAGATTACTTTGCCAACAAAGGTCCATCTAGTCAAGGCTATCGTTTTTCCAGTGGTCATGTATGGATGTGAGAGTTGGACTGTGAAGAAAGATGAGCACCGAAGAATTGATGCTTTTGAACTGTGGTGTTGGAGAAGACTCTTGCGAATCTCTTGGACTGCAAGGAGATCCAACCAGTCCATCCTAAAGGAAATCAGTCCTGGTTGTTCATTGGAAGGACTAATGCTGAGGTTGAAACTCCAATATTTTGGCCACCTCATGTGAAGAGTTGACTCATTGGAAAAGCCCCTGATGCTGGGAGGGATTGAGGGCAGGAGGAGAAGGGGATGACAGAGGATGAGATGGCTGGATGGCAGCACAGACTCAATGGACATGAGTTTGGGTGAACTCCGGGAGTTGGTGATGGACAGGGAGGCCTGGCGTGCTGTGTTTTTGGGGTCGCAAAGAGTCGGACATGACTGAGTGACTGAACTGAACTGAGCTGATCCTTTGTAATCACAGGCTTCTCTGGTAGCTCAGGTGGTAAAGAATCTACCTGCAATGCAGGAAACCTGGATCTGATCCCTGGGTCAGAAAGATCCCCCCTGGAGAAGGGAATGGCAACCCACTCCAGTATTATTGCCTAGGGTATTCCATGGGGTCATGACTGAATGACTAACACTTTCTTTCTACTACTTTTATCCTTAGTAATCATGTAAGCAAATTCCTTTTATAAAACTCTTTTATGTGTTTACACATTCTATAGCTTTGCTTCTCCAGAGAACTCTAATACAGATATTGGTACTGAGAGTAGTTCTAGAGAAAAAGAATCTTAAGGATGAATTTTCTGAATAGGTCTTGGGGTTCCTACAATTGGCTCACAAATCTGAATAGATCTAAAGACACTAATGACTATTTCCAACAGTAGACATAGGGCTGATAGTCTGTGATGCTGTGTTGTATTTAGTCACTCAGTTATGTCCGACTCTTTGCAAACCCATGGACTGTATCCTGCTAGACTCCTCTGTCCATGGCATTCTCCAGGCAAGAATACTGGAGTGAGTTGTTGTGCCCTCCTCTAGGGGAATGTTCCCAACTGAAGGATCAAACCCAGGTCTCCTGCATTGCAGGAGGATTCTTTACTATCAGAACCACCAGAGAAGCCTGTTAGTTTGTTATATCATCTGAAAACAAAAACATGCAAAATATCACCAATCACCTCCTGATCAAACACTTATAGGAAGCAAAGATCTGTGTGACCAGAAATATGACTCTTTCATACATATTTCTTCAAATTAATAGGTATAAAATATTGGCTGGTTGTTCCTCATGCCATTGGATAAAGTAGGGAAAGAAAAGGATAATTTCATGGGTTCAAATTCCTAGCTAAAGTGTTAGGGGTAGCACACTGACTAAAACTGTCCACCCTGGCCAGGCACCATAGCAATCACTTGCATGAGTTATTTAATGATGCGGGTCCTGGTAAGGAATATGGAACTAGTGAGTCAGCACCAATTATGAGAGTTCAGGAAAGGTCAAAAGGGGACACCATATGTCTGACCACATCCCAGCATCCTTCTCGCTGGCCTCCATCCTGGCTGAGCAATGCATGCACCACCAGGAAGCACCTTGAGTCTGAATAATTGGCCAAAGACAACCTAGAAACTAATCTCATCACACGAAACCCGAGACTAGAAGCCACATGAGAGAGCAGTCCTCCTGGGTTCCCTTCCCTTATTGTTCTCCACCTGGGTGCCTTCCCAATAACTCTCTTTCTTTGTCAGCATGTGTATCTCATCAGATAATTCATTTCTGAGTGTTAGACAAAAGTCCATTTTTGGGCCCTGGAAGGGGTCCTCCTTCCTGAAACAGAAGCTGTATGTAGATTATCTGAAAGCTTCCATGTCTACCCTGAAAGAGACCTTGTCTTCTTTAGCCTTAGGGCTGAGAAAACCAAACCCAGCATCTCATTCTGAAAGTGACAGACTCACAAGGTGCATTGAATTCCTAGTCTTGCAGGGTGTCTAATGTTAAAGTGAGGGCAATTCCAAGAAATGGAATCATGAAGTTGGAATGGAGGCACCATAGGAGACCCTAGGAAGTGGGGACACTGAGCCCCTAAGTCTTTGATAGATCTGCTTTGCCAAGAGCAGTCTCCACCCTCCGCTAAGGGAGTTCACTCTGGATTGCTAGAGGAAGCTACAATGACTTCTGTGTAGACAGAAGACAGTTTGCAAAATACTGTCTTGCAAAATACTGTTTCCTCTCCTCAGAACCCATCCCCATCATCTCTCTTTGCTTTCAGACCTACATTTTAACTAAGTTTTCAGCAAAAGTTTAAAAGTGGGGTGCAAATTATGATGCATGAGGAAGAACTACTTAATTTACTGCTCTGAAATTGCTCTTCTGTGGTCCAGACATCACAGTGGGAACTTTGGCCACTAAGTGGAGAACCCTAAATGCAGTGAGAGTAATTGGCTCCCAGCTGGCATGCACCAAGAGGCGGTGGTGGCACTTGATGACCAAAGGCAAGCTGGGCCTGGCTACTGCCATGGACAGTGCAGTCAAGGCAAAAATCAGAATAATGTGACTCTCACAGACCTAGGGAACTGGCTAATTGACTTGCTCCTAGAAGTGAAATATAGGGGAAGCCTACTAACTTCTTACTCATCTGTATAAGCAGAAAAGTTCTAGGTCGAGGACAAAAACCTAACCTGCTACACACAAAAAAGCTATGGCTCCTCAATTATTTTCCTGATTTGAGCCAGTTTATAGAGCCAGAATATTTAAATGAATGGGAAGATGGTGTCCTCAAGGAAGGAAATTAGTATGCTGCCAAAAATGTATACTGTTGATCTTTCTCCCAGCCTTCCCCAAAGGAATTTATGGCCTTTAACCAGGGTAACTATGAATTGAGAAAAAGGAATTAATCATAACTTTTGGTGACTACAGGACACCAGCTCAGAACTGACACTAATTTCAGAAAACCCAAGATGTCACTGTGGTCCGCCAGTCAAAGCAGGGATTTATGGACATTAGATATTCAAATAGTCTTAGTGTAGGGGCATCCTACAGTGGGCTCACTGGCTCCCTAAACTTGTTGTGTGGTTATTTCTCCAGTTACAGAAGGCATAATTGCAATAGAGTTACTCAGCAGATGGCAGAATTCCCATATTGCTTCCCTGACATGCTGAGTAAGGGTTGTTATTGTGGGAAAGATCAAGTTGAAACCACTAGAAGTGTCTCTACCTGGGGGAAAAATGGTAAATTAAAAGCAATACTGCATTTCTGGTGGGACTGCAAAAATTAGTTCTATCCTTAAATTCTTGGAAGATACACGGGCAATGATTTCCACCACACCAGCTTTCAACTCTTTTTCATTTATGCAGCATAAATGAATCGATCTTGGAGAATGACAGTGGATTAGCATAAGCTTAATTGAATAGTGACTACAACTGCATCAGTGATAGCAGGTATGGTTGTTTTTCCTGAACAAGTGAACCTGTCCTCTTGTGCCTGGATTTCAGCTGTTGATCTGGAAAATGTTCATTCCTCCATCCATGCTGATGAAGACTATGAGAAGCCATTGCCATTGTTTGGCAAGGCCAGCAACACATCCTTGCTTTTATACCTCAGACATTAATTCTCTAGCCCTGTGTTATAATTTAACTCCCAGGAATTTTGATCACTTTTCCCTTGCATGACACATCACACTGGTGCATTACACTGATATCATTACACAGGTTATATGTGAGAAGCAAGAAGTAGCAACTACTCCAGACTTACTGGAAAGATAGTTGCATGCCAGAGGATGTAAAATAAATCTGAATAAAAATTTGGGGGGGCTTTTGCCTCAGTACAGTTTCTAGGGGTCCAGTGATATGAGGCCTGTCAACATACCATGTCGGTTTAGATTTTGGAGGCAACATATTCCTCATTCATGTATGTTAAGTGTTAGTTTCTCAGTCATGTCTGACTCTTTGCCACCCTATGGACCACAGTCCACCAGGCTCCTCTGTCCGTGGAATTCTCCAGGCAAGAATACTAGAGTGGGTAGCAATTCCCTTCTCCAGGGGGGCCTTTCCAACTCAGGGATTGAACTCCGTTCTCCTGCACTGTAGGTGAATTCTTTGCCATCTGAGTCACCAGGGAAGGACCAATTTACTGAGTGACCTGGAAAGCTACTAGTTTTGAGTGGGGCTCAGGACAATAGTTCTGTAACTGGTCCCAATTACTAAACATTTGTTTTGCTATTTGGGCTATGTGATCCAGCAGATCCAATGGTGTGCAAAGTCTCACCTAGAGATGAGGACATACTTGAATCCTTTGGAAACCCCTTCCTATAGATAAGCCACAATGAAGACACTCAGAATTTTGAAGCAAATCTTGCATTCTTTAGGGATATTTTACTTTTTGAGAAACAGATCTTGACTTACTAAGGGGGCTTAGTAAAGACTGATGCTCACTCATGGGCCACTGGACTACCGGGCACTCAGAGCTGCCCATAATGAACTGGGTGTTATCTGACCTATCGAGTTGTTATGTTGTATATGCACAGCAGCCATCCATCATCAAATGGAAATGGAATATAGGTGAAACCAGACACAAGCAGACTCTGAAAACATGGGTACAGCACATGAAGAAGTGGCCTCAAAACACATGGGCACCATTTCTCCTATACCACCTTCTCTCTCGGTCTGCATCTTTGGTCCCATCCAGAGTTCCTTATGGTCAGTGGGCAGGGGAAGAGAAGACTGGCCCAAGTTCACAGATGGGTCTGTGTGACATGCAGGCACCAGCTGAAAGTGGACAACCCTGACCCTAAGCCCATCTCTGGGACATCCCTGAAGGACAGAAGTGAACTCCTCCTGGGGTCAGGACTTGGAGTAGTACCCTGCCTGTTTATTTTACTCAGAAGGACAGATGACCAGGCTTGTGATTATAAACAGATTCAAGGGTTGTGGGTAATGGTATGGCTGAACGGCCAGTGATTTGGAAGGAACATATTGAAAAGTTGGGGATGTGAAACTTTGGCAAAACTCTCTGAATGGGGGAAAAATGTAAAGATATTTTTGCTTACATCAAAGGTCACCAAAAGGTGACCTCAGTGAGGAGGGGGGATTAGTAATTAAGTGGGTAGAATGACTTGTTACCTGTAGGCTTCCTTCCCCAGCCACTTTGTCATTACCCAAGGACATGGACACTGGGGACATGGTGGCAGGGATTGAAGCAAAATGGGCTCCTACTCACCAAGGCTGACTTGGCTATTGCCAGTGGTGTGACCCAATCAGCCAGAAGCAGAGACCAAGACTGAGTATCCAATATGGCACTGTGTGCTAGTAAATATGTTCATCTCTGCCCCTGGTTCCTGGCACAAGTGATAAGCATGCTGGGAGCATCTTTTGTTCTAAAGAGAGGATTCTGGGTGTGTTCCTTGATGCTTTCTGGATAGGGGTTGGTCACAAGAAAGATTAACACATAATTATTATTAATAATAGAAGCTTAGAATTTTCAGGCTCTCCCCTGCCACATACACACTTCTCTAGAGAGGGGAGAGAGGCTGGAGATGTAGTTAATAATTGGTTATTTCTATGTGAGGAAGCCTCCATAAAAAGCCCAAGAATTTTTATTGGGGGTTCAGAGACTCTCCATGCTGACAAATACATTTATACTAGAAGGATGATAGACATAAACGCCACAGCTTCCTGTGCTTAGACCCACTCAGATCTCACCCTATGTGTCTCTTCATTTGGCTGTTCATCTGTATCCTTTATCATCCTGTTGCTGTTCATTTGCTAAGTCATATCCAAGTTCTTCATGAGAACTTGGACATGACTAAAGTCAGTGCAAATCTGCAAGTCTTCTGGAGTTTGCTCTAAGTCATGTACATTGAGTCAGTGATGCCATCCAACCACCTCATCCTCTGTCACCTGCTTATCATGCCTTCAATCTTTCATAGCATTGGAGTCTTTTCCAATGAGTTGGCTCTTTGCATCAGGTGGCCAAAATATTGGAGCTTCAGTTTCTGCATCAGCCCTTCTAATGAATATGCAGGGTTGATTTCCTTTAGGATTGACTGCTTTGATCTCCTTGCTGTCCAAGGATTCTCAAGAGTCTTCTCCAGCACCACAATTTGAAAGCATCGATTCTTTTGTGTTCAACCTTCCTTATGGTCCAACTCTCACATCTGTACATGACTATTGGAAAAACCATAGCTTTGACTATGCAGACCTTTGTTGGCAGAGCGACATCTCTGCTTTTTAAGATGGTGTTTAGGTCATAGCCTTTAACAAACTAATAAATACAATATTTACCAGAGCTTTGTGAGCCACTTGAGCAAATAATTGAATCCAAGGAGAAGGAGGTCATGGGAACCTCCAGTTTGTAGCCACAACATACAGATTTGTAGATCCTGGGGACCTACTGTTTGTGACTGGCATCTGAAGTTGGGGGTGGGAGAATCAGTCTTATGAGACTGAGTCCTTAACCTGTGGTGTCTGATGCTTTTTCCAAGTACATAACATCAGAATTTAGTTCAATTGTAGGACATCTAGATGGTGTCATAGAATTGCTTGATGTAGGGGAAAGAACCCCACCCATTTGATTATAAGAAATGTCAGAATCATCTTGAGTGTGGTAAAGTGTGAGAATAAAGAGAAATACAGTAGGGGAAACTGAGGGTTTTGTTTGTTTCTTTGTTTTCCTAACATAGATACCATTCATCAGGGTGATCAGTCAGCCTCTTGGCAGATTGATTACATTAGACAACTTCCATCATAGAAGATGCAACATTTTGTTCTTTCTGGAACAGGCACTCTGGATACAGATTTGTCTTTTTGCACAATGCCTCTGCCAAGACTACCCTCCAGGCATTACATCCAAGCAGTATATCCAGCCACTGGAATTCACAAGTCTTAACACACTCCCCACTATTCTGAAACAACTGATTTGATAAAATAGTGGGATAACCTCTCTGAGACTTGGTTACAGAGCCAACAGGATGGCAATAACTTGCAGGGCTGGAGCAGGTTCTCCAGGAGACCATGCATATTCTGAACCATTGTCCAATATATTGTGTATTCTCCCATGTCCAGAATTCACAGGTTCAAGATCAAGGGATGTAGGAGGGAGTGACACCATTCAGTATTACCCCCAGTGACCCACAAGCAAAATTTTTGTCTCCTGCTCCTGTGATATTATATACTGATGACCTAGATTTCTTAATTCCAAAGGAGGAATATTTCCACCGGGAAATACAATGATTCTGTTGAGCTGTAAGTTAAAACTGCCATCTGGTCATTTTGACTGCTTCATGCTTTTAAGTCAACAGGCAAAGGAGGGAATCACTCTGCTGCGGGGCATGTTTAATCCTGACTCCCAAGGGGAATTGGGCTGATCTCCACAGTGGAGATCAGCAGCAGCACGCCTGGGTATAAGGGATCCCTTAGAACACAGTGTATTACCATGCTCTGTGACTAAAGTCAGTGCAAATCTACAAGGCCAACCCAAGAAGGACTATTAACACCTGGGACTCGACAGGACTTAAGCTAGGCTTGCCCAATCAGGCAAAAACCCACAGCTGGCTTGAGGCACTAGCTTTGTGCTCAGTCGCTTCAGTTGTGTCCAACTCTGTGTGACCCTGTGGACTGTAGCCTTCCAGGCTCCCCTTTCCATGGGATCCTCCAGGCAAGAATACTGGAGTAGATTGCTGCGCCCTCCTCCAGGGGTCTTCTTGACCCAGGGATGGAACTCGTGTCTCCTGTTTCCTGCAGTGGCAGGTGGATTCTTCACCACTAGTGCCTGCTGAGACAAAGGCAAATGAAATCTTGAAGGGGTATTTGAGAAGGCAGTTATGGATACAACCATGTGACAGGTTACAGAGACAAGGACCATGATTGTCATGAATTATTTTCTCCTTTATATGTACATACATATGTGTGTGTGTGTGTGTGTGTATATATATATATATATATCTGTGTGTGTATATATACATGTATGTGTATATACACATATTTATAGTCTTTGTTTTCTTCTCTCTCTTAACTCCTTATGTTATATGAAACACTGACTTTGTATCATAATGCTGTAAAATATAAGTATCATTAACTTGCTGCTGCTGCTGCTGCTAAGTCACTTTAGTCGTGTCTGACTCTGTGTGACCCCATAGACGGCAGCCCACCAGGCTCCCCCGTCCCTGGGATTCTCCAGGCAAGAACACTGGAGTGGGTTGCCATTTCCTTCTCCAATGCATGAAAGTGAAAAGGGAAAGTGAAGTCACTCAGTCATGTCTGACCCTCAGCGACCCCATGGACCGCAGCCCACCAGGCTCCTCCCTTCATGGGATTTTCCAGGCAAGAGTACTGGAGTGGGGTGCCATTGCCTTCTCCGATCATTAACTTACATAACAGTATTTACTTTATGAATATTAAGAAGACTAAATGTCAACTAAAGATCAGAATCTTTCCCTGGGGAAAAGGTTATCGTGTTTTTGCTTATATGCTGAATAGTTGTGTCATGATCTTTCCATTGTCTCCATTTGGAAATTAAGTACCATTTAAGGAGATTCATATAGATGCCAAGTTAAAAAGGGGTGGACTAGTGACTGCTCATTATATGTGTCAATTTAGAGAGAGTTTCTGGAGGAGGGTGACATTTAAATTGGTGAATTTTGAATAAACAGATTATTCTCCATAATGTATGTGTGTCTCATACAATCAGCTGAAGGTCTGAGTAGAATTAAAGAAAAAAAAAGTCTTAGCACAGCAAGAGGAAATTCTGCAGACAACAGCCTTCATACTTCAGCCGCACCCTAGTCTTTCCTGTAACCCTAGTCTGCCATCCATACTATCTGTTTTGAACTTTCCAATCTTCACTATTGTGTAATCTGCTTTATTATAATAAATCTCTTTCTCTATGTCTATACACATCCTGTTGGTTCTGTTCCCCTGCAGACACTAGACAACATGCTGCCCCACAACTATGCAATCGACATCTCCAAAAACCTCCCAATTAGGATGGTAGGAAAGCTCCCCTTCATGATTCTAACATCTGATGAAGTTGTAAAACTTCTGAATTGTAACCCTCTCATTCAAATATGTTACAGCTTCAGAGAATGAGGTTTATTTTCAAACGAAAGGAAGAGAAAAAGCTCTTGGGTGCTTAACTCTGTTGTCAAACTCCTCTGGTGGATAATAAGAGAAAAAGCCCAGAGGGTCAAATAAAGATCAAGTTTTCTGTAAAAGGGAATACTGCATATAGCAAGTATTAAAAATCAATGGTTGCAGACTTTTTATGTGTGCGTTTGTGTGCATATGTGTAAGAGCATGTATGTGTGCATAGGTGTGTGCTTCCATGTGTACATATGATAATGATAACAACCACTTAAACATTAGCTAAGAGTAGACATCATGTGGGATTTACCAAATCTGAAATGTGTCAAAATAGTCTTTCAATTTTATCCAGTAATAACATTTTTGCTCTTAAAGTTTAAATATCAGTAAAGGGAAATTTATTTTTGGTTAATCATTGAGTAAAGAAGGAATATTAACTGTAGAATATAATCCTGAATATTAGACCCTTGATTCAATTAGTGAAGTAATGGCTTAAATCAAATGGGGTCTAATTCCCCCTAAGTTGTCTGTGTTGTACCTTGGTCAGAACCATAATGTGACCTACATTTTAAGACAATGTGTTGAAAACTATGCATTTATCTTATTTCAAGATGAAAAATACAGAAATAAGGACATTTTTTTTTCCTGATCAGTTGTTTAAAGAACATTTGAGCAGTAAATAATAAACAGTAAATGTTACATTTTCTTACATTTAGTTAACATTGCACAGAAGTTATATTTCTCCATCTATTAGTGTCCTCTTTGATTTCTTTCACCAGTGTTTTATAGTTTTCTATATATAGGTCTTTAGTTTCTTTAGGTAGATATATTCCTAAGTATTTTATTCTTTCCGTTGCAATGGTGAATGGAATTGTTTCCTTAATTTCTCTCTCTGTTTTTTCATTATTAGTGTATAGGAATGCAAGGGATTTCTGTGTGTATGCTTGTGGCGGATTCATTTTGATATTTAGCAAAACTAATATAATTATGTAAAGTTTAAAAATAAAATAAAATTAAAAAAACAAAAAAACAAAAAAAAAAAACAAACAAACAAAAAAGAAGTTATGTGGCTTCCCAGGTGGCTCAGTGGTAAAAGAATCTGCCTGCAATTCAGGAAACCCAGGTTCAATCCCTGTGACTGGAAGACCCCCTAGAAGACAGCATGGCAACCCAGTCCAGTATTCTGGCCTGGAGAATCCCATGGACAGAGGAGCCTGGCAGGCTACAGTCCACGGGGTCGCAGAGTCAGACACGACTGGAACGACTTAGCACACACCCACGCAAAAGTTATTACTGGGTTGCATTGGTGCTGTGCTGTGCTGAGTTGATTCAGTCATGCAACCCTATGGACTGTAGCTGGTCAGGCTCCTCTGTCCATGGGATTCTCCAGGCGAGAATACTGGAGTGGGTTGCCATGCCCTTCTCCAGGTATGGGCACAGGTATGGAACCCGCATACCATACCTTCCAGACACAGGTATGGAACCTTCATCTCTTATGTATCCTGCATTGGCAGGCAGGTTCTTTACCACTAGCACCACTGGGGAAGGAGAACAAGTCAATTACAATCGAATAAATCCTTGACTGTTTATAAATTCTAGATGAAATTAGTTACAGCTTTAACTCTATGTTGAAAAAAAAATAGTCTTTAAATATTGTAAATATTTGAAACCCAGGGAAAAATACACTTGAACTTTAACCTGTCCACTGCAGGGGAGAGGTTGCATGTGTGTGCTTATGCTAATCACTTAGCAGAAGTTTCACATGCTTTGTTGTATCACAATCACTTCACGAAGTTAGTAAAAGATTGAAATAAAACAAAATCTGTAGCTTTCCACAGAATGTTGATGTTAGGAGGATATATTGAGAAAAATAATAAACACTCGGTTTAAAAGTAAATAGGATTTTAGGAAGCTGTGGAATAGGAATTGTGGCTGCCTTTTATTTTGTAACTCAACACCAGGTGCATGATATATTAGAGATGCAAGTGGAATCGAGCACAGTCTAATAGAACAAAAGCAATTTGCTTTATCTGACTAATTGAGGCATAAATAATTATAATGCTCAGTCTTGTAGAAAATAAAAAAGGCTCATTAAAGGCAGGGTGTGAGCAGGAGTGCAATGTTAACTTGGTTAACATCCCTAAACCCATATTGATTTTTAAATTGCTGTTCTTGAATGTCCAATGTCCAAGAATCTAGAAAAACAAGGCATAATACTCGGCACCCACATTCTACAATTAATATGCTCAATTTTTTAAACAAAATGACCTTTAAAGTGTGAGGTGAACTACAGAAGTTGGAATTAATAACTAGTAAGGCCTTTAGGATCCCTGAAGACAAATGTCATTGAGGGAAATTTGAGGCTTGGCACCAAACTGAAGCAAGCCACACAGTTAAAATGTAGGGTAACTTATGGCATGTTAGAGGGTAAGGCATCTCTCCTAAAGACACCTAATCCTGATCTGGTGACTAATATTACACCAGGGAGCAACAGTCTTTATCTAAAACATTTCAAGTTGCTGATACTCCCATCAGAAGTGATTCTTAAAAATAATGGACTTGGAGAAATAATGTTCATGCTTTCTTGAACATATTTTTAAATCTGCCTGAAATCATGGGAATTTTATATAAAATGTTTTCTTTTATTGACAGAGATGCATATTATGTTTTATATATTTAGGTGTATTTCCTAGCATTTATTTGAGCAAAGTCTTCATTAGTGCAGCCATAGAGTATTTTCCAATTTGTAAAGCCTGTTTTACCCAGCAAGATGCTCTAGAGATGAGTTTAATGGTGCATGATAATGCTTATCACAAGATGTCTTGTGATGTTATCTAATTAAAAGAAGAGAGAAATTTTCTATAACTTGTTATTCAAGGATTCTGGAAATGTGGAAAAATAAAGCTTCTGAATAAGAAAAAAAAAAGATCATTATGCTGCTTCATCGAATTCATTTTTGTGAAGAGAAAAGTCCTTATTTATTTATCAATTCTTCTGGTATACTATTCAAACATGCAAATAGTATTTGGCAAGTGCTTTGAAAAAATAGTACTTATTATTGTTAAAGAAATTGAAATCCATCTTGAGAGGATCTGTCTATATCAAGATGTAAAGAAGGTGGTCTAAGAAAAGAAAATGTCTTATTATTGGCATGGAAACAGAAGAGCAACAAAGTACTTAGAACAAACCTAATGCAGAGTAAATCCTTAAAAATATTTTTTGTCATTACTATATATGCATTTCAAATGGTTGCTTAGCTTCCTTTGGACTAGTTTAGATAAAAACCCCAGTAAGTAGGGTTTCCCTGGTAGCTCAGATGGTAAAGAATCTATCTGAAATGCAGGAGACCTGGGTTTGGTCCCTGGGTCAGGAAGATCCCCTGGAGAAAGGAATGACAACCCACTCAAGTATTCTTGCCTGGAGAATTCCATGGACAGAGGATCCTGGCATGCTATAGTCCATGGGGTTGCAAAGAGTTAGACACAACTGAGCGACTAACACACACACATTCTTGTAAGAAGCCCGATTTGGTCACAGATCTTCTGGGTTTCAAATGGCCATGTGTTAGGTTCTGACTTCTAGGCATGTCTAGACCAATGTTAACTAACTAAAGAAATTCAAGAGATCGTTTGATTCAGTTATCATGATCTTTATGTTATGTAGCCACGTTTCATCTGATGATGTGTCTTGCTCATTGTTCAAAATAGGTTATCTCAAACATTCTCATTTCATGAAAGAAAACATAGATTGTAAGAACCTTAGTAAAGACCTTGGCAATGATTTTTTTTAGATTTGACAACAAAGTGAAAGCTGAAAAAGTAAATGAATGCAAACACATCAAAGTAAACAAACAAACAAAAAAAAAACTAATGAGCAAAAAACCTGTACAGTAAAGGAAATCATCAATGAAATGAAAAAGCAATATGTGGAATGGAAGAAAATATTTGCAAATAATATATCAGATAGTGGCTAATATCCAAAACAACTAGATACTCACACAGCTCAACACAAGCAATGATAACAACCTGATTTTCAAAATAGGCAGACAAATTCAATATAAAATTTTCCTAAGGAGACATAAGATGGCCAACAGGTACTTGAAAGTGTGCTAGTCCTCACTAGTCATCAGATCATTTCAGATCAGTCGCTCACTCGTGTCCAACTCTTTGCAACCCTATGAATTGCAGCACACCAGGCCTCCTTGTCCATCACCAACTCCCACAGTTCACCCAAATTCATGTCCACCGAGTCGGTGATGCCATCCAGCCGTGTCATCCTCTGTCATCCCCTTCTCCTCCTGCCCCCAATCCCTCCCAGCATCAGAGTCTTTTCCAATGAGTCAACTCTTCGCATGAGGTGGCCAAAGTACTGGAATTTCAGCTTTAGCATCATTCCTTCTAAAGAAATCCCAGGGCTTATCTCCTTCAGAATGGACTGTTTGGATCTCCTTGCAGTCCAAGGGAATCTCAAGAGTCTTCTCCAACATCACAGTTCAAAAGCATCAATTCTTCGGCACTCAGCCTTCTTCACAGTCCAACTCTCACATCCATACATGATCACAGGAAAAACCATAGCCTTGACTAGACGAACCTTTGTTGGCAAAGTGATGTCTCTGCTTTTGAATATGCTATCTAGGTTGGTCATAACTTTGCCTCCAAGGAGTAAGCCTCTTTTAATTTCATGGCTGCAGTCACCATCTGCAGTGATTTTGGAGCCCAAAAAATAAAGTCTGACACTGTTTCCACTGTTTCCCCATCTATTTCCCATGAAGTGGTGGGACCGGATGCCATGATCTTCATTTTCTGAATGTTGAACATTAAGCCAACTTTTTCACTCTCCACTTTCACTTTCATCAAGAGGCTTTTGAGTTCCTCTTCAATTTCTGCCATAAGGGTGGTGTCATCTGCATATCTGAGGTTACTGAGATTTCTCCCAGCAATCTTGATTCCAGCTTGTGTTTCTTTCAGTCCAGCGTTTCTCATGATGTACTCTGCATATAAGTTAAATAAACAGGGTGACAATATACAGCCTTGACATACTCCTTTTCCTATTTGGAACCAGTCTGTTGTTCCATGTCCAGTTCTAACTGTTGCTTCCTGATCTGCATACAGATTTCTCAAGAGGCAGATCAGGTGGTCTGGTATTCCCATCTCTTTCAGAATTTTCCCCAGGTTATTGTGATCCACACAGTCAAAGGCTTTGGCATAGTCAATAAAGCAGAAATAGATGTTTTTCTGGAACACTCTTGCTTTTTCCATGATCCAGCAGATGTTGGCAATTTGATCTCTGGTTCCTCTGCCTTTTCTACAACTAGCTTGAACATCAGGAAGTTCACGGTTCACATATTGCTGAAGCGGCTTGGAGAATTTTGAGCATTACTTTACTAGCGTGTGAGATGAGTGCAATTGTGCGGTCGTTTGAGCATTCTTTGGCATTGCCTGTCTTTGGGATTGGAATGAAAACTGACCTTTTCCAGTCCTGTGGCCACTGCTGAGTTTTCCAAATTTGCTGGCATATTGAGTGCAGCACTTTCACAGCATCATCTTTCAGGATTTGAAAGAGCTCCACTGAAATTCCATCACCTCCACTAGCTTTGTTCCTAGTGATGCTTTCTAAGGCCCACTTGGCTTCACATTCCAGGATGTCTGGCTCTAGGTCAGTGATCACACCATCGTGATTCTCTGGGTCGTGAAGATCTTTTTTGTACAGTGCTTCTGTGTATTCTTGCCATCTCTTCTTAATATCTTCTGCTTCTGTTAGGTCCATACCATTTCTGTCCTTTATCGAGCTCATCTTTGCATGAAATGTTCCTTTGGTATCTCTGATTTTCTTGAAGAGATCCCTAGTCTTTCCCATTCTGTTGTTTTCTTCTATTTCTTTGCATTGATTGCTAAAGAAGGCTTTCTTATCTCTTCTTGCTATTCTTTGGAACTCTGCATTCAGATGCTTATACCTTTCCTTTTCTCCTTTGCTTTTTGCTTCTCTTCTTTTCACAGCTATTTGTAAGGCTTCCCCAGACAGCCATTTTGCTTTTCTGCATTTCTTTTCTGTGGGAATGGTCTTGATCCCTGTTTCCTGTACAATGTCATGAACCTCATTCCATAGTTCATCAGGCACTCTATCTATCAAATCTAGGCCCTTAAATCTATTTCTCACTTCCACTGTATAATCATAAGGGATTTGATTTAGGTCATACCTGAATGGTCTAGTGGTTTTCCCTACTTTCTTCAATTTAAGTTCCAGTTTGGCAATAAGGAGTTCATGGTCTGAGCCATAGTCAGCTCCTGGTCTTGTTTTTGTTGACTGTATAGAGCTTCTCCATCTTTGGCTGGAAGGACGGCAGTGAGGAGATACCCCTCGTCCAAGATAAGGAGCAATTACGGTATCAGCTGTGAAGAGATACCCCGTGCCCAAGGTAAGAGAAACCCAAGTAAGATGGTAGGTGTTGCAAGAGGGCATCAGGGGGCAAACACACTGAAACCATACTCACAGAAATCTAGTCAATTTAATCACACTAGGACCACAGCCTTGTCTGACTCAATGAAACTAAGCCATGCCAGTGGGGCAACCCAAGATGGGAAGGTCATGGTGGAGAGATTTGACAGAATGTGGTCCACTGGAGAAGGCAATGGCAAACCACTTCAGTATTCTTGCCTTGAGAACCCCATGAACAGTATGAAAAGGCAAAATAATAGGATACTGAAAGAGGAACTCCCCAGGTCAGTAGGTGCCCAATATGCTACTGGAGATCAGTGGAGAAATAACTCCAAAAAGAATGAAGGGATGGAGCCAAAGCAAAAACAATACCCAGCTGTGGATGTGACTGGTGATAGAAGCAAGGTCCAATGCTGTAAAGAGCAATATTGCATAGGAACCTGGAATGTCAGGTCCATGACTCAAGGCAAATTGGAAGTGGTCAAACAAGAGATGGCAAGAGTGAATGTCGACATTCTAGGAATCAGCGAACTGAAATGGACTGGAATGGGTGAATTTAACTCAGATGACCATTATATCTAGTACTGTGGGCAGGAATCCCTCAGAAGAAATGGAGTGGCCATCATGGTCAACAAAAGAGTCCGAAATGCAGTACTTGGATGCAATCTCAAAAACGACAGAATGATCTCTGTTCATTTCCAAGGCAAACCATTCAGTATCACAGTAATCCAAGTCTATGCCCCAACCAGTAATGCTGAAGAAGCTGAAGTTGAACGGTTCTATGAAGACCTCCAAGACCTTTTAGAACTAACACCCAAAAAAGATGTCCTTTTCATTATAGGGGACTGGAATGCAAAAGTAGGAAGTCAAGAAGCACCTGGAATAACAGGCAAATTTGGCCTTGGAATGTGGAATGAAGCAGGGCAAAGACTAATAGAGTTTTGCCAAGAAAATGCACTGGTCATAACAAACATCCTCTTCCAACAACACAAGAGAAGACTCTATACATGGACATCACCAGATGGTCAACACCAAAATCAGATTGATTATATTCTTTGCAGCCAAAGATGGAGAAGCTCTATACAGTCAACAGAAACAAGACCAGGAGCTGACTGTGGCTCAGACCATGAACTCCTTATTGCCAAATTCAGACAAAATTCTAGTTATGAGTCAAAAAGTCATGGACAGTATGTGCACTTTGGTGACTATAGTGAATCATACTGTAAGGTCTATTTAAATTGCTACAAAAGTAGATCTTAAAAGTTCTTATTCCAAGTGGGAAAATTTGTAACTATGCATGGTGATACATGTTAACTGAACATTTTGGTAATCATTTTGCAATATATAAATATATCAAATTCTGTTGTACACCTAAAATTACTTAATGGCACTGTATTTTGATTAAAAAAAAAACAGATAAATGAGAAACAAATGGGTAAATAGCTGTCATTGTTCAATAAAGTAAATCACACTAATACATTGAAGAGAGAAACATTTTTTCCCACATAAAATTCAAAGAAAATGTGTATGACTCTTCATGCAAAGCATTGAATACCATAAAAAACAATGGCATCAAAAAAAGTTTTCAAAATATGCTTTCCTATGGCTACTTCTTTTATTTTCAATTTTATTCAAAACTATGATTTATCCCAGCAAAAGAGAAGGTAAGCAAAGGAAATGGTACATGGGTAAAATGCAGAGAAAACCGAGACCCAGTTTCCAAGAGTCCTTTCCCAGGGAGTTGCACAGCATGCATGCAATTCCTTCAGAAACAGACAATGTCTATGAAGGGCCTTCTACCAGGGCTCTTTTGAGACTTCAGTTCATTTGAGACTGAGTGCCCAAGATTTTTCCTGAGGACTGCTTATGTAATCTCCCTCTGCCTAACATGTAGCAAACTTCCAGACACCAGAAGGGCAGTTCTCAACATAAAATAAATTGTGTGCACTGACAATGCAGGCACAGAGTGCTATGTTATAACTTAGGAAAAAATTTTACATCAGAGCAGGAGAATGCAAACCGCTCAAGTCACAGATTTTAGCCCAGGACCCTACTGGCAATTAAAGATGTAATTGTGTAAATGTGTAAAGATGGTGATCCCAAGCCTGTTACAGTAACTCTTTCTCTCTCTCTCTCTCTCTCTCTCTCTCTCTGTCTCTCTCTCTCTCTCTCTCTCTGTGTGTTATTCACTCAGTCATATCTGGCTCTTTGCAACCCCATAGTCCTGGCAGGACTGTAGCTTGCCAGTATCCTCTGTCTATGGAATTCTTCTGGCAAGAACTTTGGAGTGAGCTGTCATTTCCTACTCTAGGGGATCCTCCATGTGTCCAAATATAAAAATACTGATCACCCACAGCAAAATCTTTGCATTGCCCCCTCAACAGTTGGTGTTATCTTCCAAGATATTATGACAGCATTTTTTTTTTCCTTTTTGCTGTTTTTATAGATATTTTATCAGCACTCAACAGATGCCATTTTAAACAGTAAATTAGGACTTTACATTCTGGATTAAAATCCACTGTTTTCACACTTGTAAACATTTGAGGATTTTCACATTTTAAAATTTGAGAAATAAGCTTTTGTTCAATTATACTTTAAAAATGTGATCTATTCACATAAATTAGCTCAAGGTAATTGATATATTAAATATCCCCATGCAATTATTCTCTGAAGCTTGGAAGTCCCATGACAATCTGGCTAATAGCAAGTCAGCTGCTGAGTGAAGCATGTGGTAAAGATTATAATTTGGTATACCCAAAGTGAGTGTTAATCAATTCTGTTACAAATTTAGAAGTTACAGACCATGATCATCTATTTAGAGACGTAAGAGTTCACCGAGGTAAAATTGTTTATTAAGGAGGCTCTAACTGCCTAGTTCCCTTGGCAACTGTAAGTTGTCAAGGGTGAACTAACTGCTTGGTCTGCAGTTTGATAATATGGATGGGGCGCCCATGGGAGAGATATCCAAGCAGATCCCCCCACAGCCTAGAGGAATGCATCTGTGATTTCTTGTGCAAAACAGCCCAGGTGCAATATAACACAGAAAAATAATTAAATGTCCACTTTCTAAAAAAATAATTGTTTAACAAATCCATACCCTCACTTAGCTTGTGGTCCATCTAAGTGGATGTCAGAGACAATCTGTCACAGAGATAGACAAAAGTCTGTTAACAGAACAGATATTTTATAGAAGAAAGTAGCCATTATTGATTAGGCAGGGAGTCACATTTGCCAAGGAAGTTAGAGGCTAGACATTGAGTCCATGGAGGATTAACTTTCAGATTGACATTCTGAGCACTTCACTCACAATTCCCTAAGCCCTCTGGGATCCCCTTGTCACCCACCAATGTACTGCATTCTCATCGTGAGAGTTTATGCTTTAAAAGACAGGCCTGCACAACACTACTTTCTTGTTGGATTTTTTATTACCTTCACCTTAAAACAGTTCCCAAAGTATCATAAAAAGCACACTGATGCAATAGAAGCTTTGTGGTCCCCCAAAAAGGTTTTAGATGACTGATATTTACTGTGGAATCTGAAGGCAGATATATAGCTCCAGGGCATAAGGATGGCAAAGAGAAACTTACATTGCTTCAGTATTCAGATACCTCCCTGAATTATGAAAACTGCATTGCATAAAATATAAATTAAGAATAAGCCTTTAAACACGTTATAATTCAATGGCAATTTATGCCCATCAGGTGTTAGTTAGGAAAAGAGAATGTATGTCCCAGATCCCTGCTCAGAGACCATCACATTGGCTTAAGGTGACACTTTATCCAAATAAGGTGCTATGTTCTGTTGACTTTTAGATCAACTGAGCATCAATGGTAGAGGTCAGGACCTTATTCTCTAGCCAGTATCTTCTAGCCATTCTGAGAACAAGGCTTGATTGGTACTCATGAGGTTGTAACCCTTATAGTGGCATCAGAGATCTTGCTAACTTCCAGCTATGAAGTTTACTCTAGCATTGCAATCAACACATCAAACACACATATTCCATTGATTTAAACAACAACAACAAACACTTTTTCAGTACTTCCCTCAGCTCCTATCTGTCACCCCTTATGTGCCATTAAAACCTGAAACAGACAGAAGGTAACACTAACCATACACTTCAACAGGTAATCTCCCAGTGCCAGACACCATGGGAAGCCCTGCAGGTAGGTAAGCAGTTTGTTTGTTTAAGAAGAACCACTGCAGAAAAGTGGGTTCACACTCTGGCTCAACAGTCAGGTTGTCTAGACGGAAAGCCATGCTCCATCACTCAGTGGTTTGGACTGGCCACATATCTATTCTATATACAGTATTTGTTTTCCTTCACTGTGGACCATTGACAAAATGGTCCTTACTCATATTGCTGTTGTGAAGATTAACTGAATTAGTAACTTATAAAATGTGAAAAACTGTGCTTGGCACAAAGTGTGCACACACACACAAATATTAACTACTGTAGGACCTATTTCCCATGTGATTGTAAAATTCCTGGAAGCAAGGAATTTTTATATTTTATCCGCTGCTATTTCACCATATCAGAGTACTTGTCTTATATTTGATGTTCAATAAGTAGTATAAATGAATGAAAAGAATGATTGGCTTAGTTTTATTCTTGACTGAGGCTGACATTTTTATATATGCAAAACTTTATTCTAAAAAATTTGGGGGTGCAAATATGCAGTGTTCATGAATCCTGCCTTCATAAACTTGAGAAGTTGAATGTCATTATCAATATAATCCTCTTTTAAGAACCCCAACACTCATTAAGTATGCTTTTATTATGTTATTTTCCAAATGTGAATAAAAGAAGAATTTGGTAAAAGTTTTATCCAGTAACATTTTAAAATGAATAACACATTATGCAAATTCATGTAAAGCAATATATCTACCCCATGAATATTTTCCTTAAAAATTTAGAGAATACTCTACTTTTTTATAGAAAAGTTAGAAAATAAAGCTGCCAGTAGGAATGGGGTTCTTCCACATGGAAGTTTGTTTGCTGCAGGAAAAAAGAAGACTCTGCCAAAACTCCACCAAAAATCTTAAAAACCAATAGTAATAAAAAAAGTCATGTCAAAGGAAGAGGTCTGTAGTTGACCTCCAGGATGGGAGGAACAGTTTTCTCTCCTTTAGGTGATGTATCACAGTATGAGCAACTCCAAAGTTCTTGACAGTGTTGCCATCAAGGCACTCACTTTGATTCTCTTGTTGCCACAAATGCCAGGCATCAGATGCTACAGAAACTTTGTAATCTAAGATAGCAAGGACACCTCAATTCTAATCTTTATGCCCTGGTGAACAAATGCTCCAGCAAAGAGTCAAGTTTTTCCTAAGACATATGCAATCTTCACTTTGAATGAGTCATACACGATGATTATATGTTTTGTATTAAACTTTAAGAATTATTCTTTTGTTATTTGTTCCTGAGGGGGTCAGGACTGGATTCCTGCTATGAAAATCACTGGTACTTGGGGAGGAGGATGAGGACCACATATCCACAGTATGGATACCACTTACCTAGTGACCAGGGACAGTAGCAAGCACCATTCCCTTGACATCTGTGCTTTGTTACTCTTTTGCTACTTTTCTGCGCCAGGTTTACTTCCTCAGATGCCTGAGTATATCTCCTATCTGCACAGGTTACAACACTGTTAACTGCTTTGTGGCTAATGCTTTGAGATTGTCTGTCCTCCTATTGATCACAGCTATATACCACAGAATGCTAAACTGTGGTCTATATCCTTCCCCCTGAGGTACAGATTGCTTTCTGATCTGCTAACAGAGAAAATAATTGCACATACACCTAAACACAAAAGGCAGTATGCCACATGCTATTAAGAAGAAAATTAACAAGGAAACAAGCTTTAAATGATACAATGGAACAGTTTGATCTAATTGATATCTACAGGACACTTCATACTCAAAATGATGGATTTCACCTTCTTATTAAGGGCACATGGAACATTTTCCAGGATAGATCGCATCCTGGTGCACAAATGAAGCTTTGCTAAAATTTAAAAAAAAAAAAAAAGAAACAATTTCAAGCATCTTTTCTGATCACAATGCTATAAGATTAGATATCAACCACAGGGTGGGTGGGGGGACTATTAGAAACACAAACACATGGAGGCTAAAAAGCATGCTTCTGAATAACCAACAGATCACTGAAGAACCAAAGAGGAAATCAAAATGTACACAGAAACAAATGATAATGAAAACAGCACAACCCCAAACCTATGGGATTCAGTAAGAGCAGTGCTAAGAGCAAAGTGCATAGTAACATAAGTCTATCTCAAGAAACAAGAGAAATATCAAATAAATAAACTAACCTTACACCTAGAAGAACTAGAAAAAGAAGAACAGAAAAATCCAAAGTTAGTAAAAGGAAATAAATCATAAAAGTCAGAGCAGAAAAAGAAATGAAGGAGACTATAGCAAAGATCAATAAAACTAAAAGCTGGTTCTTTGAGAAGATAAACAAAACAGACAAATTGTTAGCCAGACTCATCAAGAAAAAAGGGAGAAGACTCAATTCAATAAAATTAGAAATGAAAATGGAAAAAGTACAAGAAACAACACAGAAATACAAGTGATCATAAGAGACTACTATGAGCAATTATATGCCTATCAAATGGACAACTTGGAAGAAACAGACAAATCCTTAGAAAACTATCAGATCAGATCAGATCAGCTCAGTCGCTCAGTCATGTCCGACTCTGCGACCCCATGAATCACAGCATGCCAGGCCTCCCTGTCCATCACCAACTCTCGGAGTTCACTGAGACTCACATCCATCGAGTCAGTGATGCCATCCAGCCATCTCATCCTCTGTCTATAACCTTCCAAAACTGAACTAGGAAGAAATAGAAAATGTGGAGAGACCAATTAGAAGCATGTGAATCTAAAGTGTAATACAAATCTTCCAACAAACAAAAGCCCAGAACAAGATGGCTTCACAGGTAAACGTTACCAAAAATTTAGAGAAGAGCTAACACCTATCCTACTTAAACTTTTCCAGAAAAGTGTAGAGGAAAGAAAACTCCCAGACTAATTCTATTATACCACAATCACCCTGATACCAAAACCAGACAAAGATGTCACTAAAAAAGAAAACTACAGGCCAATATCACTGATGAACATATACAAAAATCCTCAACAAAATTCTAGCAAACAGAATCCAATAACATATTTAAAAGATCATACATCATGACCAACTGGGCTTTATTCCAGAGATGCAAGGATTCTTTATTATTCACAAATCAATCAATGTGATACACCATGTTAACAAATTAAAGATAAAAACCATATGATTATTGCAATGAATGCAAGGAAAACCTTTGACAAAATTCAACACCATTTATGATAAAAAAAAAAAAAACTCTCCAGAAAATAGGCATAGAAGAAACATAACTCAACATAATGAAAACCATATGTGACAAACCCAGAGCAAGCATTATCCTCAATGGTGAAAAATTGAAAGCATTTCCTCTAAGATCAGGAACAAGGCAAGGGTGCCCATGCTCACCACTATATTCAACATAATTCTGGAAGTCCTAGCCACAGCAATTAGAGAAGAGTATAAAATAAAAGAAATCTAAATTGAAAGAGAAATAAAACTCTTACTGTTTGCAGATGACACAGAAAACCCTAAAGATGCCACCAGAAAATTACTAGAGCTAATCAATGAATATACTAAAGTTGCAGTATATAAAATTAACACACAGAAATCCCATGCCTTCCTATACACTAACAATGAAAAATCAGAAAAAGAAATTAAGTAAACAATCCCATTCATCATTGCAAAAATAAATAAATAAATAAATAAGATGCTTAGGAATAAATTTACCTAAGGTGACAAAAGATCTGTACACATAAAACTGTAAAACATTGGTGAAAGGAATCAAAGACGACACAAATATATGGAGAAATATACCATGTTCTAGGATTGGAAGAATCAATATAGTAAAAATTAATATAGTACCCAAGGCGATCTATAGATTCAGTGCAATCTCTATCAAACCATCAATGGGATTTTTCACCGACCTAGAACAAATAATTTCACAATTTGTATAGAAATAAAAAACACTCTGAATAGCCAAGAAATCTTGAGAAAAAAGAATGGAACTGGAGGAATCACCTTTCCTGAATTCAGATTATACTACAAAGCTACAGTCATCAAGACAGTATGGTACTGGCACAAAGACAGAAATGTAGATCAGTGGAACAAAATAGAAAGTCTGGAGATAAATCCACACACCTATGGATACCTTATCTTTTACAAAGGAGGAAAAAATATACAAAGGAGAAAAGATAGTCTCGTCAACAATTAATGATAGGGAAACCAGTCAACTATGTGTGAAAGAATGAAACTAGAACACTTTCTATTACCATATGCTGTGCTTAGTCACTCAGTCATGTCCAACTCTTTGTGACCCAATGGACTAACTTTCCAGGCTCCTCTGTCCATGGAGATTCTCCAGGCAAGAATACTGGAGTGGGTTGCCATGTCCTCCTCCAGAGGATCTTCCCAATCCAAGTATCAAACCTAGGTCTTCTGAATTATAGAAGGATTCTTTGCCAGCTAACCTACCAGGGAAGCCCTTCTAACATCATATCACAAAGATAAACTCGAAATGGATTAAAAACCTAAATGTAAGACCAGAAATTATAAAGCTCCTAGAAGAAAACATAGTCAGAACACTCTCAGACATAAATCACAAGAAGATCTTCCATGATCCACCTCCCAGAGTAATGGAAAGAAAAGCAATAATAATAATAACAAATGGGACTTAATTAAACTTAAACACTTTTGCACAATGGAGGAAACTATAAGCAAGGTGAAAAGACAGCCCTCAGGATGACAGAAAATCATAGCAAATGAAACAACGGACAAAGAACTAATCTTCAAAATATACAAGCAGCTCATGCAGCTCAATACCAGAAAAACGAACAATCCAGTCAAAAAGTGGGCAAAAAACCTAAACAGACATTTCTCCAAAGAAGACATACAGATGGCTAATAAATACATGAACATATGCTCAATGTCACTCATAATTAGAGAAACACAAATCAAAACTACAATGACGTAACATCTCAAACTGGTAAGAATGACCATCATCAAAAAGTCTACAAACAATAAATGCTGGAGAGGATGTGTAAAAAAGTGAATCCTTCTTACAAAATTGGTGGGAATGCAAATTAGTATGACTACAATGGAGAACAGTGCAGAGATTCCTTAAAAAACTGGGAATAGAACTCCCATATGACCTAGCAATCCCACTGCTCAGCATACACACTGAGGAAACCAGAATTGAAAGAGATACATGTACATCCATGTTTATTGCAGCACTATTTATAATAGCTAGGACATGGACGAAACCTAGATGTCCATCAGCAGATGAATGGATAAGGAAGCTATGGCACATATACACAATGGAATACTACTCAGCTATAAAAAGAATGCATTTGAGTCAGTTCTAGTGAGGTGGATGAACCTGGAGCCTATTATACAGAGCAAAGTAAGTCATAAACAGAAAGACAAATATTGTATATTAGCACATATATATGGAATCTAGAAGGATGGTACCGATGATTCTACATATAGCAGAGGAGACTCAGATGTAAAGAACAGACTTTTGGACTCAGTGGGAGAAGGAGAGAGTGGGATGATTTGAGAGAACAGCAGAGAAGTATATTCATTACCATATGAAGAAAGGATGACCCAGTGTGAGTTCAATGCATGAAGCAGGGCACCCAGGGCCTGTGCTCTATGATAACCTGGAGGGATGGTGTATTGCTAACCCTGTTCGTGACACCAATTATATTGCTGTATCTACTGTGCACACTATTTGTTGAACCCAGGTTAGGTGAGGCATGAGCTAAGAGGCTGGAAGAAGATGTTAAGAGTTGTAGTAACTGAGGACAAGTTTATTCTCTCTTCTGGCTGGCACAGCAGCTATACCACAATTCTCTCCTCTTGTGGCTGACCCCACAGACACAGCCATGAGGCAGCAGTAATGCGCTGCTCTTTTCGGTGGAGTTCATATCCTTATAGCACAAAGTAGCTCATGACCAAGCAAATAATACCTTGTGATGTGCATGTGCAGTGCTATAAGTGACCTCAGCTGTTACATAGTCATTATTTACAAAACGTGGGGCAAGACAGCTTGAACAAGCCATCTTAGCTAATTTTTTCTCTCCCCTCAGATGGGGTGCAGAGGGAGGTGGGAGAAGAGTTCAGGATGGTGGGACACATGCATAGCTATGGCTGATTCATGCTGATGTATGGCAAAAGCCATTGCAATATTGTAAAGTAATCATCCTCCAATTATAAATAAATAAAATTTAAAACAAGGAAAAAATGTCTGAAATTAATATCTTTTTTACATATAATAAATTTGCATTGAACATGAAAGGAAAGCATTCTCCTACAATTTAGAAAAAGGCATGATTATACTAGAGGCTCATCATTCCCACTTTTTAATCATTTGAACACTATATTAGAATAAAAAAAATCACTATTCAGGCTTTCTGTGTTTAAGATACAATCAAAGATTTACAGTGGATTCTGGTTACCCTGAAAATATATTGAGTTATTTGAAACAATCCATGCAAACATCCTGAGATATTTTGTAACATACTATGTTCAATGAGCAAATCAGTCACCCACACTTTTCTTTTTTTTTAATTTGTTTATTTTAATTGGAGGCTAATTATTTTACAATAATGTATTGGTTTTGCCATACATCAACATGAATCCACCATGGGTGTACATGTTCTCCCCATCCTGAACCCCCCTCCCACCTCCCTCCCCGTACCATCCCTCTGGGTCATCCCAGTGCACCAGCCCCAAGCATCCTGTATCCTGCATCGAACCTGGACTGGTGATCCACTGCTGGCCATACACACTGAGGAAACCAGAATTGAAAGAGACACATGTACCTCAATGTTCATCACAGCACTGTTTATAATAGCCAGGACATGGAAGCAACCTAGATGTCCATCAGCAGATGAATGAATAAAAAAGCTGTGGTACATATACATAATGGAGTATTATGCAGCCATTAAAAAGAATACATTTTAATCAGTTCTAATGAGGTGGATAAAACTGGAGCCTATTATACAGAGTGAAGTAAGCCAGAAAGAAAAACACCAATACAATATACTAACACACTTTTCTTAAGACAAAGTCATACATTCTGTGTGTCAGGTGTTATAAGTCTCAGCACACTTATTTTACAAAAAGAGGTACATTTATATGGCAAAAACTGGTTATGATATTAAATATTTTTAAACTGGTATAATTCTATGAAATTGAGTTTATATAGACAAAGGGAAGACAGGAGGGAAAGTAACTGTGGTATTAGAATTACTGTTATAGTAATCGGTATCAGATTATTGTCAGTAACAGGCTAAATAAACTAACTTGGATTAATGTGGCGAACTGTGGGTTTGTAACACTTTTTCAGGAAATTCTGCTGATTCTGCAAATAAGGCCTTCAGAGTGTGACAAAATACATGATTTATGAGGCATTGTTAAGAAAAATTTGACTAGCAGACCTTGTATTTCCAAGTGCTTTCAGGTACAATGTGAAATTATGAACAAGAAATGACTTAATGGCATAATTGATGACTTCTGTCAATTAACAGGAAAATGAGGTAAAACTTGTTTGCATGCAACTACTTGCAGTGGTAAAGTATTAGAAGCTGTAAATACCAAGTAAAGGGAATTTTTAGATGAACACATTAGAGTGTATCACTTCAACCATGTGCTATTCCCTTGAAGAGAACTGCACTGAGAAGCAAATGATAAAGAACCAAGGCTGGTTCAAGGGCCTCTTAACACACCCCCTGTGCTCTTAGAACACACAGCCGTGGCTCTGATTCCGCACTGGAGCTCAGCTGTGTGTGGAGCAGATGGCACAGACTTGGCTGCTCTGTGTGCCCTCATCTAGAACTGAGGCTGTGTCCTGGGTGCACCCATGATGGCTAAGGCCCACCTAGGTCCATGAGGGGGTCTCCAGCATGTGTCTGAACAAGGCACCGTCATCATCAGCTCCAGCTGACGCAAAGCACAAGTGGCTGGGCCTGCAGGAGGAGAGTCATGCTGCCTGGTCGGGCGACCTTCTCCCCATTCCTGCTGTGGCAAGCATGTGAGCCAGGAGGTCTCATCTCCCTGAAACAATGCTACTGATTTCTCTGTTTGTTCCCACTGCAGTGACTTTGTATGGCTTCTTAAAAAAAAAAAAAGGTTTTGTTGTTTTATCTAGGGAATGTCTAGGCCACATTCATGCACCAACCAATACAGTGCTAGGCATGAGATCTAATTTTCCAAATGACGGTACTGTACTAATATCTCTAAGTTCCATTTCTGAAATATTTGTGTTCTCTCTCTTCTTACCCCCAACTTTTTACCCAGTCAATCAAGGGGAGATAGTGTGAATGCATGGTTAAGACTTGGTTCTGAAACTGTACACTTATACAAACATTTTTAAAAGTTTGAATTATTCATAAGCAAATTTAGCATGGAATATACAATCACAGAATAGATTAGTTGAGTGTTTTCATGAAAACCATGAACTTATATTCTTTAGAGCTTATGATTTTTCAGCTCTTTTGGGTATAAAATAATAATATCTACCTCAATCTTCTTTATGTTATAACCAGATTTTTTCAAAAAGCATATGATAAGGTGTACATAGGTGTGTGGATTTATCTCTGGGCTTTCTATTTTGTTCCATTGATCTATATTTCTGTCTTTGTGCCAGTACCATACTGTCTTGATGACTGTAGCTTTGTAGTATAGTCTGAAGTCAGGCAGGTTGATTCCTCCAGTTCCATTCTTCTTTCTCAAGATTGCTTTGGCTATTTGAGGTTTCTGGTATTTCCATACAAATTGTGAAATTATTTGTTCTAGTTTTGTGAAAAATACTGTTGGTAGCTTGATAGGGATTGCATTGAAACTATAGATTGCTTGTGGTAGTTTTCACTTTCAATATATTGATTCTTCCGATCCATGAACATGGTATATTCCTCCATCTATTTGTGTCATCTTTGATTTCTTTCATCAGTGTTTTACAGTTTTCCATATAGAGGTCTTTTGTTTCTTTAGGTAGATTTGTTCCTAAGTATTTTATTCTTTTTGTTGAATGGAGAAAGGACGCAAGAATATACAATGGATTAAAGACAATCTCTTTAACAAGTGGTGCTGGGAAAACTGGTCAACCACTTGTAAAACAATGAAACTAGAACACTTTCTAACACCATACACAAAAATAAACTCAAAATGGATTAAAGATCTAAATGTAAGACCAGAAACTACAAAACTCCTAGAGGAAAACATAGGCAAAACACTCTCTGACATAAATCACAGCAGTGTCCTCTATGAACCAGCTCTCAGAGTAATGGAAATAAAAGCAAAAATAAACAAATGGGACCTAATTAAACTTGAAAGCTTTTTCACAACGAAGGAAACTATAAGTAAGGTGAAAAGACAGACTTCAGGATGGGAGAAAATAATAGCAAACAAAGCAACTGGCAAATAGTTAATCTCAAAAATATACAACCAGCTTATGCAGCTCAGTACCAGAAAAATAAATAACCCAGTCAAAAAATGGGCCAAAGAACTAAACAGACATTTCTACAAAGAAGACATACAGATGGCTAACAAATACATGAAAAGATGCTCATCATCAATTGCTGGGAGCCAGCACAGGAGTCCCCACCCATAACAAGGTTATGTGGGAGAGTTCTGGTGGCCAAGGCAAGCCAGAACTTGAAAGGTGTCCCTCTGGGCCTGCTTGAGCGTCTACCCCAAAACCAGAGTCTATCTGTCTTACTGCTTCATGACTTTTACCAACTCCTCTGACAGTCCCAAGGGGGGGCAGGGGGCGTCCTATCCCGCGACCACCTTTTCTACGAAGGACATCAACTTAGAGCTCCAGCTGATTAGCCTCCTGGGCATAATAGGAGTGTTTAAATCCAAACCCCTCAGATGGCTCTCTAACTTGGCTGACAGGTTTACCCGGACTCCTACAGCTATGCATACGATTGTTCACAGTCTCCTAGCCGCGAGAGGCACAGGAAACTTAAGATATTCAAATAGTATAGAGCCTCTCGGAGAGTTAGAAATTGTCAGAATAGAACTAGTAGAAGATTTCATTGTTGAGCCAATGCTTGCTGCCAAGTTTCCACATCCCCTGTATTGTATCATTGGAAGTGTATTAATTAATATAGTTGTTATGTAGAAAAAATAAGTAGTGGCCTTGGTGTTAACAACTTTAGACCCTTAAGGTAATAAATTCTTTCTTTTTTTGTAAACCCACTGCACCTTTGCCCTATAGGAATGCAACTTTATCTAACACTTTCGGAGGATGGCGCCAAACTTTAAAATAATTACTCTTAGAGAAAATAAGTCTTATGGTTGACAAACCTTCATCAGAGTCATAAAATATTAACAGGCCTTCTGGCCAGAAGATGATGTAAATCACCTAAACCATTTGTATACGATAAGTTTGCAGAAAAGAAACCCTGGTTTCGATAAGGATCAAAGACTGCTGACTTTGCATGATTTCACACCCCCTATTATCCTCTATGTGTAACTTAGGGTATAAAAGTCCCTGTTGAAAATAAAGCTACGGGCCTTGCTCACCGAAGCTTGGTCTCCCCATGTTGTTCTTTCTCTCACCTTCTGGCTGAATTCCCATCTGGAGCGTGGAGGCTCACCAAGCCTACTAATTTTGCCTGGGCTTCTAAGATCTGACCGGGGAGACCTTAGTGTCTCCTCTCCTTCCAGAGAACTGGAGGATGCCTGTGGCCTACCTGGGTGGTGCAAACTCCTCGTCTTGGAGTTTTATTGGTTTTCCACGTAAACCACGTTATTCAGCCTCTTTTCTCCACTGAATTTTCTCACTGAGCTATCCCTGTTTAACCACCCTTTATATCTCTAATTAACACTTAATTAAGCTATTGTCTCCTGACCACCAACTCCGTGCCCCCTTCGAATTCCCTGGATCCACCGGGGCTGGACCCCGGGAATCAATCATCAACAAAGAAATGCAAATCAAAACCCCACTGAGGTACCATATCATGCCAGTCAGAATGGGTACTATCAAAAAGTCTACAAGCAATAAATGCTGGAGAAGGTGCTGAGAAAAGGGAACCCTCTTACACTGTTGGTGGGAATGCAGACTAGTACAGCCTCTATGGTGAACAGTGTGGAGATTCCTTAAAAAACTGGAAATAGAACTGCTATATGACCCAGCAATCCCACTGCTGGGCATACACACCAAGGAAACCAGAATTGAAAGAGACACGTGTACCCCAATGTTCATCTCAGCACTAGGACATGGAAGCAACCTAGATATCAATTGGCAGATGAATGGATAAGAAAGCTGTGGTACATATACATATTGGACTATTACTCAGCTATTAAAAAGAATGCATTTGAATCAGTTCTAATGAGGTGGATGAAACTGGAGCCTATTATACAGAGTGAAATAAGTCAGAAAGAAAAATACCAATACAGTTTATTAACACACATATATATATAATTTAGAAAGATGGTAATGATGACCCTATATGCAAGACAGCAAAAGAGACACAGATATAAAAAACAAACTTTTGGACTCTGTGGAAAAAGGTGAGGGTGGGAAGATTTGAGACAATAGCATTGAAACATGTATATTATCATATGTGAAATAGATCATCTGTCCAGGTTTGATGCATGAAACAGGGTGCTCAGGGCTGGTGCACTGGGATGACCTTGAGGGATGGGTTGGGGAGGGAGGTGGGAGGGGGTGTTCAGGATGGGGAACACGTGTAAACCTATGGCTGATTCATGTGAATGTATGGCAAAAACCTACATATTGTAAAGTAATTAGCCTCCAATTAAAATCAATTAATTAATTTTTTAAAAAGAATATGATAGACAGTTTTGCTTCTTTTAATGCTGTAGCTGAGGTTTTTGGGAACAGGTAGTAGCTTAGTATTAGATTAGTCAACATGTACCTACTGATATGACATGTGAAAACAAAGATTCAGATCAGTCTACAAAACTACATATCACTATTTTTGATGAAACAAAATTCACATTTTATGGAAAAACATGAAAAATTTAAATATAAGCACTGTCTCTGCCTGATTGGATATCCTCTCTCTCCTTTAGTGTGGGTTGTACATCTGCATTTACCACACCTCTTTAAGATATGATCTTCCTTCTCAATCTCATCAAGGGCCACAACCCAATAGGAAGCAACCTTCTTTCTTAATCCTGTCAGGGGTCATGATGACCCAGGACTCACTTTTTACATTCATATCTGGATTGTATAAGCTGTCTTTATGTCATTTTATGTCTAACCCTTTGTCCAAAACGTGCATATAGCCGTGCTTTGATCTCTAATGACTGAAACAGTCCTAAGAGCTTTCTGAAGGACTGTCTCTTGGGTTAGAATCCTCATGTCGGCTAAAACAAAATTTTCTGTTTCTTTTTTTAGGTTGGTATTGATTATTTTTTTTTTTCATGGACTGTTTTTACATTTATGTGCAATAGTACAGACTAGAAAAATTTTGTGTATTTACTTAATTTTTTAAATTTGGCTTCCTTGTGGGATTTTTTTTGCGTTGTGAGTAATCTTTTGTAGTTGTACGCAGACTCTCTAGTTGTGGTGCATGGGCTTGGTAGTCACAGCTCATGGGCTTATTTGATCCATCACATGTGAGATATAATTTCCCAACCAAGGACTGAACCCATGTCCCCACCATTGCAAGGTGAATTCTTAACCACTGGATCACCAGGGAAGTCCCAGATGAAAAATTTTGCAAAATTGTGAGTCAAACTCCAATTTAATGATTTGTTCTGGACATTTTGAATGATGTCTTAGTCCATTCAGGCTGCTATAACAATACATCACATTGGGTGGCTTATAAACATCACAATTTTATTTCTAACTGTTCTGGATGCTAGGGCATCCAAGATCAAGGCACACGAAGATTTGGCATCTGGAAAAGACCTACTTACTGCTTCTCTGTGTCCTCACGTGGCAGAAGGATGAAGATCTATTATAAAGATATTGAGTCCATTCTTGAGGGCTCCACTCTTATGATCTAATCAACCTAAAGGTCCACCTCCAAGTGTCATCACATTGGGCATTAGGATTCAACATATGAATTTAAAGGTGAAATAAACAATAAACATTGAGTCTAGAGTGGCTGCTTTCATGAAGGAGACATCTTAGGCAGAGAACATGGCCAGAAAGTGAGGCTTAAGATAATCTCCCCAAGCCCCACCTGAAATGGCAACTTTTCTCATGTTGTTGTTCAGTCACTAAATTGTGTCCAACTCTTTGTAGCCCCATGGACTGTAGCATGCCAGGCTCCTCTATCCTCCACCAACTCCCGGAGTTTGCTCAAATTCATGTAAATTGAGTCAGTGATGCTATCTAGTCATCTCATGCTCTGCCACCACCTTCTCCTTTGGTCTTCAGTCTTTCTCAGCATCAGGGTCTTTTCCAATGAATCTGTTCTTCACACCTTCCCAAGTGACTTTCCAGGTGGTGCAGTGATAAAGACTCTGCTCACCAATGTAAGAGATGCAGGAGAAACGAGAAACACTGGTTCAGTCCCTGGGTTGGGAAAGACCCCTGGAATAGGAAATGGTAATCAGCTCCAGTGTTCTTGTCTGAACAATGCCACGGACAAAGGAGCTTGACAGGCTGCAGTTCATGATGTTGCAAAGAGTCAGGCACAACTGAGTTCACACACACACACACACACACACACACACACTGGGTATTAAGAGATTAGTAAAGGCCAGAGAATTCTTTTTAAATATTCATAATAACCTTGTGAATAAGTCATCATGTTAGTATCAAGTCAATATAAGCAAAACATCAAAGCTATTGAAGGTAAATGCCTCACAATCTTATATCAACATCCAACAAATAAATGAGTTAGTACATAAATATTGGAACACCTGGGTTACTTATGCCACATCAGCTCAAGGAGTAAGTCTTTACTTGTGGTTCAGTTGTGTCCTGCTTTTTGTGACCCCATGGACTCCTGCACGTCTGACTTCCCTGTCCTTCACCATCTCCTGGATTTTGCTCAAACTCATGTCCATTGAGTTGGTGATATCATCCAGCCATCTCATCCTCTGATGCCCTCTTCTCCTCCTGCTCTCAATTTTTTCCAGCATCAGGGTCTTTTCCAGGAGTAGCCTCTTCACATCAGGTGGCCAAAATGCTGGAGCTTCAGCTTGATACTTTTGACCTGTGTGCTGGAGAAGACTCTTGAGAGTCCTTTGGACAGCAAGGAGATCAAACTAGTGAAGCCTAAAGGAAATCAGCCCTGAATATTCATTGGAAGGGCTGATACTGAATCTCCAATATTTTGGCAATGTGATTCAAAGAGCCAACTCACTGAAAAAGACCCTGACCCTTAGAAAGACTAAAGGCAGGACGAGAAGGGGATGACAGTGGATGAAATGGTTGAATGGCAACACCAGCTCAATGGACATAAGTTTGAGTGAGCTCTGGGAAATGGTGAAGGACAGGGAGGTCAGACATGCTGCAGCCCACGGGGTCACAAAGAGTTGGACATGAATGAGTGACTGAACAACAAACAGATCCTTACTCAGCCTTCTTTATGGTCCAACTCCCACTTCCATACATGACTACTGGAAAAAACATATATGGACCTTTGTCAGCAAAGTGATGTCTCTGCTTTTCAAAATGCTATCTGGGTTCATCATAGCTTTTCTTCCAAGGAGCAAGTGTCTTTTAATTTCATGGTTGCAGTCACCGTCCACAGTGATTTTGGAGCCCAAGAAAATAAAATCTGTCACCTTTTCCATTTTTCCCCCCATCTATTTGCTATGAAGTCATGGACGGGATGGCATGATCTTAGTTTTTTGGTGGTATCATTTTATGAACACATATAATCTTTTAATTTAGTCTTTCCTGAGAAACACAGGATTCATTGCTATTATTATTTTAACCCATCTAATTGTAATTCATTTGCCATAAATATATTGAGTAACTTCTCTGCATCAGGAGAGACCAAGTACCAGCTGAGGCCTACAGAAGCATTGCCTTCTGACTGCTTACCATGGGGGCTGTCGTGGGGCATACACAGGACACTTGAACATCATGCCCTGAACAGCTGTGCCTTTAGCCATTGTGATTGCAGAGGCACAAAAGCAGAGTTAATTGTGGCATTTAACTCTGATCATCCAGCACTGACTCTTCTTTTACATAACAACCTATGTCGCTAAAACAAGCAAGTTCAGAATAATAGGAAGACAAGAATGAATAAAACACGGGTAAAATTAATATTTGAGCAAATTCACCATATTTTACCCTGTTCTACTTCTAAACAACCTCTGACCCTCTGATCTTATACCTGGCATTTCAGGCTGATTTGTGTTTCTAGTTTGGTGGCCAACCTTTCCTGGTGGCTTGAGTTTTGGGAACCCATCTTCGCTTCCTGATCCTTCCCTTTTGGAGATATGAGTGATGCCAGAAGTGTCTTGGGATCGGTAGAGGTCAGCCTCAAACTTTCAAGAAATTTGATTTTAATTTCAATTAAATTGAAATTTTAATTTCAGTTATATTAAATATGTTTTCTGCTTTAAGTATAAGAAAGTGAGCAGGATGATGAAAGGACATATCAGTATCAAAAAAGAAATGTAAATGACTCATAAGCATATGAAAAGTGTTAGAAATCAAAGAAATGCAAATTAACCATTGAGCTCTCATATTTTATCAAATTGACACATCTTTAAAAAGAAAAGGTAACTGTTCTGAACCATGTATGTCATGCTTTTCCCAGCTGGAGCTCACACATCTTGGTCTCTCTTCCTGAAACACAACTGCTACACCTTCTATGCTCCTGTAAGCCCATCAACCCTGAAATTTTTACCTGAAGTGACATTTGTACCTTGTTCATCTCAGCTGAGCTCCCTTGGTATATTATATACTTTCCTGTCTTCTCAAAATAGTAGTTAAATGCATATTAAGTATGTTTATCTTTGTTGCTTTTATTTGTTAAAACATATTTTTAGGTATGCGTCCAGATTTTTCTTTTATCAAGCCAGTTAACTAATTGTTACAACATAGTCTATGTGATTTCTCCATGATTTGATGGATAACAAATGTCATGTCATTATGGTGTGTCTGTCCTTTCCCCACATATCTGAAAAGCCCTCTCTATCATATGTCAGGTTTCCATACAAGCAAGCATGAGTCTATGTTTGAACTTTTTATTCTGTTTCAAGGTCTATTTGTCTACCCCTGCAGCTATACTGAGTTTTGAAAACCTAATTTATAGTATGTTCAATATCAATAAAGGTGAATTTCTCCATACTTATTTCTAAAAAAAGGGTGGTCATTATTTCATTGACACTTTCTTTCAATCTCTATAATCCCCTCTGCGAAGAATCTCCTAACTGAGAGATTATATTTTTGTTTTCTACCTTCTTGATTCATCTGTTATCTCTCTGTGCTACACTCTCGGTACTTTTTATTAGTAGATCTATCCCCTGGCCCATTGATTTTCTCTTTAGGCATACATATTTAAATGTTAAATAAGTTCATCTGGAATATCTTATTGATTTTCACATTTTCAAACTCTGCATTTTATTTTGTGATTTTCAATTCTTCTGGACATTTTTTCCATCTCACACTACCAAGGATTTTCATTTTCGTTTTCAGAAACATATTAAGTGCCTATTTTCTATTCTACATTTCATATTTCCAGAACCCCTGGTCATTAAAAAAAAAACAAAACTTGATTTTGCTGATTGTGCTGACTTTTACTGCCTTTCTCAAAATTTTGTGATTTGAAATGTGAATTCATGCGTTGGATCTTTTTTATATGAGAATGTCTTGAGGAATTCTCTTTTTGCAAATCACATTGGAAGAGTTGTACCTTAACTGATTTATTTTCTTTTTTTTTGTGGTTGTTGTCTCTGTGCTCATATGAATGTAACAAATTCAGACTCCAAACTCACATGAAGCTTTAAGGGATTGTGTGGCCTCTTACACACAGATACACGCATACCTCTGAAGTGCGCATGTTCACCTCATGCCGCTCTTTATAGGATTACTATTATTATTTGTATTTGTATTTCAACTCTCACTAAGGGCATGGCAAACTCTAAGATTGCAGCTTCATATGGGAGCCCGAATACAATGTCCACTCATGTCCATTAAAACTAGAGTGACCATAAATCATGATTTATCTCTGCTGTTCCAGATTCCAGCAGGCTACCATTTGCTCTGGACTTTCACATTTTTATGAATACAGTAGTGGTAATATTGTCTGTTGCCTCCAGCTTCTTCCATGGTCTGGTTGGTAGTGAGTAAGATAACACTGTGGCCCACAGAGTGGTCCTTTTAACATCAGGTTAAGTATGAACAATGGACAGAGGTGACCTTTCTTCTTTCTCTAGCCCTTCCCAGACCCAGGGGAGCTAACATGTCTCTCTTAAGAACAGCACACAGGGGCCTCTCTGAGAAAACAAACTGTGCTCAGGTTTAAGCAGAGGGACACACTGGTCACCTGATTGGTCACTGCTGCCCCCACTGGCCCTGAAGTAAATGGCCAGTAGTGATCTATCTTGTGCAATCTTTTTTCAGATTAATTTTATGGTTTTCATTTCAAATTTCCTTGTGAATATAAGAAGAAAAAAAGCAGTCTGTTATCATGTAGCTTCCATTATTAGAAAAAATTGCAAAGACTTAAATGATAGCTTTTATATCAGTGCTATCAGTAGTTTGAGATGGAGAATTGATAAATTCTACTAAAGATTTTTTTTTTCATTTCCAGGCAATTTATAAAATCAAAAGAAACCTTTGGATGTTTATCTCTTAAAAGTGAAACAGTACCATGAATGTTATTGTCAAATCAGATTTAAAATTCAGTATAAAAGAATTTTTTTCTGTGGCATACAAATCCAAAGACAGATTTTGGGGATTCACTGCATCATGGAAGAAACTGTTTTCCTATTACATTAAGAAACCTCTGGAGCAGAAATGCACTTGAATTGGTTGCTATAAAAATACAGCTTATATTGTGTGCAAGTCACCTACACTATTATAAAAGACAAAACCTTAGATTTCTTGTGGTTATTATAAATATTATATACAACATATGTATACACACAGTTTTATTGTAACTTAACTAGTCAACTACTGAATACATATGACAAAGATTTTAGATAGATAGTATAATATCTACTTCTATAAATGTATGTGTGTATGTCAGCATGGCAGAATACACTTTCAAGAAATCAATTAGAAGATGTAAGCTTTGAAGGATTCTTTTTAAAGTTATACTAATGTCAATAATTTTATTAACCTATTAATATAAAGTTGTAAATTGACTAAAAGCATCTTCTAAAATCTGGTTATATACCATATATTAATATATTGGTTGCATATTACCATTTTCTTTTGGAAAATGATAATAAAACCATGTGATGACTGAAGTGAAGTGCAAGTCAGTCAGTTGTGTCTGACTCTTTGGACCCCATGGACTAAACAGTCCATGGAATTCTCCAGGCCAGGATACTGGAGTGGGTAGCCCTTCCCTTCTGCAGGGGATCTTCCCAACCCAGGGATGAAATCTAGGTCTTGTGCACTGCAGGCAGATTCTTTACCATCTGAGCTACAGGGAAGCCCAAGAATACTTGAGTGGGTAGCCTATCCCTTCTCCAGCACATCTTCCCATCCCAGGAATCAAACCAGGGGCAGATGGATTCTTTACCAACTGAGCTACTAGGGAAACCCTGCTATATTTTCAGCTTTAGAAAAAAGTGAACTTTGGAAACAAACCCTGCATAGAAAAAGACACAAAGATTAGCTTCAAAAAAAAAGGGAGGGATTGAACATGGTAAATGACAATAATGCAGGTGAAGTAATATACAAGAACTACTTTGGGATGCCTCAACCAGCAGGAAGAATTATCTGAGGAAATGTCAATCTTTAATTCAACAAATTGCATTCTGAAGCCAATTATAATGAAGTTAAGAAGGTCTATAATTTTTCAAAAATTGGGAAAACCTTCAAAGAAAAATAAACTGATAATATATTTGATCAATTTTGTTGTGTAATAATGTCTATGAAGGTAGATTCTTTGAAACACACAAATTGAAAATATCCTAAAAGAATTTGAGCTGAAATATTTACACATTTTGATATGAGAAACATTTGAATTGAGAATCTTATCTGTTTGGCATATTTTTTTTTTTTTGCTGAACTCACCAGGTGTCTCAGCATTTGTAAAAAGAGCTCTTTTTTTTTTTCCTGTGGTCTATGGAGAAAAGTTGATCAAACTGTCAAAACCTTCAAATTTATTTACCATAAATTGTGACTCTGAAGAGGATTGCTGGTACTTTTCAGAAAACAGGTTAAAAATATTGAGAACATATTTTAAACGTTACAATTGTCAGGGAGATACTTATGGGCTAGTCTTAGAGACACATTTTGCTAAGGAACATCAAGCATGATTGCTGAATGAATTATGAAAGTTCAACTGTGCCACCAAAGACAAGCCAAACAATGTTGTAGGTAGGTGTTAAGTGTAGACACTTGATTGTAAATGTGAGCAGTGAGCATCTCAGTGAGTATCAATCCATGGGGCACACTTATAGGTTTGGATATATTAAGTGTAGCAGACTTGTGTGGAGCTGGCAAAAGGTAGGAGAACAAGGAAAAGCCACATCCAGTGGACACCAAATATTTGTGAGGCCCTTGGTGCTGTGAAAGTGCTGCACTCAATATGCCAGCAAATTTAGAAAACTCAGCAGTGACCACAGGACTGGAAAAGGTCAGTTTTCATTCCAATCCCAAAGAAAGGCAATGCCAAAGAATGTTCAAACTACCACACAATTGCACTCATCTCACACGCTAGTAAAGCTCAAAATTCTCCAGGCCAGGCTTCAGGAATACATGAACTGTGAACTCCCAGATGTTCAAGCTGGTTTTAGAAAAGGCAAAGGAACCAGAGATACAATTGCCAATATCCTCTGGATCATTGAAAAAGGAAGAGAGTTCCAGAAAAACATCTATTTCTGCTTTATTGACTATGCCAAAGCCTTTGACTATGTGCATCATAATAAACTGTGGAAAATTCTGAAAGAGATGGGACTACCAGACCACCTGCCCTGCCTCTTGAGAAACCTGTATGCAGGTCAGGAAGCAACAGTTAGAACTGGACATGGAACAACAGACTGGTTCCAAATAGGAAAAGGAGTATGTCAAGGCTGTATGTTGTCACCCTGTTTATTTAACTTATATGCAGAGTACATCCTGAGAAACACTGGGCTGGAAGAAGCACAAGCTGGAATCAAGATTGCTGGGAGAACTATCAACAACTTCAGATATGCAGATGACATCACCCTTATGGCAGAAAGTGAAGAGGAACTAAAGAGCCTCTTGATGAAAGTGAAAGAGGAGAGTGAAAAAGTTGGCTTAAAGCTCAATGTTCAGAAAACGAAGATCATGGCATCTGGTCTCATCACTTCATGGTAAATAGATGAGGAAACAGAAGTGTGTTTTCTGTTGAATAAATAAGAACTTTATTTTTGGGGCTCCAAAATCACTGCAGATGCTGATTGCAGCCATGAAATTAAAAGATGCTTTCTCCTTGGAAAGAAAGTTATGACCAACCTAGACAGCATATTAAAAAGCAGAGACATTACTTTGTCAACAAAGGGGTGTCTAGTCAAGGCTATGGTTTTTCTAGTGGTCATGTATGGATGTGACAGTTGGACTATAAAGAAAGCTGAGTGCCAAAGAATTGATACTTTTGAACTGTGATGTTGGAGAAGACTCTTGAGAGTCCTTTGGACTGCAAGGAGATCTAACCAGTTCATCCCAAAAGAGATCAGTCCTGAATGTTCATTGGAAGGACTGATGTTGAAGCTGAAACTCCAATACTTTGGCCACCTGATGCAAAGAGCTGACTCATTTGAAAAGATGCTGATGCTGGGAAAGATTGAGGTCAGGAGGATAAGGGGATGACAGAGGATGAGATGGTTGGATGGCATCACTGACTCGATGGACATGAGTTTGAGTAAACTCTGGGAGTTGGTGATGGACAGGGAGGTCTGGTGTGCTGTGGTTCATGGGGTCGCAAAGAGTTGGACACGACTGAGTGACTGAACTGAACTGGTCTGCAGGAGAGCTTAATTAGTTCACTCATTGGTGACATCTCTCTAGGCCAGTGTTTGCTATCCAAGAAACATAGACATAACCCATTGTTGTTCATCGGGTTAAGCAGAGCCATGTGTGGCCAGGCTTACTCACCCTCCCTCTGTCTCCTCTCTCTGCTGAGCTATTTCCTATCCTCAGTTCTGATATTTGTAGCTCCTATGATATCAGAAATGGCTGCAAGATTGACACATGTGAGACATCTGTGAGACTACACATGTAGTCACGTTTACTGGTAAAACACATCCAGGATTTACCAGTGGGGCCTTCCATCCTGTTGCTTCTCTTAGGACAAGATCATATGTGAGCCTCATTGAAATATACCAGAACTCAAGGGAATACGAAGGAAGGAAGAAGGAAAAGGAATCCTGAAAATCTGACTGATTATTCAAAAGAGGCCAATTTTACTTGGATAAGACTAGGATGAAGTTTGGAAATGACTGAATTAACTTAAAGAAAATTGACAGTTTATGCAATTGAGAAGATATAGGAGACCATGAGAAAGCTGTGTTACTGAACACGTTCATGTTCCTAACACGCCGTGGGACCAAACATAATTGGTAGGTTGGAGTTGGAGCAGAAAACCATTGATTGCAGTGTCATTCAAGGGGAAAGGATGGCTCATGTTCCCCAAACCTCCAAACTCCCTGAAGGGTTTCAGCAAGGCAGTTTTAAAGGCCATGTGAGACAGGGATGTAGTTAGTTGATGAAAGTTCTTGGTGTTGGAATCCTCTTTTATTGCAGCTATATGGTGTAAGTCAGGTTATACACTGTTTCTGTAAACCTTATTTTCTTTTCTGCAACTTTGTATCTCCATCTGAATAGAAAAGTGTTACACCCTTAAATGCCAGAGTCTTGAGAATGGGATATCCTGCATTTTTCAGAATATAAGCAGTATTCTTAATTAGAAGAAAAAACAATAGAATACAAAGGTTAAAGTAAAAGAAACAGATTCAATATGGAATCAGATTTGTTTTTCCCTATTGCAGTTGAACTTAGTTGCAAAATAATATTCTATATTTTAGCACATTGAGGCTCTAAAAATTAATTCAAACCTTACTTTGTATGTATGTAAATATTGATACATCAAAATTATTATGACATTTTAGTGGTGGCCGGATTTCATGTAACTTGTATTTAGTATTTGATATATTTATGGTTTACAGTTCATCTGCAATGTACATTTATAGCATTTGGAGCTATCAAGCAAAGTAAATGCTACTTTAAAATAAAAGTTCAGTAAAAAAACCTTGGCCCAGTGTACTGTGTCAAGCCCACTGGAAATAGCACACACAGTCCATTTTCCTGGCACTTGACAGCTTTCTTGAGTCAAAATCACCAAGTCATGATTTGATCCATCTGGGTGACTCTGTACTTGCCTCTTTGTGTCTTGGCTTGTCTCCTGGCTTGTCGACTTTTTATTTGTACTTTCAGCTTGGTGACCTACTTGGCTGAAAGATTTTTAGAAAAGGTCTGATTGAAAGTCAGTTATGTGTGTGACTTGGGTCGTGGATGGCAGCAACAGCAACCAAATACCCAAAGACAAACCGAAATCAGAAAGCGCTGGTCAGGGGAAGAGAGCTAGGGGAGGCGAGGTTTATACTGAATGTACTTTCCAGATGCTGTGAGTTCAGTTCAGTATGGCAGACGTCTAAACACTGGCTCAAAGTTTGCTGGGTTCTCTCCTAGAGTGTTCATGAGAAGGGCCTGCTCTGCTTGTGCGTTAGTTGGCGCTGCTCTTGCAGTTGTGCTTCCTGTAGAGTTCTGTGTAATCCAGTGGGGGAATCACAGCCCAGCGATTTGTCAGTGGCTTTTGCGCCCTTTGTGTTTGTCGAGTGGGGAATCACAGCCCAGCGATTTGTCAGTGGCTTTTGCGCCCTTTGTGTTTGTCGAGTGGGGAATCACAGCCCAGCGATTTGTCAGTGGCTTTTGCGCCCTTTGTGTTTGTCGAGTGGGGAATCACAGCCCAGCGATTTGTCAGTGGCTTTTGCGCCCTTTGTGTTTGTCGAGTGGGGAATCACAGCCCAGCGATTTGTCAGTGGCTTTTGCGCCCTTTGTGTTTGTCGAGTGGGGAATCACAGCCCAGCGATTTGTCAGTGGCTTTTGCGCCCTTTGTGTTTGTCGAGTGGGGAATCACAGCCCAGCGATTTGTCAGTGGCTTTTGCGCCCTTTGTGTTTGCATCTTAACATTTGCTAGCTCCAGATGGCTAGATGGCTTCGGTCCCCTCCAAAGAAATAACAATGTCAACTTCACACTTGTTTTATGATGGAAAATCTTTGCCATCATAGTTTTCACATGAAAGATATATTCGCCACTTCCCAAATGTCAAATCTAATAGAACTGGGATACAAATGATATATTTCCTTGTAGCCATCAACCCTTTAAGGTTATGACATGATGTGACATACATATTTGTCATGATAAAGTAAGCACATTTAGTGATGTCCTGATTTTTTGATGTTTTCAAATACTGAAAGTAGTCTGAGTTTACCCTGAGTTCTACAGATTTTACAGTACATATCATGTCAAAACTCATGGGTACTTAATGAAATAGCTATCAGTAATACACCTGCATTAAATATTTCACTACAGAAGAAAGATTTATCAAATCTTTATATTTTAAGTGAAAAAAAAAAAAACTTTCAAAAACAGCCAAAAAAGAAATGCAATTTGAGAAAACCCAAAATGGTAGCTGTAGCTTCTTTAAAAAAATAAATACAGTTAGTAAAAAAAAAAAAAAATCTATTATATAGAAACCTTGTTATAAAACATGGTTCCATTTTTTTAAACAAACAAAAGCCTTAATTCATTGAAAAGTACATGTTCATATAATTAAAATAAGAAATATTCTAATGTCATGCTTGTAACGATAATTTGTCATGAAATGAATATTTGAAAGAAATTCAGTGCATGATAATTCAATGAATATATAATTCTCAGACCAGTCTTAAATGAAAATTCTCTTTCTAAAAACCTTATAAGCATTCTAATGACATACTCTCCCTAAAAAAGATTGATCACACATTTCTAAGTGGAAAGTGCTAAAGGACTTTCTGCTGGTAAGAACAAAGAACTCTCAAAAGACTCCCTAGTTTCAATAGTTATTCACACCTTGATGTAATTTCGGTTGTATGAAGAGGGTAATAATATGCACATGCACAGTCTTTTTTTAAACCACAGTATTTTGGTAGGCTTGTCATACAAATAGCTGTATATATCTAATGCACACAATTTAATGAGATTTGAGCAAATTCTATGCCTATAAAAAATCACCACATTCTATGCCATAAATGCACCCATCACCTCCTGCCTTATTTACTTATTTATTATTTTTATAGTAATAATACATAACATAAGATCTACCTTTTTAGGAAAATTTTACATATGCAATACGATACTGTTACCTATAAGCTTTGTGCTGTAAAAAACACAGTCCTTCAGAATTTTCTGCTTGGGAATGTCTAATAATTCTTTTGTAGGGGGAGTATGTCATTAAAATGCTTAGAAGGATTTTACAATGGAAATTTTGGTTTAAAAGACTAGTCTGACAATTATATATGCATGGATATAATATACATACTATAATAAATATATTCTCTATATAAATGAGGTTAAACACAAATCATACTGCCTCAAGTAAAAAATATGTATGAATGCTTGCAATGCTGCTTCATTGCACCATTGTGCAACAAGGCAACAGCTTCTGCAACCTCTACTATTCATTCTGTGAGTGGTGTTCAGTCATGAGACTGAGGTTATGAGAAGAAGCTGTTTTGAGTTCTGCTCAAGTAGGTGAGGCCTTCCCAGGTGGCACTACTGGTTGAAATCTGCCTGCCTTAACAGGAGACATAAGAGACACGGGTACAGTCCCTGGGTCAGGAAGATCCCCTGGAGGAGGGCAAGGCAACCCAGCCCAGTATTTTTGCCTGGAGAATCCCATGGACAGAGGAGTCTCGTGGGCCACAGTTCATAGGATCGCATAGTGTTGGACTCTACTGAAGAAACTTAGCACACACATATATGTAGGTGAACTTTTTTACTATATCCACTTTTGCTTTCTACCTTCTACCTTGTAAGAGTCTTGTTTTGAAGTAAATTTTGTGGTGGTCACTGGTGTGTCCTGGCACAGAGTGGAACCTCAGTAAATACCTACAAATTAATAAAAAAAAGTCATTGATTAGTGGAGACAACAATATAAACCAATGACTAGAGTTTTAAATTGAAGTATAATTGATTTACAATATTGTGTTGCTTTCAGGTATACAGGAAGGTGATTCAATTTTAAATATACATACACATTTATGTATATACATGTGCATATATTTTATATATATATATATATATATTTGCTGTTCAGTAACTAAGTCATATCCGATCTTTGTGACCCCATGGACTAAAGCACACAGGTGTCTCTAATATATATATATACACATGAAATAATGACTGGTTCAAAATTGGGAAATGAGTACAACAAAGCTGTATATTGTCACCCTGCTTATTCAACTTACATGCAGAGTACATCAAGAAATATGCCAGGCTGGATGAAGCTCAAGCTGGAATCAAGATTGCCAGGAGAAATACCAACAACCTCAGTATGCAGATGACACCACCCTTATGGCAGAAAGTGAAGAGGAACTAAAGAGCCTCTTGATGAAGGTGAAGGAGGAGAATGAAAATGCTGGCTTAAAATTCAACTTCAAAAACTAAGACCATGGCATCCAGTCCCATCACTTCATGGCAAATAGATGGGGGAAAAATGGAAACAGTGACAAACTTTACTTTCTTGAACTCCGAAATAACTGCAGACTGTGACTATAGCCATGAAATTAAAAGATGCTTGCTCCTTGGGAGAAAAGTTATGACAAACATAGACAGCATATTAAAAACCAGAGACATCACTTTGCTGACAAGGGTCTGTATAAAATTTAAGCCATGGTTTTTCCTGTAGTCATGTATCGATGTGAGAGTTGAACCATAAAGAAAGCTGAACACTGAAGAATTGATGCTTTTGAACTGTGGTGTTGGAGAAGACTCTCAAGAGTCCCTTGGACTGCAAGGAGATCCAACCAGTCCATTCTAAAGGAGATCAGTCCTGGGTGTTCATTGAAAGGACTGACACTGGGGCTGAAACTCTGATAATTTGGCCACCTGATGCAAAGAACTGACTCACTGGAAAAGACCCTGCTGCTAGGAAAAATTGAGGGCAGGAGGAGAAGGGGATGACAGAGGATGAGATGGTTGGATGGCATCACTGATTCAATAGATAGGAGTTTGAGCAAACTACAGAAGATAGTGAAAGACAGGGAAGCCTGCTGTGCTACAGTCCATGGGGTCGAAAAGACTTGGATATTACTGAGTGACTTAACAACTTATATATACATTATATATATAATTTTTCTATATGTTATTACAAATATTGGCTATAGTTCCCTGTGCTTTAGAATAAATCCTTATTCCTTGTTAATCCCATATTCCTAGTTTATTTCTCCCTCCCATTTGGCCTTTGGTAACCATAAGTTTGGAGAAGGCAATGGCACCCCACTCCAATACTCTTGCCTGGAAACTCCCATGGGCAGAGGACCCTGGTAGGCTGCAGTCCACGGGGTCGCGAGGAGTCAGACACAGGACACGACTGAGCGACTTCACTTTCACTTTTCACTCTCATACATTGGAGAAGGAAATGGCAACCTACTCGAGTGTTCTTGCCTGGAGAATCCCAGGGATGGGGGAGCTTGGTGGCCTGCCATCTGTGGGGTCACACAGAGTCGGACACGACTGAAGCGACTTAGCAGCAGCAGCAGCAGCAGCAGCAACCGTAAGTTTGTTTTCTATGTCTGTTAATCTGTTTTTGCATATAGATTGATTTGTGTTACTTCCTGGATTCCACATATATCATATAATATTTTCTTTGTCTGACTTTATTCACTTAATTTGATAATTTCTATATCCATCTATGTTGCTGCAAATGACATTATTTCAAAAAAAAATAATATATATATACATCCCACATTTTCATATATATTTCATATATATATATATATATATATATATATATATATATATATATATATATATATATCCCACATTTTCTTAAGCCAATCAACTGTTGACACACATCACTCAGGTTGTGTCCATGTCTTGGCTACTGTAAACAATGTTGCTATGAACAATGGGGTGCATACATATTTTGAAATTAGAGTTTTTCTCTTTTCAGGATATATGCCCAGGAGTGGGGTCATATAGTAGTTCTATTTTCATTTATCTAAGAGACTTACCTACTGTTCTTCATAGTGGTTGTAACAATTTACTCTCCCACTAAAAGTTAGGAGGGTTCATTTTTCTCCATACCCTTTCCAGAATTTATTATTTGTAAACATTGTGATAAAGACTTTTCTGATCAGTGGGAGGTGGTACCTAATTACAGTTTTGACTAGGTGGAACCTAAATATAGTCTGCATCTCTCTAATAATTAGTGATGTTGAGGCTTTTTGCATATGCCTGTTGACCATCTATACAACTTCTTTGAAGAAAAGTCTGTTCAGGTCTTCTGCCCTTTTTTTTGATTGTATTTTTTACATTTTGATATCGAGTTTAAGAGCTGTTGTGCATATTTTGAATACTAAACCCTCATTGGCCACATTATTTGCAAATATCTTCTCTATTTCATAGGTTATCTTTTAGTTTTGTTGATAGTTTCCTTCACTGTGCAAAGCTTTTAAGTTTGATTAGGTCCCATTCATCTTAGATTTTTTTTTCAAAGTTATCTGTCTTACTTGCTTAAGGCACTTTTATATTTATTGCTAGTACAGACTATTACATTTCCAACAAAATAATGATGGTAATTTTACTGCTCATGCAATACCAGCAGTCAGTAGTATGCCAATTATTCTGTACACAGTATTTATTCAATCATCACCCAACCTCAAGTAAGGCAGTTGTTTTGCCCCATACACAGGTGAGGATCCAAGGTAGGCTGGTGGAATCACAGAACTTGCTCCAGGGTGAAACTGAGTCTTAGGATGTGTGCCTAGAATTCAGGCTCCAGGGTCAGGGCCTAAATGTCAAGATGGTCCTTCCTGTCCCTATTACTGCATATCCTGCTGTGATGACCTGCAGTTATCTGAGGTGATTAACTAACAGGTCCTATCAAGCTCACTAACTGGAGACATTGTCCTTTTATCTTCTCTACTTCAGTGGGATTTTTCATGCTTGTTGTGGCAATTCCTGTTTTTTCCTCACGTGAATGTCACTTGCACTGCACTGTAATTGTGCTAGGTTTTTATGCAGCATTTCACTTGTACTAAGTTGTTCCTGATGTTTATATTTGCAAACTCTAGCTCTTCTGTGAAACATAAGATTTTAAAGCGGATTGAAAACTTTAATTATGTCTTCTTAAAGAAAGTGAAAAGAACTAAAGAGTCTCTTGATGAAAGTGAAAGAGGAGAGTGAAAAAGTTGGCTTAAAAGCAAAAATAAACAAATGGGACCTAATTAAACTTAAAAGCTTCTGCACAACAAAGGAAACTCTAAGCAAGGTGAAAAGACAGCCTTCAGAATGGGAGAAAATAATAGCAAATGAAGCAACTGACAAAGAACTAATCTCAAAAATATACAAGCAACTCCTGCAGCTCAATTCCAGACAGATAAACGACCCAATCAAAAAATGGGCCAAAGAACTAAATAGACGTTTCTCCAAAGAAGACATACAAATGGCTAACAAACACATGAAAAGATGCTCAATATCACTCATTATCAGAGAAATGCAAATCAAAACCACAATGAGGTACCATTTCACACCAGTCAGAATGGCTGCTATCCAAAAGTCTACAAGCAATAAATGCTGGAGAGGGTGTGGAGAAAAGGGAACCCTCTTATACTGTTAGTGGGAATGAAAATTAGTATAGCCACTATGGAAAACAGTGTGGATATTCCTTAAAAAACTGGGAATAGAACTGCCATATGACCCAGCAATCCCACTGCTGGGTGTACACACAGAGGAAACCAGAATTGAAAGAGACACATGTACCCCAATGTTCATTGAAGCACTGTTTATAATAGCCAGGACATGGAAGCAACCTAGATGTCCATCAGCAGATGAATGGATAAGAAAGCAGTGGTACATATACACAATGGAGTATTACTCAGCCATTAAAAAGAATACATTTGAATCAGTTCTAATGAGGTGGATGAAACCGGAGCCTATTATACAGAGTGAAGTAAGCCAGAAAGAAAAACATCAATACAGTATACTAATGCATATATATGGAATTTAGAAAGATGGTAATGATAGCCCTGTAAGCGAGACAGCAAAAGAGGCACAGATGTACAGAACACTCTTTTGGATTCTGTGAGTGAGGGAGAGGGTGGGATGATTTGGGAGAATGACATTGAAACATGTATAATATCATATATAAAACGAATTGCCAGTCCAGGTTCAATGCAGGATACTGGATGCTTGGGGCTGGTGCAATGGGACGACTCAGAGGGATGGTACGGGGAGGGAGGAGGGAGATGGGTTTGGGCTGGGGAACACGTGTATACCAGTGATGGATTCATGTTGATGTATGGCAGAACAAATACAATATTGTAAAGTAATTAAACTTCAATTAAAATAAATAAATTTATATTTAAAAAAAACAAACAAAAAAATAAAAAGCTACTTTGCTAGCAAAGGTCCATCTAGTCAAGGCTATGGCTTTTCCAGTGGTCATGTATGGATGTGAGAGTTGGACTGTAAAGAAAACTGAGCACTGAAGATTAGATGCCTTTAAACTGTGGTGTTAGAGAAGACTCTTGAGAGTCCCTTGGACTGAAAGGAGATCCAACCAGTCCATCCCAAAGGAGATCAGTCCTGGGTGTTCATTGCAAGGACTGATATTGAAGCTGAAACGCCAATATTTTGGCCACCTGATGCAAAGAGCTGACTCATTTGAAAAGATGCTGATGTTGGGAAAGATTGAGGTCAGGAGGAGAAGGCGACGACAGAGGATGAGATGGTTAGATGGCATTACTGATTCAATGGTCATGGGTTTGGGTGGACTCTGGGAGTTGGTGATGGACAGGGAGGCCTGTTTTGCTGCAGTCCATGAGGTCACAAAGAGTTGGACACGACTGAAATGAACTGAAAGATAGTTTAGATTTACTTTTGCTTTTTCACATCTCAAATCTAACAGCTGAGTAAACATGAAGATTTTTACAAATAATTGCTATGTATTCTACCACTGAGTTACAGACTAATAGACAATGGTGAGACTGAACTCACAGACTGCTTATTCCCAAGTTCAGTGATTGTGCAGGATAAATATAGCACAGAATGCAGATGGTCTCCAAGCAGCTGGACAGAGCCACTTTTCAATCAGATCAGATCAGATCAGATCAGATCAGTGGCTCAGTCATGTCCGACTCTTTGCGACCCCATAAATTGCAGCACGCCAGGCCTCCCTGTCCATCACCAACTCCCAGAGTTCAAACAGACTCATGTCCATCGAGTCAGTGATGCCATCCAGCCATCTCATCCTCTGTCATCCCCTTCTCCTCCTGCGCCCAATTCCTCCCAGCATCAGAGTCTTTTCCAATGAATCAACTCTTCACATAAGGTGGCCAAAGTACTGGAGTTTGCAGCTTTAGCATCATTCCTTCTAAAGAAATCCCAGGGCTGATCTCCTTCAGAATGGACTGGTTGGATCTCCTTGCAGTCCAAGGGACTCTCAAGAGTCTTCTCCAACACCACAGTTCAAATTCACAGCATCAATTCTTCGGTGCTCAGCCTTCTTCACAGTCCAACTCTCACATTCATACATGACCACAGGAAAAATCACAGCCTTCAATAGCCGGGCCTTTGTTGGCAAAGTAATGTCTCTGCTTTTGAATATACTATCTAGGCTGGTCATAACTTTTCTTCCAAGGAGTAAGCGTCTTCTAATTTCATGGCTGCAGTCACCATCTGCAGTGATTTTGGAGCACAGAAAAAAAAAAGTCTGACACTGTTTCCACTGTTTCCCCATCTATTTCCCATGAAGTGATGACCAGATGCCATGATCTTGGTTTTCTGAATGTTGAGCTTTAAGCCAACTTTTTCACTCTCCACTTTCACTTTCATCAAGAGGCTTTTTAGTTCCTCTTCACTTTCTGCCATAAGGGTGGTGTCATCTGCATATCTGAGGTTATTGATATTTCTCCTGGCAATCTTGATTCCAGCTTGTGCTTCTTCCAGCCCAGTGTTTCTCATGATGTACTCTGCATATAAGTTAAATAAGCAGGGTGACAATATAGAGCCTTGATGTACTCCTTTTCCTATTTGGAATCAGTCTGTTGTTCCATGTCCAGTTCTAACTGTTGCTTCCTGACCTGCATACAAAGTTCTCAAGGGGCAGGTCAGGTGGTCTGGTATTCCTATCTCTTTCAAAATTTTCCAGTTTATTGTGATTCACACAGTCAAAGGCTTTGGCATAGTCAATAAAGCAGAAATAGATGTTTTTCTGGAACTCTCTTGTTTTTTCCATGATCCAACAGATGTTGGCAATTTGATCTCTGGTTCCTCTGCCTTTTCTAAAACCAGCTTGAACATGAGGAAGTTCACGGTTCACATATTGCTGAAGCCTGACTTGGAGAATTTTGAGCATTACTTTACTAGCGTGTGAGATGAGTGCAATTGTGCGGTAGTTTGAGCATTCTTTGACATTGCCTTTCTTTGGGATTGGAATGACACTGACCTTTTCCAGTGCTGTGTCACTGCTGACTTTTCCTAATTTGCTGGCATATTGAATGCAGCACTTTCACAGCATCATCTTTCAAGATTTGGAATAGCTCAACTGGAATTCTATCACCTCCACTAGCTTTGATCATAGTGATGCTTTCTAAAGCCCACTTGACTTGACATTCCAGGATATCTGGCTCTAAGTCAGTGATCACATCATCATGATTATCTGGGTCATGAAGATCTTTTTTTGTACAGTTTTTCTGTGTATTCTTGCCACCTCTTCTTAATATCTTCTGCTTCTGTTAGGTCCATACCATTTCTGTCCTTTATCAACCCCATCTTTGCATGAAATGTTCCCTTGGTATCTCTAATTTTCTTGAAGAGATCTCTAGTCTTTCCCATTCTGTTGTTTTCTCCTATTTCTTTTCATTAATCACTGAAGAAGGCTTTTTATCTCTTCTTGCTATTCTTTGGAACTCTGCATTCAGATGTTTATATCTTTCCTTTTCTCCTGTGCTTTTCACTTCTCTTCTTTTCACAGCTATTTGCAAGGCCTCCCCAGACAGCCATTTTGCTTTTCTGCATTTCTTTTCCATGGGGATGGTCTTGATTCCTGTCTCCTGTACAATGTCACGAACTTCATTCCATAGTTCATCAGGCACTCTATCTATCAGATCTAGTCTCTTAAATCTATTTCTCACTTCCACTGTATAATCATAAGAGATTTGATTTAGGTCATACCTGAATGGTCTAGTGGTTTTCCTTACTTTCTTCAATTTAAATCTGAATTTGGCAATAAAGAGTTCATGGTCTGAGCCACAGTCAGTTCCTGGTCTTGATTTTGCTGACTGTAGAGCTTCTCCATCTTTGGCTGCAAAAAATATTATATATCTGATTTCGGTGTTGACCATCTGGTGATGTCCGTGTATAGAGTCTTCTCTTGTGTTGTTGGAAGAGGGTGTTTGTTATGACCAGTCCATTTTCTTGGCAAAACTCTATTAGTCTTTGCCCTGCTTCATTCCACATTCCAAGGCCAAATTTGCCTGTTACTCCAGGTGTTTCTTGAGTTCCTACTTTTGCATTCCAGTTCCCTATAATGAAAAGGACATCTTTCTTGGGTGTTAGTTCTAAAAGGTCTTGGAGGTCTTCATAGAACCGTTCAACTTCAGCTTCTTCAGCGTTACTGGTTGGGGCATAGACTTGGATTACTGTGATACTGAATGGTTTGCCTTGGAAATGAACAGAGATCATTCCATCGTTTTTGAGATTGCATCCAAGTACTGCATTTCGGACTCTTTTGTTGACCATGATGGCCACTCCATTTCTTCTGAGGGATTCCTGCCCACAGTAGTAGATATAATGGTCATCTGAGTTAAATTCACCCATTCCAGTCCATTTCAGTTCGCTGCTTCCTAGAATGTCGACATTCACTCTTGCCATCTCTTGTTTGACCACTTCCAATTTACCTTGATTCATGGACCTGACATTCCAGATTCCTATGCAATATTGCTCTTTACAGCATCAGACCTTGCTTCTATCACCAGTCACATCCACAGCTGGGTATTGTTTTTGCTTTGGCTCCATCCCTTCATTCTTTTTGGAGTTATTTCTCCACTGATCTCCAGTAGCATATTGGGCACCTACTGACCTGGGGAGTTTCTCTTTCAGTATCCTATCATTTTGCCTTTTCATACTGTTCATGGGGTTCTAAAGGCAACAATACTGAAGTGGTTTGCCATTCCCTTCTCCATGATGGATTCATATATTTAAATATAGTCTCAGGCAAAAGTTGGCCATCCTGGACACTTATGTTATTTACCTATTTGTGAATATTCTTTGGTAATAGCTTCTCTGAATTATGATTTCCATAGCAAGTAAAATAGCAGATGTTAGAAAACATTTTTCCTTTGAATTTTCATGTGACAAGCTATAAAGTTATAGTTTGCTCCATGTAATAATTTCTTCCAGGAAATTAGATGGTAATATTCTTTGCAGCCAAAGATGGAGAAGCTCTATACAGTCAGCAAAAACAAGACCAGGAACTGACTGTGGCTCAGATCTTGAACTCCTTATTGCCAAATTCAGAGTTAAACTTAAAAAAGTAGGAAAACCACTAGACCATTCAGGTATGGCCTAAATCAAATCCCTTATGATTATACAGTAGAAGTGAGAAATAGATTTAAGGGACTAGATCTGCTAGATATGGTGCCTGGTGAACTATGGACTGAGGTTTGTGACATTGTACAGGAGACAGGATCAAAACCATCCCCATGGAAAAGAAATGCAAAAAAGCAAAATGGCTGTCTGGGGAGGCCTTACGAATAGCTGAGAAAAGAAGAGAAGTGAAAAGCAAAGGAGAAAATGAAACATACAAGCATCTGAATGCAGAGTTCCAAAGAATAGCAAGAAGAGATAAGAAAGCCTTCTTCAGTGATCAATGCAAAGAAATAGAGGAAAACAACAGAATGGGAAAGACTAGGGATCTCTTCAAGAAAATTAGAGATACCAAGGGAACATTTCATGCAAAGATGGGATTGATAAAGGCCAGAAATGGTATGGACCTACCAGAAGCAGAAGATATTAAGAAGAGGTGGCAAGAATACACAGAAGAACTGTACAAAAATGATCTTCACGATCCAGATAATCATGATGGTGTGATCACTGACCTAGAGCCAGACATCCTGGAGTGTGACATCCTGGAATGTGAAGTCAAGTGGGCCTTAGAAAGCCCACTATGAACAAAGCTAGTGGAGGTGATGGAATTCCAGTTCAGCTATGTCAAATCCTAAAGATGATGCTGTGAAAGTGCTGCACTCAATATGCCAGCCAATTGGAAAAACTCAGCAGTGGCCACAGGACTGGAAAAGGTCAGTTTTCATTCCAATCCCAAAGAAAGGCAATGCCAAAGAATGCTCAAACTACCGCACAATTGCACTCATCTCACACGCTAGTAAAGTAATGCTCAAAATTCTCCAAGCAAGGCTTTAGCAATACGTGAATCGTGAACTTCCAGATGTTCAAGCTGGTTTTAGAAAAAGGAGAGGAACCAGCGATCAAATTGAAAAAGCAAGAGAGTTCCAGAAAAACATCTATTTCTATTTATTGACCATGCCAAAGCCATTGACTGTGTGGATCACAATAAACTGTGGAAAATTCTGAAAGAGATGGGAATACTAGACCACCTGACCTGCTGCTTGAGAAACCTATATGCAGGTCAGAAGCAACAGTTAGAACTGGACATGGAACAACAGACTGGTTCCAAATAGGAAAAGGAGTATGTCAAGGCTGTATATTGTCACCCTGCTTATTTAACTTATATGCAGAGTACATCATGAGAAATCTGGGCTGGAAGAAGCACAAGCTGGAATCAAGATTGCTGGGAGAAATATCAGTAACCGAGGATGACACCATCCTCATGGCAGAAAGTGAAGAGGAACTAAAAAGTCTCTTAATGAAAGTGAAAGAGGAGAGTGAAAAAGTTGGCTTAAAGCTCAACATTCAGAAAACGAATATCATGGCTTCTGGTCCCATCACTTCATGGCAAGTAGATGGGGAAACAGTGGAAACAGTGTCAGATTTTGGTTTTGGGAGGCTCCAAAATCACTGCAGATGGTGACTGCAGCCATGAAATTGAAAGACGCTTACTCCTTGGAAGAAGAGTTATGACCAACCTAGACAGTATATTGAAAAGCAGAGACATTACTTTGCCAACAAAGATCCGTCTAGTCAAGCCTATGGTTTTTCCTGTGGTCATGTATGGATGTGAAAGTTGGACTGTGAAAAAGGCTGAGCACCGAAGAATTGATGCTTTTGAACTGTGGTGTTGGAGAAGACTCTTGAGAGTCCCTTGGACTGTATGAAGATCCAACTTGTCCATTCTAAAGGAGATCAGCCCTGGGATTTCTTTGGAAGGAATGATGTTGAAGCTGAAACTCCAGTACTTTGGCCACTTCATGCAAAGAGTTGACTCATTGGAAAAGACTCTGATGCTGGGAGGGATTGGGTGCAGGAGGAGAAGGGGACGACAGAGGATGAGATGGCTGGATGGCATCACTGACTCGATGGACGTGAGTCTGAGTGGACTCCCGGAGTTGGTGATGGACAGGGAGGCCTGGCGTGCTGCGATTCATGGTGTCGCAAAGTCGGACATGACTGAGAGACTGAACTGAACTGATATATATATGTAAGTCAGTTCAGTTATAAAGTTAAAAGAGTTCTGGAAAACACAGAAAATTGTCACAAATAACTCAAATTTCTGAGAATTTGGTTATAATCTGGCTAATTATAACCAGTTAACTTTTATTTATGAGAAAAGTGAAACTTTTGAAACAATTTGAGATTCAGCATAGGTGAAGGATATACTTTCTCATGAAGTAAGTGCTTGAGTTTCCCAGCATTCATAAAAATCACAGGGAAATTAATGGTAAGACGTTGGGACCTGACCCAGTGTGCACATACCCTCCCCCATGCAGGAACTGAGAGCTCATATTTGACAAATCTCCTTAGTGATCACTGCCTTCTTAATCTTCTGTCAGAGGACGGAGGCGCAGAGAGAAGTAAGCAGCATCTCAGCTTATTTCAAGCTGTCACAACAAACACAGGTGTCGCAGAGGAAAACATATTTAAGTCATACTTGCCTCTCAAGGATGAAGGCTTCTCTTCAGGTAGCCAGTTAGAGGTGACCTTAGGTTTTCTGCTTGTTCTTTATATTTCTAACACAATGGCTAAATGGTGTTTTTGTTCTTCTGTGTGTACTGAGGGATTTAGATAATGTAGTGTGGTACTGAAGGTGCAAGATAATTTCTGCTGCTGAACAGAAGGTGAAGTATTGGCATGGTGGCCAACCAGTGAGGCCAGGAAGAAAAAGGGAAAAAATCAGAGATGAGAGAAACAGGCCAGGGAAATCTGTAACATACTAAGAGGTCAGCGGGGCCGCAGCAGGGCTGGCAGCACCAGGAAAGTCCAGGTTCTGGTGGTTGGGAGGACTGTAAAGGGGGAGAAGTGTGATATTCAAGGTGGTTCTCTTGCTGCTTTGTGAATTTCCTCAAGTCCTGAAACTTTCAATAATAATGCAATTTTCTCAAATACTTAGCTTGTACATATATGGTGCTGTGCACTGCTTGTTTGCTTGTTTTTTCTATTTCATGAAATCAAGGAAAGGGGCCAAGTTTCCCCCACCTGGGCCCTGGTTGCCAGAAGCAAGAGCTAAAAGATGAGGCTTCAGATGCTCCTTCTAGGGAGGTCCTTGAGTTTCAATACATCACTGAATGTGTATCAAGCTGAGACTTTCTAGATGTTAGGTGATAAGGCATTTCAGAGACATTTGGGTTACCTGGAGCAGGAAAATGACTCAGCATAACAATAAAATCCAGAAAAGACACACTCTGCCTTTCTAAGATTCTTTTCTATATGTCTCTAATAGCCACTCATCTTAACAGAAGTTGTCCAACCTCAAAGGTTATTAGAAAACATGGGTCATATTAGATAATTTGGAGGACATGGGAGCCCTATTCAAGTCAGAAGGCTGCACACACAGAAGTGCACTGGCTTTCAGCGGGGGCTCAGGCAGTGCAGGCTGGAGGCTGGGCGTGGGGGGAAACTCACCCACTGTCACAAGACAGAAGCCCCTTCGAAGGGACCCCAGCCCACACCCCTGGGCTGACTCTGTTCAGGGGTCACACAGGGAAGCTTTCCTGAGCCCTGATCTTCCTCTTGCAGCTTTTGGGGTCGGGATACACCCAGTGTGTTGATTGCTTATTCAGATGCTAACGTTGGCTCCTTTGGGTCTTATTCTACTATCATTTTTGTTTGTTTGTTTGCTTTTTGCTCTATTTCTTCTCCTACAAGAGATCTAGGGAGAAATGTGTGCAGTAAACTCAATGCTTAAGAACAAAATACACTATACACCTGCTGATTCCCTCTCCCTTACTGCCTCCCCTCCCCTCTGCCAAAACACTTAACAAATGCTCTCACCTCAAAGTTGGTTTCCTTCCCAGGTGGGTAAGTGGTAGATTTGCTGTACTTTCTGTATATGCTATGAGAATACATATAAGTAATACATGTACATCAGAAAATATTTACAAGGACTTCCCTTGTGGTCCAGTGGTTAAGACTCTACACGTCCAGTACAAGTAACATGGGTTTGATCCGTGGTCCAGGGAACTGAGATCCTGCGTGCTATATGGTGTGGCCAAAACAAACAGACAAAACATGCAACAAACCCCATGTGTCTCATACAGGTCTTGTGTCCAAACCATGCCTTAAGGCTCAACAGTAAGAAATCAAACAACTCAGTTAAAACGTGAGCAAAAAGTCAGAAGATGTACCTCAATGAAGAAGATGCAGAGGCGGCATGTTTGAAAAGATGTTCAAGGTCATTTGTCATTAAGGAAACACACACTAAACTTCACTGAGATACCACTACACATTTATTCAAGTGACTAAAATAGGTGGGACAATCCCTTAAATACCAGTGTGGGAGACAGGAATTCTCCATCATTGCTGGCCTGAATGCACAATGATATGGCTGTTTTGGACAACAATTGAGTATTTGCTTTCAAAACTAAACATAACCTGACCCAAAAATCTGGTAATTGTGTCCTCGGGTATTTACCCAACTAATTAAAAATATATGCCCACATAAAAACCCAAATGTGAGTATTTATAATCCCCAAAGCCTAGAAACAACAAAGATGTACTCCTATAGGTTAATGGATAAGCAACATTTGATATATTGAGACAATGACAGATTACTCAGCAATAAAAGAAGAATAAGCAGGTAAAACCACACGAGACGTGGATGGATTACAAAAACACATTGCTAATTGAAATAAATCAGCCTGAAAAAGTTAATTAATATATGATTCCATTTATAACATTTTGGAAAGGGCAAGTCAGAATAACAGTAATTAAGACAGCAGTTGCCAGGGATCCAGCTCACGGAAGTGGCTGAATAGTGACGTGCACAGGACTTTGTGTGTGTGAAGAAGAGACTATTTTATGTCACGCTTCACTGGTGGATACATGACACTGTGCATTTGCCAAAACCCTTCAGCTTCATAGCACAAATAGTAAAGCTTAGTGTTTTTATTTTTTATTTTTGAATATTTAGTTGTTTTCGGTCTTTTTTTTAATTTTATTTTTTAACTTTACAATATTGTATTGGTTTTGCCATATATCAACATGAATCCACTACAGGTATACACATGTTCCCCATCCTGAACCCTCCTCCCACCTCCCTCCCCATCCCATCCCTCTGGGTCTTCCCAGGGCACCAGCCCCAAGCATCCAGTATCGTGCATCAAACCTGGACTGGCGACTCGTTTCATATATGATATTACACATATTTCAATGCCATTCTCCCAAATCATCCCACCCTCTCCCTCTCCCTCTCACACAGAGTCCAAAAGACTGTGCTATACATCAGTGTCTCTTTTGCTGTCTCATACACAGGGTTATTGTTACCATCTTTCTAAATTCCTTATATATGTGTTAGTATACTGTATTGGTGTTTTTCTTTCTGGCTTACTTCACTCTGTATAATAGGCTCCAGTTTCATCAGAAGCTTAGTGTTTTTAAAAATGTATTTAGGTGGATGAGGATCTCAAGATGGAATGCAGACTGTCATAATAAAATTTAACTGTATTAGAAAGATATGAAAACACCTCTCTGAAGTTGGGAGGGAAGGGAGATGCCAACCTAAGTAACTTTGGAATGAGTAGCATAGGGAGGCAGAGGGTGAGATGGTTGGATGGCATCATCAGTTCAATTGACATGAATTTAAGCAAGCTCTAGGAGATAGTGAAGGACAGGGAATCCCGGTGTACTGCAGTCTATGAGTCGGACACGACTTGGAGACTGAACAACAGCAAAGCATCTGTAAGACTAAAGACAAAAGGAGCTTTGTGTAAACACTGTACTCCACTGGATAAAGTTTTTTCCCACAAAAGTATGGGTTAACAATTCTGAATCCACTTTACATAGTGGATATGAACCTTCAGATAAATAGATGTTGGATGCCTGAGATCAGAATTGTCTCTGCTATAGTGGAAAGTTATGGAGAAGTAAGGGTAGGTGGCTAGAATTATCCATGTGGTAATGAATTAGAATTGGAGACATCAGTATCAACTCAGGCCTTGCTTTATACAGATACAGTGGTTACAAACAGCAGTATTTATAAATTTGTGTATACACAAGGGTTAACATACACACATGTATTCCCTTGTTCCTCAGGGTTGAAGGCTTAGAAACAATAGACACCTCAGAAGCTATAAGTACACCTGGCACCTAGGCCATAGTTTCTAATTCCATTTTTCAATAAAAGGAATGAGGCTTCCTGAAAAACTGGCCCACTCTAAGACTTGGACAGAAAATATACAAGATGAGAATGGAACATCCTCTAGACTAGAAAATGAAGATGTTCTCAAAACTGAAAGCAAAGCCTCAAATTGATTGAGGCATGTTACAAGGATATAAGAGCCAACAGTACTGGCCACAGTTGAAACAATTTGGGCCCCCCAAAATTGAATCATATGTAACCCATTATATAAATTAGTTATCTATAAGTACAAACTGATATAGATAACTGATTGTATCACTAAATGATGCATAAGAATAGATACATTTCCTGCTCAGAATTCTAAATGACTTATGTAGATAGATGGACTCTATGGACTCTTATGTAGATAGACAACTCTCCGCTCCTTAAGAGTGGGCTATACATAGCAAAAGTGAAGTGTTCGTCAGTTGTTAGTTGATCTGACTCTGCAACCGCATGGACTGTAGCCCTCCAGGCTCTTCTGTCCATGGAATTCTCCAGGCAAGAATACCAAACTGTGTAGCCATTCCTCTCTCCAGAGTATCTTGCTGACATAGCGACTTCCTTCCAAAGGATGAATAAGGGAAAGGGAAGAAAAAGTGTAATTTACAGTGGAGAAACCTGACAAACGTACCTCGGCCAGGTGATCAAGGTTAAAATCAATAGTCATAAACCAAACTGAGAGTACATTAACTTAATATGATGTCAAAAAAGAACATTTTATCTCAGAGTCTTCTTTGCCAAAATCGACTGGTTTTGTGTGTGTGCTCAGTCGTGTCCAACTTTTTGTGACCCCATGGAATAAAGCCTGCCAGGCTCCTCTGTCCATGGGATTCTCCAGGCAAGGATACTGGTGTGGATTGCCATTTCCTTCTCCAGGGAATCTTCCTGACCCAGGGACTGAGCACAGGTCCATTGTGTCTTCTGGCAGGTAGATTCTTTACCACTAGCACCACCTGGGAAGCTTGCCAAAATCCATATATTCAGTCTAATCATGAGAAAAACACTAGAGGGTTCCCAGTAGTGGGACATCTTACCTACACCCAGCCAGCACTCCTCCTCTAGGTCAGCAAAACAAAGTCTGGGAAACTGCCACAGACTGGATGGATAAATATAATGGGATCCTGGAGAATGAGAAAAGACCAAGAAATGAATGAAATATAGACTTTTTATAATGTAGTCTGTTCACTGAAATGAGATGTTAATAGAGAAAATTGGATGTAGGGTATATGGGAACTCTTTGTCTGAACTTTGTGAATTTTCTCTAAATTTTAAGGCATTCTAAAGTGTAAAAATTAAAATATACAAAACATTATTTTACTTAAAAATATTTTATCACTATATATCTTTGTGTATGCCAACACAAATGAATGACCCTTTTACTCCAACAACAGCAAAAAAAAAAAAAGCAAAGAAACAAAGAAACCACAACATGTGAAAATAAATAATACTCCCAAGTAAACTTGTTATTAACTTGCCATATAAGTATTCTGGGACAGCAGCCTTGTTCTGGACAGTATCCCTAATGGCTCCACCTCTGGATTTCATCACTGTCTCAATCACTCACTTGCATATTCACTTCACTGCATTCCTACATGACTTATGTTACTAAATGACAGTGTGTCTCAGGCCAGTGAAGGTCTTATATCTGCCCCCTTTCCTTTCAGACCTTAGCTCAGTAGTAAGGAACACTTCCCACTCCAGTATTCTTGCCTGGAGAATCCCATGGCCAGGGGAGCCTAACGGGCTAGTCCATAGGATTGCAAAGAGTCAGACATGACTGATGTGACTTAGTAGGCACAAGGGACACTTAATGGATACACATATAATCTTTTGGTTAGTCACAGGTTTTTTGTATGCTTTTTGGTTATTCCTTTGTTTCTTCTCTGCAAGTGTCTTCTCCCAGGCTTTGGTCTTTGGATGGCCGTAGATGCTCCAGGCAGTGAACAGATTGCACATTGCAGGAATATGTGTGTGAACAGGATTGATGCTTTCCTTGTCTTCAGAAAACTGGGTAAAGCTAGTTTATCCATAACTTCATATAAATTTCAAATCAATAGTCATAAACCAAGCTGAGAGTATATAAACTTTGTATGAGTATGTACACTTAGTATGACAACCACTAGGGCACACCCTTTCTCCTACGGCCAGTTGGAAATAGCTTTCCTCTTTTCTCTCTGTATTATACTGAGTTCTAACCTAATGTGCCCTGACCCTTGACATAGAAACAGCTGTTTTGGAGCCCAGTGGGCATGTCTGAAGGAGTGGAGGAGAACTTTTGCACTGAGGCAACCTCTGAGTTTTGAGGATCTTTATTTTGATGCATGTTTTTCTTTATGACACTAGAAGCTTCCAGAATGTTGCCCCTTATGGGGGGCCCTTTTCTCTCAAGGTTTTAAAATATCTACTATGACTCTACTTGAATGTAACAGTTTAAGGACTAAGCTGGTACTCCATATAAAACATTCTAAACATAAGGTTCAGGTCATGTGAAAGGAATGCTGCTTTTTTCATTTCATCATTTTTAAATGTGGCATTTTCAAAGCCAAGCCATAATTAATTATGTGCTTCTATCAGATTAACAGAGAAGAGCACTTACATTTCTAGAACATGTTTATGTTAGACTATTTATGGCATGAGTGGTCATGAAATATTTTGGTCACACAACTTCAGCATTTTACACCCTGGAAAAAGGAGAGAAGGAGTATGAAGGAATAGCACATTTGATTTTGCAATTCTAGATATATTCAGGGAATTTTTAGAAATGATATAAGATTTTGAGCTGAAGATCCTCAACGAATTCGTATTACTTATACTAAGAGAATAGCTTAGAAAATACAACCAAGTGCAGCTGCTATTGAGGATTAAAAAAAAAAAAAAAAACTATTAACAAGTAACCCAAGGTAGCTTCATTAAGAATATAAAGGATTATAGCATTTGCATGGATTTTTCTGATGCTGACTTGAAAACAAAAATGATTAGAACTGTTATAATAAAATACTGAAATTCGAGAACTATAATAATAAAATACTAAATCGGGAGATTAACTCTGACAAATGACCACTTGCAGACATTTAGCTCTGATTTAAAATAGTTTTTATGTTTAGCACATATTTTTTCATTTAAATGCCAGTAGATGTTTAGTTCATTTTCTTTGTTTTCCAGAAAACAATGACACTTTTGAATCTATTATTTTTTCATTCTTTCTCTAATAGTTGATATATCTTATAGTCATTCATATTTAATTGTCTGCATATTTCAGAAGCATTTAAAATAATAATGTTAATAATCACCAGTGGTTCTAAATTTAAAATTATTATTCCCAGGATCTTACCAAAGAAATAATAATGATTAGAGATATTTCTTGTTGCAAAAGGAATTATCCTTATGTTCCATCCTTGAAAGACTACTGCTTATTACTTTTTTGATCTGGGAGTGTATTTCATTGCATTGAATAGCTTCTGAGATGATGAAATATGTCTGTTAGTTTGTTGTATTATAGAAATATATCCCCAAATATAATGATAACCTTTCATTCTTGGCCTAAATCCTACTTAGTCTAGGTAGATTATGTTTTAATATACCATCAAGCTTAATTCTCTTTTATTTTAATTTAGTTTTTTTAACAGCCATAATCTTAATTGAGATTGGCTCATCATTTTCTATTGTGCTTTCTTGATCAGAGTTTAAAATTGAGCATTATTATTTTATTACTATACTTCTAGTTTAAGTAAAAGCCAAAATCAAAGCCCCAAATTACATTTGCCTCATATTGTATAGGTCTTAAGTTCTCTAATATTCAATTTTAGCATTGGGAGATATGAAAACTTGCCTCCTACCTGGATCTAGGCTGTATGAATAACTTCTTGATCCTGCAAAGACACACATAAACCACATCATCCTTTTATTAATTTTATTTTAAAATATACCTTGAGGTTACCTCTGCATAAAATACATTATCAAATATAACCAGATGAACCTTTCATGAAAAGCAAAGCTCCTGTTCTATCTCTTCTAAAATTTTTCACACTCTCCAAAGGCAATACTTTTGAATTATTTTTTAAGGTATAAAGTCAATATCTCTGTAGCTCTAAAAAATAACACTTAACTCTACTGGAAGTCTGTTACATCATCTCCCTGCCTCGGTTTTAGGACCTGCTGCCCTATCCTGGAGGTGATCAGAGAGAGCCAGGGTGCCCAGGATGAAGCTGGATGGAGCACACAAAACCACAGAAGGGCCGTCGTTCATCTTCCTCCAACATCAAAGGGATGTTGAAGTGGCTATTATGACAGCTCAGGTTAGAGAAATGATCTCTCCCCTTCTGCTCTCATCAACTACAAGGACCACTTTACCTGCATCGGCTCTGGGTCATTGTTCCCAACCCAGAGAGTATGAGTCAGCACGTGTAGGTGACTTGGGAGCAAGCAGACCCAGAGACTGGCTTTCATAGTCCCCTTGTCCCCTGATGGTGTTCTGTGAGCATTCAGGGCCCCTGAAACAGGGAGGTAGATGGTCTCTGGTCTTTTCCATTACTGGGGTCAAAATTTTCATTTTGCATAAGCTGGTGTGTCATGGATTTCTCTTACGTGCAACTGAAAGGCTCTAAGCTAAGCAGAAACTGAAACTACTACTGGGTTTACAGGTGACAGAATGTCATTTGGGATTGACTTCTCTGTAGTAGGACATGGTAGAGGGGATTCTTGGAAGAGAATTTGCTGGTTAATCTTGCCTTTTGTTACTTGGGACTCAAGCCAGGGGTCCACTCAAGCCAAAGTTTTAGTAATGTAATAGGGAAAATATCAGCTTGCTGGAGGAAGTTGGCTATACATTGCATACTTGGACAGCAGCTGATAAGACAGAGGCCAGTTTTAAGGAAAGATGAACCATCTGACAACAGTAGAGAAATGTATAAAGTGAAACTGAATTTACTCAGTCGTATCTGAGTCTTTGTGACCCCATGGACTCTAGCCTACCAGGCTCCTCCATCCATGGGATTTTCCAGGCAAGAATACTAGAGTGGGTTACCATTTTCCTTTCCAGGGAATCTTCCTGACCCAGGGATCAAACCTGTGTCTCCTGCATTGCAGGCAGACACTTTACCCTCTGAGCCATGAGGGAAGCCCAGAGAAATGCATGGCATTGCTTATACTGATTATATCTGTGTGTAGCCAGGCATCTAAGATAAGTGTTTGCTTGTTACAGGAGCCGCAGTCTTGGCCTTCAGCTGAAGATGATGTATGCATCATCTTGTTGGTTAGCTGTGATCTTAAGAATAATAATTGAACTCTTGTCCTCAGCCTTGCCTCCTCTTCAGGCACCAACCTCTAGGTATACCCTGTTTGGCTCATTTCAGTTCAGTTCAGTCGCTCAGTCGTGTCCAACTCTTTGTGACCCCATGGACTGCAGCACGCCAGGCCTCCCTGTCCATCACCAACTTCCAGAGGTTACTCAAAGTCATGTGCATCGAGTCAGTGATACCATCCAACCATCTCATCCTCTGTCATCCCCTTCACCTCCTGCCCTCAATCTTTCCCAGCATCAGGGTCTTTTCCAATGAGTCAATTCTTCACACCAGGTGGCCAAAGTATTGGAGTTTCAGCTTCAACATCAGTCCCTCCAATGAACACCCAGGACTGATATCCTTTAGGATGGACTGGTTGGATCTCCTTGCACTCCAAGGGAATCTCAAGAGTCTTCTCCAACACCACAGTTCAAAAGCATCAATTTTTTGGCACTTAGCTTTCTTTATAGTCCAACTCTCACATCCATACATGACTACTGGAAAAACCATAGCCTTGACTAGATGGCCCTTTGTTGACAAAGTAATGTTTTTGCTTTTTAATGTGCTGTCTAGGTTGGTCATAACTTTTCTTCCAAGGAGTATGCATCTTTTAATTTCATGGCTACAGTCACCCTCTTCAGTGATTTTGGAGCCCCCCAAAATAAAGTCAGCCACTGTTTCCACTGTCTCCCCATCTATTTGCCATGAAGTGATGGGACCAGATGCCATCATCTTGGTTTTCTGAATGTTGAGCTTTAAGACAACTTTTTCACTCACCTCTTTACTTTCATCAAGAGGCTCTTTAGTTCCTCTTCACTTTCTGCCATAAAAGTGGTGTCATCTGCATATCTGAGGTTATTGATGTTTCTCCCGATAATCTTGATTCCAGCTTGTGCTTCCTCCAGCCCAGCGTTTCTCATGATGTACTCTGCATATAAGTTAAATAAGCAGGGTGACAATATGCAGCCTTGACATACTTCTCTCCCGATTTGGAACCAGTCTGTTGTCCATGTCCAGTTCCTACTGTTGCTTCCTGACCTGCATACAGGTTTCTCAAGAGGCAGGTCAGGTGATATGGTATTCCCATCAATGAACAATAACCTCTCTTATAAAGGAGTCATGCTGACCCTGATTCCTCACTGCAGTCTCTTTTTTTTCAACAGAAGAAATTTGAGAGCTAGGGGACTCAACAGTGAGGCTTCCCTGAAGACTCAGTGGGTAAAGAATCCTCCTGCAATGCAGGGGACACAGGAAACATAGGTTCAGTCCTTGAGTGAGGGAGATTACCCTGGAAAGGAAAATAGCAACCCATTCCAGTATTCTTACCTGGAAAATCCCATGGACAAAGGAGCTGGCTGGCTACAGTCTAAAGGTTTGCAAAAAGTTGGACATGACTAAGCACGAGCATGAGAATCAACAGTGCCAAGGTGTATTTTGCTCAATAAGTAAAACCAAAAAGCTGTGCTCCAGAGTTAATGGACTACATGTTGACTATTTGTTTGAGTTTTAATTTTTCATAAACTCTAAAGAAAACATGTATTTTCAGCACACAATTACCAGAAAAACCATATCTATTCCACACACATTTGAGCTTATGAATGCCCAGTCCTCAGGTGATTTGTGGGCTCCTCAGAGCAAAGCCATAAAGTGATGCTCTACCCCTTGAATAATCTGCCAATCTTCATCACCCATCTATTAATTGAGTCTTTATATTTTACATAGTTAAATGCTTTCATGCTGTTGCTATTTGGTATTTATCTGTATTTAAGGATGTTTTGGCTGTTTTTCTGCTGTGTCTTTTCCTAGATTTAGAAGGCTCAGAAAAATCCATGTGGATGTGGGCATGGCTCAATTACTGGCTTGAGTGTGACTTCACCAAATGTCACAAAGGAAAATGTTTATACTGTAGAGTCCACTTACCTTTAGCAGTTATATTTCTACCTGGATGAATCTCATTTATTTATCCTGGAGACCTCGGGACTCTCCTGCGTTCTATGAGACAGATGTTTCCACTTTCTTGTACCCTCATTCATATAGGCTGAGTTGTATTTTTTTGTTTGTTTGTTTCTGAGGAGTGTTATGTTTTAGTCCATGTGCATACTGGAAATCTAGGGACATCATTCCAGGCAAAGTGAACAATCACAAAAGAGTTGCAGCTAAATGCACCATGAAATTTTCCAGGAGCAAAGAAGTCAGTGTGACTGGGGTTCTGAGAATGTGGCAGAGCATGGGGCATGGTGACCCAGACAGGGAGAAACAGGTAGGGCCTACAAATGTGGGGTCATGGAGATGAGAATGATGTATTTCTTCCTATCCTATGAGTCTCAGAAAGGCATTTCTTTATCAAAAATAGAAATGAGCTACATTCATGGCGAATAAGATTACGAATGGAAAAGAATTAAAGATCTAGAGGAAAATTTGTGATATTTATAATTCATGATAATAAATAAACGGTTGTGAAGAAGATGAGAATAAGTAGGAGAAATTAGAGAATATTTTGAAGAAAGACTCAATAAGACTTCATAAAGGCGTGACTATAAAGAATTAGTGATTAGTGTCCATCTTCAGTTCAATTTAGTCACTCAGTCATGGCCGACTATTTGAGATCCCATGGGATATAGCCCGCCAGGATTCCCGGACCAACACCAACTCCTGGAGCTTACTCAAACTCATCTTCATTGAGTCGGTCTAGCCATCCAACCATCTCATCCTCTGTCTTCCCCCTCTTCTTCTGCCTTCAGTCTTTGCCAGCATCAGGGTCTTTTCCAATGAGTCAATTCTTCACACCAGGTGGCCAAAGTATTGGAGTTTCAGCTTCAACATCAGTCCTTCCAATGAACATTCAGGACTGATTTTCTTTGCGATGGACTGGTTGGATCTCCTTGCAGTCCAAGGGACTCTCAAGAGTCTTCTCCAACACCACAGTTCAAAAGCACCAATTCTTCGGCATTCAGCTTTCTTTATAGTCCAACTCTCACATTCATACATGACCACTGGAAAAACCATAGCTTTGACTAGATGGACCTTTGTTGGCAAAGTAAGGTCTCTGCTTTTTAACATACTATGTAGGTTTGTCAGAATTTTTTTTTCCCAAGGAGTAAGCGTCTTTTTATTTCATGCCTGCAGTCATCACATGCCGTGATTTTGGAGCCCAGAAAAATAAAGTTTGCCAGTATTTCCACTGTTTGCCATAAAGTGATGGGACTGGATGCCATGGTCTTAGTTTTCTGAATGTTGAGGTTTAAGCCAACTTTTTCACTCTTCTCTTTCACTTTCATAAGAGGCTCTTCAGTTCTTCTTCACTTTTTGCCATAAGGGTGGTGTCATCTGCAAATCTGAGGTTATCAATATTTCTCCCAACAATCTTGATCCCAGCTTATGCTTCATCCAGCTCAGCATTTCTCATGTTGTACTCTGCATATAAGTTAAATACACAGTGACAATATGCAGCTTTGACTTATTCCTTTTCAAATTTGGAACTGGTTTGTTGTTGCATGTCCAGTTCTAACTGTTGCTTCCTGACCTGCATACAGATTTCTCAAGAGGCAGATCAGGTGGTCTTGTATTTCCATCTCTTCCAGAATTTTCCACAGTTTATTGTGATCCACATAGTCAAATGCTTTGGCATAGTCAATAAACCAGAAATAGATATTTTCCTGGAACTCTCTTGCTTTATCAATGATCCAGCAGATATTGGCAATTTGATCTCTGGTCCCTCTGCCTTTTCTAAACCCAGCTTGAACATCTGGAATTTCACAGTTCACATATTGTTATAGCCTGGGTTGGAGAATTTTGCGCATTACTTTGCTAGCCTGTGAGATGACTGCAACTGTGCAATTGTGTGGTAGTTTAACATTCTTTGGCATTGCCTTTCTTTGGGTTTGGAATAAAAACTGACCATTGGAATGAGAAATGCCCATGTGTATCCCCAGATTTCTAGTTTTTGTGTGTGTGTGTGGTGTGTCACCAACTGAGATATTGAACTTTGGAACAATGTCGATGTAAATTTTGGGTCCATTAGAGATATTACAATTTGGTAAGATTTTCTTCAAATTCACTTTTAGAGAACACTACTTATTTGGATCAAAATCAAAGTCTCAAAGATATAATTGAGAAAATCCTTCTAGGGATGAGAAAAAAAAGAAAGCACCCACCTTCCCTAGGAGCATGTAGATAAAAAGAACTATGTGGATTTGCAGGTCCACATAGTCATAACAATGCATTTACTCATGAAATGCATCTTTTTTTTTTTAATTAAAAATCCCTTAATGTGACAACATACAAATTTTTAGTGATCTATACTTAAGTATATCCTTTAAAAGTAATGTAAAATTTTAATGCAAATATTAATACATAATTATTGTTCTTACCTGTGGCAGTCTTCATATCTTCTGAGGAATTGTTGATTAAAATGTGCTTAATGTAGCTAAGTGTTTTTGAAAGAAAATTCAATAGAGAAATATGATATACAACCTTTTATATAGTTTTAAAAACATATCTTTAAAAATGTCTTTCTCATTTGACCTGCATTAGTAGTCACTACTGATACTTTACAGCTCTCCTGGTGGCTCAGTGGTAAATAATCCATCTGCCAATTCAGCAGATTCAGGTTTGATCCCTGGATTGGGAAGATCTTTTGGGCAAGGAAAAGGCAACCCACTCTAGTATTCTTGCCTAGGAAATCCCATGGATGGAGACACCTGACAGTTTTCATAAATTTACTAAATTATTTTCTTTTCTTTTCCTTTTCTTCAACTGACAGTGGGGGTATTTTCAAAATTTATTATTAATTAATTGATCTCTTTAAAAAATAATTAAGGCAAATTTTGAATAGAATATTCAAATTGACAAAACTATGCAGTAGAAATTACAGTGAGCTTCTTCTTATGTTTCTTGTCTTTATTTTTCCTCTTTGGAAGTTACTAGTTTCTTATGTTTTTTGCATAGTGAAATGCATGTAAGTACTATTTTAATGCAAATATTAATATATAATTATTCTTCTTAAATGTGGAAATCTTCATGTTTTCTTTGGAAAATGCTGATAAAAATATAGTAATATAGTTATATTTAGCTTTAAATACTTTTAGATTTTCCCATAAAGTCATCACATTCTTCTAATTAATTGTTATATCAAGCTATACAATATAATGTATTTATCCCTGCCTATTTGCTCTTATGATCAGCAGTAGATGAGTGGCAATAAATAGGTGTCTAGTGCATGTGAGTGCAATAAGTTTGATCATTAGTTCACTTATGTTTTCATTAAATGTTTAATTAGTTGTCTCTGAAGAGAGACACACATTCTCTAAATCAACTTAAAATGAATAAAAGAATTGTACTTACCAAGATCTGCTTCTTCTTTCCCTCCTAGCTGTACAAGAAGTCGGGTGATCCACCTTTCTTGGCATTACCTGGAAATGTGAACCCGTTTCTGGTTAATGGAATGTGAATGTTTGTGATGGGAATCATATCCCAGATAGAAGGATGAAAACCTTGTCAAAATTTCAGCCTTTCTTTTGCAGACATGATCATGGAGAACGTGTCCTCCTGAGACAGAAAAGAATTAAGACTATAAATTGGCCTAAACGGAGAAAAACTCCCCTAAAGGCGTGGAAAGTCAGCCACTCAGACTCACTGTGGACTTGAATGAGTAGGAAAGAATATGTTGTGTGTTACTGCACTGAGATTTTCGGTGATCTTTGTTACTAGAGAATAAACTAGCCTATCTTGACTACCACTGGATGATGTATTCCAGTTTCCAGGGAATCAGTATGCTCAGATTTTTGTGTATTCATGTGTCACATAGTTTTCATGCAGACATGTATCTAAAATCCATCTATACACTGTCTGAAAGAGAAACTGTTAGCTTTTATCTGAATACAACTGCATTAGGGAAAATGTGGTGGGTTGTGCTTAGTCACTCAGTCATTTCCAGCTGTTTGTGATCGCATGGACTGTAGCCTGCCAGGCTCCTCTGTCCATGGGGATTCTCCAGACAAGAATACTGGAGTTGGTTGCTAAGCCATCTTCCAGGGGATCTCCTAACCCAGGGATCAAATCTAAGCCTCCTGCACTGCACGCAGATTCTCTACTGTCTGAACCACCAGGGAAGCCCAAGAATACTGGAGTGGTAGCCTATCCCTTCTCCAGGGGATCTCCCTGAGCCAGGAACCAAACTGGCTCAACATTTTGAGCCAGAAACCAACATTTTCCTGCATTCAAGGAAAATGTGGTATATTATTTCAATTTTTAAAATGTGTTGAAACTATGATCACATTATATAGAATTTTTGTATTTGCATGCTCTTTAGAATAATGTATATTCTGTCATTAATGGGCGCAATGTGTATTCTCTCAGTTAAGACATCATTTCTTTTAAATGAGTTGATCACATCTTAATATTGTGTTTACTTCTTTTGGCACATATTAAAATATATGTGCTAAACTCAAATATGAATGTAAACTTGTATAGTTTATTTCACTTTATGTTTTGTTTTAGTGTTTTAAAAATTAATTGTGGTAAAATAAATGTAACAAAGACATACCATTGTAGACAAATTATATTGTACCATTCAGCAATATGGAGAAGGCAATGGCACCCCACTCCAGTACTCTTGCCTGGAAAATCCCATGGATGGAGGAGCCTGGTAGGCCACAGTCCATGGGGTCTCGAGGAATCGGACACGACTGAGCAACTTCACTTTCACTTTCACTTTCATGCACTGGAGAAGGAAATGGCAACCCACTCCACTGTTTTTGCCTGGAGAATCGCAGGGACGGGGGAGCCTGGTGGGCTGCCGTCTACGGGGTCGCACAGAGTCGGACACGACTGAAGCGACTTAGCAGCAGCAGCAGTATTGTGTTATACATTGTTGAGTACATTAAATCGAAACCATTACTGCAATCCATCCATAGGACTTCTTGCATCTTCCAAAACAGAAACTCTATACTCATTAATCAAACTCTCCACTGCCTCTTTCCCCCAGACCCTGCAATCAACATGTCTCCAGTACTTTATATGGGTAGAATCACAGTACTAATTTTTGATTGGCTTACTTCACTTGACATGTTTTCAACCATGTTGTAGCATGTGTTGAAATTTCTTTCCTTTTAAAAAGTGAATAATACTCTATTGGATGTATATACCACATTTTATTTACCTATTCACCTGCCAATAGTTACTTAGTTTGCTCCCACTTTTTGTCTATTGTGAATAATGGTGCTATGAACATGAGTGTACAGATACCTCTTCAAGACTGCTTTCAGTTATTTTGTTACATATCAGAAGTTGAATTTCTGGATCATAGGGTGATGCTGTGTGTTTTGTTCTTTGAGGAATGGCCATATTGCTTTCATTGGTGCCTGTGCTATTTTACATTCCAATCAACAATGCACAAAGATTCCAATTTCTCCACATCTTTGCAAACACTTGCTTTTTTTCCTTCCTTTTTTCTCCCTTCCTTCCCATTTTTCTCCTATAATCCTTACATATTTTTTAAACAATTCCCCCTTACATATTTTAAAAATAATACTCCCTTAAAGATGTGAAATGGTATCTCATAGTGATTTTCATTTCCTTAATGATTAGTGATGTTGAGTATCTTTGCATGTGATTATTGATCATTTGCATATATTCTCTGGAGAATTCTTCTTAAAGTCTTTTGCTCATTTTTGAATTGTCTTTTGGTTTTTTGTTGTTAAATTTACTGAGTTTTTTTTTTTTTTTTTATATTCTGGATATTAATCCCTCATCAGATATATGCCTTTCAAACATTTTTCACCCATTCTGGGGGTTGCTTTAGGTATTTTGACTCTGTTTTTTTGGTTGATTGCATAGTTTGAATTTTTGTGCCTTATTGGTTAAGACTCCAAACATAAGCCTTCATATAAATGCATAGTTATTATATGATAATAAGTTGAGTACTATATTTTGGTTCCAGATGTAAAAGTTTAATAATTTACTTTTTCAGCTTTTGTATCAAAGAATCTATTTTGCAGTGGTAATCAAAAATATTAAATATTTACCTCCAGTTATTTTTATGTAGTTTCTCTATTTTCTACTTGCCTGAATTTTTTCAAGTAATTTAGCATTAGATTTTGAATCTATGGCTACTTTTTGGAGCATAAATAGTATTGTTTAGAAGCTTAATATTTTCTCCACATAGTTGATGCCAAATTCATTTTTCATTATGTTTAAAGCAAAATGATAGAATTTATTCATTGAGTTTGTATGAATAGATAATAGGAACATAATGTAAGGCTCAGTTATTTTTAACTTGACAAGTCCTTCAGTAGAAAAAAATATGTTAAGAATATATTAAGAAATCACAGTTCATAATAAGATCCACTGAGGAATTCATTAGAGCACTTTCCTTTTTTATTCATGATATATACAATTTGGTATCATGAGACAATGACAAAGTAGGAAAGCTTAGAGGATTTAGCAAGTGAAAATGAATAAATGGAGAGACTAAGTAGCTTATGATAGACTAAAATGCATTTTGTTATAAAATCATTAAGTACTTCAAACTAGCTTTATAAAACTTAGATTTGAAAACTTTATGTATTGTTTCTGGCATGTCATTCATTCATATCTCTTTCTCTAATTGAACATGCTTTCCATTTAATGTGCTATTTATCAATCTGTTTAAGGATTTCAATACAAAGTCTAACAATTTAATTTAATGGGAGAGAAAGCAAAAGCAGAGCTGACCTTGCCAGGACCAGGTGTGGTCACATGTGGCTGTGCAGCTCTGGGAAGGTGTGCGGAGGGGCTCGTCCCTCTTGGAGTCCCCTCTACTCTCTGGTGAGTGTGCTGGAATTCTCAGTCTTTGGTATCTTCTTGACATTTAAAACTCTTCATTTTCAGATGTGTACCAGTAAAACGAATTCACGTAAGTTACAAAATTAACTTTTGGTGTTGCAATTGTGAGAAGCACTGATGATTCCCTTCCCATTGAAAATAGTAAGAACTATTTTTTTAATAAACTAATTATTTAAAAGATCCTGAAGTTGTCCTAAGAGAAACCATAAAATAAACATCTATTCATAAACATTTGGTAAGAAAGATGAGTATCCATGACATTTGAACAAAGACCATTTCTTCTGTAGTCCCTCCCAGCTCACAAGCTTGACATTCCACTCCAGAATGCTGCAGGGAAGGTCAGAAAGCTCCTTCTTTCCCATTACAGGTGAAAGGACGCCTGCCCAGGAAGAACAGGACTTCAGGGCTTCTCATCCTGCCCCGGCTGCCTGTTACTGAGGCTACATTCTGAGCAGTGCAGCTGAGAATTAGGGCTTTCTTCCACACACAGTCACAGGGTGTAGGCTTTACCATGGGTGTATAGATCATGAGGAAGCAGTTCTACTGCAGAAGAGGTAAACAGTTTGCCATTGTTTCTCCTGGCAGCTCCAGAGCCCTGGCTTTGAAGTATTACCACGAGGGAAAAGCCAGTCACAGGACAGATAGCTCCAGAAAAATTCGGAGGCACCCCTACAGCATATAGCTCTAGGTTACTAGAGCTGAACCCTAAGGGGTATAACCTACAGAAGGCTATAAGGCCACATCTCCAAAATCAGAAAACATGACCAAACTACCTAATAAATAGAAATAATTCAAAAACAAGGCCTACATATATGCTGCTTGCAAGAGACTCACTTCAGATCTAAAGACACACACAGCCTGAAAGTGAAGGAAGAATATATTCCATGCAAATGGAAATAAAAAGAAAGCTACTGTAGCAATTCTTTAAAATAATTTGGATACGTAACTGGAATTCTGGTTAGTACTATTCTGTCTTCATATTGCTTTTAAGTATTATAATTATTATAGTTTAAATATGGTTTGTTTTTGTTGTTATTCAATCACCCTGTCATGTCTGACTCTTTGTGACCCCATGGACTACAGCACACCAGGCCTCCCTGTCCGTCACCATCTCCCAGAGTTTTCCCAAGTTCATGTCCATTATGTCAGTGATGCCATCCATCCATCTCCTCTGATGCCCTCTTCTCCTTTTGTCCTCAATCTTTCCCAGCATCAGGGTCTTTTCCAATGAGTCGGCTGTTCACATCAGGGGACCAAGATATTGGAGTTTCAGCATCTGCATCAGTCCTTTCAATGAGTATTCATGGTTGATTTCCTTTAGGATGGACTGGTTTGATCTCCTTGCTGTCCAAGGGACTCTCAAGAGTCATCTCTCCACCAGAGGTCAAAAGCATCAATTCTTTGGTGCTCTGCCTTCGTTATAGTCCAGCTCTCACAACTGTATATGACTACTGGAAAGACTAGTTTGACTATATGGACCTTCGTTGGCAAAGTGATGTCTTTGCTTTTCAACACACTGTCTAGGTATGTCATGGCTTTCCTGTCAAGAAACAATGGGCCTCTAATTTCATGGCTCCAGTCATCATCTGCAGTGATTTTAGAATTCGAGAAGAGGAAATCTGTCACGGAGTCCACTTTTTTGTCTTCTATTTTCCATGAAGTGATGGGGCCTTGCTTTACCCTTTAAATATGCTTTACCCTTCATTATCTAAATATATATGTTGTTAAACTAACAAAATATGTATAAGATGTATGTGAGGAAAAGTACAAAACTCTGATGAATTTTTTTTTTAATTTAAATAAGTGAAAGGATAGTCTTATGTACATGAAAAGGAAGACTAAATACTGTTAAGGTGTCAGTTCTCCCCAGTCTGATTTATAGATTCAGTACAATTTTAATCAAGGTTCCAGTAAGTTCCTTTGTGGACATTGACAAACTGATTCTAAAGTTTAAATTAAAAGGCAAAAATCCAGAATAGCTAAAGGAAAAAAGGGTCAGAGGTTTGACATTATCTGATGTCGGGGTTTACTGTATAGTTATAAAGAAGTGTGGCATTACTAAAAGCAGAGAAAAGAAACCAAACAACAACAACAACAAAAAAGATTGATGAAACAGAATAGGCCCATACAAATATCGTCAATATTTGAGAAAGAAGCAAAGACAATTCATTTGAGAATGTATTACCTTTTTAACAAATGGTGCCAGGACATCTGGACATCTACATGCAAAAAAAAAAAAAAAAGAAAGAAAAGAAAGACTCTAGACAGATACCTTATGTTCTTCACAAAAAGCTAACTCAGAATTGTTCACAAACTAAATGTAAAACCATAAAACATTTTGAAAATAACAAGAAGTAATCTAAGTGACCTTGGATATGGTAATATAGTTAACAATTTCTGCTTTGCTAAAGTACTCCTTAAGAGAATAAGATATTCCAAACCATAGTCCAGGAGAAAATCTTTGCAAAGCACTCATCTTATAAAGAACTGATGTCAAAAATATACAAAGGACACTTAAAGCTCAACAATTGTAAAAAAAAACTAAAATCCTAATGGAAAACTTGACAAAAGATCTGGGTAGACATTTCACCAAAGAAGACAAACAAATGGTAAGTAGGCACATGAAAAGACACTCAGAGTAACAAGCCACCAGGGAATCGCAAATTGAATATAAAGACATACCATTATATACCTATTAGAATGACTTATAACCAAAACAGTGACAACACCAAATACTTGTGAGGATATAAAGCAACAGGAAGTCTCATTCATTGCCGGTAGGACTGCAAACTGGTACTGCCACTTTGTGATACAGTTTGGCAGTTTCTTCTAAAACTAAATATACTCTTACACTGTGATTCCACAGACATGCTCTTTGTTTACCCAAGTGAGCAGAAAATTTATGTCCACATAAAAATTTGCACACAGATGTTTATAGCTGGTGTATCCATAATTGCCCAAACTTGGAAGGAACTAAGTTGTTTCTCAGAGCTGCTGTTGTTGCTGCGTCGCTGCAGTCATGTCTGACTCTGTGCGACCCCAGAGACTGCAGCCCACCAGGCTCCCCCGTCCCTGGGATTCTCCAGGCAAGAACACTGGAGTGGGTTGCCATTTCCTTCTCCATTGTTCCTCAATAGGTAAATGGATAAACAGAATGTGGTCTATTTAGAAATCAGTCTGGACAGATCATGTGGCCAATTCAAATATATGACTTATTCATTCAGTTATACTACAAGAGGGAATATTCTCAGTATGAACTGACAGTTAATCTTACTTATACAACTATTGAGCCAATATACTATAATTTGTAAATCTGCTATAGTTTTTATAAGTAAGTATACTGTTTGTTTATATTATGATTATATAAGCTGTAATATAAATTGTTTATATTTGTTTATATATTATTTGTTTATATTATGATAAAATATATGAGTATATAGACATAGATACTTTTTTCTATATTATCCAGATCATTTATAAACTTGTTAATATTTGCTTAAATGATACATACTGTATTACATTTTTAATACATATTTCCTTTTTAATAATTTTGAAATACATGTGAAGTATCATATTTTATGCTTGTACCTTTGTTTTCACTTTCAAATTTTCTCACCAACAACATAAAACAACTCATTTTGTTCTACTTACTTTTAAAATTCTACTTGGTCTGAAAAGTATATTACCTTATTTTCCTTACTATTTAAGTGATATAATTTGATTCTTATGAAATCATTTCACATAACTTTGTTTTAGGTGAGCATCTTGTAAATATATTTGAATTTTGCTTATATCTTTCAAAATCAAAAATATTTATTTTTTAGGATTATTCCATTAAATTTATTTCTATAATTGATACAAAATTTAATATATACAAATTGGGTTTAGAAAAGACAGAGAAACCAGAGATCAAGTTGCCAACATCTGTTGTACATAAAGAAAGCAAAGGAATTCCAGAAAAAAAAAAAAATTTACTTCTGCTTCACTGACTATTCTAAAAGCTTTTTACAGTGTGGATCACAACAAACTATGGAAAATTCTTAAAGACATGGGAATACCAGACCACCTTATCTGTCTCCTGAGAAATCTGTATGTGGGTCAAGAAGTCAGTTCATCATGGAACTGACTGGTTTAAAACTGAGAAGTGAATATGGCAAGGCTGTATATTGTCTCTCTGTTTATTCATCTTATATGCAGAGTACATCATGCAAAATGTTGGGCTGGATGAGTTACAAGCTATAAATAAGATTGCTGGGAGAAATATCAACAACCTCAGATATGCAAATGATACCACTGTAATCACAGAAAGTGAAGAGAAACTAAAGAATCCCTTGATGAGAGTGAAAGAAGAGAGTGAAAAAACAGGCTTACACTCAACATTAAAAAAAGAAAAAAGAAAAAAAAAAAGATTATGGCATCTTGTCCCACCACTTCATGGCAAATAGAAGGAGAAACAGTGGAAGCAGTGACAGATTTTATTTTCTTGGGCCCCAAAATCACTGTGGATGGTGGCTGCAACCTTCAAATTAAAAGGTGCTTGCTCATTGGAAGGAACACCATGGCAAACCTAGACAGTGTATTAAAAAGCAGAGGTATACATTTCTGATAAAGTTCCATTTAGTCAAAGCTATGTTTTTTCCAGTTCTCATGTATAGATGTGAGAGTTAGACCATACAGAAGGCTGAGCACTGAAGAATTGATGTTTTTGAATTGTGGTGCTGGAGAGGATTCTTGAGAGTTCCTTGGAATGCAAGGAGATCAAACCAATCAATCCTAAAGGAAATCAACCCTTAATATTCACTAGAAGGACTGAGACTTAAGCCAACAGATGTGAAAGAAACATGGGGATAAAAGATCACACGGAGACTAAACAGCATGCTACTAAAAAAGGTTTCAATAATGAAATCAAAGTGTAAATTAAAAAATACCCTGAGACAAATGACAATGGAAACACAACCTTACAAAGTTAACAGGGTGCAGTAAAAGTAGTGTTAAGAGGAAAGTTTATAGCGATGCATGTCTTTCTCAAGAAACAAGAAAAGTATTAACTAAACAGCCTAACCTACCACCTAAAAAGGCATGAGAAAAAGAAGAACAAACTAAATATAATGTCAGCAGAAGAAAATGCATACTTAATATCAGAGAGAAAATAAACTAGATTTTTTTTTAAATGCAAAAGCTCAATGAAACCAAGCATTGGTTTTTGAAAAGATAAAATCAACAAACCTTTAGCCAGGCTTAGCATTGAGAAAAGAAAGAGGACACAACTAAACAAAGGAAGAAATGAAAAAAGAAGAATAAAAAGTGATGCCACAGAAATACAAAAACAAAACTTAAGAGAATACTATGAACAATTAAATGGTACAAATTGTAAATCTAGAAGAAATGGACAAGTTTCTATAAATGTATAGTCTATCAAAATTGTATCATTATGGAACAGACCGTTTGAATGATGGGTCACTAGAATTGAAATAGAATCTGTAATTTTAAAATTCCCTGCAGTTTCAAGTCCACACCGAATAGCTTCAGTGAAGAATTCTACCAAACATTCAAATAATAATTTATGCCTCTCCTTCTCAAACTCTTCAAAAGAATGAAGAGGAGAAACTCTCCCAAAAACATTTTATGAAGTCACCATCACTCTGATACCAACGCCAGCCAGAGATCATACCAAAAAAGAAAACTATAAGCCCATATATTTGATGGATATACATGCAAGAATCCTCAGTAAAATTTTAGTAGACCAAATCCAATACATAAAAAGGATTATATGGTATGAAGTTGAAATATACCAATATTGCAAGAATGTTTCAATATTCACAAGTCCATCAATATAACACACCACATTTAAAAAAGGAAGCATGAAAAACACATGATCATCTCTTTCAATGCTGCAAAAGCATTTGACAAAATTCAACATCCTTTCATGATAAAACCTTACCAAAGTGAGTGTAAAGGGAACATATGTCAACATAATAAAAGGCATTTACAACAAAGCCATAGCCAATATATTGTGCCGGTGGTGGAAAACTGAAAGAAAGGCTTCGGGAACAAGACATAGATGTTCACTCTTACCATATCTATTCAACATAGTGTTTGAAGTCTTAGCCATAGCAATTAAAAAAGAATCTTGCCTGGAAAATCCCATGGACGGAGGAGCCTGGTAGGCTCCATTCCATGAGGTCGCTAAAAGTTGGGCACGACTGAGTGACTTCACTTTCACTTTCAAGCATTGGAGAAGGAAATGGCAACCCACTCCAGTATTCTTGCCTGGAGAATCCCAGGGACAGAGGAGCCTAGTGGGCTGCCATCTATGGGGTCGCACAGAGTCGGACATGACTGAAGCGACTTAGCAGCAGCAGCAGCAAGAAATGAAAATATCCATTTTGGAAGGGAAAAGGAAAAAACTCACTATTTTTTAGTTTTACCCACTCTGTTTTTGGCCACACAAATGAAAAAAAAATGATATTTTCTTACTGAGACAGGAGCAGGGGTAGGCAGGGAGTGATAAAGATATTTCGTGTTCATCACAAATCATCATTACTATGAAATACTAATAACAGAACAACCATGTTTTATGGTATGAAGTTTTCACTGTTGCACTTTCTGTTCCCTAAAGTTAGCAATCATCTTTGAGAAATTTGGTCATTTACCTTTTAAAAAACTTATCGTGAATTAGATCTCAACCACTCCAATTCCTCATTTATTGATGGCATCTTATAGACATACTCAACTATACCAAACAATCTATCATTTTCCTCCATCTGATAAAATTTCTCTCAGTGCATTCTAACCTACTTCAATCAAGGTTGGCCATTAGTCCTCAAACTTTATATTGTTAAGATGCTTAATAACTCAGATAAATTTTGTTTTTGTGTATCATAGTTTTGATATTAACTGGCTTTGTAGTTAAAAACATAAATTTCTATGTGCTAATTCATTAAAGTAAAAATAATATACTGTTAACATATCTTTAATTAAAAATAAGTACAATTTCTGAAAGAAAAACTATAATGAAAGGAATGGAAATTTTTGTACGTTTTCAAGTATCTTTAATGTCTAGCTAACTAGAATAGATGGATTCATCTCTGTGTTTCTCCATTCGATCTTTTTTACTATTGTTTTCACTGACATATATGAAGAAAATCAGGCCTCACACACATATGTAGTTGGATAACAGGAAGACTATATTATTGACTCTTCTGATACATGAAATACTAAATATATATCAAACTAAACAAGCAATTTTTTAATGTTTAGGAGCATTGTATGATCTAAACTCATATTATTAAACTTTTCATGGCCATGGCTTATTTGCATTTTGAAAGAATTGTTTTTCCCATGTATAATTTGATGATACCATGCATCAGTGAAGGGGCTTCTCTGGCAGTTCAGCTGGTAAAGTATCCACCTGCAATGTAGGAGTTCAGGGTTTGATCAGGTCAGGAAGATCACCTGGAGAAGGGATAGACTACCCACTCCAGTATTCTTGGGCTTTCCCAGCTGCTCAGATGGTAAAAAATCTGCCTGCAATGTGGGAGACCTGGGTTTGATCCCTGGATTGGGAAGATCCCCTGGAGGAAGGCATGGCAAACCACTTCATTATTCTTGCCTGGAGAATCCCCATGGACCAAGGAGGCTAGTAGGCTACAGTCCATTGGATTGCAAAGAGTCAGACATGACTGAGTGACTAAGCACTTGTATTAGTCAAATATAAAAGGTTACTTTACTGATATATCATTTCTTTAAAATTTTGACACATTTCATAATACAATATAAAATACCACATTCTTTAATATCACCACCAGTTTCATCAGAACAGTCTTTGTGATTGTTGGCTGTTTGGGAAAAGGCTTGACATGTCTGTTAGGAAAGGAAGATAATTAATTAAAAGTGTTTAAAAGATCCCCTGGAGAAAGAAGTGGCAACCTACTCCAGTATTCTTGCCTGGAGAATTCCATAAACAGAGGAGTCTGGTGGGCTACAGTCCATGGGATCTTAAAGAGTCAGACATGACTGAGCGACTTAGAGATTTAGAGAATCTTTGAGAAGACTTTGGTCAATGAGAAAATCCAATCCATGGGAAGGTAGGTCCAATTTACCGGGAATTAAAAATTGTTCTCTTATCAGATGCTGATACCAGGACAGATGGGTAGGAGTTTCAGGGAAATGGGTCTAAATTAATGATGAAATTATTCAGACCTGAAGGTCTATAATAAAAAATAGTCAAGGAGTGACTTTAGCAAGATGGCCAAATAAGACATCCTTTGCTCATAACCCTCATTTAACAACAAGAGTTTGACAACTCTCCATGGGAAAAAAGAAAACAAAACATATTTTTGTGGGAGATGTGGGATCCAGCAACATACACCAAAGGATCCCAGAGGAGTCTTGTCCACCTATGTGTAGCATAATAGGTACAGAGTTGACTGTGAACACTTAAGTGGCCCAGGAGCTATCTCCAGCCCCTTTCAAACAAGGCCAAACTGACATATAAAACCAAACACAGACAACAAATACTTTGTGGAAGTCAAGGATTCCAGTGGAGAAGTTCCAGCATGAAGATCGAGACAAGAAATATCAAATATCCAAGTTTGAACACACTGGAAAGGGTCAGAAAAACAGCATGATTTCACCCACATCACCTCTCTTCTAAGGCTGCGTAACCCAGTGCCATGGGAGATCCTCTTGACCTGTGAAATTTCTCATGGAGGAAAATGAGTTCCATAGTCAGCAAAGACCCAAACTATAGACTTCTCTTTATAAGTGGGTGAAGAAGTCAATAAAGACTCAAGACGAGTTCTACTTTTAGCAAAGACAGCAATACAAGACTTCAAAGAACATGAGGAATCAAGGAAAGTTAATATCACCAAAGGGTCACAATAGTCTTCCTATAACCCACTCCTAAAATATGGATATATGTGATTCACCCAGTAAAGAATTCAAAAGAACTGCGGTAAGGAAGATCAGAAGGCTACAGGAAAACACAACAGACAAACAAAATAACCTTAATAAAGGGATGGAAACAATTTAAACAAATACAGGAGCTGAAGAATGAAAGTGCAATAAGAAAGAAAAAGAAAATGCAATAGGCAGCATCAATAGCAGAATGCATCAAACAGAAAAGTGAATCTGTGGATTACAATACAGGACTTTTGAAATTATCCAGTTAGAGAAGGAAAAAATAAATAAATAAAAAGAAATGAAGAAAGATTGTGAGATTTATAGGATATCATTAACAGAAACAATCTGTGAATTATCAGAGCCCCAGAGGAGAAGAAGATGACGACAAGCTGGAAATGTTGGTCAAAGAATATAAACTTCCAGCTGTAACATGAATAATTTCTTGGGATTTAATGTAGAGGATGGTGACTGTAGTCAACAATACTATATTGTATACATGAAAGTTGCTAAGACAATAAATCTTAAATATTCTCACCACAAAAAATAAATGGCAGTTATGTGAGGTGACGGTGACAGAGATGTTACCTAATCCTATTCTGATAATCATCTTGCAACATATCTGTGTATGAAATCATTGTGTTGTACACTTTAAACGTACATAATGTTAAACATCAATTATATCTCAATAAAGCCAGGCATTAGAAAAGTCTGTAAATTTTGGGATGATGTTTAGTTCAAGGTAGCCCATTAATTTTTTTTGAAAAAACAAAAGCTAGTATTTTGTCTTGAAAGCTAGAATATTATCATAGGTAACATATGTTGCCAGTTGTTTTCCTGACAGACTCACACTATTCATTTTCAAGAAATTTATTCCTAAATATCTAAGTCTGAATAACCTTGATTTGTCTGCCATTTATTCTTTCAATTAAAGATGTTATTTCATGAAAAACTCAACTAGTTTAATGTACAACTCAATCTATATGTGTTTTTCATTGAGATAAACACTGGACCACAGCATATTAACTCTGTATTTCTGTTTTATAAGACCTAATGTATAAAAAGAAAGAGTTCCAGGAAAACATCTATTTCTGCTTTATTGACTATTCCAAAGCCTTTGACTGTGTGGATCACAATAAACTGTGGAAGATTCTGAAAGAGATGGCAATACCAGACCACCTGACCTGCCTCTTGAGAAATTTGTATGCAGGTCAGGAAGCAACAGTTAGAACTGGACATGGAACAACAGACTGGTTCCAAATAGGAAAAGGAGTACGTCAAGGCTGTATATTGTCACCCTGCTTATTTAACTTATATGCAGAGTACATCATGAGAAATGCTGGACTGGAAGAAACACAAGCTGAAATCAAGATTGCCGGGAGAAATATCAATAACCTCAGATATGCAGGTGACACCACCCTTATGGCAGAAAGTGAAGAGGAACTCAAAAGCCTCTTGATGAAGGTGAAAGAGGAGAGTGAAAAAGTTGGCTTAAAGCTCAACATTCAGAAAACGGAGATCATGGCAACTGGTCCCATCACTTCATGGGAAATAGATGAGGAAACAGTGGAAACAGCATCAGACTTTATTTTTCTGGGTTCCAAAATCACTACAGATGGTGACTGCAGCCATGAAATTAAAAGACGCTTACTCCTTGGAAGGAAAGTTATGACCAACCTAGATAGCATATTCAAAAGCAGAGACATTACTTTGCCAACAAAGTTTCGTCTAGTCAAGGCTATGGTTTTTCCTGTGGTCATGTATGGATGTGAGAGTTGGACTGTGAAGAAGGCTGAGCACCGAAGAATTGATGCTTTTGAACTGTGGTCTTGGAGAAGACTCTTGAGAGTTCCTTGGACTGCAAGAAGATCCAACCAGTCCATTCTGAGGGAGATCAGCCCTGGGATTTCTTTGGAAGGAATGATGCTAAAGCTGAAACTCTGGTACTTTGGCCACCTCATGCAAAGAGTTGACTTATTGGAAAAGACTCAGATGCTGGGAGGGACCGGGGGCAAGAGGAGAAGGGGACGACAGAGGATGAGATGGCTGGATGGCATCACTGACTCGACGGACGTGAGTCTCAGTGAACTCCAGGAGTTGGTGATGGACAGGGAGGCCTGGCGTGCTTCGATTCATGGGGTTGCAAAGAGTCGGACACGACTGAGCGACTGATCCTATCTGAATGTATAAAAATACATAAGTTAGGCATGTCAAAAAAACAACTTACTATTTCACGAAGAGTAATGCAATTCTGAAGTGAAACTAGCATTACTTCTTTTTTTGTTGTTTTAAAGAATCACAAGCAGATAACAGTTACAAAAATAACAGCAAATTGTAGAGTTTGTTACTGTTGTGGTTTGTGCCAAGGTGCACTAATCACACACCATTGCTTTGGTAACATCAGAGAAAATGCAAATATGTCAAATAGAGTGCTAGTATCAATATAAGAAATAATTTCCATAATGTGAACTCTATGAAGGGGTCTTGAGACCCTCAAGTATTTAAAGGTACATTCTGAGTACTACTGATATTGACTTTACATTTCATTATCAATGCATTCATGTTGAAGATAGAAAAAAAAATTTGACTATCATTTTTTTTCTCTCATGTATACTTGCCAGGAATTGAAGTCTGGACAAAGTCTTATTAATTTATTTCTATCTACCTTAAAAACAATGTTTACTTATACCTGATAGCTTCAGCTCAAAAAGCCCAGTTGATCGTTTTTGCATCTTTTACAAGACATTTTCATGTATAATTTTTTGAACATTTAAAACACTGGCAGTGAAACATTTACCCAGACATTGATGTGAGCCAGAAAGTGATTGAGTTTAGAGGGACCACACTGATTCCCCATTATAGCACGTAGACACAGAGGCTCTGATATGAAAGCAAAGCTTGACCAACTGAAATAAAGCCTCAAGTACATTCAGTACTTCTGGAGACACTGTGATAGAAAAATCTCTTCACAGATCTGCTGTTTTCCTTCTTGTTTCCGATATTGAACAGGAACACGGCCATATGTCCAGAAGCAATGGAGACTCTGTGCTCTATATTCTAGTTCAGTAGAAGAATGTTCACAGGGACAAGGGAAAAGACACACCATCAGAGAGGTAGGCAGTTTGCATCAGCTGAGATGCTTGTAGCTTAATATATTTTTAATCTATTGCCTGGCTTTTTTCTCTCACATTTGAAATTATCCAAAACCTCAGTAAATACATTTTAATATGTAAACTATAATAAGCAGAAATGGGTTTTAAAAGGCTTAATGATACTTAAACTAATTATTTAGAAGTGCAAATTTCCACATTTATCCAAGATCATCAAGCCTCCAGGAATGACTGATTGGGCTACTCTATGTGCAATGCCATTTAAATGCAATAACTTGGAAATATTCAATGAAATATGATCTTTTCCCTTTGCAATCTATAATTAAAATGCCAATTTTATCTCAGTAATCTATGTAAATTTACATTTAGAATGAGAAAATTAAGTTTTTATTATAGCCTAGAGTATTTATTGTGCCTTTTTATATTTGGGCATTTTTAAGGGAAGGATAAAGAGCATTATACCAGAAAAGCATTTGAAAAATTACTCCTGGGACTGGTAATGAAATAGCAAATACAGCTTTGTGAGATGACCTGTGGGTAGTTATGCAAAAAACACCACAATATTAGATGCAGGATGACTTGTTTAAACATGGGAAAGCCAATAGCACTATGAGTGAATACTCCTTTTCAATGGTCATCATTTACACGGTATGAAGGCAGCATCTGAGAAAATGTGTTGCCATAAACTGCAGACGGCTAGTCAGAAGATAAAATCAGTATAGGTTTTCAAAGTAACTCTATCTTCATATTTAAGAATACTTTGCTCATGATAACAGCTGGGAAAACTCATTAAGTTCCTGGAAATGAGCCTAGCTTTGCTTTTATTATAGTTCTGTGATGAAGCCTCCTGGACAGCAAGAGAGAACTGTTAAAGAAAGGGTTTTGCAGCACTCATTTTTATAGAGTTGCATATTTTTGCAATAACAAATGTAGTTGTAAAACACAAGATGTTTTTCATCCCCAAACTGATTGGGGGGAGGGTTTTGGAAAGTAATTTATATTCAGTGCAATTTGCATAATTTAGGAAGATGCTTTATATATTTATATTCTCTCTTCTGTTGATTTCCAGCTAGAGTTGTTGCCAAGAATCTTTACCCAGTGGTAGGACTGACTGGAGGTGGAGGGTGGGGATAGAGTGAGAACGCACCCATTTTCCCCATAAAGCAGCAGAAAACCCATGGTGAGAGTATGGTTTTGGGAAAGAAAACACCACTACATGAAAAATATCTTAAATTATTATTCTTATTGCACAAATTAAAAAGTGAACTGAAAGCTATAATAAAATGTCTATAAGCATTGGTGAAGCTGGATTCAAGTTCTGATCCCTCTGATTCTAAAGTCCATGCTTTTGGCATTGCTCCACAGGCCCCAGCTCTCTTTTTTCTGTCCATAAATATCCCTAAATGTCCCTACCATCCTGCTCCCAACTTCCTCCTTACAAGAATGGAAAATTTTATTCTAGTTATTAATGTTACAAACTATAGAGACCTCATGTTTCAAGTGAATTATCTTAGAATTCATTATGGGAATAGAATATTCAATAAAAATACAGGAATTTTACAGGCATTGTCTGAATGTGTTTTTAATAACATATTAAAATTTCCCTTTAAAAAATTCATGTAAATTCTCTGAAATGGAGATATCACTAAGAGGACTTATAAATCATTCAAGAATTACTAAATTCTCATGATGCTGGAAACCATATGCAAACACAAAATGAATGTGCAAGCCTGCACAAAGCTTACCAATGTATCTGTAGACTAAGATTGATGTAACAAGGATTACAAAAAAAAAAAAAAAAAAAAAAGGTTTATTGTTATATTATTAAGAGGTGAGCCTTCTGATCTTGTAATATGAAGTAGCCCTACATCTCCCAGATTCTTTCTAAGTAAAAATCCTTGAACATAACAAAATGATTAGATGTGGGAAGACTCTGAAGGGTGGAAAGGTTGATGGCTGCCTAGGATCCTCAGGACTTGAGAAGTTGTGTTCACTGGGCTATCTTTTTTTCCGGCCATATATACCTGACATGGCACCTCAGAAGCCTCCTAATTGGAATTGACAATTGGGTCAGAAAAAATAATAATAATAAGGTGCCTGGGAAAATCCATTCTTCTTGGACAAAAAAATTCAGAAACAGTGGTATAAGAGAAAAGATAAACAGATTTTTGTCAATACCCAACTGATTCCATCAGAATATCATTGGAAACCTGCTCGCCCCCACTACCATGGTTTCAACAGAACTGAGTGAGAGCTAATTTTTCACCCCACACCTTGATGCACAGGTCAGACAGTGGTCCTCTGCATTCTTCTTCCAGTGATACCAGCAGGAACGAGCAGGCTGCTGTTCATCCGTCCTTAATTGGTGAATGCCAGCAGCGCTTCAACCCCCAGAAGAGTAGCATCAGCAGAGCTGAGCGGAGAGCTCTCTTCCTTCCCTGAGCAGTGGACGAACCTGCTGAAGCTATGTCAATATGGTTGACTAGCGATCTGCTATCCCACCTACGTGTGCAGAGGCAAGCCATGGTCTAATTTCCCTTACAGCAGGGTCCGCAGAGCCCAGTAGCCGCCTAAGCTTCCCTGGAAACCCACCGCCTGGCAGCAGTGAGAACTCGCAATGAGGGACAAAGCTTTTCAGCGTGAGGTTTACTGCAACTTGAGTGTCCGCGGGGCTCAGTGGGGGCTGCTGTCCACTCCACCCAGCATCGTGAGGCAAGCTATTCAGCACTGTGGCCCCCCACATCGCCTGTCAGCAGGCTCTGAAGTCAGTCCCCAGTCCCACCCATAAATCGAGGAGATGGCAGAGCTCCTGGTAGGTGGGGCATGCCATGCTCTGTCCCTCAGTCGTGTCTCATTCTTTGAGACTCCCTGGACTATAGCCAGCCAGGCTCCTCTGTCCATGGGATTTTCCAGGCAAGAATACTGGGGTGCATTGCCATCCCTCCTCCAGTGGATCCTTCTGACCAATGGAGTCGATCGTGTCTCCTGCATTGGTGGGCAGATTCTCCACCGCTGAGCTACCAGGACAGCCCTTTGGTATGCGGTAGTGCTAGTGTTAGTGCTTAGTCGCTCAGTCGTGTCCGACTCTGTGATCCCATGGATTGTAGCCTTCCAGGCTCCTCTGTCCGTGGAGATTCTCCAGGGAAGACTATTAGAGTGGGTTGCCATGTCCTCCTCCAGGGGATCTTCCTAAACCAGGGATCAAACCCGGGTCCTGAGTTGTAGGGAGATTCTTTACTGTCTGAGCCATCAGGGAAGTTCTGGCTGGCAACTCACTCCCACTTCCTCTTCCCTCTAGTATCAGCTGGGCTTTTGCCCCCACCCTGTGGCAATAGAAATTATATTTCAGGACCCCATATTCCTCTCCCTGGTGTGAATGCGGCCTAGAGGGAAGACAGACACCCACCCCACTCATCCACAAGAAGCTATGTGGGTCAGTACCCCACTTTTACTGGGGCAGTTTTGGCAATCCTGTCAGAAAGCCAAACACAGACAATCAATTGTGCCTCAGCTACCTCTGAGTAGGGATCAGATCAGATCAGATCAGATCAGTCGCTCAGTTGTGTCCAACTCTTTGCGACCCCAAATATCGCAGCACGCCAGGCCTCCCTGTCCATCACCAACTCCTGGAGTTCACTCAGACTCACGTCCATCGAGTCAGTGATGCCATCCAGCCATCTCATCCTCTGTCGTCCCCTTCTCCTCTTGCCCCCAGTCCCTCCCAGCATCAGAGTCTTTTCCAATGGGTCAACTCTTCACATGAGGTGGCCAAAGTACTGGAGTTTCAGCTTTAGCATCATTCCTTCCAAAGAAATCCCAGGGCTGATCTCCTTCAGAATGGACTGGTTGGATCTCCTTGCAGTCCAAGGGAATCTCAAGAGTCTTCTCCAACACCACAGTTCAAAAGCATCAATTCTTCGGTGCTCAGCCTTCTTCACAGTCCAACTCTCACATCCATACATGACCACAGGAAAAACCATAGCCTTGACTAGACGGACCTTTGTTGGCAAAGTAGTGTCTCTGCTTTTGAATATGCTATCTAGGTTGGTCATAACTTTCCTTCCAAGGAGTAAGCGTCTTTTAATTTCATGGCTGCAGTCACCATCTGTAGCTATTTTGGAGCCCAGAAAAATAAAGTCTGACACTGTTTCCACTGTTTCCCCATCTATTTCCCATGAAGTGATGGGACCGGATGCCATGATCTTCGTTTTCTGAATGTTGAGCTTTAAGCCAACTTTTTCACTCTCCTCTTTCACTTTCATCAAGAGGCTTATTAGTTCCTCTTCACTTTCTGCCATAAGGGTGGTCACATCTGCATATCTGAGGTTATTGATATTTCTCCTGGCAATCTTGATTCCAGCTTGTGTTTCTTCCAGTCCAGCATTTCTCATGATGTCCTCTGCATATAAGTTAAATAAACAGGGTATACAGTATACAGCCTTGACGAACTCCTTTTCCTATTTGGAACCGGTCTGTTGTTCCATGTCCAGTTCTAATTGTTGCTTCCTGACCTGCCTACAAATTTCTCAAGAGGCAGATCAGGTGGTCTGGTATTCCCATCTCTTTCAGAATTTTCCACAGTTTATTGTGATCCAGTGAGTGCTAAATATGAGGATTATGAAGGTCCTATATTTATAATACTAATAGCCAGAATGTCCAGAATATAAGAAATAATCATGTGCAGCGGGAGACAGATGGAGGGTAAAAGTAACTTTTGAAATACTCCAGAGCATTATGTTCTTAACAAACCCTGCCCTCAAGAGAACTTATTTTACAGGAGCCTAATCTTCTGGGGTTTTATCAAAGTCTAACCTATCTGCGGGGAGGGAACTACCCAATATTAGTCTTTCTTGTCTTCCTGTCCTACCTAAGGTGAAGGGGGAAAAAAAAAAAATTTGTAACTAGTTAGTATTTACGGCAAAGATGTAGGCTACAAGTTTACAAAAGTCAATCTCTTTCGAAAATACCAGCAATGAAAATGTGGAATTTGAAATACACTATAAATTACACTAGCACCAAATAATGAAATTCTTAGGTATAAATCTGACAAATTATTTGTAAGATTTGTATGAAAAAAGTACAGATTCTGATGAAAGAAATCAAAGGACACAATAAATGGAGAGATATCCCACATTCATAGACTCAATATTGTCAGTATATCAGTTCTTCCCAACTTGATATTTAAGATTAAATGTGATCTTAATAAAAAATCCCAGAGAAAGTTATTGTGTGGACATCAACAAATTATTTCTGAAATTTAAACAGAGAGGTGAAAGTCCCAGAACAGCCAACACAATATTGATGTGTTGGAGAAGACAAAAGTCATAGAATTGACATTACTTGACCTCAAAACTTAATACAAAATTGCAATAATCAAAGAAGTATGCTATTGCTGAAAGGGTAGACAGATTAATAAAACAGAATAGAAAGTCTCCAGGAAATAAGTCCTTTCCCCATAAATATAGTCAGCTGATCTTTAACAAAGAAGCAGATGCAATATTACAGAACAAAAATCGTCTTTTTAAGAAACAGTGCTGGAACAATGGGCTATCACAAGCAAAAAGAAAAACAAGAGAGAATCTAAAGACAAGCATTGCATTTTTCACAAAAATTTACTCCAAATGGATCATAGATTAAAATATAAATGCAAAGTATAAAACTGTTGGAAGATAACATAGGAGAAAACCTAATTGGGCTTGAATTTAGTGATTACTTTTTGGACATCACACCAAAGGCACAGTCAATTAAGGAAATAATTTTAAAAGTTGGATTTCATTCACATTAAAATTTCTGCTCTGTGTAAAACAATGTCAAGAAAATGAGAAGACAAGCCATAGCCTGGGGGGAAAAATGTTTGAAAAAAGTACATCTGATACAACTATTTTATTTCTATATAACAGAAAACATTGTTGAAAATAAATTTCTAAAAACAGTATCTTTAAGCACAAACATGTCAGTGGTTAGTAAGAATTCTATCAATCAGTTTAACATTTCTTTAAAGTAATGAACATCACTGGAGAAATCACAAGTGCTTACTAACTAAAGGAATATGTCACACGTATATCAGATACAATCTATAGTCCTATCATTTTGGAAAAATTGTTTGACACTATTTATGCAGTTGATATACACCCATCCAATGAGCAAATAATTCTACTTCTACATATGTATCCAATAGAAATGCACATTATACATATGTACCAAAAGACAGGGACATAAATGCTCATAGCAGCATTATAATAGCCCCAAACTGGAAACTGGCACTTCCAAAGTCAAGTAGATATGTAATGTGGCCGGAGAAGGCAATGGCACCCCACTCCAGTACTCTTGCCTGGAAAATCCCATGGATGGAGGAGCCTGGAAGGCTGCAGTCCATGGGGTTGCTGAGGGTTGGACATGAAATACATTATAAGTATCTATAAAATGAATCAGTTATACTCAAAGACAAGACTAAATAGCATACACATAGCAGTGAGTAAAAGGAGCAAATGAAACAATGCACACTCCATTTTTCACTTACATATAATTAAAAAAATCATGAAATATTTGAGCTAAATTTTATAAATCTAGGATAAGAATTGCCTTTAGGGAGAGGGTGAGTGCTGACATTAGAAGGGGACACAAGTGAGGGAAATGGCATTTGTTCTGTTTCTTGATTCCATTGCTGCTCCTACATATCTGTGAGTTTTCATTGATGGGAACATTTCTGCTTATGGAGTTTTCAGGATGTGCTGTTATATACCAGGGAAGTTATTCAAAAGTAAGTAGAATGCAGTCCTTACTGTTTATTATACTTAATTGAACTCATAAATACATATAACAAGGTGTTTGTTTAAGCTTGCAGGGTTAATAAATGAAGATTGTTTTGTCCAAGTGAATAACCTAGAGCCAATGAAACTTCTAAGACATTGTCTTCTCTTCTCAGAAGTTGAGAGGATTCCTTAACCACTTGTGTGTTTTGAGGATACATAAGCAAAGAAATGGAGAACAGTGTTACGTTTTCATGGAGTATACTCTTTGCGACCCCATGAACAGTAGCCAACCTGGCTCCTCCATCCATGGGATTTTCCAGGCAAGAATACTGGAATGGGTTGCCATTTCCTTCTCCAGGGGATCTTCCAAACCCAAGGATCGAACCCGGGTCTCCCAGATTGTAGGCAGACGATTTACCGTCTGAGCCACCAGGTCTTTGTAAAGATTGTTACGTAGATTCTCATGTATTTAACAATTTCAAAAATGATTGAAGGTTAAGAAATACTCAAAATTATTAGGAATAAGAAATACCCCCAAGTAATTCGAATTGGCTTTGATCAAAAAAAACAAAAGTTAATTTATTTTACTAAAAAAAGCTTTAATAAAATTAAAATGAGTGATGGCTTAAAGCTATTATCTCTTTCATTTTATTTTCTTCTTAAATTTGCTTCTTGACAGGTTCTTATTTGGAATGTAGTTGTACTTTTTTTTTTTAAGAGTTGCCATTCATTCTGTAAGTCTCAGCATCTCTAAAAAAATTTAAGTAAAAACAGAGGGACATCATGCTCATGAGTCTTCTATAAGAGTTTGTTCTGCCTAACCCCATAGAAGTCCAGATGTGTCCAAAAGCTGTGGTTGTAAAGTTCTGAAGATAAGAAGATCCTCCTTTTATCTTGGTTCTTTCTTTTTGCCTTATTGTCTCTCTTGTGGCTACAAATCATATAAACCAAATATCTTTCTGTTGAGAACCTTTGAAATTTAATATTTAGCTATGGAAACTATGGGGAATGTTGTGAGGATAGAGATAAGGCAGAATTAGCCTGCACTTTGTGTATCTATATTTTTTCAAATAATTTTGAAATATTTTTAATAGGAAAAGAGAAAGAAGATCTTTGTAGACAATAACTCATTTAGATTGATATGTTAAGATAGATTGATAGATAAATAGATGGATAGATTCCATCTTGTAACCAAAATGACTTCAACTGAAATCTCAATTCTGCCACTTTCTGTCAATTTTGGACAAGTTACATGATCTTTCTCTTTCTAGATAGATAGATAAGTAAATAGATAGATGTTAGAGATATGTGTATATATGTGTGTATATATCCTTCTCTGGTGGTTCAGTGATAAGGAATCCACCTGCCAATGCAGGAGTTGGGTGTTCAATCCCTGGGTCACAAAGATTCCCTGGAGTAGGAAATGGCAAACCACTCAAGGATTCTTGGCTGGGAAATTCCGTGGACAGAGGAACCTGGTGAGTAACAGTCCATGGGGCTGGAAAAGGGTCAGACATGACTTAACAACTAAGCAACAAGAATGTGTGTGTATAAAGGTGTATGTATATGTGAATATATAAATATTTATAATAGGTGGACTAAATAGTAGATGGAGTAGCCTTTAAATGTTGTATCAGTTAAGTCTAGATTACATCTGACTACATGACACTTGAATTTCAGATAAGGTGCCTTAATCATTTAGAGCTTCATTTTTTCACATATAATTAAAAGTCTCAATGTTGGCAGTCCAGGAATAGACCTCTGGTTCTGCAGTGCTGCCATGCACCAAGCTCTTCTACATTTCTGTTCAGCTATACAGAGTAGATTTTTTTTCCTTTATGCTCACACAATAATTGCAAAGGAGCAATGGAGGAAAAAGTCAAAGTTGCTTGATACCTTATTACACAGACCTTTTCCATCATGCTAACCACAGTGCTTCTCAAAGCAACTACCAGCACACATAATCATCCTTACTCTTTTTTTTTTTAATTTTATTTTATTTTTAAACTTTACAATATTGTATTAGTTTTGCCAAATATCGAAATGAATCCGCCACAGGTACTAGGACATCACTTCTCTAACCTAAATTGTTTAATAAAAAACAAGAAACAAATGATTATTTTAAAGCAACTGACAGTGTTCAGCAAAATTCCAGCTTTTTGGCTGACAAATACTCACTACCACCCTTCTTCCCGTAAAGAGCAAAGTCACTCTTGCCCCAGCTGCTTGAAATACAAGGACTCTGGATGATGGGAGAATCCTTGTCATTACTGCAGTCACCAAGACTGATCATAGTAGATTATTTTTTCTCCCACCAAACATGGTGAGATTTTACTTCCCCACTTGAACATAGCAATGACCAAAGACGTGTGAGTGGATGGAGCATCACTTTTGCCTTAAGGCTTTACGAGGCAGCCCTATGCACTCATTTGCCCTCTGCACAACTAGGCGGGGGACTTTTAAGAGGGTGGTTCCTGCCTCAGCCTAGATCTAAAAGGAGATGGTGTGGAGCAGAGTTCCCAGGCAGCTGTGCTGTTAATATAACAAAAGAAAGAAACAGTTTTTCTTATTTTCAGCCACAGAGTTTCAGGAACCATTTGCTACCTGATTAATTAGGAAGCTGGCTCTTAAAGAACTCTATTTCTATAATAGACGTGTCAAATATGAGGCTCTGGCTTAATGCTCACTTGGCAGGTGAAGAAGAAACCTCTCTTGGAGGCTGGAAAGATGGGGATACTTTCATGCAGTGGGAAGCACTTGCTAGAATGTTTGCCTGAGATATCATGGAAAGCAGATAATGTTCTCAAGGTACGTGCAACTTTAAAAGAAGAAATTGAACAAAATGAACAAACATGGTGTGTGTTGATTACTATAAATTGCATTTAAAGAGGAGTCATAAGAAATGAGTTCAGAGGAGAGATGGTAAGTGTGTGGGGAGGAATGAAAGAGACTAGAGCAAGTTAAAAATTTGCAGAAATATAGGGCTGCATGGCTCAGATGGTAAAACATCTGCCTGCAATGCGGAATACCCGGGTTTGAGCCCTGGGTCAGGAAGATTCCCTGGAGAAGGAAATGGCAACCCACTCCAGTACTCTTGCCTGGAAAATTCCATGGACAGAGGAGCCTTGTAGGTTACAGTCCATGGGGTCACAAAGAGTTGGACACGACTGAGTGACTTCACTTCACTTCACTTCATATGCCAATTATATTTTTAACCCTTAACCTATGAAAACCAAAATCTTTGAATTGCAAAGGCTGATAAAAATCATGCTTTGCAGGCCAAGATGAAGTAGTTCCCTTCCCCCAGGCCCTTCTTATGAATAAAAAGCCTTGGATATAATACAATAAGGGCTTCTATGGTAGCTCAGCTGGTAAGGAATCCACCTGCAATGCAGGAGACCCAGGTTCAGTTCTTGGGTCTGGAAGATCCCCTGGAGAAGGGATAGGCTACCCTCTCCAGTATCTTTGGGCTTCCCTGGTGGCTCAGATGGTAAAGAATCGGCCTGCAATGTGCAAGACCTAGGTTTAATCCTTGGGTTGGGAAGATCCCATAGAAGAGGGCATGGCAACCCAGTCCAGTATTCTTGCCTGGAGAATCCCCATGGGCAGAGGAGCCTGACGGGCTGCAGTCCGTGGTGTCACAAAGAGTTGGTCACTACTGAGTGACTAAGCACAACACAGTACATAATGCAATAAACCATTATGAGAAGACTCTGAAGTGTGAAAAGAAAGAAGAAGATAGGCTTTGTTGGTGCCCTGGAGCTTGAGAAATGACAAGACAGGAGGGAGAAATAAGAGGAGAAAGGAGAACTTTGAGTTCCCTGGGTTTCCCTACTACTGTTCATGTATCCCAGAAAGGATGCTGAGACTCAAAACTGGAGCCACCTTTGTTGCTGTGCTTAGCTGCTCATATATGTCTGACTTGTTGCAGCCCCATGGACTGCAGCCCACCAGGCTCCTCTGTCCATGGAAATCACCAATAGGCACATACAAAAAACTTCCACAAAAGCCTATCCCATTGGCCAGAGGATTGGGGAAATTGTGGAGTGGAAGAAGAGAAGTCTTTTTGGCAAGAACAGCAATCTTTTTGGCAAGACACGACTTAGCGACTGAACTGAATTGAACTGAACTGAACTAACTCAAATGAAATGACAATGGGGAAAATACTGCCCTTTCTTTGTTTCTTATAGGGCAAAATGAAGAGCTGACTTTCTGCTCCAAAGTCCTGCCCATGATACAGTTGGCAGGCAGTGCTCTGACTTTCTCACACAGCGGTATGTGAAGGGCCCAAAAAAGATGAATATGAAATAATAAAAATTAATAAATAAAAAGAGAGATAAATCCACAGTTAAAGTTAGATGCTTGAATACTCCAATCTATTAGAGAGGGACTACTAGAGAGAAAATAGGCAAAGTCATAGAACACTTATCAGCAAAGTCAGCCAAAAGCATCTAAACACACATATAGGACATTCCATCCAACCGCAAGAGGCACATATCCTTTCAAAATCCTATGGAATATTTACTAAGATTGTTGTTGTTTAATCACCAAGTAGTGGCTGATTCTTTGCAACACCATGGACTGTAGCCTGCCAGGCTCCTCTGTCCATGGGATTTCCCAGGCAAGAATACTGGAGTGGGTTGCCATTTCCTTCTCCAGGGTATCTTCCTGACTCAGGGATTAAACCCCAGGGATCAAATCTGCATTGCAGGAAGATTCTTTACCACTGAGCCACCTGGGAAGTCCTTTACCAAGATAGACCATAAAATAATTCCAAGAAACTCCTAGGTCTAACATGTCATTTTGATAAATTAGCAGGATATAAACCCAATATATGGAAAACAATACAGTTCTATCTATAAATAACAAACCTATGGCAACTGAAATAAAAAGACAATGCCATTCATAATTGCCTGAAAGAAAATGAAATGAGTAAGTGTGCAACTATCAAATCATTTGCAAGACCTGCATATAAAGAATTATAAAAATCCAATGAAACAAGTTAGAGTGTGAGATTCAACATAGTGAAGGTGCCAGTCCCCTCCATGCAGTGTTAGGGAGATTAAATAAATAGTCTTAGTTAGGCCTCAGAGACCAAGCAGAGCAGGCCTCTGAGCCTGTCTGGACACTTCGCTGACTGGGAGTGCCCTCACTGTCTACTGTGAGAGTACCACAAGATAAGATGGGGAAGAATCCTGAGATTGTTGAGCGCCTGGAGGGGGTCTGACCAACCAAGCCCCAGGCTTAACAACATATAACATTTTACAAGACAAGACAAATAGCATTAACATGAAACCAGAGCTGTGATTTGCTCACAGACTGATGATAATATCAGTTTGCATCCTGGGATTATAAGTGGGAACGCCAAACTGCAATCTGTGCAGTCTAACCCTTGGAGCGGATGTTCTGTCTGGGACCATTTTCCCAATCTGGACTCCAGATGTGCTGTGATGCAGGGCTTCATGGTGCTAACTGAGTGTGGACATGGGCAAAACTCAATTTGGTGACATATCCTCTGCTGTTTCTATTACTCTTTTCTTTTAATGTTAGTATATTGAAAGTAAGCTAGGTAATTCTCTAATAAATATTGGTATTATTTGTATTGAACGAGTGGATTATTTTGTTAATAAATCCTTTGAACCTGAGATGAAAGTGAAACTTTTGGCAAAACATGCAGTTATAGTAAAAATTCCACCAAGTTTATTATAGACATACTTACCATACTTTAAAATAGGTAAAACCATTTAGATGAACAACAACAAATTGGGAGAAATCACTCTACTGTATCTTTTTTTTAATTTTTAAATTTTTTATTTATTTATTTTTTAAATTTATTTATTTTAATTAGAGGCTAATTACTTTACAATATTGTATTGGTTTTGCCATACATCAACATGAATCCACCATGGGTATACATGTGTTCCCAATCATGAACCCCCCTCCCACCTCCCTCACCATACCATCCCTCTGGGTCTTCCCAGTGCACCAGCCCCAAGCATCCTGTATCCTGCATCAAACTTGGATTGGTGATTTGTTTCTTATATGATATTATATATGTTTCAATGCCATTCTCCCAAATCATCCCAGCAATCATAACCAGGACAATATTGATGGAGAAATAAACACATACCTCAGCAAACAAACTAAAGAACACAGACACATACAAAAACGCCAAACTGAATTTTGACAACAGTGGAAAATCTGTGTTATGGAAAAAATGAAGCCCTTCAACAAATGCTAAACGTATTAGATTTTCACAGGCAAATAACGAACCTTAATTTAAACATTATACAAATTAACTAAAAAAAAAAGTAAAACAGATCATGGACTTCAATCAATATAAAGAATAAAATATAAAACTTTCAGGAAAAAAGGAAGAAATCTTTGAGATATAGGCCTAGGTGAAGAGTTTTTATATTTGATCTCAAAGCAAAATCCATGGGAAGAGTTCATCAATTGGACCTCATCTAAATGAGACGTCTGTCTGTGAAAGTGTATGTGAAGAGGTGAAAAAGAACAAGCTATCAATTGGCAGAAAGTATTTCCAAATATCATATCTGACAGAGAACTTAGTATCTAGAATACATTAAAAATTCTGAAAATTCAACAGCTTAAACAAAATTTCAGTTAGAAAATGGGCAAAAGATATGAAAACATTTAGTTGAACAAAACATAAATGGCAAATGAGCATATGCAAATATGTTTACAATCATTTGCCATTAGAGAAATGCAAATTTAAAACACACTAAGATATCATTACCCAGAATAACTAGTAGTAATAATAGCACACTGGTGAGCATGTGGACAAATTAAATTTATTATACATGGCTCATGGAAATGTAACATATTAGAGTCACTCTGAAAAAGAATATAGTGGCTTCTTACAAAATTACAACTTACTGTATATATCATGGGCATTTATTCCAGTAAAATGAGAACTTATTTTCACATAAGGAAAGATGTATGAGAATATCTCCAGCAGCATTATTTTAAATAGGTGTAAATTGGAGCAGCAAAAATGTCCTTCAAGTGATGAACAAACTAATTTGGAAAACTTAGCAGTGGCCACAGGACTGGAAAAGGTCAATTTTCATTCCAATCCCAAAGAAAGGCAATGCCAAAGAATGCACAAACTACCGCACAATTGCACTCATCTCACATGCTAGTAAAGTGATGCTCAAAATTCTCCAAGCCAGGCTTCAGCAATATGTGAACTGTGAACTTCCAGATGTTCAAGCTGGTTTCAGAAAAGGCAGAGGAACAAGAGATTAAATTGCCAACATCCTCTGGATCATCAAAAAAACAAGAGAGTTCCAGAAAAACATCTATTTCTGCTTTATTGACTATGCCAAAGCCTTTGACTGTGTGAATCACAATAAACTGTGGAAAATTCTGAAAGAGATGTGAATACCAGACCACCTGACTTGTCTCTTGAGAAATTTGCATGCAGGTCAGAAAGCAACAGTTAGAACTGGACATGGAACAACAGACTGGTTCCAAATAGGAAAAGGAGTACGTCAAGGCTGTATATTGTCACCCTGCTTATTTAACTTATATGCAGAATACATTATGAGAAACACTGGGCTGGAAGAAGCACAAGCTGGAATCAAGATTGCCAGGAGAAATAACATTAACTTCAGATATGCAGATAATACCACCCTTATGACAGAAAGTGAAGAGGAACTAATAAGCCTCTTGATGAAAGTGAAAGAGGAGAGTGAAAAAGTTGCCTTAAAGCTCAACATTCAGAAAACAAAGATCATGGCATCTGGTCCCATCACTTCATGGGAAATAGATGGGGAAACAGTGGAAAAAGTGTCAGACTGTATTTTTTTGGTCTCCAAAATCACTGCAGATGGTGATTGCAGCCATGAAATTAAAAGATGCTTACTCCTTGGAAGGAAAGTTATGACCAACCTAGATAGCATATTCAAAAGCAGAGACATTACTTTGTCAACAAAGGTCCGTCTAGTCAAGGCTATGGTTTTTCCAGTGGTCATGTATGGATGTGAAAGTTGGACTGTGAAGAAAGCTGAGCACTGAAGAATTGATGCTTTTGAACTGTGGTGTTGGAGAAGACTCTTGAGAGTCCCTTGGACTGCAAGGAGATCCAACCAGTCCATTCTGAAGGAGATCAGCCCTGGGATTTCTTTGGAAGGAATGATGCTAAAGTTGAAACTCCAGTACTTTGGCCACCTCATGCGAAGAGTTGACTCATTGGAAAAGACTCTGAAGCTGGGAGGGATTGGGGGCAGGAGGAGAAGGGGACGACAGAGGATGAGATGGCTGGATGGCATCACCGACTCGATGGACATGAGTTTGGGTGAACTCCAGGAGTTGGTGATGTACAGGGAGGCCTTGAGTGCTGCAATTCACGGGGTCGCAAAGAGCTGGACATGACTGAATGGTCCATCCAGACTGTGGAATATGGCTCAGCAACAATATGAGATGGACTATTGATATATGTAACAATTTAGATGGATCTTAAGGGAGTTATTCTGGGTGAAAAAAGGACAGTGTCAAAAGTTTACATACTGCGTGATTTCATTTGCATTGCACTTTTGATATAATAACATTATAGAATTAGAGAGCAGTTTAGTGATAACCAAAGATATGTGAAGTAGGAAGAAAGGTAGGTAGTTGTGCCTATGAAACAGTATCAGGAAAGATCTTTGAAAAGGAACTGTTCTGCATCTTGGACTGTGGGTGGCTCACAAATCTCCATGTGTGATAGATTTGCATTAAAATGCATACACATGTGTACACAATTAAGTACATGCAAAACTGATGAAACCTGAAAATGGATGAGCTTTTATCAATGCTAATTTCTTGTTTGTGATTTTGTGCTATGGTGATGCAAAATATTACCATTGGAATAATTTAAGTACAAGTATATGGAGCTTCTCTGTATTAATTCTTCTATGAATCCATACTTTTCACCAATATTTGCAAAAAATACACTTCACATTAAGAATAAAATTGAGAATTTGCCTGACATCTATTATGAAATCCTCTGAATGAGTACTACGTCAGGACCAAGAATGAACTTGCAACATGTCTTAGTCTTCCCTTTCATCACATGGGCAAGTGATGATATCCAGGGGCATTCTTAACTATGCAAGAATTAAGGGAAGATACAAGTTTATCTAAAAAAATAGAGGCTTTATGAAGGAATAAGGTAGAAATCTGTACTGTGATTCTCATTAGAAACAGTAAATTTGATTAATCAACTCTATAGGTTATCTCATGAATATGTCTATCAAAGCAAAATTAATAAAAGCAAAGTCTATTAAAGAAAGCAGTAGTGTTCTAACTATCTTTGCTATGCTAAGTCACTTCAGTCGTGTCCGACTCTGTGCGACCCCATAGACGGCAGACCAGCAGGCTCCCTCGTCCCTGGGATTCTCCAGGCAAGAACACTGGAGTGGGTTGCCATTTCCTTCTCCAATGCATGAAAGTGAAAAGAGAAAGTGAAGTCGCTCAGTCGTGTCCGACTCTTAGTGACCCCATGGACTGCAGCCCACCAGGCTCCTCCATCCATGGGATTTTCCAGGCAAGAGTACTATCTTTAGTTTTGGATAATAGCATGACATCAGTTAGGTATTGTGGGGAGAGAGCAAATTAGCCAAAAACATACATTCAGGTTCTCTCACCCCACGTTTTTTAAATAACGACTATGTAATAGAGGATCTCATTTTTGGCACTGCAGATGTGCATCACAAGGTACTCGCTTGGTGGTGTAGTTTGTGGGGTATGCCTGTATAAGCTTCTCCTGGAAAAGCCCTGAAGGGTTGTACGTGATTATATTGCGTGATGTTATGTCTGCTGCTATGGATGCTGCACCAGCCAGGAGAGAATAAACGCGTCTGCAGTTCCTACTGGCTCCTCTCCTTTTCTTCCAGCTTCTTAGCTCATGCCTTGCCTACCACGGATTCAGCGAACAGTGCTGCACAGTGAGATACAGCAAGATAATTGGTGCTGTGAGAGGGATCGGTGATACAGGTATGAAGTTTGCTCATGTGAAAGCACAGTACTCCCCAACTAAAATTTATAATCAATGTGTATGCTATATCTAGATGTTTAATTCCAGTTTACTGAGTGAAAGTATGAAGCAAAGGGTTCAGGGATGATGAACTTTAATAAGCAAATGATTATTTTTTTGGACTTCAGAAGTTGGTTAGGTGCTTAAGCTGCTGCTGCTAAGTCACTTCAGTCGTGTCCGACCCTGTGCAACCCCATAGATGGCAGCCCACCAGGCTCCCCCGTCCCTGGGATTCTCCAGGCAAGAACACTGTAGTGGGTTGTCATTTCCTTCTCCAATGCATGAAAGTGAAAAGTGAAAGTGAAGTCGCTCAGTCCTGTCCAACCCTCAGCGATCCCATGGACTGCAGCCTTTGCTTAGTAAAAATTCTTCTCCAGTAAATTCGAAAGTTTTGCCATTAAGTGAAATACTAGCAAATATATGTCCTCTAGGGAGAAGATGATATAATGATGATCATCTGTTCATTTACTTTTTCTGAATGGGCAAGCATCAAAGCCTGCCTCCCTTTTACTTGAAAGTAAAAGTAGAATACAAGTTGAAAATGGCTTTATAACGAGAGTGGATAGAAATGAGTCACTCTCTGGGCACAAGAATGTGTTCCAGAAGCATGGAGATCTTTCTTGTATCTGTTAAATAGTGAATATGTGGAAGTTCATAATGGCTATTGAACTTATTCATTCCTGAATTTATTTACATATGCAATATTTCATCTAGTGATGTAACATCATCTTTTGAGTATGTTCCAAAAAATCCTACAAGTCATGAATGTCAATTCATGAATGAATTGAATCCTACAAGTCATGAATGTCAATTCTTATAGAATTCAAAAATTAGTGATGCAACTGATACTCAGGTAACAGCAAAACCACACTGTGCTAGTTAAGGGTCAGCATAGGAATTTCTCTACTTGTCATGAGTTTGTTCTCTTCCCTTTATTGGATCCTCCTCCTGACATTAGTTGCTGGGAGGGAAGGGTTAGCTTAGGAGACAGAGAGAATTGAGAAATAAAGTGATTACTTGTCAGTTTTCTAGCCCTTTCTCCCCAACAAATATTAATTGTACATGCAGGTCTGTGTCCTAAGTCTCTTCAGTCATGTCTGAGTTTTTGCAACCCTATGGACTGTAGCCTCTTAGGCTCCTCTGTCCATGGGATTCTCCAGGTAAGGATACTGGAGTGAGTTGCCATAGCCTCCTCAGACAAGACTCAGAGACTTCACTTTCACTTTTCACTTTAATGCATTGGAGAAGGAAATGGCAACCCACTCCAGTGTTCTTGCCTGGAGAATCCCAGGGATAGGGGAGCCTTGTGGGCTGCCGTCTATGGGGTCGCACAGAGTCGGACACGACTGAAGCAACTTAGCAGCACCTCCAGGTCATCTTCCTGACCCAGGGATTGAAAATGCATCTCTTATGTCCCTTGCATTAGCAGTCAGGTTCTTGACCACTAGTGCCAGCTGGGAAGACCAGAATGTATATAATTGTTTGTTATTAATTTATTTAGCAAACATTTATGGAACATTTATCACAAGAGAGGTATTCCACTATTATTAACAAATATAGCTTCAAAAATCTCATTTATTCAAAGTCATTATTCTTGTTCTCAAAGCATTATATCTTGAATGTTGAAATTAAGAGGATATAAGTATACATATGCCAACAAATTCCACAACCTAGAAAAAATGAACATGTTTCTAGAAACACAGAGTCCACCAAACCCGAATCAAGATGAAATATATAATTTGAACAGACTGATCAGTAAAACTGAAATAGAACCTGTAAAAGAAGAAAAGAAAAGAACATCTCTCTATAAACAAAGTTCAGGATCAGATGGCTCCACAGGCAAATTCTAACAAGCATACAAAGAATAAATCATACCCATCCATCTCAAACACTTCCAAAAGATCGACAACATAAAGTGTCTCCTAAAGATGATCACCCTGATATCAAATCAGACAAAGACACTACCAAAAAAGAAAAGTACAACCTGATATAAGCATGTGTATGGCTTTTTATGTAAACAGTAATGCCATTAATCAGACAAAATTAAAATTCAAAATTTTCTGTAAGTTTTGGAAAACACACTCTGCATATTAACTTTCAGAATGTAAATTATCTTGACTAAATAGAGTTAAAACTCATGTTTGCTGAACATCTATTATATGCAAACCTTCCTGCTCAGTGTTTTAGATTCAGTCCTCTCGCAGTGGTATTGATAGCTACGTTTTAAGGAAGAATGAGTTTATGTGATTTGATATATAACTTTACTGACACACAGGGAAGTAAACGGCAGAGTAAGGAACTGGACTAAGGATTTGCTGTTTCTACACTACATTGTTTGCATTAAGCCACTGAGACTGGACACTCAAACTTATTCTGAAGGTGGTATGAGTAAAGAAACTGTACACTGAAGAATCTTTAGAGAGATTGATTTGACTGGAGGATAGGATCCTTGGGAATGGGATTGGGGGAGACTGGGTGGGTGAAAGAGACAGGAATGGGATGATGGACGGCTTTCCAAATCAGACTAAAGAAGAGGTAGGAGGTGTCCCTCTATAAGCTTTCAGAAGTCAGAGAAGACATGGGTGGAGTGATGCGTGAAGGCATAGTGGTCTTGGACAGGACAGGTACCTTTCCTTGAGACTAGAGGGGAGGTGAAGAGGATAACTTATAATACTTTTTAACTTTTTATTTTATATTGGAGCATAGGCAATTAACAACACTGTGATAGTTTCAGGTGTACAACAAAGCCACTCAAAAATACATATACATATACTCATTCTTCCCCAAACTTCCCTCTCATCCAGGCTGCCAAACAATATTGGACAGCACATAATATTAAATATTGAATTGATCAGGGAATAAATGGATATATTTTAAATTTTAGATTGAATTATCCTTTTGTTTTAACTGAAAAAATTTGTATTATGCTTTAAAAGGAATATTGCCAGTTATATAACTGATATATCCCCTCTTTTTCAGATTCTATTCTCATATAGGTCATTGGAGTATACTGAGTAGAGTTTCTTTTGCTATTTAGTAGGTTCTTACTAGTTATCTATTATACATATAGTAGAGAATATATGTCAATCTCAATCATCCAATAAATACCTCACACAGCATTGCAAGTCAACTATAACACAAAAATTAAACTTTAAAAAGCATAGTATATTTCATTAATATATTTTATCATTTAAAAATTTAAATTTAAGTTGAATTGACCTTATATTCCATTTAAAACATTACGCACCTGTTCATTTTTGTTATTCAATGACATCAACTCAAATCTTGAAAGCCGTTTTAGTTTCAGATTTTATCTAGTTTGTTTCTTAATGTTTATAAGTTATTTCTACTCATGGTTTGCTTGGCCCTCAAATTATTTTCTTATCAATATCAGTTCAGTTCAGTCTCTCAGTCTTGTCCAACTCTTTGTGACAGGCTTCCCTGTCCATCACCAACTTCTGGACCTATTCAAACTCATGTCCACCAAGTCAGTGATGCCATCCAACCATCTCGTCCTCTGTCTTCAATCTTTCTCCTTCTCCTTCCAATCTTCAATCTTTCCCAGCATCAGGGTCTTTTTAAATCAGTCAGCTCTTCACATCAGTGGCCAAAGTATAGGAGTTTCAGCTTCAACATCTGTCCTACCAATGAATATTCAGGACCGATTTCCTAAAGGATGGATTGGATGGATCTCCTTGTAGTCCAAGGGACTCTCAAGAGTCTTCTCCAACACTACAGTTCAAAAATATCAATTCTTCAGCGATCAGCTTTCTTTATAATCCAACTCTCACATCCATACATGACTACTGGAAAAACCATAGCTTTTACTAGATGGACCTTTTTTTAGCAAAGTACTATCTCTGCTTTTTTAATATGCTGTCTAGGTTTGTCTAGTGGAGGTGATGGAATTCCAATTGAGCTATTTCAAATCCTGAAAGATGATGCTGTGAAAGTGTTGCACTCAATATGCCCAACAAATTTGGAAAACTCAGCAGTGGCCACAGGACTGGAAAAGGTCAGTTTTCATTCCAATCCCAAAGAAAGGCAATGCCAAAGAATGCTCAAAGTACCTCACAATTGCACTCATCTCACATGCTAGTAAAGTAATGCTCAAAATTCTCCAGGCCAGGCTTCAGCAATATATGAACCACGAACTTCCAGATGTTCAAGTGGGTTTTAGAAAAGGCAGAGGAACCAGAGATCAAATTGCCAACATCCACTGGATAATCAAAAAAGCAAGAGAGTTCCAGAAAAACATCTATTTCTGCTTTATGGACTATGCCAAAGCCTTTGACTGTGTGGATCACAATAAACTGTGGAAAATTCAAAAGAGATGGGAATACCAGACCACCTGACCTGCCCCTTGAGAAATTTGTATGCAGGTCAGGAAGCAACAGTTAGAACTGGACATAGAACAACAGACTGGTTCCAAATAGGAAAAGGAGTACGCCAAGGCTGTATATTATCATCCTGTTTATTTAACTTCTATGCAGAATACATCATGAGAAACGCTGGACTGGAGGAAAAAAGCTGAAATCCAGATTGCTGGGAGAAATATCAATAACCTCAGATATGCAGATGACACCACCCTTATGGCAGAAAGTGAGGAGGAACTAAAAAGCCTCTTGATGAAAGTGAAAGTGGAGAGTGAAAAAGTTGGCTTCAAGCTCAACATTCAGAAAATGAAGATCATGGCATCTGGTCCCATCACTTCATGGGAAATAGATGGGGAAACAGTGGAAACAGTGTCAGACTTTATTTTTCTGTGCTCCAAAATCACTGCAGATGGTGACTGCAGCCATGAAATTAGAAGATGCTTACTCCTTGGAAGGAAAGTTATGACCAACCTAGATAGCATATTCAAAAGCAGAGACATTACTTTGCCAACAAAAGTCCGTCTAGTCAAGGCTATGGTTTTTCCTGTGGTCATGTATGGATGTGAGAGTTTGACTGTGAAGAAGGCTGAACACCGAAGAATTGATGCTTTTGAGCTCTGGTGTTGGAGAAGACTCTTGAGAGTCCCTTGGACTGCAAGGAGATCCAACCAGTCCATTCTGAAGGAGATCAGCCCCGGGATTTCTTTGGAGGGAATGATGCTGGAGCTGAAACTCCAGTACTTTGGCCACCTCATGTGAAGAGTTGACTCATTGGAAAAGATTCTGATGCTGGGAAGGATTGGGGGCAGGAGGAGAAGGGGACGACAGAGGATGAGATGGCTGGATGGCATCACTGACTCAATGGATGTGGGTCTGGGTGAACTCCGGGAGTTGGTGATGGACAGGGAGGCCTGGCGTGCTGCGATTCAAGGGGTCGTGAAGAGCTGGACATGACTGAGTGACTGAACTGAACTAGGTTTGTCATAGCTTTTCTTCCAAGGAGCAAGTGTCTTTTAATTTCATGGCTGCAGTCACCATATGCAGTGATTTTGGAGCCCCTCAAAAATAGTCTCTCACCATTTCCATTGTTCCCCCATCTACTTGCCATGAAGTGATGGGAACGGATGCCATGATCTTAGTTTTCTGAATGTTGAATTTTAAGTCAAAATTTTCACTCTCCTCTTTTACTTTCATCAGGAGGCTCTTTAGTTCCTCTTCACTTTCTGCCATAAGGATGGTGTCATCTGAGGTTATTGATATTTCTCCCAGCAACTTTGATTTCAGCTTGTGCTTCAACGAGCCCAGCATTTCACATGATGTTCTCCGCATATGTTAAATAAGCAGGGTGACAATATACAGCATTGATGTACTCCTTTCCCAATTTTGAACCAGTCCATTGTGCCACGTCTAGTTGTAACTGTTGCTTCTTGATTTGCATACAGTTTTCTCAGGAGGCAGGTCAGGTGGTCTGGTATTCTCATCTCTTTCAGAATTTTCCACAGTTTGTTGTGATCCACACAGTCAAAGGCTTTGGCATAGTCAATAAGGCAGAAATAGATGTTTTTCTGGAACTCTCTTGTTTTTTCGATGATCCAGTGGATTTTGGCAATTTAATCCCTGGTTCCTCTCCTCTTTCCAAATCCAGCATGAACATATGCAAGTTCACAGTTCATGTACTATTGAAGCCTGGCTTGGATAATTTTGAGCATTACTATGCTAGGCTGTGAGATGAGTACAATTGTGCAATAATTTGAACATTCTTTGGCATTGCCTTTCTTTGGGATTGGAATGAAAATTGACATTTTCCAGTCCCATGGTCACTGCTGAATTTTCCAGATTTGATGTTATATTGAGGTCAGCACTTTCACAGCATCATCTTTTAGGATTTGAAATAGCTTAACTGGAATTCCATCACCTGCACTAGCTTTGCTCGTAGTGATGCTTCCGAAGGCCCACTTGACTTCACATTCCAGGATGTCTGGCTCTAGGTAAGTGATCACACCATTGTGATTATCTGGGTCATGAAAATATATCCTATCAATAAAATCTCCCTTTAAATTTTCTTAAGATAGTTTACTCTTTCATCTTTCTTTTTACATAGTTTATATCTTTTTATGTACTTCTAAATTGAAAAGGACTTACTGAAACTCTTCAGCTTTTACTTGGAACATTTTTTTTTTTTTTGGTAAAGAATGGATTCTTTAATTTTTGTGTGCCTGCTCAGCTGCTTTCATTTTTGGCTGGAATATATGTGCATAATTAAGAAGTGATTTCTCTTCTTCTTGTTCAAATGTAATGTTGGCAGCTCCTTCTTGACATTTTAAATACTTTAATATGCTCTCACCTCATTTTGCTGAGGCCTGTTCTACTGTCAACTGCAATTTGACAGTTAGGCACCAATTCCAGGGCCTTATATTCATCAAGAATGGTGATCACTTCCCTGCAGCTGTCTTCACCATGTGTTAGAAAAATGAGTTTGGAATCCTCTGGAGATTTAGATAAGTGTCCTGCCTCACAGTCACTCCTTCTCCTTATGGGGCGTCCGCATCATGCAAACAGTTGTTTTGTGTCTTGAGTCATTTAATTCACTTAATATAAGTAAAACTTGGTTATCTTTCTCTTGTTGATACCCTGAGTGTCTCTAAGGCCTCTTGGTGCTTTGATTTTGGAGTATCATGTTAAACTTACCTTAATCTGCACACTTTCCCTTACATTTGCTTCCCTTCCCATAGGAAAAGAATAATGATATCCAGAGAACTGCCCCAAGAATAGCAACTAGAGAAGTGAGGACAAGTTCTACCTCAATCTTTTGCTTATCTCATCAGCCAAAAAAAAAAAAAATTGTATCCAAGTTGCCTTTGGACTAGGGGCTGAGGATGTTAGTAATAAATGTCATTGCTGGGCTTGCGTGTGAACTGTGAGTTCTGCTGGGTTTGAGATGAAGCAGGTGGCATCTAAAAGGTTGAAGAAACTCCTTTGATAAGAATCTTCCATGTTACAGTATTATTTGCATTCCTGGATCCTTTCTTTTTTGGACAATCTGCTGTCAGTTAAATTCAGCTCAGTTCAGTTCAGTTCAGTTGCTCAGTCGTGTCCGACTCTTTGTGACCCCATGAATTGCAGCACACCAGGCCTCCCTGTCCATCACCAACTCCTGGAGTTCACCCAAACTCATGTCCATCGAGTCAGTGATGCCATCCAGCCATCTCATCCTTTGTCATCCCCTTTTCCTCCTGCCCCCAATCCCTCCCAGCATCAGAGTCTTTTCCAATGAGTCAACTCTTTGCATGAGGTGGCCAAAATATTGGAGTTTCAGCCTTAGCATCAATCCTTCCAAAGAACACCCAAGACTGATCTCCTTTAGAATGGACTGGTTGGATCTCCTTGCAGTCCAAGGGACTCTCAAGAGTCTTCTCCAACAGCAGAGCTCAAAAGCATCAATTCTTCGGTGCTCAGCTTTCTTCACAGTCCAACTTTCACATCCATACATGACCACTGGAAAAACCATAGCCTTGATCAGACAGACCTTTGTTGGCAAAGTAATGTCTCTGCTTTTCAATATGCTATCTAGGTTGGTCATAACTTTTCTTCCAAAGAGTAAGCATCTTTTAATTTAATGGCTGCAGTCACCACCTGCAGTGATTTTGGAGCCCCCCAAAATAAAGTCTCACTGTTTTCACTGTCTCCCCATCTATTTCCCATAAAGTGATGGGACCAGATACCATGATCTTTGTTTTCTGAATGTTGAGCTTTAAGCCAACTTTTTACATTATTTCCCCCTAAATAGATGTGCTGAAGCCCTAACCTCCTAGACCTGTGACTATGGCCTTTTTGGAAATAGTGTGTTTGCAGATAATCAATTAATCAAGTTGAGTCACACTTGAATAAAGTGACTCTAAGTCCAACAAGCATTACAATGAGAAAGAGATATGGAGAACATAGGGATAAGACAACCATAGAAACTATAGCCCAGAATCATAATGGTGCTACCACAAACCAAGAAACTCATTGAAGCACCACTAGATGGGAGAAGAAAAAAGGATCCTTCCTTAGAAGCCTTCAGAGAAAACATGGCTGTGGGAACATTTTGACTTTGGACGTCTAGCCTTCAGACCATGAGACGGTGATTTTCTCTTGTTTTGTCTCTGTTTGTGATCATTTGTCACAGCAGCCTTGGTAAATCAGTGTGATCCAGGTGGTTTCCCAGAATGGGACACAGCACCAGTCATGTTGAAAAGCTTGAGTTCAGTAACATCAGTATCAGTGTTTCAGGTTTGACTCGCTGTGGATGAACTTGAATAACCAACATAAGTCCTTGGAAAGTAAAATGGAAATAGCCAATCTCAGGCCATATAAATTGAGAAAACCTATGTGAAGTGATGAGACTTCTGCCTGATTTATTCAAGAAAGTACCAATAAAAGGCCTACAGCTTCAGATGGGATTAATCAGGCTTCGTCCACAAAATATTAGGAAAATTAAATAAATACAGAGAATATTGTTGGCACATAGTTCTTTTTTTTTTTTTTTTTTTTAGTTTCCCTTAATTTTAGCCACCACATTTCTAAAATTACAATTATAGAGCTTGTATACATTCATTAAATAGTTGTATAATGTTTATCTAGCATGTATTAGATATTGTACCCCCCCCCCAAACAGGGTTAGATAGATTTAACAGACTAGGATAGTTAGTAGATTTAACAAGCTTAGCCTCTGACCTTATGAAGTTTGCACTCTGTTGGGGGGCAGCTGACAGAAAATAAAAATAATAAAATCAAGAAAGCACACATTTTAATTATAACCTGTGAAACATACACTTCACCCAAAAAGAGGGTTTCCAAAAGAGAATGAGTTCTTTTTTTTTTCCAAAAAAGAACTTCCTGATACTGTGGCATTTAAGCCAATATCTGAAGGATAAGAGGGAACTTATTCTTGTTTAATAGAACTGTTTAACAGAACTGTAACAGCATGGATGCAGTCTTTGAACTGAGAAGGAAGATGCTCCCACAAATAGGGAACATGGCAAGAGCCTAGCGTTTAAGGAGGAGTGGGCTGGATGATCTTCTGGACTTCAGCCAGAGTCAAAGAACACAGGAACAAAGACTGGCCTCAACAAAGACTAGGCTTTAATAGAGTGATATTCCTTGAAATATTTAAGTAGAGACATTTGCTCAGTTTACTAAGAGCTTCCTGACAATGTGACATTTAAGCCAGTATCTGAAGGATAAGTGGGAACTGACCTTGAGAAAAGTCATGGATGCATCTTTAACAGAAAGGTAACAGTATGGATGAAGGCTTAGTTTCATGCATGAAATTAAGCCCTGTTTTGCTCAAGGGTCAACTGTATTGATTAAAGCAATTGCTGTTATTACATTTTCTAAGAGAAGAGTAGATTTGAGAAAGACAGGGGAGGAAATCAAGATCCCAACAAGATGGCTATTGTAGCAAGTCACCAAGAAGCGGCAGCATGTTTGGAAAATATGGTGGCAGATGGATTTAAATAACAACAAATGAGATATTCTTAAGAGCCTGATATGATTGGGCTTGTTGAAGATTTGATTGACAGAAGGAGAAGCTTGAAAGATTACTTCTCTGTTTGGGGGCTTAAATAGCTGAGTGAGTGGGCTTTTATTTCCTGAGAACTAAATTGGAGATGACTGGGAGAGAATAGGTTGGGGAGGGGAGTTACCTTTGAAGTATGTTATTTTGGGTTGTCTAGACTTCCCTGGTGGCTCAGACGGTAAAAGCGTCTGCTTACAATGCGGAAGACCCAGGTTCAATCCCTGTGCTGGGAAGATCCCCTGGAGAAGGAAATGGCAACCCACTCCAGTATTCTTGTCTGGAAAATCCCATGGACAGAGGAGCCTGGTAGGTTAGAGTCCATGGGATCGCAAAGAGTCAGACATGACTGAGTAACTTCAATAGTCACTAGATATCAAAGAGGACATTCTGGATACACATAAGAGAAGGGAAATGGGACACCAACATCAGACACTAAATATGGAAAGAAAAGCTTATCCAGAAGGAGAATAGAAAGAGAAAGAAATTGAGGGTTCTCAACTGAGAATGATAATGAGATACATTTAGTTTTGGGGTAAAGAAACCAGAAGAGGGTGGTCTGGAAGTAAACCAGAAGAATGCATCATTGGAGAACTCAACCAAGTTGACTACTGTGGAAAAGCTCATATGTGTCAACTCTGTCAAAGCTGCAGATGAATGGGGAGAAAAGTGGTTTATACAAGGAGAGGGTGTGGAGAAAAGGGAATTGGAGGGAATTCCTTGGAGGGATACATTGGAGGAATCTAATAACATTGTTGGAAGCAATGTAAATAGGTGTAGCAGCCACTAAGGTGAACAGTATGGAGGTTCCTCAAAAAACGAAAAATGGGGTTGCCATATTATCCTGCATATGCATGCCTGGGCATATATCCCAACAAAACTATAATTTGAAAACAATGTAAATGTCCATCAATAGATAAATGGTCAAAGAAGATGTGGTACATATATACAATGGAATATTATGCAGCCATAAAAAAGATTGACATAATGTTGTTTGCAGCAACATGGATGGGCCTAGAGATCGCCATAGTGTCGTAAGTCAGACAGAGAGAGACGAGTGCTATCTACCCCTCATATGTGGATCTAAAACATGGCACAGTGAACTTATCTAAGAAGTAGAAACAGACTAGCAGACTTAGAGAACAGACTTGTGGTTGCAAAGAGGGGTTGGTGCGGGAAGGACTGGGAGTTTGGGATTAGCAGATCCAAATTATTGCTTATAGAATGGATGAATAACAAGGTACTACAGGGTAGCATTGGAACTATGTTCAATATCCTGTGATAAAACATAATGGAAAAGAATATCTATCTATTTATAGATAGATACATATACATGTTAATCATTCAACTATACTTCAGTTATTTGGTAAAGTAGGGAGAGAGACCTTACAGGTATATTCACTTCATATACATGATACCTGTGAATCTATACTTTCCTGTATGTATATTTGTTATAATACTTGAATATATATCATAAGAATTAGGAGTGAAACTGGGGGAGAAAAGTCTGCAGACTGCTCAGTGCACTACCTTGAGAACTGGGCTGATAACACCACTACTCAGTGCTCTACCTCAGAGCAAAACTCCAACACACCACTCTAGATGGACTATTGTTGAGTGATGGTCCTCTGAGAGCCACAGAAGTCCTTCTGTGCTTCCAGGAAAGCTGAACCAGTTCCAGGGACTTTACACCCAGCAGATTGCCCCACCCAGAGGGGCCTGGGAAGGAGCAGGAAAGGACATCCACTGTCCAGGATGGTCTACTTGGGGAATATTCACCCCTGCTCCATGCGTGGGGTACCAGGGAGGCACACCCCAAAAAGTACCAAACGCAGTGTGATGAAGCATTAGAGATGCAAGGGGTACCCTCACCCAGTCTCAGGGAATCAAGGGACTGAGCTGGCAGGTAGAGAGGTGATGTTTAATGGAGTGCAGACTGAGTCAACAAGGATGAAAATTTATTACTTCAGAGAAGTGGGGGAGACCAGAAGACACTCTACTCTTGACCTCCTAAGTTCCCAGAAATATAAATATGTGGAAAACAAACAATATAAAAATTTTAAAAATACCAGCTAAGCCACCAGGGGAGCACAAGAATACTGAGGTGAGTAGATTCTCCCCTCTCCTGTGGGTCTTCCCAACTGAACCAGGGTCTCCTACATTGCAAGTGGCTTCTTTACCAGTTGATCTACCAGGGAAGACAAAAAAAAAAAAAAAAAAAAATATATATATATATATATATATATATATATATGGAAAGATATAGGATAATCTGATCAAATTTCTGTAATGTCAACATAGTGTATGCTATGCTAAGTCACTTCAGTCGTGTCCGACTCTGTGCGACCCCATAGACGGCAGCCACCAGGGATTCTTCAGGCAAGAACACTGGAGTGGGTTGCCATTTCCTTCTCCAATGCATGAAAGTGAAAAGTGAAAGCGAAGTCGCTCAGTCACGTCCGACTCCCAGTGACCCCATGGACTGCAGCCCACCAGGCTCCTCCGTCCATGGGATTTTCCAGGCAAAAGTACTGGAGTGGGGCACCATTGCCTTCTACCAATAAACAGGTCAGAACCTAAGGGAATTTTGCTCATTACATTAAAAATAAAACTTTATATATATATATATATATATATATATATATACACACACACACACACACACATACACATACATATACACACATATAACATTTTTATTGTTATTTAGTTGCTAAGTCATCTGTTTGAAACCCCATGGACTGTAGCTCACCAGGCTCCTCTGTCCATGGGATTTCCCTGGCAAGAATCCTAGACTAGGTTGCCATTTTCTTCTCCAGGGGATCGTCCCAACCAAGGGATGAAACCCACGTCTCCTGCATTGGCAGGCAGACTCTTTGCCACTGAGCTACCAGGGAGCCCCCTACATATGTAATATACATTTATATATTATATGATAATAATATAATATCATTTATATTATTATATAATATCATACTGAGAAATCAAGTGTCTGGCAAATTTTAAATTGCTATACCAGTGTCTTAAATTTAAGGGTAAAAAAAATAACAGAATTTTTTTCAGTGAAAAAAATAACTGAACCCAGATATCAGAAGTAAATGGCTTTTAACCAGTAATTAATGCAATAACCTTTGGAAGAAGTTTCACCTGCAAAATTAATTCAATATGGGTTAAATATGAGTTTTGACATTAAAAAGAATGGAAGTTCAAAGACCATTAATAACAACTAAAATAAATGACAGTGTCTTCAGGAAGGAAGTATTTAATTAAGTGTCACAGAGGCCAACAATACATCTGATATTAATTAACTCCTTAATTAATTATATGGTGAAAGGAATAGGCTTCAAGTAAATGCAATTTCCTGTTGATGGGTAATGAAGAGTGGTGACGACATTAGTAAAGATGGAAGATGGAAACTGACCTAAAGGAATGAGTTAAAGTAGTCTCATTTTACAAAGAAGTATTTGCTGTTTGAAGGACAAAATTAGGCAAAGAACATAACCTAATATGCTGGAATTTGAAAGATCAGTGCAATTATTTATGAGACATGTTTATATATCGAGCTAAAAGAAAAGACATGCGATTGAATTTGTTGTCAGATGACAAACCTGAACTAACTCAGGTTAAATCAAGGGTCTTAGCATAACTTATGTGTCAGATAAAGCTTATGTCTGTATTTAGGTATCAGCTTACTATTTAAAGATATGGTGGTGCTTGTGGCAAAGAATCTGCCTGCCAGTGCTGGAGACGCAAGAGATGTGGGTTCAATCCATGGGTCAGGAAGATATACTGGAGAAGGAAATGGCAATCCACTTCAGTATTCTTGCCTGGGAAATTCCATTGACAGAGGAGCCTAGCTGGCTGCAGTCGATGTAACCACAGAGTCAGACAAGACCGAGCGACTGAGCACACCTACTATTGAAGGCTATAAAATCTTAGGTTAGCAAAATGCTGACTTCTATGAGTTCTTATAAAATACATGCAGCAGAGAAGGACATAGAGGTGGTGCTGGGCTCCGGTTCTACAGTGGTGCATGTGTGCATAGTATGTAGGAGCCTGGAGGAGGATACTCCTCAGCTCTACCCGTAGGTGACCATGCACCAATGAACAGAGGTATCTGTATCTTTCTGATACTTCTGAGCACAAATTCCACCCAGTGATGAAATTTTCATTGCTACCAGCCTGGGTCAGGCCACTTTCCACTCCTACTTTCCACTCTTATCCTGAACACTATCCTCCACCAGGGCTCAGAATGATCTTTTGAAAACTAACAGAGTGTGTCAAACCCCAGTGCAATACTGTCTTCAGCCTCATGCCTCGCACACAGCAAAGCCAGGGAGGGTGACCAGATCCCATCCTTCTGTTTTTGCTCTCCCTTCATCCTTCCTCTTGTATGCTAAGTACATTTCTCATGTTGGGGCTCTTTGCACTGCCTCTTATCACCTTCTGGAACATTCTTCTCACAGGCAGCCACACTGAGCTCCGCATATGAGGTTTTGGATGAAATGCACATTCTAAATAGGACTGTTCTCATGTTCTATTTATAATTACAATACTCATCAGCACACCTAATTCCAATTCTCTATGTAAATTTCTTCATACAAAAGTGTCTGCTAATATTTTTTATTGAAATATGGTTGATTTACAATGTTATATTAATTTCAGGTGTACAGTATAGTGATTCAATATTTTTATAGATTATATTCCATTTAAAGTTATAAAATATGAGCTATGTTTCCTGTGTTGTACATCATGGTACCTCATTTATTTGTACCTCTTAAGTCTCTACTCCAATTTTGCTCCTCCCCCTTCCCTCATCCCTTTTCTAGCTGCTGATTTGTTCCCTGTAATTATAAATCTCTTTCTGTTTTGTTACATTCATTTGCTTGTTTTACTTTTTAGATTCCATGTATAAGTGAAAACACACAGTGTTTATCTTTCTCTGTCTGACTTCATTAAATGCAGTACCTTCCAGATCCATCCATGTTGTTCAAAATGGAAATATTTCATTCCTTTTTATGGTTGCATAATATTCTAATATATATATATGTATAATATTATATACATATATATATATATACATGTTATATACATACTATATACACACACACACTCACACACATACACACACACAATTTGCTTCTGTATCTTGGTTATTACAAGTAATGCCACCATGAAATTAGGGTGCAGATATCAATTAAAATTAGTGTTTTCATTTCCTTTGGCTATATACCCAGGAGTAGAACTGCTGGATCATAAGGTGATTTCATTTTTAATTTTCTGAGACCCTCTATACTATTTTCTGCAGTGACTGCACCAGTTCACTTTACCATTGTGTTGCCATATCATCCTGGTGACCACACCAGTCGTCTCATTGTTCCTCACTGTGCACACTGTTCAACTGCTCATTGAACTCACGGTAGGCCAAGTGTGGATGGAGAAGCTGAAAGAAAACTCAAGGAGTCACAGGAACTGCACACACATTTATTTTTTTCCTTACTGGCATAGCAGCCTTAGCAGCAGACACACTATATTCTCTCTTCTCATGGTTGACCCCGTGGGCACAGCCATAATGTTGCTTGAATGCAGCCATAACTTGGTTCCAGTGCAGCTGTAACCCAGCCATAACACAGACACAAGGGCTTTTCAGGTGGAGCTTATGTATGTTTACAGAAGAAAAGTGGCCCGAGGCCAACTGGGTACATCCTGAGGTGCATATGCAGGACTATAAGTGATCTCAGCTGCTATACAATCATGTATGCACAAAACATGGGATGGAAGCAAGAGGCCATGGTGCACGAGAACTTGACCATGGCCATCGTGGCTAATTTGCTCTTTCCCTACATCTGCCAATAGTGCAAAAGGGTTCCCTTCCCTCCACATCTTCACCAATACTAATTTTGCTTACACTGTATCTTGAGCACTTAAAATGACACCTTAAAATGGCACAGATACTTAATAAATATTTTTCAGTGAATAAGTAAATGCATAAGAGAAAGGATAAAAGTGTTGGATAATGCCATCCCCACACCCAAGGCCAGGGGAGGCGGCCAGGAAGACCAACCTCATATCCAAGGAGCCGTGGCTGCACGGGCGCAGGAGAGCCAAGAGGATCTATCCCACGCTGAAGGTCAGGAAGGGTGGGGGTGAGGAGATACCCCTCGTCCAAGGTAAGGAGCAGCAGCTGCGCTTTGCTGGAGCAGCCATGAAGAGATACCCCACACCCAAGGTAACAGAAACCCAAGTAAGATGGTAGGTGTTGCAAGAGGGCATCAGAGGGCAGACACACTGAAACTATACTCGCAGAAAACTAGTCAAACTAATAACACTAGGACCACAGCCTTGTCTAACTCAATGAAACTCAGCCATGCCATGTGGGGCCACCCAAGATGGACAGGTCATGGTGGAGAGGTCTGACAGAATGTGGTCTACTGGAGAAGGGAAGGGCAAACCACTTCAGTATTCTTGCCTTGAGAACCCCATGAACAGTATGAAAAGGCAAAATGATAGGATACTGAAAGAGGAACTCCCCAGGTCAGTAGGTGCCCAATATGCTACTGGAGATCAGTGGAGAAATAACTCCAGAAAGAATGAAGGGATGGAGCCAAAGCAAAAACAATACCCAGCTGTGGATGTGACTGGTGATAGAAGCAAGGTCCAAAGCTGTAAAGAGCAATATTGCATAGGAAGCTGAAATGTCAGGTCCATGAATCAAGGCAAATTGGAAGTAGTCAAACAAGAGCTGGCAAGAGTGAATGTTGACATTCTAGGAATCAGCGAACTGAAATGGACTGGAATGGGTGAATTAACTCAGATGACCATTATACCTACTACTGTGGGCAGGAATCCTTCAGAAGAAATGGAGTAGCCATCATGGTCAACAAAAGAGTCCGAAATGCAGTACTTGGATGCAATCTCAAAAACGACAAAATGATCTCTGTTCATTTCCAAGGCAAACCATTCAATATCACAGTAATCCAAGTATATGCCCCAACCAGTAACACTGAAGAAGCTGAAGTTGAATGGTTCTATGAAGACATACAAGACCTTTTAGAACTAACACCCAAAAAAGATGTCATTTTCATTATAGGGGACTAGAATGCAAAAACAGGAAGTCAAGAAACACCTGGAGTAACAGGCAAATTCGCCCTTGGAAAACAGAATGAAGCAGGGCAAAGACTAATAGAGTTTTGCCAAGAAAATGCACTGGTCATAGCAAACACACTCTTCCAACAACACGAGAAGACTCTATACATGGACATCTATACATGACTCTATACATGAGAGCAGATGGTCAACACTGAAATCAGATTGATTATATTCTTTGCAGCCAAAGATGGAGAAGCTCTATACAGTTAGCAAAAACAAGACCAGGAGCTGACTGCGGCTCAGGTCATGAACTCCTTATTGCCAAATTCAGACTTAAATTGAAAAGTAGGGAAAACCACTAGACCATTCAGGTATGACCTAAATCAAATCCCTTATGATTATACAGTGGAAGTGAGAAATAGATTTAAGGGACTAGATCTGATAGAGTGCCTGATGAACTATGGACGGAGGTTCGTGACATTGTACAGGAGACAGGGATCAAGATCATCCCCATGGAAAAGAAATGCAAAAAAGCAAAATGGCTGTTTGAGGAGGCTTTACAAATAGCTGTGAAAAGAAGAGAGGTGAAAAGCACAGGAAAAAAGGAAAGATATAAACATTTGAATGCAGACTTCCAAAGAATAGCAAGAAGAGATAAGAAAGCCTTCTTCAGTGATCAATGCAAAGAAATAGAGGAAAACAACAGAATGGGAAAGACTAGAGATCTCTTCAAGAAAAGTAGAGATACAAAGGGAACATTTCATGCAAAGATGGGCTGGATAAAGGACTGAAATGGTATGGACCGAACAGAAGCAGAAGATATTGAGAAGAGGTGGCAAGAATACACAGAAGAACTGTACAAAAAAGATCTTCACGACCCATAAATCACGATGGTGTGATCACTGACCTCAAGCCAGACATCCTGGAATGTGAAGTCAAGAGGGCCTTAGAAAGCATCACTATGAACAAAGCTAGTGGAGGTGATGGAATTCCAGTTGAGCTATTCCAAATCCTGAAAGATGATGCTGTGAAACTGCTGCACTCAGTATGCCAGCAAATTGGGAAAACTCAGCAGTGGCCACAGGACTGGAAAAGGTCAGTTTTCATTCCAATCCCAATGAAAGGCAATGCCAAAGAATGCTCAAACTACTGCACAATTGCACTCATCTCACACACTAGTAAAGTAATGTTCAAAATTCTCCAAGCCAGGCTTCAGCAATATGTGAACCGTGAACTTCCTGATGTTCAAGCTGGTTTTAGAAAAGGCAGAGGATCCAGAGACCAAATTGCCAACATCCGCTGGATCATGGAAAAAGCAAGAGAGTTCCAGAAAAACTCTCTTCTATTTCTGCTTTATTGACTATGCCAAAGTCTTTGACTGTGTGGATTACAATAAACTGTGGAAAATTCTTCAAGAGATGGGAATACCAGACCACCTGATCTGCCTCTTGAGAAATTTGTATGCAGGTCAGGAAGCAACAGTTAGAACTGGACATGGAACAACAGACTGGTTCCAAATAGGAAAAGGAGTACGTCAAGGCTGTATATTATCACCCTGCTTATTTAACTTATATGCAGAGTACATCACGAGAAATGCTGGACTGGAAGAAGCACAAGCTGGAATCAAGATTGCTGGGAGAAATATCAATAACCTCAGATATGCAGATGACACCACCCTTATAGCAGAAAGTGAAGAGGAACTAAAAAGCCTCTTGATGAAAGTGAAAGAGGAGAGTGAAAAAGTTGGCTTAAAGCTCAACATTCAGAAAACGAAGATCATGGCATCCGGTCCCATCACTTCATGGGAAATAGATGGGGAAACTGTGGAAACAGTGTCAGACTTTTTTTGGGGGGGGGCTCCAAAGTCACTGCAGATGGTGACTGCAGCCATGAAATTAGAAGACGCTTACTCCTGGGAAGGAAAGTTATGACCAACCTAGATAGCGTATTCAAAAGCAGAGACATTACTTTGCCAACAAAGGTCCGTCTAGTCAAGGCTATGGTTTTTCCTGTGGTCATGTATGGATGTGAGAGTTGGACTGTGAAGAAGCTGAGTGCTAAAGAATTGATACTTTTGAACTGTGGTGTTGGAGAAGACTTTTGAGATTCTCTTGGACTGCAAGGAGATCCAACCAGTCCATTCTCAAGGAGATCAGCCCTGGGATTTCTTTGGAAGGAATGATGCTAAAGCTGAAATTCCAGTACTTTGGCCACCTCATGCAAAGAGTTGACGCATTGGAAAAGACTCTGATGCTGGGAGGGATCGGGGGCAGGAGGAGAAGGGGATGACAGAGGATGGGATGGCTGGATGGCATCACTGACTCGATGGACGTGAGTCTGAGTGAACTCCGGGAGTTGGTGATGGGCAGGGAGGCCTGGCGTGCTGCGACATTTGGGGTCGCAAAGAGTCAGACACACCTAAGGGACTGAACTGAACTGAAGAATGTTTCATAATAGCACATCTAATTTTACATAAGAACAAGGGAGTGAAAATATGCATACAATCTGTTTTAATACCCAATTTGTTTAGAATATAGATTTAAAAGTGGTACATTATCTACTTGACCCCTCAAAACTGCAGCATTTGCCACATGCCACATATCAAGAAATAGAATATGGTGGTATGAAAATAATACATGGGCTTATTGAGACTCTGCTCTGCCCAGGGCATTGGGTCTTTGGCTCAGTTCATGAATTGGACATTTTACTTGTGTGGTTTGGGGAGACAAATAGAGGCCTGGGGTCACTTTTGTAGCTTAGACAGAAGACTACAAACCCTAACACATGTAGGTGAATGACCTTGATTGATGACTACAGCTTTGCCCAAAGACAAGTGATTGCTTTTTAAATTCAGATACCATATTCAAACAAAAGTATGTAAATGATGAGCCTCAGGCCTTGGAAAACAAGCCTTAGAGTTAGAGGCATCTGCAGAGACCGAGGTCAGATGGAACTTAGTTAAAGTAAGCCTGTGCGTGACGTGCACAGATGCTAGGTTTGCAGACATCCCAGCAGGTAATACCAGGGTAGGACTTGGGTCTCTGTGAGCTGACAACTGAGCAGGGTCAGGACTTGAGACAGCTGGGTCTTATGGATGGAGAGACCTCAGAATTCAACCTACTAAATTTCTCACATGGAGACAGCCTTTCCTAGCTAGGCTTGTCACAGGTGATGGCTATGTTGCAGACAAAGGGTGGGTATTGCCTTCCAGCAGCTTCATCCACATTATATAGAAGACTATCCTGCTTTAAAACTTCAAGGCACTGAGTAGTGTTTTTTGTGCACTTATTACTGCTCAGCCTGGGTAAGCAGCTGTAGAACCACCAACTCAAACTTCATCCATCAAAGAGAAAATACAAGGGACTAATGTGGGATCTCTGTGACTTGTCCATGGGCCCAGATGACACCCTCCACATGGACCACATGGTATCCAGTAGTTCTGGATTGCTTAATCACAAGTGGGGGTTGGGAAAAACAGTCCTTAGTAGGCAGATAGCCTGAAAGTGAAAGTCATTCAGTCGTGTCTGACTCTTCGTGTGCTCATGGACTATACAGTCCATGGAATTCTCCAGGCCAGAATACTGGAGTGAGTAGACTTTTGCTTCTCTGAGGGATTTTCCCAATCCAGAGATCGAACCCAGGTCTCCTACATTGAAGGCAGATTCTTTACCAGCTGAGCAGCCTAGCCCTAGGCTATTCTGTAGCAATCTCTTAGATCTATGGAAAGAGTTCCACAACACAACACTCTTGTCCCAAAGGAAGTCTTCATGCTTTGTTAATAATTCAGAACTTGAATGCCAGAAAAACATACCTTGAAGTAGATATGGAAATTAACTGGTCTTCAATATATTAGAGAAAGAGGCAATTCAAACAAAATCTGCTACCACTTTTCATATTTATCAATATTCAAATAAAACATCTAGACCAATGTGTCTGCTATAGAAGGGAGATGGCAGATAAGCTTGTCCTCCTCCCAGGGAGGGTATTCTAAAACTATCATTAACCACTTGCTGAGGCTTTGTTGTATTCTACTTAGATTCCTGCCACTGAGTATCAAACAGTACTATTGGGTGAGGAAGTACTAGAAGGTGTTATATTGAATCTATTGGATTTGAAACATAATACAATTCAATCTTACTCTGGTAATTATGAATGAATATATTCTTCCATAAAATGTGGACTGCTTATTCTGTTCCCTTGATCTTGAGTAGCCTCACCCTGCAACAGCTTCGAGCAAAGCTTGGGTTCCCAGCCAGAGATTCAGGCCAGGTCACAGCAGTGAAAGTACCAGATCCTAGCCACCAGACCAGTGGTCAGTGACAAGGGCCCTGGCCCTTTGGCTTTGTAGAAAAGAATTCCCCCAAATATGGAAAGTAGTAAAACTAGTAACATGTTTATTAAGAGGAAAAAACGGGTACAGTAGGTATGGATAGACATGTGGGCAGACATAGAGTTGCGGAGTCACACCCTCATGATGGTCTGAATCACTTTTATGGGACATTTCTTCCAGGTTTCCTTTGGCCAACCATTTTGATTTGCCTGGTTCACAGTTTATATTTTGTACATCTTGGGATGCTCCCATGTGTGCACATGTGTCTCTTAGCCTAGGTGGAGTCTACTGAAAGGCTTCTGGGTAGACCATCCCTTGGTTTCAGTCACCCTTTGACCTCCATTGAGCCTTTTTGCGCATGTGTGGTCAGGGAGGTCTCCTGACTTCTACAATAAGAAATATGTGATCTGAGTAGGGCCCAGCCTCCTCCATTAATTGTCCTGCTATTCTCATTTTGAAATTTCAGTCCACAGGGAGTAAATCTCCAATTACTTTACCTAGGGTGGGAGTAGGAGGCATCTACTTCCTGCCTCAACCTCAAATCTTGCCTGCTGACAGAGTTACCACTATGTAGGGTTGAGAGTCCATGGCAGGCGCTGGCCTGGCTCCTGTCTGCAACACTCATGACCCAGCTCCGCCTGCTCCTCCTCTTCTAACAGCTGCTGGGCACTCCCTAGAGGCACAGGATAGGCATAAGTGAGGGTAAACCAACAGGAGCAGGTACCTGGAGTCAAAACTCCCTCCTTGTGCAGCCAGACTTGCTGGGGATGGCTCTTTCTATATGTTTTTAACAATTTTTATATGGTGTGCAGTTATGAAATTCCCATGGTGCAGCCTATTGTTTCAAGTCACACCTATTTTATTTTGAATCATTTGGTCCTAAAATGTTTTGGTGTCCCATGATCAGTCTCTACTATGCCCCAAGTAGCAAAGTAAAAGCTGCTTTTTAGTGAGAGAAGATCTATCAGCATAGGAAGCCAAAGCCTTACTCCAAATTCCTGTGTCTGCACTTTCTTTCTCTTTCTGGCATTTTTTGGAGACACTCTCTCCACCCCCAACAGTACTTTGTCTTGACACCGCTAATCCCCTCAATGCTGTTGGGTCCTCAGGCCCACATCAAGTGTCAGGGCATTTTCCAACCCCCTGGACTTGCTGGGGTGCCCTTTCATGCCTATGCTTCTCTCCAGTCAATACTGCCAGGCAAAAGGCTTACAAGGTAAAATGAGTCAGAACAGCACATCCCAAAGCCCACCAAGTGCTGTGCATCTTTATATTTTGCAGAGCATCCCTGGTGAAGTGACCTGCCTCTCATTTGATTAGAATCAGTATCCTAACGCAGTAACTCTACAAACTTTGCCAACATGGCAGATTCTAAACTTTCACCGGTCTTATTTCCCACCTCTTAAGAAAATATCTGAGTACTTTACTACTTCCTATTCATTGGATCAATATTATCAATGTAATGAACCAGCAGGAAATTATATAGGATGTCAAGCTGATCACAATCCCTCTGGCCCATAGTTGGGAAAGGGCAAAAGAGAGTGTTGAAACAAGACGATAAAGCTGTTCTGCTGCCAATGCAATTCAAATTGCCTCTGAATTCCTTTCCTGTTAAGAATTTCCAGGTCTTCAGCCATGCCAAGCTTCAGAGGCTAAGTTGATTTTCTCCAGGAAATCAGTCCAGAAGCACAGCTTCTATGTGTATCATCTCAGATGTAGTCTGATAATCCAGACATGCCTTGTCACATATCCTGGCATTTGCTGTAAGTAATCAGGTAAATGGGGATGCGGTAGAATTTGTCTCTAATGTAACAATAATTCTTGGAAGTTCCTCAAGGCTGTAGCTATGTTCTGGGTTCATATTTTGATGTGCAAAGGTTCATTCTAGAGACTTCCATTTGACTCTCCTTACCACAATAACCTTTACTCCATGGAACTGACAAAATAAACACACTATGAATCCATGTTACAACTGGGACCCATTCTTAGGAGAGGCCAAGGCTCTACTCTGAGAAGTGAACCGATTTTTACCTGAAGATATCTGGAAGTCAGAATAAGTTTATGTGAAGTAGAATTTTAATAGCTTTAAAATTATTTTTATTTTAAGAGATAGCTGTACGATTTTGCCATTGCCTCGGATCTAGGATTGCCTGATGAAATACGGAATGCCCAGTTAATTTCAATTTCAGATTAACAAATGTTTTCAGTTAAATTTTGCATGAAACATATCTTATTTAAAAGCCTGTTGTTTATCTGAAATTCAAATTTTACTTTTCCCCTATATCTGATAACTCCTCACAAACCTCTGTTGTTTAAAACTAAGAATGGCACAAATGAACTTATATACAAGATATAGAGTCACAGATGTAGAAAGCAAATTTATGGTTATCAGAAGGGAATGGAGGAGGGAGGAGGGAAGATTGGGATTGACATATACAGATGACTATAGATAAAATAGATAACTAAAAAGGACTTACCGTATAGCACAGGGAACTCTAATCAATACTCTGCAATGCCTATATGGGAAAAAAAGTGTGGATATATGTAAATGTATAACTGATTCACTTTGCTGTACATCTGATCGTTGGAAACCAACTATACTCCAATAGATATTAAAAAAAAATGATTACCATTGTGGATTATTTTGTTAACTTTTACCACTTGTCTCCAATGGTTCAGTGTGGACACTGGGTCTTTACCATCCTGGGCTCCTAATATGTCCACGCATGATCACGGAATCAAATCCCTTTTAAGAATCTGGAGTTCTTTCTGTCTGAGGCCTCCTTGACACAGTGTGTGAGTCTGTGCTGATGTGTATGCTTCGTGTTCCTTATATGTACTGTTGCCCTAAAGCAAAGAAGTGAAAAGTGAAAGTTTTAGTCATTCAGTCGTGTCCAACTCTCTGCAACCCAATGGGCTATAGCCCAACTTCATGGACCGTAGTCTACCAGGCTCCTCTGTCCATGGAATTCTCCAGGCAAGAATACTGGAGTGAGTTGCCATTACCCTCTCCAGGAGAACTTCATCACCCAGGGATCAAACAAGGTCTCCTGCATTGCAGGCAGATTCTTCACCTTCTGAGCCACCAGGGTAGCAAAGAAAGTAACAGTAACTCTTCCAGGAAAAAAAAAAAAAGTTTATTTGCGATCAGCAAAGAAGAGCAGTTCAGAGTCTGTAACTATGGTGCACCACGCTGCAAGGAGAGGAGGACTCTTTTATAAGGGTAACACGGAGGTCGGAGGGCTGGGGTAAATGGAGGCCACTGGAGAAGCTGAGAGTTGCAGTGCAGGGGCTGTTTAATTGTCCCTCAGTGGCCAAGCTCTTGCCAGGAAAGGGGCCTCACTTCTTTCTGCTGGGCTCTGCTGTCATTTTAGGGCATGAAAGCTGCCCCCTCTGGCCTCCTGTCTCTATTTTAATTGAAGTTCCTGGTTATTAATTTACACATGTGCCTACCTAGAATTTCTCATGAGCTCACATAGTGTGAGGCCACTGTTCGCCATGGAGGCTGGGAGCCCAGATCTAAATATTCCCCTTTTCAGATCTTGCGTGAAGAACTTCTTTATCCCAGTGAGATGGAGCCTCAGTTCATGATGGTGATGGTCCTGTCATGCATATCTGTGTAACTGTCCCTCCTTTCAAGCTTCCTTCTCCCTTCTCCCTGCCTCTTGCTTCTGGCAGTGATCCCCTCAGTGAACTGTCTGCACCAGAGCCCTGATCTCAGGTTCTGCTTTTTGAGTAAAGAGAAATTCCTAGTGAAAAAATCTTACAATCAGTTCCTGGGCTTGTTCCTCTGCTACATCCACCTGTGACTTCATCAAAGCTACCTTGGAGATGAGGGACTTCTAAGTTGTCAGGACAGCCTTTGGGTGTTACTCAGGCAGCTTCATGTGCATGCTCTGAATTTTGCATTTACTCTATGTATGTTGTCTTTGTCTCCTCAGTAATTAAATATCACAGCTATTTGAGGTCCTGTCAACTTGACCTCCACTTGCCCTTCATCCCATGCTGCTACAGTGGTAATTAGAATGAAATATGGTCATTATGTGGCATAAATCAGCCACTTCCGATCCTTCCACACAGAGAGATATTATATACAACTGCGCCATGTATTCCTCTTATTATACATGTGTGTATAATACATGATTGATCCAATCTCAGAATTTTATTTCAAGTGTTTTAACTTGGGAAAGGAGTACATCAAGGCTGTATGTTGTTATCCTGATTATTCAACTTATATGCAGAGTACATCATGCAAAATGTTGGGCTGGATGAAGCAGACTGGAAGCAAGACTGCTGGGAGAAATATCAAAAACCTCAGATATGCAGATGACACCATCTTAATGGCAGAAAGCAAAGAGAAATTAAAGAGCCTCTTGATGAAGATGAAAGAGGAGAGTGAAAAAGCTGGCTTAAAATTCAACATTCAAAAAAGAAGACCATGGCATCCAGTCTTATCACTTCATGGCAAATAGATGGGGAAACAATGGAAGCAGTAACAGACTTTATTTTCTTGGGCTCCAAAATCACTGGGGATGGTGACTGCAGTGAAATTAAAAGAAATTAAAATTAAATTAAGAGACTCTTGCTCCTTGGAAGAAAAGCTATGACAAACCTAGACAGCATATTAAAAAGCAGAGACATTACTTTGCTGTCAAAAGTCTGTATAGTCAAAGCTATGGTTTTTCCAATAGTCATATATGAATGTGAAAGTTGGACGATAAAAAAGGTTGAGCACCAAAGAATTGATGCTATTGGGCCATGGTGCTGGAAAATACTCTTGAGAGTCCCTTTGGACTGCAAAGAGATCAAGCCAGTCAATCCTAAAGGAAATCAACCCTGAATATTCATTGGAAGGACTGATGCTGAAGCTCCAATGTTTTGACCACCTGATGCAAAGAGCCAACTCATTGGAAAAGACCCTGATGCTGGGAAAGACTGAAGGCAGGAGGAACAGGGGATGACAGAGGATGAGATAGTTGAGTGGCATCACTGACTCAATGCACATGAGTTTGATCAAACTCCAAGAAATAGTGAAAGACAGAGAAGTCTGGTGTGCTGCAGTCCATGGGGCTGCAAAGATTTGGACAAGACTGAGTGACTCAACTGAATTGAATTTTTCAATGTATTTACATCTTGGATAGAAAAATGAATTCTATGAATAATAATAATAGTAATCATCATAAGATATCAGCCATTCAGTTACATTAAGTATTATAAAAATTATTTATTGAATTGTTTAACAGCTATATGTGTTTGCATTCTTCCCTTTTGACTGATGATAACGCGAAACTTGAGGTGCAGTGCTGACTTCCCCTGGATATTAACTAGAACTCATCACTTTCTAATTCTAAAGCCATGTCTTTTCTATGACACAGCACTGCCTCAACTTAGAACACAAAAGCAAATGTTACAGCAAGGAAATTAAATAAAGAGTGCTTAGAAATTACATCATTTACTGAGACTTCTAAATTGAATCATGTAATTCTACAATGCTCCTTTAAATAAAAATGTACAAGAAATATGACCTATATTTTACATGGAGATGATAGTAGTAACATGCTGATGAGCTGTGGGTTTAAGACAGAATTGGGTCTATGTTGATGCTGCATCCACATTAAATTTAAATTCCAATGGAAAACTCTTGATCCATTTATTATCTTCAGACAGTTTTTTAGAAGGAAAATACTGATTGACATTCCAGGGAAGCATGAAACCTGAAGTGACATGCTGAACTCAGTGCAAAATGACAAAACAGGAAAATGATTTTACCTGGGAGCCTAATGTTTTTTACATAAATTTCTCTCCAGCTCATACTTCTTTCATTTGAGGTCTATAAAGCATCGCAATTTTCCTGAAGTAAAGTAATTTCATGGGACCAGTACACATCCTTAATAGATTTCTAGTCATTTTCTTTAAACTGATTTCCCTGTTCATCTGAATGTTTTGGCCAAGTCCCCAAGGGGTGAATGGCAGGGTCTAGATGGTAACACCATAAGACAATCAAAGGACACACGTCTTTGGAAGGAGGCTGAGGGAGCAAGGGGGGAAAGAGCCAAGTTCCGTTCTGCAGAGCACTGGGTTGCTTTCATCCCAAATTATATTCAGGCCCCTGCTTCAGAGACCTCTGGATGCTGAGGTCTTTCATAAAAACACCCAATTTGTTCTTTTGCCCTCATAGCGTCCATGAAAGAAAGCAGAACCAGGCATATATGTCAGTCTCCTCGGAGAGATGGGTGTGGAACCACGATGGAGAGCAGGGTGGTGTCTGACCTCCTCAACCCATCTCCTCAGCGCCCATATGGAGTCCTGAGCTTGCTTTTTCAAATACCTAAAATATGACACACGTTGGATGAGAGGAACTGTGAGGAAGGTGAATGCATGAATTCTTTCATGTCATTTTCATCCCCCTCCACCCCTCCAGAACAAAATAAATGTGAGCATGAGTCTTTATTTGGTGAACAGTGAGAGTTCTTTAATTTTTAATATGTAATTTAATGCCTTGTTAGGATCCAAAAATATCATTTAGTTGATGAGACCTAGAATTCAAACTGCCTTACAAAAACAAATCATAAATCACAGAATAGCAAGACAGGAAAATTGATTAATCAATCTGTTGTTGAAAACAGCAAACAAGCTCCCTCAAATAGAGTCCCTAAAGTTCCAATGAAACAAAAAGTGTGACTCATGCATTACATTCACTCACCCGCCTCTAAGAAAGGAGAGGAGTGACTGGTTTCTTGACAAATGAAGAGAGTTGAGAAGACAATGGAAGTGAAATCCAAGGGCCCTTCAAAGGATGGGTTTTATGATTTTCTGGGCAATCTAAATGCTGGGCATGACCAGGGAAACCTTTCTCAATGGAGTGAGGAGAAAGTCTAAGATCTCTAACTCCATTGTTCATGGGCTTCCCAGGTGGCGCTAGTGGTAAAGAAACCTGTGGGCCAGTGCAGGAAATGTAAGAGACACAGGTTCAATCCTTGGGTGAGGAAGATGCCCTGAAGGAGGAAATGGCAACCCACTCTTTTATTCTTTCAGAGAACCCCATGGACAGAGAAGCCTTGTGGGCTACAGACCACAGTGTCGCAAGCAGCTGAACATGATTGCTTATACTTTTGGCTACCAAGGTGAGTGTAGCAGAAAAGGATTTACCAGGCGTACTCCTTTCCTCTTCCAGGTGAGGTACTCATTGTTTGTCCTAATGCCCATTGTTTGATTTCTTGTCATTATGACTTGATCTTATTTCTTATTTCCCAAGTGTGACGTGAACCATTCAAAATATCTTATTGTAAGTCTTCTTTGATTTTAATATCAATATTGAGAAAAAAGTAGAGGCCACATTTTAAAGCTGTGTAACATTTTCTGGAAGCAGATTCTGTAGGAATTCATCATTGTCATCTGTCCAGTTACTGTCAGGACTTAGGAGCTTGGGGTTTTACAACGCAAGATGATTGTTTTTCTGGATCCAGTTGCTTGCAGCTATGCACTAAAATACTGGCATTTTAGGATAAACAAAGCAAGCCTAGAACATTAATAATATTGATAAAAATAACTCAACAATAGAGTCTATCTTTTTAAAAAGTCCTGCTGCTTTAACAATATTGTACTTTAAATGGACACCCATCAAGCTTTGCTATTGTTGCTAGTAATCTACAGTGGCTCTCGACTAACAGCCTCACACCAAGCCCCTGCCCTCCCCACCCTGCCTTTAACTATAGAAGATGGATTCCCAGGAGGCACCTCATGAATCCTCTCTATGTAAGCTGTCACATGTTGTTAAAATAATGCTGCATTTAATCAAGTGAAAGTGACTCCAGCAAGTTAGAGAGTCACAACCTTCATTCATAAGACAGAATCGCATAGGAAGAGAGGCTTCTCAGCAACATGTCCAGACTCATGGCATCAAAGCATAGTTGTGAGGAAGGAAGAACTTAAGATGCAGGAATCTGGAGGAAGCCGGGGAGAGGCAGCTGGGGTGATGCTTCCATTATAAATGGTGTCTATTGTGCCCTTGCCCACAGCCTCACCTTTTGTCTGGGGAAGACAAGTCGTAAACCAGGTTGTGAGTTACACTGATTTTTATTCCTTTGCACGTGTCCCTTCTGGAGGAAGGTCTCTGCACTATTCATTATGCATCCTGGGCTTGTTCCTTCTCATTATATCGTTTCTGTCAGATTTACTGCCATTTAGCTTGCCAGCCCTGGATCCTGTTATTAAAGCGCAAAAGAAATGAGAATGATTCCTTCCATACCCTTAACTCAAGGTCTCGGAGCATTTGTTTAGGCTACAGTATGTAATCAGCCAAATATTCTCTCCGGAAACTGAGAAATGACTTGAATTTTAACCCATTTGTCAAGCGTCGTGGATTTTTAAAAGGCTATATTTAGTGTGCAAGCCCTCTGGCCTTCTCAACAGAATATGACAGTGGAGAGAAGCAAATGTGAAATAGCAAACCCTGGGGGAGTGCCAGAAAGTGTCCAGAAGTTTCTTCAATGTGGAAGGAAACAATTTAGGGTTTGGAGTTAATTTAATGTCATTAAGGGGCATTGCAGCTGTTGAGATGCATTTAAGACGAGTCTCTGATGGGGTGAAATGCCACACTGCTGTGTTTCTCCCCCTCGCCTGCCAGAGAGCATTGCCCTCAAGAGAACACTCACCCTACAGAGAGCAGATGGGATTCAGGTAACTGACATCTCCTGAAGGTCAAGGGCAGCATCATCCAAAGCACATCCTTGATGATGGTACCCAGTTCCTGCTTCACCATTTCTTGCCCAGATGAGAATAGTCACTTCCTTTCTTTCCGTGTTTTCCCTTCTAGCAAAAGTCCCTAGATTTCCCTTCTTCTATTGTAATGACTTGCAGTTCCTCACCACCTTGAGAAGAGTAAATATGTTTCCTGGCTCAACATTTTAGAGGTTGCAATTAATTTAGCACATGCTTTTTATTTAACTCTTGAAATGATCTTGAAAGATAATAGATAAGTTATTGTACTTTCCCACGTGAAACACTCATGTTCGGGGATACAAGGTGGCGCCAGGGGTAAAGAACCTGCCTGCCAGTGCAGGAGGCAAGAGAGATGCAAGTTCCATCCCTGGGTCAGGAAGATTCCTCTGGAGAAGGGAATGCAACCACTCCAGTATTCTTGCCTGGAGATTCCCATGAAGAGAGGAGCCGGCAGGTTATAGTCCATGAGCTTTCAAAGAATTGGACATGACGGAAATGAGTTAGCACATATTTTTTTATTTGACTCTGGACATATAGTTGATAAATAATATACACTTTTTAAATGGTATGCATGTTTTAAGATTTTAGGTGAAATAGTAAAATGTATTATGTATAAATATATATACACACACACACATTTAGCATGTATGTGTATGTCAATATATACATACACATTGTTGATAAATAATAAATAAAATTTGTTGAGTGTGTGTGTGTGTATCTATATAGAGTGTATAAATATGTGTATAATAGAGTGTATAAATATGTGTATATAGGCTTTCCAGGTGGTGCTAGTGGTAAATAACTCCCCTGCCAATGCAGGAGACATGTAAGATGTGGGTTCAATCCCTGGGTCAAGAAGACCCCTGGAGGAGGGTGTGGCAACCCACTCCAGTATTCTTGCCTGGAGAATCCTATGGACAGAGGAGCGTGGGACACTATTATAGTCCATAGGGTCACAAAGAGTCAGACATGACTGAAGCAACTTAGCATGCATGCATGTGTGTGTATATATACTAATTGACACTATTTAGATTTGTGGGTGTGAAAGTAAATCATCTCTAACAACACTGGGCATTTGTCAATTTACAGGACTGTTTTGGAGAGTCAACTTCCACTCTTTTTATTCAGTTTACTGGAATATAATTGCTTTAAAATGTTGTATTAGTTTCTGCTGTACAACAAAGTGCATCAGCTCTGTGTATACACATACCCGCTGCCTCTTGGACCTCCCTCCTTACCCCCCTATCCTACCTCTCTAGATTATCACCGAGCACAGAGCTGAGCTCCCTGTGCTATGCAGAAGCTTCCCACTAGCTGTTTTATACACGGCAGTGTACATGCAATGGTGCTGATGAAACTACTTGTGGGGCAGAATAGAGGTGCAGACGTGGAGAACGGACAGTGGACAGAGAGTGAGGAGAGGAGGGTGGGATGTACTGAGAGACCTGCATTGACATATATATATATTTTTTTTTTAAAGGATGGGCTAAATATACAGCCTCCTTTAAAAGCACTTCTAAATTCTCTAAAAGTCAGGTGTGTTCCCAAATAACTGTTAGTAAGTGAATCTCTTGAGCCTGAATCCAGGCAATGACAAAGGGTGATATCTTATCAGTGATTTTTATGGTCTCCAGTTCTGAAGTACTTTTTTAATGTCCATGTTCAGACCCCATCATAAATATATCTCCTAGAATTTCTTGTAAGTATGAACAAAAGCACACTTCACCCAAGGATGCAATTCAGAAGGAAGACACCTGACAGGTCTCCCTTTAAAGGGACCCGCCTTTTACGTCATTTAATGTTAAACCATCTGGAAAATGTTGTGTCCACCCCTCACTCAGAGAGTGCAGAAATGGCTAGAGGCTGAACCCCTTTGATTGGCCAATACAGACAAGGAGGAGGCAGGAGGGACTCAGATTTCCACCAGAAATCTCTATCATGGGAAAGGTGGTTCAAGCCTCACACAAATGAAAGTCAGTCTGTGTTTTCATTTATTTCAGCCTGATGGGTTTTCATAATCCTGGGGTGTCTCAGGCTTTGGGATCCAGTGATGCTGTCCACATGCCTCTTTCCATCTTATCCCCAGGGAACTCTCCCCCTGGGCTATACCAGGGAGAGAAGTCTCAGGCTACACATCTGCCAGGGCTTTCTTCCTCATTTGATCCCCATAGCCTAGGAGGATAGTCATCTGTAGTATTTGCTAAAGTGCTTCTCTACTAGTCATTTCATGGATAATGACAATCACTGAAGGCACTGGAAACTGCCCACGCCCTTGCCACCCTGCAGTCCTGGCCAGCTCTGTCCTGATGAGCCCCAGCTGGGCACTGCAGGGTGGGTGCCTGTGTGACTACTAGCTTGCTGGCCCATTCTCCTGTCAGCAGGCTAGCCTGACAAGGCTCCTGTTAGGTGGCCCTGACATGGGCTAATCTTTTCCTAAGGGCAGAACTAATCTGGACATGTGAACAGGATAAGACCCATCCCTTGCAGCATTATCCCAGAGGCCAATGGTCAGCATATTGTCATGTGCTCCCTGATGGCCCTTCCTCTATTCCCCTGGCATGGCTGAGATTTCTTCCTTACCTTCCACGCTGTGAGAGACCATTTAAATGAGCCATACATGATGTCCAGGCTTTTAAAACAAAAGCACAGGTAGTACTAGCAGAGACGGGGAAAAAAAAGTCTTTCTCCTGTCTTCTGCAAGCTATTGACTCCAAAGGAGTGACTTTGCATAGAGCAGGTCTCCTGGGCTTGAATCTGATGCAGAAAGAGTGATAGAAAATAATGTACTTTTCTCTGCTTGTTGGTTCTGCCTGCCTATGGGGAGCCTTGTGGCTATTTGCCTAACATGATATTCATCAGCAATAGAGATTTGTGAATATTTTACATTTTGTGGAGATCACACATATCTCATGATCTCTGCTAAGCTGATGCTTCCATTTAAGAAATGCCTAAAATACATCACGTCAATTCTATTCAAATAGAATACATCAATCAAGCAAAACAGATGAAACAGCTGCTTTTATGTAGCACATTACTCTTGTGGAAGACAGAGAAAACCAGCAGATAAATAAGTAAAAACATATATGCATATGTGTATACATATATATTTATATGTATACATGCAAATAAATATACATGTAAATGTATACTTATATGTAATATGTGTATTATATATACATATTTCATATATATATACATACATACATACAGTTAATTGTATGATGTAAAGGGTTGAATAGAAAAATAAACCTGATAGAAAAAGAGGAAGGTGAGGAGATAAAATTTCACCAATAAAGCCTCTTTTATGGAAAGACTTGGAGGAGGAAAGGGAAGTGTTCCTGCCAGAGATGACATGAGAGTGAGTGCAGGGCTCTGAGATAGTGTTTGTAAGAGAAGAAAGACTGACTTGGCTGCACTTCAGCAAGTCACCAAATGGGGATGGGCTAGATCATGAGGTCTTACAGCTGTTGTTGCTGCTGCTGCTGCTGCTGCTAAGTCACTTCAGTCATGTCTGACTCTGTGTGACCTTGTAGACGGCAGTCTACCAGGCTGCCCCATCCCTGGGATTCTCCAAGCAAGAACGCTGGAGTGGGTTGCCATTTCCTTCTCCAATGCATGAAAGTGAAAAGTGAAAGGGAAGTCGCTCAGTCATGTCCGACTCTTCATGACCCCATGGACTGCAGCTTGTCGGGCTTGGGTAATTACCTGAGGATGATAGGAAGCCAAGGAGGAGTGTAGTCTGCAAACTGATGTAATACCAATTACTTTAAAAGGATTACACTTACTGCCAATTGAAAATAGACTATAAAGTTCAGAGATAAACTCAGAGACTATTCAGTCATTGACACCAATAATCTGGGTAAAGGATGATGGTGACTTGTGTTAGGTGGCAGCAATGGTGGTGATAAATGGTTAGCTTCTGGGTATATTTTGAAGGTAGAATAGAAGGAGTTTTATTAATGGGAATGAATGTATTATGTGAGAGACAGAACTAAAGGTGGTTCCGTTGGAAAAAACTCCAGGATTGGAATCTGGCATGGCTATCAAGTGAGACAGAGGAAGGAAGGGATTCGGGGTAGAGTTGGGGTGAGGGGAAGAGCAGGAGTTTAGTTCAGAGCATGTTGAGTTCAAGGTATTTGTCACCATCTGGACTATCAGGGAAGAAGGTGGGTTCAAGTGCAAGATCGGTGCTCAAACAGGTGCACAGTGTCATCAGACATAGAAGATGCACATAGAGCCTAAGCATGCAGTCCGAGGATTGGACTCTTGGGTGTTCCAACTCTGAGATCCTGAGAGATGTGCAGATGCAGACAAGAAATTGAAAACTAACATCCTATGAGCTAGAAAGAAAAGCAACAGAGTGGAGTATCTTGGAAAGTAGGAGGGATATTTTCAGAAGGATCGAGTGATCAGCTGTGATAGCCAGTGGAGGGAGGTGAGGACCTGTAACTGAGTTTGACAATGTGGAGGTCACCAGAGATATTGCCAAGAGCACCCTTTAGTTTGATTTTCTAATTGATAATTCTAAAAACAGAAAACTAAGCTAAATCAAATAAAAATAAAACAGAAACAAAAAAGCCAAAAGTAATGTATACAATGGAGTATACACGAAAACCAAAGTTATTACAGCTTTATAGTTGATAACAAAGGAGTTAGCTAACAGAACTGCGTTCAGGAAAGTTTTCCACCTGTCCAGGTTAGTGCTCTTATCACTCTGTGTGGCTCCTTGATTCTTTCCTGGTGGTACGTTCAGTTTTCCTAATCTCATCAAAGGCCAATTCTCACTCCATTCAAAGACTGTAATTTATTGGAATGTGTTTTTAAAGTTATATTTGGCAAAACTAATACAATATTGTAAAGTTTAAAAATAAAATAAAATTTAAAAAAATTTTAAAAATAAAGATCATAAAAAAAAATAAAGTTAACAGTATATGTACTACCAATATTCATTAGGTGCTGGCAAATAGTATTTGATTCCACTTATATGAGTTACCTAGACTAGTCAAATTCACAGAGTCAGAAAGTACCTTTGTAGCTGCTGGAGACTGACGGTGAGGGGTGAGGAGGGAGAATGGAATGGGGACAGGGTTCCAGTCTAGGAAGGTGCAACATTCGGGAGATGGCTGACGGCGGCATTTGCACAAGAATGTGAGTGAACCTAGTGCTGGTGAACTGTATAGTTCACTATGGACTTTTACCAAGATTTTAAAATAATATTGAATAAAAATTATAGTTCGTAGGGTGCAATCAGCTGTCACGAAGTTGCTAATGTTTTGCACTGTCATTTCACAGTACTGTATAAAAATGTATTCATGGAGATGGTTCTAGCAAAATGGGCCCTGGTCTTGCTCCCATTGTCCCCTCCAGCATGAGCCCCATGCCTCACAGAAGCTGTATCAGCTTCCCTTATGGAGAAAGCGGGTTACAATCTAGCTCAATATTCTGGTACCTGGTACCTTTTTTTTTCTATTTACCCTAAGTATTTTGTCACATCTTTGAACAGAAGTGAATCAAAATTACCCTTTCTTTTTACAGCTTTATCTTGGAGCCCATCATTAAGTAAGCACAGTGTACAGTGTGGTAAGCAACAGACCTCCCAGTGATCCTTGTCTCCAGGTATGCATACCTCCACATCCGCCTCCTGCAGGGGACAGGGCTGACCTGAGCAAGCCATCAGATGAGATCAGATCAGTCGCTCAGTCATGTCCGACTCTTTGCAACCCCATGAATCGCAGCATGCCAGGCCTCCCTGTCCATCACCAACTCCTGGAGTTCACTGAGACTCACGTCCATCGAGTCAGGGATGCCATCCAGCCATCTCATCCTCTGTCGTCCCCTTCTCCTCCTGCCTCCAATCCCTCCCAGCATCAGAGTCTTTTCCAATGAGTCAACTCTTCGCATGAGGTGGCCAAAGTACTGGAGTTTCAGCTTTAGCATCATTCCTTCCAAAGAAATCCCAGGGCAGATCTTCAGAATGGACTGGTTGGATCTCCTTGCAGTCCAAGGGACTCTCAAGAGTCTTCTCCAACACCACAGTTCAAAAGCATCAATTCTTCAGTGCTCAGCCTTCTTCACAGTCCAGCTCTCACATCCATATGACCACAGGAAAAACCATAGCCTTGACTAGATGAACCTTTGTTGGCAAAGTAATGTCTTTGTTTTTCAATATGCTATGTAGGTTGGTCATAACTTTCCTTCCAAGGAGTAAGCGTCGTCTAATTTCATGGCTGCAGTCACCATCTGCAGTGATTTTGGAGCCCAGAAAAATAAAGTCTGACACTGTTTCCACTGTTTCCCCATCTATTTCCCATGAAGTGGTGGGACCAGATGCCATGATCTTCGTTTTCTGAATGTTGAGCTTTAAGCCAACTTTTTCATTCTCCACTTTCACTTTCATCAAGAGGCTTTTGAGTTCCTCTTCACTTCCTGCCATGAGGGTGGTGTCATCTGCATATCTGAGGTTATTGATATTTCTCTCGGCAATCTTGATTCCAGTTTGTGTTTCTTCCAGTCCAGCGTTTCTCATGATGTACTCTTCATAGAAGTTAAATAAACAGGGTGACAATATACAGCCTTGATGAACTCCTTTTCCTATTTGGAACCAGTCTGTTGTTCCATGTCCAGTTCTAACTGTTGCTTCCTGACCTGCATACAAATTTCTCAAGAGGCAGATCAGGTGGTCTGGTATTCCCATCTCTTTCAGAATTTTCCACAGTTTATTGTGATCCACACAGTCAAAGGCTTTGGCATAGTCAGTAAAGCAGAAATAGATGATTTTCTGGAACTCTCTTGCTTTTTCCATGATCCAGTGGATGTTGGCAATTTGATCTCTGGTTCCTCTGCCTTTTCCAAAACCAGCAAGCCATAGGATACAGCAAACATGATGCTGAGTGATACCAAGGCATATTAGATACCTATGTTTGCATAATAAATGTCCCTAAAATACACATTTATAATCTCCCAGTGTCTGTGTGTCTGGAATCAGAAGTGTTTATCTAAGACCTGTGGCTCTGGGTCTCTCATAAGGCTGCAGACACCTTAAGGCTTGACTAAAGATGGGGGCCCAAACCTAGCCTGGTGTTTCCTGGCAGCATTCAGCTCTTCATAAGCTGTTGGACTAAGGGCCTTGGTCTTTCCCTCTCTGCTGGTCAGAGGGTGTCCAAAGATACTTGTCCTGTGATATACTCCATAGGGAGTCCCACAGCACAGCAGCTTGCTTTATCCAAAGAAGCAAGTGAAAAGGAGGAGATGGAGAAGGAGGAGAAAGATAGAGAGAGAGAGGATGTGCTTGAGCAGGACCAAAGTCTGGGTATTTTATAACCTAATCTCAAAAGGGACATCACATCACTCTTGTCATGTTCTATTCATTAAAGCAAGTTAAGGTCTAATCCACACACAGGAGAGGGATTGCACTGCTGGTAAATGTCAGCAGTGGGGATCACAGAAGCCACTGTGCAAGCTGAGTACCACTCTGTTAGGTCACCAACAACACTGCAGCTTCCCATTTGGTCTCTAAGACAGCATCACAGAGCTCCATGTCCAGGTGACAAAGAGCACATTCCTGCATGGATCTGCTAGGCCTGGGAAGTACCTCAGAGGTAGATCCTTCAAGCTCAGTCAGATCTCCAGAGGGCTCCTGGGCCAACTGATGGATGTACACTGCAAGCTTCTGAGAAATACCGAGTTGGAACCACCCAGCTAAACTGCCTCCAAATTCCTGACCACAGAATCAGAGTGAGTAATTCGGGGACCATTTGCTGTGCAGTGGTCGACAGCTAACACATGCAAACATTTATAATTTTTCCTTGAGAGGTTTCTCCATGGACCTTTCCAGAAGTGTCAGGATCAGACATGCTTCCATAAATACATCCACCAACCATATTTTTAAATACCCTCTATCATTGAAGACCCTTCATGCTCCTTGTGAAAAAATTATGGGAAAAGCTGATTTAAGTTGTCATCAGTACAAGCAACTGAGATATGAGAATTGATTTTTTCAATCTAATTGAGCCTTTTAAACAGTAAATGATATGCCACTTAGAATCTTGTGAAAAATTAAACATTTTCTAGAAAATACCTAGCATTTTTGCTACAGTTACTTTGAAGCTGATTGGTTGAAACCTGGCAGCATGTCAGAACTTTTCCTCAGTTTAAGTTGGGGTATTATGGAAAATGCAGAACTTTATTTCTCTGCAGCAGTGTGCTGGTTTCCAGGGACTGGAAAAACCCTGGATTATCCCTTTGTTAATGTGCTTACTCAACCAGCAGGTCACCAGAACTGGACAGAAATAAATCTCAAAATTCTGGAGAGAAATGAATCTTAAAATTAAAGGCATCTCTAACTGCTCACCCATTAAGCAATGATTGTCATTTTTATGTGTTTGTGACTCCCAGAGAGAGTGACAAAGGTTATCTGGGGTCTGAGTCCTCCTGAGGCCTCTTGTCAGTATACTGCCCTGAGTTTCGGTGCAATACGCCTCGGCACCGCTGTATGCTGGCTGACTTGCCCCTAAGCATAGACTACAATTCCCACCCAGCTCAGCCCAGCAAACTGTGAGCCACACACACTAGGACATGAATGCACACGTGCATAGACATACAGATAAAGAGAATGAAATCCTTACCAGGCCTTTCAGTGTGCTCTGCTGGTTTTGATTTACACACCGTATTATAGCCTTTGCCCATTCCATTTAGAGAACATACATATTTCTTAACCTCACAGTACCTACAGACAGCTATTCTTTCTTGAATGTCCCATTTATTTTATCACCTAACATCAGAGCTCTCCCTAAGGCATGTACAAACATTTCAGTGATTTCATCAGAAGAAAACAAAAGTTAGTAATATTGACCCTCGGAATCAAATTCCCCTTATTCCCAAAACTGGGTAATAACTTTCTCACCTTTATTCACCTCAAGTTCTAGTTCTGCGTTGAATTCCTAGTCGGACTCTCCGTGGCCATAAAATTTCTGAATATCTTTAGGGGAGTCAAGTGGTATAAAAATACTACAGTAGCTGGCTTTCCAGTCTCTGATTTAACTTGTGCTTAAATTTAGTTTCTTAAGGATCTTCTTAAGGGAAAGGAGTTCAGCAGGAGCCAAATAAAATTGAAGTGCCTTTTCTCATTGGAATGTAAGATCATCTAGTCTCCATTTCTTTCCCTAAATCTTTCTTTTATTTTCTCCTGAGTTTTAATTCTTTTTTCGTCTGGATCCCCAAGGAAATCAGAGCAGACTTGGCCAGCTGTTGTGTTCTCCTCTATGATAGATTTTGCTTTGATTTTCATCACCATATTATAAATAAGAAAAGAAAGCATTTTCTGAACATGAAATCGAAGCCTGGATCATGCAATGCATCAGTTGAATAATAGACTCTATCGTGAGGATCAGTACAATCCACTGGGAAAGTAAAAATGTTCTTCTTCTTCTTATCATCATCATAGCTAACATTTGTTAGCCAGATATTGTTTTAAGTGCTTTGCTTACAATAACTTACTTAACCATTATAAAATCTTAGGAAGCAGACAGAATTATTATCATCTTCTACAGATGTGGAAACTGAGGCATAAGAGGTCAAGCATCGTATCCAAGGTAACCTGGCTAGTAGGGTGCAGACCTGGGACAAGAACCCCTGGGGTCAGACTGCAGATCCCTGGTTCTTAGCTACTATACTAAACTGCCTTCCAACAGTGCTGAAGACTGGGCAATATCTCCATGGATTCCCAAACAGGATTTCAGAGACGCGCGTGGCAGTGTTCACTTGCCAGTAGACAAAGGATTAGTACTCTTCACTACATCTTCTTTTCCTAAAGTCTTTCCAGTAGCCAGTGGACAGCAGGTCCTTGCTCTAATCTAAATCCCTCCCCTCTGTGTGCCTTTGCTGAGGTCCTTCACAGGCAGCTCCCACCCCCACCTGTGGACCCACCTATGGTTGCAGTCAAGATATTGGCTTCACCTTCATGAATCTTCTCTGACCAATCACAGATAAGCACTCTCTTTCTTCCTTGCAGAAAATCTTCCTAATATCATTCAAATCAATTTGTCTTGAACCAATAGGTATTTTGACATACGACAGGGTTGTAGAAGACATTAAAATTGAGGTGGCAACATCTAAGTTTAATCATCTACTTAATAGAGCATTTCCTAGGGTCATGGGAACTGTCAGTGGCATTAAAAACTTCTTAACTGTTTAAGGGTCATTAATCTGGAGGGAATGCACACTGGATTTCAGGGACAGACTAAATTAAGTTGGAGTTGAATTGGTAAGGGATATTTAACACATTTTCCAAAGAGAACACAATTAAGGCAAAGGACAAAGAAGTATGCACTAATACCCACAGAAATAAGGAAAAACAGTTGGTCACTAAGGATTAGTACATTGAGTACACTAAAGCCTTTAACTGTGGGATCACAAAAAACTGTGGAAAATTCTTAAAGAAATGGGATTACCAGATCACCTTACCTCCCTCCTAAGAAACCGGTATGCAACTCAAGAAGCTACAGTTAGAAAAGGACATGGAACAACGGACTGGATCAAAATTGGGAAAGGAGCATATCAAGTCTGTATATTGTCACTCAGCTTATTTAACTTATACACAGAATACATCATGTAACATGACAGGCTGGATGAGGCACAAGCTAAAATCAAGATTTCTGGGAGAAATACCAATAATCTCAGATATGCAGATGACACCACCCTGATGGCAGAAAGCTAAGAACTAAAGAGCCTCTTGATGAAAGTGAAAGAGGAGAGTGAAAAGGCTGGCTTTAGAAGATCATGGCATCCAGTCCCAACACTTCATGGCAAATAGATGGGGAAACAATGGAAACAGTGAGAGACTTTATTGTCTTGGGTGCCAAAATCACTGCAGATGGTGACTGCAGCCATGAAATTAAAAGACGCTTACTCCTTGAAAGGAAAGTTATGACCAACCTAGACAGCATATTAAAAAGCAGAGACATTACTTTGTCAACAAAGGTCTGTCTAGTCAAGGCTATGGTTTTTCCAGTAGTCATGTATGGATGTGAGAGTTGGACTATAAGGAAAGGTGAGAGTAGAAGAATTGATGATTTTGAACTGTGGTGTTGGAGAAGACTCTTGAGAGTCCCTTGGACTGCAAGGAGATCCAACCAGTCCATCCTAAAGGAAATCAGTCCTGGGTGTGCATTGGAAGGACTGATGTTGAAGCTGAAACTCCAATACTTTGGCCACCTGATGCGAAGAACTGACTCATTTGAAAAGACCCTGATGTTTGGAAAGACTGAATGCAGGAGGAGAAGGGGACAACAGAGGATGAGATGGTTAGATGGCATCACCGATTCAATGGACATGAGTTTGGGTAAACTCCAGGAGTTGGTGATGGACAGGGAGGCCTGGCGTGCTGTGGTTTGTGGGGTCACAAAGAGTCAGAGACGACTGAGTGACTGAACTGAACTGAACTGAATGCATGGATGTGAGAGTTGGACCATAAAGAAGGCTGAGTGTCAAAGAATTGATGTTTTTGAACTGTGGTGTTGGAGAAGACTCTTGAGAGTCCCTTAGACTGCAAGGTGAAACCAATCAGTCCTAAAAGTAAACAACCCTGAATGTTCATTGGAAGGACTGATGCTGAAGCTGAAGCTCCAATACTTTGGCCACCTGATGCGAAGAACTGACTCATTAGAAAAGACCCTGATGCTAGGAAAGATTGAAGACAGGAGGAGATGGGGGCAATAGAGGATGAGATGGTTGAATGATATCACGGACTCAATGGATGTGAGTTTGAGCAAGCTCCGGGAGAAGGTGAAGGACAGGGACACCCGGAATGCTTCAGTCCATGGGGTCGCAAAGAGTCAGACACTACTGAGTGACTGAGCAGCAACAGAATAGACAGAAAAAATCATGTGTGGAATCTTCTAGTTTTAAGCAAGCATCTGCAAAACACCTATTTTCCCCGAAGCTTACAAGCTTACCTCAGAGGGAAATCGAATGTGTCTAAGCAATTGCATAGCTCCTTATCAAATCTCACTTTTAGTATCTTTCTTTGCAGACAGCTTTGTACCAAACTGTTTTGCAAGTATAACCATTTTCTCTGGGTGGATTCTTGTTCCATGTGAACAGGATGTCATATCTTCTCCACTGAGAAAGAGATGAGGTGCATGGCAACACGGATGCATATCATCGTCAGACCTCTTTCTAGCTCTTATTTTCCACCTGCGGATTGAATAGCACAGATTGAGTATTTGAGAATATACTTCATCCCCTAATGAAGAAGAACAAATTAGTGAAAAATTCAGGACAAAATAGGGAGAAGAAATAAAGCAAACGAAAAAAGTCTGCTCCATAGGTAATCACAGCAAGGATGAGAGACCCTGCTTAAAGGTGAACAGCTATTGTGAGTCTATACAGAGAAGATTTCACAAACCTCCCAGTGTAATTTCACACTTTGCCAGTTCAGGCTAGTACAGGGGCAGGCAGGTGAGGATAAGTTATGGCTTTCAGATTCCAGAAGACCAGAATAAGGAGTCAAAGATCAGATAGGAAGTTTTAGTAGGTTATCAAGTATCGTCAGATGTGTGTATTGACTTTTATGTTTGAAAAAGATTCTAACCCCCCATCTGTAATACTTTGGAAATTAGACAAACCCAGTAAAATCTGGAGAGATTGGAAAGCTTCTTCTCCATCCCTAAGAATAAGCTTGCAATCACTCTGGAGAAACGAGAATTAAATATGCAAATTCAGTGTAATCTTAGGGGAAAAAAAATTATTTTCCAAACCTCAGTTGTCAATAGAGTTTCACAACTACTATGTGCAGAAACAGTCAAAGAAGAAACTAAATAGGGCTGTCAGTTTCACCATCCAAAGTTAACCACTGTTACCATATGCTGTCCAGCTTAATCTCCTCAAGAAGGTATCATGTATTTATATACTAACAATGAAGATAGTACTGCACAGAGGGAGAAGAGTGTTGGACAGAGAAGCCAGGCATGCTGAGGTTCACGGGGTCGCAAAGAGTCGGACGTGACTTAGTGACTGAAAAACAACAATGAAACTAAGCAAGGGAACAAAGTAGCAGCACTGACTCATAGTCCTCTCAGCGGAGCCCAGAACAGCCGTGTTCACCTACGTGGCTACAGTGCTTGCTCTGAAAGGTGAGAAGAGAACAAAGAGAGTTGAGTTAGTCAGATTTTCTGGCACAGATTTGAGAGCAAAAGAAAGGTATCAAACAACAATAACAAAAGATGTGTGGTTCATTAAAGATCTTAACCGATAGGAAATTCCCATTGTCCAGGATTTTTCAAGGAAATTTAAGGGAGTTCATATGTAGCACATAGTTTTAACTAGGTTTGAATTTTGCTTCACTTTGTCCTCTCTCTAATACATAACATGATTTGTGGAAATCTGTTTTGCATGATAACTTGTGTTAATTGTACTTTGTGCAACCCTCTTCCAGAAAAACATTGATCAAAGCTGAGAACAGCTGTACCAGGATCAGGCGATGATGAAAAACACACGTAGTGGGTGGTGTCTGTTGTTGGCCCACTGAACATTGAATATTCTATTTTTTTGAACCAAGGAAATCCCAGTTTGTTCTTTAATGCATGGTGGTGGTTTAGCTGCTCAGTCATGTCTAACTCTTGCAACCCCATGGACTGTTGCCTGCCAGGCTCCTCTGCCCATGGAATTTTCCAGGAAAGAATACTGGAGTGGGTTGCCATTTCCAAAGCATACCCAAACTTTAATGCATACTCTCATCTAGGTGTGACTCCTGCTGGACTTAGGAGATTCCCACCAATTCTTTATTAGGTCAGAGTGGATATTGGACCCAATTTTGGCCAACTGGAAGTGAAAAAGTTTGCTGAAGAACTTAAAGAGTTCTTCAATCACAGTTGCTGGTGACAAGGAGTCAACTTTTCTCTCCTTCTGGACATGAACAGGGAAAATAATCTGTCTTCCAGTGTCTCCTGGCATCCATTTTTCATTGGTGAAGACCAGGCTAAGGCTAAGTCTACCTGCCGAAAGTAGAGGAGGACCTAGTAACACCACTTCTCTATTGATATCCTTGAGTCACATGCTTTTCCCCCTGGAGCTGTCTGACCCCTGGGCCAGCCCTGCTGAACTAATATTCACTGCATACTGGGATTTACGTGCTAAGATGGCATTTTGTCTTTTTGCCTCTGTGTTCCCAAAGTGCTCCACACTTTTTCCTGGTATCTATGTTTGACAGATAATACTTGTGAAACATTTTAGATGTGGCATTTTTAGTCAAGTTGTGAATATGTTTTATACATTTCCATGGTTATTGGTCCCATTGTTTTTTATGTTAATTAAACTAAATTAATTGCCTGGAAAATTGTTCATCTTTAAATTAATTGGCAAATGCTTCTGTGTAAAAAATCTCTTAAATTTCATTTCTGTCTATATCTTTGATTATATTCTCTTTCTCATTTGATGTTTTCTATATTTGTTTACATTTCTGATTAGATTTATTTAATGCTTACCTGCTTTACCTTATTTTCAAAGATTAGCAACTGGTTTTGATTTAACATTTTCATGATTATTATTTTCTAAAACAAAATTTTTGTCCCCTTTATTTTTTCTGCTCTCATTTAGTGTTTCATTTTAGCTTTTCTAACACATTTCTTGAATAATTTAGTTTATATATTTATTATTTTATTTATTCAAGGAAATATCTTAGAGTTTGGGTTTTTCATTGGCTTACTTTTGGCGCTTTCCATTGTCATCAGTTTTGAATAATTACAGAAGAGCCTGTAATTATATAAGCCTCCAAACATGGACCCATCAGCACTTGTGTCTTATGGTCTTGGCTGCTTTCAACCCATACTCACACTATGCTGCAGATTACACTCTCTGACCCCTTCCTTCCCCAGCACCATTGCATTGTGAAAACTTGGTCTTGGACTAAATGAAGGAAAATGATTTAATAGGGAAACCTGATATAGATTACAAGATTGCTTAAGAACTCAGACAAACTTGCTTCCCTTACCTACTGGATATTTCAGATCGGAGTATTTTGATTGGGAAGATGCCTGCATTATAGCATCTTCCTTTATAAGGGAAGATAATCTTGTCAAATAAAATTGTTCTCATTCACGAATTATTTTTTCAGCCTTCAAATCAGTATATACATTGCCTCTCTGAAGTATGGAGAGACAAAAGTTGGAGGAAATGTTTGACTGAAAAAATATGTCTCCTATTTTTGCTTTCTACCTGGTCTACTATTGTGTTTTAGGTACTTAGCCTCACTTTAATTAGTGGAAAGTACTTTTGTATTTTTGCAGACTACGTAAAATAACTTCCATAACATTACAGCATTTTTTTACAATAGCCAAGCTATGGAAACAACATAACTGTCCAATGATAGAAGAATGGATGCAGAAGATGTACATATATATGAGTAATATATGCAATATTACTTAGCCTTGAAAAGAATGAAATCTTGCCCTTTGAGATAAAATGAATGGACCTAGAGGTTATTATGTTAATAAGGGAAATAAGTTACACAAAGATGGAAAAATAATGTATGATTTCACTTATGTGTAGAATGTAAAAAATAAACCAAATGAACAAACAGAACAAAACAGAATCAGTCTCAGATACAGAGAAAAAAACACGTGGTCGCCAGGAGGAAGGAGGCGAGAATGAGTGAAATGTGGGATGAGAGATTAGGAGGTACAAGCATTCAGTTACAAAATAAATGAACCCATGAAGATGAAATGAATATTATGGGGAATATGGTCAACAATACTCCAATAACTTTGTATGATGACAGATGGTAACTAGACTTATTGTAGTGATTGTTTAGTAATGTATATAAATATAATGAATCGGTCTGTTGGGGATCAGGACTAACGTGTTGTAGGTCAGTTATATTTCAATAATATTATTAAAAATAATCATACAGAATCCTGATATTACAAGATTACTTAAGAACTCAGGCACACTTGTTTCCCTCACCTACTGGGTGATATTTCAGACTGGAGTGTTTACGTTGGGAAGATGCCTGAATGATGGCTTTCCTCTGTTTCTTCCCTGTATCTATTTACGATGTAAACATAATGCATTTAGGACTTGAATGGTTAACTTGGAATGTTACAAGTTATACAATGTGCATAGCAAACCATCCCCAAATTAGTGGATTAAAGCAACAGCAATGCTTTACTTTACTAATGAATCGGCAATTTGGCTAGAACACAGTGGGATAGCTCATTTCTGCTCCAGGTGCCATCCGCTGGTGCAGCTTGAAGGCTGGGAGTGACTCAGTGATTGGGGTGGAATAATTTGGAGCTTCACTCACTATCTGGCAGTTGCTGCTGGCTGTCAGCTAGGACCCCAGGGGGATTTTCAGCCAGAGCACCGGCACGTGGGCTTTCCGTATAGTTTTTTACTTTCTTCTCAGCATGGTGTCTCAGTTCCAAGAGCAAGTGTCTCCAAAGGGTTAGTTGGGGCGTATCCATTTTTATGAATCAGCCTGAAAAGTCACAAAGCATCACTTCTGCTGTAGTTATAGATTACATGCCCCCTCAGATTCCTCAGCATCATAACATGAGGAGAGTGTGTGGGAAGAGACATGTCATCTCGGTCAGTTTTTTGAAAATACAGTTTGCCACAAATGTCAAAGACTAAGAGACAAGTCTTTTGGGATGAAATAGGCTAAGAAACCTCTTAGATCAAAAGTCGACTCTCAGAAGGTAAATCTTTTTCTTCCCTTAAAACTTACCACCAGCACCAGAAACACTGCCTGTGTTTGCTCTAATGGTGTGAGGTGATAGGATAGAATTGGAGAATATTTAGGAATTCTTTGTAATTTTGTATCTTATAACATCTTTGGGAAACACATGTCCTGATTTACATGGTAGAAAATGTATGCTTAGTCACTCATTTGTATCTGACTCTTTGTGACCCGCATGTAATGCAGCCCACCAGGCTCCTCTGTCCGTGGGATTTTCCAGGCAAAAATACTGGAGTGGGTTGCCATTTCCTCCTCCAGGGCATCTTACCAGGTCTCCTATATTTTCTGCCTTGGCAGGCAGATTCTTTACCACTGAGCCAGCTGAGAAGGCCTAAAGCACCAGTAATGGCTCATATGTAGAACCTAATTTTTAAAAAATGACACAAGTTATTTACAAAACAGAAACAGACTTAAAAATATTAACAATGAACTTATGGTTACCAAAGGGAAATGTGGTGGGGAAGAATAGATCAGGAGCTTGGGACTAACATACACATACAACTATATGTAAAATTGGTAACCAACAAGAACCTACTGTATAGCACAGGGAACTCTACTCAATATTCTATGATAACCTATATGAGAAAGGGGACCAAATGATAACCTATCTGAGAAAGCGGAGGAGAAGGGGATGACAGAGGATGAGATGGATGAATGGCATTGCTGACTGGTGGACATGAGTTTGAGTAAGCTCCAGGAGTTGGTGATGGACAGGGAAGCCCAGCGTGCTGCAGTCCATGGGGCTGCAAAGAGTTGGACATGGCTGAGCGACTGAGCTGGATTGAAAATGAGAAAACACTCTGAAAAAGAATGAATATACGTATATGTAACACTGAATCACTTTTCACTGTGTACCTGAAACTAACACAACATTGTAAATCAACTATAGTCCAATAAAATGAAACACAACAGCCAAAACAATTTCCCCATTTGTTTACAATGTGGCTCTGCAGCTTATGCTATCAGCCAGAGAACCTGAGCTGGACAGTGATGCTGTGTTAGTCTGCTCGCACTGCCATAAAGACACCACAGCCTGGATGCCTTAAACAACAGACATCTATATCTCACAGTTTTAGAAGCCGGATGTCCAAGATAATATATGTGATGTTATATGTAGTATGTGCATATACAGAGACACATTTTTTTTCTCAATTTAACTTCATGATAACCTAAAACAGATAAATGTTTCTGGTGTGTTGACGAAAGAACTCAACAGAAGGGCTATCCACTGAAGTGAGAGCCTACTTTTTGCTTCCCCAGCAAAGCATGCTACATATTAGTGTGAGTGCATGCTAAGTTGCTTCAGTCATGTCCAACTCTTTGAGACCCCATGGACTGTAGCCTGTCAGGCTCCTCTGTCCATGGGGATTCTTCAAGTGACAATATTGGAGTGGGTTCCCATGACGTCTTCCAGGGGATCTTTCTGGCCCAGGGATCAAATCCATGGCTCTTAGCTCTCCTGTATTGGCAGGCAGATTCTTTACCACTAGCACCACCTGGGAAACCCACTCCTGACATACTGTATTTAATTGAATATGTATTATTCAGTTCACTGACTATAACCTTGTGAACAAGGATCATATATTATTAATGTACATTGTTTTCCTTTTAAAATTCCTGGAACATGTTTGTCATGAAATAAAATGCATGCTTGCTCTTCAGCTAGACAGATGTTTCTAAAATAGGTTAAGTTTAAAATTTGCAACTCTGTCTAATTTTCTTCATTAGTAAAAGAGCATGGTACTTTTGACTCTACAAAGTACATTTCAGCACTTTCTATTTGAATGAGCATATTCTGAATGCATGAATGCTGAAATTGTGATATTTCAATTTTTTTAAAGGGGAGGCATCAGGTTATTCACATTATATCTGTGATATTGTCTGTCTAAATAACTTTAAAAGCTACAGAATCTCTAAATACTTACTGTCTCATTTCAAGAGACATTCAATTGTCTCTAGTCAAACTCAGTATATATTTAAGTATTAAGTAGATGTTATTTGATTGCTGTGTCTGAAAGCCTTTTCTGTCTGCAGCCAAATATAACAAAGGCAAACAATTGATTTCTCTAAGTTCAAAGATATTTTCAGCTCTAACATTTCAAGGATTTCACTAGCTCAGTCAGCCTATGCCCACAGAATGTCTTCAGGTCAGTATGTTCAGAAACAAACTTGGGTCCTTTGTTTGCATGCAGTAAAGCCAATCTATTGACAGTGGGTTGTGATGAAGGAAAGTGTAGCATTTATTGTAGAGTTCCATTCAAGGAGTCCAGGCAGCTAGCACTCAAAGTTTTTAAAGTCTGGATGAAAGGAGTATGATTAGCTCATGGACATTGTTCTGACTGGTTGGTGGTGAAGCAACTGAACTGAACTGAAGTAATCAGGAGTCAATATCATCAACTTTCTAAGTCCAACAGTCTGGGGTCTGCATGCTTGTGGTCAGTATACAGTTAGCTTCTTCCACTAGGTGGGGGTTTCATAATCTACATAACTGCTCAAAGGACATGGCTCAGAATATTACCAATAGTTTTTGAGGAGGAACTAAATGTCCTTGACTTTGTTTAGCTCAGTTCATTCACTCAGTCATTTCTGACATTTTGCAACCCCATGGACTGCAGCACACCAGGCTTCCCTGTCCGTCACCTACTCCCAGGGGTTGCTCAGACTCATGTCCATAAGTTGCTGACGCCATCCAACCATCTCATCCTCTGTCATCTCCTTCTCCTCCTGCCTTCAATCCTTCCCAGCATCTGGGTCTTTTGCAATGAGTAAGTTCTTCACATCAACTGACTAAAGTATTGGAGTTTGAGCTTCAGAATCAGTCCTTTCAATGAACATTCAGGACTGATTTCCTTCAGAATTAATTGACTGGTTTTCCTTGTGGTCCAAGGGACTCTCAAGAGTCTTCTCCAACACCACAGTTCAAAAGCATCAATTATTGGGTGCTCAGCTTTCTTTACAGTCCAACTCTCAATCCATACATGACTACTGGAAAAGCCATAGCTTTGACTAGATGGAACTTTGTTGTCAAAGTAATGTCTCTGCTTTTTAATATGCTATCTAAGTTGGTCATAGCTTCTCTTCCAAGGAACAAGAATCTTTTAATTTCATGGCTGCAGTCACCATCTGCAGTGATTTTGGAGCCCAAAAAAATAGTCTCTCACCATTTCCATTGTTCTCCCATCTACTTGCCATGAAGTGATGGGACTGGATGCCATGATCTTAGTTTTCTGAACCTTGAGGGTTAAGCCAAATTTTTCACTCTCATAAAGAGGCTCTTTAATTCTTCTTTGCTTTCTGCCATAAGGGTGGTGTCATCTGCATATCTGATGTTATTGATATTTCTCTCAGCAATTTTGATTTCAGCCTGTGCTTCATCCAGCCCAGCTTTTCACATGATGTTCTCTGCAAATGTTCAATAAGCAGGGTGACAATATACAGCTTTGACATACTCCTTTCCCAATTTTGAAACAGTCCATTGTTCCATGTCTTGTTCTAACTGTTGCTTCTTGACCTGCATACAAATCTCTCAGGAGACAGGTCAGGTGGTCTGGTATTCCCATCTCTTAAAGAATTTTCCACAGTTGGTTGTGATCCACACAGTCAAAGGCTTTGGCATAGTCAATAACGCAGAAATAGATGTTTTTCTAGAACTCTCTTGCTTTTTCGATGATCCAACGGATTTTGGCAATTTAATCTCTGGTTCCTCTGCCCTTTCGAAATCCATATTGAATATCTGGACGTTCATGGTTCACCTACTGTTGAAGCCTTGCTTGGACAATTTAGAGCATTATTTTGCTAGCATGTGAAAGTGAAGTCGCTCGTCATGTCCAACTCTTTGCGACCCCATCGACTGTAGCATACAATGCTTCTCTGTCCATAGGATTTTCTAGGCAAAAGTACTGGAGTGGGTTGCCATGGGATCAAACCCGAGTCTCTCGCATTGCTAGTATGTGAGATGAGTGCAATTATGCGGTAGCATGAACATTCTTTGTCATTGCCTTTCTTTGGGATTGGAATGAAAACTGACCTTTTCCAGTCCTGTGGCTACTGCTGAGTTTTCCAAATTTGCTGGGATACTGAATGCAACACTTTCACAGCATCATCCTTTGGGGTTTGAAGTAGCTCAATTGGAATTCCATTACCTCCACCAGCTTTGCTCATAGTGATGCTTCCTATGGCTCACTTGACTTTGTATTCCAGGATGTCAGCTCCAGGTAAGTGAGAACATCACTGTGGTGGTTATTTGGGTCATGAAGAACTTTTTTGTATAGCTTTTCTGTGTATTCTTGCCACCTCTCCTTAATTTCTTCTGCTTCTGTTAGGTCCATACCATTTCTGTCCTTTATTGTGGCCATCTTTGCATGAAACGTTCCCTTGGTATCTCTAATTTTCTTGAAGAAATCTCTAGTCTTTCCCATTCTATTGTTTTCCTCTATTTCTTTGCATTGATTATTGAGGAAGGCACTCCTTGCTGTTCTTTGGAGCTCTTCATTCAAATGGGTATATCTTTCCTTGTCTTCTTTGCCTTTAGCTTCTATTCTTTTCTCAACTATTTGTAGGCCTCCTCAGACACCCATTTGCCCCTTTGCATTTCTTTTTCTTGGGAATCGTCTTGGTCACTGCCTCCTGTACAATGTCCTGAACCTCCGTCCATTGTTCTTCAGGCACTCTGTGTATCAGCTCTAATCCTTTGAATCTATCTGTCACTTCCACTCTATAATCATAAGGGATTTGATTCAGGTCATACCTGAATGGTCTAGTGGTTTTCCTTACTTTCTTCAATTTAAGTCTGAGTTTGTCTATAAGGAGTTCATGATCTGAGCCACAGTCAGCTCTCAGTCTTGTTTTTGTTGACTGTATAGAGCTTCTCCACTTTTGGTTGCAAAGAATATAATCAATCTGATTTCGGCATTGACCATCTGACTTTGTTTAATGACTATCTATTTATTATATTGTCTTATTTGACTATTTTTCTCTTTTCTGCATTTTCTCACATCTCTGATTAAATTTGCTACTTGGAACTTGGGGAAAGCCTAGGAGGCTCAAGTTTTCCTACAGAAAAGGGGCAGATGGAAGATATGGGATGTGAGTTTTATCCCATGGAGGCTCCATAGGGTTCTGCTTACTTTTTACAGACAGTAATCCTTGTTTTTAATTTACATAAGAGCTTCACTGCTCAGCACAGGTTGAAAAAAAAAAAAGGAAGATGGTAGAGTCACAACAGTAATGTGCTCCATGTATATCAGAGAAATGCAAAATCATACCTATGCCAAATGAAGCCTTTTCTACTGTTTTGAATTTTCTGAAATTCATTCTTCTATTTTCAGTGCAGTGATGCTTTATTATATAATCATTATCTTTGTGGGAATCCAAAGGGATGAAGTAAGACAGGCCAGGCTAGACCCAGGATAATTGGCGGTCCTTTCATTTACATCTTCTGTATCAGCAAACTGGCTGTCAATTGCGCTGTTACAAGTCCAGTCCTGGAGAGTGAATCTTCTTGTAATCAAATCCCTATCGATAATACCTCATCCTCCTTACCCTATCCCTGAATCCATCTCCATAACAGCCCACATTCTATAATGAACAGAAGTACCATTATCAAGAAAGGCAGCAGATATGTATCCACAAACATGAATGTCATTCTTTGGTCAGAAATGTTTATTCTCACCACTCCTGTATGATTCGTTTGTGCCCTTAGTTGTCTAAGTTACTTAATTCCACTCATGACTTACTTGAAAATCGTCATCTGAAACATGTTCTCCTGAAGTCCTGACAGCAGGCACATTGTTTGGAGACATGGGTTTTCTAACATGCACTTTCCTTATCAGCATGTTAGCAATACAGCGATAGCATGGATCATAGAAACTAAATATGAAGATGAAAAATTCATAAATCTGTATCTTCTTAGATCTTGGCCCATTGCTCCCTAATTCACAGAAAATCATATCTGAGAGATATTCACTGATGGCATAACCACTCACATACATATACACATACACAAGAACACACATATGCATGAACACATAAAATGCACAATAAATGAACTTTTGAAAACTGTCTTATGAAATGTTTCCTTTGCACAGTGCTTTATTTGCTTAACCTATAAAAAGGGGGAAAAAAATCCTGCAGTGAAGAAACTAGTTTAACTCTACACAATCTAATTTAGTTTCTAAAACTAACTTGGGGACTGATGAGGGAACAGATTTTAAAATCTGTCTGCACAACTTTCAAGTTACTCAGGAAAGGCAGTGGAGAATGCCATCTAGAATGTCATATTGAATAAAGACATTTTCTTACAGTGAAAAAGAAAATAATGTCGCTTTGCCTTCAGGAAGGCATCTCTGTGTCCATCCAAATTGCCTCTCTGGGTTTTCAGTTGTGGTCAGATTTGTTTTACAATTCTTTTGAATATTTCTTTTTTTAAGATTCTTGAAATTCACCAGTTGATGTTGATTTTGGGGGGCTTTATAGAGCTTTAGAAAGTTTCTGCCAAATGCAAACCCCCAAGAAGAGATTACTTCACTGGTTCATGACTCATCAGTAGACAAGCCCTTTGTCAGAGACATTCCAAGGTATTGCCACGCAAGCAGGAAACTGGGCATGGGTTCAGAGCACAGACTAAAACTAAAGAAATCTGGAGTGCCAAGTGCCTCCCTCCCTCCTGGGAGTCTGGTCTTGTGGGACAGTTAAGTGTGGTCAAAAGTCTGCCTCAACCACAAGTTCCTGGACACCAAACATGGAACTTGGCTGCTTCCCAGTTTTGCCGAAGGCAAGGTCTGCCTGAGGTCCCCACAGGGGAGGGAATGAGTCTCACGGTGGCACTTCTTATTTATCGTGTCTCTCTGTTCATGTGCTCTGGATAAATATAGGATTTTTGTTCCAAAGACTATTGATCTATTCAAGCATCATAAATTCTCCTCAAGAAAAGAAACAAATCTGAGAAAGTAAATGAAAATTTACTTTATAATCTAAAAAACCAAAACCATATATTTTAGAAACAGAACAGCACAGTATACCTTACTATAAAAGATTTGGAAAGTTATCTTTGCTTTTGCTTTAAAACATATCTTAACTGTTACACTAATTAGGTTCCTAAGATTCTGAAAATCCCCCCTTTTTTCCTTATTTTCTGTCACATTAAACATATATTATGGGATAAATGCTATTCTTAAAAGACTTGACTGGAAATCTATATCTTCTCAAATTGCAATCATCAAAGGTGTACGATAATATTAATTTGAAAATAAAACATGGTATTTGGTATTTTCCTGGATATTGGATAACATTTAAAAGCATATGATTAGTGGTAAAAGATGATATATTTTCACTTATAACGAGTCTGAGATTTCGACAAGTGTTCTCGGTATTATTATTTAGAACAATGCTTTGAAATAAAACTTGTAAAAAATGATAATTACTGCAGTGAACTGTTAGAGCTTCCCAAGGTCGATTTGTAAATGTTAACCATTATTGGTGTTTTGTAACTATTTTTAGCATGTATAAATGTACATATGCTATTGATGAACCTCTCTGTCCCATGACTTTAAAATATCACAGAAAATATTGAAGTCCACAACACTGGGTCCCATTGCCTCATCCAGGCATCCAGGGCCATCTCTCAGGTTACTGTAATGAGGCCACATAAATTGACTAGGTGCTGGAAATGTGAGGAAGACAGAATATAAATTAAACATTGTATGGTGATGTTTATAAAATCCAACTTACATATCTTAGTTACATAGATTCTCGTAATGATCATATGCCAGTGAGATGTGGTTCCATTTAAACCGTATGGAAGAATACATTTTAAAGCTTGTGGGTTGATATTAATTTATTATAATATGATCATATTAAGCTAAATTAATGAAGATTGTTCTCTTTATGAATTCTCTTCATTAAGCATGAAAAAGCATAGCACAGCCACCAGTACTTTTGTGATTCAATAAATCATAGCAACATTTTTTAACTCTCCTATTTCTTTTCCTCTTTCCTTCCTTCATCCCTTCCTCCCTTTGTCTTTCTTTTCACTTTGATTTAAATTTTTAGATTCGTTTTGGAGTAAAATAGGATTGTCTTGTTGCTGAGTTGCAAAAATTCTCCCTGCATATTTCCCCCTCTATTACCATGTTTTTTTCCTGCATCCCCATTCAATCCTGGCTGCCACCACCAGGCAGATAGAAAGCCCAGGACAGTATTCCTTGCATCTTAGGGAAACCTGAGCAGCAGGCATGGATTATCAGGCTGTTCAGGTCTGTAAGATAGAGCCATCACCCCGCTACTTCCTATCCTGCTTCTATGCTACATACTTTTGTCCCCAAATCCTATGGTACTAGGAGAGCATCATTGTCCTATGCATATTCTAAGCTAATGGCAACCAAGATTCATATACCATGCTTCTTTGTTTCTCTTCTAATACCAGCAGAATGATGGGTACAGAAAAGATACACAAATAGCTGCTGAATTAATGAATAATGAGGAAGGCTTTAGTCAATCAAAATATTACCCTGCTGGAAGTTTAATTTTCATACATCCTAAAGCATCTCAGATTATATTATCATTAATTCAGACTCTAGATTTTGAATAACTACAAATACCTGGAAAGTGAAGGGTAATTTGCGAGACTATTTTTGCTTGTACCTATTTCATTTACTATTCTAGTAAAATATAGCTAAATCTAAGAATCTCATGGTTGAACATACCTTAAAACTCCAAATATTGTTTTGATAAATCCTAATTTTACAATGTTTCCTATTTTATGCTCAAAAGAGCTAAAATTTCTTTAGTCAAAATCTCAACCTTGTATTAATAAAAATATTTTTGGAAAAAACCTTTATATAACTTCTAACAAAAAAAAAAAGAAAGAAAGAAAGAAAGAAAGGTGCCCACAACATACGGAGTTATTGCTCTGGAGAAGGAAATGGCAACCCACTCCAGGATTCTTGCCTGGGAAATCCCATGGACAGAGGCGCCTGGTGGGCTGGAGTCCATGGGGTTGCAGAGAGTCAGACACGACTGAGCGCCTAAACAACAAAACAAATAGATCTATAGCTGTGAAAACAAAACGATTTTTAAACTTTTAAAAGAAATGCGAACCTTTTTTTAATGAGGTCTGAGCAATTTATTTTGCTTTGTAGGTAAAAGAGTACAGAGTAGCCCAAATCACAAAACTAAGCATATGTTTACATGATATGAGTCTCTTTCTTGCTAAAGAGACACAGAGTCACTTATCCAAGAGAAGTGGCTCACCATGAAAGGTAATTGACAAGCTGGCCAGCAGGGCCATGGAGTCTGCCCAAGCTTCCATTAGGCAATCAATCCTATGCATGCCACAGGCCCCAATTTATTGGCAAGTTGCCATACTTTGACCCACATAACAGTATAAGGATAGATTTTTAGTACAGAGAAGCACGGCTCTGGAAAAAACCCCAGTGCTGTTTCAGTAACAAAAGCTTTCAACTTGGGGCCATTATGCCTTGTCTTCCCCACCTGCAGCTAGGTGCATGCGTTACCTCTTTCCCAGAACATTAGGGGAAACAGCTTCTGCAGTCCAGAGCTCAGGGCTGTTCTGGTGTTACTGACGTGATTAGCATTTCAAACACCTGGCCTACACACAGCTGACAGCCCTGCAGCCTGCAGCCTTTCAGTGTGGATCAGGAATGTGGATGTTCATAGTTTGGGAAGTTGATGTTCAGTTGGAGGAAAGGTATGATGAGGACATGGGAATAAATACTGAAAAAAATACTATTTAATGTTATGTTTGTGGATATGGACATTTAGACAGAGCTTTGGTGTTCCTGAGAGTATTTCAACAGGAACAGGGCTTCTGGACTGGTGGAATCTGACACCTCACACAGGGTATTTGCTGTCTATCCCATGCCACCATGCAAAATAAAAGCGTGCCTCGTTTTAGTCTTAGGTGTCCAGTAAAATGAAAAAGCACATGTAATTTTAATTATAAAATTATATTCAAATATAATTTGTATTATTATCGTTGCTTAGTCAGTAAGTCGTGTCCGACCCTTTGTGACCCATGGTCTATAGTACGCCAGGCTTCCCTGTCTTTCAGTGTCTCCTGGACTTTGCTCATACTCATGTCCATTGAGATGGTGATGCTATCCAACCATCTCATCCTTTGTCACTCCCTTCTCCTTCTGCCCTCAATCTTTAAATATAATACATTTTGTAAGTTATGTATGTTATATCAAAATTCAGGTCTTTCTAATACTGTCTGAGGAGTTATTTCATTGCATGCTATGTGATTTCATTCAATAAGGAAAATGAGCAAAACTATGCTATTCATTCATTTATTCATTGTGCTAAGTCATGAAATGTATATGCTGGGGACACAGCAGCAAAATACTCTTCTAGGTCTGATCTATGCCCCCATGAAGTCTCAAAACTTATAGAGAAGGCCAGTGATAACAACAAAACAATTTTCAAAAGATAAAGGACATGAAGATGAAACTAGCTATAATCATACATTCTGAGAAGCTGGCAGGCCTTACCAGTCAGGACAGAGGAGATATAGGTGTTGCCACAGTAACAACAGCTCCCATAGGAGGTTAATGTACATTCTGTATCGTCTTCCAGCAGGAGGCTCTGTCCCTAAGTCAGTCTAGGCCACAAATTCAGAATGGAATAAGAAACATTCAGGGTCTCATGTGTGTGTTCAGTTGCTCAGTCATGTCTGACACTTTATGACCCCATGAACTTGTAGCCCACTAGGCTCCTCTGTCCACAGAATTTTCCAGGCAAGAATACTAGAGTGGGTTGTCATTTCCTCCCCCAAGGGATCTTCCTGACCCAGGGATCAAATCCACATCTTCTGGATCTCCTGCATTGGCAAGTAGATTCTTTACCAATGAGCCATCTGGGAAGTCCAGGGTCTAATACTAGTTATTAAATTCTCTAACTTGGTGAAAACACACTTTGCTTGTCTTCACAATCCTCTGGCTGTAGCTGGTTCCAAAGCCTCATCAGCCATGAGGGACCAGCATCAGCCTTCAGGTGTAGACTGGAAATGAAACTTAGGTATTAGGGAGCTGCCGCAGTGATGCCATGGTGACCTGATCTGCATCACCCCAGATAAATTTCCTTGTAACTCACAGTGCTTTTTACTCCTGAATTCATACATTATTCAAAATTTCCTACAAATGAAAAGTATGTTCCATGAGCCATGCTGAGCTTGTTTTTTTATACATAAACCGTTTTTTAAAAATTTCTTTTCTGCCTTCTCTGTATATCCTAGTGTCTGTCCTTCAGTAAATATATACTAAATAGATGAACATTTGGCACACTTTCTGTGCACGGAAATGACAAAAATCAATGCTTCCATGAATGGTTCATAACACTTTAGAAAAATATGTACCATATAAGTTTGAAACAAGTTACAGTACATCTTTTTCATTAAATATCTATTTTGAACACAAGTGCATTTTGAAATTTAATTAAAAATTAGGTAGTGCTATGTAATATAAGGGCTTAAGGAAGAAGTTCTGTAGTCAAGTAGTTTATTTTTAATTCTAGCTCCTCCATTGTTTTAACAAAATTTTAAATCTCTCTAGGCCTCAAATGCCTGTATCTGTGTAATGGTGACAATAATATGTATTGTATTGGGCTATTTTTTAAACTATATTTTATATCAAGTTCCTTTCCCTATACCTACTTCAGAATTAATAAATGATAGTCATTATTATTATTATTACTTTTTTATAATATTGTAAATTGGGATGAATCTCAAGTTATTCTTGCTGAGAGACACAATTTTTATTAAAATTTAAAAGGAAATTATTATTCATTCATACATATTTTCATAAAATCTCTTTACTATATTAAAATTTATAAAATTATCATTCCAAATTTTATATTAATGAAATTTCAAGCCCTAATTAATAAAATAAGATTAACAAATTCGATTGAATATAATTTATAAGAATATACACCAATTCCAAAAATAGGTACAAAAATGCACACATTATTGACAATCAGTAAGACAGAAAATAATTTAAATTTCTTAATGAACTAATAACTCTTATAAATCAATTGTAAAAATGATGGTAATTTAGTATAAAAATGCAAATGATATAAGCAGGCATTTTATAGATACAAAAATACAAATATCTAATGCAAATATAAACTACTCAATCTCTTTCATAAATTGCTATGCAATAAAATTGTAGTGAGGGAACAATTTTCCCCTAGCCTGTTGGTTTAAATCTGAGTTTCCAGGCCCTTAACTGAATTGTGACATAGTTGCCTTGAGATCCCACAGTGAGAGTCTCTGGACTGAAAGAGTATATTTTTCACTGGCCATCTGCACAAACAGATACTTATTTTGTCTACCAAAAAAAGCATTATATATTGCCTTATAATGATTGCCTTTGGGGAGAATTAATTAGAATCACTTAAGCAAACTGCTTGAATATTTAAAATAGAAATATTAATATTTTCCAAAGTGTTATTCAGAAAGTTGTAGCTCTGTTGGATGAAAATAGTGGAATCTGTAAAGAAATAAAAATACATATGATTCAAAATCTGAAATATAAGATTGAAGTAAATACTTCAATTAAATTGAAGTAAATATAAGATTGAGTATGACAGTAAATGAAAATGAATCAATCTCTCCAAATAAAAAGCTGTTGTGAGGTAAGTCAGAAAGAGAACATTTATCATGTATTAATGCATATATGTGGAATCTTGAAAAATGGTATAGACGATATTTGCAAAGCAGGAATAGACACATAGATGTAGAGAGCAATGTATGGATACTGAGGAAAGAGGGGAAGTGGGAGGAATTGGAAGCTTGAGACTGACACACACACATTATTGATACCATGTATAATATAGATCGGAGAAGGCAATGGCACCCCACTCCAGTACTCTTGCCTGGAAAATCCCATGGACGGAGGAGCCTGGTAGGCTGCAGTCCATGGGGTCGCTAAGAGTCGGACAGGACTGAGCGACTTCACTTTCACTTTTCACTTTCATGCATTGGAAAAGGAAATGGCAACCCACTCCAGTGTTCTTGTCTGGAGAATCCCAGGGACTGGGCAGCCTAGGGGGCTGCCGTCTATGGGGTTGCACAGAGTCCGACACGACTGAAGCGACTTAGCAGCAGCAGCAGCATAATATAGATAACTCATGAGAACATGCTGAATAGCACCGGGAACTCTACTCAAAGCACTGCAGTCGTCCGAACAGAGAGGAAGTCCCAAAGGAAGTAAATATATTATATGTATGGCTGGATCACTCTGCTGTGGAGTAGAGACTACAGTACAGTATACAACAGAAATGACAGCCCCCTCCAATATTCTTGCCTGGATGATCCCATGGACAAAGGAGCCTGGCGGGCTATAGTCCATGGGGTCATAAAGAGTCAGACACGACTGAAGCAACTGAGCACACACAGCACACATACTCCAACAAAAATTAATTTTAAAAAAGGACATGGCAAAAAGCAGCAGAGGGATTCATGGTATGTAGCACCACGTGTGGTGCAGCTGTCAATTACTGGAGCAATAGAGCCATCCTGGTACATGCTGGCAGGGGGCAACTCTGTCAAGAACACAGTGTGACTCAGGAAGTTCAAAACTGAGTGATGGGCAAAACTACGCAGACAGATGCAAACACAAGGGATGCGATTCCTCAGAAGATTGTAACTTAAATTTTTACATAACAAATAATTCACATACTCAACATCGATCAATGGTAGGGAGATTGATAAACAGATACAAAATGATAGAAGATGAATTTGGGGATTATGGGAAATCTTTCAGCATCAGAAAGCAGTGCAAATTAATGTATTATGGAGGTGGCATTCTTATAAATTAACTAATCAAATATTCTATAATCTAGTATCTGGTGTTGGGAATGTTTAAAGTAATTCACCAAATTTCTCATGCCTAGGTTATAATATCAACTCAGAGAGATTATATAACATAGATAAGTTAATGACTTTCACCTATGAATTTTCCTGACAAATTAGTCCCTTGGAGATAAAGCACTGTATTATAAGAAGTTTCACAAGGGCATTTTTGGAAATGTGGAAATTAAAAAAAAAAATGTTGTAACTGTTACATGACATAAGTTTGGAAATCATGCACACATGTCAAGATGTATTTATTGCAAAGCTAGTTTAAAAAAAAAGAAAAATTCAACTGAATCATGCAAAGTTGCTATAGATCTATAACTTGCATAATAGGTGGTAAACTGAGAGTAACAGGAAAGAAAAAAAAATCAACCTGTGTATTAGGATGAGGAAATTAAAGAAGATTTTATAAATATATTTAATATCAAACTAGATTATTTTAATAAATAAAAAAATTACAAGTTGGGACCAAATGACAATATGAAACCTTATGTTATCATCACTATTTTGTGAAAGCTAAACTTCAGAACAAATATTGCTTTGAATTTTAATAAGCATCTATTTGCTTGAAAATAAATTAATAGTACTAAATAATTATAGCAAATAGTCTAAGATCCTTGCTTCTAGACTCACGAAAACTGTCCTCCATATCAATATCACAAGAATGCTTGAATATTACCCGGGCACTGTGGTGTCTCCAACTCTGCTTGACTGCCCTGTGGCAACATTCAATTTTCCATTAGACTCTTCCCTGGTCTCAGAGGTCAGAGGTGCATCACCAGTCAATAGTGGGTGGATCAGTGCTTCTGCGGCCAGAGTCCCTGGATCAATCCTGCCTTTAATATTTCTGGTCTTGGCTCAGCCTCATTCCTAAAATCTCTGCCATTTGTTAGCTCATTTTTCTTGAAATGATTCAAAGCTGTCATTGGTTTTTGTTTGTTTGTTTTTTGTTCTTTTTGTCTCATGACTTTTTCCTCCAGAGAAAATCTTTCAACTTCTTGGGAGCTAGCATGGTGGTGGTTGTTCTTTTGGGAACTGCTGTTCAAGCCTGGATTTGTCAGGGAAGTTTGTGCAACACTGGGCACAGGCCCATACCCTGCTTGCTGCTCAGAACCAGACCCTGTGCCACAGGTAAGGACATTCCATATGTCCACTGCCCTCACTGGCTCAGTCAGGTCCATTTCCTCCATAGCCTGAGTTAGATGTATCACAGCCTCCTTCGGCTGATTACCTAATTCAAGTGATGACCTCTCTTTAAAAACCTCTTTCTGACTCCTGATATTAGATATCAGGATGGTTCCAACTGCAAGTTTCAGAAAACCTCATTAAAATGAGTTCAAATCATGGCAGGAGTCATTATCCCAAACAAAAGGGAGACAGGGATAAAGTATTTTCAGGATCAGTTAACTCAGACACTTCAAGCAGGAGGAAAAGGAGCTGTGGATGAAGGTTTTAGAGAAAAGAGAGAACAAGGACAATGGAGATAAAGAGCCAAAAATCAAGTGTCTAGAAGATGAAGAGACTGAGGAGGACAGGGAGAGTTGACTGCAGAACTGCATCCTAGAAGAGGAAAGGGTTCAGGCCAAACCATTCTCATGAGAACAGAAGCAGAAGGAGCAGCTGAATGGTACCAAGCTGGAACTCCTCATCAAGGAAGTGAGGCTGGCCAAGCGAGCCCCCTCAGAACCTGTATGGATGCTCCAGAGGGATGAGTCCAAGAACCGGGAGATGCTGGAGACATGGACCTGCAGGGACACTGCAGAGTTGGTACATGAGATGCTGAGACACTGTGGATTCCATATGGCATGGGCTTGTGATCACATCCTATGTTTGGATCTAGGCTGTCATGCCTGTGCTATAGGTGGCCAGTCTTGGGCAGGCGTGGGTCAGATAATGTGAAGCTTTGGTAGGAGGGTGAGGAAACAGGAGCTCTAATAGTACAGCTAGCACATGCCCCAGCTCTCCCCACCCCGCCCACCATAGGACCTCTCAGGAAGACGCATGTATGTGCCTGTAAACATCAGACATCTGCTTTCTTGACACAGAATTGCCACAGATTTATTTGCTTAGGTACACAAGAGAGTATGAACAAGGAACATTCATGCATTTCCTTCCATAATGTCAAACGTTTGTACACAGTACAAATGACTTTCAGTAAGAGACTGGCTGAGTACATGGAGCCATGATTCTCTGTGCTACACTATGTGTGCGTACACCTAGTTGCTCAGTCACATCCAACTCTTTGTGACCCCACGGACCCCATGTAGCCTACCAGGCTCGTCTGCCCATGGAATTCCACAGGTCAGAATCCTGGGGTGTGTTGCCATTTCATACTCCAGGGGATCTTTCCGACCTAGGGATTGAAGCTGAGTCTCTTGAGTCTCCTGCATTGGCAGGCAGAATCTTTACCACTGTGTCACCTGGGAAGCCCAATAACACCAGTTAAAGGGATTTAATATAACTAAATGTTCTGGCGTAGAATAACTCACAAAATTTAAAATATCAGCAGAACAAAGCAAGATGCACAACAATGTTCGTACCCTTGACTAACAAGGAGGATATTTGTATGTATCCACTCAGAATATCCTTGGAAAGAACTCAAGAAACTGGAAACAATAGTTTCCCTTGGAGAGGAGAATCTAGGTGCCTTTCTGGTAACATGCAAATAAATCAATAAATCTACAGAATACACACACACAGAATTATCCATCTTATTTGTGGCAAATTTAGAGTTTTGTCTTTAAGCTTGACACAAAAATGGATAATTCCCTCTCTGTGTGTAAATAGGACTATAGAACACTACCCCTCAACTCACTCCAGACCACCATGCTACTAAAGACCTAGTTACAGCTGTTCTTTTGCCCAGAATATTGTGTCCAGTTGTCAAGAAAAACTTACAAGGCATAGCAAAAGGCAAAAACATAATTTGAAGAGAGAGAGCAAGCATCAGAATCAGACAAACAGGGATGTCAAAATTTTCAGACCAGGAATTTAAACAGCTGTGATTAATGCACTGAGGGCTCTAATGGACAAAGTTTACAGCATACAGTGATGGGCATGATAAGCTGAGAAATAGAAATCATAAAAAAAGTAAATGAAAAGAAATATGAGAGGTTAAAAGAGAACTGTAACCGAAATAAAATGCCTTTCATGAGCTTACTAGTAGACTGGATATAGCTGAGGAAAAAAATGTTTAAGTTCGATGATAGGTCAATAGAATTCTTAACAACTAAAAAGATAAGAAAACACAGACTGAAAGAAGAAAGCTTCTAGGGCCATACAGCAACAACGAAATGCACACATTTTGGGAATAGCAGAAGTAGAAGGAAGAGAGAAAAGAGTAGAAGACCTATTTGAACCAATCCTAAAAATAATCCCAAATTAATGTCAGACACCAAACCACAGATTCAAGAAGCTCTGAGAATACTAAGTAGGATAAATATGGGGGAAAAAAAATGCACCAAGACACATCAATGTCAGATGAAAGAAAATAAGTAAAAGAAATGATCCTGTGTGATGCCAGAGGGGATTTTTTTTATTAATGATAATTTTTTGGAAGGATTTAAGGAGGAGATATATCTATTTGTGTTTTAAAATGTGAAAAGTTTACTCAGTAATTTGTGTAGATAACAAGTTGGAGGATGCATATTGTGCATTGTAGGTAACCAGGTGAGGCCACGTTGGTGTAAATTCAGTGTCACCAGTGGTAACGACAGGATAGACAGACTGACAGTATTTAGAAGGTATCATCAATAAGACAGACTTTTGCTATGTAGGGATAAGAAAGTTGAGTATCAGATGGGTCCCAATTTCACTACCTTGTCCTGTGAGATTGATGATGTTGCTAGTTTCTCAGAATGGAAAGAAACATGCAGATGGAAATTCATGATTTCAGTTTTAGATAACTGTATATAGTCATAAAATATTTAGTAAATGATAAGCTGAAATGGGGACAGAATATTTTTCCTCTCTTTCTCTACATATAGATGATAGTATCAATAAATTGATAGATGGACAGATGCACCTATTAGATTAGATAGATCAATAGATCTGATACTTATATTTATATCTATATTGATGTCTCTCTCAGAGGGAAGGAAGGAGGGAGACAGACAGACTGACACTCCTTATTATTTATGGATTCTGTATTTGGGAATTTACCTGTTCACTGAAATTTACTTATGAACTTGAAGCCAAAATCAGTCCTTGTTTTGCTTTCACAGACTTTCCATATGTGCGCAAAGTGGCAAAAATCAGTGGTTAAGAATCAGCCTTGCAATGCAGGGGACTTGGGTTTGATCCCTGATCTGGGAACTAAGATCCCACGTGCTACTGTGCAACTAAGCCTGTGAGTCATGACCAGAGTCCGGATACTGCAACAAAAGATCATGTGTGCCACAACTAACACCCAGCACAGCGAAATAACTATTTTTTAAAATATCATTGCTACTTCATGCTTTGCTCAAGGCTGTTTGAACAAGGTAGTGCTTTGCCTTCCTGTTTTAGCACTCACACTGTAAAAAACCGTCCTTTTTTATGATATATTTAGATCCACATTTTCACATTTTTGTGCTTTCTTGGGTGGTTTTGCTAAAAATCGGCCCCCAAGTATAGTGCTAAAGTGCTGTTCAGTGTCGCTAAGAGCAAGAAGGCTGTGACATATTTTACAAAGAAAATATGTGATGGATAAGCTTATTTCAGGCATGAGTTATAGTGCTGTTGGCTGTGAGTTTGATGCTAATGTATCAACAGTATATATCTTAAAATAATGTCTTTCAATGGGAACAAACATTTTCTCAAAATATATATTTTTAATTGATTAGTTGATATAATGTGACCAGAGGCTCACAGAAACCTAACCTTGCATTTTCCCTAGAAACAATAATGGTGCAGTAGTCACTGCTTTGGCGTCTGAGGCAAGTTCACAGAACACAACTACTACGGATAATGAGAATTGATTGTCGATGTGTCTGTGCCAAAGAACCCCTGTGCACAGATAAGCTTACACTGGGGAAATTTCACAAAAAGCAGAGAAGTGAAGGATCAGGACTGATTCTGAAAAATTCCAAAATTTGAAGATTTGGCGGAGAATCTGCACGTCAAGAGCAATGCCAGTACTGTTGCACATGCAGGAACTTCTCTATAGTTGCCTTACTGTTTTGTACACAGAGGTTCAAGATAGATGTTCCTTGAATTAAATCTTTAAATTTTTTAAAGTGTTACAAAATCTATTAATTTTCAAGCTCCAGGTGAATGATTAAATTATTAGGGAAATTATAAAAATCCCAATTCTTTCCGAAAATGTAGAGAATCATTATTTCCAGATTTAAAGACATAAGTCATTTAATTTTTCCCAGTACAATAATTCTACTCAAGGTAATTTGTCTCAAGATATGGTGGTGCTAGTGGTAAAGTCCCACCTGCCAATTCAGGAGATGCAAGAGACACAGGTTCAATCCCTGGCTTGGGAAGATCCCCTGGAGAAGGAAATGGCAACCTGCTCCAGTATTCTTGCTTGGAAAATTTCATGGATGGAGGAGTCTGGCTGGCTGCAGTCCATGGAGTCACAAACAATTGGACATTACTGAACAACAGAGCACATTCTTTCAATAGATCAAAAATAAAGAACTAAAAATCCAACATCATAGAAACATCTGCATAATTTTATAGTCATCTTTTTTAAAGTTTATATATCTATTTCAACAAAAAGGTAGAAATATTATAAAATAATGCACATTTTCTTTGGAGAAACACCAAGTGAATATTGTAGATAATTTAAAAGATAGTGTAACTGATATATATTAAAACTAATATGTTAAAATCATTTCCTTTGAAAATAATGTCAGTATTGCCTATTATGGGAAAAACATTTTACTTTCTCATATATAAATTAATTTTTATAGCCTTGCACAATTCAAATTCTGCAAAATTAAAAATATTTTTCCATTATTCTCATTTTCCTTGGAATATTTTAAAACCTGCATTATGTAAAATTTTATTTTTCAAATATATACATATATATGTGTGTGTGTATATATGTGTATATATATATATATATTTTTTTTTTTTTTTTTTTTTTTTTGCCTTGCAGTCTGTGGGATTTTAGTTCCCTAACCCGGGATTGAAGTCAGGCCCAGGCAATGAAAACATCAAGTCCTAACCACTGGACTGCTACAGAATTCCCTGCATTATATAAATTTTTAAATTAGAATCAATAGAAAAGAATAAGTGTTTAAACACCATTTTCAGGCATTTGATTATCCAAATATGGGATTTTATATGTTTGTATATGAATGGAATTAAAACTGAGCATGTAAGTTAAGCTGGTGCTTTGCCACATTTAGAAACACTGCTGTAGTCTTTTTTTTTCCCCCATCTAGACGTTGCTGATTATGTTCCTGTGGTTTAATTTAACATGTGCACCTGTACTATCTCCAGATTGGTAGCTGGGGACTGAAAGAATCTTCTATAGTCTTTTCTCACGTGCACGCTATCACCCCAGACACTGGCCACACTGCCAGAAGAAACTCCTGTGCAGTGGACGAGAACAGCTTTTCTGCCTTTATCCTCTCTGAATGTTTTCATTCATTCTGTCCAATCAGCCATTTTTCTTACACAGACTCAGCTGGCCCAGCCCTTCCAGTATCCCCTGAGACCATTCCGTTTATGATTCACATGCAATTTATGTGAAGCTTGACATAAATTACCCTGTAATTAAACCAAAATGACAAGACAAACATACAAAGTAAGGGAAATGACAGGAGCCCGGAGGCAGCAAGGCACATTCAGGAACTTCGATTTCTTGGTTTCCTTAAACATGGGAACATAAACCCTATGTCTCCCTGAATGAATATAGTTGTGGCTAGACTTAAAGCAGAAAACAGGACAGAGACCCTGGCCTCATGTCCATTTGGGTGCAGGAGTCCCACTGGGCTGATGAATGACTCCGGTGATGGGAGCAGAGAGGCACTAGGACTGATGTAATCTGGACGTGAACCCTTGGAGGGTAGAACTCGGAGGCCCGTGCTTGTGTTCAGCATCCTGGGCTTGCTGCAGCAGAGGGGCAAGTCACCTCCTCGCATCTCACTGTCCTCTCTCTTCTGTACCCTAAGTGGGTTTTATTTTTAATGGTTTTACTTTCATAGTTTCTAAGTCCATATCCACAAATTTTCAAAATGTTTCTTCATTTTGACTACACATAGAGAAATTTTCAGTAGCAGGAATTAAAAAATGACAATTGTGTATGCATTTGTACTTAATCTTCCAAGAAAAGAGTAAATTTTAAGAAAAATATAAAATATGGAAAGTACAGTGAAAATATAACATTTTTAAAGCAAGGAGTGCTTTGACCCTAGAACTCTGATTATATCTACTTAAACTGTTCTTGCTACACATGTATTGCTCTCTAAATATAATGTAGATATGTAAAAACTAATGACTTCAAAATGGTATTAAAGCCTTCTGAAGAAACCAATTACATTTCAGCATTTGCATTTGTTAACACATTAAGAGAGGTACTGACTGTTGGTCATTTAGATTTTTCTCAGGCTCAGACAGATGATAGATAGGTAAATAGATAATCCTGATTATAGTTTATATTCTGTCTTCCTAGAGCCACATCATAGCTAGTCTTTTTAAAGTAATACAGTCAAGAAATGGCAACCCACTCCAGTACTCTTGCCTAGAAAATCCCATGGATAGAAGAGCCTGGTGGGCTACAGTCCACGGGGTCGCAAAGGGTCGGACACGACTGAGCAACTTCACTTTCACTTTTCTTTCTTACCGTTTCAGAAAGAGGAGATGAGTCTCCAACGTTTACGTTTTGTTTTCACAATATTTCTGCATCGTGCTTCTCTCCAGTTATTTTAAGAACAAACACTGGATATTGTTCCTTTTTGAACTGCTTGCTTAAGGCTTCCTTCATTATTTTGTGCATATCATCTTTGGTTTATATTTTACATTATTTCAATAATTTTTTTCTGAGTTCTGTGGCTCTTCAATGAAGTTTAATTACTCTTGATTATATGTTAGGTTCTAATATCTGGTAAGATCTTTAGTCTATCATTAACATTCTTTTTTTAATTTCAGAATGCATTAAATAGTCTTATTCATTTATTTTATTAATGAATTTAAGAATCATTTTGTCAGGTTTTATAAAGTATCTTATTAAACTTTTAATTGGAAATGCACTCAATCTATAACTTAACTTGGAAAGAGTTGTCATATCTCCATGTATTCTTTCAAATGACAATTAAACAGTCACAGATTTTATGCTGGCCAAAGACCATACAGAATTCCTTGACTACTGTTCAAAGCTGCATCTTCCAGTGTGTGCTCAGATAAAGTTTTGTGACAACATTGTAAGCTCTCTTGCTATTTATTCATGTTTTTAAAGATGGTTTCAACAGAAAAAGTAGAAAACACAGTTGGAGTCCAGAGAAGGGCATAGTGTTGAATAGAAATGAGGAAAGGCTTACATCACAAAATCTGGTAGAAATGTGGGGCTTAAAAATAAATAGCAAGCATAGAAAGTTTGAAAATCTCAACAGAGTTGCATTTAAAAGTTCTAGTTCATTATGAATTAGACTCCTGTTGAAGTGTTTCAATTCTGTGTCTGTTTCCATACAATTCCGTGAAAAGTGTTGACCCCTGTATTCCTGACACCACCTCTGGCTGCTGGGATCCAGTGCCAAGATGCTGGTGGTGGAGCCGGACTGTGCCTTAACCACCTGACTGAGGTAGGTGCACTTCCCTCCTGTCTCTCTGACTGGTCCTCCCAACATCAGGACAGGAACGTCTTTAACTGAAATTCATTACATTTACCTCCCAGTCCTGCTAAGAGAGGATCACTCATGACTGGGACTTCTGTCATTGCATTCCCGTGACTGGGCCTGATTGGTTAAAATGCATATTTATTAAATTAAGTGCTTTATAATAGTCTTTGCTATTCTTCTGACAAATAGTTTTCTTTTTGTGGAAGTTCATCAGAATATAGGATCCAAGCTATATTTAACTTGTATAATTAAATAGAAGGCTTAAATATGATATGTACTTAGGATTTTTTTTTAATTTGCAATTTTGAAATAGTTTATCTATCAACCTAATACTATATCTAGATATTTATTTGAAAAAATTCCCTCCAATATAAAATGTATCAGTTGATATAGGTAAACAACTTATACTATAAATAGCAACTAACTTTCATAATTAATTTTTAATCTTCAGTTTCCTATTTTAGCTTCTCTAGGAGTAATTTATACTCATTTTATTTATTTGTTATAGTTATTCATTTTTGTTATTATGTTTACAAATGTCTCATGTACTTGATTATATTTTCAGAGATCTAGTTCTTATTTTTTTTAAAGAAACTTCAGTTTCCGTTTTTCTAATGAATTTTTCATTCTCTTATGAATTCCATTTAGAACTTCTTTAAAGTAAGATTTTTTCCCTTGTTTAGAAGCACTATTATTTCTTTCTTCTTAAGAAAAATAACTGACTTATTCTCAAAACCGCTTCAGATCAGATCAGATCAGATCAGATCAGTCAGTCATGTCCGACTCTTTGCGACCCCATGAATCGCAGCACGCCAGGCCTCCCTATCCAACACCAACTCCCGGAGTTCACTCAGACTCACGTCCATCGACTCAGTGATGCCTTCCAGCCATCTCATCCTCTGTCGTCCCCTTCTCCTCTTGCCCCCAATCCCTCCCAGCATCAGAGTCTTTTCCAATGAGTCAACTCTTCACATGAGGTGGCCAAAGTACTGGAGTTTCAGCTTTAGCATCATTCCCTCCAAAGAAATCCCAGGGCTGATCTCCTTCAGAATGGACTGGTTGGATCTCCTTGCAGTCCAAGGGACTCTCAAGAGTCTTCTCCAACACCACAGTTCAAAAGCATCAATTCTTCGGCACTCAGCTTTCTTCACAGTCCAACTCTCACATCCATACATGACCACAGGAAAAACCAGAGCCTTGACTAGACGAACCTTTGTTGGCAAAGTAATGTCTCTGCTTTTGAATATGCTATCTAGGTTGGTCATAACTTTCCTTCCAAGGAGTAAGCATCTTTTAATTTCATGGCTGCAGTCACCATCTGCAGTGATTTTGGAGCCCAGAAAAATAAAGTCTGACACTGTTTCCACTGTTTCCCATCTATTTCCCATGAAGTGATGGGTCCGGATGCCATGATCTTTGTTTTCTGAATGTTGAGTTTTAAGCCAACCTTTTCACTCTCCACTTTCACCTTCATCAAGAGGCTTTTTAGTTCCTCTTCACTTTCTGCCATAAGGGTGGTGTCATCTGCATATCTGAGGTTATTGATATTTCTCCCGGCAATCTTGATTCCAGCTTGTGTTTCTTCCAGTACAGCGTTTAGCTTTTATTATTTAGAAATGGACACTTAGTGAAACCACCATGTTCAGTCAGTTCAGTAGTTCCGTCATTTCAGTCGTTCAGTCATGTCCGACTCTTTGTGACCCCATGGTCTGCAGCATGCCAGGCTTCTCTGTCCATCACCAACTCCCAGAGCTTGCTTGAACTCATGTCCATCAAGTCAGTGATGCCATGTACCCATCTCATCCTCTGTTGTCCCCTTCTCCTCCTGCCTTCAATCTTTCCTAGGATCATGGTCTTTTCCAATGAGTCAGTTCTTCACATTAGGTGGCCATTCCATTCGTATTGGAGCTGCAGCTTCAGCATCAGCCCTTCCAATGAATATTCAAGGAAGATTTCCTCCAGGATTGACTGGTTTGATCTTCTTGCAGTCCAAGGAACTCTCAAGAGTCTACTCTAACACCACAGTTCAAAAGCATCCATTCTTTGGTGCTCAGCTTTCTTTACAGTCCAACTCACATATCCATACATGACCATTGGGAAAACCATAGATTTGAAATAGATGGACGTTTGTCGGCAATGTAACGTCTCTTGTTTTTAATAAGCTGTCTAAGCTGGTCATAACTTTTCTTCCAAGGAGCAAGCATCTTTTAATTTCATGGTTGCAGTCTTCATCTGCCGTGATTTTGGACCTCAAGAAAATAAAGTCTGTCACTATTTCTGTTGTTTCCCCATCTATTTGTCATGAAGTGATGGGACAAGATACTATGATCTTAGTTTTTTGAATGTTGAATTTTAAGCCAGCATTTTCACTTTCCTTTTCATTTTTATCAAGAGGCTCTTAAATTCCTCTTTGTTTTCTGCTGTTAGGGTTGTGTCATCTACATATCTGAGGTTATTGATATTTCTCCCAGGAATTTAATTCCAGTTTGTGCTTCATCCAACCCTGCATTTCTCATGTACTCTGAATATAAGTTAAATAATCAGGGTGACAACATACAGCCTTAATGTACTCCTTTTCCTATTTGGAACCAGTGTGTTTTCCGTGTCCAGTTCATACTGTTGCTTCTTGACTTGCGTACACATTTCTCAGGAGGCAGGTCAAGTGGTCTGGTATTCTTATCTCTTTCAGAATTTTCCACAGTTTGTTGTGATCCACAGTCAAAAGCTTTAGCACACTCAATGAAGCAAAAGTAGATGTTTTTCTGGAACTTTCTTGCTTTTTCTATTATCCAACGGTTGTTGGCAACTTGACCTCTGGTTCATCTGCCTTTTCTAAATCCAGCTTGAACATCTGGAAGTTATCAGTTCTTGTACTACTGAAGGCTCAGTTGGAGAATTTTGAGCGTTACGTGGTAACCTATAAGATGAGTGCAATTGTGTGGTACTTTGAACTCTCTTTGGCACTGCTTTTCTTTGGGACTGGGGTGAAAACTGATGTTTTCTATCCTGTGGCCACTGCTGAGTTTTCCAAATTTGCTGGCATAGTGAGTGCAGCATTTTCACAGCATCATTTTTAGGATTTGAAATAGCTCAACTGAAATTCCATCACCTCCACTAGCTTTGTTCGTGGTGATGCTTTCTAAGGCCTACTTGACTTCACATTCCAGGATGTTGGGCTCTAGGTGAGTGATCACACCATCATGGTTAACTGGGTAATTAAGATCTTTTTTTGTATAGTCCTTTTGTATATTCTTGCCACCTCTTCTTAATATCTTCTGCTTCTATTAGGTCTGTACCATTTCTGTCCTATTTTATGCTCATTTTTGCATGAAATATTGCGTTGGTATCTCTAATTTTCTCTAAGAGATCGCTAGTCTTTTCCATTATGTTGTTTTCCTCTATTTCTTTGCATCGTTCACTGAGAAAGGCTTTCTTATCGCTCCTTGCTATTCTTTGGAATGCTGCATTCAATGGGTGTATCTTTCCTTTTCTCCTTTGCCTTTAGCTTCTGTTCTTTTCTCAGCTTTTTGTAAGTCTTTCTTAGACAGTCATTTTGCCTTCTGCATTTCTTCTTCTTGGAGGTGGCCTTAATCACTGCTTTCTGTAAAATGTCACAAACCTCTGTCCATAGTTCTTCAGGCATTCTATCAGATTAATCTCTTGTATCTATTGTCACTTCCACTGTGTAGTCATAAGGGATTTGATTTAGGTCATATCTGAATGGCCTCGTGATTTCCCCTACTTTCTTCAATTTAAGTCTGAATTTGGCAATAAGGAGTTCCTGGTCTGAGCCACAGCAGCTCCCAATCTTGATTTTGTGGACTGTATAGAGCTTTTCCATCTTTGGCTGAAAAGCTTATAATCAATCTGATTTCGGTATTAACCATCTGGTGAATGTCCATGTGTAGAGTTGTCTTTTGTGTTGTTCGAAGAAGGTGTTTGCTATGACCAGTGTGCTCTCTTGGCAAAACTCTGTTAGCTTTTGCCCAGCTTAATTTTGTACTCCAAGACCAAACTTGCCTGTTACTCCAGGTATCTCTTGACTTCCTACTTTTGCATTCCAGGCCCCTGTGATGAAAAGGATATCTTTTTTTGCTATTAGTTCTGGAAACCTTGTAGGTCTTCATAGAATCGTTCAATTTCAGCTTCTTCAGCATTAGTAGTTGGGGCATAGATTTGGATTACTGTGATATTGAATGGTTTGCCTTGGAAGTGAACAGAGATCATTGTGTCATTTTTGAGATTTCACCCAAGTACTGCATTTTGGACTCTTGTTGATTATGAGGGCTACTCCGTATCTTCTAAGGGATTCTTGTCCACAGTAGTACACATAATGATTATCTCAATTAAATTCACCCATTCCAGTTCATTTTTTTTTTTTGAGGCTGACCTGTGTTTTATTTATTTTTTTAAATTTTATTTTATTTTTAAACTTTACATAATTGTATTAGTTTTGCCAAATCTCAAAATGAATCCGCTTATCTCATTCCAGTTCATTTTAATTCACTGAGTCCTAAAATGTTGATGTTTATTCACTCTTGTCATCTCATCTTGACTACTTCCAATTTACCTTGATTCATGGACCTAATATTCCAGTTTCCTTTGCAATATTGTTCTTTATAGCATCAGAATTTATTTCCATCACCAGTCACATTCACAACTGGGCATTTTTTTTTTTTTTTCTCACTTTGGCCCTGTCTCTTTATTCTTTCTCGAGTTATTTGTCTACTCTTCTCTAGTAGCATATTGGGCACCTACCAGCCTGGGGAGTTCATCTTCTAGTGTCATATCTTTTTGCCTTTTCATACTGTTCATGGAGTTCTCAAGGCAAGAATACTGAAGTGGTTTGTTGATCTCTACCATCATACAGTCTAGCATGTTACTATTTTTTTTATTATTCTTAGTTTCTTGCTTTTAGTGGTCATTTAGATGGACATTCTAAATATAATACTGCATAAAAATGTCTTGTCTTTAAGTATTAATTGATGATTAACAGTCATTAATGAATGTTATTTACTAATGCTTAATATATTTAAATGTTTTTCATTTAAATGTTAATTGTATAATATATAATTGACTAATAATAGTTGGTGGTTAATGAATATTTTAGTATTGAGTTTTTAATATGCATTTTTAGCCATATAATTTAAAAAGTTTTTATTTTGGTTTGTTAAATGTTTAATTTTCATAATAGTCCATTTTCACTTAAGGAAAAATTACACACTATTTCTACTTAAACTTGCCAAGTATTTAGTAATCATGCCTACTTAAGAATGTTGAACTCTTCTATTCTAATTATGCCATAATGATAATGGTGAATTGATGATACTAAATTGTTACACCTTTATTCTGATTTTCAAGTGTGTTTAAAATTTATAGAAGATTTTCTAATCCATTGCTGACTGTACTTAGTGGTCATTATATAATAGCTATTTTAGAATTTTTTTTTTTTTATGAATCACAAAGCTAATGATCTAACTCTTTCCTTCAACTTATATTTTATACAATTATCAGAAAGAAACTTTACACAATGTGGGAAACATTTCTGGATGTATTACTTAGCTGTAGATATTACTGTGAGACACACATTTTGAAGGAGACCAGCCCTTAGGCTACATGAGCATGTGATCCCTATCCTCACATTAGAGACCACATTTCCCAGCTTCTAACTGGACTCAGGTATCGTTATGGGGTAAATGTCTATTTGGCAGCCTGGCAAGCTTTGTCAGATCATCCGTTCTTTTGGTAGCATCACTCTCTTCTCAATGCCTCTACAAGGAAACACACTTTTGATCACTCTATTCATGATAGCTGCTATCTTCTTCTAGATTTTGCACAGTAGATTCTATAAATCATCTCTCTTTTAACAACTCATTGAAGTTCAGTCAATCAAAGCACTGCCTCCAGCTAAGAAAATCATACCCTTCCCCTAGGGTTGTGAAACGTGAGGTCAAAGATAATGAGTCCTTTTTAACTTCTGTCAGTCATGAAAGTTATTAACTATGAAGCACACAGGAGCTATGCATAGCTGCTTTTCCTGCCCTATGGAGAATGCCCATGTAGGAGAATAAAGGTCACCTGCCAGGAGAACTGGCAGTAAGTGATGGTTAAGAGCATGGAGCCAACATGATCTGTTTCCCCTTGGCCCTGAGACCCAGCTACAGCCTTGAACTCCTTTTTATTCTGTATTTTATTTTTTAGCTTTTTGAATGTTGAGTTTTTTTTAATTATTTTATTTTAATTGGAGAATAATTACTTAACAATATTGTGATGGTTTTTGCCATACATCATCATGTATACTTACGGCCTTGAACTTCTTGAGGTACATAATTCTTAATATATATTCACTTAGTTTTCTTTGGATAGTTCAATTTTCATTCTATTTATTAGCAACCAAACAGATATTTAATTATCACCCCAGTCTCATTTTCCCATATCATTATTTCTTTTTTCAATTTATAGCAAAATAGTAATGATTACAAATAAGCCCGTTAGTTTAACATTTAGTCTTCCCTTTGAGACTAGGTTAGACTTAATAGCTCACATTAAAAGAATAGAGTATAAAAAAGGGAAAAAAAAAAAAAGGAAATTTACTATGGAGAAAGCTCCTAAGCACCAACTTAACCAGCTTAACATCATGTGTGATATCCTATGAGCATCATGTACCCTTTGATACGATGCAATGAGAAAGATCTTTCATCCCTGCTGTATTCTTTCAAAAATCCCCCAAACCAGTTCAGTCATGAGGAAACAAATGGCAAACTCAGAATAAGAGACATTGGACAGGATGTCAGGCAAGTTATTTTCAAGAAGATTAATGTCCTGAAATATGAAATATAAGGAAAAAATATGAAATTAACACAGACCATAAGAAACTAAATCCAGCTAAATGCATTGTGGTCCTCTACATTGGATTCTGGAACAGAGAAAGACCATGAATAGAAATCTGGTGAAATCCCAATAATGATTATAGCTTAATGAATAGTCATGTGCCTATGTTAATTTGTTAGTTTTGACAAATCTGCCATAATAATACCAGAAACTTTAAGAGAATGGAATAGGGGAGCCTGGATGAGGGTTTTAGAGAAACTATGTATTGTCTCTGCAACACCGTTCTGAAGATAAAATTATTCCAAAATATGTAATTATTTAAAATAAGAATAAAGAAATATTATGAAAGAATTTCATGCTAATAGATTTGATAATTCTAAAGAAATCCACTTGTAAGTCATGTGATGAGCATCCATAATTTCATTCCTTGGTTTCTATACTTATGAATTCATTATTAAAATTGAGCTATTTATTCAGAGAATTGCTTTCAAGGATATGATTAAATTTTGGCAAAAGTGCTTTATGAAAATATTGTAGTGATTTACTTTTTCATGGAAACTGGCAGACTCAGACCTTTTCATTAGGGCCATATTGTTCCAAGAGCCTCCAGGATGTAAAGCCAGAGAACCTTCTAGGGCTCAGCATGAGGAAACTGCCTCATACATAGCAGGGATGTGAAAGAAAACATCAAACCCAGTAAATGGGTCACTTTCCCAGGTCATTTATCCTTTCAGTACAAATATATTGAGTGCCTAATGTATGCCAGGCATTGTTCCAGGAGCTGAGCAGATGGATCAACAAGCCAAGTTCTCAGCCTTATGGAACCAGCATTTCAATGGTGGGAGAGAAAGTGAGCAAGCAAACAGAAGCATCATACACTTTCAAGTTGTGATTCAAGATATGAAAGGAGGAGGAGGACAAGGGCTCAGGGTGCTGTGACCCAGTGTGTGATGTGACATCCCACCATCTCCCTTTAATCCGCATGAGGATATCAAAGTCATGAATACATTAAGATTAGCAGATAGTTGACCAGCATTAAGAAATTGGGTACAGTGAAAGCACCCCATCCCCAACCAGAAAAAAATAGCATTCAGCCACTGGGGAAACCACCAACTGGAGAGGCTGGAGCAGAGAATTCCCTGGAAATTATCCTCAGAGGTTACTTCCTCAGGAGATGCTGAACAACATTACAAGACAGAAGTGAATACACAGAACTGGGCAAAGTGCAAGGTCACCATTGACCATATGCCTCAAATTCTATTTAAACATTTGCGTATTTGGACAGCTGCCCTTGTAAAGTCCACAGCTTACACGTGCTCTCCACAGGAACCTTGGCCAGTCCCTTCAAATTTCAGACACAGGTCACAAATAAGAGTTGAAACGAGGGGCTCCCTAAGGCATTGCATCTGATGCAGAATCACATAGAGCCACGTCCATGTCTTTGGAACAAAACAGATAGGTTATAAAATAAATATATCAGCAACTGTATGTGTTCAATTGAAGATATTTTTATTTTCCTTTTACATATATATCTTTCTTCTTTTTGTTATTTTTAGCTTTAGGTCACTAATTTTCCAACTGCCTATGTTGTCTGTTATTCTAACCATCAGGTTAAATACTTCCAGAAATTGGTCATCAAATTTTCAAAGAGAGGCAAATTTCAAAACATTACTTTCAATCTTCATTAAAATCAGCAAAACCTGCTATCTAATCCATTATCTAATCTAATTTGTTTGCTAACAAACTAATCCAGTGATAGTCTTTTACCTCTATAAATAAAAGATGCATGCATGTTCGATCACTCATTTGTATCCAACTCTTTGTGACCCCATGGACTGTAGCCTGCCAGGCTCCTCTGCCTATGGCATTATTCAGGCAAAATTACTGGAGTGGGTTGTCATTTCCTCTTCCAAGGGATTTTCTCAACCCAGGAATTGAACTTGCATCTCCTGCATTTCTGCATTGACAGGTTAATTATTTAGCACTGAGCCACCTGGAAAGTCCATAAATAAAAGCTGTACTGTGCTGTGCCCTGGCTCTTTTGTGACCTTTTGGACCATAGCCGGCCAAGCTCCTCTGACCAAGGGATTTTTCAGGCAAGAATACTGAAGTGTGTTGCCATTTCCTCCTCCAGGGGATCTTCCTGACCCAGGTATTGAACCTGAGTCTCCTGAATTACAGGTGGTTTCTATAGCACTGAGTCACCAGGGAAGCACAAATAAATGATAAGAACCTACAAATTCTACCTTTTTAATATTTAAAGAAAAATAACAAGTCCCATTGCTAGCAGCAGGCCAAATGCAACAAATTATTTTCCCTATAATGGTATGGAGTGGACTGACCTCTCCCAGCCTCTGTCCTCAAGCCTGGTGCAAACATGTATCATCAAGACTGGCTAAGGTCAACGGTCCAGTCTACAGCTTCAAGACCCGAGTTTTCTGTGTGTGAAGGCTAATGAGATCTTATGGGGATGCAACACAGTACTGTCCACATAAAGCTGTATTCCAGAAACTGATCTTATCAGTAATGACTTAGCCTATTCCAAACTGCCTCAATCAGACTGATTTTTTTAGCTTTTTTTTTTTTTTTTGTACAAAATGGTTGATATCCAATGAGTTTGTGACATTTGAACCTATGTAAATAAACAGAAGAGCAGGACTGAAATTCAAATAGATTAAAATAGTTTTAATTGATGCCCTGAAAGATGGGGATATTTGATTAGAAATTGCAAATGTCCTCTGCTGTATTTTTATTGGGACAAAACTACTTGAAATTCCATTTGCTTTTTTATTCCCAAGCTATTTTAACTATAATTTCTAAATGAAAAAATTATATATCATAGATTTTCAAATTGTAAGCTTTTGTCCCAGAGTCCTTTGTAATACTTATGACACCATTGTCAACACACACTTATTGAGGTAACTTGTTAAGATGGTCACTTAATGACCTGCTTGTTGTTCACCATATAGATTATGCCAAAGGGTGAAAGGTATAGTCTAAGTTGGGCTTTTGACTTGTGTTAGCTCATGGATGAGTCCTTGTTGGAAATTTATTTTGATTAGGGTTTTCGACTGTAGAGTATTTATATCTGTATTGCTTGGTTTGTGTTAACTAACATCTTAAAGGACAAAGGAGTGGAGTGGGTGGGGAGGCAATGTGGGCTCTCCCAGGAGCCTGATCCTTAGGCTAACCCTATCCCTTCTCAGAAAAGTTAAGCAATGCGATTATATAAAGCCTGTGAGAGACTCAGAAATGGGTTATAGCTGCACGGATGCAAAGTAAAAAAAGACAAATTCTTTCCATCCTGTAAGGAAATGCTAATGGCTTCAACTCAGTGAGAATGTCAAGGCACAGTATGAACTCTCCTCCCCCTACTCCAGGCTTCCATTTCTGCAAGGCTCTGATAATTCAGCCTTTCTTGCAATTTTTTAGCGGACATTCAGTCACTAGGTGGAAGTGGTTAAGCAACTAACTTGTAATAAGAACAAAAATTACCAAACAGAGGGCTAAAATAGAAGAAGTTGAGAAATTAAATGGATCCTGTGATACACCCCTGTGTATTCCAAGAAATGACATAGTAAAAAGTCAAGGCCCTTTGTGGTTCTGTATTTTGAAAGTAAGTGACAATAGTTTGTGACATTTTGGAAGTTATTTTTAATGGAAAATTCTATAAAATATTTAAGGTACAAGTAATTTAAAACTTCTAAAATATTTTTAAGATTTGAGGGGAAAAAAGGGAAATATTTTCTTACTCTGTGATGCTAGTATAATCTTTATATCAAAGATCACAAAAGCATCAGAAAGAAAATAATCTGATCACATGAATGAACACAGAGGAGAAAATCCTGAATAAAGTATTATCAGACAGATTTCATAGTGTATTAAAAGGATAAAACATCAAGACCAAATTTGATTTATACCAGGATTACAAATGTGGTTTAATATTTGAAAGCCAATTGATATAATTTATCACACCAGTTGGTATGATATTATTGAAAGTGAGCAGGCTCTGCGGGGATTCTGAGTGTGGAAAGCTTCCTGTTTTCTTGACTCCAGCTTCTATGACCTTCCCTAAGTTCCAAAGGGCAGATTTTAGCAGAAGAGAAGGGTTACAAAGAGAAGAAAGGAACAGCCAAAAAATAATGGCAAAGCCTTGGGGCAAGGTCTTTGTTCCACCTCAAGGGATACACATAACAATGAAAGCATTTTTCATACTAGAAAGAACTACCTGAAGCTACATTAAAGGAACCAGAGAAACTCATCAGGAAGATAACTGAGACCAGATTAGAGAAGTGTTCAATTCAGTCACTCAGTCCTATCAGACTCTGCGACCCCATGGACTGCAGCACTCCAGGCCTCCCTGTCTATCAGCAACTCCTGGAGTTCACTCAAACTTGCCTCCATTGGGTCAGTGATGCCATCCAACCATCTCATCCTCTGTCATCCCCTTCTCCTCCTGCCCTCAATCTTTCCCAGCATCAGGATCTTTTCAAATGAGTCAGTTTTTCACATCAGGTGGCTAAAATATTGGAGTTCCAGCTTCAGCATCAGTCCTTCCAGTGAATATTCAGGACTGATTTCCTTTAGGATGGACTAATTGGATCTCCTTCTGGTCCAAGGGACTCTCAAGAGTCTTCAACACCACAGTTCAAAAGCATCAATTTTTCAGTGCTCAGCTTTCTGTATAGTCCAACTCTCACATCCCTACATGACTATTGGAAAGCCATAGCTTTGACTAGATGGACCTTTTTTTGGCAAAGTAATGTCTCTGCTTTTCAATAAGCTGTCTAGGTTGTTCATAACTTTTTTCCCAATGAGCAAATGCCTTTTAATTTCATGGTTTCAGTCATCATCTGGAGTGATTTGTAGCCCCCCCAAATAAAGTCTGTCACTGTTTCCACATTTCCCCATCTATTTGCCATGAAGTAATGGGACCAGATGTTATGATCTTAGTTTTTTGAATGTTAAGTTGTAGGCCAACTTTTTCACTCTCCTCTTTCATTTTCATCAAGAGGCTCTTTGGTTTTTCTTCACTTTCTGCCATAAGGGTGGTTTCATCTTCATATCTGAGGCTATTGATATTTCTCCTGGCAATCTTGATTCTAGCTTGTGCTTCCTCCAGCCCAGTATTTCTCATGATGCACTTTGCATATAAGTTAAATAAGCAGGGTGACAATATACAGCCTTGATGTACTCCTTTCCTGATTTGGAACCAGTCTGTTATTCCATGTGCAGTTGTAACTGCTGCTTCTTGACCTGCATAGAGATTTCTCAGGAGGCAGGTCAGGTGATCTGGTATTCCCATCTCTTGAACAATTTTCTACAGTTTGTTGTGATCCACACAGTCAAAGGCTTTGGCATAGATAATACAGCAAAAGTAGATGTTTTTCTGGAACTCTCTTGCTTTTTTGATGATCCAACAGATGTTGATTTGATCTCTGGTTTCTCTGCCTTTTCTAAACCCAGCTGGAACATCTGGAAGTTCGTAGTTCATGAACTGTTGAAGGCTGGCTTGAAGAATTTTGAACATCACTTTGCTAGCATGTGAGATGAGTGCAATTGTGTCATAGTTTGAACATTCCTTGGCATTGACTTTTTTGGGATTGGAATGAAAACTGACCTTTTCCAGTCCTGTGGCCACTGCTGAATTTTCCAAATTTGCTGGCATACTGAGTGCAGTACTTTCACAGCATCATCTTTTAGGATTTGAAATAGCTCAATTGGAATTCCATCACCTCCACTAGCTTTGCTCGTAGTGATGCTTCCTAAGGCCCACCTAACTTCACATTCCAGAATGTCTGGCTGTAGGTGAGTGATCACACCATCATGATTATCTGGGTCACAGATATCTCTTGTATAGTTCTTCTGTGTATTCTTGCCACCTCTTCTTAATATCCTCTGCTTCTATTAGGTCCATACCATTTCTTTCTTTTATTGTGCTCATCTTTCATGGCATCTGGTCCCATCACTTCATGGGAAATAGATGGGAAACAGTGGAAACAGTGTCAGACTTTATTTTTTGGGCTCTGAAATCACTGCAGATGGTGACTGCAGCCATGAAATTAAATTAAAAGATGCTTACTCCTTGGAAGAAAAGTTATGACCAACCTAGATAGCATATTGAAAAGCAGAGACATTACTTTGCCAACAAAGGTCCATCTAGTCAAGGCTATGATTTTTCCAGTGGTCATGTATGGATGTGAGAGTTGGACTGTGAAGAAAGTTGAGCGCTGAAAAACTGATGCTTTTGAACTGTGGTGTTGGAGAAAGACTCTTGAGAGTCCCTTGGACTGCAAGGAAATCCAACCAGTCCATTCTGAAGGAGATCAGCCTTGGGATTTCTTTGGAAGGAATGATGCTAAAGCTGAAACTCCAGTACTTTGGCCACCTCATGTGAAGAGTTGACTCATTGGAAAAGACTCTGATACTGGGAGGGATTGGGGGCAGGAGGAGAAGGGGACGACAGAGGATGAGATGGCTGGATGGCATCACTGACTCAATGGACATGAGTCTGAGTGAACTCTGGGAGGCCTGGCGTGCTGCGATTCATGGGGTCACAAAGAGTTGGACACAACTGAGTGACTGAACTGAACTGAATTAAACTGAATTTTCTTGAAGAAATCTCTCGTCTTTCCCATTCTATTGTTTTCCTCTATTTCTTTGCACTGATCACTGAGGAAGTCTTTCTTATCTCTCCTTGCTATTCTTTGGAGCTCTTCATTCAAATGAGTATATCTTTTCTTTTCTCCTTTGCCTTTCATTTATCTTCTTTTCTCAGCTATTTTTAGGCCTCCTCTGACAACCATTTTGCCTTTTTGTATTTATTTTTCTCTGGGATTGTCTTGACACTGCCTCCTGTACAATGTCACAAACCTCTGTCCATAGTCCTTCACGCACTCTGTCTATCAGATCTAATCCCTTGAATCTATATGCCACTTCCACTGTATAGTCATAAGGGATTTGATTTAGGTCATACCTGAATGGTCTAGTTATTTTCCATACTTTCTTCAATTTAAGTCAGAATTTGACAATAAAGAGTTCACAATCTGAGCCACAGTCAGCTCCTGATCTTGCTTTTGCAGACTGTAAAACATCTCCATCTTTGGCTGCAAATAATATAATCAATCTGATTTCAGTATTGACCATCTGGTCCTCTCCGTGTGTAGAGTCTTCCCTTGTGTTGTTGCAAGAGGGTGTTTGCTATGACCCTCAAGTGCATTCTCTTTGCAAAACTCTTTTAGGCTTTGCCCTGCTTCATTCTGTACTCCCATGCCAAATTTGCCCATTTTTCCAGGTATTTCTTGATTTCCTACTTTTTCATTCTAGTCCCCTATAATGAAAAGGACATTTTTGGGGGTGTTAGTTCTAGAAGGTCTTGTAGGTCTTCATAGAACCTCTCAACTTCAGCTTCTTCAGTATTACTGTTTGGGGCAAAGACTTGGATTACTGTGAAATTGAATGGTTTGCTTTGGAAATGAACAGAGATCATTCTGTCGTTTTTGAAATTGCATCCAAGTACTGTATTCGGACTCTTTTGTTGACTGTGATGACTATCCATTTCTTCTAAGGGATTTTTGCTCACTGTAGTAGATGTAACATTCATCTGAGTTAAATTCACCTATTCCAGTCCATTTTAGTTAGCTGATTCTTAAAATGTTGATGTTCACTCTTGTCATCTCCTGTTTTACCACTTCCAGGTTGCCTTGATTCATGGACCTAACATTCCAGGTTCCTACACAATATCGCTCTTTACAGCAGTGGACATTACTTCCATCACCAGTCACATCCACAACTGGGAGTTGTTTTTGCTTTGACTCCGTCTCTTCATTCTTTCTGGAGTTATTTCTCCACTGATCTCCATAGTATATTGCACACGTTATTGCACTCCTACTGACCTGGGGAATTCATCTTTCAGTGTTGATAAACCCTAGTCTTATCAGCAACTTTAGTCTTGAGCTATTACTGTAAAACTCATCAAATTCTTCTGGTGGGTTGGGACATATATTTTTTGGAGGCAGAAATCCACTATTGTCCCCTTTGCTGTGCAAAGTAATAAAGCTATTCCTTTCTACTTCACTCAAACATTGTCTCCAAGAATCGATTCAGCACTGGTGCACAGAGGCCAAGATTTTGGCATCATAAATAAGGCAGAAGAAACATTTAGAATAATGCAACATTTTATAATGATAAAAATTCAGCAAACTAGGAAAGAAAGACAACTTCTAATTTTATGAAGGGTAACCTGGTGGTTACAGTCCATGGGGGTCCCAAACAGTTGGACACAACTGAGCAACTAACACTCCACCCTCCCCACACACACACACACATCTCCCCCTACAAATATCTATGACTCATATCCTGCTTAATAAATATTTCTACCACCAGGACATAAAGACATAATCCTCCATCTTCTTTTAGACGTATTATATTTGTATTTTTCACCTTTCAGTCTATGATCGCTCTCTAACTGTTCTGTATGATGTGTGTGTGTTGTGAAGTAGGATTTTTAATAATGACAAAAACAATGGGAATATGTTCATTAATGCTAAAAACTGGGTAATAGATTTTGCTTTGTTTGTACAGTGAAAGAGCAAATAGATGAATTACAACTAAAAGCATCAATGGATGACTATCATAAGAACCACACTGAGCAAAGCCCACCAGTCACAGGATAATACAGACACACACTGAATTTCACTTATATAAAGTTCTACAGCAGAAATTGTCTATAGTAAAATCAGAGAAGTGGTTTTCACAGATTTTAGGAAAATGTTTATCATTGGGAGAAAAAAGGAGTTAGTGATAGCAGAGTGTAATACAACAGTCATTGAAGTGACTGATCTTTATTTTTCAAACCTGGTGGTTGTTTTTCCTCTTAATCAAATATGTAGACATTTAAAAAATGTTAGCTATGTATCCTAATACATACAATTTTAAAACTGGAAACACATATAGGGAAAGCTTCAGTGTCAAAAGTAAACAAAACAACAGAACAATATCAAAATTTGCTTTGAAAATTAATTTTGTGGGATTGTTTTTGCTTTTTGTTATTCACATTTGAAAATAAAAGTGTTCTTATCCTTCATTCCAAGAATTATTTTTTCTTTTATTCCTTATCTCAAGTAAAAAATACCTCAATTCACAGACTCTTTTGTTGCACTAATCCTGTATATCAGCAATAAGAAGGCAAAGAATGAATAGGTTTGCAATAATTAAAGTAGTTTTTTATTTCTATAAAATCACTCTGGATAACCCTGCTTCTTACAAGTTCAGAAGTACTAAAGCACTTCTAATGTTGAATTATATCAGCCTCTGGCATATGTAACAATTTTTCCAATCTAGAGGTTTAAGCTCCTTAACATGGAAATTAATTACATTTAATGCTTTATTGAATTTTTCAATTGCTGGTCACTCCTGGCCACAACTGTTCTCTAGAATGTCTACTATGATGTCACTCCTTTGATTTTAAATGATGTGAAATTGGCATCCATTTTTCTTTTTTGATTAATTTGAATGAGATGATTTTTGGCTGCTTTGGAGTTAAAAATCAATCGGAAAAATATTCTCTATATGACTGGTCCTAAAACATTACCGCATATTAGATCTACCTTCCAGGTTTGAAAAATACTGATGCCTGGATCTCACCCCAAGAAAAGCAAATTTAACTGGTGTGGGATATGAAAGTCCTGAGGAGTTTTGAAAGCTAAATAAGTGATTCCAATATGCAGTAAAGTTTGATAATCACTGTTCTACATTATCTGCTCCATTATCTGCTTATGGATGTGGCAGGTTTTTCAAATAAATAAATGTTTATTCATTGTTAACATCCAGTTATTAGATCTTAGCACTGGAAAAAAAAAAAAAAAAGCAGATACTAGAATAAAATTACTCAGTCATTTCTAAATGCAGATATTTAGTATTTGCAAATTTTCATTATATTTACTTTCAATCCAAAGAGACATTTTTTCATTTAGTTAGAATTTCTAATTTGAGGTTTCTAAATTATTGTGAATCAGAAAATATAGTAGCTATGAATTGATCATAAACAACTTAATATTATACAGAATCTTTCCATTTAGTTCAAAGGTACTGTTAACAGATACTGTTAACTTGGATTAGTCCTGGCCTCTCCTATTTTTTGCAAATGTCATGGAGGCCAACAAATTTGAGAACCCAAACAGTAAAACACAAATGTGCAGAATCCATAGGAATATCTTTGTAGAATGTCAAGTAGGGAGCACTCCATTTTGAATAAAATAATTGTGATATTCAGCAAATTACTTTTGTGGGTTAATTTTAGTAATAATAACATTATTCATTTTACTTAGCTTTATGGTTCAGATCAGATCAGATCAGTCGCTCAGTTGTGTCCGACTCTTTGCGACCCCATGAATCCCAGCACACCAGGCCTCCCTGTTCAACACCAGCTCCCAGAGTTCACTGAGACTCACGTCCATCGAGTCAGTGATGCCTTCTAGCCATCTCATCCTCTGTCGTCCCCTGCTCCTCCTGCCCCCAGTCCCTCCCAGCATCAGAGTCTTTTCCAATGAGTCAACTCTTCACATGAGGTGGCCAAAGTACTAGAGTTTCAGCTTTAGCATCATTCCCTCCAAAGAAATCCCAGGGCTGATCTCCTTCAGAATGGACTGGTTGGATCTCCTTGCAGTCCAAGGGACTCTCAAGAGTCTTCTCCAACATGACAGTTCAAAAGCATCAATTCTTCAGCGCTCAGCCTTCTTCACAGTCCAACTCTCACATCCATACATGACCACAGGAAAAACCATAGCCTTGACTAGATGGACCTTTGTTGGCAAAGTAATGTCTCTGCTTTTGAACATGCTATCTAGGTTGGTCATAACTTTCCTTCCAAGGAGTAAGCGTCTTTTAATTTCATGGCTGCAGTCACCATCTGTAGTGATTTTGGAGCCCAGAAAAATAAAGTCTGACACTGTTTCCACTGTTTCCCATCTATTTCCCATGAAATGATGGGACCGGATGCCATGATCTTTGTTTTCTGAATGTTGAGCTTTAAGCCAACTTTTTCACTCTCCTCTTTCACTTTGATCAAGAGGCTTTTTAGTTCCTCTTCACTTTCTGCCATAAAGGTGGTGTCATCTGCATATCTGAGGTTATTGATATTTCTCCCGGCAATCTTGATTCCAGCTTGTGTTTCTTCCAGTCCAGCATGTCTCATGATGTACTCTTCATATAAGTTAAATAAACAGGGTGACAATATACAGCCTTGACGAACTCCTTTTCCTATTTGGAAGCAGTCTGTTGTTCCATGTCCAGTTCTGACTGTTGCTTCCTGACCTGCATACAAATTTCTCAAGAGGCAGGTCAGGTGGTCTGGTATTCCCATCTCTTTCAGAATTTTCCACAGTTTATTGTGATCCCCACAGTCAAAGGCTTTGGCATAGTCAATAAAGCAGAAATAGATGTTTTTCTGGAACTCTCTTACTTTTTCCATGATCCAGCAGATGTTGGCAATTTGATCTCTGGTTCCTCTGCCTTTTCTAAAACCAGCTTGAACATCAGGAAGTTCACGTTTCACATATTCATAAAGCATAAGCTTTATGCTTAGATCATGCTAATAAAAGTCATCATCACTTTGAATGAGTACAAAGAACTTAAGAGTTAATTGCTGTTTTATATTAATTTCAGAAATGAAGAAACTGAGGAACAAGAAACCTAGTTTTTCTGATGTCATATATTTCATTCATTTAAATTATTATTTTAGCTATTGCAAATCTAAGAAATACTTGGCCATTTGTGCTATATTCAAAATGTAGGAGAAGCAAGAAATAAAAACCAGGGAAAGAATTCTGATAGGAAATAAATTAATACAACAATACACTGTCAGGTGTTTAATGTGTATTTTGCATATCATAACATGCTATATTTATTTAATAAGCCTTAGAGTTTAAAAAACAGTAATTGCACCTTCACATGTATTTATAACACAAAACATATAATTTCAAGTCACTCAATTTCCTCCAGTGGCAACATCTTTGTCAACAGAACGTTAGAGTTCCAGATCACTTCATCATTTTGCTGTTTTCTGTGTGAGAATGACTTTGAATCTCTCTCTCCTTCCCTGAGGATTGAGGATGATGGGGGTCATACAAACAATAAAGTTTCTGAGGAAGTGGAAAGGCTTTACAAAGTTTTCCCTGTCACTTGTGCCAGCTAAAGAACTGGCTGCACTGATGGAATTTGGAGTTCCTCAGGAAGCAACATATAAAGTTTTTTTGTGTTTGTTTTGGTTCTTTTCTTCCCATTAATGTCAGAGCTGTATCTGTCTCTCAGTCCACTCTGATGTTAAGCCAACGAGTGGAACCCATGAAAGTGCTATGGAGGAGTTCACAAGAGATTTGGGTTCTTGTTAGCTTCCCACTTTCCTAGTTTTATCAATAATGCTGATGACAGGTGAACTATGGAACTTCAGTGTGTGAGGATTTTCCACAGAAACCAAGCAGTTCTCTTCGGGCACTAACTAGGTGTTAGATTTAACTCAATTCTGACAATACCTACCAGGAAACGGCAACAGATCCTACAGGTGGAGGGGTTAGTCCCACAGGACTGTACCACTTCAGGTGCCAATGTCTTCAGATGATGTCTACACTGTTGCCTGTGCCTCTGATTGTAAATTGGAGTTTCCCATCACCCCCTCCTGAGATTTGATTAATAGGTTAGGGTGGTTCACAAACTCAGAAAACCTGTGTACTCACTAGGTTACCAGTAAACTACACAAGGTATTAAAGAATATGAGTGAACAAATGGAGAGATATTAATACATATTGTGAAATCCTGACAAGAGCAGCTGGATCTGGCATTTGGACACATTCTGGTTTTCAATTTGGAAACTCTCAAAGCCCTGTCCATTGGTTTTTATGAAGGCTTTATTACATAGGCTTGGTTAATTAATTCATTGATGACTGATTCAACCTCCAGGCCCTTTCCCTTCCTTGGAGCGAACATCCGGGTTACACAGTGAAACTAAAAATTTCCAGTCCACTAATCACTTGATGGGAGAAGGAAATGGCAACCCACTCCAGTACTCTTGCCGGGAGAATCCCAGGGTCGGCGGAGCCTGGTGGGCTGCCGTCTATGGGATAGCACAGAGTCGGACACAACTGAAGCGACTTAGCAGCAGCAATCACTTGATGAGTTCCCCTGGAAGCCAACCCCCATCTTTAGATACTTTCCAAAAGTCACTGCTGGTGGTGGTATTCAAAGGAATATGTTATAGCCATTAAGACATCTTTATAGCTCTCATCACTTAGGAAATTTCAAGGGTTCTAGAACCTTTGTGCCAGAAAAGAAGACAAAGACTAAATATATATTTTTTCTTACAACCCATAATATTACAGGGATAGAGACATCCTGAGCAATCTTTCCTGAGCAAAATTGCCCCAGTGTTGATAATAGGCTATCTTTACTTAATTTAGTTATTTCATGAAAACTCTTTGCTAGGTTTTATTTGAGATTCCCTGACATAAACAATAACTTTTATGAAAATTTCAGATTATTCTCATACAATTGATGTCCAGAAGAGTTCTAAAAGTTCTTTTCATATTCCAAGGTCAATATTTTATAATATCTTAATATCAATATTTAAATTTATATTTAAAATATTTAATTACTTTTAATATTTTAATAGCTTCTTTGAGCATCTTTAAGATCTGACTTCTTGAAGTATCATGATATCTGAGCTCATATTAGGAGTTACCTATGTGGTGAATGATAAACCACAGCATTTCCTCTTTCCTCCATTATCCCTTCTTGAATAGGCTTTTATGATAGTTGCCATCTCAGTATATATTAGATCATTTAACTGTCCGTAAGTATGCTGACCATTTTTAATTTGTTCTCTGTTGAGTCTTAAAACTCTTGTTTTTGCATTTCAAAATCACAGACTACTCCAAAGACATACTTGTTAACTGTTTATCTAGTTACTCTCCTTCAGTTGGAAGTCTATGGTGAAAGTGATAGGCTCCTCCATATGAACAAATTTTATTCTGCCTGAGGTTCATATTTTAAGGATGAATTGAAATCTATTAAGGCAAATCTTGCCTGCCTATTTCCTATTTTAGTCTTAAGATACGACCTGTCAACAAACAAGATTGAATCTGGAGTTTTTAGGGGCTGTCTGATAAATCTATTCAAGGCTTAGTTGATTCTCAGTAGAGGAAAGATAGACATGAATTTTTCTTCTTCAGGAAAAGGTAGAAAAGTAGAAGAATTTAAAGTGTTATCATAATGGAGAGATGTTTATAAAGAATAAAATAATAAAATTCAAAAGTGCTAAGCCTGCATACTGAAAAATATGGTAAATTTCTAGTAACTCTCAAGGATTGTATCACCTAATTGGTGGTAGTGTTGAAGAAGCATCTTAAAATTAAATAAGTAGGAGCTTTCATTTATTTGTCTAATGCCACTAAAGCCTTCAAACAAGGGAAGTAGAATTTCCCCCCTAGATCTAAAGAAGGCTGAAGTAAGAAAGTGATACATCAATATTGTTTTGAAATTGAGTCAGCATATTAAGGGTTTGTACAGAGCTTTTATGTATAAACAGGTGTAAAGATTTATGATAATTAAGAGGATCTAGAGTGATCAACTGTTGAAGACATGGTTTTAAGTTCCAAACTATCATTCCTGTTTGAATTCCAGAGGGGTATTCAATTATCAATAACTGTACTCTTCATATTTGTGCTGTGTGCTATGGTGTGCTTAGTCAGTCATGTCCAACTCTTTGTGACCCCATGGCCTGTAGCCTATCAGGCTCCCCTGTCTATGGGAATTCTCCTGGCAAGAATGTTGGAGTGGGTTGCCATGGCTCCTCCAGATCTTCCCAACTCAGGGATCAAACCTAGTTCTCCTGCATTGCAGGTGGATTCTTTACAGTCTGAGCCACAAGGGAAGCCCATTCTTCATGCTTGGTGATTAGAAAATAATCAGAAACCCACTGTCCACAATAGCCAGTGAAAACTAAAAAACCTCTTATTTGCTGCACTGCTGATCCTGTTTGTGACACCAAATTATCTTACTGTTCACACTGTCTGCACTGCTCGTTGAACCCAGGGTAGGCCAGGCTTGAGCTAACAGGCTGAAAGGAGATGTGAGTCATAGGAACTGCAGAAATGTTTATTCTCTCCTGGTTGGCACAGCAGCCATAACACAGCCTCTCACCTGTTAGATGCTGTAGCCATAGAAGCAGCCATAATGTAACACAATTGCATACAACCCTTCATGGCTTTTCCAGGTGAAGCTTACAGAACAACAGTAGCCCATAACCAAACAAGTACCTGATGGCACTCATGCTCAGTGCTATAAGTGAGCTCAGATGTTACATAATCATTATTTACAAAACGTGGGGAAAGAGCAGGAGGCCACAGGGCGAGAGAACCTGACCATACCATCTTGACTAATTTGCACTTTCCCCACACTTGCATTTAATTTTTAGTGATTTATCCTCTATCAGGTTGAAGATACTTAATTCTTTAGGATTGTTTTAATTCAGGGTTTTATATATAATAAAATACTACAGACTTGGTGGCTTATAAATAACAGAAACTTATTTCTTGTATTTCTGGAACCTGGAAGTCAAGACCAGGGTACCAGCATGGTGTGGTGAGGGTTGTTTTCTGGGTTTCCACCTTCTCGTTGTATCCTCACTTGATGTAAGGACCAGGTAGCTCCATGGAGTTTCTTTTTTATTTTTATTTTTTTTAATTTTATTTAATTTTTAAACTTTACATAATTGTATTAGTTTTGCCAAATATCAAAATGAATCCACCACAGGTATACATGTGTTCCCCATCCTGAACCCTCATCCCTCCTTCCTCCCCATACCATCCCTCTGGGTCGTCCCAGTGCACCAGCCCCAAGCGTCCAGTATCGTGCATCGAACCTGGACTGGCATCTCGTTTCATACATGATATTTTACATGTTTCAGTGCCATTCTCCCAAATCTTCTCACCCTCTCCCTCTCCCACAGAGTCCATAAGACTGTTCTATACATCACTGTCTCTTTTGCTGTCTCGTACACAGGGTTATTGTTACCATCTTTCTAAATTCCATATATATGCGTTAGTATACTGTATTGGTGTTTTTCCTTCTGGCTTACTTCACTCTGTATAATAGGCTCCAGTTTCATCCACCTCATTAGAACTGATTCAAATGTATTCTTTTTAAGGCTGAGTAATACTCCATTGTGTATATGTACCACTGCTTTCTTATCCATTCATCTGCTGATGGGCATCTAGGTTGCTTCCATGTCCTGGCTATTATAAACAGTGCTGCGATGAACACTGGGGTACACGTGTCTCTTTCCCTTCTGGTTTCCTCAGTGTGTATGCCCAGCAGTGGGATTGCTGGATCATAAGGCAGTTCTATTTCCAGTTTTTTAAGGAATCTTCACACTGTTCTCCATAGTGGCTGTACTAGTGTGCATTCCCACCAACAGTGTAAGAGGGTTCCCTTTTCTCCACACCCTCTCCAACATTTATTATTTGAAGACTTTTGGATCGCAGCCATTCTGACTGGTGTGAAATGGTACCTCATAGTGGTTTTGATTTGCATTTCTCTGATAATGAGTGATGTTGAGCATCTTTTCATGTGTTTGTTAGCCATCTGTATGTCTTCTTTGGAGAAATATCTATTTAGTTCTTTGGCCCATTTTTTGATTGGGTCATTTATTTTTCTGGAGTTGAGCTGTAGGAGTTGCTTGTATATTTTTGAGATTAGTTGTTTGTCAGTTGCTTCATTTGCTATTATTTTCTCCCATTCTGAAGGCTGTCTTTTCACCTTGCTAATAGTTTCCTTTGATGTGCAGAAGCTTTTAAGGTTAATTAGGTCCCATTTGTTTATTTTTGCTTTTATTTCCGATATTCTGGGAGGTGGGTCATAGAGGATCCTGCTGTGATGTATGTCAGAGAGTGTTTTGCCTATGTTAGAAACACTAATCCCATTCATGAGGGCTCCACCTTCATGACATAATCATTGCCCAAAGGCCCCATTTGGGGGTTAGGGGATTAAAGATTGATCATGATCCACATAACACGTTCATTCTGACAAAATTATACATTTTAATTGGAACCTATATTGAGCTAAAACAGTAAATCTTAATGGTCACTATCTTTATACAACAAAAGTTCAACCACACATTGCTTAAAGACAGAATCACAAGGAAAGTTAAGACTCTTTATAGCCCTGGTTAATGTTAACAACCTGTGAAAAAGAAAGGGGTGTCTCTGTAAACCTCTGTGGCCTCACTGTTCAAGTAAATTGTTGAACCTTATAGAAAAAGTCAAACAGATATTGATTACCTGGATCTAAAGCAACACTGAAGAAAGCAGAACAAAGATCGATAACAATAAAACAGGTAGCCTTAGATAAAACTGAAGGTAAAATAGTGTGTGTTTGTATACATACATACATATATATATATATATATAAAAGCAGATCTCACACTTCATGCATATATTTAAATTGCACTTAATACAGTTTAATTCAATGTTCAAATTAGCTGTAAATAGATTATGAATAGGAGAGAACTCAGGGATCTCAGCAGTGGCATTAAAGGAGCTTTGGTTTTGTAGATCTGGTTCCCTAGCAGAAGTGTCTCAGAAACAAAGAATTTCCTTCAAAGTTTTGATGGGGACAGTCACAGGATGAGGCTGAGGAAAAGTTTGTGTCATCGGTGGGATTTGTGGTTTGCATTGCAGTACTCATATCAATAACATTTCTGAAAGATTCTTCTTTAATATTTAGAGAGAGTTCTCCTTGTGAGTTTACTAGTAAACTAGGAAATCGGGCTCTGATTCCTCTTCAGAGAAGGAAAAATCTTATTAACTCCCTTAAATATAAACCTTCACTAATCATTCACTTCATTTTTTCCCCAATGTTTTAAGCTAGTGTGGGGCAGTCGTGTTCCAATGTTCTTTTGCTTATATTGCTTACAGATGTTCTTATCAAGAATTTGCCTCCACTGGTCCAGGGGAAGTATCTCATTGCTTGAAGGCTATCAGCAATTGTGAGGTTTTGCTGTTTTATGTTTGTTTCTGCTTTGTCAGTATGTCGGGGATGAGAATCTGAGAAGACTGGCAGGGGTTTCATCATTGGTATTTTTTTTTTTTTTTCCTTCATGCCAGTATTCTTGTATATTTAATCTCCTGATTCAGGCTGAAGGCCATTCACAAAACATGAATAAGGACCTGAGGTCACATTTTCTTTAGCATCTGTTCTTGAATGTTGTGTTGAAGTATTAAAAATCCCAAACCTAAACTCTCCAAAAGACTTTCAGAAACATCTTAGTATTCAATCTTTTTGGACAAGAAAGATTTTGGGAAGAACCTCCAAAATACGTTGTTTAATATTTATAGATTTTCCAACTCTGAATTTCTGTGCAATTTCTCAGTATCTTCCCACTCTGGATTTTCTACTTTTTTATTTTTTAGTATTGGAAGTTCCTAGTAACTTATGAAAACATCCATATAGATCTGATAGCTTTGGACTATACATTCCTAGGGCCATTCTAAATCCTTCTATAGATTTTTCTGTATCTTCTTTAGGCTTCTGAAAGTTTGACCCAGCTAAGAGTGAGATCAAAGATGAGAATACCCTTAGGGATTTAAATATAAGAAAGCATTGAACCTTGCAGGTTCCTAGCTGAGCCAGAGCAGAAAAATGGGTTGGAAAGAGAGCAGAGGCAGAGAATAATTAGAAGCATAAGATGCAGTTAGGAGAATAGTACACCAATGACCATTAAATTCAAGTTCTGATTTGGAGTGATACAGATGAGGGATAGGTTTACACTTGTTGCACTTGTATTTGCCTTGGCCCCAGAATTTTATGAGGAAGCAACTAATGTGTCTGGGTTTCGTTTGGAAGCTTCCTCATTCCAAGACAGAAAAGCAAAAAAAAAAAAAAAAAGGCAGACCAATGAATGGGATTTTACTCACACTCTGTTCTGAATAACCTCTCATGAATAATTTTATTCTTATCAAAGTTCTCCAAACTAGAACTGCAAAGTTAAATTTCCCTTGGTAAATCTAAGCTGTATAGAAGAATAGTTCTTTAAATTTGAGTTATTCTATAAATTCATGTAAGAGGCTGTGGTCCAGCCCAAAGGAGTCATTTACTTAGTTTTAGGTTGTGAAAGCCCATAGCAGGATAACAACAATTTAAGGAAAACTTGGTTTATATACTTTGTGTTTGCAATTTGCTTCCACCAGTCACAGACTCAAATAACCTATGATTCTCATTAAGCAGAAGCTTAGAGATGAGCTCTCACTCAGAACTAGATGACTACAGACAATATAATGTAAGACTGCTTTATAAAGACTTGATGACTAACCCAAGGCAAAGTTTGTCCAACGGACCCTATGCATGAGAAATCTTGCATGCACCTCAGGCTCTGAGCTGATTCCAGAAGCAGATTTAGTAGGAGCAATATCTTTTCTGTCCTTCAAACATCCCCCTGTTGTACAGAGTGAAGTAAGTCAGAAAGAGAAAAACAAATATTGTTTATTAATGTATATATACAGAATCTAGACAAATAGCACTGATGAACCTATTTGCATGGAAGGAAGGGATGTGCAGATTTGGAGAATGGACTTGTGGACACAGTAAGGGATGGAGAGAGAAGGGGAGAAGAGGGTAGGATGAACTGAAAAAGTAGCATTGACATACACAGTATCATGTGTAAAACAGCTAGCTAGTGGGAAGCTGCTGTATAACACAGGGAGCCCAGCCTGGTGCTCTGTCAAGGCTGGGATGTGAGTGGGGAGGGAGGCTCAAATGGGAGGAGACACATATGCGTATGCTATATATATGTATACGTATGTGTGTGTGTGTGCATGCATATATATAATTATGACTGATTCACTTTGCTATATGGCAGAAAACAACACAACATTGTAAAGCAATTATCCTCCAATTAAAAAACAAAACAAAACAAAACAAATCCCCCTACAGACAACAAAAATGATGAGGAGAGGATAGGCAGTAGCAATTTGTCCTGAGGGGGTGGGGTTGAGGGTGCAGGTGGTAACTGGAAGGTCTTAGGACTTGTTTTTTTGTGTCCACAGGTCATAACATGAAGTGATTTGGTTTATAGCCTCCCATTTTCAAAGCCAGCCTTCAAACTCCCAGTTAGCTAATGAGTTTAGTGAGAAATCAATGTCACAGACAGAGGAGCTGACCAGGAATTGGAATGATTCAAAAGCTGTGAAATTTGTAAACCATAGATAAGTTGTTCTGAAAAAGGATCTTTGACATTACAAAAGTTTCTGGAAAATATAAATTTGTTTGCCCAAATTAAAAGAGAAAACAGATTAAATAACAGAATGATACTAAAATAAGCTGATAATTTGAAAAATCAAGTTAAGGAACCCCATACCACCCCCAACATAGGTGATAAAAGAGATGGAAATATATGAGAAATTTTAAGGAATATGGAAATTCATAAAGATAAACTCAGGCTTAACAGATGGTGCTAGTGGTAAAGAACCTGCCTGCCAATGCAGGAGACATAAGAGATGTGGGTTTGATCCCTGGGTTGGGAAGATCCCCTGGAGGAGGGCATGGCAACCCACTCCAGTATTCTTTCCTGGAGAATCTCTTGGACAGTGGAGCCTGGTAGGTTATAGTTCATAGGGTTACAAAGAGTCAGACATGACCAAAGAGATTTAGCTTGCATGCATGCAAGGATAATCTTGATATGAAAGTCAGTCATGTCCAACTCTGTGATCCCATAGGCTAGACAGTCCATGGAATTCTCCAGGCCAGGATACTGGAGTGGGTAGTTGTACCCTTCTCCAGGGGATCTTCCAAACCCAGATATTGAACCCAGAACTCCTGCACTGCAGGCAGATTCTTTGCCAGTGGCACCATTAGGGAAGCCCAAGTATACTGAAGTGGGTAGCCTATCAGTTCTCCAGTGGATCTTCCTGACCCAGGAATTGAACCAGGGTCTCCTGCATTGGAGGCAGATTCTTTGCCAGTGGCACCATTAGGGAAGCCCAAGTATACTGAAGTGGGTAGCCTATCAGTTCTCCAGTGGATCTTCCTGACCCAGGAATTGAACCAGGGTCTCCTGCATTGGAGGCAGATTCTTTGCCAGCTGAGCTACAGGGAAGCCCATATAAACTTGATGGGCTTCAGGTAAATAAAGATGTGAGGCCAGCCAGTTGCCCTGTGGCAAAGAATGACACAGATCGGAACAGTCCACCCATTATGGCAGGGTAATGGTGAAAACCCCAGGTCAGACACAATCTTGGAACTACACAAATCCAAACACCACCAAGAGACCTGAATATTCCCAGAAATATAAATCTGGCTGCATAAATACTCATGAAAGGCCACTAAATGATAAAAAAATTTACATAACCATAAATGATTTACTTTCAATAGCACTGGACTGAAGAAATCAATGAAACAACTTTAAAATTCTGAGGAAGAATAGTTTTTAATATACAAACACAATTAGCAATTGAGTATGAGGCTAAACATAGGATTTTTTACATTCAGATTCTTGGGATGCTTTTTTCCACATGTTAGTATAGATAACATATTTTCTTTTCTTTCTTTTTTTTTTTTTTTTTTCTCTCATTGACCAAACTCTGTTCAGGTTTCCTTGAACTCTTGCTATGGTCTGTATCCCCACAAAATTCCTATGTTGGGAACCTAACCCCCAAAGATGATGCCATTAGGAGGTGGGATCCTTGGGAGGTGGTTAGGTCATGACGGAGGAGCCATCATGAATAGGATATGTTCCTGATGAAGCTCCCTCACCCCTTTCACTGTGTGAGGATATAGGAAAACAACTGCCATCTGTGAAGCAGGAAGTGCTCACCAGACACTGAATCTGAGGTCACCTTGGTCCTGGACATCCCAGAATCCAGAACTGCTTTTTATTAGGCACTCAGTCTATGGTATATTTAATAGCTGCCCAAATGTACTAGGACATCGTTTCTCAACTAGACCCTGACTTTGGAGCTTCCATGTTTATCTCTGCCTTTTCAAATTTTATCAAGAATTCTGTTAAGTCATTTTAGCTAGCATCCCCATCTTCAATATCAGCTCTGACCATATTCCTCATCCTCTACCACCCCACAGATAATGTCTGATCACCATGATCTTCAGCAAGACTCTCATTAGGTCAGTGTAAGCAGAACCCCTCTTACCCTCAATGTTTCCTCTAGTAATTTCCATCCACTGACCACGCTTCTTAGCCTAAATCCCCACCTGCCCATGTTGTTGTCAATTAAAAAATATTTTTGCAACCTATTAATTGACAGTTACAATTTATTTGACCAGGATTTTAAGGTCTTCAAGCCCAGGAGGCAGCATGCCAAGTAATGCCAAAAGAACTTCTCTAAGGGGGTGAGGGGATGGGGGAGGCCAAGATATATAGGATTTTTTGCAACAATAGGCAGGTAGTCTGAGCATCAAAAGATTATTTTTAATCAAAGAAAATCAGACATGTCAAGTTAAGAAATTTAGTACTTTTCTATGTATGGGAAGATGTAAGAGTCTGGGCTTACTAAAATAATTCCTTTAACATGCACTTCTTCTATCTGGGGCCAGTATCCTATATTTTTACATCCTGAGTTTCCTCAGGGCCCACTGTGGGGAGTGGCTGCAGTCTGATAGCTGCTAGAAGGCAGGTATTCTTTCCTTCCTGAGTTTCCTCAGGGCTCACCAACTCACCTTTCGGCAGTGGCTACAATCACTGATGACTGTGACATATTTTGTTTACTGATATGTCAAGAAATATTCCATTTATCACTGTGCTAGGAGATGATCTTAGTCTCTCTCCTTTATTGCAGATCCGATTGCAGAGTCCTTATACCTGTCATGTTAGACTCCCTTGAATAAAATCTTTCTTACAATCTTTAAAGAGCATCCTAATTTTTTTCATTAACATTCACTGTATGTGTATGTCACTAAATTTATGAGAAAATATAGGAAAATATTATTTCATGAGACACATGAACTATAAACAGACATTTGAAAAATCCAAAGTTTTTTGAATTTTTACTTTTATTCTGTTTTTCTTCTAGAAGCAGGACTTGAACTCACAGGTTTACATTGTTTTCTATGTAGTTAATCACATTGCTGATTCTGAGGTGATTTTTACTCTTCTTGTAATCATTATATTATATATATTGTTTAATAAAGCTAAAAATAATCAGCAGTTTATAGGGAAGATGGTCTGTGTTATTGCTAAAGAACTTACAGAAGTGAAATTACAATATAAAAGCACTATAATCTGTATTGAATTATATACTATGCTGATTTGCATTAATATTATGCTGATTTTGGTTCCTCTTTCCCATACATATGAACAGGCCATGAAAAAGAGATGATTCCCTGTGCTCACCCCCTCCACCACCATGAATCTATTTCTACAAAACAACAAAACAATTTGACTCAATTCCCAAAGTTTTAGTCTATGGAGAGAATGTTTTGCTTAGCCTGTACATGTCATGATAAGATTGTTCAATTGAATAACCCAAATGTTAGCTAAGGTCACCCTGTTCTTTACAATTTAAATTAAATTGCCTCTATTACCCAGTTCCTCTGGGACTTATATGTTTCATGGACATTTCAGACTCCTCTGTTCCTGTTTCAATCTCATCTCATTCTTGCTTTATTTCAATTGGCTGCCAATTCTTTTTACTCTATTCTGCAGAAAAATTGAGATCTTTGCTTTGTACTTATATTGTTTCTGCCTTTGTATATCAAAAGACTCTTTAAAGTTTCTGCTAAAACAAAGGACTGTGGGCTCTGGGCCACACTTTTAAGCAGAAGGAAGGAATGTCTGTAGCTTTGAAATATAAAACTTTTGTATTCCTTTTCTACCCTCAAATGTCTATAAATGAACAGCAGCACCATATGTTGAGAGTAAGTTTCAAGATGTGAGAATTATACTACTCATGACCACTCCCTACTCTTCAGAAAACAAAAGGAGTATTTTGTCCACTGCACTAATGATCAGTTAATGTATAAATAATGCTTACTAGTTAGTGTTTGCATGCATATATAGCAAGGTTTTCAACCCAGGGCAAAAACCACAAATATGCCAGCTAACAACTGGCACTTTCCATCTGCCTCTGTGAGGATTAAGTCACTAGCAAATGCATTTGCTGAACTTCAACAACACCAAAAGCAGTTCAGGGTGGAAATCAGGAATGAAGATTGCTGTGCTCTGGGAACAACTGGCATAGCAGACCTTCAGATAGTTAGATATTTTAAGGAAAGTATCTTATGATTCCAATTTATTGCATCTTCTCATATCTAGAAAGGCACTAAAATAATAAATGGTGACATCTGCTCCTCATTACTAGCAGCAAGTCTGGGCCAGAGTATGTGCATGACTACTCATACCCCCTTCACTAATGAGTGTACCCTTACCTCTTTGGAACAGCTCCTGAGAGCTATGAGAGGCTGTTTCCTGGATGATAGTCTTCATTTTCCTCAAAATAAAACTTAACTTACAAGTTTAGAACTCTCACATTGTGCATATATAATGTTTTTTTTCAGTAGACACACAAGTAATATGTGCTTGGATATATCTGATAAGCTAATTTTGAAGCCCACTGGTGGGTGAGGCTGTGAAGATGTCTGAGTTGTATAATATAGTGATTTAAGATAATTTTGCTATTAGTATTCAAGGTCAAAAATATTAGAAGAATTACAGAAAAGTAAAATTCAATATATCTGTCAAAATATAGTTTACCATGAAAAGTTACTTATCACTAATTGGTTTGAAATATTGAAACATTAAGCATATGTTCAATGGGGCTTACACATCAAAACTTGCACACAATCTGTTCATGTGAATTGTCTCCTGAATATAGGGAGTGATGTGGTATGCTTAATAAGCAATGAATTTAAAGAAGTTTTGTTGAACATGAAAAGTGTAAGGGTCAGGAGGTCCAACCGATGAGAAATAGAAGCATTTGATCAGAAGTTCAATATGAGAGGTAGAGTCATTTTCAACTCAGTATGAGCTCTTTGGTTCTGCTTTCCATCTGTGGAGTTCCCAAGAAAGTGCCAATGGCATTTCAGCACTAAAAACAGCCTGTCATAGCCAGGTTGAAAGGAGAATTGACTGGGAGAGTTAATTGCTATCTACAAAATGGCATTTGAGAAAACAAGTTGCTTTTCTCCATACAGAATTTACAACTCACTTCTCAATGACTACAGCTTTATTTTATGCAGCTTCTTTTGGGTCTTAGCGTGTTTTAAATATAACAATTAACTTCAAGTAAAAGTATGCACAGAACACTGAATTTTAGTTTTAATGCTCTCATTCAGTAGCTGAATGACTTTGTATAAATTGCCCAAACTTTAAAACAATGCAAAACCCATCTATTGAAAAATACATCATATGTGAGGCTCATCCCAGCCTTGGAATTCTACAGTCAGATTACTGTCTGTGAGACTAAAGACGACTTAACTTATATGAGTTTGTTTTCCCGAGATTGAAGGCTGTGTCTGTCCAGATCTAACCAGGAAAGCAGAGATGTACATTTCTGACAGAGCGTATTTAGGGAATAGTGATACAGATTTTGTAAGACTGAACCAGCAATAAGGAGACTGAACTGCTGTGTTTGGACCTGTAAGGAGAACACAATATCAAATACTTGGAGGATTAAAATACAAAACAAAACAAAACAGAATATGAACCCGTGGCTTTTGGACCCTCATAGCCAAGAATGAGAACACCAGAATAAAAGAGTCTTCTCCCTTCTTCCCTACCTCTTCCCCTCTAGGGTCTCCCATGCAGACTCCACCAGGAAGCTGAGGCTGAAAGAGCATGGGAAATGGAGTCTGCAAATCCCAATCCAGTCTCATATACACCCTATAAGTAAGGGTGGAGTTGATGTGGAGAAAAGCTGGGTAAAAAAATATATGGGGAGAAGACCTGCCTTTTCTTCAATGAGTCTACCTGCCAATTAGTGTTCAGAACACAAGGGCCCTAAGTTATTTATTGACTTGTGTGAAGTTAGTGAACCTAACATGGCAAATTAAATAATGGGAGGAAAAACTCTGCCATAAATTGGTCTATAGGATGTATAACATACTGCAACATTTTTCAGCTAATGTGGCCATTTCTGTCAATATATTGAATGCATATGAGAATTAAATTATCTTTCACTGAATAAAGAAAAAGCAAGAGGGAAGAGCAGGTTGCCCTATGTCAATTGTATAAGACAGATGCTTTTGGTTATCTAGGAGTAGATTTTTGTCCATATAGCATATAAGAAAGCATAATTTGTGGAAAAAATATTGAATTCTAATAAAAAAAACTTCTTCAAAGTGATTAAATAAAGTCATTAATAAAAGACTAAGTGGGTGTCTTATGACATGAAAACTGTGCCTCAAGGATTAATTAGCAGAAAGGAAAAAAAAAAAAAGGTTTTATTCTTAATGCTAGAGCTGATGAATGGCCATGGGGGTGACCCAGGAACTGTGTTTCTCTGCATTAGCCATTCATCTATGCAGCGTGATGCCACTGCTTCTGTCCATCTGTTGATCTCATTTCTTTTTGAAGGCCATTTGCTCTTTCTATAACGCATTATCCAAATATATGATTTCAAGGTTTTTTTTCTTTTATTCTTCTTTATTTTCTTGGACACAAATAGTTGTACTACTTTTGCATTCAAACAGCAATTTTTTGTTTGTTTTTTTTTACATGAGACAAAATGTTATATGGAGATGAGATATATGAGTTGAAGTGCAGGGAAAGCACTGTGGTCTGTGTGCCCAGCCTCCTTTTGCTTCAGGCACCCTGGAAGCACTGTTTAGTGCCTCAGGGTTTGGAGAAAAACTGCTCAAGAGCCACTGTTCTACAGAACAGTCTGTTACATTATGGATTATAGTGTATTAGTACACTTTCTATTAAAATATGCAATCACACTTAAGGACTTTAAAAATATGAATTTGCAATAAGACCAACTTAAAGGTCACTAATTTTACCTTTATTAAATTATTTCTAAATTAAATTTAGTTTAATTTGCATTTCAGTGAACAAAAGATTAGGCAGTCCTTCTACCCTCAAAATTGTAGGACGGTAAGTGAGGTAAAATCACTTTCCTATTATGCTTATTTAATATTATGTACAGTCTAATGAGATAGAGTTCTGTTCATGATTTGGTTATATTAGCAGTGGTTACCTAGTATTTTCTTTTTTCTTATTATTTTAGCTACATTGTATTGAGTGTAGGATCTTAGCTCCTCAATCAGAGATAGAACCTGCTCTCCCCGCATTGGAAGCAAGGAGTCTCCCTCTGGATCACTAGGGAAGTCCACCTACTATTTTCTTTTGACTTTAATTTTTAATTAGTTTATATTTTTAACTTGTTTAATTGGAGGAAAATTGCTTTACAATTTTGTGTTGGTTTCTGCCATACAACAATGCAAATCAGCAATAATTATACATATATCACCTCCCTCTTGAGCCCCCCTCTAACACTCAGTAAATATTTTTATTTACTTGATGTCACCTTTGGTTAATTCTGCCCATTATGTCAGCAGAAATGTGGTTAAAAATCATCATGTATTGGGAATTTTGTCATATGAGCAAATATGAGTCCTTCCTCTCTGTCTCCAGCACCATGTTTTATAGTATTCTTTCTCATGTAAGTGGTGTTACACATCATTTGTTCTATTTTTGACAGGTTTATTTCACTTAAGTATAATATTTCTAGGCATATCCATGTTGTAGTATGGGTCAGAATTTTGTTTCCTTTTCAGGAGTGAATAAATAATTCTGCCATTGCTGGAGATGCAAAAGATACAGGTTTGATTTTGGGGTTGGGAAGATCCCCTGGAGTAGGAAGTGAAAACTCACTCCAATATTCTTACCTAGAAAATTTCATGGACAGAGGAGGCTGGCAGGCTACATTCCTTGTGGCCACAGCTGAGCACCAACATTTCATTGTATAGTTATATCACATTTTGTTTATTCATTCTTCTATTATATATTCTTATACCAATTTCCTTGCTCAAAGAAAATCTTTTTTTTTTTTCCCCAGAATAAAATCCAGTATCTTGGGATAGTTTTCAAACTCTCCATTTCTTGACAAACATCTCCTGATATCACTTTCCAGAACTTCTGTTCTACCAAAACTTATTTTTACACTATTCCAGATCTAAACTTTGGATCAAAACAAAGTCTATTCTAAGAGGCTCTTCATCATCCTCTAATCTGTTTAAATAATGGTCGTCACTATACACTCTGCTCAGGCCCACCTCCCTTGTTCACTCAAGACTGAGGTTAGAAACCCTCCTTCTGATTTGTTGTTCCAAGTTATTTTGTTTGTGAGTCCCTCTGGCCATCAGCCTGTCCCTGAGGATATCATTCCCAAAGCTGCTTGGCTACTTTGTATTGTTAATGGCATGTCTGCCATTTCAGTCCAGGCATCATCTTCCCAATTAATCCCTCTACATTTCAGGGACTTTTCCTTGGATTTTCCTTCTTCACTTCTCAGCTGTGACATATCAGCACCTATAGTTTCTCCTCCGAAATATTTTGACCTACCTGCCTCTTCTCCTTCAGTAAGATCAGTCACCTGTTACTATGTTCTCCAGGAACACTGAGATCACATCTCTATGATGGCATTTGTGTTGCAGAACATGCTCCAGCTCAGATACTCACACACTGTGAACTTTTTAAAGGCAAACAACCTGCGTGGACCCACTTTTTTTCAGAGTTCTGTTGTGTCTGGCAAATATTTGCTGTGATTGTTTTATCCATATGGAGGCCAAAGAAAACATACTGATTGATTCAAGGTGGGAAGAAACTAATCTTGAAGGTATACTATTATCCATGCCATTGCACCTATGTCTCTGATGATTATTTGGGAAGCTTATATGTGTCAATATTGTGGTAATACTCTGGGGGTTGCACAGGTGAGTAACACATGGTCTCCTTCTTTAAGAATTTAGAATATCCAAAAAAAGAACTTTTAATTCTAGTGGCCTGAATGGGCTAAGTGCCTATTATGTGCAACAGGCTGCTATGAGAAGGAGAAAACTGTTAAGACTGCATTAATCGATTGATTGATCAACTGATTTGGCACAGAGTATTTCAGAAAAGTCTTTGAACAAGTGGTAATAGTTGAATGTCAAATGGTTCAAATTCAAATACAGATGGAGAAGACAGAGGACATATGAACAAAGGGTTGGAGACTGGAAAGTGCCCTGTTGGGTGGAGGAAGGCAGATAATGCATCTGCAGTGCCTTGGGTGGTAGTTCTGGTGGTTCCTGGGAGAAACACTGCAGAAAGATTTTTAAGAGGTAGGTGACAGCACAGAGAGATGGCTTGTTAGGTAGGCAAATCCCATCTACTCTTTCCTCCTCACACTCAAATATCTCGACAATTTTTCTTCCATCTATACAGAGAATTAATAACAATCTTGAGCACCTCAGAAGAAGTATTAAGGCAGTGATCACACCATAGAAAAATGCTGTGCTGTTGCTGAAGGGTGATTTCTATACCCCAGTAATTCTATAGCCTTCAGAACAAAAGAGACAAGAACGCTTATTTTCCTGACTGTGTTGGAACTTTGCCATGCATCCACACTGAATGACTCTGGCAGAGAGAGATGCAAAGCATGAATGTCTGATGAGGAACAAACAGAAGCAGTGCTGATGCAGGAAGGCTGGAGCTGGAAAGGACCAAAGAGCATCAGTGAACACAGTGGAAGGAGGCAGGCTGCTCAGCCTTTGGTTGACCACAGTTCTAGGGCTTCCGGTTAAGCCCTATCTGCACTGCTTGCTTCATTTTTGGCAGTTTACCTGGGCTCTCCCTGCCAAGCTCTGTTTCAAATTCCAGCTCTCCTCAACTAACCAGTGACTGTTTTTCATGAATTCAAACCACTTCTCTACTCTGGGAAATGGTGACTAATGAAACAGCTTATATGCTTTTTGAGACTTTTAATAGGCATTACTGACAATATGTGAAGCAAAGGACCGGGAATATAAACTAATTTTACCCTCAGTCAGAAAAGAGTCTTGACAGACCAGATATGGCAGAGATTTTTGTTTGTAAGAGAGTTGTAATGACTACACTTGAGATACCTACTCTGGAAAAGTTCTATTTTGAAACTTGTGATACTCTTCTGCTTATTCATTTTATCACACTCCATCTATTCCTTGGTAAACATTAAGATAAAATGGGTCACTAAGAAAGGTGATAGAAGCAAGTTTCGATGCTGTAAAGAGCAATATTGCATAGGAACCTAGAATGTTCGGTCCATGAATCAAGGCAAATTGGAAGTGGTCAAACAGGAGATGGCAAGAGTGAACATCAATATTCTAGGAATCAGTGAACTAAAATGAACTGGAATGCGTGAATTTAACTCAGATGATCATTATATCTACTACTGTGGGCAGGAATCCCTTTAGAAGAAATGGAGTAGCCATCATAGTCAACAAAAGAGTCTGAAATGCAGTACTTGGATGCAATCTCAAAAATGACGGAATGATATCTGTTCGTTTCCAAGGCAAACCATTAAATATCATGGTAATCTAAATCTGTGACCCAACCAGTAACACTGAAGAAGCTGAAGTTGAACATTTCTATGAAGACCTACAAGACCTTCTAGAACTAACAACCCCAAAAGATGTTCTTTTCATTATAGGGGAGTGGAATGCAAAAATAGGAAATTAAGAAACACCTGGAGTAACAGGCAAATTTGGCCTTGGAATACAGAATGAATCAGGACAAAGGCTAATAGATCTCTGCCAAGAGAATGCACTGGTCACAGCAAACATCCTATTCCAGCAGCACATGAGAAGATTCTACACATGGGCATCACCAGATGGTTGACACCACAATCAGATTGATTATATTCTTTGCAGCCAAAGATGGATAAGCCCTATACAGTCAGCAAAACAAAACCAGGAGCTGACTGTGGTTCAGATCATGAACTCCTTATTGCCAAATACAGACTGAAATTGAAGAAAGTGGAGAAAAACATTAGACCATTCAGGTATGACCTAAATCAAATCCCTTATGACTATAAAGTGAAAGTGAGAAATAGATTTAAGGAACTAGACCTGATAGACAGAGTGCCTGATGAACTGTGGATGGAGATTCGTGACATTGTACAGGAGACAGGAATCAAGACCATCCTCAAGAAAAAGAAATGCAAAAAATCAAAATGATTTTCTGAGGAGGCCTTACAAATAGCTGCAAAAAGAAGAAAAGCCAAAAGCAAAGGAGAAAATGAAAAATATACCCATTTGAATGCAGAGTTCCAAAGAATAGCAAGGAGAGATAAGAAAGCCTTCCTCAACAATCAATGCAAAGAAATAGAGGCAAACAATAGAATGGGAAACACTAGAGATCTCTTCAAGAAAATTAGAGATACCAAAGGAACATTTCATGCAAAGATGGGGTCGATAAAGGACAGAAATTGTAGGGACATAACAAAAGCAGAAGGTATTAAGAAGAGGTGGCAAGAATACACAGAAGAACTGTACAAAAAGATCTTCACAACCCAGATAATCACGATGGTGTGATCTTCACAACCCAGATAATCTAGATGGTGTGATCTTGGGCTACACCATCGTGGACTGCTACACCATCCACCATCTTGGACTGCAATGTGAAGTCAAGTGGGCCTCAGGAAACATCACTATGAACAAAGCTAGTGGAGGTGATGGAATTCCAGTTGAGCTATTTCCAATCCTGAAAGACAATGCTGTGAAAGTGCTAAACTCAATATGCAGGCAAATTTGGAAAACTCAGCAGTAGCCACAGGACTGGAAAAGGTCAATTTTCATTCCAATCCCAAAGAAAGGCAATGCCAGAGAATGCTCAAACTACTGCACAATTGTGCTCTTCTTACACACTAGAAAAGTAATGCTTAAAATTCTGCAAGCCAGGCTTCAGCAATACATGACCCGTGAACCTCCAGATGTTCAAGCTGGTTTTAGAAAAGGCAGAGGAACCAGAGATCAAATTGCCAACATCCACTGGATCATGGAAAAAGCAAGAGAGTTCCAGAAAAACATCTATTTCTGCTTTATTAACTATGCCAAAGCCTTTGACTGTGTGGATCACAATAAACTATGGAAAATTCTGAAAGAGACGGGAATACTAAACCACCTTCCCTGCCTCTTGAGAAACCTATATGCAGGTCAGAAGCAACAGTTAGAACTGGACATGGAACAACAGACTGGTTCCAAATAGGAAAAAGAGTATGTCAAGGCTGTATATTGTCACCCTGCTTATTTAACTTATATGCAGAGTACATCATGAGAAATCTGGGCTGGAAGAAACACAAGCTGGAATCAAGATTGCCGGGACAAATATCAAAAGCCTCATATATGCAGATGACACCACCCTTATGGCATTAAAGTGAAGAAGAACTAAAGAGCCTCTTGATGAAAGTGAAAGAGGACAGTGAAAATGTTGGCTTAAAGCTCAACATTCAGAAAAGTAAGATCATGGCATCTGGTCCCATCACTTCATGGGAAATAGATGGGGAAACAGTGGAAGCAGTGTCTGACTTTATATTTCTGGGCTCCAGAATCACTGCAGATGGTGATTGCAGCCATGGTGTTAAAAGACACTTACTCCTTGGAAGGAAAATTATGATCAAACTGACAACATATTAAAAAGCAGAGACATTACTTTGCCAACAAAGTCTAGTCAAGGCTATGGTTTTTCCAGTGGTCATGTGTGGATGTGAGAGTTGGACTATGAAGAAAGCTTAGCGCCGAAGAATTGATGCTTGTGAACTGTGGGGTTGGAGAAGACTCTTGAGAGTCCCTTGGACTGCAAGGAGATCCAACCAGTCCACTCTAAAGGAGATCAGTCCTGGGTGCTCTTGGAAGGCCTGATGTTGAAGCTGAAACTCCAATACTTTGGCCACCTGATGCAAAGAGCTGACTCACTGGAAAAGTCCTTGATGCTGGGAAAGATTGAGGGCAGGAGGAAAAGGGGCTGACAGAGGATGAGACGGTTGGATGACATCACCGACTCAATGGACATGGGTTTGGGTGGACTCCGGTAGTTGGTGATGGACAGGGAGGCCTGGTGTGCTGCAGTTCATGGAGTCACAAAGAGTTGGACATGACTGAGTGACTGAACTGAACTGAGCTAAAGAAAGGAGAGTTCAAACTGATTCAGTTCAATGGATTTCAATCTCAGTATCAGAAGAGTACTTCTCCCAGATCTACATACACACAGAGTAAATGTAAATGAGTTTCAGGGCCCATGGCACACACACTGATTAATCAATCAGAGTTCCATGCCATCACAATCTTTGTTTTCCCAGTGTACCTTAATTATGTACAGTAATTATGTTAGTAATAAAGAATCTCACAGAAGAAAAAGGGAATAAAAGGAAGGAAGGAAGGGAAGCAGTGAGGGAAGGAAGGAAAGAACAAAGGGGAAATCAAGGAAATGAATGGAAAGATAATAAATGAACAGAAAATGGAAGAAAAGAAAGGGGCAAAAGGGATATATTAATAGCAGCTCTGCCCCTCTGGAGAGATAGACAGTTATAGGTTAGATCCAGGGCAACTGAGAATTACAGACGAGATTATTGTGGGTGATCTGAGAAATATGTGATGTACAGTGGGCATCCTTCTATAGTACTGATGGAACTTCCTTCACAGAAAATTCATTATTACTCGAAAGGGTCTGTGAACCGAAGAAACTAGGGCAGTGTTGAATGAAAATCCCCTCATTAAAGATTAGATGGACACAGTTGCAAAAGTAAAATGACAGGGTGAATCTTCACAGAATTCCAAAGTTATATTTCTCACATCAGTAGCAATAACCTTTTTAATTGGTGTTACTTTCACATACATTACAGTTTGTTTATCCTCATACTTCAGTGAGGCAAGAATTATATCTACCTGTAGACATGAAATCCGCCCTCTTTCTCTAACATCTGAATCTCAGAGAAGGTGACTACAGTGTCCCAGTAGTACAGCGGCAGCAGGTCTTCCCTGGTGTCTGTCAGTGTTCACAGGTCCACTATTATTCTCATAAATGATAGCACTGAGATCAAAGTTAAATGTCTTGCCTGAAGTTACCCCACACTTAAGTTCAAGTATCAGGATCTGTAGGGAGTCGGCTTTCAACAACTACTTCATGGCCTGTCCTAGAGCACTTCTTCTGGACTAGTTGGGTTGAGTAGCTGGAATTCTGCTCCTGCTGGGGTCAGTTCAGAGGACAAGAGTCCTGCAAGACACTTGTCTTCTCACACAAGTTTCAGCCACCATCTCACCCTTAGAAGAACCACAAGGCTTCTCTAAGGCTCTTGGGTCTTTGTCTCCCAACAAAGGCCGTAAAGCCAAAGTAACTGTTTCCACTCTGTGACCCACTTCATTACTCTTTCATTTCTTAATTACAATTCCTCCAAAGCAAAGCGTTAAGATATTTTGAATGATTTCCCTAAGGTAAACTTTTTTATAGAGGCAATCAAGGTTTTAACTATTGTTTTCTATTTTGAGATGTTCTCAAAGGGGAATTTAGTTAGATTAGATATCTATTGATTTTTCAATGATCAGCAAAAGTAATGTCTATAACATTTAAAATATTTTAATTTGAAGTAAGATTTACAGAAGTGTTGCAAATATAGTAAAGAGACGTGTTACCTAGCTTCACCTCTTTTAACACTTAACATGACCATTGTAAATATCAAAATTAAGAAATAAGCATTGATAAAATCCTATTAACTAAAACATAATATATTTAAATTTCAGGTTTTTCAATTAATATAATTTGTTATTCTAAGATTTAACCCAGGGCACTCTTTTACATTTAATCATCATGTCTCTACTTATGTGTGACAATTTCTTAGGTTTTTCTTGGTTCTCATGATCTTGATAGTTTTGGAAATACTGGTCAGGTATTTGTATAATATTATGTTTTTATGTGATGTTTGCTCATGATTTGAGCGGGGTTATGAATTTTTGAAGATACTATAGATATAATATGTCCTTTAAATTGAATCATGCTATGGAATACAGTGTATCAACATGATTTATTCTAGTGATATTAGCTTTGATCACTTGGTAGTTTTCTTCACTCTAATATTTCTTCACTATAAAGTTACTATTTTCTCTTCCATGTTTTAGGGTTTAGAAGTGAGTCACTATGCCCAGCTCACATTCAGAAAAGGGGGAATTAGGTTCCACCTCCTGAATGAGAGAACACCAAAATTAATAAATAATATTTATTATTTTCTATACTTAAAACCAGTGCAGCAAATAATAAATATTATGGTGCGGGAATGACACGCTGAGGCTCTGATATTTTCCTGTCCTAACAGTGATGTTATGTTTCCCTCCTTCCTCTACATTTAACAGTTGGGATTTTTCTGTAAAGATGATTTACGTCTTCTTATTCTCTCTTTCTTTCCTTCTTTCTTTCCTTTTCAAATCCATATAGGCTCATTATATTTACTTTATTCTTTATTTTATAATCCAATGCTATTATTATTCTTAGATAAATTTTATTTATTCATTGCTTTGCTTACTGTCACTTTTAAGATGTATTACAACCAGATCTACTTCATGCTTCTAAACTCTATGAAACAACCATGTACAGTAGCAGTTTAGAAGGGGAATTTGAAGGAAGAAGAGAGGATGAAGATTGGAAACCATGACAAATTCATGTTTGTAATCCAGGATTCTTGCAGATTCTTGTTGACAGCTTCTTAAACTCATCATGTTTAAAACAAATTCATTGTGACCACCATCCTCTCAGACATAGGCATCACAGACAGCAAGCTAAGAAAAACACTTCTGAACTTTCCTACTATCTCTAATAATTCTTTGTTAGTTGTATTACTGACACATTTCCAGTTATAGGAGATTTAAGTTTAGAGATTTGGATAGCTGTATCAGCAACTATAATAGTGTTAGCAACATATAAAATTGTATGAAAAAAACAACATATATACTCCAAGAAACAAGCTAAAAGGTTAAAATCTAAAAATGAAAACCCAAAGTATTCCTTGTAAAATAAAGATCTAGGTAAAAACAAAACTGAAAATAAAACAGGGTTATGATAATAACCTCTTTCCTCAAACAGCCATGAACCAGATTCTAAGACAAATGCTCACTACATTTTTCCTTCTACATCATGAGAAATGATGGGCTGGAAGAAACACAAGCTGGAATCAAGATTGCTGGGAGAAGTATCAATAGACGCAGATATGCAGATGACACCACCCTTACGGCAGAAAGTGAAGAACTAAAGAGCCTCTTGATGAAAGTGAAAGAGGAGAGTGAAAAAGTTGGCTTAAAGCTCTGTATTTAGAAAACGAAGATCATGGCATCTGGTCCTATCACCTCATGGCAAATAGATGGGGAAACAGTGGAAACAGTGGCTGACTTTATTTTTCTGGGCTCCAAAATCACTGCAGATGGTGATTACAGCCATGAAATTAAATGATGCTTCCTCTGGAAGGAAAGGTATGACCAACCAAGACAGCATATTGAAAGTCAAAGACATTACTTTGTCAACAAAGGTAAATCTAGTCAAGGCTATGGTTTTTCCAGTGGTCATGTATGGATGTGAGAGTTGGACTATAAAGAAAGCTGAGTGCTGAAGAATTGATGCTTTTGAACTGTGGTGTTGGAAAAGACTCTTGAGAGTCCCTTGGACTGCAAGGAGATCCAACAAGTCTATCCTAAAGGAGATCAGTCCTGGGTGTTCTTTGGAAGGACTGATGTTGAAGCTGAAACTCTGATACTTTGGCCACCTGATGTGAAGATCTGACTCATTGGAAAAGACTCTGATGCTGGGAAAGATTGAAGGCAGGAGGAGAAGGGGATGACAGAGGATTAGATGGTTGGATGGCATCACCGACTCAATGGACATGGGTTTGGGTAGATTCTGGGATTTGGTGATAGACAGAGAGGCCTGGCTTGCTGCTGTTCATGGGGTCACAAAGAGTCAGACATGACTGAGAGACTGAGCTGAACTGAACCCCTGTATACCAATCTACAGGCTAGGAACCTGGTGGATGCTAAGGATTTCATAAATATTGGTTGGACTGTTGAAACTATGAGTGAATAATTAAATCATCTCAGTTTCTTGAAGTTCAGATTGCCTTTGTCACAACAAAAGAGAGAAAAGAGGTAAAGCATAGTTAGAGACTGTGCTTCTCCATTTCTTGAACTTGCCAACAGCAGAAACCAGAATCCAGGTCTGCCTTTTTCAGTCCCTCCAAAGCATCAGGTGTTGACTGCAGCTCAACCTTGGAAACTGCTGAGAAACCTCCCTTCAAGCTTACCTGAGTCTATTCTTTTAGTTTCTAATGCTCTTGAACTGCTTAAGGCTCTTACTGAAGATTGTAGTATTCAGTTAGATTTTAGTCAATTTGTCTACTTGATTAAATAGTTCTTAGGAAGATGTTAATTTCTCAAGTGTTGCTTATCAAAAGATGTGCCTTAATTGGATGAGTATATTTGGACATACTTTTGAACTGAATATAACATATATATACATATATATAAAACATATCCATTCTGAATACATAAATCCTTATTCTAAGTAGTTCAGGCTCTCCCAAAGGAGTACCTTAGAAGGGTTGGGACAAGAAGGCCTTAAAATTTCAGTGAAATCTTGCTTTCTTATTTTTGTTCAACATAATTACAAAAATACTATATGTCCTACTGGTTATCATGACTTGGGAAAATCTTGGTTAAACAATTCTATTAATTGTTTTCTATTAATTCTATTAATGATACAACATGGAGATAGGCAGAATATGTAATTATTATAATTTATTGAAGGTAGAATTTTTGAGAAAGATTATAAAGGAATGTAGTGAAATCTGTATATAGCCAGGAACTTAGATGATCAGTGGATCCAACTGCCATAGAGAATAAGAAGAAATGAGAGTCTTCTAAATGGGTTCTCCCAAAGCAGAGGACAGACTCTAGGAACACCATAAGCATTCAAGTCTGTATGCAAATATTTTTGTCTTTTTTCGTGTGTGCAAGCATGCATATACACACACATACAGACTTATGCAGAGACACAGAGACACACACATACATGCACACACAGTGCATACACACACATTCACAGGTTACTAACTCTCCAGTTATAGAAAACACCCCTTTCATACCTATAATGATATAAAGGAAATCAGAACATGTATCCCCAAAAGACATCTCTTTGACATAGATTATGGCTCAGTGGTAAAGAATCTACCTGCCAATGCAGGAGACTCAGGAAATGCAGATTTGATCCCTGGGTTAGGAAGCTCCTCTAGAATAGGAAATGGCAACCTGCTCCAATATACTTGCCTGGAAAATTCCATGGACCAATGGCCCTGGTGGGCTACAGTCCATGGGGTTGCAAAGAGTTGGACATGACTGAGCAACTGAGCACACACATTTTGAATAGAAGACCATCAAGGAGCATCAGATACAAGGAAAGATCTCTGCCTTCTGTTTGCTTCTGAGCAGAAGATAAATCTACAGAAATGCCTCCCCTCTTTTCTCTACTTTGAAGGACTAAAATTCATCATCTGAAACAACTTTAGACCCTTACCAGCCTTACAGAGGGCACCAGAGGAGCCTACATAACAAACATTACAAACTAGCCTTCATTTACAACTAGTTCCTCATATGTTTGTTTTCTCACAATTTTCAAACCCTAAATACTCAAGGTCCTTTTCCTTTGTTTTGCCATTCCTCTAGAAGTGTATTTTCTATTAAGCTGCAGTAGGCACTTAAATTCTAAGCCACATTTTAGAGTCACTCATCTCTGAGTTTCTTGCATGTATATCTGAGATAGTCTTCTTAATAAACTTGTTTGTTTTTCTCCTGTTAATCTATCTTTTGTTACAGAGCTCCCGCCGAGAATATAAAATGAATAGCTGAAAGTTGTTTCTCCTCTACAAATACTGTACAGCAACTTTCGTTTCATTGGCTTTTCAATGTCATTTTATATTGTTTGAGCATATTCAGACCTGTGCTCTTCCATGCACAAAACTGTCAGGGAATTGGCTTCTAAAGTACTCACTTTTCATTATAGTAAGTAGCATTATATTTCAGTATACTAGGTCAGTATTTATGGAAAACAAATAGCATCTGAGAAAATTAGAGTCCACACTTTTTTTCCCCCCGCAAAGCTTAGAATCTTAAAATCTTTCCTTTTTTTACCATAGGAAAGAAAAGAGTTTTCTTCCATGTAAGTCCATAGGAAGTTACCAGATCCTTTATTATCCTGAAAAACCATAAAATCAATAACTGGGGAATTGAATTAGAACTTTTCCAACATACAAAATTTAAACAAAGAGAGTAATGAGTTAATTTTTCTATATGACCAGTACTAAAATGTTCTGAAGTTTATTTCTGGCATAGAACATGAAAACAAGCATATATGAATAAGTGAAGGAAAAAAGAAAAAAGCAAAACCATCAATCCATTCAAGTAGCCTTGAGAAACAAGTTAGTTGAAAGCATGCACTTATGGTTTTTTTCCAAAGAGTTGATTAGAGAGAAAGAAAAGATCCAGGAAGGGTCCAGTGAGTTGAGGGAAGGAGAGAGACCAGATATAGTGACCACTAAGAGTCCATTCAAAAGGAGATCAGTCCTGGGTGTTCTTTGGAAGGAATGATGCTAAAGCTGAAATTCCAGTACTTTGGCCACCTCAAGGGAAGAGTTGACTCATTGGAAAAGACTCTGATGCTGGGAGGGATTGGGGGCAGGAGGAGAAGGGGATGACAGAGGATGGGATGGCTGGATGGCATCACTGACTCGATGGACATGAGTCTGAGTGAACTCAGGAGTTGGTGAGGGACAGGGAGGCCTAGAGTGCTGCAATTCATGGGGCCACAAAGAGTTGGACACGACTGAGGGACTGAACTGAACTGAACTGAACTGAAGAGAGAATTAACTGCTAAGTCACTTCAGTCATGTCCAACTCTGTGCTACCCCATAGATTGCAGCCTACCAGGCTCCTCCATCCCTGGATTCTCCAGGCAAGAACACTGGAGTGGGTTGCCATTTCCTTCTCCAAGGCATGAGAATGAAAAGTGAAAGTGAAGTCGCTCAGTCGTGTCTGACTCTTAGCGACCCCATGGACTGCAGCCTACCAGGCTCCTCCCTCCATGGGATTTTCCAGGCAAGAGTACTGGAGTGGGGTGCCATTGCCTTCTCCAAAGAAATATATTAGTATATGGAAATAAGCAAGTTAATATGGAAGGCAATGTTAGAGCTTAAAAAAAAAAAAAAGAGTGAGATAATGGAATTAGAGTCAGTGAAATTAAGTGATCCAAATAGGTTGAATAAAATAATTATTTGTGTTAATTGAAATTAACTATTTAAACCTTTTTTTTTTTTTTTTTTTCTTTTAAGATACGTGGATTTTCTTGTCCAGCTGAACTTCAAGTTCGGTTAACACACAAATATCTTAGAAAATTAAACTTACACTGTAGGGAAGAAAGTTAGGATCTTACACTGAAATTAACACCAGTGTACTTGTAATAAATATCATTCAAAGTCAAATGGAAAGTTACCATAAAATGTTAAGTCCAATCAGAAACAGATTCTAAGTGAGAAATAAAAACCAGATAAGATATCTACAAATCTGGCATAATTTCTGCTATAATGAATGTAATTCCTTTGTTATTTATCCTTGCCAAATTGAATACCTTTAGTGCAGATATCTCATATATATCTGGGTAAAAAGGGTGAAAAGGAATTATGATTGATTATGTTGTCATAATTAGGGTATTGGAGAGAAAGAGATTATTTGAATGTAGGGAAATGTGGTGGATAGTTCCAGAATATCAGGAATATAGGATATCAGACTACCAAAGTTCACAAGATATGTCTCAAAAGTGACATGAACAATTATCCAAGAATCATTTTAAATAGTGGTCTTCCCCTAATGCATCTACATTTACAAAAAACAAAAAAATTCATTTGGAAAAAATAAACTTTTCACCAAAACCAGAGTCAGGGAATTCCATGCACATGACTCATTTTGAACAGAGCATTTTCCTATAATTTTTCTTTTCTAGGCTCAGATCCAGTCATCAGATGCTGAATGACAAGACTTTACAGCAGTTACTGAGTATTAAGGTATCTGAACACCTAAACAATTGCTGGATCAATGCTCTTTTACTTCCTAACATACAAATTCCAGTTGTACATATCTTCTCTTGCTCCTTCAAGTTGGTGGGGCAAGGGTTGAATTATATAAGTTCAGAGTAAATGTGAGTGAAAATCTCTACAACAAGCAAAGAAAGACCAACAGTTAGTTTTTTGGCTTATAATAATCAAATCTGTGTAGTTTTGGCTATTGAAGAACCTCAGAACCACTCTGATTGCCAGCAATAGAGTCAGAATTGGAATGAGAACAGAAACTCTAGGTCTTAAGCAAAGGCTATGAGCATTGGTGGACATTTTTAATTCCTTATCATGAAAGTCAACATAAATTTTAACCTTAACTTCACCTTGGAATTACTAAGAAAAATTTTATAAAATGGGATAGTGACACTGATAATTAGCCAGACTGCTATTATAAAGCAACAAAAATAAACATACCCAAAAATGGTAGTTCTACTGTGTAAACAGAATACAAAGCAACTGAATCAAAGTAAAAGAAGTATTTGGAAAATTGCCTATTGAGATAAGAATGTCAGTTCAATGGTCAGGTTTCCATTGGTCACATAATTTTATTCAGGTGACATTCTCTTCTTTGGTAGTGACATTTATTCCATTAAGGAAATTGCTCAATCCTGTAGACTCTTTGTCACCCCTTGGACTGGAGCCTGCCAGGTTCCTCTGCCCACGGAATTTTTCAGGCAAGAATACTGCAAAGGGTCTCCATTTCCTCCTCCAGGGGTAATTCCTGAACCAGGAATTGAACCCGAGTCTCCTGCACTGCAGGCAAATTCTTTACCTGCTGAGTCATTGGGGAAGCCTGCCATTATCCTAACTAAAATGGTACATGTATGCAGGGGACATTTTGAAGGAGGTTGCAATTATCTTCATTACCTCCACCATAGTTTGGCATCAGGTCAAATAATTACAGGGAGGGAATGCAGCCCAGCCAATCAACAGACAATTGGATTAAAGATTTACTGAGTATGGCCCCACCCATCAGAACAAGATGCAGTTTCCACCTCTGTCAGTCTCTCCCATGTGGAAGCTTCCATAAGCCTCTTATTCTTCTCCATCAGAGGGCAGACAGAATGAAAACCATAATCACAGAAGACTAACCAATCTGATCACATGGACCACAGCCTTGTCTCACTCAATGAAACTATGAGCCATGTTGTGTAGGGCCAGCTAAGACAGACGGGTCATGGTGGAGAGTTCTGACAAAACATAGTCCACTGGAGAAGGGAATGGCAAATCACTTCAGTATTCTTGTTTGAGAACCACATGAATAGTATGAAAAAGCAAAACCATAAGACACTGAGATATGAACTTCTTAGGTAGGTAGGTGCCCATATGCTATGGAGATCAGTGGAGAAATAATTTCAGAAAGAATGAGATGGAGTCAAAGCAAAAACAATGTTCAGTTGTGGATGTGACTGGTGATGGAAGTGAAGTCTGATGCTGTAAAGAGCAACATTGCATAGGAACCTGGAATGTTAGGTCCATGAATCAAGGCAATTTGGAAGTTGTCAAAGAGGAGATGGTAAGAGTGAACACTGACATTTTAGGGGCAAACTAAAATGGACTGGAATGGGTGAATTTAACTCAGATGAGTGTTACATCTACTATTGTGGGCAGGAATCCCTTAGAAGAAATGGAGTAGCCATCATAGTCAACAAAAGAGTCCAAAATGTAGTACTTGGATGCAATCTCAAAAATGACAGAATAATCTCTGTTCGTTTCCAAGGTCAACCATTCAATATCACAGTAATCCAAGTCTGTACACCCAACAGTAATGCTGAAGAAGCTGAAGTTGAATCGTTCTCTGAAGACCTACAAGACCTTCTAGAACTAACACCCCCCAAAGAAAATATTCTTTTCATTATAGGTGACTGGAATGCAAAAGTAGGAAGTAAAGAAATACCTGGGCTAACAGTCAAATTTGACCTTGGATGACAGAATGAAGCAGGGCAAAGACTAATACAGTTTTGCCAAAAGAATGAACTGGTCATAGAAAACACCATCTTCTAACAATGCAAAAGAAGACTCTACATATGAACATCACCAGATGGTCAACACCAAAATTAGATTGATTATATTGCTTGCTGCCATGAATGGAGAAGCTCTATACATTCAGCAAAACAAGACCAGGAGTTGACTGTGGCTCAGATCATGAACTCCTTATTGGCAAATTCAGACTTAAATTGAAGAAAGTAGGGAAAACAACTAGACCATTCAGGTAGGATATAAATCTAATCCCTTACTATTATACAGTGGAAGTGGCAAATAGATTCAAGGGATTAGATCTGATAGACAGAGTGCCTGAAGAACTATGGATGGAGGTTTGTGACATTGTACAGGAGGCAGTGACCAAGATAATCCCAGAGAAAAAGAAATACAAAAAGGCAAAATGATTGCCTGAGGAAGCCTTACAAATAGGTGTGAAAAGAAAAGAAGATAATGGCAAAGGAGCAAAGGAAAGATATACCCATTTGAATGCAGAATTCCAAAGAACAGCAAGGAGAGATAAGAAAGTCTTCCTCAGCAATCAATGCAAATAAATAGAGGAAAACAACAGAATGGGAAAGATTAGAGATCTCCTCAAGAAAATTAGAGATACCAAGGGAACATTTCATGCAAAGATGAGCACAATAAAAGACAGAAATGGTATAGGCCTAACAGAAGCAGAAGATATTAAGAAGAGGTGGCAAGAATACACAGAGGAACCATACAAAAAAGATCTTCATGACCCAAATAACCATGATGGTGTGATCACTTACTTAGAACCAGACATTCTGGGATGCGAAGTCAAGTGGGCCTTAGGAAGCATCACTATGAACAAAGCTAGTGGAGGTGATGGAATTCCAATTGAACTATTTCAAATCTTAAAAGATGATGCTGTGAAAGTGCTGCACCCAATATGCCAGCAAATTTGGAAAACTCAGCAGTCACCACAGGACTGGAAAAGGTCAGTTTTCATTCCAATCTCAAAGAAAGGCAATGCTAAACAATGTTTAAACTACCGCACAATTGCACTCATCTTACACGCTAGTAAAGTAATGTGCAAAATTCTCCAAGCCAAACTTCAACAGTAGGTGAACCATGAACTTCCACATGTTCAAGCTTGATTTAGAAAAGGTAGAAAAACCAGAGATCAAATTGCCTACATCCATTGGATCATTGAAAAATTAAGAGAGTTCCAGAAAAATATGTACATCAGCTTTATGACTATACCAAATGCTTTGACTGTATGGATCACAACAAACTCTGGAAAATTCTTAAAGACATGGGAATAACAGACCACCTGACCTGTCTCCTGAGAAATCTATATGCAAGTCAAGAAGCAACAGTTAGAACTGGACATGGAACAATCGAGTGGTTACAAATCAGGAAAGGAGTACATCAAGGCTGTATATTATCACCCTGCTTATTTAACTTATATGCAGAGTACATTATGTGAAATGATGGACTGGATGAACAAAAGCTGGTATCAAGATTGCCAGGAGAAATATCAATAACCTCAGATATGCAGATGATACCACCCTTATGGCAGAAAATTAAGAAATAATAAAGAGCCTCTTGATGAAAGTCAAAGAGGAGAGTGGAAAAGTTGGCTTAAAATTCAACATTCAGAAAATTAAGATCATGGCATCTGGTCCCATCACTTCATGGCAAATAGATTGGGAAACAATGGATACAGTGACCTTCTTTATTTTTTTGAGCTCCATAATCACTGCAGATGGTGATTGCAGCCATGAAATTAAAAGACGCTTACTCCTTGGAAGGAAAGTTATGACCAACCTAGACAGCATATTAAACAGCAGAGAGATTACATTGCCAAAAAACGTCTGTCTAGTCAAGGCTATAGTTTTTCCAGTAGTCACGTATGGATGTGAAAGTTGGATTATAAAGAAAGCTGAGTGCTGAAGAATTGCTGCTTTTGAACTGTGGTATTGAAGACTCTCGAGAGCCCCTTGGACTGCAAGGAGATCCAACCAGTCCATCCTAAAGGAGATTAGTCCTGGGTGTTCATTGGAAAGACTGATGTTGAAGCTGAAACTCCAACACTTTGGCCACCTGATGTGAAGAGCTGACTCATTGGAAAAGACCCTGATGCTGGGAAAGATTGAGGGTGGGAGAAGGGGAGAACAGAGAATGAGATGGTTGGATGGCATCATTGACTTGATGGATATGATTTTGAGTAGGCCCCAAAATTTGCTGGTGGATAGGGAAGCCTGGTGTGCTGCAGTTCATAGGCTTGCAAAGAATTGGACACAATTGAGAGACTGAACTGAACTGAACTGAAAGCTTGATCTTTTTACTCTAGTACCTCTCCAACCCAAGTAATCCTACATGAGTCAATATTTTGCTTCCTCTAGCCTTTCCTGTTCTTAACATTGAATTTTTAATTTGTTCTTTATTAAATATATAAAAGATATTTTCCTCCAATGCGGTTTTTGGAAAGTGATACATGTATTCAATTATGGCACTTGCATAATAAAATGTTGTTTGCATTTATTTCAAAATATCCCAAGCAAACTCCCATGAGAAATTAGATGGAAATAATAACAGTGACTTTGTGAGCAACAACAGAGAAAATTGATATAGTATGATATAAAATATCTTTACATCTCATATTGCCTTGGTATGCTAAATTATTCATCAAATATGTTAAGAAAAAATATTTATGCCTATTGATAAGTACATGCTCACCATAAAAAATGTCAAGACTAAGGCTGTCAAATGTTCAAACGCTGATGCTAGCTGCAATATAGGTGCCACGGGAGACTACAGAAGTTCCTCAAAGCTTCCTCAGAAGTCAGCTAAAATAGGATGACAAAATTCTTGTTGGAAAAGCAAATATGTGGGTTAACTGCAGCACCCTTAAGAGCTCAAACTTTTGGCCCAACTTGTGCCAACTTACACTTTTTCAAGTCAGCAAGATTCTGTGCCAAGGACTTTACTGGTATTGGGTCTCTCATATAAGGGTGAAAACTGATCCTCAGCTGCAGCATCTAAAACCTACTGCCTTTTGCTTAATCTCTACTCTTGTAAGTTATAGCCTGTAACATATTTTTGACATTATACATGCTTAGTGAATCAAAATATAATTATATATATATATATATATATATATATATAACAAATAGAAGACAGTTTGGTTGTTTGCTGCTGCTGCTGCTGCTAAGTTGCTTCAGTCATGTCAGACTCTGTGTGACCCCCATAGACAGCAGCCCACCAGGATTCCCCTGTCCCTGGGATTCTCCAGGCAAGAACACGAGTGGGTTGCCATTTCCTTCTCCAGTGCATGCAAGTGAAAAGTGAAAGTGAAGTCGCTCAGTCGTGTCTGACTCCTAGCGACCCCCATGGACTGTAGCCTACCGGGCTCCTCCATCCATGGGATTTTTCAGGCAAAAGTACTGGAGTGGGTTGCCATTTCCTTTTCCTTGGTTGTTTAAAAATTCTTAATTTCACAAGATGAATTTGACTATTTCATTATAATTCTATGTAAGGTAAGTTGGATTTTCAAAATTAACTATGTATTTTATAATAGTTTCTTTTTAAAGGAAACATGTTAAAATAAATCATGCTCATTATGGCTTGATAAAAATATGCTAAATATATCGTGACCTTTATTTGTCTGTAACTTGAAGGATATATGTGATGCCAGCGGAGTGTGGCACTAAAACCAGTAGAATACTGTAGCTTTGTAAAACTTCTGTCCAATGTAAACCCTAAACACTAACTATTTATGCTCCAAAATATATGAAAATGAGGTTTGCATTTAAAATATATTATTTGTAACACCTTAGGACACCCATAGACACATACACACACAGAAAAAAAAAAAAATCTGTGTTGTTCTAGATTTGTTTTTGACCATTAGAAGAGATGTGGACAATTTTATTTATTTTGGGAGTGGGGGAAAGGATCATTAAGGAGTCACAAAACAGTTTACATTATTAAAATAAATCCTCAAATCACATTATAGTCTCAATTGACACAGAAAAAACATTTGACAAGATTCAACATCAATTCAAGATTAAAAACTCTCATCATAGTTGGTTTAGAGGGAACATGATGCTAAGTCACTTCAGTCGTGTCCAACTCTGTGTGACCCCATAGACGGCAGCCCACCAGGCTCCCCCGTCCCTGGGATTCTCCAGGCAAGAACACTGGAGTGGGTTGCCATTACCTTCTCCAATGCAGGAAAGTGAAAAGTGAAAGTGAAGTCGCTCAAGTCATGTCCGACCCTCAGCGACCCCACGGACCGCAGCCCACCAGGCTCCTCCATCCATGGGATTTTCCAGGCAAGAGTACTGGAGTGGGGTGCCATCGCCTTCTCCAAGAGGGAACATATCTCAACATAATAAAGGTAATTTATGAGAAACCCACAGCTAATGTTATACTCAAAGGTGAAACACTGAAAGCTTTTCATCTCAAATCAGAAACAAAACAAGGATGCCCACTTTTGCCACTTCCATTTAATAAAGTATTGGAAATCCTAGCCTCAATAATCAAAAACTAAAAAAAAAAAAAAATTAAATACATCCAAATTGTAAGGAAAGGAGAAAAACTGACACTATTTGCAGATGACTTGATACTGTATATTGAAAGCCCTAAGTCTCTACAAAAATAGTAGAAGTAATACATAAATTTAATAAATTTGTAAGATACAAGATTAGCACAAGAAATCTTTTGCTTTTATATAGACTAATATAATGAACCGGCAAAAAGAGAAAAATAAGAAAATAATCTTATGTAAAATTGCATCAAAATAATAAATCAGCCAGGAATACACTTAACCAAAGATGTGAAAGGCTTATACTCTGTAAAATACAAAATATTTTTAGGGAAATTAGATAAATAGTCTTGTTTAGGCTACAGAGGCAAAGCAGAGCAGGCCTCCGACCTTGCTTCTAACCTTCCAGGACACTGCTCTGACTGAGTGCCTGCCTACTGTTTGTGCCTGTCTGCAAGACTTGGAGCATTCTAAACAACACGGGGAGGAATCTTGAGATTGTTGAGCCCTGGAGAGGGCCTGGCCAACCAAGCCCCAGGCTTAACAACATTTCAAGTTTTACATGACAAAATAAACAGCATTACATGAAACCGGAGCTATGATTTCCTCCCAGATTGATGATGATACCAGTTTGCATTCTGGGATTATAAGCAGGAATCTCAAACTGCAATCTCATGCATGGAGTGGATATCCTCCCTGGGATCTTTTCCCAGTTGGGACTCCAGATGTTCTATGGCTTGGGACTTTCTAGCCCTATTTCAGTCTGGATGTTGGTCAAAATCCAATTTGGTGATGTATTCTGCTGTTTCTACTTCTTTCTCTTAATGTTAGTATATTAAAAAGTAAACAAGATAATTTTCTAATAAATATTCGTTATTTATTTGTATATATCGAGTGATTTATCTTGTTAACAAATCCTTTGAGACAAAAGTGAAAACCTCTGACGAAACAAATATTGATGAAGGAATATGAAAATTACACAGAAATTGAAAAGTAGTCCATATTCATAGTTTGGAAAAATAATATTGTTAAAATGCCATATGAAGAAAAACAATCTACAAATTTAATGAAATCCCTATCAAAATACTCATAACACATTTCACTTGACTAGAATAAATACTTCTAAAATTTGTATGTGATCACAGAAGAGGATACTTCCACATCATTGGTGGAATTGTAAATTGATGCAGCCACTAGGGAAGAGAGTATGTACTTTTCTCAAAAGAACTAAAAATAAAAATACCATATAATCCTGCAATTCCATTGCTGGGTATATACCCAAAGAAGCAAAAACACTAATTCAAAAAGATGCAATCACCTCAGGGTTCGTAGGAGCGTTGTTTACATTTGCCAAGATGTGAAAGAAACTTAGGTATCCATCAATAGGTAAATGAATAAATAAGGCATGATATATAAACTGCAGAGAAATATAACTATTATTTTGTAATAACAATGGTATATGGTCAATAAAAAATTAAATAATTGTGTTGTACACTTGAAACTAATACAATATTTTAAACCAATTATGCTTCATTTTTCTTAAATGTGGATAACATTTAAAAAATTTTTTTTTAATTTGTATTTATATAGGACTATGGTTCTTCACTAGACTTACTGTGACAATCATTTAATGATCTATATAAGTCAATTAATTATATATGTATGTAGATTTTATCTTAATAAAATTGGGAGAGAAACATCATAAAAATAATAAAAGAAGCTGGAGGTTGGGTTAGACATTTCTTTTTAAAGATGCTAATAATTCAATAGCATGGTGAGAGCGTTTTTGGTTGAAGCAAAGATGTAGTGGCATAAAAGAAGTATGCAAAATAGGAGTACATACAGGTAAGATGGAACTGGATGATAGATGTAATATTGAAAAAGGATTAAGTGATCAGATCAGATCAGTCGCTCAGTCGTGTCTGACTCTTTGTGACCCCATGAATCGCAGCACGCCAGGCCTCCCTGTCCATCACCAACTCCTGGAGTTCACTGAGACTCACGTCCATCGAGTCAGTGATGCCATCCAGCCATCTCATCCTCTGTCGTCCCCTTCTCCTCCTGCCCCCAATCCCTCCCAGCATCAGGGTCTTTTCCAATGAGTCAACTCTTCCCATGAGGTGGCCAAAGTACTGGAGTTTCAGCTTTAGCATCATTCCTTCCAAAGAAATCCCAAGGCTGATCTCCTTCAGAATGGACTGGTTGGATGTCCTTGCAGTCCAAGGGACTCTCAAGAGTCTTCTCCAAAACCACAGTTCAAAAGCATCAATTTTTTAGCGCTCAGCTTCTTCACAGTCCAACTCTCACATCCATACATGACCACAGGAAAAACCATAGCCTTGACTAGATGGACCTTTGTTGGCAAGGTAATGTCTCTGCTTTTCAATATGCTATCTAGGTTGGTCATAACTTTCCTTCCAAGGAGTAAGCGTCTTTTAATTTCATGGCTGCAATCACCATCTGCAGTGATTTTGGAGCACAGAAAAATAAAGTCTGACACTGTTTCCACTGTTTCCCCATCTATTTCCCATGAAGTGGTGGGACCGGGTGCCATGATCTTTGTTTTCTGAATGTTGAGCTTTAAGCCAACTCTTTCACTCTCCACTTTCACTTTCATCAAGAGGCTTTTGAGTTTTTCTTCACTTTCTGCCATAAGGGTGGTGTCATCTGCATATCTGAGGTTATTGATTATTTCTCCTGGCAATCTTGATTCCAGCTTGTGTTTCTTCCAGTCCAGCGTGTCTCATGATGTACTCTGCATATCAGTTAAATAAACAGGGTGACAATATACAGCCTTGATGAACTCCTTTTCCTATTTGGAACCAGTCTGTTGTTCCATGTCCAGTTCTAAGTGTTGCTTCCTGACCTGCATACAAATTTCTCAAGAGGCAGATCAGGTATTCTGGTATTCCCATTTCTTACAGAATTTTCCACAGTTTATTGTGATCCACACAGTCAAAGGCTTTGGCATAGTCAATAAAGCAGAAATAGATGTTTTTCTGGAACTCTCTTGCTTTTTCCATGATCCCAGTTAATTTTAGTCAGTTTCGGCTCTTAGCACAACAAGAGGCACCCATACTGTATCCTGGCTATGTGATAGGTAGCTGTGTACTTATTCTAGGATCAGTTTGCAGATAGCCTGAAGAATGCAGGGTGGGCAAAAATGAAACTGTCATCTAAATACTGGGAATCTATACCCTGGTCGCTGCTTCTGATGACAGAGGTGCAAGCAACGAGGAGGACAGTCATTGTTGTTGCATCTTCTTGCATTATTTCAAGTCTCTCATTCTCTAGCTGCAGTGACTTCCATGGATATAAAGGGCCAGTTGCCATTCTTACTTTTCAGTTTTTCGTTTTAACTTTTTGGGAGCCAGACTTTAAAATCTAAGACATTCAGAAGAAACCAAATATACAGGAAATTAAGAAATCATCACACATGCTCAAGGAAAAACATATGCTCAGAAATGACCTGAGAATATCTTAAATTTATTGGCATAGAAACCATCGATAACCAAATCAGCAGAAACAATAAGCAAAAAAAAAAAAAGAAAGAAAGAAAAAAAAAACAAACCTGATAAAGAAGAAAATCTGATTTCTGTAGTAACCACATTATTGTACTAAAATATCTAGCTTCCAATGACAACAACAAAAAAGTCAAAGTCATAAAAATAAGGTTCATAAAGAGGAAAACATTCAACAAACACTGTCCTTAAAAAGATCTGATGGCAGATCAACAAGACAAATACTTAAAACATTTATTTTAAATATGTTCAAAGAACCAAAAGAAGGCATGGAAAAAGTTAAGAACATGATATGTAAACAAAATGGAAACACCACACAGAGAGAGATTTAGTGAAGAAAAGTGTACACAGGCTAAAGAATCATGAAATTTCCAAGTGACCCAACACTCACATATTGTGGGAGACCCAAAAAGAAGAAGAGAAAAAGACAGTGAATATCTGAAGAAATCATTATTAAAGCTCTCCAAATTTGATGACGTATGGGACTGTAAAATTACACAACAGACTCCAAGAAAGATGAACTCAAGGAGACCAACAAAAAGACACATTATATCAAACTTTTCAAAGCCAAACACAAACAGAACATCTTAAAAGTAGGTAAAGATAAACAATACATTACATACAAAGGACTCTTGATAAGATATTAGCAGAATTCTCATCAGAAACTCTGAAGACCAAAAGCCAGTGGTCAATATGTTGAAAGTACTGGAAAAGCAAGACATCTGTTAAAGAATGCTAGATCTGGCAAAGCTGATCTTCAAAACTGAGAAAGAAATAAAGACATTATCAGATAAACAAAAGCTGAGGGATCATGTTACTATTAGCCCTGCCCTGCAAAAATGTTAGCTAGCCCTGCAAATTGAAGTGAATGGACACTAGACATACTTGAAGCTTGATGAAAAACTAAAAATCTCAGTAAAGGTAAGTACATCAGCAATTATAAAAGCTGGTGTATTTAAGTAAGAGTTTGAAACTTCACTTTTGATTTTTTAAAATAATTCAAGAAACTAAGACCTACAAAATAATTGGTACTTTATATTTTGGAGCAAACAATTAAAAATGAAATTTGGCAACATCAAGAACTGAAACAAATGAATATGACTCAATAGAAGAATAGAGTTTTTGTGTTATTGAAATTAAGCTGGTATCATTTCAAATTACTGTTAAAATTTTAGGATATTAAATGTAATTCTGCTGATAACCTCAAAGATAAGAGCAGTAGCATATTCACACAAGAAAATGAGAAAGTAATTTAAATTTTTCACTGAAAAAGCCAACTAAATACAATATCAGAGTAATTGTGAAAATTAGGAACAAAAAAATTTACAAGACAAATTAAAAAAAAAAGAGTAAAATAATACAAGGCCAACCCTATCTTTAAAATTACTTTAAATATAAATGAATTCAACTCTGTATTCAAAACAGAGATTGGTAGAATAGATAATAACACATGATCCAAATATACCCTGTCTGAAGTACAAAGAAAAAATAGGTTGAAAATGAAAAGATGAAAAAGTATATTTTATGAAAATAATAAACAAATGAGAGCAGAAGTGGCTAATTGCATATCAGACAAATTAGACTTTAAAGGAGAAGTCTATCAACATGCACAAGAAAAATAAGAATATTAAGCATTAATAAACATTTCAATAATTCAAGAAGATATACAAATTATCAAAAGTTACATACATAGCACAGACCATCCAAATTCATGAGTCAAAAAGGGATAGAATTGAAAGAAGATATAGAAATTTTCGTGATAACAGTTGAAATCTTTATAGCCACTGTCCAATAATGAATGACCAATCAGAGAAAAGCTAAGCAAAGAAATAAGAACTTCAACAATATAATAAAGACAAAAGTCTAATATATCGAGACCATACTACCACATGAAAACAACATATGCATTCTTCTCAAATGCACAATAAATATTTTCCATGATAGACTGTATGTTAGGTCAGAAATTTTCTCAATAGACTCAACATGATAATTAACATTCAAAGTAAATTTTCCAATAGCAACAGGATAATGTTAGAAATTAAAAAGTGCAAGAAAAACTAAAAAAAAAATCGTATTTGTGAAGACAACTGCCAACTCAAACAAACAATTAATCAAAGAATATTTTAAAATGTTGTAGATGAAGGCAACGATAACACAACATACCGAAATTTAGGGGATTCAGTGAAAACAGTGGTATGGGGGAACTTTATAGATATAAATGCTTACACTAAAAAAAAAAAAAAAAAATCTCAAGTCAACAACTGAACTTCACAGCCAAGGAACTAGAAAAAATAGGATTCAATTCAGTTCAGTCACTCAGTCGTGTCTGACTCTTTGTGACCCCATGAATCACAGCACACCAGGCCTCCCTGTCCATCACCAACTCCCGGAGTTCACTCAGACTCACGTCCATCAAGTCAGTGATGCCATCCAGCCATCTCATCCTCTGTCGTCCCCTTCTCCTCCTGCCCCCAGTTCCTCCCAGCATCAGACTCTTTTCCAATGAGTCAACTCTTTGCATGAGGTGGCCAAAGTACTGGAGTTTCGGCTTTAGCATCATTCCTTCCAAAGAAACGCCAAGGCTGACCTCCTTCAGAATGGACTGGTTGGATCTCCTTGCAGTCCAAGGGACTCTCAAGAGTCTTCTCCAAAACCACAGCTCAAAAGCATCAATTCTTCAGCACTCAGCCTTCTTCGCAGTCCAACTCTCACATCCATACATGACCACAGGAAAAACCGTAGCCTTAACTAGACGGACCTTTGTTGGCAAAGTAATGTCTCTGCTTTTCAATATGCTATCTAGGTTGGTTATAACTTTCCTTCCAAGGAGTAAGCGTCTTTTAATTTCATGGCTGCAGTCACCATCTGCAGTGATTTTGGAGCACAGAAAAATAAAGTCTGACACTGTTTCTACTGTTTCCCCATCTATTTCCCATGAAGTGGTGGGACCGGGTGCCATGATCTTCGTTTTCTGAATGTTGAGCTTTAAGCCAACTTTTTCACTCTCCACTTTCACTTTCATCAAGAGGCTTTTGAGTTCCTCTTCACTTTCTGCCATAAGGGTGGTGTCATCTGCATATCTGAGGTTATTGATATTTCTCCCAGCAATCTTGATTCCAGCTTGTGTTTCTTCCAGTCCAGCGTGTCTCATGATGTACTCTGCATATCAGTTAAATAAGCAGGGTGACAATATACAGCCTTGACGTACTCCTTTTCCTATTTGGAACCAGTCTGTTGTTCCATGGCCAATAAATATGTGAAAAGATGTTTGATGTAGCTAATTATCATGAGATTCCACCTCACATTCATTAGGATGACCATTGTTTAAAAAAAAAGAAAGAAAAAAAACAGCAAGCATTTTTGAAGAAGTAGAGAAATTGGAATTCTTATGTACTGCTGACAGTAATACCAGAGAAGGAAATGGCAACCCACTCCAATATTCTTGCCTAGAGAATCCTGTGGACCGAGGAGCCTGGTGGGATGCTGTCCATAGGGTTGCACAGAGTTGGACATGACTGAAATGTCTTACCATGCATGCATGCACTGGAGAGGGAAATGGCAACCCACTCCAGTATTCTTGCCTGGAGAATTCCAGGGACAGAGGAGCCTGGTGGGATGCCGTCTATGGGGTCACACAGAGTCCGACACGACTAAAGCCACTTAGCAGCAGCAGCAGCTGATAGGAATGTAAAATGGAATGGTACAGCCACTGTGGAAAACAGTGTAATAATTCTTCAAAAGTGAGCAATCGGGCTATGATATATATTCCAGCAATTTAAATTGAGGATATATACTCAAATAATTGAATGCAGGGTTTCCAAAGATATTTGTATACTCCATGTTCATAGTGGCATTATTTACAATGGTTGAAATGTGGAAGCAACTCACATTAACCGATGACTGGATAAGCGAAGTATACATATAATTAATTGACTATTATTAAGCCTAACATAGGAAGAACATTTTGGCATATGTTACAACATGTATGAACTTTAAGGCTTAATGCTCAGTGAAATAAACCAGTCGCAAACTCCAGATATTACTTGATTCCACTTATATGATGCACTTAGAGTAGTCAAAATCAGAGACAGAGTACTGTAAGTTTGCTGAGGCTGGAAGGAAGGGGACATATAATTGTTGTTTCATGAATATTGAGTTATAGTCTTACAAGATGAAAACTGTTCTAGAGATGGTGAGGATTACACATTATAAATAAATTTAATATCACTGAACTGTATCCTTACAAATGAAAAATTTTATGTTTGTGTATTTTACCACAATACAAAAATCAAAAAATATATTAGAGCTTTTATGGTAGCAATGGTTCATGCTCAAATACTTTCGGAATTGCAAAGACAAAGTGAAAATATGAAATAAGCAGTCTAAGAAGAAAAAGAATAAAACAAATTCAGAAAAAATAGGAACCAAATATGTATGGAGAATATTTCTCTATTGGTCTGACATTGTATCTAGATTTTAGTTGCAAAGAATATTTCGTGTTCTTAATTCTTTTATACCATAAAATATCTTTGGGGAAAAAAAAAAAAAAAGCACTCACAACTAATTTAGATCCATCAAAAGAATTCTAGTACAAAATGGCAGCTGGCTAGCAGCCTTTCATAAAACCTCTTCCAAATTTCAAATAAAACAGACCATACAAAAGATAAATTTGGAAAATAAAACAGTAAAAGATAGCTTGCCAGTCATCTTAATAGAAGAGTATTAGCCCCATGTTCACTCTTAGGCAGATGGAGCAGTATGGAAAATAAACTACCCATTCTGCCCTGATATGGCTGAATTTCATCTCATAAAACTATGGCCAATACACAGAAAAACAAATTTTCTATCATAGGACACTGATGTCAGAGTTCTTTCTCTCTTCCCACTACTTCCTCCAGTCTCCTTGACATCATTTTCTTTCCACAATAGAGTTATATTCCCAGTTCTTTAGCTGGTCCCATCAGAAAAAAAAAAAAAAAGCAAAACAAACAAACAAACAAAAACCAAGGGTGTTAATTTCCAACTCTTGTTAGAGATTTTTACCCTTTCCACCATCCCTACTCACCATGTTCTGAATCCCTTCTCTAATAATATTCACATTACTCCTACCATAACAATATTTAATTGTACAAATTGATTCCAAAAATAAATGGCATAATTATCACTGCTTAATATAGTTCTTTACACAAATAAACAGTATCTTATGATGATGTTTTCTTTTCTCTAGTCCCAATGTGATGATCCTGTGACATTCAACTGATACTGTTTAATTAGATATGAATGGATTTTCCTCCATCACATGGTCACATTTTGTAATATTTTCTGGATTTGTTAAATGTTCTATTAGTTGAGACATTCTATTTCCCTTAGTCCCATGAGACTTTTCCTCTGTAACTCTTAATAAGTGTGCTCTAGTTAGAATTAATGGACAAGTTAAAAATCTGTTCATTTTACTTCGACAATTTTATTTTTTGAGAGAGTATTTTAACTTGTTCTGAAAAACTTTCCTCAGTATTTAAAGGCCTTCTGTAACAAATCTCTTCCCTCACAGCTCAGTTGGTAAAGAATCTGCCTGCACTGCAGGAGACTTGGGTTCGATTCCTGGGTCAGAAAGATCCTCAGAGAAGAAAATGGCAACCCACTCCAGTATTCTTGCCTGGAGAATTCAATGGACGGAGGAGCCTGGCGGGCTATAGTCCATGAGGTTTCAAGAGTCGGACATGACTAAGTGACTTTCACTTCACAATCAATCTCTAATGGTTTACATGCCAGTAAGAAACATGATGCTGCAGGACTTCATGCTCTTTCTTAGGTGATTTTATCATAAGTCTGAAAGATATGGGGATGTGTTAAAATTTCGCACTTATAGATTTAGTTGTGGATTGTTGTTCAGTCTCTGTCATGTCTGACTCTTTGCCACCCCATGGACTGCAGCACATGAGGCTTCCCTATTCTTCTCTGTCTCCCAGAGGTTGCTCTAATTCATGTCCATTGAGTCAATGATGCCATCCAACCATTTCATCCTCTGTCATCCCCATCTCCTCCTGCCTTCAATCTTTCCTTGCATCAGGGTCTTTTCCAATGAATCAGCTCTTCACATCAGATGGCCAAAGTATTGGAGCTTCAGTTTCATCATCAGTCCTTCCAATGAATATACAGAGTTGACTTCCTTTAGGATTGACTAGTTGGATCTCCTTGCAGTCCAAGGGACTCTCAAGAGTCTTCTCCAGCACCACAGTTGGAAAGCATCAATTCTTTGGCACTCAGCCTTCTTTATGATCCAACTCTCACATCCATACATGACTAGTGGAAAAAACATATCTTTGACTATATGGACCTTTGTCAGAAAATTTACATCTCTGCTTTTTAAATACACTGTCTAGTTTTGTCATAGTTTTCCTTCCAAGGAGCAGGCATCTTTTAATTTCTTGGCTGCAGTCACTGTCTCCAGTGATTTGGAGCCTGAGTAAGTAAAATGTCACTGTTTCCACTTTTTCCCCATCTGTTTGCCATGAAGTGATGGAACCAGATATATATTTTTTTCTTAATTCCATAGGATGCTTGTGTATTTGTTGGAGATCTGCAGTTTATTTGACTTGATAGTACTGGCATTCCCTTCCTGACTGATCCTCCATGTGCTTTATAAATAAATAGATTAAAAAAAATTGAGTCTTTATCTCTTTGTCTTTTTATTTTACTTTTGTGAGATTTCTTCAATTTTTTCAAACTATCCTGTAGAATTAAATTGATTTAATATATATATATATTTACTGAGTGCCTTGTTCTCCCTACATCACTAACTTTTGTGATAAAAGTGTGAGAAGTTTGCTTCTCTTCCATGTAGGTGCCAGTTAGGAAATATGGATGGCTGAGTCAATGCCTTTAATGCCTTTTCTTGAAACACACCCACCAATTCAAAACTCTTCTACCTTTTGTTTTGGCAGAGTTAACTTCAAGTTATGCTAAGTTCTCACCTTTGTTGCAATAGTTACACTCAATAAAATTTCTCCTTATCACCTTTAACTGGTGTTTGGTTTCTGCTATCTTTGACAATGGTAGTCTTTGATTTGAAGTACCAGTGCCTTGAGATCTGTCCTAAAACTCCCCAAATAAATTTATTCAGTTTCATGTGAAACATCTTGCCATATTTTACCTGGACAAGAAAATACTTGCCTGCAATTTCTTCAGCTTTGAGTGTGAAGTGACTAGGTTCGGGGTTCACCTTTTTATGTACTGAATGGAACTTCTACTAACTCCCTAGTTTATAACTCAGAGACTCATTCCTATGCATATTTATAACATCCCCAAGCCTCAATCCTCTCCCTGTGCCCTCAAGTTACCTGCTGTCTTTCTCATCTGTGGGCATGCCCTCTGCTATGCGTGCACCTTCACTTAAGAGTATTCCACCTGGCTTTACTAATTATCATGACTTTCTCTGTTATTCCAAAATCTTGTGAAAATGTTCCACCCACAGAAGGACCTACTCAATTATGTTTGGTTTCAAAGATTATACCATTTTTAGTAAAATTGCTATTATCTTAAAGAAAGGTGTTACAGATATTTTTTTTTAATTATCCAGAAAATACTATATATTTGTCTTAGCTATTAAAATAATACTTATGAGATTTTTCTAGGAAAATGCATACTAAAGATTTTACAAAATGGACTCTGAAAAATGACAAATCATTAAGATTAGAAAATGTTGATCATACACTTTACAAATTATATTTAAAGAGATAGATAATGCAGACAACTTTATAGAATTAATGCTTCTAATCTACAGGAACCTAATAATTTCATGGGCTATACATTGTTCTAGATAATAAAACAATTTATGGATAATTTCCTAATGTGTTATTTCAAATTTAGTGTTGAAGGTTATCTTATTAAAATGTTAATTTTTGTTCTACCTCTATATTTGAGCCCTCTGGGCCAAATAAATTCAGAACATGTTTACTGCTCTTGAAAGAACTTAATGATTCTGCTAATTCTTTGAAAATTAAAATGAAATAAGGTAAACTGGAGAGAAAAATATAGAAAAGTACAAAAAAATAAAAATGCAATGTGAAAATAAATAGTAAAGTCTTAGAAGATAAGGATTGACAGTTTAAAAAATGGAAATATATTTCCAAAAATATTTCAATAGCTAGTTGAAGAGGTCAGTTTTCTCGGAAAGTAAAAATGATTAAAAATGAATCCTGAAATAACAAACTTAATTATAAGAAAAAGGGAATGTTATCAGAAAACAAAATATAAGAGAGCTACAGTGTTTCACAGATGGATTAAGTCCAAATGGCTTTAATACTTTTTAAATTGCTCCAAAGCATAGAAAGACAATATCTAAGTCCTTGCTATAAGCTATTTTAATGAAGAAAACATGATTTCTAGAAAAATTACTCTAGATAATGTTGCAAAATTATAACTGTTAATTAAAAATTCTAAATAAGGGCCAAAGATCTTAAAGACCATTAACCAAAGAAGATATACAGATAAAAAGATAAGCACATGAAAAATTCTCCACATTTACAGATCAGCAGGAAAATGCAAATTAGAATGAGACAACACTGCACACCTATTAAAATGCCTGAAATTCAGAACGTTGACATCAAATACTAGAGAGGATGAAGCACAACAGGAGCTCTCATCCATTTCTGGTGAGAATGAAAAATGGTACAGTCATTTTGGAAGACAGTTTAGTTCAGTACAAAACTACATATACTTGTACCATATGATCTAGTAATCATGTTTCCTGGTACTTACCCAAAGGAGTTGAAACTTATGCCCACACAGAACCTGAACATGAATGTTTCTACTTTTATTCAAAATTGCCCTTCCATTGGTGAATTAATATGTAAAGTGGTATGTACCAGACAATAGAATATTCAGTTCATTTCAGTCGTTTAGTAGTGTCTGACTTTGCGATCCCATGAATCGCAGCATGCCAGGCCTCCCTGTCCATCACCAATTCCCAGAGTATACCCAAACCCATGTCCATTGAGTCAGTGATGCCATCCAACCATCTCATCCACTGTCATCCCCTTCTCCTCCTGCCATCAATCTTTCCCAGCATCAGAGTCTTTTCCAATGAGTCAGCTCTTCACATGAGGTGGCCAAATATTGGAGTTTCAGCTTCAGCATCAGTCCTTCCAATGAACACCCAGGACTGATCTCCTTCAGAATGGACTGGTTGGATCTCCTTGCAGTCCAAGGGACTCTCAAGAGTCTTCTCCAACACCACAGTTCAAAGGCATCAATTCTTCCGGACTCAGCTTTCTTTATAGTCCAACTCTCACATCCATACACAACTACTGGAAAAGCCATAGCCTTGACTAGACGGACCTTTGTTGGCAAAGTAATGTCTCTGTTTTTCAATATGATGTCTAGGTTGGTCAAAACTTTCCTTCCAAGGAGTAAGCATCTTTTAATTTCATGGCTGCAGTCACCACTGCTGTTTCCACTGTTTCCCCATCTATTTCCATGATGTGATGGGACCAGATGCCATGATATTAGTTTTCTGAATGTTGAGCTTTAAGTCAACTTTTTCACTCTCCTCTTTCACTTTCATCAAGAGGCTCTTTAGTTATTCTTCACTTTCTGCCATAAAGGAATAGAATATTATCTAGTGTTAAAAGGAAATGAGCTATAAAGACTTAAAAATTTATGAAAAAACTTTAAATGCATATTACTAACTAGACGAAGCTAATCTGAACAGTCTATACAATTTACTTTTAAACAGCTCAGGAAGTGGAACACTGACGTTTAGTGTAGATTGTTGTTCAGTCACTCACTTGTGTCTGACTCTTTCCAGCTCCATGGACTACAGCAGGCCAGGTTTTCCTGTCCTTCACCATCTCCAAGAGTTTGCTCAAACTCAGTCCATTGAGTCAGTGATGCCATCCAACCATCTCATCCTCCTTCATCCTATTCTCCTCCTGCCCTCAATATTTCCAAGCATCAGTGTCTTTTCCATTGAGTCAGCTTTTTTAATCCGGTGGCCAAAGTATTGGTGTTTCAGCTTCAGCATCAGTCCTTCCAATGAATATTCAGAGTTGGTTTCCTTTAAGATGAATTGCTTGAATCCCCTTGCAGTCCAAGGGACTCTCAAGAGTCTTCTCCAGCACTATACCTTGAAGGCATAGATTATTTGGTGCTCAGCCTTTTTTATTGTCCAGCTCTCATACCCATACATGACTAAAGCAAAAACCATAGCTTTGACTATACAGACTATGTAGGCAAAGTAATGTCTCTGCTTTTTAATGTGCTGTCTAGGTTGGTCATAGCTTTTCTTCCAAGGAGCAAGCGTCTTTCAATTTCATGACTGCAGTCACCATCTGCAGTGATTCTGAAGTCCGAGAAAATAAAGTCGATCACTGTTTCCATTTTTTCCCCATCTATCTGCCATGAAGTGATGGGACCAGATGCCACGATCTTCATTTTTTGAATGTTGAGATTTAGTTAGTTTTTTCACTCTATTCCTTCACCTTCATCAAGATGCTCTTTAATTTCTTTGCCTCCTTCTGCCATAAGGGTGGTGTTATCTTCATTTCTGAGTTTATTGATATTTCTTCATGCAGTCTTGATTCCAGCTTGTGCTTCATCCAGTCCAGCACTTTGCATGATGTACTCTGCATTAAGTTAAATAAGCAGGGTGACAATATACAGCCTTGACACACTCCTGTCCCAATTTGGAACCAGTCTACTCTTCCATATCTGGTTCTAAATATTGCTTCTTAACCTGTATACAGGTTTTGCAGGAGGCAGGTAAGGTGGTCTGGTTTCCCATCTCTTTAAGAAATTTCATCAGTTTGTTGTGACCCAAACAATCAAAGGCTTTAGCCTAGTCAGTTGAAGCAGTAGATGTTTTTCTGGAATTTTCTTGCTTTTCCTGTGATCCAAGGATATTGGCAATTTTATCTCTGGTTTCTTTGCCTTTTCTAAATTCAGCTTTCACATCTGGAAGTTCTCGGTTCACATACTATTGAAGCATAGCTTGAAGATCAGCATTATCTTGCTACCATGTGAAATGAGTGCAATTGTTCAAGAGTTTGAACACTGTTTTGCATTGCCTTTCTTTAGGATTGGAATGAGTACTGACCTTTTCCAGTCCTGTGGCCACTGCTGAGTTTTCCAAATTTGCTGGCATATTCAGTTCAGCACTTTCACAGCATCATTGTTTAGAATTTGAAATAGCTCAGCTGGAATTCCATCACATCCACTAGCTTTGTTTGTAGTGATGCTTCCTAATGCCCACCTGACTTCACATTCCAGGATGTTGGGCTCTACGTCAGTGATCACACCATCATGATTATCTGGGTCGTTAAGATCTTTTTGTATATTTCTTCTGTGTATTGTTGCCACCTCTTCTTAATCTCTTCTGCTTCTGTTGGGTCCATAAGGTTTCTGTCCTTTATTGTGCCTATCTTTGCATGAAATTTTCCTTTGGTATCTCTAATTCTCTTGAAGAGATCTCTAGTCCTTACCATTCTATTGTTTTTCTCTATTTCTTTGAATTGTTCACTTGGAAGACTTTCTTATCTTTCCTTGCTATTTTCTGGAACTCTGTATTCAGATGGGTATATCTTTCCTTGTCTTCTTTGCCTTTCACTTCTCTTCTTTTCTCAGCTATTTGTAAGGCCTCCTCAGACAATCATTTTGCCTTTTTGAAATTCTTTTTTTAGGGGTTGGCTTTGATCATCACCTCTCATACAATGTTATGAACTTCCATCCATAGTATCTATCAGAACTAACCCCAAAATACCACTTATAACTTTATATTTAGCCCTCTCTTTTCATGGTTCCACTTCTGCCAATTCAACCAACCTGAGATCATAAATACAATTGTATGTATTTATTAGGAAAAAAATCCTCATTAAGTGGGCCTGCACAATTCAGACATATACTAGTCAAGGGTCCAGTGTATACTGTTTGATCCCAATTCTATCATCTTCTGGAGAAGGCAAAACTTTGAAGACAAAACAAAGAATAGTGAGCTTGAGTACAAGAGAACGGATAAATAGATGGAGCACAGAGAATTTTAGGGCAGTGAAAATATTGTTGATTTTATGAATGGATACATGTGATTATACATTTGTATAACCTAATAGAATGAACTATAATGTAAACTATGGACTGAAGTGAATATGGACTTTGGTATAAGCTATGAACTTTGGATAATTATGATGTGTCAATGTCACTCATCAGTATTAAAAATACATGACTTTGATGGGGATGTTAATAATGAGGAAGACTATGCATGTATGGAAGCAGCAAATTTTTGTGCCAATTTCTCAATTTTTCTGTGCAGTGTAACCTGCTCTAAAAAAATTAAAGACCCCATAACTTGAAGCAAGAAGTCTAACTAAAATATTTTCAGATATTATTATTCTGTATAATATCTATATTAGAGTTATCTCTAGAAAGAAAGAATTAAAAAATAATACAATAATTCATTACTGTCAAATAAAATATCTGATAAATTTAAATACTAAAAAAACTTTTTGAGTAAATTCAGTGTCTAATCTTATTTAAAAGTACTCAAAAGAGACCAAACTGTGGATTAAGAGGATGTGCAATTAACTTCCCCCCATGAATACATCACAAATACATCTACATGTGGAATAGTTCTCACTTAAAATGAACTGGAGACTGACAGAAAGACTCCTGTGCATCCAAGACTAAGAAAATTAAAATGGAATTTTATAAAAAGAGAGGTAAAGCAATTAGGACAGGACTCCTCATGCCTGGGGTGGGACTCAGAAGAGGAGGTGGATTATAGAGGCAGAAATCCTCCTTCAGGAGTGAGGTTCAAGGCACATATTGAGTCAGCCCTGGTGTCCAAAAGAGGGAAGAGGAGCCCCCTAGGCTGGTTGGAAGGTCAGCAGGACTAACAGGAAGACTGTGGGAAGCCTAGACTTCACTTGTGAGGTGCACACCCACTTTTGTTTATTCCCAAGACAGAGTAGAAAGGGCAGATTGAAACTGCATAAGGTGATAGCTATTTTACTACAACCTCCCTAGGGAGAACTCCAATCTGAGCCAAATACCTGCTCCAACCCCATTTACTTGAAGATGCAGCTCCACATTAGGGTGAGGGCTGCCATGGCCAAGAGGAGAGATCAGCTCTGAGGGATGAAGCACAGAGCCAGAGCAGCATCTGTGCAGGGAGGGGAAAAACATTACTGGTACTTCCACAAGCAGAGCATCAGAAGGGTCTAGGACTCTGTCTATGCTAGGATGACAAGAGGCCAAAAGTCAGACCATGCTAAGTGCTTGCACTAGCCCCTCTTGCTTCAGGACTGCTCCCCCCACCCCCCAGGGTGAGGGTCCTGGTGCTGGGACAGCAAAGAGCACACACTTAAAGAGAATGACTCTGGTTTCAATCAGAACTTCAGGGCTTCTGCTCCAGCAGCTTGGGACTTGACTTTACTCCCAATAGGGTGGTACTGGCTACTGAGCAGAGGAGAATCCTTTGCTTACTTTTGACTTTAGCTCTAGGCCCTCCATCTTCAGATCCATCTCCTAACCAAGTAATAGCTCTCAGCACACCCTGGGAGAAGATAGACTTGTGTTCATGTCACATCCAGCTCTCCCACCAAAGTCACTGCACACATGCAGGGACACTCGATCAAAGGGACCCCATTCCAAGACTGGGATAGTTAATTGTTTCACCTAATTTCACAGAGACAGAGAAGTTAACCAATATAAGAAGACACAGGAATTATATTTGCAAAACTAATACAATTTTGTAAAGTTTAAAAATAAAACAAAATTGTAGTTGGAAAAAAAATAAAATAAAAAATAAAAAAATAAAAACTGAAAGAGCAAGATAAAAGCCCTAAAAAAACAAAAGAAAGAAAGAAAAAACAAAGAAACAAAGAAAAATAAACAACTTACCAGATCAAGAGTTCAAAGTATTACTCGTAAAAATGCTAACTGAATTAGGAAAAATAATAGAGGACCACTACAATGATAATTTTAACAAGGAACTGCTGCTGCAGCTGCTAAGTTACTTCAGTAGTGTCCGACTCTGTGCAACCCCATAGACTGCAGCCCACCAGGCTCCCCCGTCCCTGGGATTTTCCAGGCAAGAACACTGGAGTGGGTTGCCATTTCCTTCTCCAATGCATGAAAATGAAAAGTGAAAGTGAAGTCACCCAGTCGTGTCCGACTCTTCGCGACCCCATGGACTGCAGCCTTCCAGCCTCCTCCATCCATGGGATTTTCCAGGCAAGAGTACTGGAGTGGGGTGCCATTGCCTTCTCCGAACAAGGAACTAGAAAGCATTAAAAAAAATAAAAGCTAGCACTGAAGAATTTGAAGGATACAAAGATGGTCTGATAACCACAAATCAATCAAATGTGATCAGATCAAATGTGATACACAATATCAAACAGGAGGAGAAAAATCGTATGATCATCTCAATGGACATAGAAAAAAGCTTTGGCAAAATTTAATATCTATTCTTAATAAAAATAATATTAATTATTTTAATTAATTAATGAATATAAAATATCTATTCTTAATAAAAATCCACTCATGAAAGTGGATATAGAAGATATATATCTTGACATAAGAAATGCCATTTATGACAGCTAACATTATATTCAGTGGTAAAAAAGTAAAAGCATTTTCTCTAAAATCAAGAACAAGACAAGGATACTCACTCTCAGCACGTCTATGTAACATACACTTGAAAGTCCCAATCATAGAAGACAGATAAGAGGAAACAAGTCATCCAGGTGGGAAGGGAAGAAGAAGACTGTCACTATGTGCAGAAAATATGACAGCATAGAGCGAAGACCTTACAATTTCCACCCACAGTCTATTAAGACTAATAAATTAATTCAGGGTATCTGAAGGATATAAGATTAATTTAAAAAATTCCATTGTTATACACCACTAGTGAACTATCAGAAAGGGAAATAAAAAACAATCACATTTAAAATAGCATCAAAATGAGGAAAATAATATGAATAAATGTAACCAAATTAGTGGAAGATATATACTCTCAATACTATAAAGCATTCATGAAGGAAACTGAAGATAATAGACATTAAAAAATAGTCCGTGTTCATGGATTGGGAGAATTAACATTCTTAAATTGTGCATATTACCTAGATAGATTAAAGTGATCTGTAGATTTAATATAATACAATCTGTATTAAAATACCTATGGCATTTTTCAAAGAACTAGAATAAATATTCTAAAATTTCTATGGAACCACAAAAGACCCCTTATTGCCAAAGTAACCTTTAAAAAAATGAATAAAGCTGAATTACTTTGCTTGCTAGCTTCAGGCTATATTATAAAGCTACCGTTATCAGAAAAGCATGGCACTGGCACAAAAATAGACAGATAGATCAATGAAACAGACTCGAGAGCCCAGAACAAACCTGTGTAATGCAAGGAGTCACAGATAATTTACAAATTGGTGTAAGTGTATAAGTAGTCATTACTAAGTGAAATAAGTCACACAGAGAAAGACAAATACTTTAACACTTACAGGTGAAATACAAAAACTAAAACAAATTAGTGAATATAGCAAAACAAAAACTGATTCACAAATATAGAAATCAAAACAGTGGTTACCAGTGGTGAGAGGAAAGTGGGGAGGTCAAGAGAGTGGTAGGGGTAGGGAATTTAATAAGATAAACTACCATGTAAGAAGCAAGTAAGCAAGAAGGTATATTGTAGTGAACAAGGAAATATAGCCATTATTTTATAATAACTTTAAAGGAATATAATCTATAAAAATATTGAACATGTTGTACAACTGAAACTAATATACATTTATAAATTATCTAAAATAAGAATTTTTTTAAATGAGTGCTTAAGAAATAAATAATGATTTGCTGTGCTGTGCTTAGCCTCTCAGTCATGTCCGACCCTTGGCAATCCCATAGACCATAGCCTGCCAGGCTCCTCTGTCCATGGGGATTCTCCAGGCAAGAACACTGGAGTGGGTTTCCATGCCCTCAGGGGATCTCCCCAACCCAGGGATCAAACCTAGGTATCCTGTGATTCAGGCAGATTCTTTACCATCTGAGCCACCAGGGAAGTCCAAGAATACTGGGATGGTTAGCCTATCCCTTCTCTGGGGGAACTTTCTGACCCAGGAATTAAACCATTGCAGGTGGATTCTTTGTCAGCTGAGCTACCAGGGAAGTCCAAATAATGATATGCTTATGTTTTTGTAGATATATGCACATTTATATTTATAACCTCATTTTACCCTATTTAGTGTGATACAAATTTAGATTACAATATGGTTTATGTCTTATACTCATGTAACATTGGCTTTATTTCATTCTTGACAAACAAAAATAAAATCTCATATGCATAAAATATTTAAAATCCCATTGTAGCATCATGTGGGTATAAAAATAAAAGTATGCTGCTGATGCTAAGTCACTTCAGTCATGTCTGACTCTGTGCGACCCCAGAGATGGCAGTACAGCTAAATCCCTTCACTGTTTACCTGAAACTATCACAACATTGTTAAGTGGCTACTCCTCAATACAAAATAAAAAGTTTTTCTTTTTTATTTCTTACAAAGACATATAGTCCAAATGACTATAAACCCAATATACTTTACCATGAGAAACCAAACACAATTGGCAAAAATCACCCTTTAACAGTTGAATATATGTAACAAACTCCAAAATTTTTGAGTGCTTAAAAAATTGAAACTTTTTCTAAACCAACGAACCAAAATACAATAAGGATATAGATTTTAGTAGAAAAATATAAAAAAGCTATATTGTAGAAAAAATATGCAAAAGTATTCATATCTTACAGAAAAGAATCATAAATGACATATTAAAATGAAAACTGCAACAAGATCACTCATAACAAGAATATGTGAATCTGAACTTTCAGTTCAGTTCAATTCAGTTGTTCAGTCATGTCCAACTCTCTGTGACCCCATAAACTCCAACATGCCAGGCTTCCCTGTCTATCATCAACTCCCAGAACTTACTCAAACTCATTCCACTGAGTCGGTGATGCCATTCAACCATCCCATCCTCTTGTCCCCTTCTCCTCTGGCCTTCAATTTTTCCCAGCATCAGGGTTTTTCTTGTGAGTCATTTTTTGCATCAGGTGACCGAAGTATTTGAGTTTCAGCTTCAGAATCTAAACTTTATTATTATTATTTTTTTTTTTGGTCTCTAAACAACTTTCTTATTTTTCTTTTACTTATTTATTTTTTTTCTTGGTAATGTATGATTTTTATTTTTATTATTATTTTTTAATTTAAATTTATTTAATAAGATACTATTTCCATGTGACTCTTTGTGAATAACTGAACAGTGATTGGAGGATCAGTAATGTGATATTTTTCAAGGGTGGTTTCATAGGTCTATCAAAGTTAAATGATCAATTTGTTTTAACTACAAAAAATTCCACATTGGGCTTTTATTATATATAATATATGTATATTAATCAAGATTGCCAGGAGAAATATCAATAACCTCAGATATGCAGATGACACCACACCTAGGGCAGAAAGCAAAAAAGAATGAAAGAGCCTCTTGATGAGAGTGAAAGAGGAGAGTGACAAAGTTGGCTTAAAATTAAACATTCAGAAAACTAACAATGGAAATAATGACAGACTTTATTTTTCTGGGCTCCAAAATCATTGCAGGTGATGACTGCAGCCATGAGATTAAAAGATGCTTGATCCTTGGAAGTAAAGCTATGATCAACCTAGACATTTCTCGAAAGCAGACATATAGATGGCTAACAAACACATGAAAAGATGCTCAACATCACCCATTATCAGAGAAATACAAACCAAACCACTATGAGGTACCATTTCACGCCAGTCAGAATGGCTGCAATCCAAATGTCTACAAGCAATAAATGCTGGAGAGGGTGTGGAGAAAAGGGAACCTCTTACACTGTTGGTGGGAATGCAAACTAGTACAGCCACTATGGAGAACAGTGTGGAGATTCCTTAAAAAGCTGGAAATAGAACTGCCTTATGACCCAGCAATCCCACTGCTGGGCATACACACCGAGGAAACCAGAATTGAAAGAGACACGTGTACCCCAATGTTCATCACAGCATTGTTTATAATAGCCAGGACGTGGAAGCAACCTAGATGTCCATCAGCAGATGAATGGATAAGAAAACTGTGGTACATATATACAATGGAGTATTCAGTTCAGTTCAGTTCAGTCAGTCAGTCGTGTCCGACTCTTTGTGACCCCATGAATCGCAGCACGCCAGGCCTCCCTGTCCATCACCAACTCCCGGAGTTCACACAGACTCACATCCATTGAGTCAGTGATGTCATCCAGCCATCTCATCCTCTGTCGTCCCCTTCTCCTCCTGCCCCCAACCCCTCCCAGCATCAGAGTCTTTTCCAATGAGTCAACTCTTCGCATGAGGTGGCCAAAGTACTGGAGTTTCAGCTTTAGCATTATTCCTTCCAAAGAAATCCCAGGGCTGATCTCCTTCAGAATAGACTGGTCAGCTACTAAAAAGAATACATTTGAATCAGTTCTAATGAGGTGGATGAAACTGGAGCCTATTATACAGAGTGAAGTAAGCCAGAAAGAAAAACCAATACAGTATACTAACACATATATATGGAATTTAGAAAGATGGTAATGATAACCTTGTAAGCGAGACAGCAAAAGAAACACAGATGTATAGAACAGTCTTTTGGACTCTGTGGAAGAGGGAGAGGGTGGGATGATTTGGGAGAATGGCATTGAAACATGTATAATATCATATAAGAAATGAATCGCCAGTCCAGGTTTGATGCAGGATACAGGATGCTCGGGGCTGATGCACTGGGATGACCCAGAGGGATGGTACTGGGAGGGAGGTGGGAGGGGGATTCAGGATGGGGAACACGTGTACACCTGTGGTGAATTCATGTTGATGTATGGAAAAACCAATACAATATTGTAAAGTAATTAGCCTCCATCACTGGCTCGATGGACTTGAGTCTGAGTGAACTCCGGGAGTTGTTGATGGACAGGGAGGCCTGGGATGCTGCAGTCATGGGGTCACAAAAAGTTGGACACTACTGAGCAACTGAACTGAACTGAACTGAGTGTTGAATTTACAAGTGTATGGACATGTACAAATATTTCTGGCAAAGGAGCTTGAAGTTAACTGTAAAGATTTTTAAATATTATGTTTTCTCTGACTCAGCAATTCCTCTTTTGGAAACCAGTTCCATTTAAGCGTCTTGTCAATGACAAAGATTTGCCTATATGGGACATTTTGCAGTAATATTTCTCTTTTAAAGACAACAACCCAAATGTCTAAAAAAGAAATGTATGAATAATTAAAATGCAGTAAGATCAGTATGAGATCTTTAGAAATGTAAAATAAACATCAAAATATTGAGTTTGAATATATTTCAAATTTATAGTAATTTCCATTTTCCTTTGTTATTCCTTGCGTGTTTTGAGAGTGTCCATGTTGAAGATTCAGTACACACAATGATAAAGCATAATGTAAGAAAACTTTTTATGTATATGTTTTCAATACAAGTTTTTTTTCACACCAGATGTACATCTATTATTTTAATATGTTCAAATGTAAATTTAAAAATCAACTATAAATTTAATAATCCAAGAAATATACACTTTTGGATATTTAAATGCTGATGTCAATTTTTAAATGTTTTCCTATTTGAATTCCATGAAGATATATCCAGGTATTAAATTCATAGCTATCAACCTTCATGAATTTGTTCTTTGCTTTTACTTTTATTGCAATGTTTTATGCTGTAATTTTGTTATCCAGAAATGTATCTAGATTTTTTTCCCTTTGCTTTACTTTGAGCACTTGGAAGACACCAAGAAAGTTTAATATTTTTGAATCACACCATGAAATTGAAACTTTTTGTGCATTCAGGTTTTATAGATTTAACTGAATACAAGGTGTTAGGTTAAAAAGTGAAGTATTATGTAGAGGTTTGTTGTGGCCTGCAAATGAAAAGTATAAAACAATTTACTTGATACTATAAGATTTATGATAGTTTTTAAATCTTCTGTAAAGTATCTTAAAGTATAAAGACACTGTTTTTAAATCTTCTCTAAAGTGTCTTAAAGTGAGAAGACATTTTTAATATATATATAAAGTGTTCTAGAAATATATCCAGCAGAAAAAAATATTATTCTACTTTAGACATTATTTTTAGTTGCAATGAGATGTTTCTTTGACAGTTACAGTTTTATTTCTCTCTTTACCTGAGTATGTGGTTTCTGCAAATTTTTTGGTTACTGTATAATGTAAATTTATATATTTGTATACCATATACAAATAAATAACATTTATATCTGAATATTTATTATTTTTATAACAAACTTGAATATTTATAATGGAATATGTATTTTATTGCATATTATCATTATATTTATTTTAGTGATAATTGTCAAATATATGAAAAATAAGTATTATACTAAATATAATATAGACTCTATAATAGAATAAGGTTACTATAAACATAACTATATGAACATAAATGTAAGTCATAATTATCATATAATTCTATTCATGTGTTCTTAATATGATAGAAATTTATTTCAATTATAATTACACAAATGCTCCTTTTATTGTATGTTCCAATTGTTCTGTGAAAGAGAACACAAGCTTCGTTTGACAAAAAAAGAAAGAAATATGTCAACAGAGATGTTCCATCAGTTACTCAAGAGACAGTCTAGGGCTGGCACCCACAAACAAAGGCAATACTTCCCATTCTTCAATGTCATTTTGTGAAGTCATTATAGTTGTGTATTTTCTGTATCTTCTGATGATACACTGCATTCTGTATTTGTTTTCTACTGCTGCTCTAACAAAATTATCACAAACTTAGTGGCTTAAAGACACAAAGAGTTACCTTTTTCCAGTTCAGTAGACAAAGAATCTGACTTAGATCTCAGGGGGTAAGGGTGCATTTCTTGGCAGAGGATCTCAGAAGTAATCTGTTCATTATTCTTTGTAGCGAGTAGAGGCCAGCTGCATAACTTTGCTCCAGGCCACATCTCTCTGTCTTAAACCAGCATTATCCATAATTTCTTTCCATGCAGCCATATATAATATCCGATTGTCCCTTCCAGTTTTAAAGACTCTGCTAATTATATTGGGACCACCTGTATAATAAAGGATTATTATTATTAATATAAAAAATTGTTATCCTTATTTGAAAGTCAGATGATTAGAAACCTTCATTCTCTTTTGCAATGTACTGGACATCTTCACAGATTCTGAGGCTTAGGATGCAGACATTTCTAGGAAGACCAATTTGTCAATGCCTTTATCAATATCATACAATTTTGCAAATAAAGGTCTTTTACTTCCTTGCTTAGATTTATTTTTAGGCAGCCCAGGGGTTTGTGCTGGCTTCCTGGTGGGTGGAGACATTTCCTTGGGGAGCAGGCTATGGACCTGGTAGTTTAAGGGTTGTTACTCAGCTGCTGGTGGGTGGCTAAGCCCCCAGAATTAATAGGCTGGAGGGGTAACTCCAAAATGGCATTTGCAAGCACCAAGTCCTCATAGTATAATCTATTTCCAAAAATGGCTGTCACCAGCATTTATGACCCTATAGGGTGAGGGATTGGGGGCAGGAGGAGAAGGGGATGACAGAGGATGAGATGGCTGGATGGCATCACCGACTCAATGGACATGAGTTTGGGTGAACTCTGGGAGTTGGTGATGGACGGGGAAGTCTGGCATGCTGCAATTCGTGGGGTCACAAAGAGTTGGACACGACTGAGAGACTGAACTGAACTGAGGGTGTCCCAGTGACCTTCTGCCTCCTCTGGATGCCCTCCAAGATCAGAAAGTGGGTCTGACCCAAACTGATTTCAAACTGCTGGGTCTGCAGTGAGACTTGGTATGTGTGAAACTCTGTGCACACCCTCCAAGACTGTTGCCTTAGTCTCGTCCAGCCCTTCAGCTCTCCACTGTGCATGTCCTGCTGGCCTTCAGAGCCTGACACTCTGAATGCTCATCTTGCTGCTGCAGGACCCCCTTCCTGGGGAGCCCGATGTGGGACTCGGACACCTTTCTCCTTGAAAAGAACTTCTGCAATTGTGATTTCCCTTCTGTTTGTGGGTTATCTACGAAGGGCATGGGTCTCCATTCATCCTATCTGGCTCACTGTGTTTAATTCTTTATATCTTTATGGAAATTATTTTCTGGTACCCTCTGGGTTATTCTCATAGGCCATTGCTCTCTTAGTTGTATTTTTGGGTATGTTTTCCTACTCTATTATCTTGGCCATGTTTCTTGATGAGAACAGCCTATAATTTCTTTAGGATAAACTGTTTTTAACTTTTAGTGATAAAATTTCACACAATTAGAAACATACAGTAATATATGAATATGTCAAAAAGCACAACCAGGAAAAATATATTGCTGAGTGTTGTGGAAATTTGACTAAAAATAAAAGATCTTCACATGAAAGCACTTGCCTCTTGAAAATGGAAAGTTTGATGAAGAAGAAAAAATTAAAAATATACTGAGACAAACTTGATTGAGAGAATAAAAAGGAAAATTTGAAGTTAGATTTCCTCAGAGTATTATATAATCTTATTAAATTTGTATATATTATACTTGTGCTTATACAACAGTACCAGGAACATGCTGCTTTTCTCTGTGTCCATGCTTTTTTATTTTTTTGAGTCAAGTCTGTATTGGGTTAGATCTATTAGAAGTAACAAAGGAAGGAAAGTGAGGAAAGAGACAGAAGGGACGAGGGGAATGTGACATGGTGATAATTACAGCTTTGCCCATTGACTAGAGAGTAAGAGTTCAGGAGATGTTTTACTTCTATTCTTAAATTAAGCAGTGGTGATGACATGATTAATTAATCATTAATAAATGTATTTTGCAAGTGAGTGAATTAATGCTATGACACAGGACAGTTTGATCCAGATCATGTAGCTGAAAAGGAGCACTGAACAGTCATTCAAGCTCAGACCTCCTCGTTTTGCAGATTCTGCTTCTTCCATATCCTGGTGCCACAGGCAGCAGAAAGGCAGCAGTCATCACTCCTTCCACTTAGAATGCTCTAAGCATCACAGAAATCCATTCAAATGGTTTTGGGTAACATGAGTTCAAAATGCACTTCCAACTATTCTCTAAGGCCCCTAAAAACAGCAACTGAGCATTTTGCTGGGCGTTAGATTCATATGAAAAGATGTGAAACACTAGAAAGAAATAGAAGCCCAAGCGACCTCCTCTTCATAAGACTCAGTGAGAAAAAAGAATTCCAGAGACTAAGAAGACACCCATCCATGTGAGATTTTGTTGGAAATGTAGGTCTCTCTCATGTAGTCCTGCTCATTGATTTAATCTCTCCATGGGTTAACCTCACCACTGTTACATTCTTGCGTATGAAGAACAATGTTTCCTTTCATCAAGCATCCCTTTCCTGAGGTAGTAGGAATGATCCTGCAGAGCAGAGGCAGGAAGAATTTAAAGTGCCATATGATGCTCGGAGCTCATGAGTTCTGCTCCACAGAACAATTTTAGGCAGTATCAAACGCAAGTTTCACCAAAAACCACATCAGAGAAACCATCCTTCTAATATCCAGAGTCATCTGGCTATCACTATGCATTAATAGTTTCAGTGACCTACTTCTTTCTCCTACATCAATACTTGTTTGTAAAATGCCCTTTATCTAGACTGTACTGACAAATGTGTTGGCAGGAATTAGGAGATCTGCAGTGTGAAATTGGCCTGGTGTAGTCACTGGTGAATATAACACCTGGTGATATTTGGTAAGAAAAGAACTTATATCATAGAATTCAGTCTTCTATTCAACCTATTTAACAATTTCTTCTGATTCTGCTGAAGCCCTGCACTGCGGGGTGAGAGAGGTTTTGTTTAATTCATAGGGCCAAGTTTAGAACTCTGCAAGTATCGCCTTCTCCCTTACATTTATTACCACTATTTCAATTCGATTCAATAAATATTTATGTATACAATAACACCAGTCTATAAAATATTCATGACTCCTTGCATTACACAGACAGGTTAATATCATGCTTTCTTTAGAGCTCTGGCCATAGAGGTTTTATAGGTTTGAAATGCTTACACCTTCCAGTCTTTGTAAATTTACTTTCAGCCTTTTCAGATTGGTGTACACAAGTCATGAAGACTGGGAAATTCCACTATCAAACTCTTTTAAGATAATATCCTTTTAGGACCTGGCAGCTAGAGAGTTCCAAATTGGCTATGAGTCTTGACTGTAGAACCAACATCTTATTATTATAAAAAGAAGTTTAGGTATTTCCAGAGACAGCCTCTGTGAACTTTCTTATTTCTGCCAGGAGAATCACCTGGGAACGATCCTCAGTTGACCACCTACTTCATGTACCACCTGCAGAGCATGAGAGTAGGAGAATGCAACTGCTAGGGCTCTCCTAGCTTAAGCCTTTGAACTTCAAGAAGGAATGAGGTTTTCAGAATAGGTAGGGAGGCGGTAGCTCCTGAGAGCCTTCATCCTTAATTAAGCTGATGCACCACAAAACAGTTTCCCTGGTGTCTCAGTGGTAAAGAATCTGCCTGCCAATACAGGAGACATGCAGACTGATTTGATCCCTGGATCAGGAAGATACCCTGGAGAAGGAAATGGCAACCCACTCTAAGATTTTAGCCTGGGAAATCCCACAGACAGAGGAGCCTGGCAGGCTACAGTCCACAGGATCACAAAGAGTTGGCCACAACTTAGTATCTAAACAACAATAACAACTCCAAAATCTGATTTAACCAGGTCGTGATAGCTCTTCGCCTCCTCTGTGTCTTCCTTTATTCTTTGTTCTCTTCCCCTCCAGCTCTACCCTTTCCCCAACCCTCCTCTAATGTCTCGACAATTCCCATTTTCAGCCCTGATTTTGTTTCTTGGTCTTACCAATTAAAGACAACTTGAAACTCCAGGAGTTTTTGCTCCAGTTTTCCACTGCATCTTTCCCCGCTTCTCCAAATGCCCATTAATTTGGCTTATTAAAATCCTTTCTCAAAGAGATTGACTCTAATTCCCCAGAAATATCGTTTAAGCAAGACAAATATCAGCCTGATTTATGCAAGTCGTTTCCTCCAAAATTTGATCTTCAGTGCTGGCCTTTGTGTATCCCTGTTCTACATAAGGTGCCGGGTATAGATCTCACAGAAGAAGCCCCGTCAGCGGACCCGGGGAAGAACAGACGGCAGCATCTCTGGGAAAAGAAAAGCTGAGATTAGCCTAATGACTCCACTTGAGAAAGATCATGGGTGGTGCAGGGGGCAGCGTTTCAGTGAAAAAATTGATGTATGCAGGCGTAAGATGGAGTTGGTAGAGATTTGGAGAAACTGGGGAGACAGCTTCAATAATAAGGATGTATCAAACAAGCAAGCTCAACAACTGCCTAGAAGGGGAAGAGGGTGTCATTTTACTTCTCTGTCTCTGTCTTAGCTTTCATCTGTTTTTCCTATGTGGGTCTAGTTATCTGTTTTTATTTATCCATCTATCTTGCCATTCCCTACATATACTTATCCAAACAATCTAGTGAATATTGTCTGTTTCTTCTCAACCTACTCGTTTGCTAATTCAGTGATGTCACAAGTGGCTGATCTTGAACAGTCGGTTAGTTGTGATTTCACCTTCCCACTGTGGAAGAGCCTCTTTAGTGTAAGACTGACTTCCTATCCAGTAACTGGAAAGCAATGTCGCGCTCAAAGTGACTCTGTAATCCTTCACATGGAGTAGAGCGATTAGAGAGGACAGGGATTAATAGATCATGGATACTGAATGAGGAAAATGCTCTTTAATTTAATTCATACCTCGGCTCTGATGGACTCTGATAGCATTTGGAAGCTTAGGGATGGAAAAGTACTGATGGCAAAAACATGACTGATGATAGCTTTTGAGTTTAACATCTTATAAACAAAAGAAAGAGGAACACAACTCAACACAACAACTATTGTGTTGAGTGACAGCATATGTACTAGAGTAAAGCAAAAAGTAACATCCTGAAAATACTGACTGGAATAGCTAATTTTAGTTCAGAATATGATTATATATGTGTCTATATATATATGTGCATGTCAAACCACATCCTCCTTAATAAAGAGCTAAAGGCTATTTTTTTGAAGTACAAGGAAATTCAAGACATACACAATGTTGATATTTAACAACGATACATAGATCTCATACCCAACAGCACTTCTTTAACTAGGTTATCTCCCTATTATATTCATGGGCACTATACTGGTATTTCTACTTCTGTAGTTGCTTAATAAGAAATAGCAGAGAAGGCAATGGCACCCCACTCTGGTACTCTATCCTGGAAAATCCCATGGACGGAGGAGCCTGGTACGGTGCAGTCCATGGGGTCGCGAAGAGTCAGACACGACTGAGCGACTTCACTTTCACTTATCACTTTCATGCATTGGAGAAGTACATGGCAACCCACTCCAGTGTCCTTGCCTGGAGAATCCCAGGGACAGGGGAGCCTGGTGGGCTGCCATCTATGGGGTCACACAGAGTCGGACACGACTGAAGCAACTTAGCAGAAGCAGCAGCAATAAGAAACAGAAAATAATTGTATTAACTAAATGTTGAACTGAATTATGATTTAATATTGAATAATTTTCAACACTTTTTTTTTTTTTCTGTAATTAGTCTACTGTACTTTATGATTTGGGAGCACCCCAGATGGCTGAGTGATGAAGAATCCTGCCAATGCAGGAGATGCCGGAGACGGGAATTCAATCCCTGGGTCAGGAATTTCCCCTGGAGGAAGAAATAGCAACTCATTTCAGTATTCTTTCTGGGAAAACCCCAGGGACAGAGGAGGCTGGCAGGCTACGGTTCATGGGATCTCAAAGAGCTGGACGCAGCTGAGACTGAGCATGCACACATGCAAACACTTCATGATTTAAGCATGAGGAGTTCTGTGGGCTTTGGAATCAAATATGTCTGAAATAAATTTTGATAGTAAATACTTATCCAGTTATCTGGGCACTCATGTTAGTGAATTTAACCTGAAGTAGAGCTTTTCTGAGCAGGAGAATGTCCTTCTCTGAAGTATAAACTACCTTGGCCTTTTCTTTGTCAGTAAGACTTCAAGGACTTTCATGTATTATTCTCACCATCATGCAATTAAAGAAGTAAAACGAAGGAGAAATAAAATAGGTTTACATTTGGAAACAGTTGGATATGGACTTAAAAACTTTGTTCAAATCGATACTAGATAAAGCTGGTAAACTGATTTTCTATGAGTCAGAATTTCATAATTTTTAAAAATAAAGCCATAATGCCTATATTATTACTACATAAGGACATCAGATATATATATAAAGCAGTAATTATCAATACATATAAATTACTACTTCATTCACCAATAGAGTTTCAAATTTGAATTCTGTTCATTAAAGCTTATTTGCCAGGCAAGAAGTCCTGGTTCTTTCTTTCTAATGGTCCTTATCTGCAAGTGCTCATAAAAGCAGAATGATATGAGACAGCGTGTTTCCTGTTCTTTTCTAGGACATCACTGAGGCAACAAGGTAAACGGGGTGGGCCCGCGGGAGAGTAACAGATGAAGGGTTCTGTAAACATTTTCAGCAAAAGTAGAAAAGATATACAATTTAAAGACTGTTTGTATATATGCGCACACACACACAGTCTCTAAATGATTAAACAAAGGCAAGTTTATTACTTAAGTAGTAGAGGCAAACACTTGTCTTGACAGAATTACAGTTTTCAGAAGGGGAAGATCAAGGGTAGGTGTGTATAATTTGAGGATCTGTATTCGAGTAGTTTGAAGTGGCTCTTGCACTGTAGATATCTGACTGGAATTGGTCAAAATTCATGATTCAGAAAGTTTGGTGGTCACTATGAGCATGAGGTGTGAAAGAATCTTGATAAGAAAGAACTATGTAAAAGCCTCTGAATTGTTATCTATTGTCCTAAAGAAGAGGACAGATTGAGCAGCCTGTGCTCAGATAAAGCTAACAGTGAAGCCATGCTGATTTGCAGTCTTGCCCTCCTGAATAAGAACTTCCTGGAATAAATAATAAAGTCTCATTGATGCAGTGGCTTTCAGTTTGAATCCTGATAATTAAACCGTGTGACTACAGGTGGTCTTAGTGCTTAGCATGCACTGACTCTAAGTTCATACCTTGTGACCCCAAAGACCACTGTGGGGGCTTATAGTGATGAGGCAATAAGCAGGGTTTCGGCCCAAGTTCACATCACAGTGGTCCACGTAGATCTTTAAGTTCCCAGATCTTGAATAAATATTTGGACTTGACATACTCATAAAATGGTAGGGAAACCCATACTGGGAAGTTCAGGAACTTCTATTCCCCACTAGGACAGTAAATGAAAATGAATACTGTATCCCTGAAGGAATCACATGTATTACTGCTGCCATAAACTTGAACTATGTGCATATTTTGGCTTTTCAAAACAGCAAATGTATCTCAGAAAATTACAATGAATAAAGTTAATCAGAGGGTAAGTCTAAGCTCAGATGCTTGTTACCGAAATACATCAGTACAGCCCTGACAACTAGTTCAGTTCAGTTCAGTCACTCAGTCGGGTCTGACTCTTTGTGACCCCATGGCCTGCAGCACACCAGGCCTCCCTGTCCATCATCAACTCCCAGAGCTTACTCAAACTCATGTCCATTGACTCGGTGATGCCACCCAACCATCTTATCCTCTGTCATCCCCTTCTCCTCACGACTTCAATCTTTCCCAGCATCAGGATCTTTTCAAATGAGTCAGTTCTTCGCATCAGGCAGCCAAATTATTGGAGTTTCAGCTTCAGCATCAGTCCTTCCAATGAACACCCAGGACTGATTTCCTTTAGGATGGACTGGTTGGATCTCCTTGCAGTTCAAGGGACTCTCGAGAGTCTTCTCCAACACCACAGTTCAAAAGCGTCAATTCTTTGGCGCTCAGCTTTCTTTATAGTCTGACTCTCACATCCATATACGACAACTGGAAAACCATAGCCTTGACTAGATGGACTTTTGTTGGCAAAGTAATGTCTCTGCTTTTTAATATGCTGTCTAGGTTGGTCATAATTTTCCTTCCAAGGAGTAGGTGTGTTTTAATTTCATGGCTGCGGTAACCATCTGCAGTGATTTTGGAGCCCGGAAAAATAAAGTTGGCCACTGTTTCCCCATCTATTATCCATGAAGTGATGGGACCAGATGCCATGATTGACTGTATGGATCACAACATACTGGAAAATTGTTAAAGAGTTGGAAATACCAGACTACCTGACATGCCTCCTGAGGAATCTGTATGCAAGTCAAGAAGCAACAAAACTGAACGTGGAACAACAGACTGGTTCCAAATCGAGAAAGGAGTACGTCAATGCTATATATTGTCACCCTGCTTACTTAACTTATATGCAGAGTACATCATGAGCAATGTTGAACTGGATGAACCTCAAACTGGAATCAAGACAACTAGTACTTAGATTTTATTTTTATGCTAGCATAACCAGTATCATTCTGTCCTTTAAAGATATATGCACTGACTGACCAGGACATATTTCTTGACAGTCTGGAGTCAGAAACTGTCCTATGAACTCCTCAGGTACCAGAACTACCACAGAATACTCATTTACCAAAGGCCTGGTACTAAGCTCTGCGAGCTCTTCTCCTCCTCTAGGCTCTAGAGGAACCACCACAAGTAAGGGCGGAGATGCCGTCTCAGAGGTCTGGGAGACACTACTTTAGGGCACCTTTTCAAGTCTGAATACCAGCTGATAGGGTGCCCAGTTCTCAAATGAGTGGGATCTAAATTTCCAGGTTTTGATAAATCTAAACTCTCCCTCTGTCTCTTAATCCCCTTCAAATAGAAGCTTGTTTATAGATTTTTTTTTCTTTAATTGGGATAAAATTGGCATTTATCTTATATTAATTTCAGGTAATAATTCAAAATTAGCATACAATGTAAAATTATTTCCTTTTTAAGTCTAGTTACTACTCTCTACCACAGAATATACAAAAAAAATTTTTTTTGCCTTTTTCCTATGGTGAGAAATTTTAAGATTTAATCTCTTAGCAACTCTCAAATTTTAAATACTGTTTTGGCTATAGTCACTGTGCTGTATATAACCTTTATTTATTTGGTAAGTGATAAGTTTGTACTTCTTGATGTTCTTCATCATTTCACACATCCCCAAGCCCTAGGGTTTGTCATAGCTTTTATTCAAAGAAGCAAGCATCTTTTAATTTCATGGCTGCATTCACCATCTGCAGTGATTTTGGAGCCCGAGAAAATAAAATGTTACTGTTTTCATTGTTTCCCCATCTATTTGCCATGAAGTGATGAAACCGTATACCATGGTCATAGTTTTTTGAATATTAAGTTTTAAGCCAGCTTTTTCGCTCTGTTCTTTCACTTTCATCCAGAGGCTCTTTAGTTCCTCTTCACTTCTTGCCATAACGCTAGGGTCATCTACATATCTGAGGTTATTTCTGTGTCTCCTGGCTATCTTGATTCCAACTTGTGCTTCGTCCGGCCTGGCATATTGCTGGCATTTGATCTTTGCCCCCTGTACAATGTCACGAGTTCTTCAGGCCCTCTGTCTATCAGATCTAATCCCTTGAATCTATTTGTCACTTCCACTGTGTAATAGTAAGGGATTTGATTTAGGTCGTACCTGAATGGTAGTGTTTTTCCCTACTTTCTTCACATTTCACATGATGTACTCTGCATATAAGTTAAATAAGCAGGGTGACAATATACAGCCTTGATGTGTTCCTTTCCCAGTTTGGAAACAGTCAGTTCCATGTCTGGTTCTAAATGTTGCTTCTTGACCTGCATACAGATTTCTCATGAAGCAGGTCAGGTGGTCTGGTATTCCCATCTCTTTAAGAATTTTTCAGTTTCTTGTGATCCACATAATCAAAGGATTTAGCATAGTCAGTGAAGCAGAAGTATACATTTTTTTCTGGAATTCTCTTGCTTTTTCAATGATCCAACAGATGTTGGCAATTTGATCTCTTGCTTCTATGCCTTCTGTTAATCCAACTTGAACATCTGTAAGACCTCAATTCACAAACTGTTGAAGCCTAACTTAGAGAATTTTTGCATTACTTTGCTAGCATGTGAAATGAGTGTGATTTTGCAGTATTTTGAACATTTTTTGGAACTACTTTTCTTTGGGATTGGAAAGAAAACTGACATTTCCAAGTCCGTACCTGCTGCTGAGTTTTCAAAATTGGCTGGCATATTGCTAGCAATGCTTTAAGAGAATCATCTTTTAAATTTAAAATAACTCAGCTGAAATTCCATCAACTCCACTAGCTTTGCTCATAGTGATGCTTCCTAAGGCCCACTTGACTTTGCACTGCAGGATGTCTGGCTCTAGGTGAGTGACCATACTATCATGGTTATCAGGGTCATTAAGATTTTTTTTTTTTTTGTATAGTTCTTCTGTGTATTCTTGCCACCTCTTCTTAAGATGTTCTGCTTCTGTTAGGTCCATACCATTTCTGTCTTTTATTGCGTCCATATTTGAATGAGATATTCCCTTGGGCTCTCTAATTTTCTTGAAGAAATCTCCAATCTTTCCCATTCTATCGTTTTTCTCAATTTCTTAGCATTGATCACTTAGGAAGGCTTTCTTATCTCTCCTTGCTATTCTTTGGAACTCTGCATTCAGATGGATATAACTTTCTTTTTCTCCTTTGCCTTTTACTTCTCTTCTTTTCTCAGTTATTTGTAAGGCCTCCCAGGCAACAATTTTGCCTTTTTGGATTTCTTTTTCTTGGGGATGGTTTTGATCTTTGCCCCCTGTACAATGTCACGAGTTCTTTAGGCCCTTTTTCTGTCAGATCTAATCCCTTGAATCTATTTGTCACTTCCACTGTAAAATAGTAAGAGATTTGATTTAGTTCATACCTGAATGGTAGTGTCTTTCCCTACTTTCTTCAATTTAAGTCAGAATTTGGCAATAAGGGGTTCATGATCTGAGCCACAGTCAGCTCCTGGTCTTGTTTCTACTGACTGTATAAACTTCTTCATCTTTGGCTACAAAAATACAATCAATCAGACTTTGGTATTGACCTATGACCAGTTCATTCTCTTGGCAAAACTTTTAGCCTTTGCCCTGCTTAATTTTGTACTCCAAGACCAAATTTGCCTGTTACTCCAGGTTTCTCTTGACTTCCTACTTTTGTATTCAAGGCCCCTATGATGAAAAAGACATTTTTTTTTTTTTTTTCTGTTAGTTCTAGAAGTCTTGTAGGTCATCATAGAACCATTCAACTTCAGCTTCTTAAGCTTTAGTGGTTGGGGCATAGACTTTGATTAGTGTGATATTGAATGGTTGGCCTTGGAAATGAACAGAGATCATTCTGTCATTTTTGAGATTGTACCAGAGTACTGCATTTCAGACTCTGTTGTTCACTATGAGGGCTACTCCATTTCTTCTAAGGGATTCTTGCCCAGAGTACTACTGTCATCTGAATTTAATTGTCATCTGAATTAAATTCACCCTTTAAGGTCCGTTTTCCTTCACCGATTCCTAAAATGTCAATGGTACTCTTGCTATCTCCTGTTTGACGACTTCCCTTTTACGTAACCTAACATTCAAGTTTCCTACAGAATATTGTTCTTTACAGTGTCAGACTTTACTTCCATCACCACATCCATAACTGGATATTCTTTTTGCTGTAGCTCAGCCTCTTTATTCTTTTTGGAGCTATTTCTCCACTCTTCTCCAGTAGCAGGTTGGACACCTACCAACATGGAGAGTTCATCTTTCAATGTCATATCTTCTTGCCTTTTCATACTGTTCATGAGATTCTCAAGGCAAGAATACTGAAGTGGTTTGCTATTCGTTTCACCAGTGGACAACATTTTGTCAGAACTCTCCACCATGTTCTGTCCATCTTGGGTGCCCTACATGGCAGGGCTCATAGTTTCATTGAGTTAGACAAGGCTCAGAACCATATTATCAGTTTGATTAGCTTTCTGTAATTGTGGTTTTCATTCTATCTGTCCTCTGATGGATGAGGATAAGAGGCTTGTGGAAGCTTCCTGATGGGAGGGACTGGCTGTGGGGGAATCTGGGTCTTGCTCTGATGGGTGGGGCCAAGCTCAATAAATATTTAATCCAATTTTCTGTTGATGGCCAGGTTTGTGTTCCCTCCTTGTAGTTTGGTGTGAGGTCAAACTATGGTAGGAGTAATTGCAGTAATGGCCACCTCCTTCAAAAGGGCCTATGCTAGCATGCCATGTCTCCCAGGAGTGTTGTATTTAGTGACCCTGACTTCATGGTAGGCCACTGTTGACCCACTCTTCCACCAGAGACTCGATACTCACAGGCGTCTCTGGCTCAGTCTATTTTGGGGTCACTTCTCCTTTTTCCTGGGTCCTGGTGCACAGCAGGTTTTGTTTGTGACCTCCAAGAGTCTGTTTCCCTAGTCCACCTTGTTGGGCTTCTCCTTTATCCTTGGATGTGGAGTATCTTGTTTTTGGTGGTATCCAACATTCTCCTGTCAATGTTCAGTGATTAGTTGCAATTTTGGAGTTCTCACAGGGGAAGATGAGCACACTTCCTTCTACTCCACCATCTTGAAAACAACTTCATGTGGTTGTTTTTAAAAAAATCTGTGGAACCTCCATACTTTTAGCAATTGCACCAGTTTATATTCCTATCATCAGTGAACAATGGTTTCCTTTTCTCCACATCCTTAACAACATATATTTCTTGTCTATTTCATAATAACCATTCTAATATGTGTGAAGTGATATTTCATTGTGGTTTTGACTTGCATTTCAGTGATGATCAGTGATGTTGATCATAATTTCATACACCTCTTGGGTTTCTGTTTGTCTTCTTTGGAAAAGTACCTATCCTGATCTTCTGCCCATTTTTTAATTGGATTTTTTTCAACATTTGGGATATTAATCTCTTATCAGTGGTATGACTTGCAAATATTTTTTTCTTATTCTTCAGGTTGCTTTTTCTTTTTGTTGATGGTTTCCTTTGTTGTTCAGAAGCTTTTTAGTCTGATGTATTCACTTGTTTATTTTTGCTCTTTGCCTTTGCATATTTGGAGTCAGATCCAAAATATGTTTGCCAAAATGACACAATGAGGTTGTCCACTGTGCCTTCTTCTAGGTGTTTATGGTTTCAGAGCTTTTTTTTCTTTTTCTTTTTTTGAATATTTATTTATTTGGCTGTGCCTGGTCTTAGTAGCGGCATGTGGAATCTTTAGTTGCATCATGTGGAATCTAGTTTCTTAAACAGTGATTGAACCTGAGTTCCCTACATTGGGACTGCAGAGTCTTAGCCATGGTTTCAGATCTTATAATCATGTATTTAACCTATTTTGAGTTAATTTTTGTATATGTTGCATAGTATATAAAGGTTCAGGCTTATTATTTGCATGTAGCTGTCTAGTTTTTTCAACATCATACAAAAAAGATTGTCATTTATCTTTGTATATTCTTGACTCTTTTGTCTTAAACTAATTGGCAATACATGCTTTGATTTACTTCTATATTCTTAATTGTATCCCATTGATCAATTTTTTAATGCCAGTACAATACTGCTTGATTACTATAGCTTTGTAGTATAGTTTTAAATCAGGGACCACGATGCTTGCAACTTCATTCTTCTTTCTTAAGATTCTTCAGTGATAGGCTGGGATTCCTTTAACATTGTCTTTTGTGCATCTACTAGAAGGTTTTGCTTTGTGGAACTTAACACTCACATAAAATATCATGTATAACGTATATATATATATATATATATATATATATATGCTCTTATATGTGAGCCTCATGTTCCACAGCTACACACACACACACACACACACACACACACACACACATACATGTATGTATATGTCTTTTTTAAGTTGACAGCAAATTAAAGTTTGAAAACATTCTAAAAATCCTACTACAATTCTAAAAGTTTCTACTACCTCCCACACTTTATATTTTTGTCATATTTCACATTTTAAAATTTTTATTATTTATATATTTATTTAATTTTTTAAAGTTTTTAATTGGAGACTAATTACTTTACAATACTGTGGTGGTTTTTGCCATACATTCACATGAATCAGCCACGGGTGTACATGTGTTCCCCATCCTGACCCTCCCTCCCACCTCCCTCCCCATTCCATCCCTCAGGGTCATCCCAGTGCACCAGACCTGAGCACCCAGTCTCATGCATCGAACCTGGACTGGCGATCTATTTCACATATGATAATATACATGTTTCAATGCTATTCTCTCAAATCATCAAACCCTCGCCTTCTCCCATAGAGTCCAACAGTCTGCTCTTTACATCTGTGTCTCTTTTGCTGTCTTGCCTACAGAGTCATAATTACCATCTTTCTAAATTCCATATATATGCATTAATACATTGTATTGGTGTTTTTCTTTCTGACTTACTTCACTGTGTATAATAGCCTGCAGTTTCATTTGCCTTATTAGAACTGATTCAAATGCATTTTTTTAAATAGCTGAGTAATATTCCATTGTGTATATGTACCACAGCTTTCTTATCCACTTGCTGATGGCCATCTAGGTTGCTTCCATGTCCTGGCTATTGTAAACAGTGCTTCAGTGAATATTGGGGTACACGTGTCTCTTTCAATTCTGGTTTGTTCAGTGTGTATGCCCAGCAGTGGGGTTGCTGGGTCATATGGCAGCTCTATTTCCAGCTTTTTAAGGAATCTCCACACTGGTCTCCATAGTACCTGTACTAGTTTGCATTCCCACCAACAGTGTAAGAGGGTTCCTTTTTCTCCGCACCCTCTCCAGCATTTATTGTTTATAGACGTTTGGATAGCAGACATTCTGACTGGTGTGAGATGGTACCACATTGTGGTTTTGATTTGGATTTCTCTGATAATGAGTGATGCTGAGCAACTATTCGTGTGTTTGTTAGCCCTTTGTATGTCTTCCTTGGAGAAATATCTGTTTAGTTCTTTGGCCCATTTTTTGATTGGGTCATTTATTTTTCTGGAATTGAGCTGTAGGAGTTGCTTGCATATTTTTGAGATTAGTTGTTTGTCAGTTGCTTCATCTGCTATTATTTTCTCCCATTCTGAAGGCTGCCTTTTCACCTTGCTTATATTTTCCTTTGTTGTGCAGAAGCTTTTAAGTTTAATTAGATCCCATTTGTTTATTTTTGCTTTTATTTCCATTACTCTGGGAGATGGGTCATAGAGAATCCTGCTTTGATTCATGTCGGAGAGAGTTTAGCCTATGTTTTCCTCTAGGAGTTTTTATAGTTTCTGGTCTTATACTTAGATTTTAATCCATTTCTAGTTTATTTTTGTGTGTGGTGTTAGAAAGTGTTCTAGTTTCATTCTTTCACAAGTGGTTGCAGCACCACTTGTTAAAGAGATTGTCTTTAATCCATTGTATATTCTTGGCTCCTTTGTCAAAGATAAGTGTCCATAGGTGTGTGGATTTATGTCTGGGCTTTCTATTTTGTTCCATTGATCTATATTTCTGTCTTTGTGACAGTACCATACTGTCTTGATGACTGTGGCTTTGTAGTAGAGCCTGAAGTCAGGCAGGTTGATTCCTCCAGTTCCATTCTTCTTTCTCAAGATTGCTTTGGCTATTTGAGGTTTTTTGTGTTTCCATACAAATTGTGAAACCATTTGTTTTAGTTCTGTGAAAAATACCATTGGCAGCTTGATAGGGATTGCATTGTATCTATAGATTACTTTAGGTAGTGTATTCATTTTCATGATATTGATTCTTCTAATCCATGAGCCTGGTATATTTCTCCATCTATTTGTGTCATCTTTGATTTCTTTCATCAGTCTCTTATAGTTTTCTATATATAGGTCTTTTGTTTCTTTAGGTAGATTTATTCCTAAGTTTTTATTTTTTAATTTTTTAAATATAAATTTATTTATTTTAATTGGAGGCTAATTACTTTACAATATTGTATTGGTTTTGCCATACATCAACATGAATCTGCCACGGGTGTACACGTGTTCCCCATCCTGAACCCCCCTCCCACCTCCCTCCCCGTACCATCCCTCTGGGTCATCCCACTGCACCAGCCCTAAGCATCCTATATCCTGCATTGAACCTGGACTGGAGATTCGTTTCATATATGATATTATACGTGTTTCAATGCCATTCTCCCAAATCATCCCACCCTCTCCCTCTCCCACAGAGTCCAAAAGACTGTTCTGTACATCTGTGTCTCTTTTGCTGTTTCGCATACAGGATTATCATTACCATCTTTCTAAATTCCATTTATACAATTTTTTTAATTTTTGTACCACTGTAGATTTACAGTGTTCCCTACTTATGAACCTCTGAGTTATATACTTCAATGATATGAATGTGTGTTCCATCAACATAATGTTTGAGTGAGCTTGCCATTTATCTCATACTGCTAACAAGTCTTCAGTTCTGTCGTTTCCCACCTTTTCTCCTTCTTCCAGTCAGTAACTTTTCTTTTCCTATTTGCTCGATGCCAGCCCTTGTATGCCAACTCTTATACTATACTATTGCACTTTCCAAGATGCAATAGTATAAGATTAAAATTGTTTTCTTAATTTTTTGTGTTTGTTTGTTTTTTATGTATTATTTATGTGAAAAGTATCATAAATTTATTATAGTAAAGTGTTATATAACCAATGTGTCTCTTGGGTACTTAGGTTAATTTTGTTGAATGAATGAAAAAAATTATACTTATCAATGCACCCTCAGAATGGAACTTGTTCATATGTAGAGGGTTTACTTCACTTGTCTGTTTTTTTTTTTTTTTTTTTTTTGTCTTTTAACATTCATACTATCTTTAGAAGTGATTCATCCATTATTTTTACTATGCATTTGCCTTTTCCAGTGAGATTTCTACTTTTATATGCTTTCCTGTTATTACTTAGTGACCTTTCTTTTCAGCTTAGAGAAGACCTCTTAATTCTTGTAAGGCCACTTTGGCAATGGTGAATTCCTTCAGTTTTTGCTTTGTTACTCTTCAGTTCAGTGATAAAGAACTCTTTATCACTTCTTCAGTTCTAGATAAATTGTTTTTTAAGTGAACACTGCAAATATATAGAGGAAAACAATAGAATGGGAAAGGCTAGGGATCTCTTCAAAAAAATTAGAGATACCAAGGGAGGGTTTCATGCAAAGATGGCCACAAGAAAGGACAGATGGAATGGACCTAACAGAAACAGAAGACTTTAAGAAGAGGGGGCAAGAATACCCAGAAGAACTATCCAAGACATGTCTCAGTGATCCAGATAAACACACTGGTCTGATCACTTACCTAGAGCCAGACATCCTAGAGGGTGAAGTCAAGCGGGCCTTAAGAAACAACACTATGAACAAAACTAGTGGAGTTGATGGAATTTCAACTGAACTATTTTAAATCCTAAAAGATGATGCAGTGAAAGTGCTGCACTTAATATGCCAGCAAATTTGGAAAACTCAGAAGTGGCCACAGGACTGGAAAAGGTCAGTTTTCATTCCAATCCTAAAGAAAGCCAATGCTAAAGAATGCTCAAACTACTGCACAACTGCACTCATTTTACATACTAGCAAAGTAGTGCTCAACATCCTTCAAGCTAGGCTTTAATAGCATATGAACCAAGAACTTCCAGATGTGCAAGCTGGATTTAGAAAAGGCAGAGGAACAAGAGATCAAAATGCCAATATTATCTTTTGGATCTTTGAAAAAGCAAGGGAATTCCAGAAAAACGTCTACTTCTGTTGCACTGACTGCCACTGCTACTAAATCGCTTCAGTTGTGTCCGACTCTGTGCAACCCCACAGAGGGCAACCCATCAGGCTCCACCGTCCCTGGGATTCTCCAGGAAAGAACACTGGAGTGGGTTGCCATTTCCTTCTCCAGTGCATGAAAGTGAAAAGTGAAAGTGGAGTCACTCAGTCGTATCCGACTCTTCACGACCCCATGGACTGAGCCTACCAGGCTCCTCCATCCATGGGATTTTCCAGGCAAGAGTACTGGAGTGGGTTGCCATTGCCTTCTCTGTTTCATTGACTAGGCTAAAGACTTTGACTATGTGGATCACAACAAACTGTGGAAAATTCTTAAAGAGGTGGGAATACCAGGGAGCTTACATGCCTCCTGAGAAATCTGTATGCAGATCAAGAAACAAGTTAGAACCGGACATAGAACAATGAACTGGTTCAGAATCAGTAAATAAGTACATCAAGGCTGTATATTGTCACCCTGCTTATTTAACTTATATGCAGAGTACCTCATGAGAAACACTGGGCTGGAAGAAGTACAAGCTGGAATCAAGATTTCATGGAGAAATATCAATAAGTTCAGATATGCAGATGACACCACCCTTATGGCAGAAAGTGAAGAGTAATTAAAGGGCTTCTTGGAGGTGAAAGAGGAGAGTGAAAAATCTGGCTTAAAACTCAACATTCAAAAAACTAAGATCATGGCGTATGGTCCCATCACTTCATGACAAATAGATGGAAAAACAATGGAAACAGTGACACTTTATTTTTTTTAATTTTATTTTATTTTGTTTTTTAACTTTACAATATTGTATTGGTTTTGCCATATATCAACATGAATCTGCCACAAGTATACACGTGTTTCCCATCTTGATCCCTCCTCCCTTCTCCCTCCCCGTACCATCCCTCTGGGTCGTCCCAGTGCACCAGCCTCAGGCATCCAGTATCATGCATCGAACCTGGACTGGCGACTCGTTTCATATATGATATTATACATGTTCCAATTCCATTCTCCCAAATCATCCCACCCTCTCCCTCTCCCACAGAGTCCAAAAGAATGATCCTCTACATAGAAAACCCTAAAGACTCCACCAGAAAATTACTAGAACTAATCAATGAATATAGTAAAGTTGCAGGATATAAAATCAACACACAGAAACCCTTTGCATTCCTATACACTAATAATGAGAAAATAGAAAGATAAATTAAGGGGAAAATTCCATTCTTCATTGCAATGAAAAGAATAAAATACTTAGGAATATATCTACCTAAAGAAACTAAAGACCTATATATAGAAAATTATAAAACACTGGTGAAGGAGATCAAAAAGGACACTAATAGATGGAGAAATATACCATGTTTATGGATAGGAAGAATCAATATAGTGAAAATCAGTATACTACCCAAAGCAATTTATAGATTCAATGCAATCCTTATCAAGCTAACAACAGTACTCTTCACAGAGCTAGAACAAATAATTTCACAATTTGTATGGAAATACAAAAAACCTCGAATAGCCAAAACAATCTTGAGAAAGAAGAATGGAACTGGAAGAATCAACCTACCTGGCTTTAGGCTCTACTACAAAGCCACAGTCATCAAGACAGTACGGTACTGGCACAAAGACAGAAATATAGATCAGTGGAACAAAATAGAAAGCCCAGAGATAAATCCACGCACATATGGACACCTTATCTTTGACAAAGGAGGCAAGAATATACAATGGATTAAAGACAATCTCTTTAACAAGTGGTGCTGGGAAAACTGGTCAACCACTTGTAAAAGAATGAAACTAGAACACTTTCTAACACGATACACAAAAATAAACTCAAAATGGATTAAAGATCTAAATGTAAGACCAGAAACCATAAAACTCCTAGAGGAGAACATAGGCAAAACACTCTCCGACATACATCACAGCAGGATCCTCTATGACTCACCTCCAAGAATATTGGAAATAAAAGCAAAAATAAACAAATGGGATCTAATTAAACTTAAAAGCTTCTGCACAACAAAGGAAAATATAAGCAAGGTGAAAAGACAGCCTTCAGAATGGGAGAAAATAATAGCAAACGAAGCAACTGACAAACAACTAATTTCAAAAATATACAAGCAACTCCTGCAGCTCAATTCCAGAAAAATAAATGACCCAATCAAAAAATGGGCCAAAGAACTAAATAGACGTTTCTCCATAGAAGACATACAGATGGCTAACAAACACATGAAAAGATGCTCAACATCACTCATTATCAAAGAAATGCAAATCAAAACCACTATGAGGTACCATTTCATGCCAATCAGAATGGCTGCTATCCAAAAGTCTACAAGCAATAAATGCTGGAGAGGGTGTGGAGAAAAGGCAACCCTCTTACACTGTTGGTGGGTTGCAAACTAGTACAGCCACTACGGAGAACAGAGATTCCTTAAAAACCTAGAAATAGAACTGCCTTATGACCCAGCAATCCCACTGCTGGGCATACACACCAAGGAAACCAGAATTGAAAGAGACACATGTACCCCAATGTTCATTGCAGCACTGTTTATAATGGCCAGGACATGGAAGCAACCTAGATGTCCATCAGCAGATGAATAGATAAGAAAGCTGTGGTACATATACACAATGGAATATTACTCAGCCATTAAAAAGAATACATTTGAATCCGTTCTAATGAGGTGGATGAAACTGGAGCCTATTATACAGAGTGAAGTAAGCCAGAAAGAAAAACACCAATACAGACTTTATTTTGGGGGGCTCCAAAATCACTGCAGATAGTGACTGCAGTCATGAAAATAAAAGACACTTACTCCTTGGAAGAAAAGCTATGACCAACCTAGACAGCATATTAAAAAGCAGAGACATTATTTTGCCAACCAAGTTCTGTATAGTCAAAGCTATGGTTTTTCTGGTAGCCCTATACAGATGTGAGAGGTGGAAAACAAAGAAGGCTTAACTCTATAACATTTATGCATTCAAAATGTGGTACTGGAGAAGACTCTTGAGAGCCCCTGGACAGCAAGGAGATGAAGCCAGTCAATTCTAAAGGAATCAACACTGAATATTCATTGTAAGGACAGATGCTGAAGGTGAAGCTCCAGTACTTTGGGCACCTAATGTGAAAACCTAACTCAGTTGAAAAGACCCTAATGTTGGAAAATATTGAGGGCAGGAGGAGAAGGGGGTGACAGAAGATGAGATGGTTGGATGGCATCATGGGCTTAATGGACTGGAGTTTCAGAAAGCTCTAGGAGATTGTGAATGACAGAGAATCCTGGAGTGCCACAAAGCACAGAGTGGCACACAACTGAGCAATTGAAAAACAGCAACAGCATTTGGAACATTTTCCTTTATGTCTTCATTTTTCTTTGCTTTTGTACTTATTTCCATATGTTAGGTGAAACAGCTGCATCTCTGATTCACTCTTGAAGGATTGACCTTGTAGAAGATGAACCTTATTCTTTATCTTTGCCCTGGCTTTTGGTTGCTTCTCAAACCTTTGTGATTGTCTAAGCAGTCTGATTTATTGGTTTCAGTTCAATTTTTGAGGCTAAGGCAATACTCCTCAGTGTTCCAAAGTTATGGGTCTCAGTTTCAGCGTGTTTGGAAAACAGAACCTCAGGCAGAAGCTTTTAACGTATGTGACTATACACAGTTATGTGGGACTGCAATTTTAAATCCTCCTATCCTCTATTCCAGGTGATCTAGAGGTGTCCCCAGGGTGACACCTATAAAAACTTAGGTGAGTGTATAATTTCCCTTCTGGGAACTACTGGCGAGCTGTAGTGAGGCCAGGGAAGGGGACGAAATGTTGCCTTCCAGCACCTATCTTACCTGAGAGCACCTCCATAGACCCCAGTTGTGTGGCAAACTGAATCCTATTTCTCAGGCTGAAGTTTCAGAACAAATGGATAGGTCTTTTTCATAGAAAGAGTGGGGATGTGTTTCAGTCTGCTGTCTGTAGTGTCTAGAGGATGACAGCATTCTGAAAATCATTTCTTCAGTTGCTGCTTTCCTAGGAATGCAAGGCCCCCATAGTCACCAGAACCAGGTAATCAAGAAAGGTTCCTCATGAGGTTTTTCATGCCCATTGGCTTTACTAAGGCAGCAGACAAGTGCAGAGCTGGGAAAATTCCACCGTGTTTTGGGGGAAGAAGGAGAGAGGAGGGGCTGCATGTGCCAATGTTAACTAGGTAGAGGGGAGCACAAAAATAATGCAATCCAGTACATCTGTCACCTGAGGGAGAGCCCCAATGAGCCCTTACCCCTCTGGAAGATGCTTTAAGATTAGCAAATCAATCTTCCTCACATATGGAGTAGGGACTTTTCAAACTGTTACCTTTGTGCTGAACCCTCCGGTGAGTAAATTTGCAGGTGGCCCCTTTAAGAGCAATACCTTAGTTTCCAGCAGCACTTTGGGACTCCTGGTCTTAAGTCCCATTGGTTTTCAAAGTCAGACATTTGGGGTCCTCATACCTTTGTTATAGGTCCTTAAGGTTGGGATACCTGATATATGAACCCCTTGCTCATCAAGGAGAAACTCTGGATTTGTCAGATCCCACCATATATGGTCACTATGCCATGAGCTGACTTTTGGGAAGACTACTTCTTTGCCTCTCCTACCTGACCTAATACATCTATTTTATCATTTTCTGTAAAAGGACTGTTCAGCTAGTTTTTCACCTTTTTTGAGATAATTTTTCCATACATAGTTGTACATCCAGTGTCCATGGGAGAAAGTGTGTTCAGAACCTTACTAAATTTTCTCCTTAGGTAGCTTCCCTTATAAAAATATTTAATGACTTCCAACACATGTTAGGATTGTGCAAACCTTTAAGGAAGCAGTGTCCCAAAGAAGATGATGCATACTGATATAACAGAGCTCAGAAAGAACCAGCAACATCCACATGCAGAGATAAAGGGCTTTCCAAGTCACTGTTCTAGGAATGAGGGCAAACAGTGGTATAAGGTGATATCTACAAGGAGGAAAGACAATAGAACCACAATGAACCCAAAGTGTAGAGTGGGGGCATGGCTCAGAGATATCAGATTCACAGAATATCAGTACATATACAACTGCTCAAGTTTACTTATAGCAGTTTCATTCTATAAGTAAAAGTCTGTATTCCTTGCAAGTAACAATGAGAGGACTTGTCTGTACAGGCATGGATGCAGAAGTTCTCTTAGGGCAAAGTTGGTTCAGAGAAGCAAAGGAAAAGGACTAATCAAGGAATCAAACAAAAATATTGTCTTACAGAAGCTTCCCGTCTAGTAACAATGAGGAAGAAGAAGATGAGAATTAGAGTTGGGGTACAATCCAGGGCAGTTTCAAACACACGGATCTTTGGATATAGCTAGTAGATCATAATATTCTGAGTCAATAAGGATTTTGCTTGACTTATAAAGCAAAGCAGATCAGGACTGATGTTCCCAGTCACTCTAATAACATATTTATGATAATTTGCCTTTTTCTAGTTCTGAACATTTTTTCAGATGCTACACTCTTTAAGTGACATAAAGTTGGTAATCCTTGAAAAATCTTCCAGCATTTAGTTGTTGAGAGTCTGGTTCATGGATGGCCTGAAAGGAAAGCCATGAAGGGAATCTCTCAGTGTGAAGAGCTTGAGTAGTACTCCTGCTTTATACTACCAAGTATGAAGGCACCATGGTCTGAGGTGAGAATATAGAGGAACTCAGAGTTAGTAGTAGAGGGTTCAGCTTGATAGTGAAAATCTTAGGAGAAGAAAAATTAGACTATCAGAGAAAAATTTGTCTTTTCCAAGGAAAAAGGAAGGGGCATGTGTTTAGGCCTATGAGGGTCATACAAAGTGTGAAAATCTCTGTATCTCATAAGTCACCAGAAATCACTGATACACAGAGGTCAGTGAGCAGTCTTTATGTAGAACAGTGACAGGGGAAGTGAACCTGTCTTTGTCTATCTGTGAACTCAACAGCAGGACTTTCCTCACCTGCAGATACTACATTTGCTGAACATCCAATATATTATCAATACAAATTGTCAGCTGTATATATGGGCCTTACATCAAGGAGGAAACTATATATATATATATATATATATATATATATATATATATATATAAAACTTGATTGCATCAGACCTCTTCTACCATGGGAAAGGTAGCACTCGACCCTTGCTACAACTGATTCTTAATCCAGTCATGGGTTTGTAGCCCACATTGCCTCCATTAGCTTATTTTTAAAAAGCTTACAGAGGTTCATATTTAATCATATGAAATCAATGCAACCTGGTCTGTTTTACTGAAATACAGCTGATTTTCAATTTATCATATGATTCACCAACCTCACTCCTGGGAATATACCCAGATAAAATTATAATTCAAAAAGATACATACATCTCTATGTTCTTAGTAGCCCTGTTCACAGTAGCAACATTGTCTTTGAATAATGCTCATTTTCTGGTGATGGCAGCATGGACAACAAGTATATGATAATGGAATTTTTTGTTGTCCTCGGAAACTGCTATCACAGTGGAAAATGCAGAAGCATTAAATGTTTCAGTTCAGTTCAATTCAGTCGCTCAGTTGTGCCCGACTCTTTGCAACCTCATAAATCGCAGCACGCCAGGCCTCCCTGTCCATCACCAACTCCTGGAGTTCACACAGACTCACGTCCATCGAGTCAGTGATGCCATCCAGCCATCTCATCCTCTGTCATCCCCTTCTCCTCCTGCCCCCAATCCCTCCCAGCATCAGAGTCTTTTCCAATGAGTCAGCTCTTCACATGAGGTGGCCAAAGTACTGGAGTTTCAGCTTTAGCATCATTCCTTCCAAAGAAACCCCAGGGCTGATCTCCTTCAGAATGGACTGGTTGAACCTCCTTGCAGTCCAAGGGACTCTCAAGAGTTTAGTGAGGACAAATTTTTGAAGATAATATCTAGGAGGCTATTCCTCTGTTTTTCAGAATGAAGTATATATGTTGAACCTAACTTCAATACATATGTCTGGGTTCCCATAAGTCTTCTTGATTTCATAACCAAGAACATAAAAAAAGGATTGCCCCCTCCCACTATCACTCCCGGGAAATCGTATGTGGAATTTGTGTTGTTCTATCCACAGTTCTAGGCTCAGTATGGTTAGAGGTTCTAGTTCTGGAATTAAAAAGAGGAAGTTCTTTTCCTGGAGTAAGTGTCCACTGAGTCTAAAGATACAATGGCCACCTAGTACTCTTGTTAGACCACTAGGCAAAGAAAGAGTTTTATGCTGGTCCAGATAATCAGAAGACAAAGTTTCTGCTCTACAGTGGGACATGGATAAGTTTGTGAAGAGCCCGGAAAATTTATGCTGCTTTCATACCTGGTGAAAACAGTGAGATGGAAATTAGAACTGCAGGATCTCAATCAGATCAAGTTAACCATTGATTCAAATCCCTCAGGAAAGACTGTGTGAATCACATAAACAAACTAAATGGATAGAGGAACTTGAAAAATAAGAGGGAAATCGATAGTGTGTGAATGAAGACAGAAATGATTAAAATAAGCTACAGCAAGAGGACCAGCTGCAGCAGTAGGATTGTGTCTTATTTCACTTTGAATGTTTATTTGCAGAAATTGAAGCTGGCTATCAGTGAGAAGTGTAGTAACAGAGTGGATTCACAGTGGACCACGATCAGTCTTGAGTGGTGACAGGAGTGAACTGTAGCCGATGTGGTTGATATACTCCCCCTGTTGCCTTGGCCCACCTCTGAATATTCTTCAATCGCAAGGGGCAAGTACCAGTGCTTTGGTTGCTCACAGACCAGCTTAATCACCTGCATCTTTCTCCTTCTCTTCCTCAGAGCCTGAGAGCTTGCCTCTGGAACTTGGTCAGACTTTCCCCAGGACAGCCAAGAAGTGCCAGTAATGAAGACCTCTAGGAGCAATCCACAATTGATAAAGTACTGGCTGGTGGATAAACACATCAGCATTCTCATCTCTCCATTCTTTATGATACTTCTCAGAGTTTCTGCTATAACTGGGCCACTATTGCCAACAGTGGAAACTTGCTCATTACCATGCATTCATCATCTTTTCTTAATCCACAGTTTCACCTTCTTTATTCCCTGACCTTTGTTTTCTGAGATCACCTTGAAAATAAAACACTTGCCTCTAAAATCCTGTCTAAAGGTCCACATCTGGGGAATTTCAAACTAAGACATAATTCAAGACACAGTCCCTGATATTTAAAAAAAAAATATTGCCTGTAAATATTTAAAATACATATTATGCATCATGGACCCATTCTGTTAACACTAAGACATTTTTTAAAATTTATTTATTTTAATTGGAGGCTAATTACTTTACAATATTGTATCGTTTTGTCATACATCAACATGAATCTGCCATGGGTGTACGCGTGTTCCCCATCCTGAACCCCCCTCCACCTCCCTCCCCGTACCATCCCTCTGGGTCATCCCAGTGCACCAGCCCTGAGCATCCTGTATCCTGCATCGAACCTGGACTGGAGATTCGTTTCTTATATGATATTATACACGTTCCATTCTCCCAAATCATCCCACCCTCTCCCTCTCCCACAGAGTCCAAAAGACTGTTCTATACATCTGTGTCTCTTTTGCTGTCTCTCAAACAGGGTTATCATTACCATCTTTCTAAATTCCATATATATGTGTTAGTATACTGTATTGGTGTTTTTCTTTCTGGCTTACTTCACTCTGTATAATAGGCTCCAGTTTCATCCACCTCATTAGAACTGATTCAAATGCATTCTTTTTAATGGCTGAGTAATACTCCATTGTGTATATGTACCACTGCTTTCTTATCCATTCATCTGCTGATGGACATCTGGGTTGCTTCCATGTCCTGGCTATTATAAACAGTGCTGCGATGAACATTGGGGTACACGTGTCTCTTTCAATTCTGGTTTCCTTGGTGTGTATGCCCAGCAGTGGGATTGCTGGGTCATAAGGCAGTTCTATTTCCAGGTTTTTAAGGAATCTCTACACTGTTCTCCATAGTGGCTGTACTAGTTTTCATTCCCAAGAACAGTGTAAGAGAGTTGCCTTTTCTCCACACCCTCTCCAGCATTTATTGCTTGTAGACTTTTGGATAGCAGCCATTCTGACTGGCATGAAATGGTACCTCATTGTGGTTTTGATTTGCATTCTCTGATAATGAGTGATGTTGAGCATCTTTTCATGTGTTTGTTAGCCATCTGTATGTCTTCTATGGAGAAACGTCTATTTAGTTCTTTGGCCCATTTTTTGATTGGGTCATTTATTTTTCTGGAATTGAGCTGTAGGTGTTGCTTGTATATTTTTGAGATTAGTTGTTTGTCAGTTGCTTCATTTGCTATTATTTTCTCCCATCCTGAAGGATGTCTTTTCACCTTGCTTATAGTTTCCTTTGTGCAGAAGCTTTTAATTTTAATTAGGTCCCATTTGCTTATTTTTGCTTTTATTTCCAATATTCTTGGAGGTGGGCCATAGAGGATCCTGCTGTGATTTATGTTGGAGTGTTTTGCCTATGTTCTTCTCTAGGAGTTTTCTTAATAATCTCACATACAAGCCTGTATATATATATGATATAAAGTTGGGGTAAAATTTGTGGAGCAGACAGGAAAAAGTTATTTATAATGAAGAAAAACTTAATGTGGCCTCCAGTTCTTCAGAGAAATATTTAACCATGGAAGACAGTGGAGCAAAACTTAGATGATGCTCTACAAATAGAAGCCAAGAGTCTAATGTGATAATAAGACTGTTTTCAACAATAAAAACTTCAGGATAAGAGTTCTTGAAGTAAGTTCCTATCTTTCTAATGAGCTTCTCTTTATGAAACTCTGAGAGAATAAGCTCAAGAAATGATTTATCCACAGTGACATGAGCAAGATGGCAGACTAGGAAGCTCTAGGTCCTCATTGATCCATGGAGACACAAGTTAACAACAATTCATTAACCACATGTAGCAGCTATGGAAACTGGTGGTTCTTTAAAAAATTAAAAATACAGTTACTATATTATCCAACAATCCCATTCTGGTTGAATATACAAAAGAATTAGACACAGAATCTCAAAGAGGTATTTGTACACTCATCTTCCCTGCAATTTTATTTGTAATAGCTAAGAAAAAGAAACAAGTGTCTACTGACAGATGATTTGATAAAGAAAATGTAGCATATGAGTATCTCAGAATATCTTTCAGTATTAAAAGAGGTTAACCCATCACATGCTACAGCATGAATGAGTTTTAAAAACACTGAGCCTTCAGTGACAAAAAATTAAACAGTGTATAATTCCACTTATATGAAGTATCCAGAGTATTCAAACTCATATCAATAGAAAGCAGAGGATGGTTCCAGGGCTAGTTGAAGCATGGGAGGAACATTTGTTATTTGATGAGTATAGAGTTTTTGTTTTGTAAGATTTTAAAAATCTGAAGATGAATCAATCTTTACAACAACATGAATATACCTAATCTTGAACTCTACATTTAAAAATAGCTAAATTTTATGGTATATGTGTTTTGCCACAACAACTTATTTAAAGATAAATAATGTCATTATTGAAAAAGTTAATGAAACACAAAGTCTGTTGTTTAATAATATTGTACCAAAGTAATTTCTGTTTTGTTTTGTTACTTGTGCTATGGCTATGTAAGATGTTAACATTAAGGGCAGCTTGGTAAGCAGAATTATTTTAGAAAAAAGAAAGGAAAAGTAAATATTTAATTTTTTCTTAATTTAAATGTTACTGTAAATATTTAATTGACTCAAAGCTGATCACAGACATAATAAATTGAAAGCCTAAGACTTTATAGGTTTTATAATTATTAATAGCTTTTTATCTTCTAAAAAAAACATGATAAAAAATGTGTGATTGTGGGTTATGTAACTATTTTTTGATATTACACAACAATCATCATCTACAAAAGAAAATAGATTAGACTTCCTTAAAAATTGTATTTAATTGCAATATTTTTAATTTATTTACTTTAGTTGGAGGCTAATTACTTTACAATATTGTAGTGGTTTTTGCAATACATTGACATGAATCAGCCATGGGTGTACATGTGTTCCCCATCCTGAAGCCCCCTCCCACCTCTCTCCCCATCCCATCACTCTGGGTCATCCCAGGGCACCAGCCCTGAGCACCCTGTGTTTAAATACATGTAGTTTGTTTTATTTTCAATTACACTTCAAGGAAGAGATCTTAAAAAATGAAATAATAATATAAAAAAGTGAGTGACTTATGAACAAGCAAAGGAAATGGTGGTGGTTGTTTAGCTATAGAATTAAGACTGCAACAAATGTGAAGATTAGGGAACAAAAAGAGTGTGTACAGTTGAATCTTAAGCAACGTGGGTCTGAGCTGCTGCTTGCGTCCACTTATACACAGGTTAATGCCCCAAAGCACAATTCCCACATTTTTCAAGGGCCAATTGGAAATATACATCATGATTGTGAAAAAATGATGCAACAAATAATATTTGGCAGAGAAATCTATTTTAAAAATGGGATGTGATATACATTCTCTGACCATATGTCCCACAACAAGATAAACTATCTACATTTGGAAGTTGGGAGAAGACTAATTAAACACCCATGTTTAATTGCTCAAATATAAATAACAAGAAAGAACTATTAGTGATTATAAAATCATGGAAGCTAAGTAAGAAAAAAGAAAGAAAGCGGTAATGTTGTTGTTTGCAGTATAAAAATAAAGGATCCTGCATTGAAAAAGGAGAGAACTAAGGGCATCGTGTGGTGTGGAGTGTGTATGTGAGAGACAGAAAAAAAGAGAGGGATATTGAAAAAGAGAGCTTGTTTCTCTGGTATTTTGGAAGATTATAAGCTACTGAAAGTATTAGGGTTCTCCAGAGAAACAGGATCAAAGAGATTATTTGTTCAACCACCTATCCATCCACCCACTTATTTGTTCAGTTGTTTGTTTAATGAATTGGCTCATAATTCTGTGGAGAACTGGTGAGTCCAAAATTTGAAGGGAGTGGTGGCAGGCTGGTGATTCAGGGAAGAGCAGACATCTAATTTGTTGGCAGAATTCCTTGTTGCTCAGGGGAGATCAGTTTTTATTCGATTCAGTCCTTCAACTGATTGGATGATTCTACTCACATTACAGGGAACGATTTGCCATACTCAGTGTCCATCAGTTTAAGTGTTCTGCTGGGCTATCTGCAGTATCTGTGGTGGGGCCTGGCAGGATGTGCTGCTTCCCTCTCCTGTGAAATTTGTACTTCCTTATACTGCAGAGGAGATCTTCAAATAGCTCACATAGCCTGCCTTTTCTGTCAAGGAAACACAAAAAGGCCAGAGAAGCATGCATCTTGAAATGACACCGAACTCTTGCTGGTCGTGTGTGCCTGGTTTTAATAATTCTATTATATCAAATACTCAGTCTTCACATTCCCATGCATGCATGTGTGCTAGGTCACTTCAGTCATGTCCCACTCTCTGTAACCCTGTGGACTGTAGCCTGCCTATAATGGAAAACAATCGTAAAAATAATATATATTTTTATATATTATATATATGTTTATGTATGTATCTGAATCACTTCACTGTATTCTTGAAACTAAATCAACATTGTTAATTATATTTCAAAAAAATTTTAAAATGAAAAATTCATATTTATCCAAATGTACACAAAACTAAAAATAATGAGTTTATTTCCTTAATTGATAAAAGTGATCATGATATTAATCTACCAGAGTTGAAAGGATTACATTAGTATATACTTATATGGGGGCTTTCCTGGTGCCTCAGAGGGTAAAGAATCTGCCTGCAATGTGGGAGACCTGGGTTCAGTCCGAGTTGAGAAGATCCCCTGGAGGAGAGCATGGCAACCCACTCCAGTATGCTTGCCTGCGGAATCCCCGTGGATAGAGGAGCCTGGCAGGTTACACTCCATGGGGTTGCAGAGTTGGACATGACTGAGTGACTTAGCACAACAGGGCATACATGTGTATGTTAGCTATGTACAGAAATATCACATACACTAAGATACACTTCACTCAAACATAAAGACACACATGTGTACACACGTCATTTTATACATTTTCTTTTCAGGTTTTTTGCGATCATAACCCCTAACCAATCCGTACACCATAACCCTAAGTTGCCATCTGAGTTCTACCATGCTGTTCTGCTCTTTCTTACATTGGCTACTAACTCCATCTACTAGGACTTTCTCAGATTTTCAATATAATCTCAAACTTAGGGTAAATTGGCAAAATAACACAATGAATTTCTGTATATCTTTTATCATCTTTGTTTTCCATCATTTGCCTTACCTTCTCCACTCCCTTGAAGCATTTGAAGGTAATTTTTGGAAAGGATTCAACTCTTTTCTCTGGCACTTTAGAGCACATTTCCTAAAAACAAGAACAAACACATTTTCTTGTATTTTACCATAAATTTCTGCTTTTACATGGATGCTCAGTAAGCCACTTATTTTAGAAACACTTGAGAAGATACTGATCTGATAAATAACCTGCATGTTTCTGAGTCCATATTAGTTCTGCTAAATCAAAATCTTTAAGAATAAAGCCCAGGAATTTTAACATATTTCCAATCTAGGTTGCATTGCTTTGAGGTTGCTAATGTAGAGAGCTAAAAATAAATGAAACAATAACAACAAAAAGCACAATCTTATGGCTTAATTTTGGTATATAAAACATGGGGAGGCCAGTCACAACCAGAAAGCAATGTGTGTAAGAAAAGGAAGCCAACGGATTCTATGACATGTGCCTCAGAACCAGAGAATTACATTTCTTACATCAAAAGTTTTCTTAATATCACAAAAGATTAAGTGCATTTTATTTTTCAAGTGGTGCAAGAAATCCATCAAAAATTAATCCATGAACAATAATTTAAATATTGAGTCTCCCGGATACTTTATTTTCATGAATCATTCTTTTCTATTCTGGAATTCAAGACGGGCTTTCATCCACAGCTATCAATTTTGTAGTGCATTTGGTGACAGGATAGTATCGCTAATTCCTGTGAGTACATGAAGCACCATTATGCAGTGCTTCAGCCACTTTTCTTCATGTCTGCTGAGATAGAAGGAGGAAAACTGGATTTTGTCTGCCATAGATGGTATTAAGCTGGATTTAGTGGCAATACTGGGACTCTAGGATTAGATTGTTTTCCAAATGAAAGTCTCATCTGTGGGAGCTGTCAGTAAAGCGCTGAATTCATCTATTCATTCCAGGACATTTTTGCTCTTGAAGCACATTACAGTGAGAGTGGGAGGTTTCACAATTCCTTTCATTTTCCTAGACATCTTTAAACAAGGTAGGGCTCCTCGAGCATGTTAAAACAGAGCCTTTTGAGAAAAGGAAGGACCCGGACTTGGTCCTACCTTTACCTGGCACCAGGGGTCCAGAGTTGGCCAGAGCTGCCCAGTATACACAGGGGGCTCTCAGCATGTGTTTGTAGAGGCAAAATGTTGAATGCATAATACTCAAGAGTTCTCACCAAATTTATTTTTTCCTTTCATTTATATAGAAAGGACATTTCCACAATGGATTTTTTTACACTGACACAGACACATTGAAAAATAGGCTTTATGCTTTCCATGATTAAAAAGACATTTTCCCCCCAACATATCAAATATTTCACATTTCCATTACATTCCCATTTAGATCTTCCTAATGTCTTATAATTTTGATATGAAATTTAAAGAACTAAACTATCTCACCATTACTTTTTAAACTCAAAAACTCCTTGCTTTGAATTTTGACAGCATTTTGAACTTCCTCTCATGTTTGGATTTTATGATGACTTAAACACATATATGTTGATTCCATATAATATATTATATATATTCTAGACTACATAATAATCACATCAGTAAGAATTATAACATTTTCCTTGCTCTTGGAGTCCAGTTTTTGAGAGGTTTTTAACCCCTCTATCAATCCAGTTATGAATTAGATATCTTTATTTACTCCAAAACAAGCAACCAAAATAATAATTGATTCTGGTAACAGGTTTTATTGTGTTATGAGTGTTTATCAAACCTATCTGAATTCTGAACAGTGCAGGATTATTATTTTTTCCAGGGAAGAAAGAATGTGTGTCACTAATTTAAAAAAAAAGACACATTTTAAAAAACAAGTATTTGAAGCCATTGTTATTGGTTTATATATGGATGGTGGTGGTGGTGGTGTGTATGTGTGTTTTTACATTGGGAGTAGTAGGGTATTAATCTTCATTGACAAGCAATTATGTAATTGCATTTCTTGGGACCAGCCTGGCCTGTCACTTCAGACTGCAGTTATATCACATTCAAACTGTTGGCAATACAGTGAGTTGTACCCTAATGGCAAATAGAAGATAAAGATATATTCTTAGTCTTAATTTGTCAGGATGCCATTCTCCAGGGTAAGAGAATACAAAAAGGAAGCAGGCAAAAGGTGGCTTCAGTAAGTCTCAACCTACCAATCTGGTCCTATCTGCTCTTTGGCAAAATCCTTCCAAAACCTTCCTTTCAAAAAATACACAGAAACCTAGCTCTATCTTTTAAAAGTCTGTTTATCAAAATGGAAGAATACAAAGTATTAGTAATTCTTAATTGTGAAATTTATGCCCTTTTAGGTACTAAAATACAACAGAAATTCAGTACATGGATTTTCTCTAAATTCTTCATAGAGCATCATATGAGAATGACAATACTTATGTGCCGTGTTTAGGATTATTCTTATCATTTTCTCATCAATAAATTGCATTAGTCTGCTTGGACTAATAATTAAACATCACAGCCTGGGTTACTGTATTAAACACCATAAATGTATTTCTCACCCTTCTGGAAGCTGAAGTCCCAGATGCAGGTTCAACAGGATTCCACGTCTGATGAGAACTCTCTCCCTCCCTTGTAGATAGAGATGCAGTTTTCAAATAGCCTTTCCTCTACACATGCTTTATTTTTTTGGGGGGCTCCAAAATCACTGTAGATGGTGACTGCAGCCATAAAATTTAAAGACGCTTACTCCTTGGAAGAAAAGTTATGACCAACCTAGATAGCATATTCAAAAGCAGAGACATTACTTTGCCAACAATGGTTCGTCTAGTCAAGGCTATGGTTTTTCCTGTGGTCATGTATGGATGTGAGAGTTGGACTGTGAAGAAGGATGAGCACCGAAGAATTGATGCTTTTGAACTGTGGTGTTGGAGAAGACTCTTGAGAGTCCCTTGGACTGCAAAGAGATCCAACCAGTCCATTCTGAAGGAGATCAGCCCTGGGATTTCTTTGGAGGGAATGATGCTAAAGCTGAAACTCCAGTACTTTGGCCACCTCATGTGAAGAGTTGACTCATTGGAAAAGACCCTGATGCTGGGAGGGATTGGGGGCAGGAGGAAAAGGGGACTACAGAGGATGAGATGGCTGGATGGCATCACTGACTCGATGGATGTGAGTCTGAGTGAATTCCTGGTGTTGGTGATGGACAGGGAGGCCTGGCGTGCTGAAATTCATGGGGTCACAAAGAGTCGGACATGACTGAGTGACTGAACTGAACTGAACTGAGCTACACATGCTAGGAGAAAGTGAGTCCTCTGGTCTCTCCTCTTATAAAGACGCTAATCCTGTTGGATAAAAGCCCCAATCTTATGATCTAATTTTAACCTTAATTACCCCTGAAAGACCTCATCTCCAAATCCAGACTCACTGGGGTTCAGTTCAGTTCAGTTGCTCAGTCATGTCCGACTCTTTGCGACCCCATGATTCACAGCACGCCAGGCCTCCCTGTCCATCACCAACTCCTGGAGTTCACTGGGGTTAGGATGTCAATATAGGAATTTAGATCAGATCAGTTGCTCAGTCGTGTCTGACTCTTTGCGACCCCATGAATTTCAGCACGCCAGGCCTCCCTGTCCATCACCAACTCCCGGAGTTCACTGTGACTCACATCCATCGAGTCAGTGATGCCATCCACCTATCTCATCCTCTGTCGTCCCCTTCTCCTCTTGCCCCCAATCCCTCCCAGCATCAGAGTCTTTTCCAATGAGTCAACTCTTCACATGAGGTGGCCAAAATACTGCAGTTTCAGCTTTAGCATCATTCCTTCCAAAGAAATCCCAGGGCTGATCTCCTTCAGAATGGACTGGTTGGATCTCCTTGCAGTCCAAGGAACTCTCAAGAGTCTTCTCCAACACCACAGTTCAAAAGCATCAATTCTTCGGTGCTCATCTTTCTTCACAGTCCAACTCTCACATCCATACATGACCACAGGAAAAACCATAGCCTTGACTAGACGAACCATTGTTGGCAAAGTAATGTCTCTGCTTTTGAACATACTATCTAAGTTGGTCATAACTTTCCTTCCAAGGAGTAAGCGTCTTTTAATTTCATGGCTGCAGTCACCATCTGCAGTGATTTTGGAGCCCAGAAAATAAAGTCTGACACTGTTTCCGCTGTTTCCCCATCTACTTCCCATGAAGTGATGGGACCGGATGCCATGATCTTCGTTTTCTGAATGTTGAGCTTTAAGCCAACTTTTTCACTCTCCACTTTCACCTTCATCAAAAGGCTTTTTAGTTCCTTTTTAGTTATTGATATTTCTCCCGGCAATCTTGATTCCAGCTTGTGTTTCTTCCAGTCCAGTGTTTCTCATGATGTACTCTGCATATAAGGTAAATAAACAGGGTGACAATATACAGCCTTGACGTTCTTCTTTTCCTATTTGGAACCAGTCTGTTGTTCCATGTCCACTTCTAACTGTTGCTTCCTGACCTGCACACAGATTTCTCAAGAGGTAGATCAGGTGGTCTGGTATTCCCATCTCTTTCAGAATTTTCCACAGTTTATTGTGATCCACACAGTCAAAGGCTTTGGCATAATCAATAAAGCAGAAATAGATGTTTAGAAGTTTTAAAATAATTTCAATCACAGACTACATTTTACATCTTATAGAACTTGTAGCAGTCTTATTAATTTTATGAACACTATCACCAGAAACAGGACCAAATGGACATAAGAATGTTTGCTTGCCATTTCAGATGATTCTGTCTTTCTTGGGGCATACCCAAGCACATCCTCACCACCCAGGCATCCACAGACCAGAGGTTAATATTCTCCTAGGTTATTCAGATTGTAGCATGAAAAATTTTAAAAGATCAAAAAATGCTCAGGAATTCAAAACTGAAAATGCAAGTGAGGAATTTAAAAAATATAATGACTTGTATGCAAACCTAATTGATCAACAGATGATGAAATGACATAAAAACAAACAAAATGAAAAATGAGTGTTCTGCTGTATTCCAAGGTCCTATTCTTGTTGTCATCATAGAAGAAATATGATCATAAAAACATCACTGCTGTCTGCTAGCAACCCTCATGGCACAAGAGTAATACAATTGGCTGGGGTTGTTCTTACAGAGGGCAACTTTTATGGACAATGACCAAACATAATCTGATTTCCTTATAAAGAGAAACATTGCCATGTGTTTACTGAAATCAATACAGAATTTTTTTTTTTTTTGGACTTAAAACCTTTATGAAAAATGTGGATATAGTTTTTCAGTATCTACAATTTTTGGTAAAATAATTTTGAATTCCAGTGTTTATCCTTTTCTTAATTTGTTAATATCTACCTAATAAAATAGAATCCATAAGCATAGTACATACCATTCTGCTAGTTGGTAAAATATTAATATTCTTATCTATTAATTTAAGTAATCGATGGTAAACAAAATTAACTGTTTCAGTCTTTTCAGATTCATCATAAATCTAGACCAAATATGACACTTTGAGAGAAGCACATGTGAGAGAGAGAGCAGTCTCTGATTTAATTCAAATTTCAGATGATAAGAAGAGTCTGCAGAAAATTTCCCCTATGATAGACTCAAATATGTATATTCAAAATAGATGACACTTAAATACTGCATACATTCTAATATTGTCTCCAAAAGCTGAAGTAAATAAAAAATTATTCAGATATACATGCTCACTGAGGTTTAGAAATCCTTTCACTATTGCAGTGGCTGAGTGCATGAAGAGCAGGGCTCCCTAGCCCCCAAGGGGGAAGAGCTCCCTTTGTCTTGGAGATATTTCCTGGGTGGTCAGAAATCCTGGAATTGTTAATGTGGGACAGTGAGTTTTTCCTTTGTTAGGCAGAGTTATTTTGTCATTGTGCTAAATTTAGCCAATATGACATCATTCTGTCTATAGGAGACATCCTCTGCATCCACTGGCCAGTGTAGGATATTCATTTGCACCCATTTGGAAAAGTTATAGCAATAATAGTTGGCAACCCGCTCCAGTACTCTTGCCTGGAAAATCCCATGGATGGAGGAGCCTGGTAGGCTGCAGTCCATGGGGTCATGAAGAGTCCAACAGGACTGAGTGACTTCACTTTCACTTTTCACTTTCATGCATTGGGGAAGGAAATGGCAACCCACTCCAGTGTTCTTTCCTGGAGAATCCCAGCAATGGGGGAGCCTGGTGGGCTGCTCTCTATGGGGTCGCACAGAGTCAGACACGACTGAGGTGACTTAGCAGCAGCAGTTTGTCACTGTAAGAAATTTGCCTGGAAGCATCACTCTGCTTGAAGAGGAGTTAAAGAAAAGGAATTGACAATAGCTATCAAATGCGATAACATCCTTGGAGAAGTGGGGCTGCTTAGGCTCATGTTTATCACCAGGATCTCATCAGTGGCTGAAGAGATTGTGTTGGACAGGAGGGGTACTTTGCCAATGCTCCTGGAAAGCAGGAATTTGAGGAGATCTGGTACCTCAATCTGTGCCTCATTTTGGTCTCTACTATCCTGCATACCAGGGATATTCTCCACCTCAGCACAGGACAGTGAAATTCCCCAAAGAATTACTCTCACTATTAGCTGAGAGTTTCATGGCCTCTGTAGCCCAATAACTACCACATCCACCAGTTAGGCCACTAAAGAACAAAGGTTTCTGGGAAACTTCATAGGCTTTGGTTCACAAATAAGACCAGGCGTGGAACTCTGCTCCATCACTAAAAGCCTTGGGACCTTCAGTAAGCAAAGTAACTTATTTGAGCACCGGTTTTTTCAACTGCAAATGGAAATAATGAGAACACCCATCCTATAAATTTTCTCTGAGAATTAAATTATAACACATCTGTAAGTCACTTAACACATGTATAGTACAGAGAAAGACCTTAATAAATTACAAATGTCAAATCAACTCAGCTTGTGCATGCATGCCAGAGTGTTACACTAAGGTTCATCCAAGTGAAGTTTTACTTGGTCACTAGAAGCTTGTATGTATATTAACCAGAGTGAATTAGTTAAGGAAAGATCAAGTTTGACTGATCATTAGGGAACCTTAGTAAAAATTATGCCCAGATAACTTTGGAGAAATATGACATTTTCCAGTTGAAACCTTTGGGAATATAATATGGCTTCCAGAAATTTTCTGAGTCTTCATCTGACTCATTATGATTTATGAATACTGAACCCATATCATAGTTTCACTTGTCCCTGGTCTCTCATCTACTGACCCTCTTGCAAAAAGATAAATAGGGTGGTCTGACTCTGGTGAGCAGATGGTGACCCTTAATGTAACGCTGGATTTTTCAGCTCTCTCCTTTGTTCATTTGAAATAACAAATGGTAACATCATGCAATGGAAGAAGCAAATCCCTGGATTTGCTACTTGGAAGAGAGAAAGGAGAAAGTTGACCAAGTTTGACCTCACCCATTGGTCTTTAAGTGAGCAAGAAATGTGTTTCCTATTGAAACCATACAGTTCTCTTTTATAGTAATAGGTATCTCACAGTATACATTTTTTCTTTTCTTGGAGGATTGCAAAGCATTTTTAATAAAAAAATACCCACTGAGGTAAAAAGTTACTATTGGAGGTTGATTAAAAGCTGACTTATGAATATTGATCACCTGAGTGTTATTTGAAGATATTCAAATTGTCTCTTCTAGTCTTTCAATGATTTTGAGAGAATTTTACTAATTGATGACAATAATAAGGCTTACATTTATTTCATAATCTATCTTCTCATAGTTAGATTAAATGTTATTATTTAATTATAATCAAGATATACAATTTTAAGACTGAAAACTGACTAATCAATAAGCTATGTAAGTAAAATATTGAATTACACACAAAAATATTGAAGGAAAATCATGTTTTTATATGTGGAAAAAAGGAAGAAAAGTAAATAAGAGCTTTTTTGATGACAGTGGAAATTAAAATCAAGATAAAATAGAAAAAGCATTTTAGATCTGAGTTACTGCCTAGGTATACTAAAGGAGTAAGTCAAGGCTGTATATTGTCACCCTGCTTATTTAACATACATGCAGAGTACATCATGAAAAATGCTGGGCTGGAAGAAGCACAAGCTGGAATCAAGATTGCTGGGAGAAATATCAATAACCTCAGATATGGAGATGACACCACCTTTATGGCAGTAAGTGAAGAACTAAAAAGCTTCTTGATGAAAGTGAAAGAGTAGAGTTGGCTTAAAGTTGGCTTAAAACTCAACATTCAGAAAACTAAGATCATGGCCTCTGGTCCCATCCCTTCATGGGAAATAAATGGGGAAACAATGGAAACAGTGGCAGCCTTTATATCTGGGGGCTCCAAAATCACTGCAGATGGTGACTGCAGCCATGAAATTAAAAGACATTTGCTCCTTGAAAGAAAAGTTATGGCCTACTTAGATAGCATTTTAACAAGCAGAGAGATTACTTTTCCACAAAAGTCCATCTAGTCAAAACTACAGTTTTTCCTGTAGTCATATATGGATGTGAGAGTTGGACTATAAAGAAAGATGAGAGCTGAAGAATTGATGCTTTTGAACTGTGGTGTTGGAGAAGACTCTTGAGAGTACCTTGGACTGCAAGGAGATCCAACCTGTCCATTGTAAAGGAAATCACTCCTGAATATTCATTGGAAGGACTGTTGTTGAAGCTGAAATTCCAATACTTTGGCTACCGGATACAAAGAACCAACTCATTTGTAAAAACCCTGATGCTGGGAATGATTGAAGGCATGAGATGAAGGGGATGACAGAGGATGAGATGGTTGGATGGCATCACTGACTCTATGGACATGAGTTTGAGTAAGCTCAGGGAGTTGGTGATGGACAGGGAAGCCTGGCATGCTGCAGTCCATGCAGTCACAAAGAGTCAGACATGACTGAGCAACTAAACTGCATTGAATTGATGCTTCTTAATTCTGTTACTTGCATTAGTGATATAAACTCTCAAGACCTCAACTCCAAATTTATTGGAGTCTTGATGGCCAACAGAGTTAAATGTGATAGAATGTAAAACAATTATAATAGGTCTTCAACAGTTACCCCTTTCCTTTTTCTTTCCCTGTTCTTACTTTGAGACAAAACTGACTGTGTGTGCTCAGCTGTGTCCGGCTCTTTGTAACTCCATGGACTGTAGCCCACCATGAACCTCTGTCCATGGGTTTTCCCAGAAAGAATACTGGTGTGGATACCATTTCCTCCTCCTGGGGTCTTCCTGACCTAGAGATTGAACCCATGTCTCTGGTGTTTTCTACATTTTCAGATGGATCTTTTACCACTGAGCCACCAGGGAAGCCTAAGAAGCAGTAGCAAAGTAATTACAAGTAAGTGCAGGAAGAAGACACAAGGAAAGATAAAAATTAGGAAAATCTCAGGCAATCTATGGATTTGCTTCATCTTCTTAAGCAAGTGATATGTAAACTGAGGATGGGAGAATATGCAGGTGAAAGTTGGATAAAATCTTCTAACTCTAGGGAATAGGATGTGCACAGGCTCAGATTAGAGAGGATGATGAATTTGAAAAGCTACAAATTGAGCTGTGATGAAACAGCAGAGAAGAAGAAGGATGTGAACTCAGGAAAGAGAGGGAAGTGAGCTAGGAGGTGTGAGGAGATTTAACTTGTCCTCTGAGGGCAGTGAGGAGTCTGCTGTTAACTTTCCAGTGCCCTTTGCAATATAACTCACTTTACTCCCCAGCTCAGCTTATGACTTAGTTTAGTCAATGAGATGAAGCAGAAGCATACAGGGACGACAGCTCTGAACTTAGACCTTAAGAAACCTTACATGTGACTTCTTATACCCTTGAACTTCTCTCAACATTGTGAGAAAGATGAGTCTATTATAATATTCAGCACACGGGAGGTGATGGAAGGCACAGGGGGTAGATTTTCTCAACTAAGAATCCCAGCTGAGTTGCTCAATAACGTCCCCACTAAAAAAGCTCTCTTAGACCCCAACTCATGCACAAAGGTAACCAGTCCATCTGCACACACTCACGTGCATGCTAAGTCACTTCAGTCATGTTTGATTATTCATGGCCCTATGGACTGTAGCCTGCCAGGATCCTCTGTCCATGGGATTCTCCAGGCAAAAATACTGGGATGGGTTGACATGCCCACCTCCTGCATTAGCAAGTGGGTTCTTTACCACTAAAGCCAACTGCAAAGCCCACCCATATGCACATCCATGAAGAACTCTCCCAGGTTAGCAAAGCCCATCTAGCCAAGTCGTGTCTCGGTCAAACATGTATCAAAATGTATCCCCTAAGCCATATATATCCTATGGGTTTTCAGCACACAACAATAGCTAACAATGAAGCTTTTGAACACTAACAAATATAAACAGTTTCCACTTTTGAAAGATTACTTTTGATGCAATTTACAAATAAAACAGAGGGGATAAGATATAGGTAGAAAAGCCTATAGATTACCAGAAGGTGGTCCAGATAAAATTCAGGGCGATTGGAGACAGAAATAAAAGAGGTGCATAGATCTAAGAGTTATTTGAGACATTGGGAAAAAAGAAAAAAAACAAGGGCCTGATGCATTTTGTGTATGTATACCATTCTTGAGGAATCATGGACAGATATGCTTCTGGCTCTTGATGTTTACTAAAGCAGGGATATTTAAGGCATAAAATGTTGGAGACAGAAGTGGTGACAACTTTACAGACGGTTTGAAGAAAAGGGATGTATTAAATTATCGCAGAAGAATTATCATCATAGTGATGTTGGAATCATGGACTGAAAGGCATATTTGAGAGTCATTCAGAAACAAATGGGAAGACATAAAAATGCCTATTGATTTATGGGAAAAGCCTGAGTCAAGTGAAAACATTTTAAATATAACACCAAATACCTGCCTGTGGCACACTGTGTCTTTGGCAGGGGTGGGTTCTGAGGACTATCCCAAACAAACGTGCATACGGTGGGGAGGAGGGCCCCCTGTAGATGTAGCAACTAAATAAAGATTCTACTTAAACTGAGTACGTATATTTTTCTGGGGTTGGTGTAGAAACATCCCGGACATTTGCACCTCCTAAATATATCCACAGGCTGATGATTCAGATAAATAAGCAAAAATATGGACAAATTTAGACCCAGTTACCTCAGCCTGGAAAGGTCAGTCATTGTCCTTGGAAATAGTGTTTTTCCACCTCTGCACCACTGAGGTTTTAGCTTGATAACTCTTGGGGTGGGAGCTCTGCTGTGAAGTACAGGAGGTGCAGCAGCATCTCTGGATAGTAAGTCACTAAATGCCAGTGGTATCCCCTATATTGTGACAACTTAAACTGTCCTCAGATGCTGCAAATATAACCTTCTGGTGCAAAATGGTTTTGGTAAAGAAACACTGCTTTTGAGGATAGGTAATTTTATGATTCGGAAAATCAAATAATCAAGCAGGGATTTAACCAAGTGTATCAAAACCATAGTAATAATATTGCTGTTTATAATATTAATGGTTAGTAAATGTTTATTTTTTAAAACATTTTAAAATGTTTTCAAAAGTATCTTAACACAAGGAACTTTCTGGTATAATGTACATGTTTTATATTTTGTTTGGGTATGTATTTAATGGATGTACCATTTGTCAAAAACTTACTGATATGAGTTTTTGTGATCTGTGCAGTTAAATTAATTATAATTCATATAATTCATAATTTTAAGAAATAATAAAACTTTGCTAGCATTCAAAACAAATTTAGGTCTTAATCTTTCATTCTGAGCAGAAAGTATAAGACAATTTGATTGTGTATTCTTGTATTGCAATGTTTGACAGCATTTATAACTATTCTATTTGTGAAAGTTGTTTAAAAGACTTTAAAAATTTTCTTGGTTAGGCTTTTAAACTTTCTTTGCCAGACACGTGAAATCACTAAATAATAATACCTAAATTCATAAATATATTTTATAGCATTAAAGGAAATTTAATTAACTAGGTTTTAGAAGGTTTTAAAGGGAATTCAGTATTCTCAACCTAGGTTAATCGAACCTTACTCCAAGAACAAGTAAAGGTGACTTTTCTCTATTCCCTAGATTAAAAAAGTGTATAGCACATTTCAAAAGCTGAACTTTAAAACCTAAAAGTACCTGTAGTTTTAAATTTGTAGCTTTAATGAATTGAAAATTAAAGTAAGATTCAGTAACTCTAAATAATCCTTTATTTGCACAAGGAAAGATAAGTCAAGGACAAAACTACAAGACATTCTAAGTTAACAAATGGCAAAATTAGCACAGAAGTCACAGCAGAGACTGCTTGGAACAGGAGACTGTGGCCCACAGGATGTAACAGGAATGACAAGAGGGAAAAAAAAAAGAACAGAGCTCCCGGACTTATAACCTGGTGCTTCGGCAAACGGGACTGTCACAGAGCACATTCCAAACAAGAACTGAGACAGAAATGGAGTAAATGCGTGTCAACATGAGCTTGCAGGCACTCTCTGGCATCTTTGAATATATTCTTACCCCAAAATACACAGTTCAAAACCAAAATAAGGTATATAATTACAAATTAACTTCCCAAATGGGCAATCTTTCTTAATAAACCTACAAAACCAAGAGAAAATGGAATTACTATGCCACAGAATGAAGAATGGATTGTTTTAATAAATTCCATAGCCAACTACTACTTGTGACAACAGAATGAAAAATGAGGTTGTCTAGTAAAACACTGAGCTTTGGGAAAAAAATTTACTCCCATAAAGCTAATTGCCAAATAAAAATAGTGTATAAAAACAAGTAAAATTTTTTAAAAATGGCCAAAATGATAACTAATCCTAGGTACTTGTATGCAACAGAGACATTCATAGTGTTTATCAATCAATGTATCATCTAATTCATCTATGTTGTATATATGTATGTATGTACATATGTATCTTTGTATCTATCATGCATTTTTCTTTCTTTAACCTCTCATCTAGCTACCTATCTATTTATCTATCATCTATTTGCTATCATCTATCTGTTGTGAAAGTGAATTTACTGAAAGTAAATATATACATACAGGAAAAATCAAGCCTCTTCAGTTCTTTATCTCACCAAAATATGTCTCAAACACTTTAGTTTTATAACTTATATCAGATCTAGCCTCCACATATTAATGCTCCATGTGAAATTGAGCAAGTTTCTCAAATTATCTAAATACCAATTTCCTGACTTATTGAAGAGTTATTAACTTGTGATAATTCAAGGATGGAGTGAGGTGATCCAGAAAAAATGGTTAGTTGAGATCAGTAGTTCCCATCTATGAATTAGAACTCTCCAGGGACCTAAAATGTAGAAACTCACACCCCACACTATACTTTGATTTCCTGCTGGTCTCAGGGGAGACCTAGATGCAAGTCTGTAAGGCTCATGTTTTTGTTTTCATTTTAATTTTCTCCAAAGCATTCTCATTCAGTGAGTAGAAAATGCTGAATTGGAAAACTTGTCAGTTTTTCAGTAAGTGGCAGTTACCATCGTCACCATTATCAATTATATTACCTCAGTTCTGAATTGAATTTTCACAGCTAAATAAGTTGGCAATCACACATAGCTTCAAGACAAATACATAAAAATAATTGATTTTAGAGGGTGTTATAAACATCCTACCATAAATGAAGTTTGCATTTATCTGTGGCAGAAATTGAGTATGGATAACAATTATATTCATCACCATAAGTTGATTCTAAGGTCAGAGGAAATATCCAATAGTCTTATAAATGAAAGATTTCAGTCAGAATTTAAATATATGTAACTTTAATTAAATTAAAATCTCTATAAAATATTGCATTTGAGAAAAGACACTTCAAAAATATCAGTTATTTAAAAACTATGACACTAAAATTATCAGTTATTTTAAAATGTACACAGGTAGCCATAATAAAAGTTTTTCTTAAATAACTTACTTCATGATAGTTTATAGCAACCTATGTGCTATGTATTACCAAATGGGAATAATATATAACACTATACTTATAACTAAAGCTTGTAAGTTTGGAAGATATGAAGAAAACCAGAAATATAGTGTTTTGAGTTCACCAACAAAAGAGTGAAATTTATTGCAAAGCATATGAGTTCTTAATGATTTTTGAATTATCATTGCCTTTAGATTTTTCACATTTGCTTAACATTCTGTCATTGTATAAATCCTTGAGACTTCATTAGCACAACGTGGCATTTGAGATAAACTCAGCCTTGAAGCACCTACTCTGGGCCCATGCAGATGGGGCGCTAATCCTGCCTGGCTCTCCACTGCTGCTGAGGACACTTGACATTTCGTCAAGGAGGTATTCAAGGACCAAGTAGAAGCTCGCTAGAAACCTAAGGGCCATCAGACACAGAGGAAGCCACTTGCAATTGATTGTTCCCATGAACAACTTCCCTTCTAGGCTTCTGACAGGACCTGGGCATTTCCGACTGCTTTCTTCATTTCAGTTTTGCTATGACAGTTTTTGGTTCTGCTGTGATGAAAGGAAGAAAGTTGCTTAAAAGACTGATAAATTTAGTGATGCAACATGAACTTCCTGCTAGAATATTACTCAAAGTTGCTAGTGTTTTACCATTTAATAAGAGAAAGGATATTTATAATTTAGTAATAACTTTAGTGGTCACTGGGCAGTCATGTCTCATGTATCTCCCTAAAATTTAGGGTTTTGTGGAGGGAAGCCAGCACGTTTCTCAGAAACTCAGTTGGGAAGCAGTTCCTCTCCACATACCCCACTGACTCTTTTATCCTATTTCACTCATTGTTTCATTGATATACATCTGTATATTTTTTACTTACATCATTTCTATCGCAAAATTAAAAAGAGAAACATTCCTAAAATGAGGGGAGAAATCTTAATTTTCTTTCGTAAAACTTTCGCTCACCATTAAAACTGAAAGCGTCACCATTAGGACTTTTAAAAGATGACTGAAGCTAGCTAGAGAGGCCCTTCAGCAGGTATGCTGTGTTATCCCCCACAGGCAGGGACAGGCTCTCACTGCAGATCAAAGCCCTTACAGCAATAGATATTGAACCAAGCTGGAAATTAGGCAGATGAGTTTGTGTCTTCATTTGTCTTCACAGTGCAATAAATTTCACTGGTCACCTGAATCTGTTGAATTATCTGGACTTGAGTGGGGTTTCCCAGGTGGCACTAGTGGTAGAGAACACGCCTACCAATAAAAGAGATGTAAAAGACTTGAGTTTGATCTCTGAGTTGGGAAGATGCCCTGGAGGAGGGCATGGCAATCCACTCCACTATTCTTGCCTGGAGAATCCCGTAGACTGTAGCCTGCCAGATCACAGAGTTGGCAATAACTGAAGTGACTTAGCATGCATGCACAGTGGACTTTACTAATTCCCAAGATGTGCAAGCAGATCAAACCAGTCAATCTTAAAGGAAATCAATTCTAAATATCCACTGGAAGGACTGATGCTGAAGCTGAAGCTCCAATATTTTGGCCACCTGATGTGAAGAGTCAACTCATTGGAAAAGACCCTGATGCTTGGAAAGATAGAAGGAAGGAGGAGAAGGGGACGACAGAGGATGAGATGGTTAGATAACATCATTGATTCAATGGACATAAGTTTGGGCTAGCTCCTGGAGATGGTGTAGGACAGTTAAGCTGTAGTCCATGGGGTAGCAAAGATTTGGACATGACCGAGCTGTTGAACAAGCAAAAAAACTTCATCTTAAACCATAAGTCCTAAGTCTGGCTCACTGATCCCAAAATCTACTTCCTTGGGCAGAGCTAAGGCTTTTGGTTTCTTTTCCAAAGAAAAAAGTTTTCTCTTTGACAAAAGTCTTTTTTTTTTTTTTTTTTTTGTCCTTTTTTTACAGTGTGACTTACTGTCTTTTACATAAGTGAAAGTGAAAGTCACTCAATCATGTCCAACTCTTTGCGACCCCATGGACTGCAGATTCTTTACCGGCTGAGCTACCAGGAAAGCCCTGTCTTTTATGTAAGAGTGATATAAAAAACTATGTCTCCTATCATATGTCAGAAGAAATAATTTTAGGGCTGATAATTTGGTCTGCTTCTCTGTGTACAGTGACTCTTTGGAGAAGGAAATGGCAACACACTCCAGTATTCTTGCCTGGAGAATCCCGTGGACAGAGGAGCCTGGTGGGCTGCTGTCCATAGAGTCGGACGCTACTGAATTGACTTAGATTGCATGTATGCATTAGAGAAGGAAATGGCAACCCACTCCAGTATTCTTGCCTGGAGAATCCCAAGGACGGGGGAGCCTGGTGGGCTGTCGTCTATGGAGTCACAGAGAGTTGGACACGACTGAAGCAACTTAGCAGCAGCAGCATATAAACTTGCACCTTACCTCTCTGTGAGTTGAATCTATACTTCGTGATCAAACACTTATTTCCCAGACAAGAGCTAGCTTTCTCATATATCTTTATCATCCCTTTCCACATTTTTATAATTTGTTTTTTCCATCCTTCTAATAACATCTTTTGAATATTCTATTATTTCATATTGACTTAAATGTATTAGAATTTTTAACCTTATTTGTATTAAATAGAGTCTTTTCTAAATCAAGCACTTCGGGGAACATTTTCTACAATTCAGAAAAGGAAGCAGTTATGCACTTGCTACATTTTTTTTCCCAATTAAAGTTAATAGGGACACTTTTCTTTAAAAGTGTCCTAAAAGTTTCCTAATTCTCTAGCTTAGTTTATGCTAAAAAAATGGGTCTAAAAAGAGTCATTTTCTCCCAGTTTTTCTATGAGGTTCATTAAATTTCTGCATGGTAAGCCTGGGAGAAGGCTGGGGTGTAGAGGACTCCATATGCTTTACCACAGAAGCCAAGTCATGGGATGTCAGATTTCTTTATACTGAATGTCATTATTTTATTAATAATGTCTCACATCAAATGACACAGATCTTGTTCCCGAAGCAGCTGCTTCCCTTCCTCACCTCCCTCAGAACATCCCGCACTAAGAGCAGGTTTGCTGGGTTGCGTTCTCACTCTCTCATTAGAATAAAAATAGGCAGTCACATTAGTGTCAGCCCTTCATGAGACTGAGACCCAGAAGCTGCTCTGAATCATTTCCAACTCATGAGCCCTCACATTTTAGTCGATGTTCAGATGCTCCTTCAGCCATGGGGTTTTTGAGTTCCGTCTGAGAGGCAGTTTCTCATCTGGTTGTGGGAGTGAAGCAGTGAACAAGGCAAGTGAGCTTTCTCCTGATGGGAGAGAGAAAAGTGATGAGTAACATACCCGAATGTATTAGCCAGAAATGAGTGCAAGGAAATTTCAAGGAGAAGAGAGAGCCTGTGATGCTGTGAGTGTCCAGGGTCTCAGGCAGGGTCATGGGGCCATTGCCATATTGAATTTCCTGTCTGGGCCACCTGCTTCTTTTTTGAGGACTTCAGGAGTTCCTATGGTTTTCTCCAGTAGGCAAAATCTGGCTTCTCTGTGTCCTCATTCCATCTGGACTGAGTGATAGATTTCTTGGACTATAGGATTATTCAGAGTAATGACTTCATGATTCCAAATCACTATTCAATTTTTTAACATATTTATTATTACTGCAAACAATTCTATTTGTATAGCACTTACATTTCTTAATTTCAAGCAATGTATTATATATAGTGAAATTTGGCCAATAAGTAAGTATTAAAATGAAAAACAACAGTGTAAAATTCTGTCAACCTGAAGTGAAAGGCACTCAGTTGTGTCCAACTCTTTGTGACCCCATGGACTACAGAGTCCATGGAATTCTCCAGACCAGAGTACTGAAGAGGGTAGCTGTTCCCTTCTCCAGGGGAAGCTACCCAGGGATCAAACTCAAGTCTCCTGCATTTCAGGCAGATTCTTTACCAGCTGAGCCACCAGTGAAGCCCAAGAATACTGGAGTGGGTAGCCTATCCCTTCTTCAGGCTATCTTCCTGACCCAGGAATCAAATCAGATTCTCCTGCCTTGTGGCTGGATTCTTCACCAGTTGAGCTACCAGGGAAGCCCTATCAACCTGAAGCCCCTGCATTTTGATGGATTTCTGAATGGTCTTTTCTTTTCTATATATTCATGTACATAGATTTATTTTATTATAAAATTGAAATCATACTTTTATAAAATATTTACTCCTTATAAGTTAGTTTTATTTAACTATTATTGAATAATGATTTTAATTATTTAATAGTATTACTAAGTGTTATATGCCAATTTTGTGCATCTCTGATTACTACTTAGACTTATTTATCTAGTTGTGATTTCATTAGGGCAAAACTATAACAATTTTGTCATTCAACGCAAAGAGTCAAATATATTTCAGACAGAGAGAACTCTGGGAAAAAATTGCAATTCTATTTTGGACTCATCTCTTCTAGTAATTTACATTATCTAGGAAAGGACTCTGAGGGCAAAGAACCCTGTACCAGGGGCTTTGTGCTTTTTACAAGAGGACCAGCACTCCAAAGACGAAAGTAAAACTACATTCTAATCATCAGGAGCTGTCAGGGAGAAGAGGAAGTCTATTTTAGAAGGCACCATGGAATAAATGAGTTTTCACGAATGGATAGACATCATTTACCCTTCACATTCCAAGGACAGAGAGTGAGGCAAAGCTGAGCTTGTGCACTTATCAATGCCATTCACTGATATTTTCAGAGAGGCATTGCCTGATTGGATATTCTTGGGCAGTCTCCTTGTTGGTGAGATTCTCTGCCTGACTTGGCTGAAGACTCATTCCATTAGTCAAAAATGATTAGCTACAGGAACATTGCATTGAGTCTGTCCCTGAATGTTTCTGTGAAATTGTCAATAGATAGAAAAATCCTATAGCTGACTGCTACTGGAGCAAAGCCTGCTGTGTCCATCATTTAAAGCCAGTGAGAAATAAAATGGAGAAATGGAGCAGGTGACAGAATCCCATGCCTCTCAAGTTGCTTGCATTCTATTCTTCCCTTCCCATTGCTCAGACACTACATAAGATGGAATTTCCCTGAGTTTATGAGTTTTCTCAGCTTCTCTATCTCATGTTTTCTCTACATTTATTTTCACACGATGCCCTTCTGAATCTCTTTTTGTCCATCTCAGTACTTGATGTCAGTTCAGTTCAGATCAGTCACTCATTCATGTCCAACCTTGGTGACACCATGGACTGCAGCATGCCAGGCTTCCCTGTTCATCACCAACTCCCGGAGCTTACTAAAACTCATGTCCATCACATCAGTGATGCCATCCAACCATCTCATCCTCTGTTGTCAACTTCTCCTCCCGCCTTCAATCTTTCCCAGCATCAGGGTCTTTTCCACTGTTTGTTCTTCACATCAGGTGGCCAAAGTATTGGAGTTTCAGCTTCAGCATCAGTCCTTCTGATGAATATTCAGGACTGATTTCCTTTAGGATACACTGGTTGGATCTCCTTGCAGTCCAAGGGACTCTCAAGAGTCATCTTCAACACCACGGTTCAAAAACATCAATTCTTCGGCACTCAGCTTTCTCTATAGTTCAACTCTCACATCCATACATGACCACTGGAAAAACCATAGCCTTGTCTAGACGGGCCTTTGTTGACAATGTCTCTGCTTTTTAATATGCTGTCTAGGTTGGTCATAACTTTTCTTCCAAGGACGAAATGTCTTTTAATTTCATGGCTGCAGTCACCATCTCCAGTGATTTTGGAGCTAAAAAAGTAGTCTGTCACTGTTTCCATTGTTTCCCCATTTATTTGCCATGAAGTGATGGGACTGGATGCAATGATCTTAGTTTTCTGAATGTTGAGTTTTAAGCCAACTTTTTAACTCTCCTCCTTCACTTTCATCAAGAAGTTCTCTAGTTCTTCGCTTTCTGCCATAAGGGTGGTGTCATCTGTGTATCTGAGGTTATTGATATTTCTCTCAGCAATCTTGATTCCAGCTTGTGCTTCATCTAGCCTAGCATCCCTCATGATGTACTCTGCATGTAAGTTAAATAAGCATGGTAACAATATACAGCCTTGACATACTCCTTTCCTGATTTGGGATCAATCTGCTGTTCCATGTCCAGTTCTACCTGTTGCTTCCTGACCTGCATACAGATTTCTCAGGAGGCAGGTCACGTGGTCAGGTATTCCCATCTCTTTAAGAATTTTCCAGTTTGTTGTGATCCACACAGTCAAAGGCTTTGGCTTAGTCAATAAAGCAGAAATAGATGTTTTTCTGGACCTCTCTTGCTTTTTTGATGATCCAATGGATGTTGACAATTTGATCTCTTGTGCCTCTGCGTTTTCTAAATCCAGCTTGAACATCTGGAAGTTCACTGTTCACATACTGTTGAGGCCTGGCTTGGAGAATTTTGAGCATTACTTTGCTAGCAACTGAGATGATGTCACCCTTTACCAAATTATTCAATTTACTTGATGTCACCATTTACAAAATTTATCAAAACAGATACTGGGTGGAGAACAGTTTGTCTTTTCTTCTCTGCCTTTACTGATTCTGCCTATGAGTACGTCCCAATCTCATCTCCTTTTCTCTAACTGTGCTTTGGCCACACTCATCTGGACTCTCTTCATTTCTCACCTGGACATCTGAGGTAATGCCCAGACTGATCTGCACATCTTTGTTATGTGACCTTATATACAGCTCATTCTCCTGACAGCAGAGGATCAGAGGAACCCATATACTTGATCATCTGTGACTTAATACAACCTTGGGGTTTTTCCTTGAGTTTTTATTAGAATCCATTTTTCTTTAAACCCACATTTCTTACCTATCAGATAGAGGCCCTAAGAACATTGAAAATCTGCCGTCTCTCACTGTGTCACATTTCCCAGGTCTCAGGGACAAGCTGTTTTGCCTAGAAGCACATGGATGTCTCCTTTTCTTCACTTATAGCATCATCCTCATAAAAAATAATTGTACAGCCTTCTGTTTGTTTAAATCAGCTCTCTTTTCCACAAACCATCCTCTAATTGAATATGATCTTTGTTTCTTCCTTAGTACTTACCAACATGTTATTTGTTTGTATTTGTTTAGTTTTTGTCTTTCTCATCTTTTGATGCTTTATAAGTTTTTTGTCAGTTTTTCACCAAAGCCTAATGCATAATAAAAACTCAATTTGCAATTGACTCTATAAATCTTGATAGGATGAAATATTGCTTCAATCAACTCTGTATTATTGGTAAGGTCTTTTAATTTAACAACCTATACTTTTATATTATTGGCATGTTAGATGTTTTTCCCTTACTATTCTTTTTGAAGAACTGAAATAATACAGAAAAGAAAGAACAGAAGAGAAAGTAAAAACCAAGGGAATGTAAAACTTACTTCACCATTAGAAATAGTCATCATTAACTTTATAAGAATATCTTTCCAGAATTTTTTTATAATAATTCAGATATTTCAGAGAATATAGAATAAAAAAATGGCTATAAAAAGATCAAATTGAATATTTATATTATTATAATCTGTTAAATGTATTTCAATGTATCTTAATTAAAAAGAACTGAAATAATATTGAAGGAAATTGGATGACCCTAACAAATGCCTCTTCATCACAGACATATTGCCTAAAATCATCATTTTTTTAAAATTTAAAAGTAATAAAAATGAGAAATAATGATCAGAGTTAATGTGTTGCATAAGAAGAAAGATATGAATGATATGCAATAGAAACGGAGGGACTTACATTTTAAAATTTTGAATAAACACAGCTAGATTGAAGAATAGAAAAGAGGCCTTACAAAGATAGATCAGAAGAGTAAGAGTGAGAAATAGGGACATGGGTGAGGGGTCGAGGGAGATAAAGAGAAAAAAAGGAGAGAGAGAGGAAATAAAAGAGAGGTAAGCCATTGCACAGTTGTAAAATGGTTTACACGGTAATATTAATGACAAAGACAGGGACCAGGAATAGTGGCTACATTTTATTTGAAATTGTATTTAATTTAGTTGGATTTAATTATTGTGCATTTTTTAAAGTCCACTGGCATTGTTTACACTGAGTTTTCTTTAACATTTGAGAGTATTTGGATTTTTGCTGTGCTGGTTGAATATAAAATGTGTAGGTCAAACATTTTCAGTAACTGCTGGCTGGGTGGTTTTTTTCTGATATTAAGAATTACTGTGCAGAAATCTGGAGTTGATTCTATTTTGTATATAGGCTTCTCTTTGGGTTTGGTTACTTGAGGGATTACTCTAAGACAAAGTTATTTGGACATCACTCAGAGGAGCCTATTTTTGGAAATGATTCTTTATCCTATCGCATCTGTTGATTCAATGGTTTCTTTATATTGGGAAATTATCTTAAAGGATTTTTCTGTGGTCCATTTCTCTATTTATCAGTCATTTTTACAGTGGAATGCTAATAGCAGGTTTTAAAACTGTCAGTCTGTAGTTAGGGAGTTCTTGAAAATATAAACATATGGATAGTAATAATTGCTGTTTCTGAACAACGGGACTCTCCCCCTTTCAGCCTCCCCTCTGACTTCCAGAAATCACACCAGTATTAGCTTAACATTTATCCTTCCCCAATTCCTATATTTTCATCATTTGAAGAATATGGAAAGGAGGAAATCAGTGGTATAAAGGGAAACAGGTGAAAGTAGGCTGGCAACTGATAAACACTGAAGCTCGGTGTTGGGCCCATGGTGATTTGTTACAACATTTCATCAACTTACAACGATGTGCTCATGTTTCTTTTCAGTTCAGTATGTTAGAATATATCACTGCCTTGCTTTTGTTATTCAAGTTGTACCAAGGTCATTGCTTGGAGAAGGCGATGGCACCCCACTCCAGTACTCTTGCCTGGAAAATCCCATGGATGGAGGAGCCTGATGGGCTGCAGTCCATGGGGTCACGAAGAGTCGGACACGACTGGGCGACTTCACTTTCACTTTTCACTTTTATGCATTGGAGAAGGAAATGGCAACCCACTCCAGTGTTCTTGCCTGGAGAATCCCAGGGACGGGGGAGTCTGGTGGGCTGCCGTCTATGGGGTTGCTCAGAGTTGAACACAACTGAAGCGACTTAGCAGCAGCAGCAGCAAAGTCATTGCTCCTTTTTTTTTTTTTTTAATGTGAACTTTGAAGTTATCATTTATAACTCCAAAATTAACCTTTTTGGTATCTTCTTTCAGGTCAGTTCAGTTCAGTTGCTCAGTCGTGTCCGACTCTTTTCGACGCCATGGTCTACAGCACACCAGGCTTCCCTGTCTATCACCAACTCTCTGGAGTTTGCTCAAACTCATGTCCATCAAGTTGGTGATGCCATCCAACCACCTCATCGTCTGTCATCCCCTTCTTCTTTGCAACACATTAAATATTTAGAGTAATTCAGAGAAGGGTGATATCCATATGATAGTGTATCATTCTATCAAAGAACAAAGGTATCTCTCCATTTGTTCACGTCTACGTTTGTGTTTTTCCAGAGCCTTTTCGGGGTTTTCCTCATGCGATAGTCACACATTTCTTCTTAGGTTTATATCTACATCTGTCAACATCATCTAGTCCTCCTCCGGCTCCTCCACTTTCTCTGCCTCCTCTTCCTTCTTCTTCTTCTTTTGGGCTATTTAGATAAAGTTTGATTCTTTTTTAATCATTTTATGTAAAAATACTCTTTATCTTCAGATTGACTTAAGCACTTTTTAATTACTTTATTCATGGTATCATTGATTCTCTTGGGTTTTCAGCTATATAATCTGGAATTTTGATGGATTCACTACTTTAAAATTGCTTATTCTTTTCTCATTGATTTGGTTGCTTTCTCTAAGGCTGCATAAAGTAGTGGAGTAGTAGTGTCCTCGGTTTTAGCGCCCCAAGTGAGAATGTGTCTATTGTTTCTCCATTTTATTTTATAAGATGCTGTCTTTAGGAATTCTCTTCTCATTCAGTCAGTTCAGTCATGTCTGACTCTTCTACTATATTATAAAGTTTATGTGTGTGTGTGAAGTCATTTCAGTCATGTCCCAGTCTTTGCAACCCTATGGTCTGCAGCCCAACAGGTTCCTTTGTCCATGGGATTCTATAGGCAAGAATACTGAAGTGGATGCCATGCCTTACTCCAGGGAATCTTCCTGACACAGGGATCGAACCAGTGTCTCTTATGTCTCCATCATTGGCAGGTAGGATTTTTACCACTAGCACCACCTGGGAAAACTTTATAAAGGATAGTCATTCATATATATATATATATATATATATATATATATATATATATGAAGTCATTCATATATATATGAATATATATATACACATATATATATGAATGAATTATACACACACACACACACACACACACTTGTAGAATCTGAGTGAGACAAGGGCAAAAATGAATGCTTAAACAATTTATGGCATTAAGTATACTCTCCCTTTGGTTGCTACTTGAGAAGGTTTCTTCTCTTCTTTTTATTCATTATGTAGACACATTTTTAAAAACAGAAAATACTTAAAGGAAAGGAAAATTAATGCATTGTCCTACCAAACTGAAACTTATTCACTTTGTTCATACTTTAAGCAATTTATTTAAGTATTAACTGTATAAAATGTGCATATTATGAATATTTGTTGTTGTTTTAGTCACTAAGCCATGTCCAACTCTCTTTGAGCCCCTGCCAAAATCCTCTGTCCCTGGAATTTCCCAGGCAAGAATACTGGAGCAGGTTGCCATTTTTTACTCTAGGGGATCTTCACAATCCAGGGATGAGCATGCAGGTTCTTTACCACTAGCGCTGTCTGGAAAGCATAGACATCATCACAAGCTTGATTACACACTGACCTTGAGAAGCCCTAAGACAGCCACAGGCCAGACACAAGCAGGCAGGTTAAACCAGGGTCAGAGGATGAAGAGAGCGTGTTCCAACAGCTATTTTGCAAGGAAAATAATATTAAGTCACCTGCTTTTATCCTGTTTGTGTGTAATAAAACGCCAATCCTATAATACTTTTTAAAATTGAATCTTTGACATTATATTAAATTATTCTAGATAATGGATGGAAAATTATTTTAAATTGTATACATTTCATGGTTTCTGGTCACATGTATCCAGAAATGTAATAAAGTAGATTTAGAATCGTGTGTTTTATCATTAGCTCTGACACTTAGTAGCTATGTAAATTTGACTAAGATATTTATCTTTGCAATAAAACATAAAACATCCTAAGGGCAAGCAATTAATCTTTTAATGTTTAACTGAAAGGTAAATGCTTATAAATGTCTAATGAAATAACTCATAATGTTTTCTACATGCTCACTGATGCTTCTGGACTAATACATCAAAATTAGTACTGAAGTGAGTTCCTGAAAGTTTTAACTAGTGAGTATGTTTTCTATTTTTTTCTCAAATATAATGGAATGAAGATATCCAGATGTTTAGGTACTAGTTTCATGAAAAAATGTTAAATATCTAAATTTATGAAAAAATAGAGAATTAACTAAAACTTATTGAGACACATTTAAGAATAGTATGGGATAACTATTCAGTTTCTACTACCATGATTTAATATATATTTGGAATTTTAAAGAAAATATCTAATGCATATATAAATATATGTACACATATTACAATAAAAAGTCTGAAGTTTATGACAACATTTTAAACTATATTTTCAGAGGAACTTTTTGCAAGATATTGTTTAAAATGCTAACCCCATTTTTTCATTTAATACTATAAAATATAAAGCTCATAAATATATTAAAATGTAAGAAATCCAGTTACTGAAGTTGCAATTTAAAGTAATATTGAAAAAAACCCAAGCAGACTTATAAAATTATGGCATGCAATAAAAATCTCATTACAGGTATTTTTTCATTGAATTCTAGATATTAGTGCTTATATTTTTACTCTTTCTGGACGAATAGTTTGTTTTACCTGGTATTGTGGTCATGTGATACACCACTATGCAATACAGTAGGTAAAAATTATATGAATTATTTCTTCATATACTTAGTACTGTGTGTACGAGTATATATGTGTGTAAAAGAGAAAAATAGAGCATATTACTTAAAAAGATAATAGCAAAACATTGCAACATGCTTTTCTTTAGCCCTATATTATTGATGTATCTAATCAAATTTCTTAACAAACCAATTTCAGCTATTTCATTTGAAGGCTAACTACAAACATTCACATTCTAGTAGTCCCAGAACTGGAATTATAGAGAAAGGGGAAGAAAACATATATTTGAATATAAAATAACTGAAAACTTTCCTACCTTCTGAAAGAAAATAGACATTTATATCAAGGAAGTACACAGAGTCCAACAAAATCAGATCAACTGCAAGAGGTGTTCACCAAGACACTTTGAAATAAAAATGGAAAAAAGTTAAAGCTACAGAAGGAATATTAAGAGCAGCAAGGGAAAATAAACTAATTATATAAAAGGGAACTTCCATAAAATTATAAGTTGATATTCCGGCAGAAACTGTGCAGGCCAGAGGGAGTAGCATAAAATATTTAAAGTAATGAAAGAAATGGTTTCCCAGGTGGTGCTAGTGGTAAAAAGCCTGGCTGCCAATGCAAGAGACTTGAGAGACATAGGTTTGATCCCTGGGTCCAGAATATGCCCTTGAAGAGGCATGGCAGTCCACTCCAGTATTCTTGCCTGGAGAATCCCATGGACAGAGGAGCCTGGTATGTTACAGCCCATAGGGTCGCAGAGTTGGACATGACTGAGGTGACTTAGCTCACATGAAAACAAAGGCCTAAAATAAAAAATACTCTAGTATTTTTTTTGCTAGTCTCAAATAAGCAAAAGTTAAAAGTTCAGCACCACAAAATTGGCTTTATGAGAAATGTTAAAGACAGTTTTCTAAGTGGAAAACAAAAGACCACAACTAGGAATATGAAACTTATGAGAAGAAAAAAACCTCACTGGTGAAGGGAAATATACAGTGAACACAACAGATCAACTGTTTATAAAGCTGGTGGCTCAGATGGTAAAGAATCTGCTTAAAATGCAGAACCAGATTCAATCCCTGGGTCAGGAAGTTCCCCTGGAGAAGAGAATGGCAGCCCACTCCAGTACTCTTGTCCTGGTAAGTTATGGTTCATGGCGTCACACAGAGTCAGACACAATTGAGCAACTAACACATTCACTTATAAATTTAGTAGAAAGTTAAAAAACAAAAGTAGTAAAATCACTTCTATTTACAGTAAGTAGTGAAGGATACACAAAACAAAAAGAGGTAAAATATATCAAAAGCATTAACTATGGGGGATGTAAAAATGCAAATTTGATAAAATGCATTTGAATGTAAAAGGCTATCAGTTTAAGAATACTGCTGTTATATCAAGCATCTTTCCCAATCAAAGGCAATAAGACTTGAAATCAAGTACAAAAAGAAAACAAACAAAAACAAAAGAAACCTACAAAATCACAAACTCAGGGAGGATGAACAATATGCAATAAACAACCACTGGTCACTGAACAAACCAAATGAGAAATTTAAAAATACCTAGAGACAAAAGAAAATGGAACAGAGCCATGCAAAATCTATGAAATGCAGCAAAAGCAGTACTAAGAGGGAAGTTTAGAGAGGCACCCCACTCCAGTATTCTTGCCTGGAAAATCACATGGACGGAGGAGCCTGGTAGGCAGCAGTCCATGGGTTCGCTAAGAGTCAGACACAACTGAACGACTTCACTTTGACTTTTCACTTTCATGCACCGGAGAAGGAAATGGCAACCCACTCCAGTGTTCTTGCCAGGAGAATCCCAGGAACGGGGGAGCCTGGTGGGCTGCCCTCTATGGGGTTGCACAGAGTCAGACACGACTGAAGTGACTTAGCAGGTAGCATGCCTATCTTAGGAAATGAAATAAAAATATCTCAAATAAACAACTTAACTGTACATCTAAAGAAACTAAGGAAGGAAAAATAAAATTCAAAGTTATCAGAAGAAACTAAATCATAAATATTTGAGGCCAAATAAATAAAATCAGATATTAAAAATGTGAAAGATCAAAGAAACTTGTTCACTAAAGGATAAACAAAAATAATAAGTCTTTAGCCAAAACCATCAAGAAAAAAGAGGGCCCCTCACCAAAAAATAAAATTAGAAATGAAACAGGAAGTGTTACCATTGAAACTACAGAAATTAAAAAAAATTACCATATGAGATTACTGTGAACAACTATACATCAATAAAATGGACAAACAATACAATATTGTAAAGTTAAAAAATAAAAAAAAAAGAAAAAAAAATTAAATGGCCACATTGCTAGAAATGTACAGTTTCTAAAGCCTGAATCACAAAGAAAGAGAAAAGATGAAGGGATCAATTACAGTAATGAAACTGATTCAATAATAAAAACAACAAAAAACAACAAAACTCTCAACATACAGAATTCCAGGACCAGAAAGTTTCATATGCAAGTTCTACCAGACATCTAAAGAGGGGTTAAGACCTATCTTTCTCAAACTTCACAAAAATCTGCAGAGGAAGGAATGCTTCCAAACTCACTCTACAAGGGCAGGGTTGCTGCCGCTCCAGTCGTGTCCGACTCTGTGCGACCCCATACACGGCAGCCCACCAGGCTCCCCCGTCCCTGGGATTCTCCAGGCAAGAACACTGGAGTGGGTTGCCATTTCCTTCTCCAGTGCATGAAAGTGAAAAGAGAAGGTGAAGTTGCTCAGTTGTGTCTGACTCTTTGCGACCCCATTGACTGCAGCCTACCAGGCTCCTCTGTCCATGTGATTTTCCAGGCAAGAGTACTGGAGTGGGTTGCCATTGCCTTCTCCAAGGGCAGGGTTACACTGATATTAAAAATCAGACAAAGATACCACAAAAATAAAATTATATGATGATATTACTGATGGACATAAATGCAGAAATACTGAACAAAATGTTAGTAATCCTAACCAGTATTACAATAAAAGAATCATACATCATGATCAAGTGGAATGTACCCCAGATATGCAAGAATGATTCAATATCTGTGAATTATGATATGCCATATTAACAAATTTAATAGTAAATTCATACAATAATCTCAATAGATACATAAAAAATTTTTGCAAAATTCAACATCCATTTATAATTAAAAATTTCAACAGAATAAGTATGGAAGGAATATAACTCAGCATAGCAAATAGCATATATGACCAATTCAAAACTAAAATTATACTGAACTGTGAAAAACTGAAGAAAAATTTCTTTTAATACCAGGAATAAGACACACATGCCTACTTTTGCTCAACACGGTAGTAAAAGTCCTAGCTACAACAATCAAATGAGAATTTAAAAATATCACGAATCCAATTTGGAAAGGGAGAAATAAAACTGTCACTGTTTTTATATGACAAAATATTATGTATAGAAAAAACTCATGATGTCACCAAAAAGTAAACAAAACAAAACAAAACAAAACTCATCAATCAATTCAATAAAGTTGCAACATACGAGATTAATATATATGTCTGATCCATTTCTATACTCTAACAATGAGCTATAGAAAGATAAATTAAGAAAGCAATCCCATTGACATTTACCTAAAAAAAAAAATTCTCTAGGAATAAATCTAAATAGGTAAATATATATGTGCATGCAAAGACAATGGTGAAATGAATTGATAATGCTATCAAATGGAAAAATACACAGTGAGCATGGATTAAAAGTATTCATATTGATAAATAGTGCCAAAGAAATCTACAGATTTAACACAATATTTATTAAAATGGCAATGTAATTTTTCACAGGATTAAAACAAATACTTCAAAAAGTTGTATGAAAAGGCAAAAGATCCCAAATAGTAAAAATAATATTGAGAAAGAACAAAGATGGAGGTATTATTATGCTCTGTGTCTTCAGTCTATACTACAAATGTACAATAATCAAAGCCCTGTGATCCTGAAACAAAAACATGCATAGATCAAAGGAATAGAATAAAGATCTCAGAAATGAATCCATACTTATATGGTCAATTAAAATATGACAAAGGATGCAAGAATATACAATGGAGAAAAGACAATCTCTTCAATCCATGATTTTGGGAAAACTGGTCAGTTTTATTCAAATAAACAAACTGGAATATTGTCTCACACCATATACAAAACTTACCTCAAGATGGATTAAATACTTAAAAGTGAGACTTCAAACTATAAAACTTCTGGATATAAGTATTACTCTCTTTGACATCAGCCTCAGCTTCTCTTATTTTTAAATTTCGCCTCAGGCAAGGGAAACAAAAACGCAAACATAGGGGACTATATTAAACCAAAAAGCTTTAGCACAGCAAAGGAAACCCTCAAAAACACAAAATGAGTATATACTGAATGGAAGAAGATATTTGTATATAACATGTGCAATAAGACTATGGTTTCAGTGTGAAAGCACAAGTCATAGCAAACACCTGCTTCCAACAACACCACAGAAGACTACACATGGACATCACTGGATGGTCGACACCACAATCAGATTGATTATATTCTTTGCAGCCAAAGATGGAGAAGCTCTATACAGTGAGCAAAAACAAGACTGGGAGCTGACTGTGGCTCAGATCATGAACTCCTTTTTGCCAAATTCAGACTTAAATTGAAGAAAGTAGGGAAAACCACTAGACCATTCAGGTATGACCTAAATCAAATCCCTTGTGATTATACAGTGGAAGTGAGAAATAGATTTAAGGGACTAGATCTGATAGATAGAGTGCCTGATGAACTATGGAATGAGGTTCGTGACATTGTACAGGAGACAGGGATCAAGACCATCCCCGTGGAACAGGAATGCAAAAAAGCAAAATGGCTGTCTGAGGAGGCCTTACAAATGGCTGTGAAAAAAAGAAAAGCAAAAAGCAAAGGAGAAAGGAAAGATATAAGCAGCTGAATGCAGAGTTCCAAAGAATAGCAAGAGGAGATAAGAAAGCCTTCCTTAGCGATCAGTGCAAAGAAATAGAGGAAAACAACAGAAGGGGAAAGACTAGAGATCTCTACAAGAAAATTAGAGATAACAAGGGAACATTTCATGCAGAGATGGGCTCGATAAAGGACAGAAATGGTATGGACCTAACAGAAGCAGAAGATATTAAGAAGAGGTGAGAAGAATACACAGAAGAACTGTACAAAAAGATCCTCATGACCAAGAGAATCACGTTGGTGTGATCACTCACCTAGAGCCAGACATCCTGGAATGTGAAGTCAAGTGGGCCTTAGAAAGCATCACTACGAATAAAGCTAGTGGAGGTGATGGAATTCCAGTTGAGCTATTTCAAATCCTGAAAAATGATGCTGTGAAAGTGCTGCACTCAATACACCAGCAAATTTGGAAAACTCAGCAGTGGCCACAGGACTGGAAAAGATCAGTTTTCATTCCAATCCCAAAGAAAGGTAATGTCAAAGAATGCTCAAACTACCGCACAATTGCATTCATCTCACACGCTAGTAAAGTAATGCTCATATTCTCCAAGCCAGGCTTCAGCAATACGTGAACCGTGAATTTCCAGATGTTCAAGCTGGTTTTAGAAAAGGCAGAGGAACCAGAGGTCAAATTTCCAACATCCACTGGATCATGGAAAAAGCAAGAGAGGTCCAGAAAAACATCTATTTCTGCTTTATTGACTATGCCAAAGCCTTTGACTGTGTGGATCACAATAAACTGTGGAAAATTCTGAAAGAGATGGGAATACCAGACCACCTGATCTGCCTCTTGAGAAACCTGTATGCAGGTCAGGAAGCAACAGTTAGAAATGGACATGGAACAACAGACTGGTTCCAAATAGGAAAAGGAGCACGTCAAGGCTGTATATTGTCACCCTGCTTATTTAACTTATATGCAGAGTACATCATGAGAAACGCTGGACTGGAAGAAGCACAAGCTGGAATCAAGACTGTGGGGAGAAATATCAATAACCTCAGATATGCAGATGGCATCACACTTATGGCAGAAAGTGAAGAGGAAATGAAAAGCTTCTTGATGAAAGTGAAAGTGGAGAGTGAAAAAGTTGGCTTAAAGCTCACCTTTCAGAAAATTAGGATCATGGCATCCAGTCCCATCACTTCATGGGAAATAGATGGGGAAACAGTGGAAACAGTGGCTGACTTTATTTTTTGGGCTCCAAAATCACTGTGGATGGTGATTGCAGCCATGAAATTAAAAGACATTTACTCCTTGGAAGAAAAGTTATGACCAACCTAGATAGCGTATTGAAAAGCAGAGACATTAGTTTGCCAGCAAAACTCTGTTTAGTCAAGGCTATGGTTTTTCCGGTAGTCATGCATGGATGTGAGAGTTAGACTGTGAAAAAAGCTGAACACCAAAGAATTGATGCTTTTGAACTGTAGTGTTGGAGAAGACTCTTGAGAGTCCCTTGGACTGCAAGGAGATACAACCAGTCCATTCTGAAGGAGATCAGCCCTGGGTGTTCTTTGGAAAAAATGATGCTAAAGCTGAAACTCCAGTACTTTAGCTACCTCATGCAAAAAGTTGACTCATTGGAAAAGACTCTGATGCTGGGAGGGATTGGGGGCAGGAGGAGAAGGGGACGACAGAAGATGAGATGGCTGGATGGCATCACCCTCTCGATGGATGTGGGTTTGAGTGAACTCCGGGAGTTGGTGATGGACAGGGAGACCTGGCGTGCTGCGATTCATGGGGCCACGAAGAGTCGGACATGACTGAGTGACTGAACTGAACTGAACTGATGCAATAAGACTAAAATATCCAAAATTTACAAAGTCATATAGCAACATCTAAATACAAACAACCAGATTTAACAAACATTAGGCAGAGGGCATGAACATACATTTTGTCAAAGAAGACATACAGATGCCCAACAGGAAAAATAAAAGATATTCAAGAATGCTAATCATCAGGGAAATGCAAATCAAAACCACAGGGAGATAGTACCTCACACACATCAGAATGGCTATTATCAAATTGACAACAAAGAAGAATTATAGAGGAAAATTAGGAGAAAAAGAAACCCTTGTACGCAGTTCTGTTGGTGGGAACTATAGGTTGGTCAACTATTATGGAAAACAGTAGGAAGTTTCCTCAAAGAATTAAAAATAGAACTGCCATATGATTGAGCAATTCTACTGCTGAGTATTTATTCAAAGAAAACACAAACACTAATTAGCAAAGATATATGCATCCTTATGTTTGTTTCAGCATTATTTACATTATTCAATTATGAAAGCAACCTAAGTATCACCAATAGATAGTGAAGGTGAAAGTTGCTCAGTCGTGTCCAACTCTTTGCAACCCCATGGACTATACAGTCCATGGAATTCTCCAGGCAAGAATACTGGAGTAGGTAGCCATTTCTTTCTCCAGGGGATCTTCCCAACCCAGGGATAGAACCCAGGTCTCCCCCATTGCAGGTGGATTCTTTCCTGGTCTGAACAGCCAGGAAAGGCCATATATAAAATATTATTCAGCCATAAAAATTAAGGAACTCTTATCATTTGTGATAAATTGGATGGGCCTACAATGTATTATTCTAGTGAGATAAGTCAGGTAGAGAAAAACATTCATTACATAATTTTGCTTATATGTGGAAACTAAGACAGAGGAGCCTGGTGGGCTGCAGTCCATGGGGTCGCTAAGAGTCGGACACGACTGCGTGACTTCACTTTCACTTTTCACTTTCATGCATTGGAGAAGGAACTGGAAACCCACTCCAGTGTTCTTGCCTGGAGAACCCCAGGGACGGGGGAGCCTGGTGGGCTGCCATCTATGGGGTCGCACAGAGTTGGATACGACTGAAGTGACTTAGCAGCAGCAGCAGCAAGAAACAAAACAGATAAACAGACATTTCAAAATGAAAATGGATTCATAAAGGTGATTTTTGAGGAAAGAGATATGAAGGATGAGAGAATTAGATAAGCAAGATTAACAGATACAAATTTAAAATCTCAAAATAAATGTCACAGGCATAAAATGCACAGTATGGGGAAAACAGACAATAATATTGCTCTATCTTTGTTAATGGATGATAACTGGAATTATCATGTTGATAATTTTCAAATGTAAATTTTCAAATGCTGTGCATCTGAAACTAACATAGTGTTGTAGCTCAATGTTACTTCAAAAAGAAACAAATAAATTCATTGAAAAAGATATCAGATTTGTGGTTACCAGAGACAGTGTTGGGGGAATGGGGAATTGGGTAAAAGTGGCCAAAAGGTTCATACTTCCTGAATAAAATAAAACAGTATTAGGGATTCAGTGTATGATCTGATAAATAGAATGAACACTGTTCTATTATGTCATATATAATGTTATACATTATATATATATATATATATACACACACACACACACTATGTTATACATGAGCACTCAGTTCAGTTCAGTCGCTCAGTCGTGTCCGACTCTTTGCGACTCCATGGACTGTGCACACCAGACTTCCCTGTCCATCACCAACTCCCGGAGCTTACTCAAACTCATGTCGATCGAGTTGATGATGCCATCCAATCATCTCATTCTCTGTTGTCACATTTTCCTCCTGCCTTCAGTCTTTCCCAGCTCAGGGTCTTTTCAAATGAGTCAGTTATTCGCATCAGGTGGCCAAAGTTATGGATTTTCAGCTTCAGCATCAGTCCTTCCAATGAATATTCAGGACTGATTTCCTTTAGGATGAATCTCCTTGCAGTCCAAGGGACTCTCAAGAGTCTTCTCCAACTCTCAAGAGTCTTCTCCAACACCACAGTTCAAAAGCATCAATTCTTCGGTGCTCAGACCTCTTTTTAGTCCAACTTTCACATCCATACATGACTACTGGAAATACAGCTTTGACTGGACAGACAGATGTTAGCAAAGTAACATCTCTGCTTTTTGATATGCTGCCTAGGTTGGTCACAGCTTTCTTTCCAAGGAGCAAGCATCTTTTAATTTCATGGCTTCATTCACCATCTCCAGTGATTTTGGAGCCCCCAAAAGTAAAGTCTGTTACTGTTTCCACTGTTTCCCCATCTATTTGGCATGAAGTGATGGGACCAGATGCCATGATCTTAGTTTTCTGAATGTTGAGTTTTAGGCCAACTTTTTCACTCTATTCTTTCACTTTAATCAAGAGGCTCTTTAGATCTTCTTCACTTTCTGTCATAAGAGTGGTGTCATCTGCGTATCTGAGGTTATTGATATTTCTCCCAGCAATCTTGATTCCTGCTTATGCTTCACCCAACCCAGCATTTCACATGATGTACTCTGCATATAAGTTATATAAGCAGGGTGACAATATACAGCCTTGACATACTCCTTTCCCAATTTGAACCAGTCTGTTTGTTGTTCCATGTCCAGTTCTAACCATTGCTTCTTGACCTGCATACAGACTTCTCAGGAAGCAGGTCATGTATTCCCATCTCTTTAAGAATTTTCAAGAGTTTGTTGTGGTCTACACAGTCAAAGGCTTTGGCATAGTCAATAAAGCAGAAGTAGATGTTTTTCTGGAACTCTCTTCCTTTTTCAGTGTTCCAGTGGATGTTGGCAATTTGATCTCTGATTCCTCTGCCTTTTCTAAATCCATCTTGAACATGTGGAAGTTCACAGTTCACCTACTGTTGAGGCATGGCTTGGAGAATTTTGAATATTACTTTGCTAACATGTGAGATGAGTGCAATTGTGTGCTGGTTTAAACATTCTTTGGCACTGCCTTTCTTTGGGACTGAAATGAAAACTTACATTTTCCAGTCCTGTGGCTAGTGCTAAATTTTCCAAATTTGCTGGCATATTGAGTTCAGCTCTTTCTCAGCATCATCTTTCAGGATTTGAAATAGCTCACCTGGAATCCAGCACCTCCCCTAGCTTAGTTCATAGTGATGCTTCCTAAGGCGTACTTGACTTCACATTCCAGGATGTCTGGTTCTAGATGAATGATCACACCATACTGATTATCTGGGTCTTGAAGATCTTTTTTGTATAGTTCTTCTATGTATTCTTGCCACCTTTCCTTAATCTCTTCTGCTTCTGTTAGGCCCATACCATTTCTGTCCTTTATTGTGGCCATCTTTGCATCAAATGTTCCTTTGTTATCTCTAATTTTCTTGAAGAGATGTTGAAGATATGAGCACTGTAAGATCATGAAGTTATGAGACTTCAAGAGAGTAAATCCTAAGACTTTTCATCCCAAGAAAAAAAATTTGATTTCTTTAATATTTTATCTATATGAGATGATGAATATTTAAAACAGTTATTGTAGTAATCATTTCATGGTGCATATATTTCAAGTCATTATGTTGTATACCTTAAACTTATATAGTTTTGCATGTCAATTATAGCTCAATAAAACTGGAAGGAACAAATACACGGCTTAAAAACATTAACCTGCCAGTGTGTTGGCTGAAATGCATGGCTTCTCCATCAAAGAGCAACATTTTGTGCTAAAATTAAGCAACATTAGCAACAGCAACAAATATAAACTTAATGAAAAGTGTGTCAAAATTGACACAATTATATTTCTTGGCCTAAACTGGATATTCTATTGTAATGTATCTGATTAAAATGACAGAAAATGAGAATGAAAATAGGGAGAAAATAAGATAAAAAATGCATTAAGATAAAAATGTATTTTTTAAATCATTAATACCTAAAGCCAATTTTTTTTTATTTTTGGAAATATCCCTGAAATTGTGACAGAGATAGATATATTAGGGATTGACTTCGATAGGGAAACTCAATATTGTGACTTCAGGATGTGCTAGAAAAATCCACATGATAGAAGCCGAAGGAGAACTAAATTCCCAGATTTAACCCAGTATGGTGTCTGGGCATCATTGGAGAAATAGGGTTTGAAAATTGTGCTTCAAATAACTCAGGGTTTCCATGGTGATACTGTGGGAGCATTTAAAATCATTCTGGTGGTTTGAACATAAAGGAAACAGGACGTGGCTCTGGACCCCTATTTTGCTTAAAAAAAAAACCTATCTTTTCTCTGTCTTGTATACTGGGACTCCATACAAGTCCAAGATTGCTACAGAACAACTGAAAAAGAAAAAAAAAGAAACTACTATTGTGCAAATTGTGGCACAACACATTTCAGTGGTGAAGTGCCTTTCAAAATGCTAAGTTCAATGGAAACACTTTGAAAACTAAGCACAAAAGTGGATCATATGTCTCTAAAAGAACCTGTAAATATGTGTCTACGATTGTTGTAGTTTTAGAAAGATATAATGAAACTGAAGAAGCACACAGTTTGAAGTGATGCATGAGTGTGGAGGTGTCCACATAAAAATGATTTCCTGGATTGGGTCTGTCTGTCACCAGACACACATGCTCAGGGTCATCTCCTCTTTCCTAACGCAGACCACCTGCTTTAAACTGTAACTGAGTCTATATTCTGTCTTAGATGAATTAAACAATTGATTTGTACTCTCATCTATTAAAATAGGGATAATAACAATGTAGGCATTTTTGCCAAGGAAAAAAAAAATGAATGGAGGAGAACTGTTTCTGGGCATATTTTGGGGTAGAACTTACAAACTTTGTAATCAGAGCATTACATAGTCAACCTGGTCACTCACTTCAACCACAGGCTGCCTCTGGGGATGTGTTAAAGCTTAAAAAAAAAGTGAACTGTAATGTAACTGCTGCTTGGAGATGCACAGACCATTCAGATGGAAGTTCTGAGGGCAGGAGAAGATGCAGATGCCCAGCTAAGTAAGGCTACGTTCATCTCTCTAGAAAGGAGGCCCTGCCTGAAGACACCTATTTTTATTTTTTAACAGCTTTATTGTGGAATCTTTGGCATGGAATTAAGTATACATCACCTGAAGGTGAAGACTGATAGATTTTGATGTATGTAATATACCTGAAAAAATCACCACACCCAAAGTAATGAACATACCCATCACTCTCCTCAAAACTTCACATGCTCTTTTGTAGTCCATGTCTCCCTTATTTATTTGTGGGCATTTATTCTTATACTTTGCATCCCAATATATTAGTGTGCATTTTATAATTTTATAAAAATATAATCATAAAATATGCATTAATTTTCCTCTGATTTATTTGCCATAGTTATTTTTATATATTAATAATATTATGTGTATCAATAGTCTCTTCCTTTTGTTGCTGTATAGAAGTCCATTGTATTAATAGACTATAGTTTATCAGCTGACCTGGTAATGAACATTTGTGTTATTTCAATACTTCGACTATTACAGATAAAATTGCTATGAACATGCATTCGAAAGTATTTGTACTGATACCTGATTTATTTAATCTTAGATAAATACTTGAGTAGAATGGAGCATCTAATAAGTGCATACTTAAATTTTTAAGGCACTGTCACATTGTTTTCCCAAGTGGTTGTATTGAACCATTTTACAATCCCATGAGCAGTATATGAGTATTTGGTTTGATCTCCTTGCAGTCCAAGGGACTCTCAAGAGTCTTCTCTAGCACCACAGTTTGAAGGCATCAATTCTTTGGCACTCAACCTTTTTATGGTCCAATTCTCACATCCATACAAGACTCCTAGAAAAAACATAGCTTTGGCCTTTGTCAGCAAAGTGATGTCTTTGCTCTTAAATATGCTGTCTAGGTTTACCATAGCTTCTCTTTCAAGGAGCAAGTGTCTTTTAATTTTATGGCTACAGTCACTGTCTGCAGTGATTTTGGAGCCCAGGACAATAAAGTCTGTCACAGTTTCCATTTTTTTTTCCCATTTGTTTGCCATGAAGTGATGAGACCGGATGCCATGATCTTAGTTTTTTGAATGTTGAGTTTTCCACCAAAGAATGCAGGAGGATTACAAGTAAACACACAAAATTATGTTGTTCAGTTTCTAAATACTGGAGAATTACTTGGCTATATTTCTGTTATCAGTAGTTTGTTATTACTTAATTTCATCATAACTTAAAATTATACTTGGTAAGATTTGTATTCTGTTAAATTTGGTAAGATGTACTGAATGTCCCAGAATATCTTGGGACATTTATCTTGGTGAATGAACACATATGCTTAAGAAAAATGTGTATTCCTCTTTTTATTTTTTTTTTGAATGCTGACTACTGTAAATGTCAATTAGATCAAATTCATTGATAATGCAGTTCAAGACATCTATGCCCTTACTAATTTTCTTCCTTCTTGAATTATCAATCACTGACAGAAGCTCATTGCAGTCTCCACCTTCAATAGTGAATTTATTTTTCTTCCAGTTTTATCTGTTTTACCCACATATGTTAAGCTCTTGTTAGGAACATACATGTTTAGGGCTGTTATATCTCATTGGAAAATTAACTATGCGGTCGATCATTGTGCAGTGTCATATTTTAGCCCTAATAACAGTCCTTTTTCTGAGGTCCGGTTTTCTGAAATTAATATTGCTACTACAGTTTTCTTTTGATTAGTGTCAATATGGTATACCTTTCCGTGGAGCATGCGCTCTAGGCACATGGGCTTTAAGAATTGTGGTACTCAGGCTTTGCTGTTTCATGGCATGTGGGATCCTCCAGGGCCAGGGATTGAACCCATGTCCACAGCATTGACAGGCAGACTCTCAAACACTGGAATACCGGGGAGCACCCAGCCCTTTATTTTTAACCTAAATCTTTAGATGTAGTATGCAATTTTTATAGACAGCATACAACTAGGTCTTGATTTTTTAAATTAGTTTATTTATTTATTTATTAAGAATTTTATTGGGGTATAGTTGATTTATAATGTTGTGTTAGTTCAGGTACACAGCAAAGTGATTCAGTTACACATACATCCACTCTTTATAGATTCTTTCCCCATAGAGACCATTACCAAGTACTGAGTAAATTCCCTGTGCATTACAGTAGGTCCTTATTAGTTATCTGTCTCTCTATATAGATATATATATATCTACATTTCTATATTTATATATAGTAGTTTGTATATACCAATCCCAACCTTCCAGTCAATCCCTCGCCCCTCCCTTAACCCCTGATCTTTCTTTGCCTGACTTATTTCATTCACTGTGACAATCGCTGGATCCATCCATGTTGCTGCAAATGGCATCATTTCATTCTTTTCTATGACTGAATAATATTACATTGTGTATATATACCATACCTTCTTTATCCATTCGTCTGTCAATGGACTCTTGAGTTGCTTCCATGTCCTGGATATTGTAAATAGTGCTTATATGAACATCTGGGTACATGTGTATTCTCAAATTGTGTTTTTTTTTTTTCCAGATATATGTCCAAGAAAGGTATTGCAATAGGTCAAATTTTCGTTTTTTTTTAAGGAACCTCCATACTGTTCACCATAGTAGCTGTACCAATTTACATTCCCACCAATAGTGTTTTTCTTTCTTTTTCATTTATTTTTCCTTTGGTTTCAATTGAATATTTTATATGATTCAGTCTTTATCTCTCCTGGCATATAATATATATGTATATTTTTTAAAAGGCATAATTTCCATAGAATGTACAATATACAATATACAAATATACATTTCTAGGCCCCTTTTCAAATAAGACTATATCATTTCACATACAGTTGACATGCTGTGCTTAGTCGCTCAGTCGTGTCTGACTCTTTGCAACCCCATGGACTGTAGCCCACCAGGCTCCTCTGTCCATGGGGATTCTCTAGGCAATAATACTGGAGTGGATTGCCATACCCTCCTCCAGGGGATCTTCCCAACCTGGGGATCGAACCCAGGTCTCCTGCATTGCAGGCAGATTCTTTACTATCTGAGTCACCAGGGAAAACTCACAAAACAGTGGCCTCCTTACTCAAGACAGCCCATTGTCCTCCCTGGCGCTTTTAGATCTCAACTTTATCCACATGGAACTTCCAGAAATTCCTCACATCCAGTTTAAGTGTTCCTCCTAGTATTGACTCTACTTATAGGAGTTTATCCCTATGATTCTGCTCCCAAAAAGCTATCATCCTTGGTTGCTCTCATTCTCCTCATTTTTGGAGCAGAAGTTTACTGCTGCTAAGTCGCTTCAGTCGTGTCCGACTCTGCGTGACCCCATAGACGGCAGCCCACCAGGCTCCCCCGTCCCTGGGATTCTCCAGGCAAGAACACTGGAGTGGGTTGCCATTTCCTTCTCCAATGCATGCAACTGAAAGTGAAGCCGCTCAGTCGTGTCCGACTCTTAGCGACCCCATGGACTGCAGCCCACCAGGCTCCTCCGTCCATGGGATTTTCCAGGCAAGAGTACTGGAGTGGGGCACCATTGCCTTCTCCAAGAAGTTTGCTGTCTGACTTCAATTATCTAATGGATCAAATGAGTTGTTCACTGTCAGGGTTTTGTTGTCACTGTCATTGTGAGGATGGGAGTCATGGCTTCCAAACACTTTACATGTTGTATCAGAAACTGGAAGTTATAATAGCTTATTTTAAAATCTAATATTTTCATGTTTTTATTATATAATTTTCATTTTATTAGTTTTTGCTCCCACTCATTTTACTTTGTTCTGAATTCCTGAATGTTACTCATATTTTTAATATCCATATTTAAGCATTTCATTTACCTTATTTCTTGTTTTCTATTTCTCTTGTCAGTTTTCTTTTGATATTCAGCTAAGCCTTGTCTTCTCATATGTTTTTTTTTTTTTTTTTAATTGAGTTCCAGATGCAGAATGTAGGGATTATAGACATATGCTGAGGTCTGGAATGCGTTATGGGGGTTTATGTATTCTTCTTCTAGGCAGTCAGGGCAGGCTCAGCCCTCAGTCTATGAGGATTACAATGCTCTGAAGCTGTATCTTAAAACTTGTCAACCCGTGTCGCTTACAGGTCACTCTTAATTGAAGGACATCATTCTTTCCTTAATATGTATCATGGCCCCTTCTCCTTTGCAGGTCTTGTTTTTTTTTTTTTTTTTTTTTTTTGTCTTCTCACCAGGTCCCTGGGATTTAGAATTTAGAAGCTCTTCTTGGCTTCTTAGCCCCACGACTTCTCCTACAGGTAAGAAATGAGGTCAAATTCTACAATCTCCTGTCCAGTCTTCCCTCATCTCCAAAACCACACTTCTGACAATTCACATTACCTTAAGAAGTCTTCAGATAGAAGGCTTTCTTGTTTCATTTTTGATGTAGAAGAATGTGGCTTTTATTTCTCAAAGAGAAGTTTGGTCTGAAATGTTTGATGTGTCTCTCCCAATAGCTGAATTCCACTTAATAAATGTTAGGTAAATCAATAAAAAATAAAAATGAAGTAATAGAATAATAAAAGCAATCAATTAATGGTTATCCCACTTAATTGAACTATTTTAGTTTAATTTAAACCAAGGTTAATATTAACTCCTTTTTTATGTCATATAGAAACATATCTTAGAAATTTTTTCAAATATGCAAGATGTGTGTTTGGTGACTAAATTTTAACAAAGAATCTAAAAGAAAGTGAACCGTTCTTATCCTTGTGTCAATGAATTGACTTGAAATTTTGGAAATACAAAAGCAACACATAATATAAACAATCTTTGGCTTCTTTTACAAGATTTAAAAAATTTTATAAATAGTATCACTGCATGAAATGTCTTTAAAGAAGTTACAATATTCTCAAAGAAATAAACCAGAGGCCTTTGAAGCATATCTGTTGAAACATGTCATGTCTGCCAGGTATATGCATACGGTTATGGTGCCTACTGCCAAGTAGATGGAGTAGCCTAATGTTACCCAGTTAATTAGCCTGTCCCCAAATATAAGTAAATGATATTTGTAAAACAAAATCTGTGAATCAGGCAGCAATTCCCTCATATTAAATATAACATTATAAATATAGACTAACTAGAAATTACCTACACTTTTCATAGAAGCACTGAAAGGACGAAATGAAATAAAACATATGGACTCATTTTTCATTTAAAGCAATATCAACTGTTCCATCGTGGACTGTAAAATTGAGTGATAAACTTTTTTGCACTTTTTCCTTGAGTCAAAAGTCACCACACTTGCTGAGTAAACAATACTGTTTTTCTTCTCAAAATTCTTTAGGGAATTATTTGAGTGCTCATTCTTAACAGATTTTGTAGCTTCTTGCATACTTGAGACTGAGGTCTAAAACATTAACAGCAAAATATTACCACACAGATAAGTACCTACTGTATAGCACAGGGAATGCTACACAATACCCTGTAATGACCTCAGTGGGGAAAGAAGCTAAAAAAAAAAGAGTTGATACATGTATATGTATAACTATATAGCAGAAACTAACACAACCTAACATTGTACATCAACTATATGTCAACAAAAATTTAAAAAATACAAGAAATCCTTCCTTATATGTCTCGGGGACTCAAACTACACAAAACTAGAAATTAATCAACACTCCATAAATTAATTAACAGTACAAAACTTCCAGTATTTAAAGTTTGTGGTGGCTGTTTTAGATAAGTTTTTCACTCTATTTTTAACAAGGTCTTGGTAGGTCTATTTTCTTCACAGATTAAATCATTTTGGTACAAAAATCTTACCTGTAGTTCAACTGCACAGTATCCAATTGTATCATTTTACTGTTGTCAAAACCACAGGAATCCATCCCCAAATGTGGGGCAGTTATACTTCTCAAACATAGTATGGTAAAGAAAAAAAAATGGGTTTATTAGGAACACAGTATCATATAATCAGAGGTTTGGTGGAAACAAAGGCTTTACATATAAATGTACCCACACAAACAGAATAAACTAGAATTTCATTGATGTTAAAAACTTAGTTCCACAAGGAACCATCCTCTTTAATCACTTTCTCACTTTTCTCAGGAAAACTTGCCAAAGTTTTTCTCCCTTCCAGGGCAGAGTCTCCAGAAATTTTGGTATTATGTAACTATATCATTAAACCTTTACCTGGTTCTTACTGAATTTAAACTTAATGTTCTTTTCACTGAGATGCCCTCTCCCACACCTTTTCCCACAAGCTCATTCATTCATCCCCTTACTTATTTCACAAATTTTAGCAAACCACTGATATTTCTATCAGATGCAGAATTAATAGTAAGGAACAAACAGCATATTCTTTAAGCTGATCATCTAACAATTCCTATAGTACCAACATTACATTCGACATTAAATTAAGAAAAAGTGAAAATAGTTGAAGAAATATAATGCTATTTCATCTTTAAGTGTTACTAACAAAGCAAATGGCTGAGTGAAAACTTGAATTTCAGCCTTAAGCTCAGTTCAGTTCAGTTCAGTCGCTTGGTCGTGTCCGACTCTTTGCGACCCCATGGACTGCAGTACACCTAGGCTCCCTGTCCATCACCAACGTCCGGAGTTTCTGACCTACAGATTGAACTCGTGTCTCTTACATCTCCTGCACTGGCAAGCAGGTTCTTTACCACTAGTGCCACCTGGGAAGTCCTTGTTCCTTCTAGTTACAGCTTATTGCTAGGACAGCTTATTGCTAAATGCCTGTTGAGCTCTGCAGATGGAGTCATTCTCTTTGCTTGATTATGGCTGGGCACCGCTCAGGTGAGTACCACGGAGACCATGAAAACACTGTGAAATTTTAGCATTTAACCCTTAGGGCAGGAGTCAATACAAACATTGGCATAGTTATTAGTGAAATATGCCAATATCTCTGTGTAAATTTGCAACCTACAGGCATCAAGCTCTGGATGAGATGAAGTGGACTAAGATTACCCAAGAAGTCAGTCTGTGTGTTAACATAAGTTTGTCTTTGGTGAAACCTGGCGTTTTGCAGAGCACTGAGGTTTCTGTGGCATAAAAAGTTAAAATTGAGTAATTACATATTCTATTTATATATTCTGGCTGAGTAAGTCTAGAAAAGGTGTGTTATTTATAGCACATTAGTTTATGTTTATTTGCATAGTCATTTTACCAGTCAGCTCAAAACTGTTTTATTTCCAAAATAAAAAAAAGTCAGTCTCACTGTTAAATGCTTTTTTCCCCCGATGATATGTAGTTCAAAAGTAAGCTTGTAATTTTTTAAACAATTTGTTGATATGCAGAAAGCTTCAGTGTGTGCATTATAGTGCTAGTTGTTTCCTATCTTGACTCAGTGGTGTTCTAATTAAGACAATTAGGCTGGAACTTTAGGGCATATGGAATTGCACACTGTATAAGTCAATATGGAAAGGCTGCACATTCTTCAAGAAGAGTGTTCAGTTCCATCTCCATCTCCATAGTTTAATTAACTGTCTGTTTTTAACTCCTGAATATTAGTAAGGGTAAATCTAAGTTTTTAGTGACTTAACAGAAAAAAATCCCTTTCTTGAAATTATAAATTGATATCAATAATGCTTCTGATCAGTAGACAGCATTTTCTCAGACAGGTTTCAGGATTTCCCCCAACCACCACCAACTTTGCAGTCCCTAATCTGCAGGCAGTGGAGGCTCACCCCAGGAACAACCCACGTAGTATCACTCACGCTTCATTTTGATAGTAATTCAAAGAGCTCCATGTCAACAGAAGAGAGGAAATGTGGGCCCTGGGTGGACAACCAGTTCCTACAGCAACTCTGCTGTGAGAAGTGTGACATGAATGCGGTTGTCTCTGTCAAACAAGGATCCCGTTGTGTTTACCATTTTTAAAGTCCTGGGAAGTCAATGGGGCTTTCCCAGGGTGCACTAGTCATAAAGAAAACCCCTGATGTCTCCCGCAATGCAGGAGACATAAGAGACTCAAGTTTGATACCTGAGTCAGGAAAATTCCCTGGAGGAGGACGCAGCCACCCACTGAAGTATTCTTGCCTAGAAAATCCCATGGATAGAGGAGTGTGGTTGGCTATGTTTCATAGGGTTGCGAAGAGTCAGACATGACTGAAGCAACTTAGCACACACACAATGGGGAATCACTGCAGCAGATTTCCATACACTGCCTCAGTCTCCCATGTCCCATGTGTTGCCCACTGCTATTGTCCATAGGAAATATAGCAGAAACTTGGTGGGGATGGTCTGGAAAAGCAGGAGAGAAATGATAAAATCTCCCTTTTCTCAGGGATGAGATGTCACAAAAAACCCACAGTTTTCCAGAATCCAGAAATATTTAGTCAAATAATAGAAATTTTCAATTATAAAATTAATGTGTTTCCATTCAAACTTTGCATAAAGCAAGTCATTCTTTGCCCAGAATTGCTTTATTGCTGTATTTGGAGTCCAGTAAGAAGTATGTTGGGGCTCCCCATGTACTGCTAGTGGTAAGCAACCTGCCTGCCAATGCAAGAGACGTCAGAGATGTGGGTTTGGTCCCTGGGTTGGGAAACCCTGGAGAAGGGCATGGCAACCCACTCCAGAATTCTTGCCTGGAGAATCCCATGGACAGAGGGGCCTGCTGGGCAGTCAGACACAACTGAAGCAACTTAGCACTCATGCACAAGAATTATATTGGCCTAAAAATATGGTTCTTTTTATTCTTTATTGACAATGGCTTTTTCCAGTAAGTGCTGAAAGTCATTATCTGCTGTTAGTTCCTTCTCAAAACGACACCTTTCCTCACCTATTTCATTACCAGCTATTAACTTGGTAATGATCGGTATGAAATGATAATATGAAAATCATTATCACCACCTACTTTGTTTCAACGTCTGATGTACTACTATTTCAGCTCCAAGTGAAAACAGAATGAGAAAGTGTACATTTTAAAAAGATAAATTATAAAAAAAAAAACCCAAAACAGAGTTCAGATTCAGGGTGCTAATCTGGTGTCATATACCCAACATTAATGAGAGAGTGCTAATAGTTCCCACTCATAGTTCAAAAAAGTCTTACATAATTCTGACACGTATTTCCTCACTTTATGGATCTTTAAAAAAGAGAGAGGGGAATGGCTCTCAGTCTCTGAGGAAATAGTCACCAGCTTAGAAAGGCAACCTCATCTCTAGTCAAGACCATAGACACAATTGCCAAATTTTAAGTCTTAGAAAATCCATTATTGACCTCAAAATAAATATTTTTTCTAAATATAGCTATACCCCAAACCTGCTACTAGCTGCTCTAATGTTTTGAGTCTTCCTAAAATAATTATTATTGTTATAATAACAGTAACTACAAAATAAAATTCATGGAACATTCATTTCACACCAAGAAGCAGCTAAATTCCTCACAAATATGTTACAAAGGTAGCATTAATACCTTTGTTTAAATGTGAAAAAGCTGATCATGTCTTTAGGTAAAAATGGTGACCCTGGTTTTCTGTAGATGTAGCAATGCATACTCACTTCAGGCACCTCTGAATTAGGAGGGAAGAATTAAAGCATTCCTGTTGGCTGGTAGGTCTTCCAGGGGAAAATCTTAAGTCCAGTCATGAAAATGCTTAGAAGAAAGGGAAGGTTAGGTGTGAACTTATCTAAATGCATGCATTTAGGAAAAAGAGAAATGTAGGGAATACGAACTTCTTATACCAGGGGGTCAGGGAGTGTGTGGCCTGATTATTAGGAAATAATACTCATATGAAACTTGGAAGGAAGTAGAAAACAGTTCACATCCTCCTGCCTGAAGACAGAGTTCCCTTGTATTAGTGGCTTTCATAGGCATATTCTGCAGATTTTTCTTTCTTCCAAGATTTGTTCCCTGGTTATTCAATCCAATATTTATCCAGTTACTGATATAAAGAGGCTTTGCAGATGTAAGGAAGGCTCCTTGTCAGTTAACCTTAAGATAGGGATTATCTGTGTGGGCCCAGTAATCACATGGACTCTTATAAGAGAGGAAAGCATAGGGTTGCAACAGGGAGACCACTGCTGCTGCTGCTGCTAAGTTGCTTCAGTCGTGTCTGACTCTGTGCGACCCTATAGACGGAAGCCCACCAGGCTCCCTTGTCCCTGGGATTCTCCAGGCAAGAACACTGGAGTGGGTTGCCATTTCCTTCTCCAATGCATGAAAGTGAAAAGTGAAAGGGAAGTCGCTCAGTCGTGTCCAACTCTTAGCGACCCCATGGACTGAAGCCTACCAGGCTCCTCCATCCATGGAATTTTCCAGGCAAGAGTACTGGAATAGGGTGCCATTGCCTTCTCCGAGGGAGACCACTAGGGAGATTCAAAACTCAAGAAAGACTTGATGTGCTCTACAGTGTGGAGGCTGCAAGACTTTTGGGAGGTCTCCATGGACAGAGGGTGGCCATGAGCTCATGGCCAGCAAGCAAATGGTTACCTCAGTCCTGCAACTATGAGGGTATAAACTCTGGAAACAATCTATAAGGACCTGGAAGCAGGCTCTTCCCAGAGGCTCTGTGGGAACAATGATCAACAACTTGGTTTCAGTGACAAAGTCAGTTGAAACCTGAAGTGCAAAACCAGTCCAGGTTACTAGGACTTTTGATCTATAGGACTGTGAGATAATATATTTTTGTTGTTTTTACTGCATAATTTGTGATAATTTGTTAGAGCAGAAATATAAAATGAGTGGTCCAATCAATATTTAGCATCTCTTCTTCTCTTATGGAAAGTTAGAGAGGGGCTAACTTATATTGTAGAAGACTTATATTGTAGAAGAAAAGGCATTTTTGTTTTCCTGGCATATGTTTATGGATTTGCATCATCCTTCCTAACCACTGTCAGGTAAGTCATGGTTAGTTATTTTCCATCACAGAAGGTGCTATACAGAATGTTCTTCAACAAGTACATGCATGTGAGTATTTCTGTAGTATAGATTCATAGGGAGAGAATTAAGGAATCAAGCTATATGCATATTTTAAACTGAGACAGATAAAATCAAATTTCTCAAGAAATTTTCTGCTAATTTCCAGTCTCAGTAGCCATGATAAAATCTTTTTTCCCTAAATTGCCAATAATATCAAGTGTTAATCTTAAATATGTTGTAAATCATTTATCTCTGATATCCTCTTATCCTTTCATTTTGTGAAACTTAAAAGATACTTCTATGGATTTGAATCTTATCTCTGATCATTGGATATTGTATCTTGCTCAGAAAATCTTCTCTCACTTTGTCTCTTTCTTTGATTTCATTATCTTTTGGTTGGGCTTCCCAGGCACTTGCTTTTTATTTAGTTCTGCAACTCAATATTATCAAAATGTTTTGTTTTCTCTTTTGGTAATGTCTGATTTTTACTTTGTTATTAAGTTATTTTATTTTTATTAGATTCAATGTGTTTTATTATTTCTAGCTTCTTGAGTTTACACAGATTTCCTCTCTTTTATATCATTTTATGCAGTTGCCTTTTATTTCCTTTCGCTTATAATGTCATATTTATGCATTTGTGTAACATTATATATATATACACATATATGGATATATACATATATACATGTACACTTTTGTTGGCTTGGATGCTCCATGAACATCTTTTCAGTCCATAGATATTCTATCTATGTTGAACTATGCAAATTATATATATTATATAAATCAGATGGATGCATTCCAAATTTGACTATTTCCATGTGGACAGACAATTCAGTGTCTTCTAAATGTTTATTCTACAACCTTTCTACACTGAATAATACCCTTGAAGTATAACCTTATATACTTATGATTTGTTTTTCATTGTAGAATAGATTCCTAGAAGTCGGATTTCTGAATCAATAGATATTTAAGTGTGAAGGATGTGTGTGTATGCATTTTGTGTGTGTTTGTCTTTTCAAATTTACCTTGAAAAGAATCAATGAATTCTCCAAGATAGTGTGAGAGGACCATGCATATCTTACTACATATTCTATTATTTGTAAGACTGATAAGCTAACATTTAATGACTGATTTTAGTATTAATTTTCAATTATTTTATGAAGGTGAGTTAAGCATTTTCATTGGTTTATTTGGGCTAATAAGTCTATGTGAAGTGAAGTTGCTCAGTCGTGTCTGACTCTTTGCGACCCTGTGGACTGTAACCCACCAGGCTCCTCTGCCCATGGGATTCTCCAGGCAAGAGTACTGGAGTGGGTTGCCATTTCCTTCTGCAGGGGATCTTCCTGATCCAGGGATCAAACCCAGGTCTCCCGCATTGCAGGCAGATGCTTTAACGTCTGAGCCACCAGGGAAGCCCAGGCTTTTTCATTTGTTTCTATTTATTTTGGTGCTGGTTTTACATTCAGCTTTGATCCACATGAATAACTGGGCCTATTATTTCAATTACTTCTGGTAAAAAGTCTCTGTCCGAGCTGGTGAGGGTCCTTGCTACTTTGGCAGCCCCTGCCATGGAAGGGCCATCTTCAAGAACTGAAATGGCCCAGCAGCACCCCACTGAAGCTTACACAAGAGCTGAATCTAAGACTCTTTTAGTAGGTCAGTGTGCACACTTGTTGTTAAGTACTTTCCATATTAATTATGAGAAGAAGCTTACTGTCTGTAAATAGAAATAGCATTTAGGTGAGTATGTGCTGTGCTGTGCTTAGTGGCTCAGTCATGTCTGACTCTTTGTGACCCCATGGACTGTAGCCCTCCAGGCTCCTCTGTCCATGGGCATTCTCCAGGCAAGAACAATGGAGTGGGTAGACTATCCCTTCTACAGGGGATCTTCCCAACCCAGGATTGAACCAGGATCTCCTGCATTGCAGGCATAGTCTTTACTAGCTGAGCTACCAGGGAAGCCCTTAGGTGAGTATATACATTTACTTCTGTCTATAAGTGAATCTTGTGCTTAGCCATTTAAAACTTTGTATGATGTCTTAACATTTTATTACATCTGTCAATTATTTTCCTGACTTTTAGCTTTCATTTCTCAATAAGGAAGAATTTCTCAATGGGATTAACAATAATAAAAATATTTTCTTCTAATTCTTGAATAGTTTTATAGTCAGAAGCCTCAAGCTCTCTCAAAATATTTGTTTTATAATATTAAGAAATGTACTAGTTTTATTTCCCTGTGTGATTCTTCTCTTAAAACCAAAGCAACTTTGTCATGAAAATTGTCATTATAGGCAATAATGTTACTTAGCTCATTTTGTCCAATTCACATACAATATGTCTATTCTAATATTTAACTTTTAGCAGATATATAGTGAATGTATTATTTTGTAAGCCAGCTTATCATTTACTATTCCCTTTGTTTTAGCTTATTTTGATAACTCATTTCTAATAATTGTCAAACTTCTTAAGTTCTAGATTTATAAAACTAATCTCAATATTTAAGTTTCCCTTTAATAGTTTTTAGGATTCCTCAAAATTTGGACACGTTTGTACATTCTTTCCTGAGTTTATTCCCATCCCCACCTCCACTTCCTTTATTTGAGCATTTTCAAAGAATTTCTAGTGTCCTTATGTTTTCTGAGAACTAGTAAGATACTCAGGTTTAATTTTTTATTATTAAAATGTTATTCTATACCTAAGGTAATTACACTTTCAAATTTACATGGTGTACTCCTTTGCAATGTGTTTTAAATTAAAATATAACTTCTCTGTCTTCCATTTTAATTTCTACTTGCTCTTAATTTTCTCTTTTTCATCCTTTACTTTCATAATCAGGAGAGGTTTATATTATCCTCCAAGTCATTAACTCTATTTGCAGTATCAGCTTAGTTATTGCTCATGAAATTTTGTTTGCTTGAAAATGCTCTTTTCTTGCTCATTTATCTGGATCCTAAAGTATGTGATCCCTTCTCAGATTTATTTTTCTTCTCAATACATTCTTTTCCTTTCCCAAAGAAGCCATTATTTTTCCCTACTGAAATCCCATACAGTATTTTCCCTCCTGGTTTGTGTCAAAAATAATTTCAGATGGTTGTCTTTTCCCTGGTGGTGAAGAGGATGTTTTCTTTACCTCACTCTGAAGTGAATTTTCACAGTCCCAGGTGTTTTCTGTGATCATTCATTCCCAAGGGAGGACAATGAATCTGCTCTTAGTTTTGTCCCAGAAGAAAATGTCTGTGGCTGTATTATATCTTTATTCTCTGAAGTGTTCAGTTATGGTCAGATGTGTCTCTCCACTCAGGTTAGGGAGGGAGACATGCCTTCTGCCAGCAGCCCCTGAACCCATAGCAGCAAAGATAGGCACAAACTGGTGGATGAAACCAGTGAGAAACTGCCGGGGCCTAGCCTCTGTGGATCCAGGGAATTCGAAGGGGAGATGGCTTTGGTGATCAGGAAACAGCAGCTTATTTAAATGTTAATTAAGGATATAAAGAGTAAAAGAATAAGGATAGCTCAGTGAGGAAATTCAGTGAAGAAAAGAGGCTGAATAAGGATAGCTCAGTAAGGAAATTCAGTGAAGAAAAGAGGCTGAATAATTCAGCCAGAAGGTGAGAGAAAGAACAACATGGGGAGACCAAGCTTCGGTGAACAAGGCCCGCACTTATTTTCCAAAGTAGTTTTTATACCTTAAGTTATGCATAGAGGATAATGGGGGAAGGGGTAGAGTCATGCAGTAAGCCAGGCTTTCTTCCTGCAAACTTATCATATGCAAGTTTAGGTGATTTGCATCATCTTCTGGCCCGGAGGCCTGTTAACATTTGAAGACCCTTTCTTCAGAAAACTTATTTTTCTGTAAAGGTGATTAGTCAGGCGCCACCCTCCAAAAGCATTAGATAAAGTTGCATTCCTATAGGGCAAAGGTGTGGTGGGCTATAACAAGAAAAAGAATTAACTCAAGGGTCCAAGGTAACAAACATTAAAGCTACTACTTACATTTCTATACACCAATTATATCAATCAATACACTGCCAGGGACATAGTAGGTAAGGGATATGGACACTTAGCAGCAAACATTGGCCCAAAAAGTGAAAAACCCTTCACCAATACAATTTCTAATCAATCTTTTAACTGCTCAAAGGAATCTGTATTTAGACAGTTTAGAACATCTCAGGCTTCTCACAGTTGGGAGGCTCTGAGCAATCACATGTGGCCAGAAAAACCTATTCAGGCAGGCTAGAGGACTTCCAAAGGAGTTTGTAGGTTGAAACACTGTCACACCCAGGAATTATTAACTGGAGCTGTAAGTTAACATTTTTCAGAGAGAGGTAGTGGGGGACAGCCTCCCGTAAAGTCAGAGGTGTAGGTGAGAGCACAAAGCAGAAAATCGGCAGACTCCGGTTTTGGGGGAATTTCCAGGGGGACTCCTGAGGCTCGATCCCACCTTTGCGTATGCCGAGCCTCCTTCCTCATGACCTTTGCCATGGGCGGAGCTCCTCACGCCAGCTCCCGGCAAGAAACCAGGTATTTAAAGAAAGCAAAGTCTTGAAAAACTCATTTTCTGTCAGAGAATATTTGCTTGCTTTTTAAAAAACAATAAAACATGAACACATCCAGAGACTGAATATAGTTACAAGATCAGTGTTTTTGTCATCTCCACTTAATGCAAACAAACAAACAAAAAAAACTTCTAGTTGCCAACATAAGCCAGTGTCAGTGCCAAAAGCAGAACTCACTCTGTATGTTCTGAAGGGAAGGGTTTAGCACACAGAATTAGGTGCCTACTACCCGCTAGATGGAGAAGGCAATGGCACCCCACTCCAGTACTCCTGCCTGGAAAATCCCAGGGACGGAGGAGCATGGAAGGCTGCAGTCCATGGGGTTGCTGAGGGTCGGACACAACTGAGCGACTTCACTTTCACGCATTGGAGAAGGAAATGGCAACCCACTCCAGTGTGCTTGCCTGGAGAATCTCAGGGATGGGGGAGCTTGGTGGGCTGCTGTCTATGGGGTCGCACAGAGTCGGACACGACTGAAGTGACTTAGCAGCAGCAACCCCTCTAGAAGAACCAGAGGAAGGGAGGCAGGTAACCCTTACTGAGCTGTCATGGTGCTGAGCATGTGGAAGCTGGGCTGACTGGAGCTGGAGTCTGTGTGTGTCCTGCCAGTCACAAGGCTGGTGACTGCACCTTACAACACTGAGAACTGCCCACCACGGCTGCAGGAGATTTACAGCTCTGTGGCCAGGGCTGGTCAGCAAACATTTACTTTATGATGGCATGAAAATTAAAGTTATGTAAAAGAAATGGCAAATACAACAATATCCATCAGCCATCACGGTTATCTTAGTCTGGCCCAAAGTGTCTATATTTAGCAATCACTGAATAGCAATCAGATGGATGAGCAACCTTCCGGTGGGAGGAGGAGAATCAGCTAGAGTTGTGTGTGTCCTCATGGTGGGTGGAAAACAGACAAGCGGAAAGTTGCACAATAAATCATCTGCATCCTCCTTCTATTGTTTCCAACACAATCTTGTTCATTATTTAAAGCAAGGATAAGGCATTTTTGGACAATAGCATGTGGGGTGAACTGAGTGAATGTTACTTTATATGGCCCAGGGATCCCTCAAGCCTGTAATTTTTTATGCTCAAACTGGGGCAAAATTTCACAATGGGAGTTTCTTCAACTTGGATCCTCTAAATGGTGATAATATGTACACACACTCACACACACACACACGTGTGTGTGTATCTTAGAAGGGTATAACAACAAGTCAAAAAGAAAAAAATATAAATATATCATGACACTGGAAATGCCTTATAAAATAAAGATAAATGTTGAAATCCCTAAGTTTCAAAGTACAGTAAGACTAGAGTAAAAAAGAAGATGCATTTTGTGAAATTGCATTTTGACAAGGGTAAAAGGAATAAGATGAGAAGATATAGGAACACAGAACAGACTGTCTAAGATTAAAAGAAATTATTTCAATCAATTTTCTTAATAAGAAAATTCATAATCATTAAGTTCAGTTCAGTTTAGTCGTTCAGTCATGTCCAACAATTTGCGACCCCATGGACTCCAGCATGCCAGGCTTCCCTGTCCATCACCAAACCCTGGAGCTGCTCAAACTCATGTTAGTGATGCCATCAACCACCTCGTCCTCTGCTGTCCCCTTCTCCTCCTGCCCTCAATCTTTCCCAGCATCAAGGCCTTTTCCAGTGAGTTGGCTCTTCACTCAGGTGGTCAATACATTTAAGTTGGTTCCCTGTGCACAACATTTCCATAATGTGATGGTGTTAACTGAGAATCTCCTAGAAAGGATATGGAATGCAGTCTTATCAGCAAGGAATCACCTTTTCTGGGGGTCTGTTGGGTCTGGTCATCCTCAGATGTTTCCCCAAACCCAGCATTATCATTATAGATTTCTTTTACTTTAAAATATTGTTTTTATCATACTTAGTGATACAGACTATCTAATCTACCACTGTTTAAGACAGCATTTCCCCACACAAATGGCACAAATTGTCTTTGAAGAAGCAGGTCGTATTTAACAGAAGAAAATCTAACCTCACTTTGTCATTGCAGTTGAATGAAGAAAAATCCATTCTTGGAAGGAGTGACTGGAAAATTCATGAAACAGATGGGAAATTGATTCGAGGCTTAAAAATTGGACAGAAGTTATATAAAAGTATATAAGGTCAGAAGAGATTTGGTATGGAATACAAAAGGTTACATTAAAAAAAAAAAAAAAAAGCAAATCAGCTTTCACATTATTTTAACTTTTCACTGACCACTATTAGCTGAGAAGCAGTCCTGAAACATGCCCATGAGTGTGGATTTCAGATCAGACAGCTTCACGTTATCCTCCTCCATTCACAAATTAGTGAATGTCCCTTATCTATATTCCTACCTCATCTGCAATTGGAATAATAATATCACTCAGTACATTGAGTTATTGGGAGATAAGTTCATGTCTTTAGATCACATTTAACATCCGTTTCACCTAAAGTAAGCAATCAATAGTGTGTAATAGTGTTAGTCGCTCAGTTGTGTCTGACTCTTTGGGACTCCATGGACTGAAGCCTTCCAGGCTCCGATGTCCATGAAATTCTCCAGGCAACAATACTGGCATGGGTAGCCATCCCTTTCTCCAGGGGATCTTCCCAACCCAGGGACTGAACCTGGATCTTCCACACTGCAGGTAGATTCGTTACCGTCTGAGCCACCAAGGTTATTGCGTGATAAGTTCATGTCTTTAGAGCACTTATCTAATATCTGCTTCACCTAAAGTAAGTGATCAATACACTTGAGTTATTATTATTACTATAACTTGTAATCATATTATTATTGCACCTATTTTTAGCTAGTGGAGGTTCTAGGGATTTCTTGAGCTAATATTCATCGATGCTATTCAATAGTAACTTCAGGAATCACACAAGTTTTTTTTTTTTTTCCCACACAAAGATTTTGTTATTTTGTTCAATATGCATGCATATAGTCTTTTCTAAGTGTTTCATATTATATATACATATAATGGACTATATATAATAATGATCTGAATTGAAGCTGTTGGCATTTGCTCTCTGCAGAGAACCTTACATTGATTGAGCAATCCCATCCTGCCTCCAGCCATAATCCTGCCCTGTCAGCATGTCTTTCTAGGGACAAGGAGAGGATGCCTAATTACAAGTCAGGAAGCATACCCCAGCACTTCCCTCTCATGCTGTGAATCTTCTATACCCACTGCAGTGCCTGGGACCCACTGGACTCCCTTCATCTTGGCTGACATTTGTTTGCTTTTGTCTTATATCAGGAGGTACACTGTGAAAAAGCCCCCTCTGAGAAAGTTTCAAAAGTCATGTTTCCTTTATTGCAAAGCTCTTTTTTTCTGGTTATATATTTCACAAGCATAACCTGTCTTTAATCACCACATGACCTTGAGGAGATTTAAAATCACAGAACCTTATCATTCACATAGGCCTGCAGGGGTATCCAGTTGAACCCAGTACAGAAAACTGTTCTCAACTATGCTGATGAATGGCCATGCAGCCCTTGTCTGTATTTCTGCAGCGACAGGGCACTAAATAACTTCTGAGGCAGCAAATTCCACTGTTGGCTTACCCCTAAGAGGATCCTGTACTCAGCCAACGTATACTTCCTTATAGCTGTAACCTGGTAGTAACTCAGGACTGAAAGGTGAGAGGTTTACTGTAGGGGAAGAACACATCTTTCACTTCCTCAGACAGGCTGTGAATGAAATGAGGGTTTCATCTCTCAATTTTTTTAACTATGGGTAGTTTCAAGTTAGTCATTATCACTCCTGAAAGTAGCTCAACCTGAATATTCTGAAATTACCAGTGGACAAAAGGCTACAATATGTTTCCAAAGACTTATACAATTTTCCATCAAGCTCTATTCTCTCAGGGTCTCTTGATTGTATTATTAATCACTTATTTCAATTGTTTTCAAATTGCTTTATAGATTTGTCTTCTGTTAAGCCAGTAGAAAGTAGCTAAGAGAAGGTCTACAGTTTACTCATTTATAAAAGTGGAATAACAGGTCTGGGTCCAACTTTATGTAACAGAGAACATTATTCAAACCTTAAAGTGCGTAACTTGCCCCTTTATTTACCAAGATAATTTAGAATTATATGCATACATGTGGGAATTGATAAATTAAGATTTAATGCATTTCTATAAAAGTGAGATGCTGGAAATTACATTTAATGATAATAGTTGCTAACCTTCACTCTTATTAGTACTTTATAAATGTTGAACCATATAAAAATCCTGTCAGAAAATAACCACTTTTATCTCCCTTTCAGAAATAAATAAACAGAAGGAAAAGATATATGAGGGGGAAACTGGTAGAGTTTATGCTTTAAACCTGAATTTGGATACTTTAAGCCCCATATTCTTTGTCTTCATGCTGGACAACTCATGCATGTTCTATAGGGAGCACACACATGCCATAAGTACAAAGTGCATGCTCTTTGGTTGTAGGAAGAGGTCACTTGGAAATTTTAGAGTAAAAACCTTTGAGGGGCAGGGAATTCTAGTTGAAGCAAATAAAATACAAGACATATTGTGACACTTTTCTCAGTAAAGGTTGTACATTGTCTCCTGCAGGATGGACAGTGGCTCTCAACATTTGTAATTTCATTAAGTAATAGTCTCAAGTATGTGTCCTTTCCTTGCATGTTCCTTGGAACTGAAAATTGCTGTAGTTCACTTGAAAGATATTTAAAGACAAAAACTTACAAAATTTTGGATATTATAGTTATGATGACAGTTCTCCACAAATATTTGTAAAAGGAGGTTTATTATCAACTTTCAGGCTTTAGATAGAAGGTTTGAAACCAAAGGCAGATAATGAAGTTCTAATGTTTCAAGCATTCTTCAGTTTTAAGATATACTACAAAGATAACTTTTCTTCTCCAAAGTTTGTAATCCTAGATGGTCATCTGAAGAGTAAGTCAGATACTGCTTGTCCTTACAGTTCTTAAGATCAGGATTCTATTTGCAGACTTTGGGTTGAAAAGATGCTATGTAAGGGTTAATGTTACTGCTGTGAGCTGGAGCACTGATTATACCTTCAATCATCACTGAAGAAATGACAGCAAGGTCAGTGATGTTTGGGAATTTCTTTTGCTGAATATCATCATTGTATATAAATAGTGTTTTGCTGAAAGTTTTACTTTAATTTTAGGTTTAAAGGATTTGTATAAAAAGGAAACCACTTGTTACACCACAATAAACAATTTCAATATTTAATAGAGGATTATTTGACTTAATTTCAATATACAGTCATTAAATGAATAGAAATATAAATAATAGAGAGAGGTAATATCATATAAATCAAACTGGGCTGAAACCTATATCCAGACTTGAAAAGTGCTAGGAAGTTATAAATGACAGCAATTTGGAGTCTCAATTGGGAAAAGGTCCTAAACATTACATTCACATTGCAGATTTGGGGGGCTCATGCTTATAATCCAAGGCCATAAACTGATATCATCATCAGTTTACACACAAAAATTCAGCTCTGGTTTTTCTTTAACTTTTACAATGCTGTTTGTTTCACTTTGTGTGCCATAAGATTTCATAGACCCTAGGGGCCTGGCCAAACTTCCAGGGGCTCAGGAAATTCCAAGAGCCACTCCCTTTCTTAACTAAAGTTTCACTTGACTTTCTGGTAAAAGTTGATGTGCTTTCAGCCAGGCACATAGTCCAGACAGGTTCAGAAGTAAGTCAGAAGTCTGCTCTCCTGCTTCTGAAGCCTGAACAAGATTACCTCTATTTTAATTTCCATAACAAATACTTTCAAAAAGGAAATCAACTCTGGATATTCATTGGAAGAACTGATTCTGAAGCTGAAGCTCCAATACTTTGGCCATCTGGTGCAAAACGCTAACTTATTGGAAAAGACCCTGATACTGGGAAAGACTGAGGGGAGGAGGAGAATGGGGCAACAGAGGATGAGAGGGTTGGATGGCATCATTGATTCATGGACATGAGTTTGAGCAGACTTGGGAGATGGTTAAGGAAAGGGAAGCCTGGCATGCTACAGTCCATGGGGTTGCAGGGAATTGGACACAACTGAGTGACTGAACAACAATAGCTTATCATGTAGTCAGCTTGAAATCAAGGAAGAAAAATAGTGCGATCTGAAATGCCAAGTCAAATGGCATTCTGTTTTGCTAAATATCCAATAGGCAGTGCTCTAGTTCATTTTAATGCTCATTTTTAAATTTTTACATTTTAAGAACTGGAAAGTGAGTTCTTTTTATTCAATGTTAAATTTGAACTTCTGAACTCAGCTTAGATAAATATTGATAGAATGCTGTTTTCCTGTTGACTTGCACTGTTGCTTTCAGAAGTGTCACCTTTACTAATGATTGATGTTTCATCAGTACAATCCATTCTTCGCAGACTACTTTTCTCACATCATGGCATGTAAAGTGTCACAATGGACTTGCTGACATTCTTGCTGTTCATTAAAGAAATATGTTGAAAGATGCTACTGTGAACACTACAGGATAATCTCTACACTGTGTCTTCATACTGCTATATTAACTCTTGTAAATCAAGAGGTGTTATTGTTGTTATTGTTCAGTCACTAAGTTGTGTCTGACTCTTTGCAACCCCATGGACTGTAATATGCTAGGCTCCTCTCTCCTCCACTGCCTCCCAGAGTTTGCTCCAATGTACATCCATTGATTTGGTGATGCTATGTAACCATCTCATCCTCTGCTGCTCCCTTCTTCTTTTGCCTTCAATATTTCCCAGCATCAGGGGTTTTCCAAGGAGTCAGTTCTTTGCATCAGGTGGCCAAATTACCGGAGCTTCAACTTCAGCAACAGTCCTCCCAGGGATTATTCAAGGTTGATTTTCTTTATGATAAATTGGCTTGATCTCCTTGCAGTCGAAGGAACTCCCAAGAGTCTTCCCCAGAACCACAATTCAAAAGCAAAATCAGTGGCATTCTATTAAGAGAAAGAAAAAAGACAGGTCTATGGTGAATGTGTGCTACATTACTTGCTTTATGTTTTGGAAAACGCAAAATTAAAATGATATAATGGTAATCATGGCAACGTTGCACATTTATCATACAAAAGATGATTCTTCATTTTTTCGCATTAAATGCTATTGAAACAGTGTGGGACTGTAGGATTGAATCCATTATCTCTCACTGAGATCTCCTCTCAGTAATTAGAGACTTGTTTTTTCAGCTTCTGGCTGTGCTGCCAGATGTAAATGCTCTCACACAGTCTTCATTGGGGTTCACAATTCCAAGTTCACACTTTCTTTCATTGGCAGCCTGCATTCAATGTTGTATCAACATGAGAGTTACAGACCCAGATGTTCCACATAAGCTCCAGGCAATTCCCAGTGATGTCTCAGTTTTAGAGATCCCCATGTGTGTGACTCAAGTCAGGTGAAGGGCTGCCTACAACTCAGCTGTCCCTCTGTCTACACTTCCCATCTTCCAAAGTGTTAATGCCAGTCATGCTCCCTATCAAGCATATGACATGCTAATTTCCGTCTCAGCAAATACTTCCTGGGGGCCGTAAATCATGATAGTGTCAAAATCATCCAACAAAGGAGAGCCTAAAATGATCTTTTAAACTTGGCAGAAGATTTTACTACAATTGCCTAAACCCCCACTAGTAAGGAACTTTGATGTTATTCTATAAGCAAGGACCACATTAGGTGGTACCATATGGCATTCAAGAAGTAGGAAGCAAATGGCAACTATAAAGAAAACGGAATAGACTGACTATTGCTAAACTTGAGAAAAACTGACTGGCAATTAAACATGAAATGTGGAAGCTGAAATGCCTTACTGACTGCATATAAAGACACACTCCTCTCTGGAAGCTGGAGGACAAAGAAAGCTGAAGACCAGACTTAGGGAAGTCTTATTAGTAAATGTAGCTGAACATCATTGAACAAAAACTCCAAACCAAGGCAGTTCTGCCATGCCAAGTAAAGGATACAGGTGAGGAAAGAATGGACTCCTACACGTAGAATGAGGACATCTGGGTTCATGCCTACGCATTTCTTGAATCCCTCAGAGATTTATGCACCCTCTGATTTGGCAAAAAACACCTGCTACTTCCTGTTACAGGAGTGTTTCCTCATACGGCCATGACTGCAAATGCTTATGAGAGTCCTCTGTCTTACAAGAGAACAGGTACACACCATGGGGTCTGTCTACACCCTTTCTTCTGGCATCTAGGATCATAAACCTGGTAACCTGCTGGGCTTGTTAAGGGATGAAGGGTTGTAGATGTTGAAGAAGCTAATTTGCAAATATTAGCAGCATCTTGGAGAATACATATGGGGCTGTATTCTGAAGGCACTCTGATCAAGAAGGGCAAACCACAAATTTCTGTAAAACAATTCATCAATAAGGAATGCTCTCTGGTTACATGTGATTTAACACCCCAGTGAGAACATGATGTAAACATGCTGCTCTGAAGACTCCTAGAAGTTTGGAAAGAGTGATGGCTTATACTAAGGGAGGTAGAGATGCCAGGATTCCTGCCAGTTAATGGAAAAGGAATTTAAGTGCTCCGAGTAGTAAAAATGTTAAAGCATATATAGAATGAGTCAGTAAGCTTTCCCAAGTTCCACAGGAGAGTCTGAGTAATGCACCGTTTATCAGCAGCGAAACATGCACTAGAGAGAAAGGACAAGCACTAAGAGATTCAGGGGAGGCTCTCCATCACCTGAGGTGGAGATGCTGTAACAGAACTGGACATCCGTCACAGAAGAGGTGATAGACACACGGGCAAGTGAAATGACTTGTCCACATCGACAGAGAACTTGTTAACCATCTCAGTCCTAGCAGCACAGGCATGTGTAGGGAACCAAGGTGTCAGACTGGAGGTAGTCTCCTTACTAGACCAATCCAGCAGCAAAGAACAACTGTCACATAACAAGATAGTGCTATTTCTTAATGAGCTCAACTTGCTATTTTGTAGCAAGATGCCTACATCAGGGCCTTTCCAGACATTTATTTGACAAGAAGCATCACGTAGTGCAGGTATGAAATTTCCTATCTTATCCACAGAACCTCAGCCAGCACCACTATGCAGGGGAATAGAGAGGGTCCATCCACTGTCACAGGATCTCACTCAACATTGTGAAAAGTAAGGTCATTACTTTGTGAGAATGAACTCATGATCATAATATCTACTGTTCATTACAAATAACAATGGTCACCCTGATCAAATGGTGGAATGATTTGATTAAAGGCACACAGGATGCTCCAACACAGAGGCAATGCTTTATCAGACTGGGGAGTCATCATTCAGAAAACAGTTGCCATTGTTCAGTCACTCAGTCGTGTCTGACTCTTTGTGACCCCATGGACTGCAGCACACCAAGCTTCCCTGTCCATCACCAACTCCCTTACTCGCTAAAACTTGCTCAAACTCATGTCCATTGAATTGGTGATGCCATCCAACCTTCTCATCCTCTGCCGTCCCCTTCTCCTCCTGCCCTCAATCTTTCCCAATATCAGGCATGGTCTTTTCAAATGAGACAGTTTTTTCTTTTTTTTTTCTTTTTCATCATATGGCCACAGTATTGGAGCTTCAACTTCAGCATCAGCAATATTCAGGGTTGATTTCATTTAGGATTGACTGGTTTGATTTCATTGCTGTCCAAGCGACTCTCAGGAGTCGTCTCCAGCACCACAGTTCAAAAGTTATCAATTCTTCAGTGCTCTGCCTTGTTTATTGTCCCACTCTCACATCCATACGTAACTACCAAAAAAAACATAGCTTTGATTATACAGATCTTTGCTGACAAAGTAAAGTCTCTGCTTTTTAATATGCTGTCTAGTTTTGTCATAGCTTTTTCTCCAAGGAGAAAGTGTCTTAATTTCATGGCTGCAATAACCATCCACTGTAATTTTGGAGCCTGAGAAAACAAAGTATCTCACTGTTTCCATTGTTTCCCCAACTGTTTGCATGAAGTAATGAAACCAAACGCCATGATCATAGTTTTTTGAATGTTGAGTTTTTTTTTTTTTTTTTTTCACTCTCCTCTTTCACCTCCATCAAGAGGCTCTTTAGTTCCTCTTTGCTTTCTACCATAAGGGTGGTGTCATCTACATCTGAGGTTATCAATATTTCTCCCAGCAATCTTGATTCCAGCTTGTGCTTCCTCCAGGCTAGCGTTTCTCATGATGTACTCTGCATACAACTTAAATAAGCAGGGTGACAATATACAGCCTTGACATACTGCTTTCACAATTTGGAATCAGTTTGTAGTGCCATATCTTGTTCTAACTGTTGCTTCTTCACCTGCATGCAGGTTTCTCAGGAGACAGGTGAGATGGCCTGGTATTCCCATCTCTTTAAGAATTTTCCAGAGTTTGTTGTGATCCACACAGTCAAAGACTTTAGCCTAGTCAATGAAGCAGAAGTAGATGTTTTTTCTGGAATTCTCTCACTTTTTCGATAATCCAATGGATGTTGGCAATTTGATCTCTGGTTCCTCTGCCTCCTCTAAATCCAGCTTGAACATCTGGAAGTTCTCAGTTCACATACTGTTGAAGCCTAGCTTGGACAATTTTGAGCATTACTTGGCTAGCATGTGAAGTGAGTGCAACTGTGTGGTAGTTTGAACATTCTTTGGCACTACCTTTCTTTGGGATTGGAGTGAAAACTGACCTTTTCCAATTCTGGGGCCACTGCTGAATTTTTAAAATTTGCTGGGGAAATAGACTCTTGGAGGGCACATACAAAATCTTGTGCACACCAGAACTGAGGTGAAAGGAGATATTACCCTACAAGAGACTAAGCTAAACTTGCCTGTGAGTGCCCAGGAGTCTCTGGCAGAGGAGTGTGTCAACAGTGACTTGCTGTGGGGTTAGGGACACTGAATACAACAGTCCTGGGAGCTGCAGCATGCTGATATAAGTCCTTTTGAAGGAGGTTGCTATTACCACCATTACCCGTACCATAGTTTGGCCTCAGGCCAAACTACAGGGAGGGAACACAACCCCTGCCATCAGCAGAAAATTGGATTAAAGATTTACTGAGCATGGCCTCACCCACCAGAGCAAGATCCAGTTTCCCTCACAGCCAGTCTCTCCCATCAGGAAGCTTCCACAAGCCTCTTATCCTCATCCATCAGAGGGCAGACAGAATGAAAACCACAATCACAGAAAACTAACCAAGCTGATCACATGGATCATGGCCTTGTCTAACTCAACGAAACTATGAGCCAAGCCATGTAGGGCCACCCAAGATGGACAGGTCATGATGCAGGGTTTTGGCAAAACGCGGTCCACTGGAGGAGGGAATGGCAAACCACTTCAATTGCCTTGAGAACCTCATAAACAGTAGTATGAAAAGGCAAAAAGATATGACACTGAAAGATGAACTCCCCACATTGGTAGGTGCCCAATATTCTAACGGAGAAGAGTAGAGAAATAGCTCCAGAAAGAAAGAAGAGCCTGAGTCAAAGTGGAAAGAACGTCCAGTTGTGGATGTGACTGGTGGTGAAAGTAAAGTCTGATGCTGTAAAGAACAATATTGCATAGGAACCTGGAAAGTGAGGTCCATGAGTGCTCAATTGCTTCAGTCATGTCTGACTCTTTGACCCCTTGGACTGTAGCCCTCCTGGCTCCTCTGTCCATGAGTTTCTCCAGGCAAGAATACTGGAGTAGGTTGCCATGCCTTCCTCCATGGGATCTTCCCAACCCAAGGATCAAACCTGTTTCTAGGTGTGTTTCCTGCATCACAGGCAGAATCTTTACCACTGAGCAACCAAGGAAACTTCCTTGTTTCCTTGTGGAATCTTCCCAGATCAGGGATTGAACCTGTGTCCCCTGCATTGCAGGCGGATTCTTAACCACTGGACCACTTAGGGAAGTCATGGACCACTTAAGGAAGTTAGGTCCATTAATCAAGGTGAATTGGAAGTGGTCAAACAGGAGATGGCAGGAGTGAACATTGACGTTTTTCAGAAAACAGTACACTCTCAAAATCAGTGAAAATGAATATATGGTGCTTCCTTCTCAATAAATGGGATGCATGGGTACAAGAAGGATGAGGTCACAGTAGGACCTCTCTACTTACAGTAGGACCTCTCTACTTACTATCATTTTCAGCCATCCATTTGGGAATTTGTACTCCCCTTATTCTTAACTCTGAGTTTTTCTGTTTAAAGCTCTCTGTTACCATTGGGTACATGTCCAGGAGAAGTATAGCAATAGTTTCCTTGAACAACAGCTAAAGTCTGAATATTGCAAGCTTTCCATGCCCGGGCACCATGCGCAAAAAAAATGTCACCATGGTGGCCAGACGTAATCGAATTTAATCATCAGAAAGAGATCATAGGCTGTTATGTGAGCAGGTAGGAGTACATCTAGCACTCAGGAGGTTTACTTCATCCTCTCTTGCCAATTATTTATTTGATTTTAAAGCCAATGTGGCAGCCAGGGACTTAACTACCTAGTGGATGGAAGCATGGCTCACACCAGCAGATAAGCCACTATGGCAAGCAGAGATGCTGGTTGAGATGAGGACATTTAGAATGAAAGTGGAGGAGGAAGATGCCTGAGAGTTCACTGCAGTCTTGACACTAAATGCAGCAGCAATGCTGTAGTTCTTCCCAAGAATTGTCTTCTGACGTGTCACCCATAGAAAGCCTCGCAAGAATTCTAGGCCAGCTGCTGCCTGCTGCTCCCAGCTCTTATGCAAAGCGATGTGGATACAGGGTGAGACACAGACTATGGTATTGCTATGATGTTTCCCCCAGGTCCCCTCATGACTTATTCGCCCAGCTGCTGGGGGCTTTACTTCAGCTGCAAGTGCTCATGGAAATTGATTCTAGTGAAGAAACTGCTTTGCTTAAGGTCTTTCCTGCTTTCAAAGGCTGCCACAACTCAGGCACTGATTAGCACAGAAATATCGAGGTTCTGCTCTCTCACTTCCCCTGTAGAGACTCCGAGACGCCATCCCCAGGTCCAGGTCTCCCTGGGGTATCAATGGAGGACTTATTTGGGAATTAATATAAATTCTACTTCTTAATCTGTCTAATCTTGCTTTCTTTTCTTCCCTTCTATGGATGCATATTAATCCCAAGAGGACTTCTAGTCTGCTTTTCAGGGAATCCAGCCTGTGACCCCACTTCCTTCTTATGGAAATAGTACCCCCCCCTTTTTTTTATATTAGAGTGTCCTTGTTTTACAATGTTGCATTAGTTTCTGCATGAAGTGAATCAGCTACATGTATACATATATCCCCTCCTTTGTGCCCCCCCCTCCATTTCACCCATCTAGGTCATCACAGAGCATAGAGCTGAGCTCCCTGTGCTATACAGCAGGTTACCATTAGCTATTTTACACATGGCAGTGCACATATGTCAAACCCAATCTCTCAATTCATTCCTTCCCTATTCACCCCCCTTCTAACACTCTCCCTCTCCCTTCAACGTGTTCACACATCCATTTTCAGCATTTGGGTCTCTATTCCTGCCCTACTAAAACATTATCTCCAGTCTCCTTCTGGAACCATCCAAAAATTGTTTCATTTCAGTTATCAAAATTTTCAGTTCTAAAAGTTTCAGATTTTTTTTTTCAGTTTCTATATCTCCAATGAGTCTCCCTATACATTCACTTATTAAAACTGTATTTTCTTGTTATTCTCTGAAGCACATTTATAGCAGCTTCTTTATATTTGTCTATAAAGTCCAACTTTCAGACCTTTAGGGTTTACTTTATATCAGATGTTCCCTTCGTTCCTTCCTTCCTTCCTTTACTATGAATACAGTGTCCTCTTTGACATTCTGATGATTTAAAAAATGTATTATCTTGGATATTTTGGGTAACACAATCCATATGGAGAATCTGTATCTTGTGATCTTTCCCCAAAAAATGTTGATTCTTGTTTTAGTAGTCAGATCAATTACAACTGATCACTTTGAATTTGTGTAAACCTGATTTTAAGCCTGGTTAGTGAAGATCTGTAGAAATTTTAAAATGTTTTCTAAGCTCTTTTAAGGACTTCCCTGGTGGTTCGCCAGTAAAGAATTTGCCTGCAGTGCAAGAGACCTGGCTTTGATTCCTGGATCAGGAAGATCCCCTCGAGGAGGGCATGACAACCCACTCCAGTATTGTTTTCTTGCCTAGAGAATCCCATGGACAGAGGAGCCTGGCAGGCTGCACTCCATAGAGTTGCACAAAGTTGGACACAAGTGAAGCAACTAAGCAGCAGCAGCAGCAAACCCTTTTAACTTTAAGTGACTCAAACCACAGATTCTGCCTTCTACAAGATCTCATCACACTTTGATTTTAGATTTTGCTGGGTGAAACTCCAGTACTTTGGCCACCTCATGCGAAAAGTTGATTCATTGGAAAAGACCCTGATGCTGGAAGGGATTGGGGGCAAGAGGAGAAGGGGATGACAGAGGATGAGATGGCTGGATGGCATCACTGACTCGATGGACATGAGTCTGAGTGAATTCCGGGAGTTGGTGATGGACAGGGAGGCCTGGCTTGCTGCAATTCATAGGGACACAAAGAGTTGGACATTACTGAGCGACTGATCTGATCTGGGTGGGTCTAGTGTATATTTTGCTCTCCATCATGGTCTATGGTGCCTTTCTGATGCCCCCTGGTTTCCCTTATGCTGGTTATCTCTAGTGGTCTCATCATGACTGTAAGTGCACTCTTTGTTATGTTCTCTGTAATAGCCATTGCCTGCAATCCTCTGGATAGCTTTTACTGCATATGCATATGTCCATGCCTCTTCATCAGGAGCTTGTAGAGAATCTACACATGGGCTTTGGGAGCTCTCTGTGTGGCTCTCTTCTCTGTTATGTCCCCAGATTCCTGCTGTGTCAGCTGCAAAAGACTCTGATCTGGACTTTTTCAATTTATCAGGATCTCTGTGCTCCACTCTTTACAATAGTCAATAAATTTTCTTTTGGCAGGAAATTAGTAGTCTTAGAATCCTCCAGGGGAGTTTCCCTCCCCATGGGGGCTGCAGTCCTGCAATGCCCTTAATCCAGTACTTGAAAACATTTGCTTATGTATTTTGTCAAGTTGCATAGTAGTTTATTGCTGAAGACAAAATTCTGTAGTTCATCATGGAAGGAAGCAGAAGACTGAAAAAAAGTTATCTCTGTATTCTAACCTATAACATTTCATGATTCAATCTTATATTTGTGTGAAAATATGATTTCTATATTTCAAAAAATAAGAATAACAAAGTCTCAAGGTACTTATTTAATACCAAGTTGAAACTGTTTTATGCAGAGGTTTATTTATATTTGGGATATGGCATTTTATGAGAAATGCAAATAGACTTGAAACAACACTTCCCAACGCTTGTGCATGTGAGTGTGCATGTGTTCATACCACCAGGATTGACTCAATTCTAATACTGTCTACCTAGAGATAAAATTAGATCTCACAGGTTAAAGGCTCAGTCCCACATAACTGCCCTAGCTTCAGATGCCAATTACAAGTCTAGATTGTTAACTGCTAGTGACTGACTGGCTACAAATTAGAGGCTCTCGTTGAAGTAAGAGGTAGATGGGCTCCATGTTGGACATTTACAATCAGCCAGCCTTCTCTTTGCATTTCCTCAGATAAGAGATAGGTGGCCTCCAGTTGAAGAATTTACAGCTAACAAAAAGCAGGATAAATAGCCAGTCTTTGTCTCTTGCTAACACCTCAAGGCGATGATCATGGCTTGGAAAAAGAAAGGAAAAAAAAAAAAAAAAAACTCTATCTGACAAGGGAAATGCTACACACACAAAGAAAGTCTCCTTGGAGTCAAAAGAGAGAGTATAATTCTAGACTCTAATGAGTCTTGCCCCTCCCAGAAGCCTTCACTTTGAGATCCATCTTGGCTAGAGTGTACGTGAACACCCCAGGGGAAGGTCCTGAGAAAAATTAACTGGGGGAGGCCGGACAAAGCAACGTGACTGGCCTGAACGAAGACAAAGACCTGGAAAACTGCCCCTTTATAAAGGACTTCAACTTCCCAAAGGTGTGACTCTCTCTCGAGCTCACCTGTGCACCTTTCCACGTGTACTCTTCTTTTCAATAAACTTTACTTTACTCTTTACCTTCTACCTCCAGTCCTGAATTCGTTCTTGACTAGGCAGAAAAGACTAGGGACCTTAGCCCTTAACTGCTGACTCCTGTGGTCAAGAGTTTAGGGCTCCTGATCTGGGAAACTAAGACCTTGCTTCCAGCTGCCACTCACTGCTGCTTGCTGCAAGCTGCCCCTTACTGCTTTGCATGTCCCAAACCATCATGATCTGCTCCTCAGGTTCAATTTAGTTGCTAGAGTTACACATAGGATGAAATAAATCTTTACTTACACTTAAAAGTTTAAGAGAAAGTATGTTATAAAGGACGTGGTTGAGCATCTTGATGAAAAAGTGCCTTGGGCAAAGGTCAGGAGAAGTCACGAGCAGAGGAGCTTCTGTCCCCACAGAATTCAGAGGCATCATCCTCATGGTATGTGAATGTGGTCACCAACCAGAAATCTCATTAAGTCCTGTGTTCATAGAGCTTAATCTCGAGCCACCATTACAGTATTAGTAAAATCATTACACATTATTTATTTATACCTCACAACAATCACATGCAGCTGCTGCTGCTAACTCACTTCAGTCGTGTCCAACTCTGTGCGACCCCATAGACAGCAGCCCACCAAGCTCCCCTGTCCCTGGGATTCTCCAGGCAAGAACACTGGAGTGGGTTGCCATTTCCTTCTCCAATGCATGGAAGTGAAAAGTGTAAGTGAAGTCGTGCAGTCATGTACGACTCTTTGCTACCCCATGGACTGCAGCCTACCAGGCTCCTCCATCCACAGGATTTTCCAAGCAAGAGTACTGGAGAATTGCCTTCTCCGAACAATCACATGACCCAGGGTTATTTGTTCCCTTTTACCAACTGGAAATAAAACTCAGAACCCAACATTTACTCATTACATAGCTTGGTCAGAGTTTTATAAGAAAGGTCTGTCTAAACTGGAAGAAAATGAGAATATTTCCATCTTCCATTTTACTGAAATAGTGTTTGCTTAGAATTTAGAACTAGTTCTTAATAGTCATTACAATTAATAGGCTGATTCCAAATGGTCCAAAGGTCATGAAAGAACCTAGGACATTCTGAATGGAAAAGCAGACTACATCTCCATGTGTTCATAGGAAATAATTTAAGTATTTCTTGTAAATGAGGAAGTCACTTAAAATGTTACTGACTCTAAGTTTGCTCTGCTTGCCTCACGACAGGCCAATGAATCTGAGAGATGAGGTGTTGAGGCAAGGAATAGGACTATATTCAGAGAGCCAGCTGACTCTTCCTCCCCAGTTCTAAATGCCAACTTCTTTTATGGATCAGAGATGGGGGGAGGTGAGGACACAAAGTAAAAAGGCCATTAATCTTGCAAATGTCTCCTAGAATGGCAAACCTCAGGCATGGGGATGTGTTAATTTCTTTGTTTCTGCCATCTCCAAGAGGACAGGTTTCTACAAGGCACTTTAGTTTAACAGTTGGGCAGAGGGGCAGGATTCTCTGAGACAGGCCATTATGTACATTTATAATAACAAAAGCAATGGAAAGCAAACCATATAAACAGTTTCAACGTGGAGTCAGAACTGACTTCTCCCTGCAACAACAACAAAATATTCCTGATAGCTTCTGTTTAAATAATATATTAAACAAAAATTATTTATCTATGAATTGCTTCAAAAAAAAAAAAAAAAAGAGAAGGTACTGCTTGTTTGTCAAATATGTACATTATGCATTACATCTTAAGTCTAGAGAAAACCCTCTCATCAAGTCTAAGCAACAGTGAATAAACCTGCTCATAGTGTCTGGGAGCAGCTATCTGCAAGTATTCTTACAGTGTTCCTTTGACAGAATTCCAGTCATAGAAATGACACACCGCTCATTCCTGAATTTCAATTCTTACCCACCCTTTTTATTGTATGGGTGAAAAAGATGAATGTGTCTTATTAATTTCTTCTGTTCTTTTGAATACAAATAGATATCACCAAAACTTATCTGTAACTTCAGTGTGGGGTCATAGGTCTTTCTCAAAGAAGAAAGAAAATAGAAATGCAGATTTGGGGATTTTTTGTATAAAATCTTGGTGTCAAAATTTTAATCCTTGCTTAGGTACATACAAGATGCTTGAATTTAGGAAAATGACTTAATTTCTTGGAGGCTCTAAATTCTGTTCTGAAAATGAAAATGGTCACATCTTGTAGCTATTTTACAAGGAATAGATTTTGTGTGTGTAAACACGCAACATGAGACACGTCCCATGATAGGCACTCAGTGATAGCTATCATCACTTTTACCGCCAAGTTGTTTACCCTAGTGTCACTGTAGTAGCCACGCGTTCTGGGAAACAAACTCACTCAGAAGGACGATGCAGATAGTGGAGTGCAGTGTATTACCTGGCGCGCCCAAGGCAGAGTCTCCTCTTAGCCAAGGACCCCGACCAGCATTTGTGAAAATCTTTTATACCCCATGTGTACATGTCTGAACTCACCACTCCAAATTCCTTGAGACTTAAACCGAGGAAAATACGATCCCAATAACCCCATCATTCACGTGCTATGTGCTCATGTGCTCAAACATTCAAACAATTAGCCAATAATCAATAAACCTGAGGTTACACTCCGATAGATACAGAAACATTTATGGCCTGTCTGGAGGAAGGGGTGATTAGTGTATGTTTTCTCTTAGGCGATAAGTAAGCTAGATACAATCTTCAAGGTTCCCCTGTCTGGAGAGGGTCTTATCCTTCTGTTGTTGTTTTCATAGGCACTAAACACAGAGTTCAGAGTTCATTGGAAAGGTGGCCAAACATGATCAGCATGAACAGGCCTAAGATGGAGTCCAGGCCCTATGAATTCCTTCTTCATCACCCTATGAAGCGTGTGTGGCAACGTCTCTCCACATGTGCACACATGTTGCAGGAACATCAGTAGCTTTTTAGCAATTTATGTTTTAGGAAAAGCATTCCTTTTCCAAGTAGGCAATAGAGTAAAACTTACCCCTGTGACTTGAGAAAGACTATTTTTTTAAATTAAGAAATGGTCTTTAAATTATTGACCTGCTGCTAAAAATCATCACTTCTACTTAATTTGCCAGTATATTCTGAAATACATTTCCTTATCTGAACATTAAGCTCCTTTGTATATGCCTTATTATTATAGACAATAACATAAATAAATAATAATGATAGAATGACAGACTCTTCAGACAAGCTTTAGGTGGCAGAGTTATGGGTAGAAATTATTATATATATATATATATATATATGTATATATGTGACCACATATCATATAATAGGTCATATAGATAGAAATCAACCTAGGAAATAAGAAAATCTGGAACTGGCTAATCTTTTTCAAGATTACTGTTTTTAATCAAAGAATGTATATTATTTTTAAAGAGAAATTAAATACTGAGTCAATTTTAAAGTAAATATCTCTGCTTAAGTATGTCTACAGTAATATTTACCATAAATGCTGTATTAGTTCCTGGAGTTTCTGTAACAAATTATAACAAACCAGACTGCTTTAAACAAAACCAATCACAATATTCACTTCAGTTTCAGAGGTCAGAAGTCCAAAGTCGAAGTGTGGATGGGCCCACCCTTCTCGGGCTCTGGAGAAGAATCTGCTCTCTCCCTCTTCCAGATCGTGGTGACTCTCAGCATCCTTTGACTTGTACTGCATCCCTCTGCTCCATATTCACATAGCCTTCTCTTGGCGTGTCTTCTCTGTGGGTCTCTCTTATCAGTTTACTTGTCATTGGATTCAGGACCCATGGACGAATCAGGATGATCACCTCTTCCTAAGATCCTTAAGTTGATGACATCTACAAAGATCCTTATTTCAAACAAGGTAACATTCACAGGTTCCAGGGCTTATGACATGGGTATACTTGGCTGGTGGCCACCATTCCACCCACTCCAGATGCTACTGGTTATTATTACAGTAAAATGTTCTTTGCCAAATAATTTTTTAATCATCCTATGCATTATTGCCTGTGTTATGAAGAGATAAGGCATTCTGAAGTGGACATAATAGTTTCCTGTTTTAAACACAGTATTTAACAAATTCACTTGTCCATGAAAACATTAAATATGTAGAAATCTATTTGGACACACTACAGTCCCAAGGAACACATTTGCAGTATGCCAGGTAACATTCATACCTTAAAAAAAGAAAAATGTGAGCTTAAACTGATCTTACTAGCGTATTTCCAGGAAATTTTTAAAGTAAATTTGTTAGTGAGGTTTATGAATATAGATAGATAAAATCTTTCAAAGCCTCAAAGTACCTAATAATTATTAAAAATTATGATGCTGTTTTCAATCAGATCCTTAATTGACTCTGAATTCTAGTGAGCAACTTATTTCCTTAGTAAACCTTATCAGAAGAAACATTTCTTATGGAGATTGTATGGAAAACAATATGAACTTCAATATTTGTTTCTCTTAACTTTAATTTTGACTTTACTCATCCTTAATGTTGAAGTTAGAGTTTAATCAAGGACCACTTCCAACTGTTCAGTCACAGACACATTCACTGTGTGAAAAGTGAAGAGATGCTGTGTTTTTTGAGGATGATGATTGGCCAGTTAAGAGCTACTTAGATGTTTCACTGTGTCAGCCAAATAATTCTTTCCTCATCAGTGCTTTTGATTATGTGCTTCCTCTAACTCCTGTGCTCACAGAATATAACTCCTGTATTCAGAATATCTGAGTCTCTCCAATGTCATTTTTATGATGATCCTAGCAGTTTTTACAAGGACAGAGACAATGGAGGACCAGCACTTACCCACCTCTGCAGTACAAGATTTTGTCCTCCTTTTCTGGTGACTTGAATCTTTAGAGTATAGCATAGTCATTAAAGATAAGCAGTGGTTGAAAACCAGGGGTCACATAACATTTGCATTATGGATGAAGTTTCAAGCAACATTACTCTGTGTGTCATACTCAAGGCAGTGCAGCCTGCATTAGTGGGATGCTGGGTGTCCTGGAAGTGATAAGCTGTTGAGCTACAGAGGATTTATAGTTTCTCTGGCACAATGTATACTCCAAGGGGCAGTGAGACACTACAATAAATGAGGTCTGGCATTTCACTTGCCCCACTTTCCCTCCAAAACTGTGAGTGATGGACATATCCAAATATTCAGTCACCTAATGGAAAATGATTGGCCATTTAACTTGTCTGTGCAGACATTCCATGGCTTTGCAGTCCGCCACTCAAATGGCAAACTTCTCTGAGGCTGAAGATCAAAGAGCTACTGTTATAACCCTGAATTTAAAACTTGAGTCCTACATAAATAGATACCCTTTCAAAGAGAGAAAGAGCAGTAAGTGCACCCACAGTATAAAGTGGCAACTGCATGGAGGAGAGACAGGGAAATCGTGTGTCAACCATATTCCTCTACATCAGTCCATGAACACAGAGTAGAGACAAGCTCTCACACCCAGGGAGCTGCAGGCAGAATGTGGGCAAGCTCCTCAAGGGTGGTCTCACCTAGACCAAGTACTGATGATGACAAGACCAGTGCGGGGCCCCTATGTTCATGTAAAGGAGAAGAGGAAGTGGACTCCTGGCTTATGTAAGTGAGGCACAAAGCTCTGAGCCTTAAGAAAGCTCCAGTCAATAGAAGAAACCTTTCTACACTTCTGCTGGGAATGTAAGTTGGTGCAGCTACTATGGAAAACTGCATGGAGGATCCTCAAAAAACTAAAAATAGAACTACAATATGATCCAGAAATTCCACCTCTGGACATATATCCAGACACAACTATAAATGTCCATCAACAGAGGAACTACATATATATGTATATATATGAAAGACAAATGTCATATGATGTCACTTATATGTGGAATCTAAAATATGACACAAACAAATGTATCTATGAAACAGAAACAAAATAAAAGACATAAAAAATAGACTGCTGCTGCCAAGGGGGAGGGGGTGAGAGAGGGTAGAAGTGGAAGTTTGGGATTAGTGGATGCAAACTGGTATTTATAGGATGGATAAACAACAAGTTCCTACTCTATAGTACACAGAACTGCATTCTATATCTATGATAAACCGTAATAGAAAAGACTATGAAAAAGAATGGAATGTATATAAGGACAGCTGTCCATTTATGGCCCATACCCGGATTATTTGGAAGTGTTCTCCAATTTCTGTGCAACAGACTACTTTCTTAATGTTCTCTTTCCCTAAGCATCTGATGGTGATTAGAGGTGGAGATTATTTACTAGTTTATTTTTCCTAAGACTTTATTCATAGGAGAATTGTTCATTCACATTATATTGCCTAGTTAAATAATGTCAAATAATAGGAATATTGAAAGAGTGTCACTTTAAAATATAAAAAAAAAAATCAGATTATTTTGAGGTAAACACAATCATTAAACTTTAGAAGAGCCTTCATGTTTCCCAAAGGAAAAATAAAAAATATATTTTCTAAATACCTTCTAATCAACTTTCCCTGTTTAATCCCAACTCCTCTACTTTCATGTACTGACAAAAAACTTTATGAAATATCCCCTCAACAAAGTTTGTTATAGAAAAGACGGAATTTCAAGTAGAACAAAACCCTTGTGCAAAAACAAAATAGCAGTATGTGTGTTTGCACATGCATGTGTACTTGTTGAGCATGACTGTAGCCCAAAGTGATGTGAAAGAGATTCTACAGAGAAGACTGAAAAGATAGAGAAGTTCACTTAAAGAGAAAATGAGCTTGATTATTTAGGAGAATGTCCAAATTAGAGGTTAATAAAATCTGTTTAGGCAGAGGCAACTAAGATTTTATTTAAAATAAACTGTAATAGAATATATCAGATTTTGTCACAAAAGCAAGATAATTCATTGGTGAAAACTTTGTTTGATGATAGATAGAATAAATACATCAGCTCAGTTCCATTCAATCACTCAGTTGTGTCTGACTCTTTGCAACCCCATGAATCGCAGCACGCCAGGCCGCCCTGTCCATCACCAACTCCCGGAGTTCACACAGACTCACATCCATTGAGTCAGTGATGCCATCCAGCCATCTCATCCTCTGTCGTCCCCTTCTCCTCCTGCTCCCAATCCCTCCCAGCATCAGAGCCTTTTCCAATGAGTCAACTCTCTGCATGAGGTGGCCAAAGTATTGGAATTTCAGCTTTAGCATCAGTCCTTTCAATGAAAACCGAGGACTGATCTCCTATAGAATGGACTGATTGGATCTCTTTGGAGTCCAAGGGACTCTCAAGAGTCTTCTCCAACACCACAGTTCAAAAGCATCAATTTTTCGGTGTTCAGCTTTCTTCACAGTCCAACTCTCACATCCATACATGACCACAGGAAAAACCATAGCCTTGACTAGATAGACCTTTGTTGGCAAAGTAATGTCTCTGCTTTTTAATATGCTATCTAAGTTGGTCATAACTTTCCTTCTAAGGAGGAAGCATCTTTTAATTTCATGGCTGCAATCACATTCTGCCATGATTTTGGAGCCCCCAAAAATAAAGTCTGACACTGTTTCCCCATCTATTTCCCTTGAAGTGATGGGACCAGATGCCATGATTTTAGTTTTTTTAATGTTGAGCTTTAAGCCAATTTTTCACTCTCCACTTTCACTTTCATCAAGAGGAGTTCCTCTTCACTTTCTGTCATAAGGGTGGTGTCATTTGCATATCTGAAGTTATTGATATTTCTCCCAGCAATCTTGATTCCAGCTTGTGCTTTTTCCAGTCCAGCATTTCTCATGATGTACTCTGTATATAAGTTAAATAAACAGGGTGACAATATACAGCCTTGACATACTCCTTTTCCTATTTGGAACCAGTCTGTTGTCCCATGTCCAGTTCTAACTGTTGCTTCCTGGCCTGCATATAGGTTTCTCAAGAGGCAGGTCAGGTGGTCTGGTATTCCCATCTCTTTCAGAATTTTCCGCAGTTTATTGTGATCCACATAGTCAAAGGCTTTGGCATAGTCAATAAAGGAGAAATAGATATTTTTTCTGGAACTCTCTTGCTTTTTTGATGATACAGTGGATGTTGGCAATTTGATCTCTGGTTCCTCTACCTTTTCTAAAACCAGCTTGAACATCTGAAAGTTCACGGGTCATGTACTGCTGAAGCCTGGCTTGGAGAATTTTGAGCATTACTTTACTAGCGTGTGAGATGAGTGCAATTGTGTGGTAGTTTGAGCATTCTCTGGCATTGCCTTTCTTTGGGATTGGAATGAAAACTGACCTTTTCCAGTCCTGTGGCCACTGCTGAGTTTTCCAAATTTGCTGGCATATCGAGTGGAGCACATTCACAGCATCGTTTGCAGGATTTGGAATAGCTCAACTGGAATTCCATCACCTCCACTAGCTGTGTTCGTAGTGATACTTTCTAAGGCCCACTTGACTTCACATTCCAGGATGTCTGGCTCTAAGTCAGTGATCACACCATCGTGATTATCTGAAGATCTTTTTTGTATGGCTCTTCTGTGTATCCTTGCCACCTCTTATTATTATCTTCTGTTTCTGTTAGGTCCATACCATTTCTGTCCTTTATCGAGCCCATCTCTGCATGAAATGTTCCCTTGATATCTCTAGTTTTCTTGAATAGATCTCTAGTCTTTCCCATTCTGTTGTTTTCTTCTATTTCTTTGCACTAATTACTGAGGAAGGCTTTCTTTTCTCTCCTTGCTATTCTTTGGAACTCTGCATTCAGATGCTTATATCTTTCCTTCTCTCCTTTGCTTTTCACTTCTCTTCTTTTCACAGCTATTTTTAAGGCCTCCCCAGACAGCCATTTTGCTTTTTTGCATTTCTTTTCCATGGAGATGGTCTTGATCCCTGTCTCCTGTACAATGTCATGAACCTCATTCCATAGTTCATCAGGCACTCTATCTATCAGATCTAGGCCCTTAAATCTATTTCTCACTTCTACTGTATAATCATAAGGGATTTGATTTAGGTCATACTTGAATGGTCTAGTGGTTTTCCCTACTTTCTTCAATTTACATCTGAATTTGGCAATAAGGAGTTCATGATCTGAGCCACAGCCAGCTCCCAATCTTGTTTTTGCTGACTGTATAGAGCTTCTCCATCTTTGGCTGCAAAGAATATAATGAATCTGATTTCGGTGTTGACCCTCTGGTGATGTCCATGTGTAGAGTTTTCTCTTGTGTTTCTGGAAGAGTGTGTTTGCTATGACCAGTACGGTCTCTTGGCAAAACTTTATTAGCCTTTGCCCTGCTTCATTCCATATTCCAAGGCCAAGTTTGCCTCTTACCCCAGGTGTTTCTTGACTTCTTCTTTTGCATTCCAGTCCCCTATAATGAAAAAGACATCTTTTTGGGGTATTAGTTCTAAAAGGTCTTGTAGTTTTTAATAGAACCATTCAACTTAAGCTTCTTCAGCATTACTGGTTGGGGCATAGGCTTGTTTTACTGTGATATTGAATGGTTGGCCTTGGAGACAGACAGAGATTATTCTGTCGTTTTTGAGATTGCATCCAAGTACTGCATTTCGGACTCTTTTGTTGACCATGATGGCTACTCCATTTCTTCTAAAGGATTCCTGCCCACAGTAGTAGATATAATGGTAATCTGAATTAAATTCACCCATTCCTGTCCATTTTAGTTCACTGATTCCTAGAATGTTGACGTTCACTCTTGCCATCTCCTGTTTGACCACTTCCAATTTGCCTTGCCAGGTTCCTATGCAATATTGCTCTTTAGAGCATCAGACCTTGCTTCTTTCACCAGTCACATCCATAACTGGGTATTGTTTTTGCTTTGGCTCCTTTCCTTTATTCTTTCTGGAGTTATTTCTCCACTGATCTCCGGTAGCATATTGGGCATCTACTGACCTGGGGAGTTTCTCTTTCAGTATCCTATCATTTTGCCTTTTCATACTGTTCATGGGGTTCTCAAGGCAAGAATACTGAAGTGGTTTGCCATTCCCTTCTCCAGTGGACCACATTCTGGCAGACCTCTCCACCATGATCCACCCTTCTTGGGCGGCCCCACATGGCATGGCTTAGTTTCATTGAGTTAGCCAAGGCTGTGGTCCATGTGATCATATACACATGTAAATACATACAGATGGTAGAGTAACCGTGTGTGTTTATACAGACAGTAGGGTAAAATATATTCTGAACTGTTCTAATGAACAAGTTTGAAGAGCACTACTGTAGAAAGATGAAAAGATGTTTATCCATACCTCATTACTATCTGCTTCTCATTTAAATTCATTAAATTAAATATTAGAATGTGGGAGAATCATATGCAATTAAATCTCAAAAGAACAATAACAATCATATGTTCATCATTCACAATTTCAAGTTTATGAGATAGAAGCTGGGCATGTGATGCAAGTGTGTGGCCAAGGGCAAACAAAGGGCAGAAGGGCTGCGACCCAAGTTCAAGTCACACTCCCTATCCTGCCAGTTACCATTATTATCAAGCTAACTTAAAAAAATGTCAGGGCTGGAAAACATCTCTTTTGCTATCTATAAAATGCAAAATTGTCATTAAAATTAATGACAAAAACAATATATCCTTTGTTGTAGGAAATCTAAACTTTATAGAGTGGTTATTTCTTTTAATTCCAGAAAGTGCATGTTCCTGGGACCACATTTACCATACTTGCCTGTTTTTATATCACCTCATTTGTTGATGCTCTGGGTATTGTTGTCACTTTGAGTCTCCTATCCAGAAATGCCACTTAAGCACAGAAAGTTGAGCTTGTGTAGCTTAAACAGTAATTTAAACAGTGACTTTGGACTTGGTATGATTGTTGCAAGTGTTATGAATTATTTTTTCTATAGGCAACAACTTGACCCTGGCAACTTACATAATGCATTACCTGCTGGCAAGAATCCAAGGGCAAAAAGAAGTGCTTGGAGAAAAGAATATATCAGCTCAGCAGTTTTATAGTCAGTAAAATGTGGAAGAACCAAGTAGGCTCTCAAAAGAAATCAGCACAGCAAATGCTTTTGTACAACAGTCTGATTTTATATAATAAATTAAAAATATAAGATATATAATTGAATATGTTTTATACCACCAATAAGTGATCTGTAAGGGAAAATGTATTTGTAAAATTTATTGCGGTAAATAATGCATTGCTTAGTCTTTAAAAATATCTCCTTTGAATATACATATATATATATATGTATGTGTATATATATATATTTATATTTATATATATATATATTTATATTTATATATTTATAAATTTATATTTATATATTTATATTTAATTTATATTTATATAAATATATTTATATATTTATATTTATATATTTATATTTATATATTTATATTTATATATTTATATTTATATATTTATATTTATATTTTTATATTTATAATATATTTATATATATATATTTATATATATAAATTTATATATTTATTTATATTTATATATATTTATATTTATATATTTATATAAATTATGGGCTTCCCTGGTAGCTCAGCTTGTAGAGAATCTATCTGCCTTGGAGGAGACCCTTGTTCAATTCCTGGGTCAGGAAGATCCCCTGGAGAAGGGATAGGGTACCTACTCCAGTGTTCCTGGGCTTCCCTGGTGGCTCAGATGGTAATCTGCCTGTAATGCAGGAGACCTGGGTTCAATCCCTGGTTTGGGAAGATCCCCTGGAGGAGGGCATGGAAACCCACTTCAGTAATTTTATCTGAAAAATCCCATGGACAGAGAAACCTGGTGGGCTATAGTCCATCCAAAGGGCCACAAAGAATCCGATGTGACCTAAGGGATGTAGCACATAGACACACATATATAATTATAAACATTATAATATATAATAAAACAGTGAAAAAGTATGCTTGGTACTTAAAATTTATTTGTAAGAATTTTATTGTGTGGTATGTGAAGGAATTAAAATATACAAAGTTATTCATTTTTCTAATATACATTCAAGGTAATATTTTCTATTCTAAATATCTTTATGTAATATTCATGAGTTTCTTAGTGTAATTATAATTACAAAAAAAGAGGGAAAGGTTGTAGAGATGAAAAAAGGGTAAATCAGACTATATAAAAGTATGATTATTGTTTTGAAGTTTTAATTTTTATAAAATTCAGAACACTGCAAAGGTTAACATAAAAATTCTTCACTCATCACAAAATTTTTCACAATTATTGTTTTATACATTTGCTTGCTTCATTCAGGAAATCAATCCTGAATATTCATTGGAAGGACTGATGCTGAACCTGAAGCTCCAATACTTTGGCTACCTGATGGAAAGAGACAATTCACTGGAAAAGACCCTGATGCTGGGAAAGATTGAAGGCAAGAAGAAAAGGGGACGACAGAGGATGAGATGGTTGAATGGCATCACTGACTCAATGGATATGAGTTTGAGCAAACTCCGAGCAATAGAGAAGGACAGGGAAGCCTGGCGTGCTGCCAGTCCATGGGGTTCCAAAGAATGAGACCAGACTTAGCAGCTGAACAACAGCATTTGCTTCAGAGTTTTTGAAGATACATTTACTTTTGTCACTTGGTGCATCAGTGAAATACACATAATTATTGCATGTGTTTTCAATATTTTCAACATAATCTTATAAAGTGCTGTGTTGTGTACCTTTCTTTTTTGCTCTGATATGTTCATACAATGTATCCAATAGTGAAAGCAATAGGGTTCAGTCATTTGAGTTGCTGTCTAGAGCTCCATCATAAGAATATAGCATGACGAATATTTTTTTTTACTTCCTTTTCATAATGAGTTAGGTTGTTTTTAATTTGCCAGAGTGAGTGAGTGAGTGAGTGAAGTCGCTCAGTCATGTCCGACTCTTTGTGACCCCATGGACTGTAGCCTACCAGGTTCCTCAGTCCATGGAATTTTCCAGGCAAGAGTACTGGAGTGGGTTGCCATTTCCTTCTCCAGAACAGCAACTCAAACATTTGTTTCTGTCTCTACTTGCACCTGGGCTTCCCTGGTGGCTCAGAGGGTAAAGCGTCTGCCTGAAATGAGGGAGACCTGGGTTCAATCTCTGGGTCAGGAAGATCCCCTGGAGAAGGAAAAGGCAACCCACTCTGGTACTCTTGCCTGGAAAATCCCATGGACGGAGAAGCCTGGTAGGCTACAGTCCATAGGGTCACAAAGAGCGACTTCACTTTCACTTTCTTTCTACTTGCACCTAGTTCAGAAATCCTCCAGCACAGATGCTCAACTGGGGCTGCTGCCCATGCTAGAACATGTGGTCACTCTGTTAGGAGGCAGGTCTACACTGTTGACTTGAAAATAAAAGGGATTGCATCCAATTTAAACTCGTATCAAACTCACACAAACATTTCCATTCCTTCACATTGATGTCTCATCTGTTGGTTTTCAATGTTTCTGCCCTTAAATTAATATTAAAAGGGCTTCCCAGGTGATTCTAAAGGTAAAGAATCCAGCTGCCAATGCCAGAGATGCAAGAAATGAGGGTTTGATCTCTGGGCAAGGAAGATCCCCTGGAATAGGAAATGGCAACCCACTCCAATATTCTTTCCTGGAGAATCCCATGGACAGAGGAGCCTGGTGGGCTATAGTCCATGGGGCCACAGAGAGTTGGATGCAACTAAGCACAGCACATAGCACAGCAAGGTTAAAAATCTATTTAATTCACAGTTCAATAATTACTGTGAGATTTCCCTTTGTAAACTTAGTCACATTATAGTTCACTTTTCTATTAATATACTTTTGATATATTTTATCTGGCTTCCTATTAATTTGGTTGCTTATCTTATGGCTTTGTAAAAATGTTCATAATATGTGCTAACTCAATGATCCCAATATTATTTCAACATGTAGTTGATATAAAATTATTGAGACAGTTTTTTTTTTTTTATACAAACTAGTCAAAATCTGGTATGTATTTTAGGTTTTAAACTATTCTTCATTATTTTCTACCTCTGTTGATTGTCACATAAAATTGTAAGATATTTAAGGTCACAGCATGATGCTTTGATTCATATATTCATTGTAAAGGATTCCTCCATGTTGTTAACACATTCATCACCTCTTATATTCACATTTTATCTTTTTTTTTTTTTTTATGAGAACCTTTAGTCTACTTTCTTAGGAAATTCTATTAAGCAGTACACTGTTATGAATTGTAGTCAGCATGCTTTACATTAGATCCTCAGACTATGTTCATCCTACACTGAAAGTCTTTACCCTTTTCTCAGCCTCCTTTTATTTCCTGCACCCTCAGTCCCTGGCAGTCACTTGTCCACACTCTGTTTCCATGAGTTTGACTTTTTCTAGATTCCACACTAAGTGAAACCTGAAGTCTTTGTCTTTCTTTGTCTGGCTTATTTCACTTAGCAGAGTGCCCTTCAACTATGCTAAAAACAGATTTGATATAAAATTATCTGTTTTTTTTTGGGGGGGGGGGCATTTCTTTGTTCGTTCATTGAAGTGAAAATAAAAGCAAAAGTCACTCAGTCCTGTCTGACTCTTTGTGAGCTCATGGATTGTAGCCTGCCAGGCTCCTCTGTCCATGGAATTCTCCAGACAAAAATGCTGGAGTGGGTAGCCATTCCCTTCTCCAGGGGATCTTCCCAACCCAGAGACTGAACCCAGTTTTCATGTATTTCAGACTGATTCTTTACCGTCTGAGCCACCAGGGAAGCCCAAGTCAGATATTTTATGTTAAATGTGTTATCCTCGTCTGTTTCTTATTTCCTAAAATTGAACAGTGTATATGTATATGAACTTGTATATGACATACTTTTCATTTTACTGTATGTTTTCCTTATGTTTAATGTCTGTGTCTAGAAAATAATCTTACTTTGAAAGGTTCTCTTTTTTTTTTTGATAAAAAATGTTGACTTGATCTTGATCATTATTATATTGATTCTTTTAATTTTCTTTATCTAAGAATGCCATGCTGTTCAGTTTTTAATATAAGCTTCTGTATTTTGGAATAATGAGGAAGTATTACATACAACAAAGAGAGTCCCTGTGATCCCTTCACCTACTTTCCCTGATGATAAATTCTACAGAACCATGGCACATATTTCAAAATCAAGAAAACAACATGGGACAGTCACCATGAACTAAAATCCAAACTCTTTTCAGATTTGACTTATTTTTCCACTAATGTCCTTTTCTTCCAAGGCCCCATGTAAGACGCCGTGTTGCGTTTGGCCATTGTGGTTCCTTCCTCTCTTGTGTGACCACTTCTCTCTACCGCCTTATTCTTCACCATCTTGACAAATTAGAAAAATAGTATTCTGATATTTTGTAGATTGCTTCACAACTTAGGTTAATCTGATGTTTTTTCATGACTAAACTATGTTTTGTGTTGTTATAAGAAAGAAGCTTATGCAATGAGGTACTTGATATCAAAAGACATACGATAGCAACAGGACTTATTACAGATGACATTAAACTGACCTCTTGGCTAAGGTGGGGTCCATCAGGTTTTTCTATTATGAAGCTACTATTTTCACTTTTCCATACTCTAATTCAGGGAGCAAGTCACTAAATCCAGCCAGCGTGCAGGGGTAGGGATAGAGAATTAAGCCCGCCTCCTGGAGTAGGGGAGGGTATTTATATACATTTCATGGATTGCCTCTATAAGGAAGATTTGGTTTTGTTTTTTTTCTCCCATTTATTTATATATTTGATAATATTACTGCTACTGCTACTGCTAAGTTGCTTCAGTCGTGTCCAACTCTGTGCGACCCCATAGACGGCAGCCCACCAGGCTCTCCCGTCCCTGGGATTCTCCAGGCAAGAACACTGGAGTGGGTTGCCATTTCCTCCAATGCATGAAAGTGAAAAGTGAAAGTGAAGTCGCTCAGTCGTGTCCGACTCTTAGCGACCCCATGGACTGCAGCCCACCAGGCTCCTCCATCCATGGGATTTTCCAGGCAAAGGTACTGGAGTGGGTGCCACTGCCATTTGTTTGTTCAGGGTACAGTTCTTTAGTGTGGTTGTTTTTGTTGTGGTTGCTTAAATTTGTTTAACTTTGACCATCAGGAGTTCCTTGAGGTAGTTTCCCCACCATTTTGATATACATCCATCCTTAGGTTTTTATACATTTTCATAAAATAAGACACTATTCATGCTGCAGGATCATCTTATATTTTCCATGCCAGAACCCTAGGACCAGTCATTCCTCCAAGACACACCAGCCCCTTGTATTTGAAGGACAATATTAGAAATTGAGTTTGGGATACTGGATGATTCTGTTGCTGGTGCGATGCTATTTCATAGACTCTCCTGCTGCTCAATTCTAATTTGCGAATTATTTTAATAATTTTTTAATGTTAAACCCTCTACCAGCAACCTCAAGCTAACCCTTTGAGCTCTTCATTATTCACATTTCTAATATATAAAATATTGATAATAGTATTGTTTTCCTCTTAGATTTGTTGTTAATAAATAAAATTATATATTTGAAGTATGTTGGATTGTTAATACTACACAATGATTCCTTTAGTATTATTTATATTTTTAACTTCTAACATAGATACTGACAGCATGTACATGGCAGAACTCAACTTTTTAGTTATTTGATTTATTCATTTATACCAGTGCAATATGAAATTCTTCTTCAATTTTTGGAGATCTTTCACACTCACTATGCAATTGTTTCACTTTAAATTTTCATATTTTTAGACTATGATTTAGGTGCATTTGATTTAGTACATTATATATAATTAATAGACTATTTTAATTATTAAGTAATATGCTTAATAGAGCTATAGATATTAAATATTATTTTCTCATATTTTTAGCATATATCTTCTCAGATTTGCTATGCATTTTCTTTTGGTTTGTATTTATTTTGTATACTATTTTTTTCTAGCACTTGCAATCCTTCTGTGCTAGATTTGCTTCAGGTTTTATTTGTCCTGTCTGATCATTTCTGTTCTCAAATACATATTTTAAAAATTAACAATGTATGTTACTAAGACAATTCTTATGGAGGTCATTGTTCCTTTACTGGGTCCTGGTGCACACAAGCTTTGTTTGTGCCATCTGAATGACTCTTTGAAGTTTTATTTTATTTTTTAATATAAATTTATTTATTTTAATTGGAGGTTAATTACTTTACAATATTGTATTGGTTTTGCCATACATCAACATGAATCCACCATGGGTGTACACGTGTTCCCCATCCTGAAGCCTCCTCCCACCTCCCTCCCCATACCATCCCCCTGGGTCATCCCAGTGCCCCAGCCCCAAGCATCCAGTATCATGCATCAAACCTGGACTGGCGATTCATTTCATATATGATATTATACATGTTTCAATTCCATTTCCCCAAATCATCCCACCCTGTCCCACAGAGTCCAAAAGACTGTTCTATACATCTGTGTCTCTTTTGCTGTCTCGCATACAGAGTTATCATTACCATCTTTCTAAATTCCATCTATATGTGTTAGTATACTGTATTGGTGTTTTTCTTTCTGGCTTACTTCACTCTGTATAATAGGCTCCAGTTTCATCCACCTCATTAGAACTGATTCAAATGTATTCTTTTTAATGGATGAATAATATTCCATTGTGTATATGTACCACAGCTTTCTTATCCACTCGTCTACTGATGGACATCTAGGTTGCTTCCATGTCCTGGCTATTATAAACAGTGTTGTGATGAACACTGGGGTACAGGTGTCTCTTTCAATTCTGGTTTCCTCGGTGTGTATGCCCAGTAGTAGGATTGCTGTGTCATAAGGCAGTTCTATTTCCAGTTTTTTACTGTTCTCCATAGTGGCTGTACTAGCTTGCATTCCCACCAACAGTGTTAAGAGGGTTCCCTTTTCTCCACACCCTCTCGAGCATTTATTGCTTGTAGACTTTTGGATCACAGCCATTCTGACTGGTGTGAAATGGTACCTCATTGTGGTTTTGATTTGCATTGCTCTGATAATGAGTGATGTTGAACATCTTTTCATGTGTTTGTTAGCCATCTGTATGTCTTCCTTGGAGAAATGTCTGTTTAGTTCTTTAGCTCATTTTTTGATTGGGTCATTTATTTTTCTGGAATTGAGCTGCAGGAGTTGCTTGTATATATTTGAGATTAGTCCTTTGTCAGTTGCTTCATTTGCTATGGACACCTTATCTTTGACAAAGGAGGCAAGAATATACAATGGAGAAAAGACAATCTCTTTAACAAGTGGTGCTGGGAAAACTGGTCAACCACTTGTAAAAGAATGAAATTAGAACAATTTGTAACACCATACACAAAAATAAACTCAAAATGGATTAAAGATCTAAATGTAAGACCAGAAACTATAAAACTCTTAGAGGAGAACATAGGCAAAACACTCTCCGACATAAATCTCAGCACAATCCTCTATGACCCATCTCCCAGAATATTGGAAATAAAAGCAAAAATAAACAAATGGGACCTAATTAAAATTAAAAGCTTCTGCACAACAAAGGAAACTATAAGCAAGGTGAAAAGACAGCCTCCAGAATGAAGTTTGATTTTAAACATAATTGCACCCCTCCTACCTTTTTGCTGTGGCTTCTTTTTTGCCCTTGAACATGGATATCTTTTTCTGGTGGCTTTCAACGTTCTCCTGTCGATGGTTGTTCGGCATTTAGTTGCAAGTTTGGTGTTCTCACAGGAGAAGATAAATATACATGCTTCTTCAAAGAAAAGTGAAAGGCAAAGGAAAAAGGAAAAGTATACCCACATGAATGTAGAGTTCCAAAGAATAGCAAGGAGGGATAAGGATGTCTTCTTAAGTGAACAATGCAAAAAAAAAATAGAGGAAAAAAATAGAATGTGAAAGACTAGATACCTCTTCAAGAAAATTAGAAATACCAAGGGAACTTTTCACGTAAAGATGGGCACAATAAAGGACAGAAACATTATGGACCTAACAGAAGCAGAAGAGATTAAGAAGAGGTAGCAAGAATACACAGAAGAGGGCCTTATGAAGCATTACTGTGAACAAAGCTAATGGAGATGCTGGAATTCCAGCTGAGCGATTTTAAATCCTAAAAGATGATGCTGTTAAAGGGCTACACTCAATATGCCAGCAAATTTGGAAAACTCAGCAGTGGGCACAGGATTGGAAAAGAGCAGTTTTCATCCTGTGCTGTGTGTGCTTAGTTGCTCAGTCGTGTCCTCCACTATCTTCCAGAGTTTGCCCAAAACATCTCCATTGAGTCGGTGATGCTTCCTGACCTTCTCATCCTGTGCTGCTCCCCTCTTCATTTTCCATCAATCTTTCCCAGCATCAGGGTTTTTCCAGTGAGCTGTTTCTGGGCATCAGGTGGCCAGATATTAGAGCTTCAGCTTCAACATCAGTCTTTTCAATAAGTATTCAGGGTTGATTTCCTTTAGGATGGTCTGGCTTGAACTCCTTCCAGTCCAAGGGGCTCTTAAGAGTCTTCTCCAGCTCCACAATTCGAAAATATGAATTCTTTGGTGCTCAGCATTCTTTATGATCCAACATGCATCTCTGTATGTGACTACTCAGAAAACCATAGATTTAAGAATAAGGAATTTTATCATCAAAATGATGTCTCTGCTTTTTAATATGCAGTCTAGGTTTGTCATAGCTTTCCTTCCAAGGAGAATGCATCTTTTAATTTCATGACTACAGTCACCATCTGCAGTGACTTTGAAGACCAAGAAAATAAAATCTGTTGCTGTTTCCACTTTTTCCCCTTCTTTTTGCCATGAAGTGATGGAACTGGATGCCAAGATCTTAGTTGTTTGAATGTGGAGTTTTAAGCTATCTTTTTCACTGTCCTCTTTCACACTCATTAAGAGGTTTTTTAGTTCCTCTTCACTTTCTGCCATCAGAGTGGTATCATTTGCATACTTAAGGTTGTTGATATTTCTCCTGGCAATCTTGTTCAAACTTGTGGCTTATGCAGCCTGGCATTTGGCATGATGTATGGGCTTCCCTGGTGGCTCAGATGGTAAGGAATCTGCCTACAATGTGGAAGACCTGAGTTTGATTCCTGGGTTGGGAAGATCCCTTGGAGAAAGGAATGGCAACCCACTCCAGTATTCTTGAATCCCATGGACAGAAGATGCTGCTGCTGCTGCTAAGTCACTTCAGTTGTGTCCGACTCTGTGCGACTCCATAAACGGCAGGCCACCAGGCTCCCCCGTCCCTGGGATTCTCCAGGCAAAAATGCTGGAGTAGGTGGACAGAGGATACTGGTGGGCTATAGTCCATGAGTTCACAAAGAGTTGGACACAACTAACTGACCAAGCAGCAGCACGCTGCACATAAATTAAATCAACAGGGTGACAATATACAGCCTTGTCGTACTCCTTTCCCAATTTTGAACCAGTCAGTTGTTCTATGTAAACTTCTAACTGTTGCTTCTTAACCCACAAACAAGTTTCTCAGGAGGCGGGTAAAGTGGTCTGGTACTCTCATCTCTAAGAATTTTCCACATTCTGTTGTGAGCCACACGATCAAAGGCTTTAGTGTAGCCAGTGAAGAAGTAGATGTTTTTCTGGAATTCCCTTGCTTTCTCCATGGTCCAGAAACTGTTAGCAATTTGATCTCTGTTTCCTCTGCCTTTTCTAAACCCTCTGGTACATCTGGAAGTTCTCAGTTCACTTGAATGATTTTGAGCCTAACCTTAATAGCATGTCAAATGAGCACAATTGCATGGTAGTTTGAGCATTCTTTATTTTTGCCTTTCTTTGGGATTGGAATGAAACCTGACCTTGTAAATTGATATTGAGAAATACATGTGATCAAATTGGACTAAATAAAGCATATGAAAGTCAAAACTTAGATATTTTCTTTTTTCTTTATTTAAATATATATTTTTTTCTTTTTCTTTCTTTCTTTCTTTTTTTTTTTTTTTTGCTGAACTTACAGGACTGCTGTCTAGGAGAGATTAACACTGAAGTTTATCCATCCCAATCTTGATAGCGGTGTGCTCTTCTATTCATGGAAATGCACTATTTTATCATGGCTGTATTTGTGGCTAGGAGATTCAATAAAACTGAACAGGCGGTTCATCAGTTCACATAGAAAATACTTTGAATTTCAAAATTGTTTCTTTTTAAAAAATCACTTCTTTGACCTGCACTTGGGATCTTTATTAACTATCCACATTATGGATCTACAACTGAGATTGCTGTTTTCCTTCATCCATTATTTTGTGAAAGGTGGCTCCTCCATGGCCCCAGTTACATTTATCACACTTTTAAAATTATGTGTCCATTGTCTACTCTGTCAGAAATGTGTGGCTTATTCACTTTAAAAAGATATATATCCAGAGCTCCATATAGTAAGTCTTTATATCACTGTAAGTGCTCAACACACATTTACTGAGTGACCGAATGGCTACATTAATGAATAATTAGTCAATGCCCCATCAAGTGATGCTGACTGAGTACAGTGTAACTCTCACACTCTCATAGTCTCATTTGTATCTCAATTCTGCCTTCTTCTTAAAATCTCATCTTTTCAAAAGGGGAACAATCACAAATCTAAGTGAGGAAAGAAACTGGCTTGATAGAACCTATCAGTAAAATCCAAGCTGGTATCATTGCAAAGACCAATTCTGCAGGCATGTCTCCCTAACAGTTAAGGTCTAACAAGATGGCTAGACATAGATACTATTAGGCTAAAGTATGTTCCATTTTATGAAAAATCAGTTATCCTTAGCATTCTAGACAATAACAATTTTCTGACTTTAAGTACCAGTGTTAACATGTCCAACTCTTTGTGACCCATGGACTGTAGCCCACCAGGCTGCTTTGTCCATGGAGTTTTTCATGAAAGAATACTGGAATTGGTTGTCGTTTCTTTCTCCAGGGGAACTTCCTGGCCCAGGGATCCAACTCAAGTCTCCTGCATCTCCTGAATTGGCAAGTGGATTCTTTACCTCTGTGCCACCTAGGAAACCTAACAGTGTTAACACATCCTTGTCCTTTTAAGAATGGACTCCACCATGTCTTTATTGTTTCTTTTCCAAAATCCTCAAGGATGCTTATTTCAAAATAATTTGTAATTCTCCATTAACTTATCATTTGTTTATCCATCTCAATCTTGATAGCAGTTTAGCAGATGCATTTTATTTTCAGATGGATAAATTTGATGAATTCATAATTCATCATATTTTCAGAAAGATCGATAACATCATATTGATTCCATTCAATGGAAGTTTTTCAAAGATGTTAACATTTGAGATTACTTTTAGAATTATTGGGCTTCTCTGAAGTCCCACTGGGTTAAACATCTTCTTGTCAATGCAGGAGAAACAGGAGATACAGGTTTGATCATTGGATCAGGAAGATGCCCTGCAGGAAGAAATGGCAACCCACTCCAGTATTTTTGCCTAAAAACCCATGGACAGAGGAACCTGTCAGGCTACAGTCCATGGTGTCGCAAAGAGTGGGACACAACTGAGCACACACACACTTAGAATTATTTAATGTTATCCTCAAAATAAGCATACCTGATGGCATTATTTTCAGAGAGCAACATACTAATAAATGCCCTTAAGTCAGTTATGAAGGACATTGTTTTTTTTCTCAATATTATATGGGGATTTTTCAAATTTCACATTTAGTTCTAATTCTGTAAATCAGCAATATGTTCAAACATTCTTGACTGTTGTCCATGTTTTAAAAAATTGTGTGGTGGGTTGGAAGTTTCCTAAGGTAAAAAAAAAAAAAAAGATGTTAAACTTAAAGAGAAGACAGTAACAACACAAAAGTACTTATAGAGAAAAACACATGTAGAACAAAATCTTTCAATTACAGGAGTGAAATCAAGTAGTAAGCTCAGATAATTAAAAGATGCTTAAGTTACATTGAGATAATTTTGGAGTTAGAAAATCAATTTACAATACTGAAGTCTGTTAGCCTCTTCACCCACTGATGCTACACGGTGGCTTTTGTCTCCATGCTGAAGTGGTGGGCACAGAGGATGTAAAGGCACAGGTCTGCAAAGACATGTTCGTACCTGTTCTCTGGTAGGAGCAGAATGCTTGCCACCCCAGCAAATAAGAAATCATTGTCACTTTTTACATCCCTGTGATAAATATGGGGAAAAAGAAAAGTGAAATAACAATGGGTGAAATGATGATCTTTAAATATAAAATTGAGGAAACAATATAGAGAAGAACTAACACCTGAAGGAATAGATTTGATGAATGAGTTAGAAGGAAAGTCTGGTATGATTAGACTATATATCTTGAAAAGTCACATATACTTAAAGAAAGTATCTGAACAAAAATTAAAAATAAAAATTACACATCACAAAATTTATCTATATATCTCAATGGATGAACTATGTAACCAAATAGATAAATCAATATAGGAACAAAGCAAAATTATAATTATGATTATTATTATTGATAATATTATTGTTTCTAATTAGTTTACATAGAACAAAGATGCTATATAACATGAAGTATACATAACATAGATAAAATATCTTCCTGAAGAAATAAACTTTAGAGTAAAAATGCTTATGAAATATATACCTATATCTCTATCTCTGTGTACAGCTAGTGACTGGGGCATGTTGTTTGTTGTTTAGTTGCTAAGTCATGTCCAACTCTTTTGCAACCTCAAGGACTGCTGACCATGCTCCTCTGTCATGGAATTTCCCAGGCAAAAATACTGGAGTGGGTCACCATATCCTTCTCCAAGGGATATTCCCTCCTCAGGGATCTAACCCACATCTTCTGTGTCTCCTGCATTGGCAAGCAGATCTTTACTTCTGACTCACCAGGGAAGCCCAGTGATTGAAGCATGTTGTTGCTCCGTGGCTAAGTTATGTCCGAGTTTGTGATCCCAAGGACTACAGCATGCCAGGCTACTCTACCCTCAACTATCTCACAGGGTTTGCTCAAATTCATATGTTTTGAGTCAGTGATGCTATCTAACCATCTCATCCTCTGCCACAACCTTCTCCTTTTGTCTTCAATCTTTCCCAGCATCAGAGTCTTTTTCAATCATGCATACTAGCATATACATGTTGGATGGGATTTGGAGCATCAGTTCTTTGTGGTTTTGAATTCAAAACATCAGAAACAAAGGAGAAAATACATGATAAAATAAAACATATAAACTATTTAATATCAGGAAAGTTAAGTTAGTTAATTAGTTGTGCCTCTTAAAACATATCAGTGATACTGATAAAAATAAAATCTAACTAGATATACTATAAATCACATAAAACGGTTAAAAGTAGAGGAATAAAAATGATCTACAAAAGGCGCATGCTGACAAGAGGAATATAGACCTAACTTAATGTAGAGAAAATATATCTCAAGTTTAAAAGGAAAGGAAACATATACTTAATATTGACAAATTTTTGTTTTTCTCCAAGATGGCAAGAATCCAAGAATCAAGATTCTTAATACTTTCAATGCCAGAGTTTCAAATCACACATACAAAAACACTAGAAAGAAAATGAGAATTTGACAAATCATTAATCAGGAGTAGCTTTAACATACCTCTTCAAGAAAAGACAGATTAACATATTAAAAAATAAATACAGGTTTGAATATACATTAAAGAGAGTGTTTATGTTATCACTTCCATACTTTTATGTTGTATTTACTTTCAACACTTGTGTTAAAATCGGATAGCAAGTTTTAAGGAAAAACACATTTAAGGAAAATATTTGCTGTTCAGTCACTCAGTCTTGTCTAAGTCGATGACTCCATGGACTGCAACATGCCAGGCTTCCATGCCCTTCACTATTTCTTGAAGTTTGGTCAAACTCATGTCCATTGAGTCAATGATGCCACCCAGCTGTCTCATCCTCTGTCCCCCCTCACCCTTCTTCTCCTGTCCTCAATCATTCCCAGCATCAGAGTCCTTTCCAATGAGTCCTTTCTCTTCGCATCAGGTAATGAAAATACTGAAGCTTCAGCCTCAGCGTTAGTCCTTCCCATGGATATTCAAGGTTGATTTATCTTATGATTAATTGGCTTGACCTCCTTGCAGTTCAAGAGACTCTCAAGATCTTCTCCAGCACCACAGTTCAAAAGCATCAATCCTTTGATATTCAGCTTTCCTTATGGTCCAACTTTCACATCCATACATGACTACTGTAAAAACTATGCCTTTGAATATATGCACCTTTGTCAGCAAAGTAATGTCTCTGCTTTTTAATATGCTGTCTGGAATTGTCATAGCTTTTCTTCCAAGGAGCAAGCATCTTTTGATTTCATGGCTGCAGTCACCATCTGCAGTGATTTTGGAGCCAAAGAAAATAAATTCTGTCACTGTTTCCCTTGTTTCCCCATCTATTTGCTATGAAGTGATGGGACCAGATGACATGATCTTTGTTTTTTGAATGTTGAGTTTTAAGCCAGCTTTTTCACTCTCCTCTCTCACTTTTATCAAGGGGCTCTTTAGTTCCTCTTCGCTTTCTGCCATTAGGGTGGTGTCATCTGCATATCTGAGGTTATTGATAATTCTCCCAGAAATCTTAATTCCAGGTTGTGCTTCATTCAGCCTGGCATTTCATCAGATGTACTCTGCATATAAGTTAAATAAGCAGGATGACAACATAGAGCTTTGGTGTATTCCTTTCCCAATTTTGAACTAGTCAGTGATTCCATGTCTGGTTCTGTTTATTTTTGACTTGCATACAGGTTTCTCAGGAGGCAGATAAGGTGATCTGGTAATCCCATCTCTTTAAGGATTTTCCACAGATTGTTGTGATCCACACAGTTAAAGGCTTTAGTGTTGTCAATGAAACAGATGTTTTTCTGGAATTCCTTTTCTTTTTCTATGATCCAATGGATGTTGGCAATTTGATCTCTGATTCCTCTGAATTTTCTAATTCCAGCTTGTACATCTGGAAGTTCTTGGCTCATTTACTGTTGAAGCCGGGCTTGAAAGATTTTGAACATTACCTTGCTAGCAAGTGAACTGAGCACAATTGTGCAGTAGTTTGAACATTCTCTGGCATTGTCCTTTGGGACTGGAATGAAAACTAGTTTTTCCAGTCCTATGGCCACTGCTGAGTTTTCCAAATTTGCTGGCATATTGAATGCAAGACTTTAACAGCATCATCTTTTAGGATTTGAGATAGCTCTGCTGGAATTCTGTCACTTCCACTAGCTTTGTTCATAGTAATGTTTCCTGAGGTCCATTTAACTTCATGTATATACACTTTGAATCAAAAACTGATCATGTCAGAGAAAGGAAAGTAAACCTGAAATTATCTATTAAAAAATATAAATGAGAAAATTACTGAGTACGGGCACTGAAATGCATGGAAAAATGTACTGAAAATATATATCAGTCCAAAAAATTTGAAAATATTAGTAAAATGAATCATTATGTAACTTGAACTTCAAAAAAGCAGATGGTTTGAATAGTGCCTTAACTATAGACAAATGCAGAAATTAGCCAGTGATTTTCTCCTTGGGAAAGTGTGTCAGGTTCAAAGAGTTTTTCAAGCAAAGTTTCAAGTAATAGATCATTTCTCAGCTATAGTTTGTAATAGAACAAACAATATCCAAAAAAAGATGCAAAGCTTCTTAGCACATTTATTAGGCTTCTATGTCCCTAACCTGAAAAGACAGAGAAAATTCCTAAGCAGAGAATTCTGAAGCATTTCCACTTTAAATAGATGTAAAAATTCTCAGTAGAATTACTGATAATTTACACCTCAATGAATGAGGAATGTTCCCCATAATTCTGGTGGCTTCCTGTGGCTTACATTTAAAGAGATGAATAATAACATGTTGAAAGTAAGAATAGTGAACTTCCAGATAATAGACAGGAAGAGGGGATGTAAGTAGTTGTACAGTTAAAGCCAGACAGCCTACATGGGAGATGAGTGGGACAGACACTCGGGAGATCTGGGAATTACCACTCCTATCCTGGATGAAATATCTCTTCTAGGCTTGAGGCAAGAAAGGGGCTGCTGCCCAGTCTCCAGCAGGAAATCTCACAATCCAGCACAGCAGGTGGAATGGGACAAGCAAGTGCTACAGATAAACCAGCCTGACATCAGAACAGGGAGGAACTATTGATAGAAATATGTGGCTTATTCAAGTTTGTTTGTTGTTTGTTCTGCATGTGTCTCTGGGATCCAGACAGAAACAAACAGGAAGAAACACAGGGTGGTCTTGCCACCTGGGATCCCAATGGGGTTTCCAAGAGGAACTGGTGCTGAAGGATTGCAGACAATTTGAAAGTCTGGATTATACATTTAAGTAAATACCAAGGGTCCTCAGATTCAACAAATTTAAAAATTAGAAGAATTCAGAACACATCTTAATGACTGAACACTTTAAAAGAAACATGAAGCTATCAAACAGTAAATGCAAGACTGAATCCGAAAAATCAAATAGACATCAAATAGTAGCAAGATTCTTTCCATAACATGGGCTACCATGTAACTCCTTGAAAATGCAATGCTGCCAACTGAAAATTATTTTTGTTTGTTGATTGTTTTCTCTTTTCCTTTTTTTATGGGGAATGCTTCCCTATTATGGCCCCAGTGGAAACATGAAGTGAATATGAAGGCATATAGGGGGTAAAAGAATCTGCAAAGAGCTCGATTTTCCATTTGCAGAATTTTTAGAATATACAGGCAATTTGCATTGCTCAATGACATTGAAGTTTAAGAAATGCTGTATCTATTTTCAAAATCAAAGCCAGGTATGGCTTTGAGTGAGAAGTCCAATTTTCCTACCTTTAAATAAAGTTTTACTGAAATATAGTTGATTTGCAATGTTGTATCTGTTCCGTATGTACAGCAAAGTGATTCCATTATATGTATATATTCATAGGCATCAGTGATGCAATGAACTTGGGCAAAGTCCAGGAAATGGTATGGACAGGGAGGACTTGCGTCCTGCTGTCCATGGAGTCTCAAAGAGTTGAACACAACTGGACAACTAATAGCAACAACAACATGTGTGTGTGTGTGTGTATACATATATCATTGATATATGTATTTGGGGGGTGATTTAGTTGCTAAGTTATGTCCAACCCTTGCGACTCCACGGAATGTAGCCTGCCAGACTCATCTGTCCATGGGATTCTCCAGGCAAGAATACTGGAGAGGGTTCACATTTCCTTCTTCAAAAGAAAGAAAGAAAGTGAAGTCACTCAGTCGTGTCTGACTCTTTGCGACCCCATGGACTGTAGCCTATCAGGCTCCTCCATCCATGGGGTTTTCCAGGCAAGAATGCTGGAGTGGATTGCCATTTCCTTCTCCAATATATATATATATATATATATATATATATATATATATATATATATAATTTTGTATATTCTCTTACATTATACATTATTATAAGATATTGGATAGAGTTCCCTTTGCTATTCAGTAGGTCCCTTTTGTTTATTTATTATATATATAAGTATATATCTGTTAATCCCAAACTCCTAATTTATCCTTCCCCTGCCTTTCCCCTTTTGTAACCATAAGTTTGTTTTTTACATCTGTGAGTCTGTTTCTGCTTTCCCTACTTTTTTCAGGCACAGAGATTTTGCTTATTATGGTTGCATGGGAATCACCACCTCTTTCCTACCTGGAATCCTAGAAATCTGTGTCTCTCTTTAAGGCTATTACTCAGCTCTTTTTCTTGATGCTGAGTGGTGTCACTACAGGTTTGGTGTTTTCTCTGCCATGCAATCTTGGGGGAAGATAGAATTTGCTTGCTTACCTTCAAGGTTGGGAGCCTTCAAGATGGGAAGACAATATACCAATTTCCCAGGCAGTTGTGCAGCTATGCCTCACCAAAGGCCCAGTCCCTGCCTTGGCATCTGTGCCCAGATCTGTCCTAGGACAATAGCATTGTTTTGACAGGTCAACTCTTCTGAGGTCTCAACTATTTCATCCTTGCTTTTTGTGCCTTTTATTTCACAGGAGAAATGATTGTGGGGAATTTCTCATTCAGATTTGAGGATTCCATAACATCTTGGATTTAGGAAAAGGTCATTCTTTAGAAATACAATAGATAGCTTTCCATCCCAGAAAGATGAATGATACATTTTTTTTTTCCCAAAAGGAAAGAAGTTATCTATTTGATTTGTCACAGTGAGTACATTAAATTTTCAATTATTCCTCTTAAAAAAAGACCTCCACAGTGAAAATGAAAATATTATGGTTTGGAAGAGATATATTTCCAAATGTATTATTTTACTAGCTGGTTAAAATTGTTTAAAAATGGTTATTAAAGCACACACATACACATATATGCACCATGAACTTTGTGGCAGTCTAAAGTTGATAACATTTAGTGTTAGCAGTACAGGGTATAACATGTTGAATAATGCAGTGCAATGTGCTAGGACTACTTCCATTTTCTGAATGATAAATACAATTTAGTTAAGTCTGACTTTGAGTGCTGTGGACTTCAAATGAGTTTTTCTTTTAATATCTTCCCACTGCTCTCCGACCTCTATTTAGCATGCCGTATTTTGAATTATTTGTTCTTTAAGAATATCAAATTTAATATCTAAATGATTTGCAGTAAGAAGAAACTTTCTTTCTCTAAGCCACTCTAAGCAAAGATAATTTTTCAAGCTAATGAAGTCTTAGTATTTTCCAAATAATGCTTAGGGAAACATCAAAGGAAAGAACAGTAAATACCCTTCCATGTGTAGAACATTATTGGGCATAAATAGTACTCACTAGATATTCATAAAGATAGCAGCTAAACATGAATATACAACAACCAGCATAAGACCCCATTATTCAAAGGGCTCATCACATTGGACTGAATAGTAATTTCAAGGAAAGCTAGTTACTAATAGATTGTGTTGTTGAGAATATGTTTTCAAAAATACTTGTAGTTAACAAAACAAAAAGTAGGTTATATACAGAGTCATTGCATGACCTTAAAATCTAACAGCCTCCTCTGGAATCATTTTTATTGGGCTGGAATGAAATCACTGCTCATCAAGACTGCATTTTCAATAGAAATTTAGGGGCAGGGTCATTAACAAAGTTAATGAAAACACTCACAGGGACTCAGGATGTTCTCATTGTGGGATAATTCAGATTGAATGATGCATCACAAGATGTTAATTTCAGAGAAACTTGAAAATATATAACTTTCAAAGTACCATTTAATAGTGCCTCTAAAATGTCAGTGTCTAAAATACCAGAATCTTTCATTTTATGAAGGACTGCAAGAGCATTACAGTACAATACACTTTGGATTAGGGTCTGTGCCACCCAAGCTTTTGTCTCCCTCTGCCATAATTAGGATGGAGAAGGCAATGGCACCCCACTCCAGTACTGTTGCCAGGAAAATCCATGGATGGAGGAGCCTGGTAGGCTGCAGTCCATGGGGTCACTAAGAGTCAGACACGATTTCACTTTCTTTAGCTCTTAAAGAAGGCAACCCATCACCTCTCAGGTACTATCTGAGCTTCTAGTAACTGAGAAGACAACACCTCTCTCAAGAATTATTAGGAGAACAAATGAGTTTATATATATATATATATATATATATATATATATATATACACTAAGTCACTTCAGTCGTGTCCGACTCTGTGCGACCCCATAGACGGCAGCCCACCAGGCTCCCCCGTCCCTGGGATTCTCCAGGCAAGAACACTGGAGTGGGTTGCCATTGCCTTCTCCAATGCATGAAAATGAAAAGTGAAAGTGAAGTCACTCAGTTGTGTCTGACTCTTAGCGACCCCATGGACAGCAGCCTACCAGGCTCCTCCATCCATGGGATTTTCCAGGCAAGAGTACTGGAGTGGGGTGCCATTGCCTTCTCCGATATATATGTATACATGCATATATATGTGCTGCAGACCATGGGATCACAAAGAGTCGGACACGACTGAGTGACTGAACTGAACTGAGATATCTATCTATCTATCTATCTATCTATATGCATGGCCATTCAAATATTAGCTTCTATGTGATGGAGACCATGTTCTTGAAATTGAAATATTCAAGGTTAATCAGTAAATAAAGCTTAACCATTTTATTAACAGACAGTTAACAGGAGGGTGTTCTGATAACAGAACGGTGCTGAGTATTGGATTCACCTGCCCTGGAGTTTGCACCTGCACTTGCATGTTAGCTACAGAACTGAACTCTGGGCACCACATCAGGGACCAACAAGAATTGAAGGAAAAAAGATTGACCTTTGAGATTTTAAACAACACATAAATTGTATGAGTATAAACAGAAAGAGATTCATAAAAAGGTATAGAATAGCTCTCTAGCTCTCAGCTCAGCAATGCCAGAATTAAAATGGACAGATTATCTTAATAAATATAAAGATCTATTGGAATGGCTCAGTTAGCCCGGAAGACACAGTAGGTGGAGAGTGACAGAGACCAAAGAGATCATTGGTAAGGACAATGAAATAAAAGATAATGGACACTCAGCATTGCAGCCTGTCTCAGTTTGATGCAAGATACAGGGGCAGTAGCTAAAATGTATGCTTGCTTTGCTATAAAGTCCAGTGTGACATCATAAGGATAGTAATAGACACTTGAGATCTGTGGTCTGATACCACGAGTAGGAATTCTGGTTCGGACGCCATCTAGCTGCTGGCTATTCATCAGACACTTAGGGTGAAAATGCCTATTTCTCATTTTCGAACTAAGGATGGTAATAGTTTTTTCATGGAGTTGTTTTTAGTACATAAGGAGATAGTTTACTTAAGGTTTAGTTAACTCCAAGATATATAGAAAAATAATTTCATAATATGATGTCTCTTTCTCACATACACAAAAAATATGTATAAGGCAACTGTGAAGTTTAATTAGGCTTCGTTTAGGCCTCTTTTTGTCTTCAGAAAGATAATGTGAACCTGGGAATGGGAGAATTTAATTCAGATGACCATAATATCTATTACTGTGAGCAAGAATCCCTTAGAAGAAATGGAGTAACCCTCATAGCCTACAAAAATTTTGAAGCACAGTACTTGGGTGCAATCTCAAAAACTACAGAATGATCTTGGTTCGTTTCCAAGGCAAATCATTCAACATCACAGTAATCCAAATCTATGCCCTAACCATTGATGCTGAAGAAGTTGAAGTTGACCTGTGAAAACCTACAAGACCTTTTAGAGCTATCAACAACAACAAAAAAGCTGCCCTTTTCATCATAGGAGACTGGAATGAAAAAGTAGGAAGTCAAAGGATAGGTAGAGAGATAAGTGATGATGAATACTAGAGAAATATAAAGCTTAAACAGAGAGTTGGTACGTATACCAATATTATTTTTTTTTTCATTTGTGTACTGAATTTCATTCAATGAATACACCACTATTAATATACTAGTTTTCAGTCTGGGGCTGTAACAACAAAGGCGCTATAAGCAACATGTATACACTTTTTTGGTGAACATAAACCCTGATTTCTAATAGCTAAATATCCAGAAGCTGACTTTCAATATCACAAGGTATGCATATATTAATATATGCAAAATATTTTCCAATTGAATCTTGCATCAGCAGTACAAGAATTTTCCAACAGGTCTACATTCACACCAACATCTGGAAGAATCAGTGCTTTTAATTTTAGTTATTCTAGTTGCTAAAGCATGGTATCTAATGGTGTTTAAAATTTGAATTTCTCTAAACTAATGGTGGTGAGCAAATTTTAACTTATTCATCAACATTTTTATATTCTTTTTGGGAAGAGACTATTCAAAAGCTTTTCCTTTTTTTTTTCTTTACTTAGATTATCTGTATTTTAAAAATGTATTTATGATTGTACCTAATTTATTCTACCTGAGTCCTTTTGTCAGATATGAATTGTGAAATATTCTTTGAAGTGAAAAGCAAAGGAGAAAAGGAAAGATATACCCATTTGAATGCGGAGTTCCAAAGAATAGAAAGGAGAGATAAGAAAGCCTTCCTCAGTGATCAATAAAAAAAAATAATAATAAAACAGTAGAATGGGAAATACTAGAGATCTCTTCAAGAAAATTAGAGATACCAAGGGAATATTTCATGCAAACATGGACACAATAAAGGACAGAAAAGGTAGGGACTTAATAGAAGCAAAAGATACTAAGAATACACAGAAAACTGTACCAAAAAGATATTCACAACCCAGATAATCATGATGGTATGATCACTCACCTAGAGTCAGACATCCTGGAATGTGAAGTCAAGTGAGCCTTAGAAAGCATCACTACAAACAAAGCTAGTGGAGGTGATGGAATTGCAGTTGAGGTATTTCAAATCCTAAAAGATGATGCTGTGAAAGTGCTACACTCAACATGCCAGCAAATATGGAAAACTCAGCAGTAGTCACAGGACTGGAAAAGGTCAGTTTTCATTCCAATCACAAAGAAATGCATTGCCAAAGAATGCTCAAACTACCACACCATTGCACTCATCTCACATGCTAATAAAGTAATCCTCAAAACTCTCCAAGCTAGGCTTCAACAGTATTTGAACCATAAACTTCCAGATGCTCAAGTGGATTTAGAAAAGGCAGAGGAACCAGAGGATCAAATTGCCAACATCACTTGGATCATCGAAAAAGCAAGAGAGTTCCAGAAAAACATCTATTTCTGCTTTATTGACTATGCCAAAGCCTTTGACTGTGTGGACCATGGGAAACTGTGGAAAATTCTTAAAGAAATGGGAATACCAGACCACTTGACCTGCCTCTTGAAAAATCTGTATGCTGGTCAGGAAGCAACAGTTAGATCTGGACATGGAACAACAGACTGGTTCCAAATAGGGGAGGAAGTACATCAAGGCTGTATATTGTCACCCTGCTATGTAAATTATATGCAGAGTTCAGTTCAGTTCAGTTCAGTTGCTCAATTGTGGCCAACTCTTTGAGACCCCATGAATCACAGCACGCCAGGCCTCCTTGTCCATCACCAACTAAAGGAGTTCACTCAAACTCAGGTCCATCGATTCGGTGATGCCATCCAGCCATCTCATCCTCTGTCGTCCCCTTCTCCTTCTGCCCCCAATCCCTCACAGCATCAGAGTCTTTTCCAATAAGTCAATTCTTCGCATAAGGTATCCTAAGTACTGGAGTTTTAGCTTTAGCATCATTCCTTCCAAAGTACACCCAGGGCTGATTTTCTTTAGAATGGACTGGTTGGATCTCCTTGCAGTCCAAGGGACTCTCAGGAGCCTTCTCCATCATGAGAAATGCTGGACTGGAAGAAGCAGAAGCTGGAATCAAGGTTGCAAAGAGAAATAACAATAACCTCAGATATGCAGATGACAACAGCCTTTTGGCAGAAAATGAAGAATAACTAAAGAGCTTCTTGATGAAAGTGAAAGAGGAGAGTGGAAAAATTTGCTTAAAGCTCAACATTCAGAAATCTAAGATCATGGCATCGGGTCCCATCACTTCATGGCAAATAGATGGGGAAACATTGACAGACTTTATTTTTTTTTTTTTTTTGGACACTAAAATCACTGCAGATGGTGACTGCAGACATGGAATTAAAAGATGCTTACTCCTTGGAAGGCAAGTTATGACCAAGCTAGACAGCATATTAAAAAGCAGAGACATTATCTTGTCAACAAAAGTCCATCTAGTCAAAGCTTTGGTTTTCCAGTAGTCATGTATGGATGTGAGACTTGGAGTATAAAGAAAGCTGGGCGCATAAGAATTGATGCTTTTGAACTGTAGTGTTGGAGAAGACTCTTGAGAGTCCCTTGGACTGCAAGGAGATTCAACCAGTCCATCCTAAAAGAGATCAGTCCCGGGTGTTCATTGGAAGGACTGATGCTGAAGCTGAAACTCCAATACTTTGGCAACCTGATGTGAAGAATTGACTCATTTCAAAAGACCCTGATGCTGGGAAGGATTGAAGGCAGGAGGAGAAGGGGATGACAGAGGATGAGATGGTTGGATGGCATCACTGATTCAATGGGCATGAGTTAGGGTAAACTCTGGGAGTTGTTGATGAACAAGGAGGCCTGGCGTGCTGCCGTCTATGGGGTTGCAAAAAGTCCGACATGACTGAGCGACTGAACTGAACTTATGACTTGATTTTTTTCTTAATGCTATTTTGTTGAAGAAAATAAGAAATTTATTCTAGCACAATTTAAAAAGAGGATGGGATGATTTGGGAGAATGGCATTGAAATATGTCTACTATCATATATGAAACGAGTCACCAGTCCAGATTTGATGCACGATATTGGATACTTGGGGCTGGTGCACTGGGAAGACCCAGAGGGATGGTATGGGGAGGGAGGAGGGAGGGGGGTTCAGGATGGGGAACACATGTATGCCTGTGGCGGATTCATTTCGATATATGGCAGAACCAATACAATATTGTAAAGTTTAAAAATAAAATAAAATTAAATTAAAAAAAAAAGTATATCCTCTTTTAAAAATCATAGTCTTTCTCAACTTCATGAGGAAATTTTCCTATGCTTTATTTTAGATGCTTAGTTGTTTGAGGTTTGTAATTTCTCTCAAATTTTTAAATACTTTAAGTTCAGATTCATTGTTTTTCTTCCGTATGGATTTCCAACTGCCCTTAGATCATTTGTTGAAGAGGTTAATCCTTTCACCTACTGATGAAGAATGATTTTGTCTTAAATCAAATAAACAATTGTGAGTCCATTTCAAGATTCTTAATTCTCTTTTATTGGTCTCTGTCATACTTTTGTACTGATATTCCACTACCTTATTACTCACACTTTACAGTAAGTGTTGATATGACAGACTGTGTGTATGACTTGTCCTTTGATACTTCTTGCATTACTATAGGGGCTTCCCAGGTGGTGCTAGTGTTAAAGAACATCCCTGCCAATGAGGAGACACAAATATATGGGTTCAATTCCAGAGTCAGGAAGATTTCCTGGAGAAGGAAACTGGCAGCTGACTCCAGTATTTTTGCCTGGAGAATCTCATAGACAGAGGAGCCTGGTGGGCTACAGTCCATGGGGTCACAATGAGTCGGACATGACTGAGCACGACCCTACTATGAAAATGAATGTGAAAGTCACTCAGTCATGTTCAACTCTTTGTGATCCCATGGACTATACAGTCCATGGAATTCTCTAGGCCAGAATACTGGAGTGGGTAGCCTTTCATTGTCCAGGGGATCTTCACAACCCAGGGACAGAACCCAAGTCTCCCACATTGCAGGTGGATTATTTACAAGCTGAACCACCTGGGAAGCCCAAGAATCCTGGAGTGGGTAGTCTATCCCTTCTCCAGCAGATCTTCCCTACCCAGGAGTCCAACTGAGGGCTTCTGCATTGCAGGAGGATTCTTTACCAACTGAGCTATCAGGGAAGCCCATACCCTATAGAGCATTTGAATTTTATATGTTTTTAAGAACGAGCTCATCAATGTACACACACACACACACTTTCTGGGATTGTCTAGGAATCACACTTGTTTGAGGAGATTATGAATATTCATAATGAGTATGAATATTTCTTTTCACACTTTTCATCATGAAAAGATGAATTTTTCATCTTATGGACATATTTTTCTCAGTTGCTTTGTTTCTTTAAGTACAAACTCCATGTAGACATATTACAAGTTATAAAATACATTTATTCCTAACTAGTTTTATTTTTTACATTACAAGTGATATTTTAAGATTCATTATTATTTTTTATGGCGTATAGTTATATTATGTTAGTTTCAGGTGTACTAAATAGTGATTTGACATTTGCATTATACAGTGATACTCATGATAAGTCTAGAAATCATCTGTTCCCATACAAAGTAATTATATTATTGATCATATTATTTATGCTGTATATTTAACCCCTGTGGTTTATTTTTATAAAAACAGGCCCCCAGCATTTATTGTTATCTGGTAATAGCATAAGGATGAGCAAATCAATATGAATCCATGTTTCAGAACTAAACTGACAAAGTCTCTAACAAACGACACCTGAAAAAGCAACTGTTTTTTCAAATGTTTTCTTTCTTCATTGATCATTTCTAGCTGGATACACTTTGGAGCAGTATAATGTTATCTGCATTTAGCATGATCTGACCCATTTATTTTCTTGATTTTGTTTTAGATTGACTCTCTTTTGCATCATCTAATACAAGGTTCATACACTCATCAAAACAAATGATACAGCCCTCTATCCACGCATTCACTTGCTCATAAAGCCACACCTGAATCTGAGATCTATTTTCCAAGTATCTGAAGATGCGCTTGATGGGCTGCACCATCACTATTTGCATGTCCAGGCCCTGACCCAAGTACACCATGGAGGAAGTTCACAAAGAACTGTGGCTTATTTATTTCATGGCTGGAGGTTTGAACCTCTTAATAACCTTTACCTAGCTGTTCGTTCCCAAGGCAAACCATTCAATATCACAGTAATCCAAATCTATGCACCAACCAGTAATGCTGAAGAAGCTGAAGTTGAATGGTTCTATGAAGACCTACAAGACCTTTTAGAACTAACACCCCCAAAAGATGTCCTTTTCATTATATGGGACTGGAATGCAAAAGTAGGAAGTCAAGAAACACCTGGAATAACAGGCAAATTTGGCCTTGGAATACAGAATGAAGCACAGCAAAGACTGAGTTTTGCCAATAAAATGCACTGGTCATAACAAACACCCTCTTCCAACAACACAAGAGAAGACTCTATACATGGACATCACAAGATGGTCAACACCAAAATCAGATTAATTATATTCTTTGAAGCCAAAGATGGAGAAGCTCTATACAGTCAACAAAAACAAGACCAGGAGCTGACTGTGGCTCAGATCATGAACTCCTTATTGCCAAAATCAGACTTAAATTGAAGAAAGTAGGGAAAACTACTAGACCATTCAGGTATGACCTAAATCAAATCCCTTATGATTATACAGTGGAAGTGAGAAATAGATTTAAGGGCCTAGATCTGATAGTTAGAGTGTCTGATGAACTATGGAATGAGGTTCATGACATTGTACAGGAGACAGGGATCAAGGCCATCCCTATGGAAAAGAAATGCAAAAAAGCAAAATGGCTGTCTGGGGAGGCCTTACAAATAGCTGTGAAAAGAAGAAAAGCGAAAAGCAAAGAAGAAAAGGAAAGATATAAACATCTGAATGCAGAGTTCCAAAGACTAGTAAGAAGAGATAAGAAAGCCTTCTTCAGCAATCAATGCAAAGAAATAAAGGAAAACAACAGAATGGGAAAGACTAGAGATCTCTTCAAGAAAATCAGAGATACCAAAGGAACATTTCATGCAAACATGGGCTCGATAAAGGGCAGAAATGGTATGGCCCTAACATAAGCAGAAGATTATTAAGAAGAGATGGCAAGAATACTTAGAAGAACTGTACAAAAAAAGATCTTCACGACCCAGATAATCACGATGGTTTGATTACGGACCTAGAGCCAGATATCCTGGAATGTGAAGTCAAGTGGGCCTTAGAAAGCATCACTACAAACAAAGCTAGTGAAGGTGGTAGAATTCCAGTTGAGCTATTCCAAATCCTGAAAGATAATGCTGTGAAAGTGCTGCCATCAATATGCCAGCAAATTTGGAAAACTCAGCAGTGGCCACAGGACTGGAAAAGGTCAGTTTTCATTCCAATCCAAAAGAAAGGAAATGCCAAAGAACGCTCAAACTACCGCACAATTGCAATCATCTCACACGCTAATAAAGTAATGCTCAAAATTCTCCAAGCCAGGCTTCAGCAATATGTTAACCGTGAACTTCCAGATGTTCAAGCTGGTTTTAGAAAAGGCAGAGGAACCAGAGATCAAATTGCCAACATCTGCTGGATCATGGAAAAAGCAAGAGAGTTCCAGAAAAACATCTATTTCTGCTTTATTGACTATGCCAAAGCCTTTGACAGTGTGGATCACAATAAACTGTGGAAAATTCTGAAAGATATGGGAATACCAGACCACCTGATCTGCCTCTTGAGAACTTTGTATGCAGGTCAGGAAGCAACAGTTAGAAGTGGACATGGAACAACAGACTGGTTCCAAATACGAAAAGGAGTATGTCAAGGCTGTATATTGTCACCCTGCTTATTTAACTTCTATGCAGAGTACATCATGAGAGACGGTGGGCTGGAAGAAGCATGCACAAGCTGGAATCAAGTTTGCCGGGAGAAATATCAATAACCTCAGATATGCAGATGACACCACACTTCTGTCAGAAAGTGAAGAGGAGCTAAAAAGCCTCTTGATGAAAAGTGAAAGTGGAGAGTGAAAAAGTTGGCTGAAAGTTCAACATTCAGAAAATGAAGATCATGGCATCTGGTCCCATCACTTCATGGGAAATAGATGGGGAAACAGTGTCAGACTTTATTTTTCTGGGCTCCAAAATCACTGCAGATGGTGACTGCAGCCATGAAATTAAAAGACGCTTACTCCTTGGAAGGAAAGTTATGACCAACCTAGGTAGCATATTAAAAAGCAGAGACGTTACTTTGCCAACAAAGGTCCGTCTAGTCAAGGCTATGGTTTTTCCAGCGGTCATGTATGGATGTGAGAGTTGGACTGTGAAGAAGGCTGAGCGCTGAAGAATTGATACTTTTGAACTGTGGTATTGGAGAAGACTCTTGAGAGTCCCTTGGACTGCAAGGAGATCCAGCCAGTCCATTCTGAAGGAGATCAGCCCTGGGATATCTTTGGAAGGAATGATGCTAAAGCTGAAACTCCAGTACTTTGGCCACCCCATGCAAAGAGTTGACTCATTGGAAAAGACTCTGATGATGGGAGGGATTGGGGGCAAGAGGAGAAGGGAACGACAGAAGATGAGATGGCTGGATGGCATCACTGACTCAATGGACGTGAGTCTCAGTGAACTCCGAAAGTTGGTGATGGACAAGGAGGCCTGGCGTGCTGCGATTCATGGGGTCACAAAGAGTTGGACATTACTGAGCGACTGATCTGATCTGATCTGATTTTACCCAGACCACACCTTCATCACTTCTGCCAACCTTCCATTTATTCTCTGAATCTATGAGTCTATTTTCATTGTTTTATTTTTTGTTATAACTTAGATCATGTGGTATTTGTCTTTTTCTATCTATTTCACCTATCATAATTCCCTCTAGTTTGGTCAGTGTTGTCAGAAATGGCAGTATTTAACATTCTGTAGTTTAGTAACATTCCACTGTATATACATATCACATCTTTTTAATAGCCTTCCAAGCTTGTCCCTCTTAAATTTCACCAATATTTCAGCCACCTAAAATACTTGCCACTTCTTGAGATGCATCCATGACTGTGTAATGCTTTTCCATTTATTTGGGACTCCTGTCCCATCTTCACCTGTCAATCCCTTCAGTTCCCATAGAACTCAGCTTTCTTCTATAACAGGTACCCAGAATAACAGGCAAATTTGGCCTTGGAGTGAAAAATGAAACATTACCAGAGTTTTATCAAGAGAACACACTGGTCAAAGAAAACATCCTTTTACAACAAACCAAGAGATGACTCTACACATTAACATCACCAAATGGCCAATGGCACAATTAGATTGATTATGTTCTTTGAAGCCAAAGATGGAAACGTCCTATATAGTCACTAAAAATAAGACATAGAACTAACTGTGGCTCAGATTATGAGCTCCTTATCAAACAATTCAGACTTAAGTTGAAGACAACAAGGAAAACCACTAGGACATTCCAATATGACATAAATCAAATCCCATATGATTATACCGTAGAAGTGACAAATAATTTAAAGGCTTAGATCTGGTAGACAGAGTGTCTGAAGTACTATGGACAGAGGTGCATAATACTGTACAGGCAGAAGTGACAAAAATAATTCACAATAAAAAGAAATGCAAAATGGAACAGTAATTGAGGAGGCTTTACAAATAGCTGAGGAAAGAAGAAAAGTGAAAATCAAGGGGAAAAGGGAAAGATAAAACCAAATGAATGCATAGTTCTAGAGAACAGCAAGGAGATAAGAAGGCCTTCTTAAATGAATAATGCAAAGATATTGAGTAAAAGAATAGAATGGGTAAGACTAAAGATCTCTTTAAAAATAGGAGATAAAAAGGGAACAATTCATGCAAGGATGGGCACAATAAAGGACAGAAACCATAAGGACCTACCAGAAGCAGAAGAGATTAAGAAAAGGTTGCAAGAATACACATAAGGACTATACAATAAAGGTCTTAATGACCTGGATAACCATAATGGTATGATCACTCACCTAGAGCCAGACATCCTGGAGTGTGAAGTCAATTCGTCCATAGTAAGCATTACTATGAACAAAGCTAGTGGAGGTGATAGAATTCCAACTGAGCTATTTCCAATTCTAAATGATGATGCTGTTAAAGTGCTGCACTCAATTTAGAATAGTTGCTCAGTCTGAGTCTTTGTGACCCATGAACTGCAGCATGCCAGGCCTCCCTGTCCATCACTAACTCCCAGAGTTTACCCAAACTCATGTCCATTGAGTCGGTGATGCCATCTGGTCATTTCATCTTCTGTCATCCCCTTCTCCTCCTGCCATCAAACATTCCCAGCATCAGGGTCTTTTCAAATGAGTCAGCTCTTTGCAACAGGTGGCCAAAGTATTGGAGTTTCAGCTTTAACACCAGTCCTTCCAATGAACACCTAGGACTGATTGCCTTTAGTATGGACTGGTTGGGTCTCCTTGCTGTCCAAGAGACTCTGAAGAGTCTTCTCCAACACCACAGTTCAAAAGCATTAATTCTTTGGTGCTCAGCTTTCTTTATAGTCCAGCTCTGACATCCATACGTGACTACTGGAAAAACCATAGCCTTGACTAGACGGACCTTTGTTGGCAAAGTAATGTCTCTGCTTTTTAATATACTGTCTAGGTTGGTCATAACTTTCCTTCCAAGAAGTAAGCGTCTTTTAATTTCATGGCTGCAGTCACCATCTGCCATGATTTGGGAGCCCAGAAAAATAAAGTCTGACACTTTCCACTGTTTCCCCATCTATTTCCCATGAAGTGATGGGACCAGATGCCATGATCTTCATTTTCTGAATGTTGAGCTTTAAGCCAATTTTTTTAACTCTCCTCTTTGACTTTCATCAAGAGGCTTTTTAGTTCCTCTTCACTTTCTGCCATAAGGGAGGTGTCATCTGCATATCTGAGGTTATTGATATTTCTCCCAGAAATCTTGATTCCAGCTTGTGCTTCTTCCAGCCCAGCGTTTCTCATGATGTACTCTGCATATAAGTTAAATAAGCAGGGTGACAATATACAGCCTTGACGAACTCCTTTTCCTATTTGGAACCAGTCTGTTGTCCCATGTCCAGTTCTAACTGTTGCTTCCTGACCTGCATACAAAATTCTCAAGAGGCAGATCAGGTGGTCTGGTATTCCCATCTCTTGAAGAATTTTTCACAGTTTATTGTGATCCACACCATCAAAGGCTTTGGCATAGTCAATAAAGCAGAAATAGATGTTTTTCTGGAACTCTCTTGCATTTTCCATGATCCAGCAGATGTTGGCAATTTGATCTCTGGTTCCTCTGCCTTTTCTAAAACCAGCTTGAGCATCTGGAAGTTCACGGTTCACATATTGCTGAAGCCTGGGTTGGAGAATTTTTAGCATTACTTTACTAGCGTGTGAGATGAGTGCAATTGTGCGGTAGTTTGAGCATTCTTTGGCATTGCCTTTCTTTTGGATTGGAATGAAAACTGACCTTTTCCAGTCCTGTGGCCACTGCTGAGTTTTCCAAATTTGCTGGCATATTGAGTGCAGCACTTTCTGTGAAAGTGCATCATCTTTCAGGATTTGGAATAGCTCAACTGGAATTCTATCACCTCCACTAGCTTTGTTCATAGTATCATATTATTATATTTTTAGCATGTTTAGTATTTACAGTGGTTATAATTAGTGTTTTCTTATTTCCTTCAGTATTGTTATGGGCTTCTCAATTTGATTCACTTTGTCAATGAATCAAACTATTATACTTCTAGCTTACTTTCCACAGTATGTCTCTTTTCTAATTTTTATGTCTTTTTAAAAACTATTTTGATATTGAGTTCTTATGTTTTTCTTATGTTCTTAGAGGTCCTATGTTCTTTTTAGGTGAAATCTGAATTATTTATTTATATTCATTTTTGAAATAAAAAATGATTTGATTTCATTTTTGTGAAATGAAAATTTCACGTGTTCACATTTCATCACATTTCATGTGATGACCTTAAAGTAATGATTTCCCTTTTAAGCACTGCCTTAAATGTACTTCACAAATACTAATATGTCTCATTTACATTATTACTTATCTAAAATATTATCTGATATCAATTATGACTTCCTAACTGAATCAAGAATTATTGAAAATCCATTTGACAATGTTAATTAATTGTTGCTAATTCATCTTAATATTATTTATATTTAACACAAATGCAATATTACTGTGAATAAATCTATCTTGCTTTTTTTAACAGTATAATATCTCTACTATTACTGATTTGAAAGTTTATAAATATTGGCACAACATATCCTGTTTCTCATATATGTATCAAAATAGTTCTAGCTTTTAACCTATCTGTAATTTTACAATAATTGCTTTGCATGCAAAATTAAAAGCTGAAAATCTCATGAATTACTGTGGCAATTTTTCTTTTGAAATATTAAAAAATACTTCAATTTATAGGTTAAGATTGTAGCATGTAAGGTAATTTGGACAATTTTCACTCCAGGTTTCATCTGGAATGCTGTACTATATCCAACAATAAGTACATTTGCCCTCTATTTCTTTCAGAGAATGCACTTCATTTGTCCCAGTGGTTTGGCTGGCCTGGAAGTACAATTGGGTGCTTCATGTACTTCTAATCACATTTAGTGGAATACAGAAAGTAGAGACAGGCAGTCTGTGCATATATAGAGATTCAAGAACTCTAAGGAACAAGTTAATGGAAAAAATTATGTGCTTACTTTACAGACTTTTGAACTTTAAGGTATGTGAAAAGGATGAATGGTTTGGAAATGTAATAGGGAACAATGAAGTCCCGGGCACATCCTTTATAATATCCTAAAGTCGAACTCCAAAATTATTTCTGTCCTGCAAGAAAATGTACTGGAATTTAAAGCATACAAATTCAAATAGGGTAGAAAGTTCTATACAAATTCACCTGATCTTTCCAACCATAGAGAAAAATAAATTAACTTTCTTAATAATTTTCCTAGGATGCAACATTTTTAATACTTCGCTCTACCTCTTACAGTAACTCCATAAAAAAAGCAATTAGAAATGACAAATGAATCTTTGGATTTAAAATATTTTATCAGAATGTTCACAATAATTTTTAAAAGCAATGCATAGAGTATTGAAATATTAAATACATGAGAAATAAAAAAAGTTCAAACTTCAATATTAAGAGATAAACACTGCATCAAGAAATAAATGGCTTGAATATATCCTTGGGGAGTATGCATACACACATACACACATATATGTATGTATATGACTAACATTTATTAGCTAAACAATATGAATTAAGAATTTTGATTAATATTTTATATGTTATCTCACTTATTCGTCTGCTGCTGCTGCTGCTGCTAAGTCGCTTCAGTCATGTCTGACTCTGTGCGACCCCATAGACAGCAGCCCACTAGGCTCCTCTGCCCCTGGGATTCTCCAGGCAAGAATACTGGAGTGGGTTGCCATTTCCTTCTCCAATGCATGAAAGTGGAAAGTGAAAGTGAAGTCGCTCAGTCGTGCCAGACTCTTAGCGACCCCATGGACTGCAGCCCACCAGGTTCCTCCGTCCATGGGATTTTCCAGGCAAGAGTACTGGAGTGGGTCGCTGTTGCCTTCTCCACTTATTCCTCTAGATAATCATATAAAGTAGGAAATATTTCCAACTACATTCGATGGAAGAGAAAACAAGCCAAGTAAATTTGAATAATTTGCCTGAGTCATGCAGGGATTTAAAGAGCTGAAATTTGAAAAAAATGAGAAAGTTTAGAAAACAACATGCTAACTTTCCCCCACTGAGTGCCCTCTGTTTGTATTCTTTTGCATATATTTAATTACAGTATTCTGTTCTTATTTTTGACATTTATTACTTTATCTGCTTAAAACATTTATATATTTATAAATAAGATATGTTCATCTATGATTTACTCTTTGTACTTAATACTATATTTTTTGGTCAACATTGCACTTTTTTTTAAACCATACTTTGTTGTTTTGTTTTTACTATATGCATGTTTTTTCAGAATAAGTCATAATGATCTGCTCGTAGATTAACTGACTGATATTTGCTATCATGCATAATCTGAATTGTTTTATCTCTTTAATCTTATTTTGTGTTTCTTTTCAATTTTCTCACAATTTTTTTATTTGAATGACATGAGTGTTATAATTAGATAATATAATAATTATTTTTTTAAAACATAGTTAAAACATCTTTGATCATCTTTGTGGTTTGTATTAATAATTAAAATTATTTCCAGAATATGTATGAAGTGATCCATAATGTTGCTTTTATTATAAATTAAGCCTTTGAATCAATTATCTATCTGCCTGCCTATCATCGATCTACTGTTTCTGTCTGGCCTCCAGCTCCATTGTTTTTCACTGGTAGCAATCAGGCTCTGCGTGTTGATCTACTCGTGTGAGTCACCTAGAGAATCTCCACTTCTACATCTATTTGCATTGTCATAACTCTTGGATAAGAGAGAGTTAATGTACTTTCTCAAATCATTTTAATTAATTTACTTTTATGTTATGAATTATAGCCAAAATATAGTCAATTGGACTATGGTCCAATATAGTCATTTCCAATTGGAGAAGGAAATGGCAACGCATTCCAAGTGTTCTTGCCTGGAGAATCCCAGGGACGGGGGAGCCTGGTGGGCTGCTGTCTATGGGGTCGCAAAGAGTCAGACACGACTGAAGCGACTAAGCAGCAGCATAGTCAATGTAATATTAGCTGGAGGATCATCAAGGAGCATGGAAAAACTATTGTATAGAGGTCATGCTTTAAACAAAGAGACTGAGAACCTTTTTGTTAAAGAAATCTGAGCAACAGAATTCTGATGGATCAATGAGATTATGTGATTAAATTATTTTTAAAATAAAAAAAAGCAAAAGCAAATTATAATTATTAAGTAAAAAGTATCATGAATTTTACTGACACAGTAAGACTTCCCAGAGTGTTTTGCTTGCACAAATAAGGAGAGCATCCAAGAGCAGCTGGCATTTGAATTGAATTTTGAAAGATGAATATTATTTCTTCAGGGACCTGACGGCTTAACCAATTTTAAGTATGCTAAGTGTCATTTAATTTAGATAAATTTCTAAACAGACCGATATCAATTCAACTGTTTATTTAATTTTCATCAACACATTACCAATTTTAAATTGGATGAGTGAATTGTTGTTCAAATTGATGCTTAACCTTCCAAAACATCAGGTCATTTTTAGTTGATTCCATGTGATGGTACTCGAGAGTATTAAAGAACTTCATGCGTTGCACCCAAAAAAAAAAAAAAAAATCACAGCAAGTAGACTTTTTTTCATTGCCTTTTTCTGTGAAGAAATTTACATTTCTTTATAAGGTTGTTTAAAGTTTTGTCAAGCTCTGCTCCTGTGACTTTTCTTCGCTTCCTTACATTTCCCACCAGGGATTTAAACCATCTGGTTCTGAGAGATGGTGCACTGTACTACCTTCCTAGTGAGGGCATCTTGCTAATAAGCAGTGATCAACAAGACATTTTAAGAGCTTGTATTTGGCATCACAAATACATATATAAGTGAATTTCTGTTCTTTACACTAACATTTTGCAAGTACCTTTCTTGTTGAAACATGCCATTGGGAAAAACAATCTGTTTTGCTAATGTTTTAAGCTCTTTAGAGAGTAACTTCTGTGCTTTATATGCATGGTTTAGCTTATATCTTATCATAGGGGAAGCAAAGAGAAAATCTGTTCCTGTGTGTTGTTACAAATGCAACTGTAGGAAAACTGGCAGTTGGCCTATTTTCTACCAGCTTAAAAAAAAAAAAAAAAAAGCTATGCTAGAGAAAATTAGGATGGATGCTGTCGTAAGTGTTGATGAATAATGCAGTTAAAATTGGAGTAAGATTCCTTTAAATAAATGAGATTTATCTTTTCTTTTGATTTCTTTTCATTCTCTCTCCTGTATGATTTAAATTGTCATAATTTAGTTTTTTTCTTTCTAATTTTAAAACATTTTTTTCCTGAAATAGATAATTACAGCTGATTGCACAGGAAATAGTGTCATTTATTGTTTATCTATTTTGAAAATTTGTCCAGTAAGTGTTTATAAAGAGTTTTGGCCATATCCATTAACTGAGAGACTGTCTTGGTTGATAAAAAAGAGAATTGTTTTCTAAGTGTAGCCATCTTCATTAACTCTATTAATGAAAGTAAGAAAATAATAGATAATCTTGAATTTTTCATTTGTATCTAACTCCAGAGTTTCCAAGGACAGAGTAAAGACAGTTTTCCTTAATAAAATATAGAACGGCAGGCCCTCAGAACAAAAAGGGATACTAGAGAGAAAGACCTCCCCTCTGAATGGTGAATGCTGATTTTGCAATGCATCTGGTCCACACATTGCACAGAGCAGCAGAGGGTCAGGAGCTTTGATTAACTTCCCATAAACGTCTGCCACGTTGCATGTTTGCCACTGCCAAGTGTTTTATTTTCTTTTATCTTATTTGATTCTTATAACAATATGGTGAGTTTCCTATTATTATGGATTTTCTTTTGAAGACATGGAAACAAAGACCTAGATTAAGTGGTTTTCTCCAAAGTTATATATTTCTCCAAAGTAAAATGTAAGTTGCATACTTTTCTGGAGCTTTTCTTTTTATCTCAACCATAATAACAAATATAAATAAGTGGATACCTTTGTACATGCATGTTTCAGACCCTATTACTGTATCACTAATTATACAAAGCAGGCTTAAAATAGCTATTTCAAATTGCTCATACTTCTGTCAGTGATGAAACTGATCTCGATTCTCCTAGGTAGTAGTTGCTTGGGATCTTTTGTGTAATTTCAGTCAGATATAAGCTGGAACTGCAGTCATCTGAAAACTCAATGGGGCTGGATCAAAATAGTGTATTTCCCTAGCAGTGAAATGATGCTGCTTTTGGCACGGCAGTCCACTGGAGCAGGCATGGAGCAGAAGTGGTTACTTCTGGACCCTCGAGAACATTAGTGTCAATGTCTCCCATCCTTTTCCATCATATCTAGACCATTCCAGAGAAAGCATGGCCAGAGAAATAAGAGGAAGCTGCAAATAGCTTTAAGAGGAGGAGAGAGAGGAAAAGGAGGATGCCTTAAAGTTACACAGCACCATTTTCATTATCCTCAATTAATCAAAGCAGTCACAAGGTCACACAGTGGCAAAGGGATGAGATGCCAACTGTACCTCTTAATAGCAAGGATGTCAAAGTACGTGCTCAAATTGCACAATGTAGATTAATGTGTTAACTTCATTAGCATCTGTATTTTTTCCAGTCACCAATAATTTACTAAGGGCCTATTACTCTCGAAAGAAAAATTATATCACTTTTTCTTAGTTCTTTAGGTAATGTGCATGTTTAGCCTGTTCTAAAAGAGCATTCCCCATGGGGTGAATGAGCATTGCTTAATGACAAACTGATGAAAATCAACTCTGAAGTAGCTGCCATTACCCATTTCTGATCATAAGTCAAAAGGTGCTTCACTGGACATGGAAGCAATTAAATGTCATTAACATCTGTTCTCTCCACATGACAGTCATGGGGTTGTTCCATTGGAGAACTTCACCCCATGTCATGGATCAACAATAATATTCTCTCTGGTTTTGTTTGTTTGTTTGTTTACAGAGAACATCATTTTTTTTTTTTCAAAATCAGGTCTATTTTGATAGAAGTTAGCAAAGTTCTGTGATTTGACTATTACCTTCACTAATTGACCACAATGTGGAAATAACTAATTGGTATATGCAGCTATGTAAACACCTATGATTTATGCCAGCCTTACTTTGTTCCCTGCTTGGGAAATAAATAACACTTTCTGGGAGCTAAAACTAATCATAAGTACTGTAAGAGAGACTTAAATTCTTCCTCATTAATTTTCAGGTTCAAAATAAAATGGGAAATATATGTCGAGAAGCACACATTTTATTTATAAGTAAGTGTTTATTTTTAATCAAGTTAATATTTGAATGCCTTTCCCATCTCAGATACTGTGGAAGGACTTGTTCAGGAAAGCAGTGGTCAATTCTGCCCCTCCTGCTCCATGCACGGAGCAGAGGCAAGTCCTTGCCTTCCTATCTGGGCCTTCATTCTTCTCACAGCTTCTCTCACAGCCTCTGTTCTTCACTCACACCACTTCCACAAGGTGTAATACTTCTATCACTTTGTTTAACAGTACTGCATACACAGCATTCTGTTTCCACACCGTCATTTCCCTAAAGTGTGTGTTCGAGTGTGTGTTCAAGACTGTTTTTGAAAGGACATCAGTGTCTCTACCTGTTCTTTCATGCTCTTCTAACTGCATAGCCAAGTTGTTGACTGTTACTTTATTCCCTAAATCGTAGCCAAGATTTTGATGCATCGATATTGTAGTGACCATACTGCTGATATTTCTCAATTCCAGACCTACTGGGTACTAGGATTTTTTATCTTTATTAGTCCAGTTCATGAATCTGGGCCATCTAAAGTGATGAATTTCAGAAGACAACTGATTTTTTCCTCTTTATCTCTATTAATCATAAACATTACTCCCTGTACGTCGGTTTTAGTATACTGCTGCTATAACTGTGTGTGGAAATTGTCACTGCCATATTCATAAACTAAGGACATTGCAGCCATCAAGCTCCTAGACCAGGCTACCACTCTCAACTGTGTACCCTGAGGGGTTTATGAAGGAGGACAGCAAGATGTTAGGTAGTCAAGGTGTGTATCAGAGGAAGACGCCAGTGAGCCCAGAGGCTTGCATCTTCCCAGACATAGAAAGCCTTAAAGACTAATTACCTTAAGATATCTGGGTTTCCTTAATAGTAATCTTTTGATGTCTCAACTATATAAATCTATGTATCCTGATTCCTGCCTTACCTCTTAGGAGCAGTCTGTCAGAATTATCTAAGAGCCTGTCTTCTGGGCTCAAATACTCAGAAAATTCACTGAATAAAACATAATTCTTAACTTTTAGGTTATGCGTCTTTTTTTCTGACATTGCAAATCACAGTGGTTTAAAGCAACACAAATGTAATGTCTTATACAAAAGGCAGGTTTGGTTGGGTTAAAATTACTTTCTAGAGGCTCTAGGGGACAGTCTGCTTCCTTGCCTTGACCAGCTGCTACAGGCGTCCACAGTCCTTGGTAGATTACACTTCCTCCATCTTCTAAGGCTTCTAAGCAATGGATGGTCCAGCCTCCCACTTGGCATACCTCTGGCCCTGCTTCCCTGGCTACATCTCCAAGTCCTCTTCTGTCCTCTCTTACACTTTAAAGAGGCTTGCTTTATAGTGGGCCCACCCACTTTAATCTCCATTTAAAGTCAGCTTAATCATCAACATTAGTTCTTTTTTGCCATGTAACACAAAAATATTCATAAGTCCTGGCAATCTTAACAGGACCACAAAGCATGGGGAGGCATTATTCTGTCTACTACAGCTTTGTTCTTGCTGGAAATGTCTCAGTTCTTATATTTTCTTTATTGTTAGAATGTATTATAAACTCAAGTCTTCCAAACTCTAATCTACCCACTCTGTCAGACCTTTTCTTTTTTTCCCCAGAACGTCCTTCCTGTGGCACCTGGTTGAAAGTGAAAGTGAAAGTGTTAGTCACTCAGCCCTGTCTGACTCTTGGCGGTCTCATGGACTGCAGCCTGCCAGGCTCCTCTGTCCAAGGGATTCTCCAGGCAAGAATCCTGGAGTGGGTTGCCATTTCCTTTTCCAGGGGATCTTCCCAACCTAGGGAATGAACCTGGATCCTCCGGCATTGTCACAATATTAATAATCTAGTAATTAGACAAACCCTGTAGCCTCAGGAATCAGAGATGCTGAAAGGATCCAAGCTTTGATTTAGTTGCATTAGTAATTAAAACATCCTATCAAAGCTGGTAATTCTGTGATTCTGAGAGCTACATGCTGAAATCTATATCTATATATTTAAAAAAGTAAAATATCTGTTCCTCAGCAAATGGGCTGTCTTTTGGAGGGTGAGAGTTGAGTCCTGTAATTCTGAATTATAGAGAAACTGGTTTTCAAGGCTCTCTGGTTTCAGGGAATTCCTCCCCTCCTGGGTGGGCCGTAACTTATTAGGTTGATTGCAAACAGGCATTCTCATGACACTTCAAATGAAATTAAATGTGACACAGTTCATCACAGCTGAGCTGGCAAACCCTCATGATATAGAAGAATGGGAATGGATCTCATCTGAGTGTCTGAACACAGTATTTTCCTCAGCCAGCTCATTTTATTTAGAAAACCAGTCCTTTCTTTCAGAAGTGAAAGTTCTAGGATCCTATATGATAATTGGAGTACTTAAAGAAAATTTGGGATGCCCTGGTGGCTCTGACAGTAAAGAGTCTGCCTGAAATGCAGGAGACCCCAGCTTGATCCCTGAGCTAGAGGATCCCCAGAGAAAGAAATGGCAATCCACTCCAGTACTCTTGCCTGGAAAATCCCATGGACAGAGAAGCCTGGTGGGCTATACAGTCCATATATTCACAAGATGTCAAACATGACTGAGCACCTTCAGTTTCACTTTCAGAGAAAATTTAACCATTTATTTGCCCAAATTGCTCACTTAACATTTTTATCATTGCCACAAAGATGAATACTTTAAGGCAAAATCAGAAAGAGTGGCAAGATAAAATAAACCTTGTTTGCTCTTTCACAGTGGAAAATAAAAGTTATTCCACAGCCAGATGGCATTCTACTGCTCATTCAGATCACCCAGGCCCACCTCCTGTTGTAAAACAGCAATGTGTTAGTTCAACTTTGAGAAGGGTTTCTGACTTCTGCTTTCCTGGATGGACTAGGAACTCCATTTTAATTTATGTAAAAGTTCCTTAGAGAAAAATAAAATGGATTTTCAAAGCATGGAAGGAATGAGAGCAGAAGTGAGAGTCAGTGTGTTTGCCTATAAATTCTGCTTCTTCTGCCTTAACAGCTGAAGTTTAACCTTTTATCTTTTTAGTTGGCTTGGAGCAATTTCGTCTTCATTTTAATTCACTGTTCCTAAATAGCTCTCAGAAGAGACTGTGGCATACTTTCTCTTTGCCCTGAAACACCGGCATTCTGCTACAGAATATTCTTCCTCTGAGCAAAGGTTTGTTTTTTTTGGTAAAGTGTGCTGAGCAATTTGTGCATATATGCAGACACACTGGACACACAACACCGGATTTGGAAGTGAAGCAAAGACAAAGCTATGATTCCATTCTATATCTGGTCTTTTCATTCTTTTTCAATTTGAGATTTTTTGGTTTATGTGCTAAGTTCTTCTTAGTTAAACATACTTTTCCTAACCCACTGTAGGTTTCACATTTATTTTCTCCCAGCAGCTTACTGCACAGTCAGCCACAGTGAAGATGGAATTATCCTGTCAGAAATTGTAACATTAAATTACTCTAGGGAAACATGCAGGTGCAAAACATGTTGTCTTTTAATGCAAATTCGGGGTTTCTAATCCAAACACAACCTCGTTGCATATCTACCACGCAGACTAAAAATAAAACTGATGAATTCATGATTTTATGCCTGTGTATGTATATTTAAATTTAACTCAGCTAAAAGCATTACTTCTAGATAAGAATAGAAATGTCTAACATTTTTAATATCCGGGATTCTGTTAGTTTACATTTTAGTCATTCTTTAATATACATTTAATGTCAGTAAAAGTATTTTCTAAAATACAACAAATTAAATTCAAGAATAAAAAAAATCTGACAAATGTCATAAGAAAAATTATACAAAGTATAGTGGATTATTTTCTCTGAACACCATTTATTTCTTTTACAGATTTTTTTTCCTCAAGATAAGCAAAACAGTTTTAGCATTAATAATTGTAAAATTTAAAAAAAATCTCAAATTACATACACAACTCGTTGTCATCTTATAAATCTTACTTCATAAAAGCATCCAGACATCTAAATGAAGACTCCTTATATTCTTTTATTGATATAAGAATATTCAGTATTAGCTGTATGAAACCATTCCTTAGAAACTCAAGACTTAGAAAAAAATTCTAGCATATGACTATCTAGGCATTACTCAGATTGTGAAATAATGCAGATAATTAGTGAAGTCAGCAGATATTTAACCCTGGTGCAAACTGCAGCTTCTACAGACTTTACCCTGAACTCAAGTGATGAAACTTGATATATGTTTTGCTTTGTTTTACTGCAAAGTGTAACTTCATTCACTCTCTCTAGGCAGAGTCAAGGTTAACTGGGAGAGAAGGAGAGCTGAGCCTTAGAAACTCAAAATGCTGAGTTGCAGAAGGAAGGGAAGATTTGGGGAAATGAGTGTCACAAAAGTAAATGTTCAAATGAGGTATGTGTATGTATGTATATCTGATTTTGCAAAAGGGATAGTTATTTAATATCATTTAATATTTATTGATATCATGTAATGATATTTAATATCCACCAATATCATTTAATAATATATAATACCCATCAGGAATGATGCTAAAGCTGAAACTCCAGTACTTTGGCTACCTCATACTAAGAGTTGACTCATTGGAAAAGACTCATGCTGGGAGGGATTGGGGGCAAGAGGAGAAGGGGATGAGGATGAGATGGCTGGATGGCATCACTGATTCGATGGACGTGAGTCTGGGTGAACTCCAGGAGTTGGTGATGGACAGGGAGGCCTGGCGTGCTGCGATTCATGGGGTTGCAAAGAGTCGGACACGACTGAGCAAATGATCTGATCTGATCTGAATACCCATCAGGTTCCTCTGTCCATGGTTCCCAGGCAAGAAGAATGAAGTGGGTTGTTATGCCTTCCTCTAAGGGATCTTCCCAGCCCAGGGATTGAACACACATCTCTTACATCTCCTGCATTGATAGGCAGATTCCTTACCGCTAGTGCCACCTGGGAAGCCCATTTAATTATAAGAGAAAGAAAAATAAATCTTACATGGAAATTTCTCCTAAATTTCTGGAAGAAAAAGTTATGTTCAGAAAAAATAAAAACTATAAATAGGATAAAAATATTTACAACAAAAATAAATACTAGTACATGTTGCTATTGTTGTTCAATTGCTTAATTGTGTCCAACTCTTTGTGATGCCATGGACTGTAGCATGCCAGGCTTCCCTATCCTTCACTATCTCCCAAAGTTTGGTCAAACTCATATCCATTGAGTCAATGAGGTCATCCAATCATCTCATCCTTTGTTGCCGCTTTTTCTCCTTCCTTCAATCTTTCCCAGCACAAGGGTCTTTTCCAATAAGTTGACTCTTCACATCAGGAGTCCAAAGTATTGGAGCTTCAGCTTCAGTCCTTCCAATAAATATTCAGGGTTGATTTCTTGTCCATTAAAACAATCCCAAATATTGAAAAAAAAAAGGAATTCATAGGAAGAAGAAAAATAAGAGTAAGTCTTACTTTAGAAGAGTGGGAAGAAAGAGATTATGTTGCTACTTGGCAGCATACAATTTGATGACAAATTTTTATATATTAATAGTCCTAGTTTTAATTTAGATTTTAGGTTCACATGAGCTTGCTATATCAATAACCACAAATATGCAGATGTACCACCCTTATGGCAGAAAGCAAAGAAGAGCTAAAAAGCCTCTTGATGAAAGTGAAAGAGGAGAGTGAAAAAATTGGCTTAAAACTCAACATTCAGAAAACTAAGATCATGGTATCTGGGTCCTATCACTTCATGGCAAATAGATGGGGAGCAATGGAAACAGTGACAGACTTTATTTTGGGGGGCTCCAAAATCACTGCAGATGCTGACTGCAGCCTTGAAATTAAAAGACGCTTACTTCTTGGAAGAAAAGTTATGACTAACCTAGACAGCATATTAAAAGGCAGAATTATTTTGCCAACAAAGGTCTGTGTAGTCAAAGCTATGGTTTTTCCAGTTGTCATCTATGGGTGTGAGAGTTGGACTATAAATAAAGCTGAGTGCCAAAGAATTGATGCTTTTGAACTGTGGTGTTGAAGACTCCTGAGAGTTCCTTGGACTTCAAGGAGATCCAACCAGTCCACCCTAAAGGAAATCAGCCCTGAATATTCATTGGAAGGACTGATGCTGAAGCTGAAGTTCCAATACTTTGGCCACCTGATGTGAAGAACAGACTCATTGGAAGAGACCCTGATGCTGGGAAAGATTGAGAGCAGGAGGAGAAAGGGATGACAGAGGATGAAATGGTTGGATGACATCACTGACTCAATGGACATGAGTGAATAAACTCTGGGAGTTGGTGATGGACAGCGAGGCCTGGCGTGCTGCAGTCCATGGGGTCACAAACAGTGGAACACCAGTGAACGACTGAACTGAACTGAGCTTGCTATATTAAAAAAAAAAAAAATCTAATGAATTCTACCAAACTCTCATATTCTAGTGATAAGAGCGTGGGATAGGCAAGGGACTGTTTTTATTCCCAGTTCTTGACCTTTGAGTCAAAAAGGAAAGACAGACATCAAAGGAAGTACACTGAAACAGAAGGGTTATAACTCATGGTTCTGTCAATACCACTGGGATAATCAGTAAGCTTAACAACAAGTATGGAAACATTTCTCAGAATATTGCACAGAGATATGGGAATATGAAAAATATGACAGAAAGTTAAGAGGAATGGGGAAGAGAATGATAAATCCCAACATATATTTAATTAATGACAAAGAAGAGGGTGGAGATAAAGGAGGAGGTCTTATTCAATTAGATAACAATGGTGAATTTTTCCAAAGTTTGATAAAATGCATGACCTTCATATTGAAGAAATAGATTAAATCCCAAACAAGGACAAATAAAAAGTATCCACAGAGAGAAGATGTAGAATATCTTGAAGAGAGAAAAAAAAAAAAAAAAAACTTTTAGGTAAAGAGAAAGAAGAGCAAGAAATATTCGCAAATTAAAGGACACATTAAAAAAGACAGAGAGGAAAATAAAACAAACCAGACACAAAACACAGCTAATTACTGAGGAGTCTCAATTTTCATTAGTTTAGTTTTTTTCTGTATTCAGATATATTAAAGTTGATTTTCAGGCAAGCAACTACTCAGATTTTTTTTTTTCCTCCAATAGATGTTTGCTGAAAGATTTGTATTTCAACAAGAAAGAATTTGATCAAAGAAATAAGCAGGAGGCTATAAGAAGCAATATTAAGCAAATAAATGAGAACATATGCAAAATTTACACATCAAGGAAGTGTAAAAATTACACAAAATCCTCACATGAAGGAAGACTCAAAATCTAGATAACATATGAGTATTTCCAACACACAAATTGATAGTAGTAGAGGACAGTAAATGGAAAAGGGAAATTTTAATTAATTTGCTGACTTAAGAAGACATCATTATATAATATTTAGATTGAACAGCACTGCATACAAAACACCTTAAAACTCATAGGTACATGATAAGTAATTGGTAACAAACAATTTATACAAGGGAATAAGAATTGCTAAAAAGCACTCATTTCAATATATTAATGACAAAATAATGAAATAATAATCTGAAGTAATAAAAGAAAGGCAAAACATAAGAGTAGAATGTGTGGTAATAGAAAACAATAGAACAATTCATTATATCAACAAAATCAGAAGTTGGCTCTTCAGAAAGATGAACAAAATACATAAAAATCTTGAAATTCATCAAGAAAAAAAGAGTCTTCCCCAGTGGCACAAAGGGTAAAGAGTCTATCTGCAATGCAGGACACATGGATTCAATCTCTGGGTTGGGAAGATCCGCTGGATAAGGGAACAGCTACCCACTTCACTTTTCTTGCCTGGAGAATCCCATGGACAGAGGAGCCTGGCAGTCTATCATCCATAGGGTTGCAAGGAGTCAGACAAGACTGTGAGACTAACACATGCACACACACACACACTACTACTAATTCAAAGTAAAATACTTTCTAAATATATATATTTCCACAATTTACTCAACACAAAATGAAAAATTATACCTAAGAAGACTTAATAATTAAGTCAAAAAAGCATTAGGGGTGACTATTTTAAGTGACCTTCTTTTTCTACACTTTTAATTCATAGACACTGATCATGCAAACTCTTGCAGAAGAGAAAGAAAGCCTGACAGTTTATAAGACTGAGGCAAATGAGAACTCTCAGATACTACATTTGGGAATGTAAACTAACATATTTACTTTGGAGAAAACTTTGCATTATTGAAGAAATTGAAAGTTCATAGTCTAATAACCAGCATTTCCTCCCTAAATGCATCGTGTACGCAAACATTCACACTAGGTAAGAATGATTCAGTTCAGTTCAGTTCAGTCACTCAGTCGTGTCCGACTCTTTGTGACCCCATGAATCGCAGCACGCCAGGCCTCCCTGTCCAACACCAACTCCCGGCGTTCACTCACCTCACGTCCATCTTGTCAGTGATGCCATCCAGCCATCTCATCCTCTGTCGTCCCCTTTTCCTCCTGCCCCCAATCCCTCCCAGCATCAGAGTCTTTTCCAATGAGTCAACTCTTCACATGAGGTGGCCAAAGTACTGGAGTTTCAGCTTTAGCATCATTCCTTCCAAAGAAATCCCAGGGCTGATCTCCTTCAGAATGGACTGGTTGGATCTCCTTGCAGTCCAAGGGACTCTCAAGAGTCTTCTCCAACACCACAGTTCAAAAGCATCAAATCTTCGGCACTCAGCTTTCTTCACAGTCCAACTCTCATATCCATACATGACCACAGGAAAAACCATAGCCTTGACTAGATGGACCTTTGTTGGCAAAGTAATGTCTCTGCTTTTCAATATGCTATCTAGGTTGGTCATAACTATTCTTCCAAAAAGTAAGCATCTTTTAATTTCTAGGTGATCACTCACCTAGCATCAGATATCCTGGAATGTGAAGTCAAGTTGGCCTTAGAAAGCATCACTATGAACAAAGCTAGTGGATGTGATAGAATTCCAGTTGAGCTATTTCTAATCCTGAAAGATGATGCTGTGAAAGTACTGTACTCAATATGCCAGCAAATTTGGAAAACTCAGCAGTGGCCACAGGACTGGAAAAGGTCAGTTTTCATTCCAACCCCGAAGAAAGGCAATGCCAAAGAATGCTCAATCTACCACACAATTGCACTCATCTCACACACTAGTAAAGTAATGCCCAAATTCTCCAAGCCAGGCTTCAGCAATATGTGAACCGTGAACTTCCAGATGTTCAAGCTGGTTTTAAAAAAGGCAGAGGAATCAGAGACCAAATTGCCAACATCCGCTGGATCATCGAAAAAGCAAGAGAGTTCCAGAAAAACATCTATTTCTGCTTTATTGACTATGCTAATGCCTTTGACTGTGTGGATCACAATAAACTGTGGAGAATTCTTCAAGAGATGGGAATACCAGATGGGAATACCACCTGACCTGACTCTTGAGAAATTTGTATGCAGGTCAGGAAGGAACAGTTAGAACTGGACATGGAATAACAGACTGGTTCCAAATAGGAAAAGGAGTACGTCAAGGCTGTATATTGTCACCCTGCTTATTTAACTTATATGCAGAGTACATCATGAGAAATGCTGGGCTGGATGAAGCACAAGCTGGAATCAAGATTTCCGGGAGAAATCTCAATAACCTCAGATATGCAGATGACACCACCCTTATGGCAGAAAGTGAAGAGGAACTAAAAAGCCTCTTGATGAAAGTCAAAGAGGAGAATGAAAAAGTTGGCTTAAAGCTCAACATTCAGAAAACGAAGATCATGGCATCCAGTCCCATCACTTCATGGGAAATAGATGAGGAAACGGTGGAAACAGTGTCAGACTTTATTTTTGGGGGCTCCAAAATCACTGCAGATGGTGACTGCAGCCATGAAATTAAAAGAAGAATGATTAGCAGGTATATGGTCCTGTCAAAAATATTCTTAAGACATTTGGTCCATAAGATATCTGGTCCAAGCCAAAAGGCCATTGAATTTCAGTTTATACAAAATGTCCATGAGCTTATCTGATTCATGCCAGATAGTTCTGGTCAGGATCAAATAAATATCAAGGATGTTTTGGCATCAGCCTCACTACAAACCAAGCTAGTGGAGGTGATGGAATTCCACTTGAGCTATTTTAAATCCTAAAAGATGATGCTGTGGAAATGCTGTACTCATTATGCCAGCAAATTTGGAAAACCCAGCAGTGGCCACAAGACTGAAAAAGGTCAGTTTTCATTCCAGTCCCAAAGAAAGGCAATGCCAAAGAACGCTCAAACTACCGCACAATTGCACTCATCTCACACGCTAGCAAAGTAATGCTCAAAATTCTTCAAGACGGCTTCAGCATGTTCAAGCTGGATTTAGAAAAGGCAGACGAAAAAATTGCCAACATCCACTGTATTATCAAAAAAGCAAGAGAGTTCCAGAAAAACATCTATTTCTGCTTTATTGACTATGCCAAAGCCTTTGACTGTGTGGACCACAACAAACTGTGGAAAATTCCTAAAGAGATGGGAATATCTGACCACCTGATCTTTCTCTTGAGAAATCTGTATGCAGGCCAGGAAGCAACAGTTAGAACTGGACATGGAACAACAGAATGGTTCCAAATAGGAAAAGGAGTACATCAAGGCTGTATATTGTTACCCTGCTAATTTAACTTATACACAGAGTACATCATGAGAAATGCTGGGCTGGATGAAGCACAAGCCAGAATCAAGATTTTTGGGAGAAATATAAATAACCTCAGATATGCAGATGACACCACCCTTATGGCAGAAAGCAAAGAAGAGCTAAAGAGCCTCTTGATGAAAATGAAAGAGGAGAGTGAAAAAGTTGGCTTAAAACTCAACATTCAGAAAACTAAGATCATGGCATCCAGTCCCATCACTTCATGGAAAATAGACGGGGAAGCAATGGAAACAGTGACAGACTTTATTTTGGGGGGCTTAAAATCACTGCAGATGGTGACTGAAGCCTTGAATTAAAAAACTCTTGCTTCTTGGAAGAAAAGTTATGACCAACCTAGATATCATATTAGAAAGCAGAGACATTACTTTGCCAACAAGGTCTGTCTAGTAAAAGCTACGTTTTTTCCAGTAGTCATGTATGGATGTAAGAGTTGGACTATAAAGAAAGCTGAGCACCGAATCATTGGTGCTTTTGACCTGTGGTGTTGGAGAAGAGTCTTGCGAGTCCCTTGGTCTACAAGGAGATCCAACCAGGCCATCCTAAAGGAAATCAATCCTGAATATTCACTGGAAGGACTGATGCTGAAGCTTAAACTCCAGTACTTTGGCCACCTGATGCAAAGAACTGACTCATTTGAAAAGACCCTGATGCTGGGAAAGATTAAAGGTGAGAGGAGAAGGGGACCACAGAGGATGAGATGGTTGGATGGCATCACTGACTTAATGGACATGAATTTGAGTAAACTCCAGGAGTTGGTGATGGACAGGGAGGCCTGGCGTGCTGCATTCCATGGCGTCGCAAAGAGTCGGCCACGACCTAGCGAATGAACTGAACTAAAATGATTTATGGACATTTGAAAAGAACTGAAAGCCCTGCAGGGACAAAGGCACAGATATGAATTGGTTTATTTCATCATAAACACAATATGATGACTTCCCTTCTGGTTCAGATGGCAGAGAATCCGCCTGCAATATGGCAGACCTGGGTTCATTCCCTGTTTTGGGAAGATCTCTTGTGGAAGAGAATTGCAACCCATTCCAGTATTCTTGCCAAGAGAATCCCATGGACAAAGAAGCCTGGCAAGCTACAGTCCATGGGGTTTCAAAGAGTCAGACATGACTGAGCAACTAACACACATGTAACACACACACAAACACAGCACATTATAAACACATTGTAAACATCCCAAATATTGATTTGGAGGGAGGGTGTTGATGTGTAACTTAAGCAAAGTTATAAAATGGAAAATTATACAGAAAATTACATAGACAAACTGATCTTTTAGTAACAATGTAAATCTGAAGGACATACTGAAGTGAAAGTCGCTCAGTAGTGTCTGACTCTTTTCAAACCCGTAGACTGTAGCCTGCAAGGCTCCTCTGCCTATGGAATTCTCCAAGCAAGAATCCTTGAGTGGGTAGCTGTCCCCTTCTCCAGGGGATCATCCCAACAAAAGGATTGAACCCTGATCTCTCGCATTGCAGGTAGATTCTTTACTGTCTGAGCCAGGAGGGAAGCTCCGGTATATTAAATTGAAAAACAAATTTTTGAGTGATTTTGTACAATATTATCACACTTATGCAAAGATTTTTACTGTTCAAAAAGCCACTAATGATTTTTGTGCAAGTGTGTATATGTGACATGAAAGGGAAGATTATTATCATGGCTTCCCTGGTAGCTCAACTGAAAAAGAAACCACCTGCAATGCAGGAGACCACAGTTCAATTCCTAGGTTGGGAAGATCCCCTAGAGAAGGAAACAGATATCCACTCCAGTATTGTCTGGAGAATTCCATGGACAGAAGAGCCTGGCAGGCTACATTCCATGGGGTCACAAAGAGTTGAACAGGACTGAGTGACTTTCATTTTTCATATTTAGTAAAATGATTACAAACGTGACCAGAACCTTGGAAGAATAAGTTTGATGATGATACAAAAGAGACTGTACCGCCAACAATACTGCAACATTTTTTTGATATTATTTACAAAGTTATACTCAACATGTATAGAAAAGAGTTAACAACTGGTAAATATATTCTCCATGTTTGAGACATGTCCTAAAAAGTTTTTATATGTCCCACCATTATACATGCTACTTTTTAACATTAGACTATTTTAAAGTATAAAATATGCATAAATGTATACTTACATTTAAAGTATTCATTGTAATTTTGTCAGATATATCTATTTAGATTTTTATTCTGAGATTATATCCTTTCTAAATATCAGTAATATATTGTTCTCTTTTGAAATTGTGGTGATAATGTTTTATTGTAATATTATTATTTTATATAATAAGAAATGGTCAACTCTCGTCATCAGCACTCTTCTCCATAAATTTACTGATCTATGTGGTAAAAATGTTTGAGAACCATTAGTACAAAGCATGTTAATAACAGCCATGAAGAAGTATTTTAATAGGCAGTGCTTACTAATAGGGTTTATCGATGTAAATTCTTGCAAATGATAATCCATAAATTCTCATTAACATTATTTGGTGAGTGAAATATGAACAGTGACCAGCAGCCACAGGAAAAAGAAAATGTACCATTTATGTTTGCTCATGAATTTTACTTATTAAGTGTTACTTTTATGGACACTATTCTTTGCACTTGCAATATTTAATGTCTGAGTATATTTCATACATGAAGAAGACAGTCAACTCTCAAGTCCTTTGGAAATGTTTAATGCTTTTTTTTTTTTTCATGTGTTTCATCTAATCCAACATGGTACTGTTTTCAGTCCCGTTGTTTCTACAGCACACTTTTTTGACATTCAACATTCTGTTACTTCAAACACGATGAGGATTTAATTTTTGTTTGCTTATGTAACCATTTCTCCTCCTCTTTCTTCGTCTCCCATTCTCTCTCTCTTTCTTTCTATCCATCTCCTTCTCATCTCCTCTTTCTCTAAATCTATAAAAAGAGATCACGTCTTTGAATGCTAGAGACATTACTATCCCCAAAAGAACCATCTAAGTTTTCAGCTGCCAGTCCTTTCAAATGTGCCAACACAGACATGATGCTTGAACAAGAATATATCAAGAATAGAAACAAGTAATGATATATAATTCTGGACAGGAAAGCATAAAGGGGAACCCAAACTGACTTATCAGTAGTTAAAGACACCTGATCCCTAACAATGAGTAAAGGAGAGGTAAGTCTTTGTTACCACTGTGCCCAGCCCCAAGTATGTAGACTTTTTGAATGTATAAGATTCAAGAATGCATGGATTACAGCATTTGGAAAATAAGTTGAATTATCTGTTTTTTAAAACTGCTCTAAACTATTCTTGAAAATTAGAGCCTATTTTAACTGTTAACTTGAAAAACTCATAAAATTACTTCTTTTTCTCCCCAGTGCAAAAGAAAATGAAGTACAAATACAAAGATTTTTCTGCTTTTGCAGCTAATTTCTGCTCCCTGTGGACAAGCCACGCTAAACCAGACTACCTGTAGAAGGTGATGAACAACCATTCGGTTTGTGATAGCACTGCCCAAGTACAGTTGAATAAATATTTGTGACATACAAAATGTTCAAAATTACAATGCATGACTGACTAAAGTGGACAGAAATGCAAACATCTGCTGCTCTGTGATGCCAGGCAAAACTCTCTGGACACATCTAGAACACAAGTGCAGCGCATATCGAACATCCATACGTGCACTGTGGAGCAGAAGGAAAGTGGTGTCTACCATCTCCATCACTGCTCTCTGTCCTGTGAGTCTCAGTGTAGTCAGTATGTTTTCTTATAGCCCTCACGGTGTGGGGAAACTGAAAGAGCATGGACCGCAGAACTACTGAGGAAAATTTAAGAAACAAAATATACCATCAGTGAAAAGGATCTAATTTTAATTGTGCCATGTATAAGTCTTTGTGAGGATTATGGAAAATACATACATGGGATAAGAATCTGATGAATGGTTGAATAGTATGTGAAAATCTGAGTTAGACTTCAGGCTCAAAAAAAAAAAAATCATTTTTCTTGTCTCAGGATTTGAAACCTTCTCAGAGAACAATTCTTGCATGCATTTGTGGTTTCACCCAGGGCTCTTCAGTTCAGTTCAGTTCAGTTCAGTTGCTCAGTCATGTCTGACTCTTTGTGACCCCTTGGACTGCAGCACACCAGGCTTCCCTGTGCATCACCAAGTACCGGAGCTTACTCAAACTCATGTCCATCGAGTCAGTGATGCCATCCAACCATCTCATCTTCTGTCATCCCCTTCTCCTCTCACCTTCAATCTTTCCCACCATCAGGGTCTTTTCCAGTAAGTCAGTTTTTCGCATCAGGTGGCCAAAGTAATGGAGTTTCAGCTTCAGCATCAGTCCTTCCAATCAATATTCAGGACTGATTTCCTTTAGGATGGACTGGTTGGATCTCCTTGCAGTTCAAGGGACCCTCAAGAGTCTTCTCTAGCACCACAGTTCAAAAGCATCAGTTCTTCAGTGCTCAGCTTTCTTTATGGTCCAACTTTCACATCCTTACATGACTACTGCAAAAACCATAGCTTCGATGAGATGTCTCTGCTTTTTAATATGCTGTCTAGGTTGGTCAAAGCTTTTCTTTAAAGGAGGAAGTATCTTTTAATTTCATGCCTGCAGTCACCATCTACAGTGATTTTGCAGCCCCTCAAAATAAGTCTGTCACTGTTTCCATTGTTTCCCCATCTATTTGCCATGAAGTGATGGGGCCAGATGCCATGATATTAGTTTTCTGCATATTGAGTTTTAAGCCAACTTTTTCACTCTCCTCTTACACTTTCATCAAGTGGCTCTTTGGTTCTTCTTTGCTTTCTGCCATAAAGGTGGTGTCATCTGCATATCTGAGGTTATTGATATTTCTTCCAGCAATCTTGATTCCAGCTTGTGCTTCATCCAGCCTGGTATTTTGCATGATGTATTCTGCATATAAGTTAAATAAGCAGGGTGACAATTTACAGCCTTGATGTACTCCTTCCCTGATTTCAAACCAGTCTGTTGTTCCATGTCCAGTTCTGTTTTTCTTGACCAGATCTCCTAGTCCAGATATTTTTACTACTATATTTCAATTTCTGTTCTGTATTCACTGTAAGATTTAACTATGAAAGCAATGTGGTCTCTGCCAATTTTTCTTTCCTTGACCCTAGAGTTCTCCACTGAGAATATTAATATTGCAGTATTATTTTTGCAATATATAATATTGCAATATTATCCTCATTAGCTTAAATATGTTTTACTATCTGCATTTTCCACATAAAATATTTGAGTCACATCTGTTACAGAAAGCTCTACTACAATCTTCATCTTCTCTAAAATCTAGTGGTGGATTTAGAGTTTTCTTGTGGCTTCTCAAGACTTTTTATCTCTTGAGACAGCTACGATTAGTGCATACTTACCTAGCATCTCCTTCTTCTGAAAGAGGTGACCATTACCACCATTATCCTTACACAGCACCACCCATCAACAGAAAACTGGATTAAAGATGAGCATGGCTATACCCATCAGAATGAGACCCAGATTCCCCCGCATCCAGTCCTTCCCATGAGAAAGATTCCAGAAGTCTCTTATCCTTATCCATCAGAGGGAAGACAGAATGAAAGCCACATTACAGAAATCAAACCAAACTGAATACATGGATCATGACCTTGTCTAACTCAATGAAAATATGAGCCATGCCATGTAGGGCCACCCAAGACATACGGGTCATGGTGGAGAGTTCTGGCAAAATGTGGTCCACTGTAGAAAGGAATGGCAAATCACTTCAGTATTATTTCCTTGAGAACACCATGAACAGTATGAAAAGGCAAAAATATACAACACTGAAAGATTAGCTTCTCAGGTCAGTAGGTGCCCAACATGCTAACAGAGAAAGTGGATAAATAGTTCCAGATGAATAAGAGGCTAAGCCAAAGCAAAAACAACACTCAGTTGTAGTTGTGACTGGTGATGGAAGTCCGATGCTGTAAAGAACAGTATTGTAAAGGAACCTGGAATGTTAGATGCATGAATCAGGGTAAATTGGAAGTCATCAAACAGGAAATGGCAAGAGTAAACATCAGCATTTTAGGAATCAGTGAACTAAAATGGACTGGAATGGGTGAATTTAACTCAGATGACCATTATATCTACTACTCTGGACAAGAATCCCTTAGAAGAAATGTAGTAGCCCTCACAATCAACAAAAGAGTTTGAAATACTTGAGTACAATCTCAAAACTGACAGAATGAACTTGGTTTGTTTCCAAGGCTAACCATTCAACATCACAGTAATCCAAATCTATGCTCAAATCACTAATGCTGAAGAAGCTGAAGTTTACCAGTTCTATGAAGACCTACATGACCTTCCAGAACTAACACCAAAAAAGTGGTCCTTTCCATAACAGGAGATTGAAATGCAAAAGTAGGAAGTGAAGAGATACCTGGAGTAACAGGTAAGTTTTGCCATGGAGTACAAAATGAAGCAGGGTAAAGGATAATAGAGTTCTGCCAAGAGAACACACTGGTTACAGAAAACACCCTCTTCCAACAATACAAGAGATGACTCAAAACATGGACATTATCAGATGGTCCATACCAAAATCAGATTGATTACATTCTTCACAGTCCAATGTGGAGAAGCTCTGTATAGTCAGCAAAAACAAGGCTGGGGACTGACGGTGGCTCAGATCATGAACTTCTTATTGCTAACTTCAGACTAAAATTGAAGAAAATAGGGAAAACTACTAGATCACTTAGGTATGACCTAAATAAAATACCTTGTGATTATGCAATGGAAGTGACAAACAGATTCAAGGGATTAGATCTGATAGAGTTCCTGATATATAGGGAGATCCATAACATTATACAGGAGGCAGTGATCAAAACCATCCTGAGAAAAAGAAATACAAAAACGCAAAAGAGAGAGAGATAAGAAAAGGCAAAGGAGAAAAGGAAAGATATACCCATCTGAGTGCAGAGTTCCAAAGAATAGCAAGGAGAGAGAATCAAGCCTTCCTAAATGATCCATGAAAAGAAGAGCAAAAACAATAGAATGGGAAAAACTAGAGATCTCTTCAAGAAAATTAGAGATACCAAGGGAACATTTCACGCAAAGTTGGGCACAATAAAGGACAGAAATGGTATGGACCAAACAGGAGGAGATATTAAGAGTAGATGGCAAAAATGCACAGAACTATACAAGGAAGATCTTAATGACCCAGATAACCATGATAGTATCATTAATCACCTAGACCCAGATATCCTGGACTGTTAAGTTAACTGGGCCTTAGGAAGTATCACTACAAACAAAGCTAGTGGAAGTGATGGAAATCCAGCTGAGCTGTTTCAAATCCTAAAAGATGACGCTGTTAAACTGCTGCACTCAATATGCCAGCAAATTAAAAAAACAAAACAAAACAAAAAAAGAAAACCCTCTGTAGTGGCCACAGTACTGGAAAAGAACAGTTTTCATTCCAATCCCAAAGAATGCTCAAACTACTGCACAATTGCACTTATAGTAAAGTAATGCTTAAAATACATGAACCGTGAACTTTCAGATGTTCAAGCATATTTTACAAAAGGCAGAGGAACCAGAGATCAAATTGCCAACATCTACTGGATCATGAAAAAAGCAAGAGAGTTCCAGAAGAAAACATCTATTTCTGCTATGCCAAAGCCTTTGACTGTGTAGATCACAATAAATGGTGGAAAATTCTAAAAGAGATGGGAATACCAGACCACCTGATCTGCCTATTGAGAAACCTATATGCAGGTCAGGAAGCAACAGTTAGAACTGGACATGGAACAACAGACTGGTTCCAAATAGGGAAAGGAGTACATCAAGGCTGTATATTTTCACCCTGATTATTTAAATTCTATGCAGAGTATATCATGAGAAACACTGGACTGGAAGAAGCACAAGCTGGAATCAAGATTTCCGGGAGAAATATCAATAACCTCAGATATGCAGATGAAATCACCCTTATGGCAGAAAGTGAAGAGGAACTAAAAAGCCTCTTGATGAAGGTGAAAGAGGATAGTGAAAAAGGTGGCTTAAAGCTCAACATTCAGAAAATGAAGATCATGGCATCCGGTCCCATCACTTCAAGGGAAATAGATGGGGAAACAGTGTCAGATTTTATTTTTGGGGGCTCCAAAATCACTACAGATGGTGACTGCAGCCATGAAATTAAAAGATGCTTACTCCTTGGAAGGAAAGTTATGACCAACCTAGATAGCATATTCAAAAGCAGAGACATTACTTTGCCAGCAAAGATCCGTCTAGTCCAGGCTATGGTTTTTCCTGTGGTCATGTATGGATGTGAGAGTTAGACTGTGAAGAAAGCTGAGCGCCGAAGATTTGATGCTTTTGAACTGTGGTATTGGAGAAGACTCTTGAGAGTCCCTTGGACTGCAAGGAGATCCAACCAGTCCATTCTGAAGGAGATCAGCCCTGGGATTTCTTTGGAGGGAATGATGCTGAATCTGAAACTCCAATACTTTGGCCACCTGATGCAAAAAGCTGACTCCTTGGAAAGAGCCTCATACTGGGAAGGATTGGGGGCAGGAGGAGAAGGGGACGACAGAGGATGAGATGGTTGGGTGGCATCACTGACTCAATAGACATGGGTTTGGGTGGACTCTGGGAGCTTGTGATGGACAGAGAGGCCTGGCGTGGTGTAGTTCATGGGGTCACAGGGAGTCCGACATGACTGAGCGACTGAGCTGAGCTGAATTGAGTACAGCACTTTACAGCATCATCTCTTAGGATTTTAATAGCCCAGCTGGAATTCCATCACCTCCACCAGCTTTGTTCTTAGTAGTGCTTCCTAACACCCACTTCACTTCACATTCCAGGTGTCTGAGTCTAGATGAGTGACCATACCATCATGGTTCATTCAGTTCAGTTGCTCATTCATGTCCAACTCTTTGTGACCTCATGGACTGCTGCACACCAGGCTTCCCTGTCCATCACCAACTCCCGGAGCATCCTCAAGCTATATTCACCAATTCAGTGATGCCATTCAACCATTTCATCCTCTGTTATCCCTTTCTCCTGCCTTCAATCTTTCCCACCATCAGGGTATTTTCCAATGAGTCAGTTCTTCACATCAAGTGGCCAGAATATTGGAGTTTCAGCTTTAGCATCAGTCCTTCCAATGAATAGTCAGGATTGATTTCCTTTAAGATTGACTGGTTGTATCTCCTTGCAGTCCAAGCTACTCTCAAGAGTCTTCTCCAACACCACAGTTTAAAAGCATCAATTCTTAAGCACTCAGCTTTCTTTATGGTCCAACTCTCACATCCACACATGACCACTGGAGAAACGATAGCTTTGACTAGATGGACCTTTGACAGCAAAGTAATGTCTCTGCTTTTTAATATGCTATCTAGGATGGTCAAAGATTTTCTTCTAAGGAGCAAGTATCTTTTAATTTCATGGATGCAGTCACCAACTGCAGTGATTTTGGAGCCCAAGTTTTCCTGGTCATTAAGACCTCTTTTGTACAGATCTTCTGTGTGTTCTTGCCACCACTTCTTAATCTCTTCTGTCTCTGTTAGGTCCATACAATTTCTGCCATTTTTTTATATCCATCTTTGAATGAAATATTCCCTTTGTTTCTCCAATTTTCTTGGGAAGATCTCCATTCTTTTCCATTTTATTATTTTCCTCTATTTTTTTTTTTTTGCTTTGTTCATTGAAGAAGGCCTTCTTGTCTCCTTGCTCTTCTCTGGAACTCAGCATTCAGTTATGAATATATTTCCCTTTCTCCCTTGCTTTTTGCCTCTTTTCTTTCCACAGCTTTGTAAAGCCTCTTCAGACAACCATTTTGCCTTCCTGAATTTATTTTTCTTGGGAATGATCTTGATCACTGACTCCTGGACAGATTTATGAACCTCTGTCTGTAGTTCTTCAGGAATTCTGCCTACCAGATTTTTCAGCAAACTTTTTCACTCTCCTTTTTCACTTTCACCAAGAGGCTCTTTAGTTCTTCACTGTAGGCCATAAGTGTGGTGTCATTTGCATATCTGAGTTTATTGATATTTCTTCTTGCAATCTTGATCCCAGCTTGTGCTTTATCCAGTCCAGCATTTCTCATGATGTACTCTGCATATAAGTTCAATAAGAAGGGTGAAAATATACAGCCTTGATATACTCCTTTCCCTATTTGGAATCTGTCTGTTGTTCCATGTCCAGTTCTAACTGTTGCTTCTTAACCTGCATGCAGATTTATCAGGAGGCAGGTCAGGTTGTCTGGTATTCCCATCTCTTTAAGAATTTTCCACAGTTTGTTGTGATCCACACAGTCAAAGGCTTTGGCATAGACCATAAAACAGAAGTGCTTATTTTTCAGGAACTCTCTTGCTTTTTCTATGATCCTTCAGATGTTGGCAATTTGATCGCTGGTTCCTCTGTCTTTTCTAAATCCAGCTTGAACATCTTGAAGTTCATGGCTGATGTACTGTTGAAGCCTGGCTTGGAGAATTTTGAGCATTATTTTGCTAGCATGTGAGATGAGTGAAATTGTGCAGTATTTTGAGCATTCTTTGACATTACTCTTCTTTGGGACTGGAATGAAAACTGACATTTTCTGGTCCTGCAGCCACTGCTGAGTTTTCCAAATTTGCTGGCATATTGAGTGTGGCACTTTCACAGCATCGTCTTTTAGGATTTGAAATAGCTCAACTGGAATTCCATCACCTCCACTAGCTTTGTTTGTAGTGATGTTTCCTAAAGCCCACTTGACTTCACATTCTAGGATGTCTGGCTTTAGGTGAGGGATCACACCATTGTGATTATCTGGGTCATGAATATCTTTTTTATACAGTTCTTCTGTGTATTCTTGCCACCTGTTTTTAATATCTTCTGCTTCTGTTAGGCCCATATCATATCCATCTATATCTAGCTAAGTAATTAATGAACTTAAGTAATTATATATGAAGAAAAATATCTATTTTTTTAGTGTTCAGAAAACCAACATAAATGAATTTTTAGAATATTCAAGGGTGAGAAAAGTTGGGAGATTAGGATTGACATATACACTATTGATACCGTGCATAAAATAGATAACTGCTAAGTCACTTCAGTCGTGTCCGACTCTGTGTGACCCCATAGAGGGCAGCCCATCAGGCTCTGCCGTCCCTGGAATTTCCAGGCAAGAACACTGGAGTGGGTTGCCATTTCCTTCTCCAATGCATGTTGCTCAGTCGTGTCCGACTCCTAGCGACCCCATGGACTGCAGCCTACTAGGCTCCACAGTCCATGGGATTTTCCAGGCAAGAGTACTGGAGTGGGGTGCCAGTGAGAATCTACTCTATAGCACAGGCAACTCTATACACAGTGTTCTGTGGTGACCTGAATGGGAAGAAAATCCAAAAAAAGAGGGGTTCTATGTATATGTACAGCTGGTTCACTTTGCTGTACACCATAAACTAACACACATTGTAAAGCAAATATACTACTATAAAAATTAAGTAAACAAAGAAATGAATATTCTTATTTAATATACATGTATGTATATTGTCTTAAGTTTTTAGAAAGATGATTTTTAAAAACATTTTAAACTAAATGCTTTTAAAGGGCCACTAATATAATAATATTATCTCATTGATGCACAGATCATTATTTTTAAAAAATCATTTAATTTGGTTTTAATGTCTGCTTTTCCTCTGTAAGAAGTGGCCACCTTCACCTGATCTTGTTCCCCAGCAGCTAGAATAGTTTCCCCTTCCTCACCAGGTCCTGCCCTTCCTGCTCAGTTGTACAGCTTATGCTTAATCCATGACAAGAAAACTATAGCTCTTCTACATGCAATCCCATCAAATTACCATTTTAAAATCTCGATCTCTCTGCCAACTGTTTCTTTCAGTCATGGGGGGAGGGGCTGGTGACAGGAGGAAAGGCTTTCTGAATCCAATGACTCTTGCCTCTCTGACATTCCTCTAACTGTCAGTTATCTCCTCCTAGACCACATTTTGTACTAGTCCTATTCTCATTTACAGACTTCTTCAGACATGCTCAGTTTTCTCTATTCGAAAAATAAAAGGAGAGAGAAAGAAACACCACTCATCCTTTGCCCAAGACATTCGCTCCATTAGTTATCCTAGCAGTTAATTCTTCCCATCATATATCAGTCACCTATCATCTAGCTCCGGGATAACTTTCAGCATACTAGCCTTGCTTTCTTATGCATGTGATTTATTCCCATCATGAATCCCCTGAAAATAGGCAAACCAGATAATATTCCATTTTTTTCAGTTTTCATTCTTTTCCCAACCTCAATAATGTGTGTCTATTGTCTTATTCACACCTTCTTTAAAATCTCGCTCCTCACTTCCACAACCTACCCACCATTATCCTGTGTCTCGCTCACCTCTCAAACCTTTTAAATATATGGGATCATCCTTCATGCCATAATGCAAAATGACTATTCAGTAACAAAATCTCTACTGCAGGTTCAAAATTATACATATAAATGTGTAGAGAGACAAACTGATAATCATATGCTCCAAAAAGCTAGTGGTGATTATTTTTAGAAAAAATAAATCATATTTCATTTTTATTTTTAGTGCTTAAAATAGTTTATATTGCATTTTTGCTAAACTTACTTTATGATAATTTAATTATTTGATCACTATCCTCATGTAATTTTTACTGTTTTTATATTATCATAGTTTATACAGTTAATTTCATTTCTGTACTCTTTTAATGCTCTTAGCCTTTAGCTAACTAGGTTTCAGTTATTTATCTTATTTGAAATTATATTTAAATTTGTTTTTAATCAAATATCTTACCAGAGACAGTTGAAGAAAGAATAAGGAGAATAAGCAAAGCAGCAATATAATAAATGATTCTAGATAAAATTAAAATATATATTATAAATCAGAAAAGGACAATTGATATTTAGAATGCAAGAACTTTGAAATAATCATATTAGGGGGAAATGATAGCATGTAATCAAGTATATATTTTAAGAGAACTTGGTAAAATTGAATAAAGAAATGAATTTGAAAACTAAGAAAATATTTCAGGCAAACTTATGAAGAAGCTTCTTTCATCTTTTTTACATTTCAAGGATTAAAAAGGACTCCTGAAAAAATTATTTTCAGATAAATCCATATCAGGTCTGTTAATAATTTCTCCTCCATAGACTGTCAGAAGAAAATGAATCAATGTTTACAAAGTGACTGAATGTATGTTCGTGAAGCGGTGGGGTGTGTCTTATACATTTTTTTAAAATCAAATTTTTTGCATAGTGAAACAGTGAAATAAAAACATGTATAGATCCTTGCTCTTATCTAGTGAAAAATATCCAGTCAGTCATAAATCCTCTACTTCAGACACCTACCAGGATGAAAATTATTCTATCTCCCATTCTCTTGTCATCCACCCAGCCCACAAATACCTATTCCACACCTGCCAAGTGTCAGGCGCATTTAAGTACTTAGGATGTAAGAGTGGACAAGATGAGCAAGATTCATGACCTGTTGATTCTCATATTCTAGTAGGGAGACAAGTTTAAAAAATACAAATAAGTAGGTTAATAAATTTAAAAATTGTTGACTTGTATAACTTCTATTTTGCACTAGATCAAGATAATTTTAAGATTAGCTTGATATCACTCTTGTAATAGCTAAATAGTGCTAACACTTTAGCTTTGGATCCATGGTATATTTGACCTGTCACTAACAATTACTAGCAGTGTGAGCCTGGGTAATTTATTTAACTATTTATTGAAGTTCACCAATAAAAGTAAACATCTCATGAGGCTGTTTCAAAAATTCTCTCAGATAATGTATATAATTGCTTTTATCAGTATCAAGAATATATATTTTGTTAATATTGCTATTTAAAGGCATTTCTAACATGACACAGTTAAAATTACTAATAATAAGTTGAATAATAGAAAATACATATTGATATTGACTGAAATGACAGTAACATAAAGCAACACTTTCATTTCCCTCCTGTTCATTTCATATCTTGGTTCAAGTGGAAAAGGAATAATTTTTCATTAACGTGAACGGGCATGAGTATGTGGACCGAAGCAGCTGAGTCTAATATATTGCATTTGATTTAGATAACTTACCCTGACCTGAATAAATATCATTCCTATGTGATCTGTATGCTCCAAAGAAAATGAGGTGAAATGAAAGAGGGCTGAAAAACTATCATTTTCACACATCTTGAATCACTGCTTTCCTATTATTATAAACATATTATAAACATAGAACTAGAAAATGCTACCAATCACAAAAGCTCAGATAAGAAACAAAGTCCAATGTCAGTTACAATGATAGGGTCTGATTCTATCATTGAAATGGAAGAGCTATGGAGATCTCGAAAAGATCCATCACCAAGTGTCAAAAATGATTACACAGATGGCAGGGAGGATCCATCACACAGAGGTTACAGGGATTGGAGGTGGCTGGATGACAGAGCTTTCATAACTTGTATTTAGAGTCTTCCTAGTTCTGAAGAATGTTTAGAGAGTTGATGAATTCTTTAACCACAAAGGATTTTAAGGAGACAGCTCCTGGGTTTGTTCATAAGTGAGATACAGAAGCCTGTGCATGACATTCTAGAAAACAAAAAGATAAAAGTCAGGGAACATCCAATGTGAAATTGGCTTAAAGATAATGACAGCTCAGTTCTCCTGGGAAATGAGTTGAGTGTATAGGGGCCACAGAGAGTCTAGGAGATGGAGTCTATACACGGGGAAATCTGGGACCAGAAAAGGGGAGAGGGGCTCCCATGAAAGAAGGTAAGGGAGTAAGGGCTATAAACTGCTGTGCTCAGGGAAAAGTTGTTAGATATCATTCAGACCCGACTTTCAAGATCAACTGAAACTGCATCCCCTGTAAAATTTTGTGAAAGTGGCTTAACTTCCAAGATTTATGCATAGTCGATTATGAAAAATAACAGCACTTTATAGAAGAAAAAATGAGTTGATGTATCATGACCATAGAATACAATGACTCCTATAGTAAACTTTCAGTAAGATGTAGCTGTTGTTATTCAATACTATAACTACTGCTATTATTATGATTATATGGGTGCCATGATGGAAGTACTGTGGCTGACTTGCTTCCTTCATAGTTGTTAACGGACAGGTCTTGTAAAGTGGAAATGACATTCTGAGTCCTGAATACAGACAATAAATAGAAGTAGTCTGTTAGTCCCTTATAAGACACCCTCATTTTAAATTCTGTGATCTGACAACTGTTATGTAAGCCCTTTTCAGAAGCCTGCCTGGTGGAGGGCTAGCTCTTTACCTAAGCCTGCAGCACAGAGGTGGCCTGACAAGACAATGATGGGAGCAATTCCATTACAGAGGAGCTGGTATTTGACAAGTATCTGAAGTCCCAGCTTGGCTCTCAGTGAAGTCTAATCATTTCCTTGATTGCTTCCTAATAGCTCTGAGATGAAGCCCAGAGGGCTGTCAGCAGCTCCTGCACAGGACTGCTGAGCTGGCACACAGGTGACCACAGGCTCCTGCTCCCTCCCAGAAGGCCTGACACAGCAGTGGGGGCACCAGAGAGGGGGGTGCTGTAATGAACCACACTTCTTAAACGAAGACTCTGTCATCCCTACCTGATATTTCAATGTTTTTGTTTTTTCCCAAATATAAAACACCCCCCTTTCTATTCTATTTATTTACTGGAAGTTTAGCTTTCCTTTCTCAGAGAAATCTAACCTAACAGTGTTGTATGTCTATGTAGGGCACTGTGGAGAGAGCCACCTAAGGTTCATACAGAATATTGAACAAGGACTCATATGCTCTGCAACAGTGTTAAGGACATGCTGCCCCTTTTTTCCTAGAAAATACATGCACTTGAACACTGATGGTTTGTCTTAGTTGAGGCTCTTGAGGAGCTTCTGGTAATTAAATCCACCACTTGCACATCAGTGTCAAGGATAATTGGAGACACATCAAGGCACTTAGGGGCCTTTACTAGGTGAAACATCCCCAAAGTTGAAATACCACCTGGTCACAGTTTCTGAAAGTCCTGAAATTACTTTCATTTCAAAAAGAGATATCTTGATCAAAGTTTACATTTGATTCAATGTGTGAAATCTACATTTTTAAGTGCAAAAAAAATTATTTAGCCAAGATATGCATCATCAACATTAATGAAAAGTGAAAATGTTAGTCGCTCAGTAGTGTCTGACTCTTTGCGATCCCATGGACTGTAGACCACCAGGATCCTCTGTCCATGGGATTCTCCAGGCAAGAATACTGGTGTGGGTTGCCATTTCCTTCTCCAGGGGATCCTCCTGACTCACGGATTGAACCTGGGTCTCCTGCATTGCAGGCAGATTACTTACCATTTGAGCCACCAGGGATGCATTAATAGGTCACTCCAAATGGAATATTAAATGCCGTATTTCACTTTTCTAACAATAAAAGAAACAACTTACTAATCACAGCAAAAAGAACATAATGGCATTATCCATTCTAATCTGCATATAGGAATTATGCTTTTAGTTAACTATATAAATCACAGTCAATCTTCATCTGGTCTAATACAGGTCATTTCATATGGCACAACCTGTTTCCAGTGTTCATGAGAGCACATAGCACGTAATGGGGCTCAGAAAATACTTGTTGACTGAATAAGATTATATGTTAAGCACTTGCCGTTCAAAAGTTTCCTACAATTCAAAATTAGAGAGATCTTTACCATGAGTGATTCATTTGGCTTTCCAGTTTCTTCAGGTTGACAGCTATATTTTTTGGATTGCATTTTCCAATGTAGAGTTTTCAGTTTGATTTTATTCATTCATTAACTTCATAAATAATTGCTTAGATAAATAATTGCCTAAAAGTATAATACTATGTACGATGCTGGCAAGCATGATGTTCACCTTCATGGTTCTTAGATGCAAACAGAGGAAAGAGAAGCAGCTAAGTAGTTATGAATTTACGTTTGTGATGAACAAGGTGTACAAGGGGTCAGTTGTCAGATCATGCAGAGACTTTATGGTCAAGATAGGATGTTGTGTTTTATTCTAAGAGCAATGGGAATATGATAAAGCAATTAAGCAACATCAGAGCACTCATGAATAAAGTAAGACTTGAAAAGGTATTCACACTCTTTATATTCAGCAACAAAAAATTAGATGCTAGAATTGGTTCAAGAAGAGTGGAGAGGCCACCATAGTAGCTGAGGCAAAATAGTTTGGACTCAGAAAAAACAGAGCTATGGATCGAATGTTTGTGTTTTTGCCAAAATCCATTTATTTACATCCCAACCCCTCCCCCTTAAGGTGATGTTATTTGGAGATGGGACCTTTGGGTAGCAACTTCATGAATGGGATATCTGCTCTTAAAGACCAAAGTTCTTGTGCCTTGTACCATGTGAGGAAACAGCAAGAAAACAGCTTTCTATGATCCAGGAGACTGAATCTACCATTGCCTTGATCCTTGATTTCCAGCCTCCATACCTACAAGAAATAAATTTCTGATGTTTTGTAAGCCACCCAGATTACAGTATTCAGTTACAAAAGCCTTAAGAGACAGAGACAAATGGAAAAGTGGAAACACATTTTAGAGGAAAATTTTGTAGCCAAAGTTGAATGAAGCTGGTTTCAATTATGCAGATAGAGTTTCAAGGTGTTTCTCAGATTTCCAATTGGTATTGTCAGGGACATTAGTATCGAGTTTAAGGTTAAAAATTCACTTAGAAGCTTTTTTTGAAACCTAATGGATTGTAACTTTTGTGAAAAATTCAAGTGAGATTGTTGAATAGACTTGGGTATTCAATTCAAGAGTGTCAGTAATTTAAATTGTTAGTCAATTGACACACAACTGATGCTTTGGAGAGAAAGTAAATTTTTGAGACTCAATGGAGTAAGAAAGAGATCAAATTGAATTCTGAGGAGCTTCAATATTTAAAGGTGGGGGAACAAAAGTTGCTGTCAAAGTATATCTTGATAGCAGCTTACAACAGTGATGATCATCAATTGCATGTTTTTTTATAGACTCATTTGGAGGTCAATTTCATTGTAGCCCTGTCTTGCCATGTGATGACTTTTATTTAGGCAGCGGATTTTCAAAATAGAATCAAATTCATCCAAGCTGCACCTGTGAAATTCATTGTTTAAAAAATAATTCTGTTTTCTGAATTTCCAGACTCCTGAACATGGAAGTTATAACAAAGAAAGAAAATGACAGTTAAAGAATCTAAAGGTGCTTCTTTATAAATCAATGTAGTTTCTAAAAGAGTGCAGAACACCATGATTCAATGGCCTATTGTGGCATCTATTGGGAACTGTCCATAAGTTCTGCAGAATTTTTGTCAGGACTTTTTCTCATTTGGTTCCTTCTGCAATTAAATAAGCAAACTCCTGCTGAACAATTAGTATATGAACTTTTCCTTTTGCTGTGTTACTGAAATAAGATGACCAGGAAAATCTTACTTGAGGATTTTTTTTTTTTTTACTTTCATATTATTTTTTTTAGAAGGTCTACTACTTTAATCATTTTAAGTATATTGATATATGGCAAAACCAATACTTTCATAATATTTTAAATGAACCAGTTGTTCGGTCACTCAGCCATGGCCAACTCTGTGACCCCATGGACTGCAGTACACTAAGCTCCCCTGTTCTTCACTATCTCCCAGAGTTTACTCAAACTCATTTCCAAAATGTATTTTTATTAAAGATAGTTTCAACAGAATATAGTATATTTGTAAAGAAAGGGTTTCTTAGCCTGCATATTATTGCCATTTGGCTCCATCCTGGGTTGGGAAAGTCCCCTGGAGTAGAAAAAGGCAACCCACTTCAGTACTCTTGCCTGGAAAATTCTGTGGATAGAGGCGCATGGAGGACCACCGTCCATGGGGACACAAAGAGTCTGACACGACTAAGCACAGGCACCGCACATACATGCTCAACAGCATTCCTGGCCTCTCCACCAGATGCCAGGAGCATTCCCCTCTGCTTAGTTCTGATATCACACCTATTTGCAGATGTTTCCAAACACACACTTGGGGAACGAAATCTCCCCTAGTTTGGAACCAATGGTATGTGGAATAATGATGAAATTAGCACCAATATAGTTCTCTGTCCAGCCTGACATTTACTACTGTCTTCAATTTGAATTCCCCATATTTCTTTCAGCTTCTTACTCTTTCCCACAAATTAGAGGAAATCAGCTTCTCGAATTCTGCATCTTTATTACTTTAATTTTATCCATAGTTATTTTGGATTTTTCTTTGCATATTTGTTCAATTTCAAACATGCTTTCTAGTTGTATGTGTTGTTATAATTTATATTGAACCACATTAAATGTTTATTCTGTAACTTGCTATCTTCCACTAATATTATTTTCCTGAAATATAACTATGTGTTGTGTGGCCAAAGTTCATTGACTTGTATTTCTGCATAGTTCGTACTGTATGAACAGGTTATAACTTATCTGTTAATTCTATGATAAACACTTGGCTTGTGTCTAGCTTCTTGGTATTAAAAGCAATTTTGTTCCTAGGAACAATTTTGTTCTTAACATCTTGGTAAATATTTGGAAGTTTCTCTAGAAAAGTGGTTTTCAACTGGGGAAAAGTTTATCCTCAAGGGGACCTTTGGCACTGTTGGAAGACATCCCATAGCTACCATCTGGAAAGTATTACTGGCATCTAGTAGGTAAACGACAGGGGTGCTTCTAAATGCTCTGCAATGCACAAGACAACCACACAACCAACAAAAAAATTTCCAACCCAAAATAGCAACAAAATGCCACTACTGAGGATCCCTGTCCTATGTCCTATGCCTAGAGGTTGATTAGTTGGGTTATCAGATGCATACCTTTGAACTTGAATGGAAATATATATTGGTCTCCAAAGCGGTTATTCATACTTTCATCAATGTGAAAAGAAGTGAATAAGATTTATACTTCATTTAACAATATTATGTCTAGTCTTTTATCAATCTCATGGTATAAATTAGCATTTCTTTGTAGTTTTTATTTCATAAAGACTGATACAACTGTTATATTTTGTTGTCAGTAAAATTCATGACTATGTTTGATTTCCATTATATTAATTGTTTCTTAATTGTATGTAAGTGCTATTTCCACATGTTGGATACTAATTTTTTCTGCTTTATATTTGTCATCTCCCAGTTTGGGTCTTACCTATGCCCTTTCATTATGACGCCTTTTAATGATCAGTGGTACTTAATTTTGTAGAACTAAACTTACTCATCGCCTTCTTTACATTTATACTGTTGGGGTCTTATTTAATAAATCTTCTCTTGCCTTAAGGACAAGTGATGTTCTCTCATATCATTAGCTTTTATTTTTACCTGTGTCTAATCCTCTGTGAATTGATTTTATATATTGCATGTGATAAAATTCTGATTTAATTCATTTTTCATACTGAGAACAAGTTGATTCAACTGATAATTTCCTAAAGGTTCTTGTTCTCTCTCAAAATACAACACTATCCTCATTGTAAATAATTTCTTTTTTTTATTTTCACTGTTTTCTTTGGGACTCATTTTTCTGTCCCAATGACTTGTTTACTTAAGTCTCAGCAAGTAACATTCTGTTTTTATATCTAGAACCATTGTAGTTACATAATAAGGCATTTTTCCTACTTTCTTTTCTGCTTCAAGACCCAGTTGTCTCTTCAAAGCTTTCGGTCTTATGATACTTAGAAGCAGTTCATCAATTCCCAATCTCCCAAAAAGTCTTTTGTGATTTTAATTACAATTGTATTAAATTTACTAATTAATTTAAAAAATATTACATTTAAAAATGTTAAAACCTCAACGTTTTATCTGTCCATTCAAACTGTTCATGGTTCTCTGTTTCATTCTGAATAAAAGTCCGATTCCTAATGCTGGAAGACTGCACATGCCTGGATCAGGTTGCTTCTCCTTGCTCCCCTGTACAAGGGAACCTGTCCTCCTAGCTCTTCTCAGGATGGTTCTAGTTCCAGTTCAGGTCAAGGCCCCTTTGGTTTCTGTGTGGCACACTCTTTTTCCAGATCACTTCATTCCTTTTTCCCTCACTCTTTTCATATATTTGTTCAAATATTATTGTTAACTTAGTTATCTCCTATTTAAAATTCCCTCCGTTCTGCATGACACTCCTGATCCTCTCACCTCCCTCTGTTACTGGTTTTTTGTTGATGCTATTTTTTTGGGCTCAATTTATTGTAGTTAATGTCCTTTAACATATACTTAATGTGCTTTTATCATTTAAGTAACTATATTATATAGGTCCCATGAGAGCTGCTGTCTTATTTTGTTCACTATATACTTGGTATTATAAATATTTTTTGACTTAGTGACTAAGTTAGTATATTTATTACTAGTGATATTTAAATATATATGTATACTTTTTTTTTTTCATTTTTGCTAAGTAAATCCAAGACTACATATGTCCTCCCATGTACTGTCTTAGAAGAATCCTAGGGCTTGCAATTTGGAATGTGCAGGAGCTAAAGCAAACCACCACATTCCTACAGCTGATAATAAGTCACTGATCTCTGCTATTCACTATCTGTCAAGTGAAAATGACTACCAAGCAATTGTATAGTATAATCTTATGTGAAATTTCAGATCAGAAATTATTCTTAGGAAGTATGTGCCCAAAATAAAAGAGGAAACTGAAAAGTTACTGTTTAATTTTCTTTACCTGTTATGTCATAAATTTTCTATTTATTAGAACTTTCATGGATGCCAAATAACACATTAAGATCTCTTTCAGAACCTATTCAATGAAACACCTATTTAATTAGCTAACAAAATGCGTTTTTAATTGGAAATTCAGTAACTGAAGTTCACATGAATATTAAAATTCACTTCTGCTTATCTCTGTTTCTCCTGAAATCTTTAAGTTCTCTTTGAAAATAACATTGACTGTTATTGAAGTTAGTAAGCACAGAGCCCTATTTTAAGTCTCACAAATAAAGGGAGAATAACTCAGACAGTTGATAGTGGAATGAATTAGAGATATAATTTATTATCTTATTTGTGTGTTTTATTCACTGACAGTGTAATGAGATATTATAGACTTGCTAAAAGCAAAACTAAAAGTATGATATTTCTTTTAGTTATCCTCAAATAAGAAATGCTTATTTCAGTTTATTCAAGAAAGAAGGCTCATCCTGTTACTCTTAAAACATCTCATTGTAATTTACAAGGTCCCCAGACCAGAGGTCAAAATAAAAACAAATTCAATAAAAACACCAAGTGATTTGGACATTACAATTGGCAATTAGAACAGAAAACAAAGTTATTTCGAGTTTATCCTAAAATTCTGGTAATCATCTTTTAAAGAAGACCTACATATGGTATGGTGGGATTCTCTTCTGAGAATTGGTGCAGAGAAAAATAGATGAAAATATGCATTGAAAAATAATTATTTCATTATTGGAAACTAAATTTAAGATCACAAAGACCACAGTATTTTATAAAGCTAAATTATTCAAGCAGATCTATGTCAAGACTATGTGAGCTAAACTAGATGCTTTTAGCTTAATGGTAGTAAAAAAAAAAAAAAAAAAAGCCTTTGCCTTCCCTGATGCACAAGTTTTCCTTCTTGACAAAATGAGACATGAAACCCATAAAACTGTGTGTGTGTGTGTGTGCACCCACACATGTGCACATGCATGCTTGACTTTAACAATACCCAGAATGTAATTCTGGCCTCAAATTTAAGCAACAATATTCTGCTTGTTTCTGCCTGCATGACTTTACTCCTTAGTTTTTATTATTTTTTGACCAGGGGATATAATATAATGGATTTGCTTCTCTAGAAATAACTTTTCTCATTTGTTGGGATACACAGTACAAATAATGATATGGGGAAATTTCTTATCCTTAGGAGAAAGTGTTAGGTGCTCAGTCATGCCTGCCAGGCTTCTCTGTCCATGGAAGTTTCCAGGCAAGAATACTTGAGTGGGTAGCCATTCCCATCTCCAGGGAATCTTCCTGACCCAGAAATCAAACCCTGGCCTCCCACATTGCAGGCAGATTCTTTACAGTCCAAGTAAGCAGGGAAGCCCTTAGAGTCTAACATTAAATACAACACTGAACCCTGAAAAACTTAACAGTTATGGATAGGCAAAGCCAACCACATTTTACCGTGAGCTTTTCCAGTTTAGTTAATGTTTAATATCTCTACCTCATATTTTTAAACATGTATATTTGTTCAGGGTTAACTTTTATTTACTAATTATAAAAATATGCTGGGAGCTATGATGGAGAGATAAACAAGGCACCACCCATACTTTTAAGGAATTGGAGCCAGTAATCAAAAATATGTCATTTTCCAGAATCAGACTCAGAGGAAATCAAGATGTTGGAGAATGGTCTTTTAGTGTCTAAAATTTTTACAAAAATATTTGAATAATTCTTGTAACTTTATGTGATACATTATTTGCAAATCAGGTGCTTATTTGCTTATTATAGAGAGTGAAGTGAAAGAAGTATGAAATTTAGTAAAAACTGCTGGTAAAATATACCCAACATTGCCTATTATCATCGTAATGTTATAACTGCTGTCAGTGGAAATTACTCAAGAAATATGTACCAAGATTTTGTTTGCTATCTAAGAGCCATCTTGCGCCGACATCAGCTCATGTTGCAAGGGTTCATCTCTTTCACTTCTCTTGAACACCCCACAGTCCAGAGAGTGATCGTCATTCACACTGCTCCTTCCACCAGTGTCCTTTATCTTTAAAGCCAGGTGTCTTCTATTCCACAATTATTCTTGGTTTTTCCCACCTGGAAATAAAACTTCTGCCTCTGAAATTTCATAGGACTTTGTGTGTATCTCAGATTTGTTAGGCTTTGTAAGCTCTTGGAACGTGTGAACAACCTAAAATACTAGTGTGATCAAAGTGTTTCCTTCCTTCACAGTTGTCAATGGTCTTCTCTTCCCACATGATAATCTAAGCTCTTCTTTGTTTATCATATATGATCCATATTCTAGCCCCAATCTGCCTAGTAAATCCTATCGCTTCACTCACAATTTACATTTTTTCAATGATGAACATCTTGACTGCCTCCCACTCACACCACACTGAATTATGTCTCATTTTATGTAAGATGCCCCAACTCTGAACATTAGCTTTGGAAGAATAAATTGGATCTTAAAACTCTGGGTTGAGAACAAAGACTTAAAATTCAAGACAGGGTTACAACCAAATCTTCGTTTTCCCTACGTATGTGAGCCCTGTGGCAGCTCATTGTATTAAACAAAACTTCATTTTCCATAATTTGCCAAAGACTAATGTTAGACACCTAATTCCACAAGTGAATTATTCTCCAGCGCCTGCAACAAACTGTGAAATGAAGTGTAAAATTGGATAAACTTTCAAGTCCCTTGCACCTCTCAATATTCTAGGTCCTTAGCTATTTTCCATATTGTAATGAATACAAGAACGTTCTTAGAGTAGGTGTCTGAAGCGTGGAGATTAGGGTGGAGGGAAGAGAAAAGAACTCTATGACATTTAAAGCACTGTAATTGCTAATGTCACCTACTTTAAATATGATTATGCCTAGGCATTCACTTTGTACAATCCAGTGTGCCAGGGAGCAATCAGGAGAAAAGTAGAGTTGATCTTTACCTGGTGGTGCTTGGGTCTATTTGAGGAGCATCAGACTTCCATTCAGCCTGTCAGAATGCAAGGTTTCTGGATTATAATGAGTTTGTGAACCACAGCATATACTCACTGTTCCAAAGCCTGAGCAACTGCCACCACATTAAGTTCTACAGGAGAAAATGAAAATTCCAAATTAAAAATATCTTCTCTGCATCCTCAATTGACCCCAGATAAATAAGGAAGCAAAGTTTAGTGTAGGAATCCAGTGTGCTGATGAATTTGAAGGAAAGATTTAAAATTTAAAAGTTAGGATTTCTCTTGGGATTAACATATACACATTGGGTGGTGGTGATTTAGTAGCTAAATGAGGTCTAACTCTTTGCAACCCCATGGACAGTAACCTGCAAGGCACCTCTTTCCATTGAATTTCCCAGGCAGAAATGCTGGAATAGGTTGCCATTTCATTCTCCAAGGGATCTTCCTCACTCAGCAATTGAATCTGCGTCTCTTGCTTAGCAGGCAGATTCTTAAACTCTGAGCCACCTGGGAAGCCATTATATACACACTATTTTATATAAAATGAGTGCAAAAGAATGGCCTATTATATAGCACAGGGGAAAATATTCAATAGCTTATAATTTATAATGTAAAATAATCTGAAAAATAATCTGAATCACTTTGCTGTACATTACTAATAACATTGTAAACTACCTATGTTGCTGTTGTTCAGTGGCTAAGTCATGTTCAACTCTTTGAGACTCCATGGACTGCAGCATGCCCTTCACTATTTCCCAGAATTTGCTCCAATTCTCATCCATTGAGTTGGTGATGCTATCAAGGTAATGAAAGTATTTGTACTAATGGCCTGAAATAACTTCCTAAACTCACCTACCTTATTAGGAGCAGAGAAGAGGATGCCTTTGTCCCTTGCTTAGAAAGTCCGTCAAGTTAATCATCCACACCTTCTTTATTCAAGAAGCAATATCTCCAAGTGTTTCCTAAGGAAGTGCTCACAGGATGAATGTTGAGAGTGTCTTGGAGTGAGGAAGACACCAAGCAAACCTCAAGGTTCTATCAGAGCTTGTTGCCACCAGAGAATTCTAAAGCATGCATTCCACCTAAAAGTGTCTCACAACTTAAGGAAAGAGAGTGGGAGTGCACGTCCACACACAGGTCTGGCACTTATTAAAGGCTGTGACCATGAGGTGGGGAGTGGAGGAGGTAAGCTCCGAGGCACTTCTGGCTTCTCCTTATGTGAACTGCAAAGTCTCTTCAGGAGCACTCAGACCTGCCTCCACTTAGTCTGCATGGACAGACTAAGAGAAGCAAAATCCCCCAAAGCAGAGGAGCTTTTTGAACAGTCAAAAGGACCCCAGAGAGAGTGGGTAGGTCACTGATAATATTGCCACACACATCCCGGGCACAGACCATGTAATGCACCTCGCAGGCATTCAATACAAGTTTATAGAATATATGAATAAATATAAGATCTAAAATTTATGTTGGATAAAGTGTCTGTTATGGTTAATTTCATGTGTCAGTTTGGTTAAACATTATTCTGGATGTTTCTGTGAGGTTGTGTGTGTGTGTGTGTGTGTGTGTGTAAGATTAACATTTAAATGGGTAGACTCATAAGCAAAACAACCTCCTTGAAGAAGGTGGGCCTCATCCAATCAGTTGAAGTCCTTAATAAAACAAGAAGACTGACCCTCCCCTATGGAAGAGAGAATTCTTTTCTGACTGACTGCTTTTCAACACGAATATTGACTTTTCCCCTGTTTTTGTACTCAAACTGAAGCATTGTTCTTCCTGTGTGTTGAGGCAGGCAGCATTTGGAAAGAGCTACAATCCTGAAATCTGCAACTTGCTGAGTCACCCAGAAGACCTTGGAAATTATCAGTGTTATTAGACTCCTAGCAGCCAAGTATGTGGCCACTTTTGAGTAAATTTCAGATCAAAGCAAGAGGTGGACCCTCCAAAGTTTTACTTTGATGGGACGAAAGGGTAGTCCTCTTAACCATTACCCATGTTAATGATCAGAAAAGAGCAAATCCTCTAAGTGGAAAAAAATAACATTAGTGCCCAGAGGTCTTTGGATTTATCACCCAACCCTGAGAAGAAAAAAGAAATTGAATGCATATTAGGAAGGACACAGTTTAGCTAGTTCTTGTGAAAATTCGTATGGAGGTGGAGACAGAAGGCAGGGTGGTGGCTGTGAAGTTCAGTTATTGGATCAATGTACACAGTAGCAGCAGGAGTCTTAGAGAGTCTCAGAGAAGGGACAAAATGGCACTCCTAGATGCATACACATTGATGCTGGTAATGGTTCTGTCCTGGCCCAGTGGCAAGTAGAAATAAGCTACCACATTTCTTGAGTAACTGAGTACAAGGAACAGCAAAAATATATTGAAAATTCTACACTCATGTGTGTGTGTGTGTGCAAGCATATGTAGATGTTGGGAGACAGCTACCCTCCCATGTGGTTCTTCCTCTCTGCCCCTTTGCTATGGAATCTGAAACAGCTGCTGTGATGCTGAGGGCAGGTGCAAGAGTCAGGGGCTTCATTTAACCACATGCAGCTTGAGAGAGGCTAGGAGTTGTTCCTCAGGGTGCCATCCTGTCCATTAGCCAAACTCTGCTCAAGGTTCTGCCATTGACCACAGAGACACAGCTGGGTGGAACTAAACACTGACGATCCCCACAAAGACTTGCCAGCCCTGCACATTGTGGACAAGATGATGTCTCATATCTCTTGCGACCTGGACAGACATCCTTAGACATTGGGATTTTCCAGGGTCTCCAGTAAGCTCCTCGATTTCCACTGGAGATCAACACATTTACAAACCAGTTCAACACTTTCCTTTTGAGGACTTCTATGCTACCAGAGGGTGCATTCTCTTTGGGTAAATCATGCTGACACTCCCAGCCCAGTCTTCCTTCCTAAAACATAGGTATCACTTTATCCATTCTCTTCTCATGAATGAAGCGATCTGTGATCAATTCTGTACTCTGCCATTTTGAGCTAGAGAGCTGGAGGGAAAGAACTACAGACAACTCTAGATGGTGTTCCTGATTCTCTGTTAGGGCTCTATCAAACATTCTAAAAGTCTCAGAAAGTAAATTTGTATGGATGGTTCCAGACCATGAGGCCAAAATCTCTGATATTTCTATCTCTGAAATCCTGACATATAGCCCATTACGGCAGGGTAAGTTATCCTACAGAAAATCTTCTACATATCTAAATCATCAAGTAAAACTTAAATTCTAAAGCCCAATTGCAAATTAAAAAAAAATAATATTTTGATACTTTTCAAAGTAATAATTCTATGGCCTTGGTAATTGAGCTAAATTAATTAACAAATCATACTCATTAAAAATGAAAAATTTAGTATATTTTTTCCAAAATTTCCCCAAATGGTCAAAACTGAGTTCTTAGTCCTCAGGGTATTTCTGTGTGGGATATTTAAAGATTTAAACTCAATTTTTTTCAATGTATTCCAGTAACTGGGATATCATTATTAAGATCTCTCTAATAAACAACACCACATAAAAATAGTAATACTTTAATGTAAACAGAATCACTGCTTCCTGATCTAACACCTTATGGTTGAAGTGTCATTCTATAGAAAGACTTTATCTTTTTAATTTATTAATCTTTAATTGAAGCATAATTGGTTTATAGTATGTATTGGTTTCTGTTAAACATCAACATGAATCAGCCATAGGTATACATATGTCCCCTCCTTCTTGAACATCCCTCCCTACTTCCTCCCCATCCTACCCCTCTAGGTTGTTATGTACAGATCCCTTGAAGGTGAAAATGAAAGTCATTCAGGTGTGTTCAGCTGTTTGCAACCCCACAGACTATATAGTCCATGGAATTCTCCAGGCCAGAATATTGGGTGGGTAACCTTTCCCTTCTTCAGGGGATCTTCTGAACCCAGGTCTCCTGTATGGTAGGTGCATTCTTTACCACTGAGCCAAAAGGGAAGCCCTTAGTTTTTAATAAAATAAACTACAAAGCAAGTAGAAAACAGAAGATAGCTTCCCTAGGTTTATCATCTTTCTTATTGTGTCATGAATATTTTAATACACAGAGAGTTAGTTGGTTAAATAAAGATGATGCTTCTTTGTAGTAGAGGGGTACAATCAGTGCTAGTGCTGAGTAAGTGCTTCCTCCCTGTCAGATCCTGGACTAAGTGTTTTACCCATAAACTCCGAGAACTTTTTAAAGGTTGTGCTATTATTATTTAATCTACTGCAAACTACCTTGAAATGTTCTAAATAGATGTGCTAAGTCACCTCCTCTATCCATGGGATATCCCAGGCAAGAATACTGGAGTAGATTGCCACTTCCTTCTCCATGGGATCTTTCCAACCCAGGGATTGAACCTGAGCCTCTTATGTCTCCTGCTTTGGCAGGTGAGTTCTTTACCACTAGTGCCATCTGGGAAGCCCTCTAAATAGACACCAGGATATAAAGAAGAGAGGTCATTACTTGAAGTCACACTTATAAGGCTGGAAAATTGATGGAAATGACCACACTCAGAGTGTGGCCAACATAAGTAACTCAGCTTTTCTTGCCTTGATCAACACCAGAGGTGTCATCAGTTAATATACTGTACACTGTCAGAACAGGATTTCTGTGGTCATCAACATGATGAATGTTTGAAATTGTGGTACCATAGATAAAATTATGACACTCAATATGAGAACTGGCTAAAATATTCCCCTATCTTCCCTGAATAGAGTATAGAAATTTAATGAGCCTTAATACTTGCTCCTTTAGTTTTGCACTATTTTGATTACAATTCTTCAGAGAAGTATAGCCGATAGGACAATAGAATACAAGATACAGGATATGCAAAGGTGGATGGAGAGAGAAAAAGAGACAGAGAGATTTTAGGAAATTTACTCATGTAATTGTGGAGGCTTAGACAGAAGAGCCTGGTAGGCTGCAGTCCATGGGGTCTCGAAGAGTCGGACATGACTGAGTGACTTCACTTTCACTTTTCACTTTCATGCATTGGAGAAGGAAATGGCAACCCACTCCAGTGATATTGCCTGGAGAATCCCAGGGACAGTGGAGCCTGGTGGGCTGCCATCTATGGGGTCATACACAGTTGGACACGACTGAAGCAACTCAGCAACAGCAAGCCCAAAATCTGATGCTGTAACCTATGAGGCTGGAGATTCAGGAAAGAGTTATAGTTTGAGTTCAAATGAAGTCTGGTTGGTGGTTTTGTCACTAAGTCGTGCCCAGCTCTTGCGACCCCATGGACGGTAGCCTGCCAGCCTCCTTTGTCCATGGGATTCTCCAAGCAAGAATACTGGAGAGGGTTGCCATTTCCTTCTTCAAAAGGAAGTCTACTGGCAGAAACTTTTCTTGCTCAGGGGATGTCAGTCTTTGTTCTAGTCAGAGCTTCAGCTGGTTGGATGAGGCCCACCGCATTATGAGGATAATCTACTTTACTCAAAGTTCACATATTCAAATTTTACTCTCATCCAAAATATATTAAAAAAAAAAAAAAAACATTCAGAATACTGTTTGACTATCTGGAAACTGGCCTAGCTACATTGCCACAGATAATTAACCATTGTGAGCATTTATCTAGGCATCAGATCATAGGATTTCTGCTTTATTGATTCTGAACCTAAGGGAAATAGAACCTAGAATATTGTTGCAGGACATTTGAATTATTTTTCATGCAAGATTGTGATTGTAGCATGTGAAAGGACAAAGTGTTGAAACTTTGCCATGTGCATATATCAGTTCTACAAATTGTTTAATGTCTAGCTGGCAATAAAATATGCCTGTACATAACTGTGTAGAAGCACTTTCTGAGATGTGCTTTTACTTTAAACTGATAGTGAGATTATGAGTATTGAATAAACCGCAATTTAGCAAACTATCATTATGTACCAAGAAACCCAGATTTGTGCTATTTCAAGCTTGCTTTGGAGAGTTAAATGACATTTAATATTCCCATTTGCAGAAAAATGAGGCCTAGAGAGGTTAAGTAACTTAGCCAATAAATAAAACTAATTAAAAGAAGTAGCTGGATTTAGACATTAGCTGTAAACTCCAACATCTAAGACTAAATCTTTGTAGACATTTTAACCGCATTTGATAAGAATATATGACTAAGGGAAAATGTGATGGATTTTGTAATGAAAATAGCAAGTTCTAAAGTTTTATAACAATCAGTAAGTGGAAATATTGAGAGATGTTATCTCTATGTCCAAAAGAGTGAGTGCTTAATTTGTGTCTTTTTCTTCCTTGTTTTTTCTGAATGTATTACAACAGACATGTATTTCCTCTAACATTGGTGTATCAAACAAAAAACACTTTAAGCACAAGTGAAGGCTTTAATCACAATTTAAAATACATACTAAAATCAGGCCGTAAAGCAGTACTTTTTGTTTTAGAAAAAAATCCCCAATTAATGTGATAAGATGAATAGCTTATCAAGTGGAGTTTTTCTTGAACATTTTTTAATAATTACTACATAAGTTCTATCTGAATATTTCTACTGTGAGCAGCATTACACTTTTCTAGGAGAAATGTACAAATATTTTCTGTTGAGATACCCAGGAGACAGGCAGGTACCTAGTTTAGCCCTGATTATACAGTGTTTCCAGTGGGGTAGAAAATGGATCATTTTTTGCCCACATGAAGATTCTCTTATTCCTCTAGGGAAAGCATATGAGAAAGGTGATCCACACTGTCTCAAATTAACTTAGAAGAATACTGCAGTTACAGAAGAAAAAAAAAAACATCTTTACTAAATGATTTATAGGCATTCAGCTTAATATCAAGGGCATACAATTTATTTCCTCAAAGTTTTAATTTAATTTAACAGAATAATATTTATGGTCATCAGAGAGGGAAACTGTTATTCCAGAACATGTGATTTGTCATTTATGTTTTCCAATCCTTCACTGATATACCAAAAACATTTCTCATATACTCATAATTGCATGACCTTAGATATGCTTCACATAATTATACGCTAAGAAATTTAATTAGATTATTTGATAAATTATGGTATGGAAAAAGTTAGAAAACTTTCATGATAGATGACAGCATATTTGACCTTTACTTCTATCACAGAGTTCCAAAGTATAAAATATTGCATTGCTTTAATTCCAGTGTGTATACTTTGTGCACAATTCCTTAAGACAGAACTCAGTGTAATCATCCTAGATTTATGACATGATTTTTTGGCATTACTTTTCCACTATTTTGTTTGCATTATATCATTTTTCCTGTGTTCTTAATTTTTCTGCATTTTACATGTATAAAAAGTCACACTTTTGACATATAGTTCTATGAGATGTTACAAATGCCAAGATTTGCACAGTCCACACCACAGACAGGATGAAGCACAGCTGTAGCACTCCAAAGAATTCCTCCTGCAGCCCATTCATAACTCCCTACCCTAATCCCAGCCAACCACTGATCTGTTCTGTTTCTGTATTTTTGGTTTTCATTACAATTTCTTTTTATTTTATGCTACTTAAGATTCTTCTCAGTATGGCTAAAATAAAAATACCAAATAAATAGAAATAAACTCTGGAGAGCTTTTCACGTAAACTTAAGACAACAGTGTATATTCCTTGCCACAGAAAACAGATGTAGAGTTAATTCAATATCCTTTGTTCCACACAGTTTCCAAGGTTTGGTTAAAAGCGTTGCTCTCATTATGTCACCATAATCCCACCCTGCCATAATCCATGATGGCACCATAAGCCATCACATTTATTTGCCTTCAAGTACAATGTACAATTTGTTGTTGTTTTTAAAACTTTTATTTTGAGATAGTTGTAGTTCCACACCCATTTGTAAGAAAAAATAGTACAAAAATATCCTTGGTGCACTTGTGGAATATAAATAATACAATTGAACCTGGAATAACTCTCAAAGGCCAAGTTTATGCATGCAAAATGGTGTACATTGAGAAAACTTTCAACTATATTAGGAAAGGGAAATTTTACAAATTTGTCTCAATCCTCATGTACCTGTAAACACTTTTACCCTCTGTTTGATTGCATATATAAAACAAAAGAGACCCAAACTCCCACAATAGTAAAAAGCAAAATCAGAATTTTGTCTATGATTTTAATCAGAAAATTTAAAATTGCTTTACCATCTGAGTCTATTTATTATAGGCACATTATAATTGATTTATATAAGTAACTTAAATCATTTAATCATTTTAATGATTATGCTTATCCTGAACTACTTCCTTATCCAAACTTCAGTCAGGATCCTCTGAGCCTTCTTTTCAATGAGGTCTTTACTTTAGCCTTCTTGTCCATCCTCACTGAGCCCAGATTTTGGCAAAGAATCCAAGTTAATTTAGCCAGCTCCCTGCATTGATAACTAATGAAGTTCCACCCTTGCTGTCTAACTTTTGGCCTGGCTTCAGCAAGTGTCCTGTTAGGTAGGTTTAGCAAGAAGGCTTCCCAGGTGGTGCTAGTGGTAAGGAACCTTTCTGCCAAGGCAGAATACCTAAGAGAAATGGGTTCAGTCTTTGGGTGGGGAAGATCTCCTGGAGGAGGGCATGGTAACCTACTCCAGTGTTCTTGCCTGGAGAATCCCATGGATAGAGGAACCTAGCCAGTATGGTTCATGGGACCTCAGAGTCAGACACAACTGAAGCAACTTAGCACGCATGCACGCCCCTGTCTTTGATGTTCCTTTTAGCAATATCCATCCACTGACCCCTCATTCTGCTCATCATCTGTGAATCCCCAGATGCTTTTGCTACATTCAGAGTAGAACTCATCTTTATGCTAAAGTCTCTCTCTGTTGTTGCAGTAGCTCACATGAATCTTTTGCTGTCTTCAACAAGTGTTCAGTGCAATTTTCTTTTATATGCTTTAACGATTACTGGCATGAAACTTTTCTTATGTTGTCTTTGATCACTAACTGATTACTAATGGGAGGGTGACTTTTCAAGGGCCAAGAGGCAGATGCATAAAGGAAATACCTCCAAGGACTTGTCACAGAACTCCTAAAGTCTCCTGCAACCTCGAGAAAGGAGAGATTTTGTTACAACCAGATGTTTGGATAAAGCTCTTCTGGCTGTTCCTCATTCTCCTTAACATAGGTGGAATGCCCCCTTCTCTGCCCTATGCCTCCATCATATACAGAGACATAGGAAAGAAAACAGCTAATCCACACAATAGCCCTCCTCTTTTTACTCTCTTCTTTTTGTTGTTTAAAGTTTTATTTTGAGATAGTCATACATTCACATCTAATTGTAAAAGTAATAAACTTTATCTAATTTCCTCATGATGATAACATATTGCAAAACAGTACATTACCATAACCAAGATGTTGACATTGATACAAATCATGAATTTCCTACAGATTTACCCATTTTACTTGTACTCACTTGAGTTTTTATTTAGTTTTAGATTGTTTTCTGGGCTTCCCTTGTGGCTCAGCTAGTAAAGAATCCGCCTGCAATGCGGGAGACCTGTGTTCGATCCTTGGTTTGGGCTGATTCCCTGGAGAAGGGAAAGGCTACCCACTCCAGTATTCTGGCCTGGAGAATTCCATGGACTGTATAGTCCGTGGGGTTGCAAAGAGTCGGACACGACTGAATGACATTCACTTTCACATACTGTTTTCTGGGCTTCCCTGGTGGCTCAGATGTTAATCTGCTTGCAATGTGCAAGACCTGGGTTCAATCCCTGGGTTGGGAACATCCCCTGGAGAAGGAAATGGCAACCCGCTCCAGTTGCCTGGAGAAATCCATGGATGGAGGAGCCCAGTGGGCTACAGTCTGAGGGGTCACAAAGAGTTGGACATGGCTGAGTGACTAACATACACCACACACATAGTGTTTTCCATAATACATTTGTTGAGGTATAATCCACATGCCATACATTCACTTTTTAACATGTGTGATTCCATAGTATTTAGGATCTTCAGTGTTACGTAACCATCACTACTATTTCAAAAATTGTAATAACCCTCAAAAGAACCCCATACCCATTTACAATCACTCTTAAGTTTTTCCTCTCACCAACCCACCCTCCCAAACTGTAATCTACATTTTGTCCCTGTAGATTTGCTTAGCCTTAACATTTCATATTAATGAAATTCTAAAATAGCTGGTCTTCTGTGAGTAACTCATTTCACTTAGCATAATTTTTTCAAGGTCCATCCATGTATAGTAGATATAATCCATTCCTTTTTATGGTCTCAAAATATTCCAGTTATGGAGATATCACATTTTGCTTATTCACCTATCAGTTGATACATTTGAATTGTTTCCACTTTTTGGCTATTATCAAGGGCTTCCTTTCTGGCTCAGCTGGTAAAGAATCTGCCTGCAATATGGGAGACCTGGGTTCAATCCCTGGGCCAGGAAGATCCCCTCAATATTGGAAAGGCTATCCACTCCAGTATTCTGGCCTGGAGAATTGCATGGACTGTATCGTTCATGGAGCCAAAAAGAGTCAGATACGACTAAGCGACTTTCACCTCACTTTGGTTATTATCAGCATGTTGCTATAAGTAATAACATAGTTTTGTATGGACATCTATATGATATATCTTGGGCATATACCTTGAAATATGAGTGTCTGGTCACATTTTGGTAAATCCAGGCTAACCTTTTGAGGAACTACCAAAATATTTCTAAAGCAATTAGTCTATTTACATTCTCATCAGTTGTGTTGTATATGAGATTTCTGGTTTATCCAGTTCCTTGCCAACCTTTGTTATTGCCTATCTTTTTCACTCACTGCAACTTCTGCTGTTTCCTGATAACATGAGAAGGAAAGAAGGGAACAGAATACCAGCTAGATTTGCCTCCCACCACCATCTCATTTTGACTCATTGATGTCATATTGAAATAGAGGTTTAGTGCTCAACTGAATCTAAGCTATGTGAAAACACAGTGAGAGGCTGAGTGCTAACTAGCCTCATTTTGCATCATCATGATCATTCTCACTTTTACAAGGTTAGGGTGGATGCTCAGCAAAGTCAAATGCTGAATGATCATATTTATACTTGTTGATGCCATGTTGGGTAAAGATTCAAATCATGTTGAAATCTGCCCAATCTATGCAGACAGTGTAATTGGAAGACTACCTGCTTCCACTAAGTAAAAGAGGGAAGATCAGCTTCCCAGCTTGTCCTGTTGGCACTGTCTAATAACGGTACCAGAACACTGCCTCCTAATTCTGCTGTTTGTAGGAGGGAGAAGATCAGCTTCTTACTTGGGCTTTTGACACAACTTCAGGGAACGTTTAACACCACCACCTGCTTCTATGGATTGGTGTGATGAAATGAAAGATTATCTCCTTCATCAACCACACTTGAAACCACAGTTAGTTGGGGGAATTGGATGGAACTTCCATTTTCCCATTGATGTTTGGAATAGGCTGGTATTGCTGAAGAGTTTTCTATTTGGTTAGTCCATTCTTTCGTCATCCTATAGCTAGAAGCAACAGGAGTTTCTTAGAGATATTTTGTCTGAGCCTGTAGGTAGTTCCAAGTTGACTCCTACAACGTCTTGTCCAGGATATAAGAAGCAATAAGAAACCCAGAGGGCTCATCATCATGTGATTTCTTATTTCTTGAGATCCCTGGAAAGCACCCCTGTTTTCTTTTCAGTTTTTCTATGCTCGTTTGCTGTGTTATGCCCAAGTATTTTTAGTTGTATGAGACAGAAACTGGAAGGAATGGAGGTACTCTAAGTTTTCTGAAGCTAAAAGCATCTGACATTGAATCTGATGGGGAATGTGATCCCCCTACTTTTCCACATTCTTTCCAGTTTTGACTGTGGTGTAGGAAGGAAGTCAGGGACAAATAAGACACTGGGAAAAGGAGAGAGGAGAGAGACCCTGACATCCTTCTTTTGGTTTGATTGTGAGAGTAAGACTTAACCATAAAGCAAGTTGTTTCATGATCATATAACAAAGGACAATTTTGTTAAATAATTGAAACACTTAGGTAAAAGAAAAATCATGAAATTGTCTACAAAACAAATAAGGCAAAAATAAAATAAAAAAGAGAGAGATCAAATAGAACATTTCTAGAGGCAAATTTCAAAATTCAGGATTAAACTGAAGAAAACTGGGAAACTACTAGGGTGTTCAGGTATGACTTCAATCAAATCCCTTATGAGTATGCAGTGGAAGTGACAAGCAGATTCAAGGGATTAGAACTAGTAGACAGAGTGCCTGTAACTTTCACTATGGATGAAAGTTCATAACATTTTGTAAGAGATGGTGGCCAAAAGCATCCCCAAGAAGAGAAATGCAGGAGGGAAAGTGGTTGTCTGAGGAAGCCTATCAAGTAAGAAGGCCTTGTAAGAGGAGTGAAAGGCTAAGGAGAAAAGAGAAGATATACCCATCTAAATGCAGAGTTCCAAAGAATAGGAAGGAGGAATAAGAAAGCCTTCTTAAGTGAAAATGAAAAGAAATAGAGAAAACAAGAGAATTGGAAAGACTAGAGATCTCTTCAAGAAAGTTGGAGATACCAAGGGAACAGTTGATGCAAAGATGGTCACAATAAAGGACAGAAATGACAACGACCTAACAGAAGCAGAAGAGATTATGAAGAGGTGGCAAGAAGAACTCTAGAAAATGGTCTTAATGATGCAGATAAATATGATGGTATGGACACTCACCTAGGGCCAGACACTCTGGAGTGTGAAGTCAAGTGGGCCTTAGGAAGATTTACTAGGAACAGAACTAGTGGAAGTGATGGAATTCCAGCTCAGCTGTTTCAAATCCTTAAAGATGATGCTGTTAGGGTGTTATATTTAATATGCCAGCAAATTTGGAAAACTTAGCAGTTTTCCAAAGGCCGGTCTTATTCCAATCCCAAACAAAGGCAATGCAAAATAATGTTCAAACTACAATGTAATTGCACTATTTCATATGATAGCAAGTTAATACTCAAAATATTTCAAATTAGGATTCATCTGCATGTGAACTGAGAATTTTTAGATGTATAAACTGAATTTTAAAAAAGACAGATGAGCCAGATATCAAATTGCCAACATCCTTTGCATAATAGAAAAAGTAAGAGAATTCCAGAAGAAGACTTCTGCTTCACTGACTATGCTAAAGCATTTGACTGTATAGATCACACACACACACACACACACACAAACACACACACACACACACACACAAAAACTGTGGGAAATTCTTCAAGAGATGGGAATACCAGACCACCTTACCTGCCATATGAGAAACCTGTATGTAGGTCAAGAAGCAACAGTTAGAACCAGACATGGAACAATAGTCTGGTTCAAAATTGGGAAAGGAAAACATCAAGGCTGTAGATTGTCACCCTGATTATTTAATTTCTATGCAGAGTACATCATGTGAAATGCCAGGTTAGATGAATCACAAGCTGAAATCAAGATTGACTGTAGAAATATCAACAGCCTCATATATGCAGATGACATGACTCTAATGGTAGAAAGTGAAGAGGAACTAAAGAGCCTCTTGATGAGGGTGAAAAAGGGTGAAAAATATGGCTTAAAACTTAACATTCAAAAAACAAAGACCATGATATCCAGTCCCATCACTTTGTGACAAATAGATAGGGGAAAAGTGCAAACAGTGACACTTTATTTTCTTGGTATCCAAAATCACTGTGGATGGTGACTGTAGCCATGACACTAAAAGACTCTTTCTCCTTGGGAAAAAAAGCAGTGACAAACCTAAACAGCATATTAAAAAACAGAGACATCACTTTGCTTACAAAAGCTTGTATAGTCAAAGCTGTTGTTTTTTCAGTAGTCATGTATGGATGTGAGAAATGGACAATAAAAAAAGGTTGTGTGTGGAAGAATCGATGCTTTTGAAATGTGGTGCTGGAGAAGACTCTTGAGAGTCCTTTGGACAGCCAGGAGATCAAACCAGTCAATCCTAAGGGAAATCAACCCAGAATATTCATTGGAAGGACTGATGCTGAAGCTGAATCTTCAATACTTTGGTCACCTGATCCAAACAGCTGACTCATTGGAAAAGACCTTGATGCTGGAAAAGACTGAAGGCAGGAGGAGAAGGGGTGACAGAGGATTAGATAGTTACAGAATTTGAGTAATCTCCAGGAGATAGTGAAGGACAGGACAGCCTGGCATGCTGTAGTCCATGATGTTGCAGAGAGTCAGATATGACTTAGTGACTGAACAACAAGAAGCAAAGAAAGAATGCCCCAATGAGTATAATTTATAGTGACAGTATTAAGGAGATAGAAAAAAATAGTGCTACCCTGCATATTTAAGTTCTATGCAGAGTACATCATATGAAATGCCAGCTGGATGAAGCGCCAGCTGGAATCAAGGTTGCTGGGAGAAATAACAGTAACTTGAGATATGCTGATGACACCACTATTATGTCAGAAAGTGAAGAGGAACTGAAGAGTCTCTTGATCAAGGTGAAAGGGGAGAGTGAAAAAGTTGGCTTAAAACTCAATATTCAAAAAAAACGAACATCATGGCGTCTGGTTCCATTACTTCATGGCAAATAGATGGGGAAACAATGGAAATAATGACATACTTTATTTTCTTGGTCTCCAAAATCACCGTGGACAGTGGCTGCAGCCATGAAATTAAAAGATGCTTCCTCCTTGAAAGAAAAGCAACGACAAATCTAGACAGCATATTAAAAAGCAGAGACATTACTTTGCCTACAAAGTTCTGTATAATCAAAACTATGATTTTTCCAGTAGTCATGTATGAATGTGAAAGCTGGACAATAAAAAAGGCTGAGCATGGAAGAATTGATGTCTTTGAACTGTGGTGGAGAAGACTCTTGAGAGTTACTTAGACAGCAAGGAGATCCAACCAGTCAATCCTAAAGGAAATCAATCCTGGATATTCATTGAAAGGGCTGATGCTGAAGCTGAAGCTCCAATACTTTGGACACCTGATGCAAGGAGCTGACTCATTGGAAAAGACCTTGATCCTGGGAAAGATTGAGGGCAGGAGGAGAAGGGGACGGTAGAGGATGAGATGGTTGGATGGCATCACCAACTCAACGGACATGAGTTTAAGTGAGCTCCAAGAGATGGTGAAGAACAGGGAAGCCTGGCATGCTATAGTCCAATGGATCACAAAGAGTTGGACATGACTGAACAACTTAACAGCCTGGGTAGCTAAACACATTCAACATATGTTATAAATCATAATGTATGCAACTGAATGTGGAAAGGAAAACAAAAAACAAAAAACTACTTGGAGCCTTGTGAATAAAATTTTTTTTTAACACACTAGTAATGTAGATTAATAAATTAAAGATAGTGACCTCTTTTAGGACACTAAACATTTCACGGATACTTTTAAACACAGAACAAAATAAGTAGAACACAGTTATACTCATGAGTTACGTAAAGTGAAAGAAAATGACCTCAACCTAATCAATAATTTGATAGTTTTGGTTTCTATTTAAAGTATTCAAATATTTTATTTCAAATTCTAGTTATTAAAAAATAGAAGCTTTATAAGAAATTTAGGGATTTCAAAAAATGAGCAACTGAAACTTTTCCCCTCTTATGCCTACCTTAATTTAAATTCATAGGAAAATATGGCCTAAGTAGTGAATCTTCATCCAGTATTCTGTTCTAGAAACATAATATGTAGACTCTCCAGTGAGAATAACCTTAGATTTTGTTGAAGTGATCCACAAAATCCAATTTTTGAGCTCCTTTTCTGCAGCTTCAGTTTTGAAATGCAACCCACAGACTTCCAATTTTTCAAGAGAGTCTGACACATTTATTTATAATTTTAATTTATAAGGAGATAGTTTGTATAAAACCATAATCAAATAATTCAATAGGATTATATAATAAAAATAGGCACACTTTTGTACCAGATCAAAGTCTACAAAGTCCATAACAAGAGCTCTTAAAAGGTTTTGCTTTTGGTGCCATATAGCAATTTTGTATGTTAATAACCTGATGAATTCTTTTGAACTCATAAATAGATAGAATGAAAATTTGACAAATGATAACATATATACAAATTCAACAAATGAGTATTACAAATTATTTTGTTAAATTATAATTTAGTAATCTAATCTATATTCCATATATAATAATGTAAATATAACATTTAAATATCTATATACATGTAATTGATATATGTAAATATATAGTGCATATAATATGGTAGAATAAATGTAGTTTCTTCTAAAAATGTACTTTAGATTTCACATTGGGAAAGTAAAAAAAAAAGTATACTCTGCCGGGAGCCAGCACGGGAGTTCCCACCCATGACAAGGTCATGTAGGAGAGCCCTGACGGGCAAGGCGAGTCAGGGCTCGGAGGGGCCCCCCTGGATCTGCCTGAGCGTCTACCCCAAAGCCAGAATCTGTCTGTTTTACTATTTAACAACTTTCACTACTCCTCTGACATTAACTGGGGACTATCCCCAACCACCTTTCTCTGAAGGAAATCAACTTAGAGCTCTAGTTAATTAGCCTCCTGGGCATAATAGGAGTGTTTCAATCCAAACCCCTCAGATGGCTCTCTAACTTGCTTGACAGGTTTATCCGGACTCCTATAGCTACACATACGATTGTTTACAGTCTCCCAACCCGAGAGGCACGGGAAGCTTAAGATATTCAAATAGTATAGAGCCTCTCGGAGAGTTAGAAATTGTTAGAATAGAACTAGTAGAAGATTTCATTGTTGAGCCAATGCTTGCTGCCAAGTTTCCACATCCCCTATATTGTGTCCTTAGGAATATATTAATTATATATAATATAATTATTATATATAATTATTTAATTATAATTATTATATATAATATAATTAATATAGTTGGTATATAGAAAAAATAAGTAGTGGCCTTGGTGTTAACAACTTTAGACCCTTAAGGTAGTAAATTCTTTCCTTGTTGTAAACCCACTGCACCTCTGCCCTATAGGAATGCAATTTTATCTAACACCTTCGGAGGATGGCGCCAAACTTTAAAATAATTACTCTTAGAGAAAATAAGTCTTATGGTTGACAAACCTTTATCAGAGTCATAAAATGTTAACAGGCCGTCTGGCCAGAAGATGATGTAAATCACCTAAACCATTGGTATATGATAAGTTTGCAGAAAAGAAAGCCTGGTCCCAATAAGGATCAAAGACTGCTGACTTTGCATGATTTTACACCCCCTATTATCCTCTATGTACAACTTAAGGTATATAATCTCCCTTTGAAAATAAAGCTATGGGCCTTGCTCACCAAAGCTTGGTCTCCCCGTGTCATTCTTTCTTGCTTCCTTTTCTCTCCTTTTCTTCTCTGTTCTTCCTTCAGGGTGACTGATCGGAGCATGAGGGCTCTCTGAGACCAGTTACTTGCCTGGGCTTCTAAGACCCACTCAAGAAGGTGCCTAAGGTGGGGCACCTTCTGCTATTCAAGAGGGCGCCTGCAGCCTCTGTGGTCAGAGCAAACCTGATGTCACAGGTTTTATTGGCTTTCCGCGTAAACCAGTTAGTTCACCTCTGTCTTTTTCCTTTTATCTATCCTTTAATCGTCAACGCCATCCTCCCGAGGGAATCCCTGGATCCAACCAGGGCTGGACCCCGGTAATACTCAATTTATCTGTACTTTTTTTTTCTATTGCAAAATAATGTTAAATAAGCATGTGTTCTCAACTTTTGTGAACTTGGAAAATTTGGGCTGTTTATATATTATTGTTCTGAGACTGTTTCAAAGTTGTAAAATGACAAAAATGTTTTAGAGTAAATCTCTAATCCTATACGACCACTTTTAGTCATTTTTTTTCCATGTAAACAATAAAATATACCCTTGGGTTCATCTTGGATTTAGTCTAGTCTTAAACTTTGTGGTAACATTTATAAATATTTAATCATAAATCATCAGCATCAAAAATGAAGTCTTTTGGAAAAGTTATGCTTATCTTCATGTATAGGTATTGTTATAATTAAAAAAAAAAAGAGTTGGGCAGTAAAGTAATAAAAGCAGATTTTACTTAAGACTATTGCAGCTGTGGAGAAGAAGTCTCACTACAGAAGGGTGCTCAATTCTGAATACAGTCTGGGCCAGAGTCCCAGCCTCTGATGTTATAATAAAAATAAAGTGCACAATAAATGCAATGCACGTGAATCATCCCATAAAACACCTACCCCGATCTGCTGTGTTCCGCAAAACCAGTGCCTGGTGCCAAAAAGGTTAGGGACTTCTGGCTTGGGCAAGGAGGCAGCAGGATGGGAGTTAGTGGATGGAAATTGCTACAAGTAAACATCAAGTAAGGGGGATCCTAGGTTAATTGACCAGACAGGCTTCTTGCTGAAGGCAGGCCAGGGTGATCAGACATCAGCTGGGAGATGGTGGGGTACAAGGAATCTGATCAGATATTGAAGATATCAAGAGTGTGAGGGTCCTACTAACCTGACTTGGAAGCATTCTTGCTAAACCTGAATCGGCCTAGGAGAAGGCTCAAAGCCTAATCACAGTTTGGTCAAACAAAAAAATCTTTGTGGCTTTGTACAATTCAGGATATATGTGCATACACACAAATCCACACACATACAGCCACTTGTCTTTATAGAAACAGCTATTTAGAAAGCATCACACAAAATAAAAAGTTATAATCTGTTACATAAATTTATAATAATTAATGAACAATAAGAGAAGTGGAAATCATGCTTTTTAACTCCACAACTTATAAAATGGTTTGCTCGTCTTCATAAGAATGAATTGGTTGTTGAATGGAAAGAAAATCAGTTATTTACCTGAAACGTGAGTAGCTGAGATAAGCTTCCATTTCCTCAGCAACTGACTCTGGCTATAAATTTTATTGAACATGACTGTGATGATTTATGTGTCTTTTTTTTTAATTATATAAGAGATATGCTGAGACTGCCTTGCAATAGTTTTGTAGTTATGTCATTATGTGAGTGTTAGAAACTCCTGTTGTTGTAGGTGATGATATATGATGAAGTTGCACACTCTTACCAGCCAACCCCTATTAAGTGAACAATGGACAGCAAAGACAATAGGGGCCCTAATTATTTGTAGTGACCTGGGGAGTTTATCTACACTTGCTTCTACAGTCTTCACCTGACTTCCCTCCACCTTTCTACTGGAAGGCCAGTCATGGGTCCTCTGTTCAAACAAGTTTAGTTGATGCTCAGACCAAGTTAAAATGGGTCTCTTGACTTGGGAAAGGGTAATTATGCTAACATTAATATACCAATGTGCTCTTCGAAATACCACCAGTAGGGAATTATTTTACTACTAGATAAATAAGGAAATTTATTTTTGGAAACAACTGAAGGGTGTTTTTCTGGAGCCTCTTGTTCCAACATATTTTTGGTTAGATAAATTGTGTCATATTCAGCATCAAGATGTATCTTGTGACTGATCCTTGCATTGGTTTCATGATAATCCAGAAGCCACTAAAGGCATAAGATGATATTGCCAGAGGACATTTTCCCATGTTTGGGGGAACACTCTGATTTAACCCAAGTTTTGAATACTAGAAATTTTGAATCTGCTTTCATTTGTCTAGTATCTATTTAAGCTCATTTTGTCAAGTACCTGTTCATGATCTTTCCTCAAACTCTTTTAGAATATTTTTCCTATGATTGCTAACAACTCCATAGATAAGTTCATTCACTGTTTATCTCTTGTATCTATTATCAATATATTTCTAAGTGTATCTTTTTCTGCATTATTCTTATTTTTTCATAATGCAGAAATTTAAAAAATCTCATGGACTCAAATTTCATTTTTTCCCCTATTATTCCTCTTCTTTTGAAAGTGAAAGTAAAAGTGAAGTTGCTCAGTTGTGTCCACTCTTTGCGACCCCATGGACTGTAGTATGTAGACCGTAACCAGGCTCCTCCCTCGATGGGATTTTCCAGGCAAGAACACTGGAGTGGGTTGCCATTTCCTTCTCCAGGACATCTTCCTGACCCAGGAATTGAACCCAGGTCTCCCGCATTGTAGGCAGACGTTTTTTACCGTCTGAGCCACCAGGGAAGTGCTCTCTTCTTTTGATGGTCAACAAATTAAGATCTGTCTCTTCTTGAGACTACACAGCTATATGGATATTTTCTTTCAGCACTATTTTGCTTTTATATTAGATAGAGTTCGGCTGTATTATATATTTGGCTTTTCTTTATTGCTATTTATTATCTGGTGACTAAATCAGACACAAGCAAAGATGATCAATTATATCTTTGCTACTGTGCTTCGTTTAAATTTTCATTATTTTTTCTTTTGAAAAGCATATTTTATATATTTTCATAGTATCCTATTTGACATGCAATGATCTATGAATGATATAAATTAATTGTACTTATATGGTTAAAGTAATCATTTTACATTCATTAAAATACTTCCTCCCTTGAATTCAACTTGGTTTGCTATACTTCCAAAACTTTCACTTTTTGTCTATATTGAAAGACAATATAGAGTAAGGTATGCTCAATTTAGATTTTGTTTTTGAGGTGTCAAATATCAGTAAAAACCTACTTAGGAAAAATATTGTGATTTTTATCCCTATTATGTGTCCACTCTGTTGTTGAGATTTTCTTAACATTTCTAGGAGGATGACTAAATTCATTTATCCCATACATGCCAAATGAGGGTCAAATTAATGAAATATTTGAAGATATGAAATCCCCAGATGAATTAATTACTTGCTACTTACAAGTAGCTAAGTGGCTAAGTGGCTAATTTGTGGAATCGCTATTGTACTGCAGATTTAAAAATCTAAATATGAATGGATAAACATGATGAAATAAGTTCTTACACTTCAGTTACAGTGTTCATCAGCTTTACAAGGGATTAAACACATAAGTCCCTTCTTAGAGATTAGAAAAGAACTGTGAGGTCTTCCAAAAACAAAACTGTCCTTTCTAGGGAAAACAACTTTAACACTTCCTCACTTTTAGGCCAATTCTTGGCAGATTATTTGCCTGTGTGCTGCTGAAAGGCATCTCTTCTGCTGTATCTTCACCTCCGGTTCCATTTCTTCCTGAATCACTTGTAAGGAATATCTCTGCACTGCTCAAAGAAAAAGTTAGAAGTAATTTTCATAATGGAATAAATAAAGCATGATTATAAGGCAGAGTAACTGCAATAAAATCATATGATCTAATCATGCAATGAACAGGTATTTATGGAACAACTTTTAAGAACTTCAAGTGGAGACTGGATTCTATAAATGTGACTAAGTGCCTGCTTTGCTTTGGGGAAAATATGACTATAACACAAGAATCACTCAGAGGATAGCAATAGCTTAAGAACACTAAACTGAAAAATGCTATTAGTACATGTAATATAAATCGATGATGGGAGGAACATTGTGTTTGGAAGTCATGTTCAAACCTTCCCAAAAGGGCAGACAAGCTTGAGCTTGTTCAATTCATTCCAAAGAAAATGTAGCTTGGGCAGAGATTATCTGTGATTTTAGAGCATGTATGGAAAAAAAATCTTTCGGGAATTTCTTACAAGCAGAGCAAGAGTTGTGATATTCAATTAATGATGTCTGTGTGTTCACAGGAAATCATTGCCCTCCCTTATTTAGCACTTTGATAGAATAAAACAAAAGAGCTAAATCACATTTTGGCATGGGTATTTGTATCATTTACATTAACAGAAATGATTCACTGGAAATGGCAACTACAGTTGTGCTGATCTGTATTAAATGATTTCTTCACTTACATTTAAGAAAATAAGACAGTACTATTTGATCAAAAAATCATTCCACTTAGCCTGTGAGGTAACAGTGCTTTTTATGAGTAAAATATAAAAGTTTAAATATTTACAGTGTGTCTGGGAAATAGACTTGAAAAACTATTTGCACAACATCTAACTCTCTGGAAAAAGCAACTGGACCCAGTCCCAAATGCTTGCTCATCTTGCATCAGAACAATTAGGATGATTACTTCCATTTTTGTTTTCCTTCCAACATCAATGAGCAATGAACTCAATTCAGACACTGTCCATGTGGAAACACATACACTCCCACAGAGTAAGGGCTCAGTTCAAGACTGCACCCCCAGCACTTCACATACCCGTTGTAAATCCAATCTTTTTCCTATAATTCTGACTGATGGACTGGGCTGGAGTGTCCCACAACCACCTCCTCAGGTTCAATTAATTTGTTAGAGCATCTCACAGAACCCAGACACATTCACCAACTAGATGACCAGTTTAATATAAAGGACGCAACTCAGGAATAGCCAGATGGAAAAGGTGCAAAAGGCACAATACAGAGAGAGCACAGGGCTTCCAGGCCCTCTGGACATGCCCTCTAACACTGTCTCCTAGTCATCTCCAATTCGTGGTTTTAATGGAGGTTTCATTACTTAGGCATGATTGATTCAATCATTGATCTCGGTTACTGGTGATTCAACTTAATCGGCAGCACCTTTCTCCTCCCTGGAGGTGAGAGTGGGCTGACACCCCCACAAATTACAAGGTTTTCCTGGCAACCAGCCCCTATCCTTAGGGGCTTTCCAAAAGTCACTTCATTAACATTGTGGGGGAAATGGAATTTTCTCTTCTACCTCTCTTGAGTTTTTGTGGCTAGACTAATAATAAAATTGAGATAAGACAGATTAACAGGAGAAAAAGATATGCATTTTAATCCATGCACATGGAGTTTGCATAGAAATGGGATCTAAGAAGTGATCAGAGCAGGCAGATTTTATGTATATTTTTAGACCAAGAAACAATACTATTTTAAGAAATTGTCAGGACAAAGAAATTTAGCCTTTGAGTGCTTAGTTAGCAAAGAATCTAAACAGACTTTGGGCTCGAGTTAGTTAATTAAAGCTGTAACAAGCTTCTTGGCCCTGAATTCTCTATCCCTGGTGATAAGAGCACCTTTCTACTTCAGATGCAGGGAGTGCTTCTTCTGGATGAGAAGTTGATTTCTTGCTTTTAGGGAGATAGAGAAGGCAGTCAAACCATCTCTGTTGTATCAGCTGTTTAAGTAGCCTTAATCTAAAATAATTAATATGCCATTAAGGTACATTTTGGAACAGCCTATCCCAGACTCCCCAAGATGTCAACTCAGGTATGATTAAAAGGGACTTCTTACAGGAATAACAGGACATCCATTGCATCTTCATCTTTATGATTCTGGAATGATGTGAGTAACTGAGCACAAAAAATAAAATGTTATAACAAAATATGCTCCCTTTGCTTTTATCACTTTGGAAATTCCAAGGGATTTAGGAGTCCACACATTTTTAAAGCATAACTTACAGATTTTGGTAACTACTATAAAAGCATGAAATGTGAGAACATACAAAGTAGGGACCAACCGTACTTTGGGGTCTGATCTTTCCTTACTCTTCTCCTCCTACTCTTTGCTATAATATTACAGGAAAATAAATGAGTGGAGATTAGACCCAACTCAAGTTGTTCACTATAGATGTCTATTCAGACTGATGGAGAAGAGCTGAGGATAGGAGCAGCCCCAAAGATCCAAAATGGGGAGTGGTGGGAGAACAAGGCCCAGGGCCTCCGCCTCTCACCGAGGTGGGGGCAGGAGCACAGCAGGAGCACAGCCGAGGCAGGAGAGGACCACAGAGACTATGGGGAGAGTGGAGCAACTGAGGAGCTGGGAAGTTGGGATTCCTCTTGAGTTGAAGCAGGGAATGGGCCCTCATCTCCAGATGAGGTGGAACACACAGGGCTTTTCTCGAGTTGTGGCGGGAAACTCAGCTTCATCTCGAGTTGTGATGGGTATCTCTGGGCCCCCTTGAGTAGCATGAAGGGAGTCAAGCCTCCTCTCGAGGCTTAGTTATGAGAAAGGACTAGGAGCGCAATGCTTGCTTGTCCTGCTACTTTAAATGATGTGCATTTATATCTTTCTGTATGTTAAAGTTTTAATCACATTAAAGTTCTAACCTCAGGTACCAACCCTAAAAGTGAACCAGCCCTAAAAACACCTCAATCTTGGGCTTCTTGTCTCCAGAACTGTGAGGTCTGCCATAGTACTTTATTATCACATAGTACTTTATTATCACAGCCTAGCAAAATAGTAGCCCTTCCGAAATTTTAAATTTTGGTTCAGAATTTGAACGTGTGATATTTATCAGCCATAAACATGTCTAGTGTTTATGACAAGTGTTTAGTTATAATTAAAATGCAAAATATGTTTAAAACAGTGTTTGCTTGAGTCTAATCCACTGCATAAAAACATGGATCACCTGGATACACACTCTCAAAATACAGAGTATGTTTTTAACACTCAGAGACCCATCAGATCTGTGTATGTTATTTATGACAAATTTATCTTAGTGATTTCATTTCATATCAGTTTTCAATCATAGGCCATGGAAATTTAGGGAAATAATATTCTAGTGGGTTTTTTAACTGTTTTTTTTTTTTGCCTACTGGATTAAAATAGAAAAATAGAGAAAAATTCAGGTAACATTTCCCTCTTAGGAGTTTCAATTTTAGCTGAAGGCAAACGGGTGCAGATTCATATGGTTTATAATGAGTTAGAATGGTATAACATAGGAGGTTGATCTTAGCCCAAAAGTGCATTTTCTGAATACTACATTTCAATTTCAATCTCTAAATGAAAAACAAACAAGCAGACTCAAAATGTCCAAAGAAAAAATAGCTGCCCGTGTAAGAAAAAATAGAACAAATAAAGTCATATTGATAGTCCCTATGGTTAGAGAACATGGCTGTGATCTAAGTGAACTTGCAGAGTTAAGCATGAGACCCATCCATTTATCCCTCACCACAGTACCATGCAATAAATCCTGTAGATATTAAAAAGAACCCATGGCTCCTCTCCCCTCACCCATGAGACATCTGTAAAAAGTGTGCAAGCATGCAGAGGCATGCCTACTGTGGAAGTACGTTTTCTAGATGTACTGCCAAGTTTTTTTTTTTTTTCCTCAAATAATTTGTATGGAATATTTTAACTCTCCTTTGAAGTTTAGAGTGTCAGAGCTTCTGACTGATTCAAGCAGGTGTTTGCATCTGTAAACTTTAGTTTTTCAGAATAGACAAAGTCATTATACTTTCTCTCTTTGAGTCTTTGTCTAAGTGGATGTCAACTCTAGAAATAATCTACTGTGAATAGTAGCAGGGCAATATATAGAACTATCCTATCTCCATAGGATATGGAGAGAACATGAGAACCACCACATTCACAAGCATTCAATCAGTGAGTTTTCTTTCTGGTACTTTATCTAGATTGACAGAGGTTTAAAAACCTATGTCAGCCTGAATTTCCTGACACATTGCTTTAACATTCTGTGTAGCCAACGATGAATATGAGTGACACTGACTGTGTCAGATATATGAGTTACTATTACATCTACATGGTAACTGACTGGAGAGCATCTTCTAGGTGGTGTGTATAGAGTTTCTGAAAATATTCCTATATGACAGTTTGTATTGTTACATTAAAAAAGAGCACAGAGATTCACATGCATGGCATCCTTGCACATAAGTAAGGTAACATGAAAAACAAAAGTTTAGTTGAAGGGATGGACAAGCTGAAAACTGTGGGCAGGTGTGCAGTGATATCATTCAGAGGACATTAGGAAGCATTTAGGACTTTACCCTGTCTTGCTAACTGACCTATATACCTTAACTCATTTATTCTTATAATCCTATGATATTCATATTATAATCATCATTGTACATGAAAGGAAACTGAGGATTTTAGGAGTTCAAGATTCTAGGCTAAATATACCTATTCAAATGGTCAAGTCAGAATACATTTCCCATCTGTCAGAAGGCAAAGAGATATTCTCCCCATCCCTCCCCCCCCCAAAAAAAATAATAAAGAGAGATTTCTGCTTTGGAATTTAAACACCATGAGAAGAGAAAGCTTCAGGGGACTCAAAAATGAGAAACACTCTGTCTCTTATTGGTGTGAAAAATGCAAATTCAGTTAGCCAGGTGTTAATCAAGTTTTAAATATTTTTAAATGTATGAGCTATGTGTGCACTCAACCATTATTAATGTGAACTATCAAAACACTTGCTGCAGTTTTAAATACTTTAAGTACACATGACAGGCTCTTCCCACAGTCTGTGCTGTCACAGAAAATTACCATGTGGAGGACCTGTAGGTGTTGCACAGCCTATTAAACTATAATTGTGGAACTGTAATTACAGCAGATGCACTACAGTGTCTGAATTATAGAAAACAACTTCCCCTTAAATAATAGAAGAAGAGCAGACTTTATGTACTTTCCCTGCAATGACATGATTCTATTAAAATAAAATACTGCTAGAGGTGCAAAATTCACTTTTTCAACAAATGTGAAAAATTATTATAGTTATTCATCACTAAAAATAAATACATTCATATCATAATCATAGCTGAGAAAAGAGTCACAACCAGAAACCCAGCGTGTTAAAAACATCCTGTTTTTGTAGATAGTTTTTAGTTATGTATTAGTTTACAGGTTTTGACAATTGCTCTTGAGAAACCCTACATACAGATCAGGAAGCAACAGTTAGAACTGGACATGGAACAACAGACTGGTTCCAAATAGGAAAAGGAGTACGTCAAGGCTGTATATTGTCACCCTGCTTATTTAACTTATAAGCAGAGTACATTATGAGAAATGCTGGGCTGGAAGAAGCACAAGCTGGAATCAAGATTTCAGGGAGAAATATCAATAACCTCAGATATGCAGATGACACCACCCTTATGGCAGAAAGTGAAGAGGAACTAAAAAGCCTCTTGATGAAGGTGAAAGAGGAGAGTGAAAAAGTTTGCTTAAAGCTCAACATTCAGAAAACAAAGGTCATGGCATCTGGTCCCATCACTTAAAGGGAAATAGATGGGGAAACAGTGGAAACAGTGTCAGACTTTATTTTTTTGGGCTCCAAAATCACTGCAGATGGTGACTGCAGCCATGAAATTAAAAGACACTTACTCCTTGGAAGGAAAGTTATGACCAACCTAGATAGCATATTCAAAAGCAGAGACATTACTTTGCCAACAAAAGTCTGTCTAGTCAAGGCTATGGTTTTTCCAGTGGTCATGTATGGATGTGAGAGTTGGACTGTGAAGAAAGCTGAGCACTGAAGAATTGATGCTTTTGAAATGTGATGTTGGAGAAAACTCTTGAGAGTCCCTTGGACTGCAAGGAGATACAACCAGGCCATTCTGAAGGAGATCAGCCCTGGGATTTCTTTGGAAGGAATGATGCTAAAGCTGAAACTCCAGTACTTTGGCCACCTCACGTGAAGAGTTGACTCATTGGAAAAGACTCTGATGCTGGGAGGGATTGGGGGCAGGAGGAGAAGGGGACAAGAGGATAAGATGGCTGGATGGCATCACTGACAAGATAGACGTGAGTCTGAGATAACTCTGGGATTTGGTGATGGACAGGGAGGCCTGGCGTACTGAGATTCATGGGGTCGCAAAGAGTCAGACACGACTGAACGACTGAACTGAACTGAACTAATAAGGCAAATATATAAATATCCACGTTCCCAGGTAACTTCTCTCTTAAGATGTGAATTGTAGAGGCAGTACTTAAATATGTAAAGTATGTATTCAGAACACATCACCTCAAAAAATGCCATTTGGCATAATGATTATTTTGAATTAAAGGTGCTTGAGAAACAACCTGTGCAAGAAGGACACACTGACCCTCCTTTATCCCCCTGACATCAGGAGACAAATCTCCCATGTGTAAATTACCCTCTCTGTAGCAGGAGGGTAGAGGCATCTTTACGATTAGAGACAAGAAATTTAGGACCAAGAAATTTGTGCAAACAAACCTTGTTGGTTCTTTACCATTCTACTACCTTTATCCCAAACTCCTTTATTTGGGCAATTCTTCACAAAGTTTTTGTTTCTTTGTCTAAAAGATATAAAAACTGCCTACTCTGGTCACTTCTTTGAGCCTTATCTCTTTGTGGAGTCTTAGTTATATGTATGTAATCAAATTTGCTTTTTTCCTATTATTTTTTATATTACAGGGATAAGAGGGTCTCAGCCTAAAACCTAAAAATGTATAAGGAAATTTATTTTTCCTCCTCTACAAAGTAAATTTATATATCTTATTTCTGTCATCTTTGTTACAGGCAACAGCCTTATTACATAACCTGTCCCTTATGAGAATCAAATGAACAACTCAAGAGAAATGTTTTATAGCTTCACCATGATGTAGGCATTCCAGCACATAAATTTCATGTGGTCAAGTTGAAACTGTAGTAAGGCTGAATTTTGAAAGAAGTCGGAGGAGACACTCTATTGAGTGTATATATCATTTGAGGCTCAGTAGTAAGTAAATGTGAATTTTTTAAGATATAATTTGTATTAAGTATTTGTAAATAAATATTTTAAGAACTAATAGATGAAACTGAATGACAAAATTTATAGAAAGTTGAAAGAAATGATCAAAATACCAACATTTATAAGCATGAGGATTAAAAGTAGCTGTGACCTTGACATATCTGAGAAAATGTCACTATATTATGGAGTAAAGATAACATTTTTGCTTTGTATTGTTGGATATAAGTTAGACTTAGGGTGACAAAGGAACTTTACAAGTAACATTCTCTCTGAAATACATGGTTACCATGTTATCATGAAATACATGGCAACAAAAATGTCTTTATTTTTGGCAATGAACTGAACTGAACTGAACTCAGTTCATTTTTCCTATGAACTGAACTGAACTGAACTCAGTTCATTTTTCCTATGAACTGAGTAGATTCTCCCTTAATCCACCCTATCTGCCACCATCTTTTTTCAAGTCCTTTGCAAGAACTTAGATGAACAACATTGTATTTTGATTTGTGTCTCCACCTCTTATTTACCCTCTCTTATGAATTAATTTTGCTAATGTACCATTGTAAACAGGACACCAACCTACAAAACATATAGCTTTCTTTGCTAATGAGAGTTAGCATTCTTGGGAAGTGCCTGATTTTCATCAAAGGAGGAAAAAAAAAAAAAAAAGCCATTTGCTGTCTACTGATTTTGGGCAAGGGACTATACTACTTTTATGGGTGTTTGTGAAGGTTAATGAAATTTCATTTTTAGCATGCTATGAACTATAGTGAGTTATTGAAATTGCTAGTATTATTTTAACTATACTTCTATGACCTTCAGATTTAGTTTTATATTTTATGTTCTGATTCTAAACTTTATTCTCAAGCTTACTTTTTTTTTTCTTTTTTCCTATTGATTTATAGTTATCTTATGGTATCACATAAACAGCCTACTCACAACTTTTCATCTGCATTATTGTTGATACTAAATCCTATGCCAAAAGGGCTCTGATAAGTGACTCTTTTTAGGTGTATCTTCATGGACATTCCAATTTCCCTCTACTTTTTACTATGCTATCTATTCTGCATATCAATATACTCAGCATGCTTTTGCTTTTCTTTCATTGATATTCTGTTATAACTGACAAAATGATATGTACCTGTTTCATGTCCAGGGTAGACAGGGAAGGTGCAAAGTTGTCTTAATCTATTTAATATCCCATGATCAAAATCATAGTCAATGCCTTCCTTGAGGCATCTAATGATTTAGGAAATAATTGTTTAGTATTTGATTATGGGTATATTTTTGTAATACATTTTTATCAATTCAAAAACAGATTTTTTTTTTAAGCATCCATTTAATATGCGAGGGACTTCCCTGGTGGCTGAGACGGTAAAGCGTCTGCCTACAATGCAGGGGACCCAAGTTCGATCCCTGGGTTGGGAAGATCCTCTGGAAAAGGAAATGACAACCCACCCCAGTACTCTTACCTGGAAAATTCCATGGACGGAGGAGCATGGTAGGCTACAGTCCATGGGGTCGCAAAGAGTTAGACACGACTGAGCGACTTCACTTAATATGCAAGGAGCTAGTATGGGCATTGAAATACAACAGTTATCAAAACCAGTAAAAATCCCTAGCTTCATGAGGACAGATTATAAATAAAATAAGCAAATTAAATGCTGCATAGTGTAAAGTGATAAATATTATTAAGGGGACTGAAGGTGAGAGAGGGCTGGAGTTTTAAGTAGAGGAGTGTGTGTGCTAAGTCACTTCAGCTGTGTCTGACTCTTTGTGACCCTATGGACTATAGCCTGCCAGGCTCCTCTATCTATGGAATTCTCCAGACATAAATACTGGAGTTGGTTGCTATTACCTCCTCCAGGGGATCTTTCCCATCCATCCCATCCCATCCCTTCTCTTATGTCTCCTGCATTGGCAGGTGGGTTCTTTACCACTAGCACCACCTGGGAAGCCCCAGAATACTGTAGAAAAGGAAAAATAATTGTCCCTCTACCCTTCTCAGTGTCTGTCTGAGACCCTATGTTACAAAGGACAAATTAATAAGAGAAAACCAAATAGCAGTTTGTTCATATGTATACATAGGTATACATGTATACTTCATGCATACATGGGGCTTACCCATAAAAACTAAGTAACTGACCACGATGGGTCAGACTAACACCTTAAATAATATCTTCAGCTTAAAAAAAAAAAAAAAGAAGTTGGAGATGTTGGAAGATTACAAAGAAAAGCAAAGGAAACAGCATAAGGTTTATTATGCACATTTAAGTTGTACCTTCTCCATTGGTAAGAGTTTCTTGTGATTTAGTGTCATTCTTCGCCTTCTGGTACAAAAGTGAAAGTCACTGAGTCAGGTCCGACTCTTTGCGACCCCATGGACTATACAGTCCATGGAATTCTCCAGGACAGAATACTGGAGCGGATAGCCTTTCCCTTCTCCAGGGGATCTTTCCAACCCAGGGATCGAACCCAGGTCCCCCACATTGCAGACGAATTCTTTATCAAGACAATTACAAATGAAGACTTTCTTTATAAATGGCAATTGCCTTTACAAAAGGCAAAATTTCTACTCTGTTTTCAGAGTGTGTCTGGTGTTATTTGTAAAAATAATTATCTCAAATTGTTCTTTAGGCCAAAGAGGTGGTGGCATATTGTGGTACACTTTAGTAGTTGAGACAGATTACATTGAGAAGGCGACATTAAGGAAAAGATTCAAAAATTAGTCTGATACCTGGAGGAAGAGCAAGGAAGTCTGACCTGTTCATGTTTTTGTGAAGACCAAGCAAAAGACAGAAATCGGTGCAGTCCTCATCAATCTGAAGTCAGATTATGTAATTTTTTTTTTTTTTCAAGCCCTGTACACATTGATGTCTCAATGGTAAAGAATCTGTCTGTCAGTGCAGGAGACACAGGAGACTCAAGTTTGATCCCTGGGTTGAGAAAAACCCTGGAGAAGGAAATGGCAACTGACTCCAGTATTCTTGCCTGGGAAATCCCAGGAACAGAAAAACCTGGAGGGCTACAGTCCATCAGATCACAAAAGAATTGGACATGATGTAGCAACTAAACAACAACAACAACTAATAATATTTTTAGTACTACTTTTTTGCATGAAATGGGGAGGACTTAGAGAAATTTTATTAGATACATACTATTATTTGACTTTATATTTAAAAAGAATATTCTGATAGCAATATTGAGTGTCTTAAAGGAGAAAATGGCAGACATAAGTAGACAAGTTCAGAGACTACTGTCATATGTCAAGAAAGGGATGATGGAGGCTTGAAAGGAGTAGCAAAGTGCCCAGATATTGAATATTACTTGAAGGTGGAGACCAGATGATGTTCTAACTGGTTGTATCGGAAATGTGGAAGAAAAATATGTCAAAAATGAGTATGTTTTCCATAAGAAACTGGAAAAATGGAGCTTGCATTGACTACAGGAGAAGAGGAGATGAGGAGTTACATTTTGGATATTCCATCTGGAAATCTGTTAGTCGAAGAAGATTCCAGAATTCATAGGGATTTTCAAGCTCAGTATATAGGTTCATAGCATGGAGTTTAAATTTGTAAGTCTGGATGAAATCATCCCAGAAGGATAGAGGGAGAAGGTGAATGATTTAAATATTTATCCCTGACATACTTTAAGTGAATAAAAAGAGAAGCCATTACAGAAAACTATGAAGATAAGAGAAATAACATTAGAATGAAAACCTCTAACCAAGTTACAAAAGAAGAGATATATAGCCTATGTTAATGCAACTGATAGGTCTAGTCAGAAGACAGCTTGACTGTAGGATTTGGAAATGCTTGTGGAGATAAAGTTAGTAAGGGGGAAAAAAGACTTTTAAATGAGTTTAAGAAAGAAGAAGAGAAGAATTAGACAATGAAAGTAGTGACAACATATTTGAGAAATTTTGATGTTGAAAATGACTTAGAGCTTGAACCATGACAACAGAGTGGTATCAAGAGATCGTATGTTTTTCTTGTGGGATGATAGATGTGATAGCCTGAATAGTGGCCCTCTAAAGACGTCAGAGTCTGAATTCCCAGAGTCTGTCAATATGCTGCTGCTGCTGCTATTGCTGCTACTAAGTCGCTTCAGTCGTGTCTGACTCTGTGTGACCCCATAGATGGTAGCCCACCAGGCTCCCCCGTCCCTGGGATTCTCCAGGCAAGAACACTGGAGTGGGTTGCCATTTCCTTCTCCAATGCCTCAAAGTGAGAAGTGAAAGTGAAGTCGCTCAGTCGTGTCCGACTCATAGCAACTCCATGGATTGCAGCCTACCAGGCTCCTCTGTCCATGGGATTTTCCAAGCAAGAGTACTGGAGTGGGTTGCCATTGCCTTCTCTGGTCAGTATGCTACTTGATATATATTTTACCAAACACAAAATCTGCAAGTATGATTGAATTAAAGAACTTTAAATGGAAAGAGGGCTTCTAAGGTGGTGCTAGTAGTAAAGAACCTGCTTGCCAATGCAGAAGACCTACGAGATGAGGGTTTGATCCCTAAGTCAATGGCACCCCACTCCAGTACTCTTGCCTGGAAAATCCCATGGGTGGAGGAGCCTGATAGGCTGCAGTCCATGGGGTCACTAGGAGTGGGACATGACTGAGCAACATGCATTGGAGAAGGAAATGGCAACCCACTCTAGTGTTCTTGCCTGGAAAATCCCAGGGATGGGGGAGCCTGATGGGCTGCTGTCTATGGGGTCACACAGAGTCAGACACGACTAAAGCAACTTAGAAGCAGCAGCAGCAGGAAGATCTGCTACAGGAGGGCATGGCAACCCACTCCAGTATTCTTGCTTGGAGAATCCCATGGACAGAGAAGCCTGGTGGGCTACAGTCCATGGGGTTGCAAAAAGTTGATGTGACTGAAAGATTATCTTGGATTATCTGGAGACATTCAATATAATTACAAGATACTTAGGAAAAGGAGGCAGGAGAAGCAACGTTATAAGAAGAAAATGTAGTGACAAAGTAGAGATGGAGGAATGTACGGAAGGGGTCATGAATTAAAAAAAAAATGCATTCAGCTTTTTGGATCTGGAAGAAACATGTAAATGGATTATCTTCTAAACCTTGAGAAGTAACCAGCCATATCAAAAACCTCAGATCTAGAGTTCTGATTTCCAGAACTTGAGATTGCAAACTGATGTGGCTTTAAGCCACTTGTCTTGCGGTAATTTGTCATAGTAGTGATAGAAATCTGATTCAAGGAAAATAGCAGCAACTTTTTGTGTTGATGGGAAAAATCCAGTCTAGAAGGGGAAGTCTACAAGACAGGATAGAGATTGGAGATTCGCCATACTGAGAGGCAAGGGTGAGAGAGTGAGCTCAGTGCACCATTAGAGGGGTGGGCTTTTCTTACCAAAGTGGACACCTTGGTTTTTGTTTTTTTTTTTAAACAAAAGAAAGAATAGGCAAAGCATAAGGTGTTATATAGTGCTAACTAGGTAAATGTAATGGGAAAAATTTATAGGTGTTCTTTTCAGATTGCTTAGTTTTCATAGTACAGGGGAGGAAAAAGAGTTTTGCCTCTGCCCTTATAGGTTTTTGATTGAGATGCCCCAGTAATAAGAGACAGATTAACAGGAAAAAAAAAAAAACAAACAAGTTTAATATTAATACCAGGTACATGGGAAAGATCCCTTGGAGAAGGAAATGGCAACCCACTCCAATACACTTGCTTGGAAAGTCACATAGACAGAGGAGCCTGGCTGGCTACAGTCCCTGGGGCTTCAAGAAGCTAGACATGACTTAGCAGCTAAACAACAACACTTATTCGATACATGGGATAGACACAGAAAACTGAGTGAATCCTCAAAAGAGCCTGAACTATCACCTTAAATATCATCTTTAGCTAAAGATAAAAGATATTGGGGGTGGGGGTGGAGGATCATAATGGGAGCTTAGCAAGAAAAACACAGTAATCAAGGATAATGTTGTGATGCAGAGTGTCTTCTAGTTTAAAGTCATCTTTCCCTTTCTGGTCCAGAGAAGGATACACCATTCCAAATAAATATTTCCTTTATAGATGTACATGCTTCTTACAAAGGTAATATCTATTCAGTTTTTAGAGCTTCCTCTGTGTCTGCTGTTTCTTAAAAATAACTAGCTTAGAATAATCAATATGCCAAAGAGGAATATTTTAATGATATATTTTTCTTCTCTTGAGTAGATTAGAAAGTCATCATGAGTTCTGCAGATATGTATTCATGATTGATGAGTGTTTGTGTTTAATAAAATCTGAAGTTTAGCCAATTGAGTGTTACGAGGTTTAAAAAGGAACAGTTTAAGTATGTATGTATAAGCCGTGAAGAGAGGACATCAGTATGTTGAGAAAAAATGAAATCTGTGGATTGTAGGTTATGGCAAGAAGGGCCCATTGAGGTCTTTCAGTGAAAGGCCAAGATATCCATACATTATTTCCTTTAAAAACAGAAGAATTATGAAATGTTTAGAGTTGTTGTTGTTCAGTCACTAAGTTGTGTCTGACTCTTTGCAACCCCGTGGACTGCAGAACTCTAGTCTTCCCTGTATTTCACTATCCCTCAGAGTGTGCTCTAACTCATGTCCCCTGAACTAGTGATAGAGTTGATCAGTATTTAAATATCTTATAGCATTCGGCCCTACTCTGACTTGCATTTCACTATTATTTTGTTTAATTTAGACATGTGCAAGGCTGCCAGTGCTTGGAAACAGGAGTGGTTATTGAGCTATATACCTCCTAGGCCATGTATTTATTTATACATATGCTCATTTATTCATTTGCCCATTTATTTGTTTATCACATTCTTCAGTTGCATCCAACTCTTTGTGACATCATGGCACACCAGGCTTCCCTTTCCATCACCAACTCCTGGAGCTTGCTCAAACTCATGTCCATCAAATCAGTGATGCCATAAAACCATCTCATCCTCTGTCATCCCCTTTTCTTCTCACCTTCAATCTTTACCAGCATCAAGGTCTTTTCCAATGTCAGTCCTTCGCATCAGGTGGCCAAAGTATTGGAGTTTCAGCTTCAGCATCAGTCTTTCCAATGAATATTCAGCACTGATTCCCTTTAGGATTGACTGGTTTGATCTTTTTGCAGTCTGAGGGACTCTCAAGAATCCTCTGACACCACAGTTCAAAAGCATTTATGTTTGGCAAAACCACTACAATATTGTAAAGTAATTAGCCTCCAATTAAAATAAATACATTTAAAAAAAAGCATCAATTCTTCAATATCAATATTAAAAAGGAGAGACATTATTTTGCCGTCCAAAGTCTGTCTAGTCAAAGCTAGTTTCTTCCTGTAGTCATGTATGGATGTAAGAGTTAGACCATAGAGAAAGCTGAGAGCCAAAGAATCATGCTCTTAACAAGTGTCTAATTTAGGTTCTGTGATGGACATAACCCCTGTCTGCTTGCATTGGGAGAGGGTCACAGAAGGAAAGATGAAAGTCCAAATGAAAAGAACCAACTATGGAATCACTAAAATGCATAGCCAGTAAGTCCAGTCTACTCTCATGGCTCAGGAAATAAGTCTCCAAATTGGATTAGGAGATTTAGGAAATTCTAGAAAAAGGAGAATCAAAGACCAGATTTGAAGCACTTGAAGTGGAGCTTGGAGCATGGAAGTAGAGACTATATTTTCCAATGTGTTTATCACAAAAAATTTAGTAGGACTTAATCTACAGATTGTATGATAATTATATATTTCAAGTATATTTAAAATATTTACATTTTAAAAAACAAAAGCAGGAATATATGTACTGATATACCTCAGATTTTCTATGTTATGTGTTTAAGCCAATATGATTTTTTTTCTGTCAAATCTAGTTTAAAAGGAACTTATAAAATAATTTTCCTAGAAGCATCTGAAAACCAAGGGATTTGTAAATGAGAGTTTTAAATGTTTACATTCAGATCATAAAAAATTTAAAACTAATCATATTTCAGTGCTTAGAAAATTTATATAGATTTTGTGTATGTAAAATACATTCATTTATCTCCAGCGACATTTATAAAAACAGTGTACCAAAACATGTGACCTGAAGTATTCACCCTCTGGCTTTTAAATTAAGCTGATTAATATTATTAATCATTCTGTCTCCACAAAGCAAATGCCTGCTAAGACTTAAGCAACAGAAGATGTCTCAGATTTTAATACATTACATATGTCTATTTTTAAATAATGTGTTGGTAACCAAGGCATACTACTAATTACAGAAGTTTACCTCATTTTGTAAACTGTTATCAACGGCAGAGAGCCATATGTCACCAAACTAAGACTTACTTCCTGTCAATTTGGAGTCACCTTGGAGCTCATTTGCCTGGCAGATCCCTGCCTTACTCTTAACAGGGAGGGAGGAGGGAGGAGGGTTCAGGATGGGGAACACGTGTATACCTGTGGCGGATTCATGTTGATATATGGCAAAACCAATACAATATTGTAAAGTTAAAAAATAAAATTAAATTAAAAAATAAATAAATAAAGGAAGGAGATCTTGCCACAACAACCCCCCTTTCACTAGTCACTTCCTGGTCTCTCTCCTTCTTCCTGTCAAAGGTTCTCATTCTGTACATCTTGGAGCTTCTTTCCATCTGCTACTTGAGATGCTGTCTGATTTACGAGTCATTGAACAAAGCCAATAAGATCTTTAGATTTTATCTAGCTGAATTTTTTTTTTTTTAAACAGATTTGTTGGAAGTGGTGAAGCTAAATGAAACTTCTTATTTCAGGACAACCAGAAAGGAATAGTACCCCTGAACTCTTAGAGTTCTTTGTCTTTTTCACCATTTCTGAAGGTTGTAGGTAAATTTCTCTTGGCTCTTTGCCTTGAGCTGTTGATTTAACTGGGTTTTGAGTCCAGGGCAAGGCAGACAGTTCCACCTGGAACCTGAGACCCTAGTTCTTGGTTAATGTTAAAGTTCCATTTGTTAGAGTCTGCTGGCTTAGTCCCTAGTTGCGGTTTGTTGATTCCATACTCAGTTCCACAATGGGAATTACAGATAGTGTACAACTTGGGCCTTTATTTGGCCAATCTACAAATAGGCCTTATAAGCTATAAAGTGAAAGTGAAAGTGAAGTCGCTCAGTCATGTCCAACTCTTTGTGACCCCGTGGACTGTAGCCTACCAGGCTCCTCCGCCCATGGGATTCTCCAGGCAAGAACACTGGAGTGGGTTGCCATTTGCTTCTCCAGGGGATCTTCCCAACCCAGGGATCAAACCCAGGGATTAACTCCTGCATTGGAGGCAAACGCTTTAACTTCTGAGCCACCAGGGAGGTCCTTTATAAGCTACAAAAGTGGCAAAATCTTACTGAAGACAACCAAGAATTACAATAACCATTATGGGGAATGCCCCAATTAGGCAAGGTCTTTCACTGAAGAAATGTACTTGAAAATGAATGCTCCCTAAACACAGAATGGCTTAATCTTCAGTCTTCTGAAGTAGTTTCATTAAAAACTTTGTTCCAAAAGGCTAATGAAAATTAGAGGCAACAGTAGCTAAAGCAACACCTGGGCCTCCTCCGTTGTACTCTCCAAGGGGTCCCTCATCAAAACACTGGTCCAGAAATCATGTTTCACTTTCCATCAATTGGGATACCGGGGCGGGGGGGAGGGGTGTGAGGGGAAATGCTTAAAGGTTTTATCCAAATCCTATGGTACCAATTTAAGTACCTTCATGTTTACCTTCACAGGAAGATCCCTGTAAGGGTCGCTTTCTGGGTGGATGGAACTCTGACTAGTTCTCTGATACACTGTTCCCAGTAATCCCCTTAAATAGTCAGTTCAGTTCAGTTCAGTCTCTCAGTCATGTCCGACTCTTTGCGGCCCCATGAATCGCAGCACGCCAGGCCTCCCTGTCCATCACCAACTCCCGGGTTTCACTCAAACTCACGTCCATCAAGTCGGTGATGCCATCCAGCCATCTCATCCTCTGTTGTCCCCTTTTCCTCCTGCCCCCAATCCCTCCCAGCATCAGAGTCTTTTCCAATGAGTCAACTCTTCACATGAGGTGGCCAAAGTACTGGAGTTTCAGCTTTAGCATCATTCCTTCCAAAGAAACCCCAGGGCTGATCTCCTTTAGAATGGCCTGGTTGTATCTCCTTGCAGTCCAAGGGACTCTCAAGAGTCTTCTCCAACACCACAGTTCAAAAGCATCAATTCTTCAGTGCTCAGCTTTCTTCACAGTCCAACTCTCACATCTATACATGACCACTGAAAAAACTATAGCCTTTACTAGACAGACCTTTGTTGGCAAAGTAATGTCTCTGCTTTTCAATATGCTAGTCAAGTGGGTGCCTAAATCTTCCTTTCTTTTGGCTCTCTTTGGGAGTGGCTCTGGATCTTGGGAGGGCTGTATGATTTGCACACTCTTTGGGGACTCCTCTCACACCCAGTTCAATACTGTCATGAATATTTATTAGGTATTCTTTCATCTGAAATCTGACAAGATATTTGAAAATATTTTTAAAAGTAACTTTATGGACAAAACTTGACAAAGTCAGAAGCTGATATTCAGAGTCTGATAGGAACTTAGTCAGGCCTCCTCCCCTGTGTTAATGTGCCGGGGGCAGCAGGTAGGGGGCTGGGGTGTACCCAAGACAAAGCTCCAATCTAGAATATTGGAATCTGGTGATTCCAATCCAAGGACTACTCAATCCAAGGAATGAGTAGTCCTTCTGAAGTTATTTAGGCTGTAACCCAATTTTCTGAGGAATTAAGAAGAGCTGCCCTTGTCTTTCACATCAAGTCTTTCTAGGACCACAGTTGTGGCTACAGAAACAATTCAAAGCCCATCTATATTTTTTACCAAACCCCATCTATTTATCTCAAAAGGCTTGTATGTATTATAAAATTATGGCCTTATGAAACAAACTCCTTCTTAGGAGAGATAGCATTCTTTCTCTGTGCCTTTGAGATGTTAATATTCTGCCTAGTCTTCACCAAGAAGGCCTTGTCTAAGTCATTCCTTGACATGTAAACTTCAGAGAGGTAACTCTTTCAGAAGGAAAAAAGAGGGGGATTATATTTGAAACAGATAAATGAAAAATCATAATTGTCTTCTATACAAATATTAATAAAAAACTTTGGCCACCTGAGCAGACAACCTTAATTTATTTCATTAGTCAAAAGCATGCTTAGTTTTAAATGTTCAGGAGCTAATGAATTTCACATTAGTATACACATTTCATGGCTAAATTTTTTTTTAATTTTATTTTATTTTTAAACTTTACATAATTGTATTAGTTTTGCCAAATATCAAAATGAATCCGCCACAGGTACATATTGGTCTTTGTTTGCAATTGTCTGCAAGTTTATATATGGCTATATATGCATGTTGTAAATGCGATTGTTTAACCTCCAGATGGTATTGCAAAAATTAACTTGTATAAGAGCTCTACTTATGATCTAAAGAAAAATAATCATTATCAAATTAAATATCTCTATACTCATAAATACTGAAAGTAAACCCAATGTTTTCCAAGTTCGTATGATCAAGGATGCTTGGTAAAAAAAAATCTAGTTTAAATTTAGTGTAATTAAAAAATATATGCCTTTATAGTAATCACTGAATGTAATGGAGACATACAAGTTTTATCCTACCTGGGTTTATAAATAAGTTCAGGCTCTTTGTGTTATGACATTTGTCAGTAAGAAAAATAGCTTGAACTGATGGCTGACTTTTTTAATGTTTCCTGAATGTTTTATGAGTTTTCTTGTACACATGGGTACTTAGTCATGTTCAACTCTTTGTGACCTCATGGACCATACCCTGTCAGGTTCCTCTGACCATGGAATATTTCCAGGCAGGAATACTGGAGTGTGTTGCCATTTCCTCCTCCAGGGGTTCCTCCTGATCCAGGGACCAGAACATGCCTCTTGCATCCACTGCAGTGGCAAGCGGTTCTCTGTATCTACTTGCTTTGTTTTGTTTGTTTTCCTTCTTTACACTTCACATATGAGTGAATCATACATTATTTATGGAACTAACCTTTCATTTACCACTTAGGTGCATTCACACGGTAGCAAATGGCAAGTTTGGTTTTCTTTTGTTGTTGTTATGGCTGAACAGCAGAATACCAGTTCATCTCAGTCGCTCAGTCGTGTCTGACACTTTGTTACCCCATGCACTGCAGCACTCCAGGCCTCCCTGTCCATCACCAACTTCTGGAGCTTGCTCAGACTCATGTCCATTGAATTGGTGATGCCATCCAACCATCTCATCCTCCATTGTCCCCTTCTCCTCCTGCCCTCAATCTTTCTCAGCATCAGGTCTTTTCCAAGGAGTCACCTCTTTGCATCAGGTGGCCAAAGTTTGGTGATTCAGCTTCAGCATCAGTCCTTCCAATGAATAGTCAGGACTGATCTCCTTTAGGATGGACTGATTGGATCTCCTTGCAGTCCAAGGGACTCTCAAGAGTCTTCTCCAACACCACAGTTCAAAAGCATCAATTCTTCAGCACTCAGCTTTCTTCACAGTCCAACTCTCACATCCATACATGACCACTGGAAAAACCATAGCTTTGACTAGATGGACCTTTGTTGGCAAAGTAATGTCTCTGCTTTTTAATATGCTGTCTAGGTTGGTCATAGCTTTTCTTCCAAGGAGTAAGCGTCTTTTAATTTCATGGCTGCAATCAACATCTGTGGTGATATTGGAGCCAAAAAAAAAAAAAAAAAAGATAAAGTCAGTCACTGTTTCCATTGTTTTCCCATCTATTTGCCATGAAGTTATGGGACTGGATGTGATGATCTCATTTTTTTTAATGTTGAGTTTTAAGGCAGCTTTTTCTCTCTCCTCTTTTACTTTCATCAAGAGGCTCTTTAGCTCTTACTCACTTTCTGCCATAAAGGTGGTGTCATCTGCATATCTGAGGTTATTGATATTTCTCCTGGCAATCTTAATTCCAGCTTGTGCTTCATCCAGCCCAGTGTTTCTCATGATGTACTCTGCATATAAGTTAAATAAGCCGGGTGACAATATATAAGCTTGATGTACTCCTTTCCCAATTTGGAACCAGTCTGTTCTCTGTCTGATTCTAACTGTTGCTTCTTGACCTGCATACAGGTTCCTCAGGAGGCAGGTAAGGTGATCTGGCATTCCCATCTCTTGAGGAATTTTTCTTCTTTTGTGTAGTTTGTTGTGATCTACATATATATATATATGCAAACACACACAGACACAAAGATGGCCAACAGGCTTGTAAAAAGATGCTCAGTATCACTAAATATATATATTTTTTAAAAGCTTCTCAAAAATAATATTTGAAATAAAGTTTTTCACCTTGAACTAACATTGAAAATTTTCAGAGGTGCCCAGAATGTAGCAAAAGATTTGTTTTAACTCCTTATAAAAGCAGAAATGCTAAAATAATTATGTTGATATCAATTACTTGGGAAGCACTATTAAATAAGAAATAATAATTATGCTATGTTTCCATAAACAAGTGCTGTTAATATAAATGTTCCATAAATTGCATGAAATTCCAAGAAATATTGTATTTCCTGTTACAATGTTTTCAGTAATAATTCTAGTTTTTTAAATTTTGTATATAACAGGAATAACTAAATTTTCTTATAAAATTCATTATGAATTTCCCTAACCATGACTATTTTTAAGACTTTGTCATTTATAAAAGGTTATTTTACTCTAATACTTTCCCAAAACTGTTCCCACAAAAGTAATTTTTCTTTAAGGAGATTCATGAAAAGAACTTTAACAAGTACAGATTTCTGATAACTTTAAGATCATAAAAACTGAACTGTGGTAAGAATTTACAGAATTCATAGAAAAACTGATATCAGATAAAACAAATATTAATCACATTGAGCTGAATAAACAGAGGAATATGATTATAATTTTTGTGACTTTGTTTGAGTCATTGTTTAATTATTATGTTTCCACATTTAAGGAAATCTTATAACTTAAAAAATATACCTTCATAAACATAGGTGAAAATTAATTTTTTCTCTCTACATAATCCCCACAGAATTTAGAAACTTTTAATTATCTTTTTCATGGTGATGTAGTTAGATATTTTCATAAGTTCAATAAGAATATGCTCACCTTATAACTGGACTCAACTGGAAACAATGTTTACCTTATCAAAGCTTTGGCTGGAATGTCATATTAGAGAGAAAGGTACATAGACTTGGATATGACCAGACCACTGTAAGGCATTAAGGTGAATTTACGGAACCTGAAAGTCCTAGGAAAAGTTGGCTGATACCTTGTTTATGACTCCTGAGAGTCTTACCAGATCAGTAAAAAAGGTCACTACTTGGCAGATCCAAGGACCTCAGCATATGTTGGGGCCCTCAAGAAAACAGGAATTTCCCCAAAATATTATCTTATTGCAGGCAAAATCTTGGTTTGACATCTGGGTTTCAGAAGTTTTTGAGAGATCATTTTGAGATTTCTTTTTTAAAAAGTTGAGGCAAGGCAGTCTGAAAAAGAGCTTATAAGTTAAATAAATACTGTTCTTACTGTACTTCTGGAAATAATCAAGCCATGTTTAATGTAAAAAACTAGTACTAGGATTGTCTTTGGTAAAAAATGAAGATGACACCTCCCAGAATATTGGAAATAAAAGCAAAAATAAACAAATTGGGACCTAATTAAATTAAAAGCTTCTGCACAACAAAGGAAACTATAAGCAAGGTGAAAAGACAGCCTTCAGAATGGGAGAAAATAATAGCAAATGAAGCAACTGACAAACAACTAATCTCAAAAATATACAAGCAACTCCTACAGCTCAACTCCAGAAAATAAATCACCCAATCAAAATATGGTCCAAAGAACTAAATAGACATTTCTCCAAAGAAGACATACAGATGGCTAACAAATACATGAAAAGATGCTCAATAACACTCATTATCAGAGAAATCAAATCAAAACCACTATGAGGAACCATTTCACGCTAGTCAGAATGGCTGCGATCCGAAAGTCTACAATGCTGGAGAGGGTGTGGAGAAAAGGGAACCCTCTTACACTGTTGTTGGGAATGCAAACTAGTACAGCCACTATGGAGAATAGTCTGGAGATTCGTTAAAAAACTGGAAATAGAACTGCTTTATGATCCAGCAATCCCACTGCTGGGCATACACACCAAGGAAACCAGAATTGAAAGAGACACTTGTACCCCAATGTTCATCACAGCACTGTTTATAATAGCCAGGACATGGAAGCAACCTAGATGTCCATCAGCAGATGAATGGATAAGAAAGCTGTGGTACATATACACAATGGAGTATTACTCAGCCATTAAAAAGAATACATTTGAATCAGTTCTAATGAGGTGGATGAAACTGGAGCTATTATACAGAGTGAAGTAAGCCAGAAAGAAAAACACCAATATAGTATACTAACGCATATGTATGGAATTTAGAAAGATGGTAACAATAACCCTGTATATGAGACAGCAAAAGAGACACTCATGTATAGAACAGTCTTTTGGACTCTGTGGGAGAGGGAAAGGGTGGGATGATTTGGGAGAATGACATTGAAACATGTATAATACCATATATGAAACAAGTCGCCAGTCCAGGTTCAATGCACAATACTGGATGCTTGGGGCTGGTGCACTGGGATGACCCAGAAGAATGGTAGGGGGAGGGAGGAGGGTTCAGGATGGGGAACATATGTATACCTGTGGTGGATTCATTTTGATATATGGCAAAACCAATACAATATTGTAAATTTTAAAAATAAAATAAAATAAACATTAAAAAAAGAAGATGATTGTAGAGATAAAATTACATTTGCATCTTTGTAAAGATTACATTCTAACTTTGCTAATTGTCTTTGAGGTTTTGTTATAATGTGCAATCTGAATCTTGAATCAGTTTTATTTTCTACAAATATCTCGCTATGACTCTCCAAAGTAACATTTCCAATTTTTTCCTGCCCTTCTGTTTTGTAAGCACTAAGAAAAAAGATTGCCCTTGAATGCTTTGAAAGGGATTATACCTGATTCTCCTCACTGCCCAGATGGTAGTCAACCTTCAGGGACTTGAAGCTTGAGATTACATCTCCCAGTTAAAAAGAGCTCTGCCAAACTCTAGGAACTTCACACAGTCAGAGACCTCAAAATCAAAGTGACTAGGAAGAGAAATGGTTGTCACTGAGGTACAAGACATCAGCTTCCCTCAAAGACATCAGCACAGGAGACTGAAGAGTGTTTCCTGTGTTTCTTTTCATTCCTCCTTTCTTATTTTTGGCTGTGCCAGTTCAGTTCAGTCGCTCAGTTGTGTCTGATTCTTGGCGACCCCATGGACTGCAGCACGCCCAGCTTCCCTGTCCATCACCAACTCCTGGAGCTTACTCAAACTCATGTCCATCGAGTTGGTGTTACCATCCAACCGTCTTATCCTCTGTCATCCCCTTTTCCTCCTGCCTTCAATCTTTCCCAGTATCAGGCTTTTTCCAAGGAGTCAGCTTTTTGCATCAGGTGGCCAAAGTATTGGAATTTCAGCTTCAGCATGAATCCTTCCAATGAACATTCAGGACTGATTTCCTTTAAGATGGACTGGTTGGATCCCCTTCAGTCCCAGCAACTCTCAAGAGTCTTCTCCAACACCACAGTTCAAAAGCATCAATTCTTCAACACTCAGCTCTCTTTTTAGTCCAATTCTCATATCCATACATGATTACTGGAAAAACTATCACTTTGACTAAAAGGACCTTTGTTGGCAAAGTAATGTCTCTGCTTTTTAATATGCTGTCTAGCTTGGCCATAGCTTTATTTCCAAGGAGCAAATATCTTTCAATTCCATGGCTGCAGTCACCATCTACAGTAATTTTGGAGCCCCAAAAGTAAAGTTTGTTACTGTTTCTGTTGTTTCCCCATCTATTTGCCATAAAGTGATGGGACTGGATACAATGATCTTAGTTTTGGCTGTGCCAAGTGACTTTCAAAACCATCTTATTTCCCTAAGCAGGAATTGAACCTGGGTCACAACACTAAAAGTGGCAGGTCCTAACCACTATACCACCGAGAAACTTCCCCTCTCTCCCTTCCTGAGCATTCTGTTCCAACGTTTTTACACCATGAAGATCTTCAGGATTCTTTTGTTCAGTTTTTCCTTTTTCTGACCCAGAAAGATAGTGCCACTGTTCACATATCTCAGAGCATTGCAAAGAGGGGTGATCCTGCCTCTAAACAACTGTTATACTTGTCACAGTGTTGGTGATTCAAAGTGTGCTACTCACAATATTCTCCCTGATGTCCAATACTTCATTTTTTTCTAGAATAAACCCAGTCCCCTTTCTATTGTGTTAGACTCCCTAATGCAGGAGATCCTTTTATCTGCCTCTGGTTAACAACCTCAAACCTGAGGAACATTTTGCCCAGCTTCTGAGAAAAGTTAGGGACACAAGACAAGGCAAAAACAGAATAAACCACCTGTGTGGTCTATAGATCCTTAGATTTTACTGGTCTCCATGCCTGTCACCTATCTAGACTTGAGCCTCAACACAGACTCAAATGGGAAGTACTGGGAGGCATTCATGACTCAAAATTAGTTCCCTTTGACAGATCCCTACTGCACTGGCTCTGGTGCCTCAGACGGTAGTGTCTGCCTACAATGCAGGAGACCTGGGTTCGATCCCTGGATCAGGAAGATCCTCTGGAGAAGGAAATGGCAACCCACTCCAGTACTCTTGCCTGGAATATTCCTGTGGACAGAGGAGTGTGGTAGGCTACAGTCCATGGGGTCGCAAAGAGTCGGACACAACTGAGTGACTTCACTTTCTTTCACTGCACTGGCTAGGAGTGAGTGCCAATGTGGCTATGACCAGAAATCAGTCTCTGATTAACTCATGAAGATATTTCAGAATCTATTGCTGAATCAATAACTGCCCAGCAAAAATTCTCACACTCTCTGGCTGGAGTTATTTTTGTTAACAGGAAAGCCATTGATCATCTTATAGCTGAGGAGGGAAGTATCTGTGCTGCAGCCAATACTACCTTTTACACATGGCTTGGAAATTCAGGGAAAGTTCAGAGTAAGCTGTATAACATCACTTAACAAGCCACTTGACTTAAGAAAGTGATTCCTTCAAATAAATCTTTGACATTTGATTTTGATTGATTTGTGTCCTGGGTCCATGGCCCCAAAGTGCACTCCAGATATGGGAAATCACCCTGTTTTTAATAATCAGAATAGCCTCCCTGGTATACCATATTCTCTCAAAAACTTTAAATGTCTGTTCACAGCTGCTCACCACCAAGCAAATGATCTCCTTCAGACTAAAGTGTCGGAAAAGGAACAGGAAGAAAGACCAACTTAGAATGTGAGCTTGACATTTTGACCCGTAAATACCACAAAGAGATTCAAAAAAGAAAAAAGAAAATGTGGCCTGTGACTACCACAGAAAGATTTAGAAAAAGCTGCTAAACTTCAGAGCAGTAGCCAGGAGTAGCATTCAGTTCAGTTCAGTTCATTCGCTCAGTCGTGTCTGACTCTTTGCAACCCCATGGACTGCAGCACAAGTAGCACTAATGGTTAAATGTGACCACATCTCTCAGTAAGGCTGTCTGATCAAAAGAGTATAGGAGGATTGTTAAAAACGAGACAATGGTCCCCAAAGGAAATCTCTGATTCTAAGCCCCACATCACCAAATGGAGACTTAATTATAATTTCAGCTGTCCCAGAAATGGAATCCTAAATCAGTCAATCAGGAATCACTTGATCACCACTACTAGTGAGGTAACTGCATGGTAGACACCCGCCGTCCACTAAGGGAAGCAACCTTACCATACCTAATCTGCTTTCTGCTGGTATAATTCACTTATTCCTTAACCCCTGCAATTTATAAATGTATTTCATTTTGTATAGCTCCTTTCTCTGCTAGATGGGATACTGCCCAATCATTAAGCATTGAATAAAGTCAATTAAACCTTTAAAACATACTCAGTTGAATTTTTATTGTTTTGTATCGTGTTATATCACTGTTTCATAGCAATATGAAAAGAGTTGAAACTCTAGATTAATTGAAAATTGAAACAGGGATCTGAAGAACAGAGAATGTTGTTAGGGTACAAAAGATCACTTAATTTTCTTTTGGGGAGAAAACATATTGTTTCACCATAGCCCATCTGAATTTAAGGGTTAAGCTCTCATTCTTTAGGGTACATAAAAGAAATAGGTCATATCACCATAATTCTGTTAAAAGGGCCATTTAGTTTTATATCAGTTGCTTTTTCTCTCTTATCCAAGTGACTCCAGCAAATATATGACTTCTGCAACATTGTACTTATAACTCTTAAAGCTGCTCTTTTACCCTGGGCATGTACATCTGATTCCCCAAGATGGCTTTAAATCCAATAATGCATCCATCACAGGAAAAACAAATTAAATGGAGTACCTTTGCAGATAAGCAAGGACGCTCCTGACTCGGACTGGAAGGAATAATGTTAATCCCATTACAAATATTGTGCAGGATGTCATGTAAAGAAAACAGATGGGTTTTTCAACTCTAGTTTCTATTTGTCATCCTACACTGTCAGGATCAGCCAGGGTGGCTTAATATCTTCCTTGTAATACTCTCTCTGCATAGCAGTGGGATTCATAGAGCAAGAGTCAGATGTGCAGGGGACTGTGGGATCTGCAACTGAAAAATACTCAAGAAAAACTGATACAGATTTACATTCAGTGCATTAGGAATTCCCTCCATGGCCCTCTCTCCCACATGGAAACTACATATTAAGGAGAGATAAAAGTCAACTATAGTCACCTATTCCATGGTGGAGGGAATATTCAGGGTGTCTCAGACTGAGATAATTTGGTTCTACCAGACAAAATGTAAGGTTTCTTGTGATTGTTCTTTAGGGCAGGAGGGTAATTATTAATCTGAGAAGCCCCTCTGCCTTCCATCCTCTTGTGTGATTATAGGGGTTTATATTAGAGTAGATGTCTCTTTTCAGTACCACACATGTAGGTTGTGAGATTGTAATTGTAATAACTGGTGATCACACTTAAAAGTCATTCATTAACTTAACCCATGTAAAAGACTGATTTAACTTACCAAATATTTAAAGCTAAAACTAAAAATTCTGTCCCTGGAACAGAGCTGCCATAGTAGTTAAAAAGAACATTAGTTTTAATGAATATTCTTTTAAATTATATTAAATGATTTTGAACAGTTATAGTATTTAAAAGAAATATTTTTGCTAAAAAAAAAAAAGTACTCAAGTCCCCTTGCCAAAGATGTCTAGATTCTAATCCCTATTATGTGTAGATATGCTACTGTATATGGCAAATGGACCTTTGCAGACATGGACCTTGAGGTGAAGAGGTTATTGTGAATTACTTGGCTGGGCCCAGTCTAATGACATGAGTAAATAGAAGAAGAAAAGATTGGAAGTATGAGAAGGACTTGACTTGCCAGAGGAGGGAATCACAAGATGACCAGCCTCTAGAAGTGGAAAGGAAAAAACAGATACTGCCCTCCAACTCCCAGAAAAAAATGCAGCCCCACCAACATGTTATTTAGCCATTCAAGACCCACACTGGACATCTGACCTACAGAATCATATAATAAAGTTGTGTTGCTTAACCCACCAAGAAATATAGTATTAAGTTATATTCCTTACCCATTCTTGCTAAATTACATGATGATGTAAAAATAGTGAATTTTTAAACAATAATAATCCACAGAAGAGTACAATCTATAAATAATATGAATATCCAGAAACCTGTTTTGAATATGCTAGTATGGTTGCATACCCTCTTCCCATGTATATCGCTTCATTGGAGATCACTGACTGAATAAGAAGTTCTTTGAGTGTAATAATGGGAGAGTAGAACTGCATTACAAGTGAGCTAGATGCTCAGAGCCTTTGGCCAGGCTTACCATGTGTGCAAGCACACATGAGTGTCTGTATAAATGTGTGTATGCACACGTGTACACCTGTGTGTGTGCCTGTGTTCCTGGGACTGATCTGGAGCCCTGGGGGGAACAAGCACATCAATGATCTGTGAAGTCTAAAGCTTATAAAGTTTGGAGGCAGGTGGGCACACTGTGAGAAAGAAAGCCTTCTATCCACATTTTTACCAAGACACATGACCATGGAATCACATTGAGTGCTAAGGTGCATCCTGGGACACTGGAGTAGTGGTGTGAAGGTGAGGGGAGATGCAGCTTAAGCTTCATTATCTTCAGAGAAAACTCTCCTTGGCTAACTGCCACTTGTAAACATTCCCTCTGCCATTCAAGGCTCAGGCACCGCAGCTCTCGCCCTTTCTTGCTAGGTAAATGTTATACCTGTATTAACTAACTTCCATGAGTCTCAGTTTACTGTCCTTAAACAGATTGTTCATTTAAGAAATGCCATGAAAATTAGAGAAAATACATATAAAGTGCTAAATAATTGTATTTAACATTGGCCTGAGAAATAGATGCTCATTTCCAGTGGTCATGTATGAATGTGAGAGTTGGACTGTGAAGAAAGCTAAGCGCCGAAGAATTGATGCTTTTGAACTATGGCGTTGGAAAAGACCCTTGAGAGTCCCTTGGGCTGCAAGGAGATCCAACCAGGCCTTTCTGAATGAAATCAGCCCTGCGATTTCTTTGGAAGGAATGATGCTAAAGCTGAAACTCCAATACTTTGGCCTCTTCATGCAAAGAGTTGACTCATTGGAGGGACTGGGGGCAGGAGGAGAAGGGGACGGCAGAAGATGAGATGGCTAGATGGCATCACTGACTCGATGGACTTGAGTTTGAGTGAACTCTGGGAGATGGTGATGGACAGGGAGGCCTGGCGTGCTGCGATTCATGGGGCCACAAAGAGTCGGACACGACTGAGTGACTGAACTGAACTGAAGTAATACTTCCTGAGACGGTATTTGTGACTTTCATGTAAGTAAATGAAAATCTTAGGAAGTGTGTGCTAGGGGAATAGTGTGTCTACTGCTCTCACTCTCCCCATCTCCAGAGACAGCGTGGGATCAAGTAGCTCCAGGTGCCTGGGAGAGACAGCCCACATCACAAGACCAGCATCAGTAGGGTCATGAGTTTACCCATTAGCCAGGCTTCAAAAGGGAAAACTTACTTTGTATATGACTTGTTAAAGTCATAGGTCCATAAAACATTGTGATTTGGAGTTACTATCTCTAATAAAGTCCAGGGAGTACATTTATTCATATTAAATTATGATGTAAATAAGTGAGCTTAGGCATCACAAAACTAGCCATAGCAGAAAACATGCTGACATTTCTTCTTCATCCCTTCACTCTTAGTCCAGAAACTGAAGCTGAGAGTAGAGTCTCAAAAGCAAATTGCTGAAAATGTCTGTGACCTTCAGGCTTGGGATCTGTGTTCCCAGTCCAACCTTTTGCGGTGAGGAGCAGTAAGTGGTGTCACCCTGATATGTCAGGAGTTTGAGCTGGATCCCACTCCTCATGGGTCCTCTCTTAGTGTCACTTTTCATCATGTAACTCATAGTGCTCATATTTCCATATGTTTTGCATATACCTTTTTTTCTTAATTACAATAAAAACAGCTCAAGAGTAATAAGATTACTTATTTGGATAGTAATAAGGTTCTTGCCATTCTGTGGGAGGAAATACCTAAAACTAGAGACATTCAGTGAAATCATAAAATAATATAAATGTATTGATATTATTCAGTTAACAGAACATTTTCAGACGTGTTATACAATTATATGATGGTTCTTATAGTACTCTGACAGTGACAGATTTTATTTTCTTGGTTTCCAAAATCACTGCAGATGGTTACTGCAGCTACAAAATTAAAAAGATGCTTGCTCCTTGGAAGGAAAGCTATGCAAAACCTAGACAGCATATTAAAAAGCAGAGACATCACTTTGCTGACAAAGGTCCCTATAGCCAAAGCTATGGCTTTTCATGGCAATGAAGATCATGGCATCTTGTCCCATCACTTCATGGGAAATAGATGGGGAAACAGTGGAAACAGTGTCAGACTTTATGTTTTTGGGCTCCAAAATCACTGCAGATGGTGACTACAGCCATGAAATTAAAAGACGCTTACCTCTTGGAAGGAAAGCTATGACCAACCTAGATAGCATATTGAAAAGCAGAGACATTGCCAACAAAGGTCCGTCTAGTCAAGGCTATGGTTTTTCCTATGGTCATGTATGGATGTGAGAGTTGGACTGTGAAGAAAGCTGAGCACCAAAGAATTGATGCTTTTGAACTGTGGTGTTGGAGAAGACTCTTGCGAGTCCCTTGGACTGCAAAGGAGATCCAAACAGTCTAAAGGAGATCAGCCCTGGGATTTCTTTGGAAGGAATGATGCTAACGCTGAAACTCCAGTACTTTGGCTACCTCATACGAAGAGTTGACTCATTGGAAAAGACTCTGATGCTGGGAGGGATTGGGGGCAGGAGGAAAAGGGGACAACAGTGGATGAGATGGCTGGATGGCATCAGTGACTCAATGGACATGATTTTGAGTGAACTCCGGGAGTTGGTGATGGACAAGGAGGCCTGGCGCAGTGCGATTCATGGGGTCGCAAAGAGTCGGACACGACTGACCAACTGAACTGAACTGAACTGATGACTCTTCAAGTAGTCATGTATGGATGTAAGAGTTGGACCATAAAGGAAACTGAACGCTGAAGAATAGATCCCTTCAAATTGTGGTGCTGGAGAAGACTCTTGAGAGTGTTTTGGATGGCAAGGAGATCAAACAAGTCAGTCCTAAAGGAATCAACCCTGAATATTTATGGAAGGGACTGATGCTGAAACTGAAGCTCCAATACTTTGACTACCTGATGTGAACCGCCAATTCATTGGAAAAGACCCTGATGCTGGGAAAGACTGAAGGCAAAAGGAGAAGGAGTGATAGAAGACTAGATGGCTGGATGACATCACTGACTCAGTGCACATGAATTTGAAAAAAATTCCAGGAGATAGTGAAAGACTGGAAATATTGTTGTGCTGCAGTCCATAGGGTCACAAAGAGCTGGACAATACTTAGCAACTGAATAGCAACAATAGTACTCTGACTTTGGTTTTACCATAATAGTACAGATAAGAAACCTGAAGAATAAAGATTGCAGAGACTTAATTAAGACTATTTCTCCTCAAGCTTTATTCATTGATTTTTCAAAGTGGTGTTTTTTTTTTCACCTGCAGCATACAGTTCCAGGATGTGGGGATGGGAGGATGAGGCTAGAAACAATAGTGATTATGAATTTATTCAAATTATGCTAATTGAACATTGAATGCCTGCAGTAAGGGAGAGGGGATACTATAGACATTGTCAATAATGAACAGGATGAGGATCCTTAGACCAGGGAAATGAATGTTCTAGAGATGCTATGCCTCCCACTATAAAACTGAAGGGGCCATAAAACAGGCTTTAGTTTAAAAAAAAAAAGAAATTAAAAAAAATAGCCTGTAACCAAAAATTAAAGGAAATTTCTATTAGAATTATAGGGAAAGTTTTCATAGAGCAGAACAGATAAATATCAAAATACATATGCTTATAGGTGTCCATGTATACACATACACATACACTAGACATATATATGTGTATATGCATTTGTGTATTCTGATACTTATGTATGATGTGTGTATATACAAATATGTGTCTATTTTCATCTATTTCTAGATGAGTAACCTTAGGAAATTTAATTAACTTCAGTTTCCTCAACAATAAAATGAAGCTGCTAATCACACCTAACTCACAGGACTTTTTGTTGGGAAGATTAAGTGAACTGATACAAGAAGCATTAAGATGTGGTGTTGTCTGTCCAGACTAAACCCATTATACACAGTCGTTGCTGTAATTAACACTGTTGTTATCACACTGTGCCAGGTAATGCACATAACACTTGTCCCTGTTAACAAAATGTGGAGTCCAACATTTCTAGACTTTCATTGCCTTTATGCTATGAAAAGGAATTACTATGTCCTGATAAAACTAAATTTAATTTTAAAACTCCATAAACACAGTTAGAAATGGTGTGGAATGAGGAAAACAATTGGATACCTAAGGAAAATTGCTGCTTCTTCCAGTGCCACGTAGAGGCTCAGACCCCTGAATTTCTTTCTGGTGGATGGTCACTCCCAGACTGTCTGGATGGGATGTTTACACAGCACATTCAACCGTGTAGCACTAGCATCTTCAAACAGGAATTATGTTTGGGATCTGATCAGAACTGGGGATGGCAGAGCAAAATTGATACAGATGACGGTGTAATGTGCTCAAAGAATGTGCTTGAAACAGGATTTTGAAACCAAGTTTTTTTTTTTTCCTCCCTTCTGCTGGAAGATATCATAAGAATTAGCCAACTCTGCATCGTTAAACTGGAATAACAAGACAGCTAAAAGTGAATTTATCTGTGTGGGCAGTCATTTTGGACTACTTCATAGATCGCACCATATGTTAGCTACAGTTGGCATTCCACCGGGGATTGCAAATGTTTACAAAGATTTGAGGGAGAAATTCTTTTTGCTGCAGGGTCCAGCATGTGGGGAAGCTTGCCATGAAAAGACGATAGAAAGGTATGCTTTTTTATCAAATATATTTTCTATACTCTTGTCCCATATTTAAAAGACCTTACATATTGAAGATGATTTAGACACTGAATATAAAATGTGGATTTTCCATTTCCTCCACTCGGCTCCCTCTCTCAGCTTGTCTTCACACATCACTTTGAAATTTGTAGATGCAAAGGGAAAAGAACATGTTCAGAACCATATGAGTTTTTGTTCTGCAAAAGTTGTCATTTCAAGCTCTTTTCAGATTTTTTTAGGATTATATTTTTGAGCCCTTTCTAATCAGTTGATATGCCAACAAGAAAGAATTTGTACTCAAGAAGACATAAAATATATCATAATTGTTGAATTGGAACTAGAAAGTGAAAAAAAAATCCTATATGTTATCAGCTCTTTCCATGAAATATTTGCTACAAAAACTTACCAGGTAGATTTTGCCAGGGAAAGAAATATTTCTTTTTCTCATTTTCCCATGACAATCTCCAAAGTGTACCAGTTTAAAATAGAAATTGTATGTTCACCCTAGTTACAGACTGCATTATTTCTTTCATCCCAGTTCTCACTTTTAATGAGACCACAGTTACCAGGCAACTGTATTATCACAGAACACAGAGCCCAGCCCATTCCAGAGTAATGGACCTTGAAAATTTTCAGAATGCAACATGGAGGAACAGAATAAGTGACTTGCAGTACTCTTGCCTGGAAGATCCCATGGATAGAGGCGCCTGGTAGGCTGCAGTCCATGGGGTCCCAAAGAGTCAGACAAGACTGAGCGACTTCACTTTCAGTTTTCACTTTCATGCATTGGAGAAGGCAATGGCACCCCACTCCAGTACAGAATCCCAGGGACGGGGGAGCCTGGTGGGCTGCCGTCTATGGGGTTGCATAGAATCGGAGACGACTGAGGTGACTTAGCAGCAGCAGCAGCAGTAGTATGGAAGCCATTTATCTTGGTGTGTGCGTGCTTAGTCACTTCAGTCATGTCCAATTCTCTGTGACCCCATGGACCATGGCCAGCCATGCTCCTCTATCCATGGGACTCTCCAGGTTAGAATACTGGAGTGGGTTGCCATTTCCTTCTCCAATGATAAAGTATGAAGTGAGTGAAGTGAGTGAAGTGAAGTTGCTCAGTCCTGTCCGACACTTGGAGACCCCATGGACTGTAGCCTACCAGGCTCCTCTTTCCATGGGCTTCTCCAGGAAAGAGTACTGGAGTGGGTTGCCATTTCCTTCTCCAATTAACTTTGTACTTATAACTTACATTCTTGGGCCTTTGTATTCTTACTTATGAAATTAAGAAATTGGGAAAAAAAAAGTTTCCTATGCATACATGAGAAGGGATCTAGCTACAAAACTTTGTGTTCCCTTCTCATTAGGCAGGATTCTGGAGATGAGTCTCCAGGTTGGACTACATTTCCCAGCCATCTTTGCATCTATCAGAGTAATGTGATTAATTTTCCAAATAGAGTGTGAGTGAGTCTCTGTGTTTCACTTTTGGGAAAAGTATTATAAAAGTAGATATACTTCCTCCACATGAACTTCCACATGTAAAAGCCTAGGTTAGAAAGGACATACACACCAAGGAAACCAGAATTGAAAGAGACACATGTACCCCAATGTTCACTGCAGCACTGTTTATATAGCCAGGACCTGGAAGCAACCTAGATGTCCATCAGCAGATGAATAGATAAGAAAGCTGTGGTACATATACACAATGGAATATTACTCAGCCATTAAAAAGAATACATTTGAATCAGTTCTAATGAGGTGGATGAAACTGGAGCCTATTATACAGAGTGCAGTAAGCCAGAAAGAAAAACACCAGTACAGTATACTAATGCATATATATGGAATTTAGAAAGATGGTAATGATAAACCTGTATGTGAGACAGCAAGAGAAACACAGATGTATAGAAAAGTCTTTTGGACTCTGTGGGAGAGGGAGAGGTTGGGATGATTTGGGAGAATGACATTGAAACATATATAATATCATATATGAAATGAATCTCCAGTCCAGGCTTGATGCAGGATACAGGTTGCTTGGGGCTGGTGCACTGGGACGACCAGAGGGGTGATACAGGGAGGGAGATGGGAGGGGGGTCCAGGATGGGCAGCACATGTACACCCATGGCAGATTCATGTTAATGTATGGCGAAACCAACACAATACTGTAAAGTAATTAACCTCCAATTAAAATAAATAAATTTAAATTAAAAAAAAATAGACAGAGGAGCCAGGGATCAAATTACCAACATACATTGAATCATAGAGAAAACGAGGGAATTCCAGAGGGGGAAAAATCTACTTCTGCTTCACTGACTACACTAAAGGCTTTAACTCTGTGGATTACAGCAAACTGGAAAATTCTTAAAGAGATGGAAATACCTCACCTTACCTGCTTCCTGAGAAACTTGTTTGTGGGTCCAGAAACAGCAGTGAGAACTTGACATGCAGCTGATTCAAAATTGGGAAAAGAGTATAAGACTGTCTATTGTCATTCTACTTATTTAACTTATGTGCAGTCTACATAATGTGAAATTCCAGGCTGGATGAATCACAAGCTGGAATCAAGATTGATGGAAAAAATGTCAACAACCTCAGATATGCAGATGTGCTCAGTTGCTCAGTTGTATCTGACTCTTTGCAACTCCATGGCCTGTAGCCCACCAGGCTCCTCTGTCTGTAAGATTTTCCAGGCAAAAATAGTAGAGGGGGTTTCCGTTTCCAACTCCATAGATATGCAGATGATGCACTCTAATGGCAAAAAATGAAGAGGAACTAAAGAGCCTTTTGATGAAGGCGAAAGAGGAGAGTGAAAAGCTGGCTTGAAACTCAACATTCAGAAAAAAAAAAAAAAACTAAGATCATCACATCTGGTCCCATCACTTCATGGCAAATAGAAGAGAAAAAATGATAGATTTGATTTTCTTGGGCTCCAAAATCACTACAGACAGTGGGTGCAGTCATGAAATTAAAAGATGGTTTCTCTTTGTAAGGAAAGTCATGAAAAATCTAGACTGTATTAAAAACCAAAGACATCATTTTGTCAACAAAGGTCCATATGGTCAAAGCTTTAATTTCTCCAGTAGTCATGTACAGATGTGAGAGCTGGAGCATAAAGAAGGCTGAGTGCTGAAAAATCGATGGTTTCAAATTGTGTTGCTGGAGAAGACTCTTGAGAGTCCCTTGGACTGCAAGATCAAACAAGTCAATCCTATAGGAAATTCTCCCTGATTATTCATTGGAAGGAATGATGCTAAAGGTGAAGCTGCAATATGTTGGCTACCTGATACAAAGAGCCAACTCATTAGAAAAGACCCTGATGCTGGGAAAGACTGAGCACAAGATGAGAAGGTGGTGGCTGAGGATGAGATGATTAGATAGCATCACTGAGTTAATGGACATGAATTTGAGTAAACTCTAGGAGATAGTGAAGGCCAGGGAAAACTGGCATGCTATAATTCATGGAGTCTCAAAGAGACAAGACTTAGGGACTGAACAACAACATCAACAAAATACCTCCTCCACTTTTTTTTTTTTCCCCCTTCCCATCCTCTGAGTGAATATCAAGGAATCTCAAGTCCTAGAGAAAATAGAACACAGACTGGAGAAGACCTTAATCCTGGAATGACAATGAGCAAAGCTGCTTACCCACTAGGACCATTTGTGATTGTATACTAATGAGAAATTGTTTTTAATTTTGTTCAGCCACTGAAGTTTCCGTCTTTATTTCAAGAGCAGACAACTAATCATAAATTCCTTGTCATTTTTCCATCTAACTTGAACATTGACTGATCAGCTGCAGATATTTCCATTCAAACTTGCATCCTTTCCAGTCACAGGGTTCCCAGATGCTGAGGAGGCAACTCTGTTTTTTTCCTCACCTCGGAAATATTTTTATGTGGCTCACAAACGGGACCCTCTCTCTCTGAGCTCTTTTAAGTTTAGAACTAATGTTAAAACAATTATTGGCTCAGTGACATTGGCAATGAGATCTTACTCTGTTAAATAATGTAGTAGTCAATGTTATAAGAAAAGGTTAAACACAGTAAGGTTGAGAAAAGAGAAATATTTCTCTTTGATCAACTCATGTTTCGAGGCTGTCAAAAAATTAAGTTAAAAGATGGCAGAGGGCTGCCCTTATGGCTCAGTGGTAAAGAATCTGCCTGCCAATGGGTTCCATCCTTGGTCTTAGAAGATACCACATGCCTCGGAGCAACTAAGCTGATGTGCCACAACTACTGATCTTGTGCTCTAGAGCCCGGGAACCACAACTACTGAGCCCATGCACTGCAACTACCAAAGCCCACAGGCCCTAGAGCCAGTGCTCTACAAAAGAGAAACCACCACACTGAGAAGCCTGCACAATGCAACGATAGTAGCCCTTGCTCTCTGCAACTAGAGAAAGCCGACTGAAAGCAATGAAGACCCAGCGTAACTGTATACAGACATATATATATATATATTTCAACATGGAAGATATTTAGAAATAACAAAGAGAAGTTTTACAGAGAATCCTTCACTATCTATTGAAAGATTCATTCGAACAATTATCAGTATAAAGTTCTTGCTGTAAAGATCAGAATTAGAAACACTTCTATTGATACTGAGAGTAGAAATCATGGAGTTACAAAATCAGAGAGAGCTGCAGTGCCTGGTAGGAGAAGAAACACCATATGCTGAAATGAGTAACAATATGGGTTCATATCTATGAGTTAAGATCAGAAATAAAGAGACAGAAATAAAACCCCAAAATGAAAATCTTCCATGATTTTTTGAAAGTGAAAATACAATTGTATAAGATACAGTAGGATTCACATTTGAGGCACAGAAAGAGGAAGAAGGAAATAGGTTTAGCACACATTCTTTAGGATGTAGCCAGTTCCATGTGGAAACACCATGTTCGGGATGCTTAGTTTATGTAAAATTTTACCATAAAATATGGGTTTAGTGATTTTGTATATCATATTTGCATTTTTATAACTCAAATTTAAAGAAGTGTTTCAAGTATTTGTAGAGCGTTCAAGAGATGCCCTTTGGCAATTGCAAAAGCTCTGATACAATTGTTGTATGGTCACTAAGTCATGTCCAACTCTTTGCAACCCCATGGGCTATAGCCCACCAGGCTCCTCTGTTCATGAGATTTTTGGTGTATAGGTGAAGAGCCATGTGCACACACACACGCACAAACCTGTGAATATGAAACATTTAAACTAAAACATAATTTTTCACAAGAGACTTCAGATGATTTTCCTTAAATGTTTTAAGAAATTAATATTTTCTGTTTAGAGAGAATTAAGGGAAAATTACAGTGTGGAATTGCATAGTGCGGTTAGTCAGTTGCTCAGTCATGTCTGACTCTTTGCAACCCCATGGACTGCAGCACTCCAGGCCTCCCTGTCCATCACCAACTCTCGGAGCTTGATAAAGCTCATGTCCATTGAGTCGGTGATGCCATCCAACCGCTTCATCCTCTGTCATCCCCCTCTCCTCCCACCTTCAATCTTTCCCAGCATCAGGGTCTTTTCAAATGAGTCAGTTCTTTGCATCAGGTGGCCAAAGCATTGGAGTTTCAGCTTTAGCATCTGTCCTTCCAAAGAATATTCAAGACTTATTTCCTTTAGGATGGACTGGTTGAATCTCCTTGCTGTCCAAGCTACTCTCAAGAGTCTTCTCCAACACCAAATCATGGTACATTCATTGATATTATATAATTGACTGACAAGATTGAAGGACTCTGCATAGAAGAGAAGCATTGCCCTCTGATGACTGGAATACAAAAATATTAGACCTCAGGGTGGAGATTATAAATAAATTAGATGTACAAGCTATTTTTTTATTACATTATAGTAAATTTTTCTTATAGTCCAAGGTGTCCAAAAATGAAAAGAAAGCTGTATCTGTTTTCAGTGCTAATAAAAGAAAATATCATTATTTTTTTCTGAAACTGACGACTGAAACTACCTAGACAAAATTACCGTATGGTCAAGGAACAAGAAATGGAAAAAACTTTAATTAAAAAAAAATTAAAGTTGGTTTTTTACAAAAGAGATATTTTTCTTATGGTAGTGACTTATTTCTATCTTCAAAGAATGCTGAGCCTCCCTCTTGCTGTTACTCATTGGAGTGATGTTTGCAAGGAGTTAATCAAAGGAGATTTGTCACCTAACCTCAGGCTAGGGCAAGTTTGAAATTTGTTAGAATGAGTGGATAGAATTCAGGCATCCATTGATTTCCAAGTTTAAGTGATAGAGGCTATCAATCACTGATACTGTTTGCTTTTCTTTTGATTTGAGTGTAAGTGTTGAAATGAAGGGAGGTAAATCTGTATATTGTTTCATAACTTAGTATTTATAACTGGCAAAGGGGAAGATAGCATAAAATGCCCCCTTGACTACTACCACTGTCCTGCTGATATGTTTCCTGTCTTGCTGAGAAATTAGGCCAAGGTAGTCAGTTACTCTGAAAATTCCTAAATACAATCTCTAATGTGGTTACACAAGTAAGCAAAGGAGTTACTGCACACACACATAACAAAAAGTTAAAGAGGAAACTGAACTTATTTAGCAGGGCTCTGTTAGTGTTACTCTTTCTGTCGTGTCCAACTCTTTGTGACTCCATGGTCTGTAGCCAGCCAGGCTACATCGAATTCTCCAGGCAAGTGTACTGGCATGGGTAGCCATTCCCTTCTCCAGGGGATTTTCCTGACCCAGGGACTGAACCCTGGCCTCCTGCATTACACATAGATTCTTTACCATCTGAGCTACCAGGGCTGAGTTCTCACTAAAAACTCCATTAATGACTGCTATACCTACAGTCAGTAACCAATGAAGAATTATTGAATAATGTTTTTGGTGCAAATAAACTATCTTTGATGAAAACTGCCGGGGTCCAGCCCTGGTGGATCCAGGGAATTCAAAGGGGAGATGGCATCGGCGATCAGGAGACAATAGCTCAATTAAATGTTAATTAGAGATATAAAGAGTGGTTAAATAGGGATAACTCAGTGAAAAACTTCAGTGGAGAAAAGAGGCTGAATAACTTGGTTTATGTGGAAAACCAATAAATCTCCAAGACAAGGAGTTTGCACCACCTATGTAGGCCACAGGGGTCCTCCCGTTCTCCTGAAGGAGAGGAGACACTAAGGCCTCCCTGGTCAGATCTTAGAAGCCCAGGCAAACTTAGTAGGCTTGGCAAGCCTCCATGCTCCAGATGGGAATTCAGCCAGAAGGTGAGAGAAAGAACGACATGGGGAGACTAAGCTTTGGTGAGCAAGGCCCGCACTTTATTTTCCAAAGTAGTTTTTGTACCTTAAGTTGTGCATAGAGGATAATGGGAGAAGGGGTAGAGTCATGCAAGGTCAGCAGTCCTTGATCCTTATCGAAGCCAGGCTTTCTTCCTGCAAACTTATCATATGCAAAAGTTTAGGTGATTTACATCATCTCTGGCCAGGAGGCCTGTTAACATTTTATGACCCTTTCTTCAGAAAACTTATTTTTCTCTAAAGGTGATTATTCTAAAGTCAGGTGCCACCCTCCGAAAGCATTAGATAAAGTTGCATTCCTATAGGGCAAAATTGTGGTGGGCTATAACAGGAAAAGAATTAACTCAAGGGTCCAAGGTTAGAAACATTAAAGCTACTACTTACATTCCTATACACCAACTATATTAATCAATACACTCCCAGGGACACAGTAGGTAAGGGATATGGAAACTTAGCAGCAGACATTGGCCCAATAAATGAAAACCCTTCACCAATATAATTTCTAATCAACCCACTATACTATACTAATAATCTTCTAACTGCTCAAAGGAATCTGTATTTAGAAAGTTTAAAACATCTTGTGCCTCTCACGGTTGGGAGGCTGTGAACCTGTGGCCGGGAGAACCTGTTCAGGCAGGCTAGAGAACTTCCAAAGGAGTTTGTGAACCAAAACACTCTTGTCACTCCCAGGAACTTTATTAGCTGGAGCTGTAAGTTAACTCTTTTTCAGAGAAAGAGAGATGGTGGTGGGGGACAGCCCCCAGTAAAGTCAGAGGTGTAGGTGAGAGCACAAAGCAGTGAAGTAGGAAGACTCTGGTTTTGGGGGTAGATGCTCGAGAATTTCCAGGGGACTCCTGAGGCTCGATCCCGCCTTTGCCTATGCTGAACCTCCTTCCTCATGACCTTTGCCACGGGTGGAGTTCCTCATGCTGCCTCCCGGCATATATATATATACACACTATTCTTAAATATAAATAAAACTAAAAACAGAATCAAATATCTAATAGCCTTTATGCAAATTCACTAAAATTCCTCTAAATGCTCTAAGAAGATATTGCTAAAAAAGAGTGTGGATGGCTATCAAGCCATCAGCCACCACAATAGTACTCCACTCCTTGATCACTGGAGAAGGCAATGGCACCCCACTCCAATACTCTTGCCTGGAAAATCCCATGGATGGAGGAGCCTGGAAGGCTGTAGTCCATGGGATCGCTAAGAGTCAGACATGACTGAGCGACTTCCCTTTTACTTTTCACTTTCCTAGATTGGAGAAGGAAATGGCAATCCACTCCAGTGTTCTTGCCTGGAGAATCCCAGGGACGGTAGAACCTGATGGGCTGCATCTATGGGGTCTCACAGAGTCAGACACGACTGAAGCGACTTAGCAGCAGCAGCCCTGATCACTTGCCATTTGATGGGGTCCAGGATCAAGAAAGCAGGATACTGGCCCAAGATAACTAAGGTGCATACCAAAATAATGATTTCAACGAACCCAGACTCTTGAATCTTTCTGACCTAGGGTGTCCTCGGCTTCCAGTCTGAAGGGGAGCTTCAGTTCCTGTCCAGAGACTGAGGTCAGCCTGCAGACGTGAGAGCACTGAAGACTAAACGCTAGACCAGTGGTCAGTGACAAGGTGTAGAGGAAGAGAATACCCACAAAGACAGAAGGTAAGCAAACAAGTGAAGTGTTTTATAAGAGGGCAAAAAAGAACAGGCAAAGCCTTTGACTGTGTGGATCATGGCAAACTGTGGAAAATTCTTAAAGAAATGGACATATCACCTGACCTGCTTCCTGAGAAATCTGTATGCAAGTCGAGAGGCAACAGTTAGAACTGGACATGGAAAAACAGACTGGTTACAAATCAGGAAAGGGGTATATTGTCACCATGGAGTATATTGTCAAGGCTGTATATGGTCACCCTGCTTATTTTTATATGCAGAGTGCATCATGAGAAATGCTGGGCTGGATGAAGCACAAGCTGGAATCAAGATTGCCGGGAGAAATATCAATAGCCTGAGATATGCAGATGACAGTGCCCTAATGGCAGAAAGTGAAGAAGAACTAAAAGCCTCTTGATGAATGTGAAAGAGGAGAGTGAAAAGTTGACTTAAAGCTCCACATTCAGAAAACTAAGATCATGGCATCTGGTCCCATCATTTTATGGCAAATAGATGGGGAAACAGTGGAAACTGTGAGAGACTTTATTTTCTTGAACTCCAAAATCACTGCGGATGGTGACTGCAGCCATGAAATTAAAAACAAACAAACAAACAAACAAAAAACAAAAAAACACTTGCTCCTTGCAAGAAAAGCTATGACCAACCTAGATAGCATATTAAAAAGCAGATATATTACTTTACCAACAAAGGTCTGTTTAGTCAAAGCTATGGTTTTTCCTGTAATCATGTATGGATATGAGAGTTGGACTATAAACAAAACAGTGCTGAAGAATTGAACTGTGTTTTTGAACTGTGTTGTGGGAGAAGATTCTTGAGAGTCCCTTAGACTGTAAGGAGATCTAACCAGTCAATTCTAAAGAAACTTAGTCCTGAATTTTCATTGTAAAGACATACTGAAGCTGAAACTCCAATACTTTGGCCACCTGATGCGAAAAACTGACTCATTGGAAAAGACCCTGATGGTGGGAAAGATTGAAGGCAGGAGGAGAAGGGGATGACAGAGGATGAGATAGTTGGATGGCATCACCAATGAGATGGACATGAGTTTGAGTAGACTCCAGGAGTTGGTAATGGACAGGGAAACAGTCCATGGGGACGTGGCTGAGTGAGTAAACAACAACAAAAAAACATTTTAAATGCTTTATAGAAATACATATTAACAAGTGCAATTGCTAAAAATATTCAAAATATCCAAGTTCAGTTCAAGCACTCAGTTGTGTCTGACTGGATAATTTTGTATAAAAATCTAAAAAAGTCTGATTTTGGATAAAACCCAAAAACTGTGTGTAAATTGAATGGAGCATAATTATGGAGAATTGATTATTAGATTCTTTTTGGTTTTTGTTTTTTAGAAACAAACCTTCTTTAATTGGGAACAGGGAAGGCATGACCTGGTGAGATTAGATCTTTTACTGGCCAAGACGCCTGATCTGCTTAGAGGGTTCAGGTTGGGGCTGGGCAGGAGTATAGAAGAACGTTCATAACCGCTGTCCTGAGTGCCAGGTATGGAGACACAGAAGCCAACAGCATGCAGAGAGAAGGGGCATAGGGGATGCAGAGCTGAAGCTGGGGCATGTATATATGTGCATGTTCACCTGTGTGGTAATGTAGATACACGAGCCCAGTGCACACAGAATCTGCAGGGTACCTCCAAGTTTGAACCAGGGAGAGGGTCAGGGATAAAATGCTTCAAATCTCTGACACTCCCATGGACTGAGAAAATATCAGAAGAGGGGTACACACAGGTGTGTGCTGAATGCCCAGACCTAGCTCTGCTTCTGCCACTCAGACTTGCTATCTCACCTGAGACAAGTTACTTAGCCTTTCTGTGCCCCAGAAAGATTCTCAAGATGATCTCAGGTGTCTTTAGAACATCTGTCACCCCTTGACTTCTTCTTGGGTCCTTGGAATGCTGAGCCTTTGTCCAGCTCACTCTCCCCATTACAGTCACCTATGATGACCTGTACTCACCCCATCTAATTTTGATGCTGTGGACCTCTTGACAAAAAGTTTACATTTTAACAGTTGCAAGTAGAAGCTACTGTTACCATTAAACAAAGAGATGTACTATTTTGAAGAATTATCAACAAAAAGAAAAAGTTCCCATTTTATTTGCATAGAATTGAGGTCATCATCAAATAAGAAATCTGTATTGCTACCAAAACCTCAGATACTTTCTGGAACAGTCTTCTCAACACATTTTTATGGTAAAAAGACACATTTCCCAATGCTTCCAAGACCTGTACTTTATAAGATGAAATAAAATTTAGTGTGATAAAAAGATATACAAGTAGAAGTCCTATTTTTAATGATTTATGTTCAATAGAAAAAAAAAAGGGTTATTTTCTCAAGATGCTACAAATGTTTCTAAATTTTGCTCTACTTATTCTATAACAGATGGGAAAGGAGATGTTTGAGGACCTACACTTGCCATCAGGCTATGTTCTAACCAGAAAGCTACTTCTTGTTTCAGAAACATTTTTAAGCACTTTTATTTCTCACTACATGTTGTTTTGATCAGAATTTTGATAAAATATTAGATAAATTTTCTTTTTAAACCAAAATTATTTGAGATTGAATTTCAAAGTCTATATTGCTAATTGAATAAAAGCTTTTGGGGAGTCAGTAAAATAGTATTTTTGAAACTTGGATAGTAAATAATTTATCTTAATGGAAGACCAAAGGTTTTTCTTAAAGACAACTTTAGGTATCTAAAGGGCTTCCCAGGTGGCACTAGTGGTAAAAAACCCGCCTGCCACTGCAGGACACATAAGAGATGCCATTTGATTCCCGGGTCAGAAAATCGTCTGGAGGAAGGCATGGCAACCCACTCAGTTTTCTTGCCTGTAGAATTCCAAGGGACCGAGGAGTTTGGTGGGCTACAGTCCATAGGGTCGCAAAAAGAAGTACATGTCTGAAGTGACTTTGCACTCACACATGCATCGTATTTAAAACTCTCATAATACTTGACAGTAATTTAGAAACTATTTTAAACAGAAAAATAAGAAATATCATTTATCTAATGGTTGCCTCAAGCCAAAACAACATCAGTTTTAAGTGATACTGTTTCCTGATGCACCCACCAGCGTTTGAGCACCGCTGGTGTAAGAACAAACTGAGCTCTGCTAGGAGTTTATTTGTCCATTTTAATATTAAAGAGTGTGTATCAGATACCTGCTGTGGCCATTTTATTTTATTTTCTGAAAAGACTTAGATAATAGAATCACACGCTTCTTGAATACACTATTAATTACTGATAACGTTTTGCCTTTCCACGTTCTCAGGCAGGAGACTTATATTCTATATTGGAATGATAAAGACGGCTGTGCCTGGCCATGGACTTATGTGAGAATAAACACCTCTGTAAGAAAGTCATCTCCACAGTATGTGTTGATTCAGGCTCTGCAAAAACCCCAGGTCAGTAACAAATGCACAGAATTAATCTACTGATTCTAAGAGGAAAATGGAAAATTTCTAACCCTCTTCTTACTCAGAGTCTCATCAAGCTGTTAATGTTGCAATGACAAATATTGGACAAGATGCACTTAAAATTCCTTTGAATTTCATAGGAGTTATTAGATCATACAGGAGGTATGGTAATTTTCATCATTTGAAAGCAGGAGAGTGTGCATCTGAACTCCCAGCAGTGAGTTCCTGGTGCTCTGCGAGATAAGGATGATTGTAAATGTTTAATACTGCTGAAAATTTTAAAACTTGTTTTTCAACTTTGACAGTATGTGAAATCATGTTTGAACATGATTTTTGCAGCTGTCTCCTTAAACTCCCAAACTTTGATAGTATTCTGTTTTTGAAAATTTACCAGGGAGAGCACTAGCAATCACGAAACAGTTGTTTTCCCATTCCCATGACCTTCCACGGAACCATCAATCAATCCCTGTGACCGTTAATTAGAAAGAATGTGTTATTCCTCAAATATCTAGTGTACATGTGGAAAATATCTAACGTGTTTGGTTCAGTTCAGTTCAGTTCAGTCGCTCAGTCGTGTCCGACTCTTTGAGACCCCATGGATTGCAGCATGCAGGCCTCCCTGTCCATCACCAACTCCCGGAGTTCACCCAAACTCATGTTCATTGAGTCGGTGATGCCATCCAGTCATCTCATCCTCTGTCGTTCCCTTCTCCTCCTGTCCCCAAACCCTCCCATCATCAGAGTCTTTTCCAATGAGTCAACTCTTCGCATGAGGTGGCCAAAGTATTAGAGTCTCAGCTTTAGCATCATTCCTTCCAAAGAACTCCCAGGACTGATCTCCTTTAGAATGGACTGGTTGGATCTCCTTGCAGTCCAAGGGACTCTCAAGGTCTTCTCCAACACCACAGTCCAAAAGCATTAATTCTTCAGAATTTAGCTTTCTTTACAGCCAAACTCTCACATTGATAAATAACTACTGGACAAACCATAGCTTTGACTAAATGGACCTTTGTTGGTAAAGTAATGTATCTGCTTTTTAAAATGCTATCTAGGTTGGTCATAGCTTTTCTTTAAAGGAGCAAGTGTCTTTTAACTTCATGGCTGCAGTCACCATCTGCAGTGATTTTGGAGCCCAAGACAGTGAAGTCCGTCACTGTTTCCATTGTTTCTACATCTATGTGCAATGAAGTGATGGGGGATTTGGCCACCTCATGAGAAGAGTTGACTCATTGGAAAAGACTCTGATGCTTGGAGGGATTGGGGGCAGGAGGAAAAGGGGACGACAGAGGATGAGATGGCTGGATGGCATCACTGACTCGATGGACTTGAGTTTGAGTGAGCTCCAGGAGTTGGTGATGGACAGGGAGGCCTGGTGTGCTGCAGTTCATGGGGTCGCAAAGAGTTGGACCTGACTGAGTGACTGAACTGAACTGAACTGATGGGACCAGACATCATGATCTTAGTATTTTGAATGTTAAGTTTTAAGCCAGCTTTTTCACTATCCTTTCATTTTCATCAAGAGGATCTATATATAGTTCCTTTTCACTTTCTGCCATAAGGGTGGTGTCATCTGCATATCAGCGGTTATTGATATTTCTCCTGGCAATCTTGATTCCAGTTTGTGATTCATCCAGTTCAGCATTTCTCATAATGTTCTCTGAATAAAAGTTAAATAAACAGAGTGCAATAAATAGCATTGATGTACTCCTTTCCTGATTTGGAACCAATGTATTGTTCCATGTCCAGTTCTAACTGTTGCTTCTTGACTTGCATACAGATTTCTCAGGAGGTAGGTAAAGTGGTCTGATATTCCCATATCTTGAATTTTCCATAGTATGTTGTGATCTACACTGTCAAAGGTTTGGTGCAATCAATAAAGCAGAAGTGTATGTTTTTCTGGAATTCTCTTGCTTTTTTGATGATCCAGCGGATATTGGCAATTTGATCTCTGGTTCCTCTTCCTTTTCTAAATCCAGCTTGAACACCTGGAGTTTCTTGGTTCATGAACTGTTGAAGCCTCATTTGGAGAATTTTCAGCATTGCTTTGCTAGCATGTGACATAACTGCAGTTGCACAGTAGTTTTAACATTATTTGTCATTGCCCTTCTTTGGGATTGGAATGAAAAGTGACCTTCTCCAGTCCTGTGGCCACTGATGAGTTTTCCAAATTTGCTGGCATGTTGAGTGCAGCACTTTCACAACATCATCTTTTAGGATTCGAAATAGCTCAACTGGAATTCCATCACCTCCACTAGCTGTGTTCATAGTGATGCTTCCTAAGGCCTACTTGACTTTGCATTCCAGGATGTCTGGCTCTAGGTGAGTGATCATACCATCATGGTTATCTGGGTCATGAAGATCTTTTCTGTATAGTTCTTCTGCTTATTCTTGTCCCCTCTTATTAATATCTTCTAGTTTTGTTAGGTCCATACCATTTATGTCCTATATTATGCCCATTTTTTCATGAAATGTTCCCTTGGTATCTCTAATTTTCTTGAAGAGATCCCTAATCTTTCCCATTTTATTTTTTTCCTCTATTTCTTTGCACTGATCACCGAGGAAGGTTTTCTTATGTCTCCTTGCTATTCTTTGGAACTCTGTATTCAAATGGCTATCTCTGTCCTTTCCTCCTTTGCCTTTAGCTTCTCAGCTCGTGGTTTAGTCGCTAAGTTGTGTCCGACTCTTGCGACCCCGTAGACTGTAGCCCACCACGCTCCTCTGTCCATTGGATTTTCCAGGCAAGAATATTGGAATGGATTTCCTTTTCCAGAGTATCTTCCCGACCCAGGAATTGAACCTGGGTTTCCTGTATTGCAGGTGGATTCTTTACCAACTGAGCTATTAGGGAAGCCCTTTATTCCTCAGTTATTTTTAAGACCTCTTCAGACAACCATTTTTCCTTTTTGCATTTCTTTTTCTCTGGGATGGTCTTGATCACTGCCTCCTGTACAATGTCACAAACCTCTGTCCATAGTTCTTCAGGCAGTCTATCAGATCAAATCCCTTGAATCTCTTTGTCACTTCCACTGTATAATCAATCATAAGGGATTTGATTTAGGTCATACCTGAATGGTCTAGTGGTTTTCCTTTCTTTCTTCAATTTAAGTCTAAATTTGGCAATAAGGAGTTCATGATCTGAGCCTTAGTCAGCTCCACGATCTTGTTTTTGCTGATTGTGCAGAGCTTCTCCATCTTTGGCTGCAAAGAGTATAATCAATCTGATTTTGATGTTGACCAGAATTTCAGAGTAGACCCTTCAAAAAGATCCAACTCTATGTGGTCTACAAGAAGCACACTTTAAATATTGACACATTGTATATTAAAAGCAAAGAAGTGAAGAGTGATAGGTATATTATACTACAAAATTTTTATCTTAAAAATATATATATTTGGTCATTCAGATGAATGATGTATGGTTCTTATATATATTTGATCTTTGTTGATGGTTCAGGGTTCATAGCTCGACACACTTCTGCAATGTCCTGAGTGATTAGAACAATGGGAGCATCTTTTGTCCCGATATTTGGTCTCTTATCTTTACTTCCTGAAACAACTTCAGACTCATAAAAGCAAAATGAGTATATCTCCTTATTTATAACAAATCCCCTTCTAATACAACTGAGTTTATGTTAATGGAGTGACTTTTAGAAAATGCCAAAAGATGATTGCTGGCTGCCAGGGAACCAATGAACAAAGGGTTGGAACTTCCAGTTCCACCCTTTTTACTTCTGGGGAGAGGATGTTGAACCAATCGCCTACAGGCAATAATTTAATCAATCATGCCTAAGTAATGGGCTTCCCTGGTGACAGTAAAGTATCCACCTACAATGCAGGAGACCTGGGTTTGATCCCTGTGTCAGAAAGATTCCCCTGAAGAAGGGAATTGCTACCCACTCCAATATTGTTGCCTGGAGAATCCATGGATAGTGGAGCCTGGCAGGCTACAATCCATGGGGCTGCAAAATGTTAGATAGAACTGAGCAACTAAGCATGCATGCTCACCTGTGTAATTAAGCCTCCATAAAAACACAAAAAAGATTCTTCTGAGAGATTCTAGGTTAGTGAACCCACGGATATTTGGGGAGGATCACATATTCCAAGAAAACATGAAAACTCTGTGTTGTCTTCCAAATACCTTGCCCTATGCATCTATTCCACCTGGATGTTCCTGAGCTATATTTATTTATAATAACCCAGTGACATAGTAAGTAAATGCTTCTTGAGTTCTGTGAGGAGTCTAGCAAATTAATCAATCCCAAGGAGGGGGCTGTTTGAAGCTCTGGTCTATAGCTGGTTCAATAGAAGCTCAGGTTACCTGAGCTTGTAACTGGCATCTGAGGCTGGGGACTGAATCTTTGACTTCTGGAATCTGGTGCTATCTCTGGATAGATAGCATCTTAATTGAGTTGAATTGTAGGACACTTTGCTGGTGTCCAACTATTGTTTGGATGTGTAGGAAACCCCTCTTTCCATATTGGAATCAGGTGTTAGAAATTTTATGTGCTCATACTAATCCAAAGAAAGCTGGGATAGCTATATTAATCTCAGATAGAACAGACTTCAAGGCAAGGAAAATTATTTGGGATAAATAGACATATTGCATAATAATAAAAGGGTCAGCTCTCCAAGAAGATATAACAATCCTTAATGTATAAACACCTATGAATAAAGTATAAAAAATATGTGAGACAAATTGATAAAACTATAAGGAGAAATAGATAGGAAACTTCAGCATTCCTCTATCAGAAATGGACTTCAGCAGCAAACAGAAAACCAGTAAGGATACCATTGAGCTTGACAGAGCTATCAGTCAACTGAATTTAATTGTCATCTATAGACTGCTTTTGCCAACAACAACAGAGTATACATTCTGCTCAAGCTCACATGGATTATACTTCAAGATAGATCACGATCTGGACTCTACAACACATCTTAACAAACTTAAAGGAATGAAAGAATATCCAGCAATCTGTACTAATATATTTATATGAAAAGTTAATTGTCTTATACGTTATAGACTGACAATTATCAACTAGTAAAAGTATTCCTTTTTTTCTATGATTAATTTTTAAGACAGAAGTACATACTTATTGTGCTTCTTTCAGTGTATAATTCTTAAATTTAAATTTATGACCTTATTGAAAGAGACAAATATCTCATAAAAAATACCAAATAATTTATGTGGAGTGTAAGGAGTATACTCCTTAAATATTGAGAGTTTATAGTGACTCTTTCTTAAAAAGTACATTATGGAAAGGGGAAAAAAGAGTTATTTCATAATGAAGAAACCTGGTAAATATCACTTCAATCAGGTGATCTAGATCAACATCAATAGTAATATGATGCTAATGGTATGTAAACTTTTCATGATATGGTGAAAATGGTACGTTTTCTCTGTGATTGTCCTCCTAAAAACCTATGGCTTAGCCTAACCATGATAAAAGCACTAGACAAATTCCATTAGAAGTGCATTCTACAAACTGCCTGACTAGTACTCCTCAAAGTCATCAAAATTAAGAAAAGTCTGAGAAAAAGTTACTCTCAAGAGGAGCCTAAGAAGATTTGACAATTAAATATGAGATGTCCTGGATAGAATTTTAGAATATTAAAAAAAGAATAGATAAAAACTAAGGAAATCTAAATAAAGTATGGGTTTTAGATGATGATACTGTGTTCATTTTTATTCCTTAGTTAAACAGCTATACTAATGTAAGATGTTAATAATAGAGGAGTCTGGATGTGGGACACATTGAACTACATGTATTAATCTCTCAATTTTCCAATAAATGTAAAATTATTCAAAATATTCAAGTTTACTTTATTTTTTACTTTATTTTTTAAAATTTATTTACTTTTTTATTTAAGGATAATTGCTTTATTGCTTTTCAGAATTTTGTTGTTTTCAGTCAAACATCAACATGTTTACTTTTAAAAGGGAGACTTTATCAATACATCCAGAAAATATTTTCTCAGTCCTACTACTTAATTAGTGGATATATTAGTAACAAAAAGGTTTTTCCTAACACCATACAACATACATTGTAGAGTTGGACATTAAAAATGATGCAGAAGTTGTGTATTTTAAAGTTACAATGAAAAGTGAAAGTGAAGTCAGTCAGTCGTGTCTGACTCTTTTCGACCCCATGAACAGTAGCCTACCAGGCTCCTCCCTCCATGGGATTTTCCAGTCAAGAGTACTGGAGTGGGTTGCCATTCCTGTATCTGCCATTCCTCCAGGGGATATTCCTGACCCAGGGATCAAAGCCGGGTCTCCCACATTGTAGGCAGATGCTTTACCATCTGAGCCACCAGGAAAATTACAGTAGACACTAGTATTAAAAGTAGTAACCTATTATGGAGAGACTAAAGGAAGTATATAAAAATAGTGAAAGACTATCAAATGGTTTTAATTATACTTGAAATATGCCTTCGCCTGCTGGGTAGATAATCAACTTCTAGGCCAAGGTGTGAAAACAAGGGGCTTCCCAGGTGGCACTAGTGATAAATAACTTGCCTCCCACTGCAAGAGATGTAAGAGATGAGGATTCAATCCCTGGGTCAGGAAGATCCCTGGAGGAAGGCATGGCAACCTACTCCCTCTTGGAGACTCCCATGGACAGAGAAGCCTGGTAGACTACCGTCCATAGGATCACAAAGAGTTGGACACCGGAGAAGCAACCTAAAAGGTGCACACAAACACAGACACACACACACTAGTGAAAACAAGGTGTCCTACTGGCTGATGCTAAGTCACTTCAGTCGTATCCGACTCTGTGCGACCCCATAGATGGCAGCCCACCAGGCTCCCCCAGTCCTGGGACTATCCAGGCAAGAACAATGGAGTGGGTTGCCATTTCCTTCTCCAGTGCATGAAAGTGAAAAGTGAAAGTGAAGTCACTCAGTCATGTCTGACCCTCAGCGACCCCATGGACTGCAGCCTTCCAGGCTCCTCCATCCACGGGATTTTCCAGGCAAGAGTACTGGAGTAGGGTGCCATTGAGTCCTACTGGAAGTTTCCTTAAATCATTCTGGTAAAAAGAGATGGGGCTTAGACTTGGGAATAAGCATTGGAATGGGAGAAAATGCCAAAGAATACTCAAACTACCGCACAATTGCACTCATCTCACACGCTAGTAAAGTAATGCTCAAAATTCTCCAAGCAAGGCTTCAGCAATATGTGAACCGTGAACTTCCTGATGTTCAAGCTGGTTTTAGAAAAGGCACTGGAACCAGAGATCAAATTGCCAACATCCGCTGGATCATGGAAAACGCAAGAGAGTTCCAGAAAAACATCTATTTCTGCTTTATTGACTATGCCAAAGCCTTTGACTGTGTGGACCACAATAAACTGTGGAAAATTCTTCAAGAGGTGGGAATACCAGACCACCTGATCTGCCTCTTGAGAAATTTGTATGCAGGTCAAGAAGCAACAGTTAGAACTGGACATGGAACAACAGGCTGGTTCCAAATAGGAAAAGGAGTACTTATATGCAGAGTACATCATGAGAAACGCTGGACTGGAAGAAACACAAGCTGGATTCAAGATTGCCAGGAGAAATACCAATAACCTCAGATACGCAGATGACACCACCCTTATGGCAGAAAGTGAAGAGGAACTAAAAAGACTCTTGATGAAAGTGAAAATGGAGAGTGAAAAACTTGGCTTAAAGCTCAGCATTCAGAAAACAAAGATCATGGCATCTGGTCCCATCACTTCATGGGAAATAGATGGGAAAACGGTGGAAAGTGTCAGACTTTATTTTTCTGGGCTCCACAATCACTGCAGATGGTGACTGCAGCCATGAAATTAAAAGATGCTTACTCCTTGAAAGGAAAGTTATGACCAACCTAGATAGCATATTCAAAAGCAGAGACATTACTTTGCCAACAAAGGTTCGTCTAGTCAAGGCTATGGTTTTTCCAGTGGTCATGTATGGATGTGAGAGTTGGACTGTGAAGAAGGCTGAGTGCCGAAGAATTGATACTTTTGAGCTGTGGTATTGGAGAAGACTCTTGAGATCCCTTGGACTGCAAGGAGATCCAACCAGTCTATTCTGAAGGAGATCAGCCCTGGGATTTCTTTGGAAGGAATGATGCTGAAGCTGAAACTCCAGTACTTTGGCCACCTCATGCGAAGAGTTGACTCATTGGAAAAGACTCTGATGCTGGGAGGGATTGGAGGCAAGAGGAGAAGGGGATGACAGAGGATGAGATGGCTGGATGGCATCACTGACTCGATGGACGTGAGTCTCAGTGAACTCCAGGAGTTGATGATGGACAGGGAGGCCTGGCGTGCTGTGATTCATGGGGTCGCAAAGAGTTGGACATGACTGAGCGACTGATCTGATCTGATCTGTTCATAGAAAACTATTGATTTTGGGTATAATCTTGTGTCTGCTTTATAATAGCACTAATAAAATTTTAGTTGCTTGTCTTAACTTTTCTAGATAGATAATTATATAAAGTTGATAGTTAATTTTGCATATTAACATGCCTGTGGTTAGGAATGCCCAGATAGTTGGTTAAAAACTATTTCTGGGTGTGTCTGAAAGAGTATCTCTGGAAGAGATTAACATTTGAATTGGTAGACTAAATAAGGAAGATCACCTTCACCAATGCGATGGGCATCATCTAATTTGCTGAGACTTTGAATAGAAGAAGGCATTAGAGGGAGTTTGAGTTTCTCAAGTTTCTCTGCTTGAGCTGAAACAAGAGTGCTCCTGGATCTGAGCCTCTGTACACAGACTAAATCTTACCCCATTGTGGCCTATGGTTCCCTAGCTTGTCGATGACAGATTTTGGAACTTTCAGGCCTCCATAATCAAATGAGATGTTTCCTATAATAATTTTATCTCTCTCTCTTTATATTTAAATATAATATTTGCTCTGATTCTCTGAAGAACTGTGACTAATACAAACAGATATATAAATGTTTAATGCCCTTTCTCTTCCCTTATTTTAAAAACAATTAGACTTATTCTACCTTGTTTATGTATAATTCTCAAAGAGTTAAAAAAAAATCATGACCTTCATACAAATCAGATTGAATATTTGTCTAATATTGTATTCATTTCATTACTTAGTGAGGAATAGAAGTCTATAAAGTCTATCAGTAATGATATTAAAGACATATTGAACAGTTACAGCCCACATTCTACAGCTCCTCTTTCACAGGGAACCAAGGCAAAGTCCCCTCCCAACTTTTAAGCATTGCCTCCAGTCCTGCCTTTCCAGGGAAACCTGGAAGCCTGGAGTACATGTGACAACATTTTCTAGCATAGAACTCAGTCTCCTGCCTCATCCAACAGTAGAGTCCATCTTATGGTTTTAGCCAGTTGTCAAGCACAGCTGTGGCCTTGCCCAGACTGGCAGTTCAGCCAGTGGGCCCACCCAAAGGGGAGCCTTGCCTGAAGTCCCCCTTGACCAGGAAGCCTGGACAGTGACCTACATGACCACAGAGCACAACATCAAGCCCAAACCAAATTCAAGGTTGAGTCAGTAACCTTCTTTGACCAGAAATCGGAGCCAGCAATCCCACCCACGGTCAGAGCACAGTTAACAGCCTTGTCCAAATTTGGGGGGCTACATGCATTCACTTCATTATAGAGCAAAGACTGATGACTTATCTAATTATAAAGGCCAGGCTGGAGCCCAGCCTGAACGTGGGCTCCAGCCAGAGAACACACCGGGGTGCCATTCATCCAAGGAGCATTGCCAGAGCCCAGTTGAAGCCTGGCCTAATCACAAATTTGAATCAGAATATCTGGTCTGTCAGGAAACACAGCCTATGACCCCACAAAAACAGAAACGATTAAAGAGCCAGTGATGACTGAGGTTCTACTTGACTGTAAAACCCAGCCATCAGTGAAGTTCAACCAGCGAGTTCAGTCAGCTTCCTGTCTGACCTAAATGTGCACATAGTGGACCCAAAGAAGTTAAAGCTGGATGAGTCCCACTGGCCCATGGATTCTATGAACGGTCTCACCTAGAATCCAAAGCTCTGCTGACTGGAGAAATTACTACTTTGCTGAAGCAAATGTGGGAAGGCTGCAAGAGAAGGCCACCTACTCAAATGTACAGATATCATCTCAAAGATGTAAGAATCAAGGATGATCAATTAAACATGACACATCCTCCCCCCAGAAAAACTAATAAAGCTCCAATGTGGGTGTGTGTGCTTAGTCACTCAGTTGTATCTGACTCTGTGACCTTATTGACTGTAGCCCTCCAGGCTCCTCTGCCCATGGGATTTTTTCAGGCAAGGATGCTGGAGAGAGTTGTTGCCATTCCAGGGCATCTTTTTTTTTTTAGGAGGTTGTTTTCTTTTTTTTTTTTTTAATTTTATTTTATTTTTAAACTTTACAATATTGTATTAATTTTGCCAAATATTGAAATGAATCCGCCACAGGTATACCTGTGTTTCCCATCCTGAACCCTCCTCCCTCCTCCATCCCCATACCCTCCCTCTGGTTCGTCCCAGTGCACCAGCCCCAAGCATCCAGTATCATGCATCGAACCTGGACTGGCGACTCGTTTCATACATGATATTATACATGTTTCAATGCCATTCTCCCAAATCTCCCCACCCTCTCCCTCTCCCACAGAGTCCATAAGACTGATCTATACATCAGTGTCTCTTTTGCTGTCTCGTACACAGGGTTATTATTACCATCTTTCTAAATTCCATATATATGTGTTAGTATACTGTATTGGTGTTTTTCTTTCTGGCTTACTGCACTCTGTATAATAGGTTCCAGTTTCATCCATCTCATTAGAACTGATTCAAATGTATTCTTTTTAATGGCTGAGTAATACTCCATTGTGTATATGTACCACTGCTTTCTTATCCATTCATCTGCTGATGGACATCTAGGTTGCTTCCATGTCCTGGCTATTATAAACAGTGCTGTGATGAACATTGGATGTTCATGTGTCTCTTTCCCTTCTGGTTTGCTCAGTGTGTATGCCCAGCAGTGGGACTGCTGGATCATAAGGCAGTTCTATTTCCAGTTTTTTAAGGAATCTCCACACTGTTCTCCATAGTGGCTGTACTAGTTTGCATTCCCACCAACAGTGTAAGAGAGTTCCCTTTTCTCCACATCCTCTCCAGCATTTATTGCTTGTAGACTTTTGGATCGCAGCCATTCTGACTGGCGTGAAATGGTACCTCATAGTGGTTTTGATTTGCATTTCTCTGATAATGAGTGATATTGAGCATCTTTTCATGTGTTTGTTAGCCATCTGTATGTCTTCTTTGGAGAAATGTCTATTTAGTTCTTTGGCCCATTTTTTGATTGGGTCATTTATTTTTCTGGAGTTGAGCTGTAGGAGTTGCTTGTATATTTTTGAGATTAGTTGTTTGTCAGTTGCTTCATTTGCTATTATTTTCTCCCATTCTGAAGGCTGCCTTTTCACATTGCTAATAGTTTCCTTTGTTGTGCAGAAGCTTTTAAGTTTAATTAGGTTCCATTTGTTTATTTTTGCTTTTATTTCCAATGTTCTGGGAGGTGGGTCATAGAGGATCCTGCTGTGATGTATGTCGGAGAGTGTTTTGCCTATGTTCTCCTCTAGGAGTTTTATAGTTTCTGGTCTTACGTTGAGATCTTTAATCCATTTTGAGTTTATTTTTGTGTATGGTGTTAGAAAGTGTTCTAGTTTCATTCTTTTACAAGTGGTTGACCAGTTTTCCCAGCACCACTTGTTAAAGAGATTGTCTTTAATCCATTGTATATTCTTGCCTCCTTTGTCAAAGATAAGGTGTCCATATGTGCGTGGATTTATCTCTGGGCTTTCTATTTTGTTCCATTGATCAATATTTCTGTCTTTGTGCCAGTACCATACTGTCTTGATAACTGTGGCTTTGTAATAGAGCCTGAAGTCAGGTAGGTTGATTCCTCCAGTTCCATTCTTCTTTCTCAAGAGAACTTTGGCTATTCCAGGTTTTTTGTATTTCCATACAAATTGTGAAATTATTTGTTCTAGCTCTGTGAAGAATACCGTTGTTAGCTTGATAGGAATTGCATTGAATCTATAAATTGCTTTGGGTAGTATACTCATTTTCACTATATTGATTCTTCCAATCCATGAACATGGTATATTTTTCCATCTATTGGTGTCCTCTTTGATTTCTTTCACCAGTGTTTTATAGTTTTCTATATATAGGTCTTTAGTTTCTTTAGGTAAATATATTCCTAAGTATTTTATTCTTTCTGTTGCAATGGTGAATGGAAGTGTTTCCTTAATTTCTCTTTCTATTTTCTCATTATTAGTGTATGGGAATGCAAGGGATTTCTGTGTGTTGATTTTATATCCTGCAACTTTACTATAATCATTGATTAATTCTAGTAATTTTCTGGTGGAGTCTTTAGGGTTTTCTATGTAGAGGATCATGTCATCTGCAAATAGTGAGAGTTTTACTTCTTCATTTCCAGTTTGGATTCCTTTTATTTCTTTTTCTGCTCTGATTGCTGTGGCCAAAACTTCCAAAACTATGTTGAATAGTAATGGTGAAATTGGGCACCCTTGTCTTGTTCCTGACTTCAGAGGAAATGCTTTCTATTTTTCACCATTGAGGATAATGTTTGCTGTGGGTTTGTCATATATAGCTTTTACTATGTTGAGGTATGTTCCTTCTATTCCTGCTTTCTGGAGAGTTTTTATCATAAATGGATGTTGAATTTTGTCAAAGGCTTTCTCTGCATCTATTGAGATAATCATATGGTTTTTATTTTTCAATTTGTTAATGTGGTGTATTACATTGATTGATTTGCAGATATTGAAGAATCCTTGCATCCCTGGGATAAAGCCCACTTGGTCATGGTGTATGATCTTTTTAATGTGTTGTTGGATTCTGATGGCTAGAATTTTGTTAAGGATTTTTGCATCTATGTTCATCAGTGATATTGGCCTGTAGTTTTCTTTTTTTGTGGGATGTTTGTCAGGTTTTGGTATTAGGGTGATGGTGGCCTCATAGAATGAGTTTGGAAGTTTACCTTCCTCTGCAATTTTCTGGAAGAGTTTGAGCAGGATAGGTGTTAGCTCTTCTCTAAATTTTTGGTAGAATTCAGTTGTGAAGCCATCTGGACCTGGGCTTTTGTTTGCTTGGAAGATTTTTTATTAGTTTCAATTTCCGTGCTTGTGATGGGTCTGTAAAGATTTTCTATTTCTTCCTGGTCCAGTTTTGGAAAGTTGTACTTTTCTAAGTATTTGTCCATTTCTTCCACGTTGTCCATTTTATTGGCATATAATTGTTGATAGTAGTCTCTTATGATCCTTTGTATTTCTGTGTTGTCTGTTGTGATCTCTCCATTTTCATTTCTAATTTTATTGATTTGATTTTTCTCCCTTTGTTTCTTGATGAGTCTGGCTAATGGTTGGTCAATTTTATTTATCCTTTCAAAGAACCAGCTTTTGGCTTTGTTGATTTTTGCTATGGTCTCTTTTGTTTCTTTTGCATTTATTTCTGCCCTAATTTTTAAGATTTCTTTCCTTCTACTAACCCTGGGGTTCTTCATTTCTTTATTTTCTAGTTGCTTTAGGTGTAGGGTTAGGTTATTTATTTGACTTTTTTCTTGTTTCTTGAGGTGTGCCTGTATTGCTATGAACTTTCCCCTTAGGACTGCTTTTAAAGTGTCCCAAAGGTTTTGGGTTGTTGTGTTTTCATTTTCATTAGTTTCTATGCAAATTTTGATTTCTTTTTTGATTTCTTCTGTGATTTGTTGGTTATTCAGCAGCGTGTTGTTCAGCCTCCACATGTTGGAATTTTTAATAGTTTTTCTCCTGTAATTGAGATCTAATCTTACTGCATTGTGGTCAGAAAAGATGCTTGGAATGACTTCAATTTTTTTGAATTTACCAAGGCTAGATTTATGGCCCAGGATGTGATCTATCCTGGAGAAGGTTCCATGTGCGCTTGAGAAAAAGGTGAAATTCATTGTTTTGGGATGAAATGTCCTATAGATATCAATTAGGTCTAACTGGTCTATTGTATCGTTTAACGTTTGTGTTTCCTTGTTAATTTTCTGTTTAGTTGATCTATCCATAGGTGTGAGTGGGGTATTAAAGTCTCCCACTATTATTGTGTTATTGTTAATTTCTCCTTTCATACTTGTTAGCATTTGTCTTACATACTGTGGCTCTCCCGTGTTGGGTGCATATATATTTATAATTGTTATATCTTCTTCTTGGATTGATCCTTTGATCATTATGTAGTGACCTTCTTTGTCTCTTTTCAGAGCCTTTGTTTTAAAGTCTATTTTATCTGATATATGTATTGCTACTCCTGCTTTCTTTTGGTCCCTATTTGCATGGAAAATCTTTTTCCAGCCCTTCACTTTCAGTCTGTATGTGTTCCCTGTTTTGAGGTGGGTCTTTTGTATACAACATATGTAGGGGTCTTGTTTTTGTATCCATTCAGCCAGTCTTTGTCTTTTGGTTGGGGCATTCAACCCGTTTACGTTTAAGGTAATTACTGATAAGTATGATCCCATTGCCATTTACTTTATTGTTTTGGGTTTGAGTTTATACACCGTTTTTGTGTTTCCTGTCTAGAGAATATCCTTTAGTATTTGTTGGAGAGCTGGTTTGGTGGTGCTGAATTCTCTCAGCTTTTTCTTGTCTGAGAAGCTTTTGATTTCTCCTTCATATTTGAATGAGATCCTTGTTGGGTACAATAATCTGGGCTGTAGGTTATTTTCTTTCATCACTTTAAGTATGTCTTGCCATTCCCTCCTGGCTTGAAGAGTTTCTATTGAAAGATCAGCTGTTATCCTTATGGGGATTCCGTTGTGTGTTATTTGTTGTTTTTCCTTTGCTGCTTTTACTATTTGTTCTTTGTGTTTGATCTTTGGAGCTCAGGGCTGTGTTCCTTGTTGCTGGAGAATTTGCTTGGTATGCCTTGCCCTGAAATTTGTTTCACCCAGAGAGGTTTACAGCGTTATATGGAGAAGAAAAGAGTGAGGAGGGAGTTAGAGGTGACCTGAATGAGATGAGGTGGAATCAATAGAGGAGAGAATGGGCTATTCAGTTATCTCTTCCTTATGTGCACTCCACAAGTGGACTGCTCAGAGTTGTTCACAGAGTTATACAGAGAAGAGAAGAAGGAGGAAGGTGGCAGAGGTGGCCAGAAGGATAAATAGGGGGAATGAAAAGGAGGGAGACAGATCCAGCCAGTAATCAGTTCCCTAAGTGTTCTCCACCGTCTGGAACACACAGAAATTCACAGAGTTGGGTAGAGTAGAGAGGGGTTAGGGAGGAGACACAGGCGACCTGGTGGAGAAAAAGGAGAGTCCAAAGAGAGGGAGGGCAGTTAAGCCAGTAATCTGGCTCCCTAGTGAAAAATGGATACTGAAGATTGGGTTCTTAAAGGTACAAAATTGGTAACAAATACATAAAAGTAAAAATTTTAAATCTAGAGTAGAGTTTGGAATTTCAAAAATACAATGTTAAAGAAAAGAAGAAGGAAAAGAAAGAGAGAAAAAATGAACAAAAACAAACAAGGTCGTGAAAATTATAAAGAAAATATAGGTACTAAACTGATAACTAATACCAAAAAGCAAAAGTTAAAAATCTAGAGTAGAGTTTGTAATTTCAAAAATACAATGTTAAAAAAAGAAGAAGAAAAAGAAAGAGAGAGAGAGAAAAAAAAAAAAACAAGAACAAACAAAGTCGCATAAATTATATTAAAAAAAATACAGGTACAAAATTGATAACAAATACCAAAAAGCATAAGTTAAAAATCTAGAGTAGAGTTTGGAATTTCAGATATACAATGTTATTTAAAAGAAGAAGAGAAAGGAACAGAGAAAAAGAGAAAGAGAAAATAAAAAAGGGTCACAGAAATTATATATATTAAAAAAAAAAACTATAGGTACAAAATTGATAACAAATACCAAAAAGCTAAAACTAAAAATCTAGAGTAGAGTTTGGAATTTCAAAAATACAATGTTAAAGAAAAGAAGGAAAAAAAAAAGGTCAAAAAAATTATAAAAAATATATATATATGAAGTTTGCTTTAAAAAAATAGGGTCTTTTTTTTGTGCAAAGTAATCAGTTATAAAAGTGGAAATTAAAGGAATAATAGAGAACTTAAATTTTTTTTTAATTAAAAAAATAATTAAAAAAAAAAAAGAAAGAAAGAATGATCGTACAAATAGTAAAAATATATCTAGGACTTTCTCTGGTTTTGTTGTGAGTATTGTGGGTTCAGTTCATTTTTGGCTAGTTCCTTGGTCCGACTTATATTTCTCAAGATCTATAGGCCCCTTCCTATGTAGTTGGTAGTAACCCCAGAGTTTTAATCTATTGCCTGTAGCTTCCGAGGCGGTTCCCTCTGTTACAGCTTCTTCTGTTTGCTGGTCTCTTCAGTGTCTGGTTTCCGCCCTGACACAAAGGGGACGGTGGAGGACACTTTTTTTTTTTTTTTTAGGCTGACTTGTTCAGTCGCGCTGAGGGGAGGTAGGGAGGGATGCTGCAAACAAATAACACTGGCATGTGCTTGCAGTGCCTCAGCCACACTGGGTCTGCCCCCCGTTCACGGCGCATGTAGCCTCTCTGCACACGCTGCTCAGGCTCTAGGTTGCTCCGCCGGGAACCATCCGTGGCCGGCCCTGGGCTGCCTGTACTTCCCAGGTCCAAGCCGCTCAGGTTCAGGCACTAGGGTAGTCCTCAGAGGCGCAGACTCTCGGTTGGGCCTGCGTTTTGTGCCCTTCCCAGATCCGAGCAGCTCAGGTGATGAGGTGTTTGACGCGTGTGATTACTGCGACTTATCGTGTCCCCACCGCTGGATTATCTAGGTGTGCACCGGCACACCTTCTCAGGCAGATGTTGACTGTCCAGACCCCCAAGAAGTTTTAGTTAGCAAAGAAGCCTGCTTACAGTTTTATAGATAATGTCTCTCTGGGGCTGCGATTGTCCCCTTCCGGCTCTGGCTGCCTATCACCGGAGGGGGATGCTCTGCTGCGTGCTATCTCTGTTCAGTCCTGTGTTCCGTGCATGGGCATGGCGGTGTCATAGGTTAGGGCTGGCTTTTTGCGTGGTAGATATCCCACAGTTTGGTTTGCTAGCCCAAATTATTTCGCTCAGATAGCACTCGGGGTATTCAGGCCAGATTTTTGTGATGCAGCCCGCGCCACGCCTCCCTGCCCAGCCCCCACTTGCTAATGGCGGATGCAGGCGTCTGCGCTGCTTCTCCGCTGGGGGAGTTACCGTAGGGCTCGCAATGTGCAGGTTTTAATTGTTTATTTATTTTTCCTCCCTGTTATGTTGTCCTCTGTGCTTCCAAGGCTCGGCACAGATTCGGCAGTGAGAAGGTTTCCTGGTGTTTGGAAACTTCTCTCTTTTTAAGACTCCCTTCCCGGGACAGAACTCCATCCCTCCCTCTTTTGTCCTTTTTTTTGTCTTTTATATTTTTTCCTACCTCCTTTCGAAGACTTGGGTTGCTTTTCTGGGTGCCTGATGTCCTCTGCCGGCATTCAGAAGTTGTTTTGTGGAATTTACTCGGCGTTTAAATGTTCTTTTGATGAATTTGTAGGGGAGAAAGTGTTCTCCCCGTCCTACTCCTCGGCCATCTTACCTCCTCCTCTCCAGGGCATCTTCTCTACCCAGGGGTTGAAGTCGTGTCTGCTGTGTCTTCTGCCTTGCAGGCAGATTCATTGCTGAGCCATCAGGGAAATCCCAAATCTCCAATAATTGACCTTAAAACATGGAAATCTATGAAGTGTCTGATGAAGAATTGAGAACAATTGTCTTAAAGAAGTTCAATGAATTAAAGAGAAAACACAGGCAGGAAACTACATAAAATTACAAAATTGATAAGACAGTAATGAAATAAAGATGCAAATAATTGGAAAGTTATCTTGCGTTTACAGTTCAGAAGAATTAATATCGTTAAAATATACATACTAAGCATACCTCTATAGATTTAAAGCAATCTCTTATCAAAATTCCACTGGCATTTTACACAGAGTTTGGAAAAGCAGTCCTAAAATTTGTATGGAACCACAAAAGATTGCAAACATCCAAGCCAATCTTGTGAGAAAACAAAATTAGAGGTATCATTCCTCATGATTTCAAACTGCATTACAAAGGTGTACTGTTAAAAATAGTTTGGTACTGGTTTAAAAATAGACACATAGATTAATGGAACAGAATCGAGATCCTAGAAATAAACTTATACATTTATTAATGCAAATAAACTAATATTTGGCAAGTACTCTTTGGGAAATGGATATTTTATTTAATAATAGTGCTGGAAACCTAGGTAATTAAATGTCAAAGAATGAAATTGAACTTCTTTGTTACATCATTCCCAAAGTTAACTCAAAACAGATTTAAGACTTAAATATGAGATTTGAAATCATAAAACTCCTAGAAGAAAATATGAGGAACATGATACTTAACATTAATTTTAGAAATTATTTTTTGAATATTACACCTAAAACACAAGCAAAAGAAGAAATAATAAGGAAATGAGGCCACATCAAAGTAAAAAAAAATCCATATTGAAATAAACAATCAACAAAAAGAAAATATGATGTAAGGAACTGGAGAAAACATTTTCAAGTACAGGCTTAATATCCAAAATATATAAGAAACTCAGATATCTAGATAAGGAAAAACCCAAATAATCCATTTTAAGAATGGACAAAAGAACTGAGAAGGAATTTTTCCCCCAAAGAAAACACATAGATGGCCAAAAAGAACATAAAAATATGCTAAATATCACTATTCATCAGGGAACCATAAATCAAAACCACAATAGGTGTTATTTCAACCTATCAGCTGGGTCATTACCAAAGAGGAATAAAGGTTGCTGGTAAAGGTATGAAGAAAATAAAACCCTTTGGTTCTATTGGTGTATATGTAAAATGGTGTAGCCACTGTGTAAAATAGCATGGACGTTCATCAAAACTCTTAAAAAAAGAACTACCATGTAATCCATTAACCTCACTTCTGGGTGCAGAATCATCTTTCATTATCAGTGAGGGAATTGGTTCCATGACAAAACACAGACACCAAAATCTGCTGATGCTTGAGTCCCTACATTTGTCCTCTTTATCCAAGTAATCCACATGTGCAGACTTAATTAACTGCAAATCCAATAGCCCAGAGAAAAGGCACGTGCTATTATTATCCAAGTCAATTGGTTAAATCCTTGTGTGCACAACTTGCAGATACAGAGGGGCCAACTGTATCTCTATTTTTTTAAATCTGCCTATCAGTGAACGCATACAGTTCAAACCTGCATGATCCACGGGGCAACCATATATTCAAATGGAATGGAATTGAGTATCCCTAAGAGTTATATCTGTATCCCCATGTTCACTGCAGCATCTTTCAAGATGGTAAACATATAGTAACAACTTCAGTGCCTGTTGAATGATGAATGGATCAAGAAGGAGTGATATTACACACAGACACATGTACACCCATAAATACACACAACCTAAAACAAGCACATCCCTTCTGAATTAGTACAACAATAAGGTCCTGAGGTCATGAGGCACATCTCAGGGAGGGTCCTCTTGAGGCTCACCTGCCTCAAATCCCACACTCCTTAATAAATCAATAACCTTTGGATAGTTTTTCAAGTAAGAGAAACTCAAATATTTGACTATGAGCCCATGTCCTTGAGCTGCCATGGTTCATCAGCCATGTTCTCACACCTAACAAATATTAGCCACACTATTGCACAGACTGAAAATCATGTGTGCATATATGTATGTGTGTGGATGTGTGCTTGTGTGTGTAAAGGTGAATTTGATATGTTCTTAAACTCTATTGCAAAAAAGCCAAATACCTTCAAACAAGGTTCCTCCTGAAAGTCATTTGGGATTGAATGTGAAGAAGTTCTAAATTTGAAAACAAGTTCTGTAATGTCAAGTGTTTCTCCTGACATTGATATGGAAAAGGGCTGAAAAATTTTCTGCAGTACTTCTGTTCCTTCTTTCCTGTAACAGTCAAGATTACCCAGGATATGCCGAATGTTAATAACTACAATGACAGAATTGCCTAATCAATTAACAGCCTAAAAGAAGGTTTGTGAGAAAAGAATGAAATAGTTTTATTTGGATACTGGAAACTTGAAGAGGGTGTTGTAGATCTAGAAAGGAAAATTATACTTCATTGGTATTCAGCTAACTTTATTTTATTACTGAGATTATAAAAAGAGACATAAAATTTGTTTTAAATATTTGTACCTTCCATTCGCCTTTTACACTATGTTAATTTCAATACTTGCATCTTAAAGGTGTTTATTTTGGTCTCTTTTGATTCAGTTCAGTCATTCAGTCATGGTGGACTCTTTCCCACCTTATGTACTGCAGCACTCCAGGCTTCCCAATCCATCACCAACTCCCAGAGCCTACTAAAACTCATGTTCATCGTGTCTGTGATGCCACTCAACCATCTCATTCTCTGTTATCCCCTTCTCCTCCTGCCTTCAATCTTTCCCAGCATCAGGGTCCTTGCCAATGTCCTTCGCATCAGGTGGCCAAAGTTTTGGAGTTTCAGCTTCAGCATCGGTCTTTCCAATGAGTATTCAGGACTGATTTCCTTGAGTTTAATCTCCTTGCTGCCCAAGGGATCTTCGGGAGTCTTCTCCAATACTGCAGTTCAAAAGCATCATTTCTCCAGTGTTCAGCTTTCTTTACAGTCCAACTCTCACATCCATACATGACTACTGGAAAAACCACAGCTTTGACTATATGAACCTTTGTCGGTAAAATAATGTCTCTGCTTTTTATATGCTGTCTAGATTTGTCATAGCTTTTCTTCCACAGAGCAAGCATTTTTTAATTTCATGGCTGCATTTCCATAGTTTCCCCATCCTAAAGTGGTGGGACCAGATGCCATGATCTTAGTTTTTTGAAAGTTGAGTTTTAAGCCACCTTTTTCACTCTCCCCTTTCACTTTCATCAAGAGGCTCTTTAGTTCCTCTTCACTTTCTGCCATAAGGGTGGTGTCATCTGTATATCTGAGATTATTGAGATTTCTCCCAGCATTCTTGTTTGCAGCTTGTGCTTCATCCAGCCCAGCATTTTGCATGGTGTACTCCGCATATAAGTTAAATAAGCAGGGTGACAATATACAGCCTTGATGTACTCCTTTTCCTATTTGGAACCAATCAGTTGTTCCATGTCCAGTTCTAACTGTTGCTTCTTGACCTGAATACAGATTTCTCAGGAGGCAGGTAAGGTGGTCTAGTATTTCCATCTCTTTAAGAATTTTTTAGTTTGTTGTGATCCACACAGTCAAAGGGTTTAGCGTAGTCAATGAAGCAGTAGCTGTTTTTCTCTTCTTGGTACTTGTCCTCAAAATGATATATTCCTATATTCATATATGCATAAGTTAAATTCTGAGTACAAGATTACCTTTATGAAAAATCAAAATAACACTGTTGTTTAGATAAGACTCTGTTTTCTTTCCAATGTGATATTTTTCAGTTATTAGTATCTTTATCCATTCTGGATAGTGTTACATCAATACCACAGATAAAAGACACATGTTTTTATTATCCAAGTCAGTAGTTTCAAATATTTTCTTGTTTTAAGATATCTGAATTAGCATAATTCAATCACTAATAGTAATTCAGTACAGGAATAACTTTCAGTTGCCCAGATTTATTTCAGAATGTGAAATGTCTGTGTAGTTGGAAAAAAAATAAATTATTCAAAGTCACTTAATTACAAATAATTACATATGAATATAGTTTTTCTTTTCTTATTTTATTATCAACTTCAAATTTAGAAACAACTTTCTTTATACCTACATTAGGGATAAATCCTGCTTTATTTTTCATTATTGTGTTATTTTCATCATTTCATAATATATATATAAAAAAAATGGACTTCTCTGGTGGCTCAGATGGTAAAGCATCTGCCTACAATGCAGGAGACCCGGGTTCAATCCCTGGGTTGGGAAGATCTCCTGGAGAAGGAAATGGCAACCCACTCCAGTATTCTTGCCTGGAGAATCCCATGGATGGAGGAGCCTGGTGGGCCACAGTCCATGGGATCGCAAAGAGTCGGACACAACTGAGCGACTTCACTTCACTTCACTTCATAATAAAAATAAACAACTTTGAAAAGTTTATTAAGATACTGTTTCTCCACTAGAATGTACAGACTGTAACATGACAGAGCTAAGTATTCTCCTAAGAGTTGCTGTTATGTAGGGAAAGTGATGAACTTTTGAGACCTAATGGCAGAGATGTTGATAGCACAGGTGACAGAGAGGCAAGAAAGGCAGTGTGGCTTACTGTGCGTTTTTCTGCCCCAAGCTATTTTCCACATGGCATGCTATAGTCCCATAGCCTCAGAAACATTTACGTAGGAACTGTCTCCATCCCAATTCCTTAAAAGCTTTAATATTTCTTCATTATTTTATTTGAGCCCCATTTCTCGAGTGTCTCTGAGATATGCCGTCCCTGGTTTAAGAGTCATTTGTCTTGGGGAACCAATGGAATTCTATGTCGCATTGTAATATTTTACCCAGGCTAATTATATGATATATAATGTCCTTTCTGATCTCTTATGTTCTGTGAGAATTTAAGAAAAATTGAGTTGAAGGTAGATGAGGGACAGAAGAGCAGCATCAGAATAATAATCTAGGTTTCTAAACATTTGACTTGAGCTTATTGATATATATGTCCCTGGAAACACATACTTTTCAAAAATGCTTTCTTTTAAAAATGAAAACATTTATACAAATACATAAAAATACATGTGAAAAAGTTAAAACAATAAAATAAATCTTTCAATGGCCACAATGCATGCTTTTTTTAAGGTATCCCTTATATTTATGTATATATTTATTTAAAACAGAGTGTAAAAAGTAAAATAAAATTTTGTACATAATTCTAAAAAAGGATACTGTTTCTCAACTTAAAATTTGTGTTTTATCCATCAGTCCTAAAAAGATATTGACAGTTTTTCATCATGTACCTAGTTTGTCCGAAGATGTGACAAATCACTTCAAAAATTATCAGCTGTTTTTGTGAAAAACAAATATGATTTAGTTTTAAAAGTTTGAAGCCAACAAACTCACACTGTGAAAGTCACAGTTTATTGTATTTTTCCCAGTAAAGAGATGATTGATTTTGCTCTACTAGGATGTAAAAGCAGAATTCGGGGAATTTAAGTATTATCTACCAGATGTTGGTTCCACTAAGCTATCTTTTTAGCTTATGTTAGGGGCTTCTGATCACAGTTGGCTTGCAATTAACACATGGCAAGCTTACTCGGTGCCTCTGATACCAGCAGATGAGCACAGCTCAGGGAAGCAGAAGACATAGCAGTGGGGGATCTTAATGGGCCGGCACATATGTAGGCCTTCAGAAATATGTTATAATAGTTGACTCAACTATAACTATGCTAGAATTGCTTTGACTCAGCTGCAGTTAAAGGATTGCACACATGGGCCTCCTCTAGGTCAGAAGACCAAGGCAAGTCCCCTGACGTTTGCCTTGAGCCTCAAGGAGTTATTTAATGACCTTCAACAGTGCACAGATCTAACACTAGGGGTTGGTACTGCATAATCTAAGGGTTTCCCAAGAAACAGTGAGGTGTATGACCAGGTAAGGGCTTCCCTGGTGGCTCAGATGGTAAAGAATCAGCCTGCAATGTGGGAGAGCCGGGTGCAGTCCCTGATCAGGAAAATCCCCTGGAGAAGGGAATGGCTATCCACTCCAGTATTCTTGTCTGGAGAATTCCATGGACAGCAGAGCCTGAAATAAGGTCTGTATCTTTTGACCGGCCATAAACTCAGTCCCTACTGTGTTTAACATCATGTAGTTTTATCAACAATAATAAGCTAAACAAAATAGTTTTAAGGAAAAATGCAAAACAATAGAAACATAACTCATCAGACAACTTTAAAAAATAATTTTAAAATATAGTCAGATTGATTTATTACTCATCCTACACATATCCCCACCTCAAGTCTCAAGGCATCAGTCTGTCAGAGGGGTTGCTTTAGGGTTTTATGTAGATCACCTGAATTGATATCCCAACTCGAGTTGTACAAACTTAGGCAAAGGTGGTGCTAGTGATAAAGAAGTGGCCTACTAGTGCAGGTTCTCAAGGCAAGGATGCTTAAGTGGTTTGCTTGGAAGGACTGATGCTGAAGCTGAAGCTCCAATACTTTGGCCACCTGATGCAAAGAGTCAACTCATTAGAAAAGACCCTGATGATGGGAAAGATTGAAGGCAGATGAAGAAGAGGATGACAGAAGATGAGATGCTTGGATGGCATCATCAGCTCAATGGACATGAGCCTGAGTAAACTCTAGGAGATGGTAAAGGGCAGGGAAGCCTTGCATGCTGCAGTACGTGGGGTTGCAAGGAGTCTGACACAGCTGGGCAACTGAACAACCAGTACAGGAGACACAAGACATGCGGGTTTGATCCCTGGGTCTGGAAAATCACCTGGAGTAGGAAATGGCAACCCATTTCAGTATTCTTGTCTGGAAAATGCCATGGCAAGAGGAGTCTGACAGGTTACAGTCCATGGGCCACAGAGGATCAGATACCACTGAGCGACTAAGCACATTTTACTTTTATCTTCTATAATATGGATAATAATGGTCCCTACTTACCAAAGTTACCAAGTGGACTAAGTGAGTTAATATTGCAAAGTGCTTGACAGATGCCTGGCACAAAATAGATTTTGCTAATCATTAATCTAATTATCAATAAGAGGTTGGGAGGACAGAGATACAGGGAACTTCTGCGGCACAATTAGTTATTCTGTGTGTTGAAGATGTTCTAGTGTTGAGAATCAGGAGTGATAAATCCATTGATGAGTCACTGTATGTCTTTTAGAGATGTCTATACTGGACATCATTATTGGCTGCCCTTTTGAGGAGAGAGCCTGTTTCACACACAATAGAATTTGTTTCTTTAAGTTTCCCCTAGCAACAAAGTTAGTTCTCCCTCTGTTAGATATTATGTATGGGGGTTCAAAGGAAACTGAAAAATAAACCTGAAAAGAAAATAATCAGGTGTCATCACCTCATTAAAAAACAACAACAACAACAAATAGTTACCTAGGGACTACAGCTATTATAACAAATGGAAGGGTGAAGCAGGGATTATTTAGAAAGAATTGTGTATGGCTTTTCCATATGAAAGTGGTATCATTGATCTCTGCCAGTGCATTCTGTAATATATTGTTTTTATAATACTGGGAATAGATTTTGAACTATCTGATAGCCTGTTTAGCTCCTTAACTGCTGCCTCAATTTGCTGCTTCTAAGAACAATCCCTATTCAGAATATGGATGTCACAAACTTGAAATACATTTGCCACACCTGTTCTGAACACAAATTGATGCACATGCATGTGTCTGGCCATACTCTTCTTTTCTTTTAAGTGTCCTTAAGAGACAGATTAAGTTTTACTTTACAGGAAGGAAAAGTAAAGCAGGTTGAAGTACACACAAAATATTTGGTACAGAAATTCTTATCTGTGGATACACAATCCAATATTTTTTTCACAGACACAAGCACATATACTAAAGGCAAGTCCTAATCAATATCTCAATCAATCAATCTCTCTCTCTCTCTTTAACCTTATACTTCTTAAGCCACCTAATGTTCTGAGGCATTGCTTTAGAAAGGTTTCTTGTAACTTCTTGTCTATTAGATGACATAATTGAAACACTGAGTCTCTTTGGCTCCTAGTAAACACTAGGAGATGAGAAGTCAATGGCACCCCACTCCAGTACTTTTGCCTGGAAAATCCCATGGACAGAGGAGCCTGGTAGGCTGCAGTCCATGGGGTCGCTAGGAGTTGGACATGACTAAATGACCTCACTTTCACTTTTCACTTTCATGCACTGGAAAAGGAAATGGCAACCCACTCCAGTGTTCTTGCCTGGAGAATCCCAGGGATGGGGGAGCCTGGTGGGCTGCCGTCTATGGGGTCGCACAGAGTCGGACACGACTGAAGTGACTTAGCATAGCATAGCATAGCAAACACCAGGAGATTCTTTGTACTAGGATTCCCTAGTATCAGGACCTTAGTACATTTCTTAGGTCTGTATTACTAAGGTATACAATATCCTATGTCTCAACTTTCTTTTTGCTATCTTCTCCCATATTGCATTCCAGCCCCAGTATTCTAATTAAAAATGAAACGTGAGCTGTGTCAAATCCACTGTAGTGTTTTTTACCTTACATTGGATTGATGTTTTAGTTGCACAATAAACTTTGCAGGCAAAGAATATATATCAACCTCACGTACGCATATGTGTGTACATCTTGCTTCTCCTTGCTTACTTAGACAGTTGTCATTTCTAGACTGAGATGTAATAATTGAAATTTAACAAATATTTACTGAACAAATAGATGCCCAGATATCTGGGTGTATGTGTTCAAAATATATTATCCAGTTATCAATTTGCTCTTCTCAGCAGAATTTAGAACTTCATTTGTACCTTTATGATGTACAAAATAATGATTTTTTGACCACTCATATTCTATATTTTCTTATATTCATGGGACAGTGAGAAAAATTAGAACATTGTAGTGAAACATATATCAGGCTGCATTGTAACTGGTAATATTTTTCTGTATGTTGTATGGTGGTTGTGGTTCTTGTGGGCATGTGTATAGGTATGTGTTTAAATATTCTTTCTAGGAAATAAAATGTTGACAGTTCTATGTTAGTCCTCAAATCTTTTATTGAAGCTTTACTGGTTATAAATCCCTAACTCTAGAAACCACTATACTATACAAAAACGTGATGTTAGCTATCCTAGCGAGGCTAAATGGTTTGTATTCAGCCATTGTCTCCTGTTCACACCTGTTCTCTAACATATTTGGATTCTTTCTAATCAGGAGAAAATCTACTTTGCTGTAAGCTTGCACCTTACCCAGTCTGAAGAAATGGAGAATTTTCTTTTTTTTCCAATTAGGTGGCAAGTGGTTTGCTGAAGAGCATCTGAAAATTAGTCATGGGACAAGGCCCACAGAAGTGAGCCTGTTATCTTCCATGATTGCAATTCAGGGCCTATGAATTCCATTTTGTGTCAGCTAGAAAGTTTGGGCAAACTAGGTATCTTTTAAAGTTTATAGGTACAAATGAAATTGGCACTTTGAAAATGATCCCAGAGCATAAAGACAGTTGCATAAAAAAGAAAGCCACCCTTTCTAACTTCAGCTTCTATAATTATTTTGACAAAGTGAATCTCCCCCAGTTTTAAAGAGAGCAGCTTTGAAGGGAGTGATGCCTTTAAAAAAATGAATTGATGAGAAGTTTTGATAAGTCACTGAGGTAAACAGCAGCTATATTTGACTGAAGGAAATAAATTGTCAGGTAGCACAAAACCTGGATTCAGTGACATATTTGCTAAAAACAATACTTAAGGCAGGACTCTGAGATATATACAGGGATAAAAAAGATTCAAAAAGAGACTTCCCCAATGGTCCTGGAGAAGAGAATGACTACCCACTCCAGTATTCTTGCCTGGAAAATTCCATGGACAGAGGAGCCTTGCAGGCTACAATCCATGGGGTCACAAAGAGTGTCATGACTAAGTATGCACACTTGCTTGCTCCCAGTGGTTAAGATGGAGAAGGAAATGGCAATCCACTCCAGTATTCTTGCCTGGAGAATCCCATGGACAGGGGAGCCTGGTGGGCTGCCGTCTATGGGGTCACACAGTGTCGGACATGACTGAAGCGACTTAGCAGAAGCAGCAGTGATTAAGAATCTGCCTTGCAATGCTGGGGGCATGGGTTCAATCCCTGGGTGATGAAATAAGATCCCACATGACTCAGAGCAACCCTACATGAGACAACAAAGATCCTGCATGGCACAACTAAGACATGGCACAGCCAGATAAGGAAATAAATAAATATACATATATATATATATATATATACACACACATATACATAATTAGGCAACTATCTTAAAAAGAATCAGATGGTGGTTTTTAAACTATTATCATGTGATCCTGTGTTTCTTTGGGGAGGGTCATCTAAACACAAATAGCAAAAAAAAAAAAAAAAATTGTAAAAATTAAATCACACTAACTTGTTTATACTGTGGACCCATGGGCATGTAGTGGGTCTGAATAATGATGGGCAAGTTGATGTAATGTTCTGCACCTAATTTCTCCCTTCCTGTGAAATAGGAAGAATAACATAAACACACAGATTTGTTAGAAGGATTAAGCAAGTTGGTATGGAAAAAAAGTGCCCAAAAGACTGTCTGCATAGTAAGTACACAATAACCATTAACAGCATGGCTATTACTGCCTTGCAGATCCCTCTCCTAGCATCTCTCTGCAGCTGTTTCTCATCACTATGGTAAAAACAAAGCACCAGGTTTCACAAGAATCACTCAATGAAATAAGAAGCACTCTGCAAAAGACACTCTACTTCCCTAAACTAGAAGTCATTGACAGACTGAGGAAACTCTTAGGCATGTTTTATATGACATTCAAATTACAATGGCCCTCATTGAAATAATTTAGGAGAACCCCAATTTGCAGCCAGAGTTGGAATGTCAGATACCATGGGTGGATGTTAACTGCTTCTGGGATTGCTGGGTTCTACTGTCCATCCTGTGGTCTGCCTCTCCTCTATGTGTTGAACAAATATTAAAGACTATCTATTTGAAGGCAACATGCCCTGAGTACTCATGTATTGTTCCCTGGTAATCAAGAATTGTGTTCATTAAAATAAAGATAAACACATCTGGAATCAGGAGTAAAGAGCCCTGGATTATCTGACAGTAGGAAGTGTGGGATGTTGACCATGTGAGGGCAAATAAATACCTTTAATATTTGTCAATGAAATATGTGAATTAAAAGAAAAAGCCAAAGTAAGAAATAGAAAATAAGCTAGGGGATAAAGAAAAACAATGCGTTTGGCATTTAAAATTACATGCGATTTAGAGAAGGAAGAGATGGCTGTGTCAAAGAGCACAGCTGTCTGCAGAGCACTCAGGAGATGCTTTAAGTCTGCAAGAGGAGACAATCCCACCCAACCAAGTGGGAGGTACAGAGCTGCTGTGAGACAGAGCACCTTGCAGCTTAACAAGGTACTGATTGCAGAGTTTGATGAGTAAGTCACTATCTTATCCTTGTGTCAGTTCACTCATCTTTAAACTCAGGAGGAAGTGACTCCTATATATACATAACTGTTTTTCCACTCCCCCACTCTACCCCATATTTTTCCATATATATTTTTTATGTTAGATATGTTTTCCCAATGATTTAGAAAATATCCTTACCTGACATAGAAAGGATCATTCAAATCCCAGTGACATTCCTGCTCTGAGTTATTTTCTTGCATTTTATTATAAGTCAGAGATACTTAATATATACAGTAACTGAGAGCATAAAAATTAATTAACCTATGTGAATTCTACTTATACATAATATTTCATATATTTGATCAATAAAAGATGTAAACATGTGGCTTTATCAAGATGCACTTTAAATATATTGTGCCAAAGCAAGTATCATTTAGAACTTTTTTTTGAAAGCCACTTGTTTCAAGGAGTAAGCCAATGTTTTAGAAGGAATTTATCAGTAATGTGGAAATTGACAATGACAGTTACTGACAGTTTTAACTACTTAGTCATTTTTCAGTCATTGGTACCTGAAGTTGGATGAAGACTACTAGGTTTACGCATGGCATAGATTATGTATCTAGGTTGGAGTTTAACCCAAATTCTCAAGTTTAAAGTAAAACATTTCTAAAGGTGGATGGGCAGCAGGGCTCCTGGAACTGTCCACTGCCGTGCAATGAAAGTGGGGCACTTCCTGGAATGTCCATTAATCTAAAGGCATTAAAATATTTTAGTGCTAAACAGATATGATTTTGAAGAGAATGGAAATTTTACTTTTCTTAAGCAAAAATGGTTTTTTAAAGAAAACATAAATTTTGGCCAGCTAATTCCCTCCGAACTCTGAAGTTATGCATTTGAAGGAACATTTTTGAGTTTTAAGTTTTAAAAAATTTATTGAAGTATGATGTCTTAATTTCTGCTATGCAGAAAAGTGATTCATATATATATATATGTAAAAGTGAAAGTGTTAGTCACGCAATCGTGTCATGTCTGACTCTTTGTGACCCCATGGATGTATGTGTGTATATATACACACACACATTTTTCTCCATTAAGGTTTGTCTTAGAATGTTGAATAGAATTCACTGTGTTATATAGTAGGACCTTGCTGTTTATCCATCCTATATAAAATAGCTTGCCTCAGCTAACCCCAAACTTCCAATCCTTCCCACCCCGCCTCCCTCTTGGCGATCACAAGTCTGTTCTCTATATCAGTGAGTCTTTGTTTCTTAGCTATGCTGAGGTGTGTCGTATTTTAGATTCCACATTCAAGTGATGTCGTATGGTATTTGTCTTTAACTTGCTTTGCTTAGCAGGATTATCTCTAAGTCCATCCATGTTGGTACAGAGTGGCGTTATTTCATTCTATTGTATGGCTGAGGAATATTCCATTGTATATATACACACAGCAATTCTTTACCCATTCACCTGTTGATAGACATTTAGGTTATGTTCATGTCTTGACATTACTTTGCCAACAAAGATCTGTATAGTCAAATCTATGGTTTTTTCAGTAGTCATGTATGGATGTGAGAGTTGGACCATAAAGAAGACTGAGTGCCAAAGAACTGATGTTTTCAAACTGTGGTGCTGGAGAAGACTCTTGAGCATTCCTTGGACTGCAAGAAGATCAAACCAGTCAATTCTAAAGGAAATAAATCCTGAATGTTCATTGGAAGTAATGATGCTGAATCTCTAATACTTGGGCCACCTGATGTGAAGAGCTGACTCATTGGAAAATACTCTAATGCTGGGAAGAACTGAAGGAAAGAGGAGAAGGGGATAACAGAGGATGAGATGGTTGAATGGCAAACTCTAGGAGACTGTGGACAGAGAAGCCTGGCACGCTGCAGTCAATGGGGTTGCAGAGTAGGACATGACAGAGTGATGAACAACATGTCCTGACTATTGTAAATAGTGCTACTATGAACATAGGAGTGCATATATCTTTTTAATTACAGTTTTTTTCTGTGTATATGCCCAGGAGTGGGATTGCTGTATCATATGCTGGTTCCATTTTTTGTTTTATGAGGAAACTCTATATTGCTTTCCATAGTGACTGTCGCAATTTACATTCCCACCAACAGTGTAAGAGGTTCTCTTTTCTCCACACTCTCTCTAACATTTGTTATTTGTAGACATTTTAATAATAACTGTTCTGACTGGTGTGAGGTCATTGTAGTTTGTAGTTTTGCAGAACTTCATTGTAGTTTTGATTTGCATTTCTCTAATAATTGGTAATCTTGAGCAGTTTATCATGTGCCTATTGGTTTTCTGTTTATCTTATTTGGAGAAACATATTTTTGCTTGGGTTGCAGGGGATTTGAGGAGTCTTCTCTGCAGAAAGCAACACAATAAACAGATATACAATAAAGTACAAAAGGGAGGAAATGGGAGGTTTGGACAGACCTTTTCAAGTGCTATTGAAACCTACAAACCATAAGAAAATGAATTCGGAATATATAGGAATAAAAATATGAAAGAATATGAAAGATTATGTCATAATGAAATCAGTAATCTACAAAATGTCATTGAAAATTGGGAGAAATGGACCAATGCTTTCAATATACTGAAAGATAATTATCCCAAGAAATGTATACCCAAATAAACTATATGTAAAATATAACGTTAAAGACCTTTTCACTAATGAAGATATATATGTAACACACAGCCCATGTATCTTTTCTCAGAAAGTCCCTAGGTATTTGTCTCCAAACTACCGCATAATTGCACTCATCTCACACACTAGTAAAGTCATGCTCAAAATTCTCCAAGCCAGGCTTCAGCAATACTTGAACCGTGAACTTCCAGATGTTCAAGCTGATTTTAGAAAAGACAGAGGAACCAGAGACCAAATTGCCAACATCTGCTGGATCATCAAAAAAGCAAGAGAGTTCCAGAAAAACATCTATTTCTGCTTTATTGACTATGCCAAAGCTTTTGACTGTGTGGATCACAATAAACTGTGGAAAATTCTGAAAGAAATGGGAATACCAGACCACCTGGTCTGCCTCTTGAGAAATTTGTATGCAGGTCAGGAAGCAACAGTTAGAACTGGACATGGAACAACAGATTGGTTCCAAATAGGAAAAGGAATACACCAACACTGTATATTGTCACCATGCTTATTTAACTTATATGCAGAGTACATCATGAGAAATGCTGGGATGGAAGAAGCACAAGCTGGAATCAAGATTGCCAGGAGAAATATCAATAACCTCAGATATGCAGATAACACCACCCTTATGGCAGAAAGTGAAGAGGAACTAAAAAGCCTCTTGATGAAGGTGAAAGAGGAGAGTGAAAAAGTTGGCTTAAAACTCAACATTCAGAAAACGAAGATCATGGCATCTGGTCCCATCACTTCATGGAAAATAGATGGGGAAACAGTGGAAACAGTGTCAGACTTTATATTTTTGGGCTCCAAAATCACTGCAGATGGTGACTGCAGCCATGAAATTAAAAGACACTTACTCCTTGGAAGGAAAGTTATGACCAACCTAGATAGCATATTGAAAAGCAGAGACATTACTTTACCAACAAAGGTCCATCTAGTCAAGGCTATGGTTTTTCCAGTGGTCATGTATGGATATGAGAATTGGATTGTGAAGAAAGCTGAGCACTGAAGAATTGATACTTTTGAACTGTGGTGTTGGAGAAGACTCTTGAGAGTCCCTTGGACTGCAGGGAGATCCAGCCAGTCCATTCTGAAGGAGATCAGCCGTGGGATTTCTTTGGAAGGAATGATGCTAAAGCTGAAACTCCGGTACTTTGGCCACCTCATGTGAAGAGTTGACTCATTGGAAAAGACTCTGATGCTGGGAGGGATTGATAGCAGGAGGAGAAGGGGATGACAGAGGGTGAGAGGGCTGGATGGCAACACTGACTCGATGGATGTGAGTCTGGGTGAACTCCAGGAGTTGGTGATGGACAGGGAGGCCTGGTGTGCTGCAATTCATGGGGTCGCAAAGAGTCGGACACAACTGAGCAACTGAACTGAACTGAGGAGAAGAAGAGATTAGGATAAGGAATCTTCAAAAGAGGGATTCGTACACATTTGAAAATTGTAATTGGTAATCTGATTATCACATCTATATAAAAACCTGAGAGCATAAACAATGAATGCTAAAACATGTGGAGGACTCTAGATCCATTCATTTTTCTATAAATGACCCAATTTCATTTCTTTTTATGAATGAGTATATTCCACTATGTTTATATATTTTATCTTCTTTATCCATTCATCTATTCATGGATATCTACGTTGCTTCCTTGTCCTGGCTATTTTAAATAGTGCTGCAATGAACATTGAGGTGGCGTGTGTCTTTTTGAATTATATTTCTCTTAGGTATGTGCTCAGTAATGGACTTGCTGAATCATACAGGGAGATCATCTTGGTATTCTTTGTGACCTAGATGGGTGGGATAGGGTAGTGGGAGGAAGGGCCCTGAGAGAGGGGATATATGTATACATACACCTAATTCACTTTGTTGTACAGCACTGTAAAGCAACTACACTCAATTAAAACAAAAAAAATTGATGGAGGGAGGGATCCAGGAAAGAATATTTTTAGTCTTCATTTTTATTTTCTATTTTTCTTCATATTTACTTTTCAAAAGACAAAGCTTCCATTCTCTTAGGTAAGAAAGCAAGGGACAAGTCAGAGATATCAGGACACAAATACCACACTATCAGTGCTTCTGCAGCCAAGTAGGGAAAGGGACTTAGTGTTCTACAATTCACTATTTAGATTGTTATTAATATCTCTATTTTCAGCATTATCCATCTACCAGCAGCTCAAAAGTGCCTGGAATTTAATCCAAGCTGTTTGATGAAGAAAAAGAGGACACAAAGAAGTTGGAGTCACTGAAAATATATTAAAATAATTGGAGTGGAAGATTCCAGGCCTAATTAATTTTTATGAGAGACTACAGGAAATGATCTGTTGAATCATTAAAAAGGCAAAAGAGTTCCAGAAAAAACATATATTTCTGCTTCATTGACTATGCCAAGGCCTTTGACTGTGTGGATCACAACAAACTGTGGAATATTCTGAAAGAGATGGCAATACCAGACCACCTGACCTGCCTCTTGAGAAACCTATATGCAGGTGAGGAAGCAACAGTTAGAACTGGACATGGAACAATAGACTGGGTCCAAATAGGAAAAGAAGTACATCAAGGCTGTATATTGTCACCCTGCTTATTTAACTTACATGCAGAGTACATCCTGAGAAACACTGGGCTGGAAGAAGCATAAACTGGAATCAAGATTGCTGGGAGAAATATCAATAAACTCAGATATGCAGATGACACCACCCTTATGGCAGAAAGCAAAGAAGAACTAAAGAGCCTCTTGATGAAAGTGAAAGAGGAGAGTGAAAAAGTTGGCCTAAAGCTCAACATTCAGAAAACTAAGATCATGGCATCTGTTCCCATTACTTCATGGTAAAAAGATGGCAAAACAGTGGAAACAGTGGCAGACTTTATTTTGGGGGGCTCCAACATCACTGCAGATGGTGATTGCAGCCATGAAATTAAAAGACACTTGCTCCTTGGAAGAAAAGCTATGACCAACCCAAGGTGAATGTGAAGTTGCTCAGTCGTGTCCGACTCTTTTCACCCCCATGGACTGTAGTCTACCAGGCTCCTCCATCCATGGAATTTTCCAGGCAAGAGTACTGGAGTGGGTTGCCATTTCCTTTTCCAGGGTATATTCCAAACCCAGGGATAGAACCCTGTCTCCCGCATTGCAGGGAGATGCTTTACCATCTGAGCCACCAGGGAAGCCCTGACCAACCTAAACAGCATGTTAAATAGCAGAGACATTAGTTTGCTGACAAAGGTCTAGTCAGAGCTATGGTTTTTCCAGTTGTCATGTATGGATGTGAGAGTTGGGCTATAAAGAAAGCTGAGCACCAAAAACTGATACTTTTGAACTGTGGTGTTGGAGAAGACTCTTGAGAGTCCCTTGGACTGGAAGGAGATCCAACCAGTCCATCCTAAAGGAAATCAATCCTGAATATTCATTGGAAGGACTCATGTTGAAGCTGAAACTCCAATACTTTGGCCACCTGATGAGAAAAACTGACTCATTGGAAAAGCCCCTGATGCTGCAAAGATTGAAGGTGGGAGGAGAAGGGAATAACAGAGGATGAGGTGTTTGGATGGCATCTCTGACTCAATGGACATGAGTTTGGGTGAACTCCGGGAGTTGGTGATGGACAGGGAGGCCTGGCGTGCTGGAGTCCATGGGATCCCAAAGAGTTGAAACATGATTGAGTGACTGAAATGAACTGAACTGACAGGAAATGAATTGGAAAGTTAAAAGTCTAAAATAAATAAATTTAAATTAAAAAAAAAAAAGTCTATTTTCAAAGGATTGTTATTTGGTCACTCAGTCATGTCTGACTCTGGAAGCCCGTGACTGAGGCACACCAGTTTTCCCTGCCCTTCACCATTTCCTGGATCTTGCTCAAATTCATGCCCATCGAGTCGGTGATGCCATCCAACCATCTCATCCTGGGTTGTTCCCTTCTCCTTCTGCCTTCAATCTTTCCCAGAATCAGATTATTTTCTAATGAGTTGGCTCTTCCCATCACATGGCCAAAGCATTGGAGCTTCAGCTTCAGCATCTGTCTTTTTAATGAATATTCAGGGCTGATTTCCTTTAGTAGTTACTGGTTTGATCTTCTTACAGTCTAAAGGACTCTGAGAGTCTCCTCCAACACCACTGTTCAAAAGTGTCAATTCTTCAGCTCTTAGCCTACCATATGGTTCAAATCTCTCATCCATGTATGACTACCGGAAAAACCACAGCTTTGACTAGATGGACATTTGTTGGCAAAGTGCTATCTCTGCTTTGTAGCATGCTCACAGGTTTGTCATGCTTTCTTCCAAGGATCAAGCATCTTTTAATTTCATGCCTAAAGTCACCATCTGCAGTGATTTTGGAGCCCATGAAAATAAAGTCTGTTATTGTTTCCATTGTTGCCCCACATCTAGTTGCCATGAAGTAATGGGACCTGATGGCATGATCTTCATTTTTTGAATGTGGAACTTTAAGACAGTTTTTCACTCTCCTCTTTCACCATTATCAAAAGGCTCTTCAGTTCTTCTCTTTCTGCCATAAGGGTGGTTTATTGATATTTCTCCTGGCAAACTTGATTCCAGCTTGTGCTTTATTCAGTCCAGCATTTCACATGATGCCCTCTGCATATAAGTTAAATAAGCCAAGTGACAACACACAGCTTTTATGTACATCTTTCCCAATTTGGAAATATTCCATTGTTCCATGTCCAGTTCTAACTGTTGTTTTTGGACATGCATACAAGTTTTGCAGGAGGCAGATAAAGTGGTCTGGTATTCCAATCTCTTGAAGAATTTTCAAAGAAGAAAATGCTTCAAATGGAAATATTGGATCAACACAGTTGATGAAAATTACATGTGTTTCTTCCTCACCCATTGTAACTATTTACTCTGCTCTATCTTACACATAGTTCATCTTCTTTATTTCACAATCTCTCTTGTAATTTGGATTGTAATATTGTCATCCTGAATTGCTGGATTGATTACTTTATTGGTTGTCAGTTCCATCTTTAAAATCACTAGTTAAGTTTTTCATTTTTGAACAAACATTTTGTTCTTCTATATTATCTGAAATTGCAGCCTAATGACTTCTTGATTTACAACTTTTTCATTGTGCTTATTTTTTCTTTATGCTTTTCTGTTTATGCAGCTTCTACTTTATATGACTTCTACTAAAAAGAAAATGCCGATACTCTAAACCATTTTGCTTAGCTTTTAAAAAATATTGTAAAAAAGCATAAACTTTATCCTGAACCACTTTTAATTTTTTTTATATTCATCATGTTTATTCTTTTATTTTATTTTATTTTTAAACTTTACATAATTGTATTAGTTTTGCCAAATATCAAAATGAATCCGCCACAGGTATACATGTGTTCCCCATCCTGAACCCTCCTCCCTCCTCCCTCCCCATACCATCCCTCGGGGTCGTCCCAGTGCACTAGCCCCAAGCATCCAGTATCGTGCATGGAACCTGGACTGAACCACTTTTAATTGTGAGCTTCCCTGGTGTCTCACCAGTGAAGATCTGCCTGCTAATATAGGAGACATGGGTTTGATTCCTGGGTTGGCAGGATCCCCTGGGAAGGGAGAAAATGTCAGTCCACTCAAATATTCTTGTTGAGAAATCCCATGGACAGAGAGGCCTGGTGAACTACAGTCCACAGGGTCTCAAAAAGTCAGACACAACTTAGAAACTAAACAACAACAACATTTTAAAGTATACAGTTTGGTAGTAGTAATTGTAGTCATATTACTATTTAACAAAATCTAGAAATTCTTCATCATACAAAACTGAAACTATACTGCTCAAAAAATGGCTCCCCATTTTGTTCTTACTTCAGCATCTGGCAGTATTCATTTGACTTTCCATTTCCTTGATTTTGACTATTCTAGGTATCTTACAAAAGTGGATCAAATAGCATTTGTCATCTTCTGACTGACTTATTTCATTGAGCATAATGTCCTCAAAGTCCATCCCTGTTATAGCAGGTATCAGTACTTCCTTTCTTTTGAAGGCTGAATAACATTCCATTGAATGTATATACCATACACTGTATTCTTTATTCATGTATTTATGTGTTCATGTATTGATTTCTTTAATCATGAATTCATGTATTTGGGCTGCTTCCAGTTTTTGCCTATTGTGAAAAATGCTTCAGAGAACATTGCTGAGCAAATATCGCTTCAAGATCCTGCTTTCATTTATTTTAAATATAAACCCAGATGTAGGAGAACTCAGTCATGTGATAATTCTGTTTATAACTTTTTGAGGGATTGCTATACCTTTTTCAATAGTGAGTGCACCCATTTTATATTTCCACCAGCAGTGCCAAAGGGATTCAATTTCTCCACATTGTCATCAGCACTTGATATTTGCTGGGGAATTTTTGTTTATTTTTGATAGTGGCCATTATATTAAGTGCAAGGTAGTAAATCATTCTGGATTTGATTTACATTTCAATTTTCAGCAGTAATTAATGATAGTAAGCATCTTTTTATACTTTTATTGGCCATTTGCATGTCTTAATTGGTGAACTGTCTAGCTAGATACTTTGCCCATTTTTTACTGTGTTTTTTTTTTTTCTTTTAATTATGGTTCTTGAGTTGTAGGACTTTGCACACTGTGGATGTTAGCCTCATATCAAATATATGATTTGAAATTATTTTCTCCCATTCTGTAAGTTGCCTGTTCATTCTGATGATTGTTTCCTTTTGCTATGCAGAAGTGTTGGGATTATTATGTTTTTTTATGTTTCTCTCTACATTTATAGTTACTTTTGTTGCTTGTGTTACAGACAAGAATTTGTTACTAAATACAATGTTATGAAAGTTTTCCCAATGTGTTTTACCAGAGATTTTTAGTTGTTGGTCTTATTTCTAGGTCTTCACAAATTAGTTTTGTATGAGCCATACAGTAAGAGTGCAGTTTCATTCTTTTGCATGAGGATATGCAGTTTTCCAAACATCTTCTGTTGAAGAGACGGTTCTCATTTTCTGGTCTTAGCATCCTTCGGAATATCATTTGATGACATATGTGAGGTTTTATTTCTGGACCATTTTTTTACTTTGGTTCATGAGTCTGTCTTTATGCCAATAGCTCACTTTTTGATTACTAGAGCTTCATAAAATGTTTTGATATTAGAAATTTGAAGCCTCCAACTTTCCTGTCTCCTGAGAAATCTGTATGCAGGTCAAAAAGCAACAGTTAGAACCAGACTTGGATCAACATACAGGTTCCAAATTTGGAAAGGAGTATGTCAAGGCTGTATATTGTCACCCTGCTTATTTAACTTATATGCAGAGTACATAATGTGAAATGCCAGACTGGATGAAGCACAAGCTGGAATCAAGAATGCCAGGAGAAATATTAATAACCACAGATATGCAGATGACATCACCCTTATGGCAGAAAGTGAAGAACTAAAGAGCCTCTTGATGAAAATGAAAGATGAGAGTGAAAAAGCTGGCTTAAAACATAACATTAAAAAAACTAAGATCATGGCATCTGGTCTCATTACTTCATGGCAAATAGATGGGGAAACAATGGAAACAGTGACAGACTTTATTTTCTTGGGCTCCAAATCACTGCAGATGTTGACTGTAGCCATGAAATTAAAAGCCCTGTGCTCCTTTGAAGAAAAGGACCAAACTAAACAGCATATTAAAAAGCAGAGACATTACTTGGCTGACAAAACTCCATCTAGTCAAAGCTGTTTTTTCCAGTAGTCATGTTTGGATGTGAGCGTTGGACCATATAAAGAAAGCTGAGAGCTGAAGAACTGATGCTTTTGAACTGTGGTGTTGGAGAAGACTCTTGAGAGTCCCTTGGACAGCACAAAGATTAAACCAGTCAATCCTCAAGAAAAGCAGTCCTGAATATTCATTGGAAGGACTGATGCTAAAGCTGAAGCTCCAATATTTTGGCCACCTGATATGAAGGACTGACTCATTGGAAAAGAGCCTGATGCTGGGAAAGATTGAGGGCAGGAGGAGAAGGGGATGACAGAGGACAAGATGGTTGGATGGCTTCACTGACTCCATGTACATGAGTTTGAGCAAGATCCAGGAGTTGTTGATGGACAGGAAAGCCTGTAGTGCTCCAGTTGCTAGGGTCACAAAGATTCCAAAACAACATTATACTTTTGAGACAGTTTTCCTCTATTCCTGGTTTATTGGGTGTTTTTATCATAAAACCATACAGAATTTTGTAAATTTTTTGCATAAGTTAAGCTGATCATGTTTCTTTCTTTCACATGGTTAATATGATATATTGCATTGCTTAATCTGTGAGTGCTAGTGCTACCCATTTTTAAAAAAAATTCCATGTCATCAATTTTAATATCTTCCTTTTATTTTTCATTTTATTCATGAGTCATTTCTATTTTTTTCTTAGTCTAGCTAAGAGTTTGTGAATTTTGTTGGCATTTTCATCATGAGACCTAAACTTAAGTTTTGTCAATTCTTTTCTATTGTTTCTATTTTATTTATCTTACTATTTATTTCTTTTACACATAAGTTTTTTCTTTCTAGTTTCTTGAAGTATCACTTTAGGTTGTGGAATTAAGATCCTTTTTTTTTTTTTTTTTAAATAAATTGCTATTGCTCTAAACTTCCCTACTAACACTGCTTTTGCTATATCTCAAAAGTTTTGAAATGTTATGTATTCATTTTTGCTTGTCTCGAGGTATTTTTCAATTTTTCTTGCAGTTTCTTTTTTGATCTATTAAGAATGTGTGTTTTAATTTCTATCTAATTGTGATTTTCCCCATTTTCCTTATCTTGCTGATTCCTAACTTAATTCCATTGTGGTCAGCAATGATACTGTTATAGTTTAATCTTTTAAAATTTTGATGTAAATATTTAAATGTTGATTTAAATATATTATTTAAAATGTTTTTGTTTTATTATCTAATATTGAATAATATAATTGCATGTTATATAATTATAACATTGTACAATTATATTATTATAAATAAATATTATTTAGTATTTAAAGAAATATTTGAATTTAGATTTAAATATATTAAATAATATATTTAGAGTTTTTTTTCTTCTTTTAATCCATTCAGCCAAACTATATATTTTGATTGGCAACTTTAAACCATTTGCATTTAATTACTGATAGAATATGCTATTACCACTTAGTAATTCTTTACTGTATGTGTTATACTTGTTTTGTCCATGTTTTCCTCTTGCGGTTCCTTCCTTTGTATTTTGTTGATTTGTTTAGTGACATGCTGCGAGTTCATTCTCATTTTCTTTTTTGTACCTTCTATTTCTATTTTCTCTGTGGTTACTGTAGCAATTAGTTAAAACATCTTAACATCATACTACCTATTTTAGGCTGCTCAATACTTAATTCTTATTGCATATAAGAATTATATTATTTTACATCTCTCTTGCCTCACATTTCATCTTTAAATTTTGTGTATCTTTTAACATTAGTTTATACCTTTTCTTTATATTTTTCTTTCAAATTCTATTCAAAAATTAAAAGTGATTTATGCACCAATTTAATCACACAGCTTTTTTTTTATTTTATTTTTTTATTTTTATTTGTTTTTTTTTTTAATTTTATTTTTAAACTTTACATAATTGTATTAGTTTTGCCAAATATCAAAATGAATCCGCCACAGGTATACATGTGTTCCCCATCCCGAACCCTCCTCCCTCCTCCCTCCCCATACCATCCCTCTGGGCCGTCCTAGTACACCAGCCCCAAGCATCCAGCATCGTGCATCGAATCTGGACTGGCAACTAGTTTCCTACATGATAGTTTACATGTTTCATTGCCATTCTCCCAAATCTTCCCACCCTCTCCCTCTCCCACAGAGTCCATAAGACTGTTCTATACATCAGTGTCTCTTTTGCTGTCTCGTACACACAGCTTTTTATGTTTGTCTAGTTTTTACTCTCATCAGACACACACACACACACACACATATATATATGTGCTTTTGTCTTGCTCTCTGTCATCCTATGGACTGAAGAACTTCTGTTACCATTTTCAGTAGGAAAGATCTAGTGATAATAAACTCCCTCAGATTTTGTTTACATGGGAAAATCTTCATTTATTTTTTGCTTTTAAAATATAATTTTGTCATATATAATACCATTTGTTGGCATTTTTTCTTTCTTTCAGCAGTTTGTATATACTACTCACTTCTCTTCTGCAAAGTTTCTGGTGAGACCTTCCCTTCTAATTTTATGGAGGCTGAATTTTGTGACAAGTCACTTTCTCCTTGATGCTTTCAAGATTCTGAGTAACTTTTATAATCTTGGTATGTCTTGGTGTAGGTCTTGCTGCTGCTGCTGCTAAGTCGCTTCAGTCGTGTCTGACTCTGTGCGACCCATAGACGGCAGCCCACCAGGCTCCTCTGTCCCTGGGATTCTCCAGGCAAGAACACTGGAGTGGGTTGCCATTTCCTTCTTTAATGCATGAAAGTGAAAAGTGAAAGTGAAGTCGCTCAGTTGTGTCTGACTCCTAGCGACCCCATGGACTGCAGCCCACCAGGCCCCTCTGTCCATGGGATTTTCCAGGCAAGAGTACTGGAGTGGGTTGCCATTGCCTTCTCCGAGGTCTTCTTGAGGTAATCCTAATTGGGATTCTTTGAGATTCTTGAATATGGGTGTCTATTTACTTTCTCAAATTTGAGAAAATGAGTCAGGGAGAGGCATCAGGTTTATTATCATTGAAGGGAAACTATTACATTTCAACCTGACCTAGCTGGCTATTAACTGGACTGTTAAAGTAGTTTTTAACAACAGTTTAGCTTTTTCATTAGTTTGTTTTACCCTATAATCTGGGAGGAGAATGAACCTGCATACTATTTAAATGTTTTCCTGCAGGACCTCAGCCTCTGACCAGGCCTATTTAAAAATATCAGTCTTGAGTAATCAAACATTGGGGATTACATGTTGTTATTGTTGTTGTTGTTTAATCACTAAGTTACGTCTGACTCTTTTGCAACCCCATGAACTTAGTTTGGCATTATGGTGAGCTGTTGAGTCAACAAATATGTACTGATTTCTGCAACTTCTGAATATTCACCTAATAGAGAAAAATGAAGCAAAATGCATACAAAAAACATACATGAACAAGTTTTTTGTTGTTAAATAATGGTCAAATCAAAATAATATTTTAGCTTTATACAGTATGTAAAATTTGTTATGAACACTCGTATACTTAACTGCTGAAAGTAACAGATATCTTGAATCCACATATTCCAGATATTTTAAAGAATTCCCAAGGCAAACTTATTCTTGCTGCAAAACACAGCAATGGGACTGCAAGAAACTGCTTTTCTTAGGAGCTCTCCATACCCTAGAACAAGACTCTGTAGACATTTGGGGCATCCTTGGAAGAAAAAGTTAAGATTTCCAAATCAAAACTAGAGTGTGGATAATCTGATATAGGTGAAAAAAAAATACATTGCAAGGAAGAGTAAATTATACATATATATATATATATAAATCACTTTCGTCTGATGTTTTTTAAACATATTAGAATTATTGTTTTTTAAAATTTCCTGGGTTAGGAAGATTTGCTGAAGAAGGGAAAGGCTACGCACTCCAGTATTCTGGCTGGAAGAATTCCATGGACTCTATAATCCATGGGGTGGCTAAGAGTCGGACACGACTGAGTGACTTTCACTTTCAAACATCTTAAACCTTCATTTTTTTGCCTTTCTATATTTTCACCTACATGTATATTTTCTGAGTAATAATTGATTTTTCTATTTTGATTAATAGTTTACCTAATTTTGTTATGTTTTACTGTGGGGTTTATTTTTTAATTCAATTTTTATCAAAGTGATATATATTACAATTAAATTCAAACAAGAAAAACTCTTTAAAATTTCTCACAGAAAATCTGTATCAATCCTTTTCCCAGCCTTCACACACTTGTGCTCCACAGATATAATATTTTCAACACTGATAGAAATTTTTTCTAATATTTACATTTATAATTTAAATAGAATGCCTCTACTGAAGATTTTTATTGGTTATAAATTTATACATTTGTTAATAAATATAATAATATATTTATTATTGACTTGTTATTTTGGAAAGTAAGCATCTGGTTTATCTATACCTTCATTCACACACATACCTCCCACTATATGTATGTATGTTCAGCCACTCAGTTGTGTCTGACACTTTGTAACCCTATGGAGTGTAGCCTTCTAGGCTTGTCTGTCCATGGGATTTTCCAGGCAAGAATACTGAAGTGGGTCGCCATATCCTTCTTCAGGGGATCTTCTTGATATAGGGATGGAAGCTGTTTCTCTGTGTCTCCTGCGTTGTCAGGCAGATTCTTGGCCACTTTACCACTGACCTTCCACTACTATGTTTATAATGCTTCCTAGTAGTTATAAAACAATTCTTGGTTATCATAGCCAATGTTTTTATTATGGCAACATAAACAGGTTCATGGTAAGACATGAAGTGAGGCTTATATTTTTTTCTAATGCACTTTGATTTCCTTTGGAATAAATAATATCTTATTTTTTATTATTGATGTATTTTCTATGCATCCATGAGTAATTTATTTCCAAATATTTTAACAAAATGTTATGTCTTTTTTTTACATGTAGAAATATATCTGACTTTGTGACTTTGTATAGGTGTGTGTGGCAAATACACAAGGTGGCTACCTAACTTCTAAGGCACAAAATGAAATGAAAGTTTGTTACTTTGCTCAAAAGTATAAAAAGTTTCACTAAAGGAACTAAAATATATTTAAAGCCCATTCTTTAAAAGACATGCTATTACTTAAAAAACACAGTATTAATTGTGAATTATTACCTAAACGTATAAAATATGTTTACGTATAAACGTATCAGTTCAGTTCAGTCGCTCAGTCGTGTACGACTATTTGCGACCCCATTAATCACAGTACACCAGGCCTCCCTGTCCATCACCAACTCCCGGAGTTCACTCAAACTCATGTCCATCGAGTCGGTGATGCCATCCAGCCATCTCATCCTCTGTCATCCCCTTCTCCTCCTGCCCCCAATCCCTCCCAGCATCAGAGTCTTTTCCAATGAGTCAACACTTCACATGAGGTGGCAAACGTACTGGAGTTTCAGCTTTAGCATCAGCCCTTCCAATGAACATCCAGGACTGATCTCCTTTAGAATGGACTGGTTGGATCTTCTTGCAGTCCAAGGAACTCTCAAGAGTCTTCTCCAACACCACAGTTCAAAAGCATCAATTCTTCAGCACTCAGCTTTCTTCACAGTCCAACCCTCACATCCATACCTGACCACTGGAAAAACCATAGCCTTGACTAGATGGACTTTTGTTGGCAAAGTAATGTCTCTGCTTTTGAATATGCTATCTCGGTTGGTCATAACTTTCCTTCCAAGGAGTAAGCACCTTTTAATTTCATGGCTGCAGTCACCATCTGCAGTGATTTTGGCACCCCATAAAATAAAGTCTGACACTGTTTCCACTGTTTCCCCATCTATTTCCCATGAAGTGATGGGACCAGATGCCATGATCTTCGTTTTCTGAATGTTGAGTTTTAAGCCAACTTTTTCACTCTCCTCTTTCACTTTCATCAAGATGTTTTTTAGTTCCTCTTCACTTTCTGCCATAAGGGTGGTGTCATCTGCATATCTGAGGTTATTGATATTTCTCCTGGCAATCTTGATTTCAGCTTGTGCTTCTTCCAGCCCAGGGTTTCTCATGATGTACTCTGCATATAAGTTAAATAAGCAGGGTGACAATATATAGCCTTTTCCTATTTGAAACCAGCCTATTGTTCCATGTCCAGTTCTAACTGTTCTTTCCTGACCTGCATATAGGTTTCTCAAGAGGCAGGTCAGGTGGTCTGGTATTCCCATCTCTTTCAGACTTTTCCACAGTTTATTGTGGTCCACACAGTCAAAGGCTTTGGCATAGTCAGTTAAGCAGAAATAGATATTTTTCTGGAACTCTCTTGCTTTTTCCATGATTCAGCAGATGTTGGTAATTTGATCTCTGGTTCCTCTGCCTTTTTTAAAACCAGCTTGAACATCAGAAAGTTCACAGTTCACATATTGCTGAAGCCTGGCTTGGAGAATTTTGAGCATTACTTTCCTAGCCTGTGAGATGAGTGCAATTTTGTGGTAGTTTGAGAATTCTTTGGCATTGCCTTTCTTTGGGATTAGAATGAAAACTGACCTTTTCCAGTCCTGTGGCCACTGCTGAGTTTTCCAAATTTGCTGGCATATTGAGTACAGTACTTTCACAGCATCATCTTTCAGGATTTGAAATAGCTCAACTGGAATTACATCACCTCCCCTAGCTTTGTTCGTAGTGATGCTTTCTAAGGCCTACTTGACTTCACATTCCAGGATGTCTGGCTCTAGGTGAGTGACCACACCATCATGATTATCTGGGTCATGAAAATCTTTTTTGTACAAATCTTCTGTGTATTTTTGCCACCTCTTCTTAATATCTTCTGCTTCTGTTAGGTCCATACCATTTCTGTCCTTTATTGAGCCCACAAAGATTGCATGAAATGTTCCTTTGGTATCTCTGATTTTCTTGAAGAGATCTCTAGTCTTTCCCATTCTGTTGTTTTCCTCTAGTTCTTTACATTGATTGCTGAGGAAGGCTTTCTTATCTCTTTTTGCTATTCTTGGGAACTCTGCATTCAGATGCTTATATCTTTCCATTTCTCCTTTGCTTTTCACTTCTTTTCTTTTCACAGCTATTTGTAAGGCCTCCCCAGACAGCCATTTTGCTTTTTTGCATTTAACGTATAAAAAACGTGAATTATCACCTAAATGTATAAAATACAAAATAATATTTCTGGTACCATTATTTTAAATAGTATAAGTAAAATTTAAATTGTATAAATAAATAATATTACTTTATTAATGTAACAACTTGACTATAAGATTTTACTGGATCTATTTCCTAAAATGTCATTTATTACTTCAAATCATGTATTGTTTTTGCAATGTCTTTTTTGATCAATATAAATGAAAATTATTTTGGTCTTTCTTGGCAAATACAAGATCTTGGTAATTTTTGATAATTTTTAATTTTAATAAAGATCTTTCTATTAATTCAACTGCTAAGAGTCTTTTATAAGCCATGACAACATTGGAATACATTCTGATAAATCATTTCATGTGATAAATTTTAATATAAGGAAGCTGATATTTCTTATAGGTTAATTTTTCTAAAAAAAATTAATTCTTCAAACAAATCAGTTTTATATAAGTCTGAGTTTAATTTTAAATGCAATTTTATATGGCATTTTAATATTTAATCTGTTCTCTTCTGCAACTTGTGGTAGTTGCACTAGAAATAAAAGTAGCTTCATGATATTGATATATTTCAACATTCATCTGTATGTCTTTATTGTCATTCTTGTACTGTAAAAAACTCTTTGATATAAAAATATTGTTGTTTTCTATCAAGTGTAATAATCTTAAACTTACTTTCTCTCTCTAAATTGAGTGTTTATTTTGTGATGTTGTATTTTTTTTTCTTTCTAGCACAACTATGTTTTTTTAATTTTTTTTTTTTTATTTTAATTTGAGGATAATTGCTTTACAATTTTGTGTTGGCTTATGCCAAACATAAGCAGGAATCAGCCATAGGTATACATATGTCCCCTTCCTCTTGAACCTCCCTCCCACATCCCACCCCATCCCACCCTTTAAAATTGTCACAGAACACCAGATTTGAGCTCCCTGTGTCATACAGCACATCTCCACTGGCAATCTAATTTTACATAAAATAATATATATGTTTCAATGCTACTCTGTAAAAAACTGCCCCATGTAGAGTGTCTCCTTGCCCTAAGTTAATGCTGTTATCTTTGTTGCTACTGGGACTCATCTGAGCTCAGGTCCAGCACTCAGACTGCTCCAAGTGGGCACGCTGTACCTCCAGTTCAGCTGCTGGGTGTGCACATTGCCATGCCCAGGGCCTCAGCCAGCATGTCACGTGATGCTGCCTGGCAGATCACTCCTGCTCTCACACACGCCCCCTAGGTCTATCAGACTTCCCACTGAAACACAAGTTCAGAGATAAGCTATCAAAAATGTAATGACTGAAAAACAGAACATTAAAAAGTGAACAGGGAACTGAGAGCTTCCAAAAAAGGGAAGTGCATACTGCTCAAACTGTGTGTGCATGAAGCCAGTTATGAGTTGGGCTAATGTCTATCTAGTCAGTAAAACACAGGCTAACTATTCATTATGTTTACAGCTTGCATCCATAGTGATCGGGCTGGCTTTGCTTCTAATTACTCAATGCTGTTGGCTTATGACTTGTTAAATAGTCTGAATACCACCCTAAATGTCTTTTCATTCCCCAGCTACAATCTGGCTGTTGCTCTAAAAACTAGCTGCCAGACTTTTGCCCTGGAGCTTCTCTTCAGCATCATGATAGAAATTCTTGCCACTTGATCCCACCGCTTGCTCCTTGTTTTACTCCCTAGTTTTGGTGGACCATTTCTTCTGGTAATCTTTGAGGAGGGATGCAATAGCATACCTGAAAACATCTATATTTTTCTTTACTTCTGTTTTCCTTAATTCATAATTTGACTGCTATAGATTTCTAGTTTGAAAGTTTTTTTTCCTATAATTTTGAATAAATTATTCTTTTGGCTTTAAATTTCTGTGGAGTCTGATGACATTTCTATGATTTATCTCATTCTTCAACTTACAGGAGTATATAAGATGTGATTTAGCTGCCTGTCACTGGAAAACCTCAAACACTAATGCCTTCAGTAGAATACACTGAATTTCTCTTTAACATAATGAAAGTATACCAGTAATATCAAATTACAGCCTTTGCCAAGGGCATCATTTTACCCTTGTTGCTGTTCAGTCACTAAGTCATGTCTGATTCTTTGCAACCCCATGGACTGCACACTCAAGACTTCCTTGTCCTTCACTATCTCCTAGAGTTTGCTCAAACTCATGTCCATCAAGTCAGTGATGCCATCCAACCATCTCATCCTCTGTCTTCCCCTTCTCCTCCTGTCCTCAATCTTTCCCAGCATCTGGGTCTTTTCCAATGAGGTGGGCCTTTGCCTCAGGTGGTCAAAGTATTGGAACTTTAACATCAGTCCTTCTGATGAATATTCAGTGTTGATTTCCTTTAGGATGGACTGGGTGGATCTCCTTGCAGTCCAAGGGACTCTCAAGAGTCTTCTCCAACACCACAGTTCAAAAGCATCATTTTACCTTAATTACCTCTATAAAGTTTCTATCTCCAAGTTCAGTAATATTCTGGAGATTAAGATATTAACATATGAGTGGAGGGGCACAATTCTGTCCATGAGACTCCTCCCCTTTGCCCTCCAAATTCATGTCTTTCTTATGTTCAGAATGCTTTCACTCTATCACAACAGCTACCAAAGTCTTACTCCATTACAGAACCAACCCTGATTTCAAAATCTCATCTAAGTATCATCTAAATCAAGTGCAGGTTAGATGCAAGCTGTGACTCATCCAGAGGGAACATTCCTCTCTAGCTGTGAACCTGTCAAACCAAGTCAGTTATCTGGGTTTACACATCACAGTATAGACATTTTCATTCCAAAAGGGAAAACTGGAGAGAAGAAAGAGTTTCAAGCAAGTGTGAAACCTAAGATGACAAATTCCATTAGATTTCAAGGCTTGAGAATATGGACCTTTACTCCCTTACCTGTTGTGGGAGTGGCAGCTTTGCCAACCTCTAGACCACCTTCAGGGACCCGTTTCCCTTTCCTTGAGAGATAATTCATGTTTGTAGCTCTGTTGGCTCATTCTCCATACCTCCAGGAGTCTGATGACTTCCATAAATTTTGTCCTCTTTCTATCTCCTTTGGTTCAAGCAATAGCATTTCTTTTGCAAAATTTTTCTCAAAATACTTGTTGGTCTTCCATGTATTTCATAGGAGGTCAAGCCATCAAACTTTAAGTTCCTCCTTTTATCTTTCCTGCATACCTTTGATCTCTGTGCCTGGCTTCTGAGGTGAATTATTGTATCTATAAGTTACACAATATAATCTTTTTAGGAAATGGGGATCCAATTAAATGTTGATGTTTTCTCCAGAGCACCCTTTCTACTTTACACAATACAAAAAGTTGAGAATTTCACAAATCTTAAGTTGTGGTTTCTTTTTACCTGATGATTTCTTCTTCAACTTATCTCACTCCTCTTATATTTTAATGTAAGCAACTACAGAAAATCCAGGCTGTGCCTTTTCAATATTTTGCCTAGAAACCTCCTATCCAACTTGATTGTCTACAGGATAGACTTTCAATAAAGTAGTAGAAGAAAATTTGACCAGGTTGTTTACCACTTATAACAAAAATCACCTTTCCTTCAGGTTGTAATAATAGAGTCTTCCTTTGATCTGTGATGCCACAAGAGGGAACTTTAATGGTTACACTTCTACCAACATTCTGTCAATGATGATATACGTGTATCACTAAAGCAATAGAAAGTTACTCTAGTCCTCCTCTTCCCTTTCTGGGCTCTCACCAGAATCTGCTTTGAAATCCTATGTCTACCAACTCTCTTTTTGAGGCTGTCTAGAAAGTGGTCCACTGGAGAAGGGAATGGCAAACCACTTCAGTATTCTTGCCTTGAGAACCCCATGAACAGTATGAAAAGGCAAAATGATAGGATACCGAAAGAGGAACTCCCCAGGTCGGTAGGTTCCCAATATGCTACAGGAGATCAGTGGAGAAATAACTCCAGAAAGAATGAAGGGAAGGAGCCAAAGCATAAACAATACCCAGTTGTGGATGTGACTGGTGATAGAAGCAAGGTCCAATGCTGTAAAGAGCAATATTGCATACATACCTAGAATGTTAGGTTCATGAATCAAGGCAAATTGGAAGTGGTCAAAGAGGAGATGGCAAAGGTGAACATCGACATTCTAGGAATCAGTGAACTAGGATGGATTGCAAGGGGTGAATTTAACTCAGATGACAATTGTATCTACTGCTGCGGGCAGGAATCCCTTAGAAGAAATAGAGTAGCCATCATGGTCAACAAGAGAGTCCAAAATGCAGTACTTGTATGTAATCTCAAAAACAACAGAATGATCTTTGTTCGTTTCCAAGGCAAACCATTCACTATCACAGTAATCCAAGCCTATGCCCCAACCAGTAATGCTGAAGAAGCTGAAGTTGAACGGTACTATGAAGACCTACAAGAACTTTTAGAACTAACACCTCAAAAAGATGTCCTTTTCATTATAGGGGACTGGAATGCAGAAGTAGGAAGTCAACAAAAACCTGGAGTAACAGGCAAATTTGGCCGTGGAATACAGAATGAAGCAAGGCAAAGGCTAATAGAGTTTTGCAAGAGAAAGCACTGGCCATAGCAAACACCTAAATGACACAAGAGAAGACTCTACACATGGACATCACCAGATGGCCGACACCAAAATCAGATTCATTATATTCTTTGCAGCCAAAGATGGAGAAGCTCTATACAGTCAGCAAAAACAAGACCGGGAACTGACTGTGGCTCAGATCATGAACTCCTTATTGCCAAATTCAGACTTTAATTGAAGACAGTAGGGAAAACCACTAGACCATTTAGGTATGACCTAAATCAAATCCCTTATGATTATACAGTGGAAGTGAGAAATAGATTTAAGGGACTAGATCTGATAGATAGAGTGCCTGGTGAACTATGGATGGAGGTTCATGACATTATACAGGAGACAGGGATCAAGACCATCCCCATGGAAAAGAAATGCAAAAAATCAAAGTGGCTGTCTGGGGAGGCCTTACAAATAGCTGTGAAAAGAAGAGAAGTGAAAAGCAAAGGAAAAAAGGAAAGATATAAGCATCTGAATGCGGAGTTCCAAAGAATAACAAGGAGAGATAAGAAAGCCTTCCTCAGTGATCAATGCAAAGAAATAGAGGAAAACAACAGAATGGGAAAGACTAGAGATCCCTTCAAGAAAATTAGAGGTACCAAGGGAACATTTCATGAAAGGTGGGCTCAATAAAGGACAAAAATGGTATGGACCTAATAGAAGCAGAAGATATTAAGAAGAGGTGGCAGGAATACACAGAAGAATTGCACAAAAAAGATCTTCCTGACCCAGATAATCACGATGGTGTGATCACTGACCTAGAGCAAGACATCCTGGAATGTGAAGTCAAGTGGGCCTTAGAAAGCATCACTATGAACAAAGCTAAGGGAGGTGATGGAATTCCAGCTGATCTATTTCAAATCCTGAAAGGTGATGCTGTGAAAGTGTTGCCCTCAATATGCCAGCAAATTTGGAAAACTCAGCAGTGTCCACAGGACTGAAAAGGTCAGTTTTCATTCCAATCCCAAAGAAAAGCAATGCCAAAGAACACGCAAACTACAGTACAATTGCACTCATCTCACACACTAATAAAGTAATGCTCAAAGTTCTCCAAGCCAAGCTTACACAATACGTAAACCATGAACTTCCAGATGTTCAAGCTGGTTTTAGGAAAGGCAGAGGAACCAGAGACCAAATTGCCAACATCTACTGGACCATGGAAAAAGCAAGAGAGTTCCAGAAAAACATTTATTTCTGCTTTATTGACTATGCCAATGCCTTTGAGTGTGTGGATCACAATAAACTGTAGAAATTTGTGAAAGAGATGGGAATACCAGACCACCTGACCTACCTCTTGAGAAACCTATATGCAGGTCCAGAAGCAACAGTCAGAACTGGACATGGAACAACAGACTGATTCCAAATAGGAAAAGGAGTACGTCAAGGCTGTATATTGTCACCCTGCTTATTTAACTTCTATGCAGAGTACATCATGAGAAACCCTGGGCTGGAAGAAGGACAAGCTGGAATCAAGATTGCTGGAGAAATATCAATAACCTCAGATATGCAGATGACACCACCCTTATGGCAGAAAGTGAAGAGGAACTAAAGAACATCTTGATGAAAGTGAAAGAGGAGAGTGAAAAAGTTGGCTTAAAGTTCAACATTCAGAAAACGAAGATCATGGCATCTGGTCCCATCACTTCATGGGAAATAGATGGGGAAACAGTGGAAACAGTGTCAGACTTTAATTTGGGGGGCTCCAAAACCACTGCAGATGGAGACTGCAGCCATGAAATTAAGAGACACTTACTCCTTGGAAGGAAAGTTATGACCATCCTAGATAGCATATTCAAAAGCAGAGAAGTGAAAAGCAAAGGAGAAAAGGAAAGATATAAGCGTCTGAATGCAGAGTTCCAAAGAATAGCAAGGAGAGATAAGAAAGCCTTCCTCGGTGATCAATGCAAAGAACTAGAGGAAAACAACAGAATGGGAAAGACTAGAGATCTCTTCAAGAACATTAGAGATACCAAGGGAACATTTCATGAAAGATGGGTTCAATAAGGGACAGAAATGGTAGGGACCTAACAGAAGCAGAAGATATTAAGAAGAGGTGGCAAGAATACACAGAAGAACTGTACAAAAAAGATCTTCATGACCCAAATAATCAGATGGTGTGATTACTCACCTAGAGCCAGACATCCTGGAATGTGAAGTTGCCAACAAAGGTCCGTCTAGTCAAGGCTATGGTTTTTCCAGTGGTCTTGTATGGATGTGAGGATTGGACTGTGAAGAAAGCTGAGCACCGTGAATTGATGCTTTTGAAATATGGTGCTGGAGAAGACCTTTGAGAGTACCTTGGACTGCAAGGAGATCCAATCAATCCACCCTAAAGGAGACCAGTCCTGGGTGTTCATTGGAAGGACTGATGCTGAGGCTGAAACTCCAATACTTTTGCCACCTCATGCGAAGGGTTGACTCATTGGAAAAGACCCTGATGGGGGAAGGGATTTGGGGCAGGAGAACAAACAGGACGAGGATGAGATGGCTGGATGGCATCATAGACTCAATGCACATGAGTTTGGGTAGACCTCGGGAGTTGGTGATGGACCAGGAGGCCTGGTGTGCTGCAGTTCATGGGCTTGCAAAGAGTTGGATAAGACTGAGTGACTGAACTGAACTGAACTGAAGCCATTTTCTAACTTGAACCTCACAATTCATCCAAACTTTACCATTAACCAATTCTGAAACCACATCCACTAGCATAAGATGGTTGGATAACATTACTAACTCTAAGAAAACTCAGGGAGAGAGTGAAGGACAGGGAAGTCTGTCATGCTGCAGTTCATGGGGTTGCAAAGAATCTGACATGACTTAGCAACTGAACAACAACAATTTGTTACATCAGCATCCCAATTATCTATAACAAAATCTGTGTTAGTTTGTTAGGACTGTAATAGTAAAATAACCACAGTGGCTTATACAATAGAATTTTATTTTCTCACAGTTCTTGGAGTTAGAAGTTTAAGGTCAAGTTTTCAACAGGGTTGATTCCTTCTGAGGCCTTGTTCCTTGGCTGGAAGATAGCTGTCTTCTCTATGTGTCTTTATAGGGTTTTCTCACCTGTGGTTTTGTGTCCTCATTTTGTCTTCTCATTTAGATACCAGTTACATTTTGGGTATAACGACCTTGTTTAACCTTAATTATCTCTATAAGAAACTATCTCCAAATACAGTCACATTTTGAGATATTGGTAATTAGGACTTAAGAACTTCAGAGGACCCAGTTCACACCAGAAAAGAAAAAAATGTCAATGTTTGCTTCCTTCTTTTATTTTGGTTTACTGTTTTTATGAAGTGATGTCATGGGCAAAATTTCATAGCATTTATCTAGCTTTCAAATTAACTCACAGATCTCTACTGAAGCTTTAATTTGTACCACGTATTATACAAAAGAGACAAGATATGATATTAAAAGAAACATAATTCTTACTCTTTATAAACTGTATGCTAATCAAATGTGCAGCTATGGATACAAATGGCTATAATGGTATAAACTGCACCACTGGTGTCATGAATAAGGTTCATTGTAGCTCAGCAGAGAGTATGATGAAATATTTTTGATGTATCAGCAGAAAAAAAGGTAGTCAGGGAAAGGATATTAAAGTAAGCACTATTCAAGCAAAGTATTAGAATAATAAGAACAACAGAATTCCATCAGATATGAAGGGTGGAAAGCTTTTTTTTTATCCTGTGTGGTCATGTTAAAGAATGAGTTTTAGCTTCTAAAGCAGAGTCTTTTGATTCCAGAGATTTCCATTTTTATGACTATATTTTATTATTCATTATCTTAGGGGAATTTCAAGGGTAGAATTCAAAATAGAGTTCAGAATGTTAAAACTTTTAAAAATAATTAATTAACTAGAGACGTGCTTCAGAGTGTACATTTAGAAAGGAGTAGAGCAAAACCTTAAAAGCACCATGACGTATTCACTAATCAGAACTGAATGCTCATACATTTGGACTCTTTCTTTAACCATCCTATTAATGGATGAAAATTCTCCCATCAAACCTTGTCTTCTTAATATTTTTAGGCCATTTTTTTTTAATGAAAAGATACTCCAAGATATTATTAACTCTTCTTTTATTGGAATAATTTCTTTGCGACCCCATGGACTGTAGCCTACTAAGCTTCTTCATCCATGGAATTTTCCAGGCAAGAGTACTGGAGTGGGTTGCCATTCCCTTCTCCAGGGGATCTTCCCAACCCAGATATTGAACCTGGGTCTCCTGCATTGCAAGCAGATGCTTTACCGTCTGAGCCACCAGGGTAGTCCCAATTTTTATTTTATTTACATCTAAATATGTCATGCTATTTAGTCAGGATACATATTTAGTTTTCATGATCATCTACACAGACAGCAGTAAGAACAATTCCTTTAAATATACTTATTATTATATTGGGACTTACCTGGTGGTCCTGTGGCTAAGATTCTGCACTTCCAATGCAGAGGACTCGTTTGATCCCTGGTCAGGAAACTAGATCCCACATGTGCAACTAAGACCTAGCACAGCCAAATAAATAATTTCAGTGGGGGGCTTCACTAGTGGCTTAGGCAGTAAAGAATCTTCCTGAAATGCAGGAGACCCTGGTTCACTATCTTAGTTAGGAAGATCCCTTGGAGAAGGGAGTGGCTAATTCACTCCAATATTCTTGCCTGGAAAATCTCATGGAGAGAGAAGTCTGAGGGCTACAGTCGATCTGGTCACAAAGACTTGGACATGACTGAGCAAATAACACTAACTATAATACCGCTTGTTAATTTGTGTATAAAGCACTCTTGACTTTTTGTTTGCTTAGTTTTTAACAAATTATTTAAAACTTGGTCAAATCATAAAGTTCCCAAAGCTGTGAATATTTAAATGCATTTATTATTTTCATAGAAAATATTACATTGTAACTAGGTTTATTCCTATGAAATTATGCCACCTGAATATATATTTGGAGTTAACTATGCATCTGGTCCCATCACTTCATGGGAAATAAATGGGGAAACAGTGGAAACAGTGTCAGACTTTATTTTTGGGGCTCCAAAATTACTGCAGATGGTGATTGCACCCATGAAACTAAAAGACGCTTACTCCTTGGAAGGAAAGTTATGACCAACCTAGATAGCATATTGAAAAGCAGAGACATTACTTTGCCAACAAAGGTCTGTCTAGTCAAGGCTATGGTTTTCCCAGTGGTCATGTATGGATGTGAGAGTTGGACTGTGAAGAAAGCTGAGCACTGAAGAATTGATGCTTTTGAACTGTGGTGTTGGAGAAGACTCTTGAGCATCCCTTGGACTGCAAGGAGATCCAACCAGTCCATCCTAAAGGAGATCAGTCCTGGGTGTTCATTGGAAGGCCTGATGCTGAAACTCCAATACTTTTGCCACCTCATGTGAAGAGTTGACTCATTGGAAAAGACCCTGATGCTGGGAGGGATTGGGGGCAAGAGAAGGGGATGACAGAGGATGAGATGGCTGGATGGCATCACCAACACGATGGACATGAGTTTGAGTGAACTCCGGGAGTTGGTGAGGGACAGGGAGGCCTGGCGTGCTGTGATTCACAGGGTCACAAAGAATTGGACACGATTGAGAGACTGAACTGAACTGAATGCAGTGTTATCGAATCCCAAAGAAAGGCAATGCCAAAAAATGATCACAACTACTGCACAATTGCACTCATCTCACACACTAGCAAAATAAGGCTCAAAATGTTCCAAGCCAGGCTTCAACAGTACATGAACTGTGAACTTCCAGATGTTCAAGCTGGATTCAGAAAAGACAGAGGAACCAGAGATCAAATTGCCAACATCTTTGGATCACTGAGAAAGCAAGAGGTTTCCAGAAAAAAACATCTACTTCTGTTTTATTGATTACACCAAAGCATTTTACTGTGTGGATCACAACAAACTGTGGAAAATCCTTTAAAAAATGGAAATACCAGACCACCTGACCTACCTCTTGAGAAATCTGTGTGCAGGTCAGGAAGCAACAGTTAGAACTGGACATTAAACAGACTGTTTCCAAATCAGGAAAGGAGTACGCCAAGGCTGTATATTGTCACACTGCTTATTTAACTTATATACAGAGTACATTATGAGAAACGCTGGGCTGGAAGAAGCACAAGCTGGAATCAAGACTTCAGGGAGGGAGAAATATCAATAACCTTAGATATGCAGATGACACCACCTTATGGCAGAAAGTGAAGAGGAACAAAAGAGCCTCTTGATGAAAGTGAAGGAGAAGAGTGAAAAAGTTAGCTTAAAGCTCAACATTCAGAAAACTAAGATAATGGCATCTGGTCCCATCACTTCATTGCAACTAGATGGGGAAGCAATTGAAACAGTCTTTTTTTTTGGCGGGGGGGAGACTCCAAAATTACTGCAGATGGTGACTGCAGCCATGAAATTAAAAGACAGTTACTTCCTGGAAGAAAAGTTATGACCAACATAGACAGCATATTAATAAGCAGAGACGTTACTTTGCTGTCAAAGGTCTGTCTAGTCAAAGCTATGGTTTTTCCAGTAGTCATGTATGGATGTGAGAATTGGACTATAAAGAAAGCTGAGCACCGAAAAATTGATGGTTTACAACTGTGGTGTTGGAGAAGACTCTTGAGGGTCCCTTAGACTGCAAAGGGATCCAATCAGTCCATCCTAAATGAAATAAGTCCTGAATATTCATTGGAAGGACTGATGCTGAAACTGAAGCTCCAATATTTTGGCCACCTGATGTGAAGAGCTGACTCATTTGAAAAGACCTTGATCCTGGGAAAGATTGAAGGCAGGAGAAGAGGACAACAGAGGATGAGATGGTTGGATGGCATCACCAACTCAATGGACATGAGTTTGAGTAAACTCTGGGAGTTGTTGATGGACAGGGAGGCCTGGCATGCTGCAGTCCATGGGGTTGCAAAGTGTCAGACACAACTGAGCAACTGAACGGAAGTGAACTGATGTAATGTTATATACTCAATAGAATTCCTAATTTAGCATGAAAAGATAAATTTAAACTCTATAAACATTTATTTTCATTTTTTTATTTAAAAGAGATCTATATTTACAAATGCCTAAATAACTAGATTATATAAAATTGTCAATACATGATGAAGAAGGGTCCGTTAATTGTATAATTTTTATTAAATATTACCCTTATTAGAGCACTGATTTTATTTTCCCTTTATTAAAATAGGATTTGGTGAATTTATTTTTTATATGAACTCATTACACAAATTAAAACAGAAATGATATGGACCTAACAAAGCAGAAGATATTAAGAAGAGATGGCAAGAATACACAGAAGAACTGTACAAAAAAGATCTTCATGACCCAGATAATCACGGTGGTGTGATCACTGACCTAGAGCCAGACATCCTGGAATGTGAAGTCAAGTGGGCCTTAGAAAGCATCACTACGAACAAAGCTAGTGGAGGTGATAGAATTCCAGTTGAGCTATTCCAAATCTGGAAAGATGATGCTTTGAAAGTGCTGCACTCAATATGCCAAATTTGGAAAACTCAGCAGTAGCCACAGGACTGGAAAAGGCCAGTTTTCATTCCAATCCCAAAGAAAGGCAATGCCAAAGAATGCTCAAACTGCTGCACATTTGCACTCATCTCACATGCTAGTAAAGTAATGCTCAAAATGTTCCAAGCCAGGCTTCAGCAATATGTGAACTGTGAACTTCCTGATGTTCAAGCTGGTTTTAGAAAAGGCAGAGGAACCAGAGACCAAATTGCCAACATCTGCTGGATCATCAAAAAAGCAAGACAGTTCCAGAAAAACATCTATTTCTGCTTTATTGACTATGCTAATGCCTTTGACTGTGTGGACCACAATAAAATGTGGAAAATTCTGAAAGAGATGGGAATACCAGAGCACCTGATCTGCCTCTTGAGAAATTTGTATGCAGGTCAGGAAGCAACAGTTAGAACTGGACATGGAACAACAGACTGGTTCCAAATAGGAAAAGGAGTATGTCAAGGCTGTATATTGTCACCATGTTTATTTAACTTATATGCAGAGTATATCATGAGAAACACTGGACTGGAAGAAACACAAGCTGAAATCAAGATTGCTGGGAGAAATATCAATAACCTCAGATATGCAGATGATACCACCCTTATGGCAGAAAGTGAAGAGGAACTAAAAAGCCTCTTGATGAAAGTGAAAGTGGAGAGTGAAAACGTTGGCTTAAAGCTCAACATTCAGAAAACGAAGATCATGGCATCTGGTCTCATCACTTCATGGGAAATAGATAGGGAAACAGTGGAAACTGTCAGACTTTATTTTTCTGGGCTCCAAAATCACTGCAGATGGTGACTGCAGCCATGAAATTAAAAGGCGCTTACTCCTTGGAAGGAAAGTTATGACCAACCTAGACAGCATATTCAAAAGAGGAGACATTACTTTGCCAACAAAGGTTCATCTAGTCAGGGCTATGGTTTTTCCTGTGGTCATGTATGGATGTGAGAGTTGGACTGTGAAGAAGGCTGAGCACCAAAGAAATGATGCTTTTGAATTGTGGTGTTGGAGAAGACTCTTGAGTGTTCCTTGGACTGCAAGGAGATCCAACCAGTCCATTCTGAAGGAGATCAGCCCTGGGATTTCTTTAGAAGGAATGATGCTAAAGCTGAAACTCCAGTACTTTGGCCACCTCATGCGAAGAGTTGACACTTTGGAAAAGACTCTGATGCTGCGAGGGATTGGGGGAAGGAGGAGAAGGGGATGACAGAGGATGAGATGGCTGGATGGCGTCACCAACACGATGGACATGAGTTTGAGTGAACTCCGGGAGTTGGTGATGGACAGGGAGGCCTGGTGTGCTGCGATTCATGGGGTTGCAAAGAGTCGGACATGACTGAGTGACTGATCTGATCTGATATTCAAATCAGTGGCTAAGGATTATTCAAGTTAGTATTCTAGATCAACTTACAGTGCTTTTGTTGTATTTATTTTGGTGAACGATTCCACAATCTATGATTCACTTGTCTCAATAGTGTAATGAGATAATTATATAAAATTTCATATGGTCTCACTCTGATTTGGGGCTTTCTGTAATTCAGGAAAAATATATATCTACCAAGGGTATATGAAGACATAATAACAAATAAAATGACAAAGTTTATGACTATATATATATATATATATATATATCTCCAACCAGTCCTTCCTAAAGGAGATCAGTCCTGGGTGTTCATTGGAAGGACTGATGTTGAAATTGGAATTCCAATACTTTGGCCACCTGATGTGAAGAGCTGACTCATTGGGAAAGACCTTGATGCTGGGAAAGATTGAAGGCAGGAGAAGTGGACGACAGAGGATGAGATGTTTGGATGGCATCACCAACTCAATGGACATGGGTTTGGGTAAACTCCGGGAGTTGGTGATGGACAGGGAGGCCTGGCGTGCTGCAGTTCATGAGGTTACAAAAAGTCAGACATGACTGAGGGACTGAACTGATCTGAATTGATATATATTTATTGTTATTATTATATAATTTATTTATATGTATTATATGTGTATATAATGTTAATTTCCACATATCTTTATCTTAAAGGCAAAATACACAAAAGTAAGTGTTATCAAGAGATTTTAAAACATAAATTTTAAGAACTTCAATTTTAGTTATTCTAGATTTTATTTATTTTTGCATTTCATTGAGCCTTCCTGATAAAGAAAACTAAACTTGAACATCATCATTAAATGTATGTCATCAAGATTGATATGTTTACTTTTGTGAGAATAGTGTTGTCTAATAACATTATTTTTAGAAAACATAAAAAACCATTAGTTTTCATGTGATTTGTTCATAAATGCTAAAGAGACAAGAGAGTCTAACCAATATGAATGTTCCATTTTGCATATAAGCAGGCTCTGAAATTCAGTTTTCACTGAAATTCAGTTTTCACATTGTTGGCACAAAATCACTTACACAATAAAGTTATCTTGTCCCAATCATACTATGATGAGTAGCCAAATATTGCATCTAGAAATAAAAATTCAGCTGTTGCCTCAGAAGTGAAATCACATGCATTTTTAGTACCTTAATTCATAATTAGTCCATTTGAATTGCCATTAAGTGTCTCAATCAAAATATTCCTTTGCAGTACTATTTTTTACAGAACACTCCATGCAGTTACACTGGCATTTCTGTTCCATTCTCTTTGATTTCAGCATGGAGTATTGAAGTATAAATCACTTTGGCTTCTTTCCCACAAAGTAATGAATGTTCCATCATATCAGCCCACATAGGATTTTTTTTTTCTCTTTTTTGTTTCTTCCCTTTCTCCATTCCACTCTCACTCTCTCTCTTTCCCATTATATACCATCATGGACTTTTTCTTGATCTCCCATCAAAGCATCATATAAGAAGTACATGTAAGATGAAGCTCTTCTTCAATGTTGACCTAGAGCTTACTGTTTTATTTATATGAAATATACAGTGTTGAATTATGTTCATCACACAAATTCTCATGTCATAGTTTTTAAGGCTCTGAATAAAAAGGCAATTTTAGCTATTTTAACACTCCTCATATGAAAGGTTGGATTTGAAATCTCTTATTTGAGGGCTCCTGGATCAATAGTTGGTCACCCTGCAGAACACAAGTAAAGGTAGAGAATGTCAAGAATATTATTCTTCTGGGGAATGCAAATGTCTGCATAATTGAAAGAGTGGTGTCAAGTAGTTCATAGTCATAAAATTAGGACTTCAGGTAGCCTGTGAACTACATACGACTCATTGAGTCTTTTCACACAAATGACTTGAGTGTTGTCTGCACACACTTCAGTTTATCAGGCTTATCACTTAAGGCAGTCAGCAGGAGGCAAATAGGTCTCTTACCAGTATTTTGACTTCATTTGTTTCAACAGTTTTTACTTTTCTCAGGAGAAAATGTTCTCTGAAACAAGAATGTCAAGGCTTACCCTGACCTAATGTTTGCCATCATAATAATATTAACAACAGCAATATTAATAATTGCTAACTTCTATATTATGTTTAAACAATACAAGAATTGTGCTAAGCACTTGCTTCCTTCTCCATTTGTTAAGAAGTTTGTTTTTTGCCCATTGTATACACATGAGACCTGAGATACACAGAGATGAAGAAAATTTCCTCTGGTCCTTGGGGTTGGAGGAGTTTGACTCCAGAGTTTTAAATATTTGCTTCCTTTCATAATGGGCATACAATGAAGTTAAATGGATGTGAATTTTGGAATTCAAACAATATAGCTTAAAACATGTAAATCAATACATATCACAAAATTATAAAGAATTATAGGAAACATTACATGGACATATTAAAATATTATTCTAAGTTTATGAAAAATTTAGAATACAAATAAACTGTAATCCAAACTTGACTAAGTGTGGTTCACTCTGTAAAGTCAAAACACATCAAAATGCCTACATTTTTTTCCAGAAATGCCCAGATTGCCTCTCTATGTTAATAACCACTTTTCTCAATTGCTTTCCCTCTGCCATCTTTTCTGATATCTATATTGTTGAATCCACTTGGTTGGATTTTGCAACCACAAAGAAAAATCTTATCTTTTACTGAAAACATTACAACCCTGCACATTCTTCAAGATATGAAATGGCACAGCATGCCCCTTGAACCTCTTTGAAATGTTTAAGCAATACAATGTTTTTGGAGAAGTGGGAGACCCCACCTTCATGCCCAGCATTCTCTTTTGTAACCTGAAGCCACTGAAGCTATACTGCTTGGTCTCAGCCCCATTTACTACCACTCTGGCTCTTGTTGGATTAGTAGTGCCTAGAACTGTAAAAGGAGGGAAGGGGGCAAGGCACAACCTTTAAAAGAATGATACAGCCATGTGCTGTGCTTAGTCACTCAGTTGTGTCTGACTCTGTGTGACTCTAGGGACTGTACCCCACCAGGCTCCTATGTTCATGGCAATTTCCCAGGCAAGAATACTGGAGTGGGTTGCCATGCCCTTCACCAGGCAATCTTCCCAACCTAGGGATCAAATCCAGATCTCCTGCATTGCAGGAGGATGCTTTACCATCTAAGCCACCAGGGAAGCCCTGATATAGATAGCCATGGGACATGACAAAAATTGGTCAGAACCAGCTAAGTCCAAGATGGCAGAAAATTTGACTTTCAGTGGATGTTGAGTCTCATTATACTCTCACTGTTATGTATTAGCTAAATAATAACCCACCAGCACCTTGGCAGTTCTGAGGCCAATCATAAAAAGTCAAAATATGAGGCATGGACCACTTCCTGGAAATCTCCACTCCTCCCCTGAAATAATTGGAATAATCTTCCCAAACTGTGAAATTACCCAGTCCATAAAAATTAACCATACCATATCTTGGGGCTGCTCGCACTTTTTGTTTGTGGATTGTGTGGATTGTGGATTGTGTCTATCTAAGTAAATCTACTTCTTACCTATCATTTTGTCTCTCATTGAATTCTTTCTGTTGGGAAATATTAAAACCCTGAGCTTTATTAAATTCTAAGACAGGTAAGACGTTTCAGTTAAAAGAATGTGGGTTCAAGTTCCAGTCAGAGGAACACAGTTTTAGAACCAGATTGAGAGCCAACATGATTATGCTCTTCATTTCTGTGTTTTTCCCAGAATTCTCTCTCTTGTCTTTCATTTCTCTCAATTTTAACTCAACTTATGAAATCAATGGCTTACAAAAAGTCCACCATAAAGGCTGACTTAAACTAACGTTGGCATATTTTTGTTGTAGAAAAATAAACTTTTACATTGTACATATATACTTTGGAATTAAAAAAAGAGATATTTATAAAATTTAGACTTTCACACATCAATGTTGATCAGTTTTACTCCATAACCGTGTAAGGAAAAAATATTTCAATGTCAAAATTTATCATTTTATTCAATAAGTTTTGTTGAGCCTGTACTATGTGTTAGGTGCCTTCAACAAAATAGTCATGTGGGAGATTTGTTTACTAAATAAATAGCACTCTTGAGCACTGCTAAAAAAAAAAATAATAATTTCCTTGTGCATGATTTAGTTGATCCTTTTTGTTGGGCTGGGTTATTGATGGTTCTCTACTCAATGTAAATAAGGACAGGTGATTAATTTAATTGTTTCTAGGTCCTTATAGCTTATGGCAACGCTGTTCCTTTCACTGGTGGAGATAACTTTTCTTTCCCTGAAAGCCTTCTGCACTAAAGGAACTCACCCTGACCTTGAGATTAACTGTCAAATATCAACTGGAATCTGATCTCATGCAAAATATAAACTTCTGCATCTTAATAACATCTGGTAACTACATTATCTAATTCACCTAGATTTGCAACAACCAAATAAAACTATTTTAGAGTTACTAACAATTAAGTAACTGAAATCAGAGCAACAGAAAGGAGGAGACAAGGTCACAGAATAGATGGTTTCAGAGAAAATGTTGAAATTAATTAAAAATATAAATGTGTTTGGATGATTATGTGATCTCAGCTTACTTTTCCCTTTTCCTGCCTCTGAAATAGATGCTAAGACATTGGAAAAGTGGTTAAGTGGTTTTCTAAAATCTTTTGCCCCTAAGGGTGCCTGTAGGGTCCATTGCCAGACAAAGAGAGGTACCTGGTGGACTGTGGGGATTCCTGAGAAAGTTTGTCCTTACAGATTAGAGGAAGATATGTGATGATTAAGCCAATTTTACTTTCATTCTTCTTTTCCTATTTTGAAAGCATTCATTTTAGAAACTGGTTTCTGGGACTATGGATCTTCCTTGATACCAAGAAGCAGCAGGACTGGGTCAGGGTCAATGCAGTGAGAGGGGCAATTTTGAAGGACAGACGTGTGTCCTGAGTCTGGAAGCATTGCTGTGTGTCCAACAACTCTTGGGTACTTTCAATGGGCCATCAAGTTTTGTTCACAATTATGTAAACAGAAAAGAGTCTTCCCACATAAGCTGAAAATGTTGCTACTTGGGACAGAAATATACTCCTATAAGCAGCTTTTAGCAGGAAAGAGCTCTCTGCAGGAGGCATCTTTGTCTTGTCACTAACCTTAAAACAGGCACCCTCATGCTCTACTCTTCCCTGGCCAGAGCATACCTTTCAGATCTTTTGGGCACACACTCCTTGCCTAATTTGTTCCTTCTTTCCTTAGATCAAAGAAATAAAAATGAAGAAGAAATAATTAACAGATAACCAGATCTCTTTCCCAACTTCCTCTTCAGTAATCTTGCTAGCAAACTATGAAGGATCAGGAGGAGTCATCAAGCCTGCACACAGAAGGGATGGCGATATCCCTGACCCCTGATTTCAACGATTAACTGAGATTATTTCATTTTTTTTCTCTTGAAAAACTCTTATGGCTGAGTAGAATCTTAAGAGATGGTTTTGGGGGACACTAAGTCCACTATCTCCCTAGATTGCTGACATTCTGATAAAACTGTCTACAAACATTTGCCTCTCTCTTGGGTATTGATTTTTCAGTACTGAGCAGCCCAACCTGACTTCAGTAACACTGCTGCTGCTGCTGAGTCATTTCAGTCATGTCCCACTACTAATAAAATTATAGCTAACCCTGTTTTGTGAAGTTCTCCCAATGCGGATAACTTTGTTAAGTTCTTTGCTACCTTGTCTCAATCATCCCTAACAACAATATGCAAGATAAGAACTTTGTCCTGGAGATACTAAAGTTCAAAAATGTAACAGAACAGCTAAATTAACTAACCTAGAAGAATGGAGTTTGTGTCTCTCAGAAATAGTCAATTTCACAAATGTAGCAGAGGGAAGAAGAGAAACTTCTGAAAAGGAGAATGTGTGTAAATATCAGATCATTGACTGTATTAAAATAAGGAAAGAATTATTTTTAACTGTTAGCAACCCTGCAGACTTGACAGCTTCAGGTAGGGGGCCCTATCTTCTCAGACAAGCACTGAAGAGACTTTTCTCTCTAATTAGTCAGCTGCCTCCTAACCTAACTGCTCTGGATAAGGGCTATTTGACAATATTGTGCTGTCCCTAGGGGAGAAAGGAATGGGACAAGATGGTGATGGGGTTTGAATTAATTAATTTTTTTTTCTTTTGGCTGTACCACATGGCATGTGGGATCTTGTTTCCCCTGACCAGGGATGGAACCTGCACCCCCTGCACTGGAAGTGCAGTCTTTACCACTAGCCCATCAGGGAAGTCCTTTGAATTTAATCTTATTGGATTTTAATGACAATGTTTATTTAAACATCTAAAAGCATATTTAAAAAGGTTGTAGAAATTGTAAAACTGCCCGCTTTTCAAAAAGTAGCATGGATTGAATAATTGAGAAGATATTAATGAAATTATATTTTATGATAATTTCATTATCAAGCAACTATTATGCAAAGAAACATCAGGGCAATACTATAGTGAGGGGTCTGAACATGCACTTTAATGAGAAAGACTTTGACATTTAAAAGTTTAACAAAAACATTAAGACACAAATATCATGTCAAAACCAATTAATAATTATTTTTAGACCATTGTTTCCTGTTCTTTCTGTATTTTCTATATTTCATGCTAGTTTTATTAGGTATCTTTAAATAGATGAAGAGTGTATGACCATAGAGCTACATGAATAATTGGACCTAATTTCCATGAGAAAGGTAGAAAACCAAGAGAAATTTTAATTTAATAGCTAATTTTAGATTCTGTTTGAGCTCCAGATTGATGTTGTGGTATATATAGAGTGAAATGATTAATCTTGCTTTCCACTGTACTAAGGGAGAGAATTATTAACAGTATCTTGACAGTTCTAAAAAGGGTGAATATAAAATATATTTGGTTAAAATATCTGGTTCTCAGAGAAATTAGAGTGAATCAGGCTGGAAAAGAGACTGCTTTACTGGCTAGGGGGTGCCGTAATTTATCTTTCATCTTCATTGTGCTATCCTTTCTTAAGACCCATTTCCATGAAAAGAAGAAATAGATGAGAAATTTTCTGTTTTGTTTTTGTTTTTCAGGAAGCAATACCTCTGAAAATAATGGATAAATCGTTAGACCTCTTACATCACCCAAAAAACTACCTGATCAATGTTCTTTCCTTATTTCTGTGTGTATATCTATGCACCTGTGTGTTTGTGTTCCCACAAGATAGATGCTTCTGGCCAAGCCTGGGAAAGTGGAATCTTTGTATTTGAATGCTGCCTTTTCTTTATGTTATGCTGTAAAGCACTTGGGCAGCAAGCCAGGCCCAGCATGGTCACTGCAACCCCTCTAGACCTCAACCTCTTCAGCTCTGAAATAGGACAATGAGGGTTGAATCTGTGCTGTGCCAGAATCTGGTCACTCAAGAGAAAGGAAGGGAAATTCTTTTTTTTTTTTTTAATTTTATTTTTAAACTTTACAAAATTGTATTAGTTTTGCCAAATATGGAAATGAATCTGCCACAGGTTCTAAGGTCAGGTGGGAATGCAAAATTTGACCAAGCCAGGAAGGGATCCGGCCAAGTCCTTCAGTCCTGACTGCTACTCCTCAGTAAGAGTTACACCATCTTGTAGCGACTATTGAGCCCTTGTGCCCACAAAGCCCTCCACAGAAGCTGCGGTCTTTCTCACGTCTCACTGCACAGCAGTCTCCCCTCCCCCCTCCTTCATTCAGGCTGCTGCTTGTGTCTGCAGCTCCTGGGGCTCTTCACTCCTCAAAATCCCAGTTCTTTAATAACCAAATACTACCCCCTTAGGAAGCCTTTCTGCACTTACCCATAGAATGCCTTCCTGGATTTACCTTTAGACTAATGTTTTAAAACGTTTCTTATCAGATAACTATATATCTTTCTCTATATATTTTAGTAGGCTTTATGCATGTTCAAATGTGCAGATGTTATATTTGTAAAGTATGAACACGTACACTATGCTTACATACATTATATAAAAATGTTTTATAATATTCAAATGTACAGGTGTTCAAATATACAGCATATTTCATGTATATTTATAATATTTTATATATTATACATTTTATTTATACAAAATATACAGAACATGCTGTACATTTGAGCATTTTCTCTCTGAATTCTCCATTTCTGCCCAATATAAACTCATTTTGTTTCCAATGTCCAGCTAAAACATAATATTTTTGTGCATATAATACTCATCCTCCACAAAAGTTAGGATATATTTACCTATAAAACATGCAAAGTCAAATAAAAAACAAAGTATATCACAAATCAGTTAAAGAACTAGCGATAGGTTTGTAAAAATATTTGCTGATAAATGTTCTTATTTTGACAGAAAGTAAGAATGGCCCTGTGGAAAAAATGGGCCAAGTGTGTGATGAGGTAATTCAGAGAAGAGTGACTCCAGTAAAGACGCAAACGGGTGTGCTTAATACCAGAAATGTAATGTAATGGAGAAGAAAAGTTAATAGGAAAGAAATATCATTTTTTAGTAATTTAATACCTATATCCCTGACGTCAAAATGTGGTGATATGAAAACAACTGTTCACAAATTGGTTTAGAATAATTTGAGGGAATCCATTGACTTCTTTACATTAATGATAAAAGAAGAAGAAAAAATAAATTCCAAGTTTTTTTCTGGCAGATAGAACAAAGTGACTAAATATATATATTCTACAATTACAAGTGTGTTTGAAGAGTATTGTTTAATAACTAATAATAAAAAAACTTTAGAGGTTAAAGAATACAGTCCATAGAAGATTACTTTTGAAGTTCCAGGAAAGTTTGTTTTCTTGTTTTGTTGTAACAGACAATATCTATAAAACATTTTTATTGGCTACTGAATTCACATCATCTCCTTATTCTTAAGATCTTTATAGTTCAGTTTTATTTTTAAAAACTTTTTTCTCAACTTCTGTATTTTCTATAAATTTGCTCCTTCTTCACCTACATTCACATCTATTGTCTCTCTTATGTCTGTTCAAAGATTCACTTACCAGTAGCTTATAATCTGGGGATCCAGGAGTCTTAGAGCTATATAAATGTTTTCCTTATACATGGTGAGGAAATGTAGGCCTGAGGAAACTTAAAACTTTTATGGGAAAGGAGAAAAATTGCATTTTAGCAAAAGGTATACAAGCCATGCAATAGTGTGCCTTTCTTTGGTGGAAAAATAAAAAAATAAAAAAAACAGTAGCATTGGCTTTATCACCACTAAGTATTCCTAGGAGAGCAGACTAACTACCAAATGATAATAGCATAATAACTGGAGGAAAAGTAGATGCAAAACTAGATTCAATAGAGTCAGTTTCCATGACTGAATGAACTGAACACCAGGAAAGGGGATTTTCTGTATAAGGAGCACAGCTGGGGTCATCACAAGCATCATTATGGGGAAAGACCCAGGGCCTGGGAAGGACACGGCTACTTTTCTCAGTGCTCTGTGTAAACTGAGCTGGGTTGGAGCAACCTAGTGACCCACAGTTGTGATCTCCAGATGCCACTTCAAACAGAAACACGGGAAGGCCCCACCCTCCACCAAGGAAGAAGTAAAAGAGTTAGTGGGTCTGATTAAAACATCAGCACAAATCTTACTTGGCTTAGTAGAAGTAATAAAATTTTTACTTTTTAGACATTTTTTATGTATTAGACCCTCACAGCCATTATTTGTTTGTAGAGGATCCAACATTGCACTTGTTTACAGAGCTGTAAAGGAGTGCCTTGGAATAAGGAGCTTCCTGCTGCTGCTGCTGCTAAGTCACTTCAGTCGTGTCCGACTCTGTACGACCCCATAGACGGCAGCCCACCAGGCTTCCCTATCCCTGGGATTCTCCAGGCAAGAACGCTGGAGTGGGTTGCCATTTCCTACTCCAATGCATGAAAGTGAAAAGTGAAAGTGAAGTCGCTCATTCGTGTCCAACCCTCAGCGACCCCATGGACTGCAGCCTTCCAGGCTCCTTCGTCTATGGGATTTTCCAGGCAAGAGTATTGGAGTGGGGTGCCACTGCCTTCTCCAAAGAGCTTCCTGCACCTTCTAGTAATCCCATCCCTCTCACCCGTCTTGCTCAATGGCCATTAAATTCACATTTTGTTGACCAGATTGGTTTCTATTGGCTGTCTTAAACTATCCACGCACAATCAATCAGAGAACCCGTGCAGCTGACCCAATTTGGCAGTTAAGATGGCAAAACTACCTATAGGCTATGGTATCTGCGCATGTGTTCCCATCAGAAATGTAGGGGGTAGTTTTTAGCAAGAATCAACTTCATCTTCATACAACTTATTCTCAAAATAGGTACTCCCAGTTACATACTGGTTGAGCTTTACTTAACCTACAGCCACTAGTAGAGTTTAATCGAACTGACACTGAAGCTGACAGTTACTTCTGACATATGCATAACAAAGACTATTTCTCTTAAGAAACAGCCCTTTCAGGGAATTCTGATTCCAAAGTACTGAATTCAAAGTACTTGCAGCCATAAACACTGCCAGGGACACTCTCCTCAGGAACCTTGAGTTGTTGGCTCATTTCATTACTGGAATATGCCCCATCAGAGTGTTTGCATATTATATTTATTTATTTAGTTAGTTGCTTAGAAATACCTAATTATCAGTGCTAATTAACTTAAAAATAATATTAAGAGTAAATTTAACACTTGGGAGAAGGAACTGTTGAAAGGCAACCATTTAAAAATAGCTATTTAAAAATACATATTTGTGCCCCAACTATTACATTAATTCACTATATAACTCTGAATTACTTAAAGGTTCTCTGAGCCTCAATTTTGTCTTCTGTAAAAGTAATAATAGTAATAGCTGTATTAAATACAAAAAATCACTTTTGTGCAGTAAATGCAACAAAATTGTTTCCCCCTGCCACATGTTCAGAGAATATTTTTATATACAACTATATCACATTGTGTGCCTTGGAATTACCTTTTAATAAACTCTTTACATTAAAAACTATAATAAAAATTCTAATACTTCAGTTTTAAATAATTTTATTTCATTACTAATGATTTGCATTTTTTAAAAAAATTTATCAGTTCATTTCATAGCAGCCCCACTCCAGTACTCTTGCCTGGAAAATCCCATGGATGGAGGAGCCTGGTGGGCTGCAGTCCATGGGGTTGCTAAGAGTCAGACACGACTGAGCGACTTCACTTTCACTTTTTCACTTTCATGCATTGGAGAGGGAAATGGCGACTCATTCCAGTTTTCTTGCCTGGAGAATCCTAGGGGCAGGAGAGCCTGGTGGGCTGACGTCTATGGGGTCACACAGAGTCGGACACGACTGAAGTGACTTAACAGCAATCTGTCTTAAGGGGGCTTTCCTGGTGGCTCAGATGGTAAAGAATCTGCCTGCAATAGTGGGGTTTAGTGAAGATCAGGGAAACCTGGCATGCTGCAGTCCAAGGAGCCACAAACAGACACTACTTACCAAGTGAACAATAATCTGTCTAATCTTGATGGTAATAAAGCCCATTATTTTTATACACCTCACCCCTTTTTCTGCTCCAAATGTGTATTATTCAGATATACTTACAAGCATACTAAAGAAGGGATGTCAACCTGAAAACTTTTTGAGCACTGAATGAATGAATGAATGCAATGCAATGGATCAGGGTTGTTTAGAAGAGTTAATTAAAACTGAGAATGAACTGCTGCTAAGTCACTTCAGTCGTGTCCGACTCTGTGCAACCCCATAGACTGCAGCCCACCAGGCTCCCCTGTCCCTGGGATTCTCCAGGCAAGAAAACTGGAGTGGGTTGCCATTTCCTTCTCCAATGCATGAAAGTGAAAAGTGAAAGTGAAATCACTCAGTCGTGTCCGACTCTTCACAACCCCATGGACTGCAGCCCACCAGGCTCCTCCGCCCATGGGATTTTTCAGGCAAGAGTACTGGAGTCGGGTGCCATTGCCTTCTCCAGAGAATGAACTAGAGGAAAATAAAAGGAAATGATAGATATCAGTCCAATCTCACTATTCTGTAAGTTCTTTCTAAGAATAAAAGCAAAGCAAAACAAAACCCTAATATAGATTTTACTCCATTAAAAATAATTTTTCAAGAAAATCAAATTGTTAAACGCATTAATTTTTTTAATGGATGAATTAAACTTAGCTTAGAGGGTGCCATGTAAGCAGCGAAAGTGACTAAGAAAATGAATGTAGCTTGACTTACAGCAAATATAATAAACATTCATCTGTTTTTCAATTAACAACACTGTTTCATGAAATGCTTTGTTTCATCTAACAAGCAAAATTGGGACATATTTAGGATTTGATTTCTGAAAGACCTGAGACATTTTCACAGTGGTCCTCAACAACAGGTCCCTTTACAAAAGGAATGGATCATATGATTCTTCAGATGTGCAGCTGTGTGCCATTTTTGGACTTTCCAACAGTCATCTTACCCACACTAACTAGCAAACAACAGTGGGCATAAATTCATTTCCCCTAGTTTCTGGTCCCACACAGATGGACTTGTTTAATTATTCTTAATAATGTAAAGACCTTGGGTTATGGTAGACATAACTAATTCCAAAAAGAAAACAGTAAACTACTCAAGATAAATAAAAAGCAAACAGAATAAAACCTTCAATAAATTAGAAAGAACAACACTGAAAGCAAATGACAACTTGAAATATATAGGTTAATACCCTTAAACCAATTATAATTTGTACTTTAATACAAAACTATTTAATAAAGAAGAACATATCTAAAAAGGAAAATCACAATTTCAATTAAAGACTGAAACATATTTAATGAAACTGGTGGTCAAATATATAAAATTTAGACCAAAAAAATTATAATTTGTTAAATTAAGGAAAATGGGGAAAAAAAAATACCTGTTAACCAGTAATAGAAAGTGTTTGGAAGAAACAGATCTTCATAAATAAGAGTGTGATTTAGTGCAAATATTTGTAAGGTATGCTGGCAGGGTTTTCAGAATCTAAAGATATTACTATCCTTTGATAAATTGTTCAATGTCTATGATAATCAGAGACATGCACAAAGATTTAAGGTAATAGCATTCATTACAGTGTTGTTTCTTCTTGAAAAAATCTCTAAAAAATCTAAATATCTTCAAATAAACTGCTTGACATCTGCCACAATATATATTTAGCATAAAATATTACATCCATTAATATTCAATGCATATGAAAAATGTGAGTATAAAAGGCATGCTAATCCAGAGATTAATACATACAAAATAAAGTACATATTGTGTATTTATAAATATTTAAGTGATAGGTTCTTTTTTTAATATAAATTTATTTAATTGGAGGCTAATTACTTTACAGTATTGATAGGCTCTTGAACAAAAGAAGATTTCCTTTCTAATATTAAAATTTAAGAATTTATTTTCAAAAGACAGCAGCTGAAAGACATCAATGTTATACATATTGAATGGGAGACTATTCAGTTATAAAAAGGAATGAACATTAACCACTGGCAACAACTTGGGTGGATTTGGAGATTATTATGCTAAGTGAAATGTCAGAGAGAGAAAGACAAATATTGCGTGATATCACTTATATGTGGAATACAGTGAATATAACTGGCATTCAGTTCAGTTCAGTCGCTCAGTCATGTCTGACTCTTTGCGACCCCATGAATCGCAGCACGCCAGGCCTCCCTGTCCATCACCATCTCCCGAAGTTCACTCAAACTCATGTCCATCGAATCAGTGATGCCATCCAGCCGTCTCATCCTCTGTCATCCCCTTCTCCTCCTGCCCCCAATCCTTCCCAGCATCAGAGTCTTTTCCAATGAGTCAACTCTCCACATGAGGTGGCCAAAGTACTGGAGTTTCAGCTTTAGCATCATTCCTTCCAAAAAACACCCAGGGCTGATCTCCTTCAGGATGGACTGGTTGGACCTCCTTGCAGTCCAAGGGACTCTCAAGAGTCTTCTCCAACACCACAGTTCAAAAGCATCAATTCTTCAGAGCTCAGCTTTCCTCACAGTCCAACTCTCACAACCATACATGACCACAGGAAAAACCATAGCCTTAACTAGACGGACCTATGTTGGCAAAGTAATGTCTCTGTTTTTGAATATGCTACCTAGGTTGGTCATAACTTTCCTTCCAAGGAGTAAGCGTCTTTTAATTTCATGGCTGTAGTCACCATCTGCAGTGATTTTGGAGCCCAGAAAAATAAAGTCTGACACTGTTTCCACTGTTTCCCCATTTATTTCCCATGTGGTGATGGGACCAGGTGTCATTATCTTCGTTTTCTGAATGTTGAGCTTTAAGCCAACGTTTTCACTCTCCTCTTTCACTTTCATCAAGAGGCTTTTTAGTTCCTCTTCACTTTCTGCCATAAGGGTGGTGTCATCTGCGTATCTGAGGTTATTGATATTTTTCCTGGCAATCTTGATTCCAGCTTGTGTTTCTTCCAGCCCAGGGTTTCTCATGATGTACTCTGCATATAAGTTAAATAAGCAGGGTGATAACATACAGCCTTGATGTACTCCTTTTCCTATTTGGACCCAGTCTATTGTTCCATGTCCAGTTCTAACTGTTGCTTCCTGACCTGCATACAAAGTTCTCAAGAGGCAGGTCAGGTGGTCTGGTATTCCCATCTCTTTCAGACTTTTCCACAGTTTATTGTGTTCCACATAGTCAAAGGCGTTAGCATAGTCAATAAAGCAGAAATAGATATTTTTCTAGAATTCTCTTGCTTTTTTGGTGATCCAGCGGATGTTGGCTATTTGATCTCTGGTTCCTCTGCCTTTTCTAAAACCAGCTTGAACATCAGGAATTTCATGGTTCACATACTGCTGAAGCCTGGCTTGGAGAATTTTGAGCATTACTTTCCTAGAGTGTGATATGAGTGCAATTGTGTGGTAGTTTGAGCATTCTTTGGCATTGCCTTTCTTTGGGATTGGAAGGAAAACTGACCTTTTCCAGTCCTGTGGCTCTTGCTGAATTTTCCAAATTTGTTGGCATATTGAGTACAGCACTTTCATAGCATCATCTTTCAGGATGTGAAAGAGCTCAACTGGAATTCCATCACCTCCACTAGCTTTGTTCATAGTGATGCTTTCTAAGGCCCACTTGACTTCACATTTCAGGATATCTGGCTCTAGGTGAGTGATCATACCATCGTGATTATCTTGGTCATAAAGATCTTTTTTTTTTGTACAGTTCTTCTGTGTATTCTTGCCATCTTTTCTTAATATCTTCTGCTTCTGTTAGGTGCATACCATTTCTGTCCTTTATCAAGCCCATCTTTGCATGAAATGTTCCTTTGGTATCTATAATTTTCTTGAAGAGATCTCTAGTCTTTCTGATTCTGTTGTTTTTCTCTTTTTCTTTGCATTGATCGCTGAGGAAGGCTTTCTTATCTCTTCTTGCTATTCTTTGGAACTCTTCATTCAGATGCTTATATCTTTCCTTTTCTCCTTTGCTTTTTGCTTCTCTTCTTTTCACAGCTATTTGTAAGGCCTCCCCATACAGCCATTTTAAATACATGGAGTATAACCTTTCAAAATTGTGACAAACTCGTACACTTGTAACTTACATAATTGTGTACATTAACTATAGTTAAATTTAAATAAAAGAAAAGCACCCATGGGGAGAAATTTTCTCAGGAATCTAAAGTGTTCTGTAGTCCTTCCCAGTCCTCTGTTTGCCTGAACTGTTTCAAAGTTTTCCAGCTCCTAACTCTGCCTTTCTTGTCTCATTAAATGTGACCTCCCTGTGCTCCTCACCCCTGAGTTAACCCACCTGCCTATTTGAAAGGTGAGATGTTAGTGATCTTTTCTATGTCCATGTTTCCACTATCATCGGGTCATTAAAGGGTGAATTTTCTCTATACCAGAGATGTTACAGACAATAATCATGCACCTTACAAATGTAGATTTTTGTAACAAAATAGGCCAGTCTTAGGTCCATGCTCTCCTGTTGACAACTTACTGAGACCCATGTTAACAGGCAGCTGTTACCACCTGCAAAATGGTCATTGTCTAGTCTGCTAAGGCAGGGTTATTCTAGGGTTCTCTTTGCTCAATATATACATAGGAAAAACATGCTGAAGGAAAATACAGATTAACCATAGTAATGTTGGGTAGTAAATAGTGGATGCTATAAACACCTTGCTTCATTTATTCATTCACTTATCTCCTATTATACAACAATGACTGGGTCCAGTGATGGTGACATAATAGTGAATAGAAATAAATGCCCTCTTGGCTCAATATCTTTTAATCACAATTATTCTAGTCATGGACTTAAAATCTGGATTGAACTATTAGACAACAAATATTCAACAACTGAAAATAGGAAGTTAGTTAATTAAAGGGGAATGGCTATGTTCATTATTAATGGCAATATCATTAATAAAAGAAGAAAAGAAGGTAGGAAAAGAGAGAGGGAGGGGGAAATAGAAAAAAGAGCAATGGCAGAGGAAAACTTTCAAATTAAATGATACTAAAAAGACATGACAACTAAATGCAATACCTGGTTGTTGACTTACCTTGTACTGGAAGAAAAAGAAATTTTAAAGGCACAACTGACAACATTGATTAGATTAGGTAATTGTATTGTGTCAGTGTTAAATTTACTGACATTGATAACTGTTCTGTGGTTATATAAGATAATATTCTGTTCCTAAATGCACTCTGGAGTTTGAAGAGAGAGATCCATGATACCATAATATAAACAACTTACTCTAAACAGTGCATAAATCATATAATGTAAACACATATACAATATATAAATTATATAGGTAAATAACTGCATATACACATGTACGTATGTGCTGTGCTGTACTTAGTCACTCAGTCATGTTCAACTCTCTTTGTGAACCCATGGACTTTAGAACACCAGGCTCCTCCGTCCATGGGATTCTCCAGGCAAGAATGCTTGAGTGGGTTGCCATGCCCTCCTCCAGGGGAATCTTCCCAACGAGGGCTCAAACCCAAGTCTCCCATATTGCAGGTGGATTCTTCACCATCTGTGCCACCAGGGAAGCCCCAAAATACTAAAGTGGGTAGCCTATCCCTTCTCCAGGGGATTTTCCTGAGCCAAGAATTGAACCGGGATCTCCAGCATTGCAGACAGATTTCTTTACCAGCTGAGCTACCAGGGAAGCCCCACATGTGTGTGTGTGTGTGTGTGTGTGTGCGCATATATATATATATATATATATATATATATATAATGAGATAGATGGTAAAAGTAAGTGTATTTGGTAAAGGCCATATGGATGATTTTTATATTGTCTCTTCTTTTGCAAACATTTCTGTAAATTTGAAATTATTTCCAAATAGAAGTCTTACTAGAAAACCACACTCAGAGCTTACACACCAAATAATTGCAATGTCTAGGAGGACTTCAATATTTCTAAACACTCTATTATGAGGGGACCTGTCCCATCAAGTAGCATAGAACAGGATTCAAGAATTAAGGAAACCAAGATCTAAAGCAAAACTAGAGCCAGAAGATATAGTGGGGAGGGAAAAGAATGCAGGGGTGTGCGGTGGGAGTGGGGAGCAGAGGCCACATACCAAGGCCCTTTGTAGCAGAGAGGAAAAAAAGTGGAATGGGAGGGACCTGGACCTCTAAGTAAGAGGGGCTGAAGGCTTAGGGGAAAGTTTAACATGTGTGGCTTTGACACACTGTTGAAGCGTGTTTTTCTAGAATTCTGGTGGAAGCTGAGATGGTTCTAAGAATATCTGGTGGAAGTTGCAACTATTATAAGGACAGAGAGTCCAGGACAGTTTCTAAAGATACTAAGGAGAACAAGGGACAGATTTTTTTTTTTTCTTTTTTACATTTGAGGAGAGTTAAACTAGAGGAGGAAAAGAACCAAAAGAAAGGCAGTGTCAAAATAAACCATGTTTTTAGAAAATCTAAGGGCCTTAACAGTTTAGAAGGTCAAGTGTCCTGAGAAGAGAAACTACAAATTTTAGCAGTCCTATGCTTGGAAAAAAACAAAAAACAAAAAACTTGTAACTATGTATAGCAGGGAATGTTAACTAAACATTGTGGTTACCATTCAGCAATATACATAAATATTAAATTATTATGTTGTACCTCTGAAACAAATATAATGCTTTATGTCAATTATGTCTCAAAAAAGGAGAAGATTGTGATTGAGTTTATAGCATGGAAGTGATGGTCATGAATCTCTGCAAACTCTGGCAGATATTGAAGGACAGGGAAACCTGGGGCACTGCAGTCCATTGGGGTTGCAAAGAGTCAGACATAACTTAACAAGTGAAAAACAAAAAGTGTTGGAAATGTGACTTAATAGGATGGATGTGTGTAGGCAGCTGCTTTGAAGGTGGTTGTGATGGAGAGGAGAGAGAGAGGCAGGAGGTGGATATAGAAATGCTTATGAGAAAGGTCTCTTTTCTCCCCAGTAAGATAGACTTTTCTGCTTTTCCCACATGTATAACAATGAGCATACATTTTTTTCCATCAGAATAAACACAATTGCTTGCCCCAAAATATAAAAAATGCTGCTATACAAAGTATTGTTATAAAATCAGGTTCAGCTCCCCACCACTCAAAAATCAATACTTGAGCAAAAGACAAATGTTGGTAGAAAGGAAAATTGCTTTAAATCAGAATGCTGACAATCCGGGGAGATGGTGGACTCAGTATCTCCCCAGACCATTTCTGAAGGTTTTGGTGGGTCATGAGTTTTTAAAGGGAAAAAAGGAAGCAATCTTAGCTAATCATTGAGATAGAAGGTCAGAGTTGTTGCCATTCCCCACTGTGTGCAGGCTCGTGTTCAGGCTTGTGTTCAGGCTCATCAAATGTTTATGATTGTCTTTAGATGCTGTCTTGTCCACAAAGTCTGTCAGATTGCTGAAGGGAAAGATAGGGAAGAGATCTGGTTATCTATTAGTTACTTATTCTTCATTTCTACTTCTTTGATCTATGGAAAGAACCAACAAGTTAGGCAAGGTGTTGTGTACCCAAAAGATCTGAAATGTGTGTTTAGGCTGAGGGTGAGGACAGCATGAGGGTGACTGGTTTAAGGTTAGTGACAGGACAAAGGGGCCTCTTGCAAAGAGCTTTTTCTTGTCAAAGATGCTTGTAGTATCTGCCCCTGTATTAAAGGGGAATGCAGGGGAATTCCTTGGGGGTCCTGTGGTTAAGATTCAATGATTCAACTGTAGGGGACCAGAGTTTGATCCCTGGTCAGGGATGGCCCACATGACTCAATGGTAAAGAATCCACCTGCAATGTAGGAGACATGCAGGAGTTGTGGGTTTGATCTCTGAATTCAGAAGACCCCTTTGAGGAGGAAATGGCAACTCACTTCAGCATTCTTGCCTAAAAAATCCCAGGGACAAAGGATCATGGCAGGCTACAGTCCATGGGGTCACTAAAGATTCGGAAACACCTTAGTGACTAAACAACAACAAGGGGAACTAATATCCTGCATGCCCTTTGGCATTCCCCCCACCCCCACAAAAGAAAAAGAGGATTGAATAAATGAGGAGGTAGTTGATAGTTAATAAATAAAAGAGATTTCACAAAGAGTCTGAGGACAGTGTAGGTGCGGTAGACATGTGAGTAGAATAATAAGAACATAACCTTAGAAATTATGCCTAATGAGGTTAATCAGTTTATGTACACGACAATTGACTAACCTGGCTCTGCTTCCTTATTCTCATAGTAGATATAAGGTGGAATAGGATCCTGAAAAGTGCTCATAAAGTAGAGGATGTTCATTGTTGTGCTATGAATAGGACTGCTTCTTGTGGGCTCTGCAAAGGGGCCTATCCAACCAGAGAGGCCTGACACATGAGCCACACAGAGCACAGAGATTGAGCAATGATCCCTGCCTGGGCTCAATTCCACCTGATGGACCCTGGTGTTAGCTGGGCCCCATGGAGAGGGAGCAGGGCCTGGAAGCCAGGGAACTGAACTCCACCCTGCTGAGGTTTGAAGGCAGTGGGACTGTCTGTCTCAGTCTCACTCCTGGTGGTGAGAGGGGCATTACAGAACCTGAGGATGTCCATGAAGAAAGACCAGGTCTGAGGGTTTTCTCCAGCAGGCCTTCCATCTGAATGACAGGCCTTTATGTGGAGGAAAACAGAACTATTGTCTTCAGACATATGAGCTTTTGGGGGGATGAAGTGTTTTAATTATTCCATGTGGCCCCTGGAGCTAGAATTAGGGCAGATACAGAAATTTGTCCAAGTGCTGGAACCATCTAAAGATAGAGCACTGCCTATTGAGGGGAACTCAACCTTAGTCATGTAACCAGCCAGAGCAGAGGTTGAAGGCTGAGGGCAGTGGAGGTAGAGATCTGGGAAGAACTGCAGTGAGGAAAAGCCTGTTCTGGAGTCTGCTCTACAACAGTGCTGGCCTTAACAACACAGGACTGCTCACTTCAAAAAGTGCTGAGAGTAGATCTCAGGTTAAGTGTTCTCACCACCAAAAAAGGAACTCAAAGATATTCTGGGAGGTGTTCAGTAGGTCTGTTTCCTTGATAGTGGTGATGGTATTGCATATGTCTAAATTCAGAGATTCCCTGTGAATCAGTTATCTTCCAATAAAGTTGTTATTAAAAAAATAAAAAAGAACTTCATAAGCTAGTGACCCCTACAATGGCTCTTTCCCATTCTAATTCATTTACAAGCCAACAAAAGCAAGACAAGAATGCAAATCTATGTTCTGAAATTCTGTAGTTGGGGGGTGGAGCATAGGGGCTGGAGGACTCTCACATTCTCCTCTAACAGCTATAAATATGGCAATAAACATTGATCTATTTGTTCCTGATGGCTATACAGAGTGAAATCAATGTAGTATATTGAGTGGCAATCTGTTCCTAGTTAGAGCAGTACATACTCTGGGCTGGGAAATCAGCTGCATTTAAATATGAACCATGTGACTTGGACTGAGAAGAAATACCCTGTGACTAACAACACAGATCCAGGATCACAGTGCCCACTTCTGCAGAGAGCTGCAATGGTCATTAAGCTGTGAGTTTCTAGGAGGTGATTTCAGAAACATCTCACTGCATCTCAGTCTCCTTGACTGATCACAGACATGCTGTCAGCAGCACCACATTTGAAGGAGCTGATCTCCACCTGCTTAGAAAATAAGGGAAACAACAGGTGATCAGAAATCCTGGAAACCGCCAAGAAACATGATTATAGGCATTTTCATCTTCAATACTTGCACTTGTAATCTGTCACTCTTTCAAAGGCTGTCTTAAATGAATTTTATACTAGGTTTCCACAGGGTAAGTGCAGTAAAGCATGGAATGTAATTTGTCTTATTATTTTCTGCCTCTATGTCTCTTGTCTTCTCTCTTTTGATCTGTGCTCCTGCCTTGGAATAAAATGAAGTGAAAGAATGTACAGGCAAAATTTATATATATTTTATAGTCTTCTGAGCTTATCTGCCTGCAAAAACCTTTTTGTTTGTTTGTTTGTTTGTTTTTTTAATATATTTAACTGTTAATTTTTGCAAAATGTTGTCTGACCTGGATAACTGTGCTTTCTTCTCAACCAGTCACTTTTCTCCTCTTCTCTCATAGTCACTAGAGTAATCCTTTGACAAAGTAAATCAGATGTCACTTCTATCAAACCCTGCTGTGGCTCCTTATGTCTTTTGAGTGAAAGTTGAAGCACTCATGATGACCTATTTGTCCCACAGAATCCTGCTCAGGCTTCTCTGAACCAAACCATCCCCTCTTCCACCCTTCCATCACATAAGACATGCTTATCTTCTGGAATATCTAGCCATCTTCCCATTGGGGTCTTTGACTGTCTCCAACTCTGAGCCTCATCTGAGCATAGGCAGTACTGACTACCTTGCAGTCTTTGAAGCTGTGCTCAAACGACTGCTTCACAAGACACAACCACTTTCTCCAACCTTTGTTTCTTTTTGCCATAGAAATAATCATTTTTTCTCATTCTCTAGAACTGATGCATCTTTATATTTATTGGGTATTCTTCAGCATCACATCCCATTAGAATAGCAGTTTCATGGTTAGAGGGAGATCTTTATTTTGTTCATGAATGTTTCCAAGCTCCTCAAATGGTACCTGCATGTACTGGGTACTCAATATCTGTTTGTGAAATTACAATAGTAACATAAGAAATTGAAAAACTTATTTGACAGTCTGTCATGCTTCTATCACACAGTAAGGAAATTTGTATATGATTAAACATTACATGAATAAAATTTAGCTCATTGATGTAACTCTGTCCTTGTGAGAAGATAACAAACAAATAACAATCATTCTAAATATATATATATATATACACATACATACACACACACTTACATATATATGTCACAAATTTTCCAGCTTACAGCTCTGTTTACAAGATAATTTTAAAATGTAGAATTTCACAAAATAATTACAAAGTAAAGTGAAATGAATAAAATGGTTATTTTACTATAGGATGGAGAGGCAACTAGGCAGATAAAAGAAACAAAGGCACAAAAGTATGAATGCCTGTTTCATCTTCAGGGAAATTAAAGTGGCCCCATGTGGCAAATCAAGAAAAAAAAAACCTTTACCAGGGCCCAGATGGGAGAACATGTAGTTCTATTCAGGGAATCAAAGTGTTATTGTTGGCAAATTCACAGTACAGTGTAAGAAGGGACATGAGATTATCAAAGCATCCTACGTACCCCTTTAAGATGTCTTATCTCACCATCCATAAGAATTCCATAAAGATTTTTTAAAAATAATTAGTTGAACAAATGTGTAATTCATGGCCAAGAATAGAATAAATTCTGACCTCCAGACCAAATATTCAATCAAGAACAATGAAAAAGGTGGTCCTAAGATGGTGGAGGAATAGGAAGGGGAGACTACTTTTTCCCCACAAATTCATCAAAAGAGCATTTGAATGCTGAGCAATTTTCACAAAGCAACTTCTGAAAGCTGGCAGAGGACATCAGGCACCCAGAAAGGCAGCCCATCTGCTTCAAAAGGAGGTAGGATAAAATATAAAAGACAAAAAGAGAGACAAAAGAGTTAGGACAGAGACCTATCCTGAGGAGGAAATCGTGAAGGAGGAGAAGTTTCCAAACAGAAGCAAACCCTCTCACCAGCGGATCTGTGGGGAATTTTCGAATCCCAGAGGGCAACATAACCAGGAGAAAAGAAAAACAAAACAAAACAAAACACAGAATACAGGCCTAACTGCAACTGCTAGCAGAGAAGTGGCCCAGACTCTCACATCCACCACCAGCAACCGGGGGCTGGACAGGGAGGCTTGGGTTGCATGCTTAGGGTAAGGACCGGGTCTGAATGCCCTGAGGACAATTTAAGGGAGCTAATGTGAGATAGCAACCCAAGCTGTGAGAGAGAGGAAAAAAAAAAAAAAAAAAAAGAGAGAGAGAGAGAGAGAACTTTCACACAAAAAGCTCTAACCTAAGGCACAGCCTGGCCTGCTCATAGAACAAAGGACTGAGCAAATACCAGAGGAGAGCTAGCCTGCTGCAGACCAGCCCCTCCCTCCGCTGGAGGCAGAGAGGCAGGAAGGAGACAGCCAGAGCCAGAAGTCAAGGGGCAACCTCGACCCCAGAAGTGGCATCCTCCACCAAACTGTGAGAAGGCTCCCAGTTGCTAACCAAGACTTCCTGGGATCCTGGATAGTTGATATCTGCCAGGAGGGTCACAGCCAGAGATCAGCTCCCCAGAGGAGACACACAGCACACCTGAAATAGCGCTCTCACAGCACACCCAGGAAACCAAGCAGCCGGGACCAGGGAGTTGATTAAGACGCACAGCACACCTGGGACAATGTGCTCGCCAAGCACCTGGTCGCCTGAGCTTCTCAGACCTGGGAAGGTCACAAAAGGCATGCCCAACCAAGTCTGTGCCTTTGTGGAGTACCCAAGAACCTGAACCTGAGCAGCTTAGATCTGGGAATTGCATGAAATGCAGGGCCTGTTTTGGACTGCATCCTTGCAGAGCAACCTGGAGCCTGAGCAGTGTAGACTGGGAAAGCACATGCCATTGTGAGTTGGGGCAAACCCAGTGTGGTCCATACACTGTGAGCACTCCCCCCACACACCAGTGATATTTGTTTGCAGTGTTCCTCCCTCCCCACAATACAGCTGAACAAGTAAGCCTAAATAAGTGACCACCTTCACTCCTTTTTATCAGGGCAGAAATTAGACACTGAAGAGGCTTGCAAACAGAGGAAGCCAAAATAAACAAAGAAGATGGAACCTCTCTGGAAGTGACAAGTGCAACAGATTAAAACCCTGTAGCAAACAGACTAAGCATTAGATGGGGCCTATACCTGGAGAAGTATAAGCTGGAACAAGGAACTATCTGAAACTGAACTGACCCCACACAGCCCTAAACAACTCCAGAGAAATTCCTAGGTATATTTTTATTATTATCATTTTTTCTTTATTTTTAATTTTAAGTTCTTTATTACTCCTTTCATTTTCATTTTTATAACCTACCTTGCAAACAAAGATCCTGTTTTTAATGCAAATTTCGTGTGTGTATATATATATATAATTTTTGTGACTGATTTTGTTTTGCACTTTTAATATGGTATTTTTGAGACTCTAACCTCTACTCTATATTTTTAATCTTTGCTTTTTGGTATTTGTTATCAATTTTGTAGCTTTAAGAATCTAATCTTCAGTACCCATTTTTACTTAGGGGTATGATTACCAGCTTGATTTCCCTCTCCCCTTTTGACCTTCCTTTTTCTCCCCCAGGTCACCTCTATCTCTTCACTCCTCTTTCTCTTCTCTACTTAACTCTGTGAAACTCTCTGGGTGTTCCAGGCTGTGGAGAACATGTAGGGAGATGATTACTGACTAGATTGGTCTCTCCCATTTTTATTCCCCCTCTTCTCCTCCTGGTCACCTCTATCTTGCACCTCCTTCTTCTCTTCTCCATGTAACTCTGTGAACCTCTCTGGGTGTGCCTCAGTGTAGAGAATCTTTTCAGTATGAACCTAGATGTTTTATATTCAGTGCAGTATGGTTGGAAAAATCTTGAAGCTACTATAAGAATAAGACTGAAAGCCAGAGGCAGGAGGCTTAAATCCAAAACTTGAGAACACCAGAAAACTCCTGACTCCAGGAAACATTAATTGACAAGAGCTCATCCAAAAGCTTCCATACCTACAACTGAAACGAAGCTCCACCCAAGAGCCAGCAAGTTCCAGAGCAAGACATGCCATGCTAATTCTCAAGCAATGCAGGAACACAACCCTGAGCATTAAAATATAGGCTGCCCCCAATCACACCAAACTAGTAGACACCCCAAAACTCACTAATCTACACTTCATTGCACTCCAGAGAGAAGAGACCCAGCTCTACCCACCAGAACACGGACTCAAGCTTCCCTAACCAGGAAACCTTGACAAGCCACTCGTCCAACCCCACCCACAGGGAGCAACCTCCACAATAAAAAGGAACCAAAAATTTCCAGCTTACAGAAAGGCCACCCAAAACTCAAAAATCTAAACAAAATGAAAAGGCAAAGAAATATTCAACAAGTAAAGGAACATGATAAATGCCCACCAAACCAAACAAAAGAGGAGATAGGGAGTCTACCTGAAAAAGAATTCAGAATAATGATACTAAAGATGATCAAAAGTCTTGAAAGCAAACTAAAGTTACAGATAAATAGAATAGAGAAAAGAATTGAGAATAGGCAAGAAATGTTTAACAAGCACATAGAAGAAATAAAAAAGGCAATAATGAATATGAATAAAAAATAGTCAATAATGAATAATGCAATAACTGAGCATAAGAGCACTCTTGAGGGAACCAACAATAGCATATCTTAGGCAGAGGATAGGATAAGTGAGGTGGAAGATACAATGTTGGAAAAAAAAATGAGGCAGAGAAAAAAAATTAATTAAAGGAAATGAGGAAAACCTCAGACACCTCTGGGAAAATGTTAAATGCCCCAACGAATCATAGGAGTCCCAGAAGAAGAAGACAAAAAGAAAGGCCATAAGAAAATACTTGAGGAGATAATAGTTGAAAATTTCCCTAAAATGAGGAAGGAATTAGCCATCGAAATCAAGAAACCCAGAGAACCCCAAACAGGAAAAACCCAAGGCAAAACACCCCAAGGCACATATTAATCAAATTAATGAAGATCAAACACAAAGAACAAATATTAAAAGCAGCAAGGGAAAAGCAACAGATAACACACAAAGGGATTCCCATAAGGATAACAGCTGATCTTTCAATAGAAACTCTTGAGGCCAGAAGGGAATGGCAGGACATACTTAAAGTGATGAAAGAGAAAATTCTACAACCAGCAAGGATCTCATTCAAATATGAAGGAGAAATAAAAAGCTTTACAAACAAGCAAAAGCTGAGGGAATTCAGCACCACCAAACTACCTCTTCAACAAATGCTAAAGGAATTTCTCTAGACAGGAAATACAGAAAAGGTTTATAAACTCGAACCCAAAACAACAAAGTAAATGACAATGGGATCATTCTTATCAATAATTACCTTAAATGTAAATGGGTTGAATGCCCCAACCAAAAGACAAAGACTGGCTGAATGGATACAAAAATAAGACCCCTATATATGCTGTCTACAAGAGACCCACCTCAAAACAAGGGACACATACAGACTGAAAGTGAAGGGCTGGAAAAAGATATTTCGTGCAAATGGTGACCAAAAGAAAGCAAGAGTAGCAATACTCATATCAGATAAAATCAACTTTGAAATAAAAGCATGAAAAGAGACAAAGAAAGACACACCATAATGATCAAAGGATCAATCCAAGAAAAGGATATAATAATTATAAATATATATGCAACCAACATAGGAACACCACAATATGTAAGGCAAATACTAACAAGTATGAAAGGGGAAATTAACTCACGCATATGGATAGATTAATTAAACAGAAAATTAGCAAGCAAAAACAACTTTAAATGATACAATGGACCAGTTAGACCTATTTGATATCTCTTGGACTATCTACCGCAAAACAATGAAATTCACCTATTTCTCAAGTGCACACGGAACACTCTCCAGGATAGATCACATCCTGGGTCATAAATCTACCCTTGGTAAAGTCAAAAAAATTAAAATCATTTCAAGCATTTTCTCTGATCACAATGCAGTAAGATTAGATGTCAACTACAGGGAAAAAAAAAAAGCTATTAAAAATACAAACTTATGAAGCCTAAACAACATGCTTCTGAATAACCAGCAAATCACACAAGAAATCAAATATGCATAGAAATGAATGAAAATAAAAACATGACAACCAAAAACCTAAGGGATTCAGTAAAATCAGTGCTAAGGGGAAGGTTCATAGCAATACATGCTTACCTCAAGAAACAAAATAAAAATAAAATAAATAACCTAACTTTACACCTAAAGTAACTATAAAAAGAAGAAATGAAGAACCCCAGGTTTAGTAGAAGGAAAGAAATCATAAAATTAGGACAGAAATAATTGAAAAAGAAACAAAGGAAACTATAGCAAAAGTCAATATAACTAAAAGCCGGTTCATTGAGAGGATAAATAAAATAGACAAACCATTAGCCAGACACATCAAGAAAAAAAGGGAGCAGAATCAAATCAATAAAATTAGAAATGAAAATGGTGAAACCACAACAGATAACACAGAAATACAAAGGATCATAAGAGACTACTATCAGCAACTGTGTGACAATAAAATGGACAACGTGGAAGAAATGGGCAATTCTTAGAAAAGTATAAATTTCCAAAACTGAGCCAGGAAGAAATAGAAAATCTTAACAGATACATCACAAGCATGGAAATCAAAACTGTACTAAAAAAATCTTCCAACAAACAAAATCCCAGGACCAGATGGCTTCACAGGTGAGTTCTACCAAAAATTTATAGAGTTAAAACTTATTCTATTCAGTCTTCCAGAAGACTGTAGAGGAAAGTAAACTGCCAAACTTATTCTATGAGGCCATCATCACACTAATACCTAAACCAGACAAAGATGCCACAAAAAAAGAAAGGGTCAATATCACTGATGAACATAGATGCAAAAATCCTCAACAAAATTCTAGCAAACAGAATCCAACAACATATTAGAAAGATCATACATCATGACCAAGTGGGCTTTATCCCAGGGATTCAAGGATTCTTAAATATTCACAAAACAATGTGATACACCACATTAACAAATTGAAAGGTAAAAACCATATGATTATGCAATAGATGCAAAGAAAGCCTTTGACAATATTCAACATCCATTTATGATAAAAACCCTCCAGAAAGCAAAAATAGAAGGAACATACCTCAACATAATAAAAGCCATGTATGATAAACCCACAACAAACATTATCCTCAATGGTGAAAAATTGAAATCATTTCCCCTAAAGTCAGGAATAAGACAAGGGTGCCCACTCTCACCACTACCAATCTACATAGTTTTGGAAATTTTAGCCACAGCAATCAGAGATGAAAAAGAAATAAAATAAATCCAGATTGGAAAAGAAGAAATAAAGCTCTTTCTATTTACAGATGACATGATCCTCTACATAGAAAACCCTAAAGACACCACCAGAAAATTACTAGAGCTAAGCAATGAATATAGTAAAGTTGCAGGATATAAAATTAATATATAAAAATCCCTTGCATTCTTATACACTATCAATGAGAAAACAGATAGAGAAATTAAGGAAACAATCCCATTCACCATTGCAATGAAAATAATAAAATACTTAGGAGTAAATCTACCTAGAGAAACAAAAGATTTATTTATATAAAACTATAAAACACTGATGAAAGAAATCAAAGATGACACAAATAGATGGAGAAATACACCATGTTCATGAATTGGAAGAATCAATATAATGAAAATGAGAACACCACCCAAAGCAATCTATAGATTCAATGCAATCTGTATCAAGCTACTTTCAGAGAACTTGAACAAATAATTTCACAATTTGTATGGAAATACAAAAACGTCGAATACTCAAAGCAATCCTGGGAAAGAAAAATGAAACTGGAGGAATAAACCTACCTGACTTCAGACCATCCTACAAATCTATAGTCATCAAGACAGTATGGCACTGGCACAGAGACAGAAATACAGATCAGTGGAACAAAATAGAAAGCCCAGAGATAAATCCACACACCTATGGAAACCTTATCTTTGACAAAGTAGGCAAAAATATCCAATGGAAAAAAGACAATCTCTTTAACAAGTGGTGCTGGGAAAACTTGTCAACCACTTGTAAAAGAATGAAACTAGAACACTTTCTAACACCATACACAAAAATAAACTCAAAATGGATTAAAGATCTAAACGTAAGACCAGAAACTATAAAACTCCTAGAGGACAACATAGGCAAAACACTCTCTGACATAAATCACAGCAGGATCCTCCATGACCCACCTCCCAGAGTAATGGAAATAAAAGCAAAAGTGAACAAATGGGACCTAATTAAACTTAAAAAGCTTTTGCACAATGAAGGGAACTATAAACAAGGTGAAAAGTCAGCCTTCAGAATGGGAGAAAGTAATAGCAAATGAAGCAACTGACAAAGAATTAATCTCAAAAATATACAAGCAGCTCATGCAGCTCAATTCCAGGAAAGTAAACTGCCAAATAAAAAAATAGGCCAAAGAATTAAAGAGACATTTCTCCAAAGAAGACATATATATGGCTAACAAACACGTGAAAGGATGCTCAACATCACTCATTACCAGAGAAATGCAAATCAAAACCACAATGAGTTACCATCTCACGTTGGTCAGAGAATGGCTGCTATCAAAATGTCTACAAAAAATAAATGCTGTAGAGGGTGTGGAAAAAAGGGAACCCTTTTACACTGTTGGTTTGAATGCAAACTAGTACAGCCACTATGGAGAATAGTGTGGAGATTCCTTAAAAATCTGAAAATAGAACTGCCATATGACACAGCAGTCCCACTGCTGGGCATACACACCAAGGAAACCAGAATTGAAAGAGACACATGTACCCCAATGTTCCTCATAGCACTGTTTACAATAGCTAGGACATGGAAGCAACCAAGATGTCCATTGGCAGACAAATGGATAAGAAAAGTGTAGTACATATACACAATGGAATATTATTCAGCTATTAAAAAGAATGCATTTGAATCAGTTCTAATGAGTTGGATGAAACTGTAGCCTACTATACAGAGTGAATTAAGTCAGAAAGAAAAACACCAATACAGTATATTAATGCATACATATGGAATTTAGAAAGATAGTAATTATGACCCTATATGCAAGACGGTAAAAGAGACACAGATGTAAAGAACAGACTTTTGGACTCTGGGAGAAGGTGAGAGTAGAATGATTTGAGAGAATAGCATTAAAACATGTATATTACCATATGTGAAATAGATAGCCAGTCCAGGTTCGATGCATGAGACAGGGCACTCAAGGCCAGTGCGCTGGGATGACCCTGAGGGATGGGATGGGGAGGGAGAAGGGAGGGGGTTTCAGGATGGGGGACACCCATGGCTGATTCATGTCAATGTATGGCAAAAACCAGTACAATATTGTAAAGTAATTAGCCTCCATTTAAAATAAATAAATTAATTTAAAAAAAGAACAAGGAAATGTAATGGAAACAATACATTATAAGTGTGTTTGGCACACACACACACACATACACACACGACACCTGAAAATAGGGAAAACTAGAATGGGCTTTGGGTGGGAGCTGTGTTTGCTCTGAGGTCATTTGCAGCATGAGATAAAGGAGGAAGCAGTCAAGATCAGAGCTTGCCATGATGGAGAATCTTAGAGTCAGTGCCTGACAACTATGGATTCCTGGAGATTATATATATATATATATAGAGAGAGAGAGAGAATATTTCTAAACCAACTATAACTTCCCCACCTCCTGACAAAAGGCTATGTATACAGAAAAGGCTACCTTTTCAGTAAGCAGAACAAATGGAATGAAAGCAGATTTAAAAGATTTGTACATCTTTTTTTCCCTAAACTTAAACATTTTACTTTCACTTTCACATGGATGGATTGGGGAGAGAATCTCAATTATGGAATTTATGTTGAACAAATCCCAACTTGGATTTTCTACAGGCATATAGATATGAAGAAGGCAATGTTTCTACTCTAATGTGGATGGTTGTTCAGTCGCTCAGTTGTGTCTGACTCTTTGTGACTCCATGGACTGCAGTATACCAGGCTTCTCCATCCTTCACCATCTCCCATGTCCATTGAGTTGATGTTATCCAATCATATTCTCTGTTTCCCCCTCTTCCTCCTACCTTCAATCTTTCCCAGCATCAAGGTTTTTTCCATGAGTTGGTTCTTTGCATCAAGTAGCCAAAATATTGGAGCTTCAGATTCAGCATCAGTCTTTCCAATGAATATTCAGGGTTAACTAGTTTAATCTCCTTGCTGTCCAAGGAGCTCTCAAGAGTCTTCTCCAGCACCATAGCTCAAAAGCATCAATTCTTCAGTGAATCCTTCCAAATACATCATTTATCAAGGAAAATGAACCATCAATAGGGAAAGATAACTAAGGACACAGCAAAATGATATCCATAAATGGATGAAAAAGAAACAGAAACCTAAAAATCAATGGTTAATATAGATCCACCAAAAGTTTATGCATTGGTTTTATCAAATGTTTTACAGTGTTCAAACAAGTTAATGCAACAGGTGATCTCAGCATGGAAATTAACTTAATTAAAAATGAAATAGGACAGTTGATAGATGGGTAAATGGAAAAAAGTATAGAATTTAAGGAAACTAAATAACACTAGTTATATTCTTAATAAATTATAATATTGGATAGAGAGGTTTAATGGGAAATGTAAAGACATCTGAAGATAGAATTTATAAATTGGGGTATATGTCAAAAGATATTGGGCAGAACATAGCTTGAACAGACACAGATATGGAAAACATAGAAGAAATGGTAAGAAACACAGAGAAAACAGTAAGACAATCAACATACCCTTGATTTGAATCCTATAAAGAGAAGGGATAAAATAGGGCAAAATTATATTTGAAGCAAAAATGGCTGAGAGTTTCCCAGAACTTATGAAAGATATCAAGTGTAATTTCAAAAGGCCTAGCAAATTTCAAAGCAAAACAAACAAAAAAATCTAACTCAGCATAACACAAATCATTGTGAAAACTGAGGTAAGTTGAAGTAAAGCCATTTCCAGATAACAGAAATTGAAGTAAACGCCACAAAGAATGTTCTAAACAGAAACAGAGAATAGCTAAAGGCTTTGATCTATGGGAAAAGAAAATGATAAGATAATCTCTTTACAATCACAGTGAAATAGTACTGTAAAGTGTAGAGTAGGTCTAGAGGTCAAGGTTTCACCTCCCTTGTCAAGTGGTCTGGATTTTTCCAGGAGCAATGAGAAGACACTGAAGCTTTAGGCTGAAAAGTTATACATAGCTGTGTCTATGTTTTTCAAAAGATTACTCTGACTGTAATGTCAGAAAAAAGCTGTAGAAAGTGAGAGCTGAGCACAGAGAGATGTTAGAAGGTAAATGACAGCCAACCAGCCCATAGAAGAAAACCCTATTGCTGCCTTCACATTCAGTAATATAGTTTCATTTCCTTTAGGTAATTTTTGAATATACTCCACTATATTCATGGGTTTTTAAAAACACTATAGAAGAGGATCCTTATACTCAATTAATTGTCTTCCTCTTGTAATTTAAGATTTCATACACTTCTTGCCTACAATACCAAATTTGCTCAATCTAGCCAAATGGCTCATCCTATGATATTTACCCTCCTAATCTCCTATGCACACTTACATGGTCTTTATTTATTATGGATTCACTTATACTTCTAGTGTGAAGACTTCCAAAAAGGAAAATACTATTTTTGCAGATTATTTATGCACTTATAAGAACTTTCTAGACACCTACCTGTGGTTAGAGGAGCTATCAAATTGTATCTTCATATCCCTAAATGTTGAACAGACTTCACTTATCCCTTGAATGCTGTACATTATCAGATGTGTTACACACAGAAACACACACACTCATACACACATAATGAAATACAGTATGTGAGAAGAAATTTGAAAATTTGATTGAACCATGTAGGATCTTCTTAATACTTATTGTAGTGTTTGAATTTGAAGAGGAAGACAGAGTGGACTAATGCTTTTTTAAAAATAAATCATTCAGTGGATTTGGAAGCCATATTACTTGCTCAACTCCAGACTGTGTATACTGTTGTTCAATCATTAAGTCATGTCTGACTCTTTGCCACTCCATGGACTCCAAAACTACAGGCTTCCCTGTCCTTAATTATCTCCTGAACTTTGCTCAAACTCACATCCAATAAATCAGTGATGTTATCCAACCATCTCATTCTCTGACCCTCTCTTCTCCTCTTGCACTCAACCTTTTCAGCATCAGGGTTTGTTTTTTTTTTTTTTTTTCCCCAATGATTCAGCTCCTCACATCAGGTGACCAAAGTATTGGAGCTTCAACTTCAGCATCTGTCCTTCCAAAGAATATTAAGGGTTGATTTCTTTTAGGATTGACTGGTTTGAACTCCTGGCAGTGCAAGGGACTCTCGAGAATCTTCCCCAGCACCACAATTCAAAAGCATCAATTTTTTGGCACTCAGCCTTCTTTATTGTCCAACTCTTACATGCATAGATTACTACTTGAAAAACCATGGCTTTTAACATATGGATCTTTGTTGGCATAATGATATCTCTGCTTTTTAATAAACTGTTTAGATTTGTCATAGCTTTTCTTCCAAGAATCAAGCCTCTTTTTTATTTAATGATCTGAGAGAAGCATGCTCAGAACTCAGGGCATTTACTTGGACATTTCCTGTGATTCCAAGCCTGTTGATCATTATGAAGATAATCTTTTTCAATCATGGTTTGATGAAAGCAAGGCAACAAAAGATTTTATTATTTACAAAGAAGCACCAGTTTCACCCCACTAAAAATCTAGACCAGTTGAAATGCTGAATGAATTTTAAGGAGTGAGATGATAGACCTCATTATAGCTTGGGGCTCTTTTCAGTAATAGAAACTAGATAATCTCATTAAAACTCCCAACATTTAAAAAGAAATCAGTGAATCACCATTTCAAATAGAAAGCAGTATTATGAGCATAAAGAGTACAAACAGACATGAACCCTGTAAGGTGTGGGTTGACTTATAGGTGTTTGGTTTCTTATTCCAGTTCTGCTTTCAGCTGCAGCTATGGTAAACCATTTCTGGAAGGCTGTTGTTTTTCAATCACTCAGTCATGTCCGACTCTTTGTGACACCATGGGCTGCAGCAAGCCAGGCTTCCCTGTCCGTCACCATCTCCTGGAGCTTACTCATGTCCCTTGAGTTGGTGATGCCATCCAACTATCTCATCTTCTGTCATCTTCTTCTCCTCCTACCTTCCCATCATCAGGGTCTTTCTGAATGTCAGCTCTTTGCATTAGGTGCCCAAAGTACTGGAGCTTCAGCTTCAGCATCCATCCTTTCAAATGAATATTCAGGGTTGATATTCTTTAGGATTGACTGGTTTGACCTCCTTACAGTCCAAGGGACTCTGAAGAGTATTCTACAACACCACAGTTCAAAAGCATCAATTCTTCGGTGCTCAGCTCTCTTTAATGGTTCAACTCTGACATCAATACATGACCACTGGAAAAACCATAGCTTGAATTATATGGACCTTTGTTGGCAAAGTAATGTCTCTGCTTTTTAATATGCTGTCTAGATTTGTCATGGCTTTTCTTAGAAGGAGGAAGTGTCTGTTAGTTTCATGGCTGCAGTCACCGTCTTCAGTGATTTTGGAGCCCAAGAAAATAAAATCTACTACTGTTTCCACTTTTTCTTCATCTATCTGCCTTGAAGTGATGGGACTGGATGCCATAATCCTAGTTTTTTTGTGAAGGGAATATGCTATGCACAGGCCTGTACTAATGGGCTTTATTTGAAAAATAAGAATGACTTTCTCATCACTCCCCAGGCTGGGAGCAGTAAAAAGTACATTGTGGAAAGACATCTTAAAAGTAAGATGTTGAAGTACTGATGTACTGATGAAAAATCATTAGTGACTATTCAGGTAACCAGAGCCTTGAGGGAGTTGCTGAGAAAGGGCATCACTAGCCATTGTATATCTTCATCCCCAGTCTGAGACTGTAAACAACAGATATCTCTAGAGCACGAATGAGGAAGTAGAAGTTAATAAAAAGCATGCAAGGATTAGGATCTGTGCTTTTGCCTGCGAATGGCATCAGCCCCCTATCCCCACTTTATTTCCGAGTCTTCTTTTTCTTTATTCTTCTGCAGCACCACTCCCTCAAGTCGGTTCATTGTTGGGATGGTCCCGATATTTTGGAGGTTGAGTTTTAAGTTAGCTTTTTCACTCTTCTGTTTCACCTTCATCAAGACACTCTTTAATTCTTCTTCACTTTCTGCCATTTGAGTTGTATCATCTGCATATCTGGGATTTCCCCTGGTGGCCCAGAAATAAGGAATCTACGTGTAGTTCAGGAACCACAGGAGACATAGTCTCAATCCCTGAGTTAGGAAGATCCCCTAGAGGAGGACATGGCAACCCACTCCAGAATTCTTGTTAGGAGAATCCCATGGGCAGAGGAAGCTGGCAGCCTAGTCCAAAGGGTTGCAAATAATTGGGCAAGGCCAAAGCAACTTACCACATCTGCGTATCTGAAGTTGTTGATATTTCTCCCAGAAATCTTGCTTCCAGCTTGTGATTCATCCAGCCTGGCATTTTGAATGACATACTCTGCATATACGTTAAATACACAGAATGACAATATATAGCCTTGACATATTCCTTTCCCATTTTTTAACCAGTCTGTTGCTCCATGTCCAGTTCTAACTGTTGCTTCTTGATCTGCATCGAAGTTTCTCAGGAGACAAGTCAAGGTGGTCCGGTATTCTCATCTCTTTAAGAATTTCCATAATTTGTTGTGATCCACACCATCAAAGGCAATGAAGCAGAATTAGATGGTTTTCTGGAATTCCCTTGCTTCTGTGATCCAATGTACACTGGCAATTTGGTCTCTGGTTCCTCTGCCTTTTCTAAATCCAGCTTGTACATCTGGAAGTTCTTGGTTCACATACTGTTGAAATGTAGCTTGAAGGAAATTGAGTATTATCTTGCTAGCATGGGAAATGAGCACCACAGTATGGTAGTTTGTATATTCGTTGACATTTGCCTTTTTTGGCATTGGAATGAAAACTGATTTTTCCAGTTCTGTGGCCATTGCTCAGTTTTCCCAGTTTGCTGGTATATTAATTGTAGCACTTTAACAACATCATCTTTTAGGATTTTAAATAGCTCAGCTGGAATTCCATCACTTCTGCTAGCTTTGTTAGTAGTAACACTTCCCAAGGCACACTTGACTACACACTCCAGAATGTCTGGCTCAAGGTGAGTGACCACATTATCATGGTTATCCAGGTCATTAAGACCTTTTTTGTACAGTTCTTCTGTGTATTCTTGCCACCTCTTCTGCTTCTGTTAGGTCCTTGCAATTTCTGTCTTTTATTGTGCCCATCTTTGCATGAAATTTTCCTTTGATATTTCCAATTTTCTTGCAGAGGTCTATAGTCTTTCCCATTCTATTTGATTGTTTTCCTTCATTTCTTTGCATTGTTCACATAAGAACTTACCTTAAGGCATTTTTGTTTCTCCTTGCTTTTTTTTTTTTTCTGGAGCTCTGCATTTAGTTGGGTATATATTTCCCTTTATCTTTTGCCTTTTGCCTTTTGCTACTCTTCTTTTCTCAACTATTTGTAAGGCATCCTCAGACAGCCACTTCTCCTTCACACAGACTCTGTAGAGTGAAATAATTTTGCATAAGGGAAAGGTATCCAGCATGGTTGCCTGGACAGAGAAAGATGCCAGGTGAGTTAAGTGGCTGAGTTCCAAAAAGGGGAGAAAAAAATGCAGTCTGAATACCAATCAACAATAGTATAAAGTGATTTTAAAATAACTGCAGCTATTTCAGATTCCTCATGTATAGTTACCAAAGATGATTTGGAATCTTCTTGGGGTGCTAATAAAATATAGGTGTGCCAAAGAAGTAAAAGGTTTCATAAGCCCTTCATAATTGGTATAGTCATTACAGAAAGAGAGAAACTCAATCAACTAAGTCATTGCCTCTCTCCTTTCAAATCAGGAATTGCCAATCATGAAAACCCCATCCCTCTAAGGAAAAAAAAAGAAAAGTCTTATTGAAAAGCCTGGACAGTTTGCATATTAGCATATTTATATATATACATGGTATAATATGAAGTCTCTTGCCTCCAAATTATTTTTGATATCTAGATAAATGCTAACAGTAGAAATATGGTGTGTACCACATAAGTTAAAATTGTCTAGTAACTAAATAAAAAGCCAAAAGGAACAGATTAGATTCATTTAAATAATATATTTTATTTAACCTTATCAATCAAACAGTATTTCAACCATTACAAAAACTTAATGAAATATTTTATATTTTTTACTAATTCTTTGAAACCTAGTGTGTTAATTTACTGTCATGAAACATGTTAGGCTGAAGTATCCACATTTTGAGTACTCAAATATACCTAAGTAGTTAGTGGCTACCATCTTGAACTGTGCAGATATAAGTGGTCAAACATGAAAAGTACATCTACTGTGAAATCAATTAATCAAAACCTATCTATTTAATTATGTACATGTCTGATGTTTCCTTATGTAAAAAAATTTCATTCCATTAAATCAAGATGAATGAAAATATGTAGGAGTCAGAGAGATTTATAAGTGACTAGACTGTGCTTTGTTCTGCTTTGTTCTTCCAGAAGGTTTGTTGCTGCTACACTGGGGGATTTAAATTTTAGATTCATTTTAGAAGAGGGCAGGAACAGCATGATTTTGTTTGTTTGTTTTTGTGTTTGGATTGACATATAAGTGACTTACAACATTGTGCCAGTTTCAGGTGTGTAACACACTGATTCAATATTTCTGTGCATTACAAAATGATTACCACAATGTCTTCTTACCATCTGTTACCATGCACAGTTATTACAATATTATTGACTATATTCCTTACGATACACATTACATCTCTGTAGCATTTTATGACTGCAAGTTTGTATCTTTTAATCCTCTTCACCTATTTTGCCCACATCCACATCCCCACCCTTTCTGGTAAACACCTGTTAGATTTCTGTATCTATGTCTTTCCACTTTATGTTTGCTCATTTGTTTGTCTGTTTTTTAGATTCTATATATAAGTTAAGGCAATATTTGTCTTTTTCTCTCCAATGTATTTCACTTAGCATAATACCTCTAGGTTCATCCATTTTGTCACAAATGGCTAGATTTCGTTCCTTCTTATACCTGAGTAATATTCCATTGTATGTACATTGGATACCTGAAAAACAGATTTGTTGAGTAGGCCCACTCATATGCAATTTTTTTTTCATTAAATATTTACTTACAGAGAACAAAATGGTAGAGGAGTAGATGGATATGGAGTACATCTCTCTACATGGATACGTCAGGAATACACCTCAGATATAGAAGTGCTTGCAGAACACCAACTGACAGTGGACAGCAGGACCTGGAATAGAATATATAGAACCCCGCAAAACTCGGTGGAATGAAGGAACTCATGGGGGGTGGGGATAGGGGCAGGAGTGTTGGTAGCACTGCATTTGCCCTTAGCGGGTGGGAGAACTGAAGCAGGGGTCCGATCCACACATCGGGACAATTATCTGAGTCAGAGGAGAAACATTTAAGGCTGAGAGTGAAACAGCTGATCTGTGGCAGCCTAAATGGAATGAGAATCAGACAGTCCTTGCCGCAGCCATACATACCCGGACAGGGACGCAGAGTTTGGGGATTGTGGAGTGATCCCAGGGTGGGGGCTACTGTTGATTGAGGAAAGATTGATCACGGGATGTGAGGGAGTCGATTGTGGTGGGAAATGCCTGTGGAGGAAAGCCAGGCAGCCATGGAAGTAAGGTGATACTGCTGAGTCACGCATAGGGAATGGAGCCAGCACCACAGCCTCTCTCTCTCCACAGGCCAGCATTGGCAGCTCAACAAGAGAGAGGCTGGCCCATCAACCGCTTGACACACTGATCTAGAGAGTAGGATCCCACCCAGGGGGCAACTTTATGTCTCTGATGGGCCAAACAATATAGAAGGACACCAGGTAAGATAGCCCTCTAAGTGCCTGAAGGGGCCAAGCTATGGAGAAAGACTGGACAAAGAGGCCTTCTCATCACCAGCTAAAAGACACTCGACAAAAGACTCTGAAAGGGTCATAACTCCTGCAGCAGAGGGAGCCTGTGTCCCTGGACACTTGGGACCACCAGGGTCCCTGCAAGCCAAGCAGATGAACTACCTTCATGCTCAACTCTCACTGGGGCAGAACTGCCACGGGCAAAAAATATCTTGCTTCTGTGTGCCCAGAGTCACTTCTGTAGTGTTCCTGTAGTGTCCTGGCTCTTTGTGTCCCTGTAGTGTCCTGGCTGTTTGTGTCCCTGTAGATTGTGCCCTGCCAGGCTTCTCTTTCAGGGAGGGACGTTCCCAGGCAAGAATACTGGAGCCTATTGGCCATTCAGTACTGGCTGTCATGCCCTTCTAGGGCACTATATTTCCTGCTGCCTGAGCTGCCAACTCCCCTGAGTGCCTGGTGCTGGCAGAACTCCTGCAACCCAAGCAGCTGCACCACCTCCACACCTGACTCTCAGAGGAGCAAACCCAAGTCTTCCCAGGCAGTCTCAGGAGCAAATCCCAATGGAGGACTGAGACACAGAGGTGGAAATAAAACCACAATTGAACCCAGGGGCAGTGTGGCTAAGGAAGAAGAGCCAAAACCTTCCCAAGAGCTGTACAGTTCAGTAGAGTTCAGTTGCTCAGTCATGTCCAACACTTTGTAATCCCATGAATTGCAGCACGCTAGGACTCCCTGTTCATCACCAAATCCTGGAGTTCACTCAAACTCACGTCTATTGAGTCAGTGATGCCATCCAGCCATCTCATCCTCTGTCATCCCCTTCTCCTCCTGCCCCCAATCCCTCCCAGCATCAGAGTCTTTTCCAATGAGTCAAGTCTTCACATGAGTTGGCCAAAGTACTGGAGTATCAGCTTTAGCATCATTCCCTCCAAAGAACAGCAAGGACTGATCTCATTTAAAATAGACTGGTTGGATCCCCTTGCAGTCCAAGGGATTCTCAAGAGTCTTCTCTAGCACCACAGTTCAAAAGCATCAATTCTTTGGCACTCAGCTTTCTTCACAGTCGAACTGTCACATACATACATGCCTACTGGAAAAACCATAGCCTTGACTAGAGGACCTTTGTTGGCAAAGTAATGTCTCTGCTTTTCAATATGCTATCTAGGTTGGTCATAACTTTCCTTCCAAGGAGTAAGCGTCTTTTAATTTCATGGCTGCAGTCACCATTTGCAGTGATTTTGGAGCCCAGAAAAATAAAGTCTGGCACTGTTTCCACTGTTTCCCATCTATTTCCCATGAAGTGATGGGACCAGATGCCATGATCTTCGTTTTCTGAATGTTGAGCTTTAAGCCAACTTTTTCACTCTCCACTTTCACTTTCATCAAGAGGCTTTTTAGTTCCTCTTCACTTTCTGCCATAAGGGTGGTGTCATCTGCATATCTAAGGTTATGGATATTTCTCCCAGAAATCTTGATTCCAGCTTGTGCTTCTTCCAGTCCAAGGTTTCTCATAATGTACTCAGCATATAAGTTAAATAAGCAGGGTGAATATATACTGCCTTGACGAACTCCTTTTCCTATTTGGAACCAGTCTGTTGTTCCATGTCCAGTTCTAACTGTTGCTTTCTGACCTGCATATAAGTTTCTCAAGAGGCAGGTCAGGTGATCTGGTATTCCCATCTCTTTCAGAATTTTCCACAGTTTATTGTGATCCACACAGCCAAAGGCTTTGGCATAGTCAATAAAGCAGAAATAGATGTTTTTCTGGAACTCTCTTGCTTTTCCCATGATCCAGAGGATGTTGGCAATTTGATCTCTGGTTCCTCTGTCTTTTCTAAAACCAGCTTGAACATCTGGAAGTTCACAGTTCATGTACTGCTGAAGCCTGGCTTGGACAATTTTGAGTGTTACTTTACTAGCGTGTGAGATGAGTGCAATTGTGCGGTAGTTTGAGCATTCTTTGGCATTGCCTTTCTTTGGGATTGGAATGAAAACACATTTTCTAGTCCTGTGGCCACTGCTGAGTTTTCCAAATTTGCTGGCATATTGAGCGCAGCACTTTCACAGCATCATCTTTTGGGATTTGAAAGAGCTCAACTGGAATTCCATCACCTCAACTAGCTTTGTTTGTAATGATGCTTTCTAAGGCCCACTTGAATTCACATTCCAGGATGTCTGGCTCTAGGTGAATGATCACAACATTGTGATTTTCTTGGTCATGAAGATCTTTTTTGTACAATTCTTCTGTGTATTCTTGCCATCTCTTCTTAATGTCTTCTGCTTCTTTTAAGTCCATACCATTTCTGTCCTTTATCGAGCCCATCTTTGCATGAAATGTTCCCTTGGTATCTCTAATTTTCTTAGAAGAAATCTCTCGTCTTTCCCATTCTGTTGTTTCCCTCTATTTCTTTGCATTGTTGGCTGAGGAAGGCTTTCTTATCTCTCCTTGCTATTCTTTGGAAATCTGCATTCAGATGTGTATATCTTCCTTTTCTCCTTTGCTTTTCAATTCTCTTATTTTCACAGCTATTTGTAAAGCCTCTCCAGACAGCCATTTTGCTTTTTTGCATTTCTTTTCCACGGGGATGGTCTTTATCCCTGTCTCCTGTACAATGTCAGGAACCTCATTCCGTAGTTCATCAGGTACTCTATCTATCAGATCTAGTCCCTTAAATCTATTTCTCACTTCCACTGTATAATAATAAGGGATTTGATTTAGGTCATACCTGAATGGTGTAGTGGTTTTCCCTACTTTCTTCAATTTAAGTCTGAATTTAGCAATAAGGAGTTCATGATCTGTGCCACATTCAGCTCCCGGTCTTTTTTTTTTTTTTTTTCTGACTGTATAGAGCTTCTCCATCGTTGGCTGCAAAGAATATGATCAATCTGATTTTGGTGTTGACCATCTGGTGATGTCCATGTGTAGAGTCTTCTCTTGTGTTGTTGGAAGAGGGTTAAATCCACGGGATCAACTAGGCAGACTCTTTGTCCTTGAAATATATAAAAGATCATTGAGAGCTCCCACAAAAGAAAATGCACTAGTTCTGATAGCTGTGGACATGGGAGGCAAGTACACTTAGGACTAAGGCAAGATTATAATCTGCGATGCCCCCAGAGCAGGTCCAGAGGTTGGTACAGTGTTGGAGGGCATCCTAGGGTGACTGTGACTCCCAGCGTGGGAAAGGACTCTCACTCAAGAAAAATATTTATTATTCTTATGTTTTGACTTGTTCTGTGTATTCTTTTGAATTTTTTTTTCTTTTCTTTATTTTCCTCCCCCCACCCCCCCGTCATGTTGTAGTTGTCAATTTTATTGGCAATCTGAAATATAATTAAGTTTGGAGCTTTTTTTTTTTTTTTTCTCAGTCATATTTTTATTGTTGTTATAAACCTCTGCCTTTATGTTGGGCTTTTTCAGTTCTGTGGAGTTTTTTGTTTTTTTTTTTTCTTTTTTCCCTTCTTTTATATTTAATTTGAATTTTTTAAACTTATTTTTATTTTTTATACATTTATTTCTTTGTTTGATTTTCCTACTATTGTTTTCCCCTTGCAGTTAATCTTGATTGTATATAAATCTTCTTTATCTATGTCTATTTAACTTTGCATACTTATTCTTTCTTTCTTTCCTTTCCTCTCAACATATTCATTAGTTTTATTTTCATTCCTTTATTCCCCAATTGACACCTTGCTTCAGTTTTGTTTTCCAGTTTGTGCTTTAGTTAGTTTTTTTCAGGTAGATATAATTTTTGGTTTCCTGTTCTCTGGGTTAGTCTATTGTACTTTATCTTTGTTGGACTGTTTGGTCTTGGATGTGTATGTATATGTGTATGTTCCATTATTTTAATTATTATTTGCCTGATTTTATAACTGCCATTAGTCTGGGATTCATCTTTGGTTTCTCATTTTTGGATATTTGTTTTAATCTTACTTAATGACATAAGAAAGGCAATGCCAAAGAATGCTCAAACTACCACACAATTGCACTCATCTCACACTCTAGTAAAGTAATGCTCAAAATTCTCCAAGCCAGACTTCAGCAGTATGTGAACCGTGAACTTCCTGATGTTCAAGCTGGTTTTAGAAAAGGCAGAGGAACAAGAGATCAAATTGCCAACATTCGCTGGATCATGGGAAAAGCAAGAGAGTTCCAGAAGAACATCTATTTCTGCTTTATTGACTATGCCAAAGCCTTTGGCTATGTGGATCACAATAAACTGTGGAAAATTCTGAAAGAGATGGGAATACCGGACCACCTGATCTGCCTCTTGAGAAACCTATAGGCAGGTCAGGAAGCAACAGTTAGAACTGGACATGGAACAACAGACTGGTTCCAAGTAGAAAAAGAAGTACGCCAAAGCTGTATATTGTCACCCTGCTTATTTAACTTATATGCAGAGTACATCATGAGAAATGCTGGACTGGAAGAAGCACAAGCTGGAATCAAGATTGCCGGGAGAAATATCAATAACCTCAGATATGCAGATGACACCACCCCTATGGCAGAAAGTGAAGAGGAACTAAATAGCCTCTTGATGAAAGTGAAAGAGGAGAGTGAAGAAGTTGGCTTAAAGCTCAACATTCAGAAAACGAAGATCATGGCATCTGGTCCCATCACTTCATGGGAAATAGATGGGAAAGCAGTGGAAACAGTGTCAGACTTTATTTTTCTGGGCTCCAAAATCACTGCAGATGGTGACTACAGCCATGAAATTAAAAGACGCTTACTCCTTGGAAGGAAAGTTATGACCGACTTAGATAGCATATTGAAAAGCAGAGATATTACTTTGCCAACAAAGGTCCGTCTAGTCAAGGCTATGGTTTTTCCAATAGTCATGTATGGATGTGAGAGTTGGACAGTGAACAAGAATTGGACTGAGCGCCGAAGAATTGATGCTTTTGAACTGTGGTATTGGAGAAGACTCTTGAGAGTCCCTTGGACTGCAAGGAGATCCAACCAGTCAATTCCGAAGGAGATTAGCCCTGCGGGTTCTTTGGAAGGAATGATGCTAAAGCTGAAACTCCAGTACTTTGGCCACCTCATGCGAAGAGTTGACTCATTGGAAAAGACTCTGATGCTGGGAGGGATTGGGGGCAGGAGGAGAAGGGGACCACAGAGGATGAGATGGCTGGATGGCATCACTGACTCATTGGACATGAGTCTGGGTGAACTCTGGGAGTTGGTGATGGACAGGGAGGCCTGGCGTGCTGTGATTCATGGGGTAGCAAAGAGTCGGACATGACTGAGCAACTGAACTGAACTGAACTGAATGCCATAACAAGCCACTTGTGGAATCCTCATTCCTGACCAGAGCTCAAGCCCTGAGCCTTGGAATGGCAGTACTGATTCCAAGACCCTAGACTACCAGTTAACTTTAGGGAGTATCAAATAGTGAGAACTTACACAAAGGAAAGCACTTGAATACAAGACCCAGCATTACTCAACCACGAGTAGCAACCTGTGCAGGACATCTCATCTAAACAACAAGCAAAACAAAAATATAAACCCAGTCATCCACAGACAGGATTACCACTTCACTCAGCTTTGCCTATCAGAGGAAAACCAAACAAACAAACACAAAAATCTCAGCACAAATCTCACCCTGTAGGAAGCTTACACAAAACACTGGACCAACATTAGGAGGGCAGAAACCAAAGGAAGACAGAATTCAACCTTGCACCTGGGAAAAGTAGATCTAAAGCACAATAAGTTTAAAAGAAATTATGAAAAATCAGAGAAATGCTACACAAATAAAGGAACAAAGTAGAAACACAGAAGCCCAAATAAATGAAGAAGAAATAAGCAAAATAAGCAGAATAAATTATTCTGAAAAATAAATCAGAATAATGATAGTAAAGATGATCAAAAACCTTGAAAACAAAATGGAGAAAATGCAAGATTTAATTAACAAATACCTAGAAGAATTAAAAATAAATACACAAACAACACAATTACTGAAATTAAAAATACTCTAAAAGGAATCAATAGCAGAATACCTGAAGCAGAAGAATGAATCAGTGAGTTGGAATATAAAATGATGGAAACAACTTCTGAAGAGCAGAATAAGGTAAAAAGAATGAAAAGAACTAAAGACAGTCTCAGAGACCTCTGGGACAATATCAGATGCACCAACATTCGAATTATAAGGGTCCCAGAAGAAGAAGAGAAAAAGAAAGGTATGAGAAAATTTTTGAAGAGATTATAGTTGAAAATTTCTCCAACATGGAAAAGGAAATAGTCAATCAAGTACAGGAGGCATAAAGAGTCCCATACAGGATAAACTCAAGGAGAAACACTCCAAGGCCCATATTAACCAAACTAACAAAGACTAAACACAAAGAAAGACTATTGAAAGCAGCAAGGGAGAGGCAATAAGTAACATACAAAGGAAATTCCATACACTTAAGAGCTAATCTTTCAGCATAAATTCTGCAGGTCGGAAGGGAATGCCAGGATATATTTAAAGTATTGAAAGGGAAAAATCTACAACCAAGATCTCATTCAAAATTGATGGAGAAATAAAAAGCTTCAGACAAGCAAAAATTAAGAGAAATCAGGACCAACCAACCAGATTTACAACAAATGTTAAAGGTACTTACATAGTCAAGAAATACAAGAGAACAAAAAAGATCTATAAAATCAACCCCAAACAATTAAGAAAATGTCAATAGGAACATATATGTCAATAATTACTTTAAATGTAAGTGGTTTAAATGCTCCAACCAAAAGACACAGACTTGCTGAATGGATACAAAAACAAGACCCATATATATGCTGTTTAGAAGACACACACTTAAGTCCTCAAGAAATATATAGACTGAAAGTGAGAGTATGAAAAAATATAGTCCATGAAAATGGGAAGCTAAAGAAAGCTGGAGTAGCAATCCTCATATTAGACAAAATAGACCTTAAAATAAAGAATATTACAAGAGATAAGGAAGGACACTACACAATGATCAAGGGATCAATCCAAGAGGAAGACATAACAATTGTAAATATCTAGGAACCCAACATAGGAGCACCTCAATACATAAGACAAACACTAACAGACATAAAAGGAGAAACTGACAGAAACAATAAGAGGAGGAGACTTTAACACCCCACTAACACCAGTGGACAGATCATCAAAACAGAAAATTAACAAGGAAACACACATCTTAAATGATACATTAGAAACGATGGATCACATTGGTATCTTCAAGACTTTCTACCCAAATGCAGAAGAATACACTTTCTTCTCAAGTGTACCTGGAACAATTCTCTATGATAGACCACATCTTGGGTCACAAATCAAACCTCAGTAAACTTAAGAAAATTGAAATCATATCAAGCATCTTTTCTGACCATGACACTATGAGACTAGATATCAATTACAAGAAAAAAAGCTGTAAGAAACACAAACAAAAGGAGATTAAACAACATGTTTCTAAATAACCAACAGATTACTGAAGAAATCAAAAGGGGAATCAAAAAATTTATAGAAAGAAATGACAATGAAAACACAACAACTCAAATCCTATGGGATGAAGTGAAAGCAGTTCTAAGAGGGAAGTTTATAGCAATACAACCGTACATCAAGAATCAAGAAAAACACTGAATAGACAGCCTAACTTTACACCTAAAACAACTGGAAAAGAAGAAGGGAAAAAAAATAATAAGAGGAAATAATTCATAAAGATCTGAGCAAAAATCAATGGAAAAAAATGAAAGAAACAACAGTAAGGACTAATAAAACTGAAAGCTAGTCCTTTGAGAAGATAAACAAAATGACAAGCCTTTAGCCAGACTCATCAATAAAAAAAAAAGAGTAGAATCAAAGCAACAAATTTAGAAATGAAAAAGGAAAGGTTACAACAGACAATGCAGAAATACAAACGATTATAAGAAAACAACTATATGGCAATAAAATGGATAACCTGGAAGAAATGTACAGATTCTTAGAAAGGTTCAGTCTTCTAAGATTGAACCAGCAAGAAATAGAAATTATGAACAACTCAATTACAAGCACTGAAATTGAAGCTGTGATAAAAAAATCTCCCCAAAAACAAAAGCGCAGGACAGGAGAATTCTATGAAACATTTAGTGAAGAGTTAATGCCTATCCTTCTAAAACGCTTTCAAAAAATTGCAGAGAAAAGAACACTTCCAAGCTCATTCTACGAAGCTACCATCACCCTGATACTAAAACCAGACAAAGATAACACAAAAAAAGAAAACTATAGGTCAATATCACTGATGAACATAGATGCTAAAATCTTCAACAAAATTTTATCAAACAGAACTCAGCAACACATCAAAAAGCTCATACACCATAATCCAGCTGGGTTTATTTCAGAAATGGAAGGATTCTTCATATATGCAAATCAATCAATGTGATATATTAATTAACAAATTGAAAGATAAAAACCATATGATCAGATCAGACCAAAAGATGCAGAAAAAGCCTTTGACAAAATTCAGCACCCATTTATGATTAAAACTTCAAAAAAATGGGCATAGAAGGAAACTACCTCAACATAGTAAAGGCCATATATGATAAGCCTACAGCAAACATTATTCTCAGTGGTGAAAAACTGAAAGCATTCCCCCTAAGATCAGGAATAAGACAAGGGTGTCTACTTTCACCACTATAATTCAACATAGTTCTGGAAGTCCTAGCTACAGCAATCAGAGAAGAAAAATAAATAAAAGGAATCCAGATCAGAAAAGAAGTAAAGCACTCAGTGTTTGCAAATAACATGATACTGTACATAGAAAACCCTAAATATAGTATCAAAAAATTACTAGAACTCATCAGTGAATTTAGCAAAGTTGCAAGATACAAAATCAATACACAGAAATCATTTGCATTTCTATACACTAGCAATGAAAAATCAGAAAGAAAAGTTATAGAATCAATCCCATTCACCATTGCAACAAAAAGAATTAAATATCTACGAATAAACTTACTTAGGGAAACAAAAGAACTGTATACAGAAAATTATAAAACACTAATGAAAGAAATCAAGGATGGCATAAACAGATGTCATAAATAGAGATATTCCTTGTTCCTGGTCAGGAAGAATCAATATTATGAAAATGACTATACTACCAAATGCAAACTACAGATTCAATGTGATCCCCATCAAACTACCAATGGCATTTATCATAGAACTAGAACAAAAATTTTTACAGTTCATATGGGAACAAAAAAGACCCCAAAATAGCCAAATCAGTCTTGAGAAAGAAGAATGGAGCTGGAGGAATCAACCTTCCTGACTTCAGATTATACTAAAGCTACAGTCATTAAGACAGTATGGTACTGGCACAGAAGCAGAAATATAGACAAATAGAACAAGATAGAAAGCCCAGAAATAAGCCCATGCACCTATGGGTACTTTATTTTTAGCAAAGGAGGCAAAAGCATACAATGGGGCAAGACAGCCTCTTCAATAAAAGTTGCTGGAAAAACTGGACAGCTATTTGTAAAAGAATGACATTAGAACACTTTCTAACAACATACACAAAGATAAACTCAAAATGGATTAAAGGCCCAGATGTAAGGTCAGAAATTATAAAACTCTTAGAGGAAAACATAGGCAGAACACTCTATGACATAAATCAAAGCAAGATCCTCTATGTCCCACCTCCTAGAGTAACAGAAATAAAAACAAAAGTAAACAGTGGGGCCTGATTAAACTTAAAAGCTTTTTTTGCACAGCAAAGGAAACTGTAAGTAAGGTGAAAAGACAACCTTCAGAAACAGAGAAAATAATAGCAAATGAAACAACTGACAAAGGATTAATTTCCAGAATATACAAGTAGCTCAATGCCAGAAGAACAAACAACCCAATCAAAATATGGGAAAAAGACCTAAATAGACATTTCTCCAAAGAAGAAATACAGATGGCTAACAAACATATGAAAAGATAGTCAACATCACTCATTATTAGAGAAAGGCAAATCAAAATTGCAATGTGATATCACCTCACACAGGTCAGAATGGCCATCATCAAAAAGTCTACAAACAATAAATGCTGGAGAGGGTGTGGAAAAAAGTGAACACTCTTGCACTGCTGGTGGGAATGTAAATTGATATAGCCACTATGGAAGATGGTATGGAGCTTTCTTAAAAAACTAGGGATAAAATCACAATATAACTCAGCAATACCACTCCTAGGCATATACTCTGAAGAAACCAAAATTGAAAAAGACATTGTTCATTGCAGCATTATTTACGATAGCTAGAACATGGAAGCAACCTGGGTGATCTTCAACAGATGAAAAGATAAAGAAGTAGTGGTACATATAAACAACGGAATATTACTCAGCCATAAAAAGGAACACATTTGAGTCAGTTCTGACGGGCTGGATGAACATAGAATCTATTATACAGAGTGAAGTAAGTCAGAAAGAGAAAGATAAATATCATATTCTAATGCATATATATGGAATCTAGAAAAATGGTGCTGAAGAATTTACTTACAGGGCATCAGTGGAAAAACAGACATAGAGAATAGACCTATGGACATGGGGAGAGGGGAGGAGAGGGTGAGATGTTTGGAAAGAGTAACATGGAAACTTAAATTACCATGTGTAAAATAGAGAGCCAACGGGAATTTTGCTGCAGTGCTTAGGAAACTCAAACAGGGGCTCTGTATCTATTTAGAGCAGGGGATGGGGTGGGAAATGGGAGGGAGGTTCAAAAGGGATAGGATATGTGTATACCTATGGCTGATTCATGTTGATCTTTGACAGAAAACAACAAAATTCTGTAAAGCAAATTATCCTTCAATTAAAAAAAAAATAGCAAGATGTTCCATTACATCTAGCAAGTCAGGTACTTTTTTAAAGGAAAATATCAAATATCAACAAAATAATGACTGCAGTGTCTTGTTGACCTTGAAATAAATGTAGAAGTAAAATGTAAGACACAATATTTCATTGTATGAGTAGAAATTTATGAATTAGGAAAAACAAAAACTCTATGATGAAGTAAATTAAAAAAAAACTTACATTCTACATGACCTTCAGTTGGTTGAATCCACAGACAGGAAACCACAGGTACAAATGGCCAACTGTAAAGTTATTTGACTGCACAGAGGGTCTATGCCCCTAGCCCTTGTGTTGCTCAAATGTCAATGATATGTACTATGTGTTCTCTATCCATCCAGCTATAAATGAGCAGATTTCTTCCGTATTTTAGCTATGGTAAATTATGCTGCAGTTTATATTGTGGTGCATATATGTTTTCAAATTAGCATTTTTTGTATTATTCAGAATACACAATTCTGTGTTATCTAGAAGTGGAGTTGCTGATTGATTGTATGGTAGTTCTATTTTTAATATTTTAGGGAATCACCATACTGCTTTTCATAGTAGCTATACAAACTTACATTCCCACCATCAGTACTGATGGTTTCTTTTTCTCGACATCATCATCAACACTTGTTATTTTTTGTTTTTCTGATAATAGGCATTCTGACAGGTGTTACATGATAGTTCATTGTGGTTTTGATTTACATTTCCCTGATTAGTAATTCTGAGTATCTTTTCACATGCCTATTGGCCATCTGTATGTCTTCTTCAGATAAATGTATATTCAGATCCTCTGCCATTTTAAGTGAATTGTGTGTTTTATCAATGGAATGGGAGAAAACAAAGAAATAAATTGCCATTTATATGGTCAATTAATCTATAACAAAGAAGGCAAGAATGTATAATGAAAGTCTTCAATAATTTGTGTTTAGAAAACTGTACAGCTAATTGCAAAAAAGAAAAGAAAGAAACCAACCCACTTCTTACACTACATACAAAAATAAAATCATAATGGATTAAAGACTTAAATGTAAGACCTGAAAACATTAAATTCCTAGGAGAAAAAGACAGTATATTTCCTTACATTGACTTGAAACATTCCTTCCATTTCAGTTTATAGGAATATTTTGAGAAGGATACTTATTAATTCTTCTTTAAATGTTGGATAGAGTTCACTTGTGAAGCTATTTGGTCCTGGGCTTTTGATTCTTGGGAAAAAAATTTTTTTTTTTTTTCCTATTTCAACTTCATTGCCTATAACTGGTCTATTTAGATTTTCTCCCTGATTCGGCATTGGAAGATTGTATGTTTCCAGGAATTTATTCCTTTCTTCCAGGTTGCCCTATTTGTGGCCATAAAATTATTCAAAATAGTCTCCTGACTTTATATTTTTGTGGTATCAGTTTTAACTTATCTTTCATTTCATATTTTATTTGGGCCCATTCTTTTTTTGTTTTTCTTGATGAGTCTGGCTAAATGTCTATCAATTTTGTTTATTTTTTCAAGCAATGATCTCTTATATTCAATGATATGTTCAGGGTTTTATTATATTTTTCAGCCTCTTTTTAATTTTTTCCACTCTGATCTTTATAATTTCCTTCCTCCTACTATCTTTGGCCTTTGTTTATTGTGTTCCCCCCATCAGAAAAAAATAATTAAGATGTAAAGTTCATTTATTTGAGATTTTTCTTGTTTCTAGAGGTAACCCTGTATTGCTATAATTTCCCTCTTAAAAGTACTTTTACTCTGCCCCATATATTTTGGTAAGCTATTTCTGTTTTCATTCATCACAAGGTTTTTTTTTTTATTTAATTTCCTCTTTGGTTTCTTTGGCCCACTTTTTAGTAGCATATTAGTAAAAATTTATCCAATTTTCCTAGGGCTGAGTGGCTTCTGGCTGCTGCTGCTAAGGCATTTCAGTCATGTCCAACTTTGTGTGACCCCATAGACGGCAACCCACTAGGCACCCCTATCCCTGGGATTCTCCAGGCAAGAACACTGGAGTGGATTGCCATTTCCTTCTCCAATGCATGAAACTGAAAAGTGAAAGGGAAGTCACTCAGTCGTGTAATTTTTATGCTAAATCTTATAAAGTTTAGAGAAACCAAGGGTGAGTTTTTTTTTTTTTTTTTAATGGTATTTTAACCCAGTAAAGGAATACAGGTCTTATTTTTATTTTAAATTGCCATTGCTTCTCTATCACAACATTCTTTTGCCCAGGGGAATAATCACTGGCAGGAATGTTCTCTTGAGGAAATAAGGAATTTAAAAATTAAGGTATACTGTCCTTGACTCTATCATAGCTTCTCCTCTCCTCTGAGCCATTGGTCTTGTCTTAAAGCTGACTCAACTCTTGTTATAGGTTACAAAAAACAGCAATCTTAACTAAATGTGGTATGAACCATAAAGATATCTTCTTAACAAGGAAATCACATAAAGGCAGATTTAATACTGGTTCAGAGGTGTAACAGAATCACCAAAGTCTTGATCCATTCTTCACTCTTCGAAAAAAATTTTTTTTAAAATTTCTGTTCTTGGTAATAAAATGACTACCTAGATTTTATTTTGCCACCAAAGATTATTCTAACAGAAGTGCAAAATTGTTAGTAATGGTCTTTTTCTTGTAGAACACTATTATTTTAGAAATAAAAAGACTTGTCTATGATTCTCCCAGCAGATTCTAGTTTTATCATTTTGGACAAACTCAGTCTCACTCAGTGGCTCATTAGCAAAAGGGACCAAGATCACATCAAATAGCTGTAACAGTGTTTCTTAACCTATTATTGTCACTGCCCTCAAGGAGTCTTTTTAGACATTTTTATTAGTCACTCCCACTATGAAATTTTAATATCAGTGTTCATAATATATTTATTAGTGTACTTTACTTATGTATGTGCTTTGTGAATAAATGTGATAATTCTTTTTTTTTTTTTTTCTTGAGAATTGACTGTTGTCCCCTTTGGGTTGGAGTCCCCCTACTGTAAATTCATAAAGTCAATCATGATTTATTCTTGGTATATTATGGCAACATTTAGCAAGTTAAAAAAAAAAAAAAGGAAGAAAAGGCTGTGAGGTAGCATCAATCAATATCTGCCACAGTCCACATTTGGAATCACTTTTCAATTCAATGTTCATTGCATATTCACTAACAAACATTCTTCATTATGTAATATTTGCCAGTCCTAAACAGGTACTCAAGATCCAGTCAGGAACAGAAAAAATTAAGTAATTTTATTCAACTCAATAATTTACCAGGATATATTCAAACGCTTCCATAACAAAGACTGACTTCCTCAATCAAATTCAAGATTCCTCCCTACCTTCTTCCTTTGTATATACAAAATATCTTGAAATGAGACACAAAATGAGTCTGGAGGTAAAACTTAATTAAAACAGGAATACAAATATTTAACTCCTATTGTTTAGAGCACTAAATGAGACAATGTATACTATTTTCTTTTTTTTGGTACATTTTTAAAACTGGTGCAGACCTAAAGTGTCATTATCATTTTTTGAGTTTTGAGAGTTTTTTATCTTATTCCTATGAATGATACTCAATTAGCAATTTGGTAATATTAGAGAATCAACAAATCAATAAATACTAGACTCATAACTGAGTGAAAAGTTGCTGTGAAAACCAGAAATTGGAACATGTAACCAGTAAAAATAATCCTTAGTTTGACCTTCTTTTTGACCTTTAAATACATAAATCTTCAGTAACTGTAGTTTCTCATACAACTTACTTAGAAATATCTGTGACATTCTGGAAAATATTGTTAAAAATATGTACCCTAAGTGCCCAGTTATATAACCATGTTTACCTGATCAAAAAATAAATATTTATTTTCTGTTAGTCTTGTAGCATTTTATATTCTTTTTTGACTCAAGAAACTTTTACGTGAACTCAGAATTTGTTCTGATCTCAGAACTCAGGATTCTGAACTCAGAATCTGATCATTAACCAAGAGACATCAAACTAATATCATTTGCAGCAGCACGGATGGATCCAGAGAATGTCATACGAGTGAAGTCAGACTGAGAAAGACAAACATCATAGAATATTGTGCCATCTAAAAAAAGAAGATACAAATGAACTTATTTTAAAAATAAAACAAAACAGTAACAGAGTCACAGATGTGGAAAACAAATCTATGGTTACCAGGGATTTTCCCCTGGTAATAAGAGAGGAGATAAACTGGGAGACAGGGATTGACATATGTGCACTACTATATATAAAATAGATAATTAATAAGGACCTACTGTATAGCAAAGGAAACTACAATTAATATCTTGTAATGACCTATGGGAAAAGAATCTGAAAAGAATATAAATATATATAAATATTTTTATGTGTATATGCATATACCTGAATCAGTTTGCTGTATACTTGAAAATAGCACACAACATTGCAAATCAGATTTACTTCAATTAAATAAATAAAAGAACAGATTTTAAGGTAGCAAATGAGCAGTGGCTGGCATGGCACTTAGTGCCCAAGGTGCTTCATTAAACTCCTTGCAGCCCATTGTCCTGTTCTGTTTTCAGAAAGCTAAACACCTCCAAGAGCCATGGGTTTCCTATAAAGGATCAAATCATGTCCCTCCCCCAAACTACTGCATCCCTTAATGTGCCCACTTTCCCCTATCAAATAAAGTGATCCTAAAGGTCTTTTGAACTTTTAAATATTTATGAATGTAAAGGAAAAATTGGATTTAGATATAGCTAATGCTTCTTGGCATTTTCCCACTGAAGAGTACTGGTATGTGGGTGCCATGTTCTGTCTGGAATCTCTCATTTTCCCCTCTGTGCCTAGAGGATGTTCAGTTGTATATTTTAAGAAATTGGCTTTATCTCGAATCTGCAGACCCTCATCACCATATGCAAGAGCTTGAAAAATAATCATATTCAAAAGAAGTGGAGCATTCCACATGCCACTGCCAAGCAGAGATTAAAAGGGAGCCTTCCAGGCTTATTGGAATATCCAGATTTTGACTCACTGAAGGCTAGATAGCAAACATTTCCTTATGCTATTCACATAAATTTTGTACATTTGTCCCAAATGTTAAATGTAAACTAAAATATAAATTTCAAATAGAAGTGAAAATATAAAATTATTCAAGCAATACATATGCAACCTGTTTTTACTTATACTCTGGTTTACTGGTATTTGAACACTGTTGGTATTTTCCTCCTCAATTCACTCTGTATCCCTTCCCATTTTATACAGCTCACCTGCCTGGTGGAGGATTGTACATTTCTGATCCATGAGTATAAGACTGAGCAAAGGCTCTGGTTTCCTTCTCCAGCTAGAAGCAATATCCTGGTAAAAAAAACATTCTGAGTAGTAGAGTATTAGATATGAATTACTGAAGACTAAGTTTTTTTTTTTTTCAATTTAAAGTAACCACATTATAATGTGTTAATTCTAAACAATATCAAAATTAAATATTTCAAAAATCTGAGCATTAAACATAACTGAATGTTAAGATCATTGCCTTTATTTTATAAATAAGAAATGTGAACCAGAGTATTTATCCAATAAGTACCTAAGAGTAAATCACTATTAGAGCACAATCCCACTCTTAGGTTTTTATTTCATATTATGTTATATTGCATTAGATTATGTCATAATTTATTGTATATTTACTATTGTATATTATGTAAAATAATATATATACATAGATATAATTTAGAAAGTTTTCACCTTATTAACATATAGTTAGAATAATAGAGATAAAACTAGCCAGAAAATTGTTATTTGTTAAAAACAGTGTGATGTTTTTTACTTTTATAAGGCTGGCAGTTGAATTCAGAAAAGAAACTCAGAAAAGCAAACTACATTAAATACATGTCACATTTTGTTGGAAAAATGAACAGTAGAAAATATGTGGCAGTACTAAGCACCAAATGAATGCTGCACAACTTATATTCTAGTCTTCATTTCAGTTTCATTAACTATGCATTGTTAAATGCATTGTATAGCTGTAATATATCAGAAGTTCAATGATGCTACATAGTTTTTCAGCATCATGCAACTGTCCACTGGCAGGTCTCTCTGACCCCAAAGTCTTCACTCTTCAAACTACAAGATGTTAACTTAAAATTGATTTTCAAATCTTGAGTTGATTGTCACAGCCATCAATTCCAGTGTGTAAAGTTGGTTCACTTTGTCCTTCTTGCTATTGTTTTACAAAACCTTCTGGATTTCCATAATTGTGTCTCTTTGGAGCTCTTGTACTGGGACTCCATATTTTATATTTAAGTGTCTGGATGAAAGGGACCATCAGTGATTCTGTGTCTTTCCTGTAGCCTTGGGGACCCCTGAGGATTTGTCCCTTGGTAAAATCCTCCTGACAAAACTTGCTCAAAGAATTGTGAAGATTTCTCTTATTTTAGATTTGAAACAATTGGAAATACAACCAAGAACCTGGCAACACCCAAGTACCTGTCCTTCACTGTCAAGGTTGTTTATGCAGGAAGGAGTAACTGAAATGGCTTGACTGAGCTGCATTGAGGAAGGATAACCCAGTAACCTGAGGACCATGTGACTAGCAGACATAAAAAAACTGCCAAAGCCAATGACTTTCCCAAGTCCAGCTGGTCCACACTCGATTCTGCATCATCATGCTACCAAATTGGTGATCACACCCTTGTGCCAGGGTATCAGGGAGGTTCTTATTCTGATCATATTTGTACAGTAATTAACAAAACAGGTGTAAAGTCTGGAAGAGCACAAGCTTTATTCAATGACCAAAGAATGAGGAAGGGCTTCCCAAGTGGTGCGGTGGTGAAGAATCTACCTACCAATTAAGGAGACTCAAGAGATGTGGGTTTGATGCCTGGGTCAGGAAGATCCCCTGGAGGAAGAAATGGCAAACCACTGCAGTATTCTTGCCTGGAAAAATTCCATAGACAGAGGAGCCTGGCAAGCCCCAGTTCATGGGGTCTTAAAAGAGTAGAACACTAGTGAATGAACACGTACATCACTGAAAGAATGGGAAAACAGGAACCTAGTTCATAAATCAACTCTGCAACCCAAGTTGAGCTGTGCACCAAAATTACAGGAGGTTCAGGGAGGGAATTTGAACCAGTGGGAGCAATATTCATGAGTTATCTGAGAACAAGCCTGTGGTTTGGAGGCAACTATTCTTTTCAGTACTTTTGTGGGCTTTTCTGGTTATTGTCATGGCAACTGGCAACTGTCATGGCTTGGTGGGTGTGTCACTTAGCTAATGTATTACAATGAGTGTATAATGAGGCTCAAGGTTCACTGGAAGTCAAGTGTTCTGCAGTCTTGGGCTAAATTGGTTTTAACAGGTTCTTCTTCTTTTTTTTTTCTTTGCAGATTCTTGCTGAAACTTGCTGCTGCTAAGTCGCTTCAGTCGTGTCCGACTCTGTGCGACCCCATAGACGGCAGCCCACCAGGCTCCTCTGTCCATGGGATTCTCCAGGCAGGAACACTGGAGTGGGTTGCCATTTCCTCCTCCAATGCATGAAAGTTAAAAGTCAAAGAGAAGTCGCTCAGTCGTGTCTGACTCCTAGCGACCCCATGGACTGGAGCCTACCAGGATCCTCCGTCAATAGGATTTTCCAGGCAAGAGTACTGGAGTGGGGTGCCATTGCCTTCTCCTGCTGAAACTTAGATAAGAGTAATTGGTTTCTGCTCTGAGGTGGGGCAGGAGTATAATGGGGCAACAACCTTGGTAACAGTCCCTCCTGAGCACACTTTTTCCCCCAGCACAAATGATATGGGAATGTTACACGAGGACTTGAGGTCACAAGATTTCTGCCATGCAAGAGCTGAGTTTGTGGTGCTTCTGCCTGCTTTCTATACTTGTGGAAAGTGAAGTGAACTTAGAGGCAGTGCAAACCACTGAAACTGGTTTGGGGCAGGTGGCCATTTGCAGGACATACTTAGAATTCACATTGAAAAACATAAGTATATATGGTTTTCAAAATACATCATGTCACTGGGGAGCATGTGCATTTTCGCTAATTTATGAGTCTACCTCTCCTTCTCCCTGAGAAGTCTTTTGGGCTGGACCAGGTCCTGTTCACGGCTCTACTGTATAGAGTTTTTCACTATTTTCTTTTTTTCCCACTATTTTCTTCTACTTAAATTACTGCCATTTCTCAGACTACTTGAGGATATATGTGGGTGCTTTTCACTGCCTTGACCTATTTTTTTAATGCCTTTTTTTTTTTCTTTATTCATTTTACTCCACTACCTAGTAACAATCTCAATCTTTCCATTACCCTGATGTGAAAGTTGGACTGTAAAGAAGGCTGAGCGCCGAAGAATTGATGCTTTTGAACTGTGGTGTTGGAGAAGACTCTTGAGAGTCCCTTGGACTGCAGGGAGATCCAACCAGTCCATTCTGAAGGAGATCAGCCCTGGGATTTCTTTGGAAGGAATGATGCTAAAGCTGTAACTCCAATACTTTGGCCACCTCATGCAAAGAGTTGACTCATTGGAAAAGACTCTGATGCTGGGAGGGATTGGGGGCAAGAGGAGAAGGGGACGACAGAGTATGAGATGGCTGGATGGCATCACTGACTCGATGAACGTGAGTCTGGGTGAACTCCGGGAGTTGGTGATGGACAGGTAGGCCTGGCGTGCTGCGATTCATCGGGTTGCAAAGAGTCGGACACCGCTGAGAGACTGATCTGATCTGATCTGACCCTGGAACCCGCACCTACACTGAAGTCATTTGCAAACAAATTACAAGCTTTTTCAGTACACTTGTTTGGGCACACAGATGAAGACATTTTTGAAATCATGAAGGCACAAACATGGCCTTCCTTGCCAAACTGCTTAAAGCTGTGGTCTGAGTATTACCCTCCCACTTTATTTATTTATTTATTTTTTTTAACCTCCCACTTTAGATGTTGAGATCCTAAGGCAATGATGATAATGTTTGGGGCTAGTGCACTGGGATGACCCAGAGGGATGGTATGGGGAGGGAGGAGGGAGGAGGGTTCAGGATGGGGAACACATGTATACCTGTGGCGGATTCATTTTTATATTTGGCAAAACTAATACAATTATCTAAAGTTTAAAAATAAAATTAAAAAAAAAAGAAAAAAAATGATGATAATGTAGAGTAAGGCTTGACAACTGGTTTTCCTTCCCCTTCATTGAAATGCAAGTGCCCAACTTAAGCTTTGATTGCCAGAATATCCATTTCAAAGAGCCATCCAATTCAAAGACCTTGGCTATCTCCAACAAATACACTGTCAGCCACAAGATTAGATAAATAGCCAGGCCATGACTCCCACTGAGGTTTCTTTGTTTTTGAGCTCTGGATCTCTGTCAGTAAATCACTGAGCTACTTGCTTTTTCCTCTTCCTATGGCATAAAGTGAAGAGGAACTAAAAAGCCTCTTGATGAAAGTGAAAGAGGAGAGTGAAAAAGTTGACTTAAAGCTCAACATTCAGAAAACTAAGATCATGGCGTCTGGTCCTATCACTTCATGGGAAATAGATGGGGAAACAGTGTCAGACTTCATTTTTTGGGGCTCCAAACTGAACTGAATGCTTTAAATTTCTGCTCTTAGCTTTCAAGTTCACCAACAAATTCTGAAAGAGATGGGAATATCAGATCACCTGACCTGCCTCTTGAGAAACCTATATGCAGGTCAGGAAGCAACAATTAGAACTGGACATGGAAAAACAGACTGGTTCCAAATAGGAAAAGGAGTACGTCAAGGCTGTATATTGTCATCCTGTTTATTTAACTTGTATGCAGAGTACATCATGAGAAACACTGGGCTGGAAGAAGCACAGGCTGGAATTAAGATTGCAGGGAGAAATATCAATAACCTCAGATATGCAGATGACACCACCCTTATTGCAGAAAGTGAAGAGGAACTACAAACCTCTTGATGAAAGTGAAAGAGGAGAATGAAAAAGGTGGCTTAAAACTCAACATTCAGAATACTAAGATCGTGGCATCTGGTCCCATCACTTCATGGGAAATAGATAGGGAAACAGTAGAAACAGTGACAAACTTTAATTTTGGGGGCTCCAAAATCGCTGGAGATGGTGACTGCAGCCATGAAGTTAAAAGATGCTTACTCCTTGGAAGGAAAGTTATGACCAACCTAGACAGCATATTCAAAAGCAGAGGCATTACTTGGCCAACAAAGGTCCATCTAATCAAAGCTATCGTCTTTCCAGTGGTCATGTATGGATGTGAGAGTTGGACTGTGAAGAAAGCTGAGCTCCAAAGAATTGATGCTTTTGAACTGTGGTGTTGGAGAAGACTCTTGAGAGTCCCTTGGACTGCAAGGAGATCCAACCAGTCCATCCTAAAGGAGACCAGTCCTGGGTGTTCATTGGAAGGACTGATGCTGAGGCTGAAATTCCAATACTTTGGCCACCTCATGCAAAGAGTTGACTCATTGGAAAAGACCCTGATGCTGGGAGGGATTGGGGGCAGGAGAAGTGGATGACAGGATGAGATGGTTGGATGGCATCACCGACTCCATGCACATGAGTTTGGGTGAACTCTGGGTGTTGGTGATGGACAGGGAGGCCTGGCTTGCTGTGATTCATAGGGTCACAAAGAGTCAGACATGACTAAGCAACTGAACTGAACTGATGCTTTAAATTCCTGCTCTTATGTTTCAAGTTCACCAATAAAGTGTGAGACTTCATCACCCTAGGTCCCCACAATGGACCCAGGTAAAAGCAGCATTCAGCCCCCCAGTTCTCTCCCATCTCTCCTCCTGAGACCTCTTCATGTGTGACCCTAGATGCACTTGCAATTTCCAGGTGTTATAAGCTAAGCTATGTATCTTTATTTTATCAATGATTCTTAATGACTATAGATGTAGGGTTTCTTTCCTTTTCTCTCTTTTTATTTATTTTTGCCATGGAATTGCAGGATCTTAGTTCCCTCATCAGGGATCAGAACCCACATTCTCAGGAGTGGAAGAGTAGAAGGACAAAGTCTTAACCACCAGTCTCCCAAGGAATCCATGGAAGGGTGTCTTGAAATCACAATATAATCCACAAGGGCTGATCCAACCACAGTATAATTTACTGATAGACAATTATCATGGAAATAGGAGTCAGGGCTTTTGGGAGATGCATAGGTCCTAAGCCCCCATAAATGAGCTTAATGTCCTTATAAAAGATACGCCAGAGAGCCCTCTGGCCCTTTCCACACTGTGAGAGAGAGAGCACAAAGGCTACGAACAGCTTTCATCAGACCACAGCCACCTTTGACACAGGAGGGAAGTGGGCAGGGTACCACTTTTAAGTGAATGACAGCCATAGGATATGACAAAATGTGAATACAACCAATTAGGCCCAGAAAGATGCAGGATTCAACTTCTAGTCAGCCTTGAGCTTCATTATACACTGATTTGGATATATTAGAATAAGCTAATAACACCTTAGCATATCCTTAGCACCATGACAGTTCCAAGGCTTACTATCAAAGATCAGAACGTGGGCAGTGACCCAATTTCTGGAAGTCTCCATCCCTCCCCCCAAATAATTGGAATAATCTTTCCTCTCATTAGCCTATGAAATTCCTCAACACATAGAAACTAATCACACAATATTTTGAAGGTACTGCTGCCTTCTGAGATGGCTTACATTCTGCTTGTGGAGTGTGTTTCTCTCTACATAAATTCACTTCTTACAAAACACTTTGTCTCTTCCTGACTTCTTTCTGCCAGGTGACATCAAGAACTTGAGCTTCATTAGGTCCTATGGCTAGGTATGAACTCAGTTAAAAGACTGTGGGTTCAAATCCTAACCTGGGTCTTGGCTAGATTTGAATTCAGACCTATGAGTTCAAGTCCCAATCAGAGATGCACAGTTTCACCTTGGTACCTTGATCTTGGACATTCAGCCTCACAAAAGTGTGAAATAGATTCAGGTGAGAAATAAATTTGTGTTTTTTATCAGCTACCTGGTCCATGGCATTTTGTCATAGCAGCCTGAAAAGTCTAAGACATTTATGCCTTTACTACCTACTGATTTTATCAGATTTAGATTGCAGAAGTCCTCCTTATAGCCAATCTTGCAAAATCTCTCACTTTACATTCCTTTGGGTGAGATTAGGTATTTCCTTTAGTTTCTGTGAAATAAAGTCTATATTTAATGGCAAGACAAGGAAACTTTAAACATAAAAGTTTTTTCAGTCCTTTGGCTCCCTCTCCCTACACCATGTATTGTATATCCGCTGTATGCATCCACCAGACCTCCCCCATTGGTACAAATACTTGCTCAATCATAAGGCAGCATTCTCCTAGCATCAAGATAGCTCCTTAAAAAACAGCATTCCTTCCTGATTGTCTAAGGGGACACATGACCTACCAAGATGATATTTAAATCTGGATTATGTAAACTGCCAATAATATGTCATTTCATATTTAGCCCTCTTTCTCTAAAAACTTATATAACTATGCCTTGATTTCTAATGAGCAGAACAATTCTGAGAGCTTTCTAAGATCCCCTTCCCAGGTTGTAATCCTCAAATTTGGCTCAAGTAAAATTTTCCATCTCTTTCTTCTATTAATTGATTAATTTTTGTTGACACTTCCTACTCTAGACATTCAGATAGAGAAAATCACAATTATATAACTCTAATTCTTCAGTATAAATACATTTTTTTAAAAAAATTGAGAACAAGTGCTTTAGACACTGGAAATGGAGTAGAAAATTGGCAGCAACTCAGACATCTTACTTTTCCTGTTCTAGCACTTATTCCCTTCCTCCTAACAGTATTATTAAAACTTGCCTACCTTTACAGCTGACTTCTTTTGAACTGTGGTGCTGGAGAAGATTCTTGAGAGTCCCTTGGACTGCAAGGAGATTAAACCATTTAGGCCTAAAGGAAATCAACACTGAATATTCATTGAAAGGACTGAGGCTGAAGCTGAAGCTCCAGTGCTTTGGCCACCTGATGTGAAGGGCTGACTCATTGGAAAAGACCCTGATGCTGGGAAAGACAGAAGGCAGGAGGAGAAGGGGACGACAGAGGATGAGATGGTTGGATGGCATCACCGACTCAATGGACATGAGTTTGATCACGCTCCGAGAGACAGTAAAGAACAGGGAAGCCTGGAATGTGGTAGTCCATGGGATTGGAAAGAGTTGGACCTGACTGAGTGAATTAACAACAGCAAACCTAACCTACCACTGAAGACATTGAAACAAAGTGATAAATTAAACATAAAACAAACAAGAAAAAAATGAAACGAATATTCAGTTCAGTTCAGTTCAGTCGCTCAGTCGTGTCTGACTCTTTGCAACCCCATGAATCGCAGCACACCAGGCCTTCCTGTCCGTCACCAACTCCCAGAGTCTACTCAAACTCATGTCCATTGAGTCGACAATGCCATCCAGCCATCTCATTATCTGTCGACCCCTTCTCCTGCCCCCAATTCTTCCCAGCATCAGGGTCTTTTCCAGTGAGTCAACTTTTCGCATGAGGTGGCCAAAGTATTGGAGTTTCAGCCTCAGTTTCAGTCCTTCCAATGAACACCCAGGACTGGTCTCCTTTAGGATGGACTGGCTGGAACTCCTTGCAATCCAAGGGACTCTCAAGAGTCTTCTCCAATACCACAGTTCAAAAGCATCAATTCTTCGGTGCTCAGCTTTCTTCACAGTCCAACTCTCACATCCATACATGACTAGTGGAGAAACTATAGCCTTGACTAGACGGACCTTTGTTGGCCAAGTAATGTCTCTGCTTTTGAATATGCTGTCTAGGTTGGTCATAACTTTCCTTCCAAGGAGTATGTGTCTTTTAATTTCATGGCTGCAATCACCATCTGCAGTGATTTTGAAGCCCCCCCAGATAAAGTCTTTTCTTTTCCATGGGGATGGTCTTGATCCCTGTCTCCTGTACAATGTCATGAACTTCATTCCATAGTTCATCAGGCACTCTATCTATCAGATCTAGGCCCTTAAATCTATTTCTCACTTCCACTGTATAATCATAAGGGATTTGATTTAGGTCATACGTGAATGGTCTGGTGGTTTTCCCTACTTTCTTCAATTTAAGGCTGAATTTGGCAATAAGGAGTTCATGGTCTGAGCCACAGTCAGCTCATGGTCTTATTTTTGATGATTGTATAGAGCTTCTCCATCTTTGGCTGCAAAGAATATAATCAATCTGATTTTGGTGTTCACCATCTGGTGATGTCCATGTATAGAGTCTTCTCTTGTGTTGTTGGAAGAGGGTGTTTGTTATGACCAGTGCATTTTCTTGGCAAAACTCTATTAGTCTTTGCACTGCTTCATTACATATTCCAAGGCCAAATTAGCCTGTTACTCCAGGTGTTACTTGACTTCCTACTTTTGCATTCCAGTCCCCTACAATGAAAAGGACATCTTTTTTGGGTGTTAGTTCTAAAAATTCTTGTAGATCTTCATAGAACAGTTCAACTTCAGCTTCTTCAGCATTACTGGTTGGGGCATAGACTTGGTTTACTGTGATATTGAATGGTTTGCCTTGGAAACGAACAGAGATCATTTTGTCGTTTTTGAGATTGCATCCAAGTACTGCATTTCTGACTCTTTTGTTGATCATGATGGCTACTCCATTTCTTCCGAGGGATTCCTGCCTGCAGTAGTAGATACAGTGGTCATCTGAGTTAAATTCACCCATTCCAGTCCATTTCAGTTCACTGATTCCTAGAATGTCGACATTCACTCTTGCCATCTCTTGTTTGACCGCTTCCAATTTGCTTTGATTCATGGACCTGATATTCCAGGTTCCTATGCAATATTGCTCTTTACAGCATCGGACCTTGCTTCCATCCCCAGTCACATCCACAGCTGGGTATTCTTTTTGCTTTGGCTCCATCCCTTCATTCTTTCTGGAATTATTTCTGCACTGATCTCCAGTAGCATATTGGGCACCTACTGACCTGGGGAGTTTCTCTTTCAGTATCCTATCATTTTGCCTTTTCATACTGTTCATGGGGTTCTCAAGGCAAGAATACTGAAGTGGTTTGCCATTCCCTTCTCCAGTGGACCACATTCTGTCAAATCTCTCCACCATGACCCGCCCATCTTGGGTTGCCCCACAGGCATGGCTTAGTTTCACTGAGTTAGACAAAGCTGTTATCCAAATGTGATTAGATTGACTAGTTTTCTGTGAGTATGGTTTCAGTGTGTCTGCCCTCTGATGCCCTCTTGCAACACCTACCGTCTTACTTGGGTTTTTCTTACCTTGGGCGTGGGGTATCTCTTCACAGGTGGTCCAGCAAAGCGCAGCCACTGCTCCTTACCTTGGACGAGGGGTATCTCCTCACTGCCATCCTGCCTGACCTTCAGTGTGGGATAGCTCCTCTAGGCCATCTTGCGCCCGCACAGCCACAGCTCCTTGGACATGGGGTTGGTCCTCCCGGCCACTGCCCCTGGCCTCGGGGAGGCTTTACAAATAGCTGTGAAAAGAAGAGAAGCAAAAAGCAAGGGAGAAAAGGAAAGATATAAACATCTGAATGCAGAGTTCCAAAGAATAGCAAGAAGAGATGAGAAAGCCTTCTTTAACAATCAATGCAAAGAAATAGAGGAAAACAACAGAATGGGCAAGACTAGAGATCTCTTCAAGAAAATCGGAGATACCAAAGGAACATTTCATGCAAAGATGGGTTCAATAAAGGACAGAAATGGTATGGACCTAACAGAAGCAGAAGATATTAAGAAGAGATGGCAAGAATACACAGAAGAACTGTACAAAAAAGATCTTCACGACCCAGATAATCATGATGGTGTGATCACTGACCTAGAGCCAGACATCCTGGAATGTGAAGTCAAGTGGGCCGTAGAAAGTATCACTACGAACAAAGAAAGCTAGTGGAGGTGATAGAATTCCAGTTGAGCTATTCCAAATCCTGAAAGATGATGCTGTGAAAGTGCTGCACTCAATATGCCAGCAAACTTTGAAATCTCAGCAGTGGCCACAGGACTGAAAAAGGTCAGTTTTCATTCCAAACCCAAAGAAAGGCAATGTCAAAGAATGCTCAAACTACTGCACACTTGCACTCATCTCACACGCTAGTAAAGTAATGCTCAAAATTCTCCAAGCCAGGCTTCAGCAATACTTGAACCGTGAACTTCCTGATGTTCAAGCTGGTTTTAGAAAAGGCAGAGGAACCAGAGATCAAATTGCCAACATCTGCTGGATCATGGAAAAAGCAAGAGAAGAACATGTTCCAGAGGAACATCTATTTCTGCTTTATTGACTATGCCAAAGCCTTTGACTGTGTGGATCACAATAAACTGAAAAATTCTGAAAGAGAAGGGAATACTAGACCACCTGATCTGCCTCTTGAGAAACTTGTATGCAGGTCAGGAAGCAACAGTTAGAACTGGACATGGAACAACAGACTGGTTCCAAATAGGAAAAGGAGTACGTCAAGGTTGTATATTGTCACCTTGTTTATTTAACTTATATGCAGAGTACATCATGAGAAACGCTGGGCTGGAAGAAACACAAGCTGGAATGAAGATTGCTGGGAGAAAAATCAATAACCTCAGATATACAGATGACACCACCCTTATGGCAGAAAGTGAAGAGGAACTAAAGAGCCTCTTGATGAAAGTGAAAGTGGAGAGTGAAAAAGTTGGCTTAAAGCTCAACTTTCAGAAAACAAAGATCATGGCATCTAGTCCCATCACTTCATGGGAAATAGATGGGGAAGCAGTGTCAGACTTTATTTTTCTGGGCTCCAAAATCACTGCAGATGGTGACTGCAGCCATGAAATTAAAAGACGCTTACTCCTTGGAAGGAAAGTTATGACCAACCTTGATAGCATATTCAAAAGCAGAGACATTACTTTGCCAACAAAGTTCGTCTAGTCAAGGCTATGGTTTTTCCTGTGGTCATGTATGGATGTGAGAGTTGGACTGTGAAGAAGGCTGAGCGCTGAAGAATTGATGCTTTTGAACTGTGGTGTTGGAGAAGACTCTTGAGAGTCCCTTGGACTGCAGGGAGATCCAACCAGTCTATTCTGAAGGAGATTAGCCCTGGGATTTCTTTGGAAGGAATGATGCTAATGCTGAAACTCCAGTACTTTTGCCCCCTCATTCGAAGAGTTGACTCATTAGAAAATACTCTGATGCTGGGACGGATTGGGGGCAGGAGGAGAAGGGGATGACAGAGTATGAGATGGCTGGATGGCATCACTGACCCAATGGACGTGAGTCTCAGTGAACTCCGGGAGTTGGTGATGGACAGGGAGGCCTGGTGTGCTGCGATTCATGATGGGACTGCAAAGAGTTGGACACGACTGAGTGACTGATCTGATCTCAAAATAAAGTCTTCACTGTTTCCATTTATTCCCCATCTATTTGCCATGAAGTCATGGGACCGGATGCCATGATCTTAATTTTCTGAATGTTGAGCTTTAGCCAACTTTTTCACTCTCCACTTTCACTTTCATCAAAAGGCTTTTTAGTTCCTCTTCACTTTCTGCCATAAGGGTTGTGTCATCTGCATATCTGAGGTTATTGATATTTCTTCTGGCAATCTTGGTTCTGGCTTGTGCTTCATCCAGCCCAGCATTTCTCATGGTGCACTCTTCATATAAGTTACATAAGCAGGGTGACAATATACAGCCTTGACATACTCCTTTCCCGATTCAGAACCAGTCTGTTGTTCCATGTCCAGTTCTAACTGTTGCTTCCTGACCTGCATACAGGTTTCTTAAGAGGCAGGTCAGGTGTTCTGGTATTCCCATCTCTTTCAGAATTTTCCAGTTTGTTGTGGTCCACACAGTCAAATGCATTTTAGCTGAATTTACTATTTAAAAAAATATTCCCCCCCACCCAGGAACATCAGTGGAAAGTGAAAGTCTATATATTATCACAGAGATGACTGAACTACTAGCAGCACTGATTAATTATCATCCCTATTGTTAAAAGGAATTGAAAAAAAAATACCTTATAACCATTTAATAGTACTATCATGTTTATCATCACCACCATACATTTTAGACACAATTTCTAATTTTTCTTAGATGGCAGACTTTTATTTTTTATTTAGCTGTTCTTTGTTAGTCTCAATTTCAAAGAAATACTGATTTTAACATTTAGTCATTCAGCAGTTTCCAAAACATATAATGTTTCTCTACTGTAGACTTTAAGCATTTTATGCTTATCCTTTATCTGCTTTCTGTGGGGATATATTTTCTAAGATGTTAACTAATTATTTTTTGTACACTCAGAAATATAACTTTATGAAAAGGATGGCATTACACTGTGTAATTTTCCCAATATTTATGCTTTATTCCTTATGTATAGAAATTTGAAGAAGATGACTTTTTAGATTCCCTCTATTTTAGGGAACCATTTTAGGATTAAGGAAGGAGCATTGATATAATTACACTGTAATGATTTTAGCATTATTGAGTGAATGCAGTCATGTTTGCTTGCATAGACTGGTAAATTATCTCATAGTAGATCATAGAAAATGAATTTGGGGTTAACATACAATGTCATAGTGAATCTATTTTCGACAAGGTGGCTCATATATACTCAGCTTCATCACAGCTAACTATCCAATATCATACCCTAATCTTGTTTGGAGTTAACTTATCCAAGTGGCATCACAAAGAATACTTATTTCCACTATGCTTTTTTCATAAACTGCAAGTTTTCTCTCACATTGACTTTAGGTATAAGCATAAATCCATTTACACAAAGACATCATCGGGCCTTAAATTTTGTTTCTTCCAATCAGTCTTTGTCATATTGACAGTTGTTTTAGCTAAAGTTAATTCCAGTAGCTCACTTTTGAACTCTAATATAATGTTTTTAGCAATCTGAGAGGAAAATTTTATTAATTAACAACCAGTTCAGCTTGCCAAAATTCATCAAGTTCACTGCCTCTAAGATGGAAAATTTCAATATATAATGAAATTCCTGTGGAGAAATACATCAGAAACAGCTTTTACATCACGCCCATTTCAACAGTGACTACAAAATCTACTTTACTTTGCGTATTTTTCACAGATGAATGATATACAGACTGCAATTTATTTGTAAAGATTTATTGAGTTTATTGGATGCTTAACTCTGTTGGCGTTCATCTCACTCAGAGCATCATTAGAGGCAAGGAGTGTTGATATGCATATTTACATTATCATTCTTAAAAAATATAATTATCACCTGGAAGAAAACTTGCAGTGAAAAATTGCAGCTTCTCCTTTACTGTTTAAGCTTCCTCACAACACGTTAGGTCACCTTGGATATCTGTTTGAGGAAACAAAATCAAAATGAAAATTTGCTATGGGAAATTTGATCTTATTTATGTCAGTTTCCATCTAGAATCCTATTTATGTAAGATTTTATATCTATTTTAATACAGTTCTTTCAAGCACAGCAACAGCAAAACTCTACATTATCTTGTTTATATATTATACATCATAGGATCCATCAAAATTTCAGAAATCCATAAACAGTCTATAAAATCCATAAAATTTGAAAACTTTCTTATATTTGAGATATTAAAGCACATTTTAAAGATAATAAAAATTGAAACATATATATATTTTCTTATCATTACAAAATGATAATTAATTGATGTCCATCACTAGATAATTCTTCAAAACTACTTTTAACCATTACTATGTATTATTTTATTTTAAATTTAATATCACAAACTAGTAAAACCTAGAAGAGCGTATGAAAATATTTTTTCAGTTTAATTTTTATAAGATAGGATTCTAGTTACTTTTGAGTAATCACTGTAATAGTGATACTATGTTTCTACTCATATTTCCTCTAACATTTATATTTGTCCTATCTTTTTTTTTTTTTTTCCTTAAGGCCGCACTACTTTTGAAATTATACCATGAAAAATGTGCAAGCACAGCATTTTCAGAATGACTTTTTCTGGACAATTGCTCCCTCTCCTTTTCACTTCCAGTTAATGATTCTTCTCCATCTATATGATATTCACAAAATCAGTGACTGGCATGGTTTCCAGTTCTGCCTTTGCCACAGCTTTCCAAGACCTTTTCTGAGACTCTTCATTCCTGTCTACCCAGTGGATAATCCAAAATGGGCATCTGACCAGAGATTAATTAACCAACTACTTCAAGTAAACTGTGGAATCAAACTGAAATAAAGAAAAAAGCCATCCTCTTTAGGAATTTATTCTGTTTTTTAAATTGTAGTTAAAATCTCCCATGGTTCTTGGCCCCATGTTTTCAGATATAACATGTTAAAACAGTTTCTCTACCCCCAAGTCTTTTTCTTTTATAGCAAAGCATATTTTAATTGAGATATAGTTGACTTATATACAATATTATATTAGTTTCAAGAATACAACATTGTGACCCACAATTTTTAAAGGTTGCACACCAGTTTAAATTGTTATAAAATATTGGCTATATTCCCTGTGCTACACAATATATCTTTGTAGCATATTTAATTTTTATATAAGTTTGTCCTCTTAATCTCCTACTCCTACATTCCCCCCCTACCCAGACCTTTCATACTGGTAAACACTAGTTTTTTATCTATATATGTCTGTCTCAGTTTTGTTATGTTCATTTGTCTTATTTTTCAGATTCCTCATATAAGTGATAACATAGAGTATTTGTCTTTCTCTGACTTATTTAATTAAGCATAATTTCCAGGTCCATCCAGGGTCTTTCAAGTGGCAGAGTTTCATTCTTTTTTATGTCCTGAGTAATATTCCCACAAATAGACAGATAGCAATAAATAGATAAAGACATCACATTCTTTTTATCCATTCATCTATTTATGGGTATTTAGGTTGCTTCCATATCTTGGATATTGAATGACGCTGCTGTCTCTTAACACTGGAGCACATGCATTTTAAAATTATATTGTTTGTTTCCTCTAGTTTTGAGTTTTCTTGATACCAATCATCTGACTATGAAGTGTGGACAATATGCTTTATGATTAAGAAAAATTGTTTAATGGGGCAAAATCCACATAATAAAGTTTACCAATAGAGTGGCATTGATTATGTTTTAAATGTTTTGCAATAACTACCTCTGTCTGTTTCAAAAACATTTTCATCATCCCAAAAGGGATCCCTGTATTCATTACTGGGTCCCTCTCCCTCTTCTTCTCTCCTCATCACTGGCAACTGCTAATCTCTGTGAATACAGATTTCCATGGTAGAGACATTTAACATAAATGGAATCATATAATATGCTTTGTCACTGACTTCTTCACTTAGCATAATTTTTTTCAAGTTTCATAGCACGTATCAGAAAACCACTGCATTTCACAGCTGAAAAATATTCCGTTGTTTTTATATACCACAATTATTTTATTCATTCATCTGTTGATAAACATCTGAGTTTCTCCACCTTTGGCTATCATGGATTTCTGCTAATATGGACATTATGCTTGTGCAAGTATTTGAATTCTCATTTTTAATTATTTTGAGTTTATACTTGACTGGAATTACTGTATTATATAATTTCATTGTTTAACTTTATAAAGGCCTGCCAAACAATTTCCACATTGGCTGAACCTTTTTACATTTCTGCTTTGGTCACCTGATGTGAAGAGCTGACTCATTGGAAAAGATTCTGATGCTGGGAAAGATTGAAGGCAGGACAAGGGGACAACAGAGGATGAGATGGTTGAATGGCATCACCTACTTAATGTATATGAGTTTGAGCAAGCTCTGGGAGATGGTGAAGAACAGGGAAGCCCAGCGTGCTGCAGTCCATGGGGTCGCAAAGAGTCAGACATGACTGAGCAATTGAACCATGACCAGCGAGTAAGAGGCATTAATTTTCCAATTTCTCTGCATTCTTATCAACAATTCTAATGCTCCACTGGCTTGAAAAGTATCATAGTAAATGCTCAGTGGTATCACAATGTGGCTTTGTTTTGCATTTCCCTCATGACTAAAGATGTAGGGTGACTTTCCATGTGCTTGTTGGTTATTTGTGTATCTTCTTTGGAGACATACATCAGGTTTTAAAAGGAGCACAATACTTCTGGTCCCCAAACCATATTAGTTTTGACTAGGTTATGCTGCGGTTAACACAATACCAAATATTTATCAGATCAGATCAGTCGCTCAGTCATGTCCAACTCTTTGCAACCCCATGAATCGCAGCACACCAGGCCTCCCTGTCCATCACCAGCTCCCAGAGTTCACCCAGACTCATGTCCATCGAGTCAGTGATGCCATCCAGCCAGATCATCCTCTGTTGTCTCCTCCTCCTGCCCCCAATCCCTCCCAGCATCAGAGTCTTTTTCAATGAGTCAACTCTTCACATGAGGTGGCCAAGGTACTGGAGTTTCAGCTTTAGCATCATTCCTTCCAAAGAAATCCCAGGGCTGATCTCCTTCAGAATGGACTGGTTGGATCTCCTTGCAGTCCAAGGGACTCTCAAGAATCTTCTCCAACACCACAGTTCAAAAGCATCAATTCTTCGGCGCTCAGCCTTCTTCACAGTCCAACTCTCACATCCATAAATGACCACAGGAAAAACCATAGCCTTGACTAGACGGACCTTTGTTGGCAAAGTAACGTCTCTGCTTTTGAATATGCTATCTAGGTTGGTCATAACTTTCCTTCCAAGGAGTTAGCGTCTTTTAATTTCATGGCTGCAGTCACGATCTGTACTGAATTTGGAGCCCAGAAAAATAAAGTCTGACACAGTTTCTACTGTTTCCTCATCTATTTCCCATGAAGTGGTGGGAAGAGATGCCATGACCTTCGTTTTCTGAATGCTGAGCTTTGAGCCAACTTTTTCACTCTCCACTTTCACTTTCATCAAGAGGCTCTTTAGTTCCTCTTCACTTTCTGCCATAAGGGTGGTGTCATCTCCATATCTGAGGTTATTGATTTTTCTCCCGGCAATCTTGATTCCAGCTTGTGTTTCTTCCAGTCCAGCGTTTCTGATGGTGTACTCTGCATGTAAGTTAAATAAACAGGGTGACAATATACAGCCTTGACAAACTCCTTTTCCTATTTGGAACCAGTCTGTTGTTCCATGTCCAGTTCTAATTGTTGCTTCCTGACCTGCATACAAATTTCTCAAGAGGCAGATCAGGTGGTCTGGTATTCCCATATCTTTCAGAATTTTCCACAGTTTATTGTGATCCACACAGTCAAAGGCTTTGGCATAGTCAAAAAAGCAGAAATAGATGTTTTTCTGGAACCCTCTTGCTTTTTCCATGATTCAGTGGATGTTGGCAATTTGATCTCTGGTTCCTCTGCCTTTTCTAAAACCAGCTTGAACATCAGGAAGTTCATGGTTCACATATTGCTGAAGCCTGGCTTGGAGAATTTTGAGCATTACTTTATAGCGTGTGAGATGAGTGCAAGTGTGTGGTAGTATGAGCATTCTTTGGCATTGCCTTTCTTTGGGATTGGAATGAAAACTGACCTTTTTCAGTCCTATGGCCACTGCTGAGTTTTCCAAATTTGCTGGCATATTGAGTGCAGCACTTTCACAGCATCATCTTTCAGGATTTGGAATAGCTCAACTGGAATTCCATCACCTCCACTAGCTTTGTTCATAGTGATGCTTTCTAAGGCCCACTTGACTTCACATTCTAGGATGTCTGGCTCTAGGTCAGTGATCACACCATCGTGATTATCTGGGTCGTGAAGATCTTTTTTGTACAGTTCTTTGGTGTATTCTTGCCACCTCTTCTTGATATCTTCTGCTTCTGTTAGGTCCATACCATTTCTGTGCTTTATCGAGCCCATCTTTGCATGAAATGTTCCTTTGGTATCTTCGATTTTTGAAGAGATCCGCAGTCTTTCCCATTCTGTTGTTTTCCTCTATTTCTTTGCATTGATCGCTGAAGAAGGCTTTCTTATCTCCTCTTGCTATTCTTTGGAACTCTGCATTCAGATGTTTATATCTTTCCTTTTCTCCTTTGCTTTTCGCTTCTCGTCTTTTCACAGCTATTTGTAAGGCCTTCCCAGACAGCCATTTTGCTTTTTTGCATTTCTTTTCCATTGGAATGCTCTTGATCTCTGTCTCCTGTAAGATGTCAGGAACCTCATTCCGTAGTTCATCAGGCACTCTATCTATCAGATCTAGGCCCTTAAATCTATTTCTCACTTCCACTGTATAATCATAAGGGATTTGATTTAGGTCATACCTGAATGGTCTGGTGGTTTTCCCTACTTTCTTCAATTTAAGGCTGAATTTGGCAATGAATTCATTGTCTGAGCCACAGTCAGCTCATGGTCTTGTTTTTGCTGACTGTATAGAGCTTCTCCATCTTTGGCTGCAAAGAATATAATCAATCTGATTTCGGTGTTGACCATCTGGTGATGTCCATGTGTAGAGTCTTCTCTTGTGTTGTTGGAAGAGGGTGTTTGTTATGACCAGTGCATTTTCTTGGTAAAACTCTATTAGTCTTTGCCCTGCTTCATTACATATTCCAAGGCCAAATTTGCCTGTTACTCCAGGTGTTACTTGACTTCCTACTTTTGCATTCCAGTCCCCTATAATGAAAAGGACATCTTTTTTGGGTGTTAGTTCTAAAAGGTCTTGTAGGTCTTCATGGAACAGTTCAACTTCAGCTTCTTCAGCATTACTGATTGGGGCATAGACTTGATTTACTGTGATACTGAATGGTTTGCCTTGGAAACAAACAGAGATCATCCTGTCGTTTTTGAGATTGCATCCAATACTGCATTTCAGACTCTTTTGTTGACCATGATGGCCACTCCATTTCTTCTGAGGGATTCCTGCTCACAGTAGTAGATATAATGGTCATCTGAGTTAAATTCACCCATTCCAGTCCATTTCAGTTCACTGATTCCTAGAATGTCGACATTCACTCTTGCCATCTCTTGTTTGACCGCTTCCAATTTGCTTTGATTCATGGACCTGATATTCCAGGTTCCTATGCAATATTGCTCTTTACAGCATCAGACCTTGCTTCCATCCCCAGTCACATCCACAGCTGGGTATTCTTTTTGCTTTGGCTCCATCCCTTCATTCTTTCTGGAGTTATTTCTGCATCGATCTCCAGTAGCATATTGGGCACCTACTGACCTGGGGAGTTTCTCTTTCAGTATCCTATCATTTTGCCTTTTCATACTGTTCATGGGGTTCTCAAGGCAAGAATAATGAAGGAAGTGGTTTGCCATTCCCTTCTCCAGTGGACCACATTCTGTCAAATCTCTCCACCATTACCTGCCCATCTTGGGTTGCCCCACAGGCATGGCTTAGTTTCATTGAGTTAGACAAGGCTGTGGTCCTAGTGTGATTAGATTGACTAGTTTTATGTGAGTATGATTTCAGTCCAAATATCTATACCTTAACATTAAGATGTTAAGTAATTTAAAAATGTTACTTGTAATATCTTACAGCATGAATTATATCCATCTACTCAGATGGCTTCAAAGAAGGCAATGGCAACCCACTCCAGGAGTCTTGCCTGGAAAATCCCATGGACAGAGGAGCCTGGTGGGCTTCAGTCCATAGAGTCGCTAAGAGTCGGACATGACTGAGCAACTTCACTTTCACATTTCACTTTTATGCATTGGAGAAGGAATTGGCAATCCACTCCAGTGTTCTTGCCTGGAGAATCCCAGGGCTGGGGGAGCCTGGTGGGCTGCTGTCTCTGGGGTTGCCCAGAGTCGGACACAACTAAAGCAACTTAGCAGCAGCAGAAGCAGCAAGATGGCTTCTCAGTGGAAAAAATTTTAAAAAATAGTGCTGTTAAAAGTGTAACATTATGTGTAATAGTGTAATATTGGTTGGTTTCAACTGTTATTCCCAAGGTATCATACATGCATACACACAAATATAAACTCTGCAAAGAGTGTTCAATTTGCAAGTAGAAATAATAAAAGAAACTAGGAAAAGTATAATAACTTAGGGTCTTTACAAAAGGAAAAGGTCAACAATTTCAGGAGCATACATATGAAATGTTTTCTGAGAAACACAGACCCCCAGTAAAGATGAGACTGGAGGTTTTATCTGATAATGACTTTTAGTGTAGATTCAGGCATTGACTTTCACCCCTGTGGATATGGAATGTGGGTAAAAGCAAGTTAATATAGTGGCTTTGGTGATGGTGGTTTAGTTGCTAAGTTTTGTCCAACTCTTGCAATCCCATGGACTGTAGCCTGCCAGGCTCCTCTGTCTATGGGGTTCTCCAGGCAAGGATACTGGAGTGGGTTGCCATTTCCTTCTCCAGGGGATCTTCCTGACCCAAGCATTGAACCTGGGTCTCCTGCATTGCAGGCAGACTCTTAATGTGGCTTTAAGAGTTGTGAATTAAAATAAACCAAGGTTGCATTTATCAGTATATAAATTTCTTGAAAAGGCAAAGAGAAGAAAGTCCAATGTTGTTGTTTTTTACTTTTCTTTTCTTTCTTTTTTTAAGCAAATTTAACTTCAAAAAAATAATGAATACTGTATAAGAAATTCTGTGACATTTTGAGCCTAACAAAGACTCTCAGATCTACAATCTATAATTAGCACATGAGTTGAAAAAGCTTGAAACTCCCAATGAGGGTAAATACATTTATGCCCTTTTCAAATGTGAATAAGGAGGAAAGTGGAAAAGAAAGAACTCTCAAAAAGTGGAATAAAAGATCACAAAGAGTACAAGATTAGAGAGATTTCCAAAAGTGGAGACACTGTGATTATCAACCAATATCTTCAGCCTCTAAGTGATACTCACAAATATTTTTCAGAATTTCTACAGTGTCCTATTTCTCTCTTGTCAATTGTGTGTTGAGGGTGGAGTATGAAGTTTCCTAATACATGCCTTTTTGCTGTCTAATTATTTGGACCATATTTAACTTGATGGCGTTGCCTTCATAACACCCACAGTTCCTGAACTTTGAGCTGTATATAAAGATTGGATTGGACTTTCTACTGTCTTCCTCTGGGAGTTGTTTCCTGTTGGTTTAAACAAGTGTACACTAATTACACAAACTCTTTGTGACACTTCCCTTTCAAAGTGGAGCTTAATTCACTTCTTGTTGAGCATTGGCTTGATTTAGTGGTTCACCTCTACTTTGATGGGACTGATGCTCTGTCATGTCTAAGACTAAGTCATAAGAAGCTTTGTGTCTTTCCATTTGTTCCTCCTAGGTAACTTCCACTGGGGGAAAACTGCTAAGCCACAAGGACATTCACAGCCCTATAAGAAATCCAGGCAACCACTGTGTGGTTTAAGTATTCAGGTGACTTGTAGCCCCAGGCACCAAGATAACTGAATACCCATCAGAGACTGAGCCAGAACCACCAGAAAAACTTCTCTTGACCCTCAGATGCTGGGTGAGATAAATGTTTGCTGCTTTAAAGCTGATAGATTTGGGAGCTGTTTGCTACATGCTAATGGGAAACTAACACATGTTGCCTGTGCTCTGTTCAAGAATAAGAGATTAAAAGGGGCCCTTGAAAGGTTATATCTGAGTGGAAACACACAAGAAAGAGTATGAGTTCTCTGAATAACTTTACCCTTTATGTGGTTATCTTGATAGCCCAGATATTGAGACAGTGGCACAGGGGGTGGAATTAGTTAGACTCTTTGAGTCAAGAAAGACTCCTGCACCTGCAGTGGGCTGCAGGGGATAAGTGTTCTTATTTTTTTCTTTCTTTTTCTTAATTAAAGTTTTGAGATTTCACCTTTTGTTTATTATCACGGACAGCTTATAGAGTTTAACATAGCATAGATGTCCTATTCTAGTGAAAACGGAAACCAGGCCACTGTCAGACCCAAGAGTGAACTCAACGTTGAGATAAAATCATGTGGTCCCCAAACAGAGTCTGTGAAGCCCAGAGCCTGGGCTTGCCATCCTCCCAGTTGGGAATTTTGTCAGAGAGACTATTCTTTAAGGGAGGCAGGTTTTTTCTTTGCTTTCAGTTAAGTTCAATTCAGTTCAGTTGCTCAGTCGTGTCTGACTCTTTGCAACTCTATGAATCGCAACACGGCAGGCCTCCCTGTCCATCACCAACTCCCAGAATTCACCCAAACTCATGTGCATTGAGTCGGTGATGCCATCCAGCCATCGCATCCTCTGCCGTCCCCTTCTCCACCCGCCTTCAATCTTCCCCAGGATCAGGGTCTTTTCCAATGAGTCAACTCTTTGCATGAGGTGGCCAAAGTATTGGAGTTTCAGCTTTAGCATCAGTCCTTCCAGTGAATACCCAGGACTGATCTCCTTTAGGAGGGACTGGTTGGATTTCTTTGCTTTACATAGCTACAATTTTTTCTTGCAATGAGAACTTTCAAGATATACTCTCTTAGCAACTTTCAAATATGCAACACAGTATTAATTGCAGTCACCAATGTTTCCCATTGTATCACCAAACTTATTTACCTCATTACTGAGACTTGTATCTTTTGACCACCTTGACTGATTTCTCCCACATCCATTCCTCACAGTCAGTTTTAAGGTCAGTCTTTCAAGCAAAAATACTCAGCAAATTATATTGCAGGAGCAATAGACACCCTTTACTCCAGTTTTCTCCTGAGTTAATTCACAAATCATTTCTATCTCCTATAAATGATTAGATTGAAGTCATGATCAACCTGAGCAACCAGTTAAAATATATGGTCTTTTATTGCATGTTTTCTCCCAAGCCTCTTCCCACAATGACTCTGAATTTCTGCTCCAGTTTGTGATCAGCAACAGAAATAGAGATCCTGAGAAAGACTGTGAGGACTTAGAAGGCACTAGGCACTCCTGTATTTACAGATGCCTGGGTCATGAAGAGTGATGCCAGGGGAGCATCTCCCACCTGAAGCTGAGGCTCACAGAAAACATGTTGGCCCAGAGTTGCCACTGACAGGACTATGCTCCCAATGATGAGCTCCTTCAGTAAGAAGATGAAAAGTAAAAGTGATCATTCTGGCCCATTTGAAAGAAAACAAGGCTTTATTTTTGTACTCCCAAAGAGTGGGGGTTGGTTTGTAGTGCTCAAATTAGTGGTCTTTTTGGGATGCTGATAATTTAATTTTTGGCAGGAGGGACCCAAGTTGGTCCCTGGATGCTGCATGATGCAGAGGTTTGGGTCCATGAAAGATGAGCTTGTATAAGTGAACAGGCCACCAGGCTACTGTCAGGCTCATGCTCCAGGTGTTAATGGGTAGAGGAAGAGCCACAGAGAAGCCCCCCTTATGGGCTGCCCTTATGTGTCTTGGTAAAGACACACAGAAGAATCTGAAGTCTTACCCATGGCAAAAACAAATTTATTAATGAAAGAACAGGACGAACACCTCACGGGAGAGGTGGGCCAAGTCAAAAGAGGCAGTGGCTAGAATGATGAGGTATGGGAGCTTTCAAGACAGGGTTTTTAAATATCCCATCCAGGTGGGACTGGAATAACAGTTTTGACTGACAGTTTTATGTTACATAACAACAGACTCTCTTGTACATTTCTTTCCCATAATTCAATCTGTTATAATCAGATCTGTGTATGTATAGAGTACTTATGAACCCTTCAAGGCTCCCGGCTGCCTAAGGTCACTTGACACAGCTGTGCACCGAGGGTGCATACACTGGTGCTGGAAAAGTCTCTGAGGTTATTTTGTAGAATATCTGTGAATGCCCCTGGGTTGGACTGGGGCATGTCTGGGATGAGGCTTAGATACCAGCTTGAATCTTTTCCAGCTTCGCCACCCCTCCTTGCTCATGCCTGACTTCCTACCTAATAATGGGGGGCAGCCACAGCATTGGTGAGGCTAGGGGGCCTGCAGAGGAGACAGGGCACAATTCCCGCATTGGTTCATGGATGCATCTGACTTCTACAGAAGATGCTAAAGAGAAGACCCTGCCCCTCTAGCTCCCTTCCACCCTCCTGTCCATGGAAGCAGGGCAGTAGTGGTCAGTGTTTCCATTCCACTAAAGTCAAATTCACTTCCCCTTGTGTTCCTTTGGCAGTGCCTGTGGAGCCCAGGCAGGCACAGAGAATGCTCATCACTTTCTCCACATTGCAGCTTCCTTGTGCTCAGACCCACGGTGATCTCTGAGTGGCCCATGTACTGGACTTTGGAGCCTGACACAGGCCAGTTCCACTGGCTGCCTCAGTGAGGGAAGATAGGGGTGAGAGTGAACGTTCAGGGGAGTCCTGCATGTTACTGTTTCTCTTGCTAGGGCTAAGAATGAACCTGAGTTGTTTGATGGCCCTAGCTTCCAAAACAGGCACTGTGAATTCTTCCTCAGGAAATGGGGCTGGCGGGGTTGGGAGCGGGGGGATAAGAGTAGCTTAAATGTCCCACAAGGTATGAATTTACATCACTGCTATAAGTGTCCCCGAGGAGCCCTGGAATGTCCTCTGGAGATCACCAAGAATTAAATGAGATTTGTCAAGGGTTCAGCAGTCACCTTTAATTTTGAATTTTTTTTAGATACACAGTTTTAACTAAGATAAACAAGATTTTTGTTGTTGTTTTTTTATGTGTTTATTTGTTTTCAAGATTAGCTCTTTTTTTCTTATCTGTCTCCATGAATGTTAGTCACTCAGTCGTGTCCAACTCTATGTGGTACAACCCATGGGCTGTACCCCGCCAGCTTCCTCATGGGATTTCCCAGGCAAGAATACTGGATTTGGTGGCCATTCCCTTCTCAGGATCTTCCTGACCCAAGGAAGATTTTTCTACATAAATATCCTAATTTAAAAAAAAAAAATCAAGAAACATGTAGCTCTAGTTGTAATTTTTACAGAAAATTATAAAGGTCAATGACAGAAGAAAAATTAAAAAAAAAAAAAAAGAATAACCAAGAAGATGAGATTATTAAAGATAAATGAGAGACTGTTATGGGGTTTGCAGCATAGTCACACTATAATCAGATGGAGTAGTTTACTGAGGCATAGAGGCAAGACAGCTAAACTGCGATGCAGGTGCCAGACCCTTGGAGTCCTCAGCAAATAGGTGAAACTGTGCTGCTGAATGTTGAGACATCAAATTCTCTATACAAATTACTCTTCCATTTCTTCTAAGAAAATACACTTTTAAATTTTTAAAAGTGTAGAGTGGTTTCCTGGTTGCAAATTTTCTTCAGAGATATCTGTATAATCTAAATATTAACTTGTACAGTTTGTTTTGTGGGTTTGTATAGAATGTTTTGATCAGTGAAATTATAAGCATGCTAAAGCTATACATAAAGCATGGCTTCTTTTGAGGTAATGGTTTATAAATAGAAATGCAAACTGAAGTTAGCAGTGAAGATATACACACAATGTTAAAGAAAAATAAAAGTTCTCCAAGGATAATATACTCTGTGGGCTGATAATGGGGAGATATGTAACAAAAAGCAATAGATTCCTAGGTAAAAACAAACAAACAAAATGTTTATTTGCATTTCCTTGAATAATTGTGCCTCCTTGCTTTAACAGGTTCCATTGCAGTTGCTGTTGCTAAGCCACTTCAGCTGTGTCTGACTCTGTGCAACCTGATGGATGGCATCCCACCAGGCTCCCCTGTCCACAGGACTCTCCAGGCAAGAACACTGGAGTGGGTTGCCATTTCCTTCTCCAATGGGTTCCATTACTAACTTACAAACAATTGCCAAATAGAAGCCTCAAAGTGGTTGCAAGAAAGCACAGATGGCCTGGCAGTGCATTTAACAGATTTGAGTAATTCATGCCACTCTTTTCTAAAACCCCAAACTAAGAATTCTTTATTTAGTCTGTCAAGAAAGAACAGAAAACTATTTGTGAAACAAGTCTGTGCTGTGTTACAAATGATCCCAATTATAGTGAGTAAGCTGGACAGCATGTCTTCAGTTCAAGCCTTGCTACACAAGTGGATGAGAAATCCATTCTCCAACAGGGAAGCATTCCAGCTCTCCCTGGATCATTGTTTCCTGTAACAATCCAAATCAATCCATCACCCAGTTGCTGGAGACTAGGCCCCACAATTAGACGTTGTTAAAGGAGTGTTTATATTATGAACAACCATCAACAAGTGCAGCAAAAGAGAAAAAGCCTTTTCCATTTCTTCCTTCACTTTCCTATAAATCTCGAAGCTCTCGAGGGGCCTCTCTCCTAAGGCACTTCATTGTTCTTCACAGAAGGGATAAATTTTCTATGGGCATGTTTGTATAATGATCTCAGAATGAATTGTTGTCATTAGTCATAGCCTGTACATGAAACTCTTCATCTTGTTGAAGATATTTTGAGTTAAATTCCAAGAAAAGGTCTTTGTTTGACTTGGAAATTTATGGAGAAGGAGAAGCAATTGACCTCTGTGTCCTTGAGAGAGGTAATTGAACGGGAGACTTTGGATTCCACTGAGTGATTCATTAATCATGGGAGTGATTCAAATGCGGAGGGAGAATGCTTTCTATTTCACGCCAGGAAGTTGTTCAGAATAGGAAGAAATGATTATGATGGGGCTATGTCTAAAACTGCTTCCTCCCCAAGGGTCACTCTCCCCTTTCAAGCCCCTCTTTTGCCAATGCCCCCTGCCCTCACCAGCTTTTCTCAGTCGTGGTGGATTCAGTGTGAAGGGACACAAGGATATGCTGTATGCAGTCCTGAGGATCCCATTCTCTGCACAACACACAGCTAAGGTTGCACCAAAACTATCTTCACCATCAACAGAGCTAGTTATTGAACACCAATTAACTTATTCTTTGATATTTAATCTGTTGTGCCTTACTTGCATCATCTTATTTAGTCTTTATAATAATCCAATAGCTAGACCTCTGGAGTAACCTCTGACCAAGGCACTGCAGTACTGACCAAAGGTTCATGGTGGGTGAATAAGTAATCCTGGGATGCCAGCCCAGGCTCACCAGAATCCCTGCAGGTGCCCATTTCTCTTCCTACTGATGACAGCCAAGCACTAAAAGACCTCTGTTTGCTATTTGTCCTAATGTCTTAAAGATTCTGGGTCTTTTTCTCTTCATGATTTAATCATCATTCACTGCTTCTGGAATGTTGAGCACAATTTTTGTTACTGTTTTCAAATTTTTACTTTTCAGTGCTTCTCAGAAACTGGTAAAGAGCATTTTCTAACTAAACTGAGTGTCCTTCAAATCCACAGATACTCCGTGCTGTAGTAACTTTCACAGTGTAAAACATCTTGGTTTAGGAGAGCGAGCTCACTACATCTGAGGAACTTTCTCTACATGAGAAGCTACCAGGAATCCTAGATCAGAGACAGTCTTCCTGGATCTGACTCTGTGCAAATACTCATATTTCTTCACTTGTGTACATTTCAGCTCTCTCATCTGTGAAATAAGGACAATGCAATGCTATTCCACAATGCTGTTAATCCTAATAAGAAAATCACGAGGCTGGGTCTTGGTACACAGTGAATATGCAACAAAGCGTTCCTCTTATTCTATTGCTTCCCTCTCTCAAAAATATGATGTTGTCACCCAGGACTGAAGGAGACATCTGTGACAATGCTAATCATGAGCAGTTTTTTGCTACTGCAATGGGAATAACCAGAAGTGTTCAGGAGCTCTCAAATTGCTGCTGCTGCTGCTAAGTTGCTTCAGTCGTGTCCAACTCTGTGCGACCCCATATACGGCAGCCCACCAGGCTCCCCTGTCCTTGGGATTCTCCAGGCAAGAACACTGGAATGGGTTGCCATTTCCTTCTCTATTGCATGGAAGTGAAAAGTGAAAGTGAAGTCACTCAGTTGTGTCCGACTCTTTGCGACCCCATGGACTGCAGCCCACCAGGCTCCTCTGTCCATGGGATTTTCCAGGAAAGAGTACTGGAGTGGGGTGCCATTGCCTTCTCCGCTCAAATTGCTAGAAGTACTAACTGAGACCAGCTAATTGAGAGACCAGTCGCCATGCCTCCCAGGCACTTTATCTTGAGAAATTCTTAGATGGTTATTTTTATTTTCATTATATCTGCTATAAATCAGAAAGGGATGAAAATACCAAAGTGACAATGAACGTGAAAGTGAAAATCACTCAGTCACGTCCGACGCTTTGCGACCCCATGAACTATGCAGTCCATGGGATTTTCTAGGTCAGTTTCCCTATAAAAATAATGCTTTATATTTCACAGTATTTTAATATGTACAGATCATTATTAACTCACTTTGTGTTACTTGAGTTATTGTGAATTATTGTGAGCTGCCCTAACCCAATTAGAGGCAAACAAAACAAAATTATATATATATATATTTGTGTGTGTATGAAATTTATGTAACACTCACATAAATATGACCATTTTAAACTGAACAATTAGTTAGTACTTTGTACGTTCACAGTAGTTTTCAACCACCTACTTTAGTTCCAAAACATTTTTATCAACCCTGAAGGAAATCCCACGGCCATGAAACAGTTACTCTCCCCACCTTCTTCCAGCTCCTGACAATCACCAATCTGCTGTCTCTGTGTATTTACCTATTCTGAATATTTCATGGAATCATATAATATGACATTTTTAGAAAGTAGTTTCTTTCACTTGACAAAATGTTTTCAAGGTTCATCAACATATGTGGAGCTTTTATCAGTGTTCCCCTTTTGATGACTGAACAATATTTCATGGTATGGATAGATCACAACTTGTCTATTCATTTACCTACTGAGGACGTTTGGATCATTCCCATATTTTGGTCATTGTAAATAACACTGCTGTGAACATGAGTGTAGATGTACTTGTTTGATTATCTGTTCTCAATTCCTTTGAATACAAACCTAGCACTGTATCACAGGAAATGTTTTGGTCAATAATAGTGGTTGTCAAAGACATTTTAAATGTGAGATTTAATTAAAATCAGGCTCAGATTAATTTCTGCTGAAAAAGGGATATTATTAAACACATTAATTGACAGGTAGTAATCATACAACTCATCTCTTGGCTCAGTGCCTTCCTGATGTTTTACCCTTTTAGGTATTTTTACAATGGCATTCTCCAGGCATCATGCAATCAGACATATTTCTAAACCAATGGCTTGAAACAGGGCTGATTACAGATCCAACTATGAACACCATCTCCAATAGACACATGGAATGGGCTTTAGTAGACAACTACATTTTGATCAAACAAGAGTGAGGTTGTTTCCAAACTAGTGTAATTAACCCATGCATATTGCATAGTCTTAATTTCACCAGTGAGAGTCAATTTCTAGCATTCAACACTTCCACTAACAAATTACTACATTTTCTCATAAAAAACAATTTTTGCTTTCATTATTCAAATTGGTTTTTGATTGAAATACTGATAGTAAAAATCTTGTTTTAGCCTCTCTTGTGAGAAGGGTTTTTGATATAATCTCCAAATCACTAATAGTTGTTAGCTGACAACCTCTGGGATTAAAGGTTAAACAAGGCTTTGTGTGCACAACATAATATTCTTTATACACAGCATTTTACATAATTTGCAGCATGAGTCTTGAAACGTCTCTAACAGATAAGTAGTACAACTATTTTTGTTTCATTTCTACAGCTAATACAAATGGCTTAAAAAGTTGGCTTGTAAAAATTAACATGATGAACAAACAGGAGAACCAAGAATTTTCATTGTCTAGTGGACATTTTCGGAGAAGGCAATGGCACCCCACTCCAGTGCTCTTGCCTGGAAAATCCCCTGGATGGAGGAGCCTGGTAGGCTGCAGTCCATGGGGTTGCTAAGAGTCGGACATTACTGAACGACTTCACTTTCACTTTTCACTTTCATGCATTGGAGAAGGAAATGGCAACCCACTCCAGTGTTCTTGCCTGGAGAATCCCAGGGATGGGGGACCCTGGTGGGCTGCTGTCTATGGGGTCCCACAGAGTTGGACATGACTGAGTGACTTAGCAGCAGCAGTGGAAATTTTACTTCTGTTTTTTAAAAAGCGAAAAGGCTGTTAAAACCTTACTCAGTTCAATTCAGTCACTCAGTCATGTCCAACTCTTTGTGACCACATGAATCGCAGCACACCAGGCCTGCCTGTCCATCACCAACTCCTGGAGTTTACTCAAACTCATGTCCATTAAGTTGGTGATGCCATCCAGACATCTCATCCTCTGTCATCCCCTTCTCTTCCTGCCCCCAATCTCTCCCAGCATCAGAGTCTTTTCCAATGAGTCAACTCTTCGAATGAGGAGGCCAAAGTATTGGAGTTTCAGCTTTAGCATCATTCCTTCCAATGAACACCCAGGACTGATCTCCTTTAGCATGGACTGGTTGGATCTCCTTGCAGTCCAAAGGAATCTCAAGAGTCTTCTCCAACACCACAGTTCAAAAAGATCAATTCTTAGGCGCTCAGCTTTCTTCACAGTCCAAATCACACATCCATACATGACTACTGAAAAACCATAGCCTTGACTAGATCGACCTTTGTTGGCATCGTAATGTCTCTGCTTTTTAATATGCTATCTAGGTCGGTCATAACTTTCCTTCCAAGGAGTAAGCGTCTTTTAATTTCATGGCTGCAGTCACCATCTGCAGTGATTTTGGAGCCCCCAAAAGTAAAGTCTGTCACTGTTTCCCCATCTGTTTCCCATGAAGTGATGGGACCAGATGCCATGATCTTCATTTTCTGAATTTGAGCTTTAAGCCAACTAATTCACTCTCCACTTTCACTTTTATCAAGAGGCTTTTTAGTTCCTCTTCACTTTCTGCCATAAGGGTGGTATCATCTGCATATCTGAGGTTATTGACATTTCTCTGGATAATCTTAATTCCAGCTTATGATTCTTTCAGCCCAGCGTTTCTCATGATGTACTCTGTATATAAGTGAAATAAGCAGGGTGACAATATACAGCTTTGACATACTCCTTTCCTGATTTGGAACCAGTCTGTTTTTCCATGTCCAGTTCTAATTGTTGCTTCCTGACCTGCATATAGATTTCTCAAGAAACAGGTCAGGTGGTCTGATATCCCCATCTCTTTCAGAATTTTCCACAGTTTATTGTGATCCACACAGTCACTACACCTCTTAAAACTACAACAGCAAACTTGTAAAGTATGTATTATCTTGAAGCCATATACTACAATAGAAAAAAAAATTAAAATAAAAGGAGTTTAAGATAAATTTTAAGATTTTATTATCAGTAGGACTTTCTTTAATTCACTCAATTGTGGGGAATTTTTTAAAATTTTCCAACTGAACTATATGGATGACAGTACCTGTGAAGCTGGGTTTTCAGGGAGATTATAAATAACATATCAGAAGATTCTGGCATACAGTAACCATGTAGAAAGATAACACTGTCAAGTACAATGTTATCTGTATCTCCTTAAGAGTGGGACTCATGCATACTTTTCCTGTACTTCAATGGATAATATTATGTTTTTTAAATAAATATTTCTCATAGCTTTATGGTAAGTCATGACATTAGAAACCACAAATGATGTGGATGGTGAACAAACTCTGCTTATTGTTCCCCATTCCTAAAATTGCCTTATTTGGCAAGAATTTACAGGCTTATTCAGCAACCTGTAAATTCTTGTTAAATAAGGCAGAGTATATTCATTAGCAGTGACTTCTGAGAGAACTTTGAAGGTTTCCCCATGACTTTCATCTGAATGCTCTTATTTTCTTCCTATCCTTTCCAGCTAATGTGTATAAACACACAATCTAAGTTTACCCATACGCCATTGAATCTGAAAATGCAGAAGCAGAGCAAAATCTGACTTCCCCTCTCCATGCTTACCCCATTTAGATCTCAGTTGGGTAAAGTTCTGGTGGCATCACAAATATATGTATAGATGCTAATAAGCATTAGCAACCATAGCTCCTGGAACAATTTTATTAAAAATATTTGAAGGTACATGCTCCCAGGATTCTGAGGTGCTAAATTCAAATAATGAAATCATTTCTTATATGAGAAAGATTACTCATCAATGCTCTTCAACTTAATATACCAGAAGTGAGAAAGCTATTAAAGATTATCATAAGATGTTGAAAAACAACTTGACATTCACCAGCTTACACTCATTCTTTCCAAATATATCATCATTCTTTTTGACCAGAGTTATTAAATTTCTGTTAATGTTTGAAGAATATAAAATGTTGTATAATTTGTCCATTATAACTAAGTGATGCTTAAATAGGACAAAATGACATCACCTAAAAATCCTGCATCAGGAAGATTCCCTGGAGAAGGAAATGGCAACCCACTCCAATACTCTTGTCTGGAAAATTTCATGGATGGAGGAGCCTGGTAGTCTACAATCCATGGGGTCACAAAGAATCGGGTACAACTGAGCAAATTCACTCACTTCACTAAAAACACAGGTTGAATCTTTACTACTCATAAAACCTGAGTCATATTTAGATGACTTTTTCTAACAAATTAATCAACTTTCCTTTCTTTTTATTTATTTATTTATTTTTACTTTACAATATTGTATTGGTTTTGCCACGTGTACATCCGTGGCGGATGCATGTTGACGTATGGCAAAACTTCCCTTTCTTAAAACAAACAAGTAAGTGTCCTTCATGAATTGTTCTTCCTCTGTCATCCAAACATGACAGGATAGCCATCATTGGCAGTGTCTACATTGTTGCTTTCATGTTCACTCCTCAACCTGCAGAAATCTGGTCTCCCTGTATTCCCATTTCAATTACTTTCCAAAAATACACCTAGTCTGCACAAACCACCCACTAAGTCAAGTATTAATTATAACAACAACAGTAAAAAAAGCTTTCAAGAATATCTCTTTGACAACTCAATAACTTAATGCTGCAGAAAGAATATTTCCTTTTGAAAATAAATACTGTGCATAACATTACTATAGGCTCTCACTTATTTTTTCTTATTTTTCATTTATTAATTTCTTAGTAAAGAAGAATTATTCTTCCCGCTGCTTGTTTGTAATTTTTATCCTGCACACTTTCCTGATGGTATTTTTGGCTATGGTCATGTTTCCCTTATAATTTTATAGCCTATTTCATTGTGTTCATCATTACAATGGCATAGTTTTGCAAGGTTTGATTTTCATGCAGGGTAGTTGTACTATACAATCACTTCAAATTTTTAAAATTCTATATCATCCCTAAAGACATTAATTTTATGTGCATTTATTTTCACTTCTATAACTTCATGTACTACATATATAGCTTTATAAAAATAACTGTATTTACTTCTATGTAATACTCCAGTATTCTTACCTGGAGAATCCTGTGGACAGAGGAGCATGGTGGGTTGCCGTCTATGGGGTCGCACAGAGTCAGACATGACTGAAGTGTCTTAGCAGCAGCAGCAGCACTTTTATGTAATGTATTATATGACATCTTTAGTATATATGTATATACTCACACACAAACCTAGATAGATAGACAAACCTTACCAAAGTGTATTTATGCAGTGATGTATAATTATTTCCTCTGCTACCATCCTTGTTCCTCTGGAAATCATTTTTAATTCTTGATACACTTCCCCTTAGATAAACACCACTCTGCTCATTTTTAACTTCACATGTCAATTTGATCTATTTTTATACATTAAATAAGTAAATAAAATCATTCAGTATACACACTTGGACAAAGAGTATTTTAGCTCTTTGTCATTTTCTGTTGCTTTGTAGTATTCCACTGCAAAGTGGAATGCATGTAAGCATACCACTTACTAATTTTCTGGATATAAGAAGCATCTTTGAAAATCTACCAACTTTATACATGAATAAATAAAAAAACATTAAAGTACACTGTCAAATTCTATCAAATATTTCTAGGAAAGAATAATGCAATTTCACAATATCTTTTAGAGACATAAAGCATTGCATTACAAATCAGTTTATGAAACCAGTAAACCTTGATATAAAATAAGAGTAGGAGAAAGTGAAATTATGACTAATATAAAATAATAATATGTATCAACAAAATATTAAGCTAAAACTAGCAATATAAGAAAAGAAAAATGATTAGGACAAAGTAAAGTGAAAGTCTCTCAGTTGTGTCCTACTCTTTGCGACCCATGGACTGTATGTAGTCCATGGAATTCTCCAGGCCAAAATACTGGACTGGGTAGCCTTTCCTTCTCTAGCAGATCTTCCCAACAAGGAATGGAACTGGGGTCTTCTGCATTGCAGGTGAATTCTTTACCAACTAAAAATGTCTACTCAGATGTGATAAAACAGAAAATTAAGGAAGAGGAAAATAGTTGAAGCAGAAGAAGTTTAAGAAGAGATAGCAAGAATATACAGGAGAATTATACAAAATACATGTTTGCATGTATACTTCGATCCTTCAGTTGAGTTCGGTTCAGTTGCTCAGTCGTGTCCAACTCTTTGCGACCCCATGAATTGCTTTCTTCACAGTCCAACTCTCATATTCAGTTCAGTTCAGTTCAGTCGTTCAGTCATGTCTGACTCTTTGCGACCCCATGAATCGCAGCACTCCAGGCCTCCCTGTCCATCACCAAATCCCGGAGTTCACCCGGACTCACATCCATCAAGTCATTGATGCCATTCAGCCATCTCACCCTCTGTCGTCCCCTTCTCCTCCTGCCCCCAATCCCTCCCAGCATCAGAGTCTTTTCCAATGAGTCAACTCTTCGCATGAGGTGGCCAAAGCACTGGAGTTTCAGCTTTAGCATCATTCCTTCCAAAGAAATCCCAGGGCTGATCTCCTTCAGAATGGACTGGTTGGATCTCCTTGCAGTCCAAGGGACTCTCAAGAGTCTTCAACACCACAGTTCAAAAGCATCAATTCTTCGGCACTCAACCTTCTTCACAGTCCAACTCTCACATCCATACATGACCACAGGAAAAACCATAGCCTTGACTAGATGGACCTTTGTTGGCTAAGTAATCTGCTTTTGAATATGCTATCTAGGTTGGTCATAACTTTCCTTCCAAGGAGTAAGCGTCTTTTAATTTCATGGCTGCAGTCACCATCTGCAGTGATTTTGGAGCCAAAAAAAATAAAGTCTGACACTGTTTCCACTGTTTCCCCATCTATTTCCCATGAAGTGATGGCACCGGATGCCATGATCTTCGTTTTCTGAATGTTGAGCTTTAAGCCAACTTTTTCACTCTCCACTTTCACTTTCATCAAGAGGCTCTTTAGTTCCTCTTCACTTTCTGCCATAAGGGTGGTGTCATCTGCATATCGGAGGTTATTGATATTTCTCCCAGCAATCTTGATTCCAGCTTGTGTTTCTTCCAGTCCAGCGTTTCTCATGATGTACTCTGCATATTCAGTTCAGTTCAGTTCAGTTGCTCAGTTGTGTCCGACTCTTTGCGACCCCATGAATTCTGTTCACATAATTACATGCTAAAAATAAAACCATTTTTTTTTTTAAGCCTTACTGACTGAAGTAACCACAGTGGTGCATTCAATCACCTAGAGGCAGACATCCTGGAGTGTGAAATGAAGTGGGCCTTAGGAAGCATTACTGTTAACAAAACTAGTGGGAGTGATGGAATTCCATCTGAGCTATTTGAAAGTCTAAAAGGTGATACTATTAAAGTGCTGCACTCAATATATCAGCAAGTTTGAAAAGTCAGCAAAGGCCACAGGGCTGGAAAAGGTCAGTTTTCATTTCAATACCAAAGAAGAACAATGCCAAAGACTGTTCAAACCACCATATAATTGCACTTATTTTGTTTGCTACCAAGGTTACACTGAAAATCTTTCATGATAGGCTTCAGCAGTAAGTGAAGTGAGAACATCCAGATGTACAAATTGGGTTTAGAAAAGGGAGAGGAACATGAGAACAAATTGCCTATATTTGTTGAATCATAGAGAAAATGAAGTCCAGAAAAACACTTACTTTTGCCTTACTGACTATGCTAAAGCCTTTGACTGTGTGGATCACAACAAACTGGAAAATTCTTCAAGAAATGGGAATACCAGACCACCTTACCTGTCTCCTGAGAGGCAACAGCTAGAACTTCACATTGAACAATGGATTGATTCAAAATTGGGAAAGGAGTCCATCAACGATGTGCAATAACACCCTGTTTGTTTAACTTATATGCAGAGTTTCAGTTCAGTTGCTCACTCATGTCTGACTCTTTGCAACCCCATGGACCGCAGCATACCAGGCTTCCCTGTCCATCATCAACTCTTGGAGCTTGCTCAAACTCACGTCCATCAAGTCAGTGGTACCATTCAACTGTCTCATCTTCTGTCATCCACTTCTCCTTGTGCCTTCAATATTTCCCAGCATCAAAGTCTTTTCTAATGAGTCAGTTATTCACATCAGATGGCCAAAGCATTAGAGTTTCAGCTTCCTCATCAGTCCTTCCAATGAATATTCACGACTGAGTTCCTTTAGATCCAGGACTGGTTGGATCTTCTTGCTATCCAAGGGATTCTCAAGAGTCTTCTCCAACACCAAATCATAGAGCAATCATTGATATTGTATAATTGACTGACAAGATTGAAGAAGTCTGCATAGAAGAGAAGAATTGCCCTTTGATGACTGGAATACAAAAATATTAGACCTCAGGGTAGAAATTATAAGGGACTCCCAAGAGTCTTCTCTAACACCACAGTTCAAAATATACACAGAGTACTTCATGTGAAATGCCAGTCTGGCTGAATCGTAAGCTGGACTGAAGATTTCCAGGAGAAAAATCAACAACTTCGTATATCCAGATGCTGCTGCTGCTGCTGCTGCTGCTAAGTTGCATCAGTCGTGTCTGACTCTGCACGACCCCATAGAGGGCAGCCAACCAGGCTCCCCCGTCCCTGGGATTCTCCAGGCAAGAACACTAGAGTGGGTTGCCATTACCTTCTCCAGTGCATGAAAATGAAAAGTGAAAGTGAAGCCACTCAGTCGTGTCCGACTCAGCGACTCCGTGGACTGAAGCTTACCAGGCCCCTCCATCCATTGGATTTTCGAGGCAAGAGTACTGGAGTGGGTTGCCATTGCCTTCTCTGATGTGCAGATGATACCACTCTAATGGTAGAAAGTGAAGGGGAACTAAACAGCCTCTAGATGAAAGTGAAAGAGGAGAGTGAAACAGCTAACTTAAAACTCAACATTTAACAACTAAGATCATAGCATTTGTTCCCATCACTTCATGGCAAACAGAAGGGGAAAAAGTGGAAGCAGTGACAGATTTTATTTTCTTGGGCTCCAAAATCACTGTGGTCAGTGACTGCAGTCATAAAATGAAAAGAAGCTTGCTCCTTGGAAGGATAGCCATGACAAACCTAAACAATGTATTAAAAATCAAACATGACACTTTGCCAAAAAATGTTTGTATAGTTAACGTTGTTTCCCCTCTGCCCAGTGGTCATGTATGGATGTGAGAGTTGAACCATAAAGAAGGCTGAGCACCAAAAATTGATGCTTTCAAACTGTGGTGCTGGAGATGACTCTTGAGTCCCTTGGATAGCAAGAAAATCAAATCAGTCAATTCTAAAGGAAATCAACCCTGAATATTCATTGGAAAGACTGATGCTGAAGCTAAAGTTCCAATGTTTTGGCTATCTGATGCAAAGAGCTAACTCACTGGCAAAGACCTTGATGCTGGCAAAGATTAAAGGCAAAAGGAGAAGAGGGTGACAGAGGATAAGATAGCATCACTGACTCGATTGACATGTATTTGAGCAAAGTTCAGGAGATAATGAAGGACAAGGAAGCCCGGCATGCTGCAGTCCATGGGATTGCAAAGAGTGGGACATGATTTAGCAACTGAACAACACCAACATATAATATTATGAAAATATAATAATGTCCACAAACTCATCTATGGAATCTGACAACCAAATCAAATCATGTAAGACTTTTTCCTTTACAATTGCCAGGAAAATACTTAAGCTATTGGGCTCAAAAGAGTCAAAGTATACTTTGACTCAAATGGTGTCTTCAGTATTCTCCTTTCCTGAATATTGTAATTTGCTTTAAAAAGCTGTAGATATTTTTAGACAACTATTGCCTGTTAGTAGCTAAATAAAAATATAAGACAGAACAGAGATTACTAAAGAAAATTTTAAGGTATGGGTAATTGATTATCAAGAAAATTGTAATTTTTAAGAAGAAAATAGGCAAGTGTTGGAGAAGGAAAGTGTTTTCAACAAATATGGCAAATTATTACATTAGAACCTGTGCTAGTCAACAAATAGGGAAGCTTCAAGTGACAATTTACTTGAAAAATTGTAAACAGAGTCTTGTCTTAATTCATATCCAACAATTATTTCTGGATACAATGATTATCCAAATATGAATATAAATCAATACATATTCTGGAAGAAAACATGGGAAGATATTTTCATAAAGTTGGGATGGATAAAGTTTTTTCATTTTTTTAAAAAAACTTTATTTTTTATTTTATTTTGGAGTATATGTAAGTAGGACTTCCAAACTGGTGCTAGTGGTAAAGAACATACTAATGCAAGATACATACAAGACAAGGGTTCAAGTCCTAGGTCAGGAAGATCTCCTGGGGGAGGTCATGGCAACACACTCTAGTATTTTTGCATGAAAAACCCCAAGGATAGGTGAGCCTGGCTGGCTACAGTCCATGATATTGCAGAGTTGAACTCAACTGAAGTGACTTAGCAAGCACACACATTTTAACTAATAATATGGTGTTAGTTTTAGGTGTACAGCAAAGTGATTCAATTACACATACATGTGTCTATGGTCAACACCGAAATCAGATGATTATATTCTTTGCAGCCAAAGATGGAGAAGCCCTATACAGTCAGCAAAAATAAGACCAGGAGCTGACTGTGGCTCAGACCATGAACTCCTTATTGCCAAATTCAGACTTAAATTAAAGAAAGTAGGGAAAACCACTAGACCATTCAGGTATGACCTAAATCAAATCCCTTATGATTATACAGTGGAAGTGAGAAATAGATTTAAGGGTCTAGATCTGATAGATAGAGTGCCTGATGAACTATGGAATGAGGTTCCTGACATTGTACAGGAGATAGGGATCAAGACCATCCCCATGGAAAAGAAATGCAAAAAAGTAAAATGGCAGTCTGGGGAGGCTTACAAATAGCTGTGAAAAGAAGAGAAGTGAAAAGCAAAGGAGAAAAGGAAATATATAAACATCTGAATGCAGAGTTCCAAAGACTAGCAAGAAGAGATAAGAAAGCCTTCTTCAGCGATCAATGCAAAGAAATAGAGGAAAACAACAGAATGGGAAAGACTAGAGATCTCTTCAAGAAAATCAGAGATACCAAAGGAATATTTCATGCAAAGATGGGCTCGATAAAGGACAGAAATGGTATGGACCTAACCGAAGCAGAAGATATTAAGAAGAGATGGCAAGAATACACAGAAGAACTGTACATAAAAGATCTTCACGACCCAGATAATCACGATGGTGTGATCACTGACGTAGAGCCAGACATCCTGGAATGCAAAGTCAAGTGGGCCTTAGAAATCATCACTACGAACAAAGCTAGTGGAGATGATAGAATTCCATTTGAGCTCTTCCAAATCCTGAAAGATGATGCTGTGAGAGTGCTGCACTCAATATGCCAGCAAATTTGGAAAACTCAGCAGTGGCCACAGGACTGGAAAAGGTCAGTTTTCATTCCAATCCCAAAGAAAGGCAATGCCAAAGAATGCTCAAACTACCACACAATTGCATTCATCTCACAGGCTAGGAAAGTAATGCTCAAAATTCTCCAAGCCAGGCTTCAGCAATATGTGAACCGTGAACTTTCTGTGTTCAAGCTGGTTTTAGAAAAGGCAGAGGAACCAGAGATCAAATTACCAACATCTGCTTGATCATGGAAAAAGCAAGAGGGTTCCAGAAAAACATCTATTTCTATTTATTGACTATGCCAAAGCCTTTGACAGTGTGGATCACAATCAACTTTGAAAATTGTGAAAGAGATGGGAATACCAGACCACCTGACCTGCCTCTTGAGAAATCTGTATGCAGGTAAGGAAGCAACAGTTAGAACTGGACATGGAACAACAGACTGGCTCCAAATAGGGAAAGCAGTATGTCAAGGCTGTATATTGTCACCCTGTTTATTTAACTTCTATGCAGAGTACATCATGAGAAACGCTGGACTGGAAGAAACAAAGCGGGAATCAAGATTGCTGGGAGAAATATCAATAGCCTCAGATATGCAGATGACACCACCCTTATGGCAGAAAGTGAAGAGGAACTAAAGAGCCTCTTGATGAAAGTGAAAGAGGAGAGTGAACAAGTTGGCTTACAGCTCAATATTCAGAAAACGAAGATCATGGTATGCGGTCCCATCACTTCATGGGAAATAGATGGGAAAACAGTGTCAGACTTTATTTTTTTTGGCTCCCAAATCACTGCAGATGGTGACTGCAGCCATGAAATTAAAAGACGCTTACTCCTTGGAAGGAAAGTTATGACCAACCTAGATAGCATATTCAAAAGCAGAGATATTACTTTGCCAACAAAGGTCTGTCTAGTCAAGGTTATGGTTTTTCCTGTGGTCGTGTATGGATGTGAGAGTTGGACTGTGAAGAAGGCTGAGCACCAAAGAATTGATGCTTTTGAACTGTGGTGTTGGAGAAGACTCCTGAGAGTCCCTTGGACTGCAAGGAGATCCAACCAGTCCATTCTAAAGGAGATCAGCCCTGGGATTTCTTTGGAAGGAATGATGCTAAAGCTGCAACTCCAGTACTTTGACCACCTCATGCGAAGAGTTGACTCATTGGAAAAGACTCTGATGCTGGGAGGGATTGGGGGCAAGAGGAGAAGGGGACAACAGAGGATGAGATGGCTGGATGGCATCACTGACTCGATGGACGTGAGTCTCAGTGAACTCCAGGAGTTGATGATGGACAAGGAGGCCTGGCATGCTGTGATTCATGGGGTCACAAAGAGTCAGACACGACTGAGCGACTGATCTGATCTGATCTGATTCTTATTCATATTCTTTTTCCATTTAAGTTATTACATAATATTGAGCAGAGTTTTTCCTGTGCTATGCAATAGCTCCTTGTTGTTTATCCATTTTATATATAGCAATTTGTACATGTAATACCCAAACTCCCTAATTATCCCTCCCTCCACCTTTTCTTCCTGGTAACCATAAGTTCATTCATAAGTCTGTGAGTCTGTTTCTGCTTTGTAAATAAGTTCATTTGTATCACCATCTTTTTTTTTTTTTTAGATTCTACATACAAGTGATATCATAGTATTTGTGTAAAGATTTCTTAAATTGAAATGAAAGTTACTACTCACAAAGGAAAATATTAATAATTACAATTAAATTTATGGCATGAATATGGAACAATATTTAAGTTATGAAATGAGAGAAGATATTTGACACAAGCATGTGGCAGAGCCTCTACTCTCATACATAGAAAAAGCTTCTACAAATCAATAAGAAAAAAGAAAGACAATCTGAAATAAACAAACAAGATAGTTGTGTGTGTACTGCCTCCCAAAATGAACATTTGGAAGGTCAAATAAAAAATGAAAAAGTGCTGCCCTATAGAGTCATCATTAATACTCACGATAGCCACAAAGAAAGAGCACTGTACAGGCAGACCAGAGGTATTGACGTTAAAGGGCTAGAAAGTGCAAATGTTACATACGCTTACTTTTAGCAAGAAAAGAAGCAATAGGCATTGGAAGGAAGGATGAAGAGGAATGCAAGGTGCTGGAATCCTACTACTGATGTAGGTGGTTGTCACATGATGTGTCCCCTTTGTCATTCATTGAGCTAAGGTTTGTTCTCATGTTTATAAATTTGCATTTAAATATAATATACTAAATCTGTTACATAAAGTATGATGCAACAGTTAAGTAGCAACTTACTCATGATTAATTCCTTTGAAATTATGTGCTATTTTGTTCATTCTAATATTAGTCAATATTTATTTACACTCACCAACATGATTTTCATTTTCTTTACCTCTCATTTTTCTTGTCATTCAGAAGTTTTATATTATGCCATATCAACAAATTTGTCAATATATTTCACTTATGATTTTAATTTTTTATATGATTCATTTGTCCTGTCTTGTTCCATATTTAAAATGTCACATAAATTTAGCAGTCTCTTTTTTCTTCGAAATACTCGTCATAGTTTCCTACATTGCCTATGAAGTAGTAAATATCTTTGTTATAGCACTATGGGTCATTTGAATATTTACAATGCTTTGCCCTGATTGCTTGACTGCTTTGTAGTTGTCAATTTGCATTATATCCACTTCAAAGCAAAAATTAATTCAACAGATTTAAGCCTTAACACTGAGGCATCTTCTTAATTTTGAACTAGTTGAAAACCTTGGGATTTCTGTTACTCTGAGTATTTATCTATTATATCTTTTATGCATTAAAATAATATTTTAACTTCATCAGAATCTTTAGTGTTTTAGTACCAATGTAGTTACTGTTACATATTCATTTTATCATATTCCCAGTAAGCATCAGTTCAGTTCAGTTCAGTCGCTAAGTTGTGTCCGACTCTTTGTGACTCCATGAATCCCAGCACGCCAGGTCTCCGTGTCCATCACCAACTCCCGGAGTTTACTCAAACTCATGTCCATCGAGTCGGTGATACCATCCAGCCATCTCATCCTCCATCGTCCCCTTTTCCTCCTGCCCCCAATCCCTCCCAGCATCAGGGTCTTTTCCAATGAAGCAATTCTTTGCATGAGGTGGCCAAAGTACTGGAGTTTCAGCTTTAGCATCATTCCTTCCAATGAACACCCAGGACTGATCTCCTTTAGGATGGACTGATTGGATCTCCTTGCAGTCCAAGGGACTCTCAAGAGTCTTCTCCAACACCACAGTTCAAAAGCATCAATTCTTTGGCACTCAGCTTTCTTCACAGTCCAACTCTCACATCCATACATGACCACTGGAATAACCATAGCCTTGACTAGATGGACCTTTGTTGGCAAAGTAATGTCTCTGGCTTTTAATATGCTATCTAGGTTGGTCATAACTTTTCTTCCAGTAAGCATAATACTCGCCAATGCCATTTTAATGCAGCTTGCATTTCTTTTAGGAAAGTATTATAATTTTTGCCCTATCTTCTTTCTTTAAGTTTGTGAGCAATATTTTACCATTATTCTCAGTAATCAAAAAGAGCATTGAAGACCTCTAAGGCTTTAACATATAGCTGCTAACTTCTAGTCCTCTGAAGCTGATTAGGCTAGAAGATTCAGAAGAGAAAATATTATAAATTTATAAGCATTTATAATGACAAGGACAATAATATTAAGAAATTTAAAAATTCTATAGTTTTATGTTGCTGAAGATCCACAGACCAAGCAACACAAGAAATACCATGAACGCATGATGTTTACACATAGTAAAACACATACTTTACAACACATATCTGACAACAAGGTAGAATATTTTCAAGGACTAGGGCCAAGCAAGACCTAGACTAAACCTAACATACCTCCAAATTTGACATGATTAAACTCAGACGAATTATGTATATCAAATTTCCCAATGTATCCAGATATATCCTTCCTGGAAAGACAATTTCACATGGAGTCTCTATTCATTTTGTTCAAATTGTCCTGTCTTATGTTGTGTTCTTATTCTATTGAGCATGAGAAAGAACAAGATAGCATTTCCAAAATGAAGTGAAGGAAACAACAACAACAAAAGAAACACCCACTTATGACGCATCATTAAAGGAAGTGAAGAAAACAGCATGAATAACCCACTTATGACACATCACTAAAATAAACATATGCTATTTTTAAAATAATTGATATATTCAAAAATTTTGAGAAAGAAGAAAAGAACGGAAAGTCTGCTTGAATAATTAAAAATATACACAGAATTCTAGTGATAAAATTATAATCTCTGATAGAAGAAATCGTTGTATATTTTAACAGCAGCAAAAGGCAAACATGAAGGACTGGGAGAAAGGTCAAAATCACATTTTGAAACAGGAACAAAAAGAGAAAGAGGAATGAAAAATTCAGAGAAGATTGTAAAGCATACATGATGCAGACTAAAAGTCTAAACAGTGGAATGGATGCCCAGAACATGAGGAAAAAACACAGCTGCGGGTGATAATAAACAACACCCCATAGGATTAAGAAGAATAAATATAAAGAAAATGGTCTGAGGGTAAATTATTGTTGAACTGCTGAAAACTGAACACCAAAAACACGTAATAAAAGCAGCCAGAGAAAAAGAAACATTTACAACAGAAGTGAGGAGGTCAGAGGAAAAAAAAAAAAAAAGACTACAATCTTTCAGTTAAGTTCAGCTCAGTCACTCAGTCGTGTCTGACCCTTTGGGAACCCACGAACCGAAGCACGCCAGGCCTCCCTGTCCATCACCAACTCCTGGAGTTTACCCAAATTCATGTCCATCGAGTCAGTGATGCCATCCAGCCATCTCATCCTCTGTCGTCCCCTTCTCCTCCCACCTTCAATCTTTCCCAGAATCAGGGTCTTTTCAAACGAGTCAGCTCTTCACATCAGGTGGCCAAATTATGGGAGTTTCAGCTTCAACATCTGTCCTACCAATGAATACCCAGGACCGATCTTCTTTAGAATGGATTGCTTGGATTTCCTTGCTGTCCAAGGGACTCTCAAGAGTCTTGTCCAACACCACAGTTCAAAAGCATCAATTCTTTGGCACTCAGCTTTCTTCACAGTGCAACTCTCACATCCATATATGACCACTGGAAAAACCACAGCCTTGACTAGACGAACCTTTGTTGGCAAAGTAATGTCTCTGCTTTTGAATGTGCTATCTAGGTTGGTCATAACTTTCCTTCTAAGGAGTAAGCATCTTTTAATTTCATGGCTACAAAAACAATTTTCAGTGATTTTGGAGCCCTCCAAAATAAAGTCAGCCACTGTTTCCACTGTTAGCCATCTATTTCCCATGAAGTGATGGGACCAGATGTCATGATCTTAATTTTCTGAAAGGTGAGCTTTAAGCCAACATTTTCACTCTCCTCTTTTACTTTTCATCAAGAGGCTTTTTAGTTCCTCTTTACTTTCTGCCATAAGGGTGGTGTCATTTGCATATCTGAGGTTACTAATATTTCTCTTGGTAATCTTGATTCCGACTTGTGCTTCATCCAGCCCAGCGTTTTTTATGATGCACTCTGCATATAAGTTAAATAACCAGGGTAACAATATGCAGCCTTGAAGTATTCCTTTCCCTATTTGGAAACAGTCTGTTGTTCCATGTCCAGTTCTAGCTGTTGCTTCCTGACCTGAATACAGGTTTCTCAAGAGGCAGGTCAGGTGGTCTGGTATTCCCATCTCTTTCAGAATTTTCCACAGTTTATTCTGATCCACACCATCAAAGGCTTTGGCATAGTCAATAAAGCAGAAGTAGATGTTTTTCTGGAACTCTCTTGCTTTTTCCATGATCCAACAGATGTTGGAAATTTGATGTCTTGTTCCTCTGCCTTTTATAAATCTAGCTTGAACATCTGGAAGTTCATGGTTTACGTATTGCTGAAGCCTGGCTTGGAGAATTTTGAGCATTACTTTGCTAGCATGTGAGATGAGTGCAATTGTGTGGTAATCTGAGAATTCTTTGGCATTGCCATTCTTTGGGATTTGGATGAAAACTGACCTTTTCCAGTCCTGTGGCCACTGCTGAGTTTTCCAAATTTGCTGGCATATTGAGTGCAGCACTTTCACAGCATCATCTTTCAGGATTCGAAAGAGCTCAACTGGAATTCCATCACCTCCACTAGCTTTGTTTGTTGTGATGCTTTCTAAGGCCCAATGACTTCACATTCCAGGATGTCTGGCTCTAGGTGAGTGATCACACCATTGTGGTTATCTTTTTGTACAGTTCTTCTGTTTATTTTTGCCACCTCTTCTTAATATCTTCTGCTTCGGTTAGGCCCCTGCCATTTCTGTCCTTTATTGAGCTCATCTTTGCATGAAATTTTCCCTTGGTTTCTCTAATTTTCTTGAAGAGATCTCTAGTCTTTCACATTTTATTGTTTTCCTCTATTTCTTTGCATTGATAGCTAAGGAAGGCTTTCTTATCTCTCCTTGCTATTCTTTGGAATACTCTGCATTCAAATGCATATATCTGCCTTTCCTCCTTTCCTTTTAGCTTATCTTCTTTTCACAATTATTTGTAAGACCTCCTCAGATAGCCATTTTGTTTTTGACATTTCTTTTTCTTGGGGATTGTCTTGATCCTTTTCTCCTGTACAACACCACGGACCTCTGTCCATAGTTTTTTAGGCAATCCGTCTATCAGATCTAGTCCCTTACATCTATTTCTCACTTCCACTTTCCCTTATAATCATAAGGGATTTGATTTATGTCATAACTGAATGGTCTAGTGGTTTTCCCCACTTTCTTCAAATAAATCTGAATTTGACAATAAGGAGTTCACGATCTGAGCCATAGTTAGCTCCCGGTCTTGTTTTTGCTGACTGAATAGAGCTTCTCCATTTTGGGTGCAAAAAATATAGTCAATCTGATTTTGGTGTTGATCATCTGGTGATGTCCATGTGTAGATTCTTCTCTGTGCTTTTGGAAGAGGCTGTTTGCTATGACTAGTGTGTTCTCTTCACAAAACTCTGTTAGACTTTACCCTACTTCATTTTGTACTCTAAGGCCAAATTTGCCTGTTATTTGCCTTGTCAAGTCCAGGTGTTCCTTGACTTCCTACTTTTGCATTCCAGTCCCCTATAATGAAAAGGACATCTTTTTTTTCAGTTTTAGTTCTAAAATGTATTGTAGGTCTTCATAGAACTGTTAAGCTTCACTTTCTTCAATGTTACTGATTGAAGTATAGGCTGGGGTATAGGCTTGGATTACCGTGATATTGAATAATTTGCCTTGGAAACGAATAGAGATCATTTTGTCATTTTTGAGATTGCACCCAAGTACTGCATTTCAGACTGTCTTGTTGACTATGATGGCTACTCTATATTTTTCTAGGGGATTCCTGCCCACAGTAGTAGATATAATGGTCATCTGAGTTAAATTCACCCATTACAATCCATCCTAGTTCACTGATTCCTAGAATGTCAATGTTCACTCTTGCCATATCTTGTTTGACCACTTCCAATTTGCCTTGATTCATGGACCTAACATTCCAGGTTCCTATGCAATATTGCTCTTTACAGCATCAGACCTTTCTTCTATCACCAGTCACATCCACAACTGGGTGTTGTTTTTTCTTTGGCTCCATCCCATCAATTTTTCTGGAGTTATTTCTGCATCGATCTCCAGTAGCATATTGGGCATCTACCGTCCTTGGGAGTTCACCTTTCCGTGTCCTATCTTTTTACCTTTTCATACTATTAATGGGGTTCTCAAGGCAAGAATACTGAAGTGCTTTGCCATTCCCTTCTCCAGTGGACTACATTCTGTCAGAGCTCTCCACCATGACCCAGCTGTCTTGGGTGGCCCCACACGACATGGCTTAGTTTTATTGAGTTAGACAAGCCTGTGGTCCATGTGATCAGATTGGCTACTTGTCTGTGACTGTGGTTTCAGTCTGTCTGTCTTTTAAGTCCTCTCTCAGTGCCTACCATGTTACTTACCTCTTACCTTGGACGTGGGGTAGTGCCTCTCAGCAGTTCCTGCTAATTGTTTCTTAGCACTAAAAAACAAACAAAGAAACAAAAAAACCACAGTAGAAACAAAAATGTTTTTTAACCTACAGAATAATAATTAGTAATAAATAAATATTAATAATAATAAATAATAAATAAATAATAAATAAATAAATTTTATATTAAAAATAAATAAATAATAATAAAGTAAAAAAGTCAGAACTGCAAAAAGAATAGAGTGAAGTAGAAAGTAAATATGTGTGTGAGCATACATGATTCTTTTTTCTACAAAACCATAGCCATCATATTCTATGTGATTAATTGTATGAATAATTACACTGAAGAGTGAACTAAAATGAAATGTGATAGTGTGTAAAGAGAGATAAGGTGAACTGAATTTCTAGCCTTCATTATTTGGGAAATGTTAAAGTAACTATATTATTAAGGATGAATGCTGTAATTTCTAAATTGAAAAAAAGAAAAATAATAACTTTAAAATAGATTCTTGAAGTATTTTCTTCAAATGAATAAGCTAAATGTAGTAAAATCAATAAGTCAAAGATGGATTTCAAAGGTGTTGGCCTGAAAAACTAGAAAGCTGTGTTTCTATTAACTGAGAAAAATGTGAAAAGGAGTAGGTTGGTTGGAAGCAAGGTGGTAGATGTCTAGTTTCAGGCATGTCCATACATGCCACAGGACTATCATTTTTTTTTTTTACTGTAAATTCAGGTTGGCTGGATTCACACCTTCTCCCTGAAGAGAGAGGGCAGAGATTGCCACAATTCATGTCTCTTTGTCTATACTTTTTTGTATGACTGACACATTGTTTTTCCATATTGATGATTTGGTTTCTTTTTACCACTTTAGCTTTGCATATATCTGTTCAGGTCCTTTATTTGTCGACATTGTAATTCAACTCCTAGAAGAAAAGCTAAACTTACTAGACTCACAGGACACCTTGCAATGTCCCTGTACACGAGCTACATCAATTTTGTTAACTTGATATAAAGGTGTGCACTAACACTTCACATCCACTTGAGTTTAAAAATCTATACTAAAAAACTGAAGACTATCTTTTTATTCAAATTTAATCAGTCTGTGTGTAATATTCTCAGAAAGAAATGCCATTACTCTTATAATTTTAAAAACAGTGGTGCCATTTCAAAGCTTCTATTAACAGTTTTCCATGAGCCCATAGATCAACAAAATTTTTTGTTAATGCTAAAATGAAAACACGGAATCAAAGTCTTCAGTGGAGAATAATTTTGTAAAGCTTTATTGAGATGGAAAAAAGCTGAGACTTTTTAATTTATGTTTAATCATATTACAGGGACAAAAACAAGAAAACATATTATCAATGTAGACTTTTGCCTCTATATATACATAAGGCTTTCTAGGTGGTGCAGCAGTAAAGAATCTGCCTGTCAATGCAGGATACCCAAGAGATATGAGTCTAATCCCTGGGTCAGGAAGATGTCCTGGAATAGGAAATGATAACACACTCCAGTATCTTGGGTTTTCCTTGTGGCACAGCTGGTAAAGAATCCACCTGCAATGAGGGAGACTTGGGTTTGATCCCTGGGTTGCGAAGATCCCCTGGAGGGGGCAAAGTTTACCCATTCCAGTATTCTAGCCTAGAGAATTCCATGGACTATATAGTCCATGGGGTCACAAAGAGTCAGAAATGACTGAGAAACTTTCACTTTCACTTTTCCCAGTATTCTTGCCTGAGAAATCCCAGTCACGCATGACTGAGCACACACATACATATATACATAGCCAAAATTTATATTTGAAAATGCATATCCCAGTAAAGTTGGCCTAAAATTAATTTCACATTTTCACACCTGTCAATTAATTCCAATGAATAGGTAATCAGGCTGAAAATTTCATCAAATCAACTGGTCTGCCTTAATGTGTATTTGAAAATTATATTTACACTAAACTGAAAAGTAATGATTTAAACATCATATGAGCCAAATAAACACTGATTTTTGCCTTTCTCTCCCCAAAATATGTTAGGTGACTAAGTATAAACACAGACTAATAAGGGTGGAAAATCTACCTTTACTACTTAGTGCTGATTTACATGTATCAGGGAATTTAATCAAAAATGTTCTGCATAGAGGCTAATCTGATATTTGTTGCTTAATTTTGAAATTCAGTGACCAACTGAAACTGTTTACTGCACACCCTAAGAGCTGTTTTAGCACACTTACACTAATGTGTTTGTTAGGAATTTGAGGAATAGAGAGATGGATTCCAAAATTAGGTACTTAACACTAGAACAGCTGATAAAATGAATATATATTGATTAGGCAGCTTTTCTCTAAAGGATCATTGTGAATGTCAATTTTAACTCTGTAAGAATCCATCCCTTAAATACCAAATAAAAGCGGTTACCACTTGTTGTAGACTTGTCCAAGGCTGCCTTTCTTTTTCTCAAATTCTCCCTTTTTCAGAAGAAGACCTTAAAATTGAACAGGGCATCTACAACACATCTCAAACCAGTGATTAAGAGTAAGCTTTGACTGCATCTGTGAAGTTCACCCAGAACTGCAGCAACTGAGACTCTCTGAGGTGTCCCATGATCAAGCCTGAGACTAAGCTTTGATTGGAGTAAGGAGAAGAGCCCAGGAGAAGAGAGTTGTCAAAGTTGCCTAGAAGATCAAGGACCTGAATATCATTTAGAAGAAGAGTTCAAGTTACATAACTCCCTAAATCAGTTGTATTCATCATCTATATATCTATATCTATATCTATCTATCTATCTATCTATCTATATATATATGGAAAAGAAATGCAAAAAAGCAAAATGGCTGTTTGGGGAAGCCTTACAAATAGCTGTGAAAAGAAGAGAAGTGAAAAGCAAAGGAGAAAAGGAAAGATATAAGCATCTGAATGCAGAGTTCCAAAGAATAGCAAGAAGAGATAAGAAAGCCTTCCTCAGCAATCAATGCAAAGAAATAGAGGAAAACAACAGAATGGGAAAGACTAGAGATCTCTTCAAGAAAAGTAGAGATATCAAGGGGATATTTCATGCAAAGATGGGCTCAATAAAGCACAGAAATGGTATGGACCTAACAGAAGCAGAAGATATTAAGAAAAGGTGGCAAGAATACACAGAAGAACTGTACAAAAAAGATCTTCATGATGCAGATAATCACAATGGTGTGATCACTGACCTAGAGCCAGATATCCTGGAATGTGAAGTCAAGTTGGCCTTAGAAAGCATCACTATGAACAAAGCTAGTGGAGGTGATAGAATTCCAGTTGAGCTATTCCAAATCCTGAAAGATGATGCTGTGAAATTGCCACACTCAATATGCCAACAAATTTGGAAAACTCAGCAGTGGCCACAGGACTGGAAAAGGTCAGTTTTCATTCCAAACCCAAAGAAAGGCAATGTCAAAGAATGCTCAAACTACTGCACAGTTGCACTCATCTCACATGCTAGTAAAGTAATGCTCAAAATTCTCCAAGCCAGGCTTCAGCAATACGTGAACCGTGAACTTCCAGATGTTCAAACTGGTTTTAGAAAAGGCAGAGGAACCAGAGATCAAATTGCCAACATCTGCTGGATCATGGAAAAAGCAAGAGAGTTCCAGAAAAACATCTATTCCTGCTTTTTTGACTATGCCAAAGCCTTTGACTATGTGGATCACAATAAACTGTGGAAAATTCTGAAAGAGATGGGAATATCAGACCACCTGATCTGCCTCTTGAGAAATTTGTATGCAGGTCAGGAAGCAACAGTTAGAACTGGACATGGAACAACAGACTGGTTCCAAATAGGAAAAGGAGTACATCAACACTGTATATTGTCACCCTGTTTATTTAACTTCTATGCAGAGTACATCATGAGAAACGCTGGACTGGAAGAAACAAAGCTGGAATCAAGATTTCCGGGAGAAATATCAATAACCTCAGATATGCATATGACACCACCCTTATGGCAGAGAGTGAAGAGGAACTCAAAAGCCTCTTGATGAAAGTGAAAGAGGAGAGTGGAAAAGTTGGTCTAAAGCTCAACATTCAGAAAACAAAGATCATGGCATCTGGTCCCATCACTTCATGGGAAATAGATGGGGAAACAGTGTCAGACTTTATTTTTCTGGGCTCCCAAATCACTGCAGATGGTGACTGCAGCCATGAAATTAAAAGACGCTTACTCCTTGGAAGGAAAGTTATGACCAACCTAGATAGCATGTTCAAAAGCAGCGACATTACTTTGCCAACAAAGGTTCATCTAGTCAAGGCTATGGTTTTTCCTGTGGTCATGTATGGATGTAAGAGTTGGACTCTGAAGAAGGTTGAATGCCTAAGACTTGATGCTTTTGAACTGTGGTGTTAGAGAAGACTCTTGAGAGTCCCTTGGACGACAGAGAGATCCAACCAGTCCATTCTGAAGGAGATCAGCCCTGGGATTTCTTTGGAAGGAATGATGCTGACGCTGAAACTCCAGTACTTTGGCCACCTCATGCGAAGAGTTGACTCATTGGAAAAGACTCTGATGCTGGGAGGGATGGGGGCAGGAGGAGAAGGGGACGACAGAGGATGAGATGGCTGGATGGCATCACTGACTCGATGGACATGAGTCTGAGTGAACTCCTGGAGTTGGTGACGGACAGGGAGACCTGGCATGCTGCGATTCATGGGGTCATGAAGAGTCGTACACGACTGAGCGACTCAACTGGACTGATATATATATTTGAGAAGAAGGATAATATATTTAGGTAAGCATTAGTCTGGAAAACATTTGTTCTAGTAAGTGTAGTCATAAGAAACATCTTCAACATGGCAATATGATGGTTAATTTCATGTATCAACTTGACAGACTAGGATACGTGACTCTTCAGCCTCCATTATCTCATGAGCTAATTTTCTTATAGCAAATCTTCGCTATCTCTCATCTATTTCTATATCTCCTAGTAGTTCTGTTTATCTATAGAATCCAGGCTAATACAGACATCACTGGCAAATGTTTCAAAAAACATTCCAGAATTAAACTAATAATGATGTACATTAGTTGTCATTGTATGAAAGAAGGTTGATAAGTACATGAACATAGAAAATCACTCCTCAACAAAAAATATAGAAAAGTTACCTTAGAGAGGAACCTCTTAGTTAAAGTGAAATGTCAAAAGCACACAAGGTAGAGACCGTATGTATTGTCTCACAGAATCATATGAGACTGTCTGAAGGAGGAAATCATGCCGCATTTGTTATTGGAGCCCTCTTGCAGTGGAGAAACCAGATGAGTGCATTGTAACATGTGTCTAATGGCTGTGTGGTGTTCCTCCCCCAGAACTGAAGTTAGAAATCTTATGAGCATCTTCACAAAGGAATCCCTTTAGAAAGAACCAATTCTCCACAACTGTGGCTGCATACCTCATTTCAAAGGACTTTATTTTTTGAGCAGCTTTATTAATAGTTTCATAAGAAAGTTGAATAGAATGTACAGAGAATTCCCTTCTGTCCCCTGCATCTTTCACAAGTCTCTTTCATTATCAACATCCCACACCCAAGAGGTTTCTCTGTTATTGATGAAGAACCTGTATTGACACATCATTATTACCCTTACTGCACAGCTTACATTGGGATTCTCTCTTGGTATTTTGCATTCTATGGGTTTTAACAAACTTATGACATACATATATATATACACACACACACACACACACACACATCATATAGTGTCATACAGTATAGTTTCACTGCTCTAAAAATCCTGCATTCCAGCTATTTATTCTTCCTTCCTTGTACCTCCTGATAATCACTGAATGTTTTACTGTCTCCATGGTTTTCCCTTTACAGAATGTCATACAGTTGGAATTATATAGTATGTATCTTTCCAGATTGATTTCTTTCATGGCTGTATACTTTTTGATCTCTTCTTCATGTGACAACAATGACATAGTCCAATTCTCTACAGGAACAGTAAAATTTAATCCAGTCTTTATTCTAGACATAGAAATAATGATGCATATTTTAATATGACAGTTTATAAAAGTTTCTCTCAACTTCAATATATTTTTGGAATTTTTCTTCAAAATCTCTTTCAGGTTAATTTTCAGCCAGATTGTCTTATATAGGACCTAATGCTAAATATTTCCAGTTTTGACAATGCTCATTAACCAACTTGTCTTTAAGATTTCACTATATCAATGTCTCTGTTAAGTGACCTATTATTAGTTTTATGCTATCTTCATTTATATTAGTATTTCATGTAATACAACAAGATATTTAAATATTTATTACTATATTAAATACTTATTTTCATTGGTTTTGTTATTCTTTATTTACTTCTGAAATTTGTTTCTTTTTATTGAATTTTTGTTGTTTTTGTTTTAGTAATTAGACTCTCAATGTCTTATAAGATTTATCTATTTATTGTCCTTTGTCTTTTATGTGCTTTATAATCTTTAAATTTTATATTAGTTTTCTTTTAGCAATTTCATAAATAGAACTATACATATTTGAAAATCACCTCCATATTCTTCCAACTCAGAAGTCTCTAATTTCTTCTTACTGTAAATTTGTAACATCTATTTCTAAACTAAGTCAAACAATATATTACCAACTCATATTCTTTAGTTTAGATTCCAAAGATGTTTGTGGTCATTCGTACCCTATATGATGCAAGGAGAGCATAATGAAAAACAAAGTACAATCTTAACCCACATCTACTTTATCTAAGCATTTATCACTATGAGAACACAATGCTATCACCTTTCTCATTCCCAGGACATTTAAAAAGACTGCTACACATGAGGGTCCCTGAATTTCAACTTGTTGAAGCATGGGAAGCATGGTTATAAGAGGGAGAAAAAGGAGACTGGTTTAGTTGGAAATAAAATAAAGATTTGGTGGATAATCTAGAGAGTTACAGGAAAGGCCACACAGGACGTTGCAGAAGAAGTCCTTAACCTAAGAGCATTGAAAGTCTATTGTCTGTGAAAGCAGTGAGTCACAGTCAGGTGCACACTTCAGAAAAATGCAAAGACACTTATTTGAAAAGGTAACACAGTGAAAATATACAGACAAAATGCCCATGATGACTCTAAAGTGGGCAGGATAGCGGGAGTATTAGATGGAGATCCCTGGGGTGGAGGTGCGGGTAGGGGGTAGGTCTAAAGATGTTTAGGTAAAATCAATAAGGTTTGAAGATGGAGAGGACATGGGAGACAGTGAAAAGCAGGAACTTTAAACATCAATACTAAAAAAAAAAAAAAATCAATAAACTTTGAAGAGGAAAGAGATATAGGGAGGAGATTAAAAGGGGGAATTTTAAAAATCAATACTAGCTTCTTGGCATATAAACAGCAGTGTATAGTGAATCTTTTGCCAAAATCAGAATTCTGGAAGCTATTGACATGTAACTGACATCTTTGTTTCTAAATATGACAAGGCTGAGGCGTGGTTGAGACAGAAAAGATCTCAAGTCACACGATTAGCTACCACAATGAAGATAATATTTTTTATCAGTATCCATTGCCAGAATCCCCATTAGCTTTCTTAACCCTCGACTTTTATATAACATCCATGTGTTACTATAGTTTTCCCAAGGAAAGTATTGAATTCTATTTTCTGAGCTTGGAGAACAGAGTTGCATTTTGTATTTCTTTACTGTTATAACTTCTAATTATAACATTTCTTCTTTTCAGTTCAGTGGCTTAGTCGTGTCCAACTCTTTGCTACCCCATGTACTGCAGCACACCAGGCCTTCATGTTCATCACCAAATCCCAGAGTCTACCCAAACTCATGTCCACTGAGTCAGTGATGCCATCCAATCATCTCATCTTCTGTCATCCCCTTCTCCTCCTGCCCTCAATCTTTCCTAGCATCAGGGTCTGTTCAAATGAGTCAGCTCTTTGCATTAGGTGGCCAAAGTATTGGAGTTTCAGCTTCAACATCAGTCCTTCCAATGAACACCCAGGCCTGATCTTCTTTAGGATGGACTGGTTGGATCTCCCTACAGTCCAAGGAACTCTCAAGAGTATAATCTAACACCACAGTTCAAAAGCATCAATTCTTCAGTGCTCAGATTTATTTACAGTCCAACTATCATATCCATACATGACTCCTGGAAAAAACAGAGCCTTGATTCAGTGGACTTTGGTTGGGAAAGTAATGTCTCTGCTTTTTAATATGCTGTCCATGTTGGTCATAACTTTCCTTCCAAGGAGTAAGTGTCTTTTAATTTCATGGCTGCAATTACCATCTTCAGTGATTTTAGAGCCCCAAAAATAAAGTCAGCCACTGTTTCCACTGTTTCCCATCTATTTGACATAAAGTGATGGGAACAGATGCCATGATCTTAGTTTTCTTAATGTTGAGCTTTAAGCCATCTTTTTCACTCTCCTCTTTCACTTTTATGCAGAGGTTCTTTAGTTCATCTTTGTTTTCTGCCATAAGGGTGATGTCATCTGCATATCTGAGGTTATTGATATTTCTCCCAGCAATCTTGACCCCAACTTGTGCTCCCTCCATCCCAGCATTTCTCATGATGTACTTTGAATATAAGTTAAATAAGCAGGATGACAATATACAGCCTTGATGTAAATACTTTTCCTATTTAGAACCAGTCTGTTTTTCCATGTCCAGTTCTAAATGTTGCTTCCTGACCTGCATACGGATTTCTCAAGAGGCAGGTCAGGTCGTCTGGTATTTCATCTCTTTCATAATTTTCCACAGTTTATTGTGATCCATACCATCAAAGGCTTTGGCATAGTCAATAAAGCAGAAATACATGTTTTTCTGGAACTCTTGCTTTTTCAACGATCCAGCAGATGTTGGCAACTTGATCTCTGGTTCCTCTGCCTTTTCTAAAACCAACTTGAACATCTGGAAATTCATGATTCATATACTGCTGAAGCTTTGCTTGGAGAATTTTGAGCAGTAAGTTACTGGTGTGTGAGATGTGCAATTGTATGGTAGTTTGAGAATTATTTGGCATTGCCTTTCTTTGGAATTGGAATGAAAACTGACCTCTTCCAGTCCTGTGGCCACTGCTGAGTTTTCCAAATTTGCTAGCACATTGAGTGCAGCATTTTCACAGCATCATCTTTTACAATTTGAAATAGTTTAACTGGAATTCCATCACCTCCACTAGCTTTGTTTTTAGTGATGCTTCCTAAGGCCCACCTGACTTCACATTCCAGGATGTCTGGCTCTAGGTGAGTGATCACACCATCATAATTAACTGGGTCTTAAAGATCTTTTTTATACAATTGTTCTGTGTATTCTATAATTTTATTATAATATTTATTGTTTTAGCACCTGACATTTAAGAGCACTAGGTGAAATTAAAAGATGCTTACTCCTTGGAAGGAAAATTATGACCAACCTAGATAGCATATTCAAAAGCAGAGATATTACTTTGCCAACAAAGGTTCATCTAGTCAAGGTTATGGTTTTTCCTGTGGTCATGTATGGATGTGAGAGTTGGACTGTGAAGAAGGCTGAGCGCCAAAGAATTGATGCTTTTGAATTGTGGTGTTGAGGAAGACTCTTGAGAGTCCCTTGGACTGCAAGGAGATCCAACCAGTCCATTCTGAAGGAGATCAGCCCTGGGATTTCTTTGGAAGGAATGATGCTAAAGCTGAAACTCCAGTACTTTGGCCACCTCATGCGAAGAGTTGACTCATTGGAAAAGACTCTGATGCTGGGAGGAATTGGGGACAGGAGGAGAAGGGGATGACAGAGGATGAGGTGGCTGGATGGCATCACTGACTCGATGGATGTGAGTCTGGGTGAACTCCGGGAGTTGGTGATGGACAGGGAGGCCTGGCATGCTGTGATTCATGGGGTCGCAAAGAGTCGTACACGACTGAGCAACTGAACTGAACTGAGGTGAAATTAGTTCTCTACCATATTGCTTAAATGAAATAACAATAATTTTTACACATTAATAATTGCTTTCCTGAAGTTTCCAAAGTCATTAAAATATTTTAATTTACTAAAATATTTTCAGGTCTAACAATGTTAAAAAAAGTAGTGATATATCCTCAAGGTGCATTTCCATATTTTTGTCTTGCTACTTTAAAGGGAATCACACAAACTTAAATATATGACCAAAATGTCTTCTCAATACCATAGCTAGTTGATAAATATTTGTCAATTATCCATAAGTTGCTGAAGCTTCTAGAGAAATAGTGCTGACTTGATGGAACCACCTTAAACACAATATTCACATAGCTTAAATAAAGGTTCATTGATTTCTTCTTCTAATTCAAAATAAATCTGGGTTATCTGGATTTCCCAAAATGGTTTTACAGCTGTGCCCAATGAGGCAATTGACCTAGAGCTTCCCTAGAGCATCCTTTTACCTAAAACTTGAGAAGATTTGTTTCATGGTCATGTATCCTGTTTACTGCACACATGCGTATCAGTGGAGCTGAGTTGAATGTGAGCTGCAATGAATCCATACATTTAGTATCACACTCTCATCAATGATAAAAAGTGCAAGTGCTCTTGCTATATGTGCATATGTGTGTTGTGCATCAGGAAGCTTGATGGTGTAAGGGGTGGGGAGTGACACAGGCTGGGGTCAAGGTCAGAGGCTAACTGTGCCAGGACAAATGTCTATGCCTGTCTCCTGCTCTTTAAGAACCTGGTTCATGTGACTTCACATGACAGGCTGTCAGCTCCTCACCCTGGTCATTCAACAGGTGTTCACTGTTCTTGGACCCAGGCATGGGTGTACCTACAGAATTAGAAAACTTTAATTCTTATTTTAAGCCAGATGGGACTGTCAGTGAACTTGGATGGAATACGTACATACGCCTAACACATGTAATGGTGATAAATGGCCTATAATATCCTAGCATATTTCAGGGAGTGAATGTGAAGTGTTAGTTGGTTAGTCATATCTGACTCTTTGGGACTCCATGGACTGTAGCCCACCAAGCTCCTCTCTCCATGGAATTCTCCAGGGAAGAATACTTGCGTGGATAGTCATTCCCTTCTCCAGGGGATCTTCCTGACCCGAGGATAAACCCAGGTTTCCCACATTGTAGACATATTCTTTACCAGCTGAGCCAGCAGGGAAGAAAAGTCCACAAATTTTATGAAACATGAGAAAGAAATGTACTTGTCTTATGCTTAGGCAATATCACTCAGTGTTATATCAGGATAATAATTAGAACTAAAATTATGCTCTCCTCCACACACAAAATAATTCATTCTACCAAAGCATATTCATGAGTAAATTTGGCTTTGAAGATGGTTGATCTCAAAACACATTTAGTGAATTAGGAAATCTGTGAAATCAATAAAAAGTAAAAGACAAATAACAGAAAATTTGAAATTTATGTCTTTAGTTATATGTATTCAATTAAGCATAATTTTCATTTACCTATTTATTTCTGCACTGGATGCTTGATTATTTTATCTGACTTGGGGCAAAGTATATGTATCTTTCTCATCCTGATACAGCTTTGACAGAGTTGAAAAGAAACATGAATTGAAAATTTGAGAGAAATATATGAATTTTACTTTTAATATCCTCGTGGGTATATGACTGAATTTCCTGAAGATAGATTTAAAGCAGATTCAAATCAGGCTTTTTCTGGCTGAAAAGTACTGCAAGAGAGAGAAAGACAGAATGCTATAGACAGATGGATAGATAGTAGGTTATAGTAGTTGATAGAGATTAATTTATCTGAGGTGTTTTGCTAAATGATTCAGAAGATTTATTATTTTACTTTAGCTGGCAATCATCTAATAAGAAATGGTACATTTTGTTAACATTTTTGAAAATCAAATTAAGGAAATGGCAGTAAGCCTTACAGCTACTAGTTGAACTAGTTTTGCACACAGAAGCTGATATCACAGGCTACCTACTTGAACACTGGGCCCTCTACAACTTTCACAGGGGCTGTGGAGGTAAGGTATGAGACGAGAACTTTGCAGAGTGAACAAATAGTGCCCCTAGAATAAAGTGAATGGTGGGAGTTCCCTGGTAACACAACCATTGGATTCCAGGCTTTCACTGCTTCAGCCTGGGTTCAATCCCTAGTTGAGGAACTGAGATCTTGGAAGCCATGGGCCATGATTGAAAAAAAAGGGGGTCTCTAAAGAGTCTCTATAAAAAATAAAATTAAAAATAGAGTGTATAGTGAAAAGTCCTTACTGCCTTGTGATCGGACGACTGTTTCAAATGGGCCAGGGATGGAGAAATGTGAGCTCATGCTTGCATCTCTGCCCAGGTAAAGTTTTCATTCTTAGCACACCTTCAGCGATGTGGGCTTCTCAAATTCCTCAGGAAATGTTCCTTTTTGAGGTCAGTCAGGGTAGACAGTAGCTGAGTTGCACCCAGGGTTTCCTCTAGAGTTGAATGAGAACATCAGTTTTGAGAAGGGAGAATCAAATAAGTTTAAAACATAAGTAATGCGAGTCCAACATGGTTGGCATACTTATAAGAAAATAAAGTCACCAAGGTTCCTAAAATCCTGAGGAGAAAATTGAGACTTCCCACAGACTGAGATCATGTTATTGAGCCCATTTTATTTCAAACTCAAGGAAAAAGAAAACCAAATTTATACCTTAGTGAGCAATATATTGAAAAAAAACTTTTTTCTAATGAATTATAAATTCCATTTTATTATATACGATACAGCTAAAATGTAAGAAAAAGTTCCCCTCTCCTTAACAGAAGCTCAGATAACACAGAGGTTTATTTTACTCACATAATAATATTCTCATTTCCAATGAAAGGTCCAGGATGGGGTTTACCAGAAACAGAATCCTCTTTTTACAGCTCCATTTCCTGGGGGTGATGCTCGTATGAAGTGGGTTTTGAAGCACATTTGTGTTCCAGCCACAGTGATGAAGAATGAGTGCTGAGGAAAAGGTGTTATTCTTATAAACACACAATTGAGAAGGTGCACATAGTACCTTTGTTCATATTCTGATCATCAAAATGTAAACATATGGCTGCACAGCTGTACCTGCTGCAAGAAACTCTGAAAATGTGGTTTCCGATGAATGGCTGTGTATAGTGGCTAAAATTCAAGAGGAGAGGATGCTCTGTTTTCAAACAGGAAAGGGAGAAATGGGAAATTGGAGTTATTTGCAGTTCCAAGTAGCAGCCTATGCATTATCATTAAATAATTAAACTGCCAGTGAATGAAAATGATATTGACATCCAATTTTCTCCATGTGTCTGTAACTGTAGTCTTCTTTTTTGACTGTTCCTTTCTGAGAAGCAAGCCTCCATCCCCTGATGTAATGTTTGTCTGGCAGCATCATGGTAGCTCCAGGTTCTCCTTAATCATGTTGTTTAAACAATGAGTGACCCAGTATAGATGTGGAAGAATGCTGAATATTACAGAGCAGTTCTAGTCTAATTTTGTTTCATTTTTATAGAGAAGGGTACACTAGATTGAGTTAAAATGGAGTGGACAAATTAATTTTGATATCTGACCATGAGTTTTTTCCAAGCATTCTGCCTTGAAAGAACAGGCAATATTCATGGAACAAATGTGAAAGCAAAGGCAAATAAAGCAAGCAAAAATGATACAGCTTATTTTCTGTTTAGTTATTTTTAAATTTAATTTAATTTTATTTTTTAACTTTACAATATTGTATTGGTTTTGCCACATATCAACATGAATCCACCACAGGTATTTTTAAAACTTTTTTTTTTTTTAATTCATTGCATACTAACCAAAATGACCTAATGCAGGTGACAGTGGAAACATTCTATGATCAAAACTTAGACATTTTTATCATCTAAGAATAACAATAAATTTTATTGTTTATTGAATAAAAATAAATTTTATCATTTCTAAGAATAACATTGCTTAATGAATATAATCATTTAACATATACTTTCAGGTAAGTAGGCAAATAGTTGTAGTTCTAATTTTCCTCTTACTTTTAAAAAAACATTTATAACTCTTTCTATAAATTCTTATTGCATTTTAAAACACAGATCCAACATTTATTCTTCTTCTGATAGTATACCTTAAAACTAAAATATTGAATTTAGAGCTATTTAAAATTTTAGGAGTGATGGAAGATACTTCTTCTCCATAAACTGCTATTTCTTTTAAACAAAAACATATTCACAAATTTCCTCTCATGTATACTCTTTTGCTTCCATACCTACTCCAAACTCGCTTAAAAGATTTTAAGATATTTCAAATCTAAAATTATGGGAAAAGCACCATTTTCTGATTGAGAAAAATCTGAATATATACAGAATTCTTCCCAAGACTAGATTAAAAAATATTACATCCTCATGTTGTACTAAAAATTAAACCAGAAGGATAAAACATTGCTTTTCTTCTAAATGGCTGTATCTGTGTATATGTGTGTGAAGGTGCTTGTGTGTTGAAGAGACCTTAATTGGAATTTTCTATTTTCCACTCTGCAAAATAGCAAAACTTACTATTTTGCCATCTCTATTGACAGAGATCCTAAAGGACTTTTCACAAAGCAAGGGTTAGCAAGTTCTCCTGTGTTTACAAATGAGGTGCTCCATCCCCAATGGGAGCCTTACAAAGGGGTTTTCCCAAATTATTATTCTTGAGGCTTTTGACTAAATATCAATCTACATATACAAAAACTTGAGGGAGAAAAATTTCAGAGAAAGTAAATTTGGGAAAAATTGCTCCAGTGATGAGGGAAAAGGAGTCAGTTCTTTTCACTCCAGGACTATTGAGGTCTTGCTATTTTTTATTTAAGTTATGTTTAAGGGAAGAGAAATGCAGGAAGGCTTGAGGTGCCTGTGTTAGCAGAGAAGGAGGTGGGCACATTTGTAGAAGCAGCTGCATGGTCACCCTTTACTGAGGTAGTTCAGTAGCTCAGTCATGTCTGACTCTTTGGATTCCATGCACTGCAGCACACCAGGCTTCCCTGTCCATCACCAACTTACTGAGCGTGCTCAAATTCATGTCCATCGAGTCAGTGATGCCATCCAACCATCTCACCTTCTGGCTTTCCCTTTTATGTGCCTTCAATCTTTCTCAGAATAGGGGTCTTCTGCAAAGAGTCAGTTCTCTGAATCGGATGGCCAAAGTATTGGAGAATAATCTTCAGCATCAGTCTGTCTAATGAATATTCAGGACTGATTTCTTTTGGATTGCCTGCTTTAATCAGCGTGCAGTTTAAGGTATCAAGAGTCTTCTCCAACATGACAGTTCAAAAGCATCAGTTCTTTGGCACTTACCTTTCTTTATTGTTCAAATCTGATATCCAAACATGATTACTGGAAAACCCATAACTTTGACTAGATGAACCTTTGGCAGCAAAGTAATGTCTCTGCTTTTTAATATGCTGTCTAGGTTTGTCATAGCTTTTCTTCCAAGGAGCAAGTGTCTTTCAATTTCATGGCTGGAGTCACTAACAGTGATTTTGGAGCCCAAGAAAGTAAAATCTGTCACTGTTTCCATTGTTTCCCCATCTATTAGTCATGAAGTGATGGGACTGGATCTCATAATTTTAGTTTTTTGAATGTTGAGTTTTAAGGCAGTTTTTTCACTCTCCTCTTCCATTTTGATCAAGAGGCTCTTCAGTTCCTCTTCTCTTTCTGCTGTAAAGTTGGTGTCATCTGGATAAATGAGGTTATTGATACTTCTCCCAGCAATCTTGATTCCAGCTTGTGTTTCAAACAGCCTGGTATTTCATATAATGTACTCTGCATATAAATTAAATAAGCTGGGTGACAATATACAGCCTCGGTGTACTCCTTTCCCAATTTGGAGCCAGTCCATTGTTCCATGTCCGGTTCTAACTGTTGCTTATAGACCTGCATACAGATTTCTCAGGAGACAGGTTAGGTGGTCTGGTATTTCCATCTCTTGAAGAGTTTTCCACAGTTTATTGTGATCTACACAGTCAAAGTCTTTAGCCTAGCCAATGAAGCAGAAGTAGATGCTTTTTGGGACTCTCTTGTTTTTTTAATGATCCAATGGATATTGACAATTTGATATCTGGTTCCTCTTCATCTTCTAAATCCAGCTTGAACATATGGAAATTCTTGGTTCATATATTGTTGAAGCCTGATTTGGAGAATATTGAGCATTACTTTACTAGTGTGTGAGATGAAAGACATTGTGTGGTAGTTTGAGCATTCTTTGGCATTGCCTTTCTTTGGGATTGGAATGAAAACTGATATTTTCCAGTCTTGTGACCACTGCTGAGTTTTCCAAATTTCCTGACATATCGAATGCAGCACTTTCACAGCATCACCTTTTATTTTTTGTTGTTGTTGTTGTTATTTTTTTTATTTTTAAACTTTACAATATTGTATTAGTTTTGCCAAATATCTAAATGAATCCGCCACAGGTATACCTGTGTTCCCCATCCTGAACCCTCCTCCCTCCTCCCTCCCCATACCCTCCCTCTGGGTCGTCCCAGTGCACCAGCCCCAAGCATCCAGTATCGTGCATCGAACCTGGACTGACAACTCGTTTCATACATGATATTAGAATTTGAAATACCTCAGCTGAAATTCCATTACCTCCACTAGCTTTGTTCATAGTGATGCTTACTAAGGCCCACTTGACTTCACATTCCAGGATGTCTGGCTTTAGGTGAGTGATCACACCATCATGAATATCTGGGTCATGAAGATCTTTATTTGTATAGTTCTCCTGTGTATTCTTCCCACCTCTGAATATATTCTGTTTCTGTTAGGTCCCTACCATTTCTGTCCTTTATTGAGCCCATCTTTGCATGAAATGTTCCCTTGGTATCTCTAATTTTCTTGAAGTGATCTCTAGTCTTTCCCATTTTATTATTTTCCTCTGTTTCTTTGCACTGATCACTGAGAAAGGCTTTCTTATCTCGCCTTGCTATTCTTTGGAATTCTGCGTTCAGATGGGTATAGGTTTCCTTTTCTCCTTTGCTTTTACACTCTTTTCTTTTCTCAGCTATTTTTTTAAAATTTTATTTTATTTTTAAACTTTACATAATTGTATTAGTTTTGCCAAATATCTAAATGAATCTGCCACAGGTATACATGTGTTCCCCATCCTGAACCCTCCTCCCTCCTCCCTCCCCATACCATCCCTCTGGGTCGTCCCAGTGCACTAGCCCCACGCATCCAGTATCGTGCATCGAACCTGAACTGGCATCTCGTTTCATACATGATATTTTACATGTTTCAATGCCATTCTCCCAAATCTTCCCACCCTCTCCCTCTCCCATAGAGTCCATAAGACTGTTCTATACATCTGTGTCTCTTTTGCTGTCTCGTACACAGGGTTATTGTTACCATCTTTCTAAATTCCATATATATGCATTAGTATACTGTATTGGTGTTTTTCCTTCTGGCTTACTTCACTCTGTATAATAGGCTCCAGTTTCATCCACATCATTAGAACTGATTCAAATGTGTTCTTTTTAATGGCTGAGTAATACTCCATTGTGTATATGTACCACAGCTTTCTTATCCATTCATCTGCTGATGGACATCTAGGTTGCTTCCATGGCCTGGCTATTATAAACAGTGCTGCGATGAACATTGGGGTACATGTGTCTCTTTCCCTTCTGGTTTCCTCAGTGTGTATGCCCAGCAGTGGGATTGCTGGATCATAAGGCAGTTCTATTTCCAGTTTTTTAAGGAATCTCCACACTGTTCTCCATAGTGGCTGTACTAGTTTGCATTCCCAGCAACAGTGTAAGAGGGTTCCCTTTTCTCCACACCCTCTCCAGCATTTATTATTTGTAGACTTTTGAATTGCAGCCATTCTGACTGGTGTGAAATGGTACCTCATAGTGGTTTTGATTTGCATTTCTCTGATAGTGAGTGAATAGAAAGCCCAGAGATAAATCCACGCACATATGGACACATTATCTTTGACAAAGGAGGCAAGAATATACAATGGATTAAAGACAATCTCTTTAACAAGTGGTGCTGGGAAATCTGGTCAACCACTTGTAAAAGAATGAAACTAGAACACTTTCTAACACCATACACAAAAATAAACTCAAAATGGATTAAAGATCTAAACGTAAGACCAGAAACTATAAAACTCCTAGAGGACAACATAGGCAAAACACTCTCTGACATACATTACAGCAGGATCCTCTATGACCCACCTCCCAGAATATTGGAAATAAAAGCAAAAATAAACAAATGGGACCTAATTAACCTTAAAAGCTTCTGCACATCAAAGGAAACTATTAGCAAGGTGAAAAGACAGCCTTCAGAATGGGAGAAAATAATAGCAAATGAAGCAACTGACAAACAACTAATCTCAAAAATATACAAGCAACTCCTACAGCTCAACTCCAGAAAAATAAATCACCCAATCAAAAAATGGGCCAAAGAACTAAATAGACATTTCTCCAAAGAAGACATACAGATGGCTAACAAACACATGAAAAGATTCTCAGCTATTCTTAAGCCCTCCTTCAACACCCATTTTGCCTTTTTGGCATTTCTTTCTCTGGGGATGGTGTTGATCACTGCCTCCTACACAGTGTCATGAATCTCCATCCATAGTTGTTCAGGCACTCTGTCTTTCAGATTCTAATCCCTTGAATCTATTTGTCACTTCTACTGTAAAATCATAAGGAAATTGATTTAAGTCATACCTGAATGGTCTAGTGGTTTTCCTTACTTTCTTCAATTTAAGTCTGAATTTTACAATAAGGATTCATGATATGAGCCACAGTCAGCTTCCAGTCTTGTTTTGGATGAACTATGGAATGAGGTTCATGACATTGTACAGGAGACAGGGATCAAGACCATCCCCATGGAAAAGAAATGCAAAAAATCAAAATGGCTGTCTGGGGAGGCCTGACAAAGAGCTGTGAAAAGAAGAGAAGTGAAAAGCAAAGGAGAAAAGGAAAGATAAAAGCATCTGAATGCAGAGTTCCAAAGAATAGCAAGGAGAGGTAAGAAAGCCTTCCTCAACAATCAATGCAAAGAAATAGAGGAAAACAACAGAATGGGAAAGACTAGAGATCTCTTCAAGAAAATTAGAGATACCAAGGGAACATTTCATGCAAAGATGGACTCAATAAAGGAAAGAAATGGTATGGACCTAAGAGAAGCAGAAGATATCAAGAAGAGGTGGCAAGAATACACTGAAGAACTGTACAAAAAAGATCTTCACGACCAAGATAATCACGATGGTGTGATCACTGACCTAGAGTCAGACATCCTGTAATGTGAAGTCAAGTGGGCCTTAGAAAGCATCACTACAAACAACGCTATTGGAGGTAATGGAATTCCAGTTGAGCTCTTTCAAATCCTGAAAGATGATGCTGTGAAAGTGCTGCACTCAATATGCCAGCAAATTTGGAAAACTCAGCAGTGGCCACAGGACTGGAAAAGGTAAGTTTTCATTCCAAACCCAAAGAAAGGCAATGCCAAAGAATGCTCAAACTACCGCACACTTGTACTTATCTCACATGCTAGTAAAGTAATGCTCAAAATTCTCTAAGCCAGGCTTCAGCAATATGTGAACCGTGAACTTCCTGATGTTCAAGCTGGTTCTAGAAAAGGCAGAGGAACCAGAGATCAAATTACCAACATCCGCTGTATCATGGAAAAAGCAAGAGGGTTCCAGAAAAACATCTATTTCTGTTTATTGACTATGCCAAAGCCTTTGACTGTGTGGATCACAATAAACTGTGGAAAATTCTGAAAGAGATGGGAATACCAGACCACCTGATCTGCCACTTGAGAAATCTGTATGCAGGTCAGGAAGCAACAGTTAGAACTGGACATGGAACAACAGACTGGTTCCAAATAGGAAAAGGAGTACATCAAGGTTGTATATTGTCACCCTGCTTATTTAACTTATATGCAGAGTACATCATGAGAAACGCTGGACTGGAAGAAACGCTGGACTGGAAGAAACACAAGCTAGAATCAAGATTGCTGGGAGAAATATCAATAACCTCAGATAATGCAGATGACACCACCCTTATGGCAGAAAGTGAAGAGGAACTAAAAAGCCTCTTGATGAAAGTGAAAGTGGAGAATGAAAAAGTTAGCTTAAAGCTCAACATTCAAAAAACTAAGATCATGGCATCTGGTCCCATCACTTCATGGGAAATAGATGGGAATAGTGAAAACAGTGTCAGACTTTATTTTTTGGGGCTCCAAAATCACTGCAGATGGTGACTGTGGCCATGAAATTAAAAGACGCTTACTCCTTGGAAGGAAACTTATGTCCATCTTAGATAGTATATTCAAAAGCAGAGACATTACTTTGCCAACAAAGGTTCGTCTAGTCAAGGCTATGGTTTTTCCTGTGGTCATGTATGGATGTGAGAGTTGGACTGTGAAGAAGGCTGAGCACCGAAGAATTGATGCTTTTAAACTGTGGTGTTGGAGAAAACTCTTGAGAGTCCCTTGGACTACAAGGAGATCCAACCAGTCCATTCTGAAGGAGATCAGCCCTGGGTGTTCTTTGGAAGGAATGATGCTAAAGCTGAAACTCCAGTACTTTGGCTACCTCATGCGAAGAGTTTACTCATTGGAAAAGTCTCTGATGCTGGGAGGGATTGGGGGCAGGAGGAGAAGGGGACAACAGAGGATGAGATGGCTGGATGGCATCACTGACTCGATGGACGTGAGTCTGAGTGAACTTCGGGAGTTGGTGATGGACAGGGAGGCCTGGCGTGCTGCGATTAATGGGGTCACAAAGAGTCGGACATGACTGAGCGACTGAACTGAACTGAATTGATAAAGCTTCTCCATCTTCAGCTGCAAAGAATATAATCAAGCTGATTTTGTTATTGAGCATTTGTTGATGTCCATGTGTAGAGTCTTCTCTTGTGTTGTTTGACGAGGATGTTTGCTTTGAACAGTGCATTTTCTTGGCAGAAGTGTGAGTCTTGGTCCAGTTTCATTCTTCACTTCAAGGCCAAACCTGCCTGTTACTCCAGGTATCTCTTGAAAAAGTCCTTTTTAGGTGTTAGTACTGGAAGGTCCTATGGTCATCCTAGAACCATTCACCTTCAGCTTCTTTGGCATTAGTGTTTGGGTTATAGCCTTGGATTGCTATGATATTGTTGAATATTTTGCCTTGGAAATGAACAGAGATCATTCTGTCATTTTGAGATTGCACCCAAGTAATGCATTTTAAACTCTCTTGTTGATTATGAGGGCTACTCCATTTCTTCTAAGGGATTCTTGTCTGCTGTAGTAGATATAATGGTCATCTGAATTAGATTCACCCATTCCAGTCCATTTTGGTTCACTGATTCATAAAATGTCTATGTTCACTCTTACCATCTCCTGTTTGACCACTTACCATTTACCTTTATTAATGGACCTAACATTCCAGGTTCCTATGCAATATTGTTCTTTACAGCATTTGGCTTTACTTCCATCACCAGACACAAACAACTGGCCATTGTTTTCACTTTGGCTCCATCTCTTCATTCTTTTTGAAGTTGTTTTTCCACTCTTTTCCAGTAGCATACTGGGCACCTACCTACCTTGGGACTTCATCTTTCAGTGTCATATACCTTTGCCTTTTCATACTGTTCATGGGGTTCTCAAGACAAGAATACTGAAATGGTTTGCAATTTGCTTCTCCAGTGGACCGCTTTTTGTCAGAACTCTCTGCTATTACCTGTCTGTCTTGGGTGGCCCTACACAGCATGGCTATTTTTGTTGAGTTAGACAAGATCGTGGTCCATGTGATCAGTTTGGTTAGGTTCCTGTGACTGTGTTTTTCATTCTGTCTGCCCAATGATGAATAGGTTAAGAGGTTTATGGAAGTCTTCTGATGGGAGAGACTGACTGTGGGGGAAACTGGTTCTTGTTCTGATCTTCAGTAAAACTTCAATCTAATTTTCTGTTGATGGACGGGGCTGTGTTCCCTCCCTATTTTTTTGGCCTGAGAACTCCACCACAGACTCCTGGATACTTACCTGGATATTCACCAGAGACTTCTGGATACTTACAGGCAAGTCCAACTCAGTGTCTTGTGTGGACACTGCTTCTTTCTCCTGGCTCCTGGTGCACACGAGGTTTTGCTTGTTCCCTCCAAGAGTCTGTTTCCCACCATCTTGTATGTTCTGCCTTAATGGCCTTAAGTTGGGCAAACATATACTCCTCAGCAATGGCAGGCTCTGCAGCCAAAGAGGCCACAGTGCTGGCCTTGGACTCTGTGTCCCTGTTGAACAGAGCCTGGCCCTGCTCCATGTTAGTGCCACTGCCACCACCTCTCAGCACTGCCATCTTATAACCAAGAGCTGGTCCCTTACTGTGGTAAGGTTGCATGTCTTCCTCCAGGACAAGCAGGTACCACAAAGAATGCACTGTCAAAGACCGTCTTGTCAGGAATCTGCTCAGGGAATCCTGAACAGAAAGGTATTCTGAAGATATTCTGGCATCTACCCCCAGGATAGGATCTGAAGAGGTTTGTAAAAGGTCACTGTTTAATTGGAAATTCCCAGAAATCCAATAAAATATAAGACAAACATTGTCTTTTATGGTCTGAAATACAGTGTGAATGTTTATGTTCCCCTATAAGACACATGTTGGAATTCAGGTGCCAGTGTGATGGTATTAGGAGGTGATTAGATCATAAGGGCAGAGCCTTTAGGAATGAAATTGATGCCCTTATAAGAGGCCTGGGAGAGATCTCTTGTCCCTCCAACATGTGAAAACAAAATGAGAAATCAGCAATCTGAAACTTGGAAGAGAATTATCACCATAATCTAACCACCTTGGTCTTGGACATCCATCCCATAGAATTGTGAGAAATAAATTTCTGGAATTAATAAACTACTCAGCCTGTCTTTTTGTTACATCAGCCAGAATCAATGAAGACAATCAGTACCAAGAATCAGTGTTGTTTCAGTAACAAGTCCTAAAAATGAAGTACCTTTGGAATGGCAGAGGCTGAAAGAGTTTGGAGATGTATGTTAAAAGAATCTACCTTGTGAAAGGACTTTAAAAACAATTCTGTTGAAGGCCCCAAAGGAAAGAGCAGTGATGTGGAAAAATCCTCAGTATTCAAAGAGAAAGTCTAGGTGGTCATGAAGAGAAAGTTGGTAAAGATATGAGTGGTGAAGGTCATTTAGATGAAGTCTTGGATGGAAATGAGGAAAGTGCTATTGAACAAAAAGAAATTATACTAGATATAGAGGAAAAGTCATTGGTGTTTTGCAGTAACAGAAAACATGGCTGCATTGTGTTTGTGTCCTGGTGTTTGTGAAATGTAGCAATGTGATCAGATGTTTGATTGAAACTCTTCTTAAGAAATGAATTGAAGATTTCTTGGCTTGTTTTCTCTTGGATGTTTACAGTAAAATATGACAAGACAAATGACTTAAAGATACATTTTTCTTTCATCAAAATTGAAACAAAATTAAAAAATTTGAAAAATTCCCACACTGTAAAAAATGAGAAAGCATGGTGGGAAGAGAACCCAAAAGGTGCAGTCAAGTTGTCCCTTTGATAAGGAGACCAGTGTGGGTGGGAACCATGGGCTTCCTCAGCCACCCCAATGAAAAACATCCAGTTTTAACTGAAGGGGAAAGAAGTAGGAAGAGACAAAATGCTAGATTTTACAGGATGCTGCCAAACAGCTGATCAGCTATTAACATGTGATATTCTTTAAGACAAAGAAATAAACAATCCCCAAGGGGATCCAGAGATCATCAGGGCTGCCTTCTTCTGCTGGCTTCAAAGTAGAAGAGTACCCCTCAGATTTCAACAGTCCTTAGTGCCCCCTAGCTCCACCCCAGGGATTGGGGCTTAGCTAACCCACCTAGGTTCTGAAGGATGGATCTGTCTGGAGCAGTGGGTTCAAGATCCAGCCAGATAGACTCCTCCAGGGCAATGACAAATGGAGATATGGGGACGGAGCCACTCCCACAACCACTGGCTGACCAGCATGCAATTCACATCTGGGAGAGCACTCAATATGGATTTGATGGTGGAGTCAAAAGTCCACCTGGATTCAACCACCTCATTAGAACTGATTCAGATGAGTTCATTTTTATAGCTGAATAATATTCCATTGGGTATATGTACCACAACTTCCTTATCCATTAATCTGCCGATGGACATCTAGGTTGATTCCACATCCTAGCTATTGTAAATAGTGCTGCAATGAACATTGGGATACATGTGTCTCTTTCAGTTCTGGTTTCCTTGAGGGCATATGCACAACAGTGGGACTGCTGGATGATATGGTATTTTATTCCTAGTTTTTAAAGGAATCTCCATACTGTTCTCCATAGAAGTTGTATCAGTTTGCATTCCCACCAACAGTGTAAGAAGGCACCCTTTTCTCCAAACTCTCTCCATACTATTTTAGAGTGAAGTAAATCAGAAACAGAAAGACAAATATCATATATTAACACATATTTGTGGAACCTAGAAACATGGTACTGATGATCTTATGTGTAGGTAGGGTAACAAAGGAGACATAGACATAAAGAACATACTTTTGGACACAGTGGGAGAAGGAGAGGGTGGGATGATTTGAGAGAATAGAATTGAAACACATACATTACCGTATGTAAAGCAGATACCCAGTGAGAGTTTGAAGTATGATGCAGGGCACCCAAAGCCAGTGCTCTGTGCCAGACTGAAAGGATGGAGTGGGGAGGGAGGTAAGAGTAGAGTTCAGGGAGGGAGGGGGCACGTGTACATCTATGGTGAGTTCAAGTTGATGCATGGCAAAAACCACCACAATATTGTAAAGCAATTATTATCCAGTTAAAAAAATAATTTAAAAAGTTTACCTGGAGAATATAACTATAGGGCTACTAAAATGGAGGAATGGTTTAAGTCATCCATACATTCATTAATATTTTTTTTAAGTTTTAGGTACTTGATATATAACAGACAAAACAAAAACACTTAGCTTATAATCTACATAGGAAAACTACCATTAATTAAATGATCCTTCATAAAATGAATAATTATAGCTGTGTTAAGCATTTGATTAAGATCTGTTTATTCAATAAAACTGTTAGTCAAGGGAACAATAATTTAACTGATATATGAAGAAAACTAAACTATTAGCTAGGAATTAAAAAGGAAGACAAAAAATAAAATTAAAAAAATAAAAAGGAAGACAATATTCTAGGAAGAAGAAAAAGCAAATAAATGTTTTGTGAAAAGAGGGAAGGAAGAAAGGAAGTGGGTATTGCTATACTTGGGAGTACACGGATGATGATTGTCAAGAGATAAAACTAAGTGAGTGGTGTGATCTTATGAGTAGGTTTTGTGGTGTTTTATCATTTCTTTTTAAAATTCTTGTTGTGGTTGTTCAGTTGCCCATGGACTACAGCAAGTTCATGCCCAAGTTCATGCCCATTATATCAGTGATACCATCCAACCATCTCATCCTCTGACACCCTCTTCTCCTTATGTCCTCAATTTTTCCCAGCATCAGGAAATTTTCCGATTAGTCAGCTGTTTGCACCAGATGACCAAAATACTGGAGTTTCAGTTTCTGCATCAGTCTTTCCAAAGAGTATTCGGGTTGATTTCCCTTATGATTGACTGGTCTGATCTTGCGGCTCAAAAAACTCTCAGGAGTCTTCTCCAGCATAACAGTTTAAAGAAATCAATTTTGCAGTGCTCTGTTGATTTTTAATTATTTTTTTGTAGTTAATCAGAAGTTTAATTTTAAGACAATTTCATTAATATTTTATACATATGGAACTACATTTTCAGAATTTATCTCTGAAGTATTGAAAACGAGAATTTTGAGACATTCTGAGGTCTTGAGATCATGAATTGCATAAATTTACAGTATGAAACAGGAAAAATAAATTAACTTTATTGTAAAACCCTTTAAATGTAAAATACGTAGGAGATTAAGTTCATGTAACTTTGTTAAGTTCTTTATGCCTTGTCACAGCTAGCTGTATTTTTCTTTTCACACAACTGGCTTACAAAGGCTACAATGGTAAGCTTCTTGAAACCACAACTAGGATGCTAAAGCAAGTGTTCTGCATGAACAGGTGAACATTCTAATAAATTTCCCCAAGAGGATGACATGCAACATAAATGTAGTACCTCATACAAGTGTTCACATTATGGTATTGTTAGTAGGTATGTTGAGGAATATTTGAACTAATTGCATGTTTTGGAGGTAAAAAAAATAAGGTTATAGTATATTTAAGATTACAGGGACTTTCCTGGTGTGCTAGTGGTTAGAATTCCTCCCTTCCATTTCAAGAGGCACAGGTACAATCCCTGCTTGGGAACCTAAGATCCCACATGTCATGCAGTGCAGACAATGTAAATTAATACATAAAAATAAAAATACTTTAAAAAACAGGGGAAATATCTGGGATCCTGGCTAGTGCAAAGGAAGTTAACTGAGATGGAAGACTGAGATAATGTCTCACTGAAAACCGTAGCGTGTTCTGAGAGACAGGGGAGCACTGTCTATAAGGAAGCAGGCAATAGTCTCTTGTCTGCTTTATGTATCTGGACAGCTAGGATCCACCAAACATGGTGCCCATCTGCTAAGAGTCTGGCCATCGTCTGGCTTCATCACTTCTGTCCTCTGATTCTTCATCTTTCTTAGAGCACTGCTCTGTGTTGACCACTTGTCATTGGATCCTTAATGAACATGGATCATGAACCTTGTGGATCATGTTTCTAGGCTAACACATGACCAGGTCTTCCTTCCGCTTCTTTAATATCTTTGCTAATGACTCACATAAATGACTTTTTATACCTTCCTTACACCTCTGTCCACCTGACATAACTTCTAACTTGGGTTTCTCCTCAAATACATTATTCCATTGCTTTCAATAAAATATTCATTGGTCTAATGTAAAAAATACTCTAATATTTACAGTGACAAACAGATGTAGTCACTGGACTACACTATAAACAAAACAGAAAGTGTTAATATTCTAGAGCGTTGGTGAAGATAAAAAATTAACCAGACAATAAGTTAAGTAGTATGCTTGATGATGATAAAAATATATGGCAAAAAAATAAAACAAGAGATAACGTTTGTTTAAGGGGGAGCTTGAAATTTCAAATAGGTTAACACATTGCAGTGCATTGTCACATAAGACCTAAGGTTATACATATTTACAAGTGATTTTAAAATATGAAAGACAAATATTTTATTTAATTTTTAAAATAATAAATTTAAATTTTCTATATTTACTTTTAAAATCTTAATTTTAAAGAAAAAACAGATTTAATATATAGATTTGATTGTGGTTATTGATATCTTAGAAAACAAGGAACACCTAGGTGCTTTGGAAGTTAAGAAAGTAACATGTAGCTTCCTGTTTTACATAGATGTTGTGATGGTCCTAGAAGCTCCTAGACCATTACCATTGAGCAATGTTTTACTTGTTCACTTTCTTTAATTTCTATTTCTATCTAGTGTGCATCTAACTCAAGAAAATGAACTATGCATGTTGTAGTTTGTTGCTGTTGAAATATATCACATTAGTTGTTGAGTAGGTAACCAAAAATAGAGAAAGTTCCAGGATTTGGAAATACTTTAACAAAGGTTTGGTGGAAGAAAAGAGAGAGTATGCTCTTAGGAATGAGGTTGCAGTGACTACAATGCAAGTTACAGGCACACAATGGGCAGGGACTCGGGTATTTATCATTTATTAAACACATTATTGCAATTCCTTTGAAAAAGCTTACATAAATTCTGATTTATCATATTTCTTATTCTGTCCTGTGTGTGATTAACAACACATAATTTGGACTCTTTAACTTTTACATAAAGGACAGAAAGGTTACTTCAACAAGGTTCTTTGAAATCTAAAAAAGTCATCTTACTATGCTCTACTAAATCTCAGCCGCATGGAAACAGCTCAGGGAAATTGGAAATTGTAGTAGAAATGCTGCTCTCCATCATTACAGAGCTGTACTCGACAGACTAAAGAAGATATTAAAACATAATGAAACAAGGGTAAAATGAATGTTTCACACAAATAAAAGCAAACTTAGAGAAGAGAATATGGCAGAAAACACTCTCAAAACTTGCACATTTCTTTCATTAAGACTGTCAGATAAATTTTCACTGAGAGATTTCTTTTTTTTTGGTTTCTGAGTTAAAATAAGTTTCATCTGTTCAATTGTTGGTTTTCTCCTTGGATTTAAAATGCAACCTAACCAGTGATCTATATTTTTGCATTAAGTGCTAACGTTTAGGAATTACAGACAACATATGAGAATAAGCTTCCATATGGAAGTATAAATAATTCACAGGTTGTGTGTTTTGTACTGCCTCATAAGGGATATAAACTTGGCACTCTTCAAGGTGAGCATCATGATTAATTATTGTTAAAATGTTAAATGAGAGGCTTTTTTTTTTTTTCTTTTTTCCTGGTAAAGCAATGCATGTGCAGACAAATTATTTGGGTAGCTTGTCCCTCTGTGTATTTGGATGGATTGACCAAAGGGGCATAATTCCTTTTATGCACTGATACATAGGAAATGAGAGCGATGGGGAGTCCATGCAGCCAGTGAAGCCTGGGTGTTAGGAATACATCCTGAGTCAACCTGAACAGCTACAGTGATAAGAAAATGCAACACCAGAGCTATGGTAGAGGTTGATGGATTGTTGAACTGCAGGAAATATTCTAGAGAGAGACTTTGCATGATTAATAAACAGTAAGAGCTATTCTCCTGGTATTAACCATCTAAAATTGTATTTCTGAAATGTCATGGTTTAGCATTTTAATGCATTTTAAAGTTGTATTTTTAACAGCCCTGTGTATGTAATAGCATGTTTAAACAAATGATTTTCATTATAGTTTCCTTGGGTCCCTGTACTTAGGAAACCCAAAGAATGATGTACAATTTAAATCATTTCCTTATTTACTTTGTGATGATCAGATTTGTGCAACATAAGCCTATTCATATTATCCTAAAATAGATGTTTTTCTTTTAAATTATTTTGATGAACAGCTAGAAAACAGAAGACTTTTAGGGCATTACAATTATTCTACACTGTAGCATAGTGGTAAATACATATCATTACACATTTGTTAAAATCTACAGAAGGTACTCCTTCATGGATCACAGCCTTGTTATAATGAAGGGGCAGGTGTAACTCAATGAAGCTATGAACCATGAAACCCCAAAAAGACTGCTCCAGCCATTCAGGGCCAACCAAAATGTCATAATGAAGAGTTCTGACAAAACATGGTCCACTGGAGGAAGAAAGGTAAGGTAAAAGGTAAAAGCAAAGTCTGATGCTGTAAAAACAGAACAAAACAAAAAATAAAAAAAATTAAAACAATATTGCATAGGAAACTGGAATGTTAAGTTCATGAATCAAAGTAAATTAGATATGGTCAAACAGGAGATGGCGAGAGTGAACGCTGACATCCTAGGAATCAGTGAACTAAAGTGGATAGAAATGGGAAATTTTAATTTGGATGACTATTATGTCCACTACTGTGGGCAAGAATCCCTTAGATGAAATGGAGTAGCCCTCATATTTCAACAAAAGAGTCTGAAATGCAGCACTTGGATGCAGTCTCAAAAACGCAAGGATGGTCTTGCTTCATTAAAAGGCAGAACATTCACATCACAAGTATCCAAGTTTATGCCCCAACCACTGATGCTGAAAAAGCTGAACTTGACTGGTTCTATGAATAACTACAAGTCTTTTCTAGAATTAACACTGAAAAAAAGTGTTCCTTACATCATAGAGGATTGGAATGCAGAAGTAGGAAGTCAAAAGATATCCAGAGTAACAGGTAAGTTTGGCCTTGGTATACAAAATGAAGCAGGGCAAAAGCTAACAGAGCTTTTCAAGAAAAGACACTGGTCATAACAAACACCCCCTTCCAATGACAGTTATTCCAAGAGATAACTGTACACATGGGCTTAATCAAATAGTCAATTTCAAATCAGATTAATTATATTCTTTGCAGCTGAAGATGTAAAAGCTCTATGCAGTTCACCTGGAACTAACAGTGTCTCAGATCATGAACTCCATATTGCAAAATTCAGACTTAAATTGAAGAAAGAAGGGGAAATCACTAGACCTATCAAGTTTGGCCTAAATCAAATCTCCTATGATTAGATGGTATAGATGATGAATAGATTCAAGGGATTAGACTGAATAGACAGAGTGTCTGAAGAACTATGGACTGATGTTTGTAACATTGTACAGGAGGTGGTGATCAAAACCATCCATAAGAATCAAAGAAATGCAAGAAGGCAAACTGGTTGTCTGAGGAGGCTTTAAAAATGGCTGCGGGAAGAAGAAAGGTGAAAGACAAGAGAGAAAGGGAAAGAAATATCCAACTGAATGCAGAGTTCCAGAGAACAGCAAGAAAGGAAAAGAAGGCCCTCTTAAATGAACAATGCAAAAAATAATAATAATAAATAAATAGAGGAAAGCAATAGAATGGGAAATAATAGAAATATCGTCAAGAAAATCATAGATATCTAGGGAACATTTTAAGCGAGGATGGGCCCTATAAAGGACAGAAATGATACAGACATAACAAGCAGAAATGATTAAGAAAAGGTGGCAAGAATATATAGAACTCTACAAAAAGGTCTTATCAACCAGGATAACCAGGATGGTGTGGTCCCTCACCTAGAGCCAGATATCCTCAAGTGTGAAGTCAAGTGGATCTTAGGAAACATTACTACAGATAAAGATAAGGGAAGTGATGGAATTCCAGCTGAACTATTTCAAATCCTAAAAGATGATGCTATTAAAGTGCTGCACTCAGCATGCCAGCAAATTTGGAAAACTCAGCAGTGGTCACGGGACTGGAAATGGTCTCTTTTCATTCCAGCTCAAAAAGGCAATGGCAAAGATTTCAAACTAAGTTCAAACTATCTTACAATTGTGCTCATGTCACATACTAGTAAAGGTAGGCTTAAAGTCCTTCAAGCTAATCTTTAGCAGTATATGAATCAAGAACTTCCAGATGTACAAGCTGGATTTAAAAATGTCAGAAGGATGAAATCAAATCACCAAAATTCATTGGATAATAGATAAAGCAAGGAGAATCCAATAAAATATCTATTTCTTCTTCATTGACTATGCTAAGAAGTCTTTGACTATTGTGGATGACAACAAACTAGAAAATCCTTGATGAGATGAGAAGACTAGACCACCTTACCTGCTTCCTAAGAAAACTCTGTGCCAGTCAAGAAGCAGCAGTTAGAAGCCGACATGGAACAATTGTCTGGTTCAAAATTGGGAAAGGACTATGACAAGGCTGTATCTTGCTATCCTGTTTACTTAACTTCTAAACAGAGTTGTTGTTTGTTGTTCAGTCACTCAGTCATATCCAAGTTTTTGTGACTCCATGGACTACATCACGTCAGGCTCCCCTGTCCTTCACCATTTCCTGGAGCATGCTCAAATTCATGTCTATTGAATTAGTGATGCCATCCAACCATCTCATCCTCTGTCATTCCCTTCTCCTCCTGCCTTCAATCTTTTCCAGAATTAATGTCTTTTCCAATGAGTCGACTCTTCTCATCAGGTGGCCAAAGTTGGAGCTTTAATTTCAGCATCAGTCCATCAAATGAATATTCTGGGTTGATTTCCTTTAGGATCGACTCATTGGATCTCCTTGTTGTCCAAGGGACTCTCAAGAGTCTTCTCCAGCACCACAACTTAACAGCATCACTTCTTTGGTGCTCAGCCTTTTGTATTGTCCAGCTCTCACATCCGAACATGACTACTGAAAAAACTATAGCTTTGGCTACATGGACATTTTAGGCAAAATAATGTCTCTGCTCTTTAATATGCTGTCTAAGTTTGTCATTGCTTTTATTTTAAGGAGTAAGCTTCTTTTAATTGCATGGCTACAGACAACATCCATAATGATTTTGGAGCCTAAGAAAAATAAAATTTGTCAGAGTAAATCATGTGAAGTGTTAGGCTGGGTGAATCACAAGCTGGAATCAAGATTGCTGGGAGAAGTATCAATAGCCTCAAATATGCAGATGAAACCACTCTAATGACAGAAAGTGAAGAGGAACTAAAGAGCCTCTTGGTGAGAGTGAAAATGCTGGCTTAAAATTCAATATTAAAAAAAAAAAATTCATGACATCTAGTACCATCACTTCATGGCAAATACAAGAGGAAAAAGTGGAAGAGCAACAGATTTTATTTTCTTGGTTTCCAATCACCACAAACAATGACTGCTGTCATGAAATTAAAAGGGACTAGCTCCTTGTAATGGGCTTCCCTCATAGCTCAGACTGTAAAGAATCTGCCTACAATGCAGGAGTTTCTGGGTTCGAGTCCTGGGTCAGAAAGATCCCCTGGAGAAGGAAATGGCAACCCACTCTAGTATTCTTGCCTGGGAATCCCATGGACAGAGGAGTCTGGCAGGCTACAATCCATGGAGTCGCAAACTATAGCTTTGGCTATATGGAAATTTTTAGGCAAAATAATATCTCTACTCTTTAATATGCTGTCTAGGTTTGTCATAGCTTTTCTTTTAAGGAGTAAGCATCTTTTAACTGCATGGCTACTGACAGCATCCATAATGATTTTGGAGCCCAAGAAAAATAAAATCTGTCAGAGTACATCTGTGAAGTGTTAAAGGAGAGCTATGACAAACCTAGAGAGTGTATTAAAAAGCAAAGATATCACTTTGCTGACAAAGGTTGGTATAGTCAAAACTATAGTTTTTTAGAGTAGTCGTTTACTCATGTGAGATTTCCACCATAAAGAAGGCTGAGTGCCAATGAATTGTTGCTTTTGAATTGTGGTGCTGCAGGAAAATCTTAAGAGTCCCTTGAAGTGCAAGGAGATCAAACCAGTCAATCCTAAAGGAAATCACCTCTGAATATTTATTGGAAGAACTGATGCTGAAGTTGAAGCTCCAATACTTTTGCTACCTAATGCAAAGAGCCAACTCATTGGACAAGGTTCTGATGTGGGGAAATACTGAAGACAAATGGAGAATGGGGCCAGCAGAGGTGAGATGGTTTGGTAGCATTACCAAACCAATGGACATGAATTTGAGCAAACTCCAGGAGAGTGAAGGACAGTAGAGCCTGCTGCAGTCCATGGGATGGCAAAGAATCAGACAAGACTTAGTGACTAAACAAGCATATAAGGTACAACACCAGCAGAGAATCCTAATGGAAACTGTGGTCTTTGGGTGATAGTTCAATTGCTCAGTCGTGAGTTCTTTACGGTCCAACTCTCACCTCCATACATGACTACTGGAAAAACCATAGCTTTGACCATATGGATTTTGTTGGCAAAGCAGTCTCTGCTTTTTAATATGCTGTCTAGGTTTGTCATAGCTTTTCTTCCAAGGAGCAAACATCTTTTAATTTCAAGACTGCAGTCACCATCTGCAGTGATCTTGGAATCCAAGAAAATAAAATCTGTCACTGTTTCCATTGTTTCCCCATCTATTTGCCATGAAATGGTGGGACCGGGTGCCATGATCTTTGTTTTTTTGAATGTTGAGTTTTAAGCCAGCTTTTTCACTCTCTTCTTCCACTTTCATCAAGAAGCTCTTTAGGTCCTCTTCGTTTTCTGCCATAAGGGTGGTATCATCTGCATATCTGAGGTTATTGATATTTCTCTTTGCATTCTTAATTCCAGCTTGTGCTTCATCCAGCCCAGCATTTTACTTGATGTTCTCTGCATGTAAGTTAAATAGGCAGAGTGATATTATACAGCCTTGACATATCATTTCCCAATTTTGAACCAATCAGTTGTTCCATGTTCAGTTCTAACTGTTGCTTCGTGACCTGCATACAGATTTCTCAGGATGCAAGTAAGGTGGTTTGGTATTTCATCTCTTGAAGAATTTTTTTCTATGATCCAATGGATGTTGGCAATTTGACCTCTGGTTCCTCTGCCTTTTTTAAGGCTAGCTTGAACATCTGAAAGTTCTCTTAAGGTGATAATGACTTATTAACTAGGTTCATGAATGTCAAAGTGTTAGTCGCTCAGTCGTGCCTGACTCTTTACAACCCATTAACTGCAGTCCGCCAGGCTCCTCTGTCCACAGAATTTTTCAGGCAAGCCTATTGGAGTGATTTGCCATTTTCTTCTCCAGGGAATCTTCCTGACCCAGGGATTGAACCTGGGTTTCCTGCACTGCAGGCAAATTCTTTACCAACTGAGCTAGATTGTTAAAAACATACCACTAGTGCAGGATATTGAGAATGCAGAGGCCATGGGTGTGTGGAGTCAGATAATATACAACAGATCTCTATAATTTCCACCAAATTTTTCTCAGAACCTAAAACTGCTCCAAAACAATAAAAGCCATTAAAAAGTTTTCCTTATATTTCCCAATGCCTATTTTGGAGTCAAGAAAATAGGTAAGAATTACAAAATGTACAAATAATTCTCAGACACATACTGTTTATGAACTGATGTTGAAAAAATATACTTCAATGATCTGTAATTTCCTTATCTCTCAGGCTAGTCCTGATGCCAATTATGAGGATTTCTGGTAGTCTATATAAATTATCTATACCTGCTATATCCTTATTCAGTGCACCATACTTATTTTAATGATGTTATAACATTCTTCTAGCAGCAAGGTCCCAAAGTCCTGTCTGGCATCATCATCAGAATGGATGTGGTTGGCACTGGGAGGTTTGCTGTAGTTTGATGATGTCCTCCCATGTAGGCTACTCTTCTCAATTTTTTAACTTTTCACAAAATCCCCAAACAAATGATGCATGGATTAGTGGAGCTGATTCAAAGAAAAAGAGCCACAAGTCAAGCAATCAGATACTTCCCATAGTTGATGCTTCTCCAGGAGAGAGAAATCTCAATGAATAATACAATTGACAAGATAGATTCCCGTGACATTTTATCCTTTAATTATTTGTATGCATTCAATGTTTATCATTCTAACTGGAAAGGGAAGTTGGGCTAAACCTCCCCCAGAGAAGACCTGGTGGACAACAGGGCCACTGAAGTAAAAAAGCTAAGATAAAACAAGTATGGGAAATATGTGTATAGGAGATAATTTAAATAATATAAGCTATATTAATATATTTCAGTGATTTAACTGAGAATAATAACATGATTTTATTTAAGTAGTGCAATAAAATGAAGAGAGATTAAAAAAAAAAGAATGACAGGAATTGTGTTTGCTAATTTTCTATTCACATACATTAGGAGTCCATACCTTCAGTTTTAATTTAAGAAAAAAAAATTAAAAAGCAGATTAAATAAATTTATTAATTAGCCATTAGGTTTACTAAAAACAGTTTAAAACTATTCACAACAGGGAAAAATTAATAAAAACACAAAGAAAAGCACAAAAATATTTAAACATATAACAGAAAAGGAAATTTAGTGGCATGAACAACAAACAGCAAAATATGATTAAAGACAAAATCTCAGAAAATATGACTGATTTCAATAAATGTAAGCATAAAATGAACTTCATTTGTCATTTAAGATAAACAAATATTAAGTAGAATGCAGCCCAAGATTGGATCATAAAGAACATCCAACTATATGGAAAATGAAATTCATTCAAAAGTTTAAAACAAATATATGAAAATTAAATAATAGCAATATCAATCACATGCAAAGTAAAGTTCTTAAAAAATCTATGACAGACCAAATAGCAAAAACACATAGATATGCAAAGGGTCTTAACAATACATACTAAATGCTATCCACTGAAAACTGCCAAGATATTATTTTAATTACACATAAAATGCCTACAAAAATTATTGTATGTTAGGCCAAAAAGTAAACATTAATACATTTAAAAATGTAAAAATCAACCATCAATATGTTTTGGGTTCAATTTAAAATATTCACAATAGTAAAAAAGTAATTTAGATCTTCTTTTAATTTGAATGAAAGATCACAAGCTTTAGAAAACCCCACTCATGGAATTACAAAATATAATTAACACAGAACTAAAGGAAAGATGCAAATAAATAAATTAATAAGTTAAAGATAAAGTCATCATCATGTGAGGTAAAGAGGAATGAAGCTACTTTAACCATTTGAAGAATAATAATCCCTTACATACAAACCTGTAAGTTGCAAACTTTCAAAGATATGAATATGTGTTATCCAATCATGTAAGTTAGTTCATATGTCTGGCATACATGGTCACATGCATGCATCCTCTTCAAGTGGTTGTGCTTTTGTGTACTTTATGGTATAGTTTTGTATAGAGTACAGAACTATAGTATATTTCAAGTTCAGGATGTTTGGAAGCAAGCATGGAAACAGTGGTGATATAGCTGGTACAATGTAGCTGATTATGTTGAGTGCAGAGGCTAACTTTGTTGAGCATAAGAACAAGTGGTATCTCAAAATACACTGATTCATGTCAATGTATGGCAAAAGCCACTAAAATATTGTAAAGTAATTAACCTCCAATTAAAATAAATAAATTAAAAAAAATAAAAATTAAAAAAAATAAATAAAATACACTCTTAGAACAGAACTCTTTCATCTGTAGAAGACTTACTGTAAATTGATTCAGACAAAGGCTGAACTTGGCCAAAAAAGGCTTAGTGAGGTTAAAAAAAAAAAAGGCAATAAAACTTAAAAATTGAAATACAAAGAGAATGACAAATGAAAATGAAAGAACAAAATATCAAAGAACTGTGGCAAAATTATGAAAGAGGTAACATATGCATGCTTAGAAAAGCTGAAAGAGAAGAGAAAAAATGGAGAGGAAGTATTCGAAGCAATAAAGTCTGAGAATTTTCCAAAATTGATGTGAGACATCAAATCACAGATCCAGGAAACTCAGAGAGCACAGAGAGAAGTATAAAATCATCACTTAGGCATGACTGCATGTTCTATATAAACTGTAGATAATCAAAGACCAAGACAAAATCTTGAAAGAAGCCAGAAAATGAAAAAAAAAAAAAACTATTGAAAAACAAGGATAAGAATTACATTAAACTTTTAGCAACAAATCTTGCAAGCAAGATAATAATTGAGTAAAATTTTTAAATTATGCAAAGAACAATACCCACAATTCTAGAATACTACACCCAGCAAAACTATTCTTAGAAAATGATACAAACGAACAAAAAATCATCATAAGCAGAAATGCCCTGCCAGAAATGCTAAAAGGTCTTCATGGAGAAAGAAAACTGATACAGCTCAGAAACTCATATTGTCATAATGAAAGGAAGAGCATCAAACACTGAGAATACTCTGTTGAAAAGCAAGTGAGCTTTCTCAGTCATGTCAAACTCTTTGTGACCCCATGGACTTTAGCCCACAATCTCTTCTGTCCACGGAATTTTCCAGGCTAGAAATATCAGAGTGGATTACCACTTCCTTCTCCAGGGAATCTTCCCAATCCAGGGATCAAACCTGTGCCTCTTGTGTTTCCTGCATTGGCAGACAGATTCTTTACCACTTGGTAAGGTACATGCAAACAAATAAAGCAGTCTATTTTTATTTGAAAGTGGATTTATATCAGTTTAAAAAATATAGCACAGAAAGCTCAGCTTGGTGCTCTGTGATGACCTGGAGGGGTAAGATGGGGGGCATCTGTGAAGGAGGTCCAAGAGAGAGCTTGGACCAAGCTACACATATGCATATGTACAGCTGATTCACTTCGTCTTACAACAGAAATTAGCACAACATTGTAATGCAATTATACTACAATAATAAGTTTTTAGAATATATTTGAAACATTAAAGCAGATAGTTAACAGTTAAAGTGAATATGTTTAAATGAAGAGATAAAATTAAATCATAGAAACAGTTTAATTGAAATCTAAATTTAGAGCTTGGGCAGGCAGCTGTAGGCAGTGGACATGCACCAGGGTGCTGCAGCTATCTCCAGACCGGGGATGAGGGGGTTGTTCGGGAGTGTGCTCATCCTGATTCTGAGGGACTCCAACCTGACAGCCAGACCAAGCACTTGCTCGAGGAAGAGGGAAAACATGGACGTGGTGGGTTGATAAGTGCCAGACTCAAATCCAGGCCAACTGTATGGCAGTCTGAGGTGCTGGAACAGAAGAGGTCCACTCCTGTTGTTGATAACACTGTGCCCCGTACTGGGATGACTGACGTGTAAAGGCTTCCCCCAAGAAAGAGCAGAGTCCTTGCATTTTTTGGCACCTGCTATGCCCAGTACTGAGCCTCTGGGAACTGAAGGTGGTCCAGCCCCTTCTCTAGGGCAGCACCATCTGTGCAGAGGTCCTGCAGCAGGGCTGGTGTGGGGCCTGAGGAGGCCATTCAGTTCAATCAGTTGCAACTGAAAGTGTCTGACCACCTGGATGATGAAGAGAAACCACCAATCCCCCACTGAGGTTGGACAGTAACAACTGGACTCTTTGGCACTCAACTGTAGCTCCAAATGCTTTACGCACTCCTGGAGAGAAGACAAAGAAAGGCAGACTCCACCCTATTTTCCCAGGGGCAGAAGATAAGAGTAAAATATAATTGGCTGAGTACTGAAAAGGGCTAGTTTTTTTTCTTTGATCATCACCTTCTTTCTCAAGAAGTCATTTCTTGAACATGGGTTGCTCAGGGCCTTTGTATCTACAGCTTTAGAGATTGCATTTCGTCAGAGGATAATGTTTGATTGGCTGATTGTGACTTACAGAAAATACACTTATACTGTGCTTGTCTTTCACGTAACATTGAATTCATAGTGGTAAGCCAATGGAAACCATAGCAACAGTACTGTCTTAAATATATGAGTAGTGATTTTTTTTTTCTAATACATTAATGGAGAATTTATAGCAATCCCTTCCTAACTGCAAGGTGTCTGTACTGGGAATTTGAGGATAGGTGGATTTACTTCTGTGTATCTTTTTGACAACCATGAAAATTTTGCATCAAGTATACAGAAGTCAGTCCAAGTGCCACATTGCTGTCTCTCTGACTGTATCGTAAGGTGGGAAGAAAGTGCTGAGGCATTTCTTCCCTCTACGATTCTGCTAGTCATCCCTTACACAATCATGCCCCATTCACCAAGTGTCCCAATAATGTAGGGCTTTCTTGATGGCTTAGTGGGTAAAGAATTCACCAGCAATTCAAGAGACACAGGAGACTCAGGTGTGATCCCTGTGTCAGGAAGATCTCCTGGAGGAGGAAATGGAAACATACTCCAGCATTCTTGCCTGGGAAGCTCTATGGATAGAGGAGCCTGGCAGGCTACAGTCCATTGGGATTGCAAAGTCAGGCATGACTGAGCACATGGCACATCACAACAATACATTATCATTTATCCTTGTGTTGCTCATAATACCAATGTGTCTGTAAATATCACACTCTGACACCTTGTAACACTGGAGGACATAGAATCTCTAGTAAGTAACTATCAGGTTGCCTTAATTAGCATAAAGCTTAAACATAGCTTCTGTAAATGTGACGATCATGACAGAAGACTGTAAAGCCAAGTACAAGGACTCCAGTATCAAAGAAAGTTGCTAAAAGGCAAGAGGAGAAGGCAATGGCACCCCACTCCAGTACTCTTGCCTGGAAAATCCCATGGACAGAGGGCCCTGGTGGGCTGCAGTCCATGGGGTCGCTAGGAGTCAGACAGGACTGAGCGACTTCCCTTTAACTTTTCACTTTCATGCATTGGAAAAGGAAGTGGCAACCCACTCCAGTGTTCTTGCCTGTAGAATCCCAGGGACGGGGGAGCCTGGTGGGCTGCTGTCTATGGGGTCACACACAGTCGGACACGACTGAAACGACTTAGCAGCAAAAGGAAAGAAGGGTGATGTTTCTTGAAGAGAAAGGACAGACTTGATCTTCTTAAAGGTAAAACAAATAGCTTTGTAGGTCACTTACATGGTATTAATTAATGTGTACCATAAGGAAAGTTGAAACTCTTACTTGGGCCAGTATTACCTCTTGTACACCTATGTTGCTTAAGAGATCCTTTATCCCTGGTCACCCAAGGATGGAAAAAATTGAAGTGATGTTAAACCTCTGGACTAAAGACAAACAAAGGAATAAGAAAACACCTTCCATGAAGGAACCTGCCATCATGCAAGAGGAATTTTTGAAGACATGTTTTCAGAAATTGAAGTGGGTCCAGAAAGCAAAATTCCAGGAGGAAGGGATGGTTTTAGCAGTGCAGGGTGTACCATGACCCAGAGATCTAGTCGAATGTGATGGTAATGCAGAAGAAAGAAAACACTATATCCTATAGCTCCTGTGTTGTATCTACCACAACTGTAGAAAGAAGTTGAAGAGGGGATGATATTCCTGCATAAAGCTTTGGTGCCATGAAGAGTGCCATGCTTTGGAGCCTTTGAACAATAGCTTTTGCCCTTTTGAAGAACACAAGCCAACTGATGCTGACATGAGGTCAGCCAAAACAGAGGCTGACATTTCTGTTTTGTGCCAACACTTGAGGAGACCTCATAGTGAAACCATCACCACTTCACAGAAAACTAAGCCTGTATCTTCTCAAAAGAAACAGCTGAGAAATTTCCAATACAGTGACAAGCAATTAGATAAGTCTGGATGACTCCCTATCATATCCTTAAGGAATGATTTAAACGGCTTTCTTGTAGAAGCTCAATATTACTTAAAAGAATAAAACACCTTGAATTCAAAGCTCTATTGATTCTTCACTGTCCTTTCGATACCTCAGTGCATTGGCCAATGTGTATCCTCATGTTAAGGTTGTCTTCATAACCAGTGGCGTATTTGAGATATTGGAGCCCTTGGATCCATGTTTGATCCAGCCAATTAAGAAGACTTATGCCAAGCTAATGTTTAACTTTGCTGTTCAGGATGTCACAAATGTTTCTCTGTCTGAAGATCCTAGTGCATGAGATTTCTGTGCTGTTCTGTGCTTAATCACTCAGTTGTATGCAACTCTTTGCAAGTCCATGGACTGTAGCCCTCCAAGCTCCTCTGTCCATGGGGAGTCTCCAGGCAAGAATACTGGAGTGAGTTGCAATGCCTTTCTCCAGGGTGTGGGATTCCAGTGAGTGTGTGTTAGTTACTCAGTTGTGTCCAACTCTTCATGATCCCGTGGATTCGGGTCTGCCAGGCTCCTCTGTCCATGGGATGTTCTAGACAAGAATGCTGGAGTGGGTAGCCATTCCTGTCTTCAGGGGATCTTCCTGACCCAGGGATTGAACCCCAGTCTCCTACTTTGCAGGCAGACTCTTTACCATCTGAACCACTAGAGAAGACCCCATGATTCCTACACCATCACTAATGCTGTATTCTACATAAAAGAGGCTTCATATAGTATAACAGAGCCTGTCATTAATGTGACCTGGAACATTTGGCTTGAGATGGTACAATATCTTTCAGTGATTTCTTCAGAAGACAAACACTGTTTGGATCAAGAAAAACCTGTGAGTGAGGATGAACATTCAACACAGGAGTGATCATTGACTGAAGTTGATCTGAACCTGTTGATGCTGATTGAAGTGATTTACTGGGCTGGAGGATGACTCTCAGGAAGCTCTTGGACTGCAGAGATGATTATCATAAGTGATGATAAAGATAATTAGGAAGTTATGACACTGGAAACAAATACAATTATAATCAACAGGAGAAAAAATTTTTAGAACAGGATTAAAACCACCCCAATAAAGTAATGAAAAAAAAAAAAAAAAAAACTGGGCAGGTTTACATGTCAAATCTTGCCTGTCCAAAGCTTGAACGATTTAACAGAATTCCATAAAGAAGTGCTACAGTGCCTTCCAAAAAACTCACATTGGACAGAAACCATCTTCAACAGAACTTAAGTCATCAAGTGATACCATTTAATACCATTGCTGAACAGCTGATTAACTGCCTTTGTACAAAGTTTGGATGATTTAACTGAAATCTATCAAGAGGTGGAGACTTTTTGTAACACCATGTGCAGAAGAAAGCAACCTCATAAGGGGTTGTATCATTGTGTCATTGAGTAGTGCCATTTAAGTAATTGGATATGACTGAAGTGACTTAGCACAACATGCCAGAGAGAAGATAAACTACCTTTAGACAAACCTGAATATCTTAATTTGAGATCTATGCAAAAGTGTGAAAGTGAAAGTGCTAGTTTCTCAGTTGTGTCTGACTCTTTGCAACCCCATGCACAGTGGCCTGCCAGGCTGCTCTGTCTGTGGGATTCTCCAGTCAAAAATGCTGACGTGGATAGTCACTCCCTTCTCCAAGGAATCTTCCTGGCCCAAGCATTGAACCTGGGTCTTCCTCATTGCAGACAGATTCTTTACCATCTGAGCCACCAGGGAAGCCCATGCAGAAGTGCTAAGGTAGCTTCAAAACAGACCCGAGAAGACAGAAAGCATCCTGAAGAGCAGAAGTCATTAAATCATGCCACTGAAACTCACTTACTGCGTAGGGCTAAAACCCCAAGCAAGTTGTGATCATCTCAGGATTGGATTTAGGTGAAGCCTCTGAGAGCACAAAGACCCATAATTTGAATTAACAGTCCACCTCTGTTCATGGCTTCACTGTAACCTTCAGTTTCCACTGCCATAATGCCAGTACATCCTCATCACCTAGGAAACCATCTTAAGACCTAAATGGAGACTGTACTGACCCTCTCACTTATACTGCTTCAAGCTATGTAAACTCTTATTCTTTTTATATAGTGTTTTGTTACTGTTTTGTTTTACTGTGCAAAAAATATTTATGAGGGCTTTCAAAACTTCACATATGGCCTCAGTTCCCCTACTTTTTTTTTTTAATCACCCAAAATTATAATTTCTTCAGCTGAACTCTTCTATCTAGGTGGAGGTCATTCAGGAACGTTGACTTTCATAGGTAAGAAGGGACTTCTATTTCTATGTTTCTATGTCTTGGTGATCACTTGGGTTATACTACAATCAGTCTTGAGTAAATGAAAAGAGTTCTGGACTGGGGTTCTGGAAACCTGGACTTAAGTCCAGCTCTTCCACTGATTATTGGGACTTTGGGCTAACACTAAGTTTTTCGAGTCTCAGTTTCATTACCTGTTTAAATGAAGATAACAAAACCTGGCCAACTCAGAAAAATATTTTTCATAATCAAATGTAATTCTAAATATCAGAGTACTATTAAAAGTAACATTAAAAAGCACCAAGTAATTGTGAGGGGTTATTACATCTGTTTCATTCTAGAACTTGCAACTAAAAAACTAGGTTTTAGAGCTCTTCTTTCTTTTTTTAACTAACTTTCTCCTTAACTAGAATTCAAATGCCAGTTATAGGAAATTTTTAAAAGAAAGTTAAAAATCACCCATTATTTCACAAGCCCAAAACAACTAGCTGGGTTGGTATTTTACCTCCTAGCTCTTGTTTTCATCATATAGAAATGTCCTTCAATAGTGGAAACTTGGAAAATAAGGACAAGTAAGTAGAAAAAATAAAAATCACCATATTCACAAAACTCAGAAACAATGCTAACATTTTTAGTGGCTTCCTTACCATATTCTTTAAACTGCTATATATACATATATTTTTTATGAGTATAAATTATAGTACATACAGTTCATTTGTTTCATTCAGCTCAGTTCACTTCAGTCATTCAGTCACGTCCAACTCTTTGCAACCCCATGGACTGTAGCACACCAGGCTTCCCTAAGCATGTTTCAGAGAATGTGGTAAGTTCTTTTCAGTTATTGGCATGTTTATTCTTCTCAACAATCACACTGAACTGGTGCTGTTATCATATTCATTATATATATAAGAAGGTTGAGATCCAGAGGAGATGAGTAGATTGTCCACAGTGACACAGCCGTACAGGTGGAGCCAGAATTCCAAACTAATTGTGACTCCTGAGTCTGTATATCCAAATTGCCAAGTTAAAATGTGTCTCCTTAGTTATACAGTTTTATATTCTGCTTATTCACTCAACATTTCATCATGAATATTTCCTTACATTTTAAAAAGGATTTCATAAATATAATTTTTGATGGTGTATATTTCATCATAGAGTAATACCATGATTTATTTAGCTATTTCTCTGGTTGGTTATTTGGGGCCCTATCCAAATTTTCATCATAAATAATGCCACATTGTCTATTTCTTTAGTTAAATGAAAATACTTGCCGGTGACAGCAGAGGTTTTGTTTGTTTGTTTTAAGGAGTCTCTTTTATTGCTACGTTTCATTGACCAAATGGAAGTTCAAGAGACAGAAGAAAAATAAGTAGTAAATATAATATCCATACTGAGGATCTGTCTTTGTTGGAGGCCTTTCCAGGAGCTGAATCTTGGTTTTAGAGCAAAGTTAAGAGGGTCAGTTTGCCACCATATTATGATTCTTCACCATAGAAAAGTTTTCAGAATTTAAACTAGGGAAAGGACATCTTAAACAAGTAGTTTGGTTTTCTTTTAGGACCCTGTGAAGTGTGAGACCTATTAGGCTTTTCTTTTGCTGGCTACTGAAAAGCCTGGCCCCAAAATGTGCAGCTCATGCCTGGCACTTGTAAGGGGCATCTGCAGTATGCACACACTGAGTACCGCTTCCCCACGAGCTCTATTTTATGTGCCTATCTTTGTTTCGGTTTTGTTTTTTCCTTTGACTTTATCAACTTTGATTTTCTGCCACTATCATACTATATTTTGTGTTTTCTTGTAAGTTACCCTACTTCAATTTTGGAACAAGGTGGGGAATAAACACATGGATGAATAAATGAATACATGAAAAAAATATGTGAAAAACTAAAGCTATAAGGCAAAAACAATGAGGAAGACAAATCATCCAGGACCTGGAAATGGAATAGTATCTCTAAAATTAACCAATGTTAAAGTCTTGAAGATAGGAAGAGCAGGCTGGGCTACCTTTGTGGAGGAGCCATGTCCTGTGTGATGTCTGCGTCTTCTGAAATGTGCTTATGAGTCTTGTGTCTTGTGCTGCACTAGAGCTTTAGGTGTGTCAGGGGTTGTGAATGAAGTATAAGGGGCTGTGTCATTAGGGAGAACAGTTCATGTGTATTTTGTTTGTGGGGAATCCAGAGACTGGAAACCTGGTGAACTTGTAGATGGAAGTGAAGTATCACCCACCTTCCTGGAGGTGTACAAGGAGATAGCTGTATAAATCAAATCAAGAAAAATGGGAAGTGATATGTCACTTACTGATTAGCTCTTAGGTGCCAAACCTGTGACAGGCACTTTTTGTGTATGGCTTCTTTCAATCCTTATGCCCACTCTATATTAACCCCTTTTAAGTGATGAAGCCAGTTAAGCTTAGTGTTTGAGCAGACAGACTAAAGTCACATAGCAAATGAGAGAATCAGAAACCTCCCAGGTCTTTCTGGCTTCAAACCCCATGCTTGTGCTACTCTATCACACTGCCCTGACACAGGACAAACGGCCAGGTGGCAAACTGTTCCCAGCATCCAAAAACCAGCAGTGCTTTTGGGTGTTTCCTTAAGAAGACGCCAGTGCACTTTGAGACATAACTGAATTTCAAAAAAGGGGACCAGAAGGCAAGAAGAATTTTTTTTTCTTGGAAAAAAATGATGGTGAGAAAATATTTTTGACAAGAAGAGGTGCTAACCTTTGATTTGGGTGTTTGATGGGTCAGATTTTCATTTGGTGTGTGTAGTTTACTGATCTATGTATTGCTTACTTTAGAAGGTTGAAGTTGTAAACTGAGTATGTTCATACATATGAAAAAGTTCTTTTTAAAAATTTTTGTTAAAGTTCTTAACATGCCATATAATCTTGTTATTGTATCACATACACGTTATTGTTCTAATTCCTACATGTGTTGTCTTATATATACACTAAATGGCTTCCCTGGTAGTTCAGATGGTAAAGAATCTGCCTGCAATGCAGGAGATCTGGGTTCAGTCCCTGGGTAGGGAAGATGCCCTGGAGGAGGGCATTGTAACCCACTCTAGTACTCTTGCCTGGAGAATTCCATGAACAGAGGAGCCTGCTGGGCCACAGTCCATGGAGTCACAAAGAGTCAGACACAACTGAGTGACTAACTTTCCTTCTATACACTAAACAGAAAGGAGCATTACTGTGCAACAATTATATTAAAGAAGACTCAGTTATGCTTTATATTGTTATTCAAAAGTTTTGGTCAAATGTGCATGTGTATTAGTCGCTTAGTTGTGTCTGACTCTTTGTGACCCCGTGGACTGTAGCCCACTAGACTCTTCTGTCCATGAAATTCTCCAGATAAGAATGCTGGAGTGGGTTGTCATTTCCTTTTCCATTTGGTAAATATATGTTATTAATTTTCATCTAATTACTCACCAAAATTAATGTGATAAAAAATTAAAAGTCAAAAAAAGAGAGTAAGGTTGTAAAAAAAAAAAAAAAAAGAAGAAGAAGAACAAGAGCTACAAAGAGAAAACAATTACAAACATGATAGTTTTCACCTTGTCTTGGGATCCTGGACAAGCCCCCAAAATGATAGTTGAAAGCTTATGGTGTTCTAACAGATTCATGGTCTCTGAAGAAGAAGATTTAACTCCAGGACCAAACACAGTGTTAGTCACTCAGAGCTTTGTGTAGTAGAAATTTTATTAAAGGGATTGTGACAGAAAATATCTCCGACATGGACATCAGAAGGGGGTAGAAAGATTAATTACCAGCTAGTTTTAAGCAGGGTATTATATACGTTTTTAGCTGTTGAGAATAGAAAAAAAAATAAATACTTCAAGGCTGTGAAATTTTTGCCCAGACCCTTTCCTATAACACATATCCTGAAATGATATCAGCATGAGATTAGCCAGAAGGAACAGGTTAACCTAGAGCTCAAGGCTATCGAACTTTTACCCAGACCTTCTCTCACAACATACATTCTGAACTAAACAAAACAAAACAAAACATGTCCTCCAACAAGAAATATTGCTGCCTACAAGGTCTATGTGTTTAAAGCAAAATAATGTTAGAAAGAATGTTCACCTCCTCCTTTAAGGGGACTTAGGCTTGGACTCCTTATCAACCTGCCTAAGTTAACTCTCTCACATGGTGGCTATTAATCCAACTATATCCATAATTCCATTAAATATGAATTATATAAATTCACCAATTAAAGGACAGATATTGGTAGAGTGGATTAAAAAAAAAAAAAGCAAACAAACAAAAAGTGGATCCAACTGTATCAAAAAGAAAGCTGGAGTTGCTGTTTTATTTTTTGACAAAGCTGTCTTCAGAATAAGGAAAATTATCAGAGATTAAAGTAGGGCATTACGTAATGATTAAGTGATCAGTTCTTGGAGAAGACAAAACAATCCTAAATGTGTCTGAACCTAAGAACAGAGTGTCAAAACATATAAGACAAAAGTAGATAGAAGTGAAAGGAATTAATGGGGAAATCTATTATAGTTGAAGACTTGAATTTTGTTCAGGAATTGATATATAAAGCAAAATGAAATGGGTAAGAAGATAGTTGACTTGAACAAGACCATCAATCAACTGGATTTAATTGACATTTATAGACTACTTCATCCAGCAACATCATAACACATATTCTTCTCAGGGTTGCATGGAACAGAACAGAATAGTCAGTCACCAAGGAAGACTATTCTGGGCTATAAAACACACCTTAACAATAATTTTTTTGTTTGCTGTTTTCTTGCTTAACTTGTTAAGGATTTTGTTGTTGTTGCTAATGTGGCTCATTTTGTAAAGTCTTTATTATATTTGTTACAATATTGTATCTATTTTTTTTAATGGTTTCTTTGTTTGGCCATGAAGCATATGAAATCTCAGCTCCCCAACCAAGAATCAAACTCACACCACCTTTATTGGAAGGCAAAGTTTAACCACTGGACCACCAGAGAAGTCCAGACAAATTTTTAAAAAATAAAAGGAGTATAAAGTATGTTCTTAGATTTCAGTGAAATTAAACTAGAAATCAATAACGAGCTCACTAAAAACTCTTCAAATATTTAGAAATGAAACAACCCCTTTCTATATTACACATATATCTAGGAAGAAGTCTCAAGAACAATTAAAGCATTTTGAACTAAATAAAAATATAAGATGGAAATTTTGAGAATGCAATGAAATTTATTCTTAGAAGCAAATACAGTAATAAACACACATATTCTAAACATGGAAATCTAAAATTAATAACTAAGCTTTCATTTTAGGGTAGAGAAAGTAGAGAGATTTATGCATAAAGCAAGCAGCTGATAAGGATTAACAAAAATTACACCAGAAATCAATGAACTACAACACTTGAAACTACAGAGAAAATCGGTGAAAGCAAAAGCTGTTTTTTGAAAAGATCAATAAAATTGATAAACATATATCTAGAGTAATAAGGAAAAAAAGAGAAATGATAAAAATTACCAATATTGAAATAAAAGCAAGGTAATCATTATTGATCCCATCCACATGATTGATAAATTAGATAAGCTAGAACAATAATTTTGAAAGAAACAAGCTACAAAAGTCACAGAAAGAGAAATCTATAGTCTGAATAGGCCATTACCTGTTAAGTTCCTATTTTGCAATCTTCAAAAACAGAAATGACAAATCCAGTGGTTTTACTGATGAATTATACCAAACATTTAGGAAGAAATGGTACTAATCCTCCATAATATTTTTCAGAATAGAGGTAACAGTTCCTCACTCATTCTATAGATCAGAATAATCCATGTGAATTCTGAGAATATTGGAGAATTCAGTATGAATTTATTTTTAACATGATGTATATAGTTACATGTATAAACATTTATAGATATGTAAACATACAGGTCCACACACATACATACATTACCATTGCTTTGTTCACTAAAAGGGCAGAGACACTCCAGGGCAATGAAAACACCTAGTGTCCAAAATTTAGTTTTTATTACAATTCTCCAATTAAAGGAACCAGGGCTCCTTGGAGAAATAGCAGATTCTTTTAGGACAAGAAACATAGAAGATGAACCTGGGCTGTCTTGCAGTGCAAGGAAGTCTAAAAACATGCTCAAAATAAACAGTAAATAAAAATGAAGAAATACCTCCAAATTTGGTATGTGTGCAGGAAAGAGATGGAGAAGGCACTGGTGACCCACTCCAGTATCTTGCCTGGAAAATCCCATAGATGGAGGAGCCTGGTGGGCTGCAGTCCATGGGGTTGCTAAGAGTCGGACACGACTGAGCGACTTGCCTTTCACTTTTCACTTTCATGCATTGGAGAAGGAAATGGCAATCCACTCCAGTGTTCTTGCCTGGAGAATCCCAGGGATGGGGGAGCCTGGTGGGCTTCCACCTATGGGGTCGTATGGAGTCAGACACAATTAAAGCGACTTAGCAGCAGCAGCAGCAGCATGAAAGAGATACAGCAAACAACTGAAAGATAACTCAAGGCCTGAATCTGAAATCAGTTCAGTTCAGCTCAGCCGTTCAGTAGAGTCCAACACTTTGCAACCCCATGGATTGCATGCCAGATTTCCCTACCCATCAACAACTCCAGGAGCTTGCTCAAACTCATGTTCATGGAGTCGGTGATGCCATCCAACTATCACATTCTCTACCGCCTTCAATTTTTCCGAGTATCAGGGTCTTTTCCAATGATTCAGTACTTCGCATCAGGTGGCCAAAGTACTGGAGTTTCAGCTTTAGCATCGGCCCCTCCAATGATTATTCAGGACTGATTTCCTTTGGATCGATTGGTTTGATCTTGTTGAAGTCCAAGGGACTCTCAAGAGTCTTCTCCAACACCACAGTTCAAAACCAGCAATTCTTCAGCATTTAGCTTTCTTTATGGTTCAACTCTCACATCCATACATGACTACTATGGAAAAACCATAGCTTTGACTAGACAGACCTTTTTTGGCAAAGTAATGTCTCTGCTTTTTAATATGCTCTCTAGGTTGGTCATAGCTTTTCTTCCAAAAAGCAAGTGTAATTAATTTCATGGCTGCAGTCACCATCTGCAGTGATTTTGAAGCCCAAGAAAATAGTCTGTCACTATTTCCATTGTTTCCCCATCTATTTGTCATGAATTTATGGGATCAGATACCATGATCTTCGTTTTTTGAATGTTGAGTATAAAGCCAAGTTTTCCCCTCACCTATTTCACTTTCATCAAGGCTCTTTAGTTCCTCTTTGTTTTCTGCCATAAGGGTGGTGTCATCTGTATATCTGAGGTTACTGATATTTCTCCCGGCAATCTTGATTCCATCTTGTGCTTCATCCAGCCCAGTGTTTTGCATGATGTACTCTGCATATAAGTTAAATAAGCAAGGTGACAATATACCATCTTGACATACTCCTTTCCTGATTTGGAACCAATCAATTGTTCCATGTCTGATTCTATCTGTTGCTTCTTGACTTGCATACAGATTTCTCAGGAGGCAAGTAAGTTTGTCTGGTATTTCCATCTCTAAGAATTTTTCAGTTTGTTGTGATCTACAAGGTCCAAAACTTTAGTCAATAAAGCAGAAGTTTTTCTGGAATTCTTTTGTTTTTTCTATGATCCAATGGATGTTGGCAATTTGATCTCTGGTTCCTCTGCCTTTTCTAAATCCAGCTTGAACATGTGGAAGTTCTCCATTCATGTACTGTTGAAGCCTGGCTTGCAAAATTTTGAACATTACTTTGCTACTGTGTGAAATGAATGCAACTGTGCAGTAGTTTGAACATTTTGGGGATTGCCTTTCTTTGGGATTGGAATGAAAACTGACCTTTCCCCATCCTGTGGCCTCTTTTGAGTTTTCCAAATTTGCTGGCATGTTGAGTGCAGCCCTTTCATAGCATTATCTTTTAGGATTTGAAATAGCTCAGCTGGAATTTCATCACCTCCACTAGTTTTGTTAGTAGTGCTGCTTTCTAAGAACCACTTGACTTCACATTCCAGGATGTCTGGCTCTAGGTGAGTGATCACACCATCATGGTTATCTGGGTCATGAAGATCACTTTTGTATAGCTTTGCTGTCAAATAGGAGTTTAAATTTGTAAAAACTACTTAAGTACAATTGTGTGTTTATAAAATGTTTTACATTGGTATTAAGTTTTCTATCAAAATTCAAAAAATAATCTATCTGTGACAACCAAGCCTTATCAAATTACTTAGTAACCAATTTTAACATCAAATAAATAGGAGGTAAAACACCATTAATATTGTACATAAAATTTTCAATCATATTTTCTGCATAAAATATTTGTTTTATTTATATATTCAGCCCAGCATTGCACTCATCTAACACACTAGCAAAGTAATGCTCAAAATTCTCCAAACAAGGCTTCAATAGTATGTAAACTGAAGAATTCCAAAAGTTCAAACTGGATTTAGAAAAGGCAGTGGAACAAGAGATCAAATTGTCAACATCCACTGGATCATAGAAAAAGCAAGAGAATTCCAGAAAACATCTACTTCTGCTTCATTGACTACATTAAAACCTTTGACTGTGTGGCTCACAACAAACTGTGAAATATTCTTCAAGAGATGGTAATACCAGACCACCTTACTTGCTTCCTGAGAAATCGGTATGCAGGTCAAGAAGCAACAGTTAGAAACGGGCATGGAACAACTGAGTGTTTCATAATTGTGAAAGGAGTACATCAGGGTTATATATTGTTACTCTGCTTATTTAACTTGTTGCACCTGCAGAGTATATTATGCAAAATGCTGGGCTGCATAAAACACAAGCTGGAATCAAGATTGCAAGGAGAAACATCAATAACCTCATATATGAAGATGACAACACCCTTATGTGAGAAAGTGAAGAGGAACTATAGAGTCTCTTGATGAAAGTGAAAGAAGAGAGTCAAAAAGCGGGTTTAAAACTCAACATTCAAAAAACAAAGATCATGGCATCCAGTCCCATCAGTTCAGGGCAAATAGATGGGGAAACAATGGAAATAGTGAGAGACTTTATTTTCTTGGGCTCCAAAATCACTGCAGATTGTGACTTCAGTCATGAAATTAAAAGACACTTGCTCCTTGGAAGAAAAGCCATGGCAAAGTTAGACAGCATATTAAAAAGCAAAGACATTACTTTGCTATCAAAGCTTTGGTTTTTCCAGTAGTCATGTATGGATGTGAGAGTTGGACTATAAAGAAAGCTGAGCATTGAAGAATTGATGCTTTTGAACTGTGGTGTTAGAGAAGATTCCTGAGCATCCCTTGGGCTGCAAGGTCATCATACAAGTCAATCTTAAAGGAAATTAATCCTGAATAATCAATGAAGGAACTGATGCTGAAGCTGAAGCTCTAAATCTTTGCCCACCTTATTTGAGAATTGACTTATTGGAAAAGACTCTGATGCTGGGAAAGATTAAAGGCAGGAGGAGAAGGGGATGACAGAGGATGAGATGGTTAGAAGTCATCACCAATTCTGTGGACATAGTTTGAGCAAGTTCCAGGAGCTGATGATCAACAGGGAAGCCTAGCTTGCTGCAGTCCATGGGTTCGCAAAGAATCTGGTACGACTGAGTGAGTGAACTTAATTGAATTGGAAAGATTTGGGTGCAAAAAACAAACAAACAAACAAAAAAATGAACAAGTTTCATTTCATGAAAAGTTCATATCACTTTTCCTTATGTAAGTGTAGCTGTCAAACAAATCATAACTAGAAGATCTGTATAAAAACTCTCAAGTTTAACTAGTGTCTCATAAAAATAAAGGATTGCCTGTTTTCTAATCTTATAGTACTGATGTCTGTTATGGACCTCTTATCATATAAAGACACAGAAAAAGCTTCTATAAATTTCTGTACCACACATGTATCAAAAAGGTTGTTAGGCTTTTATTTGAAAAGTAAAAAAAAAAAAAAAAAGATAAATGCTGGGAATTTTTAATTTATAAGAATATAATGCATATATAATTTTATGTATAATTATATAATACAATTACAATATATGAGAATATAACACATATATATTATATATAAGTATATAATACATATATAATATATAAGAATATAATACATATAAATGTGCTAATAAATAATTGAGATCTGATATCAACATTATATTGTATAGCTATCATAAAATAATTTTGCACTACTTCAATGTCATTTTTTCTACAGAAAATAAATCAGAAATAAGAAATGCAGTATTCAGTTCTGTATAATAGTTTATGCTTTGGAGTTTGGTGATATTTCAAGCTAAAAAGAATAATTCCCTACCCCTGAAGTAAAAGAAAGTAAGCGGCTTTAGATAAACACATAAAAGTGTATTCTAACTTCCTTGTTCTTGAAGTACATGGCTAATCTTAAAAATAACTAGCAGTAGCTAGTAAAATTCAAATTACTGGTTGAAATGGAAAATGAGGTTTTGAGGAAGGAATGTCTAACATAAGCATAGAAATCAGGGTTCCACGGAGACCAAAAATGCTGAATTTTGAAAAGGGACAATTGCTCAAAAGTGCTTGCAGAATATGATTTGTCTTTATGTAAGTTTTGCTTTCTAACTAGCACAGTTTTATTTTGTTTGGCTCTTGAAATTCTAGGTACTCTGAGAATTCTGAGCCTGTTGAAGTCCTGGGGATTACCTGTCCAGTGGGATGTGAAGGAAGCTGTTGCTTTACCAAGTGACCTCCCCATGGGGGAGGTGAAAGAGTTGGGAGGGACTGATGATGAATCCACATGAAAAATCTATTCACAACTAAAACAGAGTGAAAGAAAAACCACCAAACAAACCTGCATTTGGATCTGAGGTATGTGTATTTCTCCTCCGTGCAATGGGAATCAAAATACCAGCGTTCTTTATATTTAGATACAGCCACTCCTTCTCAATGCTGCCAGCCTGTAGGTCAAGGACATTATACATGAAAATAAGCTCTAGCTCAGGCAATTACCTTAATCAGTATCTTGCTTAAGCATCTGTATAACTAGTCCTGGAGCTAGACTTCTGTTTCTTTTATCTTTAAGAATGAGGTGTTCTTTTCATTAGGCCCTGATACCGAGCTGTTCTTCACAGGTATGAGTTTACTGTTCTGTGCCTTTGGGTATATGTGTTAGTCTCTCAGTTGTGTCTGATTCTTTGTGACCCTGTGGACTGTAGTCTGCTGGGCTTTTCTGTCCATGGGATATTCCAGGAAAGAATACCGAAGTGGGTTGCCATTACCTTCTCCAGGGAATCTTCACGTCCCAGGGATAAAACCTAGGTCTTCTGCATTGCAGGCAGATTCTTTACCAACTGAGCCATCAGTCTGCTGCTGCTGCTGCTGCTGCTAAGTCACTTCAGTCATGTCTGACTCTGTGCGACCCCATAGACAGAAGCCCACCAGTCTCCCCTCTCCCTGGGATTCTCCAAGCAAGAACACTGGAGTGGGTTGCCATTTCCTTCTCCAATGCATGAAAATGAAAAGTGAAAGGGAAGTCGCTCAGTCGTGTCTGACTCTTAGTGACCCCATGGACTACAGCCTACCAGGCTCCTCCATCCATGGGATTTTCCAGGCAAGAGTACTGGAGTGGGGTGCCATTGCCTTCTCCGAGCCATCAGTCTACTGACAGTTAAATAGAACTGAGGATCAGCAACCATTTTCTATTTTCCACATTTATTAGATTAAAATACGTGTAATGCATTTATCTAGTTTCCCAGGTGGCTCTCTTGATAAAGAATCCTCCTGCCAATGCAGGAGACATAAGAGACTTGAGTTTGATCCCTGAGTCAGGAAGATCTCCCTGGAGAAGGAAATGGCAACCCACTCCAGTATTCTTGCCCGGAGAACCTCATAGACAGAGGAGCATGGTGGGCTACAGTTCATGGGGTCGCAAAGAGACTGACATGACTGAAGTGACTTAGCATGCAATGCATTTATCTAGTTAATTGTAGACAGTTACCAAATATCAAGGAGAATAAACTTACCTACCCTTGATACCCATTATGTGATGGTTTGACTTTTGTTGTCACAGAAGGAACCGTAGCTGTGTGGCAAGGTGGTTTTCCATACATTGGCCTGCACACTGCGGGCAGTGACACATCTGAGAGCCCTGGAACCTGAGTGGAGAGCTGGGTACTTGAGCCCACTCAGCTTCTGTGAGACTGTTAGTATTTATGGGTGGACACCAGACTGAATTTTCCTGAAACTAGAAAATCACTTGGGAATAATGACATATCACACATTACACTAAGCACTGTCTTGACTGATTGATGTGGATCTTGCCAATGAAAATGTCTCAAAGAAGATTCTTTCAGATCTGATCACAGAGTAGCATAAAATATTGAAGTCTCAGCGTGTAAGCAAGTAATTTCCAAGTGCATACATTCTTTTCTGGCGTTATCTAGTGTCTCAAAGAGTCAGATACAACTGAGCAACTGAACTGAACTGAACACCCTTTATGTTTGCCTTCAATGCTGTAAATTTCCCTCTAAGCACTGGTTTTACTAACTACATTTCACAGTATGTAGAACGCAGATAAGCTGTATTTTTATATTTTTAAAATCTGAAATATTTTTTAATTTCTCTTGAGAATTATTCTTTAATCCATGTATGATTTAGAAGCGTATTGGTTATTCTGTACTTTGAAGTTTTCCAACTATCTTTGTTATTTATTTGTAACATACTTTTATTGTGCTCTGAGAGCATATTTATATACTTTCTATTGCTTCAGATTTGTTAGTTTGTGGATTATAGGCAATGATCGTGTCTATACTGGTGACTGTTACATTTGAGCTTGAGAAAAATGTGAGTTCTACTGTTAGGTGACGTAGTCTAGATGTGTCAATTATATCTGGTTAACTGATAATGCTGATGAGTTCAGCTACGGCCTTACTGATCTTCTTTCTTCTGGATCTGAAGAAACATCTTCTTTCTTCAGAATCTGAAGAAACATCTTGTTTCTTTCATAGAAGTCTCCAAATATTATAGTCTGGTGCACTTCTTGTAGTTTTTGCCTCACACATTTTGATGCTTTGAAAATAGGCCTATTAATTATGCTGCACCCCTCTTTATTCCTGATAATTTTTCTTGCTCTCAAGTTTGCTGTCCATAATTAATAGACAAATTCTTTTGCTTTATTTAGTAAATGTACCTTTCCCCATTCCTTTACAAATAAGCAATTTTTTATTATAAGAATATATAGTTGGATTTTTTTTTTTTTTTTTGGTCTACTCTAACAGTTTCTTCTTTTAACTGGTGATCACTGATGTTTAAAGTGATCGTGGTTAGAGTTGAAATCACATCTACCATATTTGCCACTGATTTCTATTTGTTGATGGTGTTTTTTGTTTCCATCTTGTGTTCCATTCTTTCATTGTTTTTCTAGTTGTAAATGAGTATTTTAGGTGATTCCATTTTTCTTCTCTCTTAGCTTATACATTTACTTTATTTGATTGATTGGTTGTGAGTTTGTAGTACACATTCATAGTTAACCTAAGTCTTCTCTCAAATAGCACTAAAGCACTTTCTTGGCTAGTGAAGATAGCTTAGATTGTGTTCAGTTCTGTCTTCTAATCCTTTATAACATTGCTGTAATTTGTTTTGTTTTCCACAAAATAGAATCACTGAGTACATTGTTTCTATTATTGCAAATAATTACCAGATCAATTAAAATAGGAAAAGTAAAAGGCTTATTGTACCTCATTTATTTTTTCTCAAATATTCTTTCTTTAGTTGTATAGATACAAATTTCCAACTTATGCCATTTTCCTTCTTTCTGAAAAAAATTCTTATTTCTTGCAAGGCAGATCTACTGGAGACAAATTCCTTCATTTTTCTCTTGGCTGGGAAAGTATTTTCTGCTTCACTTTTAAAGATAATTTGATTGAATAAAGGATTCTAGGTTGGTAACTTTTCTATTTTCAACACTAAATATTTCACTCTATTCTCTTCCTGCTTGCTTGATTTCTGAAGACAAGTCCAGTGTAATTCTTATCCTTATTCCCATAGTGCTGAGGGGATTTTCTCTCTCTCTCTCTCTCTCTCTCTCTCTCTCTGGTTTCTTTCTAGGTTTCTCTTTGATTTTCTGCCATTTGAATACAAAGTAATTGGGTGTAGTTGTTTTTTTTTGTTTGTTTGTTTGTTTAGTATTTATCCTATTTGGTGTTCCCTAAGCTTCCAGGATCTGTGGCTTGGTTTAAAAATCCTAAATCAATATTACTTCAAATATTTCTTCTTTCCCCTTTTTTTTTTCTCCTTTGAAATGACATCCCATTCCAGTACTCTTGCCTGGAAAATCCCATGGACGGAGGATCCTGGTAGGCTACAGTTCATGGGGTCACAAAGAGTCAGACATGACTGAGCCACTCCACTTCACTTCACTTTAGTATCCTCAGTATATCATGTTTTTTATAATTATGTCTTAGTTCTTATTGTTCCTGTTCTGCCATTTTAATTTTCTCTTTCCATCTGCAGTTTTGGAATTTTCTATTGACATTACTTTGAACTCAATGGTTTTTTTCTTTAACTGTGAGCAGACTATTAATTGATCCATCAAGGCATTCTTTATACCTATTATAGTTCTTTTGATTTCTAGAATCCTTTTGGTTCCTTAGAGTTTTCATGTCTCTGCTGACCCATCTGGTTTGTAGTTTTTGCAGTTTTCCCAACATTTTCTGTCAAAATTATTACCAAATTAACTATAATTGTTTTATATTTCCCATCTTATAATTCTAATGTCTCTATCATATATGAGCTTGTTCTATCACTTATGCTGTCTTTTCAAACTGTACATATTTTTTGTCTTTAATTGTGCTTTGTAAATTTTTACTGTACTCCAGATATAATGTTTTGGGTAAGCAGAACTTGGGCAAATAGACATTTATTGTAAGGCTTTATATTTATCTGGCTAGAGGTTAGACTGTGAAAGTGAAAGTCTCTCACTTGTGTCTGACTCTTTGCAACCCCATGGACTATACAGTCCATGGAATTCTCTGGGCCAGAATACTGGAGCAGGTAGCCTTTCCCTTCTCCAGGGGCTCTTCCCAACTCAGGGATCAAACCCAGATCTTCCTCATTGCAGGTGGATTTTTTACCAGCTGAGCAACAAGGGAAGCCCCAGAAGTTAGACTGTATTTACTCTTTAATACAACTACAGGTTGCTGTTGTTGTTGTTCAGTCTTGCATTCATGTCTGACTCTTCTCAACCCCATGGATTACGGTATGCCAGACTTCCCTGTCCCTCACCATCACCCAGAGTTTGCCCAAGTTCATGTCCACTGCATCAGTGATGCTATCCAATCATCTCATCTTCCGTTGCCCCCTTCTTCTCCTGCCTTCAACTTTTGCCAGCATCAGGGTATTTTCCAATGAGTCGGTCCTTTGCATCAGGTGCCCAAAGTATTGGACTTTAGCTTCAGCGTTAGTCCTTCCAATGAATGTTCAGGATTGATTCACTTAAGATTGACTGGTTCAATCTCCTTTGCTCTCCAAGGGACTCTTATGAATCTTCACATGAGACATGACTCTCATGAGTCACCATAGTTCAAAGGCATCAATTCTTCAGTGCTCTGCCTTCTTTATGGTCCACCTACATGTATTTGAGGCTAAAATTTCCTGTCATTTCCTAGTATGTGTCTCACATATTGTATTTGGGATTCCCTAGAGGCTTTTTAAATAAGATCTGAGATGTACAGTACTTTCAGTTGTGTCTTCTTGTTGCTATACAGGGGTCACCCTGCTGTGGTTGTAAGCTACTATGGGAAGAGGAGAATGTTTATCCCTATAATTAGGTCTTAGTTTTATAGTGAACATATGACTCTAAACTGTGACCTTCACAAGTACTTCTCAGTTTCTCTCCACCCTCTCAGAAGTGACAGGGAAAAGCTAGTGGGGCCTGAGGTTGTTATTTCCCACATGTGGGAGGTGAGAACAGGCTGCAATCCATTGCTTCCCTTTCATCACATTGAAGGCTAGAAGAAAGTAGAGTTGAGCATTTCCATTTTCCCACAGAAGTAAGATTCTAGTAAAGCCTCAGTCTGTTAGGCTCTGGTAAAACAATTTCTATCCAGAAAGAAGAGCCCTTGTTAAGAAAGATAGAATGTCTGAGCATATTTAAAAATGGCTAATTTTATTTTATTTTATTTTTTTGAATTCTTTTTTTTTTCTAATTTTATTTTATTTTTAAACTTTACATAATTGTATTAGTTTTGCCAAATATCAAAATGAATCCGCCACAGGTATACATGTGTTCCCCATCCCGAACCCTCCTCACTCCTCCCTCCCCATACCATCCCTCTGGGCCATTTAGAATTCTGGTGCATTGAATATTTTTCTGTAGACTTCATTAGAGGTAAAACTCACAACACTGTGGGGGCCAAACTAAACCTGGGCCCATCTGGAGGTTTTAGCTCTTAAACTTGTCCACTCTGTCTCCATCAACTTGTCAATGATGTTTAAGTTTTCCTACCCAGAAGGAGTTCCTGCAGAGTTTTCTGCTCTCAGCCTTCTATTCTGGTAAATTATGATTCTCTCTTTCTGCCTGTCCACCTCTTCAACTTGGGGGAGCACTTTGCCCTGTGACCTCAATTTTCTGATGGATCTAAGAAGACCTTTCAGTTTCATTTTGTTCAGCTTTTTTTCTTGCTGAGTGAACAGAGTGACTTTTTTCATGCCAGACCAGAAATTGAAAGTCTTCCCCCCAGATATTCTTGATAATTTTTCATTCTCTCCATTAATACTGTCTACTACTAGAGTAAAGTGCTAAGAGGAGATTAAAAGAAAAGTTTTATGCCTTAAGGGAAGTAGATCCTGGCACAAAGGATAACTTTGCACTAAACAATTTTGGTCATAAGATAAGGCATTTTCACAGTTAATATCAAATTTTGTTCATCACAACAGCCATGCATTTAGATAAGCCTAATCCTTTTCTATATTTTTTTTTTGTGATAAACTAAGTAAAGAAATGTACCCATCCTAAAACTAATAAGGAAAAAAACAGGAAGTGAGTGTAAGTTCCTTAAGTTATTCTTGCTCTTAACATCTTGTCATTTTTAAAATTTTCATGATGCTTTGATATCATGGGGCTTTGGGTACCTAGGAAGGGAGGGACAGCCCCTCCCAAGGAAGCTAATTCCTAGAGACAGTGAACAAGTTGCCTGCAAGTATATATTTCATATGCAAACCAACCAATCCAAAGCCTTGCCACAAAACACCATCTTTATCTAAAACACATTTCAAACCAATATTCTCCCTGCCCCAATCACTCCAGGGTGTGATTCCATAGAGACACAACTCCTATACCCTAGAGGCCCCAAAATCATCCAATTGATCCAATCCCAGGCCTGTTTGGGGCTCACCCTGACTTACTTATTCCTCCCCAGGCAACCATGCCTTCTGTCTCTTGACTAAGGCTGGTACTTCCTGTGTGGTCCTACAGGACACAGCAAGCCTTTTTCCCTTGGAACTGTATGCAGAAAATTCTTCTTTCAATGTTATCAACCCCTCCATGTATGTCATCTTACCATGCCCAGTTAAAACAAAATCCTAGGTATAGTTTAAAATATGCTACTTAGTAGATATTACACAGAAGAATATTACCTAAAATGGCCATTGTTTAAGTCTGATCTTTTTGGGGGCAGTGGCTCTTGCTTTCCTCATTTTTAATTGCTGACCTTGCTAATGATTATTATCACAAAGTAGTATTTGTAGAGCATTTGTCCTTTCCTTCTTTATTCACTTATTAGGTGGTATATTATAGATAGTTCAATTAATCAATGAAATCTATTTATTGTAGTGCTATGTATAAGGTACTCTGGTAGACATTCGGCAGTGAACAAGGCACATACTGTTCTCCACCATGCTTTATTATTTTCACTGTAATCTGGGCAAGCAGCTCAACTTTACTGAGTTTCTTTCATATATTAGAGGGTCCCTGAAATTATAAAATGCATTGTACCTCCTTTTATAATTAAAGAGGATCTTCCAAATAAAAGAGTTAAAGGACTTTTTTTTTTTGTTTGCTTGTTTTGTTTTCTTTAAGTGTGGCTTTAAAAGTTTTTGAGAATTGCATTCTGTCTGGAAGAAAAGCAGAAACATATCAACCTATAGAGACTGAATAAATTTAAAATTATGAAAAAGCAAGTATAACGGAAATAATTACAGTAATAATTATATTGTGGTGGAGATACCAACTTAAAAATGCAACATGATTGTTGTTTATTTCATATCATGATATTGCATTCAATCATTCCTGGGACACTAATCCCAAAGGAAGGAGTTTGTGTCCATCTTCTGTTCCTTTACCTGTAGCCACATAACTTTACACTCACTGATGACTTATTTTTCCTGTCCAATACCTATTCCACTTGTTAGTAACTGTATTCTTACTTTTTATATCCTTCTAACTAAAAAATAAATTTTCTCAGTTAGAAGTTTAGAGACCTTTATTGCTTCAAAAAATATTTGTGCTGAGTTTATAGATGTGGTTGCTTGGTTTGAGCTGGACTGACCGGCATATTTAGATAACCAGAATGAATACCTCTAGGAGTTTAGCAACTACTTAGTTTCGTCCTTTGACTTAGAGAGAAGAATCTGAAACTACATGACTACACAATGTTAAGTGTTTTGTGAAGAACACACGTTCACAAGCATATATAAACATACAGTCAAGAAACAGTAGCACTATTTATGTGCCTCCCTAGTGGCTCAGAAGTCAAGAAACACCTGGAGTAACAGGCAAATTTGGCCTTGGAATACAGAATGAAGCAGGGCAAAGACTAATAGAGTTTTTCCAAGAAAATGCACTGGTCATAACAAACACTCGCTTCCAAAAATACAAGAGAAGATTCTACACATGGACATCACCAGATGGTCAACACCAAAATCAGATTGATTATATTCTTTGCAGCCAAAAGATGGAGAAGCTCTATACAGTCAACAAAACCAAGACCAGGAGCTGACTGTGGCTCAGATTATGAGCTCCTTATTACCAAATTCAGACTTAAATTGAAGAAAGTAGGGAAAACCACTAGACCATTCAGGTTTGACCTAAATCAAATCCCTTATGATTATACAGTGGAAGTGAGAAATAGATTTAAGGGCTTAGATCTGATAGACAGAGTGTCTGATGAACAATGGACTGAGGTTCGTGACATTCTACAGGAGACAGGGATCAAGACCAACCCCATGGAAAAGAAATGCAAAAAAGCAAAATGGCTATCTGGGGAGGCCTTACAAATAGCTGTTAAAAGAAGAGAAGCGAAAAGCAAAGGAGAAAAGAAAAGATAGAAGCATCTGAATGCAGAGATCCAAAGAATAGCAAGAAGAGATAAGAAAGCCTTCCTCAGTGATCAATGCAAAGAAATAGAGGAAAACAACAGAATGGGAAAGACTAGAGATCTCTTCAAGAAAATTAGAGATACCAAGGGAACATTTCATGCAAAGATGGGCTCGATAAAGGACAGAAATGTAATGGACCTAACAGAAGCAGAAGATATTAAGAAGAGGTGGTAAGAATACACAGAAGAGCTGTACAAAAAAGATCTTCATGACCCAGATAATCACGATGGTGTGATCACTGACCTAGAGCCAGACATCCTGGAATGTGAAGTCAAGTGGGCCTTAGAAAGCATCACTATGAACAAAGCTAGTGGAGGTGATGGAATTCCAGTTGAGCTATTTCAAATCCTGAAGGATGATGCTGTGAGAGTGCTGCACTCAGTTTGCCAGCAAATTTGGAAAACTCATCAGTGGCCACAGAACTGGGAAAGGTCAGTTTTCATTACAGTCCCAAAGAAAGGCAATGCCAAAGAATGCTAAAACTACCGCACAATGGCACTTATCTCACATACTAGTAAAGGAATGCTCAAAATTCTCCAAGCCAGGCTTCAGCAATACGTAAACCATGAACTTCCAGTTGTTCAAGCTGGTTTTAAAAGGCAGAGGAACCAGAGATCAAATTGCCGACATCCGCTGGATCATCGAAAAAGCAAGAGAGTTCCAGAAAAACATCTATTTCTGCTTTATTGACTATGCCAAAGCCTTTGACTGTGTGGATCACAATAAACTGTGGAACATTCTGAAAGAGATGGGAATACCAGACCACCTGACCTGCCTCTTGAGAAATTTGTATGCAGGTCAGGAAGCAACAGTTAGAACTGGACATGGAACAACAGACTGGTTCCAAATAGGAAAAATAGTACGTCAAGGCTGTATATTTTCACCCTGCTTATTTCGCTTATGTGCAGAGTACCTCATGAGAAACACCGGGATGGAAAAAGTACATGTTGGAATCAAGATTGCCGGGAGAAATATCCATAACCTCAGATATGCAGATGACACCACCCTTATGGCAGAAAGTGAAGAGGAACTAAAAAGCCTCTTGATGAAAATGAAAGTGGAGAATGAAAAAGTTGGCTTAAAGCTCAACATTCAGAAAAAGAAGATCATGACATTTGGTCCCATCACTTCATGGGAAATAGATGGGGAAACAATGGAAACAGTGTCAGACCTTATTTTTGGGGGGCTCCAAAATCACAGCAGATGGTGTCTGCAGCCATGAAATTAAAAGATGCTTACTCTTTGGAAGAAAAGTTATGACCAATGTAGATAGCATGTTGAAAAGCAGAGACATTACTTTGCCAGCAAAGGTCCATCTAGTCAAGGCTATGGTTTTTCCTGCGGTCATGTATGGATGTGAGAGTTGGACTGTGAGGAAGTCTGAGCACCCAAGAATTAATGCTTTTGAACTGTGGTGTTGGAGAAGACTCTTGAGAGTCCCTTAGACTGCAAGGAGATCCAACCAGTCCATTCTGAAGGAGATCAGCCCTGGGATTTCTTTGGAAGGAACGATGCTAAAGCTGAAACTCCAGTACTTTGGCCACCTCATGCGAAGAGTTGACTCATTGGAAAAGACTCTGATGCTGGGAGGGATTGGGGGCAGGAGGAGAAGGGGACAATAGAGGATGGGATGGCTGGATGGCATCATTGACTCGATGATCGTGAGTCTGAGTGAACTCCGGGAGTTGGTGATGAACAGAGAGGCCTGGCGTGCTACCATTCTTGGGGTCACAAGAGTCAGACACGACTGAGAAACTGAACTGAACTGAGTAGCTCAGATGGTTAAGAATCTGCTTGCAATGCAGGAGACCCTCGTTCAATCCTGGGTCATGGCTCCCCACTCCAGCATTCTTGTCTGTAGAATTCCATGTAATAAATAATTTGAATGTTAACTAAAATGGGTTAATACACAGTGATTTAAATATGCTTATTAAATTGCTTAATATATCTTAATAATATATTACATTATCATCAAAGGAATCTGTTTACACTTGAGCTTGACTCACTTTCGGTGATCGTTCATTCAAAGCTATAACTTTTTCACAGGTGAGCATAAGTGTCAAGGATAGGGTGAGACATGGAATAAGTGACAGAGAGATGTTGAAACACATCCTATATTTTTTTACTATATGAGCTTGATTCCTTCTATCATTGTAAGACACAACTCCAATGGTTTCAAACTTGTCTAGTAGGATATCAGTAGTCATAGAAATGTGAAAAATGGGAAAGAATCATGGAAATATTGGCTTTATGAATAATGCTGGTTTTGTTACTTTGAAACCCCAGCTCACAGAGACAAAGACTCAAAGAGTGAAAGGTGAGTTCTGAAAGGACAGCAATGCCGTATCTCATTCCTTGAGCTGATCCTTGGCCTATTATTGTTTCCCTTGCTCTATCTTTATTTTTTTATAATTGCTGCAACATATATTTTCACATTTATTTGCTTTTTAAAATGTTTATTGAAGTATAGTTGATTTACAACATCATGTTAGTTTCAAGTGTACAGAAAAGTGAATCAGTTATACATACACTTACATCCTTTTGTTTGAAGATTCTTTTCCCATATGGACCATTGCAAAGCATTGAGTAGAATTCCCTGTGCTATAGAACAGGTTATTACTAGTTATCTATTTTATATAGAGTACTGTGAATATGTCAACCTCTATTTCCCAATTTATCCCTCCCCCTTTTACCCCCTGGTAACTATAAGTTTGTTTTCTACAGAACAGACTTTACTTGTGTTTTGTAAGTAAGTTTGTGTGTACTCTTTTTCTTTACATTCCTCATAAAAGATATTATATATATGCACCTCAGCATTGATCCCATCACTATTCACTCTATCCTTTAAATGTACATATGTGTTCCAAAGTGTTTTGGGTAAAATAAAATAAAAATCAGTTCTGGCATGTAGCTATTGCATTTCTATTGCTATGATATGCACTTAGGAAATAATATTGTGCTGATAGTTTTACCACTCAAAAGTCAAGGAAAAGAAATTATTTAAAATGTATCTTTGAAATTTTATTTTATTGCATTTTAAATACATTCCATTTATCACTAGATTTATTAACAATTTTATGTATTTACCAGGCACTTTGCAACTGATTATATCTTTAGATCCAAGATAATATAGCATTTGAACTTTTTCTAAAGTCCTTTAAAGGACATCTAAAAGAGTGCTTTCCATTTTTCCTTCTCAACATATTAAATTGCTTACAAACTTACACAGTTCACTTATAAACATAGCCAAAAATATGTGCACTTTGAATCCTTTTTATTTATTTTTATCTAAATTATCTTACTATATATAAACATTTGTTTCACAGTAGTAAGGTTTGTGACTATGTTTAGTTACTAAATCATTATCATAATTATCATCAACATCAGAATAATAGCAAAATGCTAGATAGCATTTACTAGATACTGATATTGGAGACGGAGAAGGCAATGGCACCCCACTCCAGTACTCTTGCCTGGAAAATCCCATGGATGGAGGAGCCTAGTGGGCTGCAGTCCATGGGGTCACTAAGAGTCAGACACGACTAAGCGATTTCAGTTTCACTTTTTAGTTTCATGCATTGGAGAAGGAAATGGCAACCCACTCCAGTGTTCTTGCCTGGAGAATCCCAGGGATGGGGGAGCCTGGTGGGCTGCCGTCTATGGGGTTGCACAGAGTTGGACACGACTGAAGCAACTTAGCAGCAGCAGCAGCAGCAGATACTGATATAAGGGTTTTATATGTATTAACTCATTTCATCTTCAAAACAGTCTTAGGAGGTGGGCATTGTTACTGTTCCCATCAGACATATTAGAAGGCTCAGACAGGAGTATGAGTCATTTGTTGAAGGTCACATAACAAGCACATGGCAGAGCTGAGATGTGAGGCCAGAGCGTACAGTTCCAGAGTCCAGACATCAGACTCTGCATGGCCCCGTATGAGCTGAAGCAAAGAGAACCAGTATTGAACACAAAAGTTAAGCTGTTCAGATAAAAGCTGAACTTGGAAAAAAAAAAAGTCAATAGTAACTGACATTTTTAAACAATGAATCTTGGAGAAAATCCTTTTGTATTTGTGTTTTATTTTGTTTTCATGGTGCAAGATTTGATACTCAGACTGAGCTGACAAGGTCTCTTTGGCTTATCAGAAGGAATAAAGGAAAAAGAATGTTCCCTTAACAAAACTTGCAAACAGAAAATGGAACTAAGGACCATGAATTCTGAGAAAATCTAGGGAGCCAGGAACTGGATGAGATTGGATTGATTATCAGTGCAAACAGCAGTAGTCCAAGCCCAGAATTCTACAAATTAAGATTGCTCATTTCCAATTGTGTGCTATAAAAAATTCGTGTTTATAATTCAACAAAAATAGTCTCAAGCTACAGGGTTGCTTTGGAAATAAATATTAAGTTCAATTGTAAGATTAAGATTAAGGAAGCTGTCCTAAGATGGTGGAAGAATAGGATGCGGAGACCACTTTCTCCCCCACAAATTCATCAAAAGAACATTTGACCACTGAGCAAATTCCACAAAACAACTGAATGCTGGCAGAGGACATCAGGCACCCAGAAAGGCAGCCCATTGTCTTCAAAAGGAGGGAGGAAAAAAACATATGAAAGATAAAAAGAGAAACAAAAGAGGGAGGGACGGAGATCCATCCCTGGAAGAGAGTCTTAAAAAAGAGAAAAGTTTCCAAACACCAGGAAACACTCTCACCAGTGAGAGAAACACTCTGTGGCTAGCCTTGGAACCTCAGAGGGCAACATAACTAGGAGGAAGAATAAATAAATAATTAAAAGCCACAGATTATGTGCCTAAGGCAACTCCCAGTGGAGAAGCAGCACAGACGCTTGCATCTGCCACTAGCAAGTGGGGGCTGGGCAGGGAGGCACAGGCTGCATTGCTTAGAGTGAGGACCGGGCCTGAATGCCCTGAGGGCAATCTGAGGGAACTAACTTGAGATAACAAACCAGACTGTGGGATAACTATCCCCTGAAAAGCCCTAACCTAAAACACTGCTAGGCCCACTCACAGAACAGAGGACTGCGCAGAGCTAGTTGGCTGCAGACCAGCCCATGCCCCACGGGAGACCGGCACGCGAGGGCAGCCAGAGCCAGAAGGGGGCAATCGCGGTCCCAGAGAGGTATCATCTACCAAACTGCAAGCAAGCTTCTTTGCCAACCAAGACTCCTTGGGATTCTGGACAGTCAACATCTGCCAGGAGGGTCCCGGCCAGAGACCAGCTCCCCAGAGGAGACACAGGGCACACCTGAGAAGGTGCACCCATTGTACACCCAGAAAACCGAGCGGTGGGATAGGGGAGGTGATAAGTTGCAGTTCGCAAAGCATCTGGTCACCTGAGCTGCTTGGACTGGGGAAGGGCACAAAATGCAGGCCCAATAAAATCTGCGCCTTTGTGGAGTACTCGAGGACCTGAACCTGGGCGGCTTTGACCTGGGAAGTGCACTCAACACAGGACCAGCCTCAGACAGTCCCTGGAAAAGCAACCTAGAGCCTGAGCAGTGTAGATTGGGAAAGCACACACACCATGAGCAGGGGTAAATCCAGTGTGGCCAAGACACTGGGAGCACTCCCCACAGACACCAGTGATATTTGTTTGCCGAGTTCCTCCCTCCCTACAGCACGACTGAACAAGTGAGCCTTAAAAAAGTGACCACCATGGCCCCCTTGTTTCAGGGTGGAAATTAGACACTAAAGAGGTCAGCAAACAGAAGCTAAAATAAACAGAGGGAACCCGTTTGGAAGTGACAGTTGCAATAGATTAAAACCGTGCAGTTAGCACTGCCTACATAGGAATGGGCTTATATACTTGAGAAATATAAGCTGGATCAAGGAACTATCTGAAAATAAACTGACCCCACATTGTCCACAACAACACCAGAGAAAGTCCTAGATATATTTTTACTATTATCATTTTTTAAATTGTTTTAAAATTTTAAGTCCCCTATTAATCCTTTAATTTTCATTTTTATAACCTACTATTACTTTGCAAAAAAAAGACCCTATTTTAAAAGCAAACTTCATATATATATATATATATTATAAATTTTGTGACTTTGTTTTTTTCTTTAATATTGTATTTTTGAGAATCTAACCTCTACTCTATGTTTTTAATCTTTGCTTTTTGGTATTTGTTATCAATTTTGTACCTTTAAGAACCCAATCTTCAGTCCTCATTTTTCCTTGGGAGTGAGATTACTGGCTGGATTGCTCTCTGTCCCCTTGGACACTCCTTTTTCTCCACCAGGTAGCCTCTATCTCCTCCCTCCCCCTTCTCTTCCCTACCTAGACCTGTGAATCTCTTTCTGTGTTCCGGGGTGTGGAGAACACTTAAAGAAGTGACTGGCTGGATCTGGCTCTCTCCTTTTGATTCCCCCTCTTCTCCTCCTGGCCACCTCTGTCTCTTCTCTTCTCTGTGTAACTCCGTGAACATCTCTGAGGGGTCCAGACTGTGGAGAGTACATAGGGAAGTGATTACTGGCTAGCTTCTCTCTCCCCTTTTGATTCCCCCTCTTCTCCTCCTGGTCACCTCTATCACTGTTCTCCCTCTTCTCTTCTCCATGTAACTCTGTGTACCTCTCCATGTGTCCCTCACTGTGGAGAAACATCATTAACCCAGATGTTTTATCATCAGTGCTGTATAGATGGAGAAGTCTTGAGGCTACTGTAAAAATAAGACTGAAAACCAGAGGCAGGAGGCTTAAGTTCAAATCCTGAGAACACCAGAGAACTCCTGACTCCAGGGAACTTTAATCAATAGGAGCTCATCAAACGCCACCATACCTACACTAAAAACAAGCACCACCCAAGGACCAATAAGTTCCAGAGAAAGACACACTGCACAGATTCTCAGAAACACAGCCTTGAGCTTCAATATACAGGCTGCCCAAAGTCACACCAAACCCATTGACATCTCATAACTCATTACTGGACACTTCAGTGCACTCAAGAAAGAAAAAAGAATCCAGCTCCACCCAACAGAACACCGACACAAGCTTCCCTAACCAAGAAACCTTGACAAACCACTCCTCCAATCCAACCCACAGTGAGGAACCTCCACAATAAAGAGGAGCTACAAAGTGCCAGAATACAGAAAGACCAGCCAAAACACAGCATTATAAACAAGATGAAAAGGCAGAGGAATACCCATCAGGTAGAAGAACAGGATAAATGCCCACTAAACCAAACAAAACAGGAAGGCATAGGAAATCTACCTGATAAAGAATTCTGAATAATGATAGTGAAAATGATTCAAAATCTTGAAAACAAAATGGATTACAGATAAATAGCCTGGAGACAAAGATCGAGTAGATGCAAGAAATATTTAACAAGGACCTAGAAGAAATAAAAAAAGAGTCAATATATAATGAATAATGCAATAAATGAGATAAAAAAAAAAAAACACTCTGGACGGAAACCAACAGTAGAATAACGATGGCAAAAGATAGGGTTAGTGAGGTAGAAGATAGAACAGTAGAAATAAATGAAACCTAAGGAAAAAGAAAAAAGTATTAAAATAAATGAAAACAACATCAGAGACCTCTGGGACAATGTTAAATGCCCCAAAATTCGAATCACAGAAGTCCTAGAAGAAGACAAAAGGAAAGGTCATGAGAAAATACTTAAGGAGATAACAATTGAAAACTTCCTTAAAATGGGGAAGGAAATAGTCACCCAAGTCCAAGAAATCCACAGAGTCCCAAACAGGATAAACCCAAGGTGAAACACCTCAAGACACATATTAATCAAATTAACAAAGACCGAACACAAAGAACAAATATTAAAAGCAGCAAGGGAAAAACAACAAATAACACCCAAGGGGATTCTCATAAGGATAAAAGCTGACCTTTCAATAAAAACTCTTCAGGCCAGAAAGGAATGGCAAGACATACTTAAAATAATGAAATAAAATAACCTACAGCCCAGATAACTGTACCCAGCAAGGATATCATTCAAATATGAAGGAGAAATCAAAAGCTTCTCAGACAAGTAAAAGCTGAGAGAACTCAGCACCACCAAACCAGCTTTCCAACAAATGCTATAGGATTTTCTCTAGATAGGAAACACAGAAAGGGTGTATAAACTTGAATCCAAAACAGCAAGGTAAATGCCAACAGGATCATACTCATCAATGATTACCTCAAATGTAAATGAGTTGAATGCCCCAAACAAAAGAGAAAGACTGGCTGAATAGATACAAAAACAAGACTCCTATATATGTTGTCTACATGAGACCCACCTCGAAACCAGGGTCACATACAGACTGAAAGTGAAGAGCTGGAAAAAGATATTCCATGCAAATAGAGACCAAAAGAAAGCAGGAGTAGCAATACTCATATTAGATAAAATAGACTTTAAAACAAAGGCCATGAAAAGAGACAAAGAAGGACATTATATAATGATCAAAGGATCAATCCAAGAAAAAGATATAACAATTATAAATATATATGCACCCAACGTAAGAGCACCGCAATATGTAAGACAAATGCTAACAAGTATGAAAGGGGAAATTAATAACACAATAATAATGGGAGACTTTAATACCCCACTCACACCTATGGATAGATCAACTAAACAGAGAATTAAAAGGAAATACAAACTTTAAATGATACAATAGACCAGTTAGACCTAACTGATATCTATAGGACATTTCACCCCAAAACAATGAATTTCACCTTTTTCTCAAGTGCACACGGAACCTTCTACAGGATAGATCACATCCTGGGCCATAAATCTATCCTTGGTAAATTAAAAAAAAAAAAAATTTGAAATCATTCCAAGCATCTTTTCTGACCACAATGCAGTAAGATTAGATCTTACAGGAGAAATTACAAGAGAAAAACCATTAAAAATCCCAACATATGGCAGCTTAACAACATGCTACTGATTAACCAACAAATCACAGAAGAAATAAAAAATATATATATATATGCATAGAAATGAATGAAAATGAAAACACAACAACCCAAAACCTATGGGACACTGTAAAAGCTGTACTAAGGCGAAGGTTCATAGCAATACATGCTTTCCTCAAGAAACAAGAAAAAAGTCAAATAAATAACCTAACTCTACAATTAAAGCAACTAGAAAAGGAAGAAATGAAGAACCCCAGGGTCAGTAGAACGAAAGAAATCTTAAAAATTAAGGCAGAAATAAATGCAAAAGAAACAAAACAAACCATAGCAAAAACCAACAAAGCCAAAAGCTGGTTCTTTGACAGTATAAATAAAATTGACAAACTGTTAGAAAGACTCATCAAGAATCAAATGGAGAAAAATCAAATCAATGAAATTAGAAATGAAAATGGAGAGATCACAACAGACAACACAGAAATACAAAGGATCATGAGAGACTACTATCAGTAACTATATGACAATAAAATGGACAACTTGGGAGAAATGGACAAATTCTTAGAAAAGTACAACTTTCCAAAACTGAACCATGAAGAAATGGAAAATCTTAACAGATCCATCACAAGCATGGAAATTGAAACTGTAATCAGAAATCTAGCAAACAAAAGCCCAGGACCAGATGACTTCACAGTTGAATTCTACCAAAAATATGGAGAAGCACTAACACCTATCCTACTCAAACTCTTCCAGAAAATTGCAAAGGAAGGTAAACTTCCAAACTCATTCTATGAGGTCACCATCATCTTAATACCAAAACCTGACAAAGATGCCACAAAAGAAGAAAACTACAGGGCAATATCACTGATGAACATAGATGCAAAAATCCTTAACAAAATTCTAGCAAACAGAATCCAACAACACATTAAAAAGATCATACACCATGACCAAGTGGGCTTTATCCCAGGGATGCAAGGATTCCTCAATATTCACAAATCAATCAATTTAATACACCACATTAACAAATTGAAAAATAAAAGCCGTGTGGTTATCTCAATAGATGCAGAGAAAGCCTTTGACAAAATTCAATATCCGTTTATGAAAAAAACCCTCCAGAAAGCAGGAATAGAAGGAACATACCTCAACATAGTAAAAGCTATAAATGACATACCCACAGCAAACATTATCTTCAATATTGAAAAATTGGAAGCATTTCCCCTAAAGTCAGAAACAAGACAAGGGTGCCTACTCTCACCACTACTATTCAACATAGTTTTGGAAGTTTTGGCCACAGCAATCAGAGCAGAAAAAATAAATAAAAGGAATCCAGATTGGAAAAGAAGAAGGAAAACTCACTGTTTGCAGATGACATGATCCTCTACATAGAAAACCCTAAAGACTCCACCAGAAAATTACTAGAGCTAATTAATGGATATAGTAAAGTGCAGGATATACAATCAACACACAGAAATCCCTTGCATTCCTATGCACTAACAGTGATAAAACAGAAAGAGAAATTAAGGAAACAATTCCATTTACCATTGCAATGAAAAGAATAAAATACTTAGGAATATATCTACCTAAAGAAATAAAAGACCTATATATAGAAAACTATAAAACACTGGTGAAAGAATTCAAAGAGGACACAAATAGATGGAAAAATATACTGTGTTCATGGATTCAAAGAATCAATATAGTGAAAATGAGTATATTACCCGAAGCAATCTGTAGATTCAATGCAATCCTTATCAAGCTACCAACAGTATTTTCGCAAAACTAGATAAAATAATTTCACAATTTGTATGGAAATACAAAAAAAAAACTCGAATAGCCAAAACAATTTTGAGAAAGAAGAATGGAACTGGAAAAATCAACCTGCCTGACTTTAGGCTCCACTACAAAGCCACAGTCATCAAGATAGTATGGTACTGGCACAAAGACAAAAATATAGATCAATGAAACAAAATAGAAAGCCCAGAGATAAATCAAGGCACCTATGGTCACCTTATCTTCTACAAAGAAGGTAAGAATATACAATGGAAAAAAGACAATATTTTCGATAAGTGGTGCTGGGAAAACTGGTCAACACCTTGTAAAAAAATGAAACTAGAACACTTTCTAGCACCATACACAAAAATAAATTCAAAATGGATTAAAGATATAAAAGTAAGGCCAGAAACTATTAAATTCCTAGAGGAAGACATAGGCAAGACACTCTCTGACATAAACCACAGCAGGATCCTCTATGACCCATCTCCCAGAATATGGGAAATAAAAATAAACAAATGGGACCTAATTAATTTTAAAAGCTTTTTCAAAACAAAGGAAACTATAAGCAAGGTGAAAAGACAGCCTTCAGAATGGGAGAAAATAATAGCAAATGAAGCAACAGGCAAAGAATTAATCTCAAAAATATACAAGCAACCCCTGCAGCTCAATTCCAGAAAAATAAATGACCCATTCAAAGAACTGGGCCAAAGAACTAAACAGAAATTTCTCCAAAGAAGACATGCAGATGGCTAACAAACACATGACAAGATGTTCAATATCATTCATTATTAGGGAAATGCAAATCAAAACCACAATGAGGTATCATTTCACACCAGTCAAAATGGCTGCTATCCAAAAGTCTACAAACAATAAATGCTGGAGACGGTGTGGAGAAAAGGGAACCCTCTTACACTGTTGGTAGGAATGCAATCTAGTACAACCACTATGGAGAACAGTGTGGAGATTCCTTAAAAAACTGGAAATAGAACTGCCCTATGACCCAGAAAATTCCACTACTGGGCATACACACCATGGAAACCAGAATTGAAAGAGATATGTGTTCCCCAATGTTCATTGCAACACTGTTTATAATAGCCAGGACACGGAAGCAACCTAGATGTCCATCAGCAGATGAATGGATAAGAAAGCTGTGGTACATATACACAATGGAATGTTACTCAGCCATTAAAAAGAATACATTTGAATCAGTTCTAATGAGGTGGATGAAACTGGAGCCTATTATACAGAGTGAAGTAAGCCAGAAAGAAAAACACCAATACAGTATACCAACGCATATATATAGAATTTAGAAAGATGGTAATGATAACCACTTCTTGGGAAATAGATGGGGAAACAGTGTCAGACTTTATTTTTTGGGGCTCCAAAATCACTGCAGATGGTGACTGCAGCCATGAAATTAAAGACGCTTACTCCTTGGAAGAAAAGTTATGACCAAACTAGATAGCATATAGAAAAGCAGGGACATTACTTTGCCAACAAAGGTCCGTCTAGTCAAGGCTATGGTTTTTCCAGTGGTCATGTATGGATGTGAGAGTTGGACTGTGAAGAAGGCTAGGGGCCGAAGAATTGATGCTTTTGAACTGTGGTGTTGGAGAAGACTCTTGAGAGTCCCTTGGACTGCAAGGAGATCCAACCAGTCCATTCTGAAAGAAATCAGCCCTGGGATTTCTTTGGAAGGAATGATGCTAAAGCTGAAACTCCAGTACTTTGGCCACCTCATGCGAAGAGTTGACTCCTTGGAAAAGACTCTGATGCTGGGAGGGATTGGGGGCAAAAGGAGAAGGGGACGACAGAGGATGAGATGGCTGGAAGGCATCACTGACTCGACGGATGTGAGTCTGAATGAACTCCAGGAGTTGGTGATGGACAGGGAGGCCTGGCGTGCTGCGATTCATGGGGTCGCAAAGAGTTGGACACGACTGAGCGACTGAACTGAACTGAATGATAACCCTGTATGTGAGATAGCAAAAGAGACACAGATGTATAGAACAGTCTTTTGCACTCTGTGGGAAAGGGTGAGCGTGGGATGATTTGGGAGAATGGCATTGAAACATGTATCTTATCATATGTGAAACAGATCACCAGGCCAGGTTTCATGCATGATACAGGCTGCTCAGGGCTGGTGCACTGGGATAACCCAGAGGGATGGGATGGGGAGGGAGGTGGGAGAGGGGTTCAGGATGGGGAACCATGTACACCCATGGCAGATTCATGTCAATGTATGGCAAAACCAATACAATATTGTAAGGTAATTAGCCTCCAATAAATAAATAAATTAAAAAAAATAAAATAAAATGAAATGTCAAAAAAAAAAAAAAAAGAGTAAGATCAGTAGCAAGTTCATTACTAAGGGCCTTACCCACTCTAGTATTAATATATGGACAAAAGTGACAATGACTCTCTTCTCTCCAGCTAAACTCTTTAACCTCCCTTAGAGATATGTTTCCTGATCCCAAAGAGATCTTAAGTTTTTGTTGTTGTTGTTTGTTTGTTTTTCACATTTTTGTTTTCTTTCTCCTTAACTGTAAGTCTTTTAGTGGTTGACTTTTGAAAACTCTGAAATCTATGTATCCGTATTTTAAATCTCTTGATTTGACCCTTCTTCATTTTATTTTCTGGTTCTCCTTCTTCACTCACCACTTTAGTTACTCAGTGCTCAGCCTTTTCTCATTGTGTTCTCCTAGAACAATAGTCTTTTCTATTATGCCCAAAGTTAACCTCTCAGTCGGTCCTCTATCTGTATCTTTTGCTTTGACACTTCCCTAGAGCTCCAAGGATGATGGGGCTTCCCTGGTGGCTCAGATGGTAGAGTCTGCCCACAATTTGGGAGACCCGGGTTCGATCCCTGGGTCAGGGAGAGCCCTTGGAGAAGGAAACGGCAGCCCACTCCAGTATTCTGGTCTGGAGAAGCCCGTGAATGGAGGAACCTGGCAGGCTATAGTCTATGGGGTCACAAAGAGTCAGACACGACTGAGCGGCTAATACACTTTCCAAGGATGGGATTCAGAAGACCAGCAGACAGCAGCTCCTGCCTGCCACATCAAGCCTCTCATTTAAGTTGCTAAAGTAAGAATCTCGTCTTTCTTGCACTCCCAGCATAGGTCTGCTCCTGGATTCAGGGTCCTCACAGTGGCACCTCTCAGGACCTGGGACCTCTCCAATTTTGGACTTCATCGTCACCTTCTTTTCTCATGACTTCACCTTTGATTTCTCACTTCCAACTGGTTACCATCATGTAAGTAGAAAGATGAAAAACGATTATTCTTGAATCAGGCTTGAGGAAAAGATATTTGACTAAATATCACCACTCTTGTATTTAAAATCAAATATAGAAGGAGAGAGCAAGAATTATGCACATTGCTAATTACAAGAGAGGTATTTGGGAAGATGCTGTGTAGTGAAAGAGGAACATCACGGGAGGGAGGAACACATTAGATTAAGTAACAGACATACTGAGTACATAGTCTGATTTTCTGCTGTGCGGGGCCCTTGCTTCCAAGAATTCTCCCCCAAATGATCTTATTAAACTGAGAAATAAGATGAACTGACAATGGGTGCCAGTGGTCCAGGTTGCCTCTGAAAAACCAACAGTCTATTTGGGTTCCTTATATCTATTTCAGCAAAATCTCTACTCTTCCCCACTTTTTATTCCATCATCAGGTTCCCTAGTTTATAACCTCTTCATTAGTCTTCATCACCTATTTCTTTCCTCTTCATTTTTGCAGAAGATATCTTAGTGAAACACCAGATCACACCCTTCAAGTCCTTAAAAATATACAATGAAGTAACAAGTATGAAAAAAGTAATAAGTAGTGTGTCAAATTTCTTTTCATGCTGAATTCATAACCACTTTCTTTTCCTCTAATAGTCTTAGGAAATTCCCAAAAGACAACTTCATTGTTCAGATAACTGTTTTGTTGTTGTTGTTTGTTTGTTTGTCTTTAACAAGGCTAAAATAGCCATCCTGTTGATACCTTTATGAAAGAACATTGTCAGTCTCCTGCCTTTGTAACCAGTAAGGAAATTCTCCTTAGGCTTTTCAGTTGCACCGTGAGAACTTGTTATGGTATTTGGGGGCAGGAGGAAAAGGGGACGACAGAGGATGAGATGGCTGGATGGCATCACTGACATGATGGACATGAGTCTGAGTGAACTCCGGGAATTGGTGATGGACAGGGAAGCCTGGCATGCTGCGATTCATGGGGTTGCAAAGAGTCGGACACGACTGAGCGACTGAACTGAACTGAACTGAGATTCGCCAAACTCACTTGGGTCCTTGCATTGCTAAGTAACAGCCATTGCACTGCTTTGAAAGTGAAAGTGAAATTGAAAGTCGCTCAGTTTTGTCCGACTCTTTGCAACCCCGTGGACTATATAGTCCATGGAGTTCTCCAGGTCAGAATACTAGAGTGGGTAGTCTTTCCCTTCTCAGGGATTGAAGCCAGGCCACATTGCAGGTGGGTTCTTTTTCATCTGAGCTACAAAGGAAGCCAAGAATACTGGCGTTGTTAGCCTATCCCTTCTCCAGAGGATTTTCCCAACCCAGGAATTAAACCAGGGTCTCCTGAATTGCAGGCGGATTCTTTACCAACTGAGCTATCTGCTTCATAGTCACATTTATATATTTTATTATTAATGCTAGGAATGCAATATTTATGTGCTATGAAAGAGTCTTCCACTTAATAGAGAAATATCTTTACTTGAAAGTATGCCTAATGATCCTATGCTACACACACACTGGCTGGTGTATTTACAACTATGACTCAAACTATTTAAATAACAATAACGATTGACAAGTACTGAAGATATATTGAGTGCCAGGCTATGTCTTCCAATCATGATCATATCAACAGTCTTGTCCCTTTCAACCCCACTTAATAGAAATGGATACTGACGCTCATGACAGAGAAGCAGCTTCAAATATTCCACAAGCAATAGGTGAGGAACAAAGTCTCCATCCAAAGACTATTTTGACACAAGTGCCAAGTGCTTCTGGTATTGAGAAAAAAGATTAAAGTGAAGCTCTCAAGACTGATATGAAAGCATCTCACTGGCTCTGACTGTGACTGCTTTTAAGTTTCCTTTATTTATTCTTCATCCAGAAATTACCAACATATACTCTTTATTTCCATGCAAACAGATGTGGAAATTTGGATTACAAGGGCAATGGCAGATAAACTTACATATATTTTGGAGAACTTGCCACCCATGACTCCAGGCCATGTTGGATGACACTAGGTTAGGTCACTGAAAAGGTGTTTTTTGTGCCTTCTAGGAAGCAATAATAGCAGCCTATGCCTTGTTCTGCAATTTCCCAAAAATTATTAACACTTGAATAGGAAATTTCTTATCTCCATCAATTTCTACATCTCTTATCCTTCCCACTTCAGCTCCATTCATGGCCTACTTCCCCAGTCAAAACCACCTCCGGGCATCACAAATGATGTTGATAATGCTATAATCAGGAGAAAATAAGCCAACAGGGTTTCCAGAAAAAAAAAAACACAAGATGCTCAGTACTTAGGCCAATGTGGGCAGCCATAAGCAAATACCACAGACTAAGTGGTTTAACCAGCAGGTAATTTCTCATCATTGTAGTGGCTAGAAGTCCAAGTTCAACAGTCCTACATGGTAAGTTTCTAGTGAGGTCTCTCTTCTTGACTCAGACATGACCACTTTCTTCCCATGTCCTCACATGGTAGGGAGAGAGGGACAAGAGCTTTTGTACACTTTTATTCTGCCTTTCCTGCTTTATACAGGGATGCATATGAAAATGTGAAAGTTAAGTATAGTATTTAAAGTTCAAGGAACACATCTGTGGCTCTAACAGCCATAAATACGTCTGGGATTAATTTGACTACTTTGAAAAACATCACTCATCCCTTTATGACCAAATTGAATAGCTTTTCACATCAAAATCAAGATGTCCCTGGTTCAGTCTCTCAGTCTTCCTGGCTCCTACTCACTAGGAACCAAGAAGGCTGTGGCAGGAGCTGGGGGTGGGTCAGGGTTCGAGGACTGCAAGAGTAACAGCCGTCACATATGAACCCCAAGTCATCTCTAGTGCTAAAGCAAAACCCAGAGCATCATTCTTGCCTCCCCAAGCTTTCTTTATGGCCACAAATATGATATAAACAGGGTCTCTAATAACACATCGGAGAAGGCAATGGCACCCCACTCCAGTACTCTTGCCCGGAAAATTCCATGGATGGAGGAGCCTGGTAGGCTGCAGTCCATGGGGTCGCTAAGAGTCCGGCACGACTGAGCAACTTCACTTTCACTTTTCACTTTCATGCATTGGAGAAGGAAATGGCAACCCACTCCAGTGTTCTTGCCTGGAGAATCTCAGGGACAGGGGAGCCTGGTGGGCTGCCATCTATGGGGTCACACAGAGTCGGACATGACTGAGGCGACTTAGCAGCAATAACACATCCAACTGGACCACATGTTTGAAATAGAATGAGGTGTTCTTGAAAATTACAACAAGCAATAGATGTAAACTGACTCTTTACCAGATCATAGATAAATGCACATAAGGAATGGGAAAATCAACATGTATATAAATAAGATTACACAAGCTCTGTTTCCTGGTCTCAGGTCTGAGCAATTAATGTGTCTTAGTTCACAGATTAATCATGAGCTGCCAGGTGTAGCAAGACAGTCTTGAGAAAGCTCATATTCTAAACATGTACACACATACAGTCAACAATTTTATCTCCTTTATCTCCAATTCATATAATAAAAGCTTACTTTCTACAGTTGATTTGCCATTTGTTATCAGGAATGTTCATTTTCACACATTTTATAGCTATTCTTAATTTCAAACTGTTCCATTGTTTATCTCTAATCCATTTTTCTGCTTAATATATCTGCTAGGTTTCAAATTATCTTTCAGTGAATAGATTTTTTCTCATTTTCAACCTCCATTTAATGTTTGTACTCAAACTGAACAACTTGGTAAGCAAAATGCCTTTAGTGCTTCTGTCAAGATTTAGTAACTTAATCTGAATTCCTGCTAAGCCACCACTCATAGTTAAACATGGAAATAGACTGTAACTGAGGTCTCACTGCTGGGAGCTAAATATATACTGATTAGGAGAGAAACAGCCCTGGTCAGACTGCTAAATAAATGAATCATCATCATTTTTATAAAGACATTTGTACTGGGCAAAATAATGGTGATTTAATAAGTGAAGGACATAAGAAGATAAGCAATACAATTTATTAGAAAACCAAAATAGTGCATGATCTCAAATCAGTGATGGTAAAGTAAAAATAAAAACATTTCAAGTATGTTGGCAGGTCACACACCCAGACTTTGATACATAAGATAAAATATCACAATGAAACTGTGAATAAATTGTCACTTACTTCTCCGATACTGAACATCTTATCTGTGTTAATAGTGAGCTAGGTATTGCTCCATAGCAAGATGTGGTCATTGAAAAGTAAGTGTTATAGTTGATGGCATCACTAATGATGCAGTGAAATGAGGTGGATGACAATTCCATTCTCCTCTGGCCAAGTCAAACAATGCCATTGTTATTCTATTACATCTGAGCTTTGTTAACTAGAGGAATAGAGAAGCTTGGGGGTATAATCAGAACTGATAATGAAAATGGAAATGGTTTTAAATTATGCCATAGCAGACATATCAAAGTAAATGGTGGGGATACGAGAGTAAACAGGAGGAGAAGACTGATATTTGTAGTCATTTGAGAGATAGGAGGGAAGAAATGACATTCAACTTTTTTTTCCCCCCTGTGGCTTTGAAGTCTTATTCAAAGCAATTCTGGGGAAAAGACAATTGATTTTGGCTCAATATAAATGTTTATCAGTTGTGGCTGCCTAAAAGTGGAATGGTAAGTTCTACATTGCCCCAAGCATCCAGATAAATCTGATCACCAGATAAAAACATCATGGTGACCATTAAAATGGCAGATAGTTAGTAAGTGACATGATCTCTATGATTTTTACTATGATGAGATTCTCTAGTCATTTCCTCACTTTCATAGCTAAAGGAAGACATGACATACATGTTGAAAATTGAGTGGATTTTGATGAAATGATTAAATGCTGAGAGAAAGATAATTTCATGTAGGCAAATGATTAATTAATGTAGACTCTTCCCACATAGATTTAAGATTTAATAGCTGTACTCAGGGCTTCCCAGGTGACATCAGTGGTAAAGAATATGCCTGCCAATGCATGAGATGCAAGAGATGCAGGTTAGATCCCTGGGTCAGGAAGATCTCCTGGAGAAGAAAACGGCAACTCACTCCAGTATTTTGCCTAGAAAATTCTACAGGCAGAGGAGCCTCATGGGCTACAGTTCATGGGGTCTCAAAGAGTTAGATGTGACTGAGCAAGCATGCATGAACTTTATTCAGGTGTCATGCAAGTTTAGTTTCTGAGGCAAGCGATCATGTAATTTGTCTCCACATGGGGCTAAATGAAAGGAAATGGTACTTAAACTGAAGGAGACATACTGTAAAATACATGTAAATCAAAGATTCTGTGTGTAAATGGGTATGTAATTGGCTTCTGTTCTCAAGGAATAATTGCCACATGTTGATTGGTTAGAGCCAGTTCTGTTATAGGACTGTTATAAGACCTTAAATATTTAATATCTTTATGATCCATTTATGTTTAGTTACATATTGATGTAAGATGTACCTAAAATACAAAGAATGGCACTATAAATGGAAACAGCAAACCCAGCACAGCCTGGATAACCATTAGTGTATCTCCTGAAAAAGACAGTGTAATAATGTGCCAGGTGAATTGTTTCCAAGACACAGACTTGGCACAATATCCAAGATAAGGGGTAGCCTTCAACGTGGCTGAAAAATGCAACCCTCTGAGTGTGGAAAATAATACTAAGTATCCTGTTTATTCCAGGAACACTAGGATATGGATGGGATTTGGAAGACATTTCTCCTTTGGATTTTGAAAATATTCTTATCAAGAATCCCCAGGGTGAGTTTGGATCACATATTATTTTTGAACAATGAAAATTCTGGCATATTTCATGATGCCAGAAGCCCTCTCCTTCAGGAAGCACTTTAGGGGGATATGGCTAGGCCTCCTGCAGCAGAGGAGGGAAGGGCAGAGTCATCCTGTCAGAAAGTGCTGCAGACACACGAGGGGGCCATCCACAAGCCAGTGAGGGGTCATTGCACAGAACACACGACAAGGGAGTTTCTAAAGCCTGTTCTTAGGAACATTTTTCTATGAAGCATTCAAAAAATGTTTTGAAAACAAAATAGGTTTAGAGAATTATAATGAGTAAAGACAAAGTTTGATTAGAGCTTTGTATGCTAAGATGTACCTTTAGAGTTATATTGTGTCCTTGGTAGAACCCTGTTGGAGGATAGTGTAATTTCTGCTTATTCAGGGACCATAATTTCTTCTTATAGTCTATATTTCCTGGGGCAACTTTGATCCCATAGAAACCAAATAGAAGTATCACTTTTGAAATGTAACCAGACCCAGGTGTTGGGTAAACCTTAAAAGACTTTCTTTGACACCCAAATTTTCCACGAAACTTGGAACATTAGTTAGATTTTAATAAATTTCAAAATGGGAAAATTAAAAAAAAAGTGCAATAGGTCTATTTTAAATAATATATTTCTTTCATTACATATTTTTTTCAAAATTGACATTTTTGTTGTAAAATGATTTATGTATTTATTGCAAAAAAAGTGACAATAAAAAAACAAAAAAGCAAATTTATTCCTTACTGAATTCAAACAGTGAAGACCCAGGTCAAGACGTAGAGATTGGTCAGATAGCCCAGAAACAAATACAACCCCTTTGTTTTATTAATATAAACTTTTATTGCTTTTACTGTTGTATTAAAAGATGCTTACTCCTTGGAAGGAAAGCTATGAACAAACTCAGATCAGATCAGATCAGTTGCTCAGTCATGTCCGACACTTTGCAACCCCATGAATCGCAGCACGCCAGGCCTCCCTGTCCATCACCAACTCCCGGAGTGCACTCAGACTCACGTCCATCGAGTCAGTGATGCCTTCCAGCCATCTCATCCTCTGTCGTCCCCTTCTCCTTTTGCCCCCAATCCCTCCCAGCATCAGAGTCTTTTCCAAGGAGTCAACTCTTTGCATGAGGTGGCCAAAGTACTGGAGTTTCAGCTTTAGCATCATTCCTTCCAAAGAAATCCCAGGGCTGATCTCCTTCAGAATGGACTGGTTGGATCTCCTTGCAGTCCAAGGGACTCTCAAGAGTCTTCTCCAATACCACAGTTCAAAGTATCAATTCTTCGGCACTCAGCCTTCTTCACAGGCTAACTCTCACATCCATACATGACCACAGGAAAAACCATAGCCTTGACTAGACGAACTTTTGTTGGCAAAGTAATGTCTCTGCTTTTGAATATGCTATCTAGGTTGGTCATAACTTTCCTTCCAAGGAGTAAGCGTCTTTTAATTTCATGGCTGCAGTCACCATCTGCAGTGATTGTGGAGCCCAGAAAAATTAAGTCTGACACTGTTTCCACTGTTTCCCCATCTATTTCCCATGAAGTGATGGGACCAGATGCCATGATCTTCATCTTCTGAATGTTGAGCTTTAAGCCAACTTTTTCACTCTCCACTTTCACTTTCATCAAGAGGCTTTTGAGTTCCTTTTCACTTTCTGCCATAAGGGTGGTGTCATCTGCATATCTGAGGTTATTGATATTTCTCCTGGCAATCTTGATTCCTGCTTGTGTTTCTTCCAGCCCAGCGTTTCTCATGATGTACTCTTCATATAAGTTAAATAAACAGGGTGACAATATACAGCGTTGATGTACTCCTTTTCCTATTTGGAACCAGTCTGTTGTTCCATGTCCAGTTCTAACTGTTGCTTCCTGACCTGCATACAAATTTCTCAAGATGCAGATCAGGTGGTCTGGTATTCCCACCTCTTTCAGAATTTTCCACAGTTTATTGATGAACAACCTAGACAGCATATTAAAAAGTAGAGACATTACTTTGTCAACAAAGGGTTGTCTAGTCAAGGCTATGGTTTTTCCAGTATTCATGTATGGATGTTAGAGTTGGACTATAAAGAAAGCTGAGTGCCGAAGAATTGATGCTTTTGAACTGTGGTGTTGGAGAAAACTCTTGAGAGTCCCTTGGACTGCAAGGAGATCCAACCAGTCCATCCTAAAGGAGATCAGTCCTGGGTTTTCATTGGAGGGACTGATGTTAAAGGTGAAATTCCAATACTTTGGCTACCTGATGCAAAGAGCTTACTCATTTCAAAGACCCTGATGCTAGGAAAGATTGAGGGCAGGAGGAGAAGGGGATGACGGAAGATGAGATGGTTGGATGGCATGGGTTTGGGTGGACTCCGGGAGTTGGTGATCGACAGGGAGGCCTGACGTGCTGAGGTTCATGGGGTTGCAAAGAGTCGGATACGACTGAACGACTGAACTGAACTGTTGTCTTCATTTTCCTTTGGAATCAAGAGCTAAAGCATTACATCTGCTTTGTACTCAGGTTTATAATATTTACGGTTGCCTATGCTCTTTGTCGGCTTTCTTGGAGGCTCAGATGGTAAAGAATCTGTCTGCTAAGGCAGGAGACACAGGTTCGATCCTTGTGTCTTCCAAGGAAGATCCCTTGGAGAAGGGCAAGGCTACACACTCCATTATTCTTGCCTGGAGAATTCCACGGACAGAGGAACTGCAGTCCATGTGGTTGCAAAGAGGTCAGACACATCTGAGCAACTAACACAATACACCAACACACACACACACATGCTCCTTATATTCAGCATCCACTCTCCTGCTCTAGTTCTCTTAGTTAAATCCTAATCTCCATTCAGGGCTCTAAATGGAAACCAGGTCACTAAACATGAATGCAGAAAAGCACCAACCACACTGCCTGAATTTTCCCCAAATCAAGCTATCTAACCTAAGTGGGGCTCCTTTTGTGCCCAGACCACCACAGTCCCCTAAACCATCCTCCTTCTCTCTTTTCTAGACTGTTTAGTATTGACTCCTCTCTCCTCAAACTTCCAACACATCTTCTACCAACATCCTTCTTTAATTTTCACAAGAAAATTAGAGCACTAGAGAACTAACATCACCATCTCTCACCACTATATCTACTTACCAATTAGCACCTAAGCCTTGTATTCTGCCTTCTCTCTTCTCACTTATTTTACAATTGCTGTTTGTATTGTCATCACTATTGGATCAGCAGCAGCGTTGGACAGAGTGTTATGTCTTGCTTCCCTACAGAAATATTCTCTATATTTATTTCTGTGATAACAAAGTCAGTGATTTTCTTCTATATTTCTTGCTACCTTCTGCTGGTTTCTCCTCCTCGCTGGGACTTCTGAATGCTGCAGCATCTAGGACTTCTCAGTTCTTCTCTGTTTACACTCATTCACTAGATAAACTCATTCATATTCTGAGCTTTAATATCATGTAAAGCTGGTCATTCTGAAATGATTGTTCTTAACATTGACCTCACTTTTGAACTTTGCACGTTTATTTTCAATGGCTTTCATGATATTTACCTGGATGTCTAATAAGCATATCAAATCAGCATGTCAAATCCTGTTATCTACCCCCTATATTCACCAAACTAACTTCTCTTTAGATTTTTCTGTGTCAGTGAAAGACAATACTCTTTCCCCTTTGGTCATTACTGAGTCCTCTCTTTAAGTCATAGCTCACTTTGTGGTTTATCAGTTCAGTTCACTTCAGTCACTCAGTCGTGTCCGACTCTTTGCAACCCCATGAATCGCAGTACGCCAGGTCTCCCTGTGCATCACCAACTCCTGGAGTTCATTCAGACTCACGTCCATTGAGTCAGTGGTGCCATTCAGCCATCTCATCCTCTGTCGTCCCCTTCTCCTCTTGCCCCCAATCCCTCCCAGCATCAGAGTCTTTTCCAATGAGTCAACTCATCGCATGAGATGGCCAAAGTACTGGAGTTTCAGCTTTAGCATCATTCCTTCCAAAGAAATCCCAGGGCTGATCTCCTTCAGAATGGACTAGTTGGATCTCCTTGCAGTCCAAGGGACTCTCAGGAGTCTTCTCCAACACCACAGTTCAAAAGCATCAATTCTTCGGTGCTCAGCCTTCTTCACAGTCCAACTCTCACATCCATACATGATCACAGGAAAAACCATAGCCTTAACTAGACAGACATTTGTTGGCAAAGTAATGTCTCTGCTTTTGAATATGCTATCTAGGTTGGTCATAACTTTTCTTCCAAGTATCAGCAAGCTCTAATTCACCTACCTTTGAAAATAACCAGCATTCAGCCACATCTCACCTCCCTGACTTAGACAAAGACATTACCATAACTCGGATAAATTTTCGTAAATAGGTTTCTAAACGAGTTATCTTTTTTACTGCTCTTACACCTTTAAGATTAACATTCAACCTAGTGGCCATAGTGATCTTTTAAAAATATAATCCTCTTGTGCCTTGTGTCTGTTTAGACCACTTCAGAGGTGGACCTTCTCATTCAAAGATCATCAGAATCCATCCTATGACATTTCAGGCACAACATGATATGTCTCATTCTCAATTTTCTGGTTTTCTCTCTTAATAGCATTTCTCAAGTCAGCCACACAGGCTTCATTGTTGATCCTTAAATACATTATACATGTGCCCACCTCAGGATGTGTGCATTCACTGATCCATCCACCTGGAAAGGTCCAAAAATCATCATGGCTATCTCGTTCTCCTCTTCAGTCTGTAAAAAAATCACTTTCTCTATGAGGTTTCTCTGACTCACAACCAAAATTCTCCCCATAATATTTAAGGTTTTTCTCTTTGTTACTCAATATTTAGTATTACCTATGAGATTATGTATTTATTTTGTTTCCTTTATTCCACTAGACTGGGTGATATGTGCACACATTTTATCTGCTTGGTTCACTATCTCTCCACTGCCTGCAGTATGTTCATATTAGATGAAACTGGTGAATTTCTTCTTTCAAATTAATATCTTGTTTGCTTACAGTATAGGAATAAATACGAGTACTTTAAAGCTTTACAGTTAGACAAAATGCATTGATTGTAACATTTCTTATCACAGTTATCAAGGAATTCACAGAAATAAGTAAAATTGAGGATAAAAAGTTATCTGGGTCTGATTAAGAGCATCAGTTACAAATAACAATCTTACAAAATGGAGCAAATTGTCCAAAATCATGAACCATAGAATAATCATGGAAACAAATAGAGTTATTCTTAAAAATCCCAATACATTCATTTTGAAAGAACTCAGTAATTTGAGGAAAATCAGATAATTTATTGATAACCATCTTAATTGAAAAAGAAAAAACTTAAATGTGTACTCATACAAAAGAAAAAAAATGTGTTATTTATAAATATAGCAGGTATTGATGCCAAACTAAATGCAAGTACAGAGTTTAAATGTAACAATAAGGAGGCGGTCCTAAGATGGTGGAGGAATAGGACAGGGAGACCACTTTCTCCCCAACAAATTCATCAAAAGAACATTTAAACGCTGAGTAAATTCCACAAAACAACTTCTGAATGCCGGCAGAGAACATCAAGCACCCAGAAAAGCAGCCCATTGTCTTCAAAAGGAGGTGGGAAAAAATATAAAAGACAAAAAGAGAGACAAAAGAGGTAGGGATGGAGCTCTGCCCCAGAAAGGGAGTATTAAAAAGAGAAGTTTCCAAATACCAGGAAACACTCTCACTGCTGAGTCTCTGGTGAGCCTTGGAACCACAGAGGGCAACATAACTGGGAGAAAAAATAAATAAATAATTAAAACCCACACATTACGTGCCCAACGGTAATTCCCCCAGCAGAGAAGCAGCGCAGATGCCTGCATTCAACACTAGCAAGCGAGGCCTGGGCAGGGAGGCTCAGGCTACATTGTTTAGAGTAAGGACTGGGCCTGAATGCCCCGAGGGCAATCTGAGGGAACTAACTTGGACTAGCAAACCAGACTGTGGGATAGCTACCACGGGAAAAGCCCTAACCTAAGACACTGACAGGCCCGCTCACAGAACAAAGGACTGAACAGAGATAGCCGGCTGCAGACCATCCCCCTCTGGTGGCAGGCAGCCAGAGTTGGAAGAGGGCAATCGCAGCCCCAGAGAGGCATTCTCTGCTGCTGCTGCTCCTGCTTAGTCACTTCAGTCGTGTCCGACTCTGTGCGACCCCATAGATGGCAGCCCACCAGGCTCCCCCATCCCTGGGATTCTCCAGGCAAGAACACTGGAGTGGGTTGCCATTTCCTTCTCCAATGCATGAAAGTGAAAAGTGAAAGTGAAGTTGCTCAGTCGTATCCGACTCTTAGCAACTCCATGGACTGTAGCCCACCAGGCTCCTCCATCCATGGGATTTTTCAGGCAAGAGGCATTCTCTACCAAACTGCAAAGCAGGCTTCTTTGCTAACTAAGACTTCTTGGGGTTCTGGCCAGTCAACATCCACCTGAGAAGGCGCGCCGGTTGTACACCCAGAAAACCGAGCGGAGGGAACGAGGGAGGCAATAAGTCGCATCGATTGCACTCGCCAAACACCTCATCACCTGAGCTGCTCAGACCTGGGAAGGGCACAAAACGTAGGCCCAACTGAGTCTACGCCTCTGAGGACTACCCGAGTGCCTGAACCTGAGCAGCTTAGACCTGGGAGGTGCAAGCAGCCCAGGCCCGGCCTCGGATGGTCCCCAGTGAAGCAACCTAGAGCCTGAGCAGTATGGGCAGGGAGGGTACACACGCCGTGAGCGGGGGCAGGCCCAGTGTGGCTGAGACACTGCGAGCACATGCCAGTGTTATTTGTTTGCAGCGGCCCTCCCTCCCTACAGTGCGACTGAACAAGTGAGCCTAAAAAAGTGTTCACCACCACCCTCTTGTGTCAGGGTGGAAATCAGACACTGAAGAGACCAGCAAACGAAAGAAGCTAAAACAGAGTGAACCATCTTGGAAGTGACAGGTGCAATAGATTAAAACCCTGTAGTTAGTACTGACTACATAGGAAGGGGCCTATAGATCTTGAGAAATATACGCCAGACCAAGGAACTAGCCAAAAATGAACTAACCCCACACTGCCCACAACAACACCAGAGAAAGTCCTAAATATATTTTGACTATTTTTAATATAATTAAAAATTTTTTTTTAATTTTTAAGTCCTCTATTACTCTTTTAATTTTCATTTTTATAACCTATTACTTTGCAAAAAAAGAGACCCTATTTTTTAAAGCAAACTTCATATATATATATATATATATAATTTTTGTGACTTTTTTAAAAATTTTCTTTAATATTGTATTTTTGAAAATCCAACCTCTAGATTTTTAATCTTTGCTTTTTGGTATTTGTTATCAATTTTGTACCTTTAAGAACCCAATCTTCAGTACCCACTTTTACTTTGGAGTGAGCTTACTGGCTTGACTACTCTCTCCCCCTTTGAACTCTCCTTTTTCTCCACCAGGTCACCTCTATCTCCTCCCTCCCACTTCTCTTCTATACCCAACTCTTTGAATCTCTTTGTGTGTTCCAGATGGTGGAGAACACTTAGGGAACTGATTACTAGCTAGATCTGTCTCTCTCCTTTTTATTTCCCCTATGTATCCTCCTGGCCACCTCTGTCTCCTTCCTCCCTCTTCTCCTCTCTGTATAACTCCGTGAACATCTCTGAGCGGTCCAGTCTGTGGAGCGCACATAAGGAAGTGATTACTGGCTAACTTGCTCTCTCCTCTTTTGATTCTACCTCATCTCATTTGGGTCACCTCTAACTCCCTCTTCCCTCTTCTCTTCTCCATGTAACTCTGTGAACCTCTCTGGGTGTCCCTCACTAGGGAGAAACTTTTCATCTTTAACCTAGATGTTTTGTCAATGGTGCTGTATAGATGAAGAAGTCTTGAGGCTACTGTAAAAATAAGACAGAAAACCAGAAGCAGGAGGCTTAAGTCCAAATCCTGAGAACACCAGAGAACTCCTGACTCCAGGGAACATTAATTGACAGGAGCTCCTCAAATGTCTCCATACCTACACTGAAACCAAGCACCACCCAAGAGCCAACAAGTTCCAGAGTAAGACATACCATGCAAGTTCTCTAGCAAAACAGGAACACAGCCCTGAGCTTCAATATACAGGTTGCCCAAAGTTACTCCAAATCCATTGACATCTTATAATTTATTATTGGACACTTCACTGCACTCCAGAGAGAAGAAATCCAGCTCCACCCACCAGAACACCGACACAAGCTTCCCTAACCAGGAAACCTTGACAAGCCACTGGTACAACCCCACCCACAGTGAGGAAACTTCACAATAAAGAAAACTCCACAAACTGCCAGAATACAGAAAGGCCACCCCAAACACAGCAATATAAACAGGATAAAGAGAAAGAGGAATACCCAGCAAGTAAAGGAACAGGATAAATGCCCACCAAACCAAAGAAAAGAGGAAGAGATAGGGAATCTACCTGATAAAGAATTCTGAATAATGATAGTGAAAATGATCCAAAATCTTGAAATCAAACGGAATCACAGAAAAATAGCCTGGAGACAAGGATTGAGAAGATGCAAGAAAGGTTTAACAAGGGCCTAGAAGAAATAAAAGAGAGTCAATATATAACGAATAATGCAATAAATGAGACCAAAAACACTCTGGAGGCAACAAATAGTAGAATAATGGAGGCAGAAAATAAGATTAGTGAAATAGAAGATAGAATGGTGGAAATAAATGTATCAGAGAGAAAAAAAGAAAAACGAATTAAAAGAAATGAGGAACATATCAGAGACCTCCAGGACAATGTTAAAAGCCCCAACATTCGAATCATAGGAGTCCCAGAAGAGAAGACAAAAAGACCATGAGAAAATACTTGAGGAGATAATAGCTGAAAACTTCCCTAAAATGGGGAAGGAAATAATTACCCAAGTCCAAGAAACCCAGAGGGTCCCAAACAGGATAAACCCAAGGCAAAATACCTGAAGACATATAAATCAAATTAACAAAGGTCAAACACAAAGAACAAATATTAAAAGCAGCAAGGGAAAAGCAACAAATAACACACAAGGGGATTCCCATAAGGATAACAGCTGATCTTTCAATAGAAACTCTTCAGGCCAGGAGGGAATGGCAAGACATACTTAAAGTTTTGAAAGAAAAATAACCTACAGCCCAGATTACTGTACCCAGCAAGGATCTCATTCAACTATGAAGGAAAAATCAAAAGCTTTACAGACAAGCAAAAGCTGAGAGAAGTCAGCACCACCAAACCAGCTCTCCAACAAATGCTAAAGTATCTTCTCTAGACAAGAAACACAAAAAGGGTGTATAAACTCGAACCCAAAACAATTAAGTAAATGGCAACGGGGTCAATCTTATCAATAATTATCTTAAATGTAAAAGGGTTGAATGCCCTGACCAAAGGACAAAACTGGCTGAATGGATACAAAAACAAGATCTCTATATAAGTTGTCTACAAGAGACCCACCTCAAAACAGGGGAAACATACAGACTGAAAGTGAAGGGCTAGAAAAAGATATTCCATGAAAATAGAGACCAAAAGAAAGCAGAATAGCAATATTAATATCATAAAAGAGACTTTAAAACAAAGGTGGTGAAAAGAGACAAAGGGACACTATATAATGATCAAAGGATCAATCCAAGAAGAAGATATAACAATTATAAATATATATGCACCCAACATAGGAGCACCACACAATATGTAAGACAAATGCTAACAAGTATGAAAGGGGAAATTAACAATAACACAGTAATAGTGGGAGACTTTAATACCCCACTCATACCTATGGATAAATCAACTAAACAGAAAATTAACAAAGAAACACAAACTTTAAATGATACAATAGACCAGTTAGACCTAATTGATATCTATAGGACATTTCACCCCAAAACAATGAATTTCACCTTTTTCTCAAGCACACACAGAATCTTCTCCAGGATAGATCACATCCAGGGCCATAAATCTATCCTTGGTAAATTAAAAAAAAAAAAAAAAATGAAATCATTCCAAGCATCTTTTCTGACCACAGTGCAGTAAGATTAGATCTAAACTACAGGAGAAAAACTATTAAAAATGCCAACATATGGTGGCTGAACAACATGCTGCCTAATAAACAACAAATCACAGAAGAATCAAAAAAGAAATCAAAATATGCATAGAAAAGAATGAAAATGAAAACATGACAACCCAAAACCTGTTGGACACTGTAAAAGCAGTGCTAAGGGGAAGGTTCATAGCAATGCAGGCATACCTCAAGAAACAAGTCAAATAAATAACCTAACTCTACACCTAAAGCAACTAGAAAAGAAACAAATGAAGAACTCCAGGGTTAGTAGAAGAAAAGAAATCTTAAAATTAGGGCAGAAATAAATGCAAATGAAACAAAGAGACCATAGCAAAAATCAACAAAGCCAAAAGCTGGTTCTTTGAAAGGATAAATAAAATTGACAAACCATTAGCTAGACTCATCAAGGAACAAAGGGAGAAAAATCAAATCAATAAAATTAGAAATGAAAATGGAGAGATCACAACAGACAACACAGAAATACAAAGGATCATAAGAGACTATTATCAGCAATTATATGACAATAAAATAGACAACTTGGCAGAAATGGACAAATTCTTAGAAAAGTACAACTTTCCAAACTGAACCAGGAAGAAGTAGAAAATCTTAACAGACCCATCACAAGCACGGAAAGTGAGACTGTAATCAGAAATCTTCCAGCAAACAAAAGCCCAGGTCCAGACGGCTTCACAGCTGAATTCTACCAAAATTTAGAGAAGAGCTAACACCTATCCTACTCAAACTCTTCCAGAAAATTGCATAGGAAGGTAAACTTCCATACTCATTCTATGAGGCCACCATCACCTTAATACCAAAACCTGACAAAGATGCCAAAAAAAACACAAAAACCTACAGGCCAATATCATTGATAAACATAGATGCAAAAATCCTTAACAAAATTCTAGCATTCACAATCCAACAACACATTAAAAAGATCATTCACCATGACCAAGTGGGCTTTATCCCAGGGATGCAAGGATTCTTCAAATATCCGCAAATCAATCAATGTAATACACCACATTAACAAATTGAAAAATAAAAGCCATATGATTATCTCAATAGATGCAGTGAAAGCCTTTGACAAAATTCAACATCCATTTATGATAAAATTCTCCAGAAAGCAGGAATAGAAGGAACATACCTCTACATAATAAAAGCTATATATGAGAAACACACAGCAAACATTATCCTCAATGGTGAAAAATCGAAAGCATTTCCCCTAAAGTCAGGAACAAGACAAGGGTGCCCACTTTCACTACTACTATTCAACATAGTTTTGGAAGTTTTGGCCACAGCAATCAGAGCAGAAAAATAAATAAAAAGAATCCAAATTGGAAAAGAAGAAGTAAAACTCTCACTGTTTGCAGATGACATAATCCTCTGCATAGAAAACCCTAAAAACTCCACCACAAAATTACTAGAACTAATCAATGAATATAGTAAAGTTGCAGGATACAAAATCAACACACAGAAATCCCTTGCATTCCTATACACTAATAATGAGAAAATAGAAAGAGAAATTAAGGAAACAGTTCCATTCACCATCGCAATGAAAAGAATAACATACTTTGGAATATATCTACCTAAAGAAACTAAAGACCTATATATATAAAACTATAAAACACTGGTGAAAGAAATCAAGGAGGACACTAATAGATGAAGAAATATACCATGTTCATGGATCAAAAGAATCAATATCGTGAAAATGAGTATACTACCCAAAACAATCTATAGATTCAATGCAATCCCTATCAAACTACCAATGGTATTTTTCACAGAGCTAGAACAAATAATTTCACAATTTGTATGGAAATATAAAAAACCTCGAATAGCCAAAGCAATCTTGAGAAAGAAGAATGGAACTGGAGGAATCAACCTGCCTGACTTCAGGCTCTACTACAAAGCCACAGTCATCAAGACAGTATGGTACTGGCACAAAGACAGAAATATAGATCAATGGAACAAAATAGAAAGCCCAGAGGTAAATCCACACACCTATGGACACCTTATCTTTGACAAAGGAAGCAAGAATATACAATGGAGAAAAGACAGTCTCTTTAACAAGTGGTGCTGGGAAAACTGGTCAACCACTTGTAAAAGAATGAAATTAGAACACTTTCTAACACCATACACAAAAATAAACTCAAAATGGTTTAAAGATCTAAACATAAGACCAGAAACTATAAAACTCCTAGAGGAGAACACAGGCAAACACTCTCCAACATACATCACAGCAGGATCCTCTATGACCCACCTCCCAGAATATTGGAAATAAAAGCAAAAATAAACAAATGGGACCTAATTAAACTTAAAAGCTTCTGCACCACAAAGGAAACTATAAGCAAGGTGAAAAGACAGCCTTCAGAATGGGAGAAAATAATAGTAAATGAAGCAACTGACAAACAATTAATCTCAACAGTATACAAGCAACTCCTGCAGCTCAATTCCAGAAAAATAAACCACCCAATCAAAAAATGGGACAAAGAACTAAACATACATTTCTCCAAAGAAGACATACAGATGGCTAACAAACACATGAAAAGATGCTCAACATCACTCATTATCAGAGAAATGCAAATCAAAACCACAATGAGGTACCATTTCACACCAGTCAGAATGGCTGCTATCCAAAAATCTACAAGCAAAATGCTGGAGAGGGTGTGGAGAAAAGGGAACCCTCTTACACTGTTGGTGGGAATGCAAACTAGTACAGCCACTGTGGAGAACAGTGTGGAGATTCCTTAAAAAACTGGAAATAGAACTGCCTTATGACCCAGCAATCCCACTGCTGGGCATACACACTGAGGAAACCAGAATTGAAAGAGAGAAGTGTACCCCAATGTTGAAGCAATCTAGATGTCCATCAGCTTCTGCTGCTACTGCTAAGTCGCTTCAGTCGTGTCTGACTCTGTGCGACCCCAGAGATAGCAGCCCACCAGGCTCCCCCATCCCTGGGATTCTCCAGGCAAGAACATTGGAGTGGGTTGCCATTTCCTTCTCCAATGCATGAAAGTGAAAAAATAAAGTGAAGTTGCTCAGTCGTGTCTGACTCCTAGAGACCCCATGGACTGCAGCCCACCAGGCTCCTCCGTCCATGGGATTTTCCAGGCAAGAGTACTGGAGTGGGTTGCCATTGCCTTCTCCGTGTCCATCAGCAGATGAATGGATAAGAAAGCTGTGGTACATAAACACAATGGAGTGTTCCTCAGCTATTAAAAAGAATACATTTGAATCAGTTCTAATGTGGTAGATGAAACTGGAGCCTATTATACAGAGTGAAGTAAGCCAGAATGAAAAACATCAATACAGTATACTAACGCATATATGTGGAATTTAGAAAAATGGTAATGATAACCCTGTATGCGAGACAGCAGAAGAGACACAGATGTATAGAACAGTCTTTTGGACTCCGTGGGAGAGGGAGAGGGTGGGATGATTTGGGAGAATGGCATTGAAATACGTATAGAAACGAGTCGCCAGTCCAGGTTTGATGCAGGATACTGGATGCTTGGGGCTGGTGCACTGGGAGGACCCAGAGGGATAGTACGGGGAGGGAGGGGGGTTCAGGATGGGGAACACATGTATATCTGTGGCAGATTCGTGTTGATGTATGGCAAAACCAATACAATATTGTAAAGTAGTTAGCCTCCAATTAAAATAAATAAATTTATATTAAAAATAAATGTAACAATAAGACAATCTGACAATGGTGTATCTGGGAAAGTTGTTTTTCACATGAGAAGAAAATAGACAAATATTTTTTTTAGATATGGGAAATCATATGACATTTATGTGCCTAAAATGAAAGGGAGGGAGGAGCAGTGAGGGGATGAGGTAGAGGAAGTGCATGCGTGGTTGTCCTGCCCAGCTCTTTGCAACCCCATGGACTATAGCCTGCCAGGATCCTCTGTCAGTGGGATTTTCTCAGCAAGCATACTGCAGTGGGTTGTCATTTCCTCCTTCAGGGGATCCTCCTGACCCAGGACCTGAGTCTCTTTAATCTTTTGCATTGGCAGGAAGATTCTTTGTCACCTGGGAATCCAAAGTAGAGGTAGAAGTAAAGGCAAAAGAGAAGAAAAAAATTGAATAATCTGGCTCTCTAAATGATGAAAGAAGGTTAAAATTTAAAAAAAAAAAAAGCAAGAAAAAAACCAACGATCTTTTCAAAAAGTGGGATTTTTCAGTATCAACTTTTAAGAGACCTGAAGACATCTTTTGTTTCAGTAAGCTTCATCTGACTGATCAGCTATCCTAATTATGTCAAATGGTTGATGTTTCATTTTACAACTTATAGCAAATAATTATTCTTCATTATGGCTGAAAACTTTGTAAGTAGGACACACACACAAATATTTGGGAAAAAACTCCTTTTCAGGCAAAATTTGATAATTTATTAAAACGTCTGGCACCTCCAGGTGGTGCTAGTGGTTAAAAAAAAAAAAAAAAAAGAAAGAAAAGAAAAAAAGAAACAAAAACCTCCCAGCCAGTGCTGGAGATGAGATGTAGGCTCCATCCCTGGGTCAGGAAGATCCCCTGGAGGAGGAAGTGCCAATCCACCCCAGTATTCTTGCCTGGAGAATCCCTGTGGACAGAGGAGACTAGCAGGCTATGGTCCATAGGATTGCAGAGTCAGATACGACTGAAGCGATTTAGCACACACATACACACATTAACACATCTAATAATCCTGGCAAGTTATAATTAGGGGATAAAATCTCTCAAGAAAGAAATACTAGTACAAAATGTCACAAAGTTGAGGGCTATGCTTGAATGATGGCTCTGTGTTTATTTTAATTTTTAATCCAATATATCTAGGTTTCAAATTCTTTTTCAAATAGTTTTTAATGGGAAAGATTGCTTTTTAATAAACAGTAGTCAGAAATCAAGCAACTGTTACTTTTAATATAGTTTCACAGCATATATCAGCTATAGAAAAGGAACACAGTAACCTAAAATGAGAAGAGGTGTGGGGAGCAGTAATTTAATTTAATAAAACAATAAAGAAAATTGAAAAAAAATAAATATAAAGAATGAAAAGGACGTAGGTGGTTTCCAGGGTAAATAGGTGGAGAAGTTACCTCACTTAGCTTGGGCTGTTACATAAGAACAGCACAGCCTGAGTGGCTTGAAACATCACATTTATTTCTCACAGTTCTGGAGGCTGAAGTCCAAGGTCAAAGAGCCAGAAGAATGTGTCTTGTGAGAGCCCTATTTCTGGTCTGCACGTGGCCATCTTCTCCTTGTACCATCCCATGGCTGAGGGCAGAGAGAGAGGAACAAGCTCCCTGTGTCTCTTCTTAAAGGGTTCCGATATCATCCTGAGGGTGCTACTCTCATCATATAATTTTTCCCAAAGTCCTCTCCTCCTAAAGTCCACTGAGAATAGAATTTCAACTTCAAAAGTTGTGTTTTGTGGTGACACATACAATACATAGCATTCCTCCTCTGGCACCTCAAGATGCATGTTCTCATATGCATAATATATTTCATCCCAATGGACCCAACAGTCTTACCTCATTCCAGCATCAACTTCAAAGTCTAGAGTGTCATCTAAATCAGACGTGAATGACAATTGAGGTAAAATTTTTCCAAAATTCCTTTCTGGCTGTGAACCTGTGAAACCAAACTAGTTATGTACTCCTGAAACACAATGATAGACATTCCCATTTCAAGTGAGAAAAATAAGGACGGGATGAAGTGTCCCAAGTGAGTCCAAACCTAGCAAGACAAACTGCATAGGACCTTAAGTTATGAGAATAATCCCCTTTGTCTCAATGCCAGACTCTTCAGGTCGCCTGTAGTAGTAATATCACCCCCATGGCTCAATAAAATGCTGCCCACTCATGGCTATGGGCAAAATTTGCACCTCCAGGATTTCTGTTGGAGCCTGTGCACCCTGTTGAAATTTAGGCAGTGATTCTGATGGTCTCTTAATTGCCTTAGGGGGCATTCTTCCCTTTACTTGAAAAATAGTACAAGTTCAAAATGGAATCACTTTATCATTCTATCTTGTAGAATCTAAGGTATATAAAAACACTGATCCATTCCACTGCATCCCTTTGCTCTTCAGTTCAGACTGGCAGCTTTCCTTCTGTGGTGGTTGATTAAGTGCCTAGTTCACACACACACACACACACACACACACACACACACACACACACACACCACCTTATCAAATGTTTCCTGGGTCATACCCAGTGTGCTTCCTTCTAAGTGTACTTTCTCATCCTTTGCATTATGCAGAGCTGAGATTTTTTTCCAACTATTTATGTTCTGTTTTTTTTTTTTTTTTTGCTTAACAATCCCATCTTCAATTCATTTCTCTCTTCTTGCATTTTACTGTAATTAGTCAGGAGGAACTGAGCCACTTCAACACTATGCTTAGATAGCTCTTCGGTGAAATACTAAGCTTCATAATTTTCAAGCACTACCTTCCACAAAACACTGGAACATGAACACAATTCAGCCAAATTTATAGACACTTTATAACAAGGGTTGCTTTTTTATCCACTGTCCAATGACATGCTCTACATTTCCATCTGAGATCTCATGTTTGTGTTTCTACCAACATTATACACATGCATATTTATCTATGTGGTGAGAAGATGGGAGATTTCTCTCTATATATTCTTTTCTTTCTTTGCCTTCACTGGAGTCACCTTTAATTGTCCCTTCATTGCAGTGTTGGCTTTTTCTAGCACATTCCAGGAAAATCTTTCAGCCTTTATGCATTATTCAATTTCAAAAGCTGCTTCCACATTTTTAGGTATTTGTTACAGCAGCAGCCTATTTCTCAATACCAATTTCTGTCTTAGTTTGAGCTACTATAGTAGGATAATGATGACATGATGACTTAAATAACAAAATATCTTATTTTTCACAGTTGTGAAGGAAGGGTGGAGGGTCCAGTAAGAAGCTGGTAGACGATCTGGTGTCTGGTAAAAGTCTGTTTTCTGGTTTGCAAATGGCCACATACTTCTATCCTCAGGTGGCCAAATGTAGAGAGGAGAAGCTCACTCTTAAGGCACCAGCCCCACTCATGAGGGCTCTACCTTCTTGAACTAATTACCTCCCAAAGGTCCCAATTCCTAATTCCATTCTACTGGGGTTAAGGTTTCAGCACTTGACTCTGGAAGAGGGCTGGGGATAAGGACAGCACTTTCAACACAAACATAGGGCCCATTATACCAGTTGAATTCTATATGTGACACATTCTCAGAGAGGGGACCTTGGAAAAGTTCTAAGTGTTTATGTATCAGTCAAATATTTTCAGACTTATTCCATGAGACAAAAGTGTAGGTGGCACTAGTGGTAAAGAACTTGCCTGCCAATGCAGGAGACATAAGAGACATGGATTTGATCCCTGGGTTAAGATCCCCTGGTGTAGGATGCAGCAACACACTTCAGTAGTCTTGCCTGGAAAATCCCATGGATAGAGGAGCCTGGCAGGCAACAGTCCATAGGGTGGCACAGAGTCAGACACGACTGAACCAAAGTGAAAGGATTCCTCCCTTTGGGATAACTGACACACCCATCACTGCACTTGGGCCCCCAGGATTGGCACTGGGGGAAGAGGTCTTCCTTGTGCCACATTTCCAATGCCTACCATGGGGATGGGACTTGGCACTGGGTTCTTTGCTGTTCACCTGCCATTACTGAAGGAGTCCTTCGTAAAAAATTTTTCCTGCTAACTAGTATTCTTATATTCAGTGAGCTTATTGAGTTTTTTTTTTTTTTTGGTAAAAACTTTTATGCCCTACTATCTTTGTAAATTTCAGCTACATGGTACAGTGTTATTGACTGCAATCATCATGGCGTATATTAGAGCCTCAGATATTATTCATCCTATAGGTTTAATCCGTTACCAACTTCTCCTTATTTCCCTCACCTCTAGCCTCTGATTACACAGTTCTACTTTGCTTATATCAGTATGACTTTTATTTTATTATTTTTATTTTTAGTATTCATATATAAGTGACATTTTATTTTTCTTTGTCTGGATTATTTCACCTAGCACAATACCCTCTAGGTTCATTCATATTGTAAATATCAGGATTTCCTTCTTGTTTAAAGCTGAATTTGTGTGTGTGTGTGTGTATCATATTTTCTTTATCCATTTGTTCATCCACTCTTAGGTTATTTCCATACCTTACCTGTTGTGATTAATGCTAAAATCAACATGTAAAAATATATATCTCTTTGAGATAATGATCTTGTTTCCTTTGGATATACCCAGAAATGGATCATATGGTAGTTCTATTTTTGACTTCTTGAGGAACATCCAGACTTTTTCCCATAGTAGTTGTTCCAGTTTATATTACCCTCAACATTCCCTTTTCATCCACATCTTTGCCAACACTTGTTATTTACTGGCTTTTTGGTAAGAGATAACCTAGCAGGTATTAGAAGACATCTCACTGCGATTTTGATTTACATTTCCCTGTTGATTAGTTATGTTGAGTACTTTTTCAAGTACTTGTTGATCAATTGTATGTCATTTTTTGTAAAATGGTTATTCAAGATCTTTGCTTGTTTTTTAATGGGTTATATGTATATTTGCCATTGAGTTGTATGAGTTCTTTGCATATTTGAATATCAAACTCTTATTGGACATGAGGCTTGTAAATATTTTTCTTCCATTCCATAGGTTGCCTTTTCATTTTGCTGGTAGCTTTCTTTGGTGTGCAGAAGCTTTTTATTTTGATGTAGTCCAAACTAAATCACTTGATGATTTTTGCTTTGGATTTTGGCGGCAAATTCAAAAATTATTGCCAAGACCAATGTCAAGGAGTTTAACCTTATGTTTTGTTCTAGAAGTTTTACAGCTTCAGGACTTATAATTAACTAATCCAATTTTTAGGGCTTTTTTTCTTCTAAATGTAAGCTTTTTTACTGTTATAACTTTCCTCTTAGGACTGTTTTTGCAGCAGCCCATACATTTTGGCATATTGTGTTTCTCATTTAAGATATTGTCTTAATTTCCATTTTGATTTCTGTTTTGACCATTGGTTGTTTAGAAGTGTGTTGCTTAATTAACACATTTAAAATTTTTCCAAATTTATTCGTGTTACTGATTTCTACATTAGTATCTTTATGTTGTCAAAGGTAATTGGTATGATTTCAGTCTTTATATAAACATTTTGTGAATTAGCATATGTTCTTGTGAATTATCACATATTCTATCTTGGAGAATGTTCCATTGTGCTTAAGAAGAATTTATATTATGCTGTTGAATGGAATATATGACTATTAGGTTCATTTGAAGCAATATGTAGTGTGAGTCTAATGTTTTATAATTGATTGTCCATATGATCTACCCATAATTGAAAGTGGTGTACTGAAGTCCCCAATAAAGTCCCCAATATTGTCATATTGCTAGGTATTTCTCATTTCATATCTATTTATATTTGATTTATGTAGTTAGGTCCTCATATTGAGTTAATAAATATTTACTAATGGTATATCTTCTTGAGTAATTGATCACTTTATCATTATATAGTAACTTTTGGTTCATTGTTACACTTATAGCCTTAAAATCTATTTTGTTTGCATAAGTATTGCTTCCCTGCTTACTTCTGATTTCCACTTGAATGGATTTTTTTTTTTTTCATACATTCCATTTTAGTCTTCATGTCCTTAAAGACAAAGAAAGTCTCCTTTATGCAACAATCATTGGTTTTGTTTTTATATTGATTCAACCACTCTACAACTTTTAATTTGAAGGATGTAGCCCATTTACAGCTGTAGATGGGGAAACAGTGGAAACAGTGTCAGACTTTATTTTTCTGGGCTCCAAAATCACTAAAGATGGTGACTGCAGCCATGAAATTAAAAGACGCTTACTCCTTGGAAGGAAAGTTATGACCAACCTAGATAGCATATTGAAAAGCAGAGACATTACTTTGCCAACAAAGGTTCGTCTAGTCAAGGCTATGGTTTTTCCTGTGGTCATGTATGGATGTGAGAGTTGGACTGTGAAGAAGGCTGAGTGCCGAAGAATTGATGCTTTTGAACTGTGGTGTTGGAGAAGACTCTTGAGAGTCCCTTGGACTGCAAGGAGATCCAACCAGTCCATTCTGAAGGAGATCAGCCCTGGGATTTCTTTGGAAGGAATGATGCTAAAGCTGAAACTCCAGTACTTTGGCCACCTCATTCGAAGAGTTGACTCATTGGAAAAGACTGTGATGCTGGGAGGGATTGGAGGCAGGAGGAGAAGGGGACGGCAGAGCATGAGATGGCTGGATGGCACCACTGACTAGATGGACGTGAGTCTGGGTGAACTCTGGGAGTTGGTGATGGATAGGGTGGCCTGGCGTGCTGCAATTCATGGGGTCGCAAAGAGTCGGACACGACTGAGCAACTGATCTGATTTGATCTGATGAATTAATTTTGCTCTTGATGGTGTCTCGTATGTCTCTCAAAGCATTTTACTCTTTTCCATTACTGTTTTTTACTTCTCTTATTGGATGACTTTCACTGTCTTATCTTTGAATTCATTTTCTCTGTCTTCTGGTTAATTCAGCCTGCTGTTGAACTATTCTATGGAATTTTTTAGTTCATTTATTGAAATATTTAGCTCTGTGATTTCAGTTTGCAAATGTTTACTATTTTCTGTCTCTTTGCTGAAACTGTTCCTTTGTTCATTCGCTGCTCACCTGACCTCAATGAGCATATTTGTGAATTGTTAAACATTAATCTGTTTCATTAGGTTCTGTTTCTGGGTATTTGTCTTATTTTGCTTGGAACATATTTATTTATTTTATTTTATTTAGTTTTTGCATGTAATATGAAATAACACCTCTCCCAGTCTTAAAAAAAGAGTGGTCTCTGGTAGATGAACCTAATCAAGTATCTGAACCTGAATTCCTGATTACCTCTCAAACTTTTCTGATTGTCAAAGCTGCCTTCTTTGTTCTTAATGGCTTTCAGTAATTGAAGATGTTCCAAGAACTTCCCCAAAGAGGAAGATTTTGGTCAGCATCTGGATGGAGCCTGAGGAAACTTTGGATCCTCAAAGAAATGAATGTTTTGCCTACTCCCCCTCAGCTGGGCCAGGGTGTATAACCCTCCCCCCTTTCCCCAGGGAGTGAATGGGGCACTTGTTCCAACACCTATTAAATTAATATTTGCTACTCTGTTTGCTACAATCCTGTAGGACTCATGAATCCCAGAGTCAGGCAATCTGGAAGTCTCTCTCTTGGGGGGCAGGTGCAAAAGCTATGGTACAAGCTTCTCCCAGAGAGGTATTGGTGACTTGGTTTTACTTTTGGAGCAGGCTAAAATGAGAAAATGGAGAGAGTTTTCCCTCCATTTTCCCAGTCTTTGGGGGAGATCACAAACCAGCCCTTTAATCTGTTCTTAAAGTTATAAACCTGAACACAGACAGCAGCTAGTAAAATATTCAGATATATCCATTTCAGAGAAAGACTAGGAAATGGTCAATTTTGTCTGCTCCCTCTGTGCTGAGCTCTTAGCTGGGACTGGAGAGGATGGATGAGTTTTATGGTGACAGTGTGTCTCAATCTTTCCTGTTTATTTTTCAATTGGTATTTTCTCATTCTCCTAATACATAGGAACTTCTCAGCTAGTTACTACATCGCTTTTAGAGGGAAAAATTCCACATATAGCTGTACATTTAGTGTATCTGTATGAGGAAGTGAATTCAGGAGGCTTCTATCTGGCTAATCCTTATTTTCATAAAGAATTTGTTTCAGCTTCTCAAGATCTGAATTATGTGAATCATGTGTGTTAATAACAGTGAGTAGACAAAGGATTTTAGGGTTTGTGGAGTGGAAAATATATATGACATTCCTAAAAGACTAAGGTGTTTACAAACTATATTTTTATATATAGCTTATAACATAATTTAGCAAATGTTTATTCCACTTTCCTTATGTTTGCATTTTAGGAGTAGAAGTGACTTTGTGTTGAATTATATTCCTTATGAATGTGTCTGGGCTTGCTACCAGAGCTGGGAGACAAATGAATAAATGGAACTACAACACAACAAACACACTAGGTTTCCTTTTTATGTGCCATCTCCTGGAGAGAGAGGTCAAGCTGATAAGCGCCCTCTATTCTCACTTATACCTTACCAATTCTTTATTTTTCAACCCAGAAGCCTATTCTCACTGTTTTTTAACTTGTGTATATCTTTCCATCTATTTACTTATGTATTGTTTTTCTGGCTTTATTTCAAGTCTGAGGATACAAAGCAAATACAATTCAGTTTAGAATTCTTGTTATGTGAAAAATATTCATACTGAAGAAAGTACAAAAATTTGCTTAGAAATCATTATACGAGTTTTTCATCACACTGTGCAAGGGATTAATGAAGAAAGATTAAGTAATATCTTCAAAAATTTATGACAGAACAATAAAGATTTTTTTTTTTTTAATGAAGAATGGAAATTGACTTTGCAATCTTTGAGTTTGAAAAGCACAACTCATTTTTTCTTAATTGCTTGCTATACTACTTTGGTTTATTACTGAAGAAACACATAACTTATTATGACAAAAGAATTGCAAAATAAACACAGGCATTTATTCAACAAGTCTTCCTTGAGCAACTTCTGCCTCCTGGCATGGCACTGGGCTTTGGAGATATAGGAATGGGAAGAACACAGACAATGGTCCATATCACTGTGGAGCTTACATGATGGAGGAGACAATGAGCAAGGCATCAGAAAAAAAAAGGAAAATAAAAAGAATACAATATCTACAATCTAGTAATCCATGCAGATAATGTAATAAGTAGGATCCTGGTTCTAGCATGGGCTCCTCTGGTGACTCAGCGGTAAAGAATATGCTTGAAAATGCAGGAGACACAGATTCAATCTCTGGGTCAGGAAAATCCCCTGAAGAAGGAAAAGGCAACCTACTCCAGTATTTTTGTCTGGGAAATCCTATGGACAGAGGAGTCTGGCAGGCTATAGTCCATGGGGTCACAAAGAATCAGACACAACAACTAAACAATAAAAACAAGGGCTCTAGAATACAAAAAATGAAGGGACTACTTGGGGAGGGGTCTAGTTTAGTGGAACAGTTTAGTTAAGTTTAGTTAACTAGTTTCAGTTCAGTGGTTCAGTCGTGTCTGACTCTTTGCGACCCCATAGACTGCAGCACGCCAGGCCTCCCTGTTTATCACCAACTCCCGGAGTTTACCGAAACTCATGTCTACTGTATTGGTGATGGCATCCAACCATCCCATCTTCTGTCATCCCCTTCTACTCCTACCTTCAATCTTTCCCACCATCAGGGTCTTTTCAAATGAGTCAGTTCTTTGCATCAGGTGGCCAAATATTGGAGTTTCAGCTTCAGCATCAGTCCTTTCAATGAATATTCAGGATTGATTTCCTTTAGGATTGACTGTTTGGATCTCCTTGCAGTGCAAGAGACTCTCAAGAGTCTTCTCCAACACCACAGTTCAAAAGCATCAGTTCTTCAGTGCTCAACTTTCTTCACAGTTAACTAGTGTAGTGGCAACAAAATTCCTCTGTGAGGAAATAGATGCTAAAACGGGAAGATAAGAAGGTGCCATCCTTGGTAACCTGATTGAAGTAAAAAACTGACTCAGAAAAGACTGGGATTCTTCAATGAATAGAAGAAAGGCCACTGCGTTTGATGTGGTAAGGCAGGAAGAATGGGTTAAGATTTGAAAAGTGGACAGGGTTGCAAGGTATGGGATGTTGATTTTATTTTAAGAGCAAAGTGAAGACATTGGATGACTTTGTCTAAACATCAAAATGGGGAGAATATCACATATATATTATATATTTGTGGACTGTATCCCACCAGGCTCCTCTGTCAATGAGGATTCTCCAGGCAAGAATACTGGAGTGGGTTGCCATGCCCTCCTCCAGGGGATCTTTCCAACCCAGGAATCAAACCCATGTCTCCCACCTTGCAGACAGATTCTTTACCATCTGAGTCACCAGGGAAGCCCAAGAATACTGGAGTGGGTAACCTACTGTTCTCCAGGGTATCTTCCTCACCAAGGAATAGTGTATGTATGTATGTATATATATGTATGTATGTGTGTATATATATATATACACACTGCTAAGTCACTTCAGTTGTGCCTGACTCTGTGAGACCCCGTAGACGGTAGTCCACCAGGCTCCACCATCCCTGGGATTCTCCAGACAAGAACACTGGAGTGCCTTTTCTTCTCCAATGCATGAAAGTGAAAAGTGAAAGTGAAGTTGCTCAGTTGTCCGACTCTGAGCAACCCCATGGACTGCAGCCCACCAGGTTCCTCCGTCCATGGGATTTTCCAGGCAAGAATACTGGGGTGGGGTGCCATTTCCTTCTCCACGGGATCTTCCCGACCCAGGTCTCCCGCATTGTAGGCAGACGCTTTACCATCTGAGCCACCAGGGAAGCCCATATGTATACTATTCGGTAACAAATCATCACTCTGGTTAGTGAGAATGCACTAGAAGTGGAGCCTCCCAAGGTATCTTGGTCAAAGATAATGTGGCTCAGCCCAAGGTTTCCACAGTGTGGACACAGTGTGGAGACAGTGTGGATGGGTAGTAACAGTACACATTTAAGATATTATTTGGAAAAATAATTCTCAGGTTCTGTTGATGGATCAGATCTGAATGGTTGGGAAGATTGAGGATTTAAGAATGATTACTATCTTTCTAGCTGAAGCAATTCAAGAGAAAGAGATGTGCTCAAGGCTTCACTGTGATGATATCAATAGTTGAGATACCTTGACAATGAAATGTTACAGTGCATATATTCAATAGAGAATTAAAAATGTGAATATGATTATCAGATGAGTGATCAAGATTAGGCCTATAAATTTGAGCATCTTCACACTGACATAGATGATATCCTAAGGCATTGGAATGGATGAGGTACCATTAGGAGAAAATATAGATGGGAAAGGAAAGGAGTCTCAGATGTTACAATGTAGAGTTCTGCTGTAAGAAAAGTAAGTCAGCAGAGGAAACAAAGGTAGGGCAACTAGAGGAGGAAAGAATAGGAAAAATAATCTCAGAGTGTTGATGCCTGATAAATTCAAAGAGCTGTTTCTCATATTTTCAACTTGTCTTAAGGATTACTCTAAACTGAAGCCTGACAGAACAGTCATTATTTTAATTTCCACCTATCACTATGGAAGGAGGAAAGGGATCTGTGGAGGGTTTCAACAAGCAATAAATAGTTGGATCCAACAAAAATAGATGTCACTTCAACCAAAATCTCACCAGGAAGAGCTAGCTTACAACGTTCTAAAATGTTTGATGAACTATGTCAATATCTACAAGAACCTGTTTTTTTCTGATGGCTCACTCTCCCTGAAATAGACAGGCAACCCTAAATCCCAGTAAATCATGGTATGGGGAGGGAGGAGGGAGGAGGGTTCAGGGTGGGGAACACATGTATACCTGTGGTGGATTCATTTTGATATTTGGCAAAACTAATACAATTATGTAAAGTTTAAAAATAAAATAAAATTAAAGAAAAATAAATAAATAAGTTACAAAAAAAAAGTTTCTCCAAATCTTTATGGTAACTTGAAAAAAAAAAATCCCAATAAATCAAAGCATCAAGCTCAACATGCAAACCTCTGGGTATTGTATGATCATTGTTAGGCTATATTAGATGTAGAAGCAGATCTTTCTCATCTAGAACTTTATGAATCAAATACTCTCACTGGCCAGTGGTGGAGCATGAGGCAGATAATCTCAGTGTAACATCCCATTTGGATGCCAACCATAGACTGCCCCGCCACACACACACACACACACATTGTGTGATGGCTCCTCTTTTCCTGAGAAGGAGATCTTCCTACTAGGTCTGTTCTTGTTCCTTGGGAAGGACTTTCCAGTTCACAATTTTCCAAAGTCCTTTTTTTCCCCATCACAAGAATCTCTTCCTTCATCATCCTATTTGAACCTGAATTGGACACTGGGTACCATATTCTTCTTAGGTGCCCAACAGGTTCTTTCATCTGCTTCTCATTGTAATGTGTGAGCCCAGGATGGGTTTTAAGTCTCAAGTGGTCACATACATTTTAAGTCTGGACTCAGTCTCTTTGGTAGAACAATTGTCTCATAAAAAAACTATTTTTTACTGATTTTATTTCATTGAAATCCACTTACCAATTTATGTAACACATGCCCCACACTTTCTCCAGTTCATTTCAGATATTTTGAATCTAACAGGCATCTTAGGGAGAATCAAGCCTTTAGTCTCTTTCTCTTGAGAAATTTTATTCAAAATTTATTTCCAAGGATCACCTTGACCATCACTGTACCAGGAAAAGCAAGCATCAGCTCTTGTCATCTGGGCACAATGGACACATTTTTTTTTTTTAATCTTAAAATTACTTTACAAATAATTTACAAAACTAAGAGTAAAGGGATGGTAAAATATTTTATTAAATTTTTTTTTAATTTTTAAAATATAAATTTATTTATTTTAATTAGAGGGTAATTACAATATTGTATTGGTTTTGCCATACATCAACATGAATCTGCCACGGGTGTACATGTGTTCCCAATCCTGAACCCCCGTGTGTTATTAATAATAATAATTAATAATAACCGTGTGTTATTCTGTATTTTTCTGATAGTGAAATTGGCAATGCCCTTAGAATGTAGTTTACTGCTCGTCAACTCAAATTAATGAATCTGGAGCACATCAGTCCTGTAAATACTGATTCCTAATATTAAATAATCAGGAATTGATTCTAGCTTATCAATACTTCTAGTTCTTTATCCTCTTGATTCATCAAAATACAATGCTTTTGATATTTGAAATCTGATAATTTTCTCATAGAGAGGTTGTCTATCATTTTGGTTTGTAATTGCAAAACATTTTCATTATTAAGTTTAAAAACACCATGTAGAATGATTCATAACAATATTTTAAAGGTTTTGCAATCACTTTTCCAATCAATTTCAACAATTCCAAAATGTTTTAATATACTTCTTCTGTGTTAGTAAAAAATTGATCAGAGTAAGAGTCAATAGACTCTCTCTCTCATATTTATTAATATATGGGGACATTTGAATATATGTATATATCACATATGTATATATGATTGATTGCAAGGAATTGGCTTATTCAGTTGTAGGGGCTGGCTCTACAAGTCTGTAGCATTGATTATCATGAAGGGGAGGCTAGAAATACTATCCAGAAAGACTTGGAGTAATTGGTAATTTGTTCTTACTCTAGAAACTTCAGTTTAGATCATAAAGACATTCAACTAGTTGGAAAAGTCCCACTCAAACTTCTGAAGATAATCTCTTTTACTAATTGTGGGTGTTAACCAATACCTAGGTCAGTATTGAACTGAATAATAGTCTCACCAAACTGACATATACAATGAACCACCACACTTGCTTTTAGCATTTATCCACTTATGAATCTTATTAAATAAATTTTGATGCATGAGCACCATAAAATAAAAAGGCACTTACATAAGATAGTGCCCATTTGTTTCACAGAATTTCATGTGATATTCCTTATGAATAGCTAACTGGATGAGTGTGTTATGTATGTCTTTCTTCTTTAGACACATATCTTTCACTCACTACTTCTTGACTTTGAGAAAATACATATAAGATATTTGAATGTAATGACGTATAGTCTGATATTTCACTTATATGATTAATTTTACCATCATTATTAGTATCTGAAGTATTGCTGTCTCTAACACTAGCCCTAACCCTACATCCCTCTATGTATTTACATTTTTGTTCATATAATAACTTAGAATATCATTCCCATGGTTCTTTTGGTAGGTATTTTTTTAATGTCTAAATTCTCAAATGTGTTCAAATGCTATTTTTAAAATGCCACAATGATCATATTTCCAAATTTATTTGATAACTTCTTGGAAGATTGTGAAATACTTTAGATAATCCAAATAAAAAACTAAGGGATGATGTAATATTGATAATTTACTTTGCCATTGCATTATTCTAGGTAATTCAATTTTATTTTAATTTTAGTCTATTTAGTATGGTTGGGAATAATTTGTGAGTAATGATAAAATAATTTCTAGGAAAATGAAAAGCAAGTTATACAATATTAAGTAAAATAAGATCACTAGGATTATATAGTTTACCTTAGATTTATAACAGTGTCCAATGGGCTAATACTGAGGATAATATACACACTTCAGTTCAGTTCAGTTCAGTTCAGTAGCTCAGTCGTGTCCGACTTTTTGCGACCCCATGAATTGCAGCACGCCAGGCCTCCATGTCATGACCAACTCCCAAAGTTCACTCAGACTCACGTCCATCGAGTCAGAGATGCCATCCAGCCATCTCATCCGCTGTCGTCCCCTTCTCCTCCTGCCCCCAATCCCCCCTAGCATCAGAGTCTTTTCCAACGAGTCAACTCTTCTAAAGTTAACTAATTACAGATGTCAGTTGTATCTACAAAACATTTTAATGATTTTTTTTGAAACTTCAAATGTTATCAGATCAGATAAGATCAGTCACTCAGTCGTGTCTGACTCTTTGCTACCCCATGAATCGCAGCACGCCAGGCCTCCCTGTCCATCACCAACTCCCGGAGTTCACTGAGACTCACATCCATCGAGTCAGTGATGCCATCCAGCCATCTCATCTTCTGCCATCCCCTTCTCCTCCTGCCCCCAATCCCTCTCAGCATCAGAGTCTTTTCCAAGGAGGCAACTCTTCGCAGGAGGTGGCCAAAGTACTGGAGTTTCAGCTTTAGCATCATTCCTTCCAAAGAACACCCAGGGCTGACCTCCTTCAGAATGGACTGGTTGGATCTCCTTGCAGTCCAAGGGACTCTCAAGAGTCTTCTCCAACACCACAGTTCAAAAGCATCAATTCTTCAGCGCTCAGCCTTCTTCACAGTCCAACTCTCACATCCATACATGACCACAGGAAAAACCATAGCCTTGACTAGACGAACCTTTGTTGGCAAAGTAATGTCTCTGCTTTTGAATATACTATCTAGGTTGGTCATAACTTTCCTTCCAAGGAGTAATCATATTTTAATTTCATGGCTGCAGTCACCATCTGTAGTGATTTTGGAGCCCAGAAAAATAAAGTCTGACACTGTTTCCACTGTTTCCCCATCTATTTCCCATGAAGTGGTGGAACCAGATGCCATGATCTTCGTTTTCTGAATGTTGAGCTTTAAGCCAACTTTTTCACTTTCCACTTTCACTTTCATCAAGAGGCTTTTTAGTTCCTTTTCACTTTCTGCCATAAGGGTGGTGTCATCTGCATTTTTGAGGTTATTGATATTTCTCCCAGCAATCTTGATTCCAACTTGTGTTTCTCCCAGTCCAGCATTTCTCATGATGTACTCTGCATATGAGTTAAATAAACAGGGTGACAATATACAGCCTTGACGTACTCCTTTTCCTATTGGAACCAGTCTGTTGTTCCATGTCCAGTTCTAACTGTTGCTTCCTAATCTATGTTATACTTCATGTTAAATATAAATTGATTTTTTTCATTTTTATCTTTAGAAGATCACTGAAAAAGAATATAATTATAAAAGTATCAATTCTTACAGATAGTTAAACTACTCAAAAAAAAATACAGAACTGAAATTTAGGCTCAAAGTATATTACATCAAGGATTAATCAATTCAGACATAATACAATTTGTTGATATTTGTGTTTTAACTGACCTCGACTTAGAGCTTGTTTTATATTTTAATTTTTTTAGTTAGATAGCAAGATGAAAAAGTCCATTTGTAGAGTTAGAGCATTCAATGACAAATGCATTGATGTATTCACCACCCGCATTAAACAACTGAACTCAGTCTCTCAGAAAGCACTCTCTTCTCCATTCCAGTCACCATCTCCTCTCAAGTTAATCATTCTCTTGGGTTCTGTCATCATTGATGAACTTTGATTGTTTATGACATTTTTAAAGATGAATAATGCAGTATGTGTTCCTTTGTGTACTCTGTCTTCTTTTGACCAATATTATCTTAGGGTGAACACTGATTCTATTTTTCTGTAGCCCTATTTTAAGAATGTAATAAGTGCATTTGCCCATCTTTATGATGATATGAATAATTTTCACTTTGTACTTTATCATAATAGTGTTATAAACATTTTCATGTTTCTTGATGAACATATGCAGCTTTTATTTTTTTTTTTGGTTTTTTAATCAAGTGTGATCCAATTTTAGTTGGTAATGCCAGCTTTCAAAAGCAGATATATCAAATTGTATCAGCAACAGATGAGATTTCCTCTCAACATAAAATCCTTTTCAACACTTGGTATTGACAACGTTTTCCTAACCATTCTGGTACAGGCATCGTCTTACTGTGTATGTGTGATGCATTTTTATTTTTAATGAATTAGGAAATGTAACAACATTTCATGTGTTATTAAATCTTTGAATATCCTATTTTGTGGAATCTTTTGTCAGGTATGTGTATGAAAAATGTCCTTTATCACACTGAGGCTTGATTTTTCTAGATGCCATCTTCTTTACATTCAAAGTTTTAAGCCTGTATATAACCCAATTTAACAAATTTTATATTATAGTTAGCCCTTTTGTCATCCATAAATTAAGAGCTGTCTCTACTCCTGCATGATGAAACATCTCACATAATGCTTTTAATTGAGTTGTTGCTTAAATGCAATCTTAGTTTTAAATTTTACTTGTTAGAAGTCTAAAGATAGTAGATCATTTTGCACACTCTATGTTATTGCAGAAGACAGTTTTACCCAGATCATCACAGCCTGTCTTCCAGCCCTCAAGGGCAGTTTTCTTGTTGCCCTCCAGGGGGTCCTTAAGACAACACCAGGTGTCTCTTTGTCTATTGTTCTGATTGCAGCTCTTCACTAATGGGCAGTAGTTCCTTTGTGAACTACAAAATGGTAACAGAAAAAAAAAATGACTCAGTTTTAATAACTGATGTGCACCAGGGGTTATTTCTTACTCTCAACATATGTCTTTGTGTCCTCTGTGGCTCTGACCCACATTTCCTCACACTAGAACCCATGCTGCAAAGCCAACCAACATTTGGGAAGTTGCTTGTTATTAAGGTGGCAAGAGAGACTGAAAGAGACACTCCATGGGCAATCAGAAGACCAGAGTTGGAACTGACATGCACTTCTGCTCATTTTTCTTTGGTAGAATTAATTATATTCCTAACAGAACATGTTGGAGGTAGAAAAAGTAATCTTAGAGTGTGCTGCAGAGAAGGCAATGGCACCCCACTCCAGTACTCTTGCCTGTAAAATGCCATGGACGGAGGAGCCTTGTAGGCTCTAGTCCATGGGATCACTAAGAGTCAGGGCACGACTGAGCGACTTCACTTGCACTTTTCACTTTCATGCATTGGAGAAGGAAAAGGCAACCCACTCCAGTATTCTTGCCTGGAGAATCCGAGGGACAGAGGAGCCTAGTGGGCTGCCATCTATGGGGTCGCAGAGTCGGACACAACTGAAGTGACACAGCAGCAGCAGCAGCAGCAGCAGCAGTGTGTGCTGAGATAGTAAAATTTAATGAACTTTATTCATGATGACCAGAGTGGGAAAGTAAGCAGACATGTGATGGAGAATTCAATACTCACTCTAGGACCTGACACACATCATGCTTTCAATGTAGGAAATATAATTATTACTTGGTTTCCATATTAAAACATAAGTGGACATATTTCTAATTTCTTTAATATATTTGAGGCATTAGAGAAACTTAAAGGATTCTCAGAAGTAATAAAATCAATTTTTCTAGTCATTTCTTCAAGTATAAATATGCTAAAAATATTTTTGCAACTGAGAATCAATTCTGTATCTAAAACCTTGAAAAGGAAATAGGCAGTCTCATGTTTCTTTAATCTGAATACCTCACTCAGAGTCTGTCCTTTGTGTCTGTTAAGTCTCAATGGAGACAACTAGTTAGAGAAAAATTATTAACAGTATATGCCATAACATTTTGAAGTCAAAAAATGCCTTGAATTCATACACCTGTAAGTAGGGAAGACATTTTACTTCAATGGATATGATAAACTGTATCCAAAGTTATAATTTTCAATAGTTCATTTATATTATAACAGCAGATCCTGGTGTGACCTCAAACTCAACATCCCCCCAAACAAAATGATCATCCCCTTTCCTTGGCTCACTGTGTCAGTTTGGGTCCACACGGAATCCAACATAATTTTAGACAAGCAAAGAATTCACTAGGGGAAATGCTTTTGAGGGGGTAAAGGGGAAAAGAGGTGGTGGTAGGGAGAAACTGCAGGCCCTGCTGCAGGTCTGACACCAGTAAAAGGAGGTGAAGGAGGGGACATCTGGAGGAGGTCAGATTGCAGCATGATTCTAAGAATAGTCTGCCAGGCTGATGGAGGGGTCTCAAGTCAGCATCTTTGTTGGCAAAGTCCTGCTTCCCTCAGGATGCCCCTGCACCAGCACAAGCCCTGCTCCGAGTCTTAGGCTCAGTCCTTAGCCAAGAGCAGCACAGAGAACCATGTCCTCATGTGGAAGCAGTGGTGATTGAGATGGACAGCTCTGAGTGACCAAGCGATACACGTCTTGGAGAAGCACATCTCTGTGGTTGCAGAAGGCACCTTGATCCTATTCTCCAGTAACGGATTGAGTTACTGCCTTCACAACTCACTCTTGAGATGGACAGCCCTGAGCTACCATGTAATGCACATCTTGGAGAAGCACGTTTCTGTGGTTACAGAGGGCATTTTGTAGTAATGGATTGAGTTACTGTCTTCTCAAGTCACTCAGGAGTACAGGTTGTAAACCCTAACTCTCTGTCTAGATCGGCCCATCCCAACCCTTTCACCTATGACCTTGAGCCCATTCCTCCTTTTGTGTTCAACTTACTGCATTAGTTTCATATAACTTCCTAAGTTGCCCTGTGTTGCAAAAGCCTGCTAACTTATTTGGTATTTACTACCCCAATAAATAAGCAGTGATACCTTCTGTTGCACAAGTCAGAAATATTCTAAGTCCTTTTGGAGAGTTTCATTTTATTTTTCAGATAACTGTCACTTAGTCCCACTACTTCTTCCCTTACAACTTTTTTTTTTTTTTTTTCAATTTCAGGATTCAGATTTCTAGTTGAGACATTAATTTTATTTCCTCTGAAATAAAACAGTGACAGTCTACCTGCCCTCAGTGCTTCCAGTTTCCTTTTGAAAACTCATCCTTGGCACTGACCACAAATTTACTTATTTGAAACACAAATCAAGTCACCCTTATACTCCGTCTTCCGACACCTTCATTTCTTTCAGTGAGTAAATAAGACATCACATCTCCTTAGTGCCAAGTACAAATTGGCACTTGCTATGGGCACTTGCTGTCTACATCTACAAGGGTTAAAATATGTGCTGCTGCAGCTGCTGACTTTCAACACTCCCTGAAGGGAGTTCACGGTGGAAAGCAGAAACAAGGCACTCTGTGCTCAGTGCATGGGGTGGAGGACTGGCAGAACAGGTCTTCAGATAGTTAGATATTTTCAAGAGCTAATTTTATGAACCCAGTTCTTACATCTCCTCATATCTAGAAAAGCCCTAAATTCCTGCATGGTGACAAATGCTCCTCATGACTAGCAGTAATATTCTGCGGGGAAAAAAAAAAAAAAGTGCTTGATCTCATGTACTCCCCTTTCACCAAAGTCACATTTATAAAGACCTTTCCAGAGCAATTTATCAGAGCTATCTGAAATGCTGTCTCCTGGGCTATAGTCCTCTTTTTGCCCCAAATAAACTTAACTCACAGCTCTCACATTGTGAATTTTTTTTTTAAGTTGACATTAGTCTATCAATCAATTCCCTCCACATTTTTATTTAATCAGTTCATTTTAGTTTCATCTCTCACCAATCATTAAATCTACCCTCCATTCTAATTGAGATCAGACTCCCATCCCTTCAAAAGCAGGGAGGAACCACAGATAAGTGAGCAAGGCTGGGAGACATACAACAGTTAATGGCTATGTGAAAAGTGTAGGATTCAAGTCCAATTTATAAAAACCCTTTGCTTGTCAAACTGAACACATCTGTGAGCCAAACAAAGCACTGAGCAGTTTCCCACGAAGATAGTAAGCTTGAGTGTACTGTGACCCGCAGAATCAACAGTAAAGAAATCAGAGAAACTGATGGGAAAAACAGATTCCAAGAACCAGTGAACATTTGTGAAAGCAGAGCAACTAAAGGCCACCTTGATCTCAGGGATGAAGGAGGTGAGCAAAGGGCTGCCTGATGCAGGGCTGAGAGAGGTTAGGTGAGAAAAAAACTAAATAAAATTTGCTCTTGTTTTCCCTAGTATCACAATGAGCAAAGCTTTGTCTGACACGTCATTTTGAAGATCTGTAGCAATACCTGAACGGTGGGGTGCTTGTGTCCTCTGAGAAACATCAGTGCTTTTACAAAGATTTGTGAAGATAGACAAAGAGTTGATAAAAATAGAAATGATTTGTCATGCTCCCTTTGGACTCTCCCTCTCTACCCTTGTTCCCAAACCATTCAATAGCTCGCTTACAAAATAAAGACATTGATTCCAACTCGTGTTCTTTTGCTTTAAGAACACAAGAAAATATCAAAGGGGACAATTTAACCACAGGAATTGCCTGCCACATTAGTAGCAAGTGATTAACACATCTTTCCTTAACTTGAGACAGGAGAGACTCTGATCTCTGGTCCTTGCCCCAAACACATTGTAAGACAGACTGGTGATAGCCAACTCCAGGAAAATATCACTCAACACACCAGAACAGCTACACAACTGAGAAACACAACTATCTTTTAAGATTGAAATTTAAGTGAACAAACATAGTATTGAATGAAAATGTGTGGAAAGTGGTGGGGGGGGGGGCAAAAATTCAGAATTTGGAATTAGCAGATTAAAAACTACTCTGTATAAAATAGATAACCAAAAAGGGCCTACTATATAACACCATGAACTATATCTGATATCTTCTAATAACCCATATTAGTCGTGGGCGGCTGCAACCAGCACATTAAGCACGGCCAAGAGGAGCTACCCCACGTCCGAGGTCAGGGGCAGAAGCCAGGAGGACCCCATGAACGAAGGGTGGCAGCCAACAGGAGTTACCCCAAGTCTCAGGTCAGGGGCAGCGGCCAAGAGTGCCAGGCTGCAGTGGTGCAGGAATGGCGGAGATGAGCTACCCAAGTCCGAGGTCAGGGGTGGCAGCTAAGAGGAGCTACCCCGTGTCCGAGGTCAGGGGCGGTGGCCGGGAGGACCAACCCCACACCCAAGGCCAGGGGCAGTGGCCGGGAGGAGCTACCACATGCCCCCACGCCTGAGGCAAGGGGCAGTGGCCGGGAGGAGCTACCCCACGCCCAAGGCCAGGGGCCGCGGCCAGGAGGACCAACCTCACGTCCAAGGAGTGGTGGCTACGCGGGCGCAGGAGGGCCTAGAGGAGCTATCCCACGCTGAAGGTCAGGAAGGGCGGTGGTGAGGAGATACCCCTTGTCCAAGGTAAGGAGCAGTGGCTGCGCTTTGCTGGAGAAGCCGTGAGGAGATACCCCACGCCCAAGGTAAGAGAAACCCAAGTAAGACGGTAGGTGTTGCAAGAGGACATCAGAGGGCAGACACACTGAAACCATACTCACAGAAAACTAGTCAATCTAATCACACTAGGACCACAGCCTTGTCTAACTCAGTGAAACTAAGCCATGCCCATGGGGCAACCCAAGACGGGCAGGTCATGTGGAAAGATCTGACAGAATGTGGTCCACTGGAGAAGGGAATGGCAAACCACTTCAGTATTCCTGCCTTGAGAACCCCATGAACAGTATGAAAAGGCAAAATGATAGGATACTGAAAGAGGAACTCCCCAGGTCAGTAGGTGCCCAATACTACTGGAGATCAGTGGAGAAATAACTCCAGAAAGAATGAAGGGATGGAGCCAAAGCAAAAAGAATACCCAGCTGTGGATGCAACTGGTGATAGAAGCAAGGTCTGATGCTGTAAAGAGCAATATTGCATAGGAACCTGGAATGTCAGGTCCATGAATCAAGGCAAATTGGAAGTGGTCAAACAAGAGATGGCAAGAGTGAATGTCAACATTCTAGGAATCAGTGATCTAAAATGGACTGGAATAGGTGAATTTAACTCAGATGACCATTATATCTACTACTGTGGGCAGGAATCCCTCAGAAAAAATGAAGTAGCCATCATGATCAACAAAAGAGTCCAAAATGCAGTACTTGGATGCAATCTCAAAAACGACAGAATGATCTCTGTTCATTTCCAAGGCAAACCATTCAATATCACAGTAATCCAAGTCTATGCCCCAATCATTAATGCTGAAGAAGCTGAAGTTGAACAGTTCTATGAAGACCTACAAGATCTTTTAAAACTATCACCCCAAAAAGATGTCCTTTTCATTATAGGGGACTTGAATGCAAAAGTAGGAAGTCAAGAAACACCTGGAGTAACAGGCAAATTTGGCCTTGGAATATGGAAAGAAGCAGGGCAAAGACTAATAGAGTTTTGTCAAGAAAATGCACTGGTCATAGCAAACACCCTCTTCCAACAACACAACAGAAGACTTTACTCATAGACATCACCAGGTGGTCAACACTGAAATCAGATTGTTTATCTTCTTTGCAGCCAAAGATGGAGAAGCTCTATACAGTCAACAAAAACAAAACCAGGAACTGACTGTGGCTCCGAGCATGAACTCCTTATTGCCAAATTCAGACTTGAATTGTAGAAAGTAGGGAAAACCACTAGACCATTCAGGTATGACCTAAATTAAATCCCTTATGATTATACAGTGGAAGTGAGAAATAGATTTAAGGGCCTAGATCTGATAGAGTGCCTGATGAACTATGGAATGAGGTTCATGACACTGTACAGGAAACAGGGATCAAGACCCTCCCCATGGAAAAGAAATGCAAAAAAAGCAAAATGGCTGTCTGGGGAGGCCTTACAAATAGCTGTGAAAAGAAGAGAAGTGAAAAGCAAAGGAGAAAAGGAAAGATATAAGCATCTGAATGCAGAATTCCAAAGAATAGCAAGGAGAGATAAGAAAGCCTTCCTCAGTGATCAATGCAAAGAAATAGAGGAAAACAACAGAATGGGAAAGACTAGAGATCTCTTCAAGAAAATTAGAGATATCAAGGTAACATTTCATGCAAAGATGGACTTGATAAAGGACAGAAATGGTATGGACCTAACAGAAACAGAAGATATTAAAAAGAGGTGGCAAGGATACACAGAAGAACCATGCAAAAAAAGATCTAAAGGACCAAGAGAATCATGATGGTGTGATCACTCACCTAGAGCCAGACATCCTAGAATGTGAAGTCAAGTGGGCCTTAGAAAGTATCACTATGAACACAGCTAGTGGAGGTAATGGAATTCCAGTTGAGCTCTTCCAAATCCTGAAGGATGATGCTGTGAGAGTGCTGCACTCAATACGCCAGCAAATTTGGAAAACTCAGCAGTGGCCACAGGACTGGAAAAGGTCAGTTTTCATTCCAATCCCAAAGAAAGGCAATGCCAAAGCATGCTCAAACTACTGCACAATTGTGCTCATCTCAAATGCTAGTAAAGTAATGTTCAAAATTCTCCAAGCCAGGCTTTAGCAATACATGAACCGTGAACTTCCTGACGTTCAAGCTGGTTTTAGAAAAGGCAGAGGAACCAGAGATCAAATTGCCAACATCTGCTGGATCATGGAAAAAGCAAGAGAGTTCCAGAAAAACACCTATTTCTGCTTTATTGACTATGCCAAACTTTCGACATTGTGTGGATCACAATAAACTGTGGAAAATTCTGAAAGAGATAGGATTACCAGACCACCTGACCTGCCTCTTGAGAAATCTGTATGCAGGTCAGGAAGCAACAGTTAGAACTGGACATGGAACAATAGACTGGGTCCAAATAGGAAAAGGAGTACATCAAGGCTGTATATTGTCACCCTGCTTATTTAACTTATATACAGAGTACATCATGAGAAACGTTGGACTGGAAGAAACACAAGCTGGATTCAAAATTGCCGGGAGAAATATCAGTAACCTCAGATATGCAAATGACACCACCCTTATGGCAGAAAGTGAAGAGGAACTAAAAGCCTCATGATGAAAGTGAAAGAGGAGAGTGAAAAAGTTGGCTTAAAGCTCAACATTCAGAAAACGAAGATCATGGCATCCAGTCCCATCACTTCATGAGAAATAGATGGGGAAATAGTGGAAACAGTGTCAGACTTTATTTTTTTTGACTCCAAAATCACTGCACATGGTAACTGCAGTCATGAAATTAAAAGATGCCTACTCCTTGGAAGAAAAGTTATGACTAACCTAGATAGCATATTCAAAAGCAGAGACATTACTTTGCAAACAAAGGTCCGTCTAGTAAAGGCTATGGTTTTTCCTGTGGTCACGTATAGATGTGAGAGTTGGACTGTGAAGAAGGCTGAGCACCGAAGAATTGATGCTTTTGAACTGTGGTGTTGGAGAAGACTCTTGAGAGTCCCTTGGACTGCAGGGAGATCCAATAGTCCATTCTGAAGGAGATCAGCCCTGGGATTTCTTTGGAGGGAATGATGCTAAAGCTGCAACTCGAGTACTTTGGCCGCCTCATGCGAAGTGTTGACTAATTGGAAAAGACTCTGATGCTGGGAGGGTTTGGGGGCAGGAGGAGAAGGGGAAGACAGAGGATGAGATAGCTGAATGGCATCACTGATGCGATGGACATGAGTCTGGGTGAACTCGGGGAGTTGGTGATGGACATCGAGGCCTGGCGTGCTGTGATTCGTGGAGTCGCAAAGAGTAGGACATGATTGAGCGACTGAACTGAACTGAACTGAACTGAACTGGATAACCCATAATGGAAAGGATTTGAAAAGCTATGTGTGTGTATATTTATATACGTGTGTGTGTGTGTTATTCAGTATACATATATATATACTGAATACAGTATATTCAGTATATATATACTGAATACAGTATATATAATACAGTATGTATCTATATAATATATTATATAATATATATAATATATTATATATATAATACAGTGTGTGTGTATATATATATATATATGTATGTATGTATTCTGAATCACTTTGCTATATACCTGAAACTAACATAACATTGCAACATTGTAAATCAGCTGTACTTTAATTAAAAAATAAATAAAGGGAAATGTATGGAAAGGATAAGGAATTTTTAATGTAATATATGTAAGGAAATGAGATAAAATATTAGCAACATAAACAAGATCATGAAAATAACTGGGTCTTATTCAGCTGCTAAAAATAAAGTAGCTGCATAAAACTTTATAGATGGAATAAATAGCAAATATAGCTGAAAAAAATTAGTAATTAGGGATAGCAGTCTCTAACAGAAGGAAATTCAAAACTGATGAAAGATAGATATATAAAAATATATTATAGGCATGGTGTAGAGTGAAAGTTGCTCAGTCGTGTCCTATAACGTCCATGGAATTCTCCAGGCCAGAGTACTGAAGTCAGTAGCCTTTCCCTTCTCCAGGTGATCTTCCTGACCCAGGGATCGAACAGGGGTCTCCTGCATTGCAGGTGGATTATTTACCAACTGAGCTATCAGGGAATCCCCATAGGCATGGAAAATGTAGATAAATGCTTATAATACATAAAAAGTGCAGCTACCTATCTAATAAAGTCCCAGAGAGAGGGAATAGTCAAATGGAAAGGAGAAAATACTAGAACAATTAGCTGTTGCTCCAAAGTTTAGGAAGATCAAAGTCATCCACAACATTGTTTGCAGGGTAGACACCTGCGGTAGGGCCCCTCCAGTCTATGTTGTCAGGGAGCTGGAGTTAACCTCCTGGTACACCCTCAGGTGACTCATGCATCAGGAAAAGCATGTGACACAATTATTGGAGAAGCAGACTGCGTGACCACATGGCAATCTGACTCCTCCTTAAAGACATAGTGTTGATTGGTTAAAAAAAAAAAAAAAAGGAGAAGCAGGTATATGCACACACATCAAATAATTTATATACATGAAAATTATAGGTACATAAAATAGTCATTTTCTAGGAATATTTATGAGGCTTCCCAGGTTGCTCAGTGGTAAAGAATCTGCCTGCCAGTGCAGGAGCTGCAGGAGACATAGGTTTGATCCCTGATTGGAAAGATCCCTTGGAGGAGGGAAAGGCAACCCACTCCAGTATACTTGTCTGGAAAATCCCATGGACAGAGGAACCTGGTGGGCTAGAGTCCATAGAGTCACACAGATTAGGACACGACTGAAGCGACTTAGCATGCACACACACAGGTATATTTATGATCACAAAGATATGTATTGAACATATTACAAAAGTTGTATGAGAGAGGGGGAAATAGGTTTCCACACAGACTAAAGGAAAATAATTGTTAATTAAGAGACTGATTCATTTATAATGGGTTTGCTTAGCTGTGCATGACTTGTTACTGCTCCTGAAACAAGTCTGCATGTCCTCAACTCTTGGTGCCCGCCTCTGCCCTTGCACCTCCTTCAATACCTCCCTCCACCCTCTTTACTAGGAAGCTCTGCTGTTGACTTTGCCTGAATCCTTCCTTCACTTTGAAGTAGACTCTTCTTGTGTACTGTGTGTGGACCAACCACTGTGACTTTCGACCTGTGGTGCCTCATTTAGAACAAGAGGAAGGTGACAGCAAACACCACTTCTCACTTCTCTTTAATGCCCTAATTTTCAGAACAATGTCTATTTTGTGCCTGGTGTAAAATAATATGTTTGGGGAAAAAAAGAAGTTGCTAATACTAGAAGGGTCACTTCATCTCCAGGTTGGGTTTTGTTTCCTTAAGCCACCTGTGTTCTTCAACGTGTGACCAGAGCTGTGTCAGGAGGAAAGCAGGTTACAGACAGGGTCCTGTCAGCCAAAGAGAAAAGGGATCGAGTGAGTCTCTATCTCTGATTCTCCATCCAAATGGTTTTGTTGAAAGGCTTTACTTAAGAGAGGCCATCACATCTTATACAATGTTTAACTCAGACTGTAAATCTGAGCGTAAAATATACAATCACAAAATTTCTAGAATAAAATAGGAGAAAAGCTTCATGATTTAGATTTCAGCAAGAACCCAGACATGACAACAAAAACATGATTCATAAAAAATTCATGAAAATAAACTACAGACCCCATTTAGATTTCATCAGTCATTACCAGCATCTGTGTGTGTTTGTGTGTGTGTGTGTGTGTGTGTGTAGTCAATGAAATTTTATCACATACAGGAACTACCAACATGATTGGTACCAATACAAAAGGCACAAAGAAAAAAGAAATGGTCTCTTTCCCATAACTATAAATTTGTAACATTCAGAATATTGTGTAAAAGAAATCAAAGGGTATTTTGATATTAGCTTTATTCAATAAGTCTGATGCATTTGAACCCACCTAAGTTGCTGGATATATCAATGTCCTTATTATGTCTGAGTAGTTTTTTATACCATAGATGTATTGAGTTCAGTTCAGTTCAGTCGCTCAGTCGTGTCTGACTCTGTGACCCCATGATCCCCAGCACGCCAGGCCTCCCTGTCCATCACCAACACCTGGAGTCCACCCAAACCCATGTCCACTGAGTCAGTGATGAAATCCAACCATCTCATCCTCAGTCATCCCCTTCTCTTCCTGCCCTCAATCTCTCCCAGCATCAGGGTCTTTTCCAATGAGTCAGCTCTTCGCATCAGTTGGCCAATGTATTGGAGTTTCAGCTTCAACATCAGTCCTTCCAAAGAACACCCAGGATTGATCTACTTTAGGATGGATTGGTTGGATCTCCTTGCAGTCCAAGGGACTCTTAAGAGTCTTCTCCAACATCACAGTTCAAAAGCATCTGTAATCAGCTTTCTTTATAGCCCAACTCTCACATCCATACAGTACTACAGTTTATGTTTTAGCTCCTGACAGAACAGGAGACATATCACTCTTTTGGCAATTACAAATAAATTTGATAAGGACATGTGTGTGCAGTTTTTTTGTGTGGATATATGCTTTCAAATACCAGGCACAACAGACCAATAAATACATTTAAATAACATTTGAATCAACATTTTCATTTTAAGGAACTGGGTGTTTATGATGAATGTAATACAACTGACATAGGCATAAGAGATGTTTTAGTAAGAATTTTATGAAGGTTACTTTGAACAAGAGATTAAGCAGAAATTAAGCAGAAATTCTGTGTGATTTGGTAAATTTAGGTTCTCTAATAGCATCTTTTTGATTATTCAGTATAACTCTTCCTTTTGTAAATAATTTTTGATAACTTAGCTAAAACTAGAATGAAAAGTTTACACAGTAGTTTTTTTGATTATTCTATATAATATTTTAAAATTTCCTTTAGATTCTTTTCTCCCTTTAAAGAATAGACAACATAGAATTAAATTTAAATTCCAAATTCTGTGTCTATTGGTTTTATTTTTATTTATTTTTAATTTCATTTTTACTTTCATTTTTAATTTCATTTATAAAAAAAAATAGTTTATTTACAATGTGTGTGTGTATATATATATATATATATAATGTGCATATATATACACACAATGGATATATACGTTGTATATATATATACAATGTGTATATATATACACACATATATATATTTACAACGTATATATAGATATATATATGTGTGTGTGTGTGTGTGTGTGTGTGCTGTTTTTCAGATTATTTTCCCTTATAGGTTATTACAGGATATTCAAAATAGTTTCCTGTGCTGTGCAGTCAGATTTTATTGTTCATCTTTTTTATATATTAGTGTGTATCTGTTAATCCCATGCTCCTAATTAGTCCCTCCCCCAACCCTTTCCCCTTTGGTAACCAGGAGTTTGTTTTCTATATCTGGTAGTCTATTTGTTTTATAAATAAATCTAATTGTATCACTTTTTTTAGATTCCACACACAAGTGACATCATATGTGTCTTTCTAGGTTACGTCACTTAGTATGATAATCTCCAGATCCATCCATGTTGCTGCAAATTTCACTATCTCCTTCCTTTTTATGGCTGAATAATATTCCCTTGTGTATATGTACTGTTGCTGCTGCTGCTAAGTCGCTTCAGTCGTGTCCGACTCTGTGCGACCCTATAGATGGCACACCACCAGGCTTCCCCATCCCTGGGATTCTCCAGGCAAGAACATTGGAGTGGGTTGCCATTTCCTTCTCCAGTATATGTACTACATCTACTTTATTCATTCCTCTGTTTATAGATATTTAGGTTGCTTCTATGTCTAGGCTCTTATAAACAATACTGACCTTTAGCTTCTTAATGTTTCCTTTTTTAGAAATTGAAGAAATCAAATTAGAATTTCCATATCTTTTCTTATTCTGCTAAATATAAACTTTTTCACAATCTTTATGTTTCCTCAAAATCTTCACAATAGCTTTGTCATTGTCGGGAGGTTTCCTTTCTTTCACAGCCATATTCTTTTTAGAAAGAGCTGAAGCATTTAAAAAACTTCAATATCTGTGGGATCTCTGTGGTATAAATTAGATATAAGCAGTTTCCTTGTATTACAATTACTATAAATGGTGGCTTCCTGTGCCCCCTAATTCATGCATGGGCAATCCTGCTACCTCCAAAAAACAAAAACCTGTGGCCAGAAAATGGTTTTGATTATAATTAACATGTAGGCTCATGCAAAGAACTAAGCTAGTTCAGAAGTAATTGGATCTGGTGCCCCATGGCAGAAGTCCTGTGGGAAGTTGGGAAAGGATCCACAGAAATCAACACTGGTTCAAAGAAATTTTATAATATACATTAGCTTAAAACAGAGAAAGTCTTTTGTTTCTGTTGGTATAAAAGTCATCAGTGAAAAAAAAGTTCAACAATAAAATCTTTGAAAGAAAATAGCTTAATTACTTGCTATATCACTCCAAGTATTTTCCAAAACTAAGTGATGCTGACATCTTTGGCTGCCAGTTCTTTCTTTTGTAGAGATGTAGTTCTTTGTTGTTCCAGACCTTTTTTTTTTTTTTTTTGTTCCTGCTCTTCTCCTTTCTTTCCTTTGTAAAACCTGAACTATACTTTGGAATAATGTTACAGCATTTGGAATAACAGGTATGTCTATATGCCTAAAGACAGAATTTGTAGGTCTACATTTAAATGTGAACACTTCAAATATGATAGTACAAAAAGAACAAATGAATAAAATACATGACAGATTTGAGGGATATAATATAAACCCAGCATTTCATGCCAGCTGTATATATAATCAATTATTATACCTGTTTTTCTCACTTGTTTGGTTATTAGTCAATCCTTTATTTGAAATTTATATTGACAATCATTGAAGAGTTTATACAAAGGAAATCTTGTTTCAGCAAATGAAAAAGTTTTATTTGATGTCATAACATACTTTTGTGAATATTCATTAATCTTTATTGAAGTATTTCAATAAATCTGAACGTAAAGATTGTGTGTTTGACAGCCATTGTCTTTTTTTTTCCATTCCAAGTGCACATTTTTATTTATGTTAATAAGACAGAAATACAAATTTAATAAAATATTATTAGTTACTTTGCAGAAAATGAAAAAGAAGTATATATCTGTAGCACAGTTCCCAACGGACTAAATTTTCATTTTTTAATTTTTTTTATTATTATTATTTTTTTTACTTTACAATATTGTATTGGTTTTGCCATACATCAACATGCATCCACCACGGGTGTACATGTGTTCCCCATCCTGAACCCCCATCCCACCTCCCTCCCCATACCATCCCTCTGGGCCATCCCAGCACACCAGCCCCAAGCTTCCTGTATCCTGCATCAAAACTGGACTGGCGACTCATTTCTTATATGATATTATACATGTTTTAATGCCATTCTCCCAAATCATCCCCCTGCTTCTTCTCCCACAGAGTCCAAAAAACTGTTCTATACATCTGTGTCTCTTTTGCTGTCTCGTATACAGGGTTGTCATTACTATCTTTCTAAATTCCATATATATGTGTTAGTATACTGTATTGGTGTTTTTCTTTCTGGCTTACTTCACTCTGTATAATAGGCTCCAGTTTCATCCACCTCATTAGAAATGATTCAAATGTATTCTTTTTAATGGCTGAGTAATACTCCATTGTGTATATGTACCACAGCTTTCTTATCCATTCATCTGCTGATGGACATCTAGGTTGCTTCCATGGCCTGGCTATTATAAACAGTGCTGCAATGAACATTGGGGTACACGTGTCTCTTTCAATTCTGGTTTCCTCAGCGTGTATGCCCAGCAGTGGGATTGCTGGGTTGTATGGCAGTTCTATTCCCAGTTTTTTAAGGAATCTCCACACTGTTCTCCATAGTGGCTGTACTAGTTTGTATTCCCACCAACAGTGTAAGAGGGTTCCCTTTTGAGGAGATAATAGTTGAAAAATTCCCTAAAATGGGGAAGGAAATAATCACCCAAGTTCAAGAAACCCAGAGAGTCCCAAACAGGATAAACCCAAGGCGAAACACCCTAAGACACATATTAATCAAATTAACAAAGATCAAACACAAAGAACAAATATTAAAAGCAGCAAGGGAAAAATAACAAATAACACACAAGGGTATTCCCATAAGTATAACAGCTGATCTTTCAATAGAAACTCTTCAGGCCAGGAGGGAATGGCAAGACATACCTAAAGTGAGGAGAGAAAATAACCTACAGCCCAGATTACTGTACCCAGCAAGGATATCATTCAAATATGAAGGAGAAATCAAAAGCTTTACAGACAAGCAAAAGCTGAGAGAATTCAGCACCATCAAGCCAGCTCTCCAACAAATGCTAAAGGATGTTCTCTAGACAGGAGACACAAAAATGGTGTATAAACTCGAACCCAAAACAATAAAGTAAATGGCAATGGGATCATACTTATCAATAACTACCTTAAACTTAAATGGGTTGAATGCCCCGACCAAAAAACAAAGACTGGCTGAATGGATACAAAAACAAAACCCCTATATATGTTGTCTACAAGAGACCCACCTCGAAACAGGGGACACATATGGACTGAAAGTGAAGGGCTGGAAAAAAGTATTCCATGCAAATGGCGACCAAAAGAAAGCAGGAGTAGCAATACTTATATCAGATAAAATAGACATTAAAACAAAGGCTTAAAAAGAGACAAAGAAGGATGCTACATAATGATCAAAGGATCAATCCAAGAAGAAGATATAACAATTATAAATATATATGCACCCAACATAGGAGCACCACACAACATGTAAGACAAATGCTAACAAGTATGAAAGGGGAAAGTAACAATAACACAATAATAGTGCAAGACTTTAATACCCCACTCACACCTATAGATAGATCAACTAAACAGAAAATTAACAAAGAAACACAAACTTTAAATGATACAAAAGACCAGTTAGGCCTAATTGATATCTATAGGACATTTCACCCCAAAACAATGAATTTCACCTTTTTCTCAAGCGCACATGGAAACTTCTCCAGGATAGATCACATCCTGAGCCATAAATCTAGCCTTGGTAAATTAAAAAAAAAATTGAAATCATTCCAAGCATCTTTTCTGACCACAGTGCAGTAAGATTAAATCTCAATTACAGGAGAAAAACTATAAAAAAATTCCAGCATATGGAGGCTGAACAACATGCTGCTGAATAACCAACAAATTACAGAAATCAAAATATGCATAGAAATGAATGAAAATGAAAACACAACAACCCAAAACCTATGGGACACTGTAAAAGCAGTGCTAAGGGGAAAGTTCATAGCAATACAGGCATACCTCAAGTAACAAGAAAAAAGTCAAATAAATAACCTAACTCTGCACCTAAAGCAACTAGAAAAGGAAGAAATGAAGAACCCCAGGGTTAGTAGAAGGAAAGAGATCTTAAAAATTAAGGCAGAAATAAATACAAAACAAACAAAGTAAACCATAGCAAAAATCAACAAAGCCAAAAGCTGGTTCTTTGAAAGGATAAATAAAATTGACAAACCATTAGCCAGACTCATCAAGAAACAAAGGGAGAAAAATCAAATCAATAAAATTAGAAATGAAAATGGAGAGATCACAACAGACAACACAGAAATACAAAGGATCGGGAGGAGGAGCCAAGATGGCGGAGGAGTAGGACGGGGAGAACACTTTCTCCCCCACAAATTCATCAAAAGAGCATTTAAACGTCGAGTAAATTCCACAAAACAACTTCTGAATGCCGGCAGAGGACATCAGGCACCCAGAAAAGCAACCCAACTCTTCGAAAGGAGGTAGGAAAAAATATTAAAAACAAACAAAAAAAAAGAGACAAAAGAGGGAGGGACGGAGTTCCGTCCCTGGAAGGGAATCTTAAAAAGAGAGAAGTTTCCAAACATCAGGAAACCTTCTCACTGCCGAATCTGTGCCGAGCTTTGGAAGCACAGAGGGCAACATAACAGGGAGAAAAAATAAATAAACAATTTAAAACTCGCAGATTGCGAGCCCTACGGTAACTCCCCCAGCAGAGAAGCAGCGCAGACGCCTGCATCCGCCATTAGCAAACCGGGGCTGGGCAGGGAGGCGCGGCGTGGGCTGCATCGCTGAGAGTAAGAATCTGGCCTGAATACCCTGAGCGCTATCTGAGCGAAATAATTTGGGCTAGCAAACCAGACTGTGGGATACCTACCACGCGAAAAGCCAGCCCTAACCTAAGACCGCCAGGCCCGCACACGGAACAAAAGACTGAACAGAGATAGCCGGCTGCAGACCTTCCCCCTCCGGTGACAGGCAGCCAGAGCCGGAAGGGGGCAATCGCAGCCCCAGAGAGACATTATCTATAAAACTGTAAGCAGGCTTCTTTGCTAACTAAAACTTCTTGGGGGTCTGGACGGTCAACATCTGCCTGAGAAGGTGCGCCGGTTTTACATCCAGATAACCGAGTGGCGGGGAGGCGATAAGTCGCAGCATTGGCGCTCGCCTGGGAAGAGCAAATTGGCGCTCGGACCTGGGAAGAGCACAAAACGCAGGCCCAACTGAGTCTGCGCCTCTGAGGACTACCCGAGTGCCTGAACCTGAGCGGCTTGGACCTGGGAGGTGCATGCAGCCCAGGGCCAGCCTCGGATTGTTCCCGGCAGAACAACCTAGAGTCCGAGCAGTGTGGACAGGGAGGCTACACGTGCCGTGAGCGGGGGCAGACCCAGGGTGGCTGAGGCACTGCGAGCCCATGCCAGTGTTATTTGTTTGCAGCATCCCTCCCTCCATCCCCACAGCGCGATTGAACAAGTAAGCCTAAAAAAAAAAAAAAAAGTGTCCTCCACCGTGCCCTTTGAGTCAGGGCGGAAACCAGATACTGAAGAGACTAGCAAACAGAAGAAGATATAACAGAGGGAAACGCCTTGGAAGCTACAGGCAACAGATCAAAACCCTGTGGTTACTACGGACTACATAGGAAGGGGCCTATAGATCTTGAGAAATATAAATCTGACCAAGGAACTAGCCAAAAATGAACTGAACCCACAACACCCACAAAAAAAAACCAAAAAAGTCCTAGATATATTTTTATTATTTTTACGATCATTCTTTCTTTCTTTTTTTTTTTAACTAAAAAAAAAAAAAAAATTTTTAAGTCCTCTATTGTTCCTTTAATTTTCACTTTTATAACCTATTACTTTGCAAAAAAAAAAAAAAAAAAGACCCTATTTTTTTCTTCTTCAGCAAACTTCACATATATATATATTTTATAATTTTTTGACCTTGTTTTTTTTTTTGTTTGGTTGTTTTTGTTTTTGTTTTTTTCTTCTTTTCTTTAACATTGTATTTTTGAAATTACAAACTCTACTCTAGATTTTTAATTTTCGCTTTTTGGTATATGTTATCAATTTTGTACCTATAGTTTTTTTTTATATAATTTCTGTGACTTTTTTTTTTCTTTTTTTTTTCTTCTTCTCTGTTTCTTTCTCTTCTTCTTTTATATAACATTGTATATCTGAAATTCCAAACTTTACTCTAGATTTTTAATTTATGCTTTTTGGTATTTGATATCAATTTTGTACCTGTATTTTCTTTATAATTTTTGTGACATTGTTCGTATTTGTTTGTTTGTTTTCTCTCTTTATTTTTCTTCTTCTTTTTTTTTTTTTTTTTAACATTGTATTTTTGAAATTCCAAACTCTACCCTAGATTTTTAATTTTCGCTTTCTGGTATTAGTTATCAATTTTGTACCTGTACTTTCTTTATAATTTTCGCGACCTTGTTTGTTTTTGTTTGTTCGTTCTTTCTCTCTTTCTTTTCCTTCTTCTTTTCTTTAACATCGTATTTTTGAAATTCCAAACTCTACTCTAGATTTTTGATTTTTGCTTTTATGTATTTGTTATCAATTTTGTACCTTTAAGGACGCAATCTTCAGGACCCATTTTTCACTAGGGAGTGAGATTACTGGCTTGACTGCTCTCTCTCCCTTTGGACCCTCCTTTTTCTCCACCAGGTCGCCTGTGTCTCCTCCCTAACCCCTCTCTACTCTACCCAACTCTGTGAATTTCTGTGTGTTCCAGATGGTGGAGAACACTTAGGGAACTGATTACTGGCTGGATCTGTCTCCCTCCTTTTCATTCCCCCCTTTTATCCTTCTGGCCACCTCTGTTACCTTCCTCCTTCTTCTCTTCTCTGTATAACCCCGTGAACATCTCTGAGTGGTCCAGTTGTGGAGTGCACATAAGGAAGTGACTACTGGCTAGCCCACTCTCTCCACTATTGATTCACCTCATCTCATTTGGGTCACCTCTAACTCCCTCCTCCCTCTTCTCTTCTCCATGTAACCCTGTGAACCTCTCTGAGTGACCCTCACTGTAGAGAAACTTATCATCTTTAATGTAGATGTTTTATCAATGGTGCTGTATAGAAGGAGAAGTTTTGAAACTACTGTAAAAATAAGACCGATAATCGGAAGCAGGAGACTTAAGTCCAAACCCTGACTCCAGGGAACTCCTGACTCCAAGGAACATTCACTGACAGGAGCTCATCAAATGCCTCCATACCGACACTGAAACCAAGCACCACACAAGGGCCAATAAGTTCAGGGCAAGACATACCAAGCAAATTCTCCAGCAACAAAGGAACACAGCCCTGAGCTTCAAGATACAGGCTGCCCAAAGTCACCCCAAAACTATAGACATCTCATAACTCATTACTGGACATTTCATTGCACTCCAGAGAGAAGAAATACAGCTCCACCCACCAGAACACCGACACAAGCTTCCCTAACCAGGAAACCTTGACAAGCCACCTGTACAAACCCACACACAGTGAGGAAACGCCATAATAAAGAGAACTCCACAAACTGCCAGAATACAGAAAGGACACCCCAAACTCAGCAATTTAAACAAGATGAAGAGACAGAGGAATACTCAGCAGATAAAGGAACAGGATAAATGCCCACCAAACCAAACAAAAGAGGAAGAGATAGGGAATCTACCTGATAAAGAATTCCGAATAATGATAGTGAAATTGATCCAAAATCTTGAAACTAAAATGGAATCACAGATAAATAGCCTGGAGACAAGGATTGAGAAGATGCAAGAAAGGTTTAACAAGGACCTAGAAGAAATAAAAAAGAGTCAATATATAATGAATAATGCAATAAGTGAAATTAAAACACTCTGGAGGCAACAAATAGTAGAATAACAGAGGCAGAAGACAGGATTAGTGAATTAGAAGATAGAATGGTAGAAATAAATGAATCAGAGAGGATAAAAGAAAAACGAATTAAAAGAAATGAGGACAATCTCAGAGACCTCCAGGACAATATTAAACGCTACAACATTCGAATCATAGGGGTTCCAGAAGAAGAAGACAAAAAGAAAGACCATGAGAAAATACTTGAGGAGATAATAGTGGAAAACTTCCCTAAAATGGGGAAGGAAATAATCACCCAAGTCCAAGAAACCCAGAGAGTACCAAACAGGATAAACCCAAGGAGAAACACCCCAAGACACATATTAATCAAATTAACAAAGATCAAACACAAAGAACAAATATTAAAAGCAGCAAGGGAAAAACAACAAATAACACACAAGGGAATTCCCATAAGGATAACAGCTGATCTTTCAATAGAAACTCTTCAAGCCAGGAGGGAATGGCAAGACATACTTAAAATGATGAAAGAAAATAACCTACAGCCCAGATTATTGTACCCAGCAAGGATCTCATTCAAGTATGAAGGAGAAATCAAAAGCTTTTCAGACAAGCAAAAGCTGAGAGAATTCTGCACCACCAAACCAGCTCTCCAACAAATACTAAAGGATATTCTCTAGACAGGAAACACAAAAATGGTGTATAAACTCGAACCCAAAACAATAAAGTAAATGGCAACGGGATCATACTTATCAGTAATTACGTTAAATGTAAATGGGTTGAATGCCCCAACCAAAAGACAAAGACTGGCTGAATGGATACAAAAACAAGACCCCTACATATGTTGTCTACAAGAGACCCACCTCAAAACAGGGGACACATACAGACTGAAAGTGAAGGGCTGGAAAAAGATTTTCCATGCAAATAGGGACCAAAAGAAAGCAGGAGTAGCAATACTCATATCAGATAAAATAGACTTTAAAACAAAGGCTGTGAAAAGAGACAAAGAAGGTCACTACATAATGATCAAAGGATCAATCCAAGAAGAAGATATAACAATTATAAATATATATGCACCCAACACGGGAGCACCACAGTACGTAAGACAAATGCTAACAAGTATGAAAGGAGAAATTAACAATAACACAATAATAGTGGGAGACTTTAATACCCCACTTACACCTATGGATAGATCAACTAAACAGAAAATTAACAAGGAAACACAAACTTTAAACGATACAATAGACCAGTTAGACCTAATTGATATCTATAGGTCATTTCATCCCAAAACAATGAATTTCACCTTTTTCTCAAGTGCACATGGAACCTTCTCCAGGATAGATCACATCCTGGGCCATAAAGCTAGCCTTGGTAAATTCAAAAAAATAGAAATCATTCCAAGCATTTTTTCTGACCACAATGCAGTAAGATTAGATCTCAATTACAGGAGAAAAACTATTAAAAATTCCAACATATGGAGGCTGAACAACACGCTGCTGAATAACCAACAAATCACAGAAGAAATCAAAAAAGAAATCAAAATTTGCATAGAAACGAATGAAAATGAAAACACAACAACCCAAAACCTGTGGGACACGGTAAAAGCAGTCCTAAGGGGAAAGTTCATAGCAATACAGGCACACCTCAAGAAACAAGAAAAAAGTCAAATAAATAACCTAACTCTACACCTAAAGCAACTAGAAAAGGAAGAAATGAAGAACCCCAGGGTTAGTAGAAGGAAAGAAATCTTAAAAATTAGAGCAGAAATAAATGCAAAAGAAACAAAAGAGACCATAGCAAAAATCAACAAAGCCAAAAGCTGGTTCTTTGAAAGGATAAATAAAATTGACAAACCATTAGCCAGACTCATCAAGAAACAAAGGGAGAAAAATCAAATCAACAAAATTAGAAACGAAAATGGAGAGATCACAACAGACAACACAGAAATACAAAGGATCATAAGAGACTACTATCAACAATTATATGCCAATAAAATGGACAACGTGAAAGAAATGGACAAATTCTTAGAAAAGTACAACTTTCCAAAACTGGACCAGGAAGAAATAGAAAATCTTAACAGACCCATCACAAGCATGGAAATTGAAACTGTAATCAAAAATCTTCCAGCAAACAAAAGCCCCGGTCCAGACGGCTTCACAGCTGAATTCTACCAAAAATTTAGAGAAGAGCTAACACCTATCCTGCTCAAACTCTTCCAGAAAATTGCAGAGGAAGGTAAACTTCCAAACTCATTCTATGAGGCCACCATCACCCTAATACCAAAACCTGACAAAGATGCCACTAAAAAAGAAAACTACAGGCCAATATCACTGATGAACATAGATGCAAAAATCCTTAACAAAATTCTAGCAATCAGAATCCAACAACACATTAAAAAGATCATACACCATGATCAAGTGGGCTTTATCCCAGGGATGCAAGGATTCTTCAATATCCGCAAATCAATCAATGTAATACACCACAGTAACAAGTTGAAAAATAAAAACCATATGATTATCTCAATAGATGCAGAGAAAGCCTTTGACAAAATTCAACATCCATTTATGATAAAAACTCTCCAGAAAGCAGGAATAGAAGGAACATACCTCAACATAATAAAAGCTATATATGACAAACCCACTGCAAACATGATCCTCAATGGTGAAAAATTGAAAGCATTTCCTCTAAAGTCAGGAACAAGACAAGGGTGCCCACTTTCACCATTACTATTCAACATAGTTTTGGAAGTTTTGGCCACAGCAATCAGAGCAGAAAAAGAAATAAAAGGAATCCAAATTGGAAAAGAAGAAGTAAAACTCTCACTATTTGCAGATGACATGATCCTCTACATAGAAAACCCTAAAGAGTCCACCAGAAAATTACTAGAAATAATCAATGACTACAGTAACGTTGCAGGATATAAAATCAACACACAGAAATCCCTGGCATTCCTATACACTAATAATGAGAAAACAGAAAGAGAAATTAAGGAAACAATTCCATTCACCATTGCAACGGAAAGAATAAAATACTTAGGAATATATCTACCTAAAGAAACTAAAGACCTATATATAGAAAACTACAAAACACTGGTGAAAGAAATCAAAGAGGACACTAATAGATGGAGAAATATACCATGTTCATGGATTGGAAGAATCAATATAGTGAAAATGAGTATACTACCCAAAGCAATTTATAGATTCAACGCAATCCCTATCAAGCTACCAACAGTATTCTTCACAGAGCTAGAACAAATAATTTCAAAATTTGTATGGAAATACAAAAAACCTCGAATAGCCAAAGCGATCTTGAGAAAGAAGAATGGAACTGGAGGAATCAACCTACCTGACTTCAGGCTCTACTACAAAGCCACAGTTATCAAGACAGTATGGTACTGGCACAAAGACAGAATTATTGATCAATGGAATAAAATAGAAAGCCCAGAGATAAATCCACGCACATATGGACACCTTATCTTCGACAAAGGAGGCAAGAATATACAATGGATTAAAGACAATCTCTTTAACAAGTGGTGCTGGGAAATCTGGTCAACCACTTGTAAAAGAATGAAACTGGACCACTTTCTAACACCATACACAAAAATAAACTCAAAATGGATTAAAGATCTAAACGTAAGACCAGAAACTATAAAACTCCTAGAGGAGAACATAGGCAAAACACTCTCCGACATACATCACAGCAGGATCCTCTATGACCCACCTCCCAGAATATTGGAAATAAAAGCAAAAATAAACAAATGGGACCTAATTAACCTTAAAAGCTTCTGCACATCAAAGGAAACTATTAGCAAGGTGAAAAGACAGCCTTCAGAATGGGAGAAAATAATAGCAAATGAAGCAACCGACAAACAACTAATCTCAAAAATATTCAAGCAACTCCTACAGCTCAACTCCAGAAAAATAAACGACCCAATCAAAAAATGGGCCAAAGAACTAAATAGACATTTCTCCAAAAAAGACATACAGATGGCTAACAAACACATGAAAAGATGCTCAACATCACTCATTATCAGAGAAATGCAAATCAAAACCACTATGAGGTACCATTTCACACCAGTCAGAATGGCTGCGATCCAAAAGTCTACAAATAATAAATGCTGGAGAGGGTGTGGAGAAAAGGGAACTCTCTTACACTGTTGGTGGGAATGCAAACTAGTACAGCCACTATGGAGAACAGTGTGGAGATTCCTTAAAAAACTGGAAATAGAACTGCCTTATGATCCAGCAACCCCACTGCTGGGCATACACACTGAGGAAACCAGAAGGGAAAGAGACACGTGTACCCCAAGTTCATCGCAGCACTGTTTATAATAGCCAAGACATGGAAGCAACCTAGATGTCCATCAGCAGATGAATGGATAAGAAAGCTGTGGTACATATACACAATGGAGTATTACTCAGCCATTAAAAAGAATACATTTGAATCAGTTCTAATGAGGTGGATGAAACTGGAGCCTATTATACAGAGTGAAGTAAGCCAGAAGGAAAAACATAAATACAGTATACTAACGCACATATATGGAATTTAGAAAGATGGTAACAATAACCCGGTGTACGAGACAGCAAAAGAGACACTGATGTATAGAACAGTCTTATGGACTCTGTGGGAGAGGGAGAGGGTGGGAAGATTTGGGAGAATGGCAATGAAACATGTAAAATATCATGTAGGAAACGAGTTGCCAGTCCAGGTTCGATGCATGATGCTGGATGCTTGGGGCTGGTGCACTGGGACGGCCCAGAGGGATGGTATGGGGAGGGAGGAGGGAGGAGGGTTCGGGATGGGGAACACATGTATACCTGTGGCGGATTCATTTTGATATTTGGCAAAACTAATACAATTATGTAAAGTTTAAAAATAAAATAAAATTGGAAGAATAAAAAAAATAAATAAATAAATTCCATAAAAAAAAAAAAAAAGAAATACAAAGGATCATAAGAGATTACTATCAGCAATTACATGACAATAAAATGGACAACGTGGAAGAAATTGACAAATTCTTAGAAAAGTACAACTTTCCAAAACTGAACCAGGAAGAAATAGAAAATCGTAACAGACCCATCACAAGCACGGTAATTAAAACTGTAATCAGAAATCTTCCAGGAAATAAAAGCCCAGGTCCAGACGGCTTCACAGCTGAATTCTACCAAAAATTTAGAGAAGAGCTGATACCTATCCTACTCAAACTCTTCCAAAAAATTGCAGAGAAAGGTAAACTTCCAAACTCATTCTATGAGGCCACCATCACCCTAATACCAAAACCTGACAAAGATGCCACAAAAAAAGAAAACTACAGGCCAATATCACTGATGAACATAGATGCAAAAATCCTTAACAAAATTCTAGCAATCAGAATCCAACAACACATTAAAAAGATCATACACCATGACCGAGTGGGCTTTATCCCAGCCATTGTCTTTTGAACACACTGTTCTGTGGAAATCAATTTGAAATATAAAATATATATATATATATATATATATGCTGAATTATCTTTATATTTACGTAAAGGGAGTGAGAAGGTAGACAAGGCTGTGAATTCCATATTTCTCTTAGAATTTCTGGCTACAAGCACCTAGTTGGATAATTAGCACCTCACTTTGTAAAAAGTGTGATATATTTGCTTTATGATATTGTGTTAGTTTGTGCTGTAAAACAAAGTGAACAAGCTCTATGTATGAATATATGCTCTCCATCTTGAACCGTCCTCACAGCCCTGCATCCCACCCAACTAGGTCACCACAGAGCACCAAGCTGAGCTCCCTATGCTGTACAGCAGTCTCCCACTAGCTATCTATTTTACACATGGTAGTGTATATATGTCAATCTGAATCTTATCCATCCCACCTTCTCCCCACCCTTGTGCCCAGTCTATTCTCTACATCTGTTTCTGCTCTGCAAATAGATTCATCTGTAGCATTTTTCTAGATTCCACATATACGCCTTAGTATATGATATTTTTCTCTTTCTGACTTACTTCACTTTGTATGACAGTGTTGAGGTCCTTCCATATCACTACAAATGACCCAATTTCATTACTGAAGATGCGGTATATATACATAATGGATTATTACTCAGCACCTCACTTATAACACTTTACTTGGAAGAGTGTTTCAATTGCCAGAAAATATCAACACTAATATGAGCAGATATACCGGTGGGCTTCCCAGGTGGCACAGTGGTAAAGAATCCACCTACCAATGCAGGAGACTCAAGAGACACAGGTTCAATCCCTGGGTCAGGAAGATCCCTTAGAGTAGGAAATAGCAACCCACTCCAGGATTCTTGCCTGGAAAATTCCATGGAGAGAGGATCCTGGCTGGCTACACTCCAGCAAAGAGGGGTCACAAAGTGTTAGACACAGCTGATGACTAAACAAACACCCTGAATTGAGGAGTACAAGCATCCTCTGTGTATCTCAATATGTCTCCACAGCTCTTGCGGTCACTGTGGGCTCCCTTCTGTTCTGAGCCAACAGAAGCCTCAGGCACTGGCCTGTTGAAACCCTGGGAAGACTTGATAACACGGCTTGGCTAGAGAACCTAATTTCCATTCCATTTTACTTTACTTCTCAATGTTCTTACCCTAGCCATACTCTTTCCTAGCCACTGAGATATTGGTAGTATATTCTGAGGTTTATTTTAAAGTTCTGCAAAGTATACTGACTATCATATCAGGGAGCACTGGAATCTTTCTGAGGTATCTTGTCTTTCCTCTCTGAACAGGCACACTCTGAGAGTAATGAAAGTTACATTGGTCTGTATGTTTAGTACTTCCAACTTCAGTGTGTCCTCATATCACATCATGCAATCATTCAGAGTAGATGACACAAAAGAATGCTCTTCATTCAAGTTAGACTTAATCCTAGCTGAGGAGGAAAAGGTGATAAAGCTGCAGGGAAAATATCCTAGCAAATCAGGTAGTCTACTATCATTTCCTAGGAAAGAAGGAGGCAGGAGGCTCCAATATCAGAAAAAAAAATTCTTGAATATATTAGGAATATTATAGAATTAGGAGAAATAACCAAAATATTATTTTTTTCTGACCATTAATATTTTAGACACTCAAAAGGATAAAATAAAATACAAAGTATTTGTTGACAAAACATTTATGGTATACATTTTCATGGTAAAATTAAATAATTTTTTTGAAGTTCTTTCGCACTGTGCAACCTTTACAATACAGTAGTTTTTTAACCATGTCACAGTCATTCTCCCTTCTGCCTCTGAGCAGCAGACAATCACTAATCTCATTTCTGACACTGCAAATTTCTTCTGTTGAACATTTTCTGTAATTGAAATAATAAAATATGTAATATTTTCTGTCTGGCTTCTTTCGTCTAGATTAATGCTTTATTGGGTTCATCCAAGTTATAGCACGTAGCATTTAATTTCTTTGTATTGCTGAAAAATAATCTATTGTATGACCACATTTTCTTATCCATTTAAAAGTTAGTGACATCTGGATTGTTTCAACATGTCAGTCATTAGATAAAATGCTGCTGAGAATGTACCAGCACATTCTTTGTGTGAATGTATATTTTCATTTTTCATGGTACATACCTATGCATAGAACCATTGGGATGTATAGTAAGTTATTTTTAAATTTTTAAGAAAATGGCTTTAAGAAAAACACTGATGTATAGAACAGTCTTATGGACTCTGTGGGAGAGGGAGAGGGTGGGAAGATTTGGGAGAATGGCATTGAAACATGTAAAATATCATGTATGAAATGAGATACCAGTCCAGGTTCAATGCACAATACTGGATGCTTGGGGCTAGTGCACTGGGACGACCCAGAGGGATGGTATGGGGAGGGAGGAGGGAGGAGGGTTCAGGATAGGGAGCACATGTATACCTGTGGCGGATTCATTTTGATACTTGGCAAAACTAATACAATTATGTAAAGTTTAAAAATAAAATAAAATTTAAAAAAAAGAAAGAAAAAAATAAAAAAGAAAAAAAAAGTGAATTACAAAATGATTCTATTATCTTGCATTCTCACCAACAAGGTATGAAAGTACCATTTTCTCCAAATCTTCATCTGTCTTTATGAATATGCTCATCCTAAGATGTGTGGCAAGGTAACTTGTTTTAATTTGCATTTCCCTAATTGAGCATCTTTTACTCTGTTTATTGGTTATGTATATACTTACTTTATGCAATGACTATTCAGACTTTTGCCCATTTTTAAATTGTTTTTTTTTATTGTCATTGATTTGAAACTGTTCATAATGAAATGTAAATCTTTTAAAAACTGATCTCAAATTTAAGAAATTTTCTTTTATATATTGAGCTTGGGGTTTTATTTGCAAGAATTATATCTTGCTTAGCTAGAATTGGTTAGAATCAAAATGGTTTTCTTCTAAATTTTTTGTAGCTTTTGTAGACATTATGCTATCAACTTTAGTTTAAGTTAAATTTTAAGTTAGTTTTATGTACAGTATCATGAATAGGTCTAAATTAATGTTTTTTTATGTTTCCTTTGATATCTCTCATTCAGTTCAGTTCAGTCTCTCAGTTGTGCCTCTTTACGACCTCCATCACCAACTGGCAGAGTCTACTCAAACTCATGTCCATCAAGTCAGTGATGTCATCCAGCCATCTCATCCTCTGTCATCCCCTTCTCCTCCTGCCCCCAATCCCTCCCAGCATCAGAGTCTTTTCCAATGAGTCAACTCTTTGCATGAGGTGGCCAAAGTACTGGAGTTTCAGCTTTATCATCATTCCTTCCAAAGAAATCCCAGGAATGATCTCCTTTAGAATGGACTGGTTGGATCTCCTTGCAGTCCAAGGGACTCTCAAGAGTCTTCTCCAACACCACAGTTCAAAAGCATCATTCTTCGGTGCTCAGCTTTCTTCACAGTCCGACTCTCACATCCATATATGACCACTGGAAAAACCATAGCCTTGACTAGATGGACCTTTGTTGGCAAAGTAATATCTCTGCTTTTGAATATGCTATCTAGGTTGGTCATAACTTTCCTTCCAAGGAGTAAGTGTCTTTTAATTTCATGGCTGCAATCACCATCTACAGTGATTTTGGAGCCCCGAAAAATAAAGTCTGACACTGCTTCCACTGTTTCCCCATCTACTTCCCGTGAAGTGATGGGACCAGATGCCATGATCTTAGTTTCCTGAATGTTGACCTTTAAGCCAACCTTTTCACTCTCCTCTTTTACTTTCATCAAGAGGCTTTTTAGTTCCTCTTCACTTTCTGCCATAAGGGTGGTGTCGTCTGCATATCTGAGGTTATTTTATGTCTCCCAGCAATCTTGATTCCAGCTTGTGCTTCTTTCAGCCAGAAACTTCTTCCAGCGTTTCTCATTAGACATAGATATATTGAGGAATTTGTTGTTTAATTACTAAGTTTGGGGGATTTTAAGGATTTCTTGGGCTTCTTTTTCTTTCTCTATTTCTAATTTATGTGCTCTAAATTAATTAAATTATAATTTGAATGCATACTTTGTGTAATTTCAATATTTAATTAGATTTATTTAGATTTGGGCAAAATTTGCATTCAGAAAATATATACACTGATGAAAAAAGTCAAAGAAGATATAAATAAATGGATAGATATACTATGTTCATGGATTGGAACACATAATATATAAGATGTTTTACCCAAAGTAACAGAGTTACAAAATAATAATCAAATTCCCAGTAGAATTGTTTATAAATACAATTAAATTAATTCTAGTATTTAAATTAAAATTCAATTGAACTAAAACAGCTTAAAAAAACTTGAAGAATAAAAACAATAAAGTTTCAGAAATTTTACTACATTATTTTAAGACATACTACATTGATTACAACAAAGACAATTAGGCATTAGTGAAAACAGACTAATAAGATGATAGTGAGTCCAGAAATAGGCCTATAGAAATATGGCCAAAGTATTTTTGACAAAGGTGCAAGGTGATTCAATGGAGAAAGGATAGTATCTTCCATAAAGTGTTTTTCAACTACTGGGTATTCATGTACAGAAAAATAAATCATAAAATAATTTTCATATTTTATATAAAAATTAACTCAAGTTTATTAATAGATTTAAATGTAAAACAAGAATACACAACATGTGAAAGAAAATAAGGAGACACATTATGATCTGAAGTTAGTCAAATATTTTTCTATACATGTACCAAAAGTTCTATTTGTAAAAAAAAATAAAATAATAATAAAATAATGACAGTGATGATGATGAATTGGAATTCATCAAAATCAAAACTTGGCCTTTGAAAGACATTGTTAATAATATAGAAAGCTATTCATGTAAAGCATGGATTAAAAAACAAGGTCCCACTGTATAAAACAGAGAACTATATTCAGTGTCCTATGACAGACCATACGGGAATGAATCTTAAAAAATAGTGTACATATACGTATATGTATAACTGAATCACTTTGCTGTACAGCAGAAATTAACACAGCATTGTAAATCAGCTATACTTCAACAACAAAAAGTTTAAAAACAGAAAAAAATAGCCAATACACTGAACAAGAGAGAGAAATTTTCAATCACATATCTTCCAAAGAACTTATACACATAACATATAAAAATCTTAAAAATCAATAGTAAGATACTAACTGAAAAGTAGAGCAAAGATTAGAACAGACACTTCACCAAGGGGATTTATGGATGACAAGTAATGAAAAGAAAAAATTGTTCTACATCATTACCCATTAGGTAAGTATAAAAAAAAAAGAGATTCCTCTGCACAGTTATTAAAAATGCCAAAGTAAAATTCAGTCACAATATCCGTGCTGACAAACAACTGATACATTGTTGGTGAAAGTTTAGATGCTATAGATTAATTTATACCCACCATATGACAACACATTTATTTACTCTAGTGTAATGAAAGCATATATTCAGATAAAACCTGTACATGGATGTCTATGTTTCTTCATTCCATAAAAAATGAGGCAAGCCAAATTCCCTTCATAGGGTTCCTGGTTAAATAAATTATGGCAAACCCATGCAATAGAAGACTACACAGTAATTAAAGAGGAAAGAAGCCTCTATCTGCACCAACTTCCATCAATTTGAAAGCCATGTTGCTGACTGGAATAGGCCTCTTTGAAAAGATGCCATTAAATAACGTTCTTGAAAAAAAAGGTATAGTGATGCAGAACAGATAATTGTCACCCAGAATTTGGGAAGCAGATGATGCAATTACAAAGATAGCACAGGAGATATTTTATAGTGTAAGAACTAATAATCTATTCTAATGTAATGGTGGTTACAGAATTTATACATGGGATAAAATTCATGGAACTGTACACACCAAAAATTGACTGCCTTTATAGTACTCTTTTAAATAAACTAGTAAATGTTCTTCATATAGTCAGGGAAATAATCATTCTGCCTGGGATGGTTTCAGCTTCCTAATTCTGTTTATGCCAGAAATCTCAGTTATAATCTCTTCAAGTGTTGCCTCTTTGTCAATATCTCTTCTTAGTCTAGATTCCAGTGCTATCATGCACTCCTCTAACTCTTTTACCAACAACATGCTAAGTTTGGAGGAAGACATGGTGCTTTTGTTCCATTTGGCATGTCTAACTAGTTCATCTTTACACAGATGGTATATGCTTTTGAGAGATCACAATAAGACTCTCACATTGGGAGTTTCTAAAACCACCCTTGGGTTCGATGATTTACTAGGAAGACTCAATAAACACAGCAGATAGTCATGCTCTCAGCTATAATTTATCACAAAGATACAAAGAAAATCAGTAAAGGATGTGGCACAAAGAACAAAGTCCAGAAGAATCAGAAGACACAAAGATTCAAGTGTCACACAAGATGTGCATACATCCTCCAGCGTTGGACTGTGAACACTTCTATGAAATGTTGTTAAGCAAGAAAGCTCATTAGAGGCCCACTGCCCAAGGATTTTATTGGAATCTAATCATGTCTAACATCCCAAATTCCTGAATCCCAGAAAGAATGTAGATGTTCATTATAAATAACACTGTTATGCAAACTATTTAGGCACAGCGAGTACTCTTACCAATTCTGGAACTGATGGGAACCCTCCTGAAACCCATATACCTAAACACTAGTCAAGGATGATCCTACAAGCCAGAATTTCTAAGGGTAGCAACCTCACATTTGGTACAGCACTCTTTTTTTTTTTTTATACAACTGCCCACTCCTAGAAAAAAACCATTTTGTCTCTTGCATCCCTTGCATCTACAAGATCACAAATGTCACCTTTATTTGAAAATATTTCTTAGGGAAAGCTTGATTCCTAGCTCCACTCTTTTATCTTAATTCTTGCTTTGACTTCGAATGTAGGAGAATTGTGCATTTTCTGGCCAGATGAATATTTTATCATATTTTACATTTTATTCAGCATTTTAATTCGTTTTCTTTTAATGTGAAGGGTCAACATGACTTCTATGCTAGATTTAAGAACATAAAAATCTATATATCACCCACAGTTGTTTGTTTGTTTTTTAATTAGAGTATAGTTGCTTTACAATGTTGTATCACCCAAAGTCTTATTTTCACGCTGGAAATTATTAGGAAATATCCTTGGGGTCAACACTGAGCAAAAGGAGAAGTTGAACACAGGTGAAGTCACTGCAAATACCTCAGCTGATCTTACAGGAGCTCTGAATCTGAGCACTCCTCCTGATCCAGCATTGGACAGGCTGCCTAGGGAACCTGACCTGGACTTGGCAATGGACAGTTTTGCCATGTTCCTGAGTTGAGGGACCAAAGTGAGAGCTGTAGGCTCTCACTCTCAGTAACTGGAAGAATTTCCACTGCCAAGAAGTAGGAAGAGGTTCTGAGCAGTACAATAGGGTATCCACTGCTGTCTCACGGGAAACAAGCAAATTCAAGTTAAGCTTATTTTGGAATTATTTTAAACATCTTCCTATGTTAATATTGAAAACTTGCAGTTAAATAGAAGAGAAGTAAATTTGTTTTATACTTTCTTTCAATGTTTTAAATTGCAGTTGGGATTAGCTATGGTTTGAATCATTATCTTTATCAGTTACTTTTTCATAGTTAGCAATTAAGTCATATAACTATAACTATTGTTAGCCTAAGGGTTGATTAATTTTACAGTTTGTTCCAAAATTTGACACTAAAAATCATCAGTTATTTCATAAAAGTTTATTGTGTTCTTAGTACTCCACTATGGCTAATAGGAAATTGATTACATTCATGAAATAAATAGAATGTGAATGAATATAGCACAGAACATCTGAAGTTATTCACCATATGGTGAGTCAATTCTTCTATGTTTCTTCGACTGAGATTGCTGTTAAACCTTCCGTTTTTTGCATATTTGCTAAGTAACAATGTTACTTAGCCTTCACTGGGTGTAAAAGCAATCATAAATTTGTTAGAAAATTAGCATATTGAAATAACAACATAAAGCCAGCCAATAAAAACTGGTTTTATGATGGTCATCAAGTAATTAATATTTTCAGTGACTATGTGCATTGTTCACTTTAAAAAATAAATACAAATATGAACCATTCAAATTCTGGTTCTCTGAGTGATAGGACACACATGTCTTGAGAAAGAAAACATTATTTCTATTTCCCTGACTTGCATGTAATTCTAGGCTTACAGAGACCTAGAATTTCCACTTTTATGAACTGCCTTCCAGCTAATTTTGAACGTGGTCACTTTCTATCACAGAGCACAAAAGTGGAAGGAAACACCTTCAGAGCAAAAAGCTGAGTTGGCTTTCTTGACACTGGATAAAAGTTAGCTAATATTTCTTTACCAAAGTCATTTAATTCTTTCCTAGGATTTGGAGACTTTAGTTATTTTGAGGATTGGGACATAAAAGAAATTTCTGGGTCATGAAATATCACTTATTCATTTGGCCTAAATGCAGGAAATGGAAGGTCCTGGAAGATGGGAGGGAAGGCCTGCAGGTTATCAATGATGAAGGAGAACACAGAACAGGGGGCGTCATAGACACATTTTAATCACTTTAGGATTTTTACCTGGCAATAGTCCTGGGGCTGACAATTTTCATATCTAGATTCTAGGGATAAAACACTGGGAAGCGACCTCCCTAATTGAAGTTAGGACAGAGCACACTTAGCAGCAAAAACTCACTGTCCTCAAAGCAGTTTTCTCTTTCTCCTTACTCTGCTTTCAGTTATATTTCCTTAAGTTCAGCTGGTCATGACTTTCCTGTGGTCAGAAAATGAATGCACCAGTATCTGATAATTACATAACAAAGATGCCTATTAAATGAATCAATAGCAACAAACATGTCACTAAGTGAGGAGCAGCCAGAAGCTGTTAACAGTATTGTGTATTTCTCAGCACTTTTGTTCCATTTTTTAAAGTTTTTGGATTTCTTTGAGTGTGGATAAATACTTGCTGTTTAATTCAAAATTAATATGCGAAATAAAAATGTTTATGAGGATGTATATTTTTGAGTTATTATAGTTAATAAATTCTACTGACCATAATTATTGGAGAGACTAGCCATTATTTTTTTAAACATACAATAACATTTACTAATTTTAAATGTGCAAAACAGTGAGTTTTGAAAAATATATATAGCCATATACTATATAGACTATTTCTACCACTCAAACATCTAATTCATGCCCCATTGTTCTTAATCACCTCTCCTGACCACTCACCTCTGGCAACACAGATATACTGTGTGTCTAGAGTACTGTCTTTTCTAGAATTTCAAATAAATGGAGTTATGCAATATGAGTGATTTTGACATCTTATGCTAGCCATCCTGCCAGTCACAGGGTGGAGGAAACTTTAGCTTTGTTTTAATTTGTAGGAGCCCTTATCTTAATTGCACAAACCTATTGTATACCACACATTCTGTGCTCACCATGGAGATTTTTATCTAGACATTTTATAATTTCATATGAAACATAAATAAGCAGAACTTAAGTTGTTCTTATTAGGGTTGAAAGGTAATTGGATTCCTTACTAAATTATTTCACTAGGCCATTAAACATATATGTGTATGTGTGAAATATGTGTATATGCATCTGTGTGTGTGTGTGTTCAAAACGCCTATCCTTCATATTGGGAGAACAGTGCTACACTTTACTTATTTGGGTTCTCAAAAATAGAGGTCACTTGTATCAGTGAAATGTTCCTCCTGGATCTTTGGTTTCTGCTTCCTGGATAGACAATCTGCCAAGTGATATGGGGGGTACCAGCCTCTTCACATTTTTAGCAGTTTACATCATGTTCAACTGTGCCATCAGGGTCTAAAAGTTAAATTTCGTGGATTGGACTGCAAGTCCTACTATGAGATTATTTTCCTCATATATAACCTGTGTTTAATTGCATAAAAGAAAATCTGCCCCTTCCTTCCTTCCTGACTACCTTGATCCCCTTCCCCTTTTCTTCCTCCTTCACTTCCTTTCCTCCTTCCTTCCTCCTTCCCTACCTCCCTTCCTTCCTTCTTCTTTTCTCTTTCCCTCCCTCCCTTTTTCCTCCAGTTAGACACCATTCCTTTCTTCCTCAACAAAACAGTTTAATAGGAGGACATGTAATGTGTGCTTACTTGACTTGGTTTGAAGCCTGTCCTGACTTTACATTCATTAGTTAAGTGAATGCTGGTGTATTATGTACCATCATTATGTCCATGACTACCTTGAAGATAATGTAAGCATTGGACTATTATGGAGATTGCTACGGAAGAATAATGCATGGTAAGCAATTAGAACATTGCCTGACACAGAGTAAATACACTATTATTAATTTAAGAACTATGTGTGAAGTGCCAAATATGTGCTTTGCTGCTGCTGCTGCTAAGTCTCTTGAGTCATATCCGACTCTGTGAGACCCCATAGATGGCAGCCCACCAGGCTCCCCTGTCCCTGGGATTCTCCAGGCAAGAATACTGGAGTGGGTTGCCATCTCCTTCTCCAATGTATGAAAGTGAAAAGGCAAAGTGAAGTTGCTCAGTCGTGTCCAACTCTTAGTGACCTCATGGACTGCAGCCTACCGGGCTCCTCCATCCATGGGATCTTCCAGGCAAGAGTACTAGAGTGGGGTGCCATTGCCTTCTCCGAATATGTGCTCTAGTGTTGAACAATTGTTGAGGTTTGTACATGAAAAGTAAAACCAACTCATAATTTGGTAGTCTGAAGAAATGTCCATAGTCTCCACTATGCCTCCTACACAGAATCAAGGCTGTTGGACACTTAGAGAGTTTTCCTTTCTCATTGACTTTGGGCTTGGCCACATGACTTTTGGGACAAGAGTCAGCATAATGCAGAGAACTTAAAGGTGCTTGTACATTGGATATTGCTTTCTCTCTCGCCACTTTCAGTACCTCTGCTACCAGCATGATGAGAATTTTGACTAGACTGTTGCACTTAGCAACAAATGCTTCAGTTTCTTCCATCACCCCTTCTTACTCACTGTCCACCGTGAAATATATGAGAATCTACTGTATAGCCCAGGGAACTCTACTCAATACTCTGTAATGACTGTATGGGAAAAAATCTGAAAAAAGAGTTGATATATCTATATGTAAAACTGATTCACTTTGCTGTATATCATAAGCTAATATAACATTGTAAATCAATTATACTTCAATACAGATTAATTTTTTTTTAAGTTAAAAAAAGAAAAAGCCAGCAACAACCAGCTGATTTCTGACCTGTGAGTGATCCCAGCCAAAACACACATAGCACAGATGACCTATCCTAGCTAAGCTAAGCCCCAATTGCTGACTCATAAAGTTGTGAGCCTCTGCACTTTGAGGTGGGTGGTTACGCAGCAAATGACAACTGACCTTCTTGAGCTATTTGCTTGATTTTTGTTTTATTTTTCTGTGAATTTATGCTTGAGGGAAGTCTATTGCAAGGACTCTTCCTCATACTTGTGATAGCACCCTGAGGCCCTCTCAACTCTAGAAAACTTAATTCAAACTTCCCACCTGCCATCTCTTTAGGAAGCACTCCTCAGAATGGTGGCAGGATTGTCTCACCTCAGGCTAAATGTCCTTTCATGGCAACTCTAGGACAATATTTCCCAGTTGTTTCCTTTGGTGTGTGAATGAAGATGCCTTGGGGTATGCAGATTGCAGCATGCTTGCTAACAAAACCATCAGGCTTGGGAGATTCCCTGCTTTATCACCAAAATGTCAAATCAATTTTAACACCTAAAATCAAGTTGTTGGTTTTTTTTAAAACTATACTCCTTCATAATTATCATGCTTAACTTCTCAAAATTAGCATTAAAGAAATTTCATTTAATGTTATTCCTTACCTTCTCTGTCTTCTTTTCTTTCCTTGTTTCTTATTTTTTTAAGGAGTATGATCTTATATGTGGTAGGGAACAAATGGTAGATTAAATCAATCTCTAACTTTGTTATATAATGTAGTAAATCTCCTAATTATATAACAATGCGGAACCTAAAAAGAACAAAGGAAACATGAAAGATGAAATAAGGGGCAAAGTACATGATCTTCAGTAAGAAATGTACTAAGAAATTTCATATGAGTATTTAATTTGCTTCTTGCAATGTCCCAATACTATAGGCATATTAATGTTATTTTTGAGAAGCACAGTTGCACTGTATAGAGACTTTTATCACTGTTTATGACCTGTTGATAGAAAGTAGTGGGACCAAATGTTAATGTCCTTGACTTCTCTTTGTCACAGAAAACTCATTAAAAAGACCTCAGAGGGGTGCCAGTTAAGAACAAATAAACATCACTTCCTACTGACTGAACCGTATCCTCTCAAAATTCATGTTACTACCCTTGTCCCTGTGCAGCTGTATCTGGAGACAGTCTTCAGCAGGTCAGTTCAGTTCAGTTCAGTCACTCAGTTGTGTCTGACTCTTTGTGACCCCATGAATCGCAGCACGCCAGGCCTCCCTGTTCATCACCAACTCCCGGAGTTCACCCAGACTCATGTCCATCGCATCAGTGATGCCATCCAGCCATCTCATCCTCTGTCGTCCCCTTCTCCTCCTGCCCCCAATCCCTCCTAGCATCAGAGTCTTTTCTAAAGAGTCAACTCTTTGCATGAGGTGGCCAAAGTACTGGAGTTGCAGCTTTAGCATCATTCCTTCCAAAGAAATCCCAGGGCTGATCTCCTTCAGAATGGACTGCTTGAATCTCCTTGCAGTCCTAGGGACTCTCAAGAGTCTTCTCCAACACCACAGTTCAAATGCATCAATTCTTTGGTGCTCAGCATTCTTCACAGTCCAACTCTCACATCCATACATGACCACAGAAAAAACCATAGCCTTGACTAGACAGACATTTGTTGGCAAAGTAATGTCTCTGCTTTTGAATATGCTATCTAGGTTAGTCATAACTTTCCTTTCAAGGAGTAAGCATCTTCTAATTTCATGGCTGCAGTCACCATCTGCAGTGATTTTGGAGCCCCCAAAATAAAGTCTGACACTGTTTCCCCATCTATTTCCCATGAAGTGATGGGACCAGATGCCATGATCTTAGCTTTCTGAATGTTGAGCTTTAAGCCAACTTTTTCACTCTCCACGTTCACTTTCATCAAGAGGTTTTTTAGTTCCTCTTCACTTTCTGCCATGAGAGTGGTATCATCTGCATATCTGAGGTTATGGATATTTCTGCCGGCAATCTTGATTCCAGCTTGTGTTTCTTCCAGCCCAGCGTTTCTCATGATGTACTCCGCATACAAGTTAAATAAGCAGGGTGACAATATACAGCCTTGACGTACTCCTTTTCCTATTTGGAACCAGTCTGTTGTTCCATGGCCAGTTCTAACTGTTGCTTCCTGACCTGCATATGGGTTTCTCAAACGGCATGTCAGGTGCCCTGCTATTCCCATGTCTTTCAGAATTTTCCACGGTTTATTGTGATCCACATGTCAAAGGCTTTGGCATAGTCAATAAAGCAGAAATAGATGCTTTTCTGGAACTCTCTTCCTCTTTCCATGATCTAGCAGATGTTTGCAATTTGATCTCTGGTTCCTCTGCCTTTTCTAAAACCAGCTTAAACATCAGGAAGTTCACGGTTCACATATTGCTGAAGCCTGGCTTGGAGAATTTTGAGCATTACTTTACTAGTGTGGTAGTTAAGGTTAAAAGAGGCCACAAGTGAGAGAACCCACATTCACACCCCATAGAACGGCTGCCCCACCCACCCTCGTCCCTCTCTTTCAGTCTCTCTCCTTGTGGGGTGAAGACACTGTGAGAGAGTGGCCACCTGCATGCTAGGGCAAAAGCTCTCCCCAGACATCAAATCCTCTGGACTTTGATCTTGAACTTCAAGCCTCCAGAACTGCGAGAAAATTAATTTCACTATTTAAGTCACCCAGTTTATGGTATTTTGTCATAGCAGCCTGAGAAGACTAATACATATGCTTAGATAGGTCTATGTCTTCTTCATGCTAATCTAGGAGGCAAGGGACAAAGATTTCCCCTCTATTTATTTTCCTTTCTTCAAATTTCTCCTGACATGACATTATGAGTTTTTTTTAGAGCCAGTGTTACAAATATTGTGGCACTCCCCTGATGACAGGTACTAATAAAAGAGAGAGAGAGAGAGAGTCTCAATTTTTTTTTCTGGCAAATTTTCCATGATTTAGCTACTCCACATTTAAGAATTTATTCTAAGGAATTAATAAAGGATATATGTAAGTGTGTACAGATAGTAATATGCACTGAAATGTAATTTACACTACTCAAAATTGTACAACTTAATATTAAGTGATATAAGAATGGGTCAGTAATGAAGATACTCCAATAAATGGAATATCATATAGCATGAAAATAGTATAGAGGGAGGAAATCCACTAACAGGAGTCAATGCCCATAGTGTATTGTCACACTAAAAATAGTGCATGCCATAGTATGTAACAAGCATGCGTGCATGCATGTCAATCTGCAAATGTACATGTGTATTGTGCTTCTATATAAGTATATATTTTTAATGTCTCTATATTTATCATATAACTATTTTTTAGAGATGAGATTGTTAATTGATTTTTACCCTTACTCATCTATTTTTTAAGGTGTCTTGCTATAAAATAATATTTTGATAGCTAGAAGGAAATATTTAAGAAACAAACTCAAATTTTGTCTTTAATAATACTAAATAATACTTTTTATAGCATGTTTCTATTATATATAAGCAAAAATGAATAAGGTAGATATAATCTAATAGTGACAGGGTTAAGCTGAAGTATTCAAACACTGTTGTCAGTATAAACTGTCTTGTGCTTTCCAGAGAGCAATTTTACAATAAGTATCAATATCAATCCAAATGTGTCTATCTACTCTTTCTTGTAATATCAAGCAACAAATTTATAAGGAAACAAATGGTTAAAGGAGGGAAAAAAAAAACTGTTCAAAGATTTTTATAACAAATGACTATGAAAGCAGTGAGTAATTAGAAACAGCTCAAATTCCCCCATATTGGACAACTAAAAATGAAATAAACATTGTGTTTCAAAATTCCTCTAGATGGACAATATTTATATTGAATGTGACAGGTATCAATAGGGTCATGTGGAATGTTTACATGCATTAAAATAAAGCCAAGGAGAAGATGAAAAATATAAATAGTTGTAGCTTTGGGCTTATTTTCAGTATTTATGTGCATTTCTTAAATGTTTCTTAAAAACTATCTTTTAGAAAGAATTATAAGTACATCAACAGTATTGTAATACATGAGAAAGTGATAATTATCTTTAAGCATTCAGGATTAAAGATTAAGGACATTGTAGTCTACATACATTGATGGTAAAGTTTTCTTCTAATCTGTGATTTTGGAATAAAAACAATTAATCAGTGTTTCCACAACCTTTCTTTGCTTGTGTTTTATAAAAGTGGAGACAGTGAATGAAAACACGAAGCTAAGAATAATGAGAGCTTGGGTGGCAGTGTCTGTATCCTGAATTGTGGCACCAGGAATCCACAAACCACAGCCTGAAGCACTCAGGACCTTGGACGTTTGCTTTTGTTTATGAACTGTGTAGGGTGCTTATTTTCTGCTTTTCATGATGGCTACAACCAATCTTTTCACACTGTATTTATGGTGCTTTTCTTTCTTTCTTTTTTATTAAGGTTGTTTTATACTTGGCAGTATCTAAATGTTGTATCTGGAATTTAAATAGGAGAAACCGTACTTTAGTTTTATCTAACTGAAAGAGGCCGAGATCACTGCTGGACAGAAGGTGATTTTCGTTTGAAGAGTGAGAAGGGAGGTCACCGAGTGGATGCTGTTATGACTTGGTGCCTTTCGCAGCTCATCTCAGCACATCCTCACATCCCAGTGGGCTGGGGTCTATAAAGCCTAGTTTGCAGCTGAGAACACAGTAAGGAATGGAGCAGGCTTAAGTTTTGGTTGGTTGGCCGACTGAATTGAAAAGCATGTATAGAAGACAAAAGCCCATGGTTGGTTGGCCGACTGCGTTGAAAAGCATGCACAGAAGACAATAGCGCCTAGTTGTTCTGAGATCAAATATACAGACAATGTTGCACAAAGGTCTCAGGTCAAGAACTTTAAAGCCATTGGTGTCATGTATGCTAACATCCTCTGTTTGGAGCTCTGTCTAAAGGTGTATGTCACACTTGCATTACTTAAGCACCTTTTGAGGTAATGATCAGATTTTTAAACTGCAATTGAAAATAATGTGTGCGTGCATGCATGCTCCGTCACTTCAGTCCTGTCTGACTCTTTGTGACCCCATGGACTGTAGCCCACCAGGCTCCTCTGTCCATGGCATTCTCCAGGGAAGAATTCTGAAGTGGAGAATGTTCACTGAAGTGGGGATGTTCCTGACCCAGGGATTGAACACATGTCTCCCTCATCTCATTGCAAGTGGGCTCCTTACCCACTGAGCTACCTGGGAAGCCTAAAATAGTAGTAAATAAAAGATTTTGGGTTTCACTGGTGGCTCAGTCAGTAAAGAATCAAATATTTCACCCATAAGAAAGAAAACCATAGCTCTTTAAATAAGCATTTATCTAGGAGTAAGAAATACATTGGCAATAAAATATATATTATATTAATTTTCCCTGAAAGAAGAATATATAATTTTAGTAGTTCTTGACTGATCTGATCTGATAGATTCTTCCAAAAATCTATAATTTATTTAAATTGAAAAACTCATTATTGAAAAATGCTTGTATAAACTTTTATAGAGAGTAAACATTTATTCAGCCCACACTCTCTTCTCACGTGATTTAAAACCCCCTGTGGAGTTCAACTTCATACTAAGACTGAAAAAAAGGAACTGGATCTGACCTCCCACATGCAAAAAAGAAAAAAACTAAAATGTTTAAGTGAATTAAAAAAAAAAAATTCAAGTCATACAACACATGTTTTCTGACTATAAGGGAATTATACTGGAAGTTGATAAACAGAAATATATAAGAAAGTATCCAAATATTTAAAAGAAATATAAAACAATTACAAATAATCCATGAATAAAACAATAAAAGGGAAATTAGAAGCTATTTTAACTGAATATTAATGAAAATACAACATACTAAATATTACAATATGCAGCTACAGGGTACACAAATTAGAAAAAGGGGATAGTTTCAAGTTAAAGACCCTCATTTCCACCTTAAGAAAGTAAAAATATTAACACCACATAGAGGATCAGAAGGCAAAGTTAATCTATTAGTGACAGAAATCAATTAAGGAGACAAATATAATAGACAAAGGCTATAAAACTAAAATCTGGTTATCCATTTTAAATATAGCATTGTGTACATGACCTTCCCCAAATCCCTGGATAACCAATCTATTGTATGGTACATGGAGCTCTGCTCAATGTTATGTGCCAGTCTGGATGGGAGGAGGGTTTGGGGGAGAATGAATACATGCATATGCATGGCTGAGTCCCTTTGTTGTTCACCTACTTTCCAATACAAAATGTTTTTAGTGTTAAAAAAAAAAAAAGAAAGAAAGAAAAAAGACATTCCCACTTTCCCATTAAAAATAATCCAAAAAAACTAAAATTTGTATTTTTGAGAAGATAAACCAAGTTGTTAAAACTTTATCAAATTGACCAGGAAACCAAAAAAGAAAGCAAAATTTACTCCGTGTTAGAAATGTTGTTGTTTAGTCACTAAGTCGTGCCTGACTCTTTACAACCCCATGGACTGTAGACTGCCAGGCTCCTCTGTCCATGGGATTTCCAAGGCAAGAATACTAGAGTGGGTTGGAATTTTCTTCAGAAAACCAAGAAAGAAAACGCAATTTACACGATGTTAGAAATGACAGAGGTGATATCACCAGAAGATATGTAGCTAATAAAAGGAAAATAACAAAATATTTTGAATATTTTATGCCAATAAATTTGACATATTAGATGAAATAAGCAAATCTTTGAAATCTTTGAAAGTCATGAACTACCAACACTCACTGTAATAGATAGTTCTATATTTTCAATTAATGTTTAGTAAAATAGCTCATAGAAAAAACAAAACAAACAAAACTCCAAGCATGTGTAATTTTCACTGGTGATTCTACCAAACATTTCAGAAATGGATACTGGGGGCGGGGGGCAATTTCTCAGCATTATGAAGCTGACATTCTGTTATCAAGGCTAGATAACGTACTACAAAATACATATGAAATAAAATCAAGCCTAGAGAACATAAATATATATTCAAAAATATCTTAAGAAAGTTTTTGCAAATGACTCCAACAATGTTTTAAATATACATTATGGCAAAGTGTGGTTTATTCCAAGACTATATTGTTAATTAACATTATAAAATAAAGTAGTTCTCTGTATTGAAAGATTAAAAAGAGCATCTTCTTTCAAAATTTAATGCTATGTTACATTTACCTATCAAAAAAGCATGGTATTAGCATATATAGAGAAACTAATGGAACAGAAAACATTCCTAAAATAAATGCACATATATATGTAAAACTGATTTTCAACAAAGGCACAAAATTAGCTCAATGGAGAAATGATAAGCTTTTCAATAATGGTACAGAGGCTCTAGAGGCGTTTCCAAGAGGCTTCAGGAAATGTTTGGGATGATGAATGTGTTCATTATTTTGAATTTGGTGATGATTTCATGGGTGTACATTCATCTCGAAATGTATGAACTCACACACTTTAAATAGGTGCAATTCATTTTATGTCCGTCATATTTCAATAAATACATCCTTCTAAAATCTTTTTTATTTTTAACATTATAATAACTTAGCCAAAACACTTTCATTCAAATTATTAATATCAATTATTTGTAATTTCAATTTCATTTAGAGTCACATATATTCAAAGAGCCTCTATGTATGAAACAGCATACAGGAAAAAGTATGAAAATTATTCACTAAATTTACCAAGACAGTTCACATATTCTCAGATGTTCATAGAAGAAGGTGGCAATATTCAAATCATGCAATGTGTGTTTCAGTCAAGAAGACACACCTGACTACCTAAGCTAAGTAAAAGCATTTATTGGCTCTGCATGGCTACTCATGAATTACTAGAATATTAATTAAGGTAAAATATAGAGAATAAGTGTCTTGGAAATTGAAAGGTCAGTAAGATTTCTTTGTGAGGCAAAGGCATTGATAACTTTTAAAAAGACAGAACAAAAATGAAATTTGTGTAGCTCAAACTTAATAAATTATATGATAACTTTACTTCTTGTAAAAATAAATGCATCTTGAGGATATAATCCTTTTAAAAATATGTGTCTCCTAAGATGTCTATTTAATGAATACATTGTAGATCAGATACTAAGAAACACACAGGAAAGGATATATGAGGAATCACATTTTGTATTTTTATATCTGCTAGGCTATGATCCACAGTTGAAATTGGAGATTAATATACTTTTGTTCTAACCATGTGGTTTGTCTCATATATTAGTTGGGATGGGAGTTTTCCCCATTCCTGAGATAAGCAGATCTCTAAAAGCCACCATGAACATTGTATACAAGGATAAATCTTGAAATCTTTTACAATCTTGAAATCATAAAAGCTTGGAAATAAATTTTTGGTCCACTAGTTATTAGTCAAAAAGGAGAGGTTTTTTAAAATCTCTCTGAGTCTTAGTTTTCTTATTTTAATTTGAGAAATCTATTTTGTTTCAGAAGAAAAAAATCAATGTTTCTGAGAACAGTACACTAAATTATGATAGTGAAGTGAAGTGAAGTGAAGTTGCTCAGTAGGGTATGACTCTTTACGAACCCCGTGGACTGTAGCCTGCTAGGTTCCTCTGTCCATGAGATTCTCCGGAGTCCATGCCCGTATTTCTATGGAATTCAGCAATCTGTTGTCATCTGAAGAACCTGAACTCATATATCAGGATAGCAAATGAGAGACCATCAAATTCTGAGTAAGCCAAGTGCAAAAAGACAATATTCTAAAGAATATTGAGATTGAACGCCAAATGTTACAAACATATTGGTAAGGTTTCTGTGATCCTTAATTACCTTGTCTTCAAATTCTGAGAACCAATAGTGGTCTTTCCAGAAAACACTATTTTTTTTTTTTTACTTAAATTAGTTTTAGTTTGTTCAAAAAGTCTTCTGACAAATAGCTGCTGCTTTCAGTGCCTTCCAAATAGCTTGCCTATAGTTAGTTGTAGTAGTTAAGTCGCTAAGTCGTGTCCGACTCTTGCGACCCCATGGACTGTAGCCCACCAGGCTCCTCTTTCCATGGGATTCCCCAGGCAAGCATACTAGAGTGGGTTGCCTTTTCCTTCTCCATAGTACTATAATAAGTGCTAAAACATGATTCTAAGCATCTTTGTTTGTCATGATCAATAGTTTAAATTTTTGGCTAATGTTTTAACTATTCCACAGATACAAAGTGGACACCTTAACCCCAAATCGGTGAGGATATTAAGATTCATGACACAACACACACCCTTTAAGAGGGAATGAACATATTTACTGTTTATATGAAGAGGCTTTGTGGGGAGAGAGGGTCAGGCTTCCCAAGATGGATGGAGAAATGATGGAAAGAGTGTGGGGAGGAAACCAGTTTGGGAATGTTATCTTGACAAGAAAGGAAAAAACTCAGACTTTATAATAAACTTGCTTAGATGTAAGCAAAACAAGTAGTAAGGAAGGATGAGGGATAAAAGTTGACATCAAAATTGGAGTCAGTGGGCATATATCTGAGAAAACCATAATTCAAAAAAATATATGAACCTCCATGTTCATTACAGCATTATTTACCATTGTCAAGACATGGAAGTAACCTAATGTCCATGCGGAGATTAGTGAGTTATACATTCATATGCAACGGAATACTACTCAGCCATAAAAAGAATGAAGTGATTCCATTTGCAGCAACATGGATGGATATAGAGATTATCATACTAAGTGAAGTAAGGCAGACAGAGAAAGACAAATATCAGGAGATCACTTACATGTGAAATCTACAAAAAAGATATAAATGAACTTATTTACAAAACACAAATAGACTCACAGACATAGAAAACAAACTTATACTTACCAAAGGGGAAAGGTAGAGGGAGATAAATTAGGAGTTTGGGATTAACAGATACACATTAATATATACAAAATTAATAATCAGCAAGGACCTACTATATATCACACAGAACTATACCCAATATTCTGTAATAACCTACATGGGAAAAGAACCTGAAAAAAAAAAAAAAAAAGATGTGAGTATATGTACAATTAAGCCACTTTGTTACACACCTGAAAGTATAATACTATACTCCAATATGGGATTTCCCTGGTGGCTGAGATGGTAGAGAATCTGCCTGCTGCAGAAAGCCAGGTTCAATCCTGAGTCAGAAGATTCCCTGGGAAAGTGAATGGCAACTCACTCCTGTATTATTGCTTGGAGAATTCCATGGACAAAGGAGACTGGTGGGCTACAGTCCCTGGAGTCACAGAATCAGACATGACTGGGAGACTAACAGACTCACGTACTCCAAAATAATTTTTTTTTTTTTAATGGAGTGTGAGCTCTTTGTAAAATAAATCATTTCCCTTAGTCATGATGTCTGATGCAGGTGGTGTCTACCTTAAGTCAGATCATAGGTATATTGGGACTTATCTAAATAGCGACCTGTACTAAGTTGTCCAAGTTAAGACATATTGTTTTTAGCCATAAGAATAAGTTCAGTTCAGTTCAGTTCAGTTGCTCAGTTGTGTCCAACTCTTTGCAACCCCGTGAATCATAGCACACTAGGACTCCCTGCCCATCACCAACTCCTGAAGATCACCCAAACTCATGTGCATCGAGTCAGTGATGCCATCCAGCCATCTCATCCATTGTCTTCCCCTTATTCTGCCCTCAATCCCTCCCAGCATCAGGGTCTTTTCCAATGAATCAACACTTCGCATGAGGTAGCCAAAGTATTGGAGCTTCAGCCTCAGCATCAGTCCTTCCAATGAACACCCAGGACTGATCTCCTTTAGAATGGACTGGTTAGATCTCTTTGCAGTCCAAGGGACTTGCAAGAGTCTTTTCCAACACCACAGTTCAAAAACATCAATTCTTCTGTGCTCAGCTTTCTTTACAGTCCAACTCTCACATCCATACATGACCACTGGAAAAACCATACCCTTGACTTGATGGACCATTGCTGGCAAAGTAATATATCTGTTTTTTGTTTTCTGTTTTTTAATATGCTATCTAGGTTGGTCATAATTTTCCTTCCAAGGAGTACACATCTTTTAATTTAATGGCTCCAGTCACCATCTGCAGTGATTTTGGAGCCTCCAAAAATAAAGTCTGACACTGTTTCCCCATCTATTTCCCATGAAGTGATGGTATCAGATGCCATGATCTTCATCTTCTGAATGTTGAGCTTTAAGCCAACTTTTTCACTCTCCTCTTTCACTTTGATAAAGAGGCTTTTTAGTTCCTCTTCACTTTCTGCCATAAGGGTGGTGTCATCTGCATATCTGAGCTTATTGATATTTCTCCCGGCAATCTTGATTCCAGCTTGTGCTTCCTCCAGCCCAGCGTTTCTCATGATGTACTCTCCATATAAGTTAAATAAGCAGGGAGACAATATACAGCCTTGATGTACTCCTTTTCCTATTTGGAATCAGTCTGTTGTTCCATGTCCAATTCTAACTGTTGCTTCCTGACCTGCATATAGGTTTCTCAACAGGCAGGTCAGGATGTCTGGTATTTCTATCTCTTTCAGAATTTTCCACAGTTTATTGTGATCCACACAGTCATAGGCTTTGGCATACTCAATAAAGCAGAAATAGGTGTTTTTCTGGAACTCAGTTGCTTTTTCCACGATCCAGCGGATGTTGGTAATTTGATCTCTGGTTCCTCTGCCTTTTATAAAACCAGCTTGACCATCTGGAAGTTCACGGTTCAAGTATTGCTGAAGCCTGGCTTGGAGAATTTTGAGCATTACTTTACTAGTGTGTGAGATGAGTGCAATTGTGCAGTAGTTTGAGCATTCTTTGGCAGAAGCCATAACAATATGTTTACTCAATTATCAATTAAATTGAAAGAAAAGTATTAAGCTAATGTTCTCAGTTTCAAAAGCTTTCATAGAAACAAGGATATTTAAGGCACATTCAGTGTACTCAGTTCCCTCCAAAATGTATTTATTAGCACTTGATCAAGGGTAAAAAGTGCTGATAAAGTTTGAGAGCCATTAATTTAAACATTAATTGCTAAGTCAGGAAGTCTTGAGAGCAGTAAACCTGGAAATACAGCCACTTCAGTCTTAATGCATGACTCTCAGTGTCTAATCTTATTTTATATTTATGTATATTTTAAATGTATAATATATGGATAAGTTGATTCAGTATAGTGACTGAGAAATGAGGATCAAAAAAAATTATTCAGATGTCTCTGGGCATTATGAAGGATGTCACAGAGAGTATTTTCTTGGTCATAAAAGGAAAGATGGGAGTTTCCTCTTGGGATATAACAACTGTGGTGAAATATTGTTGATAATTGAAAATACACCATTATGACAGGACAGTGGTTTTGCTTAGGATAAAGCTAATAATGCTAGTAAACAAAGATTAGGGGGATATTAGAGTGCTTTGATAAAGGAGAGAAAAAATATGGGTGAAAACAATAAGAATTTTTCAAATAAAAAAATTGAAGAAACTAAAAATACAAATATTTGAATTATGTAAATATACAAAAATGCAATTAAAACAAGAATTTATGTTTGAGAATTATGGAAAGTGAGCTGGACTGTTAAAAATCCAATAGGAAGCCTAAATAGAACCAAACAAATTCCTTAAGCACTTGTGATTAGTAGATGTATATCTTCTACTTGAATTACTTTTCATTTACATGACAGGTTTTCCAGTGCTAGGCAAGCTGGTAGAAAAAAATGAAGAAAATGGAAATACTTATATGGAAATAAGTAGAGGATTCTAGATGGCATCTATAGAAAATACACCAGAAGCAGCAGGAATTATTGTACCCCTGCTACATTTTGGAGAAGGCTTGGTAAACTAAGCCATGGTGGTGATAGGTGGGTGTGGGGCACTGCCTGGTCGCAAATTCAGAAGCCCTGAGTTAAGTCCCAGATATGATGAGGGAACACTCAAACAAGAAGGAGAAATCTTGAAATGTTAAAACCTGTGGCCAGAGAGGGGACTCTGGAATGTGATATAATGGGGATAGAGATGCTCCTGCTACTGAGGACACTGAACTACAGAGGGGAGGGAGGAGCCTATAGAGTCTCTGAAGATGGAAAATCTCTGTTTATTCACAGGATAAACATTGAGTCCTGGCACTGTGTTACTGAAAGAGACACATGTACAACATAGATCTTGAAATTCAGTATGGTTCAACCAAATGCATTTTATATAAAAATCTAGAAGTGCATTTTTACTAGAATTTTCTCATACTTACAGGTCAGGATAGTCATTATCATCAGTGCTTTAGAGATGAGGCAATGAAAACTTAAATGTGTTCAATCAAATATCCCTGAACAAGTAGCTGGTTCAGTGTCAAACCCTATAGGAGTTAAAACTAGCTCCATGTGTGCATGTGTGCTAAGTCTCTTCAGTCCTGTTCTGCTCTTTGTGACCCTGTGGACTATAGCCCAACAGTCTCCTCTGTTCAAGGGATTTTCCAGGCAAGAATACTGGAGTAGGCTGCCATGCCCTTCTTCAGGAAAACTAGCTACACTTGGCAGCAAATCGCTCTTCCTATTACTGCTTTGTTGAAAAGAACACTTCTCCAAATGGGAAACAGAGGGTCCATTAGATGCTGATATCATGCCTCCTGGCTGCACATTTTGAGAAGATAAAATTAGAATGAAAAATTAGTATCTGAGCAGAAAAATCTCAAGGGCAAACAATATGGGAAATTATGAGAGATACATGTCCTCAGTGTCTTTCAGAATGCCAGGTCTTTGAAAACAATGAAGACTATCAAAGTATCACTTAGATAAAATTAAATTTCTAAAGAAGTAAGAAAAAGGAAGTATTGTGAAAGGAGGTACTCTAGTACTTGACATTCAAGAAGTGGATGCAAATTCTTAAATGTTTGTTTTCAACAAGCATATATAGACAACATATATGTTATAATGCCAAAAATGGGTAAGATGATTCCAAGGCTCTGGGGATAAAGTGGTCAGGTTTTGAGGTGTGGGGCATAAAAACTGAATTTGCTCCTGAGGAAATCCCACTGCTTTAATCTATGAATCTCCCTCCCCATTATGCAAATATATAATTCATAGACTCCCAGATTTTGCAAACATACCGCTAATAACTGTTTAAAAATTTGGTCAGTTGAAAGCCATTTGGCCATATCCTGAGAGTCAGAATTTGTGGCCACTATTCTTATTAATGTGAGGGATTTTTGAAGACCAGTGGTGGATTCAGGATTATTTTCCTTCCTTAGAGAGACTATGTTTCCTGCCAAAGAACACACAGAGAGAAGTCAATTTGCTTGACAAAGAGGTTCATTTGATTAAGAGAACTTTCTGTGCTAATAATTATGAACTTATTTCTACTCCTCTGTATAATATTTTATTCAACCAGCAGAAAACTTTGTGTTAAGTGATCACAGTTCCGAAGAAATTTAGTTATATATGCCTAAAACTTGTAGCAAATAAGCAAATGGTCTATATGTGTCTCTGTACATATTTGTATTATGTTTTTAAATTGAGGTATAGTTGTTTTACAATGTTGTGTTAATTTTTTCTGTACAATGAAGTGAATCAGCCATATGTATACCCTCTCTTTCTTGAGCCTCTCTCCCACACCCCATCACACCCATCTAGGTCATCACAAAACACCAAGCTGAGCTCCCTGTGCTACACAGCGTCCCACTAGCTATCCATTTTACATATGACGGTGCATATGGGTTAATCCTAATCCCCCAGTTCTTCCAATCCCCCTCCCTTACATGTCTACCAGTCTGTTCTCTACACCTGTATCTCTATTTCTGCCCTGAAGATGTTATCTCTACCATCTTTCTAGATTCACATATATGCATTAATACATGATATTTGCTTTTCTCTTTCTGACTTACTTCACTCTGTATGACAGTCTCTTAGGTCCATACACAACTCTACAAATGACTCAACTTTGTTCCTTTTTATGATTGAGCAATAGTCTATTATATATATGTACCACATCTTCTTTATTCATCCTTCTGTTGAAGGACATTTAGATTGATTTCATGTCCTGGCTGTTGTAGATAGTGCTGCAATGAACACTGGCATGTATGTGTCTCTTTGAATTATGGTTTGCTCAGAATATATGCCCAGTAGTAGAATTTCCGGGTCTAATAGTAGCATTATTTTTAGTTTTGTTTGTTTGTTTTTTTCATTTTTACTGTTCTTTACATCTGTGTCTCTTTTGCTGTCTCGCATACAGGGTTATCATTACCATCTTTCTAAATTCCATATATATGTGTTAGTATACTGTATTGGTGTTTTTCTTTCTATTTCTTTCTATTTTCTTTCTATTTTTAGCTCTTATTGTTATGTAACTTGATATTATAAACTTTAGAGGCTAAAACAACCATATTTGTCACGTCTCAGTTTCTGTGTTAGCTGTTTGGGCACGTCTTTACCGGTCTCCCGAGACACTGGCTCACTAACTGCTGATGGGGCCACAATCTTACCTGAGACTCGGAGTCCATTCTAAACTCACATGGATGTTAGCTAGATTAATTTCCTTCTGGTTTAGAGAATATGGTGGCTTCTTCTAGGCCAGCAGGTAGAGTCTTTGCTGCTTGGATTTGTGGAGCTTAGGGAAAGACTAAACTCTCATTTAAAACACTCGTCTGATTAGGTAAGATCCACCCAAAGAAATCTCCCTTTGATCAACCTATAATCAGTTGGTTACATATCTCATATCTGTAAAGACCTATCACATTTACTTTATAATATAACATAACCAACAGTGTAATATCACATTGTATTAATGAAATTCCCTCAGTGGAGGAAATTATATAATGGTGTAAGTCACTGAGAAACATATTAAATTCTCAGTTCAGTCCAGTTCAGTTCAATAGTTCAGTCATGCCTGACTCTTTGTGACCCCATGGACTGCAGCACACCAGGCTTCCCTGTCCATTGCCAACTCCCAGAGCTTACTCAAGCTCATGTCCACTGAGTTAGGGATGCCATCCAACCATATCATCCTCTGTTGTTCCCTTCTCCTCCTGCCTTCAATCTTTTCCAGCATCAGGGTCTTTTCCAATGAGTCACTTCTTTACATCAGGTGGCCAAAGTATTGGAGTTTCATCTTCAACATCGGTCCTTCCGATGAATATTCAGGACTGATTTCCTTTAGGATTGACTGGTTGGATCTCCTTGCAGTCCAAGGGACTCAAGAGTTTTCTCCAACACCACAGTTCAAAGCATCAGTTCTTCGGCGCTCAGCGTTCTTTATGGTAAAATTCTCACATCCTTATATGACTACTGGAAAAACCATAGTTTTGACTAGATGGAGCTTAGTTGGCAAAGTAGTGTCTCTGCTTTTCAATATGCTGTCTCAGTTGGTCACAGCTTTTCTTTCAAGGAACAAGCATCTTTTAATTGCAAGGCTGCAGTCACTATCTGCAGTGATTTTGGAGTAAAAATAAATAAATAAATAAAGTCTGTCACTTTTTCCATTGTTTCCCCATCTATTTACCAGGAAGTGATGGGACCAGATGCTGTACTCTTAGTTTTCTGAAGGTTGAATTTGAAGACAACTCTTTCACTCTCCTCTTTTACTTTCATTGAGGCTCCTTAGTTCTTCTTCACTTTCTGCCATAAGTGTGGTATAATTTGCATATCTGAGGTTATTGATATTTCACCCAGTAATCTTGACTTCAGCTTGTGTTTCATCCAGTCCATCATTTCTCATTATGTACTCTGCATAAATCAAATAAGCAGGTGACAATATACAGCCTTTATGTACTCCTTTCCTGATTTGGAACAGTCTGTTGTTCCATGTGCAGTTCTAACTGTTGCATTTTGACCTGCATACAGATTTCTCAGGAGGCAGGTCAGGTGGTCTGGTATCCCCATCTCTTGAAGAATTTTCCACAGTTTTTTTTGTGATCCACACACTCAAAGACTTTGGCATAGTCAAAAAAGCAGAAGTACATGTTTTTCTGGAACTCTCTTGCTTTTTCAATGATCCTACAGATGTTTGTAATTTTATTTCTGGTTCCTCTGCCTTTTCTAAAACCAGCTTAAACATCTGGAAGTTGTCAGTTCACGTTCTGTTGAAGCCTGGCTTGGAGAATTTTGAGCATTAGTTTGCTAGTGTGTGAAATGAGTGCATTGTGTGGTAGTTTGAATATTCTTTTGCATTGCTTTCTTGGGGTTTGGAATGAAAACTGACCTTTTCCAGTCCTGTGGCCATTGCTGAGTTTTCCAAGTTTGCTGGCATGTTGAGTACAACACTTTCACAGCACCATTTTTTAGGATTTGAAATAGCTCAATTGGGATTCCATCATCTCCACTACCTTTGTTCATAGTGATGTTTTCTAAGGCCCACTTGACTTCACATTCCAGGATGTCTGACTCTAGGTGAGGGATCACACCATCGTGATTATCTGCATCGTGAAAACCCTTTTTCTACAGTTCTTCTGTGTATTCTTGCCACCTCTTCTTCTGCTTTTGTTAGGTCCATACCATTTCTGTCCTTTATTCATCAAAAATAAGATGAAAGCTCTGTGTCCCTTCTCTCATATCCTGCTCTATGTATCTGGCTGCTCTTTCTATAAGAAACTAGCAATCTAGTAAGTAAAATATTTTCCTGAGCTTTGTGAGTCACTGTAGTAAATTAGGTGAACCCCAGGAGGGGGCCTAACCTGGAAAATAGTGGAATAGAAGAAAGTACTAAGTCATGTCTGACTCTTTGTGACCCCATTGACTACACAGTCTATGGAATTCTCCAGGCCATACTGGAGTGGGTAGCATTTCCCTTCTCCAGGGGATCTTCCCAACCCAGGTATAGAACTCAGGTCTCCTGCATTGCAGGCAGATTTTTTACCAGCTGAGCCACAAGGGAAGGTCAAGAATACTGGAGTGGGTAGCCTATCCCTTCTCCAGGGGATCTTCTTTGCCCAGGAATTGAATTGGGGTCTCCTGTGTTGCAGGTGGATTCTTTACCACCTGAGCTATCAGGGAAGCTGTTACCTTCCCTGATAGGAAGTCTACCGACCAAAATATGTTTCTATACATAGAAATCGAGGATAAACAGTAGGAAAGCAAATTTAAGAAACCTTAGAAAAAAAAATAGAAACCAAACCATTTCTGACTCATTTTCTTGCTGTCAACAAGTTCAAAATGTACAAAGCAATTTGTAACAATTTCTAAAAAACAGTTCTACAGAATTTTCAGACACCTTGTTTTAAGAAACTTTTTGAGAGGAAGGGAAATATAATCAGTGATTATTCTTTTTTTAAATCTTCTTTTCAATTTATTATTTGTCAACTTTTCAATGAATTTTTCTTCAATATTACTTGAATTAAATATGAAAATTTCTGCCACTTGGGGAAAAAAAATTGACCTAAGTGAAAATAATTGTTGTGATTAACTTCCCTAAAAAAAAAAGAACTGAGACTAGATGATTTCCTAAGGGAAGCTGCATTTCCATTCCTGACATCTGAGGTAAGAAATTTCTTTCCAATTTTAAGACCATTCTTGAGCTTGTTTCTTTCTCTGCCCAGAACTTGCTTTGGGAATAAATAATCGCCTAATAAAAGGCCAATCTATTATAAGTTCTCTCTCTGCGCTACCGAAGCAAATACTGCAGACATATCTGGATTGAAACCACATAGCAAATTCATATTAACTCTATCCTGTAGTCCAAATAATTGGATTCCCTTTTAGAGTATTTTTGAGAAATCAGAGAGATAATGTAAATTAAAATAACAGTGTTAAACAAATGGAAATTAAATTTTAGGAAAATGTTTAAATATAAGTAAATATTAATTAATATTTTTAAGGAGTTAAAGACTGTTCAGAGGCCAACATTAGCACAGAAAGTCATGGAGAAATGGAACTTAAGAATAATAAGGGAATACATATTTTTCCTTGATTTTATGTCATGTAGGTAACATGGTGTTGATAGAAAAAAAAGTCCATTTTTTAAGGGAGGCAAGTCTTGGGCAAAATTAATTATATCAGATGATCTACACATTCACCAAAAGTTTACCAAGCGACCTGCATGACTGGCACTGAATATGGTTATGCTTATTTGTTTTTATTGAAGGATAGTTGATTTACAATGCTATGCTAGTTTCAGGAGTAGCACACTGTTATATAGATATATATTCTTTTTCAGATGCTTTTCCCTTGTAGATTATTGCAAAAAATCGAGTAAAATCACCTGTGCTGTACAGTAGATATTTTGCATTTTTTAATGTTGCTAATTAATTTTATTGGAGTATAGTTAATTTATAGTGTTGTATTAGTTTCTGTGGTACAGCAAAGAGAATCAATTATACATATACATATATCCACTGTTTTTTTGAGTCTCTTCCCATATAGGTCATTACAAAGTAATGATTAGATTTCCCCATGCTATACAATAGGTCCTTATTAGTTATTTATTTTATGTATAGTAGTGTGTATGTGTCAATCCCAAGTTCTCAGTTTAGCCCTTCATCTTCTTTCCCCGTGGTAACCGTAAGTTTATTTTCTACATCTGTGACTTTACTTCTGTTTTGTAAATAGGTTCAAATGTATCATTTTTGTAGATTTCGTGTATAAGTGATATCATATGATATTTGTCTTTGTCTGATGTACTTCACTCAGTATGATAATCTCTAGATTCATCTATGTTGCTGCAAATGGCATTATTTCATTCTTTGGGGGGCTAAGTAATATGACATTGTATATATGTACCGCATCTTTTTCTATTCCTCCATCAGAGGACATTTAGGTTGCTTCCATGTCTTGGTTGTAATAGGGCTGCAATGAACATTTGGGTACATGGATCTTTTTTGAATTGCCATTTTCTACAGATAGATGCTCAGGAGAGGAATTGCTTAATCATATGGCAGCCGTATTTTTAGCATTTTAAGGAACTTCCATGATGTTTTCCACAGTGGATGCACTGATTTTCATTCCAAGCAATAGTGTAGGAGGATTCCCTTTTCTCCATACTCTGTCCAGCATAAATTGTTTGTAGATTTCTTTTTTTTTTTTTTTTTGATGATGGTCATTCTGAACAGTGTGAAGTGATAGCTCATTGTAGTTTTGTTTTGCATTTCTCAAATAATTAGTGATGCTGAGCATCTTTCCATGTGTTTCACAGCCATCTGTATGACTTCTTTGGAGAAATGTCTATTTGGGTCTTCTGCCAAGTTTTTTTATTGGTTCGTTTGCATTTTTTTTTTTATTGAGCTACATAAACTGTTTGCAAATTTTGAAGATTAATCCCTTGTTGGCCACTTCATTTGCAAATATTTTCTCCCATTCTGTAGGATGTCTTTACATTTTGTTTGTGTTTCCTCTGCTGTGCAAAAGATTTTAAGTATAACTAAAAGTCCCATTTGTTTGTTATTGTTTTTGACCAGTTGCTAAATTGTGTCTGAGTTTTACAACCACATGAACTGCAGCACATCAAGCTTCCTGTTCTTCACTATCTCCCAGAGTTTGCTCAAACTCATGTCCACTGAGTCAGTGATGCCATCCAACCATCTAATCCTCTGCTGCCCTATTCTCCTACCCTCAATCTTTCCCAGGACCAGGGTTTTTTTCCAGTGAGTTCACTCTTTCCATCAGGTGGTCAAAGCATTGGAGGTTCAACTTCAGCATCGGTCCTTCCAATGAATATTCAAGGTTGATTTCCTTTAGGATTGACTGGTTTGATCTCCTGGATGTCCAAGGGACTCTCAAGAGTCTTCTATATCACCACAATTGAAAAACATCAAAACATCAACACCACAAATGAAAAACATCAAGAGTGCCCAGCCCTCTTTACGGTCCAGCTCTCATATCCATACATGACCACTGGAAAAGCCATAGCTTTGACTATATGGACTTTGTTGGAGAAGTGTCCCTCATTTTTAATATATCGTCTTGTTTTGTCATAGCTTTTCTTCCAAGGGGCAAGCATCTTTTATTTTCATGGTTATAGTTGTTTATTTTGTTTTTATTTTCATTACTCTGAGAGGTGAATTTAACGCATCTTGTTGAAATTTATGCCAGAGTTTTTTTATGCCTATGTTTTCTTCTGAGAGTTTTAATAGTGTCCAGTCTACATTTAGGACCTTGATCTATTTTGCATTCATTTCAGTGAACAGGTTAGAAAAGTTTCTATTTTGTGTGTGTGTGTGTGTGTGTGTGTGTGTGTAGCTGTACACTTTTCCCAATACCACTTATTGAAGGACTTTTTCTGCATTATATATTCTTGCTTCCTTTGCCATTGATTTGGTGACCATGTGTGGGCTTATCTCTGGCATTTCTATCTTGTCCCATTGGTCTGTATTTCTGTTTCTGTGTCAATACCATACTGTCTTGATGACTGTGGCTTTGTAGTATAGCCTGAAGTCAGGATAGTTGATTCCTCCAGCTCTGTTTTTCTTTCTCAAGATTGCTTTGGCTATTTGGAGTCTCTTGTGTTTCAATGCATGTGTGTGTGTGTGTGTGTGTGTTCTCAGTCACTCAATAGTGTCTAAATCTTTACAATCACATGGACTGTAGCCCACCAGGTTCCTCTATCTATGAAGTCTTCCAAGCAAGAATATTGGAGTGGGTTGTCATTTCCTTCTCCAAGGGATCTTCCCAACCCTGGGTTCTAACCCACTTCTCTTGTGTTTCCTGCATTGGCAGGTGGATTCTTTACCAGTGCACAATCTGGGAAGCCTGTTTTGTTTTTCCATACAAATTGCATTTTTTTTTGTTCTAATTCTATGAAAAATGTCATTGGTAATAATTTGATAGTGATTGCATTGAATCTATAGACTGCTTTGGATATTATAGTCATTTTCACAAGTTGATTCTTCCAATCCAAGAACATGATATATCTCTCCATCTATTAGTGTCATCTTTTATTTCTTTCATTAATATCTTGCAGTTTTCTGAGTATAGGCCTTTTACCTCTGTAGGTAGATTTATTTCTAAGTATTTTATCTTTATGATGTGATGGCAAATGGGATTACTTTCTTTATTTCTGAACTTTTGTTGTTAGTGTATAGGAATACAAGACATTTATGTGTTATTAATTTTGCATGCTGCAACTTTACCAAATACATTGATGAGCTCTAGTATTATTTCTGGTAGCATCTTTCAGATTCTCTATGTATAGTATCATGTCATCTGCGAACAATGACAGTTTTACTTATTTTCTGTCTGGATTCCTTTTATTTTTCTTCTATGATTATTATGGCTAAGACTTCCAAAACTATACTGAATAAAAGTGAAGAAATTATTGTCTTGTTCCTGATCTTAGAAGAAATGCCTTCAGTTTTTACTGTCAGTAATGATGTTTGCTGTGAGTTTGTCATATATGGCCTTTATTATATTGAAATATGTTCTTTCTATGCCCACTTTTTAAAGAAGTTTTATCATAAATGGTATTGAATTTTGTAAAAAGCTTTTTCTGCATCTATTGAGATGATCATATGGTTTTTATTCTCTAGTTTGCTAATATGGTATACTACATTCTCTTTGTTGTTGTTTGTTTGTTTGCTTTAACTACATTGAAGAATCCTTGCACCCATGGCTTAAATCCTACTTGATCATAGTGTATGATCCTCTTAATGTGTTGTTGGATTCAGATTGCTAGTATTTTTATTGAGGATTTTTTTTGTCTATGTTCATCGGTGATATTTGCCTGTAATTTATTTTTTTGTGTGTGATATATTTGCCTGGTTTTGGACAGGGTAACGGTGGCCATCCAGAATGAGTTTGGGAATCGTCTTTACTGAACTTTTTGAGAGCTTCAGAAGGATCAATGTTTACTCTAAATGCTTAATAAAGCTTGCCTGTGAAGCCATCTCATTCTCAAGCTTTGTTTGCTCAAGTTTTTAAGTCACAGTCTTAATACCAGTTTTCTATTTCATCTCAGTTCAGTCTGGGAAGTTTGTACCTTTCTAAGAATTTATCCATTTCTTTAGGTTGTCCATTTTATTGGCATATAGTTGGTTGTAGTAGCTTTACTTCCAAGGATCAAGCATCTTTTAATTTCATGGCTTCAGTTATTGTCTGCAGGGATTTTGGGGCCCTCAAATAAAATTTGTCACTGCTTCCAATTTTTCCACTTCTATTTACCATGAAGTGATGGGACCAGATGCCATGATCTTAGTTTTTTGAATCCTGAGTTTTAAGCTAGATTTTTCACTCTCCTGTTTTAACCTCATCAAGAGGGTCTTTAGTTCCTCTTCATTTTCTGTCATTAGAGTCATATTATCTGCATATATTAGGTTGTTGATATTTCTCCCATAATCTTGAACCCAGTTTGTGATTTATTCAGCTAGACATTTCAAATGATGTATTCTGCATTTAAGTTAAATAAACAGAGTGACAATAAACAGCCCTGACATATTCCTTGACCAATTTTGAACTAGTCAGTTGTTCAACATCCAGTTGTAACTATTGCTTCGTGACCTGCATTCAGTGGTCTGGTATTTCCATCTCTTTAAGAATCATCCACAGTTTGTTGTGATCCACACAGTCAAAAGCTTTAGTATAGTCAATAAATTCTGTTGCTTTCTCTATGATCCAATGAATGTTGACAATTTGATCTCTGGTTCCTCTACCTTTTCAAAACCAACTTGTACATGTGGGATTTATTGATTCACATACTGCTGAGGCCTAGCTTGAAGGATTTTCAGTATAACCTTGCTAGCATGTGAAGGGAGTGCAATTGTACAGTAGTTTGAACATTCTCTGGCATTACCCTTCTTTGGGGTTGGAATGAAGACTGACCTTTCCCAGTCCTGTGGCCATTGTTGAGCTTTTCACATTTGACATGTTGAGTGCAGCACTTCAGCAGCACCACTTTTTAGGATTTGAAATAACTCAGCTGTAATTCCATCACCTCAACTAGCCTTTTTCATAGTAATGTTTCCTAAGGCCTTCTTGACTTCACACTTCAGGATGTCTGGTACTAGGTGAGTGACCACACCATCATGGTTATCATGGTTAAGATCTTTTTTGTATAGTTATGTGCTTTCTTGTCACATCTTAATCTCTTATGCCTCTCTTATATCCTTACCATTTCTGTCCTTTATCATGCCCATCCTTGCATGAAATGTCCCCTTGATATCTGATCTTCATGAGATTGCTAAGCTTTCCCATTCTATTGTGTTCTTCTATTTCTTGGCATTCTTCACCTACATACACACGTATGAGTTTTATTTACCATTTATCTAAAACTATATATATATATATATATAGTGTGTGTGTGTGTATGTGTGTGTACATACATATGTGTTTGTATACATATATATCCACAGAAAATGAAATCAGTATCTCAAGCAATATCTACCCTCTTATGTTCACTGTAACATTGTTTGCAATAGGCAAGTCATGGAAATGACCTAGATGTATGTTGAGAGATGAATGGATAAAGAAAATGCAGAATATATATATATATATATATATATACACACACACACACACAATAATATGTAATATATATTATATAATGTTATTTAGCCATAAATAAAGAAAATCCTGGACATTTTTGATAACATAGATGAACCTGGGGAATACTATGTGGAAGAAAAAAAAACAGACAAAGAAAGACAGTATTTGTATAATCTCAGTTATATGTAAGAATCTTATAAAAGTCAACATTATAGCACTGAATAGTAGAACAACAGCTACCAGCAGCTGGGAGGCATAGGAAATGGTGGCTGCTAGTCAATGATCCCAAACTTTCAGTGTGAAGAAGAATAAGCCTGGATGTGTGTAACGGGCTAGCATACAGCCTAGTGACTATACCTAATACTATTATATTGGATACTAGAAATTTGCCAGAAGAGTATATCTTCCTACCATGGTAGCTCTGTGTGGTAATAGATGTTGTGACTAGTTTGATTGCGGTCATTAGTTCATAAGTTTGCATATATCAAGTCAGCATATTATACACCTGAAAAATACATAAAATTCTTGTCAATTACACCTTAGTAAAGCCTTAGGGGAAAGAGAAAAAATAAACACTTGAGATTATCCTAAAAGAAAGTTTTGAAACATGTATAATATAATATAAGAAGTGAATCGCCAGTCCAGGTTCGATGCAGGATACAGGAAGCTTGGGGCTGGTGTACTGGGATGACCCAAAGGGATGGTATGGGGAGGGAGAAGGGAGCAGGGTTCAGGATTGGGAACACGTGTACACCCGTGGTGGATTCATGTTGATGTCTGGCAAAATCAATACAATATTGTAAAGTAATTGGCCTCTAATTAAAATAAATAAATTTAAATTAAAAAATAATAATAAAAAAGAAAATCCTCCCAAATTGATATCTGTTCTTCAGTGTGGTGTGGAAGAAAATAGGCCTGAATACGTTGAAAAGCTAGAGAGGAGATAAAACATTTCTGGGATGATAAACTATAAAGGCATCTGAAAGTGCCATCCATATTCCAGCAAAAGGAGACTTGGTAGTCCCCATTACTGTTAATAACATTTTTTATTCATAAAATTTTGAGTCAACATGCTTACACTAATACTTTCAGTCCTATTAAAATCACTCATTGTACATTTTACTCTTGTCAGTTAATCATATTGTTCTTTTAAATGGAGGTTGGAATTAACATTACACTCCCATATATAAAATATATAAACAACAAAGGCCTATAGCATAGCACAGAGACCTATACTGAACATTTTGTAATAATCTATAAGGAAAAGAATCTAAAAAAAAGAAAATTAAAGTCTAAAAGGAAAAAGTATATATATATATATATATATATATATATATACATATATATATATATTTCACAGGACTCTGGTTTGCAAAGTGGAGCCCAACTACAGATATGGTCTAGGAGTGTCATTTTCTGGTCTCTTTTTTCACACAGATATCTTTTTCAGCCATATTTATCCCCAGTGGTAATCATTTTCCGTAACCTACATATGCCTATGTTTGTTCTCAACAAAATTCATATTTTCCTAATTTAAATGTGAATCTCCTGATTCAGATTTCTCTATCTAAAATAACCCCTTTTTTTCACATGTGAAATCTTACACAGTCCCCATGTTGCTATTAAAGTCACACTTGTTCACTGTACTCTCTTAACTACTTCTTTTTGTCAGTCTAATGCAAAACTTTCTTTAATTTCAGTTTTATTCTTCATTACCTTACCTTACTTTGTGAATTAAACCCAGAAAATCCAGATTAGAATTGTATACACAATAGACTATCTATTAAAAAAAATAAACAGCTTGATTTGTGCCTTTAAAAATAATTTGATCAAGGTAAACCTAATTGATGGAGAAACGAAGTTAGTAGCATTCCATATATTTTGTAAGAAGAATTTCATAGGTTCATAGAGACCTCCAGAATACTCTATTTAAATATGAATAATAATAATCAATTGGCTTTGAGAAAGCAACATTGAAATATGAAATCATTTTAAGTTACAAATTTAAAATGTTGAAAATAATTGCAAATTAACCTGTTAAGTATTCTAACATTTCATGAGTATGTAATTATGTTCATATATAACACAAGTTAGAAAAATGTCTAAATTAATATTCAGAACATTTAAGAAACAAAATAATCCACTTTATGAAAATCATTCTATTTTTATTGAACAATCATTTATGGTCAGTACCCTTTTCAGCCTCCTCTGATATTAAGCTGTTGTAAGAGGGATAAGAGAATACGGAGAAAATTAGAGTGCAAGAGCTTAGAAATATTGCTATATATTCATTTGATTTTAGATCATTTGGTTTGCCCATTTTTCTCATTTTCTCTCTTATTCATTACTTTTCCCTCAACACTAGTGACTTCTCTGATTCACTGTTGGATTTTTTGTGATGAAAAACATCTGGTATGATGCCATTTATTTATAATGAAATTCTGAGTGTGGACTTTTCCATAGACAATTGATATCAGGAGATAAGCTGCTCATAAGTTAAATTAAAAAAAAAAACATAGACTTGCTTTATTTACAACATCCACATTTTCTCTTCCTTGCAGCTGCCATCTAGGGTTTAACACATAATAATTACTCATGAAGAACAAGTTCATTTCTTATACTGCAGAAGCCCAGTCTTATGATTAACAACAAACTTCCTTGTTATAATGACATGGCCACTTAACATACTTAGGTATTAGATCAATTTCCATCTCTAGAAAGTTAAAGGAATTATTGTTTATTTTCTTTTGCTCTTGGAAATGACATGAATGGGGAGGGGGAAAGACTACTAAAACAAGCTTAACTCATTTAAATTTCAAATAATATTTTACAGAAGATTATATAGTTTGATTATAAGTCACATCTCCTTTATTTTGCTTGTAACTTATTTTGAAATAAAAATGTTAATCAGTTATTAAATTTAATATAATAAATATACACATCTAAAAAGTTAAATTATACTACCTGTGTTCTAACAAAAATCATTCTTCTCTTGTCCTTTTCCAGCCCTAATTCCTTATTCCTAGAGTCATTTTTTCCCCAAATATTTTAACTGTTTTTTTTTTTTAACTGTGTATTTATGTCCAATATTTCCATGTTACTCTTACAGAGCTATTTCTCGATTTGTTTTAGATGTAGTCTTCCCAATATGGAAGTTTAAGTTTTACCTCTTTTACACACATCCAACAAAAACAAACAAATGTTTATTTCCCCCTATTCACATAGAATTATATGTCACTTCTGTTGTTGTCAGTGGTTAAGGATGACTACTTGAATATTTTTCTAGTTATGTCAAATAATATAACATAACTACAATATCTTTTGCATATTTTTAACTAATGACTTCCTTATTTTTTCTTTTATTTAAATTATTCTTATAGTATTTGAAGAAAATGAATATATTTAAATGTTTTCAAATAAGCACCTGATCAACTGAATTTTTTTCCCTGGAACCAGGCATCCTTTATACCAGTATTTATTGCACATGCTCTTGTCTTATTGTCTTGGGAATATTCCCATTTCCATGACCCCAGTGTTATCTGCCTCATTTCCTTTCCTGGGTTCTATTTCTTGCTTTTCTGGTCTTAGACCCTAGGGCAGTATATTTGGAGATCTATATTGATCTGCAAATGTCTTATTTCAATAGAAGTTTAGATGATAATCTATTCCATGATTGGAAATTATTTCCCCTTCTTTTTAATAGTTTTGAGCCATTGTGATTTGGCTTCTAGCTTTGCTATCAGAGAGTTAGCCTCTCCAGAGAATTTGTTCTGCTTCCTGGAAGAGTTTGGACCCAAAAAAAAATTGTGTTCTAAAATTTTATAACACAATTTCATAGATTGTTACAGGCTTGTTTGTTTTGTTTTTCATTAAAACTGTTTAAAAGTTATGTGAATCATAGCAACCATCCTCAGGCTGTCGGTCAGGCATATTTATTGGGGGAAATCCTCACAACCTTACTCCTTCAACCTCAAGAGGATTCAGCACCTCCCAGCACAAGAACAGCTTCCAGAAATGACCTTCTTCAGTATGCAGCTGGAATTTCCTCATCTTTCACGCTTTCTCAACTGCCTTCCCTCTCTTGACATATAATTCCCTGATAAAATCTCTTTTTGTGTTTTATCTGCTTGTGAGCAGCTGAATTTTGCTAGATTTAAAATCTCTAATGACTGCTTCACACAGTCACACAATTTTGTTTTATTTTTCCCAGAGAATATTTTTTATTTCTCTTCTCAAATCCCTTGATAATATCCTTTTCTTATTATTTGCACTGAACCTAGTGGATCCTGCGAATCTTTACACTCTCATCTTTCAGTAGTGATTAATTTTCTAAACTTATTCCTTTGACATTTCCCTCTTATTCTTTTTGTGTTTCTTTTCTTCCAACATTCCTGCTATTTAGATACTTAAACCAGACTTGAATTCATATCTTTAGTCTTCAATTTTATCTTTTTTATTTTTAATCCTAGGAGATTTCCTTCAGGTTCAGTTCAGTTCAGTCGTTCATTTGTGTCAAACTCATTGTGACCGCATGGGCAGCAGCATGCCAAGCCTCCCTGTCCATGACCAACTCCCGGAGTTCACTCAAACTCACGTCCATCGAGTCGGTGATGCCGTCCAACCGTCTCATCCTCTGTCATCCCCTTCTCCTCCTGCCTTCAAACTTTCCCAGTATCAGGGTCTTTTCCAGTGAGTCACTTCTTCACATCAGGTGGCCCAAGTATTGGAGTTTCAGCTTCAACATCAGTCCTTCCAATGAATATTAAGGAGTGATTTCCTTTAGGATGGACTGGTTAGATCTCCTTTCTGTCCAAAGGACTGTCAACAGTCTTCTCCAACACCACAGTTCTAAAGCATCAGTTCTTCAGTGTTCAGCTTCCTTTATACTCCAAATCTTACATTCACACATGACTACTGAAAACAACAGCAACAATAACATAGCTTTGACTAGATGATCTTTGGCAAAGTAGTATCTCTGCTTTTTAATATCCTATCTAGGTTGGTCATAATTTTTCTCCCAAGGAGTAATTGTCTTTTAATTTCAAGGGTGCAGTCACCATTGGCAGTGATTTTGGAGCCCCAAAAGATAAAGTCTGTACCTGTTTCCATTGTTTTCCCATCTATTTCCCGTGAAGTGATGGGACCAGATGCCATGATTTAGTTTTCTGAATGATGAGTTTTAAGCCAACTTTTTCACTCTCCTCTTTCACTTTCATCAAGAGGCTCTTTAGTTCTTCTTCACTTTCTGCCATAAGGGTGGTGTCATCTGCATATCTGAGGTTATTGATATTTCTCCCGGCAATCTTGATTCCTGCTTGTACTTCATTCAGTCCAGAATTTCTCATGATGTACTCTGTGTATAAGTTAAATTAGCAGGGTGACTATATACAGCCTTGATGTACTCCTTTTCCTATTTGGAACCAGTCTGTTGTTCCATGTCCAGTTCTAACTTGCTTCCTGACCTGCATACAGATTTCTCAGGAGGCAGGTCAGGTGTTCTGGTATTTCCATCTCTTGAAGAATTTCTCACAGTTTGTTGTGATCTACACAGTCAAAGGCTTTGGCATAGTCAAAAAATCAGAAGTAGATGTATTTCTGGAACTCTCACTTTTTTGATGATCCAGCGGATGTTGGCAATTTGATCTCTGGTTCCTCTGCCTTTTCTAAATCCAGCTTGAACATCTGGAAGTTCAAGGTTCACATACTGTTGAAGCCTGGCTTGGAGAATTTTGAGTATTACTTTGCTAGTGTGTGAAATGAGTGCAATTATGTGGTAGTTAGAGTGTTCTTTGGCATTGGTATGAAAACTGACCTTTTCCAGTCCTATGGCCATGGCTGAGTTTCCAAATTTACTGGCATACTGAGGGTAGCACTTTCACAGCATCATCTTTTAGGATTTGAAATAGTCCAACTTGGATTCCATCTCCTTCACTAGCTTTGTCCATAGTGATGCTCCCTAAGGACTTGACTTTGCATTCCAGGATATTTGGCTGTAAGTGAGTGATCACACCATGGTGGTTATCTGGGTCATCAATATATTTTTTGTATAGCTCTTCGGTGTACTCTTGCCACCTCTTCTTATTATCTTCTGCTTCTGTTAGGTCCATATTGTCTCTGTCCTTTATTGTGCCCATCTTTGCATGACATGTTCCCTTGGTATCTCTAATTTTCTTGAAGATATCTGTAGTCTTTCTCATTCTATTTTTTTCCTCTATTACTTTGCATTGATCACTGATGAAGGTTTTTTTTATCTCTTCTTGCTATTCTTTCGAATTCTAATTTCAAATGGGTATATCTTTCCTTTTCTCCTTTGCTTTTCACTTCTCTTATTTTCTCAGCTATTGGTAAGCCCTTCTCAGACAACCATTTTGCCTTTTTGCATTTTTTTTTCTTGGGTATTGTCTTGATCACTGCCCCCTGTACAGTGTCACAAATCTCCATCCATAGTTCTTTAGGCACTCTGCCTATCAGGTCTAATCCCTTGAATCTGTTTGTCACTTCCACTGTATAATTGTAAGGGATTTGATTTAGGTCATACATGAATGGTCTAGTGGTTTTCCCTACTTTCTTCAATTTAACTCTAAATTTGGCATTAAGGAGTTCATGATCTGAGCCACAGTCAGCTCCTTGTCTTGCTTTTGCTGACTGCATAGAGTTTCTCCATCTTTGGCTGCAAAGAATATAATCAATCTGATTTTGTTATTGACCATCTGGGGATGTCCATGTGTACAGTCTTCTCTTGTGTTGTTGGAAGAGGGTATTTTCTATGACCAGTGTATTCTCTTTTCAAAACTCTATTAGCTTTTGCTTTGCTAAACTCCCCAGGTCGCTAGGTGCCCAATATGCTACTGGATCAGGGGAGAAATAATTCCTGATGGAATGAAGAGATGGAGCCAAAGGAAAAACAACACCTACTTGTGGATGTGATTGGTGATGGAAGTAAAATATGATGCTGTAAAGAGCAATATTGCATAAGAACCTGGAATGTTAGGTCCATGAATCAAGGCAAATTGGAAGTGGTCAAACAGGACATGGCAAGAGTGAACATCAATATTTTAGGAATCAGTGAACTAAAATGGACTGGAGTGGGTGAATTTAACTCAGATGACCATTATATCTACTACTGTGGGCAAGAATCCCTTACAAGAAATGGAGTAGCTATCATAGTCAACAGGAGACCAAAATGCAGTACTTGGATGAAGTCTCAAAAACAACAAAATGATCTGTTTATTTCCAAGACAAACCATTCAATATCACAGTGATCCAAGTCTATGCGTCAACCAGTAATGCCGAAGAAGCTGAAGTTGAATGGTTCAATGAAAAGCTACAAGACCTTCTAGAACTAACACCCCAAAAAGATGTCCTTTTCATTATAGGGGACTGGAATGCAAAAGTAGCAGATTTCCTTAGCTTTAATTTTTTTCTACCAAATTTTGAATTCCTGCCATGATACTTTTACTCCAAAACTCTCTTTTTCTGTTTTATGTGCATTACTTTATATTCTGATTTCAGAATATAAATATAAACAAGATTTCATGGATGAAATATCTTACTGATATTTTGAGCATGGTATTTTTCTTTTCACTTCTGTAAGCTTCTCTGCCTTTTCTGTTTCCTCAGGGAGCTTTTTGTTTTTGTTTGTTTTGGCCCTGTCTTTATAGTAGAAGTGCTACCTGATCTTTGACTTTGTGGGAAAGAATTGCTAAGACACATACTGGGGGCGGAGGTGGGGATGTGATGGTCTTGGTCAAACGTTGGTACTAATGTTAGTGGGTTGAGGCAAAAAGCTTCTATCATCCTAAAAGACAGACAAAAAGAGGGCTGGAGCAATCACCATTTAAACTCAGAACTCTGTCTCTGTCCTTAAATTCTTTTGTGCCTGGTGTGCCCAAGTCCAGCCCTCTCTATTTCAAGTTCCCAAGGAAGCAATGTCCCCTTTCTTTCTACTAGTGTGGAGCATCTACCTGTGTGCTTATGACGTGGGAACTTATTTAACATGGTCTTCCTTTTACAAAGAAGAGTCAGCAACCCTAACCTTCATTCATGTCTGGTGCCTCCAGTTCTGAGGTTTAGGTGATGTTTTGTAAATGTGCTTCCCATAGCCTTTTCCCAAGACAGGCAGTTAGGGTTCACTTTCCTCTAGTTTCCTGAGACAATTTCTAACATCCGTCTACTTCCTCGTCTCCACACTTTATTGATATTTGAGGGCCTGTAATCCTCTTCTCAAGAATGTATTTTCCTTGAGGACTAAACCCTTTTAGTCCTTTCTGTGAAGTTTTGAGAGAAAGCAGGTAGAACATATTATTTCAAGCTACTGTTCAACTACAGTCATAAATATTCATACACCTCATCATTTTATGTATAAAGCAAAAATGGCCCTGGACCCTCAACCAGAATCAAGTTAATGCAGGAAGTTTAAATGTATCCAATTGTGAACAAGCGACTTAGGTTAAGAAAACCAAATAGGCTTTCATACTGTAATAGCAAAGAACACATCTGACTCCATATTAGATCTGTTCCTTTTCCTGGGCTTAATCATGCTGGATCTGCATCTTTTGTACAAGCACTTTGCCTATACCCTGAAATATACAGGAAGCCCATTCTTAAAGCCCTGACTTTTAGGATTCCGTTCATAGAGAGACAAAAAAGGTGCAGAACAGAGAGTAACATTGTCTTGTTGGGGGTTTCCAGGAACATCCTGACCTGACCTAGGTGGATAGCTGCAAGAACAAAGGATTCCTCCACTAAGAACTTTGCAACAACCAACCACGCCCCTTCCTCACTTTGCCTTTAAAAATGTCTTTTTGAAACCCTTCCAGGAGTTCGGGTTTTCTTAGGCACAAGCGACCCAATCCCATGGATAACCTTCAATAAACTTTTCTCTGCTCCAAAATCTGACATTTTGATCTGTTTGGTCTCACTGCGTGTGGGGCTCAGGAACTTGTGTTCAGTAACATCATTGGACAGTTGGTATTTCTGAATGTGTGTTTCCCAAGCCAGGTGAACCTGAAACTTTGGGGACAGAGTGCAGCAACCTGTGTTCACCAAGCTTCCATCTGGCTCAGGTGCCCGCCTGCAGCTGCACAAGGTCATGCTTTCTTGTATAAGTTCATGGACTTTGTTGTTATACACTTTTCTGACACATATTTGCTTGTTATTAGATTAGTGTTTCTGATGGGATTTTATCTCTTTGCATATTGATATTATTTATTATGTGATATATTTTATTCCTTTAAAAATATTATATTTACTATTTGATGGAAGTTGCTAACCTCAGCCTGGTAGGCTACAGCCCATAGGGTCTCAAAGAGTCAAACATGACTGAACAACTGAGCATGTATGCACACACACAGCTCCTAACCTTTTATGAATTTTCTTCTGTAAGAACACCTGATAATTTTCCCTGTCTTTTGTAGGGTTGCAATTTGACAAATTTTATCAGAATTTCTCCAGTTTCAGCTTATCATATCTCTTGTCAAGCAATTTAAATGATCATACTTTCTTAGTATATATGTAGATATATATCATTTTAATTTTTAATTCTCATAACAAATAGCATCACATACCAAATATGTTTCCCTTTTATTTACTCACTCAATAATTTAAACAGCATTAGTAGTGTGTTTCAAACATTAGGATAAATGTTGAATTTTGAACTTTAAATAATAGAGATAAATAGACAGATAGCTAGATATGGACCTTTCTTTAAAATATCAGATATGATTGTTGCTGAAATGTAGAAGACTCATTCTACTATCTTGAAAATATTATTTAGGTCTTTATTATTACCACAAATTTGGGTGTCTCTCCAATAAAGAATTCCATCCAAACTAGTCAATGCTCAAGTGTACTTTGAGTCAGGAGGTGAGAGAGATAGTATTTCTTCTTTGTAAACTTAATTTCAAACTGAACCAGAGAGAGAATAAAGTAAAATTAAAAATAAAATTGCATTTATTAATGTTTTTCTAAATTATTCCATAATCATTCATTTTTACTTTAGGAGGATTCACCAGTGGCTCAGCAGCAAAGAATCTGCCTAAAATGAAGGAGATGTAGATTTGTTCCCTGGGTAATGAAGATCCCCTGGAGAAGGAAACAGCAACCCATTCCAGTATTCTTTCTCATCTAGGAAATCCCATGGACTGAGGAACTTGGTGGGCTACAGTCCATGGAGTCACAGAAGTACTGAACACAACTTTGCAATTAAACACATAACAGAAAAAGTATTAAGGTATGATTATCTCAATATAAAATTGAGAAACAATAGAGATGAAATAATAAAGATGAAAAAAAGGTCCTTTAATAGGATGAAAAAGATACCTTAACTAGAAACAACATAAAGAAAGCCACCATGAAAAGATTCTAATGGAGGTGATGTCATAGTATAAGATAAGAACACTAGTGGAATGTTCTTATGCTAGTGAAAATGCAATTTACTGAACAAACTCCTTGAAACAACTGTGGCAAAAACTTATGCAGATAAATTTATTGCATTAATACTTAAGGGACACATTCCAAAGTTGAATTAATAAAACAACAAAATTCATACACTTAAAAAATGTTAGCTTCTCTCCTGTTTTGCCGTCATTTTTCTTTCTTGCACATGGGTGCTAGTGAAAGATAATAATGCTATAAAACCTATTTTATAGCACAAAGAGATGACTGTATGTCATCAACCATGTTTTACAGCATGTGTCAGCCAAAGCTATTGTTGGATTGACTTACTTTATGTTTCACATGGAACATATTTTAAAATTAAATAAAAACTGCTCTTAGCATGAATCAATCTCAGAGAGCCAAGCAAATGTGTTTTCTATATCTGAACAAAATCCGTTTTTCGTGAAGGCATAGTATGGTTGTCTCTGCTGAAAGGTATCTAGTCTTGCTTTTCTCTTCATAGGTAACCCTAGATTAAAGATGGCTTGGAAAATAATTTAATGTACTTGGTCAAGTGTTTTAAGTGTTAGGAAATATTATTAAATCTGAAATGGATTATGAAGTCCCTTGTCTTTATATTACTTGTCTGATAGCTAAAGCAACTAGAATAGTTGCACTGCTATTCCTCTTATAATTGGAAAATTTCAAACATCTGGGTGAGTAGTGTAAACATGTTTCAAAATCTCCTATCAACTTAAAGAGATACTCATCTCCTAGGAGAACAGTTAGCATCTGGATACAAATGCTACGTTGTGTATACTGTGAACATTCTCAAGTGGTTATGTGATCTACCCAAAATAAATATTTAAAGAAAAGAAAAAAAAGCATATATACTATATATATATATATTATTATTGGCCCATTAATTAATTAGCCATTTAATATTCAAGAGTTGTTTTGTTCTGTCTTGTCTGTTGGTTTAAAGAGGAGTATTATGATATTGAAGTTAGACCACACAATCTTTCAGGACCAGTTACTCTCCATCTCTGTTACTATTTTACTTCATGGTTGTCCCCAACTTTAACCAGATATATACTGTATCATTTCATTTTCCCTCATGAATAAGTAAGGGTCCTGACAGACACAGAGGGTATATTCAAAACAGGTGCTAGAAGTGAGTCAAGTAACATGCATTAAGTCAACATGAATCAAGTCACAAAGGTGTGGGCAGGATGTAGGAAAATGAGAAGACAATTGTACTCTGGACTATTAAATCTGGATCATTACCACTCCTAGATCTAGAGGAAGAAACAGAGGGCATAGTTATTGGAACACAGCAAGAGAAGGGTAGAGAGGATTAAAGTGGAGAAAGAGAATAGATATTAGAATTACTGCAATTCACTCCCTTTCTTTTGACAAACCTAAGAGAAGGAAGAAATCAAAAAAGTAACCCATATAGGTCTGCTTCCCAAAGCATGGGGAGGAAAGATAACCATCCTTAATTGTATCTTGTGTGTGGACTTGACTCATCATATCTCAGCTTTTCATAATGGTTCAACTTTTCATCTCTGGTTCAACTATTAGTTGGAAAAATATTTCCATAGTTCACATACTTGGAAATGGTAGCACAGTTATATTTTTATGATAGGGAATAGCTTCTAACAATTGCCTTGGTATTGTATAACAAGCTACACTTTGTGTTCGTTGAGTATCCATATAAAACTTGGCTACCTGGCAAGTAGTTTATGGTCTTTACTTTCTGTAGAAATAACTGTGGGTGAGGACAGTAACTTGAAATCTGTTGTTCAGAAACCAACATATCCTGTCTTCTATTTATTTAGAAAACAAAATTTGTTAATGATGAAAGGAGAGATACTAAAAGGAACCTACATGAAAGCGACAGATTTAAGGGAGAAAATAAAAAGTTACCTCGGAGAAAAGGTGTGACTTATTTCTTGCACTTTAGGAATAAAAGCTTTTAAAAAGTTTTAGAAAACAAAACAATCTTAACATTTCCATTTGTGATGTGTGTCAAAAAGTCAAGTGGGTTTCAAAAGTGATATTCTGAATTTCCAGCTTAAAAGATCCTTGTAACTTAGGAAATGAGTGATAGAGGAAAGCAACAATTTTAGCATGCTTTAAAAAAAAAAAAAACTAGTAAAAAAGAGAAACACAGAAAAATCAAAAAGCGCAGAAATTGTTTGCATTTGTGTAAATTCAATGTATAAGAATAAAGTGAAAAACTAGAATTGAGGATTTCAACAAGTGTTAAAGACCTCATAACAAAGCTTTGTGCCTATGTTCAGTACAAGGCACAGAGATAAATGAAGACAGAGGAAAACCACAGTCAGTAGAAACACAAATCTGTCCCTTAATCTGCTTGTGAATCCAAGGGGTTGAGGTCTTTCAAAATGAAGCCAAAACTTTGAGTCAGATAAATTACATTCCAAGAGATATTAATGACTTTCTATAGGTTATAACAGGATTATCAAAGAGCTAGAGACAATTTGCCATTGGAAAAAAATTATTGATTTTTCAAATTTGAAATAGAGAGGAGAGTATCCAGTTGTGTGCCATTGCAAAAATTTTTTTTCATAGAACCTATTATGAAGGAATCAATTTGATTTTCAGTTTTTACTAGGTGAGTAATGTTGTTATGAACTTCATTGACATGCTTCTTGCTATGAAAGCATTTCTGTTGGATATATAACTAAGGGTGAAATTCCTGGCACTTCAGGTATACTTATATTTAACTTTAGAATATAAGCTAATTTCCAATTAATGCTCCCATCAGCAGTGCATGAAGTTGCTTTGTATTATCACAGGCATGCAGTACTGCCACTCATTAATTTTTGGATATTCTAAAGGGTTAGTAGTGGCATTTCAATGCATTTTTTTAAATTTTAGTTTGTAATTCCCGTTTGTTAAAGAGATTGCATGTCTTTTTGTATGCTAAATGGCCTTTCAAATACTTTTTTTGTGAATCATCTGTTCAAATATCTTGCAAATATTTTCCTCCTGAACCACCTGACTTTTTTTTTCCCCCTAGAATTGCTGTTGTTCAGTCGCTAAGTCCTGTCTGACTCTGTGATCCCATGACCTGCAGTATGCCAGGCTTCCCTGTCCTTCACTATCTCCTGGAATTTGCTCAAGTCATATCTATTGAGTTGGTGATGCTACCCCACCATCTCTTCCTCTGTTGCCATTTTCTTATATTAGGAGTTAATTTTATATTCTGGTCGTAAGTCTACTGTTGGTTATATATGTTGCAAACACTTTTATCACTTAGAATTTTAATTTTTCATTCTCATTTTTTAGTAATTTTAAAAAATGAATAATTAATTTTAATAGACTGATTTATCTATCCTTTATTTTTCATGATTAGTACTTTGGGGACTTGAAAAGACTTTCTCTACTCCAAGGTTATAAAACCACTATATTTCCCAAAAGCTTTATTACTTTTCCTTTTAAAATCCTGAATGTACCTACAACTTAATGTTTGAATATGAAATGAGGGAAGGGTTTAAAAAAAATTCTTTTTTTTTGGCTATCTAATTGAACCCAAATTAACTATTTCTCTCTGCTGTGCAATGGTGTATTTTCATTTATCAAGTATCTACATGAATCTATTTCTGTGCTTTGTACCTCTTCAATTTCTCAATATAGCCACATTTACTCAGTAGTAAATACCAAACTTTGTAAGTCTTGATACTCAATACAAAGAAGCCAATCATTCAGTTCTATACAAAAGCTATAGGAAAAATATTACATAACTGTGTTATTTTAAAATAATTTTTTTCTGTATTTTGTGATAGTTGTGTTGTCAACTTTGAAAGGATAAGATAATTTATTTTGTTTTAATAAATATTTAATAGACATAAACATTTATTTTCTACATATTTCCTACATGCCAAAAATAAATTTTATTTTGTTCTCAAAATGTATTGTTGATTATTAAAGTATAATTGTAATTTTCTCTCAGAAATTTTAAAGTTTTACCTTTGTCTGACTACTCTTCTTTGAATTTCTGAGAAAGTAAGCCATACCTAACCATCTTCCTTCCCCTCTACATTCAGTTTCTTTCAGAATTTTGTCTTTTTCATCACCACAAAAGATTTTTAATTTGAGAAGGATTTTTCTGAATGTGAGTCATTATTATTAGTCAAGATAGATAGACTTTTTGAAACTTAAGAAAATATTCTTCTGTGATTTACTTCATTATCTACTTCTTTTTCCTTTGTTTTATGATTGTACAATTAATGGTCCTGGGACACCTCTCGTCTTATATCAACCTTCTCTCTCTCTCTTTTTTTTTTTTTGGTAAACTTATCTTTCAAATCTCAATTATCGGAGATTTCCTTGACTTTTATTGCTCCTGAAACAAATTTGGTTTGGGTCTGCTTTTCCATGCACAGAAAAGCCAATCTATTGACATTGGATTATGGGAAAGGAAAATACAATATTTATGGATGGGCCAAGCAAGGAGAAAGGGCAACTAATGCTCAGAATATCCCTCAATAGTTTCAGGGAAGGGGTATTAAAGGCAGTGTGAGGGAGGGAGCTGCAGGGTGTGGGATTATGCAAAATTCTCATTGGTTGACATCAGGGTGAAGTTTTAAGCATCATCAGCCTTCTGGTTTAAACCAGTCCAACGTCTAAGTTCTTCCAATCAGAAGTTTTCATCTGGTGAGGATCTGCTCCCTGTAAAAATAACATTAGAATGTGTGTCAGACCTTTATCTACATCTTTCAGAGCATTAGAAGCTTAGTGATTCTGCTACAGAGTGGATTTATAGTCTAAATTGTTACTGGTTTCCAGCTCAACAACTATTTTTTCATTTCTACATCTTCACATTTCCTATTGACTAGCTCATGAGTCAACCTTTTGAGACTCAGGGGAGGCCCAGGAGACTAAAGCAAAAGCCTTTTATCTCAAAGGACAGGGAGGAAGGATCTTGCATACAGTTTCATTATTATCAAAATACCTATTACTGGTTTGGCTTTTAAGTTAGACAGGACTGAACACACACACACACACACACACACACACACACACACACACACACACAATCAGTAAGTTTGTCCTTTGTTTCCCTCTGTATTTTATGTACATATTTAATCATCCCGGACACTGTTGTCTTCCCAGGTGGTGCAGTGGTAAAGAATCCATCTGCCAATGAGGGACACTCAAGAGACACAGATTCGCTCCCTGGGTCATCAAGATACCCTGAAGTAGGAGATGACAACCCACAACGGTATTCTTGTGTGGAAAATCCCGTGAACAGTGGAACCTGGTGGGCTACAGTACATGGGAGTGCAAAGTCAGATACTAATGAGTATGCACCACACGCATAAACATGTAGAGAACAGGATTCCCTGACTTCTACCCACTAGAGACCAGTAGGAAAAAAAAATGTACCTTGAAGTTGCCAAATATATTTGAGGGGAGCAGTGTGAGGTAGCAAGATCACCCTATTTGAGAGCCAGTGCCATAGGTAGCTTAGAAACTGGGTATTATTAGGATACTAATCAAAACATGCTTAAACTGTCATAGAAACTTTAGTTATCTTTGTTTCCTCTATGGTCTATAGGCCCATCTCTTGAGGGTCTTGTCTTCATACACTTAATGTTCCCTAACTGTTGATTCATATTTATTAATGAAGTACTACTCAGAACTCACTTTCATATCCGATATCTTGTTTCCCAGCAACAACACTGCTGCCCTTAGAGCAAAGGGGGAGGACTCTGGATTCATCCCTCTCGAGTGGAGGGTCCTGTCTTAGATGGTTTTTAGTCTTTCATATCTGATGGAAGGCTGGAACCACTTAGAGGTGAGTCTAGCTCTTAGCACATCACTCATAACTCCCAAGGTTGGCCACTCCCCTTCGATGTACAGATTCATCTGGAAGGAATCCAGACACTGGGAAGATCCAATACAGGAGATGGAAAACACAGTGTGATTGGCTCAACTGATTGATGGGTAAAGAGATAAGCCCTTCTAATTGCCCTTTCTTGGAGAAGACTCTTGAGAGCCCCTTGGACTGCAAGGAGATCCAACCAGTCCATTCTGAAGATCAGCCCTGGGATTTCTTTGGAAGGAATGATGCTAAAGCTGAAACTCCAGTACTTTGGCCACCTCATGCAAAGAGTTGACTCCTTGGAAAAGACTCTGATGCTGGGAGGGACTGGGGGCAAGAGGAGAAGGGGACGACAGAGGATGAGATGGCTGGATGGCATCACTGACTCGATGGACATGAGTCTGAGTGAACTCCGGGAGTTGGTGATGGACAGGGAGGCCTGGCGTGCTGCGACTCATGGGGTCGCAAAGAGTTGGGCACAACTGAGCGACTCAACTGAATTGAACTGAACTGATCTGTGTATCAGTTCTTCATTAGTTTGGAAACTCAGTTTGGGGTTTGGGTCTCAGTTTTCTTTTGCCTCTTTTCCCCCTTCACTCCAATTCTGTTCTATATTTGTGAAGATTTCCTCAAAGGTTCTGATGGTCTGCAAGGACCTTTGCTTATATGTTACATTTATTTACAGTTTTTATTCTTACATATACCTTTATAACCAACAGGTAAAGTCAATAGATTGTTTACAGCATGTTTATTTAAAACCAATAAGATAAATACAACTAACAACTTTGATTAAACCACTTGGTATGATATGAGGCCTCAGCCTGCTGCTCCATACACCATTTCCCCCTCTCTTGGATGACACAGATGGGAAAGCTGAGACCCCAGGTGGATCAAGCAAGGCTGCAGGGCTGTCATGGCCAGTATCTGGTAGAGGAGGCTTTGGAGATGTATGAATACTGTTCCAAAGTTATGCCCAAAGGCTCAGTGCCATATAGAGTTGGCTGCTGCTGTACTAGAAAAATCTGCATTGCTTAGTATTCAAGATAACCAGGGAGGCACTGCAATCTTGTTAGCCTGAATAACTACTTATCTTACCCAAATCCAGCTATTTCCAAAAAAAATGGAAGAAGTAAGGTTTATCTTTCATCACTCAGGTTTTGTTAGCATCCTTTCCCACTAAACAGCTTTAGATTGACAAGTCACAGATCAGAGCTTGCTCTATCCCTTGCACACTGTATTTAGAAGGTGATTTGCATACAGAATTTACATAAATCTACATAATTGCATTCCTTTGATGGTCCATAAATGGATTTCTGTAATCAGGAAACAGCTCTCAGGATCTCTTTGTTAATGGTACCATGTACACTTGTACCCTCTGTGAAATCACTTTTTAAAAGAAAAACATTATTTTGGTAATTTTAATTAATGAGCTAGAATGTAATCATCTTCATGCTGAGGTCAGAGTGTCCTAGGAAGACCAGGATCATGTGCTACTAGGAAAATTCTGCCTGTTTGCCCTCCCCCTTCTCTTTCCATTGGAAATATCCATTATCCACAAGAGGACGTAGGTCTGCTATGGAGTTCCATCTTAACTCTGGGGTAATTTGTCTTCTACCTGAGTGAAGACTGTCTCAGCATTGTCAAGCTAATCTTTCTGTCTACCCAGCAAGAGGGGTCCTGCCCTGAGAGCAGTGCCTTATGTGTTTCTGCTTATTATAAACATTCCCAAAATAAGTTCACCAAAGCACACACTTGTGTCCTTTACTGGGTCCAGCTCAGGAGACCCAGGTCTCTATGTGCTCTCTCTTTCAGCAGTGTCATAGCTTCAGGGAAAGGCTTTGCCAAAGTTCCATCCCTGCTTCTTTGAAATACAAGGTGACTTGTAGCTAGAAGATAGATGGACCACATCTTCTTTATCCATTCATCACTTGATGGACATTGACTATCATAAATAGTTCTGCAATGAACGCTGGGGTGTATATCTTTTTCAATTGTAGTTTTCCTTCAGATTTACTCAGCCATATAAAAGAATGAAATACCATTTGCAGCAACATGGATGGACCTACAGATGATCACACAGGGTGAAGTAAGCCAGATGAAAAGGATGGATATCATATGATAGTATTTATATGTGGAATTTTTAAAGTGATACAAATTAACTTATATACAAAACTGCAACAGACTCACAGACGTAGAAAACTTATGGTTACCAAAGGGGGAAAGAAAGAGAAGGATAAATTAGGTGGTTGAGGTTAACATATACCCACTACTGTACATAAAATTGATAAACAAGGCCCTACTGTATAGCACAGTGAGCTCTACTCAGCATCTTGTAATAATCTACAACAGAAGAGAATCTGAGTCACTTTGCCTCACACCTGAAACTAATATAACACTGTAAATCAACTGCACTTCAATAAAAAAAAAAATAGGTTTTCTTTCAGGTTGGTTGCAGGCCTACAAAGACATGACCACCAGTCCCGTGCACCCATTCTGGCCTCTGGGCCTGAGGCTGGACAACTCTGTGCCTAATGACTGCCCCACCTGGCAGATCCTGGCCTCTTCTCTGTCTCTGGAGTCTCAGTTGTGACCACGTGGCTGTTGTCAGAGTGTGCTGCAGTTGTCCCACTGGGGGCTTGGCAGAGACTGTCCCTGTGCTGGTTTGCAATATTTGGGTTCATTCACTTGGTGATTGAAGGCTGGTTCAGCCTCTGCCACGTGGACTTTCTCGGAGAACAAACCATCTTAACTCTGGAAAGAGTATGCCAAGGGAGGCAGTCAATACGTCCTGAATGATAACTTCATGATATGCATGGAGACCATCATGGCTTACCTTTAGGGGATCACTCAGCCTGTGGATAGTGATCGCTTTTCTCCACCAGCAACCCCTTCACTTTGTCCTACAGCTTGTGATCTCTGTGAGTCAGGTATATGGAGATGTGCTCTATTTCCTGATGGAGTACCGTGATGGATTCCAGCACAGGGAGCTGGGACACCCACTCGACTTCTGGTTTTACTTTGTCTTCCTGAACGCCCTGTGGCTGGTGCTGCCTGGACTCCTCATACTGGCTTCCATGAAGCGACTTGCTCATGCCCAGAGCATACTGGTGCCAAAGCCCCCAAAGCTAGGAGCAAGCAGAACTAAAGAGTGATGGACTAGGCTTAAACACAGGCTATTGAGGAACTCTCCACCTGCCAGAAGATTCCAATCCTTGCTCCCACAGGTTTGAAGGACAAATTGAATTGATCTGTCAAACTCAGGTTGATGGGTGGGCAGTGGGAAGAAAAGAGCTGTGTGGAGCCACTGTCAGCAGCCAATGGGACAAAGGTACAAGAGAACCTAGGAAGTCTGTGATGGGGACAATTATTTAAATCAGGAAATAAAGGTCTTGACCCTAAAAAAGAAAGAAAGAAATGCTAGTTGTCATATCGGAAGGCCCTGAGGCTGCTGATGAAGATCACAGACTCCAAAAGAAGGGAAGCCTATGGAATGGGAAGAACCTAGAGGAAGGGCTGGCTGGTGAGCTTGCTGAGGTTCCTCCCACAAGTCCACTGACCACTGACCACAGATCCCTGCAACATGCCAAAGGAGCTTCCTTACCCAGACCATGGAGGGTCCATTTTCTGCTGCCTTTCCTGGTCCAGTTTGGAGTTCTGGAGGTGACCAGTGATAGTATGGATTCACACTATTACTCAGGGCTGCAGAGGATCATGCAAGATAAAACCATTACATTTTCTCCCAATTCCCATTTATGTGTGAACTTAGAGGTCATGTGTGTGAACCATGAAACTGATTGCCCTCATTGACAACTAGATGGATGCAATAGTTTTACTTACAAAATTACTTCCAATGTTTGATTTTTTTCTTATAGTCATTTTTCTTTTCTTTTTAATTTTTTTTTTCCTCTCCACACAGCTCAAAGGATCTTGGTTCTCCCACCAGGGACTGAACCTTCTTAGTGAAAGCACAGAGTCCTAATCAGTAGATTGCCAGGGGATTTCCTAACCTTTGGTTGTTTTTAAAACCTAAATAAATTGAAGCATTATTTAAACATTTTAACTACAATTTATACATAGATAATATGCATTCACCTTTTATTTTTTAAGGCAAAATGTGAGGTGTCATTGACATACAATAACTGCACATATTCTCGTGTACAATCTGAACAGTTTCCATATATATATATATATATATATATATATATATTTATGAACATAGCACTATCATCAAGAACACCATATTGATCTGCTTTGAAAGGTTCCTTATGTGAAATATATTCCCCTCTCCCAGTGCCCCAGAAACCATGAGGTTTCCCAGTCTGGTCACTGGGAAAAGGCATCCTTCTTGGATTTTCATGAGTACCACATCTATTACCTCTCATCCTATTGGAGGATACTTGCCAGGACCCTAGGTAGTTTGCTCACGGAGCAGCTGCATAGGAGACGGTGATTTTCTGAATTGCTGGCAGTCTCTTTGTGAAACTCTTTTCTCCCCATCAGGGTAGCAGGAGAACTCAGCCTGGTTCTCTGGGCCCTGCTTGCCCACCCAACCCTCCCCTCTCTCATTGTTCCGGTGGTGAGCCAGACAGACACTGTTGGACTGCTTCAGTCAGTGTTCCCCTCCCAGGGATCACTGGCTGGCCTTGTCCAATATCCAGTGTCTTTAAAACTTGTGTTTTAAATGTATTTTTTCTTTTTGCTTCAGATAGGACAGTTCATCTAGCCCCTCTTATTTCATCTTAGCCAGAAACATCCTGCATTTTAATTTTACTAGATAATTTTATATATTTTATGATATCTATAACTTTAATAATGTGAAAATATTTCTAAAAGTATTATTTTCCCATTTCATTTTACCCTTATGAAGTTATATTCTGACTTTTCCCTTTAAATACAATTACACTTAGATTTTAAATTCTTGGGGCTTCCCTTGTAGCTCAGTTGGTAAAGAATCTTCTTGCAGTGCAGAAGACCTGGGTTCAATCCCTGGGTTGGGAAGATCCCCTGGAGAAGGAAATGGCAACCCACTCCAGCATCCTTGCCTGGAAAATCTCATGGACAGAGGAACCTGGAGGGCTGCAGTCCATGGGATCGCAAAGAGTCGGGCATGACTGTAAAATCATCACTGACAATATCTCAGAAATAATGTGAAGATTTTGATAATAATTATAGCATTGGTGAGTTTATTGAAATGAGGATAAGAAAATAAATCTTGTAGAGTAAAAATAAACAATATGATTTATAAATGTCTTTAATTATCACTCATTCAATCATTGTCAGTTCAGGATCTGGGACTTGGCTACAATCCAGTCATCCTTTTATATTTTAGCCATTTTCAATCCTAAAAAACTGTAGCTTAATAGGCATTAATTAATTTTGTCACTGAGAATGTATCTCTGATGAGTAGAATGACAGAGAACGTTGTGCTCATCAATGTGAAAGCATGCTTTGTATCTATGTGCAGTGGTCAGACATGCAAGGCACCAGTCTCCATGTGTGCCCTCCTTTGCCCAGGCTGAAGAGAGGGGCAGCGCCGCCTCAGGCCTCATTCACCCGCTCCCTGAGCTGGCTCTCTTTATGGCCTCTGGCATGGGTTCTGAACCATGGACAGCTCTCTCCCTCTAAATCTGGGGTTACCTTGCTTCTACAGTTTTTGAAGGACTTCATTCTTACCTGTGGCCAAGTTTCATGGGTTTTGTTCTTATCATGGGTGATAAAAGAAATGTTCACATATTGAGGTTATGGAGCAAACATTTTGACTTATACATGAGTTAACGTGAATATTATGTCTGCTTGTGGTCTGTTAAAAATTCATTGTACATCTGCTTTAATATTAAGGAAAGCCACACTGACCAGAAGTAAAATATGTGCATGTTAAAAATAAAGATTCAACGCCTTCCTTCCTGGGATGCTGATGCTGATCCTTTGATAAGATGCCCAACCTAGGTGCCAAGGCCACGCTGTGCACGTACAGGTCTAATGTTTGTTTGTTTGTTAAATCTTGACATCCTGACTGGTGTAATGTTCTTTGTTCCAACAAGATATAAAACTGTGCTGAAAAACATGCTTCTCCAGAGAAGTCTATCAGAGTAATCTGGGCTATAGTCCTCAGGTTGACTCAAATAAAACTCTTTTCTATTCCCAGTATAGATTGTTAATTATATATTATTATTTTCATTGACAAGGCCTAGAAGGACTCCCTGATTCTGGTTTCCAGTTACTTGGATCTCTGCATTCTTGCACGGGCTTGTTCAGTCACTTTCGGTGTGTCCAATTCTCTGCGATCCTATGGGCTTAACCCACCAGGCTCCCCGTCCATGGAGATTCTCCAAGCAAGAACACTGGAGTGGGTTTCCATGTCCTCTGTCAGGGGGTCTTTCTAACCCAGGGCTCAGTTGTGTCTCCTTCATTGGCAGGTGGGTTCTTCACCACTAGCTCCACTTGGGAAGCCCAGGACAACCCTTCACCATTCTGTTATCATGGATATAAATCCCACTGTGGGTTAAGCAGTATTATTTTACTGAAAAATCCATTAGTACAAGAGCAATACCTAAATGCAACAGATTAAAATATCAATGTTCAATTGTGCATTTTGTGAAAAAATAAGCCCTAAGGAAGTTATAAAATAATCAAAATCATGTGGAACAGCATTCACATTATCCAGTGAGTTTCCTATTTATCAAGACTAATCCTTGGAATTCTCTTTAGTTCCTTTTTTTTTTTTTTGGTGTCAGTTGATTAACCTGGGCATAGATGATCAATAAGTCATTTCAGCTCTGTTTACAAAGTATTTCTAGACTCTCTCCTCTTCTCTTTATATCCACTGCTATCTCCAAGCCAACGCCACTTTTGCTGCCTTTTCTCACATGGGATTATCACTCTGGTCTTCAAACTACTCATGATTTTACTTTGGTTTTTCCATGTGTATTTCACATAGCAGCAGTATAAGCCACCAGATGAAAGACAACCAGCTAAATTTGAAAGAGATGAATAAGAATGTATTTTAGGTATAAATATGTCATGAAATATATTATGTTCTGTATTTTTATTTGCTAAATCTAGCAACACTAAACCAAAAGAAAAATCTTTATCTTAATGTGAAACAGATTATGGGTTTCCTTGGTGTCTCTGCTATTAAATAATCTACCTGCAATACAGAAAACACCAGTTTGATTCCTAGAAGGGAATGATCCTCTGGAGAAGGGATGGACTACCCACACCAGTATTATTGGGCTTCCTTGGTGGCTCAGATGGTAAACAATCTGCCTGCACTGCGGGGGACCTGGGTTTGATCCTGGGTTGTGAAGATCCCCTGGAGGAGGACATGGCAACCCACTCTAGTATGCTTGCCTGGAGAATCCCATGGACAGAGGAGCCTGGGCAACTACAGCCCATGGGGTCACAGAGAGCCAGACATGACTGAGCGACTAAGCACAGCACAAAAGAGATTATGCCATGTGCTTGTACAAAATCTTTTAGTCTTTTCATTGAATTTAGAATAATGTATCATTATCTTCAAGATTCCATGTGATGTAATCTCCAAATCTAACCCTGACATTTTTCTCTCAATCACTACTCTCCAAATGCACTAGCCTTTCTTTTCCTTTAAGTTGCCAGATTTGTTCTTGATAGAGCACATTGGTATTTGCAGCTCTCTCTGGCTGGCATGTCCCTCTTTCCTGAAGAATATAATAGGGCTACTTTCTTCTTACAATGCAAGCTTAAGTTCAAAGATCTCCTTACAAAAAAAGATATTCCATGGCTCATGAGTGAGCTTTTACATATGATTCTATATGTCTGTTTTTTTATATTGTCTGTTATAACCCAAATTTGTAGTATTATTTTTGTAGAATAATTTACTAATTTATTTATTTACTTTTATTACCCATCTCCACCACTACCTTGAACATCTCTCTTATACAAATGAGGAGTGAGTATGATATTTAGGGAACTGTTTTTCTTTTTTTAAAGAAAGAGTGAGATTACTGCATTAGATAAATATAAAACTGGTAAATGTCTTATAGAGCAAGACACTCATAACCTTTGTTTGCTGTTACCATTTCTACAAAACAAAAATAAACAAGTTAATACGTCACTTCACACTGTCTGGAATATATCCAAACAGACGATAACAAGTCAAACACGGAAGTAAACTCTGGTTTGTCTTGTTAAACAATACTCCAGTTTGTCAGTGAAAAGTACATTATACTGTCTTTTCTCTTATTTCCTAATTTTGGATAATTTTCTTCAACTCAGTGATTTTTATACTTGAATGGCAAGTTATTTTGTTTCTTTATCATCTAGTAAGAAAATAGAAGTTTGGAAAAAGTCAGATAATGGTCATGAGGGACCCTCTACTTGATCCATAGAGATTATTATTAGACAAATGTCAGTACTCCCTAAGATTTGGTGAGAAATTGCAGTTACCATAATGTAATACTTAATGCAAAGGTCTTTGCCAGAGTGGAAGGAATATTTGTTAGGATTCACTTATATCAGCACTCTAAGTTTAACCTGAAAATAGTAGTCAGTTCTAATGTTAGAAAACAATAAGCCTCTCAACATTCTTTTTCAAAGCAGATAAAATAATGAGGATATCCTTGAGCCAAAAGCAAATTTTCCTTTAAAGCCAAGCTTATTGAAACTTAGTAAAGGTAATTTTAAGGTGAAAAATATGGTTAAAAATTCTGTTTACTTTAGTAATTGAATTTTTATTGAAGTATAGTTGGTTTACAAATCTCTGTTAGTTTTTCAGGTGTGCAGCAAAATGATTAAATACAGGTACATGTTGCTGCTGCTGCTGCTAAGTTGCTTCAGTCGTATCTGACTCTGTGCGACCCCACAGACGGCAGCCCACCAGGCTCTCTGTCCCTGGGATTCTCCAGGCAAGAACACTGGAGTGGGTTGCCATTTCCTTCTACAATGCATGAAAGTGAAAAGTGAAAGTGAAGTCGCTCAGTCATGTCCTACTCCTAGCGACCCCATGGACTGCAGCCTACCAGGCCCCTCCGTCCATGGGATTTTCCAGGCAAGAGTACTGGAGTGGGGTGCCATTGCGCTCTCCGTAGGTACATGTATATACATATATATTTTTTGTTCTTTTTCAGATTCTTTTCCATTCCATGTTATTACAAAATATTGAATATAGTCCCCTAGGCTCTACAGTAGGTTCTTGCTTATCTGTTTTATACACAGTAGTGTATGTGTGCTAACCATAAACTCCTAATTTATCTTCCCTTCCCTTACCTCTTGGTAACCAAAAGTTTGTTTTCTATGTCTGTGAATCTTTTTTTTTTTTGCCAATTAATTCATTAGAATTTTAGTGAAATGTTATTTCTGCCTGTCCAGCTGCTCTTACTGCATCTATGGCTAGCTGCTGGGGACAGCCATACAGTGGTGGAAGCATAAGGAGGAAAAATAAGCTCTCACTTTCTTGTTAAAAAGCAGCTAAATAGAAGCTCTGGGTTTAGGGAGTGCATGGAAGGTGACAAGAAAGGAAAAACTCACACAGTGCTTTCTGTATGATGAGAGTCAGTTAAGCTGAAGACTTTAGCAGTAGTGCAAGCTAACAGGTGTCTCTAAAAGCGGTCTTTTAGACATTGCAACTGTCTGAAGTTGCAATTTAGACTCATTCATGTTTAAGAGAAATGGTATTAGTCACAAAAGCTCCTTCTTTGTTCATGTCAAAATAATTAAGCATTTTCCCTAAAAGTGCTAGTGTTGAACAAGCTCTTATGAAATTTAAAGAACTGAGAATAGACATGATTTACAAGGGTTTTCTTTCCTTGTTATTAGCACAAATCAATTTTGCAAAGCTGCACACTAAAAATAAGAGTGTCTGTAGAATTTTGCAAGTGGAATCCTAGTAAAAATCCTAAAGATTATGCTCTTAACCTTCACTAGCCGGCCCATCCATCCCAGCCTTTATTCCCACAGCTCCAGCCAGGTCCAATAGGGCTCAGAGGGCATTTGATTTGAAGAGAAGTCAGTTTTATTGAAATTAAAAATCCAAAGTAAAGTTTAGCCTTCTTTCTTAACTATCTATTACTGAAAAGTGTAGCAGCTCTTAAAAACAAAAACCAGCCACATTATTACATGATTTTAGTTATATGATCATAAATTACCTAGATAACATTTTTATAAGATTATTTCCATGAAAAAATGAGAAATTTAAGCAGTTAAGAATGAAACACATTTTTTTTAAATTTTATTTTATTTTTAAACTTTACATAATTGTATTAGTTTTGCCAAATATCAAAATGAATCTGCCACAGGTATACATGTGTTCCCCATCCTGAACCCTCCTCCCTCCCCATACCATCCCTCTGGGTCGTCCCAGTGCACTAGCCCCAAGCATCCAGTATCTCTTAGAATTTATTTCCAATCTCAGGTGGGCTCAGTGACAATGGGTTTGTTTTAATGATGACCACAAGGCCAAAAGATCAATAATGTGTAACAGTGAAAATGGATAAGTACAGGGAATGTCCAGTCTGGAAAAGTGTGAGTTAAAGGAACGCCAAAGCCCCCATAGTTCCCGGACTGTCAGCAGGGAGAAAAATGGAAATAATTTACAAGCATTGAGACTTTAAGGGAAAAATTCCAACCTTGTAACATCTGAGGGTTCAGAAACTATACTCTCATCATAGGAAAGGAAACTGACTAGAAACTAGAAGTTTCTTTATGAGATATCTAAGCTGGACAATGTACCTCCAGGTCTACCAATGGACAAAACCTCTGATTCTGGAGAATGCCAAGGGTAGAGAAAAAAAGTGTCATGACCACAGAGTGAAAGAAGCTGAATGAGAAGATCCTCAAAGTCAATGTCCCCAGGGTCCGGGAATGGTCTAGTTTGTACCTCACTTCCTTTGCTTTTATGAACTCTACCAAGACTTTTACCAACTCCAAACATTTTAAAGATATTTTTTGGATAAGGATTATTCATGATTAATCAATTTTTACAAGCTATTTGTATGAAGTATGTTGTAGGAAAACATACACATCAAGGTCCTCAATTAATCTATATTAAAATAGCACATATGAGTGAAGACTGCAGCTTCCAAAAACTGAAAAATGACTATGAATGGCAGTTGTTTAGCTATCTGATTCTCGAGTTTGCATTTATAATGTAAGGTTAATGATGAAAATTTGAATATGAGACTGTGAAATTTAAGTATATGTAAAGCACCAAACAGAGTGATATTTAATCACTAGGCTCAATTAATGAAATCTATTATTATGAAGCATTATGTTATTACATATTTTGCAATAATAATGGTCATTTGTGTATTCTGTATGAGGTCCAGAAAACCATCCATAAAGCACCATCTACATGTTGTGTGAATGTTACATTAATTTTAGACTATGTAATTCAGAAGGAAATAAAACAGACTGGTTGGGTAATAAAAAATTAAATAAAACTCCAAATGCACCTTAGTTAAAAATGATCAATTTTTCTTCATTACTCAGTATCTTTGTCTCATATTTCAACTTTTAACTTCATAAAATAATAAATATATTACAATATAACTGCTGTTCTATTGATTTACAAAAATTGCTATGAAAATTCAGATAAGGAAGCCTCTAATTTTTTTTTTTTTCCTCCTGGTTAAAAATGTCTATTGACCAGGTGGTATTTTTTTTTTAATTTTTATTTTATATTTCAATGTAGTTGAATAACAATGTTGTAACAGTTTCAGGATACCTGGTCAAGAGATACCTGGAGTACAGGCAAATTTGGCCTTGGGGTACAGAATGAAGCAGGGCAAAAGCTAACAGAGTTTTGCCAAAAGAACACATTGGTAATAGCAAACACCCTCTTTCAACAACACAAGAAAAGACTCTTCACATGGACATCACCAGAAGGTTAAAACTGAAATCAGATTAAATATATTCTTTGCAGCCAAAGATGGAGAAACTCTATACACAGCAGAAACAAGACCAGGAGCTGGCTGTGGCTCAGATCATGAACTCCTTATTGCCAAATTCAGACTGAAATTGAAGAAAGTAGGGAAAACCACTAGACCATTCACATATGACCTAAACCAATGCCTTAAGATTATAAAGAAGAAGTGACAAATAGACTCAAGGGATTAGATCTGATAGACAGAGTAGCTGAAGAACTATGGGTAGAGATTTGTGACGTTGCACAGAGGGCAGTGATCAAGACCATCTCCAAGAAAAAGAAATGCAAAAAGGCAAAATGATTGTCTGAGGAGGCCTTACAAATAGCTGAGTAAAAAGAGAAGCTAAAAGCAAAGGAGAAAAGGAAAGATATACCCATCTGAATGCAGAGTTCCAAAGAATAGCAAGGAGAAATAAGAAAACCTTCTTCAATAATCAATGAAAGTAAATAGAGGGAAAAAATAGAATGGAAAAGACTGGATATCTCATCAAGAAAGTTACAGATACCAAGGAAATATTTCATGCAAAGATGGGCACAATAAAGGACAGAAATGGTATGGACCTAACAGAAGCAGAACATATTAAGAAGAGGTGGCAAGAATACACAGAACTATATAAAAAAAAAGATCTTCATGACCCAGATAATTGTGATGGTATGATCACTCATCTAGAGCCAGATATCCTGTAATGCAAAGTCAAGTGGGCCTTAGAAAGCATCACAATGAACAAAGTTAATGGAGATGGTAGAATTCCAGTTGAGATATTTACTGAAAGATGATGCTGTGAAAGTGCTGCATTCAATATGTCAACATTTTTTGAAAACCCAGCAGTGGCCACAGGACTGGAAAAGGCTAGTTTTCATTCCAATCCCAAAGAAAGGCAATGCCAAAGATGTCCAAACTGCCGCACAATTGCACTCATCTCACACACTTGCAAATTAATCCTCAAAATCATCCAAGCCAGGCTTCAACAGTATGTGAACCATAAACTTCCAGATGTTCAAGTTGGATTTAGAAAAGGCAGAGGAACCAGAGATCAAATTGTCAACATCCGTTAGATTATTGAAAAAGCAAGAGAGATCCAAAGTAACATGTACTTCTGCTTTTTTGACTACCACAAAGCCTTTGATAGCATGAATCACAACAAACTGTGAAAAATTCTTAAAAAGATGAGAACACCAGACCAACTGACCTGTCTCCTGAGAAATCTGTATGCAGGTCAAGAAGCAACAGTTAGAACTGGACATGGAACAACAGACTGGTTCCAAATAGGGAAAAGAGTGTGTCAAGGCTGTATATTGTCACCCTGCTTATTTAACATCATGCGAAATGCCGGGCTGGATGAAGCACAAGCTGGAATCAAGATGGCCAGGAGAAATATCAATAACCTCAGATAGGCAGATGACACCACTCTTATGGCAGAAAGCATAGAACTAAAGAGCCTCTTGATGAAAGTGAAAGAGGAGAGTGAAAATGTTGGCTTAAAACTCAACCATCAGAAAACTAAGATCATAGTATCCAGTCCCACCACTTTATGGCGAAGAGATGGGGAAATAATGGAAACAGTGAAAGACTTTATTTTGGGGGTCTCCAGTCATCGCTGGTGACTGCAGCCATGAAATTAAAAGATGTTTACTTCTTGGAAGAAGAGCTGGACCAACCTAGACAGCATATTAAAAAGCAGAGACATTACTTTTCCAACAAAGGTCCATCTAGTTAAGGTTATGGCTTTTCCAGTTGTCATGTATGGATATGAGAGTTGGACTATAAAGAAAGCTGAGGGCTGAAGAATTTATGCTTTTGAACTGTGGTGTTGGAGAAGACTCTTGAGAGTCATTTGTACTGCAAAGAGATCCAACCAGTCCATCCTAAAGGAAATTAGTCCTGAATATTCATTGGAAGGAATGATGCTGAAGATGAAACTCCAATACTTTGGCCACCTTATGTGAAAATCTGAGTCACTGGAAAAGACTCTGGTGCTTTGGAAGATTGAAGGTAGGAGGAGAAATAGATGACAGAGAATGAGATGGTTGGATGGCATCACCATCTCAATGGACAAGTGTTTGAGTAAGCACCGCGAGTTGGTAATGGACAGGGAAGCCTGGTATGCTACTGACCATGGGGTCACAAAGAGTTGGACACAACTGAGTGACTGAACTGAACTGAACATTTTCAGGTATACAGTGTTTCAACTAGACATATACATGTATCTATTTTTTTTCATATTCTTTTCCCTTTGAGTCATTACATAACATTGAGCAGACTTCCTTGTGAAATACAGTAGGTCCTTGTTGGTTATCCATTTTAAACATTGAAGTGTGTACGTATCAATCCCAAACTCCCTAACTATTCCTCTCTACCCTCTCCACAACCCTGACAACCATAAGTTAATTCTGTGAGTCTGAGTCCATTTCTGTTTTGTAAATAAGTTCATCTTCTTTTTTTAGATTTTGCATATAAGTGACACCATATAATATGACATTTGTCTTCCTTCTATTTGCACCTTGCAGGATAGGGAATGGCTTCTCAGGTAAACAAAAGAGAGTGCGTATAAGAGGAAGAGGGAGTATCTCCTGCAAAGCACAGTGGTACAAAAGAATGTGGAGTGTTGGGCACTTAGAGAAGGGAAGTTAAGGCACATGCTTTGGGGTGCCTAGAAATGACTCTGGGAAAAGTGGGAAGAAAGAATCTTGAACACTGCAGGAATTTTAAACGGAATATCTAGTCAGTGGATGGCATTAGAGGGGGAGAGAGACAGATTTTTCTTTCAGAAAATCACATTGGCAGCAGCAGCCACAATAAAACGGAGTCTATGAAAACTGACAAAGAGAAAAATCCAAGTTTCAGAAAATTCAAAAGTTTAGCAGTAAAACAATTTCTGTTCACAGATGATATAATCTACAGAGACATGCTAAAGATTCCACTAAACATTGATGTATAAACAAATTCAGCAGAGTGGAAGGATATAAATGCAACACAAAAATTAGCTGCACTTTTATAAATCAGCAATGAACAATCCAAAAGGGAAATTAAAGAAAACAATTTTATTATAGTAACATTAAAATAATAAAATACCTAAGAATTAACCAAAGAGGTGAAAGACATACAATGAAAACTGCAATACATTGCTGCAAAAAAATTAAAGAAAATATTCTTGGAGATGTTTATAATTAATATTGCTAAGATGTCAATACTACAAATTAAAAAAAATCCTCAAAGATTTCTTTTTTTTTTTGTTTGTGTATGTGGAAGTAGAAAACCTCACCCTAAAATTCATGTAGAATCTCAAGAGACCTCAGATAACCAAGACAATCTTGTAAAGGAAGAGCAAATCTTTAGGATTCACACTTTCTGATTGTATAACTTGCTGAAGAACTTTAGTAATCAAAATAATACGGGGTTGGCATATATATATGTGTGTGTGTGTGTGTGTACATATATATCTCAGATGAATAGAATACAGAGCCCAGAATTAAAACCTCATATATATGGTCAGATGATTTTCAATTGTTTTGAAAAGTAGAATGAAACCCACAGAATGAGAGAAAATATTTGAAATTTACATATCTGATATGGTAGTGATATCCAACATAAAGAACTTCTAAAACTCAAAAAGAAAAACCAAAAAACCTGATTCAAAAAGGGGCAAAGGCCTTGAAATGACATTTTTCCAAAGAAGATACACATAAGCCTAACAAGTACATGAAAATCTGCTTGACATCACTAATCACTAGGGGAATGAATATAAAAAGTGTGATGAGATACTATCTCATATCCATTAGAATTACTACTACCAAAACAAAACAAAACAGAAAATAACAAGTTTGCCTACAAAAGTGGAGAAAAAGGTACCCTGAATACTGCTGTCCAGAATTTTAAATGAAACAACTGATGCAGAAAATAGAATGGCAGTTCTTCAAAAAATTAAAAAATATAAATGCTACATGACCCACCAATTCCACTTCAGGGTGTATACCCAATACAACTGAAAATTAGGGCTCAAATATATATTTGTACGTCTATATTTATAGCAGCAATATTAAAAATACTCAAAAATGGAAGCAACTCAATTGTCCATGAATAGTAAAATGAATTAGCAAAATGTGGTATATATGTAAAACGGACTAATACTAAGTGTTAAAAAGGAAAGATACATTACATCATAGAGGAACTTTGATGATATTATGCTAAATGACATTAGCCAGTTGCAAAAATGGCAAACGCTGTTTGATTCCACCTAAAGGAGGTCATCAAAAGCGTTAAAGAGAGAAAATAGGATGATGTTGCTTTGGAAGGGTAAATTAGGAAGTTTTGTTCAAGGGGTACAGGGTTTTAGTTTTGCAAGATGAAAAGGGCTCAGAAGATTATTTGTACTTTTCAAATCTAGAATTTCAATTTGATTTCTTTTATAACTTCTATATCTTAATTGATAGTTTCTACTGTTTGATACAACATTGTCTTCATATCTTTCTTTACTTCTTTAGTCATGCTTGCTCTTGTTTAGTTCTATGAGCATAGTTATAATGGTCCTTTTGAGGTATTTTTCTACTAAATCTGTGCTCTCATAGACAGTTGTGTGTTACTCTTTTTTCCCCAGTGTGTGTCATACTTATACTTTCATGTTTCTTGGCTTGATAGAAAGAAAGAAAGAAAGAAGCAAAAAAAGAAAGATGATTTTTTTTTTAAGATACTGGACATTTTAGATAATATATCTATTCAGCTTTGCTGGTTTACTCCTCACCCCAGGAGCTAATTGTTACTATTAGCTGGTTTATTTTTTACTAACTGACTGGCTTATTTTAGTGAAGTCTTCTTTTCCATCCTCCTTCAGACCCTCCCCCTTCCCCTTCTGCTTCAGCCCCTGTCTTAAACCTCTGTTGTTGCTCCCCTGGGAGGCAGATGCACCCTGATGTATAACTATCACCTCTCCAGCATGGCAGTGATATTGATGAGCTTCTCTTTCCCAATTTGCCCAAACACACTAACTTGATATACGTGTGGCTGATCCCTCTATTATTTTCCTAGAAGATTTGTTATTCTATATCCCAATCTAATCAAACCATGATGACTATGAAGGAATAGTTTCTGAAGTCCAATTCATTTTTTAAATTAATATTTTTTATTTTATTGAAAGACAATTGCTTTACAGAATTTTGTTGTATTCTGGCAAACCTCAGCATGAATCAGCCGGAAGTTCAGTTCAGTTGCTCAGTCGTGTCTAACTCTTTGTGATCCCATGGACTGCAGCACGCTAGGCCTCCCTGTCCATCACCAACTCCCGGAGTTTACTCAAACTCATGTCCATCACGTTGGTGATACCATCCAACCATCTCATCCTCTGTCTTTCCCTTCTCCTTTCACGCTTTCAATCTTTCCCAGAATCAGGGTATTTTCCAATGAGTAACTTCTTCTCATCAGGAGGCCAAAGTACTGGAGTTTCAGCTTCAGCATCAGTCCTCCCAATGAACATTCAGGACTGATTTCCTTTAAGATTCAAAGATTGGATCTCCTTGCAGTCCAAGGGACTCTCAAGAGGCTTCTCCAACTCCACAGTTCAAAAGCATCAATTCTTCAGCATTCAGTTTTGTTTATAGTCCATCTCTCACATCCATATATGACCATTGGAAAAACCATAGCCTTCACTAGATGGACCTTTGTTGGCAAAGTAATGTCTCTGCTTTTTAATATGCTGTCTAGGTTGGTCATAGCTTTTCTTCCAAGGAGCAAGCATCTTTCAATTTCATGGCTGTACTCACCATCTGCAGTGATTTTGGAGCCCCCCAAAATAAAGTCTGTCACTGTTTCCATTGTTTCCCCATCTATTTGCCATGAAGTGATGGGACCGGATGTCATGATTTTAGTTTTCTGAATGTTGAGTTTGAAGACAACTGTTTCACTCTACTCTGTCACTTTCATCAAGAGGCTCTTTAGTTCTTTGCTTTATGCCATAAGGGTGGTGTCATCTGCATATCTGAGGTTACTGATATTTCTCCCGGCCATCTTGATTCCTGCTTGTGCTTCATCCAGCCCAGCATTTCACATGATGTACTCTGCATAGAAGTTAAATAAGCAGGGTGACAATATACAGCCTTGACACACTCCTTTCCCTATTTGGAACCAGTCTGTTGTTCCATGTCCAGTTCTAACTGCTGTTTCTTGACCTGCATACAGATTTCTCAGGAGGTAAGTCAAATGGTCTGGTATTCCCCTCTTTCAGAATTTTCCACAGTTTGTTGTGATCCACATAGTCAAAGGCTTTGACAGAGTCAATAAAGCCAAAGGCATGAATATACCCTCTCCCTTTTGAACCTCCCACCCATCTCCCTCCCCATCTTACACTTTTAGGTTGATGTGCAGTCCCCGTTTGAGTTTCCTGAGCCATACAGCAAATTCCCTTTGGCAGTCAATTTTGCATATGTTAATGTAAGTTTCCATGTTACTCTCTCTATGAGGTTCAATTCAATATTTATTCTGACACCAGGAAGGCTTCTCCTAGCTATCTGATTCCCCAATTCTCTTCTTCAGACTGTGCAGTTTATAGTCTAGACTGTATCTTCATTTAAATAAGAAATCTCCCCTAATTGCCTTTCATCATGAATTCCCCCACTCTTCTTGAGATTATTCTTAGGTTTTAACTTCTTCATTCTCCATTGCAAGCAAAGGCCTTTCTTTTGGGAAGAGAAAGAAAGCTGCATTACCACTTGCTTCTCTCCGCACCACTGAATTGAAAGTGAAAGTTGCTCGGGCTATTTCAACTCTTTAGGACCCCGTGGACTGTAGCCTACCAGGCTTGTCTGTCCATGGAGTTTTCCAGGCCAGAATACTGGAGTCGGTAGCTGTTCCCTTCTTCAGGGGATCTTCCCTACGCAGGGATCGACCTCCTCTCTTCCACATTGCTGCTGCTACTAAGCCACTTCAGTCGTTTCTGACTCTGTGCGACCCCATAGACGGCAGCCCACCAGGCTCCCCTGTCCCTGGGATTCTCCGGGCAAGAACACTGGAGTGGGTTGCCATTTCCTTCTCCAATGCATGTAAGTGAAAAGTGAAAGTGAAGTCGCTCAGTTGCGTCCGACTCTTAGAGACCCCATGGACTGCAGCCTACCAGGCTCCTCCGTCCATGGGATTTTCCAGGCAGGAGTACTGGAGCGGGGTGCCATTGCCTTCTCTGCTTCCACATTGGAGGTGAGTTCTTTACCCTCTGAGCCACTAGGGAAGCCCGAGTACCAGAATGGGTAGCCTATCCCTTCTCCAGCAGATCTTCAGAACCCAGGAATCAAACCGGGGTTTCCTACATTGCAGGCAGATTCTTTACCAGCTGAGCTATGAGAGAACCCAAGTAAAATCTAGATGTGATGGATCTAGAGATGCCATCACATCAAGCTTCTGTCTGAGTAACCCCCATGAAGAAGATGACACTGATGGAGGGTCTGCAAGCCGCCAGATGCCCTCTCAGCTGGCCTCTCCTGAGAAGGAACCACCACTGCACGAGATGGGCAATGGCAATTGGTGGTTCAGTATTCTCAGCCTGCTGTGCCTGAGGCAGAGCCTCTCTTCCATGAGTGGAGCCTGTGTGGTAGAAGAAAGCCCAACTCTTGACCACACTAATCCACCCAGGACTGACCTCAGAAACAGGTTGTAGGGGGAAGGATGAGAAACACTGATGTCCTGTTTCCTCCTTGAAAAAAAAAGGAGCTGAGAAGAGTGGAGACCCACTTTCTTGCTGCTGCAGACGGAAGTCAACTCTATCTTGTAGAGCTGGAATGAGGAGAAGAGAGAGTAGGCTGGAGTCTACAAATTCCAAACTCTAACTTCTTGTGGTGGAATTTCATAGATTTTCTTGAATCGATATTTCTTCATTCATTGTCTTTAGGTTAATTTCAGAAGGCTTTAAATTGTTGATTTTGATCCTTTCCACCAGTTTGACTGGGAGCAGGTCAGCAGACATCTACAAGCTGCTTCCACAAATATCAATCTTTTGCTGCTATGGTTTTGACTTTTGCTGAATGTTGTAGAAATTTAATCATATAATATGAATCTTCTCAGAAATTAATATTTTACTCAGAAATATGTACTTAAAATTTATTCAAATTTTGTAAATTATTTATTTATAAAAATGGACACTATTTCATTGAATGGATGAACTAAAATATTTTCATTCATTCATCTATTAAAGGGCATGTGAGTTGTTTCCAATTTTTGGTAATTGTGAAGGAAGCCAATTTAATTACAGGTTTCTATGTGGACATAAGTTTTTAAATCAGTATTGTAAATATTTAGGTGTATAATTGCTGGATCTTATGCTAAGGTTACTTTGCCTATTTTAAAGACTACAATATTGACTTCTAAAATGATTGATCCATTTTGCATATCCACCAAAAATGAATGAGACTTGTTGTTTCTCCCTAAACTTACGATCAATTGGTTTGGCATGGAGAAAGAGAATCAGTAAGATACAGGCGTAGATATATTTGTATACTAATAAGATATATATTTATAATAATGTATATATAATATCCTATATACATCATATATATTTTCGTATATCTATTATAGCTCATATATTGTTTCAGTCAGTTCAGTTTCTCAGTGGTGTCCAACTCTTTGCAACTTCATGGACTGCAGCATGCTAGGCTTCCCTGTCCATCACCAACTCCTGGTGCTTGCTCAAACTCATGTCCATTGAGTTGGTGATGCCATCCAACCATCCCATCCTCTGTGTCTCTGTGTGTATATATATATATGTATCTTATATGTAGAAGTAAAAGATATATCTTTTATACATGTCATATTGATATATATAATAGATTAAAATATTCCTTATTTTTATGTATAAAGGACAACTTAGCAATAATACAGAATAACAATCATAATCTTATAATAATATGTATATTACATATATGATATGTATTTACATATATACATATATGGATATATATATATATATATACACACACACACATATGTATAGAGAGAGAAAGTTTATTTTAAGGAATTGGTCACAGGATTATGATGGCTATAGGTATAAGTCCATGAGGGAAGCAGAAAACCTGGAATTCAGGTAAGAGTTGATTTTGCAATCTTATTTCTGAAACGTTCAAGGTTGGTAAGAAACTTAAGGTTTCTATATAGCATTCTTGAGGCTAAATTTCTTCTTCAGGAAACTGCAGTCTTTGTTCCTAAGGTCTTAAACTGATTGGAAGAAGTGAATCCAATCCATGGAGGATAACCTGCCCTAAACAACATCTACTGGGAAAAAAAAAAAAGTGGGGGGGGGGGCTTCCCTGATAGCTCAGTTGGTAAAGAATCTGCCTGAAATGCAGGATACCCTGGTTCAATTTCTGGGTCAGCAAGATCCACTGGAGAAGGGATAGGCTACCCACTCTAGGATTCTTGGGCTTCCCTTGTGGTTCAGCTGGTAAAGAATCTGCCTGCAATGTGGTAGACCTGGGTTTGATCCCTGGGTTGGGAAGATACCCTGGAGAAAGGAAAGACTACCCACTTCAGTACTCTGGCCTGGAGAATTCCATGGATGGTATAGAGTCACAAAGAGTCAGACATGACTGAGCAACTTTCACATATGTGAAAAATATCCTCACAGCATACTTTAGTGTACTATTTGGCGAAACAACTTGGCACTGCAGCTTAGCCAAGTTGACAAGAAATTAACTGTCACACTGGGTTTGCTTTTAGCTTTTCTGTTACAGGTGTATAGTGACATCTGATTGTTATTTAAACTTGCATTTCCTTAATAACTTCTTTCAGATGCTTTCATAGGCAGTTGTGTGTTGCTCTTTTTCTTCAAGTGCATGTGTCATACTTTCATGTTTCTATGAACACTACATAAGCTTTTAAGAAACTGGGCATTTTAGATGATATGTTATATCAGATCTGGTTACCGACTGCCGCCCTAAAGAGAATATTTTATGCTGGTCTCTATGATATGTGTTTTACATGTAATCACTGATTTCATTCTCAGAACACTCATTTGAAACAGATAGACTAATTGCAATTATATTTCAGAAGAGAAAGTGAGTATGAAAGTGTTGATGGAACTTGTCTTGGGCTTCATAGATGACGATCATCCCATGCTCCACAAACATCACCTATGTAAGTAAAGGCACTGCATGAGAGGGGGAGAGTGAGGTCAGGGAGAGAAAGTTAAGAACTTGTTTGTAAATATGCTGCATTTTAGAAGAAAATGTTTCCACAAACTTTTACTAAAAATGATGTTTTACTGTATTTCTCAGATGAAGCTGGGTTTTGCTGTAAGAATCAACTCTCAAATCCCCAATGGAATATTACTCAGCCACTAAAAGAAATGAAATATGGTCATTTGCAGAGACATGGATGGAGCCAGAGTTTGTCATACAGAGTGGAGTAGGTCAGAAAGATAAAAACAAATACTGTATATTTATGCATACATGTAGAATCTAGAAAAATGGAATAGATGATCTTATTTGCAAAAGAGAAAGAGATACACAGACATAGAGAACAAATATATGGATACCAAGGTGGAAGGAGGGCTTGGAATGAACTGGAGATTGGAATTAACATATATACACTATCATGTGCTATAAAGCACAAGAAGTTCAACTCAGTATTCTGTAGTGACCTATTGGGGACATGAGAAAAAAATGAAACATTCCAAAGAGAGGTGATATATGTAAACATATGGCTGATTCACTTCAATGTGCAGCAGAAATTAATATTGTAAAGAAATTATATTCTGATAAATCAAAAATAAAGGTACTAAGATTCAGCTACTATGGAGAACAGTATGGAATTTCCATAAAAAAACTAAAACTAGAATTACTGCATGATTCAGCATTATACTTCTGGGTATATATCTGAAGATGAAAATTCTAATTCAAAAAGTGCTTGCACCCCAATGTCATAGCAGCACTATTTATAATAACCAAGACATAGAAGAAGCCTATGGATTAAATATTTACTGAGCATGGCCCCACCCTTCAGAACAAGACCCAGCTTCCCCCATAGTCAATCTCTCCAATAAGGAAGCTTCCATAAGCCTTTCATCCTGATTCAGCAGAGGGCAGACAGAATGAAAACCACAGTCACAGAAAGCTAATCAAACTGATCACATGGACCACAGCCTTGTGAAACTAGCCTTGTGAAACTCAATGAAACTATGAGCCATGCTGTGTAGGACCAACCAAGATGGAGAGGTCATAGTGTAGAGTTCTGACAAAACATGGTCCACTGGAGAGGAGAATGGCAAACCACTTCAGTATTCTTGCCTTGAAAACCCCATGAAAAGACAAAAAGATATAATAATGGAAGGTGAACTCCCCAGGTTGTTAGGTGCCGAAAATGCTACTGGAGAAGAGTGGAGAAATAATTCCAGAAAGAATGAAGAGACAAAGCCAAAATGAAAACAACACCCAGTTGTGGATGTGACTGATGGTGGAAGTAAAGTCTGATGCCTGTAAAGAACAATATTGCATAGGAACCTGCAATGTTAGGTCCATGAATCAAGGTAAATTGGAAGTGGTGAAATAGAAGGTGGCAAGAGTGAACACTGATATTTTAGGAATCAGTGAACTAAAATGGACTGGAATGGGAAAATTTAAATCAGATGACCATTATAGCTAAAACTGTGGGCAAAAATCCCTTAGAAGAAATGGAGTAGCCCTCATAGTCAATGAAAGAGTACAAAATGCAATGCTTGGATGTAATCTCAAAAATGACACAATGAACTCTGTTCGTTTACAAGGCAAATGATTCAGTATCACAGTAATCCAACTCTATGCCCCAATCACTAATGTTGAAGAAGCTGAAGTTGAATGAGTCCTTGAAGATATACAAGATCTTCTAGAACTAACCCCAGAAAGAGATGTCCTTTTCATCATAGGGGATGGAAGGCAAAAGTAGGAAGCCAAGAGATACCTGGAGTAATAGGCAATTCTGGCCTTGGAGTACAAAAAGAAGCCAAACAAAAGCTAACAGAGTTTTGCCAAAAGAACACACTGGTCATAGCAAACACTCTTTTCCAACACAAGAGAAGACTAACACATGGACATCACCAGAAAGTCAATACCAAAATCAGATTGATTATATTCTTTGCATCCAAAGATGGAGACGCTCTATACACTCAGCAAAAAGAAGACCTGGAGCTGAATTGGGCTCAGATCATGAGGTCCTTATTGACAAATCCAGATTTAAATTGAAGAAAGTAGGGAAAACCTCTAGACCATTCACATATGACCTAAATAAAATCCCTTACGATTAGACAGTGGAAGTGACAAATTGATGCAAGAGATTAGATCTGATGGACATAGTTCCAGAAGAACTATGGACAGAGTTTTGTGACATTATACAGGAGGCAGTGGTCAAGACCACCCCCCCTCAAAAAAAAAAAAAAAAAAAAGAAATGCAAAAAGGCAAAATGGTTGTCTGAGGAGGGCTTACTAATACCTGAGGAAAGAAGAGAAGCCAAAGGCAAAGGAGAAAAGGAAAGATATACCTACCCATTTGAATGCAAAGTTCCTAGGAATAGCAAGGAGAGATAAGAAAACCTTCCTCATTGATCAGTGCAAAGAAATAGAGGGAAAAAATAGAATGAGAAAGATTACAGATCTCTTCAATAAGATTAGAGATACCAAGGGAACATTTCATGCAGAGATGGGCACAATAAAGGACAGAAATGGTATGGACCTAACAGAAGCAGAAGATATTAAGAAGGGGTGGCAAGAATACACAGAACTATACAAAAAAGATCTTAATGACACAGATAACCACTATGGTGTGATTACTCACCGAGAGCCAGACACGCTGGTGTGTGAAGTCAAGTGGGCCTTTGGAAGTATCACTATGGACAAAGCTAGTGGAGGTGATGGAATTCCAGCTGAGCTATTTCAAATCCTAAAAGATGATGCTGTGAAAGTACTGCACTCAATATGCCAGCAAATTTGGAAAACTCAGTAGTGGCCACAGAACTGGAAAATGTCAGCGTTCATTAAAATCCCAAAGAAAGACAATGCCAAAGAATGTTTAAACTACTGCACAACTGCACTAATCTCACATGGTAGCAAAGTAATGCTCAAAATTCCCCAAGCCAAGCTTCAGCAACACATGAACCGTAAAGCTGGATTTAGAAAAAGCTGGATTTAGAATCCATTCAAGCTGGATTTAGAAAAAGCAGAGAAACTGGAAATCAAATTGCCAACATCCAGTGGATCATAGAAAAAACAAGAGACTACCAGAAATACATCTACTTCTGCCTTATTGACTATGCCAAAGCCTTTTACAGCATGGGTCAAAACAACCTGTGGAAAATTCTTCAAGAGATGGAAATACCAGACCACCTAACCTGCCTCCTGAGACATCTGTATGCAGGTCAGGAAGCAACAGTTAGAACTGGACATGGAACAACAGACTGGTTCCAAATTGGGAAAGGAGTACACCAAGGCTGTATTTTGTCAGTCTGCTTATTTAACTTATATGCAGATTGCATTATGTGAAACGCTGGGCTGGATGAAACACAAGGTGGAATCAAGATTGCCAGGAGAAATATCAATAACCTCAGATATGCAGATATGAGATATGCAGATGCCATAACCTCACCCTTATGGCAGAAAGTGAAGAGGAACTAAATAGCCTCTTGATGAAAGTGACAGAGGAGAGTGAAAAAGTTGACTAAAACTCAACATTCAAAAAATGAAGATCATGGCATACAGTCCCATCATTTTATGGCAACTAGATAGGGAAACAATGGAAACAGTGACAGACTTTATCTTTTTGGTCTCCAAAATCACTATAGATGGTTACTGAAGCCATAAAATTAAAAGATGCTTGTCCCTTTGAAGAAAAACTATGATAAACCTAGACAGCCTATTAAAAAGCAGAGACATTACTTGGTTGACAAAGTTCATCTAGTCAAAGCTATGATTTTTTCCAGTAGTCACGTATAGATGTCAGAGTTGGACCATAAAGAAAGCTGAGCACTGAAGAACTGATGCTTTTGAATTGCAGTGTTGGAAAAGACTCTTGAAAGTCCCGTGGGCTTTAAAGAGATCCAGCCAGTCCATTCTAAAGTAAATCAGCCCTGAATGTTCATTGGAAGGGCTGATGCAGATGCTGAAGCTCCAATACTTTGGCCACCTGATGTGAAGAAGTGACCCTTTGGAAAAGACTCTGATGCTGGAAAGTTTGAAGGTGGGAGGAGAAGGAGACAACGGAGGATGAGATGGTTTGATGACATCACTGACTCAATGAACATGAGTTTGAGTAAGCCTTGGGAGTTGGTGATGGACAGGGAACCCTGGCATTTGCAATCCATAGGATTGCAGAGTCGGACATGACTGAGCAACTGAACTGAACTTAACTGAAAGTGAAGTGAAGTCGCTCAGTCGTGTCTAGCTCTTTATGATCCCACGGACTGTAGTCTACCAGGCTTCTCTATCCATGGGATTTTCCAGGCAAGAGTACTGGAGTGGGTTGCCATTTCTTTCTCCAGGGGATCTTCCTGACCCAGGGATCAAACCCAGGTCTCCTGCATTGCAGGCAGACACTTTACCCTCTGAGCCAACTGAAAAGCATCCTAATGTTTGTCAACAGATGAATGGATAAAGATGATGTGGTACATACATACAATGAAATATTACTCATCCATTAAAAAAGAAAAATAATGAGAGTTACAGCTATATACATGGTCCTAGCGATTATCATTGTAAGTGAAGTAAGTCAGAAAAAGACAACTAATAAGTGATGTCACTAATATTTGCAATCTAAATAAACAAGATACAAATGAACTTATTTCCAAAATAGAAACAGACTCACAGGCATAGAAAACAAATTTATGGTTACCAAAAGGGAAAGGAGTAGGGCTAACTTCAGAGTTTATGATTAACAGATACATACTAGTATATATAAAATAGATAGCCTACAAGGACTGACTATATAGCACAGAGAACTTTATTCAATATCTTGTAATAACCTATGATGGAAAAGAATCTGAAAAAGAATACACACACACACCTGAATCACTTCACTGTGCATCTGAAACTAACACAACATTGTAAATCAATTCTACTCAATAAAACAAACAAAAATCTCCATGACTAATGCCACTAGGGTGAATATTTGCTGCAGGCATGAGCAGTAATCCAGGGAATTGTTCTTGGTGAGGGGGTGAGCGGTCCCACCCTTTTCACTGCTGTGGCTCCAGAAGGTCAATTCATATGCATATTTTTCACTGTGGGAGGGAAGAGACATAGGAGCATCTGGTTTAGCTGGATGTGGCCCGTATCACCTTCTTTCAGAGCTCATTGGCTGGAATTTGTTATTGGGTCCTGCTCAACCACAGTAGGACTGGGAGATGCATGAGGGCATATGGAAGGCTAGAGCAGCAACTCTTTCAGCAACAATGTCAGGGGATACTACTTTTATATATTTGCTTAAAGACTAACACATAAGAATTTAAGCTCATTTTTATATAAGTACAAATTGTTTAATTTCTTGCTGAGAGTATTTTGAACTTTGTGTTTAATATTGTATCTACACATACGGCCTTTTATGATTAAAGGATCTATGGTGGAAAATTCTTCTGATATCACTCACTGAGATAAAGAAAAGGGAGGGGTATAAAATTACAGTGAACACAAAACACTAAACTGAAAGTTTTCCTATCAAATAATATAGAAAACAAGGTACCAATTATTCGGAGGAACTTGAAAAACAACTGAATACTGAATACAATTTACTTTTAGTTATACTTTTGGGCTTACACAAAGTAAGGTGAAACTCCAAGAGGTAAAAATAATCTGAATGAAAACATTAGCTGCTGAAAGCAAATGTCAACATGAATTTTATAAACAAGAGACTAAGCCATGGGCCAACAGCAAACTGACAGAGGGCAACTTGAAATATTTTAAAAATAACTAGAGATCCTGAAAGTTGGCCCAAGCAGTCTCACTTGGGTTATGCTCTGATTCCAAAAAGAAGAAAATGCTCCTGGAGGAAACCAGCCACAGTTTTTGTCCCTAGATTTCCACAGATCAATTTCAAACATAATTTCAAATGTAAGAGATTAGAATAAATGATTCTATGTACACAGGGAAAGAAGCCACTAAAGGAAAGAGTTAATGATACATTACACAGTTAGTTATCAGATACAGAATGTAAAATAACTCTAACTGAAAATATTTAAAAATACAGCACAAAATACAAATTTGAAAATCTCCAAACTTAAATAGAGCATTAAACACTTATCTCAGAGCTCATAAGAAACATAGTGAATTGATGGATATATGTAAGGAAATAATCTGGGATGAATAAAAAGCAATGAGAGAATGTAAGAGAGGTTAATATATAAAACCCAAAGAGAATGTCACACTGATATTTAAACAGGAGTACAAGAGAGAGAATGAGTTGAGGTGATAATTGATTAGATAGAAGGTTAACAATTTTCTATAAATGATTAAAAAGTACAAATTCACAAGTACAAAGTCATACGTATGTAATAAGACAAATAAAGAAAAGGAAAAAAAAAGAATTAAACCAGAATAGACATATTTTAGTTAAATTATAGACAAGATATCAAGGAAAAGGAAAAGCTAATTGAAGCAGATCGTGAGAAATGATAGATCACTTATGAAGAAATGCCAGTGTGAAGAGGAACAAGTATACACGTGCCAAAATAGAAGATGAAAAAGGTTGAGTAACGTCTCCAGGAGGCAGTTAAGGAATAGCTGTGCACCTAGAATTGTATATTCAGCAGAGTAACTTCTCAAGAGACAAAATGAAATGAAAATATTGTCAGAGGAATATAAATAAACAAACATATATTTCTAAAATTTAGAGGTTGAACTTAACAAAGAAGAAAAATAATTTCTGAAAAAAAGGTAAAACAGTAGCAAATCTAAACCAACATTGTCTATAAAGTAACATTAGCAATAAAAGGGTAACTAAGAGGATTAAATTAAAATTGTTGTCAATAGTAACATGTAAGATGTGAGTAGTTAAAATGTCATAAATACTCACTGAAATTTAAGAATTATCCACTAAAATGATAGAAAAAGAAATTGAGTAAATTGGTTCCAAACCAGCTGCTGGAAAATATAAAACAGGGAAACAAAAGTTAAATTGATTTTTAAATGGTGAAAAAGAGGTAATAAAATCATATCAAAGCAAAAAGAAAATTATATACATAAATATATATACACACATAATATATAAATTGTGTGTGTCCTTAAAAATACAAATGGTCTAACTTGTTTAAAGTTAAATATATGTGTGTGTGTGTGTGTGTGTGTGTGTGTATGTCATTAGAAATACAAATGGTCTAACTTGAGGTTTAAAGAAAATTTTCAGATAGGGTACAGGAAAAATTTATTTATATAATATTTTTAAGTGACATAATTAAAGCAGAAGCAAATGCCCACTCAACTCTATGTACAAGAAAATTGGAAGCAATACTACATAAAATAGTCCAACCACAAGATATGCATACTCCCATTTCTTTAGAATGGATATGTAAACTCCAGCAAAATGAGCAAATGCAATAGCCTGAGGTATCTCACGAACACAGTGTTTGAGTTAAACCAGGCACAAAAGAGTACACATTTTGTGATCCCATTTATATAAAATTCAATTGTTGATCAAACTAGGGTGTGAAGTCCTGATGGTAGTTAACCCTGGAGCATGGGTGGTCATTGAAACGGGGCCCAGAGTGTATGCCTAGACACTGGCAGTGTTCTGTCTGGTTGCTTCTTTTTAATCTATGTTATGGTTGCTGGGGTGTATTCAGTCTGTAAGAAATTATCAAGCTTAAGATTTGACTAGTGTATGTGTTGTACTTCAATAAGATGTTTAAAAGTGTCATGAAAGTTTGAAAAAAATTGTGTGTACATGTAATCAAAACAACAGCAACACCAAAAAACCCAAGAAAACCTCAGATACATATTAATATTATTGACATTAGACAAAAAGACACAAGGCAAAAGTATCATTATGGGATAAATGCATTGAGAGTCTAAAAAAACATAAAACTTGCTTTATAGCAAGTTGCAAGTGAAGCTGGCAAACCCACTATCAATTTGGGAATTCTCAACTGATTTTAAGTATTGAAAGTTCAATGTGATTAAGCATTAGAAAGATATTTTGCGTAAGAAACTTAATGTCTTGATTTATTGAAATGATATAGATAGAACCCTGTACCCATGTGACATTTACAAAATTTAACTTTCTTATTAGGCAATATGTCAAGTGGCAAAAAATGGAAATATTTTCTATTAATTAGTCCACATTATAATTAAATTAGAAGTTTCTTAAACAGAGAATAAATGCAAACTCCTTACAATAAAAGGAAAACAATGCTTTTAAATAACACATAGATATAAGAAGAAATTACAGTGGAAATGTAACAGCGTGCTTGTAACTAAAATTTAATAAAAGAATACACCAGTACTTGTGGAACTCAGCTAAAATGAATCTTAAAGGAAAACAAAAGCATTAAATACTACATAAGGAAGTAGGAATGAGGCAATGTGTTTCTGAGCTAAGAATGTTTAAAAAAAATAACAGAATAGGTACAAAAATAACTGATGATGGGAAAAATGCAGGATGTTAACAAAATTGAAAACTAATCACAAAAGTTAAATCAAGAAGATAAAAGACAAACCTCTGACAAGATGGATGGAGATGAAAGAGCAGAAAGAGGAGGAGGAGATGCAGGAGCAAAGATCACTGCTATGAAGAGTGAAAAATGGGAAACAGCATAGGACCTTCAGATGGTAATATTTTAATTCACAATTTTACCAGAATAGAAAGATTTCTTGAAAAATATAACGTTCTAGAAGTTTCATAATTTTTATAAAGCTGAGTGAGTAGCTACAAGTCATCCCATGAAGTAAATATCAGTATCAAATAGTTCAAATCTGAGTTCCACCAATCTTGAATTATTGCACTACTGGTCCACTTCTTTCAACAACAACAACAAAACAACAATTCACTCCATGAGACTGCTAAAATCACACTAACAGAAAATTTTCAAATGAATATTACTCATGCTTCTACATTTCTCAAAGAACATAGAAGAACACAAATACAATTTATATTGTCATTTAATAGGTAATTCTTATTGATCACATGCTGTGTACTAGCACTGTTCTGATGTTTTGCACAAAATGCCACTCCGTGTGTCACGGCAGTTAATAGGACAAGTATGGCCCTCAGCTTAGAGACCAGAGGCATGAGCATCCAGGCAAGTGCATATCCTGCTTCAGGCTAGAGAGGACAGAAGTGGGGAAGGAGTCCAGGTGGACTAACTTGGAGTTCACACCGATCAGGACACTCTCAGGTGATTGCTCACCGTTTATCCATCTAACACAACTTAAAGTAATAGATTTTATCAATAAAATAGAGCCAAGCACCATCACTATTTATATTGATGGAAAGGAAACATAGCCATGTGTGGGTAAATTAACAAAATGGTGCCAGTCAACCTCTCTCACCCTGCATCAAAGCCCTCTCGCCCCATGTTCTTTAAACAATGACTTTGCACTGGTTCTGTAACAGTTGTAGCCCTTTTAGGACTGTGCATGCGACTCATGAGGTACTCACTTGATGAGGAGCTATTTTGTCCCTTTACACCTTTAAGAGCTTCACCTTGAAAGCCCTGACAGCTGCTGCACTGGGCTACTTTGGAACAGCATCATGGTGATGTTATGTGAGGTTATGTTTTGGCTATGTTATGCTTATGTTATGGTAAAGTTATGACTGTTGCTCTTGCTGCTGCATCAATCAAGATGGAGGCTGTGTCATGGCTGCCATGCCAGCCAGAAAATAATAAAAGTGTCTGCAGTTTCCATGGTTCCTCAAGTCACTCTTTGCCAAACTGGGGTTCAGTGAAAAATGCATGCAGTGAGATAACAGCGAGACAACTGCTGTGAGCAGGATCAGCAGTGCACCATGTTTTACCTGAAATAACAATTTTTTTTTTAATTCTACTTCTTAACATGTTAATTTATACTTGATTGCTGGTTTATTTTTCAACAGTTTTGCTGTCTTTATTGAGATGGAATAATGACTAAATTAATACATTTTCCAATATAAGATCTGATTAATATAAAAAATAGATTGCTCTAGAAAGCAGATTCAATAATTACATTAGGAGAATAATTTGCTGATTAATGTGCCATTCTTATAGTAGTCTACACAAAACCACCATAAGTAAATATTTGTGCAAATGACTTGAGCACTAAAATCTGACATATTAAAAAGCACTCTTTATAGCTATAATGCATCTGTCAAATCACTTCTTCATCTATTGTTAGAATATCTTCGAATCCATAAAACTCCAGGGATTGAGAGTGAAAGACAGGGATGGGGCTGCAGGTGAGAACAATGCCATTATAACCATGCAGATATATTTGTCCTGTGAAAGGTAGATGTGAATTGATTTCCTATTAGAGCTGTAAAAGTACATGGTTCAATTTTTTAAAGATATTTGAGTTATGTGTAGCTCTCAGGATATTTTTAGGTCATCACTTTGAAATAAAATACAAGGCATTTAGCCTAGCATCTCTTTTCTGTAAAGTCGAATTACTTTTTTGAAAGCATTGCAATGGTAGGGTAATTTTCTTTATATTTTTGGACTTTACATTTTATAATGAATATTTCTGTGTGTATGTCTTAGAATTACTACATTAAGGTCAAGTGAACATAACAACCAACAAAGAGAAGTCAAATCAATACAACATCTGATTTTACACATTTTAAAGGAAATATATTTTTCTATATTCAAACAGAATAGTAACAAAGGGAACTAAAGAAGAAATATCTCATTTGTATCCATGAAGATGAAGAGTGATTAGTTGGTTGATCAAATGTAAGCAGATTTCCATCAGTGATGTTTACACAGGTATTCAGGGTCTTTTTCACAGATCGAGTTGAAGGATCAGTTCAGTTGCTCAGTCGTGTCGAATTCTGTGACCTCATGAAGGCAGCACACTGGGCTTCCCTATCTATCACCAACTTCCATGCTTAGTCAAACTCATGTCCACTGAGTCAGTGATGCTGTCCAACCATCTCATCCTCTATTGTCCCCTTTTCCTTCCACCTTCAATCTTTCCGAGCATCAGGGTCTTTTCAAATGAGCCAGATATTTGCATCAGATGGCCAAAGGACTGAAGATTCAACTTCAGGATCAGTCCTTTCAATGAATATTCAGGATTGATTTCCTTTAAAATGACCGGATGGATCTCCTTGAAGTCCAAGGGACTCTCAAGCGTCTTCTCCAACACCACAGTTCAAAAGCATCAAATCTTCAGTGCTCAACTTTCTTTATAGTCCAGCTGTCACATCCATACATGACTACTGGAAAAACCATAGCCTTGACAAGACAGACCTTTGTTGACAAAGTAATGTCTTTGCTTTTTAATATTCTGTCAAGGTTGGTCATAACTTTCTTTCTAAGGAGCAAGTGTCTTTAAATTTCATGGCTGCAATCACCATCTGCAGTGATTTTGGAGCCCCCTCAAATAAAGTCTCTCATGTTTCCAATGTTTCCCCATATATTTGCCATGAAGTTATGGGACCTGATGCCATGATCTTTGTTTTCTGAATGTTGAGATTGAAGACAACTTTTTCACTCTCCTCTGTCACTTTCATCAAGAGTCTCTTTAGATTTTTGTTTTCTTCCATAAGGGTGGTGTCATCTGCATATTTGAGGTTTTTGATATTTCTCCTGGCCATCTTGATCCCAGCTTGTGCTTCATCCAGTCCAGCATTTCACATGATGTATTCTGCATATAAGTTAAATAAGCAGGGTGACAATATACAGCCTTGGTGTACTCCTTTCCCAATTTGAAAGCAGTCTGCTGTTCCTTGTCCAGTTCTAACTATTGTTTCTTGACCTGCAAACAGATGTCTCAGGAGGCAGGTCAGGTGGTCTGGTATTCCCATCTCTTTCAGAATTTTATAGTTTGTTGTGATCCACACAGTAAAAGGCTTTGCAGTAGTCAAAGCAGAAGTAGATGTTTTTCTGGAACTCTCTTACCTTTTCAGTGATCCAACAGATATTGGCAGTTTGATCTCTGGTTCCTCTGTTTTTTCTAAATCCAGCTTGAACATATATGGAAGTTCACGGTTCATATACTGTTGAAGCTTGGCATGGAGGATTATGAACATTACTTTGCTAGTGTGTGAAATGAGTGCAATTGTGTGATAGTTTGAACATTCTTTGGCACTTCATTTCTTTGGATTGGAATGAATACTGACGTTTTCCAGTCCTGTGGCCACTGCTGTGTTTTTTTGAATTTGCTGGCATATTGAGTGCAGCATTTTCACAGCATCATCTTTTAGTATTTGAAATACCTCAGCTGGAATTCCATCACTTCCACTTGCTTTGTTTATTGTGATGTTTCCTAAGGCCCACTTGACTTCACATTCCAGGTACCCTAGCTCTAGATGAGTGATCACACCATCATGGGTATGTGTCTCTTGGAGATCTTTTTTTGTATAGCTCTTCTGTTTATTCTTGCCACCTCTTCTTAATGTCTTCTGCTTCTGTTAGGTCCATACCATTTCTGTCCTTTATTGTGCCTATCTTTGCATAAAATGATGCCTTGGTATCTCTAATTTTCTTGAAGAGATCGCCAGTCTTTCCCATTCTATTTTTTTCTCTATTTCATTTCATTGATCACTGAGGAGGGCTTTCTTATCTCTCCTTGCTATTCTTTGGAACTCTGCATTCAAATGGATATATCTTTACTTTTCTCCTTTGCTTTTGGCTTCTCTTCTTTCCTCATGTATTAATAAGCCCTCCTCAGACAACCATTTTGCCTTTTTGCATTTCTTTTTCTTGTGGATGGTCTTGACGACTGCCTCCTCTACAATGTCACAAAACTCTGTCCATAGTTCTTCAGGCAATCTATCAGATCTAATCCCTTGAATCTATTTGTCATTTTCACTGAATAATCATAAGGGATTTGATTTGGTTCATACCAGAATGGTCTAGTGGTTTTCCCCACTTTCTTCAGTTTAAGTCTGAATTTGACAATGAGGACTTCATGATCTGAGCCCCAGTCAGATCCTGGCCTTGTTTTTGCTGAGTGTATAGAGCTTCTCCATCTTTGGATACACAGAATATAATCAGTCTGATTTCAGTATGGTGATGTCCATGTGTAGAGTCTTCTCTTGTGTCGTTGGAAATGGGTGTTTGCTATGACCAGTGTGTTCTCTTAGCAAAACTCTTTTAGCCTTTGACCTTCTTCATGTCATATTCCATGGCTAAATTTTCTTGTTACTCCAGGTGTCTCTTTACTTCCTACTTTTCCATTTCCAGTCCCCTATAATGAAAAGGACATCTCTTTTGGGTGTTAGCTCTAGAATGCCTTGTAGGTCTTCACAGAACCATTCAAGTTCAGCTTCTTCAGCATTACTGGCCAGGACATAAACTTAGATTATTGTGATATTGAGTTGAAGTTTACTTCCTACTACTTTTGAACAAAATTATCTCTAAGTTTTTACTGTAGAACTTAGTTTTGTACTTGAATATCTTTGGTGGGTAGATGGTAAATTTTTCCTCCTTCCCTAGCTAGGAAAATGGTAAGTCTTATAAAAGAGAAAGGAGAATAATTACAGTAGTAGATGATGCTCCCATTATATTCCACTAAAATTTGACTGTAAAAAGAACTCTGTCCATTTGAGATGGATAGGATCAAGCTAGACTCTTGAAGGTAACCTATGGAACTTGCACTGAATTCTACACTCTGAAAGCCTCTCAGAAACAACTACAAAATGGATTTATGTTACTTTAAACTCTCTCATCACTGACCACCAAGATATATTAAAAAACACACATTAATGACTTATATGCCCCAAATCTCCTTGACAGGAAATAAATTAAAGAACAAAAATCAAACAGAAAACCCAGACATTTTCTTTTAGCAATACACTCAATATAGCAGGAAGGGGAACATTTACACTTGAAAAGTACTCATATTATTGTTAATTGAAAACACCTTGGACCAGAGAACTTAAATTTCTGTTTTCTGAATCCCAAACCAAATGTTTTCTTTCTATTAATACCTGCTAAATCCCATATACTATATAAATGAGAAAAAGGAGACACCGTGTTGATTACAATAGCTTTTCTTCGCTATTCAAAATTGGAGAACAAAAGAAAGTTCTGTTAGTTATTCAATAAACAAAAATTCATTTAGTAAGGGACTAGATCTTATAGACAGAGTGCCTAATGAAATATGGATGGAGGCTCATGACATTGAACAGGATACAGGGATCAAGACCATCCCCAAGAAAAAGAAATGCAACAAAAACAAAATGGCTGTCTTAGGAGTCCTTACAAGTAGCTGTGAAAAGAAGAGAAGCAAAAAACAAAGGAGAAAAGGAAAAATATAAGCATTTGAATGCAGAGTTCCAAAGAATAGCAAGAAGAGATAAGAAAGCCTTTCTCAGTGATCAGTGCAAAGAAATAGAGAAAAACAACAGAATGGGAAAGACTAGAGATCTTTTCAAGAAAATTAGAGATACTAAGGGAACAAATAATCATGCAAAGATGGGCTCAATAAAGGACAGAAATGGTATGGACTTAACAGAAGCAGAAGGTATTAAGAAGGGGTGGCAAGAATACACAGAAGAACTGTACAAAAAATATCTTCATGATCCAGTTAATCACTATGGTGTGATCACTCACCTAGAGCCAGACTTTCTGGAATGGGAACTCAAGTGGGCCTGAGGAAGCATCACTACGAACAAAGATCAGATCAGATCAGTCCCTCAGTCGTGTCCAACTCTTTGCGAGCCCATGAATCACAGCACGCCAGGCCTCCCTGTCCATCACCAAATCCTGGAGTTCAATGAGACTCACGTCTATCAAATCAGTGATGCCATCCAGCCATCTCATCCTCTGTCGTCCCCTTCTCCTCTTGCGCCCAAACACTCCCAGCATCAGACGCTTTTCCAATGAGTCAACTCTTCACATGAGGTGGCCAAAGTACTGGAGTTTCAGCTTTAGCATCATTCCTTCCAAAGAAATCCCAGGGCTGATCTCCTCCAGAATGGACTGGTTGGATCTCCTTGCAGTCCAAGGGACTCTCAAGAGTCTTCTTCAACACCACAGTTCAAAAGCATCAATTCTTCGGTGCTCAGCTTTCTTCACAGTCCAATCTCACATCCATACACGACCACTGGAAAAACCATAGCCTTGACTAGACAAAACTTTGTTGGCAAAGTAATGTCTCTGCTTTTCAATATGCTATCTAGGTTGGTCATAACTTTTCTTCCAAGGAGTAAGCGTCTTTTAATTTCATGGCTGCAGTCACCATCTGCAGTGATTTTGGAGCCCAGGAAAATAAAGTCTTACACTGTTTCCACTGTTTCCCCATCTATTTCCCATGAAGTGATGGGACCAGATGCCATGATCTTCATCTTCTGAATGTTGAGCTTTAAGCCAACTTTTTCACTCTCCACTTTCACTTTCATCAAGAGGCTTTTTAGTTCCTCTTCACTTTCTGCCATAAGGGTGGTGTCATCTGCATTCTGAGGTTATTGATATTTCTCCTGGCAATCTTGATTCCAGCTTGTGTTTCTTCCAGTCCAGCATTTCTCATGATGTACTCTGCATATAAGTTAAATAAACAGGTGACAATATACAGCCTTGATGTACTCCTTTTCCTATTTGGAAACAGTCTGTTGTTCCATGTCCAATTCTAACTGTTGCTTCCTAACCTGCACACAAATTTCTCAAGAGGCAGGTCAGGTGGTCTGGTATTGCCATCTCTTTGAGAATTTTCCACAGTTTATTGTGATCCACATAGTCAAAGGCTTTGGCATAGTCAATAAAGCAGAAATAGATGTTTTTCTGGAACTCTCTTGCTTTTTCCATGATCCAGAGGATGTTGGCAATTTGATCTCTGGTTCCTCTGCCTTTTCTAAAACCAGCTTGAACATCAGGAAGTTCACGGTTCACATATTGCTGAAGCCTGCCTTGGAGAATTTTAAGCATTACTTTACTAGCGTGTGAGATGAGTGCAAGTGTGCGGTAGTTTGAGCATTCTTTGGCATTGCCTTTCTTTGGGATTGGAATGAAAACTGATGTTTTCCAGTCCTGTGGCCACTGCTGAGTTTTCCAAATTTGCTGGCACATTGAGTGCAGCACTTTCACAGCATCATCTTTCAGGATTTGGAATAGTTCAAATGGAATTCTATCACCTCCACTAGCCTTGTTCATAGTGATGCTTTCTAAGGCCCACTTGACTTCACATTCCAGGATTTCTGGTTCTAGGTCAGTGATCACACCATCGTGATTATCTGGATCATGAAGATCTTTTTTGTACAGTTCTTCTGTGTGTTCTTGCCATCTCTTCTTAATATCTTCTGCTTCTGCTAGGTCCATACAATTTCTGTCCTTTATCGAGCCCATCTTTGCATGAAATGTTCCTTTGGTATCTCTGATTTTCCTGAAGAGATCCCTAGTCTTTCCCATTCTGTTGTTTTCCTCTATTTCTTTGCATTGATCACTGAAGAAGGCTTTCTTATCTCTTCTTGCTATTCTTTGGAACTCTGCATTCAGATGCTTATATCTTTCCTTTTCTCCTTTGCTTTACGCTTCTCTTCTTTTCACAGCTATTTGTAAGCCCTCCCCAGACAGCCATTTTGCTTTTTTGCATTTCTTTTCCATGGGAATGGTCTTGATCCCTGTCTCCTGTACAATGTCACGAACCTCATTCCATAGTTCAACAGGCACTCTATCTATCAGATCTAGGCCCTTAAATCTATTTCTCACTTCCACTGTATAATCATAAGGGATTTGATTTAGGTCATACCTGAATGGTCTAGTGGTTTTCCCTACTTTGTTCAATTTAAGTCTGAATTTGGCAATAAGGAGTTCAGGTCTGAGCCACAGTCAGCTTCTGGTCTTGTTTTTGCTGACTGTTTAGAGCTTCTCCATCTTTGGCTGCAAAGAATATAATCAATCTGATTTCGTGTGTTGATCATCTGGTGATGTCCATGTATAGAGTCTTCTCTAGTGTTGTTAGAAGAGGGTGTTTGTTATGACCAGTGCATTTTCTTGCCAAAACTCTATTAGTCTTTGCCCTGCTTCATTCCGTATTCCAAGGCCAAATTTGCCTGTTACTCCAGGTGTTTCTTGACTTCCTACTTTTGCATTCCAGTCCCCTATAATGAAAAGGACATCTTTTTTGGGTATTAGTTCTAAAAGGTCTTGTAGGTCTTCATAGAACCGTTCAACTTCAGCTTCTTCAGCATTACTGGTTGGGGCATAGACTTGGATTACTGTGATATTGAATAGTTTGCCTTGGAAAAGAACAGAGATCATTCTGTCGTTTTTGAGATTGCATGCAAGTACTGCATTTTGGAATCTTTTGTTGACCATGACGGCTACTCTATTTCTTCGGAGGGATTCCTGCCTGCAGTAGTAGATACAATGGCCATCTGAGTTAAATTCACCCATTCCAGTCCATTTCAGTTTGCTGACTCCTACAATGTTGACATTCACTCTTGCTATCTGTTGTTTGACCACTTCCAATTTGCCTTGATTAATGGACCTGACATTCCAGAAAGTGGAGGTGATAGAATTCCAGTTGAGCTATTTCAAATCCTAAAAGATGATTCTGAGAAAGTGCTGCACTCAATATGCCAGCAAATTTGGAAAACTCAGCAGTGGCCACAAGACTGGAAAATATCAGTTTTCATTCCAATCCCTAAGAAAGGCAGTACCAAAGAATGTTCAAACTACTGCACAATTGCACTCATCTCAAACGCTAGTAAAGTAATGCTCAAAATTCCCCAAGCCAGGCTTCAGCAATAGTTGAACTATGAACTTCCAGATGTTCAACCTCGTTTTAGAAAAGGTAGAGAAAGCAGACATCAAATTGCCAACATCTGTTGGATCATCAAGAGAGCAAGAGAGTTCCAGAAAAAACATCTATTTTTGCTTTATTGGCTATGCCAAAGCTTTGGACTGTGTGGATCACAATAAACGGTGGAAAATGCTTCAAGAGATAGGAATACCAGACCACCTGACCTGCCTCTTGAGAAACCTGAATGCATGTCAGGAAGCAATAGTTAGAACTGGACATGGAACAACAGACTGGTTCCAAATAGGGAAAGGAGTACACCAAAGCTACGTATTGTCACCCTGCTTATTTAACTTATATGCAGAGTACATCATGAGAAACGCTGGGCTGGATGAAGCACAAGGTGTAATCAAGATTTCCAGGAAAATAACAATAACCTCAGATATGCAGATGATACCACCCTTGGCAGAAAAATGAAGAAGAACTAAAGAGACTTGGTGAAAGTGAAAGAGGAGAGTGAAAAAGTTGGCTTAAAGCTCAGCATTCAGTAAACTAAGATCATAGCATAAGGTGCCATCACTTCATGTCAAATAGATTGGGAAACAGAGGCAAACTTTATTTTGGGAGACTTCAAAATCACTGCAGATGGTGACTGCAGCCATAAAATCAAAAGACGCTTACTCCTTGGAAGCAAAGTTATGACCAATCTAGACAGCATATTGAAAAGCAGAGACATTGCTTTGCCAACAAAGGTCCATCTAGTCAAGGCTACGGTTTTTCAAGTAATCCTCTAAGGATGTGAAAGTTGGACTATAAAGAAAGCTAGCACACAAGAATTGATGCTTTTGAACTGTGGTGTTGGAGAAGACTCTTGAGAGTACCTTGGACTGCAAGGAGATCCAACCAGTCCATCCTAAAGGAGATCAGTCCTGAATATTCATTGGAAGGACTGATGTTGAAGCTGAATCTCCAATACTTTGGCTACCTGATGCAAAGAGCTTACTCATTTGAAAAGACCCTGATGCTGGGAAAGATTGAAGGTAGGAGCAGAAAGGGACAACAGAGGATATGTTGGATGGTATCATAAATTCAATGGGCATGAGTTTGGGTCAACTCCAGGAGTTTGTGATGGACAGGGAGGCCTGACACGTTGTGGTCCATCAGTCATAAAGAGTCAGACAATTAGCTACTGAACTGAACTGATTTAGTACCACCTTAAAGTCAGGCACTATAGACTGTGAAGAGTACTATTGAGTGAAGAACATTGGCAGTTAAGAAGGTGATTGCCATATAGTTGGTTCACAATCTTTTATTAGTTTCTGTTGTACAACATAGTGTTTCAAGATGTTTTAGATTATATTCCATTTAAAATTATAATAATGATTGTATTTCCCTGTGTTGTATATTATATCCTTGCATCTGATTGATTTTGTACACAGTACTTCATGCATCTTAATATCCTGGCCCTTTATTTTCCTCCCCCACCCCTCTCCATGGCAACCACCAGTCTGTTCCCTATATCTGTGAATCTGTTTCAGTTCTCTTATATTCATTTTTTTTAATTCCACATGTAAGTCTCTTTGAATTATTTCATTAAAAAAAGATGATTTGAATAAAGCATGATCATCACTTTCCTAGAGTATGCAAATAGAGTGCAAAGAAGGGTTTGGTTAAGGCATCATGAAAGAAGCTTCCAGAAAGTTCTGAGGAGATGGGAATGAGCAGAAGGGAGAAATACCATCCCACCCCACCCCGGTGATAGATAATTTGATTTGTCAACCTGACTGTACTAATGGTTGCCAAGATAGTTGGTGAAGCATTATTTCTGGGTGTGTTTGTGAAAATGACTCCAGATTTACTAGCACTTGAATCAGTAGGCTGAATAAAGACATCTCTCACAGTGTAGGGATGGGAGGGCAGCTAGCATCCATTCATTAAGGGCCTGAAGAGAACAAAAAGCTGAGGAAGGACAGACCTGTTCTCTCCAAGAGCTGGACATCCCTCTCTCCTGCTTTTGGATAAGTAGTTCTCCTGGGTCTTGGGCCTTTGAACTGGCGCTGGATCAGGACTTACAGCACAGGCTGCCCTGGTTCTCACACACTCAGGTTTGAGCTGGAATCACATCCTCCCTTCTGGGTTTTCTGCTTTTGGATGGTAGAATATGGGACTTCTCAGCCTCCATAATCATGTGATCCAGCACCTCACAATAAACCCCTTTCTATATATCAACATATGTCCTTTTTATGTTCAATTTCTCCAGAGAACCTGATAATCTACCCTGAAAGGAGAGTCACCAATGGAGGTTTGCAAGAAAGAGAATATCCCAGGAACAGGTAGACTAAAGGAAACAAGTGTGGACTTCCCTGGTGGTCCAGTGGTTAAGACTCCATGCTCACAAAGCAGAGGGCAGGGGTTCAATCCCTGGTCAAGGAACTAGATCCTGCATGCCTCATGGTTCAGCTTAAAAAAAAAAAAGAGAGAGAGAGAGAGAGAGAAAGAAAGAAAAGAAAAGAAAAAAGAAGCAGAAAACAAATGTTGTTACAGGAAGTGGTGAGAGATGGAGCAAATCCCATAGCATGGAGTCTCTGAGTCAAGCTTGGAACTAAGTCTGAGGAAAAATGAGTCAATTTTAAAGGAAATCATCCTGAATACTCATTGGAAGGACTGATACTGAGGCTGAAACTTCAAAACTTTGGCCATCTGATGCAAAGAAGTGACTCATTGGAAAAGACCCTGATGCTGGGAGGAATTGGGGGCAGGAGGAGAAGGGGATGACAGAGCATGAGATGGTTGGATGGCATCACTGACTTGCTGGGCCTGAGTTGGTGATGGACAAGGAAGCCTGGCGTGCTGCAGTCCATGGGTTTGCAGAGTCTGACATAACTGAGCAACTAAACCAAACTGAATTAAGTGTTTAAAAAGAGAAACTTATGATTTCAAAATTTCGTTGTGGCTAAGATTTAGAAAATTAATTGGAAGAGACAGGAGAATGTCTAGAGTCATAAATAGTCATGGATACGGAAGGGCTGGATGGTGAGTGAATGAGGAAGAAGACGTACTTCCGGTTGTGGATGTGTGGCCTGGATATGAGAATAAACTGCTGGTGGTTTGGGCTGCCTGGGAGGCCCCAGAGGAGTGGGGAGCAGGTGAGTTTGCTAACAAGGATGGATGCTTCCTGTGGATATCAATAATTGTGTTGTCAGAGTTCTCTGGAGTCACAAACCAATAGGATATGGACATATGTAAAGATTATTTGTAAGAAATCAGTTTAGGTGATTGTAGAGACGGATAAGTCCAAATCTGCAATATGGGCTAGCAGGCTGGAGACCCAGGACAAACTCTGATGCAGAGAAATTCCCTTCTGATTGAAGTAGCCTTTGTTTATGTTCCATTCTAGGCTTCAACTTGCTGGATGATTCTCTCACACATTATAGAACGCAATCAGTTCACTTGATATTAACAAATTTAAATATAAATCTCACCCCAAAACATTCTTTCATTTACACATAAAATTAATGATCATAAGTCCATATTTTGTCACCTTGGCACCGATATTCATCCCCCTGCATGTATACTTGTAAGTCGCTTAAGTCGTATCTGACTGTTTGCAACCACATAGACTGTAGCCTGCCGGGCTCCTCTGTCCATGGAACTGTTTTCTTTTTTTTTTTTTTTTGTAGCCACAATCTATTTTATTTATTTATTTATTTTAAATATGGAATTATCCAGGCAAGAATACTGGAGTGGGTTGCCATGCCCTTCTCCAGGGGATCTTCCTGCCCTAGGAATCGAAACTGCATCTCTTATATCTCCTGCATTGGTAGGCAAGTTCTTCATCAATGAGGCACCTGGGAAAGCCCAGGTATCTTCTTCAGTTCAGTTCAGTTCACTCGCTCAGTCGTGTCAGACTTTTTGCGATCTCATGAATCGTAGCACGCCAAGCCTCCCTGTCCATCACCAACTGGCGGAGTCTACTCAAACTCATGTCCATCAAGTCAGTTGAGCCATCCAGCCATCTCATCCTCTGTCGTCCCCTTCTCCTCCTGCCCCCAATCCCTCCCAGCATCAGGGTCTTTTCCAATGAGTCAACTCTTTGCATGAGGTGGCCAAAGTACTGGAGTTTCAGCTTTAGCTTCAGTCCTTCCAATGAACACTCAGGACTGATTTCCTTTAGGATGGACTGGTTGGATCTCCTTGCAGTTCAAGGGACTCTCAAGAGTCTTCTCCAACACCACAGTTCAAAACATCAATTCTTCAGCGCTCAGCTTTCTTCACAGTCCAACTCTCACATCTATACATGACCACTGGAAAAACCATAGCCTTGACTAGACGGATCTTTGTTGGCAAAGTATGTCTCTAATGTCTCTGCTTTTGAATATGCTATCTAGGTTGGTCATAACTTTCTTTCCAAGGAGTAAGCATCTTTTAATTTCATGGCTGCAATCACCATCTGCAGTGATTTTGGAGCCCCCCAAAATAAAGTCTGACACTGTTTCCACTGTTTCCCCATCTATTTCCCATGAAGTGATGGGACCAGATGCCATGATCTTAGTTTTCTACTTAGACCATACTTAATCTCCAAATAAAGACAATAACAAAACCATACTTTCAATTAACATGATACAACTGTTCTGTGTAAAGTGAAAGTGTTAGTCATTCAGTCATGTCTGATTCTTTGCAACTCCTTGGACTGTAGCCCGTCTGACTTCTCTGTCCATGGAATTCTCAGGACAAGAATACTGGAATGTATTGTCATTCCCTTCTCCAGGGTATCTTACAGACATAGGGATCAAACCTTCCTCTCTTATGTCTCCTGCATTGGCATTCAGTTCAGTTCAGTTGCTCAGTCATGTCCGACACTTTGTGACCCCATGAACTGCAACACGCCAGGTTTCTCCATCCATCACCAACTCCTATAACTTGCCAAACTCATGACCATTGAGTCGGTGGTACTGTCCAACCATCTCATCCTCTCTTGACCCTTTCTCCTCCTGCCTTCAATCTTTCTCAGCACCAGGGTCTTTTCCAGTGAGTCAGTTCTTCGCATCAGGTGGCCAAAATATTGGAGCTTCAGCTTAAGCATCAGTCCTTCCAATGAATATTCAGGACTGATTTCCTTTAGGATTGACTGGTTTGATCTCCTTGCAGTCCAAAAACCTTCAAGAGTTTTCTCCAACACCACATTTTCAAAAGCATCAGTTCTTCAGTGCTCAGCTTTCTTTATGATCCAGCTCACACATCCATACATGAATACTGAAAAAACCATCGCCTTGACTAGGTGGACATTTGTTGACAAAGTAATGTCTCTGCTTTTTAATATGCTGTCTAGCTTGGTCATAGCTTCTTCTTCCAAGGAGCAAGGATCTTTTAATTTTGAGGCTGTATTCACTATCTGCAGTGATTTTGGAGCGCAAGAATATAAAGTCTGTCACTGTTTCCATTGTTTCCCCATCTATTTGCCATGAATTGATGGAACCAGATGCTGTGCTCTTAGTTTTCTGTATGTTGAGTTTTAAGCAGCTTTTCATTCTCCTCTTTCACTTTCATCAAGAAGCCCTTTAGTTCTTCTTCACTTTCTATCATAAGGGTAGTATCATTTGCATATCTGAAGTTATTGATATTTCTCCCAGCAATCTTGATTTCAGCTTGTACTTCATCCAGCCTGTCATTTAACACGATGTACTCTGCATATAAATTAAACAAGCAGGGTGACAATATACAGCCTTGATGCACCCCTTTCCTGATTTGGAAGCAGTCCATTGTTCCATGTCCGATTGTAACTGTTGCTTCTTGACCTGCATACAGATGTCTCAGGAGGTAGATCAGGTAGTCTGGTATTCCCATCTCTTGAAGAATTTTCCACAGTTTTTTGTGATCCACACAGTCAAAGGCATGGCATAGTCAATAAAGCAGAAGTAAATATTTTTCTGGTACTCTTGCTTCTTCTATGATCCAATGGATGCTGGCAATATGACCTCTGGTTCCTTTGCATTTTCTAAATCCAGTTTGAACATATGGAAGTTCACAGCTCATGTCCTATTGGAGCCTGGGTTGGAGCATTTTGAGCATTACTTTGCTAGCCTGTGAAATGAGTGCAATTGGGTGGTAATTTGAACATTCTTTGGAATTACTTTTCTTTGGGATTGGAATGAAAACTGACCTTTTCCAGTCCTGTGACCACTGCTGAGTTTTCCAAATTTGCTGACATATTGAGTGCAGCACTTTCACAGTATCATCTTTTAGTATTTGAAATATCTCAGCTGAAATTCCATCACCTCCACTAGCTTTGTTCATAGTGATGCTTTCTAAGACCCACTTGACTTCACATTCCAGGATGCCTGGCTCTAGATGAGTGGTCACATCATCATGGTTATCTGGGTCATGAAGATATTTTTTGTATAGCTCTTCTGTGTATTCTTTCCACCTCTTCTTAATATCTTCTGCTTCTGTTAGGTCCATACCATTTCTGTCCTTTATTTCGCCCATCTTTGCATGAAATGTTCCTTTGGTGTCTCTAGTTTTCTTGAAGAGATCTCTAGTCTTTTCCATTCTGTTTTTTCCCCTCTATTTCTTTGCATTAATCACTGAGGAAGGCTTTCTTATCTCTCCTTCCTAATCTTACACCTCAGATGGGTGTATCTTTCTTTCTCTCCTTTGCCTTTAGCTTCTCTTGTTTTCTCAGCCCTCTGTAAGCACCACTTGGGAACCCCTGTGTACAACTGAAAATGTACCAACACTTTTCCCAGAAGAGGATGAAAAGTCTCTGGATAATGTTTACTCTTCTCCTTGATAAATCAAAACTACAATATTATGATGAAAACCATATGATTCTTAAATACCATCACATAAAATCAGTATATCTTATGTTACTCTGTAAGGAGATAAAGAAGGGGGGAAAAAGGACATTTAAGTCTCATGCATATTCATAACAAAAGAAGGAGGAAATGTTCTTGACAATTACTGTCTTCATTTCTGAAATGGGTCATATGTTTGTAGCTGGCATTTATAACTAACTTCCTTCATAACTCCCCTTTGTTTCAACAAGCACCTCACTGGTCATACTTCTTTGCCTGGTAGTGTAACCCAGCCCTACATTCATGAATGGTCTTGGCCACTAGTAGTTCTTTCTGGATTGGATTGCTGTAAGTTTCTATTGGTCTTAAACACAGGGCCTGATAACACTAAGAAACACACTCAGGATATTGTTTTCCAGACATCCACTTCCTTACCTCTATTGTGGAGTAGCCATCCAATTTCCCCTGGTAGCCAGGATCAGTACCCAAGCCAGCAGTACTCAACTTTTTCACTTGTTGATTCATAAGCATGAGGAATCCAAAATGACCTGAGAGAAGTCTTCATTTCTGGTTCAACTGAGACTTTACCATGTTTTTTATTCCTTTGTAAAAGGACATCTAGGTTATCAAAGTTTAAGTTAATGAGGAGAGGAAGCAGTGCTTGTGTTGGTAGGGGACCAGGGGTAATGGTGAGTGATGCCCCTCCCGTTTCCACCCAGTGAGTCCTGGACCCATCAATCCTGGATACTGGAGAAGAAACACATTTTGGATGATGATTTAAAGCACATAATGTCTCCTGGAGAATCTCTCTCCATCTCTGCAAAGTATTTCCTTTGGCTGAGATTATAAATGAATCTTCAAAATGCCAATTTAATTTCTCTCAAGTCAGCTCCTTCAGGATAGTGGAAACACAGTAATAATAGTGAACTCTAGGAGCAGAAGCTCAATCCTGTTCCTCATTTGCTGTGAAATTAGTTATCAGAAACAGTGCAACATTAAATATCATAAGAAGTCTGTAAATTCAGATAGTAGTGTTGGCAGAAACATTGTGTTCAGTAAAACGAATTCATTCATCCTCTTCCATTAAGAACAAAATGCTTCCTCTTCTTGGATGGAAGGGGTCCAGTGTAATAAACTTTCCAGCAGGTAGCTGGCTGATCACCCTGTGAAATGGCATCATATGGGGGTCCCAGTGTTAGTCTCTGTAGCTGGTAGATTGGGTCTCCAGCAGTGATCACTGCCAATTCAGCCTTGGTGAGGGGCAGTCCATGTGACTGGTTCTGTGCTTAATCTCCATCTCTGCTATTATGGCCACTTTGTTCAGGAGCCCACCAGGTGATGATAGGGGTGAGTGGGGAAAAAGACAGATTTGTATCCACTGAGAGGTTATACTGTTCACTTGATTATTAAAATCCTCCTCTGTTGAGGTTGGTCACTGGTGAACAGCGAACAAGCATCTTCACAATTTTGTCCATTCAAAATGTTCACTTCACATTTTGTCCACATTTTTGTCCATTTTGAGTGAACAAAATATCTACATGCCTCTTCCCCAGTCTTCCTTGTCACCAGTCTTCCAATCTTATTCTTTCCATGGATGTTTCCCTATCTAGATAAACCATTGGTCAGAGTCCATGAGTCAGCCTATAATTGCACATCTGTTAATTTTTCCTTTCATGCAAAATCAACAGTCAGATGCAGTGCTTGATACTGTGTCCACTAGGGGTATTTTTCCTCACCAGTGTCCTTCAAGGATGTCCCCAAAATGTGTCACGATGCCTTTGCTGTCCACTTTTTTGTTAGTCCCTGAATGGTGTACAGAATCATGTGTAAATCAGGCCTGAGTCTTCTTTTCTTCTGTAAACTGGTGACAGGGAGAGCCTCATGAAGTTCTGGGTGAGGCTGGGAGAGAGAAGCAAGTGTAACGGGAGAGGAGTCCATGGGTCTCTGGGCCACTTTTTCATGTGACTTGCTTATGTCTTCCCACGTGGTGCTAATGGTAAAGAACACACCTGCCAATGCAGGAGAAGTAAAAGACACAGGTTTGATCCCTGGGTCAGGAAGATCCCCTGGAGAAGGAAATGGCAACCCACTCTAGTATTCTTGCCTCGGAAATCCCATGGACAAAGGAGCCTGGTGGGCTACAGTTCATAGAGTCACAAAGAGTCAGTCACGACTGAGTATCCACACATACATTGCTTGTGCCTTCATGGTCTGCTCAAGCCTGATCACCTACACACCTCTTCCATTTGGTGTTAGAGGGCTACTCCACCATTGACTTTATGGCTTCTTGGGTTAGATAATACCCATGTTCATGGTGGGCATCTCAAGTCATGTGGTCACCTGGTGGCCCATTGTTAAGCATTAAATCTCTATCAAGGCCCAATAGCAGACCCCAAACTGTGTCTTAAAATGAGGGTAGATATCTGTGGAGAGGGGCAGGGCTTAGCTCCAATCTCAAAACAACCTGTGCTGTGATTCAGCTACAGGAGATAAGGGCTCCACACAGCATCTCTACCTGCTGCTGATGCTCAGGTACTCATGGATCTGCTGATCTTATGGCCCAAGAAGCAGTACAGCATGCCCAGCAGTCTGCAAAGCCTACCCTTGCTCTGAGTCTCACTCAACACTAGTAGCTTTTACCTAGCAAGGTGAAAGAGCTGGATTAACATACCCAAATGAGGAACATGTCACCTCCAAAATCTAGAGCCCCATGGGTTATTAATGTTTCCTTTTTGGCTTTGGAAGAGCCTTTTGAAACAACTTACCATTCACTGTAAAAGTGAATTGTGACATACCCCACCCTAATTTTGTACCAAAATCTGTATTAGGGCAGGTTCAGCAGGTTACAGTCAATGGGGTTTCAAGAGTTGGACATGACCTAGCATCTAAGCCACCACCACCCCAGGAAAACAGAATCAGTGAGATCTATCTATCTATCTACAGAGAGAATAAGAAATTGGCTTGCATATTTATGGGGGATGGCAAATCCAAAAATATGTAGTATGTTCCATCAGCCTGGAAACCCAGGAAAGCTAATAGATAATTCCAGTCTAAATTCCAACACCATGATGCCCTAGGACAGCAGATGGTGTAGGTGAAGTATGAAGGTTCACTATTTGAGAATGTTTTCTGCTTAAGACTTTTGTTCTCTTATGTCTTTCAACTCATTGGATGAGGCCCACCCACATAAGAAAAGTGATCTGCATTACTCAGCATTACCCAACTCATTGATTTAAAGGTCAATCTCATCCAAAAATACTCTACTAGTTGACACATAGATGAAACCATCTTAATAGACAACCTTCATGATAAATTTTAGAGATTTTGAAAAGTTCATTTAATAAAATAGAATAATATATTTTATATACAAATCACAAATGTGTGACACTGTGAAATATTCTTTCTAGTGGATTCCTATAACAATATGAACTATTATTTGAGGCAAACTTTTTTCCATTATTTACATTTTATGTCTCATTTTTCAGTTGTTTCTGACATGTCAGGCCTTTATAAACTATAAAAATATATTAATTATATGTTTCTTTTCTTTTCTTTTTCCTTCCTTCTATCCTTTCATTATTCTTTCCTTTCCTTCTGTGTTTTATTCTTCCTTTCCCTGAAATTATTCTTAAAGATGATTTAGCTACTTAATAAAATGACACTTTTGGCTCTGCAGTATTGAAAATTTTTGAGAACTTGTTAGAAATGTGAAAATCTCAGATCATTCCCCAGACTGAATGTATAGAATCTGCATAAAGGGGATTTATATACACTTTAAGATGGGGAAAAATCAATGAATTTAATAGTTTAATGATTCTAAAGAATGTCTGTCTCTGGATTCTGGGCAAGACCCAAATGAAGCAGAATGGAAGGAGAATAATTGATAGATATTGCTTATTTTCTTATAAATTTCAAGTCTCCCAATGATTGAGAATCAGTGATGTAGACAAATTCTTCATTAGAGAGAAGAAGAAATGGTGAGAATTTGTGACTTTTCTACATATTCACTGATATTTATGTAAAGACCAGAAGTATGCATAACTCAACTTCAGTTCAGTCACTCAGTTGTGTCTAACACTTTGTTACCCCATAAGCTGCAGCAGGCCAGGGTTCCCTGTCCGTCACCAACTCCCAGAGTTTGCTCAAACTCATGTCCATTGAGTCTGTGATGCTATCAAACATCTCATCCTCTATCGTCTCCTTCTCCTCCTGCCTTTAATGTTTGCCAGCATCAAGGTCTCCAATGAGTCAGTTCTTCACATTAGGTGGCCAAAGTATAGGAGCTTCAGCTTCAGCATCAGTCCTTCCAGTGAATATTCAGGACTGATTTCCTTTAGGATGGACTGGTTGGATCTCCTTGCAGTCCAAGGGACTCTCAAGAGTCTTCTCCAACACCACAGTTCAAAGCATCAAGTCTTCAGCCCTCAGCTTTCTCTACAATCCAACTCGCAAGTGCATACATGACTTCTGGAAAAACCATAGCTTTGACTACATGGACCTTTGTTGGCAAAGTAATGTCTGTGCTTTTTAATATTCTGTCTAGGTTGGTCATAGCTTTTCTTGCAAGGAGCAAGTGTCTTTTAATTTCATGGCTATTGTCAATCCGCAGTGATTTTTGGAGCCCCCCAAAAAATGAAGTCTGCTACTGCTTCCACTGTTTCCCCACCTATTTGCAATGAAGTGGTGGGACCAGATGCCATGATCTTCATTTTCTGAATTTTGACTTTGAAGCCAATGTTTTCACTGTCCTCTGTCACTCTCATCAAGAGTTTAGTTTTTCTTTACTTTCTTCCATAAGGTTGGTGACATATGCATATCTGAGGTTATTGATATTTCTCCTGGTAAACTTGATCCCAGCTTGTGCTTCATCCAGCCTGAAATTTCATATGTTGTACTCTGCATATAAGTTAAATAAGCAGGGTGACAATATACTGCCTTGACATACTCCTTTCCTGATTTGAACCCGGTTTGTTTTTTCATGTTCAGTTCTAACTGTTGCTTCTTGACCTGCATACAGATGTCTCAGGAGGCAGGTCAGGTGATCTGGTATTCCCATGTCTTTAAGAATTTTCCACAGTTTGTTGTGATCCACACAGTCAAAGGCTTTGGCATAGTCAATAAAGCAGGAGTAGATGTTTTTTTCTGGAACTCTCCCACTCTTTTGATGATCCAACAGATGTTGGTCATTTGATCTCTGGTCCTCCGCCTTTCCTAAATCCAGCTTGAACATCTGGAATTTCATGGTTCATGACTGTTGAAGCCTGGCTTGGAGAATTTTGAGCATTACTTTGCTAGTGTGTGAGATGAGTACAATTTTGCAGTAGTTTGAACATTCTTTGGCATTGCCTTTCTTTGGGATTGGAATGAAAACTGACCTTTTCTAGTCCTGTGGCCATGCTGAGTTTTCCAAATTTGCTGACATACTGAGTGCAGCACTTTCACAGCATTATCTTTTAGGATTTGAAATATCTCAGCTGGAATTCCATCACCTCCCCTAGCTTTGCTCGTAGTGATGCTTTCTAACGCCTACTTGACTTCGTGTTCCAGGATGTCTGGTTCTAGGTGAGTGATCACACCATTGTGCTTATGTGGGTCATGAAGATCTTTTTTTAATATAGTTCTTCTGTGTACTCTTGCTACGTCTTCTTAATATCATCTGCTTCTGTTAGGTCCATATTGTTTCTGTCCTTTTTTGTGCCCATCTTTGCATGAAACGTTCCCTTGTTATCTCTAATTTTCTTGAAGAGATCTTTAGTCTTTCCCTTTCTATTGTTTTCCTCTATTTCTTTTCATTGATCACTGAGGAAGCCTTTCTTATGTGTCCTTGCTATTCTCATGAACTCTGCATTCAGATGGGTATATCTTTCCTTTTCTCCTTTGCCATTAGCTTCTCTTCTTTCCTCAACTATTTGTAAGCCCTCCTCAGACAACCATTTTGCCTTTTTGCATTTCTTTTTCCTGGGAATGGTCTTGACCCCTGCCTCCTGTACAATGTCATGAACCTCCATCCATAGTTCTTCAGGCACTCTGTCTATCTAACTCAACTTACTGTAGGTAAATTCTGATTGGTAGTGTGAGAGATGGAAAGGGGGAAATGGAGAGAAAGAAAGATATTTAAGTGAAATAACACCAGCATGAAAATTCTATAAAAACAGATAACTAAAAATAGAAGCTTTTCTCACAAGTGCCCAGAATGGCATCATGATATCCAAAGAAAATTCAGTTCATACTGTACTAGAGACAAAGATGGGTGATTAGGTTAAGAATCCCTTCACAAAAAGGATTTTGTATTTCTTTTTGAATTTTTATAACTACATACAAATTAAAACATCATTGTATTGCCTTGTTCATTCATATGAGTATACATAAAATGGAACTTTAGTATTTGATAGGCATCTTATTGGTAAAACATATATCTAACATCAGCTAGATATTTTAGCTCCTTTAGTTGTAAAGTCTAGGGTTATGAAAAAGGAATCGTCCTTTCTGCACTTGTACATTGCCTTAAATTTCAGTCTAAACAATTTATGATCTCTTTTGATATAATTCATGTCAACATAAATGTTTCTGGTTTCATTTTACATAGTTCAACATCACAATATAATTTCCTGATCTTGATTTCATTTTAGAAGAGACTGAGGAGAGGCTTTATATGTGCATATTTTTAGAACGAGTACTTCAGAGGCTCAACATGTCTCTTTTTCCATGTGAGACTCTGGTTTGAAGAGTGGTCACATAGCAATGAATACAGAGATTTATTTTTCAGTTTCTAATAAGTGATTTATTGTCCACAGGCACATTTTCAAGCATTATTCTTTCAACAATGAAATGATTTATTTCTATAACAAGCACGTTTCTCTTGAAAAAGTTAAGAGTAATAACACGTTATTTCTTTTAGCAGAAGAGCCTTCTTCACCTCTGCCTGCAGAATGTAAATTATTACTAATCCAACTTACCCACCAGATAAGCATTGCCTTTGGTATGTAAAAGATCATCATTTGAAAATTAAAACCCTCACACATACTCTGGAGTTAAATAACCTAGAATTGAGATTTTACATCAAGAAACAATTGTGTTTAAATAATATTTTTAAAAATGTCAACTTTTTTAATAGATATTTTGCCAAGATCATAACAATCCGCTCCAGCTTTTAGGAGACTGAAGCTTAGGTAAGTGAATGCTGAAGATCCAGTTATCCACATTGACCTAATCCTGTTGATCTGTGCAAACTCTTGTAACATAATTTTAAATCTAGATTATATTATTGGCTTTGTAAACTAATGCTTTCAAATGTATATCATTCATAAACTTGATTAACAAATCATAATTTTTCATTCTGCAATTTGAACACTTCTGTAATTGTAGTTTTTGAGAAGAGAAGTAAAGAAAGAAAGTAAGGGACAGGCCTTTAAATCAGACAGGACTGTATGTAAACTTAGCTATGGCTCTTATTTGCTGAGTGATTCTACACACTAGTTTATTTCTTTGAGCCTCTTTTTCCACAGTTGCAAAATATTGTAATTAGCAACTATCACCTAATGGGCTAGCATGTCTAGAAAACTTGGATTACTGTAGTTGCTTAGTGAACAATAACATTGATTCTTAACAAAATAAAGTGCACTGAAATGCTAAAAGCTATAGGAAACAACCATATGTGAGAGAAGGAAAAATGGGGAAGAATATGATGATTCTGTATGTCTGATAAGAAATCAAGGTAAAGATGAGGTTGCATAGAGATTATAAAAAATATTGAGGAGTTCAGGCAATATCTGATATGTTCTACTGCTTGTCCAAGACCAAATACTTCTGAACTTTACTTCTCTTCAGATTTACCTAGAGATTTTAAAAGGTGCATATACTTCCACATTAACCTTCTAAATACTGAGTTTTCTTATCAGCAGTAACTAGCAAAATTTAAGTATATAGATGCATATTGACACTGTATAGTAATATTTCAGAACACCTATCTTAAAAAAAAATGTTAAAAGTTCTGGAAAGAAAGAAAAAGTATAAGACTCAGGGAACAGAATGTATCAGATTTCTAACAGCAATCCTGGAAGCCAAGTTAGTGGGACAGTGCCATCAGATATAGACAGAAAATGATTTACAACTTAGATATCTAGTCAAACTTAGCCATGCATGAGCATAGAATAAAGGAATCCTCAAGATGTAAGATCTGTAAACATTTCCCTCCCTTCTTTCCTTTTCTAGAAAACTATTTAAGATGTTTTCCCCCAAAGGAAGGAATATACCAGGAAAGGGGAAGACTTGCTAAACCAAAAAAGGGATACTCAACTCACGAGATAAGCAAAGGGAATGTTGGGAGGACAATGAGAAAGGAACCTGAAAGGTAACCCTGTACCAGGCATAGAGGACATTCAATCCATCCTGGAAAAATTAGTTCGGGAGAAAGAATGAGAGCCATCATCACCACTGCTCTGTCCTTAAATGGTCACTCTAACTTGATGAAATTGCTGCAGGATATGCTCCCCTTAAACTAAAATGAAAAAGGAGAAACTTCACATACAGAAAGTAAGGTATGTGACTTATGACAGTAGGGAACTCAAAAGTGGAAAGGTAGGAGCAAATTTAGACACTCAAGGGAGGAAGTCTCTAGGAAGAAGACCTCCAAGGATAATTTGGAATTCATGGTTTCCTGAATTTTATTTTGGGAAAATTGTACTGAGAGGATAATTGAAGATGTTAAAAGATGTAATGTGTACAAAGAAGCTGAAACAAATAAAACAAACTAGAAAATATTTAACTTCAGGACAAACTGAAAACAAAATAAATGTGATCCATTAATGACAAAATGACAATTTTTAATAATATAAACACTAAATACTGCTTTAACTCCCAAATTTAATGGCATTATAATAGGAGAGTGAGCAGGACCGATAACAGAGTTGGCAATGGCAACGGCTACCCTCATTTACTCTAACAGGGCATTAGTAGACAACATTTAAAATCAGTAAATCCAACAAGACAGTAATTTATTCATAACATATATATTTATTAAGACTAAACAGCTAGAGCTTAGTTGATAGACTGCTTTTGGAGAGGAAAATATAAGGGGAGGAATGATGCAGTACAGAACCCTTTAGATATGAAAGTGTTGTTAATTCAGTCAGTCGTGACCAAATGTTTGTGACCCCATGGACTGTAGCCTGCAAGCCTCCTCTGTCCATGGGATGCTCCGGGCAAGAATACTGGAGTGGGTAGCCATTCCTTTGTCCAGATGATCTTCCTGACCCTGGGATCAAACTCAGGTCTCCTGCACTGCAGGCAGATTTTTTACTGTCTGAGCCACCAGGGAAGGCCCAATAATCCATTGTGTTTACTAATTTAATTTTTAAGCTATTGTGCATATAATACTTGGATGGAAAAAAATTCAATGAAAATATCCATAATGCAGTTTTTAGGATCTCAGATGTTACCAGTCTGGCTTCTCTAGCTGATAACAAACTATTTTAGTGATGCCCAATTGTGTTCACACTTTTTCTCTTGTGTAGCAATGTGACACTCACAAATAGGGAGGATATTAATCACACATGAAACCCTGCTGCTCAGCAGCCCTGTCCCACCACAGAAATTCAGATGGAAACACAGAGGGCAAGGCATAGTTGAATTTGTCTGTAGAGAAAGAAATTCTTTCTTTTTTCTGCAAACAGGAGGCTGCCTAGCAACCATCATCCTGCACACTGGGAAGACACTAGATCCCACATTTCCATCCAGCCTAATAAAAATTAGAACCTATATCCCTGATTAGTTTGAAATTACTTTAGTCCTATCAAATGCAGCTTTCTTAGAAGTCAAAGCTATAGGAAAAGAGGAAAAATACATGTAAGGAGAAACAAATGCATTAAATTACCTTCAGTGTATAAACATTATTTTTCTTTCTAACTGGTTTAATCATTTCAAGATAATATGTGCAAATCCAATGCTAAGCAATAAGCTGATAATGGAAAGCACACACAGTTTTGGAAGTTAAAGTTGAGTGAATTCCATTATGTTTCATTGCATTATGTTTCATGGCTTTATCCTTTCCACTTGAGTAAATGTACTGTATTCCATTTGGACTTAGTCATGCTGCAGTTTGCCTGTCAGAAAATTTGCATTTCTGTGATCAAAATGAAAGATGTGTTTGAGATTTATTGGAAAAGTGGGTGTAGGAAAGGCTTTAAATGCTTGTGAGATCATTTCTCTTTATGATGATTTTTAAAGAGCTTTGGAAACAAGGTACAAAGCTTCTAGGAGTGTCAGGAGCAAATCTCTGGTTCTGGTGGGTGCAAAATTCCCACTCAATTACCCACACTCCATTAACTCTTTACCCAGAATGAGACATGATTGCTTTTCTTCGGCCTGAAACTGAAGGGTAGAAAATGCAAGAATCTTTTTTTTTCTTTCTTAAATTTGGACATCTGACAACTAATACTCATTAAAGTATTAAACTCCATCAACTTATTTTCTTAATTTATAAAAGTCAGTAGTAATTTATGGATCACATAGAGGCCCCTTGGCAGCTTTAGTAAAGCAGAGCTGAATTAGTTCAAGAAACACATGTGAAATACTTTGTGGCTTGCTTACCCTAAGTCTTTGAGTAGACATTTTTCTGAAGCAATGTGGCTCCTTTCACAGGCACTCAGCAGTCTTGTTATGTGTTCTTATTTGTTCTACAAACCAGGTTCCTTCCAGTGAATATAAGTAAGTAAGTAAAGTTGCTCAGTCATGTCCAACTCTTTGCGACCCCGTGGACTGTAGCCTACCATGCTCTCCCTCCATGGGATTTTCCAGGCAAGAGTACTGGAGTGGTTTGCCATTTCCTTCTCCAGAGGATCTTCCCAACCCAGGGATCGAACCCGGGTCTCCCACATTGTAGGCAGACGCTTTACTGTCTGAGCCACCAGGAAAGTCCAGTGAATGTGAAGCACTACAATATGTCACTCTGCCTTTAGAAAGTGTTCTCCTTTAAGCAGGAGTTAACTCTTATTTTGCATTAAAATGTTTCTCTCTCCTATCATCACCATCCAAGTTCACTTTGTAAAGGAACTGAACTGTGAAAATGATATAAGACCCAATATAATAGCACGGCACTGCAGGATACTGTAAACATTCATTGCTAATGACAACGTGAGCTCTGAAAGTCAGTTCTTTCTTCTAGACCTAAGGGCAATTGTTAACCTGGTACTTTTGATCTTCTGGATAAGAATCATTACAGCAAATCAGCGTCATGCCTGGAAAAATGTGGAGATGTGATCTTTTTGTCAGAAAAAGAATAGAAACTAGTGATGCAAGTCCTGTTCCACTTAACTGGTTGACTGTGCAGACAACGGTGAAAGTCATCCCCAGGGAGGGAGGAAAACATATACCAGCTGGAATATTTAATACTTGCTCTAGCTTTTCATTTCCAATAAAGGGATACAATTACTTTCCAGGTGGCAGAAATTACATTCTCAAATTGGTTATTGCTAGAGGTTTTTTCCTCCTGAGATTCCTTCATGCTCTTGTGCAATAAGCAAACAGGCGCCATATTAAACCATGACCCCGAGTTTGAGACCCATTAAAAGAGCTTCCTTAGAACCCTTCATTTACCCCAAATTCTGTTCACCTCAGTGGGGATTCACCATCATAAATCAGTCTGTGTTCAGGACTGCCAGGATGAGCAGTATTTCATAATAACTCTGCCTCTGTTCAGAAAGCTCTCAATTCTTAGGAGATTTGCAATCACAGTGAAAAGGCAAAGATGTTAATGAGGCCTGTAAATTAAGTGAAAGGAGGATAGTTATGTCCTATCTGGTAATAAAAGTTGGGATGGCTAATATCATTAAGGGAAATACTTTATTGGATTCTGAATTGAATAAAAATATTACTGTAAAGAAGGGTTCTTTTGTTATGTGCCTGTTAATTGTGGAGAGGACCCTCAAATGCTGCCTGGGCTTACCCTGAGCCTGCCCTTGGCTCTGAGTTTTAAGAGGACAGAGGGTCTGAATGCAGCCATGGATTGTGCACTCTGCAGAAGGGGCCAGGCTTTACCCTAGTGCTTTCTGAGCAGCTTCTGCTAGAGCACTCGGATCATAGTCTTGAAATAATACTATTTCCCTCTTGCTCAGTCACAACACCTGCATCTTTTCAAGATGAGGCTATTTACCACTTAGATTTCTTATTGAAAACTTTTTCCATGAGCACATGACATGTATTCTAGCCAATAAAAGAAGTAAATTCAGGAAAAGATCAGAAGAAATGAGAAGAGATTGGCAGGTGCTTTATCCCTAGTGATGATTCATTCACTGTAAATATATTCTAAATGGTTGAGACCACAAACCTCTCCACAATATCTCATAATGTGGATATATTTATAAAATGCTAAGAGTGCTCTTTGGGTTTTATATTGATTACTTCCTTGTATCTAAACAAAAGTCTCACGAATCAGGTACCATTTTTCCCAATATGCAGAAATTGAGACTGAGGCATAGATTATTTGCATATATTGTCAAACCCACAGCCTCTGATATAGGATGCATTTAGATTCGATCATAAAATTTTCTAACTTCAAAGCCCATAATCAGAATCATGACAGGGCATCAGCATTACTTCCAGTTACCCAAGGTTTACTATCTCTACTGGAGCTGGGTGAGTAACAGGACAGAAAAGCAGAATGGTCATTCTGTCTGCTCTGTGACACAGAAAGTAAAATTATGGAAACCATTAACATTCTCATGTTCTAAGAAAGCCAGTAAAACAAAGAAGAGTTGGGCAAAATGTAAATGTGTGAAGACCAAAGACATTAGTATGTATATAATACTTTTTAATAAAATGCAGAGAGAGGATGTTGCTAAGTGACTTCAGTCATGTCCGACTCTGTGCGACCCCAGAGATGGCAGCCCACCAGGCTCCCCCATCCCTGGGACTCTCCAGGCAAGAACACTGGAGTGGGTTGCCATTTCCTTCTCCAGTGCATGAAAGTGGAAAGTGGAAAGTGAAAGTGAAGTCTCTCAGTTGTGTCCGACCCCCAGCAACCCCATGGACTGCAGCCCACCAGGCTCCTCCATCCATGGGATTTCCCAGGCAAGAGTACTGGAGTGGGGTGCCATTGCCTTCTCCAGAGAGAGGATGTTAATAGTGATCAAAGTACAGACTCAGCAATGCCTAGAATTCAAATCTGATGCCCCTTAAAACTAAAATATTGGGCAAATTATTTCATCTCAGTCTCCATTTATTCATAAGTAAATTAGGTATAATTTTGAATCTTCATAAGACTGTGTGAAAATTGAATAGATGAACAGATATAAGGCACTGGGAAGGGTGTAGACAGACAACCTTTATATAAGCATGTGATGTTTTAATTTTAGAGAACGCTACAAGAACATTTATTTTTGGTAGACCTCTGAAAAACAGTAAGAGTTCCTAAAGTAATACTTTAGTATTTTATTAGTATTTTATTTTATTTACTTAGTATTTTATTTAGTGAAATAGAATATTTAGTAGTTTATTTACTTTGTATTTTATTTACTTTGTCTTTTTGTATTGGCTACTAAGTATTAGGAAAAAAAAAATTATGGTACATTTGGATGAGGTGCTTAGGGCCCAACCATGAGGGGGCCTGACAATAATATTTACCCCAAGACTCATGAATAAGACAGATGTGATTCACTGGGCTGTGAATGGAGACACCTGTTCCTTGTTTATTTATTCATTGTATCCCATTGTAATCTGTACACCAAACTGAATTAAATAAAACTGATAGCTAGCATCAGTTAATCACCATCACCATGGGTGGTCCTTTAAAGGGTCTTGCAAAGGCAGGTAGGTCTACATGCAGCTCTGCAAACATTGTAAGGAAAGGTATTATAAGGTTTCTGGAGCATATGCTGTACAGTAGTCACTGACTATATAGGTGCCTACCGCCTCATCCCAGGCACACAGCTGAACTACATTACCCGGACCTCCTTGCACCTAGATTGAGTCATGTGACCAGAATTCACCAATGGAGTAAGAGTGAATGTGAGGTGTTGGTTAAGAGGCTCAGGCTGCTCCTGAGACTATGTCTTCTCTATACTGTTCCCCTTTACACCCATGGAGGGGGGAGCATGACAGAGGGGCTCTTAGCTAAATAAAAGGAGTGGGCTCTACACAAGATTCAGTTTCTGAACTCAAGTGTGGACCTGAGCCCCTGACAAACCTAAAGAAGTATATATCTTTAATGAAAAACAAAATTGTATTTTATTATTGAGAACTGGGAGTTTGTTACAAGACTTAATTATCTTTATTAATGTACTCTATGCTATTTAATTTAACAAAATGAAATTTCATTAATATTTGTTTATTGACATGACAAACTACTATATGCCATGTGCTGTGATAGGTCCATGTACCTTCATCATCCACCAGTTCTAGCTAGGAGAATGGTGCATGTGTGCTAAATCGCTTCAGTTGTGTTCAACTCTTTGAGACCCTATGGACTGTAGCCCACCAGGCTCCTCTGTCCATGGGATTCTCCAGGGAAGAATACTGGAGTGGGTTGCCATTCCTTCCTCAATGGGATCTTCCCAACCCAGGGATTGAACCCGCATCTCCTGTGTTTCTGGCATTGGCAGTTGTGTTGTTTACCACTAGCGCAGCCACCTGGGAGGCCCAGAAGAAGGCTAATGTTTCAAAATATACTGATGGCTGTGAGAAACATCACACAGAATCCAAATGTTGATTAACACAAACACCAATTTGTCCTTTCTGGTGTTTATGATTCATAATCAATTCTAAAATGTATATATATTTTTCTCTCTACTGGCTACTTCTGGAGAACCAGTTTCCAATTTCTAGGTTCTCCACTCAGGCCCAGGGCTCTGGTTAGCAGAAAGTGAAAGTGAAGTCACGGAGTCGTGTCCAACTCCTTGCGACCCCATGGCCTGTAGCCTACCAGATTCCTCCGTCCATGGAATTTTCCAGGTAAGAGGACTGGAGTGGGTTGCCATTTGTGGCTAAGCTGGTAAAGAATCCGCCTGCAATTCGGGAGACCTGGGTTCAATCCCTGGGTTGGGAAGATCCCCTGGAGAAGGGACATGCTACCCACTCCAGTATTCTGGCCTGGAGAATTCCACATACTGTATAGTCCATGGGGTTGAAAAGAGTCAGACACGACTAAATGACTTTCTGGTTAGCAGAAGTGATGATATAGAGAATCTTGCCCAAAACAATTAAATGGAATCATCATCATTAAAATTCCCTGTTCCTCCATCTGGTACAAAAGTGCTCCCGACATTTACTGTTCTTTGCTCTGCTTTTTTTTTTATCCTCATCCTCGTTTACTAAATGACTTGAATCCAGAGAGAAAGAGAGAAAAAAAAAAATTGTCAGTGAATTTTGTTCTACACAGCAGGAAGTGGTGGTGGGGAAGCCTTTCTCCACTTAAGCATAGTTGAGTGAGGGACCCTTCTGAAGCTTGAATTAAATATCTTAACTTTTTTAAAAAAAAATAGTGTCTTATTAATAAAATATGTACTTTCCTGGTTGTGCTCTCAGTTCTTAGATTTTCCTTAGCTAATCAGGGTAGGGTGTGGATGGTCTGAGATTGGATGTTGGCTTCTGAGAACTTATGTTCAGATCCATTTTTTCCTGATGTTTACTGTCATTCTTCTTAAGTGTTATTTGACATTATCCTCATTTTTTTCTGTTTCCATTTGAGTGACTATAATTTGGCTACCTGATGTGAAAAGCTAACTTATTAGAAAAATCCTGATCCTGGGAAAGATTGAAGGCAGAAGGAGAAGGGGAAAACAGAGGATGAGATGGTTGGATGGCATCACTGACTCAATGAACATGAGTTTGAGCAAGTTCCAGGAGATGGTGAAGGACAGGGGAGCCAGACGTGCTGGAGTCCATTGGGTCACAAAGAGTCAGACACAACTGAGTGACTGAACAACAACAAATTTCTTCTGATATATATATATATATTTTAATCTCACATCAAATCTAAAAGTCTTAATGCACTTAAAACACATCTTCAGATATAAATGAAATCAATCTGTTATTAACAGTATTATCAGGTTACAGGTTTATATGCACTTAGCAAAGTGTTTGACCAAGTTGATTCATATTTCCTTGCCTAAAAAGAATGTCTAAGTTGAAAGTAGTCTCTGAAGAGGGCTCTGTTTTTTGCTCTGTTGAAATCAATACTTTAATTAAAGTCCAGGGCCATAATGATCAGATTAAAGGACATCCCTAAAGTATAAGATGACAATTTCAGAAATAAATAATATTGACATACTGACAGAATGAGAGAGATCTAACAAGCAGAGGAACAATTTATGTTATAAGCTATGTTAAGGATTTGATGGCAGCCATGTTCATAAATCCATTTTAGTGATTAAAACAAATTAATTTTGCTATTAACATAGGCTCACATGTAAATTGAAGAGGAGTTGTGAACCCATGATGCTGTCCCAAGACGATGGATTTACATGTAATACATATATTCAATGCTTAACCACTATCAGGAATTGTAAATATCCTTAATAAACACTTAATGTCAGCGGTCTCATCAGTGTGAGTCCCTAGCATTAGTAGAATCATAAATAGCAGGGCTGGGAGGAAAGTTAGATGGCATCCAGTCAGTAAAACTATGCTCCAAAATAGACCCTTTTCTCTGACTGTCCCCCCAACACAATTAATTTCCCAATTCTACTCTCTCTTACTCCACCCTGTAGAAATGTCTAGTCCCATACACTTCACTGTACTGTCTTGGATTTCATATAAGCCATCCCTCTCACTAATTGTGAAAGCCTTCAGGGCATGAATATAATGCTTGTATTTACAGTACCTAGGATAGTTTCTGACATATTGGAGAATAATTTGTTTTTTCTGAGAGTCATGAGTGAATGTTTGCTTCATATTTTGAAGTCACATGTGATTATTTGTGTTTATTGATATTAAAAATAATTTGTATGATATTGCTATTTCCTTCAAATTATTTATCTAATTTAAAATCCTACACTACGCATTTTGGGCTTCCCTGGTTGCTCAGACGGTAAAGCGTCTGCTCACCATGTGGGAGACCAGGGTTCAATCCCTGGGTCGAGAAGATCCCCTGGAGAAGGAAATGGCAACCCACTCCAGTACTCTTGCCTAGAAAATTCCATGGATGGAGGAGCCTGGTGGGCTACAGTCTATGGGGTCACAAAGAGTCAGACACGACTGAGTGACTTCACTTCACTTCACGCATCTAAACAGGATCAGTTTCCAATTGTTATCAATTCCAGTTAATTTTTGGCAATTTCACCCTTATGCAAATAAATATAAATACATTCTAACACTATAAACCAAGTATAGAATCTCAAAGAACACAAACTTTTTCATATAATTAGTAATGTTTATTTTAAGCTTACATATCTCTACCTGAGTTATCTGTCTCTAAAAAAATTGAAAGATTATTTGCCAAAAGTCAAAATATTCTGAAGGAGATCAGCCCTGGGATTTCTTTGGAAGGAATGATGCTAAAGCTGAAACTCCAGTACTTTGGCCACCTCATGCGAAGAGTTGACTCATTGGAAAAGACTCTGATGCTGCTGGGAGGGATTGTGGGCAGGAGGAGAAGGGGATGACAGAGGATGAGAGGCTGGATGGCATCACTGACTCGATGGACGTGAATCTGAGTGAACTCCGGGAGTTGGTGATGGACAGGGAGGCCTGACGTGCTGTGATTCATGGGGTCGCAAAGAGTTGGACACGACTGAGCAACTGAACTGAACTGAACTGAAAATATTCTGTGTCCCTGGCAACATCATTATATTCCACTATTTTATTTTTTAAAATACAAGATTTTCCTTGCAGGATCTGTTACGTTTTAATAAGTATTGTTTGTGCTCAGTCATTCAGTTGTGTCCAACTCTTTGGGACCCCATTGACTGAGGCCCACCAGACTCTTCGGTCCTTGGGATTCTCCAGACAAGAATACTGGAATGGGTTGCTGTTTCATATTCCAGGAGATCTTCCTGATCCAGGGATTGCACTCTCATCTCTTGTGTCTCCTTCCTTGAAAGGCGAATTCTTTACCACTGTGCTACCTGGGAAGCCCTAATGAATACCAGCTTGTAGAATAAACTGCAGCTAACTTACTGCTCACCTCATCTGATGAGTAATATATTTAGAAATTTAAGAAGAATATTGTGGTCTTACTTTCACATACACCTTGTTCACTGACTGGGAAGTAGTATGCAGACTTTGGAGACCTTGTAAATTGAGGAGTTGAGGAATTGTGTAAGATACTGAGGAAAAAAGTAAATTCCTTTAGCTTTTGCAATCTCTGCTAGTTTAGAGCAGTGGCTCTGTTGAGGTGCTGCTGCTACACAGAAAACCATGAGTAGATTACAGTCTGAATATGGAAGAGCTATTCCTGGATGGAACAGACTTTTTCTACCTTCTTTCCATGGATGATGAGGAAAGCCAATGCTGAATTAAAGAAAAAAATAAATAAAAATATGAAGATTAGCCATCTGTATGTCTTCTTTGGAGAAATGTCTATTTAGTTCTTTGGCCCAGTTTTTGATTGGGTCATTTATTTTTCTGGAATTGAGCTCCAGATTCGATGCAGGATACAGGAAGCTTGGGGCTGGTGCACTGGGATGACCCAGAGGGATGGTATGGGGAGGGAGGTGGAAGGGGGGTTCAGGATGGGGAACACTTGTACACCCGTGGGGGATGCATGTTGATGTATGGCAAAACCAATACAATATTGTAAAGTAAAATAATAATAATAATAAAATTAAAAAAAATATGTAAAATTAACCTCTAAAGCAGCCATTTCAACAACAAACAGGAAAGCTGAGGGAGATGAAATTGTCCTGCCAGAACTACCCACATTACTTTTTCCATCCAGGTGCCTGGATGAGGAAAGGATCATGCAAAATTACAACCACCAGCCTTGCAGGTGAGTTCATTTGACAGCACTGAGTCAGGCAAGGAGGAAATGCAGGCAGATCTCCTCAACCTGCTCATGGAAAAAGACCTCCTGTCTGTCAAAGGGCAGAAAACAGAAATGAATGAGTAAAAAAATCCAGTGAGGGCTTAGGAAAAGATCCTAAAACATAAAAGGATAAACACTTAAAAAATAAATGTGTTAAACTGAAGTAATGTTTGAGCATATTTGCTTCATTCTACCCCCAATAAAACTACAGAAAGTATACATAATTGAGTATACACCAGCTCTCCAGCTTTTGAGTCAGCCCCTATCTGATATTAAAATATTGATATAAATATTCCCTTTCCTACCCCCTTCATCATCCCAGGAGTTTGAGGGAAGACTAAATTCCTCTTGGTGATCAATTTAGTAACATAATCAACTTCTCTTACTTGTGAAGTTACACTATAAAAACACACGCAAAATGATACTTATAGTGTCTAACCTCTCAAGATAAACAATTAAGGTTTGAGCCGAGAGACACTGGCCAATGGTAAGGATGGATAAATGTGTGTGTGTGTGTGTGTGTATGTGTTTGGTTGTTGCAGATTATTTGCTTTACTACAAAAATAATAGATTTTAGAGATGTTCTTTAATTCTCTGTTAAGTATTAGACAATAAACTTGCTAGTATTGCATACGTGTGTATGCAAGTACATGTGCATGTACACACACACACACAGTCTACAGTCTACAGATTCATAAAGTGAAAATATGAAACCACAAAACAAAAAAAAAAGACAAACATAAAGCATAGGTGATAGTCAGAGGGAAAAGACTGTATTAATCAATTATAAAATGCTATTATATACTAGCTGCAAAAGCCACATACAATTTGTTTTTTAAAAAGAGCCATATGTAAAATAAAATTAATAAGTAAGACAGACACAATAAATTAGGGAAATGCAGAAAAAATGAGAAGGTGAAGAAAGGTTAATGTTACAGTGAAACCTAAGGCAAAAAAGCAATGTATGGAAAAAAATAAAGTGTATTGAGTCCCTAACACTGTATATTAGACAGTTTTTTATAGTCTATAAGTAGCATCTGCATCAACATTAATTAAGGAAAAATCTCCAGATTGTCAGGAACGGCTGTCAGCTTTCAAGCTGGGACAGGAAGTCACTGGGCTCCAGGGCTCTGTCGTTCTTGGCTTGGCAGTCCATCCTTTTCACTTCATTCTTGTTCTCCCCAAGGGAAGCTCCATGGTGGTAGGATATGCTTCTTTCGTGTACTTTCCTATCCCCAGAACCTGGAAGCCCACCTGGTAAAGAACGGTCCATGATTATTCCTTGAGAATGAATAGAAGAGTAAACCTCTCCACAACTCTCTTCTGTTTCTGTCCATCAAATTCACACCGAGTCACTCCCATCCCTTCTACGTTCCTGCACTTGGAAAGAGCAATGCTATACTTGAAAAGTATCAGCCCCTCCCCGCCTCCACTAAGTCGCCTGCACGATAAACACCTGGCTGTGTGACTCTTTGCCCCAGAATGTGAATTTGATTCCTGTTTAAAATCTCTTCTTTTTCCTCTCCTTTATTCTTTAAAATTAAATTGCTATCCCCACATCAGGGAGAACTTGATCTGTGAACTTAGTTCCCACTTCTCCATTCTCTGGCTAGTGAATATAGTTGGTGCTGTATGGATCTCGGCTTTGAACTCAAGAGGAAAAAGAACCCTCTCCCTCAAGGCAGAGAGCCTCAGCTACACTAGGGCTCGATCAGGGTTCATACAACCTAAAAGTGAAAGTGAAGTTGCTCAGTCGTGTTTGACTCTTTGCGGCCCCATGGACTGTAGCCCACCGGGCTTCTCCGTCCGTGGGATTTTCCAGGCAAGAGTACAGGAGTGGGTTGCCATTTGGTAACATATCCATCATTTCAATGCCCCATAGAATAGTTGCACTGCCTGAAAAAGACTCATTGTGCTCAACTTTTTCATCTCTCTCTCCTCTCCAAGTTACTGGCAACCATTAATTTTTTTGCTGTCTTTTCATTCTTTTTTCAGAATGATTCATATTACGTCATATTTAACATTTTCAGGCTGGCTTCTTTCACTTAGTAATACGTATTAAGCTTCTTCCATGTCTTTTCACACCTTAATAGCTCACTTCTTTTTAACACTGAATATATTCTTTGGAACAGATATACCAGAATTTGTTTATTCACTTATCTAATGAAGGATATCTTGCTATTTGGGACACTTACGAATAAAGCTACTATAAAAGTTCATTTGCAAGTTTGTATATAGACATACATTTCAACTCATTTGAGTACATGCCAAGGAATACAACGTCTGAATGGTAAGACGATGTTATCTTATGAGAAACTGCCGAACTGTCTTTCTGAGTGGTTGTATCATTTTGCATTTCTACTAGCAATGAATGAGAGCTTCTATCACTCCACACCCTCCTCAGTATTTGGTGTTCTCAGTGCTTTGGATTTTGTTCATTCTAATAGGGACGTGTTGATAGTCTGTTGTTTTAATTTGCAGTCACCTAATATATACAATGTTGAGCATCCTTGTGAATGCTTATTTGTCATCTTTGTATCTTCTTTGATAAGATATGTCATCGTTTGTCCATTTTCAAATTGCATTCTCTGAGTTTTAAGTGTCCATTGTATATTTTGGATTCAAGTTCTTTATCAGACATGCATTTTGGTCATATTTTCTTTGAGCCTGTGACTTGGTTTTTTATTATCTTAACAGAGTCTATGACAAGGCCGATTATTTAGTTTTAATTGAATCCAACTTAACATTTTTTTTTCATAGATCATGTTTTTATACCTTAAAGTCATGCTGTGTCCAAAGTCGCCTGTATTTTCTCCTATGTTTTCCACTAGAAGTGTTATCAAATGTCAATTTTCTGTGCCCAATGCACAGTGAGGCCAAACAATACTGAAATGTTGAAGTTTGGAGCAGGGAAAATTTTATTGAAAGGCCATACAAAGAGAGGCGTGGCTTATACCTGACACTCCCTGGCCCCCCACCTCAATCAGCCCCCCACCCTGGAAAAGTCCCCAATTCCTGGAAGGGTTTCAGCAAAGCACTTTTAAAGGTCCGGTGACAAAGGGGCATGGTTAGTTTCTCCTGACTTCCTGGTGTGGGATTCCTTTGTTCTTTCATTTGTCCATGTAGGTCAGGTCATGATATTCCTATAAACCTCCAACAAGACAAATGCTGTTCTATGTTCTGCAAATTTCTGTCTCTATATGAATGGACTCTTGGAGGTCAGACCCCTGAGATTAGGCTTCCTGTATATTTCATGCTATAGGCAATGTGCTTTTACAAAATGTGCAGTGTCAGCATGACTAAGCACAGGAAAATAAACATTTAGCATGAAGCTAGATTTGCTCCTCCCTACTGCAGAAGTTTAGAGTTTAGCGTCTTAAATTTGTATCTATAAACCAATTTCAATTAAAGTTTGCAAGAGGGAGTTTGCAAATAAAGTTTGTGGCTCAATTCATTTTTTTGCATGGAAGTGTCTATTTGCTCCAGAATCATTTGTTGAGAAGACAGCAAATCTTTTCTCTAAGTTGCCTTTGCCCTTTTGCAAAGATTAGTTGTCTCCATTTGTGTAGTTCTATATCTGAGATCTTTATTCTGTTCTGTTGATCTACTTTTACATTTTTATTGCTAAAACATTTGTATTTATTTATATTTTTTATACTATTTTATTTATATTTATTCAATAGAACTGCCTTTGCCCTGAATCTTATTTTGAAGTATTGTATAAATGTGTCTTCTTTTTAGGATGAATTAAATTCTAAACCAATTTGACCAAACAATGTGTAGAGCTAGTCAGAATATCTATTTCCAGGATAAAATAACAATCTACCTTATATGTTATTTTTGCCAACTATTTTCTTGCATACCATATTTAAAAACTCAAAATCAATCATCATTACTGTTTTTCACATAGTCAATGCTTAATTTTATGTTTAGGTTTTACAGCTTACTAATTCATTACTTACATCATCTCACTCCTGCCATCTGCGCTTATTTTCCTCTTTCTCTAGGTATATCATTTCCTTGTTATTAATAAGCATATATCAGTGATAAATTCTCATGGCTTGTCATCTAGCAATGTTTTTATTTCACCTATACTTTTTAATGGTAATTTATAAGGATATAAATCTCTAGAATGTCATTATTTTCTTTGAGAGAACTTACAATTGTTCTCCCATTTCTTCTGAACTCTTGAAATATTCCATCAGTGTAATTCATGGGTCAGTACGTTTTCTTTAAAGGAACAAAGAATAAATATTTTTGGTTTTGCAGCCTTATGGTTTATGTCATAACTATTCCACTCTGCCTACATTGCCCAAAAGCAATCCTCCACAAAATGTTTATTCACAAAAATAGGCTGTAGGTTTATTAACCTCTAATTGGCTGCTATTGTTTTTTATTTGATTATTCTTTTGTCACTAATTATAAGATTTTCATTTTGTACATAGAGTTATGAATATTAAATAGATGAGGATGGTCCAGCGAATATGTGAGAGCCAGTCAGAGCGAGAAAGATGCAGAGGACGTAAGTGGATCATGATTCAGCTGACTCTGGTATGGTGAGATAGTTGCTGCTGATTTGTTAGGCATCTTTGTGCATGACCAAATGTCAATTGGAATGAATTGAATCTCATTGAGTAACAGAGTTTATGCTTGTCTACAATTAGAAATGTGACTTCTCTCCCTAAAACCAAACATATAGATGGTGACTGGGTAGGGAAGGGATGGTAAACAAAATGAATAATTGCCTGAATTTAAATTTAAAGTGACTGGGGAGAAAAGTTATAATTGGCTAAGATTATATATTCTGGCATGAGACAGATTAGCGACTTAAATGTAGTATCAGATTTCTACACCAATATTCAGAGCTTAAAAATATGACTTTTCAGATGAGAGATTTAATTGTTTCACACTTACCCTGTTTGATATATCTTCTTTTCAAACATGTATTATACCTCTGTTTTCTTTTAACTTTATATGTAATAGAATCAATATGGCACATTTTAAACATTTCTTAATTTTAGAATCAGAAGTTTTACATCTGAACCATAATTTCACCAGATGTCACCCATACATCATGCATTCATTCATTCAAAAATAAATCCTAAGAACTAGTGCAAACTGTAGCTCCAGCTCAGGGTAAGTAATAGCCACAACACCAGTACCTGAGGGAACACATTGTCTTCCTGAAATTTGACAAGTACAGGAAAGAGAAAAGGACTTTATAAATTACATAGGAAGATAGTTCATGGGTTTAAAGGGAATATTCAAGTTGCTATGGAAATACTTCTGACAAAACCTCCCTTAAGTGGTTTAGAGAATCCAAGCTGGTTTTGAAGTATCAGTTAAATATATTTCTATGAAGATGGATTTTATATGAAGATTCATATAAAAATAGAATGAGCTAGATATACCTAGAACAAAAAATAAAAGAAATCATGATATAAGATTCACTGAGTAGTTGCAATTACCTCCTTTGAAATTTTGATTATTCAGTGACTTTCTTCAATAAGAGATGAACTGACTGAATGCATGTTTTGAATGGACACTGATACAATTGTGTTGTATAACCATTGTGTTATTTAATGCCATTGTTTTAATAACCACCTACAGAGGGCACAGGAAAAGGCAATGTCACTCCACTCCAGTATTCTTGCCTGGAAAATCCCATGGACGGAGGAGCCTGGTAGGCTGCAGTCCATGGGGTTGCTAAGAGTCAGACACAACTGAGTGACTTCACTTTCGCTTTTCACTTTCATGCATTGGAGAAGGAAATGGAAACCCACTCCAGTGTTCTTGCCTGGAGAATCCCAGGGACGGGGGAGCCTGGTGGGCTGCCGACTATGGGGTTGCACAGAGTCGGACACAACTGAAGCAACTTAGCAGCAGCAGCAGCAGCACAGAGGGCACAAACAGAGGTGAGAAAACCACAAGGAGAGTTTGACAGTTTCAGTGAGGGAGAACATGACTGATGTGATTGCTAATTTTGTGTTTCACCTTGGCTGGGCCATGGTACCCAGATATTAATTGGAAATTATTCTGGATGTTTCTCTGAGGGCACTTTTGGGTAAGATTAACATTTAAACCAGTGGACTTTGAGTAAAGTAGGTTTCCCTCCCTAACACCAGTAAGCCTCATCCAATCAATTGTTGACCTGAATATATCTACAGATTGGCTTCCCTCAAACAAGAGATAATTCTTCTAGCAGACAGCTTTTAGACTTGCCAACCCATATAATCATGAACTTCTCTCATAGCTCAGTAGGTAAAGAATCTGCCTGCAATGCCACAGACTTGGGTTTGACTATATATATATAAATATATATATTTTTATATATATATATGAAACACTGCATTGGTCTTTTTCCTCTGGGAAACCCCAAATGATGTGACTGAATGAACTACACTGTTAATTATGTGGTGTGTGATATGTAAATATACTTAAAAGATAAGCTTAACTTTATAGTAAATGTACATTGTATAGGACAGAGGAAAAGACAGGCAAACAGAGAAGATTATGGATAAGCTGTAGTTCCTTTCACTGAAATAGGGACTTCCCTGATAGTTGGTAAAGAATCCACCTGCAATGCAGGAGACCCCAGTTTGATTCCTGGGTTGGGAAGATCCACTGGAGAAGGGCTATGCTACCCACTCCAGTATTCTTGGACTTCCCTTGTGGCTCAGCTGGTAAAGAATCTTCCAGCAGTGCGAGAGACCTGGGTTTGATCCTTGGATTGGGAAGATCCCCTGGAGAAGGGAAAGGCTACCCACTCCAGTATTCTGGCCTGGAGAATTCATGGACTGTATAGTCCATGAGGTCACAAGCAATCAGACACAACTGAGCAACTTTCACTCACTCCCTCACTGAAATAGGAAACACAGATGGAAATTAAACCTTCAAGTGTCAAAGAAGGACTAAGTTTTGTTCCATGTATGTGCTGAAGGCAGCCAAGGGATTGAGATTTTGTTTTTATTATTTATTTTTAATTGGAGTATAATTGTTTTAGAATAGTGTGTTGGTTTCTGCCATGCATCAACATGAACCAGCCAGAGGTATACATTTGTCCCCTCCCTCTTAAATGCCCCTCCCACCTTCCATCCTATCCCACCCCTTTACGTTTTCACAGAGTCCCAGGTTTGAGCTCCCAGCCTCATACAGCAAATTTCCATTGGCTATCCATTTTACATGTGGTAATGTATATCTTTTAATGCTACTCTCTCAATTTATCCTACCTTCTCTTTCACCCACTGTGTTCAGAAGTCTGTCGTCTATGTCTGCATCACCACTGCTACCCTGCACATAGGTTCATCAGTTCCATCTTTCTAGATTCCATATATATGCAGTAATACATGTATTTGTTTTTCTCTTTCTGACTTACTTCACCCTGTACAATAGGCTCTAGACATATCCACCTCATTAGAACTGACTCAAACATGTTCCTTTATATGGCTGAGTAATATTCCATTGTATATATGTGCCACAATTTATTTATACATTCCTATATCAATGGATTTCTAGGTTGCTTTCATGTCCTAGCTATTGGAAATAATGCTGCAATAAACATTGAGGTACCTGTGTCTTTTTCATGTATGGTTTCTTCAGAGTGAGATATTTGGGTTGTGAGATTGTTCAGTCATATGGTAGTTTTAGTCCTAATTTTTTAAGGCACCTACATACTGTTCTCCATAGCGGTTGTATCAATTTGCGTTCCCATCAACTTTACAAGAGAGTTCTTTTTTACCTTCTCTAGCATTTATTGTTTGTAGATTTTTTGGTGATGGACTTTCTGACTAGTGTGAGGTGATAACTCATTGTAGTTTTGCCAGGACCAAGGAATTTATAAGCAGTTGCATTTGAAATTCACTGAAGAAGAAAGATCTGAGTCTGTTAAGCATAACTCGTAGCTGAAGCCACTGACATTATTTCATGTTGTAAGAGTCACATTTTCACTGTAGATTTTAATATTATAATAATTAAAGTGGAAATAAGAGAAAGTTCAATGAAATCAGGGAATGTTGTCATTTTTAGTTCTGCAAATAGCACATCATTTTGGCGCACATCATATGTGTAAACATGTCTGGTGATGGGATATTGTCTCCTGTGACAGCCAGCTGCATACCTAGATCATAGTTCATTCAAGGAATGGTGGATGTGACAAAAACAGAGATTCAGAGGAAAATACTTGTTAATTTTCAAATGCCTTGAAGCTGTAAGTTTTAATTTAATAAAATGAAGTGTTTTTTATGCTTTAATGACATTATGATTCTTTAAAAAAAAAAACCAATGATACATAAAGCCAGTGATACTGGTCTTTTTTAAAAGGAATTTTGACCTTAGTATATAGGACAAAGACAAAGCCACTGAGAGTAAAATCCAAACCAAGCCCTAAGTCCCTTCTTACTGTAATGAAGGGCTAAGTGTCCATGTAAAGAAGCTAGATTTGGAGAGTTGCTTGATAGACCTTCAGTGAAGCCCATCTATGCGGTGAGATGGCGGGAATTTAGTTATATCCTAAACCAGTAAAATCAAAGAGATGATAGGAACTTATTCCTGATATTAATTACCCATTCTTAAGAAATTACTGGGCAATTGCAGGTGATATTTTAAAGTTTGATTACCTAAATTATGCAGGATTCAACAGCAGAGCAGTACTATTTAAGCATCTGAGTACATAGTTTAATACATCATTTCATGAAATATTAATATTATGACATTAATTTAAATTGATTTAGGTATGCAAACTCTAATAGGAACAAGAAGATTGAAATATTGTTACAAAATCATCATGTCTTGCTCTTTGCAGAGCTATTGACAGGAGTAGTGCTCAATTGCATATTATTTAACAGCTTTGTTAATGAACTAGAGCAGGGAGTCAACAACAGATGATGAACTTCAGAGAAAACCATGAATCAGTACATAAATCCTGTGATCAGAGATGTACAGTACTAATGGAGTTTGATTAAAATACAAAATTAGTCAACCTGTAAATGTGCAGAGTACATTAAGTCAAATAAGATACCAAGGAAGAAAGAAAGAAAACAAAAAACAACCCCTGCCCCAAACTTTGCTAACTATTCTCATTACAAGCATAGACTAGATTACATCACAGTCTTCCACCATTTCAAAGGAAGAAACACACCGTACTGAAAACACATGGCCCCATACAGTGTGATCTTAGAATACATGTTTCCATTTGACAGGCCTGACTCACATTCTTCTTATATAGACCATTTTCTTTGGGCAGAAAAATTATTCCTAATCCCCAGTCCCTAATTCTTAGTGAAGTCTTTTTCACAACAGAATAGAACAGGCAAAAACTGTTCTTTTTCCTACATGGCTTTTCTGTGCCTACTTGCTTTAGGAGGTAGGCATTTCTGCTTACTATACAGGGGCTTCTTCAGTTCAAGTGACCCTGTGGAAACTAGACTGTGCCAGGTTAGTATCTGTCAAGGGGAAAATTTCAATTTTTCATTGTCACACACACACACACACACGAGTGACCGTCACACTCATACCCAGGAGGAGTTGATTACCATTAATTGGTCAGTTTCAACAAAGCCACGAGCTAAATTTTATAGACATGGATTCTGAAAGAAAATTTTTGAGTGAATTTTGAAACAATTATGATACATCTCTTTCTGGAGTTTTGTTTTCTCTACCCTCAGCTGACCAGGCTGCACTGGAGGTTCCTTCCCACAAGCAAGCTGTGCTTGGAGACACTGGGCATTCCTTCTCCTGCTCGGTCCTGCACTGCTATCAGTGGTCACATGTTCAGGGCCCCGCTTTTACTCCAGTCAGTGCAGAAGTAAGGTCTCAAGTTCAGATGTGAAGAGGCAAAGCAGGTACTTGAGCCTAAGTTTGGGTTCAGATTCTGCCTCTATCTTTTGCTTTGTCAATGGAAAATCTCCACGTGGCTTAGCCTAACCCTATAGAATTTAAATAGAGATTTCTAGATAAAGTCTATGTCTGGTTACTGTATCCTGTGCATATATTTCTTCAGAAAATTTGGAAAAATAGGCTTTTTGATGACATGATTACAGTGTCTCAGGGCCTTTAGACAAATACCATCTAAATCTCATTTCATCAGTTTGGAAACAAATTCCTCTGGTTTTCTGTTGAAGTTCTCAGATATTCAATAATCAAGGTATTTGCATTTTACTAGAAAACATATACTCTTTTTATATTGTATGTGATCATAACAGGCTTCTTATAACAGTTTTTAATCACTATGTGTTTGTGAAAAATAAACATTGATTACACAGTAAAGCCACACACATTTTGCAGGTGTGTATAGATTTTGTTGTTGTTCAGTTGCCAAGCTGTGTCTGACTCTTTGTGACTGCAGCACATTGAGCTCCCCTGTCCTTCCTTATCTCTTGGAGTTTGCTCAAATTCATGTCCACTGAGTCAGTGATGCTATCTAACCATCTCATTCTCTGTCGTCCTCTTCTCCTTTTGCCTTTAATCTTTCCCAGCATCAGGATCTTTTCCACTGAGGTGACTCTTCCCATCCGGTGGCCAAAGTATTTGTGCTTCAGCTTTAGCATCAGTCCTTCCAATGAATATTCAGGATTGATTTCATTTTGGATTGATTGGTTTGATCTCCTTGCAATTCAAGTGAGTCTCAAGAGTCTTCTCCAGGACCACAATTTGAAAGCATCAATTCTTTGTTGTTAAGCCTTCTTTATGGTTCAGGTCTCACATCTGTACATGAGTACTGGAAAAACTGCAGCTTTGACTATGCAGACCGTTGTTGGCAAAGTGATGGTTTTTGGTGTGCTGTCTCAGTTTGTCATAGATTTTTCTTCCAAAGAGTAAGTGTCTTTTAATTTTGTGGGTACAGTCACCACTTGTAGTGATTTTAGGGTCCAAGAAAATAAAATCTGTCACTCTTTCCACTTCTTCCTTTCTATTTGCTATGAAGTGATGGGACAGGATGCCATGATCTTACTATATATATATATATATATATATATATATATATGTCAATTCTAGTCCCTTAATTCGTCCCAACCTCTCTTCCCCGCCCAATGTCCACACATCTGTTCTCTATGTCCATGTCTCTACCCCTGCCCTGAAAATTGGTTCATCTGCACTATTTTTCAAGAAAAATTTTCTTTTGCTTTTATACCAATAAGTGGAATTCCTGGGTCATATTCAACTTACAGAGATAAAGCAAAACGGTTTGTCACAGTGGTTTTATCAATTTATGCAGTCATCATCAGTATTTGGGGTTCTGGCGCTTTCCATTATGTGCCACGTTTGGTGGTGTTGATCCTTTTAACTTTTGTCATCCTGGTACATGTGAAATGGTAGTAAATTTGGCTTTAATTAGTATTTTATAATTTTTCATAAGCACAGGGAGACTGGCTATTGTCCACTGTGTATATGCCTTTGGTGAAGTACCTGTTCATGTCTCTGGCTATTTTATAAACAATGGATTAATGTGCAATGTATATTTTTTCAATCTATAGTTTTCCTTTTCACTATCCAAATACTACAGTTTGATGAAGCGTTCCTCACTTTAATGTAACCCTATTTATCATTCCTTTTCCTTAGAGTTAGTGTTTTTGTTCTGGTTAGCCATGTTTACGAATTCTTTACCTAATATAATTTATAACGACTATTTTTCTTACATTATTACATGATCTTCCTTATTGTTTAAGTTTTCAAAAATTTGTGTTTAACTTAGCTGTAATAGATTTTTATTTTCGATATGAGGTTGGGATTAATTTTAAACTTGCTCTGCACTAATATGTAATTACTCAGCATAACTTATTGAAAAGGACACTGTTTACCATTGGTCCGCATTGTCAGTTTTATCCTAAATGGGGATATTATGAGAACATATTTGTTTCTGGACTCTTAATTTCCTTGGTATGCTTCATTCTTGGGCCAGCAGGATACTTAATTGCTATAGTCTTAGAATGAGTCATATTACCTAGTAAATAAGTTCTCCTTCTCTGTTCTTCATGTGAGTTTTAGCAATCCTTAATCCTTTAGGTTTCCAGAAATTTTGCCATCAGTTCACAACATCCATCCATACAAAGAAAACTGCTGATATTTTGACTAGGATAGTGTCATATATACAAGTCAATTTTGAGAGAACATGCATTCTGCCAATATTGAATATTTCAATCAATAAAGCATGATACATATTTTAAGTCTTATTCAGTTTCTGTCAATCAAGTTGTAGTAGCTTTTTAGAATGAAATCTTTTTCATTTTTCATGTATTTCTTCATTGACAGTATACTTTTTTGAAGTTATTGTAATTAGAACTATTTTTAAATGTTGTTTTCCATTAGTCCATGATCTAGGTATAAATTTGATTTTTTAAATATAAACTTTAGACGTGACGGGAAGCGGCGGGGCTGGGCCGGAGCCGAAGCCGGGGCCGGAGCCGGGGCTCAGGAGCGCGCGGCCCGGGGCGCGAGGCCCGGAGCGGCCGGAGCGCACATATTTAAATAAATAAATAAATAAATAAATAAATATAAACTTTATCTATATATATATATAATCCTCCTAAATCCATCCATATATATGTATGTTTTTTTTTTCCTTTGAGACTGTTAAGTCTAATATTTCAAATCTCTTCAGCCAAATTAAATGAAGCAAAAATATTTTTATACATTTTTTCACAAATTCCCTAATACTTGCATTGATAGGGAACATAGAAGAGAGTCCTTTAAATATAATTGATAGAATATGGAATAATTTCCTATAGCTACACTGAGAATTTTTTTATGATCAGATAATTGTTTCCACCATTTTCAAAAAAGTAGTTTTTAGAAAAACTGAATAAAAACACAGTTCTCCTAAATTTACCAATAGTTAACATTTAGCCATATTTTCTTTCTGATGAAAAAAGATAGAAATAAGGAGAGAATGAATTATTTAGACAGCTATTGAGAAATAGTTTTCCTGAAACTGCTAATATCAAATACCTCGACCCACATAGCCACAGTTATAGTTTAACAACTAAGAAAACTAGTATCAATTAAATGCCATCACTGAAGATAGTTTCATGTATGCCTAAAATGTTTTATAGCTTTTTATTTTCACCCAACACTCAATCAAGGTTCATTAATTTCATTTGGTTTACATGCTGCTTCTTTACCCTTACTTTTTTTTTTTTTTTTTTTTACCCTTACTTTTTAACCTGAAATGGTTACCTGGATGTTTCTGGGTTTTCCTGTTTTGTTCTTCTCTTGACGGATTTTATAAGTGTATAGACGTATTTTTCTGTAGAATATTCTATATTTTATATTTGTGTATGATTAGATGCAGCTTTTACATATATCTTCACAGAAAAAAATAGAAGTGATACTGTATTTCTTATCACTCCAGAAGTATTAGGTCACTTGTTTAAAGTATATGTGTGGATGCTTTTGTCTATCTATAAAAGTATCCTCTGCAAAACATGACAACATTGCTTCATTTCCAATCCTGTTGTGCTTATTGTATTTTCTTTCTTTTTTTTTCTTTGTAAAATTTTTTATTGAAGTAATATTGATATACAATGTGATTCACAATTTTTAAAAGTTATACTTTATAGTTATTATAAAATATTTACTATATTATCTGTGCTGTACAATATGTCCTTGTAGCTTATTTGTTTTACACATAGTCATTTGTACCTCCTAATCCCCTATCCCTTTTGGTCTTAAAATAGCTTTCTAGTTCCTATAATTCACTCTACCCACAAACTTTGCCCCTTGTTTAATCTGAGACTCTTCCTTCTGTTCCTTTCTCTTTTTTTTTTAATTAATTAATTAATTTTAATTGGAGGCTAATTACTTTACAATATTGTAGTGGTTTTTGCCATACATTGACATGAATCAGCCATGGGTGTACATGTGTTCTCCATCCTCAGGGTCATCCCAGTGCTTTGGCCCTGAGCACCCTGTCTCATGCATCAAACCTGGACTGATGATCTATTTCACATATGGTAACATACATGTTTCGATGCTATTAACTCAAATCATCCCACCCTCACCTTCACCTACAGAGTCCAAAAATCTGTTCTTTACATCTGTGTCTCTTTTGCTGTCTCGCATATAGTGTCATTGTTACCTTCTTTCTAAATTCCATATATATGCGTTAATATACTGTGTTTGGTGTTTTTCCTTTCTGACTTACTTCACTCTGTATAATAGGCTCCAGTTTCATCTACCTCATTAGAACTGACTCAAATACATTCCTTTTAATGGCTGCTGCTGCTGCTGCTAAGTCGCTTCAGTCGTGTCCGACTCCGTGCGACCCCACAGACGACCCCAGGCCCCGTCATCCCCGGGATTCTCCAGGCAAGAACACTGGAGTGGGTTGCCATTTCCTCCTCCAATGCATGAAAGTGAAAAGTCAAATTAAGTCGATCAGTCGTGTCCGACTCTTAGCGACCCCATGGACTGCAGCCTCCCAGGCTCCTCCACCCATGGGATTTTCCAGGCAAGAGTACTGGAGTTGGGTGCCATTGCCTTCTCCTTTAATGGCTGAGTAATATTCTATTGTGTATATATACCACAGCTTTCTTATCCATTTGTCTGCTGATGAACATCTAGGTTGCTACCATGTCCTAGCTATTGTAAACAGCACTGCAATGAACATTGGGGTACATGTGTCTCTTTCAATTTTGGTTTCCTCAGTGTGTATGCCCAGCAGTGGGATTCCTGCGTTGTATGGCAGTTCTATCTTCATATTTTTAAGGAATCTCCACACTGTTCTCCATAGTGGCTGTACTACTTTGCATTACCATCAAGAGTGTAAGAGGGTTCCCTTTTCTCCACACCCTTTCCAGCATTTATTGTTTGTAGACTTTTTGCTAGCAGCCATTCTGACTGGCGTGAGATGGTACCTCATTGTGGTTTTGATTTGCATTTCTCTGATAATGAGAGATGTTGAGCAGCTTTTCATGTGTTTGTTAGCCATCTGTATGTCTTCTTGGAGAAATGTCTGTTTTGTTCTTTGGCCAATTTTTTGATTGAGTCATTTATTTTTTTGGTATTGAGCTTCATGAGCTGCTTGCATAGTTTTGAGATTAATTCTTTGTTGGTTGCTTCATTTGCTATTACTTTCCCCCATTATAAAGGCTGTCTTTTCACCTTGCTTATGGTTTCCTTTATTGTGCAAAAGCTTTTAAGTTTAATTAGGCCCCATTTGTTCATTTTTGCTTTTATTTCCATTACTCTGGGAGGTGGGTCATAGAGGATCCTGCTGTGATTTATGTCAGAGAGTGTTTTGCCTATATTTTCCTCTAGGAGTTTTTTAGTTTCTGGTCTTACATTTAGATCTTTATTTCATTTTGAGTTTATTTTTGTGCCTGGTGTTAGAAATTGCTCTACTTTCATTCTTTTACAAGTGGTTGACCAGTTTTCTCAGCACCACTTGTTAAAGAGACTATCTTTCCTCCATTGTATATTCTTGCCTCCTTTGTCAAAAATAAGGTGTCCATAGGTGATGGATTTATCTCTGGGTTTTCTATTTTGTTCCATTGATCTATATTTCTGTCTTTGTGCCAGTACTGTCTTGATGATTGTACCTTTGTAATATAGTCTGAAGTTAGGCAGTTTGATTCCTCCAGGTCCATTCTTCTTTCACAAGATTGCTTTGGCTACTCAAGCTTTTTTGTATTTAATACAAATTTTGAAGTTATTTGTTCTAGTTCTCTGAAAAATACCATTGGCAGCTTGATAGGGATGCCATTGCATCTATAGATTGTTTTGAGTAATACACTCATTTTGGGTATATTGATTCTTCTGATCCATGAACATGATATATTTCTCCATCTATTTGTGTCATCTTTGATTTGTTTCTTCAGTGTTTTATTGTTATCTATATATAGGTCTTATGTTTCTTTGGGTATTATTTAGGTATTTATTCCTAAGTATTTTATTCTTTCCATTGCATTGGTGAATGGAATTGTATCCTTAATTTCTCTTTCTGTTTTCTCATTGTTAGGGTATAGGAATGTAAGGGATGTCTGTGTTAATATTATATCCTGAAACTTTATTGTATTCATTGATTAGCTTTAGTAATTTTCTGGTAGTGTCTTTATGGTTTTCTATTCAGGGGATCATGTCATTTTGCAAAGGGTGAGAGTTTTGCTTCTTCTTTTCCAATCTGTATTCCTTTTATTCCCTTTTCTCCTCTGATTGTTGTGGCTAAAACTTCCAAAAAGATGGTGAATAGTAGTGGTGAGAGTGGGCACCCTTGTCTTGTTCCTGACTTGAGTGGAAATGCTTTCAACTTTTCACCATTGAGGATAATGTTTGCTGTGGATTTATCATATATGGCTTTTATTATGTTGAGGTATGTTTCTTCTATGCCTGCTTTCTGGAGGGCTTTTCTTCATCAATGGATGTTGAATTTTGTCAAAGGCTTTCTCTGTCATACGGTTTTTATCTTTCAATTTGTTAATGTGGTGTATCGCATTGATTGATTTGTAAATATTGAGGAATCTTTGCATCCCTGGGATAAAGCCCACTTGGTCATGATGTATGATCTTTTTACCATGTTGTTGGATTCGGTTTGATAGAATTTTGTTGACAATTTTTGCATGTATGTTCATCAGTGATATTGGCCTGTAGTTTTCTTTCTTTTTGGCATCTTTGTGTGGTTTTGGTATTAGGGTGATTAGGGTGATGATGGCTTCACAGAATGAGTTTGGTAGTTTACCTTCATCTGCAATTTTCTGGAAGAGTTTGAGTAGGATAGGTGTTAGCTCTTCTCTAAATTTTTGGTAGAATTCAGCTGTGAAGTCATTTGGTTTTGGGCTTTTGTTTGTTGGAAGATTTTTAATTACAGTTTCAATTTCCATGCTTGTGATGGGTCTGTTATGATTTTTTATTTCTTCCTGTTCATTTCTTCCAAGTTGTCCATATTATTGGCATATAGTTGCTGATAGTAGTCTCTTATGATACCTTGTATTTCTGTGTTGTCTGTTGTGATCTTTCCATTTTCATTTCTAAGTTTGCTGATTTGATTCTTCTCCCTTTTTTTTCTTGATGAGTCTGGCTAATGGTTTGTCTATCTTATTTATCTTCTCAAAGAAGCAACTTTTAATTTTGTTGATTTCTGCTGTAGTCTCCTTTGTTTCTCTTTCATTTCTTTGTGCCCTAATTTTTAAGATGTATTTCTTTCTACTAACCCGGGGGTTCTTCATTTCTTCTTTTTCTAGTTGCTTTAGGTATAAAGTTAGGCTATTTATTTGATTTTTCTCCTGTTTCTTGAGGTAAGCTTGTATTGCTATGAACCTTCTTCTTAGCACTGCTTTTATTGAATTGCATACGTTTTAGGTTGTTGCGTTTACATTTTTACTTGTTTCTATGCATATTTTGATTTCATTTTTTATTTCTTCTGTGATTTGGTGGTTATTCAGAAGCGTGTTGTTTAATCTCCATATGTTTGTTTTTTTAATAGTTTTTCCCTGTTGTTGACATTTAATCTTACTGCATTGTGTTCACAAAAAATGTTTGAAATGATTTCAAATTTTTTTTAATTTACCAAGGCTAGATTTATGGCCCAGGATGTGATCTATCCTGGAGAATGTTCTGTGTGTGCTTGAGAAATAGGTAAAATTCATTGTTTTGGGGAGAAATGTCCTATAGATATCAATTAGGTCTAACTGGTCCATTGTATCATTTAAAGTTTGTTTTTCCTTGTTAATTTTCTGTTTAGTTGATCTATCCACAGGTGTGAGTGGGGTATTAAAGTCTCCCACAACTATTGTGTTACTGTTAATTTCCTGTTTCGTACTTGTTAGCATTTGTCTTACATGTTGCAGTGCTCTTATGTGGGTGCATATATAATTGTTATATCCTCTCTTGGATTGATCCTTTGACCATTATGTAGTGACCTTCTTTGTCTCTTTTGACAGCCTTTATTTCAGTCTATTTTATCTGATCTGAGTACTGTTACTCCTACTTTCTTTTGGTCTCCATTTGCATGGAACAACTTTTTCCAGCCCTTCACTTTCAGTCTATATGTGTCCCTTGTTTTGAGGTGGGTCTCTTGTAGACAACACATGTAGGGGTCTTGTTTTTGTATCCATTCAGCCAGTCTTTGTCTTTTGGTTGGGGCATCCAACCCATTTACATTTTGGGTAATTATTGATAAGTACGAACCCGTTGCCATTTACTTTGTTGTTTTGGGTTTGAGTTTGTGCACCTTTTCTGTGTTTTCTGTCTAGAGAAAATCCTTTAGCATTTGTTGAAGAGCTGGTTTGGTGGTGCTGAATTCTCTCAGCTTTTGCTTGTCTGTAAAGCTTTTGGTTTCTCCTTCATATTTGAATGAGATCTTTGCTGGGTATAGTAATCTGGATTGCATGTTTTTCTCTTTCATCACTTTGTCAAAAATCACAAGCTAAAAAGAGACAAAACAGAAATTCATTCTATATATGTGAGCTCAATTTTAAAATAATTCATTCATTCCAAAAATATTAATTGGCTATTTAATATACAATGGTCCATGCAAGAATATGAGTTTATAATTTTGAACACACAAATCCAAGGTCATTGTCCTATTAAACAAGAGCCTATAAATATTGTCAGTTCAGTTCAGTCAATAAGTCGTATCTGACTTTATGTGACCCCATGGACTGCAGCATGCCAGGCCTCCCTGTCCATCACCAACTCCCGGAATTACTCAAACTCATGTCCATTGAGTCAGTGATGCCATCCAACCATCTCATCCTCTGTCATCCCTTTCTCCTCCTGCCCTCAATCTTTCTCAGCATCAGGGTCTTTTCAAATGAGTCAGCTTTTCACATGAGGCGGCCAAAGTATTTGAGTTTCAGCTTTAACATCTGTCCTTCCAAAGAACACCCAGTACTGATCTCCTTTAAGATGCACTCGTTGGATCTCCTTGCAGTCCAAGGGACTCTCAAGAGTCTTCTCCAACACCATAGTTCAAAAGCATCAATTCTTCAGTGCTCAGCTTTCTTTATAGTCCAATTCTCATATCCATACAGGACCACTGGAAAAACCATAGCCTTGATTAGATGGACCTTCACTGGCAAAATCATGTCTCTGCTTCTTAATATGCTGACTAGGTAGGTCATAAATTTCCTTCCTAGGAGTAAGAGTCTTTTAATTTTATGGCAGCAGTCACAATCTGAAGTTATTTTGGAGTCCCCCCAAAATAAAGTCAGCCACTCTTTCCACTGTTTCCCCATCTATTTGCCATGGAGTGATGGGACCTTATGCCATGATCTTAAGTTTTCTGAATGTTGAGCTTTAAGCCAACTTTTTCACTCTCCTCTTTCACACTCATAAAGAGGTTCTTTAGTTCTTTTTCACTTTTTGCCATAAGGGTGGTGTCATCTGCATATCTGAGATTACTGATATTTCTCTCAGCAAGGGATTCCACCTTGTGCTTCATGAAGCCCAGCATTTCTCATGATGTACTAGGCATTTAAGTTAAATAAGCAGGGTGACAATATACAGCCTTGACATAGTTCTTTTCCTATTTGGAACCAGTCTGTTGTCCCATGTCTAGTTCTAACTGTTGCTTCCTGATCTGCATATAGGTTTCTCAAGAGGCAGGTCAGATGTTCTGGTATTCCCACCTCTTTCAGAATTTCCCACAGTTCGTTGTGATCCACACAGTCAAAGGCTTTGGCATAGTCAATAAAGCAGAAATAGATGTTTTTCTGTAGCTCTCTTGCTTTTTTGATGATCCAGCGGATGTTGGCAATTTGATCTCTGGTTCCTCTGCCTTTTCTAAAACCAGCTTGAACATCTGGAAGTTCATGGTTCATGTATTGTTGAAGCCTGGCTTGGAGAATTTTGAGCACTGCTTCACTAGCCTGTGAGATGAGTGCAATTGTGCAGTAGTTTGAACATTCTTTGGCATTGCCTTTCTTAGAGATTGGAATAAAAACATATTTTCCAGTTCTGTGGCCACTGCTGAGTTTTCCAAATTTGCTGGCATATTGAGTGCAGCCCTTTCATAGTATGATCTTTCAGGATTTGAAAGAGCTCAACTGGAATTCCATCACCTCCACTAGCTTTGATCGTAGTGATGCTTCCCAAGGCCCACTTGACTTCACACTTTCAGGATGTCTGGCTCTAGGTGAGTGCTCACACCATCGTGATTATCTGGGTCGTGAAGATCTTTGTTGTATAATTCTTCTGTGTATTCTTGCCACCTCTTCTTAATACCTTCTGCTTCTGTTAGGTCCATACCATTTCTGTCCTTTATTGAGCCCATCTTTGCATGAAATGTTCCCTTGGTATCTCTAATTTTCTTGAAGAGATCTCTAGTTGTCCCTATTCTGTTGTTTTTCTCTATTTCTTTGAACTGATCACTGAGAAAGGATGTCTTATCTCTCCTTGCTATTCTTTGGAAATCTGCATTCAAATGGGTATATGTTTCATTTTCTCCTTTGTTTTTTGCTTCTCTTCTTTTCACAGCTATTTGTGAGGCTTCCTCAGAGAGCCATTTTGCTGTTTGCATTTCTTTTTTGGGAATGGACTTGATTCCTGTCTCCTATATCATGCCATGAACCTCTGTCCATAGTTCATCATGCACTCTGTCTATCAGATCTAGTTCCTTAAATCTGTTTCCCACTCCACTGTATAATCATAAGGGATTTGATGTAGGTCATACCTGAATGGTCTAGTGGTTTCCCCTACTTTATTCAATCTAAGTCTGAATTTGGCAATAAGGAGTTCTAGATCTTAGCTACAGTCAACTTCTGATCTTGTTTTTGCTGACTGTATAGAGTTTCTCCATCTTTGGCTTCAAAGAATATAATCCATCTGATTTCAGTTGGCCATCTGGTGATGTCCATGTACACAGTCTTCTCTTGTGTTGTTGGAAGAGGGTGTTATGTGTGATCAGTGCATTCTCTTTATAAAACTGTATGAGCCTTTGACCTGCTTCATTCTGCACTCCAAGGCCCAATTTTTCTGTTATTTCAGGTGTCTCTTAACTTCCTACTTTTGCATTCCAGTCCCCTATAATGTAAAGGATGTCTGTTTTGGGTGTTAGTTCTATAAGGTCTAGCATGTCTTCATTGAACCTTTCTATTTCAGCTTGTTCAGCGTTACTGGTTAAGGCATAGACTTGGATTACTGTGATTTTTAATTTTTTGCCTTGGAAACGAACAGAGATCTTTTTTTTTTTTTTTTTTTCTTTTGAGATTGCATCCAATACTGTATTTCAGACTCTTTTGTTGACTATGATGGCTATGATGGCTACTCCATTTCTTTTAAGGGATTCTTGTCCACAGTAGTAGATATAAATATACATGTGAATTAAATTCACCCTTTCCAGTCCATTGTGGTTCACCGATTCCTAAAATGTCAACATTCACTCTTGCCATCTCCTGTTTGTCCACTTCCAATTTGCCTTGATTCATGGACCTAACATTACAGGTTTCTATGAAATATTGCTCTTACAACATCAGACCTTGCTTCCATCACCAGTCACATCCACAACTGTGTGTTGTTTTTGCTTTGGGTACGTCTCTCATTCTTTCTGGAGTTATTTCTCCACTGATTTCCAGTAGCATGTTGTGCACCTACCGACCTGGGGAGTTCATCATTCAGTGTCCTATCTTTTTGCCTTATCATACTGTTCATGGGTTCTCAAGGCAATAATACTGAAGTTTTTGCCATTCCCTTCTTCAGTTGACCACATTTTGTCAGAACTCTCCACCATGACCCATCTGTCTTGGGTGGCCCTACATGGCATGGCTCACAGTTTCTTTGTGTTAGACAGGGCTGTGGTCCATGTGGTTATATTGGTTAGTTTTCTGTGATCATTGTTTCTGTCTGTCTGCCCTGTGAGTAATGTCAATGATATTTAATTGACAGAACACACAGATGGGAAGAATGGATAGAAAAAGACCCTTTTCCTATCTCGAGTTCATATTTTGTAAGTAATTTGTTTGACTTCCCTGATGGCTCAGAGGTAAAGAACCCACTTGCCAAGCAGGAAAGACATGTTCAATCCCTGGTTGAGGAAGATCCTCTGGAGAAGGAAATGGCAGTGCACTCCAGTATTGTTGCCTAGGAAATCTCATGGACAGAGGAACCTGGCAGACCACAGTCATGGAGTTGGTACAGTCCATTAAAGAGTTAGATACGAATTAGTAACTAAACAATACAAGTAGTTTACCTACACAAAAGTTCATAGGATATTATTTCACCCCAGAAGCTATCACACCCCAGAAGCTACATTTATTTCCAGTTTAATAGAATGCTGGAGTCAAAAATTATTTCTATGAAGAGGGAAAGCACATGTGTATACCTATGTCTAATTCATGTTAGACTAATTCATGTATGGCAGAAATGAAATCAATATTGTAAATCAAATATCCCTCAATTATAAATAAATTATTTCCAAATCTCTCATGTTAGATTCTGATTGAGTTGATATTAAATCTATTAAATAGTTATTCAATTAGTCTTTCATTAACAATGTGGTCTTATGGTAGGAGGCAAGGCCCAGGTATCATTATCAACCATTGTATGGCTTAGCTTCCCCCTATTCTGAGTTAAGTTACCCAGTATCTCCCGGATCCTCAGTTCTTCAGACTTCAACTCTGGACTACTTCATTGACTATCAGTGACTTACACTGTTAACCTTACTTTTACCAGGAAATAATCTGCCCCCAATAAGTTATAGCTTTTCAACTGTCTGCTCCCTTTACTGATTCTGGACTCATTCAACATCTAATCCATCATACTGTCTCCTATCTCTGTGTTCTGAGTCCACTCAAGACTATTATTTTCACTCATACCCATAATAGATCCCAACTATTATTGATTGAATTATGTCCTGAGCTAAGATCTTTGATTATTCTCTATCCTCATAGTCAACCAGACAAATAGCACCACAAATAGTCTGACATTACCATCTCTTTTGTTTCTTTTTCCTCCAATTGAAGGCTTCTGTTAACCTAGCTATGACTACTAGATCCATCACAATTTCATGCTATGCAATTTCAGCAAGAATTTTAGGAATACTTGGCAATGCTTTCCTCATCTCTAATTGACTCATTATAACTTTTCTCTTAACAGCTGTTCAAAATATTCTCCACTGCTTTCGTATCCCAAACCTACTTCTACACCACACTCTGGGTAAATGTTCTAGCTTCTGGTTTGCTATTAAGATAGATGGCATTCTGCGATCTACCATCTGTATGATGCTTCTATAATTAAAAAGTGAATTTATCATATCATCCCCATTGCCATTATCTGGCTCCAGCTGACACCTTTAGACACTTATAGAGTCTACTTACTTCTGTTTAATTTTTTTTTTCATTTCTCTCTTTATTCCATAGAACCATGCTTTCACAGACTTCCTGGCCTCTGTTTCCTACACTTAACATTGTATGTGCACTTTTCTCCACTCATCTCTTTCTGGCACACTTTATACTCCTTAGCTCAAGCATCAATTCCTTGGACTCCTTCCCCTAGCTTATATAGATGCAGCTTCTCTTTTCCATCTAAAGTATACTTATTTCACTTGCCACTAATGTGTTAAAAGCAATTTGAAAACCAAGAATAGTTTCCTTTTCTTAACTTATTTTTCAAGTCCGTTGTACTGTCTAGTTCAGTTGAGTCTCTCAGCTGTGTCCGACTCTTTGCAAACCCATGAATTGCAGCACGTGAGACCTCCCTGTCCATCAACAACTCCAGGAATTCACTCAGACTCAAGTCCATCGAGTCGGTGATGCCATGCAGCCATCTCATCCTCTGTCGTCCCCTTTTCCACCTGTCCCCAATCCCTCCCAGCATCAGAGTCTTTTCCAATGAGTCAACTCTTCGCATGAGGTGGCCAAAGTACTGGAGTTTCAGCTTCAGCATCATTCCTTCCAAAGAAATCCCAGGGCTGATCTCCTTCAGAATGGACTGGTTGGATCTGCTTGCAGTCCAAGGGACTCTCAAGAGTCTTCTCCAACACCACAGTTCAAAAGCATCAATTCTTCGACGCTCAGCTTTCTTCAAGTCCAAATCTCGAATCCATACCTCACTACTGGAAAAACCATAGCCTTGACTAGACGGACCTGTGTTGGCAATGTAATGTCTCTGCTTTTGAATATGCTATCTAGGTTGGTCATAACTTTCCTTCCAAGGAGTAAGTGTCTTTTAACTTTATGGCTGTAATCACCATCTGCAGTGATTTTGGAGCCCAGAAAAATAAAGTCCGACACTTTCCCCATCTATTTCCCATGAAGTAATGGGACCAGATGCCATGATCTCCGTTTTCTGAATGTTGAGCTTTAAGCCAACTTTTTCACTCTCCTCTTTCACTTTCATCAAGACGCTTTTAGTTCCTCTTCACTTTCTGCCATAAAGGTAGTGTCATTTGCATATCTGAGGTGATTGATATTTCTCCTGATAATCTTGATTCCAGCTTGTGCTTCTTCCAGCCCAACGTTTCTCATGATGTACTCTGCAAATAGTTAAATAAGCAGTGTGACAACATACAACCTTGACTTAATCCTTTTCTTATTTGGAACGAGTCTTTTGTTCCATGAGCAGTTCTAACTGTTGTTTTCTGACCTGCATATAGGTCTCTCAAGAGGCAGGTCAGGTGGTCTGCTATTCCCATCTCTATCAGAATTTTTCACAGTTTATTGTGATCCACACAAAGTCAAAGGTTTGGCATAGTCAATAAGCAGAAATAGATGCTTTTCTGGAACTCTCTTCCTTTTTCCATGATCCAGCAGATGTTGGCAATTTGATCTCTGGTTCCTCTGCCTTTTCTAAAACCAGCTTGAACATCTGGAAGTTCACGGTTCATGTATTGCTGAAGCCTGGCTTGGAGAATTTTGAGCATTACTTTACTAGCCTGTGAGATGAGTGCAATTGTGTGGTAGTATGAGCATTCTTTGGCATTGCCTTTCTTTGGGATTGGAATGAAAACGGACCTTTTCCAGTCCTGTGGCCACTGCTGAGTTTTCCAAATTTGCTGGCAGATTGAGTGCAGCAATTTCACAGCATAATCTTTCAGGATTTGAAATAGCTCAGCTGGAATTCCATAACCTCCACTAGCTTTGATCATAGTGATGCTTTCTAAGGAACACTTGACTTTACATTCCAGGATGTCTGGCTGTAGGTGAGTGATCACACCATCATAATTATCGTGGTTGTGAAGATCTTTTTTGTACAGTTCTTCTGTGTATTCCTGCCACCTCTTCTTAATATCTTCTGCTTCTGTTAGGTCCATACCATTTCTGTCCTTTATCGAGCCCATCTTTGCATGAAATGTTCCCTTGGTATCTCTAATTTTCTTGAAGGGATCTCTAGTCTTTCCCATTCTGTTGTTTTCCTCTATTTCTTTGCATTGATCGCTGAGGAGGCTTTCTTATCTCTACTTGCTCTTCTTTGGATCTGTGCATTCAGATGCTTATATCTTTCATTTTCTCCTTTGCTTTTCACTTCTCTTCCTTTCACAACTATTTGTAAAGCCTCCCCAGACAGTCCTTTTACTTTTTTGCGTTTCTTTTCCATGGGGATGGTCTTGATCCCTGTCTCCTATACAATGTCAAGAACCTCCATCCATTGTTCATCAGACAGTCTATCTATCAGATCTAGTTCCTTAAATCTATTTCTCCCTTCAACTGTATAATCATAAGGGATTTGATTTAGATCATACCTGACTGGTCTTGTGGTTTTTCCTACTCTTCAATTTAAGTCTGAATTTGGCAATAAGGAGCTCATGATCTGAGCCACAGTCAGCTCCCAGTCTTGTTTTTGCTGACTGTATAGAGCTTCTCCATCGTTGGCTGCAAAGAATATAATCAGTCTGATTTCAGTGTTGACCATCTGGTGATGTCCATGTATAGTCTTCTCTTGTGTTGTTGGAAGAGGGTGTTTGCTATGACCAGTGCATTTTCCTGGCAAAACTCTGTTAGCCTTTGCCCTGCTTCATTCCGTATTCCAAGGCTAAATTTGCCTGTTACTCCAGGTGTTTCTTGACTTCCTACTTTTGCATTCCAGTCCCCTATAATGAAAAGGACATCGTTTTGGGGTGTTAGTTCTAAAAGGTCTTGTAGGTCTTCATAGAACCATTGAACTTCAGCTTCTTCAGCATTACTGGTTGGGGTATAGACTTGGATTACTGTGATATGAATGATTTGCCTTAGAAATGAACAGAGATCATTCTGTCGTTTTGGACATTGCATCCAAGCACTGAATTTTGGACTCTTTTGTTGACCATGATGGCTACTCCACTTCTTCTAAGGGATTCCTGCCCGCAGTAGTAGATATAATGGTCAGCTGAGTTAAATTCACCCATTCCAGTCCATTTTAGTTTGTTGATTCCTAGAATGTCGACATTCACTCTTGCCATCTCCTGTTTGACCACTTCCAATTTGCCTTGATTCATGGACCTGACATTCCAGGTTCCTATGCAATATTGCTCTTTACAGCATCAGACCTTGCTTCTGTCACCAGTCACATCCACAGCTGGGTATTGTTTTTGCTTTGGCTTCATCCCTTCATTCTTTCTGGAGTTATTTCTCCACTGATCTCCAGTAGCATATTGGCACCTTGTACATATTGTACTGTCTAACATACAATAGCGGAGAAGGCAATGGCACCCCACTCCAGCACTCTTGCCTGGAAAATCCCATGGACGGAGGAGCCTGGAAGGCTGCAGTCCATGGGGTCCCTGAGGTCAGACATGACTGAGTGTCTTCACTTTCACTTTCACTCATTGGAAATGGCAACCCACTCCAGTGTTCTTGCCTGGAGAATCCCAGGGACAGGGGAGCCTGGTGGGCTGCCGATTACTGGGTTGCAGAGAGTCACACACAACTGAAGCGACTTAGCAGCAGCAGCAGCAGCAACATACAATAGAGCACGGGCAGCCGTGACGGTGCAGAGAGCTCAGCGGAGAGGAGCTACCCCATGTCCGAGGTCAGGGGCAGAAGCCGGGAGGACCCCATGTCTAAGGGGCAGCGGCCAAGAGGAGCTACCCCACATCCGAGGTCAGGGGAGGCAGCCGAGAGGAGCTACCCTGCATCCGAGGTCAGGGTCCGTGGCCGAGAGTGCCAGGGTGAAACAGCGCAGGAGCAGCGGAAAGGAGCTACCCCATGTACAAGGCCAGTGGTGACGGCTGGGAGGAGCTAGCCCACACCCGAGGCCAGGAGCAGTGGCCAAGAGGAGCAAACCCACGTCCAAGGAACAGTGGCTGCCTGGGTGCAGGAGGGCCTAGAGGAGCTATTCCATGTTCGAGATCAGGAGGGGCAGTGGTGAGGAGATTCCCCTCATCCAAGGTAAGGAGCAGCAGCTGTGCTTTGCTGGAGCAGCAGTGAAGAGATACCCCATGTGCAAGGTAAGAGAAACCCAAGATGGTAGGTGTTGCAAGAGGGCATCAGAAGGCAGACACACTGAAACCATAATCACAGAAAATTAGTCAATCTAATCACACTAGGACCACAGCCTTGTCTAACACAATGAAACTAAGATAGACAGGTCACGGTGGATAGGGGTCACAGAATGTGGTCCACTGGATAAAGGAATGGCAAACCACTTCAGTATTTTGCCACCCAAGATAGATGGGTCATGGTGGAGAGGGCTGACAGAATGTGATCCACTGGAGAAAGGAATGGCAAACCACTTCAGTATTCTTGCCTTGAGAACCCCACGAACAGTGTGCAAAGGCAAAATGATAGGATACTGAAAGAGGAACTCCCCAGGTCAGTAGGTGCCCAATATGCTACTGGAGATCAGTGGAGAAATAACTCCAGAAAGAATGAAGGGATGGAGCCAAAGCAAAAAGAATACCCAGCTGTGGATGCGACTGGTGATAGAAGCAAGGTCTGATGCTGTAAAGAGCAATATTGCATAGGAACCTGGAATGTCAGGTCCATGAATCAAGGCAAATTGGAAGTGGTCAAACAGGAGACGGCAAGAATGAATGTCGACATTCTAGGAATCAGTGAACTAAAATGGAAGGGAAGGGGTGAATTTAACTCAGATGATCATTATATCTACTACTGCGGGCAGGAATCCCTTAGAATAAGTGGAGTAGCCATCATGGTCAACAAGAGTCCAAAATGCAGTACTTGGATGCAATCTCCAAAATGACAGAATGATCTCTGTTCGTTTCCAATGCAAACCATTCAATATCACATTAATCCAAGTCTATGTTCCAACCACTAACGCTGAAGAAACTGAAGTGAATGGTTCTATGAAGACCTACAAGACCTTTTAGAACTAACACCCCAAAACGATGTCCTTTTCATTATAGGGGACTGGAATGCAAAAGTAGGAAGTCAAGAAACACCTGGAGTAACAGGCAAATTTAGCCTTGGAATATGGAATGAAGCAGGGCAAAGGCTAACAGAGTTTTGCAAAGAAAATGCACTGGTCATAGCAAACACCCTCTTCCAACAACACAAGAGAGACTCTACACATGAACATCACCAGATGGTCAACACTGAAATCAGATTGATTATAATCTTTGCAGCCAAAGATGGAGAAGCTCTATACAGTCAGCAAAAACAAGACTGGGAGCTGACTGTGGCTCAGATCATGAGCTCCTTTTTGCCAAATTCAAACTTAAATTGAAGAAAGTAGGGAAAAACACTAGACCATTCAGGTATGACCTAAATCAAATTCCTTATGACTATACAGTGGAAGTGAGAAATAGATTTAAGGGACTCAATTTGATAGATAGAGTGCCTGATGAACTATGGATGGAGGTTCGTGACATTGTACAGGAGACAGGGATCAAGATCATCCCCAAGGCAAAGAAATTAAAAAAAGCAAAATGGCTGTCTGGGGAGGCCTTACAAATAGCTGTGAAAAGAAAGGAGAAAAGTAAAGGAGAAAAGGAAAGATATAAGCATCTGAATGCAGAGTTCCAAAGGAGAGATAAGAGATAAAGGAGAGATAAGAAAGCCTCCTCAGCGATCAATGCAAAGAAATAGAGGAAAACAACAGAATGGGAAAGACTAGCGATCCCTTCAAGAAAATTAGAGATACCAAGGGAACATTTCATGCAAAGATGGGCTCGATAAAGGACAGAAATGGTATGGACCTAACAGAAGCAGAAGATATTAAGAAGAGGTGGCAGGAATACAGAGAAGAAGTGTACAAAAAAGATCTTCACGACCCAGATAATCACAATGGTGTGATCACTCACCTAGAGCCAGAAAATCTGGAATATGAAGTCAAGTGGGCCTTAGGAAACATCACAATAAACACAGCAAGTGGAGGTGATGGAATTCCAGTTTAGCTATTTCAAATCCTGAAAGATCATACTATGAAAGGGCTGCATTCAATATGCCAGCAAATTTGGAAAACTCAGCAGTGGCCACAGGACTAGAAAAGGTCAGTTTTCATTCCAATCCTAAAGAAAGGCAATACCAAAGAATGCTCAAACTACCGTATAATTGCACTCATCTCACAAGCTAGTAAAGTAATGCTCAAAATTCTCCAAGCCAGGCTTCAGCAATATGTGAACCATGAACTCCCAGATGTTCAAGCTGGTTTTAGAAAAGGCAGAGGAATCAGAGATCAAATTGCCAACATCTGCTAGAGCATGGAAAAAGAAAGAGAGTTCCAGAAAAGCATCTATTTCTGCTTTATTGATTATGCCAAAGCCTTTGACTATGTGGATCACAATAAACTGTGGAAAATTCTGAAAGAGATAGGAATAGCAGACCACCTGACCTGCCTCTTGAGAGACCTATATGCAGGTCAGGAAACAACAGTTAGAACTGCTCATGGAACAACAAGACTGGTTCCAAATAGGAAAAGGTGTACATCAAGGCTGTATATTGTTACCCTGCTTATTTAACTTATATGCAGAGTACATCATGAGAAACGCTGGGCTGGAAGAAACACAAGCTGGAATCAATTGCTGGGAGAAATATCAATAACCTCAGATATGTAGATGACACCACCCACTTGGCAGAAAGTGAAGAGGAACTAAAAAGCCTCTTTATCAAAGTGAAAGAGGAGAGTGAAAAAGTTTGCTTAAAGCTCAACATTCAGAAAACTAAGGTCATTGCATCTGGTCCCATCACTCATGGCAAATAGATGGGGAAACAGTGGAAACAGTGTCAGACTTTATTTTTCTGGGCTCCAAAATCACTGCAGATGCTGACTTCAGCCATGAAATTAAAAGACGCTTACTCCTTTGAAGGAAAGCTATGACTAACCTAGATAGCATATTGAAAAGCAGTACTTTGCCAACAAAAGTCCATCTAGTCAAGGCTATGGTTTTTCCAGTGGTCATGTATGGATGTAAAAGTTGGACTGTGAAGAAAGCTGCATGCCAAATAATTGTTGCTTTTGAACTGTGAAGTTGGAGAAGAGTCTTGAGAGTCCCATGGACTCCAAAGAGATCCAACCAGTCCATTCTAAAGGAGATCAGCCCTGGGTTTTTTTTTTTTTTTTTTGAAGGAATGATGCTAAAGCTGAAACTCCAGTACTTTGGCCACCATGAGAATGGTTAACTCATTGGAAAAGACTCTGGTGCTGGGAGGAATTGGGGGCAGGAGGAGAAGGGGATGACAGAGGATCAAATGGCTAGATGGCATCACTGACTTGATGGACGTGATTTTGAGTGAACGCCGGGAGATGGTGATGAACAGGGATGCCTGGCGTGCTGCAGTTCATGGGGTCGCAAAGAGTCGTGCACAACTGAGCAATTGAACTGAGCTGATGCACAAATGTGACCATTATCCTGATTTTTACCATCAGAAGTCAGTTTTACTATTTTGGATGATTTATATAAATGAAAATCATAGTATACACTTTTGCATCTAGTTTTTCTATTCTACCATTATATGACAGAGAAGGAAAGGATTTTGTTCATATGCATTGTCATTAGTTATTTATTGATTCAATTATTAATGGAAATATGGCCGTTTTTAGCTCAGGTATATGTAAATAGTGGTGCTGTATCATGTTTTTTATTTGACTCTTGGTGAACATATGCACATATTTTTGTTGTACCTGCCAGTGGTAGTTCTGCTTCAAAATCCTTTATTCTGCTCTAGTGGATAATTTCAAATAATATTCTGAAGTTGTTCCAATTTGCAATCTCTCCACTAGCTTTTGTGTATTATGGACCAACATTTGTCATTGTCTCTCTCTTTCAACTTAATCATTCTACTTCATGCCTAGTGATATATTATAGTGTTTTACTTTTTATTTCCTTGAGGAGTAATGGTCTTGAGGATCTTCCTATATGTATTCTGGCAATTTGGACAAATATATGAATAAAGACATGAACATGTCTAAAATTATAGGTTTGTTATTATTCTACCATGGTGGGACTAATATCAGGAGATGATGGCTCTAGAAAAGATAGTGTGTTACTCACAGATCCCAAAAGAAAAAGGCATTTCATACCTTTCAGCGCAACATAGACATATGTGGTTTTGTCAGGAGACAATGGAAATGGGATTTAATGTACACAGGAAATATCACTGTGGTTTTAGCAGGAAAGGAAAGGCAGGCTTAATTACCAACTCTGAGGACTGGCTAGTTTGAATAATGTTGCTGGGCTCTGGGGCACAGGGGCTGCTGCTAGATGTCTGGTGGCTGGCCCCAGATTGATTAGGGCAGAGGGAATGGTGTGTGGGCACTGCATTTGTTGGTTTGTATATGAAAACTGTGGTGATAGGTACATTGTTTACTATCTCTTATAATTAATCTGCCTTGGTAGAAGCAGCCTCCCCAGGGTTAGCAATGCCCAGAGTAAAGTCTCAGAAATATAGAAAATAAAAAAGACACACTTGACAATACATGAAACTGTTTAAGGCTTCCATTGAAATTTCCATTGCGTTGTTTTATTTAGGTTGCTTTTATTCAAGAAATAAGTCTTTTGCGGTCACTCTATGTCTGTTTTTCACTTTCCTAATGTTTTACTTTTCTTTTTTTTTTTTAACTGCATTTTTGTTGAAGTACAGTTGTTTTACAACGCTGTGTTAGATTCAGGTGTACAGGAAGGTGAATTCTTTTTCTGATCCTTTACCCTTATCAGTCAGTTAAATTCAGTTGCTCAGTTATGTCCGACTCTTTGTGACCCCATTGACTGGAACACACCAGACTTCCCTGTCCATCACCAACTCCCAGAGTTTACACAAGCTTATGTCCATTGAGTCAGTGATGCCATCTAACCATCTCATCCTCTGTCATCCCATTCTCCTCCCAGCTTCAATCATTCCAATCCCAGATTCTGCATTCTCTCAAGATAGGACATAGAAAGTCTAGGATGAATTTCCCTCATTTCACCTGATGTAGCCTTTTCAAGAGGCTATGGATATGTTGAATATTTTTGAATACTTGTTGCCATGTAGTCTCATCTTTTTTTGCATGGCATTGAAAATATAAAAAGTCAGTTTAAATAAAGCGTTTTCTTTACATCTCATCCTGTCTTATTGACATACTAAATTCTGTTTGTTGTTGTTATTACTGTTGTATCAGTTGGAGTGTGTCTAGATGCAAGTGACATATCATCTCAAAAGAGGAATCAACATCTTATACAATGAAAAGTTTAGTATCATTACTAACAAGAAGTTCTGGTAAATATAATTCCAGGATGGGAAAACTGAGCAACATACCCAAATCTCCAAGGGCCTCAGTTTAGTTCAGTCGCTCAGTTGTGTCCAACTCTTCGCGACCCCATGAATAGCAGCACACCAGGCCTCCCTGTCCATCACCAACTCTCAGAGTTCACTCAAACTCATGTCCATTGAGTTGGTGATGCCATCCAGCCATCTCATCCTCTGTCGTCCCCTTCTCCTCTTGCCCTCAATCCCTCCCAGCATCAGAGTCTTTTCCAATGAGTCAACTCTTCGCATGAGGTGGCCAAAGTACTGGAGTTTCAGCTTTAGCATCATTCCTTCCAAAGAACATCCAGGGCTGATCTCCTTCAGAATGGACTGGTTGGATGTCCTTGAATTCCAAGGGAGTCTCAAGAGTCTTCTCCAACACCACAGTTCAAAAGCATCAATTCTTCGGCACTCAGCTTTCTTCACAGTCCAACTCTCACATCCATACATGACCACAGGAAAAACCATAGCCTTGACTAGACAGACCTTTGTGGTAAAGTAATATCTCTGCTTTTCAATATGCTATCTAGGTTGGTCATAACTTTCCTTTCAAGGAGTAAACATCTTTTAATGTCATGGCTGCAGTCACCATCTGCAGTGATTTTGGAGCTCCCCAAAATAAAGTCTGACACTGTTTCCCCATCTATTTCCCATGAAGTGATGGGACCAGATGCCATGATCTTAGTTTTCTGAATTTTGAGCTCTAAGCCAACTTTTTCTAGACATCATTAATATTTCTGTTTTGTAAATTCAGCATTTTAAATGTGACTGATACTCTCATGACTGAAATTTTTGTATCCACAAGTCCAGACATCAGATTTTTGCAATCTCTATCCATATTTACAGGGAGTAATATCTCTAAACACATCTTCTTTAATCAGGGAGAAAAAGATGAACATCTAGAAGAGATTTTCATTTGTTTTGTTGACCAGGATGCTAATCACACTGACAAAACTTTTAAAACCTTTCTATGCCAAGAGAAAGAGAATTATAATAAATTGGATTAGATTCAGCAATAATTATGCATTGGCATTAAGAAGGTGCCACCCTCCATGAGAAGCTGAACATCAGAAGAAAAGTCCAAGTCTCTCTCAGAGGAAGCATTAGCAAGATCAGCAAAAACTCCCCAAACCCTAGAACAAGTAACAAACAAATCTATTTACTATTAGTCTCAAATATATGGTGTGTTTTCCATAATTTGCAATTTTAGAAAATTAAAAAGTATGAAATGTTTGCTTTATTTTTACTTTAGCAAAAATATGGCAACATTTTTTCTACTTTAAAAGCATTACCTCTTAATATAACATACAATATACAAAGTATTTAAGAACTATGCATTATTACTGTTTAAAATATTCTGATAAACAACATGCAAAAAAACTAAGTAATGAAAAGATACTTCATGTTCATAGACAGGAAGATTCAATATCACTAAAATGTTAGTTCTTCCAAATTGAATCTGTAGATCACATGTACTCCCAATCAAAATCCCAGTAAGCTAGATTATAGATATAAAAATTTTATAGGAGAGGCAAAAGACCCAGGGTAACCAGCACGACATTTAAGGAGAAGAATCAAGTTAGAGGATGAACAATACTCAACTTTAAGACTTACTATATTGTTACAGCAATAAAGAGAGTGTGATATTAGTGAAAGAATTGACAACTGGGCCAATGAAATATCCATGCAATAGAAAGCCCAGAAATGAATCCACATAAATGTGATCAACTGGTTTTTGACAAAGGATCAAAGGCAATACAATGGAGAAAAGGTTTTCTTTTCAACAAAAGGTACTGGAACAACTGGCCTTCGCAGGCAAATAAATGAATCTAGATTTAGGTGGACATCACCAGATGATCAATACCAAAATCAGATTGATTATATTATTTGCACTCTATTCGGTCAGCAAAAATAAGACCAGGAGCTGACTGAGGCTCAGATCATGAATTCCTTATTGCCAAATTCATATTTAAATTTAAGAAATTAGGGAAAACCAATAGGCCATTCAAGTACGACCTAAATCAAATCCCTTACATTTATACAGTGGAAGTGACAAATAGGTTCAGGGGATTAGATCTGAAAACTATTGATGGATGTTCATAACATTGTACAGGAGTTGGTGATCTAAAGCCATCCCCACAAAAGAAATGCAAAAAGGCAAAATGGTTGTCTGAGGAAGCCTTACAAATAGCTGAGAAAAGAGAAGCAGAATGTCAAATAATAGAAGGGAGAGAATATTGTAAACTAAAATAATAATAATAATAAAATTTTAAAAAAACTGAAAAAAAAAAAAAAAAAAAACCCTTCCCAGGTGAACAACACAAATAAATAGAGGAAAAGAATACAATGGGAAAGACTAGAGATCACTTCAAGAAAATCAGAGATACCAAGGGAAAATTTTATGCAAAGAGGGGAACACATGTATACCTGTGGTGGATTCATTTTGATATTTGGCAAAACTAATACAATTATGTAAAGTTTAAAAAAAAATTGAATTAAAAAAAATAAAGAGCAGAAATTATATACACCTACCAGAAGCAGAAGATATATTTTTAAATTTTTTAAATGAATTATTTATTTTCCTTTACAATATTGTATTGGTTTTGCCATACATTGACTTGAATCCACCATGTGTTCCCCATCCTGAACCCCCTTCCACCTCCCTCTCCATCCCATCCCTCTGGGTCATCCAAGAAGTAGAAGATATTAAGAAGAGGTGGCAAGAATACACAGAAGAACTATACAAAAAATATTTTAATGACCCAGAATACCACAATGGTGTAATCACTCACCTAGAGCCAGACATCCCAGAATGCGTAGTCAAGTGGGTCTTAGGAAGCATCACTATGAACACAGCTAGTGGAGGTGATGGAATTCCAGTTGAGCTCTTTCAAATCCTGAAAGATCATACTATGAAAGGGCTGCACTCAATATGCCAGCAAATTTGGAAAACTCAGCAGTGACCACGGGACTGGAAAAGATCAGTTTTCATTCCAATCCCAAAGAAAGGCAATGCAAAAGAAAGTTCAAACTACCACCCAATTGCTTTCATTTCACACACTAGCAAATTAATGCTCAAAATTCTCTAAGCCAGGCTTCAACAGTACATGAACCACGAACATCCAGCTGTTCAAGCTGGATTTAGAAAAGGCAGAGGAACCAGAGATCAAATTGCCAACATCCACTAGATCATCGAAAAAGTGAGAGAATTCCAGAAATAAACATCTACTTCTGCTTCACTGACTACACTGAAGCCTTTGACTGTGTGGATCACAGCAAATTGTGGAAAATTCTTCAAGAGATTGGAATTCCAGACCACCTTACCTGCCTCCTGAGAAACCTATATGAAGGACAAGAAGCAACAGTTAAAACCAGATATGGAATGATGGACTGGTTCCAAATCGTATACTGTCTGTATACTGTCATCCTGTTTATTTAACTTACATGCTGAGTACATCATGGGAAATGCAAGATTGGATGAAGCACAAACTGAAATCAATATTGCCAGGAGAAATATCAATAAACTCAGATATGCAGATGATGCCACCATTATGGAAGAAAACAAAGAGGAATTTAAGAGACTATTTATGAATGTGAAAGAGAAAAGGGAAAAAGCTGGCTTAAAACTTAACATTTAGAAAACTAAGAGCATGGCATCCGGTCCCATCACTTCATGGCAAATAGATGGGTAAACAATGGAAACAGTGAGATACTTTATTTTGAGGGGGCTCCAAAATCACTGCAGATGGTGACTGCAGCCATGAAATTGAAAGAGGCTTGCTCCTTCATGAAAAGCTATGACCAGCCTAGACAGCTTATTATAAAGCAGAGACATTACTTTGCCAAAAAAGGTCTGTCTAGTCAAAGCTATGGTTTTTACAGTAATCATGTATGGATGTGAGAGTTGGACTATAAAGAAAGTCGCGTGCTGAAGAATTGATGCTTTTGAACTGTGGTGTTGGAGAAGACTCTTGAGAGTCCCTTGAATCCACTGCAAGGAGATCCACCTAGTCCATCCTAAAGGAAATCAGTCCTTAATATTCATTGGAAGGACTGATGCTAAAGCTGAAGCTCCAATACTTTGGCTACCTGATGTGAAGAACCTAGTCATTCGAAAAGACCCTGATGCTGGGAAAGATTGAAGACAGGAGAATAAGGGGATGACAGAGGCTGAGATGGTTGAATGGCATCACAGACTCAGGGGACATGAGTTTGATCACGTTCTGGGAGATAGTGAAGATCAAGGGAAGCCTGGTGTTCTGCAGTCCATTAGATCACAAAGATTCAGACAGGACTGAATGACTGAACAACCTCAAGACACAGACTTTATCCTGTCACAAAAATTAGCTCAAAGAATCATAGACTTAAATGTAAAATGTGCAACTATAAAATAATATAGAAAGCACTTAGAGGTCCTTGAGTGTGGTGATGCCTTTTTAAATACAGCATCAAAGACATAATTAATGAGTGAAGCAATTGATACATTGAACTTTACTGAAATTCACAATCTGCTACAAAAAAGAAAGTATGAAGAAAATTAGAAGACAAGCCATGGTTTCAGAGAAAATGTTTGCCAAGGACACATCTGATAAATGACTTTATCTAAAATATATAAAGAACACTTAAAACTCAGCAACAAGAAAACTGATAACTTGATTAAAAAAAAAAAATGGGCTGGAGATCTGAACAGATACCTCACCAAAGAAGACTGACAGATAGCAACCAAGTATTTGAAATAATGTTCCACAGCATATAGCATCAGAGTATTTTGTTAGTAACTGAAATTTCAAAATAGTTGATCTATAGATACATATTTTTTGTTATAGTTATTTTGCTTTTTTAAAATTAGATCTCATTTACTTTCTTTCCTTTGCTTGTGTTTTTTAAACACACACACACACACAATGTTTTTGCAGTTTTTATTTTTTTCCAATTGTTTGATTAAATTTAATTTTTCTAGTAATTTTATACATATATATTATAGAATCTTGTTTATAGAATTGTAAACAGAAAAACAAATTTTTAAACTTAATTACCTTTGAATAAATATCATATCACACTTACTATATTTTCCTAAATGCTTCAAAGACCATTCATTTGCAAAGATTGTGCTCCAGAATTATTCTAATAAGTATTAACTAACTGATTTAAGGAAGGTATTAGTCATTTAGAACAACAAAAAAAGGATCAATATTAGAAATATAGTTCTTGTGCAAGGCAATTAACAATCTGATTTGAACCAAAAGACTCCTGGATTCTTAATGACTAAATATAAAGGTGCCTAAAATGAGAGGCTAGAGAACAAGCAGATAAGCTATCCATAAGCAGATAAGCAAATTTATGGGGAAACTTTCCTCTGTTTCAGTTCTCCAGAGCGTGTAATGTAAGGAAAGAACTGCTTGAATATAAGATGGGCAAAACCACAAAAAAAATCATCTATTGCTATTTTTCTTAGTTCCACTCAAAATCACTTCTCATTTTTTCTACTTCTATTCAAATTGAATTTAAGTAAGCATTTGAAACTATGACATTTTTCTTGAAAGTCTCTCTCTCTCTTTGTATTTAAAATAATCCATTTAGAATATGGTTTCATGTCCATTCATCTAATTATTGATAATTTCAACTTCTGTGTCGATGCCTGTTTTCCAGTCTTCTCTGCTTGTCAAGATAATTTTTATCAAGAATCCCTGGATATTTTCTCAGTTTATTTTATTGTTTACTGTTATATTTTTCAATAGTTTATAAGCTTCAAAGTGTCAGGGATCATTTCTTGTTCTTTGCTTGTATTTCCCACAGCATCTAAGTTTAGCAGAGAATTCAAAAAACTATTCACCGAATAGAAATTACTTTCTTGTCTTCACTTTTTAGCTTTCTGGCTGCCCTATATAATAACCCGAATAGTCTTTGTCTTTTATGTATTGTCTTTACATAAAAATTGTTCTTATATTGCAGTCTAATACTTATTTGATTTCCAATTTCATATAATGTTTCACTTGATTTTTGTTCATAAACTGTTCCTGTATAATAATATTATGCCTGTAAATCTGTCACTTGTAAGATTGTAGAGTGAGATTTTCTGATATACTATACATTATTTCTTTTCTTATGGCTCTATCCATGTTTTCTCTATTGTTTGTTCTCTTTATTTGTTTCAAGGGCACAATACTTGCTCATTATAAAAGTAATAAAAATGGAAACAGTATAAATAGTAAATCAATAAATAATACCCCCTAGAATAATCAACATTTTTATTTGATTATTATCATTCCAGCCATGATTATATAAATATTTAAAACAAGAAGTTGTGCCGGGGTCCTGCCCCGGCTGATCCAGGGTATTCAAAGCGGGGACGGCGTCGGCGACCTATTTATTTAAATATTTTATCAAAGATATAAAGAGTAATAGGATGAGGATAGCTCAGTAGGAAAATTCAGTGGAGAAAAGAGGCTGAGTAGCTTGGTTTACGCAGGAGACCAATAAAACTTCAAGACAAGAAGTTTGCACCACTTACGTAGGCCGCAGGCGTCCTTCCGTTCTCCCGAAGGAGAGGAGACACTGAGGCCTCCCCGGTCGGATCTTAGAAGCCCAGGCATAATTAGTAAGCATGGTGGGTTCCGCGCTCCAGATGGAGACTCAACCAGAGTGAGAGAGAGAGCGACATGGGGAGACCAGTATTTCAAGAAACTGATCCCAATTCTTTATTTTCCATGGTCTACTTTTATACATTGAGATGTTATGCAAAAGTCACGCGGGGTCAGCAGTCCTGACTTTTATCAAAGTCAGGTGCTTCATACAAATGTATACAGAGGTCTTAGGGGTGTTACATCATCTTCTGGCCAAGGGGGCCTGCTGACAATTTACGACCCTCTCCTTGTGACAGTGGTCAGTCAATCAGGACACTTATTTCTCCAGGGCTGATTATTCTCAAAACAGACGCCACCCAAATAAAGTTACATTCCTACAGGGTGAGGGTGTAGTGGGTTTTAGTTAAGGAAAGAATTTACTTAGCCTAAGGTCTAACGTGATTAATATCAAAGGTTAATTCTATATATTCATTAATGTGTGTAAGGGCAGGGGATATGGAGACTTAGCAACAAACATTGGCTCAACAAATGAAAAACCCTTCACCAACACAATTTCTAATTAGCCCATTATACTTATACTAATAGTTTTCTAACTTTTCTAAGGAACCTGTTTTTAGAAGGTTTAAAGCATCTTGTGCCTCTCACGGTTGGGAGGCTGTGAGCGATCACATGTGGCCGGACAAGCCTGTCAGGCAGGCCAGAGAACCTTCAGAGGAGTTTGTAGGTTAAAACACTCTTATCACGCCCAGGAATTATTATAAACTGGAGCTCTAAGTTAACTCCTTCTCCAAAAGAGGTGGTGGGGGACAGCCCCCCGTAAAGTCAGAGGTGTAGGTGAGCACAAAGTAGTAAAGTAGGCAGGCTCTGGTTATGGGGGTAGACGCTCGAGGAGTTCCAGGGGGACTCCTGAGGCTCGATCCCGCCTTTGCGTATGTCGAGCCTCCTTCCTCATGACCTTTGTCACGGGCGGAGTACCTCACTCTGGCCCCCAACATCTCCCCCTTTTTTATTTCTTAAAACAACCAGATGCAGCTCAGTCGCGAGCCTCCGAATGCTCTGCCAGAGAATCCTGACAATACAAGGAAGAATGATTATGAGAAGTAGGATTAGATCACCAAAAACAACATAACTAGGGATATTAGACAGAATATTTTTTCCAGAAATAAAGTTAGAGAAGGTGTTAAAAAAATCATTAGCTGCTCCAGTGGCGGTAAAATCCAGTCGAGAGTGTTCCAAGGTCTGTATTTGATTATGAAGTTTCCCTAAGTCCAAGCCAATATCAGAACTGTTCCAAACACCTGAGATATGATTTTTAATCTTTTCCCATTCATAATCTGTCTCGTTTACCTTCAAAGATGTCATGCATATCCACCTGTAATCAGTGTGGCATGTCAAAGCCATCTTCACCTTTAAAGCCTGTAACTCAATCCCAATATGCATAATTGCTTCTTCTAAGGCGTTTACTCTCATCTCTAATTTCCTATCTATAGCTTCCTGTGTTGCTAGAGTTAAAGAAACAATTTTAGACATGGTATCAACATATTGGGCAGTATGCACTTGTTGAGTCAATGATATTGCTGCCGCAGTAACAGAAGTAATTGTTGCTATCAAAGCTGATATTCCTAGGATAAGCAAGACCACAAACCGTCGCGATCGCATTAAATCCTGCAGTTGTTGTAACACAGTAAGACCATAGCTATCATATAGGCACCATAAGATAGGATGGGCATTGTTAACACCACAAAGGAGCAAACATTACATTGAGGGTTTAAACAAGATGAAAGCATACATTGTTCACAAGTCACTACGTTAGGTCCACCTGAATAATTCATGCCTACATTAAGTTTGTTGGAGTCATTAGTAAAAAGGAAAACATAAGGCGAGTGTGGACAAGCTAAAACAGAATAAGTAGAATTATTTTCTGGTTGGAGTTCACGCTGCAGCAGCCCTGTCAGTCTCGCCGGGATCTCGATGTTTATCTTGTCTCCCCTGCTGGCCGGCGCCGCGCTGGTCTGGACGGCACTTTGTGGGTGCACTCTCTTCTCTGGCCCTCACTCGCTGCACAAACTTCTTTGCTCTAGCTCGCGGGGTGCAGCGAGGAGGGTGCGGGGCGAGGCTGGAGGCGCAGAGGCGAGAGCTGCCTAGTGGGCGGGGCAAGCGAGTGCGCGCCGCGAACCTGGCCTGTCTGGAACCCAAATTGGTGAATCTGCGTCCTGTGGAAAAATACAAGCACATCCTCGACCGCTAGTTAATAATGAGTCAGGACCCTTCCATTGTCCTGAGAGAAGGTCCTTCCATTTGACTAATGGCTTTGCATTCAATTGCTCTGGGCACCAATGGCGAAGCATTGCAGTAGTTCCGGCGGAATCGGCATTTAAAATATTTATTACAAAAAGAGCATGTTGCAAGATTTGATGGGGAGAGCTATACTTAAACTCCCCTTCTTTTAATTTTTGAATTTGAAGCTTTAATGTTTGATGTGCTCTTTCCACAATGGCTTGTCCCCGGGGATTATAAGGGATGCCTGTATTGTGTTTAATTTGAAACTGTAAACAAAATTCCTGAAAAGACTTAGAAGTGTAAGCAGGAGCATTGTCAGTTTTCAGAGCTTTTGGTAGGCCCAAATATGAAAAACAAGTAAAGAGATGTTGTATAACATCTTTAACTGCCTCTCCGGTATAAGACGTTGCAATAATGACATGAGAAAAGGTATCTATAGTTACATGAACAAAGAAAAGTTTTCCAAATGAAGAGATATGAGTTACATCCATTTACCAGAGTATGTTAGGTTTGAGACCACGAGGGTTAACTCCCATAGGTAGACTATTATAAACAGTGGGGCAATATAAGCAAGAACGCACAATCTCCCTAGCAGTTTCTCTGGGAATTTGGAATTGATATCTTAAGGTAGTAGCATATTGATGATGAAGTGAGTGAGAGGCTCTGGCCTCCTCAATCACAGTAGCCACTGTATTTCTGGTTAAGTCAGCCAAATCATTAAAGGCATTTAAAGGGCCGGGCAATCCGGAATGAGCCCGAATGTGTCCAGTGAAAAATATTTTATTTCTTTTCCAAATTTGTTGCTGAAATTTAGTTAACAAATGAAATATGGTAGTTTTATTTTTAGACAAAAACCACAGTTTCAATGTGTGGAAACAACCTGACAATATACTGAGAATCAGAATAAAGGTTAAATTCTTCATCTGCAAACATAGCAAAAGCCTCTATGACTGCTGTTATTTCAGCTCTTTGAGCTGAAGTTTCCCGTGTTTCTAAAACCTTTTGGTGATTTTTAGTAACTATGGAGGCTTTACCATTTGTTGACCCGTCAGTAAAGGCTATCTGAGCATTTGGAATAGGAGATTGTTTACATCTGACAGGAAAAATAACTGGATGTCTGGATATAAAATTTAGCAAAACATGTGAAGGTAAATGATGCAAAAATTTTGACCAAAATAGTTTCCTATAGCAATCTGCCAATTTTCAAACATTAGAAGAGCATCAAGTTGTTCCTTATTATATGGGATTACAATTTCTGATGGCTCTTTACCAAATAATTCAATGCTCCGTTTTCTCCCTTTTAATTTCAACATAGGTATCAATCCTGGATAAGAAGCCACTGTTTTTTGTTTTTTGTTTTTTGTTTTTAGCTTGGGGGGGAGATGGACCCATTCTAGGGGGCTGTTTTGCCATAAAACTCCCGTAGGCGCGCAGTTGGAGTAGCTAAGCAGAGGAATTGCCAGTTTGTCTGTAAATTAACTCTTTTTAACATAGCTATCGGATAGGGCTGCTTCTACTTTGTCTAAAGCTTCCTGAGCTTCAGCAGTTAATTGTCTTTTAGAAGTTGGGTCAGGATCCCCACGTAAAATATTAAAAAGAGGCTTTAATTCAGCAGTGGTTAATTTTAAATAAGGTCTGATCCAATTAATATCTTCTAAAAAGTCTTTGATAATCATTTAAAGTAACAAGGTGATCTTTTCTCAATTTTAATGGGACATGAGTTACAGTTTCTGAACTGATAACCTGTCCTAAGTAGGTTATGGGCAGATTGACTTGAATTTTCTCTGGGGCAATTTTTTAGCCTCTGTCTGTTAATGCCTGGGTCAAATCCTGGAGGACAGTTTGTAAATGAGCCCTATCAGGGTGGGCAATTAAGATGTCATCCATATAATGGATCATATAGACTTGTTCATATTTACTTCTAACATCTTCTAAAGCAGCACTAACAAACTTTTGACAAAGGGTAGGGCTATTTTTCATTCCTTCCACTGAAACCATAAATAAGGCTGTTTAAGATTTTCTGATGGAAGACTAAAGGCAGATCGCTTTTTAATCCTCAGTATTTTTATCCTCAGTATTTATGGGGGGCTGTTTTGCCATAAAACCAATTTTTTGTCTGGCTACCCCAATTACACCTATGGGGGTTTTATGGTAAAAGAATTGTCAAGCAGTTATCAATTTAATTTTTTAAATTTTTAAAATTTACATTTTAACAGCATAAATTTTGGGATATGTTAATTTAGGTCTAATGTTTAGTTTAGGTCTCCATATAAATTTAAATAATAAATGTATAACCTCCTTATCTCATTTTGGTAAACAAATATACCTAAATGCAAAATGTATTTATATATGTATTTATACATGGCAACAAGTATAAACTTATTGACATAATCAATATACTTGAATTAATCTTTATAATTAATTTGTTAATTAATATATATTACAGCAATACAACACGTACACAGCTAATACCAGCCAACACAAACCAATGTACTGTAATAATACATGTCACACATATACAATTATACAGTATATAGAGCATATATCATCACAGCACATCAATCCATACCAATTAATATCAGCCACACACATTATATTACTGCAATATATATTTAATTATACAGTATATATATAATATGCATATATACTATACATATTAATTATATACAAATTAATTAAGTATAGATCTATAAATAGAATTAGGTATACCTCTATTATATTTTATTTATACCCATACCTAATTAGGCGAACTGCAATTAGGCAAATATATTTATATTATGTATTTATAATAATATATATAGTATTATTAATTGTACCGCCTGTTGATCACTAAGAAATTGAGAAAACCCTTCTCTGAGTATCTCCTATTTGAGATAGCACGTCCCTCCCCCATAGGCTAAAGGGGAGCGTAGGAACTACATAGGGTTGGAAAGTTCCACAGGTACCCTCAAAATGCCAATCTAACATTTTTGAACTTTTAACTACTGTGGGGGCTTGGGGGCAAATGAAACAAAATTTGACCCCTGAAATCTATCAGGGCAACTTGCCAATCATCACTATTTTGTAAAAGACTTGCAGTTGATCCTTATTGAATGGAATTACTATATTTGCTACTTCTTTTCTAAAAAGTTCCACATTTTTCCTCCTTTTATAATTAATTGTGCCACCAAGCTGGGATAAGATAAAACTACTTTTCTTGGGGTCACTGGTAGATGGAACCAATGGGCCTTTTTGTCACAAGCACCCTGTAGGTGTATGTTTCGTGGCAAAAATAATTTAATCTCATCTTTTGGTAATATTAATCTTAATTAACTGATCATTTAAAGTCTCATACACTTCAACAAGAGCTAACTCTGTCTCATTAGTCAACTTTCTCTTAGAACTGGAATTAGGATCAATTTTTAAGCAATCAAATAAAGGCTTTAAATCTGCAGTAGTCAGTTTTAAATGAGGGCGTATCCAATTAATGTCCCCTAATAATTTTTGGAAATCATTTAAAGTTAGTAAACAATCTCTCCACAGCTTCAAAGGGGCATTATCAGTTTTTAAAACTTTTGGCACACCTAAATATGAGAAGCAAGTAAAGAGGTGTTGCACAACATGTTTATAAGCTTCTCCAGTTAGTTTTGTAAACCAAATCTGGTCTATAGCTTTTTAGATGACAAGTAACCATCTAATCTTTGCTTGAATACATCCAACAACAGGAAACTCACTACTCTTCAAGGTTTTAAACTCTCCCCACCTTTTTTTTTTTTTTTTCCTACAGCATTCTCACCCCGCATATCACTTTCTCTAATCCCACCAACTCATTTTTAGTAGTATGTGTGGGCCAGGAACTGGGCCAGTCTTTTCCAGCAATGTTAAGAGACGTCTGTTCTTGTGTCTAATAGCCCTGACATTTTATTTTCTTGAATTAAAAGATCTTTTAAAGGCCTTGGAGCTGTAATTTTCTGCACCCAAAAGGCTAGATCACTAAATCCAAATGTTCTGTGGCTCCTAGCCTGAGAAGTCAAGGTTTTTTCTTGTCTGATAATAAGGTAAAAAGCAAAAGCTGTGTTACTCTTTGACCTTTATTAATTTGCACAGTTTTAGTAGGCGGCGAGAACAAAACTTTAATTTCTCAATATAATCAGAATCTACTACACCATACACCACCGAAATTTTCTTTTTCTTTTTATTTATTTATTTATTTTCTTTCTTTCTTTTTTTTTTTTTAAGAAAGCGAGCTACGCCCTAGCACAAGTCCTACAATGCCCTCAGGTAGGGGGCCAGCCACTCCCGTTGGAATTGGAGTAACCTCGTCAAAGGTTAATATTGTTGCTAAATCCCCTTACCGTTTGGCTTTTCTCTTAGCCTGGGTGAGACTCCCCTGAGGGGGTTTTCTCCAAGGAGCACGCTCTGCATATTGTGCATGCAGTCTGTTTTAAAAGCTCCACTGTTTAAAAAACTTTTTATCTTTTTCAGGCTTAGGCAACACTTTGAGAGGCTTTGGGGGCAAAGTGGGGAACTCTTGGGCCCTGGAAGGCGCAAACGGAGGCGGCTATCGCCCCAAATCAGAAAGTGGTGGATAAGTTTTTTTAAAAGTTTGCGCAGAGGGGGAGGTAGCTCGCCGGGGCGTCTGGCCACAGTGTCCTGTAAGTCCTCTCCTCTCCTCTGCTGATTTTTTCTTACTTCTTCTCTTTAAATCTTTCTCAAGTTTTCTTTCCCTCACTCTCTTTTTTCCTTCCTTTTCTCTTTTCTTTTACTTTCTATCATTTCCTTTTTGTTTCCCTCTTTCATTCTCCCTTCTTCCTTCTTACTACCTTCTCTTTCTTTAGTTTCGTTTCCTTTACCCTCTTTCTCTCTTTTTCTTTCCTCCTCCCTCTCTTTCTCTCTGTATTTCTTTTTCTAACTTCCTTTTTTTTTCTTTTTCTATCTTGCTGCATTCCCTGATTCCTTCCTCCTCCGATCCTCTCTCCTTTTCACTCTTTAGTTCTTTTTCTATCTTTAGATCTTTCTCTATATTCTTTCCTTTTTTCTTTTTCACTTTTTTTCTTTTTTCTTTTTATTTTTCTCTCTTTTTTTGCTTGGGTGAGGCCCCCCCAGAGGGGGTTTTCTGCAAGGAGCAGGCTCTGTATATTGTGTATTCTTTAAAAGCTCCTTTGTTTAAGAGAAATCTTTTTTATCTTTTTCAGCTTTAGGCAATGCTCTGGGAGGCTTTGGAGGTAAACTGGGGAATTTTTAGGCCCTGGGAGGTGCAAGCGGAGGTGGAGTAGTCGCCTTAAATCAGAAATTGTTGGATAAATTTTTAAAGGTTTGTGTAGAGGGAGAGGGGGCTCGCCAGGGCGCCCGGCCGCAGCGTCCTGTAAGCCCTCTCACTCCTCGGGAGGTAGAGCACAGTGTCCCTCCTCTTCCTTGTCAATGGCAGAAAATATGATCTGCGCAGAAGGTGGAGACCCACTACCATCCACTGCTATAGCCTCTCCCATAGGTCATCCCACAGCCTCATGATGAGGATCCAGAACATTTTTAATCATATTTATAGGATAAGTGTTTAGTTGTTTTTTCACCTTCACCCAAGTATCTAAATTAACAGTAGCTTCTTTAACAGTTTCAAGATTACTTGTATAAAGAGTTGCCATTCTTAGTTTCAGTGTTATCCATGTCAGAAAGTTAAATATAATAGAAGATAAAGCTTTTAGCTTTCAAAAGATCAGGCTTTTCTTTGGCCTTTTAACTTCAGAAACCATTTTTTCTAACTCTAACTCTTCAACACTTTCAACACTTCCCACTCCTACTCGCCCTGTCTATCCTACAGGGGAGTCCGCGGCACCCTGAGTGGGGTCCTATCCGTCCCTAAAATTCAACACTGGGGAAAGGGTTGGGGACCTACCTTCGAATCGTCCCTGTATCGGGTGCCACCTGCCGGGGTCCTGCCCCGGCTGATCCAGGGTATTTGAAGTGGGGATGGCGTCGGCGACCTATTTATTTAAATATTTTATCAAAGATATAAAGAGTAATAGGATGAGGATAGTTCAGTAGGAAAATTCAGTGGAGAAAAGAGGCTGAGTAGCTTGGTTTACGCGGGAGACCAATAAAACTTCAAGACAAGAAGTTTGCACCACTTACGTAGGCCGCAGGCGTCCTTCCGTTCTCCCGAAGGAGAGGAGACACTGAGGCCTCCCCGGTCGGATCTTAGAAGCCCAGGCATAATTAGTAAGCATGGTGGGTTCCGCGCTCCAGATGGAGACTCAACCAGAGTGAGAGAGAGAGCGACATGGGGAGACCAGTATTTCGAGATACTGATCCCAATTCTTTATTTTCCATGGTCTACTTTTATACACTGAGATGTTATGCAAAAGTCACGCGGGGTCAGCAGTCCTGACTTTTATCAAAGTCAGGTGCTTCATACAAATGTATACAGAGGTCTTAGAGGTGTTACATCATCTTCTGGCCAGGGGGGCCTGCTGACAATTTACGACCCTCTCCTTGTGACAGCGGTCAGTCAATCAGGACACTTATTTCTCCAGGGCTGATTATTCTCAAAACAGACGCCACCCAAATAAAGTTACATTCCTACAGGGTGAGGGTGTAGTGGGTTTTAGTTAAGGAAAGAATTTACTTAGCCTAAGGTCTAACGTGATTAATATCAAAGGTTAATTCTATATATTCATTAATGTGTGTAAGGGCAGGGGATATGGAGACTTAGCAACAAACATTGGCTCAACAAATGAAAAACCCTTCACCAACACAATTTCTAATTAGCCCATTATACTTATACTAATAGTTTTCTAACTTTTCTAAGGAACCTGTTTTTAGAAGGTTTAAAGCATCTTGTGCCTCTCACGGTTGGGAGGCTGTGAGCGATCACATGTGGCCGGACAAGCCTGTCAGGCAGGCCAGAGAACCTTCAGAGGAGTTTGTAGGTTAAAACACTCTTATCACGCCCAGGAATTATTATAAACTGGAGCTCTAAGTTAACTCCTTCTCCAAAAGAGGTGGTGGGGGACAGCCCCCCGTAAAGTCAGAGGTGTAGGTGAGCACAAAGTAGTAAAGTAGGCAGGCTCTGGTTATGGGGGTAGACGCTCGAGGAGTTCCAGGGGGACTCCTGAGGCTCGATCCCGCCTTTGCGTATGTCGAGCCTCCTTCCTCATGACCTTTGTCACGGGCGGAGTACCTCACTCTGGCCCCCAACAAAGTTGGATATAATGTGGAGGATAGGTGGATAGATAAAGCACTTTTTTATATAAATTATTTAAGTAACTCAACCCATTTTAATTATGTGCTGTGCTGTGCTCACTTGCTTCAGTCATGTCCGACTCTGCGATCCTATAGACTATAGCCCATCAGGCTCCTCTGTCCATGGGATTCTCCAGGCAAGAATACTAGAGTGGGTTACCATACACTCCTCCAGGGGATTTTCCTGACCCAGGGATCGAACCCAGGTCTGTTGCACTGCAGGTGGATTTTTCACTACTGAGCCACCAGGGAAGCCCCATTTTGATCATAAGAGAATATAAATAAGTAGTTACATAAATTATTTTTCTTTCTAGGTAAGACTGAGGTTCACTTTTTTCTTTGTAGCCATCCAGTTTTCCAAACACAATTTACTAAAAAGCTCATCATTTCCATAGCATTATTTTGCCATTTTGTCACAAATCAGGTGAACATATACATGCTCAGTCTTTTCTGAACATGCTATGTTTGTCTTGCTAGTTTGCTCTTCTAATGTTGATACTACACTCTTACTTGCTATACCTTTCCTAAAAGTCTTAATATTCAATGGTGCAAATCAAGCTATTTTCTTTCTTTTCAATATTGCTTTGGGCATCATTGGACCTTTGTTCATTTGGATTTTTAAAAGATTTTATAAATTTCTGCTAATATTTGGAGGGTTTTGAATAAAATTTATTATATATATGTATTTATATGTGTGTGTATTTATATACCTATATAAAGTTCATCATGGTTTGCCAATTCATTGACATGGTGTATCACTTTACTTACTTGATTTATTTCAATATTATCTTGCTGATTTTAGTGTGTTGTGCTTAGTCACTTGCATGCTACTCTTTGTGACATCATGGACCCCATAGCCTACCACGCTTCTCTTTCCATGGGGATACTCCAGGTGAAAATACTGGAGTGGATTGCCATTCCACTCCAGGGGATCTTTCCAACCCAGGGAATGAACCCAGGTCTCCTACATTGCAGGTGCATTCTTTACCATCTGAGCCACCAGCAAAGCCCATTTATTCTTGGTATTTGAATTTTTGGTACTATTGTAAAAAAGTATATTTTATTATTTGTATTTTGTCTGTCACATGAAAATAACAAATATATCTGATTTTTAATGGATACTATGTCAAGCTAATGTGTTAAATTCAGTTGGTAATTATAATAGCTTTTTATGCTCCACGTACATAATCATAAAATCTGCCATTAATGAGGTTTTATTTCTCTGTTTACAACTCAAATTTTTCTCCATTGTACTAGCTAAATTATCAGCAGAATATATATCTTTAAATATACTTTTTTAAAAGAGAAATTTCAGGTTCACAGAAAAACTGAGTGCAAAGTGCAGAGTACCTCCTGCCCACACATGCAAAGTAACCCCTGCAAGTCAACACCCAGCACCAATTCATTTTTAAAATCAATGAATGTACATCATTATCACAAAAGGTCCATAGTTTACATTAAGCTTCAGTCATGGTATTCCATGGGTTTTAACAAATGTGTAATGACATAGTATATATCCAGAATATATTCATTGTCCTAAACATTCTCCGTAGTCTACTTATTCATCCCACCCTATCCCTAACCCCTGGTGATTGATATTTTCTCTGTCTCCATAGTGTGGCCTTTTTGAAAAAACCCATAGAGTTGGAATCATATAATATGTAATCTTTTTTTTAATTGACTTATTTCACTTATTATGTATTTAAGATCCCTCTTGTCTTTTCATGGCTTGATAGCTAATTTTGTTTTAGAGCTCAATAATTTAATTACATTTTATTTATTCATTTACCTACTGAAGGCATCTTGGTTGCTTCCACATTTTAGCAATATAAATACAGTTGTTATAAAATTTCCATAAGCAGGTTTCTGTGTGGACATAAGTTTTTGAATTCTCTTGGTAAATACTAAGTAGCATGAATGATGGATTGTTTGGTAATAGTCTGGTTAGTTTTGACTTTCAAAGTGGCTGTAGCATTTTGCATTTCAACCAGTATTGTGCAAGAGTGCCTCTCATAGCATATCCTTCCAACATCTTGCATTGTAAGTATTTTAGATTCTTATCATTCTGATAATTATGCAGTGGCATATCATAGGTGTTTTAATTAGAAATTCCTTAATCACTTCATGGCAAATAGATGAGGAAACAGTGGAAACAGTGGCTGACTTTATTTTGGGGGGCTCCAAAATCACTGCAGATGGTGATTGCACCCATGAAATTAAAAGACGCTTACTCCTTCGAAGGAAAGTTATGACCAAACTAGACAGCATATTAAAAAGCAGAGACATAACTTTGTCAACAAAGTTCTGTCTAGTCAAGGCCATGGTTTTTCCAATAGCCATGTATGGATGTGAGAGTTGGACGATTAAGAAAGCTGAGCACTGAAGAATTAATGTTTTTGAACTGTGGTGTTGGAGAAGCCTCTTGAGAGTCCCTTGGACTGCAAGGAGATCCAACCAGTCCATCCTAAAAGAGTTCCTTGGTGTTCATTGGAAGGACTGATGCTGAAACTCCAATACTTTGGCCACCTAATGAGAAGAGCCAACTCATCTGAAAAGACCCTGATGCTGGGAAAGATTGAGGGCAGGAGGAGAAGGGGATGACAGAGGATGAGATGGCTGGATGGCATCACCGACTCAATGGACATGGGCTTGGGTGGACTCTGGGAGTTGGTGATGGACAGAGAGGCCTGGCGTGCTGCGGTTCATGGGGTCAGAAAGAGTCGGACAAGACTGAGTGACTGAATTGAACTGAACTGAACTGAATGATACATGATGCTGGGCATCTCTTCATATGCTTACTATCTGCATATTTTCTTTAGTAAATTGCCTGATTAGATATTTTTTCTATTGTTTAATTAGTTTCATTTTTTCTTATAGTTGTGTTCTAAGAGATCTTTGGATATTTTTATATGTGGTCTTTTAGCAGACTGGTCTTTTGCAAGTATTTTCCCAATTATTCCTTGCCTTTTCACTCTCTTAAAAGTATCTTTTGCAAAGTAGAAATTCTTCATTTTAATAAAGTCAAGCTTAACAGTTTTTTCTTTTATGAATTATGCCTTTGGTTTTGAATCTTACTGGAAGCCCAAGGTGATACCTTATAGGGGTTTTATAATTTTACAGTTTTCATTTAGTTTTGTGATGCACTTTGAGATAGTTTTTGTGGAGGTTGTAAGGTCTAAGCCTCAATTTATTGGTTTATTTATTTGCATGTAAATATTCAGTGAGAAATCTGTATGCAGGTGAATAAGCAACAGTTAAAACAGGACATGGAACAACAGACTGGTTCCAAATTGGTAAAGAAGTATGTTCAGGCTGTACTTTGAGGTCAAAGATCCGTCTAGTCAAAGTTATGATTTTTCCAGTAGTCATGTATGGATGTGAGAGTTGGACCATAAAGAAAGCTGGTCACTGAAGAATTGATGCTTTTGAACTGTGGTGTTGGAGAAGACTCTTGAGAGTCCCTTGGACTTCAAGGAGATCCAACCAGTAAATCCTAAGGGAAATCAGTCCTGAATAGTCATTGGAAGGACTGATGCTGAAGCTGACACTCCAATACTTTGGCCACTTGATGTGAAGAACTTACTCTTTAGAAAAAACCCTGATGCTGGGAAAGATTCAAAACAGAAGAAGAAGGGGACAACAGAGGATGAGATGGTTGGATGGAGAAGGGGATGACAGAGGATGAGATGGTTGGATGACATCATCAACTCAATGGACATGAGTTTGAATTTTCTCTGGGAGTTGGTGAATGACAGGGAAGCCTGGTGTGCTGCAGTCCACAGGGTTGCAAAGAGTCAGGCATAACTGAGTGGCCAAACTGAACTGAAATATTCAGCTCTTCCAGCAACATTTGTTGAACAGACTATATTTTCCGTTTTGCATTATCTTTGTTCTTTTCTTAAATTTCATTCAGCTGTATTTATAGGAGTCTATTTTTGGACTTTCTGCTTTGTTCTACTGACCTATTTGTATATTCTTTCACCAATAATATCCTGTTTTGATTATTATAGCTTTATAATGAGTTTTATATTTGAGTAATGTCAGACCTCTGACTTTTTCTTCAATATTTTGTTGACTACTATGGGACTTCTGCTTCTTCTATAAACATTGGAATCTTGTAGGTTTTTCGTTTTGTTTGTTTTAATACACCCACCAAGTAACTTGCTGGGATTTTGATTTGGATTGCATTGAATCTACTGATTTAAGTTGAGAAGAACTGACATCTTGATAATCAGTCAGTTCAGTTCAGTTCAGTCGCTCAGTTGTGCCCAACTCTTTGTGACCCCACGAATTGCAGCATGCCAGGCCTCTCTGTCCATCACCAACTCCCAGAGTTCACTCAAACTCACGTCCATAGAGTCAGTGATGCCATCCAGCCATCTCATCCTCTGTCGTCCCCTTCTCCTCTTGCCCCCAATCCCTGCCAGCATCTGAGTCTTTTCCAATGAGTCAACTCTTTGCATGAGGTGGCCAAAGTACTGGAGTTTCAGCTTTAACATCAGTCCTTCCAAAGAACACGCAGGACTGATCTCCTTTAGAATGGACTGGTTGGATCTTCTTGCAGTCCAAGGGACTCTCAAGAGTCTTCTCCAATACCACAGTTCAAAAGCATCAATTCTGCTCTCAGCTTTCTTCACAGTCCAACTTTCACATCCACACATGACCACTGGAAAAACAATAGCCTTGACTAGATGGACTTTGTTGGGAAAGTAATGCCTCTGCTTTTGAATATGCTATCTAGGTTGGTCATAACTTTCCTTCCAAGGAGCAAGCATCTTTTAATGTCATGGCTGCAGTCACCATCTGCAGTGATTTTGGAGCCCAGAAAAATAAAGTCTGACACTTTTTCCACTGTTTCCCCATCTATTTCCCATGAAGTGATGGGACCAGATGCCATGATCTTAGTTTTATGAATGTTGAACTTTAAGCCAACTTATTCACTCTCCTCTTTCACTTTCATCAAGAGGCTTTTTAGTTCCTCTTCACTTTCTGCCATATTGAGTCTTTTATCCATGAATCTGGAGGATCTCTCAATTTCTTTAGTTCTTTAAATTCATTCATCAGATTTTTATAAATTTCCTCCTAAAATAGTATATATATATATATATGATATATTTATAACACTCTTTTATATTGAGCGTGATAATATAACTGGTACTGTGATTTTTTTTTAAATTCTTATTATTCATTGCTGAATTGCTGGTATATAGGAAAGTGCATGATTTTTATATACAAGGTTAATACCTTGCATCCTGCAACTTTGCTGAAATCACTTATTAGGGTTTTAGATTTTCCTCCTCCGAGTTCTTAGGGATTTTCTACACAAAAAATCAATCATGTCACCTATGAACAAAGAGTGCCATTTCATCATTCTCAATCAGTATACTTATGATTTTCCTTTCAAGTTCATTTATTATAATATCCTCTTCAGATTTTGGTATCTGATGTATGTTGACCTTATTAAAAGAGCTAAAAATGTTCTTTATTTTTTTCCCGTTCTCTAGAGATGTTTGTTTGAAATTGATGAAATTTTTCTACATAAATTTTTGAAGATTTCATCTCTGTTAAACTGCATTTTTGAACAAATTCCTTAGTTTATTCAAGTGGTCAATAATTAGCATAAATTTATTCATAATATATTTAGATATATTTTGATATATTTAATTTGCAGTGATGTAGTCTTTCATTCGGAGAAGGCAATGGCAACCCACTCCAGTACTCTTGCCTAGGAAATCTCATGGACGGAGGAACCTGCTAGGCTGCAGTCCATGGGTCACGAATAGTCAGACAAGAGTGAGCGACTTCACTTTCACTTTTCACTTTCGTGCACTGGAGAAGGAAATGGCAACCCACTCCAGTATTCTTGCCTGGAGAATCCCAGGGATGATGGAGCCTGGTGGGCTGCTGTCTATGGGGTCGCACAGAGTCGGACACGACTGATGTGCCTTAGCAGCAGCAGCAGCAGCAGCAGCAGCAGCAGTCTTTCATTCCTGGTACTAGTTTCATTAGTTTTAATAGTTACTCACTGCTTTTTTTTTTTTAACTTTCTAATTGCTCTCTTGGAGTTTGTATTTTAAATAAAGCATAAGTACATTTCATGGTATTGCTACTGATATCATAGATATTTGCTTTTGGATTCATGAAACCTATTTCTTAGAATTTTATTGAGCATTCATTAGTTTGTAAATCATTAAACATCAGTCAATTTTAATCTATGACCAGGCTGATTTCTTCTTGTAATATAATGACAGTTTCTCTCTTCATGGTTGAATATTAATTTACCTTCAAATTCTAGTTCATAACCAGGATATGCATCACCTTTTGATAAGTAAATTACATATTTTTCCATGGAAAATGTCCTATATTTTAAATCTAAATATTTTTCACTCTTATTTTACTATTCCCTATTTAGTGTCACCAATTTGCCATTCACTGTCAATTCAAAGTCATCCCTGTCTTTCCTAAACTCCATCTTTTTTTCCTCATAAGTTTTATCTCTCTCTCTCTTTCCCCCCCCCCCCCCCCCCCGCCCTGTGCCACAAAAAGAATCAAATGGTATTTGGTAATTGAAACTTTTCAAAAAAGATTTGGTCAGAATCTTCTAAAAGAACTAGAAAATACTCAGTAGCAGAGGAATCTGATGTGTCTTTCTATCCAGAAAGCCAGATTTAGCATTGAAACATATTTATTACCATATGCAACATAGATAATCAATGGGAGTTTGCTATAAGATGCAGGGAACCCAAAGCTGGTGCTCTGTGATAGCCAGATGGTTGCAGTGCAGAGGGATGTGGAAGGAAGTTCAAGAAGGAGGAGACATAAGTATACCAATGGCTGATTTAAGTTGATATATAGCAGAAACCATCACAATATTGCAATGTAATTATCCTCTAATTGAAAACTAGTAACAAACAAACACACAAACAAAAAGTGGATCTATAAAGTCACCTAATAAAGGCAATTGGAAGAAGAAACATTCTCAGCATGATGAAAACTGTATGATAAATATATTTTCGTATCTTTTATGATATCTTTCCATCAATTTAGTGAAAAAGAAGTTTACTAGGGGGGTTCAGAATGGGGGTGGTGACACATGTATACTTGTGGCCAATTCATGTTGATGTACGGCAAAAACCATCACAATATTGTAAAGTAACTATTCAATTAAAAATAATTAATTAAAACATAAAATAAAATGTGATCTAGCTTTAGTTTACACAAGAAAGATAAGTGAAATTCAGATTTGTCTTAGGAATTTTCCCTAAAGAATATTGTTATAGTTTTTCTGAATTTTGGAAAAAAATAATTTTCAGGAGCTAATAATGAGCTTGTGCAACAAATAAACAAAATGTACTTTATTTTTTTTAATTTTATTTTATTTTTAAACTTTACATAATTGTATTAGTTTTGCCAAATATCAAAATGAATCTGCCACAGGTATACATGTGTTCCCCATTCTGAGCCCTCCTCCCTCCTCCCTCCCCATACCATCCCTCTGGGTCATCCCAGTGCACTAGCCCCAATTGTGCAGTATTTCAGAGATAATTTTATACTCTCTAAGTTTTCCAGAGAAAAATGTGATAGAGTAAACTGAATATGAATTCTCTATTCTACCATCTACCTGTACCACATCTGTGCAACTCAGTCCAAAGTCATTGTGAATATCTGTGGGGTAAAAATGTTTATCAGAGGTTAACCTTGTTCCCACGATTGCCATCTGGGGTTGGGGTAGAGGGTAGATAAAGAATATTTTTTAGGATTATTATATTTTATAGTAAATTCAATTCTTCAAGCTATCTCTTTAACAGTAAGCCAGGAAATAAATTTTAAGACTCAGAAACAGACAATTTATACTACAAGATGGGCTTTAACAGTACATAACTTCACTATTTATATCCATCCTCAAAAGAAATGTCCAGACTATCATATGCATCTACCTTGGAATTAGAAGTGATAAATGAGGTGACAAAACATCAATACTGTTTACCATTTTTAGTTTTTTTTTTTTTTTCTCACTAAAATTTTATGTTTTCCCAGCAAGCAATAACAACAAAAAGATGTCTTTCCTGGTACTAAGAAGAAGTGATAGAGTATTTAAATTTTTGGTTACAGATGCCATTAAAAAATTCTATCATTTTTACATATCTGTCAATTTCTATCAATGCCTCAAATGCAATCTCTTTAATTTCTTTCCATTTGTTGTTGTTCAGTTGCTAAGTAGTGCCTGACTCTTTTCAATACTGTGGACTTCAGCATCCCTGTCCTTCACTATCCCAGAGTTTGCCCAAGCTCATGGCCGTTGAGTCGATGATACCATCCAACCATCTCATCCTCTATCATCCCCTTCTCTGCTTGCCCTCACTCTTTCCCAGCATCAGGGTCTTTTCCAATGACTTTGCTCTTCAGCATCTATCCTTCCAACAAATAGTCACAACTGATTTCCTTTAGGATTGACTGGTTTGATCTCTCAGGAACTCTCAGGAATCTTCTCCATCACCACAGTTCAAAATCATCAATTCTTCAATGCTCAACCTTCTTTATGGTCTAACTCTCACATCGGTACATGACAAATGGAAAAAACATAGCTTCGACTATATTCTTATACTCTACTCTGTCAGCAAAGTGATGTGTTTCTGCTTTTTAATATGCTCTCTAGGTTTACCGTGGCCTTCCTTCCAAGGAGCAAGCATATTTTAATTTCATGGCTGCAGTCACCATCCACAGTGATTTTGGAGCCCGAGAAAATAAAGTCTGTCACTGTTTCTATTGTTTCCCCATTTATTTGCCATGAAGTGATGGGACTGGATGCCATGATCTTCATTTCTTGAATGTTGAGTTTTAAGCCAGCTTTTTCACACTCTTCTTTCATTTTCATCAAGAGGCTGTTTAGTTCCTCTTCATTTTCTGCCATAAGGGTGGTATCACCTGCATATCTTAGGTTGTTGATATTTCTCCTGGAAATCTTGATTCCAGCTTATGCTTCATACAACCTGGCATTCTTCATGATGTACTCTTCCTATAAGTTAAATAAGCAGGGTGACAATATACAGCCTTCACATACTCCTTCCCTAATTTTGAACCAGTCTGTTCTGTGTCTGGTTCTAACTTTTACTTCCTGACTTAAATGCAGGTTTCTCAGGAGGCAGGTAAGGTGAAAGAATTTTCCACAGTTTTTTTGTGATCCACATAGTCAAAGACTTTAGTGAAGTCAATGAAGCAGAAATAGTTGTTCTTTATGGAATTCCCTTGATTTTTGTGTGATCCAAAGGATGCTGCAATTTGATCTCTGGTTCTTCTGCATTTTCTAAATCTACCTTGTACATCTGGAAGTTCTTTATTCATGTACTGTTGAAGCCTAGCTTGAAGGATATTGAGCATTACTTCACTAACATGTGACATTTTGTTCCATAAAGACTCTCTAATCCTCAATAATTTCTATTCAAATAATTTTAGCTAATATTTATTGACTGCTGCTTATCATGCAGAAATCTCCAAGCATATTCTTGACTAAACTACTATGACCCTGTCTTACAACCCTTATCCATAGATTATATACCATTGAAAATATGCTTTTTTTAAAATGCTACTTTTATATTATTATTTTTCTTTCACTCAAATAACCTCACCATTTGTAGACTGCTATGCAATCTTTTTAATTTTGCTGCAAATATCTCTGGACATGAATTTGGAAAGTTTACTTTTGCTTTTTAAATACTTTATTCTCTGTTTAACATTTGTAAAATGTTAGCTGAGTTTGCTAACAAATATACAAACATGAACTAGCAGAATGGTAAAGAGAAAAAAAATAAGTATGGCTATAAAACTGTGTCAGGAGTATATCTAATGCAAAAATGTGTTATATTATACATGGCCCATATACTTGATGCAAAATAGCTAGCATTTTAGTTATATGCTTTCTAGAACAAATATTAGCACCATTCACTTAAATAATATTTTTAGCTTATAGTTTAGTGAAGTTCACTTATTAGATATCAGTAGGAGAATTACAAAATCAACTATTGACACTCAATTAAAAAATTTGATTTATTTGAATATATAAAAAGTAATACTTTCTACTATCAATTATTTGAAAGAATGTGCAATTTTTCTAAAGAAATAGCTTATTATAAAACTGAGGTGATTATATTTGCACATTATTCTTGTAGGAATAAGAAAAGAGAAGTATGTTATGTTAGAAGAAGAACGCTGCAGAAATATAAAGTAACACAGTTTCATTATTAACCAAACACCAAGATCATTAATCACGGAAAGTGAAATAGGCCCACTGACCTGTACAGTATTTTTTTTGCCAAAGATATTTTGTTATTCTAAGCTATAGCAATTAATAATTATTAATGAATCTAATTTTAATTGAAACTATGCCTCTATATAGGAGAAGTAGCACATTATACTGAAAGTAAAATATGCAATTAGTACATTAAAACTTGATTATAGCAAGTGAATTGCTCTGGTTTCTTATTTAATGAATGAAATGACATTTCTATTTATATTCCATTACTAAGATAGTTAAAAATGACATGTTAACCAGAATACTATATGATAGTGAATATTTCAATACATTTTACAACTTTCATAAAATAAGTTCTCTTTATGCTCATTTGAAGTATTCAACCTTTCAAATGACTTATTGAAAAAGTGATACACAACTTAGAATTCACTAGCTTTCTTATTTATTAGAAATATTAGGAAATTTATTTTGAAATTAAAATTGAACAGGAGTAGTGAGCAGAGACAGTAAAAATGACTCCAGCGGTTAATGTTTTCTTTTTTTAATACAGCCAATTAGAGCTCTCACTGGAGCATTGTCTATGCTGGCCTTTTCATCCTGCAGCGCTCATTCCCTCCAGGAGAACCACAAAGAATAATGAAACTGGCTGAACTCAGCCAGCAAGAAATAAACTTGACTTTTGCTGTTGACCCCACTAGGTCACATTTATATTTTCACAACGTGAAACAAGAGGTCATACAGCGTAAGAGCACACAGAACACAACTGTGGGAGAAAAAATAAAGCATTGTTTAGCCATTGTTATGGTCTTCTAAAAACTCTGATCAATACCTGAATGCCGTAAAAGCATGGGGGATAATAATGCCTTCTAAGCAATCAGCATGATTACCTAGGAATAATGAACTCCTTCACAGACAATACTTGGCAACTTGTAATGCTCTGTAAGATCTCTGGTCAACTCTGGGGTGCATCTGAGATGCATAAACTTTCACTGAAGGTTTGTGACACTTTGGGACACTGCTTGTCCCATATATGCAAGTGAGCTATATATTTAAAACATCACAGTGTTTAAAAATTAATCAAATGTTTTTTCTCAATTGAAAAGATAATCCTTGCTTTGACTTCTCCAAGGGTTTCCCATTACATGTGACTTGATTTCAAAACCAAAAATAGTGACTATATTAAGCTTTCGGAAAATATGTTATTTTGCACAGGAGCCTGCTCCTGATTCAAACGTAGCTTGCTTATCAAATGAAAGAAGAAAATACTAAAGAGTGAGGATTATAGAGCAAAGTCAGAGTGAGTTCACATTGTTTACAGACTTCAGTTGTCTGACCTTCCTTACCTCTCCGTCCCCCTTCTTTATACTCCAGGTCCCTAAATTACTGAGTCTACTCTAGTCCTTTGCTGCAACCCGTAAGACTGGGTTTTAATAATGGTATCACTTTGCTAATTTCAATGTGTTTTTTAACCTGGCTGAGGCTTTCAGTACTACTGGCATCAGCCTCGGCAGGCACCAGCGTCACTTTGCCCCACACGCCTGGGTCCCCTCCAGCCAGTTTAGAGTACTCCATCTGAGTTCACATCCAAAAAGCCCAGTACAACAATGAACCTGTCCACTCCAACCTCCTCTCATTCAACATGCTTCTTAAAGATTGCCACCACTGGAAATACAAGGACACATCCAGGTGGCTCAGAATTAAAGAATCCATCAGCCAGTGCAGGAGACACAGGAGACATGGGTTCAGTCCCTAGTTTGGGGAGATCCCATGGAGAAGGAAAAGGCAACCCACTCCAGTACTCTTTCCTGGAAAATTCCATAGACAGAGGAGCCTGGCAGGCTATAGTTCACAAGGTTGCAAAGCTGATTAGACCCAGTGAGCAAGGTCTCTCAATCATCTTTTTTTCCCTACAGAAGGACAGATTCTAAAGAACCGTTCTTTCAGTTTAGTTGATTGGTTGTTACTTCTCATTGCTATATGGAACTGACTTTTTGTTTTGTTGACTTCACTTGCTCATTTAAAGTTAATCCTAGGGTTATTCTAGAAAAATGGTACAGATGAACTTATTTGCAAAGCAGAAATAGAGAAACAGATGGACACCAAGGATGGAAAGGAGGGGTAGGGATAAACTAGAAGACTGGGGATTACTTATACACACTATTGACACTGTGTAACTGATAAGAACTTACTGTATAGCATAGGGGAATAAAGGAAGTACAATCTGTTTATGGGACATACCTTGAGTTAACCTTAAAAATGCATTCCAATATACACTAGGTACAAATACTGTTTGAGTCCACTTATACAAGGTACATATTGTAATCAAATTCATAGAGTCAGAAAGTACATTGGTAGATGCTTAAGGCCAGTGTGTGAGGATGGAGTGGAAGGAGGGAATGGAGAGTTAGTGTTAATGGGAACAGAACTGCAGTTCAGGAAGGTGAAAAATTTGGGAGATATATGATGGTGAAAGTTGTACAACAATGTGCATATACTTAATGCCACTGAACTATACAGTTAAATAGCATGCTTCATATTATATGACTTTTACCATAAAAATTTTAAATAAAATAAACTTTTCCCTAAGATTGAGGTCGAAGGTCGAAGGTTGGGTTAATATTCTTGCTTCTACTAATAGTAGTAGAAGAAGAGTAGAAGTGAATTGTTTTAACCTGTTTTGTCTTCTTAATCTCTATTCCAAGTAGAAGTAGACAGGAGATGTCATTAAGACAGGCTATAATGAGTTACTGCTACTGCTAAGTCACTTCAGTCATGTCCGACTCTGTGTGACCCCATAGATGACAGTCCACCAGGCTCTGCCATCCCTGGGATTCTCCAGGCAAGAACACTGGAGTGGGTTGTCATTTCCTTCTCCAATGGATGAAAATGAAAAGTGAAAGGGAAGTTGCTCAGTAGTCTCCGACTCTTAGCGACCCGATGGACTGCAGCCTCCCAGGCTCCTCCGTCCATGATTTGCCAGGCAAGAGTACTGGAGTGGGGTGCCATTGTCTTCTCCAATAATGAGTTAAGTTGTTTTCAATAACATGTCGAAATTATGTTTTATGCAGAACTGTGTTTTTTCCCTTAAGGTTAAGACAAAATATAAATTCTGCTTGCACTTTCACCAGAGACTGTATTCTCTCTCCTCCTCTCTTTTGTCCTTTGTTTCTTAATCAAACTTAGGTTGAATGGCACAAACACCCAGAAATGACTTTAGGCAAAAGAAGGAAATATTTTAAAGTATGGGTACATTTGAGGTTACGCAGAGGAGTCACAGATCTGAGAATTGGTGAGTGACTGGGAAGTCATACACCTTCTCCTTCCACTGGGTTCTGACGGTTTGCATGAACCATTCACAGACAAATACACTTACCAACGTATGTGGTCTCAGACAGCTTCCACATCACAGGAGCCTTGACTCACAAACTCATATTTAGATTTGTGTGTGTGTGTGTGTGTGTGTGTGATTCAGTCATATCCAACTCTTTGTGTCCCCTATAGCCTGCCAGGCTCCTCTGTCCATGGGATTCTCCAGGCAAGAATACTGGAGAGGGTTGCCATTCCCTTCTCCAGGGGATCTTCCCAACCCAGGGATTGATTCAGGTCTCCTATATGGCAGGTAGATTCTTTACCATCTGAGCCACCAGGGTACTTAACCACCATTTATAGTACATCACCTATCTTCTCTGTCCCAATGTAAAATTTTGACAGAAAAATTTTGGTTTATAAAGGAATTGTCATTCTCCAAGTCATGTGTCCAATTCTGAATTCAATGTCTTTATCCCCTCGAAGCTGGGCGTGTTGAACAGTTATGAACGTGGTAATCATTCTTTGACTAAATTGTGCCCATTGCCAAATTCATATATTGAAGCACCAACTCCCTTTCAGATTAAATTTGGAGATTGGACTTTTAAAGAGAAATTAAGCTTAAATTGCCAACATCTGCTGGATTATGGAAAAAGAAAGAGAGTTCCAGAACAACATCTATATCTGCTTAGTTGACTATGCCAAAGCCTTTGACTGTGTGGATCACAGTAAACTGTGGAAAATTCTGAAAGAGATGGGAATACCAGACCACCTGACCTGCCTCTGGAGAAACCTATATGCAGGTCAGGAAGCAACAGTTAGAACTGGACATGGAACAACAGACTGGCTCCAAACTGGAAAACGAGTATGTCAAGGCTGTATATTGTCACCCTGCTTATTTAACTTCTATGCAGAGTACATCATGAGAAATGCTGGGCTGGAAGAAGCACAAGCTGGAATCAAGATTGCCGGGAAAAACATCAATAATGTCAGATACGCAGATGAAACCACCCTTATGGCAGAAAGTGAAGAGGAACTAAAGAGCCTGTTGATAAAAGTGAAAGAGGAGAGTGAAAAAGTTGGCTTAAAGCTCAACATTCAAAAACTAAGATAATGGCATCTGGTCCCATCACTTCATGGGAAATAAATGGGTAAACAGTGTTGGATTTTATTTTTTTGGGCTCCACAATCACTGCAGATGGTGATTGCAGCCATGAAGTTAAAAGATGCTTACTCCTTGGAAGGAAAGTTATGACCAACCTAGATAGCATATTGAAAAGCAGAGATATTACTTTGCCAACAAAGTTCCAGCTAGTCAAGGCTATGGTTTTTCCAGTGGTCATGTATGGATGTGAGAGTTGGACTGTGAAGAAGGCTGAGTGCTAAAGAATGGATGCTTTTGAAGTGTGGTGTTGGAGAAGACTCTTGAGAGTCCCTTGGACTGCAAGGAGATCCAACCGGTCCATCCTAAAGGAGATCAGTCCTGGGTGTTCATTGGAAGGAGTGATGCTAAAGCTGAAACTCCAATACTTTGGCGACCTCATGCAAAGAGTTGACTCATTGAAAAAGACTGATGCTGGGAGGGATTGAAGGCAGGAGGAGAAGGGGACGGCAGAGCATGAGATGGCTGGATAGCATCACTGACTCGATGGACGTGAGTCTGAATGAACTCCGGGAGTTGGTGATGGACAGGGAGGCCTGGCATGCTGGGAGTCATGGGATCACAAAGAGTCAGACACAACTGAGCAACTGAACTGGAACTGGAAGCTTAAATGAAACTCAGTGTGGGTCCTAATTCAACAGAACTGAGGTTCTTAAAAGAAGAGAGACATCAGGGTCTCTCATGCAGAGGGACTGCCACATGAGGACACAGTGAGGGGGTGGCTGTCCATAAGCCAGAGAGAGGGGCTTCAGGAGAAACTAACTCACAGACACCTCGATCTTGAACTTCCAGCCTCTAGCATCATGAGACTCTGAGAGAATATATTTCTGTTGTGTAAGCCACCAAATGCGACATTTTGTTACGGTGACCCAGCAGACTAATTATATATAGGCTATTTCTATCATTTATTTTTGTAGAAAACATCCCCAAATAAGTTAGTATGGCAATCAGCAGAAACATATTATGCATCTAGATAAAAGAGACTCTATATTTGCTTTTCAACAAGACATTATCATTCCTTCATTTGTTACTTCTTTCTGCACTCTTTCTTTCTCCTTGCTTATTCTTTTGTTTATGGAAAATGATGTCTATAAGTGTTTTTAATCCTGAAATCTGTACAAAGGTTATTTCTGAAATCTGTCTCCACATTCCCAGTAAGATTTTTAACATTAAAATTAGCTATAACTCCCAAATTTAAATGCATTATTATTACTATGTATTTATTTTTATTTGAAGGATAGTTGCTTTAAAGAATTTTCTTGTTTTCTGCCAAGTATCAACATGAAATACACTTTATCTAAAACTAAATTCACATCCTGAGCAAACCCTTCCACTCCTGCCATTCTGCCCCCACCACTGCAGAACACAGGAATGTTGTAGAGCCACTTCCCAGTCTTTGTTCTCCTTGCCTGCTGCTTGCTCTGCCCCAGCTCCTTGGCCGAAACAATCAAGCACAAAGAAGTCTTGCTTATTCTTTCCTCTAAATTAGCCTTCCCTTTCAAATTCTTACATGTATAGCTATCTTTATTGAAGAATGAAGAACTGAGTATTATTGTTAAATAAAATAATAATAGGTGAGAGGACTTTTTATAAACATTTGCAGGGATGGACAAAAATAGCTTTGCAAGAACAATTACTGCTTTGTGTATTTATGACACAAATGTTAAAGAGCTCCTAGGTAACAATGCAACTACTTCCCAGCACAATTCTGCTGAGCAGCTAGGAGTTCTAAGGAAGATCTTACGGTCACTAAGAAGAATCAAATAAAAATAAACAAACAATTTTTTTAAATCAAGAAGAATGTAGCAACTGCACAGAAATTGCTTCCTTTTGTCTCCATTTTTCATTCTTGGATTCTTTTGTAAGATGGAAATTAAAATATCATCAGACATTTGAAATAAACTCATAGGGTAGGAAGTGGCCATAAAATAATATGGCTATAATTTGAGGACTTGGGGAAATAACATGATGCAAGCCATGAGCTCCTCTATATTAAATCCATCCTCTGTACAAAGTGTCTTTATAAACTTGACTAGGAAATTCTCCACTTTGCAATGCTTCACTGGTTGCCTGTAGCTTCCAGGTAATATTCCAAATCTGAAGTTTGGCTCATAAACCTTTGTGTGAACTGGCACCTGCCTTCTTGGATGGCTTCAACCCCATGCTACACTTACCACCATACTTCCACAGTCCTGAGCTGTGTGTAAATTTGTGAGCACGTGATGATACTTAGACAACTGTGCCTTTTCAAGTGAGTCCCCAGCCAGGGTGTCTACGGTCATACTTTTGCCCTAAGTTGTTTTTTTGTTTATGTAACTAACACACAGGCTTTATGTCTCAGTTCAACTACCACCTGCTACTGGAGTCTTATGATTTAGAGGTTCCTTAAGTGCTTTTATGTACTTTTTTGCAAATGTGTCTCCCAGGATTTAGAATTCTATCATGGCCTTTTTGATCAATCTCCTTGACATTTTTGGTGGAGGGAGGACATACAGTCTCTGACTTTGTATTCCTGATGGGTTGCACAGTGGCTGCCACAATTTAGGTGCAGAAATGCCTGTGGATTGATACACAAATACTGCATTTAGAGGTAGATTTTCATACCTTCCAGTTTAAAATAATCTCTGCTTCTGAAAGCAACTCTTTTGCACCCCTCTCCCCTTTTTTCTGTTGGCCATTTCTGTTCTCCTGTAACCTTAAAATAACCTAATCATAGGAATCAGATCACTAGGCAACATTTACGCTAACTCCTGACCAATGCTCTCATCATTGCATACCATGCCTTGTCTAATTTGTTGATTTTTTCCATAAATTAAAGGAGGTAGGAGTTAAAAGTTAAGTAGTTAAAGAATGACTAGTGCTCTACCTCCAGCAGCTCCCATAGCAACCCTACAGGCAGACCACTCAGATGAGATGACATCTGAAGAGAGACTGAGGAGTCAGCCACCCAGCCAGCACAGAATGGAAAATGACTTAGCGCTTGACCTCCTTCATTCGTGATTCATTGAAGTTCTTTCCCCCTTTCTTTTTAAAAATTGTCATGATTGAGAAGAATCTTTGGAGTTGGTTTTTGGGGACATGAGTCTACCATCTCTCCAGATTGCTGGTTTCATGATTAGAACAGCCTTCCTTTCTATCAACACTTGCCTCTTGAGTATTGGCTTTTGAGCAATGAGCTGCTGCTGCTGCTAAGTTGCTTCACTCTTACTCTGTGCAACCCCATAGACGGCAGCCCACCAGGCTCCCCCGTCCCTGGGATTCTGCAGGCAAGAACACTCCAATGCATGAAAGTGAAAGTGAAGTTGCTCAGTCATGTCTGACTCTTAGTGACCCTATGGACTGAAGCCTAAAAGGCTACTCCATCCATGGGATTTTCCAGGCAAGAGTACTGGAGTGGGGTGCCATTGCCTTCTCCAGAACAATTAGCAGCTGAACCTTAATTAAGTAACCCTCCTTCCATTCTCCACGTCTGAGTTCCATAAAAATATCAAACTTACTTCTAAAATTGCTGTGTTATGATGTTGAAAAACATAATGCTAATTATAAGGCAAGTTCAGAGAAAAAGAGAGAGAGCCGGGCAGTCAGGCAAGAAAAGGAAAATTTATCAGAGGGAAAAGAGAGAATAACTGGCCCTTAAGGAGAGCCAGGGTCCTCCCTTTCTGATGCCAGTGAGATAACAGGATGCCATTTGGGAAATTTGGTTAGGCTCACAGATCAGTGTGATTTTATTCTTTGTTTGCCAGGTTGACACAGTCATCTTGTCAATGGGACCCCATGTAAGCCCTATCATTCTAGCCTTGTTGATTTAGGATAAGGGCAAAGGTCAATCTTCTGTAACTGCTTTCTGTAGAACAGAGGTGTCCTTGGGGTAAGATAAGAAAAGGCTGGAATGCGGGTCAAGGAAGTTTTTGATAATCTGAGTGAGTTAGAAGTAGCTAGTGGATAGGATAGTTCAGTTGCTGAAGGCTTGTAAGTGATCTTGAAGAAACTTTGAAAAAAGACACATTATACATGGGCCAAAAGTTAGAATAAGGGTAAGTAGAAGGAGAGGGCCCAGAAAACGCCAGGGCATCCAATTCCAATTGCTTAATGAGTTTTTCCATGAATTACTGAGGTGTTGGTGTATTCTCAAGGCCCTGTTTGTCAGATTTCTTGCTGCTTCCTTTACGCTGCCTGATTTATTGGCGTAGAAACACAGGCTTCCTCCAAAAATAGACATAGGCCTCCTTTTTCTGCTGTGAGGAGGTCTAATCCTTTGCTGTTTTGGAGGACCACAGCTGCCAAGGAATCTAGCTGGTTTTGGATAGTGATAAGGCTATTAGCTATTTCTTCTAGGCTGTTGGTGAGGTCTTTAGAAAGGCTTTGAGAGTAATTTAAAGAAATTGTGAGTCCTGCAGTCCCTGTCCGATCCCAGTGGGTATTCCTAAACTGATTAATAGAGAAATGAATTGAATTGCCCGCCTGGGTCGGTTATAAGTTAGTGGGATAGGGAGGGTCTAATTGTTAGGAGCAATAGAAATATCTGGGGCCAGATATACCAGGATGCATATTCCTGTTCAGTTAGTGGGAAGACATAAACAGGTAGTGGTCTTACATAAGAAAAATATTCCAGGAGTAAGAAGACAACAGCTGAAATCAATAGTAAATAGGAGTCTTTCTGGAAACTTGTGAGTAGTCTCTGAAACTGACAGTGAACTCGCCAGTGTAGCCCCTGTAAGAGAAGTATTTGCACCATACCCAGAAGGGAGTCTTTGTGAGACGTAAGAAAGGTCCTGCACTTCCTGAGATGTGGTAGACAGATTTGCCTGAAAGGAGGGAGAGATGTGAAGTGTAATTACAGAGGTGTGGCATTCCTCTGTACAGTTCCTAGTTAGGGGTGAGAATTGTTCATAGAGTTTTGTCTGGAAAAACAGAAAGGAGCCTGTTGTTGTAGATGAATGTCAGAGATGGTGGGTGTTAAAGTGAAGTAACCAGGCTAGATCAGAAGGTGGGCTTGGGATAGTAACAGAGGCTTTGAATTTTGAGAAAATATCTTTTCCAAGAATAGGAGTAGGGCATTTAGGGTGTATGAGAAAATAATGGGAAATCGGGGCATACTTAAGTGTGCAAGGTAGAGGTTCAGTTATTCGTGGTGTACATGTTAAACTGTCAACCCCTATAACAGAGACCTGGGAGACCTTGGTTTTTCCAGAGTAGGCAGGCACAGCAGAGTGACTGGCCCCGTGTTGATGAGAAAGGAGGTCAGCTAGCCTGCCACTGTAAGAGTTACCCTGGGCTCCATAGAGGTGATAAGAGTTGGGGCCTGGGGCACTGGCCACCTTCAGTCTTCAGCAGCGAGTCCAAGAAGGGTAGGCAGAGCTGGATCGGAGGACTCCTGCTTGGGACCAGGAGGGGATGTCTGGATCCCTGGAGGGGGTTTGAGCAGTCAACCTTTCATGTCCCTTTCTGCCACAGCTGGGATGCGGACCTGGAGGGGGCCTTGGGCATGCATGCTTTAGGCATGTGCAGGCCCAGTGACCTTTTTTGCCGCGTCTGAAACAGGGCCCAGGTGGCTTCCTTTCTTTGTTGGTTGATGGATGCTTGCAGCCATGTAGGGCAGTGGCTAAAAGGTGGTATTTGGCCTGATCTTGTTGGGCCTTCTCTAGCTTTGCCTGTTCTTCCAGGTTATTGAAAATCTTAAAGGCTAAATTTTAAAGGTCTCATTAAGAGGTTTGAGGACCTTCTTCTGCCTTTTTTAGTTTCTTTTGGATATCTGGGGATGACTGGGAGATAAAATGGGTGTTAAAGACAATGGTTTCCTCTGCTGAAGTGAGGTCTAATTTTGTATATTAAGGGCTTCTGTTAACCTGGCTAGAAATTGTGCCAGGTTTTCATCTAGTCTTTGAGTTATTTCCCAGAGCTTATCAAAGTTGATGGCTTTATGCCCTGCCTTTTGAAGGCCTACAATGAAGCAAGTGACCATGTGATTACAGGCTGCTCATCCCGGTATCCCTGCCTGATAATCCCAGTTGGGATATCTTGGGGGACAGCCATGGCCCCTCCGGGCTTAGTGTCCTCAGTCCTGTGTATCTCACCAGCACGCACCTGAGAGGCTTGCCATAGGAAGCCTCCTCCATAGGAAGCCTAAGGAGTACTCCTTCCTTCTCTTCTGGGAAAAGAGTGAAGGAAAGGATGATGCAAATATCATGCCAGGTTAAGTCGTAAGACTGGGTAAGATACTTGAATTCTTTTAGATAATTATCAGGGTCTGAGGAGAAGCAACCAAGGTGCTTTTCAATCTGAGATAGATCAGTGAGGGGGAATGGGACATGAACTGAACAATGCCTTTTGCTCCAGCTGCTTCCGTTAAAGGGAGGAGTGGGGCAGGGGAAGGAGCCAGGTCCTGTGGTGAAGTTTCCTGTTTTAAAGTTTTGAGGGTACAGGGAGGGGATCTAGGGAGGTCTACTCCATCCCTAGGATGGGGCTGAGGTCTCAGAGCTTATCTCAGGCACAGGCAAGGGAAGGGGAGTTGGAGCTGTGGGTGGCAGAGGCCTGTGCTTGAGAATGATGGAAGGAGGAGGAGGCCTAAGGCTAAGGTTGTGGATCTGGATCTGGAGCGGCTGCCAGGGGATTGGACTAATGGGGTGGACTGGGGTTGGAATGGTCGAAGGAAGAAGAAAAGCCTGATCAGGGATCAGGAGACTTTGTATTAGGAGAATGTGGCCCAGAGTGGGCTAAAAGTATCTGAGAAGTAGAACAGGATTCACAGAGAGAGAGTAGAGAGTGGAAAGCGAAGAAAACCTGAACATAAGGGATTTCTATGTGTTGATTTTATATCCTGCAACTTTACTATAATCGTTGATTAGTTCTAGTAATTTTCTGGTGGAGTCTTTAGGGTTTTCTATGTAGAGGATCATGTCATCTGCAAACAGTGAGAGTTTTACTTCTTCTTTTCCAATTTGCATTCCTTTTATTTCTTTTTCTGCTCTGATTGCTGTGGCCAAAACTTCCAAAACTATGTTGAATAGTAATGGTGAAAGTGGGCACCCTTGTCTTGTTCCTGATTTTAGAGGAAATGGTTTCAATTTTTCACCATTGAGGATAATGCTTGCTGTGGGTTTGTCATATATAGCTTTTATTATGTTGAGGTATGTTCCTTCTATTCCTGCTTTCTGGAGAGTTTTGATCATAAATGGATGTTGAATTTTGTCAAAGGCTTTCTCTGCATCTATTGAGATAATCATATGGTTTTTATTTTTCAATTTGTTAATGTGTTGTATTACATTGATTGATTTGCGGATATTGAAGAATCCTTGCATCCCTGGGATAAAGCCCACTTGGTCATGGTGTATGATCTTTTTAATGTGTTATTGGATTCTGATTGCTAGAATTTTGTTAAGAATTTTTGCATCTATGTTCATCAGTGATATTGGCCTGTAGTTTTCTTTCTTTCTTTCTTTCTTTTTTTCGTGGCATCTTTGTCAGGTTTTGGTATTAGGGTGATGGCCTCATAGAATGAGTTTGGAAGTTTACCTTCCTCTGCAACTTTCTGGAAGAGTTTGAGTAGGATAGGTGTTAGCTCTTCTCTAAATTTTTGGTAGAATTCAGCTGTGAAGCCGTCTGGACCTGGGCTTTTGTTTGCTGGAAGATTTTTGATTACAGTTTCTATTTCCGTGCTTGTGATGGGTCTGTTAAGATTTTCTATTTCTTCCTGGTCAAGTTTTGGAAAGTTGGACTTTTCTAAGAATTTGTCCATTTCTTCCACGTTGTCCATTTTATTGGTATACAGTTTCTGATAGTAGTCTCTTATGATCCTTTGTATTTCTGTGTTGTCTGTTGTGATCTCTCCATTTTCATTTCTAATTTTATTGATTTGATTTTTCGCCCTTTGTTTCTTGATGAGTCTGGCTAATGGTTTGTCAATTTTATTTATCCTTGCAAAGAACCAGCTTTTGGCTTTGTTGATTTTTGCTATGGTCTCTTTTGTTTCTTTTGCATGTTTTTCTGCCCTAATTTTTAAGATTTCTTTCCTTCTACTAACCCTGGGGTTCTTCATTTCTTCCTTTTCTAGTTGCTTTAGGTGTAGAGTTAGATGATTTATTTGACTTTTTTCTTGTTTCTTGAGGTATGCCTGTATTGCTATGAACTTTCCCCTTAGCACTGCTTTTACAGTGTCCCACAGGTTTTGGGTTGTTGTGTTTTCACTTTCATTTGTTTCTATGCATATTTTTATTTCTTTTTGGATTTCTTCTATGCCACCAGAAAATTACTAGAACTAATCAATGATTATAGTAAAGTTGCAGGATATAAAATAAACACACAGAAATCCCTTGCATTCCTATACACTAATAATGAGAAAACAGAAAGAGAAATTAAGGAAACAATTCCATTCACCATTGCAACGAAAAGAATAAAATACTTAGGAATATATCTACCTAAAGAAACTAAAGACCTATATATAGAAAACTATAAAACACTGGTGAAAGAAATCAAAGAGGACACTAATAGATGGAGAAATATACCATGTTCATGGATTGGAAGAATCAATATAGTGAAAATGAGTATACTACCCAAAGCAATTTACAGATTCAATGCAATCCCTATCAAGCTACCAACAGTATTCTTCACAGAGCTAGAACAAATAATTTCACAATTTGTATGGAAATACAAAAAACCTTGAATAGCCAAAGCTATCTTGAGAAAGAAGAATGGAACTGGAAGAATCCACCTGCCTGACTTCAGGCTCTACTACAAAGCCACAGTCATCAAGACAGTATGGTACTGGCACAAAGACAGAAATATAGATCAATGGAACAAAATTGAAAGCCCAGAGATAAATCCATGCACATATGGACACCTTATCTTTGACAAAGGAGGCAAGAATATACAAAGGATTAAAGACAATCTCTTTAACAAGTGGTGCTGAGAAAACTGGTCAACCACTTGTAAAAGAATGAAACTGGAACACTTTCTAACACCATACACAAAAATAAACTCAAAATGGATTAAAGATCTAAACGTAAGACCAGAAACTATAAAACTCCTAGAGGAGAACATAGGCAAACACTCTCCAACATACATCACAGCAGGATCCTGTATGACCCACCTCCCAGAATATTGGAAGTAAAAGCAAAAATAAACAAATGGGACCTAATTAAATTTAAAAGCTTCTGCACCACAAAGGAAACTATTAGCAAGGTGAAAAGGCAGCCTTCAGAATGGGAGAAAATAAGAGCAAATGAAGCAACTGACAAACAACTAATCTCAAAAATATACAAGCAACTCCTACAGCTCAATTCCAGAAAAATAAATGACCCAATCAAAAAATGGGCCAAAGAACTAAATAGGCATTTCTCCAAAGAAGACATACAGAGGGCTAACAAACACATGAAAAGATGCTCAACATCACTCATTATCAGAGAAATGCAAATCAAAGCCACTATGAGGTACCATTTCACACCAGTCAGAATGTCTGCGATCCAAAAGTCTACGAGCAATAATTGCTGGAGAGGGTGCGGAGAAAAGGGAACCCTCTTACACTGTTGGTGGGAATGCAAACTAGTACAGCCACTATGGAGAAAAGTGTGGAGATTCCTTAAAAAACTGGAAATAGAACTGCCTTATGATCCAGCAATCCCACTGCTGGGCATACACACTGAGGAATCCAGAATTGAAAGAGACACGTGTACCCCAATGTTAATCATAGCACTTTTATAATAGCCAGGACATGGAAGCAACTTAGATGTCCATCAGCAGGTGAATGGATAAGAAAGCTCTGGTACATATACACAATGGAGTATTACTCAGCCATTAAAAAGAATACATTTGAATCAGTTCTAGTGAGGTGGATGAAACTGGAGCCTATTATACAGAGTGAAGTAAGCCAGAAGGAAAAACACCAATACAGTATACTAATGCATATATATGGAATTTAGAAAGATGGTAACAATAACCCTGTATACGAGACAGCAAAAGAGACATAGATATATAGAACAGTCTTATGGACTCTGTAGGAGAGGGAGAGGGTGGGAAGATCTGGGAGAATGACATTGAAACATGTATAATTTCATGTATGAAACGAGTCGCCAGTCCAGGTTTGATGCATGATACTGGATGCTTGGGGCTGGTGCACTGGGACGACCCAGAGGGATGGTATGGGGAGGGAGAAGGGAGGAGGGTTCAGGCTGGGGAACACATGTATACCTGTGGCGGATTCATTTCAATATTTGGCAAAACTAATACAATATTGTAAAGTTTAAAAATAAAATAAAATACAATAAAAAAGGGGGATTTCCAACACTTGCCTTTGCAGCCGCAGTAGTTACCAAGGTCCCATAGAGCATTATAATTGAGACCTCTGTTTTCTGGCCATTGGGACCTGTTATCAAGTCTGTATTGCAGTCAGACAGTATTAGAATAGAAAAGAAGTCTTTTTGGACTTATCTCCCCTTGGAAGCCCAAGGCTTTTAGGTTTTGGAGAAGGCATCCTAGAGGAGTAGATTTTGAGGATTGGGATTTAGAATTTCCCATTGTGGCTGAATAGGGAGGTTAGACAAGGGCGAGAGAAAGGGAGGAGAAATGTCAGAGAGAAAAGGCATCCCCGTTCTCGGGACTTTCCCAGAGAGTAATAATAGTCTCCTTTGAAATGGGCGTCCCCTATTCCAAAGTCAGACAGGTCACAAGGCCGAGGACCCGAGGGCCATGGGGATCCTCCCTCCTAGTGCTAGGACTTGGAAACAAGGTGAGAGAGAGAGAGAGAGTGTGCGCCTGACACAATGGGATTTCACTCATCCTTTTAATCGATGGGTGAAATGTGGGCCAGTGTGTGGATATCAGTCCAGCAAGGTGAGTGGAGACTCAGTCCCGGAGCTCGTCTCAGTTTCTTGGCAAGGTCCAAAGGAGGGGACCACCGGAGGTGGGCTCGTGAGAGGAGCCCACCCAGTTGCGGTGGATCTTCCCTCCCAGGTTCAGACTTCAGCACCAGAATGCAAGGAGAGTGCAGAGAAATAAAGAGTGAGCCGGGCACTCAGGCAAGAAAAGGGGAATTTATTAGGGGGAAATGAGAGGGTAACTGGCCCTTAAGGAGAACCACGTCTTCCCTTTCTGATGCCGGTGTGATAACAGGATGCCATTTGGGCAATTTGGTCAGTCTCACAGATCACTGTGATTTTATTCTTTGTTTGCAAGGTCTACATAACCAGCTATCTTACCAATCACACCCTGTGTGGGCCCTATCACTAATGAATGCGTTTCATAAGCAATCAATTCATAAAGCTTCTTATGAAGAACATAATACAACTATTTTGTAATCTTTCCTCCTCACATATTAAAAAGAAATTGACAATTATATTCTAACTTTTGTTATCCTGTGTTGCAGTGTTCATTATTAAAATTGAATCAACTTTCCACTTAAAATGTTTATCAAACAGGTCAGATTTTCACCAGTTAGAGGAATAAAAGATAATTGGAGCAAAGGATTTGTCAGGACCCTAACAATCTTGTGATTCTTTTTGCTATTAGAATTAAAATAAGACAGAACACAAATAAACACTTCCGTTTACATTTTCTCTGATCTCTTAGATCTGAAAGGCTTTCTGGCCTAATCTCTCCACATTCACTGAATATCATCCATTCTCTTCCTGAAAATTACATATTCGGAACACTTGAGATCTTATCACTAATCAGTACAATGAAACCAAGCTTTAGTCCCCATAAAAATACAATGTAACAATGTACCTGCAACGCAGGATGAAAGCTGATTTAAATTACAATAAGGCACAAACAAAAGGAACAAAGCAAAAACATTTCATTTAGCAAAATTTGTTGACTCCAGAAGCTTAAATCAAAGCCGACTTCATCATCAATCATAACATCAACCCAGCAGCATCCAAGGGCAGCTTTCAGTCCCTGTAAATACCAGGGCTGAGTGCATTTCACACTCAATGAAAGGAAATTGAAACACACAATATTAGAACTGAAAGAAATATTTCAAGTTCTTGAAACAATTACCTTACTTTGTGTATAAGAAACTGGACTCGCTGACTACCTGCCTCTTGAATCCTTCAGCCGTGCCCAGTGTCCATAATAAACATGCTCACCTGCCCTGTGTACTTGTCTCTAACCCTGCACAGCATATTACAGTCACCTTACCTGGTGTACTCAATAGGTTATATTTGGGATGTTGGCCAGGGCTGCAACTGTCAGTCTTGACCCAGTGGAGACTCCTTCCTGGGAGGCTTGTTCATGGGGTTGCTGCTGTCTTTGGAAGGAAGCATCAGTCTTCAAAACCTGGACCTCTCCCAGGGCTACTTATATGGCAGCTGCTTTCCTTGGGAGTGAAGGATCTGAGTAAGAATCAGGCAGAAGCCACAATTTTTAGGACATGTCCATGCATCCATGCATCAGAACCCACACATGATAATTTTCCTAATATTTTATTGGTGACACAGTCAACACTGCTCATTGTGGAAGGATGTCACAAAAATTTGAATATTTGCAAGCAAGAATCATGGAGGCTATTTTGAATTTAATAATGGCAATCATAATCCTCTTTTCCTGTTTTGTTTTGTTTTTTAACCTCCTGTCTTCTCTCATTTTTCCACTATCATCACTTCCATGGCAAGCTTCTTAAATGATGGTAAGTAATCCACCCCCATTTTTAACTCCTACTCCAAAACTTCTGCCAGTTACAAATGTGATTAATGAGTACTTTGTGCTCTCCAGTTCTGCTTTCAAACAATTCCTCCTCCATGCCCTTGTAAAAAGGATAAAGCTGTACTAGTTCTTGTCATCAACTAACACATTATCAACCAACATGTCACTCACTCCCCAGCTCTCCTAAAATTTCTGTCATGTGCAGTGCAATATTTCACTCCTCCAAACAAATCTTGGCACCTCAAATTTTTAACCCTCTTGTTGTTAGTTCATTTCCTTGAACCACACATTCACGTGACTGCAATATAAAACTCCAAAATCAGGTCCTATAATCCAGACAACTACCTTATACCTATTTCTTCATTTAAAAAATATTTTTAAAATTGTTTTTCTGTTTTGGGATAACTTTATATTTACAATAAGGTAATAAGATATTATCGGAAGTTTGCAGATATACTTCATTATATTTCAGTCTTACTTAATGTTATCGTCTTAGATTGCTGGAGTAATTTGTCAAAATTGAAAGACCCGTGTTGGCACATTATTTTTAACCAGACTGCAGAGTTTATTCATATTTCACTCTTTTTTCATTAATATTCTATAATACAATCCAAGTTTCATTGACTCATTGTGTCTATTTAATCTCTCTGTGCCTGTGACCATCTCTCATTCTTGTTGTTTGTCATGGCCTTAGCAATTTAGAAGAATACTAGCCAGGTACTTTGTAGAATGTCCCAGAATTTGGATTTGATTAACATATTTCTCATAATTAGATAGTCTTCATGGAATTATAGAAGTAATAGTATACAAGTGAATTTTTCTCATCACATCATACCAGGTGGCATATAACATCCACATGAGAACAGTGGTGAAGTTAACTGTCATCTTGAATATGATAGTGGCTGCCAGATTTCCATACAGAAAGTTATTTTTATTCCTTTTCCACATTGTATTCTGTGGAAGCAATTTATTCGGCTCCCATTAAGTCAAGAGATACCTGGAGTAATAAGTAAGTTTGGCCTTGGCGTATAAAATGAAACAGGGCAAAGCTAACAGAATTTTCCCAAGAGAATGCACTGGTCATAGCAACCAACTACTTCCAACAACACAAGCGATGACTCTACACATGGAAATCATAAGATAGTCAATACAAAAATTTGATTGATTATATTCTTTGCAGCCAAAGATGGAGAAGCTGTATACAATCAGCAAAAACAAGACCTGAAGCTGACTGGCTACTATCATCAACAAGTTATTGTAAAATTCAGGCTTAAATTGAAGCAAGTAGTGAAATCCATTAGGATTTTAGGCATGACATAAATCAAATCCCTTATAATTATACAGTAGAAATGACAAATAGATTCAAGAGATTAGATCTGACAGAGTGACTGAAACACTATTGAGGGAGGTTTGTAACATAATATAGGAGGTGGTAACCAAAACCATCTCAAAGCGGGGTGGGGGGGGGATGCAAGAAGGCAAACAGTTGTCTGAGGAGTCTTTAAAAATAGCTGAGAAAAGGCAAGGGAGAAAGGGAGTGATACACCCAAATGAATGCAGAGTTCCAGAGAATAGCAAGGAGAGATAAGAAAGCCTCTTTAAATGAACAATGCAAAGAAATAGAGGAAAACAATAGAATGGGAAAGATTAGAGATCTCTTCAAGAAAATTAGATATACCAAGAAATATTTGATGTAAAGATTTGCACGATAAAGGAAAGAAATGGCAAGGACCTAGCAAAAGCAGAATAAATGAAAAAGAGATGGTGAGAATACACAGAAGAAACAGCCTGGAAGTGATGATATGATCACTCGCCTGGAGCCAGACATCCTGGAGTGTGAGGTCAAGTGGGCCTTAGGAAGCATCAGTTCAGTTCAGTTCAGTTCACTCGCTCAGTCATGTCCGACTCTTTGCAACCCCATAAGTTGCAGCACGCCAGGCCTCCCTGTCCATCGCCAACACCCAGAGTTCACCCAAACTCATGTCCATCTAGTCAGTGATGCCATCCAGCCATCTCATCCTATGTTGTCCCCTTCTCCTCCTGCCCCCAACCCCTCCCAGCATCAGGGTCTTTTCCAATGAGTCAACTCTTCACATTATGTGGCCAAAGTATTGGAGTTTCAGCTTTAGCATCAGTCCTTCCAAAAAACACGCAGGACTGATCTCCTTTAGAATGGACTGGTTGGATCTCCTTGCAGTCCAAGGGACTCTCAAGAGTCTGCTCCAACACCACAGTTCAAAAACATCAATTCTTTGTTGCTCAGCTTTCTTCACAGTCCAGCTTTCACATCCATACATGACCACTGGAAAAACCATAGCCTTGACTAGATGGACCTTTGTTGGTAATGTCTCTGCTTTTCAATATGCTATCTAGGTTGGTCATAACTTTGCTTTAAAGTATGACCTAAATCAAATTCCTTATGATTATACAGTGGAAGTGAGAAATAGATTTAAGGGCCTGGATCTGATAGATAGAGTGCCTGATGAACTACAGACAGAGGTTCGTGACATTGTACAAGAGACAGAGATCAAGATCATCCCCAAGAAAAGGAAATGCAAAAAAGCCAAATGGCTGTCTGGGGAGGCCTTACATACAGATGTGAAAAGAAGAGAAGCAAAAAGCAAAGGAGAAAAGGAAAAATATAACCATCTGAATGCAGAGTTCCAAAGAATAGCAAAGAGAGGTAAGAAAGCCTTCCTCAGAGATCAATGTAAAGAAATAGAGAAAAACAACAGAATGGGAAAGACTAGAGATCTCTTCAAGAAAATTAGAGATACCAAGGGAACATTTTATGCAAAGATGGGCTCGATAAAGGTCAGAAATGGTATGGACCTAACATCAGAAGATATTAAGAAGAGGTGGCAAGAATACACAGAACTGTACAAAAAAAAAAAAAGCTTTATGACCAAGATAATCACGATGGTGTGATCACTCACCTAGAGCCAGACATCCTGGAATGTGAAGTCAAGTGGGCCTTAGAAAGCATCACTACGAACAAAGCTAATGAAGGTGATGGTATTCCAGTTAAGCTATTTCAAATCCTGAAAGATGCTGTGAAAGTGCTGCACTCAATATGCCAGCACATTTGGAAAACTCAGCAGTGGCCACAGGACTGGAAAGGTCAGTTTTCATTCCAATCCCAAAGAAAGGCAATGCCAAACAATGCTCAAGCTACTGCACAATTGCACTCATCTCACACACTAGTAAAGTAATGCTCAAAATTCTCCAAGCCTGGCTTCAGCAATATGTGAACCATGAACTTCCAAATGTTCAAGCTGGTTTTAGAAAAGGCAGAGGAACTAGAGATCAAATTGCCAACATCCACTGGATCATGGAAAAAGCAAGAGAGTTCCAGAAAAACATCGATTTCTGCTTTATTGACTATGCCAAAGCCTCTGATGGTGTGGATCACAAAAAACTGTGCAAACTCCTGAAAGAGATGGGAATACCAGACCACCTGACCTGCCTCTGGAGAAACCTATATGCAGGTCAGGAAGCAACAGTTAGAAGTGGACATGGAACAACAGACTGGTTCCAAATAGGAAAAGGAGTACATTAAGGCTGTATATTGTCACCCTGCTTCTTTAACTTATATGCAGAGTACATTATAAGAAACACTGCCCTGGAAGAAGCACAAACTGGAATCAATATTGCCGGGGGAAATATCAATAACCTCAGATATGCAGATGACACCACCCTTATGGCAGAAAGTGAAGAGGAACTAAAAAGCCTCTTGATGAAAATGAAAGAGGAGAGTGAACAGGTTGGCTTAAATATCAACATTCAGAAAACAAAGATCACAGCATCTGGTCCCATCACTTCATGGGAAATAGATGGGGAAACAGTGTCAGACTTTATTTTTCTGGGCTCCAAAATCACTGCAGATGGTGACTGCAGCCATGAAATTAAAAGACACTTACTCCTTGGAAGGAAAGTTATGACCAATCTAGATAGCATATTCAAAAGCAGAGACATTACTTTGCCAACAAAGTTTTGTCTAGTCAAGGCTATGGTTTTTCCAATGGTCATGTATGGATGTGAAGGTTGGACTGTGAAGAAAGCTGAGCAATGAAGAGTTGATGCTTTTGAACTGTTATGTTGGAGAAGACTCTTGAGAGTCCCTTGGACTGCAAGGAGATCCAACCAGTCCATTCTGAAGGAGATCAGTCCTGCATGTTCTTTGGAAGGACTAATGCTAAAGCTGAGACTCCAATACTTTGGCCACCTCATGCGAAGAGTTGACTCATTGGAAAAGACCCTGATGCTGGGTGGGATTGCGGGCAGGAGGAGAAGGGGACAACAGAGGATGAGATTGCTGGATGGCATCACCGACTTGATGACATGAGTTTGGGTGAACTCTGGGAGTTGGTGATGGACAGGGAGGCCTGGCGTGCTGCAATTCATGGGGTCGCAAAGAGTCAGACATGACTGAGCGACTGAACTGAACTGAGCTGAACTGAATGGTTAGTGGTTTTTCCTACTTTCTTCAATATAAGTCTGAATTTGGCAATAAGGAGTTCATGATCTGAGCCACAGTCAGCTTCTGGTCTTGGTTTTGCTCACTGTATAGAGCTTCTCCATCTTTGGCTGTAACGAATATAATCAATCTGATTTAAGTGTTGATCATCTGGTGATATCCATGTGTAGAGTCTTCTTTTGTACTGTTTGAAAAGGGTGTTTTCTATGACCATTGCATTCTCTTGGCAAAGCTCTATTATCCTTTGTCCTGCTTCATTCTATATTCCAAGGCCAAATTTGCCTGTTACTCCAGGTGTTTCTTGAATTCCTACTTTTGCATTCCAGTCCCATATAATGAAAAGGATATCTTTTAGGTGTTATTTGGAATAAAGCTAGTGAAGGTGATGGAATTCCAGTTGAGCTATTTCAAACCCTAAAAAATGATTTTGTCAAAGTACTGCACTCAATATGCAATCACCCTTGGAAAACCCAGTGGTCACTGGACTGGACAAAGTCAGTTTTCATTCCAGTCCCAAAGAAGGACAATTCTAAATAATATTCTAATTACAGAACAATTGCACAAATTTCACATATTAGCAAGGTGATGCACAAAATTCTTCAAGCTAGGCTTCAACAATACATGAATCAAGAACTTCCAGATATACAAGCTGAATTTAGAAAAGGCAGAATAACCAGAAATCAAATTGCAACATCTGTTGGATCACAGGGAAAGCAAGAGAATTCCAGAAACACATCAATTTCTGCTTCATGGACTATGCTAAAGAATTTGAATATGTTGATCATAATAAACTGCAGAAATTTTTAAAGAGATGGGAATACCAGACTATTTACCTGCCTCCTGAGAAACCTGTATGCAGGTCGAGAAGCAACAGTTAGAAACAGACATGTAACAACAGAGTAGTTCAAAATTGAGAAAGGAATACATCAGGGCAATATATTGTCACCCTGCTTATTTAACTTATATGCAGAGTATATCATGTGAAATGCCAGCATAGATAAATCATAGGCTGGAATCAATATTCCCAGGAGAAATATTAACAATCTCAGATATGCAGATGACATTACCCTGATGAAAGAAAGAGAAGAGGAACTAAAGATGCTCTTGATGAAGGTGAAAGAGGAGAGTGAAAAAGCTGGCTTAAAACTCAACATTTAAAAAACTTAGATCATGGCATCTGCCTCCATTACTCCATGGCAAGTAGATGGAGAAAAAGAGGAAACAGTGATAGATTTTCTTTTCTTGGGCTCCAAAATCACCATGGACAGTGACTGCAGTCACAAAATTAAAGGACACTTGCTCCTTGGAAGAGAAGCTCTGACAAACCTAGACAGTGTATTAAAAAGCAGAGACATCACTTTGCTAGCCAATATCTCTATAGTTAAAGCTATGGTTTTTCCAGGAGTCATGTACTAATATGAAAGTGAGACCATAAAGAAGTCTGAGTGTCAAAGAATTGATGCTTTTGAATTGTGACGCTAGAAAAGACTTTTGAGAGTCCCTTGGACAGCAAGGAGATCAAACCAGTCAATCCTAAAGGAAATCAACCCTGAATATTCATTGGAAGGTCTGATGCTGAAGCTGAAGCTCCACTGCACTTGATGCCAAGAGCTGACTCATTGGAAAAGACCATCATACTGGGAAAGATTGAGGTCAGGAAAAGGAGGCGGAGACAGAAGATGAGATGGTTGGATGGATTCACCAACTTAATGGACATGCATCTAAGCAAACTCCAGGAGACAGTGAAGGACAGGGAAGCCTTGCATGCTGCATTTCATGGGTCTCAAAGAGTCAGACACAACTTAGTGACTCAACAACAACAAGGGCCTGAGGATTAAGCTCCATCTCTGGCAGGGTGAAAGGTCTGCATATTTTCTAAAATTTTCTCCACCATGTATGTATGTGTATATATATATATATATGTGTGTGTATATATATATATATATATATATATATATGCATTTGTGTATTTATTTCCTTAGCAACTTTTGTGACTTTTGTACACTTTAGGGTTATAATATTGTTAGATAATTTTTTTCAAGTATTCCCAGTTCTGTAACATGAAAGTCCCCTCAAACCCACTGAATATTTTGCTTTTTTCTTCACTCTCCCTTTTCTCGTGTAGATACTGGGTCTGTCATTTTACTAATATTATTACAAGCATCTCAAAACTCTGCTTTTTGTATTTATTTCTTAGCATCCATCTGTTAAATACACAGGCCTGGATGATTTCTATCTTACTTTTGTTGTACTAAACATCATCAGTTCAGTTCAGTCACTCAATTGTGTCCGACTCTTTGTGACCCCATGAATCGCAGCACGCCAGGCCTCCCTGTCCATCACCAACTCCCAGAGTTCACTCATGCTCACACCATGGAGTCAGTGATGCCACCCAGCTATCTCATCCTCTGTCGTCCCCTTCTCCTCCTGCCCTCAATCCCTTCCAGCATCAGAGTCTTTTCCAATGAGTCAACACTTCACATGAGGTGGCCAAAGTACTGGAGTTTCAGCTTCAGCATCATTCCCTCCAAAGACATTCCAGGGCTGATCTCCTTCAAAATGGACTGGTTGGATCTCCTTGCAGTCCAAGGGACTCTCAAGAGTCTTCTCCAATACCACACTTCAAAAGCATCAATTCTTTGGCTCTCAGCCTTCTTCACAGTCCAACTCTCACATCCATACATGACCACTGGAAAAACCATAGCCTTGACTAGACGGACCTTTGTTGGGAAAGTAATGTCTCTGCTTTTGAATATGCTATCAAGGTTGGTCATAACTTCCCTTCCAAGGAGTAAGTCTTTTAATTTCATGGCTGCAGTCACCATCTGCAGTGATTTTAGAGCCCCCCAAAATAAAGTCTGACACTGTTTCCACTGTTTCCCCATCTATTTCCCATGAAGTGATGGGACCGGATGCCATGATCTTTGTTTTCTGAATGTTGAGCTTTAAGCCGACTTTTTCACTATCCTCTTTCACTTTCATCAATAGGCTTTTTAGTTCCTTTTCACTTTCTGCCATAAGGGTGGTGTCATCTGCATATCTGAGGTTATTGATATTTCTCCCGGCAATCTTGATTCCAGCTTGTGCTTCTTCCAGCCCAGCATTTCTCATGATGTACTCTGTGTAGAAGTTAAATAAGCAGGGTGATAATATACAGCTTTGATGTACTCCTTTTCCTATTTAGAACCAGTCTGTTGTTCCATGTCCACTTCTAACTGTTGCTTCCTGACCTGCATACAGATTTCTCAAGAGGCAGGTCAGGTGGTCTGGTATTGTCGTCTCTTTCAGAATTTTCCACAGTTTATTGTGATCCACACAGTCAAAGGCTTTGGCATAGTCAATAAAGCAGAAATAGATGTTTTTCTGGAACTCTCTTGCTTTTTCCATGATCCAGCGGATGTTGGCAATTTGATCTCTGGTTCCTCTGCCTTTTCTAAAACCAGCTTGAATATCAGGAAGTTCATGGTTCACGTATTGCTGAAGCCTGGCTTGGAGAAGTTTGAGCATTACTTTACTAGCATGTGAGATGAGTACAATTGTGTGGTGGTTTGTGCATTCTTTGGCATTGCCTTTCTTTGGGATTGGAATGAAAACTGACCTTTTCCAGTCCTGTGGCCACTGCTGAGTTTTCCAAATGTGCTGGCATATTGAGTGCAGCACTTTCACAGCGTCATCTTTCAGGATTTGAAATAGCTCAACTGGAATTCCATCACCTCCACTAGCTTTTTTCCTAGTGATGCTTCTCAGGCCCACTTGACATCACATTCCAGGATGTCTGGCTCTAGGTCAGTGACCACACCATCGTGATTATCTGGGCCGTGAAGCTCTTTTAACAGCATAGCAAACTATTAAAAAATACACAAAAGACTGACTGAAAGTATGACAAAGTAATTCTTACCAAATAAAAATGGACTTTGAAAGTTTCTGACAGCTCCTACTATGTTTCTCTTATTCATTTTCCCACTTTTGCTAGCTACAGCTTCTGAAAATAGCTCTTTATTTTTAGAAAAAATTTTAGATTTACCAAAAATTTGTATAGAAAACATGTTAACCTTCTCCATATTCCATCTCTGGCTCCTCCCACAGATTCTCCTAATACTATAATTTTGCACTGGTTTTGCACGTTTGTTCATTGATGAGACAATATTAGTTCATTATTAATGATTAAAGCCTATTATTTGCATTGTGTTGTAAGTTCTGAGGGCTTTGGAAAATGCATAATATTGCACATTCACCATGATAGTATCATATAAAATGTCACTGTCCTAAAAGTTTCCTGTGCTTTATCTATTCATTCCTTTCCTCCAATAACAGCAACAACAAACCCCTGTAACTAAAAAAGCAATTATAGCAGGTTAACAGATTGTAAGGTTAATTTCCAAATTAGGGTACTTTGTTATAGTAGTTAGCCGACACTATAACTCACCAAGATTTGTTTGTTTGTTTTATTATTGTTCATATATTTGGGATGTCAGACACTTTTTTAGTTAATGTGTGAGAACTATTCTCTCTCCATGTTAAACATTCTTTCCTATTCCTTTCATAATACAGTTTCATAGCAGAAGTTATCAAGTTAAAAGGTATCAAATTTTATGATTTTGTTCTAGTTATATGAAAAATGGCATCAGTAACTTGATAGGGATTTCATTGAGCCTGTAGACTAAGATTATCATACTGAGTGAAGTACGCCACACAGAGAAAGACAAATATTATATGATATTGCTTATATGTGGAATCCCCTCTCCCTGCTAAAAAAAGATACAAATGAACTTATATATAAAAGAAAAACAGAGTCACAAAAAGAAAAACAAAACAAATTTGTTTATCCATCTTCCCACTAAATTGGGAAGAGGGATAAATTCAAAATTTGGGGTTAGCATATACATACTACTATATGAATCACAGCATGCCAGGCCTCCCCGTCCATCACCAATTCCCAGAGTTCACTCAAACTCACGTCCATCGAGTCGGTGATGCCATCCAGTCATCTCATCCTCTGTCGTCCCCTTCTCCTCCTGCCCCCAATCCCTCCCAGCATCAGAGTCTTTTCCAATGAGTCAACTCTCCGCATGAGGTGGCCGAAGTACTGGAGTTTCAGCTTTAGCATCATTCCTTCCAAAGAAATCCCAGGGCTGATCTCCTTCAGAATGGACTGGTTGGATCTCCTTTCAGTCCAAGGGACTCTCAAGAGTCTTCTCCAACACCACAGTTCAAAAGCATCAATTCTTCAGCGCTCAGCCTTCTTCACATTCCAACTTTCACATCCATACATGACCACAGGAAAAACCATAGCCTTGACTAGATGGACCTTTGTTGGCAAAGTAATGTCTCTGCTTTTGAATATGCTGTCTGCTGCTGCTGCTGCTACTAAGTTGCTTCAGTTGTGTCCGACTCTGTGCAACCCCATAGACGGCAGCCCACCAGGCTCCCCTGTCCCTGGGATTCTCCAGGCAAGAACACTGGAGTGGGTTGCCATTTCTTTCTCCAATGCATGAAAGTGAAAAGTGAAAGTGAAGTCGCTCTGTCGTGCCCGACTCTTAGCAACCCCATGGACTGCAGCCTTCCAGCCTCCTCCGTCCATGGGATTTTCCAGGCAAGAGTACTGGAGTGGGTTGCCATTGCCTTCTCCAGAATATGCTATCTAGGTTGGTCATAACTTTCCTTCCAAGGAGTAAGCATCTTTTAATTTCATGGCTGCAGTCTGAGTGAACTCTGGGAGTTAGTGATGGACAGGGAGGCCTCGCGTGCTGCGATTCATGGGGTCGCAAGGAGTCGGACACGACTAAGCAACTGAACTGAGCTGATATATAAATGTATATAACCATGTACAATCTATATATAAATATATATAATGAAAAATGAACCATTGTATAGCACAGGGAACTATACTCAATATTTTGTAATAATATGTAAAAGAATCTGAAAAAAATATATGTATATATAACTGAATTTCATCTGAAACTAACACAACATTGTAAGTCAACTATACACCTATAAAAATAAATTTAAAAGAAATGAAAGGGTTCATATCTGACAATCTTCTTCTTGATCTTCTTCTTCTTAACCATCATGCAACTTATTTTTTTATGTTTGAAGCTAAGTTCATTGATTTTTACCATTTTCATTTTTCAATAAAAGTTTACGTTATAATTCTCCAGTTAGCACTACTTTAGCTGAATGTAGTTTTGAAATGCTTTACTTTCATTGCTGAATTCTAGGGTCTTTTTTTTAGATTGTTTTCATTATGATTTATGCTTTTATCCAAAAACTACTTAGAAATGTTTCTCTCTTTTTAACATTTTTTTAGTTCATTGGGTTTTATTTATTTTTGGCCATGTTTTTAAAATTTTATTTTATTTTTAATTGAAAGATTATCTACATCTGCATTAATATGTCTACAATATTGTGATGGTTTCTGTCATACATCAACATGAATCAGCCATAGGTACACATACATCTCCCTCCTCCAAAGCCACCCTCTCACATCCCTCTTCATCTCACCCCTCTAGGTCATCACAGAGAACCAACTTTGGGTTTCCTTCAACATACAGAAAATTCTCACCAGCTATCCACTTTCCATATGATAATGCATATGTTTCAATACGACTCTCTGAAGTCATCCCACTCTCTCCTCCCACTGTGACCATAAGTCTGTTCTGTGAGTCTTCATCTCCTTTATGCCTTTGTCTGCCTGGGTCTGCATTGCTACATGCAGACTTTCTCTAGTTACTGCAAGCAGGGGCTACTCCAGTTACAGTGTGAGGGCTTCTCATTGCAGTGGCTGCTCTTGTTGCAGAGAAGCAGACTCTAGGCCTGTGGGCATCAGTCTTTGTGGTGTGCGTGTTCAGTAGTTGTGGCATGGGCTACAGGGCATGCAAGTGTTGGTAACTGCATTGCCTGGGCTTAGTTGCCCTGTGTCATGTGGGATCTTCCTGGGCCAGGGACTGAACCCATGTTGCCTGCATGGGCAGGTAGATTCTTAACAACTGGACCACCAGAAAAGTTCTGTATTTCTTTCTTTTAATCCAAAAGATTTGTTACCAACAATAAAGTTGCTATGAGAACTAATTTCATTGTGATTAGTGAATACAGTTTATTTATACCAGTTTTTGACATGTGTTTAAACTTATTTTATAGGAAATACATAGTCATTTTCTATTAATGTTTCATTTTTGCTTGAGAAGAATTTATGGTAACTATTGGGTGTAAGAATAATGTCAATTATCTTAAGCTTGTAAATTTTTTTATTTGCACATCTTTACATTATCAGAAAAGCTTGACAATCAGGCTAATTCAATGACCACACTAAAAGTATATGTTTAAAGTATGACAAAATATTTTTCTCAAAATATTTGTGATTTAATTTAGATCTGCCATCATATTCACTGTCAACTGAAATGTAGCATCACAGGAAGGTGTTACTGAGAGAAGAACCTGGTTGAAAAAATGGTTGGGAAACACAGCTCTTCAGAAATACTCCAGGCCCATCACATTTGCCATAATCCTGACAGAAAATTTCCAACACCCTGATTCACTTCAGCACTAACTGAAAGCTCCCCCCACCCACTCTTCTTGGAGAGATATAGTATGACCGTGGTTTTCCAAGCTAAAGGTTCTTTGTGATATAATCATAAAAAACTAAATTTTTATTTTCTCAATTTCCTGCAATTTTTGTCAAATTAATCATTCTGTGCCTAAGGTTTTATAAACTGGGATTAATAATAGCATCCCACTCCATGGGATTCTTATGAAGGTTAAATGGGGTAATATATGCAAAGCACTCAGAAAAATATACGGAACATAGCAAGGGTAATAATTCTTAGTTATTATAAGTGATCACTCTTTACTATTGTCATACCTGAATGGTTTCTGTTTTCATTGCTTCCTATAGGCATCATGATTTCCCAATAAGATAAATCCCTGGAAGACAGAATTATGGCACATTTTATTTTTAAATAAGATAAGCTTGGTAAGACATTACAAGTGCTGTGCCATCTAGTTTTGAAGCTGGGAATAGTCTACTGCCTTCGACTTACTTCTGAATATGCCCAAGTATTGAGCTGCATGTTTCCTTCTTATTAACACTAAGTTTGCAGCCATTATACCTAAAAGGGTGTGGCTCCATCACTTATTTCCTTACTGAAGTTTTACAGCTGTTTTGGAATGGACTAACAACCTTGACTAGTTCCTTTCAGTAATTGTTTTGCTTTTTGGAGAGTGGATTCTGTATTTTACAAGATAAATGACTATAATTTCTTAATTTAATTTGCATGCCTTTTAAACAATCCTGTGGTTCTCTTCTGTCATACAGAATGTTTTAGAATTGCATGATGTTCAGGGACTTCTGTTTCCCATCTTAACACTGCTTCTCTCTACACAGAAGCTGACACACAGGACAGCAATACTGAGATAAGATAATTCCACTGGGACAAAGTTCAAGGGAGACCAGAATCTATTTTCTAGGATGAATAGAAAACAGAGGCAACAGAAACACCCAGAGAAACCTGAGCATGAAAGCCTGAGCAGTCAGTGTGCAATCTGGATGCCTCCCCATGTGGACCTAATTCCTCTCCACTAGCAGACCTCACAGCATACACCCAACAGTGTGGTTGGGCAGAAACATGCCCTGAAGTTAGTCATCTCTCTGCCTCCCTCTGGGTATTCACCGACAGAATGGCCAGTACCAGGTTACTGCTGGGTACTGGGTGATTTGCCTTCATATCCCCAAACCCTGGAGAATTTTTTTTTTTTTTTCAGGAGAGGAGCGGAAATCAATTTATTTCATTGGTAATTGTCAGGGCCAGGGGTGTGTTTGTGTTTTCTCTTTGGCTGGGATAACATTCTGGATCCCTGGTGTAGCATTCCTCATCAGGCACCTTCTGAGTTCAGTTGACAGCATGACATGCAGTAGTTTGCCTTCATCCATTTAACTGGTATGATTCATAACCTATTTTTAAAGTGAGAGGAAAAATTATATTTTCTCTTTGAAGACGGCAAGATGGATTTTTCAAAAGTCTTTATTTTTTTATTTAAAAAAATTATTTTTAACTTTACAATATTGTATTGGTTTTGCCATATATCAACATGAATCCGCCACAGGTATACACATGTTCCCCATCCTGAACCCTCCTCCTTCCTCCCTCCCCATACCATCCCTCTGGGTTAACATCTGGGAAGCAATTTTTGCTGCATAAACATAGGGTGTTTCCCTAATGGGGAGAAACTGTACTACTAAATGAAATGACAGAAAACTTACAATGTATTTAAGATTAAAAAAAATAGAAACCCAATATTTTGAAATCAAGTGAAACAAGAGACTTTCACAATTTAAAACAAGGAAACATATCTATAGATTTCACATACTAAGAAGTACATATTGGCAGAGGATACTAATATGCAATTGTGTCTTGGATAAGAGTTACTGTCTCACTTTGCAACCTGCTATTACACTTTGACTATCTCCACTCCAGTACTCTTGCCTGGAAAATCCAACGGGCAGAGGAGCCTGGTAGGCTGTAGTCCACGGGGTCGCTGGGAGTGGGACATGACTGAGTGACTTCACTTTCGCTTTTCACTTTCATGCATTGGAGAAGAAAATGGCAACCCACTCCAGTGTTCTTGCCTGGAGAATCCCAGGGATGGGGGAGCCTGGTGGGCTGTAGTCTATGGGGTCACACAGAGTCAGACACGACTGAAGCGACTTAGCAGCAGCAGCAGCAGTGAGTATTTATAGGAAATAGACATCCCTTTGACTTAGGCATTGTTATTCACTGGTAACAGTGGCTTTGAACAGAGGAGACTGACTGAGGAAAACATCACCTTGATCATGAAATAATTAGATGATAGACTAACACATTGCTTCTTAGGGAAGTCAAGAATAAAATGAAATGAGAATAAAACCAAATGACCCACACCTAAAAAAGGCAAATGTAGGTCAGGTCTAGTCAGATGCATGGCACTGGGGTGACAGCATGGGCTGGGGGAGTCCCCAAGGTGCCAGGAGACCATCCAGCCAGCAAGAAAACCAGCATTCTCTACTCTCAGTTGCTGCCAAGGCACAGCCAGCTCTGGTGAAAGGAAGCTATGAAATCATTCACTCAGTTGTACCCAGTTCAAGAGAGAAGGTCTTCATCTTTCATTTAAAGATGAGTAACCATTTGTCTTTTTGCTACCCTTATGAACTGCCCACTGCACACATACCTCTCAACTGACTGTGCATGGGCCAGGGGATCAGTTCTGAGGATCACACCTCACCTGTCTGCAGTGAATGCATCATCCATGTGTCTGGTGCTTGCTCTGTTATATGAGCTTTCAGATTTACAGACCAAGACCATTAGTGTTCATCCTCTGATTGTAAAGAATGGAAGAGCATCCATTTTCCCCAGAGTTCTGGCCAAGAACCTGCCCAGACTCAACTAAATCAAAATAATGAGAGTAACCTTGGATAAAGAAAAAAGAGCAGGAGGGTGAGTGTGATAGAAAAGAGTGGTTGAAAACTCATCGAAGGTAAGCCTGGGAAAGAGAAATCTTTGACCATCCATCAGCCCCCTAAGAACTTGGATGGCTGTCTTTCAAGAAGTGATTGTCCTTGCTTTACATCCCAATCTCAAGTTATAACCAGTGGGTAAATGCCATACATGGATAGTTGCAACCCAGGGTAGCAAATAATTTTATGAAATCAAAACTACCTAAACATGGAATGGGTTTTTGGATAAGAGTAGGGTACTCCTTAAAAAAAATGGATAGGATTTTTGGATAAGAGTAGTTACCTGCAGTATTCAATAATAAGCTAGGAACTACGCTGGAATTTTCTGATTTTGCAAGTTTGAGATTTTGTGTGTTTGTGTGTGTGTGTGTGTGTTTTACTAACTGATAAATACTTCCAAGATCTGCAACAGTGGTGTTGCTAGTACTATTGCATGGATACTTGTCCCTAGGAACCAGACATACAGCAGCATGAGATCTTCCAAGGGCATTTCTGCACAAGAACAATAGCAAAAATTTTTCACGTCAGTTTAGTTTTCACTAAGACATTGTCCTCAGCCTATAAAATGAGAAGACTGGAAGACAGGAATTCAGAGAGCACTGAAGGTTCCCCAAATGGTTGAGTGTAAATAAATCCCCCCACAGCAGACCTTGGAGCAACTCCTGCCTGTGTCCTGGTCCTCTGATTTCTGTGCCAAACATGGGGGCAAGGAGGGGGGTGGTTGTCTTTGTCCTTTTAGATTTAAGGGATGAATAATCAGTAAAAAGTGAGAGTGATGGTTAGAACTGGATCTGGTTTGAAAATAGAACTGCCATATGACCCAGCAATCCCACTGCTGGGCAAAAACACCAAGGAAACCAGAATTGAAAGAGACACATGTACCCCAGTGTTCATCTCAGCACTGTTTATAATAGCCAGGACATGGAAGCAACCTAGATGTCCATCGGCAGATGAATGGATAAGAAAACTGTTGTATATATACACAATGGAATATCACTCAGCCATTAAAAAGAATACATTTGAATTGGTTCTAATGAGGTGGATGAAACTGGAGCCTATTATACAGAGTGAAGTAAGCCAGAAAGAAAAGCACCAATACAGTGAAATGCATATATATGGAATTTATAAAGATGGTAGTGATGATCCTATATGTGAAACAGCAAAAGAGACACAGGTGTAAAGAACAGTCTTTTGGACTCTGTGGGAGAAGTTGAGGGTGGGATTATTTGAGAGAATAGCATTGAATCATGTATAATATAATATGTGAAACAGATTGCCAGTCCAGGTTTGATACATGAGACAGGGTGCTCAGGGCTGGTGCACTGGGATAACTAAGAGGGATGGGATGGGGAGGGAGGTGGGAGGGAGTGTCAGGATGGGAAACACATGTACACCCATGGCTGATTCACGTCAATGTACGACAAAAACCACTACAATAATGTAAAGTAACTAACCTCCGATTAAAATAAATTAATTAATTTAAAAAAAAAAAAAAAGGAAGAACTGGAGATGGTTAATGGTTGGAGATGGAAAGGGAAAATATAGAAAAAATACACTGTAGGCCCAGCTGCAAGAAGGAAGAAAGAAAAAAGTTCTATGGGTTGATCTTTTGTTTTTATAATCTTACCTTGAACTAGTTATTCAGTTCAGTTCAGTCATGTCTGACTCTTTGTGACCCCATGGATTGCAAGCACGCCAGGCCTCCCTTTCCATCACCAACTTCCAGAGTTTACTCGAACTCATGTCCATTGAGTCTGTGATGCCATCCAACCATCTCATCCTCTACTGTCCCCTTCTCCTCCCACCTTCAATCTTTCCCAGCATCAGGTTTTTTTCAAATGAGTCAGTTCTTCACATCAGGTGGCCAAAATATTGGAGTTTCAGCTTCAACATCAGTCCTTCCAATGAATATTCAGGACTGATTTCCTATAGGATGGACTGGTTGAATATCCTTGCAGTCCAAGGGACTCTCAAGAGTCTTCTCCAAAACCACAGTTCAAATGCATCAATTCTTCTCCTCCAGCTTTCTTTATAGTCCAACTCTCACATCCATACATGACCACTGGAAAAACCATAACTTTGACTAGACGGACCTTTGTTGGCAAAGTAATGTCTCTGCTTTTTATTTATTTATTTTTTGTCTCTGCTTTTTAATATTCTGTTTAGCTTGGTCATAACTTTTCTTCCAAGGAGTAAGCGTCTTTTAATTTCATGGCTGTAGTCACCATCTGCAGTGATTTTGGAGATGAGAAAAATAAATTCAGCCACTGTTTCCACTGTTTCCCCATGTATTTGTCATGAAGTGATGGGACCAGATGCCATGATCTTAGTTTTCTGAATGTTGAGCTTTAAGCCAACTTTTCACTCTCCTCTTCAGTTTCATCAAGAGGCTCTTTAGTTCTTCTTTGCTTTCTGCCATAAGGGTGGTGCCATCTGCATATCTGAGGTTATTGATATTTCTCCTGGAAATCTTGATTCCAGCTTGTGCTTCATCCAGCCAAGCGTTTCACATGACATACTCTGCATATGAGTTAAATAAGCAGGATGGCAATACAGAGACTTGACATATTCCTTTCCCTATTTGGAACCAGTCAGTTGAACTAGTTATATCATCAGAAAAATATTTAACAATAAAAACATATTAACACAAAAATTTCAGTCCACCTCCTTCCCATGTATTTACATTCCATCAGTAACTGCATTTATAACATTTTATGATTTTGTTTTTAATTTTGCTTTTGTCTACAGATGTATATTTGTTTATGTATACAATCAAAAGTCTTATTTTCCTTTAAATAAGACTAAAGTATATGTATTTTCATACATTTAAAAAAATAGCACTACATTTTAGAGAACTTCCCATGAGTGAACCCATAAAGGTGCACACCATCCCTAAGGTTTAACAATAGGCATTTATTTTCTTCTAAATATTTGCTTTCAAATAATTTAAACAATTAACTTCTAGAGTCAACTGTTTGATCCACTTGGAATTGATTTTTGAGTTGCCTGTGAAATGGAGATCCAGCTTATTTTATTTTATTTTTTTCTATGCAGGAATCATTTCTCTTAACACCATTTATTGAGCAGAATTTCAGTCAATAGTGATCTGCAATGCTTATTCTGCCACGGATCAAATTTCCGTGTACATGTATCTATTTGTTGACACTCTTTTATACTCCATTTTACAGAATGGATTATTTATTTTAAAATGTATTAATATAATATATATTATAGGTACTATACTATACTCTTTCTATTATTTTTTTATGTGTGAATGACTTTAGCTTCTACGAGGGCTTTGTTTTTCTTAATCATGGGTCAACAAACATTATCTGAAAAGAGACAGATAGTAAATATTTAGATTTTGCAAATCATACAGCCTCTAGGATGACTACTCAGCTTTCCCATTGTATTATAAATGTAGCCATGAGCACTCTGTAAACAGATGGCCATGGTTGTGTTGAATGCAAGTCCACTTGAAAAACAAGTGTATGGACTGGATTTGACTCAAGAGCTATAGTTCCCTGACCCATGTACTAAAGAAATGCCTTTTTGGGATTTTGAATGAAATAGCATTGAATTCAAAGATCAACTTGTACCTTGTACAAAACTGTAAACACTAATGTATTTTGTCTCTGTTTATTAATATGACAATCAATAGTCTTTTTAAAAAGGAATGTGTGCTAAAATTTTAAATGCTCTCTGTATAGAAATTTGGCCAGGTTTATTCCTAGATATCCTTTAGTTTTCTGTGATTCTTTTCAGATCCACAGGTAAATAATCTTATTAACTCATTGTATCTCATTTCCCCCCTCCCTTCCAGGTTCACCTTCTGATGCTTAGATAGTGAAGTCGCTCAGTCATGTCCGACTCTACGACCCCGTGGACAGTAGCCAACCAGGATCCTCCGTCCATGGGATTTTCCAGACAAGAATACTGGAGTGGGTTGCCATATCCTTCTCCAGGGGATCTTCCTGACCCAGGGATCGAACCTGGGTCTCCTGCATCGTAGGCAGACGATTTACCGTCTGAGCCACATTATCACACTGAATAGAGTAGCCCCTTCAGCACTCTGTTACTGTGTTGACAGTGAACACGCTGTTTGCTGTCTCCTATAATGCTTCAACATTAAGTATATTTCCTGTAGGTTCTGGCAGGATTGTTTTCTTTCTATTTTGACTATATGTATACTCAAGTCTGGAGTGGATACTGAATTTCATCAAATTTTTTTTTTACTATCTATGATAAAGATAATACCTATTTTTTCTTTTTTCAACCTGTTAAGTTACTCAACTCAAAAACTTTAAATAAACCCTGGTTCACCATAAATCATTGTCCTTTTTCAGGCACCTATTAAATGTTATCTTAGTTTTATGAATCTAGTTTTGTAAGCATGATTATTCTGTAAAATTGCTTGTTCCTTCTTGTCTGATTTTAAAATGAGGTTAATTCATGACTCATTTGGAAGTTTAAGAATAGTTCTGTTTTCTGTTGTGCCTGGGAACCATTAAATTGATATTATCAATAATATCAATAATATATGTTAATAAAATAACTTCTGTTCACTGTAAACCAGGTATAGCTATAGCACAAAATGACCAGCCCATAGCAACTTCTCTCTTATGGCATAAATGAAGAAAATAATTATGATCAAATTATCCATTCATTTATTAAATTTGATTGGGGAGGAAGTAGATGCTGAATAAGTAAAGTGTATTACATGTTGAAAGGTGAAAGTGAAAGTTGCTCAATTGTGTCCAACTCTTTGTGACCCCATGTACTATACAGTCCATGGAATTCTCAGGCCAGAATACTGAAGTGGGTAGCCTTTCCCCTTCTCCAGGAGATCTTCCTAACCCAGGGATCAAACCCAGGTCTCCCACATTGCAGGAGTATTCTTTATCAGTTGAGCCACAAGGGAAGCCCAAGAATACTGGAGTGGGTAGCCTATCACTTCTCCAATGGATCTTCCCAACCCAGGAATCGGACTGTGGTCTCCTGCATTGCAGGCAGATTCTTTACCAACTGAGCTATTAGGGAAGCCCAGTATAATGTGTTAGATGGCTACTAAATGATAAGGAAGCAATAAAGCTGGGAATGAAAATAAGAAGGGGAGAGCATTTTTGATATGGTGGTCACAGATATCTCAAAGTGTAGCAACTAACATGTGTGCAGAGGTTTGAAGGGATTCAAAGATGAAGCCATATAAATGCCTAATAAGAAACAATGAGTAAAAAGGCACCGGAATCAGAGATAATCTGTTTGAGTTGAACAACAATGAAGAGGCAAAGGAGACTTGGCTCTCTAAAGAGAAGCAGAAGATGAAGCCAGGGAAGAACGGGGGGAGCGTACACTGAAGAGAGTTTATTCCTGCTCCCAGGTAATCCCACTTACCCCTGTGGCCACATAGTCTTATTTTCATGATAAGGGGTGGATCCCTCATGTCCCTTTCAACTCTCTACCTGAGTGCTTCCTCTCAGCCTCTTTCTCTTATTCAAGGACCTTACACTAGAAATTTTCTCATCCTTCAGTGTGAGTTCATTTCCATCAGTAAACGTGTTACAATTTCTTCTATCTTGAAAAAAAAATCTAGATTTTTTCACCTACCATGAAAATTGCTAATTTTAAAGAAAATATCTGTAAAATTATTGTCTATCCTTAGGATCATCAATGCTTTTCCCTCACTTAGAGTTAATCCATTATACTCAAGCTTTATCCCACCGTTGTACAAAATTCCTGTATGTTTGATTCACCAATTGTTTCCACACTAATATATCCAAGGATTACTTCCAAGCCTCATCTTCCTGACCTATCAACCACGTCTCACATGGCTGATGATGTGGACAATTTTTTTTTCACCCAATTCAGCCCTTCAGATGTGTCCTTACCTTATTCTCCACTACTCTCTGACTCATATTGCTTGTCTTTTCCACCTTCTTGAACTTTATATAAAAAGTCTCAAACCCAGTTCTTAGACTTCTACTGTTCTCCTATGCTTACCCCCTTGGTGATCCCTTCCACAGTGTTAAACAACACACATATTTGCTGAGGAGGGGCTTCCCTGTAGCTCAAATGGTAAAGAATCAGCCTGCAATGCAGGAGACCAGGGGTCGATCCCTGGGTTGAGAAGTTCCTCTGGAAAAGGGAATGGCAACCCACTCCAGTATTCTTGCCTGGAGAATTCCATGGACAGAGAAGCCTGGCAGGCTACAATCCATGGGATCACAAAGAGTCAGACACGACTGAGCAACTAACACATGCACACATTTGCTGAGGACTGCTGTATTTTTATCCCAGATCAGACCTCATTTGAGTTTGAAATCACGCAAAAGCTGGATTCTTGTAATTTCCATAAGAATGCCTTGTAGGCATCTGAAACTTTGCAAATCTGTAACCAAAGTCCCAATTTTCCACCAAGATAATAGAAACTATTTTTCTGGTTGCCCAAACCAAAGAAACCTTGTGTTCATTCTTGATGACTGTCTTTAAGACTCCATATCCAACCTATCAGCAAATCTTATCAGTTACAATTTCCAAATCTACTCAGAATCTATTTCTTCCCATTCCCTCCCTCAATACCACCATGTCTGTCTAAGCCAAGGTAGCCACTTCCAGTTGCATGGCTGTCCCACTCTCCTTCTGATCCTGATGTTCCCAACTCACCTCCACCACCTTGTTTGCATCAGAGAAACCAAAGTAAAGCTTTAGAAACAAAGCGTCCCTCTGCCTACAGTTGTTCAACTATATCAAACTCACTGCTGCCTTCCTCACGTCTTTCAGGCCTCTGGAAACATTACACTTTCTCATGAGGTCTTTCTTGATGTTATTTAAAGTTAATGACTTGCACTTCACTCACATCCTCCTTCCACCCTGACACTTTTTATCTTTCTAGTTACGTGATTTTTCCTCCACTGGTAACATATATTTTATTTATTTGCTTGCATAGCATTTGTAAGTCACAACACAATGACAAGCTCAATGAACAAAAACTTTGTTTTCAGTGTAACTACCTCCCAATCATTACCTCTTCCCTCCTACTCAAAGGTATTATTATTCTACCTGCTATGTCCATGGTTTAAGTGTGGAATAAAGACACATGTAAAGCATATATAAACTGGAGTCTGGCTTCTTTCACCCAAAATTATTTTGTGAAATTCATCCTTGTTATTGTAAAGAACTGTAGTTGTTTATTTTCAATACTGCGTGCTGTTCCACTGTAAATATACCAGTTTTATGTATCCCATTTTCTACTGATGCCACTGGTAATTTCAACTTTTTGGATATATCAATTAATGCTTTTAGAAGAGCAATACAATGGCTAGGTTTAATACAGAGGCACATAACACTGATTTCTGCAATTCATACTGAAAGGAAGAAGATAGGACTAAAAGTTTAAGAGGATTTCCTCCTAATTGGGTGAATAGTCCCAGACTTGCTTGAATCCATTTCCACATTGATAGGGAAGCTAGAATTGAGCATTTTATAAAGTAGATTGAGTTTGTCAGTGCTGCTGATGAGGTATAGTATTTGGGAAAAAGAAGTGGAAAGAAAAGATAACTAGAAAAGTCAGGTCCCACAGTCCTGGGAATTAGAGAACAGAATGTCATATTCAAAGGGGAGAACCCATGGCCAATTCTGATGAATTCTCTGAGTCCCTTTGCTTCAGTGTTTCTTTAGATATTGAAATGAAATGATAATGGAAATTATGAAACAAGCATCACTCCGAGGCTCTGTACCTGGTGATGCAGTTTCTTATATCAACCTAGATCTGCCTTTGGGAGGAGAGGGGATGAAGGGGAGAAAGAAATTACAATAAATAAATTTATATTAAAAAAATTACGGGGAGGTAATATGGACATAATTGGATAGGTGGATCTTCATAATATGGATGAACTATTCCCTGACCAGAGATTGAACCTATGCCCTTAGCAGTAAAAGCTTAGAGTCCTAACCACTGGGCATCCAATGAATTTCCTCCTTTTTTTGGCATCAGAATCCCTTTACAATTCAAAACTATATGCAGTACTTACTATAGATGGGAGGGTAATACTTTGCATTCTAGAATATATATATATATATATATATATAACTTGAAACCTGTCACAGAGAGGAGCATGGGCACATAACTGAAGGTGCACCAGATGAAACTTCTCGGCAGAACTTCTGACCTAAGATACAGATGCAATGAGTCTGGCATTTTTTGGAATTCCTTATGCTTTTGGAGGTGATGACCATCCAAGGTACAATAGGAGGAGTCAGTGTTCAGCACCTGTAGCGGCTGGTTCATGCCTACGTTCTTTCTTTCATTGGCACTGAAGCACCTTCTGTCCTTACCATTTCCCAAGCCTGATTCTCAATGCATCCCATTAATTAGTTTAGCTCAATTACAATTTCTAATAACTGCTGTTTTAAGCTACCAACAATTACTATTTTCAGATAGATATCACTGTTCAAATACTGATACTATGGAATCATTTGATCTTGGGAGGACAAAAATCAAGGCAGTTCTTAAAAACTGTTTCTGGGACAATTCTAAAGCATTTGTCAATGTGGTACCACAAAATTGGGTGGCCTAAATTCAAAGGCTCTCAGAGTTCTGATCACCATGTTGAGGAGGGGTATGATCTCAGAATTGTTAATACATTAGTTTTTTTTTTAATCCATCAGATGGAATATTATTAATCTCTTTATTTTATTGAAAATTCTGAATCTTACCTAAAAATCAGGCATCAGATTGGTCAAGCTCAGAAATGCTAAGGAGAAATCTTGCCGGAGAATTGTCTCAATTAGAAAAACTTAGACTTTAGGGTTATTATTATTTTTTCCTAATACACATGGCTTGTGCTTTCCACTTCAGACAATTTTTATAATACAGAAGAATAGGACAAAAATAAACAAGTCACAAACCATTACCACACTGTGAATGTATCCCAAGGTAATTTTTTTCATTACAAAATGATTGAAGGATTTGTGATGGGACATCCAAATACAATTTTAGAAACAACACTGTAATAAATGAAGGTACAGGGCCCTTCATAAAGAAGGAAGATTGTTTTGAAAGCAATTTCAATAATTTAAAAAACTAATTACATGTGTCAAAGTAAAATTGTAGTAATGGAAACAGAAATGAAATAAGAAGACAACATTTAAATGGAAATGAATATTGATAGTAGAATTTCCATGAAAGATTAAGCCCTAATCTCTTTAAGTATTTGTGGTTTATAATTAATTAATTTACATCCATATGTAGGTCAGGAAGCAACAGTTAGAACTAGACATGGAACAACAGACTGGTTCCAAATAGAAAAGGAGTACGTCAAGGCTGTATATTGTCACCCTGCTTATTTAACTTATATGCAGAGTACATCATGAGAAACGCTGGGCTGGAAGAAGCACAAGCTGGAATCAAGATTGCCAGGAGAAATATCAATAACCTCAGATATGCAGATGACACCACCCTTATGGCAGAAATTGAAGAGGAACTAAAAAGCGTCTTGATTAAAGTGAAAGAGGAGAGTGAAATGGTTGGCTTAGAGCTCAACATTCAGAAAATGAAGATCATGGCATCTGGTCCTATCACTTCATAGGAAATAGAAGGGGAAACAGTGGAAACAGTATCAGACTTTATTTTTTTGGGCTCCAAAATCACTGCAGATGGTGATTGTAGTCATGAAATTAAAAGATGCTTACTCCTTGAAAGGAAAGTTATAACCAACCTAGATAGCACATTGAAAAGCAGAGACATTACTTTGCCAACAAAGGTCTGTCTAGTCAAGACTATGGTTTCTCCAGCGGTCATGTATGGATGTGAGAGTTGGACTATGAAGAAGGCTGAGCGCCGAAGAATTGATGCTTTTGAACTGTGGTGTTGGAGAAGACTCTTGAGAGTCCCTTGGACTGCAAGGAGATCCAACCAGTCCATTCTAAAGGAGATCAGTCCTGGGTGTTCTTTGGTAGAAATGATGCTAAAGCTGAAACTCTAGTACTTTGGCCACCTCATGCGAAGATTTGACTCATTGGAGAAGACTCTGATGCTGGGAGGGATTGGGGGCAGTAGGAGAAGGGGACGACAGAGGATGAGGTGGCTGGATGGCATCACTGACTCGATGGACATGAGTTTGGGTGAACTCTGGGAGTTGGTGATGGACAGGGCGGCCTGGCGTGCTGCAATTCATGGGGTCGCAAAGAGTTGGACACAACTGAGCGACTAAACTGACTAACTGACTGATGCGTCTAGAATGGTCTCATTATGTACTAATCGAGATAAAGAAGAAAATAATTTCCTATGTTCTGTAATCAGATGAAGATTCAGATTAGGAAAACCTAGACTTACATGAAAACCTGATATTGGGAGACTGGATGGATGAAATAAATGATTTCTTAAGCTTGAAACTATAGCAACAGAGCACATTTGGGTAAAGAAAGATGACAAATTTTGTTTTGGGTTGGAATTGGTAACTCAAAGCCAATATTCAATAGACTGATGGCTCAGATAATAAAGAATCTGTTTGCAATGTGGGAGACCTGGGTTTGATCCTTGGGTTGGGAAGATCCTCTGGAGAAGAGAATGGCTACCCACTCCAGTATTGTTGCCTGGAGCATTCCATGCACAGAGGAGCCTAGTGGGCTACAGTCCATAGGGTTGCAAAGAGTCAGACATAACTGAGAAACTAACAATTAACTTTCACGTTTCATGGATTTGGAAAGTAAGTAGTAAGAAATGTGAAGTGCAGAATTAGATTTGTTGATTATCATTGAGTATGATTAACAAAGTCAGGAGTTAAGAGTGGATCACAGAGGGAGAATGAGAAGAAATGATGACCTTCAATCCGAAGTTGAGGGGTGGATATTAATAGAACAGACCATCTTGTTGAAGAATTATGGGAGATCTGAGATGCTGACACATCAAATGCAAAAAAAAAACAAACCTTTTCAGGGTGGTAAATATTAACAATCTATATCATATGAGAAATAACTGGAGGAGTTTGAGAGCAAAAGACTAAATATAGCATAACTGCTACAGTTGTTAGAAGGGCCAACAATTTGAATAGAGTAAATCTACATGAACATCAGGCCAGAGATTCACTAACATAAAGCTTAGCTCTCATGCCAGAAAACAAAAAACAATTAAAGTTAATTTATACATAAAATGTCACTTCTCTAATAATAATGTAATAAGACTGTAATAAGATTGAAGACTACCTTTCTTTTTCCTCCTCTCCTGAGCCTCTGTTTTTTGTTTTTTTTTTTAATTGGAGGTTCTGTTCTTATTTCTCAAACTCCTAGGTATTTATTCAATGCATAGTGATATATACATTTCCTCCCCTTATCTTTCTCCATAGCTTACTTCCTACTCTTCTGCAAAGGTTTGTTAAGACATTTTTGCCTATTCATAGAGACAGAAAGCATATGGGAATGTCTAGTGTCAAAGGGGGAAGCAGGTGGAGAGATGTAGTCAGTCTTCCAGATCTGGATGTTCTGTGTTAGCATGGTGGGTAATATGGGAGGGCTGGGTGTCCTACCTATATAAGCGATTTACATAAACTTTGGTATCTGCAAGGGTTCCTGGAACTAGCCTTGTGCCATGCCCATCTTATTCACTGCGTACCGAGTTTCTATCTGGGATGATGAAAAAGCTTTTTGAATAGGCAGTGGGGGTGGTTGCACAACAATGGAAATGTAACTAATGACATTTTAAAAAATAATCATATTATACACTTTATTTTTTATTTGTTTACTTAGTTATTTTTCTGACTAACCCCCATGTCTTGCGGACATCTTAGTCCCCCCACCAGGGATTGAACCCGTGCTTTCCAGAGTGGAAGTGTGGAATCCTAGCTACTGAAATGCCAGCAAATTCCCTAATTAATGTCATGACTTGAATCCATGAAAAGTGTTAAAACAGCAAACTTTATATGGTATATATTTTATCACAATACACAAATTAATAAAAATAAATAAAAGGAAGTAGTGTGTGGGGCAGCAGGGGATGGAGTGAGGCTCCTGTGGTGTCTCCTGGCATCCTCACTCCAGCATGGATTAACCTCCATCCCACCTCCCAGCATTGTTCACACAGGTCAATCCCGCCTGCCTTCAGGACCCTCTGCAACTTATCTCTGAAGACCCAGGGCCTGCCTGACAGCAACTTCCAGGGAGCATCCCTGCTCCCCCAACACACACAAAAGGGTGAAAAAGAAGTTCCCTTGGAGGTCTGCTGGTAAAGAATCCACCTGCACTGTAGGAGACTCTGGTTTGATTCCTGGGTCAGGAAAATCTGCTGGAGAAGGGATAGGCTACCCACTCCAGTATTCTTTGACTTCTCTGGTGGCTCAGCAGGTAAATAATCCACCTGCAATGCAGGAAAACTGGGTTCAATCCCTGGGTTGGGAAGATCCCCTGGAGAAGGGAATGGCTACCAATTACAGTATTCTGGCTTAGATACTTCCATGGACTATTCCATGAGGTCTTGAAGAGTGGGTCATTATTGAGTGACTTTCACTTTCTTTCTTTTACAGAGTTAGTTCTTCCATCATCCAAGAAAAAACTTGTTTTAGCTGAGTGATCACACCATGGTGATTTTCTGGGTCATAAAGACATTTTTTTGCATAGTTTTTCTATGTATTCTTGCCATCTCTTCTTAATATCTTCTGCTTCTGTTAGGTCCGTACCATTTCTGTCCTTTATTGTGCCCGTCTTTGCATAAAATGTCCCCTTGGTATCTGTAATTTTCTTGAAGAGATCTCTAGTCTTTCCCAGTCAATTGTTTTCCTCTATTTCTTTGCAGTGATCACTGAGGAAATCTTTGAAGAAAGCTAGTGGAGGTGATGGAATGCCAGTTGAGCTATTTCAAATCCTAAAAGATGACACTGTGAAAGTGCTGCACTCAATATGTCAGCAAATTTGGAAAACTTAACAGTGGCCACAGGACTGGAAAAGGTCAGTTTTCATTCCAATCCCAAAGAAAGGCAATGCCAAAGAATGTTCAAACAACCACACAATTGCACTCATCTCACATGCTAGCAAAGTAATGCTCAAAATTCTCCAAACCAGGTTTCAACATACGTGAACCATATGTTCAAGCTGAATTTAGAAAAGGCAGAGGAATCAGAGATCAAATTGTCAACATCTGTTGGATCCTCAAAAAAGCGAGAGAGTTCCAGGAAAACATCTACTTCAGCTTTATTGACTATTTCAAAGTCTTTGTGTGGATCACAACAAACTGTGGAAAATTCTGAAAGAGATGGGAATACCAGACCACCTGACCTGCCTCTTGAGAAATCTTTATGCAGGTCAGGAAGCAACAGTTAGAACTGGACATGAAACAACAGACTGGTTCCAAATCAGGAAGGGAGTACATCAAGGCTGTATATTATCACCCTGTGTATTTAACTTATATGTAGAGTACATCATGAGAAATACTGGACTGGATGAAGTACAAACTGGAGTCAAGATTGCTGGGAGAAATATCAATAACCTCAGATATGCAGATGATACCACGCTTATGGCAGAAAGTGAAGAACTAAAAAGCCTCTTGATGAAAGTGAAAGAGCAGAGTGAAAAAGGTGGCTTAAGACTCAACATTAAAAAAAAAAAAAAAGACTCAACATTCAGAAAACTAAGATCATGGTATCTGGTCCCATCGCTTCATGGCAAATAGATGGGGAAACAATGGAAACAGTGAGAGACTTTATTTTTGGGGGGCGGCTCCAAAATCACTGTAGATGGTGATTGCAGCCATGAAATTAAAAGATGCTTGCTCCTTGGAAGAAAAGTTATGACCAACCTAGACAGCATATTAAAAAGCAGAGACCTTATTTTGCCAACAAAAGTCCATCTAGTCAAAGCTATGTTTTTTCCAGTAGTCATGTATGGATGGGAGAATTGGACTAGAAAGAAGGATGAGCACTGAAGAACAGATGCTTTTGAACTGTGGTTTTGGGGAAGACTCTTGAAACTCACTTTGACTGCAAGGAGATGCAACCAGTTCATCCTAAAGGAAATCAGTCCTGAATATTCATTGAAGGGACTGATGCTGAAGTTGAACCTCCAAAACTGTGGCCACCTGATGCAAAGAGCTGACTCATTTGAAAAGACCCTGATGCTGGGAAAGATTGAAGGCAGGAGGAGAAGGGGCCAACAAAGGATGAGATGGTTAGATGGTATCACCAACTCAATGGACATGAATTTTGGTAAGTTCATGAGTGGTGATGAATAGGGAAGCCTGGCCTGCTGCAATTCATGGGGTCGCAAAAAGTCGAACATGACTGAGTGACTGAAATGAACTGAACTGAACTGAACTGAACAAGGAGAAACCGGATAGCGCAAATTTAAATAGCACTTTATTTATAAACTCTATATGTTGATAAAGAAAATGAGGTGAAGAAAAGCTATGTGTTCACCTAGACCTTCAACCACCCACAGATCTAAGATCAAAACTGCATCTACTCCAAAACTCACAGACAGATTTTCAACATATCAAAGTGGTTTTCTCGGTTCACATCCAGGAATCACTGCTGTTGTCTTTCATAATAACAAATTGTAAATTTTACTTCACGCATTTGGTTGGCCCTTTTCTTCATGCTAAGTTGCAATTTGGATAAGGAAGATGTTTACATTGGGAAAGTCTTGAGAATAGAATGACATGATTTTAGTATTTCATATGGAACTCTTCTGATGCAAATTTTAAAAAAAACCTATTCATTGAAAATAGATTTTAAAATATGTGCATTTTTATTGTTTTCACTGAAGGATTTACATTTTTATTCACTGTGGTAAAATCAGTAAGGACAGATTTAATAAAAACCAAACCAAACAAAGCAAAACCAGAAAACTACAAAAAAAAAATGGTAATTTTAAAAAGACATATTAACTTTTAAACTTAAAGGACATTTGGCATTTTCAAGAAGCTTTCACAGGAACAATGTATTTTAGGTCAGATAATGACATTTAAAGGGAAGTTACTCTGAATAGTATTAATGTTCACCATTAAGAGAAAATAAAGAGTCACAAATAATAGCTTTCTCTATAATCAGATGAAGATCTACAAACTCATATCCTTTCCAAATCAGTACATGGGAGTTTGACTAGCAAAGGACTCAATCTATTTCAAGTTACAGAGAAGGGGGATCACCTTCAGTGCTTTCCTAGAGACAGAGATCAAAGTCCTAACATGTGGGAGAAATCGCCAAGTTGGAAAGTTGACATAGGCAGCTTTCACTCAAAAATAGTTTAGACAAGTTAAAACTGAGAACTAAAAATTTTCCCTTTAATTCCTCAATGCCAAGCCTTGATCACAAAAGCTTTTACATACATAATTTCTAACCTTCACAGAATTCTTTTAACATGAATGTTATAATGAATAAAGGAAAAATAAAAGCTTCCAAGATATTAGGTGAAAGCAATAAACTTGCCCAAAGACAAATTATAAAGGACAAACACAGGTGCACATTAGGAATCAGAATTGAACATGCACTGACCCGAAGGACTCAGAGTTACACAAATGTTGTATCAGCTATGGCAGGAGAACTTTCTATTGCCAGCACTGATGTCTCTGAATTTTAATTCCTTCTTCTGACTTCAGACACAAATGTTGCATAGGTGTCAGGGTTGCTGGTAGTCCTATGCCCTCTGTGCCCAGGTGTGGAATGAATCTTCAAAAAAGCTGCTGACTCTCACTTCATTTACTCTGGGTCCTCTCTAGGTCCCCACTCCCCAGTATGAGTGGAAGCCTGTCATTCCAACACTTTCTTCAAAGATTTGAAATGTGGACCTTCACTGAGATTCTAATACTAGTTGTTTCCTGGTTATGGATACATATTTATCCCCTGGTAGATATTTATATCGAATTCCTTAAATAATTTACTAAACACTATATCCCACAGCAGGCTTCCCTTGTGGCTCAGCTGGTATATAATTTACCTGCAATGCAGGAGACCTGGGTTCCCTGGTTTGTGAAGATCCCCTGGAGAAGGGAAAGGCTACCTACTCCAGTATTCTGGCCTGGAGAATTCCATGGATTGTATAGTCCACGGGGTCACAAAGTGTCGGACACGACTGAGTGACTTTCACTTCACTCATGCCCCACAGCAAGGTCCTTCTTCACCTGTTCAGTTACTGCTCAAGTTTCTTTCCATCACTTAATTCAAGAAACTCAATTGAATTTCCTCCCATTTCCTTAGATAATTAAAAACTCATTTCCTCTTTACTTCTCTCTCCTATTTTTACCATCATTCACCTCCATTAAACATAAAACGGATGGATTAATGCCACTTCTGAATCATCAATCATTTTCTCAGTGTTTCTATCACTCTAAATAAGGTCCAGGTTTTTTCTCATTAAAGCTGCCTTCAGATCATCCTGGTGTCTGCATGGTCCACCTGAAGAGCAGTCATTTAAGTGTTTTATGGGCTCCATATGAATAACCAAAAATAACATAAAACTCATAAAACCATATGAAGCCATAAAAGCAAGCATGGTTATATTTGGACATATAACAATTACACACATAACAAAAACAGGTAAAAAGTGTGTAAATTGCTTGTAGTACTTGACCATCCCAAACTTATTTTCCTTATAATAAATGATTTTTTTTTGAAATCTGGAGGAGACTAAAGCCTTTCAACACCTCTAGAGGTATCACTCACCCTGACCTTCTGTTCCATCTCTTGTCCATCTGTGGGGATCCTCCACTGTTTTGTCCTCTTCCCATGAAAAGTTCAGGATTGCCTGCTTCCCTCTGCACATCAAAATGCTATATTGGTGCTGGATTTCTGCAGTATCACAAAGAGGCAGATGTATTCCATACATGGATACCTGGGTCAAAACATGAGTAGAAATTGCTGCTGCTGCTGCTGTAAGTCGCTTCAGTTGTGTCCAACTCTGTGTGACCCCATAGACAGCTGCCCACCAGGCTCTGCCATTCCTGGGATTCTCTAGGCAAGAACACTGGAGTGGGTCCCCATTTCCTTCTCCAATGCATGAAAGTGAAAAGGGAAAGTGAAGTCGCTCAGTCGTGTCTGACTCTTCATGACCCCATGGACTGCAGCCTACCAGGCTCCTCTGTCCATGGGATTTTCCAGGCAAGAGTACTGCAATGGGGTGTCATTGCCTTTTCCGAGTACAGATTAGTCACCATTTATTTATTTTTAGGGTATAGCTGCTTTACAATGTTGTGATAGTTTCTGCTATACAACAAAGTGAATCAGCTTTATGTATCCATATATCCCCTCGCTCTTAGACCTGCCTCCCACCCATCTCCCCCATCCCACCCCTTTATGTCATTGCAGAGCACTGAGCTGATTTCCCTGTGTTTTATAGCAGATTTCCACTAGCCATCTGCTTTCAACATGGTAGTGTATATATGTCAATCCCAATCCCCCTTCTCATCCCACGCCCTCCTTCCCACCCCTTGTCCACACATCCATTCTCTACATCTGTGTCTCTATTTTTGCCCTGGAACTAGGTTCATCTGTAACACTTTTCTAGATTCCACATGTATATGCTTACATATAGAATTTGTTTTTCTTTCTGACTTACCTTACTCTGCATTGCAGACTGGGTAGACTTAGTCTGGGGTTCTGATCAACACCAGCAGTGACGGGGAAGGAGGGACGCACTCCTTCATGGTGCCCCTCACAGCCACAGCACCCTCTGCATTCACGCTTCAACAAGTTGCTGATCTTAATATCTGGTATCTTTTAGGAAGCTTCTTGGAGCTCACATTAGGTTCACCTTATTAAGACTTTCCTTATTATCCTGATTTCTTTGTTCATATTATTTATCACACACTGTTTCTCCCTCCATTTTTTGTGTTTTCTCTGCTCCCTGGGAGGCTCCTCCAGGCCACTTGCCTCTTCTTGGTCATTGTTTTCCTTCCTCTCCTCCCCTTCTCCTATCCTAAGTCCATAGAGTTCCCAAAGGAAGTACTTTCTAGAGAGAGACAACCTTTTGGATGTTAAAAATTCATAAATAAATAATAAGGCAATCAACCAGGAAGATACTGCTGATTATTTCATAGGAAAATACAACTGCTTCAAAACACGGGGCTGGTTCTCAGTTAAAAGCAACCCTAACAAAAATAACAGTCCTCACATATGAACACACAGATCAGGAGACCCCAGCAGCTCAGATATCAATGACAGAGACATTGAATCATGAGATATGGCTTTGTTTAAAATGCTAGTCTAGAAAAATACTGATCCTGAGACCTTACCATAGGCTCTATCTATCTTGGATTTTACCTTTTCAAATCAATAGACTTTATTTTTGGAGGAAGTTTTAGATGCACAGAAAAATTGAGTGGAAATGACAGAGTTCCCATGTACCTCTGCTGCCCCCACCCCTAGTTTCCAGTATTATTAGAATCTGCATTGGTGCAATGCATTTACCCCAATTCATGCTTTGGACTTTTCTTATAACTGGGTTTTGACTCAGCATGTGTATATGCAGAACTGTGTGGAGTGGGATGTGAAGAAGGGATTCAAGTGGTGAGTGATTTCCTTTGAAACAGTGCCTTGTGTGGAAATTCACATCCGTCTTTAAGCAAATTTATCTTAAATTATCAAGGTGCATTTCCAAAGCTGATCACTCTCCCTAAATGCCATCCCACCTTCTTTCCTCTTTCATTTCATTGCCTTTTTGCTTTACAGGGTCAGTGCCTTTCTCTACACTTTAGCAGTCCTATTAATCAAACCCTCATCCTCATGGTTTGCTCCCTCTTCAGATGTGACTTTCTTCACTTTCTGAGCCTATAGGTCATGACTGCACTGACCAGCTTAGGAGTTAACAGCTGACATTGTAGTTTGAAATCAACTTTAGTCGTCAATAGAAATATTGCTTAGGAATAGAGCTTCATCAAGGAGTCCATGCACTTCCTCGCTCACTTTTAAGTCAAATCATACCATTGTCTATCTAAATACCTATGTGCTAGACAAATTTAAATTTGTATTTTCTTTCCCTTGACTGTGCTGTGTGGTGTACAGGACCTTAATTCCCTGATCAGTGATTGAATCTATGTCCCTTGTTGTGGAATCACAGAGCCCTAACTACTGGTCTGCCTGGGAAGTCCCAGACCTTTCTTTTTTATATTAAAAAAGAAAGAAAGAAATATTGAAATACTATGTTCTTTGAAAAACTGAACTTCCTCAAATCAGGCGATTTTTGACAGAGATGCAAATACTAAGAAAGAAAGTTTCTTCCTGCCTTCCAGAGGCAACACAAAGTCCTGGCCACTCAGCCTGGGTACCAGACGAAGCAGTGACATAAACAGCACTTCACGTGGGAGATATAAACTTAGCAAACTGTTGCAGCTTCTTTCTTCTTGTTTTCAGAGCTTTCCATTGATAGAAACTCCTAATTGTAAAGTCTACATTCTGACTATAGGTGATGGTTTAACTTTTAGGTGTTACAGCTGAAAAAGACCTAAAAGCTATTGCTCAAGTCAAACAGCATTTGCTTCTAGAAATGCATCATAAAATCAAGAAAAGAAAGGCATAGGGAAAATGGACAGAGCTGCGTTTGCCAGAGCACCAAATTATTTTTTGGAATTACACTATCATCAGAACTGAGATTCAGGGCAAACACAATCAAACTTCAGAAATGGAGACTAATGAAATGGCAGTATGAATCAGTTAAAACTCTGAACTAAATGAGAGTAGAAAGAAATCCAATTTTAGAATTCTTGGATTTTAAATAAAGGCAACATCTAAGATCACTCCATTTGTAAATGCACATCTGAAGTTTCTCCTATTAGAGGCAGATTTAGAAAATCTGACTAAATTAACAGATATGAATCACATAAATAATAAAACCACCTTTCACAAGAAATATTCAGTAATCTATCTATTCTAAATTGCTGATCTTTGGATAGCTGTGATCATTGTGTTTGAAAAGATATGGCATACACAATAAAGTATGATATACAGTACATAGTTTCCAAGAAAAATTATATAAACAAATAGGATCCATCAGATTTAAAATAAAAGCAGACAACAAAAGAAAATGAAAAAGCAGTAGTTACAGACATGAAGCAAATAGTTTATTTTTCATCACTTACAATTCATATATTTGTTTAAAATAGTCAAAATAAGAGCATCTCTGCCTCTCTGTCTCTCCCTGTCTACAAAACACACACAAATATATATGCACACACATATGCATATATGTATATACACAAACATATGTGCATATATTTATATTGTTTTACTTTGTCTCTGCAAACATACCTGTATGTTTATGAAATTTTAGTTACAGTGCTAGAGACTAGAATATGGCAAAATCACTAACCCTCAGAATTTGGAGTTAGAGGTAGAGATATTATGTTGATATGATAGGATGATGTACGTTTGTATCATTTGATCATTCTTAACCTCTCAAACTGTCCCTCCAGCTTGCTCTACTCTACTGCCATCTGCTTAGGAGTGGATGATGTTCAACCATCGAATTTGATGAGATAGTCACAAATGGAAGAAGCTCCAGCAGAGCTATAGCCCATTACAACTGACACCATCACATCTGTTCCTACCACACAGCATGACCACTGCAACGTTCATCATCTGTAGGAGCAGATTTTCACTATTTACTACTGTAGAGTAAATCTTGTTCAAAGTATCATTACTGCATGACAAAAATCACATATAAATACTTTAGGAGGATTTTGTTCAACATAAGATGGAGTGTCGGAGAAGGCAATGACACCCCACTCCAGTACTCTTGCCTGGAAAATCCCATGGACGGAGGAGCCTGGTAGGCTGCAGTCCATGGGGTTGCTAAGAGTTGGACACGACTGAGCGACTTCACTTTCCCTTTTCACTTTCATGCATTGGAGAAGGAAATGGCTACCCACTCCAGTGTTCTTGCCTGGAGAATTCCAGCGACGGGACAGCCTGGTGGGCTGCCGTCTGTGGGGTCGCACAGAGTCGGACACGACTGAAGTGACTTAGCAGCAGCAGCAGCAGCAGCAAGATGGAGTGTTCATATTCTATCCTGTCCTTTTCAGTGAATATTTCAATTTAACCTGGATGGAAATCATGTAAAAACTATTGGAGGGCTCTGAAGAGCAGACAGGAGCAGAAAGAATGTCTCAGAAAATAAATAAAATAAAAGAACCAATTGGAACTATTTAGGACTAGAACCAACAAAAACGAACATTTTCATTTCCTGTGGCTACTGCAACAACTTAAAACAAATTGGATGGCTTAACACAACAGATATTTATTATCTCAGGGTTCCATAAGCCAGAAGTCTAAAATCAAAGTGTCAACAGAACCATGCTTTACCACGAAGCTCTGGGGGAAATTCTGTTCCTTGCCTCTCCCAGTGTCTAGTGGCTGTAGCCATTACATAAAGCACTACCGACGCAATGGACAAACTTTGGGAGTTGGTGATGGACAGGGAAGCCCAGTGTGCTGCTGTCCATGGGATCTCAAAGAGTCAGACATGGCTGATTGACTGAACTGAAATCATGGAACATGCTTTTTCCTTAGAAAGAAAGAGTTCAGATTACGTGACTATGTAGAAAATCCACCGGAATATACAGAAAAACCTCCTAGAACTAACAAATGAGCTTAGCAAAATCAACACACACACACAAAATAATTTTCTATTCACACATATTGACAAAAAGTTGAAAATAAATTAAAATAATATGAGTACAGTTTTCAATAGTTTCCAAAAATGAAATACTTAGGTATAAATCGCTCAAAATATATATGATCTGCATGCTGAAAACTAAAAAATGTTAATGAAAGCAATGGAGAGGATCTGCATAAATTGCAAAACATTATTTTTATAGATTGGAACATTCAATGTAATACAAGTGTCAAATAACCCCAAACTGTATGACAGATTTATCACAACTCTAGGCAAAATCCCAGGATTTTTATAGTTTCAGATAAACTGATATTAAAAATTACATAAAAGCCAAAGGAAAGAGTACGCCCAAGACAAATCTGAAAAAGAAGGATGTTAGAAAACTCACTTCACTTGGCTTTAAGACTTACTCCCTTGCAACAGTAAATAGAACAGTATGGAATGGTGAACAGTGGACTCATTGATCAAGGAATAAAATGGAATGTTCGTGAATAGATGCATACAGATATGGCCCAACTAATTTTCAACAAAAGTGCAAACACAATCCAACAGATGTTCTTCGTAACAGATGGTGTTGGAACACTTAGACAATTATCCACACATAAAAAAAGAGACTTTATGCCAACCTCACAAATTATTAAAAAAAAAAAAAACTCAAAATGGACCATGTATTTTAATGTAAAATAGAAACCATCCAACTTTTAAAAGAAGAAAACAAAATATTTTCCTGTCACAGGTAGAGACTATGAGACAGGACCTCAAAAGAACAACACTTTAAAACAATAATAATAAAAATAGATTTTTCTCAAAGCTAAAGCTGCTTGTTCTGTGAAATGTTACTTGGGGAATGAACTGACACTCTATAGATGAGAAGAAAACATTTTGAAATTCCACATGTGTTCTTATGTTCAGAATAAGCACATTTTAAAAACTCTCAAAGCTCAATAGTAAGTAAAGGATAAAGTACTTTTAAAATGAGCTAAAGTATTGGATATATTCTTTGCCAAAAAGATAAATAAATGATAAATAGCCACATGAAAAATGTTCAACATCCACTAGCAATGCAAATTCAAGACCATGATAAGATATCACTATGCAGCCATTAGAACAACAAATACACAAAATATTTACATAAAATATTTATGGAGATGTGGAGCGTCTCACACAATACTGGTGGGAGTGTGAAATAATTCAAACACTCTGAAAAACATTTTGGTCAATCTTTTTTGAAGTTAAAGACATACTTATGTAACCCAGTCATTTCACTGCAAGGTATTTATCCTGGATAAATAAAAAGGTGTGCTGTATGTTCAGTTGCTGAGACTTTTTGTGACCTCATGGACTATAGCCCCCAGGTTCCTCTGTTCATGGGATTTCCCAGGCAAGAATACTGGAATGTTTTATTGTTTCCTTCTTCAGGGGATATTCCTGACCCAGGGATCAAATCCATGTCTCCTGCATTGGCTAATTATTTGACTACTGAGACACATGAGTAGCCAAATTAAAAGGTATATTCACACGGATCTCTGTTCATGAATTACAACTGCAAATCTATTCATAATTTCCCAAAACTTGAAACAACCTGAATGTCCTTCAACAAATGAAGAGGTGGGCAGATGTAGTAAATCCATACAATGGAATTCTATGTAGCAGTGGAAAGGAATAGGATAAGCATCCTATCCTATTGATAGGATAAGCAACTGAAATGGATCTTGAAGATATTATTCTAAGTGACAGAAACTCATAGACAAAGGTTAATGCCTACTTACATAGGTCCCTGGAGAACAGGTGCATGGGCGCCAGAGGTTAGAGACAGAGTTTGACTGAAGGGCCATGGAGGTAGTCCTCATAATGATGGAGCTAGTCTGTATCCTGCTTGTAGTTTTTGTTATGTGAGTCGGCACATGTTGTATAATTCATATAACTATACACAAAGAAAGCCAAATTTACTGTTAATTGAAACAGTTCAATTTTAAAACTTCTCTTCACGATCATTTTTCTACTCTCACATTAAGACTTCTGCACAACAATGGCTGTTGCACTTAGAATGGTGTTTGTAAGTAAATGACTACTTAACATCTTTATGCTTGTGGAAAAATGCAGTAAGAATTTCATATCAAATGATACAGCAGAATATGATAGTCACAGTCCTTGAACGGAGGTCACTTATTCTGAATGAGCAGGGTCTGAAATAATGAGATTTTGTTCAGGTTAATGAAACACCTTCTGCAGGCTGGATCTTTATTTTTTTTTCCTAATCCTCTAATATCAACACTGAATTCTAACTCAGGCACCAGGCTTCTCATTTTTAGATCAAATATCGCTGCTAATTGGTTAGGCTCCCCCCTCCACTGTCTGTTGCACCTGTAACTCCCAGGTCATATAAGAACACTCCACCATTGTCTTTCATGTTAACAGTTAATCAAACACTGAGAACCCCAGAGCTGACAGTAAGGGTCCTGTCCAAAGAGCATCCCCAGAATCATAGAAGCAGTTCTCTCTGTGGACCACCCGCAGGCACATCCCTCACTCCATTCACCTGAAAACTTCCTCCAAGGCCCCTTCCTTGGCTTGTAGTGCATGATTCCCCAGTGGTGGCAATTTTTGAAGACGGACATAGGGAGTTCCTGATGAGGAAGCAAAGAGCAGAAAGGAACTACCCAGAATTCTGAGAGTGAAGAGGTGAATAGCAAGGAGTGAATCCCAGGGACCGGGGAGCCTGGTGGGCTGCCCTCTATGGGATCGCACAGAGTTGGACATGACTGAAGCGACTTAGCAGCAGCAGCAGAATGCATTCTATATATATATTTTTAAAAGATAAATATGGAAAAATTAGGTCTGACATATATACATTATCATATATAAAATAGATAAACTACAAGGACCTACTGTAGAGCACAAGGAACTGTACTCAAAATTTCACAATAACCTGTAAGGGAAAAGAATCTGAAAACATATATAGATATAGATATATATGTATATGTGTATATATATGTGCATATTCTGTTTTTTAGTTGCTCTCTCTCTCTCTCTCTCTCTCTATATATATATATATATATCCACCTCTCTCCATAGGATTCTCCAGGCAAGAATACTGGAGTGGGTTGCCATTTCTTTCTCCAGGGGATCTTCCTGACCCAGGGATCAAACCCAGGTTCCCTGCATTTCAGGCAGATTCTTTACCATCTGAACCATAAGGGAAGCCTGAATTGGGTGACTTGTGCCTAAATAAAACAGAACTCCTGGAAGAGTTCCAACACATAAGTTTTATAGGCAAAGTAAGGAAGGGACGTGATTGGTTGTTATAAACTTTACTGCCTGAGCCAACTGGGAAGCCTATATATATATATATATATATATATATATATATCTGAATCACTGTACTGTATACCTTAAACTAACAGAACATTGTAAATCAACTATACTTTAGTAAGAAGAAGACAAATAAAATTTTCCCACTTCTGTTAACACTCTGCTAAAAAAATTTTTTCTTATTAAACAGTCAAACAAAACAAAGCAAATTATCTTTCTCTGACATGAATTATATAAAAAAATCTACTTTTTATAATTTTTTGCCTCTGCATGTGACTTGGTTCAGTAAAAGCTCAGGGAAGGGTGTGATAAATGATAAAAGGTTCCCCCTCACCTTCCTTGAAGCTAACAAAGCTGGAACTTGAGGTGAAGAAACCTTATCAAGAGATAAGAATCAAAAGAACAGGATAAGCAAGGGCAGTATTTGCTGACAGGTTTGTGCTGATTCAAAAACTGCAACATTTGTGGTATCAGCTATATCAGCTGTATCTGTGACATAGATCAAATCCACAGCAATCTCCCTACAATATTAATAATATATAGAAGGATGGCATTAAGTTTAAACCTGATAGTGACATGTGGCATCAGGTATTCCTTCATTGTGGAAAACATCAGCTGGGCATTGTTGACTGTTATCCTTCACATGCTATTTGGCATAAAGATATACTTCAGAGTTTATGTAAATTTCTAGAAAAAAATTGATTTAAAGCTACACTCAATTTTTATCTCCAAATACCCACTGGCCTGCCTTTTTTTTTTTTTTTTTTTTCTTTCTGTAATTTATCTAATTTTTGCCTTTGGCCACATTTTTTTTTTTTCCACTTTTCCCACCTTGTGTGTCTCAACCTGTCTTCTCTTCCTTCTACTAATTCAGTGGTTCTCAAATCGGGCTACCTGTCTTTCTAGGGAAACTTGGAAACCAGATGGGATGTCTTAGTTTGTCTCAGGGGTTGGGAGTGAGGAGGACTGATGACATCATGTGACAGAGTCCAAGACATAAGATATCCACAAGCAGAGACTTTCCACAGAGCAGGACATTGCTTGCAGCTCATGTAGAAATGGCTGTCTAGACATATAATAATGTAGGTGACAGTGTCTTTATAATTATTCATGTATAGTGGCAAGCTCTGTTTCCATATAAGTACAAAGCATCTTGTACAAATTACATCAACAGACTATTACATCAACACAAATACCATGAAATGTGAGGAAGTTTGTACTTTGTGTCATTGAAAATTTTTAAAAAATATTGGTTCTCATTTCAGAATAAAATCACACCATTGGCAGAAATACTGTAAAAACATTGAGTTGTGGTCAGTTTGGTTGCACAAATCTGCAGTAGCAGCCACTCCACCGGCCTGACTCTGGATAAATGGACACCACCCTGCCCTCTGTTTAATGAATCCTGTCTCCTCCTCATCTCTATCATACAACCAACCTGGTTTACCAGCCTTCCTAAACTTAAGGGGTGGTGTCAGCATTTCTCAACAACGTCATGGCCAGGGTGTCATGTGGCATGTGAGCCTTCTAAGTGTCTTATTTATTTTAATTGGAGGCTAATTACTTTACAATATTGTAGTGGTTTTTGCCATACATTGACATGAATCAGCCATGGGTGTACATGTGTTCCCGATCCTGAATGCCCCTCCCAACTCCCTCCCCATCCCATCCCTCTGGGTCATTCCAGTGCAACAGCCCTGAGGACCCTGTCTCATACACTGAACCTGGACTGATGGTCTGTTTCACATACGGTAATATACATGTTTCAATGCTATTCTCTCAGATCATCCCACCCTCACCTTTTCCCACAGAGTCCAAAATGCTGTCCTTTACATCTGTGTCTCTTTTGCTGTCTAACATATAGGGTCATTGTTACCATCTTTCTAAATTCCATATACATGCCTTAATATACTGTACTGGTGTGGTTTTTTTTTTTTTTTTTTCTGACTTACTTCACTCTGTATAATAGGTTCCAGTTCCATCCACCTCATTAGAACTGATTCAAATTCATTCTTTTTAGTAGCTGAGTAGTAGTCCATTGGGTTTATGTACTACAGCTTTCTTATCCTTTTACCTGCCAATGGGAACCTAGGTTGCTTCAATGTCCTAGCTATTGTAAACTGTGCTGCTATGAACATGGGGGTACACATGTCTCTTTCAATTCTGGTTTCCTCGGTGTGTATCCCAAGCAATGGTATTGCTGGGTCATATAAGAGTTCTATTTCCAGCTTTTTAAGGAATCTTCACACTGTTCTCCATAGTGGCTGTACTAGTCTGCACTCGCACCAACAATGTAAGAGGGTTCCCTTTTATCTACACCCTTTCCAGCATTTATTGTTTGTAGACTTTTAGACAGCAGCCATTCTGACCGGTGTGAGATGGTACCTCATTGTGGTTTTGTTTTGCATTTCTCTGATAATGAGTGATGCTGAGCATCTTTTCATGTGTTTGTTAGCCACCTGTATGTCTTCATTGGAGAAATGTCTGTTTAGTTCTTTGGCCTATTTTTTGATTGGGCCATTTATTTTCCTGGAATTGAGCTGCATGTGCTACTTGTATATTTTTGAGATTAATTCTTTCTCAGTTGCTTCCTTTGCTATTATTTTCTCCCATTATGAAAGCTGTCTTTTCACCATGCTTATAATTTCCTTTGTTGTGCAAAAGGTTTTAAGTTTAATTAGGTCCCATTTGTTTATTTTTGTTTTCATTTCCATTACTCTGGGAGGTGCATCAGAGAGGATGGGAGGTGGGTCATAGAGGATGCTGTGATTTATGTCAGAGAGTGTTTTGCCTATATTTTCCTCTAGGAATTTTATAATTTCTAATCTTATATTTAGATCTTTAATCCGTTTGAGTTTATATTTGTGTATTATGTTAGAAAGTATTCTAGTTTCATTCTTCTACGAGTGATTGACCAGATTTCCCAGCACCACTTGTTAAAGAGATTGTCTTTCCTCCATTGTATATTCTTGCCTCATTTGTCAAAAATAAGGTGTCCATAGGTGGATGGATTTATCTCTGGGGTGTCTATTTTGTTCCATTGATCTATGTTTCTATCTTTGTGCCAGTACTATACTGTATTGATGACTGTAGCTTTGAAGTATAATCTGAATTCAGGTAAGTTGATTCCTCCAGTTCCATTCTTCTTTCTCAAGATTGCTTTGGCTATTCGAGGTTTTTTGTATTTCCATACAAATTGTGAAATTATCTGTTCTAGTTCTCTGAAAAATACTATTAGTAGCTTGATAGGGATTGCATTGCATCTATAGATTGCTTTGAGTAGTATACATATTTTAATCATATTGATTCTTCTGATCCATGAACATGGTATAGTTCTACAAATGTGTGTCATCTTTGATCTCTTTCATCAGTGTTTTATAGTTTTCTATATGTAGGTTTTTTGTTCCTTTAGGTAGATTTATTCTTAAGTACCTGAATGGTCTAGTGGTTTTCCGTAATTTCTTCAATTTCAGTCTGAGCCACAGTCAGCTCCAGGTCTTGTTTTTGCTGACTGTATAGAGGTTCTCCATCTTTGGCTGTGAAGAGAAGTGAGAAATAGATTTAAGGGACTAGATATGATAGATAGAGTGCCTGATGAACTATGGACGGAGGTTCGTGACATTGTACAGGAGACAGGGATCAAGAACATCCTAATGGAAAAGAAATGCAAAAAAGCAAAATGGCTGTCTGAGGAGCCCTTACAAATAGCTGTGAAAAGAAGAGAATTGAAAAGCAAAGGAGGAAAGGAAAGATATAAGCAACTGAATGCAGAGTTCCAAAGAATAGCAATGAGAGATAAGAAAGCATTCCTCAGTGATCAATGTAAAGAAATAGAGGAAAACAACACAATGGGAAAGATTAGATATCTCCTCAAGAAAATTAGAGATATCAAGGGAATATTTCATGCAAAGATGGGATCGATAAAGGACAGAAATGGCATGGACCTAACTGAAACAGAAGATATTAAGAAGAGGTGGCAAGAATACACAGAAAAACTGTACAAAAAAGATCTTTACAACCACGATAATCACGATGGTGTGATCACTCACCTAGAGCCAGGCATCCTGGAATGTGAAGTCAAGTGGGCCTTAGAAAGCATCGCTACGAACAAAGCTAGTGGAGATGATGGAATTGCAGTTGAGCTATTTCAAATCCTGAAAGATGATGCTGAGAAAGTGCTGCACTCAATATGCCAGCAAATTGGAAAACTCGGCAGTGGCCACAGAACTTGAAAAGGTCAGTTTCATTCCAATCCCAAAGAAAGGCAATGCCAAAGAATGCACAAACTACCACACAATTGCACTCGTCTCACATGCTAGTAAAGTAATGCTCAAACTTCTCCAAGCCAGGCTTCAGCAATACGTGAACCATGAATTTCCAGATGTTCAAGCTGAATTTAGAAAAGGTGGAGGAACCAGAGATCAAATTGCCAACATCCATTGGATCATGGAAAAAGCAAGAGAGTTTCAGAAAAACGTCTATTTCTGCTTTATTGACTATGCCAAAGCCGGGACTGTGTGGATCACAATAAACTGTGGAAAATTCTGAAAGAGATGGGAATACCAGACCACCTGACCTGCCTCTTGAGAAATCTGTATGCAGGTCAGGAAGCAACAGTAAGAACTGGACATGGAAAAACAGACTAGTTCCAAATGGGAAAAGGAGTATGTCAAGGCTGTATATTGTCACCCTGCTTATTTAAATTATATGCAGATTACATCATGAGAAACACTGGGCTGGAAGAAGCACAGCTGGAATCAAGATTGCTGGGAGAAATATCAATCATCTCAGATATGCAGATGACACCACCCTTATGGCAGAAAGTGAAGAGGAACTAAAAAGCCTCTTGATGAAAGTGAAAGTGGAGAGTGAAAAAGTTGACTTAAAGCTCAACATTCAGAAAACTAAGATCATGGCATCTGGTCCCATCACTTCATGGGAAATAGATGGGGAAACTGTGGGAAAAGTGTCAGACTATTTTTTTGGGCTCCAAAATTACTACAGATGGTGACTGCAGCCATAAAATTAAAAGACACTTACTCATTGGAAGGAAAGTTATGACCAACCTAGATAGCATATTCAAAAGCAGTGACATTACTTTGCCAACAATGGTCCGTCTAGTCAAGGCTATGGTTTTTCCAGTGGTCATATAGATGTGAGAGTTGGACTGTGAAGAAAGCTGAGCACTGAAGAATTGATGCTTTTGAACTGTGGTGTTGGAGAGGACTCTTGAGAGTCCCTTGGACTTCAAGGAGATCCAACCAGTCCATCCTAAAGGAGATCAGTCCTTGATGTTCATTGAAAGGACTGATGCTAAAGCTGAAACTCCAATACTTTGGCCACCTCATGCAAAGAGTTGACTCATTTGAAAAGACTCTGATGCTGGGAGGGATTGGTGGCAGGAGGAGAAGCAGGTGACAGAGGATGAGATGGCTGGATGGCATCACCGACTCGATGGACATAAGTTTGAGTGAACCCTGGGAGTTGGTGATGGACAGGGAGGCCTGGCGTGCTGCAATTCATGGGGTCGCAAAGAGTCTGACACGACTGAATGACTGAGCTGAACTGATTCCTAAGTATTTTATTCTTTTTGTCGCAATGCTGAATGGAATTGTTTCCTTAATTTCACTTTTTGTTTTCTCATTGTTTGTATATAGGAATGCAAAAGATTTCGGTGTTTTAATTTTATATCCTGCAACTTTACTATATTTATTGATTAACTCTAGTAATTTTCTGGTGGTGTCTTTAGGGTTTTCTATGTAGAGAATCATGTCATCTGCAAACAGTGAGAGTTTTATTTCTTCTTTTCCAACATGGATTCCTTTATATCTTTTTGTTCTCTAAGGGCTATGACTGAAACTTCCAAAACTATGTTGATAGTAGTGGTGAGAGTAGGCACTCTTGTCTTTTCCTGACTTTAGGGGACATGCTTTCCATTTTTCACCATTGAGGATAATGTTCGATGTGGATTTATCAAATATGGCTTTTATTAGTTTGAGGTATTTTCCTTCTATGCCTCATTTCAGAATTTTTTTTTTTTCACAAATGGATGTTGAATTTTGTCAAACACTTTCCCTGCATCTATTAAGATGGTTTCTATCTTTCAATTTGTTAATGTGGTATATCATATTAATTGATTTGCAATTGTTGAAGAATCCTTGTATCCCTAGGATAAAGCCCATTTGGTCATGATGTATGATCTTTTTAATATGTTGTTGGATTCTGTTTGCTAGAATTTTGCTAAGGGTTTTTGCACGTATGTTCATCAGTGATATTGGCCTGTAGTTTTCTTTTTTTATGGCATCTTTGTCAGGTTTTGGTATTAGGGTGATGGTGGCCTCATAGAATGTGCTTGGCAGTTTACTTCCTCTGCAAGTTTCTGGAAGAGTTTGAGTAGGATAGGTGTTAGCTGTTCTCTAAATTGTTGGTAGAATTCAGCTGTGAAGTCATCTGGTCCTGGGATTTTGTTTGTCGGAAGATTTTAAATTACAGTTTCAATTTCTGTGCTTGTGATAGGCCTGTTAAGATTTTCTAATTCTTCCTGACTCAGTTTTGGAACGTTATATTTTTCTAAGAATTCATCCATTTCTTCCAAGTTGTCCATTTTATTGGTATACAGTTTCTGATAGTAGTCTCTAATGATCCTTTGCATTTCTGTTTTGTCTGTTGTGATTTCTCCATTTTCATTTCCAATTCTGTTGATTTAGCTCTTTTCCCTTTTTTTTCTTGATGAGTCTGGCTAATGGTTTGTCTATCTTATTTATCTTCTCAAAGAACCAACTTTTAGTTTTGTTGATTTCTGCTATAGTCTCCTTTGTTTCTCTTTCATTTCTTTCTGCCCTAATTTTTATGATTTCTTTCCTTCTACTAACCCTAGGGTTCTTCATTTCTTCTTTTTCTGTTTGCTTTAGGTATAAAGTTAGGTTATTTATTTGACTCTTTTCTTGGTTCTTGAGGTAAGCTTGTATTGCTATGAACCTTTCTCTTACCACTGTTTTAACTGAATCCCATAGGTTTTTAGTTGTCGTGTTTTCATTTTCATTCATTCCTATGCATATTCTGATATCTTTTTGATTTCTTCTGTGTTTTGCTGGTTATTTAGAAGCATGTTGTTTAATCTCCAAATGTTTGTATTTTTAATTGTTTTCTTCCTGTAGTTGACATCTAATCTTCCTGAATTGTGATCAGAAAAGATGCTTGAAATGATTTCAAATTTTTCGAATTTACCAAGGCTAGATATATGGCCCAGGGTGTGATGTATCCTGGAGAATGCTCCATGTGCATTTGAGAAAAAGGAGATATCAGTTAAGTCTAACTGGTCCATTGTATCATTTAAAGTTTGTGTTTCCTTGCTAATTTTCTGTTTAGTTGATCTATCCACAGATGTGAGTGGGGTATTAAAGTCTCCCACTCTTATTGTGTAACTGTTTATTTCCTGTTTGTACTTGTTAGCATTTGCCTGACATATTGCAGTGCTCCTATGTTGGGTGCATATATATTTATAATTGTTATATCTTTTTCTTGGATTGATCCTTTGATCATTATGTAGTGTCCTTCTTTGTCTCTTTTCACGGCCTTTATTTCAAAGTCTATTTTATCTGATATGAGTATTGCTACTCCTGCTTTCTTTTGGTCTCTGTTTGTGTGAAACATATTTTTCCAGCCCTTCACTTTCAGTCTATATGTGTCCCTTGTTTTGAGGTGGGTCTCTTGTAGACAGCATATATAGGGATCTTGTTTTTGTATCCATTCAGCCAGTCTTTGTCTTTTGGTTGGGGCTTCTAACCCATTTACATATAGGATAATTATTGATAAGTATAATCCCATTGCCATTTACTTTGTTGTTTTGGGTTTGAGTTTATACACCTTTTCTGTGTTTCCTGTCTAGAGAAGTTCCTTTAGCATTTGTTGAAGAGCTAGTTTGGTGGAGATGAATTCTCTCAGCTTTTGCTTATCTGTAAAGATTTTGATTTTTCCTTCATATTTGAATGAGATCCTTGCTGGATATAGTAATCTGGATTGTAAGTTTTTCTCTTTCATCACTTCAAGTACATCCTGCCATTCACTTCTAGCCTGAAGAGTTTCTATGGAAAGATCAACCGTTATCCTTATTGGAATCCACTTGTGTGTTATTTTTTGCTGTTTTTTTGCTGCTTTTAATATTTGCTATTTGCGTTTGACCTTCATTAATTTGATTAATATGTGTCTTGGGGTTTTTTGCCTTGGCTTTATCCTGTTTGGTACCCTGTGGGTTTCTTGGACATGGGTGGCTATTTCCTTCCCCATTTTAGGAAAGTTTTCAGCTATTATCTTCTCAAGTAATTTCTCATGGCTTTTCTTTTTGTCTTCTTCTCGGACTCCTGTGATTCAAATGTTGGGACAGTTAAAATTGTCCCAGAGGTCTTTGAGGTTGTCCTCATTTCTTTTAATTCTTTTTTCCTCTCTGCTTCATTTATTTCCCCCATTCTATTTTCTACCTCACTTATTCTATCTTCTGCCTCAATTATTCTACTGTTGGTTCCCTTCAGAGTGCTTTTGATTTCTGTTATTGCATTATTAATTATTGATTGTCTCTTTTTTATTCTTCTACATCCTTGTTAAACTTTATTTGTATCTTCTCCATCCTTGTCTCTAGTCTATTTGTCTGTAACTCCATTTTGTTTTCAAGATTTTGGATCATCTTTACCATCATTATTCCGAATTCTTTTTCAGGTAGACTCCCTATCTTCTCCTTTTTTGTTTGGTTTGGTGGGCATTTATCATGTTCCTTTACCTGCTGAGTATTTCTCTGTCTTTTAATTTTGTTTAGATTTCTGGGTTTGGGGTGGCCTTTCTGTATGCTGGAAGTTTGTGGTTCCTCTTTATTGTGGAGGATGCTCCCTGTGGGTGTGGTTGGATGAGTGGCTTGTCAAGGTTTCCTGGTTAGGGAAGCTTGTGTTGATGTTCTGGCGGGTGGAGCTGGATCTCTTCTCTCCAGAGTGCAATGAAGTGTCCAGTAGTGAGTTTTGAGGTGACTTTGGGTTTGGTGTGACTTTGAGCAGCCTTTATTTTAATGCTCAGTGCCATGTTCCTGCATTCCTGGAGAATAAGCATGGTATGTCTTGCTCTGGAACTTGTTGGCTCTTGGGTGGAGCTTGGTTTCAGTGTAGGTATGGAGGCTTTTGTATGAGCTCTTGTTGATTAATGTTCCCTGGAGTCAGGAGTTTTCTGGTGTTCTCAAGTTTTGGATTTAAGCCTCATGCCTCTGGATTTCAGTCTTATCCTTACAGTAGCCTCAATACTTCTCCATCCATACAGCACCGATGATAAAACATCCAAGTTAATGGAGAAAAGATTCTCCACAGTGAGGGACACCCAGAGAGATTCACAGAGTTACATGGAGGAACAGAAGAGGGAGGAGGGAAATAGAGGTTATCAGGAGGAGAAGAGGGGGAATCAAAAGGGGAGAGAGAAATCTAGCCAGTAATCAATCCCCTATGTGCTCTCCACATTCTGGAACACCCAGAGAGGTTCACAGAGTTGCAGAGAGGAGAAGGGGAAGGGAGGGGATATAGGTGACCTGGGGAAGAAAAGGGAGGGTCAAAAGAGGAGAGAGGAATCAAATCAGTAATCACACCCCTAAGAAAAAATGGGTACTAAAGATTACATTTTTAAAGGTACAAAATTGATAATAAATACCAAAAGCAAAGATAAAAAATCTAGAGTAGAGTTTAGACTCTCATAAATACAGTACAAAATCAATCACAAAAATTTTAAAATATATATATGTGAAATTTGCTTTTAAAAAGGGTCTTCTTTCCCAAGGTAGTAGTATGTTATAAAACTGAAAATTAAGGGAGTAATAAAGAACTTCAAAATAAAAAAAAATTAAAAAATGATAATAGTAAAAATATATCTAGGAATTTCTCTGGAGCTGTTGAGGGCAGTGTGGGGTCAGTTCAGTTTCAGATAGTTCCTTGTTTCTGCTTACACTTCTCAAGGTCTATAGGCCCCTTCCAATGCCTAGTCAATGCTAACGACAGGGTTTTAATCTGTTGCATATGTTGCTTCCAGAGTGGTTCCCTCTTCATTATTTTGGCTTACTCTGTTTGCAAGTCTTTTCAGTGTCTAATTTCCACCCTGACACAAGGGGGCGAAGGTGGTCACTTATTTAGGCTCACTTGTTCAGCTGTGCTGTGGGAAGGGAAGAACACTGCAAAAAAAAATATCACTGGCATGTGTGAGTAGTGCTCACAGTGTATGGATCACACTGGGTTTGCCCCCGATCACAGCATGTGTGTTTTTCCAGTCTACACTGCTCAGGCTCCAGGTTGCTCTTCAGGGGAACTGTCCAAAGCGAGCACTGGGTTTCATGCACTTCCCAGGTCTAAGCTGGTCAGGTTCAGGTTCTCAGGTACTTCATAAAGGCACAGACTCAGTTGGGCCTGTGTTTTGTGCCCTTCCCAGGTCCGAGGAACTCCGGAGACCAGGTGTTTGGTGAGCACACTATCCTAGGTTTGTGGTGCACTTGGTTTCCTGCGTGTGCAGCAGAGCTCCAACTCAGGTGTGCCGTATGTCTCCTCTGGGGAGCTGATCTCAGGCTGTGACTCTCCTGGCAGATGTCAACCTTCCAGGATTCCAGGAAGACTTTATTAGCAACTGGAAGCCTGCTCACAGTTTGGTGGAGGATGCCATCTCTGGGGCTGAGATTGTACCTTGCCTTCCAGCTCTGACTGTTGCCTGCCTGCCTCTCTGCCTCCGGTGGGGAATGGGATGGTCCGCAGCCAGCTAGCTCTCCTTTGGTATTCGTTCAATCCTTTATTCTGTCAGCCATCCAGGCTCTGCCTTAGGATAGAGCCTTTCACAGGAAATTTCTCTCTCTCTTTTCTTTCTCTCTCTGGATATCCCACAGTTTGGGTTTCTCTGTCACTTTAGCTCCTTCAGATTGTCTTCAGGGCATTCAGGCCTGGTCCTTACCCTAAGCATGCAACTTGCACCTCCCCTGCTCAATGATGGCAGATGCAAGCATCTGGGCTACTTCTCTGCTGGGAGTTGTGGTTAGGCACATAATCTGTGGGGTTTTTTTTTCCTTCCCAGTTATGTTCCCCTCTGAGATTCCAAATCTCCCCACAGACCCACCAGTGAGAGGGTTTCCTGGTGTTTGGAAACTTTTCCTCCTTCACAACGCCCTCCCAGGATGGGTCTCCATCACTAACTCTTTTGTCTCCCTTTTTACCTTTTATATTTTGTCCTACCTCCTTTCAGAGAGAATGGGCTGTCTTTCTGGGTGCCTGGTGTCCTCTGCCAGTGTTTAGAAGTTGTTTTGTGGAAGTTGCTCAGCATTCAAATGATCTTTTGATGAATTTGTGGGGAAGAAAGTGGTCTCCCTGTCCTATTCCTCCACCATCTTAGGACAGCCCCCTGATAGTTACCTAATTCAGATAGGCCATTGATCTGGTTAGCAAAAAAGTTCCCATTAGACATGTCTTCATTGTGAGATGCAAATATTGAAATCTCAGTTTACTCTCTTAAAGAAGTAGAATGTAAATCTCTATCACTTAAGCGTGGGCTGTGCCTTGTGACTTTCTCCCAAAGATAATTATAAAGAGAAAGGGCAAAGGAAAAAGTAACTTTGTAGTGGAGAAACCTGACAGACACTCCCTTAGCCACAGGCTCAAGGTGAGTGTCAATTATGATAAATCATTCTGATAGTCTGTACTCTTGATGGCTGGTAAGAATGGCATTCAACTTGTGTGATGTCCCTCCTAAAACCTTAACCCCAGTGGATACATGAGAAAAACAGGAAGACAAACCCCTGTGGAGGGACATTATATAAAACACTTGATGCTTATTCCTTAAAAGTCAAGGTTCAAACCTAGAATCTAGAGGGACCTCAGGACACACGGGGACTAAATGTTATATGGTGTCCTGTATAGAATTCTGGGACAGAAAAAGAATGTTTGGCAAAAACTAAGGATATCTGAATAAAGCATAGAGTTTATCTAATAATAAAGGATCAATTTAGATTCATTGCTTATAACACATGAACCACATAGCTAAGCTATTAACAAGAGGAGAAACTTATTGTGGGGTCATGTAAGGAATCTGCACTATCTTTGTAACTTTTATGTAAATCTAAAATTATTCAAAAATATATATATATTTTTAATATTTACCCTTTTCCCATTTTGAATCCCTCTACTCTGTTCCTCCCTATGAAAGTGAAAGTGAACGTCTCCTCTGACTCTTTGCAACCCTTGAACTATACAGACCATGGAATTCTCCAGGCCAGAATACTGGAGTGTTAGCCTTTCCCTTCTTAAAGTGATCTTCCCAACCCAGAGCTCAAACCCAGATCTGCTGCATTTCAGGCGGATTCTTTATCAGCTGAGCCACCAGGGGAGCCCAAGAATACTGGAGTGTGTAGCCTATCCCTTCTCCAGGGGATCTTCCCAACCCAGAAATGGAACCGGGGTCTCCTGCATTGCAGGCGGATTCTTTACTAACTGAACCTAGATTAATAGTTAAATCTCCACTCAGTAAACAGAAAACTTTGGGGGTAACCGTAAAGCTTATTTCACCCTTGTCATTTTATCCCATTGCCCGAAATTCCTGTCAGATCTACAACCCCAACTGCTGTTTTGCATATGTTTTCATCTGCTATATTAATGATTATTTCCATTATTAAGAAAATATTTTTTTGTCCCAACTATCATAATGTCCTGTTGCCTGCTGCTTTAATAAAGAATCACAGCAGATTAATTTCACTATATGCACATATGTTCTTCTTATCCCCTTTGGGAAAACCTTAATGTCTGAACGATTTGAAGTCCTTTATTGTTTCCAGCTGACTTTTCCTCCAGTAGTGCACTACTCAATATGATGCAGTAACGATGTCCTACTAGATTTATGCTTTCTTACTTTGAGATTACGTTTAAGATCATTCCTACTAGATTTATGCTTTCTTACTTTGAGATTACGTTTAAGATCATTTTTCTGTCTGGATTTCTATGCTTTCAAATTCCATCCATTCTACTTCCAAAATATCTCTCTTTCCATTAAAAACATTTCCAGTGCTCAAAATATTATAATTATTTCCTTGTCTTATAGTCCTTTACATTTTTATTATCACTCAACATAAAATCTGTGTCTTTTTTGGTAAGCTGTTTCTTGAAGTCAGATTGCCTCTTAAAATTTCCCTAGTACATCATGCACATAATTGGTGTCTAATAAATGTTTATTGAAAACACATTTAACAAGTTAATAGTTAGGTAAATAATGAAAGTACTGGTGATTTATGCTTGTTGGTTCACACTCTTCTATATTTTAGTTTACTTTCTAAGATTCTAAAATGATTATTTATTAATTTAATATTCAAATTAAACAATAAATTTATTGTAGACTCCATTTTATACTATATAAAGCACATGTCTTTACCTTTAGGAATAAGTTCTACATTGGTGGTTGTGTTGCAGGAAATAAAGCTGGAGCACAAGAAGATGTTCACATCCCAGGTCTCATGTGAGTCCCTAGGATGGCCACTAAGTGAGTGTAAGGTCTTGGCTTCACATAAGAAATAATTCAAAAACAAGCCATACTGAAGTGAAAGAAGGTTTATTCAGGAGGATATACACTCCACAGATAGAGTGTGGGCCATTGCAGAAAGTGATAGGCCCAAAATATGGAGTTGTCAGTCTTTATAGGGGTGAGTAATCTCTATTTTGGGAAGAGGGTGGAGATTTTCTGGAATTGGGTCAACACTCCCTTTATCATCTTTTATGTCAGCCTCAAAACTGTCATGATAATTGTGGCTATGTCATTTAGATGCTGGTGTGTTACAATAAGCATATAATGAGACTCAAGGTCCCCTGGAAGTTGAATCATCCACCATCTTGAACCTAGTTTATGTTATGTTTATGTCTAACCAGTTTATGTTATGTTCTCAAAGGCTGTGTCATTCTTTTAAAGGTTGTGCCCTGTTCCTTTCATGTTTCAGTTAGAGGGATGTGGACAAGGGAGGAAATGCAGAGTGAAATATGGTCAGAAGCTGAATGAAAGAACCATAAAATTGCCTCAAAATGTGTTATCAGTGCATTGATAACCTGAGATTACCTACAAATTAGTCTTTCTGAGTTACATTTGCAAGAATTCTACTGAAACTACAGTTAGAACCAGACATGGAACAATGGACTAATTCCAAATAGGGAAAGGAGTATGTCAAGGCTGTATATTTTCACCCTGTTTATTTAACTTATATGCAGAGTACATCATGTGAAATGCTGGGCTGGCTGATGCACGAGCTGGAATCAAGATTGCTGGGAGAAATAGCAATAACCTCAGATATGCAGATGACACTATCCTTATGGCAGAAAGCAAAGAGGCATTAAAGAGCCTCTTGATGAAAGTGAAAGAGGAGAGTGAAAAAGCTGGCTTAATATTTGATATTCAAAAAATGAAGATCATGGCATCCGGTCCCATCACTTCATGGCAAATAGATGGGAAAACAATGGAAACAGTTACAAACTTTATTTTGTTGTGCTCCAAAATCACTAAGGATGGTAACTGCAGCCATGAAATTAAAAGACACTTGCTCCTTGGAAGAAAATCAATGAGAAACCTAGGCAGTGTATTATAATGGACCATTACAATGGTCCATATAGTCAAAGCTATGGTTTTTCCTGTAGTCATGTATGGATGTGAAAGCTGGGCAATAATAAAGGCTGAGTGTTGAAAAATTGATGCTTTTGAATTGTGGTGTTAGAGAAGACTGTTGAGAATCCCTTGCACAGCAAGTAGATCAAACCAGTCAGTCCTAAAGGAAATCAACCCTGATATTCATTGAAAGGACTGACACCGACAAAATGGGCATGAGTTTGAGCAAACCCAGGGAGATGATAAAGGACAGGAAAGCCTGATGTGCTGCAGTCCCTGGGGTCGCAAAGACTCAAACATGACTGAGAGACTGAATGACAAGAACAGCAAACTGAATATAATCTAATAGTATCTCATTCAAATTCTTTCTATGAATAACCATCCATTAAACTCTAGAAAATTGAATTCTAAGGATATAATCAGTCTCAACATGTAGAATTATATCTTGTGAGACTGAAAATGACTTTGTTGTTTAAGACAACATTGTACTGTGTTTTTCCAATTCAAGCAACAATTTCAAATGGGTGCAAATTTTTGTAGTCAGTTCTCTTCCTGGCAGGAATTCTCTTAGAATTTCAAAATGCTGATGAGATTTTATGAACAATCACAGTCATGATAATTTTGCATTTGTAGTGTTTATGAATAATATTAATTCAAATGGGAATCCTTTGTTCACAAAAACATAAATTTCTTTTGATGGACAAGCATTTGGCCTGCAAATCTCTGTGGCGGCAGCAAGAGATATGATGTGTTTAAACTTCCCTGTTCTTTGCGGTGTCAAAAAAAAAAAAAAAGTTATTTTTTTTTCTTTGATTTCAGAATGCAATGACAATTACCTATTCTGATCTCCTGTGCATTACTGCACATAACGTGTTTCATCATACTGGCTTCTGGAATTTCTGTTAATATGGATGTCTCAAGCCTGGCACAGTCAAAGTAGCCTCAGTGGAGAAATTCTGCTGCCCAGAAAGAAAGTCGAACATAAAAGAGGCTTGATTTCCTTTCAAATAATAAGCCAGGTGTGTGACCAAAAATGAATTATGTCCTTCGGTTTTTCTTCCAAGGATGTACATGTGAAAATCCTGCTGATTTTCAATAATTCTAGCACACACAGCTCCCTCAACATTTCCAGCAAACACAGGCAAGTTCTGAATGCAGGTGAGGCAATAATCCTGACTCTCCTTCAGGGAACTGATTCTTCCTCTATGCTACCCACACCTCACCAAAATCTCATTTGAAAAATACAGTGAGGCCACCCTGAGTTTCTGGCATTAGGTGAACCTTGTATCATGAATACATTTTTATTTTTTCTTTAAGAATCACATCTGCTACCAAAGGAGAAATTGGAAAACTTTGAGAGTTGGGAACTGGATATTGAATAAAAGATTATGGATCCTGCTGCTGTAAGAAAATTGCTATGATTTCTTTCCTTACCCAGATGCTCAGGGAGAGATAGTCTTATTTGCTTTTCTTTATATAATCCAAAGGCAGAATTGGGTTACTTTACTTTGATGTGCTCCCTATGGTCAAACCTGGAAGTTCGTGATGAAGAATCTCTGAATCTCAATCTCAGAATAATTGCAGAAAGAGCATACCTGTGGGGCAAACATGTATAAACTTGCCCATCCTAGACATGTGGCAGGAACAGAGGAGAGTGTGCTTTATAGCACTAGATGCAGGGTAGATGTGCAAATACTTAAAGGAACTTTCTCCCTCCCAACTTTTTACCCTAGGTGATGGCTTGATTTAAAATCGTGTAAGGACTTTTTAACCCCAGTGTCTTACATAATCTCTCTCAATTTCTTCCTAAAAGATCAATCCTTCTTCCCTTCCCTCTCCAGCCCCCCCCCTCTCTTTCTCTAATAGCTATCTCATGGATACTTTACCAGGAAATCTCCCTAGGTCTATTTATAATACTGATAGTGTCCGGTGAGTGAGAGCAACATTAGTGCTTCTCTTTTCATATTTGGGTAGGAATCAGGTTCACTGTATTAAAATTCTAGGTATCATAGACTATCAGGTAACCAATGGGCTACTGAAAAGGAGAATTTTGATCAAGGTCACTGAAGTCTCTGGTTGGGAGATGGAGCCACAGAAGTGGGGGTCCCAGGGCTGCCAGCCAGCCTCCCGAGCCTAGAATATGAGGAGAAGGATCACAGCAGCAGAGGAGGTGCCAAGGCAGAAGATGACCAAGAGCATTTTTTGCAGAAGAAAGGAGAAAACAAATGGTAGAGAAGGGACATTGGCAAATGTAGGTGTTTCCTACCTGTGCCATGCCTAAGTATCACTAGCACTTCTAAACTGCTGAAGAATTACCCGGACAATAGAATGTTGGTTAGTCTTGAAAAATGAAAAATCCAAAGCAAGTGAAGCACAAGATATCCAGTTAGAGATGAGAAAATAATGTCACCACCCCATATGTCAGCTTAAGTGTGTAGAAAAGAAAGCTTACTTCACAGCAGACAGAGTGAACTGCTTAAAACTAGGACACAGTGAACGCCTCTGTAAAGGACTCCAGCAGAGATCACATCTCCAGGGATGTATTGTGATGGATTTGCAAGTTCCTCTTCAGGAAGCTGGCCTTCCAGGACAAGGAAAATAATTCCAAAGAGCAAAGGAGGTATCTGATATTTCTCAAGAAATATTTGAATTTGATTTTATATCTTCTAGTTCAGTTGAAGGTACTTCTACTGATAATGTCTTCCCTAGAACTGGATCTATCTACTTCACTTTAAGGAAAGGTTTTATCAAACTATGTAATTATGTTTCTTTTGGGTGACTTCAAAACAAGTCTTTCGATTGGAGAAACTTTAGAATTGGAAAAAAATATATATATATATATATATATATATATATATATATATATATATATATATATTTGCAGATGTTCTAGTAAACACACATCCCTGAAAATGTAGAACAAAATATTTGTCAATGGAATAAGGAGCAAAACTAATGCTTTCAGGAAACACCACTAAAAACAGGTCATTTTATAGTCTAAATCCGAAGAAAATAAAATTAGCATGGAGTTGCACAAAGGAAAAAAGATCTAAAGCTAACAGAAAGAGAAAATTGAAGTGTATATCAAGGCATTAAGGAAGCAAAAATGAAAATTAAAAAACAAAAAACACCATTGCTAAAAAAGTTTGACAGAAGTTTCAGTGCAAGCAATACTTACGATTTCATTTTTACAGTAAAAGTTAATCCTACACTTTTCAGGCAAGGTAAAATGAGCAAGGATCCTAAAAGAGGAGAAAGCAGCTGAATCTGAAATGAGCATCTGTGAAAAAGTAGCCGACTAATTTGGGAGGTGATTCTAATGGCCTCTCTGCCTTCTAAAATGCCTACTTACATTGCCTATGTTCAAGTTCACCCTTGAATCACATATGAGCCCAATCAGCAGGGCTTGATCTAAACTAATCTAAGATGTACCCATGAAAATAAATGCAAGATTCTAAATCAAAATGACACCTAGAGCACACCACCTGACAAAGTCACCTCAGCTTAACTTGAAGAAATGTACCAATGTGTCCTTATCTCCTGTAGTGAAAAAGTGAAAATCAGAAAAGAAAAAAAAAAGAAAGCAGTATCTTTGTTTAAGTGCACAGTATGAACTATAAGAAAGACACACTAGCATCAAAACAGAGAAGAAGGGTCTTGTCTTCAGATTTATGTTTCTTGACTTCTATTTTCAGTCAAAAAGACTGTAAACATAGTTCTAAAAAGAAAAGAAAAGTAAGTACAATGATACTTTTGTGTGTTATCGAAATACATCCTTCATATCCCCCACTTCTCAAAGAGTGGTTCTATGACAAAACACAACTGGGTCATAGCATTGTCACAAAGCTGTCTGGGCAGGATGCTTCAGATCATAAACATTTCTTCAAAACTATACTTTATATATATTTTTTGAACCTTTAGTCAATTTAGGATTAGTTTTCTTTTGAATGTTTATAACAGTCTCAGTCATTGATGCTTGAATGCACATCATCTCTAACTGGATATCTTGTGCTTCACTTGCTTTGGATTTTTCATTTTTCAAGACTAACCAACATTCTATTGTCCGGGTAATTCTTCAGCAGTTTAGAAGTGCTAGTGATACTTAGGCATGGCACAGGTAGGAAACACCTACATTTGCCAATGTCCCTTCTCTACCATTTGTTTTCTCCTTTCTTCTGCAAAAAATGCTCTTGGTCATCTTCTGCCTTGGCACCTCCTCTGCTGCTGTGATCCTTCTCCTCATATTCTAGGCTCTGGAGGCTGGCTGGCAGCCCTGGGACCCCCACTTCTGTGGCTCCATCTCCCAACCAGAGACTTCAGTGACCTTGATCAAAATTCTCCTTTTCAGTAGCCCATTGGTTACCTGATAGTCTATGATACCTAGAATTTTAATACAGTGAACCTGATTCCTACCCAAATATGAAAAGAGAAGCACTAATGTTGCTCTCACTCACCGGACACTATCAGTATTATAAATAGACCTAGGGAGATTTCCTGGTAAAGTATCCATGAGATAGCTATTAGAGAAAGGGGGGGGGGGGGGGCTGGAGAGGGAAGGGAAGAAGGATTGATCTTTTAGGAAGAAATTGAGAGAGATTATGTAAGACACTGGGGTTAAAAAGTCCTTACACGATTTTAAATCAAGCCATCACCTAGGGTAAAAAGTTGGGAGGGAGAAAGTTCCTTTAAGTATTTGCACATCTACCCTGCATCTAGTGCTATAAAGCACACTCTCCTCTTACATTTCTCTTACATGGGGGATGCAAGAGTGAATACTTTTTGAAGACAAGTTGAGGATGATTTAAAAATCTTCTAAGAGTTGAGTAAAGTAAGTCCTTAATATCCACACCATCTTAGTTGTGTGTGGATCCCTCATACCACTGCTACATTTCATTTCTCAGAAAAATAAGTGTACAAGATAGCAATAGTTGTCTCAGGCTGCCATAATGAAATACCACAGACTGAAGGGTTGAAACAGTAGAAATTCTCTTTTCACAGCTCTGGAGGCCAGAGCCAAAGATCAACCTTTTGGCTGGTTTGGTTTCTAGTGAGGGTGCTCTTCTTGGGAGATGGTGGCTGTCTCCTTGTCCGTTCTGTCCTCACAGACCTTCACTCCGTGTGTGTGCTTATGGGGACTCTGGTATCCTTTCCTAGTAAGACACTAATTCCCTTGTATTAGGGCCCCACCTTCCTTATGCCAAGGCCCACTTCCTCATACCAAATACAGACACACAGCCTGCCAAGGGTCCATATCTCTGGAAAGGAATAAGAAGGAGCTTTTTCAATTTGTTTTGGTTGAAATTATGCCTGAGTATTTGAGTCCAGACATCATAGACTTGATTCCTATTTGTAAGAATTTACAAAGTGACTATTCCATTAATAACAGAAAATAATACAAAACAGCATAAAAAAGATTTGCTAAAGTGTGTGTTTGAGAATCAAAGGCCAAGTGAATGTGAAAGTGAAGTCACTCAGTCGTGTCCCACTCTTTGTGACCCCAGGGACTCTAGCCTACCAGGTTTCTCTGTCCATGGAATTTTCCAGGCAAGAATACTGGAGTGGGTTGCCATTTCCTTCTCCAGGAGATCTTCCCAATCCAGGGGTTGAAGCCAGGTATCCTGCATTGTAGGCAGATGCTTTACCATCTGAGCCACCAAGGAAGTCCATTGGCAGGTCGGTATAAACCCCCAACAGGGTTACTGCCATAAGCTGTAGGAGGTCACTGTGGAACCACAGAGCAGGACTCCTCACTTGCTTCATGCAGGGCATGCCATTCATTCACACAAGCACACTATAGAATTAGTAAAGTACAGCAGAAAACATGTTCTCTAGGAGAACAAAAAACTAGAGCTCCAAGCATCCTTGCCTTGTCCTGAAGAATCCCAGATGAGCCACCAGGATCAAAGGTTGCTGCTGAACCACAAAAAAAGTGCTGGGATTCTTGGCCTCTGGAGGATAATAATTCAATTGAAGGCCAGTGACGAGGCTTAATTGCTCAGAGCTTCTGTGTAATAAAGTTTTATTAAAGTATAAAAGAGGGGCCAGTCCTAAGATGGTGGAGGGATAGGATGGGGAGACTACTTTCTCCCCCACAAATTCATCAAAAGAATATTTGAACGCTGAGTAAATTCAACAAAACAAATTCTGAATGCTGGCAGAGGACATCAGGCACCCAGAAAAGCAACCCATTGTTTTCAAAAGGCGGTAGAAAAAGATATAAAAGACAAAAAAGAGACAAAAGAGGCAGGGATGGAGATCCGTCCCAGGAAGGGAGTCTTAAAAAAGAGAGAAGTTTCCAAATACCGGGAAACACTCTCACCAGCATATCTGTGGTGAGCCTTGGAACCTCAGAGGGCAACATAACTGGGAAGAAAAATAAATAAATAATTAAAACCAACAGATTATGTGTCCAATGGTAACTCCCAGCGGAGAAGCAGCGCAGATGCCTCCTTCTGCCACTAGCAAGCAGGGGCTGGGCAATGAGGCACGGGCTGCATTGCTTAGAGTAAGGACCGGGCCTGAATGTCCCAAGGGCAATCTAAGGGAACTAACTTGAGATAGCAAACCAGACTGTGGGATAGCTACCCTGGGAAAAGCCTTAACCTAAGACACTGCGAGGCCCGCTCACAGAACAAAGGACTGAGCAGAGCTAGCCGGCTGTGGATCAGCCCATCCCCCACTGGAGACAGGCAGGCAAGGGCAGCCAGAGCTGGAAGAGGGCAATCGCAGCCCCAGAGAGGCATTATCTACCAAACTGCAAGCAGGCTTCATTGCTAACCAAGACTTCTTGGGATTCTAGATGATCGACATCTGCCTGAGAAGGTATGCTGGTGGTACACCCAGAAAACCCAGCGGCAGGGACAGCGGAGGGGATAAGTCACAGAGGTGATAAGGCACAGTGACCATGCTCACCAAACACCTGGTCACCTGAGCTGCTTGGGCTTTGGAAGGGCACAAAACGCAGGCCCAACCAAGTCTATGCCTTTGAGGAGTACTTGAGTACCTGCACCTGAGCAGGTTAGACCTGAGAAGTGCATACAACCCAGGGCCAGCCTCAGACAGTTCCCTGCAGAGTGACCTAGAGCCTAAGCAGCATAGACTGGGAAAGCACACACGCTTTCCCAGTGGGGGCGTGGGGGCAAACCCACTGTGGCTGAGACACTGAAAGCACTTCCCACACACACCAGTGACATTTGTTTACAGCGTTCCTCCCTCCCCACAGCACCACTGAACAAGCAAGCCTAAAATGTGTCCACCACCTCCCCCTTGTGTCAGGGTGCAAATTGGACACTGAAGAGACCACCAAAAAGAAGAAGATAAAACTGAGGGAACTGCCTTGGACGTGACAGGTGCAATAGATTAAAACCCTGTAGTTAGCATTGACTACATAGGAAGGGGCCTGTAGATCTTGAGAGGTATAAGCTGGATCAAGGAACTATCTGAAAATGAACTGACCCCACACTGTCCATAACAACACCAGAGAAAGTCCTAGATATATTTTTACTATTATCATTCTTTAAATTTTTTATTTTTTTATTTTTAAGTCCTCTATTACTCCTTTAATTTTCATTTGTATAACCTACTATCATTTTGTAAAAAAAAAAAAGATTCTATTTTTTAAAGCAAACTATATATATATATATATATATATATTATAATTTTTGTGACTTTGGGTTTTTTCTTTAATATTGTATTTTTGAGAATCCAATCTCTACTCTAGATTTTTAATCTTTGCTTTTTGGTATTTATTATCAATTTTGTACCTTTAAGAACCCAATCTTCAGTACCCATTTTTACTTGAGATCGAGATTATTGTCTTAACTACTCTCTCCCTCTTTGGACTCTCCTTTTTCTCCACCAGGTTGCCTCTGTCTCCTCCCTCCCCTTCTCTTCTCTACCCAAATCTGTGAATCTCTTTGTGTGTTCTGGGCTGTGGAGAACACTTAGGGAACTAATTACTGGCTAGCTTCCTCTCTGCCCTTTTGATTCCCCCTCTTCTCCTCCTAGCCACCTCTGGCTCCTTCCTCCCTCTTCTCTTATATGAGTAACTCCATGAATATCTATGAGCGATCCAGTCAGTGGAGAGCACATAGGGAAGTGACTACTGGCTAGCTTCCTCTCTCTGTTTTTGATTCCCCCTCTTCTCCTCCTGGTCACCTCTATCTCCCTCCTCCCTCTTCTCTTCTCCATGTAACTCTGTGAACCTCTCTGGGTGTCCCTCACTGTGGAGAAACTTTACATCATTAACCTAGATGTTTTATCATTGGTGCTGTATAGATGGAGAAGTCTTGAGGTTCCTGTAAGAATAAGACTGAAAACCAGAGGCAGGAGGTTTAAGTCCAAATCCTGAGAACGCCAGAGAACTCCAGACCCCAGGGAACATTAATCGATAGAAGCTCATCAAACGCCTCCATTAAGTTCAGTTCAGTCACTCAGTTGTGTCCGACTCTTAGTGACCTCATGAATCGCAGCACACCAGGCCTCCCTGTCCATCACCAACTCCCGGAGTTCACTCAGACTCACATCCATCGAGTCAGTGATGCCATCCAGCCATCTCATCCTCTGTTGTCCCCTTCTCCTCCTGCCCCCAATCCCTCCCAGCATCAGAGTCTTTTCCAATGAGTCAACTCTTCACATGAGGTGGCCAAAGTACTGGAGTTTCAGCTTTAGCATCATTCCCTCCAAAGAAATCCCAGGGCTGATCTCCTTCAGAATGGATTGGTTGGATATCTTTGCAGTCCAAGGGACTCTCAAGAGTCTTCTCCAACACTACACTTCAAAAGCATCAATTCTTTGGCTCTCAGCCTTCTTCACAGTCCAACTCTCACATCCATGCATGACCACAGGAAAAACCATAGCCTTGACTAGATGGACCTTTGTTGGCAAAGTAATGTCTCTGCTTTTGAATATGCTATCTAGGTTGGTCATAACTTTCCTTCCAAGGAGTAAGCGTCTTTTAATTTCTTGGCTGCAGTCACCATCTGCAGTGATTTTGGAGCCCCCCCAAAATAAAGTCTGACACTGTTTCCACTGTTTCCCCATCTATTTCTCATGGAGTGATGGGACCAGATACCATGATCTTTGTTTTCTGAATGTTGAGTTTTAAGCCAACTTTTTCACTCTCCAATTTCACTTTCATCAAGAGGCTTTTTAGTTCCTCTTCACTTTCTGCCATAAGGATGGTGTCATCTGCATATCTGAGGTTATTGATATTTCTCCTGGCAATCTTGATTCCAGCTTGTTTTTATTCCAGTCTAGCATTTCTCATGATGTACTCTGCATATAATTTAAGGGCCAACAAGTTCCAGAGCAAGACATACTAATCAAATTTTCCAGCAACACAGAAACATAGCCCTGAGCTTCAATATACAAAGTCACTCCAAACCCACTGACATAACTCATAACTGGACACTTCATTGCACTCCAGAGAGAAGAAATCCAGCTCCGCCCACCAGAACACTGACACCAGCTTCCCTCACCAGGAAACCTTGACAAGCAACCCGTTCAACACCACCTACAGTGAGGAAACTCCTCAATAAGGAGAATTCCACAAACTGCCAGAATACGGAAAGGCCACCCCAAACACAGTAATATAAACAAGATGAAGAGGCAGAGAAATACCCAGCAGGTAAAGGAACAGGATAAATGCCCACCAAACCAAACAAAAGAGGAAGAGATAGTGAATCTACCTGATAAAGAATTCCGAATAATGATAGTGAAAATGATCCCAAATCGTGAAAACAAAATGGAGTTACAGATAAATAGCCTGGGGACAAAAATTGAGAAGATGCAAGAAAGGTTTAACAAGGATCTAGAAGAAATAAAAGAGTAAATGTACAATGAATAATGCAATAAATGAGATCAAAATCACTCTGAAGGGATCCAACAGTAGAATAACGAAGGCAGAAGATATGATTAGTGAGGTAGAAGATAGAATGGTAGAAATAATGAAACAGAGAGGAAAAAAAAAAAAAAAAACGAATGAAAAGAAATGAGGACAATCTCAGAGACCTCTGGGACAATGTTAAACGCCCCAACATTCGAATCATAGGAGTCCCAGAAGAAGATAGAAAAACCATGAGGTTTTTGTCCTATTGAAACCATGAGGTTTCAACTATTATCTCCTCAAGAAAATACTTGAGGAGATAATAGTTGAAAACCTCCCTAAAATGGGGAAGGAAATAATCACCCAAGTCCAAGAAACCAAGAGAGTCCCAAACACGATAAACCCAAGGCAAAACACCCCAAGACAAATATTAATCAAATTAATAAAGATCAAACACAAAGAAGAAATATTAAAAGGAGCAAGGGAAAAACAACAAATAACACACAAGGGGATTCCCATAAGGATAATAGGTGATCTTTCAATAGAAACTCTTCAGGCTAGGAGGGAATGGCAGGACATATTTAAAGTGATGAAAGTAAATAACCTGATTACTGTACCCAGCGAGGATCTCATTCAAATATGAAGGAGAAATCAAAAGCTTTACAGACAAGCAAAAGCTGAGAGAATTCAGCACCACCAAACCAGCTCTCCAACAAATACTAAAAGATCTTCTGTAGACAGGAAACACAAAAAGGGTGTATAAACTCGAAACCAAAACAATAAAGTAAATGGCAGCGGGATCATACTTATCAATAATAACCTTAAATGTAAATGGGTTGAATGCCCCAACCAAAAGACAAAGACTGGTTGAATGGATACAAAAACAAGACTCCTATATATGTTGTCTACAAGAGACCCATCTGGAAACAAGGGAAACATACAGACTGAAAGTGAAGGGCTGGAAAAAGTTATTCCATGCAAATGGAGACTAAAAAAAAAAAAAAGCAGGAGTAGCAATACTCATATCAGATAATATAGACTTTAAAATAAAGCCTATGAAAAGAGACAAAGAAGGACACTACATAATGATCAAAGGATCAATCCAAGAAGATATAACAATTATATATGCACCCAACATAGGAGTACCACAATATGTAAGACAAATGCTAACAAGTATGAAAGGGGAAATTAGCAATAACACAATAACAGTGTGAGACTTTAATACCCCACTCACACTTATGGATAGACCAACTAAAAAGAAAATTAACAAGGAAACACCAACTTTAAATGGTGCAATAGACCAGTCAGACCTAATTGATATCTATAGGACATTTCATCCCAAAACAATGAATTTCACCTTTTTCTCAAGCACACACGGAACATTCTCCAGGATAGACCACATCCTGGACCATAAATCTGGCCTTGGTAAATTAAAAAAAAATTTTAATCGTTCCAGGTATCTTCTCTGACCACAATGCAATATGATTAGATCTCAATTACAGGAGAAAAACTATTAAAATTCCAACATATGGAGGCTGAACAACATGCTGCTGAATAACCAAAAAATCACAGAAGAAATAAAAAAGAAATCAAAATATGCATATAAATGATTGAAAATGAAAACAAAACAACCCAAAACCCGTGGGACACTGTAAAAGCAGTGACAAAGGAAAGGTTCATAACAATACAGGCATACCTCAAGACACAAGGAAAAAGTCAAATAAATAATCCAGCTCTACACCTAAATCAACTAGAAAAGGAAGAAATGAAGACCCCCAGGGTTAGTAGAAGGAAAGAAATCTTAAAAGTTAGGGTAGAAATAAATGCAAAAGAAACAAAAGAGACCATAGCAAAAATCAACAAAGCCAAAAGAAGGTTCTTTGAGAGGATAAATAAAATTGACAAACCATTAGCCAGATTCATCAAGAAACAAAGGGAGAAAAATCAAATCAACAAAATTAGAAATGAAAATGGAGATATCACAATGGACAACACAGAAATACAAAGGATCATAAGATACTACTATCAGCAATTATATGCCAATAAAATGGACAACGTGGAAGAAATGGACAAATTCTTAGAAAAGTACAACTTTCCAAAACTCAACCAGGAAGAAACAGAAAATATTAACAGACCCATCACAAGCATGGAAACTGAAACTGTAATCAGAAATCTTCCAGGATTCAAAAGCCCAGGTCCAGACAGCTTCACAACTGAATTCTACCAAAAATTTAGAGACGAGCTAACATCTATCCTACTCAAACTCTTCCAGAAAATTTCAGAGGAAGTTAAACTCATACTATGAGGCCACCACCACCCTAATACCAAAACCTGACAAAGATCCCACAAAAAAAGAAAACTACAGGTCAATATCACTGATGAACATAGATGCAAAAATCCTTAACAAAATTCTAGCAATAAGAATCCAACAACACATTAAAAAGATCATACACCATGACCAAGTGGGCTTTATCCCAGGGATGCAAGGATTCTTCAATATCTGCAAATCAATCAATGTAATATACCACATTAACAAATTGAAAGATAAAAGCCATAAGATTTTCTCAATAGATGCAAAGAAAGCTTTTGACAAAATTCAACATCCACTTATTATAAAAACTCTCCAGAAAGCAGGAATAGAAGGAACATACCTCAACATAATAAAAGCTATATATGACAAACCCACAGCAAACACTATCCTTAATGGTGAAAAATTGAAAGCATTTCCTCTAAAATCAGGAACAAGACAAGGGTACCCACTCTCACCACTAGTATTCAACATAGTTTTGGAAGGTTTGGCCACAGCAATCAGAGAAGAAAAAGGAGTAAAAAGAATCCAGACTGGAAAAGAAGAAGTAAAACTCTCACTGTTTGCAGATGACATGATCCTCTACATAGAAAACCCTAAAGACTCCACCAGAAAATTACTAGAGCTAATCAATGAATATAGTAAAGTTGCAGGATATAAAATCAACACACAGAAATCCCTTGCATTCCTATACACTAACAATGAGAAAATAGAAAGAGAAATTAAGAAACTATTCCATTAACCATTGCAATGAAAAGAATAAAATACTTAGGAATATATCTACCTAAAGAAACAAAAACCCTATATATAGAAAACTATAAAACACTGGTGAAAGAAATCAAATAGGACACTAATAGATGGAGAAATATACCATGTTCATGGATCGGAAGACTCAATATAGTGAAAATGAGTATACTACCCAAAGCAATCTATAGATTCAGTGCAACCCTTATCAAGCTACCAACTGTATTTTTCACAGAGCTAGAACAAATAATTTCACAACTTGTATGGAAATACAAAAAACCTCGAATAGCCAAAGCAATCTTGAGAAAGAAGAATGGAACTGGAGGAATCAACCTGCCTGACTTCAGGCTCTACTACAAAGCAACATCTCTACAAAAATAGAAATATAGATCAATGGAACAAATTTGAAAGCCCACAGATAAATCCACGCACCTATGGACACCTTATCTTTGACAAAGGAGGCAAGAATATACAATGGAGAAAAGACAATCTCTTTAACAAGTGGTGCTGGGAAAACTGGACAACCACTTGTAAAAGAATGAAACTATAACACTTTCTAACACCATAAACAAAAATAAATTCAAAATGGATTAAAGGTCTGAACCTAAGACCAGAACCTATAAAACTTCCAGAGGAGAACATAGGCAAAACACTCTCTGACATACATCACAGCAGGATCCTCTATGACTCACCTCCAGAATATTGGAAATAAAAGCAAAAATAAACAAATGGGACTTAATTAAAATTATAAGCTTCTGCACAACAAAGGAAACTTTAAGCAACGTGAAAAGACAGCCTTTTGAATGGGAGAAAATAGCAAATGAAGCAACTGAGAAAGAATTAATCTAAAAAATATACAAGCAACTCCTGCAGTACAATTCCAGAAAAATAAATGACCCAATCAAAAAATGGGCCAAAGAACTAAACAGATATTTCTCCAAAGAAGACATACTGATGGCTAACAAACACATGAAAAGATGCTCAACATCACTCATTATCAGAGAAATGCAAATCAAAACCACTATGAGGTACCATTTCACACCATTCAGAATGGCTGTGATCCAAAAGTCTACAAGCAATAAATGCTGGAGAGGGTGTAGGGAAAAGGGAACCCTCTTACACTGTTGGTGGGAATGCAAACTAGTACAGCCACTATGGAGAACAGTGTGGAGATTCCTTAAAAAACTGGAAATAAAACTGCCATATGACCCAGCAATCCCATTGCTTGGCATACACACCAAGGAAACCAGAATTGAAAGAGACACATGTACCCAAGTGTTCATCACAGCACTGTTTATAATAGCCAGGGCACAGAAACAACCTAGATGTCCATCAGCAGATGAATGGATAAGAAAGCTGTGGTACATATACACAATGGAGTATTAGCCATTAAAAATAATAGATTTGAATCAGTTCTAATGAGGTGGATGAAACTGGAGCCTATTATACAGAGTGAATTAAGCCAGAAAGAAAAACACCAAAACAGTATACTAATGCATATATATGGAATTTAGAAAGATGGTAACAATAACGCTGTATGAGAGACCGCAAAAGAGATACAGATGTATAGAACAGTCTTTTGGACTCTGTGGGAAAGGGCGAGGGTGGGATGGAAGAACGCCATTTGGGAGAATGGTATTGAAACATATATTATCATATGTGAAACGAATCGCCAGTCCAGGTTGGATGCATGATACAGAACGCTCAGGGCTGGTGCACTGGGGTAACCCAGAGGGATGGTATGGGGAGGGAAGTGGGAGGGGGATTCAGAATGGGGAACACATGTACACCCATGGCGGATTCATGTCAATGTATGGCAAAATCAATATAGTATTGTAAACTAATTAGCCTCCAATTAAAATTTAATACATTTATATAAAAAAATAAAAATAAAGTATAAAAGAGATTGAGAAAGCTTCTGACACAGACATCAGAAGGGGGCAGAAAGAGTATCCCACTGCTGCCAAAGGCCAAACACATAAAAATTGATAATATTTGATTCATGAAATACTGTGACAATGAATAAAATCATTTATGAAAAGATATTTTGAAGGCAGTGAGAGCTAATGAATTTTATAAATAAAAGGTAAAACTATATTATGTGTATATATTACAGATTAAATATATTAGAGTTCCCCAAAGCCAAGGAAGTAAGTCTCTGAATAAAACCTCATGTTCCATACTTAGTCACTAACGAGTCTTAGGTGATACTCAAAAATCAAAGCTGGATTTAATTAAAAAAAAAAAAAAAAGTCCTAATGTTTTTTAAAGAAAAACATTTTTTAAAGATGCTCAGCAGGTCTCTCAAGACTGAAAAAGAGAGAGTTATCTGCAGGACTGAAGACCTGCAAGGGGAATGTTTATGTCAATCCTGGTCATCTCCATGCATGTACCTTATAAGGTAAAGATGATTAAGTGCTATCAGGGGAGGGTGGAATTGTGTAGGCAACTAGTTCTGTCTGTGACATCAAATGCACTGTAAATTTCTTTTCCAAAAGATGATATTTTTGAATTCCACCCTCATGTTTCTTTCCACTCTGGAATGCAAAACTGTGACTTTGGCAGGTTGATATACACCACAAGACAGAGAGGTATAAATTGAGACACGGATAAGAGAGCCAGGGAAAGCGCATTCTGAAGAAATTCACAAAAATTCCCCTATCGGGGAACATTCTGTTTAGAGTTACCAGCCATTAATATAAAACTGATGCTAAAGACTAATTATTATCTGACACAAACAGAGGAAGGTCACCTACCTCCTGCCCAGTGATTATCGTTCATGATGCAGTGGTTCTCTCACTCTTAAAAGCAGATGCTTCCTCTCTGCCTGGCCAACTCTCCAGGTCCTGGAGAACCAAGTCTCCCATCTCACAGAGGAAGCCCGAGATTCATGCAGAAGTTCCCAGGCCTCCCGAACTCAGATGCATTCACGTGGGTGCTGCATGATCTCCCAGGGCCTCTGGACCATAGGAAGCCTGAGGTGGATCTGCAGTAGTAAGCAATGTTCAGGGTCTGTCTCCTGAGGCTGTGCCCACTTATTCTCCTCAATTAGCATTAAAGACACTAGGTTAAAGCTGTATTTACAGCCATGGAATATCCTACCATATTCTCCTTTTCATGGAAGAAACGCTCCCTCCCCCAGGGTAGTGGGTTAATTCTCCAAGGCATTGGGTTAAGGGGAAAACACTGTCCACCCCTGCCTTCCTTTCCCTCAGAAAGGGCATCAGCTGCAGAAACACCCCTACACCCCACCTCTTCGAGAATCCTCTCTGCATACTCACTAATAATGTCTGTCCTGGCTTCCTCTGTGGTCAGTTTACTGGAATAACCATTACTCCATCTTTTACTCCTTATGTATTGGATATAATGTAGAAGTGAAGATAAAGAAAACATGGATAAAACAGCTAATTCTAGTGAAGAGAAAGCCCATTTGATTGCAAGTCTACAGTCATGCTTACTTGCATATGTAGATTATTCTTGTTATCAATGATAATTATGTTCTGTAAAGTCACTGTAAATACTGACCATTGCTCCTAGGGGAAATAAAAGGTTAGGTTCTTACTAGCCTCAGGTCTCAGCTGGTCAACTGATGACCATAACCCTGTTTCATATGGTTTCTGCATAAGGACACCTTATTTCATATGTATAATAGATTCATTGACCTTGAGCAGATGATCAGCAGCCCTATAACTCATGTTTGAACTAAGCTTCTCTAACTCATGGATTTTCTCCCTAAAACACATCACAGCTTCCTGTGCTTAGGAACCCTACGCAGCACTCAGCACCTATGCTTGGGGGAAGTTTAAACAGCAAACTCACCAACAAAAATCACAAAATATGAAAAATATGTGAGAGCTGAAATAAGAAGGCAAAAGGCTATTTTTTTTTTTTTTTGTCTCAGATGGAAACATGCCCTCTTAATGGCTAAAATTTGTACTGCTCTGTGCATGTGAGCAACTGATCAGGAAAATGTCACAGGTATTGATTTTGAGGTTACAAAGACATTTCAGCAAGTAGGTGAATTTGCAAATATGCAATGTCAATGGTGAGAATAAACTGTATGTCAATAAATCTACACCCCACATACCTTCCCTCATCCTTGATATCAGAATAGAAAGGGGAGAGAAAATGTTTTGTTTTCTTCTATGATTGATTTTGAAAATGTTAACATTTACAGAAAAGTTAAACAAATACTACACTTCACCAAGTTTTTCCATGTGTTAACATTTTGCCACATTGCAAAGTCTATGTCCCTTTGCCCACCTCTATATCAGGACAGTTCATCTTCCAAGAAGTCAGCATGCTTTTTCTAAAGAGAAACATATTCTCCCACCAACTACAATGCCATGATTGGGTTGAAAATAACATTTTACTGTGTCACTTAATTGATATGCAATCCATATTTAAATGTATGTGGTTGTTTAGAATACATATTGTGGTCTCGTCAAAGAGGGGGAGATTTCAATGAGGGGGGAGACTTCATCCCTAGTCTCTTAAGTCCTTTTGACTGATTTAATAATTAAACTGACATAAGATAGATTAATAGGAGAAAAATTAATTTACATGCATGGAGGTCTCATAGAAATTGAAGCACTGAAGAGATCAAAGCAAGCTATTTATATAACAGTTTTAGAAAAAGGATCACTTATTTGGTAAAATTTAACAAACCAAAAGTTCTCCTGCTTGTGGTAGCAGAATAATGAAGAATAGACAGTTTGTTTATATGACTTTCTTTGCCTTGAATTCCCTAAGTTTGGTCATAAGAATGCTTTCTAGCCTCCGGATATAAGAGGATACTTTCACATGGGAGATTTATTTCTCATTTTAAGGGGGAAAGGAGGTATTAGAGTTTTTTTTTTTTTTTTTTAATTATTAAATCACTTTTTTTTCCCACTAGTTGTTTTTCAATTAACTTTAATTTAAAATAATCAATACTCCACTGAGGCAAATTTGGGGGCATTCTGGGCCCCAATGGCCTTTTAAATAATATGTTGATTCCAGAACCCAGTCAAGGCTTACATTCTGGATATGGTTACATTTCTTAGTTTCTTTTAGTGGAGAACAATTCTTTTACATTTAGTTAGTTAGTTATGAAGTCATATTGTTCTTCATGACACCAATTGTTATGAAAAGTGCATGCCAATTGCTTTCCAAAATGCCTTGCATTCTGTACTTTTTGAATGCTGACTTCACATTAAGCCATTTTAGTAAGGGCTTCCCAAGTGGTTCAGAGGTAAAGAATCTGCCTGCCAAGGCAGGAAATGTGGATTTGATCTCTGGGTTGGGAAGATAGCCAGGAATAGGAAATGACAACCCACTCCAGTATTCTTGCCTGGAAAATTCCATAGGCAGAGGAGACTGGTGGATTATAATCCATGGGGTCAGACTGAACACTCACTCAGGTACAAGATGTTAGATTTTAGCAAGAATAGCATATAGCAATGTTGAGCATTTTTTAACTGAATCACGTAAAAATACACAGAATATCAGTTTTTACATTTAAGAAGTTTTAAGCAGCTAAGCTAAATAATTTGCTTCTGGGTTGTTGGCACCAAAGTAAGAGAGATTTTCTTATTTTGCTCCGGAAAGCCCCACCTTCATTGTCCTCCCCTGCCTCTCTGCGACCTGTTGCCTTCTCTGCTCTTCAACTTCCTCTTAATTCATTACCTTCATTTGAAAGAGAAATAGGTTTTCTAAACAGTTTTCAGGCTTAAAAATACCACAAATAAATTTCCCTGAGTCTAGGACTGCAGGGTGTCACCTCATTCATCTCCTTCTTTCTTTAAAAAACATATTTCCTGAAGAGCCAGTCTACATGGAATCTTCAATGATTTCATAACTAATTCATTCTATAAACTCATATAACCTGGGTTCTGCTGTCACCATCCCTCTGACATGCTTATTGCAGAGCCTCAAAGTGTGCAGAATGGAAATGCCTCCATGTTTATTTCACCTGTACTTAATGTCATATTTATGCTATTAGCCAGGTCCATATTCTTGACACACTTTCTTATTCTGACTCTCTTGCAGGACTATCTTTTATTTACTTCTCCTACAGCCTCCTTGATTTCCATTCTCAGTCTTCTTTTGTGATTGTCTTCCTCTGTCTTTCCTTAAAACTTGATTATCTCTAAGTTTCAGTCCCCAGTGCTCAGTTATTCTCACTGTATAAAATTTCATTCATGTCCATAGCTTCCTTGACCCTCTGTATTCTAATGATTTATATATCTGCACATTGGTACTGACTTATTTTTCTGGGCTCCAAAATCACTACAGATGGTGACTGCAGCCATGAAATTAAAAGACGCTTACTCCTTGGAAGGAAAGTTATGACCAACCTAGATAGTACATTCAAAAGCAGAGACATTACTTTGCCAACAAAGATTCGTCTAGTCAAGGCTATGGTTTTTCCTGTGGTCATGTATGGATGTGAGAGTTGGACTGTGAAGAAGGCTAGGCGCCGAAGAATTGATGCTTTTGAAGTGTGGTATTGGAGAAGACTCTTGAGAGTCCCTTGGACTGCAAGGAGATCCACCCAGTCCATTCTGAAGGAGATCAGCCCTGAGATTTCTTTGGAAGGAATGATGCTAAAGCTGAAACTCCAGTACTTTGGCCACCTCATGCGAAGAGTTGACTCATTGGAAAAGACTCTGATGCTGGGAGGAATTGGGGGCAAGAGGAGAAGGGGACGACAGAGGATGAGATGGCTGGATGGCATCACTGACTCGATGGACGTGAGTCTGAGTGAACTTCGGGAGTTGGTGATGGACAGGGAGGCCTGGCGTGCTGCAATTCATGGGGTCGCAAAGAGTCGGACACGACTGAGCGACTGATCTGATCTGATCTTCTAAAGTCAAGTTCCAGGTACCCAAATGTTAAATTAGGAGCAATTGGCCTACAAATAGTTCAACCTTGAACTGTATTTTTATATCCTGCTTATATAACTTTCGGAGAAGGCAATGGCACCCCACTCCAGTACTCTTGCCTGGAAAATCCCATGGACGGAGGAGCCTGGTAGGCTACAGTCCATGGGGTCGCTAAGAGTCAGGCACGACTGAGCGACTTCACTTTCACTTTTCACTTTCATGCATTGGAGAAGGAAATGGCAGCCCACTCCAGTGTTCTTGCCTGGAGAATCCCAGGGACAGGGGAGCCTGGTAGGCTACCTCTATGGGGTCACATAGAGTCGGACACAACTGAAGTGACTTAGCGTAGCGTATATAACTTTGCATTATTTTGTGAGCAATTTGTCTGGGTAATTTTCCCATTTAATCTTTTGTTTCAAATATTTTTGAAACATATTCTGTTATACAGTGAAATACTCTGTTAAGTTTTATTTTAGGTAGTATCTACCATTTGTTAAGCAACGTGTCAATCCCTGATGATACAAGATGCCTAATAGTCCCTACACAGCAATCCTCATGACCATGACTATGGCTAATGCTGATTTCTTCCAGGGAAGCAGAACTACTGTAGATACAAATAGATAGACATATCTATAGTGGTTACCAATGCAGACATATGATTACATTCTTACACATATGTAGTGGTTCCACTTTTCTGATAAATGCAAATTACACATGTTTACATGTGTACATGTATTTGTACATATGAATGTATGTTATAGGGAAGAACAAATCTTACTACATATTAGATCTGTTCCTTTTTCGATGCTTAGTCATGTTGGCTCTGCATCCTTTGTAAAAGCAAATTGCCTTCCTACAATTAAAATATAAATTAAAAAAAAAGAAAAACACTATGCCCAAGAGCATAAACCTTGAGACCATCTGAAAGGATGATGCATAATGAAGGAGATACGTAATAAAATACTGTATATGTTTTCTAAAATACTATATATTTATTCTCTAAATATGCAGAATAAAATACTGTATATTTACACAATGAAAAAAATTAAAAAATAAAAGCATGTTCCCTAAAGCCTGAAATATACAGAAAAGCCCATTCTCAAGGCTCTGACCTTTAAGAGTCCTTTCATATAGAGACAAAAAGTTGTAGAACAGAGAGTAACAGACACAAACAGAATACTTCCCTCAATATCAGCACCCAAATAAACATTTTTTTCAAGTGGAGAAATTTCTCATAATAGTCCATATATTAGGACACAGACAAACTAATAAATTTAAAGAGAGATGAATCATACGAAATTCTATTTCAGTCACAACTGAAAGAAACTAGAAATCTATAGCAGGGGGAAAAAAAAAGAGCTAGAAAGTCTACAAATTTGTGGAAATAAATAACACATGGTTAAAAATGAATGAGTCAAAAAGAAATCCCAAGGAAAGTTGAACATGCGACGCCAAGATATCTTCAGACCAAAATGTCTTCAGACACCAAAAAGTTTGCAATAACTAACCAAGCCTCTCTCTCAGCTGACCTGTAATAATGATTTGCTGAAACCCTTTGAGAGTACCAGAAATTTTAGGCACAATGTACCTTGCCTGGTCTTGCAATAAACCTTTCTCTGCTCCAAACTCTGACATTTTGGTTTGTTTGGCCTTACTATGTGTTAGGCCTTGAACTTTCTTTTGGTAGTGTGTGTGTGTGTGTGTGTGTGTGTGTGTGTACATATATGTGTATGTGTATGTATACACATCATATACATGGAGATCCATATAGATCTGTGAAGAGATTTGGTGCAGAGATATAGTTTTGTGCAATTGTGGAAAGTATCTGGTTAAGTAGCATGTCTGAGACCATTGTCATTACATCTGACTCTGGAACTTGAAGCCCTCAGAGCAGAAAGTTGGGATGAAAAAATACATATGAAAGTGGAAAATAGGGGAGAGAAAAACCCAGACTCGGGAAAATGAAGTGGAGCCCAAGAGGATGAGCTGAAATGGGTGCAAATTCATCTCCTCTGACTTAGGTGGGATTGCTGGTCTGCAGAACCAGAGGCCCTTCAGCACGGAGTTAAATGCACAGGATTGATCCAGGAGCTGGAGAAGCTGAGGGAAGGCACTATTGGACTCCTGGGCACTGACTCCTGCAATGAGGGGCCCCTATGGTCAACGAGAGCATGTGTGAATGATGGTGTCTGATGCTGTACCTGCACTCTTCAAATCTGGCTTCAAAGTCTCTGAGTGGCCCATGTTGACCAGCAACACACAGAGAAAGGAAAAGTGGGAAATACAGTTCAGCAGAACAAAGGCCAGCAGCTAGCCTTGAATTGAGATGCAATGTGGGAAGCATCTCTCCAGGTGGCGCTAGTGGTAAAGAACCACCCTGCTAATGCAGGAGATATAAGTGGGTTCAGTCCCTGGGCCGGGAAGATCACTTGGAAGAGGGCTTGGCAACCCAGTCTAGTGCTCCTGCCTGGAGAGTCTCATGGCAGGGCAACCTGGACGGCTACAGTCCATAGGGTCACAAAGAGTCGGACACGACTGAGGCAGCTTGGCTTGCATACACAAACCTGGTAACTTTCATGTGGTGGATAATTGTACTGCTAAGGTAAGCTAGTTAAAATGTTAATTGTTTCAGGAAGAAGGAACATGTTTTCTAAAGCATGAAAGAAAGGACTGGAAAATGTTCCATCCTGCCTAGTTTTGTAAACTAATCTCCTATCACTGAAAGTTTAACTGGTAAGTGAAGAATTCTGTTGGTTCGAGGTCTTTCACCATATTTGTTTTAATAAAGTTACAAAATATAGTTTCTAATATACCTGTTCTATCAACAAAAATTTGCCTCCACTGCATTCTCTTGAAATGTTGCTTAACTGTTCTTAATTAGAAAATCCAATCTGTTTCCTTCACTCCCTGGAATCCTGATTGTGCTTCCAATTAGTAAAGGAAAATAAGGTCCAAGAAATTATGATATAACCAGGGAAGGGCATGCAATGCGATAAAAGCAAGATGAATTTTTTGCAAAAGCTATCACTCATATTCAACTTTTGGAAAAATGGGCCAAATATTTCAGGCAAAGGGTAAAAAGTTATTTCAAAGCTTGTCTGCTGATCATTACAACCACTGAGATCATATTTTCTATTACTCTTGAGGGTCACTTAAACTTTCTTGTCTGTATTGATTTCCTTTCTTCCTTTTTTTAAGTTGCTCTTATCACTGTTTTCAATTCTTCGTTAATGTATTTGCTCATTTGTTCATTCTTGCAATAGAGATTTTTTTGCAATGAGCAGTTGTTGGCAGCTCAATACGTGTCAAACCCCATGATTTAAAAATACATGAAAAATGATAACAACATTATTAACATACAATATGTTGACAAGAACATGTGATCTCAATTAAATTTTATATTAACATAATAAGTTAGTTATCATATTCAATTTTCTTGGAGAGTTTAACTTAGATAATCAATTATGGAATTAGGATTCAAACATAGGTCTGTTCAAGTCCAAAACACTCTGTGACAATTAGCTCATAGTCTAACGGAAAGAAAACAAGCCAATAAATAAATAATTCTGTCTCTTAAATGCTCCATAGATTTATTTAGTGGCAAAATATAAGGAGAGAGTGGTCCACTGGCTTTACACTAGAAGGTAGAACTTGAGCTTAAAAAATTATCTTTATTGAAGTATAGGTCAATGTTGTGTTAGTTTCAGGTGTACAGCAAAGTGATTTAATCATAAATACATATTTATCTATTTTTTCAGATTTTCCCTTATAGGTTTTACAAAATATTGAGAATAATTCCCTGTGCTATACAATAGGTCCTTACTGGTTATTTACTTTATATATAGTAGTAGGTATTCATCCCAAACTCCTAATTTATCCTTCTTATCTGCTTAGCAACCATTTATTAAGAGAGCAAAGTGAAAAAGACTAATTCCAGAAAAAAAGAATAGTTAAAATACAAATCAATGTTAAAAAAAACACTTTAGTTTTAAAATCTGTAAGCAATCTAGTGTGTAGAAGAATAATATTAAAAGGATCTGGTAATAGGTAAGGGCAGGGACCTAGGAAATGGATATCCTCCAAAATCTTTATTAGTCAGGTCAGGCTGTCTTAGCAAGATACCACAGGCTGGACTGTTTAAACAAAATAATTTTGTCACAGTTATGAAGGCTGGGAGTCCAAGGTCAGAGTTCTTTCTGAGGGCTCTTCTTCTGAGGCTTATAGGGGCAGCACCATCTCAGCATGCCGACATGCATCTTTGTGCACAGGCAGAGAAAAAGAGAGAACAAGCTCTTTGGTTCTCTTCTTATAAGAACACTAATCCTGTTGAATTGAGGCCCCATTCTTATGACCTCATTAGCCTTAATCAGCACCCTATAAGTCACATTTCTCAGTATCGACACATTGAGTGATAAGACTTCAGCATATGAATTTTGGAAGGACACTGCTCAATCCACAGCATTCTACCCATGGTCTCCTAAAATTCATGTCCTTCTTACATGCAATACATATCCCACCGCAACAGTCATAAAGACCTTAACTCATCCCAGCATCAACTCTAAAGCCCAATATCTCCTCTGAGACTTTTATGTCCCAGAGTGCACCAATGATCCTCCAACGACAGCTTGGTTGAGTTGTTGACAATGGAAATGGAGAAAAAAAGAGCAAATGTTTGCGGCCCGAAGGAAATGGAGTTAACAAGATTTAGAGAGTAGCTGGAGTTGAGGAATTAGAGGAAATGGACGTCCACTAGATCACCCAGGTCTCCAGCATAGATGAATTAGTGTGTGGTGTTACGATTAATCAGACACAATGGGAGGAGGATAATTGTGGGAAGATAATGGATTTGGAGAGAAAGCACACACAAATGTTGCCTTCACTTTTCCCTATAAATCTCCAAATCTAATGCATAGCTAATAGAGTCCATCAATTTGCTTCTTGTTTTTTATCAGCCCTTTCTGACCCCAGTATTTCTAACTGCAGGAACCTTCATTTGTATGGGTTCTTGATAAACTATAGTCTGAGTCACTGAGAAAATAAATGGGGCTATAAGGTAAGATCTTGTCTAGAAGATGAAACTTTGGAATTACACTATTGCCTGAGGCCAGAAATATGCGCAGATAATTCCTAAAATTCCTTTCATAAGCCAGGCTCTGTCTTCATGTTGTTGGGACAGGCCTTCAGCTTTTGTTTCTGACTGAAGTCTCAATTCAGCTTGACCAGCTTCTCGTGGCTGAGAAGCACGGTTAGCAGGTAACCTGCCCTCCTCCTTTGGAGGAGTTGACATTTGTCCATCTCCATTTGGTTACCGGCCAGGCTTCAGTTTGAAGCCAGGTGGCCATCCCCAAGTGCCCCTTCATACACACATGTATGAACAGACACAGACACACACAGGGACACACACACACAGGTTCTTTCACTAAGATATTTCTGACACCAGAATAACCACCACTCCACACTCCTCCTTATGTCCACTCCCTTTGCTAAGAACATCATCACATATGAGCACAGGTTCCTTCTCCCAATTTGACATAATTATTTAAACTACTTTGGAGATTTCTTGGTTCTTTATGGTTCAATCAATGCCTGTAGTTGAAGGCCCTAATTTTATAAGTCCAAATGAGTCAAGATGTAGTTTATATTGACACATTTTATTGTAATTTACTTACATATTTGCTTTAAAGGAATCTTCTTTTCTAGGCTGTGAGGGTTCTAAGTTTTGACCTGCTGGTAAAATTCCAATTTTTCTGTTTTCTGTGTCACAAGAATGCTTGAAATTTAGAGAGAAATATATCAAGTTAATAGACTAAATATGAAAAGAAATCACCATATGAATAATTTAAAATATATGAATAATTGGTTAAATGTTTATTTTTTCTCATGTTCTTTTATACCTTGTGCAGAGTATATTTTTGAGTTTATTCTTATTTGAACTTAAATTATAATGAATAAACAGCTACTAAGTGATAGTCTAGCACAAATCACCTACAGAATAAGCGTACTAGGTTAAATATTTACATGCAGATTCTAGTAAATGTGCCATTTTGATGGGTACTCAGAACAGCACATGCATTCTGAGTCTGCTGTTTCTCTGACAAAATTGATGAAGGCAGTAAAAGACAGAGCATTGCTAAGAGCGGTATTATCTCATTTCAATTATTACCTTAAAGCAATTAAAACTTTAATCATTTTTCTGCTTTTTTGGACTCAGAGATGTATAAAATCTGAATATTAATGAATAATGATTTATCCTCTAGAAAAAAAAATTCCTTTAGGGTCCAAAATTATTAACTGCATTTTCAGTGATTGGTACTTTTATACAGGTTTTAGAATAGGGCTATAATTAGGATATAGTTTTACATTTTTGTGATTTGGTCAAATATTTTGCCTTACACATTTTGTGTGCACAATTAACTAGTCTAATAAGAATAAATGTGTTTAATTATTGTCATAAAATGTTAGTCCAAAACAAATACCACTTCTTTCTATTAGTGAAAAGGAAAGCAAAAAAAAAAAAAAAAAAAGGCAGAAAAATACAAAGCCTGAACTTACAATACAATACTGATAAATACTTTGAGAGCTATAGAAATGAGAATTTTATATCATTCATGTTTCCTTCTGAAGAAATTTATTCTTATAGCGAGTATTATTAAGGACATATTAGTTTTTGAAATATTTTGTTCATAAAAACTTATAGAGCTGTCCTACCCTGTCGTGTCTTTCCAGTTGAAGAATGTGTAAGAGGAAAATTGCTGAGAACATAGCTGTTACAAAGAAATACTTTTAGTTTTAACGCACTGATCTTTTGTTTGACTGGCAACACATTTCTACACTTAGGCATACAAGACAGAGGATCAGGGAGGCTGTGAATATGTAAGCCTTGTGGCTTCATGGGCACATACCTTCTCGTGACAGCATCCAGGTCTTCCTGTGAGAAGATGCTTCCTTGCTCTTTTACACAATCCTGCTTTGACTCCTTGTGCAGGGCTGGTTTTCTTCTGTCTGGGGGAGCCAGGACAATGCAATCACTTCTCTTTACATTTAAATACTTGAGAAAAATAAGATATTACAACTTAAATAGTGGGAATATTTGATTCTAACAATGAAAGTGAAAGTTGCTCAGTCGTGTCTGACTCTTTGCGACCCCAAGGACTATACAGTACATGGAATTCTTCAGGCCAGAATACTGGAGTGGGTAGCCTTTCCCTTCTCCGGGAGATCTTCCTAGCACAAGGATTGAGTCCAGGTCACCCTCATTGCAGGCAGATTCTTTACCTGTTGGGCCAAAAGGGAAGTCCAAGAATACTGGAGTGGGTAGCCTATCCCTTCTCTAGAAGATCTTTCATATCCAGGAATCAAACTGGGGTCTCCTGCATTGCAGGCAGATACTTTACTAACTGATCTATCAGGGAAGCCCAGAAAATGATACCCTAAAATGTCTGCAGTTTAGGACTCTCTTGGGCCCTGTCCTTCCAGACCTGAGTTGGATTTATCAAGTACCTATTTCCTCCCAATATACTGTTCTGTTAAATTACCCAGAGTTGGACTCTGTTGCATTTAATGAAAATCATAAATGATACTTGAGGGTCCCTGTTCATTCCTTCTGAAATGGCTGAAAGTAGTTTCAGGTTTCCGGGAATATTTGCAATAGAGTAATCATGTTCTATGAAAGGTAGGTAGGCACATAGCGACAGTTACTGCCAGAGGACTAGAATTTGCAGGAATACAGCCAGAAGTCTGGCTTCTACTAAGATCCTTGCTACACCTGACCTTCATTAATTCACATTAGCATATTGCTTATTTTTGCCTTGAGTAGGGATAACAAAGGCATGGGCATTGACTGTGAATGCTTGTATTCAGTGTTTTATGGTCCTTGCACACAGGTTTTGCTCGATTAATATTTGTAAAATGATTAAAATTTTATTCTACCTGCCAGCTAGTTAAGAGAATCATAGTAGACATGTCTTAGTATATTATCTGCCTAGTTTCTGAACCCCCTGCCTTGTAGACCTTGTTCATTGAAACAAGCAATCAGCTCCCAAAGTACACAGGACCTGAAAGATCTAGAAATAAACTTTGGGCAACTCATTATAACAAGGAAAAGGGACTGTGACCCAAGCCCTGCTCAATCATATTTACCCATCTTCTGACCCTGAATCAGGGCTGTGGGAGGCAAAGAGGTAGGAACCAACACATGCTAGCATTTTAGGCAGTGCTTTTGCTGGAAACTAACCAGAAAACTAACCAGACTGATCACTTGGATCACAGCCTTGTCTAACACAATGAAACTAAGAACCATGCTGTATAGGGCCATCCAAGGTGGATGGGTCATGGTGGAGAGTTCTGACAAAACGTGGTCCACTGGAGAAGGGACCACTTCAGTATTCTTGCCTTGAGAACTCCATGAACAGTATGAAAAAGCAAAAAGATGTATCACTGGAAGATGAACTCCCCAGGTTTGTTGAACTGGAGAAGAGTAGAGAAATAACTCCAGAAAGAATGAAGATAATGACCCATATAACCACGATGGTGAGATCACTCACCTAGAGCCAGACATCCTGGAGTGCAAAGTCAAGTGGGCCTTAGAAACCATCATATGAACAAAGGTAGTTGAGGTGATGGAATTCCAGATGAGCTATTTCAAATCTTAAAATGTGATGCTGTGAAAGTGTTACACTCAATATGCCAGCAAAGTTGGAAAACTCAGCAGTGTCACAGGACTGGAAAAGACCAGTTTTCATTCCAATCCCAAAGAAAGACAATGCCAAAGAATGTTCAAACTACTGCACAATTGCACTTATCTCTCACACTAGCAAAGTAATGCTCAAAATTCTCCAAGCTAGGCTTCAACTGTTTGTGAGCTGAGAAACCCCAGATGTTCAAGCTGGATATAGAAAAGGCAGAGGAACCAGAGATCAAATTGCCAAATTCCATTGAATCATAGAGAAAGCAAGCGAATTCTAGGAGAACATCTGCTTCTGCTTTATTGACTAGGCTAAAGCTTTTGATTGTGTGGATAACAACAAATTGTGGAAAATTCTTAAAGAGATGGGAATACCAGACCACCTGACCTGCCTCCTGAGAAATCTGTATGCAGGTCAAGAAGCAACAGTTAGAACCGGACATGGAACAACAGACTGGTTCCAAATTGGGAAAGGAGTAAATCAAGACTGTATATTGTCACCCTACTTATTTAACTTATATGCAGAGTACATCATGCGAAATGCCAGGGTGGATAAAGCATAAGCTGGAATCAAGATTGTTGGGAGAAGTAGCAATGCACTTAGATATACAGATGACACCACCCTTATGTCAGAAAGTGAAGAGGAACTAAAGAGCCTCTTGATGAAAGTGAAAGAAGAGAGTGAAAAAGCTGGCTTAAAGCTCAAAATTCAAAAATCGAAGATGATGACTTCTAGTCCCATCACTTCATGGCAAATAGATGGGGAAACAATGGAAAAAGTGACAGATTTTATCTTCCTGGGTTCCAAAATCACTGCAGATGGTGACTGCAGCCATGAAATTAAAAGACGTTTGCTCATTGGAAGAAAAGTTATGACCAACCTACACAGCATATTCAAAAGCAGAGATGTTACTTTACCAACAAATGCCTGTATAGTCAAAGCTATGGTTTTACCAGTATTGACATATGAATTTTCTAGTAGTCATGTATGGATATGAGAGTTGGACCATAAAGAAAGCTGAGCACCAAAGAATTGATGCTTTTGAACTGTGATGTTGGAGAAGACTCTTTAGAGTTCCTCGACAGCAAGATCAAACCAGTCTATCCTAAAGGAAATCAGCCCTGAATATTGAAAGAACTGATGCTGAAGTTGGATCTCCAGTACCTTGGCCACCTGATAAAAAGAACTGACTCATTGGAAAAGACCCTGATGCTGGGAAAGATTGAAGGGTCGACAAAGGATAAGATGGTTGGATGGTATCACTGACTCGATGGACATAAGTTAAGCAAGCTCTGGGAGTTGGTGATGGATAGGGAAGGCTGGCGGGTGCAGTCCGTGGGGTGTCAAATAGTCAGACATAACTTAGTAACTGAACTGAACATTATGGGAAAAATGATGTCTCAAGAAAATCCTAGGAGTGGTGGAAGTGGTGGTAATATTCCCCTGTGGAAGGGACCGAAGATTTATCTCAGCAATCCTTTATTTTAGCATTTGTTGTGGCTGTAGTTGTAGTGGTGGTGATGAAATACCTGCAGGAATCTACCTGTAAACTGGGCCATTGGAGTGTCTTCAATACCCCTGAGTCTGTCTCTGCTCCTCCTGGCAGCAAGAGTATCAAAAGCAGAGTTTCTCAAGTAGCAGGTGACCAGCATCACCATCACCTGGGAACTTGACAGAAACAGGACCTCTTAGGTCCAGTTAATACTTTCTGAATCAGCAATTTGATGGCAGGGTATGGGGAGGGAAGCAAGCTAAAATGTAACCTTTCTTCCAAATTATTTTAGTGAAGCTTCAAGTTTGAGACTCACTAGCCCAAGAGCACAGACTTGAGACTAAACCTGCTGGATTCAATTTTTTACTACTATATTTATATCTATATAATATATTACATTTTTGCACATTATTTAATCTCTATTTTCTTAGTTTCTCACCAGTAGTGTAGGGATAGTAACTCCTATCTGTGAGTTAGAAGCCTATCTATCAGGGCTTCATTGATATACATTACATCATTTGTAAATATTAGCTGTGATTATCTAAAATATCTTGAAAAACTTCATATTTCTTGCAGCTAGGTATTACAAATGATATGTGTGTGCGTTGTTCAGTAACTAAGTAGTGTCCAACTTTTTGCATCCCCATGAGCTGTAGCCCAGTAGGCTGCTGTGTCCATGGAATTTCCAGGCAAGAATACTGAAATGGGTTGCCATTTCCTCTTCCAGGGGATCTTCCCTACCCAGGGGACAAAACCGTTTCTCCTGTGTCTCCTGAATTGGCAGGCATATTCTTCACTACTGAGCCACCTGGAAAGCCCCAGGATCATTAAAAAAAATTGGCTTTTCTACATTTCACACTCAAGGAAAGAAAAAGTTTGCAAAAACACTTATAAACTGCAAAGAAGTATACTGTATTCATTACATAATTACACCTCATCTTTCCCTCCGCCAGTCTCTAGAAACCACCTTTCTACTTTCTCTATGAATTTGATCAGTCTGTGTACCTCATATACATGGAATCAAACGATGTTGGCATTTTTGTGACATGCTTCTTTAGCTTAACATGTTAATATCCTCAGGTTTCAGCATCTATCAGAATTTTCTTACTTTTAGGATGAAACAATATTGAGTTGGACAAAATGTTCATTTAGATTCTTCTGTAACATCTTATGGAAAAACCTGAATGAACTTTTTGGCCAATCCAATATTTCATTGTGCAAATATATCACATTTTGTTTCTCCAATCATTCATCAATGTATGTGGCTAAATTGCTTCCATCTTTTGCTTATTGTAAATAATGCAGTAATAAAGACAAATGTACATGTATCTCTTCAAGTACCTACTTTCAATTGTTTTTGGTATATACTCAGAAGTAATGCCAGTTTAAAAAAAAAATTTAAGGAACTAGCATACTGTTTTCCATAGCTGCTATACCATTTACATCCCCACTAACAGAGAACATGGGTTACAAATTCTCAACTACCTGCCAAAACTTGTTATTTTATATTCCTTCTTTTTTGGTAATAGCAGCCATAGTGGACATCAGATAGTATTTAATTGTGAGTTTGACTATATTTTCCTAATAATTAGCAATATTGAGCATCTTTTCATATGCTTATTCATCATTTGTATATCTTCTTTGGAAAAATGTTCTTTCAAGTCCTTTGCTTATCTTTAATTAGATCATTTCAGTGTTGCTATTGAGTTGTAGGAGTTATTTAAATATTTTGTGTATTAACCTCTTGTGAAATGTATTGTTTGCAAATATTTTTTTCCATTCTATGAATTGCCTTTTCCTTCTGTTGACTGGATTCTTTGATGAAAAGAAGTTTAAATTTTGATGTAATTCAGTTTATCTAATCTGTTGTTCTTGCCTATGCTTTAGTCTCATGTTCAAGAAATTACTGTCTAATCCAAAGCCTTGACCTTTCCTTCATTTTCTTCTAAGAATTCTACAGCTTTAGGACTTATAATTAGATCATGGATCCATTTTGAGTTAATTTTTGTACATTGTGAAATGTAAGGTTTCAACTTCATTCTTTAACAGTTTCAAAGCATCATTCTTCAGAAAAAAAAGTATCTTTCCTCATCGAATGGATTTGTACTCTTGTTAAAAATCATTTGACCATATATGCAAAAATCCAATGTTCTCTATTACATTCTAATATATTCCATTGATCTCTATGTATATTTTTATATCAGCACTGCACTGATTTGTTTGCAATAGCTTTGTTTGTGATATATTTGGAATCATGAAGTGTGAGGCCTCCAATTTTGTTTTTCTTTTTCAAGACTGTTTTGCCTATTCCATATGAATTTAGATAGATTTTCTATTTCTGCAAAAACAAATGTCATCAGGATTTTGATAGAGATGTCATTGAATCTTTAGGTTTCTATAGCTATTACTGACATTTTAATAACATTAAGTCTTCCAATCCATGAAGAAGAATATCTTTGTTTCAATTTGTGTATCCTTTGATTTATTTCAGAAAACAATGCATCATAGTTTCTGTTGAGCATTTCTTATTTGCCTCCTTGGTTAAACTCACTCCCCAGTGTTTATTCTTCGTGATACTATCATAATTTTCAATAGTTTTAATGTTTTATATTTGTGGAGAATTACAATTTTATGCCTATAAGAACATATCATCTATGAACAGAGGTAATTTTACTTCTTTCCTAAAATTTGGATGATTTTATTTCTTTTCCTTGCCTAATTATTCTGGCCAGGACTTCCAGTACTATGTTAAGTAGAAGTAGTAATACAAAAACTTTATCTTGTCCCTGGCCTAAGAGAAACAGTTTTCAGCCTTCCACCATTGAATATCATATTAGTGGTGTTTTTCCCCCTTATTTGGCCTCTATTATGTTAAAGTCTTTTGCCACTATTCATAATTTGTTGAATTTTTTTAAATGAAATTGTCATGTATTTTTTTTCTCTTCATTCCGTTAATATAGTGTATGTTCATATGTTGAACAGTGTTTGCATTCTAAGAATAAATCTAAGCTGGACATGGTATACAATCATTTTAATATGCTGTTGAATTATGTTCACTACTATTTTACTGGGAACTTTTGCTTAAATTTTCGTCAGGAATATTAGTCTGTATTTTTCTGGCAATGTCTTTGTCTGCTTTTGGTATTAGGAAAGTTCTTGCCTCTTAGAACGAGTTCAGAGTTATTTCCTCTTCTTCGAATTTTTGAGGAACTTGAAACAGAGGTGCTGATTCTTTGTCAAATGTTTTGTAGAATTCACCAGTAAAGACATCAGGTCTTGGGCTTTTATTGCTGGGATAGTTTTGATTACTGATTCAATTCCCTTATCAGTTACAGGTTTGTTGAAAATTTCTGTTTAGTCATAATTCAATAAGTAAGCTGTGTGTTTTTAGGATATTTTTAGGTGATCCAAGTTTTGTAACACTGTTCATATGATTTTATATAATCCTTTTCACTTCTGTAAATTTGATGACAATGTTCCTTCTTTTATTTAGCTATTAGAGTCTTAGCTATTTGCTAAGATTAACATCAGTTATTTCTTTGCTCTTTTTTCCTTGGATTGACTAATGGCTTGCCAATTTTGTTATTCTTTTCCAAAGAATAACTCACTTTGAACTTTGTTGATATTTTTTTAGTTTTTAAAATTTTATTTATCTCTGTTCTAATCTTTATCATTGTTCTAATTTTTATCATGCTTCCTACATCTGCTGGATTTCAGTTTAGCTTGTTCTTTTATTTCTAGTTCATGAAGATTCAAGTTTAGATTGTCAATTTGAGATCTTTCTTCTTTTCAAATGTAAGCATTATTTGAACCTATAAATTTCCCTATTAGCATTGATTGTACTGTGTCCCATAGATTTTGGTATTTGTTCTTTAATTTTCACTTGTCTCAAGATATTCTCCAATTTCCCTTGGGATTTATTTTTAGCTAATTGGCTTTTAAGTGTGTTGTGTCGTTTAATTCCCACAAATCTGCAGACTTTCTAATTTTTCTTCTGCTACTGATTTCCAGTTTTTTCTGTTGTGACTGAAATAGTCCTTTGCATTATCTATATCTTTTTAAATGTATTAATTCATTTTGTGACCTAATATATGTACTACCAAAGAAATTTCTCCAATTAAGAAAAAATGTGTATTTGATTGCTATTTTTGAGTGAAGTATTCTGTATGTCTGTTAGGTCTCATTATCTACTGTACTGTTCAAGTACTCTATCTCCTTGCTGATTTGCTGTCTGCATATTCTATCCACAAGTGAAACTGAGTTATCTGAAGTCTTCTACCATGATTGTAAAGCTATTTCTCTTTTCCATTATGCCCATATTTGCTTCATATATTTCAGAACACTGACATTGACATATTTGACATTGTATAATTTAGTTCTTTGCTTCTTTAAATGTTTTGACTTAAGGTATTTTGCTTAATACTAGTATAGTGATTGCTACTGTCTTTTGGTGACTGTTTGCATGAAATATCTTTTCCCATGTTTCACATTCAACCTACATATGTGTTTACATCTAAAGTGACTCTTTTGTAGATAGTGTGTAGTTGATTCTTGTCTTTACATCCATTCTGTCAAACTGTCTTTTAATTGAGTTGTGAAATACTTTGTGATAATTACCAATAGGAAAGAGTATCAGGCATTATTCTGGGTATTTCTGTGAGGGTCATTTTGGATAAAATTAATATTCAAATCATAGATTGAGTAAAGCAGATTATACTGTCCAATGTGGAGTTGGAGATTTACATAAAACAAAAAATAGAACCTTCTTACAAGTAAGAGATTGTAAGAATCTCTTCTGATTGCCTGCCTTGGAACTGGGACATGGACTTTTTCCTGCCTTTGAGCTTGAAATGACCCCAATCAGGGTAAAACAGACTTATACCATAGCTTGCAAATGAGATTTGCTCTGCTCCCTCTGGAATCAGGTGCCAAGGTCCACCATCCTTAATGGGAATATAGGCTGTTAAAGGACAGCTGGCCAAACAAGGAGTGGTATGTTAAAAGCAGTTAAAAATGCATTGTCAACTGTCTTTCCCCTGAATTCATGATTCATTTGGTTGCTGTAAGTCTTTCACTATTTTCTGGGGTTTTAACAGCATTGATTTTGATTATTTTTGTTTGTTTTTTGATGTTTCTGTGGGGAGACAAGCGTTCCAGATTCTGCCATTTTGCTGATCTCACTGTTTGGTCACTCTTCATAGTAAAATTTTGTTTGTGTATAAAATTTTCTTAAGGCTGGGCTCTTTCTTACAGTTGCATATTTTCCAAGAAGGCTTGATTTAAATGCTTACACTTTATCTTAAACTTTTATGTGTATGAGAAATCACCTCTAAAAATATGCGACAAACCAAATGAATGAAGAGAACCTATTATGATTAACAACTTATCACCTCTGAGTCAGGTGGGTTCAGAGAATAAAAACAAAAAGTCTCGCATAGTTTCTCTTACTTAATCCACAACCATTTAAAGAGCAGCTTACTAAAACTAAGGTCACTACAGTAAGTACCCTACATAAAAATGAATTTCATTCCAAGGGTACATTTGTAAGTAAAATTAGTGTGGAAGTTCATCAAAGAACCCAACTAACAAAATCAGCTACACAGTATTTCACTATAGTAGGTTTATAATACTTTTCACACAAGTAATAGCAAACAGAAAAATAAAGAAAACATTTTTAATCTTATAATACAGTACCTTGAAAAGTGCAATAGCTCAGTACAACAGCTGTCACATAGGGGCTGACATTGAGTGGACAGGCAAAAAGAATTACTGACTAGATAAGGGAGAGGGAGAGGAAGTGGTAGATGATAAATCTGAATGATCATCAGCAATAGGAAATGGAGGGTAAGTTGCTATTTCAATCACAATTGACAGTGATGGCACAGATTCTAGTTCCTTGCTGGATACATTTTATCTACCCTCTTGAAAAAAGTGATGTCTGGGTAGTAGCACATTTGCATCTTTGGAAGTTCACAACTTCAAGATTCTTTTTTTAGGGGACTTACTGTACTCACCACTGATCGCTCTAATGATTGTAAGGACTCCCAGCAGAAGGGTTGCTGAATTTCTATTATCACCATCGTTGTTTCTTACCTCACTTAATGCCACTTTCTTTGACTATGAATTTAATATTCTATTTCATATAATAGAAGTTGAATACATTTAATCAGAGTCAAACTTTAGAAGTTATATACAGATGGTAAGTTTAACATTCATTCAGATTTCAATGATTAATATGAACCATGACAAAGGTTATGGCAAAGCCAAGCCCTTAGATCTTGAGGACCTTCCTCCTGTCCTTTGTTTTTACAATCCTCTGCACTCTCCAAAATGGCTTTTTTTCTTTCCTATTGATATAAGTTTTTATAATGTGAGAGGAGTGAGTTTCTCACAGAAACTCACAGAAAGCTACTTACAGAAATAACTAACTTTGACTGGAAACAAAAATACTGGATTTGATCTATATGAAGAAGAAAGGAATGAAAACAAAAGAAAAACGGGATCTGTAATGGAGGTAGAAAACATGACTAATAAATAGGTAAATGGTATTATGGTAAAAAGGAAATAAGAAAGCTACAGTTGCAAGAACTTATAGAAAAAAATAATGTGACAGATGATAATATGTGTCCTTGTGGTGGAAAGGGAGACACATGGATTAGAAAGAGTTTAAACAGCCAAAATAAGAGATGTATTTCAGGAGCTATTCAGGAATTGAAATATTTTACCCAAGTGTGTTCATGTATTTTATACAACATTGAGTATTCCTAAAGTGGAATGGAATTTGGAGATTATCTCTAGCAATCAGCGTAGATCACACATGAAACACAGAAATGTGACCTTGCTTTGCCAAGGTGAAGCCGATCAGTGGAAGAAGTATAACCACAGAACCAGCCTTATAATGGCTTCTGCAACATGTTAAAACATATTTTGGTTTAAATGGAAAATAGGTAATAGTTTAAAAGCTTTAGGTATGCTTGATAATAGCACATATTATGTTGAATGGTAGAAATATCCAAGGTTATAAAAATTCAAGGTAAGAATAATAACTAAGGGGCTGGTTTCTGGCCTTAAGTTTCCTATATTCTATTCATTCTCAAAAGACATACTGTTCTTCTACTTATTTTATATAGAACTGATCTTAGTTAACAGCCCCCATACACCAGAAAGACCAAGTTTTATGATGCTACTTGCCCATCATTGTTTAAACATAATCCTGCCCTAAAGAAAGGAACAATTACACAGAGAAAGAATTGGACAAACTAAGCTGAAAACAAAACATTGTACTTCCAGCAGTGATAAGGAATAGAACCATGCAAAGAGCACACCAGAAAAAAATGAACAATAAAAAATATGGGCTAATGGAGGGGAAGTTTACATATTTTTAAAATGGAATTATCTTTGTAAAGGTGGAAAGCTATATTTGTAAAACTAATGATAATATCTGAAGGTAGCATTTCTTTCAAGCAAAGATAAAACTACATCTTGAAGAACTCTTATAAATGAGTTTTGTAAAATCACTAAAAGGATTTACTTTAAAGGTCAGTATTCAGTTAATGTAATTGACTGACATGGGACCTGATATATGGGTCTTTTTAAGAATAACATGTCCTGTTTTTGGAAACCAAAGCAGTTTTCATAGTTTATATCATGTGCTACAACCTCATATATCTAAACTGTTTAGGACTAAGAGTGCCAATGTAGTCTAAAATAGGTTCCCACATACGGTTTATAGTGGATTGTGTTCAACACTGTGGAGTGTTTTTACCTAAATCTAGGCCACTTTTAGGGAGAAGGCAATGGCAACCCACTCCAGTGTTCTAGCCTGGAGAATCCCATGGACAGAGAAGCCTGGTAGGCTGCAGTCCATGGGGTCGCACAGAGTCGGAACAACTGAAGCAACTTGGCAGCAGGCCACTTTTATATGAGGCATGATGCTTAAAAACAATCATTCGTGGTCTAATGCGTATTTTCATTCATGTTCGCTTGTGCTTATTTGTTCAGTCATGTCCAACTCTTTGATATCCCATGGATTGCAGCCCACCAATCTTTTCTGTCCATGGGATTCTCCAAGCAAGAATAATGGAGTGGGTTGTCGTTTTCTCCTTCAGATGATCTTCCTGGCTCAGGGGTCTGATGCACATATCCTGTGTCTCCTGTATTGTAGGTAGATTCTTCACATGCTGAGCAATTGGGGATTTTGTATGTTACCTAAAAGTGTTAACTAAGGACTGACAGCTTTGAGATGTTCAAAGGCCATGTAACTAACCCAGTAGTGGGACATGAACACTGCAATTGGAACAAACAGCTATTTATGTCTGCTCAACAGTCAGTGAATCTTTAAAAACATAAAAATAAGATGTCTCTCCCCCCCCCCCCCCCATATGCTATTCATTGTCTACAATGCCAATAACTGACCATGGTCTAAACTTCTCCCAATTGTCAAATTATAAGAATGATTGCTGTTACAGGATTCTTGAGAACAGATTTGAGTCAGGAACCTAGGAATAGTGCCTTGTGGGGATAAAATATGTAGACTATGTTGGACCAATTTGTTTCTGTGTGTGTGTGTGTGTGCGTACATGCTGCTGCTGCAGCTGCTGCTAAGTCGCTTCAGTCGTGTCTGACTCTGTGCGACCCCATAGATGGCAGCCCACCAGGCTCCCCTACCCCTGGGATTCTCCAGGCAAGAACACTGGAGTGGGTTGCCATTGCCTTCTCCGTGTACATGCTAAGTTGCTTCAAGTGTGTCCAGCTGTATGCAAACCTATGGACTGCAGCCTTCCCAGCTCCTCTGTCCATGGAATTCTTCAGGCATGAATACTGGAGTGGGTTGTCATGACCTTCTCCAGGGATATTCCTGACCCAGGGATCAAACCTTCATCTCATGCATCTCCTGCATTGGCAGGCATGTTATTTACTACTAGCATCACCTAAGAAGCAATTTGTTTGTATTTTTTTTTTTAATTTACACTGGTCACTTCTGCTTCAAGATGGCAGAGTAGAAGGACATGTTCTTATCTCCTCCTGTATGAGCATCAAAATTGTAAGATGCTAATTTGAACAGCCAGCAACAGGAGAACACTGGAACCCACCTGAAAAAGATAGCTCATGTCCAAAAACAAATAAGCTGCAACAATACAGTAAGAGGGGCACAATCACTATAAAATCAAATCCCATACCCAAGGGGTGGGTGACCTACAAACTGGAGAACAATAACATGAAATAAGTTCTCCCACTGTTGTAAATGTTTTGAGCCCCACATCAAGCTTCTCAGCCTGGGAATCTGACAAAGGGACTGAGAATCTCCATCGAATCTGACCTTGAAGGCCAGTGGGATTTAATTATAAGAGTTCCATAGGACTGGGGGAAACAGAGACTGTTGGAGGGCACAAACTAAATCTCAGCCATACCAAGACCCAAAGGAAAGGAGCAATGCCCCCACCGAGTGTTGGAGGGTCTCCTATGGATGTATCAACAGAGGCTTACCACAGGGATGGAGGCACTGACAGCAGCAGTCCTGGAGTACCTCGCTGGCATAAGACCTCTTGGAAGTCACCATTAACCCTACCATGGAGCCTGTGGACACCAGGGTTGGGTCTCCTCAGGTCAAACAACTATGGTGGGGATTCAATCCCACCCATCAGATGATAGTTGGATCAAAGCTTTATTGAGGCTCTGCCCACCAGAGCAAGGCCCAGTTTCTCCCATGATCAGTCCCTCCTGTCAGGAAGCTTACACAGCCTCTTAGCCTCCTCCATCAGAGGGCAGACAGAAGAAGCAAGAAGAACCACAACTCTGCTGTGGCTAGAATAAAAACCACATAACAGAAAATTAACTAAGATGCAAAACCAGAAAGTTTTGTCCCAGATTAAGCAACAATATAAAATTCCAGAGAAAGCAACTAACTTAAGTAGAGATAGTCAACATTCTAGAAAAAGAATTCAGAATAACAATAGTGAGGATGATCCAGGATCTCTGGAAAACAATGGAGAAGATGTAACAAATGTTTGCCGAAGACCTAGAAGAAATGAAATACGAACAAACAGTTAGACAATACAGTGGAAGGAATCAATAGCAGGATAAATAAGACATCTGTCTGTGTCGTTGCTAAGTCATGTGTGACTCTTTGCCATCCCATGGGCTGTAGCCTGCCTGGCTCCCCTGTCCATGGGATTCTCCAGGCAAAAATACTGGAGTGAGTTGCCATTTCCTTCTCCAGGTGAGATGTAAGAATGGATAAATGATCTAGAGGATAGAATGGTGGAAATCACTGCCTCAAACAGAATATAGAAAAAAGAATAATAATTTAAAAAGGAATACAGCTTAAGAGACATCTGGGATAACATTAAATGCACCAACATTTCAGGGGTCCCAGATGGGGAAGGGAGAGAGAAAGGACCAGAGAAAATATTTGAAGACATAATTCCTGAAAACTTCCCCAACATGGGAAAGGAAATAGTCAATCAAATTTAGGAAACACAGAGAGCCCCAGAAAGGATAAACCCAAGGAGAAACAAAATAAAACACATAGTAATTACTGACAAAAAATTGGAAGACAAATATAAATTAAAAACAAAAAGGAAAAAATGACAAATAACATACAAGGGAACTTCCACCAGGTTATCAGCAGACTTTTCAACAGAAACACTACAAGCCAGAAGGTAAAGGGACAGTATATTTAAAGTGATGAAAGGGAAGAATCTACAACCAAGAAACTCTACCCAGCAAGACTGTCATTCTGATCTGTTGGGGGAATCAAAAGCTTTCCAGAAAAGCAAAAGTTAAGCACTGAACATCCAACTTTACAAAAAGTGTTAAAGGAACTTCTCTAAGCAGGAAACACAAGACAAGGAAAAGACCTACGGAAAATAAACACAAAACAATTAAGAAAATGGTAACAGGGTCATCAGATCAGATCAGATCAGTCACTCAGTTGTGTCTGACTCTTTGCCACCCCATGAATCGCAGCACGCCAGGCCTCCCTGTGCATCACCAACTGCCGGAGTTCACTGAGACTCACATCCATTGAGTCAGCGATGCCATCCAGCCATCTCATCTTCTGTCGTCCCCTTTTCCTCCTGCCCCCAATCGCTCCCAGCATCACAGTCTTTTCCAATGAGTCAACTCTTCGCATGAGGTGGCCAAAATACTGGAGTTTCAGCTTTAGCATCATTCCTTCCAAAGAAATCCCAGGGCTGATCTCCTTCAGAATGGACTGGTTGGATCTCCTTGCAGTCCAAGGGACTCTCAAGAGTCTTCTCCAACACCACAGTTCAAAAGCATCAATTCTTCGGCGCTAGCCTTCTTCACAGTTCAACTCTCACATCCATACATGACCACAGGAAAAACCATAGCCTTGACTAGACGAACCTTTGTTGGCAAAGTAATGTCTCTGCTTTTGAATATGCTATGTAGGTTGGTCATAACTTTCCTTCCAAGGAGTAAGCGTCTTTTAATTTCATGGCTGCAGTCACCATCTGCAGTGATTTTGGAGCCCAGAAAAATGAAGTCTGACACTGTTTCCACTGTTTCCCCATCTATTTCCCATGAAGTGGTAGGACTGGATGCCATAATCTTCGTTTTCTGAATGTTCAGCTTTAAGCCAACTTTTTCACTCTCCACTTTCACTTTCATCAAGAGGCTTTTTAGTTCCTCTTCACTTTCTGCCATAAGGGTGGTGTCATCTGCATATCTGAGATTATTATTTCTCCCGGCAATCTTGATTCCAGTTTGTGTTTCTTCCAGTCCAGCGTTTCTCATGATGTACTCTGCATATAAGTTAAATAAACAGGGTGACAATATACAGCCTTGACAAACTCCTTTTCCTATTTGGAACCAGTCTGTTGTTCCATGTCTAGTTCTAACTGTTGCTTCCTGACCTGCATACAAAGTTCTCAAGAGGCAGATCAGGTGGTCTGGTATTCCCATCTCTTTCAGAATTTTCCACAGTTTATTGTGAGCCACACAGTCAAAGGCTTTGGCATAGTCAATAAAGCAGAAATAGATGTTTTTCTGGAACTATCTTGGTTTTGTGATGATCCAGCGGATGTTGGCAATTTGATCTCTGGTTCCTCTGCCTTTTCTAAAACCAGCTTGAACATCAGGAAGTTCATGGTTCACATATTGCTGAAGCCTGGCTTGGAGAAGTTTGAGCATTACTTTACTAGCCTGTGAGATGAGTGCAATTGTGCGGTAGTTTGAGCATTTTTTGGCATTGCCTTTCTTTGGGATTGGAATGAAAACGGACCTTTTCCAGTCCTGTGGCCACTGCTGAGTTTTCCAAATTTGCTGGCATATTGAGTGTAGCACTTTCACAGCATCATCTTTCAGGAATTGGAAATGAATTAAGTGCACCAACCAGAAGGCATAGTGTGGCTGGGTGGATGAAAATATGTGCACTTATTACTTCTGCACTCAACAGCACCCATATATGAACTTATACACACATCTGCATAAAATTGAATTAAAGATTTACTGAGCATGGCCCCACCTACCAGAGCAAGACCCAGCTTTTCCAACAGTCAGTCCATCCCAACAGGAAGCTTCCACAATCCTCGTATCCTCATCAATCAGAGGGAAGATAGAATGAAAACCACAGTCATAGGAAACTAACCAAACTGATCACATAGACCACAGCCTTGTGTAACTCAATGAAACTATGAACTATATTGTGAGGGCCACCTAAGACAGATGGGCCATGGTGGAGTGTCTGACAAAATGTGGTCCACTGGAGAAGGGAATGGCAAACCACTTCAGCATTTCTTGCCTGGAGAACCTCATGAACAGTAAGAAAATGTGAAAAGATGTAACACTGAAAGATGAACTCCCCAGATATGTAGATGCCCAATATGCTACTGGAGTAAAGTGGAGAAATTCATCCACAAAGAATGAAGAGGTTGAGTAAAAGTGGAAACAAAGCCTAGTTGTGGTTGTGTCTAGTGATAAAATTAAAGCTTGATGCTGTAAAGAACAAGATTGCATAGGAACCTGGAATGTTAGGTCATGAATCAAGGTTAATTGGAAGTGGTCAAATGGGAGATGACAGTATCTACTACTGTGGGCAAAAATATGTTATAAGAAATGGAGTAGCCCTCATAGTCAACAAAAGAGTTCAAAATGTAGTACTTGGGTGCAATTTAAAAAATGAAACAGTGATCTCTGTTCATATCCAAGGCAAATCATTCAATATCACAGTAATACAAGACTATGCCCAACCACTAATGCTGAAGAAGCTAAGGATGAACAGTTTTATAATGACCTACAAGATCTTCTAGAACTAACCCCTCATAAAGATGTCCTTTTCATAATAGGACTGAAATGAAAAAGTAGAAAGTAAAGAGATACATTGAATAACAGGAAAATTTGGCCTTTGAATACAAAATGAAGCAGGGCAAAGACTAACATAGTGTTTCTAAGAGAATGCACTGGTCATAACAAACACCCTCTTCCAACAACACATGAGATGACTCTACAAATGGAAATAACAAGCTGGTCAATACCAAAATCAGATTGATTATTTTCTTTGCAGTCAAAGATGGAGACGCTCTATACAGTCAGCAAAACAAGACCTGGAGCTGACTGTGGCTCAGATAAAGAACTTCTTATTGCAAAATTCAGACATAAATTGAGGAAAGTAAGGAAAACCACTAGGCCATTAAGGTAATGCCTACATCAATTCCCTTATGATTATATACTGGAAGAGATAAATCAATTCAAGAGATTAGATCTACACACAGTGCCTGAAGAACTATGAATGGAGGTCTGTAATATTGTGCAGGAGGCGGTCATCAAAACCATATCTATGGGGAGGGTCCTACGATGGTGGAGGAATAGGATGGCACACCACTTTCTCCCTCACAAATTCATCAAAAGATCATTTGAGTTCTGAGCAATTTCCACAAAACAACTTTTGAATGCTGGCAGAGAACAGCAGGCATCCAGAAAGCCAGCCCATTCTTTTGAAAAGGAGGTAGTATAAACATAGAAGACAAAAAAGAGAGACAAAAGAATTAGGGATGGAGACCTGTCCAGGGGAGGGAGTTACGAAGGAGAAGTTTCCAAACACCAGGAAACCCTCTCACTGGTGGGTCTGTGGGGAGTTTTGGAATCTCAGAGGGCAACATAACCAGGAAAAAAAAAAAAAAAAAAAACAGCACAGAATATGCACCTAATCGCAACTGCCAGAGAGTAGCAGAGAAGTAGCCCAGACACTTGCGTCTGCCTCCAGAGAACAAGGGCTGAACAGGGAGGCAAGTGTTGCATGCTTAGGGCAAGGACCGGGACTGAATGTCTTGAGGACAATCTGAGGGAGCTAACATGAGATAGCAACCCATACAGTAGGATAGCCATAGAGAGACAAAACAAACAAACAAACAAAAAACGAGAGAGAACTTTCCTGCAAAAAGCTCTAACCTAAGGCACAGCTGGGCCTGCTCTGCTCACAGAACAACGGATTGAGTGAATACCAGAGGAGAGCTAGCTGGCTGTGGACCAGCCCATTACCTCACCAGAGGCACAGAGGCAGGCAGGCAACAACCAGAACAGGAAGGCAAGGAGCAATCTCGGCCCTGAGATGGAATCCTCTACACAACTGTGAGCAGGCTCCCAGTTGTTAACCAAGTCTTCCTGGGATCCTGGAGAGTTGACATCTGCCAGGAGGGTCACAGCCGGAGATCAGCTCCCCAGAGGAGACTCACGGCACACCTGATGGCGCTCTGCTGCACACCCAGGAAACTGAGCAGCTGGGACTGTGGAGGTGATTAAGATGCACTGCCCACCTGGGAGAGTGTGCTCACCAAACACCTGGTCTCCTGAGCTCCTTGGACCTGGGAAGGACACAAAATGCATGCCATACCAACTCTGTGCCTTTGTGGTGTACCCAAGAACCCAAACCTGAGCAGCTTAGACCTGGGAATTGCACAAAACCTAGGGCTTGCTTTGGAGAGTTCCCTGCAGAGTGACCTGGAGCCTGAGCAGTGTAGACCAGGAAGGCAAATGGGTTGTGAACTGGGGCAAACCCACTGTAGTCCATACAGTGCGAGCAATCCCCAAACATGCCAGTGATATGTGTTTGCAGTGTTCCTCCCTCCCCACTCTACAACTGAACAAGTAAGCCTAAATAAGTGACCACCTTTGCCCCCTTGTCCCAAGGCGGAAATTAGACAGTGAAGAGACTTGCAACCAGAGGAAGCCAAAATAAACAAAGAGGGAACTGCTTTGGGAGTGACAGGTGCAACAGATTAAACCTCTGTAGTTAGCATTGATTACATTGGAAGGGGCCTGTAGACCTTGAGAAAAAGGATAAGCTGGAACAAGGGACTATCTGAAACTGAACTGACCCCACAATGCCCTCAACAGCTCCAGAGAAATTCCTAGATATACATTACTATTATCTTATCATTTTTTACTTTAATTTTTTTTTAATTTCAGGTATTTTTTACTCCTTTAATTTTCATTTTTATAACCTAATATTACCTTGCAAAAATACCCTATTTTAAAAATAAATTTCATATATATATGAAAATCTTGACAGACCCATTACAAGAAAAGAAACCAAAGAAATCAAAACTGTAATCAGAAATCTTCCAACAAACAAAAGCACAGGACCACATGGCTTCACAGCTGAATTCTACCAAAAATTTAGAGAAGAGCTAACACCTATCCTACTCAAACTCTTCCAGAAAATTGCAGAGGTTAAACTGCCAATCTCATTCTGTGGGGCCACTATCACCCTAATACCAAAACCAGAAAAAGATGCCATACAAAAAGAAAACTACAGGCCAATATCACTGATGAATATAGACACAAAAATCCTTAACAGAATTCTAGCAAACAGAATATAACAACATATTAAAAAGATCATATATCATGACCAAGTGGGCTTTATCCCAGGGATGTAAGGATTCTTCAATATTTGCAAATCAATCAATGTGATACACCACATTAACAAATTGAAAGGTAAAAACCATATGATTATCTCAATAGATGCAGAGAAAGACTTTGACAAAATTCAACATGCATTTATGATAAAAACTCTCCAGAAAGCAGAAATAGAAGGAACATACCACAACATAATAAAAGCCATATATGAAAAACCCACATCAAACATTATCCTCAATAGTGAAAAATTGAAAGCATTTCCCTAAATGTCAGGAACAAGACAAGGGTGCCCACTCTCACCACTAACATTCAACATAGTTTTGGAAGTTTTAGCCACAGCAAACAGAGAAGAAAATGAAATAAAAGGAATCCAGATTGGAAAAGAAGTAAAACTCTCACTTTCTGCAGATGACATGATGCTGTATATAAAAAAGCCCTAAAGACACCACCAGAAAATTACTAGACCTAATTAATGAATATAGTAAAGTTGCAGGATATAAAATTAACACACAGAAATCCCTTGCATTCCTATACACTAACAATGAGAAAACAGAAAGAGAAACTAAGGAAACAATTCCATTGAACATTGTGACGAAAATAATAAAATACTCAGGAATAAATCTACCTAAAGAAACAAAAGACCTATATATAGAAAACTATAAAACATTGATGAAAGAAATCAAAGATGACAGAAATGAATGGAGAAATATACCATGTTTATGAATCAGAAGAATTAATATAGTGAAAATGAGTATACTACCCAAAGCAATGTATAGATTCAATGCAGTCCCTATCAAGCTACCAACGGTATATTTCAGAGAACTAGAACGAATAACTTCACATTTTGTATGGAAATACAAAAATCCTCAAATAGGAAAAGTAATCTTGAGAACTAAGAATGGAACTAGAATAATCAACTTGCCTGACTTCAGGTATATTACAAAGCTGCAGTCATCAAGACAGTATGGTACTGGCCGAAAGACAGAACTATAAATCATTGGAACAAATTAGAAAGCCCAGAGATAAATCCATGCACCTATGGACACCTTGTTTTTGACAAAGGAGGCAAGAATATACAGTGGAGAAAAGACAATCTCTTTAAAAAGTAGGACTGGGAAAACTGGTCAACCAGTTGTAAAAGAATGAAACTAGAGCACTTTCTAACACCATACACAAAAATAAACTCAAAATGGATTAAAGATCTAAATGTAAGACCAGAAACTGTGAAACTCCTAGATGAAAACATAGACAAAGCAGTCTCTGACATAAATCACAGCACGATCCTCTTTGGTCCACCTCCCAGAGTAATGGAAATAAAAGCAAAAATAAACAAGTGGGACCTAATTAAACTTAAAAGCTTTTGTATGACAAAGGAATTTATAAGCAAGGTGAAAAGACTGTCTTTCATAATGGGAGAAAATAATAGCAAAGGAAACATCTGACACAGAATTAATCTAAAAAATATACAAGCAGAACATGCAGCTCAATTCCAGGAAAATACACTACCCAATCACAAAAAAAAAAAAAAAAAAAAAAAAAGGGCCAAAGAACTAAACAACATTTCTCCAAAAAAGACATACAGATGGCTAACAAACACATGAAAATATGCTCAACATCACTTATTGTCAGAGAAATGCAAGTCAAAAACCACACTGAGGTTCCAACTCACGCCAGTCAGAATGACTGCTATGAAAAAGTTTACAAAGAGTAAATGCTGTAATGGGTGAGGAGAAAAGGGAACCCTCTTACACTGTTGGTGGGAATGCAAACTAGTACAGTCACTGTGGAGAACAGTCTGGAGATTCCTTTAAAAAACTGTAAAAAGAACTCCCATCAGTTCAGTTCAGTCGCTCAGCTGTGTCCAACTCTGTGACCTCATGAATTGTAGCATGCCAGGCCTCCCTGTTCATCACCAACTCCCAGAGTTCACTCAGACTCACGTTCATCAAGTCAGTGATGCCATCCAGCGAACTCATCCTCTGTCATGCCCTTCTCCTCCTGCCCCCAATCCCTCCCAGCATCACAGTCTTTTCCAATGAGTCAACTCTTCGCATGCGATGGCCGAAGTCCTGGAGTTTCAGCTTTAGCATCATTCCTTCCAAATAAATCCCAGGGCTGATCTCCTTTAGAATGGAGTGGTTGGATCTCCTTGCAGTCCAAGGGACTCTCAAGAGTCTTCTCCAACATCACAGTTCAAAAGCATCAGTTCTTCGGCACTCAGCTGTGTTCACAGTCCAACTCTCACATCCATACATGACCACTGGAGAAAACACAGCCTTGACTAGATGGACCTTTGTTGGCAAGTAATGTCTCTGCTTTTGAATACGCCATCTAGGTTGGTCATAACTTTCCTTCCAAAGCGTCTTTTAATTTCATGGCTGCAATCACCATCTGCAGTGATTTTGGAGCCCAAAAAATAAAGTCAGCCACTGTTTCCACTGTTTCCCCATCTATTTCCCATGAAGTGATGGGACCGGATGCCATGATCTTCGTTTTCTGAATGTTCAGCTTTAAGCCAACTTGTTCACTCTCCTCTTTCACTTTCATCAAGAGGATTTTTAGTTCCTCTTCACTTTCTGCCATAAGAGTGGTGTCATCTGCATATCTGAGGTTATTGATATTTCTCCCGGCAATCTTGATTCCACCTTGTGCTTCTTCCAGCCCAGCGTTTCTCATAATGTACTCTGCATATAAGTTAAGTAAGCAGGGTGACAATATACAGCCTTGATGTACTCCTTTTCCTATTTGGAACCAATCTGTTGTTCCATGTCCAATTCTAACTGTTGGTTCCTGATCTGCATACAAATCTCAAGAAGCAGGTCAGGTAGTCTGGTATTCCCATCTCTTTCAGGAATTTTCACGGTTTATTGTGATCCACAGAGTCAAAGGCTTTGGGATAGTCAATAAAGCAAAAATAGATGTTTTTCTGGAACTCTCTTGGTTTTTTGATGATCAGTGGATGTTGGCAATTTGATCTCTGGTTCCTCTGCCTTTTCTAAAACCAGCTTGAACATCTGGAAATTCACAGTTCAAGTATTGCTGAAGCCTGGCTTGCAGAATTTTGAGCATTACTTTACCAGCGTGTGAGATGAGTGCAACTGTGTGGTAGTTTGAGCATGCTTTGGCATTGCCTTTCTTTGGGATTGGAATGAAAACTGACCTTTTCCAGTCCTGTGGCCACTGCTGAGTTTTCCAAATTTGCTGGCATATTGAGTGCAGCACTTTCATATCATCATCTTTCAGGATTTGGAATAGCTCAACTGGAATTCCATCACCTCTACTAGCTTTGTTCATAGTGGTGCTTTCTAAGGCCTACTTGACTTCACATTCCAGGATATCTGGCTCTAGGTGAGTGATCACACCATTGTGATTATCTTGGTCTTGAAAGTCTTTTTTGTACAGTTCTTCTGTATATTCTTGCCACCGCTTCTTAATATGTTCTCCTTCTGTTAGGTCCATACCATTTCTGTCCTTTATCAAATCCATCTCTGACAGAATGTGGTCCACTGGAGAAGGGAATGGCAAACCACTTCAGTATTCTTGCCTTGAGAATCCCATGAATGGTATGGAAAGGCAAAATGATAGGATATTGAAAGGGGAACTCCCCAGGTTGGTAGGTGCCCAATATGCTACTGGAGATCAGTGGAGAAATAACTCCAGAAAGAATGAAGAGATGGAGCCAAAGTAAAAACAATACCCAGTTGTGGATGTGACTGGTGATAGAAGCAAGTTCTGATGCTGTAAAGAGCAATATTGCATAGGAACCTGAAATGTTAAGTCCATGAATCAAGGCAAATTTGAAGTGGTCAAACAGGTGATGGCAAGAGTGAACGTCGACATTCTAGGAATTAGCGAACTAAAATAAATTTGAATGGGTGAATTTAACTCAGATGACCCTTATATCTACTCCTGAGGGCAGGAATCCCTTAGAAGAAATGGAGAAGCCATCATGGTCAATGAAAGAACCCGAAATGCAGTACTTGGATGCAATCTCAAAAATGACAGAATGATCTCTGTTTGTTTCCAAGGCAAACCATTCAATATCACAGTAATCCAAGTCTATGCTCCAACCAGTAATGCTGAAGAAGCTGAAGTTGAACGGTTCTATGAAGACCTACAAGACCTTTTAGAACTAACACCCAAAAAAGATGTCCTTTTCATTATACGGGACTGGAATGCAAAAGTAGGAAGTCAAGAAACACCTGGAGTAACAGGCAAATTTGGCCTTGGAATATGGAATGAAGCAGGGCAAAGGCTAATATAATTTTGCCAAGAGAACGCACTGGTCATAGCAAACACCCTCTTCCAACAACACAAGAGAAGACTCTACACATGGAAATCACCAGATGGTCAACACCGAAATTAGATTGATTATATTCTTTGCAGCCAAAGATGGAGAATCTCTCTACAGTCAGCAAAAACAAGACTGGAAGCTGACTGTGGCTCAGATCATGAGCTCCTTATTACCAAATTCAGACTTGAATTGAAGAAAGTAGGGAAAACTACTAGACCATTTAGATATGTCTTAAATCAAATCCTGTATGATTATACAGTGGAAGTGAGAAACAGATTTAAGGGACTAGATCTGATAGATAGAGTGCTTGAGGAAGTATGGATGGAGGTTTGTGACATTGTAGAGGAGACAGGGATCAAGACCATCTTCTTGGAAATGAAATGCAAAAAAGCAAAATGGCTGTCTGGGGAGGCCTTACATACAAAGAGCTGTGAAAAGAAGAGAAGCAAAAAGCAAAGGAGAAAAGGAAAGCTATAAGCCTCTAAATGCATAGTTCCAAAGAATAGGAAAAAGAGATAAGAAAGCCTTCCTCAGTGATCAATGCAAAGAAATAAAGGAAAACAACAGAATGGGAAAGACTAGAGATCTCTTCAAGAAAATTAGAGATACCAAGGGAACATTTCATGCAAGGTTGGGCTCAATAAAGAACTCCCATACAACCCAGCAATCCCACTGCTCAGCATACACACTGAGGAAACCAGAATTCAAAGAGACACATGTACCCCAATGTTCATCCCAGCACAGTTTACAGTAGCTCAGACATGGAATCAACTTAGATGCCCGTCAGCAGACAAATGGGTATGAAAGCTGTGGTATATATAGACAATGGAATGTTACTCAGATATTTTAAAAAATGCATTTGAATCAGTTCTAATGAATTGGATGAAACTGGAGCCTATAATACAGAGTGAATTAATTCAGAAAGAAAAATAACAATATAGTATATTAACGTATATATATGGAATTTAGAAAGATGGTAACAATGACCAGCCCTATATGTGACATAGCAAAAGAGACAGATGTAAAGAACAGACTTTTGGACTCTGTGGGAGAAAGCGAGGGTGAGTTAATTTGAGAGAATAGCATTGAAATATGTATATTACCATATGTGAAATATATCGCCAGTCCAGCTTCACTGCATGAGACAGGGTGCTCAGAGGTGGTACACTGGGATGACCCTGAGGGATGGAATGGGAAGGGAGCTGGGAAGGGAGTTCAGGATGGGAAACACATGTACACCCATGGCTGATTCATGTCAATGAATAACAACAATCACTACAATATTGTAAAGTATTAGCCTCCAATTAAAATAAATTAATTAAAAAAAAATACCCACAAAAATGAAATGCAAAAACTCAAAATGGTTGTCTGAGGAGGCCTTACAAATAGCTGAGTGAAGAAGAAAGGTGAAAGGCAAAGGTAAAAAGCAAAGATATACCCATCTAAATGCAGAGTTCCAAAGAACACCAAGGAGAGATAATAAAGCATTCATAAGTGATACATGTAAAGAAATAGATGAAAGATATAGACTGGAAAAGACTAGAGATGTCTTCAAGAAAATTAGAGATACCAAGGGAATATTACAGGCATCAGTTTAGTTCAGTTCAGTCACTCAGTCATGTCCGACTCTTTGCGACCCCATGAATCGCAGCACGCCAGGCCTCCCTGTCATCACCAACTCCCAGAGTTCACTCAGACTCACGTCCATCGAGTCAGTGATGCCATCCAGCCATCTCACCCTCTGTCGTCCCCTTCTCCTCCTGCCCCCAATCCCTCCCAGCATCAGAGTCTTTTCCAATGAGTCAACTCTTCACATGAGGTGGCCAAAGTACTAGAGTTTCAGCTTTAGCATCATTCCTTCCAAAGAAATCCCAGGGCTGATCTCCTTCAGAATGGACTGGTTGGATCTCCTTTGGGCTCAATAAAGGTCAGAACTGGTATGAACTTAACAGAAGCAGGAAATATGAAGAAGTGATGGTAAGAATACACAGAAGAACTGTACAAAAAAAGATCTTCATGACTCAGATAACCATGATGGTGAGACTACTCACCTAGAGCCAGACATCCTGGAGTGCAAAGTCAAGTGGGCCTTAGGAAGCATCACTATGAACAAAACTAGAGGAGGTGATGGAATTCCATTTGAGCTCTTTCAAATTTTAAAAGATGATGCTGTGAAAGTGTTGCACTCAATATGCCAGTAAATTTGGAAAACTCAGCAGTAGTGACAGAACTGGAAAAGATCAGATTTCATTCCAATCCCAAAGCAACACAATGACAAAGAATGCTCAAATTACTGCACAATTGCACTTATTTCACACACTAGCAAATTAACACTCAAAATTCTCCAAGCTAGGCTTCAACAGTGCATGAACTGAGAACTTCCAGATGTTCAAGTTCTATTTAGAAAAGGAAGAGGAACCAGGGATTAAATTGCCAACATTTGTTGGATCATAGAAAAAGCAAGAGAATTCCAGAAGAGCTTGTACTTCTGCTTCATTGACTGCACTAAAGCCTTTGACTTTGTGGATCATAACAAACTATAGAAAATTCCTAAAGAGATTAGAATACCAGACCACCCTACATTCCTCCTGAGAAATCTGTATGCAGGTCAAGAAGCAATAATTAAATCTGGACATGGAACAATGGAGTGGTTTGAAATTTGGAAAAGAGTATATTTATTGTCACCCTGCTTATTTAACTTATATGCATAGTACATCATGTGAAATGGCATTCTGAATGAAATACAAGCTAGAATCAAGATTCCCGGGTGAAGTAGCATTAAGCTCAGATATGCAGATGACACCACCCTTAATGCAGAAGTGAAGAGAAACTAAAGAACCTTTTGATGAAAGCGAAAGAGGAGGATGAAAAAGCTGACTTAAAACTTATCATTGAAAAAAATCTAAGATCATGTCATCCAGTCCCATCACCTCCTGGCAAATATATGGGGAAACAATGGAAACAGTGTCAGACTTTATTTTTGGAGGCTCCAAAATCACTGCAGATAGTGACTGTAACCATGAAATTAAAGGACACTTGCTCTTTGAAAAGGAAGCTATAATAAACCTAGACAGCCTATTAAAAAGCAGAGACATTACTTTGCCAACAAATGTCCATCTAGTCCAATCTATGGTTTTTCCAGTAGTCATGTATGGATGTGTGAGTTGAACAATAAAGAAAGCTGAGTGCTAAAGTATTGATGCGTTTGAACTGTGGTGTTGGAGAAGACTCTGGAGATTCCGTAGGACTGCAAGAACGTCAAACCAGCCAGTCCTAAAGAAAATCAGTCCTGAATATCCATTGGAAGAACTGATGCTGAAGCTGAAGGACTGTGGCTGAATCCCTTGCCCACCATATGTGAAGAGCTGACTCATTGGAAAAGACCCTGATGCTGGGAAAGATTGAAGGTAGGAGGAGAAGGGGACAACAGAGGATAAGATGGCTGGATTTCATCATCAACTCAATGAACATGAGTTTGAGTGGGCTCCGGGAGTTGATTATGGGCGGGGAAGCCTGGTGTGCTGCCCTCCATGGGTTTGCAAAGAGTCAGACAGGACTGAGCGACTGAACTGAACTGAACTGATTTGTCCCAGAGCTCCACCTGTCACTAGCTGAGACTTTGGAAGCAATGGATCTGTAATAATAACAAGGTTGTGTTTACCAGAAATCCTGTTCTGTACAAACCCCTCTGAAGCACTGGGTTGTGAGAACAGAAACTGAGGTATTAGATACAGTCTCCTTTGTCTCGTACACCTCACTGCCATTTGACAATGCATTTATTAGACAGACAAGGACCTCTCTGGTCTATTCTGAAACAAATGCATAGGATCAGTTCTAGTCACTAGGTAATCTCTAACTTTTAACTATTGATTCTCTTTGATTTAATTGATCATTGAGTCTGGCAAATTTAAACAAATATGGTTTTCACTTCTTGATTAAGGAAGTCTACAAAAATTTTTACAAAAATATGTCTTCCTTGTTCATTCATCAATAATTACAGATGCCTAATATATGCCAGTTACCCTGCTCTAATCCCTTTTACTAAGGGTTTTCCAAAGATGATTAAAATATATCCATTTTCTACTTTCAAGAATCTCATGATCATAAAAATGAGAAAGGTACAAATAACTGCCAAAACAAGCAAAATCAAAGGCATACTAAGAATTAGTAACAAGAAAATTATTTTGGGCTGCAAGAAAAAAACCATATACACAATGGAGTACTACTCAGCCATTAAAAAGAATACATTTGAATCAGTTCTAATGAGGCAGATGAAACTGGAGCCTATTATACAGAGTGAAGTAAGCCAAAAAGAAAAACACCAATACAGTATACTAACACATATATACGGAATTTAGAAAGATGGTAACGATAACCTTGTAAGCGAGACAGCAAAATAGACACAGATGTATAGAACAGTCTTTTGGACTCTGTGGGAGACGGACAGGGTGGGATGATTAGGGAGAATGGCATTAAAATATGTATAATATCATATATGAAACGAATCACCAGTCCAGGTTTGGTGCATGATACTGGATGCTTGGGGCTGCTGGTGCACTGGGACGACCCAGAGGGATGGTACGGGGAGGGAGGAGGAAGGGGGGTTCAGGAGAGGGAACACATGTATACTTATGGCGGATTCATGTTGATGTATGGCAAAACCAATACAATATTGGAAAGTAATTAACTTCCAACTAAAATATATAAATTTATATTTAAAAAAACAATTGCAATGTACAAGTTAATGGCACGACCTTGGGGAATGGTGGAACCAGGGGTGAAGCTGTACTTTTTAAACCTCTGTAAACTTCAACTGCCTTTCTGTGAAATGGGATGACAATTTCCTACTTATTTGACTACCAAAAAAATCAAATGCAATTATGCTCCTCTATGCTTACTCCATAGTGACTGGAAAATTGGTGATTCTGTTGATAAGAATGTCAGTTTAAAGAAAGAAGATAAGATAACCACAGATTGAGATTGTTGGCTGTGAGGCAGAATCAAAAATCTGTATGAAACTACCCAGTAGAAACACTTGTACATATTTGTGGTAAACCATTTTCAAAACATTATTCCATCTTTCAGTGTTTTTAATCCTGATTCACTCTCTCACACCACATTCTCCCTTCACTCCCAAGAGATTGAGTTTAGTGTTAGGAGGGGTGTAAGTAACATCATGTGTGTCTAAGTACATAAAATTTCTGATTCCAATTTGTTTCACTCACCTCTCCATGATTTTCTTATCAGTGACTTGTATATTCTTTCTGGCCTTGAACATTTAATTAATATCATTTTACTGCTGAATTCACTTTCTCTTTCCCCTGACTCTAGGTTTTCTTGCTCTGCTGGCATTTCTCTTGCATGTATAAATTCATGCAAATATTATGTTTAATTTAGCTTTAAATTACTAATTGGTATCTATATAGCAGATGTTATAGTTGTGAATGAATCTGAGACAAACACAAAATACTATATAATTTTTGACATCAGCACATTTACCAAGAATACTTTTGATCTTTGAAAGCTACTCCTTCACTTCTTCTTTTTTTTTTGCCAAATAAATCCTATAGTAACTTTTTCTTTCTTTCATTACTTATTTCCACAGCAAATACACATGTGAATCCATCTCAGTCTGCTAGATGGAGCTTCCTTATTTGGGATTTGTTGCTGAGAACATTGGGTGCATACATCCTAACTCACTTCAGTCATGTCTGACCCTTTGCAACCCCATGAACAGTAGCCCATCAATCCATAGGATTTTTCAGGCAAGAATATTGGAGTGGGTTGCCATATCCCTCTCCAGGGGATCTTTCCAACCCAGGGGTTGAACCTGCATCTCTTGTATCTCCTGTATTGGCAGGCAGGTTCTTTAACACTAGGGCTACCTGGGAAGCCCAGGAACACTGGGACATCAGTGAATTATGCCGTAAGATTGAATGGAAGATTGAAGGGTTGAAAGTGTAATTCCTCAGAATTTTCCCCAGTGAACATTGATTTCTAGTAGAGCTAGTCTTCAGAGATTACCAGGAAGCCTGACAATGGTATTGAAATGGTCTTGGCTAGACTAGGGGACATACTAGCACAAGTGGGCAGCTCCCAGGTGTCTTCATCTAAATGGGAATCCCCCTGGAGGTGAGTACTCTTACAAGTTCCTCCATTCTAGATCTCACAAATCCCTTAAATTTCCTCCCTCTTTAAGAGATCTCTGGAACACAGAGGGATTTCATCACTTCTCAGTTTAATACAAATAGAGAAACACCATTGATAAACATAGTGTTATCACCCATGCTATTACAGATTTGCTTGGTGCTTTTGACAGATCTCACATTGCAGTCCCCAGAGCACTGCAGGCCCTGGAGATGCTAGGAACAGAAAGAAGCAAAAAGAAAAAATAAGAAGTATTTTTAAGACAGAAAAAGTTCACCAACCCAAAAACACTGTGGAGTTAGGCCTCCAAACTGGCTTGGGGACTGAAAAATTCTAAAAGCCCAGCCAGGGTGTGGGAAAAGCCACATTTTAAACAGAGCAATGTTGAAGATGAAACAGATTCATCCTTCAGGTCAATACCTCCTTGTCCATCTTATCCCCAGTCCAAACATTCTGGATTTTACTGAATTTAATTAAAAAAAAAAAAAAGATCTGTTTTATACTTTTTCAGAGATTTTGTCATTTTAGAAATTTTCAAATAGTCTAAAGATTTGAGGTTAACAGGCTAAAGGAGTTCAAACCAAAGTATCAAATTAATTGCCCCTTGAAAATTGAGAAACTGAGTTTAGAAATATCTAATTTAAGATCAAATATGAAAGAGAACTTATTTTAATCATGGCAGAGGCATAAATTAAAAAAAATACATGACTCTCCCAAAGCTTTGAATGATTAAACCTGTGGAAAATGAATGCACTTACATGTCTTCCATCAATTACATCCTGGATATAAATGTGTATTGAAATATGATTCCCCCTTTAAGGATCAGACAAAGTCTTTCTTCTCTGCAGCATCCTAAAATCCTTCAGTCAGACAAGCTTATTTCTCCTCCCTGTAATCCTAAGAGTGTTTGTTCAATTATTGTAACATATATGGAGGAAAGATTCAGAGGGGAGATTTGGGAATTGAAGAGTGTTATTTAAATTCTAGATCCCATATTTCTCAGCTCTGTGACCATGGGGAAATAACACTTTCCTTAAGCCCTAAGTCATCATCATATGAAAAATGAAAAATGGGAATTATAATGAATCAGATAAGTCAGGCTTATACCCAGGTATATCAGCTGTTAGTACACTGAATACTTCTGCTTGAGGGGTCCTGCCACTCTAGTTGCCTAGGACCTCTATATACAAACTACTTTGGCAACTTAAGTGTTAACAGCTGACATGGGCTTTAGAGGAGTCCACATTGTAACCTTCTGTTTGATACTATCTCTGCTGTAGGAGTGGTTAGATATTTTAAATATTACCTCCCTTAATTGCAAGTATTAAAGGCTATTGTTTCCCTGATATTGACTACATGTATAGTGTTTTGGCAGGTAGTTTTTGTTGTTATAACAAAATACCATTTTTATTTTATCATTAGTTCCTAAATCTGTCCATTTCTCCAATTTTATTGACACTTACTTTAATGGCATATTTTGTTTTATTATCTCAGTGACTAACACAGCACTTTTAACAGAGTAGGTACACAATAAGTGAACATTGAATTAAAATAGAGGAAAATTATCCAATTTTCCTATGAATCTTAGTATAGTTATGTAAATAAATCACTATTTTGATCAACTTATTTCCTCAGACGATTGGCTTAGAATCTTGCAATAGTAGCTTTCATATACACGGGGCGCTAGTAGTAAAGAACCCACCTTCCAATGCCAGAGACATAAGAGACGTGGGTTCAATCCCTGAGTCAGAAAGATCCCAGGGAGGAAGGCATGCCAACCCACTCCAGTATTCTTGCCTGGAGATCCCATGGACAGGGGAGCCTGGTGGGCTATAGTCCATAGGGTCACAAAGAGTTGGACACAACTGATACAACTTAGCACACGTGCACACGTATAGTTGAATACATGGTAGAATCTTTGTGAAAAATCACAGGTAAAATCACAACTATTCTGAGTCAATAATACTTATCTTTAGGTGTGCAGTTTCTTAGATGCAAGTTGGCCTCATAACATTAAAAGAAGTGGGTTCATCTTTGTGTGAATTCTTGACTGCTGTATGATAAGATACAATATGTCTCCTCTAGCTCAATCCCACAAGCGAGTGATTGAAATACCAAATACTGTGTCAACATATTATATCCAAAGCAATATGTAATTAGTAAGGAATTTGGATAATCACTTTCAATGACTGCAATATACTCTCCAGCAAATCTATATTGGGATCCAACAGGAATTTGTTGAAGAAACATGGACAGTGCTGTGATAAGGACAGAGAATCACTGTTATCATCTTTAATCATGATGGCCACCTATGTGAAACCAAAGATGTTACTGGAAAGCTTTATTCAGTCCTGTTTAATTTAACCACTTGTTAAATAATGCCTATCAATGGTTGCTGGGCTCCAGAAAACACAAAAAAGGAATACTGGTTATCCTTTGTGGAAGCAACTTTTGCAACTATCAGTTGATCCATCCTTTAATCCAGAGCTGAAACTAAGTGATCTGTTTATCACTCTAATCCCCACTCTTTCTACCTCCTAGACACATCATGGACTTGACCTACTTATTTGTTTCAGCTTAAATCAGCACTTTCTGTGAGTTTCTTCACCAACTACCTTACCTATGTTTCCACACTTATTCCATGGATAAAACACACAGTTTTCTCCATCCAGGGGAGGGCTCACTTGTCATTCTCAGTTTTCCTCTATTTGATATTTGGTCCAAGTTTAATAACCAGAGTCTTTATTATTAATTTACTGATCTGTTTTAAATGTCTCCCACTCCTAGAACCAAAAATTTAATTTATATCATATTGAAAAATAACCTACCAGAATAATATATATCATCTACTTAAGCACAGTTATACCGATTCTATATTAAAAGAATTTTGGCTATCAAAATGTTTGTTTTTGCTTTTAAATGTTATGCTGTTATTATTTTCTTTAAATGTGAAAGTTGCATTTGTGATAGGAAAGCAATTCTCTTTAACAAACAGATTACTGCTTTTATTTTATCATTTTTGAAAACATTTAAAGAGACCTATTTCACCAACCAAAAGTGGCATCTTCAGTGTAACGGAGACTGTTCATAAGTCTCCAACCCTTCAAGTAAATAGTAAAATGTTTAATCAGAACAATTAACACTAATTTTAAATATATATAAATAAGGTAATTATTATAACAGTAAACATGAATGCCGTGTTAAGTTGGTGATATTTTCCATTATTATCTATTTAATTTTCTTTGCTATGTATCATTGATCTTTTTAAAATTTAAATGTAAGTTTTATTTATTATTAAACAACTCTCTTTAAAGTGCTAATTGCCAGTCTCCTTGAAATATAATCATGTATAGATGTTTAGAACTCTGTGTTCCAAAGGTTATTTTTTTTTTTTTTTGGTAAATATACATATCACAGATGTTATAACAAGAGTGTGTCAATGCTAATCACACTTATCACAGATGGCAATTTTTAAAGTCATTTTTTGCTGCCCATGTCTTTCTTGCTACATGAAACCTACTTTCTGAAAACGGCTGATTGCCATTATCTACTAAAATATTCTAACATCCACATGTGTTCATTTCCTGCTTTCCTGCAGAACTCCATGATTTTTGGCTTTGATTACTCATCAATGTAGATTCTTCTTTAATATTTTCTTCATGACTTTTTATAAATATTGAAATGAAAATTGATCCCCAAAGCAAATATTCTTGACATTCATATATTACTTTAAAAAAAAGAAAAGAAAAGAAACTAGGAAAATGTAAGCTTAGATCCTGGTGTTTAGATGTGTCTAAACTCCTTATTTGAATCACTAATGTTGTAGTATGAGGGCAAAGCATTTGAGCTGAAAATTGGTTGATGATGGCATCACATTGTGTATATTTTGCTTATAGTTTGCCAAAAGCAGTGCAGGGTCTTGGAAATCTGCAAAGAGTGCAATGAGTAAATAGCAAAGCTTCAGTGGCACTGCTTGCTCTCAAGATGGTACAAGGCAAGGACGTGACCAGAGCTTCTAGTTCATGCACTTTGTCATTTGTGTTCAAGTTCTCAGAACTGACACAAACATTTGAAATCTAAAGGACAAATTAATACCATAAAAATTATCATAAGGTAGCATTACGTTATCTTTTTTAATATTACATGAGTTAAATATAGAAATTAAATATGAAACCTATTTTCTTGAAGAAAACAACTGTTCAACAATTTTTCGAAAATAGCTGTTGAAAATTACACCACTTTTTCATTGCTGACTTTAGGCATACAGTGACTTTATTCATCCCAAGGCACAATATAAATACATACTGGAAGTGATATTTATACATTACAATCTCAGAGACTCATTCACCATAACTAAGTTTCCTATGAGAGAGAGATTATCATATGGAAAAAAAATTGAAATATGTGTTATATCTAAATGAACCTAAACATTTTATTTTGCATATTGACATGGAGAGAGGGGGTAGAAAAGCTATGTTTCTATGATCTTCAGATTGTTTTAGGGACATACTCTTTACACATGTGTCTAAGCCCTCACATGTTCATCTCTTACTTTACATACAGAAAAGGGCATTTTTCTGTATTATTGTTAATTTTGTTTTCTTTTTTTAAATTTTATTTTATTTTTAAACTTTACAATATTGTATTTTGCCAAATATCGAAATGAATCCGCCACAGGTATACATGTGTTCCCCATCCTGAACACTCCTCCCTCCTGCCTCCCCATACCATCCCTCTGGGTCGTCCCAGTGCACCAGCCCCAAGCATCCAGTATCATGCATCGAACCTGGACTGGCAACTCGTTTCATATATGATATTATATGCATTTCAATGCCATTCTCCCTAATCATCCCACCCTCTTCTTCTCCCACAGAGTCCAAAAGACTGTTCTATACATCAGTGTCTCTTTTGCTGTCTCGTATACAGGGTTATTGTTACCATCTTTCTAAATTCCATATATATGCGTTAGTATACTGTATTGGTGTTTTTCTTTCTGGCCTATTTCACTCTGTATAATAGGCTCCAGTTTCATCCATCTCATTAGAACTGATTCAACTGTATTCTTTTTAATGGCTGAGTAATACTCCATTGTGTATATGTACCACTGCTTTCTTATTCATTCATCTGCTGATGGGCATCTAGGTTGCTTCCATGTCCTGGCTATTATAAACAGTGTTGTGATGAACACTGGGGTACACGTGTCTCTTTCAATTCTGGTTTCCTCAGTGTGTATGCCCAGCAGTGGGATTGCTGCATCATAAGGCAGTTCTATTTCCAGTTTTTTAAGGAATCTCCACACTGTTCTCCATAGTGGCTGTACTAGTTTGCATTCCCACCAACAGTGTAAGAGGGTTCCCTTTTCTCCACACCCTCTCCAGCATTTATTGCTCGTAGACTTTGGATCGCAGCCATTCTGACTGGCTTGAAATGGTACCTCATAGTGGTTTTGATTTGCATTTCTCTGATAATGAGTGATGTTGAGGATCTTTTCATGTGTTTGTTAGCCATCTGTATGTCTTCTTTGGAGAAATGTCTATTTAGTTCTTTGGCCCATTTTTTGATTGGGTCATTTATTTTTCTGGAGTTGAGCTGTAGGAGTTGCTTGTATATTTTTGAGATTAGCTGTTTGTCAGTTGCTTCATTTGCTATTATTTTCTTCCATTCTGAAGGGTGCCTTTTCACCTTGCTAATAGTTTCCTTTGTTGTGCAGAAGCTTTTAAGTTTAATTAGGTCCCATTTGTTTATTTTTGCTTTTATTTCCAAAATTCTGGGAGGTGGGTCATAGAGGATCCTGCTGTGATATATGTTGGAGAGTGTTTTGCCTATGTTCTCCTCTAGGAGTTCAGAATCCAACAACACATTAAAAAGATCATACACCATGACCAAGTGGACTTTATCCCAGGAATGCAAGGATTCTTCAATATCTGGAAATCAATCAATGTAATACACCACATTAACAAATTGAAAAATAAAAACCATATGATTATCTCAATAGATGCAGAGAAAGCCTTTGCCAAAATTCAACATCCATTTATGATAACTCTCTAGAAAGCAGGAATAGAAGGAACATACCTCAACATTATAAAAGCTATATATGACAAACCCACAGCAAACATTATTCTCAATGGTGAAAAATTGAAAGCATGTCCTCTAAAGTCAGGAACAAGACAAGGGTGCCCACTTTCACCATTACTATTCAACATAGCTTTGGAAGTTGTGGCCACAGCAATCAGAGCAGAAAAAGAAATAAAAGGAATCCAAATTGGAAAAGAAGAAGTAAAACTCTCACTGTTTGCAGATGACATGATCCTCTACATAGAAAACCCTAAAGACTCCACCAGAAAATTACTAGAACTAATCAATGATTATAGTAAAGTTGCAGGATATAAAATAAACACACAGAAATCCCTTGCATTCCTATACACTAATAATGAGAAAATAGAAAGAGAAATTAAGGAAACAATTCCATTCACCATTGCAACAGAAAGAATAAAGTACTTAGGAATATATTTACCTAAAGAAACTAAAGACCTATATATAGAAAACTATAAAACACTGGTGAAAGAAATCAAAGAGGACACTAATAGATGGAGAAATATACCATGTTCATGGATTGGAAGAATCAATATAGTGAAAATGACTATACTACCCAAAGCAATTTATAGATTCAATGCAATCCCTATCAAGCTATCAACGGTATTCTTCACAGAGCTAGAACAAATAATTTCACAATTTGTATGTAAATACAAAAAACCTCAAATAGCCAAAGCTATCTTGAGAAAGAAGAATGGAACTGGAGGAATCAACCTGCCTGACTTCAGGCTCTACTACAAAGCCACAGTCATCAAGACAGTATGGTACTGGCACGAAGACAGAAATATAGATCAATGGAACAAAATAGAAAGCCCAGAGATAAATCCACGCACGTATGGACACCTTATCTTTGACAAAGGAGGCAAGAATATACACTGGATTAAAGGCAATCTCTTTAACAAGTGGTGCTGGGAAAACTGGTCATACACTTGTAAAAGAATGAAACGAGCACTTTCTAACACCATACACAAAAATAAACTCAAAATGGATTAAAGATCTAAACGTAAGACCAGAAACTATAGTTTTGTTTTAAGTGCAGTTTGAATACAATATGACCAGAGACCTTAAAAAGTAAAATAATGGGTACAAATTACTTTCACATCTGGTATGGTTTTTTTAAATGGAATGAGAACACAGACTAGGTTTGATATATATATATATATATATATATATATATATATATATATATATATAATTTATATCTTAAGTTTCCAATTCTTTTAAAGATATAAGGAGCTTATTCTAGTGTAAACTACTGACTTTCCCCCCACACACAAAAAAAGATCATCAAACACAGTTTTGAGCTGAGGCTAAACTTGGATCACCCACTCTTCTCTAACTTCCTTGCACTGATACACCAAAGACTATGTACCATCAACGTTCCTCCTTCTAGTTTGGCAGGTTCAGGAAATGGTCACTACATGACAAATTGAGCATATACTCCTTTGAATGGTTAACACTTTGGTAAGGCTTTCTCTATTTGTTATTTGATAAAATTTTATCAGAGTAGTCACAAAACTCACTATAATTCTTCCTGTTAAAATTAACAAGGATGAAATTTTAGCTCAAGGTAATGAGACAGCACTTAGTGAGACTTTGAGGGGAAGTGAATGTACTTTTATGTGGATATATAGAGAACCCCACACAAGAGAAGTTTCTTGGTGCTTTGAAAGTGATTTCTATCTTCAAACATGGCTTGATTTACTACAGGATGAAGGTAAGCTAGTTTGTCATAAGTCACTCTATTATTTTCCTATCTTTGGGGACTCTAGTTACAAGTGGTTTCCCTCTATATTTTAATCTTTGCCTTGCTGTTTTATCCTTCTAAATGTTAGGAGTTATATCTTCCAATTTGCTTTTAACATTCTCGACATATCAACCTGATTTCTGTTTTCCAAGGCAACGAAGCCCACTCTGCTATTGTTTTTGTTTGTTTGTTCAGTATTTTACAGTTTTGTGACTCTTTGCAACTCCATGAACTGCAGCACATGAGGCTTTCTGCCCTTCATCATCGCCCAGAGTTAGCTCAAATTCATGTCCACTGAGTCCATGACACTATCTAAATATCTCACCCTCTGCTGCCCCCTTCTCCTTTTGGCTTCAATCTTTCCCAGCATTAGGTTTATTTTTTTTTGTTTTTGTTTTTTTGTTTTTTCCATTGAGTCAGTTCTTCATGCAACTACAGTAGAGTGACTTATGGTTTTAACTAACAATTGTAAAGCATCTGACAACAAAAACAGTATTGGCAGTCAACCAAGTAATTGATTATAGTGATTAAGTTTGGAGGTGTGAACATGTTCTCCAGAAAAAGCAGGTACATTAGGTGTCCACTGGACTGGCCACTAGAGCTGCAGGAAGCGGAGGCTGACAAAGTACCAAACCCAAGACAAGAGACAGTTTCTTTCTGTATCTGAAAGACAAACAGGTGAATGTTGAAAACACAAAAAGAAACTTAATGAGGAGGCTTCTGCAGATCAGGGAAGGGCCAGTTGTTGTGGAGAGTGGATGCTATCAGCCCAGGAGTTCTGGAGACTGAGATTTATGACACTTCCCACTCACTAATTCATTTTCATTTCCTCCAGATTTCCTAGAAAAGTAATGATCCCCCAGTATGTACTTTTGAAAACACAAAGTCTCTATGGTATCTTTCTCTTCTTAGTAAGACATTCCTTGGTAATGATAGCAATAATTTTTATAGCTCAGAAGACTCTTAAGATGATATCCTCATCAGAGTGTACATTTATGTAATTGAGTATAGATTTCTATAAATGCATTTTTTTCTTCCCAGTATCTACAGAGTTTCCCATATCCTATTTACAAATAAGTCCAACTTGTGTCATTTTGGTTTGTGGCTAAAAACCCTTGGAAAACCCCAATCTTTCTGCTGGGGAGTCTCAGACAGCCATGATCTAATGGCCTATAATTTGATCTTCACTGGTATATCAATATATTGACTAATTAAAAGTGAATTTCATAAACATTAAATATGCTATTACTTCTCCTTCTCATGACCCAAATGATAATGGGTTTCATTTGGGTAGTTGACACTACTAGAGATTAATGTAGAACAGTGGTCTCCAATTAGAGGCAATTTTTGCTACCCACCCCCTGCCTCACCTCCACCACTCCAACCCCAGAGAAAGTCTCTAATTGGGTTGATGGAGTGAGCTGAGGAGATTACTTGCAACTGCTGGGTAAAGGTTATAAAACACCATACTGAACACAGGACAGCCCACAACAAATAATCATCTGGTCCCAAATGCCAGTGCCTCTGAGACTGAAAAACACTGCCCTGGATTTTTTTTTTTTTTTTCTTAGCTATTTGTTTACCTTTAAATCAAATTATACATGCAAATAGGTTGAAGTACTGAATCATTCTATTGTTGTTATTGTCCAGTTGCTAAGTTACGTCTGACTCTTTTCAACCCCAAATACTGCAGCATGCAAGGCTTCCCTGTCCTTCACTCTCTCCCAGAGATTGCTCAGACTCATGTCCAATGAGTCAGTGATGCCATCCAACCATCTCTTTCCCTGTCGACCCCTTCTCCTCCTGCCCTCAAGCTTTCCCACCATCAAGATATATTCAATGAGTCAACTCTTCACAGCAGGTGGCCAAAATATTGGAGCATCAGCTTCAGCATCAGTCCTTCCAATGAATGTTCAGGATTGATTTCCTTTAGGATTGACTGGTTTGATCATATTGCAGTCTATGGGACTCTCAAGAGTCTTCCTGAGTATCACAATTTGGAAACATCAATATTTTGGTACTCTTTGGTACCAAATCTCACTTTGGTACTTCTTTATGGTCCAAATCTCACATCCATACAAGACTACTGGAAAAACCATGGCTTTCACTATACAGACCTTATTGACAAGTTACTGTCTCTGCTTTTTTAATATGCTATCTAGGTTTGTCATAGCTTTCCTTTCAAGGAGCAAGCGTCTTTTAATTTCATGCCTGCAGTCACTGTCCACAGTGATTTTGGAGACTAAGAAAATAAAATATGTCTCTGCTTCCACTGTTTCCTTTTCTATTTGTCATGAAGTGTTTTCTTTTCTATTTATTCCTTTCATTATGTCAGTTGCCTTGATCTAAGTTTTTTGAATGTTTAATTTTAAGCCAGTTTTTTCCCTCTCCTCTTTCATCAAGAGGCTCTTTAGTACCTCTTAATTTTCTGCCTTTAAAGTAGTAATTTCTGTGTATATGAGGTTGCAGATGTTTCTCCCACATATCTTGATTCCAGCTTATTTGATTAATCTAGCTCAGTATTTCACATAATGTGTTCTACATATAACTTAAATAAGCAGGGTGATAATATACAGCCTTGTCATATTTCTTCCAAATTTGGAACCACTCATTTGTTCCATGTCTGGTTCAAACTGTTTCTTCTTTACCAGCATGCAGATTTATCAGGAGACAGGTAAGGTGGTCTGGTATTCCCATTTCTTTAAGAATTTTCCACAATTTGTCATGATCCACACATTGACTTTAGCATAGTCAATGATGCAGAAGTAGATGTTTTTCTGGAATTCCCTTGTTTTCTCCATGATCCAACAAATGTTGGTGATTTAATCTCTAGTTCCTCTGCCTTTTCTAAACCCAGATTGTACATCTGGGAGTTCTTGGTTCACAGATTGTTGAAGCTTACCTTGAAAGATTTGGAGCATGTTGTATAGTAGTTTGAACATTCTTTGGCATGGCCCTTCTTTGGGATTGGAATGAAAATGGTCTTTTCCAGTCCTTTAATCACTACTGAGTTTTCCAAATTTGCTGATATTTTGAGTGCAGCACTTTCACAGCATCATCTTTTAGAATTTTATTTTATTTATTTATTTTTTCATGTATTTTGTTTTTTTGTTGTTGTTTTGTTTTTATTTTTTAATTTTATTTTCTTTTTAAACTTTACATAATTGTATTAGTTTTGCCAAATATCAAAATTTTTTAAATAGCTCAGCTCGAATTATGTCACCTCCATTAGCTTTGTTCATAGTAATGCTTCCTAAGGCCTAACTGACTTCGCATTCCAGAATGTCTGGCTCTAGGTGAATGACACATCATCCTGGCTCTCTGGATCATTGACTTTTTCTTGTATAGTTCTTCTGTATAGTCTTACATAGTTCTTCTGTGTATTCTTGCCACTTCATAATACTTTCTGCTTCTGTTAGGTCTTTACCATTTCTATTCTTTATTGTGCCCATCCTTGTATGAAATGTTCCCTTTGTGTCTAGTTTTCTTGAAGTGAGCTGTAGTGTTTCCCATTCCATTGTTTTCCTCTATTTCTTCACATTGTTTGTTTATTTAAACAGGCCTTCTTATCTCTCTTGCTATTCTCTGGAACTCTGCATACAGTTGGGTATATCTTTCCATTTCTCCCTTGCCTTTCACATCTCTTCTTTCCTCAGCCATGTGTAATGTCTTCTCATACAACTGCTTTGCTTCTTGAATTTCCTTTTCTTAGAGATGTTTTTAGTCACTGTATCCTGCATGGACCTTCATGCATAATTCTTCAGGCACTCTGTCTACCAGATATAATCCCTTAAAGGTATTTGTTTCCTCAACTGTAAACTCATGAAAGGTTTCATTTAGGTCATACCTGAATGGCCTAGTGGTTTTCCCTACTTTCTTCAATTTAATCCTGAATATTCTAATACGGAGTTCATGATCTGAACCTTAGTCAGTTTCAGGTCTTTTTTTGCTAACAGTATAGAGCTTCTCCATATTTGGCTACAAATAATATAGTCAATCTGATTTGAGTATTGATCATCTGGTGATGTTTATCTATTTAGTTGCTTTTTGTTTTGTTGGAAAGGGGTGTGTGCTATGACCAGTGCACTCTTTTGACAATACTCTATTAGTCTTTGCTTGTTTCATTTTTAACTGCAAGGCCAAACTTGCCTGTTACTCTGGATATCTCTTGACTTTCTACTTTTGCATTACAATCCCCTTTTTAACCAACCTTCTTTCATTTTGATATGTCAGGTATTCATCACATTTAACTATTTTTTTCCCTTGAATCTGTTTGCTACAAATGACTTGAATGTATCAAGTAGGTAGTGATTAAAATTATTTTTTTCCCCCTAAAGAATGATTCCCTCACAAACATATCCTTCTCCTGTACTGTGAGTGCAGTATATTATTCTTTCAATTATTAGAGAATATTTTCATAAGTCCACATCATGGCTGTTTATTTCTTTGGGTAAAGAGATTGTTCATTTCAGAACAATGTTGTATAAAACACAAGGTATTTTTTTATGAGGGACATGCAATTAAAATTAAAATGAGTTATCATTACATAACTATTAAAATGGCTAAAATCCAAACTGACATTACCAATCACTGACAAGTTTTAATGACCATAGAAAATCTCATTTAATATCTGTGTTCCTACAAAATGATTTGTTCACTTTGGATGGATGATTTTTTTCAAAACTAAATACACACTTTTTATAAGATTCAGGTTCTCCTTCATATTTCACTAACTGATTCAACAGTTTCTGCTGCACAAGGACAAATGCTTATAGAAGCTTTATTAATAGTTCTTAAAAAAATAACTGGAAGCAACCTGGATACTCTTCAATAGGTGAACAGATAAACAAATTGTGGTGCATCGATCAAAGGGAATAATGTTCAACGGTAAAAAGGAATAAATTGTCAAGTCATGCAAAATTATGAGTGAAACTTAATTGCATTTTGCCAAGTAAAAGAAACCATTCTGGAAAGGCCATATACTATCTGATTCCATTTATATGACATTGTGGAAAAAGGAAAATGGTAAAAAGATCCATAGTGCCAGTGTTTCCCAAAGAGAATGGGTTGAAGCACAGAAATTTTTTTAGGGTGCTAAAACCACTTTCTGTGACACTCTGATGGTGGCTATATGACACTATACATTCATCAAGCCTCATACAATCTTACATCAGGATGAATAAATCTGAAGTTATGAATTTCTTTAACGAATCATATAGGAAGATTGGGCAAGCCCAGGATGAATGCAGACTGTGACAGAGAATCTAGCTGCATTATTAATACATAAAATAACCTCACTGGAAGGAATAGGAAGACACATTTCTGACTTAAGGAACTTTAGAAATTGGTAGAGAATATAAGCTTGATAATAAAATGAACTGCATATAGTCTTTACTCTGGTAGATAGAATTGTTTCCCATGGGGTGTGGATTAACATGGGGTGCTTCTAACATGGGTGTACTGGAATTGAATCATTAAGTAAATGATGACAGATGGTTGAAACAAAGTTTCTCACTCTTGGAGTAAAAGATGACAGAGAGAAGTATAAAATAATCAGTGAGTTAATGGATTAAAGTTGGAGACACCAGGAAGAACTTATATTTAGCTTAACATACAGGTAGATCCATGCAGAAATACTTAAGATGTGTGCATATACTCTGACTAGTACGGTAATATATAAGTAGCCTACAAAGAATAGCATCCCAGTGACAACAAGCACCCCAGCACCCAGAGGGTGGTTTCCAAACACCATTTGCCAGTGAAAGGAAGCAGGATTCCTTGGAGGAATGACTGATTCTCAAGTTGAAAGTGGGATACACATGATGAGCCTGGAGCATTTCACAGCACCCAAAACAGTGAAGTGTGCAAAACAAACAAAGAGTGCAAAATGCAGCACTAGGGAATGACATAGGGACTAAGAGGCCAGATGAAACTGTTTGCAATAATGAAAGCTGGAATAGTTTGAGCAAAAAAATAGCGTTACGCTGGATTACAATGCTAAGTATAAGTAAAAATCCATGAGTCTATGCTGATAAAGATTAATGCTATATAAATTAATAACCATGGGAAAAGTGCAAGTCTCTGATCCAGAAGAATGTCAAATAATTTATGCAGATATTGTCCCCTCAATAAGATGGAGCACCACTTCCAAACCTTAACCAAGTACTGGGCATGGTGAAGTACTTCTAAAGCTCAGAGTGTGGAAAGCCAGGTGATCAAGGTCAAGATCAATACTGATGAGTCACATTGACAGTATAACTTGATATTATTTAATGTGATAGCTCTTTACTCTGAGATTTTCCTCTCAAAACTTACAACCCCAGTATGATCATGAGAAAAATGTCAGATAAAGTCCAGTTGAAAGACATTCTATAAAACACTATACAAGTACTTCTCAAAAACATCAAAGCCATCCAAAAGAAGGGAAATCTGAAGAATTGTCAGAGCCTCAAGGAATATAACAGAGACATGATGAGGAAATGCAATATGGCAGCCTAGATAGAATACAAAATAGGAAAAAAGACACTAGGTAAAAACTGAGAAAATCTGAACATGGTATAGATTTGTGGTAATAATAGCATATGAATATTTTTACATTAATTGTACAAATGATCATTCTACTTCAAGATGTTAATAATAAGGAAAACTTGATGTGAGCTACACAGGAACTTCCTGTGTATCTTTAAAAATGCTATGTAAATATAAATTAATATACATGCTATGTAAATCTTAGAATAATATAAAGTAAAAAGTGTGCTAAATTTTGGAAAGCAAGATGAAAAATATGGGACATATGATGGTCACCATCTCAGATGCAGCAATAAATGGAGATGAGACAGCATGGTTATTGTGAAGACAGTAGAATTCGTGGTTTTATGCTAACTATAATATTATTTAAAATAACTAACTACATTAAAATGAAATTTGACAGATGCATGTAAATAAATGACCTTTGAAAACGTGTTCACCTCCATGTGGGAGAGTGTACTGGTCTGTTGTGTATGACTCTTTGCAACCCTGTGGACTATAACTCTCCAGGTTCCTCTGTCCAGGCAAGAATACTGGAGTGGGTTGCCATTCCCTTCTCCAGAGAATCTTCCCAACTCAAGAATCAAACCTGCATCTCCTGCATTGGTAGGTGGATTCTTTACCACTAGCACCACCTGGGAAGCCCCCTCACACCACACACAAAAGTAATGTCAAAATGACTTAACGACTTAAGTATAAGACATGACACCATAAAACTCCTAGAAGAAAATGGAGACAAAACATTCTCTGACAAAAATCACAGCAATGTTTTTTAGGTCAGTATCCCAAGGCAAAATAAATAAAAATAAAATTAAACAAATGAGACCTAATCAATCTTATAGGATTTTGCACAACAAAGGAAACTATGAAAATGAAACAAACCAAAAAACAAGCCAAGAAAGGGAAAAACTACTTGCAAATGATGTGACCAACAGGGCTTAATTTTCAAAATATACAAATAGCTCATGCAACTCAATATAAAAATAATCCAATCAAAAAATGGGCAGAAGACCTAAATAGATATTCCTCCAAAGAATACATACAGATGACCAATAGGTACATGAAAAGATGCTCAACACCACTAATTATTACAGACATGCAAATCAAAATGACAGTGAGGTATCACCTCACCCAAGCCAAAATGGCCATCATGAAGAAGTCTACAAATAATAAATTCTGGAGAAGATATGGAGAAAGGGAACCCTCCTACACTACCAGTGGGAATGCAAATTGATGCAGGCACTATGAAGAACAGTATGGAGGGTCCTTATAAAACTAAAAATAAAATTGCTATATGATTCATCAATCCTACTCTTTGGGATATGTCCAGAAAAGACGAAGACTCTAATTAAAAAAGAACCATGCACCCAAGTGATCATCGCAGCACTGTATACAAAGCAAGACGTAGAAACACCCTAAACTACCATTGACAGATGAGTGAATAAAGAAGTTGTGGTAAAAAAAATATATATATATATTATTATTATTATTAAAAGACGCTTACTCCTTGGAAGGAAAGTTATCACCAACCTAGATAGCATATTAAACAGCAGAGATATTACTTTGCCAACAAAGGTCTGTCTAGTCAAGGCTATGGTTTTTCCAGTGGTCTTGTATGGATGTGAGAGTTGGACTGTGAAGAAAGCTGAGTGCCGAAGAATTGATGCCTTTGAACTGTGGTGTTGGAGAAGACTCTTGAGAGTCCCTTGGACTGCAAGAAGATCCAACCAGTCCATCCTAAAGGAGATCAGTCCTGGGTGTTCATTGGAAGGACTGATGCTAAAACTGAAACTCCAATACTTTGGCCACCTCACGCGAAGAGTTGACTCATTGGAAAAGACCCTGATGCTGGGAGGGATTGGGGGCAGGAGGAGAAGGTGATGACAGAGGATGAGATGGCTGGATGGCATCACTGACTCAATGGATGTGAGTCTGAGTGAACTCCGGAAGTTGGTGATGGACAGGGAGGCCTGGAGTGCTGCGATTCATGGGGTCACAAAGAGTCGGACACGACTGAGCAACTGAACTGATCTGAACTGATGCTGAAATATTACCCAGCCATTAGAAAGAGTGAAATAATGCCATTTACAGAAACATGGATGGACCTAAGAAATTGTCAGATATGTAAACTGAGTCAGACAGAGAAGTACATATATCATATGATATTGCTTATATATGGAATCTAAAAGAATTTAAAAGAAGTGAAGTGAAAGTTGCTCAGTTGTGCCCGACTCTTTGCGACCTTATGGACTATACAGTCCATGGAATTCTCTAGGCCAGAATACTGGAGTGGGTAGCCCTTCCCTTCTCCAGGGGATCTTCCCAACCCAAGGATTGAACCCAGGTTTCCTACATTCTAAGTGGATTCTTTACTGGTTGAGCCACAACGGAAGAAAATAATGCTACAAATGAAATTACTTACAAAACAGAAACATTCACAGACAAAAACTAAACATGGATACCAAAGGGAAGGGAGATGAATAAATTAGGAGTTTGGGATTAGTGAATATTCACTGCTATATGTAAACTAGATAAAAAAACAGGATCCTCTTGTACAGCACAGGGGGACCTTGTTATTTATCTATCAATATCCTGTAATAAACCATAATGGAAAGTAATATGAAAACATATATATCTGAATCACTTTAGTGTGTACTTGAAAGTAACACAATCATGTAAATCAACAATGCTTTAATAGAAGTGTTGTTAAAAATAAATTTTGTTATGTAAGTACAATTTTTAAAATACGTAATTTTCAAAATGATTTTTCTAAACATATTTTTTGATCTTTGAGTAGGCTGACAGTCTATTTTTCCAGTTTTGTGTGTGTATTCATAAGAGTGTTTTTCTGTGACTTTTGACTCCTTTTTGCCTGGCACAGGGCTTAGAATTAATGGCAATATAGAGAAAATAATGCAAAAATTTGTGGTACAATTTTAATGGAAGAAGGAAATGCTTTTCAGAAACCATCTTCCTTAAATAATATGAAATGAAGATGCAGGGTGATACGAAAACCTGAAACAAATTGTAAAGCAGGCCTGAAGTGTTCACAGAACACTTTCTTAGGGAAGTACCATTTGACCAGATATCCGGAAGAACAGGGCTTCCCTGGTGGCTCAGTGGTAAGGAATCCACCTGCCAGTGAAGGAGACAAGGATTCAATCCCTGGGTTGGAAAGATCCCCTGGAGAAGAAAATCTACTTCAGTGTTTTTGCCTGGGAAATCCCATGAACAGAGGAATCTTTGTTGGCAAATTGATGTCTCTTCTTATTAATAGGCTGTCTAGTTTTGTTATTGTTTTCCCTCCAAGGAGCAAGCATCGTTTAATTTCATGGCTGGAGTTAACATCCACAGTGATTTTGGAGCCCAAGAAGATAAAATCTGTCACTGCTTCCACTTCTTCCCCTTCTGTTTATCATGAAATAATGGTAATGGATACCATGATCTTAGTTTTTGAATGTTGAGTTTCAAGCCAAATTTTTCACTCCTCTCTTTCACCCTCATCAAAAGGCTCTTTAGTTCCTCTTTATTTTCTGCCATTAGAATGTTATCATGTATATATCTGAGGTTGCTGATATTTCTCTGGGCAATCTTGATTCCAGTTTGTGATTCATCCAGCATGACATTTCACATAATGTACTCTGAAATAAATGTAAATACATATCCTATAAATACATATACACATATATATCAAGAATGAAAACATATTTTATCAAATACAATAAAAATAACTATTGGAAAACAAAACATTAAAAACACAGAAAATGTAAGTTCAAAGTTTTCACTATTAAATTCAATGCACCTAAACTGCGTTTAAATGCATATGATCACAGAAAGTATAATGTAGGAACATAGAAAAAGTTTCAAAACATAAACACATTTTTTTTCCATGGGTGTTTTGATACAAATAATGAATTTAGAGAATAATGACTTATAACTTTTCATTGTTTCACAGGCATAATTAAACAAAAGGTTATAAAGGAACAAGTGATCACCATATTAAACATCTGGGCACACATTTTAAATGAATATCAAGTGCATCAAATTTTTTAATGTGATAAATAATTTTGACTTAATTGCTTTGAATTGGTTGATGACAATGTTCCTTGCCAAGAGTAAGTTATACATAAATGGTTTTTATGTTCTATTTTACTTAAAATTATAGCAGAAGAAAACAGTCTTCTACAGAGTTATATTTGAATGAAAGAATACATTTTAAAGTAATTTTAGCAAACACAATAAATTCATTTATAAAGATGATCATTATTGAGGCAAGTGACACTGACCTTCAAAATTTGCTTTAATTTGATTGTTCATAATTTACCAAGGTCAACAATTTTATAGACGTTTTTAAAATGTCCAAAGAATGTGGTTTCAAGTTCATTATTTTCTAATGTATGGCTCTTCTTTGATAAAAAAATACATTTGAAAATGTTAAGCAGCTTTTATTAGACACCCCGTGACAACTGTTTTCAGGTATACAATACCCAGATCATCACCTTATTCACTGATAATTCTTGTAAAATGTGGAACAATTATGACCCATCTTTTGAAACACTACACTCCTAAAGATCTCACTTTCACTAATCACACAAATATTTTCTCAGACTGTAAGCCATTTCTCAGTCACAGTTTAAAAACTTAACCTTAAAATGTTAACACATATTCAACATGGTTCTACAAAGCATGGCTTGTCTACAGCCCTCACCCCATGCAACTCATCTTGTGAATTTGAGAAAATCCTGGTTAGGATCCTGCTTAATTAATCAAGCCCTTGTATGTTGTGCTGATGCCAAGTTGCTATAAATGTTTCTCAGTGTTTCGCTTCAGTTTCTCCACATATCTCAACGTAGAGCAGTAACTATCCAAGGGACACTGCTCCGTGGGGACATCACCACAGCCACCTCTCAGTTCAGCTGGGCATCTGGTTCTACTGCCAGGAACCCCCTCCACACTCTTTCCCCTGAAAGCAGCATATTCCTCTGTCCTGCTATGATAGAGGTAATTCCAGGGTATCCTTATATCTCTATATCCCTTGCTTTTGAATTGAAATTTCAAATCTTCCTTCATGTCTGATTGGTAGAGCCCAGATCACACTTATGTATCTGAAGTGCAGAGTCTGAATTTATGTATCTGAAATACAAAGAGTCTGAAATACAAAACACAGTACTGAATTCTCCTAAAGGGAAGGTAGGACTCATAACATCAGCAAACTCTACAAATGGAAGGATGATTTCCAAGAGAATTGTGTAGTCAAAAAATGGAGCATGGATCTCCATCTACTGCAAAACTTATAAAAGGAGTCCAAGGGGAAAAGGATGGTGCCTTAACTTCAGGAAATGAGTTTGAAATGGAGAGAAGTACTACAAATATATATCAGAAAAGGAAGACTGAGTATTAGGAGATAAAAAGGGGTAGAATTGATGTGGGGCAAGAAGAGTCAAGGGGACATCAAAGAAAATACCTCTTCCATGGCGTGTCCACCTGCATATTTGATGATGCCATCCACACAGAGGGAGCTGAGAATGGATAGGCATATGCTTTAGTTGTACTTTGTCTTATTGACATGTATGGTGGGGCCATACAGCAGGCTGGCTTTGATTTGGGACATAATAATGTAATTGAATTAAGGAAGTTGATTAAAATCTGGCTCTAAGTTTCACTTTGGCACTGATTCAATAACTTTTTTCCCACTATGGACAAGTTTCTGTCTTCTTAGCAGCCTCTCTGGAATGTCCTTTAGAGCACAAGTTGGTTTTGACTCACTGCATCACTAGCAGAGGTGCCCAGCACATTGCACAATTCCTGTTAAATAAATTATTTTCTACCTGCCTCCTGCCACATATTCCAGCTTAGACTTCATGCAAACTCAAACTTGACTTAGAATGGACTGGAATTGACTAAAATTGACTGCAGTGGGTGAATTTAACTCACATGACCATTATATCTACTACTGTGGGCAGGAATCCCTTAGAAGAAATGGAGTAGTCATCACAGTCAAAAACAGAGTCTGAATTGCAGTACTTGTATACAATCTGAAAAATTACAGAATGATCTGTTTGTTTCCAAGGCAAACCATTCAGTATCATGGTAATCCATGTCTATGCCCTGACATGCTAAAGAAGCTGAAATGGAATGGTTCTATGAAGACCTACAAGACCTTTTAAAATTAACACCCCAAAAAGATGTCCTTTTCATTATAGGGGACCAGAATGCAAAAGTAGGAAGTCAAGAAACACTTGGAGTAACAGACAAATTTGGCCTTGGAGTACATAATGAAGCAGTGCAAAGGCAAATAGAGTTTAGCCAAGAGAACGTACTGGTCACAGCAAACACCCTTTTCCAACAACACAAGGCTCTACACATGGACATCACCAGAGGTCAACACCAAAATCAGATTGATTATATTCTTTGCAGCAAAATGTGGAGAAGCTCTATACAGTCAGCAAAAACAAGACCGGGAGTTGACAGTGGCTTAGATCATGAACTCCTTATTGTCAAATTCAGACTTAAATTGAAGAAAGTGGGGAAAACCACTAGACCATTCATGTATGACCTAAATCAAATTCCTTATGATTATACAGTGGAGGTGAGAAATAGATTTAAGGGACTAGATCTGATAGAGTGCCTGATGAACTATGGATGGAGGTTCATGACATTGTACAGGAGACAGGGATCAAGACCATCCCCAACAAAGAGAAATGCAAAAAACCAAAATGTCTATCTGAGGACACCTTCCAAATAGCTGTGAAAAGAAGAGAAGCAAAAAAGCAAAGGAGAAACGGAAATACATACTCTTTTGAATGCAGAATTCCAAAGAATAGCAAGGAGAGATAAGAAAGAATTCTTTAGCGATCAATGCAAAGAAATAGAGGAAAACAAAAGAATGGGAAAGACTAGAGATCTCTTCAAGAAGATTAGAGATATCAAGGGAACATTTCATGCAAAGATGGGCTCAATAAAGGACAGAAATAGTATGGACCGAACAGAAGCAGAAGATATTAAGAAGAGGTGGCAAGAATACACAAAAGAACTGTACAAAAAAGAGCTTCATGACCCAGATAATCACAATGGTGTGATCCCTCACATAGACTCAGACATTCTGGAATGTGAAGTCAAGTGGGCCTTAGGTAGCATCACTATGAACAAAGCTAATGGAGGTGATGGAATTCCAGTTGAGCTCTTTCAAATCCTGAAAGATGATGCCGTGAAAGTGCTGCACTCAATATGCCAGCAAATTTGGAAGACTCAGCACTGGCCACAGGACTGGAAAAGATCAGTTTTCATTCCAATCCCAAAGAAAGGCAATGCCAAAGAATGCTCAAACTACTGCACAATTGCACTCATCTCACACGCTAGTAAAGTAATACTCAAAATTCTCCAAGTCAGGCTTCAGCAATCTGTGAATTGTTAACTTCCAGATGTTCAAGCTGGTTTTAGAAAAGACAGAGGAGCCAGAAATCAAATAGCCAACATTTGTTGGATCATCAAAAAAGCAAGAGAGTTCCAGAAAAACATCTATTTCTGCTTTATTGACTATGCCAAAGCCTTTGACTGTGTGGATCATAATACATTATGGGAAATTCTGAAAGAGATGGAAATACCAGACCACCTGACCTGCCTCTTGAGAAACCTGTATGCAGGTCAGGAAGCAACAGTTAGAACTGGACATGGAACAACAGACTGGTTCCAAATAGGAAAAGGAGTTATGTAAAAGCTGTATATTGTCACCCTGTTTATTTATCTTATATGCAGAGTATATCATGAGAAATGCTTGGCTGGAAGAAGCACAAGCTGGAATCAAGATTTCTGGGGGAAATATTAATAACCTCAGATATGTAGATGACACCACCCTTATGGCAGAAATTGAAGAACTAAAGAGCCTCTTGATGAAAGTTGAAGAGGAGAGAGAAAAAGTTGGCTTAAAGCTCAACAGTCAGAAAACTAAGATCATGGCATCTGGTCCTATCACTTCATGGCAAATAGATGGTGAAACAGTGGCTGATTTTATTTTTTTGGGCTCCAAAATCACTACAGATGGTGATTGCAGCCATGAAATTAAAAGACACTTGCTCCTTTGAAGGAAAGTTATGACCAACATAGACAACATTTTAAAAAGCCGAGACATTACTTTGTCAACAAGGTCCATCTTTTCAAGGCTATGGTTTTTCCAGTAGTCATGTATGGATGTGAGAGTTGGACTATAAAGGAAGCTGAGTGACGAAGAATTGATGCTTTTGAACTGTGGTGCTGGAGAAGACTCTTGAGATTCCCTTGGACTACAAGGAGATCCACCCAGTCCATCCTAAAGGAGATCAGTGTTGGATGTTCATTGGAAGGACTGGTGTTGAAACTGAAACTCCAATAATTTGGCCATATGATGTGAAGAACTGACCCATTTGAAAAGACCCTAATGCTGCAAAAGATTGAAGGCAGGAGGAGAAGGGGACGACAGAGGATGAGATGGTTGGATGGCATCACCGACTCAATGGATATGAGTTTGGGTAAACAGTGGGAGTTGCTGGTGAACAGTGAGGCCTGGCATGCTGCAGTTCATTGCGTCTCAAAGAGCCAGACACGACTGAGTGACTGAATTGAGCTAAAACAAACTTTTCAAAAACTTTCCCTTAATTCCATGTTACACCATGTCATTATGAAAAAATAACATATTATATTAATCTAAATAATGCCCAATGGGAAAGTTTCTTTTATCCCCATAGATATTTAGTAGGCTAACAGATTCTAGAAACCCAAAATGAAATAGGTGTTTGCTATTGCTTATTTGCTAAGTCATATCCAACACTTTGTGACTCCATGGAATGTATTCCACAAGCCTCCTTTGTCCATGGAATTTTCCAGGCAAGAATACAAAAGTGGGTTGACATTTTCTTCTCCAGGGGATCTTCCCAATCCAGGAAGTGATACCATGTCTCCTGTATTGGCAGGTGGGTTCTTTATCATCTGAGCTATCAGGGAATCCCTGAAATTAGAAACCAATTTAGAGATGGACATTCATCTCCATCAACAGGATGAAGCAAGGATGGGAGACCAAAGGACTGTGAGTGTGGATTGATGCCTTTCCTTCCAATTGGCAAACCAACCACACAAACTGAAGATAGTATATTGGTATGGTGTGGAAATATATATTCATTTATACTTTACAACCAAGTGACCTCCAGTTGCTAACTTATATATTTTAGACAATTAATCAGAGGAGCAGGCTGTGTCTAGTTGTTTTCATTGCAAGACTGCCAGAAATGATCTCTGTCCAAATCTTTTGTCTGATTTGATACATTGCTTCTTAAAAAGGACAAGACTTGTGCTTTATAAAGAGTAGTTTTTGTACCATGGAATAAAATAGAAAGCCCAGAGATAAATCCACACACATATGGACACCTTATCTTTGACAAAGGAGGCAAGAATATACAATGGATTAAAGACAATCTCTTTAACAAGTGGTGCTGGGAAAACTGGTCAACCACTTGTAAAAGAATGAAACTAGACCACTTTCTAACACCATACACAAAAATAAACTCAAAATGGATTAAAGACCTAAACGTAAGACCAGAAACTATAAAACTCCTAGAGAAGAACATAGGCAAAACACTCTCTGACATACATCACAGCAGGATCCTCTATGACCCACCTCCCAGAATATTGGAAATAAAAGCAAAAATAAACAAATGGGACCTAATTAACCTTAAAAGCTTCTGCACATCAAAGGAAACTATTAGCAAGGTGAAAAGACAGCCTTCCGAATGGGAGAAAATAATAGCAAATGAAGCAACTGACAAACAACTAATCTCAAAAATATACAAGCAACTCCTACAGCTCAACTCCAGAAAAATAAACGACCCAATCAAAAAATGGGCCAAAGAACTAAATAGACATTTCTCCAAAGAAGACATACAGATGGCTAACAAACACATGAAAAGATGCTCAACATCACTCATTATCAGAGAAATGCAAATCAAAACCACTATGAGGTACCATTTCACGCCAGTCAGAATGGCTGCGATCCAAAAGTCTACAAATAATAAATGCTGGAGAGGGTGAGGAGAAAAGGGAACCCTCTTACACTGTTGGTGGGAATGCAAACTAGTACAGCCACTATGGAGAACAGTGTGGAGATTCCTTAAAAAACTGGAAATAGAACTGCCTTATGATCCAGCAATCCCACTGCTGGGCATACACACTGAGGAAACCAGAAGGGAAAGAGACACGTGTGCCCCAATGTTCATCGCAGCACTGTTTATAATAGCCAGGACATGGAAGCAACCTAGATGTCCACCAGCAGATGAATGGATAAGAAAGCAGTGGTACATATACACAATGGAGTATTACTCAGCCATTAAAAAGAATACATTTGAATCAGTTCTAATGAGGTGGATGAAACTGGAGACTATTATACACAGTGAAGTAAGCCAGAAGGAAAAACATAAATACAGTATACTAATGCATATATATGGAATTTAGGAAGATGGTAACAATAACCCGGTGTACGAGACAGCAAAAGAGACACTGATGTATAGAACAGTCTTACGGACTCTGTGGGAGAGGGAGAGGGTGGGGAGATTTGGGAGAATGACATTAAAACATGTAAAATATCATGTAAGAAACGAGTTGCCAGTCCAGGTTCGATACACGATACTGGATGCTTGGGGCTAGTGCACTGGGAGGACCCAGAGTGATGGTATGGGGAGGGAGGAGGGAGGAGGGTTCAGGATGGGGAACACATGTATACCTGTGGCGGATTCATTTTGATATTTGGCAAAACTAATACAATTATGTAAAGTTTAAAAATAAAATTTAAAAAAAAAGAGTAGTTTTTAAAATTGAAAAAAAAAAAAAGTATTTGCATGAAAAACCTACTGGAGTCTCAAGGAGACTTTGCCAAGTCAAAGGAAGATGTAGAGTAAGATGTCAGCTTCTAAACAGGGTAAGGAAGATCTTTTGCAGCAAGGAGCAAGTTTAATTCTCTTCAAGGTGGTGTTAGTTTCATATCTACCAAGTTCCCCACGGTTGAAAAGAAGCTGTGTTCTGCCTTCCATGGAATCTGAAAAAGTAAACATGAAAAATGTAATGTCACTCTTCCTCCAAATAGCACAGATCAGAGTGAAATTTGCTGCTATATTTAACTCTAGGATCATTTACCTATCTGCCCTTCTCTTAGTAATTTTCAGACTTTGATTCGTTGTCTCTTTCTGGGGTGGTGAGAAGAAGCCTTTGCTTCTTTTCCTCCAAGGCTTTCAATGCAAACTCTAAAAATAAGGCTGCCTTAATTAAATTGCAAATGCAATCATCAGGGTTTGATTCCGTAAAAATGTCATGTGTTAGCATTATGTAGCGTCCCTCTGAATCTTGTACAGAGCTGGAGGAGCCTCTTGTCAACCATCCTTCAGGTCTGGGAAGGAAGGCCACATGCAGGTGGGCATGGCTGTGTGTAGAGACCCACTCCCCTCACCCCCCAGATGAGGGCTCTTATTTACAGAAGTGGGAGGGAAAACACGCAGTCCATTGCTCTAATTGTTAGGGATGCTTCCACAAATCTCTGCAGCTTGTATGAAAATGTAAAACTTCCCAAGACAGCAGTGATACTGCTGATCCTTGAGAGCCCACCCACATCTGGTCCACCCAGGACCAGACCTTTCAGGAGTCTCTCAGGGGGCCTGGCCCCATCTGCCGCCAAGCTCCAGATCTGAGATTCCATTTGAGACACATAATGTGTAACGAAACAGGTTGTTGATTGAAGTGAGTAATAAAAACACCAGCAAGCGTATCACCTTAGGTTACCAACAAATAAAACTTCAGAAAGAGGCAATAAGAGATCAGTTTGGTCAATGTTCATTTCACATCCACAGCAAGTTAAGATGGGTGATCTGTCTTGTATCCCACTATTTGGTTAAACATCGTTTGCTCTCATATATTTTTAAAGTGAAATGTGCTTGTTTTAAAGATCTGACTCACCTCTAAAATGAGAGGCACATCAACTTTTAGGAGGATTGGAACAGTAACTTCAGGCACTGGAAGGGATGGAAAGGACCATAGATACTGGCACACAGAATGTATGCAATAAGATTCATGTGGTCTTATGTTTGAAATATTAATAGAGAAAGGAATGTATAATGCTTGCTGTACAAATCAAGAAAAATAAAGTGTGAGAAGGTCTGATTGGAGACTGTGAGAGCTTATAGGAAGGAATTTATGATAAAAAAAAATGAACATCGTTTTGTAATATGGATCAGTCTATTTTTAGAGTTAACAATCATGAAAAGTTTAAAAAGTATATGTGAGTGATAGTTGTGCAGACATGCCTGACTCCAACCCCATGGACTGTAGCCTGACGGGCTCCTCTGTTCCTGGAATTCTCCAGGGAGGATTACTGGAGTGGGTTGCCATTTCCTCCTTTAGTATAAAGTGTATAAATATCCATATATGTTTAGATATCAATATATTGTAGGTTTTTAGATAAAATTGTATGTAAGGAATAATAGATTAAAAATGCATATAAAGGAAGAAGAAAATTGGCTAACAAACTAAAAAACTTAGGAAATGAACTAAGCACACATAAAGTTGAATATAGAAATGCAGAATGGTGAAATCAACTAAACAGAAAATATAAGATCAAAACCAAATGCTAAGCTTTGATAACACTTTAAAACAACTTAATCATACAAATTACTATACATAAAATGGATAAGCAACAACGATTGACTGTATAGAACAGGGAGCTATATTCAATATCTTATAATAATTTACAATAGAAAATAATCTCATAAATATATATTACTGATTCAGTTTGCTATACAACTGCAATTGACACAATACTGTAAATCAACTATATTTCAATTAAAAACTTTTTAAACATAATTTAATCTTATTAAAGTCTGTTAGAATAAAACTAAACAAACCATCCAAGATCAAGTTAGAGAATGAAAAACTTTGTACAATTATAAATAAAATATTTAAGGTCATGCTAAAATGCTATAAATCATATAGTACCACTAAATTAGAAATTATAGAAAAATATTGTTCTATAAAAGTATAAATAACTAAATATATTTACACAAGAAATAGAAAACATGAGTGCAGTTCTACCTGTTTTTTAATTTGATTCAAATTTTGTGATATTCAATTTTTAATGTTTTAGACAATGGAAAAATAATGTAGGCTCTCTGAATCATTTTATTATACTACTATGACATTGACACAAAACATTTTAAGGATAATAAAAGAAAGAAAAACTAAAAGTCAAATTTTATCTTACAAACTACAAATATTTCAGATAAAACATCAATATGACAATGAGTTAATAAACAATTCAGTGATAAGATACTAGTTTTCAGAAGAATATAATTTAATATTAGCATAGCAACACAATTATGCTTAGCTTTTTTATTTTATTTTTTAATTTAAATTTATTTATTTTAATTGGAGGCCTTTAAAATGTATAAATAAAGTAAGATACACAAACAGTATAAATTTAAGCACATATTCACCAAATACTCCTAGAAAACTGGGAACATAAAACTTAAAAATAATTATTTTTGTTAGAAACATAAAATGGTACCTGCTTTCACTGCAATAATTGAACATTTTACTAGAAGTACTAGGGAACAAATACTATAGAAAACTATGAGAAATACAGAGCAGATAGATTGACTAGAAATAAAAATAATTTTCAGTATTTGGAGACAATCTGATTATACATAGAGAAAATCCAACAGACTCTACAGGCTAATTTTTAGAACTCAATTTACCAATGTTGATGAGTACAAGGTCCTAATACAGAAATTAGTAGTATTCCTATAAACAAGGATACTGGTAAAATATATATATATATATACACACACACATTTTTATATAATAGTATTCATAATAAAAGCAAATTACAAAGCATGGGAATAAATCTAACACAAGGTATGAAAGTCTTTCACAAAGGAATTATAATGCATTGGAAGACTTAAAAGAGGAATTGCATTAGATAGATGAATGACTGTGGTGGTTCATGTATAAAACGATTTGTCCCAAGGAAGGGCAGTGCTTTGTCCATTCATCTGCAGGTTGACTACAACCTTAGCCATCATTCCAGCAGGTCTTTTATCATTATTTTGACAAAATGATGCTACAGTAATTACTGACAAATAAATGGTCAAGAATACCCAAGACAATGTTGTGGAAGAATAATGATATCAAATTTACATTAAAGAAAAGCAGACAACACTTCTAACGTGATGATAATTAAAAGAGTAAAGGACTCCCAGGGCCAAGTAATATAAGACACTGAATACAATAGCTTGCTAAAGACCAGCACAGAAATTAATGTATTTTAAAATATGGTAGCATTAAATCCAGTGAAAATTAAGATGGGTTATTAAATGAATAAGGCTACAGTTGACTTTTCACCTGGATAAACAAGTATAAATTTAGAGTCCTATAACACAACCTATTATTTACCAAAATTTCAAGTGGATAAAACCCCACAATGTAGGAAAGTATCTTTTTCTCTCAAATAGGAAGCATATAAAGGAAACATAGATCAACTTCACTTTATTGCAGAAAAAAGATCACCTATTTACAATGTGAAAAATGCTATAAAATAAAAAAGAAGTATCTGCAATAAAATATTGTCATCATTTAAACATTGATAGATTTAATATAAACTTTCATATTAAGCTTCTCTTGCAATTCAGATGCTAGGTATACATTTTGACCCCATTTTACTTAACAGCTGATGGGAACAAATGAGGACTAGCATTTACGTGGGGCTTAGAATCTACAGTGCCCTTTGTCTTCATGATGTTGAAGATGCATCAAGTACATTTTCCTTCCAGCTGCATTACCATGTTTCATATAACAAAGGATAGACTGAAATATTTTCATACATGTGGCTTATTTTCTTACACCTCTTTTCACACTCAGTTTGTCTTTTTGTTCTTTGTTTCCTGCACTGAAATCTATGATGCCTACTATGGACCCTAACACAACACTATGTTTAAATTCTAAGAGCAGTAACATGAAGCCACCCTATCTACAACAGTTGGAATGATTTTATGAGGTAAAGTAAGAAGACTGGACTTCCACAAGTGTGGTGGTTTATGAAAGCATGTTTTTGCAGCATGTTTTGCATGTTTGATTGAACATTTATCAAGATAATTTTATCTAAGACTCAGGACTTATCCCAACATAAGCTTTTTCTTATTATCTCATTCTCCGTCTCTAAACCACTAGTTTCATTTATTTCCATGTGTATTTCCATGTGGCTGACTTTAGCTCAGCATTCATTTAGGATGATTTTTGTCATGTATGCAAATGGTTCAAATTTCCATTCATCTTCTGCAAACCTTCTGTGTCAGGGTTTCCAATGTCCAGTTGCCCTGTACTATTGTCTTTTGTTCTCATTAATTACAGACATTACTTATTGGTGTCAATAAGGACCTTAAGGCTCATCAGTTTCTGCCATATAGCAAGATTCTTGATTCCTACTTATACCATCTTAACTGTTTGATAACATTCCTATGATGTTTTGTTTTTGATAAGCTATATTGCTTCACTGTTTTGCATTGGTGCTAAATTTTTCATTATTTCATCTTTGTAGTGTTTTTTAAAATACCTTGAGTTATTAAAAATAAATGAGCAAACTGCAGAAGATAGTGGAAGAGAGAAGAGGCTAGCATGCTTCAGTGCCCAAGTTCGCAGAGAGTCAGACATGGCTTAGTGTCCCAACAACAGCAACATAAAAATTACACTGAATAAATTGCACATATTTAAGCCTTGAATTTAATACCTCTCCCCTGCCTTTCCTTACCCCTACGTTCATCCTGAGGCACCACTGATCTTTCTGTCATTACAGTTTTGCTTTCTTTTTCTTTTTTTTTTATTTTATAAATTGCATTATACAATATGTGCTCTTTTGGTCAGGCCTCTTTCACTTTATGGTTCACTGAGCCACCAAGGGCTTCCCTGGTGGCTCAATGGTAAAGTGTCTGCATACAATGCAGGAGACATGGGTTTGATCCCAGGAAGATCTCGTAGAGAAGGAAATGGCAACCCACTCCACTATTCTTGCATGGAAAAGCCCATGGACAGAGGAGCCTGGTAGGCTATAATTCATGGGGTTGCAAAGAGTTGAACATGACTGAGAGACATCACTTCACTTCTTTCAGTCTATAAGACTGATATCTACCGATGCTGTGTATGCAGTGACAGATCTTTACTTTGTATTTCTGAGTAATATTTCTATGTGTTTTGTTTGGTGTTTCTATGTTTGTTCGCTTTTGCAATATCTGGATTTGTATCTAATGTACAGACTAAATTTTATTAAAAAGACAAGTATTTTTAAAATGATCTGGAATGTGAAGTCAAGTGGAATGTGAAGTCAAGAAAAAAAAGAAAAAGAAAGCATCACTACGAACAAAGCTAGTGGAGGTGATGGAATTCCAGTTGAGTTCTTTAAAATCCTGAAAGACGATGCTGTGAAAGTGCTGCACTCAATATGCCAGCAAATTTGGAAAACTCAGCAGTGGCCACAGGACTGGAAAAGGTCAGTTTTCATTCCAATCCCAAAAACAGAAAATGCCAAAGAATGCTCAAACTACCACACAATAGAATGCTCAAACTACTGCACAATTGCACTCATCTCACACACTAGTAAAGTAATGCTCAAAATTCTCCAAGCCAGGCTTCAGCAATACATGAAGCGTGAACTTTCAGATGTTCAAGCTGGTTTTAGAAAAGGCAAAGGAACCAGAGATCAAATTGCCAACATCCACTGGATCATGGAAAAAGCAAGAGAGTTCCAGAAAAACATCTATTTCTGCTTTATTGACTATGCCAAAGCCTTTGAATGTGTGGATCACAATAAACTGTAGAAAATTCTAAAAGAGATGGGAATAATAGATCACCTGACCTGCCTCTTGAGAAATCTGTATGCAGGTCAGGAAGCAACAGTTAGAACTGGACATGGAACAACAGACTGGTTCCAAATAGGAAAAGGAGTACATCAAGGCTATATATTGTCACCCTGCATTTGCATTTTGCAAATTGTCATCTGCATATTGCATTTAACTTATATGCAGAGTACACCATGAGAAATGCTTGGCTGGAAGAAGCACAAGCTGGAATCAAGATTGCTGGGAGAAATATCAATAACCTCAGATATACAGATGACACCACCCTTATGGCAGAAATTGAAGAGGAACTAAGCCTTTCGATGAAAGTGAAAGTGGAGAGTGAAAAAGTTGGCTTAAAGCTCAACATTCAGAAAACGAAGATCATGGCATCTGGTCGCATCACTTCATGGGAAATAGATGGGGAAACAGTGGAAACAGTGTCAGAGTTTATTTTTTGGGCTCCAAAATCACTGCAGATGGTGACTGCAGCCATGAAATTAAAAGATGCTTACTCCTTGGAAGGAAAGTTATGACCAACCTAGATAGCATATTGAAAAGCAGAGACAATCCTTTGCCAACAAAGGTCCATCTAGTCAAGGCTATGGTTTTTCCTGTGGTCATGTATGGATGTGAGAGTTGGACTGTGAAGAAGGCTGAGCGCTGAAGAATTGATGCTTTTGAACTGTGGTGTTGGAGAAGACTCTTGAGAGTCCCTTGGACTGCAAGGAGATCCAACCAGTCCTTTCTGAAGGGGATCAGCCGTGGGATTTCTTTGGAAGGAATGATGCTAAGCTGAAACTCCAGTACTTTGGCCACCTCATGTGAAGAGTTGACTCATTGGAAAAGACCCTGATGCTGGGAGGGATTGGGGGCAGGGGACGAAGGGGACGACAGAAGATGAGATGGCTGGATGGTGTCGCTGACTCAGTGGACATGAGTCTGAGTGAACTCCGGGAGTTGGTGATGGACAGGGAGGCCTGGCGTGCTGCGATTCATGGGGTCGCAAGGAGTCGGACACGACTGAGCAACTGAACTGACTAACTGACTGAAAGTAAAAATAAATAAATAAATAAATAAAATATTAAAAAAATAAAGTGATCTTGCCTTTAACATAAGAGGACCTTGCCACAGAAGTATTTTGTAAAATGTCCTCCTGAAATCCAGATATTAGCAGAATGAGTCTACTTTTTTCTTACCTAGCAGGCTAACCCATATAGACTTTATATTAGCATACCTTATGTCACCAAACTGAAATTTTTTTTCTGATAATATTTTATTTTTTACATACAATTTACAAAGATAAACTTATCAGTCTATCTTTTATAGTATTGACTTTTTTGACATCTTGAAGACTGAATCTGTATTTTCTAAATACATCACCCATCCAAATTTTTGTAGAATTCTTGAAATTTCATTCAATGTGCTCAACAATCTAATTTGTGAAAAAATATTTTTAGGAGAAAATAAATATATTTTTTTAATCTGACTTAAAAATGTAATAAATAGCATATTAATACTTAGAAAACATTTTTGTAGGTTTTCTAAAATGTGTATAAGACATTTTAATTTATTCAAAACATAAGAATTTGGTTAAAAGACATTTTAATAAAAAGAAAACTCATGAACTTTCAAGGAATAATTCAGACCCAAATAGCTTTAATAAAAATTACATTTGTAAGTTATAGCTACAATTTTATTGGTTTTTGGATCAAAAATCAGACATCCTCACTCCATATCTTCCAAAATTTACAAAATATGTCTCTAATCATTTTATTTTTTGGTTTCCCTGGGCAGTTTTGGGATCTTAGTTCACTGATGTTGCCACAAAAAGCACCGAGTCTAACGACTGGACCATCAGGGAATTCCCCTCTTTACCTTAAAAATGAATGCAGGATAAACATATTGCTCTTTCCATTGACAAACATATTGCTCTTTCTGTTGAGACAGTAAAAATAACTTATAGTCATCATTCAAATAATTGATGTGCAGATCAATATACAATAATTAGTACAAAAATGAATTTGAAAGAAAAACTGATCACATGAATTTGCATGTGAAATACACTTTCATTTCCAATAAATTTGGCTTAGTCAACAAACCTTGATAAATCAGCTTCCAGCAAATGACATTGCACTAGATTACTGAATGGTTAAAAGAATATAATACTCAGTACTTTGATATTCAGGATAAGTTGCAAAAAGGTAAACTGACATAGCCACATTTGAACATTTAATCAAGTATTCCATTAATATATCGTATAGGGTTTATAACCATAAGCCAGTGAACCTTGGCATACATTGGTTCTGTTGTTTGTCTTTACTGTCATTACACTGAAGATGACCAAACATCATCCGCCATAAATTACTGAACCTTCACGTTTGACATCATTTAACCTATGAAATTTCACCATCGTCTCAGTCGATACGACCCTGTTGATATAACAAACGTGATCCTGGCAAAGGCCTGTCGGCTCCCCAGTGGGATTATTCCATTTCTTCATTTATTTTACTTATTTCATACCAAATGTTGTTTGTGAGGATGCCTATTAGTAGACAAGTCAACAAGAAACATGCATGTTTTATGATGATTAATCATCTTGATTTAGATTATGTTTAATACATTTTAGTATGATGTTCCAATTTCAGCTGAATCCAACACTATCTGAAATGATGCTAATAAAAGAAGACCTGGCTGCTGGACAGCACGCACTACAATGCCAATACCTGTGATGTTCATCTTTCTTAAAAGCTGCAAAAATGTGTTTCCTACTGTGACATCCAATACACCAAAGAGCCTTCTCTGAAAATCATCCTTTCATTATGTCTTTGTAATTACTGTTTTCTGTCTGATGAATCTTATGCAAGCTGTGATACTCTGAATTATAGATCTGGGAGAGTTACAGTAACATAACTAGCTGCAGTTCACTAGGCTGTGTGTATCATCCCTTGTTACATACTCCATCATCTGTACTCACTTTCAATGAGTTGATCAGAATTCTAACTTATAGAACCTTGTGCTAAGTTTCTCATTTAACAAATGTTGAGTATCCTTGGCAGGTAAGATGTTCGATACAGCAGCAGCCAAGGGACATATCTTTTGCCCTTAAAACTTTCATATTCAGGAAGAAATAGCTCAGCTTGAAATGTCACCTGTTTTCATTTTATGACTTGCAAGTTTTGATTATAGAATTATATTTGGACTGGACATTAGCAAGCAGACATTTTGTTCTGCACATATTTAACAAATGAGCCAATACATAGTATGAGCTCAAATAAACAAAGTAAAAAAAACACGATGGCATGAAATTACATTCTAGAACACTTTCCAGAAGTATAAGTATAAACAAGTACTTTCTTATGGAAGTGCAGTACATGAGTGGAAGATAACAGGTGAACCTTTCTAGACTGAAAAATGTATTTTTTCAATAAGCATTTATTAAGTGCTAATGCATATTCCACCTACTATACTCAGTGCTGGCTTTGTAGTATGGTGATATGGATTTAAAGTATGAATTATCCTACATTTCTGACATTCAGTCACATCAGATAGTAAAGGAGCACACAGATGTTACTTTCTGTTGGAGAATGTAATCTCCAACAGAGAAAACCCTGGACAAGTGAAAATGGAACAGGACAGAAGGAAGCAGTAACATTGTCAAGCTTGTCAGATAAATCAGCGCTGGCCGGAAAATAGGATGATGGGGTCCTTAACAGGCTGTGCTCAAAAGTCAGAGACCAGCTGGTCCAGTCATTTTCAACCGTAGCTGCAATCTAATCCACTAGAAGGATTTTAAACATACACATTAAACACTCACAGAGCCCTCTCCAGAGCATTTAAAACTGAACAGCATGACATCGGCTTCATACGTTATTCTCACGTGCACTTAGTGTTGAGAACTTTGGATATTCATCTAATGTGCCTCTCACACTGTAAAATGCACCCGTTACCATGCAGACATTGATAGAATCCACCTAGGGTAGTGCCTGAGAGTCTGTAATCTAACAAACACCCAGAGTGTTGCCATGATCACAGTCTACAGAATAGCTTGTGATCTGTTAAGAAACTTAGAAGTCAGGGAAACACCTCAGACCTACTGAAACAAAATCTGCATTTTAGCAACATCTCTGGTTGATTTGAATAAACACTGAATATAGAGAAATGCTCCTAAAATATGCAATTTTCCCAAATGAAGGAAATGATCCTCATTATAACTTAGATCAGAAGATTGTTTCCTTTCCCTTCAATATCTAATTCAAGTTTAACTCCAACAATTTCAAGATACTAACATCAGGTACATTCAGATAAAGTCTGTAGCAGTGGTTCTCAAAGTATGGTTCCAGGACAGGTACCTTGCTGTATTATGAGGGAAAGGGTTATAAATGTCCATTATAAATTATTTATATTTATAGATTATATATTTATACATTATAAACTATAATAAATTGTTGAGACTTATCCAGACTTATTAGAGATGGGGCCCAGCAATATTTCTTTAGCAGTCCTCCAAGTCATTCTAATTACCGTATACTCAAATGTGAGAATCACTGGCCCATCAAAGAACTGTAATACTGTAAACAATGGAAATGTAAACTTAAAAATATATATATATTTTCAAAGTCAAAAGAACTAAACATATATTGACCTTAATTCTATGAAAATAAGAAAAAATAAATTAAATAAAAACCTAGTATAGTGACTGATATATAGAAAGATGAAATAGGGCATTATCAGTGGGCATGTATTTTTAAGGAACTCCTAGGAACAGAAAATTCGTGGTGATAAATCATGAAATACACACATAAACACACACAAGCACAAGGGGTGGAGATATATATATTATTAACTATATTACAAAACAATTATTATATTATGTCATATATATCAGTATATTATATTATACATTGTATGTTTTATATATAATTATGCTATATATAATATATAATAATATTTATTATATATATTATATTATTTATAACATATGTGATATAATTTATTTATTTTATAACATAAATATAATTTAATATATTATACATACTTATTTATATATTTTATAATATAAATATTATATATATTATTTATATATAATAGATATTACTTATATATATTATATATTATTTATATATAATAGATATTACTTATATATTATATATTATGTATATTATAGACATTATATATAATATAAAACATATATTATTTAATATATTATGTTATATATTAATTATATTATACATAATATATATTATATCATAATATTATATACTATATATTATATAATATATACTATATATATTATATAATATAATTTAGACTGTATATATGTTATATATATTATATATTAAATATATATATGATTATATTATATATTATATACATTATATTTTATAATATATATTATATTTTATGTACTATTATAAATATATTATTTAATACATTTTATTTATATTATATTATTATGCATATATTATATAGTAAAATGTTGATATATATTATATAATAAATAATATATATAATTATATGTATAATATAATATAATAATTTAATATGTACTATAATAATATATATAATTTGCCTTGATTCACTGACCTAACTTTCCAGGTTCCTATGCAATATTGCTCTTTACAGCATCGGACCTTGTTTCTATCACCAGTCACATCCACAACTGGGTATTGTTTTTTGCTTTGACTCCATCCCTTCATTCTTTCTGGAGTTATTTCTCCACTGATCTCCAGTAGCATGTTGGGCACCTACCGACCTGAGGCATTCCTCTCTCAGTATCCTATCATTTTTCCTTTTCATAATGTTCATGGGGTTCTCAAGGTAAGAGTATTGAAGTGGTTTGTCATTCCCTTCTCCAATGGACCGCATTCTGTCCATTCTAAAGGAGATCAGTCCTGGGTGTTCTTTGGAAGGAATGATGCTAAAGCTGAAACTCCAGTACTTTGGCCACCTCATGTGAAGAATTGACTCATTGGAAAAGACTCTGATACTGAGAGGGATTGGGGGCAGGAGGAAAAGGGGACAACAGAGGATGAGATGGCTGGATGGCATCACCGACTTGATGGACGTGAGTTTTAGTGAACTCCTGGAGTTGGTGATGGACAGGGAGGCCTGGTGTGCTGCAATTCATGGGGTCACAAAGAGTCAGACATGACTGAGTGACTGAACTAGAACTAGAACTAGAATATATTTAATTCTATATATAATATACAATATATTATAATGTAGTATAATATAATATATTATAATGTATACGATATATAATTAGAGACTAGAATTATAATATACTTAATAATAATAATATAATTATAATATTATCATATACTATAATATATAATTATATATATAATTATGTATATAATTCTATAATTCTATGTCAGTTCTATGACAACCTTTATATATATAAATATATATAATGTATATAATATATTGTATTATATTATATATTTATATATATAATATATATTGCATAAAATACAGAGAAATCCCAGAGTGAACAAATGGAAAAGATTGCAGGCAATTCTATAACAACCTTTTGAATAATTAAATTATTTATTCACAGTTGATGAACCAGTGGGCACATTCCTCCTATCTTCCTTAAAATAGTGACGTTTAGATAGACAAAAAATTCTGAAGCTTCTCTTTTAAATGACCAATGACTTACTAGGGTGATAATTCTGAGCTTCATTTCACTACAATTCTAAAAAAAAAAAAAAAAAAAACAGGAAGAAACAAACAAAAAAAACAAAAACAAAAAAGAAAAGAATAAAACAACAACAAAAGTAAAGTCATTAATTCTACACAAGAAATCGGAATATATTATGACCATGGCCCTTGTGGAGCCCTTGCTGTGTAAAACTGTATTAAAATTACTTTGTTGCTGAATTGTTATCTATATATTTCCATATATCCTTGATCACTGATCAGTGATCAATACAAAGAAATAGAAGAAAACAATAGAATGGGAAAGACTAGAGTTCTCTTCAAGAAAATAAGAGATACCAAGGCAACATTTCATGCAAAGATGGGCACAATAAAAGACACAAATGGTATGGATCTAACAGAAGCAGAAGAGGTGGCAAGAATTCATAGAAGAACTATACAAGAAAGATCTTCATGACCCAGATAACCATGATGGTGAGGTCACTCACCCAGAAACAGACATCCAGGAATGTGAATTCAAGTGGACCTTAGGAAGCATCACTATAAACAAAGCTAGTAGAGGTGATGGAATTCCAGTTGAGCTATTTCAAATCCTAAGAGAGGATGCTGTGAATGTGCTGCACTCAGTAAGCCAGCAAATTTGGAAAATTCAGCAGGGGCCACAGGACTGGAAAAGGTCAGTTTTCATTCCAATGCCAAAGAATGCTCAAACTACCACACAATTGCACTCATCTCACGTGCTAGCAAAGTAATGCTCAAAATTCTCCAAGCCAGGCTTAAACAGTATGTGAACGATGAACTTCAAGATGTTCAAGGTGCATTTAGAAAAGGCAGAAGAACCGGAGATTAAAATGCCAACATCCACTGGGTCATTGAAAAAGCAAGAGAGTTCTAGAAAAAATATCTGCTTCTGCTTTATGGATGATGCCAAAGCCTTTGACTGTGTGGATCAAAACAAACTCTGGAAAATTCTTCAAGAGTTGGGAATACCAGACCATATGACCTGCCTCCTGAGAAATCTGTATGCAGGTCAAGAACAACAGTTAGAACTGGGCATGGAAAGACAGACTGGCTCCAAAACGGGAAATGAGTATGTCAAAGCTGTGTATTGTCACTCTACTTATTTAACTTATTATGCAGAGTACATCATATGTGATTCTGAGCCAGATAAAGTGCAAACTAGAATCAAGATTGCTTGGAGAAATATCAATAACCTCAGATATGCAGATGACACCACCCTTACGGCAGAAAGTGAAGAAAAACTAAAGAGCCTCTTAATGAAAGTGAGAGAGGAGAGTGAAAAAGTTGACTTAAAACTCAACATTCAGAAAACTAAGATCATGGCATCTGGCTCCATCACTTCATGGCAAATAGATGGGGAAACAATGGAAACAGTGACAGACTTTATTTTGGGGGGGAGGGCCTCCCAAATCACTGCAGATGGTGACTGCAGCCATGGAATTAAAAGCTGCTTACTCTTTGATATCAAGTTATGACCAATCTAGAAAGTGTATGAAAAAGCAGAGACATTAATTTGCCAAGAAAGTTCTGTCTAGTAAAAGCTATGGTTTTTCCAGTAGTCATGTATGGATGCAAGAGTTGGACTATAAAGAAAGCTGAGTGCCAAATCATTGGTGCTTTTGAACTGTTGTGTTGGAAAAGATTCTTGAGAGTCCCTTGGACAACAAGGAGATCCAATCAGTTCATCCTAAAGAAATCAGTGCTGAATATTCATTGGAAGGACTGATGCTAAAGCTGAAACTCCAATACTTTGGCCACCTGATGCAAAGAGCTGACTCATTTTCAAAGATCCTGATGCTGGAAAAGATTGAGGTCAGGAGGAGAAGGGGATGATAGAGGATGAGATGGTTGGATGGCATCATTGACTCAATGGACATGGGTCTGGGTGTACTCCGGGAGTTGGTGATGGACAGGGAGGACTGGCTTGGTGCAATTCATGGGGTGGCAAAGAGTCGGACACGACTGAGTGACTGAACTGAACTGAACTGAACTATCTATCCTTATCCATCTATCTAACGATATTCTTGACGTTATATTTGGCAAAGATTTAAATTGGATTTTATTAATTTTTAAAAATGTTTTCCTTTTTTTAAAATTTTATTTTATTTTTAAACTTTACAATATTGTATCGGTTTTGCCAAATATCGAAATGAATCCACCACAGGTATACATGTTTTCCCCATCCTGAACACTCCTCCCTCCTGCCTCCCCATACCATCCCTCTGGGTCATCCCAGTGCACCAGCAGCCCCAAGCATCCAGTATCGTGCATCGAACCTGGACTGGTGACTCGTTTCATACATGATATTATACATGTTTCAATGCCATTCTCCCAAATCTTCCCACCCTTTCCCTCTCCCACAGAGTCCATAAGACTGTTCTATACATCAGTGTCTCTTTTGCTGTCTCACATATAGGCTTATTGTTACCATCTTTCTAAATTCCGTATATATGTGTTGGTATACTGTATTGGTGTTTTTCTTTCTGGCTTACTTCACTTTGTATAATAGGCTCCAGTTTCACCCACCTCATTAGAACTGATTCAAATGTATTCCTTTTAATGGCTGAGTAATACTCCATTGTGTATATGTACCATGGCTTTCTTATCCATTCATCTGCTGGTGGACATCTAGGTTGCTTCCATGTCCTGGCTATTATAAACAGTGCTGTGATGAACATTGGGGTACACGTGTCTCTTTCCCTTCTGGTTTCCTCAGTGTGTATGCCCAGCAGTGGGATTGCTGCATCATAATGCAGTTCTATTTCCAGTTTTTTAAAGGAATCTCCACACTGTTCTCCATAGTGGCTGTACTAGTTTGCATTCCCACCAACAGTTTAAGAGGGTTCCCTTTTCTCCACACCCTCTCCAGCATTTATTGCCTATAGACTTTTGAATCTCAGCCATTCTGACTGGCATGAAATGGTACCTCATAGTGGTTTTGATTTTCATTTCTCTGATAATAAGCGATGTTGAGGATCTTTTCATGTGTTTGTTAGCCATCTGTATGTCTTCTTTGGAGAAATGTCTATTTAGTTCTTTGGCCCATTTTTTGATTGGGTCATTTATTTTTCTGGAGTTGAGCTGTAGGAGTTGCTTGTATATTTTTGAGGTTAGTTGTTTGTCCATTGCTTCATTTTCTATTATTTTCTCCCATTCTGAAGGCTGTCTTTTCACCTTGCTTATAATTTCCTTTGTTGTGCAGAAGCTTTTAAGTTTAATTAGGTCCCATTTGTTTATTTTTGCTTTTATTTCCAATATTCTGGGAGGTGGGTCGTAGAGGATCCTGCTGTGATGTATGTCGGAGAGTGTTTTGCCTATGTTCTCCTCTAGGAGTTTTATAGTTTCTGGTTTTACATTTAGATCTTTAACCCATTTTGAGTTTATTTTTGTGTATGGTGTTAGAAAGTGTTCTAGTTTCATTCTTTTACAAGTGGTTGACCAGTTTTCCCAGCACCACTTGTTAAAGAGATTGTCTTTAATCCATTGTATATTCTTGCCTCCTTTGTCAAAGATAAGGTGTCCATATGTGCGTGGGTTTATCTCTGGGCTTTCTATTTTGTTCCATTGATCTATATTTCTGTCTTCGTGCCAGTACCATACTGTCTTGATGACTGTGGCTTTGTAGTAGAGGCTGAAGTCAGGCAGGTTGATTCCTCCAGTTCCATTCTTCTTTCTCAAGATTGCTTTGGCTATTTGAGGTTTTTTGTATTTCCATACAAATTGTGAAATTTTTTGTTCTAGCTCTGTGAAGAATACCGTTGGTAGCTTGATAGGGATTGCATTGAATCTATAAATTGCTTTGGGTAGTATACACATTTTCACTAAATTGATTCTTCCAATCCATGAACATAGTATGTTTCTCCATCTATTAGTGTCCTCTTTGATTTCTTTCACCAGTGTTTTATAGTTTTCTATATATAGGTCTTTAGTTTCTTTAGGTAGATATATTCCTAAGTATTTTATTATTTTCGTTGCAATGGTGAATGGAATTCTTTCCTTAATTTCTCTTTCTGTCTTCTCATTATTAGTGTATAGGAATGCAAGGGATTTACCAAATGGGAGAAAATATTTACAAATCATATATTTGATAATAAACGTATCCAGAATATACAATGAACTGTGACAACTTAATAATAATAATAGAAGTTTTTTAAACTACCCCATTTAAAAAATTGGCAATGAACTTCAATGGACATTTCTCCAAGAAAGATATATGAAAGGCCCATAATTGTATGGAAAGATGCTCCACACCATTAGTAAGTAGAGAGGTACAAACTGAAACCACGATGAGATATCACTTCACTTAGAGTAGAATAGGTAGAACAAGAAAGTCAGATTATAATCAGTGCGGGGGAGGGCACTGACACTGGAACTTGCACACCTTGCTGGTGGGGCTGTAAAGTTGTGCAGTCACTTCGATAAAGTGTGTAGCCTTTACTCAAGTGATTGACTATAGAATTGCAAATGAACCAGAAATTCTACTGCTAGATATATACATCCAAGAGAAATGAAAACACTTCTCCATCCGAAATTTTATACTTGAGTGTTTAGAGCAGCATTACTTGTAACACGCTAAACGTAGAAATGACTTAAATGTATATTGACTAACAAAAACCATAAACAGATGCAGTTTAACCATACTCTGAAATAATGTTGGGTCATAAAAAGGAGTGAAAGACTAACACATGCTACACATGGATAGCCCTGACACATCGTTCTAGTCAAAGAAATCAGTCACAAAAGACCATATATCACATACTTCCATTTATCTGAAATTTCACAAAAAGGAAACCTTGTGAAAGAAAGTAGATTAAGAGAGAAAGTAGATTAGTGGTTGCTTAGGGCTAAGATTTGGGGAGATAAGTGTGCGAGAACCAAAAAGTTGGGGTTTCTCTTTGAGGAAAGGAAAAGACTAAAATGCGTATTTAAAGAAAATATTTTAGAATTTCCACATCTATGACATATAAAAATTCCCAGGTTTATGAATGTACTGAAAGCCAATGAATTGTACATGAGGTGAATAGTATGTTATAGCACTTATATTTTAATAGAATTGCTTTAAAAAGTTTACGTAAGAATATCTATAAGTATGGAGAAGGAAATGGCAACCCACTCCACTCCTCTTGCCTGGAGAATCCCATGGACAGAGGAGCCTGGTGGGCTGCAGTCCGTGGGGTCACAAGAGTCAGACATGACTTAGCGACTAAACCATCACCACCATCTATAAGTAAAAAGTACATTCAAATGAATGAAAACTGTGATAAAAATTTGGAGTCAACCCATGAAACATAACAAAAGCTCTACAAATATGAGACAAACATAAAGCTGGCAGAACTCAGGCTAACAGGGCAGGAGAACAAGAACTGCTGACAATTCAGTATCTGTGCAACAGGGGAAAAAATAAAAACATAAATGGAACATCATGAAACCTGATTTCTGTGGGGAGAAACATGAGATGCCGTGTGTATATGTGCTATGTTTTTAATAAGAATTATACAAAGACTTATGGCAAATAGAAGGGGAAAAAGTGGAATCAGTGACAGATTTTATTTTCTTGGGTTCCAAAATCACTGCAGATGGTGACTGCAGTCATGAAATTAAAAAGATGCTTGCTCCTTGTAAGGAAAACCATGACAAACCTAGGAAGCCTATTGAAAAGTAGAGACATCACTTTGCTGACAAATGTTCATAGGTACCGTCAATGCTATGGTTTTTCCAGGAGTCATATATGAATTTGTGAGAGCTGGACTGTAAAGAAGGCTTAGCACTGAAGAACTGATACTTTCAAATTGTGGTGTTGGAGAAGACTCTTGAGAGTCCCTTGGGCAGCAAAGAAATCAAATTAACCCTGAATATTCATTGGAAGGATGACTGCTGAAGTTGAAGCTCCAACGCTTTGGCCCCCTGATGCAGAGAGCCAACTCATTGGAAAAGACCCTGATGCTGGGAAACATTGAGGCAGGAGGAGAAGAGGGTGACAGAGGATGAGATGGTTAGATAATGCCACAGATTCAATGTATATGAATTGGAATAAACTATGGGAAATAGTGGAGGGGAAAGTAGCCTGGCAATCTGGGGTAGCCAATCTGCAGTCCATTGGAATCACAGAAGTCACACCTAACTTAGTTACTGAACAACAACAACAAAAATAGAACAATTTGGTGCTTCAAGCTATTTGCACATATAATTCAATCTAAAGGTAAACAGCTCAGAAAAAAATTCCAGGGCAATGTTTCTCAATTGCAGAGGCACTGGCATTTGGGGCCAGATCATACTTTGTTGTGGGCGTCCTGCACCCAGTATGGTGTTTTGCAGGATCCTGAGCCCCTACTCATCAGATGTAAGTAATATCCTCAGCTCACTCCATCAACCCAACTAGAAACTTCCTCTAACGTACCTGGGATGGGGTAGGGACAGCAAAAGTTGCCTCTAACTGGAGACCACTGATATACAATAATCTCTAGCGTCAACTAACTAAATGAAACTCATTATCTTTTGGAGCATGAGAAGAACAGCATATTTAATGTTTATGAACATCACTTTTAATTAGTTAACACATTGATTTACCAGTGAAGGCATGTATCTTATAGGCCATTTCTCATGGCTGTCTGAAACTCTCCAGCAGAAACTCCAGAAGAGTGAGGTTTTCCAAGGGCCTTGAACCATAATCCAAAATGACACCCATGACTCATTGGAAAAGACCCTGATGCTGGGAGGGATTGGGGGCAGGAGGAGAAGGGGACGACAGAGGATGAGATGGCTGGATGGCATCACCGACTCAATGGACATGAGTTTGGGTAAACTCTGGGAGTTGTTGATGGACAGGGAGGCCTGGCGTGCTGCGATTCATGGCATCGCAAAGAGTCGGACACGACTGAGCGACTGAACTGAACTGAACTGAACTTTATTTGCAAATAGGATATGGGAAAATCTGTAGATACTGGGGAAAAAACACATTTTAAGAAATCTATACTCAATTACATAAATGTACACTCTGATGATGATATCATCTTAAGAGGTTTCTTAGCTATAAGAGTCATTGCTATCCTTACAAAGGAATGTCTTATTAAGGAAAAAAAAATGATAGCATAGAAACTCATTACTTACCTATGGAATCTGGAGGAAATGAAAATGAATCAGTGATTGGGAAATAATATAGATCTCACTCTCCAGAACCCCTGTGCTGATAGCATCCACTTTCCACAACAATCGGCCCTTCTCTCACCTTCAGAAGCTTCCTCATTAAGTTTCTTTTCATGTCCTCAACATTGACCTGCTTGCCTTTCAGATCCAGAAAGTAACTGTTGCTTGTCTTGGGTTTGGTATTTACTTTACTAGCCTCTACTTCCTGCACCTGTACTGACCAGCCCAGTGGGTATATGGAGCTGCCTTTTTATTGGATAACATGTTCACACCTCCAAACTCGATCACTATAATCAGTTACTTGGTTTCCTTTCAACACTATTTTTTTAAATTTTATTTTATTTTATAACTTTACATAATTGCATTTCAGGTGCTTTTCAATTGTTAGTTGAAACCATGAGTCACTCTACACTACATGCATGGATTGCCAGTAAAAATGGACAAAAGAGAATTACATTAATATCCAAAGAGAACATCTATGTTTGAATATATGAAAGGTTAAATTACTTGAGTCTTCATAAAATCAATGTTGTCAGGGATAAAATATAAATCATGGCTTAGTCTCACCATTTCCTTAAGTGGCAAATTGCAGAAAGTAACATTAACAACCATTCTAGAAGAATAAAATATGTATCCCATTTACTGAAAGAAAAACTAGTTATTTTTTCTTAAAAAAGCAGTCATGTGAATTATATTTATTTTTTATGATAATGAAAGAGAGTGGCCTTCTATCAATACTCTATCTGCAGTTTTTTTGAACTGCAGGAATTGCTTTCTCCCTTTAAATGTCAAGACTGCTGATGGGGATGTAAAATTGTATAGATGCTGAGAACAGTTTTGGTGGTTCTTCAAGAAGTTAAACAGAGTTACCATATGACTCAGCAATTCTATCCTAGGTAGATACACAAGAGAAATGAAAACAACGGAATAGACAATATTTTATACATGAATGTTTACAGGAGCATTATTCATAAAGGTGGAAAAAACCCAAACATTCATCCACTGGCAAAGGATAAACACCATGTGACATAGCCAAATCATGGTAAAATTTTGGATCATAGAAAGGAATTAAGTTTTGACCTGTGCCTTAAAGCCATTGAGAGATTCCAGTCACAAAAGACCATATATTATATAACACCTTCTTATGAAGACAGTCCACAATAGGGAAATCTATATATAGAGAGAGTTGGACTATAAAGAAGGCTCAGAACCGAAGAATTGCTTTTGAACTGTGGTGCTGGAGAAGACTCTCCTTGGACAGCAAGGAGACCAAATCAGTCAATCCTAAAGGAAATAAACCCTTATATTCATTGGAAAGGCTGATGATAAAGCTCCAATACTTTGGCTACCTGATGTGAAGAGTCTATTCATTGGAAAAGACCCTGATGCTGGGAAAGATTGAAGATGGGAGAAGAAGGGGACAACAGGGGACAAGATGGTTGAATGGCATCACTGACTCAATGGACATGAGGGTGAGCAAGTTCCAGTAGACAGTGAAGGACAGGGAAGCCTGGTGGTGCTGCAGTCCATAGGGTCACAGAGTCAGACACGACTGAGTAGCAGTTGCTCAGTTGTGTCTGACTCTGTGACCCCATGGACTTCTTTCTCACCTCCCCTGTTTGCCAGGTGTGTAGAGTTAAATATTTGATCTCATAAAAATAATAATAATAATAATATTAACATTTTTAAAGAGCTTTTCATGTAAAAATAAAGGCAAAGTTTACTCCAGGCTAGCAAAAGCAAAGGCTAAGACTTGGAACTGGGGACAATTTGTATTTGTCTGAAGTCCATATGTAAGTCCAGTTAGCTAGAGCAGTGAAAGAAAAATAATATTTGGTTAGAGACACACACTTTGATAAAGTCATGGAAGACATTGGGGGAAGGTGGTAAGTATGATTTTATTCTAAGGACCATGAGTTTGGGAAGAGGGAAAACTGATGGGGTTGATATTTTCGAACAGATCTTTCTGCCTGTTGTGTGGAGAGGGCACTGTCTACAGACAGAATTAAAACAGAAACAAGGGAAGCTCAGTGCTGTACTTCAGGCAAGAGATAAAGATGGTTGGATCTGAGAGGGAAATAATGGATATGAATGAAGATGAACCTGAGTTTAGGGCATTCTTGGAAGGTGGGTGTCTTGTTAGTGTACCAGATGACAGCATCAGCAACGTAGATGACTCTTACGGTCTTAGCTTCTTGGATTACAAACTGTGTATTGGGATGGGGATGCCAATAGAGGAAATATTTGGAGAAATTAGAAGTTTTGTTTTGCTCATGTTTCCTTAACTACATACATTATATAATGTTTAACCTGTGCAGTTTGAAAACATGAGACTGGAACTCAGTAAAGAGTTTGAAACTGGAGAAAGAAAAGTCATGAACATAGAAACTCACACATACCATGTGTATGGTGCTTAAAGCCAGGGCTACATGAGGTCACTTATGCAGAAATTAGGGCGAAGGAGGCTCAAGATGGAACCTGCAGGGTGCCAATGCCCAGAGGGTGAAGGAAAGGGTAAGAGGAGGAGAGGAAGCCTGAAAGAGAACAACTGTTGAGGTAGAGCATTTATAAGCAGCGGGGACAATGAAATGAGAATTTCAGAAGGTGGGATTCATTAACCATGTTGGCTGCTGCTGAGAAGCTACATGAGGGACATCCCATCACTGGGTTGGACAGGAGAGACTGAGTGCTTGAGGTAAAAATCTGAACTTATTTGGAAGATGATAGGAGACATGGATGGTGGAGACAGGGCTGGAGAAAACATTTAGTGGATAATAAGTTGTGAAGTAAAGCAGGCAAGTGGAAATGCTAGAAAGAGTTTTACTCTGTCTTTAATTTTTAAGAAAATATAGGGAAAATGTTTCACCAGTAAAGTGGTCTTCAGGGATATCTGTAGGAATGGACCCTAGTGCTGGTGGAGGGTGAGTGGAACTTAGACATGTGGCCCATGATAGCACCAGGATGGGCGGTGGAGGGGTCAGGGTGCTTGACTTGGGACCTGAGGAAATCAGTCCTCTCTCTTCTGCTCCATCAGTGAGGCACAAAGCAAGACTCAGCAAAGGGCGGGGGGGGGGGGGGCGGCGGCGGGAGGGATATCTTTGATGCTTGAGGAAAAAGAAGTGCTAAAATAGAATTCTCAGATTTTGACACAGTCTCCTAGGAGTATGAGAAAATGCAAAGGAACTCTTTCCAGCTTGGGTTCTTACAGGGAATCCAGGAAATAGGATTCATATGTTTGTGTAGATTTTACTTCACCTAAACTAGTACAAGTGAAGATTGAGTGCACCATTAAAATAGTTAATTAAAATATGCTATAATAATTTTTAATTATCATATTCCAAAAGTAGTTAATCAAAGGGAAAGAAGCAAGGAAGTTAGGATATGTACAAGTCAGGAATCTTCTGAGAAACTGAATGAGTATGTTTGCATGTTGTATGTATATATATATGAGAGAGAGAGAGAGATTTAGGTAAACTATAAAGAACAGGCAGAATTCACTGACTCGACTATGGAGCTTAAGAAGTCCCAAGATGTGTAGATGGCAAGCTGGTAACCCAGATGGGACAGCTGATGGTGCAAGTTCCTATCCAAATCTGAAGGTAGGAGACAGATGTTACAGCTCAGAGATAGAGAGGCAAGACCAGAATCCTCTAACTCAGCCTTCTGTTCTGTTCAGCTCTTCCCTGTGCTAGATAAGGCCCATGCACACTGAGGAGTGCCAGTCTACCCATTCAGATATTAATCTCATTGAGAAACATCCTCACAGACACACCCAGGGGAAAAAAAAAAAAAGTTTAACCAAGTATCTGGGTATCTCATGGCCCAGTCAGGTTGACACATAAAATGAGTGTTTTTAAAGGAATGGTTTTCATTTGAATCATGGAATCATAGCTGGTTAGTAAAGAAATTGATGCAGGAGGCAGGTAATAAAAACTCTGTGAAGAACAGAACTATTGAGGAGTCTGGATGAAGCTGAATACTTGCCCCATAAAAGTAACTAAAATAAGCTGGAAAGACTGAGTATACTTTTTTTGGAATTTGTGATTTGAGAAGTTTAACGAGAGTTAGGGGTGTGAGAATGGACTAAGAGGACCAGAAATCTACCCACGCCCTAGAGGAGTACTGGGATGTTAAAATCAATATAAATTGTGAACAGAACAGATGAAGAATGAAGATCGTGGGGTAGGATTCAGAATTTTAGTGAATGAAGGGAATGCAGTAGAAAAATAGGAGTGATGATAATAATAAGAGCAAGCCCGTGATTCCTAAGATCGTGAGTTTCAAGCTGAGAGGGAGTTTTTGAAGGACCACAGGGAAGAGTTTGGAAGGAGTGCATGAGAAGGGCATGAGATCTGCATCCATCTGCTGGGCTCTTGGGAGACTGGAGAAAGGGCAACCTCCTTCCAGGTGAGAAGCAGAGTAGTGTCCGTGGTCACCAAGTGGAGGAACTTACGGAGGACATCTCAGGAGTTCAGCTGTGTGGAGATTTTCTAAGGACTCATCGTGAGTTCCCAGGGCAATTTCTAAGTGGAAGGCCCGGAAAGACAAGATGGAGAATGCGCCAGACCTGTGAACGGCCAAACGGTAGGGCCGTTTACAGCTGTGCAGTGTGGTGTGTCTGTCAAGTTCCAGGACAGAATATTCCTCTGGTACAGATGGACAAGTTTTACGGAGAGAGTGCACTGCCAACAGAGCAGAGGCAGCTTCTGCATGGGCAACACAGAGGCCTGGCATTACAGGACATGGAGAGACAAGACTCCCTGAGGTAGCACTGAGATTCCTGAAATGGATTCACGAGAACTTAATATACAATAAGGGCGACACTTCAAATCTGTGTGACAATAGTGAGTTGCTTGTATCTGACACACTCAGATATCCAATTAGGAAACAGAAGACAGCTCTCTACCTCATTTACACAATGTAAAGATCAAAATTATTTTCGTTGAAAATCAGAAGAATGTGCCCACGCCCCAGAATAATTTAAAGTTTAATTACACACATGATAAATACATTTTGACACTGTATGCTTCACAAATGAAGTTAAAAGCAAGCCCTCTCCAAATCTCCTCCTTTTGCATCCTCAAGGAGGGCAAACACCTAGAAGCCTTAAAATAAAAGTTTGTGGTAACTAATGTTTTAAAAACCTACCCTAAAATAGAGTAAAAATGTCTAGGGCAAGTGAAACTTTGTTGTGTTGTGTTGGTTGCTCAGTCATGCCCGACTCTTTGTGACCCTATGAAGTGTGGACTGTAGCCCACCAGGCTCCTCTGTCCACGGGATTCTCCAGGCAAGAACACTGGAGTGGGTTGTCATGCTCTTCCACGGGGGATCTTCCTGACACAGCGATGGAACCCAGGTCTCCTGCGTCTCCTGCACTGCAGGCAAGTGTTTTACTGCTGAGCCACAGGAAGACCTGTAACATAGCAGATGACAAATTATTATTCCACAAGGTTAAGGAATGACTCAATAGACATGGGAAAAAAGAAAAAGAGATAAAAATGATAATTACTAAAGAGTGTAACTACATAATTCATACAAGAAATAATTCCAATTATTAATAAATATATATAAAAGTTTTAAAATATGTTCTAGTTTCTTGAAGAAATGTATTATCTCCATCTCTGTATCTACATCCATATGAGTTATTTATACCCATCATTGACAAAAATAAGGAATGCTGATATCCATCCTTAGAAAGATTGTAGGTTAAATAAACTTATGTTAACTTGGGTAAATTCTCATTGTGTGAAAATTTGCAATTATTCTTTTATTTTGGCATTGTCTTTTAATTTTAATAAAATACAAATTATTCAATAAAGATATGAGCCACAAATGGGTAAAATAGCATAGCTTTAAAATACATTCACAAAATAAATAAATAAAAGAAAAAGAGAGAAGAAAAGCAGCAAGAGCAGACAATTTTATAACTTAAGCTTTGAAAAATTAATAAATGATACAGAAACCATTCTATCTGATGGGAAGGTTATAACCAAAAAACAACTAATTCAATATTCTATCCATGAACCACAGGGCTCGTTTTTCTCTCCATTATTAATTCCCAGGTCCCTTGGTGTTTTCCCATCAAGACCACATGCTAACTGTGGCAGTAGCTTTGATGGTGAAGGCAGAGCACCAGGCCAAAACCTAAACAAAAGCAGGAGGAGGAGCTGGGGTCCAGGCATCATCTAGAAAGCTGTTTCTTCATTGGATGCCACTTGCCCATTCCTGTCCACTATGATTTCAAAGAACAACAGACTTTCTTGGGTGACTCACAAGCTAGAATCAAAATTGCTGGGAGAAATACCAGCAACCTCAAATAGGCAGACAATATCTATATTTGAGTATATACATGCATGTACAATTCTCCTAGCTGTTGCTGTAACTGTTTTGGTTGGTTAGGTCAAAAACTGCTTGGAAAGAGGACTTACAAAAGTAACATATTGTTTAAATGTTATTGTGTGTATATATATATTGATTTGTCAAATTTTTAAGAAGAGATTCAGGTTTTTCTTTATAAGGGCTGTGGTCCATCAGGCTCCTCAGTCCATGGAATTCCCCTGGCAAGAATACTGGAGTGTATTGCCATTTCCTTCTCCAGAGGATCTTCCCAACCCAAGGATTAAACCCGCATCTCCTCATTGGTACTAGGGTGGCCCTTGTTATATGTATGTACATGCCTATTATACATAGCAATATGTATTACAAATGTACCTACATATATACATACTCTAGATATGAGTATGGGCTGAAATTCTGGTAAAAACAGAGTAATAAGAAATTTCAGTTCATGAGGCCAAAAATGGATAAGCCATAAATTAAATCAGTTCATTAAGAATAATATAAAAACAAATTATAAATATATATATATATATGAGATCAGGAAAAATACTTTAAAATTTTCGATGTTGGGCAAAACTAATACAATATTGTAAAGTTTAAAAATAAAATAAAATTAAACACACACATACACACACACAAAAGTTAATATCACTAGAATAAGGCTCATTCTAACAAAGACTGAGTAACTTTGCTTAAAGAAAAGTTAGAATTTAAATACAAACAGTTTTATTTTGAAGTTTTATTGTATTTTACATGTTTCTGAGGACCAAATATTACTCAAATATTTAATGTTTGAAAATAATTACATCAAAATAAGGGGAAAAAAAACTCTTTACTTCTTGATTATGATGTTAACCTCAGTATTAGCTTAATTGTTACTTTTTTTCTTTTAGTTTTTGTAACTCAAATGATAGACTAATGATATCATGTATGTTTTTATTAGCAAACTCTTTCATTCCACCAGTGACCATATAGAAAACCTTAATAATACTTAGTGTTTCATAAACAGGCACAGTTTTCTCGTCGTATTTTTTTTTTCAGAGCAGAGAAAAATATCTTTGTTGTGGCAAAATTTTATATCCCACTGTTACAACTGTCTAGAAAATAGAAGTTCTAAAAAATATCATTATTATACTTTAAAAATTTGTAATAATTTTTCACATAAAAAATAGCTTCTTTCACATGCACTTAAAATGTGATGTTCCTGGTTAAATATATGACATTTCTCTAAGAGATTGTGAAATTATTATATTGAATAACGAAAGTAATAAAAATCACTTAAGCAATTATAACCCTCAACATTTCTTGATTTTGGAAAATAATAATTATGATAATAACACATCAATGACTCACTATCTTATGCTATAATAAATTAAATATTTTAATTAAACTTTTAAAAGAGAATATGTAAAGAAATATAGTAAAATGTTTGGAATACACTATTTTCCAAGGTACAATTTAATTTAATTCAGTAGTTTTTTATAGAATATTGCCTTTCATCTCCTGAGTTTCTGTCTCCTTATTCCTGTGTTCTCAGCAGTAGCTCTGTAGGAACATTAATTGATAAATATGAGGGAACACGGACAGAGGTCCAACCTAAGAGCCCCAGAGAGCTCAACAGTGAAGTTCATTTCTCTTTGCATTTGTCTTCTCTAAATTCACACACAGGATCAAAGTTTAAGTGTCCTTGAAACAGAGATATGCATCAGATGATCAAATTACAAAATGCATAGGAAAGGAATAAGGAAAGAATACTCTGTGGGAAAAGTCAGGTAGCTATGCCTTTAAGGAGGATCCCTGTTTCCTCCTGAATCAGAACTTCACACCTCCCCCAGGGGCATTGATATAAAAAAACCTTATCCAGGGAAATTGCTCCAAAAAGTCTGTTCTTAAGTTATATTTCTTATGTCAGTTCTGATAGCTTGATCTTGAGGTTCTGAGTCCAAATTCTCCCAGAAGTTCTGCTGTAAGATTTCCATTCTTTTGCCTTCTGGTCAGTGACCTCTCATCGCTTTGAATCTGCTTCTCAAGTAGATTCTGGTGCTAACCACACCCTCCTGAAACAGGCCTCTGGGTGCTTGTCCAATGTGTCTTTCCTAGTCCACTGTGGTTCACTTTCTAGCCCTACAACTTGGCCTATAGACAGTATGAAAAGGTGAAACCATATGACATGGGAGATAAGTCCCCCAGGTTGGAAGGTGTCCAATATGGTAGTGGGAAAATGTAGAGGGCAATAATTAATAGCTCCAGAAAGAATAAAGCAGCTGGGCCAAAGTGGAAACAATGCTCAGTTGTGGATGTGTCTGGTGGTAAAAGTAAAGTCCAATGCAGTAAAGAACAAGATTGCATATGAACCTGGGATATTAGGTCAACGAATCAATGTAAATTGAATTCAGTCAAGCAGTATACGGCAGGACTAAACATTGACATATCAGGAAGTGGTGAACTAAAATGGATGGAAATGGGTGAATTCAATTCAAGTAACCATTACAACTACTACTGTGGGCTTGAGTCCTTTGGAAGAATGGAGTAACCTTCAGAGTCATCAAAAGAGTCCAAAATGCAGTACTTGGGTGCACCCTCCAAACAACACAATGATTTCAGTTTATTTCCAAGGCAAGTCATTCAACATCACAACAATCCAAGTCTATGACCCAACCACTGATGCCAAAGAAGCTGAACTTGATTAGTTCTATGAAGATGACAATACCTTCTAAGGGAAAAAAATAAAAAAGAATGTCCTTTTAATCACTGGGGATTGAAATGCAAAAGTAGGAAGTCAAGAACTACCTGGAGTAATATGCAAGTTTGGCCTTGGAGTACAAAATGAAGCAGGACAAAGGCTATCAGAGTTTTGTCAAGAAAACACATTGGTCATAGCAAACACCATTTTCCAACCACCCAAAAGATGAGATGGGAATACCAGACCACCTTACCTGCTTCCTGAAAAACCTGTATGCAATTCAAGAGCCAACAGTTAGAACCAGACATAGAACAATGGACTGGTTCAAAATTGGGAAGGGAGTACATTAAGACTGTATATTGTCACCATGCTTATTTAATTTATATGCAGGGTACATCATGTGAAATGGCAGGCTGGGTGAAGCACAAGCTGGAATCAAGATTGCCAGGAGAAACAGCAGTGGTCCCAGGACTGGAAAAACTCAATTTTCATTCCAATCCCAAAGAAAGCAATGCGAAAGAATATTCAAACTATCATACAATTGGACTCATTTCACATGTCAGTAAGGTTATGCTCAAAGCTCTTCAAGTTAGGTTTCAGCAATATGTGAACCAAGAATTTCCAGATGAACAATCTCAATTTAGAAAAACAGAGGAACAAGAGATCAAATTGCTGACATTCATTGGGTTATGGAGAAAGCAAGAGATCCCAGAAAAATATCTATTCTACTTCATTGTCTACACTGAAGCTTTTGTCTGTGTGGATCACAACAAACAGTGGAAAACTCTTAAAGAGATGGGAGTACCAGACCACTTTACCTGTCTCCTGAGAAATCTGTATGCAGGTCAAGAAGTAACAGAACTGGACGTGGAACTGACTGCTTCAAAATTAGGAAAGGAGTATGACAAAGTTGTATATTGTCACCCTGCTTATTTAACTTACATGCAGAGTACATCGTGAGAAGTACCAGGCTGGATGAATCAAAACTGAGATCAAGATTGCCAGGAGAATTATCAACAACCTCAGATATACAGATGATACTACTTTAATGGCAGAAAGTGAAGAGGAACTAAAGAGCTTCTTAATGAGGGCAAAAGAGAAGACTGAAAAAAACTGACTTGAAACTTAACATAAAAAAAAAACAAAAACCTAAGATCATGGTATCCAGTCCCAACACTTCGTGGCAAATAGATGAGGGAAAAAATGGAAATAGTAGCAGATTTTATTTCCTTGGACTCCAAAATCAATGGAGTTTTTTACTGCAGACATGAAAGTAGAAGATGCTTGCTACTTCGAAGAAAAGCTATGACAAAACTAGACAGTGTATTAAAAAGCTGAGAAGTCAGCTTGCCAACAAGGGTTCTACACATCAGGACTATGGTTTTTCTAGTAGTCATGTAGGGGTGTACATGCTAAGTTGCTACAGTCATATCTGACTCTTGTGACCATCTGGAGAATAGCCTGCCAGGTTCCTCTGTCCATGGGATCCTTTAGGCAAGAGAGTTGGACTATAAAGAAGGCTGAGCACTTAAGCTTTTGAATTGTGGTACTAGAGAAGACTCTTTAGAGTCCCTTGGACTGCAAAAAGATCAAACCAGTCAATCCTAAAGGAAATCAACTGTGAACATTCTTTGAAAGAATTTTGCTGAAGCTGAATCTCCAGGAATTTGGCCACTTGATGCAAAGAGCCAACTCACTGGAGAAGTCCCTGATGCTGGGAAAGATTGAAGGCGAAAGGAGAAGGGGTGACAGAGGATGAGATAGTTGGATGATACCACTGACTCAATGGAGACCAATTTGAACAAACTCCAGAAGATAGTGAAGCACAGAGGAGTCTGTCATGCCGTAATCCATGAGGTTGTAAAGAGTCAGACATGAATTAGTGACTGAACAACAAAAAGAGGTTCATATCTTTGAAGCAAAATGGCACACTCCAATTTCTTTAACTTTCTATTGGAAATAATTTTAGATTTATAGAAGAATTTCCACTTACCTTTACTCAGCTCCCCTAATGCTAACATCTTCAAAAAGAGTGGAATGTGTTCAAAATTAAAGAAGTAACCTTCATGTAAAATTGAAAACCTGGCTCAGACTTCCTTTGGATTTCTTCAGCATTTTCATCAATGTCTTCTCTCTTTCAGGATCCAGTTCACTGCACCTTGTTGCACTAAATCATCATCTGTCCTTAGGAGCAACCTGCCTGGGACAACCTGTCCTTTCCTGTTTTATATGACCTGAGGAGTTTTGCAAAATATTCCATTGCGGAACAGAGTATTTTCAAAAGTGAGTTAAAAAAATATCTTAGAGGAGAAATATATTCTAAAACATTTTTCATGGTTTACATTTTTGGGTTAGGATATAGTTTTCAAAATTATTATCACATTTGTATAAGTGCTTTGGGTATGCACATTCAATACATCTTTACTTTTGTTTCAGTGTGAATGTGGCCCCACTTGATAAGTGATGTTGCTAAATGTGAAGGAAAGTGAAAAGAGAATAATCCATCACCATGGATGGGATTCACCACAGCCAGCTAAAGACTGGATTGTCTTAATCCATGTAAAGAAATTTAAATTTAGGTAGAAAAGGAGTTTAAGTATCTCAGCAATTGTATTTCCCTTATTGCTGTCAGCATCACATTCATTTAGCTTTCCTAAAGGACTTTTTTGAGAGTCTCTTAGTTAAGTTATATGCAAAGTACTTCATGTGAAATGCCGAGCTGGATGAAGCACAAGCTGGGATCAAGATTGCCAGGAGAAATATCAATAACCTCAGATATGCAGATGGTACCACCCTTATGCAGAAAGCAAAGAAGAACTAAAGAGCCTCTTGATGAAAGCTGAAGAGGAGAGCGAAAACGTTGGCTTAAAATTCAACATTCAGAAAACTAAGATCATGGCATCCAGTCCCATCACTTCATGGCAAATAGATTGGGAAACAGTGGAAACAGTGACAGACTTTATTTTGAGGGGTTCCAAAATCACTGCAGATGGTGAGTGTAACCATGAAATTAAAAGACACTTACTCCTTGGAAGAAAAGCTATGACCAACCTAGACGGCATATTAAAAAGCAGAGACATTATGTTGCCGACAAAGGTCTGTCTAGCCAAAGCTATGTTTTTCCAGTAGTAAAGTATGGATGTGAGAGTTGTACCATAAAGAAAGCTGAGGGCTGAAGAACTGATGCTTTTGAACTGTGGTGTTAAAGAAGACTCTTGAGAGTCCCTTGGACTGCAAAGAGGTCCAACCAGTCCATCCAAAAGGAAATCAGTCCTGAATATTCATTGGAAGGACTGATGCTAAAGCTGAAACTCCAGTAATTTGGCCACCTGATTTGAAGAACTGACTCATTTGAAAAGACCCTACTGGGTAAGATTGAAGATGGGAGAAGAAGGGGACAGCAGAGGATGAGATTGTTGTATGGCATAACTGACTCAATGCACATGATTTTGAGTAAACTCCAGAAGTTGGTGATGGACAGGAAAGCCTGGCATGCTGCAGTCCATGGGATCACAAAGAGTCAGGCAAGAGTGAGTTACTGAACTGAACTGACCCTAGTATTTTGCTAAGAACCAGGGACAAAGTAGTCACTGAGACACCAAGGAAATTAGATTTCACTGGGAAGACAATGAGAAGAAAGTGAATCCAATAAAGTTTGACAAGCATCATTATATCAGCAAGTACACTTTTCTGTGTCAGCACATCAAGGACATGAGAAAGTTTTGCTGTGGATAATTTAGGGGGATAAACAAACTTTTAGGATAAGTAGGAATTAATGGGAAAAAATGACTTGGAAAGGAAATAAATGGAAAAGAAAATACTGGGTCATGTAAATAACTAACTGATGGATGAGAAAAATATTGTTGTTACAAATAACAAATTTATAGATATGAGTTGGTCCTTTCCATAGTTGACTATTTCAGTTGACCTGGCATATACCCCATCAGTTTGTGCTCCTTTCAATCCCAGTCCCCTGATTTTAATAATAAATTATATGCTTATTCTTATTTGCACACATTATATGGTCTGTACCTACTGAAGGCACATGGGCCTGACTGGGTAGGCACAATTGGAAATGGGTATAATAAAAGATCCTTCAGTCTCTTTTATTGAGCTTGATGTTCTTATGAAACATTCATGCAGAGGCAAAATGCAGAGGAATCCACACATTGTGTGTGGGATATGTGTGTGTGTGTGTGTGTGTGTGTTTGGAGAGTGGAGAGAGAAAGATAGGAGTGGGAAAAATGAAAGAATGGGTGAATCTCAGAGAACATGCAGCCCTATATAATGGTTAAGCAGATTTGGGCTTGGTAAATTATGTCTCCTGTCCCTCATCCATAAAGCAAGCCTGCTGCTGCTGCTGCTGCTAAGTTGCTTCAGTCATGTCCGACTCTGTGCGACCCCATAGATGGCAGCCCACGAGGCTCCCCCATCCCTGGGATTCTCAAGAACACTGGAGTGGGTTGCCATTTCCTTGTCCAATGCATGAAAGTGAAAAGTGAAAGTGAAGTTGCTTAGTCTTGTCCAACTCTTAGCGACCCCATGGACTGTGGCCCACCAGGCTCCTCCGTCCATGGGATTTTCCAGGCAAGAGTGCTGGAGTGGGGTGCCATTGCCTCCTCTGAAAGCCAGCCTAATATCATTCAATTGACACTGTTCTAATGATGAACTGCAAAGGTGAATAAGAGCTTGCAGCAAGTCATCATTCAATGTCCATATAGTAAGAAATATATGTAGTTACGGAGTTTTCTCTATTTTATATACTTATCAATAAACATATATAGCTCTCATTCCTATGTCCCTGGGCTAGAAGAAATAGGGCAGCTCCAGTGTAAATACCTCTATCTGAGGGCTATATTATGTCATCAAGTGTGGAAGGATTTTAAGTGACAGACATATTGTTTATTTAGGCACAGAGGGAAGCTTGTGAGGCAGAATGAGAAAAAAAAAAAAAGAATCAACTTTCATGCGGTCCCTTTTATGCAGAAAGTTACCTTTCTATCATTGCTTAGGCTACATCTTTGGGCCTGGACTGCGGGAATCTTGAAGAGACTGGTTTCCCAGCAACATCTACTCATACGAATAAGCCTGTAAGAACATGTTTAATAAAGAGAATTGTCTGAATTCCTCAAACAAAATCAACTCTAGTCAGAGGTGGTATATGGATTTTTCTTTCAAGAGATAAGCCAAGAAGAAGTAGAGGATTAAAGGCAAAATATATCTACATGTCACTAATATTGTAGAGACGTAGAGAGTACCAAAAAAAAAAAAAAAAACAACCTAGATAGCAGACCTTTTATCCTAAAGAGAAAAAAAAAAAGTACAAAGCTACACAGAGAATGAGCTGGAAAATCCACAGCACCCTTTAGTGCTAATTAGAAGCTCTTTGTGCTGTGCAAGTAACTGAGTCACGATAGAGCATGAGGAATACCAAGTTAGCTATGAGGACTATAATCTCTGGGTCCATCCATGTTGCTGCAAATGACATTATTTCATTCAGTGAAAGAAAAATATCATATGGTATCACTTCTATGTGGAAACTAAAAAGACGATGAAAATAAACTGGTTTACAAAACAGACAGACCAACAGACATAAAGAATAGATTTATTGTTACCAGAGAGGAAAGATAGGGAAAAGGGATAAATTAGGATTTGGGGATATAACATACATACACTACTATATATAGCATAGACAATCAAGGACCTACTGTATAACACAGGGAACTCTGCTAAATATTATGTAATAATATAAGTGGGAAAATAATTTGAAAAAAAATATATATATAACTAAATCACTTTGTTGTACAACTAAAAATAACACAACATTGTAAATCAACTATGCTACAATAAAAATAAAAATGAAATTATTAAACTTTAAGAAATTTAATCAAAATTCAGTCAATTTTGTAGGTTAGATTGAGTATTCTTTCCAATAATCATTTGCTGAGATGTTTAATGCCATTTTGAGACCAAATCTAGTTTATCTGGGCATCTTCTCATCTGTACCTCTCCATCAACAAGATGAAGGCCCAAGAGATTGAAGGCCTGGGAATTTGTACCAAAATGGACAATGCTTATTGGGAGATGGCTCAGAGAAGGCTGATTTCTGGTTGAACCAAGAGCTGGCTCCAGACTATCAGAAGCTCCCCAACTCTTCATCTGTCTTTGGGATGCAACTCAGCTTGCCCTTCCTGTTCCCACAAGCTACCCCAAGCACACAATCTTGAGATAGTTGTGTAATCATAAGACTCTCTGAATTGTGTGCATTGCTGACCCAGTTAAGTCCTCCATATACACTCTTAGAATTCTTATCTGCAGAACAGAGATCTACCACAAGGTCCTGTGTGAGTTCCCTCAGATGGTCTACCTTATTGTTCTCTCCTTGCCCTCCTTGTAAGTGGGCTGGTTTCTAATTAAACCTGGGAAGCTTCCCAGGTTTTCAAGAAGCAATTGTGGAGTAGCCAGGACATGGAGTACAGGATGGTTAATCAGAGATTTTAGCCTGTTGTTTCACAGAGTGAGGTGTTGCAAACCACCACAGAGTAAGGTTTGAGCACCTGTGACAGAACAAGACGCTGTTTCCCCCAAAGCCAGTCCCTCCCATCAGGAAGCTTCCACAACCCTCTTATCCTTATCCATCAGAAGGCAGACAGAATGAAAGCCACAATCACAGGAAACTAACCATACTGATCACATAGATCACAGTCTTGTCTAACTCAATGAAACTATGATCTGTGCCATGTAGGGCCACTCAAGATGGATGGGTTCTGTCAGACAGAGTTCTGACAAAATGTGGTTAAATGGAGAATGGAATGGCAAACCACTTCAGTATTCTTGCCTTGAGAACTCCATGAACAGTATGAAAAGGCAAAAAGATATGACACTGAAAGATGAGCTCCCCAGATTGGTAGGTGCCCAATATGCTACTGGAGAGAGTGGAGAAATAACTCCAGAAAGAAGGAAGGGATGGAACCAAAGCGAAACAACACCCAGCTGTGGATGTGACTAGTGATGTAAGTAAAGTCCAATGCTGTATAGGACAATATTGTATACGAACCTGAATGGTAGATCAATGAATCAAGGTAAATTGGAAGTGGTCAAACAGGAGATGGGAACAGTCAGCATCAAGATTTTAGGGGTTAGTGAACTAAAATGTATTGAAATGGGTGAATTTAACTCAGATGACCATTATACCTACTATTGTGGGCAAGAATCCCTTAGAAAAAATGAAGTAGACATCACGGTCAACAAAAGAGCCTGAAATGTAGTACTTGGATGCAATCTCAAAAATGACAGAATGATCTCTGTTTGTTTCCAAAGCAAACCATTCAATATAACAGTAATCCAAGTCTATGCTCAAACTACTAATGCCAAAGAAACTGCAGTTGAACAGTTCTATGAAGACCTACAAGACTTTCTAGAACTAACACCAAACAAAGATGTCCTTTTCATCACAGGGGACTGGAAAGCAAATGTAGGGAGTCAAAAGATACCTGGATTAGCAGGCAAGTTTGGCTTTGGAGTACAAAATGAGGCTGGGCAAAGTCTAACAAAGGTTTGCCAAGATAATGCACTGGTTATAGCAAACACCTTCTTCCAACAACACAAGAGATGACTCTACACATGGACATCAACACATGCTCAATGCCAAAATCAAATTGGTTATATTCTTTGTGGCTGAAGATGGAAAAGCTGTACACAGTCAGCAAAAACAAGACTGGGAGATGACTGTGGCTCAGATTATGAATTCCTTATTGCAAAATTTCAGATTTAAAATGAAGAAAGTAGGGAAAACCACTAGACTATCAGGTATGACCTAAATCAAATCCCTTATGGTTATGCAGGAGCCTATTATACAGAGTGAAGTAAGCCAGAAGGAAAAACACCAATACAGTATACTAACGCATATATATGGAATTTAGAAAGATGGTAACAATAACCCTGTGTACGAGACAGCAAAAGAAACACTGATATATAGAACAGTCTTATGGACTCTGTGGGGAGGGAGAGGGTGGGAAGATTTGGGAGAATGGCACTGAAACATGTAAAATATCATGTATGAAATGAGATGCCAGTCCAGGTTCGATGCACGATACTGGATGCTTGGGGCTAGTGCACTGGGATGACCCAGAGGGATGGTATGGGGAGGGAGGAGGGAGGAGGGTTCAGGATGGGGAACACATGTATACCTGTGGTGGATTCATTTTGATATTTGGCAAAACTAATACAATTATGTGACGTTTAAAAATAAAAAAAGAAAACAAATAGAGGAAAACAATAGGATGGGAATGACTAGAGATCTCTTCAAGAAAGTTAGAGATACCAAGGGAATATTTTATGCAAAGTTGGGCACAATATAGTACAGAAATGGTATGGACCTAACAAAAACAGAAGATATTAAGAAGAAGTGGCAAGAATACACAGAAGAACTATACAAAAAAGATCTTAATGGCCCAGATAACCACGATGGTGTGATCATTCTAGAGCCAGATATCCTGAAGTGTGAAGTCAAGTGGTCCTTAGGAAGCATCACTACAATCAAAGCTAGTGGAAGTGATAGAATTCCAGTTGAGCTATTTCAAATCCTAAGAGATGATGCTGTGAAAGTGCTACACTCAATATGCCAGCAAATTTAGAAAACTCAGCAGTGTCCACAGGACTGGAAAAGGTCCATTTTCATTCCAATCCAAAAGAAAGGCAGTGCCAAAGAATGTTCAAACTACCACACAGTTGCACTCATTTCACATGCTAGCAAAGTAATGTTCAAAATTCTCCAAGCAAGGCTTCAACAATGCGTGAAATGAGAACTTCCAGATGTACAAGCTGGATTTAGAAAAGGCAGAGGAACCAGAGCTCAAATTGCCAATATCCGTTAGATCATAGAAAAAGCAAGAGAATTCCAGAAAAAAATAAATAAATAAATAAAACAAAACAAAAATCTACTTCTGCTTCACTGACTATGCTAAAGCCTTTGCCTGTATAGATCACAACAAACTGGAAAATTATTAATGAGATGGAAATGCCAGACCACCTGATCTGCCTCCTGAAAAATCTGTATGCAGGTCAAGAAGCAACAGTTAGAACCTCATGTGGAACAATAGATTTAGTTCCAAATTGGGAAAGGAGTTCATCAAAGCTGTATACTGTCAACCCTGCTTATTTAGCTTATATGCAGAGTACATCATGTGAGATGCCAAGCTGGATAAAGCACAAGGTGGAATCAAGATTGCTGGGAGAAATATCAATAACCTCAGATGTGCAGATGACACCACACTTATGGCAGAAAGCGAAGAAGAGCCTCTTGATGAAAGTGAAAGAGGAGAATGAAAAAGTTGACAAAACTAAACATTCAGAAAACTAAGATCATGGCATCTGGTCCCATCACTTCATGGCGAATAGATGGGGAAACAATGGAAACAGTGACAGACTTTATTTTGGTGGGGGCTCCAAAATCACTGCAGATGGTGACTGTAGCATGAAATTAAAAGATGCTTGCTCCCTGGAAGAAAAGCTATGACCAACCTAGATGGTGTATTAAAAAGCAGGGACATTATTTTGACAAGAAAGTCCTGTCTATTCAAAGCTATGGCTTTTCCGGTAGTTATGTATGGATGCGAGAGTTGGACTAAGCGGTGAAGAACTGATGTTTTTGAACTGTGGTGTTGGAGAAGATTCTTGAGGGTCCTTTGGACTGCCAGGAGATCAAACCAGTCCATCCTAAAGGAAATCAGTCCTGAATATTCATTGGAAGGACTGATGCTGAAGGTCCAATACTTTGACCATCTGATGTGGACACTGACTCATTGGAAAAAACCCTGATGCTAGGAAAGATTGAAGGCAGGAGGAGAAGGGGATAACAGAGAATGAGATGGTTGGATGGCATCACCAACTTTATGGATATGGGTTTGAGTGGGCTCTGGGAGTTGGTAATGTACAGGTAGGCCTGGCATGCTTGGGGTTGCAAAAAAGTCAGACATGACTGAGCAACTGCACTGACTGAACTGAACCTGTGACAGTCTTATTGAGATGCTTAGAGGTAGAACCCCTGGCAAAGTGATATGAGTAAAGAGGAGGATGTTTTATTAATGAAGAATTGTACAAAACACCCGATGTCAGCCCACTCCTAATAGAAAGGAAGGCCGAGCACAGATACAGCAACCCAGCCAACAGGGCAAACCCCCACTCAGGGAACTTTCATATGGCGATATATATGAAATCTTTCATATAGTCCCACTCAGTTTATTGATACAGTTGGCAAGTTTCCACAAAAGGCCAGGAAAGGCATCCAGATGTGTTTAGCAGTGGGCACTGGTGGAGCGGGGGCTGAGGGGGCTATGACAAGTATCTGCCCAGGCAGGAGGCAGGCAGAGGAGACAAGCAGCATCACTGCACACCTGCCCTCAAGCAACACCTGCATGGTGCTGGAGGAAAATGAGGTTTTCAGTCTCTTAGAGACTGGGTTATTCCATCCTGCAGGGAGGTTTGGCCCAGGTTTTGCACCCTGGGCAAGTGGTACCCTGGGTATCTATAGAGGAAATAAGGCAAATCCAAAAGGAGTTGGGGATGAGACATAGCATCTACATCCCTGTCATTTAAGGTCTTAATCAGAACAAATTCAAGAGATTAAATTTAAGATGCTCCAGTCCTCGTGTTGCACCTGGTGTGAGATGTTGATATCCATGCTAAGTCTAGTCATCATGGGGCATTTATAATGGTGGGCAGTCCTCTAGTCATTTAGGGGAAACTGACAAGTCCTGGGAATGGCTATTCCAATTGGCTATACACAGTCCAATAAGTGTGGTCTGACCTCTTTGCTACAGGGACCCACCTGAATAGATAGACTGATAACTCAACACTGTGTTGGTTGGCCTGTGGAAATTCTAAAATGTGAACAAGAGGTCAAACCTGCCTCATCTGCCCTACCATCCCTGATGCCCTGCTACCTGCAACAGAGGCCTCAGGGGTACAGTCTTAATAGGGGTAAGTGCCTCCCACATCCCAGGTATACTTTGGAGGCCAAGGTTGCCTCCAGATGAGAGCTACTGGGAGGTGATAGGACGTCCCATGCTTGCTCATTAGTCCTTTAAAAATATGCCAAAAGTGATGGCTCTGACACTAGCATGCTCTAATACACAGCCACCCTCAGAAGTGTTCTGGAGCCCACTGCACTAATAAGGGTAGATGGTTACGATATAAGGCTGAGCTCTGCAACTTCTACCAGTAAACTGCCTCCAACTTAGGGTGGTCAAACCAAAACTAAGAAGAAATGACAGCTGGAAGCCATTAGTCACCACCCCTTCTAGCAACGGTAACTGTCAAATGATGTAAACTGCTGGGGGTCAGGAGGAGATAGGAGACACCATCTAAGAACTACATGTGTAGGTATCATAGCCATTAAAGCCCAGTTTGATCTGAAAAAAGGCCAGGTGGTTCATGGAAGATGCTGTGGATACCAAGAACTTAACAAGGTAGCGCTCCATGCAGACACTGTGGCCCACACTGTCCTTTCTTAGGTATCTTACTCATGATCCTAGGAGGGCATCATGATGCCTTGCATTTAGTAAATGTCTTTTCCAGCCCACTCTTGGGGACTGAGTCACAGGATCAATTTGTCATCACTGGGAGAAACACAAGGGGCCTTTCAGGTGCTTCCCCAAGGCCTCCTGCACAGCCCTACTACATGTCATGGATGGTAGCCTGAGATTGGTCTCCTTCCATCAGTAAAGTGGGCCCATTACACTGATGACATAATGCTAACACACGAAGACTTGCCTCAGGTAGGACACTCTGCAGACTTTGCTGGAAGAACATCTGTCAGGGAGAGGATGGGATGTTAACACACCAAAAATTCAAGATGCAGGTTCAGCAGTAAAGTTTGGGAGTCATTTGGTTGGTAAGATGATCTTTGTCCCAGAAGCTGTGTGACTGATAAGAGACAAGTCTATCTGTCCTCTAAGAAGGTGACAGGTACAAGGCTTTGTAGGGTCTTGGGTTCAGGTACTTTTATTCCCCACCAAGCACAGTCTGCCCATCTCATGTACCTCCAGGTAAAGAAAGGTGCCTTGTGGGACTGGGTATCAGAGCAGCAAGTCACTTTTGAGAAACACAGTGCTACTGAAGCAGATAAAAGCTCTGGATACCTCCCAGGCTGGGCCACTCAAGTTTCTGTGACTCTGAAGTGTGTGGATTGACCACTGTGACTGAGATGATAGGAGAGAGTGCCCCAAGGATTCTGGTCCAAGCTCTGTGAGGAGGCAGAGACAATGGACCCCCACATAGATAAATAGCATCTAACTGTAAGAACTTCCTTCCTCATCAGAGTGTGAATTGAGAAAACTTTGTATCCACTCATCTCTGCCAGAAGTAAGACTCCCACATCAGCTGCTGATGCCTGTTATGTGGATAGATATACTTGAGGCAGTCTGTCCAGGTGGATGGATGTCATTATTATGCCCATCATCAATACCAGCTAAATGCATCATCAATACCATTTAGATGGAAAATGGGAACAGATTGCAGCAGTCCATGGGCTGAACTCAGAGAAGTTTGGCTGGAACTCAGACATGATCCCTAGCTGTTCCCTTTGCCTTGACAGTTGGGCTGTTCCAGAGGACTAACACTACAGCTTGGACAATGGGAAGCCACTCTGATCATACATGAGCCCTTGAGGGTTCAGTATATGTGGAAAGGCACTTGGTTTGCCTGAAAGTGTCCAGGGCAAACTTCACTGCTTTCCACATCCCAGTTGATAAGGTGTTGGCACCCCAGGCATTCAGGGGCTGATGCCCGGGCCTGGGTGTGAGCCCCAGCAACTGACCCTTCAGCAGATCCAGAAGATTGGATGCTTAGGAAGAGTGGCCACTGCAGGACCTGCGTGGGATGGTAGATTGTCAAGAATGGTCTCCTGATTCTAATTCCTTCCAATCTTTTCATGACCATACTTCCTGGTGCTTTATATGTCTATGTTGGCTTCTAAATTACTTGAAATCATAACCCACTCCAGGATTCTTGTCTGGGAAGTCCCACAGACAGAAGAGCCTGGTGGGCTACAGTCCATAGGATTGCAAAGAGTCGAACACAACTGAAGCAACTTAGTTTGCCCCCAAACAGAAATATGGGTTTCCCTGGTGGCTCAGATGGTAAAGAAGTCACCTGCAATGCAGGAGACCTGGGTTTGGATTCCTGGGTCAGGAAGACACCCTGATGAAGACAATGGCTTTCCAATTCATTATTCTTGCCTGGAGAATTCCATGGAAAGAGGTCCATTGGGCTGAAAAGAGTGGGATGTGACTGAGTGACTAACACTTTCAAAGAGAAATATACTGAAAGATTGGGGTAAATTGATCAGAAATAAAGAATCCAATTCACCTACAAACTTTGGTTCAAAATAAAGAGCCATAAGTGAAACTTATTGATCATAAGTCTATAAAAGATCATTACTACCAGTACCAATATCGACAATATTTTGTATATAGACTTTGGGAAAGAATCAAACACCTGGGATTAGTACCAGAACTAGGGCATAGAGCCTGACCCATAAATAATTGAAGTATGTATAGTCAAAGTCAATTGAGAAGAGTTGGAAAAAAATCTATGTCTATTTTTAATGGGTGTCCTGAGAGGACACACTGGGAACATCAGTTGTCAGTATTGAAACAGCTGGTTCTAAAAGGGTATACCTGTGGCGGATTCATTTTGATATATGGCAAAACCAATACAATATTGTAAAGTTAAAAAATAAAATAAAAATTAAAAAAAAAAAGAAAACAGTAGCTCGCAACTTTAAATTCGTAACTCTGGTATGGAAAAAGGTTACTGGAATCTTTAATTATAACCTTTTTTTTTTTACTTTATGTATTTTTAATTTTAAAATAGAAATAAATAATAATCACACGTACTTTTAGTGTCCAGAGAAAACCACTACTATAGCCTCTAATTTTTTTAATATACATTTAAATACATATAATTATTACTATGTCAAAACACATAAGAATAAGTTATACAACATTAGTTATTAAGAAATTGCAAATTAAAACTTCAAAGAGACACTTCACACCATCAGTAGCTTGGACATAAGTAATAATAATTGTTGATAAGAACGTGGAGAAATTTGAACCCTCACACATTGCCTGGAAAATAGGTTCACAGGCTTTGAACATTTACATATAAATTTACTAAATGACCTATGAATTCCACCCCTAGGCTTTCACTCAAGAAAAATGAAAACACATATTGCACAATGACTTGTAAGTGAATGGTTATAATAGCATCATATTACTATATAGTAGTCAAAAGGTGGAAACAATTCAAATATCTATGCATGATACTCAGTCGCTAAGTCATATCTGCCTCTGGGACCCTGTGAAGTATAGCCTGCTTGGCTCCTTCATCCTTGGGATTTCCCAGGCAAGAGTACTGGAATGGATTGTCATTTTCTTCTCCATGGGGATCTTCTCAACCCAGGGATTGAACCTTTGCACCTGGGTTCTTAACCACTTAGCCACCTGGGAATCTATAGAGAAATGGACAAGAACAATTAGTATATCCAAACAATGGAGTAGCATTCAGTAATAAAAAGGAATAAAATGCTGATGTATACAAAATATAGGGCTTTCTTGGTGGCCCAGATGGTAAAGAATCTGCCTGCAATGCAGGTTCAATCCCTGGGTGGGGAAGATCCCCTGGAAAAAGAGATGACACTCTAATATTCTTGCCTTGAAGATTCCATGGGCAAAGAAGCCTGGCAGGCTACAATCCATGGGGGTCACAAAGAGTCAGGAACGACTGAGCGACTAACACTTTCATACAAAATATGGATGCTCCTCAGAAGCATTGTGGTAAGTAAAGGAAGTCAGACAAACAAGGTCATGTATTGTGCAATCCATTTATACAAAATTATGTCCAGATGAGTCAAAACTACAGAGAGAGAAGCATATTAGTGGTTGTTTGAGGTGCAGTTGGCTATAGAAAGTGGTTATCAATGGGTACCCAGGCTTTTTGAGGTGATGAAAACATTCTAAAATTGATTTTACATAAATGTACTAAGCATAATTGATTTGAACACTTAAAAATAAGTGAATTTATGGTATGTAAATTTTATCTTAATACAGCTCTTAAATAAAAAAGACAGATTACGGTTCAAAATGGATAAATGAGCTATTCTATTTTGCTTTTCCTCGTATAGATTCATACTTCTTTGAAGCATCCATTTCCTTCAGGAAAGTTTAGAGTTATTGATGTGTGATTCAAATATTAAGAGTTAATATTTAGCTTCTAATATTCAAATTGTAAAGTTGTACAATAATAATGCTAAAAACTAGTCTGTTGGCTTGGAGACCTTCCTAAATTGTAAGCAGTTAAGATACAGATCAAAGGAATGATTTCAATAAGTATAGAACTGCATCTTCCTATACATTGTTGTTTGTTAAGTCAATTGTTCTGATTCTTTTGTGACCCCATGGACTATAACCTGGCAGGCTCCTCTGTCCATGGGATTCCCCAGGCAAGAATACTCGGGTAGTTGCCATTTCCTTCTCCTGGTCTTATACATAGAAAGGTGCTAAATTCATTAACTTGAGATATCTGTTTTTTCTTTAATTGATAGTAATTCTTTGAAACTCCAGCTACCTGGTCTTCATTGCAAAAACTCCTTATATATCCTGGCTCCTCCCTTATCTCTTTGAAGCTATGTCTCTGAAAGAATGCATCCCACGCTCAAGTCCCCAGTTTTGTCCACCAAATAAAACACAATTTTCAACTTTAGGTTGTTCACTCTTTTCAGTCGAAACTTCAGGGGTTGGCAATCCTGTGGGAGAAACCTGGCCTTCTGTAAGGAAAAATAAATAAATAAGTGAGTCACTGGTACACAACCACAACCTTGCACCTTGTCTCTTGCAGTATTAGTGCTCCAGTGGCCAAAATGAGTAGTTGTGGAAGGAACCTCATAGCCCTTAAAGCCTAAAATATTTGCCTTCTGGACCTTTACAGAAAAAGCTTTGGAAACCCTGAACTAGATCAGTCAGCTTCCTTAAAGCCAGATGCTGGACAACATGGAAGTTCCGGTTTCGTTTATCTTGAAAAACTGCTTAAGGAATCGTGATAGAGGATAAGTGGGTCAGGAATCAAGCTTCTTTCTTTCTCTATTTCTTTCATTTTCTTGTGACCACAAGGCCCTGCTATGAGGGAGACATTGGCAAGACATTTTATTTTTAACTATATATATTTTAATTATTTATTGTTAGCAGGGAAATACATTTGCATAGTTCAAAATTAAAAGATAGAAAGGTTCTACACTGAAGTTCTCTTCCATGACTGTGTAACTCCTCTCACAATGCCCCTCCCCAGATGCAACCATCACGCATGCTACTTATTACTGTTCCCAGAGCTACTTTATGCCTGCCCTTTTCTTTTTTATAATGTACCTTTAGGATGTTTCTAAAATCTTTCTTTATTTAAAAAAAAAGATGAATGAGATATTTTTATTCATATGACATTTTGCCAATGCTGTATAACCATAGGATAAACTCTGGAATTGGAATTGATGAGACAAAGGACATATGTATTTATCATTTAAAAATATTATCGCATTATCTGCAGAACATTTTCCACATGCTGTCATCCACAATGTAGGAAAGTGGATATTTCTACAAATACAAACAAGCATCTCGCCAAGATGGCCAATCAATGCCAACAAGGAAAATAAAAAGCTAGTACAAATCTCTTTGTTCCTGCTTTTCCATGAGGACAAAGTGCTCCCCATCCTGTATGTATTTACCTATCCTGAGGAAGCAAAGGGAATAAAATATAAAGGATAGAGAATTGACATAAATGGACAGAATCATTTAAAATATCCAATTTAGGAGGTGGTTGAAATTAGAATGGACAGAATATTTGAATTAAAATAAATTCTGAACTAAATACAGATAATGCTGAAGAACTATGCCTAGAAAAGTTTAAATATGTCCTGAAATACATCAAGGTTATTTGTGATAAACAAATGGACACCTAAAGAATGCAAGAGAAACATTTTTTTTTCTCTTGAATGTCCAAACTTGAGTATCATTACCTTGGCAATCCGGATGTCATCAGTCAGAGTTTGAACAAGAAAACAGAGGCCTCTCTTTGTGCACCAGGAACCAAGGTTCTTTGTTTGTTTGCTTGTTTGTTTTAAAGAACAATTTGTGGTTTATTTTTTATTTTTTTAATTATTCTATTGGAATATAATTGTTTTATAATGTGTTAGTTTCTTCTGCAGAGCAATGAACTTTCTTCCCATTTAGGGCTTCCTTGGCAGCTCAGCTGGTAAATAATCCACCTTCAATGTAGAAGACCCCAGTTTGATTCCTAGGTCAGAAAGATGCCCTGGAGAAAGGATAGGCTACCCACTCCAGTATTCTTGGGCTTTTCTGGTGGCCCAGCTGGTAAAGAATCCACCTGCAATTCAGGAGACATGGGTTCAATCCCTGGGTTGGGAAGATCCCCTGGAGAAGGGAAAGGCTAAGCACTCTAGTGTTCTGGCCTGGAGAATGTATTCAGGTCACCACAGAGCATTGCATAGAGTTCCCTGTGCTATACAGTAGGTTCTCATTAGTTATCTTAATAAAGAGACTCAAAGATATATATAACCATGGCATTAACAAGTCAGGTATCTCTCTAAAGCTGACCTGCAAACCACAGCTCTCAGGAAACTCTGGACAGCTCACCTCTTCTGGAGTATCCAATGGTAGTCCATGTGCAGAGTGGGATTCAGAAATTTCAGGCTTCAGCTTTTTCTCAGTGTTGTATGTTTGAATCACACAGTGGAACTGACATTTTCTTCTTGACATAGTATCATGTATATTTCTCATAAGTTTAATATTTTTTAAGCACATGATTTCCAGTAGCTTTTTCATCTAGTGAAATCTTTGGGGGCATATGATAGTTCCTGTTTTTTAATAGTTATAAATGATTGTAATGGATATTCTTATATAATCATATTTATAACCACTGATTAAATATCCTTAGATATTTCTAAAAGGATATTAAAAGATAAAGGCAAAATATATTTTTAAGAAGAAAATCCATAGAAGTGGATCAGCATAATTCCCTTATTATACCTGAAAATTACCATTTTAGAAACACTGTATAGTTTCACTAAAATAATATGAAATATATACATATAAAAAAATAAGAATCTCTGCTAACTTGATACACAAATGATGACATCATGAAGTGAAGTCACTGAGTCATGTTAGACTATTTGCGATCCAATGGACTGTAGGCTCCTCTGTCCATGGGATTTTCTAGGCAAAAGTACTGGAGTGGGTTGCGTTTCCTTCTCCAGGTATGATGACATCATACTTTGATTTAAATCTTTGATTTATTGATGAATTTGGACAATTTCTTGTGCTTATTGCTTACATTGCTATAACATGTTAAAAGTGCTGTCAGTGGATAACTAATGATGATAGGGATTCTTTTATGTCTATTTCTGGTTTTAATGGAATATTTACTTATACTATGATTCTCAAAATTCACTTTTTTTAATAGTTTTTATTAGAGTATAGTTGCTTTACAATATTGTGTTAGTTTTTGCTGTACATGTTTTCCTTCTTGTTTGGATTCCCTTCCCATCTAACTGACCACAGATCATTGAGTAGAGTTCCCTGTGCTCTGCAGTAGGTTCTCACTAGTCATCTGTTTTATATATGGTGGTATATGCACATCAATCCCAATCTTCCAGTTCATCCCATTCCACTGTCCTCTTTGATGTCTGTACATTTGTTCTCTATGTCTGTGTCTCTATTTATGCTTTGCAAATAGGTTCACCTATACCTCTTTTCTGGATACACTTATTCTATTAAAAAAAAATACAGGAACAGGATGACAATGCCATTTCAGTACTAATGATGGCGGGTTGTGGCAGAGATTCGTAATGTGGAGGTAGGTCTGCAGTGAAAACAGGAAAAAGTATGTGCTCTGACTGGGCCCCACCAAGAAGGGAAAGACTGTATGGAAAGCATCCCCAGAAGGTTCCACACCCCAGATCCCTAGTTTAATGGGTAACTGCAGGTGAGCCTCGAGTTTCCCAGGTGGCTCAGTGGTAAAGAAGCCCACCTATCAGTGCAGAAGCCACAGGAGACGAGAGTTTGATCCCTGGGTTGGCAAGATCCCTGGAGGAGGGAAAGGCAACCAACTCCAGTATTCTTGTCTGGGAAATCCCATGGACAGAGGAGCCTGGCGGGCTACAGGCCATGGGGTCAAAAAAGTGGGATACAACTTAGTAACTGAGCAGGCAGGTAAGCCTAGGGTGGATCTTATTTTGGACTATGAGCCCTAGTCCCCACTCCTGAAAACAAAAGTGAGGGAAGCAATACATTACATATGTCTCCACCTTCTTTTTGAGGCATAATAATTTTGTACACTTAATTGTATTAGAAATATTGTCATGCAGTTTGCTATGATTTGTTTAAGGAGGGATAAGGTTTTCAAGCACTTTGTTCAAAGTCTTTGTTCAAATTTGAACAAGCTGAAGCTAGTTCCAACATAATCAGTGCAGGGTTAAGCAATTAGCAGGGACATCATTCAGTGTAGTTCAATTAGAGCTGTGAAATTCTTTGATTTCTGAATTGTGTTTATTAAATTGTGACATCCTTAGTTCTGTAAGGAAGTTTGAAATAAACTAAAAAAGATTACTAGCTGACTCCAATGGAAAATTATGCATTTTTAATAGCATACATTTTCAGGTTGCTTTTCATTACCTTTGAGCTATTTTATAATTTTGTAAGTTTCAGATAACTTACAGTAGTGCAAAATACTCTTGCCTATGGACTCATGAATCAATTCTATCCTTTGGAAGTCCTGTTAACTCCCCCATCCAGGGTTTTGGCCTCTTCCTCCAAACATTCTGTTCCTCTCTGGAAAATGCAGTTTTTAGTCTACATATAAATATTATCCTTTACTCTCACTTTCCCATTTGTTCATCTTCCTTCTCTATACTTCATTTTGACTTCTCCTTTGAATCTACTGTAAAAGTTGCATGGTTCACTCAACTAGAGTTAAAATTCTAAGTGTGTTTTATTTAATATTCAATACATATTAGTTATATATCATCACTTTTAAAATTTTCTTTTAGCCCTCCATTTTATTATTCTTGTTTTTCTGATTTTATCTTTCAGTTGTGAATGGGCATATTTTGGGGATAAATTTAAATTTTGGGAGGGGGAGAAGAGATCATTGCCATCATTATTTATAAAACTTATTTTCATTCAGGCAAAAACAGAGGACTGATTATGAAATAACTCAAGTTATCCCATAATGAGGTATATAGGAATCCCTACCCCAGTTTGTGGTATCCTCCAGCATGCCTTTCATCTATATTTGCTTCTAATTGAAACTAATTAGACACTTCCTCATGGATCCCTGAATAATGGTTTAAAGTTTTACCATTTTCTACATCTTTCTATTGTTAGGCTTCAACCAGGGTAATTTCAAATTATTTGCAAAGTCGATTAATCTAATGGAGGCACAGAATATGAGCATTTTGAGATGTTCAAGGAAATCCAAACAACAGGTGATAATATAGATACTCTTGGAGAGAAGCGTATTTAGACAGAAATCTATCTACTTACTGCTGCAGCTGCTGCTAAGTCACTTCAGTCGTGTCCGACTCTGTGCGACCCCATAGATGGCAGCCCACCAGGCTCCCCCGTCCCTGGGATTCTCCAGGCAAGAACACTGGAGTGGGTTGCCATTTCCTTCTCCAATGCATGAAAGTGAAAAGTGAAAGTGAAAGTGAAGTCACTCAGTCTTGTCCAACTCCTAGGGACCCCATGGACTGCAGCCTACCAGGCTCCTCCATCCATGAGATTTTCCAGGCAAGAGTACTGGAGTGGGTTGCCATTGTCTTCTCCTCTATCTACTTGAGTTAGGAGTTATTTGGAAAACTTTTGTTCAAGAGGGACAGGTGTGCCTGGGATCACCCAGATAGGAGATAGCATGTTATGTGTGAATGGGACAAGACGTACACTAGAGGATGTGTGATGTAAGAGTTAGTTAAGGGAATGGTGGGGATTTAAATCTGGTACCTAAGATCTGGCTCCTCATTATGTAAACAAAGTAAAACAACTATAGAAATATAGCCTGTTGTATCGATTTGGCAAAATTACAGAGGGAGCAAGATCAGGGCCTAAAACCAAAGAAGAGAATTTGTAGAAGTATGGACATACAAATGGGAAAGATCCTTGAGTGGAAACACAATTAGACTGGATTCCCAGGTGGACCAGTGGTAAAGAATCTGCTTGCCAAGCAGGACAGGTGGATTTGATCCCTGGGTTGGGAAGATTCCCTGGAGAAGAAAATGGCCACCCACTCCAGTATTCTTGCCTGGGAAATCCCATGGACAGAGAGGAGCCTGGCGGGCTAGAGTCCATGGAGTCGCAGAGTCAGGCATGACTTAGAGGCAATAACAGCAATAGCAAAGAGTAGCATTTAAGATGAAAATTGTATTTAGTCAATTTTATACCGTGACAGAGTATGATTGCTTTAGACTGAATGTCAAGGCAGGAAAAAAATGAAAAGAAACAGATACAGATGCCGCCTTAGTTCCTTCAGGCCAGTGTACTATGGAGCACCTCATCCCTCACTAAGGAGCCACACAGATTCCCCAGCATCCTCCCACCCAGGACAGAGCCAAAGGCTGTGATTTCATGTCTCTGAGACAACTGAGAAACATATCTTTACTATAAAGGTAAATGATGCTGTCCTCTGAAAGCCATATTCTCTTTTCAAACAGAGTAAAAATTCAAGGTTTATTGAAATCCTTTGTATGCATACAATATAAATGTGTTTAAAAAATTCTGACCCAATGCCTTTTTAATAGTCTTGCTATTTTTAACTGAAGTTTGAGAACATGATTTCCTTTGATCTTTACTTTCATACTAACTGATGGAACAATATTTAAACACATTCTGATCTAGAAACAAGATCACCATATTCCATGTCCCTGAATCGAAAAGCAAGGCTATTTTGGAGATTACTCCTGTTTTTTCTGCTTGTGAACACATTTATTGAAAGAAATTGGAAATATGTATTTCTTTGAAGATTCAATTGTTCTTATATGCATCCCCAAATAGTTATTCAGCACATACATTGTGCTAGATAACGCATTATAAATAAATTAATCAAAATAAATATGTGTTTCATGAAGCTTATGCTCTTCATGGGGGAAAATAATAAAGAAGAGTCATACAAATTCCAAAGAAAATTACAAGGTGCTGTGAAAGTCAGCAGGCATTTGAAGTGGAGGGGTGAAATGACAACAGTAATTTAATACAATTTCTACATTATGTAACAAATTTCTTGGAATAGTGACAAGCAGGATAAGAGCTTATTTCTAACATAAGCTAATTTCTACAAATTGATTGTTATATTTGAAAAACAGGCATGCAAGAGCAACAGTGAAAAATCAGCTCATTACCAAAACATTTTGTAAACATTTCCAGAGGGTAAGAACGCTTAATAAAGATACAGATGCATTTTGTTTTGAGTTTCATCTGAGCATTATTTAAAATTGTGTGCAGCCACAGAGAGAAGAGGTAGTATATTTAATTCTCCCAGTCAATGTCAGATTGAGGTTTTTTTAAATGTCAGCATAACCTGCCAATTCATAGCTTTGTGCAACCCTATTAATAACACGGCTGTTATCTTCTTGATGGAGTCCCTTCTTTAGCAAATTTTCAGCTGTATGTGTGGAGGCAGTTGGGAGGTTCACAAGTGCTAGATCTCATGTACTGGGAGCCTTTTCCCTTCTGACTTTTCCTTAGGGAGCTAATGTGGTGAGTCTTGCAGAGAAAGCAAATCGCTGTAACAGTGACAAAGACAGTGTCTGCCTCCTGGCTCTGAAAGTTCCCTAGGTGAGCAGCTGAGCTGGGGCTTGAGTATCCTGGCTGCATGGAAGCATTTCATGTGCAATATACACAGCCGTCTCTGAAATATTACAGGTCATTTCTATCCACATACTGCATTTTACGTCTGGCTTAGGTAAACATTTTATCCTTCATTTTATGTTTACTGACTAGAGCTGCTGGAGCATGGCTTACAATTGCCTTCAAAATGTATTGGTGGCATTTCTTTTTTTATTAAAAAAAAACTTGTATTGGCAGACAATTAAATCTACATTTTTCTGTGTTTCCTAAGAAAACATGTCTAAATTCTTAAATTACAAGGAGAAGTGTTTTCTAAAAGCAAAACATTAAAGTTTAGATGATTCTTTTTAACATAAAGGGAGAATATAAGGTAAAGAAAACATTGCAGTGTCCTCTGTACAAAATTTGCTCTTTTCAATCAATATGAAACTAATATCCACCCACAAGCATCAGGATTTTGTAATGAGTAAGTTGGATGTGATGAAACAAATAGATTATGAATGATTTAAAAAAAACCACATAAATATTTAGTTTAGAAGGAGCATGATACACATATATCCTTTGTTATAAAATTTCTAATTCATTTCAGTTCTAAGATTCCAGCTCCCCACTAACTGTTGGTTATATTATCCCAGTTTAGTTCTGAAAAAATAACGACTTTTTTTTTAATTCAGCAGGTATTTATTAACCATATTATGTTTCAGGTTTTATGCTAAGTAATCTGGATAGTGAAGTTGATAAGAGAAACACAAACTCCTGTATGCGTTTTGTGGTCCAGAGGAAAATCAGAATCAAACAAGCAGTTTTCCTGATAAAGTAACATCATATGTCTCTAAATGGAAGGAACTCATTCATAGTAAGCGATACTGTTTCTGTGTGGAAGGATGCTGGAAGGCTTCTCACCAAAAGAGTTTTCTAATTTGTGTTCAGTCATGGATATACAAATGGATAAAGAAACTTAGCGTCTACTGTAAGTTGTCTTTCCTCTCAGGAGCATATATGTAGTAAAATGTTGTACAAAAAATAGGACATGGTAAGTGTGGATTACTCATTGCCTTTGATTTTAATATTATTTTTTTCATTTTATATTGATGCAGTTTACTTTTTGATGATGACTATGTTTGAAAACTGACTTGCAAAATTCTTGAAAATGTATCAGTTATCTCATGTGAGTTTGTGTGAACAAGCTCCATCACACCATTGGTTTACCCTGTGTAAAATCTAATAATTCACCTAATTTACAAATAGGAAACTGGCTATAAGAGGGGAATAAAGAGTCTAGGCCCATATGATCTCAGCAATGTCCCTGACATAAGCATGTCACTCACATGAAGTGTGGGTGGGGAAGAACATATGTATGTGAGACCAGGAAGACTCCAACCTAAATGAAGGACCAGCCTCCATGCTACTATGAATCATGAAGGAGACAAGATCCGAACTAGGCTTTTGATCCTCCCTCTCTGATACTTTGGGCAATTTGTTCAACTTCTGATCGTGTTTTCTCATTTATTAAATGGACATATTATAGTGCAACCTACAGGGTCTTTTTCAAGTTTTGATAAGTTATATATGTAAAATTTTAAAATATTATCTGGGATACCACATGGTAGCTACTACCAGGAAATCTTCAGACTTTATCCAAGTTGTTTTCATTTCTCTTTTCATTCCTTGATTCTCAATTTTCACCTATTAGTGTTGCAGAAAATGAAGTTTGAATATACAGTCATTTTGTATAGTCCATGGAAATCTAGAAGTTAATTGAACAGAGAAAGTGGGATTTCAGAAAAAAATCTCTCTGAAGATAGAAAAATGTTATAAATAACCCTCTTGTCTGAAGATGTGCAAATAATATGGTACAGGAAATTAGATGAAATGATGGAAAATCATGTCATTGTAATATTTAATTTTGGAAGTGTTGTTCTAACTCTCTGAACCTCTGTTTCCTCACTTGTATAAAGTGAGTTATAAACAAGTACTTAATTTTATTTGCAAACATGTCATTATCTACCTCTAAAAAATGGGACTTTTTTAAAGAAAAAAATAACCAAGATATTATTAATTATGTTAATGATTTCTCAGTCATAATGGCTATTTCACAGGATTGTTTGAGCGATCAGTGATATTGTATGCAAAATCACCCTGCATTATTGGCCTCTAAGAACTTTTATTAATTGCTATTTTTTTAGGTACAAAAATAAAAGGAAACATTAAAGGTTTATATTGGAAAAGCTTTATAAGGAAGCTTCCTTATAAAAGGAAGCATCTAAGATATAAAAACAAATAAGTGAGCATATACCTACCTTCTTTGGGTGAAATTATAGTTAACAAGGTAGCATTCCTGAAAATTTGTTTTATGTCACCATGAATTATTTTTCTCTAGATATATCATTGAATTACTACTGAAATTTTAGTCAAATAAGTTGTAAATAGTACCAAAGGAATTTCCAAAGGCATAAAACTGCTGCATTTGTTACATTCTCTTTAATTTGATTTACTTTCCCCAGAAAATGTTGTCACAACAAAGTGCAGAGGATTACTCATCCATGTTTTCATAAGGAATTAAGACAGCTGAAGAGTACATCTCTGAGTTCTTTTATTTGCAACATAAAGAGATTGTATAGTTTGTTTCATTGCCTTTTATAAGAAATTCATTGATTTTTCTTTCCATCAACAAGATTAAGTTTCCCTCCACAAAAAAATGCATGGGATTTCTAATGCTTTGAGCATCTTCCAAATTTGGTTTTCTATGTCCCTTTTGAACTCTGGGCAATGGTAGTCAACACTCTGATAATTAAACTTGACTAAATTTAGCAAGTCCAGGAGAAAGCATTTGCATATTTAAATCAGCCCATTATTATTGTGATAATTAGTTCAATTGTTTCATGATAAAATTAATGTTGCAAATGGAATATGTACTGTGGTCCTGACTGTTGATTGAGGCTGATGCCAATACTGATACAAGGAACAGAAATGACTGCATTACTTGCATTCATCATTGTAGCTCACTTTAACTTCTTTGCTGCCTAAAATTAGGGCTTTTTGATTGTGGCCAATAAGGGCTCAACATTTGTTAGTCTCACAGGTTTGCTTTCAGACTCTTACAGCACAGATACCATACATAGCATATCAGGTGCACAGAGATGATACAAATGATGATCTGTTCTTTGTTGCTGTTTGATCTGCTTTACTTTTAGAAGTGGAGCATGAGTGAGAGTTCCAGATCAACTTAAATTATCCAGGGTGCTTTCAGTCTTCCCCAGTGGCTCAGATGGAAAAGAATCTGCCTGCAGTGCAGAAGACCCGGGTTTCAGCTCTGTGTCTGGAAAATCCTCTGGAGAAGTGAACGGCAACCCACTCCAATATTCTTGCCTGGAAAATTCCATGGACAGAGGAGTCGGCGGGCTATAGTCCATGGCTTGCAAAGAGTTGGACACAACTGAGAAACTAACACTTCACTTTACTTCACTTCACTTCAGGCTGCATAAGACAGTGAAGTAGTTTGAACAATTTTCAAACTGGCTTCTCAAAATCTGAATCATTGGAATGTATTTGGAATATATTTTTGTAATGCTTGTTATCTCTCAAATATGATTATTTCCAAAAAAATTACTACTTCCATTTATAGCTAAAGATGTCTGTTCTGCCTTGTAATCCAGCTTTCATGGAGTTGTAGTTAATTTAGTGTTCAGTTCAGTTCAGTTCAGTCACTCAGTCGTGTCCGACTCTTTGCGACCCCATGAATCGCAGCACGCCAGGCCTCCCTGTCCATCACCAACTCCCGGAGTTCACTCAGACTCACGTCCATCGAGTCAGTGATGCCATCCAGCCATCTCATCCTCTGTCGTCCCTTTCTCCTCCTGCCCCCAATCCCTCCCAGCATCAGAGTCTTTTCCAATGAGTCAACTCTTTGCATGAAGTGGCCAAAGTACTGGAGTTTCAGCTTCAGCATCATTCCCTCCAAAGAAATCCCAGGGTTGATCTCCTTCAGAATGGACTGTTTGGATCTCCTTGCAGTCCAAGGGACTCTCAAGAGTCTTCTCTAACACCACAATTCAAAAGCATCAATTCTTCGGTGCTCAGCCTTCTTCACAGTCCAACTCATGCATCCACACATGACCACTGGAAAAACCATAGCCTTGACTAGATGGACCTTTGTTGGCAAAGTAATGTCTCTGCTTTTGAATACGCTATCTAGGTTGGTCATAACTTTCCTTCCAAGGAGTAAGCGTCTTTTAATTTCATGGCTGCAGTCACCATCTGCAGTGATTTTGGAGCCCCAAAAAATAAAGTCTGACACTGTTTCCACTGTTTCCCCATCTATTTCCCATGAAGTGATGGGACCAGATGCCATGATCTTCGTTTTCTGAATATTGAGCTTTAAGCCAACTTTTTCATTCTCCTCTGTCACTTTCATCAAGAGGCTCTTTAGTTCTTCTTTGCTTTCTGCCATAAGGGTGGTGTCATTGCATTTCTGAGGTTATTGAGATTTCTCCCAGCAATCTTGATGCCACCTTGTGCTTCTTTCAACCCAGCGTTTCTCAAGTTGTACTCTGCATATAAGTTAAATAAGCACGGTGACACTATACAACCTTGATGTACTCCTTTTCCTATTGGAACCAGTGTATTGTTCCATGTCCAGTTCTAACTGTTGCTTCCTGACCTGCATATAGGTTTCTCAAGAGGCAGGTCAGGTGCTCTGGTATTCCCATCTCTTTCAGAATTTTCCACAGTTTATAGTGATCCACACAGTCAAAGGGTTAGTGTTAGATGCACTCATTTATTCCAATAACTAGGTCAAATATCCACTCACTCTTTATTTTCCCTTATAGCGGTGTAGATTTGAATTCACTTGAACATTAATTAATGATGCATTACCTTTTTTATTAATGTTAGACAACCATTGCCATCAGTATGTGCTGCCATCTTCAAATAACTGTGGCTCAAAAAGGAATTACAACTATTGCATTCAACAGCTGTTATTTGCAGTTCAATTCAACCTTTTGGAAAAGAACATAAAGAAGAAGGAGAAGAGGAAGAAGAAAAGCAAAAGCAGATTTCATCCATACAAGACATGAACATCCAGCTTAATCACACACATTTTTCCTCCAAGAGTGAAGCAGTTCCTAAAATTTCGGATGAATTTGGAGCAGCCATGTGAATGGTTGGTTTCATTCACACAGCAAGACTTATGTGATTGTCTTTTTTCAGCTTCTCTCAGACCTTCTGTGTAACAAAATTATCATCTAATTTGTGACATCACAAGGAGGCTCCCCAGCCCCAAACTGTAGTCATTGGCTGGCATCCACAGATATGTCTTTGTCGTTTATGAAGTTGTCATGCACAAAAACTGAACAAGCTTAAGCTTGGACACATAAGCAGGAAATGAGTGAAAGTGGAAAAAACAAACAAACAAACAAAAATCTCTTTCTTGAGGGTTTGGTTTCAATACACAAGCATTCCTGTAATGTCTGTTTAGGTTGGGCATCTGCATGAATTTATCCACTATTTACATGTCAGGCCCCAGGGAAAAAATAGAGGGATAGACAGTAAATATTTATCTTGTATTTCTGATAGAAAATGAATCAAATAGTAAAATAAGAAATAAAATTGCTACTTGATTTCTAGTAAGAAAGATGGTTGATGTTATTTCTATTTGTATTACCAGACAAACCATCTGAATCTTGGTATATATTTTAAAACAGTATTGATTTATATTGATTGGCAAGATTTCTCTACCTTTATTGTTGCTTTATATATGAAGCAATTTGTCTTCTATACATACCTCTTATTTATGAAGTTAATTACTTTTTTTCAAATTAGAATCACATGGGAAGAAAAATTCAATAGTTTCTCTGGAAGTCTGACCCTTGGAAAAAATTATATGTATAGATATGGAATAGGGTGACCTATTCAATTACACATAGAGCTTGTTCACTCTTCTTTTGCTTACTGGGATACTGTACAGTGGCTCAGCACTAGTGTCCTATAGGGGATTTCCAAAGAAATATTTATAATTAATTTCAGCTCCAAAATCTATTGTCTGCTTTTAAAAGTACTATTATTAGCTCCATCTAGTTAATGCTTGGTGGTGACAATTGATCAATTATGTGTTCAACCCTGGAGACCTCAGAACATTACAGCACACTTCATTTCTCATCATTACCCTGGCATTAGTTCTTAGAGTTTACTTCCAATGTATTGATTAAATATTTGCCACCAAAAATTATAAATTTATAAGTAAAAATATAAAGATAAACTTCTGATCTAAGATAAGTAGGTCAAAAATTATAAGTAAGTATACTATTTGTATTATGCTTTACTTTTTCTGGAAAGTACAAAATAATTGATATTCTTTTTTGAATATAAACTCCTCCCTGAAAATATAATTAATCAAACTAGTTATCAGTAACAATATGTATTAAATACTTTTGGCTGGAAATTATATAATGGTGTGAGAATTCTTGCATTGTTTTGGAGGTCAAGAGAAATTAAGAAAACAAAACTTCATGACATTTTCAATTTTCTTTTTATGCTGTATGTTGTTGTTCAATTGCTCATTCATGTCCGAGTCTGTGACCCCATGGATTGCAGCCTCCCAGGCTTCCCTGTCCTTCACTATCTCCAGGAGTTTGCTCAAACTCATGTTCATTGAATCAATGATGCCATCAAATGATCTCATTCTCTGTCACCCCCTTCTCCTGCCTTCAATCTTTGCCAGCATCGGGGTCTTTTCCAATGAGTCAGCTGTTTGCATCAGGTGGCAAAAATATTGGAGCTTCAGCTTCAGCATCAGTCCTTCCAATGTTTATTCAGTGATTTCCTTTAGAATTTACTGATTTGATCTTGCTTTCCAAGGGACTTTCAAGAGTTTTATGCTGTATAAATAAGACAATAGTTATATTAAACAGCTGTTTGAATTTAATACAATTGTAAAAATACTATAAAATTTTTGGTCAATATTTGATAGTACTATGTAGCATTTTAGCTTTTATTGAGAAAAATATTTTCCTCCAAATATCGAAAACAAAGATAATCATGTAGGTAATATTGTTTACTGCTTTATAAGTTCTAGTTAGACATGAAGTCTCTATAATCTCTGCCAAATAGATAAGCTTTTGTTTGGGGAGTTTGCTGCAGTCATAATCATGTGTTTTACTAGACAGTTCTGTGATTGCATTCTTGATAAAGTATTTGGTTCTTGTTGTCAAAGTTGGCTTTCTTCTGGTTACCCAGTCAGCCAGTATAGCAGGGTAAACAGTGACCACCTGAAGATGTTGGGTTATAACCCCTCCAACCTGTAAATGATAGGTGAATAAGATCTAGAATCTTTCAGATGAAATTAAGCTATAGATTTTGAGATGGAGAAGCAATTTTATATTACCTGGGTGGGCTTTAAATCAAATCACAGAGTTCTTATAGGAGAGACAAAGGGAGATTTGGCACATAAAGAGGAGAAGGCAGTGTATCCACTGAGGCAGAGATTGCCAAGAAAATGTGTGGCTGCCATGAGCCCCCATGGGGATTGAGGACTTGTAAGAACTTAACTATACATAATGAAACTGGGCTTAAACTTCTGACCTCCAGAAATATAAGAAAACGCATTTTTGTTGTTCTGTATTCTAAGTCACTCAGTGTGAGGTAATTTGTTATAGCAGCCTCAGGAATTTAATACCATCATATGTGAAGCCTAATTGTGAAAGAACCTAAGCAATGAAAGTGAAAGTGGAAGTAACTCAGTGGGGTCTGACTCTTTGCAACCTGGTAATTTTGCTTTCTAATAAAGTGGGACTGGATATTGAAAGACCTAAATAAAATTAATATTCATTACTCATAAGATTTTATTTAAATACAAAATATATATGCTTTGAAGATAACATATGACCTCAAATTTTAAAATGTAAACCAGGTTTTTATAATATACATGTGTGTGTATGTGCTCAATCATTCCGCCATGTCTGACTCTTTGCAAACCCACGTACTGTACCCATCAGGCTTCTCAGCCTATGAAATTTTCCAGGTACAAATACTGGAGTGAGTTGACATTTCCTTCTCCAGGATACCTTCCCAACCCAGGGATCACTTGCATCCCTTGTGTCTCCTGCATTGACAAGCAGATTCTTCACCACTAGCCCCACATGGGACCAGATGCCATGATCTTAGTTTTCTGAATGTTGAGCTTTAAGCCAACTTTTTCACTCTCCTCTTTCACTTTCATCAAGAGGCTCTTTTGTTCTTCTTCACTTTCTGCCATAAGGGTGGTGCCATCTGCATATCTGAGGTTACTGGTATTTCTCCCAGCAATCTTGATTCCATCTTGTGCTTCTTACAGCCCAGGGTTTCTCATGATATACTCTGCATATAAGTTAAATAAGCAGGGTGACACTCTACAGCCTTGATATACTCCTTTTCCTATTTGGAACCAGTCTGTTGTTCCATGTCCAGTTCTAACTATTGTTTCCTGACCTGCATACAGATTTCTCAAGAGGCAGGTCAGGTGGTCTGGTACTCCCATCTCTTTCAGAAGTTTCCATAGTTTATTGTGATCCACACAGTCAAAGGCTTTGGCATAGTCAATAAAGCAGAAATAGATGTTTTTCTGGAACTCTCTTGCTTTTTCGATGATCCAGCGAATGTTGGCAATTTGATCACTACTTCCTCTGCCTTTTTCTAAATCCAGCTTGAACATCTAGAAGCTCATGGTTCACATATTGCTGAAGCCTGGCTTGAAGAATTTTAAGGGTTACTTTACTAGCATGGGAGATGAGTGCAATTGTGTGATTGTTTGAGCATTATTTGGCATTGCCTTTCTTTGGGATTGGAATGAAAACTAAACTTTTCCAGTCCTGTGGCCACTGCTGAGTTTTCCAAATTTGCTGGAATATTGAGTGGAGCACTTTCACAGCATCATCTTTCAGGATTTGAAATAGCTCAATTGGAATTCCATCACCTCCACTAGTTTTGTTCGTAGTGATGCTTCCTAAGGCCCACTTCACTTCACATTCAAGAATATCTGGCTCTAGGTGAGTGATCACACCGTCATGATTATCTTGGTCATGAAGATCTTTTTTGTACAGTTCTTCTGTGTATTCTTGCTACTTCTTCTTAATATCTTCTGCTTCTGTTAGGTCCATACCTTTTCTGTCCTTTCTCGAGCCCATCTTTGCATGAAATGTTCCCTTGGTATCTCTAGTTTTCTTGAATAGATCTCTAGTCTTTCCCATTCTATTGTTTTCCTCTATTTCTTTGCATTGGTTGTTGAGGAAGGCTTTCTTTTTTTTTATTATAATGGATATTTTTTTTAATTTTATTTTATTTTTAAACTTTACATAATTGTATTTGTTTTGCCAAATATCAAAATGAATCCATCACAGGTATACATGTACTCCCCATCCTGAACCCTCCTCCCTCCTCCCTCCCCATACCATCCCTCTGGGTCGTCCCAGTGCACTAGCCCCAAGCATCCAGTATTGTGCATTGAACCTGGACTGGCATCTCGTTTCATACATATTTTACATGTTTCAATGCCATTCTCCCAAATCTTCCCACTCTCTCCCTCTTCCACAGAGTCCATAAGACTGTTCCATACATCAGTGTCTCTTTTGCTGTCTCATACACAGGGTTATTGTTATCATCTTTCTAAATTCCATATATATGCGTTAGTATACTGTATTGGTGTTTTTCCTTCTGGCTTACTTCACTCTGTATAACAGGCTCCAGTTTCATCCACCTCATTAGAACTGATTCAAATGTATTCTTTTTAATGGCTGAGTAATACTCCATTGTGTATATGTACCAAAGCTTTCTTATCCATTCATCTGCTGATGAACATCTAGGTTGCTTCCATGTCCTGGCTATTATAAACAGTGCTGCAATGAACATTGGGGTACATGTGTCTCTTTCCCTTCTGGTTTCCTCAGTGTGTATGCCCAGCAGTGGGATTGCTGGATCATAAGGCAGTCCTATTTCCAGTTTTTTAAGGAATCTCCACACTGATCTCCATAGTGGCTGTACTAGTTTGCATTCCCACCAACAGTGTAAGAGGGTTCCCTTTTCTCCACAGCCTCTCCAACATTTATTATTTGTAGACTTTTGGATCGCAGCCATTCTGACTGGTGTGAAATGGTACCTCATAGTGGTCTTGATTTGCATTTCTCTGATAATGAGTGATGTTGAGCATCTTTTTATGTGTTTGTTAGCCATCTGTATGTCTTCTTTGGAGAAATGTCTATTTAGTTCTTTGGTCCATTTTTTGATTGGGTCATTTATTTTTCTGGAGTTGAGCTGTAGGAGTTGCTTGTATATTTTTGAGATTAGTTGTTTGTCAGTTGCTCCATTTGCTATTATTTTCTCCCATTCTGAAGGCTGTCTTTTCACCTTGCTGATAGTTTCCTTTGATGTGCAGAAGCTTTTAAGGTTAATTAGGTCCCATTTGTTTATTTTTGCTTTTATTTCCGATATTCTGGGAAGTGGGTCATAGAGGATCCTGCTATGATGTATGTCAGAGAGTGTTTGAGGAAGGCTTTCTTATCTCTGCTTGTTATTCGTTTGGAAGTCGAGGAAGGCTTTCTTATCTCTGCTTGCTATTCATTTGGAAGTCCAGTCCCATCACTTCATGACAAATACATGGGGAAACAGTGGGAACAGTGGCTGACTTTATTTTTCTGGGCTCCAAAATCACTGCAGATAGTGATTGCAGCCATGAAATTAAAAGACCCTTACTCCTTGGAAGGAAAGGTATGACCAACCTAGACAGCATATTAAAAGGCAGAGACATTGTCAACAAAGGCCCGTCTAGACAAGGCTATGGTTTTTCCAGTGGTCATGTATGGATGTGAGAGTTGGACTGTGAAGAAGGCTGAGCACCAAAGAATTGATGCTTTTGAACTGTGTTGTTGGAGAAGACTCTTGAGAGTCCCTTGGACTGCAAGGACATCCAGCCAGTCCATCCTAAAGGAGATCAGTCTGGGGTGTTCATTGGTACGTCTGATGTTGAAGCTGAAATTTCAATACTTTGGCCACCTGTTGTGAAGAGCTGACTCATTGGAAAAGACCCTGATGCTGGGAAAGATTGAGGGTAGGAGGAGAAGGGGACAACAGAGGATAAGATGGTTGGATGGCATCACCAACTCGATGGACATGGGTTTGGGTGGACTCCGGGAGTTGGTGATGGACAGGAAGCCCTGGTGTGCTGCGGTTCATGGCATCACAAAGAGTCGGACACGACTGAGCAACTGAACTTAACTGAGCTTCATATGGGAACCCCAATAATATGCATAAAATCCGTGAAAATGTAAATGTAAAAAAATGTGCAGTTGAAAATGCAACGTTCCCATCCACATTCCTGTCCTCCATTCTAAGCACTCAAGGTGTCATTCCAGATCCTGAAAGCCAGCTCTCATGTTTGTTTCTTTGTATTCTAGATGTGTAAGTTCACACACTTCTATCTACATGCCAGAGAGATAGTCATCTTCTTCTTCAAGTAATCATATCAGAATTTACTATCCTTTACTTCAGAATATTTAGCAGTCTGTTTCAATTCTTTATTGATTGTTTATTGCACTGACTCTATCCCACCAACTACACACTATCTGGGAGAACAGTTCAAGATAATTATCTTTCTATACATATAATCACAAACTCACAAATGGAAATTGGTTTTGTCTGCTTTCCTACCTTACCATTTGTCTGAAATATCTTTATCAGCTTTGGTGAAATGATCTGGAAGCTTACTATGTGCTTCCTAGAACAAAAGTATGCAGAAATGAGTGTACCATTAGGATCAGTGCACCCAAACGCAACCTCTTCAGCATCTGAAGAGGGCAGCTTCAGACTCTAAAAAACCTCATGACTGGCAGGTGCTGGGAGGTGCCAACAAAACTCAGGCTGCAAGTCAGTAGAAATGTCTGATCATTCTCCACCGAGACAGACATTTTCATCGCCCTATGTGTCTATCAAGGGACAACTTTGAATCCTACTTCAACAGAACCTAGGTCTCTGGGGTTATGGGAGGATTGGGGGAACTGTGCTTTCCCCCAATCATTCTTTGAGTGATCTTGTCTTAGTCAGAGTCCCCTTACCTCCAGTAAAGCCAATCCTTAAATCTGTAATGCAATTCATGCCAAATCTGTAGTTCAATTCATATATATGTATATATATATATATTATATACACATATATACACACATAATTATATATAATTATATACACACACATATATAATATATACATATATTATATATGTATAATATATGTAATATATGAATATATATATATATATTATATACACACATGCAGAAATAGAAACACAGGTGAGATTGGGAAATGATTCAAAATAAAATGTTAAAAGGTTAAGCATACTGTATTTGCAATTAGCATAAATGACAGTCTTTAAAATTATATTTGAGTTCTACAAGTGCTGTCACCATAAAGGTAGGTCCTCCCTTGATCATGAGTTGCGTTTGACATGAAATGCACTACAAATTTAGGAGCTGGCTTTATTGAAGGTAAGGGAACTCTTACCAGGCCAAGATCAACCAAGCGACTAACACTTTCACTTTATATCTATATCTATCTATATCTATAAAACTTGGTTTAATTATTAGATATAGAAACAAGATAATCAATTTTCATGCTCAAAAGAACTTAAATTTGGACCGTTGATTTATCTAGATCTCCAAGTAGTATCTATTTTTCTTTCTTTATGGGTGTTATTTTTTGTTTTTTAACTTTTTTCTGATTACTTAAAATGTATTTTTGAAACTAATTTTGAATATTAAAAATAGAACAGAAGAAATAAACAATATAACACCTAGATACAGTTATTATTAACTTCTTATAATAGTTTGTCCCAAGAATTTTCTTTTCTATATTTTACATAGTGGGATAATATGTATTTAAGTTCATAAGCTGCTTTTTAAATTTAAATTTTAGTATAATTCTTTTTCAATGGTGAGAAAACTCATATAGTTATTATTTTTCATTGGTTTTATATTATGGTATTTTATCTGAGTATCAAAATTTACTTGCTTATGCCTATAAAAAATTTTCATGCTCTCCACGTTTTTACTATAAACAGAGCATAAAATACATACAGCATGTATTTTTTTTTATATTGTAGATACCCCTTAAGATAAGTTTTTATTGATATTGTCAAAACAATTGTTTAAACTTTTACAAATGTATTCTCACATTTTGTTTTTATATTAATTCTTAATCATTTGTTCCTTGAGGTTGGTGTGCTTCTGTATGCACATGGACATGCACAGACACACACACATGTGACATAGAAAAAAAAAATCTCAAATTTTAAATGTTCACTAAGTTGCCAAACCAAGATATAGCTTGTTTTAATTTATATGATTTTGATTTGTCCTGGATGTAATAAAGAAATACAGATTCCTGGGTGGCTCAACAATAAAGAATCCATCTGCAGTGTAGGAGACATGGTTTTGATCCCTGGGTCAGGAAGATCCCCTGGAGGAGGGCGTGGAAACCCACTCCAGTATATTTGCCTGGAAAATCCCATGGACAGAGGAGCCTGGTGGGCCACAGTCCATAGGGTCACAAAGAGTTGGACACGACTGAAGTGACTGAGTACATAAATAAATATAAAGATGTACTAAAAGGGAGGAGACAAATATTGAAACTGAGGAAATCTAGAAAATCAGCAGTAAAACTTAGATGAAACATGAATTTGTTAGTAATAATTAAACACTTCACAGGTGTCCTATGGGGTATAACTGGAATTAAGTCTGTAAAGTACTCATCATAAGTGGTATATATTAAAACTTAATAAATTATAGATCCTGTACCTCTCTTCTAAGGGTTGGTTCACAATGTGTCTTCTGAAACAAGACAATATATCCAGACATTTCTCTGTATACTTGTTATACAGATACTTGAAAGTAGATATCCCACCTTTCTTCTGTCAATTCTTCAAATCTTTTTTCAAAAAATAAATTTTCTGGTAATTCCTTTTTTCCTATAAATATGTCTGTGTCTAGTCTGCTCATGTCTGCAGTACTTGGTACTTCTGTCAATTCACTCTAAATTTGATTATTTGTTTTTAGGAGTATTAACACACCATAGTCATTAAGGTGAGCTGGTCAAAGTTTAAAACCATTGCCATTTGCTTAGAAACAGTGTTTAGGTAAACTCATCTTCTCAATTTTTTTTTTTTTTTAGTTTATTTTTTTTCATTGTATTTTATTTATTATTATTATTTACTTTACAATATTGTATTGGTTTTGCCATACATCAACATGCATCCGTCACGGGTATACACGTGTTCCCCATCCTGAATCCCCCTCCCACCTCTCTCCCCATACCATCCCTCTGATTTTTTTTTTCATATTTAAGTGTTCTAAAAATAATCACAGTTGGTGAAAATGTGCCCTCCCCTCCCCATCAGTTCACATGATGGAGTTCTAGTCTTTAGTCCCTCTTGATATTAGTATACCATGTAACCAAAATGTACAAGTAGCTTTGGAATTGAGTAACAGTGGAGGCTGGAGGCATTTTAAGGTACATACTTGAAAAAGTCATATTGCTCATAGGGTTCTCAAGGCAAGAATACTGAAGTGGTTTGCCATTCCCTTCTCCAGTGGACCACATTCTGTCAGACCTCTCAACCATGACCCGCCCATCTTGGGTGGCCCCAGGGGCATGGCTTAGTTTCACTGAGTTAGACAAGGCTGTGGTCTGTGTGATCAGATTGGCTAGTTGTCTATTATTGTGGTTTCACTCTGTCTGCCCTGATGCTTTCTCTCTGTGCCTACTGTCTTACTTGGGTTTCTCTTACCTTAGACGTGGGGTATCTTGTTAGGGCGGCTCCAGAAAAGTGCAGCCGCTGCTCCTTACCTTGGACGTGGGGTAGCTCCTCTCTGCTGCTACTGACCTTGGACATGGGGTAGCTCCTCTCGGTCGCTGCCTCCAACCCTGGATGATGGATCATTGAAAAAGCAAGAGAGTTTCAGAAAAACTATTTCTATTTCTGCTTTATTGACTATGCCAAAGCCTTTGACTGTGTGGATCACAATAAACTGTGGAAAATTATGAAAGAGATGGGAATACCAGACCACCTGACCTGCCTCTTGAGAAACCTTCATGCAGGTCAGGAAACAATAGTTAGAATGGGACATGGAACAACAGACTGATTCCAAATAGGAAAAGAAGTACATCAAGGCTGTATATTGTCACCCTGTTTATTTAACTTATATGCAGAGGACATCATGAGAAACATTGGGCTGGAGGAAGCACAAGCTGGAATCAAGATTGCTGGGAGAAATATGAATAAGCTCAGATATGCAGATGACACCACCCTTATGGCAGAAAGTGAAGAAGAACTAAAGAGCCTCTTGATGAAAGTACAAGAGGAGAGTGAAAAAGTTGGCTGAAAGCTCAACATTCATAAAACGAAGATCATGGCATCTGGTCCCATCACTTCATGGCAAATAGATGGAGAAACAGTGGAAACAGTGGCAGACTTTATTTTTTGGGGCTCCAAAATCACTGCAGATGATGACTGCAGCCATGAAATTACAAGACATTTACTCTTTGGAAGGAAAGTCATGATTAACCTACACAGCATATTGAAAAGCAGAGACATTATTTGTCAACCAAGGTCCATCTAATCAAGGCTATGGTTTTTCCAGTGGTCATGTATGGATATGAGAGTTGAAGTATAAAGAAAGCTGAGTGCTGAAGAATTGATGGTTTTGAACTGTGATGTTGGAGAAGACTGTTGGGAGTCCCTTGGACTGCAAAGATATCCAACCAGTCCATTGCAAAGGAGATCAGTCCAGGGTGTTCATTGATAGGACTGGTGTTGAAGCTGAAACTCCAATACTTTGGCCACCTCATGCAAAGTGCTGACTTATTGGAAAAGACCCTGATGCTGGGAAAGACTGAGGGCAGGAGGAGAAGGGGATGACAGGCGATGAGATGGTTGGGGGGCATCACTAACTCAATGGACATGGGTTTGGATGGACTCTGGGAGTTGGTGATGGAGAGGGAGGCCTGGTGTGCTGCGGTTCATTGGGTCACAAAGAGTTGGACATGACAGAGTGACTGAACTGAACTGCACTTGAAAGTAACTAGTTATAATATCTGGAAAGGACTATTAATAGAAATTGTTGATTGTTGCTCAGTTACTCAGTCATATCTGACTCTCGTGCCCCCATGAACTGCAGCACACCAGGCTTCTCTGTCTTCACTGTCCCCTGGAGCTCGCTGAGACTCATGTCCATTAAGTTGCTGAAGCCATCCAACCCCCTTGCCCTCTGTTGCCTGCTTCTCCACCTCCCTTCAATCCTTCCCAACATTAGAGTCTTTTTTAATGAGTTGGCTCTTCTCATCAAGTGGCTAAAGTATTGGAGCTTCAGCTTCAGCATCAGTCCTCCCAATAAATATCCAGGATTTATTTCCTTTAGGATTGACTGGTTTGATTTCCTTGCATACCAGGGGACTCTCAATAGTCTTCTCCAACACCACAGTTCAAAAGCATATGGACATTAAAAGCACTTCTGTTAAGTACTCAGAAAAAAATGGAGAGTTGAAGAAAAAGACTCAGTCCTCTTGAGATAAAGTAATCTTAAACAGAACACTGGTAAAAATATGACTATTAAAGATGCTTTTCTGGGAGGCCTCTAAAATGGGGAACATGTTATTGGACAATGCAAAAAGGTTGATTCTTGTCATAGATCAGATCAGTAACTCAGTGGTGTCCGACTCTTTGAGACCCCATTAATCGCAGCACGCCAGGCCTCCCTGTCCATCACCAACTCCCGGAGTTCACTCAGACTTACGTCCATCGAGTCAGTGATGCCTTCCAGCCATCTTATCCTCTATCATCCCCTTCTCTTCCTGCTCCCAATCCCTCCCAGCATCAGAGTCTTTTCCAGTGAGTCAACTCTTCGCATGAGGTGGCCAAAGTACTGGAGTTTCAGCTTTAGCATAATTCCTTCCAAAGAAATTCCAGGGCTGATGTCTTTTAGAATGGACTGGTTGGATCTCCTTGCAGTCCAAGGGACTCTCAAGAGTCTTCTCCAACACCACAGTTCAAAAACATCAATTCTTTGGTGCTCAGCTTTCTTCACAGTCCAACTCTCGCATCCACACATGACCACTGGAAAAACCATAGATGGACCTTTGTTGACAAAGTAATGTCTCTGCTTTTCAATAAAGTGTCAACAAATATGATTAAAGTTGAACACTTGGTGGTGGTCTGGCTTTTTTTTTGGAAGCTAGAACTTTTGAATGATGAAACAGGATATTTAGTTTAGTAGGTTTCTGAGCAAACTGTGGAGTGGCTTGTTGCTTTCTTATTGCTTATAGTAAAATATGAGAGGAGAGAAGTAAATAGAGGTGGAGCAGGCCTGTAATCTTAAGAAGACTGATGGTTAATGTGATAGACATAACCTAAGGGTATGAATCACATATAATATATGAACTGTAGGATAATAAACCCCATCCTCTTGAGTGAAGACAGAATTTGTGATTTGTCTGTAGCAAAGAGAATATGGCAAAGACAAAGAGATTTTATTAATGCAATCGAGCCACTGCTAGGTGAACTTGGGTTCATTACAAGAGAGAAAATACTGAGAAAGCCTGGCCTAAATGGGTGAAAATCTAAACAACAAATTCCCCTGCTAACTTTTAAGAGAAAAGTTGCTCTGTTGACAGAGGGCCATTGGCTAGGGACTGAAGTGACTTCTAGGAGCTGAGAACAGGTCTGGGTCAAAGGCAGCATAAAAGCAGGGACTTTCGTACTATAAGCAGCACAAGGAGCTAAAGTGTGTAAAGATAGGCTTAGGAGAAGTCCCCAGTCTCGCTGTGAGAACATGGTCACAAAACACTGGGAATTCAGCTTGCTAGACTGTGATCAAAGAACATAGCTACTTCATGCCAGACCTGGAGAAACTGTGAGGTAATGATGAGAGAGCCCTGAATCTGCTACACTGTGTATTTTGTTGCACAGCAATACCAAACTAACACAACTATGAAAATTGTGGGAACAACACAGAACTATTCTAACCTGGAGGAGAAAACATTTTCAAGATAATTAAAAAACATGTATGTGATTCTGAAGTGGACTTTTTCTTAAAGAATATTATTTGGAAAACTAGCAAAACTTGAATGGTGTCAGAAGAATATATGGCATATCATTAGCAATTTCATCAGAGAAGAAGAGGCATTATAAGTTAGTTAGATTTAAGGATTTATTACAGGATTAAAACATTTGCAATTGTGGGAGGTGTTACAGTATGTGTAGGGTTTTTTTGTTTGTTTGTTTTATTTTTGTTTTCATCTCTGCATCTAGATTTGTATTGAGAATATGTAAATAATCTTAAAATCCACCATAAGCCAAACAGCACAATTTATAAATAAGAAAGACATTGTTTAATCACTAAATCATGTTTGACTCTCTGCAACCTCATGGACTGTAGCCCGCTAGGCTCCTCTGTCCATTTCCCAGGCAAGAATACTGGAATTATTTGCTTTTTCCTTTTCTGAGAATCAAACCCTCATCTCCTCTTTACAGAGCCATCAAGGAGCACCTAACTAAACATATACAAGACTTGCATGCTACAAAATATACATGAAAGAAATTATATAAATATATAAATGGTTTAAAGAATCATAGTTCAAAATAAATCAACAAGTTAACATAGTTAATTCTCTCCAAATTAATCTAAAATTAACACAGGTTGGTTTTATTTTTTTTTAGTCCCTACAAACTTTTTTTTTTTTTTTTGTCTAGATATAGAAATACTTCTTTAATGGTATATGGACAAGTAAGGAATTAACTAGCCAAATAATTTTGGAAAAATAAGAATAAATTGGGATAAATCATTCAACCTCGTATTAAGACTTACCATAACTACAGTAATCAACACTGCAAGGTACTGATGAATGGATAACCAAATGGATAAATGAATAAATCAATGAAACGGAAACCCAGAAATAAAACCATACAAATATGCCCAACTAATTCTTTTTTTTAAATTTTATTTTATTTTTAAACTTTACATTATTGTATTAGTTTTGCCAAATATCGAAATGAATCTGCCACAGGTATACCCGCATTCCCCATCCTGAACCCTCCTCCCTCCTCCCTCCCCGTACCCTCCCTCTGGGTCATCCCAGTGCACCAACTAATTCTTGATAAAGATACAAATGCAGTTAAGAGAAATTATAATTTGTTCAATAAGTGGTACTGGAGCAAATGAATATCCATACGCCAAAAAAAAATTTTTTTTCTCATACAAAAATAATACATGGATCATACCTTGAAATATAAAATTTTAAACTATAAAACTTTTAAAATAATATAGAAAATTTTAGAACCTAAGGTAAGAGAAGGCTGTATATTGTCACCCTGCTTATTTAACTTTTATGCATAGTACATCATGAGAAAGGCTGGGCTGGAAGAAGCACAAGCTGGAATCAAGATTGCCGGGAGAAATATCAATAACCTCAGATATGCAGATGACACCACCCTTATGGCAAAAAGTGAAGAGGAACTAAAAAGCCTTTTGATGAAGGTGAAAGAGGAGAGCGAAAAAGTTGGCTTAAAACTGAACATTCAGAAAACGAAGATCATGGCATCTGGTCCCATCATTTCATGGGAAATAGATGGGGAAACAGTGTCAGACTTTATTTTTCTGGTCTCCAAAATCACTACAGATGGTGACTGCAGCCATGAAATTAAAAGACGCTTACTCCTTGGAAGGAAAGTTGTGAACAACGTAGATAGCATATTGAAAAGCAGAGACATTACTTTGCCAACAAAGGTCCATCTAGTCAAGGCTATGGTTTTTCCAATGATCATGTACAGATGTGAGACTTGGATTGTAAAGAAAGCTGAGCACCGAAGAATTGATGCCTTTTAACTGTAGTGTTGGAGAAGACTCTTGAGACTCCCTTGGAATTCAAGGAGATCCAACTAGTCCATTCTGAAGGATATCAGCCCTGGGATTTCTTTGGAAGGAATGATGCTAAAGGTGAAACTCCAGTACTTTGGCCACCTCATGCGAAGAGTTGACTCATTGGAAAAGACTCTGATGCTGGGAGGGATAGGGGGGAGGAGGAGAAGGGGACGATAGAGGATGAGATGGCTGGATGGCATCACTGACTTGATGTACGTGAGTTTGAGTGAACTCCACGAGTTGGTGATGGATAGGGAGGCCTGGTGTGCTGCGATTCATGGGGTCGCAAAGAGTCGGACATGATAAGCAACTGAACTGAAGGTGAGAGATGAAAATTTCTTAGACATAAGACCAACAGCATAATCACTAAAGGAAAAAAATTGATAAAGTAAACTATCAAAATTAATTTTGCCTGAGGAAAAAGAAATACTGCTAATAGGATAAAAAGATAAGCTACAGACTAGAAGAAAATATTTTCAAACCCTTTACCTGTCAAAAGACAAATCTGAGACTACATAATATACTCTCAACATCCAACAATTAAAAAACAAATAGATGATTCAGTAAATGGACAAACAATATAAACAGGCAACTCATTTAAGTCTATACAGATAACAAATAAGTGAATTGCTAATAGGGGAATCAAGATTAAAACCACAGTGAAATATCACTACATTAGAATAGATTTAAAAATTGTGATAAGTACTGGCCAGTATGTGGAGAAACTAAATCTCTTATACTGTAAGTTTTAGCACTCAGAAAAATCAACAGACATATTACAATGAACATATACTTCCCTTTCAGCTACATCCAGTAATTCTCTTCCTCTCAGATATCATGAGACTTCATTTTCTGCATACTTTAGCCTATATATTTTAAGAAAAGTCTATTAAACTCACAGGGAGTGGCAAAAACATATGATCCCATGAACCCTCTGCTCAGTTTCTTCTCAATGGCTAGCTTGAATGCTTCTCTCAAGCATCCACTTTGCTCACAAAGTCTGAAGTATTTACTATGCTCTATTTGTAAATGGATACCTGGCAAATGGGCTTCTCTGGTATCTCAGTTGGAGAAGGAAATGGCAACCCACTCCAGTGTTCTTGCCTGGAGAATCCCATGGACAGAGAAGCCTGGTAGGCTGCAGTCCATGGGGTCGCACACAGTAGGACAAGACTGAAGCGACTTGGTGGTGGTGGTGGTGGTGGTATCTCAGTGGTAAAGAATCTGCCTGCAGTGCAGGAACTACAGGAAACACCATAAAACTTTACATACAAAATCAAGCAGCCAACCTGAACTGCAGTTTCAAAATGTGCCATAAGTGTCATTTCCTTTGTGATTCCTTTCTGACCCATTACCCAGACTAAGATGCCAAAGCACACTTTGAATACATTTATCTCAACTGCTAGAATATAACAAAAACCTTCAGATTTCCTTATATTTCCTCCTTTTCTGGTTTTGAGTTTGGTGAAGGCAAGAATAGCTTCTTATGTATCAACTGTCAGCACCTAGAACTCAAATTTCAACTATAGAAGATATTAAAATCTGAACCAATAAATGAAAGAGTAAATGAGTGACTCTAATAATGCTTTCTATTACATTGGGTATAAAAGTTAATGACTAATCCATTGTGTATATTCATGCATATATGGGGAATCTAGAAAAAATGGTACAGAACTTTTTGCAGGGCAAGGATAGAGACACAGATTTACAGGACAGACATGCGACGTGGAGGCGGGAGGAAGGGGAAGGGGATGAACTGAGAGATTTGGATTGACATATGGATGTGTACAACAGCTAGCTAGTGGGAATCTACTGTATACACAGGAAACACAGGTCAGTGCTCTGTAATGACCTAGAGGAGTGCAACAGGGGAATGGGAGGGAGATCCAGGAGGGAGAAGATATGTGTACATATGGATGATTCACTTCATCATACAGCAGAAACTAACAAAATATTGTAAAGCAACTATACCACAGTTAAAAAAAAAAATCTCTAACATCTTATTCTTCAGGTCTGAAATATACCAAACTAAAATGTTGGAAAAATATATCTGATGTCTGGCATTATGGGAATAGTGGTATATATGGTGTTTAAATAATCCAGCCTGTTGTTTTTAAGAACTATTTAAAAAGTTGATTCCCTAAAGATTAGAGATAGTGTATTTAGTTAAAATCTGTTTAACATAGTCACAAGAATAACAGCAGCAGATGCTTCTTCCTCCTCAAAACTTGTATTTTCATTATATAATAAAGAGTTTAGATGGCTCATATGTCTAGGTTTGTATAGGAGGAATAAGGAGGAAAAAATGAACAGATGCTAGAAACATTCATTCTAGTTAGTTTTATGAGGTGATATTGCTGGCAAATTTTTATAGCCTTCAGTGGTCTAAAGCATCATTTAATCTGCCAGAAAGAAGGACAACTAATGTTTAAAACAGGTGCTTGATTAAAGAAACATCATGAAACATCTATTCTTCAGTCCATTCAGTTCAGTTTAGCCACTCAGTCATGTCCGACTCTTTGCAACCCCATGGACTGCAGCTGACCAGACCTCCCTGTCCATCACCAACTTCCAGAGCTTACTCATGTCCATTGAGTCAGTGGTGCCATCCAATAATTTGATCTTCTGTCATCTCCTTCTCCTCCCACCTTCAATCTTTCCCAGGATCAGGGTCCTTTCCAATGAGTCAGCTCTTCACATCAGGTGGCCAGAGTATTGGGGTTTCAGCTTCAGCATTAGTCCTTCCAATGAATATTCAGGAATGATTTCCTTTAGGATGGACTGGTTGAATCTCCTAGATGTCCAAGGGACTCTCAAGAGTCTTATCCATTACCACAGTTCAAAACCATCAATTCTTCACCACTCAGCTTTATTTACAGTCTAACTATCACATCCATGCATGACTACTAGAAAAACCATAGCTTTGACTAGATGGACCTTTATTGGCAAAATAATATCTCTGCTTGTTAATATGCTATCTAGATTGATCATAAATTTCCTTCCAAGAAGCAAGCATCTTTTAATTTCATGGCTGCAATCACCATCTGCAGTGATTTTGGAGCTCCCAAAAATAAAGTCTGTCACTGTTTCCTCTGTTTCCCCAACTATTTGCCATGAAGTGATGGGGCCGGATGCCATGATCTTCGTTTTCTGAATGTTGAGTTTTAAGCCAACTTTTTCACGCTCCTCTTTCACTTTCATCAAGAGGCTCTTTAGTTCTTTTTCACTTTCTGCCATAAGGGTGGTGTCATCTCCATAACTGAGGTTATTGATATTTTTCCCAGAAATCTTGATTACAACTTGTGCTTCATCCAGTCCAGCATTTTATGTGATGTACTCTGCATGTAAGTTACATAAGTAGGGTGACAATATATAGCCTTGACATACTCCTTTCCTGATTTGGAACCAGTCTGTTGTTCCATGTCCAGTTCTAACTGTTGCTTCTTGACCTGGATACAGATTTCTCAGGAGGCAGGTCAGATGGTCTGGTATTCCCATCTCTTTCAGAATTTTCCACAGTTTATTGTGATCCACACAGTCAAAGGCTTGGCAGTTCTCAATAAAGAAGAAGTAGATGTTTTGTTTCTGGAACTCTCTTGTTTTTTCAATGATCCAGTGGATGTTGGCAATTTGATCTCTGGTTCCTCTGCCATTTCTAAATCCAGCTTGAATATCTAGAAGTTCACGGTTCACATATTGTTGAAGCCTGGCTTGGAGAATTTTGAACATTACTTTGCTAGCATGTGAGATGAGTTCAACTGTGCAGTAGTTTGAACATTCTTTGGCATTGCCTTTCTTTGGGATTGGAATGAAACCGACCTTTTCCAGTCCTGTGGCCATGCTGAGTTTTCCAAATTTGCTGGAATATTGATTGCAGCACTTTCACAGCATTATCTTTCAGGATTTGAAAGAGCTCAACTGGAATTCCATCACTTCCACTAGCTTTGTTCGTAGTAATGCTTCCTAGGCCGACTTGACTTCACATTCCAGGGTATCTGGCTCTAGGTGAGTGATCATGCCATCATAATTATCTGGATCATGAAGATCCCTTTTGTATAGTTCTTCTGTGTATTCTTGCCACCTCTTCTTAATATCATCTGCTTCTGTTAGGTCCATACCATTTCTGTCCTTTATTGTGCTCATCTTTGCATGAAATGTTCCCTTGGCATCTCTAATTTTCTTGATGAGATCTCTAGTCTCTAGTCTAGATCCTTAAAGCTATAACATATAAGGATCCCCAAGTGGCTCACCATATTTGATAATATGTTTCATTAGGCATATTTTAAAAATTGATTGCAAGGTAAAATGTAGACAAGTAAAGCTATGGCTATTTTTTTGTGCTTTCATTTCACAATGTCCCTTTTGCATTTTTATTATATTCATAAGGAACAAAATAGTAACTTGATAGAATGTGTATTACTGAGAATAATATATTGGTATTCTAGGTAAACATCTGTGTTTTGCAGAGGGAGTTACTAGAACTTAGTTTGGAAGAGATGTGCTGTGCACTCACAACATTTATTAATTTACCCTTCTTGCCACATGAGTTGTGTGAACATGAGACAGCTATAGAAATCAAAATGATTCCTTTTGATCTCAACTTGCTGTACTTGTTACCTACCATCCAATTCCTCAAAGCATTAATTAATTAATGATCATTAATATGAGTAAAACTGCATGTTCCTATGGCTTGAGTTTACTCAATTTTTTCTTTCAAAATTTATCTTTCCATTTGAAATGAAACCATAGCTTCTACTTGCTGTGTATCTCTCCCTAGTGTTCTGTGTAGGGTCTTGACAGATCAGAAGGAATTACTACTTTACACAGTCTTTTTTGCTAACTCATACTTTCAAACCTATCATTTAAAAAAAAATCAACTCTGCTACTCATTTCAGTTTGAAGACAGGATGGCATGGTTTCATTGACATAAAAATAGGCTTTAACTAGAACTTAATTCAAATTCCTGGACCATTATTCACAGACTGCAAAGCTATAAGCAATGTGCTAACTGCACTGAACCTGGTCCCACCACATAAAATATAGAAAATGATATTTCCCTACCTCCTTTGCAGAGTTGTTTTAAAGTCAAATAAGAAAATGGTAGAAAGTGTTTTATAAACATATGCTGTATAGGAACACAATATTTTTGATTAACTAATGTAATAGGGATTCAAGTTTGCACTGAGGAATTTTTCCCTGGATCTAGGTGTGAATGCACCTAACAGGAGAATGAGTGAATTCAAATGAACTAGAAAATTAGAGATACCAATCTTCAAGAAACTTAGAGATACCAAGGTAATATTTCATGCAAAGATGGGCACAATAAAGGTCAGAAACAGTATGCACTTAATAGAAGCAGAAGACATTAAGAAATGATGGCAAGAATACACATAGGAAGTATACAAAAAAGATCTTAATGACCCAGATAACGCTGAGGCTGTGATCGCTCTCCTAGAGCCAGACATTCCGGAGTGCAGTCAAGTGGGCCTTAGGAAGCAGACCTTAGGAATACCAGACCATCTTACTTGCCTGGGAAAAATCTCTATGCAGGTCAAGATGCAACAGTTATAACTGGACATGGAACAATGGACTGGTTCAAAATCAGGAAAGGAGAATGTCAAGGTTGTATATTGTGTCACCCTGCTTATTTAACATATATGCAGAGTACATCATGCAAAATGCTGGACTGGATGAAGCACAAGTTGGAATCAAGAATGCTGGGAAAAATATCAACAACCTCAGATACGCAGGTAACACCACCCTTATGAGAGAAAACAAGGAGGAACTAAAGAGCCTCTTGATGAAGTTGAAAGAGAAGAGTGAAAAAGCTGGCTTGAAACTCAACATGTGAAAAACTAAGATCATGGCATCTGGTCCCATCACTTCATGGCAAATAGATGGGAAACAATGGAAACAGTGACAGACTTTATTTTGGGGGCTCCAAAATCACTGCAGATGGTGACTGCAGCCATGAAATTAAAAGACATTTGCTCCTTGGAAGAGAAGCTATGGCCAACCTAGATAGCATATTAAAACACAGAGACGTTACTTTGCCAACAAAGGCCCGTCTAGTCGAAGCTATGGTTTTTCCAGTAGTCATGTATCAATGTGAGAGTTGGACCATAAAGAAAGCTGAGCACCAAAGAACTGATGCTTTTGAACTGTGGTGTTGGAGAAGGCTCTTGTGACTCCCCTGGACTACAGGGAGATCCAACCAGTCAATCCTAAAGGAAATCATTCCTGAATATTCATTCGAAGGACTGATGCTGAAGCTGAAGTTCCTATACTTTGGCCACCTGATGCGAAGTATTGACTCATTGGGAAAGACTCTGATGCTGGAAGAGATTGCAAATGGGAGGAGAAGGGAACAACAGAGGATGAGATGATTGGATGGCATCACTGACTTGATGGACATGAGTATGTGCAAGCTCTCAGAGTTGGTGACAGTCAGGGAAGCCTGGTGTCCTGCAGTCCATGGGTAGCAAAGAGTTGAGCATGACTGAGTAGCTTAACTGAACTGAAATGAAATGAACTAGAGGTTCCTGAGTATATCTTTCCTATAAAAACTCAATTCTCAGCTAAAGCATTTCCACTGGGAACGTGCTAAAAGCACTCTTAAATTCAAGAAAAAGAGGGTTAGGGCAAAGGGGTGTTTCCAACACAAAACTGGATCTACCAAATAGATTGGCCTCTGTTCCAGCCACTGCTCCCCAGAGTCTCAAGGTGAGAAAGGTGACCAATGAAACAGTCAATAGAATAGAAAGAGCTTTACCCTGAACTGTTATACAATGTGAGGAAGAAAAGCTTTCAAAAGCACTCACATCAAAATCTTAGAGGAGACAGGTAGCAAGTAGTAGGTATAGATAACAGGTATGAGCACTGGTGGTACCATCAGTAGAGCAATCAGGTGTCAATTAGCACAAGTTAAACTGAGTGTGTCCTTTAAATCCATAGCGCAGACAGAAGGTTGGGGAGGAGTGCTCCCACTGCCCTCCATGGACACTGTCCCACTGTGTCCCACTGCCCTCCATGGGCAGCACCTGATGCGTGACATAGGATATAGTCAGGGAGCATCTCACTGAAAAGAGGGTGTCTGACAAAAGGACTCTTTATGAGTGGGGGCCAAGGAGAAAGAAGAATCAGGGATGGAAAAGTGCTGGATGGGCGTGGACCAAAGTGTCCCAGCTCAGCCTCCGATGTGAGGCCTCTAAAGGGGCCTGGACTTGGAAGGCAGATATGTATATGGCAGAGCAAGTACAGGGGGGCCTGAGTCCTTGACTACAAGGGATACAGTATACTGATTCTGCACCCAAAGGCTGCAGTGGGGAGATTAGTATTTTCTCAGGAGGCTTTCTGCTGGGCAAAGCCTAGAGACCAACATCTCACCACCGTTGGCTGAGGACAGGGTATCAACTGTTTCTAGACCATGCGTATTGGCCACCTGGGTAGGGTTCTGGCAGAGTCTGTGTTGGTGAGGACCTTCAGTGGGCATGGATGACACACTCAACTCTTCTGACATTAGAACTCACTTTGCCAAGAAATGTTATCTGAGAAAGGAGTTAGGGAGTTAGGAGTTTGAGAGCAGAGTAAAGGCAACCAATGTTCAGAAAAGTGTGTTCCTGGGGTCACCCAAAATCATCTAGAAAGAATGAAGCTGATGATGCAATTCTAAAGCAAACAAATGGTAGCATCTTTAACAAGTGCTCATAGTCAGTGATTAGAGATAAGATAAGGATTTCTGTACCTGCTTTGACTGTTACCATCTTGCTAAGCACAAGGGACTTGCTCAATCTCTTGAAATTTCAGTGTCTGCATTTTAGATGAAGGGATAATAACAGTATCTACCATGTTGTGAGGATGAAGTAATACTTCAAGTATTTTAGAACAGAAAAGGAAATCAAAACATTTTCAAATGAAGGAAAACTGAGAGACTGTATTACCAAGCAGACCCACTCCAAAATAACATCACTTTCTTTAAAGTACTAACCCTATATATGGCATATAATAAAGTTTCAATACATTTCATATATTAGATTATAATCTCATTTTTGTGGCCAAATATATATACTCTCAGAAAAATTGTGTTCATAATCATATGTATTTGTAATCCCTTTTTAAAAATCTCCCTTATAATCTATGATTCTTTGGAATATAGAGTTACAATTAATTTGTGGCAAGAAGAAAAATGTTCCTGCTCTCCATTTCTTCAATATGGAATGAAACATCTAAAGTAGACTTTCTACATTTGCCTTGCCAAAGTATATCCTCTGGTTCCATTAAAATACCTTGAATTTTGAATATTAATAATTTTCCATCCTTCTCTTCAGTATTTAATCACTAAAGTCTCACGCTGACCAGATGACAGCTATTTATTTACTACATTCCATTTATATACTTACAGACTCTAAGACAGAGGATAGGGATGATGAGAAAGAAAAAGTAATGAGGTCAAATTTATACACTAGCACATAGCACAGGGAACTAACATTTTATTAGACAAATGAGGGCATGATGTTACAGATATTACAATAGATTATGATGCTGTACATATAGAAATTTGTAATTGGAAAGATTATTACCAGAGTGGAGAAAACATCAGTCATTTAATAAATACGGTTGTATGTTTTCCATGTACTTTTCTCTCATGTAATTAGTTGGGAAATAGAAAAATGCTATATCAGAGGGTTTCTCTGAAAAGAAATTGAGATTCCTTTCTCTTTCACTTACCCACTTTTCTATATCCCATATGTATTTATCTTTGATAAATAGATATGTTTTTACTATATATTAATTCTTAAGGATTGTAACCCAAATAGTTAATGAGAGGAGAAACATAGAATCCCATCTAAGAATGTACTCTTTTTGCTTTTGTTGTCTCTGTCTTTCCTCTTATTTAAGACTCATGTGCTTAGTCGCTCAGTCATGTCCAGCTCTTTGCGACCCCATGGATTGTCACTCACCAGGCTCCTTTGTCCATAGGAATTCTCCAGGCAAGAATACTGGAGTGGGTTGCCATGCCCTCCTCCAGGGGATCTTCCCAACCCAGGGGCCAAACCCAGGTCTCCTGCACTGCAGGCAGATTCTTTACCAGCTGAGCTGCCAGGGAAGCCCTTATGACTCATACTGTAACCTAATGGTGGAAATTAGGGATTTTGGAGTCAGAGTTTAATAGTGTAAAGTGAGAGTCACTCAGTCCTGTCTGGCTCTTTGTGACCCCATGTACTATACAGTCCATGGAATTCTCCAGGCCAGAATACTGCAGTGGGTAGCCTTTCCCTTCTCCAGGGATTTTCCCAAACCAAGGAATGGAACCCAGGTCTCCTTCAATGCAGGCGGATTCTTTACCAGCTGAGCCATAAGGGAAACCCTTAATAGTGTAAGGACTGACTCAAAGTTTGTGAGAGCTGATTTTATGCAATTCTTGCTTATTTTCATTGGTCATGGTAAGACTATGTACACTATGGAAATTGGTGAAGGCCTTTAAAAACAGTTCTTTGGGTTTAATTTTTGGAGAACTAGTGGTTACTAATTTAGCATTATACCAATGAGTTAGACAGAGTCCTGGCCACATCAAGTTGAATGAGTCTCTATAGAATGTGTAAAAATAATAACTAGCCCAGAGGATTATTACATCAAGTAATGTATGTAAATTGTCTGACACATTGCATATTCTTGAATCTTAGCTTTAGGATTATTATCCTTATTAAAGTTTCTCAATTCCTTTGCTAAGGTTAGTTTCTGCTGCCTGATAATTACTCTCCACTGCTTTAGTCAAAGAATACAAAGGGAACTGGCTGAATATGGTTGTCCCTTCATTTTAAGGTGCATAGGATAAGAGCTGCCATTTATAATGACTGCTAATATCCGTTGATTGGTCTTCTTTGCTTTGCACCTTGGATACACCTGGGTTCATGAAAAACGAATATATAGAAGAAAAGCAAGAAACAGCAGAAGAGCCTTGGTATTTTAGTTTAGATATTGAAGCATTTCAAATAAAGTTTTCATTATGTTTGGATGGTATCACCGACTCAATGGTCATGAGTTTGAGCAAGCTCTGGGAGATGGTGAAGAAAAGGGAAGCCTGGTGTGCTGCAGTCCATGGGGTCACAAAGAGTTGGACACTGCTGAGAGACTGAACAACAAAAACAGCATTGAAGCATTTCAAGTAAGGTTTCATTATGTGTCTACCCTTCATTTTACCTCTAACATTTGAAACACAAGTGTAGTAAGATTAGATGTGTTTTTGTACTTATATAGATCTATTAAAAAATAATAATAAAGGCTGAAGTGAGTGTGTATGTATTGAGCAATCTTTCTTTTACTCTTAAGTTGAATCCTCTCTGACAAAATGACCTTTAAAACTGAACACAAAAATCCCTGTTTTGTTCAGGTGTAGTGCTAATTTTCATACTCTGTTATCACAAGGATAGACACAGACCTCATGGGAACATTTACAATGCAGACTGAAGTTTGGTATTTTTTTTTTATGATTTACGTTGTTATAGTATGAAAATAGGTTCTGTGGTAACATATGAGTTGTAGGGTGTTGATACCCACACGGGTTTCCAAGGTGGCACTAGTGGTAAAGAACCCGCCTGCCAATGCAGGAGACATGAGACACAGGTTTGATACCTAGTCAGGAAGATGCCCTAGAGGAGGACATGGCAACCCACTGCAGTATTCTTACCTGGAAATCTCATGGACAGTGGAGGCTGGAAAGTTACCATTTATACGGTCACAAAGAGTTGGACACTATTGAAGCCAATTAGCATGCACAATACCTACATAGCTTTCATATATAATCAGTGTCTCTGAAGGATTTAAACCATTTTTTTGGATGACAGAAAAGGTCTCTTTTCCTCCAGTGAGGTGGGTTTAAGAAATCTATTGGTATAAAAAGTGAGAAGGAAGTAATAAATACCAGGCATTTTGCTTAGAAACCTATGTACATGAGAGCAAGTCTCACTCCAAGGAAATGTGAAATGGCATACAAAAGTACCTCTTTCTTTTCTATTCTCAGAAGACCCATATACTCTCTAGCAGATGCGAATATCAAGCTCATTTCCTTAAACATGGAAATGTAACTGAATTCTAATACATGACATTTAAGTGGAATATAATGCAAATACATCTCAGAACAAGATTTGATAAGCTACATCAGCCCATCAGCCCATAGCTGTATTATATCAGTTACAACGATTTGCCCTACCCTACAAAGGAAGGTGAAATACCCCATGAATGTTGCTTTATAATCATGCTGTTGGTGGCAGGATGCTTCTCTCTGTGGCAATCAGCCAAAGTGGTGAAGCATGAGATTTGATTACCATTGTTTTGGTATGGAAAGCTAAAACATAATTGTCATAAAATTACCAGCATCCCTTGTTTAGTATGCAATAGCAATCACATTTTCACATTAAAAGCACCAGAAGCTATTTTATTATTAACATCACAGTCACAGCAATATAAGAAACTTCAAAATTAAAAAATACCTTCATAGCCATCTTTTTATTTTTCACAAAATAGGAAACTAACTATGTTATAACTGTATGCATAAGTAATTTGTGTTTTTTAATTATGATAAACTACTTATAAGAGATATACAAAATAACTATGTCTATTAGTTCTCATTTCTTTAGTTTTTGCTGAGACAAATATTTGATGTGATGATTTTGAGGTATACAGTTTTTCAGTATTCTTTACATGGTATCATCTTCAATAGAGTTCAATTGTGTGTCCACACTTAAACACATAACATGTAAAGAAAAATAGGAAGATGGCTATGAAGATTTTTTTTTCATTTTTAAGGCAGCATGACCCATTATGTTTATAATCATACTCCCGTCTTCCCCTAATGCTCCCTTATCTAGATTAAATGGCATATATATCTTTTCTAAAACTTAAGATAGAAGCTTAGGAAGATATTCTATTCCCCAATTTTGTTGTTTTTCATATTCAGACAGTCACATCCTCAATTATGCTTCTGAACTGAATCCCAGTTTTCCTTTTATATCCCCATATTTAGTCTTTCCAGTTTCTAATCCATCCTACACACCCATGAGAAATCTCCTTCTAAAATAAACATGAAATATTTTACCCTCCTACTAAGAAATATCTGATATTTCTGCATTTTCTATAAGTTGTAAATTTCTATAAATTGTATATTCTTGAATTTTGCATTCAAAGTTCTTTTAGACACTTGTCACAAATCACAGTTAAGCCCACTCTCCAAATATAGCTTTGACACAATTGACAACATCCAATGTCCATACCCGCTGTGAAATTTCAGTCTCTGCATTCTTCTTCATCTACTTTATTCCATCCACAATATTTAATTCAATCTTCCTGGATGAAGATATGCTCTTCCATGGAACTATTATTTCCTAATCAAGTGAAATTAACCAATGTCTAAATTCCTATGGTATTGATTTTATAACCCAGTGTACAAAACCTGAGATTGTGCACTAATTTAAAAACTACCAGAATTGTTTAGATACTTAAGACATTCTTCTATTACTTCCAGGGTCCCACACAATGCTTTGCTCATAACATGTACCTAAACAAAAAGAAGAAACAATCAATGAAGAAATAATGCCTCTTTACATGTCATTTCAATAAAAGTTTCTTTGTGGATGCCTTCAGGAAAGGAATCAAGTTTCAGTCTATACAGCAACATTTCTCAGATTTTGGGTTTGAAATTCCCATCTTAGAATTACCTGAAAATGCTGATAAAATTGCAGATTGTAGGGTCTTCTTCTAGATTTGCCAGTTGACCATCTCAGAATGCTGCCCAGAACATATATTCCCTTTTTGTTCTCAGACACACTTAAGCTAAAGAAGTACTTGGGGTACGTTGCATACTTTAGAGCTTTATTTTGCATAAGTAATTAAGATATTAGCAGAGACAATGCAGCATATAGGATATTATCAATAGCCCATTTGACATTTTAATCCACAATTCTTGCACCTGTTCTAATTTGCACATGTGAAATGTGAAGATAATACTGAAGTGTAAATAGGTAACACAGGTAAGGAACTTCCAAAGACATTTTATTAGGCTACTGAGATAAGCATATTAAAATGGCAGAGAAAGCCAAAATATAACCACAAAATATTATTAAGCATTGGATTAAAAATTAAGCTTCTTTGTATAGTTTAGACATTGTATATTTTCTTTATTTTTAACTCAATGTAGGATGAATTACCAAAGTTTAAATTTTGATCATTTAAAACAAAGGAATGAGTTTGACAACCATCCATGACACTGAAATTTCCTCTAAATAAATAACACTGGGAGCGTTTTCCACTTGCAGTCCTCCATTTGAGCCAGAATAAAGAGGAGGCCTACTTCTCCCCTGCATGGATGGCCAAGAGGCCCAGCTCCTCGAAATGGCTGCAGAATGTTTGACTGGCAAGCACCTGGTGTGCTCTGCAGCCCTGCTTCAGCATTCCCTGGGGTCTCCGAGCTCAGCCGGGGGACTCTCCCAATCAAAGCAGTTAATTAAGATAGTCATATCACGCTTTCTTTCTTCTCATATTGCTTGATGAGTACCAGCTGATTCTACCTGGGATCCAAGTCAAAGTAGAAAGTTAGAGAAACGAGATGCCAGTCCAGGTTCAATGCACGATACTGGATGCTTGGGGCTGGTGCACTGGGACGACCTGGAGGGATGGTATGGGGAGGGAGGAGGGAGGAGGGTTCAGGAGGGGGAGCACATGTATACCTGTGATGGATTCATTTTGATGTTTGGCAAAACTAATACAATTATGTAAAGTTTAAAAATAAAATAAAATTAAAAAAAAAAAGAAAGTTAGAGTTTAAAAAAATGTTTAGTATTTTTACCCATAATTACCCAATGAGTCCAAATATCAGAAAAATTTTCCCTTCAAATTTTGCTTAGCGAGTTCTCCTGACTCTGAGAAACGGCTCACAATCATCATTAAATGTATGCATAACTGATCCTCGCTTTGGACTTTTATATCCAAGGCCTACCCGTGCTGCTCTAGAAAGTTCCAGTCCTTGTGGAAACCTCCTTCTGAGTTCTTCTTTCATTTGTTCAGGCTCAAGACTTTCTGAGTTCTTAGATACATCAGAAACCATAGTCAAATGTGGCACCAAGTTCAAGCTTGGACTCTTTAGGGGTATTTATGAAAGTTTCTCTCCGAGATAATAAGAACAGGTATAATCAGGAAAGGCTAGGAGACCTGGATTTGTGCTGGACTTGGGGAGGAGATGAGCAGACTGGTCATCACCACAGTGATGCTTAGAAGTACAGAACAGGATCCCCCATGGCAGGTAAAAAAAGAGAACAGTGCTCTGTTTCTCAAGTTTTGAATGTTAAAAAACACATTACAAAACACAATTTCAATTCATCTATGGTTTCAGAAACACTGTGGAATTGCCATCAATATCTGTGAGTATTAGTTCAACCTGAGAAGAAATTTTGATGTTTTTGACTATAAACATAATAATTTTATATTTTTTTAACTCAGTGGTTATCTTTTTGTACTTATTTTAACTTTTATTTTATTTATTTTTTGGCTTTGAAAAATTAAAATAGTTTTAATGATTTTTATTATGAGATTAATCTATTCTTATAACAGTACATTACATATATTATGGAAAACTTTTAAAATTTTTCTATAATTCTACTACCAAATCTTAACATTTTGGTGAATATTTGTTCAACTCTATCACTATATATGTATATACATATATAATTTTAACAATTATAAAGACTCAATGCATAATAATTTACAGACTACCTTTCTAACCTTTCAGTATGTTGGTAACTTATTTCCTGTAAGCATTGTTGCATCAATGCAGATGTAAAATACAGATGTAAAAATACAGCAACATAAAAATGCCTATTTAATATTTCAACTTTATCAATCGACCATTTTTTACTTAATTGTTCCAAACACATATTTGTGCATTTGTATGATTACTTAGGATATACTCTTAGACAAGGAAGCTTGAATATCAAAGTCAATCTTTATTTTCTCAGTAAAGTTTATCTTAAAATTTCCCAAATTGAGACTACTGGAGATAAGAAGTCAGTAATTAACCACATGTAAGCATATACAGCTAATAGGACAGAGTTCTCATTGGCCAGTGAAATGGTGTCCTTGTGACTTCAGTTTGATATCAGAAGAAACCTAGGAAGAGATAAGTTCGTGAGTGTAAGTTAGTGAGTGACCATTTTGAATCAAAGCAAGTGTAAAATAGCAGTCCCCTGTTTTGAATATACTTCTTTTTTATAAAACAACACACCTTAAAAATTCCATCCTATTAACCTCATTTTTGCATTACTTTTATTGTTAACACTGCAAATGCATTCACTAAAGGACTAGTATATGCATCTATATGAGAAATTAAGGAAAAGTAAGGTGTGTCTATTATCATCCAATAGCTTCCTCCCTTGGAGGAAATTCATCCTAGATACCTGCATAATTGCTGTAGGAATCAGTATTAGGATTTCACAGGATTGCAGGAAACACTGATGCTGAGAAAAATCCAAGATGACTTATGAAAATGAATATTTTTCTACTGTTCTCAGCTGTCAAACTGTAATAGAAATCCATGTCTATTCCCAAGGAAAGTAAAAAATGTTAAGCTGGGTATTTGTAGGGTGGGGGAAGCCTCTAAATTTTTTGGAGGGCCCCACCCAAATTTCTCCCACCTGCCTTATCCAGTGCTGGGCTTTATGTCCTCAAGTAAGGTGCTTTGTTGCTCCTCTAGCAACTTGTTCTAGAAATTCCTTGACTCTTTAATATTTGCATCATCTGTGTTCATTACATTCTTCTCTTCTGAAACCAGCAAAATAAGAAACATTCACCATTCTTTATGAGGTCTCCTTGAAACTTTTGTGCGCATGTCTCTGTTATTGGACATTTTGAGGTGTGTATGTCAGTGCCAGCATGTCAAGTTTCAGTGCAGTTTTAAAGCCTGTGCTGACAGGGAAGATAACCCATGTTGAAACGAATAATGAAAAACACCAACACAGTACTTGTAAAAGGTTAGCAGAGCAGGCCTAGAGTGGGAGTGTTTTTTTTTTTTTTTTTTCCAGCTCTTTAAATTTATACATGCAGGTGTATGTGTTCATGCACACAGAGTTAAAGAGAAAACTATGTTTTTAAAATCAGAGGATACTTTTCAATTCTATGTTTGATTTGAAGTCTATGGCTTTTGTCAATATACGTTAATGTAGTATTAATTGTTGTTATGCAGGCACTAAGTGGTGTCTGATTCTATGTGACACTATGGATTGCAGCACACTAGGCTTCTCTGTCCTGCACTACCTCCTTAAATTTGCCCAGATTCTTCTCCACTGAGTCCATGATGCTATCTAATCATCTCATTTTCTGCCATAGGCTTCTTCTTTTGCCTTCAGTTTTCCCCAACATCAAATTTTTTTCCAGTGAGTCAGCTCTTTGCATCAGATAGCCAAAGTACTGGAGTTTCAACTTCAGCATAAGTTATTCCAATGAATATTCTCAGTCCATTTCCTTGAGGATTGACTGGTTTGATCTGCTTGCTGTCCGAGGACTCTCAAGAGTCTTCTCAAACACCACAGTTGAAAAGCATCAGTTCTTCAGCATTCAGCCTTTTTTATGGTCCAACTCTCATATCCATACATGTCTACTGGAAAAACCATAGCTTTGACTAGACAGACCTTTGTCAGCAAAGTGATGTCTCTGCTTTTTAATATGCTGTCTAGGTTTTTCATAGTTTTCTTTTCAAGGAGCAAATATCTTTCAGTTTCATAGCTATTGCCACCATCTGCAGTGATTTTGGAGCCCAAGAAGATAAAATCTGTCACTTTTTCCACTTTTCCCCCTTCTATTTGCCATGAAATAATGGGACTGGATGCCATGATTTTTGACTTTTTGACTATTGATTTTCAGGCCAGCTTTTTTACTCTCCTCTTTCATCTGACTCAAGAGTCTCTTTAGTTCCTCTTCACTTTTTATGATTACAGTGGTATCATGTGCATATCTGAAGTTGTTGATATTTCTTGAGCAATCTTGATTTCAGCTTGTGATTCATCCATTCTGGCATTTCACCAGATGTTAAATAAGCAGAGTGACAATATACAGCCTTGTTGTACTCCTTTCCCAATTTTGAACCAGTAATATAGTATTTGAGAGAACCATAAATATGTTCAACATTTTTCATCATATGGAAGAATATTACTTTATCAGAATATATAAATATCTTCTAAAAGGACAATGTTATTGGATCCATATACAAAGGGCATAGACAATAATAATAAAAAAAGAAACTTTACTTTCCTTAAGAGAAAATTCAAAAAGTAAAATAAAATCAGACACCTCTATATACTTGGACATTACATCTCATTTTTCTATTCCAATAATACTATAAAAAGTATCAGAATATAATGTTCTTCTGATTGATGTATTTCAAGGTTAAGTCTAAAAGTAACTTGAAGGGCAGGAAGGATATGAAGATGCCAGATCTCAAATATCTATGTCAAATGCTCTATTAGAGGCAGAGTATTATGGTGGGTGGGGGGGTTCTCCATGGGCTGATGGATCCAAAAGTAAAGTCCATGGCTGCCCTCCCCAAAGTATCCTCTTATCCTAGTAAGATTATGTAAATGATTAAAATACAAATTAAATAAATAGTCTACTGATCTCATAAGGTGCAAGAAATGCTTGGGTGGGGCCCTTGAAAAAATGTAGAGGTTGTTCCTGCCTCACTTCACTTTTTCACATGGCAGGAGAATAGCCATGGATTTCTAGAACAGTTGGCAGCTGTCAGTGAGTCAGTTTAGTCACACAGTCATGTCCAACTCTTTGTAACCCCATGGACTGCAGCACACCAGGCCTCCCTGTCTGTAACTAATGCCTGGAGGTTACTCAAACTTGAGTAGATAGAGTTGGTAGTGTCATCCAAGCATCTCATCCTCTGTCATCCCCTTCTCCTCCTGCCCTCAATCTTTCCCAGCATCAAGGTCTTTTATTTTTTTTTTATTATTTTTTTTAATTTTATTTTATTTTTAAACTTTACATAATTGTATTAGTTTTGCCAAATATCAAAATGAATCCATCACAGGTATACATGCGTTCCCCATCCTGAACCCTCCTCCCTCCTCCCTCCCCATACCATCCCTCTGGGTCGTCCCAGTGCACTAGCCCCAAGCATCCAGTATCGTGCACCGAACCTGGACTGGCATCTCGTTTCATACATGATATTTTACATGTTTCAATGCTATTCTCCCAAATCTTCCCACCCTCTCCTTCTCCCACAGAGTCCATAAGACTGTTCTATTTTGAGTCAGTTCTTCCCATCAGGTGGCCAAAGTATTGGACTTTCAGCTTCAGTATCAGTGCTTCCAATGAATATTCAGGACTGAATTCCTTTACAATTGACTGATTAGACCTCCATGCAGTCCAACGAACTCTCGAGTTTTCTCCAACACCACAGTTCAAAAGCATCGATTCTTCCACACTCAGCTGTTTTTATAGTACAACTCTCACATCCATACATGGCTACTAGAAAAAAAAAAAAAAAAAAAAGAGCTTTCACTAGATGGACCATTGTTGGCAAAGTAATGTCTCTGCTTTTTAATATGCTGTCTAGGTTGGTCATAGCTTTTCTTCCAAGGAGCAAGCATGTTTTAATTTCATGGCTGCAGTTGCCATCTGCAGTGATTTTGGAGACCAAGAAAATAAAGTCTGTCACTATTTCCATTGTTTCCCCATCTACTTGCCATAAAGTGATGGGACTGGATACCATGATCTTAGTTTTCTGAATGCTTAGTTTTAAGCCAACTTTTTCACTCTCCTCTTTCACTTTCATCAAGAGGCTCTTTAGTTTCTTCTTTGCTTTCTTCCATAAGGGTGGTGTTATCTGCATATCTGAGGTTATTGATATTTCTCCCAGCAATCTTCATTCCAGCTTGTGCTTCCTCCAGCCCAGCATTTTGCATGATGCACTATGCATATAAGTTAAATAAGTAGGGTGACAATATACAGCCTTGACACACTCCTTTCCCGATCTGGAACCAGTCTGTTGTTCCATGTCCAGTTCTAACTGGATACAGATTTCTCAGAAGGCAGGTCTGGTGATCTGGTATTCCCATCACGTGAAGAATTTCCCACAGTTTGTTGGGACCCATTCAGACAAAGGCTTTGGAGTACTCAATAATGCAGAAGTAGACACTTTTTTTCTGGAACTGTCTTGCGTTTTCAATGATCCAGGGATGTTGGCAATTTGATCTCTGTTTACTCTTCCTTTTCTATATCCAGCTTGAACATCTGGAAGTTTGCAGTTCACATATTATCGAAGTCTAGCTTGGAGAATTTTGAGCATTACTTTGCTAGCCTGTGAGATGAGTGCAACTGTGAGGTAGTTTGAGCAGTCTTTGGCATTGCCTTTCTTTGGGATTAGAATGAAAACTGACCTTTTTCAGTCCTATGGCCACTGCTGTATTCCATATTTGCTGGCATATTGAGTGTAGCACTTTCACAGCATAATCTTTTAGGATTTGAAACAGCTCAACTGGCCTTCCATCACCTTCACTAGCTTTGTTCATAGTGATGCTTCCTAAGGCCCACTTGACCCCACATTCCATGATGTCTGGCTCTAGGTGAGTGATCACAGCATCATGACTATCTGAGTGATGAATATCTTTATTGTATAATTCTGTATATTTTTGCCATCTCTTCTTAATATCTTCTGCTTCTGTTCAGTCCATACAATTTCTGTGCTTTATTGTGCCCATCTTTGCAAGAAAAATTCCCTTGTTATCTCTAACTTTCTTGAAGAGCTCTCTAGTCTTTCCCATTCTATTGTCTTCCTCTGCTTCTTTGCATTGCCACTGAGGAAGGCTTTCTTATCTCTGCTTGCTATTCTTTGGAACTCTTCAAATGGGTATAACTTTCCTTTTCTCCTTTGCTTTTTTCTTTTTTATTTTCTCTGCTATTTCTAAGGCCTCCTCAGACAACCATTTTTCCTTTTTGCATTTCTTTTTCTTGGGAATGGTCTTGATCACTGCCTCCTGCACAATATCATAAACCTCCAACCATAGTTCTTCAGGCATTCTGTCTATCAGATCTAATCCCTTGAATCTGTTAATCACTTCTACTGTATAATCGTAAGGGATTTGATTTAGGTCATAGATGAATGGTCTATTGGTTTTCCCTTCTTTCTTCAATTTAAGTCTGAATTTGGCAATGAGAATTCATTATCTGAGCCACAGTCAGCTCCCAGTATTGTTTTTGCTGACTGTATAGAGCTTCTCCATCTGTGGCTGCAAAGAATATAACCAATCTGATTTCAGTATTGACCATCTGGTGATTTCCATGTGTGGAGTCTTCCCTTGTGTTCTTGGAAGAGGGTGTTTGCTATGATCAGTGCATTCTCTTGGAAAAATTCAGTTAGCCTTTGACTTGCTTCATTTTGTATCCCAAGGCAAAAGTTGTTACTCCAGGTATTCTTGGTTTCCTACTTTTGCATTGCAGTCCCCTATAATGAAAAGGACATCTTTTGGAGGTGTTAGTTCCAGAAGGTCTTGTATGTCTTCATATAATATAACTGTTCAATTTCAGCTTCTTCAGCATTACTGGTGGGGCATAGACTTGGATCACTTTGATATTGAATGGCTTGCCTTGGAAACAGAGATCATTCTGTCACTTTTGAGATTGCATGCACATACTGCATTTCATACTCTTGTTTACTATGATGGCTACTCCATTTCTTCTAAGGGATTCTTGCCCACAGTTGTAGATATAGTGGTCATCCAAGTTAAATTCCCCCATTCCAGTCCATTTTAGTTCCATGACTTCTAAAATCTTGGTGTTCAATTTTGCCACCTGCTGTTTGACCACTTCCAATTTACCTTGATTCATGGACCTAACATTCTAGGTTGCTCTTTACAGCATTGGACTTTACTTCCATCACCAGTCACGTTCACAAATGGGTGTTGTTTTTGCTTTGGCTCCATCTCTTCATTCTTTCCAGAGTTATTTCTCCACTCACATCCTGTGGCATATTGGGCACCTACTGACCTGGGGAGTTCCTCTTTCAGTGTCCTATCCTTTTGCCTTTTCATACTGTTCAAGGGTTTCTCAAGGCAAGAATGCTGATGTGGTTTGCCATTCCCTTCTCCAGTGGGCCACATTTTGTCCGAAGTCTCCACCATGACCCGTCCATTTTGGGTGGCACTACATGGCATGGCTTACAGTTTCTTTGAGTTAGACAGGGCTGTGGTCCGTGCAGAAGCATGGCCAAGAGGAGCTACCCCACATCCAAGGTCGGGGCAGTGGCCAAGAGTGCCAGGCTGTGATGGTGCAGGAATGGCTGAGAGGAGCAACCCCACTTCCAAGGAGTGGTGGCTGCGCAGGCACAGGTGGGCCAAGAGGAGCTACTCCACATTCAAGGTCAGAAGGGGCAGCAGTGAGGAGATACCCCTCGTCCAAGGTAAGAGAAACCCAAGTAAGATGGTAGGTGTTGCAAGAGGGCATCAGAGGGCAGACACACTGAAACCATAATCACAGAAAACCAGTCAATCTAATCACATAGACCACAGCCTTATCTAACTGAATGAAACTAAGTCATTCCCTGTTGGGCCACCCAAAACGGCCAGGTCATGGTGGAGAGGTCTGACAGAATGTGGTCCAGTGGAGAAGGGAATGGCAAACCACTTCAGTATTCTTGCCTTGAGAACCCTATGAACAGTATGAAAAGGCAAAATGATAGGATATAGAAAGAGGAACTGCCCAGGTCAGTAGGTGCCCAATATGCTACTGGAGATCAGTGGAAAAATAACTCCAGAAAGAATGAAAGGATGGAGCCAAAGCAAAAACAATACCCAGTTGTGGATGTGATTGGTGATAGAAGCAAAGTCCAATGCTGTAAAGAGCAATATTGCATAGGAATCTAGAATGTTAGGTCCATAAATCAAGGCACATTTGAAGTGGTCAAGCAGGAGATGGCAAGAATGAATGTTAACATTCTAGGAATCAGTGAACTAAAATGGACTGGAATGGGGGAATTAACTCAGATGACCCTTATATCTACTACTGCAGGCAGGAATCCCTTAGAAGAAATGGAGTCATGGTCAACAAAAGAGTCTGAAATGCAGTACTTGGATGCAATCTCAAAAACGACAGAATGATTTCTATTCATTTCCAAGGCAAACCATTCAATATCACAGTAATCCAAGCCTATGCCCCAACCAGTAATGCTGAAAAAGCTGAAGTTGAGTGGTTCCATGAAGACCTGCAAGACCTTTTAAACTAACAGCCAAAAAAGATGCCCTTTTCATTATAGGGGACTGGAATTCAAAAGTTGGAAGTCAAGAAACAACTGGAGTAACAGGCAAATTTGGCCTTGGAGTACAGAATGAAGCAGGGTAAAGGCTAATAGAGTTTTGCTAAGAAAATGCACTGGTCATAGCAAACACCCTCTTCCAATGACACAAGAGAAAACTGTACACATGGACATCACCAGATGGTCAACACCAAAACCAGATTGATTATATTCTTGCAGCCAAAGATGGAGAAGCTCTATACAGTCAGCAAAAACAGAACCGGGCGATGACTGTGGCTTAGATCATGAGCTCATTATTGCCAAATTCAGACTGAAATTGAAGAAAATGTGGAAAACCACTAGACCATTCAGGTGTGACCTAAATCAAATCCCTTATGATTATACAGTGGAAGGGAGAAATAGATTTAAGAACGTAGATTTGATAGATAGAGTGCTGATGAACTATGGGATGAGGTTCATGACACTGTACAGGAGACAGGGATCAAGACCATCCCCAAGGAAAAGAAATGCAAAAAAAGCAAAATGGCTGTCTGGGGAGGCCTTACAAATAGCTGTGAAAAGAAGAGAAGTGAAAAGCAAAGGAGAAAACAAAGATATAAGAGTCTGAATGCAGAGTTCCAAAGAATAGCAAGAAGAGATAAGAAAGCCTTCCTCAGTGATCAATGCAAAGAAATAGAGGAAAACAACAGAATGGGAAAGACTAGAGATATCTCTTCAAGAAAATTAGAGTTACCAAGGGAACATTTCATGCAAAGATGGGCTCGATAAAGGACAGAAATGGTATGGACCTAACAGAAGAAGAAGATATTAAGAAGAAGTGGCAAGAATACACAGAAGAACTGTACAAAAAGATGTTCACAACCAAGATAATCACGATGGTGTGATCACTGACCTAGAGCCAGACATCTTGGAATGTGAAGTCATGTGGGCCTTAGAAAGCATCACTATGAACAAAGCTAGTGGAGGTGATGGAATTCCAGTTGAGCTATTTCAAATCCTGAAAGACGATGCTGTGAAAGTGCTGCACTCAATATGCCAGCAAATTTGGAAAACTCAGCAGTGGCCACAGGACTGGAAAAGGTCAGTTTTCATTCCAATCCCAAAGACAGACAATGCCAAAGAATGCTCAGACTACTGCACAATTGCACTCATCTCACACACTAAGAAAGTAATGCTCAAAATTCTCCAAGCCAGGCTTCAGGAATACGTGAACTGTGAACTTCCAGATGTTCAAGCTGGTTTTAGAAAAGGCAGAGGAACCAGGGACCAAATTGCCAACAAATCTGGATCATCAAAAAAGCAAGAGTTCCAGAAAAAATATCTATTTCTGCTTTATTGACTATGCCAAAGCCTTTAATTGTGTGGATCACAATAAACTGTGGAAAATTCTGAAAGAGATGGGAATACCAGACCACCTGACCTGCCTCTTGAGAAACCTATATGCCGGTCAGAAAGCAATGATTAGAATTGGACATGGAACAACAGACTGGTTCCAAATAGGAAAAGGAGTACGTCAAGGCTGTATATTGTCACCCTGCTTATTTAACGTCTATGCAGAGTACATCATTAGAAACGCTGAGCTGGAAGAAGCACAAGCTGGAATCAAGATTGCCAGGAGTAATATCACTAACCTCAGATATGCAGATGACAGCACCCTTAGGGCAGAAAGTGAAGAGAAACTAAAGAGCCTCTTGTTGAAAGTGAAAGAGGAGAGTGAAAAAATTGTCTTAAAGCTCAACTTTCAGAAAACGAAGATCATGGCATCTGGTCGCATCACTTCATGGGAAATAGATGGGGAAACAGTGTCAGACTTTATTCTTTGGGGCTCCAAAATCATTGCAGATGGTGACTACAGCCATGAAATTAAAAGAAGCTTGCTCCTTGGAAGGGAAGTTATGACCAATCTAGATAGCATACTAAAAAGCAGAGACATTACTTTTCCAGCAAAGGTCTATCTAGTCAAGGCTACGGATTTTCCAGTAGTTATGTATAGATGTGAGAGTTGCACTGTGAAGAAAGCTTAGTGCCGAAGAATTGATGCTTTTGAACTGTGGTGTTGGAGAAGACTCTTGAGAGTCCCTTGGACTGCAAGGAGATCCAACCTGTCCATTCTCAAGATCAGTCCTGGGTGTTCTTTGGAAGAAATGGTGCTAAAGCTGAAACTGCAATATTTGGTCACCTCATGCAAAGAGTTGACTCATTGGAAAAGACTCTGATGCTGGGAGAGATTGGGGGCAGGAGGAGAAGAGAACGACAGAGGATGAGATGGCTGGATGGCATCACCAACTCAATGGACATGAGTTTGAGTGAACTCCAGGAGTTGGTGTTGGACAGGGAGGCCTGGAGTACTGTAGTGCATGGTGTCACAGAGTCAGACACAACTGAGCGACTGAACTGAACTGAACTGAACTGAGCTGTGGTCCATGTGATTAGATTGGTTAGTTTTCTGTAATTGTGGTTTCTGTCTGTCTGCCCTGTGAGTAATGTCACTGCAGATGGTAATTGCAGCCATGAAATAAAAATATGCTTACTCCTTGGAAGAAAAGTTATGACTAACCTAGACAGCATATTAAAAAGCAGAGACACTACTTTGCCAACAAAAGTCCATCTAGTCAAAGCTATTGTTTTCCTGTAGTCATGTATGGCTGTAAGATTTGGACTATAAAGAAAACTAAGTGCTAAAGAATTGATGCTTTTGAACTGTGGTGTTGGAGAAGGTTCTAGAGAGTCTTTTGGAGAGCAAGGGGATCCAACCAGTCCATCCTAAAGGAAATAAGTCCTGAATATTCATTGGAAGGACTGATACTGAAGCTGAAACTCCAATACTTTGGCCACCTGATTTGAAGAACTGACTCATTTGAAAAGGCCCAGATGCTGGGAAAGATTGAAGGCAGGAGGAAAGGGGGAAGGCCAAGGATGAAATGGTTTGATGATATCATCAACTCAAAGGACATGAGTTTGAGTAAACTCTGGGAGTTGGTGATGGATAGGGATACCTGGCGAGCTGCAGTTCCATGGGGTCAAAGAGAGTCAAACACGACTGAGCGACTGAATGGAACTGAACTGAAATGAGAGAGAGAGAGAGAGACGATTATCGCAATAAAATTAGTTAAACCATCATCTCTTATAGATACCAAAAAAATGAAACATTTTTTCTTCTGATGAGAAGTTTTAAAATCTTCAGTTCAGTTCAGTTCAGTTGCTCAGTCGTGTTCAACTCTTTGGGACCCCATGAATTGCAGCATGCCAGGCCTCCCTGTTCATCACCAATGCCCGGAGCTCACTCAAACTCACGTCCATCGAGTCGGTAATTCCATCCAGCTATCTCATCCTCTGTCGTCCCCTTCTTCTCCTGCCCCCAATCCCTCCCTGCATCTTAGCAACTTTTAAATACACGATAGAGCAATGTTATCTATAGTCATCATGGTGTATATTATATCTCTGGTACTTATTTATCTCATAACTCAAACTTTGTTTCTTTTGATCACCTTCATCCAATTTCTTCAGCCTGCACTCCTACTTCTGTCAACTATCAATGTGTTTTTGCTTTGTTTGTTTGTTTTGATTTTTTAAATATCAGATATAAATAAAGTTGTACAATATCTGTCTTTCTTTGACTTATTGCACTCAGCATAGTGCCCTCTATATTCATTTATATTTCTGTAAATGTCAGAATTCCCTTCACTCTGTCTGCATAATATACCATTATATATATTTACACCACATTTCCACATTTGCTTTATCCATTTATATGCCAATGGGCAAAAATTATTTCTACTTATTCATATGGTAAATCTGCTGCAATAAAATGGGGTACAGATATATTTTCAAAATAGTGATGTTATTTCTTTCAGATAAATACACAGACATGGAACTGTTGGATCATATGTCAGTTCTATTTTTAACTTTTTGAGGAATATCTATACTCTTTTTCTATAGTACTTGCACAAATTTACATCCTCACCTGTTGGTACCCAAGTTGCCTTTTCTCCACATCCTGAACATCATTTTGCTATTTCTTCTCTTTTTGATGATATCTATTCTAACAAGTGTGAGGTGATATGTCCTTGTGGTTTTAATTTGCATTTCCCTAATGATTAATGTTTGAGGATCACCTTTTGAAGTACTTGTATCCATTCTTTGGAAAACTATTTAAATTAGATTATTATCTTTAATGATTATATTGCTTTATATTTATATTTTTCTATTGAGATATATGAATTATTTTTATATTTTGGACATTAATATATATAGGACTTGCAAATGTTTTTTTCCCATTCTGAAGATTCTTTTCATTCTACTGACCATGTCTTTCACTGTGCAAAAAATTTTTAACTTGATGTAGTATCTACACACTAAGAAAAAGTTATCTAAAAGAAAAATAAAGAAAGTAATCCTAATGCATATGCATGGAATTTAGAAAGATGGTAACGACAACCCTGTATGCGAGACAGCAAAAGAGACACAGATGTATAAAACAATCTTTTGGACTCTGTGTGTGGGGGGGTATGATTTGGGAGAATGGCATTAAAACATGTATAATATTATATAAGAAGTGAATCACCAGTCCAGGTTCAATGCAGGATACAGGAAGCTTGGGGCTGGTGCACTGGGATGACCCAGAGGGATGATATGGGGAGGGAGTTGGGAGGGGGGTTCAGGATGGGGAACACGTGTAAACCCATGGTGGATGCATGTTGATGTATGGCAAAACCAATACAATATTGTAAAGTAAAAATAATAATAATAAAATAATAAAAAATACAAAATACAAAATAAACTAAAATAGAAAAAGAAAATAATCCTATTTGCAATAGAATCATAAAAATAAAATGTATAGGAATAAATTTAGCTAAGATAGTAAGAGAGCTCTATGTTGAAAAACATTCATTAAAGAAATTGAAGAAATTGAACAAGTAAATGGAAAGCTATTCCATTTCCATGGATTAGAAGACTTAATATTATTAAAATATTTTAGTACCCAAGCCATGTGTAGATTCAATTCAATACATCTTAATATTCCAATGACATTTTTCAAAGAAGTAGTAAAAACCATCCTAAGATTATATGAAACAACAAACAAATCCACATTGTCAGAGCAATCCTGAGAAAGAATTGTAAGATGGACAGAAGAAAGCACTGAAGATGGCCTGAGTATTGCCTTTCTTTCTTAACAAGCATTCTGACCTGTCCCTTCATCTCCCAAGTCAGTCAGCCAGGAACCAAGATTCTAACAATTTGCTTGATTTCTGCTCTGTTTCCACACTTCCTTTCCCTACTTAAAAACAAACAAACAAATAAACAACTTGATGTGGTATGAATCTCAGAAATTGTTGTATAGAAGAAGCCTGAACCTGCTGCCCATCCAGGGCAATTCTAAATACTAATTGCCGCTAAGAGACAATTCTGAGTCTGGCTGTCAATTTAGTAATAATGTCCTCCTGCCAGGAGGAGAGGAACATTAACCAGGACATATTTAGGACAGCTGTTTTCACACCTATTTCTGTGTTTAGCTCCAGATACTTCCCCATTCTTCTTTATTAAGAGGTGATAAGAGAAGAATTATGTATTTGCCAGTTCCGCATGTGATTTGGTTATGTTGTTTCTATTGATTTCCATGGACTGCCCTCAGATTCCATTAATAAGACCACCAGATGCTCAACCTTCCTTTTCCAGAAAACCATGTTTCTCTCAGTTCCCCTTCTATTGACAAAAGTGTCAAGATCTGTGAAGAGCCAAAAATTTTATGATATTTTCAAGCTAACAAGTTAACTGCCACAGTTTCATTGGTGCTATTAGAAGAAACATGAGTTTTGTGTTAGAGACAAATACTTTTATTACTGCAATGGTGACAGGCAGAACACTGGCTTTTTTGTTTCTCTCTTTTGTATGTTTTTTTTTTCCATCCCCCACTCCCACAGTGACATAAAGAACAGCAGGTGACATCTTCATCTATAGTAGATAATATTATGGGAGAATAACTGGAATTATTTATAATGTGAATTAAACATGCCTACCCTTCAATTGGTAGGAAGATATCAACTTCATTATATTAGACATTAAGCATGCTTATCCTTTGTTCTGAGGAACATACTATTAGTATCTTCTACATATCTCCACTATACATTCTTGAAAAACAAGTGTAGAGCAAAAGACAACCAGTGCTTTGAGAAAACTAGAGATTTGTTTACCAACTATATGCAATCATTTTCTTCTTTCTGTTTTGTTGAGATAGTTTGTGTTGGACATCAAAATATAATCATACAGAAGGAGAAAACTATGGCAATTTTTAGGTTAAAAATACCTGCTTTATCAGGTTATTTTTCTGTGTTCTGAAGGACAGCATTTTTCCCATTTGTTCAAGTGCAAAATTTTTGATGATGTAGAAGAAGCAATTAGTCATGAAAGAAACATGCACACAGAAGTTGGTACAGTTGAATCATTACTTGCTGGATGTGAACACTGTCTAAGAATATTAAAATGAAGTGTCAACTATATTCTTGATTCAAAGATGAGTCCATGGAACATCATACCCTAGATTAACATCTGGAACTATGACTTTTTAAAAGTTATTCTTGAGGAGATAATAGTTGAAAACTTCCCTAAAATGGGGAAGGAAATAATCACCCAAGTCCAAGAAACCCAGAGAGTCCCAAACAGGATAAACCCAAGGAGAAACACCCCAAGACACATATTAATCAAATTAACAAAGATCAAACACAAAGAACAAATATTAAAAGCAGCAAGGGAAAAACAACAAATAACACACAAGAGAATTCCCATAAGGATAACAGCTGATCTTTCAATAGAAACTCTTCAAGCCAGGAGGGAATGGCAAGACATACTTAAAATGATGAAAGAAAATAACCTACAGCCCAGATTATTGTACCCAGCAAGGATCTCATTCAAGTATGAAGGAGAAATCAAAAGCTTTTCAGACAAGCAAAAGCTGAGAGAATTCTGCACCACCAAACCAGCTCTCCAACAAATACTAAAGGATATTCTCTAGACAGGAAACACAAAAATGGTGTATAAACTCAAACCCAAAACAATAAAGTAAATGGCAACGGGATCATACTTATTAGTAATTACCTTAAACGTAAATGGGTTGAATGCCCCAACCAAAAGACAAAGACTGGCTGAATGGATACAAAAACAAGACCCATACATATGTTGTCTACAAGAGACCCACCTCAAAACAGGGGACACATACAGACTGAAAGTGAAGGGCTGGAAAAAGATTTTCCATGCAAATTGGGACCAAAAGAAAGCAGGAGTCACAATACTCGTATCAGATAAATTAGACTTTAAAACAAAGGCTGTGAAAAGAGACAAAGAAGGTCACTACATAATGATCAAAGGATCAATCCAAGAAGAAGATATAACAATTATAAATATATATCCACCCAACATGGGAGCACTGCAGTATGTAAGACAAATCCTAACAAGTATGAAAGGAGAAATTAACAATAACACAATAATAGTGGGAGACTTTAATACCCCACTCACACTTATGGATAGATCAACTAAACAGAAAATTAACAAGGGGAAAACAAACAAAAAAAAAAACATGTATCTATAAAGCTCACTAAAGCAAAGCACAGTAAAATGAGGTATGGCAATAAAAGGCGTTAAATTTATCAAATAAAAAAAAATAATAAAGTGCTGAAAAATTAAAGCTGTCAAAAAAAAAAAAAAAACAAAGTAGGGGCAGTATTCTTTAACAATGACAATATCATAAAAAACAAAGAAAGGCTGTAAAAGTGTTCCAGATTAAAAGAGACTTTATCAACATGACAATGAAATGCAATATCTGATCCTGGACTAGATCTTGTATAGAAGGAAAAAGTGCTAAAAAGGACACTGAGGGTCAGTTAACAGTATTAGAATACAGACAGTAGATTTAATAAAAGTATTTTATCCATGTTAAATTAAAAAAAAAAAAAGTTATTCTAAATATAGTAACTTATTGCTATCAACTCAAATTAGATTGTAATAATGTTAGGATATTATGTATAATCCCCATGGCAACCACTATTTTATAGAATATATACTAAAGGAAATGAGAAGAGAATCAAACTTGTCACTACAAAAAAATCAACCACGGAAAAGGCAGGTGGTGGAAGTGAGGGACAAAATTATTAAAAGGCATACAAAATAATGTCATAATGACACAAGTAAGTTGTTGTTTATCAGTAAACACTTAAATGTAAGTGGATTAAATTGTCCAATAAAAAGGCAGATATTTAAATAATAAGTTGATAAAAACATGATCTAAATATATGCTGTCTACAAGAGACTGAGTTTAGATATGAAGACATGAATAGGTTGAAAGCAAAAGATTAAAAAAATATATTGAATAAGTAGTAACCAGAAGAAAGCATGAATAGTTATACTAATCATAGACAAAATAGACTATTTTTAACCTTACAAGTTACATTTTGAGCTTTTAATCTCTTTATCTATAGAATGAAAAATTTGCATTATTTTAAACTAGGAAGTTCATGATAGGTGAGAACTAGTAACATCAGCAATAGGAAACTAATTTTAAAAATGCATGCAAGCCCGCAGTTATCTCAAAAAAACAGAATATATAAAAATTCATCCTGCAAATCAAGCAACTAAGTTCTATTTCATGAAAAGAGCAGCAGAACAAAATATTTTAGAAGAGAATTTTAAACAAAACCAGATCATTTTGACAGATTTTAATTTTCATTATATTCTTCTGCATTATTTTAGGATGTTTCAAAATATGGGTATTTTTATATGAAATAATTATAATAATATTGATACAAAAGTCATGCAAGTGTTGGAAAAGAAGACAAAACAAAATAAAGCAAAAATCAATGTTCATAATAGTTTCAAAATACTAAGAAAGAGAAAGAAGGAGAGAAAATAGAACCAGTTATGACTGAGTGAAATTCTTACAAGGTGAAATGCATGCTTCAACATTAAGAAATCTGTTATTTTAATACAATTATAATGGTAATACCTAAAGATGCTCAAAGTTCGGTTCAGTTCAGTCGTTCAGTCATGTGCAACTCTTTGCACCCTCATGGAATGCAGCACACCAGGCCTCTCTGTCCATCACCAACTCCCATAGTTTACTCAAACTCATGTCCATTGAGTCAGTGATGCTATCCAACCATCTCACCCTCTGTCGTCTCCTTCTCCTTCCATCTTCAATCTTTCCCAGCCTCAGGGTCTTTTCAAGTGAGTCAGTTCTTCGAATCAGGTGGCCAAAGTACTGGAGTTTCAGCTTCAGTATGTCCTTCCAATGAATATTCAGGACTGATTTCCTTTAGGATAGACTAGTTCCATCTCCTTGTTCTCCAAGGGATTCTCTAGAGTCTTCTCCAACACCATAGTTCAAAAGCATCAATTCTTCTCCACTCAGCTTTCTTTATAGTTCAACTCTCACATGACTACTGGAAAAACAACAGCTTTTACTAGATGGACCTGTCTAGGTTGGTCATAGCTTTTCTTCCAAGGAGCAAGTGTCTTTTAATTTCATGGCTGTAATCACCATCTGTGGTGGGTTTGGAGTCCCAAAGATAAAGTCTGTCACTGTTTCCATTGTTTCCCCATCTATTTGCCATGAAGTGATGGGACCAGATGCCATGATCTTAGTTTTTTGAATGTGTGAGTTTTAAGCCATTTTTTTCACATTCCTCTTTCACTTTCATCAAGAGGCTGTTTAGTTCTTCAGTTTCTGCCATAAGGGTGGTTTCATCTGTATATCTGAGGTTATTGATATTTCTCCAGACAAACCTGATTTCATCCAATCCAGCGTTTCTCATGATGTATTCTGCATATAAGTTAAATAAGCCGGGTGACAATATACAGCCTTGATGTAGTCCTTTCTCAATTTGGAACCAGTCTGTTGTTCCATGTCCAGTTCTAACTGTTGCTTCTTGACCTGCAAAGCCCAAAGGTTGGTGACAAAATTAAATATACCTGATTTAAATAAAAATAATAAATGCAATAATCATATGGTGTGCACATTGTTAAATACAAATGATTATGCCCTTAAGATAATAAAATATATATTTTAACTCAAAGCAACCACCTGCTTTGTAGGAGCAGTTTGTAAGAGTCAGAAAGAAGTGGAACATTCATGATGACCACTGCTATTGAATGTTCACAGGAAGCTTTAGACAGTCAAACTAGAAAAATGAAACATATTTGTGTATGAAAATTGGAGAAGATATGAGATTTTTTAACTTAAAGATAAATTCAATTAAAGGCTAAAAACAATGAAAGAGTACACAATTAAAATATTTAAATATAGTTTTATCAATAATAAATATCAAACAAATACAAATTATAATTCAGACAAATGTTTCTAAAAAACTACTGAAGAATGTAAGTTAAATTGAAAAGCATGCATTTGCATAAAAATTCCTTCTATAAAGGAAATGAATTTATAAATTCAATACAATCTTAATGTAGATAACAAAGGTATTTTAAGTTTAGAACTAGAAAACCCAATCCTAAAATATACATGGAAATATAAGCAGAAAGGAACATAGAGTTGTAAAAAAGGTCAATAACTGGAACTAATCCTACTATCTATGAAGACATGTTATTAAGTTTAAACTATTGAAAGAGTGTGGTACCCATGTACAAAAAGACACAAAAACTAGACAGATATAACAGAAACTCAAGAATTATACATGACTACAGACAGGAATTTATGGTATGAAAATTGTGCTTACAAAATCATAATTCAATACTTGATGTAAAGACAACTGGATAGCTATTTGTAAATTAAAGCAAAGTTAGATTTATATATCATCATGAATCAAAATAACATTTTGACTAGATGAGCATATTAAATATAAAATATGAAACTATCAAATTGAGGAATAAAAACTTTAGTGTCTTGAAATGTGCTAAAGTTTTGTACTATGACATAAAATTCCAGAAGCTGTCAACAAAAATGATGATCCATTGAATTAGAAAATATAAAAAAAATAAAATAATGAAATAACAAAACCCACAAAATTTCTGTGTGCTTAAAAAAAAAAAATTTGACAATATGAAGATAAAATGACAAATCTGGGGGAAAATATGTCTACATGTATCACCAAGGGCTGATCCCTTTTTAATGTGTTAAGTATTTCAGGGAAACATTAGGAAGACAAACACCCCAAAAGAAAAACATTCAAATCAAAACAACTCAAAGGAGAGAAATATCCATGATATTTAGATATGATATGATACTGATCTTATTATAAAATAAGAAAGACAGATGCTTGTCATGCTTACTCATGGACATAAAGTGAAGGGTAAAATTGAAGTGTATTGATAAGCTGGTCAACAAATTTTCTCATGCTTTGCTTGTGGATATAAAATTTGGCATAATACTTATAGGTGAGGTGAGGTGAAAGTCACTCAGTCGTGTGCAACTCTTTGCAACTCCATGGACTATACAGTCTGTGGAAGTCTCCAAGCTAGAATACTGGAGTGGGTAACCTTTCCCTTCTCCAGGGAATCTTCCCAACCCAGGGATTGAACACAGGTCTCCTGCATTATAGGCAGATTCTTTACCAGCTGACCCACAAGAGAAGCCCAAGAATACTGGAGTGGGTCAAAATTAAACAATAGGTTGATTTAATCTTTACCTTAATAATCCAATATTGAGGAATTCCTTTTGTAGAACTATAGTAACACAAGGAAAATGACATTTTGTACAAAGCCATACCCCTGAAGTCTATTCTAATGCAAAAATTGGAAAAACGTATCTATCAAGAATTGATAGGTTTAAAAAAATAGTTCAGTTTTACAGAATAGGAGAATAGGAAAGTTAAAATAGGTTATGGAAACTCTCCTGCAATGTGTGTGTGTATACCATGTTATAAATAAAAGACAGTAAACATACAGTTGAGCTTATTCCCATAAATAAAATTAATAATGGCTTGAACTAATGTTCTGTAGTCTGAAATAAAGAAAAGAAACAAATATGATTCCAAGATTTTCATTTTTATTCTTGAGCTACTGAAAAATAAAAAAGGAGATATTATTTGAAGAGTTGAAGAAGATTGAGAGAGGAGAGGTGGAGCATGCTAAAGCTGGGTGTCCAATAGGCATTCTTGGGAAGATATATAAAGTCTAGAGTTAGTGAAATATGGTTTGAAAACATGCTTTGGTAAGTCCTTAGCAAATAAAGGGCATCTTAAACCTCTGAAACTGTGTGAGTTCACTGAGGGAGTGGATTCTATAGAGAAATGCAGAGTTCTGAGTTGTGAGTCATGGATTTCTATTGACTGTGAGTTTGGAGAAATGGGCAGGAAACCAACAAAAATGAACAAGACACAGCTAGTCCAATAGAAAAAAGACAAGCTTTGTAGGAGTTTTTTGAAGAACATATTACAAAGAGGCAAAAACAATATGATTGAAGCTCATACAGAAGTCATTGGGGAAATTATCACAAGAGATTTTGAAACTATGCAACTCAGATTGGGACTTGAAGCCAGGGTCTTTTAACTGAAATCATACACCTGGTCTTAGGGTTTAATGAAACTCAGGTACTTGATGTCTCCTTGCAGAAAGAATTCTTGGAGAGACAAAGTGATAGATAAGAGGTAAATTTATTTAGAAAGAAACACAGTCCACAGATGGAGTGTGCAGTGTCTCAGAAGGAGAGAACAGCCCCCAAATAGTTCAGTTCAGTTCAGTTGCTCAGTCGTGTCTGACTCTGTGGTCCCATGGACTGCAGCATCCAGGCTTCCCTGTCCATCACCGACTCCCAGAGCTTGCTCAAACTTGTGTCCAGTGAGTCAATGATGCCATCCAGCTATCTCATCCTCTGTCCTCCCCTTCTCCTCCTGCCTTCATTTTTTCCAGCATCAGGGTCTTTTCAAATGAGCCAGTTCCTCACATCAGGTGGCCAAAGTAATGGAGCTTCAGCTTCAGTATCAGTCCTTCCAATGAATATTCAGGACTGATTTCCTTTAAGATTGACTTCTTTGACTGGTTTTAATTTTAATGGTTAGACTCTGAGCTGTCATGGTGCTGATAGGCATGCTAATTTAGCTTATACTAATGTATTACAATGAACATATAATGAGGCTCAAGTGAGTGAGGGAAAGTCGCTCAGTCATGTCTGACTCTTTGCAACCACATGGGCTGTATCCATGGAATTCTCCAGGCCAGAATACTGGAATGGGTAGCCTTTACCTTCTCCAGGGGATCTTCCCAACCCAGGGACTGAATCCAGGTCTCATGCATTACAGGCAGATTCTTTATCAGCTGAGCCAAAAGGGAAGCCCAATGAGGCTCAAGGTCTCCTGAAATTCAAATCTTCAACATGTTGGACCCTTTTGGTTCCAACCAGTTTTTGTCATGTACTATAGCTATGTCATTCTTTTAAAGGTTGTACTCTGCTCCTTCCCTCCTGTTTTAGTTTCAATTGGTTATTCCAAAGCTTGAGTGGGACGATTTCAAGAGAAATGAAAGAGAGGATTACAGAAAACTGGTTAGACAGTAACTTGGGAGATGGCTGTCTAGAGAAGGAAGGAGAAATGGTTGTGAGTTGGAGAAAGAGATGTGACAAAAACAGAGTTTTTTGGTTTTTTTCTTTGTTTGTTTTTAATTCATAAAAGAAATTAATAGTAATATGCTTGTATATGTGGAGAAATGAATAAATAGATAGGAAAAAATGGTGAGACAAGAGAGAAAGTTATTTATGTTTGGAGCAATACCCTTGAGTTGAGGAGATAGAATGTTATCACTAGACAACTTTCCATTTGAGTGGAGTAGAGAGATTGGTCTTATGTTGGAACATTAGTTACATATCCAAAAAAGCAGAAAAGAAGGCCAAGTTGATGACCTCACATATCTGTGGAGGTTGATAATGTGGTGAAAATTGTGGACTCATAATTGCTTTTGTCTTCTTGGTGTTATTAAAAAATACCTATGTTTAACATTTAAGAGGAAGAAATGGAGAAGATATATTTTCACTATTATTTTGTTTTATTCTGTAATGATTTATGAAAAAAAGCACTTACATTTTAATAAAAAGAAATTTTTAATGAGAGAAAATAATAAATCTGAACATTTTCAATGTAAGAATTATATTGTGAAACAAAGAAAAGTGTGATTAGATAATTGATATGTTTCAACTAATTATCAGAATTTTTCACATATTTTCCACTGGTCCTAAATGATTATTTATTTTTTATTTTTACTTTGTTCTTTTTTTTTTAACTTTTTACTTTCTGTTAGGTATAGCCAATTAACAATGCTGTGAAAATTTCAGGTGAATAGTGTAGGAATTCAGCCATTCAGTTCAGTTCAGTCACTTAGTCGTGTCTGACTCTTCGCGACTCCATGAATCCCAGCACGCCAGGCCTCCCTGTCCATCACCAACTCCCAGAGTTCACTCAGACTCATGTCCATTGAGTCAGTGATGCCATCCACCATCTCATCCTCTGTCGTCCCCTTCTCCTCCTGCCCCCAATCCCTCCCAGCATCAGGGTCTTTTCCAATGAGTCAACTCTTCGCATGAGGTGGCCAAAGTACTGGAGTTTTAGCTTTAACACCATTCCTTCCAAAGAAATTCGAGGGCTGATCTCCTTCAGAACGGACCGGTTGGATCTCCTTGCAGTCCAAGGGACTCTCAAGAGTCTTCTCCAACACCACAGTTCAAAAGCATCAGTTCTTCGGCGCTCAGCCTTCTTCACAGTCCAAATCTCACATCGATATATGACCACTGGAAAAACCATAACCTTGACTAGACGGACGTTTGTTGGCAAAGTAATGTCTCTGCTTTTGAATATGCTATCTAGTTTGGTCATAACTTTTCTTCCAAGGAGTAAGCGTCTTTTAATTTCATGGCTGCAGTCACCATCTGCAGTGATTTTGGAGCCCCCCAAAAATAAAGTCTGACACTGTTTCCACTGTTTCCCCATCTATTCCCATGAAGTGATGTGACCAGATGCCATGATCTTCGTTTTCTGAATGTGGAGCTTTAAGCCAACTTTTTCACTCTCCACTTTCACTTGCATCAAGAGGCTTTTTAGTTCCTCTTCAATTTCTGCCATAAGGATGATGTCATCTGCATATCTGAGGTTACTGGTATTTCTCCCGGCAATCTTGATTCCACCTTGTGTTTCTTCCAGTCCAGCATTTCTCATGATGTACTCTGCATATAAGTTAAATAAGCAGGGTGACAATATACAGCCTTGATGTACTCCTTTTCCTATTTGGAACCAGTCTGTTGTTTCATGTCCACTTCTATCTGTTGCTTCCTGACCTGCATACAGATTTCTCAAGAGGCAGGTCAGGTGGTCTGGTATTCCTATCTCTTTCAGAATTTTCCACAGTTTATTGTGATCCACACAGTCAAAGGCTTTGGCATACTCAATAAAGCAGAAGTAGATGTTTTTCTGGAACTCTCTTGCTTTTTCCATGATCCAGCGGATGTTGGCAATTTGATATCTGGTTCCTCTGCCTTTTCTAAAACCAGCTGGAATATCTGGAAGTTCATGGTTCATGTATTGCTGAATGCTGGCTTGGAGAATTTTGAGCATTACTTTCCTAGTGTGTGAGATGAGTGCAATTGTGCAGTAGTTTGAGCATTCTTTGGCATAGCTTTTCTTTGGGATTGGAATGAAAACTGACATTTCCAGTCCTGTGGCCACTGCTGAGTTTTCCAAATTTGCTGGCATATTGAGTGCAGCACTTTCACAGCATTGTCTTTCAGGATTTGAAATAGCTCAAGTGGAATTCCATCACCTCCACTAGCTTTGTTCATAGTGATGCTTTCTAAGTCCCACTTGACTTCACATTCCAGGATGTCTGGCTCTAGGTCAGTGATCACACCATTGTGATTATCTGGGTTGTGAAGGTCTTTTTTTGTAGTTCTTCTGTGTATTCTTGCCACCTCTTCTTAATATCTTCTGCTTCTGTTAGGTCCATACCATTTCTGTCCTTTATCAAGCCCATCTTTGCATGAAATGTTCCCTTGGTATCTTTACTTTTCTTAAAGAGATCTCTAGTCTTTCCCATTCTGTTGTTTTCCTCTATTTCTTTGCATTGATTGCTGAAGAAGGCTTTCTTATCTCTGCTTGCTATTCTTTGGAACTCTGCATTCAAATGCTTATATCTTTCCTTTTCTCCTTTGCTTTTCACGTCTCTTCTTTTCACAGCTATTTGTAAGGCCTCCCCAGACAGCCATTTTGCTTTTTTACATTTCTTTTCCATGGGGATGGTCTTGATGCCTGTCTCCTGTACAATGTCATGAACCTCATTCCATAGTCCATCAGGCACTCTATCTATCAGATCTAGGCCCTTAAATCTATTTCTCATTTCCATTGTATAATCATAAGGAATTTGATTTAGGTCATACCTGAATGGTCTAGTGGTTTTCCACATTTTCTTCAATTTCAGTCTGAATTTGGCAATAAGGAGTTCATGATCTGAGCCACAGTCAGCTCCTGGTCTTGATTTTGTTGACTGTATAGAGCTTCTCCATCTTTGGCTGCAAAGAATATAATCAATCTAGTTTTGGTGTTGACCATCTGGTGATGTCCATGTGTAGAGTCTTCTCTTGTGTTGTTGAAAGAGGGTGTTTGCTATGACCAGTGCATTTTCTTGGCAAAACTCTATTAGTCTTTGCCCTGCTTCATTCAGTATTCCAAGGCCAAATTTGCCTGTTACTCCAGGACCTACTGCATTGAACTCTGCTCAATGTTATATGGTAGGCCTGGAAGGGAAGACAGTTTAGGGGAGAATGGATTGCCATTACATATACATACAAATCCATTCTCCCTTAAACTCTCTTCCCTTCCAGGCCTATCATATAACACTGAGCAGAGTTCAATGCAGTAGGTCCTTGTTTATTTATTTTAAATACAGCAGTGTGTGCATGTTCATTCCAAACCCCTGAAGTATCTTTTTCCAACATTCCCTGCCCTCAGCAACCATAATTTTTTTCCTAAGTCTGCGAGTCTGTTTCTGATTTTTAAGTCCACTTTTATCATTTCTTTTTAGATTGCATATATAAGGGATGTCATGTGATATATCTCCTTCTCTAACTTAACTCAGTATGGCATGTCTAGGTCCATCCATGTTGCTACAAATAGCATTATTTCATTATTTTAATGACTGAGTAATATTCCATCATATATATGTACCACATCTTCTTTATCCATTCCTCTGTCAATCAACATTTAGGTTGCTACCATGTCTTAGCTACTGTAAAGAGTGGTAAAATGAACATTGAGATACATTATCCTTTTGAATCATATTTTTATCCAGATATGTGCCCAGAAGTGGGATTGCAGGGTTATACGGTGATTCTACTTTTAGTTGTTTAAGAAACTTCATAGTGTTCTCCATAGTGGCTGTACTTACTTATATTCCCACCAAAACTGTAGGAGGGTCCCCTCTCTCAATACCCTCTCCAGGATTTATTGTTTATGGATTTTTTGATGATTGTTATTTTGATTGGTGTAAGGTGATATCTCATTGAAGATTTGATGAGAATGAATAATGACAATGAAGATAAATTTTCTAATAATTAGTGATGTTGGACTTCTTTCCATGTGTCTCTTGGCCTTCTGTATGTATTCTTTGGAGAAATGTCTAAGACTTCTCTCCACTTGTTGATTGGATTGTTTATTTTAATGCTGTCAAGCATCATGGGTTGTTTGTAAATAGTGGAGACTAATCCTTTATTGGTCACATCATTTGCAAATATTTTCTCCCAATCTGTGTGCTGTATTTTCATTTTGCTTACTATTTCCTTTGCTGGGCAAAAGTGCTTGATTTTAAATAGGTCTCATTTTTTAATTTTATTTCCATTATTCTGGGAGAAGGATCAAAAAAATATATTGCTTTGATTTTTTTCAGTGTTCTGCCTATGTTTTCCTCTAGCAGTTTTACAGTGTCTGACCTCACATTTATGTCTTTAATTTATTGTCAGCTTATTTTTGTCTTTTGTGTTACAGAATTATCTAATTTTATTTTTATATATTAATTATTTATATTAACAATTTGTTAATTGTTAGATTACATTAATAACATAACCTAATTTCAGAAACCTGCATGCAGGTCAGGAAGCAACAGTTAGAGCTGGACATGGAGCAACAGGCTGGCTCCACATTGGGAAAGGAGTACATCAAGGCTGTATATTGTCACCCTGCTTATTTAACTTATATGCAGAGTACATCATGAGAAATGCTAGGCTGGATGAATCAAAAGCTGGAATCAAGATCACCAGGAGAAATATGAAAAACCTCAGATATGCAGATGACACCACCCTTATGGCAGAAAGTGAAGAAGAACTAAAGAGCCTCTTGATGCAAGTGAAAGAGGAGAGTGAAAAAGTTGGCTTAAAGCTCAACATTCAGAAAATTAACATCATGGCATCTGATCCCATCACTTCATGGCAAATAGATGAGGAAATAGTGGAAACAGTGGCTGACTTTATTTTTGAGAGGCTTCAAAATCACTTCAGATGGTGACTGCAGCCATGAAATTAAAAGACACTTACTCCTTGGAAGGAAAGTTATGACCAACCTAGACAGCATATTAAGAAGCAGAGACATGACTTTGTCAACAAAGGTCCATCTAGTCAAGGCTATGGTTTTTCCTGTGGTCATGTATGGATGTGAGAGTTGGACTATGAAGAAATCTGAGCAAAGAAGAATTGACACTTTTGAACTGTGTTGTTGGAGAAGACTCTTGAGAGTCCCTTGGACTGCAAGGATATCCAACCAGTCCATCCTAAAGGAGATCGATCCTGGGTGTTCATTGGATGGGCTGATGTTGAACCTGAAACTCCAATACTTTGGCCACCTGATGTGAAGAGCTGACTCATTTGAAAAGACCCAGCTGCTGGGAAAGATTGAAGGCAGGAGGAGAAGGGGACAACAGAGGATGAGATCATTGGATGGCATCACCAACTCAATGGACATGAATTTGGTAAATTCCGGAAGTTGTTGATGGACAGGGAGGCCTGGCATGGTGCAGTTCATAGGGTCACAAAGAATCGGACACAACTGAACAACTGAACTGAACTGAACTGAGTTTCTCAGCACTATTTATTGAAGAGACTCTTTCCAGCATTATGTAGTCTTGCCTCCTTTGTCATAGCTTAATTGACCATAGTTCCTTGGGTTTATCTCTGGGAATTCTATCTTGTTATTTTCATCTATATTTCTATTTTTTTAAGTACCATATTGTTTTGATAACTATAGCTTAGAAGTATGGTTTGAAGACCTGTAGACTGACTCCTCCAGCTCTGTTTTGCTTTCTCTAGATTGCTTGGGGGTTTTGGGGGTCTTTTGTGTCTCCATAAAAAATTTAATATTTATTCTTCTAGTTTTGAGGAAAATGTCATTGGTAATTTTACAGGGATTTTATTGAATTGTAGATTACCTTGGACAGTATAGCCATTTAGACAGATAATATAGACAGTAGAGTTGATATATATTCTTCAAAACTAAAAGCATGACATATATTTCCATCTGTTTGTATCTTCTTTGGTTTCTTTCTTCAGCATCTTAACAGAGTACAGGACTTTAGTCTCTTTCAGTTCAGTCCAATTCAGTTCAGTCGCTCAGGGTTGTATCCGACTCTTTGTGACCCCATGAATTGCAGCACACCAGGCCTCCCTGTCCATCGCCATCTCCCAGAATTCACTCAAAATCACGTCCATTGAGTCAGTGATGCCATCAAGACATCTCATCCTCCATCATCCCCTTTTCCTCCTGCCCCCAAGCCCTCCCAGCATTAGAGTCTTTTTCAAGGAGTCAACTCTTCGTATGAGGTGGCCAAAGTAGTGGAGTTTCAGGTTTAGCATCATGCCTTCCAAAGAACACCCAGGACTGATCTCCTTTAGAATGGACTGATTGGATCTCCTTGCAGTCCAAGGGACTCTCAAGAGTCTTCTCCAACACCACAGTTCAAAAGCATCAATTCTTCAGCACTCAGCTTTCTTCAGTCGAACTCTCACATCCATACACAACCACTAGAAAAACCATAGCCTTGACTAGACGGACCTTTATTGGCAAAGTAATCTCTGCTTTTCAATATGCTATCTAGGTTGGTCATAACTTTTTTTCCAAGGAGTAGGCATCTTTCAATTTCATGGCTGAAATCACCATCTGCAGTGATTTTTGGAGCCCCCCAAAATAAAGTCTGACACTGTTTCCACTGTTTCCCCATCTATTTGCCATGAAGTGATTGGACCAGATGCCATGATCTTCGTTTTCTGAATATTGAGCTTTAAGCCAACTTTTTCACTCTCCACTTTCACTTTCATCAAGAGGCTTTTTAGTTCTTCTTCACTTTCTGCCATAAGGGTAGTGTCAATGCATTTCTGAGGTTATTGATATTTCTCCTGGCAATCTTGATTTCACCTTGTGCTTCTTCCAGCCCAGGGTTTCTCATGATGTATTCTGCATATAAGTTAAATAAGCAAGGTGACAATATACAGCCTTGACGTACTCCTTTTCCTATTTGGAACCAGTCTGTTGTTCCATGTCCACTTCTAACTGTTGCTTCCTGACCTGCGTATAAGTTTCTCAGGAGGGAGGTCAGGTGGTCTGGTATTCCCATCTCTTTCAGAATTTTCCACAGTTTATTGTGATCCACACAATCAAAGGCTTTGGCATAGTCAATAAAGCAGAAATATATGTTTTTTTCTGGAACTCTCTTGCTTTTTCCATGATCCAGTGGATGTTGGCAATTTGATATCTGGTTCCTCTGCCTTTTCTAAAATCAGCTTGAACATCTGGAAGTTCACGGATCAGGTATTGCTGAAGCTTGGCTTGGAGAATTTTGAGAATTACTTTACTAGCCTCCTTGCTGCTGCTGCTGCTGCTAAGTCGCTACAGTCATGTCTGACTCTGTGTGACCCCATAGACAGCAGGCCACCAGGTTCCACTGTCCCTGGGATTCTCCAGGCAAGAACACTGGGGTGGGTTGCTGTTTCCTTCTCCAATGCATGAAAGTGAAAAGTGAAAGTGAAGTCGTGTCCTACTCTTTGCGACCCCATGGACTGCAGCCTACCAGGCTCCTCCATCCATGGGGTTTTCTAGGCAAGAGTACTGGAGTGGGGTGCCATCACCTTCTCTGACTAGCCTCCTTAGGTAGGTTTATTTCTAGGTATCATATTATGTTTGATATGATGAAAAATTCATTTGTGTTTTTTTGTTAGTTTCTTTTTTTTTTTTTTTTTTAGTGTGTAGAAATTCAACAGATTTCTGTGTATAAATTTTGTATCCTGGAACTTTACCAAACTGATTGATGAGCTGTAGTAGCTTTCTGATAGTATTGTTAGGATATTCAGTGCATAGTATCATGTCTTCTGCAAACAGTGACATATAACTTCTCTTCCAATTTGGGTTTCATTTACCTCTTTTTCTTCTTGTATTGCCACGGCTAGGATTACCAAAACTATGTTGAATAAAAGAGGTGAGACTGGACATCTTTATCTTGTTCCTTCTCTTAGTGGAAATGCTTTCATATTTTCATCATTGAATATGATTTTAGCTGTGGTTTTGTCATATATGGCCTTTATTATTTTGAGGTAGGTAGGTTCTTTCTTTGCCCACTTTCTAGAGAATTTATCATAAACAAGTGCTAAATTTTGTCAAAAGCTTTTTCTGCCTCTATGCATCTATTAAGATGATTATATGCTTTTTATTCTTCAATTTGTTGATATGATGCATGATTTGTTTAATTCATTGTTGGATTCAGATTGATTTTTTTTTTTGAGGACTTTTGCCTCTATGTTTATCACTGATATCAGCCTGTAATTTTCTTCTGTCTTTCTTTTTTGTTTGTTTGTTTGTTTTTTGGTATCTTTGTCTGGTTTTGGTATCAGGGTGATAGTGGCCTCATAGAATGAGTTTGGAAGTTTTGTTGTTTTTTTTTTTTTTTCCCTCTGCAAGTATTTGGAAGTTTGAAAAGAACAGGTGTTAACTCTTCTCTAAATAGTCAATAGAATTAACCTATGTCCTGGGGTTTTGTTTGTTGCAATTTTTTAAACCACAGGTTCAATTTCAGTGGTTGTGATTGATCTGTTAATATTTTAAATTTCTTCCAGTTTCAGCCTTGTAAGACTCTACCTTTCTAAGAATTTGCCCATTTCTTTCAGGGTATCCATCCTATTGGCATGTAACTGCTTTTAATAGTCTCTTATGATCTTTTGTATTTTTGGGAAGTAAGATGTAACTTCTCTTTTTTCATTTCTAGCTTTTTTTTGCTTGAGTTCTTTCTCATTTTTTAAAATAATTCTAGTTAAAGGTTTATCAATTTTGTTTATCTTTTCAAATAACCAGATTTTAATTTCATTGATCTTTGCAATTGTTTTCTTCCTTTTATTTATTTCTGCTCTGATCTTTATGATCTATTTCCTTATACTAACTTTAGGTTTTGTTTGTTCTTCTTTCTCTAGTTGTGAGGGTTAGGTTTTTTATTTGAGATTTTCCTTGTTTCCTGAAGTAAGAATATATTGCTATGAACTTCCCTCTTAGAATCATTTTTCTGCATAACATAGGTTTTGGACCACTGTGCTTTCATTTTCATTTGTCTCTAGTTACTTTTTTTATTTCCTCTTTTTTTCTTCAGTGATTCATTGATTGTTTAAAAACAGATTGTTTAGCCACCATATGTTTGTGCTTTTATAGTTATTTTTTAGATTATTTCCAATTTCATAACATTGTGATCACAAAAAGATACTTGATATGATTTCAATTTTCTTAAATTTCCACAAGGCTTACCTTGTGGCCTTCAAAATGTGGTCAACTAAGGAGAATGATTTTTGTTCACTTGAGAAAAATGTGTAGGCTGCTGTTTTGGATAGAATGCTTCATAAGTATCAATTAAGTCCATCCAGTCTAATGTATCTGGAAAAGGCAATGGCAACCCACTCCAGTACTCTTGCCTGGAAAATCCCATGGGTGGAGGAGCCTGGTAGGTAGGCTGCAGTCCATGGGGTCACTAAGAGTCGGACACGACTGAGTGACTTCACTTTCACTTTTCACTTTCATGCATTGAAGAAGGGAATGGCAACCCACTCCAGTGTTCTTGCCTGGAGAATCCCAGGGACAGGGGAGCCTGGTGGGCTGCTGTCTGTGGGGTCGCACAGAGTCAGACATGACTGAAGCGACTTAGCAGCAGCAGCAGCAGCAGCTGTCTAATGTATCATTATTTTTATATTTTTTTCTTGGATTGATCTTTTGCTCATTATGTTGTCATTCTTTGTCTCTTATAACAATCTTTGTTTTAAAGTCTATATTTTCTGATATGAGTATTGCTACTATTCCAGCTTTCTTTGGATTTCCATTTGTGTGGATACCTCCTCTCATCACCTTACTTTCAGTCTGTAAGTGCCCCTAGGTCTGAGGTCAGTCTCCAGTTCAGTTCAGTTCAGTTAAGTCTCTCAGTCGTGTCCAACTCTTTGAGACCCCATGAGTCACAGCACGCCAGGCCTCTCTGTCCATCACCAACTCGTGGAGTTCACTCAAACTTACGTCCGTTGAGTCAGTGATGCCATCCAGCCATCTCATCCTCTGTCGTCCCCTTTTCCTCCTGCCCCCAATCCTTCCCAGCATCAGAGTCTTTTCCAATGAGTCAACTCTTCGCATGAGGTGGCCAAAGTACTGGAGTTTCCACTTCAGCATCATTCTTTCCAAAGAACACCCAGGACTGATCTCCTTCAGAATGGACTGGTTGGATTTCCTTGCAGTCCAAGGGACTCACAAGAGTCTTCTCCAACACCACAGTTCAAAAGCATCAATTCTTCGGCACTCAGCTTTCTTCACAGTCCAACTCTCACATGCATACATGACCACTAGAAAAACCGTAGCCTTGACTAGACAGACCTTTGTTGGCAAAGTAATATCTCTGCTTTTCAATATGCTATCTAGGTTGGCCATAACTTTCCTTCCAAGGAGTAAGCGTCTTTTAATTTCATGGCTTCGGTCACCATCCACAGTGATTTTGGAGCCCCCCAAAATAAAGTCTGACACTGTTTCCACTGTTTCCCCATCTATTTGCCATGAAGTGATGGGACCAGATGCCATGATCTTAGTTTTCTGAATGTTGAAGCTTTAAGCCAACTTTTCTTGTAGACAGCATATATTTGGGTCTTCCTTTTATATCCACCTAACCAGTCTATATCTTTTGGCTGATGCATTTAATCAATTTAAATTTAAAGTATGTACAGATATATATGATCCAAGTACCATTTTCTTAATTGTTTTGCATTCATTTTTGCAGATCTTCTCCTTCTCTGTATTTCCTGCCTAGAAAAGTTCCTTTAGCATTTGTTATAGAGCTGGTTTGGTGGTGTTGAATTCTCTTAATTTTGTTTATCTGTAAAACTTTTGATTTCTCCATTAAATCTGAATTAGAGTCTTGCTGGGTAGAGCTTTCTTGGTTGTAGTTGTTCTTTCCCATAACTTTAAATATACTGTGCAGCTCCCTTCTGTCTTGCAGAGTTTCTGCTGAGAAATCAGCTGAAAAACTTATGGGAATCCCCTTATATGTTATTTGTCACTTTACCCTTCTTTTTTTAATATTTTATCTTTGTCTTTAATGTTGTCAGTGTCTCTCAGTGTGTTTCTATGTTTCTTGGTGTGTTTCTCTTTGGGTTTATCCTGCCTGGGTCTTTCTGCCCTGCTTGGACTTGGTTGACTATTTCCTTTCCCATGTTAGGGAGGTTTTCAGCTGTTATTTCTTCAAATATTTCCTCAAATACTTTCTCTCTCTTCTCCTTATGGGGATGCCTATAATGTGAATGTTGATATGCTTGATATCCCACAAGTCTCTTAATCTGTCTTCATCTATTTTCATTCTTTTTTCTATATTCTGTTTTGCCACAGTGATTTCCACCATTCTGTCTTCCAGGTCACTCATCCATTCTTCTGCTCAGTTATTCTGCTATTGACTCCTTCCAGTGTATTTTTTTCATCTCTGTTTGCTTGTTCTTTAGTTCTTCTAGGTAGTTGGTAAATATTTCTTGCATTTTCTACATTCTTTGTCTGAGATCCTGGATGATCTTCACTACCATTATTCTGAATTCTTTCTCTGGAAGATTGCCTATCTCCATTTTGTTTAGTTGTTTTTCTGGAGTCTTATCTTATTTCTTCCTCTATGATGTAATCTTTTGTATTTTCATTTTGTTTAAATTTCTGTGATTGTGGTTCTCATTCTGGAGGCTGTGAGATTGTAGATCTTGCTTCTTATGTTTGCCCTCTGGTGGATGAGGCTGTCTAAGAAACTTGTGCAAGCTTTCTTATGGGAGAGACTAGCAGTGGGAGAAACTGGGTCTTGCTCTGATAGACAGGGGTGTCCTCAGTACAATGTTATCCAATAGTACCCCCCATACACTACCAAGTGGGTCTGTGCTCCTTCCCTATTAGTTGTTTGGCCTGTGGTGACCCAGTCCTTGACTCTACAAGTTCTCCAATAAGACTAATTGCATCCTTTGGACCACACTAATGGACACTTCCAGCACTGCTGCTCCCAGTATCCTTGTCTCTGCAGTGAGCCACTACTACCCCACAACTTTGCAGGACGCTCAAACACTAAAAGGTAGGTCTGGTTCTATCTCTTGTGGGGTCACTGCTCCTTTCCTCTGCATGTTTGTGTGCATACGATTTTGTGTGTGCCCTCTAAGAGTGGCATCTATGTTTCTCACAGTCTGTGGAACTCATGCAATCAAATCCCCATGGCCTTCAAAATCAGATTCCCTGGGAATCCTTAGTCCCACAGCCTGGGGAGCCTGTCATGGGGCTTAAAACCTTTATAACAGTAGCAGAACTTCTTTTGTTTCTCTGATCTTCAGTTTGTGAGTCACACACCTGGCAGAAATGGGATTTAATTTTATCACAATTGCATCCCTCTTACCATCTCACTGTGACTTCTCTTTTGTCTTTAGGCATGGGGATCTTTTTCCATTTTGGTGAGTTCTAGCATCCTCTTGTCAGTGGTTGTTCAATGGTTAGTTGTGATTATGGTGCTCTTGCAGGAAAAGATGAGCTCACATCCTTCTACTCTGCCATCTTGAACCAATCTAACACAGTTACTTATTTTAAATAAAATAAACACAGATCAATATAATTGTTTCAATTAATGGTCCACCATTCTTATTTAGCTTTTAAACTTAAAATAGATAAAATATCTTTTAAGTTATATTTATTTGTCCTATTAACTAAAAAAAGAAAACACAATTCTCAATGTGATGAGTTTGACTCCTCTTTCCATGTTGCAGATTTTCAACAGTAGACAGAGTTGTATAACGCTTAAGTAGCTATCTCTCTTCCTCTCCATTTCTGTATTCTTTGCCCATTTATCCCTCTGTGTTGAATATTTTACCTTGTTGAATATTTCTTAATCTTTCAACAAGCACTCTATTCTCCAGCCAAACAGATCATTAACTAAAAATTATATCCCAACTACCATATTTCACAGAACGCAAATATGAACCCTCTGGGCCTTTTGAATACAATTCTCATCATGATTTTTTTTGAAAATTTTAGGAAAACATTGTTTTCCCTTTTGAATATGTGTCCATGTTGACTCTGGAAAGGCAGACAGAAACATCATCAGTATAAAACATCACTAATGTAAAATATGATGGAGAAAGTGGATTTCAGTTAAATTTTAACCAATTTGGATAAAGACCTTAGGGGAAAACTAAATCTCAAAGTGGAAAATAATTTTATCTAAGTTCTACCCTTACTAACTGATTTACTTGTGTTAATTTTACTTGCTACTCAAATTAAATGTAAGATTTACCTAGAATGCTATCTATGACTGAGGGTATTAGCTATTTTCATAAGCCCTGTAGTGTCACTCTTGGTTCAAAATTCAGCATATAAGGTTTTGGTCTCTCAAAGTAAGACAGATAACCCTTATTTTTAAAGTTTGCTTTCTATAACATAGCTCTTATGAAAGACCCACATTAACACTTGTTTTTGCTAAGAAGAAGAAATCCAAAGAGCATGTTCACTTTTATGAAAAAGACAGAAAATTGCACTTTTCACCATTTGATTTGAAGCCCACAGGGTCAACAATCTGCCTGCAATACATGAAACCCAGGTTTGATTTCTGTGTCAGGAAGATCCCCTGGAGAAGGTAATGCCAACCCACTCCAGTATTCTTGCTTGGAGAATTCAATGAACAGAGGAGCCTGGTTGGCTATAGTCCATGGGGTTGCAAAGAGTCGGACACGACTGAGTAGCTAACACAACAACCATACCTGGAGCAGCCAAGCTTCTTCCCTGGGAACAACACACAGAGTCTCAATATTGAACCAACATGGCTTTGAACTGTGTTAGCATCTCTACTTTACATTGATTTACTTTGTGTATCCATTAGCAAAATGTGTCCTAAAGTAACTGCTTCTTCATTTTACATCATTTGGGCTCATGAAACACCAGGAACACCCCCACTTTCTGATAGGACGGGAAATCTGTATGTTGAGTATTTAAGTTTTCAGAATATCAAAGAATTTGAAACAGTATTTGAATTTAGTAATACTTAAAAATAACCAGTGATCATGATTTAAGCAAATGTGATTTGAGTTTTGTTTTTCTATTTTGTGTATTTCAATTTAGTTTCTATACCAATGAATACATTTCAAATTTGTCTACTGTTTTCATTCTCAAATATCTCAAGTATTTTTCTAAATATAAAATAGCTTTAGGAACATTTAGTTTATTCATCTTTACTCTGCATATTGTTTTTGACTATGTTACATACTATCTGTGTCATTTGGTAATCAAGTTGTGAGTAAAAGAGCTGTCTCCAAGAAGATGAGAATTGTTGTAAGTTATTTTACTTTTTCTTTACATTGTAGAGTGCCCACAAACTCGCCTTACATTGGTTTGCCATTCTAACAACATTTTACTTGCTTATCACAAACTCAAGAATTATTTGGGATTGCTTCCTGTTTTCCTGCATTAATATAGTAACATAATTTCTTTCACTTGAAAGTGTTTCCTTTTAATTGAAATGTAGTTGGCTTATACTGTTATGTTAGTTCCAAGTGTACAGCATTATGATTCAGCTATATTGGAGAAGGGAACAGCAACTCACTCCAGTATTTTTACCTGGTAAATACCATGGGCAAGGGGCCTGGTGGGCTGCAGTCCACGAGATCACAAAGAGCTGGACACAGCTGAGTAACTGAGCATGCATAGCATGTGTGCATATATGTATGTATGTGTGTGCGTGTGTACCTTTCCAGATATTTTTTCCTTGTAGATCATTATAATATACTGAGTATAGTTCTCTGTGCTATACAGTAGGTCCTTGTTGGTCATCTATTTTATATTTAACAGTGTGTATATGCCTCTTGAGAAACCTATATGCAGGTCAGGAAGCAACAGTTAGAACTGGACATGGAACAACAGACTGGTTGCAAATAGGAAAAGGAGCACATCAAAGCTGTGTATTGTCACCCTGCTTATTTAACTTATATGCAGAGTACATCATGAGAAACTCTGAGCTGGAAGAAGCACAGGCTGGAGTCAAGATTGCCGGGAGAAATATCAATAACCTCAGAAATGCAGATGACACCACCATTATGGCAGAAAGTGAAGAGGAACTAAAAAGCCTCTTGATGAAAGTGAGAGAGGAGAGTGAAAAAGTTGACTTAAAGCTCAACATTCAGAAAATGAAGATCATGGCATCCAGTCCCATAACTTCATGGGAAATAGATGGGGAAACAGTGTCAGACTTTATTTTGGGGGGCTCCAAAATCACTGCAGATGGTGATTGCAGCCATGAAATTAAAAGGCACTTACTCCTTGAAAGGAAAGTTTTGACCAACCTAGACAGCATGTTAAAAAGCAGAGACATTACTTTGCCAACAAAGGTCCGTCTAGTCAAGACTATGGTTTTTCCAGTGGTCATGTATGGATGTTAGATTTGGATTGTGAAGAAAGCTAAGTGCCAAAGAATTGATGCTTTTGAACTGTGGTGTTGGAGAAGACTCTTGAGAGTCCCTTGGACTGCAAAGAGATCCAACCAGTCCATTCTAAAGGAGATCAGTCCTGGATGTTCATTGGAGGGACTGATGCTAAAGCTGAAACTCCAGTACTTTGGCCACCTCATGCGAAGAGCTGACTCACTTGAAAAGACCCTGATGCTGGGAGGGATTGGGGGTACGAGGAGAAGGGGATGACAGAGGATGAGATGGCTAGATGGCATCACTGACTCGATGGACATGAGTTTAAGTAAACTCCAGGGGTTGGTGATGGACAAGGAAGCCTGGCGTGCTGTGATTCATGGGGTCGGAAAGAGTCAGACACTACTGAGCGACTGAACTGAACTGAGCTGAACTGATATGTTATTCCAAACTGCTAATTTATCCCTCTCCTCCCTCCTTTTCCCTTTAGTAATCATAAGTTGATTTTCTCTTTGTGTGTGTGTCTGTTCCATAAATTCACTTGTGACATCTTTTTAGATTTCACATATAAATAATATCATATGATATTTGTCCTTGTCTGGCTTACTATACTTAGTATAATAATCTCTAGGTCCATCCATGTTGGTGCAAATGACATTACCCCATTCTTTTTTTATAGCTGAGTAATATTTCACCGTATATATAGAATACATCTTCTTTATCCAGTCATTTGTCAGTGGACATTTAAGTTGCTTCCATGTTGTGGCTACTGTAATTAGTACCACAATGAACTCAACTAAAGTTTCACATTGTGCCTTGAGAACATATTCTGGACTTGCATGTCTGCTTATATGAAGAATATAATGCTTCATATAAAAAGAGAAGTCCAGCACACACTGCATACATAGGGTACAAATAGCATATATTCTGCTCACATGACCTGGCAGATATCTCCTAGATACTTTCTAGCTGATAAAAGGAAGCGACTTTGATTTAAAGACAAACTAAGAGGTCATTTAATCTATCCAGAAATAGCAGTAGTTTGTATTTACATAAAGATGCCCCATGTCCCCAGTATTTTTCCCAGGGGCATATCCAAAATTTCTGCTCCTCAAGAGACTCATTTTTACCAAGATGGAAGCAGAGGCATAGGCATGCAATGGTACCACCCTACTGAATTCATTGGAATGGTTCTTGGGCTTTCATTGAATTCAGACACATTCTTATTAATCCAGCCAGTGTGTGTTTGCATTCAAGCAATTAGATAGATTGTCAGAAAGAATATAGGATAATAACAGATACCTAAGAAGTGATCACAGAGTAGACAAGAGAGTAAAGAAAGACAAAGAAGTTGCAAAACTGGGCAACAGTTTGAGGGAGTAGGGGACTAGTCACCTCTGGTGCAAAGACCCAAATCTCAGGTCTAGTCTTCTGCATTTCAGTTCTTAATACTCATCCTACTCTCAAGTAAGTTTCCTAATTTGTCTCAGAATCACTTTCCTTCACTATAAAATGAAGAAGTTAATAAATACTGATATTGAGTGTAAAATAATTGTTTATAAAATTTAGCATGGTCCTTGTTTATAAAAAAAGCAACTCAATAAAAAATTGCTTTGCCTTTTAATTCAAGTTTTTTCACTGTGTCTGAAGTAAAGCTGATTATGCAGTGTCCCTGATAATAATGACCTTCTGATTACACACACACACACACACACACACAATTGACAAAGGTCCACAGAGATTCATGCATCAAATGGAAGACATGTTTCATAAAAAGAGGAATTTAGGCTCATGCTGTATTCCCAGCACTCAGAGTCCTAATAAATACATAGTTATACCCTATAAATAAATAGTTATAAATGAATAAACAGTTATACTCTAAATAAAATACTTTGCCTATGTGAAAGGTCCACCAATTTGTCTTTGACATGTATCTGTGATTGAGCAAAGAGCTTTCAGAGACAAAATAAGCATGTGCTTAGATATAGCATTAAGAACTCTGCCAAGACAAGGACTGAAGGAACCCTTGGGAATGATGGAATGGATAGTTGTAGGGATTATATGTCACAGATGTAACTTGAGCCTACAACCATAAAGAGGCTAAGGCCAGCTGTCAGTCTTGGCTGCAACAGAAAATATCACTGAATTCTGTTCCACATCAGGACTCTGGCAACAACATATTTCTCCCTCTCTGTCTCTGTCTCTCCGTCTTTGTCTCCTCCCTAACCCTAACCCCAACCTTCCTACACCTCCATCACTTTTCCTTTCCCTTCCTTCTGCATTCCTTCCTTCCTTTTTTTCTTTCTTCCTTCCTCTCCATCCTTCCCTCCCTCCCTTCTTGTCTCTCTTTCTTTCTTTCTTCTTTTCACTTCTCACCTCTCTATCTGAAATAAAACTTCAGACAGATGAGAAACATTTTTAGCTGATGTATTTAAAATAAGAAACAGAAGACATAAGTATATTACAGATATTTATCCCTCAAATATTTCAGATGATGAAAGAATAATGATAAGCAATGAGAAGGACCACCCCTTACCTTATAGCACTGTACTTTCATGTATTTCCAGAACCCTTAACATATAGGGGTGATGTAAATTAACTTGACATTAACCATTTAGGCTACAGTTCAGTTCAGTTAAGTCGCTCAGTCATGCCTGACTCTTTGCGACCCTATGAAACACAGCACGCCAGGCCTTCCTGTCCATCACCAACTCCTGGAGTCCACCCAAACCCATGTCCATTGAGTACGTGATGCCATCCAGCCATCTCATCCTCTGTCGTCCCCTTCTCCTCCTGCATTCAATCCTTCCCTGAATCAGGGTCTTTTCCAATGAGTCAGCTCTTTGCTTCAGGTGGCCAAAGTACTGGAGTTTCAGCTTCAACATCAGTCCTTCCAAAGAACACCCAGGACTGATCTCCTTTCGGATGGAATGGTTGAATCTCCTTGCAGTTCAAAGGACTGTCAAGAGTTTTATCCAACACCACAGTTCAAAAGCATCACTTCTTCGGTGCTCAGCTTTCTTTATAGTCCAACTCTCACATCCATACATGACTACTGGAGAAACAATAGCCTCTCCTAGAAAGACTTTTGTTGACAAAGTAATGTCTCTGCTATTTAATATGCTATCTAGTTTGGTCATAACTTTCCTTCCAAGGAGTAAGCGTCTTTTAATTTCAGGGCTGCAATCACCGTCTGCAGTGATTTTGGAGCCCCCCAAAATAAAGTCAGCCACTGTTTCCCTATATATTTGCATGAAGTGATGGGACCGGATGCCATGATCTTAGTTTTCTGAATGTTGAGCTTTAAGCCAACTTTTTCACTCTCCTCTTTCACTTTCGTCAAGAGGCTTTTGAGTTCCTCTTCACTTTCTGCCATAAGGGTGGTGTCATCTGCATATCTGAGGTTATTGATATTTCTCCCAGCAATCTTGATCCCAGCTTGTGCTTCTTCCAGCCCAGCGTTTCTCATGATGTACTCTGCATATAAGTTAAATAAGTAGGGTGACAGTATACAGCCTTGGTGTACTCCTTTTCCTATTTGGAATCATTCCGTTGTTTCATGTCAAGTACTAACTGTTGCTTCCTGACCTGCATACATATTTCTCAAGAGGCCGATCAGGTAGCCTGGTATTCCACCAGACCTGCGTTTAGGCTATACGACACAGAAAATGGAAACATGGATTTAGTGATGACATTTATTGCCCAGTTCTCTGGCAGAAAAGTGAACAAATGAGCTCAAGGATTAATTTTTATTGATAATTTCAAGGATATTGATTGACACAAGATTCAAAACTTAGACTTTGGCAGCTACATAGTCTTGGTAGTGTCTGTTATAACCCTTCCAGCCTTCCTTGCCTCACAAGTAAGTCCTCATGTGTGGAAATTACAAATAAATACAGTTTCCAGAGCTTTAAGTTGTTGGGGGGACCAAGAGGGTGTTGCTGCCACAACAACTTTGGTATCAGTGCAACCTAAGCACAAAAGATCCACATCCAGGGAGGTTGTCTGCATGTAGCAGTAAAATTCATATAGGCTGTTCTAAAAATGCTTACCTAGACAAATTAGTCTCTATTCTAAAGGATAAGGCTTCTAATCATAAAGAGAAAGAATAGCTAAGAAAATAAATACCCTAAAAAGAGCCAACAACTATGCAGACTAAAATTTTAGAGAGGTTTCATTTTGAGGCATCAAGATAATATGAGCAATCAGGCTTTATAGTGATGCCTCTGAGCCTCTACAAGGAAGGGTATTGTTACGTAGCATGTTAATCATGAAAAACATACAGAACTGTGTGCCTAGCATACAGTTTCTTTTCTACTAAATTTTTGTAATAAACGAAATTTTAAAAATATAATATAGATTATTCTAAGATTTATATTATAATGTAGGCTCTCCCTTAGGTACATAAGTGAAGTGGAGTGAAGTGAAGTGAAGTGAAACAAAAGATGCTCAGTTGTGCCCGACTCTTTGTGGCCCCACGGACTATACGGTCCATGGAATTCTCCAGGCCTGAGTTCTGCAGTGGGTAGCCATTCCCTTTTCCCAACCCAGGGATCAAGCCCAGGTTTCCCACATTGCAGGCAGATTCTTTACCATCTGAGCCACCAGGGAAGCCCTACATACATTTTAAGTTTTTCCATTTTATGTACATCCTTGATTTCTCATATAGAAGGTTCCATTAAATGTATGCTTGTGCTTAGTCACTCAGTCATGTCTGACTCTTTGCGACCCCATGGACTGTAGCCCACCAAACTCCTCTGTCCATGGACTTCTCCAGGCAAGAATACTGGAGTGGGTTGCCATACCTGCCTATAAGGGATCTTCCCAAATAAGGGATTGAACCCAGGTCTCTGGTATTGCAGGCAGATTCTTTACAGTCTGAGATACCAAGGAAGCCCATAAAATGTATACTTCCTTTAAAGGCTTTAAAGTAATCATTATAGATTTTTAAAATAAATATATGTGTGTATTAAATATATATATATTATGACATTTAATACTTATATACACATGTATTTATATAATATATGGGATTATATTCAATATATTGTTATAAACCACAACAGAAAATATTTTAATATATATTCTTTTCCATATGGTTTATAACAAGATATTGAATATAATCCATTGTGCTATATGGTAGGACCTTGTTGTTTATCTATCTTACATATAATACTTTCTATCTGCTAATCCCCAATTCCCACTCCATCCCCCATGCTGCCACCACATCCCCTTCTCTTGGAAACCAAAAGTCTGTTCTCTATATCTGTGAATCTGCTTCTGTTCCACAGATAACTTCATTTGCATCATATTTTAAATTCCACATTTAGGTTGTAACATATCAGATTTGTCTTTCTCTTTCTAGTTTACTTCACTTAATATGATAATCTCTAGGTTGAAGGAATGATGCTAACACTGAAACTCCATACTTTGGCCACCTCATGTGAAGAGTTGACTCATTGGAAGACTCTGATGCTGGGAGGGATTGGGGGCAGGAGGAGAAGGGGACGACAGAGGATGATAGCTGGATGGCATCACTGACTCGATGGACATGAGTCTGAGTGAACTCCGAGAGTTTGTGATGGACAAGGAGGCCTGGCGTGCTGCGATTCATGGGGTCACAAAGAGTCGGACATGACTGAGCAACTGAACTGAACTGAACAGAGGTCCATCCAAGTTGCTGCAAATGGCATTATTTCATTCTTTAGTATGGTTGAGTAATATTCCATTGTATAGATGTACCATATTACTTTATACATTCCTCTGTTGTTGGACATTCACGTTGCTACCATGTCTTGGATATTGTAACTAATGTTGCAATGAACATTGGGGTGTATGTATCCTTTCTAGTTATAGTTTTCTCTCACTCAGGAAAGGAATTGCAGGATCATATAGCAACTCTATTTTTAGTTTTTTGAGGAAGATCCATATTGTTTTCCTTAGTAGGTACACTGATTTACATTCCCATCAACAATGTAGAAGGGTTCCCTTTTCTGAATGCCTATTCCATCATTTGTTATTTGTAAACTTTGTAAATATAACCATTCTGACTGGTTTGGAATGGTGCCTACCCTGTTGTATTTTTTATTTAAATTTATCTGATAGTTAGAAATGCTGAATAACCCTTCATGTGCCTGTTGGCCATCTGTATCTTTTGGAGAAATATCTATTTAGATCTTCAGCCCAATTTTTGATGATTTTTTTAAATATTATTATTATATGAGCTGTTTGTATATTTTGGAAGTTAAGCTGTCATTGGTCACCTGGTTTGCAAATATATATTTTTCTTCTCAGCCTGCAGGCTGTTTTATTTCATTTATGGTTTCCTTTGCTGTACAAAAGCTTATACATTTGATTATTTCCCATTTGTTCATTTTTGCTTTTATTTCTATTACCTTGGGAGACTGAAGAAAACTTGTCATGATTTACATCAGCTAACGTTTTACCTATGTTCTCTCCTAAGAGTTTTGTGGTGCCATGTCTTACATTTGTTATTTAAGTCATGGCATTCAATTTTAAGTACAGATTTTGTGGTCAAATATTTTTACTCATGTATTCTGTATAGAAACTTGAACCCAAACTGTTCCTTGATTTCATGGTTAACAATTCAGCCCTAAGTCAAAACAAAGCAAAATATAATTGAATGGTTTTCTACATCCCACTCTACAAGTCATTAAAATTTAATGATGCCATTTGTTTTAATGTTTCCTAGGCAATTCAAGGGGCTTCTTAGATGGCACTGGTGGTAAAGAACCCACCTGTGCTGCAGGAGACTTGAATTTGATCTCTAGATTGAGAAGATCTCCTGAAAGAGGGCATGACAACAGATTCCAGTATTCTTGCCTGGAGAATCTCATGGACAGAGGAGCCTGGCAGGCTACAGTCTATAGGGTCACAAAAAGTCAGACATGACTGAAGTGAATTACCGTGTACATGCAATTTGATAGTTGGATTTCACAGATTTTTTAATTGTTCATCACTTAATGCAAAACCTCCCATATTTCATCATCTCATGCAGTTTTGATATATTTGACACGATCACATGAATGTTAGAAGAATATTAGAACTTCAAGATACCTTTTTCTTATGAAAAGACTAATTAGTTTGAGTTACAGAATAAGTAACTGTTTATGTAGATACTGAAACAACTATCTAAAGATAAAAGACAGCATGCAATTGATATTTCCCCTTGGCAAACTCACTAGAGATTGACAAGAGCTCAAACTTGTCTTCTGAATGTCACTTGCAATTTTTTTCATAATACGATAGTCTTTTGCAAAGAAAATGCTAAAGAATATTTTTATTTTTAATTATTATAGATTTTAAAGTCTTTTCAAAAATATTTTGATTAATCCAATTTGTCTACATGAATAGATTAAATGGTGCAGCTTATTAAAAACATTTTTCTTAGCTCTAGGGCCTAGATCTGAAATATCATTTAGACAGGAACTAATGAAATTATCCTTATCTGAATGCTTGAAGGGAGATAAGGAGGGAAATGTCAATTCTGCTATTACTGTGGGGCAATAAGTCACAATACTCAACACATAATCAAAGGATGCATTTAAAATAATCTCTGTGGACTAATTAAAAGTTCAATTAAGAAGACTAGAATGGTCTTCACTAATGAACATTTTTATAAAATACACATTTGAACAGACAAATTTTGCTCTGAAAAAAAATATAATTAAGCATTACAATTCCAGTAGAAGTCCATTTGCCATTGAAGTGCTTTTGACAGCATCTTTTATTTCAATGCTAAATCCAAAAATCATATGGATAATGATCTAGAGCCTAGAGTAGGCTGTGAGATTCCTTTGGAGGGAAGCTCTATGCTGATTTATCCTGTAGAACCATAATCCACCTTATGTTCAGTGTCTGTGCTGTGTTCTGGAAGGCGCTGTCTTGTTTGGGGACATGATGGTTACCCGTGGAGCCTCTGATATAACCAAAACATATTTTTAAAAACAATTCCCTCCTGCAGAGGTCTTTTCAAACAGGCAGCATGCTTTGTTATTCACCATCTGATCTGATTTTCATATTATTTATAGGAGTTAAAGAGGGCAGTTGTTGCTGTTCTTTATATGCAAATACAACCACCACCACGTGTGTAAAACAAGTGCTGTAGCCCAGGTGATGCCAAAAACTCGGCCTCTGTGCACCTGTGCTGAATTGATTCATCGAGTTTTGGATGTTGTAGAGAAGAATACATAAAAATAAAATAAAAATATATTTTATTGCTTTGCCAGGTGAAGGTAGACACAGTGGGCTCATGCCCTATAAAACTCTCTGTCCCAGCCCAGGGTTGGGGGGGATTTGGTGAGGAGTTTTATAGCAATGGTTCAAGAGTATGGTTGTTGATAATGGTCAGAGTGTGTGCAGGGCTTGCACTACTTTAATCTGGCTTCAGACGAACTCCTATGAGTTTCTGGGCATATATATATATATATATATATATATATATATATACCCAGATTATATATATATATATATATATATACACCCAGATTATATATATATATATATATATATATGCCCAGATTATATATATATATAATCATATATATATATGAAGGATAATTGCTTTACAGAATTGCATTGGTTTCTGCCAAACATCAACATGAATCAGCCATAGGTGTACATATATCCACTCCCTCTTGAACCTCCCTCCCAATCCCTCCCCACTCACCCTTCTACATTGTTATAGAGCCCTGGGTTTGAGTTCCCTGAGTCATACATAAAATTGCCTTTGGTTATCTATTTTACATATAGTAATTTGTTTCTATATTGCTCTCTCCATACATCCCATCCTCTCCTTCATGTCCGCTTGCCCTGTATCCATAAGTATGTTCTCTATGTATGTGTCTCCATTTGCTGCTCTGCAAATAATTTCATCAGTACCATCATTCTGCTGCTGCTGCTAAGTCACTTCAGTCGTGTCCAACTCTGTGTGACCCCATAGACAGCAGCCCACCAGGCTCTGCTGTCTCTGGGATTCTCCAGGCAAGAACACTGGAGTGGGTTGCCATTTCCTTCTCCAATGCATGAACGTGAAAAGTGAAAGTGAAGTTGCTCAGTTGTGTCCGACTCTGAGCGACCTCATGGACTGCAGCCTACCAGGCTCCTCCATCCATGGGATTTTCCAGGCAAGAATACTGGAGTGGGGTGCCATTGCCTTCTCCAAGGGGGTGATTTAGTATAGGTTTAATTGTCTCAGGGCCTATGGCCCTAGTCCCTTCTGATATGATTAGGCCCAGATATCTAACCGACTATTGACAAAGCTGAGCCTTTTCTCTTGATGCCTTGTAACTACAGTCTGCCAGAAAGTTTAAGAAATCTTCTGAGGCTTGTGAACAAGCTTCCTCTGTCTCAGCACAGAGCAAAATACTATTCCAAAATTGAGAAGAAGAAGGAGGTAACAGGTCCCATGTAAGTTAAAAAACTAGCAGGGAAAATAACATCAGGCATATTCTCATCCTTAATGCCTAAGAATATTCCTCTTTGCCTTGATGTTTCCCTCACTGGGCCTGCTAAGGTGGTAACTCACCCTCATGTCTCAGTGGGAAGACTCTTTGCCTGGGCCTTGCTCCCTCCTCAAGATTTACTACTGGGACATTACAGCTATCCTGCAATGTCCCCTCCCCTAAAACCTAAGTGGAGTCCAGCCAAGGCCTCTGAACCCCATGGATTCTGGGCTTGTGATGGGCATATCCATATGCGCTAAGTAGTTTCAGCCATGTCTGACTCTGCTACCTTATGAACTGTAACCTCCCAGGCTCCTCTGCCCATAGGATTCTCCAGGCAAGACTACTGGAGTGTGTTGCTGTTTCCATTTCCTTCTCCAGAGGATCTTCCCAACCTAGGGATAGAATCTGTGTGTCTTATGTCTCCTGCATTGGCAGATGGTTTCTTTAGCACTAGCACCACCTAGGAAACCTATCCATGGCTGATAAGAAGTGATCATAAGTCTCCAGAGGAGGAATATTAAGCTTGAAATTGGCAAAGGATGAATTTCTTTTCACAGACATACCTATTGCCTTTCCATTGGGCATGAGGCCCTTTTTTGGGGAATCTTTTTCTTTTCTTTCTTTTTTTTCTTTTGGCAGCACTGTGCAGCATGCAGAACTTCCCTGACTAGAGATCCAATTCACACCTCCTGCAGTGAAAGTGCAGAGTCTTAACCACTGGATTGCTAGGGAAGTGCCTCATGGGAATCTTAAAAGTTAATTTATATTTTATTGATTGTTTTGGGGGGGGGTGTGGACCATTTTTTAAAAGTCTTTATTGAACATTACAATATTGTTTATGTTATTATGGTTTTTTTTTTTTTTTTTTTTTTTGCCAGGAGGCAAGTGGGATCTTAGCTCCCAGACTGGGGATCAAACCTACAGTCCCTGCACTGGAAGGCAAAGTCTTAGCGACTGGACCATCAGGAAGTCCCCTACATTATTGCTTATTAGAATGCATTATAGAATAACAGAGTGAACCAATCTTTACCTGGGCAAACTCATTACCACAAGGTGCGCTTTGACCTAGAAGTGAAGGAGGAAACAGAGAACAGACTCCATCTTAGGCTGAACTGTGAATCTGGGTTACATGCATGATCACCTTCCCAATGGACTCTGAACTCTGTGCCTGGTGTCTATGGAAACAGCATACCAATGGAACAACAGATACCCCAGATGGAATAGCCTCAGGACTCATACCTAGATCCTCTGTCGCCTAAAATAATACTCTAATTATCTCTGTAACAGAGTGGAGTCATAAATTCTATTATGCTTATTGGGGTATGAGAACAGGCCTATTGACATTGTCCACTGCTAACTACCTAGGCTTCAGTCACATGAATCATGGGTTAACTTTTATCGTATGTCTCTTTTCCTTTGTACAGACTAGTTTGGGGGAATTTATGGAGGTGGGTTTGACCATGTACACTTAAAGTATATAAGGTTTTTGCAAAAACTGGTCATGATCAGATTGGCTAAGAGAAGTCTCTGCCTTGGGCCCGCCAGTGTAATAAACTGCACTCCACTATCTACATTGCCCTTCTGAGTGAGTTTGTTTCTAAGAACATGTAGCTAGAACAGACATACATCTGATAATGTGTCAGGACAGTGTGGAGTTGAAATCTGAAATTATCTGCAGGAATGGCGTTAGAAGATGTAGTTTGCAGATCCTAAAATATCTGTACTTTAGCTAGCTGTTTTTTTATTTGAAGCAATTGTTTCAAATAGCTTTTTGAAAACAAAACAAACAAGTTTGCTTGTTTTGATCACAATAGACTAGTTCCAAATAGGAAAAGGAGTACGTCAAGACTGTATATTATCACCCTGCTATTTTAACTTATATGCAGAGTACATCATGAGAAACTCTGGGCTAGAAAAAGCACAAGCTGGAATCAACATTGCCAGGAGAAATCTCAATAACCTCAGATATGCAGATGACACCACCCTTATGGCAGATATTGAAGAGGAACTAAAGAGCCTCTTGATGAACGTGAAAGAGATATTATACGTATTTCATAAATACGTATAATATCATATAGGAAATGAGTCGCCAGTCCAGGTTCGATGCATGATACTGGATGCTTGGGGCTGGTGCACTGGGATGACTCAGAGGGATGGTATGGGGAGGGAGGAGGGAGGAGGGTTCAGGATGGGGAACACATGTATACCTGTGGCGTATTTATCTCGATATTTGGCAAAACCAACACAATATTGTAAAGTTTAAAAATAAAATAAAATTTAAAAAAAAGAAAGTGAAAGAGAAAGTGAAAAAGTTGGCTTAAAGCTCAACATTCAGAAAACGAAGATCATGGCATCTGGTCCCATCACTTCATGGGAAATAGATAGGGAAACAGTGGAAACAGTGTCAGACTTTATTTTGGGGGGCTCCAAAATCACTGCAGATGGTGATTGCAGCCATGAAATTAAAAGACACTTACTCCTTGGAAGGAAAGTTATGACCAAACTAGATAGCATATTCAAAAGCAGAGACATTACTTTGCCAACAAAGGTCCATCTAGTCAAGGCTATGGTTTTTCCAGTGGTCATATATGGATGTGAAAGTTGGACTGTGAAGAAGGCTGAGCACCAAAGAATTGATGCTTTTGAACTGGGGTGTTGGGGAAGACTCTTGAGAGTCCCTTGGACTGCAATGAAATCCAACCAGTCCATTCTGAAGGAGATCAGCCCTGGGATCTCTTGGAAGGGCTGATGCTAAAGCTGAAACTCCAGTACTTTGGCCACCTGATGCGAAGAGTTGACTCATTGGAAAAGACTCTGATGCTGGGAGGGATTGGGGGCAGGAGGAGAAGGGGATGACAGAGGATGAGATGGCTGGATGGCATCACTGACTCGATGGACGTGAGTCTGAGTGAACTCGGACGTTGGTGATGGACAGGGAGGCCTGGCGTGCTGCAGTTCTTGGGGTCGCAAAGAGTCAGACACGATTGAGCAACTGAACTGAACTGAACTGATTCACAACAACTATATCAGCTTTGTGAATCACAGTTAGGTAAAAGAAAGATGATAAAAAAAAGGAAAGCAAAAATGTTCCATAAAGGTAATTTTGTATAAAGAAGTTTCATCTGTGAGGAAGCAGAACATAATTTCCTCCTATTCCTGCCAATTCAAAGTTAAATAAAATAGATTGATATAAGTACCATTTTTTAAAATAGTTTCTGGGAAAACAACTTCCTTATCATGAAATTTTGATTCTTTCTGATTGTATCATGCTAATTGGTCTTAACTAAAATTTGTCACAGTTATATCCAGTGTATATGTGGTGTACACATTCAGATATGCATATAAGTATATTATATCCAAATGAAACTTCTATAGACTATCAAACCAAATAATGAAGACTCAATACTATAATATTTAAAGAACATAAATAGACCAATGTTTTATTTCTGTCTTCTATATTTTAAGTTATCTCACCATAAAATAAATGTTACTGCAATTTGTGTATTGAAAGCTTTAGGGCAGGGGGCGGTCCTAGGATGGTAAAGGAATAAGACAGATAAACCACTTTATCCCTCACAAGTTCATCAAAAGATCATTTGAACGCTGAATAAATTCCACAAAGCAACTTCTGAAAGATGGAAGAGGACACCAGGCATCCAGAAAGGCAGCCCATTCTCTTCAAAAGGAGGTAGGACAAAATATAAAAGATTAAAAGAGAGACAAAAGAGTTAGGGATGAAACCCATCCTGGGGAGGGAGTTGTGAAGGAGAAGTTTCCAAAAACCAGGAAAGCCTCTCACCAGTGGGCCTGTGGGGAGTTTTGGAATTTCAGAGGGGAACATAACCAGGAGGGAAAAAAAGAAAAATACACAGATTACATGTCTAATGGCAACTCCCAGTGGAGAAGTAGCCCAGATGCTCACATCTGCCTGCAACGAGCAGGGGCTGAAAAGGGAGGTGCGGGCTGAATTGCTTAGGGTAAGGATGGGGATTGAATGCCCTGAGGAAAATCTGAGGGAGCTAACATGAGATAGCAACCCAAACATTGGGATAGCCAGAGAGAGAAAGAAAAAAGAGAGACAGAGGAAGAGAACATTCCCACGATAAGCTCTAAGGCACAACCTGGCCCACTCACAGAGCAAAGGACTGAGCAAATACCAGACGAGAGCTAGCTGGCTGTGGACAGGCCCCTCCCCACACAGGTGGCAGAGAGGCAGGCGGGCCACAGCCAGAGCAGGAAGGCAAGGTGTAGTCTTGGCCCCAGAGGCAGCATCCTCCACCAAACTGTGAGCAGGCTCCCAGTTTCTAACCAAGTCTTCCTGGGATCCTGAACAGTTGACATTCACCAGGATGGTCTCAGTTAGAGATCAGCTCCCCAGAGGAGACACATGGCATGCCTGAGACTGCAACACACAGCACACCCAGGAAACCGAGTGGCTGGGACCAGAGAGGTGATAAGATGCACTGCTCACTTGGGGAGAGTGTGCTCGCCAAGCACCTGATCACCTGAGTTGCTAGGACCTGGGAAGGGCACAAAACGCAGGCCCAACCAAGTCTGTGCCTTTGTGGACTAGCTGAGAACTTGAATCTGAGTGGTTTAGACCTAAGAAGTGCACACAACTCAGGGCCCCCTTTAGAAAGGACCCATGCAGAGCAACCTGGAGCCTGAGCACAGTAGATGAGGAAAGCACACACGCTGTGAACGGAGGCAAACCCAGTGTGGCCCAGACACTGCGAGCACTCCCCACACATGCCAGTGATATTTGTTTGCAGTGTCCCTCTCTCCCCATAGTACAACTGAACAAGTGAACCTAAATAAATGACCATCTTCCCCACCTTGTGTCAGGGCAGAAATTAGACACTGAAGAGACTTGCAAATGGAGGAAGCCAAAATAAACAAAGAAGAAAGTAGCTCTTTTAAAGTGACAAGTGCATCAGATTAAACCCCTCTAGTTAGCATTGACTATATTGGAAGGGGTCTATAGACACTGAGAAGAATAAGCTGAAACAAGGAACTATCTGAAACTGAACTGACCCCACACTGTCCTCAACAGCTCCAGAGAAACTCCTAGATATATTTTACTATTATCATTTTTAATTTTTAAGTTCTTTATTACTCCTTTAATTTTCATTTTTGAAGCCTACTATTACCTTGCAAAAAAAAAGAGGCCTTATTTTTAAAGCAAATTTCATTCATATATATATATATATATATATAATAGTTTTTGCGATTTTGCTTTGTTTTTTTAATATTATATTTTTGCGAGTCTAACCTCTACTCTAGATTTTTAATCTTTGATTTCGGGTATTTCTTATTAATTTTGTACCTTTAAGAATCTAATCTTCAGTACTCATTTTTACCTACAAGTGAGATTACTGGCTTGATTGCTCTCTCCCCTTTTGACTCTCACTTATCTCCTCCAGATTACTTCTATCTCCTTCCTCTCCCTTCTCTTCTCTACTTAACTCTGTGAATCTCTTTGGGTGTTCTGGGCTGTAGAAAACACCTAGGGAACTGATCACTGGCTAGATTGGTCTCTCTCATTTTCACTCCCCCTCCTCTCCTCCTGGTCTCCTCTATCTCCTTTCTCCCTCTTCTCTTCTCTCTGTAACTCCATGAACCTCTCTGAGTGTTCCAGACTGTGGAGAGTACATTGATTACTGGCTAGATTGCTCTCTCCCCTTTTGATTCCCTCTCTTCTCCAACAAGTTACCTCTATCTCCCTCCTCCTTCTTTTCTTCTCCATGTAACTTGGTGAAACTCTCTGGATGTCCCTCACTGTAGAGAATCTTTTCACCATTAACCTAGATGTTTTATCATCTGTGCTGTATGGATGGAGAAGTCTTGAGGCAACTGTAAGAATAAGACTGAAAGTCAGAGGCAGGAAGCTTAAATCCAAAACTCAAGAACACCAGAAAACTCCTGACTTCAGGGAACACTAACGACAAGAGCTCACCCAAAAGCCTCCATACCTACACTGAAACCAAGCGACAGCCAAGGACCAACAAATTTCAGAGCTGCTGATGCTAAGTCACTGCGGTCGTGTCTGACTCTGTGCAACCCCATAGACGGCAGCCCATCAGGCTCCCCCATCCCTGGGAATCTCCAAGCAAGAACACTGGAGTGGGTTGCCATTTCCTTCTCCAATGCATGAAAGTGAAAAGTGAAAGTGAAGTTGCTCAGTCGTGTCCGACCCTCAGCGACCCCATGAACTGCAGCCTTCCAGGCTCCTCCATCCATAGGATTTTCCAGGCAAGAGTACTGGAGTGGGCTGCCATTGCAAGGAGATAGAGGTAACTTGTTGGAGAAGAGAGGGAATCAAAAGGGGAGAGAGCAAACTAATTCTCCACCAATGTAGGAATATAACCCTGAGCATTAAAATACAGACAGCTAAAAGTCACAACATACCCATGAACACTTCAAAACTCACTACTGGATACTTGTCCAGTCAGAAGAGATCCAGCTCCCCCCACCAGAACACCGACACTAGCTTCACAAACCAGGAAACCTTGACAAGCGACTTGTCCAACCCCACCCATAGGGAGCAACTCCACAATAAAGAGGGAACACAAACTTCCAGCATACAGAAAGGTCACCCCAAACACAGCAATCTAAGCAAGATGAAAAGGAAGAGAAATACTCATCAGGTAAAGGAACATGATAAATGCCCACAAAACCAAACAAAAGAGGAGGAGATAGGTAGTCTACCTGAAAAAGAATTCAGAATAATAATAGTAAAAATGATCAAAATCTTGAAAACAAAATGGAGTTACAAATAAATAGTCTGGAGACAAGGATTGAGAAGTAGTAAAAAAAGTTTAACAAGGACCTAAAAGAAATTTTTAAAAAGTCAATCAATAATGGATAATGTGATAACTGAGATCAAAAGCACTCTGTAAGGAACCAACAGTAGAATAACTGAGGCAGAGGATAAGGTAATTGAGTTGGAAGATAGAGTAGAGGGAATAAATGAAGCAGAGAGGAAAAAAAGAATAAAAAGAAATGAGGACAACTTCAGAGACCTCTGGGACAATGTTAAATGCCCCAACATTCGAATCATAGGAGTCCCAGAAGAAGAAAATAAAAAGAAAGGTCATGAAAAAATACTTGAGGAGATAATAGTTGAAAACTTCCCAAAAGTGGGGAAGCAAATAGACACCCATGTTCAAGAAACCCAGAGGGTTCCAAACAAGATAAACCCAAGGCAAAACACCACAACACACATATTAATCAAATTAATGAAGATCAAACACAAAGACCAAATACTAAAAGCAGCAAGGGGAAAATAATAAATAACACACAAGGGGATTCCCATAAGGATAACAGGTGATCTTTTAATAGAAACTGTTCAGGCCAGAAGGGACTGGCAGGACATACTTGAAATGATGAAAGAGAAAAACGTGCAATCCAGATTACTATACCCAGCAAGGATCTCATTCAAATATGAAGGAGAAATCAAAAGCTTTACAGACAAGTAAAAGCTCAGAGAATTCAGCACCACTAAAGAACCTCTCCAACAAATGCTAAAGGATCTTCTCTAGACAGGAAACACAGAAAAGGTGTACAAACTCGAACCCCAAACAACAAAGTAAATGGCAACGGGCTCATACTTATCAATACCTTAAATGTAAATGGGTTGCATGCCCCAACCAAAAGACAAAGACTGGATAAATGGATACCAAAACAAGACCCCTATATATGCTGTTTACAAGAGACCTACCTCAAAACAAGGGACACAACAGACTGAAAGTGAAGGACTGGAAAAAGATATTTCATGCAAATGTAGATCTAAAGAAAGAAGGAGTTGCAATACTCATATCAGATAAAATAGACTTTGAAATAAAGGTGGTGAAAGGAGACAAAGAAGGACAGTACATAATGATCAAAGACCAAACCAAAAGAAGATATAACAATTATAAATATATGTTCACTCAACATAGGAGCACTGAAATATGTAAGGCAAATGCTAACAAGGATGAAAGGGGAAATTAACAGTAACACAATAATAATGGGAGACTTTAATACCCCACTCACACTTATGGTTAGATCAACTAAACACAAAATTAGCAAGGAAAAACAAACTTTAAATGATACAATAGACCAGTTAGACCTAATTGATATCTACTGGACACTACATCGCAAAACAATGAATTTCACCTTTTTCTCAAGTGCACATGGAAACTTCTCCAGAAGAGATCACACCCTGGGCCTTAAATCTAGCTTTTGTAAATCCAAAAATTGGAAATCATCTCAAGCCTATTTTCTTGATCACAATGCAGTAACATTAGATGTCAACTACAGGGGAAAAAAAAACAAAAAACAAAAACTATTAAATATACAAACACATGGAGACTAAACAACATGCTTCTGAATATCCAACAAATTACAGAGGAAATCAAAAAACAAAACAAAATGTGAATAGAAATGAATGAAAATTAAAACAAAGCAAGCCAAAACCAATGATTTTCAGTAAAAGCAGTGCTAAGGGGAAGTTTCATAGCAATACAAGCTTACCTCAAGAAACAGGAGAAAAATCAAATAAATAACCTAAATCTACACCTAAAGCAACTAGAAAAACAAGAAATGAAGAACCCAGGATTAATAGAAGGAAAGAAATCATAAAAATTAGGGCATAAATAAGTGAAAAAGAAACAAAGAAGACCATAGCAAAAATCAACAAAGCTAAAAGCTGTTTCTTTTGGAAGATACATAAAATAGACAAACCATTAGCCAGACTCATCAAGAAAAAAAGGGAGAAGAATCAAATCAACAAAATTAGAAATAAAATGGAGAAATCACTACAGACAACACAGAAATACAAAGGATCATAAGCGACTTCTATCAGCAACTAAATGCCAATAAAATGGACAACTTGGAAGAAATGGAAAAATCCTTAAAAAAGTATAACTTTCCAAAACTGAACCAGGAAGAAATAAAAAAATCTTAACAGACACATCCCAAGCACAGAAATCAAAACTATAATCAGAAATCTTCCAACAAACAAAAGCCCAGGACCAAACGGCTTTACAGCTGAATTCTACCAAAAATTTAGAGAAGAGCTAACACTTATCCTACTCAAACTCTTCCAAAAAATTACAGAGGAAAGTAAACTGCCAAACTCATTCTATGAGGCCACCATCACCCTAATACCAAAACCAGACAAACATGCCACACACACAAAAAGAAAACTACAGGCTAATATTACTGATGATAATAGATGCAAAAATCCTTAACAAAATTCTAGCAAGCAAAATACAACAACATATTAAAAAGTTCATACATCATGACCAATGGGCTTTATTCCAGGGATGCAAGGATTCTTCAATATTCACAAATCAATCAATGTGTTATACCACATTAACAAATTGAAAGATAGTAACCATATGATTATCTCAATAGATGCAGAGAAAGGCTTTGACAAAATTCAGCATCTGTTTATGATAAAAAAAAAAACTTCCAGAAACAGTCAGAGAAGGAACATACCTCAACATAATAAAAACCATATTTTATTCATGTTGATATATGGCAAAACCAATACAATATTGTAAAGTTAAAAGATAAAATAAAATATATTTTAAAAATTACAACAAAACAAAACATAGTTGATAAACCCTTGGCAAACATTATCCTCCATGGTGAAAAATTTAAAGCATTTCACCTAAATTCAGGAACAAGACAAGGGTGTCCACCCTAACCACCACTACTCAACATAGTTTTGGAAGTTTTAGGCACAGCAATCAGAGAACAAAAGGAGTAAAAGGAATCCACATTGGAAAAGAAGAAGTAAAACTCACTGTTTCCAGATGACATGATCGTCTACATAGAAAACCCTAAAGACACCACCAGAAAATTACTAGAGCTAATCAACGAATATAGTAAAGTTGCAGGATATAAAATTAATGAACAGAAATCCCATTCATTCCTATATACTGCTGCTGCTAAGTCACGTCAGACATGTCCAGCTCTTAGCAGCCCCATGGACTGTAGCCTACCAGGCTCCTCCATCCATGGGATTTCCTAGGCAAGAGTACTGGAGTGGACTGCCATTGCCTTCTCTATCCTATATACTAACAATGAGAAAACAGAAAGAGAAATTAAGGAAACAATTCTATTCACCATTGCAATGAAAAGAATAAAATACTTAGGAATAAATCTACCTAAGGAAACAAAAGACCTATATATAGAAAACTGTAAAACGCTGATGAAAGAAATCAAAGATAGCACAAATAGATGGAGAAATATACCATGTTCATGCATCTGAAGAATCAATATAGTGAAAATGAGTATATTACCCAAAGCAATCTATAAATTCAATGCAATCTGTATCAAACTACCAACGGTATTTGTCAGAGAACTAGAACCAATAATTTCACAATTTGTATGTAAATACAAATAACTTCGAATAGCCAAAGAAATCTTGAGAAAGAAAAATGGAACTGGAGGAATCAACCTGCCTGTCTTCAAACTATCCTACAAAGCTACAGTCATCAAGACAGTATGGTACTGGCACAAAGACAGAAATATAGATCAATGAAACAAAACAGAAAGCCCAGAGTTAAATCCACACACCTATGGAAACCTTACTTTTGACAAAGGAGGCAACAGCATACAATGGAGAAAAGAAAATATCTTTATCACGTGGTGCTGGGAAAACTGGTCAACCTCCTGTAAAAGAATAAAGTTAGAACACTTTCTAACACCATACACAAAAATAAAGTCAAAATGGAGTAAAGATCTAAATGTAAGACCAGAAACTATAAAACTCCGAGAGGACAACATAGGCAAAACACTCTCCAACATAAATAACAGCAGGATACTCTATGATCCACCTCCCAGAGTAATGAAAATAAAAGTAAAAATATACAACAAGACACAATTAAACATTAAAGCTTTTGCACAACAAAGGAAACCATTAGCAAGGTAAAAGACAACCTTCAGAATAGGAGAAAATAATAGCAAACAACATGAGTGACAAAGAATTAACCTAAAAAATATACAAGCAGCTCATTCAACTTAATTCCAGAAAAATAAACGGCCTAATCAAAAAATGGGCCAAAGAACTAAACAAACATTTCTACAAAGAAGACATCCAAATGGCTAACAAACACATGAAAAGATGCTCAACATCACTCATTATCAGAGAAATGCAAATCAAAACCACAATGAGGTACCATCTCACACTGGTCAGAATGGCTGCTGTCAAAAAGTTTACACCAATAAATGCTGGAGAGGGTGCAGAGAAAAAGGGCACCCTCTTACTATGGAGAACAGTGTGAAGATTTCTTAAAAAAATGGAAATAGAACTCCCATGACCCAGCAAACCCACTGCTGGACATACACACCGAGGACACCAGCATTGAAAGAGACACGTGGAGCCCAATGTTCATCGCAGCACTGTTTACAATAGACAGGACGTGGAAGCAACCTAGATGTCCATTGGTAGATGAATGGATAAGAAAGCTGTGGTACATATACACAGTGAAATATCATTCAGCTATTAAAAAGAATGAATTTGAATCAGTTCTAATGAGGTAGATGAAACAAGCATATTATACAGAGTGAAGTAAGTCAGAAAGAAAAACACCAATACAGTATATTAACACATATATATGGAATTTAGAAAGATGGTAATGTTGACCCTACATGCGAGATAGCAAAAGAGACACAGATGTAAAGAACAGACTTTTGGACTCTCTGGGAGAAGGTGAAGGTGGGGTGATTTGAGAGAACAGCATTGAAACATGTATATTTTCATATGTGAAGCAGATTGCCAATCCAGGTTCAAGGCATGAGACAGGATGCTCGGGGCTGGTGCATTGGGATGACCCAGAGGGATGGGATGCGGAGGAAGGTGGGAGGGTGGTTCAGGATGTGGAACACATGTACACCCATGACTGATTCATGTGAATGTTTGGCAAAAACCACTACAATATTGTAAAATAATTAACATCCAATTAAAATTAATTAGTAAATTAAAAAAATTTGGGGGCAACATGAGTGTGATAATATGAGCCATGACTTCAGTTTTATGTAAATTAAATGTATATTTAGAAAGACAAGTTATAGCCAAGTGGAAATCAATTAATTAATTTATTTAGCATTAGAACCAACATATCTATGTAAAAGATTAGAGTAAGACTTTAGGCAATTTATAGGCCAAACAAACTTAACATTCATAAATTATTACCCAATGACATGTCAACTAAAATATCACTTATGAAAAATTAATAATCTTACAGGATAATAGCATGAGTTTTTCTATATATCACATTATATAGAAAACATAACAGTATTTATGCTAACCACCCATCTAAAACTAAAGTTTGCATAAGGAACTGAGATCGGGAGTGAAATGAGGAAAGAATATAAAAATATTCTATGTATCTGTAATTTTTTATTTCCTTAAAGTCAATTTATCTGAATAAAAAAAAATGACACAAATTTAACATTTGGTAAAGCTGCTTATTGGCTGCCTGGATATTTATTGAATAATTTTGTATGTTTATAATATTACACATACACAAAATAGAACTGTGTGTTTACATACTAGACATAGTCCTGTATGTGTATACACACACACACACACACACACATATGCTTCCTGGTGGCATAGTGGTAAAGAACTCACCTGCCAATGCAGGAGATGGTTAAGAGACTCAGATCACTGGGTTGGAAAGATTCTCTGGGGAAGGCACAGCAACTCACTTCATTATTCTCACCTGGAGAATCCCATAAACAGAAGAGACTGGTAGGCTACAATCCACAGGGTCACAAAGAGTTGGACACGACTGAAGCAAGTTAGCACGTGCACACACACACACGCGCGCACACACACACACTCACTCACACAAAGGGCTCAGGGCTTACCTGATGGCTCAGTGATAAAGAATCCGCCTTCCAGTGCAGGTGAAGCATGTTCAACCCCTGGTCTCTGAAGACCCTCTGTAGAAGGAAATGGCAACCCAATCCAGTATTCTTTCCTGGGAAATTTCATTTACAGAGGAGACTGGCAGGCTACAGTCCGTAGGGTCACAGAGTCAGACATGACAGTAACAAAACAACAACAATAATAACACACACAGACTCACACACACATATAAAAGACATTTTAATTAATTCAGATTAATATAAACTTTCTGAGACTAGATAGCTCAATATAGACCCGAAAATTCATGGTTTTGTGAGCAAGTTTATTGAAATAATCTCTAAAGAGTAGTAAAGGTATGTATGAAAAGGAAAGAGACCTTTTGAGACAAAAACATTAACAAAGAAACAAAAAGTCCATTTGCTGTGCTCAGGGAACAACTGGGAGTTTGACAGATTGGAATTTATGTATTATGGTTGATACAACTTCTCAAATCAATAAGCAAAAGCCTAAAATGCATGTGCTCTTTGAAAGGCTGAGATCTTCTATTTTCATCAGTAGCTCTGTTTTCATCTCAGAGGAAGACAGCATGTTGTATGTACATAAATTACTTTTCCTGGTGTTATAATATTTTTCAAATTTATTTTTCTTCTGAACTGTGTGCACTGTGCCTGTACCAACACAGATATCTTAGAGATATTGTGAATTTATTTCCAGACTACAGCAATAGGGTGAATATTGTAACAAAGGGAGTCACATGAATTTTTTGGTTTCCCAGTACATATGAAATTCATGATTATACTATACTATAGTCTATTAAGTGTGCAATAGGTTACACCTGAAATTTAATGTACATATCTTAATTAAAAGCTAGTGATCATTTCTAAATATTGTTAATCCTCATCTGAGCTTTAGTGAGTGGCAATCTTTTTGTTTGTGGAAGACCTTGCTTGTTTTGCATAGCTAACAACTGATCAGGACAGTGGTTGCTGAAGATTGGGGAGTCTATGGCCAATTCTTAAAACAAGAGAAACTGAAGTTTGGCATATCGATTGTCTCTACCTTTTATGAAGAATTTATCTGTGGAATGCAATGCTGTTTGATAGCACTTTATTCACAAATCACCACCAATCACTTCTCATGCAAGTGAATAGTAAATTAATAGAAGGATAAATAAGTAAATAAATAATAAAATAACAGAAATCACAGGCAGCACCATTACTTAGGATCTCCTGCTCACTGCTACCTCAGTAAAAAATACCATTCAGTTTCTTGGCACTTGTCTCTCCACGTCTTTTGCCCTATGTCCCCAAAAGAAAAAAAGAATGCCATGAAAGTTTTGTTAGGGAAATTAAAAAATAATAATAATAATAATAAGTCTTGTTTAGGCTTCAGAGACAAATCAGAGCAGACCTCTGACCTTGCTTCTAAACTGCCTGGACACTACCCTGAGGGGGAATAGACTGTGAGTGACTGCCTGCTGTGAATGGAAGACTTGCAGCACCTTAGACAAGACAGGGGAGGAATCTTGAGGTCGTTGAGCCCCTGGAGGGGGCCTGGCCAACCAATCCCCAGGCTTAGCAAGATTCCAAGTTTTACAAGACAAAGCAAACAGCATTAACACGAAACCGGCTTGCAATTTGGTCACAGATTGATGATGATGATATCAGTTTCCATCCATCCTAGGATTATAAGTGGGAACCTCAAACTTCAAACTTTGAAGTCTCACCCACTGACACACTGCCTGGGACCTTTTCCCAATTGGGACTCCAGATGGACACAGGACTTCCCAGCACTGACTATGTCTGGATGTTGGTCAAAACCCAGTTTGGTGCTCTTTTTTTAAAAATTTCTCTTTATTTTTCTGCTCTTTTTATTTCTCTTTTCTTTGAAAATAAGTTAGATAATTATCTAATAAATATTTGTATTATTTATTTGTATATAATGAGTGGTTTATTTTATTAACAAGACCTTTGAACCTGAGACGAACTTTTGGCAAAACAAATTTGTGCATTATGTCTGTGCCAACACAGATAGATGATGACATGACACTCTAGTCCACCTACAGTTAATTTTATAAATTTATATATGTCAGGCTTATAAAGTGTGCAGTGTGAGAACCTTGGGAAGCTCTGCAAAACATATGTTTAAAAAGAAAGACAAATTATTTAACTTGTTAAATCCTTTATCATCACAACTGCTGTGAGGGCCACACTAAGTCCTGGGTACCTAGAATCCCACAGATCAGAAGTGTAGAGAAGCATGAAACTAGGTGCTGTAATTTCCTCTGAAATGACCCATTATGTAAGAACCCAATATATTTATGCTATTTGTGAAAAATACTCCTGAGGACTATTGTTTATAACATAAAAAAATATATATATAATATAATAATACATATACTATTAAATTTACATAAATATAGTTCCATGTTTATCAAGCTTGAAGAGTCATACCAATTGTTTACAAAATTCTTCACATTAACATTGAATATAAATATTTTTATTTTTATACATATTTAATAAGATCTAAAGTATAAAAAGCAAAAGTGCTAGCTTTACTTATATTCAATTCTAACTTTAAATACTTATTAGCTAAAATATATATTTGCTTTCCTAGATAATAGCTAATTGTGAATGTTAGGGGAAAAATGACTAACATCTATATAAAATATTTCAAGTCTACAAGAGCTATACTTTTGAAGATAAGATGTATCTAGATTTTGTACACTTGAAATATATCTACAGTCTAAATATTTTTACCATTAGTTTTAATAGAATACACATTACATGAACATCTTGATAAAAATAACATAATTTGTAAATTGGCTACCATGGAGATAGGAGGAATAAATTACAAGCATAAAAATATTTATGAATTATGTACATATTTATGCTCCTATTTATTTCAATATATTTTGCTCATAAATAGAATACCCAATCATGTGAAGTACATAAATAAATAATAAATAACTGGATGTAACAGCCTTAGATATTTTTCCAATATTCAGTGACATCAGTATAGATGCACATATTTTTCACTTTGTTATTATATGGGATTTTTTTTTTATTCTAGTAGGGCAAGATACTCTTTTAGTTAAAACTTTATTAGATTGATTGATAGTTTTAAATATTTTAATAACTTCATATATGGTTCTTCCTTGTAGCCTTGTCTTGGACCCTGAAAATATTAGGGTTTTCAGGCTGCAGAAAGGGTTTTCAGAACATAAGATCTCAACCACTTGCTGTAGTTGAATATGGTTAAGAGTCAGCCATCGGAGAAGGCAATGGCACCCAACTCCAGTACTCTTGCCTGGAAAATCCCATGGACAGAGAAGCCTGGTAGGCTGCAGTCCATGGGGTCGCTAAGAGTCAGGCACAACTGAGCGACTTCACTTTCACTTTCCACTTTCATACATTGGAGAAGGAAATGGCAACCCACTCCAGTGTTCTTACCTGGAGAATCCCAGGGACGGGGGAGCCTGGTGGGCTGCCGTCTATGGGGTTGCACACAGTCGGCCACAACTGAAGCGACTTAGCAGCAGCAGCAGCAGTAGCAGCAGCAAGAGTCAGTAGGAGCATGCAAGGTTGAATCTTGAATAGACAAAATTGTGGATATAGAGCAGAAGCCACCCAGACCAGCATACCTAGTCTGATGTGAAAAGAAGGGATTAGCAGAAGATGAAAATGATGCAGGTAAGCTTGACCTACATTGCTGCTAAGATGTGGCATTGTCAGGAGAATGACATATTCATATGTGTTTTTGTACCCGTACTCAGTAGATATTTGCAGAGAGGTAAATCAGTTAACAGAGGTGGAACTTCTCTGGCGGTCCAGTGGTTAAGTATCTACCTTCCAATGCAGGGGTCATGCATTTGATCCCTGTTCAGGGACTAAGATCCCACATACAATGAGGCAAGTAAGTCCACACATGGCAACTAGAGACACACAATGCAAGCAGAGAAATCTCACACACCCAAAGGAAAACCCAATACAGCCAAATAAATAAATAAATAAAATAAAGTGTAAAAAAAGAAAAGAAAAGAAAACAGCAGTAACAACTTGGTAGAAAGTCTAGGATCATGAAAACTGTTTGGAGGGCAGGGGAAAGATTTGGAGGTAAAATAAAAGGAATTGAAAATTGATTATTTGAGGGGGTAAGTGAAAGGCAGGACTTTAATCACATGGGTGACAGTGAGGGCAGTTTTATCACATGTTGTAGAGTATATCACTACAATTTTGAATGTCTTAAGTTGCATTGTCCTAGGATGGCTTATGAATTTGATTTTCACTTCTGGGAAGCTAGTATAATACTTTGAAATATTAAAGACACAGATTTTCAACATGAATCAAGTTATAAAATAATCTCTTTAGTGTTGATTTTAGGAAGAGGCTCATAAGTTTTCTATGACTAATACTATATGTCAGGAGTTAACAGCCTTGATATTTGTGAGAGAACAGTGAGGAATCTCTGGTTATGAAGGAAGATACTGTTGAAGACATTTTTTAATGAACCAATCAGTGACTGAAAAAATGAACATTTAACTTTCTTAATTCTAATTAATTTGAATTTAAATAACCATATTTGGCCAGGATCTACTATATTGAATGATGTGAGTTGTGAGAACAAAATCAATAACCTTTGCAATAACTGCATGCCATGTGACAGGAACCTTGTTAATTTGTTCAGAAAAATTAATACATCTGCAGTGGTAATTGAAAGCAACAACTAAACTAACCTGGGTTAATTCACTGTCATTTTTTCCAGAACCATTCCTTCTCTAGACAAAATAAGTAGGAGTTAAATGTGAATCTGAACTTCCTTGGTGGCTCAGATGGGAAAGAATCTACCTGCAATGCAGGAGACCTGGGTTCTGAAGACCCCTCTGGAGGAGGACATGGAAACCTACTCTAGTATTCTTTCTGGGAGAATCCCATGGACAGAAGAGCCTGGATAGCTACAGTCCATGGGTTCACAATGAGTCAGGCATAACTGAGAGACTAAGCACAGTACAAATGTGAATTTACTAGGAAATATTATTCTTCGTATTTTAAGGTTGACATTAATTTGTGAACTCCCTCTTGTGATGTGATATTATGCTTTATTTCCAACTTTTTAATTTCCTATTTTATTAGGAAAAAGGTGTTCCAAACTTTGATTTAAAGTTATGCTTCTCCCCACTGGGCTTAGCATCCTTGGAATACATTTTCTGACACATCCATAGATTTTTTTGTTTTTGTTTTTAACTATAACTGGAAAACAATGTTTGTACTTATCTTGGTAAGATTCCTTATTTCAAGCTGAGCCTATAATCAGCTTATTTTGAATATGAAGTTGCATGTGTTGCTGTTTGGTATGTGTGCAAGCTAACTCACTACAGTTGTGTTTTTGTTTGACTCTTTCAATCCTAAGGACTGTAGCCTGCCAGGCTCCTCTGTCCATGGGATTTTCCAGGCAATAATACTGGAGTGGATTGTCATGCCCTCTTCCAGGGGATCTTCCTGACCCAGGGATCGAACCCTCATCTGTTAAATCTCCTGCACTGTCAGGCAGGTTCTTTACCACTAGCACTACCTGGGAAATTCCTGTTGTCCAGCACTCCATAGGAATTTGCGAGCTACCTAAGGGTAGGAGAGATTGGAACATGAGGATAATATAGTATCTTTGCAAAGCAGACATATAGTTTTAAAAACAAAAGGCTAGATTTTTCTAAAATGGCTGCTTCTGCACACAAGCAACTCAATGGTACTTAGGGACTAAGGTATTTAAAGAGTCTTCTCAAATATTTATATTTCATAATTTTAGGGTATCATTCATTTCTAAACAAAGACCCAATTTTTGACTCAGAGACATGGCAAGCTTGGGAATTACTGTTATTATTTATTGGTCATTAAGTTTATATTCTCTGATACATAGCTTACTTTGCCCAGTTGTTAAGATAGTAGTTATGCCTTAAGAATGGAAAAGAAAGGCTTCCCTGGTAAGACAGTGGTTAAGAATCCACCTGTCAATGCAGGGAACATGGGTTCCATTCCTGGTCCAGGGAGATCCCTCATGCTATGGGGCAACTAAGACTCTGTGCTGCAACTACTGAAGCCTGTGCACCTAGAGCCATTGCAACAAGAAAAACCATTGCAGTGGGAAGCCCACACACCTCAAGGAAGAGAAGTCCCCACTAGTCTCAACTAGGGAAAGCCCATGCAGCAAAGAAGACCCAGGGCAATCAAAACTTAAAAAAAGAGAGAGAGAGAGAAAGAATGGAAGAGAAAACTTGAGTTCAGAGAATATAAACAACTGAGATGGGTATTTATTTATTTTGGTTTGTTTTCTTCATCATCTTCACTGTAGCTAGAAGCAATCAGAGTTTCCACAGTCTTGCATTCAAGCCAAATGCATGGTTCAGTTCAGTTCATTTGCTCAGTCATGTCCAACTCTTTGCAACCCTATGAACTGCAGCATGCCAGGCCTCCCTGTCTATCACCGACTCCCGGAGTTTACCCAAACTCATGTCCACTGAGTCAGTGATGCCATCCAACCATTTTATCCTCTGTCATCCCCTTCTCCTCCTGCCTTCAATCTTTCCCAACATCAGGGTCTTTTCAAAGGAGTCAGCTCTTCTCATCAGGTGGCTAAAATATTGGAGTTTCAGGTTCACCATCAGTCCTTCCAAAGAACACCCAGGACTGATTTCCTTTAGGATGGACTGGTTGGATCTCCTTGCATTCCAAAGGACTTCAAGAGTCTTATCCAACACCACAGTTCAAAATCATCAATTCTTCTGTGCTCAGCTTTCTTTATAGTTCAACTCTCACATCCATGCATGACTACTGGAAAAACCATAGCCTTGACGAGACAGACTTTTGTTGAAAAGTAATATCTCTGCTTTTTAATATGCTGTATAGGTTGGTCATATAGAAAACTGGGCTGGTCAAAGTTGTGCTTTCTATAAACATTTCTTTCCATGCCTCCTATATCTTATTAAATTGTACCCAGGTCCTCTGTCTTCAAAACTTAATAAATAATAATGTTATAGATTTTCACTCTTCATGATCTGTTAGCTGCAATAAGTTTTGAAATAATTATTGCAAATAAAATACACAGTTGCTAATTGACTAGTTAAATGTAGAAGTATTTAACAGGAGAAATTAGATGCATATAAAATTGTTGGAAATGAGGATAGACTCTTTTGGCTGAGTTCAATGACTGTTTTTTGTTCCACCCTGGAAAAGTCATTCCCCACCTATCACATTTGTCTGTTCTCTTCTGCAAAGAAGTTGTCATAAACTTCAACATGTATCTTGAATCTCTCCCCGATTGTATTCAACACATCGTTCTTGAGAATGTCTTTAGATTTGAAGTTTTAAATCCTTCTCAAAGTAGAGAAAGTTATTTTGAGAGGAGATTGGAAGCTATCTTTTTATAACCTGATTCTTCATCCAGAAAAATTTAAGCCAGGGTTCTAGAATTGAAGGCAGGGACAATGGTGAGCTTTTCTCTGATTAACAACCACATTCTTGGATTTTAGCACTCTGTGGGATTTTTTCTAATTTTCTCTCCTAATGTGGACCCATGGACTCAAGAGCTATAGCAAAGTAATTACAACCCCAGTAGTCCAGTGCATGATGTCCAAGGTAGGGTCATTTCCCCACTGGACCACACTAGGTGGGAAGAAGGGAGCACTCGACTCTGACAGACAGTGGGGAGCATGTCGTTGGGGACAGAATGAAAAACAATGATGTCCCTTCCTCCTGGGAAGGAAGTGTTGTACTCAGCTATTGAGAAGAGAGAACCTCTGTTCCTGGACACAACTGCCTGGAGTAAGTTTCCTACTCACTGAGCTAAAAAAAGATTAAGTTCACATACCACAGATTCTTGCCTTTTTAATGCATTTTCATAGATATTCTTGAATAGATGTTTCTCAGTTTGCTGTTTGCCCTTAAGGCCATTTCCAGAGGCTTTATTTTATTTATTTATTTATTATTATATATATACAAATATATATTTCTTATAAAATTATCTGGAGAATGGATCTGCAGAACTCTTCATGGTGTCCTGTTGGAAATAAATCTCATTCAATGGTTTATTAAATATGACAACAACATCACAAGCAACTATGTACATTAAATTAAAAATCTACCACCATGTTTTAACAGATACTACCAAGAAAGTGAGAAAAAAAAAACATAGATGTATGAAAATATTTGCAAATCATATACTGATAAATGTCTAGTACCCATAATTTACCATGAGCTCTTACATCTCAAGAGTCTTTATACAACCCAAGTAAGAAGTAGACAAAGGACTTCAAAAAAAATCATTTTTCAAAGAATGTATACAAGTATCCATACATGAAAAATGATCAAGATCATCATTTATTAGGAAAATGGAAATCAAAATTATCGAGTTACCACTTCATGTATATAGGTAATTTCTAAAAACAGACAGAAAATAAACAAATGTTGACAATAATATGGAGAAATTGGAATCTTACCCACTGCTACTGGAAATATGAAATTGGAACAGCAGCTGTGAAAAACAGTCCTTGTTTCCTCAAAAAGTTAAACAATGAATACCATGTGATCCAGCCCTTCTGGAACTTGATATGAACCCCTCCCCCCAAATTAGGTATAGATATTTAAACAAAAACTTGCACCTAAATAATTTTAGTAGCATTATTCATTAAGCCAAAGAGTGGAAGCAAACCAAATGTCCATCAACTTATGAATGGATCAACAACATGGATAATAATCATAGAAGAATATTGATTAGCCATAAAAATAAATGATGTATTCATGATATAACATGGGTGAATCTTAGGCTAAGTGAAAAATTTCAGATACAGAAAGGCACTTTTTTTTTAATAATATTTACATGAAATGCAAAGAGCAGGCAATTAACAGAAAGCATTAGTATTTGTCAGGGAAAGGGGATGGAGATTGACTGCTTAATGGATATGAGGTGATGAAGTTGAACTGAAATTATATGGTGATGATGGCTGAAAACCATTGTGACTACACTAAATGAATAATACACTTTAAAATAGTTAAGACTGTGTACTTTGTGTTTGTGAATTGTACCTCAAGAAAAAAGAAATGAACAGAACCATGACCCCAAGCTTACTAGGTGAATTCAAGGTGTGTTACAGATCTATATGTGAAAAACAATATGATTAATATCTAAAATATAATTAGAAGAATATCATTAAGACATTAGGATAATGAAATATTTATTACACAGGAGAACATAATCAATAATTAAAAAGGATGACATAGGAAAGATTGTTTCCTCTCCATTAAGTACATTAAGTTCAAAATCAAATCACAATATAAAAAATATAACTTACAAAGCTCAAAAGAAAATATGACATGAACAGCAACTTGGAAAATAAGAATTTAAAATGTCCAATCAAATCATGAAGATAACTCAATATTACTAGTCATTATGAAAATTGTGAATTATAATTGAAATAAAATAGCACTACAGTTCAAGCAGAAAATCTGAAATTAAAAAAAAAAATCTCTATGATCCACTTCCTAAAGTATTTGAAATAAAAACAAAATTAAACAAGTGGGACATGATTAAACTTAAAAGGAAGCTATAAGTAAAGTGAAAAGACAATGCTCAGAATGGGAGAAAATAATAGCAAATGAAACAGTTGACAAAGGATTAATTTCCAAAATATACCATCTGCTCATACAACTCAATACCAGAAAAACAAACAACCCAATAATAAAGGGAAAAATACCTAAACAGACATTTCTCCAAAGAAGATATACAGATGGGTAACAAACACATGAAGAGATGCTCAACATCACTCATTCTTAAAGAAATTAAAATAAATATAAGATATCACTTCACACCAGTCAGAACGGCCATCATCAAACAGTCTACACACAATAAATGCTGGAGAGGGTCACTTCACACCAGTCAGAACGGCCATCATCAAACAGTCTACAAACAATAAATGCTGGAGAGGGTGTGAAGAAAACAACACTCTTGCACTATTGATGGAAATGTAAATTGATACAGCCACTATTGAAGACAGTATGGAGATTCCTTAAAAAACTAGGAATAAAACCACCATATAACCCAGCAATCTCACTCCTAGGCATATACCCTGAGGAAACAAAAATTGAAAAAAAAAAAAAAAGACGCATGTATTCCGTTGTTCATTTCAGTACTATTTACAATAGCTAGAACCTAGATGTCCATCAACAGATGAATGGATAAAGAAATTGTGGTACATATACACAATGGATATTACTCAGCCATAAAATGAACACATTTGTGTCAGTTCTAATGAGGTGGATGAACCTAGAGCCTATTATACAGAGTGAAGTAAGTCAGAGACAGAGAAAGATAAATATCATATACTAATGCATATATACAGAATCTAGAAAAATGTTACTGAAAAATTTATTTACAGGGCAACAGTGGAGAAACAGACATAGAGAATAGACTTATGGACATGGGGAGAGGGGAGGAGAGGGTGAGATGTATGGAAGGAGTAACATGGAAACTCACATTACCATATGTAAAATAGATAGCCAAGGGTAATGTGCTGTTTGGCTCAGGAAACTCAACCAGGGGCTCTGTATCAACCTAGGTGGGTTGGATGGGGAAGGAGATGAAAGGGAGGTTCAAAAGGGAGGAGATATATGTATACCTATAGGTGATACATGTTGAGGTTTGATAGAAAACAGAAAGATTCTGTAAAGCAATTATGTTTCACTTAAAAATAAAATAATTAAAATATGACACTTTTTTCCTGGGTTGTGGAGAATGGAGAAGCTGTTTCAACCCTAATTTTGCAGCTTGGAGACTGACTTCAAATTTATGACTTTATTTTCATACCTTCCATTGAGCTGAGAACTGGGTCAAATTATAAAAAGAATCAAGTGTATGCAAGGAGAAATAAGTTTGTACTTACAGAGGATAGATGCTAATGGACATTTTTATGAAGAGTTCAGCCTGAATAATTGATAAATTGCCTGTGGAATATGAAACCACTGAAAGCCACAGAAATTGGAAAATATCTAAGAAATTGAAATGTTTTTCTCCACAGACCCCACTGGGTGGTCAGAAATGACTGGTAAGAACTGTAAGACTATGTGCACTATGATAGGAAAGTGGAACAGAAAACAGGTTAGAAGTACACGAACCTCCTCTATATCCATGCTTTCAATATCCACCATAGAGCAGGAAGCCTTAATCTGTGAGGAAGGCAGAAAACATCCCCATCCTTAGGGAACTCCTGAAAACTCCTGAAGCTAAGAAGGATGAAAACAGGGATAAACGACCCTTGATGGTGAAGCAGCAATACCACTGAGCCCAATAATACAGCCAAGGGTGGGACAGTATAACTGATGTCCACAGTCTGAGAATGAGGAATAAGATGTTTGCACAAAAATGAAATGGGAAGAACTGAAACATCTCATCGGAATGTATGACCACTCTACTATGCTTGCACTTGTACTCAGTTGCTCTGTCATGTTCTACTCTTTGTGACCACATGGACTGTAGCCTGCAAGCCTCCTCTGTCGATGGGATTTTTCAGACAAGAATACTCAAGTGTGTTGCCATTTTCTCCTCCAGAGGATCTTTCCAATCCAGGGATTATACCGACATATCCTGCATCTCTTGAATTGACTGGCAGATTTTTTACCACTGAGCCAACTGGGAAGCCCCCCCCCCCCCATGACAAGAAGCTTGAATAACAAGTGACAGTAGAATACTTTTGGGGAAAAGACAGTAGAGGGACAATAACAAGCAAAGAGATCTTCCTTCGGATACAGTGTAAAAAGAAAGACCTATAGATCAGGATTTATTTAACACTTTGGGAAACAGATCCTCACTCTAAATAAAAAGTAGTATTGATGGAACTTTCAAATTTTGATATACCAGGGATAATCATAGCAACATAAACCTCAAAGTCAGCCCAAGTCCTAACTAGATTAATTCAAACACTCAGGTCTGTCAGAAGGAAGTATGTGCACATTTTGAGATACAAAAGTGGTTTATTTCTATTTATATTGTCCTACACAAAAAGCCCAAGCTTTAACAACTATAACAACAACCAAAATGAGGCATGTAGGTAAGTTAGAAAACATACACTCATTGTGGTGGTTAATTTATGTGTCAATTTAACAGAGTCACTATGCTGAGATATTAGTTAAACATCATTGTGCTTGTATTTAAGAGGGTGTTTTGTTGAGATTAACATTTAAATTGAAGGAATATTAATAAGGAATATTTCCCTCCATTTAATGTGTGTGGACCTCAGCAAATCAGCAGAAGCACTAATTAGAAGATGACTGGTTTCCCCTGATCTAGAGGGAATTCTACCTTCAAATGCCTTCAGACTTGAACTTCAGCTCTTTGACTCTTCAGAACTCTGACTCTTCTCTGGTTCTCCAGTTCAGCAGCCTTTAAACTGTTGAGTTTTATACTTGGTAACCTCCATAAGCAAGTGAGTCAATTCCTTAAAATGAATCTTTCTCCTTATATAAAGACATATTAGCAGTTCTATATCCACGGAGAACTCTAATATATCCATAAAAGAAACAAACCAAAACTCAGAAGTAGATTCAAATATGACACTAATATTGAAACAATCTGCAAGGAATTGATCATGTTGTTCTGTCTACTAGTCCTGTCCAACTCTTTGAGACCCCATGGATTGCAGAATGCCTGACTTCCCTGTCCCTCACAATCTTCAGGAGTTTGTCCATTGAATTGGTGATGCCATCCAACCGTCTCATCCCCTGTCTCCCTGTTATCCTTCTGCCTTCAATCTTTACCAGCATCAAGGTCTTTTCCAATGAGTTGGCTGTTTGCATCAGGTGGCCACAATGCTAGAGTTAAAGCAACAGTCCTTCCAATGAATTTTCAAGGTTGATTTTCTCTAAGATTGACTGGCTTGATCTCTTTGTTGTCCAAGCAACTCTTAAGAGTCTATAAGCAATCGTCTTCTAATTTCATGCCTGCAGTCACCATCCATAGTGATTTTAGAGCCCAATAAGAGGACATCTGTCACTGTTTCCACCTTTTCCCCTTCTTTTTGCCTGGGAGTGATGGGAGTGGATGTCAGGATCTTAGTTCTTTTTTTTTTTTAATATTGAGTTTTAAGCTGACTTTTTCACCCTCTTCTTTTACCTTCATCGAGAGGCTCTTTAGTTTTTCTTTCCTTTCTGCCATTAAAGTGGTATCATCTGCATATCTGAGGTTCTTGATATTTCTCCTGCCTATCTCGATTCCAGCTTGTAGCTCATCCAGCTCTGCATTTCGTATGATGTGTGCTTTGTATAAATTAAATAAACAGGGTGACAATAAATAATCTTTTCATACATCTTTCTCAATTTTGAACCAGTCAGTTTTTCCATACAAGGTACTAACTGTTGCTTCTTGACCCACATACAGGCTTCTCAGGAGACAGGTAAGATGATCTGGTATTCCCATCTCTTTAAGAGCTGTCCATAGTTTATTATGATCCACACAGTCAAAGGCTTTAGCATAGTTGACAAAACAGAGGTTTTTGTCAACAAAACTTTCCAACCTTGCAATGGTCCTTCCAATGAATTTTCAAGGTTGATTTTCTTTAAGATTGATTGGCTTGATCTCCTTGTCCAAGCAACTCTCATGAGTCTGGTGTTTTTCTGGAATGTTGGTGTTTTTCTGGAATTCCCTTGCTTTGATCCAGTGAATGTTGGCAACTTGAACTCTAATTCACCTTCCATCTCTAAAGCCAACTTGAACCTCTGGAAGTTCTCAGTTCATGTAATGCTAAAGTCTAGCTTGGAGGATTTTGAGCATAACCTTACTAGCATGGGAGATAAGTGCAATTGTCCAGTAGTTTGAACATTCTTTACTACACCCTTCTTGGATATTGGGATGAAGATTGACATTTTCTAGTCCCGTGGCCACTGGTGGGTTTTCCAAATTTGCTGACATATTGAGTCCAGCAGTTTAATAGTATAATCTTCTAGGATTTTAAATAGCTCTGCTGGAATTCCAATACCTCCACTAGTTTTATTGGCAACAGTGTTTCCTAAGGCCCACTTAACTTCACACTTTAGAAAGTCTGGCTTGGGTGGGTGACCACACCATCATGATTATCCAGGTCATTAAGATCTTTTTTGGATAGTTATTCTGTACAAAATTTATCAGAACTTTGACCAAAATGTTAACAACTCCAAAGAAAAAGGTGAACAACATACAAGGTCAGGGAGTAATTTCAGCAGAGAAGTGGGAACTTCAACCAGAATAAAATAAAATCTTAATAAATAAAATCATAGTTACAAAAATTAGGACTCGTTTTTGTGAGTCGTTCATTGGTAGACAAGGCAGAGATATGGAAAGGACCAGCAATCTGAATATAGGTTAGGAGAAATTACCCAAAATAAAAGATAAAAAGTTTTCATCATTATCATCATCATTGTCAATGCCATCATTATCAGAATCAAATATTCTAGAGCTATGTGACAATATCAAACATTCTAACAAAGTTATAATTGAAATATGAGAAAAAGAAGAAAAAAGAAAGAATGGAATAGAATGAAAAATAATAGCCTTGGAATTCCCCTGGTGGGTCAGTGGTTAAGACTCTGTACTCCTAGTGCAGAGACCCTGGGTTCAATCCTTAATCAGGAAACTAGATACCACATGCTGCAACTAACAGTCCATAAGCCATAAAGAAAAATCCCTCATGCCATAACTAAGGCCCCATACAGGCAAATAAATATTTTTTAAATGACTTAGAATTTTCTTTATGTTAAGACAAACATCAAACTCCAGATAAGAAACACATAGAATATCAAACAGAACAAATATGAAGCATTTCATCTTTAATTCTTTAAAAATTATTAACCTAGTATTATATATCCATGAAAATACCTTAATGCTGGCAGTGTTGATATTGTTGTTTAGTATCTAAGTCGTGTCCAACTCTTTTGAAACCCATAGACTAGCCTTCTAGGCTCCTCTGTCCATGGAACTTTCCAGGCAAGAATACTGGAGTGGGTTGACATCTCCTTTTCCAGGGGATTTTTCTGACCCAAGGATACTACCTGGGTCTTCTGCATTGGCAGGTGTATGCTTTAATAGTGAGCCACCTCTGAAGCCCTAATGCCTATTATGTAATAAATATATTGAAATCAAGAAATGAAGAAAGAGATATTATACAAATACTAACAAGAATAAATATGAACATTTCTCTATTAATGTTAAGTAGAGTAGAATTTTGAACAAGCAATACTATCAGGGATAAAGAGAAATATTGCAAGTAATAAAAAGGTCAATTCTCAAGAACACATAATAATACTAATTGTGCCTGTAGCTAAGAACAGAGCTTCAAAATACATGAAGCAAAACATGACAGAAATGAAAAGTGAAATAGAAAATCCCACACTATTTGTAGACTTCAATGTTTTTCTCTTGGTAATTAGCAGAATTAGATACAAATTTAGTAAGATACATAAGGCATAAGTAATAGTATCTACCAACAAGACATCCAAATTAATAGCAAATACAATTTATTTAAAGTGTAACAAACTTAAAAGAATAGTCATCATACAAAGTATGCTCTCAGAGCAAAAAAATCAAAGATCAATAACAGAAGGATATTTTTAAACTCCAAATATTTGGAAATCACATATAACACTACTAAGTAACATATAAGTTAAAGATATGGGATATTTAAAAAATATATATTTTGCAGTAGATAAAAATTAAAAATAAAGCATGTCCAAATTTAGGACACAGCTAAGGCTATGTTTTGAAGAATAGTTAACAGCATAAAGTGCTATAGCAAATACTGTTTTTCAACAATACAAGAGACAAATTTGCACATGAACATCACAAAATGACCAATTCCAAAATCAAATTGATTACATTCTTTGTACCTCAGGATGGAGAAGCTGTATACAGTCAGCATAAAACAAGATCTGGAGCTGACTGTGGCTCAGATCATCAGCTTCTCATAGAAATATTCAGGCTTATACTAAAGAAAATGGGGAAAGCCAGTAGGCCAAGACATGTATCACTTAAATCAAATTCCCTGTGATATGCAGTGTAGTTAATGGAGGGAGGAGGGAGGAGGGTTCAGGATGGGGAGCACGGATATACCTGTGGTGGATTCATTTTGATGTTTGGCAAAACTAATACAATATTGTAAAGTTTAAAAATAAAATAAAATTAAAAAAAAAAAGAGAGAGAGATTAGATCTGGTAGACAGAATGCCTGAAGAACTATGGTGGAGGTCTATAATATTGTACAGAAGGCAGCAAATAAAACTATCCCAAAGGAAAAGAAAAGTAAGAAGGCAAAGTGGTTATCTGAGGAGGCCTTACAAATAGCTAAAGAAAGAAGAGATGTGAAAAGCAAGGGAGAAAATGAAAGGTATATCCAACTAAACGCAGATTTTCAAAGAATAGCTCAGAGAGACAAGAAGGCGTTATTACATGAACAGTGTATACAACTAAAAGAAAACAACAGAAGATGAAGGACTAAAAATCTCTTCAGGAAAACTGAAATATCAAGGGAAAATTTCCCCAAAAGATGGGCACAATAAAGGACAGAAACTGTAGATATCTGGTAGACACTTAAAAGATCAAGAAAAGATGGAAATAATACATAGAAGAACTATACAAAAAATATCTCAATGAACCAGATAACTACAATGGTGTGGTCAGCCACCCAGAGCTAGACATTCTAGAGAGCGAAGTCAAGTGGGCCTTATGAAGCACTTGTTAGTAAAGCCAATGAATGCAATGGAATTCCAGTAGAACTATTCAAAAACCCAAAGGATGATGCCATCAAAGGTTGCATTCAATACATCAGCAAATCTGGAAGACCCAGCAGGGGCCACAGGACTGAAAAATCCTCATCCTAATTCCCAAGAAAAGTAGTACTAAAAAATGTGTTAACCATTGAACAATTGCACTCATCTCCCATGCTAGTAAGGTCATGGTTAAAATCTTGCATGCTATGCTTCTGCATTATGCAAGCCAGGAACTTCCAGATGTTTAAGCTGGGATTAGAAAAGGCAGAGGAACCAGTGATTAAATTGCCAACATCTGTTGGATCACAGTGAAAGCAAGGGAATTTCAGAAAAGCTACTACCTCAGTTTCACGGATTATGCCAAAGCAATAGAATGTGTGGATCATGGTAAACCATGGAAACTTAAAGAGATGGGAATACCAGACCATCTAACCTGTCTCCTATGAAACCTATATATGGGTCAAAATGCAACAGTTAGAACCCTGTATGGAAAAATTGATAGCCTCAAGATTGAGAAAGGAATACTACAGGGCTGTCTTCTGTCACCCTGTTTGTTTAATCTATATGCTGAGCACATCATGAGAAATGTGGAGCTGGATGAGTTACAAGTTGGAATCAAGATAGGCGGGAGAAACGTCAACAACCTCAGATATTCAGGGATGATACCACAGGAGGAGAGTGAAACAGCCAGCTTAAAATTAAATATTAAAAAGAAAAAAAAAATAAAACAAAACAAAAAACTGAAAAAAAAACAGATCATGACACCCAGCCCCATTATTTCATGGGAAATACAGGGGGGAAAGCTGGAAATAGTGACAGATTTTCTGTTCTTGGGCACAAAAATCAGTGTAGATGGTGACTGCAGCCATAAAATCAGAAGAGATTTGTTTCTTGGCCAGAAAAGCTGTGACAAACCTAAACAGTGTGGTAAAAAGCAGAGACATTACCCTATAGACAAAAGTGCATATGGTCAAGTCTATGGTCTTCCCAGTGGTCACCAATGGTTATGAGAGCTGGACCATAAAGAAGAGACTGTGGAAGAATTGATGCCTTCAAACTGTGGTGCTGGAGAATACTCTTGAGACTTTCTTGGACAACAAGGAGATCAAAGCAATCTTAAGGGAAATCAACCCTCAATATATGTTGGAAGGACTGATACTGAAGCTGAAACTCCAGTATTTTGGTCATCTGATGTGAAAAGCTGACTCATTGGAAAAGTCCCTGATGTTGGGAAAGTTTGAATGTAGAAGGAGAAGAGGGAATTAGAGGATAGGATGGCTGGATGGCATCACTGATGCTATGGACATGAACCTGGGCAAACTTCGGGCGATGAGGGACAGAGAGGCCTACCATGCTGCAGTCCATGGGGTCACAAAGAGTCAGACATGACTGGGTGACTGAACAACAACAATGAAGTGTTTTATTAGCAAAGCATTTTCTCAGATCAATAGCATAAACATCTTTACTAAGAAACTAGAAAAAATAACAAAATAAAATCAAATAAGCACCAAAAAGTAAATTACAAAAATGAAACAAATTCTTACGTATTGAAAAAAAGAGTAATAAATTCTTTTCACAAACAAGCCTGACTTGCAAGAAAAAAAAATTCTAGTTGCACTTGCATTTTATATAGTGATTAGTGAAGAATTTATTCTAAAGACATGAGAGAAGTGTATAGAAGATCTGAGAAAACTTTAAGGATTTTCTTTCACCTCGGTAACCATGTGTGCAACTATGCATGTTTTTGTGTGTGTGGATAAGTTGAATTATCTTTGCACATTTTGTTTACTATTGCATGTAAGAAATCAACAAACCATAGGAAATATTCCTAGTAACTAGTTATGGAGTTTCTAATATTTGCCTTTTTCACACCTAATTTCTTTATTAGTATTTTTTTAAACCACAATCTGTGTTATTTTTGAAGATTCTTTAGGGAATGGTGGAAGACAGAATAAAAAAGATCATTTTGTACTTTAGATAAATAGATTTGAGTCTAATTTTTGTAGATTAAATAGTGGCATAGCAAAATAATTGCCCATGACTTTAAAATTGATAATCAACTCACTTTGAGTTGGAGAGATTATTCTGCATGAGTAGGCCCAATATAATCACAAGGTTTCCTATGAGTGGAAGAGGGAGATGGGAGAGAAATACTTGGCCCAACTTTGGTGACTTTTTCAAAGAAGAATGAGCCTTGAGCCAAGGATCTCATGCTGGAAAAATTAAGGAAATGCATTCTTCCATAAAACCTTGTGAAGAGGCTGCAGCCTTATAAAGAAGGGTTGCAGTCCTTGTGCTAATCTCAGTTTTACCCCTATATCAGACTCTGACCTCCATAAGGTAAGACAATAAAACTGCTTTGTATAAATCATTGTTTGCTGTAACTAGTTACAGCAGCAACAGTAAGTTAATATCCTAATCTTATCACAAGATAGGTGGCTAATTTATCACTGGTCCAAAAACTTCAACTCTCTTGTCTCTTTGGTTGGATATTTGACACTGTAGGCATGCATATGATTTCTATTCATGTGTGTATGGAGGAGTGTAGCCAATTCACACAAAAATAGTGTAGATGAAAGGCATATATTCATTTATACTTAGATTTAATTTAATATTTTAAAAGCAAATACAATTAAAAGATTATTTACTTTGAAGATACCATGAAATGAACAATAATGGCATAAGAACTTACTTTTTTAAAATTTATGTTATAGGCTCAATAAGGATGTGATCATGAAAAAGAACAAGAATAAATGAAGGTGAAAATTTAGGGAGGGGGAAAGACAGCTTAAGCTATAAAACTGTGCATAACGTGAGCATTTAGGACATTGATTGATGAACTGTAGAGCTTCTGGCTTAGCAAGAGTATAAAATGAGAGCAGCTGAGCTTTGCAAATTTGTAATCTTCTTGTAGAAAAACAGGGGAAAAGACATCTCAGCATAATAAGAAAACTGATCATTTAAAGACCTGAGACGTGATCCATTTGTCCTTGTAATTTGAAAGCTAATTCAAATACTGATCTGATATATTGTGTTAACAATCATTGCTAATTATCATAGAACACCTAGCATTTTTCTACTAAAATATTCAGTAATTTTTGGACTTTCTCTTTACAAACCAGATAAGGTTTAATTTCTACCTTAGAATAGTTTCCTCTGAGAAAATTTCCCCCCTTACACTTCTGGAACAGGATTTTGTTGAGACCTATATGCTGTCATTTCAGAGAATATGTTAAATGCATTTGGCATTGGAATATCAGTGAATAGCTTTAACTCATCAATTTTGCTAAATTTCCTCCCTCTCCAATTATATCTTCTCATACATTTCCCATGAAGGTTATCTTTACCATGAAGGTTAGTGCCTTCTGATACTTCTCTACTGTCATCTATGCAATTCAATATTTGAAAAAAAAATCAACTCCCATTGACTCCATCATAGATATTCATAGCTGAAGTTCATAAATGATAATTATTATGACAATGGGTCCATATTGTTTTCAAAATATGCAGTGATTATCTGTGTACTTGACTGATTGGTTTTATTACTGAATCTCATTATAATTTTTTGTTCCATATCAAGATACATACACTGCTTTTTCATTTTACTTACTCAATTATTGATATCAACAGGAAGATGACAGGATACTTAATTTGGAAATATATATGGAACAGTTACAGAATTATGTGCAGAACTAGAAATGAAAATTTTGGTTTTTCAATACTCTATGAACATGGTATATTTCTCTATCTATTTGTGTCATCTTTGATTTACTTCATTAGTGTTTTATATCTTTCTATATATAGGTCTTTTGTTTCCTTAGGTAGAGTTATTCTTAAGTATATTATTCTTTTTATTACAATGGTGAATGGAATTGTATCCTTAATTTCTCTTTCTGTTTTCTCATTGTTAGTGCATAGGAATGCAAGGGATTTCTGTGTGTTGATTTTATATCCTGCAACTTTACTATATTCATTGATTAGCTCTAGTAATTTTCTAGTGATGTCTTTAGGGTTTTCTACTTAGAGGATCATGTCATCTGCAAACAGTGAGAGTTTTATTTCTTCTGTTCCAATCTGAATTTCTTCTATTCCTCTTTCTTCTTTGATTGCTGTGCCTAAAACTTCCAAAACTATGTCGAATAGTAGTGGTGAGAGTGAGCACCCTTGTCTTGTTCCTGACTTTAAGGGAAATGATTTCAATTTTTCACCATTGAGGATAATGTTTGCTTAGGGTTTATAATATATGGCTTTCATTATGTTGTGGTATATTTCTTCTATCCCTGCTTTGTGGAGGGTTTTTATCATAAATGATGTTGAATTTTGTCAAAGGCTTTCTCTGCATCTATTGAGATAATCATATATATTTTATATTACAATTTGTTAATGTGGTATATCACATTATTAAAGAATCCTTGCATCCCTGAGATAAAGCCCATCTGGCCATGATGTATGACCTTTTTAATATGCTGTTTGATTCTGTTTGCTAGAATTTTGTAAAGTATTTTTGCCTCTATTATCATCAGAAATATTGGCCTGTAGTTTTCTTTTTTTGTGGCGTCTTTGTCTTGTTTTGGTATTAGGGTGATGGTGGCATCATAGAATGAGTTTGGCAGTTTACTTTCCTCTGTAATTTTCTGGAAGAGTTTGAGTAGGATAGGTGTTAGCTCTTCTCTAAATTTTTGGTAGAATTCAGCTATGAAGCCGTCTGGTCCTGGGCTTTTGTTTGTTGGAAGATTTTTGATTACAGTTTCTATTTCCATGCTGGGGATGGGTCTGTTAAGATTTTCTATATCTGTTTTGTTTGGTGGACATTTATCCTGTTCCTCTACCTGCTGGATATTCCTCTGTCTCTTCATCTTGTTTATATTGCTGAGTTTGGGGTGTCCTTTTCCTGGTTCCATTTGGAGAGTTATACTTTTCTAAGAATTTTTCCATTTCTTCCAAGTTGTCCATTTTATTGGCATATAGTTACTGATAGCAGATGCTTATGATCCTTTGTATTTCTGTGTTGTCTGTAGTGATTTAACTTATATGCAGAGTACATCATGACAAACGCAGGACTGGAAGAAACACAAGCTGGAATCAAGATTGCCAGGAGAAATATCAATAACCTCAGATATGCAGATGACACCACCCTTATGGCACAAAGTGAAGAGGAACTCAAAAGCCTCTTGATGAAAGTGAAAGTGGAGAGTGAAAAAGTTGGCTTAAAGCTCAACATTCAGAAAACGAAGATCATGGCATCCGGTCCCACCACTTCATGGGAAATAGATGGGGAAACAGTGGAAACAGTGTCAGACTTTATTTTTCTGGGCTCCAAAATCACTGCAGATGGTGACTACAGCCATGAAATTAAAAGACGCATACTCCTTGGAAGGAAAGTTATGACCAACCTAGATAGCATATTCAAAAGCAGAGACATTACTTTGCCAAAAAAGGTTCGTCTAGTCAAGGCTATGATTTTTCCTGTAGTCATGTATGGATGTGAGAGTTGGACTGTGAAGAAGGCTGAGTGCCGAAGAATTGATGCTTTTGAACTGTGGTGTTGGAGAAGACTCTTGAGAGTCCCTTGGACTGCAAGGAGATCCAACCAGTCCATTCTGAAGGAGATCAGCCCTGGGATTTCTTTGGAAGGAATGATGCTAAAGCTGAAACTCCAGTACTTTGGCCACCTCATGCGAAGAGTTGACTCATTGGAAAAGACTCTGATGCTGGGAGGGATTGGGGGCAAGAGGAGAAGGGGACAACAGAGGATGAGATGGCTGGATGGCATCACTGACTCGATGGACGTGAGTCTGAGTGAACTCTGGGAGTTGGTGATGGACAGGGAGGTCTGGCGTGCTACGATTCATGGGGTCACAAAGAGTTGGACATGACTGAGTGACTGATCTGATCTGTAGTGATTTCTCCATTTTATTTCTAATTTTGTTGATTTGATTCTTCTCCCTTTTTTCCTTGATGAGTCTGGCTAATGATTTGTCTATTTTATTTATCTTCCAAATGAACCAGCTTTTGCCTTTGTTGATTTTTGCTATGGTCTTCTTTGTTTGTTTTTCACTTATTTCTGCCCTAAATTTTATTATTTCTTTCCTTCTACTAATCTGGGGTTCTTCATCTTATCACCTCCCTGGTCCCAGCCATTTGGATTCCTGGGTGTGCAGTGAGAGCACCATCTCAGGTGTGCCATGTGTCTCCTCTGGGGAGCTGATCTCAGGCTGCAACCCTCCTGGCAGATGTCAACTGTCCAAATTCCCAGGCCAACTTGGTTAGCAACTGAGAGCCTGCTCACAATTTGGTGGAGGATGCCTCTTTGGGGCCAAGATTGCCCCTTGCCTTCCATTTCTGGCTGTTGCCCACCTGCCTCTCTGCCTCCAGCAAAGGAGGGGCCGGTTCCCAGCCGACTAGCTCTCCTCTGGTGTTCACTCAGTCCTTTGTTCTCTGAGCAGGCCAGGCTGTGCTTTCAGTTCAGTCAGTTCAGTTGCTCAGTCGTGTCGGACTCTTTGCAACCCCATGGATTTCATCACACTAGGCCTCCCTGTCCATCACCAAATATTGGAGTTTACTCAAACTCATATCCATTGAGTTGGTGATGCCATCCCAACCATCTCATCCTTTGTCTTCCCCTTCTTCTCTCACCTTCAGTCTTTCCTAGCATCAACATGCAAGTGAAAGTTGCTCAGTCTTGTCCAACTCTTTGCAACCCCATGGGCTGTATCCATGGAATTCTCCAGGCCAGAATACTGGAGTGGGTAGCCTTTCCCTTCTCCAGGTTATCTTCCCAACCCAAGGATCAAACCCAGGTCTCCCACATTGCACGTGGATTCTTTACCAGCTAAGCCACAAGGGAAGTCCAAAAATACTGGAGTGGGTAGCCTACCCCTTCTCCGGTGGGTCTTCCAAACCCAGGAATCAAACCGGGGTCTCCTTCATTGCAGGTGGATTTTTTACCAACTGAGCTATGAGGTAAGCCCAGCATCAGGGTCTGTTGAAATCAGCTCTTTGCATCAGGTGGCCAAACTACTGGAGCTTCAGGTTCAACATCAGTACTTCCAAGGTACATTCAGGACTGATTTCCTTTATGATGGACTGTTTGAATCTCCTTTAAGTCCAAGGAACTCTCAAAAGTCTTCTCCAGCACCATAGTTCAAAAGCATCACTTCTTTGGTGCTCAGCTTTCTTTATAGTCCAACTCTCACATCCATACATGACCACTGGAAAAACCATAGCCTTGACTAGACAGACCTTTGTTGGCAAAATAATGTCTCTGCCTTTTAATATGCTCTTTGGGTTGGTCATAACTTTTCTTCCAAAGAGTAAGCGTCTTTTTATTTTATGGCTGCAGTCACCATCTGTGGTGATTTTGGAGCCCCCCAAAATAAAGTCTGCCACTGTTTCCACTGTTTCTCCATCTATTTGCCATGAAGTGATGGGACCGGATGCCATGATCTTTATTTTCTGAATGTTGAGCTTTAAGGCAACTTTTTCACTCTCCTCTTTCACTTTCATCAAGAGGCTCTTTAGTTCTTCACTTTCTGGCTTAAGGGTGGTTTCATCTGCATATCTGAGGTATTGATATATATGTATATATCAGAGAAGGCAATGGCACCCGACTCCAGTACTCATGCCTGGAAAATCCCATGGACGGAGGAGCCTGGTAGGCTGCAATCCAGGGGGTCGCTACGAGTTGGACACAACTGAGCGACTTCACTTTCACTTTTCACTTTCATGCATTGGAGAAGGAAATGGCAACCCACTCCAGTGTTCTTGCCTGGAGAATCCCAGGGACAGCAGAACCTGGTGGGGTCGCAGAGTCGGACACGACTGAAGCAACTTAGCAGTATATATATATATATATAATTTTTTTTTCCCCTCCTGGTTATGTTGACCTCTGAGGTTCCAAAACTCCCCACAGACCCGCCGGTGAGAGGGTTTCCTGGTGTTTGGAAACTTCTCCTCCTTCACGACTCCATCCCCGAGACAGGTCTCTGTCCCTGACTTTTTTGTCTCTCTCTTTTTTTTAATAGAGAATGGGCTGCCTTTCTGGGTGTCCGGTGTGCTCAGCCAGAATGCAGAAGTTGTTTTATACAATTTGCTCAGCATTCAAATGATCCTTTGAAGAATTTGTGGGGGAGAAAGTGGTCTCCCCATCCTGTTCCCTTGCCATCTTAGGACTGCCCTCCCATACATTTGATTTTAAACAACTTCCTTAAATTATTTCTCTTGTTTTCTATAAATTTTTAGGTTGAGCTTGAATTTTCATTCTATACAAATATGACAATGTAAATCCCCATACTTATGCCAACTTTAATACTAATACATATACCTTTAGTTTACCATTGAATATTTTAGTTGATATTAATTTCTGTTAGCATGATAATAAATTTATTTTATGGTTTCTTTCTGTAAATTAATGTCTTATATGCACTTGTCTGTCTCTAGCTAGATGTTTGTTTCTCACTTATGTACACACTTGTATGTAAAATATCATGTGCCTTATAATTTTTAGATTCTTAAAACACATGAATACATTTTTAAATGTATTTTTATGGATGATGATTATTTACAAGGTTGTGCTGATCTGCCTAACTTTTGAATAAGTATATTTTCATGTATTAGAGATCCATATTTATTTTTAATTTGAACTAATAATATTATTTATATAATTTGATTACCTGATTTGTAATCATACTTTTTACCTAAGGTAGAAATTTGGTTAATTATGCTAATCTTTTCCATTAATGTTTCAAATATTTTTGGAGGTTACTTTTATTTGGCATTTGTATCAATGTTTGTAAGTTATTTATACACTATATATTTACTTTTTCTTCAGTATGTATTGCATGTCATAATTACTGCTATGTTATATTGGTAGAAAAATTAGTAAAAATTTCATTATTTCTCCATTTTGTCACATTGCAAGAAAAAAAATTTTACTTGATTCTTGAAAGTTTCAAAGAAATTTTTCATAAAATCATTTGAATCTATATTTTTCAAGTATATATCTTTATGCTTTGTTGCTTCTATGAATTTCATTCAACTTGGGTATTTTTTAAATTCCATTTACACAATATGTAATTGTATGATACTTTTATTATGTATGTATGATAATGTGTATGATGTATGTATGATAAAATGTATGATAATATGTACTTTATATCTATTCTGTTTCATATAATGACATGGATTTGTATAACTTTACATGAATACAATTTTTTCTCCTCTGGGTATTGATGTTTTTCTTCCCTATTTCAAATAACTAAAGCTCCCCCCCCCCACCCCACCCCCACCGGCCCCCGCCCCGTGCCCCGGACTGCACATTTTCAGTCTTAGCAGTATTAAAATTTAGGAACAAAGCATTCTTTGTTGGGGCTGCTGCTGATATTTAGCTTGACTACCACCACCTTCTGAATTTCAGACCCTCTACCCCAGTCTTGACAATTCCAAATATCTCTGCTGCTGCTGCTGCTAAGCCGCTTCAGTCGTGTCTGACTCTGTACGACCCCATAGACGGCAGCCCACCAGGCACCGCAGTCCCTGGGATTCTTTAGGCAAGATCACTGGAGTGGGTTGCCATTTCCTTCTCCAATGCATGAAACTGAAAAGTGAAAGTGAAGTCACTCAGTAGTGTCCGACCCTCAGTGACCCCATGGACTGCAGCCCACCAAGCTCCTCCGTCCATGGGGTTTTCCAGGAAAGAGTACTGGAGTGGGGTGCCATCGCCTTCTCCACCAAATATCTCCAGATATTGCCTAATGTCCCTGGGATAAAATATCCACCAGAGGAAAACCACAGTTCTTGATATTTGGCAACTGTAGCTTTTATGTTATATAAAATTTTTTTATATCTAAGCTTTTATTTTGTGTTTACATTTCTAATTTGTTGCATCAAGGACAGAGTTTATTTTCTGCTTCATTAGATTTTTAAAAGAATCAATTAATATTTTCTGATGAACTAGTGCATGGATAATTCTGTAGATTTTACTTGTGTTTAAAGATGTGCATTTTCTTATACAGAGTGAAGCAAGCCAGAAAGAAAAACACCAATACAGTATATTAACGCATATATATGGAATTTAGAAAGATGGTAACAATAATCCTGTGTACGAGACAGCAAAAGAGACACCGATGTATATATCAGTCTTATGGACTCTGTGGGAGAGGGAGAGGGTGGGGAGATTTGGGAGAATAGCATTGAAACATGTATATATCATGTATGAAACGAGTCACCAGTCCAGGTTTGATGCACGGTACTGGATGCTTGGGGCTGGTGCACTGGGACGACCCAGAGGGAGGGTAGGGGAGGGAGGAGGGTTCAGGATGGGGAATGCGGGTATACCTGTGGCGGATTCATTTCGATATTTGGCAAAACTAATACAATATTGTAAAGTTTAAAAATAAAATAAAATTTAATAAATAAATAAATAAATAAAATTACAACTAAAAAAAAAAAGATGTGCATTTTCAAATTTCAGGAGATTTAAATGTGCATTTATCTAATTAGACAACATGGCTAACTACAAAATTCTGATACTTTTTTATTCTGACATTTATTGCCTTTGAGACTTCTCTCTTGCATTTCTTATAAAAACAATCTTGACATATAACCATCTTCCATTATTGATCATTATATTTTGGTTGCTATATAGTTTTTATTTGGAATTCAAAATATTAGTCTAGTAAAGTGACTGCTCGGAGAAGGCAATGGCACCCCACTCCAGTGCTCTTTCCTGGACACTCCCATGAACAGAGGAGCCTGGTGGGCTATGGTCCATGGGGCCTCACAGAGTCGGACACAACTGGGCTTCGCTTTCACTTTTCACTTTCATGCACTGGAGAAAGAAATGGCAGCCCGCTCCAGTGTTCCTGCCTGAAGAATCCCAGGGACGGGAGAGCATGGTGGGCTGCCGTGTATGGGGTCCTACAGAGTCGAAAATGACTGAAGCGACTTAGCAGCAGCAGCAAAGTGACTGCTTATTATTTCACTTAGTATTTTTTTTTAATTTTACCTATAAACTTTTATGATACTTACATCCAATACTTTGGCCACTTGATATGAAGAACTGACTCATTGGAAAAAACCCTGATGCTGGGAAAGATTAAAGGCAGGAGAAGAAGGGGATGACATAAGATGTGATGGTTGGATGGCATCACCAACTTGATGGACATGAGTTTGAGCAAGATCCAGGATTGATGATGGACATGAGTTTGAGCAGGATCCAGGATTGATGATGGACAAGGAAGCCTGGTGTGCTGCAGTCTATGGGTCACAAAGAGTCAGACATGACTGAGCAGCTGAACTGAACTGAACTGATATTATCCCTATGTACTGAATATTTTATTTTTTTACTATAAGGATTTTTCAACCCACAGACTTTTTAAAGTTCTAGATTATTAAGTAGTTTATTAAATGTTATGATTAAATATCTACTTTTAACCTTTTAATGGTATAAATTAATCAATCCTAAGTTCTTATAATGCATATCATATGAAAAGCACTATATGGTGGTAGGTTAATATGATAACTTATAAGAGAACAAAAATTTAGACCCTTAATTCAAACAATAATGCCAACCCGAATTAAAACTGGGTATCATAACAAAATGAATTCAGAAAACTACCTTTAAATAAAAACATAAAGGTGTATATAAGTTTTTGCAGTTATAGAACTCTATCAGCATGATTTCAAATGCAGACACCAAAATAGATTGAGAGATATAATTAAATTTAAAAATACATTAATTATAGTGGCATAATTAATTGGCAAGCATATAATAAATATGGATGAGTATAGCAAAATGTTTATTCGTAATATCACTAGTTAATATTCTTATTTTAGTAATTGTTAAGTGGGAAAATCCGGTCTTAAGTACAGACCATCTACTGCCAGTTTCCACACACAGAGACACAAACAGTTCAACATGGTCCAATAATCATGGGAAGATGCTCAGCTGCACTTGAAATCATACAAATTAAAATTGCACCTATGTCTCATCTATAAAAATGAAAATTAAAGGTCATGACAGCAGATATTCAGATATTGCAGGTATGATACAAAGAAGGAGATATAGAGGACTAGTATTTGTTTAGAATGCAAATCATTGAAACCTTTACAAAGCTATATTTGCAATTTATTTCAAAAGTTTTGAAAAAAATATTAACAACTTTATAAAATTTATCTTCAGGTTATTTATGCTATGTGTGGGTAGTTTAACAACATTTATATACAGCACCTTACTATGCATTAATGTAATGAATGCATAATTAACTAAGGTAGTACCTATTCTCAATATCTCATTTTTTCACAAATCTATTAAATAAGACAAATAACATTTTAACTTTATTTTTAATTTTGCCAAATAGTATTTTTCAGCAGATGGTTTATTCTAGCAAATTTCATGTTCACACTGTGCTATGCTTTTATGAGTTCCAGCTGCTAACTGGTAATATTTCACTGCTGAATCTATCATGTGCCGTATAATTGCTCATTATGTGCCTTCAAACACCAGCAATATAGTTATTTTCTACTTGAAGCAAATTAAAATCTTATCACCATTTAAAAAATCTACAGTTCTCTTCTGTTTAATTATTTTAAGCTTGTATTTTTCTTTGTAAATTTTTTAGAGTTACTCTATCAAGAGCAAGAACTCAAGCTTATTTTATTTATATTTTTCCTCTATGATCTTTGAAGGTGGGTTAATAGTTTCATTTCTGAGGAAACACTCTTTCATAGCAGTCTTACCAGATTGAGAAAACTCTTTTTTTTTAACCTATTTTTAATATAAATTTATTTATTTTAATTGGAGACTAATTACTTTATAATATTGTATTGGTTTTGCCATACATCAACATGAATCTGCCACAGGTGTACACATGTTCCCCATCCTGAATCCCCCTCCCACCTCCCTCCCCATACCATCCCTCTATGTCATCCCAGTGCACCAGCCCCGAGCATCCTATATCATGCATCGAACCTGGACTGACGACTCATTTTACATACGATATTATACATGTTTCAATGCACTTCTCCCAAATCATCCCACCCTCACCCTCTCCCACAGAGTCTAAAAGACCTTTCTATACACTTTATGTTTAGATATGAGAGCAGGAGTGACAAAATCTTCCAACTTCATGTGTGTTGTGAAATAAATGAATATCTGTTTAGGTTGTGTTAGTGGCAACTGTTTGACACTCAATGGATTAGTTTGTTGATTGGTCTTTTTTTTTTTTTTTTCCTTTCCTGGAATTCCAAATGAGAGAGTTAAGTGTTAGACTATTTTATGTGCCTCATGTGACTGCATGTGTAGAAAAGCGTTTCTTTGGGAAACAAAAGAAACAGTGCAGAGACTCACTTGAGAGCTTCACTAGTTTCTGCCCATAGAATGCTATGTTTCTGACTCTGTCTTTGCAGATCTTACATAATCTGGATCATTTTTATGTTTTAAGGGGAAAAAAAGTCAACCAGATTGTGGTAGTTGTAGCAGTTCATAGTTCTCCTACAAAGTTTAGGTGAAAAACTATGGTTTGTTGATGTTTCTGCTGCCCTCCTCTTCTGTTATTCCCCTTCATTTTGACTGTTATTAAGTACCCCCCAACCAAATGTGCATCCCAGAGGCAAAGGTTTTGGTTTAACTATGAGTATACTTATTAAAAGTCAGTTGTAATATTTGATTTTATCTATGGGAAAGTGATTCTTTCAGTTTTATTTTTTTTTTTAATTACAATCCTTGAAGCTATCAGAGATATGCATTTCATTAGGGAGCCATATAGTTCTTCAGAATAAGGATTAGTTCTCTAGGATTAAGAACACTGGCATTTGAGAAAATATATTAATTTTTAAATGGATGTCATTGTATTTTTATGCTCATACTTTGTCTCCTTACTCAAATATAAGCCATTTGAGAGCAGAGACTCTGAAATACAGAAATACCTCTGTATTTCTAGCTCCTAGAACAGAAATGATACATAATATAGACACAATCAATAGTCGCTAACTGAAAACTTTAAATGCCCAAAATAAAAATAATGCAATATTCATATTCAATTGGCCCCAGAACAAGTTCATGTGTGTGCGTGAGTGCTCGGTCACTTTAGTTATCTCCAATTCTTTGCAACCCTATAGACTGTAGTCGGCCAGGGTTTTCTGACCATGGGATTATCCAGGCAACAATACTGGACTGGGTTGCCATGCCCTCCTCCAGGAGATCTTCCTGACTCAGGGATCTACTTGCAACTCTCTTGCATTGGCAGGCAGATTTTTTACCACTAGGGCTACCTGGGAAGCCCCATGATAAAATTAGGTGGTGTGTTAAAAAGCAGATACATCACTTTGCCCACAAAAGTCCAGATAGTTAAAGCTATGGTTTTTCCAGTAGTCATGTATGGATGTGAGAGTTGGACCATAAAGAAGGCTGAGTGACAATTCTTTACTGCTGAGCCACTGGGGAAGCCCACAAAACTTCACATTAGCAGATAATCCTCTGTCTACTGTTTAAATTGATCACCTCATATTATTCTCTGTTTTAATTCCCTTTTACTTCTCTCATTACATTTTAGATGTTTCTTTAAATATGTTTGATTTTCAAGCATATGTATTTCTTACTAACTTATTTTTCTTTCCCACAATATTCTAAACTCGAAGAAAGTGAGGCATTAATCACATTATATTCAGTGATTAATATACAGAAGACAAAGGCCCGTCTAGTCAGAGCTATGATTTTCCCAGTAGTCATGTATGGATGTGAGAGTTGGACTATAAAGAAAGCTGAGCACCAAAGAACTGACAGTTTTGAACTGCAGTGTTGGAGAAGACTCTTGTGAATCCCTTGGACTGCAAGGAGATCCAATCAGTCCATCCTAAAGGAAATCAGTCCTGAATACTCATTGGAAGGACTGATGTTGAAGCTGAAACTCCAGTACTTTGGCCATCTGAAGTGAAGAACTGACTCATTGGAAAAGACACTGATGCTCATAAAGATTGAAGGCCAGAGGGGAAGGGGATGACACAGGATGAGATGGTTGAATAGCATCACTAACTCGATGGGCATGGGTTTGAGCAGGCTCCTGGAGTTGGTGATGATCAGCAAAGCCTGGCATGCCACAGTCCATGGGGTCACAATGAGTCAGATATGGCTGAGCTATTGGACTGAACTGAATATACAGAAACTCATTATTTTAGGTTCACTGCAGTAGTTACTATACAAATCAATCCTATTTTCCCCTTTAACCAGTTGCCATGACTCACTATATATTTAAAAATATTATTTCCCACAAAGGAATAGACAGAGGTGAGACAAGAGGCTGGGACCATTTACTGAAGTGGTTACACCTAGACAAATGTACGCTTGGTTGGGGGGAGGGTGTAATGAAAAACTATAAAGGACTAAAAATAGCACACTTGCAGTTGGGGCAAATATTGAACAACAGGGCACACAAAAAACAAAACCTAGCAAAAGCAGGGTGTCAGGAGCAGAAGTAGACTACTGTGCATTCACCCTGCAAACAGCACCACCAACAGGTGAGCAAAACACCTAAGCCACTCCTCTGGCCAGACCCCTGGACATACTGCTCCCTCCACCCTTATAAGGCCTTCTTTGGTGGCCCAGATGGTAAAGAATCTGCCTGAAGGGAGACCCGGGTTTGATTCCTGGTTTGGGAAGATCCCCTGGAGAAAGGAATGGCAATCCACTTCAGTATTCTTGCCTGAAGAATTCCATGGACAGAGGAGCCTGGAAAGCTGCAGTCCATGCAGAGTTGGACATGACTGAGTAACTATCACACACCACCCTTATAAGGAATCAGCTTGCCCTGCTCAGGGACTGAGCAAGCAGGGAGCTCACTTTATGCTGTTTTCAAAGATAATTGCTAATGAGAAAATCTTTGACAAAAATCTAATCAGGACTCAAAAATCAAAGCTGGAGAAAGTACAGATTTTTTTTTTTTTTGTATGTTCACTGTATCCTGTCTAGAGGTTCTACTCTTTTATGATGAGTTAGGAGCTTCAGTGAGTGTCACTAAGATAATCCTAAGAGGGAGGCAATACACATCTTACATTACTTACCATACTGAATGACTAATTTTGGAATGCTGAATTTATAAGAATTGAGTTGAAAACTTTAAACCATGTAAAAGTTATATTAAACCTAAATACCTGGCATACCAGTAAGCATACACGTATCTAAGAGATAAAATATTATATATACAATGCTATATATTATAGGTGCATGCATATTTATACATTGTTATTAAATTTAATTGCCAATTCCCATATAAGGAGATTTCAAGAAAATTAAATCCTTGTTGGTAAACAAAAGTCATGAGCCTCTTTTGGAGGAAGACAACATATTTTAAAGCAGACTATAGCTCTGTTGGTGGTAGGAAATTTCTAAATTTTGTGTAAAAATATTGCAATTTGTGCAGATTTTTTTTTTTATACAGGTGTTCTGTGTATTCTTGCCACTGCTTCTTAATCCCTCCTGCTTCTGTTAGATCCTTACCATTTCTGTCCTTTATCATGCCCATCTTTGCATGAAATGTTACCTCGATATTTCCAATTTTCTTGAAGAGATCTCTAGTCTTTCCCATGCTATTATTTTCCTCTACTTCTTCGCTTTGTTCATGTAAGAAAACCTTCTTATCTCTCCTTGCTATTCTCTGAAACTCTTTATTCAGTTGGGTACATTTTTCCCTTTCGATTCTCTTCTTTTCTTCAGTTCAGTTCAGTTTAGTCACTCAGTCGTGTCCGACTCTTTGTGACCCCATGAATTGCAGCACATCAGACCTCCCTGTAAATCACCAACTCCCGGAGTTCACTCAAACTCACGTCCATAGAGTCGATGATGCCACCCACCCATCTCATCCTCTGTCATCGCCTTCTCTTCCTGCCCCTAATCCCTCCCAGCATCAGAGTCTTTTCCAATGAATTAACTCTTTGCTTGAGGTGGCCAAAGTATTGGAGTTTCAGCTTTAGCATCAATCCTTCCAAAGGACACCCAGGGCTGATCTCTTTTAGAATGAACTGATTGGATCTCCTTGCAGTCCAAGGGACTCTCAAGAGTTTTCTCCAACACCACAGTTCAAAAGCATCAGTTCTTTGGCATTCAGCTTTCTTTATAGTCCAACTCTCACATCCATACATGACTACTGGAAAAACCATAGCCTTGACTAGATGGACCTTTTTTGGCAAAGTAATGTCTCTGCTTTTGAATATGCTGTCTAGGTTGGCCATAGCTTTTCTTCTTAGGTCCAAGTAATAGTCTATCTCAGTAGGAATTCCAAGAGTTCTTTTAAATTGTGTGTATTTTTCAGAGAAGTGTTCAATAAATGCCAGGTTGGCTGATAGTGCTCAAATTGTCCATACCCTTACTGGTTGTATGTCTAATTCTCTACTGTTTGGAGAAGACTGGTGATATATCCAAATATAATTGTTAATTTTTCTGCTTTTCTTAAAAGTTTTATTTATTATTATTATTTTTCCACTTGGAAACTCAGAATGGCCAGTTCTACTTGAAATCATATCCTTTACTATTAATATATCTCCCTCTTCATCCTCAGTATGATTGGTATTTTTGTTTTATTTTATTTGTATTTTTTCCTTTGTATTATTCCTTGATATGAAACCTACTTTTCAAATATTAATGTCACAACAAGTTGTGTGTATATGTGTGATAAGAGAATCAGTCAATTTCTATCCTATTATCTAACCTATATATTTCTATGTTTATGTGGGTTTTCATAGACAGCCTATAGTTCTTTCTGCCCTATCCATATGGATAATCTCTGGCTTTTGGTAAGAGTGCTTGGATAACTTACATTTATTGTAATTATTGACAAGATCAGAATCACAACTGTCATTTTGATATTTTTCCTATATTTTTCTGCCATATATTTCTCCAGACTCTTTTTGAATTAGTTGAATTCATATTTAGTATGCCCTTTAACTTTGAATTTTGGCTTGGTTATTCATCTTTGCTTTATTTTTAGTAGCTGTTTTAAAGTTCCCAATATTAATGTTACATTTCTCAGTCTACCTTCAAATATTATACTGCCTTTCACTAAATCTAAAACTCTAACATAAGGAAATTTCAATTCCTCTTCTTTTTTGGGCTATTGTTACCATACATTTTTCTTCTATATAATATTATTTTTCTTTAATCTATCAATTATCTTAATTGACAAGAAAAGAAATAAAAATATTTTCCTGATCCCTTCATACTTATCATTTCTTGACTCTTCACTCTATGTGATACCATTTCCCTTCTCACTGAAGAATTGTTTTAACATTTTCTCTTGTACACATTGGGAGAATCTCTAAGCTTTTAGTTCCTATTGATTGGTTGAAAAAGTCTTTATTTTGGCTTAATTGTTAAATTAATATCCTTTTAGAATAGTTTTAGGTTTATAGGAAAATTGCTGAAAAAGACAGTTCCCCACATGCTTCCTCTATCTCCATCCTCCCGATTATTAACATCTTGCATCAATGTGGTGCATTTGTTATAGATGATGAGCTACTGATACATCTCTATTACCTAAAGCCCATACTTTACATTAAAGATCATTCCCTGGGTTGTAAATTTCCATGGATTTTGACAAATGCATCAAGTCCTGGATCCATCATTACAGAGTCATACAAAATAGCTTCACTGTCCTAAAAATCCCCTGTGCCCCCTTTGTCTGTCCACTCCAACTTGGTGGAAACCAGTAATCCTTTCACTGTTTACCAAGTTTTGCCTTTTCAGAACATCATGTTGTTGTTGTTTAGTTGCTAAGTCATGTCTAAAAACATGCAATATCTGAGAATTGTTCAGGTTATAGCCTTCTGGTGGCTGTTCTATACTGAGCCTCATGGAATCTCATCCTATGAGTGTTTGGGCTTAGGATTTAGCAAGTGTCTTCAATGATTTCTTATGATAATCTCTGGTTCATTTTATCTGATGAAATTTCCTAGAAACTGCAGTTGATTAAGCTTCGAACTTTGATTTGTTTTCTCAGGTAGTGACCCTGCCCTGCCTTCTCTGGGATTCCTCTCCATAAGTACTGGTTCCGATATTGTTCCCATACAGAAACCTAGGGGGAAAGTAGGCCTCGTCTTTCCTTCTCTCAGGGATGACAGTCCTATGCTGCTTAATGTTTCATATCTCAAATTAATTGTTTCATGTATTTTGTCTAGATTTCTTTTCTTTTTACTGTGAAAGAGTAAACCCACTCTTAGTTGCTTCATCTCATCCTTTAACAGTTTCTTTCCTGGTTTCTTTATCCTGCCAATATGTCATGTGTCATGTTTTTTTCATGATTTAGTATACATACAGATATATGTGTATATACATGTAAAATTTAAATTATAGAATCTTTAATGTGTCCCTTCCAAGACATAGCCTCAGAATGCTTTAATTGGTTACTAGTTATACTGTGAATTGTTAAAAGTTGATTATTTAGTCTGTTTGCTAAAACAAAAAACAAACAACAAAAAAACACAAACACTTCACAATATTTTAATTATTAATTTTATTTATAATTTCCAACTTTTAAATATTTTTAAATCAATTTATCCATTTCTCATACTCTATGTGTTGCTTTTACATATTAGATCTATTTTAAACTTCTTGAAGTGACATTTTGTTATACCATCATTATTCAATTAAATTTCCCCCATAAAATTGTTCCTGCAACCTTTCATCAGCAATCATTATTTTCTGGACTGGAGAATAATCTTTAGTGTTTTATTTGCTATGCAACTATTGGAGAAAATTGTTCTTGTTTTTTGTCTTTGCTTTTGATGGATATTTTCACCTAGTGTAGAAATCTAGATTGTCCTCCATTTCATTTCAGAACTTTAAAGATATCAATATATCAAATGCTGGCTTTCATTTTTTCATTTGAGAAACATTTAGTTCTCAGCCTTTTTCTCCTTTATTGTTGATCCAAGGTTTTTTTCCACCTATTCTTTACATATTTTCTTATAGTTTTCAGAAGTTTTACTCTGATGTTTCCAAGTGTTTCAGAAGTTTTACTCTGATGTTTCACCCTCTGAGTTTATTTTTCTTTGATTTACAGAGCTTCCTGATTTTGTGGCTTGATTTTGTTGGTCAATTTTGATAAAATCTCTGCAACTCCCAATTAGAACTTACTCTGCTCAGTGTGATTTCCTTTCATGGGATTCTAGCTGTTAACTGGGCTTCCCTGGTGATTCAAATGGTAAGAATCTGCATACGATGTTACCATTTTTCATGCTCTTTCCTCCACATTTATTTTTTTCTATCATGTTAGTTTCTTAATTTTCCTTTCTTTCATCATTCTCTGCATTAATCTGGATGATTTATTCCTGCTGATATTTACACTTGTCTTTCTAATATGCTGCCAAACATCGGCTAAAATTCTCAATCCTGTCATTTATTTATTATCAGTTCAATTCAGTTCAGTTGCCTCTGATTCTTTGTGAACCCATCGACTGAAGCATGCCAGGCCTCCCTGTCCATCACCAACTCCCAGAGTTTACTCAAACTCACATCCACAGAGTCGGTGATGCCATCCAACCATCTCATCCTCTGTCGTCCCCTTCTCCTCCTGCCCCCAATCCCTCCCAGCATCAGGGTCTTTTCAAATCAGTCAGCTCTTTGCATCCGGTGGCCAAACTATTGGAATTTCAGCTTCACCATCAGTCCTTTCTATGAACATTCAGGACTGATTTCCTTTAGAATGGACTGGTTGGATCTCCTTGCTGTCCAAGGGACTCAAGATTCTCTCCAACACCACAGTTCAAAAGCATCAGTTATTCGGTGCTCAGTTTTCTTTATGGTCCAACTCTCACATCCATACATGACTACTGGAAAACTTATAGCTTTGACTAGACAGACCTTTGTTGGCAAAGTAATGTCTCTGCTTTTTAATATGCTGTCTAGGTTAGTCGTAACTTTTCTTCCAAGGAGCAAGCATCTTTTAATTTCATGGCTCATCTGCAGTAATTTTGGAGCTCAAAAAGTAAAGTCTGTCACTGTTTCCCCATCTATTGCCATGAAGTGATGGCACCAGATGCCAAGATCTTAATTTCCTGAATGCCGAGTTTGAAGCCAACTTTTTCACTCTCCTCTTTCACTTTCGTCAAGAGGCTTAGTTCTTCTTTGCTTACTGCCATAATGCTGGTGTCATCTACATATCTGAGGTTATTGCTATTTCTCCTGGCAATCTTGATTCCAGCTTGTGCTTCATCCAGTCCAGCATTTCTCATGATTTATATAAGTTAAATAACTTCTGCATATAAGTTTAAAAAGCAGGGTGAGAAAATACAGCCTTGATGTACTCCTTTCCCTGTTTGGAACCAGTCTGTTATTCCATGTACAGTTCTAACTATTGCTTCTTGACCTGGATGCAGATTTCTCAGGAGGAAGGTCAGGGGTTTGGTAATACCATCTCTTTCAGAATTTTCCAGTTTGTTGTGATCCACATAGGCAAAGGCTTTGGCATAGTTAGTAAAGCAGAAGTAGATGTTTTTCTAGAAGTCTCTTGCTTTTTTGATGATCCAATGGATGTTGACAATTTGATCTCTGGTTCCTCTGCCTTTTCTAAATCCAGATAATCAATTTTACCAAATTTGGTGTCTTGATCCTACTTTTGTTTCTGGGTGATTTTCCTTTTTTTTTTTTTTTTTTGTTTCTAATCATATCATATTTTCTTCTCCCATGCTTGTATATTTGCATGGTGTGCCATATATTTATTGTGAATAATTTTAAGTATAATTTGAGACCAATGATGCTATCTTATTCCAAATCAAATTTATATTTGCTCTGTCAGGAGGCTAACACTGACCATCATTCTTCATTTCATATTAATCAAGGACTGAGATATTTTGAGCCAAAAGCTAATTTTTATGCTCCTGCAAAATCTGGCCTATTTACTGATTACTCTTATTTATAGAGTAGCTAATTTGGTACAGTGTAAAGCTTGAAGCAATTACTGGTGCCACCTCCTCCACTGCAGGCCTTTTAATCCAGCCCTCCCCTGTCCACCCTCTTCACTATTTATAAATATGTTTAAAACTCTGCTTAGGTTGCTTGCCATATTAGACCAAGTTCGTCCAGTAATTCAGGAAAGAAATTAGCCCTCAATTCTGATCTCCTCCCTTAAGGCATCCTTCTTCTGATCTTGGATGTGGAATATTTTTCTGCCATTCTCCTCTGTGATATCTTCAAATACATATATATATATATATTTTTTAAGTATCTGTATTTTTTTAAGCAAGATGATTATTTCAAATTGTCTAACATGTCATTGCAGATGAAACACTTCAGCAATACTTTTTTAAATGAAAAGTGCTTACAAGTACTTCACAAAATTATGTATCCGAATGTCCAGTGAAAAAACATTCAACCTAATCAGGCATAAGGGAAAATGAAATTAGCATTAGCATCACCATGAGATATTACTTCTTATTCATTATAAAAGCTAATATTTTTAAAGCCTGATATTAAAACTAAGTGTTGGCAAATTTGTAGATTGACTGCATTTTGCAGAAAAAAATGGTTAAAACCACTCTCTATAAATATTTCAAAGTACCTGAATAGACTGACAGTGTGGGATAAAATCACACCCTAAATCACCCTAAATACTAGTTCCTTCTCTTTGGAAATGACCCAGATAGCAATTGTTTTTATTGCAGTCTTTAAAAAATGCAAAATTAAACTTTAAACAACTACTTTATTTTAATCTCAAAGTTGTGTGGATGGAGAGTTAATATAGGATCAAATGGTCAATTTTTCTGCTCTATGTGCTGTCAGCTGAGAAACCTGTGAAATATTCAGGCACAGGAGGGGCCATTCTGGAGGTGCCTTCATCCCCTTGGTAGTTAGTGGGCATGTCTGAAAGACTTGGGTCAGCTGGGGCTGTTGACCTCTGTGGCTGCCTTGACCTCTACTCATAGAGGTCACATCACAATGTGGTCAGATATCTTCAATTGTAACTCAGGGCACTCATGGAGAGTGTCTTGGGGGCAGAAAGTGAATGTCTCTTAACATCTGAGACCAAAAATTGGCCCAGGTTTACACTGTCATATTCTATTAGTCAAAAAGTCACAGAATCCACAAGATTCAAAGAGGAAAAAAACTGACCCCACGTTTCCATATTTGTAGTGTCGAAAGTATACATACTTCTGTTCTACAAAAGACACTATAAAGAGAATGAAAGGACAGATTGGGAGGAACTATTTGCAAAGCACATATATCTGATAGAGAACTGGTATCCCAAATACACTCAGAACTCTTAAAATTCAACAGAAGAGAACAAACAACTCAGCTAAAGAATTGGTAAAATTTCACCAGAGAAGATATACTAATGGAAAATATGCATCTGAAAAGATGTTTAGCATCCTATGCCAAAAGGAAATTTCAACTTAAAACAAGGATAGAATACCACTGTGTGTCTTTGAAAATGGTAGGTAAAGATGTGAAGCACAGGACCACATATTCATTGCTGGTATAATGTGAAATGGCACAGTCACTTTTGAAAACAGTTTGTCAATTTTTTACAAAGATAGACATAGAGTTACCAGATCATTCAGCATGAGTTAAAAACTTACATCCATAAAAAACTTGCAAATATTCACTCAAAAATTGACAAAACTGATAAAAATGGACAAAAATGGACAAAACCAAGATATTCTTCAATTGATGAGTGGATAAACAAACCAATACACAGGAAAATGGAATACAATTCAATAATAAAATGAACTATAGTATCAAACAGCCAGAAGACACAGAGAAATTTAAATGTATGTTATTAAGTGTAAGAACTCAATTTAAAAGCAAATACATACTTATTCACCAACTATTTGACATTATTTAGAAGCAAAGTTATATAAACAGTATAATGATTAGAATTTGGGAAGGGGGAGGGAGGGTTGAATGAAGGGACTGTTGGTCTATTTTAGGGCAGTGCATCTGTTCAATATGAGTCTGTAATAGCAGGTATATGACACTTGGTATGCCTTTGTCAAGACTATAAACTGTCCAACACAAAGAGTGAAATTAATGGAAACCATGCAATTGAATTAATAATTATAATTAATATTAGTTTATTAATTGTAATAAACATGCATACCACAGTCATATAACTTGCTAATAATAGGAAAAACTGAGGACAAATTAACAGGTATATGGGAATTCTCTGTGCTTTCTGCTCTAATTTTTCCTATATCTAAAACTTTCCAATAAGTTTATTAATTATAAACAATATATATGGAGTTATCTTTATCATGACCATTATCAGAACAGAAAAATAATACATGCAAAAATAACAGCAATGAAAATAAATGACCAGAAGGAGACACAGCCTGAAAGAGAATATACATTTAATAAAAATTTGAAGACAAAATATTTACTTTATGATAACAGAGGTAAGTTACTATTGGGAAAGAAGATTAGTGACTGGGAACATCTAGAGAAGTAATATTATTCTTTTAGTCCATTTACCATTTCCATCTGTGATTTGTGGGCAAATTGATGGGCTCAATAATCAAGTTGTGCATATTTGATCAGTGTACTTTTCTGTATGTTTGATATTTATAAATAAAATATCTTAAATAATACAAAGCAATAACAGATAAGCTACAAGGAGAAATAGATAATTCTACAGAGAAATCTGAATATAACTTTTTGAGTGACTAATTGAACAAACAGAAACAAAATCAATAGGAATGTGGAATATTAATGATTGAATAGCATAACAGAACAACTAGATTATTGAAATTGGCAAATCTATCAATGTGGATAAATAGGTATTTACATAGTTACTTGGTTCAGAATATGGTATATGAGCACAGTGGACTCAAACTTGAAACAATCCAATATAAATAAACAACTCAAAATTCCCTTTCTGTTAGCTAATTAAGAAATATTCTTAATGTTATAAATTTGATTTGCCTGAGTGGATGTCTAGTTGTAAGGAAAGTAACCTTAAATTTGATAGTTCAAATACATATATCCTTATTAAATGATTGAAAATATTTCCATTAGTTTTATATACTTTTGTTTGAGCTATTTAATCCATGAATAACCATATCACAAGAGATTACAGTTCTTCTCCTATTAACTTTAAATTGCTAATTTTAAAGATTAATTCATGAAAAATCTAGATAACAACAGCTCTTTGAATTTTTTTTCCACACAATAGACTATAGAAAACATTGTTCTAAATGCACCCCAAGGAACTTATCTGGTAGTCGTGTGTTTAAGAATCTGCCTTTCAATGCAGGGAGAAGGGGTTAGATCCTTGATCAAGGAATTAAGATTCCACATGCCAAAGATCAACTAAGCCTGACCCTTAATTGAGCCTGCCCATTCTGTAACCCACACACCACAACTGGAGAGAATTTCTCTTAGGGAAATTTAAATGGAGGAAGTCTTCAGGCTTCAGAAGGAGGAGAGCAGGCCTGACTTAGCTTCTGACCTACTTGGAAACTGTCCGAATTCTGTGCCTGCCTGCAACAATAGCGAGTCAGGCACTGTTTTAGATAAGAAAGGGAGTGGATTTTGGAATTCTTGAGACCCTGGAGGTTTGGCCAACCAACCAGCTAATGAAATCCTTTGACTCACAAGATAAACAGCATTGTAAAAAGACTAAGGTAAAACCAGAGCTGCATTTCTGCATGCAAACTGATGATGATATCAGGCCTGGGATTGTAAACAGGAGTCCCTGACTGCAGTCTGAGGTTTCACCCAAGGAATGAACATACTGCCTGGAACCGTTTCCCAATTGGGACTCCAGATTGCTGTTAATGAGAGACTTCCCAGCCATGTTCAAGTCAGGATATAGGTAGGTCTGTGCTGTAACTCTTTTCTATTGTTTCTTTTAATTTTCTTTTAAAGACTGTGTATTGAATTTAAGTCAAGCCATCTTCTATAAAAAAATTGAAATTGTTAATTTGTATGTAGCAAGTGGTTTCCTTTGTTAATGAATCCTAACTTTCAGCAAAACAAGCTCATGAGCTGCAACAAAGATCTCGCATCTCACAACTAAAACTGAACACAGCCATAAATGAATAAATATGAACGTGTTTGTCACCCAGTTGTGTCTGACTCTGCAGCCCCATGGATGGTAGCCCACCAGGCTCCTCTGTCCAGGGAATTCTCCAGGCAAAAATACTGCAGTGGGTAGCTATTTACTTCTCCAGGGAATCTTCCGCACTCAGGGACTTAACCAGGTCTCCTGCATTACAGGCAGATTGTTCACCATCTGAGCAACCAGAGAAGCTAAATTTAAACAAAAATAAATACATAAGTATATATGCCCCCAAACACCTGTTTATGAATATTAAAGCAAGTCTTTTTTAATGGATAGGTCATGTACTATAGTTTGTGATTCCATGACTGCAGCACGCCAGGCTTTCCTGTCCTTCATCATCTCCCAGAGCTTGCTCAGATTCTTATATAGTGAGGCAGTGATGTCATCCAACCATCTCATCCTCTGTCAACCTTTTTTCCTCACGCCCTCAATCTTTCCCAACATCAGGCATCAGGGTCTTTTCCAATGAGTCGGCTCTTTGCATCAAGTAGCCAAAGTATTAGAGTTTCAGCTTCAGTAGCAGTCTTTCTGATGAATATTCAGGGTTGATTAGCATCAGAATTGACTCTTTGATCTCCTTGCAGTCCAAGGAACTCTCAAAAGTCTTCTCCAGTACCACGATTTGAAAGCATTAACTCTTTATCACTCAGCCTTCTTTCTGGTCCAACTCTCACATCCATATATGACTACTGGAAAAACAGTAGCTTTGACTATATGGACCTTTGTCAGCAAATGATGTCTCTGCTTTTCATACTCTGTCTAAATGTGGCAGAGCTTTTCTTCCAAGTAGCAAGTGTCTTTTAATTTTGTCTGCAGTGATTTTAGCCCAAGAAAATAAAATCTGTCACTGTTGCCACTTTTCCCCCATTTATTTGCCATAAAATGATGGGACCAGATGATATGATCTTTATTTTTTGAATGTAGAGCTTTAAGCCAGCTTTTTTACTCTCCCCTGTCTCCCTAATCAGAAGGTTCTTTAGTTCCTCTTCACTTTCTGCCATTAGAATGGTATCATTTACATATTTGAGGTTGCTGATATTTCTCCTGGCAATCTTGATTCCAGCTTGTGCTTCATCTAGACTGGACTTTTGCATGATGTACTCTGCATATAAGTTAAATAAGAAGGGGTACTATATAAAGCCTTGATACACTCCTTTCCCAATTTTGAACCAGTCAGTTGTTCCATGTCCAGTTCTAACTAACAGTTACTTCTTGAACTGCATGCAGTTTTTTTCATGAGACATGTAAGGTGATCTTGTATTTCCATCTTTTAAGAATTTTCCATAGTTTGTTGTGATCCACACAGTGAAAGACTTTAGCATAGTCTATGAAGCATAAACAGATATCTTTTTATGGAATGCCTTTACTTTTTCTATGATATAACAGATGGTGGCAATTTGATCTCTGGTTCCTCTGGTTATTCTAAATCATTTTGTCCATCTGGAAGTTCCCAATTCATGTACTGTTGAAGCATAGCTTGAAGGATTTTGAGCATTACATTGCTACCATGTGAAATGAGCTCAACTGTACAGTTATTATTGTTTAGTTGCTCTGTCATGTGAAACTCTTTGCAACCCCATGGACTGCAGCATGTCAGGCTTCCCTGGACTTAATCATCTCCAAGAGCTTGCTCAAACTCATGCCCACTGAGTTGGTGATGCCGTCCAACCATATCATTCTCTGTCTTCCCCTTCTACTCCTGCCTTCAATTTTTCCCAGCATCCGGGCCTTTTTCAATGAGTCAGCTCTTCATATTAGGTGGCCAAAGTATTGGAACTTCAGCCACAGCATAAGTCTTTGAAATGAATATTCAGGATTGGTTTCCTTTAGGATTGAGTAATTTGATCTCTTTGCAATCTAAGGGACTCTCAAGAGTCTTCTCCAACACCACAGTTCAAAAGCATCAATTCTTCAGCACTTAGTTTTCTTTACGATCCAACTCTCACATCCATACATGACTACTGGAAGCACCATAGCTTTCACCATACAGACCTTTGTCAGCAAAGTACTGTCTCTGCTTTCTAGTGTGCTGTTTAGGTTTGTCATTGCTTTTCTTCCAAGGAGCAAGTGTCTTTTAATTTCATGGCTACAGTCACCATCAACAGTGATTTTGGAGCCCAAGAAAACAAAGTCTAGCACTGTTTCCATTGTTTCTCCATCTATTTGCCATTAAGTGATGGGACTGGAAGTCATCATCTTCGTTTTTGTGGATGTTGAGCTTTTAGTCAGCTTTTACCTTCAGCAAGAGGCTGTTTAGTTCCTCTTCATTTTCTGCCATAAGGGTGCTGTCATCTGCATATTCAAGCTTATTGATATTTCTCCCAGCACTCTTGATTCCAGCTTGGTCTTTCACATAGTGTACTCTGCACAAGTTAAATAAAGCAAGGTGACAATGTACAGCCTTGACATTATCCTCTCCCAATTTTGAACCCATCCATTGTTCTATGTTCAGCTCTAACTGTTGCTTCTTGACCTGAATACAGATTTCTCAGGAGGCAGGTAAGGTGGTCTAGTATTTCCATCTCTTTAAGAATTTTCCACAGTTTGTTGTGATTGTACAGTAGTTCGACATTCTTCGGTATTGCCTTTCTTTGGGACTGGAATGAAAACTGATCTTTTCCAGTCCTGTGGCCACTGACTTTTCCAAATTTGATGGTATCTTGAGTGTAGCATTTTAGCATCATCATCTCTTAGTATTTTAAATAGCTTAACTGGAATTCCATCACCTCCATTAGCTTTGTTCATAGTAATTCTTCCTAAGGCCTACTTGACTTCACACTCCAGGATTTCTGGCTCTAGGTGAGTGTTCATACCATCATGGTTATCTAAGTCACTAATACTTTTTATATATTATTTATTTATATTTTTTCTACCTCTTCTTAATCTTTTCTGCGTCTGTTAGTTCCTTGTCACTTCTGTCCTTTATTGTGCCCATCTTGCATGAAATATCCTTTTGTATTTCCAATTTCCTTGTTTAAATCTCTAGTCTTTCTCATCTTATTGTATTTCCTCTATTCTGTTACTTTGTCCACATACGAAGGCTTTCTTATCTCTCCTTGCTATTCTCTAAAACTCTTCATTCATTTGAGTGTATCTTTTCCTTTCTCCTTTGTCTTTTGCTTCTTTTCTCAGCTATTCATAAGACCTTCTCAGACAACCACTTTTCCTTGTTATGTTTCTTTTTCTTGGGGTTGGTTTTGAAAGGAATACTTTAATTTTCAAGCATAAATATGTAAAGAACGGTGTGTGTAGGTGGCAGTGGAGAGAAAGGGGCTCTGAGCAAATGACATTGACATTCTCTTCTTCAGACTAGAAACCTGGAACAGGAAGTAGCAGGTACACTGCTGCCCAACTCTTGGCATCCTGTGGAAAAATAAGTTTAATCCAATGTGGAGCTAAATATTCTTATTTCTGCATTCCTGTTTTACATGGTGAGCAGAGAGTAACCTTGTTGCAACAGGGAGTGGGTTTCAAAACCATGTCTCATTTAGGATATCATTATCTGGGAAACCCCAGCATTTGGAAACCTCAGGGACAAGCTTGGCGTGAAGATGCTAATGTGGAAAAAGAGCCTTTGAGATGCATATCCTCTAATAACTGAGTCTAGGCAAACTCTGAGTTCCAGCCAAGATTTTATCACACACTCCTGGATAAATTTCTATGCTTATTTGCTGGGCAATTTGTACTGTTTTTCTTCATGTGGACAAGGTGCAGACTATAGGGAACATTTTTGGTGCTTTAGATATTTATCATCAAAATTCCTTCCTATTTAGAAGGAATACCCCCTACCTGAGTCTGCTGAGATGCTGGTAGTCACTCTCATGCTACTTTTGCATCTATTTCATAAATATGGAACTAAATGTTGCAATTAAAAGCATTCACCTTGTCTTTGCAATAGTGTTGGGAGCAGAGAAGGAGAGGATCTCTTCCCTGCTGGTGGATGAAGGTGGTTGTGAGCTCACTTATCTTGTGATTGTCATTAAAACAATGTTGGAGGCAGAATGGAGGGATCAGTACATTGTGAGAAGCTTTTTCTGTAGAAAAATTTGGTTCCATTAGTTGGGGCACATGTTTCTGGCTGTTGCTTCTATGGTGCATTGACTAGTTTCCTTGTTATTTTTTTTCTTTCAATTATTATCTAAAAGATGTAAATACCATATGCAATGCTCTGCCAGGTATCATTCAAATTGTTTATTAAATATTCTGAATTTTTTAAAATTTTATTTTATTTTTAAACTTTACAATATTATATTAGTTTTGCCAAATATCAAAATGAATCCGCCACAGGTATACATTTGTTCCCCATCCTGAACCCTCCTCCCTCCTCCCTCCCCATACCATCCCTCTGGGTTGTCTCAGTGCACCAGCCCCAAGCATCCAGTATCGTGCATCGAACCTGGACTGGCAACTCGTTTCATACACGATATTAAGCTAAAACAATGAACATTCTGTATTTCTTATTCACTGCTTTGCATATTCCTTGAGCATTACTTTTATGCCCCTAATCTCTAATTAGATCTTCAAAGTTTTACAAATGACATCTATGTTCTTGATTTATATGGAGCTAAAAACAGTAATATAATTACTAGTACTTCACCGGCATATAACAAACTTTTATTTGAAACATGTCAGCACTGCATATAGAAAAAATAATATTTAAAATTACTTTCTGAGATCACAAAATGCAACATGATAGAACTAGAACTTGGGCTACAAATTCCAAGCTCCTAATTTTTATATATGCCATCAGCATTGTATTTTGATGGTAATAACATTATTATGAGTAAAATCCTACTTATTTCCCAATGTTCAGTTAATTTCCAGAGCAATATAGATAGAGTTCTTAATGCACTCCAATCTCTTAGAAATAAAGTATCTGTAATTATCCATGCAGAAAGTTGGGAACTGAATATATATTGTGATCATTTTATTTTGTGCAAGACAAATAAAGTCAGACATTACAATGAGCTTTGGATATTACAGGGTGTGTGTGAGTGTGTGTGTGTTCACAAAAGCACGCAAGCCTGTTGAAAGTTGCATATTATTTTGCCTTCTAAGAGAGAGAATGTCAACTTTCGAACCTAATTAGAAAACATCTATTGCTTTTTCACATCTTTATTAAAGTAAAGACAATCTAATTAAAATAACTCAACTTACTCTAGAAATTCTGCAAATTGCTGTAAAGTGAGTTGCTGGCCATAGCATGTCAGAATATATGTTGTACAAATATTAGATGAAAAGGAAACTCTAAGCAAGGTGAAAAGACAGCCTTCAGAATGGGAGAAAATAATAGCAAATGAAGCAACTGACAAACAACTAATCTCAAAAATATACAAGCAACTCCTGCAGCTCAGTTCCAGAAAAATAAACAACCCAATCAAAAAATGGGTCAAAGAACTAAACAGACATTTCTCCAAAGAAGACATACAGATGGCTAACAAACACATGAAAAGATGCTCAACATCACTCATTATCAGAGAAATGCAAATCAAAACCACAATGAGGTACCATTTCATGCCAGTAAGAATGGCTGCGATCCAACACCGCCTTGCAGAACAGCGAAGACACCACAGACTTTCTGGAGTTCAAGTACTGTGCCAGCCTGCGGACCCAAATCTGCCAGGTGCTGATTCACCTCCTGAGCTTGGCCAGCCCCTCAGACCCGTCCTGCATCAGCAAAACCCTCGAACTGCACGGGGACATGGTCCAGTCCTATATCCTACAGTTTTTAAAATCAGGAACAGAGAGAGATGACACCAGAGCACCCCACCACCCACAGGAAAGAGACCAGATGGTCAGAAGGGCCCTCGGGCACATAAACAGTGTCCAGGCACTGGCTGACGATCCAGCCAAAAGGGCCATCATGGCCTTTTTGGAAGATACCCTGACCATTTATTTTGACTCATCTGGATCTCAAGTAGCACCCTTAGGATTAACCCATCGGTGAATAGTCTTCCATACTTTTCAGGTGTCAAATGGAAACAGGAAGACCTGAGCTTGAGCATCAGATGTGTGGGGTTTAGTCTTAGGGGCAGAAACAGTGCTTTCACCGTTTATTTAGAGTGGGTTAGCAGCTATTGAAATTTTTCTCAGAGGGCTCATCCACGTTGCAGAGTGGTTTCACTGCCTTGGCTGTGGCTGTGGCTGCTGGGACCTCTGACTTGTGCATCTGGGAGCCAAGGAGTTGGGTTGTCCTGTGGACTGAGGAGGCTTGGGTTCTGAAGAATGGTCTCAGAAGAGTATTAAAAAAAGGAAAAAGCAAAAGGATTTAGGAGTTAGAATGTTGTATATTGTGTCTCTGGGAATTGTTTTTCTTCTGTAATAAACTCATGTAAAGCAGTGGAAAAAAAAGTCTACAAGCAATAAATGCTGGAGAGGGTGTGGAGAAAAGGGAACACTCTTACACTGTTGGTGGGAATGCAAACTAGTGCAGCCACTATGGAGAACAGTGTGGAGATTCCTTAAAAAACTGGAAATAGAACTGCCTTATGATCCAACAATCCCACTGCTGGGCATACACACTGAGGAAACCAGAATTGAAAGAGACACATGTACCCCAATGTTCATCTTAGCACTGTTTATAATAGCTAGGACATGGAAGCAACCTAGATATCCATCAGCAGATGAATGGATAAGAAAGCTGTGGTACATATACACAATGAAGTATTACTCAGCCATCAAAAAGAATACATTTGAATCAGTTCTAATGAGGTAGATGAAACTGGAGCCTATTATACAGAGTGAAGTCAGAAAGAAAAACACCAATACAGTATACTAATGCATATATATGGAATTTAAAAAGATGGTAATGATAATCCTGTATGCAAGACAGCAAAAGAGACACAGATGTATAGAACAGTCTTTTGGCCTCTGTGGGAGACGGACAGGGTGGGATGATTTGGGAGAATGGCATTGAAACATGTATAATATCATATAAGAAATTAATTGCCAGTCCAGGTTCGATGCAGGATACAGAATGCTTGGGGCTGGTGCACTGGGATGACCCAGAGGGATGGTACAGGGAGGGAGGTGGGAGGGGAGTTCAAGATGGGGAGCACATATACACCCGTGGCAGATTCATGCTGGTATATGGCGAAACCAATACAATATTGTAAAGTTTAAAAAAAAAAAAAAAGAATAGTACAAACAGAAAAAAAAAAGAAAGAAAGAAAATCAGTGCTTACCATCTTATACCACACTGGAAATAAGAAGCTTACATTTATAAAAATATTTCAGTGTTGGAAAGAGAAAATATACTCAACAGAGAACTAAGTGGCTTCCAACCATCTCTTTCCCCTTTACTTATTATGGCATCTAAATTAAGTCCCATAATCTGTAAATCTCTCCATGGTATGAGTGCTGAATTTTAAGAATCACATAGCACCACCAATTGTCAAACTCTTTTACAGTCATTTTAAGGATATGAATTGCAGAAAATAGCAAAACATAAACTAGGGAGATGTACTTCTTCACAGGATACATTTTGGCTGAGTGGGATATCCCAGGGACTATATTCATGGTCTGGTTGATGAGCAAAGAGAATGTATCCTGACCTCGTGTGAGCTCAAGATCATTTTTTCTCTGGCACTTCATTGGTTCAAACTGTCAAATAAAGGAGTCATGGGTGGGATTGGGGTCGGGTAACAAGAACTGCACTAGAGCTAAGCCAGCATCTTAACTGCCACTTCTATGATTTGGGACATTTGAACACCCTAAGATATTATCTGAACATGGCCATGGGAAATCACCAAAGTGATTCAGACAAAGCAAAGATCTGGACAAATGTCTTCTCATTGATAACATATAAAGAGAGGGATAAAAGGTCTTCCCTAATAGCTCAGCTGGTAAAGAATCTGCCTGCAATGTGGGAGACCTGGGTTCGATCCCTGGGTAGGGAGGATCCCCTGGAGAAGGGAAAGGCTACCTACTCCAGTATTCTGTCCTGGAGAATCCTATGGTCGCAGAGTCTGACACAACTGAGCGACTTTCACTTTCACTTTCAAAAGCTGACTTAAGTTGTTTAATCAGTAATGCTGCACAGTATAGAAAAGATAGTTACCTGAGTACTTAAATTGAATTCATCTATGGAAACAACTTAAGCCAATGCATCGTTATTTCAGCAAATTTTTTGAATGCTTCTGTAAAATCCAAGAAGCAACATAAAAATGTAACAGGAAAATAGCTAAAGATGAACAGAAATGTGGTACCTGAAAGGAAATTAGATGAAATACAGACACTTATCCAAGATAAAAATTAAAACAAACAAACAAACAAAAAAAACAGGTGGGCAAAAATGATGATTAAGGAAAATAATCTAATAATAAGGAGAAAAAAATGAATTAATAATGTGGGAATTCAAAAGTGGTTGAGTAACAATTTGAAAATTCCAATAGTATAGAAAGGGATATAACTAAATTAAAAATATGAGGTAAAGTATACAAACATTGGAGAAGGCAATGGCACCCGACTCCAGTACTCTTGGCTGGAAAATCCCACGGACGGAGGAGCCTGGTGGGCTGCAGTCCATGGGATGGCAAACAGTCGGACACGACTGAGCGACTTCACTTTCACTTTTCATTTTCATGCATTGGAGAAGGAAATGGCAACCCACTCCAGTGTTCTTGCCTGGAGAATCCCGGGGACGGGGGAGCCTGGTGGGCTGCAGTCTATGGGGTCGCACAGAGTCGGACACGACTGAATCGACTTGGCAGCAGCAGCAGCATACAAACATTGAGCAAGAAGAACAGGGATCAAACCTAAGACTTGTATGTTTTCAGGACAGAAATCCTGAAAAAATAGAGTGGAAACAATAAAATGGAAACATGAGTGAACTTAACTATACAGAACTAAATAACATTTTAAAATTTCTTAGATACTTTATTAATTTATCTGAAGGTTTTAATTTTGACTTTTTACCCAACACCAGAATTAATAGAAAAGTGTCATCTAATGATATTATTTTAAATTTTATTTCATTATAAATATTTGTCTTCAACAATTTCATTTTTAAATTATGTAGAGCTTTTATGTATTTGTATAAGATTATGCATGTATAATCTATACATTGGGATAGATTTAAAATTTAATATAAATTTCATTGGGATATACTATTCATTATACCATATGTATACAATGGAACCATTTCTTTAGAATTATTTTATCTATGCTTTAAGAGATATTGGCCTACAAACTTCCTTTTATATAATGACAGTATTCTATTGGAGAATATTAAATAGATTCATTCACTCCCATTCTGCTTTCTGTGCTCTAAATGTAACAAATTTCAATTATGGATGATGCATAGATAAATGGATAGGATGATAGATGATAAATAGAGATAGAAATCTTTCTCATGGTCTTATACAATCAGTATTTATTTCAATTCTCTTTCCTTCCTGCATCTCTAATATTCCATCCAGGATTGTTTCCTTCTGTCTGAAGAACACACTTTAAAAACAAGATGTTACAAATGACACTTCTTAAAAATCAAAATCCCTAAGAGGGGAAAAAATATATAAAAGAAGCACAAAACTACACATAGAAAACTCATTTTAAAGAATTATGCATAGCCTTGTAGTTTTTCTATTTTTATATCTATATTCAAAATTAGAGTATAATGTTGATCAGACAGTAACTGTATGTCTTGCTTTCTCTACTCAGTATGTTTTGCACAGATGTAATAGGCTGCTGCTGCTGCTGCTAAGTCACTTCAGTCGTGTCCGACTCTGTGCGACCCCATAGAGGGCAGCCCACCAGGCTCCCCCTTCCCTGGGATTCTCCAGGCAAGAACACTGGAGTGGGTTGCCATTTCCTTCTGCAATCCATGAAAGTGAAAAGTGAAAGTGAAGTCGCTCAGTCGTGTCCAACTCTTTGCGACCCCATGGACTGCAGCGCACCAGGCTCCTCCGTCCGTGGGATTTTCCAGCCAAGAGTACTGGAGTCGGGTGCCATTGCCTTCTCCCATGTAATAGGCTATTTATTAATATTGCATCTCTGCATTTCCTGGCTTTTATAAAACTTTGTAGAGTTAAATATATAAATTTTTACTTATAATAGACCTATATGATACCTTTATTAGTATTCCTATCTTAAATTTGAGGAAATTGAGCCTCTGTAAGTAGAAATAACTTACCAAGAAAGAGAACTTAACATTAAAATCTATATAACTCAAAATCCTGTCCTCTTTCTGTTTATCTTTTCTGCCTTTTATGTATGTGCTATATGTTCAATATAGTCTGTGGATTTGTGATTGTTTAGGAACTTAAATTGAATTTAAACCAAGAAACAGTATTTTGTTGAATGATAATATGAGCTATTTTTCCTACCTTTTAGTTATGACACAGTTCATGGAAAATGAAATTCTTTTATTGTTTTGGAAACTTCAAATAGTGAAAATAGCACTTTTCATGTTAAATGGAAACAAAGGAATCAACTTGATTGTGTGTGATTCAGAAAGCTAGAAGAACAGAAATTGAACATAATTTTACTTTTGTATTACTTTTGAACTTTTGACTAAACATTTTCTTTAATAGACTAACTTGATTCATATCTCACAAATAGACATGTATGTCTCATGTATTTAAGAAGGGCCCTCTATAACAACAACAACAACATACACAAAAAAAGCAAAGATAGTGAAGGACAGTGAGGCCTGGTGTGCTGCCGTCCATGAGGCTGCAAAGAGTTGAATAGGACTTAGCAACTGAGCAACTAGATAATGCCTCTTTCAAGGTGTTACCTAAATCCTGCTAGGCTTGAAGTCCCCTCTATAAAGGTTTAACTGATAGCTACTCATTACATGCTCTGTGAACTGGAGTGAAAACTGTCCATAAGTACATGTGGAATAGTGGAAAATAAGACACCTAATGATAAAAGCTAAGTCAACCTTCAAAGGTGAAGATTCCTTCCTTTTCAGTTCATCATATGTGAAGACTTAAACTCGTTATCTCTCTTTGTACTTGTCCCACAGTTGCAGTGTACCCAAAGCCATGGAAAACACTGGGGAGAAGGGATAGGCTACCCACTCCAGTATTCTTGGGCTTCCCTGGTGGCTCAGAGGGTAAAGCGACTGCCTGCAATGCAGGAGACCCAGGTTTGATCCCTGGGTCGGGAAGATCCTCTGAAGAAGGAAGTGCCAACCCACTCCAGTACTCTTGCCTGGAAAATCCGATGGATGGAGAAGTCTCATAGGCTACAGTCCATGGGGTCACAAAAACTCAGACACAACTGAAAGACTTCACTTTCTTTCTTTCAATAAGCAGTTCATTTTGTTTAATGTAGATCCAAGTTAAGTGAAATTTCTGGTTTATATATTTCCCTTGACAATACATTCATGCTGATTTGGAAGTCATTCATAGTGCTTCTAAAGGATATTTCTAAAGGGTTCATTATGATCCATTGTGAACCATTTTTGGATCAAGTAATTCATGAAAACAACTCACCCACGCCGACCAAAGTCAGTGTGCCAGAAAACAGTAAACTTGCATAACATGTTGCTGTTTTATAAACTGGCTTTGAAAAGAACAAGGCTGATTTACATTCTTAACTGTTAAAAATATTAGCACATGTAGCCTGAAATCACATTTTATTTTCCTTTTGTCTGTCATATCATAATTCATGACATGTTGCATTTAATCTTAACTAATTCCAGTTAACACCCAGACTTTTTATCATTACTGACAGAGTCACAGTTCTCTCCTGAAATTTGCAGTGATTTTTGTAATTTGAGAAGTTTTATGTTATTACAAAGGATTCAGTTTCACTAAATTTAACTTATGCTTTCTTTATTAAGATACTGCTAATGAGATAATGATTTGCCTCTCCCTTTCATTTAGAGTAGAAGCCAAAATTCCTACTGTAGACCATAAACCCTCTATAATCTTAACTCCCCAAGTTCTTCCTTCCTGGCTCCACCCTAGATCTTTCTGCCGGTTCTGGTCTCCTTGCAGCTCCTTGCACATGGGCACAATCCCTTGGATCTTAGTTCTAGCTAATTTCTCATCTTGGAATGACACCTATTGACCTAACCCTCCTCAAGTCTCTTCTTAAATCTCACGTTCCCAGTGAGACCTATTCTGTACTTATTATTCAGCATTTCAAACTGCCTACTCTATTGAAGCACTCCACTGCCTCTGACCCTGCTCTGCATTTCCTTTCTACTTTAACAGCTTCACTGAGATGCATTCACATACCATATAACTCATACATTTGAAGTGTATGTCTATGGCTTTTAGTGTAGTCACACATGAGTACAACAATCAGTTGGAATTTGGTAATAATTTTTAGTCAATTTTGGAATATTTCCATTACCTCAACAATAGAAAAAAAAAAAACCCATACACTTGGGTTATCAAGATTTTATGTACACATTCCCAAAGCATTCCTAAACAATGACAGACCCATTTTCTATCTCTATAGATTTCCTTATTTTAGACATTTGTATGGACATGAAATTATGTAATATGAGGTATCTCTTGTGTGGTTTCTTTCAATTAACCGAATGTTTTCAAGGCTTATTCATCCATAATGAATGCATCAAAGATGATGTTTCAAAGTTGTACCTGAAACATTCTTTTAATGGCCGTATAATATTCAATTGTGTGGATATAACACATTTGTTAATCCACTCACCTCTTGATTGATATTTGAGTTGTGTCCGTCTGTTGGTTATTGTGAATATTATTGCATGTTTTCAACACTTTCATGTGTATACTTATGAGTGGATTACTGGATCACATGGCAATTCTCCACAGTTCCTGATTTTAGGCATTGTAGTGGATATTTTGGTTTTGATTTTCAGTTCCCTGATAACTAATTATGCTGATTATCTCTTCATGGGCTTATTGAATATTTTTATATCTTCTTGAGCTAAATATCTGTTCAGATCCTTTGCCTAATTTTAACTGGGATTTGTCTTTTTGTTAATGAGTTACAATTCCTTTTTATGTTTAGGATGTTTATATACAAATAAACAATAAACAATGTGAACATTTTGTTCTCCCATTCTTTGAGATATCTTTTCATTTGCTGGATGGTTTCCTTTGAAGCACAGATGTCTTTAATTGTTGAAAAATAGGAAATATTCACTCTTCATTCTTTTGTTCATATTGACAAATCTGATGTCATGAAGACCTGGACCTGGAATTTCCATTGTGAAAAATTTATTTGATTGATAACTTTATATTTTTATCTGAAACATGGTTTTTCATATTGTCCATATTGTTGAATCTGCTTTGGTAGTTCTTGCCTTTCTAGAATTCATCCCTATCATTTCAATTATCTAATTATTGGCATGTAATTGCTAATAGATTTTTTAAAATTTTTTGTATGATCGAGTACTTTTTCTCATTTAAATTCTGATTCTGCTAACTTGAGTTCTCATCTCTTTGATCAGTTTAAAGTTTTGTCAGTTCTGATGATCTTTTCAAGAAAACTATCTTTTATTGACTCTGATATTCTGTATTAGACACATAATTTACATTTCATTAATTTCTGCTGTAACATTTATTTCTTCCTTCTGCTTGTTTTAGGTTTAGTTTGTTTTTGTTTTTCCACAATCTTAATGCTAATGGTCATTTTCTCCTAGTCGTTGGCTTTCTCTTTTCCCCTTCACAGTGCTTTTCACAGAACAAAAATGTATGCGTTATTCTAATATAGACACTTAGAACAATATGTTTCCCTCCAGGGGCTTCCTTACTTGCAACCTTGTTTTGTCATATTGTGTCTTCTTTTTCAGTAATCTCAAATTATTTTCTTTATAATTTCCATTTTTATCTCTTCTTTGGTCTATTGTTTTGAGGAGTGTGTTGTTTAATTTGTAAATTTCACAAATGATTTATTTTCTTATTGATTTTTACTTGTTTCCATCATTCGTATTTTAGAAAACTTCCTACATCATTATGTTGCTGAAGCTCCCTGAATGATACCTGAAATCTCAATGGACAGCTATGGAGTATCTTCTATTTTGTTATTCAAATACCTTAGTTTCTTAACTTTTAAATTATAAAATACTTGTAGATTCACTTGAAGATATTAAAAAATATAGATAGATGCCATATATTCTATGTCAATTTTACCACAATACTAACACTTGTGCAAATGTGACATATCATAAGTTGGAAATAGATATTGATACAAACCATCACTTTTTAAATTAATCATTATAAATGCAATCATTTTTATGTATGTTTAGCTCTTTGCAATTTGATCACTTCTAGATCTTTAAAAAATGTTGTGCAGTATGTATATTTTCTTTATTTTTTGAAGTTTTGCTATTGTACATTATTATATGTTATAGAAATTGCAGGTATACAGTAAGGAGATTCCCAATTTTATCCTTGCCATACTTTTTTAACTGAAGTGTAGCTGATTTACAATGTTCTGTTCTGTATTTCTCTTATTTTTAAACTACCTGTATTGTTGTAGTAGGACAGCAAGGATATCAAACCAGTCATTCTTTAGGGAAATCCACACTGAATACTCATTAGAAGGACTGATGCTGAAGCTGAAGCTCCTGTCACTTGATGCGAACAGCCAACGCATTGGAAAAGTCCTTGATGCTGGGAAAGATCGTGGGCAGAAGGAGAAGAGGGCATCAGAGGATGTGATGGCTTGATGACTTCATGTCCATTGCATTGGTAATGGACAAGAAGTTGGGCAAACTCTGGGAGATGGTTAGGGACATGGAGGCCTGGTGTGCTGCAGTCCAGTCACAGAGGGATGGACACAACTGGATGACTGAAAAACAACAGCAACATATTATAATATGAAGTGTTTCCTTAAGATAGTACATTGATGAGTCATGCTACATTTTTCCATGCTATCAATATTTGCCTTTTAATTGGGATATTTGAATTACATGTGTAATTTGAAGTAGCTGTGAATATGTTAGGTCTTTCTTAATTATTTAATTAATTAATTAATTTATTTCTGTTTGTTCCCTTGGTATCTTGATTTAACAATTTTTCTGGCCCCCGTAAGTGTTACCTAAATATTTTGAAAATATTTCATCTTGATTTATTTTTGTTTCTTAGTGTTATTCAGCATATCAGTTTGAATATTTTCTTTGGGGTCACTTTCTCTCTCTCTTATAGATAGAGAGATAGATAGATAGATAGATATACATATATGACAGAAAAAGAGACAGAGTGATACATCTATATCCATTCACAGTATAATTATATCATTGTTTTACACTTTCAAGTAATGTGTAGAAACTTATTTCTATTCATTTCCTTTTAATGTGCCCACTTTTTAAATATATTTACTTTTATACATGTATTGAGCATTACATTAGATTTTATAATTTTTGTTTCAACCATACATCACAATTTAAGAAACTCATGAGAATAAAGAGAGTTTAATATTTTTATCCATATTCTTGCCCTTTCAGGTATTCTTTTTATTTCCCTGGAGTTTTAAGCTTTCTATTTTCATTTCCATTTTGTTAAAAAATTTCCAGGGACTTCCCTGGTTATCCAATGGTTAAGACTTCAAAGTCCCATTGCAGGGGAACAGAGATTCGATCCCTGGTCAGGGTCTCAGACCACACATGCCTTGCAGAGTGGCCAAAAATAAATTTAGAAAAAAGAAAGAAAAAAAAATTCCCATTAGTTATTAAGAGTAAGTATGTTGCTGACAAATGCTCTGAATGTCCATTTGTCTGTGAAAGTATTTGTCTCCCTTATTCCTGAATGATATAGAATGTTTAATTGACAGTGATTTTGGGTTGTTTGTTTTCCTAGTACTTAAAGCAATAATGTGCTTCCTCTGTCTTTCACGCTTTGAGGTGAGAAATCTAGTGTCATTTGAATTGGTATCGCTTCATATAGTTATCTGCCATTTCTCACGATCTTCTTTCAAGATTTTTTTTTTTTCTTTTGAAATTCTTTTTATTTTTTTAATTTTATTTTATTTTTAAACTTTACATAATTGTATTAGTTTTGCAACTATCAAAATGAATCCATCACAGGTATACATGTGCTCCCCATCCTGAACCCTCCTCCCTCCTCCTTCCCCATACCATCTCTCTGGGTCGTCCCAGTGCACTAGCCCCAAGCATCCAGTATCGTGCATTGAACCTGGACTGGCATCTCGTTTCATACATGATATTTTACATGTTTCAATGCCATTCTCCCAAATCTTCCCACCCTCTCCCTCTCCCACAGAGTCCATAAGACTGTTCCATACATCAGCGTCACTTTTGCTGTCTCGTACACAGGGTTATTGTTACCATCTTTCTAAATTCCATATATATGCGTTAGTATACTGTATTGGTGTTTTTCCTTCTGGCTTACTTCACTCTGTATAATAGGCTCCAGTTTCATCCACCTCATTAGAACTGATTCAAATGCATTCTTTTTAATGGCTGAGTAATACTCCATTGTGTATATGTACCACAGCTTTCTTATCCATTCATCTGCTGATGGACATCTAGGTTGCTTCCATGTCCTGGCTATTATAAACAGTGCTGCAATGAACACTGGGGTACACGTGTCTCTTTCCCTTCTGGTTTCCTCAGTGTGTATGTCCAGCAGTGGGATTGCTGGATCATAAGGCAGTTCTAGTTCCAGTTTTTTAAGGAATCTCCACACTGTTCTCCATAGTGTCTGTACTAGTTTGCATTCCCACCAACAGTGTAAGAGGGTTCCCTTTCCTCCACACCCTCTCCAACATTTATTATTTGTAGACTTTTGGATCGCAGCCATTCTGACTGGTGTGAAATGGTACCTCATAGTGGTCTTGATTTGCATTTCAAGGGTTTTTGTTTTGCTTTTAGAAATCTAGTTAAGATGTAATCTGGTATATATTTATTGGGGTTTATTGTTCTTGGTGTCTGCTCACCTTCTGAATTCTGTAAGTCCATCACACTTGGCATGTTTTCACTATTATTTCTTTGAATACTCTCTTTAGTTCCACTGCCTCTCTGCTGGCTCTGGGACTCCAGTCTACAAATGTTGGATGATTTGTTATTGCCCCGTACTCCTTGAACTCAATTCATTTGTTGCTTTTGCTCTATTTTCTCTGCTGTTCCATTTGATTAAATTTATTTATCCCCAAAGTCACTGACAGCTTCATCTGTATTCTTCACACTGCTAATTAGCTTAACGATTAATCTTTTATTCTGGTTATTGTAAGTTCCACAATATCCTTTTGATTCCTTTTCATAACTCCTTCTTCATTTCTAGTCCATGTCTGTTTTTTTCTTGCTGTGTCTTGCTTTTTTTTTTAATTTTTATTTATTGATTTATTGATTTTTTATTTATTTTATTTTTTACTTTACAATATTGTATTGGTTTTGCCATACATCAACATGCATCTGCCACGGGTGTACACGTGTTCCCCATCCTGAACCTCCCTCCCACGTCACTCCCCATACCATCTCTCTGGGTCATTCCAGTGCACCAGCCCCAAGCTTCCTGTATCCTGCATCGAACCTGGACTGGTGATTCATTTCTTATATGATATTATACATGTTTTAATGCAATTCTCCCAAATCATCCCCCACTCCCTCTTCCACAGAGTCCAAAAGACTGTTCTATACATCTGTGTTTCTTTTGCTGTCTCACATACAGGGTTGTCATTACAATCTTTCTAAATTCCATATATATGCGTTAGTATACTGTATTGGTGTTTTTCTGTATTCTTTATTTTTCTCTGAAGCATGTTTACGATGGCTTCTTGAAAATTCTTGTCAGATAGTTCTAACATCTGATTCATCTTTTAACATTAGTCTATTTTATTTTCTTTATTTATTCATCTTTTTATTTTCCTGGTTCTTGGAATAGTAAGTGATATTTTACTGGATAATGGACATTTGGATACTATATTCTAAGAGATTTCCTCCCTAACAAAGCTCAGAAGGAAAAGCATCTTCCATTCTAGTTGAATGACACTGGCAGGAAGATTGGAGCACGGTAATTTGATTCCTTGGGGAAGTGAGTGGAGTGAAGGACCAGCTCTGTGCTCTTCTCTGCTGAAACCATGAGGAATACTTGCCCCATTATTTTAAATAGTTCTTTGACTTGTAGAAATAGCTCATGCAATAAATAATTTGGCTTTGCCTAAAAAGAGGTCTAATCTTCATCTCCAGCTTCTGGGATTTAATTTCTAAATCCTTAGCACTTTTCAAGCTAAAACAGTATGTCTGTTATTCATAGTGGATTCCTTGAACCATATCTGATGTATTATTCTAACATGGAATTTATGGTATCACCTAATGTATTACTCTAACATGGTGAGTCTGACCTTTAAGGGTTGGAGGTAGAGATTGAATTCAACTATAAGGCAATGCATCAATCAATCATGCCTATATAATCAACCCCCCACAAAATCTGTAAAGCTTTAGTGAGCTTCCAAGGTTGGTAATAATCCCCATATCTTTCCACACATCATTGTTGAGAGTAATCTCCTTGAAGACAAAGGAAGCTGGAACTCTCCTAGACTTGGTCCTATGTGTTTCTTCCTTTAGCTGGACATATTTTGTATCCTGTCCCTGTAATAAACTCTGTCAAGGAGTTCTGTGAATCTTCATAGTGAATTATCAAAACAGAAGTTGGCTTGGGCCATGCTTGAACTTACATTTTATTTCAGAAGATAGATTGGCCTTAAATGAACCTGCTTTTTGAACTTTGTCATTGAATCCTAACTCTTCATAATTCTTGGGCAGATTTGACTAGTATAGAGACTATGCTCTTAACTTCACAGTTTGGCTAACCCTGATAAACCTAGTTTCATTAAATCTTTTAAGACCTCCACCCCAACTATCATGTTCTTTCTCCAAAGGACCAAGATTGGGGAAATTATCCAGCTAATTATAAAGTAGGAATATGAGACAAGTGGCCTGTGTAGGCACTTACTGGGCACTGCACTTACCTTGCCTCCACTGAATCTTAGCAGCTTCAACCACTGCCATCGTGTATAATTCTTACCAAGCTTGCTATACAATTGGCTATATATTTTTAACTAAAAGCAACAAAAATATTTTTTGAAAAACTTTCCATACTTCCATTTGGTACATTCCTAGCAAACAGATCCTCATTTTAACACTGTGCTATTGGTGTATATTTGAGAAGTTAACAGGTTTTTTTGGTGTGTGTGTGTGTGTGTGTGTGTGTGTGGATAGTGATAAAATCAGAAGCCAGCACATCCTCCTTCCAATGAATTTCTGGGCTTGCAAATATGAACAGGCCATACAAATGCATTTTTATTTCACAGCAAGACAATTTGATGAAAAGTTTTGATACTTAGATCATTTTAGTATATAACAAAAATAAAAGAGTAAACACTAAAAACACACAAGCACAGACATATTGTTGGTATTGCTGTTCTGTCACTCAGTCATTTCCAACTCTTTGCAATCCCATGGATGCAGAAAGCTGGCTTCCTTAGCCTTCAGTATTTTGGGGAGTTTGCAAAAACTCATGTCCATTGAGTCAATGATGCCATCCAACCATCTTGTCCTCATATAATGTTGAGCATTACTTGTCAACAGAGACACATAAGCATAGCACTACTGTGGCTGACACTATTACTCGAAGAAGTGGTTATTCTTGTTAGTGTATAAGTCAGTCACTGTGCTGAGTGCTAGAAACATAACAGTGAATAACATAGTCCTTGGCTTCCATACTCATTTTGTTGTTGTTGTTTAGTGGCTCAGTTGTGTCTAACTCCTTGTAACCTGATGGACTGCAGCAGGCCAGGCTTCCCTGTCATTCATCATCTCCCAGAGTTTGCTCAGACTCATGTCCATTGAGTCCGTGATGCCATCCAACCATCTCATCCTCTGTTGTCCCCTTCTCTTTCTGCCTTCAATCTTTCCCAGCATCAGGGTCTTTTCCAATGAGTCCCTCTTTACATCAGGTGGCCAAAGTATTGAAGCTTCAATTTCAACATCAGTTCTTCCATGAAAATTCAGGATTGATTTCCTTTAGGATTGACTGGTTTGATCTCCTTGCTGTCCAAGAGACTCTCAAGAGTCTTCTCCAGCACCACAGTTGGAAGGAAACAATCCAGTTCTCAGCCTCTTTAATGGTATCAGTTCAGTTCAGTTGCTCAGTCATGTCTGACTCTTTGCGACCCCATGAACTGCAGCACACCAGGCCTCCCTGTCCATCACCAACTCTCGGAGTTCACTCAAACTCACATCCATCAAGTTGGTGATGCCATTCAACCATCTCATCCTCTGTCATACCCTTTTCCTCTTGCCCCCAATCCCTCCCAGCATCAGAGTCTTTTCCAATGAGTCAACTCTTCACATGAGGTGACCAAAGTACTGGAGTTTCAGCTTTGGCATCATTCCTTCCAAAGAAATCCCAGGGCTGATTTCCTTTAGAATGGACTGGTTGGATCTCCTTGCAGTCCAAGGGACTCTCAAGAGTCTTCTCCAACACCACAGTTCAAAAGCATCAATTCTTCTGTACTCAGCTTTCTTCACAGTCGAACTCTCACATCCATACATGACCACAGGAAAAACCATAGCCTTGACTAGATGGACCTGTTTTGGCTAAGTAATGTCTCTGCTTTTCAATATGCTATCTAGGTCAGTCACAATTTTCCTTCCAAGAAGTAAGCGTCTTTTAACTTCATGGCTGTAGTCACCATCTGCAGTGATTTTGGAGCCCCAAAAAATAAAGTCAGCCACAGTTTCCACTGTTTCCCCATCTATTTCCCATGAAGTGATGGGACCAGATGCCATGATCTTCGTTTTCTGAATGTCGAGCTTTAAGCCAACGTTTTCACTCTCCACTTTCACTTTCATCAAGAGGCTTTTTAGTTCCTCTTCACTTTGTGCCATAAGGGTGGTGTCATCTGCATATCTGAGGTTATTGAGATTTCTCCTGGCAATCTTGATTCCAGCTTGTGCTTGTTCCAGCCAAGCATTTCTCATGATGTACTCTGCATATATGTTAAATAAGCAGGGTGACAATATACAACCTTGACATACTCCTTTTCCTATTTGGAACCAGTCTGTTGTTCCATGTCCAGTTCTAACTGTTGCTTCCTGACCTGCTTATAAGTTTCTCAAGAGGCAGGCCAGGTGGTTTGGTATTTCCATCTATTTCAGAATTTTCCACAGTTTATTGTGATCCACACAGTCAAAGGCTTTGGCATAGTCAATAAAGCAGAAATAGATGTTTTTCTGGAACTCTCTTGCTTTTTCCATGATCCAGCGGATGTTGGCAATTTGATCTCTGGTTCCTCTGCCTTTTCTAAAACCAGCTTGAACATCTGGAAGTTCACTGTTCACATATTGCTGAAGCCTGGCTTGGAGACTTTTGAGCATTAATTTACTAGCATGTGAGATGAGTGCAATTGTGCATTAGTTTGAGCATTCTTTGGCATTGCCTTTCTTTGGGATTGGAATGAAATCTGACTTTTTCCAGTCCTGTGGCGACTGCTGAGTTCTCCAGATTTGCTGGCATATTGAGTGCAGCACTTTCTCAGCATCATCTTTCAGGATTTGAAATAGCTCAACTGGAATTCCATCACCTCCACTAGCTTTGTTTGTAGTGATGCTTCTTAAGGCCCACTTGACTTCACATTCCAGGATGTCTGGCTCTAGGTGAGTGATCACACCATCATGATTATCTTGGGCATGAAGATCTTTTTTGTACAGTTCTTCTGTGTATTCATGCCACCTCTTCTTAATATCTACTGCTTCTGTTAAGTCCATACCATTTCTGTCCTTTATCGTGCCCATCTTTGCATGAAATGTTCCCTTGGTATCTGTAGTTTTCTTGAAGAGATCTCTAGTCTTTCCCATGCTGTTGTTTTCCTCTATTTCTTTGCATTGATCACTGAGGAAGACTTTCTTATCTCTCCTTGCTATTCTTTGGAATTCTGCATTCAGATGTTTATATCTTTCCTTTTCTCCTTTGCTTTTCACTTCTCTTCTTTTCACATCTATTTGTAAGGTCTCCTCAGACAGCCATTTTGCTGTTTTGCATTTCTTTTCCATAGGAATGGTCTTGATCCCTGTATATTAATCATACAAATAAAAATGAGTATTAGTGTTAGAATTAAAAAAAAACAATAAATGTTAAAGAATACATTAGTAGTATTTTTAAAGCTTAGCACAATAACGATGTATTTCTGTTTATATTTTAAATATGAGCATAATATATATTTTGAAAATTAAAGTGCTAATAACTCATTCCTATCTGACTCTTTGTGACCCTATGGTGTGTAACCCACCAGGCTCCTCTGTCCATGGGATTCTCTAGGCAAGAATACTGGAGCAAATTGCCATTCCCTTCTCTAAGGAATCTTCGAAACCCAGGGATTGAACCTGGGTCTCCTCCATTGCAAGCAGTTTTCTTACCACCTGAGCCACTGGGGAAGCCCCAAAATATATTTTATGTATTCACTAACATATCAACTTGATGACTCATAGTGTAATGTCAGTTAAAATCAATTAGTAAATGTATATCTATACATATACAAATTCGTGTATATACCTGTGTTTGTGCACAAGTATATATAGGTAAAATAGGATTATGTGCATATTAACCTTTGCTTTTGCCTACAAAATTGCAGGATTTCATTTAATATATTTAGATGATTTATATATAAAGTATTTATCTAATTAATACATGATAGTAGAAAATATCAAGGTGTTATTAAATTCATTTTATATGCATATTTTTTCTCTAACTTTGAATATTTCTTCAAAAATCTACAATAGTGCCTACATACAAAGTAATCTTCTAAGTAAGAAGCATTTTCTCAATTCCTGATCTTTAATCAGGGTTCTGAAACCCTTACATGTGAGAATTTTGACTAGAACATTTCTGAAAATATTGACTCTTATTAATGTTATCCAACAATTACTGACTTTTAAAAAAATCGAATACCAGATACATTCTTAATTACAAGAGTGCTTTGGATTCTGATTTAATCAAACTCCTCACCATTAATACTTTAATCACTGCAAGGTCACATTGTGTGAGAAAGATCTAGCAGATCACTGTGCCTCACACCTCACCCCCTGCATAAAATGTACTAGTGATTACTCCATAGAATAGGCTTATGCTGACAGCGAAGAAGGCAGTGGCCCCCCACTCCAGTACTTTTGCCTGGAAAATCCCATGGACAGAGGAGCCTGGTAGGCTGCAGTCCATGGGGTCGCAAAGAGTCGGACACGACTGAGCGACTTCACTTTCACTTTTCGCTTTCATGCACCGGAGAAGGAAATAGCAACCCACTCCAGTGTTCTTGCCTGGAGAATCCCGGGGACAGGGGAGCCTGGTGGGCTGCCGTCTGTGGGGTCGCACAGAGTCGGACACGACTGAAGTGACCTAGCAGCAGCAGCAGGGACAATAAGAAAAATGAGTGAAAGACCGTAGTAAAATAGAGATGGGAAGAGACTATACATTTATACAAGTAAGATCATCTATCTTGATAATAGGGTTAAGTCTTTACATGCTGGCTCAGTTTATAACCCTACTTTATGAAGATGAACACATTAATAATTTATCAAGTCAGACAATCCAAGTGAAATAGAAGGCATAAGATAATAAAACAGAAATAAAAATAAATACTTTCTAAATAGTTTTCTTGTTCTGCTCTTTAATATTTATTCTTAATAATCATCTAAATTAAAATATAGAGTATCTTAATAAATGACTTTATGTGTGTGTTAGTCATTCAGTCATGTCCAACTTTCTGTGACCCATGGACTGTAGCCAGGCTCCTCCATCCATGGAATTCTGCAGGCAAGAATACTGAGGTGGATAGCCATTCCTTTCTCCAGGGATCTTCCCAACCTAGGGATAGAACCTGGGTCTCCAGCACTGCAGGCAGAGTCTTTACCATCTGAGCCACCAGGGAAACCCTAATAAATGACTATAAAAAGTTAGCTAATTTATAATGTTTGTAATAGATTTTAGAATGCTTAATTATATTCTATCACTATATATGTTAATATATGTAAGTATCCATAGATATTTTACATTCAAAATATCATAAACTATCTGAATTTTTGGATATAATTTTAGATACAATTAAATGAAACTGAGAGTTGCTCAGTCATGTCCAACTATTTGTGACCCCATGGACTATACAATCCATGGAATTCTCCAGGTGAAAATACTGGAGTGGGTAGCCTTTCCCTTCTCCAGGGGATCTTCCTAACCCAGGGACTTAACCCAGGACTCCCACATTGCAGGCAGATTCTTTACCAGCTGAGACACAAGGAAAGCCCTTAGATAAAATTAATGAGTACATTATTTATTTTCAATATAAATGATGCATGTGGTTATTTTTTGTTGACAAAACATATGTTGATTGCTAATAAAATGCAAATAGTTTGAAGATATTACAGGCACATAAAATATCATTAAATACTCACTAATTTGTAACGTTTTATAAAACAAGGGCACACTTAACGGAAGATTGCTTTTAGATTATGTTCAAAAGGAAATTAAAATATATCTAGTTGTATAATCTTTAATTAAATACGTGAACTATTTGAGCTCCCGAGGTACTCAAATTTATTTCAAAGTTCTGTAAAATATTTATATAATACTAGTATATAATCATTACTGTTTATAGAATTGTTATATATTTGTTAATATAGGTAACATCTCAAGTGTCTCAACTCAATAACTTTGATTACTCATTAACTTTGTTATTTTACTCGAGCAGACAACACCAATTTCAGAAAAATTTAGCTTAATTAAGTTGTGAATTCCAAGTACTTTAATGAGGAAAGCTATGCCCCTTGTTTTAAGGAGTATTAAAAAAAGGGAGTAGAGCATCTAATATGAAATTCTATTTCTAGAGCCCAGATAGTCTTGGTTCTGAACTTTTGCTATTTTACATAAAAATATAATAATAATAGTAAAAGATGGCACAAGAAATGTAGAATCTATTTTAATCCAACATTGTCTGTAAAATTTCAATGTCCTAAGCCAAGGATAAACTTTAAAATCTATTAGACTTAGTTAACTCCAAAACCTAGGCTTTGGGAGAATAATTGGTGTTCCCTACCTAACAGCCTTACTGCTGCTGACAAGAACAAACATTAGGCATCACCTTTCTTCTCTGCAGATGATCTAGGATCTGACTTCAGACTATGTTACAAATCTACAGTCACAAAGATAGTATGGTATTGGCACAAATACAGAAATATAGATAAATGGAACAAAATAGAAAGTTTGGAGAGAAATTCACACCTATGGAAACCTTATCTTTGACAAAGGAGTCAAAAATATACAATGGAGAAAAGACAGTAACTTCAACAAGTGGTGCTGGGAAAACTGGTCAACTACATGTAAAAGAATGAAACTAGAGCACTTTCTAACATCATACTCAAAAATAAACTCAAAATGGATTAAAGACTTCAGTGTAAAACAGAGACTATAAAACTCCTAGAGGAAAACAGGCAGAACACTCTGACATAAATCACCGCAAGATCCTCTATCACCCACCTCCCAGAGTAATGGAAATAAAAACAAAAATAAACAAATGGGACATAATTAAAACTTAAAAGTTTTTGTACAACAAAGGAAACTATAGGCAAGGCAAAAATGTGAATGGGAGAAACTAATAGCAAATGAAACAAATGAAAATGGATTAATCTCCAAAATCTACTACCAGCTCATGAAGCTCAATACCAGAAAAAAAGGAACAACACAATAAAAAAGTGGGCAAAAGATTTAAACAGACAATGCACCAAAGAAGACATACAGATACTAACAAATACATGAAAAAAAATACTCTGCATCATTCATTATTAGACAAATGCATAACAAAACCACAGTGAGTTATCATCACACATCAGTCAGAATGACCATCATCAAAAAGTCTACAAACAATAAATGCTGGAGAGGGTGTGGGGAAAATGGAACCCTCTTACACTACTGGTGGCAATGCAAACTCTGGTAGTGTAGGAGATTCCTTTAAAAACTGGGAATAAAACTGCCACATGACACAGAAATCTCACTGCCAGGCATATACCCCAAGCAAATCAGAATTGTAACAGACACAAGTACACCAATGCTCTATTTACAATATTTACAACAGCTAGGACATGGAAACCATCTAGATGTCCATCAATGGATGAATGGATAAGAAAACTGTGGTACATATGCACAAGGTGATGTTACTCAGCTATAAAAAGAAATACATTTGAGTCAGTTCTAATGAGGTTGATGAATCTGGAGCCTATTATACAGAGAGAAGAAAGTCAGAAATAGAAACACCAATGTTGTATAATGATTTATATATATGGAATTTAGAAAGATGGTACCAACATTCCTACATGCAGGGCAACAAAAAATGCACAGATGCAAAAAAGGCTTTTAGACTTAGTGGGAGAAGGCAAGGGTGGGATGACTTGAGAAAATAGCATCGAAACATATACATTACCATATGTAAAACAGATGACCAGTGTGAGTTTGATGCATGAAGGACACCCAAAGCTGGTACTCTGGGACAAGCTAAAGGCATACAGTGGGGAGGAAAGTGGGGAGTGGGTTCAGGATGAGGGGAAACACATGTATACCTATGGCTGATTCATGTTGGTGTATGGTGAAAACCATCACGATTTTCTAAAGTGAGACATGTGTACCCCAATGTTCATCGCAACACTGTTTATAATAGCCAGGACATGGAAGCAGCCTAGATGTCCATCGGCAGATGAATGGATACGAAAGCTATGGTACATATACACAATGGAGTATTACTCAGCCATTAAAAAGAATACATTTGAATCAGTTCTAATGAGGTGGATGAAACTGGAGCCTATTATACAGAGTGAAGTAAGCCAGAAGGAAAAACACCAATACAGTATACTAACGCATATATATGGAATTTAGAAAGATCGTAACAATAACCCAGTGTATGAGACAGCAAAAGAGACACTGATGTATGGAACAGTCTTATGGACTCTGTGGAAGAGGGAGAGAGTGGGAAGATTTGGGAGAATGGCATTGAAACATGTAAAATATCACGTAAGAAACGAGTTCCCAGTCCAGGTTCGATGCATGATATTGGATGCTTGGGGCTGGTGCACTGGGACGACCCAGAGGGATGGTATGGGGAGGGAGGAGGGAGGAGGGTTCAGGATGGGAAACACATGTATACCTGTGGCAGATTCATTTCGATATTTGGCAAAACTAATACAATTATGTAAAGTTTTAAAAATAAAATAAAATTTAAAAAATACAAAAAAAAAAATTGTAAAAAAAAAAAACAAAAAACAAACAAAAAAAAACAAAGTAGTGTGAGCAAGGGATAATATGATAAAACACCTAATGCATCCCCCAACCGCCTTTCACTGAGTTCACGGAAGTTATAAATGTGCTGTGGTGGGGGAATGTTCATTAGTGCTGAGAGGAGATTGCTATTCCTCCTTTGGATTTTGTGAAGGCAGCGTATCCACGTGCAGGATCCCTTCCCCACAACCACAGCAGTCAGGTCAGGATGTTTCTTTTTTCTCTCATGTTGAAAAGCACTATTAGATACTTGATACTATTTGGATGAGTATATTTGGATAAGAGAGGCATAAGTTTGAATTCCCCTGAATAAAATTTTCTAAGCCCCCCCCCAAAATTAATTAATTAATTAATTAAAAATAAATTGAAAGAGTGCTTTTCTAAACTGAGGTGACGCCTGAGAATGGCATAATTTACTCCTCTCTTCTAAACCCAAATTCATGTAAAATATCATGTATGAAACGAGATGCCAGTCCAGGTTCGATGCACGATACTGGATGCTTGGGGCTAGTGCACTGGGATGACCCAGAGGGAGGGTATGGGGAGGGAGGAGGGAAGAGGGTTCAGGATGGGGAACACATGTATACCTGTGATGGATTCATTTTGATATTTGGCAAAACTAATACAATTATGTAAAGTTTAAAAATAAAATAAAATTTAAAAAAAAAAACCTGCAAAAAAAAAAAAAAACAAATCTCTAGCACAATGGCGAGTCACATACAGGAAAAGATGGTAGAAACACTGATATCCTTTCCAGCAGTCATTTTTGCTTTTTCCAGCTTCTGCTCATCCTGGTGAAATCAGCACTGCTTAAAACACGTCTTTGCTACATTCTCTATGCCAACAATTTCCAAAACAGTTTCTTTCAAGTTGATGAAATAAATAAAAAAAATAAACCAAGAGGTTTGCTTGCCATTTTATTCAGCATCTCCAGGTCTTCTAAATTCTAAAATACAATGTGAATCACAACAAAGAGGTTAAAGATATAAATGAGTTTGTAGCAGGTGTTCTAATGGCCTACCCTGTATCCGTTCACCTGCAATTGCTCTGGAGAAAAGTATTTCTTACAGCCTGGCAGTGGCAACTCCAGTATGTGCACCTCCATTTCTATCCATAGAAGCAGACTTGCTATTGAGTGTAGGAAGGGAGGAATGGGTCAGCTGACACCTTAAGGGCACCTCGTAACTAAAGAGGTTATCCTCATCCCAGCTCTGTGCTTTTTTGGTACAGTTTCAACTGAGCTGAGTCCAGGTCTCTACCACAAGAACTTGCTAACATATGTGTTATTGGCTCTTGTACATTCCCTTTTAGAATGTTGTGTTTTTTCTCTCTTTCTTGTGCTGCTTTTACTATGCCCTCTCTGCTTTTGAGATCTCATTCCAAACACGTTCATATTTTTTTTGAAACCCCAGTACAATGTGTGCTAAGTTTCTTCACTTGTGTCCAACTCTTTGTGAACCCATGGACTGTACCCTGCTAGGCTCTTCTGTCCACGGGATTCTCCAGGCAAGAATACTGGAGTGGGTTGCCCTGCTCCAGAGGATCTTCCTGACCCAGAGATCGAAACCACGTCTCCTGGGGCTCCTGCATTGCAGGCAGATTCATTACCGCTGAACCATTAGGGAAGACACCCTCAGTAAAATGCCACACATGAAATTATAATTTTTTACCACAATTATAAATATCTTGGATGTTATAATACAGTGAGAAGGTAAATTCATGATGTCAAATTAAATAAGTTAAAATATATATTAATATTTAAGAAATTTTAAAAAATAAAACCAATGTTTGACTTCTTTTAGTTCAACATGAGCTTTTGAATATCCATGATTATATCAATAAGGCTTTTCCTCTAGGAAAAATTGTGACATACTGAATAAATTATTAATTCAGTTAACCTTAGAAAATACTGTATATTTAAAGATTCTTACACATATATCACTGCATTTAAAAACTTATCATGTACTCATTTTGTAAGGATCTCCTTATGTAACATTGTTTTATTTATAACAGAACACAAAGGTTGAAGAGTAAGCTGACTGTTTAATTTAAAGGATAAAAAGTAATTTTTTTTGCAAGGGACACGTGTAAAAATTGACATAATATATGCAGATATTTTTAATCTATATATTTTTGAACCAGTTGAAATTTAAAAAAAATCTCCCTATATTTTTTACACCTGTCAAAATATGTTCAGGCTAGAAATGAGTACTGTAAACAATTTTGAAATTTATTATTCCTTTGAAAAGGATCAAAATAATTATGGTATGGTAAAATATTCTGATTGACACAGTTTGGAGCAGGAATAATTCTCCAGAGTTCAGCTCCTGCCATGATAGTTTATCATGACATGGAGACTTTTGAATGTAAAAAATTTATATAAAAAAATCAGTAAGAAGAAATAATATTCTTAATTTTTCATTAAGAAATGTATTAAAAGTAACTATCTAAAATAATCAGATCGGTATGTTGTAAACCTAATTTTTATTTCATTTGTGTATCTTATTCTTAGGTAATTTTTTATTTAGTCTATAAAAGCTTGTTATTTTTACAATAGATACTGTATGTGCTAAAGGGAAATTAGAATATAGAAAATGAACAAAATACCAGCTTTGTCAACCAAAGACAATAATCATGTGATATATTAGTGCATAACTGTATCTTATTTACACATCATATCTAATATTTATTCTTAGCAGGGTAAGAAAGAGACTACAAGGAAATTAAACTGAGACAAGAAAAATTGGAAACTTCTGCAATATATTAACATTATAGAAAATTTTGAAACTGAGTTAGCTTGGAAGATAAAAGAAGGGAAAAATAATAGTACTAAGAAGATGTAGAAAACTGAATCTGCACCCTGATGGGTGACAAGCATGTAAATCATTAGTCATTGCTTGTGCTTCTGCACAGACAATGATAAGGTTGGCTGAGACTAGGAATACAGCAAAAGTGAGGTGACAAAGTTTTAAATTGGGGACATGTGAGTTCTATATATAGAAGTTCACAAAATTGTATTAACTTCAAAGTTTGAAATGTGAGAGTGTACGAAATTCCTTACATGTGTCTATTGGAGAAGAATAAGCAAACAGAAACCAGAGGGGCAGAAGTAGCCAAAAAGCACAAAGAAATTTTAGTTATATGAAAAGCCAATTGCAGTAAGGAAATACAGAATTTTGTAACTCTTATGTTTCTAATTCTGATAACATAATTGACCCTAACGCTGAAAAAAAAAAGAACACATTAAAAAAAAAACAAAACTGATATTCTCACAAAAATTTGACCAAAACTATGCAACTGCAGAGACCCAGAGAAAAATGTGTTACACTGTAACTAGTTTGGCTGTGAGAACTAAATATACTGAAATACATAGGCTTGGATTTGCCTAGCCTCATGCAGCACATGAGATAGTAAACTAGTACCAGGGCTTTCACAAGATAGGGGTCACAGAAAATTTCTTTCACCATAAGCTGACACTCTAATGGTAAAAATAAATCAGAGTAAATTAATTCCATCCCATACCACCAGAAATTGTGAATAAATTGATTTGATTTGAGATTGAGCAGATTAAAAGAAAAACCAATGGTTAAGAATTAAGAACAGCAATTTTTGGGTTGTTTAAACTCATAACAGAAACCTATACTACTAGTAAGTCCAAAACACACATAGGCAAAGAAAAAAATGTGTCTGATTGCTAGTTCCTTTAGGAGAATTTCAGAAGCAAATTTTAATCTTTTTGGTAGTTACCTTCATACTAATCCATAAAATGCACACAAATGATTTTCTAAAGAAAATGAACATTTTCCATTCAAAAATATCTAAATACACAAGAAAATAAAGTTTCACCATAAAGGAAAGAAGCAAACTAAAAAGCATAAAAAGATCCACAAGACTTCAGTTACTAAAATTAGAATTGTTAGATTATAAATTTCTTTTAAAAAATAAAACATCAAAATATCTTTGGGATATTAAAAAATGATCTAGCAAGTTTAAAAAATTTGGGCTCATAAAAGATCTGTCTTGCCAGTTTTTCCCAGAGCACAGAGTGCCTCATTCTTGATCTCCTCCATGAATCCTTTCAGGGGTGTTGAAGGTCAGCAGCAGTGCATGATGTAATCCTTGTTGGGGTCTATGGCAAGTGCTGATTTTTGTCAACACAAGACATATGAAGATAAACCTACGTCTAAATGTTTCATAGGGGAATTTAAAGTGACCAGAGGCAAGAAGTCTTTTTATTAGGGCTAGAAAAAAAAAAATCAAATCACCCTTAATATATTGAAACTTGACTTTATAACTTAAAAATTTGAAGGTAAAGCACACATATGCCAGTCTAGAATTCCCAACTAAGCAAAATGTGCATCAGCCTAAGACTAAGTAAAAACATTTTTAGACAAATCAAATGACACCAGCAGAAGCCCACTAAAGAAAATCTAAAACATATACATCAAAGAGGGAGAGGTTATGAAATAAAAGAATGGATAAAAATCAAAATATGTTAGAAAACATGGATACATATTAATAAAAATTAGTTTGGTGTTAAAGCTAAAACATATTTAAAATAGATAACATCATATGATGTAAGTTGGGAGGAGAATTAACAAAACTAAATGTTTAAAGATTCCTGCATTGAGAAGATAACCTATATATGACCTTGAAACTTGACAAGTTAGTCACACATTCTATATTGTTCTACTGCATCCATGAAAAATGTAGGAAGAAAATCAAATAATTTAAAAAATAAGAAGAAAGGAAAAATAAATACAAACAGTATAAAATGAGACATAGTAGATGCAAGAAATAGAGAAAATAAAATAAAATAAAATACTTTAAAACTACATTTTAGTTCCAGTGCTTCAGGATCAGCTTGACTGGCAGGTTGTGTTCAAAGGTAATTCAGAATGCAACATTTTATCAGAGATCAATACCTGTGAAAAGAAATAAGGAGGCAGGATTAAGAAGAGAATGAGGATGAAATGAGATATGAACCCACAAATCTCAGAAAACAGAGTATGATGTTGTTGTGTGAATGTGGCTTATCAGATTTGTCCTGATGCCAGATTTTTTTAACCTGCCTTACATTTGATGACTCTGCATTAGCTAAAGAAAGCTACAACAGAAGTCACCTACTGACCACGTGTGCAGAGTGTTTCCTTCAAGGAGAATTGGATGGTGCATCTCTGTGTATAATGTAGGTGAATGTGAAGTCTTTGATTCATGCTTTTCTTCTCACAGATCTTAAAGTATTCCACTTCATTTATTTTGTATATCATCAATATTTAATATTATAAATCTTTTTAGTTTTAGATCTTCTAGTCTATGCAGTAATACTTTGTTGTATGCTTTTATTTTTTCCCCTGATGACTAATTATGTTAAGAATTTTTTTCTTGGAAATATTGATTATTAGTACATCTTTGTAAGGAGTTTATTCAAAAGTGTTCCTATTTATGCTTGTGTTGTTTATAGTTTTAAGTTTTTTGACATATAAGAGCTCTTCATATATTCTAGACATGAATCTTTTATTAAATATATGTTTTACCGTATTTTACTTCATTTTGTGTGTCTTATTCATTTTCTTGACAATTTCATTTAAAGATTCAAATGTTTTAGGTATATGAAAAGGTGCTCAATATCACTATTTATCAAGGAATCAAAACTACAGGGTCATATCACTCACTGTCTTTAGGATGTTTATTTTAAAAAAATAAAATAAAATAACAAATGCTGGTGAGGATCTGGAGAAAAAGGAGCCCTTGGACACTACTAGTAGGAATGGAAACTATCAAGTATGGCACAGTAGTGGAAAACAGTATGACAGTTCCACTACCAAATTAAAAAACACTATTATATGATCCCAATAATCCCACTTCTGGGTATATGCATCCAAAGGAAATCACTGTCTCAAAGAGATATTGGCATTCTTGTGTTCATTACAGCATTGTTTACAGTGGTCATTATAGAATACATCCTAAAATCTAATCAGTGGTGGAATAAGTTAGAAAGATAGAGAGGGAAATGCAAACCACTCCAGTATCCTTACTTGGAGAATCCCATGCACAGAAGAGTCTAGAGGGCTGTAGTTCATGGGGTTGCAAAGAGTCGGGCATGACTGAGTGATCAACAAAGACAAGGAAGTTAAAAATATATATGTATATTTGTTATATACTTATAATATTTTTTTCCATTTGGGTAGTTTAAAAATTATAATAACAAAGTTAGAAAATGAAGAGCTAAATTCAAGTCCATATCTTTCTGGACCCTGTATCAATTACATTTTTTTCCTCTATACAGTTAGTAAAACAATGTTTTCATGATTCCTTTAGTTTTCTAAGATTTTTTTTTTTTTTAGAAAACATGATGATGTTTTCTAAAACAAGTAACAAAGGTGCACACACACACACACTAACTTTTCAAAAAACATTAGGTATTTCCAACCATTTATTTTCCAAACCTTAACAATGAGTTAGTAGCCTTAACTATTTATCAAACTTTATAGAAAAAATATTTATTTTAATATAAAATGTAGGAAATCAGCATAAATGTTATCACTATAAATTCTAAATACTTGCAAAATTTCTATACAATTCTTCAATAATCCCCTATGTTTAAAAATGGTTAAAATTTAATTCAACAACAATTATTAAACACCCACTAAATCAAGGCACTGCAATGGAATAGAACCTTGCTAGCTATTCTATGCGGAGAAGGCAATGGCACCCCACTCCAGTACTCTTGCCTGGAAAATCCCATGGATGGAGGAGCCTGGTGGGCTGCAGTCCATGGGGTTGCTAAGAGTCGGAGACACCTGAGCAATGGCACTTTCACTTTTCACTTTCATGCATTGGAGAAGGAAATGGCAACCCACTCCAGTGTTCTTGCCTGGAGAATCCCAGGGACTGGGGAGCCTGGTGGTCTGCCGTCTATGGGGTTCCACAGAGTCAGACATGACTGAAGCGACTTAGCATCAACTAAAATCCCATGGACGGAGGAGCCTGGTGGGCTGCAGTCCATGGCGTCGCTAAGAGTCGGAGAGAACTGAGCGACTTCACTTTCATTTTTCACTTCCATGCATTGGAGAAGGAAATGGCAACCCACTCCAGTGTTCTTGCCTGGAGAATCCCAGGGACAGGGGAGCCCGGTGGGCTGCTGTCTATGGGGTCGCACAGAGTCGGACACGACTGAAGGGACTTAGCAGCAGCAGTAGCAGCAGCATTCTATGAGAGCTGCTATTATTATAAGCCTATGCTTCCAGAAAAGTCTATCATATTACTGAAAACCAGCCCTTTATAGTCTATTCCTACTTTATTGTTTTAGAGTAAAATATTTTTGAAACACATGAATTCATAGGGAGTTTTTTATAAATGTCAATGAAATGCCATTTTCTCATGCTTGAACAACTCAAAATTGGCTGAAATTATTCTCTTCAAACTTTCTGAAACATTTTAATCTAAATTCTAAGAACAATCAATAGCTTTCCATTGTAAGTGTGAGAATATCATAAATGTCAGGGTGGATACATTTTCAAAATTGATTTTATAGCCAGCTTTTTCTTATAATGAAATTATGCTAAATTTTAGAAAATAAATTTTATTGTAGGTTTTATTTTAGTCAAAGTTCTGTTGAATTGGACTTTTAAAGCCTGAAATTTACTTTTACATGCAATAATATACATATATTTGCTCAGAAAATTTATATATACACCAATTTACCAAACATGTGAGAACCTGGTTATATCAAAGCCACTTTATTACATAAAATGTTGCTTTTATACATTTATGATTAAAATAATTGAAAAATAATTGTGCTTGGTTCTACTTTCTTTTACTGTAAGGATTTATAGCACTTTATATTTTTACATTTATGTATTTAGGTAAGTTTTCTCTCATATGATCACAAGTCCGAAATAAGAAAATCTTAATCATGAAAAGAAAAATAAAATCCTTATATGGTGATGAAAATCATCTTTTAACAGCATGAATGACAATTACAATAAAAATACACAATAATGCCCTGTTCTCAGCAGTATAAATAGGTTGCTAAAACATCAAAGCATGTGGTTTTGTGCATTTTTATATTGCGAGATGCAGCAAACCCTACCTCTCTTCTCTGCTCTTTCTAGAGGATACACTTATTCATGAATCTAAGAGTAGGAAGTTCTATTATTTGCATACAACTGCTCTTCTCTTTAGCTCTTGAGGTAACTAAGGCAAAATGTAATTCAAGCATAGAATATCAAATTATAGTGCAAAGTGGTCTGTTTTCATCAATTTTGTTTGCCCCAGCTTTATTACATGGAAAAAATAAACTGTGTTGTGATATTTGATAATATTTTTTCAACATACCTTTGTGCTCAGTTGTGTCTGACTGTGATCCCGTGGACTATAGTCCCCTAGGCTCCACTATACATGGCATTTTCCAGGCAAGTTTACTAGAGCAGGTTGTCATTTCCTACTCTAGGGGATCTTCCTAACCTAGGGATAGAACCCACATCTCATGCATATCCTGCATTGGTAAGCAGATTCTTTACCACTGAATCACCAGGGAAGCCAAACAGTGTCACAAAATGATACACCGACAAATTTAAATTCTTCTACATTTTGATGCACTTACCAAGGATAGAATTTTTTTTTTCCTTATAGGAATGGAAATAGCATCTAAATCCACTGAATAGTAATGTATTTCTGGAAATAAATCTTACAGAAACATTATCAGAAATATGCCTAGGAAAAAATACAAACATATTCAATGCACTCATGTTGTTATTTCCAGAAAACAGATACAGCTACAGGTTTGATCATAACAGTGCTATGTAGTTAATACAGTAAATGATAAAGATTATTACATGGACTGAAAATGGGAGAAATGTCTATTCAGACTCTCTCCCCATTTTTTAGTCAGATGTTTTGGAAATGGAGTTGTTTGATTTATTCATATAATTTTGATATTAACCCTTTATCAGGTATATCATTTCAAATATTTTTTCCCATTGTGTAGGCTGCCTTTTTGTTGCATTGATAACTTCTTTACTGTGTAAAAGCTTCTTAGTTTGGTACAGTCCCATTTGATTATTTTTTATTTTGTTGCCCTTGACTAAGAAGACAGTTCCAAAAAATTTTGCTAGTGCAGTGTCAAAGAACACACCCTCAAAGTTTCTTCCAAGAATTTTATGGTTTGGGGTCTCATATTTAAGTCTTTAATCCATTTTGAGTTTATATTTGTATATGGTGTAGGAACAGGCACTAGTTTTATTTATTTTTGCATGCTGTTGTCCAGTTTTCCCTACACTATTAAAAAGCCTGTCTTTCCCCATTGTTTGTCTCCTTTGTGATATATTAGTTGCCATATAAAAGTGAATTTATTTCTGAATGTTCTATTCTGTTTCACTGATCTTTGTCTCTGTTTTTATGTCAGTTCAGTTCAGTCAACTCAGGCGTGCCTGACTCTTTTCGAGCACAGGGACCACAGCACTCCAGGCCTTCCTGTTCATCACCAACTCCCGGAGTTTACTCAAACTCATCTTCATTGAGTTGGTGATGCCTTCAATCTTTCCCAGAATCAGAATCTTTTCAAATGAGTCAGCTCTTCATATCAGGTGGCCAAAGTATTGGAGTTTCAGCTTCAACATCAGTCCTTCCAATGAACACCTAGGACTAATCTCCTTTAGGATGGACTGGTTGGATCTATTTGCTGTCCAAGGGACTCTAAAGAGTCTTCTCCAACAACACAGTTCAAAAACATCAGTTAGACACCCAGCTTTCTTTATAGTCCAACTCTCACATCCATACCTGACTACAGGAAAAAAAATAGCCTCGACAAGATGGACCTTTGTTGGCAAAGTAATGTCTCTGCTTTTCAATATGCTGTCTAGGCTGGTCATAACTTTCCTTCCAAGAAGTAAGTGTCTTTTAATTTCATGGCTGCAATCACCATCTGCAGTTATTTTTGGAGCCCAGAAAAATAAATTGAGCCACTGTTTCCACTGTTTCCTCATCTGTTTGCCATGAAGTGATGGGACCAGATGCCATGATCTTAGTTTTCTGAATGTTGAGCTTTAAGCCAACTTTTTCACTCTCCACTTTCATTTTCATCAAGAGTCTCTTTAGTTCTTTTTCACTTTCTGCCATAAGGGTGGTGTCATTTGTATATCTGAGGTTATTGATATTTCTCCTGGCAATCTTGATTCCAGCCTGTGCTTCTTCCAGCCCAGAGTTTCTCATGATGTGCTAGCAGGGTGACGATATGCAGCCTGATGTGCTCCTTTTCCTATTTGGAATCAGTCTATTATTCCATGTCCAGTTCTAACTGTTGCTTCCTGACCTGCATACAGATTTCTCAAGAAGCAGGTCAGGTGATCTGGTATTCCCATCTCTTTCAGAATGTTCCACAGTTTATTGTGATCCACACAGTCAAAGCCTTTGGCATAGTCAATAAAGCAGAAGTAGATGTTTTTCTGGAACTCTCTTGCTTTTTCAATGATCCAGCAGATGTTGGCAATTTGATCTCTGGTTCCTCTGCCTTTTTTAAAACCAGCTTGAACATCTGGAAGTTCACTGTTCACGTATTGCTGAAGCCTGGCTTGAAGAACTTTGAGCATTACTTTACTAGCGTGTGAGATGAGTGCAATTGTGCAGTAGCTTGAGCATTCTTTGGCATTGCCTTTCTTAGGGACTGAAATGAAAACTGACCTTTTCCAGTCCTGTGACCACTGCTGAGTTCTCCAGATTTGCTGGTATATTGAGTGCAGCACTTTCACAGCATTGTCTTTTAGGATTTGGAATAGCTCAACTGGACTTCCATCACCTCCACTAGCTTTGTTTGTAGTGATGCTTCCTAAGACCCACATGACTTCATATTCCAAGACATTTGTTTTTATGTCAGTACCATACTAAGTTTCTTAATGTATCTTTGTACTATAGTTTGAAAATTAGTGTGATTCCTACATTTTTGTTCTCCCTTCTCAAAATTGTTTTGACTTTCTGGAATTCTTTGTGTTGATACACCAATTTTAGAGCTATTTGTTTTCCTTTGATGGAAAATACCATTTATATTTTAGTAGTGCTTTCACTGAATCTGTAGACAGCTTTGGGTAGTATGGGCATCTTAATGATATTATTTTTTCCAAACTATGAGCACAGTCTTTTCATTTATTTGTATCACTTTCAAATTCCCTCATTAATGCCTTATAGTTTTCAGAGTTCATGTGTTTTACCTCCTTGGTTAGATATATGTCTAGCTTTTATTTTTTTTTTGATGAATTAAAAATAAGATTGCTTTCTTAAACTTCTTCTGAAAGATTACTATTACAGTATAGAATGCTACAGATATTTTTATATTAATTTTGTATCCTGCAATTTTACTAAATTAGTTCTTAGCTGTAATAGTAATTTTTTTCTTTATTTTTTTTGGTTGAGACTATGTGTTTTCTCTGTATGTTGCCATATCATTTCCAAACAGTGACAGTTTTAATTATTCTGTTCTAATTTGGATAACTTTTATTTATCTTTCTGGCCTTACTGTTGTGGTTAGGATTCCCAAACTTATGTTGAGTAAAAGTGGTGAGAGTGACATCTTTGTTTTGCTCTTCATTAAAGAGAAAATTTTTAAGCTCTTCACCATTGAATATGGTTTTAGTTGTGGATTTTTCATACATGGCTTTTATTAGGTCATGTATGGCTTTTATTATAATTCCACTGTACCCATTTTGTTGAAATATTTTTTGATAATGGATCTCAAGCTTTGACAAATACTTTTTGTATATCTATTGAGATGATTATATGATTTTTATATTTTTTCTGGTTAATTTGATATACCCCACTGATTGATTTGCAAATACTGAATTATCCTAGCATCTCTAAGATAAATCCCACTTGATCATAGTGTATGTAATATATTGTTGAGTTTGACCAATGTTGTATTGAGGAATTTTGCATCTATGTTTACTAGGTATGTAGGCCTCTAATTTTTCTTTTTGTTAGAGTCTGCTTTTGGTATCAGGGTAACATTAGCCTTATAGTAGAATGATTCTGCAAGTGTTCCTTCCTCTTAAAGTTTTTAAAATTATTTTGGAAATATATATATTGTCTTTTTTTTTTTTTTTTACAAATGTTTGAGAGAATTATACTTCACATCATAACAAATTTATGCTCAAAATCCTTCAAGCTATGATTCAGCAGTATGTGAACTGAGAAATTCAAGGTGTACAACTTGGGATTGAAAGAGGCAGAGGAACCAGAGATCAAAATGCCAACATCCGTTGGATCATGAAGAAAGCAAGGGAGTTCCAAAAAACATCTACTTCTGCTTTACTGACAATGCTAAAGCCTTTGACTGCATGGATCTCAACAAATTGTAGAAAAATCTTAAAGAGATGGGAGTACTATATCACCTAATCTGTCTCCTGAGAAACCTGTATATGTGTCAAGAAGCAACAGTTAGAACCAGACATGGAACAACTGACTGACTCAAAACTGGGAAAAGAGTATGACAGGGCTGTATATTGTCACCCTGCTTGTTAAATTCTAAGTAGAGTACATCGTTCAAAACGCCGGATTGGATAAGTCACAGCTGGAATCTAATTGCTGGGAGAAATAGCAACAACCTCAGATATGAAGATGATACCACTCTAATGGCAGAAAGTGAAGAGGAACTAAAGAGCCTGTTGATGACGGTGAAAGAGGAGAGTGAAAAGCTAGCTTGAAACTAAACATTAAAAAAAAAAATAGGATCATGGCATCCAGTCACATCACTTCACAGCAAATAGATGGGAAAACAGCGACATATTTTATTTTCCTGGGCTCCAAAAATCACTATGTACAGTGACTGTAGCTGTGAAATTTGAAAAAAATAAAAAAAGGCTTGCTCCTTGGAAGGAAAACTATGATACATCTAGACAGCATATGAAAAAGCAGAGACATATCTTTGCAAACAAATGTCCATATAGTCAAAATTATAGTTTTTTCAGTAGTCATGTATGGATGTGAATGTTGTACCAAAAAGAAGGGTGAATGATGAAGAAGTGATGCTTTCAAATTGTCGTGCTGGAGAAGTCTCTTGAGAGTCTTTTGGATTGCAGAGATTGAACCACTGTATCCTAAAGGAAATCGACCCTGAATATTCACTGGAAGGATTGATGATGAAGCTGAAGCTCCAGTACTTTGACTACCTGATGAGAAGAACAAATTCCATGGAAAAGACCCTGGTGCTGGGAAAGATTGAAGGCAAAAGAAAAAGGGAGAAACACAAGACGAGATGGCTAGGTAGCATCACTGACTCAATGGACACAAGTTTGAGCAAACTCCAGGAGATAGTGAAGGAGAGAGGAGACTGGCCTGCTACAGTCTATAGGATCTCAAAGAATCAGACGTGACCTTGTGACTGACAACAAGAAGAAGAATTCATCTATTTATTGGAAGTCTTTTAATTATTATTCAGCATCACTATTAGTAATTCATCTGTCAGACTTTCTATCTTACTGAATCAACCTTGCAAGATTACAGTTACAGTTACAACTTTAGTGAGTACTCTGGTGTGCAGGGCTGGCTCCAGTTTGAGAACTTTTTTGGGGCATACTGATGCTGGCTGATGGTGTCCACCAGGTCTAGTGGGTTGGGGGGTACTGCTTTAGAGGATCTCTGCTGCTGGCTGAGTGTGGCTCCCTGGTGTGGCTGAGGGGGTCAGAAATCTGACTGTTGAAAGTGACCAGAATCCTGTGGAACCCCTTGCAGAAAAAAAAAAAAAAATTTCTGTGTCTGCCATTTCTTGATGCAGGAGACAGGCTTCATCAGCCTCCATAACCTTTTCCGAGTTTATCTATCAGGGAAGTCATTTATCTATCAGGGAAGGCATTTATCTAGCAGGGAAGGCAGAGGATGAGGAAACAAGACAGGAGCCATCAATACATAATAGTGCAGCCTTGGGGCAGGGTCCTAGTTCAACCTGAAGAGATGCTATAACAGTATCCTTGATCCTTTTTGCAAAAGCTGAAACCCCTACCAAGTGTGAGAGGTTAATTGTATGCTGTCCACAAGCATGTAAACCCTAGATCAGTTGTAACAAGAAGGTTGATTATGCTGACTCCCACTTATCTCACTATTAACCTTTCAGAAGAAAGTCCATAAGACGATCACACCCTCTTTGACCGATTACTATAAAACTCCTCACTACACACTCCAGGTGGGAACAAGAAGTTTTGAGGGCATTAGCCTGGTGGCCCCTTTGCATGTCAAAGCAGTAAAGCTATTCTTTTCTACTTTACCCAAAACTCTATCTCTGAGCTTTAATTCAGCCTCAGGGTAAAAAGGCTGGGTTCAGCATCTTTGTGTCAGCTCCACAAGTGAACCCAAGGTAAGGAAAGCAGTGCTAATAGGTTAGATAGGAAGAGTCACAGATGTTGCTGCCAGGGCTGGGCCTTCTGGATAGAATGTGAGCCACTTATACCCACTAGCTCATCCATGTGCAGAGAAATTTTTAATAGATCCCTGACCCTTAGGTACACACTATAAAATTAGTCAATGAATCTCCTTCACGTATGACAGGGGGCCTGTTCAAGCCACTGACTATCTGCTGGGACTTGGATCAAGCAAGTTTCCATTCTACTGTTTAACAAGTGGAAGCTTGTAGTCCTCTGGCTGTCTTGGACATAAGCCACACTGGTTTTCAGAGCCAGATGTTCTGGTTGTTCATCTTTCCCATGTGGGATCCCCAGACTGGGAAGTGTGATGTGAGGTTTAGAGCCCTTTGTCCTCGGGGATCCCTCCTTATATGGATCAAGTGCAGGGGATGGATGTGCAAGCCAGACTGTGTCTCCTTCCTCCTACTTATCTCAGTGTGGTATTCCTTTTTATATTTAGTTGTTAAAATTTTTCTCTTTTAGTCCTCAGGTCATTATCAGAAATAGTTTTGCTACATGTAGTTGCAATTTTGTTTATCCCATGGGAGGAAGTGAGCCCTGATCTTTCTACTCTTTCCCCACATGTAGATTTTACTGTCCCCAACATCCTTCCTTGTCTTCCCCTGAAGATGGTATTTAAGATGAGGGCTTCAGCCATTTGAGGAGTTACTGTTTTCCTGGTCCCTCCTATGTACAGTGACTGAAATCATTCAGTCGTGTCCAGACATTTTGCAACCCCATGGACTTTAGCCTACCAGGCTCCTCCGTCCATGGGATTTTCCAGGCAACAGTACTGGAGTGGGTTGCCATTTCCTTCTCCAGGGGATCTTCCTGACCCAGTGATCGAACCCGGGTCTCCTGTATTTTAGGCAGACGCTTTACCATCTGACACACCAGGTAAGTCCTATGTATATATGTTATTAAAGTTCTGTTTGATTTTCTCCTGTTAATCTGTCTCATGTCAATTAAATTCTTAGACCAGCCGGAGCAACCTAGAAGGGTATGAAGAGCCTAGAACAGGCTTCTGCTTGTTTTAAATGCTGAAATAAATATTTTCATTACCTTCCATTTTCTATTAAATATTACCCAAATTTGCAGTCTAATGAAGTCATTCAGCCCCTAATGTTGGTTCTGGAGACCAGAGATACAAATTGCCTATAAGGTCATTTTTTTTTTTTTTTTTTTTTTTACTAGGTTTAGATGCTTTCCAATGGTCTATGGTCTTTGAGTTCCTGTGAAGGAAATGTCTCTGGTAAAATGAAACCTTCTCAGGGACTGCTCAGGAAGCTTTTAGTTCTGAGATAAAGTGCACCATTTGGTTGCTATCTACATCTGAGACAGTTGATGTATTAACTAACACATTAATAATTGTCTCACTGAAAGGTCAAGGGTTACTCTAACAGTACAGGAATGGATTTAAAACCCCATTTCTATTATATGACTGAGTGCTGCCATTCTACTACATATGGCAATCAAGCTTGTCCAGAGTTGTTCAATTTATTGTGGTATCTGTTTTATTTTATATGTATATCAATAAGAATCTTGGAAAGATTGAGGGAATTTCCTAAACTGATTCTCATAGTAACAAAATAACTCACCTTTAAGCCCAAGAATTTTGACCTAAAGATTCATTTTCTTCACTGTTGCCATTTCGATAGGATTATGTCTCTCCTGTTACAATTGAACTGTTTTTCTGAAAGTTGAGTTTTGTCTTTTGATGATCCTGGGTCATAAACTCTGTTCTGATTAGTTTGGTGCAGGTGGTAGATACCAGCCACTGAAGAACCATGACTCTGTTTATAAACCCCTCAGAGTCTCTATGTTCAAGAAATTATATACAAAAAGTTTCTATTGTGAATCTGTGTTTTATAGCAAGCCATACATAACTCCCTAAAGGCTTAATATTGGCAAATTCCATGAAAAATGAACCTGAGAATATTTGCATCATAATCAACGGTAGGGCATTTTAAGTATAGAAATATGAGATCTAAATCTCAGCATAATGATTCAGTATCTCTGGAAATGAGGTTTAGAATCTGTTAAATAACAAGAGACCATTTTGATGCAAATTAATTAAAGTACCACAGATACAGTGGGCTTTGGGCAATAAAATACTATATTAAGCACCTGAAATAAAGTTTTTGATTTATTTAGAATTCATGCACTAACCAACCCAAATTTCCACTCATACTAGAGATTTTTCTAATATGGAACTGGGGAAGGCTCAGTGGAAAAAACCCTGCCTGGCAACACAGGAGACATGGGTTCAATCCCTAGGTCAGAAAGATCCCCTGGAGAAGGAAATGGTAACCCACTCCAGTATTTTTGTCGAGGAAATCCCATGAACAGAGGAGACTTGTAGGCTACAGTCCATGAGGTCACAAAAGTGTCAGACACAATTTAGCAACTAAACAACTCAATAGGAAGTTCATTGTCCAAATATGTATTGTGAGGTACTAACATGCAGGATATTATAATCAACATGATAATCTGTAGCATATAGATTCAATACTAGAAGAACAATAAAGGTCATCAGAGAAAAAGATATAAAACCAAATAAAAGAAATTAAACAAAAACCAGATTATTCTCCAATCAAATAATAAATAAATGCAAGTTTCAGAAAATATGCTTTAATAATTATGTGAAAAAAGTAACGATTTTAATTAGCAAAATACAAGCCCATGTATAGATTGTCAACAAAAGATAAAAAGCTAATGCAACTCAAGTCCCCAAATGTCCCTTCAGATAAGAGTAACTAATATGAGGACAAAGAAATTCTATAATTTAAAAAAGGAAATTGATTGAGAGCACAAATACCAATGCACAGTACATCAGGCTCTTCTGTTATATATTCATATAAAACTCATATAAATTTATTCATATAAATAAATGTTTTCAGTTAAGTATTTATATTAATATATATATATTCAAATTTTGACAAAGATGCAAAAGCAATTCAATGGGAAAAGGGTAGAATTTCAAGTGAAGTGAGAGTAACTGTATGTTTATAGGCAAAAATACGCTGAAGCCTTTGATTATATGGATCACAGCAAACTGTGGAAAATTCTTCAAGAGATGAGATTACCAGACCACCTTACCTGTCTTCTGAAAAACCTGTATGTGGGTCAAGAAGCTCCAGTTAGAACTGGACATGGAACAACTAACTGGTTCAAATTTGGGAAAAGAGCATGACAAGGCTATATATTGTCACCCTGCTTATTTAACTTATATATAAGAGTACATCATGTGAAATGCCAGGCTGAAATCAAGATTGGCAGAAGAAATATCAATAACACAGATATGCAGATGATACCACTGTAATGGCAGAAAGTGAAGAGGAACTAAACCTCTTGATAAGGGTGAAAGAGGAGGATGAAACATCTGGCCTAAAACTCAACACTGAAAAAAAAAAAATAGAGAAACTAAGATTGTGGCATCTGGTCCCATCATTTCACGACAAATAGAAGGAGAAAAAGTGGAATCAGAGACAGATCTTCTTGGGCTCCAAAATCACAATGGGTGGTGACTGCAGCCATGAAATTAAAAGACGCTTGCTCCTTAGAAGGAGTACTATGACAAAACTAGACAGCATACTAAAAAGCAGAGACATCACTTTGCCAAGTTCCATATAGTCAGAGTTATGCTTTACCAGTAGTCATGTACAGATATGAGAGTTAGACCATAAAGATGGCAGAGTACTGAAGAACTGATGCTTTCAAATTATGGTGCTGGAGAAGATTCTCAAGAGTCCCTTGGACAGCAAGGAGATGAAACCAGTAAATCCTAAAGGAAATCAACACTGAATATTGTTTGGAAGGACTGACGCTGATGTTGAAGCTCCAATAGTTTGGCCACCTGATGGGAAGAGCCAACTCACTGGAAGAGACTCTGATGCTGAGAAAGATTGAAGGCAAAAAAAGAATTGGGCAGCCAAAGATAAGATTGCTAGATAGCATCACTGACTCGATGGACATGAATTTGAGCAAACTCTGAGAGATTCTGGAGGACAGAAAAGCACAGCATTCTGCAATGCATGGGGATGCAAAGAATCAGACACAATTTAGGGACTGAACAACAACAATAGCAGAAGATAATAATAACCATGAGAAAAACAAACAAAAAAAATCCTTGATTAAAACTCATGTCGTATAAAAATTAACTCAGATTAAATCATGGGACTAAATGTAAAATAAAAACTGTAAAACTTAAAAATCAGAAGAAAAAGTTGAAATGTAAGACTAGCCAGAGAAATGTTAGAATTGATACCAAAAGTATCACCTATTTAAAGTAAAATTAATAAATCAGACCTTATAATTATTAAACAGTTTTGTTCTGTGAATCACCATATTAAGAGAATGAGAATAATCTATAGACTGATAAAATATTTTTGACCACATTTTAACAAAGGAGTAAGATATATAACTAATACATACACTTTATAATATACAATATACACTAATATTCTATCTAATAAAATATATCCTAGTATATGTAATATGAACTGGCATTATATACTAATATTTTCTCCTTATCTATAGTTTGTCTCATTCTCTTAGTATTATCATCCCAAAATTGCCAAAGATAAAGCTCAGCTTCCAGAATAACTTCCAGATTAATTTATTTTTTTTAAGATTATTTTGATGTGGATCATCTTTTTTCAGTATTTATTGAATTTGCTACAACACTGTTTCTGCTTTACTTATTTATTTTTTTAGCTATGAGGCTTGTGAGATCTTAACAAGGGATCAAACCCACAACCCTGCACTGTAAGGCAAAATCTTAACAATTGGACCACCAGGCAAGTCCCCCAGATTAATTTCTTAATCTGGAAATTATATTTTTAGATATATAACTAGAAACTCAACAGAAAAACAAAAATAAAAGCAGAGAATTCACTGAAGAATGTACACAGATATCAATAAACATATGAAAATATATCCAGTTATATTACCCATAAGGGATATACAAATTAAAACCACATTAAGACTTATTGGAATGACTGCTGCTGCTGCTAAATTGCTTCAGTTGTGTCCAACTCTTCGCGACCCCATGGATTGCAGCCTACCAGGCTACTCCGTCCATGGGATTTTCCAGGCAAGAGTACTGGAGTGGAGTGTCATTGCCTTCTCCTGGAATGACTGAAGTAGTAATAATAATAAATAGTGACCACACAAAATTCTTATGAGAACACAGAGGAAATGAATAAATTATACATTACTGATCACACTGTGAAAAACATGTAGACTGCTTCTTTAAGAAAAACCATAGAACAGCCATAAATCTAGTAGTTCCTCTGTTGGATATTTATCTCAGAGGATTAAAAAAATTATGCTCATTCAAAAACTTGTGTGTTAATGCTCAGAAAAGCTTTATTTGTAATAGTCAAAAATTGAAAACAATACAGATATCATTCAATGAATGAACATTTATACTCTGGTAATCCATATGATAGAACACTATTCAATAATAAAGGAGACTGGACTATTGACACATGTAACAACTTGGAATCTCCACACAATCATGTTTAGTGAAAAGGTCAAAGGTTACATACTATATGGTTCCATTTACATAATATATGCTGTTAAAAATTACAAAATTGCAGAAATTGAGAGCAGGCTAGTGATTAGCATGTTCAAAACTTGAGAGAGAGAAATAAAGAGGAAAGGGAGATGGATGTGGCTATAGAGAGCACAGGAGGAATCCCTGTGGTGAGGAAAAGAGCTTGGACTGGGACCATACCAATGTCGATATCTAGGCTGTGATATGGTACTGGTAGTTTTGAAAGATGCTACCATTAGCATCTACATGGAACCTCTTTGGATTATTTCTCAAAACTATATAAATCTCAATTATCTCCAAAATTCAATTTTAAAAAGTAGTTTATCAAAAATCAACAATAATTCAATAATTTATACTCATCCTTCAAAAAATACACACTAATATTATCAGAAATCATATAGACAAATTATTAGATAAAATATAAAGATAGTTGTCTCTCAGAATAAGTGGGGAACCGGTTCCAGGATTTGCCCTGGATGGTAAAGTCCCATTGTCAGCACTGTGAGCCCATAGTTCCATATTGGCAGATTCCACAAACCACAGATAGTGTAGTACTCTTTGTATTTACTGAAAAAACAAAAATCTGTATGTTAGTGGACCCATGCAGTTCAAACATGTATTGTTCAAGTGTCAAGTGCATAAAGTAATATAAAGATTTAAATATTTTAAGTGAATTAAATTGAATCTTGGAAAAAAAATCATAACAAAAATGGGCAGATTTGGAAAAAAGGAACAACAAAATTTCTAGAAATGGATGCGTGTGTTTGTTTGTGTGTGCAGTGCATACCTGGAATATGATTTATATCATACACTTGTGAACTCAGTGTAATCATTACTAACAGATTAAGCATGCTGCTGCTGCTGCTAAGGAGCTTCAGTCGTGTCCGACTCAGTGTGACCCCATAGGGTCAGCCCACCAGGCTCCCCTGTCCCTGGGATCCTCCAGGCAAGAACACTGGGGTGGGATGCCATTTCCTTCTCTAGTGCATGAAAGTGAAAAGTGAAAGTGAAGTCGCTCAGTAGTGTCCGACTCTTAGCAACCCCATGGACTGCAGCCCACCAGGCTCCTCTGCCATGGGATTTTCCGGCAAGAGTACTGGAGTTGGGTGCCATTGCCTTCTCCGCATAGTTTGAGACAATTAGTTAAATAGAAGACAATTTAGTAAAAGTTAGACAGAAAGCTACATAGGAAACTAGGAAGTAAAAAAAAATGAAAGCAACAATAATAGGCATGAAAATTAGAAATAAAAATTACAGAATATTGGAAACTGAACTGTCAAAATACTAGATAAATTATGGGAAAGGCAAATATCGTAGAAGCAGTGGCTGTGAATTCTAGAATTGATTTCAGATATGCATTTAAGATTCAAAAACAAAATGGAATAGAATTATACATTTAAAAAAAAAGGAACTTCATTGGCTGTCCAGCAGTTAAAACTCCACACTTCTGCGAGGGACCCAATCTGGATCCCCAGGTGGGGAACTGAGATATCCACAAGCTGTGGGAGTTGGTCAAACAATAAATAAATATTTTTTAAAAGAAATACTGTGAAGGCACATATTCAAACCTGAATGCCATCCATTCTGCTCATCATAGTCTTCCCATGAGATTTATTACAGCTTTATCTTTGTAGGGTTTCCAGCCAGAATTTTTGCATTTTTTTTTCTTCTTCTTCTTTTTCATTCAAACCCTACATTGAAGTTAAAGTTGCTCAGTGGCGTCTGACTCATTGTGACCCCATGGACTATACAGTCCATGGAATTCTCCAGGCCAGAATACTTAAGTGGGTAGCCTATCCCTTTTCTAGCGGATCTTCCTGACCCAGGAATCAAACCCAGGTCTCCTGCACTGCAGGCGGATTCTTTACCAACTGAGCTATCAGGGAAGTCCCATTATCAAATCTTTTGTTTATGATAACACATAACTCTTTTTTAAGTATCTATACAAATTACCTGATGTGCTGTTTTGCCATACTGAAAACTGTCAAATAGAGTATTGCTCATCAGCTTTGTTCACTAATATATCTCCAGTAGCCAGCATATGGTAGGCAGTCAATAAATGTTTGGGGAATTAAGCCCACATGGACTTTAATTGATGGTAAGTAAATTAAAATAGTGTTTATCTATTAGCAATAAGATTATAATGAAGCACAATACAGAGAAGTGGAATAACGGTTTAAAATAAAGTGAGTTTAAAAAGCATTCCCTTTGTAACATAGTGCTTTACTGTGAATATCTCATTTAGTTATTGATTCCTTATAATCTACATATAAGATAAATAAAGGTAAGTGTGAAAAGTGCTAGTCGGATCACAAAGCAAAGAGCAAGCATCAAGACAGATTAAGTATAAGATATATATTTTTTAATTTTTTTAATATAAATTTATTTATTTTAATTGGAGGCTAATTACATTACAATATTGTATTGGTTTTGCCATACATCAACATGAATCCACCACGGGTGTACATGTGTTCCCCATCCTGAACCCCCCTCTCCCACCTCAGAAACAGAGTCACAGACTTAGAGAACAAACTATTGGTTACCAGGGGGAAGGGTGGGGGAAGATTTGGGATTGACATGTACAGACTACTATATTTAAATTAGATCACCAACTGGGAAAATAATCTGAAAAAGAATAGATATATGTATTATATGTATAACTGAATCACTTTGCTGTATTCCTGAAAGTAACACAACACTGTTAATCAACTATACTTTAATAAAAACTATTTTTTTAGAAATAAAAAAGATTAGTCTGCATATCCATTCATTCATTCATTCATGAAATGATTATTTAGAATTTACCATGAGCAAGACATTAGAAAAATAGGATAAACATATAAATTAATTTCTTTTTGCAAGAACTCTACATTCCAATAAAGATAGATACACATATTGATGAGTGCTAAGAAGTTCACTAGAGAAAAATTAAGAATGGCAAAGTGGGGTTAGGATGGCTAGTAAGTCTCCTTGAGAATGACATTTGGAAGTAAAGTATTGACAGTGCTGTGAGAGAACACCTAGAGAGCTGAATGATGAGTCAGCCCAAGGACTGATGCTGAAACTGAAACTCCAATACTTTGGACACCTGATGCAAAGAGTTGACTCATGTCCCAGACTCATGGAAGAGTGAATGGAAGGGCAACCAGGACAGACCTTCCCACATATAATTAAAGAATAGCAGATGGGAGCATCCCTGGAGGGAGAGGTGGAGAGAAAGCTGGATCAGAGGCAGATTGCAAAGGGCCCATGGACACTGGTCACAAAACATAGCCATAGGAAGGATCACTTTTAAGAACGAAAGGACTGATGATTTTGACCAGAAACCAAGCATGAATCTGGTTGCTCCAAGCTAACTGGGATTTACATTCATCCTAGTTGCACAGCAGTCTAGGAGTTTTGAGACGTAAATTGAGCAAAATGAAACCCATTGGAGAGGGTTGCTAGATGGTTGATATGATCTGACGTCCATGATAAAGACTCACTGATTGTAGGTCAAGAACAAAATCAAGGGTTGAGAAAGAGAAACAGGAGCAGCAGGTAGAGAAAAGCTGCTATAAGAGGCCAGGCAAGGATGAGTTAGACCAGGGTAGGGGAGATGCAGTGCAATGGGGAAAGCAATTGGAATATACATCTATACATTTCTAGCTCTATCATCTTTCTATCTATCTACCTATTATATGTATCTGGTGGCTCAGCTGGTAAAGAATCTGCCCTAAATGCAGGACATCTGAGTTCAATCCCTGGGTTGGGAAGATCCAGGAGGACAGCATGGCAACCCACTTCAGTATTCTTGCCTGGAGAATCCCCATGGACAGAGGAATCTGGCAGGATATAGTTCATAGGGTTGCAAAGAGTTGGACATGACTGAGCAACTAAGCACAAGCACATCCATCTATCATATATCTATCTATTATCTATTTGTATCTCTATGTCTATCTATCTGTCTATGTCAGTTAAGGATATGTTGTTTAGTCACCCAGTCATGTCTGACTCTTTGCAACCCCATGGACTGCAGCATGCCAGGTCTGCCTCTCCTCACCATTTCCTGGAGTCTGCCCCAGGACTGATGCTGAAACTGAAACTCCAGTACTTTGGACACCTGATGCAAAGAGCTGACTCATTCGAAAAGGCCCTGATGCTGGGAAAGATTGAAGGCAGGAGGGAAAGGGGACAATAAAGGATGAGATGGTTGGATGGCATCACCAACTCAATGGACATGAGTCTGAACAAGCTCTGGAAGATGATGAAGGACAGGGAAGCCTGGCACGCTGCAGCCCATGGGGTCACAGAGTCAGACACGACTGAGCAACTGAACAACATCAAAAACGTCAGTTGCATTTTTTGCTACATTTACTGTAGGTTGCACAATAACTTTTCTCTCTTGTAATTGTGCCTCAGACTTCTTGAAAGTTCACCTTATAAATTTCCCAGATGATCTTCTAGATTCAACATGTTATTGTTTTTTTATAAATTTAGCTAATAGTAGTTTACAGACAAATGATTGTGATTTTATTTGATTTAAGCTGTACTCATATATTTCATACATAAATGATGCCATAGACAAATGTAAATAAAGCTTGTGACACAAGCATCAAGTGGTGTTTGTTAGAAAAAATTAGAATTTTTAAGCTCTGAATAAAAATAAAAAATGGCATTGGTGATACCATCTAGCCATCTCATCCTCTGATTCCCTCTTTACCTCCTGCCCTCAGAGTTTCCCAGCATCAGGAACTTTTCCAATGAGTCAGCTGTTTGCATCAGGCAGCCAAAGTAATAGAGCTTCAGCTTCCACATCACATTTTCCAATGAGTATTCAGGGCTGATTTTCTACAAGATTGACTGATTCGATGTCCTTGCTGTCCAAGAGACTCTCAAGAGTGTTCTCCAGAACCACAGTTTGAAGGCATCAATTCTTTGGTGCTCTGCCTTCATTACAGGCCGGCTTTCACAACTATATGTGACCACTGGGAAGACCATAGCCTTGACTATATGGACTTTTGTTGGCAGAGTAATGTCGCTGCTTTTCAACACATTGTCTAAGTTTGCCATAGCTTTCCTGCTAAGAAGCAATCCTCTTCTTGTTTCATGAATGCAGTCACCATCCTCCGTGATTTTAGAGCTCAAGAAGAGGAAATCTGTCATCACAGCTTCCACATTTTCCCCTTCTATTTGCCATGAAGTAATGGGGCCAGATGCCATGATCTTAGTTTTTTAAATATTTACTTTTATGCCAGCTTTTTCACTCTTCTCCTTCACCTGCATTAAGAGGTTCTTTAATTGCTCTTCACTAGCTGTCCTTAGAGTGGAATCATCTGCTTATCTGAGGTTTTGGTGTTTCTCCCATCTATCTTTGTTCTAGTTTCTAACTTATCCAGCATAACATAACTCATGATGTGCTCATGGCAGAAGGAAATGGAGAAGGAAACGGCAACCCACTCCAGTATTCTTGCCTGGAGAATTCCAGGGACAGAGGAACCTGGTGGGCTGCATCTATGGGGTCCCAGAGAGTTGGACACGACTGAAGTGACTTAGCAGCAGCAGCTCATGGTATAAGTTAAATAAACAGGGTGACAACTGACAGCCCTATCCTACTCCTTTCTCAATGCTGAACCAATCATTTGTTCTGTGCAGACTTCTAACTGCTGCTTCTTAATCTACATACAGATTTCTCAGGAGACAGGTAAGATGATCACCTATTCCCATATTTTTAAGAGCTGTCCACAATTTGCTATGATCCACACAGTCAAAAGCTTTAGCGAATCAGTGAAACAGAAGTAGATGTTTTACTGGAATTTCCTTGCTTTCTCTATGATCCAGCAAATACTATCAATTTGATCTCTGGTTTCTCTGCCTTTTCTAAACCCAGGTTGCACATCTAGAAGTTCTTGGTTCATGTAAAGCTAAAGCCTAGCAAGATTTTAAGCATGACCTTACTACCAACTGAGCTTCCCTGATAGCTCAGTTGGTAAAGAATCCACCTTCGATGCAGGAGACCAAGGCTTGTTTCCTGGGTTGGGAAGATTCACTGGAGAAGGGATAGGCTGCACACTCCAGTATTCTTGGTCTTCTCTGGTGGCTCAGCTGGTAAAGAATCTGCCTGCAATGCAGGAAACCTGGGTTCAGTCCCTCGGTTGGGAAGATCCTCTGGAGAAAGGAAAGGCTATCCACTCCGGAATTCTGGCCTGGAGAATTCCATGGATTGTATAGGAGTTGGACATGACTAAGCAACTTTCACTTTCACTTTACTACCATGGGAGATGGGATTGATATCTACTCTCTTGTAGCACCACCTCTACTGACCCTGGGGAAGATTCCTTTTCCTCTGTATCAACTTCAAAGAAGATTTTTTAAAAAGTTATACTATGCTAACAGTATTCTAAAATATTTTGGTCTGTTTCTTACTTTTCTGAGAAAATAGTCATCAAAGTGAAAGTTTCTACTTAATTGTAGCATTCAATTATTTGCCTATAAATAATTCATCATCTTGAAGTGAGTGTCTGTGTGTCATAAATTTAAAAGCCAAATATGTTTTCATTTATCAGACAAACATAGGGATACTGTAAATACAAGTCATATAAATAAAATATTTAACCAAGATTGATATTTCCAGAAATTAAATTTTGGATGCAGGGCTAATGGAAAGATGGTGCAATATAATTTACTTTTATAAGCTTCCTTGAATCTGTTCAAAACATTAGACAGTTCAAAATAAAAGCAGTGACAAAGTGGACAAGTGATTTTACACTTACTGTGTAACTTTTCCTCGTGATTGGCAACTCATTTCACTCACAGCTCCAGAGCACAGGTATGGGAGATACAGAAATACAACCCTGCTGCACGAATTCTTCCTGCAGGTTCATGGTGCTTGTGGAAGTTTATGTGATCAGTTGGAAGTAAGTCTCTGCAAGGGAATTCTTTGTAATACGATGGAGTCCTTGGGCTTGTCCTGCTTTACCCAAGTCTCTCAGCATCTTCAATTTATTTTACATTTTTTTTTTTATTATTTCAAAGTTAATAAAGCTAGTTGCCTATTCACATTATGTTCCTATTAAAAGTGAGTTTGAAAGAATTTCCTATGTCTAAATATCATAATTATGTCAGAGAAGAGTTCAAAACATGGATAAATTAGATTGTCACTGTTATAGGGGCATTTTAGGAAGAGATAGTGTTAAATAATTTTAGCCTCAGGGTTTCACATTATTTGTTCTATCCTAATATTTCTGGCTTGTTTGAATGACAAACAAATTGAGAGATTAATGCTGGTAAGTATTTGGTTGTCACTGTTAATCTATTTAATTTAAATGTTAAATTATGTGGCAATTATGTTAAAATACTGTATTGTTTTGGTATGCCACAAGTTTTAAACTGTATTTTTGGCTGGTCAAAGGCAGACGTAGGTTTTCAGTTATTTTAGAATCTCGTAAACAGATTATTTACATTTTTGGATTTTCAATAAAAGGCATCATAATGTCTTTTTTTTTTTTTTTTTGCTTATAAAGTATATTATTGTGGTTTAGTGGTTTTGACAGTGATGATCAAACACATGAGTCTGTGTTCACACAATTACCCTTCAACACAGATATGTTAGAATATGAAAACTATAGAAGTATAGATAAAATGAATGAGTAAATAAAATAAGCTTTAAATTTTCTGTACAATATGTTTTGAACAGTATAGAGGATATTTTAAATAGAAAGCTATCCACTTAGGTCTCTTCAGCTAGTTGCATTAATTTTTAACTTCACACTAATCCACATGTATATATATATATATATATATATATATATATATATGTGTGTGTGTGTGTGTGTGTGTGTGTGTGTGTCTGTATGTAGCAGCTACTGCTGCTCAGTCACTAAGGGGTTCTTCCCCTTTTGTCAGAGCAGAGAATAGATACCAGAGGGCAGCCTGCAAATAGAGATGGGGCCAAGCCAAAGCTGAGCACCAGTGACTGTGTGACCAAAGAAGAGAAGGGAATTCATGCCTGCAAACATAGGTACAGCTGATTAAATCCCTGCAATTAGCTTGAGACTGTGGGCCTTGGGGTCAACTGTGTATTTAGGAAGCACATATAAGGTGGAGTAAGGCAAAACCTGACTCTAAGCTGACCACACAGTGCCCACAGCAGGTTCAGAGATCTTCCTAGAAATAACGGAGGACTTCCAGAGTAGGCAGATTGGCTGGTGAGGACAACTGATGTCATAGGAAAATAGTCTTCCTACAGAAACTCTCTCAATATATTTTATTGCCTTTTTCTTCCTTGTTTTATTCTGTGGTTGTTTCTTTATTATGGAGCCTTAAGTTTTACTACTTTTTTTTTCTTTCTTAATACTTATATTTTTAATTTTTTTTCTATTTCTAAAATTTGTTGTTGTTTAGTCATTAAGTCATGTCCATATCTTTGCAACCCCATGGATTGTAGCCCACCAGGCTTCTCTGTCCATGCAATTTTCCAGGCAAGAATACTGGAGTGGGTTGCCATTTCGCTTTTAGGGAATCTTCCTGACCCAGGGATTGAACCCACAATGCCTGCACTGACAGGTGGATTCTTTACCACTGAGCCACCAGGGGAGCCTATATATGCATACATACATACATACATATATATGTATATATATATATTGCTTTTACTTTTTTACCTTCTTGTTATTGAAAACTATCAATGCTATCTAAATATTATAAATAGTTTCAGAAGACTCTATATAATTCAAAAAAGAGTAGAGTGATTGGACATTTAAGAAGCTATTAATAAACCATACTTTTTTGTTCATTATTAAGTATCTAATATTTATGTCTTAAAATTCATAACTGACTGCTATCGTGAATAATTTAGGAGGGGGGTTCTCAAGATGAAAAAGAAGTAAAATGTGCAGATCATCTTCCTTCTCACAAATAAAGATATATCTTGAACAACTCCTACAGAAAACATCCTGAACACTGGCAGAAGACCTCAAATTTCCAAAAAGGCAAGCTAATCTCCACATAAAGCAGTAGGAAAATAAGAAAAAATAAATAAACAGAGACAAAGGAAACAGGATGGGTCCTGTACCTAAGGGAGGGAGCTGTGAAGGAGGGGAAATTTCTGCACATTTGGAATCACCTTCACAGGCAAGGACAGCAGTGAGGAGCTTCAGAATCTCAGAAAAGAGTGCAGAATATACATAGAAAGCAAACTGGAGAGAATTCAGCACAGAGATCTGTGCTAACCACCACTTACCAGCCAGAGAAGCTGTTTGCATACCTGCTGAAGTGAGCAGGGGCTGGGTGCTGAGGTTCAGGCTTCGGGGATTGGAACCCAGAAAGTGGACTAGGGGTTGACTGCTCTGAAGATATTCTCAGGGGGTACATACAACACAGCTGAGGAAGTCTAGGGAAAAGCCTTGGTCTGCCAGAGAGACAAGAGACTTTTGTCATGGGAACCCTCTAACTCCATGCACTTGCAGACTGTATGACCCTACTTTTGTGAGTGCCATATGTGGGATGAGCAGTGACTGCAGCAAGTGCCAGAGGCAGGGGGTGAGACAAGGCTCTGGTTTAAGACCCCAGAGGTGAGCATGATGGCCATCATAGAAGCCACCAAGTTATGAGCAGGCACAGATCACTGCATATAACTTCCTGGGAGCCTATGCAGCTTGGCTCTGCTGAGGGACCCATGACCCTGGAACAGTTCCCCTGGGATAGTACACAACCTGCCTCAGACTTTAGCAACTTCCCATAGGGGTCTACAACCACAGGCACTCCTGCATATCCCAACTGTGGCTCTCATAGCCCTCCTGCTCCTCAGCCCAACCAAGCAAGTAAGCCCTAATAATCTGTGGCCTTCTTCCCCTCTTGTTGGTGTGGGGAACAGATGCTGGAGGGCAGCCTACAAACAAAGATTGGGCCAAACGAAAGAGGAAGGGAATGCACTTCTGCAAGTGCAGGTGAAACAGATTGCTGCTGCTGCCGCTAAGTTGCTTCAGTCGTGTCCAACTCTGTGTAGGTTGCCATTAAATCCCCACAATTAGCTTAGGACTGTGGACTTTGAGGGCAAATGGCAACCCACTCCAGTACCCTTGCCTGGAAAACCCCATGGATGGAGAAGCCTGGTAGGCTACAGTCCATGGGGTTGCAAAGAGTCGGACACAACTGAGCAATTTCACTAGGTGGGTTTAGGAAGAAGGTACAAGCTGGAGTAAGGCCAGATTTGAGTCTGAGCTGACGCCACAAAGCCAACAGCAGATGGAGAAACCTTCCTAGCAATATTGGAGGACTTCAAGATTAGGCAGACTGGCAGTGGAGGACAGCTGATATCATAGAAAAACGGCAATTCTATTTTTTTTTTTTTTGCCTTTTTCTTTTCTTCTATTGTTTTCCTTTATTATTGATCTTTTGCTTTTAATTTTTACTTAGTCCTTTTTTAATGCATTTATTTTTTATTTTTTCCTATTTCTAAACTTTGCTTTTCTTTAGTTGCTAAGTCATGTCTAACTCTTTGTGACCTCATTTTACAACAGCCTGCCAGGATCCCATGTCCATGAGATTACCCAGACAAGAATGGGTAGGATGGAGTGAGTTAGAATTTCTTTCTCCAGGATATCTTCCCAACCCAGGGATCAAAGCCATGCCTCTTACATTGGCAGCAGATTCTTTACCACTGAGCCACTATGGTAAAGAAATGGAAGCCCTATTTCTATAATACCTTTTCATTATATTGTAGTTTTCTTGTGTTTTTGGTTCTATATTTTTACTATTATAGTTTTTAGTGTTTGTGTTCATTTATGCACTTGTTTATTGATTTGATTATTTGTTGTTTTTTGGTTCCTCTTTTTCTTCTTTTTTTTTTTTTTTTCATTTTATTTTCCTTTGTCTGAGTGTGAGTGTGTAAGTTTTTGTGTGTCTTCCTATCTGATTAATGTTGCTTTTACCATTTTTCTTGGGATTTTGTCTGTCCATTCTTTTTTTGTTTGTATTTTTTTTTTTTTTCAATTTCTTTCTTTTTCTCTTCTGTGTTGTGTGGCTTGTAGAGACTTGATGCTCCAGTAAGGAGTTAAAGCCTGAACTCCTAAGGACTTCAGAGACCCACGTCCTTGACATTTGACTACCAGAAAAATACTGACCCCATGGAATATTAATTGGTGAGGGCTCTCACAGAGGACTTTATCTCAACACCAAGACTTGGACTCACACAAAGCCCAACAAGATCCAGTGCCAGATGCCTCATGCCAAATAACTTTCAAAACTGGAACACAATCCTGCCATTAGCAGACATGTTGTTCAGTCATAACAAGCTTATAGACTGCCCACCCCTACCCCATAACACACCACTGGATGCAACACTTCCCTTTAGAGAGATCCAGCTCCACTGACCAGAACACAGATGCCAGGCTCCCCCCATGAAAAATCTTCACAAGGCACTGTGCAATTCCCCTCAATGGGGACAGACTCCACAATGGCATTGAAACATGTATAATATCTTGTATGAAATGAATTGCCAGTCCAGGTTCGATCCACAATACTGGATGCTTGGGGCTGGTGCACTGAGACAGCCCAGAGGGATGGTATGGGGAGGGAGGATGGAGGAGGGTTCAGGATGGGGAACACATGTATATCTGTGGTGGATTCATTTCGATATTTGGCAAAACTAATACAATATTGTAAAGCTTAAAAATAAAATTAAATTAAAAAAAAAAGAACTATGACCTTGCAGCCTGCAAAAAGGAGATCCAAGACACAGTAAATTAAACAAGATGGAAAGACAGACAAACATGCAACAGAGAAAAAGCATGGTAAAAACTCACAAGACCAAACAAATGAAGAGAAAATAGGCAGTTTGCCTGAAAAGTATTTCAGAGTAATGATTGTAAAGATGATTTAAAACTTTGAAAGAAACTGGAGGCACAGATAAGTAGAATGGAGGCATAGATTTGAAAAGATAAAAGAAATCTTTGGCATGAACTTAGAAGAAATAAAGAAAAGATAATGAACAATACAAAAACTGAAAAAAATATGCTAGAGGGAATCCATAGCAAAATAACTGAGGCAAAAGAACAAAGAATGGATACATGAGCTGGAAGATAGAATGGTGGAAATAACTGAAGTAAAGAAGAATATCTCAAAAACAAAATCTCAAAAATAGCAGAATGGTCTCTGTTTGTTTCCAAGACAAACCATTAACTATCACAGTAATCCAAGTATATGTCCAGATTAGTAATACTGAAGAAGCTGAAGTTGATCGGTTCTATGAAGACATACAAGAACTTTTAGAACTAACACTAAAAAACAATGTCCTTTTCATTATAATGGACTGGAATACAAAAGTAGGAAGTCTTTTTAAATTTTATTTTATTTTTAAACTTTACAATATTGTATTAGTTTTGCCAAATATCGAAATGAATCCGCCACAGGTATACCTGTGTTCCCTATCCTGAACCCTCCTCCCACCTCCCTCCTCCCTCCCCATACCCTCCCTCTGGGTCATCCCAGTGCACCAGCCCCAAGCATCCAGTATCGTGCATCGAACCTGGACTGGCAACTCGTTTCATACATGATATTATACATGTTTCAATGCTATTGTCCCAAATCTCCCCACCCTCTCCCTCTCCCACAGAGTCCATAAGACTGATCTATACATCAGTGTCTATTTTGCTGTCTCGTACACAGGGTTATTGTTACCATCTTTCTAAATTCCATATATATGTGTTAGTATACTGTATTAGTGTTTTTCTTTCTGACTTACTTCACTCTGTATAATAGGTTCCAGTTTCATCCATCTCATTAGAACAGAAACACCTGGAATAACATAGAAATTTGGCTTTAGCATACAGAATGATGCAGGGCAAAGGCTAATAGAGTTTTGCCAAGAGAATACACTGGTCATTGCAAACAACTTCTTCTGAAAACACAAGAGAAGACTCTACACATGGACATATCTGTATGCCCAATACAGAAATCAGATTGATAATATTCTTTGCAGGCAAAGATGGAGAAGCTCGATATAGTTAGCAAAAACAACCAGGACCTGACTGTGGCTCAGATCATGAACTCCTTATTGCCAAATTCAGACTTAAACTGAAGAAAGTATGGAAAAAATTAGACCATTCAGGTACGACCTAAATCAAATCTCTTATGATTATACAGTGGAAGTGAGAAATAGATTTAAGGGACTAGATATGATAGACAGAGTGCCTGGTGAACTGTGGACTGAGGTTCATGACATTGTACAGGAGACAGGGATCAAGACCATCCCCAAGAAAAAGAAATGAAAAAAAAAAAAGCAAAATGGCTGTGTGAGGAGGCCTTACTAATAGCTGTGAAAAGAAGAGAAGGATAAGCAAAGGAGAAAAGGAAAGATATACCCATTTGAATGCAGAGTTCCAAAGGATAAGGAGAGACAAGAAAGTCTTCCTCAGTGATCAGTGCAAAGAAATAGAGGAAAACAATAGGATGGAAAAGACTAGAGATCTCTTCCAGAAAATTAGAGCTACCAAGGGAACATTTCATGCAAAGATGGGTCAATGAAGGACAGAAATGGTATGGACCTATCAGAAGCAGAAGATATTAAGAAGTAGTGGCAAGAATACTCAGAAGAACTATATAAACAATATCTTCATGACCCAGATAACCACTATGGTGTGATCACTCACCTAAATCCAGACATCCTGGAAGGTGAAGTCAAGTAGGCCTTAGGAAGCATCACTATGAACAAAGTTAGTGGAGGTGATGGAATTCCAGTTGAGCTATTTCAAATTCTAAAAGATGATGCTGTGAAAGTGCTGCACTCAATATGCCAGCAAATTTGGAAAACTCAGCAGTGGCCACAGGACTAGAAAATGTCAGTTTTTCCTTCCAACCCCTACGATAGGTGATGCCAAAGAATGTTCAAACTATGACAGAATTGCACTTATCTCACACACTAGTAAAGTAATGTTCAGAATTCTCCAAGCCAGACTTCAGCAATACATGAACTATGAACTTTCAAATGTTCAAGCTGGTTTTAGAAAAAGCAGAGGAACCAGAGATCAAATTGCCAACATCTGCTGGATCATCGAAAAAGCAAGAGAGTTCCAGAAAAAACATCTATTTCTGCTTTATTGACTATGCCAAAACCTTTGACTGTGTGTATCACAATAAACTGTGGAACATTCTGAAAGAGATGGGAATACTAGACCACCTGACCTGCTCCTTGAGAAATCTGTATGTGGGTCAGGAAGCAACAGTTAGAACTGGACGTGGAACAATGGACTGGTTCCAAATAGGAAAAGGAGCCCATCAAGGCTACATATTGTCACCCTGCTTATTTAACTTATATGCAGAGTACATCATGAGAAACGCTGGGCTGGAGGAAGCACAAGCTGGAATCAAGATTGCCAGGAGAAATACAAAAAACCCTCAGATATGCAGATGACAACTCCCTTAAGGCAGAAAGTGAAGAAGAACTAAAAATCCTCTTGATGAAAGTGAAAGAGGAGAGTGAAGAAGTTACCTTAAAGCTCAACATTCAGAAAACTAAGATCATGGCATCTGGTCCCATCACTTCAAGGCAAATAGATAAGGAAACAGTGGAAAAAGTGGCTGAGTTTATATTTTTTTGGACTGCAAAATCACTGCAGATGTTGACTGCAGCCATGAAATTAAGATGCTTATTCCTTGGAAGAAAAGTTATGACCAGCCTAGACAGCATGTTAAAAAGCAGAGATATTACTTTGCCAACAAGGTTAGTTTAGTCAAGGCTATTTTTATTTTTTTTCCAGCAGCCATCTATTGATGTGAGAGTTGGACTATAAAAAAGCTGAGTTCTCAAGAATTGATGCTTTTGAACTGTGGTTTTGGAGAAGACTCTTGAGAGTCCCTTGGACTGCAAAGAGATCCAACCACTGCATCCTAAAGGAAATAAGTCCTGAATATTCATTGGAAAAACTGATTTTGAACCTGAAACTCCAATACTTTTGCCACCTGATGCAAAGAGCTGAATTTTTTTGAGAAGTCCCTGATGCTGGGAAGGATTGAGGATGGGAGGAAAAGGGGATTATGGAGGATGGGATGGTTGGTTGGCATCACCAGCTCAATGGACATGAGTTTGCATAGACTCCGAGAGTTTGTGATGGATAGGTCAGCCTGGCGCACTGCAGTCCATGGTGTTGCAAAGAGTCAGACACGACTCAGCAACTGAACTGAACTGAGGTGAAAGTAGAATTAAAAAAAAAAAAAAATGAAAAGCAATTAGGACAGTCTCAGAGACCTCTGAGACAACATTAAGCACATATACATTCTAATCATAAGGATCCCAGAAGAAGAAAAGAGATAGAAAGGACATGAGATAATTTTTGAGAGATTATAGTCAAAATGTCTCTAATGCAGGAAAGGAAATAACCACCCAACTCCAGGAAGCCCAGAGAGTCACATGCAGGATAAATCCAAAGAGAAACATGTCAAGACACATTTTAATAAAACAAACAAAAATTAAGCACAAGGAAAAAATGTTAAAAGCAGCAAGGGAAAAGCAACAAATAACTTACAAGGGAATCCTCAAAAGGTTAATAGCTGATCTCTCAGCAGAAACTTTGCAGGCCAGAATGTGTGGAAGGATATACTCAAAGTGATGAAAGAAAGAAAGAAAGAAAGAAAAAAAACTACAATCAAGATTACTTTACCCATCAAGGATCTCATTCAGATTTGACAAAGAAATATAAAGCTTTAGAGATAAGCAAAAGTTAAAAGAATTCAGCACTACCTAAGCAACTTTATAACAAATGCTAAAGGAACTTCTCTAGACAAGAAACACAAGAGAAAGAAAAGACCTATAAAAACAAACCCAGGTCAATAAAGCAAATGGTAATGGTAACTGTATCATGATGGTTTAGTTACTAAATCATATCTGACTCTTTGTTACCCCATGGACTGTAGCCCACCATTCTCCTCTGTCCATGGGATTTCCCAGGCAAGAATACTGGAGTCGTTTGCTATTTCCTTCTCCAGGGGATCTTCCCAACCCAGGAACTGAACCTGGGCAGATTCTTTACTGACTGAGCTATGAGGGAAGCCACAATTTTATCATACATATCAATAGTTACCTTACATGCAAATGGAATAAATGCTCCAACCAAAAGATACAGAGTGGTTGAATAGATGCAAAAACAAGACCTCTATATATGCTGTCTATAAGAGACCCACTTCAGACCTAAGGACACATGCAGACTGAAAGTGAGTAGCTGGAAAAATATAGTCCATGTAAATGGAAATCAAGAGAAAGTGGTAGTAGCAACACTCATATTACATAAAGTAGGCTTTAAAATAAAGACCATTATAAGAGACTAGGAAAGACACTACACAATAATCAAGGCATCAACCCAAGAAGATATAACAATTATACTATATATGCATCCAACATAGGAGCAACTGAATGAATACATAAAGCAAATGCTAACTTTGAGGGGGAAATTGACAGTAACATTATAATTAGCAGTACACTCACCTCAGTGAACAGACCATCAGGACAGAAAATTAAAAAGGAAACACAAGACTTAATTGATAACTACAGGATTTTTCATCCAAAATCAGTAAAATATTTTTTTTCAAGTGCACAAGGAACATTTTTAAGAATAGATCACATCTTGGTTCACTAATCAAGCGTGAGTAAATTTAAGAAAATTTAAGAAGTATTAATCATCTTTTATGACCACAGTGCTATGAGATTAGATATTGATTACAGGAGAAAAACTGTGGGGGAGAAAAAAAAAAAAAAAAGAAAAACTCAAACAAACAAACTTCCTGACTTCAGACAATACTACAAAGCTACAGTCATCAAGACAAGACAATATGGTACTAGCACAAAAGCAGAAATATACAATAATGTAATAAGATAGAAAGCTCAAAGGTAAACCCCTACACATATGAACAGCTTATCTTTGACAAAGAAGGCAAGAATGTACAATAGAAAAGAGATAGCTTCTTCAACAAGTGAACAACTAGATTAATGGAAATAAAAACAAACATAAACAAATAGGACCTAATAAAACTTGAAAGCTTCTGCACATCAAAGGAAACTATAAACAAGATGAAAAGACAGTCCTTAGGATGGGAGAAAATAATTGCAAACCAAGCAACTGACAAAGGATTAATCTTCAAAATAAGCAACTTATACAGCTCAATATCAGAAAAACAATCCAATCAAAAAATGAGCAGAAGACCCAAACATTTTCCCAAAGAAGACACACAGATGGCTAATAAACATATGACAAGATGCTCAACATCACTCGTTATTAGGAAAACGCAAATCAAAATTACAATGAGGTATCACGTGACACCATTTCAAATGGTCATCACCAAAGAATTTACAAACAATAAATGCTGGAGATAACGTGGAGGAAAGGGAGCTCTCCACTGCTGTTGGTGGTAATGTAAACTGATACAAACATTATGGAGAACAGTATGGAAATTCCTTACTAAACACTAGGAATAAATTTACCATATGAGTCAGCAATCCCACTACTGGGCATATGCCCTGAGAAAACTACAATTCTAAAAGACACGTGTCTTTGTGTGATTCAAATGGTAAATAACAAACATTAAAATTTGCAACTCTTAAAATAAAATAAAATAAAATAAAAGACACATGTATCCCAATGTGCACTGCAGCATTATTTGCAGTAGCCAGACATGGAAGCAACCTGAATGCCCATCAACAAATGAATGGATAAAGAAAATATGGTACCTGCATACAATGGAATATTTCTCAGCCATAAAAAGAAATGAATTTGAATCAGTTGTAGTGAGTTAGAGGAATACAGAGCCTCAGAAAGAGAAAAACAAATATCATATATTAGCACATATATATAGAATATAGAAAAATTACACGGATAAAGCTATTAGCAGGGACAGAATGGACACAAAGTTGTAGAGAATGGACTTGTGGACACAGCAGGGAAAGGAGAGGGTGGGATGGATTGAGAAAGTAGCATTGACATATATATGTTATCAAGTATATATTAGATAGCTAGTGGGAAGTTACTATATAACACAGAGAGCCCAGCACGATACTTTGTGATGACCTTCAGGGGTGGGATGTGGGAGGGGAGGTAGGTTCAAGAAGAAGGGGATATATGTATAATTATGACTGATTTGCAATGTTGTATAGCAGAAACCAACACAACATTGCAAAGCAACTTTCCTCCAATTAAAAATAAATTTAAAAATATAATTAAGACAATGACATAATTAATGATTATTTTTTCACTTCATCTTATTATTTTCCAATAGGAAGAAGTCCAAAGTTGACTTGACACAAATTATAAGGAAACTGCAGAATGAAAAATTGAAATCAAGAAGAAAAAGTGGTAAGTTATTTCATAAAACGAACACATCTTTAGTTATATCAAAATCTAGAATAATATTGTCTTCTTAGTTAAAAAAGGGACCTAACTGTAGGACTTCACATAGCCAAGCAAATATGGAAAGATCAATGCTTGTACAGTTTTAAAATTCACAAGCAGCATGACTTTATGACAAGAGCTTAATTCCCCACTGGAATTATGTCTGAAAATTTTATTTGACATATTAATAATTATTTTTAAATTTAGGGGTAATGGAAAGCTTCATATCTATGTCTATTTCTAGGTTTTGAGAGTTGTTCATTTTTTGGCTGTGGTGGGTCTTTGTTGCTATGTGCAGGCCTTCTCTAGTTGCAGCAGCAGGGGCTACCATTTCTTGCAATGAGTGGGCTTCTCATTGCAGTAGTTTCTCTTGTGGCAGAACACGAGTTCTGGGTCCACAGACTGGTGTAGTTGTAGCACGTGGGCTCAGTAGTTGTGGTTCACAGGCTCTAGAGCATGGGGTCAGTAGCTGTAGTGCACAACCTTAGTTGCTTCACAGCAAATGGAATCCTCCTGGACTAGAAATGGAACTCACATCCCTCAATTGGCACACAGGTTCCCATCCACTGTACCACAAGGGAAGTCCTATATCTAGTTGTATAGCTTCTATAAAATAACTATTGCATTTATCTTCAGTTATATTCGTCAAGACTATAATAGTATGCAATGTGTAATAATATGTTAATAGTATATTATACATTAGTTAATAGTATATTAACACTTAGAATTTAACTGTAAAAAATAATTTTTTTAAACTCAAACTGATGCTAAATATATATCCATTACATTTATACATACATGTAAATTTTTTCTGGGAGAAGGCAATGGCAACCCATTCCAGTACTCTTGCCTGGAAAATCCCATGGACCGAGGAGCCTGGTAGGCTGCAGTCCATGGGGTGGCTCAGAGTCAGACATGACTGACCGACTTCACTTTCAGTTTTTGCTTTCCTGCATTGGAGAAGGAAATGGCAACCCACTCCAGTGTTCTTGCCTGGAGAATCCCAGGGTCGGAGGAGCCTGGTGGGCTGCTGTCTATGGGGTCACACAGAGTTGGACACAAATGAAGCGACTTAACAGCAGCATACATTTTTTCTAGGGAATCTTAAAAATTTTTAATTCATGGGGGAAAAAAAAAAAAAAAAAAACTATGCCAGATTAAATATTTAAAGGTTCGTCTAGTCAAGGCTATGATTTTTCCTGTGGTCATGTATGGATGTGAGAGTTGGACTGTGAAGAAGCCTGAAGGCTGAAGAATTGATGCTTTTGAACTGTGGTGTTGGAGAAGACTCTTGAGAGTCCCTTGGACTGCAAGGAGATCCAACCAGTCCATTCTGAAGGAGATCAGCCCTGGGATTTCTTTGGAAGGAATGATGCTAAAGCTGAAACTCCAGTACTTTGGCCACCTCATGCGAAGAGTTGACTCATTGGAAGACTCTGATGCTGGGAAGGATTGGGGGAAGAAGGAGAAGGGGACAACAGAGGATGAGATGGCTAGATGGCATCACTGACTTGATGGACGTGAGTCTGGGTGAATTCCGGGAGTTAGTGACGGACAGGGAGGCCTGGCGTGCTGCAACTCATGGGGTCGCAAAGAGTCAGACACGACTGAGCGACTGAAATTAACTGAATAAGATTTCTTACTATTATTGATTTTTACTTTCAATATTTATCATCATGAAATATATTTATAAATTGTGTAAACTGTCTTGGAAATAGACATGGTATAGTTGTGCCACCAAGACTTATCAGACTTCATCTTCAGTGTGATATCCTGTTTTGTGATCCACATAAGAAAATGTAATTTTATAAAATATCATAACATCTTTAGATAAGGCTGTATGAAGAGTGAACAACACAGAGACAGTGCAGATGAAGTAACCATGGATTTTTTTGCTTAGAATGAAACATGAATTCACTGAGTTAAAATGAGTGATAGGCATTTGACTTTTTCACTTTTTGTTATGGCAATAGAAATAATTAGGGTCAACAGAATGAAACTACAAAAAGCTAAATTTTATTTTATAAGGAAAATACTTTTAAATAAATGTATCTCAACCAAAATTGAATAAAATACCTCAAAATCCTCTTTTCTGGACAGATTCTGCTTTTAAATTTTGCTGTATAAATTTGTGATTATAATTCTATTTTTCATGTGCAAACAAAATGAATGCATTTTATTTAATTGTGTTTCATCTTTAATAATTAGCTAAAGCTATTGAAAAATTTAAGGAAACATCAATAAAGAAAAATAGTAGAGTTTATATTATATGATATGAAACTAATAGTAAATTGGTGATTTTCCTTACTACAAATTTTCTTCACTGAGAGAAAGTTAAAAGAACCAATATGGATAAACTTGGGAACCAAAATTTTATAAATTTTGAGTCAAATAAGCCAGTTAATAAAGGCAAATATTCAGGCTATTTTAAGGAAAATGCCTATATTATTTCAATAGATTGTTTTTCTTTTTTTTCTCCATCTGGAAAATTGCTGCAGTATAACATGATACTTAGCTTGAGAAAGATGCAATTCTAGCACATGTGAAACTGCAGCAGTGTTTCTAATGGTCTGAGTCTGAGATGTTTCCAAATGATACAGCAATGTGAGTGCAAGCATACCTAGTGAGGCGGGAAGCCCTCTGCCAAGGCAAATGAAACAGTGATGACCCAGGTTTACATTCTCACCGAGATGTGGGATGTAATCGGATGTCTAATATTAAGCACCATGATATTTACAAAATGAAAACTGAGGTAGAGTTAGAAAAGAAAAAGATAAAAAGAAGGAAATATTGCCAAAGTGAAAGATAATCATTTACCCCTTTGTTTAAAATATTGGAAAATGTTATTGATATCTAAGCAAATGAAAGTTTATAATAGCAAAATACTAAATATCAATGCAGTGTATGATATCCCATTGTATGTTAGATAATTTATCTCTAATGATACTTCTCAGAAAAAAATGTCTTGTGCTTTTCAAAAAAAAAATTAAAAACTCTGACCGGAGTATCAAAGTAGAGGAGTATTTCATATTAGGAAAAGTGGAACTTATTATTTCATATGGCATTTGTTAAGAATATTTTTTGATTCTGTTTTCCCACATTTTTTGTTGGAATATGTATGATAGAAATATACATATTTACATGTTAGCTAAGAATGGCATATGATTTTTATGCTTAATTAAAAGTGTATTTTATTGGTAATCAACTAAGAAAAATAAGATGTCTAGCTATCAGCACCACAGAGTATTTCCACCAACTGGAAGAAATACAAAGATTCTTAATCCCACAATAACATTCTTTAAGAACCAAAAATTTGTCCAACTAAACCAATTAAGCAACAGTTACATTTTCAATAATTGCTTAAATGTAACCCTCTGATACCTCTGAACTGGTATCAGTGGTTAGCAAAGTCCTCTGACAGTGCATTTCTTAGAATAGCTGTGCATATGCAAATGGTTTAACTCAGTGTTTAACATTAGCAACGGGTTGAAAATTTATGTCCGCTCCCAAAATCTGGGTGTTGAAACCTATGGCCTACTTTGAATGGTATTAAAGATAGAGCCTTTGGGAGCTGCTAGGTCAATGAGGGTGGAACTTTCACCAATAGGATCATAGAAGAGACCCTTCAGAGTTCCCTCGCTTCTTCCACCATGTGAGTTTACAGAAAAAGATTTTATAGAAAAAGACTCTATAAACCAGAAAGCTCTCACCAGACACTGACTCTGCTGGCACCTTGGTCTTGGACCTCCCAGCCTCCAGAACTATGAGAAACAAATTTCAGTTGTTCATAAACCACTTCATCTATGCTGCTGCTGCTGCTGCTGCTAATTCGCCTCAGTCGTGTCCGACTCTGTGCGACCCCATAGACGGCAGCCCACCAGGCTCCCCCGTCCCTGGGATTCTCCAGGCAACAACACTGGAGTGGGTTGCCATTTCCTTCCCCAATGCATGAAAGTGAAAAGTGAAAGCGAAGCCACTCAGTCGTGTCCAACCTCAGCGACCCCATGGATTGCAGCCTTCCAGGCTCCTCCATCCATTGGATTTTCCAGGCAAGAGTAGTGGAGTGGGGTGCCATTGCCTTCTCCGACTGGTATTGTCTTATACCAGTCTGAACAGACTGAGACAGAAATCAATGTTTCTGACTTGAAACCAAGTATGTGATGAATCAGGTTTTACTCTTTATATTGTTTACATCACTGCTTACTTCAATTCTTTGTTTCAGTTTTTCTTTAAAATCAAGTATTTGTAAGTTTTACTTGAACATATGCAGTGAGTTTTGAGTGTATATAAAATGAGTCTTTATTTTTTTAATATAAATTTATTTAATTTAATTGGAGACTAATTACTTTACAATATTGTATTGGTTTTGAAATATATCAACATGAATCCGCCACGGGTATACACGTGTTCCCAATCCTGAACCCCCCTCCCACTCCCCTCCGCCCCCTCCCCCCCCTCCCCCCACCGCCCCATACCACTCCTCTGGTCATCCCAGTGCACCAGCCCCAAGCATCCTGTATCATGCATCGAACTTGGACTGGTGATTCATTTCATATATGATATTATACATGTTTCAATGCCATTCTCCCAAATCATCCCACCCTCTCCCTCTCCCACAGAGTCCAAAAGACTGTTCTATACATCTGTGTCTCTTTTGCTGTCTCGCATACAGGGTTATCATTACCATCTTTCTAAATTCCATATGTATTTGTTAGTATACTGTATTGGTGTTTTTCTTTCTGGCTTACTTCACTCTGTATAATAGGCTCCAGTTTAAAATGAATTAATAATATATTTTGGGTTCCTTATTATTGGAAAAATATAGTCTACCATATTTATACACAAATAGCTTTTGAGTACAGATTTTTCCAGCATGTCTTCTTTCTTCTTTTTTTTAAATTTAATTTTATTTAACTTTACAATATTATATTGGTTTTGCCATATATCAAAATGAATCTGCACAGGTATACATGTGTTCCCCATCTTGAACCCTCCTCCCTCCTCCCTCCCCATACCATCCCTCTGAGTCGTCCCAGTGCACCAGCCCCAAGCATCCAGTATCTTGCATTGAACCTGGACTGGTGACTCATTTCATATATGATATTATACGTATTTCAATGCCATTCTCCCAAATCATCCCACCCTCTCCCTCTCCCACAGAGTCCAAAAGACTGTTCTATACATCAGTGTCTCTTTTGCTGTCTCGTACACAGGGTTATTGTTACCATCTTTCTAAATTCCATATATATGCGTTAGTATACTGTATTGGTGTTTTTCTTTCTGGCTTACTTCACTCTGTATAATAGGCTCCAGTTTCATCCACCTCATTAGAACTGATTCAAATGTATTCTTTTTAATGGCTGAGTAATACTCCATTGTGTATATGTACCACTGCTTTCTTATCCATTCATCTGCTGATGGACATCTAGGTTGCTTCCTTGTCTTGGCTATTACAAACAGTGCTGTGATGAACATTGGGGTACACATGTCTCTTTCCCTTCTCGTTTCCTCAGTGTGTATGCCCAGCAGTGGGATTGCTGGATCATAAGGCAGTTCTATTTCCAGTTTTTTAAGGAATCTCCACACTGTTCTCCATAGGGGCTGTACTAGTTTGCATTCCCACCAACAGTGTAAGAGGGTTCCCTTTCCTCCACACCCTCTCCAGCATTTCTTGCTAGTAGACTTTTGGATCACAGCCATTCTTACTGGTGTGAAATGGTACCTCATAGTGGTTTTGATTTGCATTTCTCTGATAATGAGTGATGTTGAGCATCTTTTCATGTGTTTGTTAGCCATCTGTATGTCTTCTTTGGAGAAATGTCTATTTAGTTCTTTGGCCCATTTTTTGATTGGGTCGTTTATTTTTCTGGAATTGAGCTGTAGGTGTTGCTTGTATATTTTTGAGATTAGTTGTTTGTCAGTTGCTTCATTTGCTATTATTTTATCCCATTCTGAAGGCTGTCTTTTCACCTTGCTTATAATTTCCTTTGTTGTGCAGAAGCTTTTAAGTTTAATTAGGTCCCATTTGTTTATTTTTGCTTTTATTTCCAATATTCTGGGAGGTGGGTCATAGAGGATCCTGCTGTGATGTATGTCAGAGAGTGTTTTGCCTATGTTCTCCTCTAGGAGTTTTATAGCTTCTGGTCTTACGTTGAGATCTTTAATCCATTTTGAGTTTATTTTTGTGTATGGTGTTAGAAAGTGCTCTAGTTTCATTCTTTTACAAGTGGTTGACCAGTTTTCCCAGCACCACTTGTTAAAGAGATTGTCTTTAATCCATTGTATATTCTTGCTGCCTTTGTCAAAGATAAGGTGTCCATATGTGCATGGATTTATCTCTGGGCTTTCTATTTTGTTCCATTGATCTATATTTCTGTCTTTGTGACAGTACCATACTTTCTTGATGACTATGGCTTTGTAGTAGAGCCTGAAGTCAGGCAGGTTGATTCCTCCAGTTCCATTCTTCTTTCTCAAGATTGCTTTGGCTATTTGCAGTTTTTTGTACTTCCATACAAATTGTGAAATTATTTGTTCTAGCTCTGTGAAGAATACCATTGGTAGCTTGATAGGGATTGCATTGAATCTATAAATTGCTTTGAGTAGTATACTTATTTTCACTATATTGATTCTTCCAATCCATGAACATGGTATATTTCTCCATCTATTAGTGTCTTCTTTGATTTCTTTCACCAGTGTTTTATAGTTTTATATATATAGGTCTTTAGTTTCTTTAGGTATATATATTCCTAAGTATTTTATTCTTTTCATTGCAATGGTGAATGGAATTGTTTCCTTAATTTCTCTTTCTATTTTCTCATTATTAGTGTATAGGAATGCAAGGGATTTCTGTGTGTTGATTTTATATCCTGCAACTTTACTATGTTCATTGATTAGTTCTAGTAATTTTCTGGTGGAGTCTTTAGGGTTTTCTATGTAGAGGATCATGTCATCTGCAAACAGTGAGAGTTTTACTTCTTCTTTTCCAATTTGGATTCCTTTTATTTCTTTTTCTGCTCTGATTGCTGTGGCCAAAACTTCCAAAACTATGTTGAATAGTAATGGAGAAAGTGGGCACCCTTGTCTTGTTCCTGACTTTAGAGGAAATGCTTTCAATTTTTCACCATTGAGGATAATGTTTGCTGTGGGTTTGTCATATATAGCTTTTATTATGTTGAGGTATGTTCCTTCTATTCCTGCTTTCTGGAGAGTTTTTATCATAAATGGATGCTGAATTTTGTCAAAGGCTTTCTCTGCATCTATTGAGATAATCATATGGTTTTTATTTTTCAATTTGTTAATGTGGTATATTACATCGATTGATTTGCGGATATTGAAGAATCCTTGCATCCCTGGGATAAAGCCCACTTGGTCATGGTGTATGATCTTTTTAATGTGTTGTTGGATTCTGATTGCTAGAATTTTTTTAAGGATTTTTGCATCTATGTTAATCAGTGACATTGGCCTGTAGTTTTCTTTTTTTGTGGGATCTTTGTCAGGTTTTGGTATTAGGGTGATGGTGGCCTCATAGAATGAGTTTGGAAGTTTACCTTCCTCTGCAATTTTCTGGAAGAGTTTGAGTAGGATAGGTGTTAGCTCTTCTCTAAATTTTTGGTAGAATTCAGCTGTGAAGCCGTCTGGACCTGGGCTTTTGTTTGCTGGAAGATTTCTGATTACAGTTTCAATCTCCGTGCTTGTGATGGGTCTGTTAAGATTTTCTATTTCTTCCTGGCCCAGTTTTGGAAAGTTGTACTTTTCTAAGAATTTGTCCATTTCTTCCACGTTGTTCATTTTATTGGCATATAATTGCTGATAGTAGTCTCTTATGATACTTTGTATTTCTGTGTTGTCTGTTGTGATCTCTCCATTTTCATTTCTGATTTTATTGATTTGATTTTTCTCCCTTTGTTTCTTGATGAGTCTGGCTAATGGTTTGTCAATTTTATTTTTCCTTTCAAAGAACCAGCTTTTGGCTTTGTTGATTTTTGCTATGGTCTCTTTTGTTTCTTTTGCATTTATTTCTGCCCTAATTTTTAAGATTTCTTTCCTTCTACTAACCCTGGGGTTCTTCATTTCTTCCTTTTCTAGATGCTTTAGGTGTAGAGCTAGATTATTCATTTGACTTTTTTCTTGTTTCTTGAGGTATCCCTGTATTGCTATGAACTTTCCCCTTAGGACTGCTTTCACAGTGTCCCACAGGTTTTGGGTTGTTGTGTTTTCATTTTCATTCGTTTCTATGCAAATTTTGATTTCTTTTTTGATTTCTTCTGTGATTTGTTGGTTATTCAGCAGCGTGTTTTTCAGCCTCCATATGTTGGAATTTTTAATAGTTTTTCTCCTGTAATTGAGATCTAATCATACTGCATTGTGGTCAGAAAAGATGCTTGGAATGATTTCAATTTTTCTGAATTTACCAAGGCCAGATTTATGGCCCAGGATGTGATCTATCTTGGAGAAGGTTCCGTGTGCGCTTGAGAAAAAGGTGAAATTCATTGTTTTGGGATGAAATGTCCTATAGATATCAATTAAGTCTAACTGGTCTATTGTATCGTTTAAAGTTTGTGTTTCCTTGTTAATTTTCTGTTTAGTTGATCTATCCATAGGTGTGAGTGGGGTATTAAAGTCTCCCACTATTATTGTGTTATTGTTAATTTCTCCTTTCATACTTGTTAGTATTTGTCTTACATATTGCGGTGCTCCTATGTTGGGTGCATATATATTTATAATTGTTATATCTTCTTCTTGGATTGATCCTTTGATCATTATGTAGTGACCTTCTTGTCTCTTTTCACAGCCTTTGTTTTAAAGTCTATTTTATCTGATATGAGTATTGCTACTCGTGCTTTCTTTTGGTCCCTATTTGCATGGAAAATCTTTTTCCAGCCCTTCACTTTCAGTCCGTATGTGTTCCCTGTTTTGAGGTGAGTCTCTTGTAGACCACATATGTAGGGGTCTTGTTTTTGTATCCATTCAGCCAGTCTTTGTCCTCAAGTATTTTCTCATGGTCTTTCTTTTTGTCTTCTTCTTCTGGAACCCCTATGATTCGAATGTTGTAGTGTTTAATATTGTCCTGGAGGTCTCTGAGATTGTCCTCATTTCTTTGAGTTCGTTTTTCTTTTTTCCTCTCTGATTCATTTATTTCTACCATTCTATCTTCTAATTCACTAATCCTATCTTCTGCCTCTGTTATTCTACTATTTGTTGCCTCCAGAGTGTTTTTAATTTCATTTATTGCATTATTCATTATATATTGACTCTTTTTTTATTTATTCTAGGTCCTTGTTAAACCTTTCTTGAATCTTCTCAGTCCTTGTCTCCAGGCTATTTATCCGTGATTCCATTTTGATTTCAAGATTTTGGATCAATTTCACTATCATTATTCAGAATTCTTTATCAGGTAGATTCCCTATCTCTTCCTCTTTGGTTTGGTTTGGTGGGCATTTATCCTGTTTCTTTATCTGCTGGGTATTCCTCTGTCTCTTCATCTTGTTTAAATTGCTGAGTTTGGGGTGTCCTTTCTGTATTCTGGCAGTTTGTGGAGTTCTATTTATTGTGGTGTTTCCTCACTGTGTGTGGGTTTGTACAGGTGGCTTGTCAAGGTTTCTTGGTTAGGAAAGCTTGTGTCAGTGTTCTGGTGGGTGGAGCTGGATTTCTTCTCTCTGGAGTGCAATGAAATGTCCAATAGTGAGTTATGAGATGTCTATGGTTTTTGGGTGACTTTGGGAAGCCTGTATATTGGAGCTCAGGGCTGTGTTCCCGTGTTGCTGGAGAATTTGCTTGGTATGTCTTGCCCTGGAACTTGTTGGCCCTTGTGTGGTGCTTGGTTTCAGTGTAGGTATGGAGGCATTTAATGAGCTCCTGTCAATTAATGTTCCCTGAAGTCAGGGTTTGGACTTAAGCCTCCTGCTTCGAGTTATTAGTCTTATTTTTACAGTAGTCTCAAAACTTCTTCTATACAGCACCATTGATAAAACATCTCCTTTAGAAGACAATGGGTTGCTTTTCTGGGTGCCTGATGTTCTCTGCCAGCATTCAGAAGTTGTTTTGTGGAATTTACTCAGCGTTTAAATGTTCTTTTAATGAATTTGTGGGGGAGAAAGATTCCTCTGCCATCTTCCAGCATGTCGTCTTTCTTGACAAAATTCTATAAATATTGCTCCACAAATTCCAGGCAAGCAGCATCACAAAGGAAACAGTGTCTGTATTTTTAAAATGTATTCTTTAGCTTGGGGGGGAGGGCGAGAAACAACTTAGAATTTCTTCCTGCCCATCACAACCACCATTAAAATTTTTTTTTTTTTCTGTTTTCGTAAGCTCCGTATGTTGCTTTGTTTTCCAGTCAAAACTGAGATAGTTTCCTTTCTAGCACATTCTTATATGTGCTTCCCTGGTGGCTCAGTGGTAAAGAATCTGGCTGCCAAGAAGGAAATATGGATTCAATCCTGGATTGGGAAAATCCACTAGAGGACGATATGGCAACCCACTCCAGTATTCCTGCCTGTGAAGTCCCATGGATAGAGAAGTCTGGTGGGCTACAATTCATGAGGTTGCAAGGAGTCGGACATGACTTAGTGATGACAACAACAACAACAATATCCTTATTACATTTGATTCTTATTTTTCATATTTATAGAATATGTCATCCAGACATTTTTGAAAAGATGTCCTGTTTTCTATAGACATTTGTGTCAAAGAAAAATTAAAATGCTTTTGACACAAGATATTTTAAGCTTATAAACAAAGTATAAGGAAGCACCTATATGTGCAGTCTACACAAATGAGGAGACAACAGAGCTATAGGATCACAGACTGCCTTTCTTATTTTCCTAAATTCTTCTTAGGATGGACAACAGCTCATGCCCAGAAGCAAGCACAGGATGGCTCTGTCCTTTCTTCAATATTTTTGTTCTTCCTTCTTCTACTTTTCTGTTTTTTCTTCCAATGTGAAAGATAAGTTAACTGATATTACTTAATTTTCAATGTATTTTGTATTGAAGGATATTCTATTTATAATATTCATTAGTTTTAGTGTACAAAATAGTGACTCAGTATTTTTATAATTATACTCCATTTAAATGAAAACATACAGTATTTGCCTTTGTCTGACTGGTTTCAATAAATATAATTTACCTTAGTCCATTCACATTATTACAAATGAAAGAATTTCATTTAATTTAGTAGCTGAGTCATATTCCATTGTATATAACCAAAACCTCTTTATCCATTCATTTGTAGATGGGCATGTATGTTGCTTCCAAATACTGGCTATTGTAAACAGTGATGCATAACATGAACACTGGGTCGAATGTATCTTTTCAAATTAGTGTATTCATTTTGGGGGGGCATATATCCAGTAGTAGAATTTCTGGATCATGGACGTTCAATTTTTTAAAAGATTTTTGAGGAAACCGCACGATGTTTTCTGTAGTGCCTTCATCAATTTGCATTCCCATCAACAGTGCACAAATGTTGCCTTTTCTTCACATTTTCTCTGATATATGTTATTTGTCAACATTTGATGATAATCATCCTGACAGGTGTTAGATGATGACACATTGTGCTTTAGATTTGCATTTCCCTGGTGATCAGCCATGTTGAGTACTTTTTTATGTGTTTGTTTGGCATTTTCTTATTTGGAATAATGAAATTCTATTTCTTCTGCTCATTTTTAATAGGCTTTTTAAGTTTAATTAGGTCTCATTTATTTTTGTTTTTATTTCTTTTACCTTGGGAGACAGATACTCTGCTGTGATTTATGTCAATGAATGTTCTACCTATGTTCTTTTCTAGGAGATTTATGGTTTCAGGCCCGCCATTTAGATATTTTATCCGTTTTGGATATGGTGTGAGAAAATGTAGCTCTCCAATTTTCCTAGTACAATGTATTGAAGAGACTGCCTGTTTCTAATTGCACAGTCTTGCCTCCTTTGTCAAATATTGATTGTGTGAGTTCCTTTCTGGGACCTCTATTCTGTTCCACTGATTTTTATGTCTGCTTTTATATGAGTACCATGCTGTTTTGATTATTGTTGCTTTGTGGCATAGTCTAAAGTCAGAGAGTGTGGATACTTCCAGTTTTGTTCTTTCTTCTCAAGATTTATTTGGCTATTCAGGGATTTTGGGGGTTCCATATAAATTTTAGTATTATTTTTTCTAGTCCTTTGAAAAATGGATATTCTGATAGGGATTGCATTAAATTTGTAAATTTATTTGGGAGAATATGGTCATTTTAACAGTATTAACACTTCCAGCTGAAGAACACAGGACATCTTTTCATTTCTTTGTTTCATTTTCAAACTCCTTCATCAATATATTATAGCTTTTAGACTTTCACTTCCTTGGTTAAGTTTATTTCTAGTTATATTATTCTTTTCAGTGTAATAGTAAATGGGATTATTTACTTTCTGTTTCTGATAGTTTATTAGTATTGTATTTCTGTATATAATTCCTGGATCCTGCAACTTTATTTAATTCATTTATTACTTCTAGTAATGTTTTGTTTGTTTGATTTGTTAGCTTCACCAGCCTCCCAACCAGCTAAGGGAGTTTGTTTTCCCTATATAGGACCTAAGATTAGAGTGCTCAATGTGCAGAGTGCTCAATGTGCTCCTCTAAACATTCACATCTTGGGGAAGATTTCTGCCCTTGTAATCTTCTTTTCCCTCTGAATTCCCTTCTAGGGTCACAGATTCTTACCTGATCACCTCTCTTCCCTTCCTACTCAATTCCCCATATAGCTTTCTTACAGTCTTGGTTGTACAGGGGTCTTTCTGCTACACTCCCGTTAGTTTTCAGTGAGACTTGTTCCACATATACATGAATTTTGACATATTCATGAGGTGGGATGTTCTGCATCCTCCAATTCCACTTTCTTTATCCGAGTTTGGTGCCTCCACTTTCGTACCACAGCTCTTTGATCCAAAAGTTTTTGTTACATGTCTGTGCACAAATCAGGGGCATTTAAATTGTAACAAACATCATTTCCAGAACATTTATTTCATGACTAGGTAAATCAAATGCCTTTGCATAGCATGGTCCATTCCATCAATGTTATACAGTAATTTGAGGACTAAACATACATGTCAATGCTCTGTTCACTAGTTCTAGGATTTTAGATCCCTCTTTATAGGCCTTTCTCATTTGCTTTGTTTATACCTTTTTAATGAGTAAAATAAATCAATAGAGACAGTACTTGCCAAAAAGAAAATTCCATCTTCTTCTTTTGGTCATGCTCTTTACACACTTGGTACTAAAAACTCGCTTTCTTATTTAAGGCTGGTGGGCAGGTTGAATGTGTACATCTCCTAATCTGTTTAGCTGTCTCTGCTGCTGCTGCTGCTAAGTCACTTCAGTCGTGTCTGACTCTGTGTGACCCCATAGATGGCAGCCTGCCAGGCTGCCTGGTCCCTGGGATTCTCCAGGCAAGAACACTGTAGTGGGTTGCCATTTCCTCCTTCAATGCATGAAAGTGAAAAGTGAAAGTGAAGTCACTCAGTCGTGTCCGACTCTTAGCGACCCCATGGACTGCAGCCTACCAGGCTCCTCCATCCATGGGATTTCCCAGGCAAGAGTACTGAAGTGGGGTGCCATTGCCTTCTCTGTTAGCTGTCTCTAGAAGTCATTCAACTCAGTCACACCTAGGAATCCCAGCTGGCTCCAGAGAGCCATTCAACACTCTAAATGTAGGAGAAAATAAGTAGATCTAGGGGATACTCCTGTATTCTCTTCCACTTTACTTAAATTTATATATTTTAGGCTATTCTTGGAAAAAAAAACTTCTTCATCAACACTAGAAATTGTAAAAAATCATGCCAAATCTCTTAGTAACACTTTGATGAAAGCAATCCAAATAGTGCTAGCTGTGAAAATGACATACAGGAAGGATTGAAACTCACCTGTTCAAAAAAAAAACAAAAAAACAAATAATTAATAGCCAGAATATACACATACATCGTATAAGTCATAGAAATGCAGATGAAGATCATAATTATATATGCAGTTCTACAATGCTAATATTGCCAACATAAAAGGGGTTTTACAATCTAAGTGTTGACATATATGTGGAATAAGTATGTTTTTAAATGCTTCTGATAAGCATAAAAATTAATAAATTATTTCAGAAATATTTGGACATTATTGTGTAAAGCCTAGCTTTTGAAAATCCAAAATCTTACCCTTTATTCTTGGGTTTAAAACATATGATTATCATTTTTTTATGAGCAAAATCTGGAAAGAATTAATTTTTTTATTAACACCCCATAATAGTATACTAATAGCAGCATATTGAAAGAGCAATGCAATTGATAAATCTTTTATAGACTGATTAAAAAATGAGAAAGCACTAATTGGAAATAACAATAGAGAAAAAAACAATGTGATCCCTACAGATCCTTAGGGCATTAAAAATTCATGCAGAGTGGGGAGTTTCAGTTTTACATTCAACATTTAAAGGGTTTGGAAGTCATCTCTCAGATCCTTACAACAAGAGAAGATAAAACTGATCCAACTGAAAAGTTAATGTGTTATCTTAGATGCATTTGAGAATTGAGGTCAGAGGGCAAAACACGATGCTGAAATGTGAAGAGACAGGTGATAGAATCACTGCTGTGATCATCTTGCCTCAGTGAGAAACTGCCAGTGCAGTAAACAGGTAAGAGCACTAAAACTCTAATTTTTAGGAATTTCTGGAGGACAAATACAGACTAGGTTGGGAATGAGAAGCCCCTGGGTATCTAGACCTTATGGGAAGTTTCCACACTTTCACAGGTTTACTTCTAGAAACCATATCAATTTATTATTGATGAAAAAATATTTTCATGTTTTACATAGGGGAAGGAAAAGTAACTATTTTGAAATGTTGGTAGAAAACTGGCACATTAAAATCAAGAAAACTCACAATCAGAAGAGACAAATCAGGCATCAAGACCAGACTCAGGACACAGATTTTGGAATTATCCAATACAGAATTTGATATTACTGTGCTTAATATGTTAAGGACTCTACTGGGAAAAGTAGACAATGTGTATAAACCGATGGATAATGTAAGCAGAAATGGAAATAAAGAACATTGTAAAAGGAAAGAAGAATGCCTTTGCTGTTCTCACCACTGCACTGAACATGGTCTTCTCTCACCACTGCTGCTTGTCATCATACAAGAAGTCAGTCATTGAGTAAGACAATGAAACACATAATAAAAGGTACTATAAAGAGATCAAACCAGTCAGTCCCAAAGGAAGTCAACCTGAATATTGATTGGAACAACTGATGCTTAAGATGAATCTCCAATATTTTGGCCATCTGATGCAAAGAGCTGATTCATTGAAAAAGACCCTGATGCCGGACAAGATTGAAGGCATAAGGAGAAGGAGGCAGCAGAGGATGAGATGGTTAGGTAATATCACAAAGCAAATGAACATGAATTTGAGCAAACTCTGGGAGATAGTGAAGGACAGGGGAGCCTGGAGTGCTGCAGTCCATGGGTTACAAAGAGTCAGACATGACTTAGCGGCTGAACAACAACAATCTTTGTTGACATGACTATAATCAGATTACATGACTATAATCCAAAATAACCTAAAACCCTCATCAATAACAACAACGTCTTGGAGCAAATAAGTGAGGATAGAAAAGTTGCAAGTTACGAGGTTCATATGCAAAGGATATTTTCTAATCTTGTAGCAAGGAACAAACAATTAAAAAATATTCACTAACACAAATTGTAGAAAATGAGTTATCAAGCTATGAAAAGACATGAAGGGAAAAAAAATGTACTTTTGAGTGGAGGATGACAATCTGAAAGGATGCATGCTGAATGCTTCAAATTATATGATATTCTGGAAAAGGTAAAATTAAAGCAACAGTAAGAAAGCCTTTATCACCAGGGTTTTGGGGAAGAAATTTGAAAGTGAGACATACAGGATCTTTTTTAATGTAGTGAAAGTATTCTGTGTTACATGGTAATCATGATACATGACATCATTCATTTTTCAAGAAACCCACTGAATTTCACATCACAAAGATAGAAACTTGATGTAAGTAAATTAAAAACAAAAACAAAATTTATTAAGAGGTTTGGGACATCCCAGGAAGAAAGGCAGACTGACAAGAGAATTTCTCAGCTTTACAAATGTATGAAACAACCTCAGCAAAGCCTGCGGAAGGAAAAGCAATGACCATAAGTAACTTTAGAAATGAGTGAAGCACAAGACTAAAGGCAAAATAGAACTGAGTGTAAGCATTGCATTCTAATTGATGAAGGTTTTCCTGCAGGGGTACAGGCTCATCCCACTATCTAAGTTCACTGGAATTGAATCTTTAGGTAGATGGGTTGTGGGATGGTGGGAGTCAGTTTTCTCAGTATTGGAATGGGAGTTTACAGAAATGCAAAGGGAAAAGTTAGAATCAACCTGTGGTAAGATACCAGAGTTGCAGGCTTCAGCATAAAACTGTGTTTAATATAAAATGGATACATATGGTAACATATGGAAAATTTTCATAGAAATGTATATATATGTGGGTTTGTATATGGCCATATATTTCTTTGCTTACCCTGCAGAAAGAACCTAAAAGAAATGACACCTCAGTAGCAATGAGCATAACTAGTGCCCAGTTCTTGGTTTTTAATACCATTCTTCAATAAGAGAAACCAAGATTCCTTGAAGAAACGGCTGGTTTTAGGACTGTAGTAGTGCTCAAATAATCAGATAAACCTACTTTGATGTGAATGTATGCAAAGGACGCAAAAGGAAACTGAATGTCCAAACAAGTTAAGCGACACAGTAAATGACGTATTATTGGATTTAAGTCTAAAATTCACAATAAATATCCATGTGTTCATATAGATTATGATTAATAATCTATAAATTAATAAATAGGAGAGAAGATAAATGTCTCATGCTCAAAATGAATTATGTAGATTCTCCAGTCAAAGGCACAGGGCACACAATTTGTTTTATTCCTTAAATGTCAGTTTTGAATAGGGCATCCTTCCAAAGAGTATAGAGTGGATAAAGGTGAAAAAAGTGTAATTGTACAGAGAAGACACCTGACAAACACTCCCTCACCCAGGTGACTCAACATCAAGTACCACAAATAACGTTGATTGTATGGTTCTTTGATATCGTACAATGAAAAAGGCACTTTAACTCTGTGATCTTTCACACAAAATCCTATAATCTCAGTGTAATCAAAAAGAAAAAAAAAAATGAAGTAAAAAGACTACGTATGGTACCTGAATTAGGAGTACAGTTTTGGGGTAAAGATGAAGGGAAACTCTTGCAAGGGAGAAATGCCATGTTCTGGAATGCATGCCATTCCCTGTGACATACCACCAGGTGAGGGTTTGTCCCTTTGCAGAGGAAAGAATTCAAGAGAAAACACTGGTAAAGCAAAAGCAAGTTTATTTAGAAACACACACTTCATGGGAAGAATGAGAACCATCTCTGAAAGTGAGAGTAAACTCAGTTCTAAATCAGTCTCTAATGATATTCTATTATTCTTGGTGAATACATTTTTTTTTTTGTATTTAAGCCAAAATTTTGAAGAATCAACTATGAAGAAACAAGCAAGAAGGAAAAATTCATTTAATGAATAATATTGTCATTAATGTGCTAGTCTTTTTGACAATTTCTTACTTAATTTTCCCTCAATATGATTGATAATTATAAGTTACCCCTAGTTTTACAAAAATGAGAGTCTTTCTGAGTTAATAGGTCAGAAAATGTCAGAGGTCACTTTCTGACCTATTTAAAATAGTCTGATGGAGGTCTCTAAAGCCCACATTACTTCCAACATGTCTTTCTATAAAATGGTTTACTTTGTATTTCTAAGAAAAGAAATATTATCGCTTTCATCCAACAATTATAAATAGAAAAAATTTAATCATTTTCTTCTAGTAGACTATGACTAGTAAATAGAGCTGTGATGAGAGGTTTTAACAAGATTGGGTCATGTGGAATGCTCAAATGTCTCTGTATCATGGCCTGTTCTGTGTGGTGCCACAGAAACTGAGAGAGATATCCAAAATGTTTGCTTAACTCAGACCCCAGAGATGTTTCTGGAAACAGAGATACAATTGACAATTATGTTTGAAAAACATTGCAAATTATCCTTATTTATTGATGACATATTATATTAGGATATTGGAAGGTCTCTCAAATGGAGTGAAATTGCCTGCTCGGTTAAAATGACCCAAGTTTTGCTTGGGCTTCCCAGGTAGTCCAAGTTCTTTTCAGTGGTAAATAACCCATTTGCCAATGCAGGAGACTTAAGAGACACAGGTCCAATCCCTGGGTTGGGAAGATCCCCTGGAGAAAGCGGTGACCCGCTCCAGTATTCTTGCCTGGAGAGTTCCATGGACAGAGGAGCCTGGTGGGTCCATAAGGTTGCAAAGATTGAAGCAACTTGGCACGCACACACACACCCCCAAGCTTTACTTATTTGTCATAAAGGTCATTCTCTGAGAAGTACTGTAAGCAGCCCAGAAAAGTCAACATTTCATCATAAATTGAGGAACACAGAAGTAGTCTATCCTCTAACTGGAGCCTGGAATCATGTTTCTTGAATTTAGTGAACATTATGTGTGAGACTATCAGGGCTTTGCTTAGACTCCTATTTGTTTTATCTCTTGTGAATATTAACTCATATTCCATAAGAAAGCAAACCAGTTTAGATGTGTTTTTAAAGAACTAAAAATTAACAGATTACATTTTTAAAGTTCTCCACAGTGAATAAAAAAGTTGTATAATGAGACCTGTTTGCCCACTGACTTTTCTGCTGACTTGGGAGCTCAGGGAGCCTTATTTGATATTATGTCTTAGTCTCAGGTTCACTTCCTGCATCTAGCAATATACACAGTGAATACTGACTGAAAACAAGAATATTAGAAATACTTCTATGAGCTTTCTGAATTCTTTTCTAACTTGTTTCAAAACTTTTCTTCACTAAAGATAATGCTTCAGGGAGGGAAAAAAATATATATCAATAAACTCATTCAGTGTGCATCATAATTAATTAGATATTTTAATCATTGCATCCCTTATTTAGTTGTAATGCTATCTAAATCTTCAGATTTAGGAGAAAAACATTTTAAAAATTCATTTTTAGAAATATGTACTTAGAACAGGTTCAATCACAGGACCATTAAAAGTCACTTATATTATTTTAAAAACTACTAAAGAAGGTGGTGCAGTGATTAAAAAAAAAAAAAAAAATCTACCTACCAGTGCAAGAGATGCAGGATTGATCCCTGGGTAGAGAAGACCCCCTGGAGGAGGAAATGGCAACCTGCTCCAGTATTCTTGCCTAGAACATTCTATGGACAAAGGAATCTGGCAGGCTACAGTCCATGGAGTTGAAAGAGCTGGACCTGACTGAGCAACTGAGCACACACACACACAAAAATGCATTGTCAACTAATATACAAGCTTGCAACATTAAAAAAAAAAACCTGATATCTTTTAAGATTAAATGCCACTTTAAAGGATCTTTAAAAATTATTAATTGTTATTAATTTCTATATTTGAAGCTCTATTTAGAAGCAAGCACAGCTAACAGAAATGACAGATTGATCTTGGTTCATTTCCAAGGCAAAACATTCAATATTACAGTAATCCAAGTTTATGCCCCAAACACTAATGCTGAAGAAGCAGAAGCTGAACGTTTCTATGAAGACCAACATGAGCTTCTAGAGCTAACAGCAAAAAAAGATGTCCTTTTCATCATAGGGGATAGGAATTCAAAAATAAGGAGTCAAGATGTACCTGGAGTAACAGGCAAATTTGACCTTAGAGTACAAAATGAAGCATGGAATAGACTAACAGAGTTTTAATAAGAGAAAACACTGGCCATAGCAAACACTCTCTTGAAACAACACAAGAGAAGATTCTACACATGGACATCTCTATATGGCCAATACTGAAATCAGATTGATTATATTCTTTGCAACCAAAGATGGAGAGGCTCAATACAGTTAGAAAAACAAGACATTGAGATGTGACTGTGACTCAGATCACAAATGTCTTATTGCAAAAATCAGACTTAAATTGAGGAAAGTAGGGAAGACCACTCGGCCATTTACGTATGATCTAAATCCAACCCCTTACAATTATGCAGTGGAAGTAACACAAATAGATTCAAGGGGTTAGACATGATAGCGAGTGCATGAAGAACTATGGACAGAGGTTTGTAACATTGTATAGGAGGTGGTGATCAAAACTATCACCAAGAAAAAGAAATGCAAAAAGACAAAATTATTTTCTAAGGAGGCCTTACAAATAACTGAGAAAAGACAAGTGAAAGGCAAAGAAGAAAAGGAAAGATATACACATCTGAATGCAGAGTTACAAAGAATAGTAATGAGAGATGAGAAAGCCTTCCTAAGTGAACAATACAAAGAAATAGAGGGAAAAAATAGAATAGAAATGACTAGACATCTCTTCTGGAGAAGGCAATGGCACCCCACTCCAGTACTCTTGCCTGGAAAATCCCATGGATGGAGGAGCCTGGTAGGCTGCAGTCCATGGGGTCACGAACAGTCAGACACAACTGAACGACTTCACTTTCACTTTTCACTTTCATGCATTGGAGAAGGAAATGGCAACCCACTCCAGTGTTGTTGCCTGGAGAATCCCAGGGACGGGGGAGCCTGGTGGGCTGCTGTCTATGGGATTGCACAGAGTCGGACACAACTGAAATGACTTAGCAGCAGCAGCAGCAGCAGACATCTCTTTAAGAAAATTACGAATACCAAGGGAAATTTTTATGCAAAGAAAGGTACAAGAAGGAACAGAAATTGTATGGACCTGACAGAAGCAGAATTTATTAAGAAGAGGTGGCAAGAATAAACAGAAGAACCATATGAAAAATATCTTCATGACCCAGATAATGATGATAGTGTAATAGATAACTCACCCTGAGCCAGACATTCTGGAGTCTGTAGTAGAAGGCATTACTACAAAAAAAAAAAAAAAAAAAGCTAATGGAGGTGATGGATTCCAGCTGCAGCTGAGCTATTTCAAATCCTAAAAGATGATGCTGTTAAAGTGATGCACATAAGTGCCAGGAAATTTGGAAAACTCAGCAGTGGTCACAGGACTGGAAAAGGTTAGTTTTCATTCTAATCCTAAAAAGGGGCAGTGCCAAAGAGTGTACAAACTACCCCAAATTATACTCATTTCACATAATAGCAAGGTGATGCACAAAATCCTCTAAGTTAGGCTATAACGTTATATGTCGAGATCTACAAACTTGGTTTAGAAAAGGCATAGGAAGCAGAGACCAAATTGCCAAATCTGTTGGATCATAGAAAAAACAAGAAAATTAAAAAAAAAAATCTTCTGCTTCATTGATTACATTAAAGCCTTTGACTGTGTGGATCTCAACAAACTGGAAAATTCTTAAGGAGATGGCATCCAGTCCTATCACTTCATGGCAAATAGATGGGAAACAATGGAAACAGTGAGAGACTTTCTTTTCTTGGGCTCCAAAATCACTGTAGATGGTGACTGCAGCCCTGAAATAAAAGACACTTACTCCTTGAAGGAAAAGCTATGACCAACCTAGACAGCATATTAAAAAGCAGAGACATACTTTGCCAACCAAGTCCATCTAGTTAAAGCTATGGTTTTTCCAGTAGCCCTATATGAATGTGAGAGTTGGACCATATAGAAAGCTGCGTGGTAAAGAAGTGATGCTTTTGAATTTTGGTGTAAGAGATGACTCTTGAGAGTCCCCTGGACAGGAAGGAGATCAAACCAGTCAATCCTAAAGGAAATCAACCATAAATATTCATTGAAAGGACTGATGCCGAAGCTGAAGTTCCAATACTTTGGCCACCTTATGTGAGGAACCAACTCATTGGGAAAGACATTGATGCTGGGAAAGACAGAAGGCAGGAGGAGAAAGGGGGGACAGAGGATGATACGGTTAGATGGCGTCACTGACTCAATGAACATGAGTTTGAGCAAATTCTGCGAGATGGTGAAGGTCAGGGAAGCCTGGTGTGCTGCAGTCCATGGGGTCACAAAGAGTCGGATATGACTAAGTGACTGAACAATTTGGTGACTTCAGCAGCACTACCACCAGCCCAGTTGTGGAGTGGATGTGGTAACTGGCCCCTGGATGCCATCAGCAGCAAATTATAATGGTATCTTTGTGGCTTCATCTCTATACTTTTATGTACTCAAAATTTTAATATAGTATTCCATTGCAAGATTTATTGAAATATAGTAAGCAGTAGTGTTGGCTTTCCTGGTGGCTCAGAAGGTCAAGAATCTGCTTGTAATGCAGGAGACCTGGGTTTAATCACTGGGTTGAGAAATTCCCCTGGAGAAGGAAACTGCAACCCATTTCAGTATTCTTGCCTGGAGAATTCCATGAACAGCAGAGCCTGGTGGGCCACAGTCCATCGGGTCCAAAGAGTTGAACACGACTCTATGGCTAGCACTTTTACTTTCATTAAGCAGTAATGTACTTATTGAGGATCCTTAACTATATTTTTATCATTAATGATAATTGTTATATTTTAATGTTATTGGTATTGTTCATGGTCATTAATCAGGTAGAGAAATTTTATTTCATAAATTTTCTAAATACTTTATTTCATTTTTTAAGAATAAATGTTGAATGTTATTAAAATATTTTTTCTAACAGTTTTGAGACAAGCCAATTTCCAGCTTTATGTACTATGGTTTCCTGAAATTGAGCCATCCTTGCATATTTTGAGATAATTCTCAAATATTCAAAATATATTTTAAAAAATTCACAGTTAATGTTGATGTCCACTGTTTTCACTGGTCTTCCAAGTGAGAATTGCAAAAACACTTCATATGATGTCCTATTTCATCATCAGCTTCATAAACTAATTTTCTTCTTCTTTTCTAATTATCTGGAAAGTTTCAAAGAATATTTTAACTGACGATATGACATTTTTAAAAAGTTCTGTTATCTGTGAATATTTTTTTAAAATGTTCTGTACCTGTAGATTTCATTAAAACAACAGCTTAAATAATAATTATAATTATTATTTTACTTATATTTTCTAGGATATAGATAGTTTTGTAAATAATTTAAAGTATGAATGTTTTCTACATTTATTTTCCATTTATTTGTTTATATAATTTTTGGATTTTCTAAAAAATAGCTTCTTACTGTGGTTTTATAAACCTTTGAACATATTATTTGATTATATTTTTTAAAAGATTTATGTTTATCTTGATTTATCTTGCTGTTTCTTGTGTGTTCTTTTTGTATGTATATAACTTTTTCTAATACACCAAATTTCAATTTTAATACTCAATGGTTCATATCTTTTGTTTTATTTTTGTAATTTTCTTTCTTAATTTTTATTATTTTTTTAATCTATAAGTGATAGATAACTTTTGTTGGTATTGTAGTCTTTGAATTTGCAAAGCAACATTGTTCATTGGAAATATTATGAACCAGAATATGTATCAGTGTGCACTCCTGAGCAAATGCTTTTATTAATCTGAGGTTGAATTTCATTATTTGTAAAAAAAAATTATGATAATTGAACATATATCATAAATTTGGTGGAATAAAATGAAAAAGAATGTTTCAAATGCTTACCATAGTATTTGGCACATAGTTTGGCTACAAAATTGTAAATATCATTATCATTATACATTTTATATAAAGTTGACTATTCTTAACAGAGCTGTTTTAATGTCTCTAAATTCCTAAATTAAGAAAATGGTTGATTTTATTACAGACATGCCTGGACTTGTACCCTTTCTGCTTTTGAAATCAATACTGTGGTTTCCAGAATGTCACACTAAGCAAAAAAAATTTTTTTCAAAAATATCTAAAATATATGATGTTGCCTTATCAGGAGGGCAGCAGACACCAGAAGACAGATGGATCAGACTAAATGATTAGAGGTTCCTGCTACTCTGGGGAAAACTTCTGGACTGTACTGGGCAAGATAATAGATGAAAGATATAGCAGGGGAAAGAAATGGCTAAAATGAAAGGAAATAGAATTCAAAATCCATGGCTTTGAAGAGTTCAAAAGGACTATCTGATTTTAGTAAACTCCATTGAATGTAGTGGTAGGAAAAGAGAAACAGAAACAGATCCCATATACTGGGGTAAAAAAAAGGGGGGGGGAGACACAAAATCATGAACTGTAGTTATGTCTTGAAAGAACATGATTGTGTTTACCAACACATGTATTAAATATGGAATTAAATATGACAGGAGTGGTGACTAAAAGTATCTTTGCTTGACCAAGTTTAAAGTAGCTAGTAGCTCTACCCAGAAGACAGCTCCGAATCTTTGCAGAAAGCACACATATAACTGACCAGTTGAGAAAAACCCAGAATGGGAGCAGATGAGCAAGTAACATCAGGGATGAATCAAAGACTTTCCCCCAGTCTCGCTACAGAGACTTCCATAATATCTAAGCAATAGCATTTGTGAGATCTCTAGATGACTGCTTAATGAATAAGAAATAAATGTTTATTTTATTAAATCATTGTGGATTGGACATTGTTTTAGCAGTAGACAATATGTAATTCAATGGTTTACAAAAACAAAACAGAATATAGCTTTAACGTGAGTAATTGTGTCCGACTCTGTGCGATCCCATAGACGGTAGCCACCAGGCTCCCCCGTCCCTGGGATTCTCAAGGCAAGAACACTGGAGTGGGTTGCCATTTCCTTCTCCAATGCATGAAAGTGAGAAGTGAAAGTGAAGTCGCTCAGTCATGTCCAACTCTAGGGACCCCATGGACTGCAGCCCACCAGGCTCCTCCATCCATGGGATTTTCCAGGCAAGAGTACTGGAGTGGGGTGCCATTGCCTTCTCCGTTATTTTTTGAAGGCAAGTGTAAAAGTTCAATGTAGACTCTTCCAGTTTCATGGATATGAAGGTTCTTCTGGGTTCCAAAGGTAGATTGTGTGTGTGTGTGTTTGCAACCCCGTGGACTGTAGCCTGTCAGCCTTCTTTATCTATGGGATTTTCCAGGCAAGAGTACTGGAGTGGGTTGTCATTTCACCTCCAGAGGATCTTTCTGACCAGGGATTGAACCTGTGTCTCCTGTATTTCCTGGATTAGCAGGTGGATTTTCTACCACTGAGCCACCTGGGAAGTCAAAAGGTAGATTGCAGTGACAGGTTAAAGAAGCTTTATGAAACTGACCCTGATCCTCTGTCATCCTACTTTTAAGCAAAGAAGTTTAGATTTTGTCTCTTTCATATACTGAGCATTCAAAATATATTAAAGAATGAATAAAGTCTGAAGAAGACAGAATAGTATTATAATTTCAGTATTGAAAAGTTATATATCAAAGATACAATAAAAACACAAATTAGGAAATTGGAAAGAAAGGATATGCTTACTTATTTCTATCTATAGAGTTGTGCTGTGCTGTCCTAAGTTGCTTTAGTCATGTCTGACTCTCTGTGACTCTATGGACTGTAGCCCACCATGCTCCTCAGTCCATGAGATTCTGACAGGAATACTGGAGTAGGTTGCCATGCCCTCCTACAGGGGATCTTCTTGACTCAGAGAGCTCTTAAGTCTCCTGCATTGGCAGACATGGTTTACCACTAGCACCACCTGGGAAGCCCCATAGACTTGTAAATCCCTGCTATAATGAGATTGATTGATATCTCACTGTATACAAATAAAATAAGAAACACCACTTTAAATTCAGCACGATCTTGTTTAAAAATATGAGTAAATTCAGGATCAGCAAAAATTCTGATCCAGCAGATCAACAGTGTAAAGTTTAACTGTGGCAGAAATTTTGGAAAATTCATGAACTTCACACACAGTAATGGATGGTAGAACAAAACCGATTTCATTTAATCACAAATGTCAGTACAATAGAATCTGACCTATGGATTATATTTAATAGAAAACATGCATTTAGAAGGTTTAAGTTAAACCAAATTGTTATTTTAGACTATATTTCAATGCCTCTTCAGAGAGAACAGAAAGCAAATTAGTTTTCCAGAAAGTTTCTATTTTTAATATTCTCCTTACATTTACACTTAAAGTATCAAGATGTCTTACAAATTTCAGGATTTTGTGACAGTTCTCCTTTCTTTAACTTGCAACCTGGAGAAGGAAAGAATATGTGTTTGACATTCCATAAAAAAACTGGTTTTTAATTCATATATGTTGATCACTGATGCTCAAAGATGATCTTGTTACTGAGAAATCCATTCCTCTCAAGATGCTGAAGAAAGATATAAGAATTAGTTGAATATTAATTACTTCTCTATATCAAATGAATTAATCAAGGCCTTCTATTTATTCATACATTTTATGCTTTATCAAAACAGTCAAAATTTCTAAAGGAGAAAAATAATATCTAAATCAACAAAGGTAAAGATTTTAAATGTATGGTAGGTAATACAATCTAAAATATATTTTAATCACAATATATTATGAACATTTCCTGGAATCATTGGATAATTGGATAATTGTATTTTGTATTTAATCATCCTTAAGTGTGTAATGTAAGGGACGACAAAAACAGTACCTTGTCATCCAGATTTCAGTTTGACTCCTAGCTCTGACACTTACCACTTTAATGATTTAAATATTCATCATTCTTTTGGGAAATTCATCTTCAGCTCAGTTCATTTCAACTCAGTCGTGTCTGACTCTTTGTGACCGCATGGATTGTAGCACACTAGGCCTCCCTATCCATCATGAATTCCCAGAATTTACATAAACTCATGTCCATTGAGTCAGTGATGCCATCCAACCATCTCATCCTCTGTTGTCCCCTTCTCCTCCCACCTTCAATCTTTCCCAGCATCAAAATCTTTTCCAATGAGTTACTTCTTCCCAACAGGTGGCCAAAATATTGGAGATTCAGCTTCCAGTAAATATTCAGGACTGATTTTCTTTAGGATGGACTGCTTGAATCTCCTTGCTCTCCAAGGGAGAGCATTATTTTGCTCTTGTGTGGTAGTTTGAGCATTTTTTGGCATTGCCTTTCTTAGGGACTGGAATGAAAACTGAACTTTTCCACTCCTGTGGCCACTGCTGAGTTTTCCAAATTTGCTGGCATATTGAATGCAGCACTTTCACAGCATCATCTTTTAGGATTTAAAATAGCTCAACAGGAATTCCATCACCTCCACTAGCTTTGTTCATAGTGATGCTTCCTAAGGCCCACTTGACTTCACGTTCCAGGATGTCTGGATTTAGGTGAGTGACCACACCATAGTGGTTATCTGGGTCATGAAGATATTGTTTATATAGTTCTTCCGTATATTCTTGCCACTGCTTCTTAATATGTTCTGCTTCTGTTGGGTCCATACCATTTCTGTCCTTTATTGAGCCCATCTTTGCATGAAATGTTCCCTTGGTAGCTCTAATTTTCTGGAAGAGATCTCTAGTCTTTCCCATTCTATTCTTTTCCTCTATTTCTTTGCACTGATCACTGAGGAAGACTTTCTTATCTCTCCTTGTTATTCTTTGGAATTCCGTATTCAAATGGGTATATCTTTCCTTTTCTCCTTTGCTTTTCACTTCTCTTCTTTTCACGGCTATTTGTAAGGCCTCCTCACAGAGCCATTTTACTTTTTTGCATTTCTTTTTCTTGGGGATGGTCTTGATCCCTGTCTCCTGTACAATGTCATGAACCTCCATCTATAGTCCATAAGGCACTTTGTCTTTCAGATCTAGTCTCTTAAATCTATTGGTAATTTCCTCTGTATAATCATAAGGGATTTGATTTAGGTCATACCTGAATGGCCTAGTGGTTTTCCCTACTTTCTTCAATATAAGTCTGGATTTGGCAATAAGGAGTTCATGATCTGAGCCACAGTCAGCTCCTTGTCTTGTTTTTGCTGACTGTATAGAGATTCCCCATCTTTGGCTGCAAAAAATATAATGAATCTGATTTCAGTGTTGACCATCTGGTGATGTCCTTTTATGGAGTCTTCTCTTGTGTTGTTGGAAGAGGGTGTTTGTTATGACCAGTGCATTCTCTTGGCACAACTCTATAAGCCTTTTCCCTGCTTCATTCTGTACTCCAGTGCAGAATTCAGCTTATCCTTTTATAATTTTCAAATAATTATGTCAATAAAGTATAGTATTTACTGGACAAAAAAGAGGATATCTGAAGATCATGAACAATCACAGATCTTAAGAATGTAAGATTTGAAGTATTTTCTTATTAAATGAAGTCAAATTTTTATCAAGATTTATTGAATAAAAATCTACCAGAACTTTACACCTGATATATGCTTTATGGAAACGACAACTAATCTTGAAGATAAATAAAAAGCAACTAAACATTGCCATATTTGTAATAGAATGATTTTTCTACAAGATGTTAATAATTTGACCTAAACATCAAGTTCACTATTTTCTAAGCAATTGAGAAAATAAAATATATAGTTAATCAAGGACCAGTAAAATTATTATATAATAAAAATAAATAAAATTCCACTGAAAAAATTGTTACCCATTATCAAATCCAAAATAATTTCAGAAGCTCTAGGATATCAGCAATTTTTAGCTAAAAAATTTCAAAGGATAATAAATATAGCAAATGTTTTTCATAAGCAAAAATTGACAGTCACATATCTGCCTGAATAATTGGAATCTAATAGTGAAAAAGAAGTTTCATTATCTATTTAGGAGACAAGATAAATACGCAGGCAAGAATTTCAAAACCATGTGATCAGTGGATAATTTCAAAATATTTTGCTAAATATAACATTTTTATAAGACCTAAAATAATTTTGAGATTAGGAAATAAGTTTTTCCAATCTACTTAAGCTGCTCTTGTTGTTCAGTCACTGAAGTCCTGTCAGACTCTTGCAACCCCATGGATTGCAGCACACCAAGCTTTCAGTTCTCTGCTATCTTTGAGAGTTTGTTCAAATTCATATCCATTGACTTGGTGAGGTTATCTAACCATCTCATCTTCTTCACCCCCCGTTCTCTTTTGACTTCAATCTTTCCCAGCATCAAGTTATTTTCTAATTAGGTGGCCTAAGTATTGGAGCTTCAACTATGGCAACTGTCTTTCCAATGAATATTTAGGATTGATTTCCTTTAGGATTGACTGATTTGAACTCCTTGCAGTCCAAGTGTCTTCTCCAGCATTACAAATCAAAAGCATCAATTACTTGTCACTCAACCTTATACTCTCACATCCATATATGACTACTAGAAAACCCATAGTTTGACTATATGGATCTTTGTTAACAAAGTGATGTCTCAGCTTTTTGATACATTGAATAGAGTTCTCATAGTTTTCATTCAAAGGAGCAAACACTTTTAATTTCATGGCTGCAGTCACCATCTATAAAGATTTTGGGTCCATGAAGAGAAAATCTGTCACTGGTTCCACTTTTTCCCCCTCTTTTTGCATAAAGTGATGAGACCATATGCCATGGTCTCAGTGTTTTTGAATGCTGAGTTTCAAGCCAGTAATTTTTCACTCTCCTTTTTCACCTTCATCATGAAGCTCTTTAGTTCCTCTCCATTTTCTGCCATTAGAGTGGTATCATCTACATATCGAGGTCGTTGATATTTCGCCAGGAAATCTTGATTCTAGCTTGTGATCATCCAGCCCTCAATTTGGTATAAAGTACTCTGCATATAAGTTAAATAAGCAGGGTGACAATATATAGCCTTGTTATACTCCTTTCCCAATTTTGAACCAGTCAGTTGTTCCATTCTGGTTCTAACTGTTCTTTCTTGACTCACATACAGGTTTCTCAGGAGACAGGTAAGGTTATCTGGTATTTGATATTGTTAAGAATTTCCCACAGTTTGTGGTGATTCACATAGTCAAAGGCTTCACATAGTCAATGAAGCAGAAATAGATGCTTCTCTGGAATCCCCTTGCTTTCTCCATGATCCAATGGATGTTGGCAATTTGATCTCTGGTTCCTATGCCTCTCAAAACCCAGTTTGTACATCTGTAAGCTCTTGGTTCATGTACTGCTGTAGCTTAACTTTAAGAATTTCAAGCATAACTTTGCTAGCATGTGAAATGAGTGCAATTGTGCAGTAGTTTGAACGTTCTTTGTCATAGCCCTTCTTTGGAATTGGAATGAAAACTAATCTCCAGTTCTGTGGCCACTGCTAATTTTTCTAAATTTGTTGGCATATAGAATGCAGCACAGCATCATCTTTTAGGATTTGAAATAGCTCAGCTGGAATTCAATCAGCTCCACTAGCTTTATTCCTAGTAATCCTTCCTAAGACCTATTTGACTTCATGTTCCAAGGTGTCTAGCTCTAGGTGAGTGACCACACCATTGTGATTATCTGGGTCATTAATATTTTTTTTTTTGTATAGTTCTTCTGTGTATTCTTGTCATCTCTTCTTAATCTCTTCTGCTTCTGTTAGGTCCTTACCGTTTTTGTCCTTTATTGTGCCCATTCTTTTATTAAATGTTCCCTTGATATCTCTAATTTTCTTGAAGAGATGTCTCATGTTTCCCTTTGCATCGTTTCTCTCTGTTTCTTTGCATTTTTTTTTTTTAAAGAAACTCTTCTTATCTCTCCTTGTTACTCTCTTGTTACTCTCTCTGTTACTGTCATTCAGTTAGGTATATATTTCCCCTTCTCTCTTGCCTTTGGCTTCTCTTCTTTCCTTAGTTATTTTTAAGGGCTCCTCAGAGAACTACTTTGGGCAGGTTTTGGTCACTGTCTTCTGTACAGTGTTATGAACCTCCTTCCACAGTTCTTCAGGTACTCTATCAAATCTAATCATTTGAATCCATCTGCCATTTCCTCTGTATAATCATAAGGGATTTGCCTTAGGTCATACCTAAATTGCCTAGTGGTTTTCCCTTCTTTTTTCAATTTCAGTCTGAATTTTTCAATAAGGAGCTTACTGCAAAGTTTCTTATTAAAGGAGCCACAGTCAGCTCCAGGTCTTGTTTTTGCTCACTGTTTAGAGCTTCTCCATCTTCAGCTGCAAACAGTACTATCAATTTGATTTCAGTATTGACCATCTGGTAATGTTCACATATAAAGTCTTCTGTTGAAATATTGGAAAAGGGTATTTGGTATTACCGGCATGTTTTACTGACAAAAGTCTGCTAGCCTTTGCTTTGCATCATTTTGTGCTTCAAGGCCAAACTTGCCTGTTATTCCAGGTATCTCTTTACTTCCTACTTTTTGCACTTCAATCTCCTATGTTGAAAAGAACATTTGTGTGTGTGTGTGTGTGCGTTAGTTCTAGAAGGTCTTGTAGGTCATCATAGATCAACTTCAGCTTCTTTGACATCAGTGGTTGGTACATAGACTTGGATTACTATGATATTAATTGATTTGCCTTGGAAACTAACTGAAATAATTCTATCCTTTTTGAGATTGCACCCGAGTACCACATTTTTTACTCTATTGTTGACTATGAGACCCACTCCATTTCTTCTACGAAATGTTTGCACATTCTCATCCATTTTATTTCACTGATTCCAAAGATGTCAGTGATCAATCTTGCCCTCTCCTGCATGACCTCATCCAATTTACCTTAATTCACGGACCTAACATTCCAGGTACCTATGCAATATTTTTCTTTATAGCATTAGATTTTACTTTCACTGCCAGACACATCCACAACTGTCATTTCCACTTTGTCCCAGCCAATTTATTCTTTCTGGTGCTAATAGCAATTTCCCTCTGGTCTTCCCCAGTACCATTTTGGACACCTGACTACCTGGGGTGCTCAATTTCTGGTGTAACACCTTTTTGACTTTTTGACACTGTTCATGGAGTTCTCATGGCAAACATACTGGTGTGGATTGTCATTTCCTACTCCAGTGGACCACATTTTGTCAGAAAACTTCACTTTGACTCATCTGTCTTGGGTGGCCCGGCAAGGCATGGCTCACAGCTTCATTGAGTTAATCAAGTCCCTTCACCATGACAAAACTGTGATCCATGAAGAAATCTACTTAAATAAGAATCAAATAAATAAAAGTACATTTATATATCATCTTAATATTCCCATTATATTAAGCTGACAACATAACTCTTACTTAACTAAAATTTTCATTTACTTTATTTTCCAAAGTACTATAAGTGGTGTAAATTAAATTCTAAATATATCATGTTATAGGTCAGATCAGATCAGATCAGATCAGTCACTCAGTCGTGTCCAACTCTTTGCGACCCCATGAATCGCAGCACGCCAGGCCTCCCTGTCCATCACCAACTCCCGGAGTTCACTCAGACTCACATCCATTGAGTCAGTGATGACATCCAGCCATCTCATCCTCTATCGTCCCCTTCTCCTCCTGCCCCCAATCCCTCCCAGCATCAGAGTCTTTTCCAATGAATCAACTCTTCACAAGCATTCCATAAAATATGTATATTGAATTTTTTGGTGGTTTGTTTTTATTAGTTGAGGAAACTATATCATAGACAGAAAACTTGACCAACATTCCCAATATGTAGGAAACCTATTCCACTAGCAAAGCTATCTATATATCTATTTATCTAGCATCTATCTTTATCTCTATATCCACCATGATATTCATCTATATAGCAACTAATAAATGTGTTCAACAAATTTATTTTTATAGAAGAAAAACTAAAATAATACAGTGAATTGTGTTAGAAGATAGAAAAATTGGAGCCTTTTTTACATTAGGTGGTTTATTTTAGTCTTGACAGTTTAATTTCATCCTTTAGAAGAATAAAAAAAAGCAAAGAATTTTGCTTTGCTTTCATCGTGCATTTTTATAGCAAATAAATGATTTTAGAAATATAATGAACATTTGAAACAAATCTAATTAATATAGTGTTTCACATAATGTGATCACTTCCTTTAAATTTACAAAACTCCAGTCTATTACTGCAAATTTGATTACATTTTGTTAATTTTACTAACAACTTTACGTATGTTTAGTTCTAGAGAGTTACTGTTGATGATGTGCATACACAAAAGCAAAAATATATTTTATATATAATATGAAAGTACATAAAGGATGCTAATATTTTATGGGTGATTTTAACTATTTTCTTTTTCTTTTAAATTTGAATGTATTACAGATTTAGAGTTAGTAATTTAATTTTAAATAAGTTATTCCTACTATTTTTTTATATATATTTCATGATCCTACTAACCATTATGAAGGAACAATTGACTATAATACAATATACATAAAAGCAGAACTCTTGTAATTATTTTTCCTGAAAATATAATTAAATAATACTTATTCCAATAAGGGCTTCCCTTGTGGATCAGCTGGTAAAGAATTTGCCTACAATGAGGAGACCTATGTTCCATCCCTGGTTTGGGAAGATCTCCTGGAGAAGGGAAATGGAATCCACTCGGGAATTCTGGCCTGGAGAATTCCATGGACTGTATAGTCCATGGGGTCCCAAAGAGTCAGACAAAACTGAGTGACTTTCACTCACTTCACTATTACAATAGTTTTTTTTTTTTTTTTTTACTTTTGTGAAGGCAAAGTTAAAGATACCTATAATTTGTAACATTTCTCTAGTCAAAATTGTAGATTTAAAATATATTTTAAATATTAGTGAAACTGTATAAAGTTTTCTTTATTAAAATAAAACAGTCTCTGATGTCAAATAAATTAATTTTTTCTACTCAAAATTAATAAAAGCTATAGATCCTGAGTCCTATAGAGAAAAAATAGCATTTAAAATTTAAACAAGAAATAAAATGAATATAACATTAATAAAATTAAATGGATTTTTCATTTCAGTATAAAATTCGGGGTTTCCTTTTTATATATATATAAACAGAGCTGCACAACCATTACCACAATCAGTTTTAGAATATTTAACACCTTTCCCCAAAGAAGCTCTGTAACCCTTTTTTATGGCTACCTCTATGTCTCAGCTCTAGTCAAACAATAATGTAGATTCTGACTCTATAAGTTTGCTCACTGTGGACATTTTATATAGCTTACATACATAAGGTATTGAAATTTGTCAATTGATTGTTCTCTGTCTGAGATGATTTAAGTTTTTTCTCCCCTTCATTATCATGATTTGTCGATTAATATTCAAATGTCATGACAGCTTTATATTCCTGAAAAAACTTCCACTTAGTCATTGTGTATAGTTTTTTCATTTTGCTTGAATTTAGTTTTCTATTTTCCTAAAGATTTTGGTATTTATACTTATAAGATTATATTAAGCTCTAGCTATCTTTTTCTGTAAGATTTTTTTTCTGATTTTGATATAGTGCAAGACTGGTCTTATTGAATGAGTTGAGAAACGTGACCTCCTTTTGTATTCCTCCCCCCTTCCCCACCCCGTGGAGGAGTTTGTGAGGAGTTTGTAATAATTATTTAATTTTTTTTAAAACTCACCAGTAAAGTTATTTTAAACTGAGCTTTTCCGTGTGAAAACCTTTAAAACTCTTAATTAAACCTCTTGTTGTAAGTTTATTTTGATTGTATATTTATTTTATGAGTCAATTTTCATGCTTCCTAGGGTATTTTCCCCATTCCAGCTAATTTTACTAATTTGGGTACAATATTGTTGGAATAACACTTATGAACATTTATAATCCTCTTTATTCTACAATATTTCATAATATTGGTAGCAATGTTCACTCTCCTGCCACTCCTGACTTTAGTAAATTACATATCTATTTTGTACTTTTTTCCTAACAAATTTAGCCCCAAAATTGTGAATTTCATTGATTTATTTGAAGTACCAAGTTTTAGTACTGTTGATTATCTTTATATTTTTCTATTCTCCATTTTATCACTTTATGCTCTAATCTGTACCATTCCTTTCTGCTTGTTTCAGTGCCATAAGGTATAAACTTAAGTTATTCACTTGAGTTATTCTTCTATTTTAATATAATCTTTTAAGTCTAAGTTTTGTTCTTTGTCCTGAGTCTCTGGCACTAAGATGCTAAAACCTCCAGAATTTTTATTTATTTATTTTAATTGGAGGCTAATTAGTTTACAATATTGTAGTGGTTTTGCCATACATTGACATGAATCAGCCATGAGTGCACATGTGTTCCCCATCCTGAACCCCCTTTTCACCTTCCTCCCCATCTCATTCCTCTGGGTCATCCCAGTGCACCAGCCCTGTGCACCCTGTCTCATAGAACCTGTCACCTGGACTGATGATCTGTTTCACATACAATAATATATATGTTTCAATGTTATTCTCTCAGATCATCACACCCTGGCCTTCTCCCACAGAGTCCAAAAGACTGTTCTATACGTCTGTGTCTCTTTTGCTGTCTCGCATATAGGGTTATCGTTACCATTTTCTAAATTTCATATATATGCGTTAGTATATTGTATTGGTGTTTTTCTTTCTCACTTACTTCACTCTGTATAATAGGCTCCAGTTTCATCCACCTCATTAGAACTGATTCAAATGTATTCTTTTTAATGGCTGAGTGATATTCCATTGTGTCTATGTACCACAGCTTTCTTATCCATTCGTCTGCTGATGGACATCCTAATTGTTTCCATGTCCTGACTATTATAAACAGTGCTGCAATGAACATTGGGGTACACACGTCTCTTTCAATTCTGGTGAAACCTTCAGAAACTTTGAACTGCTAAAACTGTCTTGTTTATTTATGAGTCCCTTGGATGGCACCTGGGATTATGCTAATAAAGAGACTCATGGTGGACCCCCAAATAGAGTTAGGCTGGGGACTGGTAATGCCAGAAAGACCAATTGTATATTAGAGGACTGGGGCTTTATGCCACATATCAGCCTGACCCATCCACCCTCATTTCCTAACATCTAGACAGTGGAGGGGAACTGGATACACACATTATCGTTAAAAGGAAAAGATGAACCAAATTTAGGTTGTAGCCAATCCATACTAAAGTCTCTCATCAAAAGGCCCCTACTGAAGAATGGTGCAGAAGAACCTGATTCTGATCTACATAAGGGACAACCACTACCTCTGAGTCATTCTAAACAAACAAACAAATAAGAGAGGGGAAAGTAAAACAAATCATCCAGTCAATGAAAATGTTTAAGTAGTTATTAAGAAATGATATGAATGATGCAGATGTTAATGGAATGAAAATAATGACCATAATACAACATTCTAAGGAATTGGATGGACCTATGAGAGTTCTTTGGAGAAGGCAATGGCATGTCATTCCAGTACTCTTGCCTGGAAAATTCCATGGACGGAAGAGCCTGAAAGGCTGCAGTCCATGGGGTCGCTGAGGGTCAGACACGACTGAGCGACTTCACTTTCACTTTTCACTTTCATGCATTGGAGAGGGAAATGGCAACCCACTCCAGTGTTCTTGCCTGGAGAATCCCAGGGACGGGGGACTCTGGTGGGCTGCTGTCTGTGGGGTCACGCAGAGTTGGACACGACTGAAGTGACTTAGCAGCAGCATGAGAGTTCTTGCTGGTCCTCCAATATTGAAGGACCCTAAACACATCATTTTTTTTTTTTTTGCTTTGTTTTATTTTATATTTTTTAAATTTTTTTAAATTCAATTTTATTTTTTAACTTTACAATATTGTATTGGTTTTGCCATATATCAAAATGAATCCACCACAGGTATACCAGAGGGATGGTATGGGGAGGTAGGTGGGAGGAGGGTTCAGGATGGGGAACATGTGTTTTATTTTATTTTTATTCAACCCAGTTTGAAGAAATAAGAAAGCTGAAAAGCAAATATAGTAATAAGAAGCCAAACTTCCAATATCCTAGGCAATAGTTCCAATATCCTAGGCAATAATCCCAATATTTAATCAGGTAAATTTTGGAGAAAGTGCCAGATTCTTTGGCTCAGTTCCCAGCCTTCTGGGAACCTAAGCAATTTTGCATATGAATGAGTGAAACTGTTACAAGAGGAAGAAAAGAAGTTTTGGGGACTCCTTTATATAGGAGCCCCATGCATTTTGGTGCCACATCCATTGAAGTCCCAATGGGGCTGAAATTAAATTAAGAGAAAACATAAATGCAAATATTGATAGAATTAAGGTGAACATTTGAATGGAAATTTTAATATATAAGCTATCTTTATGTGAAGAATTTTTGTCACTATTACCTGAACATTTTATGGAAAAGTATACTATGCCCTAGTGGAAACATATCCCTGTTAGTGTTGTAGAAACACATTCTGTTGGTAAAATCCTAATAGGTCACAACTAAGAATGCAAAGGTTGGTGGGATTAAGTTGAAAGTTTAGGTGAAAATTACTATATTCAAATATGTGAAATAAGTTCATTATTTTACCTGAATGCATAATGGAGTTGCTTAATGTGTCTGACTGGGGACATTTTCCTCTATATAGCTTTATAAAACAGAGGCATGAATCTGCCCTTCAAGTACTGGAAATGCTAAATAGGAATCAATAAATAATATTGCCTGACCCACCAAAAAGAGAGAATTGAAGCTGTAGTGCTAGTATGGACAAATTATCTGTATAATAGCCCTTTGTAGTCAGGGACTGATTACAAAAACCTGTGACTCCCAGTAAAGTCTATTTACCCACAGTGTGAAACTTCTGATGTCAGTGCTAAAATGGGCAGCCTTTGGCATGTGGACTCTCTCTGTATTGGCATTGGTTTTGGTTGACTCTGTCTCTCTTCATGATATCTATGTTATGCTGCCTGTAGCTATTAAAAATAGAATAAAGAATATAAGTAAAATAACAGCAGAGATTACAATGGAAAATAAATCTCAAGAAGAACCAAAAGACAAAGAAATTGTTTTTTGCATAACTAATTTAAAAATATAAGTATAATGAATGTATGAATAAAAATAAAGGAACAAAAAGAGATTTATGTCACATTTAAATAGAATAAAATTTTTAAAAGATGAGAATGTTCAATTAAAATTCAGAATGAAAATAAGAACACAGTTAAGGATATGAGAGATATTAGGCTCCACTAATTGTCAGCTAGTTACTCTATTGCTTTTGACAATTCATGGGCACATGAATTGCTCCATTTCTGGCACAACTGCTGCTAGGCACTCTCACATAGGTAGTGTTTAAGGTCAGTCTTTCAGACTTTTGCTGACCCTAGTTGGACTCTTTTTAGCAGTCCCTTTCTTGGTTTTCTCTAGTAAATTTATATCTACCCCTATATTTAGCTTGTTGCTAATGAGTACCGGACTCCCTTGATTTTTTTTTCTTTTTTTGACTTAAGAACATTTATTTAATAATTAAAATTCTTCAGAAAACATCAAAAATGAATTACCGTTAATTACCATCACATGGTAAATATGATCAATATAAAATTACACTTGAAAAAAGAACACAATCCCCAATAGCAGCACAAATCTCACCTCCTTCAGAGGCATATGTTCAGAGCCCCTGTTTTTTTAATTTAATTTTAATTTTTTATTTAAGGATAATTTCTTTACTGAATTTTGTTGTTTTCTGTCAAACTTCAACAGGAATCAGCTGTAGGTATACATATATCCCCCCTTTGAACCTCTCTCTCCATCCCACCCCTCTAGGTTGATACAGAGCCCCTGTTTGAGTTTCCTGAGACATACAGCAAATTCCCATTGCCTATCTATTTTACATATGGAAACAGTGTCTGACTTTATTTTTTGGGGCTCCAAAATCACTGCAGATGGTGACTGCAGCCATGAAATTAAAATACGCTTACTCCTTGGAAGAAAAGTTATGACCAACCTAGAAAGCATATTGAAAAGCAGAGGACATTATTTTGCCAACAAAGGTCTGTCTAGTCAAGGCTATGGTTTTTCCAGTGGTCATGTATGGATGTGAGAGTTGGACTGTGAAGAAAGCTGAGCAGAGAAGAATTGATGCTTTTGAACTGTGGTGTTGGAGAAGACTCTTGAGAGTCCCTTGGACTGCAAGGAGATCCAACCAGTCCATTCTAAAGGAGATGAGCCCTGGGTGTTCTTTGGAAGGAATGATGCTAAAGCTGAAACTCCAGTACTTTGGCCACTTCATGTGAAGAGTTGACTCATTGGAAAAGACTCTGGTTTGGGGCAGGAGGAGAAGGGGATGACAGAGGATGAGATGGCTGGATGGCATCATTGACCTGATGGATGTGAGTCTGAGTGAACTCCGGGAGTTGGTGATGGACAGGGAGGCCTGGCATGCTGCGGTTCATGGGGTTGCAAAGAGTCGGACACGACTGAGCGACTGAACTGAACTGAATTGAATGTAAGTTTCCATATTACTCTCTACATACATCTCACCCTCTCCTCCCCTTTCCCCATGTCCATAAGTCTATTTTATATGTCTCTTTCTCCATTGCTGCCCTGTATATAAACTCTTCAGTACCATTTTTATATATTCCACATATATGCATTAGAATATGAAGTTTATCTTTCTTTTCCTGACTTACTTCACTCTGTTTAATAGGTTCTAGGTTCATCCACCTCAAAAATTGTCTTTTTCAATTTTGATTTCCTTGGGATATATGGCTGAGAGTGGGATTGCTGGTTCATATGGTGATTTTATTCCTAGTTTTGTAAGGAATCACCATACCATCTTCCATAGTGGCTGCATCAATTTACATTCCCACCAACAGTGCAAGAACATTCCTTTTCTCCACATCCTCTCCAGCATTTATTGTTTGTAGACTTTTTGATGATGGCCATTCTGACCGGTGTGAGATGATATTTCATTGTGGTTTTGATTTGCATTTCTCTAATAATGAGTGATGTTCAGGATCTTTTAGCCATCTGTATGTCTTCTTTGGAGAAATGTCTGTTTAGGTCTTTTTCCCACTTTTAGATCGGGTTGTTTGTTTTTCTGGTGTTGAGCTATATGAGCTGCTTGTGTATTTTGGAAAATCCTATGTCAGTTTTTTCATTTGCTATTATTTTCTCCCATTCTGAGGATTACCTTTTCACATTGTTTATAGTTTCTTTTGCTGTGCAAATGTTTTTAACTTTAATCATGTTGCATTTGTTTACTTTTGCTTTTATTTCCATTACTCTGCAAGGTGGTTCATAGAGGAACTTGCTTTATGTCATTGAGTGTTATGCCTAAGTTTTCCTCTAAAAGTTTTAAAAGTTTTATAGTTTCTAGTCTTAATATTTAGGTCTTTGATCCACTTTGAGTTTAAAGTTTATTTATTTTTTATTTATTTTTTTTCCTGTTACTCCATTTTATTTTTATTTTTTAAAAAATCTATTTACTTTAATTAGAGGCTAATTACTTTACAATACTGTATTGGTTTTGCCATAATCAACATGAATCTGCCACAGGTGTACACGTGTTCCCAATCCTGAACCCCCCTCCCACCTCCCTCCCCATACCATCCCTCTGGGTCATCACAGTGCACCAGCCCCAAGCATCCTGTATCCTGCATCAAACCTGGACTGGCAATTCATTTCTTATATGATATTATACATATTTATTATCTTTAGGGTTTTCTATGTACAATATCATATCATCTGCAAACAGTGAAAGATTTACTTCTTCTTTTCAAATCTGGATTCCTTTTATTTTTCTTCTCAGATTACTATAGCTAGGATTTCTAGAACTGTGTTGAATAATAGTGGTGAAAGTGGACACCCTTGTCTTGTTCCTGATCTTAGAGGGAATGCTTTCAGTTTTTCACCATTGAGAATAATGTTTGTTGTAGGCTTATCATATATGGCCTTTATTATGTTGAGACAAGGAAGTCCAATCAGTCCATCCTAAAGGAGATCAGTCCTGGGTGTTCATTGGAAGGACTGATGCTAAAGCTGAAACTCCAATACTTTTGCCACCTCATGCAAAACCTGACTCACTGGAAAGGACCCTGATGCTGGGAAGGATTGGGGGCAGGAGGAGAAGGGGACAACAGAGGATAAGACGTCTGAATGGCATCACCGGCTCGATGGACATGAGTCTGAGTGAACTCCGGGAGTTGGTGATGGACAGGGAAGCCTGGAGTGCTGTGATTCATGGGGTCACAAAGATTCAAACACGACTGAGCAACTGAACTGAACTGAACTGAACTGATGTTGAGGTAGGTTCCTTCTATACCCATTTTTTAAGAGTTTTTATCATAAATGTGTGTTGAATTTTGTCAAAGACTTTTTCTGCAACTATTGAGATTAATTACCATATGGTTTTTATCTTTCAACTTGTTTACATGGAGTATCACATTGATTGATTTGTGAATGTTGAAGGATCCTTGCATCCTTGAAATAAACTCAAATCGATCATGGTGTACGAGCTTTTTGATGTGTTTCTGAATTCTGTTTGCTAAAATATTGTTGAGGATTTTTGCATCTATGTTCACCTGTGATATTGGCCTGTAGTTTTCTTTTTTGTGTTGTCTTTTACTGGTTTTGGTATCAGTGTGATGGTGGCCTCATAGAATGATTTTGGAAGTGTTCCTTCCTCTGCAATTTTTTGAAAGAGTTTTAGAAGGATAGACATTAGCTCTTTTCTAAATTTTTGATAGGATTCTTCTATGAAGCCATCTGGCCTGGGCTTTTGCTTTTTGGGAGATTTTTAATCACAGCTTGAATTTCAGTGCTTGTATTTGGGTTTTTCATAATTTCTATTTTTTCCTGGTTCAGCCTTGGAATATTGAACTTTTCTAAGAATCTGTCCATTTCTTCCAAGTTACCCATTTTATTGTCATGTTGTTTTTCATAATAGTCTCTTATAATCATTTATATTTCTGCATTGTCTCTTGTAACCTCTCTTTCATTTCTAATTTTGTTGATTTGATTCTACTGTCTTTTTTTGTTTGTTTGTTTGTTTTGTTTTTTGATGAGTCTGGCTAAAGGTTTGTCAGGTTTTTTTTTATCTTCTCAAAGAACCAACTTTTAGTTTTATTTATCTTTACTATTGTTTCTTTCATTTGTTTTTCATTTATTTCTGCTTAGATCCTTATGATTTCTTTCCTTCTGCTATTTTTTTTGTTCTTCTTTTTCCAGTTGTTTTATGTGTAAAGTTAGATTGTCTATTTGATGTTTTTCGTATTTCTTGAGGTAGTATTGTGTTGCTATTAGAACTGGTTTTGCTGCATCCCATAGGTTTTGAGTTGTCATGTTTACATTGTCATTTGTTTCTAGAAATTTTTTGATTTCCCTTTTGATTTCTTCAGTAACCTGTTGGTTATTTAGAAATATATTGCTTAATCTCCATGTGTTTATGTTTCTTACAGCTTTTTTTTTTTCTTTCCTGTAATTCATATCTAGTCTCATACCATTATGGTCAGAGAAGATGCCTGATATAATTTCAATTTTCTTAAATTTACTGAAGTTTGATTTGTGACCCAAAGTGTGATCTATCCTGGAGAATGTTCTATATGCACTTGAGAAGAAGGTGTATTCTCCTGCATTTGGATGGGATGTCCTGAAGATATCAGTGAGATCCATCTCATCTAATGTATCATTTAAGACTTGTGTTTCCTTATTAATTTTCTGTCTTGATGAACTGTCCATTGGTGTAAGCGGGGTGTTAAAATCTCCTACTATTACTGTGTTACTGTCAGTTTCTCCTTTTATGTCTGTTAGTGTTTGTCTTATGTATTGAGGTGCTCCTATGTTAGTTGCATAGATATTTACAATTGTTATGTCTTCCTGTTGGATTCATCCTTTGATCATTATGATATTGGATATCATATGATATCATTTGGATCATTATGATATTGGATTCCTGATACCCGAAGAAGATTTAGCTTAGGGACCAGGGACCAGGCTTGATCACTCAAGAGCCTTTGTGTAGCAGAGCTTTATTAAAGTTAAAAAGGACAGAAAAAGCTTCTGGCATAGACATCAGAAGGCGGGATGGAGAGTGCCCCCTTTGCAAGTTGTTTTATGTCTGTTAGAAAGCTATTAATCAGATAAGAGAGACACCTCAAGGCTGATGGAATTTCACCAAGACCCTTTCCCACAGTATGCATTTTTGAGATAGGATGACATTCCCTCTTTTATTTTAACAGAACTATGTTGCCAAAGGAAAGGGGCACTGTGTTCATTCCATAACTACTTCCTGCTGTTGAGGAGCGTGATCCCTAAATTACTGAGGCAACATACTCTCCTAACCCTCATATGGAAAGTCTCTGATCCATGGGCCCCAAGTAATAGTTGGATGAGACTGTGGCACTCATAGGAGCCTGGACAACCTTTTGTAACTTAAAAACTTTCAGACAGTTAGAAACAAAGACAATTTTACAGTTACATATGGAAGGCAAAATAGTCATCAAACCAAATTAAAACCTAATCAAAATTAAAAATCGCATTATGTCCATAATTAAGGTACAATATGTTATATCAGTCCATCTTAGGATTGTTAAATGTCATCAGATCAAGAAGAAGTGAAGGTATTCACAAAATTGAAGAAAGTTCTTTCCTTGAAGTGGAGAAACCCACCATGGGAAGACTTCAACTGATGAGGTTGAAAAGCTGAAAGCTGAGTCAAATTCTTCTAAGGCTTTAGGATCTATGACAATGACTGTATGCAAAACCAGTCTGTTAGAGAGACAGTCCCTTTTTTTTAGGGGCTGTTGAGCCCTCATTAAACCTACAGGTAAAACTTTAAACCAACTCTCTTGTGTTTCCTGAGTTGACTTACATGGGTGTTTTTTAATAATATCAGTAGCCTTTTCAACTTTTTCTGAAGATTGGGTCTCCAGGAACAGTGTGATATTCTATTCCTAGAGCTTTTGACACCCCTTGAGTTATAGCAGCTTTAAAAGATGGAGTCATTGTCACTATCAACTTTAGAGTTTAAGATGCCACTTACATCATGAGAAGTCAGTACAGTAAGATTTTGCCCATTAGTAAACTTATGAGCTTTAGGCATTAGCAAAACAACAGTAACAATTACCCTTACTCAATCTGGCCATAGCATTTTTTCAGTAACAAACTAAACTCTGATCCTGTAGGCATGTTCAATTTGGAGCCTTTAAGAAAGCAATTTGAAGCTTGTCAGTTTGGACCTACTGAGTCTCAGTTATAGGTTTATATAAAGGCTGGGCAAGTTCCGCATAACCCAGAATCCAAATGTGGCAATAGCTTGTAATGCCCAAGAATCCCCTCAATTGTCTTACAGTCATATTTGGCTGGTTTAAGAATTTCAGAAAATAAAGTATAAGGATTAGACACTTATTATTCATATATCTTGAACAAGTCTGCATTTATCATTTGACTTTCTTATACCCAAAATAGGAGTGTTGTATGGACTGATCAAGGGAATTAATAGCCCTTGTTCCTTTAAATTCTCAATGATGGGTTTTAACTGTTCCTTAACACCTCAGCCTTTAATGGATACTTCTTTTGATGTGAAAATAGGTGAGGGTCTTTGAGCTTGATAAAGACAGGAACAGTATTTTGTGCTCAACTCATAGCTTTTCCATCAGCTCACACTCTAGGATTTAAATTTTGTTCAATTAATGGGAGAGAAAGAGCAGGATCCATATTCACAAAAACAGAGGCCTGGACCTTGTTCAGTATGTCCATTTCCAGAAGGGGTGAGGGAAATTGTGGCATGATCAGAAACTCGTGAGTAAACAGCACATAGTCCCAGCTGCAGCTTAAAGGATGACTGAAATAATAGCATTTGGCTTGTCCTGGCAGCCCATTACAGTGGTGGATCAGGAGGAAAGCAGACCAGGAACATTAGCGAGCAAAAAGTTGCCCTAGTATCCCAAAGAAGATCGACTGATTTGCCCCCTCACAGTTATTAATACCCAGGGTTCCTCAGGCGTTATTAGGATGGGAACTTATGTGGGGACTCCCAAGGACCTTGAGTCCCAATTGTCTTGAGAGTCTGACACCTGGGGCCTACATCTCAGAGGGCAGTCTCTTCTCCAGTATTGTCCTTTGCAGACCAGACATGGAGATGGGGGTGGTTTAGATGCCTGAGGGCAGTCCCATTTGACATGTCTCTTCTTTCCACAGTAATAACAAGTCCATCCTTTTTCACCTGGGTCCCTCTGGGCAATTTTTTCAGGCTGTTTCAGAGCAGGTCCATCAGCAATTATTGCAGCTTCAGTCTTTTACCTGGTTCTTTTTTGCCTTTCATTTTCCTCCACATATTATGTACCATAATATATAGTCTGAGCCAGCTGTAACAGGTTTTTTTTTTTCTTAACTGATTTCATCCAAAAGCCTGTTTTCATAACTTACAGCAGATATCTGGAGCCCATTGAGTGAGAAATCTATCTTTTAAGATGATTTATCCCTCTGAACTTTCAGGATCAACATCAGTAAACTTGTAGAGAGTGTCCCATAATTATCTAGGAATTTACCAGGATTTCCTTCTCTCCCTGTTTTATGTCAGAAAACTTAGCATAGTCTTAGCACGTGCTTACTTGAGTACTACAAGCATACCTCTGAATACAAAGAATACAAAGTGTCTCTGTTATAGGAATTTCTTGGCTCCCAGTAGGAAGGAGGGCTATTTCATGCTCCCTCTTTCCCCTTATCTCACATTCAAGCCATTCATCTCCAAAAGTAGTAGCTTTCCCCAAAACTTGAGAGTATGAGTCAGGGCTTAGTGTTTTTCCCAAGATATACATCCAAGTAAGGTCATAAAGTAGTTAGTCCCAAAAAGGTTTCTATGTAATTTTTGGGTCCTCTAAATAGTCTGGACCACAATTGGGACTGTTTGAATTTCTACCTAGACTGAGGCAGTGCCTTCTGGAAGGGTGCTCTGATTCTCAGCCTATTCAGTTGGGAGCCCCAGATACAGGGGCAGAGTAAGAGAATAGGAGGGAGCTGAAGGTTTCACACCCAAATCTGCACCCTTAGGACATAAGTCTGGCTTGTCTCAAGAGAGACAAAGAGCAACACATATGGCATTTCTATCCATTTCTCTTGTTTCTATGGAACCGGTCTAGTTGTAAAACAGTATCATAATTAAGAGACCCTTTAACAGGCCAGTGTTCCCCATCTTCCAAAGGATACCATGGCCATTCAGTATCACAGAAGATCAGGCATGTCTTTTTAAACTCTGGGGATCAAAGTTGTCCCAGTCTGTTTGTTTGTTTAATACATTTTAAAGGAATGGTTCTTGAACTGCTAGCTCCATTCTGTAAGAGAGAAAAAAAAATGGCACCCACAGCTGTGGCTTTTTTCCACAGGAAGCATTCTTCCCTACTTTAGACGGGGGTGGAGACAAACTTTTCACTGAAGCTTTCCTTCCCTGGTCAGGCTTAGTCTGTCCCTTACTGATGCAGACAGGTTACTCGTTCCTCCCAGTTCCACCACTGAGGCGAGGTGGAGATGCACCAGGGGTAGACCTGATAGCATCCCAGACTGATTTAGTTCCATACCACCAAGACCGTTGTTGGATTCACTCTTTTCTCTGATGCATTCGGGGTGAAGAAGAGTAGTTTTCCCAGAATGTTTTGCAAGCTAGGACTCCTAGGGGAAGCCTCCATCTTATGTGTGCCTGTGCACATTCCCAAGTACAGTCCTGACTGCAGTAGAAGTGGTGAGTCGTAAAGGGATGAACAACAATCAAGATGTCCCTTCTGAGTGTCACCACACCACTATAGCAAAAGAGGTGATACGGAGTTGGCCAACGAGGAAAAAGTGATTTTTGTCCTCACGCTATTAGAGCCAATTCTTCCAGTTCATTTCCACAGATTCCACAGAAAAGACTATCTAAGGAGTTGAGACAAAAGGCATCAGAGAGCTTTCTCTGGTCGACTAACAGTTAACACTATCAAAGGAAGAAGCCCACTGTACTTCCAATCTGACCAGATCCTGCAATTCCCTATCTGTGTCCTCAAAATCCTCATCGTCACCAGCAGTGCTTTTATCCATATAGATAGGAGGCAGAGCCATGACAAAGATTCACTTTCAGGTAGCTGGCCCCTGAGGCAGGCACCCTTGAGAGTGACCTCCAGACTGAGAGACATTCCTGGAGCTAGAGCTCCACCTCACTCCCACACATGCTCTTGTAACTTTGGCTCTTAGCAAGGCTAGGCACTTCTATGACTACCATGCTGCTGCTGCTGCTAAGTTGCTTCAGTTGTGTCTGACTCTGTGCAACCCCATAGATGGCCTCCTACCAGGTTCCTCCGTCCCTGGGATTCTCCAGGCAAGAACACTGGAGTAGATTGCCATTTCCTTCTCCAATGCATGAAAGTAAAAAGTGAAAGTGAAGTCACTCAGTCATGTTCTACTCTTAGCGACCTCATGAACTGCAGCCTACCAGGCCCCTCTGTCCATGAAAATTTCTAGGCAAGAGTACTGGAGCAGGGTACCATTGCCTTCTCCATATGACTATCATGCTTGAGGTCTAAGTAAAAGTACACAGTAACTGCATGGATCACAAGTCCCTTGGAAGTCTATGACCCAACAGATTAGGTTAGTAGTTCTAATTCCCTAAAGAATTATGAAATGGTCAAAGATATCAGGAAAAGATGACCATGAGAGGAAAGTTCAGTTCACATGCTTTGCCCATCTCTGGCCACTCCCCTCACAGGGACATTGGGTGTCTCTTGGCATTGGCAGGTAGGTATAAACCCCCAAGAAGGCTCCCCTTTTGGGGTCTGCCTTCAGTCATTATGAGGCACCATGAAACTGCAGAGCCGGGCTCATCAGTTGCTTCATGCACAGATAAGAGAGATACCTCAAGGCTGATGGAGTTTCATCAGGCCCCTCTCCCATAGTATGCATTTTTGAGATAGGATGGGAGGAGATGTGTCATCCCCCAGCCAGGAAACAATTGATATGAATACTGGTTTGTTGAGCCATTATAAGCCCAAGGTTTGAGAAAAGAAAAAAAAAGTTAGTCTTAGGGGGAGCCATTTTGAAGAAAGGAAAATTCCAAAGCAAATACATAGTTTCATTAACATAGCTTCAGAAAAACATATACATAAAGAAACCTCCTTTTAATTTTGTATGGAGAAGGAAAAAAAAAAAACTGTCACTTGTAGTTTATTTCCTCCTGCTGCTTAAGGGAGAGATAAAAAATGTCTGACACTTGCAGACTATTTCTCCACTTGGAGACCCCCTGGTCTTCCTGCCTGTTACCCTTTCAATTATGGAGTGTCCTTCTTTATCTCCTGAAGTATTATTTATTTTAAGGTCTATTCTGTCTGATATGAGGATTGCTACTCCAGCTTTCTTTGCTCCCCATTTTCATGGAATATATTTTTCCATCCTCCCACTTTCAGTTTACTTGTGTCTTTAGGTCTGAAGTGGGTTTCTTGTAGACAACATATGTATGGGTCTTGTTTTTGTATCCATTCAGCCACTCTGTGTCTTTTGGTTGGAGCATTTAATCCACTTACATTTAAAGTAATTATTGACATATGTCCGCCTATGTCATTTTCTTAATTGTTTGGGATTGATTTTGTAGATTTTTTTTTTCTTCTCTTGTATTTCTTGACTATATAAGTCCCTTTAAAATGCTATAAAGCTGGTTTTGTGGTACTGAATTCTCTTACCTTTTGCTTGTCTGAAAAGCTTTTTATTTCTCCATCAGTTTGAATGAGATCCTTTCCGGATATAGTAATCTTGATTGTAGATTTTTCCCCTTGAGTACTCTAAATATATCCTGCCATTCCCTTCTGGCCTGCAGAGTTTCTGCTGAAAGATCAGCTGTTAAACATATGGGGTTTGTTACATGTTACTTTTCCCTTGCTGCTTTTAATATTCTTTCTTTGTGTTTTAGTCTGTGTTAGTTTGATTATTATGTATCTTGGTGTGTTTCTCCTTGCATTTATCCTGTATGGGACTCTTTGTGCCTCTTGGACTTGATTGACTATTTCCGTTTCCATATTGGGGAAATTTTCAACTATAATCCCTTCAAAATTTTTTCTTATAACCTTTCTTTTTCTTTTCTTCTTCTGGGACCTCTATAATTTGAATGTTGGTGTGTTTGATATTGTCCCAGATGTCTCTGAGACTGTCCTCAATTCTTTTCATTCTTTTTACTTTATTCTGCTTTTTAGAAGTTGTTTCCACCATTTTATTTTCCAGCTCACTGATTATTTTCTTCTGCTTAAGATATTCTGCTATTGATTTCTTCTAGAGTATTTTTACTTTCAGTAATTGTGTTGTTTGTATGTTTATTCTTTAATTATTCTAGGTATTTGTTAATTGATTCTTGCACTTTCTCCATTTTGTTTTCAACGTTTTTGATCATCTTTACTATCATTATTCTGAATTCTTTTTCAGGAAGATTGCCTATTCCCTCTTCATTTATTTGGACTTCTGTGTTTCTAGTTTGTTCTTTCATCTGTTTAGTATTTCTCTGCCTTTGCATTATATTTTGTGTGTGTTTGAGGTTTACCTTTCCCCAGCTTAAAAGTTGAATTATTTCTTCCTTTTGGTTTCTGCCATCCTAAGGTTGGTCCAGTGGTTACAAAGTGGTAAACTTTGTATAGGGTGAGATTTGTGCTAATATTTCTTTGTTTGTTTTTTACACTGATGGGCGAGGCTGATTGAGGTGGTAATCCTGTCTGCTGATAATTGTGTCTGTATTTTTGTTTTGTTTGTTGTTTAGATGAAGCATCCTTCACAGGGTGCTACTGGTAGTTGGTGATGCTGGGTCTTATATTCAAATGGTTTCCTTTGTGTGAGTTCTTACTATTTGATATTTCCTAGGGTTAGTTCTCTGATAGTCTAGGGTCTTGGAGTCAGTGCTTCCACTCCAAAGGCTCAGAGCTTGATCTCTGGTCAGGAATGCAGATTCCACGAGTGGTTTGCTATGGCATTGAGATTAAAACAAATACCCCAATACAAGAAACCAAAGGTGAACCCCAGGCAAATGGCAGTTACAATATCAGGAAAATAATAATTAAAATAACTGAATATACATATATACACCTATAACAAAGTGAAAACAGTCCAAGAAAAATACAATACAGTAGATTGATCTGGCAAACTAAGGAAATAAAAAAATGATATTTATCAGTTAAGAACAAAACTAAAGCACAAACTGGAAAACAAAGTTAAAGCAAGGTGCCAAGTGGAGAATAAAACAATGAAACAAAACTAAAAAATATGTTGAGACAGTGGAAAGAAAGAAAAGAAAGAAAGAATAGATACGCAAAGTTAAATAGAGGTGGATGAAGAAGATTTATATACACTAAAGACTAACTGCAAGGGGAGAAGAACAGTAGGAAAGGAAAACAAAGAAATAAATCTAGAAAAGATATAATAGGTTTAAAAATTAAAATTGTAAAAAAGAGGGGGAAAAAAAGGAAGAAGAAAGAAAAACAAAAAAAGGAAAACTTCACAGAACTGCAAGAGCCCAACATAGAGGCAGAGGTTTATAACAACAATAAAAAATGTGACTGAGGAAAAAAACAACAAAAAAACCCTCAAAAGCTTAATTAGATTTCATAGTGCCAATAAAATCAACAACTACAATTGAGGTGGGAAAAAAAATCCAAAAGAATCTACAGAACAAGTCAAAACATAAGAATAATAAATGTTTTTCTTGAGTCACTACTGTCAGAAGCCTTTCCCTCTCTGAGAGTCACAGTCCACTTCACCTTCCTAAGATTCCCTCCAAACTATACTGATCTCGACCTGCTGTGGGGGCTGCTCAAATTCTAATCTGGTCCTACTCCTGTGTTCTTGCCTCCAATGTCCACAGGTATCAGAACTAGTGTGTTTTCTTTTGTGGGAACTCTCAGTGTCCTTTCATACATTCCATACACAGTCTGCCTAGTTGACTGTGTGCATTTAATCTGCAGCTTCTACACCTAGTGGGAAGGTTTTGGATTTTCTTTCTTAGCCACACCACCCCTGGGTTTCAATTGTGGTTTTATTTCCACCTCTGAATATGGGTCGTCCACTGGGGTTTGATCCTGACACTGCCTGGAAGATTTGGATTTGCCCCTGTGAGGGCCAGGTGTGGAGGTAGTACAGCTGCATGCGCCATAGGGGTTTTGACAGCACCATATACTCAGAGGAGTTGGTGGCTAGGGCGGCAGGAAATATAGTGCTCTAGAAGGGTATGACAACCAGTATTGGCAAAGAAGCTCCACTATTTTTGCCTGGAGAATCCCCCAAACAGAGAAGCCTGGCAGGCCACAGTCTACAGAGTCTCAAAGAGTTGGACTTGACCAAAGTGGCTCTGCACACATAGACGCAAGACTTTTTTTTTTTTTTTTTTTTTGCCTGTGGCAGCTCTGCTCCAGTGAGAGTTGAGCATGAAGGTGGCACAGCTTCTTGACTTGCAGGTACCCTGGTGGTGCCAAGTGTGAAGGGACAAGACTGCTTCTGCTGCAGGAGTTATGGCCCTATCAGAGTTTTTTTGAGCTCTTTGTAGCTGGCAATCATAAGACTTCTTTGGCTAGTCTTTTTTCATAGATCTGCCCATTCAAGCACTTAGAGTGCTCCCTTGCTTGGGGTCCTCCTCTGTTGTTCCGTGCATCTGGAACATAGACCGGGCCCCTGGCTGGGGTCTTCCTCTGTAGGTTGATGTGTCAGGCACTTAGAGGAGCAACCTGGTCGGAGTCCTACTCTGTACCTCAGTGCATAAAGCATTTGATGGTCAGCCTCTCTTTGCTGACGTGTGGAGCAACAGATGGGCAGCTGCTGATGCTGGCGTGTGGAGAGAGAGGCAATGGTGATGGCTGCACCCATACCCGTGACTCAGTAGTGTCGTCTTACTTCCATGGCTGCCTGGCTTTCCTCCACAGGCATTTCCCTCTACAATCTGCTCCCTCACATCCCCTCGATCCATCTCTCCATAGTCATCAGCAGCACTCACCTTAGAATTGCTCCATAATCCTTAAACTCCAACTCCCAGCCACTGCAGCTTCCAGGGGACCTGTATCCCTATCTGTGGCTTGTATGACTGCAGCAAAGACTGTTTGATTCTCATTCCATTTTGACTGCCATGGATCAGCTGTTTCACTCTCAGCATTAAATGTTTCTCCTCTGACTCAGACAATTGCTTCAATGTGGGGATTGTACCCCTGCTTCAGTTCCCTCACCTGCCAAGGGCAGGTTCAGTTCTACTAACACTCCAGTATTTCCCCTTCGTTCCTTCATCCTATTGAGTTTTGCCTGGTTCTATCCATCACTTCATGGGAAATAGATGGGGAAACAGTGGAAACAGTGTCAGACTTTATTTTGGGGGGCTCCAAAATCACTGCAGATTGTGACTATAGCCATTAAATTAAAAGACATTTACTCCTTGAAAGAAAAGTTATGACCTACCTAGATATCATATTGAAAAGTAGAGACATTACTTTGCCAACAAAGGTCCGTCTAGTCAAGGCTATGGTTTTTCCAGTGGTCATTTATGGATGTGAGAGTTGGCCTGTGAAGAAAGCTGAGCACCAAAGAATTGATGCTTTTGAACTGTGGTGTTAGAAAAGACTCTTGAGAGTCCCTTGGACTGCAAGGAGATCCAACCAGTCCATTCTAAAGGAGATCAGCCCTGGGATTTCTTTGGGAGGAATGATGCTAAGGCTGAAACTCCAGTACTTTGTCCACCTCATGCAAAGAGTTGACTTATTGGAAAAGACTCTGATGCTGGGAGGGATTGGGGGCAGGAAGAGAAGGGGACGACAGAGGATGAGATGGCTGGATGACATCACCAACTCAATGGATGTGAGTCTGAGTGAACTTCGGGAGTTGGTGATGGACAGGGAGGCCTGGCGTGCTGCGATTCATGGGATCTCAAAGAGTCAGACACGACTGAGCGACTGAACTGAACTGAACTGAACTGATATATAATAGAATGTGTACTATCTTATATAAACTTATATTTATATAATAGAATATATAATAGCCTATATATTTGTGTGTGTGTGTGTGTGTGTGTGTGTGTATATATATATATATATATATATATATATATATATATATATATAATAGAATGTTATTCAACCATGAAAAGAATGAAACACTGCCATTTGAAAGAACATGGATGAAACTTGAGGGTATTATTGTAAGTGAAATGTCAGAGAAAGGTGAATAATTTATGACACTTGTATGTGGAAGGTAAAAAAGCTGAACTCTTGAACTGAAGGGTATAATAGTGATTACCAGGGGCTGGGAGCTGGAGGATATGAAACCATGCTGGACAAAGGCTGCACTTCTAGTTGTTAGATGAATAAGCTTTGGGTATATAGGTGGCTCAGCTGGTAATGAGTTTGCCCGCAATATGGGAAATCCAGGTTTGATCCCTCTGTTGGAAAGATCCCCTGGAGAAAGAAATGGAAACCCACTCCTACATTCTTGCCTGGGAAATTCTGTGGACAGAGAAGTCTGTAATGGGGTCACAAGAGTCAGACATGACTCAGAGATTAAACAAGCCAACTGAGATTAAGGTAACTCATCACTAAGGTGGTATCACTTTCAAACAAACCCAACAGATGGCTTGCATCTTGTTATTGAACAAGGTGTTTAACATGGTAAATGTTCTCTAAAATGTTTATCAGACATTCATTCAGTCACTTAACAAATATATGGAAACATTTACTGTTTGGAGACACACCACTCAAACTGAGGCCACAGCGGTGACTGAGATATGGGTTGTACTCTGGGAGCTTTCCAGCTAGTTGTAGATGAAAACAAATTTATTTAAAGACCCCTATGTATTTGGGTCTCTAAAAGAGACCCACTTCAAACCAAAGGACATATACCGACTGAAAGTGAAGGCCTGGAAAAAGATATTTCATGCAAATGGAGACCAAAAGAAAGCAGGAGTAGCAATACTCATACTCAGATAAAATAGACTTTGAAATAAAGACTGTGAAAAGAGACAAAGAAGAACACTACATAATGATCAAAGGATCAATCCAAGAAGATACAACAATTATAAATATATATGCACCCAACATAGGAGCACTTCAATAAGTAAGGCAAATGTTAACAAGTATAAAACAGGAAATTAGCAGTAACACAATAACAGTGGGAGACTTTAATACCCAACTCAAACCTATGGATACATCAACCAAACAGAAAATTAGCAAGGAAACACAAGATTTAAATGATGCAATGAACAAGTTAGACCTAATTGATATCTATAGGACGTTTCATCCCATTGAAATGCTGTTGCTGAACCACAAAATAGGCTGGGATTCTTGGCCTCCGAAGGAGAAGAATTCAATCTGGGACCAGAGATGAGGCTTGATCAGTCAGAGCTTTTGTGTAATAAAGGTTTATCAAAGAATAAAAGACATACAGAAAGCTTCTGACATAGGCATCAGAAGAGGGCAGAAAGAGTGCCCCCTCATTAGTGTTAGCAATGGAGTTGTATACCTTTAATTAGTTATTACAGTGAATCAAAAGAATGTCTGGAGGTTGTAAAGACCTTACTAGACCCACTCCCATAATTTACATTTTAAGATAACAGGATTAGCCAGAAGGTTTTTTGCAGAAACTGTCCTCAAGCAGGATACATTATTGTTATATAATCCTAAGGAATGTAGAGGGGAAAAAAAGGTTTATTCTTTCCTCCTCCTTGAGAATTCCAGACCCTGTCTCCTCCTCAAGAGCCCCATACCCTTCTCTTTTTGGGGACCCTGGGACTTCTTACCAACCTGCTTAGGAATTGACTCACACACCATAACAATATTAACTTTTCTCAAGTGCACGTGGAACATTCTCCAGGATAGAGCACATCCTAGGCCATAAAACTAGCCTTGGTAAATTAAACACACACACACACACACACACACACAAGAAATAATTTCAAACATCTTTTCTGGTCACAGTGTGGTAAGATAAGATGTCAACTACCGGAAAGAAAACTATTAAAAATACAAACATATGGAGGCTAAAAAACATGCTTCTGAATAACAACAGATCATGGAAGAAATCAAAAAGGAAATCAAAATATGCATAGAAACAAGTGAAATGAAAACACAACAACCCAAAACCAATGGGATTCAGTAAAAGCAGTGCTAAGAGGAAGGTTCATAGCAATACAAGCTTACCTCAAGAAATAAGAAAAACATGAAATAAATAGCCTAAGTTTACAGCTAAAGCAACTAGAAAAAGAAGAAATGAAGAAACCCAAAGTTAGTAGAAGAAAAGAAATCATAAAAATCAGAATAGAAGTCAATGAAAAAGAAACAAAGTAGACCATAGCAAAAAATCAACAAAACTAAAAGCTGGTTCTTTGAGAAGATAAATAAAATAGACAAACCATTAGCCAGACTCATCAGAAAAAAAAAAGGAAAAGAACCAAATCAACAAAATTATAAATAGAATGGAGAAATCACAACAGACAACACAGAAATACAAAGGATCATAAGAGACTACTATCAGCAACTATATGCCAAAAAAAAGGGACAACTTGGAAGAAATGAAAGAATTCTTAGAAAAATGTAACCTTCCAAAATTGAACCAGGAAGAAAGGGAAAATCTTAACAGACCCATCACACACATGGAAATTGAAACTGAAATTAAAAAATCTTCCAACAAATCAAATCCCAGGACCAGATGGCTTCACAGTTGAATTCTACCAAAAGTTTGGAGAAGAACTAACACCCATCCTGCTCTAACTCTTCCAGAAAATTGCAGAGGAAGGTAAACTTCCAAACTCATTCTATGAGGTCATTATCATTAACACCAAACCAGACAAAGATGCCACAATAAAAGAAAACTAAGGCCAATATCATTGATGAACATAGATGTAAAAATTCTTAATAAAATTCTAGCAAACAGAATCCAACAACATATTAAAAAGATCATGCATCATGACCAATTGGGGTTTATCCCAGGGATGCAAGGATTCTTCAATATTTGCAAGTCAGTCAATGTGATACCCCACATTAAAAAATTGAAAGGTTAAAAACCATATGATTATCTCAATAGATTCAGAGAAAGCCTTTGACAAAATTTAACACCCATTTATGATAAAACTCTCCAGAAAGCAGGCATAGAAGGAACATACCTCGACATAAAAAAAGCCATATATGATAAACCCATAGCAAACCTTATCCTCAATGGCAAAAAATTGAAAGCATTTTCTCTAAAGTCATAAATAATACAAAGGGTGCCCACTCTCACCACTATTATTCAACAACATAGTTTTGGAAATTTTAGCCACAGCAATCAGAGAAGAAAAAGAAATAAAAGAAATCCAGATTGAAAAAGTAGTAAAACTCTCAGTGTTTGCAGATGACATGATCCTCTACATAGAAAACCCTAAAGAGAGTGTCAGCAAATTACTAGAGCTAATGAATGAATGTAGCAAGGTTGCAGGATATAAAATTAAGAAACAGAAATCCCTTGCATTCCTATACACAAACAATGAGAAAACAGAAAGAGAAATTAAGGAAACAATCCCACTCACCATTACAACGAAAATAATAAAATACCTAGGAATAAATTTACCTAAAGAAACAAAAGACCTATATATAGAAAACATTAAAAACACTGATGAAAGAAATCAAAGATGATGCAAATAGAGAGAAATATACCATGTTCATGGATTGGAAGAATCAATATAGCAAAAACCCAAAGCAATCTATAGATGCAATGCAATCCCTATCAAGCTACCAATGGTATTTTTCATAGAACTAGAACAAAAATTTCACAGCTTGTATGGAAATACAAAAAAACCTCAAAAAGCCAAAGTAATCTTGAGAAAGAAGAATGGTACTGGAGAAATCAACCTGCCTGATTTCAGACTATACTACAAAGCTACAGTCATCAAGACAGTATAGTGCAAAGACAGAAATATAGATCAATGGGAAAAAAAAAAAAAGAAAGCCCAGAGATGAATCCATGGACCTATGGACACCTTATCTTTGACAAATGTGGCAAAAATATACAATGGAGAAAAGACAATGTCTTTACAAGTGGTGCTGGGAAAACTGCTCAACCACGTGTAAAAGAATGAAACTAGAACACTTTCTAACACCATAAACAAAAATAAACTCAAAATGGATTAAAGATCTAAATGTAAGACCATAAACTATAAAACTCTGTGAGAAAAACATAGACAGAACATTCTCTGACATAAATAACAGCAAGATCCTCCATGACCCATCTCCCAGAGTAAAAGCAAAAATAAGCAAATATGACCTAATTAAATTTAAAAACTTTTGAACCATGAAGGAAAGTTTAAGGTGAAAAGACACCCTTCAGAATGGGAGAAATAATAGCAAATTAAGCAACTGACAAAGAATTAATCTAAAAAATATGCAAGCAGTTCATGCAGCTCAATACCAGAAAAATGAATGACCCAATCAAAAATTGGCCAAAGACCTAAGCAGACACTTCTGCAAAGAAGTCATACAGATAGCTAAGAAATACATGAAAAGCTGTTCACTGCTCATTATCAGAGAAATGTAAATCAAAACCACAATGAGGTACCAGCTCATGTTCATCAGAATGGCTGCTATCAAAAACTCTACTAACAACAAATGCTGGAGATGGTGTGGATAGAAAGGAATCATCTTACACTGTTGATGGGAATGCAAACTAATACAGCCACTATGGAGAACAGTGTGGAGATTCCTTAAACAACTGGAAAGAACTGCCATATGACCCAGCAATTCCACGGCTGGGCATTTACAACAAGGAAACCAGAATTGAAAGAGACACGTGTACCCCAATGTTCATCACAACACTGTTTACAATAGCTAGGACATGGAAGCAACCTAGATGCCCATCGGCAGATGAATGGATAAGAAAGCTGTGGTACATATACACAATGGAATATTATGCGACTATTAAAAAGAACACATTTGAGTCAATTCTAATGAGGTGAATGAAACTGGAGCCTATTATACAAAGTGAAGCAAGTCAGAAAGAAAAACACCAATACAGTATATTAATGCATATACATGAAATTTAGAAGTATGGTAATAATGACCCTATATTCAATACAGCAAAAGAGACACAGATATAAAGAACAGACCTTTGGACTCTGTGGGAGAAGGTGAGGGCAGGATGATTTGAGATTTGATTTAACCATATATATTACCATATGTGAAATAGATGACCAGTCCAAATTTGATCCATGAAATGGCACTCAAAGCTGGTGCACTGGAACAACCCAGAGGGATAGACTGGGGAAGGAGGTGGGAGGGGAATTCAGGACTGGGGGACACATGTACACCCATGGCTGATTCAAATCAATGTATGGCAAAAGTCACCACAATATTGTAAAGTAATTAGCCTCCAATTAAACACACACACACACACACACACTCACACAGTGGGATGCAGAGAAATGTAGCTGATGTAGGAAAATACCTAACATTTGAGAGTGAAGTAAGGCTCTCTGTGTTCATATGGAAGAATCTAAGCTGAGGCCTGGTGGATGAATGGGAATTGGCAGGTTAGAACTTGGGCATTGTGTATTCAGTAGAGTGTTCAAGGCATAAAGATCATGGAGTGTGTGGATTTCCAGAGTTTAGAGAGGCCACACATTGGAGTAACTTACACTCCATTTCCTACAGTTTTAAAAATAGTATTAGCAGTGGTGAAAGCATTGCCTTAGAAGAGTTTTTCTCACTTTCAATTCTGGTTTATTTTTATGATAAGCAAATAAAGGCCTATGTTTAAATGCCAATACAAAGCTCCCTGAGTTGAGAACAGGCCTTAAGGAGCGTAAAGTAACAGCACTTCTTGTGGATGCAGAGAGGAATGTACTTAGTAAGTTGCTCCTAAGTATCTCAGTGCCTAATGAGGAGCTAAAAATTAGAGTGTGTTTCCCAAGATTCATAAAAATTCCATTATCTGTTTCAAGAGTCAGATTCTGCCATTCCAAGTCTAAAGTCTACCACTAGATATCAACTTTCGGAGAAGGCAATGACACCCCACTCTAGTACTCTTGCCTGGAGAATCCTATGGATGGAGGAGCCTGGTGGGCTGCTGTCCATGGGGTCACTAAGAGTCGGACACGACTGAGCGACTTCATTTTCAGTTTTCAGTTTCATGCATTGGAGAAGGAAATGGCAACCCACTCCAGTGTTCTTGCCTGGAGAATCCCACGGAGGGGGAGCCTGGTGGGCTGCCGTCTATGGGGTTGCACAGAGTCGGACACAACTGAAGCGACTTAGCAGCAGCAGCAGATATCAACTTTAAATGTAAACTTTGTGCTCCTGAGAAACTGTTTCTGATTTATCAAATCATTGTTTGTTCCTCTGAACTTAAAAAAAAAGCCTCTTAAACCTCCTTAATGATACTGAGAAATCTTTAATGCATGATTAACAGATTTATAAGCTGTATCAGGGTTTCTATGGGGTATCTGAATAGTCATTAGAAATTTTACATCATGGAACATCTTCCTGGCAAGTATTATGCCATATGGGAAGGCTGAAATTAATTAAATGGCTCCTAATCCACCAGATGGAAACCAGGGTGCATAGAAGATGAAGTTACATGCTCTGCTGAGGCCATCACTCCTCATCACATGTCCAGTGATTTGAAGATGCAGAGCTGCCAAGGGGAAGACTTCCAGGATGATGCCTAAGACTAACATTATTCAATGTCTTCGTATCTGGAACATACAGGAGGCTTCACAATTGACAAAGTTTAAGAAAATTTATTAGCTCATTTGTAATATATGTTGTGAACTGCATCTTTGATAATCATCCCAAAGGTTCTCCACTCACATCCCTACCTCAGGCTGAGGATATTTTCATATAGAGAAGAAAGCATATTCAACTATAAATAACTATATATATATATAAAAGTTTGTTATATATATATATATAATTTTGTTACATATATATGTTATATATATATCAATTATTATATATATATATATATATATATATATATATATATATTGTTTGATCTGATTTTAAACTATTGCAAACTTAAGCCAACATTTCACAGGAGTCAAGTTATTCTGAATTCAGAAGAATAACCTCAAATTTTGACAGTCATCTTGTTGCTTTTAACCCTTGATCAGAATAGTGAGAGATGCTTCTCTGAGAAGACAAAACAATTCATAGGTCATTGGAAATTAAATAAAAAAATAATAATTGCTAATATTTAAATGCTGGTTAGATTCTGGTCTCAGGGATTTTATGTTTTATCTCCCTTGACACAGATGATATTCCTCTGTGAGAAGCACTAGTATTGCCTTAATTTTATATATAGCAGCACTGAAGTTGAGAGAGTTTTAGTAACTTACTAAATTCCCACATATATTGATCTAAGGTCAGGATTAGAATCACCATATCACCCTGACTCTCTTTGCTTAAGTTTTAAATTTAAATAGTAATCACATGCATTAGTTTATTCACTTATTCACTGAGTTTAGCATCATCAGGTATATATGGCGTCTCTGATACTGAAACCACATTCATTCTTGCAATTTTTCAGCCATATCCCTGCACATGCAAAATCTGTCAGGTTTAATTCCATAGACAAGTACAGAGAACACAAACATGAAGAAACATAGACTAGGCCCTTAAGTGTCCAAAATCAGTGGAAGAGACAGAAAAGCAATAGCATGGCATAATGCAGTTTCTCCTGTAACAGGAGAAAGAAAGGCTGAGGAAGAGTAAAGAGTAAGAAGGTGAGCAATGAGGGGGAGGTGGCGAGGAGATTGAGCGGCAGCCCCAGCTGAAGGGTGGGAGAGTCCATGCCCTGCAGCTGCATACTATGTAATCAATATGCTTTTCAAAATAATCTAGGGTGGGAGCTGAGAAGGGGCTTGTTTAAAGACAGCAGTTCATTTCTGTGAGGGGAAAAAAAAAAATCCCTCAAATACAGCTGGGTTGACAAATGCATTCTGTGAATGGTTAGTTTGATTACCAAGAGCTGTGGGGGAAAAACAAGAATGTTTGCACAGAAACTGAAAGCCTGTGGATTTCCAAGCTTTGGCTCTGCTGCTTACTTGGCTCCATTTTTTTTTTTTTTAATCTGTCACCCTCCTTTTGAATATTAGCCTATCTCACATTTCCAATATTCATTGTGACTTGGACAAGTTTCCTATAGAGGCAGTATATTAGTCAGGCTCTCTAGGGAAGCAGAACTAATAGGATGTTTGTGTGTATGTATGTATATATATGTATGTATGTATGTATATATATATATATGCATATGTATATGTATGATTATGGAGGTCAACCCATCCCAAGATCTGCAAGCTAAGCCAGCAAGCTAGCCACCCAAGAGAGTTGATGATGTCATTCCAGTCCAAGTCTGAGAGCAGGAAAAAGACATTGTTGTAGTTTGAAGCAGTCAGGCAGCAGGAATTCTCTTGAATGCAGGGCAGGGTCAGACTTCATGTTCTATTCTGTTCTTCAACTGATTGGTTGAAGGCCATGCACATCTGGGAGGCTGGTTTGTTTTACTGAGTGTACCTATTTAGATGTTAATCTCATCCAGAAACATTTTCATCTTAGAAACACCTGAGAATAATGTTTGACCAACTATCTGGGCTTCCCTGGTGGCTCAATTGGTAAAGAATCCACCTGCAATGTGGGAAGCCTGGGCTAGATCCCTCAGTTGGGAAGATCCCCTGGAGAAGGGAATGGCTACCAACTCCAGTATTCTGGCCTGGAAAATTTCATGGGGTCATAAAGAATTGGTCACGACTGAGTGACTTTCAGTCTCTTTCAAATATGTGGGCACAGTAGTCTAGTCAATTTGACACAAAATATTAACCAATAGTAACAAAGAGTTTGTCGAAGTGTGGTTCTGTTATCAGCACATGTTAGGTACTTTTGGAAGGCACAGCCCAGACTTACTGACTCCAAAACTCTGGAGGTGAGACCCAGAAACCTGCATGAACAACCACTCCAAGTAATTGTGCTGCAAGCTAATGATGTTGTTGTTGAGTTGATAAATCATCTCTGATTCTTTTGTGAACCCCATTGGCTGCCCATGGGATTTTCCAGGCAAGAGATACTGGAATGACAGGAAGCCAATGGCAACAGTGATGATTCTTTGAGATGTGACTCACTCATAAGGAGTCTGTGAGAGGCATTTACTTCAGCTGTGTCTTCACTAGGAGGATGGCATGGCTTTTCAGCTCAAGGAGTTCAACCATCTAACCTTCACAAAAAATAATTTTCAAGGTGTGTATTTAATATTGTCACTAAAAGGAAGTTTTGAGGATGGTAAGCCACAGTGTCAGCACACTTCACAGTAGAGGACGTGGACTCTCAATTAGGAATCATGTACAGAATTCTTGTCCCAGGAGCACCACACATCCAGCTGTGCTGCCTTGGGACATCAGTTAAACACTTTGAGCTTTGGATGTCACTTGCACAAATAATACTGAGCCTTGCTGCCTCAGATATTTGTTTGAGCATAAAATGAGAGAAAAGTAAATAAACCAAAATTGTCAACACTTGGAAAGGACCAAACAAGCACCTGAGGTGAGACAGGCTAAATTTGGTGCTACAGTATTTTGAAGAAGCACTGTATCAGGAATTAGTGGAAAAGAAAGTGTCAGTATTATAAAAAGAAGCAAAAGAGGAACTGAATAGCTTATTGTTGATATTCCTCTCATTTTGAAGCATCCAATCTTGGGAAACCGAGGCTGCAAAGGAACAAACCAAGTAGTCTTTAGTTCTGGTTATTTACACATGAATTTGACCTGAAACAAATTAAGAGATTAAAAACAATCATACACACACAAAGCCCTGTAGGCAATGATGTTTAGACTTAGAGAAAGTTGATTTCTGTTGAAGCCACACAAGCAAAGCTTGGCATGAAAGCTGGACAGCCTCACAGAAGAATACTTTGCTGTGAGGTCCAGTAGAGATGTGGTTGTAGACTGTGAACCTAGACCATGGATAGGGTGTTTTTCCCAGAAAGCTGGAGACTCGCAGCCTCAATCCTGAGGCATTGGGTCTCCTGTCAGATATCAGGTTTTCTCTCTTCCAGACTAGCAGTATTTTCAACAGCCACAGATTCCTCTGTTTTCAACTCTTTATTCAGAATGGGATTTTTGTTGCAGTTATTATTTTCATGGTCAACCCTGAAGGGTTGATAGGGAATTGTTAAGCTTGAAACTATATAATTATAGATAATAGACTTCACAGTGGTGGAAAACTGGATAAACTTCAGGTTTATTTTCTCTGTGAAGATGTGAAAATATCCCATGTCACGGGACAGAGTTCACATACAAACAATTATTAGAGAAACAGAAAGAAAAAAATGTATATATATGGAGAATTCTGACAAGTACAGATACCTGATACTGAAAGTGAGTCTAGAGGAACAGAATGTTGAATTTCCTGAATTAGCTTCCAAATTTCTGGAATATATCCTCCAAACAGTGTAGATTTAAAGATATTAATAATTCTTCTTCAAGTAGAAAAGAGAACTCTAATTGTCCATGGATGTATTCTAGCAATACAGATACAAAAAATAGTCACATTTTCTCCTAATCAACCACTTGTAAGAAGCACAGAACTGAGTGACTCTGATACATATGAGTCTTTCTGAAAAAAAAAAAAAAAAAAACTAACAAATACAGTAATATTGGCTGGTTGCTCCTAATGTCTCTGGGCAAAGTGTGCAAGAAGAAAGTGACCTCAGAAATTCAATTTCCCAGCTCAAGGGCCACAGAGAGAACCTCAGAGATTCTCTGTGAATCATAGGAGACTCTTATCTCTTGTAGCTGCAGGGCTGCAATTACTGAAAATCAAAAGCCAACTCTTACCAATGAATAGCTGAATTACAAAGCAAGTTGAACTCCCAGCCTTGCAGGTCATCCATTGTTAAAGTGAGGGCAATGACTGGGGAGAATATGACACTGTAAATTAGAATGCAATGTGTGGGAAGGCTGGGTTGAAGCTCAGCACACTGAGCCCCTGAATTCTGGTGACTCTTCTTTTAACACATTTGTGTGTATGACCTACAGTGAAGCCAAACAAACTGAAACATCAAGGTCTGGAGAAGAGAAAGATTTGTTGCAAGGCCATGCAAGGAAATTGGAGGCTTATGTCCTAAAAAGTCCAAAACTCACCAAAGGATTTGGTAAAGTGCTTATAAAAGCCAAGGAGGATGCAATGTCTGTGATCAGCTTGTGCCCAATTCTCTGATTGGCTGATGGTGAGGGAATAGGATGGTGTCAGAGGGATTAACATTATCAGTCCTTAGGCTCCAAGAGGCCTAGAGCTGCTTACTCATAATCATCGAATAGTTAACATCTTCCATTTGTGGGGAGGAAGGTTTTTTGTTTTTTAATATGTATCTGCAGAGCTACTCAGAATGGCAAGAGAGCTGATCTTAAATATTATCACCACAAACACAGAAATAGTCATCATATGAGGTGATATAAGTACTATTGTAGTAATTATTTCACAGTATATATATGTGTGTGTGTGTGTGTATCACATTTTATCATGTGTACATCTTAAACTTACTAGTGTTTTATGTAAATTTGCTGTTGCTGTTCAGTCACTCAGAACTGTCTGACTTTGCAACCCCATGGACTACAGCATGCCAGGCTTCCCTGTTCTTCACTATCTCCCAGAGCTTGCTCAAATTCACATCCATTGACTCGGTGATACCATCCAACCATCTCATCCTCTGACGTCCCCATCTCTTCCTGCCTTCAGTCTTTCCCAGCATCAAGGCCTTTTCTAAGGAATCAGTTCTTTGCATCAGGTGGCCAAAGTACTGGAGCTTCAGCTTCAGCATCAGCCCTTCCAATGAATATTCAGGATTGATTTCCTTTATGATTGATGGATTTGATCTCCTTGCAGTCCAAGGGACTCTCCAAAGTCTTCTCCAACACCGCAGTTCAAATGCATCAATTCTACAGCACTCAGCCTTCTTCATGGCCCAACTCTCACATCCATACATGACAAATGGAAAAAACATAGCATTGACTAAATGGACTTTGGTGCAAAGCAATGCCTCTGGTTTTTAATATACTGTCTAGCCTTGTCATTACTTTCCTTCCAAGGAGCAAGCATCTTTTAATTTCATGGCTTCAGTCAGCATCTGCAACGATTTTCAAGCCTGCTAAAAATAAACTCTGTCACTGTTTCCATCGTTTCCACACTTATTTGCCAAGAAGAGATGGAACTGGATGCCTATCATCTTCATTTTTTGAGTGTTGAGTTTTAAATCAACTTTTTCACTCTCTCCTTTCACCTTCATGAAGAGGCTCTTTGCTTTCTGCCATAAGTGTGGTGTCATCTGCATATCTGAGGTTATTGATATTTCTCCCAGCAATCTTGATTCCAGCTTGTCCTTCATCCAGCCTGGCATTTCTCATGATGTACTCTGTGTATGAGTTAAATAAGCAGGGTGACAATATACAACCTTGACAGACTACTCACCCAATTTGGAACCAGTCCATTGTTCCACATCTGATTCTAATTGTTGCTTCCTGATCTGCACACAGATTTCTCTTGTATTCCCATCTCTTGAAGAATTTTCCAGTTTGTTGTGATCCACACAATAAAAGGCTTTGGCATAGTCAGTGAAGCAGAAATAGACGTTTTTCTGAAATTGTCTTTGCTTTTTCTATGATCCAACGGATGTCGGCAATTTGATCTCTGGTTCCTCTGCCTTTTTTAAAAGCAGCTTGAACATCTGGAATTTCTTGTTTCCTGTACCATTGAAGCCTAGCCTGGATAATTTTGAACATTACTTTGCTAGCGTGCGGGATGAGTGTTATCGTGCAGTAGTTGAATATTCTTTGGCATTGCTTTTCTTTGGGATTGGAATGAAAACCGACCTTTTCCAGTACTATGGCCACTGCTGAGTTTTCCAAATTTGCTAGCATATTGAGTGCTTTCACAGCATTATATTGACACTTTCACAGCATAATCTTTTAGGATTTTGAATAGCTCAGCTGTAATTCCATCACCTCCACCAGCTTTGTTCATAGTGATGCTTCCTAAGGCCTACTTTACTTAGCATTCCAGGACCCCTGGCTGGAGATGAGTGATCACACAATTGTGGTTTTCTGGATCATTATGATCTTTTTTGTATTGTTCTTTACATCAATTACATTTCAATAAACTTGAGGGGAAAAGAGTTCACTACTTTGGAGGGGGGGAGCTCAGGAAATGTTCATTGAAATGCAAATGTGCATTCCAAATAGTAATAAATACTATTATTTAGGTACTTTAGAGAGGTACTAAATCAGAGGATATGAGTGAGGGTGTGTCTCTCCCTACTCAAGGCCCCATGGGGTCCTGCTAAGAGACATTCTTTGTCAAAGGAAGAAGTCTCCCAATACCATCCAGTGATCTCTGCCACTCCTCTCCATCTCCATCAGAAGGGATTAGTCTTGTGTTTCCTGAGGAAACCACAATGGCCTCCCTTGAGGCAACCCTCATGTGCAAGACACTGCTGAGTCTTCTCAGGATGCCCACTCCCACCACTCCTCTTCTGTTGCACATTTAACTAGACTCAATACCCACAGGCTCCTAAATGGAAGGAAAATGAGGAGATGCATTATACTCCAAAATAGCTACTTGAATTCTCTAATTTCTAGATAGAAATCTGGGGAATGTGAGATGGATATTGATAAATGCAATATTTCCTGCCATAACTAAATAAATTAAGGATATCACAGTTATCAGTGATTGCATCTCTGAAGCCTTCTATGTGAGCTTGTGAGTCCAGAGGAAACTTAGGAAGGAAAGAATACCTGCCTCCAGCAGCCCTCAGACTGGAGCGACTCTATACAATGAGATTTGAGGAAACTCATGATGTGAAAACACAGGAAACTGGCCCCCCATAGCTGAGGTGCATATTGAATGATTTCAGTGAGCCTAGACTCTTGCATCTTCCCATACATAGAAAAAAGCTAAATTCCTTGAATCAAGAGATTTGGTTCTCATTTAACTCATAATAACCTTTAAAATTTCAGACTACCTCCCCTTTGTTGCAAAACTCCTATATATCCTGTCTTCCCACCTTGCTACATCAGACCAGTTCTCTCCAGTCACTTGAGATACTGTCGCCTGGACTTGAAATTCCTAAAAGTTCCCACCAATTAAAACAGCTCTCAACATTTAGGTTGTGAATGTTTTTTAATATTCACAAGGGTGAGGGTAACTTGTGAAAAGTTAACTGTGAAAGGAACATAAAGTCAGATCAGGCCAGAGGTATATACATAGGCCCACTCAGTGGAGACTGAATTTAATATTCAGTTTATATAAATGAGCAAGACCCCATAGAGTCTTCCTAGAAGAGGCCTTCCCCCACATTCTCTGCTTTAAGTCCTCTATGAAGTCCTTAGATAATAATATTTGATGTGCATTTCCTGAGTTATTTTACAGATAGAAAAAAAACTCTCACCTCTCCCACAAATTTAAGATGTTAACTGCTTGATGACCTGGAGCACATAGCCCCAGGCCTCCTGGAGTCTAAAACTGATAATGCTAACCCCTATGATGCCACCCTGTCTGCTCACCATCAGACAGTCAGAGAATTGTGCACAACCTGGTCACATGCCTTATGATATGACCCTCCCACCACCACCACTGGGCCTTTAAAAAGTGTTTTGCCAAAACACTCCAGGGAGTTTGGGGCTTTTAGAGCATGAGCCATGTGTCTCCTTGCATAGCCCTGAAATAAAACTTTATCTGCTCCAGACTCCTACATTTCAGTTTGTTTGGCTTCACTATGTGTTGGGTATATGCACTTTTGTTAACACTTAAAGAGGGCTCTAGTTTAGTTCGCTGGTTGACAGAAATATGGCCAAAAGGTGATGTTCAGTGAATTGGAAATGCCAGAGTTGCCTTGGTTTACTGCAGAAGAAGGGATCTGGATTCAGAGGCTTTTGGAAATGAGGATCTTAGAGTGGATTTGTCATGAGAGACCTGTTCACCCACCCTGGGAGAGTCCAGAAGACAGACCTTTCAACACAACTGTGAGAGATAAATTTGTTGGGAGCCCAAGCATTTTTGAAGAACTCCATAATCACTCTTCTTTGTAGGACAGACCTCAGTGGGGAACTACTGTGACTTATTTGGTTGCCATAAATGTACCGGGAGTAATAGGCTCTCAGAGTGGCAGGGAGCAACTGTGACACCCAACCACCCAAGGCATCAAACAGTGGTTATCACAATGGGGAGCAGAGTTGAAGCAGCAATCAGAATAGTTTGACTTCCAAAAACTCATGACGTCTAGTTGATTATAGTGTTCCTAGAAGAGAAATGGGAAGCTTACTAAATTGTTAACCTGATCTGTATAAGCAGAAAAATTCTAGGTAAAGTGAGCAAAAGTCTGATCTGAATAAATCATAAAAACAGAGAGGCATGATCTTTCAGTTAATTCTTAGACTTGAGTCAGAGACCAAGTCCCCTTGAGGAAGAAATCAAGCACACTACTGAAAATTTACAGTGTTATTATTTTTTTTTCCCATCCTTCCTAAATAGACCTATGGCCTTTTACTAGAGTAACTAAGTACAGCACTGGGGAAAAGGAAATAATCAGACTCGCTAGTACCACTAGATACTAGCTCTGAATTGACACTGAGTCCAGGAGATCAAAAATGTCACCAACCTCCAATCAAAGTAAAGGTTTATTCAATCAGATGATCAATAAATTTTAGTTCAGGTTTATCTCACAGTGGATCCACTAGGTCCCAGAACCCATCCTGTGGATGCTGTTTGGAGTTTTTGTCAGGTCCCTATATGTGAATTGCAGCTCAGGCCCATGGGAATTGAGTCAAAACCCCATTCTCCACTGCTCTCATTTTGAGGACTAGCTCTTGGCTCCTATTTACTGAGTCTTAGTAGAGCCATCAGGTGACCACGTGACTCAGCTGACCATCACAAGCTAGATATTATCTGACCCAATTGGCCATAAATTTAGGGATGATAACAGGCCTCTATCACAAAATGGAAGTGGTATTTACAAATCAGGCTTGATCAGACCCTGAAGGCACAAGCAAGCCATGTGAATAAGTGGCCCAGAGGCCCGTGGTCCCCCTCCTGTTGCACTGCCTTTTCTCTCCAGCTTCACCTGGGGCCTCATGGGGAGCTCCACACAAGCAGCTGAAAGAGGAAAAAAAAGACTTGAGTCAGGATTATGGATGTACCTAGATGATGTGCAGGTACCACCTGATTGAGGACAGTTGCAGCAGTACTGGCCCTCTTTGGGAATCCCTGGACATTGGTAAGGGAAATGTTCCCAGGGGTCAGGACTTGGAATAGTGCCAATCTATTTTATTTTTAATACACACATATGATCATAGTACGTAATTAACTATATACAAGGGATTCCCTGTTGGCTCAGATGGCAAAGAATCTACCTGCAAGGCAGGAGTCCTGGGTTTGATCTCTGGGTAGGGAAAATTCCCTGGAGAAGGAAATGGTAACCCACTCCAGTGTGCTTGACTGGGAACTCCCATGGACAGAGGAACCTGGCAGGCTACAGTCCATAGGATTGCACAGAGTCAGATATGACTGACTAAGCATGCATGCAACTATTAATATATATATATATATATATATACATATATATATATAAAGATATGTTATATATTCCAATATACTTGGTTTGATAATATTGTATTTAGAATTTTTACATTTACAATAATGACTAAAATTGAAATAGATGTTCTTTTCTTCCATGATCCTTATCAGATTTTAATACTTAGATTATACTCTCTTCATGGAGGCCTTCCCTGGTAGCTCAGTGGGTAAAAAATCCACCTGCAATGCAGGAGACCCCTGTTCCACGTAAGACATATTTGTGGGAGAAGGGATAGGCTACCCACTCCAGTATTCTTGGGCTTCCCTCTTGGCTCAGCTGGCAAAGACTCCACCTGCAATGCAGGTGAACTGGGAGAATTACATGGACAGAGGTGCTGGAGGGCTGAAGTCCATGAGTATAATATAGGTTTTCAAATGATGAATTTAGTGTAACTATGGAATTCTCCAGGCAAGAATACTGGAGTGGATAACCATAAACTTCTCCAGGGGATCTTCTCAGGTCTTCAGCCTTATAAGAAGCTGTTTTACTGTCTGAGCCATCAGGGAAGCCCCAGATAATTTTAACTTTATAATTTCTGTCATATCCTTAACTATGTCTTTATTTTCATTCTGAATTTTAATTGAACATTCTCATCTTTTAAAATTTTATTCTATTTAAATGTGACATAAATCTATTTTTGTTCCTTTATATTTATTCATACATTCATTATACTTATATTTTAAAGTTAGTTATGCAAAAAAACTATTTTTTATCTGTTGATTCCTCTTGAGGTTTATTTTCCATTGTAATCTCTGCTATTATTTTACTTGTATTCTTTATTCTATTTTTCCGTTCCATTTCTTTGTTCTTGTATAGTTGCTGAACTATTCATTCCCAAACATTTTTGTTATTTGATAAAACGACGTACAACCTATTCTTAAGTTTTTTAAATACCATTTTCAATGTGTTCTTCTGGGGTGACGAAGAGTCGGACACGACTGAGTGACTTCACTTTCACTTTTCACTTTCACGCTTTGGGGAAGGAATAGGCAACCCACTCCAGTGTTCTTGCCTGGAGAATCCCAGGGACAGAGGAGCCTGGTAGCCTGCGGTCTATGGGGTTGCACAGAGTTGGACAAGACTGAAGCGACTTAGCAGCAGCAGCAGCAGCAGTATTAATACATTGTGTTTTATTATGGATTTCTAAGTATTCCTTAGGTTTCCATTATGCGATCTTCTATGAATCATGACTTATTTCAAGTATACTATTAAATTTTCACTTTATGAAGGAGTCCTCAGGCCTAGAAAAGAAGATAAAGACCTCAAAGGCCACTGACCTCGAAAAAGAGGATAACAACCTCAAGGGGCCTTCCTGAACCACCTGACTTTGGGGATGACAAAATTGAACTTTGAGTCCCACCCCCGATACTTCAGGCAGCTGGGGACCCTCCACCCCCAGCGCAGGACCTCCGCTCCTGTTCATCGGGAAACTGCGGTCTTAGCTAAAGACTACCCAGAACGCCCCGCCTACCTAGGTCTTCCCGTATGGCTTCCCTGAAACCTCCCTTTAAATAGGAAGCTTCCCTGATCCCACATGTGCTCAGCCTGGTCTTTAAATCCAATGTCGCTCCTCCTTGCCTGAATAAAAGTAACCTGTCTCCGTTGAGGTCTTCTTCCTTTCTTCATTGCCTTGTCTGGAACTATACCTTACACTTTACACTTGAAATCTTCATTATATATGTACTTAATTTTAATATATATTATTTTTCACTATTTATAGAAACGTTATATATGAATATGAATATACTTATATATTTTTTAAATGCTCTCTCTCTATATATATATATTTAGATTCTACAACTTGTAATTGTTTTATTTTTGGCCCATGTCCTTCTTTATTACAAGAAAAAAATTCCTTTTTATTACGTTTCCCTCATTCCAATTCAGTTCAGTTCAGTCACTCATTCATATCCGACTCTTTGAGACACTGTGAACTGCAGCATGCCAGGCCTCCCTGTCCATCACCAACTCCCAGAGCCCACTCAAACTCATGTCCATCAAGTCAGTGATGCCATCCAACCATCTCATCCTCTGTCATCCCCTTCTCCTCCTGCCCTCAATCTTTCCCAGCATCAGGGTCTTTTCCAGTGAGTCAGCTCTTCACATCAGGTGGCCAAGGTATTGGAGTTTCAGCTACAACATCAGTCCTTCCAATGAACACCCAGGACTGGTCTCCTTTAGGATGGACTGGTTGGATCTCCTTGCAATCTAAGGGACTCTCAAGAGTCTTCTCCAGCACCACAGTTCAAAAGAATCAGTTCTTCTCTACTCAGTTTTCTTTATAGTCCAACTCTTACATCCATACATGACCACTGGAAAAACCATAGCCTTGACTAGACAGGCATTTGTTGGCAAAGTAATGTCTCTGCTTTTTAATATGGTGTCTAGGTTGGTCTTAATTTTCCTTCCAAGGAGTAAGCGTCTTTTAATTTCATAGCTGCAATCACCATCTGCAGTGATTTTGGAGCCCCCCAAAATAAAGTCAGCCACTGTTTCCCCATCTATTTGCTGTTAAGTGATAGGACCAGATGCCATGATCTTCGTTTTCTGAATGTTGAGCTTTAAGTCAACTTTTTCACTCTCCTCTTTAACTTTCATCAAGAGGCTCTTTAGTTCTTCACTTTCTGCCATAAGAGCGGTATCATCTGCGTATCTGAGGTTATTGATCTTTCTCCTGGAAGTCTTGATTCCAGCTTGTAATTATTTTCTAAAATTTTCTGATTCTCTTTTTTCATCATATTAATCCACTTACATGGATAAATATTCCTCCACACTCTTAATATTTTGCTCATTTCAAACATAATTTTTTTTCTACTGTGGCTATTAAAATAAACTCAATCATTCTAGAATGTACATGGTGAAGGTGAAACCCCTCAAAAAGTCATCATTACCAGATTTAATGCAAATGATCTAACATACCTTACTCTGGAATAAGGGCTTCCCAGGTGGTGTTAGTGGTAAAGAACCCACCTGCCAATGCAGGAGACATAAGAGATGCCTGTTTGATCCCTGGATTGGGAAGATCCCTTGGAGAAGGGCACGACAACACACTCCAGTATTCTTGCCTGGAGAATCCCCATGGACAGAGGAGCATGGCAGGCTAAGTCCATGGGGTCACAAAGGGTTGGACATGACTGAAGGGACTGAGTACATATGCATGTTTCCTGGAATAAAGTGCACAATAAGCTCAAAATAGCAATTTTTTATATATTTTCTCAAAATTCTTCAAGCAAGGCTTCAACAATACATGAGCCAAGAACTTCCAGAAATTCAAGCTGTATTTAGAAAAGGCAGAGGAACCAGAGACCAAATAGCCAAAATCCATTGTATCATAGAAAAAGCAAGAGAACCCAGAAAAACATCTGCTTCTGCTTCATTGACTATGCTAAAGCCTTTGATTCTATGGATCACAACAAGCTGTTGAAAATTCTTAAAGAGATGGGAATACCAGACCAACTTACCTTCCTTCTGTGAAGCCTGTATGCAGGTCAAAAAGCAAAAAAAATTAGGACCAGACATGGAATAATGGACTGGTTCCAAATTGAGGGAAGAGTACATCAAGGCTGTACATTGTCACCCTGCTTATTTAATTTCTATGCAGAGTACATAATGCAAATACTGGGCTGGAGGAAGCACAAGCTGGAATCAAGATTGCCAGGAGAAATATCAATAACCTCAGATATGCTGATGATACCACCCCTATGGCAGAAAGCCAAGAGGAGCTAAGGAGTCTCTTGATAAAGGAGAAAGAGGAGAGTGAAAAAGCTGGCTTAGAACTCAATGTTCAAAAAATGAAGATCATGGTATCTGGTCCTAACAGTTCATAGCAAATAGATGGGAAACAATGGAAACAGTGAGAGATTTTATTTTCTTGGACTCCAAAATCACTGCAGATACTGACTGCAGCCATGAAATTAAAAGATGCTTGCTCCTTGGAAGAAAAGCTATGACCAACCTAGACAGCATATTGTAAAGCAGAGACATTATTTTGCCAAGAAAGCTCATCTAGTCAAAGCTATGGTTTTTTCAGTAGTCATGTATGGATCTGAGAGTTGGACCATGAATAAAGCGGAACGCTGAAGAATTGATTTTTTTGAATTGTGTGGGAGAAGACTCCTGAGAGTCCCTTGGACAGCAAGGAGATAAAACCAGTCATTTCTAAAGGAAATCAATCCTGAATATATATTGGAAAGACTGATGTTGACACTGAGGCTCCAATACTTTGGCAACCTAATGTGAAGAGCTGACTCATTGGAAAAGACCCTGATGCTGGGAAAGATTGATGCCAGGAGGAGAAGGGAATGACAGAGGGTAAGATTGTTGGATGGCATCACCAACTCAATGGAAATGAGTTTGAGCAAATTCTGGGAAATGGTGAAGGGCAGGGAAGCCTGGTGTGCTGCAGTTCATGCGTTTGCAAAGAAGTGGACATGAGTGAGTGACTAACACTTTCAATTTTACTTTGTATTTCATTGTGGGTCCATATATATATATTTGATCAATAAAACCTAATTCCAAATATAACATTGAATTATCCTGCTAAATGTAGTTATTTCATATTTACATTTTGATATAGTATATATCTTTCTATGCAGTAGTAAGTTTGGAATAGTAAAATTAGCTTTTCCTTCTAATGATAATGAAATAACAAATTTTGAATATTAAAAAAGGGTCTTGGCTTTGAATTTTTGTTAAAATTCATAACACAAAGTTAGTTTGCTCACCATAATAATAATAATATTCTAAATAAAATGTTTGATAAAATCTGAAGTTGAGAAAAAAAAAAATAATTCTCACTAAGATCTCACACTTTCTGTTAGGGGCCTTACACATTTTATTTTAGCTAATTTTATGCAACCATTTTATACTTGTGATATCATTATTATACTCCATATTAGAAAAATAAGCTATGAAAGTTCATTATTTCATCTTAGTTACAGAATTGGAAGTGTTAGAACTGGTATCTGAATTAATAAACACCATGTTTCATGTCTGTGTTCCTCTTTCAAAGTACTGCTTTCCTTTTACTGAGTCTGATAATGTATCTTTTTATTGCTCTTAATGTGTATTAAAGTTAATTCTAAAACCATCATGAGATTCTTTCCTTTCTCAGAAAAATCTGATGGAGTTTAGAACAATCAGCTTTCCTCCTGAGAGAACTTCCTTGAGGAAGATTTCTTTCTGACTCTTCCCTAAAACATTTCAACAGCTCGTTGGTAGCTTTGAGATTGAGCTTGTGGGTCTGCTGAATTAATAAGAGCAATTATTTTTCAGGTATAAGTGCACATGCACACATACTCACATTCACCATGAATTTGATTTTCCTATCGAGTGATCATTTGATGAAAGAAAATTAGTCTAACGTATATGAACTTTTATTTAGGCAGCCTAGCTTCTTTTCACATAGGGTTTGTCTCTAGAAATACTCAAATACTGTTGACTACTCCAGACTTCTGCTTGCTGCTGCTGCTATTGCTAAGTTGCTTCAGTCGTGTCCAACTCTGTGCAACCCCATAGATGGCAGCCTACCAGGCTCACCTGTCCTTGGGATTCTCCAGGCAAGAACACTGGAGTGGGTTGCCATTTCCTTCTCCAATCTGCTTAGGAATCACGTTAAGCTGACTTATAGATTTATGGCATTTATATATATATATATTAATAATATATATATGATATATTAATATATATAACTGTATATATTATATATTTAATATATATAATTGTGTATGTATTATATAAATTAATATATATTAATATATATTATATATATATAAATGTACTATATAGACATCCCTGGTGGTCCAGTGTTTAAGAATCTGCCTTCCAATGCAAGGGACACAAGTTTGACCCCTGGTTGGGGAACTAAGATCCCACACACTGGGATGGAGGTGGGGCAAGAGTCAATTAGACCTATATGCTTCAACTACTGAGCCTGTGCTCTAGAGCCTGAGCTCAACAAGAGGAGTCCTTGTATGCTGCAACAAGGACCCAGCACAGTCAACAAAATTTGAAAAATAAAATTAATAAAATTAGAGCACTCTTTTCATGTCTTTATAATCTAGCATCACAAATTCATTTTAGTTCTTTAAAATTCATCAATCTCACATCACACAACAGAAAAGTGATTTATCCTGAACTAAAGGCATTGGTTTATTTAAAGCAGAATACTTCTCTCAAGTTTTCTTAAAATCAGAAACACTCAGGATTTGAAGCCATCTCCTAGATCACCTGTAACATTTGAAATCCTTCCATAGGAAACTACAGGATCTTTGTTTGACCATTTCAGTTATGGGCATCAGATGATTTCTATTCACAGATTCAAATTGGTTGAATAATTATCCTCATCCAGAAATCTGTATCCAGGGAGACCCAAAGAATAGCATATATTACTTTTAGTTCTAGTCTGAATAAAGTTGTTTCTACATCTTCATAAATGTATTTTATATTTTATACAAAAAGCCTTAATGACCTAGATAACCACAATGGTGTGGTCACTCACATAGAGCTAGACATCCTCGAGTGTAAATTTAAGTGGGTTTTAGGAAGCATTATACAAAGCCAGTAGAGGTAATGGAATTCCAGCTGAGCTATTTAAAATCTTAAAAGATGGTGCTGTTAAAGTGTTACACTCAGTATGTCAGCAAATTTGGAAGACTCAGCAGTGGCCACATGACCTTAAAGGTCAGCTTTTATTTCAATTCTAAAGAAGGGTAATGCCAAAGAATGTTCAAACTGCTGTATAATTGCATTTATGTAACATGCTAGCAAAGTAATGCTGAAAATCCTTCAAGCTAGGCTTCAGCAGTATGTGAACCAAGAACTTCCATATGCACAAACTGGGTTAAGAAAAGGCAGAGGAACCAGAGATCAAATTGCCAATATTCATTTGATCATGGAGAGAGCAAGAGGATTCCAGAAAAATCATCCACTTTTGCTTCATTGACTACACTGAAGCCTTTGTGTGAATCAAAACAAACAGTGCAAAATTCTTAAACAGACTCGAGTACCAGAACACCTTGCCTGTCTCCTTAGAAACCTGTATGCAGGTCAAGAAGCAACAGTTAGAACCTGACATTGAATAACTGACTGGTTCCAAATTCGGAAATGAGTACATCAAGGCTGTATAGTGTCACCCTGCTTGTTTAGCTTATATCCAGGGCATAGAATTCTGTTCTATGGGTTTATGAGGTTTCCATCCAATACTGTTGAGGACCTGCTGGGTGGGAACTAAGTATTTAGATACCTTACAGCACTGATTCCTTAGTCAAGGTTGAGCTCTGAGGATGAAGAATTCAAGTTTCCATATTATCTTTGGCTTTCTCAGTTGAGCCTCTGTTACTCATCACTTCAAATTTAGCTTCTCCAGATGATGGGAGTGTTCTGCTGAAGGCATCACACTATAGGACGCCACTTCTTATGGACATTTTCAAATGGTGGAGTACTCACACAGGTACTAATTCACCTGTTGTAGGTAAGATAAACTTGTATTTTGATTCCCATAAACCCAGCTTTAACCACTTCCCATCAATTTTAACATTAAAATAATTGTTGTCAAACACAGTAAAGGCATGTTTTCCAGGAGTTGCTTAAGTTATGTGATTGATTAGCAGTCAATTTTTACCTGCAGCTCCAACTTTTAAGACACATCTGGTGCAAGAAGCTTGGGCCATTGACCATACCACTTAGCCCTGATTTGACTGGAATCCAAGCCCAGCCACAGCCATGACTCAAACCTGGAGACAGGTAGGAAGATGTGTATGAACACTAAAGTGCTTAGAAAACATGAATACAGCCTAAAAACTAGAAATCCAGATAAAACACAAAGATATACTAATAGGTTAGAGGTGTCTTTGATATCTCAGGCATACAAAACATGAACTTCAATATAGAACTTCAATTTCTAAAGCTTCCACAAATGAAATCAGAGTGCCTGGAAATAATATAGGGTCTCAAGCTTCATCCAAAGAGACTGTGAGTCAGTAGGTGCTGAGCACCGAAGAGCCAAATTGTGGCCCTGTAGAGGACTCTTGCAATGGCACCCCACTCCAGTATTCTTGCCTGGACAATCCCATGGATGGAAGGGCCTGGTAGGCTGCAATCCATGGGGTCGCTAGAAGTCGGATATGACTGAGCAACATCACTTTCACTTTTCACTTTCATGCATTGGAGAAGGAAATGGCAACCCACTCCAGTGTTCTTGCTTGGAGAATCCCAGAGACAGGGGAGCCTGGTGGGCTGCTGTCTATGGGACCGCGACTGAAGTGACTTAGCAGGTAGCAGCAGAGGACTCTTGAGAATCCATTGGACTGCAAGAAGATCAAATCAGTCAATTCTAAAGGAAATCAACCTTGACTATTCATTGGGAGGACTAATGCTGAAGTTAAAGTTCCAATATTTTGGTCAACTGATAAGAAGAGCCAACTCATTGGAAAAGACCCTGATGCTAGGAATGATTGAGGGCAGAAGAAGGAGGCAGCAGAGGATAAGATGGCCAGAAAACATCACTGACTCAATGGACATGAATTTGAACAAACTCCAGGAGATGGTAAAGGACAGGGAAGCTTGGTGAGCTGCAGTCCATGGGGTTGCAAACAGTCAGACATGAATTAGCTACTGAACAGTAACACTGACATAAATTAAATGTCATCTGCATCATAAATACTGGTGAAATACATTGATGGTTTCTTAGTAACTTGATATAGTCTGTGCAAAAAAAGGGGGGCTAATGCAAGCACTTTTGAAGTAAAACATTTATACATAAAGTGATAGCATTTTCTTAACAGAAATACTTCATAGAGCAGGCTTCCCGGATGGCTCAGTAGTAAAGAATTGACCTGCCAGTGAAGAGACAAGGGTTGTGTCCCCAGCTCACGAAGATCCCCTGGAGAAGAAAGTGGAACCCCACTCTAGTATTCTTGTTTGGTATAGCACATTCATAGAGGAATCTGGTGGGATACAGTCCATGATATACCTAAGGAGTCGGAAATGACTTAGCAACTAAGCAACAACATAGAGTATCTCCCAAGGTAATGTTTTTTCAGCATAGGATCTATCTGGAGAAGCTCTATATGGTCAGCAAAAACAAGACCAGGAGCTGACTGTGGTTCAGATCATGAACCAATATTGCCAAATTCAGACTTAAATTGAAGAAAGTAGGGAAAACCACTGGACCATTCAGGTATGACCTAAATCAAGTCCTTTATGATTATACAGTGGAAGTGAGAAATAGATTCAAAGGATTATTTCTGATAGAGCCTGAAAAACTATGGATGGAGGTTCATGACATGGTACAGGAGGCAGTGATCAAGACCACCCCCAAGAAAAAGAAATGCAAAAAGACAAAATGGTTGTCTGAGGAGGCCTTAAAATAGCTGTGAAAAGTAGAGAGGAAAAAGCAAAGGAGGAAAGGAAAGATATACCCATTTGAATGCAGAGTTTCAAAGAATAGCAAGGAGAGATAAGAAAGCCTTCCTCAGTGGTCAGTGCAAAGAAATAGAAGAAAACAATAGGTTGGGAAAGACTAGAGATCTCTTCATGAAAATTAGAGATACCAAGAGAAAATTTTATGCAAAGATGGGCACAATAAAAAAAAATGGTATGGACCTAACAGAAGCAGAAGATATTAAGAAAAAGTGACAAGAATACACAGAACTATACAAAAAAAAAAAAAAAAAGATCTTCATGAACCAGATAACCATGATGGTGTGATCATTCACCTAGAGCCAGACATTCTGGATTGTGAAGTCAAGTGGGCCTTAGGAAACATCACTACGAACAAAGCTAATGGAGGTGATCAGATTCCAACTGAGATATTTCAAATCTTAAAAGATGATGCTGTGAAAGTGCTGAATTAAATATGCCAGCAAATACAGAAAACTCAGCAGTGGCCACAGAACTGGAAAAGGTCACTTTTCATTCCAATCCCAAAGAAAGGCAATGCCAAAGAATGTTCACACTACCACATAATTGTATTCATCTCACACACTAGCCAAGTAATGCTCAAAATTCTCTAAGCCAGGCTTCAACAGTACATGAAATAGGAACTTCCAGATGTTCAAGCTGGTTTTAGAAAAGGCAGAGGATCCAGAGATCAAATTGTTAACATTTGCTGGATCATTGAAAAAACAGGAGAGTTCCAGAAAAACATATGCTTCTGCTTTATTGAATATGCCAAAGCCTTTGACTGTGTGGCTCAGAACAAACTGTGGGAAATTCTGAAAGAGATGGGAATAACAGACCACCTGACCTGCCTCTTGAGAAATCTGTATGCAGGTCACCAGACTGGTTCCAAATTGGGAAAGGAGTACATAAAAGGCTGTATATTTTCACCCTGTTTATTTAACTTATATGCAGAGTACATCATGCAAAATTCTGGGCTGGATGAAGCACAAGCTGCAATCAAGATTGCTGGGAGAAATATCAATAACCTAAGATATGCAGACACCACACTTATGGCAGAAAGCAAAGAAGAACTAAGAGCCTCTTGATGAAAGTGAAAGAAAAGAGTGAAAAGGTTGGCTTAAAACTCAACATTCAAAAGACTAAGATCATGGCATCCAGTCGCATCATTTCATGGCAAATAGGTGGGGAAACAGAAACAGTGATAGACTTTATTTTGGGGGCTTCCAAAATCACTGTGATGACTGCAGCCATGAAATTAAAAGATACTTGCTCCTTGGAAGAAAAGCTATGACCAACCTAGACAGCATATTGAAAAGCAGAGACATTACTTTTTCGACAAAGGTCCATCTAGTTAAAGCTATTTTTTTTTTCAGTAGTCATGTATGTATGTGAGAGTTGGACTATAAAGGAAGCTGAGTGTTGAAGAATTGATGCTTTTGAACTATGGTGTTGGAGAAGACTCTTGAGAGTCCCATGTACTGCAAGGAGATCAAACCAGTTGATCCTAAAGGAAATCAATGCTGAATATTCATTGGAAGTACTGATGTTGAAGCTGAAGCTCCAATATTTTGGTCACCTGATATGAAGAACTGACTCATTGGAAAAGACTGTGATGCTGGGAGAGATTGAAGGAGGAGAAGGGGATGACAGCAGATGAGATGGCTGGATGGCATCACCAACTCCATGGACATGAGTTTGAGCAAGCTCCAGGAGTTGGTGATGGACAGAGAATCCTGGCACGCTGCAGTCCATTGAGTCCCAAAGAGTCAGACACAACTGAGTGCCTGAACTGAACTGAAACTCTGTTGGGTTCTTGGTTCAACAATGGCAGTGTATTATAAACTGTCAATATATCTTTTAGCCAATATTTATATAGGGATGCTTTTAAGTTTTAAACAATATTAAATGTTTCATACCAAAATGCTATGTAGTATGAAAACGAATGAAGTTAGACTCCAGTTTACACCATAGACAAGAATTAATTCTAAATGGAACAAAAACCTAAATGCATAATTTGAAACTATAAACTCTTCAAAGAAAACATAGACAAAAATCTTTATGATGTTGGATTTGGTGATATTTTCTTGAATATTACACTGAAACACAGGCAGAAAAGAAACAAAATAGATAAACTAGATTAATGAAAATTAAAAAGAGAACTTTTTACATTAAAGAACATTGTCAAGGAAGAAAAATATATGCCACAGAATAGAGAAAATATTTGTATATTGTATAACCAACAAGGGATTAACGCCCAGAATATATAAAGGATTCTTACAATTTGAGAGCAGCAACAAAGATCCACCCAACCTAAAAGTGGGCGAAGGACTGAATGAACATTTTTCAAAGAAGATATACAAATGGCCAGTAAGCACACAAAGAAATGTGCAACATCAATATTTATTAAGGAAATGAGAGTGAAAACCACAATGAAAACCACTTTATATCCATTAGGATAACCATTAACAAAAAGTAATTGAAAATAGCATGTATTGGTGAGATATGGAGAAATTGGCACTTGGTTGAATTCCCAGTGGCAATATAAAATGGTGAAATGGCACCATATTCGTGACTTCTCAAAAAAGTTAAAATGCTATGGAACCAGAAATGCCACTTCTAGGTGTATAACCAAAGGAATTGAGAACTACAACAACAAAAAAGATAAACCATGTTTCATGATTTATGGGAGCCAAAAGCTGGAGGTAACACAATTGTCCATCACTGGATCAATGGATAGACATGATGCAATATATTTTAAAAGAGTGAAGTTCTGATACACACTACAACATGGATACATCTTGGGAAGATTGTGCTGGGCAAGAAATAAGGCAGGAACAAAATGACAAATATTGTATGATTTTATTTGTATGGGGTGGATACTTAGAGTGGGTGGAATCATGGAGAATGATAGTAGTCTGGAGGCTTCCTGGGGTCAAGAGAGGGAGAAACGGGGAGCTGAGATGTGTTCCTTGAGGACAGAGCTTCTGTTTAGGATGGCAAAAGTGTTCTAGAAATGGACAGTGATGGTGGTTGTGTTATATGATGTGAATGCTTGATATTGCTGAACTATACACTGAAATGGTTAAAATAGTGAACTCTATGTTGTGTCTATTTAGTCATAATAAAAAGAAACTGTAGGAAAAGAGCTGCATGAACACTCTGAATGTGATTCATGGAGTGCAAAAATATCTCATAGACATGAAAGATGTGAATAGATTGCATGTGGAAACAACCTATGTGTTTATAGGTGGAGGAAGGGGTGGAGAAGTTTAGAATACACACACACACACACATATATATATATACATATATATAGAGAGGGAGGCATATAATGGAATATTATTCAGCTGTAGTCATGGATGGATGTGAGAGTTGGACCATAATGAAGGCTAAGCTCCAAAGAATTGATGCCTTTGAACTGTGGTATTAGAGAAGACTCTTGAGGTTCCCTTGGACTGCAAGTAGATTAAACCAGTCAATCTTAAAGGAAATCAACCCCGAATCTTCATTTGAGGGACTGATGCTGAAGCTGAAGCTCCAACACTTTGGCTACCTGATGTGAAGAGCCAACTCATTGGAAAAGACCATGATGTGAAGAGCCAACTCATTGGAAAAGGCAGGATGAGAAGGGGATGACAGAGGATGAGATGGTTGGATGGCATCACTGACTCAACAGACATGATTTTGAGCAAACTCTGGAAGATGGTGAAGGACAGAGAAGACTGGAGTGCTGCAGTCCATGCAATCACAAAGAGTTGGACACAACTTAGAGACTGAACAACAACAACAGCAATATATATACCACATCTTTATGCATTCATCTGTCCATGAACATTGAGGTTGCTTCCATGTCCTGGCTATTGTAAATAGTGTTGCAATGAACGCTATTGCAATGTTGCAATGATGTGTCTTTTTGAATTATGTTTTTCTCAGGATATATGCCCCGGAATTAAGTTGCTGGTCATATAGTAGTTCTTTTTTAGTTTTTTAAGGAACCTCCATACTGTTCTCTATAGTGACTGTATCAATTTACATTATATTCTCTTTAATTGTGTCCAGCCCATAGGTAGTCATGGTATAACTTTTATATCTATTAAAACTAGCACACTGGAGTTTATACTTAATCATTTTAGAAGATGATATATAACAGTTCCATAAAAAATATGTATAGATTTTAGAATTTTTTTCCATTTTGAATGAACTAGGTCTATATTTTATGTCAACATGCTACAGGCTATTTTGTCTCATTTTATTTTTTTTAATTTATAATATGCAAACATCTGAGTTTACATACATATGAATCCTAACTTTCTTCATGGTTTAATGAATTTCCTTTAAAATCCTTTTAATGTTCTGGACTCTCTTCTCATGTAATTAAATTTTACATTTGTGTACTTGTAATTAGACTTGGATTTCATACATGGATATATTTTATTCTTCTTATACCTCTTGATCTCTGTCAGCCTGATTGTTCAATTGACACATTGTCTCCCCTTTAATCTTTTAGTTCTCAGACTTTCTAGGAAAAATTTTGTCTGGGAATTCATTTTGTTTGCTGAAACCATTCCTTACTATGTATTTTTCATTAGTTATTTATTTCTTCAATTCTTTATTTCATTCGTAAGTTATTCTTACTCTGTTTCTTATACATAAAACCTACAGGGACTTCCTTGTGCTCAAGACTTCCAGTGCTTCCAGTGCTCAAGACTCTCTGCTTTCAATATAGGCAGTGCAATTTCAATCCCTGGTTGGGGAACTAAGATCCCACATGCCACATGATGTGGTCAAAAGAATAAAAAATAAATAAAACTTGCATGCATTTTCTATTTTTTAAAACCCATTGTTATAATAATCAACTTAATCAGTTCTAGCTAATAAGCATTTGTTAAGCTTTTGAGAAAATAAAGTAGCACAACAAGAAATTTAGTGCTTCTGAAATTTCTTTCATAAAATTTATTCTAATCTTAATCCATTTTAACTGCTTCACATTTTACAATCTCTAAATGCTGGTACACAGATTCTTTTGCTCTAAATATTTGCAAGCTGACTATAAAATCTTAGATGTCAATTCTTTCTGTTCAGCATATGGAAGTTTATTTGCATGAGTTTACTGGTTCTGGTCAATAACATAATAGTTAAATAGTGATTTTGTTTTCTCCTGTTTCCTTTTTACCTTCCAATGTTTCTGTGGGGGAGGAAAGAGCAAAACAGCGAAGTCCAAACATATGGATGGAAAAGAAATGTAAAGTATCTCAAGAGTTGAATGTTAGCTTTCAATATCCACATTTCTGACATTTTGCAGTGTGCATCTGGATCCAAGCTGGCATTCTTAAGTTATTTTGTTCCATTTTGTTTTATAAGTGAACATCCTGACTTGGGTAAATTTTTTTTTTTTTTAAACATCCCTCAAACATGTACGTGAGAAGGGAATGGCAATCCACTCCAGTACTCTTGCCTGGAAAATCCCATGGACGGAGGAGCCCGGTAGGCTACAGTCCATGGGGCCGCTAGGGTTGGGGATGACTGAGCGACTTCACTTTCACTTTTCACTTTCATGAATTGGAGAAGGAAATGGCAACCCACTCCAGTGTTCTTGCCTGGAGAATCCCAGGGACGGGGGAGCCTGGTGGGCAGCCGTCTGTGGGGTTGCACAGAGTTGGACACGACTGAAGGGACTTAGCAGCAGCAGCAGCAGCAGCAACCATGTCCGACTCTTTGTGATCCCACGAACTATAGAGTTCACGGAGTTCTCCAGGCCAGAATACTGGAGTGGGTAGCTTTTCCCTTCTCCAGGGGATATTCCCAACCCAAGGATCAAACCCAAGTCTCCTGCATTGCAGGTGGATTCTTTGCTAGCTGAGCCACAAGGGAAGCCCCAGGATACTGGAGTGGATAGCCTATCCCTTCTTATATACTTGGAGAGATTCTTTCATAACATTAAATACATTATTAGATCTATATCAGTAACTAATATCCTCCCTTATATTAGTTCAAAGATTACACTGTCAAGTGAATTATCTTTAATGGGCAGTTATGGCTTTTCCTTTAATTGAAAGTGTATTATTATTTTGTTATTTTTAAATGTGACAATAGATTTAATGTGACAATGATTTAATGTGTTCAAACACCTTTCCTGAAAATACTATTTCATGAAAAATTTGTGAAAGATAGCATACAAGTATTAATTCTTGCACAGAAACATAAATTTAAGATTTTTTCTCTGTATTTTAGTAACCCCTCTTCAACCTTAATCTTTCAGTTACTTTCTAGTGTTGGTATATGGAAAAATGAATGAACATCCACATCAAATTTCAGTTTTAAACACATTTCTTAACCAATTGTGGTATAGTCTAATCCCGGGTATTTTTATTGGCTATGTTTTTTATGGAGTCTATCAGACCTCTGTGTGCTGAAAATTTACATATGAACTGTTTAATATTTAATTCTGTTGAGGTGATCTACTGACCAATGAACTGGTAAAATGGAATCAGGTGTAGATTGAGAAATCCATAGAGACCTAGATCTTCTTTCTTTTCTCCTCAAAAGACTGTGTAACAGCTAGGTTCTTAATATGAAGAAAGCGAAGTTGCTCAGTCGTGTCGGACTCTTTGCAACCCCGTGGACTGTGGCCTACAACACTCCCCCATCCATGGAATTTTCCAGGCAAGAGTACTGGAATGGGTTGCCATTTCCTTCTCCAGGGGATCTTCCCAACCCAGGGATTGAACCTGGGTCTCCCGCATTGCAGGCAGAAGCTTTACAGTCTGAGCCACCAAGGAAGATGACCAAAGGTCCTTTCTTAATGTAAAGGGAATGGTTAAATAGTTGCCTTCTCTGCATGATTAGGAGAGTGACAGGTTCCATTCTTGTAGGCTGACCTGGAGCAATGTTATTAAAAAAAAAAAAAGTCAATAAGAAGCTTAAGCATGTGGTATAAAATAATTTGTGAAATTTGTATATTTTATTTAAAACACTTTCATTTTATGTTTAAGACTTTTAGAACAATCAGGTTTACAACAAAGTTGAGAGGGAGGTACAGAAATTTCAAATATATGCCAATATATGCCTCCTGCCCCCACATATTCATAATATCTTCCACTGTCAACACCATTTGCCAGAATAGTATCATTTTTACCAAGGACACATGTACACTGTCAAGTCATAATGCACAAAAGTACACAATTTATCTTAAACTTATCTCTTTAGGTTGTACATCCTATGGGTTTGGACCAACAGATAATTACATGCATCCATTATTCTAATAATATTCTGAGTATTTTCACTGCCCTAAAATGTATCTATGCTTTGCCTATTCATCTCCCTCACACACATACTTGGTAGCCCTGATATTTTTATTGTCTCCACAGTTTTGCCTTTTGAGAATGTCACAAATTGTAGTAATAGGTTTGAGCTCTTTTCAGATTGGTTTAATTGACTGAGTAATATCCAGTTAAGCTTCCCCAATGTCTTGTCATGTTTGATAACTCATTTCTTTTTAGCACTGAATGATATTCCATTGTCTGAATGTACTACAGCTTCTTTATCCATTTAGTGACTGAAGAACATTGTGATTGTTTCCAAGTATTAATATTATGAATGAAGCTACTATAAACATCTGCATGAAGATTTTGGTTTAGACATAGCTCTTCAGTTCCTTTGAGTAAAGACCTAGGAGCATGACTTTTGGATCATATAGTTAAGTAAGAGTTTTTAATTTTGTAAGAAATTAAACTCTCATTTTCTTATTTTCTTCCTATTGCCTTTTGCAGAGCAGATTTTTTTTTTAACTTTACAATATTGTATTGGCTCTGCCACACATCAACACGAATCTGCCACAGGTATACACGTGTTCCCCATCCTGAACCCTCCTCCCTCCTCCCTCCCCGTACCATCCCTCTGGGTCGTCCCAGTGCACCAGCCCCAAGCATCCAGTATAGTGCATCAAACCTGGACTGGCAACTCGTTTCATATATGATATTATACATGTATTTTTAATTTTAATGAAGTCTAACATACTCATTATTTCTTTCATGAATTGTGTTTTTGGTTTTGTATCTAAAAATGGTATATAGCCATGGTCATGTACATTTTTTCTTGTGTTATCTTCTAGGATTTTCATCATTTTGTATTTTATATTTAGGCTTATAACCAATTTTGAGTTAATATTTATGAAGGGTGTAAGGTATATGCTTAGATTCATAATTTTGCTTGTGGACATCCAGTTATTTTAGAATCATCTGTTGAGAATGTACATTTTTAAATTGGCTTTGCTACTTTGCTGAGGATCATGAGGCTACAATTTTAAGTCCATTTCCAGACTCTGTGTTCTGTTTCTGTTGATCATTCTTTTACTATTAGCACACGCTTGTGATTACTGTACGTTTATAACAAGTCGTGAAGTTGGGTGGCACCAGCCCTCCAGCATTGCTCTCTTACAGTGTGTGTGAGCTGTACAGAGCTTTCCACGGCTCTATATAGATTTAAAATTTGCTAGTTAGTACCTGTAAAATAACTTGCTGAGATTTTCATTATCTTGCATTGAATCTGTAGATCTGGGGAGAACTCTACAACTTGATAATATCAAACATTCCTATTCATAAACATGGACTATTTATTTAGTTCTTTGATTATGTTCATCAATTTTATAAATATCTTCATATATATTTTGAACATTTGTTAAATTCATACTTATTTCATTTTTTGATGATGAAATTTTTTATTTTCATAAATTTTTCTGATTTATTTTGTTTTATAAATTTATTTATTTTAATTGGAGATTAATTACTTTAAAATATTGTATTGGTTTTGCCATACATCAACATAAATCTGCCACAGGTATACACGTGTTCCCCATCCTGAACCCTCCTCCCTCCTCCCTCCCCATACCATCCCTCTGGGTTGTCCCAGTGCACCAGCCCCAAGCATCCAGTATCATGTATCTAACCTGGACTGGCGATTCGTGAATTTAGCTAATAATGTAAATGGAATTGTGTTTTAAATTTAAAATTCCACTTGTTTATTTTTAGTATATATAGAATACATATTACATAGTATTATATAGTATATTGTTGTTTTTCAGTCACTAAGTTGTGTCTGACTCTTTGTGAACCCATGGACTACAGCCCACCAGACTCCTCTGCCCATAGGGTTCTCCAGACAAGAATACTGCAGTGGGTGGTTGTTAGAGAAATTAGATAAACAATCTTGTTTAGGCTTCAGAGACAAAGCAGAACAGACCTCTGACCTTGCGTCTAACCCGCCTGGACACTGCCCTGCCTACAAGTGACTGTGAGTGACTGCCTGCTGTGAGTGCCAGACTTGCAGCACCATACATAAAATGGGGGGAGAATTTTGAGATTGTTGAGCTCCTGGAGAGGCCCTGCTAACCAAGTCCCAGACTTAACAACATTCCAAGTTTTACAGGACAAACAAACAGCATTGACATGAAACCAGGCTTGCAATTCGGTCATGGATTAATGATGATATCAGTTTGCCTCAGTCCTGGGATTACCCAAACTGCAAACTTTGAAGTATCACCAACAGAGCAGACTTGCTACCTGTACCCATTCCCAATTGGGACACCAGATGTGCTGTGACACGGGACTTCCCAGTACTGTTTATATTCCCTAAAACACGATTTGTGATGTATTCTCTTCTCTTTCTATTTCTTTTTTCTTTTAATGTTAGAATGCTGAAAGTAAGCTAGATAACTCTCTAATAAATATTTTTATTATTTATTTGTATATAAATGAGTGGCTTATTTTGTTAACAAATCCTTTGAAACTCACACGAAAGTGAAAACTTTCAGAACATTTGCCATTTCCTTCTCCAAAATAGTATATATAATATATATTTCACTATACTAATAATATATAATATATATGTACTATACTATATACTATATAATACTATATATGATATACTAAAACATAGAACTTGAAATTTTAAAATACAATACTATTTACATTAGTATACATAGTATATATTATATATATTATTATATATAATATACTTATAATATATATATTATATGTAAATATAATATATTATATATTAGTATATATAGTATATATTATACTATAGTACATATATAGTATATATTATTAGTATAGTAAAATATATATTATATATACTATATTGGAGAAGAAAATGGCAACTGTTCTGCTGAAAGTTTTCTCTTTCGTCTCAGGTTCAAAGGATTTGTTAACAAAAGAAGACATTTATATACAAATAAGTAATAAAAATATTTATTAGAGAATTATCTAGCTTACTTTCAACATTTACTTTAGTATATATAGTATATATTATACTACAATAATAATATATACTATATAATACATACTTATAATATACTATAAATCCTTTATACTAAAAGTAACCAAGTAGAATTTGAAATTTTAAAATATAGTACCATTTACATTAGTTTATATAGCATATATGTATATACACTGTATATCAGTATAGTATGTATAATATATATCAATAGCACATGCTATATATAATATTTACATTAGTATAGTTTATAGTGTATATATCTTATAAACTATATCTTACACATATTATAGTATATTTATATAGTATATGTTATACAGTATATTGAGCGACTGAGCACAAATGGAGAAGGAAATGGCAACCCACTCCACTATTCTTGCCTGGAAAATCCCATAGATAGAGGAACCTGGAGGGCTGTAGTTCATGGGATTGCAAAGAGTCCGACAGGACTGAGTGACTGAGGACATACAATATATCTGTAAAGGATATATTATATATTATATTATTAGTAGTAGTATTAATACAACTATTTTGTATCAATCTTGTATTCTGAAATCTTCCTAAATTGCTTATTAGTTCAAGGAATTTGGGTATTTATATATATATAGTTATGTGCTTGTGCTTAGTCAGTCATGTCCGACTCTTTGGAACACCCTGGATAGTAGCCCGCCAGGCTTCTCTGTCCATGGGGATTCTCCAGGCCAGAACACTGGAATGGATTACATGCCCTTCTTCAGGGGATCTTCCCAACCCAGGGATCGAACCCTGGTCTCCCACATTGCAGGTAGATTCTTTTACTGTCTGAGCCACCAGGGAAACCTTGTTATGTCATCTGAAAATTAAGTCATTTTTATGTCTTCTTTCTCAATCTATATATACTTTTTAAACTTTTTTCTTTCCTACTACATTAGCAAGGACTTCCAGTACAATGTTGAGAAGCAGTGGTGATAGGGGACACACTTGCCTTAGTTTGGATCTAAGTCAGAAAGTGTCAAGTTTCTTACTATGAAATAGGTCATTAGCTATAGATTTTGTTTGTTTATCAAGCTGAGGAAGTCTTCCTTACTTCCTAGTTTACTGAGATTTTGTATCATGAATAGTATTGAATTTTTTGTATCTATTGATTTGATCAATGGATTATTCTTTTATAGTCTATTGCTGTGACAGATTACATTAATTAGCTTTTATGTGTTGAACCAGCCCTTCATACTTGGGCTGTAAGGGAACCAGCCCTTCCACCCCATGCAGTTGTGGTTTATAATTTTTCTTATACATTGTTGGGTATGATTTTCAAATATTTTGTTGAGGATTTTTACATTTATGTTCATGAGAAATATCTGTCTGTAGTTTTAATTTCATGTTTTACTCTTTCTTTGCTTTAAGGATTTAGGGTTGTATAGTACTTGAATCTATCTTTTTATTTATATTTCTCCATATATTATCTTGCAAATCTTCCTTTAAAATAAGTGTTCCTAAATCTACCTTTGTTGATAAAAAAAGTAAGATAAAAGCAAACAAAGGAACCAAACCCCTTGCCTGAAATTCAAAATAGAAGATGAAAAACAAGACACATTTTTTAAAAAATAAAAAATATACATGTATAGACTAAGGCCTGCTTTATTCACAAGAGCAAGCTTTCCCCAGCCAAATGTCCCCCACTCCGCCCCGCTCCAAAACCACCATTTTTCATTAGGGAAGGCATATATCTGTGATGGCAGAAGAAACATTCTGAAGAAGATTCTATCCTCCTGTTTCTATGAGGCACTCTTGCAAATGCTTAGTGGAGATGCCATTTTTTTGTCTGAAATAAGCCCTTTACCAGCATTATTTTGAACAGTGAAAATCTACTCATTTTTCAAATTTTAATTCAATGGTTTATTTTAAAGAATCTTTCCAATTCCCTTAAGACCAGGTAAAGGAAATAGACTTACAGGCTTTGTCAGCAACATTTGTTGTAACACTAGCCACAAATGTTATTTTAAAATGCAATTGGAAATACCTACTTTATAGTTGTTAATCATGCTGGAATATAATAGCCGTAGAAATAGACTCTTCTTTCTTGTTTGCCATTTCCCAGCACCGCTGAGTTCAAAATCTTTAATAACATCTTTTCTAAAAATATTGTGGGTAAACTTTATATCCCGGAGGCATATTTTAAAAACTAGGACAAAGGCATCCCTTATGAAGAATTTTTCAGCTTTATTGAGATATAATTAACATATTGTATAAATTTAAAGTGAACGAGATTTGATAGCTGTCTGTATTGCTAAATGGTCGCCACAGAAGGATAATTAGCACGTTCATCATGTTCATAATTATATGTGTGTGTGTATGAAAGCGTATTAAGATGCTTAGTCGTGTTCAGCTCTTTGTGACCCCATGGACTGTAGTCCACCAGAGTTCTACTCTGTCCATGGAATTCTCCAGGCAAGAATACTGGAGCAGGTAGCCATTCTCTTCTGCAGGGGATCTTCCAGACCCAGGGGTTAAACCCAGATCTGCACTGCAAGCAGATTCTTTATTCTCTGAGCCACCAGGGAAGCCACTTATATGTGTATGGTGAGAACATTTAACATTTACTCTCTTAGCTGCTTTCAGGCATATAAGACAATATTGTTACCTATAGTCACCACCAAGCTGAGTATTAGATCCCTCGTATTTATTCATCTCACTGCTGGAAGAAGTGAGATGTACTTGAAGAATTTTTCCCACACCTCTGGACTCTGATAACTACAATACTACTAGGTTTCTATGATTTTGACTTTTTTTTTTTTTTTTTTCAGATTCCACATATAAGCAAGATTAAAGATTACTTGTCTTTCTCTGTCTGGCATTTCACTTGGCGTAATACCCTCAAGGAATGTCATATTGCCATAAATGCCAGAAGTTCCTTCTTTCTCAAAGTTGAATTATATATAAAAAATAAACATATATTCTATATACCCATTCTATTTGCATATATTTATATTATCTAAATGAAAAAATTTTAGTCTTTTACACTTGAGAATAATGTTTGCTATGGGATTATCATATATGACCTTTACCTTGTTGAGATACCTTCTTTTCCTATTAAAGTTTGCCACTTATTTGGGAAAAATAATGAACTTCAACATGAATATCTATATACATTTGAAAAATAATTGCATAATAGTATCTAGTCATGCCCTTTCTCCAGTGTATGGCAAATTGTTTATGCATGTGTGTGCTCAGTTACTTTAGTCATGTCTGACTCTTTGCAACCCTATAGGCTGTAGCCCGCCAGACTCCTCTGTCCATGGGATTCTCCAGGCAAGAATACTGGACTGGGTTACCGTTTCTTCATTCAAATTTATGCACGAGAGGATACATGTACATTTTGCAATCTTCCTGAATACCCTGAGGCATGCAGTCACCAAGTTTAATGCACATAAAATCCAGTAGTAGTCAGTAAGTGTGAGACTCGCTATTTCTTCAATTTACAGGAACTTCTGATAATTTCCTTCTGAAAAAATTCATTCTACTCTACAACCAGGGACCAAGACTAGTAGAGAATAGATGGCTGACTCAGAGGACATATTCTTACTTCTAAAATATAAAGAGTAAAAAATTAATATAATTATTTCAGTTTAATTTTCATTACCAAAAGCAGAAATAATTTTTAATTTTTTAAAGTGAAACTTTTGCATTCTATGTAGTAATGTTTCATAGCATAATTATTAGGAACTAGGCCAAATATGTTTGCATGGTTCTTACATCAAAACTGAAAACTTTTTTTTTTTTTTATTTTTTTAATTTTTCAGCACTTTATTTATTTATTTTTTTATTTGATAAATTTAATGCCTTTTATTGCCATACCTCATTTTACTGTGCTTTGCTTTAGTGAGCTTTATAGATACATGTTTTTTTTTTTTTTTCCTTGTTAATTTTCTGTTTAGTTGATCTATCCATAAGTGTGAGTGGGGTATTAAAGTCTCCCACTATTATTGTGTTATTGTTAATTTCTCCTTTCATACTTGTTAGGATTTGTCTTACATACTGCGGTGCTCCCATGTTGGGTGGATATATATTTATAATTATTATATCTTCTTCTTGGATTGATCCTTTGATCATTATGTAGTGACCTTCTTTGTCTCTTTTCACAGCCTTTGTTTTAAAGTCTAATTTATCTGATACGAGTAAACCTTTCTTGCATCTTCTCAATCCTTGTCTCCAGGCTATTTATCTGTGATTCCATTTTAATTTCAAGATTTTGGATCAATTTCACTATCATTATTTGGAATTCTTTATCAGGTAGATTCCCTATCTCTTCCTCTTTTGTTTGGTTTGGTGGGCATTTATCCTGTTCCTTTATCTGCTGGGTATTCCTCTGTCTCTTCATCTTGTTTAAATTGCTGAGTTTGGGAGTCCTTTCTGTATTCTGGCAGTTTGTGGAGTTCTCTTTACTGTGGCGTTTCCTCGCTGTGTGTGGGTATGTAGAGGTGGCTTGTCAAGGTTTCCTGGTTAGGGAAGCTTGTGTCGGTGTTCTGGTGGGTGGAGCTGTATTTCTTCTCTTTGTTCAGTCGCGCTATGGGGAGGGAGGGAGGGATGCTGCTAACAAATGACACTGGCGTGCGCTCGCAGTGCCTCAGCCACACTGGGTCTGCCCCCGCTCACGGCGCGTGTAGCCTCCCTGCCCACACTGCTCAGGCTCTAGGTTGTTCCGCCGGGAACAATCCGAGGCTGGCCCTGGGTTGCATGCACCTCCCAGGTCCAAGCCGCTCAGGTTCAGGCACTCAGGTAGTCCTCAGAGGCGCAGACTCAGCTGGGGCTGCGTTTTGTGCTCTTCCCAGGTCCGTGCGGCTCAGGTGATGAGGTGTTTGGCGAGCGCCAATGCTGCGACTTATCGCCTCCCCGCCACTTGGTTATCTGGGTGTAAAACCGGCGCACCTTCTCAGGCAGATGTTGACCGTCCAGACCCCCAATAAGTTTTAGTTAGCAAAGAAGCCAGTTTTATAGATAATGTCTCTCTGGGGCTGCGATTGCCCCCTTCCGGCTCTGGCTGCCTGTCAGCGGAGGGGGAAGGTTTGCAGCCGGCTACCTCTGTTTAGTCCTTTGATCCGTGCGCGGGCTGGCGGTGTCTTAGGTTAGGGCTGGCTTTTCGCATGGTAGATATCCCACAGTCTGGTTTGCTAGCCCAAATTATTTCGCTCAGATAGCGAATTTTAGTTGTTAGAATTTTGCTGATAAAGTATGGATCTACCTTCATCAGAGACATAAGCCTATAGTTTTTGTTTCTTGCACCATCTTTATATGGCTTTGGTTTCAGTGTAATGGTGGTTTCATAAAATGAGTTTTGAAGTATTTCTTCCTCTTTAAATTTTTAGAAGAGTTTGAAAAAATTTGTATTAATTATGTTAAGTGTTTGGTAGCATTCACCAGTGAAAATATCTGGTCCTAGACTTACCTTTGTTGAGAGTTTTCTGATAACTACATCAGTATCATTAGTTGTTTTTAGTCTGTTCAGATTTTCTATTTTATGATTCAGCATTAGTGGATTATCTGTTTTTATCAGTATTTATGGATTTCTCCAGGTTATTCAATCTGTTTTCCAAGTATATAATTATTTATAGTAGCTTCTTATGATACTTTGTAATTGTTGTGGTATGCTAAGTTGATTCAGTCATGTCTGACTCTTTGCAACCCTATGGACTGTAGCCTGCCAGGCTTCTTTGTCCATGAGGACTCCCCAGGCAAGAATACTGGAGTGGGTTGCCATTTCCTTCTTCAGGAGATCTTCCTGATCCAGAGATCAAAACCACATCTTTTATGTCTCCTGCATTGGCAGGTGGTTTCCTTACCACTAGCACCAGTAATTATGTGATGTGAAATTGGACTGTCCCCTTATGTATTTATAAATTTTAGTTGAGCCTCTCTCTCACACACACACACACAAAATATATATATATATATTTTTTTTTTTTCAAAAAATGACTCTCAGTTTCACTGATTTTTTTTTCCTATGACTATTCTAGTCTTTATTTCATTTATTCCTATTTTAATCTTTTTTTTTTTCTTCTTCTAACTTTGGACTCAGTTCACTCTTTCTTTTCTAATTTCTTGAGGTGTAGAGTTAAGCTGTTTACTAGAGATTTTTCTTTTTTCTTAATGTAGGCATCTATTGCTCTCAACTTTCCTCTTACAACTGCTTTTGCTACATCCTGTATATTTTAGTACTTGTGTTTTTATTTTTGTTTGTCTCAAGATACTTTCTGATTTCCTTTGCGGTCTCTTTCCTAACCCAGTGATTGTTCATGTGTGTCGTTTAGTTTCCAACTATGTGTGCGTTTTCACTTTTCTTCCTGTAACTGATTTCTAATTTCATAGCACTGTAGTAATAATAGAAAAATAAACTGGATATGATTTCTATCTTAAATGTTTGAACACTGGCTTTATGGTTCAACATCTAATATATCTTGATGTTCTCAGCAATTATTGTATTGCTGCCTATTTCTCCCTAAATATCAATTATATTTTACTTTATATATTTAGCCACTCCAGTGTTATGAGCATATATATTTATAATAGTTATATCTTGTGGATGAATTAACACCTTTATTGATACATGGTTACCTTCTTTGTCTTGTGATCAATTTTGACAAAAAGGTTTATTTTACCTGATGTAGGTAGAGCAACTCCTGTTCTCTTAAGGTTGCTGTTTGTATGGAATACATTTTCCCATCCCTTCACTTTCAATCTATTTGTGTCTTAAAACTAAAATGAGTCTCTTGTAGGCAGCATATTTCTAGATTTTTTAAAAAAATTAATCCACTCGGCCATTTTCTGTATTTTTTAAGGAGTCAATATTATTTTAACTAAAAATTTATAATAATTGTTTTAAACACTATGGAGTTATAGTTCAGTATTCCCTTAAAAATTGTTGAAGGAAGGGGTCCCCCTTCCAGGGCTCCAAGAGCGGGCTCTTGTCTAACACTCAGCATAGAATTGTCTAAGGAGATACGTGCTAACAAAACAAGAGACTTTATTGGAAGAAGGCACCCAGGCAGAGAGCAGCAGGGTAAGGGAATCCAGGAGAACTGCTCTACCATGTGGCTAGCAGTCTTGGGTTTTATGGTGATGACATTAGTTTCTGGGTTGTCTTTGGACAATCATTCTGATTCAGAGTCTTTCCTGGTGGTGCACACATCACTCAGCCAAGATGAATGCTCGAGAGGGATTCTGGTAATTGGACAGACACGCAGTGTCTCCTTTTGACCTTTCCTGAACTCTTCCAGTTGGTGGTTGCTTATTAGTTCCATAAAACAACTCATGCAAATGGTTACTAGAGAGCCTGACAAGGGGCGGGGGGGAGGTTTCAGTCAGTGTGCTTCCCCGAATTAAATCAACTGTATATGAAGCATAGCATATATGTTTTTGTTCAAATCTGTAGAGTGCGATACATTGCATCATATATATATATATATATATAGTGACACAATTTTGTAACATACAATAATTTCATAAAATAATTAAGTTAAAATACCTATTTATTGTTTGGACATCATCAAAACTATACAAATTCATATGAGTTTTTCTTCAAGTTTATAATTATTTTTATTTTCTGAATGTTTTTCTGGTTTTCTTCTTGTTAATTGACATCTCTTCATGCATTCAAGTGCATGTGAAGTTGCTTCAGTCACGTCTGACGCTTTGCAACCCTATGGCCTAGAGTCTACCAGGCTCTCCTGTCCATGGGATTCTTCAAGCAGGAATATTGGAATAGATTGCCATTTCCTCCTCCAGGAAATCTTTCCAACCCAGGGATGAAACCCACATCCCTTATGTCTTCTGCATTTGGCAGATGGGTTCTTTACCACTCAGTTCAGTTCAGTCTGCCACTGTTTCCCCATCTATTTGCCATGAAATGGTGGGACCAGATGCCATGATCTTAGTTTTCTGAATGTTGAGCTTTAAGACAATTTTTCACTTTCTTCTTACACTTTCATCAAGAGGCTCTTTAGTTCTTCTTCACTTTCTGCCATAAGGGTGGTTCATCTGCATATCTGGAGTTATTGCTATTTCTCTCGGCAATCTTGATTCCAGCTTGTGCTTTCTTCAGCCCAGGGTGTCTCATGATGTACTCTGCACATAAGTTAAATAAGCAGGGTCACAATATACAGCCTTGATGTACTCCTTTTCCTATTTGGAACAAGTCTGTTGTTCCATGTCCAGTTCTAACTGTTGCTTCCTAAACTTGCATACAGGTGTCTCAAGAGGCAAGTCTTGTGGAATACCAGGTGGTCTGGTATTCCCATCTCTTTCAGAATTTTCCACAGTTTGTTGTGATCCACACAGTCAAAGGCTTTGGCATAGTGCCAGAAAATTCTTAGGGTTCTTCCTTGACAAAAGCAGCCCCCTGCCTGATCACCAAAACTCTTAAAACCATCCATAATTTTTTTTTTCTCCAGTGAATTTAGTCAACTGTTAACTGTTTAAAGTTTTACTGTATCCTTTGTACAATGTACTCTTTTTTTTTTTCTACAATATACTATTGCATAGAAATAATAGCTTATTCCTTTTTTAAAAAAGAGACCAAGATTAAGGGGAAAAGTGACTTTTTTTTTCATTTTAGAAAAGCTACATAAATAATTTTTGCAAATCTCATAGCATATTTGCAGTGGGTATCATTCTATTTATTTATAGAGGAAGAAATTGTGATTTAGCATGATTAAACCTGAAGTCACAGAGGTTGTATCGCTAAGACAGTGTATTCAGAATTTGAACCCCATTCTAAGTTCATAGTTCTGTTCTTCTGATTTTACAACTATATTGTGATACTGATGTTTCTCTTGATTTAACAAGAAAAAAAAATTTAAATGATCTTTAACTGGAGAAAAGCCATGCTGAGAGGGTAATAAGAAGGAAGGCCAGGGGTCTCCAAAAGGAGGAAATAGGATGCAAGAGTCAGATATTTTTAATCTCTCTCTTAAATGGCAGGAGAAACAAACAAGTGTTAGGTTTTTTCCCCTTCTCAATACAAATTTATTTATTTATTTATTTTGCATTTTAACAAAATTTTATTTGTAAATACTTCTTTTTTTAAATTTTATTTTATTTTTAAACTTTACAATATACAAATTTATTTTTTTAATTAAAGTACATTTAATATAGTTGATTCTCTTTGAGTTACACAATTCACAGACAAAACAAATGATTAGAAATAACGATAGCTGAATTTGCTCTGGAAGGAGCACATAGTACAAGCTTGAACATAATAAAAGGTGAGAGCATATGAAATAGGCAGGCCTCATACATCAAATCACAGATATGAATGTGAGTAAAAGTGAGCAAAATGCATAAACTTTCCCCAATTAGTTAATAAGCTATAGTTAGACTGAATATATTTTAATCGTTCCCCTAATCCTTCTCCTTTCCTTACTTCTCTTTATTTTTATATACTTATAACTACATACCAGAGAAGGCAATGGCACCCCACTCCAGTACTCTTGCCTGGAAAATCCCATGGATGGAGGAGCCTGGTTGGCTTCAGTCCATGGGGTCGCTGAGAGTCGGGCACGACTGAGAGACTTCACTTTCACTTTCACGTTTCACTTTCATGCATTGAGAAGGAAATGGCAACCCACTCCAGTGTTCTTGCCTGGCAAATCCCAGGGGTGGGGGAGCCTGGTGGGCTGCCGTCTATGGGGTCACACAGAATCAGACACGACTGAAGCAACAGCAGCAGCAGCATAGCCACATACATCAATTATGAAAATGTGATGTAATAGCAAGTAGTTTGTGAAATTAGAATTTTTGTAGAAGTTGAGTTCTAATTTTTACTTATGGCTTTGTATTTTCAGATGATTTATTTTATATCTAAGATTTTCAGTTTTTCCTTTAGGAAAATTTCTGTGAATTTCACTTTAGAAAGGTAGTGTTTTTTTCTATTTATTTATCAGTCAGTAACATTTTCTGGAGCTTCCCTGGTGGCTCAGATGGTCAAGACTCTGCCTGCAATGTGGGAGACCCGAGTTCCATTCCTTGATTGGGAAGATCCCCTGGCGGAGGGCATGGCAACCCATTCCAGTATTCTTTTTTTTTTTTTTTTAATTTTATTTTATTTTTACACTTTACAATATTGTATTAGTTTTGCCAAATATCGAAATGAATCCGCCACAGGTATACTCGTGTTCCCCATCCTGAACCCTCCTCCCTCCCCCCCCACCCTCCTTCTGGGTCGTCCCAGTGCACCAGCCCCAAGCATCCAGTATCGTGCATCGAACCTGGACTGGCGACTCATACAGATGGCTAACAAACACATGAAAAGATGCTCAACATCACTCATTATCAGAGAAATGCAAATCAAAACCACTATGAGGTACCATTTCACGCCAGTCAGAATGGCTGCGATCCAAAAGTCTACAAGCAATAAATGCTGGAGAGGGTGTGGAGAAAAGGGAACTCTCTTACACTGTTGGTGGGAATGCAAACTAGTACAGCCACTATGGGGAACAGTGTGGAGATTCCTTAAAAAACTGGAAATAGAACTGCCTTATGATCCAGCAATCCCACTGCTGGGCATACACACTGAGGAAACCAGAAGGGAAAGAGACACGTGTACCCCAATGTTCATCGCAGCACTGTTTATAATAGCCAGGACATGGAAGCAACCTAGATGCCCATCAGCAGATGAATGGATAAGAAAGCAGTGGTACATATACACAATGGAGTATTACTCAGCCATTAAAAAGAATACATTTGAATCAGTTCTAATGAGATGGATAAAACTGGAACCTATTATACAGAGTGAAGTAAGCCAGAAAGAAAAACACCAATACAGTATACTAACACATATATATGGAATTTAGAAAGATGGTAACAATAACCCTGTGTACGAAACAGCAAAAGAGACACTGATGTATAGATCAGTCTTATGGACTCTGTGGGAGAGGGAGAGGGTGGGGAGATTTGGGAGAATAGCATTGAAACATGTAAAATATCATGTATGATACAATATACAAATTTAAAAAGAGGTTTCTTTTAAAATTCTGTGTTGCCACCTGGCTCCACCTGAACTTAACTTTTCTCAAATTTTGAGCTAACCAGTGTATTTTTCTTATGGTAATGTTTATCTTATGCTGTTAATGAACTATGTGTTTACCCTAGACTCTGTTTTCAAGTCTGTCCCCCGATACTCAGAATGGACTTAACAAAACAGCATATTTTACTCATGCAAATGTTCTCTTAAGCTATGTTAATGAGCCTGTATTTGTTTGGAAACCTGCCTTTCTTCAAGATTCATGTTAATCATTTTATGGCCCAGGAAAACTCACTTTGTGCCAATGTTATCCCAAAATCCATGTTGTGGGTGAGGGACCTGGTACTAGTCTCTGAGTCCTGAGACATTTCCTTTCTTTAATTAGCAGACTGCTAGAGGCTGTATGTGACTTCCCTGGTGGCTCAGACAGTAAAAGCATCTGCCTACAATGCAGGAGACCTGGGTTCGATCCCTGGGTCAGGCAGATGTCTTGGAGAAGGAAATGGCAATCCACTCCAGCACTCTTGCCTGGAAAATCCCATGGATGGAGGAGCCTGGTAGGCTACAGTCAATGGTGTCACAAAGATTTGGACATGAATGAGTAGTGACTTCACTACACTACCACAGTTCAGTTCAGTCGCTTAGTCATGTCTGAGTCTTTGCTACCCCATGAATTGCAGCACGCCAGGCCTCCCTGTCCAACACCAACTCCTGGAGTTCACTCAAACTCACGTCCATTGAGTCAGTGATGCCATCCAGCCATCTCATCCTCTGTTGTCCCCTTCTCCTCCTGCCCCCAATCCCTCCCAGCATCAGAGTCTTTTCCAATGAGTCAACTCTTCGCATGAGGTGGCCAAAGTATTGGAGTTTCAGCCTCAGCATCAGTCCTTCCAATGAACATCCAGGATTGGTCTCCTTTAGGGTTGACTGGTTAGATGTCCTTGCAGTCCAAGGGACTCTCAAGAGTCTTCTCCAACACCACAGTTCAAAAGCATCAATTCTTCGGCGCTCAGCTTTCTTCACAGTCCAACTCTCACATCCATACATGACCACTGGAAAAACCATAGCCTTGACTAGATGGACATTTGTTGGCAAAGTAATGTCTTTGCTTTTAAATATCCTAAATAGGTTGTTCATAACTTTCCTTCCAGGAGTAAACATCTTTTTATTTCATGGCTACAATCACCATCTGCAGTACTATATATTTAATTTTATCCATATTGTATACCTTATCTACTTTTATGTGACTTCCCTGGTGGTTCAGATGGTAGAAGCATCTGCCTACAATGTGGGAGACCTGGGTTCGATCCCTGAGTCAGGAAGATCCCCTGAAGAATAAAATGGTAGCCCACTTCAGTACTCTTGCCTGGAAAATCCCATGGATGGAGGAGCCTGGTAGTCTACAGTCCATGGTGTCGTAAAGAGTCGGACACGACTGAGTGACTTCACTACACTACTATATATCACTACTAGAGGCTATATAACATCTGGCTAAAGATTAGCAGGGGGGCACTCTTTCTACCCCCTTCTGATGTCTATGTCAGAAGCTTTTTTTATGTCTTTTACACTTTAATAAAACTTTATTACACAAAAGCTCTGTGTGATCAAACCTCATCACTGGCCCCAGATTGAATTCTTCTCCTCTTGAGGCTAAGAATCCCAGCATCTTTCATTGCTCAGCAACAACATTTCATCTTGGGCGCTCGTCTGGGATCTGAACCTGTGAACTCTCAAGCCAGAGGTAAGAACAGTAATCTGTAGACTAAACAGCCTGCTGCCCAGATGAAAGGGGCTAGTGGAGAGAGAGTGGAGACCATTAGGAGACCAAGGCAATAACCGAGATGGGACATAGTGATCATGGCCATGATCAGAGGAGGAACCAAGGTTACAGACTACGAGGACCCTTGAGAAATCAATTACGAATATATTTTTATAAAAGAAGTGATATTTCCTTTGGATTTGTCAGTTTGGATTTAGAGTGTCAGAAAAAGTAATGGAGGAAAAGCTGTGAGCATGAACAATTCCATGAAATGAAAGGATCAGGCACAGGATTGAGGAAAGTTGGTGCAGAGGGATTGGGCTAAGACAGAGTGATTCTTTGCACATGATGTGTTGGATACATCATATAGCTGTACGCTAGTAAAGTAATGCTCAAAATTCTCCAAGCCAGGCTTCAGCAATATGTGAACCGTGAACTTCCTGATGTTCAAGCTGGTTTTAGAAAAGGCAGAGGAACCAGAGATCAAATTGCCCACATCCACTGGATCATGGAAAAAGCAAGAGAGTTCCAGAAAACCATCTATTTCTGCTTTATTGACTATGTTAAAGCCTTTGACTGTGTGGATCACAATAAACTGTGGAAAATTCTGAAAGAGATGGGAATACCAGACCACCTGATCTGCCTCTTGAGAAATTTGTATGCAGGTCAGGAAGCAACAGTTAGAACTGGACATGGAACAACAGACTGGTTCCAAATAGGAAAAGGAGTTCATCAAGGCTGTATATTGTCACCCTGTTTATTTAACTTATATGCAGAGTGCATCATGAGAAACGCTGGACTGGAAGAAACACAAGCTGGAATCAAGATTGCTGGGAGAAATCTCAATAACCTCAGACATGCAGATGACACTACCCTTATTGCAGAAAGTGAAGAGGAACTCAAAAGCCTCTTAATGAAAGTGAAAGTGGAGAGTGAAAAAGTCGGCTTGAAGCTCAACATTCAGAAAATGAAGATCATGGCATCCGGTCCCATCACTTCATGGGAAATAGATGGGGAAACAGTGGAAACAGTGTCAGACTTTACTTTTCTGGGCTCCAAAATCACTACAGATGGTGGCTGCAGCCATGAAATTAAAAGACGCTTACTCCTTGGAAGGAAAGTTATGACCAACCTAGATAGCATATTCAAAAGCAGAGACATTACTTTGCCAACAAAGGTTCATCTAGTCAAGGCTATGGTTTTTCCTGTGGTCATGTATGGATGTGAGAGTTGGACTGTGAAGAAGGCTGAGCGCCAAAGAATTGATGCTTTTGAACTGTCGTGTTGGAGAAGACTCTTGAGAGTCCCTTGGACTGCAAGGAGATCCAACCAGTCCATTCTGAAGGAGATCAGCCCTGGGATTTCTTTGGAAGGAATGAAGGTAAAGCTGAAACTCCAGTACTTTGGCCACCTCATGTGAAGAGTTGACTCATTGGAAAAGACTCTGATGCTGGGAGGGATTGGGGGCAAGAGGAGAAGGGGACGACAGAGGATGAGATGGCTGGATGGCATCACTGACTCCATGGACGTGAGTCTGAGTGAACTCCGGGAGTTGGTGATGGACAGGGAGGCCTGGCATGCTGTGATTCATGGAGTTGCAAAGAGTCGGACACAACTGAGCGACTGATCTGATCTGATAGCTGTCCGAATGGCAGTTCCAAGCAAGCTGATAGACCCAGGGCAGCATCTCAGGGAGAAGTCTGGGACTGAGTTATAAATTTGGCAGCCAGTAAATCTCTTCAATATGATTTTAGTATTGGGAAGAGAAAGAAAAGTATCTGCATTAGTGGATTCAGGGAGAGACCCACAGGGGATGGATACCCATGATAGAGTTCCATCATGTCTCAAAACAAAATTCCATTGGAGTAAATGTACATGGGAAGTAAAGCAGATTAAGAAACATTTCTCTTGATATCACACTTGATTCTTGTCTTCTTATATTTACCTAAAAATATTTAAAAATATATTTTATATTTTTTAATGTTTAATGTATTTAAGATATTACCTACTGTAATATATTTATTAAAATAAATATATTTCAAGAATAAATTTAATTAGTGAGTAATCACTTGCTTTTCAGAACTTCCAAATAACAGGACTTTTTAACCATGAATTACCTTAATATTTAAGTGGATTGGGGTTTGGTTTTTACTATAATATTACTTCCTTTAACACTAGCTTTCTAACTCCGACTATATTTTCCCTCTACTAATTATATGAGATCATAAATACAGAATTTGATTATTTCTTTAGAAAAATAATATAACATGAAGCATATCTTGCTGCTAAATCTGGTGAGAAATAATGCATATAGTAAACTTAGAGGAATAGATAGAAAATGAGAAAACATGGCAGACAGTCTTGTGAACTACAGAATTTTTAGTCTGCTGATATATCTTATTGTAATGTAAAAATGGCAAATTGTAAAACCTGTGTTTTTCCTATTAGAGTGCTGTCAACTGACCTGGATAAGTCTGTGAAAATGGAGGATTGACAATTTGCACAACTGGAGAATGTGGATCCTCAGAAAGCAGAAATGTATTTTGTAATTATAACTTCATATTCCTTACAACAGTGAGGAACTGCTCTGCCATATGACATTGTCAGGTGGTTACATTTCTTTCAGAAGGACTTCTAATAGCAGCTCCAATCATTCCTTGGAATGTGCCTCAGTGACCCCAGAGCTGCGTGACAGTAAGTTGCAAGAGCCAAGAAAGAACAAAAAAGTTAAGCACATTTTCTCATGAAAGGCAAACTCCTCCAAGGAAACGCTTGCCGGCGGTGACATTCCTTTCTATGCAGAGCAGGCATGCTTGATTTCTGAAAAGGGCTTAGTGCTTGAAATTTTCTTTGAGCAGAATGTTTGAAATCATTCAAGCTGGAGTGGCAAATAAGGCAAAACCATTTCCCACATGTAGAAAAATCAGCAGACGCTTTCAAACATATGACTTACGAAATGACGCAGCTGGGATTCTTTTTAAGCAGTGTGTCAGGCTATTACTGAGAGCACTGAAGATGTGGTTTTGCTTCCTGCTATGTTTCTCTGAAAAGTAGTTGAAAATAATTCACTTAGCTGCATTCAAATGCGGAGAGAAACATGAAAACTGGCGCACACTATTCAATCGGGAATTTATCTACTTTTATTAAAACTTCAGACTTTATCATTAATTAAATTGCAGTTAAAAGCTGCCACTTAGGTAAATCATTGAGGTTATTAGTGCCCTTATGTGTGGCACATGGGCATTGAAGACACAGTAAAATAGCATGGTGGACTAGAATACAGGATTTGGGGTTAAAGAAGTTGGGTAGCAGAACTTGTTCTGTAAGTTTCTAAGAGAAATGAATTTCACTAATTTAAACGGGCATAATGAGAATACAGACCAAAGAACATAGATACTTGCAATGAATAACTGAGAAAACAATCTACTTTTCGAGGGCTGGGTCTCTGCTGTGGCACACGGGTTTCTCTGGCTGTGGCACACAGACTGAGTAGTTGAAGCTCATGCAAGCTGTCCAGTTGCGATGCATAGGCTTAGTTGCCCAAGCAGCAAGATCTCAGCTCCTTGGCCAGGGATCAAACTCACATTCCCAGTTTTGCAAGGCAGGTTCTTTACCACTGCACCACCAGGGAAGTCCCTGAATATTGTTTTTAAAAATGTAATCTCTCTCACCCACTAGGGAGACTACTAAAATAAATGTCAGTGAGAATTTGGAGAAATTGGAGTTTGTACTCACTTGGTAGAAGTGTAAATTAGTACAGTTTTTGTGGAAAAAATTATGAATGATCCTCAAAAGATTAAAAATAGAATTAGAATATGATCTTGCAATCCCAATTCTGAGTATATTCTTCAAAATAATCAATAGAAGTGTCTTATCAAGATATTTTTACACACTCATTTCATAATAGCATGGTAGAAGTAGCTAAAGGTGGAAGCAACCCAAATGTCCAGTGATGGATGAATGGGTGAGAAGATGCGGCGACTATGTATAATGGAAGGTGATTCAGCTTTTAAAAGGAACGAGATTCTGCCACATGCTGCTACACAGATGAACACTGTGGATATTATGCTAAGTGAAATAAGCCATTGAGGAAAAGAAAAATATTATACAATTTATATGAGGGGTAAATAGTGTGAAGTGAAAGTCATTCAGTCATTTCTGATGCTTTGCAACCCCATGGACTATACAGTCTTTGAAATTCTCCAGGCCAGAATTCTGGAGTGGGTACCCTTTCCCTTCTCCAGGGGATCGTCCCAACCCAGGGATTGAACCTAGGTCTCCCACATTGCAGAGGGGTAAATACGTAAAGACAAAAATAAACTGAGGAGCCAAAGTAGAGATGGTTGCCAGAAGTTGGAAGGATGGGGATCATGGGGAGTTATTGTTTAATGGGTACAAAGTTTCAATTTGGGAAGATGAACAGTTCTAAAGATGGACAGTGATAGTGGTTACACAACAATATGTGTATACTTAATACCAGTAAAGGGTACATTTAAATGATGGTTTAAAATGAAATTGTGTTCATTTTACCACAATAAAATTGGAAAAATTGCAATGTTTTGTTAATGTAATAGTTACTATTGTGGGTCATCCTGAAGAAAATCATAAAGCTTATTGCTGAAAATCAGAATGAACACATTGTTGTCAGATAGAATTATGAATAGTCACAGGCTTTGAGGCATATGCCAACAGTATTCAAAAAGTCATAGATAAGTGGATGGAGAATTAACTGATGACTGTAGTCCCCAACTACATTTGCTGGGTCAAGATCAAGGTCAGCAAACAAATAAGCACGGTGGACACTTTATCTGTACAAAGGATACATTGAAAGTTTGAAGCTAAGAATAAGGAATTCCTAGCATTGGCATTGTCTATTTCAGAAACGATTGCACATTCTCTACTAAGTAAGTTTAATTTTCTTTTAATCTATTGTGCAGAATAGTACTCCTTACACATGGTAAAAAGTAAGTAGATGAACAATGAAATAGAGGGAAAAGTATGCCTTCCTCTTTATATTTAAAAAAAAAAAACCTGTAAATAGATTTTTAAAAATATAGGTATTAACTTTTAACCTTGTCATAGCCTGTTAAAAATTTTTGAAAAGAATCTCATTTATACACAACATAATATACACGGCATAAAAAAAAAAAAAACTGTCATAGCCTTAGGTAAAAAACAAAATAATATAAACAAAAGTTCAAACAAAAACACTATAAAATTGTACAAAAAGACAGTAAATAACTAATAAATAGAGATGAATAGAAGGTTATTCCACACACTTGAATTGAAAATATAATTAAAACTTTACGATGTAAATATAAAAATGCACTATTTAATTGAATAGAAACAAACCCGATGGGCTGCCCACATTCTACTGGGGAAGATTACACAGTTGAGTGTTCACTCGGAATCACCTTGGGTGCTGCCACAGCTGGAAAGACGTTTACTATGAAAGTAAATGAAACAAGCAGAGTACAACTTGTGCATATAGAAAAATGTCAATCATAAACATAAATTTATCAAAAACAATTATCTTGGGCTGAAATAAATCCACCACCAAATTTTAAGAAATGATAATATATGATTTTTTATTTTAAAAATTCCTTAAAATAGAAAGGGGCATATTCTAGAAGTTGTGAGGTAAGTTTTAGCTAAACAAACAAGTTAGTATCTCTAATTGCTATTAAGCGTAAACAGGAAATTTGAATGGGTCATATTTTAATTTTTTCCTCATATGTTTATCACAGCCTCCAGGCTTTAATTTCAAGATTCTATGTTATATAATGAGACTTTAACTTATCATGTATTACAGTTTCAGAGACAACATAATATTAGAATAATTTGTGTATATGTCCAAGGTTTTCTAGCAACCCTAACCCTAACCTTTGTAAATTTGTTTCCATATCTAAAGAAATGGAGGTTTCAAGCCAAAAAAGAGTGAGTTCTCAGAATACATGAAAATTTCATCTTATTTGCCAAATATTTCTTTTGGTAGTCAGATGGTAAAGAATCTGTCTGCAATGCAGGACACCCGGGTTTGATCCCTAGGTTGGGAATATCCCCTGGAGAAGGGAATGGTTACCCATTCCAATATTCTTCCTTGGAGAATTCTGAAAAGCCTAGCAGGCTACAGTCCATGGGGTCACAAAGAGTTGGACACCACTGAGCAACTAATACACACACACATACACACACACACACACACACACACACGCACACATTATACGGGATACAAATGTAAAACAATTTAAAGGGACAAAGTTAAATAAGTCTCAGACTCTAGTAATAAGATCATCCAAATACATGGCACAAATAAATCAAGAAACAAGCAAGCAACAATTTTGTCATTGTATTTCAGGGAAATATTCCATGGGAATTTTCTATGAGTTCTGCCAATGAACACACCATGTGAGGCAATGCAGTCCTCATTGATCTTGAATTAATGGCATTTTTTAATTAATTCCAATCATTGTAGATAATATTTTTGAAAAGCACAATGAAAATGAAAGTTAAAATATTAAAAACTCCTGTTTTTAATTCTACAACAAATATAAAATTACTTTGTCATAACTTCCAGATAATTTCTAGATTTCCATATAATTTTCCAACTGCTTACTCTGAATATATTTCTTCTTCAATCATGGTCTAGGAATGAAGTTTGATGAATTGGATTCCTTGCTGGTTCACACAGTTAAGAATCTGCCAGCAATGCAGGGGACCTGGGTTGGGTAGCTCCCCAGGAGAAGGGGATGGCAACCCACTCCAAGTATTCTTGCCTGGAGAATTCCATGGACTGAGAAGCCTGGCAGTCCATGGCTCTGCCAAAAAACCCCATGGGTTTGCAAAGGGTCAGACATGACTGAGTGACTAGTACATTCACTTTCAAACCCCCGTGCAGACCACATTGTGAAGAACAATGATACTGGAAAATATCCTTGACATAATTGCTAAAGTTTATATAATAAAGGTTTCATAGAGCTATTTATCACAGTGTTCTTTAAGGTAGGTCAATAGTTTGGTCAATGCCAAACTAAATTTCAGTAGAATACATTTTATGAGACTGATTACCCCAAGAAATGGCTCTTTAATGATACATATTTAATCTAAGAATAAGTTTTAAGGTAGTTGAGAAATGTTTCACCACACATTATGTTAGAAAGTTGTCTACAAATATTATTTTTCCAAACTTACTGTAATAAGAATTGAGGAACACGTAGATAGTTTAAGGTTATGTCTTCTCTAAAGATCTAGCTTCAGATAGGTCAATATGGATTTTAAAACAATTAAAATAGGAAGTTTTAACATTATTTTGCAAATCAAACAATATCCAACAAGAAGCATATTACTAAAGAGGTAGCCACTTCTCCAAATAATGGAATAAGGACTTAAGCAAAAGAATATGCTTTTGTTTTAAGGATACAGTCCATGACTATCTCTAACAATTTGAAAATGATGATTGAAGAACTGAAATTGTTCATTATTGAATTTTCAATGTTGTACTGGGTAACTTTTGATTAAAATTGCCCATTGCAGTTAAACCCACATAAAAGAAAACGGAATTAAACCTATAGATGTTGTAGTTAAGTAATTTCACTCACTGGTGAACCCCAAGAAAAATTGTTTGATACATTTACTCTCAGATAACTTATAGATTTTATATGGTTTATGCACTTGTTAGAAAAATGCCAAATAAATATTGGATGACATCTGCCAAACAAAGTATTATAGTTTAAATATACTTGACATTGTGCAATTTTGCCATTCTTTTTGCAATTGATAAGGGTGCAGATCTAATTGCCTGTTCAGCCTGCTTTTACAATATGAAAAAAAAAAAAAAAGCCTTATAGTTATCCCTGAAGAAAATCCGTATAATTTTATACCTAATAGCTGGAAGGGGTGCTTTAAGTTCACTCCAAACTGAGTTTAAATAATTACCATAGATTTAAGCCATTAAAATGTGTAGAAATGATAAAGTAGGGTATAATGCATTATGATAAAAATATTAATTGATGTATTTTCAGAATATTTATTTTGGCCCTTTTTATTAAATGCAAGCTTTATATCTATATTAAAATAATTTAGGCATCATGTAGACTTATGACATCTTTTCTCATATCACTTTGTGTCCATGGAATTAAAATTTAAATGATGACTGCATATTTTGATTTTGCAAAATGCAAGAATTTGATCCTATAAAATGGTAGGAAGTATAGCTATGCTTACTGAAACTGTAGCCACACCCTGTTCTTCCTGGTCCATGTGGATAATGGTGACCTCAAACCCACATATGCAGTTTGTCAAGAATGAGACTGGCACACATTTTAGAGTAAGCAAAATAATGTGTGCTTAACTGTGAGTAAAGATTGTAAACTTTCTATTTCCAAAAATGGGATGGCTGACATTATGTGTCCAGCTAGGTATGACACTGCCCTTGGCTTACCAAGGCCACATCAATAGGGAATTAAAGGACTCTGCCAGTCAAAACAGACTTTCAGGTGGGAGGAAGTGCTTCATGAACATGCTTTTAAAGGAGGTAGCTTTTATTTATTTGTGTGTCTGTATGTATTTGATGAAGTGATTACTTATATGCAACAATAGAGGGTATCTATTTCCCTTAACTTTTAAAGCTGAGAAACAGTGTTTCTCATGCCTTACTCAGCACAGGAGCCCTACTATTTTACATCCTAACTTTGTATTTGGTTAGATTCAATAATTTGGCCTCAGGAAGAAGCAGGTGACATCAGGTTAGAGATATGTTAGATGTTTCCTTAGGGATAATTATTACTATTTTTTCAAAGCTATCACCGGGGACTTGACTTAGTTAAGACTAGGTTGTCAACAAAACAAAAACTGAGGCAATAATTGAGAACTGTTAATTCAGGAAACAGGAGCAAGGGGTGGATTGAGGCAGGAAAGGAGAGAGCCCATCCTGGAATATGTTACCCACATGCTCACTGCTAAGTGAAACTGATTTGGGGTTCCACAGCACATTTCCAGAGCCACCTCATTAAAGGCATCCTGCTATCTTGTGTGAAAGTGGAAGTTGCTCAGTCGTGTCCAACTCTGCGACTCCATGGACTATGCAGCCCATGGAATTCTTCAGGCCAGAATACTGGAGTGGGTAGCCTTTCCCTTCTCCAGGGGATCTTCCCAACCCAAGGATCAAACCCAGGTCTCTCATATTGCAGACAGATTCTTTATTAGCTGAGCCACAAGGGAAAGCCAAGGACTGTAATGGGTAGCCTATCCCTTCTCCAGCGGATCTTCCTGACCCAGTAATTGAACCAGGGTCTCCTGCATTGCAGGCTGATTCTTCACTTTTTTACTGAGCTATCAGGGAAGCGATCTTGTATGGTGGTAGGAAAAACAGAGAATGTATTCACCTCTCCCACAGTCCATTGCTCAAATATTTTCCCCATGGGCTAGCTCAGTTACAAATGCATGAAAACCTAGCAAAGAGTTCCTAGCATTCACGTCGAAAGAGAAGCCACTGCTATATCTGGTCACCAGAGCAATGACTAGAATTAGAAACTATGAAAAGAAGATAGTTTCATTTTTGCTTGAGATACTGTTCATGCAACCATATGACAGTTATCAAATGCTAAAGGAGCAATAAAAAATAAAATACAAAGCTCTTATTAATAAATAATTTATTTGTAAATATTCTTTTAGTTTAGGTAATGCTATGCTGCTGCTGCTACTGAGTCACTTCAGCCATGTCTGACTCTGTGCGACCCTATAGACAGCAGCCCACCAGGCTCCCCCGTCCCTGGGATTCTCCAGGCAAGAACACTGGAGTGGGTTGTCATTTCCTTCTCCAATGCATGAAAGTGAAAACTGAAAGTGGAGTCACTCAGTCATGTCCAACTCTTAGCTACCCCATGGACTGCAGCCCACCAGACTTCTCCATCCATGGGATTTTCCAGGCAAGAGTATTCGAGTGGGGTGCCATTGCCTTCTCCAAGTAATGCTATAGTTTTCTGTAAATATAGTACCTTCTTATTATATTGTAAAGGAAGAAATATCATATTCACATGTGGTGTTTTATAGGTTAAAAACAATATCAGTGAATCACCAAATAATCACTGGCACTGATAAGTCAGCATAGCTTGATAAAAGGATAAAGTATTAGTATACTCATATCCCAGTAGTGATATTTAGAATTTGAAATAAAATAAAATAAAATGTTTATAATAATGTGAAAAAAGGAGGAAGACTTCAGTTCAGTTCAGTTCAGTTGCTCAGTCATATCTGACTCTTTGCGACCCCATGGACTGCAGTATACCAGGCTTCCGAGGGCTTGCTCAAACTCATGTCCATCAAGAAAGTGATGCTATCCAACCATCTCTTCCTCTGTTGTTCCCTTCTCTGCCTGCCCTCAATCTTTCCCAGCATTGGGGTCTTTTCCAATGAGTCAATTCTTTGCATCAGGAGGCCAAAGTATTGGAGCTTCAGCTTCAGCATCAGTCCTTCCAATAAATATTCAAAACTGATTTCCTTTAGGATGGACTAGTTGGATCTCCTTGCAGTCCAAGGGACTCTCAGGAGTCTTCTCTAACATTACAGTTCAAGAGTATCAATTCTTCAGTGCCCAGCTTTCTTTACAATCCAAATCTCACATCCATACATGACTACTGGAAAACAAAATAGCTTTGACTAGATGGACCTTTGTCAGCAAAGTAATGTTTCTGATTTTTAATATGCTGTCTAGGTTGGTCATAACTTTTCTTCCAAGGAGCAAGCATAATTCAATTTCATGGCTGTAGTCACCACCTGCAGTGATTTTGGAACCCCCCAAAATAAAGTCTATCCCTGTTTCCACATCTATTTGACATGAAATGATGAGACCAGATGCCATCATCTTCGTTTTTTGAATGTTAACAATTTCACTATCCAAATGTTTGATGTTAATACTAGAGCAAATTGTGTGGAGCTCATTATCTTTCTGATATATATATATATATATATATATATGAATGATAGTGATAGAAAATACGACCATTGTTTAAGGCAGATGAGGATTTCCAGGTGACCAAGCAGGACTTGATCCCAAATTTGGGGTATTTAGCCAATGTTAAGAAACTTTATAAGATGCTTGATTCCTCATCTCTAAAAGGATGTGATTATCTATAAAATCTGACTTTTTGTATCTATCTTTAATGTGTGAAATATTTTACAGTTTCAACAAGTTCTGATACTATTCAGTTAACTAGGTATACAGAAATGTTAGTTGTAGAACCTCAAAATACTATAATAGACTTTTGAAAATATGGCAAATTCTTAGCAAATGAGTTGTCTGGGAGTTGAGTACTAGGGGAAGGTCACAGATTAAGTAAAAATAATTGAAACAAAACTAAACGTACATAAAATCATTCTCCCCCAGCCATGTCTTCTGTTTGTTTTCTCTATAGTCCACATACTTATTCAATGCTGCACACATTTGTGTTTTTATTTTCCCTAGCTGGCCAGTATCTTTTTTTTTTTTTTTTTTGGCCACTATCTTTTGTTTTTCTTATAAATGTCCCTCCTTCCTTTGGTTTCATTCCATTTTGTGCAAAGAAATGTTGAATATTAATATAACTTCATGTTCAGACTGAGTTTCTTAAATCCCACTCCACTGTTTGAATTTGATTCACTATCTAGAAGACCTGCTCATGTCCTGTTTCATTCAGACAGCCTGAAAGGAAACTCCTTAAGTTCAGATGTAGGACAAGTGGAGTTTTCCTCTTCAAATGCCAGCTGGACACAACCAGACAACCTAAAGTAGTCTATCAGGTTTATTTTATGCAGAGATTTTATTTCTAATTGCCCCCAATTTCAGTGTGCTGTACTCTCATGTTATATATAAACATTCATATAGAACACCGCTTTTACAGCCATTATGACTTATCTTCACACCTCTGTTTGAAAGGCAAGCTGTTTGAAACCCCTACTCCCTCCAACCCTCCACATTCTACCAACACTCCAGCATATACACATTTCTTCTAGATGGTCAACTTTTTATATTCTTTTTTAACTTAATTTTGATTGCACAGGGTTTGCTTTTATTAGAGCATTGGCATGGTAGGTGTATTTTAACTAAGCAGCTATTCACTTGTGTTTTACAATGCCTGCAAAGACATGTAAACACTCTCCATTGTTGGTGGATGACAGAAATAAGTTTTCTCACTGATCGCCTTCTGATTAATAAAAAAGCAGCCTCAAATGGGCATGGGGGAATGCATCCTCTTCCTGTTATCTTCCTCCTAAGTCTCCTACTTGCTCCTCTGGCCTCCACTCCAGTCTCCTGGATGTCACACAGGTTATGGCCTAAAGGTCCCAGCCTTTTAAACCTCCACTGTGGGAAGAGTCATATCATCTCAAGTGAGGATTAGTCATGGGTATTTGAACACTGTAAAGATCAGATCTACTGGTTAAACAAACTTCTTCTTTTCTTTTTTTTTGTATTTGTTAACCAAAACACTATAAAACATAAATTTTGATTCAAGTTAGTGTTTACTGATCCACTTTCTCATTAGGCATGCAGAAAAGGGACACAGGTCAATGTTTATCCCTATTCACATTATATTATATTATAGTGTGTGTGTGTACATGCTAAGTCACTTCAATCATGTTGGACTCTTTGTTACTCCATGAACTGCAGCCTGCCAAGCTCCTCTCTTTACAAGATTCTCCAGGCAAGAATACTGGACTGGGTTGCCATGACCTGCTCCAGGAGATCTTCCCAACCCAGGGATCAAGCTCACATCTCTTACATCTCCTACATTGGCAGGTGGGTACTTTACCACTAGCACCACTTGTGAAGCCCATATTATAGTGTACATATACTTACATGCTCAAACACGATTTGTTGTTGTTCAGCGGCTAAGTCATGTCCGACTGTTTGCAACGCCATGAACTGCAGAATGCCAGGCTTTCTTGTCCTTCACTATCTGAGTTTGCTCAAACATGATTTACATATTGAGAAATTCATTAAAATATACCTTACTTTATATAATAACATTGATCAGGAATAAAGCAGCTCAGGAAAATTTCTGAATGCACCCTGGGTCTTTTCCTACAAACACATCAGTGTTACTGTCTGATGCTCTAGTGCAATTGCTCAACGATCACTAAATGGCTATGCCACAGAGTCAGCAAAATGTACAAACTCACCCATGTGTGTGAGGATTCATTTTCATCCCTATGATTCTTGAAGATGCATCTGATTCTTCGAATTTAAATGAAGTGTAGAACCTGGACCACAACAGAATCAGAAAAAGTTGGCTTTTCTTTTCAGATTCTTATTGTAGAATTTAATTGTGATGCTTCACAAGGGTTTCATCAAATTTTTAACTCCTAATATGTTGAGTGTGGGAACCTGAATTTTGCTGGAACTTTGGTAGATGTGCATATGTAGGTAAACATACTTATTATGATTTCTCACAATTTTGAATATTTGTAATTATATAACTCATTTTTAATGTAAAATTTATTTTAAAGCTGCATTAGACTTTGTTACTGTTATTACAGTACAGGAGAAAACAGACATGACAAAGGAGAGATACACATTCAGAAAATGTGTGAAATCATAGATATATTTGTTAGGAGAGTAATATCTATTGTATATATAGACTGACACTTGTTTTGAAAATTGAACAAGAAAATAAGAGTTTTTTGAAATAGCTTGGAGCTCTTTTCTGTCAGCTGCTCTAAGTGATTTCAAGTAGTAACAGTCATTATGATGGAAGAGTTTGTTTTGGGAAATGAGAATTGATATGATGAAATGGAATAAAATGCATTGCACTCATTCATTTCATAGCCATTATCTAAACAGAGTAGTAGAAGTTGTGAAAAGGTAGAATGGAGAAGTACAGCCTGTGACAAATGGGTCCAATTTTTAAAAACACACTATGCTCCTGAAGCCAGCAGCCAGGAAGATCAGCTCCTCCCACACAGCTCACATACCGTGAATTTCATTATATGGAAGGCAATTTGAAAGGGTATTTTAAGTCTTTCTGAGAAGTTTCTCCTGGACAAAAGAAATGGAAAACTATGACAATCTGATGCAATAATTAAGTTTCCTATCCAAAATGATACATTTGTTCTCCATGTATATGACTCTGATTGAGTCTTAGGTAATGTCTTAGGTCTGGTTGAGTCTTAGGTAATGGCAGAATTTGGATGCAGCCAATGTGTATAATGCACACATCTCACATGCTAGCAAAGTAACGCTCAAAATTCTCCAAGCCAGGCTTCAGCAATACAGGAACCATGAAGTTCCAGATGTTCAAGCTAGATTTAGGAAAGGCAGAGGAACCAGAGATCAAATTGCCAACATCCATTGGATCATTAAAAAAGCAAGAGAGTTCCAAGAAACCATTTACTTCTGCCTTATTGACTAGACGAAGGCCTTTGACTGTGTGGATCACAAGAAACCGTGGGAAATTCTTCAAATGGGAATACCAGACCACCTGACTTGCCTGCTGAGAATCAGTGTACAGGGCAGGAAGCAACAATTAGAAATGACATGAAACAACAGACTGGTTCCATATAGGGAAAAGAGTATGTCAAGGTTGTATGTTGTCCCCCTGCTTATTTAATTTATATGCAGAGTACATCACTGGGCTGGATGAAGCACATGCTGGAATCAAGATTGCTGGGAGAAATATTAATACCCCAGATATGCAGATGACACGACCCTTATGACAGAAAGGGAAGAAGAACTAAAGAGCCTCTTGATGAATGTGAGAGAAGAGTGAAAAAGTTGGCTTAAAAATCAACATTCAGAAAACTAAGATCATGGCATCTGGTCCCATCACTTCATGACAAATAGATGCAGAAAAAAATGGAAACAGTGACAGACTTCGTTTTGTTGGACTCCAAAATCACTGCAGATGGTGACTGCAGCCATGAAATTAAAAGACACTTGCTCCTTGGAAGAAAAGGTAGAACAACTTCAGTTCAGTTAGTCACTCAGTCGTGTCCGACTCTTTTCGACCCCATGAATCGCAGCACGCCAGGCCTCCCTGTCCATCACCAACTCCAGGAGTTCACCCAGACTCAAGTCCATCGAGTCACTGATGCCATCCAGCCATCTCATCCTCTGTCGTCCCCTTCTCCTCCTGCCCCCAATCCCTCCCAGCATCAGAGTCTTTTCCAATGAGTCAACTCTTCGCATCAGGTGGCCAAAGTACTGGAGTTTCAGCTTTAGCATTATTCCTTCCAAAGAAATCCCAGGGCTGATCTCCTTCAGAATGGGCTGGTTGGATCTCCTTGCAGTCCAAGGGACTCTCAAGAGTCTTCTCCAACACCACAGTTCAAAAGCATCAATTCTTCAGTGCTCAGCCTTCTTCACAGTCCAACTCTCACATCCATACATGACCACAGGGAAAACCATAGCCTTGACTAGATGAACCTTTGTTGGCAAAGTAATGTCTCTGCTTTTGAATATGGATTCATTTTGATATTTAGCAAAACTAATACAATTATGTAGTTTAAAAATTAAATAAAATTTTTAAAAAAACTTAAAAAGAAAAAAAAGAATATGCTATCTAGGTTGGTCATAACTTTCCTTCCAAAGAGTAAGCATCTTTTAATTTCATGGCTGCAGTCACCATCTGCAGTGATTTTGGAGCCCCCCAAAATAAAGTCTGACACTGTTTCCACTGTCAGACTATTTCCCATGAAGTGATGGGACTGGATGCCATGATCTTCGTTTTCTGAATGTTGAGCTTTAAGCCAACTTTTTCACTCTCCACTTTCACTTTCATCAAGAGGCTTTTAAGTTCCTCTTCACTTTCTGCCATAAGGGTGGTGTCATCTACATATCTGAGGTTATTGATATTTCTCCCAGCAATCTTGATTCCAGCTTGTGCTTCTTCCAGCCCAGCGTTTCTCATGATATACTCTGCATATAAGTTAAATAAGCAGGGTGACAATATTCAGCCTTGACGTACTCCTTTTCCTATTTGGAACCAGTCTGTTTTTCCATGTCCAGTTCTAACTGTTGCTTCCTGACCTGCATACAGATTTCTCAAGAGGCAGGTCAGGTGGTCTGGTATTCCCATCTTTTTCAGAATTCTCCACAGTTTATTGTGATCCACACAGTCAAAGGCTTTGGCATAGTCAATAAAGCAGAAATAGATGTTTTTCTGGAACTCTCTTGCTTTTCCCATGATCCAGCAGATGTTGTCAATTTCATCTCTGGTTCCTCTGCCTTTTCTAAAACCAGCTTGAACATCAGGAAGTTCACTGTTCACATATTGCTGAAGCCTGGCTTGGAGAATTTTGAGCATTACTTTACTAGCATGTGAGATGAGTGCAATTGTGCGGTAGTTTACAGTATATTACAAAGCTGAGACATCTCTTTGCCTACAAATCTCCATATAGTTAAAGCTATGGTTTTTTTCAGTAGTCATATATCAGGCTACTGTTATGAGTATTATATATATATATATATATATATAATATGTAGTACAGTTAAGAGAGTTGTACCATAAAGAAGACTGAATACCGAAGAATCTATGCTTTTGAATTACGGTGCTGGAGAAGATGTTGAGAATCCCTTGGATAACAAGGAGATCAAACCAGTCAATCCTAATGGAAATTAACCAAGTGTTTTCATTGTAAAGAGTGATGCTGAAGGTGAAGCTCTGATACTTTGACAACTTGGTGCGAAGACCCAACTCACTGGAAAAGACTCTGATGCTGGACAAGACTGAGGCAAAAGGATAAGGGGGAAGCAGGTGGTTTATTTGCATCACTGACTCAATGGGCATGAGTTTGAGCTTACCCTGGGAGATAGTGAAGGACAGGGAACTTGGAGTGCTACGGTCCATGAGGTCACAGAGAGTCGGACATGACTTGGTGACTAGACAATACTGAAAATATTCCTTTGACAATATGAGCACTAAAATAAGTTACATATCAAGCCAATAATAGATGCATGAATGATATTTCATCTTTAAAATATTTTGTTTCAGATCTGTATATGCTTCTTAAAATAGATTTTGAAAAATGTTAGATATATTAAAAGGAAAGTCTGTAGCATAAGTAATAAGACTGTATTGCTTTTGTTGTGTAATTTAAATGTACTCTTAATAAAACAGGGATAATGTAGGAAATGCATAGATAATTACCAATATGTCCAACCCAAATGCTGAGTTGTGTGTTTGAATGTGTTGTATTTGTGTTTGAATGCAATTAAATACATGACTCATGCTTTTATTGACCTTGACAATGAGAAAATGTTCATTTTTATATATCTTCATTTCCTTAGTTACAGAAAAAAATGAAAAACAAGACTTAGTTCTAAAGTTTATTAATAATGAAGAAAGTTCTGCTCCTAAAATAGGAGAGATTGACGTAAAAATTTTTTAGTTGCCATCAGATACCTTTGCCATACATTGTGTGGCTTCCAAGCAATAATGAATTCCTATGAAGGTATCATCACAAATCTTTTATTTTTATTTGCATATATATTTCCATCAATAAGTTAAAAACTATGTATAGTCCATCAAATATTGATTAGATATGTAATTTATTTTAGCCCTAGAATGCAGTTAAATAACAAACTTTAAATATATTTTTAATAAAAATTAAATAATTTTGTTGGTATGTATATATTTTTTAGGCCTAATTATGTAAAGGACAACATATAACTGTTTTGATCCAGGAAGATCAGAGAACCACCAAAAAGGATAAGTATTACTCCACATAGACGTACGCTATTCATACTTCAGAAAACAAAGAAAATGGAAAATTTTAAAAGAAATCAGATGTAGATAAAAACACACATGGAAGAAAAACAACTTACCTATAGACAAACGTGGGTTATAATTGAGAATTATATTATTTTCTCATCAGAATTTGTGCAAATTAAATGAGAGTAGAAAATGCAGATCAATGGAACAAAATAGAAAGCCCAGAGGTAAATCCACACACCTATGGACACCTTATCTTTGACAAAGGAAGCAAGAATATACAATGGGAAAAAGACAATCTCTTTAACAAGTGGTGCTGGGAAAACTGATCAACCACTTGCAAAACACTCTCTGACATACATCACAGCAGGATCCTCTATGACCCACCTCCCAGAATATTGGAAATAAAAGCAAAAATAAACAAATGGGACCTAATTAACCTTAAAAGCTTCTGCACATCAAAAGAAACTATTAGCAAGGTGAAAAGACAGCCTTCAGAATGGGAGAAAATAATTGCAAATGAAGCAACTGACAAACAACTAATCTCAAAAATATACAAGCAACTCCTACAGCTCAACTCCAGAAAAATAAATGACCCAATCAAAAAATGGGCCAAAGAACTAAATAGACATTTCTCCAAAGAAGACATACAGATGGCTAACAAACACATGAAAAGATGCTCAACATCACTCATTATCAGAGAAATGCAAATCAAAACCACTATGAGGTACCATTTCACACCAGTCAGAATGGCTACGATCCAAAAGTCTACAAATAATAAATGCTGGAGAGGGTGTGGAGAAAAGGGAACCCTCTTACACTGTTTGTGGGAATGCAAACTAGTACAGCCACTATGGAGAACAGTGTGGAGATTCCTTAGAAAACTGGAAATAGAACTGCCTTATGATCCAGCAATCCCACTGCTGGGCATACACACTGAGGAAATCAGAAGGGAAAGAGACACGTGTACCCCAATGTTCATCACAGCACTGTTTATAATAGCCAGGACATGGAAGCAACCTAGATGTCCATCAGCAGATGAATGGATAAGAAAGCTTTGGTACATATACACAATGGAGTATTACTCAGCCATTAAAAAGAATACATTTGAATCAGTTCTAATGAGGTGGATGAAACTGGAGCCTATTATACAGAGTGAAGTAAGCCAGAAGGAAAAACACCAATACAGTATACTAACGCATATATATGGGATTTAGAAAGATGGTAACAATAACCTGGTGTACGAGATAGCAAAAGAGACACTGATGTATAGAACAGTCTTATGGACTCTGTGGGAGAGGGAGAGGGTGGGAAGATTTGGGAGAGTGACATTGAAACATGTAGAATATCATGTAAGAAACGAGTTGCCAGTCCAGGTTCGATGCGCGATACTGGATGCTTGGGGCTGGTGCACTGGGACGACCCAGAGGGATGGTGTGGGGAGGGAGGAGGGAGGAGGGTTCAGGATGGGGAACACATGTATACCTGTGGCGGATTCATTTTGATATTTGGCAAAACTAGTGCAATTATGTAAAGTTTAAAAATAAAATAAAATTAAAAAAAAAAAAAGAATGAAACTAGAACACTTTCTAACACCATACACAAAAATAAACTCAAAATGGATTAAAGATCTAAATGTAAGACCAGAAACTATAAAACTCCTAGAGGAGAACATAGGCAAAACACTCCGACATAAATCACAGCAGGATTTATGCTGTGATTTATGCATAGGTGGAAATAAAAGCAAAAATAAACAAATTGGACCTAATTAAACTTTAAAGCTTCTGCACAACAAAGGAAACTCTAAGCAAGGTGAAAAGATAGCCTTCAGAATGGGAGAAAATAATAGCAAATGAAGAAACTGACAAACAACTAATCTCAAAATACACAAGCAACTCCTGCAGCTCAATTCCAGAAAAATAAATGACCAAATCAAAAAATGGGCCAAGTAACTAAATAGACATTTCTCCAAAGAAGACATACAGATGGTTAACAAAGACATGAAAATATGCTCAACATAACTCATTATCAGAGAAATGTAAATCAAAACCACAATGAGGTACCATTTCACGCCAGTCAGAATGGCTGCGATCCAAAAGTCTACAAGAAATAAATGCTGGAGAGGGTGTGGAGAAAAGGGAACCCTCTTACACTGTTGGTGGGAATGCAAATTAGTACAGCCACTATGGAGAACAGTTTGGAGATTCCTTAAAAAACTGGAAATAGAACTGCCTTATGACCCAGCAATCCCACTACTGGGCATACACACCAAGGAAACCAGAATTGAAAGAGACTGAAGTATTACTCAGCCATTAAAAAGAATACATTTGAATCAGTTCTAATGAGGTGGATGAAACTGGAGCCTATTATACAGAGTGAAGTAAGCCAGGAAGAAAAACACCAATACAGAATACTAATGCATATATATGGAATTTAGAAAGATGATAATGATTACCCTGTATGCAAGACAGCAAAAGAGACATAGATGTATAGAACAGTCTTTTGGACTCTGTAGGAGAGGGAGAGGGTGGGATGTTTAGGGAGAATGGTATTGAAACATGTATAATATAATATATGAAACGAATCGCCAGGTTCGATGCATGATACTGGATACTTGGGGCTGGTGCACTGGGAAGACCCAGAGGGATGGTACGGGGAGGGAGGAGGGAAGGGGGTTCAGGATGGGGAACACGTGTATACCTGTGGTGGATTTATGTTGATGTATGGCAAAACCAATATAATATTGTAAAGTAATTAACCTCCAATTTAAATAAATTTATATTAAAAATAAAAAAATAAATGAGAGTAGAGTAACATTTAAAGTGATAAAACAATGTATATCAATATAGAATTCTGTATCTTTTTAAAATATGGAGAATAAATACAGATATTCTTATATGTATTAATGCATATTTGCAAACTACAGATTAATGCCTAAAACAATTTAAAGATATGTGCTATTGATTTTCTAAAGGAGGGGATATAATAAATAGAATTACATAAATAATGATTATTTGAATCCTGAATGCAGAATAAGGAGGAAAACACATGAAATAAATATAACACATTACATGTGGTAATTAATCCAAACTCTATAAGAACTTTGTATGTGCACAGTCTACAGATTAAAAATTAAAAGACCAGTGATTGTTAGTGTGAACAAACCATAAGACCAAGTTATATGTAGCCAATAAGAAATACCATTTAAATATAAATTTAGGATACATTAAATAAAGTGATGAGGAAAGATATAGCATATTAACACTAACCAAAATAAATAGGGAATATCTACATTAATTTCCATTACAGCAGGTTTTAGAGCATGGACATTTCCCAGGGAAAGAAACTGCATAATGATAAAGGGGTTAATTCTCCCAGAAAACATAGCAATCTTAAATATTTATGCTGCCAACAATAGATCATCTGAATATGTAAGGCAGAAACTGGAAGAACTACAAGAAGAAATATATATATATATACATATATATATATATATATATATATATATATATATATATATAGTGCTGGATACTTCAACACATTTGTTTCAGTACTATTAGACCAAGCAGGCAGAATATCAGTAAGGATATATTTGGTATCAATTTTCCAAAGTATCTTTCAGAAAATAGAAGCAGAAAAAACACTTCCAAATTCAATTAAAAAAAAATTGGTATTACTCTAATTTTGAAACCAGATAAAGATATCTAAATGGGATTTCCCTAGTTGTGCAGTGTCTAAGGCTCTGTGCTCTCAAAGCAGTGTGTGATCCATGGTCAGGGGAGTAGCTCTCACATGCAGTAATTATGCATGACACAGCAAAGATCAAAGATCCTGTGTGCTGCGCCTAAAACCCTACACAGTCAAAGAAAAAACAGACAGGAAAAAGACATCATAAAAAAAAAGGAAAAACACAGACCAATCTCATGAATATAGTTGCAAAATTTTTCAAATATACATTAGCAAATCAAATTCAACAATATATAAAAAATTATGTACCACAACATTTAAAGAGATGCAAGGCTATTTCAACTTTGAAAGTTAAGTGCAATGCATTATATAACAGTTCAGAGGAGAAAATGACCTGATAGTACCAATCAATCTTGAACAAGCATCACTGGATACTTTGCAAAATCCAAAATGTATTATGGAAAAAACCTCTCAGTTTCACTTTCACGCATTGGAGAAGGAAATGGCAACCCACTCCAGTGTTCTTGCCTGAAGAATCCCAGGGACGGGGGAGCCTGGTGGGCTGCCGTCTATGGGGTCACAACAGAGTTGGACACGACTGAAGTGACTTAGCAGCAGCAGCAGCAGCAAACTAGGAAGAGTCTCAAATTCACAAAGAACTTTGACAAAAAAGCAAACAACAAAAAAAAGATGCCTAATATCCTATTAATGGCAACAGCATGGACACTTTACCATATGATTGAAACACAGCAATAACATCCTTTTCACCATCACATATCTATTGAAAGATCAGCGGTTTCCAGGAAGAAGACATCTTGAGGACTGATTAGAGGAAGCACAGAATTATTAGAGGAGATGGATGATACTGTACTAGTGGATATTTGACACTATGTATTTGTGAAAATCTACATAACTTTACAGAACAAAGAGTGGACCTTGTCAGAGACAGATTGGAAAAGTAGTTTAGAAGCTCCTGGCAAGCACAGCAGGTTGAAATGCAGACCTAAGATTTTAACTGATCCGCATGCACACACTGCTGTATTTTAAATGGATAGCCAACAAAGTCCTATGGTATAGCAGAGGGAACTCTGCTATAGTGTTATATGGCAGCCTGGGTGAGAGGGAAGTTTGGGAGGGAATGGATGCATGTAAATGTATGGCTGAGTCCTTTCGATGTCCACCTGAAACTGTCACAATGTTGTTAATTGGCTATATTCAATATAGAATACAAAAGTTTTTTTTAAAAAAGAAAAAAAAAAGAAATATAGGAAATAACCTCACTGAAGGGGATGGGAGAAAATGATAGTGACTTCAGTAATTTTGGAAATTACTGGACTCTGTAAGTCTGAATGCAAGAGAACTTGTACATAAGCATTGGGGCTTTAATAGATAGACTTATTTATCATAAGGACATTTGTCGATTGTGAAACCACCCTATAAGCACACCGGTTTAAAATCTGGTAAATTACTGGTAGAAGATGCAAACTAGGCTTCTCCTTGATGTAACTGGAAGTTACAGATAAGAAAGGGGAGAAGGTTAAAATTATACTAGTGCTACTGGATTAGAGTTGGAGACATGAGAATGAGCTCATATTCGGATTAATATTAATATAGATGGTTAAATATAGAAATATTTATAAATATGTGCAAATATATGTGTTACTATAACCTTGTTCTGGCATTTCAGTTAACAATAAAAAAAAAATCAAACAGGATTCCATGGAGAACTGACTGACTCCCCTCCCACCCAGGCTGCCATATAACATTGAGCAGAGTTCCCTGTGCTATACTGTAGGGCTTTGTTGGCTATTCATTTAAAATACAACAGTGTATTTTAAATGGATAGCCTGCCTATCAGTTAAAATCTTAAGTAAGGTCTGCATTCCAACCTGCAATGCCTGCCTGAATCTTCAAACAGGTAGAATCTTCTCTCATGTATACTACATGCAAGAAGTATTATAGGACAAGGAAAAATGTGCTACAAGAAAACAAACAAAAGAAACAGAACAACAGCAAAAAGTCAGAATGGTTGCTGTAAGATAAAGAGACAGAGGAACCAAGCTATCAAGTTGCAAATGGCCAAAGCTGGACCATTTGAACAACAAAATAAATAAGTAGCATTTGATTATAATACAATGCATAGAATATATATCTATGAAACTGTACTGATATAATTAAATGGGTGAGTAAAATAAAAATGTGGGAGAATAGACAAAATAACTTGTGCAAAAGAGTTCTAGATAATTTTTGCAGATACTCCAGTTTGAAAAAGATGGAATGTAACCTAAAACTCCCCTCTTCTTAGATATGGACAAAAAGATGTATTTATAACAAATCAACAAATGCTTCACTGAGTAACAATAATAAAATTATAACTGTGATAGAAAGTAAATCAGAAATTTTACTTCCTGACAATCAAAATAGAAAAAAAAATTATAACTTAATATGAATTTGGATAATAATGTGAATTAATAATATTATTGTTAACAGTAATTGATAAAATTTGAAAAATGTAAATGGAAGCAAAAAATACATACTTTCAATTTAGTTGCAAATCTCTTTTCATTGAAAAAATGCATTTTACACATTTAAATAATATTTCCCAAATTCTCTATAACATTTTAAAGAATATTCTATATATTAACCTATGGAATAGTATAGGTGGGAGGGATGCAAAGAGTCAGAAACTATGGGACACCACATTAGGAACTGAACCACAGAGAAGGATGGATTTCAATTGTGGGTAAAAGGCACAAAATCACTTATATGCACAGAGAATAAGGAAAATATTATTTCCTAAAAAACAAGACCATTGTTCTTCTGTTTGTGTGTTGACCTGCACATCATCCTGAGAATAAAGTAATCTCTAGTGGAGTAAAGAAGCAGAGCACAGACACATGAAGGCATTTATTTGTTTTGAGAGAGGCAGCCTTGAAATTTTTATAGTGATGGAAACCCCACATTTTCAAGTTCTCCATAAAACTCTTCACTTGACTTAGAAATGAGAGAAGAAGACTTCTCCTGGAAGCTAATGATTCTCTTAAAATAAATGCCTTTTTCTTTGGTCTTTATTTAGTCTTTTTCTTGAAGGTTGACTCAAGATATGCTTTGGAAAACAACTTTGAACTTCAGGGAATATTTCTGGACATATGAAATTTAATCAACTGCTATAGGCATAATGGATATTATTCTTCTGTTTCCTTGTATAAAATGAGCTGTATGCAGCTGCAAGCATAGGATACTACTTGTAGTAGCATAACAAAAATTAGGGTTTACAAAACCTGACAAAGATCCCACAAAAAAGAAAACTACAGACCAGTATCACTGATGAACATAGATGTAAAAATCCTTAACAAAATTCTAGCAATCAGAATCCAACAACACATTAAAAAGATCATGCACCATGACCAAGTGGGCTTTATCCCAGGGATGCAAGGATTCTTCAATATCCACAAATCAATCAATGTAATACACCACATTAATAAATTGAAAAATAAAAACCATATGATTATCTCAATAGATGTAGAGAAAGCCTTTGACAAAATTCAACATCCATTCATGATAAAAACTCTCCAGAAAGCAGGAATAGAAGGAACATACCTCAACATAATAAAAGCTATATATGACAAACCCACAGCAAACATTATCCTCAATGGTGAAAAATTGAAAGCATTTCCTCTAAAGTCAGGAACAAGACAAGGGTGCCCACTTTCACCATTACTATTCAACATAGTTCTGGAAGTTTTGGCCACAGCAATCAGAGCAGAAAAAGAAATAAAAAGAATACAAATAGGAAAAGAAGAAGTAAGACTTTCTGTTTGCAGATGACATGATCCTTTACATAGAAAACCCTAAAGACTCCACCAGAAAATTACTAGAACTAATCAATGATTAGAGTAAAGTTTCAGGATATAACATCAACACACAGAAATCCCTTGCATTCCTATACACTAATAATGAGAAAATAGAAAGAGAAATTAAGGAAACAATTCCATTCACCACTGCAATGGAAAGAATAAAATACTTAGGAATATATCTACCTAAAGAAACTAAAGACCTATATATATAAAACTATAAAACACTGGTGAAAGAAATCAAAGAGGACACTAATAGATGGAGAAATATACCATGTTCATGGATTGGAAGAATCAATATAGTGAAAATGAGTATACTACCCAAAGCAATTCATAGATTCAATGCAATCCCTATCAAGCTACCAACGATATTCTTCACAGAGCTAGAACAAATAATTTCACAGTTTGTATGGAAATACAAAAAACCTCAAATAGCCAAAGCTATCTTAAGAAAGAAGAATGGAACTGGAGGAATCAACCTACCTGACTTCAGGCTCTACTACAAAGCCACAGTTATCAAGACAGTATGGTACTGGCACAAAGACAGAAATATAGATCAATGGAACAAAATAGAAAGCCCAGAGATAAATCCACGCACATATGGACACCTTATCTTTGACAAAGGAGGCAAGAATATACAATGGATTAAAGACAATCTCTTTAACAAGTGGTGCTGGGAAAACTGGTCAACCACTTGTAGAAGAATGAAACTAGAGCACTTTCTAACACCATACACAAAAATAAACTCAAAATGGATTAAAGATCTAAACATAAGATCAGAAACTATAAAACTTCTAGAGGAGAACATAGGCAAAACACTCTCCGACATACATCACAGCAGGATCCTCTATGACTCACCTCCCAGAATATTGGAAATAAAAGCAAAAATAAACAAATGGGACCTAATTAAACTTAAAAGCTTCTGCACAACAAAGGAAACTATAAGCAAAGTGAAAAGACAGCCTTCCGAATGGGAGAAAATAATAGCAAATAAAGCAACTGACAAACAACTAATCTCAAAAATATACAAGCAACTCCTACAGCTCAATTCCAGAAAAATAAATGACCCAATCAAAAAATGGGCCAAAGAACTAAACAGACATTTCTCCAAAGAAGACATACAGATGGCTAACAAACACATGAAAAGATGCTCAACATCACTCATTATCAGAGAAATGCAAATCAAAACCACTATGAGGTACCATTTCACGCCAGTCAGAATGGCTGCGATCCAAAAGTCTACAAGCAATAAATGCTGGAGCGGGTGTGGAGAAAAGGGAACCCTCTTACACTGTTGGTGGGAATGCAAACTAGTACAGCCACTATGGAGAACAGTGTGGAGATTCCTTAAAAAACTGGAAATAGAACTGCTTTATGATCCAGCAATCCCACTGCTGGGCATATACACTGAGGAAACCAGAAGGGAAAGAGACACGTGTACCCCAGTGTTCATCGCAGCACTGTTTATGATAGCCAGGACATGGAGGCAACCTAGATGCCCATCAGCAGATGAATGGATAAGAAAGCTTTGGTACATATACACAATGGAGTATTACTCAGCCATTAAAAAGAATACATTTGAATCAGTTCTAATGAGATAGATGAAACTGGAGCCTATTATACAGAGTAAAGTAAGCCAGAAAGAAAAACACCAATACAGTATACTAACGCATATATATGGAATTTAGAAAGATGGTAACAATAACCCTGTGTACGAGATAGCAAAAGAGACACTGATGTATAGGACAGTCTTATGGACTCTGTGGGAGAGGGAGAGGGTGGGATGATTTGGGAGAATGGCATTGAAATACGTATAATATCATGTATGAAACGAGTTGCCAGTCCATGTTTGATGCACGATACTGGATGCTTGGGGCTGGTGCACTGGGACGATCCAGAGGGATGGTATGGGGAGGGAGGAGGGAGGAGGGTTCAGGATGGGGAACACAAGTATACCTGTGGCGGATTCATTTAGATATTTGGCAAAACCAATAGAATATTGTAAAGTTTAAAAATAAAATTAAATTAAAAAAAATTAGGGTTTATTTTTCATCACATGACTGGAAGTCTGGAAGGGGGAAAGGGGGCGGGATCAGGGCAGTGTCTGGCTAAGAATTCAGCCCGAAAGAGGTGCCCAAACTCATCAATCTCAGGATCTAGATGTTCACCTTCACCCTTTGTCTTGGTTGCAAGATAGCTCCTTTTCCTATATCACAGAGTAATTCACAAAGGGGAAGACATGTAAAAAGCAACATCTATTACCTTTAGAGATCCGTGTCTTCTTCACACACCCATTCCATGAATTAAGCTATTTAGCAATCACTCTTGTCTTAATGAGGGTGGTAGACCATGTCATTATACCTGACAAAATCAAAGTCCTGAGAATAAATATAAAAATAATTTAATGTTGGTTTATAAAATAACAGTGGCTACTAAATTACCCAAAAGTTTTAAATCACATTCACACACACGCAATTAGTGACTACATTTTACCTATACTATTGCAAAATCTAACATTTGACTGCCTATATAAATATTTTCAATTTTCCTTTAGAGAATGGACTGCATTCTACCAAGGCTTCATCTTTATAGGAAAAATGTCTTTTGCAATATATTTCTTTTTACATTTTATTTACTCATCTATGAAGATTATTATGATATAATTTAGAACTTCCCACATATGAGTAAAAAAGGAATGATGTCGAAAACATAATATTTGAAATAAAAGACCTAATATGTAGAAGAAGAATTGTTCTGACTGAAGGTAATTGATTATGGGGCTCAGAACATGAAAAAAATGATTAAGTGAAATTAATTGAGAGATACAACTACACATTCCTCTTTACTTGAAAGAAGATGAATTAGTAGAATCACTTAAATGAGAAATTTTGAGTGATTTTAGAACTTATGGTTAAAACTTTATGTTAAGGGAATCCCATGGTGGTCTGGTGGTTAAGACCCCACGCTTTCACTCGAGAGGTCATGTGTTCAATCCCTTGTCAGTGAACAAAGGCCCTGCAAGCTGCTCAGTAAGGCAAAAGGAAACAAACAAAATCTACGCTATGAATTTTCTTTTGTTAAAGATGTGGTTGTTGTGTAGAGGCAAGTTTATGGACATGGGCTTGCTTAGTATTTGTCTTAATTCTGGAGGTTCCTGGAACTTTTATAGCAGTGCAGGGGCAGAGGAAGAAAAGGAGTAGTATGTGAGAGAAATTCTCACATTTGTAACTTTGACTAATAATCCCAGAGACCTTGTGAAATAAATTTTTTTTTTTTTACTACTGGAAACTTTATAACTAAAACTACCAATAATGAAACAGCAACAACTCAGTTGAATTTAACTTAAACCAAATCAGTCAGTTATTCTGAGATGTTAAACACTGGTTCAGGAAAGATTTGACAGTAATTTGACAGCTTTAGTTATAGCAGGGTTTAATTTATTTTAAAGAAGATATTCTGTTTCATTCACAAGTTTCCACTTTTGGTGAAAGGGTATTCTTATTAAATTTCCTTGTCTATTATAACATCAATACAAGTTTGTCTTTTGAAAACTAGACAGACAAGTGCTTAGTTAAGGACTCTCTGAAAGATTCATAGTATGTTGGCAAAGGTCCTTTTCTCCAATTGACCTTTGGAAATTATATTTTAGAAATTAAACTGTCTTCCATTCAAAGCAAGTCTCATTATGCTTGTAGCAGTTTCTTTCCTCTTAGGCCAGGAGGAAGTTATTAGCACCCGAAGTGTGGAGCAGTCACGAGAGATGGTAGTGTTAATATAGCCTGATTCAAGCCTCTTTTTGTCATGAAATAATTACTGTTGCAAAATACCAGCAGGTGTTGAAAGAGCAGGATTAATTTGTAAGAGTTGAATGACATCATTTCAAATGGCTTATTAAACACTAATTAGATTTCAAACCGTGTGATTCTCCATACACTTATGTCAGGTTGGGAAAGTTTAAACATCTGCTTTCTCTGTGATACAGGTGAACAAGGTTACAGTTTAATTTTCCTAGGTGACAGTTTATCAAATGAAATCAAAATGGAGGTATCCTACATCATATTTTGTGGAATGAAGAGTATATCCAAATCTTCCTTTCTATTTTCTGTGTTATCAGCCAATTAAGTGATTGCACAATTCTTTGATATTCTCTTTGTGATTCAAAGCATTTATGTAATGAGATTGCTTCAGATGTATTGTTGAGTAAGAACAAGATATTACAGGATTGAAAAAGACTTTCCAATAATGATCAAATTCAACTTCCAATAATCTCATATTTTATCTTTACAATTTAGGCAACAAAATGGTTTGTAATTCATTAGTTTTTAAAAATTGAATTATAAATATACAAAATGTTTTAGCAAATAACACTGCCAGAGGTCATAGTATTAAGCAAATGTAATAATTTTTTTAAATAACAAGAATAATTATAACCATAAACAGCATCTTTAAAAAAGATTTATTAGGCTTCTACCTACTAGACAAAAGCATATGCACTTAAATCCAAGTTAAAAATAGTGGCAGATACAAAACAAAATATTTTCTGAACTTATAGATAAGCTTTGCTATAATCTTAAAATATGATACAAAACAAACAAACAAAAAAAATAGAACACTGAATGTCAACTGACTTAGCAGCAGTCCTAGAAAAAAACTCATTTCATCTTTACCCTCTAATGTAGAGGGAAATCACAAAGAGTACAGTTAACTGGAATTTGTAAGAGGGCTTGCCATGCCCCCACCGTCCTTTTTGGGACCTTTCACTTCACCTGTGGAAATGGCAACCCACTCCAGTATTCATGCCTGGAAAATCCCATGGACCAAGGAGCCTGGTGGGCTACAATCCATGGGGTTGCAAAGAGTTGGACACGACTGAACGACTTCTGTGTGTGTGTGTGTGTGTGTGTGTGTGATGTTCCAGTGAGTTTATGAGCCACACTGGAGTGACAGGCAAAAGGAAATGTGCATGATCACATAAACTTATCAAAATATCATTCCATATCTTGAAACAAGTGGAAGAATTAGTAAAAGGTCTATGACTAAATTCTTCTGTTATCCAATCTATTCTTCTGCCATCTTCAGGCCTCATAAACCTACAGGTAGAGGACAGCATTGTCATTCATTAGGGACCATGTCTGATGAGAATGCTTTATCCAGTTTGTACCATTGCATGGGTCATACAAGGCTTCCCAAGTGGTGCTAATGGTAAAGAATCTGCCTGCCAAAGCAGGAGACTCAAGAGACACAGGTTCGATCCCTGGGTTGGGAAGATCCCCTGCAGCTGGAAGTGGTAACCTCTTACATTTTTCTTGCCTGAAAAATTCCATAGACAGAGGAGCCTGGTGGGCTACAGTTCATGGGATCAAAAAGAGTCTAACATGACTGAACGACTGAGAACATGAGTTATAATGACAAATAAAAACAGCCTGTTTTCATAACACTAATAAATTCTTTTCATCATGAACATTAGGCATTAATTTTGTCTTTATGTTTTAAAATATTGCACAGAGTATGTAGTTAATGGATCACTGAGTATTTCTGAACCCCCTTAAATTTTGCTCCTGAGGCAAGTTAAGTGCCTCTCTCTCCTCACAGGGCTCTCATCACAGCCCTGACTGACAGTTCATAAACAGTCCATGTTTGATCTCATCCAAGGTGGACTTTTCTTTTCATTTGCTTTTATGATAATTCCAAGAATATCCTGTAAAAAACACCTTCTTTTAGTCAAGTCAGCAGAGATATAACATCTGAAATTACATTATTGATTTATTGATCTGATAGTTTATTATCAGTTCCCATTCCTCCCCATCTGTATGTCCACTGAAATAGCAAGTTCCATCAAAATAGGAACTTATCTGTCCTACTTCCTGCAGCTTTCCTGGCATATCATAGGCACTCAATGGCTATGTTTTAAATTCATGGTTGTGTGACTTTGAGGGGCATAGAGCAGGTAGTTTTATGGAAAAACATATAAATGTAGTTATTTCCCTGAGAATTTATCATTCTATTTATTCAACTAAAAAGAGATATGGAAATTATATTTGTTTATAATCACTCACACAAGCTCTCTTGACCATTTTGATTTATCAAAAAGAGTAGAGACAGGAAATTCCATGCTGAAATTGTTGTAAGTAAATAAGGCCCCCAGTAGATTCTATAAGGGGTAGAGGACCCAGGTGCCTTATGTACAGGCTTTGTTTTGGAGTCATGGTAGTTGAGACCAGAGAGGTAAGTGGAATCCTCTGTGAAATGTATCTGTCATGGTCAGCAGTTTGCCATATAAGCAAAGAGATTAGTGAATGCTTTAAAGGTCCAAATCTTTGTACAAAAGGTAATGTACCTCCTGTGTAAACAACTTATGAAAAAATTATTCTCCGACAGTGAGGACACTAAGGCTGTGAGTCAGCATTGGTTTCTCACTGTTAATCAGAGGGAGAATCAACAGTACAGATACTAATTCAGCACAGAAGCAGCTTGATAAGATTAGATGGAAGAAATCGCATCCTTCCCATAATGAGAGATCTAAAATTGGCTCTATGTTAGACCATATACTCATCAAAATACTGTATAATTTTTTAACAAGGCCTCTTGAATTGACTGATTGATGATTTACTTATTCACTCATTTAGAAAATACATATTTAACAATTGCTATGGGCATGACATTGTCTTAGGCACTGGGGCACAGAATGATTGGTGGTATTTTTAAAATGACCAAGTATATGAATAAACAAACTTTGAATAATGAGTAATAACCTATTTTTAAATATAGTTGAAATGTAAATAGATCTCAGCTAAGGACTAAGCCACTGTTAATATGGATTGGAAGTTTTAGAGGACAAAAGTAAAATATCACTCACTATGACATATTTCTAAGAGAATAAGTAGGAGGCAGAAGGACTGTTATATTTCTGTTTCCAATAAAAATATAATATTGGATGAGAAAATGTTGCTGTTTCTCTTTTGTCTATTGCCCAGACTAAATTTTATTAACTGCATGATCTATCCAATTGGCTGTGCAAAAATCAATTGTTAAGATTGATGAAAGCATAGATCAAATGACAAATGTTCCTATAGCAGCAAACAGCAGTGATCAAAGTCTTAGTCCACAAAGGGAAAATAAAGACATAAAATTGAAAATTTCTACAGATCTAATGGAAAAAATAAAAATAATTTAATAATGAAATGTGCACCAAAATGTCTTATACTTTGGCTTCATTTTTCAATTCAATTTTTGTAGTAAAATAGATATTGTTCCTCCTAAGAGCACTAACCAAGCATTTTGAAATTTCTATTTAAAATCCTATTTGGAGAATCAAATCTATCTGTTGACACTGGCTTAGAAACAGTCTTAAACTCATGACAGGGTAGCATGTACTGCCAAGACTAGGGTAGTGGTTCTGACTTCCAACATTTAATTTATGTCACAATCTTTACCCATTCCAGGTTATGAATAGTAGTAGCCTTCTCAACATAAATTTATGCTCTTGTTTAAGTTATAATTGTATTTATCTTATTTAACTTTGATGGGACACTATTTAAACATGGTTAAACATGAAACTCAAATTATTTACAGGGTTACATTTCTGTACTCAGGTTTGTGAGAGCATTAGTACTGAAAATACTAGTATGTTTAGATGCAAATGAAGTGATTCTGCATTAATCTTTGAGTAACCTCTTGTACAGTGTTTTGCTGGATGCTCGTGTTTTATTATACTGTTTATTTTCATTTTGCAGTAGTTAAGAAAAGTTTTATCCTGTAATTTTTATTCTTTTAATTACTACCCAAATTCTTTTGTGGAAAATCACCCCTCTAAGGCAGAGAAGGCAATGGCAACCCACTCCAGTACTCTTGCCTGGAAAATCCCATGGGTGAAGGAGTCTGGTGGGCTGCAGTCCGTGGGGTCACAAAGAATCGGACACTTACTGAGCGACTTCACATTCACTTTTCACTTTCATGCATTGGAGAAGGAAATGGCAACCCACTCCAGTGTCCAGTACTCTTGCCTGGAGAATCCCAGGGATGGGGGAACCTGGCGGGCTGCCGTCACTGGGGTCGCACAGAGTCGGACACCACTGAAGCGACTTAGCAGCAGCAGCAGCAGCCCTCTAAGGATATGGGTCTGTCTAATAATATGCTATTGAGCTGTCTATTCCATTTATCTATCTACATAGAGGACCTTTCAAGTTAAAAAATGGTACAAAAACATTAAGCTTAATGTCTCTAGCATTTTAGAGATGGGGCATTGTTTGTATGTTCATGTGTCTAATCCAGATCTACAGTTAATCAAGCAATTCTATGTTAATAAATTGTATAAACTTACAAATCCCTTAAAAATTCATCTATAACCCTAATACAGTTTCATTTAAAAATATCTCTACAACTGAATGAAGTGATTCTAATATTCCTGTTTAAAATAAACTGTTGAACTGTGGATGCCTTTTTGCTACTGAGAAGTTAACATATGGCTAGTCTGAATATTTATGCATGCACACACACACACATACAAACAAACACAACTATATATATAGTAAGCGTAAAATATACTCCAGATTTCAATGTGAAACAACATAAAATACATTATTAACATTTTTTATTGCTTATATTAAATGTATTGAAATAAAAATGCAATATTACATAAAATAAATATAATTAACAAATTTTCATATTTCCTGTCACTTTTACAAATATGACTGGTACAAAATTTAAAATTTCATATGTGGCTTGGGATGTACGTTTATGGGACAGCACTGGGCTAGGTTGACTGCAGTTAATAGAAATGGACTTGAACCTTCATGTATTTAAACAGATGATAAAGTAACAACATTAAATGATATGGAAATAACAGAATAGTCAGTTGACTAAAAAGTTTAACTCACTACCAACTCTCTAGTGCATGTATGGGAAAATCCTACCCTAGTACTACTAACGTAGTACATCAAGAATATAAATTTTTATCACATTAGGGTAGCAATATATTAACTGTTTAGTAATACACATATTCCATTTTTTTAATCTTTTGATTTATACCTGAATAGTCATAACATACATAGTAGAAAATAATATATTGATAAATTAAAACACATCAAACTTACAAACTGTCTTAATCTGCTACCCTGCCATACAAAATGCCACAGTTTGCATGGCTTTTACAACAGAAATTTATTTTCTCACCATGCTGGAGAGTTAAGATCAAGATCCAATAAGATGCAAATCAAAACCACTATGAGGTACCATTTCACACCAGTCAGAATGGCTGCAATCCAAAAATCTACAAATAATAAATGCTGGAGAGGGTGTGGAGAAAAGGGAACCCTCTTACACTGTTGGTGGGAATGCAAACTAGTACAGCCACTATGGAGAATAGTGTGGAGATTCCTTAAAAACTGGAACTAGAACTGCCTTATGATCCAGCAATCCCACTGCTGGGCATACACACTGAGGAAACCAGAAGGGAAAGAGACACGTGTACCCCAATGTTCATCTCAGCACTGTTTATAATAGCCAGGTCATGGAAGCAACCTAGATGTCCATCAGCAGATGAATGGATAAGAAAGCTTTGGTACATATACACAATGGAGTATTACTCAGCCATTAAAAAGAATACATTTGAATCAGTTCTAATGAGGTGGATGAAACTGGAGCCTATTATACAGAGTGAAGTAAGCCAGAAAGAAAAACACCAATACAGTATACTAACGCATATATATGGAATTTAGAAAGATGGTAACGATAACCCTGTATACGAGACAGCAAAAGAGACACTGACGTATAGAACAGTCTTATGGACTTTGTGGGAGAGGGAGAGGGTGGGAAGAATTGGGAGAATGGCATTGAAACATGTAAAATATCATGTATGAAACGAGATGCCAGTCCAGGTTCAATGCACGATACTGGATGCTTGGGGCTAGTGCACTGGGACGACCCAGAGGGATGGTATGGGGAGGGAGGATGGAGGAGGGTTCAGGATGGGGAACACATGTATACCTGTGGTGGATTCATTTTGATGTTTGGCAAAGCTAATACAATTATGTGGAGTTTTAAAATAAAATAAAATTAATTAAAATTAAAAAAAAAAATAAACTGTTGCATAGTAAAAAAAAAAAAAAAAAAAGATTTAATTTCTAGTGAAAGCTCACTTTCTTCCTTGTAGGGAGGGGCCTTCTTGCTTGTCTTGTGCAGTGCTTAGTCACTCAGTCATGCCTGACCCTTTGTGACCCTGTGGACGGTAGCCCACCAGGCTCCTCTGTCCATGGAATTCTCCAGGCAAGAATACTGGAGTGGGTTGCCATTTCCTTCTCCAGGTGATTTTCTGAACTTAGGGATAGAACCCAGGTCTCCTGCATTGCAGGCAGATTCTTTACCATCTGAGTCACCAGGGAAGCCCTTTACTGTGCCTTACTGGTGGGAAAAGAGAAAGGGAGAGAGAGAGCTAGCTTTCTTGTGTCTCTTCTTGTAAGGGCAATGATCCCATCAAGTTAGGATCTCACCTTTATAACTTCATTTACCTTAATGACCTTCCTATAAGGCCCTATTTCCAAATAGTCATGGTGGACCCTGGGGCTTTATATGAATTTGGGGACAGTGGGGCACAGTTCAGTCCATATCACCATGTTTATGAAAAATTGGTATAATAATAAAAAGGCAAATGGGAAATCATAGACAAAGACATTTCTAGCATCATTATAGAAAAAAACAAAGAAAAAACTACCCCTAATATCTGAGTTAATTAATAAGTAAAAGATAATGAGGGAAATAAAGATGTTCAGAGACTGCTGCTGGCACTCACAGCAGTACCATCAATCTGCAGGACAATTAAAAAAAAAACATACAGATCCTTAAACAGTAATGCCCCTTTTGATGAAGAAGGTAATAGGTGACTGACTATAAAGGAGTGGATTACAACTGAGAGAATGGGTAAGAAAATGAAAGAATAGTCATAGTTGAAAGTAGCTGCAAGAATAACAGTTACACCTAGTAAACACAGAAACTCACCCTCAAAGACGTCATAGTCCAGTAAAAGGACACATAGTGTCTTTCATTTGACTGTTTGTTTCTCGAGTTTTCTCCTACCATAGATTTGGTTGGTTGTTTCCTTCTTATCAAAAAGTCATCAGTGTTTTGCTGGATGCTCGTGTTTTGCTGGAGCCTATCAGGCTCCTCCACCCATGGGATTTTCCAGGCAAGAGTTCTGGAGTGGGTTGCCATTGCCTTCTCCACCTTAGAGGGCTGATTTTCCATGAAAGAATTTGGGTAGTAATTAAAAGAATAAAAATGATAGGATAAAACTTTTCTTAACTACTGCAAAATGAAAATAAACAGTATAATAAAACATGAGCATCCAGCAAAACACTGATGAGTTTTTGATAAGAAGGAAATAACCAACCAGATCTATGGTAGGAGAAAACTCAAGAAACAGTCAAATGAAAGACACTGTGTGTCCTTTTACTAGACTATGACTTCTTTGAGGGCGAGGACTAAATTTGTGGTGAATCTCCATCGCCATAAGGGACATTCAATCAATAAAAATGAATGAGTAAGAAAACATCATCAAGATAAACTATATATCATTTTTACAAAGAAAAAAGTAGATTATTTTGCATTGGCATTATTTTAAAATATAGATTTCTTTTAGTGTCATTAACTGCAAAATAAAGAAGTCATATATTACAACAAAAACATATATTAAGACACAATTGTAATTGATTTTTTTAAAGAATAAAGCCATTCTTATTTTTTATTTTTAAATAGCATCTCTACTTCTTCACATTCTTTACATTTAAATGATACACAATGTACATTCCTAGCAAATATATTTCCAGTCTTTCCTAATTTATTTAAATGAATCTCCTGCCATGGAAATTCTAGACATACACTTATCTAATTAAATTCAGATTCTGTTTCAATTTGAAAAAATAGCATCTTACAAGAGTGTGAAATTATCTAATGATGTCTTTCAGTTTTTACATGTGGTGAATTTTCTAGAGTGTTGTAATTGACCTCACAAGAAATTTTAAGCTGTATTTCCATGGAAAAATTCAAAATAATCACTTTATAGTTACTAAAAGTAGGATTCATAGTGAAAATTTCCACCACCTTTAAGTTCTAGATAATGCATTAATACTCCAATTTCTGCCAAAGCAGGCAAAAAATGCTCCTAACACTGAATCTCAAAATGAATGATAGAGAAGTTGAAGTAATTAATTTTAAATGTCTTCAATAAATAATAATTGTTTTTAAAATGTTAAGAGTTAATGTTTTAGAAGTAGAAGGTGTTCAAAGAAAGAAAGTTAATTAAAATATATTATTATTGAAATCTCTGTTTCTCTTTTAAAGCATGATCAATACAGAAAGAGACACGAGTCCAGTCTCTGTGTTTGCATATAAGCCTGATTAATTTTAATCAAAAGCCAAGTATACAGGGCAAAATAAAACATTTTAAAAAATATAACTACATGTAATGCAAAAGAGATTACATTTAATTATATATTTCCTGAGGGAAAATAGCCTTATATTTGAATAGCAATGTTCATTAACTATGTGAAATAAATTTTAAAAGGGATCCAGCAAGATATATTGTTTTTGTTTTCTATAGCTGTTTAACTTGTCAAACTAGGAGAGTCTATAACATTTGGTTAGTGAAACTTGCTTTAAATTTTCAATTTTGTCTCTCCATAGGCTGGTAATTTAAAGATTTATAGCAATTTGCATAATGAGTTGCACAGTTTTCAATAAATGTTTTCCAAATTTATCTGAATGCAAATTTCAAAGGACAGTACCAAAGTTCAGTGTGGAAAGTGAAAATCTAAAAGTCACTGTAAACAATCTGCAGCATGAATTAAACCTCACTATCCTGTCATATCTTTTTCCTGGGTACCTCACTAAATTGGTATGCCTTTTGATTCATTAACTGATGGACATGAAATCCTGCCCGTTGTATAACTCCTAGTTGCTTCTTACTTGGAGTAACTACTTTGTCAGAAAATGGCCAGGGGCCCGAGAGCAATATGCCTGAAGTCACAGAGTTAGACCATTAATGTACCTGATCTTTCTCAACATGGCCAAACAGGATAAAAAATTTTTAAGTAAAAATGATTTTAATTGAGCCCTTTCAAATAGATAGCTGCGTGACACATTTAGCTATATGTTCTGAACAAATTCTAGTGTTATAACCATTGCATAAGAACTTCTTCAAGAAAGAGCCTTTCTGATGCAGTCAGTTCATGCAGAAGTTTTGCTTTGGCATTTTTAGGATTAAAGGATCCTGGGCAGAATGACTTGAATGTTAAAGCCTCTTTCACGGTAGAATATCAGATTCTTTCTTCAGTATACTTGTCTTGGGGGAAGCATATTTACCTCTGTGTAACTGAATAATTCTCTGGTATTGATGTCACATTATGAGGTATTTTTCATGTGTTATTTTGTGGTGAAAACAATATACAATTGGGAATTCAAAACAATTGCACTTTCAGTTCAGTTCAGTTCAGTAGCTCAGTCATCCTCAAATCTTTGCGACCCCATGAACTGCAGCACGCCAGGCCTCCCCGTCCTTCACCAACTCCCGGAGGCCACCCAAACCCATGTCCATTGAGTCAATAATGCCATCCAACCATCTCATCCTCTGTCCATTTCTCCTCCTGCCCTCAATCTTTCCCAGCATCAGAATCTTTTCAAATGAGTCAGCTTTTCTAATATTAATATTAGAAATTTTAATATTCTATTTCTCAGCAGAGTAGGCCTACATTTATCTACTAGGTTCTTGCCCATGATTTCTCCAAATAATTAAATTCCTTCATAATTCTATTTTCTTTCCAACACTTAACATGACCATTTATATTAACATCAACTTACCTATAACTGATTTATGCAAAAAGCTTATTAGATGACTATAGGGTGAACTGGTAAATATCAATGAGCTCTGGATTGATATCACTTGGTTTCATATGAAATTCTATACAACACTAGTGACCACAGGTAGGTTTCTCAATTCCCCAGTGATTCAGATTCTTTATACATAAGTTCATAATCACAATTATCCCTAAATGGTAAGATAAGAAATAACTTACCACTATGTTCCTTACAGTAATCATTATTATTAGTAGTAGTAGTATATGGATATTCCTCAGATTGAAATTATGGCATCTAGACAGAACATATTTAACTCTGTATTTCTGTTATACACTAAAAAACTAAGTGTTCTTAAGGCTATTAAATTTTATGATTCATGAACAAATTATACATACAAGCACACAGCAATATGCAATATGTACAAGAAAGGACAAGAAAATCCTCATACTTCAGCTATTAAGATTATATGGGGAAATATATCCATTAAGTTACAAATTTAGAATTAAAAATGTCTTCCTGGGCACAGTATACTGTAGGATTTTTATGATGTCTCTAGCTAATTCAGAAAAGCATCTGCTTCATTGACTATGCTAAAGCCTTTGACTGTGTGGGTCACAAAAAAAATATGAAAAATTCTTAAAGGTGGGAATACCAGACTGCCTTACCTGCCTCTTGCAAATTTTATATTGTCACCCTGCTTATTTAACTTCTATACATAGTACATCATTCAAAATGTTGGGCTAGATGAATCATAAGCTGGAATCAAGATTGTGGGTTAGAAGTATCAGTAACCTCAGATATGCACCACCCTTATGGCAGAAAGCAAAGAGGAGTTAAAGAGCCTCTTGATGAAGGTGAAAGAGGTGAGTGAAAAAGTTGGCTTAAACTCAACATTCAGAAAACTAAGAATATGGCATCTGGTCCCATCACTTCATGGCAAATAGATAGGGAAACAGTTGAAACAGTGAGAGACTTTATTATTTTGGGCTCCAAAATAACAGCAGATGGTGACTGCAGCCATGAAATTAAAAGACACTTGCTCCTTGGAAGAAAAGTTATGACCAAACTAGACAGCATATTAAAAAGCAGAAGCATTATTTTGCCAATAAAGGTCCATCTAGCCAAAGCTATGGTTTTTCCAATAGTCATGTATGGATGTGAGAGTTGGATTATAAAGAAAGCTGAGTGCTGATGAATTAATGATTTTGAACCGTGGTATTGGAGAAGACACTTGAGAGTCCCTTGAACAGCAAGGAGATCCAGCCAGTCCCTCCTAAAAGAAATCAGTCCTGAATATTCATTGGAAGGACTGATGTTGAAGCTGAAACTCCAATACTTTGGCCACCTGATGTGAAGAACTGACTCATTAGAAAAGACCCTGTTGCTGGGAAAGATTGAAGGCAGGAGGAGAAGGGGATGACAGAGGATGAGATGGTTGGATGACATCACTGACTCAATGGACATGAGTTTGAGTAAACTCCAGGTTTTGGTGATGGATAGGGAGGCGTGCTGTGCTGAAGTCCATAGAGTCCTAAAAAGTCAGACAGGGCTGTGCGACTGAACTGAACTGAACTGAACTTTATGTGTTGCAAGTCATTATATAATGTCATTAATTAGAAATTTACCATGTTCTTATTTAACTACTGCAATAGCCTGGTCACTAAATTCAGACTCAATCACTGATTACACCTCTCAGTTAACATTTTTCATATTGTAGCTTTTATAACTTCCCATGATCCTCAACAGTATTTAGTTTTGTCCTGTGTAGCCTGGCACTGACTCTTAATTTCAGTGTACTTCATGGGCCTTTGCTTCAGCTGGACCTACATACAACTCCCTGATACAGGTATACCTTGCAAGTATAACACATGAAATTTTTCCTGGAAAGCACTTTCCTCCATCATCAATTTGGCTAATATCAATATTTCATTCAAACCTAGCTTCTTTCAAAGAATATTTTCAACTTTATCCCCTCACTTGGAGTGAATCCCTTTTCAAGATCCCTTGTTCATTATTGTATATATTGCAACAGTTTGTAGGTTTTTCAAATTGTGGTAGGCTTTTTACTTGGGGTAGTCTGTCAAGTGAAGGCTTAAAGGTCTTGGCAGTACTTCAGTGTTATTTACTGTTCATATTTCTACTACATCTTAAATAAAACCGCATTTTATTCATCAACTTAACATGTGTACTTCTCAGTCATGTTTTTGGTTGAATAAATGGATGGTATGGTACAAATTTGTTTTGAAATTTCATAAGTATTTACTATTATTAATATACAAATTGGAATTCTGATGGAAAAATTCCTGAGTATACTTGATTTAAATTGTGAATAACTGATAATTTTATGTTATGTAGGTAGCAGCTTAGTGGGGAGACGTGACTTCCTTTTGGTCATGATACAGTGCTATTACCAGGGGAAGTGAATCTCTAACAAAAAGATGTCTAATACATATGACTGTCAAAGAATGAGTACATGATGTAGTAGACACAATGATGTGTCAAGGCATTCTGTGATGCCTATTTCTTGTTAACCAGAAACCTTGTGTAATCTCCTTTCTGGCAGAGGATTTTTTTGTTTGTTTTGCTTTGTTTTTTTCTCTTATGAGTAGAGAAAAAGAATATATTTAGCTTCCTCCAAAGAACCAATGACGGAGCAATCAGGAGTTAGCTTTGTGATAATTATAGCTGGGTTGAAGCAGTGACAAGAGGAATTTGTGGAGACTTTCATTTACTTTTCTGGAAGTGTAACATTCCATATAAACACCACTTAACAACTGATTTGATAAATCATATTTGAAAGTTTTTTTTTTTTTAGTTTACCGAAAGAAATGTAATTAATTAAATTAATGTTTACTTATTTATTGGTACCTTATTACAAATATAATCATTATTTTTTCACACCTTACCATGGAGCCATTACTTATGAAATTGCTATTAAATAAATTTCCATTCTGCTGAGTTAGTCTACACTGAATAGCTTAATGTTCCATATCACTAACATTTTAAGTATTATTACGGTAGGTGATTAAAATATCAGAGAATATGTAAAAGTAATACATATTCATCCACGTGCCATATTTGGTCATCAAAATAACAACAAAACAAAACAATTCCTTTTCTTATTTGCTATGTTTGCACCTGTGTATGTGTGTGTGTTCATAATTTTCTGGTCTGAATGTTAAGTATATTTTTATGCCAACAGAATTCTGGTAATTTCGGATGAAATATCTGTTCAGTTCAGTTCAGTTGCTCAGTCATGTCTGATTCTTTGTGACCCCATGAATTGCAGCACACCAGGCCTCTCTGTCCATCACCAACTATTGGAGTTCACTCAAACTCACATCCATTGAGTCAGTAATGCCATCCAGCCATCTCATCCTCTGTCTTTTCCAATGAGTCAACTCTTTGCATGAGGTGACCAAAGTATGTGAGTTTCAGCTTTAGCAGGAGTTCTTCCAAAGAGCACTCAGGACTCATCTCCTTTAGAATGGACTGGTTGGATCTCCCTGCAGTTCAAGGGACTCTCAAGATTCTTATCCAACACCACAGTTCAAAAGCCTCAATTCTTTGGCACTCAGCTTTCTTCACAGTCCAACTCTCACATCCATACATGACCACTGGAAAAACCATAGCCTTGACAATATGGACGTTTGTTGGCAAAATAATGTCTCTGGTTTTTTATATGCTGTCTAGGTTGGTCATAACTTTCCTTCCAAGGAGTAAGCGTCTTTTAATTTCATGGCTGCAGTCACCATCTGTAGTGATTTTGGAACCCAGAAAAATAAAATCTGACACTGTTTCCAATGTTTCTCCATCTATTTCCCATGAAGTGATGGGACCAGATGCCATGATCTTAGTTTCCTGAATGTTGAGCTTTAAGCCAACTTTTTCACTCTCCACATTCACTTTCATCAAGAGGCTTTTTACTTCCTCTTTACTTTCTGCCATAAGGGTGGTGTCATCTGCACATCTGAGGCTTTTTATATTTCTCCCTGCAGTCTTGATTCCAGCTTGTGCTTCTTCCAGCCCAGTATTTCTCATAATGTACTCTGCATATAAGTTAAATAAGCGGTGTGACAATATACAGCCTTAATGTACTTCTTTTCCTATTTGGAACCAGTCTGTTTTTCCATGTCCAGTTCTAACTGGTGCTTCCTGACCTGTATATAGGTTTCTCAAGAGGCAGGTCAGGTGCTCTGGTATTCCCATCTCTTTCAGAATTTTCCACAGTTTATTGTGATCCACACAGTCAAAGGCTTTGGCATAGTCAATAAAGCAGAAATAGATGTTTTTCTGGAACTCTCTTGCTTTTCCCATGATCCAGCAGATGTTGTCAATTTCATCTCTGGTTCCTCTGCCTTTTCTAAAACCAGCTTGAACACCTGGAAGTTCACAGTTCACATATTGCTGAAGCCTGGCTTGGAGAATTTTGAGCATTACTTTACTAGCATGTGAGATGATTGCAATTGTGCAGTAGTTTGAGCATTCTTTGGCATTGACTTTCTTTGGGATTGGAATGAAAACTGACATTTTCCAGTCCTGTGGCCACTGCTGAGTTTTCCAAATTTGCTGATATATTGAGTGCAGCACTTTCACACCACATCCGAGGTCAGGGGCAGAGGCCAAGTGTTCCAGACTGGGACGGCACAGGAGCAGCAGAGAGGAACTACCCCAGGTCCGAGGTCAGGGCTTGCGGCTAGGAGGAGCTACCTCCTGCCCAAGGCCAGGGGTGGTGGCTGGGAGGAACTACCTCATGCCCAAGGTCAGGGGCGCAGCTTAGAGGAGCAACCCCACGTCCAAGGAGTGGCGGCTGTGTGGGCACAGGACGGCCGAGAGAAGCTACTTCACTATCAAGGTCAGGAGGGGTGGCGGTGAGGAGATACCCCTCATCCAAGGTAAGGAGCAGTGGCTGTGCTTTACTGGAGCAGCCATGAAGAGTTATTCCACGTCCAAGGTAAATGAAACCCAAGTAAGATGGTAGGTGTTGTGAGAGGGCATCAGAGGGCAGACACACTGAAACCATAATCACAGAAAACTAGTCAATCTAATCACATGGACCATAGCCTTGTCTAACTCAATGAAACTAACCCATGCCATGTGGGGCCACCCAAGACGTGCAGGTCATGGTGGAGATGTCTGACGGAAATTGGTCCACTGGAGAAGGGAATGGCAAACCACTTCAGTATTCTTGCCTTGAGAACCCCATGAACAGTATGATAGGACACTGAAAGAGGAACTCCCTGGGTCAGTAGGTGCCCAATATGCTACTGGAGATCAGTGGAGAAATAACTCCAGAAAGAATGAAGGGATGGAGCCAAAGCAAAAACAATACCCAGCTGTGGATGTGACTGGTGATAGAAGCAAGGTCCAATGCTGTAAAGAGCAATATTGCATAGGAACCTGAAATGTCAGGTCCATGAATCAAGGCAAATTGGAAGCGGTCAAACAGCAGATGACATGACTGAACATCTGCACTCTAGGAATCAGTGAACTAAGATGGACTGGAACGGGTCAGTTTAACTCAGATGACCGTTATATCTACTACTGTGGGCAGGAATCCCTTAGAAGAAATGGAGTAGTTATTATGGTCAACAGAAGAGTCTGAAATACAGTACGTGGACACAATCTCAAAAATGACAGAATGATCTCTCTTCATTCCCAAGGCAAACCATTCAATAGCACAGTAATCCAAGTCTATGCCCCAACCAGTAACGCTGAAGAAGCTGAAGTTGGACGGTTCTATGAAGACCTACAAGACCTTTTAGAACTAACACCCAAAAAAGATGTCCTTTTCATTATAGGGGACTGGAATGTAAATGTAGGAAGTCAAAAAACACCTGGAGTAACAGGCAAATTTGGCCATGGTGTACAGAATGAAGCAGGGCAAAGGCTAATAGAGTTTTACCAAGAGAACGCACTGGTCATAGCAAACACCCTCTTCCAAAAACACAAGAGAAATATCTGTAATAGTACTCAATTCTGTGGTAGATGGTTATAATTTTCCAAACACTCTTTGTCATTCCAAACTTTATTCTTTCATTTAATAATTTAGTGGGCATTTCATTTTGGCTTGGCAAAGATTTGTGCTATACACAGAGCATGAATTAAAAATATTGGAAAAATAAGTAAAATTCAGGACCCTCAAGAAATGCATTATTTCTTATAATAGGTAAGCAAATAACTCAAGTAGTATATGTACTTACATATGATGGCAACTATTACATAAAAATGTGTTTTGGATACAAAGAAAAAATCTGTGCCTGATGAAGATTTATTGTTAGAATTAAAAAATCAAGAAAAACTGCAGAATTGAAAAGTAACTGCAATTATTGAGTAAATGAAGGAGCTAATAAGAAAATAATACAGATACACTGAGGCATGGGAGTGTGTGTTATAGCTCAAGAACTGCAAATAACTTTAAATATAAAGAAAAAAAGAAATGGATAACCAATGTATCTTGAGGGAGAAGTAGAGGTCAAATTAAAAACAAGTATGTCATGGAAAAAGTTTAGGGATATTAGCAAACAGAATAGTTCAGTATAATAAATAGAGGATTTCCATTTCACACACACAAAAAAGTATTTTAGTGTGAAAACAATTTAGAAAAAGAGGGGAATGTTTGGTGCTATAAGGCCAGTTATGAAAGTGATATGAAAATATAATGGTTTTGAATTTAAGCAATGACAGTGGGAACTTATGTATAGAAATTAAAAGCATGTTTTAAATGCTTTAAAAAACACATTGGTTTAGTATATTTTTCCAGGTATGAGTCTGCTTTATAACAATGTACCCATGCATTCTGTAAAATAGTTATATTACTATCATTGTCAATCCATTTGCAGATGAAGAAGCATACAAAGAGAATGCAAACCATTATACTAATTGTAGAGACATCATGAAAGGTAGAGATATGAATCCTGGCAGCATAGCTCCTGAATCCATAAGTTTAACCATGAAGCTATGTTGTTTCTTGTTTTATCTTGTTTATAAGTAGAAGTATAGCACAAGAGGAGAGAAGGACAATAATAGGCTAACCTCTGGTATTTGACTGTGAAAATAAATACCAAATAATTGGTAGTTCAGGTGGTAAAATATGCGCCTGCAATGCAAGAGACCCCAGTTCAATTCCTTGGTCAGGAATATCCCTTGGAGAAGGGATAGGCTACCTACTCAGTATTCTTAAGTTTCCCTGGTGGCTCAGTCGGTGAAGAATCTGTCTGCAATGCAGGAGATTGGGGTTCGATCCCTGGGTTGGGAAGATCCCCTGTAGGAGGGAATAGCAAACACTGCAATGTTCTTGCATGGAGAACCCCCATGGACAGAAGGACCTGGTGGGCTACAGTTCATGGAGTCACAAACAGTCCCATGACTGAGTGACTAAACACAGCATGGTTGTTATTAACTGTGATAGAGAATCCAAGACATAAACTAGGTTCAGGATAAATTTCAGATATATGTAAAAATCTACAACAGCACTATAGTGTTTCTTTTAAATGAGATAAAATTGATGGCATATAATATTTATATATGGAACATTACATTACCTTCAGATGTACAGCATGAGTTCATATATGTATATGTTGCTGCATGATCATTGCAATAAATGTAGTTAACATCTATCATCACACGTAGTTATGGTTTTTCTCTCTTCATGATAATAACTTCTAAGATTTACTCTTTTAGCCAGTTTCAAATATACAACACAGTATTTTTAACTAGAGTCACCATACTGTACATTATATCCTCAGGGCTTATTTTTTAATAACCAGAAGTTTGCACTTTTTGATTACCTTCACCCATTTTACTCCCTACCCCCAACTAGGTTAGACTTTATATTTGGTCTGAAATGTTGAAGAAAAGTGGGTTTGAACTAGATATACAGTTTCAGAAGTTGAAATTTTATTCAATTTACTCTATTTTAGTCTAAATAATTTAGTCACATATTTAAGAGTAAACATTGCTCTGCATAAAGTGAGACTGGAAAACCTGGGAAAGATGGATGGCAGAGCTGAAATTTCCCCAGGTTCACACAAGGCTGGAGGACATTCATAACCCTACCAACCAGAAAAGAATTTGCCTGGTTGAACTCTTGCGTTCAGTAGAGAGGCAAGAAATATTATGTTTCAATAGTAGGACAAAATTAGCTTTAGAGTAAATGTCAACACAAAATGATCAAGATAATCATAAAGTAAATCAACTGCTTGTTAGAAAAAGTTTAACATTCTTTAAAAAGAAAACAAAAAATGTAACATATTCAAACTATTCTGCATCCAATCAAATTTTTCTGAACTTAAAAAGATGCTCCAAAATGCAACCCATAATTAGGAGAAAAATTAGTCCATCCAGATTCAAAAATGAAAAAAATATGAGACAAAAATTTAAAAAAAATACTATAAATAGAGACCAGAATTTATAAGCAAATATAAACATAGTTTCCCAGGTGACTCAGTGGTAAAGCATTCACCTGTTAATGCAGGAGATGCAAGAGACGTGGTTGAGAAATTTTCATGTCTGCTCTCCCCACTTCTATTCACTGATCCCCAGGGTCCTATGTAGTGCAATAGGGAAAACAAGCAAACAAAACAAAATGATATCATACTCATGGTAAGTAGGAAGTAAAAATTACTTATTTACAGATGGCATGATTTAATGCATAGAAATTTCTAATTGTCTATAAAGGAGGCATTAGAAAATTTAAGCTACTTTGCTAAGAAAAAAGTATGCAAGTTCAATAAACATAAAGTAATTATACTTTCATATTCTAGCAGAAAACTTTTGAAAATTTAAAGTGAAATAAAACAATAAGTATTACAAAAGCAGCAAAACATTAAATACTTAGGGAAAAATAAAATATGCATTTGACCTATTTATTGAAAACAAAACACTGTTTTTGAGAGATTAAAATGAAATAAAATTGCCTTTATCCTTAGATAAAGTAATCATTTGCATAAAAAATTTCATGGATTCCTCAGAGTAGTTGCTGGGATCAATCACTGAACTTTTCAAAGTTAAAGACTATAAAAATAATAATAATAATAAAAAAATCATGCTTTAAAACATGTTGAAGCTTTTCTGACAGTCAATTGATTTACCCAAACAATTATATATTGTACTTTGAAAATTTTATATTTAGAATGAATAGATGGAGCATAGAGAATGTTTAGGGTGATAAAGTTGCTCTGTATAATACTACAATAGCAGATATATTTCTCAAAACGAATAAAATATGCAATACCAAGTGAGTCCTAATATTAACTATAGACGTTGGGTGATACTTAGATTTCCCTGCTGGCTTAGTGGGGCAGGGAATATCCTCCTGACAATGCAGGAGATGTAGGAGACTTGGGTTTAATCCCTGTGTCAGGAAGATCCTCAGGAGAAGAAAATGACAACCTACTCCAGTATTCTGCCTGGGAAATCCCTTGGACAGGGGAGCCTGGAGGCCTACAGACCATGGGGTTGCACAGAGTCAGACATGACATAGTGACTGAGCACACACACAGGTGTCAATACAGGATCACTGACTGTACGAAGCAAATGTACCCTCTGTGCAGGAATGATGATGACTTGGGAAAGCTGTAAATGTTTCAGGACAAAAGATAAATGAGAAATTCTGTATTTTTTACTTGATTTTGCTGTAAACTTAAAATTACTCAAAAGGATTATGAATTAAAAAAAAAAAAAACAACACAGCATTTCCATTCAAAATAACATGAAAAAACTCCATATGTCTAGGGCTTAAATTTATGCAATAAAGGCAAGAAAAGGACATGGCTGACTATAAAATATTGTTTAAGGAAATTAAAGAAATCCTAACTAAATGGAGAGACTATTTTCATGAATGAAAGAAATCAATATTTCTAAGATTCTTCGCAAATTTATATTCAATGCAATGGAAATCAAAATCCCTTCAGATTTTTTTTTGAAACAAACAAAAAAAGATTGTAAAACTATTTAGAAATACAAATGAGTTAAATAGCTAAAACAATTTTGTTTTTTTTTTAATTTAATTTTATTTTTAAACTTTACAATATTGTATTAGTTTTGCCCAACATCGAAATGAATCCAATTTTGAAAAGAAGAACAAAGTGTTATGACTTAAAGTATCTGATTCTGATTTATTTTATTTTATTTAATTAATTAATTTTTTATTGAAGGGTAATTGCTTTGCAGAATTTTGCTGTTTTCTGTCAAACCTCAACATGAATCAGCCATAGGTATACATATGTCCCCTCCCTTTTGAACTTCCTCCCATCTCCCTCCCCATCCCACCCCTCTAAGTTGATTCAGAGCCCCATGTTTGAGTTTCCTGAGATATACAGCAAATTCCCATTGCCTATCTATTTTATGTATGATAATGTAAGTTTCCATGTTCTGGACAGTTATATGTAAAAGAATGAAATTAGAACACTTCCTAACACAATACACAAAGATAAATTCAAAATGGATTGAAGATCTGAATGTAAGACTAGAAACTATAAAACTCTTAGAGGAAAACATAGGCACAACACTCAATGAGCCAAATCAAAGCAAGATCCTCTATGACCCACCTGCTAGAGTAATGGAAATAAAAACAAAGTAAACAAGTGGGACCTGATTAAATTTAAAAGCTTTTGCACAGCAAAGAAAACTAAGTAAGGTGAAAACACAATCCTCAGAATGGGAGAAAATAATAACAAATGAAGCAACTGACAAAGGATTAATTTTCAAAATATACAAGCAGCTCATACAGCTCAATACCAGAAAAACAAACAACCCAATAAAAATGTGGGAAATAGACCTAAACAGACATTTCTCCAAAGAAGACATACAGATGGCTAATAAACACATGAAAAGATGCTTAATATCGCTCATTATTAGAGAAATGCAAATCAAAACTATGATTCTAATTTATTATACAGCTACAAGACAGGATGTTACTGACATAAGAATAGACACGGATAAATGGAAGTAGAATAATAATAAAAAAGAAACCTTGAAATAAATCCATATGTATATATGGCCAATTGATTTTTGACAAAACTGACAATTTGTGTGTGTGTGTGTGTGTGTGAGTAAAGGCTAATGTTTTCAACAACTCGTGCTGTGAAAACTGAATATCCATAAGAAAATAAACCTCAATCTTTACCTCTTACCAAATACACACTTGTCCTGAAAAGGGTCAAAAACGTAAAACTATGAGTAGAAAACTCTACAAAAAAATTGGCTAAACATTTTTGTCTTGGGGGTAGCTAAAGTTTTCTTGCTGCTGCTGCTGCTAAGTCGCTTCAGTCGTGTACGACTCTGTGCAACCCCATAGACGGCAGCCCACCAGGCTCCCCCGTCCCTGGGATTCTCCAGGCAAGAACACTGGAGTGGGTTGCCATTTCCTTCTCCAATGCATGAAAGTGAAAAGTGAAAGTGAAGTCACTCAGTCGTGTCCAACTCTTAGAGACCCCATGGACTGCAGCCTACTAGGCTCCTCTGCCATGGGATTTCTTAGATAGGTATAAAATACATGAACAGTTAAGAAAAATAATGCACTTCATAAAACTAAAGCACAAATGCTCCACAAGTGTTCATTGACACATATTGATAACACTAAATTGTTTTTAACGTTTAAATTAAGCATATGAACTCTTTAGGAAATTAATTAATAAAACTAACCTACCAACAATAGAAATCTATAGCAAACTATGAAACAAACTGGAATAATGAATGTAAAAATTTTAAGTAATACCTTAAATATTCTGAGAAAACTCTTTTAGGAATCATACAGTTTTCAGCTTATAAGCAAAATGTTCTGTATCACTAAAAATGTTGGAAACCTTCCTAGTTCATTAAGGAATACCAGAATAACCTTGATATCAAAAACTGACAGAATGAACAATGAAACTCCAGATATATCTCACAACCGAATATAGTTGCCAACATTTTAATTTAATTCTAACAAATCAAATTCAGCTGTATATTAAAATTATGACAAAGTAAAATTTATTCTAGGAACCAATGCTTGATTCCACATTATATTTTTTGTGATTTACAGTTGCGCCTTTCAGCACTTTCTAAAGTTCTTGTACTCACAAAAGAATTTTATATAAGTGAGATGTATATACTGACTAACTTTACTTATGTTTTTAAAAACCCTTGAAGTAAAGGAGGCCTAAGAATAAGAACTAAATAGAAAAGCCTTTTCATTTCTTCCAGGTTTTCCTGCGTCTTTCTTGCAGGTACAACTATATCCTCTTCTTTTGGATTTCCAAGTAAACATCACCTTATAATCTTTGCTGCACAAATTCTCCATTTCCAGAGTTCTTCCAATTAAACAAATAGCTGTAGTTCCCCTAGTTAAACTACAATAAAAACCATCTATTACCACATTTCCTTTAATCTATTCTGTACAAATTCTAATGGCTTCACTGTGTAATGCTCTCATTTATGTCCCCAGCAAGGATGAAGAACACTGCTGTTTAAATTATTCTAATTATTTCCCAATAAGTATATTCTCCAATAATCTTCTTTATAAATAAAATCTTATTTTAGCCCTGAAACCATTTAAATGATTTGCCTATTATATTTTAAACTGTTTTATTTAAAAACACATTGTGAAATACCCCCAAAATATCAAAAATAAAATTGAATGCCTGATTTATAAACTATCACAAATATTTGTATCCCTGTACCTGTCTCTTCCTTGTTAATTCTTCAGTCTAACTCAGTGCTCCACCGAGGAATTAATAGCTCACTTTTTATCCTTTCACTATATTAACACATTACAATCATATATATAATTATTTTGTGTACTTTAAAATGCTATATGAATGCTATCATATTGCAGGTTTCATTTTCCAATTTAGTTTACTTTATCTCATGGGCCTTTCTCTTTGAGATTATTCTCTGTTTTAGGGAAGGATAACTTTGCTATTCTTTGCTATTTAAAATGTAGGGCTTTGCTAATTCATTTTCACATTAAATAGTTCTTCATCATATAAACACTTAAAAACAATGACTCATTATTGACAATTTAGGACATTTAGACATTTTGTTACTAGGAGAAGTGCTAAAAGTAATCAACTGTGTATATGTCGCCTTGGACACACATGCAAGAAAGTTCAAACGGTTGCACTACTCTGTGGGAATCCCCATCTTTGGTTTCACTAGATATTAATGAATTTCTCTTTGTAGAAAGCGAGTAATTTTCATAATCATCAGCAAGTATATTTGCAATGAAATTTTTCTTGACAGTGTTTTTTCCTCATGAAATACAACCAGTCAGTCATTCGTCACTACCAGGAATTCTTTGGTTCCAATGAGTGCAGTTCTGGCTCGTCCTCTTAGGATGCTGCACCATAATGTGAGTTGGGTGACCTGTATCAGTGGAGGGAAGCATGAATTGCAGACTCATCCCAAGGCACAAGTGATTCCTCTTTGGGGAGAATTCCGGATGTCAGTTCAGTACAGTCTCTCAGTCGCGTCCGACTCCTTGCGACCCCATGAATCGCAGCACACCAGGCCTCCCCGTCTATCACCAACTCCTGGACTTCACTCAGACTCACGTCCATCAAGTCACTAATGCCATCCAGCCATCTCATCCTCTGTCGTCCCCTTCTTCTGCCCCCAATCCCTCCCAGCATCAGAGTCTTTTCCAATGAGTCAACTCTTCGCATGAGGTGGCCAAAGTACTGGTGTTTCAGCTTCAGCATAATTCCTCCCAAAGAAATCCCATGGCTGATCTCCCTCAGAATGGACTGGTTGGATCTCCTTGCAGTCCAAGGGACTCTCAACAGTCTTCTCCAACACCACAGTTCAAAAGCATCAATTTCTCTCTGCTCAGCTTTCTTCACAGTCTAACTCTCACATCCATACATGACCACTGGAAAAACCATAGCCTTGACTAGACGGACCTTTCTTGGCAAAGTAATGTCTCTGCTTTTCAATATGCTACCTAGGTTGGTCAAAACTTTCCTTCCAAGGAGTAAGCGTCTTTTAATTTCATGGCTGCAGTCACCATCTGTAGTGATTTTGGAGCCCAGAAAAATAAAGTCTGACACTGTTTCCACTGTTTCCCCATCTATTTCCCATGAAGTGATTGCTATGATCTTCATTTTCTGAATCTTGAGCTTTCAGCCAACTTTTTCACCCTCCTCTTTCACTTTCATCAAGAGGCTTTTTAGTTCCTCTTCACTTTCTGCCATAAGGCTGGTGTCATCTGCATATCTGAGGTTATTGATATTTCTCCTGGCAATCTTGATTCCAGCTTGTGCTTCTTCCAGCCCAGCGTTTCTCATGATGTAATCTGCATATAAGTGAAATAAGCAGGGTGACAATATACAGCCTTGATGTACTCCTTTTCTTATCTGGAACCAGTCTGTTGTTCCATGTGCAGTTCTAACTGATCATTGCATCCCTATTCAGAGCTGTCTATCAAACTGCAATTCTTTGGACTTAATCTTTTTAAATACATGTGTGCTCAAATTCAAGAGTCTCCCTATTGCATTCTGTCTCCCTTCTTTGTAAACTTGAAACCTACAGTATACTTTTCCAGATAGAACTTCACTTAGCTGTCCACTCATGGTAGAATGGCAATCACACTGTAGTATTTGTGTAAGTAGAGATGTGTACATTCACCAAGTCTATACATAACTCATAAAGTAAGAGGCTTAAAATAGGAACTCAGCTCTCATATTTTCTACACTTATGAAAGGGTTGATTACATGGACCAAAGTTTTGTCTAACTCAATGAAACTATGAGCCACACCATGTAGGGCCAACCAAGAAGGATGGGTCATGGTGGAGAGTTCTGACAAAACGTGGTTCACTGGAGAAGGGAATGTCAAAGCACTTCAGGATTCTTGCCTTGAGAACCCCATGAACAGTATGAAAAGGCAAAAAGACATGACACTGAAAGATGAACTCCTCAGGTCGGTAGGTGCCCAATATGCTACTGGGGAAGAATGGAGAAATAACCCCAGAAAGAATGAAGAGATGGGGCCAAAGTGAAAACAAAGTGAAGCCTGGTGTGCTGAAGTACATGGGGTCACAAAGATTTGGACACCACTGAGCGACTGAACTGAAATGATGAAAAGGATGCATTTTACCTTCATAGTTATCTGTAGCACTTCTTCTGACCTAAACTTGCATAATATCACTTTTCACCATTGTTCCCTGATAGCTCAGTTGGTAAAAAATCAGCCTGCAATGTAGGAGACCCTGGGTTGATTCTTGAGTTGGGAAGATTCCCTGGAGAAGGGTTAGCCTACCCACTCCAATGTTCTTGGGCTTCCCTTGTGGTTCAGCTGGTAAAGAATCCGCCTGCAATGCTAGAGACCTGGGTTCGATTCCTGCATTTGGAAGATGCCCTGGAGAAGGGAAAGGCTGCCCACTCCAGTATTTTCACCTGGAGAATTATATAGACTGTATAGTCCATGGGGTCACAAAGAGTTGGACAAAGCTGAATGACTTTCACTTTCACATTTCTTTTAAATTGTGTGTTAAAATAATTGATTAATATACCACTTTTATATTGTTGTAATCTCTCTTACACACACAGTGTATTATTTTTCCCTACATATTTTTGTGATCTTGTAAATAATTTTGTGTAGGATGGTTGCATCAAAATTCTTTTGGTATTTTGAGCATGTGTAATTTTTTTTTTTTTTTTTTAGGTAAAATTGCTGCTGCTGCTGCTGCTAAGTCACTTCAGTCGTGTCCGACTCTGTGTGACCCCAGAGATGGCAGCCCACCAGGCTCTCCCGTCCCTGGGATTCTCCAGGCAAGAACACTGGAGTGGGTTGCCAGTTCCTTCTCCAATGCATGAAAGTGAAAAGTGAAAGTGAAGTCGCTCAGTCAGGTCCGACTCCTAGCGACCCCATGGACTGCAGCCCACCAGGCCCCTCTCTCCATGGAATGATTTTTCGGGCAAGAGTACTGGAGTGGGTTGCCATTGCCTTCTCCATAGAGGTATGTATTCTTTGAAACATAAACATAACTCAGAAATGTGTTTTCATTTTATTTTATAGACCAGTTTATGTACATTGGGATTACCCAGACTTTGAAGTGTTGGAAAAAGTTCCAGGGGAATTAATCTGATTATGGTTATTTGTGTGTGTGATGATTCTTTATACTTATCTCTATTGTATCTATGGGGATTGGTATAGTTTGATATTCAGATTACACTTGGATCAGTTTTGGTAAATCAGATTTTACTTTTTTTTCCCACTATTTTATGTGAATTTTAAAAATGACCCCACTTTTAAAAAGTATCCTGTAGCAAAGATTATTTGCCTCAAAATATTGCATTTTTAAAGTATTTATAACTTCTGCTTTATTCATTATTTTGTTTAGTGTCCTCATCTTTTATTGATCTTTCAGAAAAAAATAGCATTTTGTTATGTTACTTTCCTAGCTTTACCTTTATCATTTTCTGCTTTTATTTTTGTATTCTTAATTATTGTTTTTCTAAATCGTTGAGGTGTCGATTCAATTTATTCATTCTAATTATTTATATTGATCAGTATAAAAATGTCAAGTAGTGTATTTTTCTTTGACAGTTATTTTAATTGTTTTCTGTAGATTCATATAGGTAGTATCTCATCATCATTCTTTGTTGGAAATTCTGTGTTTATATTCTCTCATTTACCAAGGAAAATTTTTCTTCACTTTTCAGAAAGAATAATTTTGATTTTTGCATTTCTGCAAAAAATAACTTATTACCCTGTAATAAATATAGCTTGTATTATTCCTAAATTATGTCATTTTAGCTTTTCTTATACTTCTAATATGTTGTCATTATTTTTGACTATTCCATACACAATTTAAAGATACTGCATTCTTCATTAATGTTGATAATTAATGTTACAGGTCTATATTTTTATTATATTAATAAAGTATTATATGTACTCACCTATTGTTGTTATGCTTATCTTTTGTGGAAAAAATGGTATGTTAAAATATACCATTATGAATTGTTTCTCTATTTCTCCTTTCATCTTCTCTATTTTCTATTTTTCTTCTCTCCATAATTTTAGCTGTATGTGAGTTGTGTGAATAGATGTACAGCAGGTAAAACTGTAAATTTTAGCATTGGTGCATGTTCTTTTTATCTCCTTTAATGCTTTTATAATACAGTTATAACTTACTTGATATCATGTTTCTTGTGAATAATTGCTGTTTGCATGTGTTAAGCATATTTGTCCATCTGTTTAGCTTAAGTCTATCTATCTGAACCATTTCTCTGTGGTTTGTTGTTTATTCACTAAGTCATGTCTGACTCTTTGTGACCCCATGGATTATAACAAGTTGGGCTCCTCTGTCTTCTACTATCTCCCAAAGTTTGCTTAAGTGATGCTATATAACCATCTCATCCCCTGTGGCTCCCGTCTCCTTTTGCCTTCAATCTTTACCAGCATCAGGGGCTTTCCCAGTGATTCAGCTCTTCCCATCAGGTGGCCAAAGTAATGAAGCTTCAGTTTCAGCATCAGTCCTTTCAGTGAATATTCATGGTTCATTTTATTTAAGAGTGACTTATCTGATCTTGCAGTCTAAGAGCTCTCAACAGTTTTCTTCAGCACCACAGTTCAAAAGTATAAATTCTTCAGCGCTCAGTCTTCTTTATGGTCTAACTCTCATTTCCATAAGTGGCTACTGGAAAAACTGAAGATTTGACTGCATGGACCTTTGTCAGCAAAGTGATGTCCCTGCTTTCTAATACACTGTTTACATTTGTCATAGCTTTCCTTCCAAAGTGTCTTAATTTTATGGCTGCAGTCCCCATCTTCAGTGATTTTGGAGCCCAAGAAAATAAAATTTATCACTGCTTTTGCTTTTCCCCTTTCTATTTGACATGAAATAATGAGACCTGATGCCGTGATCTTAGTTTTTTTATTGTTGAGTTTCAACCCAATTCCTTTTCATTCTGCCACTACAGTGGTATCATGTGCATATTTGAGTTTGTTGATATTTCTCCCAGCAATCTTGATTACAGCATGTGATTCATTCTGGTATTTCACATATGTACATTCCATATAAGTGAGTGTAGTTATTTAAGCAAACTTGAAAATAATTAACTTTTTATTGGAGTATAATAGCCTTACAATATTATGTTACTTTCAGCTGTATAACATTGTGAATCAGCCACATAAATATACATATATCCCCTCCCTCTTGAGCCTGCCTCTCGTCTCTCCATTCCACTCATTTAGGTCATCATAGGGACTTTCCAGGTGGCACTAGTGGTAAAGAACACGCAGGCCAATGCAGGAGACATAAGAGATGCAGGTTCAATCACTGGGTTGCAAAGATCCCTTGGAGGAGGAAATGGCAACCCACTCCACTATTCTTGCCAAGAAAATTCCATAGACAGAGGAGCCTGCTGGGCTACAGTCCATGGGGTCACAAAGAGTCCAACATGATTGAACTGACTTGGCATGCAGGTCATCACAGAGCAGTGAGCTGAGATCCCTCTGCTATGCAGCAGCTTCCCACTAGTATTTATTTTACACCTGGTAGTGTGTACACCAGAGAAAGCAATGCCAACCCACTCTAGTACCCTTCCCTGGAAAATCCCATGGGTCAAGGAGCCTGGTAGGCTGCAGTCCATGGGGTCGTGAAGAGTTGGACATGACTGAGGGACTTCACTTTCACTTTTCACTTTCATGCATTGGAGAAGGAAATGACAACCCACTCCAGAGTTCTTGCCTGGAGAATCCCAGGGACGGGGGAGCCTGATGGGCCTGCCATCTATGGGGTCGCACAGAGTCGGACACAACTGAAGTGACTTAGCAGCAGCAGCAGTGTATATACATCAATGCTACTCTCTCAATTAGTCCTCCCATTAACTTTTAATACCTGGATGGGAGGGCAGTTTGGGGGGGAATTGATACATGTACATATATGATCAAGTCCCTTCGTTGCTCCGCTGAAGCTACCTCAAAATTGTCTGTTACTCGGATATGTTGTTGTTCACTCACTAAACTGTGCCTGTTTGCAACCCCATGAATTCAGCCTGCCACGTTTCCCTGTCTTTCTCTATCACCCTGAGTTTGTTCAAACTCATGTCCATTGAGTCAGTGATGCCATCCAATCATCTCATCCTCTGTCACCACCTTTTCCTCAACCCTTGATGTTTCCCAGCATCAGGGTCTTTTCTAGTGAGTCAGCTCTTCTCATCAATTGGCCAAAGTATTGGAGCTTTAGCTTCAGCATCAGTCCTTCTAATGAATATTCAGGGTTGATCTTCTTTAGGATTGATTGGTTTCATCTCCTTGCAGTCCAAGGGGCTCTCGAGAGTCTTATCCAACACCACAGTTCAAAAGCACCAAAATTCTTTGGTGCTCAGCCTTCTTTACAGTCCAACTCTCACACTCAAACATGACTACTGGAGAAACCACAGCTTTGACTATGCAGACCTTTGTTGGCAAAGCAATGTCTCTGCTTTTTAATACACTGTCTAGTTTTGTTATAGCTATTCTTCCAAGGAGCAAAATTAAAAGTTTATAAATAAATAAATTTAGCTGTTAAAGTCCTTTGTCAATTTACATGTACCCCAAATATACAAAGAATATTTAACATTCAACAATAAGAAAATAAAGCACTCAATTATAAAGTGAGCAGAAGGGACTTCCCTGGTGGTCCAGTGGTTAAGAATCTGCCTGTCAATGCAGGTGACATGGGTTCAGTCCCTGGTCCAGGAAGATCTTCTATGTTGTAGAGAAACTAAGCCTGTGCACCACAGCCACTGAAGCCCCCATGCCTAGAGTCCATGCTCCATCAAGAAAAGACACACTTTGACAACCCTGCATACCACAATGAAGAACAGTTCCCACTAACTGCAACTAGAGAAACCTGTGTGCAAAGCAATGAAGATCCAGAGCAGTCAAAAATAATATATTTTTTAATTGAGCAGAAGATCTGAACAGATAAATCACCAAAAATATATCAGTTCAGTTCAGTTCAATAGCTCAGTCATGTCCAACTCTTTGCTACCCCACGGTGTGCTTTTTAATATGTTGTCTAGGTTGGTCAAGGAAATGGCAACCCACTCCAGTGTTCTTGCCTGGATAATCCTAGGGATTGGGGAGCCTTGTGGGCTTCCATCTATGGGGTCACACAGAGTCGGACACGACTGAAGCGACTTAGCAGCAGTAGCAGCAGGTTGGTCATAGCTTTTCTTCCAAGGATCAAGCAGTTTTTAATTCCATTGCTGCAGTCATCATCTACAGTGATTTTGGAGCCCCCAAAAAACAAAGTCTCTCACCATTTTCATTGTTTCCCTATTTGCCATGAAGTGATGGGACCAGATGCCGTGATGTTAGTTTTCTGAATGTTGAGCTTTAAGCCAAATTTTTCACTCTCTCTTTCACTTTCATCAAGAGGATTTTTATTTCTTCACTTTCTGCCATAAGGTTGGTGTCATCTGCATATCTGAGGTTATTGTATATTTCTCCTGGCAATCTTCACTCCAGCTAGTGCTTCATCCAGCCCAGCATTTCTCATGATGTACTCTGCATATAAGTTAAATAAATAGGGTAACAATATATAGCCTTGATGTACTCCTTTCCCAATTTGGAACCTGTCAGTTGTTCCATGTCCATTTCTAACTGTTGCTTCTTGACCTGCATACAGATTTCTCAGGAGGCAGGTAAGCTGGTCTAGTATTTCCATATCTTTAAGAATTTTCCACCATTTGTTGTGATCCACACAATTAAAGGCTTTGGCTTAGTCAACAAAGCAGAAGTAGATATTTACTTCTAAAGATATAGAAGACAGCAAATACACATTTGAAAATTTCTCAACATCATTTGCCAATGAGACCCAAATCAAAACAACAATGATATACCCTTGAGAATCGCTAAACTTTTTAAACATTAACAACAGGAGTTGCAGACAAAGGTACAGAGCCACAGGCGCTCTCTTTTGTTGTTGATGGGGTAAAAACTGGTATGCTCTTTGGGCAATAGTTTGGACGTTTCTTTCAAGCTATATATTGACTTGCCATCATTGCTTAGATATTTATCCAGTTGACTGGAATGTTTATGTAAACACAAAACACACACTCAAATATAGTAGTTTTGTTCATAGTTGTCAAAACTAGGGGCAACCAATTTATCTTTTAATAAATGAATGAATAAATAAACTATGGCAATTCTATACAAGAGAGTACTAGTCATTCAAAGGGGAAAAAAGGAATACGCTATCCAGCAACGAAAAGTTATGATGAATCTTAAATCAACACAGTTTAAAAAGAAAAAAAATGGTTTGTAAAGAATCCACACTACATTTATATGACATTTTAGAAATGTAAAGTTAGTGAAATAAATAATTCAGCAGTAGAGAGTGTTGAAAATGTGAAGCTGAAGAAAATTTTAGAGTGGTCTAATTACTCTATATTATAGTCAGATCTTGGAGATATTGCATGTTGGGTTTCAGACCACCACAATAAAGTGAATATTGCAATAAAGCGAGTAACATATTTTTTTCCTGGTGAGTATAAAAGTTATATTATTTTTTAGTTTATTAATTGTTCAAAAGCATTATGTCTAAAAATAATGTATATGCCTTAAGATACTTTGCTACTTAAAATGCTAGCCATCATCTGAGCCTTCATGAGTCATAGTCATTTTGGTGGTGGAGGGTACTATGTCAGGATTGATGGCTGCTGACTAATCAAGGTGGTGGTTGCTGAACATCGGGATGGCTGTTACTGTGTCTTAAATACAACAATGAAGCTTGCCACACTGACGAAAGGAACCTTTCACAAATTATTTCCCTGTAAAATGAAATACCCTTTGATAGCATTTTACGTACAGTAGAATTTCTTTCAAAATTGGAGTCAATCCTCTCAGACCCTGACACTGTTTTAAAAGCTAAGTTTATGGAATATTCTATATCTTTTCATGTCATTTCAAAAATTTTCCCAGTGTCTTCACCAGGAGCAGATTCTATCTTAAGAAACAACTTCTCTACTCGTACATAAGAAGAATCTCTTCATTTGTTCAAATTTCATCATGAGCTTGAAGTAACTGTCACATCTTCAGACTCTATTTCTCATTTCAGTTCTCTTGCTATTTTCACCACATCTACAGTTACTTCCTTCAGTTGTCTTGAACCCCTCAGAGTCATACACAAATGTTGGAACCAATTTTATCAAATTCCTGTTAATGTTGTTATTTTGACTTCTTCCTGTGAATCACAAATGTTCTTCATGGCATATAGAATGGTAACTCCTTCCAGGAGGTTTTCGATGGGATTTGTCCAAAACCAACAGAGGAATCACTATCTGTAGCAGCTGTAACTTTACAAAAGGTAGTTCTTTAGTAATAAGATTTGAAAGTTGAAGTTACTCTTTAATTTATAGGCTTTAGGCTACAGAATGGATACTGTGCTTGCAGACATGGAAAAAATATTAATCTCACTGTATCACTCCAGTATTCTTCCCTGGGAAATCTCATGGACATCATCAGAGTTCTTGGGTGACCAGGTGCATTGTCAATGAACGGTAATATTTTGAAAGAATTGTTTGTGTGTGTGTGTGTGTGTGTGTGTGTGTGTGTGTGTGTCTGTGTGAAGTAGGTCTCAAGAGTAGGCTTAAATTTTTCAGTAAACCAAGTTGTAAACAGATATGTTGTCACCAGGATTTTGTTGTTCTATTTAAAGAGCACAGGCAGAAAGTTAGCCTCATTCTTAAAGGTCATGGGATTTTCATAATGATAAGCTAGTTTTGGCTTCAACTTCAAGCCACCAGGTGCATTAGCCCCTAAGAAAAGAGTAAGCCTGTCCTTTGTGACTTTAAAGCCAGACATTGTCTTCTCCTCTCTAGCTATGAAAGTCCTAGATGATATATTCCAGTAGAGGGCATTTTCTACTGAAAACAGAATATATTGCTTAATGTGGTCACCTTCATGAATTGTCTTAGCTACACCTTGATAATCTCTTGCAGTTTCTACCTCGGCACTTATTCCTTCACCTTGTACTTTTATATTATGGAGGCAATTTCTAATCTCATGAACCAATCTTGCTATCTTAAAACTTTACTTCTGTAGCTTCCACCCCTCTTTCAGCCCCCATAGAAATGAATAGAGTTGGAGACTTTGCATTAGGTTTTTAACTTAAGAAAATGTAATTAGTTTGATCTTCTATCTGTACTGCTAACATTTACCCTTGTCATGTAGACAAAGGTGTCTAAATTTGTTATCACTTGTGTGTTTACTGGAGTAGCACTTTCCTTATATGTATGTAGGTGTATATATATATATATATATATATATATATATATATATATTTTCCTTTGTTTTCACAGTTTGGCTAACTTCAGCACAAGAGGCCTAGGTTTAGTCTGTCTTGGTTTTTGACATGACCTCCTCACTAAGCTTAATCATTTCTAGCTTTTGGTTTAAAGTGAGAGATGTGCAGCCCTTCCTTTCACTTGAGCATTTATAGGCCACTGTGGGCTATCAGTGTCTACAAAGCGCAATAAAATGATGCCTGCTTGTGTAATAGGAATACATGACATTGTGAATTTCCAATATCATAGAACTTTAAAGAACAAAGTGTAAATCATTATGTATGTAAATTTTTAAAATAATGAGGAGGTCAGGGATAGCAAGATGGAATGCAGACTGGGACAAAACAATCTATCTTCATTATGAAGTAATCTCACTGAAGCAAGAATTTCCAATAGCAAAAAACAAATCCTGCACCCAGATACTTTTTACTTGCATCAGTTTCCAATGCAAGGAAGCAGACTTCTGTCTCCCTGGTTTCTCCAAGGAGAATACTTTATTATAGTGTTATGATAGTGATATTGTTATATTATGGTGAGGTCAGTTTATTACAGTGTTGTGGCAAGAAATGCCCAAAGTGAGTCTGGATCATCTTGTGATACCAAAACTGAAACAAGTCCTCAAGCAAAAACAGTTTCCTTGGTGGTTCAGCAGTAAAAGAATCCACCTGCCAATGCAGAAGACATGGGTTCGATTCCTGGGTCAGGAATATTCACTGGAGAAGGAAACGGCAACCCACTCCAGTGTTCTTGCCTGGGAAATCCCATGGACAGAGGATCCTGGTAGGCTATAGTCCATGGAGTTCAAAGAGTCAGATACAACCTCGTAACTAAACAACAACATGCAAAAGCAGTGATGAGGTGCATCAGAGACAAAAGGAGTCACTTGAAAGGCCACCTCGTGGCCAAAGCTGGAAACAATTTGAGCAAGAAAATAAGTTAACATAGCATTGAATTATAATCCAAAGGAAAAAATACATATCCTTAAGTCCATACAAATATAAATGAATTCTTGAACTACTCATTAAATTCATGTGAGAGGATAGACAAATCTCCCATGCAGAAAAATCTCAAAGAGTTTATATAGATTATCTTCATTCAAGAGGTAATGTCTGTTTCCCACCACTTAAATGTGAGCTGTGACTTCTGTCCAAAGAGTACAGTAGGGAAAGGGAATGTTGAATTAACCTCAAGGTACCAAAACTTAACAATGGGGGGCATATTGGGAGTTTGGGATTGACATGTACACACTGCTATATTTAAAAGGGATAACCAACAAGGACCTACTGTACTGAACAGGAAATTCTGCTCAATACTCTGCAATAACCTAAACAGGAAAATAATTTGAAAAATAATGAATATTTGGATATGTATAGCAATCACTTTCTATAATGCTGAAGCTAACACAATATTATTAATAACTATATTTCAATATAAATTTTAAAAAAGAATATAATAATCAGTACCTCAGCTTGATAACCAGCTATGATGAGTCACACTGATGGGTATGTAAATACCAGTGATGTCATGTGAAGAAAGCAACACTTTCAGTCTATAGTCCTCCTCCTAAGAATTTGCAACCACAATTTAATTACAAGAAAAAATCATAGACAAATTCTAATTGATGATCATTTTGCAAAATGCCTAAGGAGTATTGCTCAAAATATTCAAAGTCATCAAGAATAAGAAAAATTCTGAGATAGTGTTTAAGCCAAGAGTCATCTCAGGAGACATAATGGCTAAATGTAAGTGTAACATGGATAGAATATCAGAACATCAAAGGACACTGTATAAAAACAAAGAAAGGTCAAATAAAGTATGACCTTGGCCTAATAATATGCCAAATTGTTTCATCTGTTGTGCCCAATGCTAGTAATAGAAGATGCAGAGTGTTGGTATATGCAATTCTCCTGCTACTTTTGCAAACTTCTGTGTTTAAACTATTTCAAAATAAAATTTTATTTAAAAACTAAAAAGCAATGCCTAATTCTTGCTATCTCACATTACATTTAATACAGGGTTGTCCTCTCAAGAAATTCTTCAAAAGTGCTTTTCAGTGCTGTTATTCAGGCTGGATATTAGAGTTCACTAATATTTGTGTTTCAGAGCCTCAACAGAGTTTATTATGGAGTTAATAATTTATATGAGAAAAAAATGTGTTGGCAAGGTATAGAAAAGCCCCTCAATTTCAAGGCATAATAAATCTTCAATGCATGTCATCAAATACAGGAATGTCTCCAAATATATATGGATAGCATTTTGTTTCTATGTGAGGCTTTATGTTTAATCTTATGCTTTGTTACTTATTAAACACCATATCAAAGAATGATTTAAGCATGATTAAAACTAACTTAAACCATCATGTTTTATTTCATTATACATATTGCCTTCCAACCAGTAGTTCATTTGCTAGAAATTGTTTACTTATTATCTATAAAGTGAGATTATTTTTCTAACAATTTGAATATATTTTGCATTTCTGTTATATATAAAACTATGGAACATAGAAAAATAAAGTAGCTTACTGTGTGTTCATTTGACTTAGTTGACCAACCTTGAGCTTATATGGAAAAGGGCAAGATACAACAACATTTGAAAATTCTGTGGAAGAAAAATTATTGATAATTACATCATCTTGTATCATTATGAACAGAAATAAAGACACAGGGTGAAAAGGAGATTGAGAGATACACAAAGCTACTGTTTAGAATATATAAACAGAGAGAGATAAAACTTTATTTTAACTTTTGTAGGATTCTTGGTTAATGGGAAGATGGCTTAGCACACTGAGTCTGGGAAATGTGGTCTAACTGTACAGACAGACAGGAGAGAAGGAATAAGGATTTAGTGAACCCCTAGTACTCTTGCCTGGAAAATCCCATGGATGGAGGAGCCTGGTAGGCTGCAGTCCATGGGGTCGCTAAAAGTCAGACAGGACGGAACGATTTCACTTTCACTTTTCACTTTCATGCATTGGAGAAGGAAATGGCAACCCACTCCAATGTTGTTGCCTGGAGAATCCCAGGGACCAGGGAAGCTTGGTGGGCTGCCATCTATGAGATCGCACAGAGTAGGAGACGACTGAAGTGACAGCAGCAGAGCTCTCTACCACAATGGAATAGACCATTTTGTTATAGTGAAACAGCAGCTCATTGACTGCTTAATTTATGGATTCAACTAGCAAACACACACTGAGAATCCACTCTACATAAGACATTGAGAACATCCTGAGGATTCAGGACACATTCCTGCTATTTAGGACATTACAGCTAGGAAAAAAAAAAAAAAGTAATAATCCCTCCCAACCCCCAAGAATAATATTTTGTGCTTGTAGCATTTCTCTGGGATCAAAGAAAGGAGAACTGATTCATTAACAAATTTGTCATGATATTTTATGCTTAGTAAGGAATTTGCTTTCTCTACTGTAAAAAATGGCTAATAAATCCATCAATAACGTTATTATGGTGAAAGACATAAGTTGGATGACTCAATTCTCTTGCTTGGCTAATTTGATATTTTCAGTTAAAGCACTCTACAAATTTTTCTTATTAAGAAAGTCCATCAGTTATTTGCTTTTGAAACCTTTCTCAATTTTTGCAAATTTACTTAGGAAATAGTAATTTTCTTTGTACACACTTCAGGCAAAAGTGAAAGTGTTAGTCACTCAGTCATGTCCGACTTTTTGAGACCCCATGGGCTGTAGTTTTCCAGGTTTCTCTGTCTGTGGATTTCTCCAGGCAAGAACACTGGAGTGGACAGCCGTTCACTTATCCAAGGGATCTTCTCTACTCAGGGATCTAACCCAGGTCTCACTGTCTGAGCCACCACACTACAAAGTAAACTCTAAAAATGAATAACATTGTAATATTCTGTAATGGTTAAGAATATAAGCTTTTGAAACAAATAGGTCTGAGTTTATGTTATAGCACTCTGATGTAATTGAACTATGCAACCAGTGTGTGTGTTTAGTCACGCAGTCATGTTCAGCTGTTTGTCACCCCCCATAGACTGTAGCCCACTGGTCTCATCTGTCCAGAGGATTCTCCAGACAAGAATACTAAAGTGGGTAGCCATGCCCTTCTCCAGGGAATCTTCTCTGACCTAGGGATTGAACCCTGGTTTCATGCATTGCAAACATATTCTTTACCATCTGAACACTAGGGAAGCTCAGGGATAGTTACTAATTATACATATACTTTAGTTTTCTTTTTACTTTTTTAAAGCCAAGATTAATAAGATTCTTTTGTGAATTACATGATGTAAATGCATAGTTTCTGTCAGGAATAATACTCCACATCTCTTAGCCCTCATTGTGTGTAAAACTTGAGGATCTTTTTAAAATGGCAATTTTTAAAACTAAAAGCAAAACTTCTAGAGAAACAACAGGCATGAGTGAAGCCCATACAATGAAAAATTTACCTTATTAAATAAAACTCTTGAGGGTAAGTGATATATTAATACCAAATATCTTGGTGGAATTTTCACAAAGTTTAAGAAATGAAAACAGCATTGTGAAAATAATTTCATAGCATTTTCATTAACTGAAAAGAATAACTGCTTTCTCATTAGCTACCTAGATTTTGAAAGTGAAATTTGCTCAGTTGTGTCTGACTTTTTGTGACCCCATGGACTGTAGCCCGTCTCTGTCCATGGAATTTTCCAGGCAAGATTTCTGGAGTGGATAGCCATTCCTTTCTCCAAAGGATCTTTCTGACGTGGGGATAGAACCCAGGTCTCCTGCATTGCAGGCAGATTCCTTACCATCTAAGGCAGCATTTTGCACAATTTCAAAAAATGCCATCTTTTTTAAAAGGCCTAATATTGCTCAGATTGATCACATATGTTCATGGCTAACAGACCATGACACATTGTAATAATTCATCTTAATTCTAGCAATGGGTTGAATTTTTCATATTGTCTCAACAGTTGTTTAGTCACTAATAAAAATGTTCAAATAAGTGGCATAGTTGTGTCTTACATGCAGATAGCATTAAAGAAATATTTACTATTCTATACATTATTTTTGTAAATTGACATTGAAGCAAGGTTTACCTTTCCTGATGACCTGATAAGCCCACTTCTTCCAACAGGGACAATCACATAAATAATTTTCCTTTTCTTCTGATTAAATAAAATTCATAGCCAAATTTGCTTCCAAACGCAACACATGCATTTTGCAGATTTTAAAACATGTTTCTGTGTGTATAAATTTAATTTTATTATTTTTGAGTATTTGTTTTTGAGCTTATTATAATCTGGCTCACATTTTGGAATGGGGATATGCAATCATACATCAATCTATAATATATAAAAGAACAATTTTTCCTTTTCCACGTGCTTTCCATGTGCTTTCCATGTGGATATGCACATGAGGTCATAAATGAATGCTTATTGATATATTTTCACTGCAATATCCTCAGTATTCAGTTGAACAGAAGGATGTGTTTTATATATTGTATAGCTATCATTTAAGTAGAATATAAAAATTTTAGATTGTGCTAAATTAGTTCTTTGTGGTTGTAAGTCAAACCATTTCTATGAACTAAAGCATAGTATAAAATTTCAGCTTTGAAAATACGAGTTTCATGAACATTTGTGCTTGAAATAAAGTTACTGCACAAAGATAAAATGAAGCTTGAAGAAATGTTAATTATTTAGATCATTGAATTACTAGCTAGGTTTTCTGTTTCTTTCAAAATAAAAAACAAAAACAATAACTCACATTTTGATTTGTGACAATCTTCATGACAGATTTTTTGTATTGTTTTATTTCAATTAATCTTCAGATGGATAAGATACTTCACAAGAATCACTGAAAACTGTGCTCATAGTACTAGAATGATGTGCCTGCTCTCTACAGCAGCTCTGCTCTAAGAGTCTGCAGCATCTGGGAAATATTTCCCCTTCTTATTTTTAGTTTTATAGCAATGCCATGGTAGCACTGGGAAATGTGTTCAGAGTGTTTATAAATAAGTGCAGGAAATGACTTTGAAACCAGCAGCTGTTCAGACACATGCCTCTGTTTAAGTGAATAGATGGATATATCTTGCTAGTAAAAAGGAATTCTGAGTATAACCCAAGTTCTAAGTGTTGAAACAAGACATTACCTGTTTTTAAATGTTAAACAAATTGTTATGAAATCTTCCCAGCTGGCCAAAGCCATTGCTACTTGAGAACTGACCACTGCTGGAATAAAGATGACACAAAAATTAGTGCCCCATTATAATAAAATGAATTCACTCAGTATTTGGAAATACTTCCCCGTAGTTAAGTCATCTCTTTCCCCTTTTCTAACACCTGTACATGTCAACACACAATAAATAATCTGATGTTTGAGTGTTTCAAATTATTTGTTTAACAATGTAATTTTAAATTAATTATTACTTTTGCTGCTAAGTCGCTTCAGTCGTGTCCGACTGTGTGCGACCCCAGAGATGACAGCCCACCAGGCTCCCCCGTCCCTGGGATTCTCCAGGCAAGAACACTGGAGTGGGTTGCCATTTCCTTTTCCAATTATTATTACTTTTAGGCATAAATTCAAACACTTTTAGACCAAAACCAAAATACTTCTAAATATGTTGTTAACATGTCTGTGTGGGGTTCTGACATGGAGTGCAATGTGAGCCAAACAAAATTCTCTTAAAAAACAAGAGGTTAGTAGTGAAATTTGTGTTAAGAGACATTCCTCATATTTGTGAAGAATTGGGGCTTCAGAGATGTGACCCAAGGAGAGAAGCTCTGGTTCATTCCTGGTTACTGAGCTGAGAATTTCCAGATATTCATTGTTACTTGAGTCTCCCAAGTTGCCTACTTTTACTGTCAAGCACCAGTAGCAGGTGGGCTGGTTTCAGGGTGCTCCATCGTGTGTGGCTCTTTGCAACCCCCTGGACTGTAGCTCACCAGGTTCCTCTGTCCATGGGATTTTACAGCAAGAATACTGGAGGCAGTTGCCATTTTCCTACTCCAGGGGATCTTCCTGACTAGGAGATCAAATCTGCATCTCTTGCATCTTCTGCATTGGCAGGTGGATTCCTTACCACTGCACCTCCTGTAAAGCCCTATGCATGTGTGGGACAGTAATCAGGAACATATCAGGGTTAACTGGATTGATGCTGCTCAGTGGAATGAAGAACACTGGGCCAAACATCCCCACCAGGGATATCTGAAAAGCATGACTTCATGGCACCAGGAATGGCCAGAGTCAAAAAGGCTAGACTTGCAAAACAGATAACAAAGCAGCAGATCACATAAAAGGCACTCGCAATCTATGGCAGTTGCCATCTTGAAGAAGCACTCTGAGTGTATAGCTTCCCTAGATCATGGATGAGGCTGTAGAGTGGGAACAACAGCATTCAAATTTAGGCAGCTGCTCCAGAGACAATGTCCCAAATATAAAGAGCATTTGGGCTTATATAGCAGAGTAGGGAGCAAGAAACCAGAAGATTCAGGAAAATGTAAAGAGATAGGGTTTGGGATTTTAGAAGTTTTTTTCCTCCATATATACATATAGAGAAGATTGCGGATGATTTTGAATATGTCATGCCTTTTATAAAGGAGCTAAATTCTATTTTTATTCATTCCACAGCACTGAAGTTTAGAGATAAAACTGATAAAATGGTTTTAGATAAATGAGGTTCCAAAGAAACCATGGGCTTCCCCTGCGGCTCAGACAGTAAAGCATCTGCCTACAATGCGGGAGACCCGGTTTCGATCCCTGGGTGGGGAAGTTCCCCTGGAGAAGGAAATGGCAACCCACTCCAGTATTCTTGCCTGGAAAATCCCATGGACTGAGGAGCCTGGTAGGCTACAGTCCTTGGGGTCGCAAAGAGTTGGACACGACTGAGTGACTTCACTTTAAACTTCACTTCAAACTTCACTTCAAAGAAACCATAAGAATTCAAAGTATCATGAGAATGTGGCCAGGTATTGAGGTGATCAGTCAGGAAAGTGAGAGCAAGTGAGAACTCCACTTCATTGCTGAAGGGGCCAGGAGCATTTACTCAGACTCACTGCTTGGAAGAGGAAGAGGAAGAGGAAGAGGAAGAGGAAGAAGGACGGGGATGGGAATGTTGAGTCAAAGAGAAAAGTGTTTGCAAGGGTTCAAATAGGAAGAACTCAGATTGGTTGCCTTAGAAAGGTCTCAGCTGAAAGCACCTTGATTAAGAGGTGTCTGAACTAGGAGTGCAGATATGTGTAAGATCATGTTCATCCTGAGGCTACAGAGTCCATGACTGCAATGTACTCCAGACAGTGCACCAAGTTTGGGTTGAGGAGGGCAGCTGTCCTCCATGAGCCATGCCAGGAATAGCCTTGTCCATTGTGTATGGCTGGTCCTATGAGATCCTACATAGATTTGGGCCTGGAGTTTATTACTGAAACTCCTCAGAAAGTTTCAGCAATGTTTTCCATCACCAATGAATAGACCGGCTTTAAATCAAATGGATTTAAATCTAAATCCACTGGAATTTAACTGGAAATCTAACTGGAACTAAAATGTTCTGAAAACCATGAAACCATTTAACTTGAAGTCAACAATGAACTAGCTACACTGTCATATTATTTGATAATATCTATAATATCTTTCCAAACTGGTATTTAGGGAGAGAGTTGCTAGAGTATATTATTAAACAGGAAAGGTCTCTGATACTTGGATTATTTACTAGTTTAATTTTTAATATGCAAGAACACTAACAGAATGGTAGAGTATAGACACCCCAAAAATCTGCTCCTTTATAAAAATAATACTGGCAAAATTGTTCCAATGTACTTTTTCTTTTTTTTACTTTTTCATACTTAGGAAACTAACCTAAGTCATGCAACAGTTGAAGACTGTGAAAGTGAAAGTGTTAGTTCCTCAGGCATGTCCAACTGCTTGCATTCCCATGGACTACAGCCCACGAGGCTCTTCTGAATTCTCCAGGCAAGAATATTGGAATGGGTAGCCATAACTTGCTCCAGGGTATCTTCAACCCAAAATCCCAAACTCTATCTCTCCACATCTTGACTGCAGGGATCAAACCTGGGTCTCCTGAATTGCAGGTGGATTCTTTACCATCTGAGCCACCAGGGAAGGATTAAATTTTTGTATGAACAGTGAATTATGTGGCATGTACTTTGCCTGATTTCCATCTTTCTCTCCTTGAAACCAACAGCTTTCAAATTATGTCAGCTATGAAAGACAGCAGCCCTAGTAGGATTACAATTAAAAGGATTGAAATAATAAACACAATTAAATGAAATTAAAATCAATAACAAAATAAAAACCTTGGAAATCTACAAATGAATAAAACTTAAAATTACACTCCTAAATAACCAATGGCTCAATGGAAACACACACACACACACAGGTTAGAAAATAGAGATAAAATAAAAATACAACATGTAAAAATTTATAATATGCACAAGTAGTGTTTAGAGGGAAACCTATTTGCAAAGGCCTCTATTTAAAAAGAGAGAGAAAAAAAATTACCCTAAATAATAAAACTCAATATACCTTAAAAAATTAGGAAAAGATCTGACTAAACCCAAACTAGCAGAAATAAGAGGTGCAAAATATTAGAATAGAAATAATTATAATAAACAATGTTTAAATGAAAAATCAACAAAGTCAAAGTTGGTTCAATGAAGAGATCAATAAAACAGACAGACATTTAGTTAGACTGACAAGGACTGAAAGAGAATATTTGATTATTAATATTAGGATCAGCAATGAAAAGATATCATTATTGTCTTTAAGAAGTAAAAAAGATTGTAAGGGAAGGTCATGGGTAATTATATACCATTATTATATTAAATAATCTAGATGAAATAAACAAATAAATCAAACTCAGGAAAAATATATATAGAATTGTATACTGTAACCAAGTATGATTTATCCCAGAAATGCAATAATGGCTTCATACATGAAAATCAATGTGATACACTATACTAATACTATAAGGGATAAAATTCACATGATCATCTCAATAGTCACAAAAAAGCATTAGACAAAATGCAATACCATATAATGATAAAAACACCAAATAAGTAGCAATAGAAAGAAGCGTTCTCAGCCTAACAAAGAAAATGTTTTTGAAAACCTACAGCTAACAGCACACTTCCCAAGAAAAGCAGAAAGTTAGGCATCAAAATAAACAACAAGACATAAATGTCCACTCTTGCTACTTCTTTCAACGTTGTACTAAAGGTTTTAGCCAGTGTATTTAGGAAAGAAAATTCAAAGTAATCCAGAATGCAAAAACTAAGCAAAACTATCCCTATAAACAATTGTCATTATTTATGTTTGTAGAAAATCCAAAGCATCAAAAAACAAACAAAAAATTATTAGAGCTAGCAAATTAATTCAGTAAGTCTTTAGGATACAAAATAAATATTTAAAAATTCAATTATGTTTCTATACTTAATAATAAATAATCAGAAAAATAAAAAATAATCAGACGATAAAACTAAGAGAACAATTAGACTAGCAATAAAAATAATAAAAATGGAATAAATTTAAAGAAAGCATGACATTTAAAACTATAATGCTTTTGATGTAAAAGAAAAGAGTGAAATAAATAGAAAGGAATCCAATAATCATGGATTCAAAGGAGTAATATTGTTAAATGGTGGTGATTTATAATTGATCTACAATTTTAATACCATTACTATGGAATCTCAGCTCCAATTTGAGAGATTAACAAGCTAATGTTAAAATTCATATGACAATGTGAGGAACTCAAATAGCCAAACTAATCTTTAAAAAAAGAACAAAATTGGAGGATTCACAATTCCTGATGTTAAAACTTATATAAAACTAGGTATCAAGAAAATGCAGTAGAAGAATAATGACAGAGATTAATCAAAGGAATATAATGAAAAGTCCAGAAATAAAATATCATTTTTATATTCAGTTTATGTTTAATAAGAATGCCAAGCCCTTTCAAAGGGGACAGGAGGAAAAAAATCTCTTCAACAAATTTTGTTGTGACAGCAGAATACTCACATTTAAAACAACTAATATTGTTGTTACCCCACTGACAAAAAGTAACTTCAAATATATCACGTACCTGAATGTAAGTTCTAGAACTAAATAACTCAGAAGAAAATGAAATAGAAAACTATGTGACAATGGATAGTCAAAGCCTATTAGACCCAACAGCAAAAGTGAAAGTGAAAATTAAAAAAAGTGAACAAAGTAAAAACTAGATAAATTGGACTTCATCAAAATCAAAATATTTTCTGCTCCAAGGACACTATATCTCTTTCCTCTTTTATTATTTAGGACTTACACTTGTTTGACACTGGAGAAGGTGAGAATATCTAGTCTTTAGAGACAATGCAATAGTTAGCCATGGTTGAGCCATGGTGCCCAATTATTTGGTCAAACATTATTCTAGATTTTTTTGTAGACTTTTTTTTTTTTTTTAATGAAATCAACGTTTAAATTGTGGTCTTTAAAAGAGATACTCTCCACCATGCGGGTGGTCCTCATCTAATCAGTCAATGATCTCAATAGAACAAAGACCAATCTCCCCCAGCAAGAAGGTATTCTGTCAGAAGACAGTCTTTGGACTTGAACTGCACCATTGACTCTTCTCTGGGTCTCCAGCCCAATAGGGCATCCTCCATACAGATTTTGAACTCTTGACAGTCTTGATAATCATATAAGCCAACTCCCAAAATAAACCTCTCTCTGTGTCTCTCTGTGATATTTTATATGTGTTATATAACACAATCCTCTTGGTTCTGTTTCTCTGGAGAACTCTGTCTAACAGAAAACTTGGTATTAGGGATAATTCTAGAGGAAGAGAATCCTGGATAAGCTTCCTGAATTATTTCTAGGGTTCCTGGAGTTGGCTCTCTAATCAGATTAGACTTAAATATATTAATGACTCTATTCCTAGTAGTAAAGAGAACATTTTTTTTCTTTGAATTTTTGATTTATTTTTCCTTTTTTACACCTTAAACAAATATTCTATATTTCACCACAACATCTTCTCATCATAAAGCATCAAATTAACAAAAAGAGCATTTGATACAGAATTGTAACAGTACACTCTACTATCTTTGTGTTTTGTACTTTTCAAAATACCATCACATTAAAGTCAACCAAATTTTATGGCTTAGAGTATAAAATTTGTGAGTTAAAAAAAGCAAATATAGTTCTAAAATGATTAATACTTTTTTAAAAGAGAAAATTCAGAAGTGTTATTAAGTTAACTTAACAATAATGACATGCATCATTGTCCTAAAGATGTGCATGGAATGATATGACAATAGAGATATATAAAATATTGCCATTGTGCACTTCTAATATTAGCAACTATTATAAGATTGGCTAGTTGCTCCTAATAAAATTGGACAAAATGGGGGAAAATGATGTGTGTAAAGATTCAGATTCCAAAGTGGAACACCACAAAGAAAGATCTGCAAATTTCTATGTATGCCCTGAGAGAGACCCCTATCTACTCTACTGTAGTTGTAAGGGTGATATTGTTAAAATCAGACTCAGAATTCCATTATACAAGTGGCTGAGTTACAACACAAAGGTAATTGCCAGCCTCTCAAGGTGTCACTTGTTAAAGTGAGGGCATTGAGAGCAGGAATAGGATCCTGAAAGGTAGAATGAGGATATGTGAGGAGACTCTGATTAAGGGGGTAACATTAAGATTATAAATTCAGATGAGTATTCTTTGCCAATAGAAAAGTTTCTAACCTCTGTTTGCAAAGATTAACAATGCATCACCTAAGGAAATTTGAATCTCTTCTGAGAAAACTTTTGCTCAGATCTATCCTCACCACCCCACTTTGTTACTACAGTTAAAACTAGACTCTAGTCCAAGCAGGACCCTAAAAGTGAAGTACAAAGTGTGACACAAGAAGAGGTGTGCTACATTCCAAAACAGCCACCTGATTTTTGTAATTTATATGAACAGAAATCTGGGGAATGAGCAGGAGTGAGCACTAAGTGTGTGTGATCATGGTGGAGGGGCTAATGACAAAGAATCCACCTGCAATACGGGAGACCTGGGTTCAGTCCCTGTGTTGGGAAGATCCCCTAGAAGAGGGCATAGCAACCCACTCCAGTATTCTTGCCTGGAAAATCCCATGGACAGAGGAGCTTGCTGGGCTACAGTCTATGGGGTCACACAGAGTCAGACGTGACTGAAGCAACTTATCACACATGCATGCAGGTAATCATGGTGGGAAAAAACATGAAGTTGGGTCAGGTCAAATTTATTGATGTAGGGCCCACTAATCTGAGATTCTACATCTGATTTTGCAGCCTAGGGAGTTAGAAAAAAAAATTGTATTGTTGTTGGCTGAAATGTAGAACGAAAACTGGTCAGTAGTTAATAATCAAAATGCCTAGCTTCCATAGTTTAGTATAGAAGAGTGATTTAGAAGCTTAGTAAGATGAGAAGGTTAAAGTAGATTTTCCATTGAGGAATTAATCACCTACCCTGAGAGGACCCAGAGGACACACATTTCATTATACTGTGAGAGATAAATTTTTGAGGGGAACCTCAATATCCTCAAAGAGGATATTTTCTTAACCAAGAGAATATTCTCTTGGTTTATGTTCTCTATAAACCAGAACTTAAGATTGGAATCTTACATTACAAAGTTATATAAAGAAAGCTGAGTGCCAAAGGATTGATGCTTTTGAACTGCAGAGTTGGAGGCTCTTGAGAGTCTCTTGGGCTGAAAATAAATCCAACCAGTACATCCAAAAGGAGATCGGTCCTGAGTGTTCATTGGAAGGACTGATTTTGAAGCTCAAACTTCAATACTTTGGCCACCTGATGCGAAGAACTGACTCATTTGAAAAGACCCTGATGCTGGGAAAGAGTGAAGGCAGGAGAAGAAGGGGATGACAGAGGATGAGAGGGTTGCATGGCATCAGCGACTCAATGGACATGAGTTTGGGTAAACTCCAGGAACTGGTGATGGACAGGGAGGCCTGGAGAGCTGCAGTCCATGGGGTCGCAGAAGTCGGACACAATGGAGCAACTCAACTGAACTGAAGATTGGAATCACTGTCACTGAAATGGGGAACTTTAATACAATGGACATAATTGGATCTCAGACTACAGGGGACAAGTGGTGGCACCAGATTTCCAAATGCAAGGTAAGCACAGTTATCATATTAGACAACAGAGCTAAAACAGCAGTTAGAATATTCTGGCTGTAGTAGACCTAAACTATTGGCCACATGGCATGGCATCATGCTGTTTCTAGAAGGGATAGAGTTATAAAGGCTACAAAAGTCTTGTGTGGCCTATATATGCAGAAATGCTCCAAATCAAGTAAACAAAAATCTTATTAAAAAAAAAAAAAAAAGTCAGAGTCACTCAACCAATCCGCAGATTTGAGCCAGTTTACCTAGTGTCTCAGTAAATAATCCACCTGCCAATACAGGAGACATGGGCTCAATTCCTGGGTTGGGGAGAGCCCCTGGAGATGAAAATGACAATCCACTCTGGCATTCTTACCTGGTAAATCCAATGGACAAAGGGACTTGGTGGGCTAAAGTCCATGGAGTCACAAAAGAACATATAAGACTTAGTGACTAAATCACAGCAACAGTTCAGTTCAGTTCACTTCAGTGGCTCAGCCATGTCTGACTTTTGGTGATCCCATGGACTGCAGGAAGCCAGGGCTCCCTGTCCATGACCAATGGCCAAAGTTGACTCAAACTCATATCCATTGAGTTGGTGTTGCAATCCAACCATCTCATCTTCTGTCATCCCCTTCTTCTCCCACCTTAAATCATTCCTAGCATCAGGGTCTTTTCAAATGAGTCAGCCCTTCGCATCAGGTGGCCAAAGTATTGGAGTTTGAGCCTCAACATCAGTCTTTACAATGAACACTCAAGACTGATCTCCTTTAGAATGGACTGGTTGGATATCTTTGTAGTCCAAGGGACTCTCAAGAGTCTTCTCCAACAGCACAGTTCAAAAGCATCAATTCTTCAGCACTCAGCTTTCTTTAGAGTCCAACTCTCACATCCATGCATGGCTACTGGGAAAACCATAGCCTTGATGTGACGGACCTTTGTTGGCAAAATAATGTCTCTGCTTTCTAATATGCTGACTTGGTTTGGCATACATTTCCTGCCAATGAGCAAGCATCTTTTAATTTCATGGCTGCAGTCACCATCTGCAGTGATTTTCAGAGAGTAAGAAAATAAAGCCTGTCACTGTTTCCCCATCTATTTGCCATGAAGTAATGGGACCAGATGCCATGATCTTAGTTTCCTAAATGTTGAACTTTAAGCCAACTTTTTCATTCTCAACTTTCACTTTTATCAAGAGGCTCTTTAGTTCTTCTTCACTCTCTGATATAAGGGTGGTGCCATCTGGATATCTGAGGTTATTGGTATTTCTGTTGGCAATCTTCATACCAGCTTGATTCACCCAGCCCAGCATTTCTTATGATGTACTCTGCATATAAGTTAAATAAGCAGGGTGACAGTATTCAGACTTGACATACTGCTTTCCTTATTTGGAACCAGTCCATTGTTCCATGTCTAGTTCTAACTGTTGCTTCCTGATGTGCATACAGATTTCTCAAGCAGCAGGTCAGGTGGTCTGGTATATCTCTTTCAGAATTTTCCACAGTTTATTGTGATCCACACAGTCAAAGGCTTTGATACAGTCAATAAATCAGAAATAGATGTTTTTCTGGAACTCTCTTGCTTTTTTGATGATTCAGGGGATGTTGCCAATTTGATCTCTGGTTCCTCTGCCTTTTCTAAAACCAGTTTGAACATCAGGAAGTTCATGGTTCACATATTGTTTAAGCCTGGCTTGGAGAATTTTGAGGATTACTTTAGTAGCATGTGAGGTGAGTGTAATTGTGTGGTAGTTTGAGCATTTTTGGCATTACCTTTCTTAGAGATTGGAATGAAAACTGACCTTTTCCAGTCCTGTGGCCACTGCTGAGTTTTCCAAATTTTGTTGAGTACATCACTTTCACAGCATCATCTTGAGTTGAAATAGCTCAACCGGAATTCCATCACCTCCACTGGCTTAGGAAGTAGTGTTGCTTCCTAAGGCCCACTTGACTTCATATTAGCTGATTGCTAAAATGTCGACGTTCACTCTTGTCATGTCCTGTTTGACCACTTCCAATTGGCCTTGATTCATGGACCTAATATTTCAGGTTCCTATGCAATGTTGCTCTTTACAGCATCAGACCTTCCTTCCATCACCAGTCACATCCACAACTGGGTGTTGTTTTTCTTTGGCTCTGTCTCTTCATTCTTTCTAGAGTTATTTCGTCACTGATCTCTGGTAGCATATTGGGCACCTACTGACCTGGGGAGTTCATCTTTCAGTGTCCTATCTTTTTGCCTTTTCATACTGTTAATGGGATTCTCAAGGCAAGAATACTGAAGTGGTTTGCCATTCCCTTCTCCAGTGGACCACATTTTGTCAGAACTCTCCACCACATCTTGGGATGGCTCATAGTTTCATTGAGTTAGACAAGACTGTGGTCCATGTGCTTAGATTGTTTAGTTTTCTGTGATTGTGGTTTTCAGTCTGTCTGCCCTCTGATGGAGAAGAATAAGAGGCTTATGGAAGCTTTCTGATGAGAGAGACTGACTGAGGAAGAAAAGAGCTCTTGTTCTGATGGTCAGGTCCATGCTCAGTAAATCTTTAATCCAATTTTCTGTAGATGGGTGGAGCTGTGTTTCCTTCCTGCTGTCTACCTGGAGCCAAACTATGGTGGAGGTAATGAAGTTAATGGTGACTGCCTGCAAAAGATCCCATGAATGTATTGTTAAACTCAGTGCCCCAATCCCACAGCAAGCCACCACCAACCCATGCCTCTGCCAGAGACTAATGGACACCCAGGGGCAAGTCTGGGTCAGTCGCCCATGCGGGACTGCTCCCCCTGGATCCTGGCACACAAGGTTCCATTTGTGCCCTCCAAGAGTCTATTTGCCAGTCCCGTGTACGTTCTGGCAGCTCTATGGTGGAGTTAATGACGACCTCCTGCAAGAGAGCTTATGCCATACCCAAGTCTGCTGCACCCAGAGCCCCTTTCCCCAGAGCAGGCCACTACTGACCCATACCTCCACAGGAGACACTCAAACACAGTTCTGTCTCAGTCTCTGTGGGGTGCCTGGGTTCTGGTGCTCACAAGGTTTGCCTGAGCCCTCCTAGCATCCCCAGCAGGAATGCAGTCTGATTCCAAATGCAAATTCACCCCTCCTACCATCTTGCTGGGACCTCTCCCCCGCCCTTTGATGAGGGGCATCTCCTCACAGACACTCCAGTGCCTACAGTCTTACTGGACTTTCTCTGAAGTTGGATGTGGGGTATCTCCTCACCCTCGTCCAGCGAAGTGCAGCCACTGCTCCTGACCTTGGATGTGGGGTATTTCCTCTTGGCTCCTTGCTGCTTCAATGCCACCACTAACAACAGCACTCCTCAAATGAAAAGGAGGTCAGGCTCTCTTGAGGACAGACCTCAGTACAGTGCCAAAATTTTATATGGTTAATTTTTCCCTCCATCTCTCTCAATGATAACTAGAGCTTCTAATCTCATAACTGTGGACTGACATGTAGAGAGAGGGCTTACCCAACAGTGTCTCTGAACTAAAAAATTTAGGAGACCCCAAATCACTGTGATGTACCAGTGAGAATAGGAGCTTATTGAGTACAGGTAATCAATGGAATTTAGCTCAGGTCTGTCTCACATGGACCTCAAATCCATTCTGTGGTGATTCTATCATTTCCAGAATGAATAATTGGAACAGACATAGCCTGCAGCTTCAAATTCTCATATTGCTTCCCTCATCTGTAGAGTTAGAGAATGTAGAAATGGCCTTATGAAATACATTGGAAATGCTCCTACTTAGAAAAATAATAAACCTAAAGCCATACCATATTCAGGGAGGGATTTCAGAGATGTGTGTCACCAGGGACTTGAAAGATGTAGAGGTGGAGATTCCTAGAACATTCCTATTCCACTGGGCTATTTAGTCTACACAGAAGACAAGGGGATATTGAGGAAGGACAGTAGACACTGTAAGATTTTCCAGGTGGTGACTCAAATTGCAGCTATTGTATCATATCTGATTTTCTTTCTGTAGCATATTAGCACATTCCCTGGTACCTACTACACAGCTATTAATGTAGTAATTTTTTTTCCTCCATCCCTCTTAATGAAGTCCATCAGAGAGAGTTTGCTTTCATCTGCCAAGGACAACAATGCCCCTCTCTATCTCACACCAAAGGTACATCAACTCTCTAGCTCTATGATATAATTCCATTTGCAGAGACATTGATCACCTTCCCCTTCCACAAGATATCACACTGGTTTATTACAGTGACAGGGGTATGATGATTGAACCTATTGAGCAATAAGTAGCCACAGCTTTAAACTTTTTGGTAAGACAAGAACAAGAGTCAGGGTCCTTCTACCTCAGTAGAATTTCTAAGTATGGTACATATTTAGATATCCCATCTAAAGTAAGAATAAACTGTTGCATCTGGTCCTTTCTATAACCTAAAAGAAGAGCAATGTCTAGGGGTACCCTCAGATTTTAATGGCAATATATTCCTTATTTGGGTGTACCTACATCTCTGGCCCATTAGCCAAATGACCCCAAATCTACTAGTTTTGAATGGGGCATGGAATAAGAGAAGGCTCTGAAACAGGTCTAGGCTGCCACATAAGCTGCTCTGTCTTTTGGGGACTGCTGCCACTGCTGCTAAGTCACTTTAGTCATGTCCAACTTTGTGCGACCCCATAGACGGTAGCCCACCAGGCACTGCCATCCCTGGGATTCTCCAGGCAAGAACACTGGAGTAGGTTGCCATTTCCCTCTCCAATGCATGAAAGTGAAGTCGCTCAGTCGTGTTTGACTCTTAGAGACCCCGTGGACCACAGCCCACCAAACTCCTCCGTCCATGAGATTTTCCAGACAAGAGTACTGGAGTGGGGTGCCATTGCCTTCTCTGCTCTTGGGGACTATGATGTAGCAATTACAAAATTGGGGTTTGAGGTAGTGTTGGCACATAGGAATGCTGTTCAGAGCCTTTGGGAGATTCCTATAAGCAGATCAAAGAGCAGGTCCTCAAAATTTTAGAGCAGAGATCAACACTAAACCTCCATATGGCACCGTTCCTTAGGCTAGTCAACAAGCTACCTATTGATAGGTTGATTAAATTGGATTAATTTCATTAATGGGGCAGTGATAGCAGTTTATTCTTACTTTTATGGACACTCTCTGGATACAGATTTGTTTTTACTGTATGCAGTACTTCTGCTAAAGCTACCATCCATGGACTTGCAAAATACCTTAGCCTTTGTCATAGTATTCCTCCCAGCCCTGTTTCTAACCAAGAGACTCACTTTATAAGAGAAAGGCAGCCATGGACCCATGCTCATGGAATTCACTGAACATCCCATATTCCTCATTATCCTGAAGAAACTGGCTTGGCAGGGATTTGGGGTGGGTGGCCTTTTGAAACTCAGCTACAGAGTAGATATGTGGTAATGCCTTGTAGGGCTGAGGCAAGGTTCCTCAGGAGACTCTATATGCTCTGCATGAGCATACAGTATGCATGCTGCTCTTTCCAAAGCCAAGATTCACAGAGATGGGAATGAGAGTGATATCACTCATTATTACCCCTAGTGGCCTTCTAGTAATATTTCTATTCCTAGTTTTCCTGTCTTTATGCTCTACTGTCCTAGAAGTCTTAGTTCCAGAGAGAGTAATGCCTCCATTAAAAGATACAAAAATAATTTTATTGAACTGCAATTTATTATTACCACTCAACCACCCTGGACTCCTCATGTCTTTAAATCAATTGGAAAAGTACAGTGCTGGCCAGGTGCCTGATCTTGACTACCAAAGAGAAGTTGGACTGCTATTGCACAATAGAAGTAAGGAAGAGTATGTCTAGAATATAGGAGATTCCTTGGGGTATATTTTAGTATTGTCATGCCCTGCGATTAGAGTCAAAGGAAAATTGCAGTGACCCAGTCCAGATAAGACTACTAATGACCCACACACTTCAGGACTAAAGTTTTGGGTCACTCTCCAGAAAAAGAGAGAGCTGTGGTGGCTGTTGACAACAAAGAGTAGTTGAAGAAGGTAGTTATAAATACTAGCTATGACAATGTGACCATCAGTAAAGACTGAAATTTCTATGAGTTTTTAACATTTTGTTATGAATATATGTCTTTGTGTTTATTATGCAAATATATTTATTTTCTTATTTTTTATTCTAATATCATATTACATAAGATATATGTACATTATGTCATAGTACTTAAGTATTGTTAAGCATGGTTTAAAGAGAGGTATATTGATGCCAGGTATATTGATGCCAGGTATATTGAAAATGGGTATATTTTGTGTGTCAACTTGGTTAGACTATGGTGCACAGATATTTTGTTTAATATTATTCTGGATATTCTTATGAAGATTTTTTAAGTGAGATTAAGATTTAAAAGATTAACTTCAGGTAGCATAATGTTGGGTGAGGTCTCATCTCATCAGTTAAAAGTCTTAATAGAGCAAAGACTGAATTCCCCCAAGCAAAAATGAATACTGTTAGCAGAAATTCTTTGGAACTGAATTGCATCATTGATTCTTTACTGGGTCTCTATACCAGTGGTCTATCTTGCAGAATTTGAACATGGTAGCTTCCATAATTTTCATTTCTTTAAAATAAATGTCTGTCCCCCACCTCACATATGTGTGTGGTATTCAACAAAATATTAGCAAGTTGAATTTATAATGTATTAAAAAATTGTATACCATGACTATATGACATATATACCATAGTCTGGTTCATTGTTCTAAGATTAATGAATGTAATTCACCACAAAACAAGCTAAAGAAAAAAAATTGTATGATCATATCAAAACAGATTTGGCAATACCTAATATCCATTCATTCAAAAGCAGAGACATTACTTTGCCAACAAAGGTTCATCTAGTCAAGGCTATGACTTTTCCTGTGGTCATGTATGGATGTGAGAGTTGGACTGTGAAGAAAGCTGAGCACCAAAGAATTGATGCTTTTGAACTGTGGTGTTGGAGAGAAGACTCTTGAGAGTCCCTTGGACTGCAAGGAGATCCAACCAGTCCATTCTGAAGGAGATCAGCCCTGGGATTTCTTTGGAAGGAATGATGCTAAAGCTGAAACTCCAGTACTTTGGCCACCTCATGTGAAGAGTTGACTCATTGGAAAAGACTCTGATGCTGGGAGGGATTGGTGGCAGGAGGAGAAGGGGACGGCAGAGGATGAGATGGTTGGATGGCATCACTGACTCGATGGATGTGAGTCTCAGTGAACTCCGGGAGTTGGTGATGGACAGGGAGGCCTGGCGTGCTGCAATTCATGGGGTCGCAAAGAGTTGGACACGACTGAGTGACTGATCTGATCTGATCTGAATATCCATTCATGATTAAAAACTCTCAGCAAGATAAGAATAGAACTGAAAATGTTTCAAGGTATGATGTTAGGTGTAGGATTTTTTTAGATGTATTTTTATCAACTTGAAACATTTTCAAATTATATGCTTTGCCTCTATGATCAAATATGAGGCAAAAATACACATACAAACATATCTATTTATTATTCTACTAGAAATTCTAACTAATGCAATAAAACCAAAAAATAAATAAAACTTGAATTGGGGGGAAAAAAACTCATAAGCAATTTTAACTAAAGTTGGAGGGTTCAAGGTTCATATACAAAACCATTTACTTTCCTACATAACAGTACTTAAAAGTCAAAATTTAAAATTATGAACACATCACAAAATTTAAATGCCTACATATAAATCTAAAAAATATGCATTGTATATATAAGGAATATACAAAAACTCTGAAGAGTGAATAAAAGACCCAACTAAATGAAGAAGTATTTCATGTATGTAGATAATTCAAGATCTACAAAATGTTAGTTATTTCCATGATGCTGTATGGATTAATTGCAATTCCAATCCAAATTCCAGTATGTTCTTGTGTAGATATTGATTCACTGATTCTAATGAGTATATGATAAGCAAAAGATCCAGAATATTTATCACAATATTAAAAGAAAAGAAAAAAGTCAGAAGACTGACACTACACAACTTTAAGAGTTACTACAATGCTGCTTTCATCAGGACAGCCTGGTATCTGGAGGAAAGTAGACAAATAGATCAATGGTAAATAACAGACAGCCTAAAAAATACCGACATAAATACATTCAACAGATCTTTGACAAAGGAACGAAGGCAATTGAAAGGAAAATATTATTTTTTTTCAACAAAGAATTCTGTAAAAATTGGACATTCACATACAAACATGTAAATCTAGATTCACACTTTACATCTTTTAGAAAAATTCATTCAACATGAATCATGGGGTTACATATTAAACAACAAAACTATAAAATTCCTAGAAGGAAAAATGTATGTGATTTGGTCATGGGGAGTAACTTGTTGGATACTATGTTAAGTGAATGATGAATAAAAAACAAATTTGATTATTTTTATAATTATCAATATTAAAATTAAAAATTCCTGCTTGGCAAAGACATTGTAAGAGATTGAAAAAAAATCTTGATTAGATAGAAAATATTTGTAAACTTACATAAAAAAATTTAGAAAGATGGTAACAATAACCCTGTGTATGAGACAGTAAAAGAGACACTGATGTATAGAACAGTCTTATGGACTCTGTGGGAGAGGGAAAGGGTGGGAAGATTTGGGAGAATGGCATTGAAACATGTATAATATCATGTATGAAATGAGTCGCCAGTCCAGGTTCGATGCACGATACTGGATGCTTGGGGCTGGTGCACTGGGACGACCCAGAGGGATGGTATGGGAAGGGAGGAGGGAGGAGGGTTCATGATGGGGAACACATGTATACCTGTGGTGGATTCATTTTGATATTTGGCAAAACTAATACAATATTGTAAAGTTTAAAAATAAAATAAAATTAAAAAAAATAAAAAATGATTTAAAAAAACAGTATCTAAAATATAAAATGAACTTTAAAAATTCAGCAACAATAAGCAGCTAGGTCAAATAATAGGCCAAAGATCTGAACAGATAACATAACCTAAAATATATATACAGATTCCAGATAAGTATATAAAAATACTGTTAACACAATATGTCATTGTAGAATTTCAAATTAAATAACAATAAGGCAGCACTGTACAAAAATTATTAGAATATGAAATTTAGAAAGATGGTACTGATAACCTTGTATGAGAGACAGCAAAAGAGACACAGATGTATAGAACAGTCTTTTGGGCTCTGTGGGAGAAGGAGAAGGGGGGATGATTTGGAAGAATGGCATTGAAACATGTATAATATCATATAAGAAACAAATCGCCAGTCCAGGTTTGATGCAGGATACAGGATGCTTGGGGCTGGTGCACTGGGATGACCCAGAGGGATGGTACGGCGAGGGAGGTGGGAGGGGGTGTTCAGGAGCACGTGTACAGATTCATGTTGCTGTATGGCAAAACCAATACAATATTGTAAAGTAATTAGCCTCCAATTAAAATAAATAAATTTAATAAAAAAAGAGAAAAACCAGGAAAATATTACAGCAAATTTGGTTGAGGATATGGGGCAAAACGACCTCTCATTTATTGCTGATGGAGTTGTGAAACAGTACAGATACTTTAGAGGACTAACAGATTACTAAAAACTTAAACATACAGTCATCATTTTTGTTATTCCATCACTGTCATGTCCAACTCTTTTTGACCCCATGGACTGCACTAGGCCAAGCTTCCCTGTCCCTCACCATCTCTTAGAGTTTGCTCAAACTTATGTCCTTTGAGTTGGTGATGCCCTTGAACCACCTCAACTTCTATTGCCCCTTCTCCTCATGCCTTCAATCTTTTCCAGAATCAGAGACTTTTCCAACTAGTCTGGTCTTTGCATGAGGTGGTCAAGTTATTGGAGTTTCAGCATCAGTCCTTCCAATGAATATTCAGAGTTGATTTCCTTAAGGATTGATTAATTTGACCTCCTTGCAGTTCAAGAGATTCTCAATAGCCTTTCCCAGCAGCACAGTTTGAAAGCATCAGTTCTTCAGTGCTCAGTTTATTTATGGCCCAACTCTCACATGTGTACATGATTACTGAAAAAAGAATGTAGCTTTGACTATAAGGACCTTTGTTGCGAAAGTGATGTCTCTGGGTTTTAATACGCTGTCTAGATTCATCATAGCTTTTCTTCCAAGGAATAAGGATCTTTTAATTCCATTGCTTCAATCACCATCCACGGTGACTTTGGAGACCAAGAAAATAAAATCTGTCAGTTTCTACTTTTTCTCTTTCTATTTGCCATGAAGCAGTGGGACCAGATACCATGATCTTCATTTTTTGAATGTTGTTTTAAACCAGTTTTTTCATCCTCCTCTTTTATCTTCATTAAGAGGCTCTTTAGTTCCTCTTGGCTTTCTGTGATTAGGGTGGTATCATCCGAATATATGAGACTGTTGATATTTCTCCTGATAATCTGGATTCCAGGTTGTGCTTTATCCAGCCCGGCATTTTCCATGATGTTCTCTGCATAATTTGCATATGTACTCTGACACACTCTTCCCTGAGTTGGGAAGATCCCTTGGAGAAAGAAATGGCAAACCCCTCCAGTATTTCTTGCCTTGGAGAATCCCGTGGATAGAGGAGCCTGTAGTCCATGGGGTTGTAAGAGTCAGACATGACTGAGCGACTAAACCTAACTCTAACCTAACTCTGCATATAAGTTAAATAAACTGGATTACAAGATATACAATCTTGACATACTCTTTTCCCATTTCTGAACCGGTCTGTTGTTTCTTGACCTATATACAGTTTTCTCAGTAGACAGCTAAGGTGGTCTGGCATTCCCATCTCATTAAGAATTTTCCACAGTTCGTTGTGATCCACATAGTCAAAGGGTTTACCATACTCAATGAAGCAGAAATAGATATTCTGCTGGAATTTCCTTGTTTTTTCTATGATCCAACGGATGTTGACAATTTGATCTCTGATTTCCTTGCCTTTTCTAAATCTAGCTTGTACATCTGAAAGTTCTAGGTTCATGTACTGTGTAAGCCTAGCTTGAAGGATTTTGAGCATTATTTGCTAGAATGTGAAATGAACACAATTTTATGGTGCTTTCAAAATTGTTTGGCATTGCCCTTCTTTGGGATGGAAATAAAAACTGACCTTTTCCAGTTCTGTAGCCACTGTCAAGGTTTCTAAATTTGCTGGCATACTGAGTGTAGCACATTAGAAGCATCATCTTTTAGGATGTGAAATAGCTCAACTGAAATTTCACCACCTCCACTAGCTTTATTTGTAGTAACGCTTCTGAAGGGCCCCTTGACGTCACATCCCAGGATGTCTGGCTCTAGGTGAGTGACCACACACCATCGTGGTTATCCAGATCATTAAGATCTTTTTTGTACAGTTCTGTGTATTTCTACTACCACTTCTTTTTTTTTTCATATATATATTTTATTGAAGTATAGTTGGCTTACAATGTTTCAGGTGGATGGCAAAGTGATCCAGTTATGCAAATACACATATTTTTGAAATTATTTTTCATCATAGGTTATTACAAGATATTGACTATAGTTCCTTATGCTATACAGTAAATCTTTGTTGTTTGTTGCATATATATTTTTTAATTAGAAATCTAGTAATATATTCATACTAAGTCAAAGAAGTGGAATCAGAATATCGTAATTACTTTAGTTGGGCAAAAATTTACGTTTTATAACATATATATTATAGATTTATATATTTATATGTATGCAAAAGCTTTTCTAATTCACTTGATAAAGGCTTGAGAAAACATCAAAAAAGAAAAAAAAGAGAAAAGATGAAGAAATTGGAGAACATAAACTAAATGAAATGGAAGCACTGAATATGAAGTAGAAAAAGTAAAACAAATTAGATAAAATTAAAAGATCATCATATAGTCTAGTTGTTTTAAAACATGACTGCTCATTAGAAACATATCTGGAGCTCTGGAGAAAAAAAAAAGCAACACCTGAACATTTACATTTTTCAAAAAATTTCAAGATAATTCTGATATGGATCTGAATTTTAAAAAGTGATTACAGGTTTTTCTATTAGATCCTAGATTTGCTGATATAGAGTTCTATTATTTTTCTGTTGATCCATCCTGATACAATTGTATTGAGTAATAGTTACATAATCACAAAAGTAAAGGAGGTTTATCAGTTTTAAAAATCAATAGCCAGATAAAAAATAAAAGATAATTGCTGATATATGTAAATACTGAATACAATATTGTAAAGTTAAAAAATAAAATTAAAAATACACACATATATATATAAAGATAATTGCAATTATAAGCCATAATGGGAGCATGATTAACTTAACAATATGCAATCAGATCAGATCAGATCAGTCACTCAGTCGTGTCCGACTCTTTGTGACCCCATGAATCGCAGCATGCCAGGCCTCCCTGTCCATCACCAACTCCCGGAGTGCACTCAGACTCAGGTCCATCTAGTTGGTGATGCCATCCAGTCATCTCATCCTCTGTCGTCCCCTTCTCCTCCTGTCCCCAATCCCTCCCAGCATCAGAGTCTTTTCCTATGAGTCAACTCTTGGCCAAAGTACTGGAGTTTTAGCTTTAGCATCATTCCTTCCAAAGAAATCCCAGGGCTGATCTCCTTCAGAATGGACTGGTTGGATCTCCTTGCAGTGAAATAATTACATACAATTTGGTGGGGGAAGGGGAATTAGGCTTCCCTGATAGCTCAGCTGATAAAGAATCAACCTGCAATGTGGGACACCTGGGTTCAATCCCTAGGTTGGGAAGATCCCCTGGAGAAGGGAAAGGCCTCCAGTATTCTGTCCCAGAAAACTCCATGGACTACAGTCCACTGCGTTGAAAAGAGTCGGACATGACTGACCGATTTTCACTTTCAAGAAAAATGATGTGGTGAGTGTAAGTGCACATGTCTTCACCTACCTTGCCAGTCTTTTGGTTGCTGCATTTAATCGATTTATATTTAAGGTAATTGTTGGCATGTATGAACCTATTACCATTTTCTTAATTGCTTTGGGTTTATTTTGTGTATGTCTTTTCCTTCTCTTGTGTTTCCTGCCTAGAGAATTTCCTTTAGCATTTGTTGTGATGCTGGTTTAGCGGTGCTCACTTCTCTTAACTTTTCCTTGTCTGGAAAGTTTTTGATTTCTCTATCAAACCTGAAAGAGAGTCGTTCTGGGTAGAGCATTTTTATTTGTAGGTTCTTCCCTTTCATCACCTTAAATATATCATGCCTTTCCCTTGTGCTTCATAGAATTTCTTTTGAGAAATAAGCTGATAGCTTGATGGGAACTCCCTTGTATGTTATTTGTCATTTTTCCTTTGGTGTTTTTAATATTTTATCTTTGTCTTTAATTCTTATCAGTTTGATTACTGTGTTTCGGTGTGCTCCTTCTTGGGTTTATCCCCTCTGGGATTTTCTATGCTTCCAGGACTGGTTGATTATTTCCATTCCCCTCTTCAGGAATTTTTCAGCTATTACCTCTGCAAATATTTATTTAGGTCCTAACTCTCTCTATTCTCCTTTTGGGGCCCCTATCATGTGAATGTTGGTGCATTTAATGTTGTCCCTGAGGTATTTTAGGATGTTTTCATTTTTTTTCATTCTGTTATCTATATTCTGTTCTGTGGCAGTGATTTCTACCATTCTGTCCTCCAGGTCATTTATCTGTTCTGCCTCAGTTACTCTGCTATTGGTACTTTCTAGTGTATTTTTCATCTCTGTTTATTCTTTAGTTCTTGTAGGTCTTTGGTAAATATTTCCTGCATCTTCTCAGTCTTTGCCTCCACTCTTTTCCCAAGATCCTGGACCATCTCAGTACTTTTGTTGAATCCCCATGCTGGAAAGCCTGCCCTGGGGTTCAGAACCTTCACAACAATGCAAGAACTTCTTTGGTATTATTGTTCTCCAGTCTGTGGGTCACTGACTGGGTGAATATGGGATTGGATTTTTATCATGATTGCTCCTCTCCTACCGTTTCACTGAAGCTTCTTCCTTGTCTCTGGATGTGGGGTATCTTTTGTGTGTGTGTGTGTTCCAGCATCTTCTAGCTGTTCAACAGCTATTTGCAATTTCTGTACTCTCAGAGGAGGAGATGAGTGCACATCCTTCTATTCTACCATCTTGAACCAGCACCTGACACCTCTTCTTAATCTCTTCTGCTTCAGTTAGGTCCATACTGTTTTTGTCCCTTATTGTGTCCATATTTGCATTATTTTTAATTCTATTAAAGAAATCTCTAATTTTTCTGATTCTGTTGTTTTCTTCTATTTCTTCCCATTGTTCATTTAAGGCTTTCTTATCTCTCCCTGCTATTCTTTGAAATTCTGTATTCAGTTGGGTATATCTTTCCTTTCTCTTTTGCCTTTCACTCCTCTTCTTTTCTCAGTTATTTATAAGGCCTCTTCAGACAATCATTTTGCCTTCTTGAATTTCCTTTTCTTTTAGGTGATTCTGGTCACCAACTCCTGTACAATGTTACAAATATCCATCCATAATTCTTCAGGCACTCTTTCTACCAGATGTAATCCCTTGTATATATAGTAATCACTTCCACTGTATAATCATAAGAGATTTGATTTAGGTCATACCTGAATGGTCTAGTGGTTTTCCATACCTTGTTTAATTTCAGTCTGAATTTTGTAAGAAGGAGCTGACGACCTGAACTACAGTCAGTTCCAGGTCTTATTTGTTTCTCCTGACTGTATAGAGCATCTCCATCTTTGGCTGCAAATAATATAATCAATCTAATTTTGGTATTGACTATCTGGTGATGTCCATGTGTAGAGTTGTCTCTTGAGTTGTTGAAAAATTATATTATTTTATACTCCAAAATCAAGCTTGCCTGTATTTCTTGTCACCCTACTTTTGCAACCAGTCCCCTATGATGAAAATGACATTTTGGGGGGTATTAATTCTAGAAGATCTTGTAGGTCTTCATAGAACCATTCAACTTCAGCTTCTTCAACATTAGTGGTTGGGGTATATACTTGGATTATTGTGATATTGAATGGTTTACCTTGGAAATTAACAGAGATCATTCTGTCATTTTTGAGATTGAACCCAAGTACTGCATTTTGGACTCTTTTGTTGACTATGAGGGCTACTCTATTTCTAAATGATTTTTGCCCACCGTAGTAGATATAATGGCCATCTGAGTTAAATTCTCCAATCCCAATCCATTTTAGTTCACTAATTCCTAAAATGTCAGTGTTCACTCTTGCCATTTCCTATTTGACCACATACAATTTTGATTCAGGCACCTAACATTCCAGGTTCCGATGCAATATTGTTCTTTACAGCAGTGGAATTTACTTTCACCACTATAGATGTCCACAACTGGGTATGATTTCCGCTTTGGTTCAGTCTCTTCGTTCTTTCTGGAGGTATTTCTCTGTTCTTCCCAAGTTAGCATATTGGTCACCTACTGACCTGGTCGGGGGCTCATCTTCCAGTGTCATAGTTGTTTTTACATTTTCAGACTGTTCTTGGGGGGTCTCAAGGCAAGAATACTGAAGTGGTTTTACATTCCCTTCTCCAGTGGTCCACCTTTTGTTAAAATTCTCCACTATGATCTACTTGGGTGGCCCTGCTTTGAGTTACACAAGGCTGTGATCCATGTGATCATTTTGGTTACATTTTTGTGACTGTGGTTTTCATTCTGGAGGCCATGGGGGTTGTAGTTCTTGGTTCTTCTGTCTTCTCACTAATAGATGAGGATAAGAGACTTGTGTTAGCTTCCTGATGGGAGCTGCTGGCTATGGGGAAATGTGGGTATTACTCTGGTGGACAGAGCCATGCTTAGTAAATATTTAATCAGATTTTCTGCTAATGGGTGGGGCTGTGCTCTTTCCCTGTAGTTTGGCCTGAGATGGCCCTGTCCTGGAGTCTGCAGTTTCTATGACAGGACTATAGTCTCTATGGTAGGGCTAATAGCAACCTTCTTCAAGAGGACTTATGTCAACATACCACAACTCCCAGGATTGCTGCTGTCAGTGTCCCTCACCCAAAGAAGGCTACTGCCAACTTACATCTCAACCGGAGACTCCTATACACTCACAGGCAATTCTGACTCTGTCTCTTGTGGGGTCATTGTCCTTTCCCCTGGGTCCCAGTGCACACAAGATTTTGTTTGTACCCTCCAAGAGTCTCTGTTTCCCCCAGTCCTATGGAAGTTCTGCAATCAATATCCTAATCTTCAATGTCAGATTCCCTGGGGATTCCCAGCCCCTTCACTTTATTCCCAGGTTGGGAGTCTGATGTGATACCTACAACCTTCATAACAGTATGAGAACTTCTTTGGTATAATTGTCTTCCAGTTTGTGGGTTGCCCACCTGGTGGATTTCTGGTAGGGCTAATGGTCATCTCCTCCACAAGAACTTAGGCCAACATGCTGCACCTCCCAGGACTGCTGCTCCCAGTGCCTCTGTCCATATTGCAGGCCACTGCTGACCCATGCCCCAGCAAGAGACCTTCAAACACTCACAGGCAGGTCTAGCTCAGTCTTTTGTGGGGGTCACTGCTCCTTTCCCCTGGGTCCTTGTTCACATAAGTTTTATTTGTGCCCTCGAGAGTCTCTGGTGGGTATGAGGTTGAACAGTTGAAATTTATGTTCACACAAAAATCTGTAAACATCTGTAAATATTTAAAGCTGTTATTCAAAATTGCCAAACTTGAAAGAAACCAGGATATCCAATAGGTAAATGGAAAAACAAACCATGGTACATTACTAATATAGTAATAGAAAAGAAATGTGTTGGAGTGTAATGTCAACTATTGGCAGATTAGGAAATGCCAAACCTTCATTCCCCTATGGAAATAGCAAAAACTCTTGCTAAAATAAATTTATAGGATCCTTGAAACATAATCAAAGTTCTGAGGCAATTATGTAAATCCCCAATAAAAAAAATGCAATTAAAATTTTAAGAACTTTTGTATCCTTTTAACTCACTTTTGCCCTATTTCCTCCCAGGCATGATGTGATCTTGGCCTGGAGGTGGCAGCAGCCAAGTTCTCAATTTCCTCCTTAAACCAGAAGGAGCAAAAGTTACCCTATTTGCAATAATCCAAACTGTCATGAGTTTTCCTGAAAGGCAGGTCTCTATGTCTTCTAACTCAGAATTCACGTGGTAAATGAAGCATTTCATGAAGGCTATGTGAAGACTTTAACCTGTAATCATTTGCAGCAAGAAATTATGAGTTGATGCATTTAATATACCACCCAAGGCCTGAAGAAAAGCAGGGGTGAGATTTTGTTAAATTAAAATATTCAAAAGCAGTCATATATGGGGAATGAAACAGCTACACAAAATCCAAAGTAGATGCATACTCAGAAAATAACTGAGACTAACCATGTACTATTACATAGGATTTATCCTTAGGTTCATGGCACCCCACTCTAGTACTTTTGCCTAGAAAATCCCATGGACGGAGGAGCCTGGTAGGCTGCAGCCCATGGGGTTGTTAGAATCGGACATGACTGACTTCACTTTGACTTTTGACTTTCATGCATTGGAGAAGGAAATGGCAACCCACTCCAGTGTTCTTGCCTGGAGAATCCCAGGGACGGGGGAGCCTGATGGGCTGCTGTCTATGGGGTAACACAGAGTTGGACAAGACTGAAGCAACTTAACAGCAGCATCCTTAGGTTCAGGATGGGCCCAGTTAATTAGTGAAAAACTTCAAAAGCACAAAGGCAGTCTGCAAAGACTCAAAAAATTTCTCAGTTTTCCAAAATTCCAATTTTGAACTCTAAATCACAAAGCATTTAAAAAATAGGCAAGTGTGAATCATTCAGAAAAAGAAAATAAATTGGGAGAATCATGTCTGAGGAACAAAAAGCTAGAAGAATAAAGAAAAGTGAATAAAGCCTAAGAAACCATGAAGGACCATCAAATGAAACAATACACAAGTTTTCAGAGCAAGGGAAAGTGAGAAAGAAAGGAGTAAGTAATTCCTTTAAAAACAATGGATTAAAACCTTCCAAATTTGTTGAAATATTTGAATTTACAAATCCAAAAAACTCAACGAATTCCACATACTTTATGCTCATAGAGATCTACAGCAAAAACAGCCAATCTGTTGAAAAACAAAGATAAAGAGACAGCCTTGAAAGCAGGAAGAGAATAATCAGTCATCACATACAAGAAATCCTCAAGTTTATCAGCTGATTTCTCAGTGTAAGTTTTTTTTTTTCTTTTTTCCCATTAAATTTTTATTTTTAAACTTTACATAATTGTATTAGTTTTGCCAAATATCAAAATGAATCCATCACAGGTATACATGTGCTCCCCATCTTGAACCCTCCTCCCTCCTCCCTCCGATTACCATCCCTCTGGGTTGTCCCAGTGCACTAGCCCCAAGCAACCAGTATCGTGCATTGAACCTGGACTAGCATCTCGTTTCATACATGATACTTTACATGTTTCAATGCCATTCTCCCAAATCTTCCCACCCTCTCCCTCTCCCACAGAGTCCATAAGACTGTTCCATACATCAGCGTCACTTTTGCTGTCTCGTACACAGGGTTATTGTTATCATCTTTCTAAATTCCATATATATGCGTTAGTATACTGTATTGGTGTTTTTCCTTCTGGCTTACTTCACTCTGTATAATAGGCTCCAGTTTCATCCACCTCATTAGAACTGATTCAAATGTATCCTTTTTAATGGCTGAGTAATACTCCATTGTGTATATGTACCACTGCTTTCTTATCCATTCATCTGCTGATGGACATCTAGGTTGCTTCCATGTCCTGGCTATTATAAACAGTGCTGCAATGAACATTGGGGTACACGTGTCTCTTTCCCTTCTGGTTTCCTCAGTGTGTATGCCCAGCAGTGGGATTGCTGGATCATAAGGCAGTTCTATTTCCAGTTTTTTAAGGAATCTCCACACTGTTCTCCATAGTGGCTGTACTAGTTTGCATTCCCACCAACAGTGTAAGAGGGTTCCCTTTCCTCCACACCCTCTCCAACATTTATTATTTGTAGACTTTTGGATCGCAGCCATTCTGACTGGCATGAAATGGTACCTCATAGTGGTCTTGATTTGCATTTCTCTGATAATGAGTGATGTTGAGCATCTTTTCATGTGTTTGTTAGCCATCTGTATGTCTTCTTTGGAGAAATGTCTATTTAGTTCTTTGGCCCATTTTTTGATCGGGTCATTTATTTTTCTGGAGTTGAGCTGTAGGAGTTGCTTGTATATTTTTGAGATTAGTTGTTTGTCAGTTGCTTCATTTGCTATTATTTTCTCCCATTCTGAAGGCTGTCTTTTCACCTTGCTGATAGTTTCCTTTGATGTGCAGAAGCTTTTAAGTTTAATTAGGTCCCATTTGTTTATTTTTGCTTTTATTTCCGATATTCTGGGAGGTGGGTCATAGAGGATCCTGCTGTGATGTATGTCAGAGAGTGTTTTGCCTATGTTCTCCTCTAGGAGTTTTATAGTTTCTGGTCTTATGTTTAGATCTTTAATCCATTTTGAGTTTATTTTTGTGTATGGTGTTAGAAAATGTTCTAGTTTCATTCTTTTACAAGTGGTTGACCAGTTTTCCCAGCACCACTTGTTAAAGAGATTGTTTTTAATCCATTGTATATTCTTGCCTCCTTTGTCAAAGATAAGGTGTCCATATGTGCGTGGATTTATCTCTGGGCTTTCTATTTTGTTCCATTGATCTATATTTCTGTCTTTGTGCCAGTACCATACTGTCTTGATAACTGTGGCTTCGTAGTAGAGCCTGAAGTCAGGTAGGTTGATTCCTCCAGTTCCATTCTTCTTTCTCAAGATCGCTTTGGCTATTCGAGGTTTTTTGTATTTCCATACAAATTGTGAAATTATTTGTTCTAGCTCTGTGAAGAATACTGTTGGTAGCTTGATAGGGATTGCATTGAATCTATAGATTGCTTTGTGTAGTATACTCATTTTCACTATATTGATTCTTCCAATCCATGAACATGGTATATTTCTCCATCTATTAGTGTCCTCTTTGATTTCTTTCACCAGTGTTTTATAGTTTTCTATATATAGGTCTTTAGTTTCTTTAGGTAGATGTATTCCTAAGTATTTTATTCTTTCCGTTGCAATGGTGAATGGAATTGTTTCCTTAATTTCTCTTTCTGTTTTCTCATTATTAGTGTATAGGAATGCAAGGGATTTCTTTGTGTTGATTTTATATCCTGCAACTTTACTATAGTCATTGATTAGTTCTAGTAATTTTCTGGTGGAGTCTTTAGGGTTTTCTATGTAGAGGATCATGTCATCTGCAAATAGTGAGAGTTTTACTTCTTCTTTTCCAATTTGGATTCCTTTTATTTCTTTTTCTGCTCTGATTGCTGTGGCCAAAACTTCCAAAACTATGTTGAATAGTAATGGTGAAAGTGGGCACCCTTGTCTTGTTCCTGACTCTAGAGGAAATGCTTTCAATTTTTCACCATCGAGGATAATGTTTGCTGTGGGTTTGTCATATATAGCTCTTATTATGTTGAGTTATGTTCCTTCTATTCCTGCTTTCTGGAGAGTTTTTATCATAAATGGATGTTGAATTTTGTCAAAGGCTTTCTCTGCATCTATTGAGATAATCATATGGTTTTTATTTTTCAATTTGTTAATGTGGTATATTACATTGATTGATTTGCGGATATTGAAGAATCCTTGCATCCCTGGGATAAAGCCCACTTGGTCATGGTGTATGATCTTTTTAATGTGTTGTTGGATTCTGGTTGCTAGAATTTTGTTAAGGATTTTTGCATCTATGTTCATCAGAGATATTGGCCTGTAGTTTTCTTTTTTTGTGGGATCTTTGTCAGGTTTTGGTATTAGGGTGATGGTGGCCTCATAGAATGAGTTTGGGAGTTTACCTTCCTCTGCAATTTTCTGGAAGAGGTTGAGCAGGATAGGTGTTAGCTCTTCTCTAAATTTTTGGTAGAATTCAGCTGTGAAGCCATCTGGACCTGGGCTTTTGTTTGCTGGAAGATTTTTGATTACAGTTTCAATTTCCGTGCTTGTGATGGGTCTGTTAAGATTTTCTATTTCTTCCTGGTCCAGTTTAGGAAAGTTGTACTTTTCTAAGAATTTGTCCATTTCTTCCACGTTGTCCATTTTATTGGCATATAATTGTTGATAGTAGTCTCATGATCCTTTGTATTTCTGTGTTGTCTGTTGTGATCTCTCCATTTTCATTTCTAATTTTATTGATTTGATTTTTCTCCCTTTGTTTCTTGATGAGTCTGGCTAATGGTTTGTCAATTTTATTTATCCTTTCAAAGAACCAGCTTTTGGTTTTGTTGATTTTTGCTATGGTCTCTTTTGTTTCTTTTGCATTTATTTCTGCTCTAATTTTTAAGATTTCTTTCCTTCTACTAACCCTGGGGTTCTTCATTTCTTCCTTTTCTAGTTGCTTTAGGTGTAGAGTTAAGTTATTTATTTGACTTTTTTCTTGTTTCTTGAGGTGTGCCTGTATTGCTATGAACTTTCCCCTTAGGACTGCTTTTACCGTGTCCCACAGGTTTTGGGTTGTTGTGTTTTCATTTTCATTCATTTCTATGCAAATTTTGATTTCTTTTTTGATTTCTTCTGTGATTTGTTGGTTATTCAGCAGCGTGTTGTTCAGCCTCCATATGTTGGAATTTTTAATAGTTTTTCCTCCTGTAATTGAGATCTAATCATACTGCATTGTGGTCAGAAAAGATGCTTGGAATGATTTCTATTTTTTTGAATTTACCAAGGCTAGCTTTATGGCCCAGGATGTGATCTATCCTGGAGAAGGTTCCATGTGCGCTTGAGAAAAACGTGAAATTCATTGTTTTGGGATGAAATGTCCTATAGATATCAATTAGGTCTAACTGGTCTATTGTATCATTTAAAGTTTGTGTTTCCTTGTTAATTTTCTGTTTAGTTGATCTATCCATAGGTGTGAGTGGGGTATTAAAGTCTCCCGCTATTATTGTGTTATTGTTAATTTCTCCTTTCATACTTGTTAGCATTTGTCTTACATACTGCGGTGCTCCCATGTTGGGTGCATATATATTTATAATTGTTATATCTTCTTCTTGGATTGATCCTTTGATCATTATGTAGTGACCTTCTTTGTCTCTCTTCACAGCCTTTGTTTTAAAGTCTGCTTTATCTGATATGAGTATTGCTACTCCTGCTTTCTTTTGGTCCCTATTTGCATGGAAAATCTTTTTCCAGCCCTTCACTTTCAGTCTGTATGTGTCCCCTGTTTTGAGGTGGGTCTCTTGTAGACAACATATGTAGGGGTCTTGTTTTTGTATCCATTCAGCCAGTCTTTGTCTTTTGGTTGGGGCATTCAACCCATTTACATTTAAGGTAATTACTGATAAGTATGATCCCGTTGCCATTTACTTTATTGTTTTGGGTTCCAATTTATACACCGTTTTTGTGTTTCCTATCTAGAGAATATCCTTTAGTATTTGTTTAAGAGCTGGTTTGGTGTTGCAGAATTCTCTCAGCTTTTGCTTGTCTGAAAAGCTTTTGATTTCTCCTTCATATTTGAATGAAATCCTTGCTGGGTACAATAATCTGGGCTGTAGGTTATTTTCTTTCATCATTTTAAGTATGTCTTGCCATTCCCTCCTGGCTTGAAGAGTTTCTATTGAAAGATCAGCTGTTATCCTTATGTAATTCCCTTGTGTGTTATTTGTTGTTTTTCCCTTGCTGCTTTTAATATTTGTTCTTTGTGTTTGATCTTTGTTAATTTGATTAATACGTGTCTTGGGGTGTTTCGCCTTGGGTTTATCCTGTTTGGGATTCTCTGGGTTTCTTGGACTTGGGTGATTATTTCCTTCCCCATTTTAGGGAAGTTTTCAACTATTATCTCCTCAAGTATTTTCTCATGGTCTTTCTTTTTGTCTTCTTCTTCTGGGACCCCTATGATTCGAATGTTGTAGCGTTTAATATTGTCCTGGAGGTCTCTGAGATTGTCCTCATTTCTTTTAATTCGTTTTTCTTTTATCCTCTCTGATTCATTTATTTCTACCATTCTATCTTCTAATTCACTAATCCTATCTTCTGCCTCTGTAATTCTACTATTTGTTGCCTCCAGAGTGTTTGTAATTTCATTTATTGCATTATTCATTTTATAATGACTCTCTTTTATTTCTTCTAGGTCCTTATTAAACCTTTCTTGCATCTTCTCAATCTTAGTCTCCAAGCTATTTATCTGTGAATCCATTTTGATTTCAAGATTTTGGATCAATTTCACTATCATTATTTGGAATTCTTTATCAGGTAGATTCCCTATCTCTTCCTCTTTGGTTTGGTTTGGTGGGCTTTTATCCCGTTCCTTTATCTGCTGGGTATTCCTCTGTCTCTTCATCTTGTTTAAATTGCTGAGTTTGGGGTGTTCTTTCTATATTCTGGCAGTTTGTGGAGTTCTCTTTATTGTGGCTTTTCCTCGCTGTGTGTGGGTTTGTACAGGTGGCTTGTCAAGGTTTCCTGGTTAGGGAAGCTTGTGTCGGTGTTCTGGTGGGTGTCCAGTAATGAGTTATGAGATGTCTATGGTTTTGGGGTGACTTTGAGCAGCTTGTATCTTGAAGCTCAGGGCTGTGCTCCTTTGTTGCTGGAGAATTTGCTTGGTATGTCTTGCCCTGGAACTTGTTAGCCCTTGTGTGGTGCTTGGTTTCAGTGTCAGTTTGGAGGCGTTTGATGAGCTCCTGTCAATTAATGTTCCTTGGAGTCAGGAGTTCCCTGAAGTCAGGGTTTGGACTTAAGCCTCCTGCTTCCAGTTATCGGTCTTATTTTTACAGTAGTTTCAAAACTTCTCCTTCTATACAGCACCATTGATAAAACATCTATGTTAAAGATGAAAAGTTTCTCTACTGTGAGGGTCACTCAGAGAGGTTCACAGCGTTACATGGAGAAGAGAAGAGGGAGGAGGGAGTTAGAGGTGACCCAACTGAGATGAGGTGGAATCAATAGTGGAGAGAGTGGGGTAGCCAGTAGTCACTTCCTTATGTGCACTCCACAACTGGACCACTCAGAGATGTTCACGGAGTTATACAGAGAAGAGAAGAAGGAGGAAGGAGACAGAGGTGGCCAGAGGGATAAAAGGGGGGAATGAAAAGGAGGGAGACAGATCCAGCCAGTAATCAGTTCCCTAAGTGTTCTCCACCATCTGGAACACACATAAACTCACAGAGTTGGGTAGAGTAGAGAGGGGTTAAGGAGGAGACACAGGCGACCTGGTGGAGAAAAACGAGAGTCCAAAGGGAGAGAGAGCAGTCAAGCCAGTAATCTCGCTCCGTAGTGAAAAATGGGTCCTGAACATTGGGTTCTTTTTTTTTTTTTTTTTTTATTCAACACTGACAATTTATTTTTTCAAGATTATCATTTTTACAAAACAGAACAAAAAGCAGGTATCAAAAACAGCAAAGAGTTTACAGAATTTCTACACCAGTTTTCACACAAGTCAGTGATTACAAAACTGGTGTCAGATGTAAATACTAGATACGTTGATTTCCCGCTTGGTCATAAGCATTCAGGTGGTTTGTTTTAGAGCTACTGAATAATAATTTTTCATAAGCACCGGTCATTTTTTGAGAACACATTTGGTTTGTCCAACAAAGTAAACACTTTTTGATGTGTGGTATTTTCTTTTTTTAAAAAAACACTGACCTAAAATACAGAATGTGTATGTATTTGGATCCGAACCAAATCCTTTGAGGTCCCAATTACCCTGAAGAACACTGAAGAAGACATTTATAGGACATATTAAATACTAGTTATACACCTCATGATGTCGAAGGCAGCTACCATCAGTCTGAAGAAAATGCCTCTTCATTCAGAGGCTGCCCCGAGTTTGCACTACATCATAGTGCAAACTGTTTGGCACGAGCATAAACTTTGTTTTCCAATAGTATGACCCTATTTGGGGAAACTACTCCAAATCAGAAAAGATGTGGCAACTATGATGTAGTGAACATTGGGTTCTTAAAGGTACAAAATTGGTAACAAATACATAAAAGCAAAAATTAAAAATCTAGAGTAGAGTTTGGAATTTCAAAAATACGATGTTAAAGAAAAGAAGAAGGAAAAGAAAGAGAGAAAAAACGAACAAAGAAAAACAAACAAGGTTGAGAAAATTATAAAGAAAATACAGGTACAAAATTGATAACTAATACCAAAAAGCAAAAATTAAAAATCTAGAGTAGAGTTTGGAATTTCAAAAATACAATGTTAAAAAAAAGGAAGAAGAAACATAAAGAGAGAAAACAAACAAACAAAAACAATGTCGCAAAAATTATAAAGAAAATACAGGTACAAATTTGATATCAAATACCAAAAAGCATAAATTAAAAATCTAGAGTAGAGTTTGGAATTTCAGATATACAATGTTATATAAAAGAAGAAGAGAATGAAACAGAAAAAAAAAAAAAAAGTCACAGAAATTATAAAAAAAAACTGTAGGTACAAAATTGATAACATATACCAGAAAGCTAAAATTAAAAAACTAGAGTAGAGTTTGGAATTTCAAAAATACAATGTTAAAGAAAAGAAGAAGAAAAAAAAAAAAAAAAAACAAGGTCAAAAAAATATAAAATATATATATATATATGAAGTTTGCTGAAGAAGAAAAAAATAGGGTCTTTTTTTTTTTTTTGCAAAGTAATAGGTTATAAAAGTGAAAATTAAAGGAACAATAGAGGGCTTAAAAAATTTTTTTTAATTAAAAAAAAAGAAAGAAAGAAAGAATGATCGTAAAAATAGTAAAAATATATCTAGGGCTTGCTCTGGTTTTGTTGTATGGTGGGTTCAGTTCATTTTTGGCTAGTTCCTTGGTCTGACTTATATTTCTGAAGATCTATAGGCCCCTTCCTATGTAGTCCGTAGTAACCATGGGGTTTTAATCTATTGCCTGTAGCTTCCAAGGCGTTTCCCTCTGTTATAACTTCTTCTGTTTGCTGGTCTCTTCAGTGTCTGGCTTCCGCCCTGACACAAAGGGGACAGTGGGGGAAACTTTTTTTTTTTTTTTTTTTTAGGCTCACTTGTTCAGTCGCGCTGTGGGGAGGGAGGGAGGGATGCTGCAAACAAATAACACTGGCGTGCGCTTGCAGTGCCTCAGCCACACTGGGTCTGCCCCCACTCACGGTGCGTGTAGCCTCCCTGCCCACACTGCTCGGGCTCTAGGTTGTTCCGCCAAGAACAATCCGAGGCCGGCCCTGGGCTGCATGTAACTCCCAGGTCCAAGCCGCTCAGGTTCAGGCACTCGGGTAGTCCTCAGAGTCGCAGACTCAGTTGGGCCTGCGTTTTGTGCTCTTCCCAGGTCCGAGCAGCTCAGGTGATGAGGTGTTTGGCGAGCGCCAATGCTGCGAATTATCACCTCCCCGCCACTCAGTTATCTGGGTGTAAAACCGGCGCACCTTCTCAGGCAGATGTTGCCCGTCCAGACCCCCAAGAAGTTTTAGTTAGCAAAGAAGCCTGCTTACAGTTTTATAGATAATGTCTCTCTGGGGCTGCGATTGCCCCCCTCCGGCTCTGGCTGCCTGTCACCGGAGGGGGAAGGTCTGCAGCCGGCTATCTCTGTTCAGGCCTTTGTTCCGTGCGCAGGCCTGGCGGTGTCTTAGGTTGGGGCTGGCTTTTCGCGTGGTAGATATCCCACAGTCTGGTTTGCTAGCCCAAATTATTTCACTCAGATAGTGCTCAGGGTATTCAGGCCAGATTCTTACTCTAAGCGATGCAGCCCGCGCCGCGCCTCCCTGCCCAGCCCCCGCTTGCTAATGGCGTGTGCAGGCGTCTGCGCTGCTTCCCCGCTGGGGGAGTTACTGTAGGGCTCGCAATCTGCGAGTTTTAATTGTTTATTTTTTCTCCCTGTTATGTTGCCCTCTGTGCTTCCAAAGCTCGGCACAGATTCGGCAGTGAGAAGGTTTCCTGGTGTTTGGAAACTTCTCTCTTTTTAAGACTCCCTTCCCGGGACAGAACTCCGTCCCTCCCTCTTTTGTCTCTTTTTTTTTGTCTTTTATATTTTTTCCTACCTCCTTTCGAAGAGTTGGGTTGCTTTTCTGGGTGCCTGATGTCCTCTGCCAGCATTCAGAAGTTGTTTTGTGGAATTTACTCGACGTTTAAATGCTCTTTTGTTGAATTTGTGGGGGAGAAAGTGTTCTCCCCGTCCTACTCCTCCGCCATCTTGGCTCCTCCTCAGTGTAAGTTTTGAAGGCTGGACACAGAGATGGAAAAAATGACAACAACAACAACAACAACAAAGAACTGACAATGGAGATTTCTATGCATGCCTGTCAAAAGATTTTTTTCATTTATTTCATTTTTTGCTGTTGTTTGGTTGATAAGCCATGTCTGATTCTTTGTGACCCCATGAACTGCAGCATGCCAGGTTTCCTTGCCCTTCACTATCTTCCTAAATTTGCTCCAAACTAATGTACATTGAGTCAGTGATACGATGCAACCATCTCATCCTCTGTTGCCCCTTTCTCCTCCTGCTCTCAATGTTCCACAGCGTCAGGGTCTTTTCCAATGAGTCAACTCCACATCAGGTGGCCAAAGTATTGGCACTTCAGCTTCAGCACCAGTCCTTCCAATAAATATTCAGAGTTGATTTCCTTTAGGATTTAGGTTTGATCTCTGAGCTTTCCAAGGGTCTTCTACAACACATTTCAAAAGCATTGATTCTTCGGCACTCAACCTTCTTTATGGTTCAACTCTGACATCCATACATGACTACTGAAAAAAAACATAGCTTTGACTATATGGACCTTTGTTTTCATTAATGAGGGAGATGCTAAGACATTCCTGGGCTTCCCCTGGTGGCTCAGACAGTTAAGAATCTGCATGGAATTCAGGAGACACAGCTTCAGTTCCTGACTTGGGAAGATCCCCTGGAAAATAAAATGGCTACCAACTCCAGTATTCATGCCAGGAAGATTCCATTTTCAGAGAAATTTGGCAGGCTAAAATCCATGGGGTCACAAACAGTTGACTCAACTGAGACACTAGCACTTTCACTTTCAAGACATCCCCAAATAAACAGAAGCTGAAACACTTTACTTTTTGTAAATTTACCCTATAAGCAAGGCCATAGGTGGTGTTCAGGTTAAAAAGAAAGGAAACTAGACAAGTAACTTGAAACCATATAGGAACATAAATATCTTCAATAAAGCATTAACTTGGTCAAAATATAAAAATAGCAAGGTATTATAATTTTAGTTTGTAATACAGTTACAAAGTAGAGTTTTTGTTACAGTATTTAAAACAGATGCCTAAAATAAGTATAATTCTATGTTATAGGTTCATAACATATAAAGATGCAATTTGTGACATAAACAACAAAGTCGGATGGAACAGAGTTATATGGAGTAGAATTTTTGTATGTATAAATAATTGAAAAGAACTGCAAATCAATTCAGAATAGATCATTGTAAGTTTAGAAATGTATATACAATCCACAAGGTAACAAAAAAGAAAATAATATATAAAACAAAGATTCCTCACAAGAGATGAGAAAGGAATTGAAAACTATCACTTCAAAAAGCAACTTAACACAAAGGAAGGCAGTAATGGAGAAAATGGGGGAGGGATATAAAGGCATAATATACACAGAAAACAAATAATGGGAGGCAAAATTAAGTTTTCTCTACCAGAAATTACCTTACATATTAATGAATTAAAGTTCTTAATCAAAAGGCATAAATTGGTAAAATGATTTTTTTAAAGACCTAGGTATATGGATTTATAAGAGACTCACTTCAGATCTAAACACATGAATAAGCTTAAAGTGAAACATTAGAAAAAGATATTTCATGTAAATGGTAATCAAAAGAGAACTGGGTAGTTTTCTAATAACAAATCAAATAGGCTTTAACTCAAAACTCCTACAAGAGATGAAGAAGGATACTAAATAGTGATAGAAGTGTCAATCCACTCAGTAGATGTAGTAAACAAAATTATATATGTACCAAACATCAGAACTCCAAAATGATGTAAGGCAAACATTGGCAAAATTTAAAGGACAAATGGACAACTCTGCAATAATAATTGGAGACTTTAATTCTTCATTTTCTATAACAAAGAGATCAAACAGACAAAAGATCAATAATCAAATGAAGAACTTGAAAACAGTAAAGATTAACTAGCCTCAACAGATATTTACAAAGCACTCCACCCAACAATAGCATAATATGCCATTTCCTCAAGTGGAACATTTGGAGTAGTCTATATACTAAGCCACAAAACAAATCTTAAAAATTTAGAAAGACTGAAATCATACCAACTATTTTTTTGTGACAATGACAGTGAAAGTCTCTCAGTCATGTCTGGCTTTTTGCGACCCCATGTACTGTATGGTCCATGGAATTCTCCAGGCCAGAATACTGGAGTGGATAGCTTTTCCCTTCTTCATGGGATCTTCCAAACCAAGGGACTGAACCCAGTTCTCTCACATTGCAGCCGGATTCTTTACCAGCTGAGCCATATGGGAAGCCTATTTTTGCAATCACAATGAAACAAAACTATAAATATATAGCAGAAGGAAAATTAGAAAATCAAAAAATAATGAAAGTTAATCAACATACTCAGCAATCAATTAGTGGAATGATTTAATCACAAGGAATTTTAGAAAACATATTTAGACAAATATCAAAGAAAGTACAACATACCAAGTCTTGTGTGTGTGTGCTAGTTGCTCAGTCATGTCTGACTTTGTGATCCCATGGACTGTAGCCCAACAGGCTCCTCTGGTCATGGTATTTTCCAGACAAGAATACTGAAGTGGGTTGACATTCCCTTCTCCAGGGTATCTTTCTGACCCAGGGATTAAACCCAGATCTCCTAAATTATAGGCAGACTCTTTATTGTCTGAGCTACCAGAGAAGCCCACCAAGTCTTATGCAGTAATAGAGTGCTGAGGAAAATTAATTAGCACTTATATTGACAAAGAGAAGAAAAGTATTAACAACAAACTTTACACTTTAAAGAACTAGAAAAAAAAAATGTACCTAAATCTTAGAGAAAGATATAAAAGATATAAAAAAATAAAAGATAATTAAAAATAGAATGCAAAATCTATAGATAAAAATCAATAAAACCAAAAGCTGGCTTTCAAGAGGATGAAAAAACATTGACAAGCCTTTGGCTCTATTGGCTAAGAAAAAAACAGATTATTTTAATTTATAAAATCAGAAGATTCCTATGGATCTTATAGAAATGAAGTGTAAGTGAGTACTATGAAAGTCAAAGTCACTCAGTCATGTCCGGCTCTTTGTGACCCCATGGACTATACAGTCCATGGAATTCTCCAGGCCAGAATACTGGAGCAGATAGCCTTTCCCTTCCCCAGGGGATCTTCCCAACCCAGGGATCAAATCCAGGTCTCCCACACTGCAGGCAAATTCATCACCAGTTGAGCCACAAGGGAAGCCAGAGAAAACTGGAGTGGATCGCCTATCCCTTCTCCAGCACATCTTCCCAACTCTGGAATTGAAACAGGGTCTCCTGTATTGCAGGCAGATTCTTTATGAGCTATCAGGGAAGCCCAAGTGAGTACTAGGAACACGAACAAATTAGATAAGCTAGATGAAATGGACAAATCCCTACCTTGCAAAACTGAGTCATGAAGAAATAGAATCTGAATAGACCTGTACTGAAAGTGAAAGCATTAGTTGTTCAGTCGTGCCTGACTCTTTGTCAGCCCATGGACTGTAGCCTGCCAGGCTTCTCTGCCCAAGGGATTCTCCAGGCAGGAATACTGGAGTGGGTTGCCATTTCCTTCTTGAGAGGATCTTCCTAACCCAGGGACTGAACCTGGGTCTCCTGCATTGCAGGCAGATTCTTTACCATCTGAGTCCCCAGATCTGTATTAGTAAGAGATTAATTCGCTAATCAGATACCTCTCAACAAAGAAAAATTTTGAATCAATGTCTGCACTAGCAAGTTTTATCAGATATTTAAAGAAATGTTGGAGGTGATCCTAAGATGACAGAAGAATAGGAAGGAGAGATCACTTTCTCCCCCACAAATTCATCAAAAGAACATTTGAATGCTAAGCAAATTCCACAAAACAACTTCTGAATGCTGGCAGAGGACATCAGGCACCCAGAAAGGCAGCCCATTGTCTTTGAAAGGAGGTAGAACACAATATAAAAGATAAAAAGAGAGGCAAAAGAGGTAGGGATAGAGATCCATCCTGGGAAGGGAATCTTAAAAGAGGAGAAGTTTTCAAACACCAGGAAACACTCTCAATGGTGGGTCTGTGGACAGTTTTGGAATCTCAGAGGGCAACATAACCGTGAGAAAAAAGAAAGAAAGAAAGAAAGAAAACCCACAGATTATATGCCTAACAGCAACTCCCAGTGCTCACATCTGCCATCAGCAAGCAGGGGCTGAACAGGGAGGCCAGGGCTGTATTGCTTAGGATGAAGACCTGGCCTGAATGCCCTAAGGGCAATCTGAGGGAATTAACATGAGATAGCAGTGCAAACTGTGGGATAGCCAGAGAGAGACCAAAAAAAAAAAAAGAGAGAAAGAGATCTATCCCCGAAAAAGCCCTAACCTAAGGCACTGCGGGGTCTGCTCACAGAACAAAGGACTGAGCGAATACCAGAGGAGAGCTAGCCGGCTGTGGATAGGCCCATCCTCCGCTGGAAACAGAGAGGCAGGTGGGGGGCAGCCAGAGCCAGAAAGGGGCAATCTCAGCCCCAGAGAGCCATCCTCTAACAAACCACAAGCAGGCCCCCAGTTGCCAACCAAGACTTCTAGGGATTCTGGATGGTTGACATCCACCGGGAGGGTCGCAGCCAGAGATCAGCTCCCCAGAAGAGACACATAGCACACCTGAGACGGGTGCGTCCACTGCTACCCAGGAAACCAAGCTGCTGGGACAGGGGAGGTGAAAAGATGCACCGCCCACCTGGGGAGACTGCACTCACTAAGTAACTGTTCTCCTGAGCTGCTCAGACCTGGGAAGGGCACAGAACGTAGGCCCTCTGTGCCTTTGTGGAGTACCAAAGAACCTGAACCTGAGCAGCTTAGACCTGGGAAGTGCAAGCAACCCAGGGCCCGCCTCAGACAGTACCCCAGCAAACCAACCTACAGCCTGAAAAGTATACACTGGGAAAGTACACACGCCATGAGCAGGGGCAAACCCAGTGTGGCTGAGACACTGTGAGCACTCCGCACAAATTCCAGTGATATTTGTTTGCAGTGTTCCTCCCTCCCCACAGCACAACTGAACAAGTGAGCCTATATAAGTGACCACCTTCACCCCCTTGTGTCAGGATGGAAATTAGACATTGAAGAGACCAGCAAACAGAAGAAGCTAGAATAAAAACAGGGAACTGCTTTGGCAGTGACAGGTGCAACAGATTAAAACCCTGTAGTTAGCACCAACCATATTGGAAGGGACCTATAGATCTTGAGAAGTATAAGCTGGAACAAGGAACTATTAGAAACTGAACTGACCCCACAATGCCTGAAACAGCAGAGAAATTCTTAGCTATATTTTTACTATTATCATTTTTTTTATTAGTAAGTCCTTTATTATTCCTTTAATTTTCATTTTTATAACCTGTTACCTTGCAAGGAAAAAAAAAAAAAAACAACCCTATTTTTAAAGCAAACAACCTCTACTCTAGATTTTTAATCTTTGCTTTTTGGTATATGTTATCAATTTTGTACCTTTAAAAACCCAATCTTCAGTACCCATTTTAACTTGGGAGTGTAATTACAGGCTTGACTGCTATCTCCCCTTTTTGACTCTCCTTTTTCTCCACCAGGTTTGCCTCTATCTCTTACCTCCCCCTTCTCTTCTCTGCTGCTGCTGCTAAGTCACTTCGGTCGTGTCCGACTGTGCGACCCCATAGACGGTCCCCTGTCCCTGGGATTCTCCAGGCAAGAACACTGGAGTGGGTTGCCATTTCCTTCTCCAATGCATGAAAGTGAAAAGTGAAAGTAAAGTCGCTCAATCTTGTCACTTCTCTACCCAACTCTAAATTCTTTGTGTGCTCAGGGCTGTGGAGAACACTTAGGGAACTGATTTCTGGCTGGATCTGTCTCTCACCTTTTGAGCCCCCCTTTTCTCCTCCTGGTCACCTCTGTCTCCTTCCTCCCTCTTATCTTCTCCATGTAACTCCGTGATCATCTCTGAGAGGTTGAGACTGTGGAGAGAACATAGGGAATTGATTACTGGCTAGCTTGCTGTCTCCCCTATGATTCCCCCTCTTCTCCTCCTTGTCACCTCTATCTCCTTCCTTCCTCTTCTCTTCTCCATGTAACTCTGTGAAACTCTCTGGGTGTCCCTCACTGTGGAGAAGCTTTTCATCATTAACCTAGATGATTTATCATCGGTACTGTATAGATGGAGAAGTCTTGAGGCTACTGTAAGAATAAGACTGAAACCAGAGTCCAAAACCTGAGAACACCAGAGGGAACATTAATCAATAAGAGCTTATTCAAAAGCCTCCATACCTACACTGAAACCAAGAGTCAAAAATTTCCAGAGCAAGACATACCACACAAATTCTCCCTCAATGCAGGAATATAACCCTGAGCTTCAATATACAGGGTGCCCAAAGTCACTCCAAACCCATAGACATTTCAAAACTCACTATTGGACACTTCATTGCATTCCAGAGCGAAGAAATCCAGGTCCACCCACCAGAACACCAACGCAAGCTTCCCTAACCAGGAAACCTTGGCAAGCCACCCATCCAATCCCACCCACAGCAAGGAACCTCCACAATAAAGAGGAACCACAAACTGCCAGAAAGACCACCCCAAACACAGCAATATAAACAAGATGAAAAGGCAGAGAAATACTCAGCAGGTAATGGAACATGATAAATGCTTACCAAACCAAACAAAAGAGGAGGAGTTAGGGAGTCTACCTGAAAAGAATTCAGAATAATGATAGTAAAAATGATTCACAATCTTGAAAACAAAATGGAGTTACAGATAAATAGCCTGGAGACAAGGATTGAGAAGATGCAAGAAAAGTTTAACAAGTACCTAGAAGAAATAAAAAAGAGTCAATCAATAAAAATAATACAATAACTGAAATCAAAAGCACTCTAGATGGAACCAACAGTAGAATAACGGAGGTAGAAGATAGGGTAAGTGAGGTAGAAGATAGAATGGTAGAAATAAATGAAGCAGAGAGGAAAAAAATAACAAAGAATTAATAGAAATGAGGACAACCTCAGAGACCCCTGGGACAATGTTAAACACCCCAACATTCGAATCACAGGAGTCTGGGAAGAAGAAGACAAAAAGAAAGGCCATGAGAAAATACTTGAGATATTAGTTGAAAACTTCCCTAAATAGGGTAGGAAATAGTCACCCAAGTCCAAGAAACCCAGAGAGTCCCAAACAGGATAAACCCAAAATGAAACACCCCAAGATATATATTACTCAAATTAACAAAGATCAAACACAAAGAACAAATATTAAAAGCAGCAAGGGAAAAACAACAAGTAACACACAAGGGGATTCCCATGAGGATAACAGCTGGTCTTTCAATAGGAACACTTCAGGCCAGAAGGGAATGGCAGGACATACTTAAAGTGATGAAACAGAAAAACCTACAACCTAGATTACTGTACCCAACAAGGATCTCATTTAAATATGAAGAAGAAATCAAAAGCTTTACAGACAAGCAAAAAGAGAATTCAGCACCACCAAATCAGCTCATCAACTAATGCTAAAGGATCTTCTCTAGACAGGAACCACAGAAAGGGTGTATAAACTGTAACCCAAAACAAAAAAGTAAATGGAAACAAGCTCATACTTACCAATAACTACCTTAAATGTAAATGGGCTGAATGCCCCAACCAAAAGACAAAGACTAGCTGTATGGATACAAAAACAAGACCCCTAAATATGTTGCCTACAAGAGACCCACCTCAAAACAAGGGACACATACAGACTGAAAGTGAAGGGTTGGAAAAAGATATTCCATACATATAGAGACCTCTGGGACAATGTTAAATGCCCCAACATTTGAATCATAGGAGTCCAGAAGAAGACAAAAAGAAAGGAGATGAGAAAATACTTGAGGAGATAATAGTTAAGCAGTATTGTTACAGGAGTAGCAATACTCATATCAGATAAAATAGACTTTAAAATGAAGGCTGTGAAAAGAGACAAATAAGGACACTACATAATGATCAAAGGATCAATCAAAGAAGAAGATGTAACAATTATAAATATATATGCACCCAACATAGGAGCACCACAATATGTAAGGCAAATGCTAACAAGTATGAAAGAGGAAATTAACAATAACACAATAATACTGGGAGACTTTAATACCCCACTCACACCTATGGATAGATCAACTAAACAGAAAACTAACAAGGAAACACAAACTTTAAATGATACAATGGACCAGTTAGGCCTAATTGATATCTATAGGATATTTCACCACAAAACAATTAATTTCAAATTTTTCTCAAGTGCACATGGAACCTTCTACAGGATAGATCACATCCTGGGCCATAAGTCTAGCCTTGGTAAATTCAGAAAAATTTAAATCATTCCAAGCATCTTTTCTAACCACAATGCGGTAAAATTAGATGTCAAATCAAGAGAAAAACTATTAAAAATTCCAACATATGGAGGCTGAACAGAACACTTTTGAGTAACCAACAAATCACAGATGAAATAAAAAAATAAAACAAAATATGCATATAAACAGAAGAAAATGAAAAGACAACAGCCCAATACCTATGGGACATTGTAAAAGCAGTTCTAAGGGGAAGGTTCATAGCAACAGAGGCTTACTTCAAGAAACAAGAAACAAGTCAAATAAATAACCTAACTCTACACTTAAAGCAACTAGACAAGGAAGAAATGAAGAACCCCAGGGTTAGTAGAGGAAAGAAATCTTAAAAATTAGGGCAGAAATAATTGCAAAAGAAACAAGAGACCATAGCAAAAATCAACAAAGCTAAAAGCTGGTTCTTTGAGAAGATAAATACAATAGACAAACCATTAGCCAGACTCATCAAGAAACAATGGGAGAAGAATCAAATCAACAAACTTAGAAATGAAAATGGAGAAATCACAACAGAAAGCACAGAAATACATAGGACCATAAGAGACTACTATCAGCAACTATATGCCAATAAAATGGGAAACTTGGAAGAAATGTACAAATTCTTGGAAATGTATAACATTCCAAAACTGAACCAGGAAGAAACCAAAAATCTTAATAGACCCATCACAAGCACAGAAATCGAAACTGTAATCAGAAATCTTCGAGCAAACAAAGGCCCAGGATCAGATGGCTTCACAGCTAAATTCTACCAAAAATTTAGAGAAGAGCTGACACCTATTCTACAAAAACTCTTCCAGAAAATTGCAGAGGAAGGTAAACATGCAAACTCATTCTATAAGGCTGCCATCACCCTAATACAAAAACCAGAAAAAGATGCCACAAAAAAAGAAAACCACAGGCCAATATCACTGATGAACATAGATGCAAAAATCCTTAACAGAATTCTAGCAATCAGAATCAAACAACATTAAAAAGATCATACATCATGACCAAATGGGTTTTATCCTAAGGATGCAAAGATTCTTCAATATCCACAAATCAATCAATGTAATACACCACATTAACAAATTGAAAGATAAAAATCATATGATTATTTCAATAGATGCAGAGAAAGACTTTGACAAAATTCAACATCCATTTATGATAAAAAAAAACCCTCCAGAAAGCATACATAGAATGAACATACCTCAAAATAATAAAACCTATATATGACAAACCCACAGCAAACATTATCCTCAATGGTGAAAAACTGAAAGCATTTCACCTAAAGTCAGGAACAAGAAAAGGGTGTCCACTCTCATCACTACTATTCAACATAGTTTTGGAAGTTTTGGCCACAGCAATCAGAGCAGAAAAAGAAATAAAAGGAATCCAGATTGGAAAATAAGAAGGAAAACTCTGACTGTTTGCAAATGACATGATCCTCTACATAGAAAAACCTAAAGACTACACCAGAAAATTACCAGACCTAATCAATGAATACAGTAAATTTGCAGGATATAAAATTAACACACAGAAAACCTGTGCATTCCTATACACTAACAATGAGAAAACAGATAGAGAAATAATGGAAACAATTCCATTCACTATTGCAAGGAGAAGAATAAAACAATTAGGAATCAGATCAGATCAGATCAGATCAGTCGTGTCTGACTCAGTTGTGTCTGACTCTTTGTGACCCCATGAATCGCAGCACGCAAGGCCTCCCTATCCATCACCAACTCCCAGAGTGCACTCAGACTCACGTCCATCGAATCAGTGATGCCATCCAGCCATCTTATCCTCTGTCGACTCCTTCTCCTCTTGCCCCCAATCCCTCCCAGCATCAGAGTCTTTTCAAATGAGTCAACTCTTCACATGAGGTGGCCAAAGTACTGGAGTTTCAGCTTTAGCATCATTCCTTCCAAAGAAATCCCAGGGCTGATCTCCTTCAGAATGGACTGGTTGGATCTCCTTGCAGTCCAAGGGACTCTCAAGAGTCTTCTTCAACACCACAGATCAAAAGCATCAATTCTTCGGCGCTCAGCCTTCTTCACAGTCCAACTTTCACATCCATACATGACCATAGGAAAAACCATAGCCTTGACTACCCGAACCTTTGTTGGCAAAGTAATGTCTCTGCTTTTGAATATGCTATCTAGGTTGGTCATAACTTTCCTTCCAAGGAGTAAGCATCTTTTAATTTCATGGCTGCAGTCACCATCTGCAGTGATTTTGGAGCCCAGACAAATAAAGTCTAACACTGTTTCCACTGTTTCCCCATCTATTTCCCATGAAGTGATGGGACTGGATGCCACGATCTTCATTTTCTGAATGTTGAGCTTTAAGCCAACTTTTTCACTCTCCACTTTCACCTTCATCAAGAGGCTTTTTAGTTCCTCTTCACTTTCTGCCATAAAGGTGGTATCATCTGCACATCTGAGGTTATTGATATTTCTCCCTGCAATCTTGATTCCAGCTTGTGTTTCTTCCAGTCCAGCGTTTCTCATGATGTACTCTGCATATAAGTTAAATAAACAGGGTGACAATATACAGCCTTGACATACCCTTTTCCTATTTGGAATCAGTCTGTTTTTCCATGTCCAGTTCTAACTGTTGCTTCCTGACCTGCATACAAATTTCTCAAGAGGCAGATCAGGTGGTCTGGTATTCCCATCTCTTTCAGAATTTTCCACAGTTTATTGTGATTCACACAGTCAAAGGCTTTGGCATAGTCAATAAATAGTCAGGTGGTCTGGTATTCCCATCTCTTTCAGAATTTTCCACAGTTTATTGTGATTCACACAGTCAAAGGCTTTGGCATAGTCAATAAAGCAGAAATAGATGTTTTTCTGGAGCTCTCTTGCCTTTTCCATGATCCAGCAGATGTTGGCAATCTGATCTCTGGTTCCTCTGCCTTTTCTAAAACCAGCTTGAACATCAGGAAGTTCACGGTTCACATATTGGTGAAGCCTGGCTTGGAGAATTTTAAGCATTACTTTACTAGTGTGTGAGATGAGTGCAATTGTGTGGTAGTTTGAGCATTCTTTGGCATTGCCTTTCTTTGGGACTGGAATGAAAACTGACCTTTTCCAGTCCTGTGGCCACTGCTGAGTTTTCCAAATTTGCTGGCATATTGAGTGCAGCACTTGCACAGCATCATATTTCAGGATTTGAAATAGCTCAACTGGAATTTTATCACCTCCACTAGCTTAGAAACTACCTAAAGAAACAAAAGACCTATATATAGAAAACTATAAAACACTGATGAAACAAATCAAAGAGGACACAAATAGATGGAGAAATATACCATATTCATGGATTAGAAGAATTAATATAGTGAAAATGAGAATACTACCCAAAGCAATCTATAGGTTCAGTGCAATCCCTATCAAGCTACTAATGGTATTTTTCACAGATCTAGAACAAATAATTTCACAATTTTTATGAAAATACAAAAACCTTGAATAGCCAAAGCAATCTTGAGAAAGAAGAATGGAACTGGAGCAATCAACCTGCCTGACTTCAGGATATACTGCAAACCTACAGTCATCAAGACAGTATGGTACTGGTACAGAGACAGAAATATAGATCAATGGAACACAATAGAAAGCCCAGAGATAAACCCACGCACTTATGGACACCATATCTTTGACAAAGGAGGCAAGAATATACAATGGAGAAAAGATAATGTCTTTAACAATTGGTGCTGGGAAAACTGGTCAACCACTTGTAAAAGAATGAAACTAGAACACTTTCTAACACTATACACAAAAATAATTTCAAAATGGATTAAAGATCTAAATGTAAGACCAGAAACTATAAAACTCTGAGAGGAAAATATAGGCAAAACACTCTCCAACATAAATCACAGCAGGATCCTCTATGACCCACCTCCCATAATAATGGAAATAGAAGCAAAAATAAACAAATGAGACCTAATTAAACTTAAAAGCTTTTGCACAATGAAGGAAACTCTAAGCAAGGTGAAAAGACAGCCTTCAGAATGAAAGAAAATAATAGAAAATTAAGCAACTGACAAAGAATTAATCTAAAAAATATACAAGCAGTTCATGCAGCTCAATTTCAAAAATAAATAAATAAATAAAAATAAATAAATGACCCAATCAAAAAATGGGCCAAAGAACTAAACAGCCATTTCTCCAAAGAAGACATACAGATGACTAACACATGCATGAAAAGATGCTCAACATCACTCATTATCAGAGAAATGAAAATCAAAACCAAAATGAGGTAACATCTCACGCTGGTCAGAATGGCTGCTATCCAAAAGTCTCCAAACAATAAATGCTGGAGAGGGTGTGTAGAAAAAGGAACCCTCTTGCATTATTAGTGGGAATGTAAACTAGTAGAGCCACTATGGAGAACAGTGTGGAGATTCCTTAAAAACTGGAAATAAAACTGCCATATAACCCAGCAATCCCATTGCTGTGCATACACACCAAGGAAACCAGAACTGAAAGAGACACATGTACCCCAATGTTAATTGCAGCACTGTTTACAATAGCCAGGACATGGAAGCAACTTAAATGTCCATCCGCAGACGAATGGATAAGAAAGCTGTGGTGCATATACACAATGGAATATTCCTCAGCCATTAAAAAGAACACATTTGAATCAGTTCTAATGAGGTGGATGAAACTGGAGCCTGTTATACAGAGTGAAGTAAGCCAGAAAGAAAAACACCAAAACAACATACTAATGCATATATATGTAATTTAGAAAGATAGTAATGATAACCCTATATGTGAGACAGCAAAAACTCAGGGCGGGTGTACTGGGATGACCTTGAGGGATGGGATGGGGAGGGAGTAGGAGGGGGTTTCAGGATGGGGAACACATGTACACCAATGGCTGATTCATGTCAATGTATGGTAAAACCACTACAATATTGAAAAGTAATTAGCCTCCAATTAAAATAAACAAATTAAATTAAAAAAGAAATGTTAAAACTATAATTTTTATGATAAAAAAACAAGAGGATATGCTTCTTTTTGCAATGATTTATGTTACCTTGATTCCAAAGCTAAAGAAAACTATATAAACCAATAGCTTTTATCAATATTAATACAGAGCTCCTCAACAAAATACCAGTGAACCAAAATCAGCAGTATATTAAAAAAATCATATACCATGATAAAGTGGGATTCATTTCTGGAAATGAAAGTATGATTTAGCATAAAAAATTAATCAGTGTAATACACCACATTAATGGAATGAAGGGAGAAAAAAAAGCATGATCATTTCAGTTGATAGAGAAAAATCATTTGATAAAATTCAACATCCTTTCATGATAAAAATGACTCAACAAACTAGGAGTAAACTTCTTCAACATAATAGTCTGCATCTAATAATACTCAACAGAGAAAAAAATGATTTTCCACTAACATCATTATTCAGCAGAATATGCTCAAAATTGAGGCTTGAGCAATTTGACAAGAAAAACAAAAGTCATCCATGAAAAAATGAAGAAATAAAATTATTTCTATTTGCAGATGACATGATTCTGTACGTAGAAAGCCCTCTGGATCCCTCCCCTCACAAAAATTTCTAGAATGACTAAACATATTTAGCAAGATTTCAGGACAAATTCAATGTATTAAAAGCAATTGTGTTTCTGTATACTAACAATGAGCAGTCTGAAAAATTAAGTAATAATTCAATGCATAATAAATAGAAAAAATATATAGGAATAAATGCAATCTAGGAAGCAAAGAATTTACATTAAAAATACAGCACATTGCTGAAGGGAATTGATTGCAATGTAAAAAGAATGGAAAGACATTACTTAGTCATGATTAGAAGACTTATTGTTCAGATGTAAATGTTACCCAAAGTTAAGTGCTGATTCAATTAAAAGCTTCTAAAAAGTCCCAAATTTTAATGCAGAGAGGAAAAAGCTTATTTAAAAATTTGTAGGAAATTTCAATGGACACCCAAATATCAAAAAGAAATCTTGTAAATGATATACAAAGTTGGAGGCACCACATTTCCTGATTTTAAAAATTAATCTAAAGTGATAGTAATCAAAATGTTGTGATACTGGCATACAGGCAAGTACATAAACCAATGAAATAGAATAGAAAAACCTGAAATAAACCTTCATGTATATTTTCAAGTGATTTTGACAAGACTGCCTAGACCATGAGATAGTGAAGAGAGAGAATTTTTTTTTTAAGCAAATGGTATTTGGAAACTAAATATCCATACGCAAGAGTAAAGATAGAATATTACCTTCTACCATACACAAAAATTAGCTCAAAATGGATCAAACTAAACAAGAGAGTTAAAGCTATAAAATTTATTATAAAACTCTTAGAAAAAATCTTAATATTTATAGCATGATATTTAACATTGATTTATCAACAGTATAGGCAACAAAAAGAAGAAATATAGAAGTTGTATTTTATCCAAATTAAAACATATCTTCTGTGCATTAAGGGACTCCAAAGAAACTGGAAAGACAATGTACAAAATTTGAGGAAGCATTTGCAAATTAGATCCAATGCATAGATATCCAGAATATATAAACATCATTTAACTCAACAACATCAGAAACTCAATTCAAAAATGAGCTAAAGACTTGAATGGACATCTATCCAAAGATGATATACAGATGGACAACAAGTATGTGTAAACATACTTAACATTATTCAACACTACTAATCACTGTGCTTAGTCTCTCAGATGTGTCTGACTCTTTGTGACTTCACGGACTGTAGTCCTCCAGGGTCCTCTGTCCATGGGGATTCTCCAGGCAAGAATACTGGAGTGGGTTGCCATGCCTTCTTCCAGTGGATCTTCCCAATCCAGGGATCAAGCCCAGGTCTCCCACATTGCAGGTGAATTCTTTCCCATCTGAGCCATCAGAGAAGCCCTTACTACTCACTATGGAAATGGAAATGAAAAGTGCAGTGATACATCATTTCACATCCATTAAGATGCTGTTATGGAACCAAAGTTAGGTCTGCTTTCTCAAGGGGGTTGAAGTCAACCTACTGATACCAGAATGTGGTAAAGAAAAATACAGTTATTTTTTTTTTTTTTGTGAGACACTCAACCTGGGCCCAAGCAAGGAGAATGAACAGCTCATGCTTAAGAGAACTGAACTCCCTGGTGGTTCTCAGGGGGCAGCATTTTTAAAGGCAAAGTAAGGGAGAAGGTGGCATGGTGTCTGGTCAGCTCAAAGACAGTCATTCTTTGATTAGTTTGTAGTAAGGTCAAGGAAGTCAGCATCGTTAACTTTCTGGCTCCAACTAATGTGGGGTCTGTGTACCTGTGGTCAGTTGATGTTGACTTCTATATGCTGGGGGTTTCACTGTCTGCAAAACAATTCAAGGAACTCGCCCAGAATATTATTTATAGACTTTAAGAAGGTAATAGGGTCCTTAAAATTGCTTTATGCCTAAACTATCATTATTTGGTTGTGTTCGATTGCTTTCTTTCTTCTTCTGTTTTTTTTTTTTTTTTTCTGTATTTCCTAACTTCCTTTTGAAAATCAAGGAAGATCCATGAGGCTAAAGCTTTTCTATAAACAAGAGGTGGGTAGAGGACATAAGGGGTTTGTCTCTGGGATGACCCCATAACGTTCCTGCCTATTTTGTTGTTGTTGTTGTTAAATTCTATGCCACTATTATTCTTAGTTTTTGAAGTTCTCCAGACTGTTTTCCATAGTGGCTGCACCAATCTTACTATGCCATGAATTGTGTATAAGTTTCCTATTTTATCCACATCATCTCCAGCATTTGTCTTTTTCAATAGTAGCCATTCTAACAGGGGCAAGGTTCTATCTCACTGTGGTTTTGGCTTTCATTTCTGCAATAATTAGGGATAAACATCTTCTCATATGCCATATCTTCTTTGAAAAATTTTCTATTCAAATAATTTGCCCATTTTTAATTGCTGTTTTTTTTTTAATTATTGAGTTGTAGGCATACTTTAAATATCCTACCCATTCTACCAAAAAAAAGAAAATAAATAAAGAAAAACTAACCAACCACAGAAAAAAAAAAGCACAGAAAATTAGAGGTGTTTGGGAAAATGTAAAGAAATTGGAACCTGTTTGGTGGTGAGAAAGTGAAATGTTATACTGCTTTAGAAAACAGTGTGATAGTCCCTCAAAATAATTGAACAAAGAAAATAATCAAGCTTTTCCACTTCTAAAGGGCTTCCCTGGTGGCTCAGATGGTAACACATCTGCCTGTAATGCAGGAAACCTGGGTTCAATCCCTGGGTTGGGAAGATACCCTGGAGAAGCAAATGGCAACTCACTCCAGTACTCTTGTCCAGAAAATTCCATGGATAGAGGAGCCTGGTAGGCTCCAGTCCATGGAGTCACAAAGAGTTGAACGCGACTGAACAGCTTCACTGGTTCCACTTCTAGGTATATAATCCAAAAAATTGAAAGTACAGACTCAAATAGACATTTGAACACCGGTGTCCATAGCAGCACTATTCATAGCTACAAAAATTGGAAACAGCCATAATGCCTATCTACATATGAATCAATACACAAAATGTGGGATTCACATACAATGGCTATAAAAAGGGATGAAATTCTGCTACATGCTTTAACAAGGATGAACCTAGAAAGCAGCATTCAAAATGATAAATAAAACAGTTAGAATCAGAAATAATATTCTACAATTGTCCTTTGGTGGCTGATGTTCCTAAAGCAGACAAATTTTTAGAGAGAGAAAGTAGAATAGAGGTTACCAAGAGTTGCGATGAAGAATATATCCAAATGTGACTAAGTTGCATGAAAAATTGCTCTTGTTTACTCCTTGGAGTATGTATATTTGCTAGTGTTAACTGTAAAAAATGTTTCTAAATTTTGACCTAGTAACCCAAATTCAAGAATCCATCCGAAGAAAAATAAAAATGTCATCAAAGATGTAAAAAAAAAAAAAAAAAACACACACACAAACAAAAAAAAGAAGAATGTGGAGTTGTTTCCCAACGAGTGAGAATCTCAAAATTTCATGATGGGATGACAAAAAAGTTCTGAAGTTAGATAGTAGTGACAATTACCCAACAACACGAATACATTTAATGCCATTGAACTTAACTCTTAAAAATGATTAAAATCATAATTTTTATGTCATGCTACCACAATAAAAAAGGGAAACAAACTAAAGAAAAAAGAAAAGAAAGTGGTTGTCATATGTCTTTTCTTTTGGATGGGATCTTATACAATCATAATAATGGAAAAGCCTGCAATAATTTCACAGTCATGAAGGGAGATACCTTGGGGCAAAGTCATTTCACAGAAGCTGCTAGAGGGAGATGATGGAAGGAAACTGGACTTGTAATGATATCATGGTTGGAGCTAAATGATTGTACTATGCCTGATGCTTAACCAAATCCTGTATGCTAAATTACCAAAATAACAAAATGTATTATTATTCTAAATAAAAATAAACGAGCTATCAAGGCATAAAAATATATGGAGCGATTTTAAATATGTATTACTTGGTGAAAGAAGTCAATTTGAAAGTGCTACATTCAGTATAATTTCAACTATATGACATTCTGAAATGTTTAAACTGTGGAGACAGTAAAAGATCAGTGATTGCCAGGGGGTTCTCCTGATCAGTGGTTCTCCTCTGTGAACAGAGGAGAGAGGGAGTGGGGGAACAGATGGATCACAGACAATGTTTAGTGCAGGCACACTGCTGTGTGTGATGTGGTAGTGGTGAATACATATCATGATATAGTTATTAAAATACACAATTCTATACAACACAAATCATAATCCTTGATGTGAACTCTGGACTTTAGTTAACAATAATATATATATATATATATATATATATATATATTTGTCTTTGATTATAATACATTTGCTGCATTAATGTAAGGTGTTAATAGGAGAAATGGGGGAGGGGCTAGTGGTTATATGGGGACTCTATTTTCTGCTCAACTTTTCTGTAAATTCAAAACTTCTTTGAAAAGTGCCTAAATTTAAAAAGTAGCTATTACTGACATTTATGGCATAACAGCACTGAAAAGGAGAGCCATTTTAGGATGAGAAGTTTTTTCTTCAAATCATATCCATCTGGGTATCACTAACACTGCCTCAATATGAGCCCAGTACATGAAGAAAAAGGCAAAGCCTTTAAATGACCTGACTCCTACTGATTTGTCCTTGGATAGGACACTGGGTTGACATACCATATTTATGGTCCTTAAAAAAAAAATGTCTTTAGGGTAGAGCAAAAGCTCTAAAAACTAGGAATCAAGGTTGAAAACTCTGGGCTTGACAAGGACCTACATTCCTGCAAGTGACTACTGTGCATAATAGGCTCACTAATATATGTTGATGATTTTTCTTCCAAATGCTGGAAAACTCTTATACCAATTGCTGTCTTCAGCTTGATTTATTGTATTTGTGTGTTTACCTTACCTAATAACATTAACCAAAAGGAAAATAAACTGAGAAACATGGATCATATTCTCAGCTCACGTTTTAAATGAGATGAAGAGTTAAAGGTGTATTCTATAGAGTTCCAATAAGCAGGAATTCCTGAGACACACATAATCTCAGTATATCTCTCTTTCTTTCACCTTGATCCTACTTGATCCTAATATTATTTTAATTTACTATCCTGCACAAAATTTAACACTTCTTACAGATTTGATGGTAGATAAATGCTTCTTTTGTTTTGTAGTTTGGTATGGACTGCATTTTCTTTGTCATTTTTTCAAACAGTTATTGTGGATGGTTTTAAGTGTATATATATAATATGCTATAAAGAAAATCTACACTTGAGTTAGTCATTTATTATCTCTGTGTCCTTTAACATTTTATCTGTAAATTTCATTGCCTTCCCTGATTCTTAGTTTATTATACTTTAAAAAGAAGTAAGTTATAGCTTGCAGAATATTAAATAAACACTCTGTAAGTATATGATGTATTTCAGATAGTATCATGAAAAATATAACTAAAATGTTCATGTGATTTAATGGATTTAAGTTGAATGAAATGTTAAGGCAGTTTTTCTGTGGCTATTGGAAAAAGAGAGAGAGAGAAAGAAACATGATTTAATGCAGTAAATTTCTACTTCTCCTTCCTGCTTTTCTCCCCCACATACTCCCCATTCCCTGCCTTCCCATGGACAATAGCAATGGTAGCTGTGCAGTCACTTTTCATTGGGAAGCTGATGCTACACATTCTGTGATAAGGAGAAAGCCAGAAAGAGGTTCAAAGCAATGTAGAATACAAAGAGAATCAGTCAAAACTCCTAAAAACCTGAGTCAGAAAGTTATACATTTCTTATGTGTGCCCTGAGATTTTAGAAGAGAGTTCCCCCTCTTTCCTCCACTGTCCTCATATCTACTCTGCTATGTATTTAATTCCATGATCAGAATTGTCACACGTTACCTCTATGTAACAGTAGGTCAGCAGGACATGATGCAGGTACAAACCAGATAAGAAAATTAAAAGATTCAAAAGAGGACTTGAATATTGATATCCAAAAAAAGACTAGAATTCACTAGACAATCGTGAAGGCAGGATTGACTGAAGCCAGAACAATTGTTACAAGAAAATCAAGAGCAAGAAGAGGCTCTCATTTACTAGTAAAATGGATGTAATCGCTCATTTGGAGTCTTACAACCCCTTGAGCTGTGATGGACTTGGACTCATGTGATGACCTCAAAGAAAACAAAGGGCTCCTTGTCTATGCCGCAGAAAAAGGAAAAACTATTCTGCACAAATGTGACTGGAAGGTTAGTTAGTCTCAGTTCAGTTCAGTTCAGTCACTCAGTCGTGTCCAACTCTTTGTGACCCCATAAATCGCAGCACACCAGGCCTTCCTGTCCATCACCAACTCCCAGAGTGCACTCAAACTCATGTCCATAGAGTCAGTGATGCCATCCAGCCATCTCATCCTTTGTCGTTCCCTTCTCCTCTGGGCCCCAATCCCTCCCAGCATCAGAGTCTTTTCCAATGAGTCAACTCTTCACATGAGGTAGCCAAAGTACTGGAGTTTCAGCTTTAGCATAATTTCTTCCAAAGAAGTCCCAGGGCTGATCTCCTTCAGAATGGACTGGTTGGATCTCCTTGCAGTCCAAGGGACTCTCAAGAGTCTTCTGCAACACCACAGTTCTTCACAGTCCAACTCTCACATCCATACATGACCACAGGAAAAACCATAGCCTTGACTAGACGGACCTTTGTTGGCAAAGTAATGTCTCTGCTTTTGAATATGCTATCTAGGTTGGTCATAACTTTCCTTCCAAGGAGTAAGCATCTTTTAATTTCATGGCTGCAGTCACCATCTGCAGTGATTTTGGAGCCCCCCAAAACTAAAGTCTGACACTGTTTCCACTTTTTCCCATCTATTTCCCATGAAGTGATGGGACCGGATGCCATGATCTTCGTTTCCTGAATGTTGAGCTTTAAGCCAATTTTTTCCCTTTCCACTTTCACTTTCATCGAGGCTTTTGAGTTCCTCTTCACTTTCTGCCATAAGGGTGGTGTCATCTGCATATCTGAGGTTATTGATATTTCTCCCGGCAATCTTGATTCCAGCTTGTGTTTCTTCCAATCCAGCGTTTCTCATGATGTACTCTGCGTATAAGTTAAATAACCAGGGTGACAATATACAGCCTTGACGTACTCCTTTTCCTGTTTGGAACCAGTCTGTTGTTGCCTGTCCAGTTCTAACTATTGCTTCCTGACCTGCACATAGGTTTCTCAAGAGGCAGGTCAGGTGGTCTGGTATTCCCATCTCTTTCAGAATTTTCCACAGTTTAGTGTGATCCACACAGTCAAAGGCTTTGGCATAGTCAATAAAGCAGAAATAGATGTTTTTCTGGAACTCTCTTGCTTTTACCATGATCCAGTGGATGTTGGCAATTTGATCTCTGGTTCCTCTGCCTTTTCTAAAACCAGCTTGAACATCAGGAAGTTCACGGTTCACATATTGCTGAAGCCTTACTTGGAGAATTTTGAGCATTACTTTACTAGCATGTGAGATGAGTGCAATTGCGCGGTAGTTTGAGCATTCTTTGGCATTGCCTTTCTTTGGGACTGGAATGAAAACTGCCCTTTTCCAGTCCTGTGGCCAGTGCTGAGTTTTCCAAATTTGCTGGCATATTGAGTGCAGCACTTGCACAGCATCATCTTTCAGGATTTGAAATAGCTCAACTGGAATTCCATCACCTCCACTAGCTGTGTTCGTAGTGATGCTTTCTAAGCGCCACTTGACTTCACATTCCAGAATGTCTGGCTCTAGATGAGTGATCACATCATCGTTTTTATCTGGGTCATGAAGATTTTTTTTGTAGAGTTCTTCTGTGTATTCTTGCCACCTCTTCTTAATATTTTCTGCTTCTTTTAGGTCCACACCATTTCTGTCCTTTATCGAGCCCATCTTTGCATGAAATGTTCCCTTGGTATCTCTACTTTTCTTGAAGAGATCTCTAGTCTTTCCCATTCTGTTGTTTTCCTCTATTTCTTCGCATTGATTGGTGAGGAAGGCTTTCTTATCTCTTCTTGCTATTCTTTGGAACTCTGCATTCTGATGCTTATATCTTTCCTTTTCTCCTTTGCTTTTCACTTTTCTTCTTTTCACAGCTATTTGTAAGGCCTCCCCAGACAGCCATTTTGCTTTTTTGCATTTCTTTTCCATGGGGATGGTCTGGATCCCTGTCTCCTGTACAATGTCACGAACCTCATTCCATAGTTCATCAGGCACTCTATCAGATCTAGGCCCTTAAATCTATTTCTCACTTCCACTCTGTAATCATAAGGGATTTGATTTAGGTCATACCTGAATGGTCTAATGGTTTTCCCTACTTTCTTTAATTTAAGTCTGAATTTGTTAATAAGGAGTTCATGTTCTGAGCCACACTCAGCTCCTGGTCTTGTTTTTGTTGACTGTATAGAGCTTCTCCATCTTTGGCTGCAAAGAATATAATCAGTCTGATTTCAGTGTTGACAATCTGGTGATGTCCATGTGTTGAGTCTTCTCTTGTGTTGTTGGTAGAGGGTGTTTGCTATGACCAGTGCATTTTCTTGGCAAAACTATTAGTCTTTGCCCTGCTTCATTCCATATTCCAAGGCCAAATTTGCCTGTTACTCCAGGTGTTTCTTGACTTCCTACATTTGCATTGCATTTCCCTATAATGAAAGGGACATTTTTTTTTTGAGTGTTACTTCTAAAAGGTCTTGTAGGTCTTCATAGAACCTTTCAACTTCAGCTTCTTCAGTGTTACTGGTTGGTCTAATCTCTGTATATTCAAGTAGGGATTGTGGTGGAAGGATGCTGAGGTTCTTGCCTAAGGGCATGTAATGATGAGTCTCCAAGGATGGAACATGCTCTCTTGTCAAGACTTTTCTTCTGCATTGTTCAGTCTCTATAAGGAAAGACCAGACAACTAATGGCTTTTCTGCAACTGAAAATTGGTCACAAAAAGGAAAGTGGCATAAAGGTTATTTTGTAAACACAACAGTTTAACTTTTAATCCTCACCAGGTTTTCCAAACCAGCTTGAAAAAATAAGGCAAAAACTATCTCTTCCATTGGTTTTAAAGTAATTGATATTTGATTAACCCAACAAATCAAAGTCAACAAAATACAATCAGAAATTTGCAAACAATTATATTTTCTTTGTATTCTATACTGTGTGAGCTTCATTCTCTAAGTAGACTGTGTTCTCTAAGCTAAATAAGTACTGATTCAATTCAGTTCAGACCTTCAGTCATGTCCGCCTCTTTGGACCCCATAGACTGCAGCACACTAGGCTTCACTGTCTATCATCAACTCCAAAGCTTGCTGAAACTCATGTCCATCAAGTCGGTGATGCCATCTAACCGTCTCATCCTCTGTCATCCCCTTCTCCTCCTGCCTTCAATCTTTCATCAGGGTCTTTTCAAATGAGTCAGCCCTTCACATCAGGTGGCCAAAGCATTGGAGTTTCAGCTTCAACATCAGTCCCTCCAATGAATATTCAGGACTGATTTCCTTTAGGAATGACTGGTTGGATCTCCTTGCAGTCCAAGGGACTCTCAAGAGTCTTCTCCAACACCAGAATTCAAAGGCATCAATTCTTTGGTGCTCAGCTTTCTTTACAGTCCAACTTTCACGTCCATACATGACTACTGGAAAAAGCATAGCTTTGACTAGACAAAATTTTGTTGGCAAAGTAATGTCTCTGCTTTTTAATATGCTGTCCAGGTTGGTCATATCCTTTCTTCCAAAGAACAAGTGTCTTTAAATTTCATGGCTTCTGTCACCATCGACAGTGATTTTGGAGCTCCCAAAAATAAAGTTTCTAACTGTTTCCATTGTTTCCCCATCTATTTGCCATGAAGCGATGGAACTGGATGCCATGATCTTAGTTTTCTGAATGTTGAGTTTTAAACCAACTTTTTCACTCTCCTCTTTCTCTTTCATCAAGAGGTTCCATAGTTCTTCACTTTCTGCCATAAGGGTGGTGTCATCTGCATATCTGAGGTTATTGATATTTCTTCAGGCAGTCTTGATTCCAGCTTGTTTTTCATCCAGCCCAACATTTCACATGATGTACTCTGCATATAATTTAAATAAGCAGGATGACAATATACAGCCTTGATGTACTCCTTTTCCTATTTGGAACTAATCTGTTGTTCCATGTTCTAATGCTTGCTTCTTTACCTGTATACAGATTTCTCAAGAGGCAGGTCAAGCGGTCTGTTTGTTATTCCCATCTCTTGAAGACTTTTCCACAGTTTGTTGTGATCCACACAGTCAAAGACGTTAGTGTAGTCAATAAAGCAGAAATATATATATATTTCTGGAACTCTCTTGATTTTTCCATGATCCAGCAGATGTTGGCAGTTTGATCTATGGTTCCTCTGCCTTTTCTAAATCAGCTTGAATATCTGAAAGTTCATTGTTCATGTATTGTTGAAGCCTGGCTTGGAGAATTTTGAACATTACTTTGCTAGTGTGTGAGATGATTGCAGTTGTGCAGTAGTTTGAACATAATTTGGCATTGCCATTCTTTGGGGCTGGCAGTGGTCAAGTACTGAATAGTCATAGCAATTAGTTCACTGAGTTAAGGAAAGGAGATTGCATGAGAAATGAATAAAATTACGTATAAGAAAAATTAACCTAAAAATTTAAAAAGTAACCAAACTGAAGGGAATTGAGAGTTTATAAAATTTCCAGAAAATAAGTCAACCATCAGAATACCCTGCTGATTTTCTAAAATGAAACTTTGCTCTGTGAAAAATACCATTGGTAGTTTGATAGGGGTTACATTGAATCTATAGATTGCTTTGGGTAGTATACTCATTTTCACGATATTGATTCTTCTGATCCATGAACGCGGTAAATTTCGCCATCTGTTAGTGTCCTCTTTGATTTCTTTCACTAGTGTTTTACAGTTTTCTATATATAGGTCTTTAGTTTCTTTAGGTAGATATATTCCTAAGTATTTTATTCTTTTTGTTGTGATGGTGAATGGAATTGTTTCCTTAATTTCTCTTTCTATTTTCTCATTATTAGTGTACAGGAATGCAAGGTATTTCTGTGTGTTAATTTTATATCCTGTAACTTTACTATATTCATTGATTAGCTCTAGTAATTTTCTGGTGGAGTCTTTAGGGTTTTCTATGTAGAGGATCATGTCATCTGCAAACAGTGAGAGTTTTACTTCTTCTTTTCCAACCTGCATTCCTTTTATTTCTTTTTCTGCTCTGATTGCTGTGGACAAAACGTCCAAAACTATGTTGAATAGTAGTGATGAGAGTGGACACCCTTTTCTTGTTCCTGACTTTAGGTGAAATGCTTTCAATTTTTCACCATTGAGGATAATGTTTGCTGTGGGTTTGTCATATATAGGTTTTATTATTTTGAGGTATGTTCATTCTATGTATGCTTTCTGGAGGGTTTTTATCATAAATGGATGTTGAATTTTGTCAAAGTCTTTCTCTGCATCTATTGAAATAATCATATGATTTTTATCTTTCAATTTGTTAATGTGGTGTATTACATTGATTGATTTGTGGATATTGAAGAATCTTTGCACACTGGGATAAAGCCCACTTGGTCATGGTGTATGATCTTTTTAATGTGTTGTTGGATTCTGATTGCTAGAATTTTGTTAAGGATTTTTGCATCCATGTTCATCAGTGATAATCCCTATCAAACTACCAATGACATTTTTCACAGAGCTAGAACAAATAATTTCACAATTTGTATGGAAATACAAAAAACCTTGAATAGCCAAAGCAATCTTGAGAAAGAAGAATGGAACTGGAGGAATCAACCTGCCTGACTTCAGGCTCTACTACAAAGCCATAGTCATCAAGACAGTATGGTACTGGCATAAAGACAGAAATATAGATCAATGGAACAAAATAGAAAGCCCAAAGATAAATCCATGCACCTATGGACACCTTATCATTGACAAAGGAGGCAAGAATATACAATGGAGAAAAGACAATCTCTTTAACAAGTGGTGCTGGCAAAACTGGTCAACCTTTTGTAAAAGAATGAAACTAGAACACTTTCTAACACCATACACAAAGATAAGCTCAAAATGGATTAAAGATCTCAACGTAAGACCAAAAATTATAAAGCTCCTAGAGGAGAATATAGGCAAAACACTCTCCGACATAAATCACAGCAGGATCCTCTATGACCCACTTCCCAGAATATTGGAAATAAAAGCAAAAATAAACAATTGGGACCTAATTAAAATTAAAAGCTTATGCACAACAAAGGAAACTCTAAGCAAGGTGAAAAGACAGCCTTCAGAATGGGAGAAAATAATAGCAAATGAAACAACTGACAAAGAACTAATCTCAAAATTATACAAGCAACTCCTGCAGCTCAATTTCAGAAAAATAAATGACCCAATCAAAAAATGGGTCAAAGAACTAAACAGACATTTCTCCAAAGAAGACATACCGATGGCTAACAAATACATGAAAAGAGCTCAACATCACTCATTATCAGAGCAATGCAAATCAAAACCACAGTGAGGTACCATTTCACACCAGTCAGAATGGCTGCTATCCAAAAGTCAACAAGCAATAAATGCTGGAGAGGGTGTGGAGAAAAGGGAACACTCTTACACTGTTGGTGGGAATACAAACTAGTATAGACACTATGGAGAACAGTGTGGAGATTCCTTAAAAAATTAGAAATAGAACTGCCTTCAGTTCAGTTCAATTCAGTCGCTCAGTTGTGTCCGACTCTTGACTCTGTGACCCATGAATCGCAGCACACCAGGCCTCCCTGTCCATCACAAACTCCCGGAGTTCACTCAGACTCACGTACATCGAGTCAGTGATGCCTTATCACCCAGCAATCCCACTGCTGGGCATACACACCAAGGAAACCAGAATTGAAAGAGACATGTGTACCCCAATGTTCATCACAACACTGTTTATAATAGCCAGGACATGGAAGCAACCTAGATGTCCATCAGCAGATGAATGAATAAGAAAGCTGTGGTACATATCCACAATGGAGTATTACTCAGCCATTAAAAAGAATACATTTGAATCAGTTCTAATGAGGTGGATGAAACTGGAGCCTATTATACAGAGTGAAGTAAGCCAGAAAGAAAAACACCAATACAGTATACTAATGCATATATATGGAATTTAGAAAGATGGTAACGATAACCCTGTATGTGAGACAGAAAAGAGACACAGATGTATAGAATAGTCTTTGGACTCTGTGCGAGAGGGAGAGGGTGTGATGATTTGAAACATGTATAGTATCATATGTGAAATGAATCGCCAGTCCAGGTTCAATGCATGATACAGGATGCTTGGGGCTGGTGCACTGGGATGAGCCAGAGGGATGGTATGGGGAGGGGGTGGGAGGGGCTTTCAGGAAGGGGAACACGTGTACACCCATGGCGGGTTCATGTTGACGTATGGCAAAAGCAATACAATATCGTAAATTACTTAGCCTCCAGTTAAAATAAATAAATTTATATTAAAAAAAAGAAATTTCGCCTGCAACAAATATTTTTTTTCACTCCAGTCCACATACTATTTTGCATTTGAAAAAAAGATTTCTAACCTAAAATTTAATTGTTGATAAATATTTTCAGTATTTTTTTAATTTGTTCACATTTACAAATTAGAAACCTTACAAATATAACCATCTGTAGCTATTCGGTGGAAAAAGTGCCATTTTGTGTATATATATATATATATGGCAACATAAATATTTGTTTATAATACATACTTACATGTATTTATAAATTTTTATGTTATATAAGTATAATTTGGGTATAGTGGTATGTGTGTATATAAAAATCAAAACCATGTTATCACCTTTTCCCAAAAAAATTTTATACAAAATTATAAGTAATTAATTAGAAGAGTTTGAACTTTAATTATATTTTAAAATCCCAGAAAAATGCTTTCATGTCAAAACACTTTGAAGTCTGGATTTATTTTAATTTGCTTAATAATCTAACTTAATTACCATATTTAGCCAAGTTCACTTCCCATTGAGTAATATATTTTTAATCACTAGTGTCAAAATTAATTATATATGTTTTCAATCAGTAATTTCTTGTTTCAAAATTATATAGAAGTTTTTAAAATACTGCTTTGTGCTCATAGATATTGCTATGAAGAGTTTAAATATTTAAATATACATTAAAGAGTAATTAAAATATGTATTTTATGAACCTCAGAGGATATCTTATCCTAATATGTTAGATTAATGTTTCAAGCAAAAAATAAAACATTTTATATTTCTTGCTCTCTCATTGTTAAAGAAATTGAAGTGTAGGAACTCTTGCTCAGGCTTCAGAAGCAGGAGAGCAGGCCTCCAATCTGCCTCTAACCTGCCTGTATACTGCCTGGATTCTGTGCTTGTCTGTAAGTACAGTAAGTCACATGTCAGTTTAGATAAGAAAGGGAGTGGGTATTGGAATTCTTGAGCCCCCTGTAGGTCTGTTCAACCACCTTGGGTCTAACTAAATCCTTTGACTCATAAGATAAAACAAACAGCATTGTAAAAAGGTTAAAATAAAACCAGAGCTGCATTTTCACCTGAAAACATGCCTATATCAGTTTGTGGCCTGAGATTATAAGCAGGAATGACCAAAACTGCAATTTGAAGTCTCATCCATGGAGTGGACACACTGCCTGGGACATTTTCCCAATGGAGACTTTAGATTGCTGTTAACAATCTCAATTATTTGCAATAGCTGTTAGCAATCTTTAGATTGTTGTTAGGAGCTTCCCAGCACTGTTTTATATGGATGTTGGTCAGCACAATTTGGTGATGTATTTGCTGTTCCATTGTTTCTATTTCTCTTCTTTTGTAACTGTGTATTGAAATTAATTAAAAATCCTCTATTAAATATTGAAATTGTTTATTATGTATTATGAGTGGTTTCGTTGTTAATGAAACTTCCAAACCTAAAATGAAAGTAAAACTTTTGGCAAGATACTCATCCATCTGAAACTGCTGTTATTCAGACTAACAGCCTTGTCTCCTTGCAACCTAGTACTCAGTGTCATGGAATTGGAAAGCTGGTGATAATTTTCCATCATTATGAAGCAAATGTTTATGGCTAGCATGAGCTCTTCAGGAGTCCACACATTTAAAATTAATCAGTCACATTCATTTTACATTTCTCCACTTAGAATAGCAACAACAACAACAAAAAAATAATAAAAAGATTTTAAATCAACTGTCACTAAAATGGCACAAAATCCTGTTCATGAGACCTTGAGAGTAATCCTTGAAATGTATTAATTTCCTGGCTATGCTTACTGTTTTAGGTTAAATTATTTAACCTAACTGTACTTTAAGCCTCAATTATAGAACTCCTTTTTTCAAATCAGCATTACTTTTAGATCAATGTTTTAAGCAAGCTTTTTTTTTTGTTTGTTTTTAATGGTATGTTTTGTTGGTGTAAAGGTTCACACATAATCCATTTGTGGTTGGTTATTATTCTTGTTGATATTCAGGAAAACAAGAGAGAAATGTGCAACTATGTGGTTAAGTACTATACACTATCCAGATTTGAAACTGGAGATATGAAGGGCAAATGAGGAGAGTGAAGGAAGGAGGAAAAGCAGACATGGGTTCATGTCTTCTGTTCACACTCCTGCAACTGTCTGAATCTGGGCTTCTCCATTTGGGAAGCACATCTGTCATCTAAGGTGTCCTTGGTAGCTCAGCTGGTAAAGAATCTGGCTGCAATGCAGGAGACCCTGGTTCAATTCCTGGGTCAGGAAGTTCCCCTGGAGAAGGGATAGGTGACCCACTCAAGTATTCTTGGGCTTAACTGGTAGCTCAGATGGTAAAGAATCTGCCTGCAATGCAGGAGACCTGGATTTGATCCCTGCATTGGGAAGATCCCCTGGAGAAGGGAATGGCTATCCACTCCAGTATTCTGGCCTGGAGAATTCTATGGCTTGCATAGTCCATGGGGTCACAAAGACACGACTGAGCGAGTTTCACTTCACTTCACTTCTACCATCTAGGAAAAGAAGGGCTGTCCTGTTATGTCTCAAATCATCTAGATCTACCATTACCCCTCAAACATTTGCATATTTTTCTGTTTTCAGATTCTTTATAAGTTCATATGAGTTGTGGCACATTCTTTGTCTTCCTTGCAGTACAGACATTTAATTTCCCCATATTAGGCTGTTTTGAGGCACTTATGGGTGGCCAGCCTAAGTTTCATTAGCAAATGATAGAAATGCACTACTTATAGGCTATTTTGTAAATTAGAGAAAGTCCTAGTTTATGACATATGAAGTCTGAAACATGGGATGATTTTATAGGATGATCCATAGTATAGATGCAAAAAACAGGCCAAATTTCTAGAGAGATACTTTCCAAATCACTGCCTATGTATTAAAAAAAAAGAAGAAGAAGAAGAAAGGAAGAAAAAAAAAAAAAACTTCTGTTCATGCTCCAGTTGATGTTCACAAATAAAACTTTGTAAAGGATTTTCTTTCAAAATATAAATAATGCTATTAACTTGTATAGGGATGCTGGGAGCCAGCGTGAGGAACTCCACCCATGGCAAAGGTCATGAGGAAGGAGGCTCGGCATACACAAAGGTGGGATCGAGCCTCAGGAGTCCCCCTGGAAATTCTTGAGCATCTACCCCCATAACCAGAGTCTGCCTACTTTACTGCTTTGTGCTCTCACCTACACCTCTGACTTTATGGGGGGCTGTCCCCCACCACCATCTCTCTCTCTGAAAAAGAGTTAACTTACAGCTCCAGTTAATAAAGTTCCTGGGCGTGACAAGAGTGTTTTAGTTCACAAACTCCTTTGGAAGTTCTCTAGCCTGCCTGAACAGGTTCTTCTGGCCACATGTGATTGTTCACAGCCTCCCAACTGTGAGAGGCATGAGATGTTCTAAACTTTATAAATACAGATTCTTTTGAGCAGTTAGAAGATTATTAGTATAGTATAGTGGGTTGATTAGAAATTATATTGGTGAAGGGTTTTCATTTATTGGGCCAATGTTTTGCTGCTAAGTTTCCATATCCCTTACCTACTGTGTCCCTGGGAGTGTATTGATTAGTATAATTGGTGTATAGGAATGTAAGTAGTAGCTTTAATGTTTGTAACCTTGGACTCTTGAGTTAATTATTTTCTTGTTATAGCCCACCACACATTTGCCCTATAAGAATGCAACTTTATCTAACGCTTTTGGAGGGTGGCACCTGACTTTAGAATAATCACCTTTAGAGAAAAATAAATTTTCTGAAGAAAGGGTCATAAAATGTTAACAGGCCTCCTGGCCAGAAGATGATGTAAATAACCTAAACTTTTGCATGTGATAAGTTTGCAGGAAGAAAGCCTGGCTTCAATAAGGATCAAGGACTGCTGACCTTGCATGACTCTACCCCTTCCCCCATTATCCTCTATGCACAACTTAAGGTATAAAAACTACTTTGGAAAATAAAGTATGGGCCTTGCTCACTGACGCTTGGTCTCCCTAGGTCGTTCTTTCTCTCACCTTCTGGCTGAATTCCCATCTGGAGCATGGAGGCTCACCAAGCCTATTAATTTTGCCTGGGCTTCTAAGATCTGACCAGGGAGGCCTTAGTGTCTCCTCTCCTTCATGAGAACGGGAGGACACCTGCGGCCTATGTAGGTGATGCAAACTCCTTGTGTTGGAGTTTTATTGGCTTTCCACGTAAACCAAGTTATTCACCCTCTTTTCTTCACTGAATTTCTTCACTGAGCTATCCTTATTTAACCACTCTTTATATCTTTAATTCTATTGTATCCTGATCACTGAAGCCATCTCCCCTTCGAATTCCCTGGATCCACTGGGGCTGGTGGAAATTAATTAGGGAGAAAGAGTTCTAGCTTTATTGATTAGTCACTAGATATTTGCATTATGAAATTTTGACAAAAGTCCTAAGATAATGTTTAAAATAAAACTTGACAAAGCTTAAAAATGCCTTCAATCTAAAACTTCAATTGGTTGACATAACAGGAGTTTTGGTGTGAACTTCAGGTAAAAATATTACTTTGGCAGAAAAGTGATGAATATAGATGACATAATGATTTGGAATAATAAAAATGTGTCTAGAATGGTCAGAAGGGAATTTATCAGTGTATATCATGAAATAGAAGATCACAAAATAATCTGCTCATCAAATTAGGTAAGTGACAAGTGAGTTAAGTATTTCAGAGGAAGTCATAATTCTTTCAAGTTGAAATCTAGAAAAAGAAGTGAGAACTCTGGACATAAGTGAAGGTCAGAACATATTTAAAGAAAACCCTATTGTCCTAATATTACCCTGTAAATAAGAAGGAAAAACAAACAAGTGAGTTCAGTTCAGTTAAGTTCAGTTGCTCAGTCTTTTCCAACTTTTGTGATTCCATGGACTGCAGCACACCACGCCTCCCTGTCCATCACCAATTCCCAGAGTTTACCCAAACTCATATCCAGTGAGTCAGTGATGCCATCCAACCATCTCATCCTTTGTTGTCCCCTTCTCCTCCCACCTTCAATCTTTCCCAGCATCAGGTTCTTTTCCAACAAGTCCATTCTTTGCATCAGGTGGCCAAAGTATTGGAGCTTCAGCATCAGTCTTTCCAATGAATAGTCAGGACTGATTTCCTTTAGTATTGACTGGTTTGATGTCTTTGCTGTCTCAAGAGTGTTCTCCAACACCACAGTTCAAAAGTATCAATTCTTCAGCACTCAGCTTTCTTTATAATCCAACTCTCATATCCATACATTACTACTGGAAAAACCATAGCTTTGACTAGATGGACTTTTGTTGGCAGAGTAATGTCTCTGCTTTTTAATATACTGTCTAGGTTGGTCAAAACTTTTATTCCAAGGAACAAGCATCTTTTAATTTCATGGCTCCAGTCATCACCTTCAGTGATTTTGGAGCCCCCAAAAATAAAGTCTGTCACTGTTTCCACTGTTTCCACACCTATTTGCTGTGAAGAATTGGGACCAGATGCCATGACCTTAGTTTTCTGAATGTTGAGTTTTAAGCCAACTTTTTTCACCCTCCTCTTTCATGTTAATCAAGAAGCTCTTTAGTTCTTCTTTGCTTTCTGCCATATGGGTGGCCTCATGTGTATATCTGAGGTTATTGATATTTCTCCCAGTAATCTTGATTCAAGCTTGTGCTTCATCCAGCACAAAATTTTTCATGATGTTCTCTGTGTATAAGTTAAATAAGCAGGGTGACAATATACAGACTTGACTGTAGGAGGCAGGCCTACTAAAAGGCCTGGCAAAAGAATTAAGCAATCTTGCCGAGAGGACCTGACTCAGCTGATGTAATCCAAGAAGGAACAAGAAACATCTTGAAAGCAGGAAGTATACCTGGGGGTAGAAAGCCATCAACAGACTGTTCCTATCTTTGGCACCTGGGAGACACATAAAAAATTAACTAAGTCTTCATCCTTGAGACAGAAAAACAGGGATTCAAAAATGTTAAACCTTAACTGCACAGGATTTTCATTGAAGGGCATCTGGCCTGCTATGCTCAGGTAAACACGTACAAGCAAGTCTCAAAAAGTATAATAAAGCAGACATGAGATCAGTTTGGGCACTTTCACCTTGTGATGGTCTTGGTCCCCTGATACCTGCTGTAATTTTCTTGAGTGTTTCTCATTCTTTTGCTACACTGCACTTTTGGGAACCTGTGCTGTTGAGCTGGAGTCTACACTTGATGGTACTCCTTTCCCTATATGGAACTGGTCTGTTGTTCCATGTCCGGTTCTAACTGTTGCTTCTTGACCTGTAGCAAGTGCGTGTGTACTCTAATTGAGGGATGCCATATATGAATAAATAATTTATTCACATAAGTGAATTAGTTTTGTAATCTTCTTGAAAGCCATTGAATTTAAAACCATCTATTGTGTGAAATAATCTTAATGAGACACACTTATAAACCTCAGGGAATGACTTCATTTAAATGAATTTCAGCACAGGGTTAATTTATACTGAAGTCTTTTTACATGCTAAACTGTTTTAAATTAAAAAGCTCTATTAATATGCAACATTTTATGTTAATTTATATAAATTATATGTATTCTCATCTTCCTTCATTCAGTGAATAAAATGCTCTTTCTTCTTTCAGTCGCCAGTCTCTGGATACTATACTTTCTTGAATCTGTAAAACTTGGGTAGTTATGTTACTCTCTTTTTCTTCAGACCGTTATAACTTTCAGTAGAGTGATTTGCTTTAAATATAAAGTTTTTTTTTTTTTCATATATGACCAACGAAATAAATCCCTAAACTAACGAAACTAAATAGAAAACAACGAAACTAAATAGAAAACATTTCTCAGATCACACATCCATTTATTTGCTTACTTTTGGGGCCAAGCATTCAGAAATTTTCCACCCACCCATACTGTCTTCCATTTCATATTTATCATTTACTCCCTTTATTTTTAAAATGTATTTTTTGTTGTGGATGTGTATGTTACTAAGTATACAACTGATGGTTTTCTACTAAGAAATTAATATGTATACAATTCCCTCCAAAAGCAATATTACATTATCAACATCCTCACATTCACTGTAAAGTTAATAATCACTTATTTTTTCAAGGGTAACCATCTGAGTTTGAGGTTTTCTAGTTTGCATGTATAAGTTATAGAAATAGATAATAGTTATATAAATATAAATATTCATGTGTACTTTTTAATTTGATATTTTTCTTCACTGTTTTGATCGAAACATGGCAACTGGGAAGTATTTAAAATAATTTTTATTGCTGTATACTGGTTCATTATAAGAAGTTTACATTTAACTTATCTGCTCTGTCACTAAGCAGGCATTATTCTTTTTTTTTCAGCATTTGTCTAATGCAAATAATGCTATTGTGAACATTTTTATGCATGGGTTTTAGTGCATATGTATATACAAAGAAAGGAAATACTAGGCTATAGGAAGGCATGTATTGAACTTTAATACATATTATCATATTTACTAATCAGTTCATATTTTTGGCTTCTTTCATTTTACTCTCTCTGGAAGATGTCTACTGCTACTGCTAAGTCGCTTCAGTAGTGTCCGACTCTGTGCGACCCCATAGACGGCAGCCCGCCAGGCTCAGCCATCCCTGGGATTCTCCAGGCAAGAACACTGGAGTGGGTTCCCATTTCCTTCTCCAATGCATGAAAGTGAAAGGTGAAAGTGAAGTCGCTCAGTCGTGTCTGACTCTTAGCGACCCCATGGACTGCAGCCTACCAGGCTCCTCCATCCACGTGATTTTCCATGCAAGAGTACTGGAGTGGGGTGCCATTGCCTTCTCAAGAAGATGTCTACAAAGTGTATATTAAATTATGATTGAATCCCTTTGATATCTAATGATATTGAAAACCTTTTTCATGTATTATTGTCAATATTGGTGTCTTTACTCAAGTACATTTTCAAGTATTTCATTCACTTCCTTTTTTTTTTTTTTTAAACTGGTTTGTTTGAATTCCTTATATATTATGGATATGAGCTCTTTGTCAATTTCATATATGCAAATAGTCACTTTCAGTTCACTCTGTTGCATGCTTACAGTTATGATTTTCACAATCAATATTATTTCTTGACATTAGTAAATTATTCGCCTTTATGGTTAGTACTTCTGCAACTAGACTTAGAAATCTTTATCTCCTTATTGGCATTAATATATTCCCCAACATTATCTCCTAAAAGTTATCTTTAATTTCATTTGGATAACAACCCATCTGGGATGGATTTTTGTATATCTTGAGGATAAGTAATTAACCACTTTTTTCTACATAAGTATTCAAATGACTTAATATAATTTACTTAAAAGATCTTTTTTTTTTTTTTTGCTGTTCTTGGGAAAAAGCAAATGCCTTTTATCAAAGGTTTCTTTCTTTCTGTCTTTTTTTTTCCCCTGATTTGCTTAGTCTTCCAAAGGTAAATGCAGTTAATAAATGGAATGTGTTTTTTGTCTTTTTTTTTTTTCTGTAAGTCACGCATTTATATGTGTGTAAATCTGGACTAGATTTGGATTCTTTTACTGTTGCTCCAATGTGACACTCACTTAAATACTATATCCTTATTTTTAACTATTATTGTCTTATTATTTTATTCATATTAATTTGTCTTTAGCTAGGTTGCTAAATATTTTATGATACAAGAAATGATGACATTTAGAGGATTCTCTAAATGTATTTGTATAGTACAAAATCAAGTATTACGTATATACTGTTCTATACAGTTTATACTTATACATATGCAATACGTTGAAAAGCAGAGACATTACTTTGCCAACAAAAGCCCACATAGTCAAGACTATGGTCTTCCAATTGGTCTTGTACATCTGTGAGAGCTGGACTGTAAAGAAGGTGGAGCACCAACGAATTGATGCCTTCAAACTGTTGTGCCAGAGAAGACTCCTGAAAGTACCTTGGAAAGCAAGGAGATCAAACCAGTCAATCTTAAGGGAAATCAATCCTGAATACTCATTGGAAGGACTGATGCTGAAGGTGAAACTCCAGTATTGTGGTCATCTGATGAGAATAGCTGACTCATGGGAAAAGTCCCTGATGCTGAGAAAGATTGAGGGCAGAAAAAGTAGAGGCATCAGAGGATGAGATGGCTGGATGGCATCACCAATGCAATGGGCATGAACTGGGAAAACTTTGGAGATGGTGAGGGACAGGGAGGCCTAGTGTGCTGCAGTCCATGGAGTCACAAAGAATCAGACACAACTGGGTGACTGAACAACAACAATGCACATACATATGCACTAATACATTTAAAATTCCAAATTAGCTAATAAGGCAGGCCTTATCACTGTCCTCATATTATGGATGAATAAACAGAAGCACAAAGGCACAGACACAAAGAAAAAAACGTGAATTCTAGTCACCTAACACAGTTCATGATTGGCAAAGTCTGTATTTGAATACAGACATCTGACTTCAGCATCGGTGCTTTTAGATGCTATGTCTACTTTCAGAGATGTTTTTCATCTTGCAGTATTTGAGGAGACAGTTTTATTGCTGTTTTTCAGCTTCTAAATCATGTCCAACATGTTTTGACCTCATCGACTGCAACACTAGTTTCCTCTGCCTTCCACCACCTCTTAGAGTTTGCTAAAATTCATTCCTACTGAGTCAGTGATGCTAACTAACAATCTCGTCTCATCCTCTGCCTCTTCTTTTTCTATTTGCCTTCAGTCTTCCCTAGCATCAGGTTCTTTCCCAATGAGTTGTCTCTTTGTGTCATGTGGCCAAATATTGGAGCTTCAGCATCAGTCCTTACAATGAATGTTCAAGATTGATTTCTTTTAGGGTTTATTTATTTGATCCCCTTGCAGTCAAAGGGACTCTCAGGAGTCCTCTCCAGCACCACAATTGGGAAGATTTAATTCTTCAATGTTCAGCCTTCTTTATGCTTCAGCTCTCACACCCATATATGACTACTGGAAAAATCTTAGGTTTGACTATATGAACTTTTGTTAGTAAAGCAATGTCTCTGCTTTTTAATACACTGTCAGTTTGTCATAGCTTTTGTTCTAAGGAGAAGTGTCTTTTAATATCATGGCTGCAGTCATCATTTGCAGTGATTTTGGAGTCCAAGAAAATATAAACTGTCACTACTTCCACATTCTATTTGCTATGAAGTATTGGGACTAGAAGAATTGACCTTAGTTGTTGGTGTTCTTTTAATGTTGATTTTGAATGAAAGTCACTCAGTCGTGTCTGACTCTTTGCAACCCCAAGGGGCTACACAGTCCATGGAATTATCAGGCCAGAATACTAGAGTGGGTAGCTTTTCTCTTCCCTAAGGGGTCTTCCCAGTGCAGAGAAGGGATCGAACCCAGGTCTCCTGTATTGCAGGGAGATTCTTTGCCAGCTGAGGCACAAGGGAAGCCCAAGAATACTGGAGTGGGTACCCTATCCCTTCTCCAGCAAATCCTCCCCACCCAGTAATTGAATCAGGATCACCTTCATTGCAGGGGAATTCTTTACCAACTGAACTATCAGGGAAGCCCATGTTGAGTTTAAAGTCAGCCTTTTCACTCTCCTCTTTTACCTTCATCAAAAAACTCTTTGTTTCCTCTTCACTTTTTGCCATTACAGTGGTATCATCTGCATATCTGAGGTTTTTGACATTTCTCCTGGCAATCTCGATTCCAGATTGTGATTCATCCAGCCTGGCATTTCACATGATGTATTTTGCATATAATTTAAATAAGCAAGGTGAAAATATACAGCTTTGTCATACTCCTTTCCCAGTTTTGAACTAGTCTGTTTTTCCATGTCTGTTCTAACAGTTGCTTCTTGACCTGCACACAGGTTTCTCAGGAAAAAGGGAAGGTGGTTTGTTACTCCCATACCTGTAAGAATTATCCATAACTTGTTGTGATACACACAGTTAAAAACTTTAAGGTAATTAATGAAGCAGAAGTAGATGTTTTTCTGGAAATCTCTGTTTTCTCTATGAGGAGAATGTTGCTGAGACTAGATTTTAGTTCTAGATCTTTCAAGAAAAGCTAGGTTTGAGGATTATTTTGTCTATCATAGTAAATATAATTTCCTGTCATATTTGGATATAACATGTGAAGAAAAATATCCTGCATGATTATTAAATGTGGGGCATGATGATAAATGGATAGAGGATCTCATTACAGAAATAAGAAACACTAAGCAAAGTTTGTAAATTAGAATGGAGAGTGTTGTTAATTTGGAGATGGCTAAGGGATAGTTACATACAAGATTCAAGTGGAAATTCTGAGGTGTATAAGTAATATTTAAAGATCATGAAACAAAATGAGATCACCTAGGAAGTGAATGCACATGCAGAAACTAAAACAATAAAATTTTAAACCATGCCAAATTTAAATTTATAAGAAAGAGTTCAAGACAGCAAAAATATCAGACAATCTAGTTGAGTGTGGGCCATGGGAAATGGGACAAGGGAATGATCAACATTGAAATGGTCAACTTTACCTATTGTTGCTGCAACATTGAGCACAATTAGGATGGAATCTTGACCAAAATTCGTGGCAAGTGATAGACAATAATGAGCTATGCACAGAGAACAATTTTAAAGCAGAAAATGGGATAAAGCGCAGTTTGAAAAGAGTTGAAGAGAAAATGGATGCTGAGAAGTTGAATGTGGGGGTACAGAAAGTTTTTAGAAATGTGATGCTCAAAAGAAAAGCAAAGAAATAGAAAGTAATGGAGTAATTTAAGACTCAAGGGAGAATATTAAATATATATGACATGAGGCTTGTTTTTATAGTACAAGTAATAATCCGGTATATAAGATGTTCATTCAATGATGAATCCCATGAAAACTTTAGAAGACTGAAGAGCAAAGAAATAAGTACAAGGACTGACTTAGTATAATTATACTTTCTTGTGGAGGGTTTTTTTTAGTATTTAGGTTTTTATATATTCTGAAATTTATTTAGTGGTATGAATTCCAAATAAAATTCCATTTATTTTTTACATAGTCAATACTGTAACACTATTTAAGAAGGAATATTTTCTTTTGTTACTATTTGAAATAATGTTTATCAAGTTAATACAGATAAATATGCATATATACTATATAATTACACTTTCACTTTTTTTCTATTCTGAGCTCTAACAAATTAATTTGAGATTTGATTATATATAGCTCCTATACATTAGCTTTGCCTTTAAAAATGTTATTGGTTTTTCTGTTAGGTATTTATTCTTCCATTTCAACCTTAAAATCACATATTGAATTATAATTTTGCTAAAAGATTACATGAATGTGGATAGATTTGACATTTTAATAATAATGTTAAGTTTCTTATTAATGAACTTGATATATTTCTCTATTTAATCACATCATCAGAAAGGTCCATACTACTTTATCACACCAGATGAACATAATTATAATACATTAAGGAGATGGTGACCAGGTATTGAAAAGTCTATAAATCATGTCTCAAAGACAAATTAATGTGTTTAGTCTGGAAAAACAGCAACCTGAGATATTTATAGCAACAATCCCAATTTTTGAAGGACTCTAAAAAATAATTAAACTTGCTTTTGTAATTATAGAGCACAGGAAAGAAGAAAAGTTATGAGAAAGCAAAATTTCCATCAATCCAATATAAATTTTTTGTGAAATTGTGTAATGATTCTTTATTCCTTGGCTTCCCCTATGGCTCAGCTGGTAAGGAATCCACCTGCAATGCAGGAGACCTGGGAGACCTGGGTTTTATCCTTGAGTTGGGAAGAGCACCAGGAGAAGAGATAAAAGCTACCCACTCCAGTATTCTGGCCTGCAGAATTCCATAGACTGTATAGTCCATGAGGTTGCATAGAGTCAGACAAAACTCAGCAACTTTCACTTTCATTTTTTTTTTAATTCCTGCCCCAAACTTCAATTTGAAACTAATAATAAGCATTCCACCCTGGTGGAATCAATCCTTTTCAGGATCAGAGGAGCTTCCATGGATGGTTGAGTCATCAGCTGGAATGCAAATGAAGTGCAATATTAGACAAGATATGAAATATGAGGCAGTTATATACCAGATAAGAGCACGAAGAAAAATGTGGAAATGGAAATATACAAACTGTATTTTTTTTAGAAGATAGATAGGGGTGAGTGAGTGCTTTAAACATCATGACTGTTTGGAGTTGACTTGGGAAGGTGGTGGTAGCAACTGTGGATGATGATATGTATGAAGTCATAGATTTAGAATTTTTTTTCAGTTAGCTATAAGCATTGCATCATTGGGTTTTGGGTAAAATTGTGAAGATCATATTTTTTGCCTTTTTTAAAAAAGTAAAATACTAATATGATTAATGAGAATTTTCCATTTTGTTAGGCCCTGGAGAACTAAAGCTTTATAGAATAAATTAAATTGTTTTGTCAGGTAAAATCATAAATGATAGTATGTGATAAGTTGCTTCAATCCTGTCCTACTCTTTGCAATTAAATGAACTGTAACTCGCCAGGCTCCTCTGTCCATGAGATTCTCTAGGCAAGAATACTGGAGTGGGTTGCCATGCCCTCCTCCACAGGATCTTCCAAAACCAGGGATGGAGCCTGCATCTCTTACGCCTCCTGCATTGGCAGGCAGATTCTTTACTGCTAGCACAACTTGCAAGTCTATGTAATTACATATGTCTTATTTCAATGACCTCATGTTTTCCTTAACCTATATCCATCTTTGGACCACACATAGTCCACTTGTCTGAGCGAGCATAGTATTTTTTTTTTCCTCCACTGAATACCTAGCAATTTATTTCTTTTTCTAAATATAAATTCATTTATTTTAATTGGAGGTTAATTACTTTACAATAGGTATACACGTGTTCCCCATCCTGAACCCCACCTCCCACCTCCCTCTCTGTACCTCTGGGGTCATCCCAATGCACCAGCCCCAAGCATCCTGTATCATACATCGAACCTGGACTGGCGATTCATTTCATATATATTATACATGTTTCAATGCCATTCTCCCAAATCATCCCACCCTCTCCCTCTCCCGTGGAGTCCAAAAACCTGTTCTATACATCTGTGTCTCTTTTGCTGTCTTGGATACAGGTTTATCATTACCATCTTTCCAAATTCCAAATATATGCGTTAGTATACTGTATTGGTGTTTTTCTTTCTGGCTTACTTTACTCTGTATAATAGGCTCCAGTTTCATCCACCTCATTAGAACTGATTCAAATGTATTATTTTTAATGGCTGAGTAATACTCCATTGTGGATATGTACCACAGCTATCTTATCCATCATTTGCTGATGGACATCTAGGTTTCTTCCATGTCCTGGCTATTATAAACAGTGCTGTGATGAACATTGGGGTACACGTGTCTCTTTCAATTTTGGTTTCCTTGGTGTGTATAGCCAGTAGTGGGATTGCTGGGTCATAAGGCAGTTGTATTTCCAGTTTTCTAAGGAATCTCCACACTGTTCTTCATAGTGGCTGTACTAGTTTGCATTCCCACCAACAGTGTTATTTTACTTTTTGACTTGTACCTGTTTTATGATCTTCTTTAGTTAAGGCACTATAGGAGAAAACTGGAGAAGGCAATGGCAACCCACTCCAGTACTCTTGCCTGGAAAATCCCATGGATAGAGGAGCCTGGTAGGTTGCAGTCCATGGAGTGGCTAAGAGTCGGACACGACTGAACGACTTCACTTTCACTTTTCACTTTCATGCATTGGAGAAGGAAATGGTAACCCACTCCAGTGTTCTTGCCTGGAGAATCCCAGGGACGGGGGAGCCTGGTGGGCTGCCGTCTATGGGGTCGCACAGAGTCGGACACGACTGAAGCGACTTAACAGCAGCAGCAGGAGAAAACAGTAAGATTTTCTTTACAATACTATTTATCCTCAACTTATTTGAATAACTAAATCAATTCAATTCATAGATTTTTGCTTAATTTCAAGGTACATTTCATTATATGTAGCTGAAAAAAAGATTAATCACAGACTAAAAACTATCTTGCCCACTACCATTAGATTAATTTGGCAATAATTTTGGACACTACATTCAATCCATATTATCTACCTTAATAAAATTTCTTCATATTCTTTCCATAGTTACCTAATATTACATCTTATTAATCGCACTCAACATTCCTCTTCATGTTGAAGGCCTTGTCACATTTTCTCTAACAAAAAAAGTTATTTTCTTCTCTGAAACATAATTCAATATTAATTTCATCCAACTCAAATATTCCTGGAATAGCTTAGCTTATTTTCCACGACCTCATTCCTATATCAAACTGTTTTGGACAATGGTTGTTATGTAGATATGTGTTTATTTGTAACAAGTTAACAACTGCTTTATTTTTTTTTCTTTTTTTTTGCCACCCTCTCCCTCTCCCACAGAGTCCATAAGCCTGTTCTATACATCAGTGTCTCTTTTGCTGTCTCGTACACCGGGTTATCGTTACCATCTTTCTAAATTCCATATATATGCGTTAGTATACTGTATTGGTGTTTGTCCTTCTGGCTTACTTCACTCTGTATAATAGGCTCCAGTTTCATCCACCTCATTAGAACTGATTCAAATGTATTCTTTTTAATGGCTGAGTAATACTCCATTGTGTATATGTACCACAGCTTTCTTATCCATTCATCTGCTGATAGACATCTAGGTTGCTTCCATGTCCTGGCTATTATAAACAGTGCTGCGATGAACATTGGGGTACACGTGTCTCTTTCCCTTCTGGTTTCCTCAGTGTGTATGCCCAGCAGTGGGATTGCTGGATCATAAGGCAGTTCTATTTCCAGTTTTTTAAGGAATCTCCACACTGTTCTCCATAGTGGCTGTACTAGTTTGCATTCCCACCAACAGTGTAAGAGGGTTCCCTTTTCTCCACACCCTCTCCAGAATTTATTATTTGTAGACTTTTGGATCGCAGCCATTCTGACTGGTGTGAAATGGTATCTCATGGTGGTTTTGATTTGCATTTCTCTGATAATGAGTGGTGTTGAGCATCTTTTCATGTGTAACAACTGCTTTAAAATTGAGTCTGTTAATTCCTTGATTTCTAAAAATGAATGGTAAAAAGGCAAATTTCAGGTTATTTAATTGTCCTTCAGCTCATTTAGCCCTTAGACAAACCTGGCTGGACCTATTACAAATAGCTATATTGTTGTGGCATTGAGAATTGGGGATGGGATTGTTAAATCTTTCCTTGAGACAATTCTCAAATAGAGGCTAAGTAACACTGAGCTTTAAATTGGTCTTTGGAAGGGCTGATAGTCTACTGTGTGTGTGCTGTGTTCCTAGTCACTCAGTAGTCTCTGACTTTTTGTGACCTATGGGTTGTAGCCTGCCAGGCCCCTCTGTCTATGGAATTCTCCAGGCAAGAATACTGGAGTGGGTTGCCATACCTTCTTGGAGGGTATCTTCCCAATACATGCATCAGACCCAGGTCTCCAGAATTGCAGGTGGATTCTTAACCATCTGCACCACCAGGGAAGCCTGATGTTCTACTAATAAAATGTAGTTCATGTCTGAACAACTGAAGAATATATATTAGCTGTCTGTGTTACTCTGTTGTTTATTACCCACTCAAAAGCCACTTGCACTTGACATGAACTTTGATCAGATGAAAAGCATTATAGTATTTATAGATTTTTTGGGGGGTGCTTACTTAACCCAATATCAATCCCAAGAACTTATGGCAGCAAACAGCTAATGTGTAGTTTGTTTGGGTTGAAATATAGAATAGGATATTAGCAAGTCTCTATTTTTCCTCAATGACTGAAAAGAAAAAAAAAAAAGATTCAATTAGGTAAATTGACTTAGCCATTATTACTAGCTCTAATTAAGAAAATAATAACTATTATCCCAAAACAAAGAAAACAAAGAAGGAAGAAAGGAAGGAAGAAGGAAAGAAAGAATAAACTGCAGTCTTTGGGTTGGAAATATATGTAAGAAATGGTCTATAATAATTTCTCACTTACTGTTGGGCTTAATTCTCCTATGAAAGATGTGTGAAATACTGCTTTAATTTATAACAGAAAAGATTATCAAGTATAGCTCTGAAATCCCTACTACCTACCAGGCATTGTGAAATTGAAGATTTTCATACATAATTTTTCTCTATAAACATAATAAAAATATTTTTAGTATATTATGGCTTGTGCTTATGTTTTAAATCTCCACATAAACCAAAACAGTCAAAACTGTAATGTGTTTATTACATACATAATGTTTATATTGATTTTCCCAACGTAACTCAAATAATTTTGCCACCATTGTTTTGGTTTTTGAGGAGCTAAGACAAAGATAAGAAAGAATTATGTCGATTAAAAACAATGCACAACATGAGAGCTGGGAGTTAAGCTTTATTTGGAGCAATATGAGGACTGCAGCCAGGGATACAGTATCTCAGACAGCTCTGAGAAACTTCCAAATGGGTAGAGGGGAAGGTCAGTATATATGTGATTTTGGTCAAAGTAGAATACATGCAGTCAAGCACATTTACTTTTTCAGAAGTTTTCTCCTAATCTTGTGAAGCTTCTACTAGTCACAAGAAGCAGTCATCATTGTGAAAAATTTTAGTGTTTTCTAGATGTCAGGAGATACAAGAATTGGTCTCATAAAGTCAACTCCTCAGAATATCTAATTTTTCGATGACCTGTACTTCCAGTTTCACAGAGCACAGAGTGCCTCATTTCTGTACTCCACTCTGATCTCCTTCAAGGGGTGTTGGTGTTCAGCAACTGCAGTGGCATATAATTTAATCCTTATAGAGGTAGATGGAAACCACTCATAGCAAGTACCAATTTGTGGTTGAAAATTATAAATATCCACATTATTATATTTATAATAATTTCATACAGAAGCAATTTGTTCCTTGCCCTGCTTACTTTGTGTTGCATTAATAAATGAAAAAAATATGCAAAAATAATCTAGAAAAATATGTTGATAAATAAAAATATTTAATAAATAAATAGAAATGCTTTGATTTACATGTATCCTTGAACCCTCATACAAACTTTGCAATCTCAATTAAATTTTATTGATTGGAAAGAATGTTTCCTGAATTCATTATTAATATTCAATTTAATCATAAATAATAAATGTTAGAAACATGGTGGTGAATGAAACAACTTTGATAACACACTATAATCCCTGGTGAATTTTCAGCAAATTATATGTATTTTAAACTTGAATTTATATATATTAATTTAAAATGCATAGATATTTCAATAATTTCATATACCTTTTTATAGAGCAGAAAATATTTTTCTATACATATTTCAAAGATGTTAGTAGCAACTGAGAAAAAATATGATGTTCTCTTCCAGAGAAAGTGTTAATATGTCAGGGGTGTTGATCACTGCTTGAATAGCTTGCATCAGTTCAAAAAGCTTAGTATTGCATGAAAGCATTTGGAAAGGCAAGTGCATTTTATTTTAAAATTATGAATTCCTTCAAATATAAATCCTAAGTATAGCTAAAAGAAACTTTTGAGTTTATCTAAATCCAGAGAGAAAAAACATAATGTTTCTACATCAAGAAAATAAACAGATCTTTATTAATCAACACATTTTTATTAGTCAAAACAGCAATCATTACAATCAACACATTTTTGCCAACACAAAATAAGTTTGCTTATTCTTGTAGCATAAAAATCTGTGCTTCAGGATTAGAAAAACTTGGAAAGTATTTTCTGCCTCCTGCTAGTCGTGGAAGCATTTTCCCTACAAAAAGCTCTCAAGATGCTTGACATGGTAGTCAGTAGGTGTGGTCAGATGAACATGATGGATTAAGCAAAACTTCATCATCCAATTTTGTCAACTTTTGAATAATTTGTTGTTTGACATGTGGTTAAGCATTGTTGTAGAGAAGGATTGGGCCCATACTGTTGACCAATGGCAGCTCCAGTTTTCTGTGCATCCCATCAATTTGCTGAATATACTTCTCAGATGGAACAGTTTTGCTGGGATTCAAAAAGCTATAGAGGATCAGACGAGCAGTAGTCCACCGAACAGTGACTGTTATTTGTGTGTGTGTGTGTGTGCAACTTCGGCTTTGGGAGGTGCTTTGGAGCTTCTTCTCCAGTCCAATCACTGAGCTGGTCATTTCCAGTTGTCATATAAAATCCACTTTTCATTGTATGTCACAATTCATCAAGAAATGGTTCTTTGCTATTGCATAGAATAAAAGACAACACTTCAGAATGAGTATTATTATTATTATTTTTTTTTGATTAACTGTCAGTTTATGAGGCACCCACTTACCGAGTTTTTTTCATTTTTTTGAAATAAAAAATTTTTTTTTCACCTTTCCAATTTGCTTCAAATGCTGCATGGCCATAGAACGGTCTAGGTTAATTTTTCAGCAACTTCTCATGTAGTAAGAGGATCTAATGTAAGAGGACCAGCTTGATTTATCTAGCTGATCAACCAACTTTCAATTGGTTTCTGTCAACTTCTGATGGCCAGACACTACACTCCTCATCTTCAAGGTTTTTGTCTCCCTTGTAAAGCTTCTTGAACCACCACTGCACTGTATGTTCATTAGCAGTTCCTGGGCCAAATGTGGTGCTGATGTTCTGAGTTGTCTCTGCTGTTTTATGACACATTTTGAACTTAAATAAAAAAACACTTGGATTTGCTTTTTGTCTAACATCATTTCTATAGTTTAAAATAAATATAATATAACCAGCAAGTGATAAGTCATTAGCAAAAAAAAAAAAGATGCTTATTAAAAAAGCATTAAAATATGTATAACATAACCATATTTATTTAAGAATGTATTCCAATATCAAACAGCAAAGTTCAACAATGCAAAACTACAGTTACTTTTGTACCAACCTAATACTTATCAAATTTTGCCAAAGTTATGGAAAAAAAGATCTTTCATTTACTGCTGAAGAAAATGCAAAATGGTACCATCACACTGGAAGATTTTTAGTTTCTAACAAAGCTAAACATAATATTAATATTAGATCATCCAGCAGTTGCTCTTTTAAGAATTTACATAACTGTTTCACAAACTACATCCACAAAACCTGGCTTATAAAGTTATGGCCACTTTTTTCATAATTACCAAAAAACTGGAAGCAACCAAGTGGTCATTTGATAGATATAAGTTTAAACAAACTGGTGTATATTTATATAATCAAAACTATTCAATGATTAAAAAATCATGATCTGAAAAGACATGGATTAATCATATTTCTAAGTAGAAAAACCTGCATTTTTGTATAATTCATTTTAGATAACTTATTAAAAACAAGATTTTAAAGGCAAAACAATATCAAAAATGCCTTGCTTGTTCAGGGCATTTTTGTTTGTTTTTTTTTTTTTAGAAAAAGACTAAAAATTTTATTTTATTTTATTTTTTTAAATTTTATTTTATTTTTCAGGGCATTTTTGTTAAGAAAAGGGAGAACAGTTGAATAGATGGAGCACAGGAAGATTATTTTAAAGAGTGAAATTATTCCTTACAATTCAGTAATATTGGGTAGGTGAAAATATGCATGGCTAAAATCTTTACAGAATAAATATCTAACATTAATGTCTATAAAAAAAAAACTTTGTATCATCATGTAAGTGCTTAAGGGATCTCTGGTGCTTACAGTGATCTAAATAGTCACTGTAACAAGATAGTCTAATTGAAGTCAAATGGATGAAATAACTTCACTGAAGTGGGTGAGGGCAAAAATGTGGATCTAAGCAACTTTGAAAATGAGTAGAGTCTGGAAAACTGAAAACAAAAGGAACTGCACACAAATATGCACTGATTTGGTGATGTCAGTTTCTGTAGATTTATAGGTTAACAGTTTTGAAATCCAGGCACATGTACAATGGAACTGTACAATTAAGAAAATGGAAGTGTATGGTAGGAACCTGATTTTTATTGATGGAGGGAAAGGTTACAGATAAGCATGAGGACAGAATGATTATGCAGACTTGGAGACATTCATATGAATTTAATGCACACACCAACAGATATATCTGTATAAATAATTTTAGATATGTGTATATACAATGGTAGGGACACACATATATATGCCCTTGCTCTATGAATTCAGATGACCTAAGAATTTAGCACCACTCCAGGAACAAAAAGCCCACCAGCACCCAGATCTTCTCTTCTAAAACCCTTCTCCCATAAGTGGAATCAGACTTCTTGGAGACATAGCTAATTCTAGGAGTGAAGATGCATTGTACAGAATGATGTTGGAATATCTTATAGTGTCAGAAAGCAATGGAATGTTCAAAATGTAAAACAAACAATGATGAATATACATCAAGGTCAGATGGAGACAATTGAAAGGGCTCCCAATGACCAGAGCTCAACCATTTGAAAAACAAAATTAATAAAATAATACTGTTGATAGAAAATAAACAAATATCCATGAGTCCATACTGAAATATGTTCTGGACAACAAAATAAATAGGGGAGAAGAGACAAATATCCCCTGAGGAAGAATTCTAAGTTATGTATGTATCCCCATATAAGAGGTTAAGATAACTTTCCACTCTTACCAATTTTCCTTCTAAAGAACACTGTGCGGGAAGGGGAAATGAATTGTTTTATCGTGGAGAAGCATAACAAATACTACTTCTGATAGAAAATGAACATTAAAATCAATAGAGATTTCCTACTGATAATATGTCCCCTTGAAGCCAACATCTGTGGTCTTATTTCTCAAAATCTGTAACTTTGGTCTAATCATGAGAAAAAAATCATAAAAATCCGAGTTGGTAGACATTTTTATAAAATACCTGACTTTGTTGCATACCAAAAAAGTCATCCAAAATTGAAGTCTGAGAAACTTGCAATTAATAAATGCTAAAGAAGACACAATGACTAAATCAATTTTCGTATCTAAGCCATGAAGTGTGGGGCCACCCAAGACGGTCGGGTCATGGGAGAGGTTTAGCAGAATATGGTCCACTGGAGAAGGGAATGGCAAATCACTTTAATATTCTAGCCTCGAGAATCCCATGAACAGTATGAAAAAACAAAAAGATAGGACACTGAAAGATGAACTCCCCAGCTCGGTGGGCGCCCAATATGCTACTGGAGATCAGTAGAGGAATAACCCGAGAAAGAATGAAGGGATGGAGCCAAAGCAAAAACAGCACCCAGTTGTGGATGTGACTGGTGATAGAAGCAAGGTCCGATGCTATAAAGAGCAATATTGCATAGGAACCTGGAAGGTTAGGTTCATGAATCAAGGCAAATTGGAAGTGGTCAAAAAGGAAATGGCAAGAATGAATGGCAACATTTTAGCAATCAGCAAACTAAGATAGACTGGAAAGGGTGAACATAATTCAGATGACCATTATATCTACTACTGTGGGCAGGGCTCCCTTAAGAGAAATGGAGCCATCATAGTAAAAAAAAAAAAAAAGTCTGAAATGCAGTACTTGGATGTAATCTCAAAAACAACAGAATGATCTGTTAGTTTCCAAGGCAAATCGTTTGATATCACGGTAATCCAAGTCTATGCCCTGATCAGTAATGCTGAGGAAGCTGAAATTGAATGGTTCTATGAAGACCTACAAGGCATTTTAGAATTAACACATAAAAAGATGTCCTTTTGATTATAGGGGACTGGAATGCAAAATTGGAAGTCAAGAAACACCTGGAGTAACAGGCAAATTTGGCCTTGGAGTACAGAATGAAGCAGGGCAAAGGCTAATAGATTTCTGCCAAGAGAACACACTGATCATAGGAAATACCCTGTTCCAACAACACAAGAAAAGACTATACATGGACATCATCACATGGTCAAACCAAAATCAGATTGATTATATTCTTTGCAGCTAAAGATGGAGAAGCACTATACAGTCAGCAAAAACAAGACTGGGAGCTGACTGTGGCTCAGATCATGAACTGCTTATTGCCAAATTCAGATTTAAATTGAAGAAATTGGGGAAAACTACTAGACCATTCAGATATGACCTAAATCAAATCCCTTATGATTATACAGTGGAAGTGAGAAATAGATTTAAGGGACTAGATCTGATAGTCAGAGTGCCTGATGAACTATGGAGGGAAGTTCATGACATTGTACAGGAGACAGGGATCAAGACTATCCCCAAGAAAAATAAATGCAAAAAAGCAAAATGGCTGTCTGAGGAGGCCTTACAAATAGCTGTGAAAAGAAACGAAGTGAAAAGAAAAGGAGAAAAGGAAAGAATACCCATCTGAATGCAGAGTTACAAATAATAGTAAGAAGAGATAAGAAAGCCTTCCTCAGTGATCATTGCAAAGAAATAGAGGAAAACAATAAAATGGGAAAGACTAGAGATCTCTTCAAAAAAATTAGAGATACCAATGGAATATTCTATGCAAAATGGGCTCAATAAAAGACAGAAATGGTATGGACCTAACAGAAGCAAAATATTAGAAGAGGTAGCAAGAATACACAGAAGAACTGTACAAGAAAGATCTTCATGACCCAGATGATCGCGATGGTGTGATCACTCACCTAGAGCCAGACATCCTGGAATGTGAAGTCAAGTGGGCCTTAGAAAGCATCACTATGAACAAAGCTAGTGGAGGTGATAGAATTCCAGTTGAGCTATTTAAAACCTTAGAAGATGGTGCTGTGAAAATCCTGCACTCAATATGCCAGCAAATTTGGAAAACTCAGCAGTGGCCACTGAACTGGAAAAGGTCAGTTTTCACTCCAATCCCAAAGAAAGGCAATGCCAAAAAATGTTCAAGCTACTGCATACTGGCACTCATCTCACACACTATTAAAGTAATGCTCAAAATTCCTCCAGCCAGGCTTCAGCAATACATAAACTGTGAACTTCCAGATGTTCAAGCTGGTTTTAGTAAAGGCAGAGGAACCAGAGATCAAACTGCCAACATCCAATGGATCATGGAAAAACCAAGGGAGTCCCAGGAAAACATATATTTCTGCTTTATTGACTATGCCAAAGCCTTTGACTGTGTGGATCACAATATAATGTGGAAAATTCTTCAAGAGATGTGAATATCGGACCACCTGACCTGCCTCTTGAGAAACCTATATGCAGGTCAGGAAATAACAGTTAGAATTGGACACGGAACAAGAGACTGCCTCCAAATAGGAAAAAGAGTACCTCAAGGCTGTATATTGTCACTCTGCTTATTTAACTTATATGCAGTGTACATAATTTGAGAAACGCTGGGTGAAAGAAACACAAGCTGGAATCAGGTCTGCTGGGAGAAATGTCAATAACCTCAGATATGCAGATGACACCACCATTATTGCAGAAAGTGAAGAAGAACTAAAAAGCCTCTTGTTGAAAGTGAAAGAGGAGAGTGAAAAAGTTGGCTTAATGCTCAACATTCAGAAACTAAGATGATGGCATCCGGTCCCATCAGTTCATGGCAAATAGATGGGGAAACAGTGGAAACATTTGCTGACTTTATTTTTTTGGGCTCCAAAATGATTGAGGATGGTGATTGCAGCCATGAAATTAAAAGAAGCTTACTCCCTGGAAGGAAATTTATGACCAACCTAGACAGCATATTAAAAAGCAGAGACATTACTTTGTCAACAAAAGTCCTTTTAGTCAAGGCTATGGTTTTTCCAGTAGTCATGTATGGATGTGTGAGTTTTACTATAAAGAGACTTGAGTGCCAAAGAATTGATGCTTTTGAACTGTGGTGATGGTGAAGACTTTGAGAGTCCCTTGGACTGCAAGGAGATCCAACCAGTCCATCCTAAAGGAGATCAGTTCTGGGTGTTCATTGGAAGGATTGATGTTGAAGCTGAAACTCCAATACTTTGGTCACCTGATGCAAAGAGCTGACTCATTTGAAAATACCCTGATGCTGGGAACGATTGAGGGCAGGAGGAGAAGGGGATGACAGAGCATGAAATGGTTGGATGGCATCACTGACTCAGTGGACATGAGTTTGGGTAAACTCCAGGAGTTGGTGATGGACAGGCAGGCCTGGTGTGCTGCAGTTCAGGTAGTCGCAAAGATTAGGACACGACTGAGCAACTGAACGGAATTGAACTGAGTCTTGTGTTGGATCTTAAAAAATAAATTTATGTAAAAAACTAAAGAGCTCTGTGTAAAATATGGATAATTGTTGATAAGAATTAACCCATATTTATTAATTGTGATGTATGTGGCAAAATAACCAAAGATGTTAATTAGAGGGAAATCTGAGTATAAGACATACGGGAACTTCCTACACTATCTTTGCAAAATTTCTCCAAATCTAAAACTATTCTAGACTAAAAACTTTACTACAATGCAAAAACAAAATGTATTTTTGAGGAATGGCAACAGTTGCCATTTTAATAAAGAAATAAATGTCTAGAATCTTGGCAGAGAAGCTCTACTCCCCAATGACTGGGACTTCTCTGAGCCTCACTTGAAAGATATATTTCTTCTCCACCTCCTAGGCCTTACTTTGAAGACAATTCACAAAGTCCTCTATTTGCTGGTGATCATGGGTTGTAGCTGTGTCTGGCAAAACATGAGCAGAAGTAGTATGCACCTCAACTAAATTTAGGCTTGAAAACTTCATGTGTTATTACTTTGTTTCTCTTCATTCCTTGGATGAACAAATACAGACAGAAACTGAGAAAAAAAAATAGAGACCTTGAATTTATCACTGGTAGAATAAATTTATTGACTCATGCTTATGTTAATGAAATCATGGCATGTATCAGAAATACATTTTAATGATCCAAAAGTGTAATTTCAGCATTTATCATCTATCATAAAGCATCATTGCATGGAGAAAATCTGAGTGGTTTGAGTTGCACCTTGCAAGTCTAATCTTAAACTTGGATGAGAAATGAAAAGAAGTCAAATTCATTTGTAAAATATTTTGAATTTTCAGAAAACATTACAAATATCAATGATTTTTCTGTGATAACATATATTTTCATAGGTTATATAAAAATAAATGAGTGATATGCTGTGTCAGAGCTAAGATAACTTTCCAACACTTTATTTCATAATCAAACTGGGATTTCACATATTTTCTTTATATTTAATCCTATTAGGCATTAAATATTTATGAAAAGTTTTCAAAAGCTAATTTACTAAATTTAGGACAATGGTATTTTGTGGAAATCTGCTAATGGCCAGAACTGTGAATTTCAGACTTTGTCACAGTGAATGAATGACTTTATCGAGTAGAAGAAGAAACTAAATACTATGTATGGGGAGGGAGGAAGGAGGAGGGTTCAGGATGGGGAACACATGTATACCTGTGGCGGATTCATTTTGATATTTGGCAAAACTAATACAATTATGTAAAGTTTAAAAGTAAAATAAAATTAGAAAAAAAAAAAACAATAAATACTATGTGACAAAGATTCTGTAGTTAGATTCTGTTTTACATGTCATTAAATTTAAATGATAAAATACTTTTATTAAAAAAAAAAAAACAGAAAGGAACTAGACTTTAAAATACATACCAAGAACCTGACTAGCTTGGACCAGTCTAGGATACCATAACTAAAGAAAAATCTAACCAAAATTTGTCTTCAGTTCAATTTAGTCTTTCAGTCATGTCTGACTCTTTGCAACCCCATGAACCACAGCACGCCAGACCTCCCTGTCCATCACCAACTCCTGGAGTTTACTCAAGCTCATGTCCATTGAGTCAGTGATGCCATCCAACCGTCTCATCCTTGGTCATCCCCTTCTCCTCCTACCTTCAATCTTTCCCAGCATCAAGGTCTTTTCACAAGAATAAGTTCTTTGCATCATGTGACCAAAGTATTGGAGTTTCAGCTTCAGCATATGTCCTTCCAATGAATATTCAGGACTGATTTCCTTTAAGATTGACTGGCTGGATCTCCTTGCAGTCCAAAGGACTCTCAAGAGTCTTCAACACCACAGTTCAAAAGCATCAATTCTTCGGTGCTCAGCTTTCTTTATACTCCAACTCTCACATCCATACATGACTACTGGAAGAAATAGAGCTTTGACTAGATGGACTTTTGTTGATAAAGTAATGACTCTGCTCTTTAATATGCTGTCTAGGTTGGCCATAGCTTTTCTTCCAAGAAGTAAGTGTCTTTTAATTTCATGGCTGCAATCACCATGTGCAGTGATTTTGGAGTCCCCCAAAATAAAGTATCTCACCGTTTCCACTGTTTTCCCATGTATTTGCCATGAAGTGATGGGACCAGATGTCATGATCTTAGTTTTCTGAATGTGAGTTTTAAGCCAACTTTTTCATTCTTCTCTTTCATTTTCATCATGAAGCTCTTTAGTTTTTCTTTGCTTTCTGCCATAAGGGTGGTGTCATCTGCATATTTGAGGTTATTGATATTTCCCTCAGCAATCTTGATTCCAGCTTATGCTTCATCCAGTCCAGAATTTCTCATGATGTACTCTGCATATAAGTTAAATAAGTAGGGTGCAATATAAAGCCTTGACGTACTCCTTTGTGTACTCCTTTGTCTAGCTGGATATAAAATATATACATAAGATATAGAAATGTAAATCAGAACCCTGAAGAAAAAGAAATGACTGAAATACACCAAATTTGTAAACAAAACAAGATATTTGCTATAATAATAAATTGAGTATAGTGAAAATAGATAACTAACTCTAATGCATGATGAAAGTTAAATTAATGATGGCTTTCAAGATAGAAAATTCATATGTTTAAAAGTGAGACATAAAGAGAAGAAATTGGAAGAATTGTTGAACCCATGAAGCAACAAGGACAATGTAGACACGTTTACTATTAATATAATGAATTATATATAGTATCCCAAATAATATCTATTCAATTTCAGTAACTGAGTGAAATTCTGTTCATGTGTTGTACAATTTAGGTTATCTGGTAAATGTGTTGCTTTTTCCCTTAGTCCTTCTACTTTCTCATCTATCCCCACCCAGGACCCCTTATTCCTTTCCACATTTTCTCTATTAGTTCAATATTATTTGGAAGGCTATTATTTACAAAACATTGTAAGGTGTGTTATGGGGATAGACAGTGAAAGGCTAAGAGATAAAGTTCTCAGTGGATAAGAATATAAAGTATTGCAACACAAGGTACAATACAAACTAGTTTTAAAGGATTTGCAAAAATAGGTAATAGCTATTTGATGAAATAAGGGAAAGCTCCTGGAAGCCCTAAGATTTGAAGTAAATCTTATAAACATTCTGAGTTGGTCAGGAGGAAGGGATATGCTTATTTCTGCTGATGAATATCTTTTTATGTAAATATCTGCTGAAGTTTAGATATTGAAAATCTAATAACATCCAATAACCCATCCACCTTTTTTTCTTGTTAGAGCACCACAGAAGAATCCTTGCTAATATATGCTAATACTTTCTTTTTTTATTTTCTGGATAATGGCTGAATATCTGACCTTGACTCACAAGGCACTGGTTACTTTTCAACCTCTCCTTCTCACTCATCAGCTCTGCCTGAAGTTCTTAATGCTAAGGATGTTGACTCGCAATAGGACACTGAGGCTCATTCATGTCCTTGTTCCTACAAAATGCTATGCTCTTCAGTCTCATCTGTCTGAACAACATTTACAAATTCTTCACTCTTTATCGTGATGACACTTTCTTCATCAAGGCTTCCCAGGTAGCATAAGTGGTAAAGAATCTGCTTACTTCATTATATGGTCCATTCATCCTGATGTGCCCCATCAGAAAATTCCTCCTATGCTGTTTGGTCTTCTTGCTTACTCTTCTGTATCCCTCACTCTAGTAAAATCTGAGGCACAAGACTATGTTTGTTCATATTATTAATTTACCCAGCACAGCAGCACTCAAAATTCTACTATAAATGACCAGAGACCAGATGTTATGTCACCTGGGATGATAGTTACCAAGGCTCTTATTCTTTCTTCTCCAGATGCCTGACAGCTCCTGGCAGCTGCAGTGTGGTTGGTACCAGCAATAAGTACCCAGCTTTTCTGCCTATTGCCATGTAGAGGTTCAGGTAATTTCAACATCTTGCCTCTGTACTTATATTTCTAATAGAGACAGCCTGTAACATTTCAAAATTCCTTTACTTACAAGAGAAGCTTCAATGAGATTTCTTGAACTCGTCCAACCTCTCTGTCGTTTTACACTTCCAGGAACTTCTCATATTTAATATCATGGGGAGAGTAAAGTAACAACAATGCATATTTAATCTGGTAGAGAAATCTCAGTAAAACTTCACTGTATACTTATACTTTTTTTTAATATTTCACAGAAGCTAATTCCCTACCAGTTTATATACCACAATCAGTGATCATGATACTAGATAGAAACCCTTTTCCAAGACCATTAAGACCACAATCCCAAATCCTCACCAGCATTTCTTTTTATTAACTACTCTCAGTAATGAAATTCATCAGATAGTGGAAGGAGATCGCCACTGTAGGTGATAAAACAGAGGAAAAATCCTTAAAGCCAGTGTATGCTAATAATTTTATTTTTCCCTTCTTGATTCTAAAAAATAACAATAATAAATTTTCAGATTATTACAGTTTATACAGTTTCCACAAACAGAAATTTTTTTATGTAAATATATCACAGACTGGAATAGATTTAATGAGACATAATAGGATAACTTGATTTTTTTTTCTGTGAAAAATCTAGGTAGTAACTGGAGCAAATCCTAATAAAATTCTTATAATTGAAAGGTATGAGGTTAGATGGTGTAGCAAACAGCAATACAAGCAGATCAACATGATAAGACTGTTTCCTGAAACAAGAGGCTGTGAGTATGCAAGCTTCCTCCTAGATCTGATAGAAACAAATAGAAAACTAGATGGTAGCAAGAAGAAAAATGCCTGCATAAGGACACTTCTACAAATTAGATAAATAGGAAGAACACGTGCAAGTATATTCTTTATTCTGAACCAACATAAAAAGTATATTGAAAACCTCTGCAGAGAAACATTCTCCTGAATTGCATAACACGGAATCCTTGTGGCTTGGGATATATTGGAGGTCAGACAGAAAAGAATCTCCCTGAACACCAGAGGGACTGCTCCTCTGGTATATATTTGGTGAAATGCATGACAAGGACACCTGGCCCATCAATATAATGCTGTCTATAAGATATCATGTTGGTGAAACTAGAGCTTTCAGGGTAAAGGAAAAAAAAGAAAATCAATTTGACCACGGGGAAGATTATAATGATGAAATCTAGCATTTTCTTTGTTTATATATTTTCTTTAGGCTGAATTGTTTTGTCCTACTTGATTGCTTTCACTCTGATTCCTAATCATTCTTCAATTATCTGCTATACATCCACCGTTTTCCCACAGTGCAATGATTCTCCCACTTGCCATGGGACGTTGCACCTGTAGCACCACACTAATTGCATCTACCTTCCTGGATAATTAGCTTCCTATGTCTCAACCCTCCCTGAATTAGATCACAAAGAGGCCAATGACAAGACATTCCTGGGTCTGTAATACTCAAAGCACAATATGCCCTGTACTCCACAGATGTACAAAAACTATTTTTGATTTTTTTTTCCTCTTTTGAGTGATCAACATGAGAAGTTATTATGATAGGTCTTATGAGATATCAATAATTTTGATGGTGCTATTCAATATCACCCTTCCCTAGTGGTTTCGCTGGTAAAGAATCCACCTATAATACAGAAGACCTGGGTTTGATCCCTGGGTTGGGAAGATCCTCTGGAGAAGGAAGAAGCTACCCACTCCAGTATTCTGGCCTGGAGAATTCCATGAGCTGTAGAGTCCGTGGGGCTTCAAAGAGTCAGACACTACTGAGAAACTTGGACTTTCACTTTCACATTCCCTAAGAAAGACTTCTCTTATCTGTCAAAGGAAACTTTAACTTTTGTAAATCCCAGATCAGACTTATTGCTATCTCAATATTATTTTTTTGAATTAATGCCTAAAACATTATATAGGTCTTTTCTATTCAGATAATCATCAGTTAGGGGCAGGTAGCTGGTAAATATCACAAAGGACAATAATTAGGGACATATTTATAAAAGTTAAAAAAAAATACCCACTGGTTGATTACATATGTACTATAAAAGCAATATTTCTAAGACAGAAAAAAAAATCAGAGGGGAAAAAAACAAGCTTGGTCACATTATCTTGTCTATTATACAGGCCCAACAAAACCTAGAGCCCTGGACCTCTCAGTCCCACCTCTCTGCTCTGTGCTCACCACTCTGGTCACATGGCGTTCTCTATGATCGCTCAGACATCTGCACTTCCAGTACCTGGATGTGTGCTTCCTCCTCCTGGGATGTTTCAACCTCATTCCCTGACAGCTCTTCCTAAAGTTCTGACACCCAACCTTCACAGTCATTTCTAGTCCTTCCCAAACTTCATATTTCTCCATGGATCCCAGTTGTCTTCATTTGGCATATTCAGTAAGCATGAGTATTCTTAGGTGCTCTGTTTATTGTTCTGTCTCTAGACCCTGCTACAGTATCCAACACAAAGCTGGTTCCCCTCGCCCCTCTCTTTCTCTCTCTCTTCAGATAGATAGGTAGGTAAGTAGATAGACACAAATATAGTTATTAAATATATCCACAAAGAGATCAGTGAAATGAAGAGAGGTTAAGAGTCTAAGATCACACAAACAAATGACTTTCCACTTTGAAAACTATATGAATAAGTTGTCCTCTTATTGAAGGTATATATATATATAGTTAATATATATATAGTTAATATGTATACAATATATTGTTATTGTATATATATATACTATATATTGTATAATATATTGTATATTAACATATATATACCTATAAAATGGTACTGATAAACCTATTTAAAGGCAGGAATAGATATACTCAGGTAGAGAACAAACTTGTGGGCACAGCAGGGAGAAGAAAATGGGAACAAGTGAGAGTACCACTGAAACAATTTTTATAGAGGTAGGGAGAATGACTGAGAATCGGTGAATATAAGTTTCATCAGATTTGATTTATTAGGAAAGTAAAATTTAAAACCCCACATTATTTAAGCTTTATCATACATGTCACATTTAATGCAAAATTTTGTGAATCTGAGCCATTAATTTGTGTGGCCATTATAGAACCAGTGGCAAATGAATTCACATAATCATATCTACATGGCTGAAGTAATTTTCTTATGTTATGCTAAATACCAAATTTTAATTGGGAAAAGAAGACTTTCATACTTTTGGTATAACTGATTTGTTTTCAAATTAGAGATTACTTTTATACTGGGTATTACATGGACTTAGTCACTACATGGCATTTGAGTTGTACAGATTTTATTGCAACCAACATTTAATTAAAAATAAAATTCCATTGCTCAAAGGGTTATAAACTCTTATTTTTCTCTAATTGATAAACAAATTTCAAGTAGTTTATGGAAATAATCGTTTATCTCCCTAGTTCAGTTCAGTTCAGTCGCTCAGTCGTGTCTGACTGCAACCCCAAGAATTGCATCACGCCAGGCCTCCCTGCCCATCACCGACTCCCAGAGTTCACTCAAACTCATGTCCATTGAGTCGGTGATGCCATCTAGCCATTTCATCCTCTGTCGTCCCCTTCTCCTCCTTCCTCCAATCCCTCCCAGCATCAGTCTTTTCCAATGAGTCAACTCTTCACATGAGGTGGCCAAAGTATTGGAGTTTCAGCTTTAGCATCATTCCTTCCAAAGAACTCCCAGAACTGATCTTCTTTAGAATGGACTGGTTGGATCTCCTTGCAGTCCAAGGGACTCTCAAGAGTCTTCTCCAACACTACAGTTCAAAAGCACCAATTCTTCAGCGCTCAGCTTTCTTCACAGTCCAACTCTCACATCCATACATGACTAGTGGAAAAACCATAGCCTTAACTAGACTGACCTTTGGTTGGCAAAGTAATGTCTCTGCTTTTGAATATGCTGTCTAATTTGGTCATAGATTTCCTCCCAAGGAGTAGGCGTCTTTTAATTTCATGGCTGCAGTCACCATCTGCAGTGATTTTGGAGCTCCCCAAAATAAAGTCAGCTACTTTTTCCACTGTTTCTCCATCTATTTCCCATGAAGTGATGGGACCGGATGCCATGATGTTCGTTTTCTGAATCTTGAGCTTTCAGCCAACTTTTTCACCCTCCTCTTTCACTTTCATCAAGAGGCTTTTTAGTTCTTCTTCACTTTCTGCCATCAGGGTGGTGTCATCTGCATATCTGAGGTTATTGATATTTCTCCTGGCAATCTTGATTCCAGCTTGTACTTCTTCCAGCCTAGCGTTTCTCATGATGTACTCTGCATATAAGTTAAATAAGCAGGGTAACAATATACAGCCTTGACCTACTCCTTTTCCTATTTGGGACCAGTCTGTTTTTCCATGTCCCTAAAGCAGATGTAAAGTATAAGATCAATTGGAATAGTTGCAATTTCCATTTATTTTCCATATTACTACCAGAGATTAGTCATCTTTATAGAGTTGGTTCAATGGAAGTTTGACCACTGTTAAAATGTGTAGAGTTTCTGTTACAATATTTTCAAAAGTGTGTTGCTTCATTTTTAATAAAAACTGAATACACTTCCATTCCTTTATCTTACCAAATGGCTAGTCTGTAAAATTAGGAGGCTTTCATAAATTTCTAAAATCTGACCTTTTCTCTTAAAAGTATTTCTAAAGCAGTTTATAACTTAAAAACTAGTGCTTGGGGAGGGAAGTGGGAGAGGGTTTCAGGGTGGGGAACACACGTACACCCATGGTGGATTCATGTCAATGTATGACAAAACCAATACTATATTGTAAAGTAATTAGCCTCCAAAATAAATAAATACATAAATTTAAAAAAAGATAAGCAGGTAGGGATTAATCAAGAAAAGACAAGCATGATATTTTTTATAACATTTAATTTAAACAACAAAACAACCTTTAGAACATTAAAGAACATATTTTCTTTTTTCATCATATGGTTGCAGATAAAGGAAAGCACTTTAAATAATAGCAAAAATAAAGACAATGACCACAGTAACAATAGTTCTTAATATTTTGGAAACTCTCAAAAAATATTATGTGAGATTTGACTTATCTGCCTTACTAAAAGATTGCCAATGTTCAGAAATGTTATCTTCAGACTTACAGTAATTTCTTCTTTATTCTATTTGTCAGAGTTTTAATGCCTTATATCATATGCTTAGAATTTTCTTTTTATAATAAGAACATTAAAATGAACAATTTTTTTTTCTAATTTTACTTTATTTTTAAACTTTACATACTTGTATTAGTTTTGCCAAATATCAAAATGAATCCGCCACAGGTATACATGTGTTCCCCATCCCGAACCCTCCTCCCTCCTCCCTCCCCATACCATCCCTCTGGGCCGTCCCAGTGCACCAGCCCCAAGCATCCAGCATCATGCATCGAACCTGGACTGGCAACTCGTTTCCTACATGATATTTTACATGTTTCATTGCCATTCTCCCAAATCTTCCCACCCTCTCCCTCTCCCACAGAGTCCATAAGACTGTTCCATACATCAGTGTCTCTTTTGCTGTCTCGTACACCGGGTTATTGTTACCATCTTTCTAAATTCCATATATATGCATTAGTATACTGTATTTATGTTTTTCCTTCTGGCTTACTTCACTCTGTATAATAGGCTCCAGTTTCATCCACCTCATTAGAACTGATTCAAATGTATTCTTTTTAATGGCTGAGTAATACTCCATTGTGTATATGTACCACAGCTTTCTTATCCATTCACCTGCTGATGGACATCTAGGTTGTTTCCATGTCTTGGCTATTATAAACAGTGCTGCGATGAACATTGGGGTACATGTGTCTCTTTCCCTTCTGGTTTCCTCAGTGTGTATGCCCAGCAGTGGGATTGCTGGATCATAAGGCAGTTCTATTTCCAGTTTTTTAAGGAATCTCCACACTGTTCTCCATAGTGGCTGTACTAGTTTGCATTCCCAACATAGCCAAAACACTCTCCAACATACATCACAGCAGGATCCTCTATGACCCACCTCCCAGAATATTGGAAATAAAAGCAAAAATAAACAAATGGGACCTATTTAACCTTAAAAGCTTCTGCACATCAAAGGAAACTATTAGCAAGGTGAAAAGACAGCCTTCAGAATGGGAGAAAATAATAGCAAATGAAGCAACCGACAAACAACTAATCTCAAAAATATACAAGCAACTCCTACACCTCAACTCCAGAAAAATAAACGACCCAATCAAAAAATGGGCCAAAGAACTAAATAGACATTTCTCCAAAGAAGACATACAGATGGCTAACAAACACATGAAAAGATGCTCAACATCACTCATTATCAGAGAAATGCAAATCAAAACCACTATGAGGTACCATTTCACACCAGTCAGAATGGCTGCGATCCAAAAGTCTACAAATAATAAATGCTGGAGAGGGTGTGGAGAAAAGGGAACCCTCTAAAATGAACAATTTTGCTTAATTTTTTAAAAATATAAATGTATTTATTTTAATTGGAGGTTAATTACTTTACAACATTGTATTGGTTTTGCCATACATCAACATGAATCCACCACAGGTATACATGTGTTCCCCATCCCGAATCCCCCTCCCTCCTCCTTCCCCATACCATCCCTCTGGGTCATCCCAGTGCACCAGGGCTAAGTAACCAGTATCATGCATTGAACTTGGACTGGCGATTCATTTCATATATGATACTATACATGTTTCAAAGCCATTCTCCCAAATCGTCCCACTCTCTCCCTCTCCCACAGAGTCCAAAAGACTGTTCTATACATCTGTGTTTCTTTTGCTGTCTTGCATACAGGGTTATTGTTACCATCTTTCTAAATTCTATATATATGCATTAGTATACTGTATTGGTGTTTTTCTTTCTAGCTTACTTCACTCTGTATAATAGGCAGATTTTGCTTTAACAATCATCAGCAAGCCCCTGGATTACTCAGAATGCCTGTGCCCTTTTCCTGAGCATCATTCCAACAGAATTCTGTGAGATTCTGCCCTGTCTGCAAAATGTAGGGGCAATGGTTGAGGGTGCATGTCCTCCTAACAGTCTTTTAATTTAAAACAAAATTATTTGTCGGGACACATTAAAAAGTGTTTTAATAGTCTCTCAAATACTTATTGCCAATTCAAGTAAAATATTTAGAAAATGTTAGGAGGAAGAAAATTTCCTCTATCTTTCCAGGTTCTTATGAATAGTCTAAGAATTCACTTGACATCATATAGATTAACAGGAAAGCATCAAAACAAAATTTTAATAACATGGGAGAGCCCCAGTAAAATTGAGTATCCCATCAAAAGTGTGAATTCCTCACCTTAAATGCTATCTTCAGCTAAAATTAAAGGAGGATATTGGGCTAGTCATTTGGAACCTCAAAGTGGGAAATTTAATTTACCTGGAGATGGAAAAGCAAGAGTTGGTAAGCGAATATTTGCAGGACTAGGCAGAAACAATTGGACATAGATAAGAATACTTAAAAAGAAGATTTTGTTGAGTTCCTCCTTGTCCACACACCCAGTTTATACTAACGATTATCTATGGTGACAACTCTCTTCTTGGACCAGGTCCTTTACCTACATTCTTCAAGCAGATGGAAGAAGGTGAACATTTTTTTTTTTTTTTTTTTGAGTCTTTTGGATTTTGGTTGTTGAGAATAATCCACAAACCAAAGACACATTTTTGGGGTGACAAATTTTGTTCCACTATGACAGTGTACATTAAACATAAATAGAAAATAAGCACATTAGGCCTTCAAGAATACTAGCAAATTTGACCTGGAAAAGGTATTTAGAATTCAATATTTCCTGAAGCAATCAAACAGACTTTTTTTTTTTTTAATTGTGAGGAAAAATCTTAATTTACTACTTCAAAAATCAACACATTCAATTCCAGATTCATCAAAGACTTAAAGGTTAAAAAAAAAAGTTATTATTTATTTACTTCATTTTTAAACTTTACAATATTGTATTGGTTTTGCCATATAAAAAAAGTTATTTTTTAAAAAATAATTAAATGTGGGTTTTCAAGCCACTTCTTCGTGGCCCTGCAGCAAGTTTCACCTGAGTGAAACCTCTTGAAACTGTTTTGATGAAATTTTCTTGTTAAATGATCAGTGAGGACTTTTCAAAGGATATGTAAGTTCTGATTTTTCTTCTACGATTGCTAGAATGTTGTATATACTTTTGTGATGGAGAAGGTTTTTCTAATTCTGAAACCAAAGATAAAAACAAAAATACTACATCATTTGCTTTTTACTACATGAATATTTTAAAGTTCTAAGTGTCAAATCACATACACACAGAAATAACAGCAAAACAAACAAACAAACAAAAACAAAAAACAAGTAGGAAATATACTCAAATATTTTATAACGAATACTGCAATAGAAGAAATAAAATGTATCAACATTTTTTGCCAGTAAGTGTGCTAGGGGAATCACATTGATTGACTACCACCACCCACCTTGGCCAGGCACCATAGTAACCATCTGCATAAGTTGTTTTACAACAGGAGGTCCTGGTAAGGAACATGGAACAAATAAGCCACCACCAACCAGACGAGTTTGGGAAAGGTCAAAGGGAGACACCATATGTCCAACCACTTCCCAGAATCCTTGCTGGCATCCACCTTGGCTAACAAGGTGTGTACCACCAGAAAGGACTCTGAGTCAGAATGATTGGCTAAAGACAACCCAGAAACAATCCCATCACCATAAAACTGGAAACTGCCAGCCACATGACAGAGCAGTTCTCCTGGATTCCCTTACCCTACTGCTCTCTGCTGGACACACTTTCCCAATAAAATCTCTTGCTTTGTCAGCACATGTGTCTCCTCGGACAATTAATTTCCAAATGTTAGACAAGAGCCCAGTTTCGGGCCCTTGAAAGGGTCCCCCTTCCTGCAACAAATGCAGTAGGGTAAAGTGAATAATGTTTATGTTATACAAAAAGCTCAGTTTCATTATTAATCAAAAAAAACACAAAATGATTTGATTTTTAACCCACCCATTGCTTATTTTCAAATGTGTTACAGAAATAGTCTAAGCACCTAATAACGTTCAAAACTGAGTTCCAGAAATATTGCTACGACTTTATTTTATCTGTTTTTTCCACATTAACTAAAAGTGGTATTTGTTTGCATTTGTAATCTGAAAAACTTATTCAAACAATTTACCTTACAGTTTATAGACATAGTAAAATATTTATTGAAATTTTTATTTTGTTTCCCCAATGCCTTATCATATTATGCCCATGGAGTGAAGTTAATAAATATAAACATTCAAGAATATTTTAAATGCCTATGTAGGAAAAAAAGGAAAACCATTTTGATCTGTGACAAACTTGCTTTGCCACTTATTCAAATTTGTTTCAGTCCTCAAATGTTTTGCTAATAAAAGGTGATCCTATGGTCTATGCTATCTGAGTTGAATGGGATGGAAATATTTTATGGGCCAACTAGTATACAGCTTTTCAATCCCTTACCCTCTGAATTAGTCATGTAATTTCTACACCTGTCATCTAAATTTGCTCAGGAATTTCAAAAGAATAGGTTGCACTGATTTTGTTATTCTATACTTGACATAGGACATTATGACTTAAATTTTAAAGTAGTAGAAACCACATATCAGCTAAAACTGTAAAGATAACTGCTAAGGAAATAAAACAACATATCAAGTTAGAAAATAAATGTTAATGAGATTGTATTTTTTAGTGCCAAAATTATCCTAATTATACTTAGTTCTCATTGTCTAAATATTTGAGATTTATGCAAATCCCATAAGTGCATTTTGACATGAATTTTTGTAAAATTATTACTTAAAAATGGCGGGGGGGGGGGATCATAGTCACAAGGACCTATTGCCGTATGGCAACTTGCTTCTTGAAAGACAAGAGGGAAAAGTACCCTTGCATTCTACGACAACAAAGTCTTATATAGCAAGGTCTATGGAAGGGAGTGTCTATCTGATTATTCAGATTTTCTGCTCCCACTAAGGGAGAGGGGATTGATTATTCAGGTGTGTACACTAGTGAGTGGTAATCTTTGTGTCATCAGTATTCAGGCTGGTATAAAGATGGAACTTTCCTTGGGTTAAGGGATATTATATGGTTCCCAAGGTCTGGAAAAAAAAAAAAAAAAGACTATGCAAGCATGGAATTAAAACCAATGTGTTGCATAGGATATTTTGAACTCAAGAGAGTTTCCAACTAAAATTATATTATTTGATAAGTGGTAAGAAACAACTCCATAAAGAATGAAGGGATGGAGTCAAAGCAAAAACAATACCCAGCTGTGGATGTGACTGGTGATAGAAGCAAGGTCCAATGCTACAAAGAGCAATATTGCATAGGAACCTGGAATATCAGGTCCATGAATTAAGGCAAAATGGAAGTGGTCAAACTAGAGATGGCAAGAGTGAATGTGGACATTCTAGGAATCAGGGAACTGGTGGACTGGAATGGGTGAATTTAACTCAGCTGACCATTATATCTACTACTGCGGGCAGGAATCCCTCAGAATAAATGGAGTGGCCATCGTGGTCAACAAAAGAGTCCGAAATGCAGTACTTGGATGCAATCTCAAAAACGACAGAATGATCTCTGTTCGTTTCCAAGGCAAACCATTCGATATCACAGTAATCCAAGTCTATGCCCCAACCAGTAACGCTGAAGAAGCTGAAGTTGAACGGTTCTATGAAGACCTACAAGACCTTTTAGAACTAACACCCAAAAAAGATGTCCTTTTCATTATAGGGAACCGGAATGCAAAAGTAGTAAGTCAAGAAACACCTAGAGTAACAGGCAAATTTGGCCTTGGAATACGGAATGAAGCAGGGCAAAGACTAATAGAGTTTTGCCAAGAAAATGCACTGGTCATAACAAACACCCTCTTCCAACAACACAAGAGAAGACTCTATACATGGACATCACCAGATGGTCAACACTGAAATCAGATTGATTATATTCTTTGCACCCAAAGATGGAGAAGCTCTATACAGTCAGCAAAAACAAGACCAGGAGCTGACTGTGGCTCAGACTATGAACTCCTTATTGCCAAATTCAGACTTAAATTGAAGAAAGTAGGGAAAACCATTAGAGCATTCAGGTATGACCTAAATCAAATCCCTTATAATTATATAGTGGAAGTGAGAAATAGATTTAAGGGCCTAGATCTGATAGATAGAGTGCCTGATGAACTATGGAATGAGGTTCGTGACATTGTACAGGAGACAGGGATCAAGACCATTTCCATGGAAAAGAAATGCAAAAAAGCAAAATGGCTGTTTGGGGAGGTCTTACAAATAGCTGTGAAAAGAAGAGAAGTGAAAAGCAAAGGAGAAAAGGAAAGATATAAACATCTGAATGCAGAGTTCCAAAGAATAGCAAGAACAGATAAGAAAGCCTTCTTCAGCGATCAATGCAAAGAAATAGAGGAAAACAACAGAATGGGAAAGACTAGGGATCTCTTCAAGAAAACCAGAGATACCAAAGGAACATTTCAAGCAAAGATGAGCTTGATAAAGGACAGAAATGGTATGGACCTAACATAAGCAGAAGATATTAAGAAGAGATGGCAAGAATACACAAAAGAACTGTACAAAAAAGATCTTCAAGATCCAGATAATCACGATGGTGTGATCACTGACCTAGAGCCAGACATTCTGGAATGTGAAGTCAAGTGGCGCTTAGAAAGCATCACTACGAACAAAGCTAGTGAAGGTGCTGGAATTCCAGTTGAGCTATTCCAAATCCTGAAAGATGATGCTGTGAAAGTGCTACACTCAATATGCCAGCAAATTTGGAAAACCCAGCAGTGGCCACAGGACTGGAAAAGGTCAATTTTCATTCCAGTCCCAAAGAAAGGCAATGCCAAAGAATGCTCAAACTACCGAACAATTGCACTCACCTCACATGCTAGTAAAGTAATGCTCAAAATTCTCCAAGCAAGGCTTCAACAATATGTGAACCGTGAACTTCCTGATGTTCAAGCTGATTTTAGAAAAGGCAGAGGAACCAGAGATCAAATTGCCAACATCTGCTGGATCATGGAAAAAGCAAGAGAGTTCCAGTAAAACATCTATTTTTGCTTTATTGACTATGCCAAAGCCTTTGACTGTGTGGATCACAATAAACTGTGGAAAATTCTGAAAGAGATGGGAATACCAGAACACCTGACCTGCCTCTTGAGAAATTTGTATGCAAGTGAGGAAGCAACAGTTAGAACTGGACATGGAACAACACACTGGTTCCAAATAGGAAAAGGAGTTCGTCAAGGCTGTATATTGTCACCCTGTTTATTTAACTTATATGCAGAGTACATTATGAGAAATGCTGGACAGGAAGAAGCACAAGCTGGAATCAAGATTGCCGGGAGAAATCTCAATTACCTCAGATATGCAGATGACACCAGCCTTATGGCAGAAAGTGAAGAGGAACTAAAAAGCTTCTTGATGAAAGTGAAAGTGGAGAGTGAAAAAGTGGGCTTAAAGCTCAACATTCAGAAAACGAAGATCATGGCATCCGGTCCCACCACTTCATGGGAAATAGATGGGGAAACAGTGGAAACAGTGTCAGACTTTATTTTTGGGGGCTCCAAAATCACTACAGATGGTGACTGCAGCCATGAAATTAAAAGACGTTTACTCCTTGGAAGGAAAGTTATGACTAACCTAGATAGTATATTCAAAAGCAGAGACATTACTTTGCCAACAAAGATTCGTCTAGTCAAGGCTATGGTTTTTCCTGTGGTCATGTATGGATGTGAGAGTTGGACTGTGAAGAAGGCTGAGTGCCGAAGAATGGATGCTTTTGAATGGTGGTGTTGGAGAAGACTCTTGAGAGTCCCTTGGACTGCAAGGAGATTCAACCTGTCCATTCTGAAGGAGATCAGCCCTGGGATTTCTTTGGAAGGAATGATGCTAAAGCTGAAACTCCAGTACTTTGGCCACCTCATGCGAAGAGTTGACTCATTGGAAAAGACTCTGATGCTGGGAGGGATTGGGGGCAGAAGGAGAAGGGGATGACAGAGGATGAGATGGCTAGATAGCATCATTGACTCGATGGACATGAGTCTGAGTGAACTCTGGGTGTTGGTGATGGACAGGGAGGCCTGGCGTGCTGTGATTCATACGGTCCCAAAAAGTCATACACAACTGAGTGACTGATCTGATCTGAAGAATATGAATTCAGTTGATAGAGATAGAGTATGACCATTAAATCGTTAATTTAGAAATCCCAGTGGTCTTCCCTGGTGGCTTAGATGATAAAAAAAATCCACCTGTAATGTGGGAGACCTGGGTTTGATCTCTGGGTTAGGAAGATCCCCTGGAGAAGGAATGGCTACCCACTACAGTATTCTGGCCTGGAGAATTCTATGGACAGAAGAACCTGGCAGGCTGCAGTCCATGGGGTCACAAAGAATTGGACGGGACTAAGCAACTTTCACTTTCACACATTAGAAATCCCAATAGGGGATTAAAGGCAGAGAAGGAATTTTAATGGAGTTTGGGTGGCTATTGTAAGCCAATGACCAGTCAAGAAAAGGAATCCTGTAACCTGGCAACATTTTAGATTACAGTACCTTGAAAGAAGATCCGGTGCATTCAAGTGCCAGGCACACTCAAGCTAAATGTCCTGCTAGTTAATAATAAAACACAGAAAAATAGTTTTGGAGTCTGATTATTGTTCCATGAAGTCAGAGAGATAATTTTCCTTCAAGAATAGTCTTTTTACATGTAGCCAAGAAGAATTATAGGTGAAAGGGGAAAGAAACTAGGTGAGAGGGGACATTGTAACAAAACTTGAGATTCATAGCATATGTTGCCACCCTTCTGCTGATATACATATGATTTAAATAGCACCATGACAGTCCTGGTTAGACCATGTAGGGTTCAAAATGAACTAATGATGTAAGCCTTGATGCCTACCTAAAAATGAGGAATAAGACAGTCTTCTCCCCCATACCATAAACTTTTTCTTTGATTATAAAAAGATAGCCTTCTTTGTTCTCAGGAGATTGCACACACTTGCCTGCCCACTTAAATCTCACACAAGTCCTAAGCCTGAACTTTTGCCTCATTCTGAATCATCTGCATTGAGTCAAAAGAACCTGTTCTTCAGTAAGCCCTCAGGGCTTTCAATTAAAGTATAGTGGGTTCCAGCTTTCTCCTAAGTCAGGAATTGTGGGCTGGAGTCCCATCCTAGAAGGAGTGCAGTTTCACACTCACACTATAAGAACTCTGAATGTAGAGTCGTTGTGCTGCTGCTGCTAAGTCGCTTCAGTCGTATCTGACTCTGTGCGACCCCATAGATGGCGACCCACCAGGCTCCCCCATCCTTGGGACTCTCCAGGCAAGAACACTGGAGTGGGTTGCCATTTCCTTCTCCAATGCATGAAAGTGAAAAGTGAAAGTGAAGTCGCTCAGTCGTGTCCGACTCTTTGCGACCCCATGGACTGCTGCCTACCAGGCTCCTCCGTCCATGGGATTTTCTAGGCAAGAGTACTAGAGTGCGGTGCCATTGCCTTCTCCAAGAGTGGTTGTAGTATTGGTAAATTCAAACACTCATTGATATCATTAAGGTGAAAATGCTTTCCGTCTATCACTTGTGCCTCAGTATGAGGTCTCTATAGTAACTACACTATGAACTATACTGGACTATAGTAACAACACACAGTTACTACATTGGGCTATAGTAACTAAATCATCTTATTTCATTAGTTCTGCCAGTCTTTGTGTCCTGGGTTCATGACAGATGGCAGATCTTAGTAAACTACCCCAGGCAAATGGATTGTTTATAAGGACAGAATAGATGTGTTTGCTGCAGGATGAAAGGCTAAGGAAGTCAAATGAGGGGGAAAGCGTTGGTTCTTTGGCCCTTTACTTTGGTTTGATTCTCAGGCATCTAGGTATTGGTGGAGGGGAAATGAATAAATACAAGAATAAAACTCTTTTGTTTTCTTAGATGTCAGCAAATGAACAAGTTCTTGCATATGAATTACTATAGAGATAACGTCTCAAAATTTGAGTGGAAGAGTGAGCAAACCATCTGAATTAAAGAGGGAGTTCAGTTCAATTCAGTTCAGTCACTCAGTCATGTCCGACTCTTTGCAACCCCATGAATCATAGCATGCCAGGCCTCTCTGTCCATCACCAACTCCCAGAGTTCACTCAAACTCATGTCCATCAAGTCGGTGATGCCATCCAGCCATCTTATCCTCTGTCGTCCCCTTCTCCTCCTGCCCCCAATCCCTCCCAACATCAGGGTCTTTTCCAATGAGTCAACTCTTCGCATGAGGTGGCCAAAGTATTGGAGTTCCAGCTTCAGCATCATTCCTTCCAATGAACACCCAGGACTGATGTCCTTTAGAATGGACTAGTTGGATCTCCTCACAGTCCAAGGGACTCTCAAGAGTCTTCTCCAATACCACAGTTCAAAAGCACCAATTCTTCAGCGCTCAGCTTTCTTCACAGTCCAACTCTCCCATCCATACATGACTACTGGAAAAGCCATAGCCTTGACTAGATGGACCTTTGTTGGCAAAGTAGAGTCTCTGCTTTTGAATATGCTTTCTAGGTTGGTTATAACTTTCCTTTCAAGGAGTAAGCGTCTTTAAATTTTATGGCTGCAGTCACCATCTGCAGTGATTTTGGAGCCCCCCAAAATAAAGTCTGACACTGTTTCCACTGTTTCCCCGTCTATTTCCCATGAAGTGGTGGAACCAGATGCCATGATATTCATTTTCTGAATGTTGAGTTTTAAGCCAACTTTATCACTCTCCTCTTTCTGTTTCATCAAGAGGCTTTTTAGTTCCTCTTTACTTTCTGCCATCAGGGTGGTGTCATCTGCATATCTGAGGTTATCGATATTTCTCCCTGCAATTTTGATTCCAGCTTGTGCTTCTTCCAGTCCAGAATTTCTCATGATGTACTCTGCATATAAGTTAAATAAGCAGGGTGACAATATACAGCTTTCACATACTCCTTTTCCTATTTGGAACCAGTCTGTTGTTCCATGTCGAGTTCTAACTGTTGCTTCCTGACCTGCATACAGGTTTTTCAAGAGGCAGGTCAGGTGGCCTGGTATTCCCATCTCTTTCAGAATTTTCCACAGTTTATTGTGATCCACATAATCAAAGGCTTTGGCATAGTCAATAAAGCAGAAATAGATGTTTTTCTGGAACTCTCTTGCTTTTTCGATGATCCAGCGGATGTTGGCAATTTGATCTCTGGTTCCTCTGCCGTTTTTAACACCAGCTTGAACAAAGAGGGAGAATCATAATTAAATGCGTAAAATAGCCCCCAAAGAAAAAGAGATGGGGAAGAATTCAATTCTCCTATCAAAAGAGTTAGGTTTTATAATGCTCAGTTTTTCGACATAGGGCAATAATGTCCTATGCATGAGAGATTCTCTGAAAATGGAACATGGTGTGCTTGTATCAAGGATAAACAGATACTTAGAAATACCTCTAATCAGGAGGAGGAACCATTTCCTTCTTTATCTTCCATGAAATTCTTAGCTAAATCATATTTATAAAATGTTTCTTAAAGCAATAGTAAAATATGTATCTTTTCAAATCAATATATAATATTAGTATAAAACATTCTTCAATATATTTAAATAACTGAAATCACCAGACTATGATTTCTTATGAAAACAAAACTAAATTATAAATCAATAACACAAATATTTGTTATTAAATGTATAAGAATTATCAAATTAAGTCACTAGTTTCTAAATAACTTGTGGTTCAAAGCAAGTTAGACATTATTTGCATTACTAAACAAAAATAATACAGAGTGTGTAAAAACTCATAAGATGCAATTCAAGGAGTCCAGGAGTTTTATTACATAAACATTTATTTAGAAAAAGAAAGCCAAAGAATATTAATAATGCAAATTACAATGTATCAAAATAGAAGTCTATCATCAAAGCTAAAGACTAAGTTAACACTAAAACAGCAGAAAACAACTAAATAGGAAATAGATAAACAAGTTAAAAAGTAAGGAAGGAAAAGGCTAGTTCTTTAAAATTATTAAAATTTTACCTCTTGCTAAGGATTAGATATGATAGACAGTACGCCTGAAGAATTATAGATGGAGGTTTGTGACATTGTGCAGGAGACAAGGGTCAAGACCATCTCCAAGAAAAAGAAATGCAAAAAGGTAAAACACTTGTCTGAGGAGGACTTACAAATAGCTGTGAAAAGAAGGGAAGTGAAAAGCAAAGGAGAAAAGGAAAGATACACCCATTTGAATGCAGAGTTCCAAAGAAGAGCAGGGAGAGATGAGAAAGTCTTCCTCAGTAATCAGTGCAAAAAATAGAGGACAACAACAGAATGGGAAAGACTAGAGATCTCATCAAGAAAACTGGAGATACCAAGGGAACACTTCATGCAAAGATGAGCACAATAAAGTACAGAAATGGTATGGACCTAACAGAAGCAGAAGATATTAAGAAGAGGTGTGAATGGAAGTTTGAATGATTAAATAAATGAAAAGTCCATTTACTGCAGAGAATCATTTCACAAGGCAGCCAAACTAGGAATATACAGAAGAACTATACGAAAAGATCTTCATGCCCCAGATAACCACGATGGTGTGATTATTCACCTAGAACCAGACATCCTGGAATGCAAAGTCAAGTAACCCTTCGGAATCATCACTATGAGCAAAGCTAGTGGCAGCAACAGAATTACAGTTGAGCTATTTCAAATCCTAAAAGATGATGCTATGAAAGTGCTGCACTCAATATGCCACCAAATTTGGAAAACTCAGCAGTGGCCACAGGACTGGAAAAGGTCAGTTTTCATTACAATCCCAAAGAAAGACATTGCCAAAGGATGCTCAAACTACCATACAATTGCACTCATCTCACATGTTAGCAAAGTAATTCTCAAAATTCTCCAAGCTGGGCTTCAACAGTATGTGAAACATTAACTTCCAGATACTCAATCTGGTTTTAGTAAAGTCAGAGGAACCAGAGATCAAATTGCCAACATCTGTTGGATGATCAAAAAAAAGCAAAAGAATTCTAGAATAATATCACTTATGCTTTATTGCCTATGTCAAAGCCTTTGACTGTGTGGATCACAACAAACTGTGGAAAATTTTGAAGGAGATGGGAATACCAGACCACCTGACCTGCCTCCTGAGAAATCTGTATGCAGGTCAGGAAGCAATAGTGAGAACTGGACATGGAACAACAGACTGGTTCCAAATCAGGAAAGGAGTACATCAAGGCTGTATATTGTCTCCCTGCTTAGTTAACTTACATGCAGAGTACATCATGAGAAATGCTCGACTAGATGAGTCTCACAATTGCCAGAAGAAATATCAGTAACTTCAGATTTTCAGATGACACCACACTTATGATAGAAAGCAAAGAACTAAAGAGCCTCTTGATGAAAGTGAAAGAGGAGAATGAAAAAGCTGGCATAACCCCAACATTCAGAAAACTAAGATCATGGCATCTTGTCCCATCACTTCATAGCAAATAGATGGGGAAACAATGGAAACAGTGACAGGCTTTATTTTAGGGGGGTTTCAAAATCACTGCAGCCATGAAGTTAAAAGACTCTTGCCCCTTTGGAAGAAAAGCTATGACCAACCTGGAGAACATATTTAAAAGCAGAGACATTACTTTGCCAACAAAGGTCCATCTAGTCAAAGGTATTGTTTTCCCAGTAGTCATCCAAGGATGTGAGAGTTGGACTATAAAGGAAGCTGAGTGCCAAAGTATTGATGCTTTTGAACTGTGGTGTTGTAGAAGACTCTGGAGAGTCCCTTGGACAGCAAGGACATCCAACCATTCTGCCCAAAAGGAAATCAGTCCTGAATATTCATTGGGAGGACTGATGTTGAAGATGAAACTCCAGTACTTTGGCCACCTGATGTGAAGAGCTGACTCATTGGAAAATACCCTGATGCTAGGAAAGATGGAAGACAGTAGGAGAAAGGGACGGCAGAGGATGAGATGGTTGGATGGCATCACTTACTTGATGGACATGAGTTCGAGTAAGCTCTGGGAGTTGGTGATGGACAGGGAAGCTTGGCATGCTGCAGTCCATAGGGTCGCAAAGAGTCGGACAGGACTGAGCTATTGAATTGAACTGAACTGAACTGAGACAGATCTTGAAGACACTAGAAAAAACACTAGTAACAGCACAAATTACCACTATGAGAAATAAAAACAGTGAGACTACTACAGGTCCAGTAGATTAAAACTGAGACAAAACATTTTAAACAGATTTTACCAATATTTCCCTATTAAGAAGAAGGACATTCTTAGAAAGACACATATTCTAAAACTTGAAAAGAAAAAAGTTTGAAAAGTAATGTTGTGGGTACTGGTATGTGAGACATCACAACCAATTCAATAGTAATGTATAGAACCATCATGTCAATTCCCAATGTAGGTAGAGTGTCTGATTGTCTCATGAAGACTAAGCATAACATTATTTTTAATCCTGACTCTACTTTCTTGCTATTGTGTTTTATTTTAGCATGTATTACAAGTTATTTAACTTATATGCAGAGGACATTATGAGAAACGCTGGGCTGGAAGAAGCACAAGCTGGAATCAAGATTGCCAGGAGAAATATCAATAATCTCAGGTATGCAGATGGCACCACCCTTATGGGAGAAAGTGAAGAGGATCTAAAAAGCCTCTTGATGAAAGTGAAAGTGGAGAGTGAAAAAGTTGGCTTAAAGCTCAACATTCAGAAAACGAAGATCATGGCATCTGGTCCCATCACTTCATGGGAAATAGATGGAGAAACAGTGGAAACAGTGTCAGACTTTATTTTGGGGGGCTCCAAAATCAGTGCAGATGGTGATTGCAGCCATGAAATTAAAATACGCATACCCCTTGGAAGGAAAGTTATGACCAAACTAGATAGCATATTCAAAAGCAGAGACATTACTTTGCCAACAAAGGTCCGTCTAGTCAAGTCTATGGTTTTTCCAGAGGTCATATATGGATGTGAGAGTTGGACTCTGAAGAAAGCTGTGCACTGAAGAATTGACGCTTTTGAACTGTGGTGTTGGAGAAGACTCTTGAAAGTCCCTTGTACTGCAAGGAGATCCAACTAGTCCATTCTAAAGGAGATCAGTCTTGGGTGTTCATTGGAAAGAATGATGCTGAAGCTGAAACTCCAATACTTTGGCCACCTCATGCGAAGAGTTGACTCATTGGAAAAGACCCTGATGCTGGGAGGGATTGAGGGCAGGAGGAGAAGGGGACGACAAAGGATGAGATGGCTGGAAGGCATCACCAACTCGGTGGACATGAGTTTGAGTGAACTCCAGGAGTTGGTTATGGACAGGGAGGCCTGACGTGCTGTGATTTATGGAGTCACAAAGAGTAGGACATGACTGAGTGACTGAACTGAACTGAACTGAACTGAACTAGCTATTTCAGTCATATTATTATTTATATATTTCTCTCCCAATACATTAAAATCCAGTGGTAGCAAGAAACATAATCATTCACCTTTATTCACCTGTTTTATTTTCAGTGTCTAGAGCACATAAGACATTACATTAAAAGACTGAAAAAAAATGGACTATTTGGAGAAATTACTTTGCTCCAGATAGTGTCCTCATTGTATGCATCCCTGAACTGTTCTGAGACCTTACCAGATGTGCAACTAAACTATGTTCAACAGCACTCCCTCTCAGGAAAGAGTATGGCATAGTAATATATTATCCAAACTGGTATTTTCACATATTGTTAGTACTGCCTTTATATTCTCCTTGAAGACTTGCCCTTTTATCTGCCACTTATAATTCTTCCTTTGGTTAGAGTCTTATGGCAAATATTATTTCTCTCAAAAAAGCTTTCTAGTTTATAAAATATAGATGTTATTCCTTTAAATACATTTTATGTACCTATATTTGATTATATATTGAGTATATGGTGGTTCCCTGGTGGCTTAGTCAGTAAAGAATCTGCCTGCAATGCAGCAGACAGCCTGTAATGTGCAAGATTGCCTTCAGTGCAGGAGATCTGGATTCAATCCCTGATTGGGAGGATCTGGAGAATGAAATGTCATTCCACTTCAGTATTCTTGTCTGGGAAACTTCATGGACAGAGGAGCCTAGCAGGTCCCAGTCCGTGGTGTTTCAACAGTTGGACACAACTTAGAGACTAAACCACCACCTGTAGAGATTATATATTGACAATTGTACCACAGACAACTTTTCAGAAGATGCTTTCCTATTCTTTTTGTTGTTGTTAATGAAAGCAGATATATTTTGTATCCAATAAATATTTTAGTTCAACCACAATCTCTGGCAGGTACAGTGCCTCTGTTCTCAGTGGAGAGGATTTCACAGAGGTTCTGGCCACATGGGGTGTAAGAATCTGGATATTTTCCTGTTCTTCACCAAGGGTAGAGTTGCCCGTCCGTCTTTTCTTCTCTTCCTTCTTTCTTCTTTCCCTTCTTCCCTCATTTCTCTCAACTCTCCTTCTCTCCTCTCCCCACCTCTTTCCCCTTATCATAGGATAATAGACTTTCACTGGGAAAAAATAAGTTTGAAACCTTCCCCCAATAACTTTTGGACGTTTGTGTCACGAGAGAGACAGGAGTGAAGGACGTCAGGGGGATTTGTTTTTTTCCCATAGGTGGTGCTGTTCCCTTTCTTGCTACTTAAACACAGAGGAGGTTTCCTTTTATATCTAATTCTTCTTCCACTCTTTTTCATGAGGTAGTGGTGAGGTCTGTGTAAAAAGACTGTAAGAAGATATGAATTCCTCTGTTATTTTAGTGCCTATAAATTTTAGAAGAAATCTTTTTACCAGCTCCCATATTGTTCCATGTTTGCTCCAGGGAAGCAAGTGCTTGCTTTTGGGTTTCCTTAGAGCTGCTGTTTTTCCTAAGTTACCCTCTAGCAAGTTGAAAAAAAGATGTACTTTTGTAGATTCGATATTTCTTCTAGTTTTTTTTCTGTTCTAAGTAGAACCTGGACGTGATACAGATGTTGAAAGTCATAAAGAAGAATTAAGGCTATTGTCAGAGAAAAATCATAATTTTATGTTACTTGCCTACATATACCTCAAACTCATACAATTTTTATTTATAATGCATCAGCCACTGAGATTCTCTGTTATTTTCTAGATTCAGAATTTGATTATGTTTAATTTGTTTCTATTTAATTCCTTTTAAGAGAATTCACACTTTCCAGGACACCACACCCACCCCCCTACCCCCAACACACACACACACACATACACATGCTGATGTCTGTAAGAGGGATATTTTGAGTTGGACACTTCTGTGCAGTAGCTGTAGACATTGTGTTAATAGAATTTAAATTTGCTACATTGAATGAGGATGGTTTCTTCTTGGTCAACTGTGTAAAAGACCCATGCCAAGGTGGAAGAAGCACAGTGAAATAAAGAACCACTGTGCAAATGGACTCTGGATGTCTGGTGTCTGAGTTCAATGAAATATAAATTAACAAATGCAGTGGTTCTCATCCATGGCTTCAGAAAAAAAAAAAGAAAGAAACAGAAAGAGTTGGATGCAGAAGCACATTGGGGAAATACTGGAGTTTTGGATTCAATTTAGAGCCTGAGAGAGATGTGCTTTTAGAAAAGGTGCTTTTGACATTGTGACTTATATTTGAACATATAATCCACAGACAAAGCAGGGGTGTGGTGCTCTTTCTTCATCTCACTTTTCTCTGGACTCTTACCTTAGAGACTCAGAAGCCTCTAAATGGGGTTAACACAACACTGAGCTATAATGAACTGTAAGCTATTTATAAATACTTATGAATTTTATTGCCACTGTGAGAGTGTATGTATATAACTTGTGCTCATTAATCAGGGAAGAGAAGAAAACAGGGACAGATTTAGCAGGCCAAGAGAGAGAGAAAGATCAGTTAAGTTCAGGCAAGTAGTGCTTGGGAGGTCTGGGGTTGAAATAAGTTTATTTTATATCTTAAAGAGCTCTTAAAGGAAACTCACATCAAAAATAAATATTCTTGGATCAGAAAGAAGATCACACATTGACTAATTTTCTGGAAACACGAGAACATAGGTTTCCATAATTTTTGAAATGCTATACAATTTGAGAAAAGAGAATTTTATTGGAAGTTGGCAGTGGCTAAACAATTAAAATGAATTATGAGTTGGAATTTTTCTTTATATTCAGCACACCAGACCTAGAATATGTAGGGAAACCTTGTTTAAAATTTTTCTTTTTAAAAACCTAAAATTAAGAAAGGGGAGCTGGAAACATACCAGAAGAAGAGGGAGGAAAAAAATGGACTCACTGAATTTAAGATGAAGATGGGTAAGAGGGCATCTCTGGTGGCTCAGACAGTGAGGAGTCTGTCTTCAGGGAGGGAGACCCGGGTTTGATCTCTTGGTCAGGAAGATCCCCTGGAGAAGGGAATGGCTACCTATTTCAGTATTCTTGCCTCAGAGATCCCATGGACATAAGTATTGCCACCTCGGTGTATCCACTCTCATGTAGGTGCATCATCCATTATCCAGGAAACACTGGAAAATAAGATTTGAGACTAGAACCTAATGGAGTTCTAACCACAGATTCCTCAGTAAATACTACTAATAAAATGTTCTCGCTTTTACCTGAACTTAAGACTTACCTCTGTACCAAATCTGCTCCCATTTGCCAAATATAACTTTAAGAAGGATAATTTATGAGTTCTAAAATTAATAAAAATACAAATGCCAGTTTGCAGAATCCTACTGCAAGTTAGTGCTGTCTGAATTACAATGATCTCAGCTCTGTGCTATATACAACAACATATTCACTAAAGAGTCGTGTTGAGAAATAAAAGGAGTGATGCTTGCAAAGTCCCTAAACATGGTAAATGACCAGAAAGAGATGTAGTAAATGTAAGGATTTTTAAAAATTAAATTAGATCAGTTCTATTTCCAGTTTTTTAAGGAATCTCCACACTGTTCTCCATAGTGGCTGTACTAGTTTGCATTCCCACCAACAGGGTAAGAGGGTTCCCTTTTCTCCACACTCTCTCCAACATTTATTATTTGTAGACTTTTGAATCGCAGCCATTCTGACTGGTGTGAAATGGTACCTCATAGTGGTCTTGATTTGCATTTCTCTGATAATGAGTGATGTTGAGCATCTTTTCATGTGTTTGTTAGCCATCTGTATGTCTTCTTTGGGGCATTGAAACATGTAAAATATCATGTATGAAACGAGATACCAGTCCAGGTTTAATGCACGATACTGGATGCTTGGGGCTAGTGCACTGGGACAACCCAGAGGGATGGTATGGGGAGGGAGGAGGGAGGAGGGTTCAGGATGGGGAGCACATGTATACCTGTGATGGATTCATTTTGATATTTGGCAAAACTAATACAATTATGTAAAGTTTAAAAATAAAATAAAATTAAAAAAAATTAAATTAGATCAATCCACAATGGATTAAACCACTGATATCTTTTTGTGAATCATGAGCATGAGATTTAATCTATATTCTTTTATTTTGTACAAAAAATTATGGCTGATGAATTATGTGGAAAAGAAAATTTGATTCACTGAATATAGCACAAGAATAAGATCACCTAGAATAGGAAAGGAAAAATAAGAAGAACCATGGAAGAAGCCTAGGGTTGTGAATTTTGATGTCAGTAATAATATACATTAAACTAGGGCAAAATTATACATGTCTAATTTAAATTCAATTTATTCAAACAGATGCTACCTACAGAGTAGCATCAAGTTATCAAGGGAAAGATCTGGACCTTGTTCTCACTGATCTTAAAAATGGGCCAGTTGTAAGAGTTTCTAGCCATCTGTTTCCCTATAGTTAAATTGAAGAAGTCTAGATGACTTCTGAAGAATACTTAAAATAGTTGCCTCTACATTCTATTTTTTTTTTTTCTGTACTAGTTACAGGCAGTTTGATAATTTTATTTCCTGGGATTGATAACATAAGCAGTATATATTAATGTAGATTAAGGAGCTCTATATATTACATTAAAACTTTCAAGGAATCAATCTTATTTTAATAACCTGAAAAATGATTATCTAGAGCTTGACTTTTGTTGCTTTTGTCATTTTCGATCAGTCACATATATAGTAAATATTTATTGGCTGCCACAAATGTGCATATCATTGTGCTGTGTACTGGGTATATAATAAGGAGCTGATGGGCCTCTTATGGATGTACATTCTAGGGGAATGGAGAGTTGACTAATTATATATAATAATAATATATTCTGTAATTTTTAACTGTGATTAGTTCAATGAATGAAAACTACAAGGATGTGAGAAACAAAATAATACAAAAGGCATAGGATGGTGTTTCTCAACTAGAATCATCTGTGTTGCTTGTAAGAAATGAAGATCTTCTGGGTTTGATTCAGAGACCTGCCTTAACAGAATTCCTGCAAAGTCTGGCAGAGAAACATAAAATTTTCAAAACTTCTTCAATTGTTTTACTTCCTATTTACAACAAAGTTCCAGGACTAGTGTAAATAACATATTTACTAGTAAGTAGAATCAACTGATTGCTATTCTAAGTTGAAACCTTTCAAAGGAAGATTTTTATTTATTTTCTTACAATTGACAGGAATGTAATATTTAAATATATGACATTGCATTTGGAAATCAAGCCCCACAAAATTTTACTATGAAAACACTAAAATAAAACAAGTGAAAGTGTTTTAAGAATCCTTGTTAAATGTGTATGTAATAGGAAAACTATTAGGGCACTATAGATATCACTTATACTGTAAAATGCTCATTTGACAGGAAAATGATTTTATTCTTTAGTTTTCAAAATAGGAAAACTTTGGAAGAAACTGAGATTCTCACAGTGCACTTAAGGTTGATCAAATTTATATCTCCTTATACATTCTACATAATTATATACCTCTAAAATTAGAACACATAAATCCATTCAAAGCCAATTACAAATAATATTCCACTTCAATTATACTTGAGTATGGAAAGAGGTACACAAGTAGGGCTATTCATATTGCAGAAAGGAATAGGCAGAGAATGTACAGAAGTAGGAAAGTGTAGCTGGTTTTTAGCAGTGATGGAATAGGTAAATTACATGGAAAATACCAGGCCCTACCTCAATGGAAATATATTGAGGAAAAATCTGAGGCATGGAAGGTCTCACCATTGACAAGCTAAAATGAAGAGCTTTGAAGTATGCATGACCTCTAGGCTGGGAATTTCCAGTGGCTTGAATGGAGTGGTGTTCCTTGTGGACTTGGGATTAAGAGGAGGAAAAACAAAAACAAAAACGTGATAGAGCTTAAGAAATACATAGAAACAGAAGTATTGGGTCATCAGTGGACACACTAAATCCCCCTTTCTCTCTCATTGAACCAAAAGAATGGACATCTTGCAATACAAAATCCAATAACTCACCCACACATGTTACCACTGCCACTGGTCAAGTAAAACATAATATGTTTTAAAACATGTTAAAAACGACAGATATTTATGTAAGCTGCCACAGAAAGAAGTGAAAACTTAAAACCAAATTTATCAGCTGATTAATAAGCTTCCTAAAATACCAACCATGAAGCAGAGGAAAATGTTCATAAAACACTTCAACAAAAACTAAATATTGATAAATAAATACTTGCAAATGTGAAAAACACCTCTTAAATCAGACACTTAAAAATGAGAAAACTAGAAAATCTCCATGTTACATCTGGTTGAAGCTGGTCCTCCAAGCAAAGATTCTACTTAGAATAAAATCAAGATCATATAAGATGTTTTTTCCACAGGAAAACATGATTATAGTAACATTTTTGAGAGAACTCTGGGAAAGGACATCCAAATCAAACATTTTTTTTTTTTTTGGTCAATACACCATTTAAATTTGGACACTGATGAAAGAACTCAGAGAAGGCTGTACTCAAGAGCCCTTTCTAAGGAATCAGATTTATTCCTGCAAAAAATATCCTCCTCTCTCAATCTTTGTCTCTCTCTCTCTCAATCTTTGTCTCTCTCTCTCTCTCTCACATACACACACATACACTCAGGCTAGTCTGTAATATTGAACTCTTCTTTTTAGCTTATTGTAGTTACTTTTTCAGTCAAAAGCACCAGTAGTGGTTTCATAAGTTGTATCCTCTCTTATTTCCCTTTCTGTTGAGTTGCAGTAGTATTTCTATTGCTTCCATGAATAGAATCTTGCCTCTCTTTCCTTTCTTGAGTCTTACAAGCTAACCAAAAAAGAAGTAATGAAGAGGAGACCCAGAGAGAACAATGAAAGGAACAAAGAGAACTCTACTGATATTAACCCCAAACGTAGAACAGAACTAAGAGAGGGGAATATAAGTGACAAAAGAGAGCAGCAGAAAACATTAGGAAAAGTGGAAAAGAAAAACTGTTCATTGAAAGAATACAAAGTTAGACATGTTTCTATTTGCAAACTTGCTCCCAAAGGTCAAAGCAATCCACGGCAATCGTGGGTTTTTGCTGACCTTTTGAGGAAGCTGTGGAACCTGTGTAGGTCACACATACAACAGCCCAGCATGGTTCCCCCTGACATAATAGGGATTTGCATTTAACGGAAAAACCTGAATCCAGCTACCAGGAAAAAATCTTAACATCTACTTCTACTTGTTAAAATAATACATTCTTTTTTGAAGAATTAGAAGTTATATAAAAAGAAGTATTATGAAAGTAACAATAAAAGTATTATCACTATTCAGAGATAATATTATAATATTTCAGATTTCTGTTTTTTACTACATGATTAAGTACTTCAAATAGCGTATTTATCTATCGATTAACTGGCTACTCTTTTGATGAATTCTTTTGACGGATAAGTATTGGTGGGCTACAGCCTGTGGGGTCGCAGATTTGGATATGATGGAGTGACTTAGCACAGCACAGCACTGGACCCCACAGCTACATGTTTCCCTCAGAGCAACTTACTTACAAATATGAATATGCCTCCTGAACACATTCCAATAAGTTCCTGTTTCTCTTCTTTTTATCTGTCATCTTAAGCCTCAAATCATTATATATGGGCTTCAATACAATTAGGAAAATATTCAATTCTTACTGATCTTGAATTTTTCAGATTCTTGTCCCTTACGGAATAAAAATCTGACATATTGTTCAGCTTCTAGGTATTCTTATATTGCTCTGAAAGTCAAAAAATATTCTGATCCTTATGCATTCTCTACACTGTTTCCTTCATGGGTTATATTGATACATTATTGTAGCAACAGTAAATAAATATATAGACTAATGGAGGATGCTAGAGAACTCAGGAAAAAACCAGTGTATGTATGGGAACTAAGTATAAAATAAAATTAGTAACACAAAACTATTTATCTGTTTTACATGGCACTATAGGAACCACTTGAGTTATGTGAATACAAATTTAAGTAGTGAAATCTAGGTATACTAAAATAACATGTTATATGTAGAACTGTATAATTTATATAAAATGTATAATAATCTTTTTTGAGTGTGAATAGAGATGAAGTTTTAAAGAAAACATCTAAGACACACAATCTAAGAGAAAATTTTGTTAATATGTTATTTCTCTTCAAAAAAGAACATCATTTTAAAAGTTAATAGGCAGATAACAAATTGGGAAAGTAATCTGCAATGTCTAAAACTGAGAAGAAATTAATTAGGAATTGAATAAAGCAGAAATTCCAGTGCTCCAATTAGTGAAAAAGATGCTCAAACCCGTAAGTAAAAAGGAAAAATTGCACCTACAAACTAATGAGACTGTGTATATGTATATGTATGTGTATATATATATATATACACATATATATTATATATATATATATATATATATATATATATATAACACATATGTATTTTCTACACTGATAAGCATAGCTGAACATTACCAAAATACTGGTACAGATGTTGGCATAGTAAAACTCTCCCATTACTTAAAGTGTAGACTGGTACATCCTTAAATTGTGACATAAATTAAGGAATAAGACTAACTCAAACCTCTGCACTTGGGATGCAGACATGAGACAAAATAGATGGAAATCTCCTTTGAAATCTACTTGCAGGACCTCACTGTCCCTCTGAAAGACTAAAGCAAGTGCACAGCACAGGGTGGTTTAGCAATTTGACAATAGAAGCAATAACTAAACATTACCAGAATTACACAGAAATTTATGTTCATGGTGAAGAAAATGCCAGCGTATCTCAGAGCTGCCTGAGAGATTCAAAGGAAATGTATAAAATAGGAAGAGAAAGAAGGAGGGGATTCGAAAAAGAAGCAAGGAAGAAAAAAGGACAGGACAAAAAAAGATTGAACAAAAGAAGCAAAGGGATCACTTTTTCTTTGGTATTTCAAGGATTGCATTTCTCTTCAGCTGAACCTATATGAAACCTATATAGGACAGATCAACTGTCCCTTATGCTGTTTCACATCAGAATATCACTCACAGGAGTATAGAAGCAGGTGCTGGGAGGCTGAGGCTGGGGATGTGATTGGAGATAAACGAGTGGTCAAAACAAAGTCTTTGCACTGGGCAGCCTGAAAGAGATGCCAGCAAAGCAAGATGTGGTTCAAAAACAATAGGAATATCTGAAGTTACACTAAGCAGGGTGTTGTGGACTTTCTAGAATTTTAAAGTAGAGTAGAACAAATTAATATCTGTCCCTGATAATTCAATCTGTTGAGCCTCTATTGTGACAGGGACTATAAAAATAGAAATTTGAATAAATTATTCCTCCCTTTGAATAATTCATCTGCAAGGAGGAAATTAAAAAATATCTTTTCTATTGTTGCCAAATATAATAAGGGTATGAGATAAAATTCTAGTGGGAATACAAAAATGAAAGAATTTTAAAGAGGAGAGAATACTGGGGCTGGGGCTCTAGAAGTTAGAGAGAAGGTTTGCCCAGTATTCCAGAAAGAAAGAATTAGAAGTATCATAAGGGAATTACTGCAGCTGTTTTTCATTGAAAACACATTGTGTTTAAACTTCTAATTATATTATCTGATTTAACCCATACACTAGAACTTGGAATTTGATGCTGTCATCTGTCTTAAAGAGTGAAGAAATTATTATGTAGATGCCAAGAGTAGCTTCCCTGGTGGCTCAGACGGTAAAGAATTCCGCTGCATCGCAACCCGGGTTTAATCCCTGTGTCGAGAAGATGCCCTGGAGAAGAGAATGGCTACCTACTCCAGTATTTTTGACTGGAGAATTCCATGGACAGAGGAGCCTGGCAGGTTACAGTCCACGGAGCCACAAAGAGTTAAACACAGCTGATTGACTAACACTTATAAGAGTAACTCAGCTGGAGAGTGACTGAGCTATAAATGTCTAAGTAATGAAGAATCTACACTTTTTGGATTCCTTGAATTTCTCAACAATAGAAATAAAATGATTAGACATCTACAACATAAAGGGAATTGTCTGTATAAATACGAAAGAATGACACATAAGGGGCAGCTCAAAACGGGCCTTAAGTTCCCAAATAATAAGGTACATTTATGACTTAGAAAATAATTTGTGGGATATCATTTTAATTAGGTTTATATTTATTGTTTATTGGGCATAATTGCTTTTCTGGAGATTGCTTCATTATGCTAAATCTCCTGAAGATAATTTTGATCTTAATCAGGGAATAGGTACATTGTACAGAAAAGTCAGAATCTGGGTGTGAATGCCTTTTACAGTGGCTTAAGCAGGAGATGATGGATCGTTTACTAAGGCAGAAACAAGTTTACTGGAAAGCTAAGACAGCTGCTGGTGCAAAGTCAGTTCAGTTGTGTCCGACTCTGTGCGACCCCAGAGATGGCAGCCCACCAGGCTCCCCCATCCCTGGCATTCTCCAGGCAAGAACACTGGAGTGGGTTGCCATTTCCTTCTCCAATGGAAAGTGAAAAGTGAAAGTGAAGTTGCTCAGTCGTGTCCGACTCCTAGTGACCGAATGGACTGCAGCCTACCAGACTCCTCCGTCCATGGGATTTTCCAGGCAGGAGTACTGGAGTGGGGTTCCATTGCCTTCTCTGGAGCTAAGACAGAGATGCCAGCAAAAGAAGCAATGCAAGACCAACACCTTTCAGAAACTCAATAGACAGACTGGTCCATTGAATCTGAGGGGTGAGGAAGAAGATGAAATGGGAAAAGCACCAGAGGGTCTTTCACTTTCCTCTCCTAAAACTTCAGAGGTAAGAATTCTAAGTAAATCTGCATTGATCAAGGGAGCTGGGACACCCTGACTGTAGGCAATACGTTCATCCTCATTACACTAGCTCTCTATAAACTTCCTCTGAGGATAGTTTTCTCTCCGCCTCTGATTGCATTTTCTATTAGGTCCCCAAACTTTTCAGGCATGTTGTTGTTCAGTCGCCAAGTCGTGTCTGACTCTTCATGACCCCAGAAACTGCAGCAGTTTCTGCAGTTTCTGTAGGCCTCTGTGTGCCCTACCATCCCCTGAAGTTTGCCCAAGATTATGTCCATTGCATCGCTCATGCCATCCAACCATCTCATCCTCTGTTGCCCTCTTTTCCCTCTGCCTTCAGTCTTTCCCATATATACTCAGGCAGTAAATATTTTCTGGTTTCTATCAGATAAAGACTGGGGAAGTCCACTTTAACAGATATACAGCTCCATACTCTTCCATGTAAAGCTTGTCTTCACTGGTCCCCTCCCCAGCTTCCAGTCCCAGGCTTATTTCAGCCTTGGAATCCAGCAGTGGTCTATTGCTTCTGTTTCTGAAGGTCAAGACTCCAATCCTCCCTCCTGTGAGTTGCTGTTTCTAATCTCTGTTAGGCAGCCAGCCCTTTCTTCTCTCTGACAGAGATTAGGGGCAAAAGTCAGAGCTGTGTGTGAACACTTGCAATCTAGACTCATTGCCTCTCATTCATCAGATTGTTAGGGTTTCCTGCAAGCAAATAATTAATATAGAAGAATTTTAATCAATGTGATCATCAGGTAGAGGGAATTGAGCCAGAAAAAAATGTGAGATAAGACACTCTGGAGTGACATGGTGCTATTGATAAGATTGATGGCATCACTTATTCTTAACATTATCAAACCTAGTGTGACTCTCTAAAGACCCAGACCTAACCCAGACTTAAGTGTGTGGGTCTGGGAAAATCATCTACAAACACATCCTGAAGTTCTCAGTGACAGTAACAGATCAGTCAGAATGGAAACTCCTCAAGGCACTGTGTGTGCCCCTTTATGCTTAAATTTTCAGTTTAGTATTGTACACAGCTTTTGGCAGGAAAGAGCTCTCTGCAGGAGGCCCCTTTGTCTTGTCACTAACCTTAAACCAGGCACCCCATGCCTGAACACATGTCTCAAATCTTTTGATCACATAATGCCTTGCCTAACTTGTTTTTTTTTCTGAAGAAAAAGTAGAAATGAAGAATAAGTGATTAACATGACCCGATTTCTTCCCCAGCTTCTCCTTTAATAATCTCACTAATAAATTGCATGAACAAGACAGGATCTAAAAAAAAGTCGTAAGTTGACAAGGCTGCACACAATGAGGGGTGACAATGACCCCTCACTCAATGATTATCTAATTACTTCCTTTTTTCCCTTTAAAAACTCTCATGGCCGAACAGAATCTTCAGAGATGGTTTCAGGGCACACTAAGTCCACCATCTCCCCAGATTTCTGTCATTCTGATTAAAAACAACTTTCCTTTCTGCTAACATTTATCTCTCTTGAATATTGATTTTTGCTTGGTGAGGAGTCAGACCTGGTTTGTAACAGTATGTGTGTACATAAAGTTACTTAATAATAATAATAATAATAATAAATAATGGAATAAAATGAAGTAACTGAATTGCTTGTGTTGTAACAAAATTTGTCTTAAATACACTTTCATATTCTCTTTTTTATAATGATTCTGTCACACCAGAAGTGAAATGCATTTTTTAATGTTTGGTTAGAATCAAGTTTTAGTTTAAAATGTGTCCCTATGGGAAATGGTTACAAGCTTCAAACATTCAACTTATTTATAACAAGCTTTTGAAATACAACCTTTTGTGAATTAGGGAATTCTCATATGTGCTTATTGCATGAAAAAGTTAAAAAAATGTATATGTTCTCCAATTAACAGTAAAGAGACATAAAGCCACTTTTAGGGGAAAAAAAATGAAAAGAACTTCTGGGATTTGAACATTTAAAAATGAATAACTTTCCATTATTAAGATATGAGGTTGGAAACAAGTATTCAGTTTACTTCTCTTTCAATCTTGGATTTTCCTTAGAAAACTATAGAGTAATACAAAGACAAATGTCCAAGTTTAAACTTTAATTTGGATATATCAAATACGTGAAGGCTGTATATTGTCACCCTGTTTATTTAATTTATATGCAGAGTACATCAGGAGAAACCCTGGGCTGGAAGAAACACAAGCTGGAATCAAGATTGCCGGGAGAAATATCAATAACCTCAGATATGCAGATGACACCACCCTTATGGCAGAAAGTGAAGAGGATCTAAAAAGCCTCTTGATGAAAGTGAAAGTGGAAAGTGAAAAAGTTGGCTTAAAGCTCAACATTCAGAAAACAAAGATGATGGCATCTGGTCCCATCACTTCATGGGAAATAGATGGGGAAACAGTGGAAACAGTGTCAGACTTTATTTTGGGGGGCTCCAAAATCACTACAGATGGTGACTGCAGCCATGAAATTAAAAGACACTTACTCCTTGGAAGGAAAGTTATGACCAACCTAGATAGCATATTCAAAAACAGAGACATTACTTTGCCAACAAAGGTTCGTCTAGTCAAGGCTATGGTTTTTCCTGTGGTCATGTATGAATGTGAGAGTTGGACTGTGAAGAAGGCTGAGTGCTGAAGAATGGATGCTTTTGAACTGTGGTGTTGGAGAAGACTCTTGAGAGACCCTTGGACTGCAAGGAGATCCAACCAGTCCATTCTGAAGGAGATCAGCCCTGGGATTTCTTTGGAAGGAATGATGCTGAAGCTGAAACTCCAATACTTTGGCCACCTCATGCGAAGAGTTGACTCATTGGAAAAGACTCTGAAGCTGGGAGGGATTGGGGCCAAGAGGCGAAGGGGACGACAGGGGATGAGATGGCTGGATGGCACCACTGACTCGATGGACATGAGTCTGAGTGCACTCTGGGTGTTGGTGATGGACAGGGAGGCCTGGCATGCTGCGCTTCATGGGGTTGCAAAGAGTCGGACACAACTGAGCGACTGATCTGATCTGATATACACTTAAATAGAAACATTCATATTAGTCTCATAAAATATGCAATACAAACTTATTTCAAATTCTGATAACCAAACTTCTTAATTTTTAATTTTGTTTGTTTCCTAATTTTACAAACTTGTACATACATTGCAACTAGAAATACATAAAAAAGCATAAACTAAAAATGAAGAATTACTCATTATCCTCAAACTTGGAAGTAATCATTGTTAGCATTTTGTTGCATTTCTTCCCAGTGTCTACATAAATTTTTAATTGAAATATCGTTGACCTATATCACTGTGTTAGCTCAATGTGTACATGAGCTATGTGTACAGCATAATGATTCACTATTCTATACATTGCAAAATGATCACCAAGGTAGTTCTAGTTACTGTCTGTCACCATACCAAGCTATTACAGCGTAATTGACTGTATTCCGCATGCTGTGCTTTTCATCCCCATGGCTCATTTATTTAGCAACTGGTACTTTGTAATTCTAATCTTCTTCACTTATTTCACTTATTCTTCAATCCATTCCCTCTCTGATTCATTCTTTGGATCTATGAGTCTCTTCTGTTTTGCTTGTGAATTTTGTTATTTAGATTCCATTATAATTGAAATCATATATTTATATTTCTCTTTCTGATTCATTTCACTTAGAGTAATATCTTGTTAGCATCTATCTATATGGTTGTAAATGGCAAGATTTCATATACATAATCTTAACAGGCATATTCTCCCAATCAGTAAGTGGCCTTTTCACTTTGTTGATAGTTTCCTTCACTGTGATAAAGCTTTTAAGTTAGTTGCAGTCCCATCTATTTTTGCTTTTGTTTCCCTAACCTAAGCAGACATATCTGAAAACTCAAAGAAAGGCAATGCCAAGAATGCTCAGACTACCACACAATTACACTCATCTCACACACTAGCAAAGTACTTCTCAAAATTCTCCAAGCCAGGCTTCAGTAATGAATGAGCCATGAACTTCCAGATTTTTTTTTTTAACTTTACAATATTGAATTGGTTGATTTCAGAAAGGCCAGAGGAGCCAGATATCAAATTGCCAACATCCACTGGATCATCGAAAAAGCAAGAGATTTACAGAAAAACGTCTATTTCTGCTTTATTAACTATGCCAAAGCCTTTGACTGTGTGGATCGCAATAAACTGTGGAAAATTCTGAAAGAGATGGAAATACCCGACCACCTGACATGGCTCTTGAGAAATCTGTATGCAGGTCAGGAAGCAACAGTTAGAACTGGACATGGAGCAATACACTGGTTCCAATAGGAAAAGGAGTACATCAAGTCTGTATAGTGTCACTGTGCTTATTTAACTTATATGCAGAGTACATCTTGAGAAACGCTGGGTTGAAAGAAGCACAAGCTGGAATCAAGATTGCTGGGAGAAATCTCAATAACCTCAGATATGCAGATGACACCACCCTTATGGCAGAAAGCAAAGGAGAACTAATGAGCCTCTTGATGAAAGTGACAGAGGAGAGTGAAAATGGCACCCCACTCCAGTACTCTTGCCTGGGAAATCCCATGGACGGAGGAGCCTGGTGGGCTGCAGTCCATGGGGTCGCTAAGAGTCGGACACGACTCAGCGACTTCATTTTCACTTTTCACTTTCATGCTTTGGAGAAGGAAATGGCAACCTACTCCAGTGTTCTTGCCTGGAGAATCCCAGGGACGTGGGAGCCTAGTGGGCTGCTGTCTATGGGGTCACACAGAGTTGGAGAGTGAAAAAGTTGGCTTAAAACTTAACATTCAGAAAACTAAGATTATGGCTTCTGGTCGCATCACTTCATGGCAAATAGATGGAGAAACAGTGGAAACAGTGACAAACTATTTTGGGGGCTCCAAAATCACTCCAGATTCATACATTTTGCCACTTTTCCTGTCTAGTTGCTTTTCTTTTTCTTTACAGCTTTGTATTTGTCATTTGTAATCTAGATAGTAAACATTTAATTGGTTAAATTTGATGTCATTATTTTCATTTAGCATTGTTTTTAATAATTTTATGTAGATTTGATTATATAGGAAAGTTTTAATTATCAGAAAAATCTTCTGTTTTGTCTTTTGTAAGTTTCAGTTTCTTGCTTTTCATAAATGAAACACATTCTTATAAGAACATAGTACTGTCATTCTTTAGCATTGCGCCAGTCAGGGTTCTTCAGAGAAAAAAAACCAGCAGGATACAGAGCATTTTTATTGTAACAAAGTCAACTGATTGTAGATGTTATTTACATCTACAAAATACATTCAAAATAGTAACATTCACATTCATGTTTGATTAAATCACTTGGTGTTATAGTGTAACCAAACTGACAAACAAAACTAACCACCACACTTATCATCTGAAAAGGTTGGAATTGAGATGTTCACACTGCTCTACTTAAAATGAATAACCAATACTGATCTATTATATAGCATAGAGAACTCTGCTAATTATTATGAAACAAACTAAATGAAAAAGGATTTGAAAAAGAATAGATATATGTATATGTCTAACTAAACTGCTTTGCTGTACACTTGAAATTAACACAATATTGTTTATTAACTATAATCAATATAAAATAACAAGTTAAAAATAAAAATGATTTTTCTATGAACTTTAGATTTTATTGATAAATTTTGCTTTGCTGTGAAGCAGAAATCTGACTTCATTTTTGTATGAATGATAATTTACTTTGCACATTCACCAAACAGCCACCTTTTCACCCCTGGCATGCAATTTGTATGGAAATTTTACCCTTGTTGAGTTATCTCATTTCTGGAGTATAAAAGTATTTTGTTCTAAGTTCTACATACAAGGCTTTTTTTGCTTAAATATTTTGTAAAATATTAATATGTTGTGCTAACTTGTTTGAAGTTTTCCTATGAACTTAAATATATGTGTATAAATATTTATCCAAGCTCAGTTTTTTTTTTAATTCTTGGAATGTTATCAACTTATGTTTATGGTAATTTCTAATATATTTATATTTATCTTATTGCTTTAATATTATTTGCTGCTTGCTTTAAGTTTTTTCTATGATCTGGCCTTCTTTGAACATATTATTTTACTGTTTGCCCATTTTTACATTCTTTCCTTTCTTTTTTATTTTCTTCGTCCTTCTCTTCATCATCATTTCTTTCATTTCCCTTATGCTACTTTTTGCATCTTACTCCATTTTTTTCCTCTTCTATCAGATTGGGAATTCTTTAGTACTGTTATTTTAGTGGCTATCTTGAAAATGTTAGTTTGGCTATTAAAATATATAAAATTAGGTATGGCTGAATCCCTTTGCTGTCCACCTGGAACTATCACAACATCATTATTCAGTTATCAGTTCAGTTCAGTCGCTCAGTGGTGTCCAACTCTTTGGGACCCCATGAACCGCAGCATGCCAGGCCTCCCTGTCCATCACCAACTTCCGGAGTTTACTTAAACCAATGTCCATTGAGTTGGTGATGCCATCCAACCATCTCACCCTCTGTGGTCCCCTTCTTCTCCTGCCCTCAATTGTTCTCAGTATCAGGGTCTTTTCCAGTGAGTCAGCTCTTCCCATCAGGTGGCCAAAGTATTGGAGTTTCAGCTTCAACATCAGTCCTTCCAATGAATATTCAGGACTGATCTCCTTTAGGATGGACTGGTTGGATCTTCTTGCAGTTCAAGGGACTCTCAAGAGTCTTTTCCAACACCACAGTTCAAAAGCATCAGTTCTTCGGCTCTCAGCTTTCTCTATAGTCCAATTCTCACATTCATACATGGCCACTGCAAAAACCATAGCCTTGACTAGCCAGACCTTTGTTGACAAAGTAATGTCAATGTTTTTCAATATGCTGTCTAGGTTGGTCATAACTTTCCTTCCAAGGAGTAAGCATCTTTTAATTTCATGGCTCCAATCACCATCTGCAGTGATTTTGGAGCCCAGAAAAATAAAGTCAGCCACTGTTTCCACTGTTTCCTTCTTAAGGGATTCTTCCTTATGCAGGAACTGAACCCACATCTTCTGCTTGGCAGGCAGATTCTTTACCACTGATCCACCTGGGATGCCCATGAAACTAGGTATACTGTTATAAAGTATACAATGCATTCTAACATACTATTGTTCCATATACAATTTTATATTTGCTCTAGTTTGAAAATTGAGGAATAAATGTATTGTTCTATAAATGTTTACCTGTTTATATTTGCCCACATATTTATTAATATTTTTTCATTTTTTCCTTTATTTCAAAAATTTTCCTGGAACCTTTATTTCTTAAAATATAATTTTGGAAGTTCTTTAATAAGATTAATTTGAAAGTAAATTATGTTGCTAATTTTTTTGTCTGGAATTATCTCTATTTTGCTCTAATTTTTAAAGTATTTTTTGCTACACTTTTACTAAATAAGAGTTATTTTCCATCAATATGATGATGTCTTTCCTCTCTCTCTGACTTCTAATACACACATACACACATATTCATATTTATTTATTTTAATTTTTTCTCTAACCACTTTAAAAATTATGTATTTTCCTCACTCTTATTTTGTGTCACAATTTTTCAAGTTTACATTGATTTGTTATTTGTTCTGGTATATGTTGTTCTTCCTGTGTCTGTAAATTCAATTTGTCAGTAATTCTAAAACTTCTTAGTATGCTTTCAAAGGTTTACTCTGGAAATGCTTCCTTCTTACTGCAGAACTATATAGTATGCTTCTATTCTGGCTTCCATATTCCTTAACCTCTGTTTCTCAAATTTATAATCTCTTTATATTTTTGTCTTCCTTCTGGCAATGGCTTGATAGATACTCCAACTCAACAAATATCTTTTAGACTATATATACCCTTGTATTTACCCTTTCTACTGAGTATGTTTTGATAACTATTTATTAAAGTTTTGTGGTCTCCAGATTTTATAAACTTAAGTCAAAGATTTTTATTAGAATAAGATAATAGTTAAAAATTTTAAGATTAGATATCAATACCAGAAATACTATCAGGACATTTCAACTGTGTTTGAACAGAAACAGGTAGAGTGTTTTTGTTTGTTTTATTGATTAATTTACACCCATTCCTTTGTTTTCAGGATGTAGCCTCTTCAAATGACCCAAACTTATGTGACTATCTCAGATTTGCTATTTTATCTGTCTTTGAGAAATAAAAGTAAACCTCTATTAGTCTTGCATTTTGATCTTTGGGTGAATCTCTGGTTTCATATTATTATTCATCACCTTCCCACTTTGATATATGTCTAATATCCTTGAAATTTTAGTTATGCATTCAGATATACTTTTCATGTCTTTTATCTGACAGTATTTTTAGAAGAAAAATGTAGAACTCTTTGTAAATACAATTGGAAGCTAAAGTCCATGGTTATTTTTATTAACTAGTTATATACCCTGATCTTTAGGGATATAATAATGTAATCATTACTTTCCTGGAAAAAAAAAAAAAAACATTTTCTAAGTGCAAGCATCCAACTGTGATTGTAAAATTATAATATCTAAAAATTTTAGAAACACAAGCAATGAAGTCAATGTTTATTATTATTTGTCCAAGATCTCACACAGCTAAACATTCTTCAGCAATAAGTATATATACTGACATGAATCTTATAAGATAATTTCAGAACTGTTTTTAGATAAACTATGCAATGCAATAAACATTATAGTAGCTGTGCACTTTCAGTTGTCACAAGAACATCAATTAGAGTCTGTAAATGATCAAGTTTTTTGATAATAAACAATATACTCTATGAATCTACATTTAGATTCACAAAATTTCAAGATTAAATATTACTTGTAATAGGAAATACAAACAATTTGATCATTTCCTGTAACATAATCTAACAGAGTTTGAAGAACATACAATGTCAAATTGGCTTTTACATACGAAGTGTCTGGAATCTTTTAAGCAAATGCATCTGAAAAGGAATCATTACATTTGACAGGAGCCTCAGTTATTTTGAATATGGTTATTGAACACAGCATTTATTAGAAGTCACTTTTTTAATATCTGTGATGCAGTCTTACAGTTTAAGTCTCTTTTTGATCTATTACAAATGTTAAAGTTAATTTTTAATTCACATTTTAAAATATAAAGATCTATGCATGCATGCAAGCTAAGTCACTTCAGTTGTGTCTGACTTTCTGAGACTTCATGGACTGCAGCCCACCCAGCTCCTCTGTCCATGGGATTCTCCAGGCAAGAATACTGGAGTGGGTTGCCCTTTCCTCCTCTAGGGATGAAGATATATAATAAATAACAAACAATGAAAGACAATCCTTTGATATGTATTTTAAGAAATTTTTAAATAGCAGCTTTGAAGTGTGATAAGACTATACAAAAATTAGCAATTACTTCATTAGTTTTTGAATTGCTTACATTCAATGCTGAGCACTACCCAGGTATTGCCTATTCTGAGAGTCACCCTTTGTATGAAGTATTAGAAAAACAGCAAAAACTGATGTTGGACTTTAAGGGCAGACTTTTAGACTAAACAGAATCTGGAAAAGGTGAGATATGTAAATATTTGGAATTAATAAGGCAAAGTGAAACAGATCTATATAATTATTTATATTTTCAAATACTTCTTACTGGTGCAATACTAGGGCAAATAGTGCTAAATAGGTTTAGTTTTCATTCTTTTGTTCAAAAGTGTAAACAGACGCACAATGATGGTAGGTTACAATAAATCACAAGGGACTAATTATATATATATACATTATATATATATATATATATATATATATATATTTAAGGAGTCAAATACGAGGGTTTCCCAGGTGATGCTAGTGGTGAAAAACCAACCTAAAAATGTAGGTAGATGTAAGAGACCAGGTTTGAATCACTGGATCAGGAAGATCCCCTGGAAGATGGCATAGCAATCCACTCTAGTATTCTTGCTTGGAGAATTCCATGGACAGAGAAGCCTGGCAGGCTGCAATATACATAGAGTCAGACATGACTGAAGCCACTTAGCATGCAGTCAAATACAAACCATATGTTTTACTTACACTTTTCTATTAATAAATTATAAGAAATCATCATGATTTGCATGGATTTCAGGAAATAAATATCATAAAAATGTGATTTCTAAGTAAATTGTGTTCATTTAAGACTTTATGTAGTTTTCTCTCAATATATTCTTTGACTCAAACAACATTTCTTAAAACATTATAAGAAAGCTGTGGTACATATACACAATGGAGTATTACTCAGCCATTAAAAAGAATACATTTGAATCAGTTCTAATGAGGCAGATGAAACTGGAGTCTATTATACAGAGTGAAGTAAGCCAGAAGATAAACACCAATACAGTATACTAACACATATATATGGAATTTACAAAGATGGTAACAATAACCCTGTATACGAGACAGCAAAAAAGACACTGATGTATAGAACAGTCTTTTGGACTCTGTGGGAGAGGGAGAGGGTGGGATGATTTGGGAGAATGGCATTGAAGTATGTATAATATCATATATGAAACGAGTCGCCAGTCCAGGTTCAATGCACAGTACTGGATGCTTGGGGCTGGTGCACTGGGACAACCCAGAGGGATGGTACAGGGAGGGATGGTGTATACCTGTGGCGGATTCATGTTGATATATGGCAAAACCAATACAATATTGTAAAGTAAAAATAATAATAATAAAATAAAAAATAATAATGATAAAAAAAAAAGAAAAGAAAAAGCAAGGGAGTTCCAGATCACAACAATGGGAAATTCTTAAAGTAAAAAAAAAAAAAGAAAAAGAAAGAAAGAAAACCTAAAGAAAAAAAAAAAACGTATTTAGTGAACTCTCTTCTTTAGTGAGAAAAAATATATATATATTATCCAAGATTTTAAATACTAAGAAGAGTCATAGTAACAGTTTTACACCCAAAGTAAAATGCTTTCTCAGCTTGACTTTTAAATGTGAATTTTCTTCAGGCTAGTCACAGTTTTAGGAAAAGAGAAACAATTTTCAACGGGTGACACCTTCTTCACACATATAATAATAAATATAGGCCAAATGCATAAAAAAGTTCTGAAGCAAAGATTATTAGTTATTTGACAACTTAGTAAATAATAGATACTACCTTCATGTTTTCTTTTAAAGAATGAAGTTAATGAGGAAGTCACATTTTTATTTCTTCCCTTATTTTAGGTTGTTAAGTGCAAATTAACTGTGTATCCAATTTTTCTCTAATAAATAATGTTTTCCCTAGTACTGTAATACTAGGGCAGGCAGGCATAGCCACAAGAAGAGATACAGGGAAGGGTCTGGAAAACAAATCTTAATTACATTCACAGATCCTAGAAACAGGAGTAACAGTGTGCATGCAGGGCCACATGGAGAAGAACCAGCAATGACTGTGAGCCATTTGGGAAAGATGGAGAGGGGAGAGCCAAGGCTGATTTCTTTTTTGTGGCTTCCTTGGGAAAGGAAACTAGATAAACCTCTTATGATTTGCTAGATTGAATAGCTTCAGAGGGCTCTTAAGTTTGGGGGATGATCCCTGTTTGCTTCATATACGACTCTAGAAAGTTTGAGACAGAGGAATGTTGCTTGTGGGAGCGAGAGTATGGGCCAAATATGTGAGGTGGGCTTCAGACTGGTTGGTTTGTATATCAAAGGGCTGCTTCTTCTGAGTGCTTTTCTGTCTCTAAGAACTCTCTCATTCTTACAGAGACAGTCTCTCTGCACCCAGATATGATGTTAAGATGTCAAAATACAATGGCATAAAATAAAATAAATTAAAAAAACATTACTGTGACCTTTATTATTGTTATTGATTTGTATAAGTGACATTATTTCATATTTAGTGTGAAACAATTTTAATTTCACTGTGCAAAGTATAAAACAAAAAATGCTAATTTTTTGTGCAATGCATCCTTCTCTTCAGCATATTGAGTGGATACACGTAGGAAAACAAGAAATGCTGAGTGTAGATACATACTATGATGGGGAAAATGTTCAGACTGGAGCAGAGAAGATTTGCCCTAATTAAGGCAGAGATTGGTGGCACTAAAGAGGTTAAAAAAGATGTAAAAGGCAGCGTTTCCAAGAAAGTGTTTGGTAAATACACATTCAAAGGCCAAACCCTTAGAGCTTCAAATGAGGAAAAAAGTATGATTGTGGCATCTGTTGCTCCATAACTGAAGGACCACTGTCATTAAGAGGCTGTGAAAAGGCTGTCTAGCCCTGTTCACATGATACTTCCAACCCTGTCGGTAAGAAAAACAGAGCAAGACCTGATGCTTTTCAGGGGTAATGGGGGCCTGAAGAAATGAAAGCAGGGGAAAATAGTACAGAAAGGCTAGCACAGCAATAGACTCTAATGCTGTTGTTAGTTTGCCCATATTACAGTAAAAGTCATCCCTGCCCACTCAACATTCCATGTAGGTGATGAATCACAATTTCATTCTGTGACAATTACAAATGGATAAATCTTGGTTGGGAGATTTTTTTTATTATGAGAGCTTCTTTCATTCTAATTGCCTTATGAGTATGTCCTTGAATGCCATCTACAAAAGCTTAACATTGGAATAAATGACAATCAATCTAGTCATTATAACTGTGTAGCCACACAACTGGATGGATCCATGTATGCACAGTCCAGTTCTAGCCAAAGCATCATTAATCAAAAAAGGTCTCTACATAGTAGATAAAGAATTACTCTGAGTCAAATCCTAGTTCTTTCATGTCAATTATCCCAAAAGTAAAAGTAAATCAAGGCATGGGGTGATTTAGTATCGTCATGATAAGTCATAGACTATAAAAAGAGTTCAAACTGTGGGTGAAAAGTTATTATTTATTATTCTACTGCATCCACACTGAGATATCAATGATAAAATACAAAACGATGTAGACTCCACTGCATGTTTCAATATTGTTTCATGATCCATCAAGTTACTGGGATAATTCTATAGACAATGGCTTTGTATGTATTTCTGAAGCAATTATAGTAGAAGTGCACTGTGGGAAAAGGTAGAACATTTGTATTCAGTAGTTCCCTGTAATAATAATATGAGCAGTGCATAGTTGCAAAATTACTACATGTTAGGCATTGTGTTAAATGCACTATTTTAATCAATCCTCTCTCAATACAATTAGGTAAGAAGGTTTTTATACTCAATCTACCAATAAGTAAAGAAAGTTTAAGAAATTCATTAGGATTGTATACAAAAAAAAAAAAAAAAAAAAGCAGTAGAACCAGAAATTAAGCCTTTACCTTCAGGGCTCATATTTAATTAGGTAGGAACCTTTGCCCTTCAGAGGATTTTGATGCCTATGCTCATTAGAGAGGTTTGCTTCTCTATTAGCCTAAAAAAAAAATAAATAAACCCTTCCTTTTCTACAAGACAACCATTCAATGGAACATGATTACCTGTGTGTAAAAGTCAGTTGGAAGCAGATTGTTTCTAGAAAAATTAGAGAGAATACTTCTTAGACATTTGATGCTTCAGCTATTGATTTTAGCAAAAAGAGAGCTAATCTTTTAATTTTAAAGAGGATGTTTTATTTTGCTACACAACATCTTTTGACCTTCCCACGTGGCCCAGTAGTGAAAAAATCTGCCTGCCAATGCAGGAGATGCAGGAGATGCGTGTTCTATCCCTGGGTCAGGAAGATTCCCTGGAGAAGGAAATAGCTACCAATCCAGTATTCTTGCCTGGAGAACCTCATGGGCAGAGGTGCCTTGTGGGCTACAGTCCTTAGGGTTGCAAACAGTTGGACATGATTGAATGACTGAGCACACACAGCATCTTTTAATATCCATGAACTTTTAAGCTAGAGTGTTGCTCCTCTATCTCTTCTTGCAGCAAAATCTCAGGCATGGAATATAATTTCTTCCAATTATGTACCTGCCCATGTTCCTATTTAGAATGGACATGGAGAAGGAGGTACAAGCAAATTGCATTCTACTAAATGTTATCTGGGAAGATATTAAGCTTTTAGAGATAGCAATGATGAGTGTTTTGGAGGTTACATTGCATACCCACGGACAACACAATGATGCAATAGTACCCACTGCATCAGTGTAGGTCCTCCAATCCCCCAGTATGCAGATATTTCTCAAGTTTTACATATCTGTAGAGCTTCTAAACATGATTCATTACATCCATTTGGGTTTCATTAGCAATCCTGATATATATATATATATATATGTATATATATATATTTTTTTCTGTCTATATGATAATTTTGTTTTTGCAACAAATATCCTAATTACCTGCCCAAGAATAAATTACTTAGCTTATAACTGGCATATATTCACATATATTTCCCAGCAAATTTATTGAATACCTGCTATGTGTCAGGGCCATTAGGTTATTAGTTGAGAGACAAAGATTAATAACATGATAATTGTTTTAAAGAATCTGCAATTTATGAAGATAGACATAAAAGTCACTTTTAGAAACATGCAGTTAAATGTAAGTTGGTGATGCTATAGAGAATTTGAGAAGTTGAGAAATTTGAGCAAGAAATTAAGTAAAGTCTCAGGAAAGGAGTTTGGAATCAGAAAGACACATAACAAAGCTTTGCTGGACAAGTGACAAAGAATTGTGAGAGTTGTGTGAATTTATATTTTAATTGGAAAAACTGAGAGAGGAGAGTTTTAATCAGATAAACAGATATGTGAAAATTCCTAGAGAGGAGAGAAATCATGTCATTTTGGGGGAACTGGCAATGCTTCCAGAATAGCAGTTACCTAGATAGTGAAGGGGGTGCAAAGAAATGGTGCTGAATAGTTTTCCAGGGTTCAGATAATAAAGATCCTTATAAACTGCTGGAGTATTTGGAAGAGGAAAGAGCTGTATCAGAGTAAAGAGCAAGGTTAGCAGGCAACCCAGGATTCAAAACATATAAATGAAATAAAGGGTAGGAAGGCAAGAAAATCTTGACTACAAACTGTGCACATCAGACATAATCTGAAATTAAAAGAAGGAAGATTTAATTCTCTCAACAACCAAGGAGAATTCTAGACATTGGCTCATTTAATGGTATTAGCAGTAAATTCCAGCACTAGGTAAAACTTCAGAAAAAGGTGACCAAACAGGGGGGAAAAAAAAAGACATCATTTTTTTTTTATCCCCAAAAAACTACAAAGTAAGTGAAGTAATACAAAAAGAAAGAGTAGTTTTCAATATAAAGTTTTGCTCCAAGAAAAAGAATTACATTATAGAAAGCATCTACTTTGTAATCTTGCTAGAATTCAGGGAAAAATCAACACTACCCAAGATAAGAATGACATGGTGATTATATATATTTGTAAACATCTCTAAGAAATATATGACAACCCTGATAGGAAAATGGTTTTTCAGTGACTTGGTGTGAGAGTATTAGATTTCCCATTATTCCTTTTCCTCCAAACAAAAGTCAAAGACCTGTCAATGATTTCAATTCTACACATACATAAGCCAGGTAACACTGGACTCAAACACTAGAAGCAAAGGCATCTTGGAGATTAGTCCTTAGTCAGTTGGTTCAATTGCAAGTATTTTCTCCCATTGTCAGGGCTGTGTTTTCATCTTTTTTTTGTGGTTTCCTTAGTTAGACAAATGTTTTTAAGTTTAATTCAGTTCAGTTCAGTTCAGTCACTCACTCGTGTCTGACTCTTTGCGACTCCATGAATTGCATCACGAAAGGCCTCCCTGTCCAACACCAACTCCTGGAGTTCACTCAGACTCATGTCCATCGAGTCAGTGATGCCATCCAGCCATCTCATCCTCTGTTGCCCCCTTCTTCTCCTGCCCCCAATCCCTCCCAGCATCAGAGTCTTTTCCAATGAGTCAACTCTTCACATGAGGTAGCAAAAGTATTGGAGTTTCAGCTTCAGCATCCTTCCTTCCAAAGAACATCCAGGACTGATCTCTTTAGAATGGACTGGTTGGATCTCCTTGCAGTCCAAGGGACTCTCAAGAGTCTTCTGCAACACCACAGTTCAAAAGCATCAGTTCTTTGGCACTCAGATTTCTTCACAGTCCAACTCTCACATCCATACACAACTACCGGAAAAACCATAGCCTTGACTAGACGGACTTTGTTGGCAAAGTAATGTCTCTGCGTTTGAATATGCTATCTAGGTTGGTCATAACTTTCCTTCCAAGGAGTAAGCGTCTTTTAATTTCATGGCTGCAATCACCATCTGCAGTGATTTTGGAGCCCCAAACAATAAAGTCTGACACTGTTTCCACTGTTTCCCCATCTATTTCTCATGAAGTGATGGGACCAGATGCCATGATCTTCGTTTTCTGAATGTTGAGTTTTAAGCCAACTTTTTCACTCTCCTCTTTCACTTTCATCAAGAGGCTTTTTAGTTCCTCTTCACTTTCTGCCATAAGGGTGGTATCATCTGCATATCTGAGGTTATTGATATTTCTCCCCACAATCTTGATTCTGCTTGTGCTTCTTCCAGCCCAGCATTTCTTATGATGTACTCTGCATAGAAGTTACATAAGCAGGGTGACACTATACAGCCTTGATGTACTCCTTTCCTATTTCAAACCAGTCTGTTGTTCCATGTTCAGTTCTAACTGTTGCTTCCCGACCTGCATACAGGTTTTTCAAGAGGCAGGTCAGGTGGTCTGGTATTACCATCACTTTCAGAATTTTCCACAGTTTATTGTGATCCACACAATCAAAGGCTTTGGCATTGTCAATAAAGCAGAAATAGATGTTTTTCTGGAACTCTCTTGCTTTTTCCACGATCCAGCGGATGTTGGCAATGTGATCTCTGGTTCCTCTGCCTTTTCTAAAACCAGCTTGAAAATCTGGAAGTTCACAGTTCACGTTTTGCTGAAGCCTGGCTTGGAGAATTTTGAGCATTACTTTACTAGCATGTGAGATGAGTGCAATTGTGCAGTAGTTTGATCATTCTTTGGCATTGCCTTTGTATGGGATTGGAATGAAAACTGACCTTTTCCAGTCCTGTGGCCACTGCTGAGTTTTCCAAATTTGCTGGCATACTGAGTGCAGCACTTTCACAGCATCATCTTTCAGGATTTGAAATAGCTCAACTGGAATCCCATCACCTCCACTAGCTTTGTTTGTAGTGATGCTTTCTAAGGCCCACTTGACTTCACATTCCAGGATGTCTGGCTCTAAGTGAATGATCACACCATTGTGATGAAGTTTAATTAGGTTCCATTTTTATTTTTGTTTTTATTTTCATTACTATATGGAGTAGATGAAAAAAGTTCTTGCTATGATTTATGTCAAAGAGTGTTCTGGCTATATTTTCCTTTAGTGGTTTTATAGTGTCTGGCCTTATATTCTGGTCTTCTTGTGTGTGCGTGTGTATGGTGTTAGGGAGTGCTCTAAAATCATTCTTTTACATGTTGCTGACCAATTTCCCCCAAATTGGAAGATCAAGGTTATCACATATATGCTATTGACACTATGTATAAAATTGATAACTAATGAGATCATGCTGTATAGCCTAGGGAACTACTTAATGCTCTGCTCTGTGGTGATCTGGGTGGGAAGGAAATCGAAAAGGGAGGACATTTGTACAGCTATTTCATTTTACCTTACAATAGAAACTAACACAACTTTGTAAAACAGCTATACTTTAACAAAATTTACTTAAAAATAAATACAATGGAAAGAATTAACGAAGGAATTGAAGTCATTTACATTAAAAATAAAATTATATTTAGCTTCTGTCCTGGTTTGTAAGAATAATTTTCTTAGGAACAATCCTTCACATGCACTTTATGCTGATAGCAGCAATTTGTTATGTACATTTAAAAGAAAATTTGTTCATAGCAATACAATTATTCATATTTTAAAGTTATTTTAACAAACTTTTTCACTTATTTGAGTATAATAATAAAAATATATCTGTGGCAATGTTTATCAATGCAGCATATGAAATTTTAAAAATTAGATGCAACTTAAAATTCAACATAGAAATAGATCAAATAATGTGTTATTTATGTATACTTGTAGAAGAGTAGCTCTCAAAACAGATTGGAGAAGGAAATGACAGCCCACTTCAGTATTCTTGCCAAGATAATTCCATGGAGAGATGAGCTTGATAGTCTACAGTCCATGAGGTCACAAAGAGTAGGACACAGCTGAAGAGACTGAGCATGTGAAACATAGTGGAAAAAATATGTTATATATATTATACAATCTTTAGACCCTTATATTTTCAAGGGAGAAGAATTATTTCAACTTTATATTACAATATAATTTCTAACATGCAAAAATCTTATATATTTTAATATTGACTTATCTGCCTGTGTTGCAATAGACAATTTTAAATTTTGCCCAATTTTTGGTGTATTATCAATATAGGAAACACATATATGTTCTGTATTATCCAAATGCTGTATTTGATGGATATTTGCTTATCTGTTAATTAATTTTTGCACAAAATTATTTTGTGAAAAAAATGATTACGTGTAGATAGAAGGTGATTCCATCATCATTTAACAGTGAAATTAATCACAATGTTTGCCCACTGATCTACCTCCACAAAATTCTGAATATTTGAAAAATATATTAGAGGAACTTCTGTGCCTCAGAGCAGTTATTCTATTTCCATGACTTTCAGAGAGATGTGTGCTTCCTTGCCAACAGGCTTCTGCAAGAAAGAAATAGCTGATTGTATGGTTTTGCTTAAATAACATTACTTTTAGAAATCTCCTTTCAAATCCAATTAATTGCCAATAATTTGTGCTGGATGTATTCACAATTATTATTAATTTTTAAACTCTCCCAAGAGATGGAAATATAGTATCTTCTCATTTTCCTTCACCTAATTTGAAGCAACAGTTAGAACTGGACACAGAATAGCAGACTGGTTCCAAATCAGAAAAGGAGCACGTTAAAGCTGTATATTGTCATCTGGCTTATTTAACTTATATGCAGAGCACATTATGAGAAACACTGCACTGGATGAAGCACAAGCTGGAATCAAGATTGACAGGAGAAATATCAGTAACCTCAGATATGCAGATGACACCACCTTATGGCAGAAGGTGAAGAAGAACTAAAGAGCCTCTTGATGAAAGTGAAAGAGGAGAATGAAAAAGTTGGCTTAAAGCTCAACATTCAGAAAACGAAGATCATGGCATCTGGTCCTATCACTTCATGGCAAATAGATGGAGAAACAGTGGAAACAGTGGCTGACTTTATTTTTGGGGCTCCAAAATCACTGCAGATGGTGATGGCAGCCAGATGCTTACTCCTTGGAAGGAAAGTTACAGTCAACATAGATAGCATATTAAAAATTAGAGATATTACTTTACCAACAAAGATTCATCTAGTCAAGGCTATGGTTTTTCCCATAGTCATGAATGGATGTGAGATTTGGACTATAAAGAAAGCTGAGAGGCTAAGAATTGATGCTTTTGAACTGTGGTGTTGGAGAAGACTCGAGAGTCCCTTGGACTGCAAGAAGATCCAACCAGTCCATTCTAAAGGAGATCAGTCCTGGGTGTTCATTGGAGGGACTGATGCTAAAGCTGAAACTCCAATACTTTGGCCACCTCATGCGAAGAGTTGACTCACTGGAAAAGACCCTGATGCTGGGAGGGATTGGGGGCAGGAGGAGAAGGGGATGACAGAGGATGAGATGGCTAGATGGCATCACCGACTCAATGGACATGAGTTTGGGTAAACTCTGGGAGTTGGTGATGGACAGGGGGGCCTGGCGTGCTACAGTTCATGGGGTCACAAAGAGTCTGGCATGAATGAGCAACTGAACTGAACTGAACTGAATATGTTCACAGAAGATTGAGAATAAGCTGCCTGGATGTCACAGTCACTATAGACTTTTCCTTGCAAAAATTCACACAAGATCGAATGAAAGAAATTTGACTGGGATTTCTTTTGACTTAATGGCTGAATAGTTGAATCACTTTTAAAAATAATTATTGACAGATTTTATGGGATTTTAGCAGAATATGAAGACTGAAGACAGCTCACTAATTATTTTTAATGCTAACCAGAAACATAAGCAATCTCACAAATTTTCATCCTAGAATAAGTTTACTGTAAGCAAAAAGTATCTGATAACTTCCAAAGGAAGGCTTTTAAATGTTTTATGTAAAATGTCTCTACAATGATTGAGTAAAAATTATTTTTATTGACAATAAAGTTTCACAGCATTCAATATGCCATTTTTCTAATTCCTTTCATGATCCCAGTCCACTTAATTTGTACTATCTGTCCACTGTCCCCTGCCCCAATATCTTCTGCATACTCCCCTTACCCTCTTACTAGTAAGGGAATTCCCAGTAAGTTTCCACCACCAAGTCTCCTCACCTTCTAGCACCCCAGCCATAACTGCTCTCTTATGCACTGGTTATCAATTCTGCTTGCTTCCAAAAATGTATCACTTCAGCAACTTCCTGTTCTCTCTTTCTGGAAATATTAGTTTTTATTTTTCTATTACTAACTTCCATGTATATACAGACATTTTGCTACTTCCTACTTCTCCTATAATAGATTGGGGAAAAAAGTCTTTGTTGACTACACTTGCAGCATACAAATAACATACTATTTTGGTGACATCCAATTATAAAAAAAGTCTTGAATTATTGAATTATCTTGAATTGTCTTGAGTTGTCTCATTGTCTCCAAACACACAAATTCCATATCCTCTTAAACTTATTAAAATCAGTGGTTCTAAAGGTGCAACCCACTAAAACCACCTCACCAGGCTGAAGACAGCCAGTAATTTCCTATTCCTGTCTTACTGGATCTGTTAATGACACCTGACCCAGTGCATCATTCTCTGCTTCTAGAAACCACAGTCCTCTGAATTCTATATTTTATTTTTCTTGTTCTTCATTATGCATCCAATCTGTATTGTCCCAGATCTCAGCCCGTAGGACTCTTTACTTCGAAGACAATCCTTGACAGACTATAGGATCCCACCCTTGAAACATCAACTGTACTCTGAAACTCACTTCAGCTCAGGCTCTTTCACCAAACTCCAGATTCTTACATCAAATTATTCCAGGCATTGACATTTGATGCCAGACATGGCAGCCTGAACTCAGGTTCAAGATCTGCTCTACCAATGCTCATTCCCTCAATGCCTCTAAACTGAGTACCACCAATTGCTGTTGTGAATAAATGCAATTCTTTTAATTTCCTTTAATACATTTGTTTTCTCATGCACACACATATGTACCATTCCAGTTTTTGGTTCCATTTTGAAAATGCAACCTGACCGTAGTCACTGTGATCACCCGCCCTTGTCATTCACCTAGCTTCAGCATCAGGTCACTTGAAAGGTCACTACAGTGTCTCCTACCTACTGTTGCACATCTTCTCATACTTTTCTGGGGTATATTTTGGCAGAGCAGCCGAATCAGCTTTTCAAAATATAGACAGATCATGACAATTCTCTGGTGAAAATAACTTCATGGCCACTTGCCTCACCATAGAGAACAGATAACTCACTGACAATGAAATACAAAACCTTTGATACCCTGATGACCCATAAATTCTGTGACTCATCTTCATGACATCAGCCTCCTGTCCCTTCTTCAAATATACTGTGCCAAGCTACCTCTGGACCCTTGTGCTTGCTCTCTCCTCTTTAGGAACAACTTCTTCTGAGGTCCACATGGAAACAAGCTTTTTCTCAGATATTACTTACACAACTAGATATTACTTTCCAACAACCTTAACTACAATTTTTCTTAATATGTCTATTTCATTTTTCTTCACAACATTTATCATCATTGAATATTCTCTGATTTACTTATTTATTGTGCTTATTGTTCATCTCCCCCTACAGAATAATAATAAATGTAGAAATGTTGTACTTGTTTAACTTCAGAAATACATGGTTTTAACAAGATAGCACCTAAATTGTAGAAAAGGCAATGGCACCCCACTCCAGTACTCTTGCCTGGAAAATTCCATGGACAGAAGAGCCTGGTAGGCTGCAGTCCATGGGGTCGCTAGGAGTCAGACACGACTGAGCGACTTCACTTTCACTTTTCACTTTCATGTACTGGAGAAGGAAATGGCAACCCACTCCAGTGTTCTTGCCTGGAGAATCCCAGGTACGGGGCAGCTGGTGGGCTACCATCTATGGGGTCACACAGAGTCAGACACAACTGAAGCGACTTAGCAGAAGCAGCAGCAGCAGCAGCAGCAGCAACACCTAAATTGTACTCAGGTGGCTCAGCAGTAAAGAATCCACATGCCAATGCAGGAGATGTGGATTTGATCCATGAGTCAGGAAGATCCCCTGGAGAAGGAAATGGCTACTCACTCTGGTATTCTTGCCTGGGAAATCCCGTGGACAGAGAAGCCTGATGGGCTATAATCTATAGATTTACAAAGAGTTGACACAGCTGAGCATCACTACTCCTTAGACCTTCTGCATAACACTGGAATCAGTACTTCTGGCCATGTGAGAATTGAGGTAAGAACTGAGGTGAGAATCCTCAGTTCCTGGAAGGGCACATCCCACCCATCTGAGCTTGTGCATCATGATACTCTTTCTGTCTCCTTGCCCCAGCCCTTAAATTGTAAAGGAATGTTTTTCTTATGATGTCTTTGATGTGACATTTTTTGAATGTTTGTGCTCTTTGTTGGTGATTTCATTGTTTAAAATGTCACTGCAGGCATCATGCTAAAGTGTTGTCTAGTGTTCCTAAGAGGAGGAGGGCTGTGAGGTGTGTTATTAAGAAAATACACGTATTTTAAAATCTACGTTCAAGCATGGTTTGGAGTAAAATCCGTGTAATGGGCCAAAAATATGCATAGTAAATATGATGTATTTGAACGAACACACATAGAACAGGTTTAAGTATTGATCAGTTGACAAAAATGTGATTAGAGGCTGACAGGAATCTTATTCTATATTTTGTCTAGAAGCAATGATTCAGTATTCACTAATTCAGTATTCATGATGACTTTAAAGAACATAACTACCGCTAATAAGAACTGACAACATTTTAAAATTATATCATGAACATTTCCCATATAATTAAAAATAATATTTGTCTAAGCAAGAGTTCCAGAGAAGGCAATGGCACCCCACTCCAGTACTCTTGCCTGGAAAATCCCATGGATGGAGGAGCCTGGTAGGCTGTAGTCCATGGAGTCGCTAAGAGTCAGACACGACTGAATGACTTCCCTTTCACTTTTCACTTTCATGCATTGGAGAAGGAAGTGGCAACCCACTCCAGTGTTCTTGCCTGGAGGATCCCAGGGACGGGGTAGCCTGGTGGGCTTCCGTCTATGGGGTCGCACAGAGTCAGACACGACTGAAGCAACTTAGCAGCAGAAGCAGCAAGCAAGAGTTCATGATCAAAATACATATGTTCAGGTGCTTGCAAAATAACATGGATAATTTTGTCTATTGACATATGTTCTTTCAAAACTCATGGAATTCTCCAGCAAGAGGGGAATCTTCCTGACACAGGTATCAAACTTCTGTCTATTGCATTTCCTGCATTGGCAAGTGGATTCTTTATTACTATACCATGTGGGAAGCCTGGAGAATCGTCTATAGACCCTCTGTGTCTGACTCCCAAAGCATACTGTAAGGGAGAGTGGTTAACTGGGGCTAACATGACTTAGAAATTCTTATAGTCATGCTTACAGTTCATTACAGAAAAAAATGATACAGTCTGAAATTAGCAAAGGGAAAAGTCTCCAGATGTGACAACACATATGAAATGGTACCAACTAGAGAAACTCAACTGGGTGTTGATGTTCAGAGTTTTATGGATAATCAGTCATGTCAGCGCTTGTGTAGTTGACCTCAGTTACCCATGCTTTACACTCCGCAAAAAAGAACAGGTGTTCATCATAAACCCTATTGTTAGCATAGACTGCTGCTGCTGCTAAGTCGCGTCAATCGTGTCCAACTCTGTGCGTCCCCATAGACGGCAGCCCACCAGCTGCCCCGTCCCTGGGATTCTCCAGGCAAGAACACTGGAGTGGATTGCCATTTCCTTCTCCAGTGCATGAAAGTGAAAAGTGAAACTGAAGTTGCTCAGTCGTGTCTGACCCTTAGCGACCCCATGGACTGAAGCCCACTAGGCTCCTCTGTCCATGGGATTTTTCCAGGCAGGAGTACTGGAGTGGGATGCCATTCACATAGACTATCTGGGCACAAATTGCCCAGCAGGCAAACACTTATCAAATAGGCTTTCCTTGGAAATGTTCAGCATTCTAGCATTAAAGTCTGCCAAGCTCACTCCTCCTTACATACCCTCAAGTCCAGGTTCCATGTTCACTCTGGGTCTACAGCCATGCACACAGGTTTCCTTTTCTTTGCATCATTTTTCATCTCATAATGTGTTGTCTTGCCATTGACATACTTGAGAAAATCAATGTTGAAAAATTTGGGGCATTGTGCACATAGACCTCTAGATTTATATCAACTTTTTAAAGTCCTCATGCATTTTTCCCAACACAAATTAACACTTCACATCAGTAGCATCATCTTTTCTGAAAGAGAAAAAATTATACTCACCAGAAAACATCATAAAGAAGGTCATAATGAAGATTAAAATAGATTTGACTTAAAGAGCGAGCATGGGGTGTACCAGATACGGAAGGAGAAAATGAGTTTGCACACAATCTTCTTCCTCTCAAGCTGCCTCTTTGTTTGATCTTCCTTATTTGATAACCTGTCTCTATATTCCAGATTCTTTTATATAACTATTACTTTTAAGTTTGAATGACACAAAACAATGATGCCTGGTAATTTACAGATATTGCTTTTGAACTTCGGAACATAAAAATCAAATTTTTATTGGAAATTTAAAGTCTTCAGCTCTTAGCTCATGCGTTATTCAATATCCATATTCACTATGATTGAACAATTGAAGGTATTTTAAAGACTTCTTAATATAAAATGTTTGATAAGATATTCATAACTTAAAATGTCTACCAATATTTTATAGTGAATAAATATCACTTTGCTCCACATTAAATTTCTCACAAAACTAGATCAAGAGGTTTACCAAAAAACACTTAATTTCATAGGTAAATGAGCAGTCATAATTTTTGAAATAACTTCATATAAACCCCCAAAAGTTCTAGTCAGTGTGAACTCTTTCACAATTCAAAGCTAAGTAAAACTTTCTAGTACTAATTTTCATATATACATATATATATATATAATTATGATATATATACACACACATATACATGCACATATATAACATTTTTTTCTGGATTTCTTCAACAGTGGGATTTTCTTCAGTAATAGCAAAATTAGTATATTATATTTAATTCATTAATGTGTTTATTTTTATAGAAATATTAAAATTATAATAAAATAAATGAAATACTATAGCAACAACTGATATTTAACATATAGATTTTCACATATATAAACCTTTACTTTCCTTCAGTTCAGTTCAGTTCAGTCCCTCAGTGATGTATGACTCTGCGACCCCATCAACCGCAGCACGCCAGGCATCCCTGTCCATCACTAACTCCTGGAGTTTACCTAAACTCATGTCCATTGAGTCGGCAATGCCATCCAACCATCTTACCCTCTTTGGTCTCCTTCTCCTCCTGCCCTCAATCTTTCCCAGCATCAGGGTCTTTTCAAATGAATCAGCTCTTTGCATGAGGTGGCCAAAGTATTGGAGTTTCAGCTTCAGCATCAGTCCTTCCAATGAATATTCAAGACTGATTTCCTTTAGTATTGACTGACTGGATTTCCTTGTAGTGCAAGAGACTCTCAAGGGTCTTCTCCCACACCACAGTTCAAAAGCATCAATTCTTCTCTGCTCAGCTTTCTTTAGAGTCCAGCTCTCACATCCATATATGATTTTCTCACTGCATCTTCTCCTCAGCTGTTTTCCCTGTGGTATTCACTTTGAAATAAATTGGCCTCACCTTTGACTTCAGAGAAGGGAGCCAAAGTTCTAATAACTTAAAAAAAGTGCCTGAAGAAAGTGTGCTGTCTTTTGTCACAGGTGGAGATATAACATACATATAAATAGGAAAAAGCAATACTCATACATATTAATTTTATATGAAGATAACATTTCTTAGGGTAAATGAGAAAACAGATATATCAATTATTATATTTTTTGAAAGAGCTTTGTTGCAATTAACACTGCAGAAACACACATATACACACACACCTTGCAAACATGCATTCAAAAATATAGACTTATTTTGTCTCGGGGATAATTTCTCTTTGTCTTTGGCTTTTATACACTTCTATAGGGGAAGAATATAGTGTTAAATTCATACAAAAGAATATCATAGGCCAATTTCAAATAATGACATATATCTAGGTTGCATTGAAATATATTCATAGAATTATATTTGCTATAATACTGTTTCAAAAAATATGTCCAGTATAATTTCATTATACTAAATCATGTATGTGTGAATACTTACAAAAGAAAAAAGTCAAAGAAGTTAAGAGTGAAATTATTCAGTTGTAGGAATTTAGAATATCATTTTGGATTGTAAATTTGTTAATCTGTTTTTATTAAATCATGTAGTTTCTTATTTTTAAAAGGATGTTGACAGATAAGACACATTAAATTTTTCAGGAGTTTATTTGAGCAGATGTGTATTTGAACCAGACAGTTGTAGTCTATAAGAACTCAGGAGCCTTCTATCAACAGGAACTGGGGACAGACTTTTATTGAGAAGACACCCAAGCAGATCAAGGACATGGTTCTATTGGCTGCAGCTGAAACAGTTGCCAAATCTTGGAAGGGATCCTCAGCAGTTTATAACTGATGTCTTTCCCAACCTTGAGGGGTTCACAGGAATCAACACTGACTTACATTTCAGTTTGCCTACTTAGGGGAGAAGCCGTTAACTTCCTGGTTTAATTACTTTAACAAGGGAAAAGACATAAAAATGACAAGGAGGTAAAGTGGCATATTATAATTACACTATTTATAAATATAATATCTATAAATATATCTATCCATCAATCATCTACCTGATTATGATCTTTTAGACAACAGTGGCAGACTATACACTCTTTTAAGTGATCAAGGGATATTATCAATTTAACCAAAATATGGCCCATATAAACCAAGTCTCATTAAATTTCAAAGAATTAAATGAATTATCAGTATTTGTTAGATCATAGAGGGATTAAGCCAGAAATCAATAACTAAAGTAACTAGAAGATTTAGACATTTCAATATCTTTAACATGCTTGTATTTTTAAATAATTCCCAGTATAAATTTTGTAAGTGCTACATTCAATCTCAAAACCAGTATAAAATATCAGTGCACTAGACACTGGCTGTGGTAAAAGATTGAGCGGAAGCAAAACATAGTGATTGGGCAAGGTTTTCATCCAAATACATGCATTTCATCCATTTTATGTCTGCTTTTTGATGTTTAGATTCCTTTCCCTTTTCTGGTTGAAAAGGTTTCTGAGAAATAATATTACTCTATATATTCTATATAATATATAAATACAGACATTCTTGTGTGGGGGCATGTCATGGAGACAACACATGGCTATTTATTTAGCCCATCACAAATTATGGAATTACTGTAACAGAAATAAATAAAATAAAATTCATATTTATGGTATGTAATGAACCTTGAAATTACATATTACATATGAAAAAGCAATTATACACTTGGAAAAATTATTAGTGTTTTATTATTTGTATGTTTGAATTGAAGTCTCATTATTAATTATAATATAATATGTATAGCATGCACACTATATTTTAAAATCAGTAATATACCATTATTGTGCCATGTGTGATTCATATATGAGCTTGTATGTAAAGAGATATATGTGGAGATATTCCAGAAAAACATCTACTTCTGCTCTGTTGACTGTGCTAAATCTTTGGATGTGTAGATCACAAAAATACCAGGGAAAATTCTTCAAGAGATGGGAATTCCAAACTATGTTACTTGTCTACCAGTGTGCAGGTCAAAAGCCAAGTTAGAACCAGACATGGAACAAGATACTGATTCAAAATTGGGAAAGGAGTCTGTCAGGGCTGTATATTGTCACCCGGCTTATTTAACTTATATGCAGAGTATATCATATAAAATGCTGGGCTGGATGAAGCACAAGCTGGAATCAAGATTGCCAAGAGAAATATCAACAACCTCAGAAATACAGATGACACCAGCTTCATGGCAGAAAACAAACAGCCACTTGATGAAGGTGAAACAAGAGAGTGAAAAAGCTGGCTTAAAGCTCAACATTCAAAAAACAAAGATGATGGCATCTGGTTCCATCACCTCATGGCAAATAGATGGGGCAACAATGGAAACAGTGACAGACTATTTTCTTTGGCTCCAAAATCACTGCGGATGGTGACTGCAGACATGAAATTAAAAGATACATGTTTCTTGGGAGAAAAACAATGACAAACCTAGTTGTTGTTCAATCTGTCAGTCATGTCCAGCTCTTTGCGACACCATGGATTGCAGCACACTGGGTTTCCTTGTCCTTCAACATCTCCCAGACCTTGCTCAAACTCATCCATTGAGTCAGTGATGCCATCCAACCATCTTGTCCTCTGTCTCCCCCTTCTCCTCCTGCATTCAATCTTTCTCAGCATCAGGATCTTTTCCAATGAGTAAACTCTTCACATCAGGTGGCCAATGTATTGGAGCTTCAGCTTCAGCATCAGTCCTTAAAAACCTAGACAGCATACTAAAAAGCAGACACATTACTTTGCCTACAAAGGTCCATATATTCAGAGCTATGGTTTTTCCATTAGTCATGTACAGCTGGACAATAAAAAAGGCTGAGACTAAATAATTGATGCTTTCGAACTATAGTGCTGGGAAGACTCTTGAGAGTCCCTTGAACAGTTACATCTAAAATGGCATAATTCAATGCATCGTGTATCTGATATTTAGATTTAAGGGAAAGCTTTTTTAATTGAAGAAGAAAAGTTAGGACAATTATTGATTCAGCTTTATATTAACAATGAATGTAAACACTTTATTCTGAAATCTTGGACTCATGTCCAGGACATTGCTGGGCATCTTCATTGCCTCCTTTTGTGGTATGAAATTCCCTTTTGTGTGCCCTGGGATTCATAGTGGCTTTGAGTGCTGGGTTCCAGAAAGGACTGGCCACTCTGGATGCTGTGACTAAAAGTGGCCTGCTTGAGGTAGCTTCAGATTCACACTATTCATCTAATGTGTATTTGATGCACAGTACTTTTCAGGAGATGTTCCTTAATCACTTCAGTAACACAATATGGTAGAGGTTCTTATTATCTCTATTACTATTACAATTTAATTTTTAATATATTTATTTACTTATTTGGATTTTCTGGGTCTAAAATGTGTCATGTGAACTCTGCATTGCAACATATGGAATCTAGCTCCCTGACCAGGAATCAAACCCAGATCCCACTGCAGTAAGAACTTTGAGTCTTAGCCACTGGATGACCAGGGAACTCCCTACCATTTCACTTGGAAGAAACATAAATCTAAGGTAGAGATCAGGCTACACATACAACTCTGGTCATTAACTTAAATTCTAAAAAGGGGGACATTTTCTCCTTTAATTGTTATATAAAGGATAAAATCCATTGAGATATTTTCTTTTTCTAAAGTGATCATCTGTGTACTAATTTCCAACTAAATATGAGTATACAAGCTAATTAGAATATGTATGTTCACTTTATTTTCCATGATGTCTGTGTAAGATCAGTGTAAAGAAGGTCACATTCTTTTTTAAGTTTCTGAATTTATTTATTTGGCTATCATTTCAGTTCAGTCTCTCAGTCGTGTCTGACTCTTTGCAACCGCATGAATTGAAGCAAGCCAGGCCTCCCTGTCCATCACCAATTCCTGGAGTTCACTCAAACTCATGTCCATTGAGTCGGTGATGCCATCCAGCCATCTCATTCTCTGTCGTCCCCTTCTCCTCCTGTCCCCAATCCCTTCCAGAATCAGAGTCTTTTCCAATGAATCAACTCTTCACATGAGGTGGCCAGCGTTCTCATGATGTACTCTGCATAGAATTTAAATAAGCAGGGTGACAATATACAGCCTTGACATATATACTCCTTTTCCTATTTGGAACCAGTCTGTTTTTCCATGTTCAGTTCTAACTGTTGCTTCCTGACCTGCATATAGGTTTCTCAAGAGGCAGATCAGGTGATCTGGTATTCCCATCTCTTTCAGAATTTTCCACAGTTTATTGTGATCCACATAATCAAAGGCTTTGGCATAGTCAATAAAGCAGAAATAGATGTTTCTCTGGAACTCTCTTGCTTTTTCCATGATCCAGTGGATGTTGGCAATTTGATCTCTGGTTATTCTGCCTTTTCTATTTGGATATAATGGGTGTTAATTGCAATATACAGGCTCTTTAGTTGCAGCATACAAGAGTTTTTAGTTGTGATGTGCCAACTTTCAAATGCAGCATGTGAGATCTAGTTCCCTGGCCAGAAATTGATCCCAGGATTCTTGCATTGAGAGCAGGGAGCTTGGAGTCTTAGTAACTGGATCACCAGGGAAGCCCTAGTTACATTTTTGAAGGACATTCCAAATTACCCACTTTTCCCCTGTCTTTGGATATAAATATCTAGAGAAGAAGTAAACTAAAATCATCAGCCTCACCTCAAATCACATATAATTTTCAAATGTATATTTTTTTTTCCATATTGAGAGAGAAAAAAGAAAATGGCAACTCATGTCAGGAGAGTGAATGACATCAGCAGTCAGTTCTATAAGATGTGGAGGCCATTAATCACCTAGTCTCTTACCCCTTCCCCTCCACAGGGCACCCAGTAGCCCAGATTTACCACCCTTTCCCCTTAGTGCCCCAAACAAAACCTAGATCCTGCTCATTACTCCAGAAGTCACAAGATTAACAATATGTGTTTCACTTTTTTGACCTTTTAAATTCTATATTCGCCACCATGGCAAAGATAGGGGTGGTGGATAAATTACCTTATGCCTTTTCTTATATTTACTTCTGGCTGTGCTGTTCCTGACAGATAAATGAGCTGTGTATTTCCTTTTGGATTTTGTGTCAACTCTATATGTTGTTGATGTTCTATGAAATATGCATATATTGCCTTGAATAGCCAGGTGAATGCATCAGAGAAGAGAAATTGAGGAAGTTGTTAAACTCATTCTGGAAACAAAGCTACTTAGTCATCTAGACAGATCATTGACAGGAAGGAAGTTTGAGACTACTCTAAAGCTTTGCACCTGACACATTGAACAGCAAAAGATAATAAGCTAGATGGAAGAAATGCTGCGTGGGTAGCCTCATAGCATGTCAGGCAGAAAATATCTGAGCAATCCAGAGTCCCATTTCAGCGTACAAGGCCCTTTGATTCTTCCTCTTCTTAATTCTTGCTCTATCTATTCTGTCTTGAAAGAGATTACAGTCTGGCAAGCCTGCTGGCACAAGTATGTGAATTTCCCACAAAGTCACAGATTATTGGCGGACCTTGTTCATCTCCTCCGGTCCTGCTAGAAGAACATTACACAGCCCCACAAGTGTAATGGGGGGAGTCTAAGGTCTCCAAGAACATCTCCATAAATCCAGCAAGACAAAACTACTTTCAAAAGAATTTAATTTTACTTTTTTTGTCTCTAATTCTCTCCTAAGTAAACAGTGGCATTACAAGAGACTATAATGCAGGCTGTTTCAATAGATTGACTACTGAAGCACATTTGAGAATCAAGCTATCATTGATTCAGCCAGATTCACAAAGTGTTAAGCAATGCTATTCTTCATATATATATATTACTGTAAACCTAGAGCTATTTTTAATAAATTATGATATTTATGCTATCCTTTAAAGAGTTTATTATTACTTTAAAAAGTATTTCATGTATGCAGTCTAAATTTCTCATTTTAATTTCTAATATGGCTAATTTTGATGGTCATATCCCTAAGTTTTAGGAGACCAAAGGGTTTCTGACACCAAAATGTTTTGAGAATCACTGACACAGGACATTCATGTATAGATTGAGAAACTCATTCTTTCTTAATATGTAAGCCATTTTCCCATTTCTAAAGTAAAAAATATTAATTTGCTGACATTGAGGATCTTGGCAACTACTTCTCACAGATAATCCAAAGTATGTATTACTCCCTGTTCAATTAAGTTCAGTCGCTAGTCGTGTCTGACTCTGCAACCCCATGGACTGCAGCACGCCAGGCTTCCCTGTCCATCACCAGCACCTGGAGCTTGCTCAAACTCATGGCCATTGAGTCGGTGATGCCATCCAACCATCGCATCTTCTGTCATCCGCTTCTCATGCCTTCAATCTCTCCCATCATCAGGGTCTTTTACAAAGAGTCAGTTCTTTGCATCAGGTGGCCAAAGTACTGGAGTTTCAGCTTCAACATCAGTCCTTCCAATAAATTTTCAGGACTGATTTCCTTTAGGATGGACTGGTTAGATCTTCTTGCAGTCCAAGGGACTCTCAAGAGTCTTCTCCAACACCACAGTTCAAAAGCATCAATTCTTCGGTGCTCAGCTTTCTTTAGAGAATCTCACATTCATACATGACTACTGGAAAAACCATTGCTTTGACTAGATGGACGTTTGTCAGCAGAGCAATGTCTCTACTTTTTAATATGCTGTCTAGGTTGGTCATATCTTTTCTTCCAAGGAGCAAGCATCTTTTAATTTCATGGCTGCAGTCACAATCTTCAGTGATTTTGGAACTCAAGACAATAGAGTATGTCACTGTTTCCACTGTTTCCCCATCTGTTTGCCATGAAGTGATGGGACCAGATGCCATGATCTTTGTTTTCTGAATGTTGAGTTTTAAGCCAGCATTTTCACTCTCCACTCTCACTTATATCAAGCAGCTCTTTAGGTCCTCTTTGCTTTCAGTCATTAGGGTGGTGTCATACCTGAGGTTATTGGTATTTTTAACACCAGTCTTGATTTTAGCTTGTGCTTCATCCAGCCTGGCTTTTCGCATGATGTACTCTGCATAGAAGTTAAATAAGCAGAGTAACAATTTAGAGCCTTGACACACTCTTTTCCCAATATTGGAAGCAGTCCATTTTTTTTCTTGTCCAGTTCTAACTATTGCTTCTTAACCTGCATACAGATTTCTAGGGGGCAGGTACGGTGATCTAGTAATCCCATATCTTGAAGAATTTTCCAAAGTTTGTTGTGATCCATTCAGTCAAAAACTGTAGCATAGTCAATAAAGCAGAATTAGATGTTTTTCTGGAACTCTCTTGCTATTTCTATGATTCAATGGATGTTGGCAATTTGATCTCTGGTTCCTCTGCCTTTTGTAAATCCAGCTTGAACATCTGGAAGTTCCTTTTTTCATGTACTGCTGAAGCCTGACTTGGAGAATTTTGAGCATTACTTTGCTAGCATATGAGATGAGTGCATTTGTGTGGTAGTTTGAACATTCTTTGGCATTGCCTTTCTTTGGGATTGGAATGAAAACTGACCTTTTCCAGTTCTGTGGCTGCTGCTGAGTTTTCCAAATTTGCTGGCATATTGAGTGCAGCACTTTAACAGCATTATCTTTTAGGATTTGAAATAGCTCAACTGGAATTCCATCACCTCCACTAGCTTTGTCCATTGTGATGCTATCTAATACCCATTTTACTTCTCATTACAGAATATCTGGCTCTAGTTGAGTGATCACACCATGGTGGTTATCTGGGTCATTAAGATCCTTTTGTATAGTTCTTCTGTGTATTCCTGCTACCGTTTCCTAATACCTTCTTCTTCTGTTATGTCTATACCATTTATCTCCTTCATTGTGCCCATATTTGCATAAAATGTTCCCTTGGTATCTCTAATCTTCTTGAAGAGATCTCTAGTCTTTCCTATTCTGTTGTGTTCCTCTATTTCTTTGCATCGATCATTGAAGAAAGCTTTTTTACTCTCCTTGCTATTCTTTGGAACACTGCATTCAGATGGGTATGTCTTTCATTTTCTCCTTTGCCTTTCACTTTTCTTCTTTTCTCAGGTATTTGTAAGGCCTCCTCAATCATTTTGCCTTGTTGTATTTCTTTTTCTTCAGGATGGCCTTTTTTACTGCCTCGTGCATAATGTTATGAACCTATGTCTATAGTTCTTCAGGCACTCTCTATGTCAGATCTAATCCCTTGAATCTATTTGTCACTTCCACTGTATAATTGTAAGGGATTTGATTTAGGTCATACCTGAATGGTCCAGAGGTTTTCCCTACTTTCTTCAATTGAAATTTGAATTTTGTAATAAGTTCATGATCTGACCTATGATCAGCTCCCTGTCTTGTTTTTGCTGACTATATAGAGCTTCTCCATCTTCAGCTGCAAAGAATATTATCAATCTGATTTCAGTATTGACCATCTTGTAATGTCCATGTGGTGAGTTGTCTCTTGTGTTGTTAGAAGAAGGTGTTTTCTATGACCAGTGAGTTCTCTTGGCAAAACTCTGTTATCTTTTGCCATGTTTCATCATGTACTCCAAGGCCAAACTTTCCTATTACTTCAGGTATCTCTCAGCTTCCTACTTTTCCATTCCAGTCCCCTGTGATGAAAAGGATATGTGCATGTGTGTGTGTCTGTGTGTGTGTGTGTGTTAGTTCTAGGAAGTCCTGTAGATCATCATAGAACCATTCAACTTTAGCTTCTTTGGTATTAATGGTTGGGGCATAGACTTGGATTGCTGTGATATTGAATGGTTTACCTTGGAAATGAACAGAGATCATTCTGTCTTATTTCAGATTGAACCCAAGTACTACCTTTCAGGCTCTTTGTTGAATATGAGTGCTACTCCATTTATTATAATTGATTTTTGCCCATCTTAGTAAATATAAACTTGCCGGGGTCCAGCCCCGGCTGATTCAGGGTATTCGAAGGGAAGACGGCTTAGGCGACTATTTAAATATTCATCAAAGATATAAAGAGTAATAGAATGAGGATAGCTCAGTAGGAAAATTCAGTGGAGAAAAGAGGCTGAGTAGCTTGGTTTACGTGGGAGACCAATAAAACTTCAAGACAAGAAGCTTGCACCACTTACATAGGCCGCAGGCGTCCTTCTGTTCTCCCGAAGGAGAGGAGACACTGAGGCCTCCCCTGTCAGATCTTAGAAGCCCAGGCATAATTAGTAAGCATGGCGGGTTCTGCACTCCAGATGGAGACTCAACCAGAGTGAGAGAGAGAGCGACATGGGGAGACCAGTATTTCGAGAAACTGATCCCAATTCTTTATTTTCCAGAGTCTGTTTTTATACACTAAGATGTTATACAAAAGTCACGTGGGGACAGCAGTCCTGACTTTTATTAAAGTCAGGTGCTTCATACAAATGTATACAGAGGTCTTAGGGGTGTTACATCATCTTCTGGCCAGGGGGGCCTGCTGACAATTTATGACCCTCTTCTTGTGACAGTGGTCAGTCAACCAGAACACTTTTTTCTACAAGGGTGATTATTCTTAAAACAGACGCCACCCAAATAAAGTTACATTCCTATAGGGTGAGGATGTAGTGGGTTTTAGGGAAGAATTTACTTAGCCTAAGGTCTAACATGATTAATATCAAAGGTTAATACTTATTTCTTCTATATATTCATTAATGTGTGTAAGGGCAGGGGATGCGGAGTCTTAGCAACAAACATTGGCTCAACAAATGAAAAACCCTTCACCAATACAATTTTTAATCAGCCCATTATACTTATACTAATAGTTTTCTAACTTTTCTAAGGAACCTGTTTTTAGAAGGTTTAAAGCATCTCGTACCTCTCATGGTTGGGAGGCTGTGAGCAATCACATGTGGCCAGACAAGCCCGTCAGGCAGGCTAGAGAACCTTCAGAGGAGTTTGTAGGTTAAAACACTCTTGTCATGCCCAGGAGTTTTTATTAACTGGAGCTCTAAGTTAACTCCTTCTCTGAAAGAGGTGGTGGGAGAGAGCCCCCCGTAAAGTCAGAGGTGTAGGTGAGAGCACAAAGCAGTAAAGTAGGCAGGCTCTGGTTATGGGGGTAGATGTTCGAGGATTTCCAGGGGGACTCCTGAGGCTCGATCCCGCCTTTGTGTATGTCGAGCCTCCTTCCTCATGACCTTTGCCACGAGCGGAGTACCTCACTCTGGCACCCAACATAAACTCAACATTCAGAAAACTAAGATCATGGCTTTCAGTCCCATCACTTCATGACAAATAGATGGGGAAACAATGGAAAAAGTGAGAGACTTTCTTTTGGGGGGCTCCAAAATCACTGAAGATGGTGACTGTAGCCAAGAAATTAAAAGATGCTTGCTCCTTGGAAGTAAAGCTATAACCAACCTAGACAGCATATTAAAAAGCAGAGACATTACTTTACCAACAAAGGTATATCTAGTCAGAGCTATGGCTTTTCCAGTAGTCAGGTATGAATGTGGGAGTTGGACTATAAAGAAAGGTGATCACTGAAGAATTGATGCTTTTGAACCGTGGTGTTGGAGAAGACTCTTGAGAGTCCCTTGGACTGCAAGGAGATACAACCAGTCAATCCTAAAGGAAATCAGTCCTGAATATTCATTGGAAGGACTGATGCTGAAGCTTAAACTCCAATACTTTGGCCACATGATGGGAAGAGATGACTCATATGAAAAGACTCTGATGCTGGGAAAGATTGAAGATGTGAGGAGAAGGGGATGACAGATGAGATGGTTGGATGGCATCACTGACATGATGGACATGAGCTTGAGTAGGCTCCAGGAGTTGGTGTTGCACAGGGAAGCCTGGCGTGCTGCAGTTCGTGGCATGACAAACAGTCAGACACGACTGAACGATTGAACTGAACTGAAATGAAGTGGATATGGTTTTTATCTGAGTTAAATTTGCCCATTCAGGGCCATTTTATTTTGCTGATACCTAAAATGTCGATGTTCACTCTTACCATCTCAAGTTTAACCACTTCCAACTTATCTTGATTAACGGACCTAACATTCCAGGTTCCTATGCATTATTGTTCTTTACAACATTGGACTTGACTTCCATCACCAGTCCCATCTACGACTGGGCATTTTTTTCACATTGGTTCCATCTCTTCATTCTTTCTGGAGTTATTTCTCCACTCTTCTCCAGTAGCACATTGGACACCTACTAACCTGGGGAGTTCATCTTTCAGTGTCCTATCTTTTTGCCTTTCTACTGTTTCATAGTGTTACTTCCTAAGCAGGTGCATATGACCCTACTGCTCAATGGTGCTGGCCAGGGACTATCTCCCAGCTGTTTTTTCTTACACTCAGATTTCTTGTTGACTTCTGGACTGCTTGATTTTTAATTACCTGTGACAGTGATCCTCTGTACCTTGATAACAATCTTCTTTCCATCCAGCTTTCTCTGTACAATCTCAGCAGAACTTCCCTGTGGTGACAGGGAACTCAGTGAACTCAGAGGACAGTTCACTCATGCCTGCTGCATGAAGCAACCCTGCATTCCAGAAAATATGAAGATTCATAGATGCCTTTAAGGACAAAAAGAGAAAGAGAGGATGTGCACATCTACTTGTTTCCATCAATTTTTCTATCATCACATCTCCTTGAAATATCAGCTCTGTAAAGTTATTTTCTTTTCATCCTTAGCTTAGCAAAACTAAAGCATGAAATTCTGAAAGGTGAAATAACTTGGCTAAATTTCTTCTCCTAGTAAGTGGTGAAGTTAGATTTTGCATCCAGTTTGGTGTACTCTGAAATCCACCTTGTTACATTTTTCAATGTTGTGCTTATAATCAGGAATGAAATTAACCAATCAGTGAGAAAATATGTCACTAACAGTAGTTAAACTAATACTGTTCTGTATTAACATAGAGAATAGAGGGTTTATTGGATAATTCATTATAAAGTGCTCACTCATGTAATACCAAAGGGTCAAGAAACTTGGACATTGCCAACAACCCTAAAGTTCTATATATGCCTGACCTCAGTCACAAAATACTGGTTATTCTGATTACTTTTTCCATGACCACATTTTTCTTATTTTTATATTTTTATGATCTGTGAAACTACATTAAATGTGTTTGTCTTATTTGTTTCATTTAATATATGACATTTGTCACTGACATTGGGCTGTTCTATTGTATGAATCAACTACAACTTATTCTAGTCAAGTATTGAAGAACATTGAACTGTACACAATTCAAGCTATTACAAAGAATATTGCTATGAACATGCATTTTCATATATGACTATGAATATATACTCTGTTGCAAAACAGCATGAGTTTGTCTAACAGGTTCTCAAGAATGTTGGTCTCTAGACAACTTCAAAGTTATTGAAGACCTCAGAGTCTTCATTCTTATATGGTGTATGATATCAATATTTACAAACTGAAAATTAAAAATGATAACTTAAAATATGTATGCATCCATTTGAAATAAAAATAAACACTATATGTTGATATAAATAGTAAGCTTTTATGAAAATTTGAATATATTTTGCAAAGCAACAATTCTGTTTTGTTGAGAATATTGAATTTATTTTATTTAGAGATTTTGCAAATCTCTAATATTTGATGTAATAGAGGCACCTCTATTCTACTATCTGTTTCTATGCTAATTTTGTCAAAATACGTTGTTTGACTGAGTAAGAGAATGTCAGGTTTCACACAGATATGCACCTGACAAATGAAGAACTACCTTTCTTTTTTAGCATTTCATTTTTTCTAGTTTTATTGAAATATAATTGACATGCACACTGTGTAACTTTAAGGTATACAACATAATGACTTGATTTATAGGCATCATAAGATGATTATCAAAGTAAGTTTAGTGAACATCCATTACCTCATATTATACAAAATTAAATAGAAAAAAAGTATTTTTCTTATGATGAGAACTCTTAAAATTACTCCCTTAAGCTTCATATTTAACATACAACATTAACTATATTTATCATATTGTACATTACTTTTCTAATATATATTTAACTGTAATTTTATACATTTTGACAGTTTTCATTCATACAGCCTCCCCCACACTCACCTCATATAACCATAAATCTGATCTCTATTTGTATGAGTTTGTTTTTGAAGTATAACTTACCTACAACACTATGAAGTCCCTTTTATAGAACTAGTGAATTTATATTTTTATATCTTTCAAAATGATCACCTCAATAATCTAGTTACCACCGGTCAGCACACAAATACATAATTATTGACTGTATTCCCCACTCTGTACATTTCTTACCTATGACTCAATTTATTTTGCAGCTGTGAGTTTGTACCTCTTAATCTCCTTCGTTTATTTCCCTCATTCCCCACCATATGATCTAACAATTTTCACTGCAGCATATTTATCTGAAGAAAACAAACACACTAATTAGAAAAACATAACCCTTTTGTTAATTGCAGCATTATTTGCATTAGCCAAGGCATGGATGCAGCCTAAAGGATAATCAATAGATGAATGAAAAAATACGTGGTACATAGATATACACAATGACGTTATCTCCCAGCTATAAGGAAGGACGAAATCTTGCCATTATGTGAGAGCACGGATGGACCCAGAGGGTGTTATTCTTAGTGAAATAAGTCAGACATAGAGAGGGAAATATTATATTAGTCCATATATAAACAACAAAATACAAATGAACAAAGATAAGAAAAAATGGAAGAGTCTCAGTTTCAGCAAACAAGTGGAGAAGTATCTTAATATCTTTTCCAAACAATTATAGGTATCCTTTGATACTACTAAACTCAGGAAGTAGTAAATTCTCAAAATTTAATTGCAATATTGGATTAGTGAATATTTGTCTCTATTCATCAAAATGTATTGATTTATCTTGAACTTTGAATGATCTTTAACCTCCTCATGATTTACTAAATTCATTTATGTTGGTTATTTAGAAAATATTGGCTCATCAAGAAATGCAACTCTTCTAAGTATTGACATCTTCATAAAAAATTTTTTTAAAGGTCAAATTTGCTAGTATCCATATTGATCTCATAAGAAAAGTCTGGAAGTATAAGGAAACTATTAGGTTCATGATGGTTAATATACATTGCTTTTCAAAATTTTAGTTATCATTTCAAAACTCACATTTTACAATGGTAATAAATACTACCAAATTTGCCAACTATGTGTAATGGTGAATAGTACAATGACTAGTGCAGGTGGGTGACAATGCCTTTTTGCTTAGATGCCAGCAAGCAGTGTTACTTACATGAATTTTCCACCATGAGTTCAAATGTTAAAACACTGAAAATGCAAAATAAAACATCTTAGTTCTACTATGAAAAGGGCTCTGAAATCATAGACTCAATATAAAAAGGTCTTGGGGACTTAGTGTTCCAAGACCAGACCAGAAAGCTGCAGCTTTTAGCACATTCACTGTCACTGACCCTCTTGTTTCATAGAGGATGTATAATTTCTAATTCATAAAATCATGCTAAACTGTTCTTTCCAAGTCACTCCACATCAATTTATATTATCTTTGTTATCTACATGACTGATCATATTGTAGCATAATAAACTGCTACTAGGTGATTTTGTTAGTTTAAAAAGTATCTTACATTTTTGTTGGATGCTGTCAGATAACGTTGCAAAAATTGCATCCAATATAAAGTTTTATCAAATGACTGATTTTCAACAATCTTACCAAGACGATATATGATTTTTTAATTGATTAAATAATCAAGAAAAGACACTAATTTGCCATTGTTTTAACTTGAATTGTCTTGATAAATGAAGTTATTTGTCTTATATTCTCTATTTCCAATTTTTCTCTGAACTGAATGACCATATTCCTTGTCCATTTTCATCCTTGAGTTGATAATTTTCCCTTACTAATTTATAAGACCCTTTTTGGGTATTGATTCTATCCATTTTCTTTTTTTCTACTGAAAACATTTTCTTCTATTCTTTTACAGTTGATCATAATTTCTTACATCAACATATCTTGGATTTGTCAATAATTCTGCTATTTCTTATTTGTTTTATTCCTAGCTTCAGAAAGTTCTATGAAGCCATAGATTAAAAAAACAAGTCTTCATGTTTTCATCTAACTCTTTTGTAATTTTTTTCCTTTTCATATTTAGCTTAAATAGTATTCATTTTTAAGTATAGTGTGGAATATTTTTAAAAGATAAAATATCAAACATTTTTGTGAAGCATCTTTTTTTATGTATTTTTCAAATAAAATTATTTAGAGTTACATCTTATCATAACAGAGTAGGGAGGAGAGTCTTAAAAATCTAAAATAGCTGAAAACTACTTATTCAATTTGAAATCGACATTTAAATTTTCTTCTACCAAGGGGAAAAAAAAAAGAAAACATGGAATAATATAAGTCCACATGGCAAAAAATGAGTAGCAATTATTCACTCATAGACTGTGTTTCCTTCTAGTAGAGAGTGAGACTTAGAAATTAAGATTAACATGTGACTGATATTGTATAGTTTGAAAACAAATTTTAGAGGAACTTACACAAATTCAAATTTGACACATATAGAGAAGTTTACTGAAAGCAACATGTTACACACACTTTAAACCTTGAGGATGACATCATGGAGATGATTATGGGAAGACATTGTCATTGTTGTTATTGTAAGGTTGACTGACTGCACCCACCCCGTGTTAGCATGAGAGTCTGTGCATTTGTGGATCTAATAGAAATAAAATTCATTGCCAAAATAAATAAAAAAAGAACAAGAAGAAAAAATAGAAGCATTAATCATGTGGAATGCTATGATATCTTTGTTGGCTTTTTTAGTGAATTGCATGTGAAAATATATTTTTAAAATCATAAACCTATATAACATTTGAAATTCAAATATTCTATTTTTGTGTTTTTTAATACCTTTTGATTTTGTATTTTCTATCCTTTCTCCTATAGTGAGACCTCAATTTCTTTTTTTTTTGTTTTTCCAAATTTAACAACACTGATATATTCACTATGTGTTTTATTCTTCAATGTTCATAATTATAATATTAATGCTAATATGATTCTTAAAAATAGACTTTCTGTGTGAAGTGTCAGATACATTTTCAGTTCCTATTCTTAGAACATACCTGCTAAGAATGGGCTCTATGTTTACTTCCTTAGAATTACTCTTTTCTCTGAGTATGTTGCTTATTTGATGTTCCATTATGCTCACTTATTTCTGTTTTATTTTAGGACTTGCTGCTTTATATTTTTGACTATACCAGATGTTTATAAGTATCAAAAGTCAACATTTTATTAATTGCCATCCTCAGAGTAGTTTTCCTTTTATACTTTTCATTTCCATTCCATCCTCTTCTAGTATGTATTTGTTTTTTTTAATTTAAATTTATTTATTTTAATTGGAGGCTAATTAGTTTACAATATTGTATTGGTTTAGCCATATATCAACATGAATCCACCACGGGTGTACACGTGTCCCCCATCATGAACCCCCGTACCATCCCTCTGGGTCATCCCAGTGCACCAGCCCCAAGCATCCTGTATCCTGCATCAAACCTGGACTGTCGATTTGTTTCTTATATTATATTATACATATTTCAATGTCATTCTCCCAAATCATCCCACCCTCTCCCTCTCCCACAGAGTCCAAAAGACTGTTCTATGCATCTGTGTCTCTTTTGCTGTCTCACATACAAGGTTATCATTACCATCTTTCTAACCATTTTTCTAAATTCCATAGATATGCATTAGTATACTGTATTGGTATTTTTCTTTCTGGCTTACTTCACTCTGTATAATAGGCTCCAGTTTCATCCAACTCATTAGAACTGATTCAAATGTATTCTTTTTAATGGCTGAGTAATAATCCATTGTGTATATGTACCACAGCTTTCTTATCCATTCATCTGCTCTTGGACATCTAGGTTGCTTCCATGTCCTTGCCATTATAAACAGTGTTGTGATGAACATTGGGGTACACGTGTCTCTTTCAATTCTGGTTTCCTTGGTGTGTATGCCCAGTAGTGGGATTGCTGGGTCATAAGGCAGTTGTATTTCCAGTTTTTTAAGGAATCTCCACACTGTTCTCCATAGTAGCTGTACTAGTTTGCATTCCCACCAACAGTGTAGGAGGGTTCCCTTTTCTCCAAATACCCTCCAGCATTTATTGCTTGTAGACTTTTGAATAGCAGCCATTCTGACTGGTGTGAAATGGTACCTCATAGTATGTAATTGTATCTGTTAGCTTTTATGAAATCTTCTCTACTTTTAGCAAAAATAAGCAATAATGTGACCATTTTTATTTCCCATGGTTTCTCATAAAAATGTAAAATACTCTCTACCTTTATGCCATTCACGTGATTTCTAATCTGCTTAATAAAATACCCTGCAGGGAAATAGTTTTCTTATTTTTAAAGACTGTGAAATACTCCATCATAAAGTGAATGGTCATGTTTTTTTGGAGAGTTCTAAATGGATGGTCTTACAGGCTGTTTCAAAACATCAGCTATTACAATTAGATTCTGCTTCACACTGGAATCCTAAGTTTACTGGATAATTTCACTCACATCTGAGTGCCCATGTGGTGCTGTGGACAGGTTTCTGTGTGCTCTATCACAGTACAGCAGAATGCTCTTTATTTCTTTACAGTAAGAGTTTAGCCTTGTAGTCAGTCAAAAACTTAGTTTTAGTCATCTCTAATACAATTTGGTTTATTTATCATAACTAAGTAGATTTTAAAAATATTTAATATTGGTACAGAGTTGATTAACAGTGTTCTGTTAGTTTTAGGTGTACAGCAAAGTAAATAATTTATGCTGTGCTGTGCTTAGTCACTCAGTGGTGTCCAACTCTTTGGAACACCATGAATTGTAGCCCACCAGGCCCCTCTGTCCATGGGGATTCTCCAAGCAAGAGCACCGGAGTGGGTTGCCATGTTTTCCTCCAAGGGATCTTCCCAACCCAGGGGTCAAATCCAAGTATCCCACATTGCAGGCAGATTCTTTACCAGCTGAGCTATCAGGGAAGCCCAAGTCATTTATACATGAACATATATCCAGTCTTTTTTAGGTTATTTTTCCATGTAGACTATTGCAGAATATTGAACAGAGTTTCCTAACTAGCTTTTTGAGGAAAAAAAAAAAAAAACTAGACAAGAGATATTCTTAATTCTAAACTAATTTTTTTTCTGACTCATGTAGAAACTAAGTTCATTGTGAAATTACAAATCTATATCCCTTTACTAAAATCATTTAATCCTGAATGTAGAGAATATCTTGATTAAAATTTACATGAATCCATCCATCTTGGTTATTGATATAACCTGCTCGGATTACTTTTATAATACACATGCATTGATCATTTACTCTTTAAAACATATTTAGTCTCATTCATTTGAAAGGGACTTGCATTGGGCTAAGATATGCAAGTCTATCTATTGGAAAATAACAATTTTATGAAAATGGAAATCTATTCCTGGTTATGAAAATTGTGTATCATTCTCTATACATTTTCACTGAATATGAATATTCATTTAAAATATTTTGTGTGACTAGTGTGTATCTAAAAATTATGTCATATTTAAAGATATTTTGTAGAGTCTTCCAATCATTTGTAAATGCTAAAAATTATCCTAAGAGGTTAGAGGAGAGTGTGAGAACTCTAGCTGTGAATGGAAATTTCATTGTGTAGATGACTTTTGTTCAGTGTAGCTTTAATATATTAACAATTTTACGTACTTCAAAAATAAAATACTCTTTGTTTTTCTCTCACAAGCTAGAGAAAGTTTGTGCAAAAAAAAATTTTTAAAGAGCCTCCATATGATTGATATTCCAAGAAATATTATTATTGAAGAACTGAATTAATGAGATGGATGAAACTGGAACCTATTATACAGAGTGAAGTAAGCCAGAAAGAAAAACACCAATACAGTATACTAATGCATATATATGGAATTTAGAAAGATGGAAACAATAACCCTGTGTATGAGACAGCAAAAGAGACACCGATGTATAGATTAGTCTTATGGACTCTGTGGGAGAGGGAGAGGGTGGGGAGATTTGGGAAAACAGCATTGAAACATGTATAATATCATGTATGAAACAAGAAGCCAGTCCAGGTTCGATGCATGATGCTGGATGCTTGGGGCTGGTGCACTGGGACGACCCAGAGGGAGGGCAGGGGAGGGAGGAGGGTGGAGGGTTCAGGATGGGGAACGCGGGTATACCTGTGGCGGATTCATTTCGATATTTGGCAAAACTAATACAATATTGTAAAGTTTAAAATAAAATAAAACAAAATAAAAAAAAATAATATCTCTTTAAGAAAAGCCTGGCCCACTGTCTATTTTTGTAAAATGTGGCTACTCAGAGGTTTACAATGCCCTGATGATAACTCTGAGAAATATGCTATAGGCTTCTATGTAACTTTATTTGACACACCTGAGTTAGAACTGCGAGCATCAAGTGCTTTCTTTGAAAGCCAAACTACTTAGATACTTTTTATTTTTTTATTAATTTGAAATATAGACACTGGATTGTTATGTATACATTTTCTTTCTGTCTGTCTTCATCTTGAATATAGATTTTTATTTATGTCATTGTTAAATTTCATCCAAGGATTGATAATAAAAGGAAAAATAAACATGAAAATGGAACAGCTGGCAAATATATGACCTTTAAAAATAAACATATTTATTGAAATTTTAATGATCATGTGTTTAAAATTAATCTAAGGATTTTCATCATCAAGAAAGTCTTCTTTCCTCAACTATATACACACAAAAATGTCACTTTCTTTAGTAATCATAAGGTCAAGATTCACTTTCTTTGCTATTGCTCATTAGCTTTATCAGACTACATATATATTTCTTCTAGCTTCTGTGAAATTACATATTGCCTAAAAGTTGAAGGGATTCTTTCTTTGGCTTCTGAAAATCATATTTCCCTTTTCTGCATGCAAGGAAGAAAATATTGAAATATTCAAGGATTATCCATGCTTCAAAGTTTGTAGAAGGTGAGATATTCCAAACTGGTAGTTGGGCATATCAAAAATATTCCAAAACAAATTGTAGAGTTTTTTTTTTTTTTTTTTTTTCCATTCTGCCTGAGGACAAAAAAGGAATTTTAAAGTGAAACCTTAAATACTGTATTTTTTTATTCATTATTATTGATTATTATGACCCAACTTTATCCAGAGTTTCCAAAAAAGAAATGAGCCAAAGAATGTATGTGGACTTTGTAGTTAGAACTCAGTTATACAACAATGATTTTTTTTTAATCTTTAAACATTGTCATGGGCCCAAACTGCTTAACCTTTTCTAAGAAATTTAGTCAAATTCAGAGATTTCTAAGTTCTTTCAATTGCCTGAGGATATGTGCCTAAATCTTTCATCTCTCCAGGTATAACCTAAGCACTTGCAGGAATGATCTCTTTTCCTCTCTGTCTGAGAGGACTGAATTCTCTGCTACCTTAGTCTTCTTTCAAAAGGAAGTTGACCTGTGTGGTCCTTAAATCTGTCAACAGTATCTCCTCAGAGATACATGAGTTATTGGAATAATTCATAATACCCCCCTTCACCCAATAGTCCTTTGTCCAGGCTGAGGAACCATATAACTGGTTCTATCTCAGCTAATTTCAGAATTAAAAGCCAAAGGAAGAACACTTCTAATACTTCTGTGTGAACTCATGAACACACGTGAGGGAGCTGTCTCCATTTCTCACAGAACTAGACCTTTACGTTACCATCCCCTCAATGTGTCTGTAACACCACCCGCATAAAGGAAACCTCCTCTTGGACTTCCATCTTCTGGTCCACCCAGTAACTAAGACCTCCTCACACATTCCTAAACCCAAAGAGAAAGGGTTCTATCATGCCTTCCCCCAGGACGCATCACTGTCATGAAAGATGCCCAGAGATTTCACTCTGTACATTGACGTCTTCATGTGTTCCTGGTTACTTAGCAGTCACATTCAGTTAAAAAAGAAAGATTACCTTTTATTGTAACATCACAACCTGTTCTTAAATTATCTAATAGACTCATAGATTTAAGCTTCAAACACTGAAATGTACTACCTTTGCTTTCTACTCACACTCTTATATTTCCCATTCTGAAAAAAAATAGTGGTCCAAGGTTCCATGACCCAAGCTGGCCACAAGGTGAAACAGTGCAGATAGAAAGAAAGAAAGAAAAAAAAATCTACTCTTACAAATTACCCACAGAATATAGTATCATCATTGTGGCCATAGAAGTTGATAGAAAGAAATTCTGTGTGCTATTCTTGACTCTTCTGTTTTCTAATAGTAAGCCTTTGGTGCTTTATAGGTCTTCAGCTTCAGATTTATCATGGATGAAACAATAATATTAACTAATGATCATTTCTATATGCTGAGGGTTTCCCCTTCTTTTTGTCATATAATGCTGTCAGAAATCCAGTGAAATGGGTGTGTTTTCCCTCAATGTCCTACTCTTACAACCACATGGCCTGTAGGCTCCTCTGTCCATGGGATTCTCCAAGACAAGAATACTGGAGTGGTTTACCATATCCTTCTCCTGGAGATCTTCCCAACCCAGGGATCAAACCTGGGTCTTCTGTATTTCAGGAAGACTCTTTACCAACTGAGCCACCTTGGAAACCCAATAGAAGGGGCAAGTGTTAACTATTCACAGGATAGTGAAAATAAAACTTGATTAGTGTGCATGCTAAGTCACTTCAGTCCTGTCCAACTCTTTGCAACCCTATGGACCACAGCCCACCATGCTCCTCTGCCTATGAGATTCTCCAGGCAAGAATACTGGAGTGGGTTGCCATGCCTCCTTCAGAGGATCTTCCTGACCTAGAAATCAAACCAGAGTCTCTTTGCATCTTCTGCATTGACAGGAGAGTTCTTTACCACTAGCACCACCTGGGGAGCTCAATTATTCACAAGATAATGAAAATAAAACTTCACTAGAGGTCAACTTACCTCTTAAAGTACATTTATTTAAGCAATGTTTGTTTGATTTGATACATTCTAAAGAGATAATATCTAATAAATTTATTTCCTGGGTCTGCTGCTGCTGCTGCTAAGTTGCTTCAGTCGTTTCCGACTCTGTGAAACCCCTTGGATGGCAGCCCACCAGGCTCCCATTTCCTTCTCCAATGCATGAAAGTGAAAAGTGAAAGTGAAGTCGCTCAGTCATGTCCGACTCCCAGCGACCCTGTGGACTGCAGCCCACCAGGCTCCTCCGTCCATGGGATTTTACAGGCAAGAGTACTGGAATGGGGTGCCATTGCCTTCTTCTTCCTGGGTCTAACTGTATCTATAAATGAGCTACAATTTAGTTTTTCTTTTATATCTTTTGTTCCTTCTTTTAGATAGTTGTGATAAGAAATTCATTAGTATTAATGCGTAGAATAAAAGGAAAATTGCATTAGGAGTAACTAATTATTGGATGTCTACAGCTTATTTTGGGAAATGTATTTTTCCTAAGCTTTTCCTACTGGGAAACAAACTTATTTCTATATTAAAAAAAATCACTAAACTTGAAGCAATAAAAGTCTCTTTGGTCATCACTATATCCTTCCTTTGGTCATCATAGTATCTTTCCTCTACTATTTCTGTTGAGACTAACGCAAATACTGTTGTCTGGCCCACATAGGGTATTCCAACTCCAGAAGGGTAATTTTCTAGGGATTGGACCATTAACACTGGCAGTGTCAAGGCAGAGAAGGGCAGTGTAGAGTGTTGGGGTAGAAGTCAAGTAAGGGAACTTCTATATAAATGTATCCAAAGTTCTGTGAGTGTCAGAGGAAAAGGTATGGTAGTCATGCACTAAATCAATGTCATGTGTCAGGAAACCAGCCGACATGAATCAGAATATTCAATGGAAGCTAAATTGGGCTGAATGAAGTCACACCATGATTTGTGTGCTCAGAGGCCAGCTTCCATGCTTCAATCGAGGATTACTTCCTGATTCCTGACAAAATTAGAACAAAGTGCAGAAGCAGGTCAGGAAAACCAGATAATAAAGTGGGAGAAAACTGACTTTTTTTGTTTGTTTGTTTGTTTGCAGTGTAACCAGCTCTGGTCTGTGCATTTACTCCATGTTTCGGAATTTGTGAGTGAATGACTTTGAGAAAAGTAAAAGATCTACAAGAAAGTGAAAGTTTCTGGTATTTCAAATCTCTCTCTCTCTCTCTCTCTCTCTCTGTTTTCTTCCCCTTGGTGATGCATCACAAACCTCATTGAGGAGCCATTTTTTTTGCCAGTTACCTTTAATCTGTTCATGGGGTTCTCAAGGCAGGAATACTGAAGTGGTTTGCTATTCCCTTCTCCAGTGGACCACATTCTGTCAGAACTTTCCACCATGCCCCAACCATCTTGGGTAGCCCTACACACCATGACTCATAGTTTCATTAAGTTAGACAAGGCTGTGGCCCACGTGATCAGTTTGATTAGTTTTCTGTGACTGTGGCTTTCATTCTGTCTGCCCTTTGAGGGATAAGCCAGATAGAGAAGGACAAATATGATTTCACTTATAGGTGGAATCTGAGGCAGGACTGAGCAGTCAGAGTGGTGCCTGTGCAGGCGGGAGGCGGAGGCAGAGGCAAAAGCAAAGAGGGAGCAAGTACCTCTCACTGCTCGGAGGCAGCATGGCTCTTAGCCTGCAGAGGCAGTGGGGGACCCTCTCGCAGAAGCCTGCAACTCCTTTGGGCCAGCAGTGGCGGAAGCCTAGGAGGTTTCTGCCATGAACCGGCAGTCAGCGTCTCTCCCTCCACTTGTTTGGTGGGGTCAGGAGGATGATCCTGTGGAACATGCTTAAAGAGATGGGAATACCAGACCACCTTACTGCCTCCTGAGAAACCTGTATGTAGGTCAAGAAGCAATAGATAGAACAGAACATGAAACAAGAGACTGGTTCCAAATCAGGAACAAAGTCAGTCAAGGCTATATATTGCCATCCTGCTTATTTAACTTAGCATGCGAAAATCTGGGCTGGATGAAGCACAACCTAGAATCAAGATTGTTTTGAGAAATATCAATAACCTCAGATACGCTGATGACACCACCCTTATGGCACAAATGGAGGAAGAAATAAACAGCCTCTTGATGAAAGTGAAAGAGGAGAGTGAAAAAGTTGGCTTAAAACTCAACATTCAGAAAACTAAGATCATGGCATCTACGATCAAGCCAATTACCTCATAGATGAAAACAATAAACAATCTATTTATAGGGTTTCCATTTGTGGCAGGAATTTAGTCACGGATAAACTATTTTAAATCTGAGATACTGAGTCATCTATACTGCTATCATCTGAAATCCCCATGCATGACACAGGGATGTTTTAGGGGCTTAGGGGCATGGCTCACAAATATTTCAAAATGACTGTCACCGAGAAAAAAAAAAAATCAAGCAACAACTGGCAGGACATGATGTTAAAACTGGCTTAAAACATAAGGTAAAACTGCTGTCTACTTGGTGTAAATGACTAAAAGGAATTTTGATGATTTTGGAAACATCAATTTTAATTTTATATATGAAAAATATTACAGAGCAACATAATTCACTGAAAAGAAGTCTGATTTAGTTAAGATAAATTAAATTATAAATTTTAGAGTTATTATTTAAGAGATTAATGGTGATTAAGCCTATATATTCTTATGTTTAAATTCCAAATTAAAAAAAAATAGACTGACTTAGATTTCTTTGCAATCAAAAATGTAAAAAATACATGTGATCTCTTATACAGAGTGTGTTGCATCGTTGATGAAAAATTAGATACATTAAATATGTCAGCAATGTGAAATAAATTGAATTACATACTATGTGTTCATGAAAGTAGCTTTGGTATCATAATTAATTGTAGTTTTAACCTCTCTTTAGTGAAAGAATCAACATGTGTATTTAGACAAGTTTTTGGTTCACCAGGTTTTCTGGTTTACCAAGGATTTTCTGGAGTATTTACAAATGGAGCTATAAATATCTCTTTGACATAAAAATGTTAACTTGCCACATAGTGATCAATCAACCAGCAACTGAAAGAGTTTTAAGCTAATGCCTATTACCACAATTAAATGATTGTATTAAATGGAGAATACAACATAGACATGTTCTCCAGTTATTTTTAGTTTATGCTGTCTAAAGTTGGGGTATGAAACCTACTTTTACCTTTTTTTTACTGTGGGTTTCTAAAATATAGAACAGGCCAACACTTTTAAGTCAACCAGCTGATGTTCGCATCCATAAATTTTACCCCTGGGGTCCATAGTGAGCATGAGTTCATCCACAAATTTCAGTACCAAATTATGATCAATATATTTAGAAAATGAAGAGAACAAAGCACACATATTTCAGTGTATCACCTGGGATCTTGCCAGATTTTAAGGAATTTGCAATTTCCCAATAATGTGATTTAGCAAAAAGGCTTTAAATATAATTTAAGCGAATGATTATAGCAGATTTTATATTAGTTCATCAGACAGGGTTCAAGAGAGATCTCCAAGGCTGATTTTTCCATTTTTTAAATTAATAACTTGTCTGAATAATAAGTATATTATTAATAAAGCATGTCACTGCTTTACAAATTGATAAGAGACATGATATCATCCAGCCCTGAATCATGGAGAATTCACACTCACCATGGACCCCAGTGGTAAAATTAAGTGGTGAAGAGTCTCAACTGTTTCTGCAGAAAATTTTCTCTAGCACTTTCAGCACACAACTTTAAAAATGTTCATAAGCCTGATGAGTCTCAGAATCTCAAGCTCTGTCAATTTGATTTTTGCTCCTGTATTTTCCCAGAGGAAAATTTTATTTTCTCTGCTACTGTTTATTCTTTTGATATTTTTGACCTGAACAGGTTAATCAAAGTGTTGTTCTAAAGTGAATGCTTCCCTTGGGGAGCAAGTCATAATCCATTAGTATGGCTGACAGGGTAAGCTCAAACATTATTCATTATTCCTTAGAGGAAAAGCCCTCAATGATATCTGTCTGTTACATTTTTCAGTAAACAGATATATATATATATATATATATATGGTATATAATAAATATATATATAATGAATACATGTAATGAATATATATATGTGTGTGTGTACATATATGTGTGTGTGTGTATATATATATATATATATATAAATTGTGGATTCTATAAAGCTTATTTAACATTTCAAAATCAGTTTTTGAAAATTTATCTTCCCCATTTCTCTACTAGTTGAAATTATTTCCATAAGCAGTTCTTATTTTATCTCTCTATTTGGTAAAAAGTTCACTAAAAGAAAATTCTGAATCAAAATTAGAATCTATGATAATAGTAAACTCCTTTCTTTAGCTTTTCAATTAAAGTTGGATTTTGGAATTTTAAAATAGTGAAAGGGATTTCAAAAAGATTATATATTGTAAATGATAAGTACTAGTATTGTGTGTGGTTGTTGATAGAAAAATCACTTAAATCCAGGCATAAGTACTCTGAAAATTAAAAAAAAAATGTTTCCTTTATCTAAATATATTACCTGAAATTATTCACTCCAAAATGTTATTCAAATTCTCTTTATTCTTCTCTTTAATTTATGTGTAGGACTATGTTAGCAAGTGTAATGGAGAGACCTTCCATTTTTCCTCACGTTGATTTTTAATGTCATTTCAGTGCAAAGAGTTTCTAAGTGGCAGCCATCTTACTTTTTTTTTAACTTTAGCATTAGCAATGTCTATGACCTTGAACAAAATGTACATTTCTTATTCTCTTAATTATGCAGCACATCTAAACTACTACCAGTAGGATATTAAATTTAGCAGTGACAACAGTCAACTAGTCACTATCACAAGTTCAGATAACATCTTTTAGCAATAACCTCTCATTTTTTCCTCCAACAGATCCCTAACTGCATAATATTACAGAATATGTAATGTGTGTAATACAAAGCCTTATTTGATAATTTGTCAGGAAATTTGAATAGAAACTTAGGAAATCATTAACTTATTACACTACTTTCCCTGAAATCACAAAATAAATTGTAGATGTGTATAGACTTGGATCTACAAATAAATAAAGTAAATTCTGTTATTAAATATTTTCTCTAATACTTAGATAGTCATCTAATGTCATGAAAGGAAGAGCATATTAAGACTGAGACTTGTAGATCTTGTTGCTGTTCAGCTGTTAAACTGTGTCTGACTTTTTGCAACCCCAAGAACTGCAGTACATCAGGCTTGCGTGTCCTTTGAGGTCACCCTGAGTTTACTCAAACTCATGTCCACTGAGTCAGTGATGCCATCCAACCATCTTATCACTTGTGCCCCCTTCTCCTCCTGTCTTCAATCATTCCCAGTATCAGGGTCTTTTCCAATGACTTGCCTTTTTGCATCAGGTGGCCAAATCATTGGAGCTTCAGCATCAGTCCCTAGAGTGAATATTTAGAGTTGATTTTCTTTAAGATTGACTTGTTTGATCTCCTTGCAGTTATAGATATCAACAAATATAAATTAAAGTTGATAGAGAACTAAAATAACCAAGAATTCTGTAATTTCAAAATGAAGAAGAGTCTGGTGGTCTATGTTCCATAAAGTTGCAGAGTCAGACATGATTGACCACATGAATATATGGTGTTCTCAGTATTCATGTGAGAATTGGACCATAAAAAAAAGGCTGAATGCTGAAGAATTGATGCTTTCAAATTGTAGTGCTGGAGAAAACTCTTGAGAGTTACTTGGATAGCAAGGAGACCAAACCAGTCAATCTTAAAGGAAATCGACCCTGAATATTCATTGGAAGGACTGTTGCTGAAGCTGAAGCTCTAATAATTTGGCCACCTGATGAGAAGAGCCAAGTCATTGGAAAAGACTCTGATGCTGGGAAAGATTGAAGGCAAAGGAGAAGGGGTGACAGAAGATGAGATGATTAGTTAGCATCATGACTCAGTGGACATGAATTTGAGCAATTCTGGGAAATAGTGGAGGACAGGGGAGCCTGGTGTGCTGCAGTTCATGGGGTTATAGAGTTGTACAGGACTTATATACAGAACAATCAACAACATAGTTTTGAAAAATAGACAAATGGAATAAAGTAGAAATTTTAGAAATAATCTTACAAATATACAATTACCTAATTTACCAAGAAACAGCTGCAAAAACATAGCAGGCATCACTTATCCTCATAAATTGGAAATAAATTCCACAAACAGAATTGGGGTTTATCTTGAAGAAAAGAGACAGATTTTTGGTTCACAGCATTTGCAAACCAGGGTTATGTGACCTTTGCCTGTGACAGAATGTTCTGGGGAAGGAGTGAAGGTGGTGAGAGATTTCTACAAGTAAAACCATAGAATCTCAGCTGAAAGATTGGTAAGGGAAGTTAGATGGTCCTTGAAGCTTGATCCCATGTCCTGCAGCATGATCACAGCTTTTGTGACTGGCTGTCATGGGAGTCTTTCCAGGCAGAACTGTAAGGGAGTAGAGCTCTATGGGGCCTTCCCTGGACAGACCACTTCCCATGTCATCCACTTGCCTCTTCTCTGTAAAAAAAAAAAAAAAAGATTTAGTCAAAGGATAAATTCAATCACAAAAGTGAGAAAGTATAGAACCAAAGGAAATCAATCAACCAAGACAAAATAAGAATATTTCAACCATTACACAAAGGCAAGGACATTTAGTTCCTCCTCAAGGGCTATAGATAATATTCTAAGTCATATAACGAGCTCTTTTATAGATATTGAAACCTCCACCATGTAGAAGAAGTTAACTGCATGATGAACAAATTATAGCTATGACATAAGCTGCCAAAATTCTAAGAACTGGCCTCAAGGAAATGGGAATAAACCAACTCTGTTACAGATTGCTATGCTATGCTAAGTCATTTCAGTCGTGTCTGACTCTGTGTGACCCCAGAGATGGCAGCATACCAGGCTCCCCTGTTCCTGGGATTCTCCAGGCAAGAACACTGGAGTGGGTTGCCATTTCCTTCTCCAATGCATGAAAGTGAAAAGAGAAAATGAAGTCGCTCAGTCGTGTCCGACTCCTAGCGACCCCATGGACTGCAGCCCACCAGGCTCCTCCATCCATGGGATTTTCCAGGCAAGTGTACTGGAGTAGGGTGCCATTGCCTTCTCCGTGTTACAGATTAACTGTACCTAAAATAATCAAGATGACGTTGATCAGACCACCACATGACAAATTTCAAGATGGCTTTCAAAGTTGACTCTGATGTTCTGTGTGTAGCCATTTCCCTCTACCTGTACACTCTTAAAATTTCTTTTTAAGAGCCATTCTCTCCCCTGATAGGCAGAGGGAAGTTGGTCTTTGGACACAAGTCTGTCTTCTCCCTAGGTTATTGGCCTCTTGACAAAAGAAAATTCTTCTTTCCTGCAAACACTTGCCTCTCAGCTATTGGCTTTTGAGTAGCAAGCAGCCATATCTGAGTTCAGTAACAGAATCCTTAGCAGAATCAGATGTCCTCACAGCTGTCTGTCTTAGTTTTTCCTAAGAACACAGACAGTGTGACTAAACCTGAAGTTTATCATGACTGCCTGAGTCTATTTTATTTTAGGTTTCTGTTAATTACATCAGATCCATTTTCTATATTCTTTACTTAAATATTTCTCTTATTTTTATATTTCTTTAGATGATTTTGATTTTATTTTTTACACACTGCAATGCAATGAGAAAAGTTGGATAGTCTTTTCAGTAAATACCTATTATATATCCATGGGGAAATTAAAGGTGATTGTTGTCTCCTACTTTATACCAAACATAGAATCAATTTGAGGTAGATAATAGAGTTAACTGTGAAATTTTTAAGACACAAGAGTTAAACAAGACATTTGCAATAATACAGTTGTCAAATAACTCATATTCAGAATGTATGACAACACTTTCATAGGAATAATGAAAAATCAGAAAATCTAAAGGAAGAAAAGGTATAGATGCACCTGAGAAACGTGTAAACATGGTCAACCACACTGGACACTCATGGAACTGCAAATTAAAATCAGCAGCTATACCACTATATATCCATCCAGAAGGCCAAACTCGCTTACCCACCAAGTTTGAAGGCAGAGAGAAGTGAGACACTGTCACTGCCATTGGGAGTTTAAATAGATGCCACTACTTTGAAAAACTGTTTTGCAGTATACACTAAAGTTGAATATGCACTTCTGCCCAGACAGACCAGCATCTTACATACTCCATCAAGCACTGAAGTCTTCCTCCCAAGACCTCCTCCATCTTCCCTAGTCTTACTTTCTGTTACAGAAATTATAAAAGTGAAGTGTCCAAGTCGCTCAGTTGTGTGTGACTGTGATCTTATGGACTACATAGTCCATTGAATTCTCCAGGCCAGATCCATGTGATCCTATGGACTACATAGTCCATTGAATTCTCCAGGCCAGAATACTGGAGTGGTTAGCCATTCCCTTCTCCAGGGGAGCTTCCCAACCCAGGGATTGAAACCAGGTCTGCTGCAGTGCAGGTGGATTCTTTACCAGCTGAGCCATGAGGGAAGCCCAAGAATACTGGAGTAGATAGCCCATCCCTTCTCCAGGGGATCTTCCTGACCCATGCTTCAAACCAGGGTCTTCTGCATTGCAGGTAGATTCTTTACCACCTGAGCTACAAGGGAAGCCACAGCAATCATTGACTCTTGTTATTTCAATATCTCATAAAAATTAGTGAAATATACCATCATCTAGTTAAACTCCTCTTAATTTAAAAGTAAAGATGCATTCTACCTGGTGATGCTCAAAGAAAATCTCACAGAGGAAGCTTATTCTGTAGTTACTTCGGAGTAGGAACAGAAATGTCTCCTTACCAATTTCTTAAGGAATTGTTCTGGTTTAGTGTTCATTGTATCATTAAAGAGAGTCTTAGAAACATAGGCTACCAGTCTTCTTAATATCTATAAGTGGAGAAAATGCATGAGCTTGAGATCACTTTATATAAACTTAATTTATAGGGGAAAAGTATCAGATAACCATTATAAATGTACTTTTAATATTAAGAGTATATTAAAACATTGTTTAATTATTTACTAATTCCTTGAGTTAATTTCATGCTCATAAATTACACATTTGTATACTGAAGTTCTTGCCTATATCAATGAGATTGTAAACAACAAATATCTTTAAAGTATTTGTTTAGTAGCTGCAGATTATGTGTTCCCAGTGAATACTTCTGTTTTGTTCAAGACTGTTTATTTCTTTGCTCATTCTTTTCATTTTTCCCTTGCCTGTGTATTATTTTGTAGCTATGAAATAGTTAAGTTTAAACATTTATTCATTCCACTATACAGACAAGGTTTTGGAAATTCTTGGTGTCATTAATAAAATGAGCAAACAAATCAAACTAGGCTTGTGTGTTTCTTGATTTGTAGTTAAAAGAAAAAAAAAATGATGAAGAGGAGGTAGAAAAGAAACACTAGGAAAATGCGAAATAAAATCTTCTGTGTTTGGAACCATCATTTAATACAGAAAAAAAAAAAAAAAAGTATTGACTCATTTCAGGTCACCTAACTACAACTATTGCTGATTTTACATAACAGTAGTCTTGGAGAATTAATTGCAGCATTAATGAATGAGGGGAACGGATAACTGGGTTGTTTCTTTCAATAGATTCTGTCTGTGGGAATGAATCAAAGGGAAATAAAGAGGAAAGTGAACAGAGAAATTGGAATGAGGCAAAGAGTACAAATCATGTCACCACCACCCCATGCCACAGTCAAATCAGGAAGACTTGAAGCCTCCACAGGGCTCAGCACTGGCGAGCACAGTTCCCTCATGTGGTACTGGTGAATTACAGTCACAATGAAAATACACAATTTCTAACTTTGCAATCAGTGGGCTTTAAAAATTTGTGTTTGTTTCCTTGTTTGTTGTTATTTTATTTTTTCCTACTGGGTCACTCTAAAATTAGTTCAACTGCCCTGCCAACCCAAAAAAAGAAATTCAAGTAATAAGGGCTTAACTTTCAGAGTTCTTATTTGAAATGATACTCCCTTAAAATATACTAAAGAGGTTTTCAAGTTTTACTTTATAAAATTGCCTAGTTTTCCAATAATTTTGTATTTCTTCATTATCATTTTATTTACAGATATTTAATTTTAAAAGCATGTATTCTCTTGAGAAACCTATATCCAGGTCAGGAAGCAACAGTTAGAACTGGACATGGAACATCAGACTGGTTCCAAATAGGAAAAGGAGTACATCAAGGCTGTATATTTGCACCTTGTTTATTTAACTTACATGCAGAGTACATCATGAGAAACGCTGGGCTGGAATAAGCACAAGCTGGAATCAAGACTGCTGGGAGAAATCTCAATAACCTCAGATATGCAGATGACACCACCCTTATAGCAGAAAGTGAAGAGGAACTAAAGAGTCTCTTGATGAAAGTTGAAGAGGGGAGTGAAAAAGTTGGCTTAAAGCTCAACATTCAGAAAACTAACATCATGGCATCTGGTCCCACTTCATGGCAAATAGATGGAGAAACAGTGGAAACAGTGTCAGACTTTATTGTTTTGGGCTCCAAAATCACTGAAGATGGTGACTGCAGCCATGAAATTAAAAGAAGCTTACTCTTTGGAAGGAAAGTTATGGTCAAGCTAGATAGCATATTCAAAAGCAGAGGCATTACTTTGCCAACAAAGGTCTGTCTAGTCAAGGCCATGGTTTTTCCTGTGGTCATGTATGGATGTGAGAGTTGGACTGTGAAGAAAGCTGAGCACCAAAGAATTGATGCTTTTGAACTGTGGTGTTGGAGAAGACTTTTGAGAGTCCCTTGGATTGCAAGGAGATCCAACCAGTCCATTCTAAAGGAGATCAGTTCTGGGTGTTCATTGGAAGGACTGAGGCTAAAGCTGAAACTCCAATACTTTGGCCACCTCATATGAACAGTTGACTAATTGGAAAAGACTCTGATTCTGGGAGGGATTGGGGGCAGGAAGAGAAGAGGACAACAGAGGATGAGATGGCTAGATGCCATCACTGACTCGATGGACATGAGTTTGGGTGAACTCCAGGAGTTGGTGATGGGCAGAGAGGCCTGGGGTGCTGTAATTCATGGGGTAACAGAGAGTTGTACACGACTGAGCAACTGAACTGAACTGATTATATAAAATTCAGCCTGTAGTTTCTACTTCTAAAATAATAATGATGAAATGATACCTCATTAACATTTTAAATATTATATACTTGAAATATTTTATACCAGATATCTACTTTTACTATGAAAAAATCATATTTGAAAAATTATTGCTTCAATATTCTCCAACTTTCATCCCCCCTTCTAAAAATTGCTGAAGCTCTGGAAAATAGAAAAATCTGTTTCAAAAACAAACAAACAAAAAAAATAAAACAAAAATAATCTATCCTTTATGATTTTTAATAATCAGTTTCCTGCAAAGAACAGCAAAAAACAGTCCTTTGTTGCTGCTACTGCTAAGTCACTTCAGTCGTGTCTGACTCTATGTGACCCCATAGACAGCAGCCCATCAGGCTCCCCCATCCCTGGGATTCTCCAGGCAAGAACACTGGAGTGGGTTGCCATTTCCTTCTCCAATGCATGAAAGTGAAAAGTGAAAGTGATGTCGCTCAGTCGTGTCCAACTCTCAGCAACCCATGGACTGCAGCCTACCAGGCTCCCTCATCCATGGGATTTTCCAGGCAAGAGTACTGGAGTGGGGTGCCATTGCCTTCTCCATTAAATACACCTGTGGTTGCAAAGCTTTCCCCCCTCCCCCAGGTTTTTCTTGATCTTAGGATCTACTACATCCTACAGTTTTTTGTTCTATAATTTAACATCCCTGAGTTTCATCTCAAATTTAACTTTTTAAACTAAAAATTGAAAGAATGAGACAATTTGAGACCTGTTCAGAAAGTAGGCCTTCTGGACAGCAAATGAGAAGCAGCTTGGTGTAGGACTGAGTTGAGGACCAGGTTGTTTGGCACTGCAACAAAAGGGGTGGTATGGGGCCTTCCCAGGACTGACACCTCCCTTTATTTTCTACTTTAGCTCCTCTTTGATGTACCTAGATAAGAGTATTTGATGCATATTTCCTAAGTTGCTTTATAGATTCTAAGACTACCACCAAATGGAAGAAATTAAGCACTTGATTATCATGTGCACATAGCACCCCAACCCACTGGAGACTGAGAATTGACCATGTGATATAACTCTGTTACCTCACCATTAACCTATTAGAGAATTGTGCTCAAGCTGATTACATAGTTTTTGACTCCCTCCCTCACCTGGTATTAAAAAAAAAAAAAAAGCTTTGCTGAAATCCAGTGTGGACTTTTGAGTGTTTTGAACATTAGCTTCCCTGGACTCCTTGCTTGGCACCTGCAATAAACACTGGAATAAGCACTTCCTTCATCACATCCAGTGTCAATAGATTGGCTTTGCTGTGCATAGGCAAGGAGACTAAGTTTGGTCTGGTAACAGCACTATGGAAAAACCTGCATTTGTCCCCCTTCTCTGAGTCTAACAAACTTTTCTTTTTTTTTTTTACATTTTAGCTATTATTTTTTGTCTTCTTATATTTTATTTTTAATTTTTTTTCTATTTTGTATTGCAGTACAGCCAGTTAACAATGTTGTGATAATTTTTAGTGAATAGAAAAGGGACTCAGTCATACATATACATGTATCCATTCTCCCAAACTCCCCTCCCATCCACGCTGCCAAATAACAGTGAGCAGAGTTCCTTGTGCTATTCAGTAGGTCCTTGTTGATTATGCAGTTTAAATATAGCAGTGTATACATGTCAATCCCAAATTTCCTAACTATTCCTTCCCCATTGCTCCCCAGTCCCAGGAACCATGTTTGTTCTCTAAGTCTGTGAGGATTCCACATATAAGGGATATCATACAATGTTTCTCCTTCTCCATCTGACTTACTTCACCCAGTATGAAAATCTCTAGGTACATCCATGTTGCTGAAAATCACATTAGTTAATTCTTTTAATGGCTAAGCAATACTCTGTCTAGAGAAAACATGATCCAAAGAGATATATGCACCCCAATGTTCATTGCAGCACTATTTACAATAGCAAAGGCATGGAAGTGATCTAAATGTCCATTGACAGAAGTGAAGTCACTCAGTCGTGTCTGACTTCTAGTGTCCCCATGGACTGTGCATTCCATGGAATTCTCCAGTACAGAATACTGGAGTGGGTAGCCGTTCCCTTCTCCAAGGGATCTTCCCAACCCAGGGACTGAACCCAGGTCTCCCACCTTGCAGCAGATTCTTTACCAGCTGAGCCACAAGAGAAGCCCATCCATTGACAGAGGAACTGATAAAGAAGATGTGATATAACTCTGTGCCATAGATGGCAGCCAACCAGGCTCCCCGATCCCTGGGATTCTCCAGGGAAGAACACTAGAGTGGGTTGCCATTTCCTTCTCCAATGCATGAAAGTGAAAAGTGCAAGTCAAGTTGCTCAGTCGTGTCTGACTCTTTGCAACCCCATGGACTGCAGCCTACCAGTCTCCTCCACCCATTGGATTTTCCAGGCGAGAGTACTGGAGCGGGGTGCCATTGCCTTCTCCATATATGTGTGTGTGTGTGTGTGTGTGTGTGTGTGTGTGTGTGCATGTATGTATATGTATGACTGCAAAGATAAAATATTTCATTATTTTTATGGGTTAGTAATAGTCCACTATATAGATATAGATATATCACATATCTTCTTTATCCACTCCTCTACCAATGGGCATTTAAGTTGCTTCCATGTCCTGATTATTAAAAAATAGTGTTTCAATGAAAAAATGGGGTGCATGCATATTTTTGAATTATGATTTTCTCCAGATATAGGCCCAGGAGTGGGATTGCTGCTCAATATCACTAAATGTTAGAGAAATGCAAAATGCAGATCAAAACTACAATGATGTATCAGCTCACACTGCTCAGAATGACCATCATGAAAAAAATGGCAAACAGCAAATACTGGAGAGGATGTAGAGAAAGGGGAACCCTCCTACACTGCTGATGGGACTGTAAATTTGAGCAACCACTATGGAGAACAGTATGGAGGTTCCTTAAAAAAACTAAAAATTGAGCTACCATATGAGTCTAGCAATATTTTGGCAGAACCCAACAAACTCATTGATGTCTTTCATACTTGTGTACATTGGAGAAGCTTCAAGCATTCAAGCAGCTGGAAGAGAAGTGTCTTTGGGCTTTGAAGGACCTTATTTCTCTCAATGAATGGCCATTTATTGGATAGAATATTATTATTATTATTTACTAGCTTGCAGGTCTGTGAAACCCACCTTCTTGGGATGAAGTCTCTCTTCATGTTCCACAGCTGGCGATTCAGTGTGCTCATCTGTGAAATGAACATAAAAATAAGGCCTGCTTAAGATGAACGTGTAGTTTAAACCCCATAATCTGAGAAGACAGTCTTGTTTGCTCTGTGGAAGCTTGGTTGATTGTGATGTCTGTGTAGGGAGTAGAAGGCTGGAAAGAAATGTCAGGGCATATGGCTGTGTGTTTAGCAGCTTCCATGGAGAAAGTAATGTTCTATGTACACCAGAGGAGCATTAAACATATCTCTTATTATAAGAAAGATAAAATGACCAAGACCCAGAAAGATTAATTAACTTTGTGTTTGCCAAATAGCTAGGGAGAAACAGATTAAGATGCTGGCTTGCAATCAATATCCCTTCAACGACAGAATGGTAATTTGTCATTACATTACAAATAACATATTTTGTCTCAGACTGGATGTGAATTTTCTTTGGTACCTATAGTGTTGAACCACCGGTTCAAATAATAGGATATACATGATACATTTTCCTGGAGCTTCCACTGCATCCTATTGTTATTTGCTTTATTAAAACAAAAACAATTGTATGGTAGGCTCATAACAATCAGTGGAATACTTAAGATAAATCAAAGTTTTGAAAGATATTCCATTCTTAAGAATGCCAGCTTAGATTTTTAATATTGCTATCTGCCTTTATTAACAGAACTTTCAGGAAGGCAAAAAGAATATAATGAAAATTGCTATTCTAACTTCTACATAATTGCACTGACTTGAGATGTTTACTTTCTCTGAAGCCAGGAGTCAGATTCATGAACAGCCTGAGGTTAGCTGAGAGACTGGCTTTCTTAGGCACACAGATATTTAGAAAATTTTAGATTGCCTCAACTGTTTCTTCCATCATGGTTTTAAATATATATTTTTTGGGGGGGAGGAAAATGGTTTTCTACTTAGTTCACCATAAACCTCTCTCTCTTTTGTAGAAAATTGAACAAAATCTTCCTATAGTCTTTGTGATGTTTGATTTGCATTATGATCTTTTTGAATACTTCCTTCTGTACTTTCTTTTTCCTTTTCTACCTAAAAAAAACGTGAACTACAGTGATAAGTTCTAGCACTTTAAATTCTGTGTGCACGAATATTTCAAGGTGTTTCCACCTATTTTCCTCATTTTTTCTTCTGCTTTTTTGGTCATTTATCTTGCTCTGTTTCTCCCTCCCTACAACGCCCCACTGCCACTCACAAACAGAGACGCCATTCTCTATCCTTTTAGCCTTTCTGTCTGACCATTTCGACATTACACTCCTTATCTCATCATTTTCCAAAAGGAAAGTCAATACATTTGTCAGACAGTACTATGATTCAGGATTAAGACTTTGTATTTTATGAGTTTCTGAAGTTTCATAGAGTAGAGATTTGGGCTACAAAAGGGCCAGATTAAAGGATTCTCTTGAAACCTGTTAATCGCTTTCTGGGTATGGACACATAATTCTTCCCATGTTCCATGTTTCTTGTTCAGCTGTTATGGGCAGAGTATTTTACACACCACTTGTGTTTCTGGGTGAAGTACACCTTCACATTGCCCCTGTAAAATACCTGTAATGTACAACTTTATGTTGTACAAATTAACAACAAAATGTTAATTCCCCTCATCCATACTTCTTCATTTTTAAAAAAAATTATTAAATCCTGTCCCTAAAATATAATTGGCACAGAAACTCCTCTTTCAGATTTATCTCAAAACAAATCATTGCACTTTTATTTTTCCTTCCTATTTTTTACTAATACGGAGATGTAGAAATCAGGAGAGGCAGGTGAACAAAGGGCAGGATTGGACTTAAACAAAAAAATTTTTCTTTGTGGAAGCTGATTTACTTACCAAAGCAAAATCATCTGTGCTTGACACAACTGCACTGAGATAGATAATATCTATTTAAATCTTTTAATGTCTGGTGTGTATTCTTTTCATGTCCCAGTTTTTTCATTCCTCAGACTGCTTAACAGATTGCATTGTGAGGTTCATGGTAAGTGCTATATTTATTACATAGAAGACTGCAAAATATTATAGGATTCCAGTGAGGAAAAGAAGAATGCATATAATTCACTTACACAGTTGAATAAAAATGACATTTGTTTTTAAAATAAAGTGTATTTTGTGAAAAAGCAAACACTATCAAAATGATACATTTCTTGAATTTCTCGTTAGAATATAAAAGCAATATTTTCATTTGCAATTTTTATTGTTGCTATTCAGTTATAAATCCTGAAAATGTTCATCTGGTAGGCAAATAGAAAACCTCTTAACTTTTAACAGCCACTGGGATAATATAATTACATCCATAAATCTACAGTAAATAATTTGCTTAATACTCCTCTCATGTAGACAAAACTCTGAATATTGATGTTTAAATATTTTAAATATAAAAGGCATATGCTCTGATTTATCTAAGAATGACACAGTCTCCAGGTTGATTCTGAGAAAGCACATCTCAATGAACAGAGAAAATAAAAGGAAAAATTACTAAATCTGAGAGTAGACTGTTTTCCTCAGTGCCTTTGCTAAGAAGGGAGATAGGCAGCAGCTGATCTGATGATGTTTTTCTAAGTTTACAAAACATGGCATTATTGATCTCAACTTTGTTTCTACTGACAGCTTCTGAGTGGGTGTTTGGTTTAGTTTTTTTTTTTTTTTTTTTAATGCAGCTGTAGGTCTGAATAGTAATTTCCTATTGACTAAGTTCCTTCTTATTGATGCTGCAGATTCAGGAAATGTCACTATCTGGGAAAGACTTCTGACAACCTGTTTGAGAGTGTCAAAAATAGAAGATTATCTGCCTCCTGAGAAATCTGTATACAGGTCAAGAAGCAACAGACTGGTTCCAAATCAGGAAAGGAGTACATCAAGACTGTGTATTGTCACCCTGCTCATTTAACTTATATGCAGAGTATATCAGGCAAAATGCCAGGCTGGATGAAGCACAAATTGGAATCAAGATTGTTGGGAGAAATATCAATAAGCTCAAATATGAAGATGTCACCACCCTTATGGCACAAAGTGAGAGGAATTAAAGAGCCTCTTGATAAAGGTAAAAAAAGAGAGAAAAAGCTGTCTTAAAACTCAACCTTCAAAAAACAAAGATCATGGCATCTAGTCCCATCACTTTGTGGCAAATACAACCATGAAATTAAAAGACACTTGCTCCTTTGAAGAAGAGATATGACCAACCTAGACAGCATATTAAAAAGTAGAGACATTACTTTGCCAAAAAATATCCATCTAGTCTAAGCTATGGTTTTTCCAGTAGTCATGTATGGATGTGAGATTTGGACTATAAAGAAAGCTGAGCATCGAAGAACTGATGTTTTCAAACTGTGGTGTTGGAGAAGACTCTGGAGAGTCCCTTGGACTACAAGATCAAACCAGTCAATCCTAAAGAAAATCAACCCTAAATATTCATTGGAAGGACTGATGCTGAGGCTGAAACTCTAAAACTTTGGCCACCTGAAGCGAAGAACAGACTCGTTGAAAAAGACCCTGATGCTGGGAAAGATGAAGGTAGGACAAGAAGGGGACAACAGAAGATGAAATGGTTGGATGGCATCACCGACTCAATGGACATCTCCAGGAGTTGGTGATGGACAGGGGAGCCTGGTGTGCTGCAGTCCATGGGGTGGCAAAGAGTCAGACACTGCTGAATGGCTGAACTGAATTGAAAGTAGAAGAAATTCAGGAATGAAAATCGTAGTTGCAGCAAAAGCAAATGTTTTTTGCATTTCTCAATACTACAGAAAATGCTGACATAATTATTTCATCTAGTTTATATAGATCCTTATTCCTTAACTGACTTCAGTTACTGATGATCTATATATAAATTAGCCTATTTCTCTTTGCCAGAACCTAGAGCAGAAAAAGAAAAAAAAGTGGAGATATCATGTCTTAATCGGTTTACATCATTTCTTTTGTCTTTTTTAATTCAGAAATACTAATCCCAGAACACACATGTGTATGACGGATGTTCTCTTTCTCTATGAAATGACTCTTTTCACAGGAAGCAGAAATAACAACAACAAATAAAGCCTAAGAGTGATTCCTATTAACGTTCTCATTGATTTACTTTGTCAGTATGTATTTAGCAAATGTGGATGAAACTCTCCAAGGAAAGAAATGTTGCCAGAAGACTGGTGATTAGAAAACTTGGGAGCATTAATGTTTTCTCTCATTTCTCATTTTAGAATGAACATGGATGGAGGAGAAACAGTGGGGAGACAATGCACAGAATGTAGAAAGACACAGAGGTAATTGCTTACAAAATGTGTCAATCCTTCATTGTCTATACCTAGGAATAAGCAAAATCATCCCAAATCAACAAAGATATATCTCTGTGCTATGTTTTAGTATCCATTTCTTCATTCAAGAGAAATTATTTAAGTACCCATTGCATTCCAGAGACAAAAATAAGTACACAGGATATACAGAAGCTAAAGATACAATATTAGTTCCATACAAAAGAGATTTTGACTATGAAACTGTAACTACAAGTTTATTTTGTCTAGGGCTGCAATGGGAAAAGTGATGTTTCTGTACTTTAATTAGGAAACAGAAATCCATGAGGTTGCCTTCACGTGGCTTTCAGCTGTTTGTTTTGAATCAGAAAAATCCATAGCCTCTGAAGGAGAGCTCAAGTGTAATTAAAAGTGTTATTGAACTAAACACAATTACCAGTGTTTACCTCATTATATAGTACTGTTGGCACCAGAAGCAGAGATCAGACTAGATTTCTTTCCTGCATTCTTGTTAGACATGGTTTAAAAAATGTCTAATTCAATTTAAGAATGATCAGCTATAAAATCAAGTTTGGAAAACTTGCTGACTTGGGAATCAAGGCACCAGGACTGCGTTGCATGCCAAGTTCCCCTGAAGCAGGAAAACTCCTAGCTCAACACTGAAACATTTGTGCTTTTTAATGTTTTAATTAGGTATTTTAGCTCCTAAAGCTTTATGTTTGCACTGTGATTGCTCTATTAAAAACAATAAGATTTGGCAATTCCCTGGTGATCCAGTGGTTACAGCTCCAAGTTTTCACAGCTGCAGCTGAGTTCAATACCTGGTTAGGGAACTAAATTCCCACAAGCCACATGGCACAGGCAAAAACAAAAAGCAACAAAAAAATAAAATGAGAAACAGGGAAATTTTTCAGTTACAGTAAAGTAAGGACAATAATAGGATGTCCTTATTTTGTGAATATAATTACAAGGCTATTAACAAGTTTATCAAAGGCAAATAGCTGAATAAAATGAGCATGGCACAAGATAGATTTCTTATTGTTTTTATCAAATTAAATAAATATCTAAAGCAGTTAATATATTAGGTGTCACATATTCTGCATAAGAATAGGAAACACGTGTACCCCAATGTTCATTGCAGCACTGTTTATAATAGCCAGGACATGGAAGCAACCTAGATGTCCATCAGCAGATGAATGGATAAGAAAGCTGTGGTACATATACACAATGGAGTATTACTCAGCCATTAAAAAGAATACATTTGAATCAGTTCTAATGAGGTGGATGAAACTGGAACCTATTATACAGAGTGAAGTAAGCCAGAAAGAAAAACACCAGTACAGTATACTAATGCATATTTATGGAATTTAGAAAGATGGTAACAATAACCCTGTGTACGAGACTGCAAAAGAGACACCGATGTATAGATCAGTCTTATGGACTCTGTGGTAGAGGGAGAGGGTGGGGAGATTTGGGAGAATAGCATTGAAACATGTACAATATCATGTATGAAACCAGTCGCCAGTCCAGGTTCGATGCACGGTACTGGATGCTTGGGGCTGGTGCACTGGGACGACCCAGAAGGAGGGGAGGGGAGGGAGGAGGGAGGAGGGTTCAGGATGGGGAACGCGGGTATACCTGTGGCGGATTCATTTCTATATTTGGCAAAACTAATACAATATTGTAAAGTTTAAAAAAAAAAAAGAATAGGAAAGCAGTTATTGGGGCTAAAATAGTCATGATCTTCTTAAAGCACTTTTTAGAGGAGTAGAGAAAAGTATAACACATTTTGTGTGTATCAAGTGCATTTTGTTAGGACATTTTTCGTATTCTCATAAACACAGCATGATAGAATAAACTTCATAGGTTTACTTTGTGTGTGTGCTCAGTCACCCAGCCATGTCCTATTCTTTGCAACCCCACTGTAGACCAGGCTCCTCTGTCCATGGAATTTTCCAGGCAAGAATATTGGAGTAGGTTGCCATTCTCTTCTCCAGGAGACCTTCCTAACCTAGGAAGTGAATCCAGATCTCTTGCATTGCAGGAAGATTACCATCTGAGCCACAAAAGAACCCTCTGTTCTTGTGGTGTTTACATGTAACTTAAATTTAAGTGATATGTAAGATGTGTATAATATATATGATTAATTTAATTGTAAGTTATAAAACTTTGATCTTTAGAAATAGCAACTGAGTATTGGAAATTCCATTCATGATGAATCAAATATCCATTTAAGGCTCACACCTATGGTCTCTTTCTATGAGTGTTTCACATAAAGATGTGTGTTATAAAGTTACTCCTATACCATAGGATAGCCTGGTGGGCTGCCCTCTATGGGGTCGCACAGAGTCCGACATGACTGAAGCGACTTAGCAGCAGCAGCATACCATAGGATTGCTTTACCTAAGCTAGGGTGGCTCAGGAACAGTTTTGCAGTTTGAATAAAAACCTGATGTGTATATTGAAAGGGTTAATCATTTGACCTACTCTCTAAACATATGAAATTCAGGGTTTGGATACTCCATGGATTTTCTAAGATTTTTCAAGCTGTTTTAATGTCACTGGGCATTAGTCATAAGGCCTGAGCAGTTCTCCATGCATGATTATGATTTGTTCCATGTGCAGTTAAATTATAATCTTGAACATCTTAGGCCAGAAATCAAAATGGGTTTGACTTCCTTAGTTACCAAAAGAACAAATACTCCTTCTGACACTGCATACTTCACTCTCCCTGTCATTTATCTCACCATTTGTTTATTCTTTCAAGCTTAGTTACTGGGCATCTGCAGTAGAGCTGCCCTGTGCTAATTGTTCCATCTGGTGAAAAGAAAAAAAGTCAAAGTGTATAAGCAAAGAGGAAATATTGAGTTTACTATAGTACATGGATGGAGAAGTCAATGGCACCCCACTCCAGTACTCTTGCCTGTAAAATCCCATGGACGGAGGAGCCTGGTGGGCTGCAGTCCATGGGGTCATAAAGAGTCGGATACGACTGAGCGACTTCACTTTCACTTTTCACTTTCATGCATTGGAGAAGGAAATGGCAACCCACTCCAGAGTTCTTGCCTGGAGAATCCCAGGGATGGGGGAGCCTGGTGGGCTGCCATCTATGGGGTCGCACAGAGTAGGACACGACTAGAGCGACTTAGCAGCAGCAGCAGCAGCATAGTACATGAAATATACATTGAGATGAGATCTATCAGAGAATAAACAGAATGGTTATCAATCTTGGGGATGTTTCAGGGGTGCTTTCATTGAGGAAGTGACATGAACAAAGATATGAAAGATATATTGAAAAATAAAAGTGGTGTCATCAGAAAAGATGAAGAAACATAAATGAGCTTTATTACAGGCAGAGCAAACAGATGGTGAAGGATGTGCATGTTTCTTTTAGGGAACAAAAGGAAGAGAAACACACATATCAAGTTTAGGTGAAGTTATACTCATGGATAAAGTGTACAATACTTGAAGCTTGTTATGAATTGTTTTGACCTTTATACTTAATCAAATGGTAAAACACAAAACATTCTAAGAGGATGGTGGTATGTGTGTTACTTAAAGTTCATTCTGTGTAAATTAAAAGGGCAAAACTACATGAAGAAAACAAAACAAAACATATGGCAGTATTCCAGGTTGGGGGTAGGGGTGATTTGGACTGAAAGGGCATAATTTGCTATGGAAGAAAGAATTTAGAAACTGTAGTGCATAAAATCTAGATGGACAGTGGCTGAGGGAGAGAGGTGTCAAGAAGGACTCCCAGAGATTTGCTTCAAAGAACAGATGGATAGTGTTGCCATTCAAGGAGACAGGAATCTCTGTATGAGAGCCAGATTTGGGTGGAAATCATGTATTTCTTTTTAGACTATTTACTTTCAAAAGGCTAGATAAGCTCTTATAAGTATTTATTTGTGGCACAAAAATTGACGAGATAGAAATGTTGTATATACATGTTTATGAATACATACATATATGTATATGTATATAGAATCATAGGCACAGTCGTGTCCAAGTTTTTGCAATGCTATAGACTATAGCCCTCCAGGCTCCTCTGACCATGGGATTTTCCAGGCAAGAATACGGGAGTGTGTTGCTGTGTATGTATATGTATATATGTATATATGTATGTGTGTATATATATATATATATATATATATATATATGCTCATATATATCTATGAATATAATAGGTGACACAAGCAACCTACTGTGAATATGGAGTATTACATTAGGTGTTTTTTTAAGAAAACCCAGGTATCACTACTTCAGTTGTTTTGATGACTACGTAAGAAGTAATTATCTTTTTTTTTTTTTTTAATCTTATGAGGTGATGTAATTGATGGAATAGATGGATATTTGGCATCAAATGGTTCTATGGGATATACTGTTTATATTTATGCAGTTGTCAGTTCCTTTCAAGGGAACATCTTCAAAAACAAACAAAGGAATTTAATCCTTTGGCTCATCTTCATAGGAGTTATACTTGGCACATCTCTTGTGTTCTTGTGTAGAATAAAAGGAATTTCTTTTGATTCCTCTTCACAGATCTAGTAATGAACAAGTCATAGTATACCAAGAGTCTGTGATCATGAAGATTACTAAACTTGGTGTAAATTATCTTCACTGTTTCTGAATAAGACTTAAGTAGATTTTGAATGTCACAAGCTCTAAAAATGCTTTTATTGTGATGCATCTGCAAAAGAGAATCTTCATCTTCTAATACAACTTTAATTAAAGCTAGGCAGAAGTGTGGCTGAATTGGTCATCTCTACAGGATGGTAAAACGGTAGCACTCACTTTCCTTAAAACCCAGGAAGTAAATCTGTTTCCATACATGTAGTAAGCAAAAAATGTTTCAAGCTTTTTTTCTAAATCCTGAAGAATGACTCATGATATTGTATTTTAGATAAACCAATAACATCATGAAAGGCATTAGCATTATGTGAAGATATGGGGGAAGAAAAAGATCCTATTATACTTTGTATATGAACCCCAAAGCTAATGTAGAATAAAGTATTTTTCTTTAATATCTGTATCTCCAAGTTAGATTAATTCATTTCCTTCTCCTCTTTCTCCTATTTCCCCCCCCTCTTCCTCCTCTTTTTTACTTCTCCTCTTCCACCTCTTTCTCTTCCTCTTCCTGCTCCTTCTTCTTCTTCTTGCAATTTACTACTGGATTGACATCTAAACACCCATCATCAAGGCCATTAAAGAAGCTAAAATATTTGAATAATTCCTTTCCTTACTGAACAAGAGGTTCATGAACTTTTCCTCACATTTTGCCCTAGAACCACTCTGGTTCTTCCAAAGATGCAGCAACTTGGATAAAATGTTTCTCAGCCAAAAGGTCAGGGATTTGCTCCTATATTCAGAGCCTGTGTCCAGCATGCATAGATGTATCCCTTACATTCCAGGTGATAACGTTATGATTGGCACTCCTGTGCCTTGAGACAGCAGGTGGAACTGGATTTCTACATATATGCTGTGATCATGTAAGTCACTGAGAAATGATCAGTGGTATCTTGAATAGTAATCCAACTTAAATGACTTAAATGACTGAGTTAGGCATTTGCCTAACTAAAGTAAGTTTTTATTCTCACTGATTCCACATTAAAAGGATATTTTTTCCAAGAACTTGTAAAAGAAAAGGTAGCTTGCCTTTGTGTTACCTGCAATTAAAACAATATGGATTAGTGAGAAAAAATGAATAAATACCCTAAAAGACTAAGTGACTCAGAATATACTATAAATTGAATATATTAAGAATTAAATCTATGAACCCATTTATGGAAATAATCTATATTTCAAATATGGGAGATTAGTAACCTTTAGATTATGAAAGAAAATAAAAATATGAATTTGATAGAGACTATAAGGGAGAGAGAGCATTGACTATAAAGTTCAAGTATTCACTTCTTGAATGAAAAAAGAAAACAAATCCTTTTAAACAAATTGTTAGAACTGGGTGACTCACATATTCAAGTTCAAATTATCTCATTACCATAGTATAAGATACTTGTATATTGTCACCTGGAGCTCATTTGGCTCCCCTTGCAAGGATATAATTCATTGGCATACAAGTTTGCCAGCTGTTTCTCATTAAAAATTAGTAAGCTGTCATTTAACTTATGCTGTATGTTGGCTACCAGGAAAGAATGGGCTGATCTTGAGCATTCTGGCTCTTTTAACAGGTACGTTATTCACTGTGAGTTAATAAAATAGCATCCTGGGTCAGACAACTCCTAGTGACCAACACTCGAATTGCTGACAAATGAAAATCTCTGTTCTGAGTTCGAAGTTTTAAAAGCATAATGAGAGTTTCCATGGGGAGTCATTGAGGAAACAACTCCTAACCTCCCAGCTCTGTGAGACAGACATTTAAAACTCTCCTCTTGTATTACAAATGTTATATTATAAACATCACCACCTACTTACTCTCAGACCTCCAAAAGTTTGAGTTTCCTCAGGCATGCAGGCATTCCAAAGAGTTTTGGCTCAGTGGTGGACAATAATTAGTCCTAAATTAAATGCTGAATTGAGCCTACATGGTGTGATCACTCACCTAGAGCCAGACATCATGGAATGTGAGGTCAAGTGAGACTTAGAAAGCATCACTATGAATAAAGCTAGTGGAGGTGATGGAATTCCAGTTGAGCTATTTCAAATCTTGGAAGATGATGCTGTGAAAGTGCTGCACTCAATATACCAGCAAATTTGGAAAACTCAGCCATGGCCACAGGACTGGAAAAGGTCAGTTTTCATTCCAACCCCAAAGAAAGGCAATGCCAAAGAATGCTCAAACTACTGCACAATTGCACTCATCTCACATGCTAGCAAAGTAATGCTCAAAATTCTCCAAGCCAGCCTTCAGCAATACGTAAACTGTGAACTTCCAGATGTTCAAGCTGCTTTTAGAAAAGGCAGAGGAACCAGAGTTTAAATTGCCACCATCTGCTGGATCATGGAAAAAGCAAGAGAGTTCCAGAAAAACATCCATTTCTGCTTCATTGACTATGCCAAAGCCTTTGACTGGGTGGATCACAATAAACTGTGGAAAATTCTGAAAGAGATGGGAATACCAGACCACCTCACCTGCCTCTTGAGAAACCTATATGCAGGTCAGGAAGCAACAGTTAGAACTGGACATGGAACAACAGACTGGTTCTAAGTAGGAAAAGGAGTACGTCAAGGCTGTATATTGTCACCCTGCTTATTTAACTTATATGCAGAGTACATCATGAGAAATGCTGGGCTGGAAGAAGCACAGGCTGGAATCAAGATTACCAGGAGAAATATCAATAGCCTCAGATATGCAGATGATACCATCTTATGACAGAAAGTGAAGAGGAACTAAAAAGCCTCTTGATGAAAGTGAAAGAGGAGAGTGAAAAAGCTGGCTTGAAGCTCAACATTCAGAAAACTAAGATCATGGCATCTGGTCCCATCACTTCATGGGAAATAGATGGGGCAACAGTGAAAACTGTCAGACTTTATTTTTTTTTGGGTTCAAAATCACTGCAGATGGTGATTGCAGCCGTGAAATTAAAAGGAAGAGGGCGAGGGTGGGATGATTTGGGAGAATGGCATTGAAACATGTATAATATCATATATGAAATGAATTGCTAGTCCAGGTTTGATTCAGGATACAGGATGCTTGCGGCTGGTACACAGAGATGACCCAGAGGCATGGTATGGGGAGGGAGGTGGGAGGGGAGTTCAGGATGTGGAACATGTGTATACCCATGGCAGATTCATGTTGATGTATGGCAAAACCAATACAATATTGTAAAGTAATTAACCTCCAATTAAAATAAGTAAATTTATATTTAAAAATTAAAAAAAAAAGACACTTACTCCTCAGAAGGAAAGTTATGACCAACCTAGATAGCATATTGAAAAGCAGAGACATTACTTTGCCAACAAAGATTTGTCTAGTCAAGGCTATGGTTTTTCCAGTGGGCATGTGTAGATGTGAGAGTTGGACTGTGAAGAAAGCTGAGCAACAAAGAATTGGTGCCTTTGAACTGTGGTGTTGGAGAAGACTCCTGAGAGTCCCTTGGACTGCAAGGAGATCCAACCAGTCCATCCTTGGATGGTATACAAGAGTAATGGAGTAGAAACACATTGCGTAGAGAGGAAGAAGATATGAGAAAATGAGTAGTATCTAAAAAATATGGTATAGAAAAACAACAACAACAACAAACCTAAAACTCAGCACACAAAGACAATATATTTCACAAAAGAGATAAAAGTTTTTTCACATATAAAGGGCCATGTCAGCCAAAATGTGTACATAGGTGTTGAAATCCTTTATATGAAACCACATCATATAGTCAGCCCACTGTATCCATAGGTTCTGTATTACAGCTGATTGAATCCACCAAACTCACTGCTATGGAGATTTAATTTAAAAAAAGATATATATTTATTATAATTGGAGGCTAATTACTTTACAATATTGTGGTGGTTTTTGCCTTACATTGACATGAATCAGACACAGGTGTACATGTGTCCCCTATCCCAAAACCCCTCCCACCTCCCTCACCATCCCATCCCTCTGGGTCATCTCAGTGCACTTGCTTTGAGTGCCATTTCACGCATTGAACTTGGACTGGTCCTCTATTTCACATATGGGAATATACATGTCTCAACGCTATTCTCTCAAATCATCCCACCCTCACCTTCTTCCACAGAGTCCAAAAGACTGTTCTTTATATCTGTGTCTCTTTTGCTGTCTCACATATAGGGTTGTTGTTACCATCTTTCTAAATTCCATATATATGCATTAATATACTGTATTGGTGTTTTTCTTTCTGACTTACTTCACTCTGTATAATAGGCTCCAGTTTCATCCACCACGTTAGAACTGACTCAAATGTGTGTGTGTGTTTGTTTTTTAATAGCTGAGTAATATTCCGTTGTGTATATGTACCACAGCTTTCTTATTCATTCGTCTGCTGATGGAGATCTAGGCTGCTTCCATACCCTAGCTATTGTAAACAGTGCTGTGAAGAACATTGGGGTACATGTGTCTCTTTCAATTCTGGTTTCCTAAGTGTGTATGCCCAGCAGTGGGATTTCTGGGTCATATGGCAATTCTATTTCCAGTCTTTTACAGAATGGATATTTGACTATTTAGCAGATGGAAGCAGACAGCTACACAAAGGAATGAGAATGAAGAAACATATCCAAATTGGAAAATAAATAATATTTTCCTTATAATTTTAATATTTTGAAAATATAATTGACAAAAACAAAGTATTGTAGAGTTTTCAGTTTGTGAATAAGTAAATCAGATTGGAATAACATAAAGTTTGACTGGGGAGAAGTAGACATACCATCCTGAGCAGTGTTTACCTTGTATTGAAGTGGATATATCACTTGGAGGTAAACAACAAAGACTTTATGAGGTTGAGGATAATTATCCAAAGGAAGAACATGTAACCATAAAATATTATCAATTGAAAAAAGACATCAAAGGGAAAATAGGGGACAAATAAAAGATAGGAGTTGGATATGACTGAGCAACTGAACTAAACTGAACTGAAAAGATAGGAGAAATAAAAACTAGTAGAATGATAGATACATCCAATCATTTACTCTTATTAAATTACTAAACAGAATTGATCCAGTTAAAAGATAAATTAGATAAATAACAACATTCAAATGTATTTATGAGACTTCTTAAATTTAAGGACATAAATGGTGTAGAAGTAAAAGCTTATAAAAATACATGCAGTTCTATACTACATTTTCAGTCTCTCCCATCAGGAAGTTTGACAAGCCTCTTGTCTTTCTCCATCAGAGGGCAGACAGAATGAAAACCACAATCACAGAAAACTAACCAAACTGATCACATGGACCACAGCCTTCCCTAACTCAATGAAGCTATGAGGCACGCCAGGTAGGGCCACCCAAGATGGACATGTCATGGTGGAAAGTCCTGACAAAATGTGGTCCACTGGAGAAGGGAATGTTAATCCACTTCAGTATTATTGCTTTGAGAACGCTGTGAACAGTATGAAAAGGAAAAAATATATGACACTGAAAGATGAACTCCCCAGGTATGTAGGTGCCCAATATGCTACTGCAGAAGAATGAAGAAGTAACTCCAGAAAGAATAACGAGACAGAGCCAAAGTGAAGACAACAGTCCGTTGTGGATGTGACTGGTGATGGAAGTAAAGTCTGATAAAATAAAGGACAATATTTCATAGGAACTTGGAATGTTAGGTCCATGAATCAAGGTAAATTGAACGTGGTCAAAGAGGACATGGCCAGAGTGAACACTGACATTTTAGAAATCAGTGAAGTAAAGTGGCCTGGAATGGGTGAATTTAATTCAGATGACCATTATATCTACTACTGTTGGCAAGAATCACTTAGAAGAAATGGAATGGCATTCATAGTCAACAAAAGAGTCTGAAATGCAGTACTTGGATGCAATCTCAAAAAATGACCAAATGATCTCTGTCTGTTTCCAAGGAAAGCCATTCAGTATCACAGTAATCCTAGTCTACATCCCAACCACTATGGCATAGAAGTAAATTTGAATGGTTCTATGATGACCTACAAGACCTTCTAGAACTAACACCAAAAGAAAAAGAAAAAAAAAAAAAAAGATGTCCTTTTCATCATAGGGGACTGGAATGCAGAAGGAGAAAGTCAAGAGATACCTGAAGTAACAGGCAGATTTGGCTGTGGAGTACAAAATGAATCAGGGCAAAGGCCACTGGTCATAGCAAACACCCTCTTCAAACAACACAAGAGACAATTGTACACATGGACATCAGCAGATGGTCAATACCGAAATCAGATTGATTATAATCTTGGGGCTGAGATAGAGAAGCTCTATATAGTCAGCAAAAACAAGATGGGGAGCTGAGTGTCACTCATATCATGAATTCCTTATTGCCAAATTCAGACTTAAAGAAAGTAGGTAAAACCACTAGCCCTTTCAGGTATGACCTAAATCAAATCAGTGGAAGTGACAAATAGATTCAAGAGATTAGACCTGATAGACAGACTGCCTGAAGAACTATGGATGGAGGGTCATAATACTGTACAGGAGGCAGTGATCAAAAACATCCCAAGAAGAAATGCAAAAAGGCAAAATGGTTGTGTGAAGAGGCCTTACAAATCACTGAAAAAAGAATAGAAGTGAAAGGAAAAGGAGAAAAGAAAAGATATACCCATCTGAATGCAGAATTCCAAAAAATAGCAAGGAGGGTTGAGAAAGTCTTCCTCAGTGACCAATGCAAAGAAATAGAAGAAAACAATTGAATGGGAAAGAATAGAGATCTCTTCAAGAAACTTAGAGATATCAAAGAAAAATTCAAGCAAAGATGGGCACAATGAAGGAGAGAAATAGTATGAACCTAACAGAAGCAAAAAATAATAAGAGGTGGCAAGAATACACAAAAGAACTATACAAAAATAAATAAATAAATAAATAAATAATTACCCAGATAACCATGATGTGTTCCCATTAGTTTATCGACAAAGGTCTATCTAACCCAAGCTATGGTTTTTCCAGTAGTTATGTATGAATGTGAGAGTTGGACCATAAAGAAAGTTGAGGATTGAAGAATTGATGCTTTTGAACTGTGGTGTTGAAGAAGACTCTTGATGGTCTCTTGGACTGCAAAGAGATCCAACCAGTCAATCCTAAAGGAAATCAGCCCTCAGTATTCATTGGAAGGACTGATGCTGAAGCTCCAATACTTGGGCCACCTGATGCAAAGAACTGACTCATTGGAAAAGACTTTGATGCCAGGAAAAACTGAAGACAGCAGGAGGAGAATGGGAGGACAGAGAATGAGATGGTTGAATGTCATCACCAACTGGTTGGACATGCATTTGAGCCAGCTCCCGGAGTTGGTGTTGGACAGGGAAGCCTGGTGTGGTGCAGTCCATGGAGTAGCAGAGTCAGACACAATTGAGAAACTGAACTGAACTGATACTATGTTTTCAGAATATATTAAAGGAAAGTAGGACATTCTTATTAAGATAAACATTACAAAAAGTAAGTTTATAAAAAATAACAAGGAAAAGATATACAGAAATTGTAACCTTGTATGTTCCTGATGGTTGGGAATGTAAGGTGCAGCCACTGTGGAAAACAGTATGGTAATTTCTCAAAACATTAAACATAGAATTATCATATGTTCTAGCAATTTCACTTCTGGGTATTTATACAAATAATTAAAAGCAGGGATTTTGACACAATATTTAGCATAATAGCCACAAGGTGGAAGCAATCCATGTGTCCATTGGCAGGTGAATGAATAAGAAAATGTGCTATGTACATGGAGTTTTATTCAATCCTGGAAAGGAAGGATAGTTTGACACATGCTACAGCATAGTTGAAGTTTAAAGTATGATCCTTTTCTTCTGTTAATTATGGTTAAATATACTTATTCAAAATCAGTATTTATTTGAGTTTGGTAATGGGCTTCCCTTGTGGCTCAGCTGGTAAGAAATCTGCTTGCAGTGTGGGAGACCTGGGTTTGATTCCTGGTTTGGGAAGATCCCCTGAAGACATGGAAGGCTAACCCACTCCAGTATTCTGACCTGGAGAATTCCATGGAAGAAGTCCACAGGGTTGCAAAGAGTAGGACATGACTGAGCGACTTTCACTTTGACTTTGACTTTAATGATGTTTCTTAAATTTCTTCAGAAACTACACTTTTCTTTTGTATGGCTTATGATTTGTTGTTGTTAAAAGTTAGACATGATGTATCAAGTAATAGATCTATGGTAATTAGGATTTTAATGTCAGGTTTTTGTAAAACGGCTGGGAGCTGGGCTAGGTTCTGTGTTGTAGCTTTTGGAAACAGAGTCTTAAGTTTCTCTCTCTCTCTCTTTTTTTGTTTTGTTTTTCTTTTTTCTCTACTGTTGTCTTTGTATTTCTCTAAGAACTCCTTCCTAAACTCGGCTTGAATTTGCAGCTATTTTAGCAAAAATCCACTGTTACTATACTGAAGCCCTTTTGATGTGACCATAAAGTACCAGAAGGGGAAACATTCTATTAAGATTATAGTTAAATCCTATCTTTTTAGTGAGTCTGATTCCCTGCGCTCAGTCCTTCAAAAGCTCTTCGTAGTCTTTCCCCTTTTATGTAAAACAGAGGCATTGGACCAGAGTTGTATCCTTGCTCTTAACCAAGGCCATATTAAACTCCAGGAGGCAGCAGTTGCTTCATGGGCAGTCCTTTGCCACAGAGAAAATGCTGCAAGTATTCCCAGTGATAACTTTTTCCTCTCTGCTACTTGGAAGAGGAGGGGATGTTTCTCTGATCTTTACCATGAAATCCTGATGGGGATGCTACGGGGGTTAAAACCTATGAAAGTGTGCTTGCTCCTTCTTCACCCTAGACCCTCAGGAGTTCTCAAAATGGTCCACACTTAGCCTCCAGAAGTTCATAGATGATGTCCTATCAGCTTCCTTACCCGTCATTGGCTCCGAGCTATTTCTGTTTGTGCTAAGTTGATCTCAACTGTAACTCTCTATAGTTACTTATACCTAGAGTTTTGTGGGTGGTGGCTTGTTCAGTAACCTAAATTCTGGGGCTAAGGTTTGATTTCTAGGTTTTTTTTTTTTTTTTTTTCAACTTTTTTTCTTGTAAGGTTAAAAGTGACAAGTTCCAAACTGAACTTAATTTCTCTTATATAAGCTAATCATAACTCTGCTTGGCTGTCCATCTACCTTGCCTTTATGTACATGTTAAGACATAAATTAACTACCTCTGTTCTTTTCTTCAGGTCAGAAAACCCTGGCTGTCACTCAGACCATAGTGTCCATTAGGGTAAGTCTGTCCTTTGATTCCTACAAACCAGCTCTGCAACTCTATTATTTCAACATTCTATCATACTTCCTGCTACTAAAGGGCCCATCTCCGTTGGTTATCTCCACCTCTAGAGATTGTGTTCAGTTGCTCAGTTGTGTTTGACTCTTTGAAACCCCATGGACTATAGCTGGCCAGGAGCCCCACGAGTACTAACCCTCTCAACAATTATGATGCTGTATTCACTGAATCATTCTTTACAAATTTAGGAAATGGTGTGTGTTCTGTAATCTCTCACAGAACACAGGTAACTGGGTTTTCCCATCTCATGTAATAAAGCAAGGCTAATATGACAACTTCCCTAAGACATTTTTATTCTTTTCTGCTGCTGTCTTTCTAAGAAGTACTTACATTTCTACTTCATTTAATCACTTTTTATAAGATTCCAAGAGCCATCCTAGCAAGTATCAGTAGCATTTCTCGAATTATTTGTAGAAGTGTGAAATACTCTTTGTTTTTGCCCTTTGTCTACTATGATAGACTCTTCCTTGTCTTGATTTGTATTCCTCAGTCTTGTTGCACCATCTTCAGGACCCAGTCACATAGGTAACTGACTTCTGGACCATGTTCATAGGTCTTGTATTTCCTATGGTGTGTTCTTACCCTTAGCAGGCACAGAGCCTCCTTGGCTGACTCAGTTATTGTTCTGATAGGCAGAAGCTCAGGTGGCCTTAGATGATATATGGGGTGCTTGATATCTTGTAAGGTAGAAGTCTCTTCATTGTCCACAAAGAAATAGGAAGCATTAGCGTTTAACGGGGAAGGATGTTGCTTCAGCAGACCCAATGATTCATGGCATATCTGGAATTTTAAAATGATCAAGTGATTCAATCCAGTTTCAAAGGTTGTAGTTATCAGGCCCTATTCTTCCCAAATCCATCCTTGACCCACAGGGAACTTCACTGGGTTTGAGAATCAAGATTTCTGGGGAACTCACCTACTTTATGAGGCTTGACTCTCTGCTTATTCTTTGCTTTTGCTGCAGAAGATAAGAACATTGTTAAAGTTGCCAGTGAAAGTATGAGTTGCTCAGTTGTGTCTGATTCTGCGACCCCATAGATTATAGCCCGCCAGTCTCCTCTGTCCATGAAATTCTCCAGGCAAGGATACCAGAATGGGTTGTCATACCCGCCTCCAGGAGATCTTCCTGACCCAGGGATCAAACCCAGGTTTCTTGCATTGCAAGCAGATTTTTTACCATCTGAGCCACCAGGGAAGCCCTAAGTTGCCAAGGAGGCCTTACATTGATAATTTCACTTAGCCTTTATTTTTCTTTCCAAAATATCTAAGCAACAAACAGATACTTATTTCCAGAGAATTTATAAAAACTAGTTCTCCACTGGCATACCATCACATTTCATTGCTGGTAAAGGTTTTATCAACTGTATCACTGCAGCATCCCAAGGACTATTTGTATTTTATATACTAGCAGAAATGGGGACCAGTTAGAGAGACTTACAGGATTTTGAAGTTAGGTTCCTATGGCTACTCGCAGAGGAAAAAATGTTGCACAGAAGTAGATTCTAAGACAGTGGCATATACGAGGTTTATTGGGGAGATCTCCAAGAAACAATACTTGAGTGGGATAAAGGATGAAGGATTGAAAGTTGGGATAAGTAGAACTGTGGTTAAATTGAAAAGGAGGCAATAGCTGATACTGTGGGATATTCTGGAGTAGCCATTATGCTTTAAACATTTTGAATTGTTGACATCTCACAATGACTGGCCACTGAAGGGAGATTAGCTCAAGTGGAAGTCAGCTTCTCTTGCCAAAACCCAGTGAGTAACTCTTACTGGGTAATCCACTGTCAGAAATGGGAAAAAGAACTTTGGTCTTCAAAAGGCTTCAAGAAGTATAACACAGCACCCACTTAAGAATCCCATCAAAGGAACTTGCTCTTGTTCTGAAAATGCACTTTGCCACTACACAGTAACATGTCATAAGACATTGTTTTAGCAACATATGGTAATTGCATGGTGAGTCATATTTTTAATCCTTTTCCATATTAAGCTTCAGTAGTTTTCTTACCAACCAATTTCTATTCAACTGTAAGGTTTCCCAGTGCTGCCCGTGAGCCCATTTTGGAGAGTGTAAGAAAGGTTCAAGATGTACAGGGATGTGTGTCCTCGGCCCTTCTTTAGCAATGCAATTCTGCACCTTTATATCTTGCAAATATGCTTAACGTTTCATTTAATAAATTATTTGCCGCTAAATGAATTTTAAAACACTGTATTATTTAATTTTATAAACAATCCCCATTTGATAAAGGCCCAAACAGATAAAGAAAGATTAAATATATTTCCCTAATTATACTAGACTTAGTAGCACAGCATAGAAATTCAAACCCAATCATTCAAATTCTAAATTTAGATAATTCAGTATTCTATCATACTATAAATAAACATTCCTGTAAATAACAACACTTATATACAGAATTATTCTTATTACATATCTTGGGGTCACAAAGAGTCAGACATGAATGAGCGAATGAACTGAACTGAACTGAGATGTTGAAAGAAGTCACTTTTTAAAGCATTTGATGAAAATGTGGAGAAAAGGGAAACATCTTACCCTGTTGGTAGGGATGTATATTGGTGCAGTCACTACTTAAAACAGAATGGGGATTCCTCAAAAAAAAAAAAAAAATAGAGCTACCATATTATCCAGCAATTCCACTTTAAGGTATTTTTCCAAAGAAAGCAAAAATATTAATTCAAAAAGGCATATACAGCCTTTTGTTTATTTCAGCATTATTTACTATAGCCAAGATACAGAAGCAATCCAGGTGTCTACCAATAGAGGAATAGATGAAGAAGATGCAATATACATGTGTGTATCTATGTATACCTGATAGAATATCATTCAGCCATGAAAAAGGAATAAAACTTTGTCATTTGCAACAAACGTGGATGGACCTAAAGGGTATTATGTGATGTGAAATAAGTTAGACATATAAAGACAAATACCAAATTTTTTCACTTAGATTTGAATTCTAAAAAAGCAAAACAAATGAACAAAAGCAAAACAAATGAACAACAAAATAGAATCATAGATACAGAGAATGAACAGGTGGTTACTAAAGAAGAGAGGTGAGGAGGGGTAAGTGAAATAGGTGAGGGAGATTAAGAGGTGCAAAGTTCTAGTTACAAAATAATTTGGTCACAAGAATGAAATGTATACTGTGGGGAATATAATGAATAATAATATAATAATGGTGATAAAAATGGTCAAAAGGTACAAAGTAAAAGTTAAAGTCTTAGCTGTTCAGCTGTGCCTGACTTTTTGAGAACCCATGGACTGTGGCCCACCAGGCTCCTTTGTCTATGGGATTTTTCAGGCAAGGATTCTGGAGTAGTGTGCTCCACAATAGGTACAAACTTCTAGTTATAAGACAAATGAAAACTAGAGATGCATAGTACATACATATGCATAGTACATACATAGAGATGTTGTACATACAACATGATGAATATAATAAACATTGCTGTATGTTATATGTGAAAATCTTTAAGAGAGTAAATCTTGCATTATATAACATCACAGGAAAAATATTCTTTGTCTTTAGTTTTGATGATGATGGATATTCACAGAACTTATTATTATAATCATATTTCATGATGTCTGCAAGTTGAAGCATTATTCTGTATACCTTAAATTTATGCAGTGTTGTGTGTAACTGCATTTCAATAAATTTGGAAGAAAAAAAATCCCTTACTAATAAAGTAAATAATTATATGAGATAATATGGATTTCTGAAATTATAATGCTAAGCAGGGTCTGGATTTTTTCAAGAAATCTAAATATCCACATTTCCTACTTCATATGCTGGCTGGACTTCAGATTTCCTGAGGACCCATATCAGTTCTTTAAAAAAATGTGTGTGTGTGTGTGTGTTTTTTAATGCAGTGTCAATTAATTTTCACAAAATACAGTATATAGCATTATATTTAAATAAAGAACTTTCATAATATTAAGATACTCTATTTGCCATCACCATAGATGTATACAACTTTATTCTCTGGATAAGTGCCTACAAAAGGCCATTAGTGTCGATTTTAATTTCAAGTTGCTTCAGTGGAAAAGATAAGTGAGATCCTGAGCAGATGGTTGTCATCACATAATGCAATTTAAAACCTGGTAAAGGAACACAAAGCTTGCTATAGCACTTAAAATCTATGTATGCATTTTGGACAAGTGGAAATAAAATAATGAAAAATGAAAATACTTTGTTAATTTGTTGTTGAAGCTTAAAACATAATGCAAATTAGGAACATCAAAAAGGTGAATGCATAAATAGATGGGAGCCTAAGGTTCTAGCAAAATTAAAGTGTACTAAATTTATGTCATCTTCTTGGCTAAACATTGGGGAGCATGGGTTAATTCAGTTGGGAGTATGTATCTTCAAATGATTGTAAATCAGTTCTAATTAATTCATAGATTCCATTAATATTTGTACAATTTTGAGGCTAATGAAAACTAATGAACATATTTACATTAAGAATATCAAGTTGTTTGCCTGCTGTCTGTTAAAAAAAATGTCAGTTTACATTTAGCTTATTTCTGTTTGGCAAAGACTTCTTTCATTAAGTAATTACTCTACAACTGAAATACTTACTTCATCCACATATACAATCAAGAGGCCTAAGAATGTTTATATTGATTTGAGCCTTAAAATCCAATTATTATTAATAAAATAACAATGATATAATTGATTCACTCTCTTCACACCCCCAAAGCAAAATAATAGTACACTGCTAAGAAATGTGTAAAGATTATTTTAAGTGGCACCACAGAAGCCGTTTTATCATGATATTAATTCCCCAACCTTATTTGCAATTTTCTCAAGTTTCTTTCAGAGAAGGCACGGGCAACCCACTCCAGTACTCTTGCCTGGAAAATCCCATGGACGGAGGAGCCTGGCAGGCTGCAGTCCATGGGGTTGCTAAGAGTCGGACACGACTGAGTGACTTCACTTTTTTCACTTTCATGCATTGGGGAAGGAAATGGCAACCCACTCCAATGTTCTTGCTTGGAGAATCCTAGGGATGGGGGAGCCTGGTGGACTGCCGTCTATGGGGTCGCACAGAGTCGGACACGACTGAAGCGACTTAGGAGCAGCAGCAACAAATTTCTTTCTTGTTATTATTTCAAAAATTTCACTTCTAATAAATTTCAAAAAAAAAAAAGGAAAAATAAAAACTAATCCTTTGCAGTTATTTCCCAACTACCAAACTTCACATATTTTTCTCTGGAGTACCTTCAGTTTGCATTCTGTGTTTTGAGTAAGCAGCAAAGATAGATAAAATAATGAAGGGTACTTATGAAAAATTAAATTTAAATATGGAAAGAGATATGTAATATTTTTTTTCAAAATAGATTACTTCATTATGTGATATTAAAGTATTATATGAGGTTTCTCATTTTTCTTCCAAGCTGTAGGCTTTTCTTGCTCTAATAAATGCTAGTAGATTTCGAATTTACCTGCCTCCTGAGAAATCTGTAAGCAGGTCAAGAAGCAACGGTTAGAACTGTACATGGAACAACAGACTGCTTCCAAATCAGGAAAGGAATACATCAAGGCTGTATATTGTTACCCTGCTTATTTAACTTAGATGCAGAGTACATCATGTGAAATGCCAGGCTGGATGAAACACAAGCTGGAATAAAGATTGCCAGGAGAAATATCAATAACCTCAAATACATAGGTAACACTGTCCTTATGGCAGAAAGCAAAGAAGAACTAAAGAGCCACTTGAAGAAAGTGAAAGAGGAGAGTGAAAATGTTGGCTTAAAACTCAACATTCAGAAAACTAAGATCATGGTATGCAACCCCAACACTTCATGGCAAAGAGATGGGGAAGCAATGGAAACAGTGACAGACTTTATTTTCTTGGACTCCAAAATCACTGTGGATGGCGACTGCAGCCATGAAATTAAAAGACACTTGCTCCTTGGAAGGAAAGTTATGACCAACCTAGATAGCATATTAAAAAGCAGAGACATTGCTTTACCAGCAAAAGTCCATCTAGTCAAAGCTATAGTTTTTCCTGTGGTCATGTATGGATGTGAGAGTTGGACTATAAAGAAAGCTGGGCTCTGAAGAACTGATGATTTTGAACTGTGGTGTTGGAGAAGACTCTTGAGAGTCCCTTGAACTGCAAGGAGATCCAACCAGTCCATCCTAAAGGAAATCAGTCCTGAATATTCATTTGAAGGACTGATGCTGAAGCTCAAACTCCAATATTTTGGCCACCTAATGCAAAGAAATGACTCATTTGAAAAGACCGTGATGTTGAAAAAGATTGAAGGTGGGAGGAGAAGGGGACGACAAAGGATGAGATGATTGGATGGCATCACCGACTCAATGGACATGAGTTTGAGTAAACTCTGGGAGTTGGTGTTGGATAGGGAAGCCTGATGTGCTGCAGTCCATGAGGTCGCAGAGTTGTACACGACTGAGTGACTGAACTTAACTGAACTAGTGAGATGGATGCACCTAGAGCCTGTTATACAGAGTGAAGTAAGTAAAAAGGAGAAAAAGAAATATCATATATTAATGCATATATATATATATATATATATATATATATATGGAATCTAGAAAAATGATGTTGATTGACCTATTTGCAAGGAAGAAATGGAGACTCAGATATAGAAAATGGATTTGTGGACACAGTCAGGGAAGGAGAGAGTGGGACAAATTGAGAAAGTAACATCAACATTTTTACACTACCAAGTGTAAAATAGATAGCTGGTGAGAAGTTGCTGTATAACACAGGGAGCCCAGCGTGGTGCTCTGTGATGACCTAGAGGGATCAGGTAATATGAATAATTATGGCTGATTTGCATTGTTGTATGGCAGAAACTAGCACAACATTGCAAAGCAATTTTCGCCCGATTAAAAATAAATTTAAAAAGAAAGAAAATTAAAGACTTCTCTACTTAGTAATTATGCTCTAGTCCAGTGGTTTTCTTTTCTTATTTTTACTAAACCAAGATATCTTCCACCTTAGAATTTTAGCAATAGATATATGCCCAATACCAGAAATGCTCTTGCCTTTATCATTCCAATGCACATTATGAGAAAAAAAATTCCCTGTTTTTATGAAGTCCTAAAACTAAAAGCAGTACTTGTGACATTTAAATATATGTTAAATAAATGAATTAATAGATGATCAAATGAATCACATTTGAGAATAAATGATAATAACAAGAGTCTGTTATAGAATTTGAGGATGCTACTTTCCAGTCAAACATAAATTTTGTGACTCATTTGTGTCTGTGTTCCCATTAAAGAATGTGCTAGAGAATGAATTAGTTATGGAAGAAAGGATAAATGCTTTCACATGCCTATATAAGTCTGAGCTCATGCAGATTATATTCAGTCAGCCAGATTAGTCCTCAGACATGTCCGACTCTTTGCAACCCCATGGACTGCAGCATGCCAGGCCTTGCTGTCCATCACCAACTCCCAGAGTATACCCAAACTCATGTCCATTGAGTCAGTGATAACATCCAACCATCTCATCCTCTGTAGTCCCCTTCTCCACCTGCCCTCAGTCTTTCCCAGCATCAGGGTATTTTCAAATGTGTCAGCTCTTTGCATCAGGTGGCCAAATTATTGGCAGATTATATTAATAAGTTTTATAACAGCATGAATTTTATTATCATACTAGCACTATATAAAGAGATTGTCTAATATTTAAGTTTAATTCTCAATAAAGAAACATCTCACTTAGGTGCCCATTACAATAAAAGGCTCACCTTAACTGAGGTGCTTCCCCAAGTAACATTAAATTTAATAAGCAATATGCCTCCTTTTTTTGTTGTTTGTTTGTTTTCCTATTATGTTGCTCTTTGTGGGTTCTTTATGTCATTTTAAATGGCATTTCTCTTACACATAAAGCATTACTATCATTGATTATAAAATAGCCATAATCTTATACAGAAATTTATATTCCTAATGAACCAGCAGAAGTTAATAAAATTCATCTAGGAACCACACACTACCATAAGCAACAGTTTGTTCTCTTAGTTGCTCAGTCCTGTCTGACTCCTTGTGATCACATAGACTGTAACCTGCCAGCCTTTTCTGTCCATGGGGATTCTCCAGGCAAGAATACTGGAGTGGGTAGCCATTCCCTTCTTTGGGGGATCTTCCCAACCCAGGGATCAAACCCAGGTCTCCCACATTGCAGGCAGATTCTTTACTGTCTGAACCACCAGGGAAGTCCTCAAAGCAACAGCTTACCACACTGTAAATGAGCTGAATCCTCCCTTGTAAGGGGTGGCAGCTTAATATTATATTCTCTCACATAAATAAAATGTTGGAACTGTCCAAAAATACTTTAAAACACAGAGATGTTTTTCTAGATTGATTTCAAGGTTGGGAAATTGATGAAGTCATTTATATGAAGAGAATAAGACTGAATGGAAAGACTAACTTGGGAAGTTTAGAGATGAAATGTAAAGGAAGGGTAGAAAAACTGGAAACCAGGTTTGAAAGTAGGATAACATAATGTCTTTTCTGAGACAGTCTAAAAGTTTTAATCAACAGTTTATGTAAAAGATAGTAAATGAATCTGTACCCCCACAAAACTAGTAATGCTGATCAAGAATAAACAAGGTAGATGAGTGGTCCATTTAGAAATAGTATGGGTTAGATGTTACCCTTAGTCAAGGTGTTTATAGCCAAGTGAAATGCACAGGATTCAGCTATAATTTCATGCTAAAAGAACATTTTGATATTTAGCAAAACTAATACAATTATGTAAAGTTTAAAAATAAAATAAAATTTAAAAAAAATAAATAAAGATTAAAAAAAAATAATTGGGGAAGGGACTTGAAAATGCCCTCATATTGTAACAGGTTTGTAAAAATTTGAACTTCAAAATTCAACAAGACTGTCTTCCTTTTTCATCTATATGGTTGCACAGAAAGTTGCTTGGCTCAGAATTCTCACTGATAATATATACATTTTTTTAATTTTTTGATCTCTAAAATCAGGAGATCAAACACTAGCAAATAGAGTGCCTCATTTCCACTCTTCTCTTTTCTTTTGTGTGAATAGAAATAAAGAGAAGGAAGAAAAATTAAAACTTATAATTGGTGCAAAATATTTTGCTTTGTGATGGTTCATGTTTATATACATGTTGTACAAAATTTTATGTTGCTGAGAAGGGTAAATGTATCCTAATTGGCTGTTTGAAAACTCACATCAAGGTCAGTTTTCTAAATATTGTCTACTCCTCGTGTATTACTTGAAATTTCAAGTAATAAGTGGGTGAAAGAAGGCCTCTGGGCATAGGAACCAGGAAACACTACCGGAAGCACTTTCAGAAGCGTGGTGAGTACAAAAACCAGGCTGCAAGGATAACTGAATGAGTGCGTATTCAGCCAGAAAGGTCAATTAAAATAAATGACTGCTTTAAAAAAAAAATGGGGACGAACATGTTGAGATTTGCAGGGATGAAAATACATTAGAATTATTTTTAGAAGTATCTTTACTGTATAATATAAGTTACAAGGAGTAAACATTGATGAAGACGTGTTGTTTGTTGAAATATGAATATGAATCTCAAAGAAAATGAAAAAAAAGACAATTCAAAATTGAGATTATTGACTGGCGGTTCCGTGTCTTAGAAAGATCATTGTTAGGTAGTTAGAATAGGAAAAAGGAGTCCAGAATGGCGGTGACTAAAAGACAAGGAAGGGAAAAACCCACAAAAATAGAACAAAGAAAGGTCTGAAGACTGGAGTGAGGACCTCAGGTAGAACAAATAGCACTCCTGGCTAGCACAATTTACATAGGGCAGGTCCAGGGGGGAGGAGAAAAAAATATATAAAAAGAGGAGCCAAAGGGCTGGGGGTGTCTCTTTCTCATGCATGTGAGTGCACTATCTCTCTCTTCTCTTCCCATCTTATGGGTTGGCATCCCCTCAGGCCTCGAGAATGTATTTTCTTTTCTTTTCTAAATAAAACTGAGCTGTAACATGGAGCTGTAACACTGATCTGTCCAAGAGCTGTGACATGCCAAGGGGTTTAACGTCCGTCACTTCAAATTTTTGTTGTGATGAGACAGAACCGAGGAAATGACACACTCCTTTGACATCATCAACTGAGAAAAGAAGTATGGCAGACATTTAGAAGGGAAAGAATAAAGCATTAATCTAATCAAATAATATTCCATAAACATCTGCTTTGTGTATAAATGATGTGAAGGAACATTGAGTTATATAAACTTATACTTCCTAAAGATCGTGGTTTTGTTATAATTTATCATCTGGGAAGTTGAATAATAACAATTAGTTAGATGGTAATACAAACAACTCTATTGGTAATAGTAGACTAAACTCTGTTGATATAACATGAGAACGCAGACTCTCAAGTGTTTAATATGAAAGAAAAGCCTGGGAAATCCCTCTTTGTCACCATAGTTAAGAATATTTTTTCATTAAGGGGCAGAAAGGAGGATAGAGATGCAGAGCCTCTTAACATTGACCTGTAAATTATATACTACCTGTCTACTCAAAGTACTATAAGATAAGCTTGGAAATATAAGAAAATAAATGCGTATTTGATGAGCACTGAATATCCCTGACACAACAACCTTGCCAAAAAGTAAGATGTATGTGTTTAACCCTACATACTTATGTAACAAAACATGTGTATGTATATGTGTGTGTGTATATATTTACTTTGTTGTTCATGTTGAGTTGCTAAGTCGTGTCTGACTCTTTGTGACCCCTTGGACTGTAGCTTCCAGGCTCCTCTACCCACGGGATTCCCAGGTCAGAATATTGGAGTGGGTTGTCATTTCCTTCCCTAGAGATCTAGGAATTCCCCAGTCAGGGATCTAAATCGTGTCTTCTGCTTGACAGACAGATTCTTTATCACCGAGCCACCTGAGAAGTCCATATATGTGCACTACACACACACACACACACACACACACATAAATGTCTGTGTATACTAACTGACCTGAACAGATATGAAGAATGTTAGAAATTTAGAGAAAGAGTGACATGTTCTCAGTATTAATTGAGAACCTTCTATTAAAGGTACTGGTGCTGTTCCTAGAGTTACAGCCAGAAACAGAATTAAAGAAAAGCCTCCCTTCCTTAACAGAGCTTATATCCCCGTGAATAAAATGCTCACTGCCATTGGGCCTTTAAGAAAGTGTGTGATTTGCATGATCACAGATGGCCTTACTTAATTAGACCCACAAATCTTAGAGTATTCTAATAAAAATCAAAGCTGATGACAAAAGGTTTGGTAAAGTGGGGGTGGGTCTGTGAATGCTGTTATTTTGTTCTTTATTTTTGGTTACTATAGAAGAATTTGAGTTAATGTTTTATCTTTTGCCTTTTGTTAAGTGTGCTCAGTTCAGTTCAGTTCAGTCGCTCAGTTGTGTCTGACTTAGTGCGACCCCATGAATCGCAGCATGCCAGGCCTCCCTGTCCATCACCAACTTCTGGAGTTCTCTCAGACTCACGTCCATCGAATCAGTGATGCCATCCAGGCATCTCATCCTCTGTCGTCCCCTTCTCCTCCTGACCCCAATCCCTCCCAGCATCAGAGTCTTTTCCAGTGAGTCAACTCTTCGCATGAGGTGGCCAAAGTACTGGAGTTTCAGCTTTAGCATCATTCCTTCCAAAGAAATCCCAGGGCTGATCTCCTTCAGAATGGATTGGTTGGATCTCCTTGCAGTCCAAGGGACTCTCAAGAGTCTTCTCCAACACCACAGTTCAAAATCATCAATTCTTCAGTGCTCAGCTTTCTTCACAGTCCAACTCCCACATCCATACATGACCACTGGAAAAACCAGAGCCTTGATTAGATGGTATATATAATGAACCTATTACTTAGACTACTTAATTCAACATACTATTGATATACAATCAGATTCAGTTTTATACATTATGTAAAATGATTCAACAATGATTTTACTGCTCTATATATAACAATATCTAACAAAAATTAAGATGATTTTGAATGTTATTTAGTATACTTTTAAATATTTATCTGAATCATTATGTAAATCTGAGTATTATAGTCCAACAACTGTTTCTACATCTTCATTGTACATCTTTAAAATGTACTTTTCTCAAAATTATTTACTATGAGAAAAGAAGACAAAATTCTTATAGTGATGGGTTTTTTGCACAGCTCAAAATTTATTGTTTGATAAATAATTGAGTCATTTCTCAGTCAAATAATGAGCTGTAATAAAGATATAATGAGAATGTTGAAGAAAGAATAAAGGTGTTTGTAATCGTTTTAAGTGGAAAACATAATGCAATTTCGCTAAGCAACCTGATTTCTCAGTATTATGTGTGAATATGATCATTACTTCTATAACTTCTAAATACTCCCCTTTTAAAATTTTCTTTGATGTAGTCATTTTTAAAGAGTTTATCTGTGTAGTGATAATCCGATAATTAAAGCATGATGACTAATGAAACAAATTGACCTGTCTAAATATCAAATAAACATATCACAGCTAATTTAACCACCTCAGTGAACACCTCAGGGGAAAAATCAAAGGAGTTTTTATCACTCCTTCCCAGGTGGTCCTCAGAAAGTCTCTAGTAAAGGGCATCAAACTATCCTTTTCATGAGGATAGTGAAATGATCAAATAAAAAATTGCTGCAGCTATAAATTTTTGGAAAATAAAATTTGCCTTGTAGGAACAGATGAGCTGTCTGTAAATATAAATAAACCTACTGTGATATTTAAAGAACACTATTTCTCTTTATAGGGATTCCCTGGTGGCTCAGATGGTAAAGAGTCTGTCTACAATGTGGGAGACCCAGGTTCGACCCCTGGGTTGGGAAGATCCCCTGGAGAAGAAGTGGCAATCCACTCCAGTACTATTGCCTGGAAAATCCCATGGACAGAGGAGCCTGGTAGGCTACAGTCCTTGGGGTTGCAAAGAGTCAGACACGACTGAGCAACAGGGCTATAGGGCTATTTCTCTTTACAAGAACCTAGTATTACTAGGAGCCCACGCCTGACATTTAAATTAAACTCTACTTTCAAGATGCAGTATAAAGGTCTGTTACTTAAAGTCTTAGTAGAAATGCACAGAAAATGATAATGCCCTAGCACATGGCAATGCAGGAGATACAAGAGACATGAATTCAATCCCTGGGTGGAGAAGACCCAGCAATTAAAAAAAAAAAAAAGGCAACCCACTGTGTTGCTCTTTATGCTGTTCATGACACCAATTATCTTGCTGTTCACACTGTCTACAGTGTTTGCTGAACCCAGTGTAGGCAAGGAGTGAGCTAAGAGGCTGGAAGAAGACTTGAGGAGCCATAGAAACTGCAGACATGTTTATTCTCCTTGGCTAGCACAACAGCAGTAGTAGCAGATGCAGCATAACACAACGTAACTGCACAGAACCTCTCTCCTGGCTGACATGGCAGCCAAAACAGTATACTCTCCTGGGCTGATTCAGCAGCCATAGCAGTAGACACACTGTATTTTCTCCTCTTGTGACTGACCCCATAGAAACAGCCATGACACAGCAGTAAAATGACCCCAGTCTTCAGGTGGAACTCATGCATGGGTAATATACAGAGTAACCTGTGACCAAGTGAGTACCACCTGACACACATGCACAGTGCTATAAATAATCTTAGCTGTTACACAGTCATTATTTACAAAACGTGGGGCAAGAGAGCTTAAACATGCCTTCTTGGCTAATTTGCTCTTTCCCTACACCACTCCAATATTCTTGCCTGAAAAATTCCATGGACAGAGGAACCTGGCATGTTACAGTCCATGTAGTTGCAAAGAGTATGACATGACTGGGCTACTGAGACCACACAACAGAAACAGACGTGGATATACATTCAGTTCACTTCAGTTAAGTCATTCAGTTCAGTTCAGTTCAGTTCAGTTCAGCTCAGTCGCTCACTCATGTCCGACTCTTTGTGACTCCAAAAATCACAGCACGCCAGGCCTCCCTGTCCATCACCAACTCCTGGAGTTCACTCAGACTCATGTCCATTGAGTCAGTCGTGTCCAACTCCTTGCGACTCCATGAGCTGGAGCACACCAGACCTCCCTGTCCAACACTAACTCCCACAGCCTACCCAAACTCATGTCCATTGAGTTGGTGATTCCATCCAACCATTTCATCCTCTGTCATCCCCTTCTCTTCCTGCCCTCAATCTTTCCCAGCATCAGGGTCTTTTCAAATGAGTCATCTCTTCACATCAGGTGGCCAAAGTATTGGAGTTTCAGCTTCAAACATCACTCCTTCCAATGAACACCCAGGACTGATATCTCTTTTAGGATGGAATGATTGGATCTCCTTGCAGTCCAAGGGACTTGCAAGAGTCTTCTCCAACACCACAGTTCAAAAGCATCAATTCTTCAGTGCTCAGCTTTCTTAATAGTCCAACTCTCACATCCATATATGACCACTGGAAAAGCCATAGCCTTGATTAGACAGACCTTTGTTGGCAAAGTAATGTCTCTGCTTTTTAAAATGCTGTCTAGATTGGTCATAACTTTCCTTCCAAGGAGTAAGGGTCTTTTACTTTCATGGCTGAAATCATCATCTGTGGTGATTTTCGAGCCACCCAAAATAAAGTCTCTCACTCTTTCCACTGTTTCCCATCTATTTGCCATGAAGTAATGGGACCAGATGCCATTATCTTAGTGTTGTGAAAGTTATACCAACTTTTTCATTTTCCTCTTTCACTTTCATCAAGAGGCTCTTTAGTTCTTTACTTCCTGCCATAAGGGTGGTGACATCTGTATATCTGAGGTTAATGATATGTCTCCAAACAATCTTGATTCTAGATTGTGGTTCCTCCAGCACCACATTTCTCATGATGTACTCTGCATATAAGTTAAATAAGCAGGGTGACAATATACAGCCTTGAAATACTCCTTTTGCTATTTGGAAACAGTCTGTTATTCCATGTCCAGTTCTAACTGTTGCTTCCTGACCTGCATCCAGGGTTCTCAAGAGGTAGGTCAGGTGGTCTGGTATTCCCAACTATTTCAGAATTTTCCAGAGTTTATTGTGATCCACACAGTCAAAAGCTTTGGCATAGTCAATAAAGCAGAAATGGATGTTTTTCTGGAACTCTCTTGCTTTTTCCATGATCCAGCAGATGTTGGAAATTTGATCTCTGGTTCCTCTGCCTTTTCTAAGACCATCTGGAAGTTTATGGTTTATGTACTGCTGAAGCCTGGCTTGGAGAATTTTGAGCATTACTTTACTAGTGTGTGAGTTGAGTGCAATTGTGCAGTAGTTTGAGCATTCTTTGGCATTGCCTTTCTTTGAGATTGGAATTAAAACTGACCTCTTCCAGTCCTGTGGCCACTGCTGAGTTTTCCAAATTTGCTGGCATATTGAGTGTGGCACATTCACAGCTTTATCTTTAAGGATTTGAAATAACTCACCTGGAATTCCATCACCTCCACTAGCTTTGTTCATAGTGATTCTTCCTAAGGCGCACTTGACTTCACATTCCAGGATGTTAGGCTCTAGGTGAGTGATTACATCACCATGATTAACTGGGTCATGAAGATCTTTTTTGTACAGTTCTTTTATGTATTCTTGCCACCTGTTCTTAGTATCTTCTGCTTCTGTCAGGTCCATACCATTTCTGTCCTTTATTGTGCCCATCTTTACATGAAATGTTCCTTTGGTATCTCTAATTTTTTTGAAGAGATCTCTAATCTTTACCATTCTATTGTTTTCCTTTATTTCTTTGCATTGATCCTTGGGAAAGGCTTTCTTATCTCTCCTTGCTATTCTTTGTAACTCTGCATCCAAATGGATGTATCTTTCCTTTTCTCCTTTGTTTTTGCTTCTCTTCTTTTCACAGCTATTTGTAAGGTCTCCTCAGACAGATTTTGCTTTTGTGCATTTCATTTTCTTGGGGATGGTCTTGATCCTTCTCTACTGTACAATATCATGAACCTCTGTCCATAGTTCATCAGGTACTCTGTCTATCAGATCTAGTCCCTTATATCTATTTCTCACTTCCACTATATAATCATAAGGGATTTTGTTTGATTTGACTTAGGTCATACCTGAATGGTTTAGTGGTTTTCCCCACTTTCTTCAATTTAAGTCTGAATTTGGCAATAAGGAGTTCATAGTCTGAGCCACAGTCAGCTCACAGTCTTGTTTTTGATGGCTGTATTGAGCTTCTCCATCTTTGCCTGAAAAGAATATAATCATTTTTATTTCAGTGTTGGCCATCTGGTGATGTCCGTGTGTAGAGTCTTCTCTTGTGTTGTTGGAAGAGGGTGTTTGCTATGACCAGTACGTTCTCTTGTCAAAACTCTATTAGCCTTCACCCTGCTTAATTCAAGGCCAAATTTGCCTGTTATTCCATGTGTTTCCTGACTTCCTACTTTTGCATTTCAGTCCTCTATAATGAAAATGACTTTTTTTTTTTTGGGGGGGGGTGTTATTTCTAAAAGGTCACGTAGGTCTTCATAGAACAGTTCAACTTCAGATTCTTTAGTGTTACTGGTTGGGGCATAGACTTGGATTATCATGATATTGAATGGTTTGCCTTAGAAATGAACAGTGATCATTCTGTCTTTTTTGAGATTGCATTCAAGTACTGCATTTCAGACTCTTTGTTGACTATGATGGCTACTCCATTTCTTTCAAGGGGTTCCTGCCCACAGTAGTAGATAAAATGGTCATCTGAGTTAAATTCCAGCCATTCCAGTCAATTTTAGTTCTCTAATTCCTAGAATGTCAACGTTCACACTTGCCATCTCCTGTTTGACCACTTCCAGTTTGCCTTGATTCAGGGACCTAACATTCCAGGTTCCTATGCAATATTGCTCTTTACAGCATCGGACCTTGCTTCTGTCACCAGTAAAATCCACAACTGGGTGTTGTTTTTGCTTTGGTACCATCCCTTCATTATTTCTGAAGTTATTTCTCCACTGATGTCCAGCATCATATTGGGCACCTAGTGATCTGGGGAGTTCATGTTTCAGTGTCTATCTTTTTGTCTTTTCATACTGTTCATGGGGTTCTCAAGGCAAGAATACTGAAGTGATTTGCCATTCCCTTCTCCAGTGGACCACATTCTGTCAGACCTCTCCACCATGACCCATCTGTCCTGGGTGGCTCTACATGGCATAGCCTAGTTTCATTTAGTTAGACAAGGCTACTGTCCATGTGATCAGATTGGTTAGTTTTCTGTGATTGTCATTTCAGTCTGTCTGCCTCTGATGCCCTCTCTCAGCGCTTATCATCTTACTTGGTTTTCATTTACCTTGGACTTGGGTCTCTTCCCGCCTGCTACTTGTTACCTTGGATGTGGGGTATGTCCTCACAGCTGCCGCTCCTGACTTTGGACGTAGGGTAGCTCCTCTCTGCCGCTTGCCACTCCTGCACTACACAACCGCCGCTATCTGCTCCTGTGCTGCAATTGCCTGTGCCCTCTCTCAATGTGAGGTATCTCCTCTCTGCCATAGGCTGCTCCTGTGCCGTGCAGCCGCTGCTTATAGGTTTAGAAATAATGGTGTGTGTGTATGGTGGGGAGTGGACACTTATCCTTACTATGTTTAACATCCATTTTTTATATGTTTTGTTATACGTGGTATATTTAAGTGTCAAAAAGTCTATATTAAAATGGTGTAAATATAAGAACACAAAGACAAGCTCTAAATATGTAGAATCTTTCAACAACTAAATTTTATTCATTGGTTTTGGGCAAACATTCTATATTCGTACTCCTCAACTTTAAGTGCTCATGAGAAGGAAAGGTACAAAAAATTGCTATTAAAAGGCTAAGGTATTTTTTTGCATGTGATTAGCATTTAAGTCAGACTTGAGTAAAGCAGATTGTCTTCCATAATATAGGTGGGCCTCATCCAATCAGTTGAAGGCTTTAAGAGAAAAGACCAGGTTTTCCAAAGAACAAGGAGTTTGACATCAATACTACAACATAGACACTCTATGAATTTTAAGCACTATTGAATCTGGAATCAAAACTGCAACATTAACTCTTCTCTAAATTTCCAGTCTGCTGGCTTGCCCTGTGAAGTGCAGACTTGCCAGACCTTGGAATATCCCATGACACAAGTCTAATTATTTCTCTCTCTCTCTCTCTCTCTATATATATATATATATATAGATATAGAAATACATACATATATATAAATGGGTGACTAGACGTATATAAAGCACAGATATATATTTTGGGTATATATTGTTTCATCAAAAATTTTTACTTTCATTTCAGGATCAAAGGGGCTTGCCTCCTGACTCAGTTGGTAAAGAGTCTACCTGCAATGTGGAAGACCTGGGTTCTATCCCTGGGTTAGGAAGATTGCTTGGAGAAACAGGGAGAATTCTATGGTCTGTACAGTCAAAGGGGTCACAAAGAGTCAGACGTGATTAAGCGACTTTGATTTTTTTTCAGGTTCAAGGGATTTGTTAACAAGATAAATTGTTTGTTGTATAAAAATAAATAATACACATATTTATTAGAAAATTATCTAGCTTACTTTCAATATATTGAGATCAAAAGAAAAGAGAAATAGGAATAATGGAGGACACATCACCAAATCAGGTTTTGACCAATATTCACACTTAAACAGCACTGGGAAGTCCCATGTCACAGCACATCTGGAGCCCCAATTAGGAAAAGTTCCCCCCAGCAGCATGTCCCTTCTGTGGGTGAGACGTCAAAAATGCCATTTAGCATTCCCTCTTATAAACCCCTAGCCACAGACTGATATCATTATCAGTCTGGGAGCAAAACTGCAGTTCTCATTTTGAGATATATATATATGTGTGTGTGTATATATATATATATATATATATATATATATATATATATATTTACACTACTGTTTGCTTTGTTCTGGCAAATCTTGAAATATTGCTAAGTCTGGGGAGTTATTGGCCAGACCTCCTCCAGGGACTGAACAAATTCCAAGATTTGCTTCCTATTTATTGTATTTCTATTCAGACACTCACAGCAGGTGTGTCTGTGAGTAGTGACCACAGAAGTAGTCAGGTAGTGCCCAGATGGTCAGATCAAAAGTCAGAGGCTTCTTATTCTTTGTCTCTGAAGTCTAAACAAGACTAGTTATATAATTTCCCTAACATATATAAGTATATATGTATATATAATGACAGAGCTGTGCATGTGTGTGTGTGTGTGTGTAAAGACAGAACTATGTGTATTGAGATAGAGTATAGGTATAGGAAAAGATACTGAAATAGACATACCTAATTGAAGAAAGTAGGGAAAACCACTAGACCATTCAGGTATGACCTAAATCAAATCCCTTATGATTACACAGTGGAAGTGAGATATAGATTTAAGGGACTAGATTTGATAGATAGAGTGCCTGATGAACTATGGACTGAGGTTTGTGACATTGTACAGGAGACTGGGATCAAGACCATCCCCAAGAAAAAGAAATGCACAAAAGCAAAATGGCTGTCTGGGGAGGCCTTACAAACAGCTGTAAAAGAAGAGGAGCCAAAGGCAAAGGAGACATGGAAAGATATAAGCATCTGAATTCAGAGTTCCAAAGAATAGCAAGGAGAGATAAGAAAGCCTTCCTCACCGATCAATGCAAAGAAATAGAGGAAAACAACAGAATGGGAAAGACTAGAGATCTCTTCAAAAAAATTAGAGATACCAAGGTAACATTTCATGCAAAGATGGGCTCGATAAAGGACAGAAATGGTATGGACCTAACACAAGCAGAAGCTATTAAGAAGAGGTAGCAAGAAAACACAGAAGAACTGTACAAAAAAAATCTTCATGACCAAGATAATCACGATGGTATGATCACTTACCTAGAGCCATACATCCAGGAGTGTGAAGTCAAGTTGGCATTAGAAAGCATCACTACGAATAAAGCTAGTGGAGGTGATGGAATTCCAGTTGAGCTCTTCCAAATCCTGAAAGATGATGCTGTGAAAGTGCTGCACTCAATATGCCAACAAATTTGGAAAACTCAGCAGTGGCCACAGGACTGGAAAAGGTCAGTTTTCATTCCAATCCCAAAGAAAGGCAATGCCAAAAAATGCTCAAACAACCCACAATTGCACTCATCTCACACGCTAGTAAAGTAATGCTCAAAATTCTCCAAGCCAGGCTTCAGCAATACATGAACTCTGAACTTCCAGATGTTCAAGCTGGTTTTAGGAAAGGCAGAGGAACTAGAGACCAAATTGCTAACATCTGCTGGGTCATGGAAAAAGCAAGAGAGTTCCAGAAAAACATCTATTTTTGCTTTGTTGACTATGCCAAAGCATTTGACAGTGTGGATCACAATAAACTCTGGAAAACTCTGAAAAAGTTGGGAATACCAGACCACCTGACCTGCCTCTTGAGAAATTTGTATACAGGTCAAGAGGCAACAATTAGAACTGGGCATGGAACAACAGACTGGTTCCAAATAGGAAAAGGAGTACGTCAAGGCTGTATATTGTCACCCTGCTTATTTAACTTATATGCAGAGTACATCATGAGAAATGCTGGACTGGAAGAAGCACAAGCTGGAATCATGATTGCTGGGAGAAATATCAATAACCTCATGTATGCAGATGACATCACCCTTATGGCAGAAAGTGAAGAGGAACTAAAAAGCCTCTTGATGAAGGTGAAAGAGGAGAGTGAAAAAGTTGGCTTAAAACTCAACATTGAGAAAATGAAGATCATGACATCTGGTCCCATCACTTCATGGGAAATAGATGGGGAAAGAGTGGAAACAGTGTCAGACTTTTTTATTTGGGCTCCAAAATCACTGCAGATGGTGACTGCAGCCATGAAATTAAAAGACACTTGCTCACTGGAAGAAAAGTTATGACCAACCTAGACAGCATATTGAAAAGCAGAGACATTACTTTGCCAACAAAGGTCCGTCTAGTCAAGGCTATGGTTTTTCCAGTGGTCATGTATGGATGTGAGAGTTGGACTGTGAAGAAAGCTGAGCGCCAAAGAACTGATGCTTTTGAACTGTGGTGTTGGAGAAGACTCTTGAGAGTCCCTTGGACTGCAAGGAGATCCAACCAGTCCATTCTGAAGGAGATCAGCCCTGGGATTTCTTTGGAAGGAATGATGCTAAAGCTGAAACTCCAGTACTTTAGCCACCTCATGCGAAGTGTTGACTCATTGGGAAAGACTCTGATGCTGGGAGGGATTGAGGGCAAGAGGAGAAGGGGACGACAGAGAATGAGATGGCTGGAGGGCATCACTGACTCGATGGATGTGAGTCTGAGTGAACTCCAGGAGCTGATGATGGGCAGGGGGGCCTGGCGTGTTGCTATTCATGGCATCGCAAAGAATCAGACACGACTGAGCAACTGAACTGAACTGAACTGATAGATATATATTATATATGTGTATGTATATATATATATATGAATGTGTATAAATAGATATATAAATATAGTGTAAGTAGAGTTATACCAAGAATATAGGTATACAAGATCAATATAAAAATCAGTTATGTTTTTAAACATCAACAATTAAGAATATGAAAATAAAAATGCAACCCTATTACAATTTTAAATCTATTGGTTGAAAAAGATTCAAAACTTAAAAGTAAATGTAACAAAATGCAAAATATACATTAGAAGTTATAAAATATTTTTGAAAGTAAAGGTCTAAATAAATATTTCCTGCATCAAACTAATTAATATGTTAAAACAGCAATATTTTCAAAATTGAACTTGAAATTTAACTCAGTCTCAACTAGAATTCTAGATGACTTTTTGTAGAAATTGACAATCAATGTATAGGTTCACATTTTTGCCAGAGACCTAGAAAAGCCAAAGAAATCCTGGAGAAGAAGAACAAAATAGGACTCAAACTTCTTCATTTTAAAGAAACAATGTTCAGACACAGTTCTTCAGGTATTAGGACAGATATATATAATAGGAGATTTAATTATGAGTCTAGAAATATCTATTCTTAACTAATATTTAGACAAAAGTCCCAAGATCTTTTAATGACCAGAGAGTCTTTCCAACAGATTGTGCTGCATCAATGGATTGCCACATACAGAAGAGAGAATATCATACTTATGTCATACCATATCCAAAAATAACTTGAAATTTATCAAAAACTTAAAAGTGAAAGGAAATAACAATATAACTTTTTAAAAAAACACATATAGAGGTGAATCTTCATAACTTTGTATTTCAGTTCAGTTCAGTCGTTCAGTCGTGTCCGATTCTTTGTGACCCCATGAATTGCAGGACGCCAGGCCTCCCTGTCCATCACCAACTCCCGGAGTTCACTCAGACTCACTTCCATAGAGTCGGTGATGCCATGAAGCCATCTCATCCTTTGTCGTCCCCTTCTCCTCCTGCCCCCAATCCTTTCCAGCATCAGAGTCTTTTCCAATGAGTCAACATTTTGCACGAGGTGGCCAAAGTATTGGAGTTTCAGCTTTAGCATCATTCTTTCCAAAGAACACCCAGGACTTATCTCCTTTGGAATGGCCTGGTTGGATCTCCTTGCAGTCCAAGGGACTCTCAAGAGTCTTCTCCAACACCACAGTTCAAAAGCATCAATTCTTCGGCGTTCAGCTTTCTTCACAGTCCAACTCTCACATCCATACATGACTACTGGAAAAACCATAGCCTTGATTAGATGGACCTTTGTTGGCAAAGTAATGTCTCTGCTTTTGAATATGCTATCTAGGTTGGTCATAACTTTCCTTCCAAGGAGTAAGTGTCTTTTAATTTCATGGCTGCAGTCAACATCTGTAGTGATTTTGGAGCCCAGAAAAATAAAGTATGACACTGTTTCCACTGTTTCCCCATCTATTTCCCATGAAGTGATGGGACCACATGCCTTGATCTTCATTTTCTGAATGTTGAGCTTTAAGCCAAAATTTTTCACTCTCCTCTTTCACTTTCATCAAGAGGCTCTTTAGTTCCTCTTCACTTTCTGCCTCTGAATATCTGAGGTTATTGATTTTTCTGCCAGCAATCTTGATTCCAGCTTGTACTTCTTCCAGCCCAGCATTTTTCATGATGTACTCTGCATAGAAGTTAAATAAGCAGGGTGACCATATATAGCCTTGATATACTTCTTTTCCTATTTGGAACCAGTCTGTTTTTCCACGTCCAGTTCTGACTGTTGCTTCTTGACCTGCATATAGGTTTCTCAAGAGGCAGGTCAGGTGGTGTGGTATGCCATTCTCTTTCAGATGTTCCAGAGTTTATTGTGATCCACACAGTCAAAGCCTTTGGCATAGTCAGTAAAGCAGAAATAGATGTTTTTCTGGAACTCTCTTGCTTTTTCCATGATCCAGCGGTTGTTGGTAATTTGATCTCTGATTCCTCTGCCTTTTCTAAATCTAGCTTGAACATCTGGAAGTTCAGAGTTCACGTATTATTTACTCCTGGCTTGGAGAATTTGAGCATTACTTTACTAGCGTGTGAGATGCATGCAATTGTTTGGTAGTTTGAGCATTCTTTGGCATTGCTTTTCTTTGGGATTGGAATGAAAACTGACCTTTTCCAGTCCTGTGGCCACTGCTGAGTTTTCCAAATTTGCTGGCATATTGAGTGCAGCACTTTCACAGCATCATCTTTCAGGATTTGGAATAGCTCAACTGGAATTCCATCACCTCCATTAGCTTTGTTCATAGTGGTGCTTCCTAAGGTTCACTTGACTTCACATTCCAGGATATCTGGCTCTAGGTGAGTGATCACAACATCATAGTTATCTTGGTTGTGAACATTTTTTTGTACAGTTCTTCTGTGTATTCTTGCCACCTCTTCATAATATCTTCTGCTTCTGTTAAGTCCGTACCATTTCTGTCCTTTATCGAGCCCATATTTGAATAACATGTTCTCTTGGTATCTCTAATTTTCTTGCAGAGATCTCTAGTCTTTCCCATTCTGTTGTTTTCCTCTATTTCTTAACCAGTAACACTGAAGAACCTGAAGTTGAAGGTTTCTATGAAGACCTACAAGACCTTTTAGTACTAACACCCCGAAAATATGTCCTTTTCATTATAGGAGACTGGAATGCAAAAGTAGGAAGTCAAGAAACACCTGGAGTAACAGGCAAATTTGGCCTTGGAATATGGAATGAATCAGAGCAAAGGCTAATAGAGTTTTTCCAAAAGAATGCCTTGGTCATAGAAAACACCCTCTTCCAACAACACAAGAGAAGACTCTACATATGGACATCACCAGATGGTCAACCCTGAAATCAGATTGAGTATATTCTTTGCAGACAAAATGGAGAAGCTCTATACAGTCAAAAAAAACAAGACCACGAGCTGACTGTGGCTCACATTATGAACTATTTATTACCAAATTCAGACTTAAATTGAAGAAAGTAGGGAAAACCACTAGACCATTCAGGTATGACCTAAATCAAATCCCTTATGATTATACAGTGGAAGTGAGAAATAGATTTAAGGGACTAGATCTGATAGATAGAGTGCCTGATGAACTCATGATGGAGGTTCGTGACATTGTACAGGAGACAGGGATCATGACCACCCCAAGGAAAAGAAATGCAAAAAAGCAAAATGCCTGTTTGGGGAGGCCTTAAAAGTAGCTGTGGAAAGAAGAGAAGTGAAAAACAAAGGAGAAAAAGAAAGATATAAGCATGTGAATGGAGAGTTCTAAAGAATAGCAAGGAAAGATAAGAATGCCTTCCTCAGCGATCTTTCCTGTTGACAGATGACAACTAGTGATGATCATGGTGATCATTCTGAAATGTGTAGAAATATGGAATCACTGGGCTTCCCACGTGGCAATAATGGTAAAGGATCTGCCTATCAATGTAGAAGACATAAGAGATACATGTTTGATCCCTGGATTGGGAAGATATCCTGGAGTAGGAAATGGCACCCCACACCAATATTCTTGCCTTTGAGAATCCCATAGACAGAGGAGCCTGGAGGGTTCCAGTCGATAGGGTCACACAGTCAAACACGACTGAAGTGACCTAGCATGCACACCTGCATGGAAGCACCATGTGTATACCAAGGACTAACATTGTTATAGGTCAACAATACTTCAACAACAAACAAACACATAGAAAAAGAGATCTGATCTGTTGCTACCAGAGGCAGGGATTTGGGGTGGGGAGAATTAGATGAACGTGGTCAAAAGGTACACAGCTCCAGTTATAAGATATATATTTTGAAAGTAGTGTACAACATGATGACTCAGGTTAACATTGCTGTATAATATATAAGGAAGTGGCTAAGAGAGTAAATCCTAAGATTCTCATCACAAGATAATTTTTTCTATTTCTTTGATATTGTATCTGTATGAGACAATGAATGTTCACTAACCTTTTGTGATAATCATTCCATGATGTATGTAAATCAAATCATTATGCTGTACACATTACATTTATACAGTACTGTATGTCAAATATATCTCAATAAACTTGAAGAAAATTCAGATAATTACAGTTGATATAAAGAAGGATCCTACGAAAAAAGCTCTATTTACCTCCCAACTCCTTCAGTTTACACAGCAGAAGTTTCTGCTTCAAGGACCATTAACTAGACTTATACAGCCATTGTCTGTGATGGAAAGAGGGAGGAGAAATAACAACTAAGAATGAAGTCAAAATTTGTACCATTGCCCAGTGATTTTTGACTCCATCACTTGAACCCTGTGGCTTCAGTGAAGCCCTGATGTTGACTGGGAATATTGGTGGGGAGAGGGCCAGAGAGGTCTGAGCCTAGAAAAAGGTTTGAAATGCATCAGAAACACACACGCACACCAGAGTAGATTCTAATTGCAATAAAATTGTAAACTAAGATTTCAATATGTTAGAAAAATTAAGCTGTGAAAAATATGCAAATTCAGCAAAATATATTTTGTTCTGAAGCCAGAAAAATATTTTAAAATACATACATTAAAAATGCACAAATATGCCTGCCAATCTTCTTCTGTGCAGAGGCCTAGCAGCAGACACAGCCCTCTTGTCAGAGCAGTGACCCTAGACAAGGGACACACCTCTACTGATCAAAAGCACAGGGTTTATGCCAGCTCACAGCTGGAGGTTAGCACTGCTTTCTCCATCCACAGCCTCCAGGGGGGATTCTGCTCTGCATTTGGTGCTACATTTTAGGGATCTTTTTGGGAAGCTCTCTCTCTATACATTCGGTCTTAGAAACATATCAGTTACAGGAGTATCATCACCAAATGTCACACATCCCTTTACTCACACGTTTTCCAAATCCTTAAAAAAGATGGGTGGTCACGCTATCACTCTGTGCCCAGAAACCATAAAATAAGGGTGCTCTTCATAGCTATTTTATTTGCCAATCATGAAGTGGCCTCCCTCATTCAGTGCCCAGGCAAGCTCAAAATCTTTCCCAAAGATGACTGGGAAAAGAGTTCTAAAAGAGATGGAGCAAAGACAAGAAATTGTAAAAATAAATGTAAGAGGATATGAGTCAAGAGACACATATAGCAAAAAAAAAAAAAAGAGGGACACAGGAAATTAAAATATTGATTTTTAAATTAGAAGCTCATTAAATTGAATAATTAGAAGATGCTTAGACAAGCCCTTATTTGAACCCGAAGCCCAGACCATTCTGCTAGCTAGCCACACAGGCACAGAGAGCAGTGAGGAGTCCTCAGTTCTTTAACAGAAGGTATGTAATGTGTAGAAAGTGGATAGACAAAAGTGTAAGATGCATGAGAGTGTTTATCCTGTACAGTGAAAACACTCCCTTTATATCTTGTGTGACCTTTTAAAGGACAAGGGTACATGCACAAGGATACACTGTTCCAAGCATGAAAATAAAAAGTGTACGTGCATACCCTTGTTTTCATCCGTCTTGGCAGTTTGGAGTAAAGCAATTTAAAAAACAAAAAACAAAACAAACAAACAAAAAAAAAAACAGGGAAATGGTGGTGTGTCTGGGACAAAGACACTGGTAAAAGTGATTTCCTAGTTTTGCTCAAAGCACTTCCCTGGAGTCTCAGATGTAAAGAATCTCTCTGCAAGGCAGGAGACCCAGGTTCGATCCCTGGGTTGGGAAGATAACTGGAGAAAGTAATGGCTACCCACTCCAGGATTCTTACCTGGAATATTCCATGGACAGAAGAGCCTGGTGGTCTACTGTCAATGGAGTTGCAAAGACCTGGACATGACTAACCAACTAACACACTTTCAAAGGCAATATTTGAAGGCAAGTTCAGACATCAGTAATACAAATCTGAGGAGTTAAGTGGAGGTGTATTCAGTTCAGTTCAGTTCAGTCGCTCAGTCGTGTCTGACTCCTTGTGACTCCATGCATCACAGCATGCCAGGCCTCCCTGTCCATCACCAACTCCTGGAGTTCACTGAGACTCATGTCAATCGAGTCAGTGATGCCATCCAGCCACCTCATCCTCTGTTGTCCCCTTCTCCTCCTGCCCCCAATCCCTCCCAGCATCACGGTGTTTTCCAATGAGTCAACTCTCTGCATGAGGTGGCCAAAGTATTGGAGTATCAGCTTCAGCATCAGTCCTTCCAATGAACACCCAGGACTGATCTCCTTTAGGATGGACTGATTGGATCTCCTTGCAGTCCAAGGGACTCTCAAGAGCCTTCTCCAACACCACAGTTCAAAAGCAGCAAATCTTCAGTGCTCAGCTTTCTTCACAGTCCAACTCTCATATCCATACATGACCACAGGAAAAACCATTGCCTTGATTAGACGGACCTTTGTTGGCAAGGTAATGTCTCTGCTTTTGAATATGCTGTCAAGGTTGGTCATAATTTCCCTTCCAAGGAGTAAGCGTCTTTTAATTTCATGGCTGCAATTACCATCTGAAGTGATTTTGGAGCCCAAAAAATAAAGTCTGACCCTGTTTCCACTGTTTCCCCATCTATTTCACATGAAGTGATGGGACCAGATGCCATGGTCTTCGTTTTCTGAATGTTGAGCTTTAAGCCAACTCTTTCACTCTCTTCTTTCACTTTCATCAAGAGGCTTTTTAGTTCCTCTTCACTTTCTGCCATAAGGGTGGTGTCATCTACATATCTGAGGTTATTGATATTTCTCCCGGCAATCTTGATTCCAGCTTGTGCTTCTTCCCAGCGTTTCTCATGATGCACTCTGCATATAAGTTAAATAAGCAGGGTGACAGTATATAGCCTTGATATTTGATATTTTTCCTATTTGGAACCTGTCGTTCCATGTCGAGTTCTAACTGTTGCTTCTTGACCTGCATATAGGTTTCTCAAGAGGCAGATCAGGTGGTCTGGTATTCCCATTACTTTCAGAATTTTCGCAGTTTATTATGATCCACACAGTCAAAGGCTTTGGCATAGTCAGTAAAGCAGAAATGGATGTTTTCCTGGAACTCTCTTGCTTTTTCAATGATCCAGTGGATGTTGGCAATTTGATCTTTGGTTCCTCTACCTTTTCTAAAACCAGCGTGAACATCTGGAAGTTCACAGCTCATGTATTGCTGAAGCCTGGCTTGGAGAATTTTGAGCATTACTTTACAATGTGTGAGATGGGTGCAATTGTGTGGTAGTTTGAGCATTCTTTGGCATTGCCTTTCTTTGGGATTGGAATGAAAACTGACTTTTTCCAGTTCTGTGGCCAGTGCTGAGTTTTCCGAATTTGCTGGCATATTGAGTGCAGCACTTTCACAGCATCATCTTTCACGATTTGAAATAGCTCAACTGGAATTTCATCACCTCTACTAGCTTTGTTCGTAGTGGTGCTTTCTAAGGCCCACTTAACTTCACATTCCAGGATGTATGGCTCTAGGTCAGTGATCACACCATCATGATTATCTGGGTCCTGAAGCTCTTTTTTGTACTGTTCTTCTGTGTGTTCTTGCTACCTCTTCTTAATATCTTCTGCTTCTGTTAGGTCTATGCCATTTCTGTCCTTTATCGAGCCCATCTTTGCATGAAATGTTTCTTTTGTATCTCTGATTTTCTTGAAGAGATCTCTAGTCTTTCCCATTCTGTTGTTTTCCTCTATTTCTTTGCATTGATCACTGAGGAAGTCTTTCTTATCTCTCCTTGCTTTTCTTTGGAACTCTGCATTCAGATGCTTATATCTTTCCGTTTCTTCTTTGCTTTCACTTCTCTTCTTTTCACAGCTATTTGTAAGGCCTTCCCAGACAGCCATTTTGCTTTTTTGCATTTCTTTTCCATGGGGATGGCCTTGATCCCTGTCTCCTGGTCAATATCACAAACTTCCATCCATAGTTCATAAGGCACACTATCTATCAGATCTAGTCCCTTAAATCTATTTCTCACTTCCACTGTATAATCATAAGGGATTTGATTTAGGTCATACCTGGATGGTCTAGTGGTTTTCCCCACTTTCTTCAATTTAAGTCTGAATTTGTCAGTAAGGAGTCCATGATGTGAGCCACAGTCAGCTCCTGGTCTTGCTTTTGTTGACTGTATAGAACTCCTCCATCTTTGGCTGCAAAGAATATAATCAATGTGGTTAATATAACTCAAATACCAAAGAGAGGGTTTGTTTTGGAAAACCTTTTGATAGATGTTTGTCTCATTGACTTCTGAACTGTTTCTTCAAATTTCTCATAAAAGGAATCTACTAACTAATCATGTGTTTGGCGAATATAAATCTTTTGATGTTTGACCACCCCCTAAAGTATGTAATATTCTGATGCATTCATTTACCTGATAGGTGTGGTGATCAAACTATAGAGTGCACTTACCTACCCCTGTGATCCCCATCCCTGGCATTTACACCTCTGTATCCTTCCCTCCTCCTGAGTGTTAGAGGGACCTCTGACTTGCTTATCACCAAAAGAACACAGCAAAAGAATGAGATTTCATGTTCTGAAAATCTGCCAGACAGTTGACTCCCTAGACAATCTCTTTCTCTAGTGACTTTGTAGAAGTAAGTGGCTATGCTGGAAGACCCATGGTGATGAACTAGCATCCAAGATCTGGGGGCAGCTTCCAGCTGACAGCCAGCAGGGATGTGTGCAATCATCTTTAACACTGCCAGGAAAATTAATTCCACCAACATTCTGAGAGGCGCACTGAAGGTCTTCTTTTCCCTGTCACCCCTGGAATCTCCTTGTGAGATGCAGCCTGGCTGATATGTTTGTGAGACCATGCTAAGCTGTATCCAGAATCCTGACAGTACAATGTGATAAAAAAAAAAAAAAAAATTGCATTTTAAGTGTCTTGTTGATCCTGTTCATTACACCAATTGTCTTGCTGTATATCACTGAGGCACTGTTTGTGGAACCCAGAGTAGGCAAACCATGAACTAAGAGGCTGAAAGAAGACTCGAGGAACTGTAGGAACTGCAGACACGTTTATTCTCTCCTGACTGGCATAGCAGCCATAGCAGCAGACATAATATAACAAAACATAACTGCACACAAACCCTCAGGGTTTTCCCAGGTGAAGCTTATACCTGCATGCCTCATAAAGTAGCCCAAGTGAGTACCTCCTGTTACACATGCACAGTGCCATAAGCGATCTCAGCCATGCAGTCATAGTTTACAGATGGGGCAAGAGGGCATGGCAGTATGGGGCAAGAGAGTCCAACTGGTACAATCCGGTTAATTTCCCAACATTACACCACCAAGTTTGAGGGAGTTCTTGTGTGACCATAGATGTGTGGGTGGGTGGGTATGCTCAGTCACTCAGTTGTGTCTGACTCTATGCCACCCCACCAGGCTCCTCTGTCCACGGGATTTCCCAGGCAAGAATACTGGATTGGTTTCCATTTCCTTCTGCAGGGGATCTTCCCAACCCAGGGATGAAATTCACGGCTTCTGCCCCATCTCCTGGATCGCAGGAGAATTCTTTACCCTAATCAAAAAGTAGCCATAGTTAATTTACACAATAAAGTTGTGAGACACCTGGTTCTTAAAAATCTTAAAAAAAGGAACATAGTAAGCACACATACTTTCCCTTTATTTCTAGTAGCATTGCCAGTGAAGTTGAGATGGATGATGATTGCTATTCTCAACCAAGAATGACTGGAGCATTTTGGATACCCTCACAGAAAAAAATTAGCTTTGATCACAAGCATATCACTAACAAACATTATTCAAGATGACTTGTAGTTAAATGCATGATCTTTTGGCTCTCCTGACTCCAGAGTTTTGCAAGTAATCTTTTATTTCAATACGTTTATTTACAGTTCTATATTTAATATTAAATTCTCACATTTGACTTCGCAGATGTAATAGTTTTCCTTGTTGGAAATAAAATTGCTTGTCTAATTTATTTTAATTAGAAGTATGTGGTAGTAAATGATAACTGAATTTTAAATAACCTTGACAAAAATATTGTCTTGCTTACATAAATAAAAAGATTGGATGTTGGATAGAAAAAAAAAAATCTCTTGAGTAAATGTGAAGTTTACTTCTTGTGAATAAAAAGTGCTTCTCTCATGATAAGTCTCTGATAAGTCATTAATAATAATTTAATTATTTTTATTTATTTTTTAAAAATGTGTGTGTTTCACACATTTTATTCACATTTTATTTTTTAAATATGGTGTGCTCTGAAAGCTGCTCCAAAATCAAAAGGAATTGTTAAATTTTCCCTTATAGAAGAAAACTTCTAGGGGCAAGATTTGAGTAAAATACACATACTAGTCTAAGATGTACATATCAGTCAACTATGGAGTTATACCTGGAATTGTTTTAATGTCATAAATAGTTCAATGTTACACATATTGGGATTTGGAGTTAGGAGCACAACATGTTACAACGGCAAAATAAGACTAGTTACAAGAAAGCTGAATTAAATGTAACGATTTTGGCAATACTTGTGATTACTGAAAAGAACTTCAGAATATTGTTGTTAAGAAACGTATATCTTTCTTTCGTTGTATAAGTCATATTTAAATGAAAGAGACAGATGAATGTGTAAAATGTAACTTAAGTAGTATTTGCTATCTTTGACAGGAGGAAGTTAGAAGGGTAGAATAAGCTTTTATTACTAGAGGAAAAAACCAACAGGGATGTTGTGTTTGGGGCCTGGGATACTCGTCACTGCCAAGACAGAGAGGTCAGACTCTGCTTTTTCCTTAATAAGTCTTTGCTAAAATGTATTTAAACTTTAAGAATTATATCACACTGTTCAATAGTTGTGCCATGATAAATGAGAAATTTCAGAAATAAGGTTATCATCGCTAATTAACAAATGAGTAAGAAAATTTCTGAAGTTCACTGAGGATCTTTGTTCTGGTTTCAGTGTATAATCAAATGTGATTGGAACAATATGACTTACAAAGGAACGTTATTGAAAGATAAAAGAAGGACTATAGCTTAATTATAGTCTAATTAAGACTGAACTGATAGGGGGAAAATGTAAGAACATCCCCAAGAAATGAATAAACTTTGTTTTTATGAGCAAGAGGCATGGAAATTTACCCTAAATTGGATGTATGTAGGAAAACTCTTATAACGACAGCCTTAGGAATTTTAGGACAGAGAATTTCCATGTACCTGTCTATATCCAGGTCACAATAGTGCTCCAAATTCACAGTGAAGTTATTTCTTAATTATATTCCCCCAAATTAGCAGACTGTGAAAGAGGCTGTTTGGAGAAGGAAGTGGCAACCCACTCTAGTATTCTTGCCTAGAGAATCCTGTGGACAGAGGAGCCTGGGGGGCTGTGGTCTATGGGGTCGAACAGAGTTGGACATGACTGAAGTGACTTAGCAGCAACAGCAGCAAAAGAGGCTATTATTAAATGGCTAGCAATGAATGCTCAGTATAGTCATACTATGATATAAGGGTGAGCAATGTATATTTTATACAGAGTACATATACTTTATATAGGGTACACATACTTAAAATACAGTATTTTTTGCAAGGCACTTTAAAAAAAAAAAAAAAAGACATACCAAATGTCAAGTTGTGGGACTCCTCTACTCCACCATCTGAGAATCTAAAAACTTGGCTTGATTCCAAGAGAACTGCACAAACATAAAAAAACATTGAGTTGGAGGAAGTACAGGTTATCTGTTTCATATTTTATATCTTTTGCTAGACACATTGGACATTCTGTGAGGTGGAAAGCACATGGAGTTTCCTGCCATCAATCTGCCTAACATGGCTTATAAAATCTGCCATGTATAGATGCAAAATTGTCAGGAATTTTTTTCTTGTTCAGTTGGGACCAAGAATTCCTCTTCTCCCTTCTAGACAGGTGTTATGAGTGATATTGTGTCCTTTTAAAAAGATAGATTGAAATTCTAACCCATATCTTAGAAATGTGATCTTTTATTTAAACAGTGTTGTTGCAGATGTAATTACTTAAGTTTAGGTCCTACTGCAGTAGGGTGGACCCTAATCCCACATGACTGGTGGGCCTTCTAAGAAGATGGCCATGTGAAGACACAGAGACCAAGGGAGAATACCTGGTGATGGCAGAGTCAGAGACATGAGAGTGAAGTGCATCAAGGGTTGCTAGTGATACAGAAACTAAAAATCTTGGTCAGATTTTCTCTGAGAACATCAAGAGACTTTAGACCTGTTGTTACCTTGGCTTTTTGTTTAGGCTCTGAAACTGTGAGAGGATTATTTTCTACTTAAATGGTTTTAAGTCACTAGTTTATAGTACTTTTTTGTGGCAACTCAAGGAAACTTGTAAAAGGGATGTTCATTTTCTTTATGAATAATATGTTTCAAAGACATCAGAATTTATATGTTCTCTATCCTTTAGAAGCCACAGAGGCCTATGATAATATGGACTACATATTAAATAGTGACAGGAGTAAGTCCACTCAATCATTTGAAATTAAAAACAACAACAACAATAAAACTTTACTTTTCCTTTCCAATATAGCCCTCCTATCCTATTCATCCTCATCATATTACTGTTATTAACATCATTTTCACAGAATTTCCCCAACCAGTGAATGTGAGTGGCTTGAAATTCAAAATTATAGTTCAAAATCATACAACTTGGACATCAGATAATGCTTAGCTGGTCTGGGCAAGACCAGGACTAGAGAAACTTCATTAGGAGATAGTCTATGTTCACTTTTATTCTTCCACATGATTAAATTAATGCTAATAGTAATGCTATAAAAGAAATGATAATGCATAACATATAGTGGGTACCTAAATGCAGATACTTATTGAATGCTTTATGTAACACTTTATGAAAATACTTAGAACTTATGGTAGTATTGTAAAATATTTTCTATTATACCTCTTTAGAAGTTCAGAAACTTACACACAGGGACTTTAAGTGACTTTCTCAAAGTTTCTGGTCTGAAGCAGCAGACCTGGGAACTGATGCAGGTGCTATGATTAAGAGCTCAGATTTGCAACCATTACTCTGTTCTCTAATGAAGCTGCCTGTGTGTCAGTACATGAGATATAATGAGTTCATTTTCATTGCTTAACCCAAGAGCCTTAGACTCCTATGCACAGCAGGTCCTATGAAATTATCTGGCTTTGCTTTGAGGTGAGTGCCAACTTGGCTCCCTACACTGATGTGGGTAAATAATGAACAAGTGTAACACTGGGTCAAGTAGGTTTAGTCAACTTAATTAAACCCACTATGCTTATTATTACTGCTCCTGAAAAGGCTGTGAATGACAAGATTATAGTTCTGTCTTATTGGTTTAATGAAAGAGTGCACAGGGGTTGAGGATGATCCCTGACTCAATAGGAGTGATGTGCTATTTTACTTTCAGGTCATGTTAATCTGGCACTATTGACATGGAAATCTCTCAGTTTGCACTGTAGGGTATGTTAATCTAAGAGGAGGAGGCAATAGAATTGGATATTACATGTAACTGCCAACAATATCAATTAAAAGCACATTCAACACCTTGAATGGAGATCTCTCAGGTGTAAGCATGAAAACACCCATTCCTAGAAACTTAGCTCTTTATTTCTAGAACAAATGTCAATATTTGACTTAATTATTTGGTTGCTGAGCCTGAAGGAAACATGCTTTGCTTTCATTAATCTTTCAAAGCTGAAGGACAGAAGGGTTCCTGTAACATAAAGAGAATTACACCCATTTATACTCAATTGGGAGAAGAAAATCAAGGGGTGAAATTTTCTGCCTGAGAACAACTCCACATAGAAGAGCAAAAGTTCATCTATTTGACTTGTGAAATGCAAAAAGATTCTGGGAGTCCATCGCATATAGAAGCTTAAACAAATCCTAATTACATGAGATGATTTCTGTAAATTTGAAAAGAGAGGAAATTAAAATGTGAGATCTTCTATGGTCTGTTTGTTTACTTCAACTGACATGAACATTTTTGTCATGTATCAGATCAGATCAGATCAGATCAGTCGTTCAGTCATGTCTGACTCTTTGCGACCCCATGAATCGCAGCATGCCGGGCCTCCCTGTCCATCACCAACTTCCGGAGTTCACCCAGACCCACGTCCATCGAGTAAGTGATGCCATCCAGCCATCTCATCCTCTGTCGTCCCCTTCTTCTCCTGCCCCCAATCCCTCCCAGCATAAGAGTCTTTTCCAATGAGTCAACTCTTCGCATGAGGTGGCCAAAGTATTGGAGTTTCAGCTATAGCATCATTCCTTCCAAAGAAATCCCAGGGCTGATCTCCTTCAGAATGGACTGGTTGGATCTCCTTGCAGTCCAAGGGACTCTCAAGAGTCTTCTACAACACCACAGTTCAAAAGTATAAATTATTCAGTGCTCAGCCTTCTTCACAGTCCAACTCTCACATCCATGCATGACCACAGGAAAAACCATAGCCTTGACTAGACAAACATTTGTTGGCAAAGTAATGTCTCTGCTTTTGAATATGCTATCTAGGTTGGTCATAACTTTCCTTCCAAGGAGTAAGCGTCTTTTAATTTCATGGCTGCAGTCACCATCTGTAGTGATTTGGGAGCCCAGAAAAATAAAGTCTGACACTTTTTTCACTGTTTCCCCATCTATTTCCCATGAAGTGATGGGACTGGATGCCATAATCTTCGTTTTCTGAATGTTGAGCTTTAAGCCAACTTTTTCACTCTCCACTTTCACTTTCATCAAGAGGCTTTTTAGTTCCTCTTCACTTTCTGCCATAAGGGTGGTGTCATCTGCATATCTGAGGTTATTGATATTTCTCCCAGCAATCTTGATTCCAGCTTGTGTTTCTTCCAGTCCAGTGTTTCTCATTATGTACTCTGCATATAAGTTAAATAAGCAGGGTGACAATATACAGCCTTGACTTACTCCTTTTCCTATTTGGAACCAGTCTGTTGTTCCATGTCCAGTTCTAACTGTTGCTTCCTGACCTGCATACAAATTTCTCAAGAGGCAGATCAGGTGGTCTGGTATTCCCATCTCATTCAGAATTTTCCACAGTTTATTGTGATCCACACAGTCAAAGGCTTTGGCATAGTCAATAAAGCAGAAATAGATGTTTTTCTGGAACTCTCTTGCTTTTTCCATGATCCAGAGGATGTTGGCAATTTGATCTCTGGTTCCTCTGCCTTTTCTAAAACCAGCTTGAACATCTGGAAGTTCAGAGTTCACGTATTGCTGAAGCCTGGCTTGGAGAATTTTGAGCATTACTTTACTAGCGTGTGAGATGAGTACAATTGTGCGGTAGTTTGAGCATTCTTTTGCATTACTTTTCTTTGGGATTGGAATGAAAACTGACCTTTTCCAGTCTTGTGGCCAGTGCTGAGTTTTTCAAATTTGCTGGCATATTGAGTGCAGCACTTTCACAGCATCATCTTTCAGAATTTGAAATAGCTCAACTGGAATACCATCACCTCCACTAGCTTTGTTCATAGTGATGCTTTCTAAGGCCCACTTGACTTCAAATTCCAGGATGTCTGGCTTTAGGTCAGTGATCACACCATCATGATTCTCTGGGTCGCGAAGATCTTTTTTGTACAGTTCTTCTGTGTATTCCTGCCACCTCTTCTTAATATCTTCTGTTTCCGTTAGGTCCATACCATTTCTGTCCTTTATCAAGCTCATCTTTGCATGAAATGTTCCTTTGGTATCTCTGATTTTCTTGAAGAGATCCCTAGTCTTTCCCATTCTGTTGTTTTCCTCTCTTTCTTTGCATTGATCGCTGAAGAAGGCTTTCTTATCTCTTCTTGCTATTCTTTGGAACTCTGCATTCAGATGTTTATATCTTTCCTTTTCTACTTTGCTTTTAGATTCTCTTCTTTTCACAGCTATTTGTAAGGCCTCCCCAGACAGACATTTTGCTTTTTTCCATTTCTTTTCTATGGGAATGGTCTCAATCCCAGTCTCCTGTACAATGTCACGAACCTCATTCCTTAGTTCGTGCTTGGGCTTGCTTCACAATGCACTGAGAAAAATATCATTGAATATAATGCTGCCAGGGTGTCCTTCTGCTGCTGCAAACCATACATTTTCAGTACTCAGTGGCATAAAACAATGACCTATTGTTTCTTGCAACCCAGTGGTATTGACATTTACATTCAGCTAGGAGCTCAGGGAAGAGTAGAACTTCCAAGAAGATATGTCAAGTCCAAGATTTGTCTATACATTGATGCTATTGTTGTTATTCAGCTGCTAAGTCATATCTAAATCTTTGTTTCCCCATGGACTGTAGCACACCAGGCTTCCCTGTCTTCCGCTGCCTCCCAGAGTTTATTCAAAATTATATCCATTGAGTTGGTAATGCTATCCAACAATCTTATCCTGTGCTGCCCTTTTTTCCTCTTGTCTTCAATTTTTTCCCAGCATCAGGGTCTTTTCCAATGAGTCGACCCTTCGCATCAGATATTGGCCCTTCATTTTCAGCAGTAATCCTTCCAATGAATAATCAGGGTTGAATTCCTATAAGACTGATTAATTTGACCTCCTTATAGCCCAAGGGACTCTCAAGAATCTTATTCAACACCATCATTGGAAAGCATCAATTCTTCAGATATCAGCCGTCTTTATGGTCCAATTCTTGCATCCATACATGACTGCTGGAAAAATCATAGCTTGGAATATATGGACCTTTGTTGGCAAAGTGATGTCTCTGCTTTTTAATACACTGTCTAGGTTTCTCATATCTTTCATTCCAAGGAGCAAACATCTTTTAATTCTGTGCCTGAAGTCACTGTCCTCAGTGATTTTGGAGCCCAAGAAAATAAAATCTGTCACTGTTTCCATTTTTGTTTCCCCATCTATGCCATGAAGTGATGAGACCAGATGCCATATCTTAGTTTTTTTTTTTTTTTTTTTAATAATGCATTCCAAGCCAGCGTCTTTACTTTCCTCTTCTACCTTCATAAAGAGGATGTTCTTTAGTTCCTCTTCACTTTCTTCCTTTACAGTGGTATCATCTATGTATCTGAGGTTGTTTATATTTTTCCCAGGAATCTTGATTCCAGCTTGTGATTCATTCAGTCCAGGATTTTGCATGATGTACTTTGCACAGAAGTTAAATAAGCAGGGTAACAATATACAGTCTTGTGGCACTCCATTTTCAATTCTGAACCAGTCAGTTGTTCCATGTTTGATTCTCTTGTTTCCTGAGCCACATACACGTTTCTCAGGAGACAGGTAAAGTGGTTTGATACTCCTATATCTTTAAGAGTTTTTCACAATATTTTATGATATAAGTCAAAGGCTTTAGTGTAGTCTTTGAAGAAGAAGTCGATGTTTTTCTGGAACTCTCATGCATTCTCTATGATCCAACAAATGTTGGAAAATTGATCTCTGGTTCCTCTGCCTTTTCTAAATCAAGCTTGTACATCTGAAAGTTCTCAGTTCACATACTGCTGAAGCTTAGCTTGAAGGATTTTGAGCATAACCTTGGTAGCATGTGAAATGAGTGAAATTGTACATCTATACAATTGAGTGTCTATACAGAGCCTCTCACTTTTCAGTAAAGAATCACCAGTTACTTACTTCACAGGATTACACCTGACCTCCAAGATGAGATGTTCTGAGAAGATAAGCCTCAGTTCATAAAAATCTGTTAATCCTCTGCTTGTATCACTGTTGCTAATAACAAATCTGCCAGAGTAAGTCAGATGGCCAAGCCCAGGATCAAGATGGGTAAGGGCCATCCATAAGTATGAATACTGGAAATATGGTTCTTCAAGGGTCATCAATGTACTGTACTCTAAGGGGAAACAATGAGCAATTATACACAGTGTGACAAGTGACAAACTTCTTCTGCTTCTCTTCCTTTGAAGGAGGGGGAATCCCTCAGCAGCGCTCAGACTTTGAAAACTTTTGGGAAAACAAATCTTACCAATAAGGAGTCAGAAAGTTATGTGAGTCTTTTTGATTATTCAGTTCAGTTCAGTAGCTCAGTCATGTCTGACTCTTTGTGACCCCATGGACTGCAGCAGGCCAGGCCTCCCTGTGCATCACCAACTCCAAGAGTTTACCCAAATTCATGTCCATTGGGTCAGTGATGCCATCCAACCATCTCATCCTCTTTTGTCTCCTTCTCCTCCTGCCCTCAATCTTTCCCAACATCAGGGTCTTTCAAATGAGTCAGTTCTTTGCATCAGGTGGCCAAAGCATTGGCATTTCAGCTTCAACATCAGTCCTTGCAATGAACATTCAGGACTGATTTCTTTTAGAATGGACTGGTTTGATCTCCGTGCAGTCCAAGTATACCTTAATGTAATTTTAAATAGAAAATAAATGAAGTATGTAAAAAATGTTTCAACTTAAAGTGACTTGGCATTTTGAGTATTTCTCTAACAGACAAAGAAAGGAAGAAAGTCCTAATTAATTTCTAGTTTTATACAGGGTGCTCATCTGATATTGTTCAGTTACACCCCAACAATGTTGTTTCAAAGTTTTCCATGTCCTAATCTTTGAGGACATGGAGGAAGGACACTGAACCAATAGATATGCAAATGGCCTACGGAGTCCAGGGAAGTCAATATTTTCCCTCAAGGCTCCAGAAGAAACTGTCCCTGTAGTTACCTTGACTTTGGCTATGTGAAGCTAATTTTGGACATCTGGCTTCCAAAACTTAAAATAACAATATTGTTGTAACAGGCTAAATGTGATATATATATCTATATATATCTATATCTATATCTATATCTATATCTATATCTATATATATATATTTATATATATATAGATATATATATATTTACAGCACCAATAAAAAACTAATTCAACTGTCTCAAAGCAAGAAGTTCAATGATCATTTGGACAAAAGTACTGATACTATTGAGCTGGAAACTGTAGTAAGTATCCAACAGGCATCTCAAGCATATAAAGATATATAACATATGAAGGAGACATTTAGGGGGATAGAGGAGAGTTGGACAGTTCAGGCATCCTTCTCAGGAGAACTCTGCAGTGGGGAATTGAGAGAGTAACAGAGACAATATAGAGATAAGATATGAGAAATAAAATGTACCTAACAACCAAACTCAATTTAAAAAATATAACCCAGAATTGCAGAATAATAAGGATGAAGGGAACATCCAAAGAGACCAAGATAAAAACTGTGAATCAATGACCATTTAGCTAAAGGTGGATTTCTCAATTATTTCTAGGGAAATAATTTGATGTGAAGCATAAAGGAAACACAAAGAAGAAATGGGATGCAAAGACAGTTTAGTGGAGATTTTAATAAAATACTTTCATAATTTTAACCATTAAACTGAAAAGGAAAATCATTTTTAATTATTAAATTTATTATATTAACATAAAGGTAAATTGGGCTTCTCAGGTGGCACAGTGGTAAAGAATCTGCCTGTCAATGTAGCAGATTCAGGAGACAGGGTTTGATCCCTGGGTTAGGAAGATTCCCTGGAGTAGGAAATCAGCTCATTACAGTATTCTTGCCTGGAAAATCCCATGGACAGAGGAGCCTGGAGGGCTAAAGTGAGTGGACTTGCAAAGAATTGAACATGACTGAGTGACTAAGCATTGAGCATGCAAAGGTGAATTAAAATTAATTTTACATCAAAGAAGGGGAATTAGGAGAAAGGGTAAATGAGGCTGAACTTGTTGTCTCATTTATAGGGAGCACAGATGATTCAGAGAGTTGTACATATCTTTCAGACAAAAATATATATGAAATTTTCTTTTCATAAGTAGCATTTGAAACCATTGTTTTGCATATGATAATTTAATGATGGTCTACAGTAACAGTTTTGCTCTGTTGGAAGGGAAAAAATACTGGACTCCTACCATACATTAGAGCAAAATACAATCCAATTGAATCAAATCCATTTCATCCAGTAAATATTTATTAGGTACCACCTGTTTGCCAGATACTTTATTGTAACTGGAGATATAAGAAAGAGCTCCTACCATGTACCAGTTAGAAGGAGTAATAAATGCACTAATATAACACAGTAGAATGTAATATAATGGTATCATGGGACATTATAATAGATAATAACATGCACCATGAAGCAAAAGGCTTCCCTGGTGACTCAAATGGTAAAGAATCTACCTGCAAAACAGGAGACCTGAGTTCAACCCTGGGTCAAGAAGATCCCTTGGAGAAAAGAATAGCAACTCATTCTAGTATTGTTGCCTAGAAAATTCCATAGACAGAGGAGCCCGGTGGACTATAGTCCATGTGGTTACAGAGTCAAACACAACTGACTGACTAACACACACACACGCACCTTAAAGAAAAATGAACCAGGTTTAAATGCTGGAGGGTGTTTGTGTATGTTACTCTGTATAGAGTATTCAGGAACATTTTGTCTGAGAGAGACATTTGAGCATATACCAGGATGAAGTTAATGGAAGATGTTAGGAAAATTAAAATTGAGGAAGTCTTCTTCAGGCTTCAGAGACAAGAAAGTAGAGCAGGTCTCTAACCTTGCTTCTTACCTGCCAGGACACCACCCTGACTATGTGCCTACTCCTGAGTGCACCAATTGTTATCAGTAATCCAGGCAACTCTATAGATAAGATAAAGAGTGAGGCATAGAATTCTTGAATCACTAGAGGTCTGGCCAACCATGCCAGAGGTTTAAAACAAAAACCCTATAGCTAGCAAGATATTAATAAAACAAATAGCACTGTAAAAGGTTAAACTGAAAACAAAGCTGCATTTTTTTTTTTAGTAAATGATGACGTTATCAGTTTGAGGCCTGGGATTATAAATGGGCTTTCCAGGTGACACTAGTAGTGAAAAATCTGCCTGCCAATGCAGGAGCTATAAGAGATGCAGGTTCGATCCCTGGGTCAGTAAGATACCCTGGAGGAGGGCATGGCCACCTACTCCAGTATTTTTGCCTGAAGAATCCCATGGATAGAGAAGCCTAGTAGGCTAGAGTCCATTCAGTTGCCATAGTCAGACACAAATGAAGCAAGTTAACATGGATGGACGCACATTATAAGCAGGAACCCCCAAACTTCAATTTGAAGTCTCACCCATGGGGTGGACACACTTCCAGAGACCTATTTTCAATTGGGAATCCAGATTGATGTTACACAAGATTTCCTAGTGCTGTTTGAATTTGAATATTAGTCGGCACAATTCTGTGATTTGTGTGCTATTACTCTCCTCTTGTTGTTCAGTTGCTCAGTCATATCTGACTCTTTGTGACCCGTGGTCAGCATGGGTGGACTGCAGCATGCCAAGCTTCCCTGTCCTTCATTATCTCTTGGACCTTGCACAAACTCATGTCCATCGAATTGGTGATGTCATCCAACCATCTCATCCTCTATCAGCCCCTTTTCCTCCTGCCTTCAATCTTTCCCAGCATCAGGCTCTTTTCCAATGAGTTGGTTCTTTACATCAGGTGGTCAAAGTATTGGAGCATCAGCTTCAGCATCAGTCCTTTGAATCAATAGTCAGGCTTGATTTCCTTTAGGATTGACTGGTTTGATCTCCTTGCTGTCCAAGGGACTCTCAAGAGTCTTCTCCAGAACCACAGTTTTAAGGCATCGATTCTTCAGTGCTCAGTCTTTTTTATCGTCCAACTCTCACATCCATACATGACTTCAGGAAAAATCATAGCTTTGACTAGATGGACATTTGTAGTAAAGTAATGTCTCTGCTTTTTAATATGTTGTCTAGGTTTGTTATTGCTTTTCTTCCAAGGAGCAAACATGTTTTAATTTCATGGCTGCAATCACCATCAACCATGATTTTGGAACCAAATAAAATAAATTACTGTAACTCCATGAAATGATGGGACCAGATGCCATGATCTTAGTGTTTGGAATGTTGAGTTGTAAGCCAGCTTTTTCACTCTTCTCTTTCAACTTTATCAAGAGGCTTTTCACTTTCTGCCATAAAGGTTATGTCATCTGCCTACCTGAGATTATTGATATTTCTCCCAGCAATTTTGATTCCATCTTGTGATTCACTCAGCCCAGCATTTTGTGTGATGTACTCTGCATATAAGTTAAATAAGTAGGGTGACAATTTATGGCCTTGGTGTACTCCTTTCCCAATCTGAAACTAGTCAGTTTTTCCATGTCCCTCCCATCAGGAAGCTTGCACAAGCCTCTCATTCTCATCCATAAGTGGGCAGACAGAATGAAAATCACAGTCATAGGAACTAACCAAACTGATCACATGGACCACAGCCTTGCCATATCAATGAAACTATGAGCCATGCTGTGTTGGGCCACCCACGATGGGTGGGTCATAATGGAGAGTTCTGACAAAATGGGAAGGGAATGGCAAACCACCTCAGCATTCTTGCCTTGAGAACCTTGTGAACAGTACTCTCCTCTACGTTTTCTATTTGTCTTTTCTTTTAATAATTTTATATTGAAGGCAAGTTAGATAATTATCTATTAAACATTGAAATTGGTTATTTGTGTGTATTGGTTATTTGTGTGTAACAAATGGATTATGAGAAAAAAAAAAGGAAAAAAAATATTCCTAGGAGAAGAAATTGAATTGTATGAGCCCTGAGGCCTGAGGTGGGAATAAACTTGATATTTTCCATGGAAGCCAGATCAGGGTGGAGGAGTAGGGTGAGTGGGGGAAACTCAGGTGGGAGGTGACACGGGTCTCTGGATATGGCCCAGATCATATGGGTTGGGTCCATTTAAGGGTATACATTTTTATCTGGATAAGATGGAAAAGATGCTGGAGGGCTTTGAGCAGGGAAGTGATGTATCAGAGGGGTTTTATCCATTTTACCCTGGGAGGTTACTCTCTTATATGCCTCACAGAGATTCTGGTTTTATGAAGAGTGTCTGATCAGACCCTCTTCTTCAAAACACAGACTCTGAGTCCATCTCCCATCACTCCCCATCCAGATAAACTCTAAACTGTACAATCATCTGGCTTCTAAGACAACATCTCTACTCACTCCCACCCCCGTCTAAGAATGTATGTGGTTAATGTGCTTCTGATTTCCAGAAAGATTTCTTAATTTACTGTCAGCTTAACCATATATTTAAGAATCTATATGTGGAGTGTAGCAGTCCTCTCAGCATTGGGTAGCCTGAGGAAAATCTATAAAACAGATTCTTGTTTCCCTCATTCATGCAATGAAAGGAGTTCAGCCCAGAATATGAACTGTTACCTCTGTTTCACTCTGACTGGGGACTTTCTGCTTTATATGTTATTGTATTTGCACAATTATTTCCTACTTGACTATCTTGGGAATGGTTCAGTTTTATTTTATTATGTAAATCTCTAATTTTTTTGTTATTTTTACTTGGATTGTCTCATAATTAATTTGTCTAACTACATATTTATTGTTAATGAAAGTTATTGGACTAGGGAAAGTGGGTGTTGGTGGACAGAAAACATGGCAGTCTCTGTCCTCACTCTGCTTATAGTCCAACTGAAGATACACACAATGACCACAAGTGAATAATTGTTGGATCCTGGTGTAACCAAGAAGGGCCTACAGGACCTTCTGAGAATAAACCCCCCACCCATGTCCTCCACCTGCCTTTCATCTGTAGAAAACTTTTAACCAAAGAGCAAATTTAATTAGGGATATGATAAAATATAGAACAAAAGGAAAACAATCAACCAAGACAAAATAATATTTAGTCATTAAACAAAGTCAAGGACATTTAGCTCTTCCTCAGAGACTATGAATAATATTCTGAGCCATGTCTTTGTGATATTTTGCAGATCCCCACCAGGTGGAAGAAGTTAACTAGATGCCTCCCACAAGCACAAATACCCCAGACTGCCTGGAACCAGGAGAATGATGATGACTCCCGACCATCTAACCACCAACCAGTCAGGAGAATGTCAATGAGTTGACCATGCCCTGCTCCTTGGACACAATAAGACTTCTCACTGCCCCCTCCAGAGTGTGTCATTCAGTCTCAGGGGCATTTACCCACTGTGGTCTACTTTTCCTCTCAAAACAGTAAAAGTAACTCTTATCTACTTCATCCAAAGCTCTGTCTCCATACTTCTATTTGGTACCAGTGAACAGAAACTGAGTTTTGGAAACACTGGGAGACAATCTGAAGGATCTGCCCAGGCCAAGGTATTCAGGAAGGCTCCCCTGAGGAGGTCAGTGGCAAGATGACAGAAAGAAAAGAATACTTAAGGAACATCAAGCAAAATGTATGGCAGTAGTTAAAGAAATGCAGATTGGATATTAGGAACTGAAACCAGGCTAGTTTGTCTGTATCGGAGAGAACTATAGGCACAGGGTATAGAGCTGCATCTGGAGCATGTGCCACAGAGATAAGGCACAGGATGTCAGTGGACAGTCATGTGAACATGTTGTCAGTGGAAAGACTCATATCTCAACATTTAAATAAGTGAAAACTTTTCCACTTTTATAATCTGCTTTAAAAACATGAAAATTTTTGTATACACATTTTGTTTATTAAAGCAATTTTCCATTGTTTCCAACATCACTGAAGATGAATGAGTTCACTTCAGTCTCTCAGTCGTGTCCAACCCTTTGTGACCCCATCAACTGCAATACACCAGGCTTCCCTGTCCATCACCAACTCTCAGAGCTTGCTCAAACCCATGTCCATCAAGTTGGGAATGACATCCAACCATGTCATCCTCTGTCATCTCCTTCTCTTGCTGCCTTCAATCTTCCAAGCATGAGGGTCATTTCCAACCAGTCAGTAATTCGCATCAGGTGGCCAAAGTATTGGAGTTTCAGCTTCAGCATAAGTCATTCCAATGAATATTCAGGACTGATTTCCTTTAGAATTGACTGGTTGGATCTCTTTGCAGTCTAAGGGACTCTCAAGAGTCTCCTCCAACACCACAGTTCAAAAGTATCATTCCTTCAGCACTCAGCTTTCTTTATAGTCCAACACTCACATCCATACATGACTACTGGAAAAACCATAGCTTTGACTAGACAGACCTTTGTTGGTAAAGCAATGTCTCTGCTTTTTAATATGCTGTCTAGGTTGGTCATAGCTTTTCTTCCAAGGAGCAAGTGTCTTTTAATTTCATGGCTTCAGTTACCATCTGCAGTGATTCTGGAATCCTAAAAAGTACAGTGTCTCACTGTTCCATTGTTTCCCCATCTATTTGCCATGTAGTGATGGGATTGGATGCTTTGACCTTAATTTTTTGAATGTTGAAATGAATATTTACTTCTAAATTTTTGTAAAATACTTCCTAACAGTGTATTTTATAGACAAGGAGCATCATGATTCAGTCTTCCATTGTGATCTTTATATCTTTGTGAATTATCATTTCAGGTAAGATAGTCCTTGGGGAAAAAGTGTGACATTGAAGTAACCACACCAAGGGTTAAAGCAAGATGTTACAAGTTGATTGTTAAAAATAATACTTTATTGTCAACAGGATGTTTATACCATTACCAAATTGTAAAATAAACTGAAATAGATTTTTATTGTTGTTAGGGAAAATAAATGAATAGTCTTGTTTAAGCTTTGGAGACAAAGCAGAGAAGCAGAGTAGGCCTCTGACCTTGCTTCTAACCTGCCTGGACACTACCCTTACTGAGAATAGACTGTGAGTGACTGCCTGCTGTGAGTTCAAGACTTGCAGAACCATGGATAAGATGGGGGAGGAATCTTGAGATTGTTAACCTCTTGGAGGGGACCTGGCCAACCAAGCCCCAGGCTTAGCAGCATTCCAAGTTTTATAAGACAAAGCAAACAGTATTAACAGAAAATTACAGCTGCAATTTGGTCACAGATTGATGACATCAGTTTGTGACTGTCCTGGGACCATAAACTGGAATCCCTAATTGGAATCTTTGAAGTCTCACCCACAAGCAGACCCACTGCCTGGGACCCTGTTCCAATTGGGACTCCAGATATGCTGTGACATGGGACTTCCCACCACTGTTTAAGTCCGGATGTTGGTCAAAACCCAATTTGGTGATGTACTCTTTCTCTCTGTGCTTTCTCTATTCTTTTAATGGTAGTATAGTGAAAGTAAGCTAGATCATTCTTTAATAAATATCTGTATTATTTATTTGTATATAATGTGTGGCTTATTTTGTTAACAAATCCTTTGAGCCTGAGATGAAAGTGAAAACTTTTGGCAAAACAGTTTTTAGAAATAGATTTATATAGTTTTTATAATTTAGTGAATATATCAGAACAATGGTTCATTCATGCATTTTTGTCATATCTATGTGTGTGTATGTGTATATACATGGAACAAAAGTAAGGTACATGGATTTTGCATCATTTAAATGATCATGCATACAGATATGCTCTAAGAAACAGAAGCCACCGAATTCAGGCAATGATGTTCTCTTGGGGAATAACTGGAAATGAGTCTCTGTCGCTCATGGTCTCAGAAACAGGGCCCAGTGTCTCTCTTCTGTGGCTGGACTCTCAGCCATGGTGCAGGTCTTGATGTGATGCAGTTCACCTAGCCCTCAGTAGCACAGCCAAGGACTCTCTTTCCCCGCCACCAGCCGTATGTTTCAGTATGTTTGTATTACTGTGGAAGCCAAACTGTGATGTGCTTCATAAATTTTTAGATGATCTTGCAGAATGTGAATTCAAAAATTAATGAGCATGGATTAACACTCTGCCTCTGCAGTCTTTGTTTATGTGCTTAACTTAGACCTCTGGCCCATTCAAATAATTTTCATTGCATTATTACAAACCCCTGATCCATTCAGGGGCAGTGCAATTCTTTCATGTGACATAATAAATAACACCATTGTCCTAGCAGCTTCATTTTCTTAGTCTAAGTATGGGAAACTATGGGGCTGTGTATCAGTACATGCTTACTGTTCAGTTCAGTTCAGTTCAGTTGCTCAGGCGTGTCCAACTTTTTGCAACCCCGTGAACCGCAGCACACCAGGCCTCCCTGTCCATCACCAACTCCAGGAGTTCACCCAGACTCACGTCCATCAAGTCAGTGATGCCATCCAGCCATCTCATCCACTGTCGTCCCCTTTTCCTCCTGCCCCCAATCCCTCCCAGCATCAGAGTCTTTTCCAATGAGTCAACTCTTCACACGGGGTAGCCAAAGTATGGGAAACTATGGGGCTGTGTATCAATACATACTTACTGTTAGGTAGTTATAATAGGAAAAATGAGTCCAGAATGGCGGAGGCTGAAAGACAAGGGAAAAGCCCGCTAAAATAGAACAAAGGAAGGCCTGAGGACCAGAGTGAGGACCTCAGGTAGAACAAAGAGCACTCCTGGCTAGCTCAATTTACATAGGGCAGGCACAGGGGGAAGAAAAAATAAATAAAAAGAGGAGCCAAAGGGCAGGATGTCTGTCTCTCCCACGCGGGCTCTCTGTCTCTCTCCTCTCTCTCTCTCTCTCTCTTCGTGTCTTTTGGGTCAGCACGCCCTCAAGCATCGAGGATGTATTTTATTTTATTTTCTAAATAAAACTGATCTGTACGAGAACTATAACATGGACTGTCCGAGAGCCGTGACGTGCCAAGGACTTTAACGTCCGTCGCTTCAAATCTTTGTTGTGACAAGACAGAACTGAGGAGATTACACTCCTTTGACACTTACTTTATCAGGTAACTTTTTTCAGGTAAAATTAAATAAGTTAGTCCAAACTGTATTATGACATCAGACTGAAAGTTTTTATTTGGTTACATAACACAGAAAAATATACCTTTTAACATTTAAAATTAATAATGTAACAAAATTAAGCTATGTAGAAACTAGGAAAACTTTTTAAATAGGATGCTAATGCAATAATCTCCCTGCCCCCCTTGATTTCTAGGGACTAGAATGAAGTGGAAAAAATACATATAACTGGATAGCAAAAATATTTGGAAAAGGACATATACCTGAACCTAGACAATTATGCTAATGTGAAAAACAAATAGTCTTTACCTACAATAATGAAATTGGGGGTCCACACAGGACTTAGTAAATCTTGCAAAAGAATGCTGAAGCTAGGACTATTTGGTTAGTTTTTTATATGTCTGTTCCAGGAAATTTGCATAAGTCTACAATTTTGTTCAAGAACTATTGCAATTTGTAGCTTATTTGAATTTCAACAATTGTTAAAGTTCCCTGAGGATTTATTCGTGGCTGTACTTGTGGTAATACTAATATAGAATGGATTGTGCAATCATAATAATGAGTAAAAAAAAAATTGTTCAACTAAATGGGATTCTCTATGGAGTAACTTTAACATTCTTAGCTTTATTCTCTTCAACATTTTTATCAAATCATAGAGGTCATAGATGACATGCTTATCCAATTATAGGAGGCCCACCTGGAATGTTCAGTTTCAAATAGCTAAACAAGGTGCAAGAGTGTTGTTCACACTGAGTGATTTTTTTAATGGAATGACCTTTCCTCCCAAGAAAAAAAGCACTACAAAATCCTAAATATCATCCAAGTTTCATAAGCAGAAAAAAAAAGTTATATTCAAAAGATTCAGTGAAGCAGAAACCATCTGGGCAATTATTTGACCAGGTAACTCCTTGATTTTACATTGAATTTTTGTGCCATAGATTTCAGAAAAAAAAGAATGATAATTCATTTATTGAAAAACTTTTAAGTCAAAAGGTTAAAGAAAGTGGTTAATATTGTAAATGCCATAATCACATAAATATGAGTTCTACCATTAATAAAACCTAATTAATTATTTTTATTATTATTCAAAGTGTTTCTTATTCTTAGAAAACATTTGTTTCTATGTTTGCATTGCTTTGTATTATTGACATGATGGAATATCTAGTTTGGTGCTCTGAAAGCATGAGTTTTAAATTGCACACTTGCACTGCTGTTAACTTTGGTTGTTTTTTAAAATAAGAATCTCTAACTGGAAGGACCAGACACTTGAAGGAAAGCACTATGAATAAGACTACTTTTTGCCCCCTCCATATTTCTCTCCATGTGGAAGGTACTCTGTACATAACTGTTCAGTTCTGAGTTACTGAAGATGCTACAGAGAAAAACAAAAATTTCATTTTAGCTTTCATATAAAGTTATCAACTTTGTCCAAAGCTTGGCTGAATATCAAAACACACAGAGTTTCCTTTAGTTGGCAACATAAAATAATTGCTTTCTAAGTTTTTGTTGTAAAACAGAATATCAAAGTTGCCAACATTTTTTTTTTTCTTTTGTGCATATCTGTAGAAGAGTGCTAGCCTTCTGCTAGTAAAACAAACTGCTGCCAAGTCAGTAGGTGGTGGCCCAGTTATCTAACAGTGTCTGTAGGTCCCATATCTAGACACAGTCTCTACAGAGTTTAAAGCTTGAGACCAAGGTGTCTGCATGCTGTATTATCTGGAGCACGACATGTTCTTCCCAGCTCATCAGGTTGCAGGAAGAATTTAATTCCTTGCAAATGTAAATGTGAGATCCCTGTTTTCTTACTGGCTGTTAGCCAGGAGATATTTTTATATTTTTAGAGGCTAAACAGGTTGTAGACAAAAGGCCTTCTTATAAAATAGTGGCTTACCACTTGAAAGCCAACAGGAGAATCTGACTCTAGTCTTTAAAAATGGAGTCATATAATCTATCCCATCACCTCTGTCTTGCTGTGTAAGCTTATCAAAGGGTGCTGTCTTTCATGTGTGCAGTTCTTGACACTGTCAAAGGGAGGAACATATACACTAGTGGGCATCTAAGGAGTCTGCTTACTGCAAGAATTTGCTTGAAAACTCCCATTCTCTATGAAAATTTAGAGATTCTAGTTTCCAATTCATTTATATGTTTATCCTTTCCTTCAATAAAGACTTAAAAATGCCTCTGCAATGCTACAGCACAATTCTAATCCTAAGTATCTGAAGTTAGCACAGACTCCCCAGGATTTTGACACAGTCACCAACAAGATCTCACTCACTGGAGATGCAACGAATTCTGGGGGTTTCACAAACACCTCACATTTGAAAATTGGGTAGAATGACAGGATTCAAGAAAGTACTGTACTTATGATTATAATTGTAATATAAAGGATACAAATCAGAAATGATCAGGAAAAGATACACATAGGGCAAAATCTGGGAGAGTATGAAACCCAGATCTTTTGAGTTCTGTCTCTCTTGAACCAGAACATTCACTCTTCCAGTACATGGATATGTTCATTACCAGTAAGCTCACACAAGCTTCAGTGTTTTTAAGTGAGTTTCAATTGGGAGGTGTGACCAAGTGAATCATTAGTCACGTGATTGAACCCAATATTCAGCTCCTCCTTTTCCAGGAGGTTAGGTCAATGTCATGTGGCTCAAAGCCCCAGTTCTCTAATCACAAGATTAATCTTTCTGGTCCCATCTTTGAGTCATCTCCTAAGCATAAACTCAGGTATTCTCAAAGGATCTACCATGCATAGCAAACACACTCCTATAACTTAAGAAAGTGCAGCTTTAGCGGTGATCAGAACTGTGAGACCTTGTTTAACAAATGGAGAAAGCCAAGTAAAAGGATAAAAGCCACTTGCCTGATATCACATAATGAAAGGGTAATGACATAAATTTTTCACCTAAACCAGGACACTTCTGAGAGTGAAAGGGGCTCCAGTAATAATTATGTTGGGGCAACAGATGTGGAGTCCCATGGGGTAAGAACAGGTTCCTTTTTGGCAATCAGGGGAGGAAGAGTGTGTAACAGCCTTATTGAGACATAATTCACATATCATATTATTTACCCATTTATAGTGTATAACTCTGTGATTTTTTAGTCAATTCACAGAATTACCAAAATCATTTTTAGAATATCAACCCTAAGAGAAACTCTGTACCCTTCGCAAGTGCTCATACTTTCCTTCCAATTCCTCTAGTCCTAGTCAACCACAAATATTTTTGTGGTTTTTGACCTACTCGACATTTCATGTATATGGACTCATGTAGTATGTGATCTTTTGTGACTAGTTTTGTTTTGTTTTCACTTAAGATAGTTTGGAATGAGTCACCAGCCCAGGTGTGATGCACAATACTAGATGCTTGGGGCTAGTGCGCTGGGACGACCCAGAGGAATGGTATGGGGAGGGAGGAGGGAGGAGGGTTCAGGATGGGGAACACATGTATACCTGTGGTGGATTCATTTCGATATTTGGCAAAACTAATACATAGTGTAAAGTTTAAAAATTAAATTAAATTAAAAAAAAAAGATAGTGTTTTAAAGGATCATCTGAACTGAACATATATCAGGACTTCAAGCCTTTTTTTTTTAACTTGCACATGTGTACATGTGTATCATTATTTCAGTCATGTCCCACTCTTTCTGACACTATGGACTGTAGTCCAAAAGGCTTCTCCATCCATAGGACTTTCCAGGCAAGAATACTGGAGTGAGTTGCCATGCCCTCTTCCAGCAGGTTTCCTGACTCAGGGATTGAACTCACATCTCCTGCACTGCAGGCAGATTCTTTACCCACTGGACCACCTAGGAAGCCCTTTTATAACAATGATGTTTAATTCAATGCATGTACTCTATTTGTTTATCCATCATTGGATGGATATTTGAGTTGTTTCTACTTTGGAGTTGTGACTGATGTTGCTGTGAACATAACTGCACACATTTTGGTATATACCTATTTTTTTTAAAAATTGCTTTAGAATGTGTTAGTTTCTTCTATACAAAGAAGTGAATCAGCTTATATACATATACCCCTGCCTCTTCAACCTCCCTGCCACCCCCCATTCTACCTACCTATGTCTTCACATAGCACTGAGATGAGCCCCCTGTGCTATACAGTAGGTTCTGAATGTCTATTTTACGCACGGTAGTGTGTATTTGTCAATCCTAATCTCCCAATTTTCCCACTATTCCCTCCACCTCCAATGTCTGCATGTCCATTCTCTATGTCTGCATCTTTATTCCTGCCTTGCAAAAAGTTTCAACTTTACTGTTTTTTTCCTAGATTCCATATTTATGCATGAATATATAATATGTTTTTCTTTCTGACTTATTTCACTCTAAATGACAGATTCCACGTCCATCCAAATCTCCACAAATGACCCAGTTTCATTCCTTTCTAAGGCTGAGTAAAATTTCATTGTATGTATGTACTACCTCTTATTTATCTATTCATCTGTCGATGGACATTTAGGTTGCTTCCATGTCCTGGTGATTTCAAGCAGTAATGCAATGAACATTGGGATACACGTGTCTCTTTGAATTACAGTTTTCTCAGGGTATATGCCCAGTAGTGCGATTGCTGGGTCATATGGGGGTTCAATTTTCATTTTTTTTAAGGAACCTCCATATTCTTCTTTGTAGTGGCTGTATCAATTTACATTGTTACCAGAAGTTCAAGAGGTTTCCCTTCTCTCCACACCTTCTCCATCATTTATTGATGGTAGATTCTGACCAATTGGAGGTGATATGTCATTGTAGTTTTCATTTGCATTTCTCTAATATTTAGAAATGTTGAGCAACTTTTCATGTACCTCTTGGCCATCTATCTGTATGGTTTCTTTGGGGAAATGCCTATTTAGGTCTTATGTCCATTTTTTGATTGGGTTTTTCACATGGAAGCAACCTAAATGTTCATCAACAGATGAATAGATAAATAAGAGGTGGTATATACATAAAATGGAATATTACTCAGCCTTAGAAAGAAATGAAGCCGGGTCATCTATGGAGATGTGGATGGACCTAGAGTCTGCCATTCAGAGTGAAATAAGTCAGCTTCTTTGAAATAAGTCAGTGAGACAAATAGCACTATGTGCTATTTGTATATTTTGAAGATTATTTTTTTTTGTCAGTTGCTTCCTTTGAAAATATTTTATTTCATTCTGATGGTTGTCTTTTTTATGGTTTCCTTCACTGTACAGAAGCTTTTAAGTTTAATTATGTTTGCTTTGTTTATATTTGTTTCATTTTTTATTTTTAATATTCTACGAAGTGGCTCAAAACAGATCTTGCTGTGATTTATGTGAAAGAGTGTTTTTCCTATGCTTTTCTCTAAGAAGTTTATAGTATTGAGTCTTACATTTAGATCTTTAATCCATTTTGAATTTATTTTTGTGTATGATGTAAGGTAGCGTTCTAAATTCATTCTTTTACACTTACCTGTCCAGTTTTGTCAGCACCACTTATTGAAGACATTATATTTTCTCCACTGTTTATTTTTGCCTCCTTTGTCATAGATTAGGTGACCATCGGTGCATTGGTTTATCTCTTACCTTTTTCTCCTACACTATTGATCTATATTCCTGTTTTAGTGCCAGTACTATACTCTCTTGATAACTGCAGCTGTGTAGTATAGTCTGAAGTCAGAGAGCCTGATGCCTAGTGCCCAGTTTTTTCTATCAAGATTGCTTTGGCTATTCAAGGTTTGTGTGTTCCCACACAAATCATAAAATTTTTTGTTCTAATTCTGTGCAAAAAAAAAAATGCCATTGGTAATTTGATAGAGCTTGCATTGAATCTGTGGACTGCTTTGGGTAATGTAGTCATTTTCACAATACTGATGCTTTAAATTCAAGAACATGGTACATTTATCTGTTTGTGTCATTTTTTAATCTATTTCATCAGTGTTTTTATAGTTTTCTGGGTACAGGTCTTTTGCCTTCTTCGGTGGATTTATTCCTATTTATTGTGTTGCTTTTGTTGCAGTGCCTGGTTGGTGCCCTAGTTGTGAAGATATGTGAACTCCATGTCCTCTTACTCCACCATTTTGAGCCTGCCCCCATATTTTCTTTTAGAAATATACATATGAGGGGGATTGTTGGATTCTATAGTAACTCTATATTTAAACTTTCGGGGAAATTTAAAAGTTTAGAATCTCCCTTCAAGAATTCCCTGAGAAATATCAGATAACTTACACCCCACCCCCACACACACACACACATATACTGTGCCATTAACTGATCTAGGCTTTAAGGATACTATGGTAAACATGATACACAGAAGTTTTTCCCTCACAAGATAATATGTAATTGGAGAATAGAAAGAAATAAATGGGTCCTGAAAAAGTGTTGTCAATGGTATGAAGAAAAATAACAATTATGGAAATACATACTTGGGAAACCTTAACTCTTCAAGATGGCAAAAAAAGAAAAAAAGCCATCCTTGAAAAGTGAGCTATAAACTGAGGATAAAGAATAACAGAAAGTTATAAAGAACAAGGTCAAATAGGAGTGTTTCAGTAAACAAATCACCATGTATAAATCTTCCATACAAGATAAAGCAGAGAGCAAAAAAATGAAATGAAACACCATCATCTATTAATTATGCAGTTGGAAGGTCAGGGTTGTTAGATGTAGCTTGGATAGTTAAAGAGGCAAAACACCATAGACAACTTTATGATTCAGTAAAAGAATTAAAGATTTAACATAGAAAATCATGTCTAATTGAATAATTCTCAGTGAGAGCCTGATCACCAATGTGGGCTTTGAGATACCTTCTCACTTCTAAGAGGAAATTGAGGTGGAGAGGAGAGGACTTGAAAGTCAATAGTCTGTTCTTGTCCTGGTGAGAAATGGATTGGACTATGCTGTCTGTAGCTCTACAAACATAGATAAAAAGGTGACTATATCATAAAGGTATGTGAAGATAAATTTAATAGCCAGTCATGATGAATAAAATTAAAGATATGGAAGGAAAGGGAGGAAACCAGTATGACTCCACTCTTCTTATCTAAAAGCTAGGAGTGAATGGGAAATATTGCAAGAGACATTTAAGGACACTCAATATGAACTCAATTTGGAGTATGCTGAATTGGGGTACTTTCTGGGTACCTATGTAACAATATTGGTGAAAGTTGAGTATACCTTGTTAAATCCCAGGAAATAAATGAGCAACAAGATTGGGATGAGTCATCAGCATATATATTGCAATGAAAGTCTCTGGAATTGAACTCATAATGAAGGAATGAAAGAAAGTAATATAGGAAAGAATTCTATTAAATGCTGATATAGAAAACAATATATTATATACATATTAAATGCCAATAAATAATGTATATTTATTAAAGATAAATATATATCTATTAAATGCTAATATAGAACATATATAGATATCAGGCTTCCCTTGTGGTTCAGCTGGTAAAGAATCCACCTACAATGCGGAAGACCTGGACTTGATCCCTGGGTTGGAAAGATCCCCTGGAGAAAGGAAAGTCTACCCACTTCAGTGTTCTGGCCTAGAGAATTTCATGGACTCTATAGTCCATGAGGGTACAAAGAGTCAGACATGACTGAGCGACTTTCACTAGCTAGAAGGAAAAAGAAAAAACTCTTAAAGTTGACTCAGAAATAATACCAAGAGAAGCAGGAGGAAAATTAGAGTATACTCAGTTACTTAACTTACTTACTTAAGTCACTTCAGTCGTGTCTGACTCTGTGTGACCCCATAGATGGCAGCCCACCAGGCTCCCCCGTCCCTGGAATTCTTCAGGCAAGAACACTGGAGTGGATTGCCATTTCCTTCTCCAATGCCTGAAAGTGAAAAGTGAAAGTGAAGTCGCTAAGTCGTATCCAACCCTCAGCAACCCCATGGATTCCAGCCTACCAGGCTCCTCCACCCATGGGATTTTCCGGGCAGGAGTACTGGAGTGGGGTGCCACTGGCTATCATGCGCCATCCTCCAATGGATACCATGGCCATGCAGTATCACATAGGAAGACCAGGTGTGTCTTCTTTAAGCCCTGGGGATCAAATCTATCCCAGTTGTTCAGGATACAATTCAAAGGAGTGAGGCTGGAATTGTTAGCTCCTATCTTGTCCTGAAGGATCCTGGACAAGACCCCAAGATGAAAGGTTGTTGTTGAATCACAAGAAGACACTGGGATTCTTGGCCCCTGGAGGAGAAGAATTCAATCCGGGGCCAGAGATGAGGCTTGATCGCTCAGAGCTTTTGTGTAATAAAGTTTTATTAAAGTATAAAGGAGATAGAGAAAGTTTCTGACATAGGCATCAGAGGGGGGCAGAAAGAGTACCCGAGAATTTATTAATTTGATTTGTTTAACCTGTGGCATCTACATTGTATTTAAATGAAAAATATTATTCTTTTCCTGGGGTATGAAAATTGATGACAAGAAAGAAGCATAAAAGCCAGTTGTCTATTTCTGTTATTTGTTACTGAGAATGAATGAAAGGCCATCAAGACCGATATATTATATGGAAAAATAATAGAAAATATGAAAGGAATAATATTACTCCCATAAAGTTTGTGTTTATTGACTATATAACTATATGACACTTCCAGTTTATCTCTTCTTAAGAATTTCAAACTGTTATAACCATGGAAAGATCTTTGAACCAAGAGTTGTTATAGTCAGCTAAAAGACTGTATGGATCTACTAATATCTGAAGAAATCCAAAGGAAAATAATTTTCACATATGGAGTAAATAAGAGAGGGCTTAACTTGAGATAAGCCTTGTCTGTGTTGAATGTCAGAACATAGCTAATTGCATGATGACCAGACTGTAGCCATGACAAAAGCTGATCTGTCTTGAGCAGTACTGGGTCTATGGCTAGCACCATTCTAAGAACTAGCCTTAGGAAAATGGGATTGATACTACTGGTCATAATAATCCATATCTCCGTGGGCATCAAAATAATTGTAGCTTGTTCTGCCTGACATATGCAAATGTGCAACTACAACTGGCAGCAAAGAGATGCTACAAGTTGACATACTCCACTGTAAGAACAGAGCACCTTCATGTCATCATGAAGAAGATACAGAAAATGGATCTTCAACCATAATTCCATAGAAATGGAATATGCTCTGACAATTGGGGATTTGTAACTAGCTTTTGGCAAGAAAGAGCTCTTGGCAGGAAAGAGTTCTCTACAGGATCCCCTTAGTCTTATCACTAACCTTAAATGAGGCACCCCATGGTTTACTCATTCTCAGCCCTTTCAAATCTTTTCATCACACAATAATGTGTTTAATCTGTTGGTTCTGTCTATAGACCAAAGAAGTAGAAATGAAAAATAAGTAATTAACAGATGACCAGATCTCTTCTCTAGCTTCCCCTTCAGATACTTCATGAACAAACTATGTACACAAGATGTGTATGTCTTTGTGTGTGTGTGTGTGTGTGTGTGTGTGTGTGTACGTGTTAGTTGCTCAGTTGTGTCTGACTCTATGTAACCTCACGAACTGTAGTTTTCCGGTCTCCTCTGTCCATGGATTTCTCCAGGCCAGAATACTGGAATGGGTTGCAATTCCCTTCTACAGGGGAATCTTCCTGACCGAGGATCAAACCTGACTCTTTACCACTGAGCCACCAGCGAGTCATGAACAAGATAGCCTCTAAATTAAAATCATAAGAGGTTAGCAAGCTTGCACACAAGCCTGCATATAGTGCGAGGTGGTGATGACTTTGATCCCCCATCTTCGTGGTCAACTGAGATTGTTTACTTTTTCCTTTTTAAACATTTTCATGGCTGAGCAGAATCTTGGGAGGTAGCTTCTGGAGGACCTTGAGACTACCATCACCCTAGATTGATGGCAGTTTGTTGGAAGCAACTTTCCTTTCTAGCAAATTCACCTCCCTGGAATATTGATTTTTGAGCAGTGAGCAGATGGAATTGATTCAGTAACAGAATCATGTGCTCATCCTCTTGCTCTCAGCTCTATTTGCATTTATGTACTATCTATAGCATTAAAGGAAGCTGACCTTTGTTAGTTATAGCACAACACACATACAAGTGTATTAACATTGAGTGTGGTATAAAAACACAAATAATTGGATTTGGGAGAAAGCATCCAAGGGGTAAGAATAAAGTGTCTCAAAAAATCACCCTCCCCCCCTTAATATACAGAAGAAATGAATGTACAAGGCAAGGGATGTATCCAATGCCAAGGGGATGATATAATCCTAAAATGTATGGTTTCTTTTAATAGATCTAGCTGCTTCCGAAACAAACAAAAAATGTGTGCACTTGTATTATAGAAAATGAGCCATTATTTGCTTCAGTGCCCTCAATAAGCAATAATGCTGTCCTTGGTAGGATTTTTCTTAGAACTTGGTTGTTAAACTCTAGTCTATGAATGCTGTTCCCAGTCTTCGTCCCAGGTAAATCTCCTTCATATAACCTGCTTCTCCACCTGAGGTCCGTGTCTCTCTGGCCTGTGACTAGATTTTATCAGCCAATCAAAGCACAAAAGTTATCCCACCATATTTGCTCCTAACTCTTGACATGTCTAGTTTCCTAGATCACAGTCAGCATATCTTAACAAAGGGTCATATTTTCCCCACCTCTAGTTTACTGTCTTATAGGCAGGAATGAGTTGCAAGAAGTTTCTAGAAGGTGAAACATTTATTTTTGTCTCTTGGAAAATACACAAGGTGAGGCAGAGAAAATGATCTGATTGTCAATCATGTAATTGAACTTAAGATAGATAGCCACTATTGAAACAACTGTGCTGCCTATAAATCCATAGAGTACCTGTTCTCCTTTGTACCACATGCAGTGAAAGACAAGATTATCAATCTCTTGCTGTGGCAAAATAAGTGGATGGGAGTAGAGGGTTTAGTAACTTCCCAAACTAAAAGGTGCTTGGATTCGGATTCCTGTCTTGTTTCTTTAAATGTTGGAATGCAATTATTTCATGGCCAACTTAGACATTTAAGTGACTATGTGGATATGATTTATATTCTATGATAATTGGATAACTAATACTGTTTTAAGTCACATAATGAGAACATAATTGATATTATATTATTTCAAAATGATGTTATAACTTATATTCTGTAACCTCCTATCTTGTTAGATTGCCCCCAAAAGAAAGTATATACAAGAAAGCAAACTCTCCATCATGACTGTTACCACTGGAAGAAAAGCAATAGCTGTGATGCATGACCCTATACTGAATGCCACAGCCCATAGTCTTTTTCTTGCCTTATTTTATTTTACTTTTTCTTTTTTTAGTTCTTAACAATTTGTAAGAATATTTTTTTTCTCATTCTGTGTTCATATGATAAATATGTTATGTGAAAGCAATTTGGTTATGTGAACTTCCTTCTGGATATATATTAACCTCAATCATAAACATTAGTGGGTGTAACAGTGTGTCTGGCAACTCATTCCTATTACTTTCTATGTATTTTAGTGAAAAAGCAGAAATGACAAATGATAATAGACAAAGAATTGAAGTTAAATGTGCCATTAATTGTTACCAACATTGAGATTTTCCTCATAATTTAGAGAAAAAAAAAGGTAATGAATACTCAATATACAAAGATCTTATTTTTCTCAATATCTTTTCCTTAGAATGTATCAATTTAAAAATTAAATCTCTAAATATACTCATAAATTATTCTGCCTTAAAAAATACCCACCATTGATCCAATATTCTCCATGCCCTTTATGAATGATTCAACATAATGATGATTATCTTAAAGGCAGCAGGAAAGATGAGGAGGCTCTCTTATCTCCATGAGACAGGATTTATAGCTCTGATGTCTTGTAACTGTCAGAGTGGTTTTCTTGAGGGATATAACAAATAAGATAGTGTCCCTGGCATTTTTCCATAATATGCATACTATTATAAATTTATCCATCTCAAGATCCAGATTTTCGATTTTATGACTGATACAAAAAAAAAAAAAAATGGAGAGTTTAAGGAACATACTCTATAGATAATGTCTCATTTATTCTAGACAAGTCTCATTACTCTTGGTTTTCCCATAGATCTGATCAAAGACTCAAAACAGCAAACAACATCAACTTCATATTTACATATCAAATACCTTAGTGACTCCATTGGGTCGTTATCAACAAAGGTGTTTCCTTGGACCTTATTTTGATCATCTTTGTGTAATATACTAATCACATTATTTTATTTTCAGAATATTTAAAGCGACAATGCTAAAGAATGTTCAAACTATGGCACAATTGAACTCATCTCACACGCAGTAAAGTAATGCTCAAAATTCTCCAAGCCAGGCTTCAGCAATACATGAACTGTGAACTTCCAGGTGTTCAAGCAGGTTTTAGAAAAGGAAGAAGAACCAAAGATCAAATTGCCAACATCTTTTGGATCATCAAGAAAGCAAGAGAGTTCCAGAAAAACATCTATGTCTGCTTTATTGACTATGCCAAAGCCTTTGACTATGTGGATCACAATAAACTGTGTAAAATTCTGAAAGAGATGGGAATACTAGACCACCTGACCTGCCTCTTGAGAAACCTGTATGCAGATCAGGAAGCAACAGTTAGAACTGGATACAGAACAAGACTGGTTCCAAATAGGAAAAGCAATACATCAAGACTGTATATTGTCACCCTGCTTATTTAACTTATATGCAGAGTACATCATGAGAAACTTTGGGCTGGATGAAGCACAAGCTGGAATGAAGATTGCCAGGAGAAATATCAATATCTTGAGATATGCAGATGACAGCACCCTTATGGCAGAAAGTGAAGAGGAACTAAAGAGCCTGTTGATGAAAGTGAAACAGGAGAGTGAAAAAGGATGGCTTAAAGCTCAACATTCAGAAGTCTAAGATCATGCATCCAGTCCCATCACTTTACAGCAAATAGATAGGGAAAGAGTAGAAACAGTGACAGACTTTATTTTGGGGGGGCTCCAAAATAACTGCAGATGGTGACTGCAGCCAAGAAATTAAAAGATGCTTACTCCTTGGAAGGAAAATTATGACCAATCTAGACAGTGTATTAAAAAGCTAAGACATTACTTTGTCAACAAAGGTCCATCTAGTCAGGGCTATGATTTTTCCAGTAGTCATAAATGGATGTGAGTATTGGACTATAAAGAAAGCTGAGTATAGAAGAATTGATACTTTTGAATTGTGATGTGGAGAAGTCTTTTGAAAGTCCCTTGGACTGCAAGGAGATCCAATCAGTCCATCCTAAAGGAGATCAGTCCTGGGTGTTCATTGGAAGGACTGATGCTGAAGCTCAAACTCCAATACTTTGGCCATGTGATGCAAAGAACTGACTCATTTGAAAAGTCCCTTACACTGGTAAAGTTTGAAGGAGGAGGGGAAGGGGACAACAGAGGATAAGATGTTGGATGGCATCACCGACCCAATAGACATGAGTTTGGGTAAACTCCAGGGGTTGGTGATAGACAGGGAAGACTGGAGTGTTGCATTCCATGGGATCACAAAAATGCGGACACAACTGAGTGACTAAACTGAACTGAAGAGCTTATAGATAATATTTGGAATGTGTCTACATTTAACTGACCAATTTGAAATACTAATAGAGATAGGAATTGAAAGTTTCTGGAATATATTTTAAACCCTATAAACAAGAAATTACCTCAGGTTGGCCAGACTTCATTTTATTTATTTATGTGATTCTTCATGATAATTGGCTTCCCTGGTGGTTCAGATGGTAAAGATCTGCCTGCAATGCTGGAGACCCAAGTTTGATCCCTGGGTGAAGAAGTTACCTTGAAGAAGGGAATGGTTTCCCACTCCAGTATTCTTGCCTGGAGAATTCTATATTCAGGGGATCCTGGAGTATCAAAAAGTCAGACACGACTTAGCAACTAACACTTTTACTTTATGAAAATTGAAGTATAGTTGATTTACAATATTATATTCATTTCAGGTATAAAATACAGTGCTTCAATATTTTTACAGATTATGCTCCATATAAAGGTATTACAAAATAATGCCTATATCCCTTGTGCTGTACAATATTTCCTTCTAGATTATCTATTACATGCATAGTAGTTCATATCTATTAATTTCATAACCCTATCTTGCTTCTCCCTCTCACCCTGGCAAATGCTAGCTTATTCACTATATCTGTGATCTTGTTCCTGTTTGTTGTTTATGCCCATTTATTTTATTTTTAGATTTCACATATGTATCATAGCAAATCACTTATCTTTATCTCTCTGAATTCTTTCACTAAACATAATACTTCTAGGTCTATCCATGTTGCTGCACAGGATAGAATTTAATTTTTTTGTCTGAATAATATTCCACTATATATATTCAGTTCAGTTCAGTCACCCAGTTGTGTCTGATTCTTTGCAACCCCATGGATTTCAGCACCAAAAAACACTAGCTTATATTTGTTATAATTTAGCAAATAAAGCTTGTTTTTCAATTATTATTCTACTGAAAGATATGTAATATATACATATCATATAACATATTTTATATAGTGTATTTATTATGAAGAGCTTACTTTTCTATGCTTAGTCTCCTGGTAAGCATAAACATATGTTATGAATATACAACATTTCAGTCAGTTCAGTCACTCAGTCGTGTCTGACTCTTTGTGATCCATGACCTGCAGCACGCCAGGCTTCCCTGTCCATCACCAACTCCTGAAGCTTGCTCAAACCCATGTCCATTGAGTCAGTGATGCCATCCAACATCTCACCCTCTGTTGTCCTCTTCTCCTCCTGCCTTCAATCTTTCCCAGCATCAGAGTCTTTTCAAATGAGTCAGGTCTTCGCATCAGGTGGCCAAAGTATTGAAGTTTCAGCTTCAGAATCAGTCCTTCCAACGAATATTCAGGACTGATTTCCTTTAGGATTGACTGGTTTGATCTCTTTGCAGTCCAAGGGACTCTGAAGAGTTTTCTCCAACACCACAGTTCAAATGTATCCATTCTTCAGGACTCAACTTTCTTTTTGGTCCAACTCTCATAACCGTTCATGACTACTGGGAAAACCATAGCTTTGTCTAGATGGACCTTTGTTGGCAAAGTAATATATCATTTATTTTTCTTAAATATAATTTAGGAAATTATAAATTTTTCCTAAATTATAACCTTCCCCTAAATTAATTTAGGAGAATTAGAGCTCATTTTTTGATGGACATATAGTAAAGGATTTATTAAGAATTATCTCCTGTTGAGTGGTCATGCAGCTAGTATCATGGTTAAACAGACAGGAGACATGCACTCAGCCTTCCAGTGTAGGAAGACATGGATTACTAACAGACACATCTTGAAAACAGTAAAAAGACCTTCCATATGTCCATTGAAGTGATAACTAGAATATCAACTTCTTTAAAATGCCCATGAATAGATGGGCAGTTTAATATTGTAGCCTGTATTTTAGGTAAGGCATTTGTTTACTTTTAAACTAAATGAAAAATAAACTATTTAAGAGTGAGGAAAACACATGTTCCATTATACTATGTGAAGATGTAAAGTTGTAAAAATATTATTAAAACTATTAAACTGGGGAATATAGAAGGGTGAACAGAAAGCAATTGATTTTAGTGATTGCATTAGGACAATGAGTCCATGGTCATTCGTTTTTCTGTCTCTTTTGAATAAAGTTGCTATAAGTGAACTTTGGGTAGTCATTAGGGTTGTGATCATTCTAATGTCACACCTGGCCCAACTAACCCAACACCAGATTTAAATACATATACCCACATTCATAAATAGCATTGCAGTGAGACTCTTGACCAAAACTGAGACTTCATATGTTTGTCCCAAATACATAAACCATATGTATTTGGCTTACACTCTGAAATCAGTGTAAACTGATTTGGAGACACTCAGAAGTTAGCATGGGCTTCTTTGGTCACTCAGATGGTAAGACTCAAAGTGCAATGTGGGATCCAATTCAAACCCTGAGTCTGATCCCTGGATTTGGAAGATCCCCTAGAAAAGGGAATGGCTACCCACACCAGTTCTCTTGCTTGGAGAACGCCATGGGCAGAAGAGTCTGACAGAGTACTGTCCTTTGGGTTGCAAAGTGTTGGATATGACTGAGCCAATAAGCACACATGCACACGAGGAGGCTAGTATGGGATGGGGATGCAGGCCACAGGAAATTGAGAATTACATCAGATTGATAGTCATAATGTAGAAAGAAGTGACATGAACTCATCCACTGAGACCCTTGAGGACCCTAACCTTTTGTCCTTCATTTTCATTGACTGCCAGGAGCAGGAGCTCCACCCATGGCAAAGGTCATGAGGAAGGAGGCTCGGCATACGCAAAGGCAGGATTGAGCCTCAGGAGTCCCCCTGGAAATTCTCAAGCATCTACCCCCAAAACCAGAGTCTGCCTACTTTCTGCTTTGTGCTTTCACCTACACCTCTGACTTTATGGGGGGCTGTCCCCCACTACCTCTCTCTGAAAAAAGAGTTAACTTACAGCTCCAGTTAATAATTCCTGGGTGTGATAGTGTTTCAACCTACAAACTCCTTTGGAAGTCCTCTAGCCTGTCTGAATAGGTTTTTCCGGCCACATGTGATTGCTCAGAGCCTCCCAACTGTGAGAGGCATGAGATGTTTTAAACTGTCTAAATACAGATTCCTTTGAGCAGTTAAAAGATTGATTAGAAATTGTATTGGTGAAGGGTTTTTACTTGTTGGGCCAATGTTTGCTGCTAAGTTTCCATATCCCTTACCTGCTGTGTCCCTGGCAGTGTATTGATTAATATAATTGGTGTAAGTAGTAGCTTTAATATTTGTAACCTTGGACCCTTGAGTTAATTATTTTTCTTGTTATAGCCCACAACACCTTTGTCCTAAAGGAATGCAACTTTATCTAATGCTTTTGGAGGGTGGCGCCTGACTAATCACCTTTAGAGAAAAGTAAGTTTTCTGAAGAAAGGGTCCTAAAATGTTAACAGGCCTCCAGGCCAGAAGATGATGCAAATCACCTAAACTTTTGCATATGATAAGTTTGCAGGAAGAAAGCCTGGCTTACTGCATGACTCTACCCCTTTCCCCATTATCCTCTATGCATAACTTAAGGTATAAAAACTACTTCGGAAAATAAAATGCGAGCCTTGTTCACCGAAGCTTGGTCTCCCCATGTCGTTCTTTCTCTCACCTTCTGGCTGAATTATTCAGCCTCTTTTCTCCACTAAATTTTCTCACTGAGCTATCCTTATTTAACCACTATTTATACCCTTAATTAACGTTTAAATAAGCTGTTGTTTCCTGATTGCTGATGCCGTCTCCCCTTTGAATTCCCTGGATCCACCGGGGCTGGACCCCTGCAACTGACCATCCATTTACCCCTTTGTTTCTTTAATCCACAGCAATATCACCACATAACCTGAAAACTGAGTTTGCTAAGGCTTCCATAAAAACAATAGCACCCTGGGTATCTTACATCACAGAATCTTTATTCCTACAGAAATTCAAGATCAATGTGTATACAAAGTTTGTGTATACAAAGTTGATTTTTCTGAGATTTCTCTCTGTCCACTTCTCCTCTCTATGTTTCATATGGTTTTCTTTCTGTACAAATCTGGGTCATATTTTCATCTTTTTCTAAATTTGCTATTCACATTAAGTTAAGGACCAATCTAGAGGCCTCACTTTAACTTAATTATATTTTAAAGACCCAATAAAATTAGAGATAACAAGGGAACATTTCATGCAAAGATGAGCACTATAAAGTACAGGAATGGTATGGACCTAATAGAAGCACAAGATATTAAAAAGTGGTGTCAAGAATACACAGAAGAAATATACAAAAAAAGATCTTCATGACTCAGATAATCACAATGGTGTGATCACTCACTTAGAGCCAGACATTTTGGAATGTGAAGTCAAGTGAACCTTAGGAAGCACCACTATGAACAAAGCTAATGGAGGTGATGGGATTCCAGTTGAGCTATTTCAAATCCTAAAAAATTATGCTTTGAGAATGCTGCAATCAGTATACCAGCAAAGTTGGAAAACTCAGCAGTGGCCACAGGACAGGAGAAGGTCAGTTTTCATTCCCATCCCAAAGAAAAGCAATGCCAAAGAATGTGCAAACTACTGCACAATTGCACTCATCTCACACACTATCCAAATTATGTTCAAACTTCTCCAAGCCAGGCTTCAACAGTACCTGAATCGTGAACTTCCAGATGTTCAAGTGGATATAGAAAAGGCAGAGGAAGCAGAGATCAAATTGACAACATCTGCTGGATCATTGGAAAAGCAAGAGAGTTCCAGAAAAACATCTACTTTTGTTTTATTGCCTATGCCAAAGCGTTGATTGTGTGGATCAAAACAAACTGGAAAATTCTTAAAGAGATGGAAATACCAGACCACTTGACCTGCTTCCTGAGAAATCTGTATGTAGGTCAAGAAGCAACAGTTAGAACTGGACATGGAACACCAGACTGGTTCCAAATAGGGAAAGGAATATGTCAAGGCTGAATATTGTCACCTTACTTATTTAATGTATATGCAGAGTACATCATGAGAAACTCTGGGCTGGATGAAGCACAAGCTCAAATCAAGATCACTGGGGAAAATATCAATAACATCAGATACATAGATGATACTACCCTTATGGTAGAAAGTGAATAACTAGAAGAGCCTCTTGACAAAATGAAAGAGGAGAGTGAAAAAGTCGGCTTAAAAATTAATATTCAGAAAGCTAAGATCATGGCATCTGGTCCCATCACTTCATGGCAAACAGAAGGGTAAACAATGGAAACAGTAAGAGATTTTATTTTTTTGAGGCGGGGGGGCTCCAAAATCAATACAGATGCTGACTGCAGCCATAAAATTAAAAGATGCTTGTTCTTTGGAATAAAAGCTATGACCAACCTAGACAGCATATCAAAAAGCAGAGAACTGCTTTACCAGCAAAGGTCCATCTAGTCAAAGCTATGGTTTTTCCAGTAGTCATGTATGAATGTGAGAGTTGGACTATAAAGAAAGCTGAGGGCTGAAGAATTGATGCTTTTGAACTGTGGTGTTGGAGAAGACTCTTGAGAGTCTCAGAGTTTGGGTAAACTCTGGGAGTTGGTGATGGACAGGGAGGCCTGGTGATGGACAGGGAGGCCTGGTAATGGACAGGGAGGCCTGCTTCTACGGAATTGCAGAGTCAGGCACAAGTGAGTGACTGAACTGAGCTGAACTGAACCAAGAAACTGATGCCTTCAAATTGTAGTGCTGGAGAAGACCCTTGAGAGTTCCTTGGAGAGCAAGGTGATGCCTGTTAATTCTAAAGGAAATCAAACCTGAGTATTCATTGGAAGGACTGATGCTGACATTGAAGCTCCAATACTTTGGCCACCTGATGTAAAGCGCTGACTCATTGGAAAAGACCCTGATTTTAAGAAAGATTGAAGGCAGGAAGAGAAGGGGGTGACAAAGTATGAAGTGATTGGATGACATCAGTGACTCAATGGACATGAGTTTGAGCAAACTCCAGGACATAGTCAAAGAGAGGGATGCCTGATGTGCTGTAGTCCATGGAGTCACAAAGAGTCAGATACAACTGAGTGACTGAATAGCAACAAATGTTGATTAGGACTCTAACAGATCAATTTGAAGAGAAACACAGTTCAACCTGTAACAGAAACCAAAGTCCTTTAGCTATCATGGTGTATAAAAATGTTATAACTAAAAGGAAAATAAAGTTTGGTTTAAGAAAACCAAGAGTGTCTTCTATATAATCAACATAACAAATTGAATCTAACGTGATACTTACATACAGTAAGAGCCATATTCAATTAAATTGCTCAGTTGTATCTGACTCTGCTACCCTGTGCACTGCAGGACATCAGGCTTCCTTGTGCATTACCAACTTCCAACTGATGTCCACCAAGTCCATGATGCCATCCAACCATCTCATCCTCTATTGTCCTCTTCTCCTTCCACCTTCAATCTTTCCCAGCACCAGGGTCTTTTCCAATGAGTCAGCCCTTCGCATCAGGTGGCCAAAGTATTGCAGTTCCAGCTTAAGCATCAGTCCTTCCAATGAACACCCAGGACTGATCTCCTTTAGGATGGACTGGTTGGATCTCCTTGCAGTCCAAGGGACTCTCAAGAGTCTTCTCCAACACCACAGTTCAAAAGCATCAATTCTTTGGTGCTCAGCTTTCTCTATGGTCCAACTCTCACATTCATACATGACCACTGGAAAAACCATAGCCTTGAATAGACAGACCTTTGTGAAAAAGTAATGTCTCTGCTTTTTAATATGCTGTCTATGTTGGTCATAACTTTCCTTCCAAGGAGTAATGGTCTTTTAATTTCATGGCTGCAATCACCATCTGCAGTGATTTTGGAGCCCCCCAAAATAAAGTCAGTCACTGTTTCCCCATCTATTTCCCATAAAGTGATGGGACCAGATACGATGATCTCAGATTTTGGAATGTTGAGCTTTAAGCCAACTTTTTCACTCTCCTCTTTCACTTTCATCAAGAGGCTTCTTAGTTCCTCTTCACTTTCTGCCAAAAGGGTGGTGTCATCTGCATATCTGAGTTTTTTTTTTTTTTTTTTTAATATATGTCTCCTGGCAATCTTAATTAAAGCTTGTGCTTCATTCAGCCCAGCATTTCTCATGATGTACTCTGCATATAAGTTAAATAAGCAGGGTGACAATATACAGCCTTGACATACTCCTTTTCCTATTTGGAACAAGTCTGTTGTTCCATGTCCAGTCTAATTGTTGTTTCTTGACATGCCAATAGATTTCTCAGGAGGCAAGTCAGGTGCTCTTGTATTCTCATCTCTTGCAGAATTTTCCAGTTTGTTGTGATCCACACAGTCAAAGGCTTTGGCATAGTCAGTAAAACAGAACTAGATGTTTTTTCTGGAATTCTCTTGCTTTTTCTATGATGCAACGGATGTTTGCAATTTGATCTCGTCCTCTTCTGCCTTTTCTATATCCAGCTTGAGCATCTGGAAGTTTGCAGTTTGCATCCTGTGGAAGCCTGTCTTAGAGAATCTTGGGCATTACTTTGCCAGCGTGTGAGATGAGTGCAGTTGTGCAGTAGTTTGAACATTCTTTTACATTTCCTTTCTTTGGGATTGGAATGAAAACTGACATTTTCCAGTCCTGTGGTCACTTCTGAGTTTTCCAGCTTTGCTGGCATACTGAGTGCAGCACTTTCACAGCATCATCTCTCAGGATTTAAAATAGCTCAACTGGAATTCCATCACCTCCACTAGCTTTGTTCGTAGTGATGCTTTCTAAGGTCCACTTGACTTCACATTCCAATATGTCTGGCTCTAGGAGAGTGATCACTATATTGTGATTATCTTTCTCATGAAAATCTTTTTTGTATAGTTTTTCTGTGTATAGTTGCCACCTCTTTTTAATATACTGCTTCTTTTATGTCTATAACTTTCTTGTCATTTATTGTGTTCATCAATGCATGAAATGTTCCCTTGGTATCGCTAATTTTCTTGAAGAGACCTCTAATCTTTCCCATTCTATTTTTTTTTCCTTTATATCTTTGTATTAATCCCTGAGGAAGGTTTTCTTATCTCTCCTTGCTATTCTGTGGAACTCTGCATTCAAATGGGTGTATCTTTCTTTTTCTTGTTTGACTTTTGTTTCTTTTCTTTTGTCAGCTATTTGTAAAAGCCATATTGCAAGAAAAAAAAAATGTGAGTGGTAGTGGTATATTAAAATAAGCTTTTCATTACACACATATACCCCGCACACACACATGACAATTTTAATTAAATTGAGTTACTTATAAAATGGCATAGATAAAAGTATCTACAGCATTTAAAGCATATGCCCTGGAGACTGAAAAATGCTTTCTTCTTTTCTCTAAGGCACTATCTTAATAACTTTGATCTAATGTATTTTCATATTTCAAGCTCTTATTTTTTAAATAAATTTATTTATTTTAATAGGAGGTTAATTACTTTACAATATTTTATTGGTTTTGACATACATCAACATGAATCTGCCACAGGTATACACGTGTTCTCCATCCTGAACCCCCCTCCCAACTTCCTCCCCGTACCATCCCTCTGGGTCATCCCAGTGCACCAGCCCCAAGCATCCTGTATCATGCATCAAACTTGGACTGGCGATTCATTTCATACATAATATTATACATGTTTCAATGCCATTCTCCCAAATCATCCCACCCTCTCCCTCTCCCACAGAGTCCAAAAGACTGTTCTATACATCTGTGTCTCTTTTGCTATCTCGCATACAGGGTTATCATTACCATCTTTCTAAATTCCATATATATCAAGCCCTTATTTTTAAAGAAAATAAATTTGTGAATTTCAGACTATTTACTTAGAAAAATAAAGAAAACTTTATAGATAAAGTGCTATACTACATTTGCTTCTTTTTGCTTATTTTTAATACAAATTGCTACATAATATTAATATTCAAAGTTGCCTGATCTCTCTTAGTTATCTTTTAAGGATTTGATAATCTTAATTTTTTCATTGGTTAAAACATATTCCAGTAATAATTACATAACATATATCTATCAGTTCAGTTCAGTTGCTCAGTCGTGTCCGACTCTTTGCGACCCCATGAATCGTAGCACGCCAGGCCTCTCTGTCCAACACCAACTCCTGGAGTTCACTCAGACTCACGTCCATCAAGTCAGTGATGCCATCCAGCCATCTCATCCTCTGTCGGCCCCTTCTCCTGCTCTCAATCCCTCCCAGCATCAGAGTCTTTTCCAATGAGTCAACTTTCGCATGAGGTGGCCAAAGTACTGGAGTTTCAGCTTCAGCATCATTCCCTCCAAAGAAATCCCAGGGCTGATCTCTTTCAGAATGGACTGGTTAGATCTCCTTGCAGTCCAAGGGACTCTCAAGAGTCTTCTCCAACACCACAGTTCGAAAGCATCAATTCTTTGGCATGTAGCCTTTTTCATAGTCCAACTCTCACATCCATACATGACCACTGGAAAAATCATAGCCTTTACTAGACGGACCTTATAGAATAATATAAATTAGTGATATACATACCCTTTACCTCCCCTTTTCCTTGGAAGGAAAGTTATGACCAACATAGATAGCATATTCAAAAGCAGAGACATTACTTTGCCAACAAAGTCCGTCTAGTCAAGGCTATGGTTTTCCCAGTGGTCATGTATGGATGTGAGACTTGGACTGTGAAGAAGGCTGAGCACCAAAGAATTGATGCTTTTGAACTGTGATGTTGGAGAAGACTCTTGAGAGTCCCCTAGACTGCAAGGAGATCCAACCAGTCCATTCTGAAGGAGATCAGCCCTGGGATTTCTTTGGAAGGAATGATGCTAAAGCTGAAACTCCAGTACTTTGGCCACCTCATGCAAAGAGTTGACTCATTGGAAAAGACTCTGATGCTGGGAGGGATTGGGGGCAGGAGGAGAAGGGGACGACAGAGGATGAGATGGCTGGATGGCATCACTGACTCGATGGACGTGAGTCTGAGTGAACTCCGGGAGTTGGTGTTGGACAGGGAGGCCTGGTGTGCTGCGATTCATGGGGTCACAAAGAGTTGGACACAACTGAGCGACTGATCTGATCTGATCTGATACCTCCCCTTGAGAGTAATAGAATTTTTCATCAAACACATAGAAATATGATGGTTTACCATGGGACGTCTTTTACAAATACCATAGCACAGTTAGTCTGTCTCTGTGTATGTATATAGATAGACTGATAGATGTATATAGATAGATAAAATAGTCTATAATCCATTTGAGATGTACAATTGAAGAAATCATTCTAATAGTTATTTATTGATAGATGATAATATAGAATTCAGCAAGAATTTCTAACTAATATAAAACAGATATTTCAGATTTATGGTTTGCACATTCTCTTAAATTCATCATTTACACTTTCAACTACTGATGATTCTTTAAGAACAAAGAAGAAAGGCAGCATACTCCTATTTTTAGAATACAAAAGAACTTGAAACTTCTTACACATTGAATAAGGGTACAGATGGGCACAGTTGAGAGGGGTTATGTAGGAAGGACTTGAGAGGACATACATTTCAGATGGAGAAAAATAAGTGGTGAGAATATTAAGTGGTGAAGAAGCCAGCATAAGTATTCTCCCTAAAATTGAAAGCCCCAACTTGAGGTTAAAACCCTGCATCTGTTTGCAACAGGATGCACAAAAGTGCATGGGATGAAAAATAAATAATAATAAAAATGTATCTATGGCCTGGTAGTAGACTGGCACCAGAACTTATTTACGTATTACTATTTTTTTTTTTTTTACCTGTCAGGAGAACACGGTAGCATTTCAGAAAGCAAAATAAGAAAGGGAAGCAGATTGCTTTATTAAAATTCTACAGCCTGCAATAATAGTCTGGATTTCTCCTTTCTTTCAACTCCAAAGATTTGAATCCTGAAAAATCCCTTTGTTTTAAAAATAATGTTTAAAAAAACTACTAAAATAGCATCTACATAACAATATCAAAATGAAGTAAGGGACAAAGTACAGAAAAACTCATCAAAAGAGCACAGTAAAGAAAAATTATATGACATTAAAACATTGTCTCAAGTTTAATAATGGTGCATCAATCACATATGTAAATAAAACAACAAATCAGTTAGGAAAAACCATCACAATATATACATGTATATATGCAGTAGAAGCCAGTATAACTGAGAAAAAAATGGAAAACTAACAGCTTAAATAATATGAAAATTATATAGGAAAATAATCACTATGAAATGTTGGAAAACAGATGCTAAAAGATGGACCCAAGGAAAACATTAATAGAAAGCAAAGAATTTAAAATAATTTTAGAGGAAAAAAATATACAAGTTAAAGACATCATATAAATTTTGGAGACTGTAATAGAGAAAAGCACAAATTTTAAAAATGAGACAATTTTTCAATTAGATAGCTCATGATATTTTTCAAACATAAATCTAATATTAAAAGGTACATCATAAAGTTAAAAAATAAAATTAAAAATAAAAAAGGTACATCGTATCCTAGAATAAACTGTTCCAGGTTAGTATAATCTCAGTGTTGAGATTATATATAATTGAAATATTACTACACATACAGAAGGTTTCCTGACACAAAATTATCACCTTGTGAACACTTATGCAATTTCTATTTGGACTGAGAAACCAAACAGCCAACACCCGACACCACTTTCCAGTTATTAATTTTTTTTTTGTCTCTCCATTACTGTGGAGACCACTTATTTTAACACCTGAGCTTAGTTCTGCTTATTTTTAAATTTGCATAAACGGACTCACATAGTATATACATATTATTGTTTGTCTGGCACTCTATCTCAACAATATTTGTGAGATTTGTACTTATTGTTATAAGATATTCCAATTCAGTTAGTTTTATAGCTGTACATTATTCCTGTCAGTAACTCTATCAGCTTCCCAGGTGGCACTAGTGACAAGGAACCCACCTGCAAGTGCAGGAGACATAAGAGACACAGCTTCGATCCCTGAGTTTGGAAGAACCCTCGGAGAAGGAAATGGCAACCAACTCCAGTCTTCTTGGCTGAAGAATCCCATGGACAGAGGAACCTGGTGGGCTACAGTCCATGGGGTTGCAAAGAGCCAGACATGACTAAAGTGACATTGCATGGTAATGTATATATTTGTTCTATGGTTGACAGCCATTTGGATAATTTTCATTACATGTTACTCTAAGTATTGCAGCCTTGAACATTCATGTACATATATTCTTTTGCATGGAAATATAGATTTTGTCAATGATTTAACTAGGAATGAAGTTGCTGACTCATGTGATTTGTATATACTCAAGGATGCATTTAACTTATTAGATTCACTTAGTTTTCCAAAGTATCAGTTTATTTATCAAACTCCTTCCAACATAATATGAGCATTCATTTATTCATGATTGTGTCAAAACATGATTTTTCACTACTGCCAATATTTGGTATCAATCCATTTTAATGATTCTTATTAATCTTTGTGTGTGTGTGTGTGAGTGTTTTCCTGATGACTGAGATTAGGCACCCTGTTATATATTTTTCTCATCATTTGAACATGCTCTTCTTTGAACACCAGATCAAATGTCCTGCTCATTCTTTTCAATTGAGTTGTCTGTTCTTCCTGATTTGTCTATAATATGTTCTAGATAGAAATGCTTGTATTCTTCTAATCTATAACTCACCTTTTTTCTCTTTATGATATTTTAATAATCAGAAGACACTAAACTTGATTTATATTTGTCTATCTTTTGATTGAATATTAATGTGCTTATAGTTGGGGTCTCTTTCCCTACATCAAGCAAAATAGTTATCCTTTGATATCTAACATGATAAAATTTAATACTCAGCCCAAACTTCACTATTAAGTGTAATGGAATAACAATTATGTTATTGTGTGTGTAATGTTTATGTGCTATAATGAAGACTACTAAAAAAAAAGTCACTGATTATCAAACACTGTGCTAGGGGTATTTCCAAAATAAACAGAATAATAAAATTAAAATACAGAAACTGAAAAGGAATAAGTAAATGCATGATTATTTACACATGACATATATTTTACCGAAAAAAACTAAGAGAAAAATAAACCTGAAAACTCATTTCAAACAATAAATATATAATGCACAAAATTAATAGAAATCAATACTATTTATATATGTAATCAACACATACTTAAGATATTTAGTAAAATAAATACCATTTAAATGGTTCCAAAAATTATAAAATGTTAACATATACACTTAATAAACTATGGGAAGTTTAAAACTCCCAGGAATAGCTTAAAAAAAGCCATTGTAGTACTTGTACCTCAACAGGGATCAATGGAAACAAAATGAAAGACTTATAACTAGCAAAAATAAATATAAACTCCTGGAGTATAATAAAATTAGCATCTGAATCAGGACAAAAATTTTGTTTCCTTTAATATAAACATGTTTGTATAATCAAGAAACATTTGAAACAAAAGAAAATTTTAAGCAAATTTCTTGACTTAAAAATGCTAAGAAAACAATTGTATGAAATAATAAAAATTGAAGGCTAACATACTAGTTATAGTTTCAATTTTATAATTAGGCTCAAATCAATAACATATAAAATAAAATTTTGATTACTTTACATTACAGATATAAAACTGCAAAAAAAAAAATGTATCATAAACCAAGCAGAAAAACAAAACTAAGAAAAAAATATTGAAACCCTATTATATAAAAAGTCATAGCTTCTCTAATTCATAATGTACTCATACAAATTAATTTGTAAAATATCCAACAGAAAAATGGGCAAAGATATGAACCATGATAGAAATGATCATGGTATGCCATTTTTCTCTGGTTAGTTTGATAGAGACCCTAAAATTTAACAATATGCTATTATCAGAAATGTGCAAGAAAAAGTGTGGAGTAAACACTATTTGTAGAAGGGAGGAACATGTTGTAGAACAATTTCTATGGAAAACTATGTAGTAAAATGTAAGAAAAATAATATTCAGTAACTAAATTTCTAAAATTATCAGTAATAAAAACTCCATCATTCTCCTGAAAAATTTAAAATGAAATTTGTCTAAGAGATATATGTACACAATTGTAAATGACATATATTAAAAGTAATATATTATAGTATTGTTTATAACACCAAAATTCTAGCTAAAAATTAAATTATTTTGAACAAGAATCCAGTAATATGAGGATATTCGGTATCTTATACTGAAGTAAACTTAACGAATCTTGTTACATACTGATATAAATATATACTCAAAATATTTATCATTGGTTAAAAAATAAAAATTATTGGATATTTTATATAGTGTGCTATCACTTTTTGTAGGAAAGACATAAAAGATTATCACTCTGAATTTGTTAATCCACCATATAAATAAATATTTCTGAAAGGAGAAACTAAAAACTAGTAACAATGTGGTTTGTGCAGAAGTCATTAGTGACAAATAAAGGTGCTTAAGTACAGTTCTGGAGAAGGAAATGGCAACCCACTCCAGTGTTCTTGTCTGGAGAATCCCAGGGACGGCGAAGCCTGGTGGGCTGCCGTCTATGGAGTTGCACAGAGTCGGACACGACTGAAGTGACTTAGCAGCAGCAGCAGCAGCAGCAGCAGCAGTAAGTACAGTTCAATTCAGCCTCTCAGTCATATCTGACTCTTTGTGACCCCATGGATTGCAGCATGCCAGGCCTCCCTGTCCATCACCAATTCCTAGAGTTTACGCAAACTCACGTCCATTGAGTCGGTGATGCCATCCAACCATCTCATCCTCTGTCGTCCGCTTCTCCTCCCACATTCAATCTTTCCCAGCATCAGGGTCTTTTCAAATAAGTCAGCTCTTCTTCACATCAGGTGGCCAAAGTATTGGAGTTTCAGCTTCAACATTAGTCTTCGAATGAAGACTCAGGACTGATATTCTTTAGGATAGACTAGTTATATCTCCTTGCAGTCCAAGGGAATCTCAAGAGTCTTCTCCAATACCACATTTCAAAAGCATCAGTTCTTCCATGCTCAGCTTAATTTATAGTCCAACTCTCACATCCATACAAGACTATTGGAAAATATTCTTGAATAGCCTTACCATAGCCTTGAGTAGACAGACCTTTGTTGGCAAAGTAATGTCTCTGCTTTTTAATATGTTGTCTATGTTGGCTATAACTTTCCTTCCAAGGAATAAGCATCTTTTAATTTCATGGCTGAAGTCAACATCTGCAGTGATTTTGGAGGCCCCCCAAAAAAAGCTATGTCACTGATTCCATTGTTTCCCCATCTATTTGCCATGAAGTCATAGAAATGGCTGCCATCATCTTAGTTTTTCTGAATGTTGAGCTTTAAGCCAGCTTCCCACCCTCCACTTTCACTGTTAACACGAGGTTCTTTAGTTCTTCTTCGCTTTCTGCCATAAGGGTGGTGTCATTTGCATATCTGAAGTTGTTGATATTTCTCCAGGTAATCTTGATTCCAGCTTGTGCTTCCTCCAGCCCAGCATTTTTAATGATGTACTCTGCATAGAAGTTAAATAAGCAGGGTGACAGTGTACAGCTTTGACGTACTCCTTTTCCTATTTGGGATCAGTCTGTCGTTCCATGTCCAGTTCTAACTGTTGCTTCCTGACCTGCATAAAGATTTCTCAAGAGGCAGGTTAGGCGGTCTAGTATTCCCATCTCTTTCAGAATTTTCCACAGTTTATTGTGATCCACACAGTCCAAGGCTTTGGCATAGTCAATAAAGCAGAAGTAGATGTTTTCCTGGAACTCTCTTGCTTATTTGATGATCCAGCAGATGTTGACAATTTCATCTCTGGTTCCTCTGCCTTTTCTAAAACCAGCTTGAACATCTGGAGTTCATGATTCATGTATTGCTGAAGCTTGGCTTTTAAAATTTTGAGCATTACTTCACTAGCCTGTTAGATGAGTGCAATTGTGCAGTAGTGTGAGCATTCTTTGGCATTGCCTTTCTTTGGGATTGGCATGAAAACTGATCTTTTTCCAGTCTTGTGGCTACTGCTGAGTTTTACAAATTTGCTGGTATATTGAGTGCAGTGTTTTCACAGCATCATCTTTTAAGATTTGAAATATCTCAACAGGAATTCCAACGCCTCCACTAGCTTTGTTCATAGTGATGCTTCCTAAGGCCTACTTGGCTTCACATTCCAGGACGTCTGTCTCTAGGTGAGTTATCACATCATCATGATTGTCTGGGCCATGAAGATCATTTTGTATAGTTCTTCTCTGTATTATTTCCACTTCTTCTTAATAACTTCTGCTTCTGTTAGGTCCATACCACTTATGTCCTTTATTGCGCCCGTCTTTGAATGAAATGTTCCCTTGGTGTCTCTAATTTTCCTGAAGAGATTTATAGTCTCTCCCACTCTATTGTTTTCCTCTATTTCTTTGCACTGATTGCTGAGGAAGGCTTTCTTATCTCTCCTTGTTATTCTTTGGATCTCTTCATTCAAATGGGTTTATCTTTTCTTTTCTCTTTTGCTTTTCACTTCTCTCATTTTCATAGCTATTTGTAAGGCCTCCTCAGACAGCCATTTTGCATTTCTTTTTCTTGGAGAAGTTCGTGATCCCTGTATCCTGTACAATGTCACGAACCTCTGTCCATATTTCATTAGGCACTCTATCAGATCTAGTCCCTTAAATCTATTTATCACTTCCACTGTATAAATCATAAGCTATTTGATTTAGGTCGTAACTGAATGCCATAGTGATTTTTCCTAGTTTCTTCAATTTAAGTTTGAATTTGGCATCATCTGAGCCACAGTCAGCTCTTGGTCTTGTTTTTGATTAAGCTTCTCCATCTTTGTCTGCAAAGAATATAATCAATCTGATTGTGGTGTTGACTATCTGGTGATGCCCATGTGTAGTCTTCTCTTGTGTTTTTGGAAGAGGGTGTTTGCTATGACAGCACGTTCTCTTGACAAAATTCTATTAGCCTTTGCCCTCTTTCATTCTGTACTCCAAGGCCAAATTTGTCTGTTGCTCCAGGTTTTTCTTGACTTCCTATTTTTGCATTCCAGTCCCCTATAATGAAAAAGACATCTTTTTGGGTGTTAGTTCTAAAAGGTCTTGTAGGTCTTCATAGAACCATTAAACTTCAGCTTTTTCAGTATTACTGGTTGGGACAAAAACTTGGATTACTGTGATATTTAATGGTTTTCCTTTGAAACAAACAGATCATTCTGTCGCTTTTGAGATTGCATCCAAGTACTGCATTTTGGACTCTTTTATTGACTATGATGATGATGGGTACTCCATTTCTTCTAACATATTCTTGCCCACAGTAGTAGATATAAAGGTCATCTGAGTTAAATTCACTCATTCCTTTCAATTTTAGTTTGATGATTCCTAAAATGTTGATGTTCCCCCTTGCCATCTCCTGTTTGACCACTTCCAATTTGCCTTGATTCATGGACCTAACATTCCAGGTCCCTATGCAATATTGCTCTCTACAGCATTGACACTTGCTTTTATCACCAGTTATATCCACAGCTGGGTGTTGTTTTTGCTTTGGTTCCATCTGTACATACTTCCTGGAGTTATTTCTCCACTGATCTCCAGTATCATATTGAGCATCTACTGACCTGGGGAGTTCATCTTTCAGTGTCCTATCTTTTTTTCTTTTCACACTGTTCATGGGGTTCTCAAGGCAAGAATACTGAAGTGGTTTGCCATTCCTTCTCCTTGTATATTTTATACCTTTGAATAATGTGATATTGAAAAATGAATAAATGTTTTAAGAGAACTATGTATGTCACATTTAAATTATTTCCTTGTGTTTGATAGCTTGATAAGGAATATTTCTTTCAATCAGCAGTTTAACCATTTAATACATAGGGCTACTCACAATTATATGATTTTTTTATATAACTCCATGATCATACAGTCTTTAAAAAATCTAAACAGATTATATAGCTAATAAGAATATTGATAATACCAAGTTATGACATCAATTATGAGTAACTCCAGAGCAATAGGAAAGCAGGAAACATTGAGCACATTCAACTTAACTTCATAAGGAGAACTTTGATGATTGTGAAACTGAGTGACCATTTCCTTAAAATTATTACAGCACTAGTTTACAGACACCTTCCACATACATTCTCGTGTTATCTCTTTTTGAACATATATGAAAGTAGATAGAGATAGCAAACCCAAAAAGATTCAGAAGAATGCAAATTTTTTCAGAAAAAAAAAAATTCTTAACTGAGCTAAAGGTCAGTAAAGTTCAAATTATAAAATACTTTGTTCTAATTAGAAATAATGTATATGTTAATTATAAGCATTTCATGAAATATAGAAATATAAATAAGAAAATAATATTCTTAGAAACACCATCTATGAAAAAGTAGTAAGTATTACAAATTTATAAAATTTAAAAGTATAGTATTACCTTTTATACTTACAATTATATAAAAATTATTTTCTGATGCAGCTAAATATTTTTAACTTATAATGTTAATATGTGTATAAGGCTAATTAAAATAGCCTATCTCTCGTTTTTGGTACTCACATACTTTTTTTATTTTTCCTATTATATATATATTTGTCAGGATAACTCTTTACAATTGCATTCCATGGAAATCTAATTGTTATGTCCAAATAGTATAAATGCTTCTAAAAATTTTTATATAAATAAGAAAATGTTGATTTTTTAAAGTTTTACTTTAATATAGAATTTATTTTTTTATTTTTTATATATTTTATCTTATTTTTTAACTTTACAATATTGTATTGGTTTTGCCATATATCAACATGAATCTGTCACAGGTATACACGTGTTCCCCATCTTGAACCCTCCTTCTTCCTCCCTCCCCATACCATCCTTCTGGGTCGTCCCAAGAACAGTTTCAGGTTCACAGCAAAACTAAGCCAGAAAGTACACAATTACCATATATTTCTTTCCCCATATCTGTATGGTTTCCTCCATTATTAACATCCCACAGCATAGTGATACATTTGTTACAGTTGATGGATCACAAATAACACATAATTATCACCCAAAGTCCATTAGGGTCCACTCATGCTGTAAATTCTATGGGTTTTGACAAATGTATAATGACACATATCAACCATTTTAGTACTATCCTTAAAGCTTTCACTGCCCCCCTAAAAGTTCAGTGCTCTTGAAATAATCTTTTGTCAAACAGAACTTATTATGTTGATGAAGTCAAGCTTATCAGTTATCAATTCAATGGACTGTGCCTTTGGTGTTCTATCTAAAATATCATTACTAAACATAAGTTCATGTCGATTTTTTTCCTATGTTATTTTCTGTTTTATAGTTTTGCTTTTATACATATGTCTGTGATCCATTTTGAATTCATTTTTATGGAGGATATAAGATCTGTGTCTAGATTCACATTTTGTATGCAGTTGTCCAGTTGTCCCAGGCCTCCCAGGTGGCTCAGTGGTAAAGAATTCACCAGCCAATGCAGGAGACATAGGAGATGCATGTTCGATTCTTGGGTTGAGACTATTCCCTGAAAGAGGAAATGGTAACTCACTCTAGTATTCTTTCCTGGAAAACCCCATGGACAGAGGAGTTTGGTGGGTTACAGTCAATGGGGTTGTAAAAGAGTCAGACATGACTTAGTACACACACATCCAGTTGTCCCAGTATAATTTGTTGAAAAGATTATCATTTCCCCATTAAATTGCCTTTGTTACTTTGTCAAGTATCAAATGCCTTTATTAGTGTGGGTCCATTTCTAAACTCTTTGTTCTGTTTTACTAATCATTCATCTGTTCACCAGCACCATAGAGTCCTGATTATTGTAGCTTTATTGTAAGTCTTGAAGTCAAGTAGTCTCAGTTCTTCAACTTTGTTCTTTTCCTTCAATTTTATGTTAACTATTTTGTGTCTTTTGACTCTCCATAGAAATTTTAGAGTCAAATGTCTATATCTACACAACAGCAACTTGAGATTTGTGTTGAGATTAACTTTGATCTATAGATCAATTTGTGAAAAACAGATTGTGACAATGTTGAGTCTTCCTATCCATGAACATAGATTATCTCTCCATTTATTTATTTTCTTTTGATTCATTTTATTAAACTTTTATAATTTTACTCATATGGCTCTTGTATATATTTTGTTTGATTTATAGCTCAGTGTTTCAATTTTAGGATGATGAAGGAAACAGTATTAGGTTTTTACGTTCAAATTTCACTTGTTTATTGTTATTGTATAAGACAGTTATTGACTTTTTACATTAATCTTGTATACTGTGACCTTGCTCTAATTTCTTATTGGTTGTAGTACTTTGTGTCAATTACTTTGAATTTCCACATAAAAAATCATACCATCTGTGAAGAAAAATAGTTTTGTTTCATCTTTCCCAGTCTCTGTACCCTTTAACTATTTTTCTTATTTTATTGCATTATCTAGGGCTTCTAGCTGGATGTTCAAAAGATGTAATAAAAGACAGCATTTTGTCTTTTTCCTGAGCAAAATAGTTTTAATTTCCCCAAAATTCTTTCTTATAGTTGATCATTTTTTTTAAGTCCCTAGTTAGATACATGAACATTTTGTTGTAATCCACTTTCATTTTCTGAATTATCTATAAACTTAAGCATTTTTGTATATTTATACTACAACTTTTTTGGTAAATTTTCATTTTATTCATCTGTCCATTTTTCTAACTACAACCATTGGGTTTCTTACTGAGTAAAAATAATTTTTAAAACAAATAAATAAAAAAATAATAAAACAAATTAAACTCTGTTGGATAATTTTAATAAACATAAGTTTTTAAAAGTTCAAAATAAATTATAATTCTACTGCTTAGGGTAACTATCATTGTACATGATTTGTGTTGATTTATGGTATTTTATAATACTTCTATATTATACATATTCAATGTAAAGTGTATATATTTATATGTATATTATATGTATTTAATGTAATCTAAGTTTATATACAAATATATGAAACTGGTGGTGGTTTAGTCATAGGTTGTGTCCAAAATTTGTGATCCCATGGACTGTAACCTGCCAGGCTCCTCTGTCTATGGGTTTCTCCAGGCAAGAATACTGGAGTGGGTTGCCATTTCTTTCCTCAGGGATTCTTCCCAGTGCAGGAATTGAACCCAGGTCTCCTGCAATGCAGAAAGATTCTTTACTGACTGAGCTACAATGTTGGTATATATTCACAGTATTTTATAATACTTATACATATTCAATATGATATAATTTATATAAAAATATATAACAAAATTACTAGCATGTGAAGTGAAGTCACTCAGTCGTGTCTGATTCTTTGCGACCCCATGGACTGTAGTCTACCAGGCTCCTCTGTCCATGGGATTTTCCAGGCAATAGTACTGGAGTGGATTGCCATTTCCTTCTCCAGGGGATCTTCCCGATCCAGGGATCGAACCCAGGTCTCCCTCATTGTAGACAGACGCTTTACCATCTAAGCCACCAGGGAAGTCCCGTGTGAGATGAATGCAATTGTTAGGTAGTTTGAGCATCCTTTGGCATTGCTTTTCTTTGGGATTGGAATGAAAAACTGACCTTTTCCAGGCCTGTGGCCACAGCTGAGTTTTCCAAATTTGCTGACGTATTGAGTGCAGCACTTTCAAAGGGTCACCTTTTAGGATTTGAAAAAGCTCAAATGGAATTTCGTCAACTCCACTAGCTTTGTTCGTATTGATGCTTCCTAAGGCCCATTTGACTTCACATTCCAGGATGTCTGGCTCTAGGTGAGTGATCACATCATCATGATTATCTCGGTCATGAAGCTCTTTTTTGTAGAGTTCTTCTGTGTATTCTTGCCACCTCTTCTTAATATTTCCCTCTTCTATTAGCTCGATATAATTTCTATTCTTTATTGAGCCCATCTTTGCATGAAATGTTGCCTTGATATCTCTAAGTTTCCTGAAGATATCTATAGTTTTTCCCATTCTACTGTTTTCCTCTATTTCTTTGGAATGATGGCCGAGAAAGGCTTCCTTATCTCTCCTTGCTATTCTTTGGAACTCTGCATTCAAATGTATATAGCTTTTCTTTTCTCCTTTGCTTTTCACTTATCTTCTTTTCACAGCTCTTTGTAAGGCTTCCTCAGACAGCCATTTTGCTTTTGTGCATTTCTTTTTCTTGGGGTTGGTCTTGATCCCTGTCTCCTATACAATGTCACAAACCTTTGTCCATAGTTCATCAGGCACTCTGTCTATCAGATCTAGTCCCTTAAATCCATTTCTCACTTCCACTGTATAATCATAAGGGATTTGATTTAGGTCATATCTTAATGGTCTAGAGGTTTTCCCCACTTTCTTCAATTTAAGTTTGAATTTGGCAATAAGGAGTTCATGATCTGAGTCACAGTCAGCTCCTGGTCTTGTTTTTGCTGACTGCATAGAGCTTCTCCAATTTTGGCTGCAAAAAGTGTAATCAGTCTGATTTTGGTGTTGGCCATCTGATGAAGTCCATGTATAGAGTCTTCTATTGTGTTTTTGGAGAAGGGTGTTTGCTATGACAGCACATTCTCTTGACAAAATTCTATTAGCTTTTGCTCTGCTTCATTCCGTATTCCAAGGCCAAATTTGCCTGTTACTCTAGGTGTTTCTTGACTTCCTGCTTTTGCATTCCAGTCTCCTTTAATGAAAAGGACATCTTTTTAGGGTGTTAGTTCTAAAAGTTCTTGTAGGCCTTCATAGAATGGTTCAACGTCAGCTTCTTCAGCATTGCTGGTTGGGTCATAGACTTGTATTACTGTGATATTGAATGGTTTGCCTTGGAAACAAACAGAGATCATTCTGTCATTTTTGAGACTGCATCTCACACACTAGTAAAGTAATGCTCAAAATTCTCCAAGACAGGTTTCAACAATACGTGAACGGTGAAATTATACATGTTCAAGCTGGTTTTAGAAAAGGCAGAGGAACCAGAAATTACATTGCCAACATCTGCTGGATCATTGAAAAAGCAAAAGAGTTCCAGAAAAACATATATTTCTGCTTTATTGACTATGCCAAAGCCCTTGACTATGTGGATAACAATAAACTATAGAAAATTCTGAAAGTGATGGGAATACCAGAACACCTGACCTCTTGAGAAATCTATATGCAGGTCAGAAAGCAACAGTTAGAACTGGACATGGAACAACAGACTGCTTCCAAATAGGAAAAAGTGTACATCAAGGCTGTATATTGTCACCCTGCTTATTTAACTTATATGCAGAATACATCATGAGAAACACTGAGCTAGATGAAGCACAAGATCAAGATCACTGGGTGAAATATCAATAACCTCAGATATGCAGAGGACACCACCCTTATGGCAGAAAGTGAAAAGGAACTAAAGAGCCTCTTGATGAAAGTGAAAGAGGAGAGTGAAAAATTTGTCTTAAGGATAAACATTCAGAAAACTAAGATCATGGTATCCAGTCCATCACTTCATGGTCAATAGATGGGGAAACAGTGGAAACAGTGGCTGACTTTATTTTGGGGGGCTCCAAAATCACTGCAGATGGTGACTATAGCCATGAAATTAAAAGATGCTTACTCCTTGAAAGGAAAGTTATGACCAACCTAGCCCGCATATTGAAAAGCAGAGACATTACTTTGTCAACAAAGGTCCATCTAGTCAAGGCTATTGTTTTTCCAGTGGTCATGTAAGAACATGAGAGTTGGACTGTAAAGTAAGCTGAGCACTGACGATATGATGCTTTTAAACTGTTATGTTGGAGAAGACTTATGAAAGTTCTTTGGTCTGCAAGGAGATCCAAGCAGTCCATGCTAAAGGAGATCAGTCCTGGGTGTTCATTGGAAGGACTGATGTTGAACCTGAAACTCCAATACTTCGGCCATCTGATGCAAAGATCTGGGAAAGATTGAGGGTGCGAGGAGAAGGGGATGACAGAGGATGAGATGGGTTAATGGCATCACCGACTCAGTGGACTTGAATTTGTGTAAGCTCTGGGAGTTGGTGATGGACAGGGAGACCTGGGGTGCTGTGATTCATGGGTTCGCAGAATTAGACACCACTGAGCGACTGAACTGAATTGAACTGATGTAACAATTAAACAACTAGCTATGTGTCTTTTAAATTCTATAGTAAGGAAAGAAACTCTAGCTAACTCATAAATTATATTTGATAAATTTTGCTATAATAATGTAGTAATATTTCAGCATGACTTTGGTGTAATTATAATTGCATGGTTAGGATTAAAAGAAACAATCACTCCGGTTATGAATCATTTTGATCAATGGCCAAACATTATATTCATTATCTATTACTATTCAAAAATCTATGGTAGATGTGAAGTAGAAGCACAATTCTTCACTTCGTTAAAGAATATAGATTTCTAAAAATGATTCAAATTAAGTCTCATCAATTCCACATATAATATATGGCACTTAAAAAGCATATGATAAATTGACAGTTGCTTGAACAAGCAATAAATTAATTGCAGGAAAGCTGACATATTTTGTTAAAATTCATACATTACTCCACTGATAAACTTTATTTTTAATGTTTATCCAATATAATAAATTGAGGAAAACATGGAGGCAAAATTATCATTATTTTTTTAAGTTAAATTTGTTAATGGAAAAACTAAAATAACTGACAACCTATTAGAATTAGTTATATCTTTTATATTTGAAAGTTATATGAATAAATCAATAAGTATAAAATTAATCAACTAAGAAAATATAAATATTTTTTAAAATTAATGATTAAAATTATAAAATACTTAAAATGAATGTAACAAGAAATAGTTAGAGCCAAATAAATATTCTTATAAGATGGCTTAGAAAAATATAAAGGTGTATATATTTTTCCCTAGATACATAGAGAAAAAGTAATTTGCTGTGTAGTGGGTCCTGATTACGTATGTTTTGAACTATTAACTAGTTGTTATTTACCCTGTCTCTCCTAAGATATAAATAAGCATAATTGACAGTGCCACAAAAACAAATATTCTTTATTATTTTGAGACTTTAACTCAGAAAAAAAGGGGTCTCCTATTAAATTCTGAACTAAAACATTTTTGTGTACAAGAAGCTGTCATAGGTTTTTTATCTTATTAAATAAAGTCAAGACCACGTTTCTATCCATCTTTCACTACCAGATTCATACCTCATAGCTGCTGTCAATTAGCCAGAAAGAAAAATATGTTATTATAGGAGCAAGCTTTTGGAGTATTAGCATTTGGCATTAAGAACAATTCATGTTTCACATACCATTTATTTAAAAATGTATTTTACCTTTTTCAGCCCCCTAAATATAACACTTGAACCATGCCATTCTCTAATTTATCTCTCTGTGGTACCAGTTGGAATCCATCAAAAAGTGTTGCCTTTAACGTGGTATTCCAGAAGGAAAGGGAGGCAGTAATACCTTCACTTTATTTGCATCCACAGAGAGAAATCTCAGTTGAGCTAAATCAAATTCTGAAAGATGATGCTGTGAAAGCACTGCTCTCAATATGCCAGCAAATTTGGAAAACTGAGCAGTGGTCACTGGACTGGAAAAGGTCAGTTTTCATTCCAATCCCACAGAAAGGCAATGCCAAAGAATGCTCAAACTACTGCACAACTGCAATCATCTCACACGCTATGCTTAAAATTCTCCAAGCCAGGCTTCACCAATACGTGAACTCCCAGATGTTCAAGCTGGTTTTAGAAAAGGCAGAGGAACCAGAGATCAAATTGCCAACACCTGCTGCATCATCAAATAAGCAAGAGAGTTCCAGAAAAACAGCTACTTATCCTTTATTGACTATGCCAAAGCCTTGGACTGTGTGGATCACAATAAACTGTGGAAAATTCTGAAAGACATGGGAATACCAGAAAACCTGACCTGTCTCTTGAAAAACCTGTATGCAGGTCAGGAAGCAACAGTTAGAACTGGACATGGAACAACAGACTGATTCCAAATAGGAAAAGGAGTACATCAAGGCTGTATATTATCACCTGGCTTATTTAACTTATATGCTGAGTACATCATGAGAAATGCTGGGCTGGATGAAGCACAAGCTGTAATCAAGATTGCCAGGAGAAATATTAATAACCTCAGATATGCAGATGACACCACCCTTATGGCAGAAAGTGAAGAAGAACTAAAGAGCTTCTTGATGCAAGTGAAAGCGGAGAGTGAAAAAGTTGGCTTAAAGCTCAACATTCAGAAAACGAAGATCATGGCATTCAGTCCCAACACTCTATGGCAAATAGATGGGGAAACAGTGGCTGACTTTATTTTTGGGGGTTCCAAAATCACTGCAGATGGTGACTACAGCCATAAAATTAAAAGACGCTTACTCCTTGAAAGGAAAGTTATGACCAACCTAGACAGAATATTGAAAAGCAGAGACATTACTTTGTCAACAAAGGTCCGTCTAGTCAAGGCTATGGTTTTTCCCGTGGTCATGTATGAATGTCAGAGTTGGACTATAAAGAAAGCTGAGTACCAAAGAATTGAGGCTTTTGAACTGTTGTGTTGGAGAAGACTCTTGAGAGTCCCTTGGACTGCAAGGAGATCCGACAAGTTCATCCTAAAGGAAATCAGTCCTGAATATTCATTGGAAGCCTGATACTGAAGCTGAAACTCCAATATTTTGGCCACCTCATGAGAAGAGCTGACTCATTTGAAAAGAGCCTGATGTTGGGAAGAATTGAGGCCAGGAGGAGAAGGGGATGACAGAGAATGAGATGGTTGGACAGTATCATCAACTCAATGGACATTAATTTGTGTGGACTCCGAGAGTTATGATGAACAGTGATGCCTGGCGTGCTGCAGTTCATGGGGTCACAAAGAGTTGGACACGACTGAGTTACTGAACTGAACTGAACTGAACTGAACAGAGAGAAAGTATCATCCTTTGTGGTAAAATTAGTGCAGAGCAACTTATTAAAATTTTAACTCTATGATGAGATACAGGAGACATTCAATAAAAGTATAACAATGTAAAATGTTACATTTGAAATATTTTCAATGGTTATTCTTGTTTGCTGCCCTAACATACACATTTGTGTAAAAACTAAACATCCAACAAAGCAATATTCAAAATGACAGTATTAAAAATCATGCCTGCTTTATATTGTTTTTATAAATATTAAGCAGTTGCTATTATCATTATTAAGGAAAGGAAGGGATATCCTCATCTACAAAGACACAATTTCTCCTTCTTATACTCTACAAAGAAGGAACAAGTTCAAAAATGAAGAAAGAAAGGATATTCAGCTGTCAGTGCAGAGAAAGAGCCAAGTTACACATTCAATAGTACAAAGACCTTCAAACATTTTGTTTGGTTTATGATTCCAACAAAGGAGTGATTCTTACACCAGTGCATACACGGAGAGCAGGGAATAAATGAGAAAGTAATTGTACGATTATATATCATTTTTGAGATAAAGAGATGCCAAGTAATCTTGTATTATCAGAAAAGCATTTTCAAGCAAAATAATCTATCTAAATTAAAGACTTTTCAAGTTTCAAGATAGTAGTGCAGGTAATAGCAACAATTACTGAGTCTTAAAAGATTCTTTCTGTAAATAAAATTCCCCAGTCTAATTTTATGGACACTCAAACATACACACACACACAGACAACACTATTAGCATCAGTAGTTGTTAGTAAGGTTCTGTCATGATTTAAATTCTCAATATATATCCCCCTTTCTCTTTCTCTCCGTCTGTCAATATTTTTCCATCCTCGACGTTTTCCTAGCTATCTTCTCTGGGTGGTTTGTCAATTTTGAAGAAATAACTTATAATAATTATTTAGTATCCCCCTCCCCAAAATAGTTTTGGTTTTTGAATGTGAAGTTTTTTACATTGATAAGTTAATTTTGGAAAATTTTTAATTTTTTTAATTTTTTTAAATTTTATTTTATTTTTAAATTTACAATATTGTATTAGTTTTGCCAAATATCGAAATGAATCTGCCACAGGTATACCTGTGTTCCCCATCCTGAACCCTCCTCCCTCCTCCCTCCCCATACCATCCCTCTGGGTCGTCCCAGTGCACCAGCCCCAAGCATCCAGCATCATGCATTGAACCTGGACTGGCGACTCGTTTCATACATGATATTATACATGTTTCAATGCCATTCTCCCAAATCTCCCCACCCTCTCCCTCTCCCACAGAGTCCATAAGACTGATTTATACATCAGTGTCTCTTTTGCTGTCTCGTACACAGGGTTATTGTTACCATCTTTCTAAATTCCATATATATGCGTTAGTACACTGTATTGGTGTTTTTCTTTCTGGCTTACTTCACTCTGTATAATAGGCTCCAGTTTCATCCACCTCATTAGAACTGATTCAAATGTATTCTTTTTAATGGCTGAGGAATACTCCATTGTGTATGTGTACCACAGCTTTCTTATCCATCATTTTTTTTTAAATTTCAACTTCACTGAGGTATAGTTGACAAATATAACATCAATGCTTATTATGACTCTCAAGAAAGATTAATTTCTAGAAACCTTGCATATTTCTTGTTAAACTTATTTCTGATATTTTTTTCCATGTATGACAAAAAAAAAATAATTTACTCTTTTATTTTCTACCTAAATATTCTAGTTATAAACAAGCTATTGGCTTTCATATGTTAACTTTTTATTTACACTTAAATCATGAAGGCACTTCATATGTTTTATTGCCTTTGAAAATAATTTACTTACTAGTTATAAGAAGATATCCCTGGTGACTTAGAGGTTAAAGCATCTGCCTGCAATCTGGGAGACCTGGGTTAGATTCCTGGGTTGGGAAGATCCCCTGGAGAAGGAAATGGCAACCCACTCCAGTATTCTTGCCTGGAGAATCCCATGGATGGAGGAGCCTGGTGGATTACAGTCCATGGGGTTGCAAAGAGTTGGACACGACTGAGTGACTTAACTTTATAAGAACACAATGGTAGACAAATTTTCAAAAAGAAAAAAAAAGTGCCATTTGTTTGATAGAAACCCTTATTAAATTAGAATCTGTTTTTTGCTTTTTTAAACTTGAATATTTTTGAAAACAGGTTGAATGAATCTTGTTTTTGGTTTAACTTATCATTGCTTAGTTTAACAATCAGAGTAAGTTGGTTTTGTTAAATTAATTTCAATATGTGTTTTCATTTGTAAACTCTGAATTAGTTTGCATAATTCAAGAACTATCTATGTCTTTAAATTCTATCAAATTCACACTCAATGTATTCACAGTCTGTTGGTCAGTCCTGTCTGACTCTTTGCAACCCCCTGAACTGTAGCCCACCAGTCTCCTCTGTCTGTAGAATTTTCCCAGGCAAGAATACTGGAGTGGGTTGCCATTTCCTGCTCCAGGAATCCTCCTGACCCAAGGATTGTAGTCATCTCTTTTGCATCTCACGTATTGACAAGTGGATTCTTTACCACCTAGAAAGTTATCAAAGTAACAATAAGTTGGAGTTTTCAAAATTTTCAAATAAGTTTTTAATTTTCAAAACAATTTCTCATATTTTTTGATCATTTATACTTTTCCAGCATCATAGATATGGGCTTAATTTTGGTCCCCTGAAATCAGTATCTTGAATTATTTTTTAATCAGGAATACAGAAATTTAATTTTATGTGTATTTTCATGAATAAATAATAGAAATAATTTTTAAAATGTAGCATTCATAAAAGCAATTTAAAAAATTAAGGAATAAAACTGATGAAAGGTAAAGCCCATCTATTAATGAAATTTTTTTTTCCATTTAAGTGGAAAATAATAACATAACAATCCAGAGCTTGAGATTAAATTATAACAAATAGGAATGTGAGACCATTATTTAATAATTATTTCCTAAAATAATGTCTGGTGGCCCTTAATGCTGTTAAAAACAGTGATGAAATTCCTAAACTTTTAAAGCATGTCCCTTGGGTTTTATTTTTTATCTTGATATTGTAAAATGTTTGCTTATCTCATTTTTGCTATTTGTCACATGCTTGACTTATTTCTAATACTATTTAGCTTGATTTTTCTATAACCTTGTTCCAAAATGAATATTTCTGAAATACTTGTATCCCTTATAAAAGAAAAGTCAATGACAGAGTTGTTTATCAGGCAGCTATAAGAAAAAGCCCAAATTATATATTTTGACAAAAACTAAACCATGTTTTATTCTGAAGTTTTATAATGTGAACTTTTACCATCACCCTTTATACTTTATCTGCATTAAATAATACATAATTTGTTCTGTTTCCTTTCAGTTCTTTTTCCTTGTGTGTGTGTTGTTGTTTCTTCTCCTTTAATAAGTAGAAGAAAAGCAATATTTTGAAATTCAGTGCAAGTAGAGAGACAGAGGTGATGGTGGTGTTCTCTGAGAGATGTCCAGAAGATTGTGATTTTTAGCTTTGAAAGTCCAAAGATGTCCTTCTGTTTTTGCTTGGGGTTTCTTAGAATCCTCAAGGCCACAATCCTGACTCATTAAATTGTGCCCAAAGCTGGGGTTGTCATCAGTCTGACAGACATGTTGATTTACAACAATCACACAGTGCCTTAGGAATTTAAAGACGTGAAGTCAGAGCTGTGTCTGTTATTTTCTGTAGGGAGACAAGTTAAAAATCATTCAGAAATAGGAAATGGTGTTTTGAAAATAGCTGTAAAACTAGGACTGTTGAGTGTCCAAAATATTTAATGCCCACCTTGTAACTGCTCATTAATAGGAGGTGGAGGGAGCTGGGTAGTATTCTTTCCATCTTTTCTTTATGGGAATAACTTGAAGTTGGATTGATCAGAATTCTAAGTCTCACTTCTCTGTGTATTATATATTGAATTATAACTTTATAGAGTTTGTTTCAAAACACTTACTAGTTTCTTTAATTTACATTTTAATATGATTTAGCTTTATTTGAATAACAGCCACAAATAATAAATTATAGTACCTTATTAAGACAATTCACTGTAACACATCTTATGCTACTTTTAGTACAATACACAATGCTCAGTCTACGGATGTTGCTCCTGTAGTGATTATCCATCATGTACATGTTCCAATAGTTCAAAGAACAAAAAATGTCTTTGATAGCAGGACATGGGTCACAGATTAATTTGCCTGTAGGTTTTAACTTAATCAGGTGTGCAGGGCTAACAAGGAAGCTTCCATGTAAAAGTTTCCCCAAATCAGAGGGTTATATTGACTGTTATTTCTATGACAATTTACTTTTTAGTAGAGCAGAACCTACTTGAAAATTCTAACTTGATTCCTTTAATTCACTGATTATATCAAATCTTCTCCATCTCAATGCAGATTTCATGAATTTTATAACAAAACTTCAATTTTTAATGTGATATTTTTCTAAAACATGTTATAGACTTGAACAAAAACACACCAACATCTGTGCTAGCATTCACTTTATTCTTCCTTGATACTCATATCCTAATATTATCTATTCTAAATAACAATTAAGTGTAACATATGTTAAATTAAAACAATATTAAATATAAATAGCAGTGTCTATAAATTGTATAGATGAGTATTCAGTTCAGTTCAGTTCAGTTGCTGAGTCATGTCTGACTCTTTGCTACTGCATGGACTGCACCATGCCAGGCCTCTCTGTCCATCACAAACTCCCAGAGCTTACACAAACTCATGTCCATTGAGTCAGTGATGCCGTCCAACCATATCATCCCCTGTCATCCCCTTGTCCTCCTGCCTTCAAACTTTCCCACCATCAGGGTCTTTACAAATGAGTCAGCTCTTCACATTAGGTGGCCAAAGTATTGGAGTTTCAGCTTCAGTATTAGTCCTTCCAATGAATACTCAGGACTGGCATTCTTTAGCAAGGACTGGTTGGATCTCCTTGCAGTCGAAGGGACTCTCAAGAGTCTTCTCCAACACAACAATTGAAAAACATTAATTCTTCGCCATTCATCTTACTTTATAGTCCAACTCTCACATCCATACATGACTACTGAAAAAAACCATAGCCTTGACTAGATGGACCATTGTTGGCAAAATAATGTCTCTGCTTTTTAATAAGGCTTCCCTGGTGACTCAGACGGTAAAGCATCTGCCTGCAGTGCGTTAGACCCAGATTCAATCCCTGGATTGGGAAGATCCCCTGGAGAAGGAAATGGCAACCCACTCCAGTACTCTTGACTGAAAAATTCTATGGACTGAGGAGCCTGGTAGGCTACAGTCCATGGGGTCGCAAAGAGTAAGACATGACTGAGTGACTTCACTTTCTTTCACTTTTTAATATGCTGTCTAGGTTGGTCATAACTTTCCTTCCAAGGAGTAAGCGTCTTTTAATTTCATGGGTGCAGTCACCATCTGTAGTGATTTTGGAGCCCAGAAAAATAAAGTCAGCCACTTTTTCCACTGTTTGCCCATCTATTTGCCATGAAGTGATGGGACCAGATGCTATGATCTTAGTTTTCTGAATGTTGAGCTTTTTTTTTTTTTTTTTAAACTTTACAAATTGTATTAGTTTTGCCAAATATCAAAATGAATCTGCCACAGGTTGAATGTTGAGCTTTAAGTCAACTTTTTCACTCTCCTGTTTCACTTTCATAAAGAGGCTCTTTAGTTCTTCTTCACTTTCTGCCATAAGGGTATTGTCATCTGCATGTCTGAAGTTATTGATATTTCTCAGTGATCTTGCTTCCAGCTTGTGCTTCTTCCAGCCCAGGGTTTCTCATGATGTACTCTGCATATAAGTTAAATAAGCAGGGTGACAATATACAGCCTTCGCATACTCCTTTTCGTATTTGTAACCAGCCTGTTGTTCCATGTCTAGTTCTAACTGTTGCAGTAGACAGCAACTAAAATCACATAGAGCAATAAAGATCACTAGTAAGCACAGTTATTTTGTTGTCTTTGTAGTTGTTCAGTGGGTAAGTTTTGTCTGACTCTTTGCCACACCATAAACTGCAGCACACCAGGCTTGTCTGTCCATCATTATTTCCCTGAGTTTCTGCAGACTCATGTCCATTGAGTCAGTAATGCCATCCAACCATCTCTGTTGCTCCCTTCTCCTCTTGCTCTCAATTTTTCTCAGCATCAGGGTCTTTTATGTAGTTAAGGATAAAAGACAGTGTAATTGTGTATTTACTTGTAATTATTTCCTTGTATCCAGTTTTTTTTTTTTTTTCTTCTTTGCCATACAGTAGGTTCTGGTTGGTTATCCATTTTAATAGCCATGTGGACATATCCATCTTGAACTCTACAACAATTCCTTCTTATCCCTGCCCCCAGCAACCATATGTTCATTCTGCAAGTCTGTGAGTCTTTCTCTGCTTTGTAATTTCATTTGTATCATGTTTCTAGATTCACATATAAGAGATGCCATACAATATTTATTCTTCTCTGTCTAACTTACTTTACTTAGTATGACAATCTTTAGGCCCATCATGTTGTTGCAAATAGCATTATTTCATTCTTTTCGATGGCAGAATAATATTACATTGTATATATGTACCACAGAGACATAAAGCAGGAATGATACCAAGATGATGGGCTTATGATAATAGAAAGATATAACTTAAATGAAACTAATGTCACAAAGGAAAGAGGTAGTGAACTAAAATCTGTATACATTTTAAATAAAGTTGATAATGATCTGAATTATACTGGTTTAGTTTAAGATATTAATCTTAATCTTCAGGGCAACCACTAAGAAATTATGTAAGAAAATATAGAAAATGAAGCAAAAAAAAAAAAAAACCCAAAACAGAAGCAATTAAAATTGCACAATAGAAAGTATTTATCAGAAAAGGAGGAAGTGATGGGAGAGAGGTAAATAAAAGACATAAAAGAAGTCAATAAAATATATTTTTAAACAAAAACATAGTAATTCATAAACATAAGTCCTCCCTTATTAATTACATGAAATGAAAATTTATTAAACCACAATAAGATACTATTTTATATCCATTTGTTGGGTGTAATCAAAACAGAAAAAGAAAATAAAATGTGTTGGTAAATATGTGGAGAAATTAGAACCTACATACATTGCTGATGGGAATGTAAAATACTATAGCCACCATGCAATACAATTGATAGGATTCTTAAAAGAGTTTAATTGAATTACCATATGATACAGCAGTTACACTTAAATGATCTAAAAAAGTATTTTCAAACTTGTATATGAGTGTTCATTGTATTGTTCCTTACAATAGTTGAAATGGAAAGTAACCAGAGGTCTATCATCTGATGAATAAATAAGTAAAATGTGATGTGTCCATACAATGAAATATTTTTCAGAGATACAAAATGAATGATATACTAATAAGAGGTAAGCAGGGATAAACCTGGAAAACATGCTAAGTGAAAAAGCAAACAATAAAAGCCATGTATTATTAATAAGGTCCCAATGACACAAAATATCCAGCATACACAAATCAAAAGAAACAGAAAGCAAATTTGTGATTGGCAAATGCTTGCTGTGAAAGTGCTGCACTCAATATGCCAGCAAATTTGGAAAACTCAGCAGTGGCCACAGGACTGGAAAAGGTCAGTTTTCATTCCAATCCCAAAGAAAGGCAATGCCAAAGAATGCTCAAACTACCACACAATTGCACTCATCTCAGACACTAGTAAAGTAATGATCAAAATTCTCCAAGCCAGGCTTCAGCAATATATGAACCATGAACTTCCTGATGTTCAAGCTGGTTTTAGAAAAGGCAGAGGAACCAGAGATCATATTGCCAACATCTGCTGGATCATGGAAAAAGCAAGAGAGTTCCAGGAAAACATCTATTTCTGCTTTACTGACTATGCCAAAGCCTTTGACTGTGTGGATCACAATAAACTGTGGAAAAGTCTGAAAGAGATGGGAATACCAGACCACCTGATCTGCCTCTTGAGAAATTTGTATGCAGGTCAGGAAGCAACAGTTAGAACTGGACATGGAACAACAGACTGGTTCCAAATAGGAAAAGGAGTTCATCAAGGCTGTATATTGTCACCCTGTTTATTTAACTCTATGCAGAGTACATCATGAGAAACGTTGGGCTGGATGAAGCACAAGCTGGATCAAGATTGCCAGGAGAAATATCAATAACCTCAGATATGCAGATGACACCACCCTTATGGGAGAAAGTGAAGAGGAACTCAAAAGCCTCTTGATGAAAGTGAAAGTGGAGAGTGAAAAAGTTGGCTTAAAGCTCAAGATTCAGAAAATGAAGATCATGGCATCCGGTCCCACCACTTCATGGGAAATAGATGGGGAAACAGTGGAAACAGTGTCAGATTTTATTTTTCTGGGTTCCATAATCACTGCAGATGGTGACTGCAGCCATGAAATTAAAAGACACTTACTCATTGGAAGGAAAGTTATGACCAACCTAGATAGCATATTGAAAAGCAGAGACATTACTTTGCTAACAAAGGTTCGTCTAGTTAAAGTTATGGTTTTCCCTGTGGTCATGTATGGATGTGAGAGTTGGACTGTGAAGAAGGCTGAGCGCCGAAAAATGGATGCTTTTGAACTGTGGTGTTGTAGAAGACTCTTGAGAGTCCCTTGGACTGCAAGGAGATCCAACCAGTCCATTCTGAAGGAGGTCAGCCCTGGGATTTCTTTGGAAGGAATGATGCTAAAGCTGAAACTCCAGTACTTTGACCACCTCATGCGAAGAGTTGATTCATTGGAAAAAACTCTGATCCTGGAAGGGATTGGGGGCAGGAGGAGAAGGGGATGACAGAGGATGAGATGGCTGGATGGCATCACTGACTCGATGGACGTGAGTCTCAGTGAACTCTGGGAGTTGGTGATGGACAGGGAGGCCTGGCGTGCTGGGATTCACGGGGTCTCAAAGAGTCAGACACGACTGAGCGACTGATCTGATCTGATGGGAAGAATAAATGGTCAGTGGCTATTTAATGTGCATGGAGTTTTGTGTTTGTGTGTTTACTAAAAATATTCTAGAACTAGATACTCATAATGATTCCATAGCTTTGTTAATTTACTAAATGCAACTGGAATATGCATTTTAAGATAATAACTTTTATAACTATGTTATAACAACAAAAATAATATAGATAGATTAAAAACTCCAACCAAAAGACAGAGATTTTCAGAATGTATTAAACAACATAATGCAACCATATGCCTTTTAATGAAAAAAACATTTAAAATTCAAAGCCACAAATGGGGTTTATATTAAAAGAATGAATAAAATATACTATGCAAACGGCATTTAAAAATTTTAGTATAACTGTTAGTATGGTTAAACTAATATCAGACAAAATAGAGCTTAAGTCAAATGTTACCAATAAGAAAGAGGCATATTTTATAATGATAAAAATTAACAACCCATCAAGGAGACATAAGAAATATAAACATAATGCACCTAAAAATAGAGTCCTAAAATACATGAAGCAAAAGCCAACAAAGTTGAAAGGAGAAACAGGCAATAAAGGTATAATTGTTGAATACATTTTAAATAGCATTTGATAATGGATATAAAAAATAAGTATAATATCAACAGATTTGTTAATACCTGAATGACAAGCAACAATAAAGTAATTACACCTAAGAAATACCCAGAAACACTTATTCAAGAACAGTGGATGATACATTCTTCACAAGCACACATAAAACATTTCTTGGTTAAACTATGTGTTAGGCCATTAAATATGTGGGTTTCCCTGATATCTCAGTTAGTAAAGAATTCACCTGCAATGCCTGAGATCCCGGTTCAATTCCTGGGTCGGGAAGATCCGCTGGAGAAAGGATAGGCTACCCATTCCAGTATTCTTGGCCTTCCCTTGTGACTCAGCTGGTAAAGAATCCACCTGCAATGTGGGAGACCTGGGTTTGATCCTTGGGTTAGGAAGATCCGTTGGAGAAAGGATAGGCTACCCACTCCAGTATTCTTGGCCTTCCCTTGTGGCTCAGCTGGTAAAGAATCCATCTGCAATGTGGGAGACCTGGGTTTGATCCTTGGGTTAGGAAGATCCCCTGGAGAAAGGAAAGGCTACCCACTCCAATATTCTGGCCTGGAGAATTCCATGGACTGTATAGTCCATGGGGTCACAAAGAGTTGGACACGACCTTGACTTTGACTTTCACTTCTTTCATTAACTATGTGCCCATAACATATTCAAGAATGTATAAACCAATGCTGATTTAAAATGAAAGAAAATTGAACTTCAAGAGGATGAAATTATGTAAAGTATGCATCTTCTTTCCCTGCAATGAATTTAAAAAAGGAATGAATTTAGGAGATTCAAAAATATGTAAAATTGAACAAACATATTTCTAAATATCCAGAGAGTAAAACTGAAAGTCACAAGAGAATATTGAAAATATTTGATACAGTTGAAAACAAAAATGCATTATATAAAAATTTTGGAGATACCACAAAATTAATGCTTAGAGGAAAATGACTGCCTTGAAAATTTGTTGTTGTTCAATTGCTAAGTTGTGTCTGACTCTTTGTGACCCCATGAAATGCAGCATTCCACACTTCCCTGTCCTTCACTATCAAATAAAACACCTATTTTCCACCTAGCTTTCCACCTTAATGAACCAGTAAGAGAAGAGCAACTTAATTCTCCCATAAAAGTAGAAGAAAAGGATATAACATAACAGAAGAAATCAGTGAAATATACAACAGAAAACAAGAGAAAAATCAGTGAACCCAACTGTAAATTCTTTGAAATTATTAACAAATCCACAAATTTTAGCTAGACTGATCTAGAAAGAGAGAGAGAATGGTACAGCTTTAAAATCAAGAAGCATGAAAGAGGAGACATTACTATTAACCTTTTAGAAATTAAAAAAAAAAAAAAGAATTATAAGAGAGTAGTATGAGTAGTTCCATGCCACCAAGTTAAACAACCTATAAAATGGATACATTTTTATATAGATACAAACTACTGAATGTGACTCAAGAAATAGAGAATCAGAATAGACATATAACAAGAAATGATAAACTATTAGCAAGTTTAAAATTAATAGGTGTGATTGTGTGGTGCTGGAGAAGACTCTGCAAAGTTCCTTGGTCAACAAGGAGATCAAACCAGTCAATGTTAAAGGAAATCAACACTGAATACTCACTGGAGGACTGATGTTGAAGCTCAGCTTCAAGCTCCAATACTTTTTAGCCAACTGATTCAAAGAGCTGATTCATTCGAAAAGACCCTGATGCTGGGGAATAGTGAGGGCAAGAGGAGAAGAGAGTGACAGAGGGCAAGAAGGTTGGATGGCATTACTGACTCAATAAACATGAGTTTGAGCAAACTCAGGGAGATAGTGAAGGAAGTCTGGTGTGCTGTTAATTCATGGAGTCACAAAGAGTTGGACATGACTCAGCTATTGAACAACAGTGTTAAAATACCCCCAAAGTAAAACTAAACCCAGATTTATTCATTGGTGAATTTTATCAAATATTCAATTAATAAATTAGCACCAATCTTTCAGAAACTATTTCCTGAATAGTAGTGGAGTGAATATTTCCCAGTTCACTCTATTAAGCCCATGTTCCCCTAATACAAAAAGTCACAAAAACTACACTGAAAGTTACACAAAGAGAAACAGACCATCTGAATATCCCTATATACTGAATAAACTAAATCACTAATTAATAACTTCCCATACAGAAAATGTCAGCCCAGATGAGTTAATGTAAATTTTACTAAACATTTAAGGGGATACTTAATACCAAATTTTAAAATCCCTCGTTGAAAATAGAAGCAGAGGAAACACTTCATAATTCATTCAATAGTGCCAGTTTTACACTAGTAATGGAAACTTAGCAAAGATATTACAAGAAAAAATATATGTAAATCAGTATGTCACATGAACACAGATAGAAAACACTCAAAAATACAGGTAAATCAAATCCAACAATCCATGTAAAGTATTATGCAACATATTCAAGGTGGATTTGTTCAACATTGACAAATCAATCACATATTCTATTTTTTAACTGACTAAAGAAGAAAAATAAAATAATCATATCAATAGATTGATATAAATATAGAAAAAACATTTGACAAAATTAAACTCCAAATGATTTTTAAAACTCTCAGCAAACTAGGAAGGGAGAATTCCCTCAACTTGAACAATGATATTTATAAAAAACCAACAGCTAGTTTTGAGAAACTGGACAATCCCCAGACACCTCACCAAAGGTTTATACACATGGCAAATAAGCATATGAAATGATCCTCAACCTCATTTGTCACCAGGGTGTTGGAAAAATAAACTACAATGAGATCTCATTAGATACTTATTAGAATGGATAAAATTCAAAACCTAACAGTACCAATTACTGACAAAGATCCAGAATAATAAATTATTTTATTGCTGCTGGAGTGCAATATGGCAGAGTCACTTTGAAAGAGATTTGGGAATTTATTTCAAAGCTGAATGTAGACTGACCATGTGATTAATAAATTGATTTCTTAGATATTTGTCCAACTGATTAAAAAATTTATGTTCACCTAAACATTTGCATGTAAATATTTCTGTCAACATTATGCATAATTATAAATTTTGTGAGCAATGGAAATGTCTTTCAAAAGATGAATGAATTAAACTTTAGCACTATCAAAGAACTATTATTTAGTAATTAAAAAAAAGCTATCAATCAATGAAAAGATACAATTTTAAATTCACATTGCTGGTGTTGGAGAAGACTCTTGCAAGTCCCTTGGACTGCAAGGACATCCAACCAGTCCATTCCGAAGGAGGTCAGCCCTGGGATTTCTTTGGAAGGAATGATGCTAAAGCTGCAACTCCAGTACTTTGGCCACCTCATGCGAAGAGTTGACTCATTGGAAAATACTCTGATGCTGGGAGGGACTGAGGGCAGGAGGAGAAAGAGACGACAGAGGATGAGATGCCTGGATGGCATCACTGACTCGATGGACGTGAGTTTGGGTGAACTTCGGGTGTTGGTGATGGACAGGGAAGCCTGACGTGCTGCGATTCATGGGGTTGCAAAGAGTCGGACACGACTAAGCAACTGAACTGAACTGAACTGAAGGTTCAAGGAGATGAGGCAAATATCGAAATGAATCCGCCACAGGTATACATGTATTGTAAAGTTTAAAAATAAAATAAAATTTAAAAAAAAAAGAAAAGAAAAGAAAAAAAGAAATTAAAGGAATAAAAAAAAAAAAGGAGATGAGGCAAGGGTTAAATGGATGAAGTGACATTCTATAAAATATTTGATCAACTCTCTTCAAAACTGTCAAGCTCATCAAAGAAAAGTTAAGTGTAAGAAGCTATCACAGCTAAGAAGAGCCTAAGAAGACAAGACTACTCATTGTAATATAGTATTATGAATGGGTTACTGTAGTAACAACAACAGCAAAAATAAAGGTTAAATATAAAGAAATCTGAATGGGTTTCATGTAACAGTAGTGTATCAGTATCATTTTATTAATTGTAACCATGTACCACACTGATATAAAAATATTAATAATAGAGGAAACTAGTGTTAAAGACCATCATTTTCTCATCTCCTCTCATTGATGAGTCATTCCTACAGTCTATGATTTTGGGGTCCATTCTTCATAAAGAAGCTCTGTATGCTACCTTTGAGTTTTTTAAGTATGGCACTGTCCTCAAATAAGAAGATTATTTAAAAATGTATAGATAAATATCTGACATTTAAAGTCAATCGTAAAAAAATTACATTCAGGTGAAGATAGTTTAGCAAACTTGGTCCTTGAGAGAAATAGTCGTGTGTTTTAATGACTGGAAATAAAATATAAGGATGTGACAGACATGGCTACACTATGCAATGTCCATTGGAGGGCAAATTTTGACCCAACTATGAGGAATACTTTCAGAAAGTATCTTGTAGTTGTCATTTCTCCAGGAATGGCCTCATCAGGGAGCTGCCTTGCTCAAGGCCATGCCCTTTTCTGAGATGACACTTATAAAATGACTAATGGGTCTAGGAATATTGAACCACATTGACCCAACTCAGGGCAACTCTGAGGGCCTATTTTAGTTCCTGAAACCCATATTATAATTGGACAATTCTATTTTCAAACTGTATCGCATATCAGTTTCCTCCCTCAGTCTAATTCTGTACTTTTCATTCCTTCTGCAGGTGTAGTATATCCCAAGGAACACTCACATACATATTTTGCACATTAAACTCAGCTATAGGGTGTGATTTGTAAGGCTATTTGTAAGGCCTCCACAGACAGCCATTTTGCTTTTTTGCATTTCTTTTCCATGGGGATGGTTTTGATCCCTGTCTCCTGTACAATGTCACGAACCTCATACCATAGTTCATCAGGTACTCTATCTATCAGATCTAGGCCCTTAAATCTATTTCTCACATCCACTGTATAATCATAAGGAATTTGATTTAGGTCATACCTGATTGGTCTAGTGGTTTTCCCTACTTTCTTCAATTTAAGTCTGAATTTGGCAAAAAGGAGATCATGGTCTGAGCCAAAGTCAGCTCCTGGTCTTGTTTTTGCTGACTGCATAGAGCTTCTCCATCATTGGCTGCAAAGAATATAATCAATCTGATTTCAGTGTTGACCATCTGGTGATGTCCACGTATAGAGTCTTCTCTTGTGTTGTTGGAAGAGGGTGTTTGTTATGACCAGTGCATTTTCTTGGCAAAACTCTATTAGTCTTTGCCCTGCTTCATTCCATATTCCAAGGTCAAATTTGCCTGCTACTCCAGGTGTTTCTTGACTTCCTACTTTTGCATTCCAGTCCCCTATAATGAAAAGGACATCTTTTTTGGGTATTAGTTCTAAAATGTCTTGCAGGTCTTCATAGCACCGTTCAACTTCATCTTCTTCAGTGTTACTGGTTGGGGCATAGACTTGGATTACTGTGATATTGAATGGTTTGCCTTAGAAACAAACAGAGATTATTCTGTTGTTTTTGAGATTGCATCCAAGTACTGCATTTTGGACTCTTTTGTTGATCATGATGGCTACTCCATTTCTTCTGAGGGATTCTTGCCTGCAGTAATAGGTATAATGGTCATCTGAGTTAAATTCACCCATTCCAGTCCATTTCAGTTCGCTGATTCCTAGAACGTCGACATTCACTCTTGCCATCTCTTGTTTGACCACTTCCCATTTGCCTTGATTCACGGACCTGACATTCCAGGTTCCTATGCAACATTGCTCTTTACAGCATTGGACCTTGCTTCTATCACCAGTCACATCCACAGCTGGGTATTGTTTTTGCTTTGGCTCCATCCCTTCATTCTTTCTGGAGTTATTTCTCCACTGATCTCCAGTAGCATATTGGGCACCTACTGACCTGGGGAGTTCCTCTTTCAGTATCCTATCATTTTGCCTTTTCATACTGTTCTGGAGTTCTCAAGGCAAGAATACTGAAGAGGTTTGCCATTCCCTTCTCCAGAGGACCACATTCTGTCACATCTCTCCACCATGACCCGCCCGTCTTGGGTTGCCCCACAGGCAGGGCTCAGTTTCACTGAGTTGGACAAGGCTGTGGTCCTAGTGTGATTAGATTGACCTGTTTTCTGTGAGTATGGTTTCAGTATGTTTGCCCTCTGATGCCCTCTTGCAACACCTACCATCTTATTTGGATTTCTCTTACATTGGGCATGTGGTATCTTAAAGAAGAGAAACGAAAAGCAAAGGAGAAAAGGAAAGATATAAGCATCTGAATGCAGAGTTCCAAAGAATAACAAGAAGAGATAAGAAAGCCTTCTCAGTGATCAATGCAAAGAAATAGAGGAAAACAACAGAATGGGAAAGACTAGAGATCACTTCAAGAAAATCAGAGATACCAAAGGAATATTTCATGCAAAGATGGGCTTGATAAAGGACAGAAATGGTATGGACCTAACAGAAGCAAAAGATATTAAGAAGAGATGACAAGAATACACAGAAGAACTGTACAAAAAAAGATCTTCATGACCCGGATAATCACAATGGTGTGATCACTGACCTAGAGCCAGACATCCTGGAATGTGAAGTCCAGTGTGCCTTAGAAGGCAAACTATGAACAAAGCTAGTGGAGGTGATAGAATTCCAGTTGAGCTATTCTAAATCCTGAAAGATGATTCTGTGAAAGTGCTGCACTCAATATGCCAGCAAATTTGAAAACTCAGCAGTGGCCACAGGACTGGAAAAGGTCAGTTTTCATTCCAATCCCAAAGAAAGGCAATCCCAAAGAATGCTAAAACTACTGCACAGTTGCACTCATCTCAGACGCTAGTAAATAATGATCAAAATTCTCCAAGCCAGGCTCCAGCAATATGTGAACCATGAACTTCCTGATGTTCAAGCTGGTTTTAGAAAAGGCAGAGGAACCAGAGATCAAATTGCAAACATCTGCTGGATCATGGAAAAAGCAAGAGAGTTCCAAAAAAATATCTATTTCTGCTTTATTGACCATGCCAAACCTTTTGACTGTGTGGATCACAATAAACTTTGGAAAATTCTCAAAGTGATGGGAATACCAGACCACATGATCTGCCTCTTAAGAAATTTGTATGCAAGTCAGGAAGGAACAGTTAGAACTGGACATGGAACAACAGACTGGTTCCAAATAGGAAAAGGAATACATCAAGGCTGTATATTGTCACGCTGCTTATTTAACTTATATGCAGAGTACATCATGAGAAATGCTGGACTGGAGGAAACACAAGCTGGAATCAAGATTGCCGGGAGAAATATCAATAATCTCAGTTATGCAGATGACACTATCCTTATGGCAGAAAGTGAAGAAGAACTAAAGAGCCTCTTGATGAAAGTGAAAGTGGAGAGTGAAAAAGTTGGCTTAAAGCTCAAGATTCAGAAAACGAAGATCATGGCTTCTGGTCCCATCGCTTTATGGGAAATAAATGGGGAAACAGTGGAAACAGTGTCAGATTTTATTTTTCTGGGCTCCAAAATCACTGCAGAAAGTGACTGCAGCCATGAAATTAAAAGACGCTTACTCCTTGGAATGAAAGTTATGACCAACCTAGATAGCATATTCAAAAGTAGAGACATTTCTTTGCCAACAAAGTTTGGTCTCGTTCAAGGCTATGGTTTTTCCTGTGGTCACGTATGGATGTGAGAGTTGGACTCTGAAGAAGACTGAGCACTGAAGAATTGATGCTTTTGAACTGTGGTGTTGGAGAAGACTCTTGAGAGTCCCTTGGACTGCAAGGAGATCCAACCAGTCCATTCTGAAGGAGATCAGCCCTGGGATTTCTTTGGAAGGAATGATGCTAAAGCTGAAACTCCAGTACTTTGGCCACCTCAAGCGAAGACTTGACTCATTAGAAAAAACTCTGGTGTTGGGAGGGATTGGTGTAAGAGGAGAAGGGGACGACAGAGGATGAGATGGCTGGATGGCATCACTGACTCGATGGACGTGAGTCTGAGTGAACTCCGGGAGTTGGTGATGGACAGAGAGGCCTGGCGTTCTGCGAGTCATGGGGTCGCCAAGATTCGTACACAACTGAGCAACTGATCTGATCTGATAGGGTGTGATTTCCAAAAAACTCACCCTTTGACAAGGGTTGTGCTTAGCATAACAATTACTTTATTTTAATATTAAATACGCTTATTCAGAAAGTAAGAATAATATTCTGGAGCTGTAGTAGAAATTTAACTGTAAAACTGAATCGGTCATTTTACAAAGTAAACGAAGTCATACGAATGGGTGAGATAAAGTAAAAGCAACTGAGGAAAAGAAAAAAGTGGTTAAAGTAGGAATCTTGGAAAAAAAGAACATTTGAAATAAAGGGAGAAAAGGAGCTGTTCTAGAAGAATGAGCATGAAAATTAGAATCCAATTATGATACTCGTGTGGGGTAGACTGGGAGCAGCTGAGATAAGAAAAGCTAGCGTTCCACAATTAAACTGAGGCATGTATGGGAAGATTTTCTAACATTTTCAAAAGACAATTTTTAGCCAAGAAAATTCTAGATGTGATTAGGAGGAATGGAAGTGTCAGGAAACACAGGTGAATTTTATTCTCATCCAGTGTTACTACTCATAATAATATTGAGAAAAGGAAAACTGAAGAATAAGAGGGTTGATGATCCAGGAAAGCAGAGGGTTTAACAGGCTGAGCAGGAACATACCTCAACATAATAAAAGCTATATATGACAAACCCACAGCAAACATTATCTTCAATGGTGAAAAATTGAAAGCATTTCCCCTAAAGTCAGGAACAAGACAAGGGTGTCCACTTTCACCATTACTATCCAACATAGTTTTGGAAGTTTTGGCCAGAGCAATAAGAGCAGAAAAAGAAATAAAAGGAATCCAAATTGGAAAAGAAGAAGTAAAACTCTCACTGTTTGCAGATGACATGATCCTCTATGTAGAAAACCCTAAAGACTCCACCAGAAAATTACTAGAACTAATCAATGAATATATTAAAGTTGCAGGATATAAAATCAACACACAGAAATCCCTTGCATTCTTATATAGTAATAATGAGAAAATAGAAAGAGAAATTAAGGAAACAATTCCATTCACCATTGCAGTGAAAAGAATAAAATACTTAGGAATATATCTACCTAAAGAAACTAAAGACCTATATATAGAAAACTATAAAACACTGGTGAAAGAAATCAAAGAGGACACTAATAGATGGAGAAATATACCATGTTCATGGATCGGGAGAATCAATATAGTGAAAACGAGTATACTATCCAAAGCAATCTATAGATTCAGTGCAACCCCTATCAAGCTACCAATGGTATTTTTCACAGAGCTAGAACAAATAATTTCACAATTTGTATGGAAATACAAAAAAACCTAGAATAGCCAAAACAATCTTGAGAAAGAAGAATGGAAGTGGAGAATCAACCTGCCTGACCACAGGCTCTACTACAAAGCCACAGTCATCAAGACAGTATGGTACTGGCACAAAGACAGAAATACAGATCAGTGGAACAAAATAGAAAGCTCAGAGATAAATCCATGCACCTAATGGTCACCTTATCTTTGACAAAAGAGGCAAGAATATAAAATGGATTAAAGACAATCTCTTTAACAAGTGGTGCTGGGAAAACTGGTCAACCACTTGCAAAAGAATGGAACTAGAACACTTTCTAACACCATACACAAAAATAAACTCAAAATGGATTAAAGGTCTAAACCTAAGACCAGAAACCATAAAACTCCTAGAGAAGAACATAACCAAAACTCTCTCCAACATACATCACAGCAGGATCCTCTACGACCCACCTCCCAGAATATTGGAAATAAAAGCAAAAATAAACAAATGGGACCTAATTAAACTTAAAAGCTTCTGCACCACAAAGGAAACTATAAGCAAGGTAAAAAGACAGCCTTCAGAATGGGAGAAAATAATGGCAAATGAAGCAACAGACAAACAACTAATCTCAAAAATATACAAGCAAGTCCTGCAGGTCAATTCCAGAAAAATAAACGACCTAATCAAAATACTAAATAGACATTTCTCCAAAGAAGACATACAGATGGCTAACTACCCTAGGCTCCCACGCCCGAGGCCAAGGGCATCGGCCAGGAGGAGCAATCCCATGTCCAAGGCCAGGGGCGGCGGCTGGGAAGACCAACACCATGTCCAAGGAGCTGTGGCTGTGCGGGCACAGGAGGGCCTAGAGGAGATATCACACGATGAAGGTCAGGAAGGGCAGCGGTGACGAGATATCCCTCGTCCAAGGTAAGGAGCAGTGGCTGCACTTTGCTGGAGCAGCCGTGAAGAGATACCCCACGCCCAAGGTAAGAGAAACCCAAATAAGATGGTAGGTGTTGCAAGAGGGCACTAGAGGGCAGACAAACTGCAACCATACTCACAGAAAACTAGTCAATCTAATCACACTAGGACCACAGCCTTATCTAACTCAATGAAACTAAGCCAAGCCCATGTGGCAACCCAAGACGGCTGGGTCATGGTGGAGAGATCTGACAGAATGTGGTCCACTGGAGAAGGGAATGGCAAACCACTTAGGTGTTCTTGCCTTGAGAACCCCATGAACATTATGAAAAGGCAAAATGATAGGATACTGAAAGAGGAACTCCCCAGGTCAGTAGGGGCCCAATATGCTAATGGAGACCAGTGCAGAAATAACTTCAGAAAGAATTAAGGGATGGAGCCAAAGCAAAAATAATACCCAGCTGTGGATGTGACTGGTGATAAAAGCAAGGTCCGATTATGTAAAGAGCAATATTGCATAGGAACCTGGAATATCAGGCCATGAATCAAGGCAAATTGGAAGTGGTCAAACAAGAGATGGCAAGAGTGAATGTCGATATTCTAGGAATCAACGAACTAAAATGGACTGGAATGGGTGAATTTAACTCAGATGACCATTATGCCTACTACTGCAGTCAGGAATCCCTCAGAAGAAATGGGGTAGCCATCATGATCAACAAAAGAGTCCGAAATGCAGTACTGGATGCAATCTCAAAAAATACAGAATGATCTCTGTTCTTTTCCAAGGCAAACCATTCAATATCACAGTAATCCAAGTCTATGCCCCAACCAGTAACACTGAAGAAGCTGAAGTTGAAAGGTTATATGAAGACCTACAAGACCTTTAAAACTAACGCCCAAAAAAGATGTCCTTTTCATTATAGGGGACTGGAATGCAAAAGTAGGAAGTCAAGAAACACCTGGAGTAGCAGGCAAATTTGACCTTGGAATACGGAATGAAGCAGGGCAAAGACTAATAGAGTTTTGCCAAGAAAATGCACTGGTCATAACAAACACCCTTTTCCAACAACACAAGAGAAGACTCTACACATGGACATCATCAGATGGTCAACACTGAAATCAGATTGATTATATTCTTTGCAGCCAGAGATGGTGAAGCTCTATACAGTCAACAAAAGCAAGACCAGGAGCTGACTTTGGCTCAGACCATGATCTCCTTTTTGCCAAAATCAGACTTAAATTGAAGAAAGTAGGGAAAACCACTAGACCATTCAGGTATGACCTAAATCAAATCACTTTTGATTATACAGTGGAACTGAGAAATAGATTTAGGGGCCTAGATCTGATAGATAGAGTGCCTGATGAACTATGGAATTAGGTTCATGACATTGTACAGAAGACAGGGATCAAGACCATCGCCATGGAAAAGAAATGCAAAAAAACAAGATGGCTGTCTGGGGAGGCCTTACAAATAGCTGTGAAAAGAAGAGAACTGAAAAGCAAAGGAGAAAAGGAAAGATATAAACATCTGACTGCAGAGTTCCAAAGAATAGCAATAGGGAAGCCTTCTTCAGCGATCAATGCAAAGAAATAGAGGAAAACAACACAATGGGGAAGACTAGAGATCTCTTCAAGAAAATTATAGATACCAAGGGAATATTTCATGGAAAGATGGGCACGATAAAGGACAGAAATGGTATGGACCTAACAGAAGCAAAAGATACTAAGAAGAGATGGCAAGAATACACAGAAGAACTGTACAAAAAAGATCTTCACAGCCCAGATAATCACGATGGTGTGATCACTGACCTAGAGCCAGACGTCCTGGAATGTGAAGTCAAGTGGGCCTTAGAAAGTATCACTATGAACGAAGCTAGTGGAGGTGATGGAATTCCAGTTGAGCTATTTCAAATCCTGAGAGATGATGCTGTGAAAGTGCTGCACTCAGTATGCCAGCAAATTTGGAAAACTCAGCAGTGGCCACAGGACTGGAAAAGGTCAGTTGTCATGGCAATCCCAAAGAATGTTCAAACTACCACACAATTGCACTCATCTCACACGTTAGTAAAGTAATACTCAAAATTCTCCAAGCCAGGCTTCAGCAATATGTGAACCATGAACTTCCTGATGTTCAAGCTGGTTTTAGAAAAGGCAGAGGAACCAGAGATCAAAATGCCAACATCTGCTGGATCATAGAAAAACCAGGAGAGTTCCAGAAAAATATCTATTTCTGTTTTATTGACTATGCCAAATCTTTTGACTGTGTGGATCACAATAAACTGTGGAAAATTCTGAAAGAGATGGGGATACCAGACCTCCTAACCTGCCTCTTTAGAAATTTGTATGCAGGTCAGGAAGCAACAGTTAGAACTGGACATGGAACCACAGACTGGTTCCAAATAGGAAAAGGAGTACGTCAAGGCTGTATATTGTCACCCTGCTTATTTAACTTATATGCAGAGTACATCATGAGAAATGCTGGACTGGAAGAAGCACAGCTGGAATCAAGATTGCCGGGAGAAATATCAATAATCTCAGATATGCAGATGACACCACCCTTATGGCAGAAAGTGAAGAGGAACTAAAAAGCCTCCTGATGAAAGTGAGAGTGGAGAATGAAAAAGTTGGCTTAAAGCTCCACATTCAGAAAACGAAGATCATGGCATCCCATCCCATCACTTCATGGGAAACAGTGGCTGACTTTATTTTGGGGGGCTCCAAAATCACTGCAGATGGTGACTGCAACCATGACATTAAAAGACGCTTACTCATTGGAAGGAAAGTTATGACCAACCTAGATAGCATATTCAAAAGCAGAGACATTACTTTGCCAACAAAGGTTCGTCTCGTCAAGGCTATGGTTTTTCCTGTGGTCATGTATGGATGTGAGAGTTGGACTCTGAAGAAGGCCTAAGAATTGATGCTTTTGAATTGTGGTGTTGGAGAAGACTCTTGAGAGTCCCTTGGAATGCTAGGAGATCCAACCAGTCCATTCTGAAGGAGATCAGCCCTGGGATTTCTTTGGAAAGAATGATGCTAAAGCTGCAACTCCATTACTTTGGCCACCTCATGTGAAGAGTTGACTCATTGGAAAAGACTCTGATGCTGGGAGGGATTGGGGACAGGAGGAGAAGGGGACGACAGAGGATGAGATGCCTGAATGGTATTACTGACTCAATGGACGTGAGTCTGAGTGAACTCCGGGAGTTGGTGATAGACAGAGAGGCCTGGCGTGCTGCGATTCATGGGGTTGCAAAAAGTTGGACACGACTGAGCGACTCAACTGAACTGAACTGAACAAACACAGGAAAAGATGCTCACCATCACTCATTATCAGAGAAATGCAAATCAAAACCACAATGACGTATCATTTATCGCCAGTCAGAATGTCTGTGATCCAAAAGTCTGCAAGCAATTAATGCTGGAGAGGTGTGGAGAAAAGGGAACTCTCTTATACTGTTGGTGGGCATGCAAACTAGTACAGCCACTTTGGAGAACAATGTGGAGATTCCTTAAAAACTGGAACTAGAACTGCCTTATGACCCAGCAATCCCATTGCTGGGCATACATACCGAGGAAACCAGTTTTGAAAGAGATACATGTACCCTAATGTTCATCACAGCACTGTTTATAATAGCCAGGACGTGGAAGCAACCTAGATGTCCATCAGCAGATGAATGGATAAGAAAGTTGTGGTACATATACACAATGGAGTATTGCGCAGCCATTAAAAATAATACATTTGCATCGGTTCTAATGAGGTGGATGAAACTGGAGCCTATTATACAGAATGAAGTAAGCCAGAAAGAAAAACACCAATACAGTATACTAGCGCATATATATAGAATTTAGAAAGATGGTAATGATAACCCTGTATGCGAGACCGCAAAAGAGACACAAATATATAGAACAGTCTTTTGGACTCTGTGGGAGAGGAAGAGGGTGGGATTATTTGAGAGAATGGCATTGAAACATGTATAATATCATATATGAAACGAATCACCAGTCCAGGTTCGATGCATGATACTGGATGGTTGGGGCTGGTGCACTGAGATGACTCAGAGGGATGGTATGGGGAGGGAGGAGGGAGGAGGGTTCAGGATGGGGAACACGTGTATACCTGTGGCAGATTCATGTTGATGTATGGCAAAACCAATACAATATTGTAAAGTAATTAGCCCCCAAATAAAATAAATAAATTTATATATATATAAAAAGAAAATGATGAGCTGGCAATAGTGGACATTTTTCCTTGGGTTCCAGTTTCTGGACAGGCAATTGTTTTCTCCAATGAGCTTCAAATTGCTTACAGTCAATGAAAATTCAAATTCTTGTCTCTGTAAAACTAGCTTGAAAAATAATCTAGCTACTCATTAGAGGGGAAGCTAAAATTAAAAGCTTTCCATTTGAAGCAAATTCCACTCAAATGTTCATCTGAATTTTAAAATTCATGATATTTTCATGAAATAGCAATAATTTCTGTGGTTAAAATGAAAAGTTTGATATTTTCCAGAACTAATAACTATATTTTATAAAAGAAAATGTCTTTTATCCATTTAGAATATTTTAATATTTTTCATTCATGTTAAGATATATGAGATATAACCTCTGATTAATGTCCATTCATTGTATTCTACCTAATAAAGAATTAAAGTGAATTTATTTTCTAGTGTCATATTAATGGTAATGTTATTAAGCTATTCTGCTCCACTGTGTTAGGAATAAATTTGATGTTTTCCCCTTAACATTCTAAGAAATATACGTTATAAGTAGAAGCATAAAGTATTTACCAAAAAGAGTTTCCTAATGGCATTTTTAACCTTCTTGTGCCATTGTATTCATTGTGCCATGATGCATTTAATGTCTTTTTTACACTGTCAATTGATGATCATGATTCTTTTATAACTGTGTCATTTATTTCAAACATATAAAGCAACATTAAAAGAGAGTACTGTTGGGGCAATTTATTTTCAGAGTTATTTCTTAAGATATAATTCAATGAGGGATAATATCTGGTTTAGAAAATAACCTGAAATTTATATAGCTGAAGACTAAATACTCTTTCTCAATATCCCTCAAAGTTTTATTCATATTATATTTAATGTCATCAATTACAAAAAAAATTTGGAGAATGCAAATATGGCCGTCATATAAATAAATAAGTGACATTATTGAAATACCTTTCTGTGGTTTTCATATGTTATTAGTTTGGACATATATGAACTCTCTGGACCATTTCTTCTTGATTATTTAAATATTTAATGATATTTACTGTTGCAGAATGAATATCTGAAGTTGATCCTTTCACTCCTGTGCAATTAGCTTCTTATTTTGATAAGAATATTCATTTTTTTTCTTGATATTTTAAAACGAATTTCCTGGTGCAATTTCTGAATAGTTACCTAAAGCCTACGATTTTTTTCTCAGTGTAAAATATTACTTTTGTTTTTACCATTTTCCACCTAATTATTGAAATGTTTCATTATACTATATGTAATAAGGGTTCCATTTTAACCAAATCTTTGTTCCCTAGAATATGTAAGCTATGTTTGTGTCTGGGAAAATTGGAAACTTGAATTAGGGGTGTTTTGATATTCTGTGACCAAGAATCTATGCAAAAGAGTTAATACCAAAAGTATGAGATAGGGTTTAGATGAACCCATTTACTTAAAGGTCAGAGGGAAGAGGAACATTGTATTTCTGAACATAGCATCAAATATTTAATTGAGATACCCTGTGGTGTAGTCACATGGATTTAAGCCTGCATCAGAGTGAGACATCTGAAATACAACTCAGGTGAAAATTAAAAGAAAGTCTATTATCTTTATTATGTTTATTCTTAATATTAAAATTAAATTTAACTTCATTAAATTAAAAGCTGAACTTTAAGTCTGATTTTCATAGCCTTAGGTGCTACAGAATTTGCTCTCAAAAGACCTTATCTATTAAATTCACTACTTTTGCCTAAAGCCAAAATAGGTTGGTGAATTTTTCACAAACATGTGTTATATTAATGTTATATTAATTGATAAATCACTGATTTAGTTCATTAGATGAGTGATAAAGACAAAAGTACTTTAAATTGCATAATCCGGACCGTAGGAGCAGTGTTGGCACCTCCAGTGGCCTCAGGCACTGTCACAGCATCTTCTTGGCTGTCACAGTGATGGAATGTGCCTTCATTGAACTGCTGGGGCCTCCTTGTCCCTTTCTGGGTTCATGGTAAAAATAAATAACACAAATAATTGAATCAAAAGAGGAAATGATGGGGAAGGAGGTGGGAGTGGGGTTCAGGATGGGAAACACATGTACACCCGTGGCGAATTCATGTCAATGTATCGCAAAACCAATACAATATTGTAAAGTGATTAGCTTCCAAATAAAATAAATAAATTTATATTTTTTAAAAAAAGGGAAATGAAATAACTGGTGCAATGCACTAGTGAAGAGAAAGAGTTCATTCAAGAAACTTTTAATAATTTCCAGAATAACGGGCAAGGGGTGGTTGAGGCTAAAATTCTAGTGATAGAAGAATCAATGCTATGTTATGATTATCCTGTTTTTAATGTCAGATACATTTTAGCAGAGGACACATTGAGTCATTCCACTATTTTCTTTCTGTTCTAGTATTTGGATGCTCCAAACATTCACAAGATGGAGATTTATAATCTCCTTTTAATGTGTTTTAATCACATATGCTCATTTTGTCCATATTTTACTTCTTTGTCCTGCTTATTCAATATGTTTATAAGTTTATATTCAGTCTTAAGCTAACTTTAGGTTTGTCTTCTACATTAGGAATTAAATTTAATTTTTGCTTTAATTTAGTTTATTTAATACTATATGATCTGTGGCTGTTTTCATTTTGTTGACATGTGGAAAACAATGAGCAAGTAAAGCTTAATCTACAGACCTTTCATAATTGTTATTGATTTTGTCATTACAGCTTTAATTTTGATTTGTATCATTTTCTGTGAATGAAAACTGTATAACAGCTCTTTGTTTTATGTTTATTCTACAATATGGTTGTTTTCTTCCCTACTTGTCTTGCATACAATGAACTACTCATAGAGTAATTTTTTATCATACAATTATAACTTACTGAAAATAATACTTCAGAATTCCAGGCCACTATATTTTTTCCCTAATCTTCCTTTGTTCTTCAGATATGTTTTGTTGTTTTCAGCTTTTCCTGATATATTTGTATTTTTTAACTTTTAAAATAAACTTTACTGAATAATAATTTACAAAGAATATATGATTAATGACTTTTGATGAAAGCATATAACTACAAAATCACTATCCCATTTAATAAGTGGAACAACCTAATCATGACAAAAAGTATACTCCTATCTTCTGGAATCAGTGTATTTCTCAACTCTCAGGTGGGAGAAAATATATCTGTGTATTATCTCAATCTATATTAACTTTTTTATAGAATAGTTTATATATGAATTTAATGTCAGTAATGTTTTTTGTCTACTTCATTTCTGTCAGTATATTTTTTTCAGATTCGCTTATGTTGGTAAATAAATTAGCAATGCTTTTTTAATAGGGTTGAGTAATATTTCATTTATGAAAATACCACAATTTATTTTCCCATCCCAGTGTTGATAGACTTTGAGATTGTTGTCAATTTAGGGATATTATGACTAAATCATGAATATTCATAAATATTTGTATAGACATTATTTCCATTTTCTTATGTAAATACCCAGATTAGAATTTCAGGACCTTGTAAAGGCAAAGTTAAATTTATTTCCTGTGGTCATGTATGGATGTGAGAGTTGGACTGTGAAGAAGGCTGAGCACTGAAGAATTGATGCTTTTGAACTGCGGTGTTGGAGAAGACTCTTGAGAGTCCCTTGGACTGCAAGGAGATCCAACCAGTCCATTCTGAAGATCAGCCCTGGGATTTCTTTAGAAGGAATGATGCTAAAGCTGAAACTCCAGTACTTTGGCCACCTCATGCGAAGAGTTGACTCATTGGAAAAGACTCTGATGCTGGAAGGGATTGGGGGCAAGAGGAGAAGGGGACGACAGAGGATGGGATGGCTGGATGGCATCACTGACTTGATGGATGTGAGTCTCTGTGAACTCCGGGAGTTGGTGTTGGACAGGGAGGCCTGGTGTGCTGCGATTCATGGGGTTGCAAAGAGTCGGACACGACTGAGTGACTGAACTGAACTGAACTGATTGAACAGTTTATCCAAGATGACTATACCATTTTTTACTCCAGAAAACATTATTTGAGAGTTGTTTTTTTTAGCATTTTCAATTATACTTAATAATATTATATGTATACCAATGTAGCTTAATATATATTTTCCTGATGATTAATGATGTTTAACATGTTTTCAGGAAAATTAGAGATAGCAGGGAGTGTTTTATGCAAAGACGGGCATAATAAAGGACAAATATGGCATGCACCTAACAGAAGCAGAAGTTATTAAGAAGAGGTGGTGAGAATACACAGAAGAACTATATGAAAAGATCTTTACAACTCAGATGATCATAATGATGTAATCACTCACCTAGAGCCAGACATCCTGGAATGCAAAGTCAGTGGGCTTCAGGAAGCATCACTACAAACAAAGTTAGTGGAGGGATGGAATTCCAGTTGGGCCATTTCAAATCCTAAAAGATGATGCTGTGAAAGTGCTGAAAGCAGTATGTAAGTTTTCATTCCAATCCCAAAGAAAGGCAATGCCAAAAAATGTTCAACCTTCTGCACACTTGCACTCATCTCACACACTAGTAAAATAATGCTCAAAATTCTCCATGCCAGGCTTCAACAGTACATGAACCATAAACTTCCAGATGTTCAAGCTGGATTTAGAAAAGGCAGAGGAACCAGAGATCAAATGGCCAACATCTGCCAGATCATAGAAAAAGCAAGAGAGTTCCAGTAAAACATCTATTTTTGCTTTACTGACTATGCTAAAGTTTTTGACTGTTTAGATCACAATAAACTGTGTAAAATTCTGAAAGAGATGGGAATACCAGACCACCTGACCTGCCTCTTGAGAAACCTGTATGCAGGTCAAGAAGCAACAGTTAGAACTGGACATGAAACAACAGACTGGTTCCAAATAGGAAAAGGAGTATGTCAAGGCTGTATATTGTCACCCTGCTTATTTAACTTCTATGCAGAGTACATCATGAGAAACGCTGGGCTGGAAGAAGCACAAGCCGGAATCAAGATTGCCAGGAGAAATCTCAGTAACCTCAGATATGCAGATGACACCACCCTTATGGCAGAAAATGAAGAGGAACTCAAAAGCCTCTTGATGAAAGTGAAAGAGGATAGTGAAAAAGTGGGTTTAAAGCTCAACATTCAGAAAAGAAAGATCATGGCCTCTGGTCCCATCACTTCATGGGAAATAGATGGGGAAACAGTGGAAACAGTGGCTAACTTTATTTTGGGGGGCTCCAAAATCACTGCAGATGGTGATTTCAGCCATGAAATTGAAAGACGCTTGCTCCTTGAAAGAAAAGTTATGACCTAGATAGCATGTTGAAAAGCAGAGACATTACTTTGCCAACAAAGGTCCATCTAGTAAAGGCTGTAGTTTTTCCAGTCGTCATGTATGGATGGGAGAGTTGGACGGTGAAGAAAGCTGAACGACGAAGAATTGATGCTTTTGAACTGTGGTATTGGAGAAGACTCTTGAGAGTCCCTTGGACTGCAAGGAGATCCAACCAGTCCATTCTGAAGGAGATCAGTCCTGGGATTTCTTTGGAGGGAATGATGCTAAAGCTTAAACTTCAGTACTTTGGCCACCTCATGCGAAGAGTTGACTCATTGGAAAAGACTCTGATGCTGGGAGGGATTGGGGGCAGGAGGAAAAGGGGACGACAGAGGATGACGTGGCTGGATGGCATCACTGACTCGATGGACGTGAGTTTGAATGAACTCCTGGAGTTGGTGATGGATAAGGAGGCCTGGCCTGCTGCTATTCATGGGGTCTTAAATAGTCGGAAACGACTGAGTGACTGAACTGAACTGATGCTTGATGATTTGCCTACATCACCATTTATTCTATTATTTTTTTGCTTCATTTTGAATCTCTTATTAGGAATGTAATCTTATTATCCTAATTATTGACCCTTTCACAGATATTAAAATGACCCTGTTTTATGAGTATGGCCTTCTTATAAAATTCTACTTGCTTGGTTTTATATTATGATATGCCAGATTTCCTTTCTCACAATGCATCTCATATATCTTTTACCTCTCTGCATGTCTGCATCTCTTATATGTGGAATCTAAAAATAAATTATGCAAATTACCTTATTTACAAAATTGAAGGAAATCTACAGACTTAGAGAACTAACTTATGGTTGCCAGTGGGAGGGATGGCGGAAGGGATAGTTACCGAGTTTAGAATGGACAGGTACACATTGCTATATCTAAAATGGATAATCATCAAAGCACTACTGTTTGTCATATGGAACTCTGCTTAATGTTATGTGGCAACCTGGACGGGAAAAGAGTTTGGGGGAGAATGGGTGCATATATATGTTTGGCAGAGTCCCTTTTCTATTCACCTGAAACTATCACAACATTGTTAAATATCTAAACCCCAATACAAAGTAAAAAGTTAAAAAAAGATAATAAAGTGCCTTTCTTGAACAGAACATATATAGTTGCTTAATCCTTTCTGGTAATTTCTGTTCTTTGAATTACAGTGTTTTGTTAGTTTACATATAATGCAATCATTTATGTAGTTAAGTATAGCATTTTACTATTTTCTATTTATCCCATTTTTCCTTCAGTTTCTACTTTCTGGTTATTGTAAGCTGAATAACTTCCTCCCAATATGCGTTAACTTCTTCATCCTCAGAACCCGTGATTACTATCTTATATGGAAAAGAGGATTTTGAAAATGGAATTCATTAAGGATATTGGTGTGAGTATATTGCTACAGACTATCAAGATAAATCGAAAGCAGCCATAGGTCCTTATGCAATGTATGTAGGAAGAGTCACAGTCAGAGGAAGAAGGCTGTGTGAGGACAGAGGCTGGTCTGCAGGAATGTGCCCAAGAGCCCAGGAATTCTGCAGCCTCAAAAAGCTAGAGGAGTGAAGAAATCCTTCAGAGGAAGATAGCCCTGATAATACTTCGATTTTAAAAACTCCTTCATATCTTATTTTGAAACTCTGAGTTCCAGAACTATAAGAGAATGCATGCGTGCAAAGTCGCTTCAATCTTGCCCAACTCTGTGTCTCTATGGACTGTAAAATGCCAGGCTCTTCTGTCCATGGGATTCTCCATGCAAGAATACTGGAGTGGGTTGCCATGCCCTTCTCCAGAGAATCTTCCTGACCCTGGGATTGAACGTATGCCTCTTATGTCTCCTGCATTTGTAAGCAGGTTTTTAGCCACTAGCACTTCCTATAAAATAGTGTGTATGTGTTCAGTTGTGTCCAATTCTTTGCAACCTCATGGACAGTAGCCTGTCAGTCTCCCCTGTCCATGGGATTTCCCAGGCAAGAATACTGGAATGGGTTGCCATTTCATCCTCCAGGGGATCTTCCCAACCCATGGATCAAACCCACCTATTCCTGCATTGGCAGTCAGATTTTTTACCACTAGGACCACCTGGGAAGCCACAGAGGAGCTTGGCGGGCTACAGTCCATGAAGTCGCAAAGAGTTGGACACTACTGAGCAACTAACATTTACACTTATAAGCAAGTAAGCTGTATTATTGAGGCCACTAAGTCTGTAGCAATTTGTTACAAGAAACTAGCATGTTTCTCTTCATTTTTTGTTTATTGAGCATTTTTAGTATTTCAAATAAATTCATTCTTGACTTTTCAGCTGTATTTCTTCTACTTATAAGATTTTTTCTCTATATTAATATGGTTTTATTTAACTTATTATAGCCTGCTGGTGTGTGCTTATTCAGTCATGTCTGACTCTTTGTGACCCATGGAGTGTAGCCTACCAAGTTCTGCCTGTGAGATTCTCCAGGCAGGAATACTGGAGTGGGTAGCCATTCCCTTCTTCAGGGTATCTTCCCAACCCAGATATTGGATCCAGGGATCGAACCCAGGTATCCTGCATTGCAGGCAGATTCTTTACAATCTGAGCCATGAAGGAAATCCATATAGTCTGCTTAAGCCTAATATTTTACCACTTCATTTAAATATAAGAAAATTATAGCTAATTCTTTTTATGCCTCATGTTTATAATCATATATTTAAAATTGACATATGTTATGCATCCCACAGTGTTATTATTTTTTTTTTTTGCTTTAAACTGTTAGCTGTGTTTTCTAAAGACTACAAAAAAATACTTGCTTTGTTTACATCATATTTGTCATTTCATGTTTTCATTTATTCAGATCTAAATCTTACTGACAGTGATTTCTTTATGATTGAAAAAAATTCTTAATATAGTTAGATTTATAGATTTTAATACAGGTAACAGATTCCATCAGTTTTGGTTTATCTAAAATGTCAACTATACCTTTCTTTTTCATAAAAACAAAGGATTTGGGGATGATTTTTTTTTTTTCTCTCTCTTTCAGCTGTTTAACCATTTCACAACATTATTTTCTGGCTCCCACTGTTTCTGAGTAGAATATACATGAATTCTATATATATACTAGTGTTCCTGTAAATGATTAGGCTTTTATTTTAATGGTTTTTAAGAATTTCTGAACAGTTGAAAGATACAAGTTTGACTATTATGTGGCTAGTGGAGTCTTTTGGTGTTTACTGAATTTCTTGTATTTTTATGTTGCCATTTTTACCAGGTTGAAAAATTGAAATATTCAGTCATTATTTCTTTATTAAGCTTCCTTCCCCATTCTCTCACTCTCTGGTTTCTGGGACTAAAATTAGAGCCACGAAAAAAATATGTATGCCCCTCACACATTAGAAGGCAGTAAATTCTTAGAAAATGGTTATCTGGTCAAGCTGTATTTGATTGCCTGAATTAATATTCAAACAAATTCTCAGTGTAAATGCAGGTATATTGTTACAGTGGTCTTTTTCAGCAAACAGGGTGGTGGTGGTTTAGTCACTAAATCGAATCCTACTCTTGGATCCCATGGACTGTAGCCTGCCAGGCTCCACTGTCCATGGGATTTCCCAGGCAAGATTACAGGGATCTTCATGACCAGGATTGAAGCTATGTCTCCTGTATTGCAGGAAGATTCCTTACCACTTAGCCACCAGGGAAGCCCCTCAACAAAGACAAACAATATTTAATAAATAAGAATAACTTTGAACAATAATTTTTTTTTGTTAATATTTTTGATGGTGGCAGTTGCTGTAGAAATTTCTTTTAGTCTTTCTTTCTTGACCTTGTTTGTATCCAGTAAGAAATGATATTGAAAGTGCTATGAAGGTTTTTCTAATATAATAGCCATTTTAGGCTATATATATATATATATATATATATATATGACAATTTCCAGTTAGCAGTGGCATAAGGATCACAAACTAGTGCAATTAATGTAAAGCATTGAGCCCTTGGGAGTATTTTTTAAATGATAAATTTTGCCTAATTCCCTTTATATTTAAAAAAAATGTTAAAAATATTTTTATGTTTATTTTCACTAACCCTAAAGCATGTAACTCAAACTGCATAATATCCATCCTTGTGATGTCATCATTATGGCATCCAACATGTTAAAATAAAAATATCACCATCTACCCATGTAAATGATTCAATTTATTTATTCATTTCCAGAAATCTATTGGACAATCAGACAGTATGATATGGAAACAAGGTGAAGAAGACATATGATTTTAATTTCATAACATAGTGAAAAACACAAAAGAATATCACAAATAATAAATAAGTCAATAGATAATGCTAAATCTACATTATTCTAGTCCCAGTTTTGCCATCATTCAGTGGCTTCTCACTGATGCCATGAAAAGACTCAAAACATCTTAATGGGAGATACTGCACATGAGTGCTCAAGCACGGCCGAGAGGAGCTAACCTGCATCAGAGGTAAGGAGCAGCGGCTGCGCTTTGCTGGAGCAGCCTTGAAGAGAGACCCCCACAACCAAGGTAAGAGAAACCCAAGTAAGACAATAGGCACTGAGAGAGGGGATCAGAGGGCAGACAGACTGAAACCACAATCACAGACAACTAGCCAATCTGATCACATGAACCACATCCTTATCTAACTCAATGAAAATAATCCATGCCATATGGGGCCACCCATTATGGCCGGGTCATGGTGGAGAAGTCTGACAGAATGTGGTCCACTGGATAAGGTAATGGCAAGCTACTTCAGTATTCTTGCCTTGAGAACCCCATGAACAGCATGAAAAGGCAGAAAGATAGGACACCGAAAGATGAACTCCCCAGGTCAGTAGGTGCCCAATATGATGCCAGAGATTAGTGAATAAATAACTTTGGAAAGAATAAAAGGATGGTGCCAAAGCCAAAACAACACCCAGTTGCAGAAGTGACTGGTGAGAGAAGCAAGGTTCAATGCTGTAATGAGCAATATTGCATAAGAATCTGGAATGTTAGGTCCATGAATCAAGGCAAATTGGAAATGGTCAAACAGGAGATGGCAAGAGTGAATGTCAACAATCTAGGAATCAGAGAGCTAAAATAGACTGGAATGGGTGAATTTAATTCAGATGGTCATTATATCTACTACTGTAGGCAGGAATCCCTTAGAAGGAATGAAGTAGCCATCATGGTCAACAGAAGAGTCTGAAATGCAGTACTTGGATGCAGTCTCAAAAATGACAGAATGATCTCTGTTCATTTCCAAGGCAAACCATTCAGTATCACGGTAATCCAAGTTTATGCCCCGACCAGAAATGCTGAAGAAGCTAAAGCTGAACGGTTCTATGAAGACCTACTTTAGAACCAACAACGAAAAAAGATGTCCTTTTCATTATAGGGGACTGGAATGCAAAAGTAGGAAGTCAAGAAACACCTGGAGTAACAAGCAAATTTGGCCTTGGAATACAGAATGAAGCAGGGCAAAGGCTAATAGAGTTTTGCCAAGAGAACTCACTGGTCATAGCAAATACCCTCTTCCAACAACACAAGAGAAAAATCAACACATGGACATCACCAGATGGTTGACTCCGAAATAGGGTTGATTATATTCTTTGCAGCCAAAGATGGAGAAGCTCTATACAGTCAGCAAAAACAAGACCGGGAGCTGACTGTGGCTCTGATCATGAACTCCTTATTGCCAAATTCAGACTTAAATTGAAGAAAGTAAGGAAAACCACCAGACCATTCAGGTATGACCTAAACAAAATCCCTTATCATTATACAGTGGAAGTGAGAAATAGATTTAAGGGACTAGATCTGACAGAATGCCTGATGAACTATGGACAGAAGTTCGTGACATTGTACAGGAGACAGGAATAAAGAACATCCCTAAGAAAAAGAAATGCATAAAATCAAAATGGCTGTCTGAGGAGGCCTTAAAAATAGCTGTGAACAGAGGGAAGCAGAAAGCAAAGGAGAAAAGGAAAGATATAAGCATCTGAATGCAGAGTTCCAAAGAATAGCAAGGAGAAATAAGAAAGCCTTCCTCAGCCATCAATGCAAAGAAATAGAGGAGAATGATAAAATTGGAAAGACTAGAGATCTCTTCAAGAAAATTAGAGATACCAAGGGAACATTTCATCCAAGAATGGGCACAATAAAGGACAGAAACAGTAAGGACCTAATGAAGCAGATGATATTAAGAAGAGGTGGCACAAATACACAGAAGAACTGTACAAAAAAGAGCTCACGACCCACATAATCATGATGTCGTGATCACTCACCTAGAGTCAGACATCCTGAAATGTGAAGTCAAGTGGGCCTTAGAAAGCATCACTACAAACAAAACTAGTGGAGGTGATGGAATACCAGTTGAGCTATTTGAAATCCTGAAAGATGATGCTGCGAAATTGCTGCACTTAATATGCCATCACATTTGGAAAACTCAGCAGTGGCCACAGGACTGGAAAAGGTCAGTTTTCATTCCAATCCCAAAGAAAGGCAATGCCAAAGAATGCTCAAACTACCACACAATTGCACTCATCTCTCACGCTAGTAATGTTCAAAATTCTCCAAGCCAGGCTTCAGCAATAAGTGAACTGTGAACTTTCAGATGTTCAAGATGGTTTTAGAAAAAGCAGAAGAACCAAAGATCTGGTTGTTTAGATCTGGACCTAACATTCCAGATCAAATTGCCAACATCTGCTGTATCATTGAAAAAGCAGAGAGTTCCTGAAAAACATCTATTTCTGCTTTATCGACTATGCCAAAACATTTAACCATGTGAATCACAATAAACTGTGGAAAATTCTTCAAGAGATGGGAATACCAGACCACCTGACCTGCCTCTTGGGAAACCTGTATGCACGTCAGGAAGCAACAGTTAGAACTGTACATGGAACAACAGAATGGTTCCATATAGGAAAAGGAGTACGTCAAGGCTGTATATTGTCACCCTGCTTATTTAACTTATATGCAGAGTGCATCATGAGAAATGCTGGGCTCAAGGAAGTACAAGCTGGAATCAAGATTGCGGGGAGAAATATCAGTAGTCTTAGATATGCAGATGACACCACCCTTACGGCAGAACGTGAAGAAGAACTAAAAAGCCTCTTGATCAAAGTGAAAGAGGAGAGTGAAAAAGTTGGCTTAAAGCTCAACATTCACAACACTAAGATCATGGCATCTGGTCACATCACTTTATGGCAGATAGATGGGGAAACAGTGGAAATAGTGGCTGACTATTTTTTTAGGCCCCAAAATCACTGCAGATGGTGATTGCAGCCATGAAATTAAAAGACACTTACTCCTTGGAAGGAAATTTATGACCAACCTAGACAGGATATTAAAAAGCAGAGGCATTACTTTGCCAACAAAGTTCCATCTAGTCAAGGCTATGGTTTTTCCAGTGGTCATATATGTATGTGAGATTTGTACTATAAAGAAAGCTGAGCACTGAAGAATTGATGCTTTTTAATTGTGGTGTTGGAGAAGACTTTGAGAGTCCCTTGGACTCCAAGGAGATCCAACCTGTCCATCTTAAGGGAGATCAGTTCTGGGTGTTCATTGGGAGGACTGATTTTGAAGCTGAAACCCCAATACTTTGGCCACCTGATGCGAAGAGCTGACTCATTTGCAAAGACCCTGATGTTGGGAAAGATTGAGGGCTGAAGGAGAAAAAGGATTAGATAGTTGGAAAGCATTACCGACTGGATGAACATGGGTTTGGTTCACAACCTAGATAACATATTCAAAAGCAGAGACATTACTTTGCCAACAAAGGTCCATCTAGTCAAGGCTATGGTTTTTCCTGTGGTCATGTATGGATGTGAGAGTTGGACTGTGAAAAAGGCTGAGTGCCAAAGAATTGATGCTTTTGAACTGTGGTGTTGGAGAAGACTCTTGAGAGTCCCCTGGACTGCAAGGAGATCCAACCAGTCCATTCTGAAGGAGATAAGCCCTGGGATTTCTTTGGAGGGAATGATGCTGAAGCTGAAACTCCAGTACTTTAACCACCTCATGCGAAGAGTTGACTCATTGGAAAGGACTCTGAAGCTGGGAGGGATTGAGGGCAGGCGGAGAAGGGGACGACAGAGGATGAGATGGCTGGATGGCATCACTGACTCAATGGACGTGAGTCTGAGTGAACTCTGGGAGTTGGTGATGGACAGACAGGCCTGGCGTGCTGCGATTCATGGGGTCGCAAAGAGTCAGAAACGACTGAGTGACTGAACTGAACTGAACTGATTCACCAGATCTCCATCAGGAGAGAAGGCCACATCCCCCTGGTACTGCGAGCACTTCTAGCAGGAATCCTTTACCATCAGCCCTCAGGATTGCCTTGTTTGAGAAACTGAATCTCCTCCTTATAGGATGGCCCACCCACCTTTCATGGCTGCACTTTGTGGCCTGTTCGTACAGGGAGGGGTTTCTCTTTGAAGTTCCCTACCTACAAATGCTCATTAGGGAAAGCACAACACATCATTTTATTCTTTTGTTTTTAATTTTTTTATAAAAATATTTAATTTATTTTAATTGGAGGCTAATTACTGTACAATATTGTGGTGGCTTTTGCCATACATTGACATGAATTAGCCGTGGGTGTGTATGTGTCCCTTTATCCTTAACCCCCATCCCACCTTCCTCCCCGCCCCATCCCTCTGGGTTGTTCTAGAGCACTGGCGTGGAGTGCCCTGCTTCATGCATTTAACTTGCACTGGCCGTCTGTTTTACATATGGTAATATACACGTCAAAGCTATTCTCTCAAATCATCCCACCCTTGCCTTCTCCCACAGAATCGAAAAGTCTGTTCTTTGCATATGTGTCTCTTTTGCTATCTTGCATATAGGGTCATTGTTACTGTCTTTCCAAATTCCATATATATGCATTAATTTACTCTATTGGTGTTTCTCTTTCTGACTTACTTCACTCTGTATAATAGGTTCCAGTTTCATGAACCTCATTAGAACTGACTCAAATGCATTCTTTTTCATAACTGAGTAATATTCCATTGTATATATGTACCACACTTCCTCATCCATTCATCTGCTGATGGACATCTGGGTTGCTACCATGTCCCAGCTATTGTAAACAATGCTGCAATGAACATTGGAGTATGCATGTCTCTGTCATTTCTGGTTTCCTAACAGTGCATACACAAGAGTGGGATTGCTGGGTCATATGACAGTTCTATTTCCAGTTTTTAAAATAATGTCCACACTGTTCTCAATAGTGGCTGTAATATTTTGCATCATCACTAACAGTGTAAGAATGTTCCCTTTTCTCCACATGCTCTCCAGAATTTATTGTTTGTAGACGTTTTGGTGGGAGCCATTCTGATTGGTTTGAGATGGTTTCTCACTGCGGTTTTGATTTGCATTTCTCTGATAATGAATGATGAGCATTTTTTTTCATCTGTTTGTTAGAAATCTGTATGTCTTCTTTGGAGAAATGTCTGTTTACTTCTTTGGCGCACTTTAAGATTGGGCCAAAGAACCCCATGAATGGTATGAAAAGGCAAAATGATAGGATACTGAAAGGGGAACTCCTCGGGTCAGTAGGTGCCCAATAAACTACTGTAGATCAGTGCAGAAATAACTACAGAAAGCATGAACGGATGGAGCCAAAGCAAAAGCATACCAGTTGTGGATCTGACTGGTGATGGAAGCAAGGTCCAATGCTGTAAAGAGCAGTATTGCATAGGAACCTGGAATGTCAGGTCCATGAATCAAGGCAAATTGAAAGTGGTCAAACAGGAGATGGCAAGAGTGAATGTCAACATTCTAGAAATCCTAGGAATCAGCAAATTAAAATGGACTGGAATGGGTGAATTTAGCTCAGATGACCATTATATCTACTACTGTGGGAAGGAATCCCTTAGAAGAAATGGAGTAGCCATCGTGGTCAACAAAAGAGTATGAAATGCAGTACTTGGATGCAATCTCAAAAACGACAGAATGATCTCTGTTCATTTCCAAGGCAAACCATTCAGTATCACTGTAATCCAAGCCTGTGCCCCAACCAGTAACGCTGAAGAAGATGAAGTTGAACGGTTCTATGAAGACCTACAAGACCTTTTAGAACTAACACCCCCAAAAGATGTCCTTTTCATTATAGGGGGCTGGAATGCAAAAGTAGGAAGTCAACAAACACCTGGAGTAACAGGCAAATTTGGCCTTGGAATATGGAATGAAGCAGAGCAAAGGCTAATAGAGTTTTACAAGAGAACTCAATGGTCATAGCAAACACCCTCTTCCAACAACACAAGAGAAGACTCTACACATGGACATCATCAGATGGTCAACACCAAAATCAGATTGATTATATTCTTTGCAGGCAAAGATGGAGAAGCTCTATACAGTCAGCAAAAACAAGACCGGGAGCTGACTGTGGCTCACATCATGAACTCCTTATTGCCAAATTTGGACTTAAATTGAAGAAAGTGGGGAAAACAACTAGACCATGCAGGTATGACCTAAATCAAATCACTTATCATTATACAGTGGAAGTGAGAAATAGATTTAAGAGCCTAGATCTGATACACAGAGTACCTGATGAACTATGGATGGAGGTTCGTGACATTATACAGGAGACAGGGATAAAGACCATCCCCATGGAAAAGAAATTTAAAAAGGCAAAATGGCTGTCTGAAGAGGCCTTACAAATAGCTGTGAAAAGAAGAGAAGCAAAAGCGAAGAAGAAAGGGAAAGATATAAGCATCTGAATGCAGAGTTCCAAAGAATAGCAAGGAGAGATAAGAAACCCTTCCTCAGCGATCAATGCAAAGAAATAGCGGAAAACATCAGAATGGGAAAGACTGGAGATCTTTTCAAGAAAATTAGAGATACCATGGAAAATTTCATGCAAGGATGGGAAAAATAAAGGACAGAAATGGTATGGACCTAACAGAAGCAGAAGATATTAAAAAGAGATGGCAAGAATACACAGAAGAACTGTACAAAAAAGAGCTTCAAGACCCAGATAATCACAATGGTGTGATCACTGACCTAGAGCCAGACATCCTGGAATGTGAAGTTAAGTGGACCTTAGAAAGCATCACTATGAACAAAGCTAGTGGAGGTGATGGAATTCCAGTTGAGCTATTTCTAATCCTGAAATATGATGCTGTGAAAATGCTGCACTTAATACGCCAGCAAATTTGGAAAACTCAGCAGTGGCCACAGGACTGGAAAAGGAATTCATTCAAATCCTAAAGAAATGCAAGGTCAAAGAATGCTCAAACTACCACACAATTGTACTCATCTAACATGCTAGGAAAGTAACGCTCAAAATTCTCCAAGCCAGGCTTCAGCAATACGTGAACTGTGACCTGCTAGATGTTCAAGCTGGTTTTAGAAAAGGCAGAGGAACCAGAGATCAAATTGCCAACATCCGACGGATCATGGAAAACAGAAGAGAGTTCCAGAAAAACATCTATTTCTGCTTTATTGACTATGCCAAAGCCTTTGGGTAGATTACAATAAACTGTGGAAAATCTGAAAGAGATGGGAATACCAGACCACCTGACCTGCCTCTTAGGAAACCTATATGCAGGTCAGGAAGCAAAGTTAGAACTGGACATGGAACAACGATTGATTCCAAATAGGAAAAGGAGTACATCAAGGCTGTATATTGTCACCTTGCTTATTTAACTTATATGCAGAGTACATCATTAGAAACGCTGGGCTGGAAGAAGCACAAGCTGGAATCAAGATTGCTGGGAGAAATATCAATAATCTCAGATGTCCAGATGACACCACCATTATGGCAGAAAGTGAAGAGGAACTAAAAAGCCTCTTGATGAAAGTGAAATTGGAGAGTGAAAAAGTTGGCTTAAAGTTCAACATTCAGAAGACTAAGATCATGGCATCTGGTCCCATCACTTCATAGCAGATAGACTTGGAAACTTTGGAAACAGTGTCAAACTTTACTTTTTTGGGCTCCAAAATCACTGCAAATGGTGACTCAGCCATGAAATTAAAAGACGCTTACTCCTTGGAAGGAAAGTTATGACCAATCTAGATATCATATTGAAAAACAGAGATAGCACTTTGTCAACAAATGTCCATCTAGTCCAGGCTATGGTTTTTCCAGTGGTCATTATGGATGTGAGAGTTGGAGCGCCAAAGAATTGATATTTTTGAACTGTGGTATTGGAGGAGAGACTCTTGAAAGTCCTTTGGACTGCATTGAGATCCAACCAGTCCATCCTAGAGATCAGTCCTGGGCATTCATTGGAAGGACTGATGCTGAAGCTGAAACTCCAATACTTTAGCCACCTCATGAGAAAAGTTGACTCATTGGAAAAAAAACTGATGCTAAGAGGGATTGGGGGCAGGAGGAGAAGGGGACGACAGAGGATGAGATGGCTGGATGGCATCACCAACTCGAAGGACATGAGTTGAGTGAACTCTGGGAGTTGGTGATGTAAAGGGAGGCCTGGCATGCTGTGATTCATAGGGTCACAAAGAGTTGGACACGAGTGAGGGACTGAACTGAACTGAACTGAAGATTGGGTCATTTATTTTTCTGATATTGAGCTACTTCAGTTGCTTGTATATTTTGGCAATTGATTCTTTGTCAGTTCTTTCATTTGCTTTGTCTTCTCCATTTCTGAAGGCTGCTTTTCCACCTAGCTTATAGTTTCCTTCATTCTGCAAAAGTTTCTAAGTTTAATTAGGTCCCGTTTGTTTATTTTTGCTTTCATTTCCATTACTCCAGGAGGTGGGTCATAGAGGATCTTGCTGTTATTTATGTTAGATTGTTCTGCCTGTGTTTTCCTCTAAGAATTTTAGAGTTTTTGATCTTACATTTAGATCTTTAATCCATTTTAAGTTTATTTTTGTGTATGATGTTAGAAAGTGTTCTAGCTTCATTCTTTTACACGTGGTTGACCAATTTTCCCAGCACCACGTACTCAAGAGATTATCTTTTTCCATTGTATATTTTTGCCTCCTTGTCAAAGATAAGTTTTCCATAGGTGTGTGGGTTTATCTCTGGGCTTTTTATTTTTTCCTGTTGATCTATATTTCTGTCTTTGTGCCATATCATATTTTCTTAATGACTGTAGCTTTGTAGTATAGTCTGAAGTCAGGCAAGTTGATTCCTCCAGTTCCACTCTTCTTTTTCAAGATTATTTGAGGGTTTTTTGTTTATCCATACAAATTGTGAAATTATTTGTTCTAGTTTCATGAAAAATATATTGATAGGGATTGCATTGAAGCTATAGATTGCTTTGGGCAATATACTCATTTTCACTATATTGCTTCTTCTGATCAATAAACATGGTATCATATTTCTGTCATCTTTGATTTTTTCCATCAGTGTTTTATAGTTTTCTATGTATAGGTGTTTTGTTTCTTTAGGTGAATTTATTCCTAAGTATTTTATTCTTTTCATTGCAATGGTGAATGCATTCACTTGCTTAATTTCTGTTTTGTCATTGTTAGTGTATAGGAATGCAAGGATTTCTGCATAATAATTTTATTTTTAATAATTTTAGATCCTGCAACTCTACTATATTTGTTGGTTAGCTCTAATAATTTTCTGGTGGTGTCTTTTGGGTTTTGTATATAGATTATCCTCTCATATGCAAAGAGTGAGAGTTTTACTTCTCTTTTCCAATCTGGATTCTTTTTATTTCTTTTTTTTCTCTGATTATTGTGGCTAGGACTTCCAAAACTATATTGAATAGCAGTTGTGAGAGTGGGCACTCTTGTCTTTTTCCTGATTTTAGAGGAAATGCTTTCAATTTTTCTCCATTGAGGATGATGTTTGCTGTATGTTTGTCATATATAGGTTTTATTATGTTGAGATATGTTCCTTCTCTGCCTGCTTTCTGGAGAGTTTTGATCATAAATATTTCTTGAATTCTTTCAAATGCTTTCTCTGCATCTATTGAGATAATCATATGGTTTTTATCTTTCAATTTGTTAATGTAGTGTGTATCACATAGACTGATTTGCAAATATTGAAGAATTCTTGCATTCCTGGGATAAAGCCCACTTGGTCATGATGTATGATCTTTTTAATATGTTGTTTGATTCTGTTTGCTAGAATTTTGTTGAGGATTTTTGCATCTATGTTCATCAGTGATATTGGCCTGTAATTTTCTTTTCCGTGTGGCATCTTTGCCTAGTTTTGGTATTAGGATGATGGTGGCTTCATAGAATGAGTTTGAAAGTTTACCTCCCTCTGCAATCTTCTGGAAGAATTTGAGTAGGATAGGTGTTAACTCTTCTCTAACTTTTTCGTAGGATTCACTTGTAAAGTCACCTGGTCCTAGACTTTTGTTTGTTGGAAGATTTTTTATTATAGTTTCTATTTCTGTTCCTGTCATAGGTCTGTTAAGATTTTCTATTTTTTCCTTATTCAGTTTTAGAAGGTTATACTTTTCCAAGAATTTGTCCATTTCTTCCAAGTGTTGCTGATAGCAGTCTCTTATGATCCTTTGTAATTTCTGTGTTGTCTGTTGTGTTTTCTCCATTTTCATTTCTAATTTTATTGATTTGATTCCTCTCCCTTTTTTTCTTGATGAGTCTGGCCAACAGCTTGTCTATTTTATTTGTCTTCTCAAATAACCAAGTTTTAGTTTTATTGATTTTTTCCTGTAGTCTCCTTCATTTATTTTTCAATTAATTCTGCTCTGATTTTTTTTTTAATTTATTTATTTCCTTCTACTAACTTTGGGGTTCTTCTGTTCATCTTTTTCTAATTTTAGTTACCTGAAGGTTTAAAGTTAGTTTTTTTTTTTTTTTTAATGTTTTTCTTGTTTCTAGAGGTAGGCTTGCATTGCTATGAACCTCATTCTTAGTTCTGCTTTTACTGAATCCCATAGGTTTTGGGTTGTCATGTTTTTATTTTTATTTGTTTCTATATATATTTTGATTTCTTCTGTGATCTGCTGGCTATTTAGAGTGTGTTGCTTAGTCTCCATATGTTAGTATTTTTAATAGATTTTTTTTCCTGTTGTTGACATCTAATCTTCCCACATTGTGATCAGAAAAGATGCTTGAAATGAATTTCTTTTCTTTCTTTCTTTTTATTTATTTATTTTATTTTTATTATTTTTTTTTAATTTACCAAGTCTCGATTTATGGCCCAGGATGTGATCTACCCTGGAGATGTTCCCTGTGCACCTGGGAAAAATGTGAAATTAGTTATTTGGGGTGAAATACCCTATAGCTATTAATTAGGTCTTACTGGTCCATTGTATCATTTAAAGTTTGTGTTCCCTTGCTAATTTTCTTTTTAGTTGATACATCCATAAATGTGAGTGGGGTATTAAAGTCTCCCACTATTATTTTGTTACTGTTAATTTCCCCTTTCATACTTGTTAGCATTTGTCTTACATATTGTGGTGCTCCTATGTTGGGTGCATACATGGTTATAATCGTTATATCTTCTTGGATTGATCCTTTGATCATTATGTAGTGTCTTCTTTGTCTCTTTTCAAGGCCTTTATTTCAAAGTCTATTTTATCTGATATGAGTATTGCTACTCCTGCTTCTTTTGGTCTCCATTTGCATGAAATATCTTTTTTCCAGACCTCCTCGTTCAGTCTGTATGTGTCCCTAGATTTGAGGTGGGTCTCTTGTAGACAGCATATATAGGGGTCTTATTTTTGTATCAATTTAGCCAGTCTTTGTCATTTCATTGGAGCATTTAATCCATTTGCATTCAGGGTAATTATTGATAACTATGATCCCATTATTATTTCCTTTGTTGTTTTGAGGTCGTTTTTATAAACCTTTTCTGTGTTTCCTGTCTGAATAAGATCCTTTAGCCTTTGTTGAAGAGCTGGCTTGATGGTGCTGAATTCTCTCAGTTTTTGCTTGTCTGTAAAGCTTTTGATTTCTCATATCTGAATGAGATCCTTGCTAGGTAGAGTAATCTTGACTGTAGATTTTTCTCTTTCAACACTTTAAGGATGTCCTGCAATTCCCTTCTGGACTGAAGAGATTCTATTGAAATTTCAGCTGTTATCCTTATGGGAATCCCCTTGTGTGTTATTTGTTATTTGTTTTTTCCCTTGTTGCTTTTAATATTTGCTCTTTGTGTTTGATTTTTGTTACTTTGATTAATATGTGTCCTGGGGTGTTTTGCCTTGGGTTTATCCTGTTTATATTTCTCTGGTTTTCTCTGATTTGGGTGGCTATTTCTTCCCTATTTTAGGGAAATGTTTTACTATTATCTCCTCAATTATTCTCTCATGTCCTTTCTTTTTGTCTTCGTCTTCTGGGACACCTATGATTCCAATGTTGGGGCATTTAACATTGTTCCAGAAATCTCTGAGGTTGTCCTCTCTTTTATTTATTTATTTTTCCTTTTTTTTTTTCCTTTCAGCTTCATTTATTCCCACCATTCTATCTGCCTCCTCACTTATCCTCTCTTTTGATAAATTATTCTACTGTTGATTCCCTCCAGAGTGCTTTTAATCTCAGTTATTTCATGTTCATTATTGACTGACTCTTTTCTATTTCTTCTATGTCCTTGTTAAACATTTCTTGCTTATTTTAAGTCCTTGTCTAGTCTGTTTATCTGTAAATATATTTTGTTTTTAAGATTTTAGATCACATTTGCTATCATTATTCTGAATTCTTTTCAGATAGACTCCCCATCTCCTCCTCTTTTGTTTGGTTTAGTGGGTTTTTATCATGTTACTTCACCTGATTATTTCTCTGCCTTTTCATTTTGTTTAGGTTGCTGTGTTTGGGTTCCCCTTTGCAGGCTGAAAGTGTGTGGTTCTCTTAATTGTGGAGTCTGCTCCCTGTGGGTGGGGTTGGACCAATGGTTGTCAAGGTTTCCTGGTTGGGGGAGCTTGAGTCTGTGTTCTGGTTGGTAGAGATGGATTTCTTCTTTCTGGAGTGCAAAGAAGTATCCCGTTGTGAGTTTTTTTGGTGTCTATGGGTTTGGCATGACTGGGCAGCCCATCTTTTAATGCTAAGTGTTGTGTTCCTGTTTTGCTGGAGAACTAGCATGGTGTGTCCTGCAATGGAGCTTGTTGGCTCTTTTGTGGAGCTTGGTTTCAGTGTAAAATGGAGACTTTTTGTGAACTCTTGTCTATCAGTGTTCCCTGGACTCAGGAGCTCTCTGATGTTCTAAAGTTTTGGAGTTAAGCCTCAGGCCTATGGCTTTCATTCCTTCTCTTACAATAGCCTCCAGACTTCTCTATCCATATGGCACAGAAGATACAACTCCTAGGTTAATGGTGAAACACTTCTCCACAGGAAGGAACACCCAGAGAGATTCACAGAGTTATATAGAGAAGAGAAGAGGGAGGTGGGAGATAGAGGTGGCCAGGATGAGAAAACCAGGACCCAAAATGGGAGAGAGCAATCTGCCAGTAATTAAATCCCTAAGTGCTTTTTCCTACTGTGTATTTTCCTCCTCTGGCATTTAGGCTACTCATGAAGACCTATTCTACCAGCCACTAGAGTATGTACTGCTAAATACTATCCATGCCTGTGGTGGCCCAAAGGGATATCACTCTTCTCTTTATGTCAATTGTCCTTGAAGTTCACTAGTAGAGTTAAAAATCAGAACACTATCCAAACCTCAGCCTACCCTCCTAAACTTGAAATTATTTATTCTTAGTGCTCACAAATACTAGTTACTTGCCCCATTTCATGTTACAGATACAGTTGAATCCTGCTCAGACTGCACGTGGCCCAGCTGCAACTGAGCCCTCCTGAAACAAACTGTACTCTTACACGTTCTTCAACCCAGACCTGAGGGTCCATTTTATTCCCTGTTCCAATGCAAATCATGGAACATAGATTTTTTTTTTTTTTTTTTTTTAAGATGAAATGGATTCCCATCAACAAGATGAAGTTTAATCAGTGGCCTCACTAAGCAATCATAAACCAGTCAGTTGTAACGCATTGCCTGTTTCAAGCTGTTATGTAACTTCTGTATAGATAGGAGTGTGGATTAAGAATGATTGGTTCAATTATTCCAAACCTACTTTTTCATGACATCTGCATATATAATTGAGTTGCCAATGAACCTGAGAATCTATTTGAGCTGGTCTTTAATACTGAGCAAAACTTACTGAAATTTTATATACAATGAATGGTGTATACTAACCAGTTAAGTGTTAGATTAATAAAGAAATGCAACAAAGACATTTACAGATGGGTAAAAATACATTTTGCCCAAGATACATTGTTTAATAAATGGTGAACTAATAACATATATAAATAATGAAATTAGAAACTCAAGTGTTTGAATTGAAAACAAGGACAAAAACAACTACAAGACAGTTGAATTTTCATGAAAACTGAGTGTTTTGTATATTCAGTAAAATTGTACAAACTTGAAAAAACAATCCCTCAACTTAAGACAAACTAAAATAATTCACCATCTGTATATGAAATTTTTTGTCTGTTTTTAGATAAAATTATTTATTTTGAATGATTTTAACAATATTTGCACTCTACATCCTTAGTGAGATATTCCCTAAAAATCAAAAGAAATACAAATAGATACTTAATGTAATTCAATAGCTGTGTACTCTAAAGTTCCTAACATTTCCATAATTTATTTTTGTTTTATATAAGGTATGGATTGATTTTACTTTGTTCACTTTTCAGGTTTAATTCTATGGCATGGGAAATCCCATGGACAGAGGAGTCTTGAGGGCTTCAGTGTGAGGGTTCACAAAAGTGTTGGATACAACTTGATGGCTGAAAAACAATATTTCTTACTATTTTTTAAAATCTATTTCTCCAGTGTTTTTGTTGCTTTTTCTCTTTCTAAATAGGCATACTGCTTGAGATTTTAAATTTATTCTTTTGAATAAATTTTGAAGTAAAGTTTTATTTACTTCATTAATATGTTATTTGAATGCATTCAACTATCACCTCTAAATAAGATGACCAATGTCTCCAGCCTTCCTTCTCACTGATTGCTCACGTCTATAATTTATGAATCCAGGGCACACTTTTTAGATGGGAATTTTAATTTTGCCCATCACTGGTTGCCTCTGCAACTCTGGTGTTTTTGCAATTGATGTTCTCCCAGTATCACCACTGGAAACCAGTAGTTACCTTTGGTAATTTGCAATATCAACTCTCAAGAGGACCAATAAATATTTATTCACTCTAGATATCACTGCTACTACTGTCGCCTCTCAAATGTGATTTTCAACATGTACTGTAAATTTTCTTTGCACATATTTATATTTTCCAATACTAATCATTACAAACATTTTCTTGAGTTCAGATTATTTCTTGCACTCTAAATGCATTTTGTAATATTTTTCTTTAGGTTCCCTTGTGTTCTGCATTCCTTTTCAAAGATATTCATTTTAATCTATTTTAATTCATTTAATCTATTTTAATCTATTTTGTTTCTATCCTAGCCCATGATAAAAATGTATTTCTCTTTTTTTCTCACTCTAAACAACATTATAACCATGCATTTTGTGTCATTATTTTTCTTTTCATAGTTTCATCACTGCTCAACTTTAAGGTGCTTTAACAAATATGTTAGATTTGCCTCATCTAAGTGATTAGAAGTCAGGTTATTGCTTTTCTCTAGCAACTAACACAATTATGGGATGATAAAAGTAGCTTGATAGCCAAGTTTAATTTTACTGCTTAATTCCAACGATCTCAAGACCAAGCCTAGGAATCTAAATGAGCTAGCCTAAATTAAGCATTGAATTCAAGTGTTTTGTTGTGTTTTCTCAGTAATAACTTCTCTAGAACTATTGGCATTCTAGAATTTCATCATGTTCTGCACAAAATTTTCCATTTTCTCTTCTCTGAAAGTTTTGGAGTAGCTCTTTCCTACCCCCTCCCCACATTTCTTGTCTGTTTTGTGTTTTAATTCAGGCAAATAATACTATTTCATTTCACTGATAATTTGGATGAGAATATTTAATCTTTAAATTAAAATATTTAACCTTACAATTTTAGACTTTAGTACAAATTTTCAAAAAGTTTAACTTAACTTTTGTCAGTTTTCTTTTTTTAGGATGAAGAGCACCTACTGAATTTCACACCAAAAACAATTGCATTGCCTGACAATTTATTGGAAGTAAGGATAAATAATGTATTCCCTTAACTTCAAGGAATTTATAGTCTGGAAGGAGAAACAGACACATAAGCCATTACATTCACTTTAAAACAAGTATATATGTGTTTCCAGACCAACATGAACTTTGATTTTATTATTTTTAGTTTTTAAATGTATTTGTTATACAGCATCTCATTCCAAAAAATATTTGATAGCTCTTACAATAAAAGACAATCAGTAACAAGAAACAATTGGACATGTAATATATTAAAAATCTTAGTGTCATTTTTCTTGATATGTGGCAATTTATTAAAAACAAAAATAACATATAATGCACACTGTTAAGTATAAAGGCAAGCAAATTAAAGCACATATTTTGAGTAGTAATTAGTGCCCTCTGAAATCTGAACCTCAAACATGGACTTGGGATCATATGGGTTATTTGTGATGTGATACCATGAAGCAGAGGAATGACAGAAAAGATGAAAATCAAGGTAAAGATAAATTACTGAGTTTGCTGCAGTAGTCAATGGAGTCATAATATGACCAGGACTTCTGACATTCTTACAAGATGCTCCTCGAAGGTCTCAATCTAAAGAAGGGAGACTGGGAAACTACCCACCAGCTCCTATCTCTGTTCTTTGAGATGTTATATCCTCTGTCCTCTGGGCTTTGCTTTTGCGCAGAATAACTGACTTACTAGGTCTTCAGAGAAAACTCTAGGGCAGAAAAGGAAATAAAATGCATAATATACTCTTGAACGGAAGGCTGTTAGCATGAATCCAACTTCCCAAAATTTTACCGGGAATAACAGGAAAGTTTGGCATTGGATTGCAAAATGAAGAGGGACAAAGACTAACAGAGTTTTGCCAAGAGAAAGCACTGGTCATAGCAAACACCCAAATAGACACGTGTACCCCAATGTTCATCACAGCACTGTCTATAATAGCCAGGACATGGAAGCAACCTAGATATTCATCAGCAGATGAATGGACAAGAAAGCTGTGGTACATATACACAATGGAGTATTACTCAGCCATTAAAAAGAATACATTTGAATCAGTTCTAATGAGGTGGATGACACTGGAGCCTATTATACAGAATGAAGTAAGCCAGAAAGAAAAACACCAATACAGTATACTAGCGCATATATATGGAATTTAGAAAGATGATAACAATAATCCTGTATACGAGACAACAAAAGAGACACTGATGTATAGAACAGTCTTTTGAACTCTGTGGGAGAGGGAGAGGGTGGGATGATTTCGGAGAATGACATTGAAACATGTATAATATCATATATGAAATGAGTCGCCAGTCCAGGTTCAATGCACGATACTGGATGCTTGGGGCTGGTGCATTGGGATGACCCGGAGGGATGGTACAGGGCAGGAGGAGGGAGGAGGGTTCAAGATGGGGAACACGTGTATACCTGTGACAGATTCATGTTGATATATGGCAAAACCAATACAATATTGTAAAGTTAAAAAATAAAATTAAAATAATAATAATAATAATTAATAAATAAAAACACAAGAGACGATTCTACATATAGACATTGCCAGATGGTCAATATCGAAATCAGATTGATTATATTCTTTGAAGCCAAAGATGGAGAAGCTCTATACAGTCAGCAAAAACAAGACTGGGACCTGACTGTGGCCCAGATTATGAAGTCCTTATTGCCAAATTCAGACTTAAACTGAAGAAAAAGTAGGGAAAACCACTAGACTTTTCAGGAGTGGCAAAAATCAAATCCTTTACGATTATACAGTGAAAGTGACAAATAAAGGCAAGGGATTAGATATGATAGGCAGAGTGGCTGAAGAACTGTGGATGGAAATTCATGACATTTTACAAGTGGCAGTGATCAAGACCATCCCCATTAAAAAGAAATTCAAAAAGACAAAATGGTGTTTGAGGAGGCCTTACAAATAGCTGAGAAAAGCAGAGAAGAGAAAAGCAAAGGAGAAAAGGAAAGATATACCCATTTGAATGCAAAGTTCCAATGAATAGAAAGGAGAGATAAGAAAGCCTTCCTAAATGAACAATGCAAAGAAACAAAGGAAAACAATAGAATGGGAAAGACTAGAGATCTCTTCAAGAAAATTGGAAATACCAACATTTCATGCAAATATGGGCACAATAAAGGAAAGAAATGGTATGGCCCTAACAGAAACAGAAGATATTAAGAAGAGGTGGCAAGAGTACACAAAAGAACTATACAAAAAAAAAAGATCTTAGTGACCCAGATAATCATGATGGTGTGATCACTCACCTAGAGCCATACTTCTTGGAGTGCAAAGTCAAATGACCTTAGGAAGCATCACTATGAACAAAGCTAGTGGAGGCGATGGAATTCCAGTTGAGCTATTTCAAATCCTAATAGATGATGGTGTGAAAGCGCTGCACTCAATATCCCAGCAAATTTGGAAAACTCAGCAGTGGCCACAGGACTGGAAAATTCAGTTTTCATTCCAATCCCAAAGAAAGGAAATGCCAAAGAATGTGCAAACTACCACATTTCACATGCAAGCAAAGTAATGCTCACAATTCTTCATACTATGCTTCAGCAGTACATGAACCATAAACTTTCAGATGTTCAAGCTGCATTTAGAAAAGGCAGAGGAACCACAGATCAATTTTCAACATCCACTGGATCATAATAAAAGCAAGAGAATTCCAGAAAAACATCTAATTTTGTTTCATTGACTATGCTAAAGTCTTTTACTGTGTGGATCACAACAAACTGTGGAAAATTCTTAAAGATATGGGAATACCAGACTGCCTTACCTGCCTCCTATAAAACCTGTATGCAGGTCTAGAAGCAACAGTTAGAACCAGGCATGGAACAACAGACTGATTCCAAATTGGGAGAAGGTTAACTTAAGGCTCTATATTGTCACTCTGCTTATTTAACTTCTATTCAGTGTACATCATGTGAAGTGACAGACTGGATGAAGAACAAACCAGACTCAAAATTTCTGGGAGAAATATCAATAACCTCATATATGCAGATGACACCACCATTATGGCAAAAAGCAAAGGGGAACTAAAAAACCTCTTGATGAAGGTGAAAGAAGAGAGTGAAAAAGCTGCTTTAAAATTCAACATTCAAAAAATGAAGATTATGGCATCTGGTCCCATCATTTCATGGCAAGTAGATGGGGAAACTGTCAGACTTTATTTATTTATTTATTTATTTTTGAGCTATAAAATCACTGCAGATGGTGACTGTAGACATGAAATTAAAAGACACTTGCTCCTTGGAAGTAAAGCTATAACAAACTTAGACAGCATTGTAAAAAGCAGTGGCATTACTTTGCCAAAAAATGTCTGTATAGTCTAAGCTATAGTTTTTCCAATAGTTACACATGGATGTGACAGTTGGATCATAACGTTTGAGCACCAAAGAATTGTTGCTTTTGAACTGTGGTGTTGGAGAAGGCTCTTGAGAGTCGATTGGACTGCAAGGAGATCAAACCAGTCAATCCTCAAGGAAATAAACCCTGACTATTCATTGGAAAGACTGAGGCTGAAGCTCCAATACTTTGGGCACCTGATGCAAAGAGCCAACTCATTAGAATATACCTAGAGACTGGGTATGTTTGATGGCAGGAGGAGAAGGGAACAAGAGAAGATGAGATGGCATCACTGGCTCAATGGAAGGAGTTTTACCAAGCTCCAGGGTATGGTGAAGGACAGGAAGCCTGGCATGCTGCAGTACATGGGGTTAAAAAGAGTTGGACAAGACTGAGTGACTGAAGAACAGCAAACGTCCCAGAAATGGTGTACCATAGCTGCAGTTGAAATCAGAGCTGGACCAGAGCAACATCATATACAAGAAACCAAACATCTGTAGGTCAGTCCATACTTACAGGGCTCATATCTGTATTATTTATGTTCACAATATCACTTTCTATTTGAGATAGTGATTCACTGATCTCTTTTTAAATGTTGGGAGATTTATTGAGATTATCTAATTTATATTGCTTAAAAAGGCCCAAGCTATAGTGAAGTCTATCATCTCACTCATTAAAATTCACTCAACTTTTCAACTGGTCTATATTTTTAGTGGGGTGAAACTGGTGTTTCTTCATAAATAATAAAATCTTTGGTTACCTTGTTCTCATCAAACCATAGTTGAGAAAGATTACCTTCACAATGATTGTCAGATTTGGAATCACAAGAAATGCCCAAGTGAATGCCCTGTATTCTGAACATACTTCTCTCAGACCATACTAAGTAGCAGAAACTCTGGTTCCACATAGTAATCAGAGTTAATTGCAACCATCATCAAGTTAAGGCTTTACTGAACTCAACTAATTATTATCATTTGCTTACAATTTCACTATCAGGATAAGACCTGATTACCTACATAGATGTTATAACTTCAGATTCAGTGGAAAATTTCTTGATTACCCTTTTCTACATTTCCTCCCCTGGAAGCAAGTACAACAGAAATTAAAGCTATGGCGGGAGTGGGGCAGGGGGCAAAAAAATGTATACAAATTAATTCCTGGGATTATATTGAAACTGGTCACCTTGACTTCCACTTCTTCATCCTTAGTTGCCATGTATTCTTACTTTTGAGAATCATAAAAGCATATTTAGGATATTGGTTCAATGCAGATACCATCTTCTGAAAGCATTACCTCAACATGAAGGGTGTGGTGGTACCTTAGCTGGGCTTTTTATAGATTTTTTAAAGATGTTCCCTTAGGTTACCTGCTTCCACTGGATCCTATCCATGGAGGGGGCCAGTGGCTGCCATGGTCATACAAGCAGCACTGAATCTCCTTCAGCATAAAGAGTATCTCTTGGACTAAAGCAGTATTGTGTAAAATATTATATCAAACTTTCCTAAGACCTACAGATAAAGGTAAAAATCAGAGAAAAATCACAAATAAAACCTAACTTACACTTATGGAACAGATATGAAGTACACTGTACACAAATCCAGAGTTGCAAGATTCCAATCTACTACTAGTTTGTTTCCTCAGGGGTCTGCCGGGAGCTGGCATATTGCATATTGAGTGCATATTGCATATTGCGTATTGAGTACAGCACTTTCCACAGCATCATCTTTCAGGATCTGGAATAGCTCAACTGAAATTCTATCACTGCCAGGAGCCAGCGTGAGGAACTCCGCCCATGACAAAGGTCATGAGGAAGGAGGCTCGGCATACACAAAGGCGGGATCGAGCCTCAGGAGTCCCCCTGGAAATTCTCGAGCATCTACCCCCATAACCAGAGTCTGCCTACTTTCTGCTTTGTGCTTTCACCTACACCTCTGACTTTACGGGGGGCTGTCCCCCAATACCTCTCTGAAAAAAGAGTTAGCTTACAGCTCCAGTTAATAATTCCTGGGTGTGACAGTGTTTCAATCTACAAACTCCTTTGGAAATCCTCTAGCCTGCCTGAATAGGTTTTTCCGGCCACACGTGATTGTTCAGAGCCTCCCAACTGTGAGAGGCATGAGATGTTCTAAACTATCTAAATACAGATTCCTTTGAACAGTTAAAAGATTGATTAGAAATTGTACTGGTGAAGGGATTTTCACTTGTTGGGCCAATGTTTGCTGCTAAGTTTCCATATCCCTTATCTGTTGTGTCCCTGGCAGTGTATTGATTAATATAATTGGGGTAAGTAGTAGCTTTAATGTTTGTAACCTGGGACCCTTGAGTTAATTCTTTTTCTTGTTATAGCCCACCACACCTTTGCGCTGTAGGAATGCAACTTTTATCTAATGCTTTTTGGAGGCTGGTGCCTGACTTTAGAATAATCACCTTTAGAGAAACAGGCCTCCGGGCCAGAAGATGATGCAAATCACCTAAGCTTTTGCATATGATAAGTTTGCAGGAAGAAAGCCTGGCTTGCTGCATGACTGTACCCCTTCCCCCATTATCCTCTATGCATAACTTAAGGTATAAAAACTACTTTGGAAAATAAAGCGCGGGCCTTGTTCACCAAAACTTGGTCTCACCATGTCGCTCTTTCTCTTAACTTCCAGCTGAATTATTCAGCCTCTTTTCTCCACTGAATTTCCTCACTGAGCTATCCTCATTCTATTACTCTTTATATCTTTAATTAACGTTTAATTAAGCAGTTGTTTCCTGATCCTCGCCGACGCCGTCCCCACTTCGAATTCCCTGGATCCACCGGGGCTGGACCCCGGCAGGGGTCAATTCTTAATAATGAATAAATCAGCCTTAGAAAGAGAAAGTTTTTTCAGGGCTTGTGTGTCATCTCTTTAACTATGGCCACTCCATTTATAAGTCCATTTGCAAGCTCTGGGGTAGCCAAAGACAGAGTTTAATATTCTCTGGACAGGATGACCATTTAGTGGTTGAACTCCTTCTCAGCAGTATTTTCCTATGGGCATTGACATGACACTTAACAACCAAGTTCCATGTATGTACCTTCCAGGTCTGTCCACAGGCTTCTTCATTTTATCTCAGACTATCATTAATTTTGCTCATTCCAGGACCCTGAGTAAACAGCCAGACTATTGCCACAGACCAGAAGTCCATGTGTATACTTATTTCATTCAATTTGTTACTCCGCACAAAGAAGGTGACTGCTATATACCATTCATCCTTTTACCTGTTTTGAGTTTTCCCCCTCACCACTGACATTTACATCTTACCTTCTTATTAAGCATTAGTACAGGTAGGCATATCATCAGATCACCTGACATTTATTGAACTGATCCATCTATGAGCCAGGCTGAGGTTTATTTCTCCTCTGCCTTCTGGCAATCACCAGAAACAATAAGTGTGGCTTTAGGGCACCTCAGTGATGCAATAGATGTAGATGATCTGACAATATGGATCATATGGTGACAGAATTAATTATACTAGACATTATGCTTCTTAGAATTATGATTGTGAAGGAAATAAGACTGACACATTTATCTACAAATAGTTGTATTCAAAGTTTTGCCTCTTCCATTTTCTGAATTGTTTTCTGCAATGTGCTGAGCATGTTTCATGGAAGATTGGAGGTGATTCATATGCAGAAATGATTGTCCATGAGTTACGATGCTCATAGCCTGGGTTTGCACTTTAGAAAACTGTTCACTAAACTTCAACCAAGCTCAGAACTGAACGGAGGGGATTTCATTCAGGGAATCAAATGTGCATGATATAACTCACCCTCTTCCTCCTGAAAAATCTATTCAAATTACAGTAGCTAAATAGATGCATGTAAATTAATAAAGTGTGGAGTGTAGGATATTAGCAAGTTAAAGATTTGAGGTGACTTTGAGGAAGAAAGGCAAGACCTGGAAAATACAAAGGGGTTTAACCAGCAAAGAAAGTGCACACCTGAACATCAAAATGACATGAGAATCCCATCATTCTGCAAGAGAAGACTCCAAAAGCCTAAAATCGCACAGAGTGAAATTTTTCAGATGTTGGAATCACCACGTGTTTGAAGAATGTCTGTGAGAGTCATCCTACACTAGTAGAAGCTACCAAGTGTATATCAGTGTTGAAGCAAAAAAATGTCATTTAGGAAAATGCTGTTATCTACATTGAAGAGAATACAGCTCTGGAATTAGAAGTTGATATAATATTACTCTGCTATTTGTTTATTCTTATGAGTATTCAAGCATCCCTTTCTATGACTTTATCATTATTTTTAAACGTGTTTATATATGTGACTTCTCTGGTGGCTCAGACAGTAAAAGTGTCTGCCTACAATGCGGGAGACCTGGGTTCGATCCTTGGGTGGGGAAGATCCCCTGGAGAAAGAAATGGCAACCCACTCCAGTATTCTTGCCTGGAAAATCCTATGTATGGAGGAGTCTCGTATGTTACAGTCCATGGGGTCGCAAGTAATCAGACATGACTGAGTGACTTCACTACACTACTACATTACTATATACTTGATTATATCCATACTGTACACCTAGTCTACTTTTAAATACAAAGATACTTTTTTTAGTGCTAAATTTGTTGGGAGTCTTGGCTAACCTGTGCTTGCTTTTACACTTCACATTTCCATAGCTCTGTAGATATTGTCTTGGAAAACATCACAGCAATAATATTATAAGATAAACAATATCTATGTGCATTAAAATTTCCTAAGCCTGGCTACTTGACTCTAATTTGTACAAAAGCTTTGCAATCTGTCAGTTCGTAGGAAAGCCACTATTTATAACATGTAGCATTCATAACAGTGCATTTTTCTGAGAAATGAGAGCACATGCCTCTCTGTCTGGGAGAACTTATTACCTTGGAGGCTATAATGTTGTGTCCACAGATGGGAGTTGGACTCAAACTTCTGAAGTGTAAGAAGAGAGTTTTTTTTTGTTTTTTTTTTTGTTTTTTTTTAACAGAATGGCAAACTGGAGCAAAAATCCTGCCTGGGTGGCACATTTGACTTTGACCTATAAGTTAATGTATCATTTAATTTCCACAAATTATTCCCAAGAGGTAATGGACTGAAAAAGTGGTTGGGCACTTGAAATTTAATCAGTTAGTATTTCACAGAAAGTTACAGGAATGCACCTTATCCAGACAAATTCTGGTTTATTTGTATTCATAAGAGACAGCCAAAGGTTTTTCAGCCTCACAGATGAGGATGGGAGCAACAGAGAGGAAATGGTTGGGTTCTCATAAGCAAAAATAATTTACAGCAAAGACAACTAAAGGTTATTTTTTAAATGAAATTTTAGAAACAAGCTCAAGAACCTAAAGTTTATCAGTTTCGCCACCTGGGAAATTACTTTATGTAACTGAATAACCTTCTAGAAATATGAAATAGCAAACACCACAGGTGCAATTAAGACACTGTTCCTGTGAAATAACATCACTAAGAAATACAAGCCAGAGAAACAGCCTAGGATCACAGTATAAAATACCACAAATGTCTCCAGGGTCTTTGGCTAAAAGACTGATAAAAACAGATATATTTTATATATTTATTATCTTGTCAAATTCAAGCATGAAAATAGCCCATATTTCTGATTCTTTATTTCCTCACAGAGTCTATCATTATTATAACATATTCAGACTCCCCATTTGTCTTTCCAAACTTGTTAATTTGAAACTGTGTTTCATTATACCCAAAAGGTAGCATTTGGATATCTAATCACATCTCGCATATCATTAACCTGCCCCCATTGACTTAGAAGCTACTTTTTAAATGAATATGTTCTTGGCTTCTAGACAGTGTGTCTACCCTATTTGCAGGCCTAGTGCTAAATGAAAATTTTGGACCCAGGCTGGGGGCAGGAAGTTAATATTCCCTCCCCAAAAGTCTACTATTCCAACCCATGATGAAGAGCTGACCTCAAACATTGCAACCTCCCTGCTTGAGACTCTTAGTACTTGCATCCTGAATGGGTGAGAGGTCCAGGCATCATGGCCCCGTCAGCCTAGGATGGGATAGCCACTACCACTGGTATTGCACCTGATCCCCAATGCCTCCAGAAGACCATATCTTCACAGAGGGACAGAGGGTGGCATCAGACTGTGTCCACCCCATACTACCTGGTCACTGTTCCTGATGGAGTGCAGTAGTAGTCACAGAGCTGGGGCAAGAAGAGGACAGTAAGAGCTAGGACTACACAAAAGCTGAGGCTCTGAGTGCCTAACACATGCTCCTCTGTTCTATTAGATTTAAGATACAAAACACAAACTCAAAGATAAATCACTAAAATTTCAAGACAACAACCAAACAGCATTCCAATCCTAAGCATGAAACCCTCTCAGCCTACACTGCTGTGTGACTGCTTTGGCCACAACCTATGAATTTTATCCTGCCTTGAGTATATATCCTCCATTGCCTTGGAAAAGCTGAAACACTTTCATCAAAAATAATCTCCAGAGCATAGAGATCACAATTCAGTTGTGGATGTTTGGGTGATATCTCAATACAGACTTAATTGTATAAGTGTTTACATTCCCAGTAGTTCCATCATAGTCTGAAATTTTGGGGCACCACTATTAATGCAAACCAACAGATAATCTGACAGTTTTTCTTTAAACATATATATTAAGATCATACTGTTGCATTTCTCAAAACCAAATGAAGATTTGGAATAATGTTATATAAATCACTCTATACCTTTCTTGCATCTCCATACCATTCACAATGCAGCATAATTTTGTGAAATCTTGGTGAGACTGAATACAAAAATGAATTGCTTCTACACTGTTCCTCCACTGTCATAATCCGTCCTTTAATTTGGGGGGTTACTGTCCCCTGAATTCAAACATTCTATTTTGAGACACATTTGACCATGAAGAAAGTACTTCAATGAATTCAAGTGAATTAATTTTCTTCATAAGTTTTTCTTTCTAATTTTGATTCTGTACTATAAAACCATACAATAAATTTGTTTTTCTGAAATAAATTATTTCAGAAAGTTATTTGAATATTTAGTAGAGTTAAATATCTCCTTAGGATTAATATGTTTTATGTACACTAGCTGAAGAAATAAATCAGTTAACTCATCCTATTAATAATTATTGAGTGTCTCCTTTCTGTCAGTGTGTAAAGATAAACATGATGCATAAAACAGGCATTGCTCCTGCTCTCAAGGAGATTACAATATTGTCAGTTGAACAGATAATTCTTCTAGCAAAACAAGTATAAAAATGGGTAGAGGATATACTAAGTATTAGAGAGACATAGAACAAGAGAATGTAACCCACATCTACCCTAATATCATGAGGTAAACACATCCAGATATGATCAAGGATTGTTGAAAAGGAGGGATAGAAATATTTTAGGTTGATATTAAGTGTCACATTGGTGGTATAGTGGTGATCATAGATGCCTTCCAAGCGGTTGAACAGGGTTTGATTCTCAGCCAAGGCAACAGGCCAACCCCTGTGGCTTCCCTGATAGTTCAGATGGTAGAGTTTGCCTGCAGAATAGGAGGCTGAGTTGGGAAGGATCCCTGGAGAAGAGAATGGCAACCCACTCCAGTATTCTGGAGAATTCCATGGACAGAAGAGCCAGGTGAACTACAGTCCATGGGGTTGCAAAGAGTTGGACATGACTGAGGGACAAACAAGGTGTATTATAAATCCCCAAAACAAATGACAGTAAGATAAACCTAAGAACTTAAATTATAGTTAGGTGTATCTGGGAATAGTGTGTAGAGAAAACAATGGTGAATCTGAATCTATGTGATAAAAAGAAGCAGGGCTACACAGACCATTGTCAGCAATGTCACGTTTGCATCTGAAGGCTAAAAAGACAATTATAGTGTTATAAAAGTGAAGGTCACATATTGTGTTTAAGTATAGACATCTCTGGATGTATTAGGAGTCAGTAGCAGAATGAGGGAAAAAAGTACTTGAGACCATAGGTTAGTGATGAGTATGTTGAAGAAAGTTAAGTGAGAGATGGCAGTGCCTGTTGTAAGTGAATAAAGGGGATGGATATAAAAATCATATTCAAATTTAGGATGTAGAAACTGCAGAGCAGGTTATTTAGATGTGGAAAATGAGAGGAAAGAGATAAAATCATTTATTTGTTGCCAACTGGGCAAACATGCAGATGATGATGCCATTCATTACAGTAGGAATCAGAAAAGTAGATTTTAGAGAGAAGGTGAATCAGTTTTGGACAGGTTGAGGTGCATGCAAATCATCCAGGTATGGAAATATAAAAGGTAATTTTAATATATAGATGAAGAGAATGGCTAGAGAAATGTAAGAGAGATATGAATCTATAGGTGGTAATTGAAGATAAAGATATGGGTGAAGTTGCTCAAGGAGAAAATTAAGGACAAAGCAGGAGAGCATGAAGCAAAGACTGGAGAAACCATTGAGATACAAGCTGAGGACAACTGAAGGACAAGCTGAGGATAAGGTAACCTGAAAAGAAGCAGCATGAGGTAGAATTTATACCATAAGTATCCTAACTCAGGAGGCCTGATTATCACAAAACTTAGGAAGGCATTAGGTCCAAAGAGTAAAAGAAAGGATTATCTTGCATAAGAGACACTTTTTCTTGTATCAAGGAAGAAGATGGTACTTAAAGATGAGTTTTCAGGTGATAGTGAAATTTTGGAAGATTCTATATAGTCTATTTTAAGTGCAGAGAAATTATGCTCATTAGCTAAGAGTAAAGAGAGAATGTGTGGATTTGAAAAATAGAGATATGATTAGACAATGAGGGAGACAAGTGACTTGCCAAATAAAGGTCTCTAAGTGACAGGATGGCCTAGAAGAAACTGTCATCCTAAATTTACAAAAGCATAAATGGGGTTTATAGTGAAGTTTTCCAAGGAAACTTGGTAGCCTGACTTGAGAAGTCAATCAGGTTCACAAGAATAGAGTTTTCTCAGCACTTAGCATAAATATGACCAAAGACTTTAATTTAGGGGAAAAGATGAGGAATCAAATGTTTACATTTGTCTTGATAATATAGGTCTGGAAAATAAAAATAAAACATATATAAACTAATAATTTACTATTTTTGTTGTTATTCAGTAGCTAAATCTTGTCTACCTCTTTGATACCTCATAGACTACAGCACACCAGGCACATCTGTCCTCCACTAGCTTCTGGAATTTGCTCAGATTTATGTACATTGAGTCAGTGATGCTATCTAACCATTTCATTCTCTGCTGCCCCCTTCTCCTTTTTGCCATTAATCTTTCCAAACATCAGGGCCTTTCCAGTGAGTTGGATCTTCATATCAGTGGTCAAAATATCATAGCTTCAGCTTCAGTATTAGTCTTATAATTCAGGTTTGATCTTCCTGCAGTCCAAGGGGCTCTCAAAAGCCTTCTCCAGCACAATTCAAAAGCATCAATTCTTTGGTTCTCAGCCTTCTTTAGGGTCTTACTCTCAAATCTGTCAACGGTACATGACTACTGGAAAAACCATAGATTTGACTACACAGACCTTAGTTGGCAAAGTGATTTCTCTGCTTTTTTTTAATCGATTTATTTTAATTGGAGGCTAATTACTTTACAATATTTTAGTTGTTTTTTGCCATACATTGACAAAATCAGCCACAGGTATACATGTGTTCCCCATCCTGAACCCCTCTTCTGCCTCCCTCCCCATCCCATCCCTCTGGCTCATCCCAGTGCACCAGCCCTGAGCACCCTGAATCATGCATTGAACCTGGGCTGGTGATCTGTTTCACATATGATAATATACATATTTCAATGCTATTCTGTCAAATCATCCCACCGTTTACTTCTCCCACAAAGTCCGAAAGACTGTTCTATACATCTGTGTCTCTTTGGCTGTCTTGCATATAGGATCATTGTTACCATCTTTCTAAATTCGATATATAAATGTGTTATTATACTCTACTGGTGTTTTTCTTTCTGACTTACTTCACTTTTTATAATAGGCTCCAGTTTCATCCACCTCACTAGAACTAATTCAAATTCATTCTTTTTACTGGCTGAGGAATATTCCATTGTGTATATGCATCACAGCTTTCTTATTCATTCATCTGGCAATGGACATCTAGGTTACTTCCATGCCCTGGTAAACTGTGCTGCGATGAACATTGGGGTACATGTGTCTCTTTCAATTCTGGTTTTATATATGCCCAGCAGTGGGATTTCTGGGTCATATGTGAGTTCTATTTCCAGCTTTTTAAGGACTCCACATTGTTCTTCATGGGAGCTGTACTAGTTTGCATTCCCACCAACAGTGTGAGAGGGTTCCCTTTTCTCTGCACCCTCTCCAGCATTTATTGTTTGTAGACTTTTTGATAGCATCCATTCTGACTGGCATGAGATGGTACCTCATTGTGGTTTTGATTTTCATTTCTCTGATAATGAGTGCTGTTGAACATCTTTCTTGTGTTTGTTAGCCATCTGTAAGTCTTCTTTGGAGAAATATCTGTTTAGTTCTTTGGCCCATTTTTTTTGATTGGGTCATCTATTTTTCTGGAATTGAGCTGCAGAAACTGCTTGTATATTTTTGAGATAAATTCCTTGTCAATTGTTTCATTTGCTATTATTTTCTGCCACCCTGAAGGCTGTATTTTCACACTGCTATAGTTTCCTTTGTTGTGCAAAGCTTTTATGTTTAATTAGGTCCCATTTGTTTATTTTTGCTTTTATTTTCAATATTCTGGGAGGTGGGTCATAGAGGATCCTGCTGTGGTTTATGTCAGAGAGTGTTTTGCCTATGTTTTTCTCTAGGAGTTTTATAGTCTCTGGTCTTATGTTTAGATATTTAATCCATTTTGAGTTTATTTTTGTGTATGATGTTAGAAGGTCTAGTTTCATTCTTTTACAAGTGGTTGACCAGTTTTCCCAGCACATTTGTTAAAGAGATTGTCTTTTCTCCATTGTATATTCTTGCCTCCTTTGTCAAAGATAAGGTGTCCATAGGTGCATGGATTTATCTCTGGGCTTTCTATTTTCTTCCATTGATCTACATTTCTGTCTTTGTGCCAGTACCATACTGTCTTCATGACTGTAGCTTTGTAGAATAGTCTGAAGTCAGGCAGGTTGATTCCTCCAGTTCCATTCTTCTTTCTCAATATTACTTTGGCTATTCAATGTTTTTTTGTATTTCGGTACAAACTGTGAAATTATTTGTCCTAGTTCTCTGAAAAATACAATTGGTAGCTTGATAGGGATTGCATTGAATCTATAGATTGCTTTGGGTGGTGTTCTCATTTTCACTATATTGTTTCTTCTAATCCATGAACATGGTGTATTTATCCATCTATTTGTGTCAACTTTGATTTCTTTCTTCAGTGTTTTATAGTTTTCTATAGATAGAACTTTTGTTTCTTTAGGTAGATTTATTCCTAAGTATTTTATTCTTTTCTTTGCAATGGTGAATGGGATTTTTTCCTTAATTTCTTTTTCTGTTTTCTCATTGTTACTGTATAGAAATGCAAGGGATTTCTGTATTAATTTTATATCCTGAAACATTACTATATTTATTGATTAGCTTTAGTAATTTTCTTGTGTAGTCTTTAGGGTTTTTTTTTTTTTTTTTTTTTTTTAATGTAAAGGATCATGTTGTCTGCAAACAGTGAGAGTTTTAATTCTTCTTTTCCAATCTGGATTCCTTTTATTTCGTTTTCTTCTCTGATGGCTGTGCCTAAAACTTCCAAAACTATGCTTAATAGTAGTGGTGAGACTGGGTACCCTTGTCTTCTTCCTGATTTTAGGGGAAACACTTTCAATTTTTCACCATTGAGGATAATGTTTGCTGTGGGTTTATCATATACGGCTTTTCTTATGTTGAGATATGTTTCTTCTATGCCTGATTTCTGGAGGGTTTTTATCATAAATGGATGTTGAATTTTGTCAAAGGTTTTCTATGCATCTATTGAGATTTTTTAATGTGGTGTATCACACAGATTGTTTTGCAAATGTTGAAGAATCCTTGCATTCCTGGGATAAAGCCCACTTGGTAATGATTAATATTTTTAATATGTTGTTTGATTCTGTTTCCTAGAATTTTGTGAAGGAGTCTATGTACATCTATGTTCATCAGTGATATTGGCCTGTAGTTTTCTTTCTTTCTTTCTTTCTTTTTTTTTTTTTTTGTGTGGTTTCTTTGGTTTTGGTATTAGGCTAATGGTAGACTCATAGAATGAATTTGGAAGTTTACCTTCTTCTTCAATTTTCTGGAAGAATTTAAGTAGGATAGGTATTAACTCTTCCCTAAATTTTTCATAGAATTCAGCTGTGAAGCCATCTGGTCCTGGGCTTTTGTTTGCTGGAAGATTTCTGATTACAGTTTTGATTTCTGTGCTTGTGATGGGTCTGTTAAGATTTTCAATTTCTTCCTGTTTCGGAAAGTTATACTTTTCTAAGGATGTGTCCATTTGTTACAAGTTGTCCAATTTATTGGCATATAGTTGCTGATAGTAGTCTCTTATGATCCTTTGTATTTCTGTGTTGTGTGTTGTGATTTCTCCAATTTCATTTCCAATTTTGTTGATTTGATTCTTCTCCCATTTTTTCTTGATGAGTCTGACTAATGGTTTGTCTATTTTGTTTATCTTCTCAAAGAACCAGCTTTTAGCTTTGTTCATTTTTGCTATGTTCTCCTTTGTTTCTTTTTCATTTATTTCTGCCCTAATTTTTATGATTTCTTTCCTTCTACTAACTCTAGAGTTCTTCATCATTTCTTCTTTTTCTACTTGCTTTAGGTGTAGAGTTAGGTTACTTATTTGATTTTTGTCTTGTATCTTGAGGTAAGCTTGAACTGCTATGAACCTTCCCGTTAGCACTGCCTTTATTGAATCCCATAGGTTTGGGGTTGTTGTGTTTTCGTTTTCATTAGTTTCTATGAATATTTTGATTTTTTTTAATTTCATGTGTGATTTGTTGGTTATTCAGAAGCATGTTTTTTGGCCTCCATATGTTTGTATTTTCAATTTTTTTTTTTCTCTGTAGTTGACATCTAATCTTACTGCATTGTGATCAGAAAAGATGCTTGGAATGATTTCAATTTTTTGAATTTAGCCAGGCTAGATTTATGGGCCATAGATTTATGTGATCTATCCTGGAGAACATTCTGTGTGCACTTGAGAAAAAGGTGAAATTTATTGCTTTGGGGGGAAATATCCTATAGATATTAATTATGTCTAACTGGTCCATTGTATCATTTAAACTTTGTGTTTCCTTGCTATTTTTCTGTTTAGCTAATTTATCCATAGGTGTGAGAGGGGTATTAAAGTCTCCCACTATTATTGTATTACTCTTAATTTCCCCCTTCACACTTGTTCAGTTCAGTTTTGTTCAGTTGCTCAGAGGTGTCCGACTCTTTGTGATCCCATGAACTGAAGCACACCAGGCTTCCCTGTCCATCACCAACTAGCGGAGTTTACCCAAACTCATGTTCATGGAGTCAGTGATGCAAACCAAACATCTCATAATCTGTAGCCAGGTTCTCCTACTGCCCTCAATCTTTCCCAAAATCAAGGTCTTTGCAATGAGCTAGTTCTTTGCTAGTGGCCAAAGTATTAGAGTTTCAGCTTCAAAGTGAGTCCTTCCAATGAACACCCAGGACTGATCTCCATTAGGATAGACTGGTTGGATCTCCTTGCAGTCCAAGGGACTCTGAAGAGTCTTCTCCAACACCATAGTTCAAAAGCATCAATTCTACAGCCCTCAACTTTCTTTATAGTCCAACCCTCACATCCATTCATGACCACTGGAAAAACCATAGCCTTGAATAGACGGACTTTGTTGACAAACTAATGTATCTGCTTTGTAATATGCTGTCTAGGTTGGTCATAACTTTCCTTCCAAGGAGTAAGCATCTTTTAATTTAATGGCTGCAGTCACCATCTGCAGTGATTTTGGAGCAAAAAAAAAATAAAGTCAGCCACTGTCTCCACTGTATCCCCATCTACTTGCCATGAAGTGATAGGACCAGATGACACGATCTTACATTTCTGAACGTTGAGCCTTAAGCCAACTTTTTCACTCTCCTCTTTAACCTTCATCAAGAAACTCTTTAGTTCCTCTTCACTTTCTGCCATAAGAGTGGTGTCATCTGCATATCTGAGGTTACTGACATTTCTCCCAACAATCTTGATTCCAGCTTCTGCTTCTTCCAGCCCAGTGTATCTCATGATGTACTCTGCATAGAAGTTAAATAAGCAGGGTGACAATATACAGCCTTGACATACTCCTTTTCCTATTTGGAACCAGTCTGTTGTTCCATGTCCAGTTCTAACTGTTGCTTCCTGACCTGCATATATGTTTCTCAAGAGGCAGGTCAGGTGGTCTTGTATTCCCATCTCTTTCAGAATTTTCCACAGTTATTATGACCCACACAGTCAAAAGATTTGGCATAGTCAATAAAGCAGAAATAGATGTTTTTCTGGAACTCTCTTGCTTTTTCAATGATCCAGCAGATGTTGGCAATTTGATCTCTGGTTCCTCTGCCTTTTCTAAAACCAGCTTGAACATCTGGAAGTTCATGGTTCACGTATTGCTGAAGCCTGGCTTGGAGAATTTTGAGCATTCCTTTACTAGCGTGTGAGATGAGTGCAATTGTGCAGTAGCTTGAGCATTCTTTGGGATTGCCTTTCTTTGGGATTGGAATGAAAACTGACATTTTCCAGTCCTGTGGCCACTGCTGAGTTTTCCAAATTTGCTGGCATACTGAGTGCAGCACTTTCACAGCATCATCTCTCAGGATTTGAAATAGCTCAATTGGAATTCCATCACCTCCACTAGCTTTGTTCATAGTGACACTTTCTAAGGCCCACTTGACTTCACATTCCAGGATGTCTGGCTCTCGGTGAGTGATCACACCATCATGATTATCTGGTTCTTGAACATCGTTTTCATACAGTCCTTCTGTGTATTCTTGCCACCTCTTTTTAATATTCTGCTTCTTTTAGGTCTATAATATTACTGTCCTTTATTGTCCTTATCTTTGCATGAAATATTCCCTTTTCTCTAATTTTCTTAAAGATATCTCTAATCTTTCCCATTCTATTGCTTTCCTCTATTTCTTTCATATTTGTTAGCATTTGCCTTATATATTGTTGTGTTCCTATGTTGAGTGTATATATTTTATAATTGTTATATCTTCTTTTGGAATTGATCCTTTGATCATTATGTAGTGCCCTTCTTCATCTCTTTTCACAGCCTTTATTTCAAAGTCCGCTGCTGCTACTTAGCAGCACTTTAGCTGCTTTTCACGCTTCAGTCATGTCCGACTCCATGCGACCCCATAGACGACAGCCCACCAGGCTCCCCCATCCCTGGGATTCTCCAGGCAAGAACACTGGAGTGGGCTGCCATTTCCTTCTCCAATGCATGAAAGTGAAAAGTGAAAGAGAAGTCGCTCAGTCATGCCCAACTCTTCATGATCCCATGGACTGCAGCCCACCAGGCTCCTCCATCCATGGGATTTTCCAGGCAAGAGTACTGGAGTGGGATTCCATCGCATTCTCCGATTTCAAAGTCTATTTTACCTTATATGAGTATTGCTACTCCTGCTTTCTTTTGGTCTCCATTTGCATGAAATATCATTTTCCAGCCCTTCATTTTCAGTCTGTATGTGTCCCTTTCTTTGAGGAGGGTCTCTTGTAGACAGCATATATAGGAGTCTTGTTTTTATATCCATTCAGCCAGTCTTTGTCTTTGGTTGGGGCATTCAACCCATTTACATTTAAGGTAAATATTGATAAGTATGGTCCCATTGCCATTTACTTTGTTGTTTTGGGTTCGAGTTTGTACACCTTTTCTGTGTTTCCTGTCTAGAGAAGATCCTTTTGTATTTGTTGAAGAACTGGCTTGGTGGTGCTGAATTCTCTCAGCTTTTGCTTCTCGGTAAAGCTTTTGATTTCTCCTTCGTATTTGAATAAGATCCTTGCTGGGTACAGTAATCAGGGTTGTAGCTTTTTCTCCTTCATCAGTTTAAGTATGTCCTGCCACTCCCTTCTGGCCTGAATAGTTTCTATTGAATAATAAGCTGTTATCCTTATGGGAATCCCATTGTGTGTTATTTGTTGTTTTTCCCTTGCTACTTTTTTAACATTTGTTCTTTGTGTTTGATCTTCATTAATTTGATTAATATGTGTCTTCGTGTGTTTCACCTTGGGTTTATCCTGTTTGGGACTCTCTGGATTTGTTGGACATGGATGGCTATTTCTTTCCCCATTTTAGGTACATTTTCAACTATTATCTGCTCAATTATTTTCTCATAGCCTTTCTTTTTTTCTTCTTTTTCTGGGACTCCTATGATTCGAAGTTGGGGTGTTTGATATTGTCCCACAGATCTTTGAGGGTGTCCTCATTTCTCTTAATTCTTTTTACATTTTTCCTTTCTGCTTCATTTACTTCCACCATTATATCTTCCACCTCCCTTATCCTATTTTCTGCCTCAGTTTTACTCTTTGTTCTCTCCAGAGTGTTTTTTATCTCAGTTATTGCATTATTCATTATTGATTGACTCCTTTTTATTTCTTCTAGGTCCTTGTTAAACATTTCTTGCATCTTCTCAATCTTGTCTTCAGACTATTTATCTGTAACTCCATTTTGTTTTCAAGATTTTGGATCATTTTTACTATCATTATTCTGAATTCTTTTTCAGGTAGATTCCCTATCTCCTCCTCTTTGGTTTGGTTTGGTGGGCATTTATCATGTTCTTTTACTTGCTGAATATTTATCTGCCTTTTCATCTTGTTTAGATTGCTGTGTTTGGGGTGGCCTTTCTGTATGCTGGAAGTTTGTGTTCCTCTTTATTGTGGTGATTCTTCCCTGTGGGTGGGGTTGGACGAGAGGCCTGTCAAGTTTTCCTGGTTAGGGAAGCTTGCATCTGTGTTCTGGTGGGTGGACTTGGATCTCTTATCTCTGGAATGCAATGAACTGTCCAGTAGCAAGTTTTGAGTTGATTATGGGTTTGATGTGACTTTTGTTTACCTGTATTTTAGTACTTTGGGGGCTTCCCTCATGGCTCAGAAGGTAAAGTGTTTGCCTGCAATGCAGTAGACCCAGGTTTGATCCCTGGGTCAGGAAGATCCCTGGTGAAGGACATGGCAACCCACTCCAATACTCTTGCCTCGAAAATTCCATGGACAAAGGAGCCTTGGCTAAAGTCCATGGGGTGACAAAGATTCTAATATGACTGAGTGACTTCAGTTCAGTTCACTTCACTTCATTTTAATGCTTAGGGTTATGTTCCTGTGTTGCTGCAGAATTATCTTGGTATGTCTTGCTCTGAAACTTGCTGGCTCTTGGGTGGAGTTTGGTTGCAGTGTAGGTATGGAGGTTTTTGGATGAGCTTTTGTTGATTAATGTTCCCTAGAGTTAGTTTTCTGGTATTCTCAAATTTTAAGTTAAACTTCCTGCCTCTGGTTTTCAGTCTTATTCTCACAGTTGCCTCAAGACTTCTCCATCCATACAGCACCGATGGTAAAACATCTAGGTTAATGGAGGAAAGATTCTCCACAGTAAGGGACACCCAGGGAGGTTCACAGAGTTACATGGGAGGGAAGAGGGAGATAGAGGTGACCAGGAAGAGAAAAGGGGAAATCAAAAGGGGAGAGAGCAATCTAGCCAGTAATCAATTACCTATGTGCTCTCCATAGTCTGGAACACCCAGAAAGGTTCACAGAGTTACTTAGAGAAGACAGGAAGGAGGAAGGAAATAGAGGTGACTAGGAGGAGAAGAAAGGGAATCACAAGGGTAGAGACAGATCTAGCCAGTAATCAGTTCCCTAAGTGTTACCTACAGCCTGGAATGCCCAAAGAGATTCACAGAGTTGGGTGGAGAAGAGAAGGTGGAGGGAGGAGATGGAGTTGACCTGCAGGAGAAAAAGGAGAATCAAAAGGGCAATCAAGCCAGTAATCACCCTCCTAAGTAAAAATAGGTACTGAAGTTTGGATTCTTAAAAGTACAAAATTTTATTAAAAAGTACTTTTTTTGTATGTTGTACTTTTTACAAAAAAAAGTACAAAATATAATGAATACCAAAAAGCAAAGATTAAAAATCTAGAGTAAAGGTTCAGTTCAGTTCAGTTGCTCAGTCATGTCCGATTCTTTGAGACCCCATGAATCACAGCATGCCAAGCCTCCCTGTTTATCACCAAATCCCGGGCGTCACTCAGACTCACGTCCATCGAGTCAGTGATGTCATCCAGCCATCTCATACTCTGTCGTCCCCTTCTCCTCCTGCCCCCAATCCCTCCCAGCATCACAGTCTTTTCCAATGAGTCAACTCTTTGCATGAGGTGGCCAAAGTACTGGAGTTTCAGCTTTAGCATCGTTCCTTCCAAAGAAATCCCAGGGCTGATCTCCTTCAGAATGGACTGGTTGGATCTCCTTGCAGTCCAAGGGACTCTCAAGAGTCTTCTCCAACACCACATTTCAAAAGCATCAATTCTTCAGCGTTCACCCTTCTTCACAGTCCAACTCCCACACCCATACATGACCACAGGAAAAACCATAGCCTTGACTAGACGGACCTTTGTTGGCAAAGGAATGTCTCTGCTTTTTAATATGCTATCTAGGTTGGTCATAACTTTTCTTCCAAGGAGTTAGTGTCTTTTAACTTCATGGCTGCAGTCACCATCTGCAGTGATTTTGGAGCCCAATATAAAAGTCTGACACTGTTCCCACTGTTTCCCCTTCTATTTCCCATGAAGTGATGAGACAAGATACCATGATCTTCATTTTCTGAATGTTGAGTTTTAAGCCAAGTTTTTCACTCTCCTCTTTCACTCTCATCAAGAGGCTTTTTAGTTCCTCTTCACTTTCTGCCATAAGGGTGGTGTCATCTGCATATCTGAGGTTATATATATTTCTCCCAGCAATCTTGATTTCAGCTTGTGCTTCTTCCAACCCAGTGTTTCTCATGATGTACTCTGCACATAAGTTAAATAAGTAGGGTGACAGAGGAGAGGTTAGACTGTCAAAAATACAATATTTTTAAAAAATCATAAAAAAATTATAAAAATATATATATGAAGTTTGCTTTAAAAATAGGGTCTTTTTTGCAAGATAATAGTAGGTTTTCAAAATGAAAATTAAAGGAATAATAAAGAATTTAAAAACAAAAAAATTAAGAAAAATGAAAATAGTAAAATATATCTAGGAATTTTTCTGGAGCTGTTAAAGGCATTGTGGGGTCAGTTCAGTTTCAGATAGTTCCTTGTTCCAGCTTATAATTCTTCTCAAGTTCAATAGACCTCTTCCAATGTAATCAATGCTAACTACAGGGTTTTAATATGTTGCACCTGTCACTTCCAAAGCAGTTCCTTCTTCTTTGTTTATTTTGGCTTCCTTTGTCCAAGTTTTTTCAATGTCTAATACCTGCCCTGACAGAAGGGGGCAAAGGTGATCACTTATTCAGGCTTACTTGTTCAGTTGTGCTGTGGGGAGGGAGGAACACTGCAAACAAATATCACTAGTGTGTGTGGGGAGTGCTTGCAGTGTCTGGGTCTCACTGGGTTTGCCCCCACTCACAACGTGTGTGCTTTCCCAGTCTACACTGCTTAGGCTTCAGGTTGCTTTTCAGGGGAAGCGTCTAAAATGGGCCTCGAGTTTGGTGTATTTCTCAGGTCTAAGCCACTCAGGTTCAGGTTCTTGGGTACTCCACAAAGGCAGACTCAGTTGGAACTGTTTTGTGCCCTTCTCAGATCTGAATAGCTCAGGCAACCAGGTGCTTGGTGAGCGCACTCTCCCCAGGTTTCCAGCTACTCAGTTCCCTGGGTGTGCAGTGGGAGCGCTGTCTCAGGTGTGCTGTGTGTCTCCTCTGGGGAACTGATTTCTGGCTGCGGCCCTCCTGGTGGATGTCAACCGTCCAGATCCTAGGAAGAGTTAGTTAGCAACTGGGAGCCTGCTCACAGTTTGGTAGAGGATGCAGTTTTTGGGGCCGGGATTGCCCCTCGCCTTCCTTCTCTGGTGTCTCCGGCCTGCCTCTCTGCCTCCAGTGGGGGATGGGCCGGTCTGCAGCAGGCTAGCTGTCCTCTAGTATTTGCTCAGCCCTTTGTTCTGTGAGTGGGCCCACCAATTCCTTAGGTTAGAGCTTTTCATGGGAAAGTTGTCTCTCTCTCTTTTTTTTCCTTCTCTCTCTGGCTATCCCACAGTTTGGGTTGCTATCTCACGTTCTTTCCCTCAGATTGTCCTCAGGGCATTCAGACCTAGTCCTTAACCTAAGCAATGCAGCCCACGCCTCTCTGTACAGCCTCTGATTTTGTAGGTCCTTACAATTTCTGCCCTTCATAGTGCACATCCTTGCATTAAATATTCACTTGATAGCTCCAATTTTATTGAAGAGACCTCTAGTATTTACCATTTTATTGACTTCCTCTATTTCCTTATTAGTCATTTTAGAAGGCCTTCTTATCTCTCCTTACTATTCTCTGGAACTCTGTATTCAGAAGGTTATAATTTTCCTTTTCTCTCTTGCCTTTCACTTCTCTTCTGTCTTTAGCTATTTGTAGTCTCATCATGCAACCTTCTTGCATTTATTTTATTTTTGAGGCTGTGATTTTGGACTCTATCTCATATACAATACTATGGACCTCCATCCATAATTCTTCAGAAACTCTGTCTACCATATCTAATCACTTGAATCTATTTGTCACTTAACTTCCACTGTATAATTATAAGGGATTTGGTTTAGGTCATACCTTAATGGCTTAGTGTTTTTCCCTACTTTCTTCAACTTAAGTCTGAATTTCACTATAAGGAGCTCATGATCTGAGCAACAGTCAGTTTAAGGTCTTATTTTTTGCTATTTTTATAGAGATTCTCCATCTTTAGCTGCAAGGAATGTAGGCAATCTGATTTCAATATTGACCATCTGGTGATGTACAAGTGTAGAGTAATCCCTTGGGTTCTTCAGAAACTGTTTGCTGTGACCAGCATGTTCTCTTGACAAAATTCTGTTAGCCTTTGCTCTGCACATTTTGTATTCTAAGGCCAAACTTCCCTGCTACTCCAAGTAATTCTTGATTTTTTACTTTTGTATTCCTATCCCCTATGATGAAAATAACATATTTTGCCATTAGTTCTAGAAGGTCTTGTAGGTTTTCATAGAACTGGTTAACTTGAGCTTCTTTGGCATTAGTGAATATGGATAGACTTGAATTACTGTGATGTTCAATGGTTTGTCTTGGAAACCCACCAATATCATTCTGTAATTTTTGAGACTGTACCCAAGTACTGCCTTTTTGCAATCTTCTGTTGACTATGAAGGCTTCTCCATTTCTTCTAAGGGATTTTTGCCCACAGTAGTAGATATAATAGTTATATGAATCACAATAGCTACCATGATGTAAATGATGGGGCTGTCAAAGATATTAATTTAACCAGAGTTTGTATTGCCCTATTAAAACATAAAACTAGTCATGGGCAATCTGTGTAGGCAGAGGAAGTGATATAAAGATTTATTAAATTGAAAAATAGAGGAGTTAAGAATAAAAGGGGAAAGGATTACAAATGCAGAATTGAAGCATTAAAAACTTTTTAGGGCTAAACCTTCCTTGGAGATGTAGTACATGAGAAAATGATTTGAAAAGACAGGAGTCAGAACTGTGTGGAATTTCTCAAACATTATTCTGGAGGACTTGAATAAGTAATGATAAACTTCCAAGTCATAAAGGTGTAACCATTTGAATGAGTGGCCAAGGTAGGGAGAAGGACAAGTTCACTGGAGAAGATGAATTCTAGCACCCATGGGGTTAGATTACAAAAGCCCATCTACATGTGTATACACATTAAAAACTAAGTACAAGGACTGGAATTGTGCTGGGGAGAGTGAGAGTGAAATAGAAATAAGACAGCAGTGCACTCTGTAAATCTGGGATGCTAATCAGATATTACTACGTATCGATTGTGAGTTTTGCAGTGCAATGAAAGTGCATGATCACAGAAGAAACTGGCTCCTATGCCTCCAAATTTCTTTGTGCATGAGAGACTATAAATTAATTTTGTCTGATTAACTGGTTAACCTATTAATTGAATCATTACCGACTCAAACCTTCCTTCTAGAAGTCAACTTTGAATTAGCATCAAATGCTACACACATTTCATTTTATCAGTGACACATAAACAACATGGAAAAAGAATTATTTGTCCAAACTTAACAAGTGAATAAAAGTTTTATAAAAGTTTAAGTTACTTTGGGAGTATGTTTCAAGACATCTGACTTAAGCTTAAAAGAGCTAACATATAAAATTAAATATGATAGTTTGTATGAATCATAGATCATGAGAAAATTTAAAATACACAATTCTCAAGAAGTGGTATTCTATCCAAAAGTAGTATGAAAAATTAAAAGTTAAAGAAAATAAAATGGCTAAAGAAATGTATGTACTTGATTTCATAGATTTTTATTTATTTTAATAAGGCTTCATTTATTCCAACTTTATAATAATATATGATCAAATAGGAAAGTATGAAAATTTTTAAAAAATGAAAACTTTTAAAAAATCATCTAAAATTACTACAGTTTCTATCTTAATGTAGTTTGCTGTTAGTTTTCAGTGGTATTGTTTTGATTCATGCATGATATTCTATTTTACTGTATAATTTTAATACAGTAATATAAGCAAAAGTTATATCATTATAATATCTCATGTTGCAGATTGGGCCTGTTAGGTAATTAGATAATATTAATAAGATATGTAAATTGACACCTTGTTGCTAGCACAAGCACAGATTGAAAGATCAAAGGAATATAACCGATAATCCTGAAATAAATACAAACTATGTGGAGATTTTGAATACGACATATTTTTATTCAGATCTATAAAAATTGCTCTTGTCAAACAATTATTTTAAAAGATAATTGGAGAAATATATAAAAATTAGAAATTTGGTAATATTCAAATATCAATATAATAATTAAATAGGCACACATTTAATAATAGCAATATGTTTATAAACTTGGCCAAAAGTGTTAAGAGTTTATGCAGTTCTCAGTCAGAACATATGGATATTGAAAATTTCATTATATATATATATATAAAGATTCAATGGTCAATAAAAATACGTCCCACTTAAACTAAAAACACAGAGAAAAATATATTACTATTTTTTTTTTAAACATTGGACATCAAGCAACTCAGAACAGTGATCCTTGACATGATATAACAAAATGTATAATCTTCCCAGCTAACTTCTAGGAGAAAGGTTTTAGGACAAAGAGCCATCAGGGAACACTCAGTAGTGACTCTGAATTGGAAGGTGGAGACAGGATCCCAGAGACCTGAGGCTGCTGAAGTTCTCAGGGTAGAGTAACATGTTGGAGAGAGCTGCAGAGTGACAAACCCACAGAGCTACAGAGAGGATCTCATGTGAATCTTAAACTTGGTACAGATCAACTCATGACCTGGCTACCCAATGGGTACAGAGGGAACAAATGTGAGAACTCACCCAGAAATTTCTGCTCTTTCATCATCACTGTGGAAAACTTTATAAGTCAAACAGGAATAGATAATCAGAAATATATTATCAGAACATTGGTGTAAAATTAACTGTAGACTAGAAGTGTCCAAGGAGTGGTGGCTGCGTGGGCACAGAAAGGCCAAGAGGAGCTACTCCACATTCAAGGTCAGGAGGGGCAGCCATGAGGAGACACCCCTCGTCCAAAGTAAAGAGCAGCGGCTGTGCTTTGCTGGAACAGACGTGAAGAGATATCCCACATCCAAAGTAAGAGAAACCCAAGTAAGATGGTAGGTGTTGCAAGAGGGCATCAGAAGGCAGACACACTGACACCATAAACACAGAAACCTAGCCAATCTGATCACATGGACCACAGCCTTGTATAATTCAATGTAACTAAGCCATGCTGTGTGGGGCCACCCAAGATGGTCAGGTCATGGTGGAGAGGTCTGAGAGAATGTGGTCCACTGGGGAAGGGAATGACAAGCCTCAGAATTCTTGCCTTGAGAACCCCATGAAGAGTATGAAAATGCAAAATGATAGCACACTGAAAGAGGAACTCCATGGGTCAGTAGGTGCCCAATATGCTACTGGAGATCAGTGGAGAAATAACTCCAGAAAGAATGAAGGGATGGAGCCAAAGCAAAAACAATACCCAGTTGTGAAGGTGACTGGTGATAGAAGCAAGGTCCGATGCTGTAAAGAGCAATATTGCATAGGAACCTGGAATGTCAGGTCCATGAATCAAGGCAAATTGGAAGTGGTCAAACAGGAGATGGCAAGAGTGAATGTAGACATTCTAGGAATCAGCGAACTAAAATGGACTGGAATGGGTGAATTTAGCTCAGATAACCATTATATCTACTATTGTGAGCAGGAATCCCTCAGAAGAAATGGAGTAGCCATCATGGTCAACAAAACAGTCCAAAATGCAGTACTTGGATGCAATCTCAAAACTGACAGAACGACAGAATGATCTCTGTTTGTTTCTAAGGCAAACCATTCAATATCATGGTAATCCAAGCCTATGCCCCAACCAGGAACACTGAAGAAGCTGAAATTTAATTGTTCTATGAAGACCTACAAGACCTTTTAAAACTAACATGCAAAAAAGATGTCCTTTTCATTATAGGAGACTGGAATTCAAAAGCAGAAAGTCAAGAAACACCTGGAGTAACAGGCAAATTTGGCCTTGGAATACGGATTAAAGCAGGGCAAATGCTAATAGAGTTTTAACAAGAGAAATCACTGGTCGTAGTAAACACCTCTTCCAACAACACAAGAGAAGACTCTACACATGGACATCACCAGATGGTCAACACCAAAATCAGATTGATTATATTCTTTGAGGCCAAAGATGGAGAAGCTCTATACAGTCAGGAAAAACAAGACTGGGAGCTGACTGTGGCTCACATCATGAACTCCTTATTGCCAAATTCAGACTGAATTGAAGAAAGTGAGGAAAGCCACTAGACCATTCATGGGGTCGCAAAGAGTCGGACACGACTGAGAGACTGATCTGAACTGAGAAGTATCTTATTTTGTCTATAAAGCTCCCAGCGGGGTACAATTTGGGCTTCAATGGGAACGGACTCAGGAATAAAGAAAAAGCCTACAGTTCAGAAGCCACAATAGACATGGTTCAGTCCATGTGTAGGGAAGATCCCCTGAAAGAGGGCATGGCAAGGCACTCCAGCATTCTTGTCTTGAGAATCCGACGGACAGAGGAGCCTGGTGGGCTACAGAATACAGGATTACAAAGAGTCGAACATGATTGCAATAATTTAATACACTTGAAATATGACCCAGAATGATGAAAAAATTGAGCAATAGAGGCAGAACCAGAATAACACAAATGACACAGTTAATAGAAAATGACTTTAAAACCATTATTATGACATTTCATATATTCAAAGAGATAAAGATTGAGCAAGATTGAGCATAGATATTGAAGGTACAAAAAGACTTCTATTGGAATTTTTAGTGATAAAATGTAAAATGGATAAAATTAAAAAAAAAAAAAAACAGACTATGGACATGCTGTGTGAATATGATGACATTGCATCATGAGCTCTGGGACTAAAGCCCAGCCTAATATATGTGTAATTGCAATTTCCAAGAAAGGAAGCTTGGAGATGAAAAATTTAAACATTAAAAAACAGTTTCTTTAAAAAAAAAATTAAAAAAAAAAACACTCAGAACTCATAGAACTGCGAAATTTAATGACCCAAAGCAAAAAACAACAACAAAAAGCACACATCTAAGAACATCATACTCAAAAATTGAACATTTTAAAAGCAGATTAATGGTGGGGGTTTCCATGTTATGTACTGAGAAAATGTGTTGTTTTTTTTTTTTTTTTTATAATCCAAAACAAAGCAAACTAGAAAGATACTAGAATAAAATTTTTTTACAAAGGAAAATGGAAAAAAAAAAAAAGCACCCTAAAATTCCACACAACCTTTTCTAAGAAGGAAAAATAGGACTAGTTCAGCTACACAAAAGCTGACAGGCTTCATCATCAGCACAACCACACTACAAGAAATATTAAAGGAAGACTTTCAGAAAGAGGGAAAATATACTGGACAGAAACCTCGGTCTACACATAGAATATGAGCACCAGAAAAGTCACACGTTTGTGTGACGTAAGAGTACTTGAAGGTAGCCTTGGGTAAGTTAAAGCTTATAGTTACAAACTATAAGATAATCATTAAATAAACAAACAGTGCAGTACAGCTAATAGAGAAGATAAAATTTTAAACTATTCAATTTTTCATGAAAATTACAGAAAATACATGTGTTTCTTTTTTATTAATCAGGACTATTTTTAATAGATAAATTTGGAAACAACTAAAGTAATAATCAATAAAAGATTTGTTGAATAAATCCACACAATAGATTATTAGTTCTATAAAGCTTGAAAGGCATGACATATTTTTCTACATGCTATTTTGGTTTTCTCTCCAATAATAAAATCAAATTAAGTAAAAATGTATATTATTGCTCATATAAGCAAAGAATACATGCATATAAGAATAAACCAACAAATTTTTATTATATACACACAGAGAAAAGGAACAACATTGATCATAATGTGATCAATGCTAATATTTTTTTCAAATTTACCTCGATGCATACATTTATTTTGCAGCAATGTATATAGATTCTACAAATAGGAAAAAAATATATCATTTTAGAATTAAACACTTTAAAAATGAAAGAAATTATCTAAAAGTATATCACTTTGGTGGCAAAAATTATAGAGTAAAAGCATTTCAAAAGCTTTTAAAATGCAATGTTAAAATAAAAGAATTTTTATTTTAAGCTCCTTTCTATAGATGAGAGAAGCATTTGACAAAATTTAATATCCATGTATAATAAAATTATGCATGGATAATTTTAACAATTAAACACTGAAGTAACATATTTCAGCATAATAAAGAACTTTATATGACAAGTCCACAGATAGCATCATACTCAGTAGTAAAAGTCTTAAAGCTTTTTCCTAAAGATCAGGAGCAAGACAAATTTGTCCACTCACCATGCCCATTCAACACAATATTAAAAGTTCTAGGTAGAACAATCAATCAAGAAAAGTAAATAACAGATATCAAAAATGTAAAGGAAGAAGTAAAATGGTCTATATTTGCATCTGCATAATTTTTTTTTGCTTTTACATTTTGTTTTTATTTTAATTTTTAAACATATTTTATTGAAGTATAACTGTTGTGTTCATGTCTTCTGTACAGCAGCGATTCATATATATATATATATATGTATATATGTATATAAATATATTTTAATATTCTTTCCCATTATGGTTTATGACAAGATATTGAATATAGTTACCTGTGCAATACAATAGACCTGTTGTATATCCATTTCATGTATAACTGTTTGCATTTGCTAATCCTAGACTCTCAATCCATTCTTCCCCCACTGCTTCCCCCTTGGTAACCACAAGTCTGTTCTCTATGTCTGTAATCTGTTTGCATTTCATATGTCAGTTCATCTGCAGGAGAATAATTTTGTACATTGACAGTTCTAAAAACTCAGCCAAAAAACCCTTAAATCAAATCAATAAAATTAGTAAAGTTGTAAGATACAAAAATTAACATACTAAGTCAGTAAAATTTTTGTACATTTTATACAACTTCTGTGAAATTGAAATAAATAAGTCTATCTTATCTACAATAGCATCAAGTACAACTAAAAAAAAAAGGAACAAATTTAACTAAGGAGGTGAAAGATCACTCTAAAAATTGAAAACTACAATATATTGACAAAATAAATCAAAGACACATATAGAAAGAAAAGTCCATGGATTGGAAGAATTAATATTGTTAAAGTATTAATGCTATAAACAGCCCTCTATAGACTTAATATAATCCTTTTCAAGATCAATGGCATGTTTTAAAGAAGTAGGAAAAAACACTCAAAATGTATGGAAAAATATGTGCAAAGTCTGTATCTGTAAAGGATTTAACATCTGAAAAGCTTGTACAACTCAATGGCAAAAAAAAAAAAAAAATTAAAACATGAGAAAAGAGCTCAGTCATTTTTTAATGATAGACATATGAAAAGCCAACAGTGAAATAATAATCAGCATTACTCAAAATCAGGGAAATGCAAATTTAAACCACAATGAGTTATCACCTCACATTGTTAGAATGTCCATTATCAAAAAGACAAGAGAAAAAAAAACACTGACAAGAATGTGAAGAAATGGGAATCCTTGAGCTCTAATGGTGGAATTTTAAATGGGTAGTGCCACAATCCAAAATAGTATGGAGGGAACTCAATAATTGAAAATGGAACTATCCTATGATACAATAATTCCTCTTCTAGGAATATATTCAAAGAAATACGACCCAGAGGAATGGTATCGGGAGGGAGGAGGGAGGAGGGTTCAGGATGGGGAACACATGTATACCTGTGGCGGATTCATTTTGATATATGGCAAAACCAATACAATATTGTTAAGTTAAAAAATAAAATAATTTTAAAAAAAGAATTAAAAACACTAATTGAGAATGATACCTGCTCTTCCATGTTCACTGAAGCACTAATTTCAATAGCCAAGAGATGAAAACAATTTTAATGTTCACAGATGGATCAATGGATAAATAAGTTGTGATATTTATAGGCAACAGAATATTATTCAGCCTTAATAAACCAAGGAAAACCTATCATTTTCAACAACATTAACACATCTGGAGAGCATTATGCCATGTGAAAAAAAGTCAAACAGAGGAAGACAGATTCTGTATGATCCTATGTATATGAAAAATCTAAATGAAATCCAAATACATAGAAAAAGAGATGACACTTGTGGGTTCCATAATTGAGAGGTAGAAGCAGGATTAATTATGGGGGAAGGTGGTCTCAAAGCACAGATTTCCAGTTAAAAGATATGTGGTAGGGTTGTAATATACAATATGATGACTATAGCTGCATGACACATAAGAAAACAGTTGGGAGAGTGAATCCTAAGAGACCTCATCACAAAAAGAATGATTTTTTTTTCTTTGATTTCTTTTCTTTGTATTGTATCAATATGAGAAGATGAATGTTAAATGAGTCTATTGTGATTACATTATAAAATACGTTAATGAAACCATTATTCTGTATGCCTTAAACATATACAGTTATGTATGTCAATTATTTTTGTAAAAAGGGGGGAAAACTCTTTTCAGTAATCGTGCTGGAAATTTTTTTTTTTTTATAAGCAGTTATGCTAAAATTCTTAGATGTGGAAGAGAATTACTTTGTGAAGGAGAATTATCATGGGAGTGTGTGTGTGTATGTCTGTGTGTGCTTAGTTGTGTCCAACTCTTTGTGACCCCATGGACCATAGCCTGCAAGTCTCCTCTATCCATGGTATTATCCAGGCAAGAATGCTGGAGTGGGTTACCATTTCCTTCTCCAATCGTGAGAGTAGAATCAGTTCAGTTCAGTCACTCAGTCATGTCAAACTCTTTGTGACCCCATGACTTGCAGCAAGCCAGGCCTCCCTGACTGTGGCTCAAATCATGAGCTCCTTATTGCTAAATACAGACTTAAATTGAAGAAAGTAGGGAAAATCATTAGACCATTCAGGTATGACCTAAATCAAATCCCTAATGATTATACAGTGGAAGTGAGAAATAGATTTAATGGGCTAGCTCTGATAGACAGAGTGCCTGATGAACAATGGATGGAGGTTTGTGACATTGTACAGGAGACAGGGATCAAGACCATCCCCATGGAAAAGAAACACAAAAAAGCAAAATGGCTGTCTGGGGAGGCCTTACAAATAGCTGTGAAAAGAAGAGAAGTGAAAAGCAAAGGAGAAAAGGAAAGATATAAACATCTGAATGCACAGATCCAAAGAATAGTAAGGAGAGACAAGAAAGCCTTCCTCAGTGATCAATGCAAAGAAATAGAGGAAAACAACAGAATGGGAAAGACTAGAGATCTCTTCAAGAAAATTAGAGATATCAAGGGAATATTTCATGCAAAGATGTGCTCAATAAAGGACAGAAATAGTATGGCCCTAACAGAAGCAGAAGATATTAATAAGAGGTAGCAAGAATTCACAGGAAAACTGTACAAAAAAGAGCTCCATGACCCATTAATAATGATGATGTGATAACTCACCTAGAGCCAGACATCCTGAAATGTGAAGTCAAGTGGGCCTTAGAAAGCATCACTACAAACAAAGCTAGTGGAAGTGAAGGAATTCCAGTTGAGCTATTTGAAATCCTGAAAGATGATGCTGTGAAAGTCCTGCACTCAATATGCCAGTAAAATTGGAAAACTCAGCAGTGGCCATAGGATTGGAAAGGTCAGTTTTCATTCCAATCTCAAAGAAAGGCAATGCCAGAGAATGCTCAAACTACCACACAATTGCACTCATCTCACACACTAGTAAAGTAATGCTCAAAATTCTTCAAGCCAGGCTTCAGAAATACAATACTGTGAACTGCCAGATGTTCAAGCTGGTTTTAGAAAAGGCAGAGAAACCAGAGATCAAATTGCCAACATCCGAGGGATCATGGAAAAAGCAAGACAGTTCCAGAAAAACATCTATTTCTGCTTTATTGACTATGCCAAAGCCTTTGACTGTGTGGATCACAATAAACTATGGCAAATTCTGAAAGAGATGGGAAAACCAGACCACCTGACCTGCCTCTTGAGAAACCTATATGCATGTCAGGAAGCAACAGTTAGAACTGGACATGGAACAACAGTCTGGTTTCAAATAGGAAAGGAGTACGTCAAAGCTGTATAGTGTCACCCTGCTTATTTAACTTATATGCAGAGTACATCATGAGAAATGCTGGGCTTGAAGAAACAAGCTGGAATCAAGATTGCCAGGGGAAATATCAATAACCTCAGATGTGCAGATGAAACCACCCTTATGGCAGAAAGTGAAGAGGAACTAAAAAGCCTCTTGATGAAAGTGAAACAGGAGACTGGAAAAGTTGACTTAAAGCTCAACATTCAGAAAACTAAGATTGTGGCATCTGGTCCCATCTCTTCATGGGACATAGATGGGGAAACAGTGGAAACAGTGTCAGACTTCATTTTTTTGGGCTTCAAAATCACTGCAGATGGTGACTGCAGCCATGAAATTAAAAGACACTTACTCCTTGGAAGAAAAGTTATGACCAACCTAGACAGCATATTGAAAAGCAGAGACGTTACTTTGCCAACAAAGGTCCATCTAGTCAAGGCTATGGTTTTTCCAGTGGTCATGTATGGATGTGAGAATTGGACTGTGAAGAAAGCTGAGCATGGAAGAATTGATGCTTTTGTACTGTGGTGTTGGAGAAGACTCTTGAGAGTTCTTTGGACTGCAAGGAGATCCTACCAGTCCATTCTAAAGGACATCAGCCCTGGGTGTTCTTTGCAAGGAATGATGCTAAAGATGAAACACCAAGTACCTTGGCCACCTCATGCGAATAGTTGACTTATTGGAAAAGACCCTGATGCTGGAAGGGATTGGGGGCAGGAGGAAAAGTGGACGACAGAGGATGAGATGGCTGGATGGCATCACTGACTAGATGGACATGATGTGGGTGAAGTAAGGGAGTTGGTGATGGACAGGGAGGCCTGGTGTGCTGAGATTCATGGGGTCGCAAAGAGTCAGACACAACTGAGTGACTCAACTGAGTTAAATTCACCCGTTCCAGTCCATTTTATTTCACTGATTCCTAGAATGGCAACGTTCACTCTTGCCATCTCCTGTTTGACCACTTCCAATTTGCCTTGATTCATGGACCTGACATTCCAGGTTCCTATGCAATATTGCTTTTTACAGCATCAGACCTTGCTTCTATCACCTGTCACGTCCACAACTGGGTATTATTTTTGCTTTGGCTTCATCTCTTCATTCTTCCTGGAGTTATTTCTCCACTGATATCCAATAGCATGTTGGGCACCTACCGACCCACGGCATTCCTCTTTCAGTATCCTATCATTTTGCCTTTTCATACTATTCATGGGGTTCTCAAGGCAAGAATACTCAAGTGGTTTGCCATTCCCTTCTCCAGTGGACCACATTCTGTCAGACCTCTCCACCATGACTCGCCTTTCTTTGGTGGCCTTACACGGCATGGCTTAGTCTCATTGAGTTAGACAAGGCTGTGGTCCATGTGATCAGATTGGCTAGGTTTCTGTGATTATGGTGTCAATGTGTCTGCCTTTTGATGCCCTCTTGCAACACCTACCATCTCACTTGGGTTTCTCTTACCTTGAACATTAGATATCTCTTCACAGCTGCTCCAGCAAAGCACAGCTGCTGCTCCTTACCTTGGACGAGGTGTATCTCCTCACGGCTGCCCCTCCTTACCTTGAACGTGGAGTAGCTCCTCTCAGCACTCCTGTGCCCATGCAGCTGCTGCTCCTGGACGCAGAATATATTAATCTAAGTTTCATATTGGTAAGGCAAATATATGCTGATTGTCGTTAATGATATATTTGGATATATCTGTCTCATCTTTTCTTGTAACCTGTAAATTTTACCATCTTTCATTTTCTTATCTTGACACTTTCCTTTATTGATGACTTTTAAAAAATTTATTCTATTATTCCATGGTTGTTTTAGGGTTTTTATATGTCTATTTAACTTAATGAATCTAGTATCATCATTTCATCTCTCTTCATCCTTAGTAAAATAAAATATTTCATGAGTTATTATTATCAAATTTTATCTTGCTTTGTACTAAATTATTATTATTTTATACAGACAACCTATTTTTTCAAAATTGTATAGCTCACACACAGCTATAGATTTTATGTCTGGAGTTCAATGATTACGTTATAACTAGAACTACTCAAGATACAGGCATGTGTCTAAACAATGAGATTTAGTTCTACACATTTTGCTCCACACAATGATAGCTATGGAACATGTCATCTGACATCAAGCAAGGGCAGAGGGCCATTTGGAACCACAAGATGTTACATTCAGTGAGAACAGAGCAAAAGCTCAGGCCAACCATCATGTGAGTGGTGATTAGAAAGGTAAAATGTGAGTATTAGAACTATGAAACATGGAGTGCAAATGAAATGCCAAAGAGCAGACATAGTTTATTTATTTACCAGAATATTCCTGAAGTAGAATGTTTTACTTTTCTACATTTCTAGTAGGATGGATAGACGCTGGTCTGCTAGGTGATCATAACAAACCAGGGGACTTAACAGAAATATTTTCTCAACATTCTAGAGGCTACATTTCTGAGACGAAGGTATCATCCGAGTTGGGTCCATCTGAAGCCTCTCTCCTTGGTCAAGGATGCCACCTTATCCTCTCTGTGTCCTTACAGTCTTACTGTGTGTCTGCATTCAAATCTCTGCTTATGAGGATATTCCTTAGGTTGGATTAGAACTTAATCCAATGATATTTAACTTAAACACCTCTTTAAAGACCTTATCTGAAAATACAGTTCCGTTTTTAGGTCTGAGAATTCAGACTTCAGCACATTAATTTTGAAGCAAGGAGGAGGGAAAAATTCAACCCAAAACAAAACATTTTAGGATTATTGAATTATATAGAGTCCCAAGGTCAGACAAGCCCCAACAAGGAAGCTACCCAGGATTCAACCCAAGTCTTCTTTGTCACCAGAGCCCATGTTTTTATGATGGAAGCCGCCAACCAAAAAGGTCTCTAAAATCCTAGATAATTAGTAGTAATATCCTATGGATGATATAGCATTACTAGAATATATTTGCATAAGAAAGCTTTGGTACATATACACAATGGAGTATTAATCAGCCATTAAAAAGAATACATTTGAATGAGTCTAATGAGGTGGATGAAACTGGAGCCTATTATACAGAGTGAAGTAAGCTAGAAAGAAAAACACCGATACAGTATACTAATGCATATATATGAAATTTAGAAAGATGGTAACGATTAACCCCATATGCGAGACAGCAAAAGAGACACAGATGTATAGAACAGTCTTTTGGACTCTATGGGAGAGGGAGAGGGTGGGACGATTTGGGAGAATGACATTGAAACATGTGTAATATCATATAAGAAACGAATTGCCAGTCCAGGTTTGATGCAGGATGAAGGATGCTTGCGGATGGTGCACTGGGATGACCCAGAGGGATGGTACGGGGAGCGAGGTGGGAGAGGAGTTCAGGATGGGAAACATGTGTATACCCGTGGCAGATTCATGTTGATGTATGGCAAAACCAATACAATATTGTAAAGTAATTAGCCTCCAATCAAAATAAATAAATTTATTTTAAAAAATAAAATAAAATAGAAAAACATAAAAGAAATATTTATCCATTTATTTAGACTTATTTCCAACCTGAAGCAAAAATGTATTATTACTTCCAGTGGCAAAACAAAGCTTACTAAAGTAAATGTATACATACAGGCAGAAAATGGTTTCCTAATACTCATTTCATGGAAAAGACTATTGCATGTAGCTCTTTCAATTTCAAATATGAAGTTCAAGTTTATACATATTTATATAGTAAGACAGAGATAAATTTGTTTTGAAAAAGCAAAATTTATCTAAAATCAATATGGTTCACATTTATGGGTACGGTTGATTGCTTCCAAGCACTGCTTTGATGTCTCCTTATCTTTGTTGATATATACATTTACTTTCCTTGCAGAATAATTTTTATATATCCATTTTTCGTATGTCAATTCATTTATGGGAAAACCTACCTAAAAGTCAAATCTGAATCCAGAAGGCTTACCTGCCAATGCCTGATGTGCTTTTTGTGACATCTGTGGGTTAGCACTTCTCCTTTGCTTCAATTCCCCAGGCTGCAGGTGTGCTCAGCTTGCACTCTCTCACGGAGACAGTAGCATTTCCTATCAATATGTACCTACACTGGAGTAGTAAATGGCAACCCACGCTAATATTCTTGCCTGGAAAACTCCATGGACAGAGGAGCCTGGCAGGCTGCTGTCCATGGTGTTGCAATGACTCGAATGCAGCTGAGCACACATGCACATATTACTGTGTGACTGTTACATAGTCTAGAACTACAATAACATCATTTTCAATTGTCTTCCGAAGCCCATGTCAGACTTCGCTAATTTTGATACCTCCATTCAAGTCTCAGATAATAATATAATGGATAATATGGATTGTTCAGGACACTGAAATTATGGATTATTGATAAAAATAATAATAAACAAGTAAAAATATGTTATTTTACAAAAACATTGCACTCAGATTTTTCATAACAGTGATATTATTATTGAATATAATCATTTATATATCAAGAAAAATGAAATTGTCAATGAAAATTGTGGACAGTGGTAATAAGATCAACGAAAAAGGTGAAAAAAACAGAGTCCCTGTATACAATTGCAAGATAAACCAGCTTTGCAAATGCTGTTATTCACACTGCTAGTATGTTTGTCTGGTTTTGAGGAAACTGAAGTCTCAGATTACCATCAGTTGACTATTTAAGGAAAAAATAAGGATATGTGAACATGTGCTATTCACCTGTTGAGTCAGTAAGTTGAATTGCAAGGTCATAATAGGTGAAAACTAATACTATCTGTGAGTTACACATGCCAGATCTTCCTAGTTGAGACAGGAGCTCTTAAATGCAAACACCATCCTTTACAAAAGATTTAGGCTTTGTACATTGACAGATTTTTAAACATTTAAAGATTGCATGATTATAATTCATTAATTTTTTTAATGTATTTTCTACTCTTTCTAACTTATTTTATTCAGAATAAATGGGACAGGGAATGTAAATATTACTTCCAAATCCCTAGTATATGACTGACTGTAATGCAGTCATACTTATATTTACCTTTAAATGTGTGTAAATTTTGACTCAAAGTCTCTTCCTGTCTCAGTTCAGTTCAGTCGCTCAGTCATGTCCGACTATTTGCAACCCCATGAATTGCAGCAGGCCAGGCCTCCCTGTCCATCACCAACTCCCGGAGTTCACTCAGACTCACATCCATCAAGTTGGTGATGCCATCCAGCCATCTCATCCTCTGTCGTCCCCTTTTCCTCCTGCCCCAATCCCTCCCAGCGTCAGAGTATTTTCCAATGAGTCAAGTCTTTGCATCAGGTGGCCAAAGTACTGGAATTTCAGCTTTAGCATCATTCCTTCCAAAGAACATTTCCTGTCTATACCATCATAATGTATGTAGCACAATGCTCAGTGTGCTGGTGTATATTTCCCCTGTGTATATTTTATAAAAATGTTTTAAGAACTACTGAATAGCAGAGTGGGAGGCTTCTAGCTATTTCTTGAATGATGTTAAATTAATTTTCTCAACCACGGTCATTTGGAATATTCATTAATGAGAAAGAAATGCTTATATAGCACAGTATGAATAAAGGACTTAAGTTGTGACTTGCAAATGACATTCTAGTAGGAGGGCAAATTCAAGTTACTAATTGAGTACTAAATAATTCCATAGGGGCAGACAGTAGGTATCTCAAGACTACATAGAAACAGTGCCAGAGTCTGAAGCACAGAATGATGTGTAAGTCATGACATCTTTCCTAGGGGCAGAGATATGTTTAAATGGCCCTAACTGATTTTTTAAATGATCTTAGGAGATTTAAAAATGGCCCTAAAGTTTTCCTTTAGGGTCACTTTGGTTTGAAACAGCCAAGATTCTATTCATATGATCCACTGATGAGATGGAAGAAATTCAATAATAAGCAACATCCACTGCCATTTTGCCAAACCTCTGGAGTTTTTCCATTAAATACCTAGGCTGAGTATTAACACCAGTGCAAATGTCCAATATTTATTACTTATTATGGCAGTAGCTGTAGGATTTAAGCAGGAAGCAAGGAACCACCACAGCAATCCTGCTCCTGAACCTAACTAAGAGAAATGTTCTCCACCACAAGAACTTATAAGAACAAAAACATAAACAAAACAACAAGAACTGTGAGACTGAACATAGCAGAAGCTGCCAAAGATAACTGTACAAGTCTGACTCAAATACAAATGTTTCAGTGGCTGAAAAACAGGGAATGCTTAGTTACCTACAACTACTTCCCAAACACCCAAATTATTAATACATAGATTCTGTTTCATGAAACAGAATATTTATTTAACTTACCCACCTTTTTAAAATCCTTCACTTTGCTGAGTACTTATTTCCTTCACTTTGCTGAATACTAATCAAAGGACAATTTTATATGATAGTAACATCTTTTAAGACAATGGTTTAAGAATTCATGTGACTACAAAAGCTTCAAATTTGATTTGTTTTAGTCTTCAATAAACTAACAAACATTATTTATATGGCCAACATTTATTTTTTTTACGAATTATATATCACCAAATCACATTGCATATTTTGTCAAAATCTTTCATTCATCACTTTCAGTCTGAAATTATACTATATGTAGTCTTATTATTGTTCCTAGTCTCACAATTTTAATGCTAACTACATACTTCAAAATGATATATTCTAAGTTCTTATCAGTTTAGCCATTCTTCAAGAAATTAGGTCAACTGGAAATTTTGAAAGATATTCAATAAATAAAGCATAAATTGAAATTTAAGAGAAACATACTCCAGATATACTCATAGTCATTCCAGGAAAAAATAGAAAGATACATATTAACTAGTCTGACACTTAAGCCTTATTGTACTTATTTCCATAATGAAGCTATGTTTCAAATAAAGATGCCTGTTAAGAAAGTCTGCTTAGTCAACCAAATATCTCAGAAAACACCAACTCAAGACAATCCCAGTTGTCTCCATATCTGAGGCATGTTTTTCTTTAATGTTTAACCTTACGTGATGAGGTTGGAGAAATGTACTCAGGACATTAAGTAATAGTAAGGTCAAAATAAAAACATGGAAAGATAAGTCTGTTGAATATTTTTTTAAAATATTGTAAGATAAAATAAAAAATTAAAGACCAAATTTCAAGCTTCAACCAAAAATGCAGACAGCTAGAAAGGATGTGTTTTCCATTAAAACTAACACATAACACTGGATGCTATACAACTTGATAACTTTCTGAACCTATCAGAGAGCTGGAGTTTAGAGCAGTTGCTGCTGCTGCTGCTGCTAAGTCGCTTCAGTCGTGTCCAACTCTGTGCTACCCCATAGACGGCAGCCCACCAGGCTCCTCTGTCCCTGGGATTCTCCAGGCAAGAACACTGGAGTGGGTTGCCATTTCCTTCTTCAATGCATGAAAGTGAAAAGTGAAAGTGAAGTCGCTCAGTCGTGTCCGACTCTTAGCGACCTCATGGACTGCAGCCTACCAGGCTCCCCGTCCATGGGATTTTTCAAGCAAGAGTACTGGAGTGGGGTGCCATTGCCTTCTCCATTAGAGCAGTTACATACTCTGAAAGTGCAGGAAAGACAAGTTCCTCCTAACAACTATGAGATGCATATTTGGCCCACCTGTGTCAGAGCAAGGGCAGACTCCATGGATGGCGCCCATAAGCAAGTAAAAACATAGCTAGAAAATTTAGTGGATTGTTTTTAGACCAGCACGACAGTACAGTAACCTTGGTAGCCACATATTCAAGGGAAGTTCACAGTGTTTTCCATGAATCAGCTTGAAGATGTGAACTTGACTTAAATACTGAGATTATGAACATTCTCCTGGAATAAGATGAATAAGGTTTTCATGAGGAAGTGATGCATTTCATACTTAGAAAAGATGGAAATCATTGTGGGGAGGGGTTGGGCAACTGCTTTTAAATTGGCTTCCAAGAATCCCCCACCTCTTAGTATCCACCTCCTTGAGCAACCTCTCCTTTTGGGTGTCATGATATAGTGATTTGCTTCTAATGATTAGAATACAGAAAGAGTGATAGGATGTTATTGTAAACTGAATGTTCATCCCCTCACCAAGTCCTGTGTCAGCTTTAATCCCCAATGTGATGGCATTTGGAGGTGGAGCCCTTAAGATGTAAGTAGAGTTATGAGATCATGAAGTGGGGTCCTCAGGATGGAATTAGTGCTCTTAATCAGTAGAGGTACCAGGAAACTTGCCCTCTCTTTTTTTCCATGTGAAGATACAGTGTGCACATGGCCATCCACAAGGTGGGAAGAGTTCACTTATTAGAATACTGTCATGATCTTGGCTTTCGGCCTCCATAACTGGGAGAAAATTAACTATTGCTGCTTAAGCCAGTGAGTCCATAATGTTTTGTCACAATAGCTATAACAGAAAAAACAGGTTTGAATTACAAAATTAGGTTATAAAGGAATATTAATTCAGTCTTGCTTGCTGGCGAACTACCATCAGGGAACTGAGGCCCTCAGTTCAACAGTCTATAGGAATCCAATCCTGCCAACCCTGGGAGTGAGCTTGGAATAAGGTTGAGTCTTCAGGTAAAAGTGCAGCCCAGCACAACTGTCAGCTGCAAACTGTAAGAGATCTTGATACACAGGCCCCAGGAAGTAAAACCTGAACTCCTATCCATAGAAACTATGAGTTATTGGTTGTGCAGTGCTAGAACCTAAATTTACGTCATTTGTGATGCAGTGATAGTGACCTAATTTTAGGTTATAGCACCACAGGGTGTGGACATCTGAGAAAGCATCCCTCTGTCACGCAGGCCTGAAAGAAGGCTGTGACCACTGCTGCAGAATCAGCCAGGAGCCCTGTCTGGACCTTTCTCTCATACACAGTAATGGCTTCATATCTCTGGGAAAACGCAGCAAAGTACAACTTCAATCCTCATGTGAAGACAGATTAAAATGGGCAGAACCTGGAAAGCATCTATCCCAGTAGACAATAGAAAACTTAAAGGCAAAAAAAAAAAAAAAGCAGTCAATGCATTTAAAAATAAATATTTTATTAGATGAACAAAAGTCTACACAAAGATAAATATATGAACATGTTTAAAAAACTGTTAAAATAAGGGTAAAATTAAAATATTGTACAAAATATAATGTGTGACGCAAAAAGAGTAGCAAACTTTTGTGGGTTTATAGCGTAATTAAAAATAAAACATGACAAAATAGTATAAATAAAACATAGAGTGATAAGGACTATAATTTCAGATGGAATAGGCCTCAAGTCAAGGTAAGGTATCAGCAGATAAAGGACAGTATCTAATGATAAAGAAATCAATTCTTCAGAAGATTATTAAAATCCTAAATGTGTATGCACCTAACAACAGAGCTTCATGATACATGAGTCAAAAACTGACAGAACTGAAAGGAAAAAAGGACAATTTATCAGTTTTATATGTTGCACCGTACCCAAATAAGACTTATTCTAAGAGTGAAAGTCTGACATTCATGAAAGAATATCCACAGAATCAAAGGGAAATAATAGAGAATCCAGAAAAAAAAATGTTTGTTTTCATAAATGGCTGTTTAGTTTTCAACAAAAGTACAAAGCTACTAAATGGAGAAAAGATAGTCTTTTCAACAAATGTGTTGGAACATTTGGGGATCCATATGCAAAGTAGCAAGCCTTGATATATATTTCTTTTTTTTTTAATTTTATTTTATTTTTAAACTTTACAATATTGTATTAGTTTTGCCAAACATCGAAATGAATCCGCCACAGGTATACCCGCGCTCCCCATCCTGAACCCTCCTCCCTCCTCCCCCCCCCACCCTCCCTCTGGGTCGTCCCAGTGCACCAGCCCCAAGCATCCAGTACCCTGCACTGAACCTGGACTGGCGACTCGTTTCATACATGATATTATACAGGTTTCAATGCCATTCTCCCAAATCTCCCCACCCTCTCCCTCTCCCACAGAGTCCATAAGACTGATCTATATATTTCTTAGAATAAAAATTAAAAATCAATCATATGCTTAAGTGTAAAAACTAAAACATGATAACATTTCTAGAAGAAAACAAAACAGAAAATAATTTTAGCTTTGGGTTAGATGAATATTTCTGAGCTACAATACCATCAAAATTTTCTGCAAATTTAAAATTTTGATAAACTAGACTTCATCAAAATTAAAATATTCTGGTCTTTAAAAGCCACTGTCAAAAAATGAAACAAAAAGATACACCTTAGAGAAAATATATAAAAAACACATTTCTGATAGCAGTTTTATATCTAGAGTAAACCAAGAACTCACAACTCAATCACAGCAGGTAGATATTTGCTGAATGTGGACCCTGGTGTTGGCTTCAAAGGGCCACCACAGAGTTTTCTGTGCAGAGATGTATCTGATCTATAATCTGACTATGATGATAGTTACCGGATTATACATGTTTATGAAAACAGAGAACAATAAACTCAAAAAGTTGTATTTTACTATGTATAAATTATACTTTAATTAAACTGACTGAAAAAAATTACTGCTCCTAAATTGTCATGCATATAAGAGCAAAAAAAAAAAAAAAAACTATGTGAACAAATTTATAAAAACTTGAATTACCAGTTTCTTGATAATTCTTCCACATAGTGATTGACATGTTCTCTGTTTTGAAGATAGAACTTTTTCACAGATGACTTATTATAATGAAATTCAATAATGTTATTTAATTTTTGCTTATAAAATATGTTCCCTTCTATTTCCTTCTCAATAATTTTTCCCTAGTAATCATTTAACAATGTGTTTTTATTTCTGAGTTTTTATGTTTTATATGTTTTTTTATGCTATTCTATGGAAAATAATGATTCTCAACATTCAATAAATTTTAGGAAATCAGCCATAATAAAATTAGTAGTTTCCATTTTTTTACCCCACTTCTGATACAATGAGAATAAAATGGGTATTTAAAAATAAAACATGGTTATGGAAATAAAATAGACTTTTGAATTGTGTTTAGTTTTTTTAGTTGTTGTAGTTATTGGGGGGGGGGCAGGCATAGCCAATTAACAATGTTGTGATAGTTTCAGGTCAACAGTGAAGGGACTCAGCCATGAACATACATGTACCCATTCTCACCCAAATGCTCCTTCCATCCAGGCTGGCACATAACAGTGAGCAGAGTTCCATGTGCTATACAATAGGCTTTTGTTGGTTATCCATTTTAAATATAGCAGTGTGTGAATGACCTTCCCAAACCATAACTATCCCTTCCCCGACGGCAACCATGAGTTCCTTTTCTAAGTCTGTGTCTCTTTCTGTTTTGTAGGTAAGCTCATTTGTATCATTTATTTTTAGATTCCACATATAAGAGACATCATATGATATTTCTCCTTCTCTGACATACTTCACTCAGTATGACACTCTCTAAGTCCATTCTTGTTTCTACGAATGGCCTTATTTCATTCTTTCTAATGATACTAATATTCCATTGTATATATGTACAACATGTTCTTTATCCATTCCTCTGCTGATGGACATTTGTATCATTTCCATGTATTAGCTATTATATATAGTGCTGCAATAAAATTTTTTTTCAGGCTATGTTTTTCTCTTGATATATGCCCAGAAGTGGGATTACAGGGTCATATGGTAGCTCTACTTTTAGTTTTCTTAGGGAGTCTCCATAATGTTCTCCATAGTGGATGAACCAATTTACATTCTTACCAACAGGGCAGGAGGTATCCCTTCTCTCCACACCTCTCCAGCATTTGTTTTTATGGATTTTTGATAATAGCCATTCTGACCAGTGTGAGGTTTGTATTTCATTTGTATTATATTTACATTATAGTTTTATTTGCATTCCTCTAATAACTAGCGATGCTGAACATCATTTCATGTGGCTATCAGCCATCTGTATGTTCTCCTTAGAGAAATGTCTATTCAGGTCTACTGTCCATTTTTTGAGTAGGTTGTTTGTTTTGATGCTATTAGGTGTCATAAATTGTAAATTTTGGAGACTAATACTTTAACATTCACAGCATTTGAAAATATTTTCTCCAAATCTGGGGGTTGTCTTTGCATTTTTTTTTACTGATTCCTTTGCTGTGCAAAAGCTTTCAAGTTTATGTAGGTCTCATTTGTTCATTTTTGCTTTTATTTCTGTTATTCTGGGGGATGGATTTAAAAAGATGTTGCTGTGATTTATGTCAGGAAGTGTTCTGCCTATGTTTTCCTTTAATAATTTTATAGTGTCCAGTCTAACATTTAGGTCTTTAATATGTTTTGAACTTATTTTTTGTGTATGGAGTTAAGGAATGATCTAATTTCATTTTTTAACATGTGGCTGTCCAGTTTTCCAACCACCATTTTTTCAAGAGACTGTATTTCCAACATTGTGTAGTCTTACCTCCTTTGTCAAAGTTTAATTGACTATAGGTGAATGGGCTTATTCCTGGGTTTTTTACCCTATTCCACTGTTTATATTTCTATTTTTGTGTTAATATCATACTGTTTGATGACTATAGCTTTCTAGTCTCAAGTCAGGGAGCCTATTTCCTCCAGCTATGTTTTTCTTTTACAAGATTGCTTTGATTATTTGGGGTCTTTTGTGTCTCCATACAAATTTCTAGATTTTCTTAAATTCTAGTGCTGTGAAAAATGCCATTGGTAATTTGATACAGATTGCATTGAATCTGTAGATTGTCTTGGCTAGTATAGGCATTTTAACAATATTGATTCTTCCAATCCATGGACATGATATATCTTTCCATTTTAAAACTCAACATTCAGAAAACTAAGATCATGGAATCTGGTCCCATCACTTCATGGTAAATAGAAAGGGAAACAGTGAGAAATTTTCTTTTTGGGGGCTCCAAAATCACTGCAGATGGTGACTGAAGGCATGAAATTAAAACGTGTATGCTCCTTAGAAGAAAAGCTATGACCAACCTAGACAACATATTAAAAAGCAGAGACATTACTTTGCCAACAAAGGTCTATCTAGTCAAAGCTATGGTTTTTCCAGTAGTCATGTATGGATGTGAGAGTTGGACTATAAAGAAAGCTGAGTGACGACAAATTGATGCTTTTCAACTGTGTTGTTGGAAAAGACTTTTGAGAGTCCCTTGGAGAGCAAAGAGATCCAACCACTCCATCCTAAAGGAAATCAGTCCTGAATATTCATTGGAAGGACTGATGCTGAAGCTGAAGCTCGAATACTTTAGCCACCTGATGTGATGAGCTGACTCATTTGAAAAGACCCTGATGCTGGGAAAGATTGAAGGCATGAGGAGAAGGGGATGACAGAGGATGAGATGGTTGGATGGCATCACCAACTCGATGGATATGAGTTAGAGCAAGCTCCAGGAGTTGGTAATGGACAGGGAAGCCACTATTTAGTGACTGAACTATGTCTTCTTCGATTTCTTTCGTCAATGTCTTGTAGTTTTGGGAGTACAGGTTTTTTTGTCTCCTTAGATTAGTTTATTCCTAGATATTTTATTCTTTTTGATGTTGTGGTAAATGGAATTGCTTCTTGAATTTCTCTTTCTGATCCTTCATTGCTAGTGTACAGAAATGCAACAGTTTTCTCTGTATTAGTTTTGTAACCTGCAACTTTACCAAATTCATTCATGAGTTCTAGTAGTTGCCTGGTAGCATCCTTATGATCTTCTGTGTATAGTATCATGTTATCTGCAAACAGTGACAGTTTAACTTCTTTTCCAGTTTGCAGTCCCTTTACTTCTTTTTCTTCTCTGATTGCCGTAGATAGGACTTCCATACCTATGTTGAATAAAAGTGGTAAGAGTGGGCATCCTTGTCTTATTCCTGATCTTAGAGGAAATGTTTTCAGCTTTTTACCATTGAGTATGATGCTAACTGTAGGTTTGTCATATGTGGCATTTATTATATTGAGGTATGTACCCTCTATGCCCACATTCAGGAGAGTTTTTATCATAAACAGGAACTGCACTTTGTCAAAATTCTTTTCTATATCTATGGAGATGATCATATGGTTTTAATTCTTCAATTTGTTCATATCATGCATCATATTGATTGATTTGCCAGTGTTGAAAAATCCCTGAGATTGTTGCATTCATCCCTGGGGTGAATCCCACTTGATCATGATGTGTGATTTTTTTAATGTATTATTGGATATAGATTGCTAGTATTTTATTGAGGATTTTACATCTATGTTCATCAGTAATATTGGCCTGTAACTTTCTTTTGTGTGTGTGTGGTATCTTTGTCTGGTTTTATTATCAGGGTGATGGTTACCTCATAAAATTTCCTGGGATATTTTTTTCCTGTGACTTTTTGGAACACTTTCAGAAGTATAGGTGCTCATTCTTCTCTAAATCCTTGCTAAAATTCTCCTGTGAAGCCATCAGGCCCTGAACTTTTGTTTGTTGGGAGATTTTTAATTACAGTTTCAATTTCAGTGCTTGTGATTGACCTGTTCACATTTTCTATTTTTTCCTGGTTCTGTCTAGAAAGACTGTACCTTTCTAAGAATTGGTCCATTTCTTCCAGGTTGTCCATTTTATTGGCATACTGTTGTTAATAGTAGTCTCTTATGATTCTTGGTATTTCTCTGTAGTCAGTTGTAACTTCTTTTTTTTTTTTTTTTTTTTAATTTATCATTTTACTAACTTGAGTCCTCTCTTTTTTTTTTTTTTTCTTGATTAGACTGGATAATAATTTATCAATCTTTTTTATGTTTTCAAAGAACAAGTATTTAGTTTCATTCATCTTTGTGATTGTTTTATTTGTCTCTATTTCATTAATTTCTGTTCTGATCTTTATGATTTTCTTCCTTCTACTAGATTTAGGTTTTGTTTGTTCTTCTTTCGCTAGTTGTTTTAGGTGTAAGGTTAGGATGTTTGTTTGAATTTTTTCTAGTCTCTTGAAGTAAGATTGTATTGCTATAAACTTCCCTCTTTTAACAGCTTTTGCTCCATCCCATAAGTTTTGTACTATTGTGCTTTCATTTTCCTTTGTCTCTAGGTATTTTTTTTTATTTCTTTGATTTATTCAATGGTTGGATAGTAGCATATTGTTTAGCCATCATGTTGTTTATGTTTCTTAGAGTTTTTTTTTTTTTTTTTGTAGTTTATTTCTAATCTCTTAGTGTTGTGGTCAGAAAAGATGCATGATATGATTTTGATTTTCTTATATTTACCAAGGCTCACCTTGTGGTCCAGTATATGGTCAATATTGGAGAACGCTCCATGTGCACTTGAGAAAAATGTGTATTTGGGTGCTTTTTGGTAAAAATATCAATCAAGTCCAATTATCTAAAGTGTCATTTAAGGGTTGTGTTTCCTTATTGATTTTCTATCTGGATGATCTGCCCATTGATGAAAGTAGGGTATTAAAGTCCCCCACTATTATTGTGTTACTGTTGATTTCTCCATTTATGGTTTTTAGCATTTGCCTTATATATTGAGGTACTTCTGTATTGGGTACATAAATATTTATAATTGTTATGTCTTTTTCTTGGGTTCAACCCTTGATCATTATGTATTCTTCTTTGTCTCTTATAAAAGTCTTTGTTTTGAAGTCTATTTTGTCTGATATGAGTATTGCAACTCCTGCTTTCTTATGATTTCCATTTTCATGGAATACCTTCTCCCATCCTCTTTCAGGCTGTTAAGTGTCTGTAGGTATGAAGTGAGTCTCTTATAGACAACATATATATGGGTCTTGTTTTTTCATCAACTGAGCCAGTCTATGTCTTTTGGTCAGTGCATTTTTTTTATATTTATGTTTAAGGTAATTATCAATAGGTATGATCCTGTTACTATTTTGTCAATTGTTTTGTGTTTATTTATTATTATTATTATTATTTTCAGATCATATCCTTTTATTGTGTTTCATGCCTAGGGAAGTTCCTTTAGCATTTGTTGCAAAAGTGGCTTAATGGTGCTGAATTCTCTTAACTTTTGCCTGTCTGGAAAGCTTTTGATTTCTCCTTCAAATTCGAAGGAGTCATGCTAGGTAGAGTACTCTTGGTTGCAGGCTCCTTTTCATCACTTGGAATATATCATGCCATTCCCTTCTGGCTTGTAGAGTTTCTGCTGAGAAATCAGATGATAACATTATGAGTTTTTTCTTGTATGTTATTTTTCTTGTTTCCAATGTTATTTTTAATAATTTATATTTGTCTTTAATTTTTGTAAGTTCAATTACTATGTGTCTTGGTGTGTTCCTCCTTGGGTTTATCCTGCCTGGGACTCTCTGTGGTATCTGGACATGGATGACTTGTTTCCTTTCCCATGTTGGGGGATTTTTAAGCTATCATCTCTTCAAATATTTTCTTGCTCCCTTTCTGTCTTTCCTGAGACTCCTACAATGTGAATATGGGTGCACTAAATGTTGTCTCAAAGCTTTGCTAAGCTTCTTGATGTCTTTTCATTCTTTTTTTCTATATTCAGTTTTGCAGCCTTGAGTTCCACCATTCTATCTTCCAGGTCACCTCTTCTTTCTTCCGCCTCAGTTACTCTGCTATTAATTCCTTCTAGTTATTGTTCATCTCTGTTTCTTTGTTCATTAGATCTTTTAGGTCCTTAGTAAACATTTCTTGCATCTTCTCAACCTTTGCCTCCAATCTTTTTTCTGAGATCCTGAATCATCTTTACTATTATTATTCTGAACTGTTTTTTCTGGAAGATTGCCTATCATTTCATTTAGTTGTTCTTCTGCGTATTGATCTTGTTCCTTCATTCTTATTTCTTTTCATTTTGGGAAGCTTTATGTGATTGTGGTTTTAGTTTTGGAGGCTCATAGGACTGAGAAATCTGTATGCAGGTCATGAAGCAACAGTTAGAACTGGACATAGAACAACAGACTGATTCCAAATAGGAAAAGGAGTACGTCAAGGCTGTATATTGTCACCCTGCTTATTTAACTTAGATGCAGAGTACATGGTGAGAAACACTGGACTGAAAGAAACACAAGCTGGAATCAAGATTGCCAGGAGAAATATCAGTAACCTCAGATATGCAGATGACACCACCCTTATGGCAGAAAGTGAAGAGGAACTAAAAAGCCTCTTGATGAAAGTGAAAGTGGAGAGTGAAAAAGTTGGCTTAAAGCTCAACATTCAGAAAACGAAGACCATGGCACCTGGTCCCACCACTTCATGGGAAATAGATGGGGAAACAGTGGAAACAGTGTCAAACTTTATTTTTGGGGGCTCCAAAATCACTGCAGGTGGTGACTGCAGCCATGAAATTAAAAGACGCTTACTTCTTGGAAGGAAAGTTATGACCAACCCAGATAGCATATTCAAAAGCAGAGACATTACTTTGCCAACAAATATCCGTCTAGTCAAGGCTATGGTTTTTCCTGTGGTCATGTATGGATGTGAGAGTTGGACTGTGAAGAAGGCTGAGCGCTGAAGAATTGATGCCTTTGAACTGTGGTGTTGGAGAAGACGCTTGAGAGTCTCTTGGACTGCAAGGAGATCCAACCAGTCCATTCTGATGGAGATCAGCCCTGGGATTTCTTTGGAAGGAATGATGCTAAAGCTGAAACTCCAGTACTTTGGCCACCTCATGCGAAGAGTTGACTCATTGGAAAAGACTCTGGTGCTGGGAGGGGTTGGGGGCAGGAGGAGAAGGGGATGACAGATAATGAGATGGCTGGATGGCATCACTGACTCGATGAACGTGAGTCTGAATGAAGTCCAGGAGTTGATGATGGACAGGAGTTGGTGACAGACAGGGAGGCCTGGCGTGCTGCGATTCATGGGGTCGCAAAGAGTCGGACTGAGCGACTGAACTGAGGACTGCAGTTTTTATTTCCTCTCTCTGCCTTCTGCAGGATGAGAATAAGAGGCTTCTGTAAGCTTCCTTATAGTAGTGACTCACTGTGGAGAAAAGTGGGTCTTGCTCTCAGTTCAGTTCAGTTCACTCACTCAGTCATGTGTGACTCTTTGAAGTCATATCCATCGAGTCACCGATGCCATCCAACCATCTCATCCTCTTGTCTTCTCTTCCTGCCTTCAATCTTTCCAGGAATCAGGGTCTTTTCCAATGAGTCAATTGTTCACATCAGGGAGCCAAGTTATTGGAGCTTCAGTTTCAGCATCAGTCCTTCCAATGAATATTCAAGACTGATTTCCTTTAGTATTAACTGGTTTGATCTCCTTGCAGTCCAAGGGACTCTCAAGAGTCTTTTCCAACACCACAGTTCAAAGCTTCATTTCTTTGTCACTCAGTTTTCCTTATAGTCCAACTCTCACATCCATACATGACTACTGAAAAAAACCATAGTTTTGACTTGATGGACATTTGTTGGCAAAGTAATGTCTCTGCTTTTTAATATGCTGTCTAGGTTGGTCATAGCTCTTCTCAGAAAGAGCAAGTTTCTTTTAATTTCATGTTTTCAGTCACCATCTGCAGTGATTTTGGAGCCCCCCAAAATAAAATATCTCACTGTTTCCATTGTTTCCTCATCTACTTGCCATGAAGTAATAGGGCTGGATGCCATGATCATAGTTTCTTGAATGTTGAGTTTAAGCCAGCTTTTTCACTTACCTCTTTCACTTTCATCAAGAAACTCTTTAGTTCTTCATTTTCTGCCATAAGGATGGTGTCATCTACATATCTGAGGTTATTGATATTTCTCAAAGCAAATTAATTCCAGACTGTGCTTCATCTAGCCCAGCATTTTGCATGATGTACTCTGCATAGAACTTGAATAAGCAAGGTGGCAATATGTTTCCTTCCCAATTTGGAACTGGTCTTTTTTCTATGTACAGTTCTAACTACTGCTTCTTGACTTGCATACAGATTTCTCAGGAGGCTGGTAAGGTGGCCTGGCATTCCCATCTCCTTTAGAATTTTCTCCAATTTGTTGTGATACATACAGTCAAAGGTTTTGGCATAGTCAATAAAGCTGAAGTAAATGTTTCTCTAGAACTCTCTTGCTTTTTACACGATCCAACAGATGTTGGCAATTTGATCTCTGGTTGCTTGGCATTTTCTAAATCCAGGTTGAACATCTGGATGGTTCATATACTGTTGGAATCTGGCTTGCAGAATTTTGAGTACTACTTTGCTAGTGTGTGAGATGAGTGCAATTGTGCGGTAGTTTGAACATTCTTTGGCATTGCCCTTCTTTGAGATTGGAATGAAAACTGACCTTTTCCAATGCTGTTGCCACTCCTGAGTTTTCCAAATTTGCTGGCATACTGAATGCAGCAGTTTCATAGTATCATTTTTACGATTTGAAATAGCTTAGCTGGAGTTCCATCACCTCCACTAGCTTTGTTGGTAGTGACACTTCCTAAGGCCCATTTGACTTCACTTTCCAGATTGTCTCATTTTAGGTGAGGGATCACTCCATCATGGTTAACTGGGCCATGAACATTTTTTTTTTTTTTTTGTATAGATTTTCTGTGGATTCTTGCCACCTCTTCTTTATATCTTCTGCTTCTGTTAGGTCCATATCATTTCTGTTCTTTATTGTACCCATCTTTGGATGAAATGTTTTCTTGGTATCTATAATTTTCTTAAAGAGATCCCTTGTCTTTCCCATTCTGTCATTTTCCTCTATTTTTTTTGCATTGATCACTGAGGAAGGCTTTCTCATCTCTCCTTGCTATTCTTTGGAGTTCTGCATTCAAATGGGTATATCTTTCCTTTTCTCCTTTGCCTTTAGCTTCTCTTCTTTTCTCAGCTATTCATAAGGCCTCTTCAGGCAACAATTATGATTTTTGCATTTCTTTTTCTTGGGAGTGATCTTGATCCCTGCCTCCTGTACAATGTCATGAACCTCCATCCATAGTTCTTCAAGTATCTGTCTACCAGATCTACTCACTTGAATCTATTTGTCACATATACTCTATAATCATTAGGGATTTGATCTAGGTCATACCTGAATGGTCAATAGGAAAGTGGTTTTCCCCACTTTCTTCAATTTAATTCTGAATTTGGCAATATGAAATTAATGATCTGAGCTACAGTCAGATCCAGGTCTTGTTTTTACTGATTGTATAGAGCCTTTTTCCATCCTTGGCCAAAAAGAATATATTCAATCTGATTTTGGTATTGAACATGTAGTGATGTCCATATGTAGAGTACTCTCTTGTGTTGTTGGAAGAAGGGGTTTGCTATGACTAGTGTGTTCTCTTGGAAAAATTCTGTTAGCCTTTGTCCTGATCCATTTTGTGATCCAAGGCCAAATTTGCATGTTGCTCCAGGTGTTTCTTGACTGCCTATTTTTTTCATTCCTGTCCCCTATAATGAAAAGGACATCTTTTTTGAGTGTTAAGTCTAGAATGTCTTGTATGACTTTATAGGACCATTTAACTTTTTCAGCATTACTCATTGGGGCATAGACTTAGATTACTGTGGTATTGAATGGTTTTCTTGAAAATGAACAGAGATCATCCTGTCATTTTTTGAGGATGCACCCAAGTATTACATTTCAGATTCTTGCTTACTATGAGGGCTACTCCATTTCTTCTAAGGTATTTTTGCTCACAGTTGTAGATATAATGGTCATCTGAATTAAATTCACCCATTTCAGTACATTTTACTTCACTAATTTCTAAAGTGCTGATGTACACTCTTGCCATCTCCTGTTTGACCTTTTCCAATTTACTTTAATTTATGGATATAACATTCCAGGTTCCTATAGAATGTTGTCTTTTAGAGCATCAGACTTTACTTCCATAACCAGTCACATCCACAACTGGCATTGTCTTTGCTTTGACTCAATCTCTTCCTTCTTTCTGGGGTTATTTCTCCACTCTTCTCTGGTAGCATATTGGTCACCTAGAGACCTGGGGATTTCATTTTTACTGGCCTATGTTTTTACCTTTTCATACTGTTCTCAAGGCAAGAATACTGAAGTGTTTTGCCTTTCCCTTCTTCAGTGGACCATGTTTTATCAGAACTTTCCACCATGACCTGTCCTTCTGGAGTGGCCCTACATTCATGGCTCATAGTTTCATTCAGTTAGACAAAGCTGTGATCCATGTGGTCAGTTTGATTAGTTTTCTGTTACTGTGGTTTTCATTCTATGTGCTCTCTGAGGGAAAAGCATAAGAGGCTAATGGAAGCTTTCAGATGGGAGAGACTGATTCTAGGAGAACTGGGTCATGCTCTCATATGGAGGCTGCACGGAGCTGGAGTGGCAGCTGCACAGTGCTGGAGTGGTGGCTACATGGCATTGGAGTGACTTTGAGGAGATGCCCATTGACCAAGGGCAAAGGAGAAACCCCAGCAAGATGGTAGGAGGGGCAAAATCATGTTTAGAATCAAACCCCATACCAGCCAGAAGCACTAAGAGGGCTCAACCAATCCTTGTGTGCAACAGGACCCAGAAATCCCACAGAGACTGAGATAGAACATTGTTTGAATATCTCCTGTGGAGGTACGGGTCAGCAGTGGACTGCCATAGGGGCTGTGGCTCTGGGTGCAGCAGACTAGGGTATGGCATAAGCCCTTTTGGATGAGGTCACCATTAACTCCAACTATCAGAACCTATACAGGGCTGGGAAATAGACTCTTAGAGGGAACAAACAGAACCTGTGTGCACCAAGACCCAGGAGAAAGGAGTAGTGACCCCACAAGAGACTGACCAAGACTTGCTCATGAGTGTCCAGGAGTCTCTGGAAGAGGCATGGGTTGGCGGTGGCCTGCTGCAGGGTTGGGGGAACTGAGTGTGGCAGTGTATTCAAGGGACCCTTTGAAGGAGGTGGCCATTATCTACATTGCCTCCACCATAGTTTGGCCCCAGGTAAATAACAGGGAGGGATCACACCCCCACTCATCAACAGAAAATTGTACTAATTTACTGAGCATGGCCCTATCCATGAGAACAAGACCCAGTTTCCCCCTCAGTCAGTCTCTCCCATCAGGAAACTTCCATAAGCCTCTTATCCTTCTCTATCAGAGGGCAGACTGACTAAAAAAACACAATCACAGAAAACTAACCAATCTGATCACATGGACCACAACCTTGTCTGACTCAATGACTCTATGAGCCATGCTGTGTAGGGCCACCAAAGACAGATGGGTCATAGTGGAGACTTCTGACAAAATGTGGTCCACTGGAGAAGGGAATGGCAAACCACTTCAGTATTCTTGCCTTGAGAACCCCATGAACAGAATGAAAAGGAGAAAAAGAGAGGACAGTGAAAGATGAACTTCCCAGGTTTGTAGGTGCCCAATATCTCCACCGGAGATCAGTGGAGAAATAACTCCAGAAAGAATGAAGAGACAAATCCAAAGCAAAAACAACACCCAGTTGTGGATATGACTGATAATAGAAGTAAAGTCCGATGTTGTAAAGGGAAACATTGCACAGGAGCCTGGAACGTTAGGTCCATGAGTCAAGGCAAATTAGAAGTGGTCAAACAGGAGATGGCAAGAGTAAGCATCAACATTTTATGAATCAGAGAACTAAAATGGACTGGAGTGGGGGAATTTAGCACAGATTACCATTATATCTACTACTGTGGGCAAGAATCCCTTAGAAGAAATGGAGTAGCTCTCATAGTCAACAAAAGAGTCCAAAAATGTAGCACTTGTATGCAATCTAAAAATTACAGAATGATCTCTGTTCTTTTCCAAGGCAAACCATTCAACATCACAGTAATCCAAGTCTAAGCCCTGACCAGTAATGCTGAAGAAGCTGAACTTGAATGGTTCTATGAAGACATATAAGACCTTCTAGAAATTACACCAAAAAAGATGTCCTTTTCATTATAGGGGACTAGAATATAAAAGTAAGAAGTCCAGAGATACCTGGAGCAACAGGCAAATTTGGCCTTGGAGTACAGAATGAAACAGGGCAAAGGCTAATAGAGTATTACCAAGACAACACACTGGTCATAGCAAACACCCTCTTCAAACAACACAAGAGAAGAATCTATACCTGGACATCACCAGATGGTCAATATCGAAAACAGATTGATTATATTCTTTGCAACCAAACATGGAGAAGCTCTATATAGTTAGCATAAACAAGATTTGGAGCTGACTGTGGCTCAAATCATTAACTCATTGTTCAAATTCAGACTTAAACTGAAGACAGCAGGAAAAACCACTAGACTATTCAGGTATGACCTAAATCAAATCCCTTATGATTATACAGTGGAAGTAAGCAATAGATTCAAGGGATTATATCTGATAGCAGAGTGCCTGAAGAACTATGGATGGAGGTTCGTGACATTGTACAGGAGACAGGGATCAAGACCATCCCCAAGAAAAAGAAATGTAAAAGGCAAAATGATTGTCTGAGGAGGCCTTACAAGTAGCTGAGAAAAGAAGAGAAGCTAAAGGCACAGGAGAAAAGGAAACGTATACCCATTTGAATGCAGAGCTCCAAAGAATAGCAAAGTGAGATAAGAAAGACTTCCTCAGGGATAAATGAAAAAAAAAAAAATAGAGGAAACAATAGAATGGGAAAGATGATAGATCTCTTCAAGAAAATTAGAGATACCAAGGGAACATTTCACGCAAATATGGGGACAATAAAGAACAGAAAAGTTATGGACCTAACAGAAGCAGAAGATATTAAGAAGAGGTGGCAAATATACATTGAAGAACTATATAAAAAATAATTTTATATCCCAGATAATCATGAAGGTATGATCACTCGCCTAGAGCCAAACACCCTGGAATATGAAGTCAAGTGGGCCTTGGGAAGCATCAATATTAAAGCTAGTGGAGGTGATACGATTTTAGTTGAGCTGTTTCAAATTTTAGAAGATGATGTTGTGAAAGTACTGCACTCAATATGCCAGTAAATTTGGAAAACTCAGCAGTGGCCACAGGACTGGAAAATGTCAGTTTTCATTCCAATCCCAGAGAAAGGCGATTCCAAAGAATCCTCAGACTATTACACAGTTACACTCATCTCAGTTCAGTTCAGTTCAGTCACCAGTAATGTCCGACTCTTTGCAACCCCATGAGTTGCAGCACGCCAGGCCTCCCTGTCCATCACCAACTCCCGGAGTTCACTCACACTCACGTCCATCGAGTCAATGATGTCATCCAGCCATCTCATCCTCTGTCGTCCCCTTCTCCTCCTGCCCCCAATCCCTCCCAGCATCAGAGTCTTTTCCAATGAGTCAACTCTTCGCATGAGGTGGCCAAAGTACTGGAGTTTCAGCTTCAGCATCATTCCTTCCAAAGAAATCCCAGGGCTGATCTCCTTCAGAATGGACTGGTTAGATCTCCTTGCAGTCCAAGGGACTCGCAAGAGTCTTCTCCAACACCACAGTTCAAAAGCATCATTTCTTCAGCGCTCAGCCTTCTTCATAGTCCAACTATCACATCCATACATGACCACAGGAAAAACGATAGCCTTGACTAGATGGACTTTTGTTGGCAAAGTAATGTCTCTGCTTTTGAATATGCTATTTAGGTTGGTCATGAATTTCCTCCCAGCAAGTAAGTGTCTTTTAATCTCATGGCTGCAGTCACTATCTGCACACTCATCTCACACTCTAGTAAAGTAATGCCCAAAATTCTCTGTGAAATTCCAGATGTTCAAGCTGGATTTAGAAAAGGCAGAGGAACCAGAGTTCAAGTTGCTAACATCTGCTGACCCATCAAAAAAGCATGAGCATTTCAGATAATCATATACTTCTTCTTTATTGCCTATGCCAGATATCACCAGATGGTCAACACCGAAATCAGATTGATTATATTCTTTGCAGCCAAACAGGGAGAAGCTCTATACAGTCAGCAAGACAAGACCAGGAGCTGACTGTGGCTCAGATCATGAACTCCTTATTGCCAAATTCAAACTTAAATTGAAGAAAGTATGGAAAACCACTACACCATTAAGGTATGACCTAAATCAAATCCCTTATGATTATACAGTGGAAGTGAGAAACAGATTTAAGGGACTAGATCTGATAGATAGAGTGCCTGATGAACTATGGAATGAGGTTCACGACATTGTACAGGAGACAGGGATCAAGACCATCCCCATGGAAAAGAAGTGCAAAAAAGCAAAATGTCTGTCTGGGGAGGCCTTACAAATATCTGTGAAAAGAAGAGAAGCAAAAAGCAAAGGAGAAAAGGCAAGATATAAGCATCTGAATGCAGAGTTGCATAGAATAGCAAGAAGAGATGAGAAAGCTTTCCTCAGCAATCAATGCAAAAAAATAGAGGAAAACAACAGAATGGGAAAGACTAGAGATCTCTTCAAGAAAATTAGAGATATGAAGGGAACATTTCATGCAAAAATGGGCTCGATAAAGGACAGAAATGGTATGGACCTAACAAAAGCAGAAGATATTAAGAAGAGGTGGCAAGAATATACAGAAAACTGTAAAAAAAAAAAGATCTTCATGACCAAGATAATCATGATTGTATGAACACTCACCTAGAGCCATACATCCTGGAATGTGAAGTGAAATGGGCCTTAGAAAGCATCACTACGAACAAAGCTAGTGGAGGTGATGGAATTCCAGTTGAGCTATTTCAAATCCTGAAAGATGATGCTGTGGAAGTGCTGCACTCAATATGCCAGAAAATTTGGAAAACTCAGCAGTGGCCACAGGACTGGAAACGGTCAGTTTTCATTCCAATCCCAGAGAAAGGCAATGCCAAAGAATGCTCAAACTACCGCACAGTTGCACTCATCTCACACGCTAGTAAATAATGCTCAAAATACTCCAAGCCAGGCTTCAGCAATATGTGAACCATGAACTTCCAGATGTTCAAGCTGGTTTTAGAAAAGGCAGAGGAACCAGAGATCAAATTGCCAACATCTGCTGGATCATGGAAAAGGCAAGAAAGTTCCAGAAAACAATCTATTTCTGCTTTATTGACTATGCCAAAGCCTTTGACTGTGTGGATCACAATAAACTGTGGGAAATTCTTCAAGAGATGGGAATACCAGACCACCTCACCTGCCTCTTGAGAAACCTATATGCAGGTCTGGAAGCAACAGTTAGAACTTAACATGGAACAACAGACTGGTTCCAAATGGAAAGGAGTACATCAAGGCTGTATAGTGTCACCCTGCTTATTTAACTTATATACAGTGTACATCATGAGAAATGATGGATGAAGCACAAGCTGGAATCAAGATAGGTGGGAGAAATATCAATAACTTAAGATATGCAGATGACACTTCCCTTATGGCAGAAAGTGAAAATGAACTAAAAAGCCTCTTGATGAAAGTGAAAAAGGAGAGTGAAAAAGTTGGCTTAAAGTTCAATATTCAGAAAATGAAGATCATGGCATCTGGTCCCATCAGTTCATGGGAAATAGATGGGGAAACAATGGAAATAGCGTCAGATTTTATTTTGGGGGGCTCCAAAATCACTGAAGATGGTGATTGCAGCCATGAAATTAAAAGATGCTTACTCCTTGGAAGGAAAGTTATGACCAACCTAGATAGCATATTCAAAAGCAGAGACATTACTTTGTCAACAAAGATCTGTCTAATCAAGACTATGGTTTTTCCTGTAATCATGTATTGATGTGAGAGTTGGACTGTAAAGAAAGCTGAGTGTCAAAGAATTGATGCTTTTTTTATTTTTTTTTATTTTTTAACTTTACAATATTCTATTGGTTTTGCCATATATCAACATGAAACCACCACAAGTATACACGTGTTCCCCATCCTGAACCCTCCTCCCTTCTCCCTCCCCATACCATCCCTCTGGGTGGTCCCAGTGCACCAGGCACAAGCATCCAGTATCATGCTATGGTGTTGGAGAAGACTCCTGAGAGTCCCTTTCACTGCAAGGAGATCCAACCAGTCCATCTTAAACAAGATCAGTTCTGGGTATTCATTGGAAGCACTAATGTTAAAGCTGAAACTCCAATACTTTGGCTACCTGATGCAAAGAGCTGACTCATTGGAAAAGACCCTGATGCTGGGAAAGATTGAGGGCAGGAGGAGAAAAGGACGATGGAAGATGAGATGCTTGGGTGGCATGACTGACTCAATGGACATCAGTTTGGCTGAACTTGGGAGTTGGTGATGGACAGAAAGGCCTGGCGTGCTGCAGTTCATGGGTTCTCAAAGAGCTGGATACACCTGAGGAACTGAACTGAATATTTGAATTTGAAAGTATTACATATATATTCAAAGTTCTGAAGTTAACAGTAAATTAAATGTTAATAGGTGCTACAGGATATATTTGCATCTAGTGAAACACAGTTAAAGATGCATAAATAGTGTAACAATGTAAAAGATTAATTATAAGCTCACTTTCCAAAATCCTCATTTAAAAAAAAAAACAACAAAACAATTATTGGCCTCAAAACCTTCAGTAAATTACCTAACCAAGATGGTGAAAATCACTGAGCTGTTCCAATCAAACACACACACACACAAATACAATTAAACACTTAGATTTTAACCTAAATTTTTAACCTTTTAATATGTTAGGTTAAAATAGAGGATCAGTAATACATTTCAGTAAGGTGTTATTGCTCTGAGAACAGCAATAGCACAGATCTGCATTTATTTTTCTTTGAAAATAGGTTCAGAACCTCAGGATCAAAAAAGATTCAGTGTGAAAATCAGAAATAAAAGGAATGAAGGCACAGGACAAAAGTAGACTGAAAAAAAAAAAGAAGCCCAGAAAGTTAGACTAAACCAGATAAATTCCTTTATACTAGGATTATTTCAGTTATTCTTATAATAAGAGGAACATAGATGATGTAAATAACTCCAGACTCTTAAAAAAAAAAAATATGCTAATAAATGAGTACACCAAAGTTGCCAAAACCTAGATCAATTAAAAAAAAATAGTAGTGAACAATATGGCAATAAAATTAGAAACCAATTCCACTTTAAGTAATATAAGCAGTAAAACACTTAGGATCACATTTAACCAAACAAGTGCAAGTCTAATGCACTGAAAACTACAAAACATTGTTGAAATAAACAAAAGACAATCTAAATAAATAGAAATACAAACTATTTTCATGTATTGGAAGATTCAGTGATCTTAGGATAATATTCTCAAGATCCAATGTGATTCGTATCAAAATTATGTTATTTTGCATAAAGATATAACCTGATATAAAAATCCATGTAGAAAAGCAAGAGAGACTTAGCCTAGTCAGAATTACACTGGGAAACAAAAAAGATCAAAAATGGGTTCATACACTTCCTGATTTCAAAAATTACAGGAAAATTACAGGAGTTGATATAATGTAGCAGTTATAAGAATATGCATGCAGAGCAATGGAGTAGAATAGAAAGTGCAGAAATAAACTCAAGATTTTTGACAATTTTCCAAAACCATTCAAGGAAAAAAGAATAGTCTTTTCAACAAATGTTACTGAAACAACTGTATATCTACATGTGAAAGAATGAATTTGAAGCCATCCCTCACACTATATAAATTAATTCAAATTGGATCAAAGAGCAAAATGTAATAGCTAAAACTATAAAAATTTTAAAAGAAAATGTAAATCTTTTTGACTATGGGTGTCAATGGTTTCCTAGATATTATATAGATAAAAGAAAAAGGCACAGATAATTGGACTTCACCAAAATTAAAATGCTGTGTGTGCCAAAGAACACTATCAGCAACATAAAAAGGTAATCCAAAGAATGGGAGAAAGCATCTGTGATATGTATAGCTAATGGTCAAATATCCAGAAACGTAAAGACTTCTTACAAATATTTAATGACAAATATTCAGTTATAAATAAAATAATTTGAATTCACATTTCTCCAAAGAACATATACACAAGGCTAGCAAGCACATGAAATAATGCTTTACACTGTTAGTCATTGTTAGTCAGATCAGAACCACAAAGAGATGCTAACTCACTTCTAATAAGATGGATTTACTTTTGAGGAAATGACAAAATAGGAGGAATGTGCTAGTTTGTTGGTGTTGCCATAACAAGCCACAGAAGACTATGTGGTTTACAGAAGATACACTTACTCCTCACAGTTCTGGAGGCTAGAAATCCAAGATCAAGGTGTCAGCATGGTTGATTTCCTCTGAAGCCTCTAGACTTGCAGATGGCTTTACTCTTGCTGTTTCTTCACATGGCATTACCTATGAGCACTTGGGTCCTAGTGTGTCCCAGTGTCCAAATTTCCTCTTCACTTGAGGACACCAGCCTTAATGGATTGGGACCCACCCTAATGGATTCACTTTAATTTTATCTGCTCTTGTAAGATCCTATATCTACAGTCCCATTGTGTGGTGCTGGGAGTTAGGGCTTCAACATATAAATTTGGGAGGACTCAGTTCAGCACACAAGTAGGGTGTGGAGAAACTGAAATCCTCATACATTGATGGTGGGGATATAAAATGCTTCAGCCACTGTGGGAAACAATTTGGTAGTTCCTCAGAAAGGTAAATAAATGATTTACCATGTAATGAAAATATTCTACCCCTAAGTACATACACAAGAGAATTACACACTGTGCCCATTTATAACCAGGTAAGATGATGTATGTTAACTAAAGTTATGGTGGTAATCGCTTTGCAACATACACTTCTAGTAAATCATTATGTTGTACACCTTAAATTAATATGGGCTGAGGAAAATTCTGTAATTAAATAGTGGTGTTAGTGAAGTCAGTCAGTCATGTCCGACTCTGGGATCCCATGGACTGTAGCCTACCAGGCTCCTCTGTTGATGAGATTTTCCAGGCAAGAATACTGGAGAGGATTGTCATTTCCTTCTCCAGGAGATCTTCCTGACCCAGGGATTGAACCCTGGTCTCCCGCATTGTAGGCAGAAGCTTTAGGGTCTGAAACATCAGGGAAGATAGTGCTGATGGTTGCACAGACTTGTGAATATAATAAAAACACTGAACTGCACACTTTAAAATGCTGACTTTGATGGTATGTGAATTATATCATAATTTAGTAAAAACATAATAAAACAATTTCAACTGAGGAAACCTGGGTGATTCTGAGGCCAATTCTGTTACATTTTACTTAGGTGATAGTTCAGCCACTAGGAAGATTAGAAACATGCTGACCATTCTCTCCTGAGGCATGAAGGTTGCCAAGATTTTGAAGCCCTTCCAGCATGTTTCAAATTCTTTATTTTCTGGAAAGCTTATAGTAAGTGAAACAATTAGATGTAAACAGAGAAAACAGGGAAGGGGGATAGAAAAGAAAAGAAATGATGCTATCAGATTCCTTCTTTAGGTAAATTAATCTAATTCATCCTTTGTCAAAAATCTTTACTCAGTTTAGTTAAATTTAAGATTATCCTCTTAATGATCTGTAATCATTGATCTCTCTCCCTCTTTGTCATGCTCACACACACATACACACACATTCAACACAACATACACAGAAATATTTTTTTGAGTTTGAGTGCTGAATTTAAGGTAAATCATTCTTTCTGAAATAGTATGTCTTTATATCCTGAACAGTGGGTCTGAAACTTACATGGATGGCTTTCCTTTGAGTTGCCTAGTGACCTTTTCATTGAGGTTTGCCCAATGCATGTATTTATTCATATATTTGTTTTAAATTTCTGCAGAAGCCAACTTGAAGACCCAGATTCCAGTGTATGTGCTTTACTGTAGTGGAAAGGTACTGGGGTGGGAAGGCCCACAGAGAAGTGAGACAGGAATAAAGGGGCTAAAGAGGATGTAATGTCTTGCCCGACAGCTGCCATGTGACACTGCTGGGGACGTGGGGAAGCAGGATTTCAGGTTATTCCAGCTAGGAGGTGAGGAGTCTGGGTTTCTTACTCTCCAACTCTCCATCCCTCACTGGTTGTGAGCTGTTTCCAGGAACACTAAATCTTAAACTCTGGCTTGTGTGTCCCTGCAGAAAGAAAAACAAATCAAGCAGAGTTTTAGGAATTCACTGTGTGTAGACTGTAGAGGGGCTTCCCAGGTGTTGCTAGTGGTAAAGAACCTGCCTTTTAATGAAGGAAACATAAGAGATACAGGTTTGATCCCTGGGTCGAGAAGATCCCCTGGAGGAAGAAATGACAACCCACCGATATTCTTGTCTGGAAAATACCATGGAAAGAGGAGCCTGGTGAGTCACAAAGAGTTTTACACGAGTGAAGGGACAGCATTCAGACTTGTAGAAAAATGAATGCCAGAGATATGTAAGTAGGACACCAATAGCATCTGCTGAGTACATCCTTAAATTCATTAATCTACATGATTCCCAACCAAAAAAGAGAATACGTCAAAGAACAGATGTCACACTTACCCTGAAATACAGTAGAAGAAAAAATATAAATACATGTAAAGATTCTGGTCAGACTAGTCATCCCAGTGGGACTGTATTAGTAGTGCCCACTTTCAATCTCAAAGTTGTCCCATTTTGGAAAATAAATTGCAAGTTTATATATCATATATGTAAACTATAAATCAAAAGCAAGAATAAGGCATCAAACATATAAATCATATATATCACTACAAGTAAAGCTTGAAGTCATTAGAATAATCCATACAGTTTAAATCACTTTACTTTTGAGCCCTCAGAATCTCACCTGGAGAACATAAATAATACAGAAGCAGAGTTGAGTATACTGCTGTACAGAAAGAGATAAGGTTTTGCTCCAAACAGGTACAGGCAGGCATCACAGATGCTGCTCACTCCCTTCCAGGCCATCACAATACAGTGAACATTGCAATAAAGAAAGTAGTGATTTGTTCTGCTTTCCCAGTCCATCTAAAAATTATGTTTACACTGCATTGTAGTCTATTAAATATGAAATAGCATTCTGTCTAAAAGAGCAATGTATGTGACTTAATTAAAAATATTTTATTGCTAAAAATTTCTATTCATCACCTCAGCCTTCAGTGACACATAATCCTTTTGCATACTAGCATCAGAGATCCCTGTCCACAGATCATTATAACAAATATAAGAATAATGAAAAGTTTAAATATTGTAAGAATTGCCCAAATGTGACCCAGAGACAGGAAGTGAGCAAACACTGTTGAGAAAATGGCCCTAACAGACTTTTTAAATGCAAAGTTACAACACACTTTCAATTTATGAAAGATGCAGTATCTTCCAAGCACGCTAAAGTGAGGTATTATATTCAAGTTCTTCAACACATGATTTCAGGAAATTTATTAATAGTAACTAACTTAATGCTCCTTATAGTACTGTCATGGAATTGAGGAAGACTTTCTACTTTCTATCCCTGAGGTTGTAGTGTGTCCTTCAATTTCAGTAGGGCTGGGACTTGTACACACATGGGCAGTTTGGTTCCTTGGGCCTTGTTTTTAAGTCCACACCATGAATTCATAAAATTAACATGTAAATGCAATTAAAACATTGAGTTTTAGCTTACAGCATGTCTAAGAGTAAGTCATGGACATGTATTAGTATTATTAAGAGTAGTATTATTAACTTTGGTCTTCTCTAGTGGCTCAGTGGCAAAGAACATACCTGGAATGCAGGAGACATGGGTTTTATTCCTGAGTTAGAAAGATCCCCTGGAGAAGGAAATGGCAACTCACTCCAGTACTCTTGCCTGGGAAATCCCATGGATAGAGGAGCCTGGTGTGCTACAGTCTATGGGGTCACAAAGAGTCAGATAGGACATAGGGACTAAACAACAAGGCAAAATTATTATTTTACCTATATAATCAATTAAGCTCATTTATCTATAAATTAATCAACTAATTATTACCTGTATTGTTAATAATTTTTCATATTAACTGCATGAACCTAGGTTAGGTAAATGATATTTTTAGAGAGTTGCTTTTACATTTATTTATTTTAAAATTTCCAGGACTTTTCTCCTTCACTTTCTCATTTCCATTTAATAATTTCTCATGTTTCCCTTATGTCTGTCAAAAATTTAGATATTCAAATGAATTCATTGACCTGGGAAAAAATAACAGGTGACTTTAAAAAATGATCACAAGTTTGATGAAGCAGCAGATCAGAAAGAATGTAGAATTTCAGTTTATTAGTGATTTACACTTGAGCAAATCCATAATGTTGACTAAGAAATGTCCATGAAATATTAAACTTATCAAAAGAGAGATGGTAGTTTGGTAGTGTCAGGCATTCTGCTGAGCTGTCAAGTGTCAGACTGGCCAATGAAAGCAACATTCCAGAATGAAATAATTAAATTATTAAAATAATTAAATAATTAAAATCACTCACTGAAGTGGAACAGGCAAGTCTAAAACCTAAAGATGTTCTGTTTATCTCTATAGGCTGGCACACTTGTTGAGGGCCAGGGAGACCTGCCCAGACCTGGGGCTTCTCTCACCAATGAGGAGCCCCACATAAAAGAGTTGCTGAAGTTTTCTGAATCCTGGGGTAAATGAGGCGTAGAAAATACTGGGTACTGAGTCAGAGTGGGAAATATTGTTCACAGGTTGCCCCCCAAATTTTCAACAGAAGCACCTGAAGAAGACCTCTGCCCTAAACCTGAGATAGAGAGACCCTAAAAAGAAGTGAAGGTTTTAAACTCCTGGAAGGCAGGGCTTCAACTTATTTACAAAACAGAAATAGACTCAAAGACATGGGAAACAAATATGATTAATAAAGGGGATAATAGGGTAATGGGGCAGTGCTGGCTGCAAGGTGCTGGAGAGGCAGCTGCACTGCACTAGAGCAAATGTGAGGAGATACCCCACGTCCAAGGGCAGAGAAGCCCTAGCAAGAGGGCAGGCACAGGAGCGGCAGCTGTGCTGTGCTGGAGCAATTTGAGGAGACACCCATGTCCAAGGGCAAAGAGGAGGCCCCAGCAAGATGGTAGGAGGGGCAAAATCATGTTCAGAATAAAACCCCATACCCACCAGAGACACTCAGGAGGCTCAAATAAACATTGTGTCCACCAGGACACAGAGACCCCCACAAACACTGAGACAGAACTGAGTTTGAGTGTCTCCTGCAGAGGTATGGGTCAGTAGTGGACTGCCACAGGGGCAGGGGCTCTGGGTGCAGCAGTCCTGGGTATGGCATTAGTCCTGTTGGAGGAGATAGCCATTAACCGGACCAGAGACCCACCAGAACTTACACTGGACTGAGGAAACAGACTTTTGGAGGGCACAAACAGAACTTTGTGTGCACCAGGACCCAGGAGAAAGGAGCAGTGACCCACACAAGAAACTGACCAAGATGTGCCTATGAGTGTCCTGGAGTTTCCCGCAGAGGCACAGGTCTGTGGTGGCCTGCTTCAGGGTTGGGAGCACTGAATGAGGCAGTGCATGCATAGAAACTTTTGAAAGAGGTCACCATTATCTTCATTACCTCCACCATAGTTTGGCCCCAGGTAAATAACAGGGAGGTATAAAGGCCCCACCCATCAACAGGAAATTGGATTAAAAATTTACTGAGCATGGCACCACCCATCAGAATAAAACCCAGTTTCCCCTTCAGTCCCTCTCTCCCATCAGGAAACTTCCATAAGCCTCTTATCCTTCTCCAACAGAAGGAACACAGACTGAAAATCACAATCACAGAAAACTGACCAATCTGATCACATGGCCAACAACCTTGTCTAACTGAATAAAACTATGAGCCATGCTGTGTAGGGCCATCCAAGACAGACGGGTCGTGGTGGAGAGTTCTGACAAAATGTGGTCCACTGGGGAAGGGAATGGCAAATCACTTCAGTATTCTTTCCTTGAGAACCCCATGAACACAATGAAAGGAAAAAAGATAGGACATTGAAAGATGAGCTCCCCAGGTTGGTAGGTACTCAATATGATACTGGAGATCAGTGGAGAAATAATTCCAGAAAGAATGAAGAGACAGATCCAAAGAAAAATCATCATTAGGCTATGGATGTGACTGGTAATGGAAGTAAAGTCCAATGCTGTAAACAGCAATATTGCACAGGAGCCTGGAACGTTCTGTCCATGAATCAAGGCAAATTGGAAGTGGTCAAACAGGATATGGCAAGAGTGAACGTTGACATTTTAGGAATCAGCTACCTAATATGGAATGGAATGGATGAATTTAACACAGATGAACATTATATCTACTACTGTGGGCAGGAATCCCTTAGAAGAAATGGAGTAGCCCTCATAGTCAACAAAAGAGTCCGAAATGCAGTGCTTGGATGCAATCTCAAAAATGACAGAATGATCTCTGTTCTTTTCTAAGGCAAACCATTCAATATCACAGTAATCCAAGTCTATGCCCTGACCAGTAGTGCTCAAGAAGCCGAATTTGAACAGTTGTATGAAGACATACAAGACCTTCTAAAAATAACACCCCCAAAAAATGTCCTTTTCATTACAGGGGACTTGGATACAAAAGTAGGAAGTCATGAAATAGCTGGAGTAACAGAAAATTTGGCCTTGGAGTAAAGAATGAAGCAGGGCAAAGGCTAAAAGAGTTATATCAAGAAAACACACTGGTCATAGCAAACACCTTCTTCCAACAACAAAAGAGAAGGCTCTATGCGTGGACATCACCAGATGGTCAATACTGAAATCAGATTGATTATATTCTTTGCAGCCAAAGATGGAGAAGTTATATACAGTCATCAAAAACAAGACTGGGAGTTGACTGTGGATCAGATGATGAACTCCTTATTGCCAAATTCAGAAACAAATTAAAGAAAGTGGGAGAAACCACTAGACCATTCAGGTATGACCTAAATCAAATCACTTATAATTGTACAGTGGAAGTGAGCAATAGATTCAAGGGATCAGATCTGATACACAGAGTGCCTGAAGAACTATGGACAGAAGTTTGTGAGATTGTGCAGGAGGCAGGGATCAAGACCATTTGCAAGAAAAAGGAGTGCAAAAAAGGCAAAATGATTGTCTCAGGAGGCCTTACAAACTGCTGAGAAAATAAGAAAAGTCAAAAACAAAGGAGAAAAGGAAAAATATACCCATTTGAATGCAGAGATTCAAGGAATAGCAAGGAGAGATAAGAAAGCCTCCCTCAGTGATCAATGCAAAGAAATAGAGGAAAACAATAGAATGGGAAAGACTAGAGATCCCTTCAAGAAAAGTAGAGATACCAAGGGAACATTTCATGCAAATATGGGCACAGCAAAGGACAGAAATGGTATGGACCTAACTGAGCAGGAGGTATTAAGAAGAGGTGGGAAGAATACACAGAAGAGCTATAAAGAAAAGATTTTCATGACCCAGATGACCACAATGGTGTGATCCCTCATGCAGAACCATACATCCTGGAAAATGAAGTCAAGTGGGCCTTAGGAAGCATCACTATGAACAAAGCTAGTGGAGGTGACAGAAATCCAGTTGAGCTATTTCAAATTCTAAACAATGATGCTGTCAAAGTGCTGCACTCTATATGCAAGCAAATTTGGAACACTCAGCAGTAGCCACAGGACTGCAAAGTGTAAATTTTCATTCCAATCCCAAAGAAAGGTAATGCCATAGCATGCTCAAAATACTGCATAATTGCACTTATCTCACACTCTAGCAAAGTAATGCTCAAAATTCTCCAAGTCAGGCTTCAACAATACATGAATCGTGAACTTCCAAATGTTCAAGCTGGAATTAGAACATGCAGAGAAACCAGAGATCAATTTGCCAACATCTGTTGGATCATGGATAAAGCAAGAGAGTTCCAGAAAAAAAATCTACTTCTGCATTATTGACTACGCCAAGGCCTTTGTGTGGATCACAACAAACTTAGAAAAATTCTAAAAGAGATGGGAAGTGGGGTTACAAGACCACCTGACATGTCTCCTGAGAATCTTTATGCTGGTCAGGGGGCAACAGTTAGAACTGGACATGGAACAACAGTTTGGTTCAGTTCAGTTCAGTCGCTCAGTCATGTCCGACTCTCTGCGACTCCATGAATCAGCACGCGAGGCCTCACTGTCCATCACCATCTCCCGGAGTTCACTCAAACTAATGTCCATCTAGTCGGTGATGCAATCCAGCCATCTCATCCTCTGTCGTCCCCTTTTCCTCCTGCCCCCAATCCCTCGGAGCATCAGAGACTTTTCCAATGAGTCAACTCTTTGCATGAGGTGACCAAAGTACTGGAGTTTCAGCTTTAGCATTATTCCTTCTAAAGAACACCCAGGGCTGATTTCCTTTAGAATGGACTTGTTGGATCTCCTTGAAGTCCAAAGGATTATCAAGAGTCTTCTCCAACCCACAGTTCAAAAGCATCAATTCTTCGGCGCTCAGCTTTCTTCACAGTCCAACTTTCACACTGAAAAAAACATACACTTGACTAGACGGACCTTTGTTGGCAAAGGAATGTCTCTGCTTTTGAATATTCTATCTAGATTGGTCATAACTTTTCTTCCAAGGAGTAAGCATCTTTTAATTTCATGGCTGCAGTCACCATCTGCAGTGATTTGGGAGCACCCCCCCAAAAAATAAATTAATTAATTAATTAAGTCTGACACTGTTTCCACTGTTTCCCAATCTATTTCCATGAAGTGATGGGACCAGATGCCATGATCTTTGTTTTCTGAATGTTGAGCTTTAAGCCAACTTTTTCACTCTCCTCTTCTACTTACATCAAGAGGCTTTTTAGTTCCTCTTCACTTTCTGCCATAAGGGTGGTGTCATCTGCATATCTGAGGTTATTGATACTTCTCCCAGCAATCTTGATTCCAGCTTGTGCTTCTTCCTGCCCAGGGTTTCTCATGATATACTCTGCATAGAAGTTAAATAAGCAGGGTGACACTATATAGCCTTGATGTACTCCTTTTCCTATTTGGAACCAGTCTGTTGTTCCATGTCCAGTTCTAACTGTTGCTTCCTGACCTTCATATAGGTTTCTCAAGAGGCAGATCAGGTGGTCTGGTTGTTCCCATCTCTTTCAGAATTTTCCACAGTTTATTGTGATCCACATAGTCAAAGGCTTTGGCATAGTCAATAAAGCAAAAACAGATGCTTTTCTGGAACTCTCTTGCTTTTTCTATGATCCAGTGGATGTTGGCAGTTTGATCTCCGGTTCCTCTGCCTTTTCTAAAATCAGCTTGAACATCTGGCAGTTCACAGTTCACGTATTCCTGAAGCCTGTCTTGGAGGATTTTGAGCATTACTTTGCTAGTGTGTGAGATGAGTGCAAATGTGCGGTAATTTGAGCATTCTTTGCATTTGCTTTCTTTGAGACTGGAATGAAAACTGACCTTTTCCAGTCCTGTGGCCACTACTGAGTTTTCCAATTTTCTGGCATATTGAGTGTAGCACTTTCACAGCATCATCTTTCAAGATTTGAAATAGCTCAACTGGAATTCCATCACCTCCACTAGCTTTGTTCATAGTGATGCTTTCTAAGGCCCACTTGACTTCACATTCCAGGATGTCTGGCACTAGGTGAGTGATGACACCATTGTGATTATCTGGGTTGTGAAGATCTATTTTGTACAGTTCTTCTGTGTATTCTTGCCACCTCTTCTTAATATCTTTTGCTTCTGTTAGGTCCATACCATTTCTGTCCTTTATCGAGCCCATCTTTGCATGAAATGTTCCCTTTGTATCTCTGATTTTCTTGAAGAGATCTCTAGTCTTTCCCATTCTGTTGTTTCCCTCTATTTCTTTGCATTGATCGCTGAGGAAGGCTTCTTATCTTTTCTTGCTATTCTATGGAACTCTGAATTCAGATGCTTATATCTTTCCTTTTCTCCTTTGCTTTTTGCTTCTCTTCTTTTCACAGGTATTTGTAAGGCCTCTCCAGACAGCCATTTTGCATTTTTGCATTTCTTTTCCATGGGAATGGTCTTAATCCTTGTCTCATGTACAATATCATGAACCTCCGTCCATAGTTCATCAGGTACTCTGTCACATCTAGTCCCTTAAATCTATTTCTTACTTCCACTGTATAATCATAAAGGATTTGATTTAGGTCATACCTGAATGGTCTAGTGGTTTTCCATACTTTCTTCAATTTAAGTCTGAATTTGGCAATAAGGAGTTCATTATCTGAGCCACAGTGCGCTCCCAGTCTTGTTTTTGCTGACTGTATAGAGCTTCTCCATCTTTGGCTGCAAAGAATATAATCAGTCTGATTTCGGTATTTGACCATCTGGTGATGTCCATGTGTAGAGTCTTCTCTTGTGATGTTAGAAGAGGGTGTTTGATATGACCAGTGCGTTCTCTTGACAAAACTCTATTAGCCTTTGCCCTGCTTTATTCCGTATTCCAAGGCCAAATTTGCCTGTTACTCCAGGTGTTTCTTGATTTCCTACTTTTGCATTCCAGTCCCCTATAATGAAAAGGACATCTTTTTTGGGTGTTAGTTCTAAAAGGTCTTGTAGGTCTTCATAGAACTGTTCAACTTCAGCTTCTTTAGTATTACTGGTTAGGGCATAAACTCGGATTACTGTAATATTGAATAGTTTGCCTTCGAAACAAACAGAGATCATTCTGTGTTTTTTTTTTTTTTTTTTTTTTTTGAGATTGCATACAAGTACTGAATTTTGGACTCTTTTGTTGACCATGATGGCTACTCCATTTCTTCTAAGGGATTCCTGCCCGCAGTAGTAGATACAATGGTCATTTGAGTTAAATTCACCCATTCCAGTCCATTTTAGTTTGCTGATTCCAAGAATGTCGATGATCACTCTTGCCATCTCCTGTTTGACCACTTCCGATTTGCCTTAATTCATGGACCTGACATTCCAGGTTCCTATGCAATATTGCTCTTTACAGCATCAGATCTTGCTTCTATCACCAGTCACATCCACAGCTGGGTATTGTTTTTTTGCTTTGGCTCCATCCCTTCATTCTTTCTGGAGTTATTTCTCTACTGATCTCCAGTAGCATATTGGGCACCTATTGACCTGGGGAGTTCCTCTTTCAGTATCCTATCATTTTGCCTTTTCATACTGTTCATGGTGTTTTCAAGGCAAGAATACTGAAGTGGTTTGCCATTCCCTTCTCCAGTTGACCACATTCTGTCAGACCTCTACCTGACTGGTTCCAAATAGGGAAAGAATTATGTCATGGCTGTATATTTTCACCCTGTTTATTTAACATAAATACAGAGTACATCATGAGACCTGATTAAGCAAAAGCTGGAATCAGACCTCATCAGACCTGATGAGGCTGAATGAGGCAAAAGCTGGAATCAAGATTTCAGATATTCAGATGACACCACTCTTATGACAGAAAACAAAGAACTGAAGAGCCTCTTAATGAAAGTGAAAGAGCTGGCTTAAAACTCAACTTTCAGAAAACTAAGCTCATGGCATCTTTTCCCATCACTTCATGGCATATATATAGGGAAACAATGGAAACAGTAACATACTTTATTTTGGGGAGCTCCAAAATCACTGCAGATGGTGACTACAGCCATGAAATTAAAAGACACTTGCTCCTTGGAGGAAGAGTTATGACCAATCTACACAGCATAATAAAATGCAGAGACATTACTTTGCCAACAAAGGTCCACCTAATCCAAGCTTTGTTTTTTCCAGTAGTCAGGTATGCATGTGAGATTTGGACTATAAAGAAATCTGAGTGCCAAAGTATTGATGGTTTTGAACTGTGGTATTGGAAGAGACTCTTGAGAGTCCCTTGGAGTTCAAGGAGATCCAACCAGTCCATCCTAAAGGTAATCAGTTCTGAATATTCATTGGAAGGACTGATGCTGAAACTGAAACTACAGTACTTCGGTCACCTGATGGGATGAACTGACTCATTTGAAAAGACCCTCATGCTGGGAAAGATTGAAGATGAAAGTAGAAGAGGTCAACAGAGGATGAGATGGTTGGATATCATCACTGACTCAATGGGATAATGTATACTCTGGGAGTTGGTGATTGACAGGGAGGCCTGGTGTGCTGCAGTCCATGGGGTCACAAAGAGTAGGCCATGACTGAGCGACTGAAATGAACTGAACTGAGAGATAAATTAGGAGTTTGGGTTTAACATCCATACTTCTATATACTAAATAGGCAAACAGTAAGGACTTACTATATAGTACAGGGAACTATACTTAATATCTTTTAATAACCTATAGTGGAAAAAAAATATGAAAACAAATGTGTTTAACTGAATCAGCTGTACATTCAGAAACTTACACAACATTGTAAATTAACTATTCTTCTATTAAAAAGAAAGTGAAAGGTTATTAATGTTCATATATAAAGACCATCACCAGTTCAGAGCTGGATTCCTCAACTGACTTCAGCTCTCTTCAGAACCTGCAGGGCACCGACTGTGCACCAAGTTAGGTGTGGGGTGTACAGTCTTCCTATGAGCCTTGCTGGGAAAAGTCTGTAATTACCTATGGCTGAACCTGAAAGATCTCACAAAGACTTAAAACTAGGTGGAAACCTCTTTTCAGACAGTTTTGCTTTTTTAAAAAATATATTTTTTTATTTTAATTGGAGACTAATTACTTTACAATATTGCAGATACTTTTGCCATTCATCGACATGAATCAGCCACAGGTGTACACATGTGCCCCCATCCTGACCCCTGCTTCCACTTCCCTCCACACCCCATCCCTCTGGGTTGTACCAGAGCACTGGTTTTGAGGGCCCTGCTTCATGCATCAAACTTGCACCAGTCATCTATTTTACGTAGGGTAGTATACATATTTCATTTCTATTCTCTCAAATCATCCCACCCTTGCCTTCTCCCACAGAATCCAAAAGTCTGTTCTTTACATCTGTGTCTCTTTTGCTGTCTTGCATATAGGATCATCATTACCATCTTTTAAAATACCATATATGTGTGTTAATATACTGTATTGGTGTTTATCTTTCCAACTTACTTCACTGTGTAAAATAGGATCCAGTTTCATCCATCTCATTAGAACTAACTCAAATGCATTCTTTTTTATAAATAGCTTTTAATGTCTGTTTGATCACTCACCAAGATCTTTTGAATAATGTTATACAAAATGTTTCTATGTTTTATATTAACATGTTATGATCATAGACTCTATGGTTGTCAATATAAACCAGTGAAACATGAAAAACATAATGTCTCTTTGAATCCATATGACTGCTGAGAATACCTGAATAAACTTTGAATGTTCTGCAGGTTTATTAATAAGAAAATATGGCAATAGAAATGTAGGCAATTTGGTCTTACCTGGCCACAGGAAAATCAATGCTGCTGTAAATATTATCATCTTATATTTAGAGGAGATGGGAACTAGATGTCACATGGTTCTTGTTGATGACTTCCTATAGGTTAGGTTTCTGGTTCCAACCCATTATGAGAATCAATGGCTATCCAGCACTAGAATTTGCATAATTAAATGATAGAAGAATAGCAGAGGAGCTGGCCTTAGGGATGATGGAGTCGTAGAGAGAAAGAAGTCGCACCTTTGGGACATAGACTCCACATCACTTGCCTATACCCCTACTGCTAGACATGAGTTTCTATGGCATCAGACACATATGTGAATTAGACAATTGCCACTGGTGTGCATTGCAAATCCAGGGCTACATGTCCATTTTGCTCTGATAAGACCTGAGTCTTAGTGGAAAATGTGCTCCATATGCTACAAAAATAGTAAATAGGCTCTTCATAATGTAAAATTAAACATAAGCTTCTGTATTGCACCACAGTGTTTAATTCAAAAATTCAAAGGCCCTTGAAGGCAGATGCTTTTTCTACTTTTACCCAGGAAGAAATAGGGGCTTAGAGATAAATTAGCAGTTCCAAGCTCCAAGCAGAATCCACTGGGCACCAAGGGAACACTTTTATAAATATAAAAATGGTGAGCCAGCTTCATTTGAACTTGAAATACCCCAAAGAGAGTTACATCTTGCATTTTTTCCATTACTGGAAAAAATGAACCACAATAAAACCTTGACTACTGCACTATTTTTTATTTAAGAACTGTAAGAATGGTAAAAGTTAATAGTTTGCAAAAATAGTTTCCTAAAAAACAAGAATATTTCTTATAGTAAATATTCACCACTTTATTTCATATGACAAAGTTATCACAAAATTTTTGTTCTTTATAATAACAATTATCATTTTGGTTTTCTCTTAGCATGTGTATGTGTATGTGTTTGTCACTTAGTTGTGTCTGACTCTTTGTGACTCCATGGACTGTAGCCCACCAGCCACCTCTGTCCATGAGATTCTCCAGGCAAGAATACTGGAGTTAGTGGAGTGGATGGCCATTTCTTTCTCCATAAATATATCTTAGCATTAGAATAATGAAATTTCCATAGGTGAAAGTTACAACCCAATTGTCTTGGAAGAGTAAAATATACTCTACTGGCTAGTGTTATTAGGTATAGTCCAAATGGGAGTGATTATGTTTTCTTTGAATAAGTATATTTTATACATAAAAAAACGGAGAAGGCAATGGCACCCCACTCCAGGACTCTTGCCTGGAAAGTCCCATGGGCGGAGGAGCCTGGTGGGCTGAAGTCCATAGGGTCACGAAGAGTTGGACAGGAATGAGCGACTTCACTTTGACTTTTCACTTTCATGCATTGGAGAAGGAAATGGCAACCCACTCCAGTGTTTTTGCCTGGAGAATCCCAGGGACGGGGGAACCTGGTGGGCTGCCGTCTATGGGGTCACACAGAGTCGGACATGACTGAAGAGACTTAGCAGCAACAGCAGCATACATAAAAAACATGAATATTTGAAGGAAAAACTAACCCAGACTCAGAGTATCCAGTTACTGGATAACGCTTAATGAGAAGTGATGAGGTGAAGACTGTTTCCAGGTGCTTTTTCTTTATCTACTGCCAGTTACGTGATTGATCTCAGTTTTAACAAATGTATCTGGGTTCATGAAATGACATGTGATTTGTAACTTTTCAATATGCATATAGCTTCGATTTTGAAAGTTTAGAAAAGTAAATGTTACAAAATAAAATACTTTGTTAAAAAGGTTGCCAATGATAGTTTGGCAAATTCTAAAGAAAAATATGAGATTCACTGAGAGGGAAATCTATCAGCTGTTTGGTACTTAGTAAATTATTCTACAGATAGGTAGAGATTATTTTTTTTCATCTAAATATAGACAGTGAATGACCCAATTTAATTTCCCCAAATTCATATGTTTGAACCTAGATCATTGGTCTCATTTTAAAGTCTCTATATTAATAGATTTATCATTAAAATAACTCTAAAATATTAAAATTATGTTCCAAAGTCTTTAGTTAGAAATGAATAATTGATATTAGCAGCAAGTTCACCATACCAGTGATAGACCACATGGAGGAAGGTGAGATCAACCTTCCTGGGGGACCACATCAACACTGTTCTAACAACCCCTGTCCTACCTCCAGATTGTGTGTCCTGTAGACCTCTAGACCTCTCTTCTGAGATGTAGAATCCTGTGTCTAAGTGCCTCCCTGCTAACTACACTTGAGTAGCTTACATATTTTTTATATAAAATATAACCTTCAGTTCAGTTCAGTTCAGTCGCTCAGTCGTGTCCGACTCTTTGCGACCCCATGAATTGCAGCACGCCGGGCCTCCCTGTCCATCACCAACTCCCGGAGTTCACCCAAACTCATGTCCATCAAGTCGGTGATGCCATCGAGCCATCTCATCCTCTGTTGTCCCCTTCTCCTCTTGCCCCCAATCCCTCCCAGCATCAGAGTCTTTTCCAGTGAGTCACCTCTTCGCATGAGGTGACCAAAATATTGGAGTTTCACCTTTAGCATCAGTCCTTCCAAAGAACACCAAGGACCAATCTCCTTCTTAGGAGTTCCAATATGGTCCCTCCCAAGCTATTTTTGTTGTCCACATTTCAGTAGACAAACCTTATCTTTCTCATTTAGTAAACAGAGCTAACCATACAGGTACTAATTCCAGACACCTGCAGTGACTCATGTCTCATTCACATGACCACTTCTGCTCAGCTGTCATTCACTGGCTTCCCTATCATCCTATATCTAAACCTGTAACTCTTTGCATGCCTTGAAACTTCAAGCTCTTTTTCACCTTACAGTTTTCAATATGAAATTATCTCAAATTGCTTTATTTCCATTCTAAGTTTGGCCTATTCTCATCCTTTCTAACTCCCAGAAGTTTTTGCATAAAGACATACGCTTAGACCACCCAGATCAAAATTAATTTCCTGTTCCTCCTTCAGCACTGTTATTCGTCCTTACAACATCCTGTTATATTTCCCCTTTAGCATTGTGCTTGGAGAAGGCAATGGCAACCCACTCCAGTACTCTTGCCTGGAAAATCCCATGGACGGAGGATCCTGGTAGGCTGCAGTCCATGGGGTCGTGAAGAGTGGGACACAATTGAGGGACTTCACTTTCACTTTTCACTTTCATGCATTGGAGAAGGAAATGGCAACCCACTCCAGTGTTCTTGCCTTGAGAATCCCAGGGACAGGGGAGCCAGGTGGGCTGCCGTCTATGGGGTCTCACAAAGTCCAACACGATTGAAGCGACTTAGCAGCAGCAGCATTGTGCTTAGTTGCTAAGTTGTTTCCAGCTCTCTGTAAACCCAGGGACTCTAGCCTGCCAGGCTCCTCTGTCCATGAGATTCTCCAGGCAAGAATATTCAAGTGTGTGGCCATTCCTTTCTACAGGAGATCTTTCCAACCCAGGAATCAAACCCAGGTCTCCCACATTACTGGTAAACCCTTTACCTTCTGAACCACCAGGGAAGCCTATTTAGCAGTAAGCGTAGTTAAATTATAAATGTATTCATTTACTTGATATTTCCCCAAAACACAAGAGACAATTCTCTGAAAATAAATGATGGTATTTATCTATAAATGGAAATTATCATTAAATTGCATATAAATTACAATTAAATTATTTATAAATATAAATTATATTTGCATATATACTTATGAATATATACAATTGGTTCTGTTTCTTTGAAGAATCCTAATAGAATAGCCATATTCAAAACTTGTTGACTTGGGGTTTCAAGCTCACCTTAAGGTTTTACTCATATTGTAAAAGCTATGGAAAAAGGCTGTTTCTCAAGAAAAAAAGAACAAGAGAAATATTTTGGCTGAAAGGAAATGAACTTCTTAAACATCACACCATGGAATGAGATGGCTCTGGAGGCTGCCTGGAGTTCATAATCATATTGTTAATGTGCCAACCAACTGTTCAGTGGAAGATCAACACAGGTAGCCTGACTGTGGATGCCCAGCCCTCTGAAGCAGACGTGCAGTAAATGAGACAGAACATGGCACAGCAGATTCTTGTGGGCTGAGCCTTCAAGCACACTGTGCGTGCTTAAATGTGCTTCAGGATGATCTGGCCATGTGTGCTGGTTTCCTATGACAAACATTAAAATTAATTTATTAATCCATCCCACATTCTAACATATGAGGACAATAGCAGTGATACATCAAATTCAAATGTAATATTTTCCATGATATGACTGTTAGAGTTTTTGGAATATCTAATCATTTTATTCACAAATTAGAATATAAAGATGTGGTAGTACATATACACAGCATTATTTAAGGAATTCTAATACTTTTATAACCACTTTTAAAGTACTTATAATTCATTTTTAGATGTTAGAGAAGGTGACAAAGAATTGCTGGCAGGGATGTATTTTCCCCCATGGGGAAAATATTAAAGTACCAATATTAAAATTTCATTTTTTCTGTCATATCTTGTAAAGCAAGTGGCAAAGATGAATCTTTTCTTCTTGCAAATAAAAATATAAAAATACAGAAAAGTTCAAGTTCCTTATCCAATGTGAACCAGTATATCAGTTCAGGAGCTGAGGAACAAAGGACACATTTCCCCCTATCCATCCGCACCCCCCCCTGCCCCCGCCCAAGAAAAAAAAGTTTGGTGTTCCCCAAGTCATGCAATCACAAGAGCAAGGACAATGACTACAACAGGCTGGGAAACCAAGGGCAGCGATGTTACATAAAGACAGTGTCCTGAACCTGTCGTTTTCATAGATGTGCTTGAACTGGCAACTGGGCTGCTCCACACAGACAGGTGACATCTGTCCAGAATGATTTTACCTGTTCAAGTGAATTAAGCAAATAGCTCTTATTGTCCATCCTGTCAAGGTCTAAGCTCTACATTAGTAATTATTTGATGGGAAAACAAAATGGAATCTGAAAGTCATAGTCCTTTTACAGGCACTAATTCCATCTACCTCATTGGAAAACATATGTACATCTTGGAATGATTTACAAGGACAATTAAAATAATCTACAAAAGTAAAAACTTACAGAAGTAAGTCAGGGTATACTACATGAATTGGACTTTCCATTTAATTTGACTCTTTCTGTAACTAATAAGTCATGGCAAGAGTGAACATAAAGAGTTCTGGAAAATCTTTTCCTGAAGTAGCTTAAGGATTTACCGAAATGAAGGTATTCTAGACAAGGCTGTCTCCATTAGCAGAATGCAAACCTGACTGCCATAAAGAGAATGGGCAGTGCTGGTCCAGGTGCACATCTTTAAAATGTGACAAGGATAATGGAGTGACAGTCATAATAAAATAATAAAATAATGCCATATTCAGCAACAGGAATGGATCTAGATCTTATAATACAGAGGGAAGTAAGTCAGAGAAAGAAAGACAAACATCATATGATACTTATACTTGGAATCTAAACATATATGATACATATGAACTTATTTACAAAACATAAATAGACTCAAAAACAAAAAACAAGTTTATGGTTGCCAAAGGGGAAGATGGGGGATAAATTAGACATTTGGGATTAAAACATATGCACTACTATATATAAAAGAGATAGCCAACAAGGACCTACTGTATAGCACAGGGAACTATACTCAATATCTTGTTATAATCTAAAATGGAAGAGAATGTAAAATATATATATATATGTTATAATTATACTCATATATGTAATTGACACTTTGCTATACATCTGAAACTAACACAACATTGTAATCACCTATACTTCAATTTAAAAATGTTTAAAAAGGATAATAGAATCAATTCTGAGCAGAGTTGAGTAGCTCTGGAGGTGTTCTATATAAGTACTTTTTTTTTTTGACATTAAAAAAACAAAGATTAGGGGAATTTATCCCATTTCCTTTTTCATTCCTATGTTGAATTTTTTTTTTCAATTCCAGAAAAATAGTTTTAGTCCTCTCTGCATTTTGTTTTCTTTTGATTTTTTTCTATTATGCTATTTTTGAAACTAATGAAATTTCATAAATAATTTCTTCTCAGCCAATTGTTTAATATTTATAGCATGAACTAGCCCTATGATTAGTTTTTTCTTGTTATTTCTAATAAGAGGTAGCATTCGGGAAGAGACCAGGCTTAAACAGCCAAGGATGTTCAGGCCCGCACGCAGACTATGGGATAGAGAATAGACTGAATAATAAGCTCCAGAGTCCCTATATCAGTGGAGGAGGATGCAGAGGACAGCTCAAGCAATCCACAGAGGAGGACATCCCCAGCAGTAACATGTCTCTTTAGAGAAGCTTTGCTTGTGCACCAGGGTCAGGATTGTGGGGAAGAGGGGTGGCAAAAGTAACGAAGTTTGAAACTATTATAAGGAAAGCAGCTTCTTGAACCCAGCCTACACATGGCACTTAATACAAGCATAGACAAAGGAAACAGAACACTGGTGGGCTGGTATCAGAAGACAGAAGGTCTAATGTAGAAACTGATCTTCGTTAGTCCTGTCAGTTGTGTACATCTCTGTACATGAATCAAAGCCAGGCCAGGGGCAATATATTCTTGCTCAGTCATCTCAGAATTTGTGGCAAAGTTGTTATTACAAGAGATGCTGGTAGGGCAAAGCTCAGGGGCTGACATAAGAAATGTGTGATCATGCTCCAGACATTTTACTGAGATCAGGCAATTGAATGCTTTTATTTTTATTTTATTTTATTTTTTAACTTTACAATATTGTATTGGTTTTGCCATATATCAACATGAATCCGCCACAGGTATACACGTGTTCCCCATCCTGAACCCTCCTCCCTTTTCCCTCCCTGTACCATCCCTCTGAGTCATCCCAGTGCACCACCCCCAAGCATCCAGAATGCTTTGATTTAAAATCAGGATTACTTGGGGACCATTTTGGGAAGCTTAGAAGATTCCTATACATAGATATGGCATGCATGCTAAATCGCTTCAGTCATGTCTGATCTGGGACCCCATGGACAGTAGCCTGACAGACTCTTCTGTCCATGGTATTATCCAGGCAAGAATATTGGAATGGGCTGCCATTTCCTCCTCCTGGGGATATTGCCCAGTCAATCAGTTCAGTAGCTCGGTCGCGTATGACTCTTTGCAACCTCATGGACTGAAGCATGACAGGCTTCCCTGTCCATCACCAACTCCCAGAGCTTGCTCATACTCATGTCCATTGAGTCAGTGATGCCATACAACCATCTCATTCTCTGTCGTCCCCGTCTCCTCCTGCCTTCAATTTTTCCCAGCACCAGCATCTTTTCCAATGAGTCAGTACTTCGCATCAAGTGGCCAAAGTTTTGGAGTTTCAGCCTCAGCATCAGTCCTTCCAATGAACATTCAGGACAGATTTCCTTTAGGATGAACTGGTTCGATCTCCTTGCAGTCCAAGGGACTCTCAAGAGTGTTCTCCAACACCACTTTTCAAAGGCATCAATTCTCTGGCACTCAGCTTTCTTTATAGTCCCACTCTCACATCCATACATGACTACTGGAAAGACCATAGCTTTGACTAGATGGACCTTTGTTGACAAAGTAATGTCTCTGCTTTCTAACATGCTGTCTAGGTTGATCATAGATTTTCTTCCAAGGAGAAAGCATCTTTTTATTTCATGTATGCAGTCACCATCTGCAGTGATTTTGGAGCCCCCCAAAATAAAGTATGTCACTATTTCCATTGTTACCCCATCTCTTTGCCATGAAGTGATGGAACCAGATGCCATGATCTTAGTTTTCTGAATGTTGTTTCAAGCCAACTTTTTCACTTTTCTCTTTCACTTTCATCAAGAGGCTCTTTAGTTCCTCTTCACTTTCTGCCATCAGGGTGATGTCATTTGCATATCTGAGGTTATTGATATTTCTCCCAGCAAAATTGATTCCACCTTGTGCTTCATCCAGTCCAGCATTTCACATGATGTACTCTGCATAGAAGTTAAATAAGCAGGGTGACAATACTCGGCCTTGACGTACTCCTTTCCCAATTTGAAACCAGTCTGTGGTTCCATGTCCAGTTCTAACTGTTGCTTCCTGACCTGCATACAGATTTTTCAAGAGGAAGGTCAGGTGGTCTGGCATTCCCATCTATTTAAGAATTTTTCAGATTGTTGTGATCCACACAGTCAAAGACTTTGGCATAGTCAATAAAGCAGAAATAGATGTTTTTCTGGAACTCTCTTGGTTTATCAATGACTCAGTGGATGTTGGCAATTTGATCTCTGGCTCCTTTGCCTTTTTTAAATCCAGCTTTAACATCTGGAAGTTCATGGTTCATGTACTGTTGAAGCCTGGCTGCAGAATTTTGAGCATTACTTTGCTAGAGTGTGAGATGAGTGCAATTGTGTGGTAGTTTGAACATCCTTTGGCATTGCCTTTATTTGGGATTGGAATGAAACTGAACTTTTTCAGTCCTGAAGCCACTGCTGAGTTTTCCAAACTTGCTGGCATATTAAGTGCAGAACTTTAACAGCATCATATTTTAGGATTTGAAATAGTTCAACTGGAATTCCATCACCTCCACCAGCTTTTTTCATAGTGATGCTTCCTAATATCCACTTGACTTCCCATTCCAGGATGTCTGGTTCTAGGTGAATGATCACTAAAAACTGAGGAAGACTTGGGTACGACAGTTATCTGAAACAAGTATAATGTCATCTAACCAGCACCAAGGCAGCATGTGAATGTGGATCCTGAATAAGAGGACTTTACTTACTCAGAGAACTCAGGGCACTGGCAGATCTATCAAATCTTTCTCAACTATTTTGAGGGTTTTTCAAATTTCTTCTTTGGCTTAATTACTTGGGAAAGATTTGTTATAACTAATTCTAGGTTAACTTATTGGTCTTTATTCCCCTTGGAGAAGAAAATGGCAACTCATCCCAGTATTCTTGCCTAGAGAATCCCATAGACAGGGAGCCTGGTGGGCTACAGTATATAGGGTCGCAAAGAGTTGTAAAGGACTAAGTGACTGAGCACATTATTCCCTTAATTTGGATAAAAATGTTCATAATCTGAACATAGGACATAAGTCTCTAGAGTTGAGTCTGTTGAGAGACAACAGACACTGGCATACATTATTCCAAGTTTTACATATTTTACCGATGATTATTACCTTTGTAGCTCTTCCTCTTTGTGTTAGCCTTATGTGAAATTCTAATATAAAGATTTCAGCAACCTACTGGAAAACTTAAACTCCTTAGGCTTAGCCCAGGTACTTACTTTACTCAATGTGCTGTATTGTCTTCTGTTGAATCTAAAAAGCAAAGGAGCAGGTTGTTTTATCAACAAAATGAGTTTGTTTTGGAATACCTGATAATTTCAGTTCTGAACAAACTATGCAGAATACTACACAAGTCTGGAGAAGAGAGGAGAGGGGCATGCTCTTATCAAGGAAAGGAAGAAACTGGAGACGACTATAGGGATTTTCATTGGCTGCAGGCATTGGGTGGCTTTTGATTGGGTCAGAGGAAATCATTCTTCCTACTGGACTCTGTAGGCTGTGGTGAGTGGTATATTATTGAGAGCCCCTTTCTCTCCCAACACACACTGGGCTTCCTTACTCTATTTAAATGAGTTTTCCTTTATTCATTTTCACACTCTCCTCAGAAAATGGAGTATTTCCACGGTGTTTTTTGTTTGTTTGTTTGTTTTTAATTCTACTTTACCCGGATATAAATACAGATAAAAAAAAGAATGATGAACATTTTATTGGTTTTAGTTTAATAGTTACTGAATCAGTGTAGTATTTCTAGAGTGTACACAGAACTCCAGTAGAGTTCATGACTAAAAGTTTTTCCTTAAGAAACCAATAAGATAAGTTCAGGCAAACAATCAATCAAGGGTATATGAGAAGCATACATCAGAACATACTCAGGGCAGCATCCCTTGCTGACTTGGTCCAGTAAATTTAGCCACTAATGGATTCTAAACAGCAAGGGTTCTTTTTTCATGGTCTACCTCCATTCAAATTCAAGTCTGGGACCAGACTGATGGGTACTGGTTATTACTATTCCTATAGATGCTAGGTTAACTTGATAATATTCTAGGAAAGTATTTGCCATCAAAATTATATTGATTACAAGGGGAGAAAATATATGTCCCATCTTATTTCATTTCTAAGAATACATGTAGACTACAAATTTTAGGCCTGCAGTTAATTTTGCACCACTTTCAAATCTCACCCTGCCCATCCACCCATTCCTCTCTGAGCTCTTCTCCTCCCTCAATTCTGATGCAGGATTCTGTCATGACCTTGCAAGTCATATGTTGGAAGTGTTGGAGTCCCTAAATGTAAAAAGTCTGTGTTCTTAACCTATCACTCAAAGAAGAGCTTCTCACTACTCTGAAATCCTGATTATGTAACTAGAAAACAAATACATTTCTGTTGTATCAAGTCACTGTGTTTTAGGGTTTGTTGGCTAAGTGCTAACAAACCCCTAACTAATTCACTGGAATATTACTTCCTCACCAAGGGAACAACAAAATTTACAATGCTGTAGTGAACTATGTAGGTGGGGAGGATATTAATATGTGCAGGTGTTATAAAAGATCATTAAAGCCACAGAAGTTTTGTTTTTGTTTTTTACTGGATATTTGTCTTATTTTTCATGGAGCTGCCATGTCTGCTTAGATCTTTCAGTTATAAATGTATTATGACTGGTGGACCCAGATGTAGTCTCCAAGTATATTTATCCAGAGCAAGTAAGCTCTGTGGCTATTTTGTTTCCTAAATTTTACAAAAAATCATACAAAATTATTCAGTTACCCTCTAACTGGTATCTCTGGTGTATCTAAATTCAGGATGATTGGTTACTTGGATATATGTGTGTGTATGTATATGTATATATATATATATATATAAAATGTGTGTGTACATATGTGTGTATAAAAGTACACAGTTACATTACAAACTTATGTACAAACTTATGTACAAACTTACAAAGCATCTAGTGATGCTTTATGGCCTATATTGTCCAACTAACCAGAAAATAAATAAAAGAAACCAATATATTATTTATTCTTAATGATTCCCCAGTCCAGTGTAAGTTCTGGTGGTTCTTTGGTGGGGTTAATGGCAACCTCCTCCAAGAGGGTTTATGTCATACCCAGGTCTGCTGTATCCAGATGCCCTGTCCCTGCAGCAGGCCACTGCTTACCCATTACTCTGCAGGAGACACTCAAACACTCAAAGGCAAGTTTGGCTCAGTTTTTATGGTTTCCTAGTGTGCACCACATTTTGTTTGAGCCCTCTGAGCATCTCTGGTGGGTTTGGGGTTGGAGCCGAAATGCAATTTCACCCCTCATACCATTTTCCTGGGGTTTCTCCTTTGCCCTTGGACGTGGGGCTCTTTTTTTTTTTTTTTTTTTTTTGGTGGAATCCAACATTCTCCTGTTGACAACTGTTCAACAGTGAGTTGTAATTTTGGAGTTCCCAGAGAAGAAGATGTTCATTTCATTATAGGGGACTGGAATGCAAAAGTAGGAAGTCAAGAGATACCTGCAGTAACAGTCAAATTTGGCTTGGGCACAAAATGAAGCAAGACAGTGCTAACAGACTTTTGCCAAGATAACACAGTGGTCATAGAAAACACCCTCTTCCAACAACAAAAGACATCACCAGATGGTCAATACTGAAATTAGATTGATTATATCCTTTTCCACCAAAGATGAAGAAGCTCCATACAGTCAGCAAAAACTAGACTTGGAGCTAACTATGGCTCAGATCATGAACTCCTTATTGCAAAATTAAGACTTAAATTGAAGTAGGGAAAACCACTACACTATTCAAGTGTGACCTAAGTCAAATCCCTTAGGATTATACAATGCAAGTGACAAATAGGTTCAAGGGATTAGATCTGATAGACAGAGTGCCTATAGAACTATGGATGGAGGTTCATGACACTGTACAGGAGACAGGGATCAAGACCATTCCCATGAAAAAGGAGTGCAAAAAAGCAAAATAGTTGTCTGAGGAGGCCTTACAAATAGATGAGAAAAGAAGAGAAGCTAAAGGCAAAAGAGAAAAAGAAAGATATATCCATCTGAATCCAGAGATCCAAAGAATAGGAAGGAGAGATAAGAAAACCTTTCTCAGTGATCAATTCAAATAAATAGAGGAAAACAGTAGAATGGGAAAGACTAGAGATCTCTTCAGGAAAATTAGAGATACAAGGGGAACATTCCATGCAAAGATAGGTACAATAAAGGACAGAAACGTTATGGACCTAACAGAAGCAGAAGATATTAAAAAGATGTGGCAAGAATCCACAGAAGAACTATACAAAAAAGATCTTCATGACTCAGATAACCACGATGGTGTGATCACTAGAGGCAGACATTTTGGAATGCAAAGTCAAGTGGGCCTTAGGAAACATCACTATGAACAAAGCTAGTGGAGGTGATAGAATTCCAGTTGAGCTCTTTCAAATCATAAAATATGATGCTGTTAAACTGCTGCATTTAATATACCAGCAAATTTGGAAAACTCAGTAATGGCCACAGGATGGAAAAGTTCAGTTGTCATTCCAACCCCCAAAAATGAAATGCCAAAGAAGGTTTAAACTACCACACAATTGCACTTATCCCACATTCTAGAAAAGTAAGGCTCAAAATTCTCCAAGCCAGGCTTCAACAGTACATGAACCATAAACTTGCAGATGTTCAAGCTGTATTTAGAAAACGCAAAGGAACCAGAGATCAAGTTGCCAACTGGATTATCAAAAAGGCAAGAGAGTTCCAGAAAGACGTCTATTTCTGCTTTATTGCCTCCGCCAAAGCTTTTGACTGTATGGATCACAATAAACTGGAAAATTCTGAAAGAGATGGGAATGCTAGACTACCTTACCTGCCTCCTGAGAAATCTGTATGCAGGTCAAGAAGCAACAGTTAGAACAGGACATGGAACTGCAAACTGGTTCCAAGTCTAGAAAGGAGTCTGTCAAGGCTGCACTGCTAATTGTCATCCTACTTATTTAACTTCTATCAGAGTACATCATGCAAATTTCCAGGCTGGATGAAGCACAGCTGGAATAAAGATTGCCAGTAGTAACATCATTAACTTCAGATATGCTGATGACACCACCCTTATGGCAGAAAGTGAAGAAGATCTAAAGTGCCTCTTTATGAAAGTGAAAGAGGAGAGTGAAAAAGCTGACTTAAAACTCAACATTCAGAAAACTAAGATCATGACATCTGGTCCCATCACTTCATGGCAAATAGATGGGGAAACAATGGAAAGAGTGACAGACTATTTTTCTGGGCTCCAAATTCACTGCAGATGGTGACTGCAACCATGAAATTAAAAGACACTTGCTCCTTGGAGGAAAAGCTATGACCATTATAGACAGCATACTAAAAAGCAGAGACATTAATTTGCCATCAAAGGCCCATCTAGTCAAAACTATGGCTTTTCTAGTAGTCATGTATGGATGTGAGAACTGGACTAGAAAGAAAGCTGAGCGCTGAAGTACTGATGCTTTTGAAGTGTGGTTTTGGAGAAGACTTTTGAGAGTCTCATAAGCTTCAAGGAGATCCAGACAGTTGATCCTAAAGGAAATCAATCCTGAATATTCGTTGGAATGACTGATGCTGAAGTCAAAACTCCAATACTTTGGCCACCTAATGTGAAAAACTGACTCATTGGAAAATATGCTGATGCTAGGAAAAATTGAAGGCTGGAGGAGAAGGGGATGACAGAGAATGAGATAGTTGGATGGCATCACCAACTCAATGGGCAGGAGTTTGTGTAAATTCTGGGATGTGGTGATGGAAAGGTAAGCCTGGCTTGCTGCAATCAATGGGATCACAAACAGTCTGACATGACTAAGTGATGGAACTGAACTAACTGAAGGGATTGATTTATAGATCAGTAAATCATGATCTGAAAACATGCATCAAATTTATATATTAATACTCAAGTTTAACATTGTGAAAATTACAGTCTCTCAGTTGTGTCCCACTGTTTGCAACCCCATGAATTATACAGTCCATGAAATTCTCCTGGCCAGAATGCTGAAGTGGGTAGCCTTTTCCTTCTCCAGAGCATCTTCCCAACCTAGGGATCAAACCCAGTCTCCCTCATCGCAGGCAGATTCTTAATAAACTGAGCCACATGGGAAGCCAAGAATACTGGAGTGGTATCCTTCCCTTTTTCAGTGGATCTTCCTGACCCAGGAATAAAACCTGGGTCTCCTGCATTGCAGATGGTTTCTTTACCAACTGAACTATTAGAGAAACCCTAGATTAACACTGAGTTGTATGTACTCCAAGTCTTTTGATCAGCACATAAATAACAGGGTATCCCCCATGGCTCAGCAGGTAAAGAATCCACCTGCAGTGTAAGAAACATAAGAGACACAGGTTCAATCTCTGAGTCAGGAATATCTGCTGGAGGAAGAAATGGCAACCCACTCCAGTATTATTGCCTGAAAAATAGTCCATGGACTGAGTAACCTGCTTGGTTACAAACCCTGCTCTGGTTGCAGTGTCAAACATGACTGACTAAGCACACAATCATAAAAATAACTATGACATTTCATTGGGTCTATATATTCAGAGAGAACTGAAACATAAATTAGTAAGTGTTTATAAAGCATTTAACAGATGCAAAGTGATACTATTATTTTAAAAATATATAATGTTGACAAACTAGTTTCTCAGTGTTTTAATATTTAATAGAAAAATCAAATTTTATGTGGGAATAAGAGGAAATCTAATGCATTACTAGTAAGAAAGCAAAATGGTATACCTTGCAAGACTATTTGAAAATTTATTATAAAGTATAACATGTACTTACAATAAATCCCAGCAATTCTCTTTCTAATATTTACCCTATTCAACTGAAAACTTTTTTTGTTGTTAAGTTGCTAAATCACATTCGACTCTTTGCAATCCCAGGGGCTGTAACCCACCAGACTCCTCTGTCCATGGGATTTCCCAAGCAATACTGGAGTGGATTGCCGTTTCCCTCTCCAAAATTGAAAACTTTTGTTTCATCAGAAGCATGAACATAGATGTTTAAAGAAGTGTGATTCACAAGAACCAAGGTATCCTTCACAGATGGATAGTCTAACAAACTCTCATGTATCCACACAATGGAATACTATTCAGAAATAAATAGCTATTGACACAAGCAACAACATGGGTGAATATTCACCACATTTCCTAAGTGAAAAAAGCTAAACCCAAAAAGTTACTTATTGTTTAATTACATTTGTGTGACAATAAGAAAAAGTCAAAATAAGAGAGGCAGAAAACAGATTCATGTTTGATGAAAGTATAATATAGTGAATGCAGCCTTTAGCATGCAGCCATTTCTGTGTGTACCTACCCTGCACCCATTACAGGAAAAAGGTCCTGCTTGGTTATTGGTTGATGTCACAGTGGGCCCCACCCAAAAGCGACCAACTGTCAATGAGGTATAGTTAGCGAGGTGACTCAGCCAATAGCAGTGGAAAGGTTCTGCTGGGGCCCTCCAGCCTGTTCCTTGGCCTTAGGCCAATGGGTGAGCTGGTAGGACCACGGAACAGACTGGGGCCTGTGTCCTGCAGAGTTTCAGAGCCCTCACAAAGGTCACTGACTAGCATTAGCCCAGGATTTGAGGCAGTAGTGAACCTCTCCCTCATCCCTGTCTCTGCGGCAAAATGGCAGCTGCAGTCTTCCTGGATCCCAGTCTGTGGGACCTGACTCCTCCCCCATCCCTATTTGGGTGGTCTGAAGAGCCTGAGGGACAGTTGGGTTGAGCTCCTGGCTCACTCAGAGATGACAATGGGTCAGGGTCTGAGAACCTGCCCCTGAGGGTGTTGCCAACTGTGATCTGCCTCCTCTTAGCCAGGACCAGGACTCTGGAGGGTGAAAGTTGTACCTTGAAACCTGTCAGAACAGAGAATAACATTTGTTTGGTAGAGATTTACAGAGACATCCTTACCTGACCATAACTCATCCTTAAGAACAAAGGATCTGACATCAAGAAATTTGCAACAGGTAACCACATCCCTCCCTCATCTTTACTATAAAAGGGTTTTGTGAAAAGTTTTAGGGGAGTTTGTGGCTTTTAAGGCATGAGCCACTCATCTCATTGCATGACCCTGTAATAAACCTTTCTATGTTCCAAACTCCAACCTTCTGGTATTTTTCTTTTTTGTTTCACTGCTCATCATTGGGCAGACAGACTTGCACTTTGGTCACAAATATAAATGGATTAACTTAATAAAGAGTCACAGGGAAATGTTTAGGGTAAAAAGAAAAATTATATTGTACTGAAGTATTAGAAACAAGGTTATGTGTTTGCCAAAGCACATAGAGATGTACATCACAAAGAGTGAAACTTATGAAATGTAAATTAAAAAAAAAAAAAAATCAGTATTCTAGGATGGAATGGATTCTACAAGAAGTGAACCTAAATGCATTCAAAATGTCACCAAAGAAAGTGGGAGAAAAGAAGATGACCTAAGGACTTTGGAAATCTGTATTTTAACTGAATAAAATGCTAATAATAAAATGGGGGGGGGGTAATATTCAAACTTATCCAAGCTAGGCTTCAAAAGCACATGAACTGAGAACTTCCCGGTGTTCAAGCTGGATTTAGAAAAGGCAGAGGAACTCAAGATGAAAAGATCATAGTGCCAACATCCTCTGGATCACAGAAAAAGCAAGAGGAGTCCAGAAAAATATCTACTGCTTCTTCATTAACTACACTAAAGCCTTTGACTGTGTGGATCTCAGCAAACTGTGAAAATTCTGAACGAGATGGGAATACCAGATCACCTCACCTGCCTCCTGAGAAACCTATATGCAAATCGAGAAGAAACAGTTCGAACTGGACATGCAGCAATGGACTGGCTCAAAATTGGGAAAGGAGTATGTCAAGACTGAATCCCATCACCCTGCTTATTTAACTCTTATTCAGAGTACATCACACAAAATGCTGGGTTGGATGAAGCACAAGCTGGATTCAAGATTGCTGGGAGAAATATCAATCACCTCAGAAATGCAGATGGCACCACCCTTATAGCAGAAAATGAAGAGGAACTAAAGAGCTTCTTGATGAAGGTGGAAGAGGATAGTGAAAAAGTAGCTTAAAACTCAACCTTCAAAAAACTAAGATCATGGTATCCTGTCCCATCACTTCATGTCAAATACATCAGAAAACTATGAAAACAAGTGAGAGACTTTATTTTCTTGGACTCCAAAATCACTGCAGATGATGACTGCAGCCATGAAATTAAAAGACACTTACTCTTTGAACGAAAAGCCTAGCAAGTGTATTAAAAAGCAGAGATATTATTTTACTGACCAAGGTCCGTTTAGTCAAAGCTTGATTTTTCCAAGTCATGTATGGATGTGAGAGTTGGACTATAAAGAAAGCTGAGCACTGAAGAATTGATACTTTTGAGCTGTGGTGTCAGAGAAGACTCTTGAGAGTCCCTTGGACTGCAGGGAGATCAAACCAATCAATCCCAAAGGAAATAAATCCTGCTTAATCCTTGGAAGGACTGATGCTGAGGCTAAATCTCCAATACTTTGGCCACCTGATGCAAAGAGCCAACTCACTGGAAAAGACCCTGATGCCGGGAAAGATTGAAGGCATGAGGAGAAGGGGACAAGAGATGATGAAATGATTTGATGGCATCACCGACTAAATGGACATGAGTTTGAGCAAGCTCCGGGAGATGATGGACAGGGAAGCCTACTGCACTTAATGGAGTCCCAAAGAGTCGGACACTACTGAGGGATTGAACAACAAATAATAAAATTACTTGCATGTAAACGCTGCAAGCTACTTAGTAAACATTTTTTTTTAAAGAGATATAGGCTGCAAGTTCTGAAATTGTTTTGCATATATGTTAGTGTTGAATAAATAAATAAATGCATTATAAAGAACAGGAGGCAGGTTTCTCACTGTCAGAGAAAGGATTTACTGGAAAATATTCAGGAAAGAATAGGGTGAATCCTGTGGTTCTGGATTACCTACGCAAATATCAGTATGAACTCTTTCATCTTAAAATACACTAAGATAGACACATATATATGTAAATGAGATATAAATGCATGCATGGATACAGATAAATACAGACGTCTCTTAATTCTGTCTGTTTAGAGGACCTGGAAGCAGTGAGTCCTCAATAGCCATGGTTTCCAGTCACAATGAGCACACAGTGCTCAGATCTTGGTTTCTAAATCCCACCCTCCAACAAATGATATAAGGAATTTTGGAGAAATGGTGAAGACAAGGTAAATGCAAAATGAGCCTGGGGCATCTTATATGCCAGAAAATAAGGGAATGTTTTGACCCATCACCAAAAAAAAAAAAAAAAAAGCATGGAGTTAGACTCACATCTAAAGGACATAGAAACCAACCTGAAAGATTTATCAGTGGTCAAAACTGAAATAATTTGAGCAAATAAATAAATATTAGAAGACAATCACTAAGTCAAACTCACCTGTAAGGGGAGAGGGATTAAGCTCTGGATCATAGAGGGGGAATAACTTTTCCATATATTATTTGGAATTTTTCAGTGAGAAAGTTTCATGCTTTTCCTCACTTATTCATTTACTCAATCATTTATTTATAGCAATATATACATGTGGATATTTTATTATATAAGATTTATATACATATTTACTTTATTGTTTGGATTCTAATACAATTGATTCATTCTAATATAATGAATTCAGAATATATGATTGAGTAAACAATAAATAAGGAAAAGCACAAATCTTTCTTACTGAAAAATTCCAAATAACATATGGAAAAGTTATTTCCCTTCCATGAGCTAGGGCTTAATTTCTCTCCCCTTAAGTGTGAGTTTGACTTCATGATTGTCTTCCAAGGAGCAGAATTTAAAGTGAGTAAGAGTAACTTTATGATGGGGACAACTGGCAGACAGCACTCTAACAGAGCAAAGTAACTTCATGTTATGTCATGTCACGTTATGGTAATATCATGCATTCCATGATAAGTGATAAGGACACTTATCACTTGTGGCTTTCTTTCCAACATCCATAACCCCAATGTAGCCATAGTAAAATTCCAAGGAAACCCAAACTGAAAAACACTCTATAACTTGCCTCTTCAACATTCTCAAGGTCATAAAATAAAGACGGAGAAACTTTCACAGACTGAAGGAGATTAAAGAAACTTGATGACTGAATTCAGTGTGTTATCCTGATAGATTCTAGTATAATAAAAAAAATTTTTTTAAACTGTTATTATGGGAAAACTGGTAAAATCCAAAACATTTGTGATTTTGATGAGAGTGTTGTATCAAGGCTAATTTCTTTGTCTATAAAGAATGCAATAGTTTTGGCATGGCTATGTAAAAAGTTAACACTAAGAGAAGCTGGGTGAAAGTTACATGGGAACTCTGTGTCCTGTATTTGTATATCTTCTTCAAATCTAACATTATTTAAAAATTAATAAATAAAATACTTAACGTTTTAAAAATATATGATAATTATACTACAAGTACAGTATATTTATTATTTCAAACTTTAACTATGTATAGAAATGGCTGAGTGTTGATTATCATTCTGCAAATCCAGGGTTTTAACCTGAGTTTAATGCCTTAAGTACAGAGAAAGCAATTATTAAATATTAATCCAAACTCCCCTCTCATTTATATCATAGTTTAAAATTTTATGTTTAGATGGGAACTTAAATGTAATGTTATCAATCAGTGTCTGAATTTCTTTTACAATATTGTAAATATCTGCTTCTAGAACACTCTCAGTCATGGTTATATTTCATTACAGACACTTAGTATGTAAAATGTTGTTATTGAATTAACATATACATCAATTTCATTTTTTTTTTACCCAGCATACCATTTTAGCCTTTTATTTTGAAAATAAAACTAATTAAATATCTGTAGCTCTTGTACCATCATATTACCAGAGTAAATAATCACAAATTTTCTTCTCTTTCAGGAAAACCTATTGCTTTTCTAACAGTATTTGTAAGTGTTTATATATTGCTTTTAATTATTTCTAATATATTAGCAGCTAAAAGCTTAAAATATTATATATGTTATGGTCTGGTCAGCAAAGATTTAAGATTGTTTCTACCTTTCAAAGCCACTTTGGATACTTATACATCATTCTTTTTATGCTCCTTAAGGAAAGACTGTCATCAGTGCCCTCAACTGAATCACTGATAAGAGTAGATGAAGGGCACAATTCAAAAATATAATTTGTATAATTCACTTCCAGTTTAATATCTATTGTGTTAAAGTTTGTCTGAGAATGTACCAATCTAATGACACATATATCATAACATCTCAATCTTATTTGAAGGTAAATTTTATCTAATTCCTTGACAAAACTTAAATTTTGTCTGCCACATTTCAGAAATATATTCCTATGATATTACTTCTTTCTAAACTTTAAAAAATACATAGAAGAGTCTTGAATTTTTCAAGATGAAAGTATATACATGATATAGACAGAGAAAGTAAAAGACACTTGCATCTTGGAAGAAAAGCTATGGCAAAACTAGACAGCATATTAAAAAGCAGAGACATTACTTTGTCAACAATGGTCCATTTAATCAAAGTAGTCATGTGTGGATGTGAGAGTTGAACCATAAAGAAGACAGAAGAACTGAATACCTTTGAAAGGTGGTGTTGGAAGACTCTTGAGAGTCCCTTGGATAGCAAGGATATCAAACCAGTTAATCTTAAAGGAAATAAATCCTGAATATTCATTGGAAGGACTGGTACTGAAACTGAAACTCCAATAATTTGGCCCCCTGATGAGAATAGCTGACTCATTGGAAAAGATGCTGGTGCTGGGAAAGATTGAAAGCAGGGGGAGAAGTGGATGACAGAGGATGAGATGCTTGGATGGCATCATGAGTTTGAGCAAGCTCTGAGAGATGATGAAGGACAGGGAAGCCTGGCATGCTCCAGTTGGTGGGTCACAAAAAGATTGCACATTACTGAGTGACTGAACAACATAGACAAAATTATCAATAGAGATAGATACTGGTGGATTATAAAAGAGAGTATAAAATAAATTATATATAGACAATATGTATGTGTATGTATGTGTGTAATCTACTTGCATACGTTACACAGAGATCTACTATTGCTATGGGTTGAATGGTACCCTCTCCTCAAATTAATATGTTGAAGCCCTATCACACCCATTATCTTAGAATAAGATTGTATTTGAAAATAGGGTCTCTAAAAAGTTGGTCAAATTAGGCTCTTTAGGGCCCTAATCCAATTAACAAACAAGATATCCTTTTAGCAAAAAGAGATTAAGACACAGACACAGGGAGAAGACAGCAATCTACACCCCAAGGAGAGAAGGTCTCAGAGGACATCAACCTTACGGACATCTTGATCTCACATTTCTGCCCGAAGAAATATAAGAAATAAAATTCTGTTTTTCTTTAAACTTTGCTGTCTTTGTACTTTGTTATGATAGTCTTAGAAAACTAACACAATTATATAAAACTAAAGATTACTTACTACTTGTTTTAGCAAAGGCAAAATTTTGTTGAGAATTACCACGCACGTCTCGCATATACAGTTTAGGATAAGTGCTGCTGCCGCTGCTAAGTCACTTCAGTCGTGTCTGACTCTGCGCGATCCCATAGAAGGCAGCCCACCAGGCTCCCCCGTCCCTGGGTTTCTCCAGGCAAAAACACTGGAGTGGGTTGCCATTTCCTTCTCCAATGCATGCAAGTGAAAAGTGAAAGTGGATAAGTGCAACTATGTGTATATACACAAAATACTATGGGGAACACTCAACAACACTTATATAAATTTACAGCTTCTCCACAATGAGGGTCACAACATGAACCTCATCATGACATCAGGGAATGGCCCCCATTTCATCAAACTGAATCATGACTTTCAGCTCCACATTTCTCCTGCCCTCCATCCACTGCTTCCTGCTGCAGGGCCCCTATTACCAATCCAAGACAGCACGCAAGAGTTAAAAGCACTTTCTAAAATACATCTTTTAATGATTAGTTTGGGATGTCTGTATTTCCAACATATTTTGCAAAGTGTTGTCTCTAGACCACTTGCTATTTAAAATAATGAAAATAAGAGAATGAGTTTTGTTTCCCTTATTCTCAATATCTCAGTTTTAACTTTTAACTTGTCCTCTCTCTCATGCCTTTGCTCCACATTAATCAGTGTTCTGATACTACAATGACACAAAGGTTATCTCGCACCTTTATGCAGTGTAATTTGTGTTTGAAGTTGAAGCTGGAAATGAATATGCCATCACCTATACCAAGAAACATTCTTGTGACATCAAGGATCAATAAAAGTTTCTTAAGAGATGTAGACTATCTAATCTCCTAACAATCTTTTAGTTTATTTTTTCAAGTATTAGTTTAATATCCATGTAGTAAAACCAAAGAAAAACTCCTTTTTGTTAATAAAAATTGTGTATTTTCAACATAAGGAATTTAAAGCATTTGTCAATTGTCTGCCATCTTCAAAATCACAGAACATATTTGAAAGATTATTAAATAATTTAATATTTTAATAATTCAAATAATGAAGCATACAACTTGTCCTCTATTAAAAGGATCAGACTTTGAATTAGTGTTTTTAAAACTTCACCTGAATGTTTGCTACTATAGAGCCCAGACAACCACCATCCAATATATCTTAATGGCAAAAATTATAAACAGTATCAACTGCATTCCATTGGTGGCAATGAGAAAGCTGTGTGTGTGTGTGTTCTTTTAATTTTTAAACAATAACTAATGACAATATATTCCATCTCAGTAGAAGCAGTCTATTTTTCCTCAGTTGCATACAGAAATACATGTGGAAAATCGGAATATCTGGAATTATAAGCTCATTTACTTCAGAGATGTTGAAACCTTAGAGTAGTGCCCTGTGGGTAGCTGTCACCTGACCGGTCCTCTATCTAGTCTGGTAACACATCAACAACCATTTCAATGTCAGTGGACTTTTGTTCTAAATCTTGTTCTTCACAAGTCTTCTTTCATCGTGTCTTAGCAGAAGATACTTAAGAGTTGAAAGAACCCAATACCCTCTCTTGAGACTTTCAAATCACATAATTATATGTACACAAATATAAGTATACATTTCCATGATTTTGAAGGAACCAGTTTATAGTTGCATCTTACAGAAAAAGATGCTTCTCCAAGTAGAACAGTGTTACAACCTGTAGTTTTGTCTAGAAGGGTTCCAAGTTTACAAGGATACAATACTTCCTCAGAATCTGTTATTATCAATAAGACCTTTCACTGGAAGGTAGGGACATTATTTGCCTCCGTTCAGTTGATTTGGTTTAGTTCTTATCCAAAAGGACCACATGGGACATAGGAGTACACATAGTAAGAGTTTTGAAACTCAATCAGCTATAACTGATAGCCTCTTTTTGAGGGTGTTTTGGAAAGCCTTCCTTTAGTCTTGATTTAGATAGGAATTAATAACTAATGGAGGAATCAAATTCTTCACTTCAATTTTTTTTCTTTCTTTGCAAAACTGTAAGTGTAGTTGGGAGAAATCAAGAACTTTTGTGGAATCTTTTTTTTTTTTTTTTTTTTTTACATTTTAAATTTTAGCAAGCCTTATTTTGATATCCCAAGACACAAGTGGGTCTTCACTGAGAATCCCACGACAATTGACAGTACTTCGTAAACTATGCCACAATGTACAGCTTATTTTTTGATGCTCTAGTGCTTTTTTAATTCACAAACTATATCTGCTTCAAAACATCTATTACTTAGCTTGCACTGTTTGGGTAAAATATGAGTAAATTATGATCCCCCATTACATTCAAGTATTCCTTTTTTAATTAATTAATGTGTCTCAACATTGTCTATCTTAATTCATGGGTCCAATACATTTATCATTGATCATGAACATTGTACACAATTCAAAGTTTATTATAGGCTGGGATCAAAGCAACTTATCTATGAAAACTGCCTGTGTGTGTGAGGAGAAGATAAAAATGCCTTCTGTTAAAAAGTGACCTATATCCTTTACAATAGAACCTAACACAACATTGCAAAGCAATTATATTCCAATTTTAAAAATATACAAAGACAGAAAAACATTGATCTGATACTTGGAACTGGATGAGGGGAAACCAGTAGGTCTGCAATAATTTGCATTTGAATGGAATTCCATTTATTTGTGTGTGACTCTGGGACATTGATAGCATGCTTACTCCTTGGAAGAAAAGTTATGACCAACATAGACAGCATATTAAAAAGCAGAGACATTACTTTGCCAACAGAGGTGCATCTAGTCAAGACTATGGTTTTTCCAGTAGTCATATATGGATGTGACAGTTGGACTATAAAGAAAGCTGAGTGCCAAAGAATTGATGCTTTTGAACTGTGGTGTTGGAAAAGACTCTTGAGAGTCCCTTGAATTGCAAGGAGAGCCAACCAGTACATTCTAAAGGAAATCAGTCCTGAATGTTCATTGTAAGCTCTGATGTTGAAGCTGAAACTGCAATAGTTTGGCCACCTACTACAAAGAGCGGACTCATTTTAAGATACCCTGATGCTGGGGAAGATTGAAGGCAGGAGGAGAAGGTGATAACAGAGGATAAGATGGTTGGATGGCATCACTGACTCAATGGACATGAGTGTGAGCAAGCTTTGGGAGCTGGTGATGGACAGGGAAGCCTGGCATGCTGCAGTCCATGGAGTCACAGAGTCAGACATGACTGAACAACTGAACTGAACTGAACTGAATAATCCTAATAGTTAACATTTATTGTATCTGCACAGTGTGCCAGGGAATGTTTTTGCATTTTACATTATGTGTGTGTGTCTATATCTTTACAACCATGCCTCAAAAGAGGTACTTCCTTTTAGACCATTTTCAGCTGAGAAACAGAGTTTCAAAAGCCTGTTTGTTCTAGGTTTTCCCAGCAGAAAATACAAAACCTCAGACTTGAACCCTGGGCCTTCTGATTCAAACTCAATGCACTTTATGTATCTATAAAAGTATGTCATTCATAATACCTACTATGGAAAAGGCAAGTTGAATGATGACCACAATTGCTATGCTCTGGCTCCATGAAAGCTAACTCAAGCATGTTCCTGTGAGCCCTGGTACCACTCTGACTTTGCCCATCAGTCTTGCCAAACTCTTATGGAACTGCACTGCCATCTAGGACTCTTTCTACCCAACCTTCTTTCTATTCCTTCTCTACTTTGTAAGATTTAGTCTTTTATCCAGAGAGTCTCTCAGCCTTGCCTAACTCTGTCCCATTTTCTCTCACAAGCTATCTTATGTAGCTAGGGCTGCTATAACAGAACACCATAGACTAACAGACATTTATTTCTGTCTATTTCTATTTATTTAATAGACTCCAGACAGTTTGTGGAGGCTGAAAGTCCAAGATCAAAGTGCCACCAGATTATATGTCTAGTGAGGCTCCTCTTCCTTTATTACAGAAGCCTCCCTTGTCTCTGTGTGCATGCACGGACCTTCCTTGGTATGAGTGTGTGGAGCACACACTCTCTTTTCATTAGGACACTAATCCCATCCTGAGGATCTCACCTCATGATCTGGTCTAAACATAATTAACTTTCCCAATCATCATTTTCAAATATCCTCTCATTTGGGATTAGGGCTTCACCATATGAAGTTTGAAAGACACAGATATTCAGTCCATTGCACTCTGTCCCTGGCCTTCCAAAATGCCTCTCTTTGTCACATGCAAAATATATACTTTCAATCCCACAGTCCCAGGAATTTTTAACTCATTCAGCATCAACTCTAATGTCCAAAGTCAAAAGGAACATCTAAATATCATCTAAATCAGAACATCTAAATATCATCTAAATCAGATTTGAGATACAGGGTATGAGTCCTCCTGAGCTAAAGTTTGTCTTCAGCTTGACTCTGTGAAACCAGAAAGGCTATCCACCTAAAAAATAAAATGGTGGGAAAGTGTAAGATAGGCATTCTTATTCCTAAAGAGAGAAGTGGGAAAGAAAGTGATGTGACCAAGTAAGTCCAAAACCTGACATGGTCTATTCCATTAGAACTTAAAGCTTGAGAATGATCCTATTTAGTTTGATGCTTTCCCTGCAGGTACACTGGGGTGGCAACCTTACCCCCACAGCTCATAGTCACTACTTCCAACTGAGGCCTCATCAAAATAGCTTTCAATGTTCATATTTCTACCAAGATTCTGTACATGATTTTAGCCTCTTCTAAGAAGATGGAAGGTCTCTCCAGAGCTCTTCTGAGCTCCCCAGTATCACCTTTCACATCTGTCTTTCTTCTGACAGTCTGTATGCAGAAATCTAAGCATTTTTCTTACATGCAGCTCGAACCTCCTTTAGCCTCTACCCATAACCCAATTACAAAGCTGTTTTCACATTTTTAGGTATTTTTTTAAAGCAATACCCAACTTATCAAAACCAACTATTGTGTTAATCAGTTTAGGTTTCTATACCAAAGTACCATAGATTGTGGCTTAAAAAAACAAATATTTGTCATCGTTATAGAAACTGGAAGTTTAAGGTCAATGTGCCAGCAGATTCAGTTCATGGTGAGATCTCTCTTCCTAATTTACAGATGACCAGCATCTCACATTACTGTGAGAGAGAGTGATACAGTGCAAGATGTCTGGTCTCTTCTTCTTAAAATGGTACTACTCCCATTATGAGGACTGCACTGTCATCATTTCATTTAAATCTAACTGCCACCCACAGGCCCCATATGCAAATACAATCACATCAAATGTTAGGGCTTCAACACAGGCATTTGTGGTGGGGGGGGCACATTTCAGCTATAACAAGGCATATTACCCATTTAATTTACTGGAAATGTAATCCCATCATAGCTTTTGCTTCTCAAAAGAACACAGCAGGGGGAGAAGTTACAACATATGTGACATAGGGTACAATGGGAGGAGTTAATGAGCCATATTTCCAAATGCAGAGTTCTGAGAAGTCAGTGCCATGATGCCTCTAGTGGTGCTTGATGGTCATATTGCAGGTGCTGGCATATCACTGGCCATCAATAAATCCATGCCTTAATGCTTTGATGGAAAGGGCAATAGTGAAATTCTCTGGGGGGTGCAGGGTTAAATACTAGTAACTGTGAGTAGTGAGATAGCTCTAGTTAATTCTGTTTTCTTCACTGGGTGGCTAGAGAAAAAATGAAAGTAGAAAAAATGAAAGTAGAGTTCACCCAGGGTGAACATACCTGCTTCACAGGAACCTCTTGAGGATTCTTAGATACCAAACAACAAGGAAGCAACATAAAAAGTTGTTCACGTGAGCATAAACTGTTTTCTTTATTTTGTACACCTCAGTGTACAAGTATGCCTGTTATTTTTATCTATGGATTATTTCTCTAGGAGATAAAATGACTAAGTTGGCTCCATAAGACTAGTCATGACACTGTCCTCTGATAATCAAGAAACATTAAGCTCAGACTACCCTAAGTCGAAGAGCATCTTCATTACAATGATCTGTGTCTACTCACAAAGTAAAAAGTGTGTTGATAGTTTGTCTAGTGTCCCTACAAACCAGGGGTCCTTAGTACCAGAAACATCCCATTAATTTTTAACATGGAGTGTTTTTTTAGTTTTTAATCTTTGAGGAAACTTAGTCAAAGTTAGATCTCTTTTATTTTTGCTGCTAATTGTGTGTGTGCATGTGTGTATGCATGTGTAATTTCATTCAAATCATAATTATAGCTTAACAGAATAAATATAACATCTGTGGCTGAAAACAGTTCTGTGGTTCTGTAAAATCACACTTGCAATAAAGACAGAATTTGAACTCCACTCTGTCTCACATATATGTCATGAGTAAGTGAATGAGTTAAAGTTGCTCAGTCGTGTCTGACTCTTTACAACTCCATGGACTATACAGTTCATGGAATTCTCCATGCGAGAATACTGGAGTGAGTAGCCTTTCCCTTCTCCAAGGGATCTTCCCAAACCAGGGATCAAACCCAGTTCTCCTGCATTACAAGTAGATTCTTCACCAGCTGAGCTATCAGGAAACTGCCTTTTCATGACAATGAAATTAATTTTACTTGACAAATATAAATAAGAAAAATGAGAATATGGTTATTCTCAAATCAGTAGTCTTCAACCAGAAAGAAGGTTAGTCTACCAGGGCTGCCATAAGGAAAATTTATAGCTAGAGTGACTTAAAAAAGAGAAATCTATCTTCTCATGGTCATGGATGCTAAGAGTCTAAAATCAAGGTCCAACAGTGTTTCTAGTAACATTATCTTCCTGGATTATAGAATTCTTGTTGTCCTCAGATGGCCTATTCTTTTTGCACGCATAAGAAGAGAGAACTTTTTGGTTCTTCTTCCTCTTCCCACTCCTATAAGGCTAAGGACCCATTTAAAAATTTTATTTCAGTATAGTCAACATTCAGAAAATGAAGATCATGGCATCTGGTCCCATCACTTCATGGGAAATGGATGGGGAAACAGTGGAAACAGTGTCAGACTTTATTTTTCTGGGCTCCAAAATCACTACAAATGGTGACTGCAGCCATGAAATTTAAAGACGCTTACTTCTTGGAAGGAAAGTTATGACCAACCTAGATAGCATATTCAAAAGCAGAGACATTACTTTGCCAACAAAGGTTTGTCTAGTCAAGGCTATGGTTTTTCCAGTGGTCATGTATGGATGTGAGAGTTGGGCTGTGAAGAAGGCTGAGTGCCAAAGAATTGATGCTTTTGAACTGTGGTGTTGGAGAAGACTCTTGAGAGTCCCTTGGACTGCAAGGAGATCCAACCAGTCCATTCTGAAGGAGATCAGCCCTGGGATTTCTTTGGAAGGAATGATGCTAAAGCTGAAACTCCAGTACTTTGGCCACCTCATGCGAAGAGTTGACTCATTGGAAAAGACTCTGATGCTGGGAGGGATTGGGGGCAAGAGGAGAAGGGGAAGACAGAGGATGAAATGGCTGGATGGCATCCCTGACTTGATGGATGTGAGTCTGAGTGAACTCAGGACGTTGGTGATGGACAGGTAGGCCTGGCGTGCTGCAATTCATGAGGTTGCAAAGAGTCAGATATGACTGAGTGACTGATCTGATCTGATAGTTGACTTACAAATTGTGATAATTTCTAATGTACAGCAAAGTATAGTTATCCCTAATCCTTTTCTATTAACATGGGATGTCGGTTTCAATCTCTCTACTTTCAGTTTATGTGCATCCTTAAAACATAAGAGAGTTCCTTGTAGACAGCATAAAATTGGATATTTTTAATGCATTCAAGTGCTAATTTTATTTTAGTTGAAGAATGTAAACGATTTATATTTAGAATAATTATTGATAGCTAATGACTTACTATCACCACTTTGTCCATTATTTTGTGAGTTTTTAGTTTCCTTTCTCCTTTTTTTCCCTCTCTTGCTGTATTTCTTTGTGAGTTGAGGTTTGATAAGTTCTGTTCGGTCACTCATTCATGTCCAACTCTTTGCGACCCCATGGACTGCAGAATGCCACCAACTCCTGGAGCTTGCTAAAACACATGTCCATTGAGTCAGTGATGCCATCCACCCATCTCATTCACTGTTGTATCCTTCTCCTCCTGCCTTCAATCTTTCCCAGCATCAAGGTCTTTTCCAATGAGTCAGTTCTTTGCATCAGGTGGCCAAAGTGTTGGAGCTTCAACTTCAGCATCAGTTTTTCCAATGAATATTTAGAACTGATTTCCCTTAGGATTGACTGCTTTGCTCTCCTTGATGTTCAAGGGACTCTCAAGAGTTTTTAAAGTTGAAACAGCTTAACTTGCTTACAAACTTTCTACATACTTAGACGCCTCTCCACAGTATATGTTGTTAATATACAAAATTACATATTTTTGTGCTATGTATCCATAACACAATATTGCAGCTATAGTTACTCTTAACATTTTTTTTACCTATATGCTAGAGTTAAAAGTGATTTATATACTGTCATTCCAGTATTAGAACATTTTGAATTTGACTGTACATTTACCTTGACCAGTGAATTGTATACTTTCCTATGTTTTCATATTGTTCAGCTTCAAAAATTTCCTGTATCATCTCCTAGTAATAAAATCTCTCAGTTTCTGTTTCTTTGATAAAATCTTTATCTCTTCTTCATTTATAAAGGAAAAGTTTGCTATGGAAAGTTTACTTGGTTGACAGTTTTTTTTTTTCCTCCTTCGCATACTTTGAAAATATTATTCTACTCTCAACTAGCCTCCAAGGTGCCTGTTCAGAAATCTATTTATGAATTTATCAGTATTCCCAAAATATAATGAGTCCTTTTTTTTCTCCTATTGACTTCAAAATTCACTGTCTTTGATTTTCAAGAGCTTGATTATACTGTTTACTATATAAATAACTGGAGCTGAACTTCAGCCAAACTCTAATCATTGTTCCTCTGATTCTAGTGTGAATCATGATGGTTTATGATGCCAAAGGGTTGTGAATTCTAAAAGACTTCCAATTCTCTGGTACATTATCATAGCAAGTCTAGGAATATATGCTGATATAGGTGTGTGAAACTGCATCAATACATAAAAATGGATTAATTTCACCCTCCTAAACGAAGCCATCAAAGTTTGAAATCATTCTTAACAACATCTTAGATACCTAAATGTCCTCTAACATGTACAAGCCTTAAATAATGCCTTGAAACATTACACATCCTATAATAATACTGTATTTTTTTAACCATTTTTCCTAATCTGTTTTTATATATTAGTAGTTAAAACTATACTTGAAATTGCAGCCCCCTTAGATATTTGATGCATTGACAGTAAAACTCATTTTACCCCCAATAAAAATTATACTTCAAGGCTGAAAAGGACCTTAACATTCATATAGTGCTACTGTCCATCAGTAGCTTAATAGTTTATCCATTACATCATTTTTACTTACTCTGTGATAAGTTCTGATAATAATGTTGACAGAATCATCAGAGCAGGAAGAAAGAAAATCACAAGAGAATAATAGAAAAGTGAAATCGTGTGGGTGTTGAGTACGGCACACTGATTTAATGGTGCTTTATAGATGGAGTTGTGGATTTTCAATTTTATGCTAATATGAATGATGCTCAAAAATATGAAGATATTTGTACATGTGTCATTTTACATATTGATTTGTTAGTGGTATAAACAACTAGCACTATTATTTCTATCAAATTTCTCTTAATACAGATTGTACAAGTATATATTATTTATCTATCCATCTCAGTCGATATTCTTTTTGTCATCTATCTATCTACATTGTATAAACACACATGCAAATAAAATATGTATAATTTTCTGAATCTTGCCTAATATGGAAAATTTTATATTGGAGTTTTAAGTTGTGTTTCCTATATTATGCAAAAAGTTTAAACTAATGTTACTCATATTTAAGAGTCATGTTGGGATGATATCAGCATCATGTAGGGATGAGAGGCTTTCTTTGTCTCCCTTCTTCAATTTACACAAAGGCTTCCCTTGTGACTCCGCTGGTAAAGAATCCGCCTGCAATGCTGGAGACCTGGGTTCAATCCCTGGGTTGGAAAGATCCCCTGGAGAAGGGAAAGGCTGCCCACTCCAGTATTCTAGCCTGGATAATTCCATGGACTGTATAGCCCAGGGGGTTGCAAAGAGTCTGACATGACTAAATGACTTTCACTTTCACTTCCCTTCAATTCAATTTACAACTAGTAAAACATCCATAATACAACAAGTTTTCTCTGATCAACACATCAGGATTTTAGAGAGATCCATACCCATGGGTCTCAAAAAGTTGGACACAACTAAGCCACTTTCACTAAGTACTGTCAGCTAAGAATACTCAACCAAGCAAAATTATTTTTCAAGTATGAAGGGGAAATAAAACCTGTTCCAGACATAAAAGTTAAAGGAGTTCTCCATGAGTCAACCTGCATTACAAGAAATGTTGAAAGAAGCTCTTCCAAAAGAAATAAAAAGGCAAAATGTTGAGAAAGGTAGTAAATAGAGTAAAAAATTTAAACTATATCAGGAGAAGTTGTTAAACACTTAACAAGCATAATTAATGAAACATCATAAAGTTTAAGATAAAAGAACACTGAAATAGCTAAAACTGCTCTTATTTGGTAACAAACACAATATAAAAGGGGATGATTTGTGACAGCAAAAATATAAAAGGAAAGAGAAAAAGGACAAACCCTGAATAGACAAATGAAGTTAAGATATCATCAGCAGAAAAAATTCTATTTTATCTATGAGATAGTTTATAAAAACCTTATAGTAACCACAAAACAAAAGTCTATAGCACAGACACACAACCAAAAAAAAAAAAAAAAGAAGAAGAAGAAAGAAGGATAGAAAACTGGTTAAAGAAAATATCATAAGGAACCATTAAACTATGAGAGCATACAGAAATAAAGAAAAAGAAAACATAGAAACATAGAAAATTCAAACCCAAAAGATAAAATTTTTAAGTCCTCATGTATGAAATTATCACACAAAATGTAAATGAATTGTATACACCAATCAAAAAACAGCTGGATGGATGGAAAAACAAGACCAAGATATATGCTGCCTCTTGGAGACTTACTTACTTCAGCTCTAGAGAAAATATAGGCTCAAAGTGAAACAATGGGATGATGTAACCATAATCATGTCAAACAAACTAGACTTCATGCCAAGAAAAGCAACAAGAGAAAGTAATAAACATTATATATTGATAAAAAGGAGACTATTCCTCAGTAAGATAATAATAGTTATTAATATATATTCACCCAATGTAGGATACCAAATACATTGTTTAGTTTTAAACAAATTTAAAGGAGAAATTGACAGCAACACAGTGAAAGTAGAGAAACTTAACCTCTCAGTTGTATCAAGGGGTAGAACAGACAGAAACTCAAAAAGGAAATAGTGGCCTTAAGTGAAACATACTATTGACTAGCTGTTGGATCAACAAATAAATCAAGTTATAAATGCATGTTACCCGAAAACATATGAAAATCTATAGAGTATAGCAGAAACGGTCCTAAAGGGAAGTTCATAGGGATATAAACCTACTTGCAAAAACAAGAAAAACCTCAAATAAACATGCTAACTTTATACATAATTAATGAAAAGAAAAACCAAACAAATCCCAAAATTAGTTAAAGAAAAGTAATAATAAAGATCAGATAAGAAATAAGTGAAATAGAGAATGAAATGGTAATAACAAGATCAGTTAAACTAAGAGCTGGTTCTTTTGTCAAATAAACAAGACTGACAAAATCTTACCTAGACTTACTAAGAAAAAAGAAAAAGAGGATGAAATAAATACACTCAGAAATGAAAGAAAAGTTACAATGAATAACACTGAAATGCAAAAGATTATAGAACACTATAAACAGTTGCTAAGTCACTTCAGTCGTGTCCGACTCTGTGTGACCCCATAGACGGCAGCCCACCAGGCTCTGCCATCCCTGGGATTCTCCAGGCAAGAACACTGGAGTGGGGTGCCATTTCCTTCTCCAATGCATGAAAGTGAAAAATGAAAGGGAAGTCACTCAGTCGTGTCTGACTCTTTGCGACCCCATGGACTGAAGCCTACCAGGCTCCTCCGTCCATGGGATTTTCCAGGCAAGAGTACTGGAGTGGGTTGCCATTGCCTTCTCCAACTATGAACAGTATCTGCTAACAAATAGGACAACCTGGATAAATTCTGAGAATCATAAAACTTTCCAAGGCTGAATCATGAAATATAAAAAATATAGAAAATCTGAATACATGACTACTAGAAAGGATGTTGTTGTTATTTAGTAAATAAGTTGTTCCCAACTCTTGTGACTCCATGGGCTGTGTCCCACCATGCTCCCCTGTCCATGGGATTTTCCAGGCAAGAATACTGAAGTGGATTGACATTTCTTTCTCCAGGGGATCTTCCTGACCCAGGTATAAACCTGAATCTCTTGAATTAGCAGATGGATTCTAATAAGAACACTTAAACAGTAAAAAAAAAAAAAAAAAAAACTTGCCGCAAAACAAAATCCCACAATCAGGTATCTTCACTGGTACGTTCTCCCAAACTTTTAAAGAAGATTTAATAATTATTTTTCTCAAAGTCTTCCAAAGAACTAAAGAGGAGGCACTCCTACCAAGTCATTTTACAAAGATATCACCCCCTTACCAAAACCAGACTAGCAAAACAAACAAAAAAGAAAAATAAAGGCCAGTACACCTGATGAACATAATTTAAAATATGCTCAACAAAATATTGGTGAATTTAACATGACAATAAGGAATTTTATATCCTGACCAAGTAAGATTTATTCCAGGGATTCAAGGATGGTTCAACATTTGCAAATCAATCAACATGCTACACTACACTAACAAAATAAAGAACAAAAATCATATGATCACCTCAACAGATGCAGATAAAGTGTTTGACAACACTCAACATCTATTTATGATAAAAACTTTTAATTAAAAAAAGGTATAGAAGGAACATAGCTCAACATAATAAAGGCCATATATGAGAAATGCACAGCTAAGTTTATACCCAAATTCAGTTCAGTTCAGTCATTCAGTCCTGTACGGCTCTTTGCGATCCCATGGACTGCAGCACGCCAGGCTTCCCTGTCCATCACTAACTCCCGAGCTTGCTCAAATTCATGTTCACCGAGTCATTAATGCCATCCAACCATCTCATTTTCTTCTGTCCTTCTCCCCCTGCCTTCAATCTTTGGCAGCACCAGTGTCTTTTCCAGTGAGTCAGTTATTCAAATCAGGTGGCCAAAGTATTGGAGTTTCAGCTTCAGCATCAGTCCTTTCATTGAATATTCAGGACTGATTTCATTAGGATTGACTGGTTGGATCTCCTTGCAATCCAAGGGACTCTCAAGAGTCTTCTCCAAAACCACATTTCAAAAATGCCAATTCTTTGGCATTCAACTTTCTTTATAGTCCAACTCTCGCATCCATATACGACTACTGGAAAAACCATACTTTTGACTAGATGGACCTTTACTGGCAAAATAACATCTCTGATTTTTAATATGCTGTTCATGTTGGTTATACCTTTTTCTCCAATGAGCAAGCATCTTTTAATTTTAATTCACACCCAATGGTATAAAGCTAATCACCCTAAGACCAGGAAGAATTGATGCTTTCGAACCGTGGTGCTGGAGAAGAATCTTGAGAGTTCCTTGGACTGCAAGGAGATCAAACCTGTCAGTCCAAAAGGAAATCAAGCTCAAATATCAATTGGAGGGACTGATGCTGAAACTGAAGCTCCAATATTTTGGTCACTTGATGCAAAGAGTCTACTTATTGGAAAAGACTTAATCTGGAAAAGATTGAAGGCAAAAGGAGAAGTGGGTGGCAGAGGGTGAGATGGCTAGATAGATGCATGCATGTCCAACTCAGTGGACATACATACAAAGTTGTTTCAGTCATATCTGGTTCTTTGCGACTCTATGTCCTGTAGCCCATCAGGCTCCCTCTATCCATGGGATTCTCCAGATAAGAAAACTGGAGTGAATTTCCATGCCCTCCTCCAGGTGATCTTCCCGACTCAGGGATATAATCTGTATGTTTTATCTCTTGCATTTGGCAGGAAGGTTCTTTCTTGTGCCACCTGAGAAGCTCCAAACTCTGAAAGATAGTGAAAGACAGGGGAACCTAGTGTATTACAGTCCATGGGATTACAAAGAGATGGACATAACTTAATGTTTAAACAACAACAATAAAGAAATAGGAAAATTATTCTGTTCTCATTGAGTGTAGGAATTAATAATGTTAAACATCTCCATACTACCCAAAGCAATCTACAGATTCAGTGCAATTCCTGTCAAAATTTTAATGACATTTTTCGCACAAATAGGACAAAAATTGTACAATATGTATGGAGCCACAAAAGACTCCAAGTAGCCAACATAATCTTGAGAAATACATGGCTGTTTAACATAACTGATACCATCTTGAGCATGCGCAGTTTCTCCTGTCCTTCTACCAACCTTACCCAGGACTGTGTAGTGCAGTAAATCACTTATCTGTAATCCAGGGCTTTGTAGTTAATGTGCATGTGTGTGTTCTCACTCAACTCTGACAGTTTGGGACCATATGGACTGTAGCCCAACAGGTTTCTCTCTATATAGAATTTTCCAGGTGAGAATACTGGAGTGGATTGACATTTCCTACTCCAGGGGATCTTCCTAACCCAGGGATTGAACTCACATCTCTGGTATCTCCTGCATTTGCAGATTCTTTATCACTGAGCCACCTGGGAAGCCCATACATGACATATACATAAAATCACATTACATATATCACACACATATATACTGGAAAGTTATTCATTTATAAAAAAGAATAAAATATTGGCATTTGTGACAACATGGTGTGCCTTATTGGCATTATGTTCATGAAATAAGTCAGATAAGAATAAAAAAGAAATACTATATAATTTCACTCATATGAATAATATAAAGAAAGCCAAATTAAAGCAAAACAAAACAAAAATAATTGCAGATACAGAGAAGTCTTGTGGTTACCAGTGGGAAAATGTAGCTGAAAAGGAGGGTGAAATAGATTTTTGTTGTTGTTGTTTTTCAGTCACTAGGTTGTGTCTGACACTTTGAGACCTCATGTACTGTAGCAGGCCAGACTCATCTGTCCTCCAGTATCTCCCAGGGTTTACTTAAATTTATGTCCAGTTAGTCAGTGATGCTATCTAGACATCTCATCCTCTGTTACCCCCTTCTCCTTTTGTCTTCAATCATTCCCAGCATCTGGTCTTTTAAAATGAGTCAGCTCTTCCCATTAAGTGGTCAAAGAATTGGATCTTCAGCTTCAGCAACTGTTCTTCCATTGAATATTCAGTGTTGATTTCACTTAGAATTGACTAATTTGATCTTCTTGCAGTAAAAAGAACTCTTAAGTGTCTTCTCTGGCACCGTAATTCAAAAGCATCAATTCTTTGACTACTGGAAAAACTGTAGCTTGGATGATATGGACTTTTTGGTAAAGTGATGTCTATCCTGTCTAGATTTGTCATAGCTTCCCTTCCCAGAAGCAAGGGTATTTTAATTTCATGGCTGCAGTTACCATTCACAGTGATTTTTGGAACCCAAGAAAATAAAATTGGTTAGAGCTTCCACTTTTCCTCTTCTATGTGCCATGAAGTGATGGGACAAGATGTCATGATCTTAGCTTTTTAATGTTGAGTTTCAATCCAGATTTTTCACTTTTCTCTTTCACCCTCATCAAGAGTCTGTTTAGTTCCTCTTCATTTTCTGTCATCAGAGTGGTACCAGCTGCTATCTGAGGCTATTGTTATTTCTCCAGGCAATCTTGATTCCAGCTTGTGATTCATCTAGCTGGGGATTTCACATGATGTACTCTACATACAAGATATATAAGCAAGGTTAAAATGTATAACCTTCTCATTCTCCTTTATAAATTTTGAACCAATCAATTGCTGGATGTAAAGATCTAAGTACTGCTTTTTTACTCACATGTAGGTGTCTCAGGAGACAGGTAAAGTGTTCTAGTACTCCCAACTTCTTAAGAATTTTCCACAGATTGTTGTGATCCACAAACTCAAAGTCTTTAGCATATTCAATGAGGCAGATGTTTTTCAGGAACTCCCTTGCTTTCTCCATGATCCGATGAGTGTTGGCAATTTGACATCTGGTTCCTCTGCCTCTTTGAGACCCAGCTTGTACTTCTGGAAGTTCTCAGCTCACAGACTGCTGAAGACTATCTTGAAGGTTTTTGAACAGAACCATGGTAGCTTGAGAAATAAGCATAATTGATGATAGTCTGAAAATTTTTGAGCATTGCCCTTCTTTGGGATTGGAATGAAAACTGACTTTTTCCAGTCGTGTAGTTACTGATGAGTTTTCCAAATTTATTGACATATTGAGTGCAACACTTAAACATCTTTTTTTTTTTTTTTTTTTAGGATTTTAAGTAGCTCGGCTTTTGAATTCCATCACCTCTACTATCTTTTTTTATATAAATTTATTATTTTAATTGGAAGCTAATTAATTTACAATATTGTATTGGTTTTGCTATACATTGACATGAAACCACCACGGGTGTACATGTGTTCCCCATCCTGTCCCCCTCCCACCTCCACCCCCATACCATCCCTCTGGGTCATCCCCGTGCACCAGCCCCAAGCATCCTATATCATGCATCGAATCTGGACTGGCAATTCATTTCACATATGATAATATACAAGTTTCAATGCCATTCTAAATCATCTCACCCTCACCCTCTCCCACCGAGTCCAAAAGACTGTTCTATACATCTGTATCTCTTTTGCTGTCTCACATACAGGGTTATCGTTACCACTAGTGCCACCTGGAAGCCCGTGTTTCAGCTATACACAGTAAATAACTACAGGAAAGCAACAATACATGTACAGCATTTGAGAAAATAGTCTTGAGGATGGGGATTATAAGAGCATTTGGAGAACAAAATATGGCATTAAATGGTTAAGTTGCTATAAATGTAAATAATTCCAAAAGGAAATAAGAAGGGAAAGTTTCAGGCTAATTTTATGTACGAACTTAAAAATAGAAATAAGCATAAAATAATAGCAATCATGATTAATCAATAGCTACACATATTGACTGTATGATTCATCATCTCTATTTTGTGATTCTATTTCTTTCTATAGAGAAACAAACAAACTTCTCCTTTCTGTAAACAAATTTGATCCTAAGGTAATATTCATATATGTCACTAAGTCACAGATCTCCCAAAAACCAATTCCCAAACTTTTAAAGTAAGTTTAAAATAATATTTACAAAAATATTTGATATAGTACCTTTAAATAACTGAATAAATTTCCAAAATGTTATTTTCATCTAATAAATTGGACAAACATATTTCAATTATATTTTGAAGTTACCTATTTTTTTTTTTTTTAATTTAAAGCTTTGGATTAAAAGCTGGCATCACTTAACTATCAGTATTAGTGAAATTCTTATTTTACTAAGAAAAATAAGATAATAGAGAAGGCAGAACGTCAAACCAGATTCACAAGCATTAGACTTTTTACTCAGTATCAAATTTTACTAACAATTCAAAGGATACAGATAGCTATAAGACACAGAGTAAGTTTGGAGTAGTCTAAAACCACCTTAGACAGCTCTGTGTTTGGGGACCATGATAGTGCACAGCTCAGATTTATTATGGAAGCCAAGATTGACCTAGGCATCCTCCCTTCTGACTTTGTCACTATGTTTATATTGAATCCACTTTTCTTTTATTGACTCTTCTCAACCAATGACTGAGTGCGTCAGCGATGCTCATAAAGGCCTTTCATCTTGGCAAGATGGAAGACACTTCTGGGCAGTAATTACCCAGTGAGCCCCCCATCAGCATAAGTGAACATTTTGCCTGTGGCTTTAGACACTTTCCAATTAATCTGCCTGTCCATCTTGTTTTCATAAATGTTAGATCTGCATAAGGAGTAGGAAGTCTTTCACTTCTCTGACTCCCTCCTCTTATTCTTAGGCATGACTTCAATAAAACCCTTGTATACTTAATTTGGTGTTAGTGCCTGCTTTTCAGAAAACTCTGACTAATGCATATAAGAAATGTCAGTAGTTATCTAAGAAATGGTAAGATGGGCTTGTGACTCACTCACTCCCTGTCCAGGGGACAAAGAAGATAACTCCCAGCAGTGTAAGTGGAGCATGAAGATCTCCTGTTCTAGGCAACAGGACAATTGGCATTATTTCACCACTAGTAACTTAGGAAAAAGCCTGCTGTAAAGTATAATACACTGGATGATGTGATGATTCAAACATTTGACCAAATGAGGCAACAGCATAGGGATATTGGTCATTGATTTCAGGTATGCACTACAGACAGCTAATGAGAAACTAGTGACCATGGATAGTTAAAGACAAGCACAAGAGCTGTAGATCCCCTTTTGTTGCTTAAAAACGGAATCACTTATATCTGACACAGTTCAGAAGAAAATTGGAGACCTGATAGTGTCAGAGAGCTCCACAGATATAACACTGAGACAAGACACGTTAGGCACTTGAGGTCCTACTTGGAAAAAACTCACTAGTTTGGGACACTTGATACATAGGATGAGAACACCTGAATAGATTTTTGTGATGGCATTGACTGCAAAAACCAGTAGATAGATCATGCAGATTGAAAACTAATAAGAAAACATTAGAATCAACCTAAATTTTAGACTAGATGGATTTGACAGACATACACAGACAATTTCACCAACAAAGCAAAAGAAAACACCTTCTTATCAAGAGCACATGGGACATTTTACTGAATAAATTATATGTTGCCACAAAAAAGTTTGATAAAAATTAAGAAGAAATTGAAATTGTATAAAATATCTGTGTGACCAGAAGAGTATAAAACTAGAAAGGGAGAAAGAGAAGTGTGAAGAAGAATTCAAAAAGAGAAATTAAAAATATTCTGAGATAAGTGAAAATTAAAACACAATATCTGAAAACAAAATGCAACATAAATAGTTCTAATAGAAAGTGTAAAGTGATAAATGTTTAGATTTTAAAATATCTCAAATAAACAATTTAACTTTACACCTCAAGAAGTAGAAAGAAGAATAAAAAACTAAGCTTGAATTTAAAAGAAGGAAGAAAATAACAAAGATCAGAATGGAAGTAAATGAAATGGAGACTAGCAACAATAAAAAAGATCAGGGAAAAGTAAGAAGTAATTTTTTGAAAGAAAAATAAACTTAACAAATGTATAGTTAGACTAAGAAAAAAGACTCAAAAAAATAAGAATGAAAGAGGAGACAATACAACCAATAACAAATAAATACTAAGGATCATAAGAAGATACTATGAACAATTATATACCAACAAGTTAGATAACCTAAAAGAAATGAATAAATTATTAAAAACATATAATCTACCAAGACTGAAGAAACAGAACATCTGGATATATCAACTACTAGCAAAGATACTGAATCAGTGATCAAAAACTTCCAACAAAGAAAGGTTCAGGGCCAAATGGCTTTATTGGTAAATTCTACTAAACATTTAAGGAGTTAGCACTGACACTTTTTAACTTATTTTCAAAAAAAATAAGAGATAACGGACTAATTCCAAATTAATTTTACAAAACCAGCATTACTCTGATTCCAAAGTCAGACAAGGACACTACAAGAAAGGAAAATATCAGGCCAATGTCTTTGACAAACTTAGTTGCACAAATCTATAATCAAATATTAGCAAAATTAATTCAGCAATACATTAAAAGGATACACCATGACGAAGAAGAATATATTTCTGAGATTCAAAGATGATTCTAAACACACAAATCAATAAATGCACTGTATTAACAAAATGAAGTTGATAAAAGTCATATGATCACCTCAATAGACACAAAAATGACAAAATTCACCATTTATGATACAAATTATAAAAAAATATGATATAGAAAATGTGAACCTCAATATACCAAAGACAATCTGTAATAAGCCCAGTCTAATATCAAACTCAATGGTGAAACATTGAAAGGTTTTCCACTAAAATTAAAAACAAGACAAGGATATCTATTCTTACCATTTTTAATCAAAATAGTATTGAAAGTCTGTCTGAGCAATTAGGCAAGAAAAACAATAATAAAAGGCAAACAAATCAGAAAGGAAGAAATAAAATTACTCTTTGTTTACAGATGATATGATCACATATGTACAATACTCTAGTGATCTAAGAAAAAAATTTAGAACTGGTAAACAAATTCAATAACTTTGCACAATAAAAAGTCCACATAAAAAATATCAGTCACATTTCAAAAATATCATACAATCAATGAACTATCTGAAAAGGAAATTCAAAATTTTGTATAACAAAAAGTCCACATAAAAATATTAGTCACATTTCAAAACTATCAGTCATAATCAATGAACTATCTGAAAAAGAAATTAAATAAACTATGTCAATCACAATTGTAATTAAAAAAAAAAAAAAAATCAGGAACAAAGGTAACCAAAGAAATATGCTGAAAAATTTAAACCATCTTAAGGGGATTATACATGGACAAGTGAAAAGGCATTCCATGTTTATGGATTTGAATGATTAATATTAAAATATCCATAGGACCCAGGGATTTAGAAAAGGCTATGGTCCTAGTGTGATTAGATTGACTAGTTTTCTGTGAGTATGGTTTCAGTGTGTCTACCCTCTGCTGCCCTCTGGCAACACCTACCGTCTTACGTGGGTTTCTCTTACCTTGGACTTAGGGTATCTCTTCACGGCTGCTCCAGCAAAGTGCAGCCGCTGCTCCCTACCTTGGACAAGGAGTATCTCCTTACCGCCAACCCTCCTGACCTTGAACAGGGAGTAGCTCCTCTCGGCCCTCCTGCACCGGCAAGAGGGCCAAAACTCGATGAAACTAAGCCATGCCCTGTGAGGCCACCCAAGATGGGTGGGCATGGTGGAGAGGTCTGACAGAATGTGGCCCAATGGAGAAGGGAATGGCAAACCACTTCAGTATTCTTGCCTTGAGAACCCCATGAACAGTATGAAAATGCAAAATGATAGGATACTGAAAGAGGAACTCCCCAGGTCAGTAGGGACACAATATGCTACTGGACATCAGTGGTGAAATAACTCCAGAAAGAATAAAGGGATGGAGCCAAAGGAAAAACAGTACCCAGCTGTGGAGGTGACTGGTGATAGAAGCAAGGTCTGATGCTGTAAAGAGCTATATTGCATAGGAACCTGGAATGTCAGGTCCATGAATCAAGGCAAATTGGAAGTGGTCAAACAGGAGATCCAAGAGTGAACGTGACATTCTAGGAATCAGCGAATTAAAATGGACTGGAATGGGTGAATTTAAATCAGATTATATCTACTACTGTGGGCAGGATTCCTTTAGAAGAAATGGAGTAGCCATCATAATCAACAAAAGAGTCTGAAATGCAGTACTTGGATGCAATCTCAAAAACGACAGAATGATCTCTGTTCGTTTCCAAAACAAACCATTCAATATCACTGTAATCCAAGTCTATGCCCAAACCAGTAACACTGAAGAAGCTGAAGTTGAATGGTTCTATGAAGAACTACAAGACCTTTTAGAAATAACCCCCCCAAAATATGTCCTTTTCATTATAGGGGACTGGAATGCAAAAGTAGGAAGTCAAGAAACACTTGCAGTAACAGGTAAATTTGGCCTTGGGATAAGGAACGAAGCAGGGCAAAGGCTAATAGAATTTTGCCAAGAGAATGCACTAGTCATAGCAAACACCCTCTTCCAAAAATACAAGAAAAGACTCTAAACATGGACATCGCCAGATGGTCAACACCGAAATCAGATTGATTATATTCTTTGCAGCCAAGGATGGAGAAGCTCTATACAGTCAGCAAAAACAAGACAAGGAGCTGACTGTGGCTCAGATCATGAGCTCCTTATTGCCAAATTCAGACTTAAATTGAAGAAAGTAAGGAAAACCACTACACCATTCAGGTATGACCTAAATCAAATCCCTTATGATTATACAGTGGAAGTGAGAAATATATTTAAGGGACTAGATCTGATAGATAGAGTGCTGATGAACTATGGACAGAGGTTCGTGACATTGTACAGGAGACAAGGATCAAGACCATCCCCATAGAAAAGAAATGCAAAAAAGCAAAATGTCTGTCTGGGGAGGCCTTAGAAATATCTGTGAAAAGAAGAGAAATGAAAAGCAAAGAAAAAGGTAAGATATAAGCATCTGAATGCAGATTCCAAAGAATAGCGAGAAAAGATAAGAAAGTCTTCCTCAGCAATCACTGCAAAGAAATAGAGGAAAACAACAAAATGGGAAAGACTAGAGATTTCTTAAAGAAAATTAGAGATACCAAGGGAACATTTCATGCAAAGATGGGCTCGATAAAGGACAGAAATGGTATGGACCTAACAGAAGCAAAAGATATTAAGAAGAAGTGGTAAGAATACACAGAACAACTGTACAAAAAAGATTTTCACGACCCAGATAATCACAATGGTGTGATCACTCACCTAGAGCCAGACATCCTGGAATGTGAAGTCAAGTGGGCCTTAGAAAATATCACTACAAACAAAGCTAGTAGAGGTAATGGAATTTCAGTTGAGCTATTTCAAATCCTGAAAGATGATCCCGTGAAAGTGCTTCACTCAATATCCCAGGAAATTTGGAAAACTCAGCAGTGGCCACAGGACTGGAAATGGTCAGTTTTCATTCCAATCCCAAAGAAAAGCAATGCCAAAGAATGCTCAAAATACCACACAATTGCACTCATCTCACACGCTAATAAAATAATGCTCAAAATTTTCCAAGACAGGCTTCAGTAATACGTGAACTGTGAACTTCCAGATGTTCAAGCTGGTTTTATAAAAGGCAGAGGAACCAGAGATCAAATTGCCAACATCCACTGGATCATGGAAAAAGCAAAAGAGTTCCAAAAGACATCTATTTCTGCTTTATTGACTATGCCATAGCCTTTGACTGTGTGGATCGCAATAAACTGTGGAAAATTCTTCAAGAGGTGGGAATACCAGACTACCTGACCTGCCTCTTGAGAAATCTGTATGCAGGTCAGGAAGCAACAGTTAGAACTGGACATGGAACAACAGACTGGTTCCAAACAGGAAAAGGAGTATGTCATGACTGTATATTGTCACCCTGCTTGTTTAAATTCTATGCAGAGTACATCATGAGAAACGCTGGCCTGGAAGAAGCACAAGCTGGAATCAAGATTGCCGGGAGAAATATCAATAACCTCAGATGTGCAGATGACACCACCCTTATGGCAGAAAGTGAAGAGGAACTAAAAAGCCTCTTGATGAAAGTGAAAGAGGAGAATGAAAAAGTTGGCTTAAAGCTCAACATTAAAAAAACAAAGATTATGGCATCTGATCCCATCACTTCATGGGAAATAGATGGGGAAACATTGGAAACATTATCAGGCTTTATCTTTTGGGGCTCCAAAATCACTGCAGATGGTGATTGCAGCCATGAAATTAAAAGACGCTTACTCCTTGGAAGAAAAGTTATGACCAACCTAGATAGCATATTGAAAAGCAGAGACATTACTTTGCCAGCAAAAGTCCGTTTAGTCAAGGCTATTGTTTTTCCAGTGGTCATGTTTGGATGTGAGATTTGGACTGTGAAGAAAGCTGAGCACTGAAGAATTGATGCTTTTGAACTGTGGTGTTGGTAAAGACTCGTGAGAGCCCGTTGGACCTCAAGGAGATCCAACCAGTCCATTCTGAGGAGATCAGCCTTGTGTGTTCTTTGGAAAGAATGATGCTAAAGCTGAAACTCCAGTACTTTGGCCACCTCATGCGAAGAGTTGACTCATTGGAAAAGACTCTGATGCTGGGAGGGATTGGGGGTAGAAGGATAAGGGGACGACAGAAGATGAGATGGCTGGATGGCGTCACCGACTTGATGGACGTGAGTTTGAGTGAACTCCAGGAGTTGGTGATGGACAGGGAGGCCCGGCGTGCTGTGATTCATGGGGTCGCAAAGAGTCGGACACGATTGAGTGACTGAACTGAACTGAACTAAGGACCCAAAGAGATATGCAAATTCAATGCAATTTCTACCAATATCCTAACAGCAATTTTTCACAGAAATAAAATAATAATAATAACCTTTAAATTCACAAATCTGCAGAAGATCCTGAATAGCTAAAGCTATCTTTAAAAGAGACATCATACTTCCTAATTTCAAAACATTATGCAAAGCTTTAGTAATTATAACAGTATGTATTTGGCATAAAGATGAATGTGTAGACCAATGATACAGAGTAATAGTAGTTTAGTCACTAAGTTGTGTCAGACTCTTGTGACCCTATGGACTGTAGCCTGCCAGGCTCCTCTGTCCATGGAATTCTCCAGGCAGGAATACTAGAGTGGGTTACCATTTCCTTGTTCAATGATACAGAATAGAGATCCTCAAAGTAAATCCATGAATCTTCAGCCAATTGATCTTCAATATTGGTGCCAATAATACATAATGGTGAATAAATTGTCTCTTCAATAAATGATGTTGAAAAAATAGATATCCATATGAATAAGAATGAGACTGGATTCTTATTTCATACTATATACAAAAATCAACTCAAAATATTCAACAGATTAAAATCTTATGCATTAGGCATGAAATTCTAAATAACTAGAAGAAAACATAGAGAAAAAATTCTTGGCATTGATCTTAGCAATTTTTTTTCACTTGATATCAATAGCAAGTAAAAACGGACAAGTGAAATCACATCAAATTAAAACCCTCCACACAGCAAAAGAAACAATTAACAGAATGAAAATGCAACCTATGGATTGGGAGAAAGTATCTGAAAACCACACATCTGAAAATAGTTTACAAATTCAAAGTATGTAAGGAACTCAAATGACTCAGTAGAAAACAAACAAGAAAATGATTTCTTTTAAAAATGGGATAAAGAACTTGAATAAACATTTGTCAGAAGAAGGCATTGAGTTTTATTTAATGCAAACTTTTAATTTTACTTTTAAAAAATTTATAAAGAATTTAATTTCTGAAAATAGATTTGAAAGGAGCAATTTTATAGGTCTATCAATAAAAACCCCTTATGGAATACAGCCTTGTACTGGTGAGGTGCTTGCATAATTCAATGAAGCTATGAAAGATGCCATGATGATGCCCAAGATGAATGAGTCATAGAGAAGAATTCTGACAAGATGTGGTCCACATGAGGAAGAAATGGTAACCCACTCCAGTATTTGTAACACAAGAAACCCATAAACAGTATAAAAAGACAAAATGATATGACACAGGAAGATGAGTTGCTCATATCAGAAGGTGTCCAATATGTTACTGGGGAAGAGCAAGTGCAATTACAGATAGCTACAGAAAGACTGAAGTGGCTGGGCCAAAGTGAGAACGATGCCCAGCTATGGATGTGTCTGGTGCTGAAAGTAAACTCCAATCCCGAAAAGAACAATATTGCACAGGAACACGGTCCATGAATCAGGGTAAGCTAGACATGGTCAAGCAGGAGATGGCAAGATTAAACAGTCACATCTTAAGAATCATTATGTTCTTTGAAGCTGAAAATGGAGAAGTTCTACACAGTCAACAAAAAAGACTTGGAGATGACTGTGGCTGAGATCATCAGCCCCTTACTGCAAAATTCAGGCTTAGATTGAAGAAAATAGGGAAAATCATTAGTCCATTCAGGTATAATCTAAATCAAATATCTTATGATTATACCGTGGCAGTGACAAATAGATTCAAGGGACTAGATTTGGCAGACAGAGTGCCTGCAGAACTATGGACTGAAATTCATAATATTGTACAGGAGACATTGAGCAAAACCATCCCAAAGTGGGGGGAAAAATGAAAGAAGGCAAAGTGGCTGTCTGAGGAGGCTTTACAAATAGCTGAACAAAGAAAAGAAGAGAAAGGAAAGGGAGAACAGGAAAGATACACCGAATTGAATGCAGAGCTCCAGAGAAGAGCAAGGAGAGATAGGAAGTTTTCTTAAATGAACAATGCAAAGAAACAGAAGAAAACAGTAAAATAAAAGACTAGAGATCTCAAGAAAATTGGCAATATCAAGGGAATATTAAATGCAAGAATGAGCAAGAAAAAGGACAGAAACTGTAAGGACCTAAGAGAAGCAGAAGGCATTAAGAAGACATGGCAAGAATACACAGAACTATACAAAAAAATTCTTAAGATCCAGATAACCATGATGGTGTGGTCACTCACCGAGACCCAGATATCCTGGGTGAGAAGTCAAATGTGCCAAAGGAAGCATTACTAGGAACAAAGGTAATAGAAGTGGCGGAATTCTAGCTAAACCATTTAAAATCCTAGAAGACGATCCTGTTAAAATGCTGCAGTTAATATGCCAAGAAATTTGGAAAACTCAGTGGCCACATGATTGGAAAAGGACAGTCTTCATTCAAATGACAAAGAAGGGCAATGCTAAAGAATGTTCAAACTACCATACTATTGTGCTGATTTCACATGCTATCAAAGTTATGTTCAAAATCCTTCAAGCTAGGATTCAACCGTATGTGAATCAATAACTTCCAAATATAAAAGAAGGGTTTAGAAAAGGCAGAGGAGTCAGACGTAAAATATCCAATATTCATTGGATCATGGAGAAAGCAAAGGGATTTCTGAAAAACTCTAGTTCTACTTCATTGACCATGCAAAACCCTTAGACTCTGTGGATCACAACTAACTGTGGAAAATTCTTAATGAGATGGGAGTACCAGACCACATTAGTGCCTCCTGAGAGATGTAACAGTTAGAAGTGAACATGGAACAATCGACTGGTTCAAAATTGGGAAAGACATACAATAAGGCTGTATATTTTCACCCTGCTTATTTAACTTATATGTATACTAGATTATGCAAAATGCCAAGTTGGATGAATCCCAAGCTAGAATCAAGATTACCTGGAGAAATATCAACAACCTCAGATAAACATATGATACTGCTCTAACAGCAGCATATAAGGAGGAACTAAAGAGCCTCTTTATAAGGATGAAAGAGGAAAGTGAAAAAGCTGGGTTAAAACTCAACATCCAAAAAACAAAGATCATGGCATCCAGTCCCAATGCTTCACGACAAATGTAAGGGGGGAAAGTGGAATCAATGACAGATTTTCTTGGACTCCAAAATCACTGAGGACGATGACTGCAGCTGTGAAGTCAAAAGATGCTTGCTCCTTGGAAGGAACGTTATGACAAACCTAGACAGTGTCTTAAAAAGCAGAGATATTACTTTGCCAACAAACGTCTACATAGTCAAAACTATGGGGCTTCCTGGATCACTCAAAGGGTTAAGAATCCACTTGCAATAAAGGAGACACAGGTTTGATCCCTGTGTAGGAAAGATCCCCTGGAGAAGGAAATGGAAACCTACTCTAGTATTCTTGCCTGAAAAATCTCATGGACAGAGGAGCCTGGCAGGCTATAGTCCTAAGGGTGGCAGAGAGTCAGACATGACTTAGCAACTAAGCAGAAGCACAAGCATGGTTTTTCCAGGAGTCATGTACAGATGTGAGAGTTGGTCCATAAAGAAGACTGAGCATCAGAAAATTGATGCTTTTGAATTATGGTGCTGGAGAAGACTCTTGAGAGTCCCTTGGACTGCAAGAAGTTCAAACCAGTTAATGTTAAAGGAAATCAACCCTGAATATTAATTGGAAGAACTGATGCTGAAGCAGAAGTTCCAATACTTTTCACATCTGATGCAAACAGCCAGCTCATTGGAAAAGACCCTGATGCTGGAAATTATTGAAGACAAAAGAAGAAGGGAGTGGCAGAGAAGTTAGATAGCATCATTAGACCAAACTTTGGTAGATAGTGGAAGACAGGGGAGCCTGGCATGCTACAATTCATGGGGCCCAACGAGTGGGACATGACTTAGAGAATACACAACAACTATTTTATATAATACTTTTAAAAATGACATTCAGAACACAAGGTTAGCATATCTGTGGCACTTTTTTTAGAATCAAAACTTTTTAAAGTTCATGTAATATTTATCTGTTTAATTTTAAGTAATTTTATAATTAGCTGACACTGTATGCAGGCTATCCAGTAACCAGAAAGAAATTAAATTTCAGGAGAAAACATATGTTGTTCAAATTCACTGTCAAAGCCCTCAGGTAACTTTGTCTGATTGTGGCCATCTGGTCAGCTGAAGAAAAAAGATGAGAACAGTGGTGTTTTCAGTACTGTTCCTCCAACCTAAACACCCACTGCTGAAATCACATTATATTCTCTGTCCTAATTACTATAACACACTGTTCTCTCTCCACATCTATGGTCTTAACATATTAGATCTCATATAAAAGAGTGAATATTATTTGCATACATTTACTTATAAAGCTAGAATAAACTCCAGCCAACCAGTGACCAGAAGATGGTGAATGCACTTTGTTTAGGGGGATAAAATTAAAATTAAAAAAATGGGCCATTTACTTTGCCAATATTCTCAACTTAGCTTAAAAATACATATGTAAGCCTTTTTACAAGAATTTTCTAGTTTAACATCATTTTAGAATATAATACATATACACAGCTTCCCTGGTAGCTAAGTTGGTAAAGAATTGCCTGCAATGTAGAAGACCCTGGATCAATTCCTGGGTCAGGAAGATTCCCTGGAGAAGGGATAAAACACCCATCCTAGTGTCTTTGGGTTTTCCTAGTGGCTAAGCTTGTAAAGAATCCACCTGCAATGGGGGAGACCTGAGTTTAATCCCTGGGTTGGGGACTTATAGATGACCTAGAACTATATTTTATAATATGTATAATATACATATATAAGTATGAATATTCATGTATAATACATAAATATTAAACAAAATAGCTATATTTTATTCTATATTTATGGAAGACTTAAATATATTTTATAAATGTAATTATGTAATGATAAGCATATTTGAAGTCATGGGGTATATTTTCAAATTTCTAAGTAAATATAAATATTAAGATTTATTATTTTATCAGCTGAATATTTTAGATCATAGGAAAGAAAAAGAAACAAACATGTATTTATTTGGGAGAATTTTAAACAATGTCCACCAAGTCTTTGTCATTTGTCCCTTTGAGAGGTGGAGTCTGTGGTTACTTGACCAATAAAACATGGTAAATATTACACTGACATTTTGTGCTTGTGGCCTGAAGAACTAGTCATCTTCAGCTTCCTCTTTCTTGGTATACTTTCTTGTGTCCTAGTGACCATAACCAGGAGAAGGCAATGGCACCCCACTCCAGTACTCTTGCCTAGCAAATCCCATGGATGGAGGAGCCTGGTAGGCTGCAGTCCATGGGGTCCCAAAGTTGGACACAACTGAATGACTTCACTTTCACTTTTCACTTTCATGCATTGGAGAAGGAAATGGCAACCCATTCCAGTGTTCTTGCCTGGAGAATCCCAGGGATGGGGGAGCCTGGTAGGCTGCCATCTCTGGGGTCGCACAGAGTCAGACACGACTGAAGTGACTTAGCAGCAGCAGCAGCAGCAGTGATCATAACCAGAGGAACCCCAAGCAACCATGGAGATATTGCCAGAGATGTTCCAGGCCGTTTCTCAAAATCCATCAACGTTAACCTTTAGCAGAAGCTAACACATATATGAGTGAACTTTGGGAGTTGGTGATGGACAGGGAGGCCTGGCATGTTGCGATTCATGACTTGCAAAGAGTCAGACATGACTGAGCGACTGAACTGAACTGAACTGAACACACATCTTTAAGTTAAAGGGTCCTGAATAAGAAAGGAAATGGAACAAACTTGGATCGAGATAGCAAAGAACCTTACCACCAACAGATCGAGTCTAATTATACATTGATTTTCCTACAATAGCATAATGAATGACACATCTACAGGTGGCCTGCTTATTTAACTTATATGAAGAGTACATCATGAGAAATGCCAGGCTGGATGAACCACAAGCTGCAATAAAGTTTGCTAGGAGAAATATCAATAACTTCAGATACCCACATGGCACCACCCTTATGGCAGAAAGTATCCATTCAGTTCAGTCACTCAGTCATGTCCAACTCTGTGACCCCATGAATCACAGCACGCCAGGCCTCCCTGTCCATCACCAACTCCCGGAGTTCACTCAGACTCATGTCCATTGAGTTAGTGATGCCATCCAGCCATCTCATCCTCTGTCATCCCCTTCTACTCCTGCCCCCAAATCCCTCCCAGCATCAGAGTCTTTTCCAATGAGTCAACTCTTCCTGTGAGGTGACCAAAATGCTGGAGATTCAGCTTTACTATCATTCCTTCCGAAGAAATCCCAGGGCTGATCTCCTTCAGAATGGACTGGTTGGATCTCCTTGCAGTCCAAGGGACTCTTAAGAGTCTTCTCCAACACCACAGTTCAAAAGCATTAATTCTTCAGTGCTCAGCTTTCTTCACAGTCCAATTCTCACATCCCTACATGACGACTGGAAAAACCACAGCCTTGACTAGATGGACCTTTGTTGGCAAAGTAATGTCTCTGCTTTTGAATATGCTATCTACTTAGGTCATAATTTTCCTTCCAAGGAGTAAGCCTCTTTAAATTTCATGGCTGCAGTCACCATCTGCAATGATTTTGGAGCACAAAAAAATAAAGTCTGACACTGTTTCCCCAACTATTTCCCATGAAGTGATGGGACCAGATGCCATGATCTTCATTTTCTGAATGTTAAGCTTTAAGCCAACTTTTTCATTCTCCTCTTTCACTCTCATCAAGAGGGTTTTTAGTTCCTTTTCACTTTCTGCCATAAGGGTGGTGTCATCTGCATATCTGAGGTTATTGATATTTCTCCTGGAAATCTTGATTCCAGCTTGTGCTTCTTCCAGCCCAGCATTTCTCATGATATACTCTGCATATAAGTTAAATAAGCAAGGTGACACTACACAGCCTTGACATACTCCTTTTCCTATTTGGAACCAGCCTGTTGTTTCATGTCCAGTTCTAACTGTTGTTTCCTGACCTGCATATAGGTTTCTCAAGAGGCAGGTCAGGTCCTCTGGTATTCCCATCTCTTTCAGAATTTTCCACAGTTTATTGTGATCCACACAGTCAGAGGCTATGGCATAGTCAATAAAGCAGAAATAGATGTTTTTCTGGAACTCTCGTGCTTTTTCCATGATCCAGCAGATGTTGGCAATTTGATCTCTGGTTCCTCTGCCTTTTCTAAAACCAGCTTGAACATCAGGAAGTTCACGGTTCATGTACTGCTGAAGCCTGTCTTGGAGAATTTTGAGCATTACTTTACTAGCATGTGAGATGAGTGCAACTGTGCAGTAGTTTGAGCATTCTTTGGCATTGCCTTTCTTTGGGATTGGAATGAAAACTGGCCTTTTCCAGTCCTGTGGCCACTGCTGAGTTTTCCAAATTTCCTGGGATATTGAGTGAAGCACTTTCACAGCATCATCTTTCAGAATTTGAAATAGCTCAACTGGAATGTCATCACCTCCACTAGCTTTGTCCATAGTGATGCTTCCTAAGGCCCACTTGACTTCACGTTCCAGGATGTCTGGGTCTAGGTGAGTGATCACACCATCGTGATTATCTTGGTCATGTAGATCTTTTTGTGTATTCCTGCCACCTCTTCTTAATATCTTCTGCTTCTGTTAGGTCCATACCATTTCTGTCCTTTATCGAGCCCATCTTTACATGAAATGTTCCCTTGATATCTCTAATTTTCTTGAAGAGATCTCTAGTCTTTCCCATTCTGTTGTTTTCCTCTATTTCTTTGCATTGATCACTGAGGAAGACTTTCTTATCTCTTCTTGTTATTCTTTAGAACTCTGCATTCAGATGCTTATATCTTTCCTTTTCTCCTTTGCTTTTCACTTCTCTTCTTTTCAGTTTTTTGTAAGGCCTCCTTAGATAGCCATTTTGCTTTTTTGCATTTCTTTTCCATGGGGATGGTCTTGATCTCTGTCTCCTGTAGAATGTCACGAACCTTCATCCATAGTTCATCAGGTACTCTATCTATCAGATCTAGTCACTTAAATCTATTTCTCACTTCCACTGTATAACCATAAAGGATTTGATTTAGGTCATACCTGAATGGTGTAGTGGTTTTCCCTACTTTCTTCATTTTAAGTCTGAATTTGGCAATAAGGAGTTCATGATCTGAGCCAGCCAGCTCCTGGTCTTGTTTTTGTTGATATATAGAGCACAGAGGAACTAAAGAGCCACTTGATGAAAGTGAAAGGGAGTGAAAAAACCGCCTTAAAACTCAACATTCAAAAAACTAAGATTATACCATCTGGTCCCATATCTTCATGGCAAATAGAAGAGGAAACAATGGAAACAATGACAGACTTTATTTTCTTGGACTCCAAAATAAACGTAGATGGTGATTGAAGCATGGAATGTAAAAAAGAAAAACTTCTTCCTTGGAAAAAAAGGTATGACAAACCTAGACAGTATGTTAAAAAGCAGAGACATTACCTTGTCAACAAAATTTCATCTAGCAAAAACTATGGTTTTTCCAGTAGTCTTGTATGGATATGAGTTGGAGCATAAAGAAAGCTGAGCACCGAAGAATTGATGCTATTGAACTGCAGTGTTGGAGAAGAGTCTTTAGAGTCTCTTTTACTGCAAGAAGATCAAACCAATCAATCCTAAAGGAAATCAGTCCTGAATATATATTGGAAGGACTGATTCTGAATTTGAAGCTCCAATACTTTGGCCACCTGATGTGAAGAGCTGACTAATTTGAAAAGACCCTGATGCAGGGAAAGATTGAAGGCAGGAGGAGAAGGGGATGATAGAGGATTAGACAGTTGGATGGCAACACGGACTCCATGGACATGAGTTTGAGCAAAATGTGGGAGTTGGTTAAGGACAGGAAATCCTGAAGTGCTGCACTCCATGGTATTGCAAAGAGTCAGACATGACTTAGCAACACAATAGCAATGACAGGTGGCCATTACTGAACATGTAGGACCAAAAGGGAGAGAAAGGAGGTGGCATCCCACTCCGTCCAAAAACCCGGCCGTTTTCTCTGTAAACTAATGTGTATTCTTCCTCATCATTAGCCTCATCCCTCCTCTCCTTGTCTTTATTTTTTCAAATTAAATCCTTCTTGCCAGATGGGTGAGAAGTTGATCTGTGAACTTAGCTTCCACTTCGTTGTTTGACCACTAAATAAAACATCTTCTGTTTCAGTTTCACCCTCAGTTTGCTCTACGGTGTGAAGCTTCTCCAGTCCAAACCCAGGGATGATCCAGGGTTGATCCCCAGCACTAATCATGAACCTCCAGTCATGTGTGTCAGGTTCTTGAAAGTGGATGTCCCGCCCTGCACTCTAGCCACCCTAGAGAAAGCCTTATGAAACAAAACCTGACATTTGTGAGTGAAATAAATGATATTTTTTGTTTGTTTGTTTCAGGCTACCAAATTTGGGAGTGGCTTTTACTCAGAAATAGTGACTGGAAACAACGTTTGATGCTGAAATATAATGCAGCATAGGAATACTTTTGAAGCCTTTTTGGAAAATACAAGTCTACTACAGCTTATATTAAGTGGATCAACCATTAAATAGTCATATAAGAGAAGTTATAATCCTTATTTTATGCATAAGGAAACAGCCACAGTCCCAAGGAGAGAAATCCCAAGGTCACAGTACTGAGATATGAGTATTGCAGTCTGGCTTCAAAGCTCACATTTTTAGTTCTGAACCATTATTATTTTTGATAAGTATTCTCAAAGTTGTTGAGAAAATGTTCATAAAAGTTGAGTGATAAGAAGTCTTCAAATAAAAAACCTTAATTGAGATCATACTCTTGAAGTTTCACAGTTTTGTCTATGTGAAAAATGGGAGAAAATTGCCCTAGAAGGAGGGTGAAAGATAAGGTATGAAAAATGAGAATAATTTCAGAATAAACAATGAGAAGTGGAGTTAAACACTTGGAGTGTGGATTAGGAAATCACTCCTACAATGAGAAAATAAAGATCAGTAAGTAGAAACATCTTCAGTAATAAAATAGTACAATTACTTATTGCTAAGAACTAGTCCAAGTACTTTATATATACTGATTCTTAGGCTAGTCCTTGAAGTCTATTGTCATTACAATATCATGTACTATCACAGTTGTTGTTGTTTAGTCACTAAGTTATGTTTGACTTTTCACGACCTCACAGACTGTAGCATGCCAAGCTTCCCTGTCCTTCACTATCTCCTGGAGTTTGCTTAAACTTATGTCCATTGAGTCAGTGATCCCATCCATCCATCTCCTCCTTTGTTGTCCCCTTCTCCTCCTGCCTTCAATCCTTCCTGGCATCAGGGTTTTTTCCAGTGAGTCTGCTCCTTGTATCAGGTGGCCAAAATATTGGAGTTTCAGCATCAGTCCTTCCAATGAATATTCAGGGTTAATTTCCTTTAGGATTGACTGATTTGAAATCGTTACTATTCAATGGGCTCTCAAGACTCTTCTCCAAAACCACAGTTGAAAAGCATCTATTCTTAGGCACTCAGCCTTCTTTATAGTCCAACTCTCACATCCACACATGATTACTAGAAACCATAGCATTGACTATATGGAACTTTGTCAGCAAAATGATGTCTCTGCCTTTTAATGCACTGTCTAGATTAGTCATAACTATTCTTCCAAGGAGCAGGTGTCTTTTAATTGTGTGGCTGCAGTCCTGTCCACAGTGATTTTGGAGCCCAAGAAAATTAAATCTGTCACTACTTCCACTGTTTCCCCGTCTATTTGCCATGAGGTGATGGGGCCAAATATGATCTTAAATGCTGAGTTTTAAGCTGGCTTTTTCACTCTCATCAAGTCTTTCACCCTCATCAGGAGGCTCTTTAGTTTCTTTTCACTTTCTGCCACTAGAGTGGTATTATCTGCATATCTGAGATTGTTCATATTTCTCCCAGCAATCTTGATTCCAACTTGTGATTCAATATCATTAATGTTTTATCTCATAAGCAGGTAATGAGTCATGCAAAGAGATGAAATAAAAGGCCTAATGTCACAAATCAGTAGAGTGGTAAAATCTGGATTCCAACTCAAGCATTCTGGTCTTGAGTCTATACTCTTAAACATTATCTTGTATTATGCTAAGCAACATACTGCAAATAAAACAAATATCAAAAACAGATTAATGAATACAATAATAAACATAACAAAATACATTACAACACTTAAACACATAAACCTCTCCTGCATCCATTTTTTTTTTTTTTTTCTGTTTCCAATTCAGTGATTTTGCCTGAGGTTTAGGCTATCCTTCTACTTATGCTGTCACTCCACCTAAAACCTTTGATTTCAAAAGAGTATTATTTTTCTTATAAGCACATCAGGTTATTTCCAAATAAAACAAAGAAGAACTAAGTCAAAATAGACATAAGCAATAAAAAAAAAAAAAACACAAGCAACACTAAATCAAATTAAATGCTTACTTATTTCTGGTTGTTATCACCCACCATTTCCTTCATAACTATTTCTTGAAGAAATATTTTATACTCATTACTTCCATTAATACATCAACTATAATCAATCTTATTTTTGGGTCATGTTAATGATTAACTAAGAAACAATTTAAGGTACCTAAATCACTTCACTGGGCACTTGAGTTCTATCTCCACGCCATCAGTTCAGTTCAGTTGCTCAAACTTGTTTGACTCTTTGCAACCCCATGAATCACAGGACACAACGCCTCCATGTCCATCACCAACTCCCGGAGTTCACTGAAACTCATGTCCATTGAGTCAGTGATGCCATCCAGCCATCTCACCCTCTGTCATCCCCTTCTCCTCCTACCCCCAATCCATCCCAGCATCAGAGTCTTTTCCAATAAGTCAACTCTTCGCATGGGGTGGCCAAAGTACAGGAGTTTCAGCTTTAGCATCATTTCTTCCAAACAAATCCCAGGGCTGATCTCCTTCAGAATGGACTGATTGGATCTCCTTGCAGTCCAAGGGACTCTCAAGAGTCTTCTCCAACACCACAGTTCAAAAGCATCAATTCTTTGGCACTCAGCCTTCTTCACAGTCCAACTCTGACGTCCATACATGACCACTGGAAAAACCATAGGCCTGACTAGACGTACCTTTGTTGGCAAAGTAATGTCTCTGCTTTTGAATATGCTATCTAGGTTGGTCATAACTTTCCTTCCAAGCAGTAAGCGCCTTTTAATTTCATGGCTGCAATCACCATCTGCAGTGATTTTGGAGCCCAAAAATATAAAGTCTGACACTTTTTACACTGTTTTCCCATCTATTTCCCATGATGTGATGGGACCAAATGTCATGATCTTCGTTTTCTGAATGTTGAGCTTTAAGCCAACTTTTTCACTCTCCACTTTCACTTTCATCAAGAGGATTTTTAGTTCCTCTTCACTTTCTGCAATAAGGGTGGTGTCACCTGCATATCTGAGGTTATTGATATTTCTCCCAGCAATCTTGATTCCATCTTGTGCTTCTTCCAGCCCAGCATTTCTCATGATGTACTCTGTATATAAGTTAAATAAGTAGGGTGACAATATACAGCCTTGAAGTACTCCTTTTCCTATTTGGAACCAGTCTGTTGTTCCATGTCCAGTTCTAATTGTTGCTTCCTGACCTGCATACAGATTTCTCAAGAGGTAGGTCAGGTGGTCTGGTATTCCTAATTCTTTCAGAATTTTCCACAGTTTATTGTGATCCACACAGTCAAAGGCTATGGCATAGTCAATAAAGCAGAAATAGATGTCTTTTGGAACTCTCTTGCTTTTTCCATGATCCAGTGGATGTTGGCAATTTGATCTCTGGTTCCTCTGCCTTTTATAAAACCAGCTTGAACATCTGGAAGTTCACAGTTCACGTATTACTGAAGCCTGTCTTGGAAAATTTTGAGCATTATTTTATTAGCGTGTGAGATGAGTGCAATTGTGTGGTATTTTGAGCATTCTTTGGCATTGCTTTTCTTTGGGATTGGAATGAAAACTGACCATTTCCAGTCCTGTGGCCACTGCTGAGTTTTCCAAATTTCCTGGGATATTGAGTGAAGCACTTTCACAGCATCATCTTTCAGGATTTGGAATAGCTCAACTGGAATTCCATCACTTCCACTAGCTTTGTCCATAGTGATGATTTTTAAGGCCCACTTGACTTCACATTCCAGGATGTCTGGCTCTAGGTGAGTGATCACAGCATGATGATTATCTTGGTCATGTAGATCTTTGTTGTACAGTTCTTCTGTGTATTCCTGCCACCTCTTCTTAATATCTTCTGCTTCTGTTAGGCCCATACCATTTCTGTCCTTTATCAAGCCCATCTTTGCATGAAATGTTCCCTTGGTATCTTTACTTTCCTTGAAGAGATCTCTAGTCTTTCCCATTCTGTTGTTTTCCTCTATTTCTTTGCACTGATCTCTGAAGAAGGCTTTCTTATCTCTTCTTGCTATTCTTTGGAACTCTGCATTCAGGTGCTTATATCTTTCCTTTTCCCCTTTGCTTTTCACTTCTCTTCTTTGCACAGCTATTTTTAAGGCCTCCCGAGACAGCCATTTTGCTTTTTTGCATTTCTTTTCCATGGGGATGGTCTTGATCCCTATCTCCTGTACAATGTCACGAACCTCAGTCCATAGGTCATCAAGTACTCTATCTATCAGATCTAGTCCCTTAAATCTATTTCTCACTTCCACTGTGTAATCATAAGGGATTTGATTTAGGTCATACCTCAATGGTATAGTAGTTTTCCCTACTTTCTTCAATTTAAATCTGAATTTGACAATAAGGAGTTCATGATCTGAACCACAGTCAGCTCCTGGTCTTGTTTTTGCTGACTGTAGAGAGCTTCTCCATCCTTGGCTGCAAAGAATATAATCAATCTGATTTCGGTGTTGACCATCTGGTGATGTCCATGTGTAGAGTCTTCTCTTGTGTTGTTGGAAGTGGGTGTTTGTTATGACCAGTGCATTTTCTTGGCAAAACTCTATTAGTCTTTGCCCTGCTTCATTCCGTATTCCAAGGCCAAATTTGCCTGTTACTCCACGTGTTTCTTGACTTCCTACTTTTGCATTCCAGTCCCCTATAATGAAAAGGACATCTTTTTTGGATGTTAGTTCTAAAAGGTCTTGTAGGTCTTCATAGAACCGTTCAACTTCAGCTTCTTCAGCATCACTACCTGAACGTTAGGGCATAGACTTGTTTTACTGTGATATTGAATGGTGCCTTGGAAATGAACAGAGATCATTCTGTTGTTTTTGAGATTGCATCCAAGTACTGCATTTCAGACTCTTTTGTTGACCATGATGGCTACTCCATTTCTTCTGAGGGATTCCTGCCTGCAGTAGTAGATATAATGGTCATCTGAGTTAAATTCACCCATCCCAGTCCATTTTAGTTCGCTGATTCCTAGAATGTCGATATTCACTCTTGCCATCTCTTGTTTGACCACTTCCAATTTGCCTTGATTCATGGACCTGACATTCCAGGTTCCTATGCAATATAGCTCTTTACAGCATCAGACCTTGCTTCTATCACCAGTCACATCCACAGCTGGTTGTTGTTTTTTCTTTGGCTCCATCCCTTCATTCTTTCTGGAGTTATTTCTCCACTGATGTCTAGTAACATATTGGGCCCCTACTGACCTGGGGAGTTCCTCTTTCAGTATCCTATCATTTTGCCTTCTCGTATTGTTCATGGGGTTCTCAAGGCAAGAATACTGAAGTGATTTGCCATTCCCTTCTCCAGTGGAGCACATTCTGTCAGATCTCTCCACCATGACCTGCTCATCTTGGGTTGCCCCATGGGCATGGCTTAGTGTCATTGAGTTAGACAAGACTGTGGTCCTAGCATGATTAGATTGACTAGTTTTCTGTGAGTATGGTTTTAGTGTGTCTGCCCTCTGATGCCCTCTTGCAACACCTACCCTCTTACCTTGGACGTGGGATATCTCTTCACGGCTGCTCCAGCAAAGTGTAGCTGCTGCTCCTTACCTTGGACGAGGTGTATCGATTAGTGCTTATTCCTTGTTCCTTTCTTGGAGTTGTCTTTTGCAGGAGGCAGTGCAATTGTGGTTTCCCTCCCTCTATCTGTCTACATAGGCTTCTCTCTGTCCCTACCTGTGCTGCCCTCTGTGTCTCTCTTCACTCTGTACACTTTCTCTCATGAGTCATTCTATTCTCACCCCAACTCTTGATCAATAACATCTATAAAATTTTATAAAATATTTTCTGTTTAGCAAAGCATTTTGCTGAACGAAATCAGTTTTTCTAAAACAAAACAACAACAAAAAAAGATAAAGTAGAAAATAATTGAAAGGCTAATAAAGAGATTATTTCCTAGAGACCAAAGTTCTAATTGCTAGACATTATGTTTGTGCTTCCCATGTGGTACAGTGGTACAGAATCTGCTTGCCATTGCAAGAGGTGCAAGATACGAGGTTTTGATCCTTGGGTCAAGAAGATCCCCCTAGAGTAGGAAATGGCAACCCACTTTAGTATTTCTTGCCAAGAAAATTTCATGGACAGGGGTGTCTGGTGCACCATAATCTAAACAGTCACAAAGAGTTGGACATGGCTGAGTGACTGAGCATACATATACAATAAAGAGTATTTTTCAGACATCAAAGTTCTAATCACTGTTCTTACAGGTAACTAGTGGGGTTTCCATGGTGGCTCAGATGGTAAAGAATCCACTTGCAATGTGGGAAATCTGGGTTCAATCCCTGTATTTGGAAGATCCCCTGGAGAAGGAAATGGCAACCCACTCCAGTATTCTTGCCTGGAGAATACCCATGAACAGAGGAGCCTGGCAGGCTACAGCCCATGGGATCACAAAGAGTTGGACCTGACTGAGCATAGTACATCATACGTAAATAATAATCAAAAGGAGTTAGATTAAGTAATGAAGCAAATATAGGAATTCTCCCTTTGAGGTATCTTGCAGAATTGTACTATAGAAACTGGAGAATTTAGCATCATGGCTCTGTAGTAAAAAAGTATCTTCAAATATACTGGCAGTATATTTTTTCCTACACTTGTTGGCTCAAGTCTTAATAAGTATAAGGTTCAGTTCAGTTCAGTCACTCAGTCATGAGTGACTCTTTATGACCCCATGAATTGCAGCACGCCAGGCCTCCCTGTCCATCACCAACTCCCGGAGTTCACCCAAACTCATGTCCATCGAGTCAATGATGCCATCCAGCCATCTCATCCTCTGTTGTCCCCTTCTCCTCCTGCCCCCAATCCCTTCCAGCATCAGAGTCTTTTCCAATGAGTCAACTCTTCACATGAGGTGGCCAGAATATAAGGCAAATGATGCAAAAAAAAAAAAAAAAAAAAAACTCAGCCTCTGTACACTGGCGCTGAATTAAATCTTAGAGACAGTCTTGAGTGAAAAAGATAGCTGTATTATTTGCCAGGCAAAAAGGGGCACAGTGAGCTCATTTTCATGAAAAGTGTGTTCCCCAACCCAGGAGGATTTGGTGAAGAGCTTGATAGCAATGGTTCCAGGGTGAGTTTTCAGACAGGATTAGGGTGTGTGCAGGGCCTGCACTCCTCTTTTCTGGAGTGAAAAATGCTGACACATGTCAGGGTTTTAGTTTTTTAAAGAGCCCAAAGTTTTTGTTATGTGTGTCTCTTGCAGTGAAACCAAGACCCTGCCCCAAGGCTGTACTGGATTTTTTTGGCTCTCCTCCCTTGTCTTTGTATCCCCTCCCTTCCCGGATTAGCAACTGCTTGAATCTGCCCTTTGGAACTCAGGGAAGGTAATAAGGTCTCCAGTCTGTTCCCTACAAACACAGGATTGGGGACACAGAAGGGTTTCTGTGCCCAGGCACCCTGCAGTATCCTTCTTAGTTTCATAAGTACTACTCCAGTAATAATTTGAATAGTTTTTTCTGTAATTTCTAAAACATAATTAGTAGGCAGCCAGAGTGTGTACAGTGTTGTGCTAAAAATTTTGAGAAAAGCCCAAAATAACATGTTCATGAATTTTGTGGTCTTTCTGACCAGAAATTCTCTAAAATTTTGTTAAACTAGCCATCTGTGGTTCCATGTGCTCTTTAGTCATTTATATAATCTAAATTACAATAAATATTATTTCCAGATGGTCATGAATTAGGGGTTGTATAGAAGAAAAAATGGGCTTTGGTAATTATAAGTTGTGTCCGACTCTGTGCGACCCCTGAGATGGCAGCCCACCAGGCTCCCCCATCTCTGGGATTCTCCAGGCAAGAACACTGGAGTGGGTTGCCATTTTCTTCTCCAATGCATGAAAGTGAAAAGTGAAAGTGAAGTCGCTCAGTCGTGTCTGACTCTGAGCGACCCCATAGACTGCAGCCTACCAGGCTCTTCCGTCCATGGGATATTCCAGGCAAGAGTACTGGAGTGAGGTGACATTGCCTTTTCTGATATATAAAAGTGACAAATGAAATTTTAAATTTTCTACATATGTTACCTCTATATAGAAGTTAAATAAATGAATTTATGCTTTTCAGGATGTTGTTTGAAATATAATTATTTTACATAGATATTTTGTTATCTATTTGGTTGACATGTTCTAGAAGGCCCCAAAATGGATAATTCAGCTGAAAATATCTTTAGAAATCCCTAAAAAAAAAAGAAAGAAAAAAATGCCTTTTCCTGTTGCACCAGATTTTTCCAGAGCTGAATTTTGAAACTTTTAAAAAGATTTGTATTATATAAAACTTAACCACCCTACCTAAAAATGAATTATTGGCCCTGCTTCTTTCAGTTCTGGATGTATTATTTACCCCCAAATAACTTAGAAGTCAATCAAATTAAATTATAAAACCCTGAAAAGCAGATTAACAATTGTCTTATTCACTGACTTTTTCCCCCCAGAATAAAATATATTCATGCCTTTATTTGGCAGAGATTTTTGGCATACCCTCTGAAGTACCATTCCCCACAACGGGGGGGGGAAAGAAAAAAACACTTTTCTCCTCTTTTGTAGTATCTCTTGTTTTTTGCTTACCAATGGAGTTTTTCATTTGTCTATTGCTTATTCACAATTGTTTTCATTTTATAACATCTTTAGTAGGGATAGAATGTAAGTCAAGCCTCACAACTATGTTCAGTAGAAACATGCTTTCCAGTTGCACTTACACCCTCTGGGACATATGACCTAGCTACTGAACTCAACTTTATACTAGTAGGTAGGAATTAAGAAAACTATACTAAGTAAAAAATAATGCAGGTCCACAAGAGACTACATTTCATGTTAAAAGGAGCCTTGTCTACAGGAGCTACACTCTTCTGGCTAGAGCCCTGCTGCCTCTGGGACTCAGCCACAGCGGCAGCTTGTTCTGCACTGACCTGAGGATTAGCTCCTATTCCCACAGTAAGGCATGATAGTCAGGGCTGTCATGCAGGTGGAACAAACATTAGTGGATCTAAGGCTGACTATGCCGAAGAGGAATAATAAAACTGGTATGCCAAAAATTATGACAATGCACATACATCTCTTACATCACTGGACAAAAAGTCCTGTGCTCTCACAGTTGTCTCCTGAAAAAATAATTAACTACAGAGCCAACGTTTCACCATTCAGAAAGTCTTTTTATACTACATCATTTTTCTTTATAACACACAGAATCATGGATTCAAAGCCTATCTGAGCATTGGCATAATTTCCCCAACTGCCAAAATATCAATCTGTGTTTCTCATTTGGGCTTAAATGTTGGTTTTGCCTTAATAACTCTTCTGTGATTCTGGCAAATTATGTGATCCTTTAATGCAAATAAGTGCTTATCTATAAAATTAGAATAGTCAACTTTACAATGTTGATTTTTGGGAGAATTTTGTGGCATAAAAAAAATTAACATTTTCTCAAAGTGTTTGCCATATAGTAAACAACAATATAAGTTAACTGCTTTTATTATTTTCATTGTTAGGCACCACAATGAAATTTATTCTTAACTAATAATTTCAAAAATTCTCTTGATCTCTTTCATAATGTTCGTTTTCACTACTCCTATTTCTTTACACTTTACCAAAACCACTTTAGTTCCATAGAAACTCATCAGCAGAACATAAGAATTTCCAAAGATCTTAAGAAACTCTCCCTGAAAGTGAACCAAGCAACATTATTTGGAGTATTAAGGAAAGCAATGGACAGAAAGACAGATACCAGAGTGAGAGTTTTCATTTGCTGCCCAAATACCATGAAAAAAAAAAAAAAAAAAGATTTTTTAAACATATATAGAAGGGAGCCAGAGCCTTTTATGTTTAGAACAGTAATCTCTGATGTACAGTCTTCAGTTCAGTTCAGTCATTCAGTTGTGTCCGACTATTCACAACCTCATGAATCACAGCACGCCAGGCCTCCCTGTCCATCACCAACTCCCAGAGTTCACTCAAACCCATCTCCTTTGAGTCGGTGATGCCATCCAGCCATCTCATCCTCTGTCATCCCCTTCTCCTCCTGCCCCCAATCCCTCCCAGCATCAGGGTATTTTCCAATCAGTCAACTCTTCACATGAGGTGGCCAAAGTATTGGAGTTTCAGCTTTAGCATCAGTCCTTCCAGTGAACACCCAGGACTGATCTCCTTTAGAATGGACTGTCCGAATCTTGCAGTCTACTTCACAACAATTAGGCAAACAATACATTTTTGTTCACTTTACCACTTTATTTTTTCCACTCTTGATTAATGACCAAGCTTACATTTAATTTTTATTGACTTCAGAACTTAATCAATGACCAAAGTTTCACATTTTCTTTCAAATTTAACAGATTGGAGATTCAGAATCTCTACCTATGCGGTTCTTATATATCACATAACTATCTCATGTTACGAAAGCCAAAGAATGAGCAGAGTCTAAAAGAAATTTCCTGGCAGTGTGGAGTATTATGTAATTGATGAGAGGATGTTGAAGAATGGAAACAAACAAACAAACAAACAACATTGTTTCTATCTAAAAAGTTTACTGATAGTATTCCAGAGCATAATTTTGGTAGTCAGGATAGAGTAATAAGATCTTGGTTGAAAGGATATAAGATATGAAATCAGTGAAGGAAATTGGAAGATAGAATTGTAGATCCAACCAGTCCGTTCTGAAGGAGATCAGCCCTGGGATTTTTTTGGAGGGAATGATGCTGAAGCTGAAACTCCAGTATTTTGGCCACCTCACACGAAGAGTTGACTTATTGGAAAAGACTCTGATGCTGGGAGGGATTGGGGGCAAGAGGAGAAGGGGATGACAGAGGTTGAGATGGCTGGATGGCATCATTGACTCGATGGACATGAGTTTGAGGCTCACAGATGTAGGGAACCAATTTATGAATATCAAAGGGGAAATATGGTAAGGGGAAGGATAAATTAGGAACTTGGGATTAACATACAGACACTACTATTTATAAAATAGATAACCAAAAAAGACCTACTGTATAACAAAGGGCACTCTTCTCAATACTCTGTAATGATATATAAGGGGGGAAAAATTGAAAAAATAAATGTATATGTATAACATAAACTGGAATTCCCTGGTAGCTCAACTGGTTAAGAATTTACCGGCAATGCAAGAAACCCCATTTCAGTTCCTGGGTCTGGAAGATACCCTGGAGAAAGGATAGTCAACCCACTCTAGTATTCATGGACTTCCATGGTGGCTTAGATGGTAAAGAATGCCAGAGACCTGGGTTTGGTCTCTGGGTTGGGAAAATTCCCCTGGAGGTGGGCATGGCAACCCACTTCAGTATTGTTGCCTGGAAAAACCCCTTGGGCAGAGGAGCCTGGCAGGCTACAGTCCAGGGGTCACAAAGAGTTGGATGTGACTGAGTGCCTAAGCACAGCACAGCAGTTGGAACTATGCTGTACATCTGGAACAAGCACAATGTTATACATCAACTATACCCAAAAAAATTAAAAAATAAAATAGATAAACATTTTTTTAAAAGGCAAAAAAAATAAAAGACTTGAAATTCCAAATTAAGAAAAAAGTGTCCAGAATTCAAAACTAGGAGGAGGTCAGCTCAGTGGGCAAACGGTCTATAAATTGGAATATGATTTATTTGTCTTTTACCAAACACCACAGTCTGCTAGATTTGCATTGATGTGCATTTTCAAAATCTAACATTCAAAGAATTTTTTAAAAAGTACAATGTATTTTATGTTATCCCAGAGTAACCACAAGGGACAATTCTGTAATAATTACACACATCTCCCCACACATAAACATCTCGCAATAAATTAAGCATACTGATACCACAAGATATTATATGGCATTATATTAGTAATCAATTACAAGGACAAAACTGGGAAATATCTAATTAAACAACAGTCTCCTGAACAATCAAGAGATCAAAAAGTACATCAAAATGGAATTTAAAAAGTTTCTTGAAGTAAAATTGGAAACACAACATACCAAAACTTGTGGGATACAGCAAAAACAGTTTCTAAGGGGGGAGTTCATAGCAATAAATGCCTTACTCAAAAGCAAGAATAATCTTAAATAAATAATATAACTATGTATTTTTGCTATTGTTGTTATTTAGTTGCTAAGTCATGTCTGACTGTGTAACTCCATGGACAGGAGTTACATTTGGACAAGCATGGCAGACTTTCCTGTCCTTCACTATCTCCTAGAATTTGCTTAGATTCATGTCTATTGAGTCAGTGATGCTATCTAACTATCCTCTACTGCCCTCTTCTCCTTTTGTGATTAATCTTTCCCAACATCAGGGTCTTTTCCAATGAGTTGACTCTTTGCATAATGGGGCCAAAGTGTTGGAGCCTCAGCTTCAATATCAGTCCTTCTAATGAATATTCAGGGTTTATTTCCTTTAGGATTGACTGGTTTGATCTCCTTGCTGTCTAAGGGACTTTCAAGAGTATTCTCCAGCAGCACAATTCAAAGACATATATTCTTCACTGCTCAGTCTTCTTTATAGTTCAACTCTCACAAGGAACTAGGAAAACAAAAACAAACTGAATCAGAGACATTATAAAGAGGAACGAGTAAGCAGCAGAGGAGAAATACAAAACAGTATCAACAAACAAGAAATAGAAAAGATTAACCAAACTAAAAGTTATTTATTTGAAAATATAAACAAAATTATTAAACTGTTAGCTGGACTAAGAAAGGAAGAAAGAGGATGCAAATTAACAAAATTATAAATAAAATGGGAGACATTATAATCGATATCACAGAAAGTTCAAGGATCATAAGAGACTACTATGAACAGTTATATACTAACAATCTGGATAATCTGAAAGCAATACAAAAAACCTTAAAAATAATCAACTCACTTAGATATAATCAGGAAGAAATAGAATATCTGAATAGATAAATCTGTAGTAAGAAGACTGAATCAATAATCAAAACTCTACCAAAGGGGGAGGGGGGGGGTGTTCACGATCAGATGAGTTTACTAGTGAATTTTACCAAACATTTAAAGAAGTAAAAATGACCTTGCCTAAAGTCTTATAAAAAACTGAAGGGGAAGTAACACCACCAAACAAATTTTACAAGGCTAGTCTCATCCTGATACCAAAATGAGAAAAGGATACTATGAGAAAAGTACAGACCAAACTGCCTAATAAACATAGAAGCAAAAATTCTCAATAAAACAGCAAACCGAATTCAGCCATACAGTAAAAGGATTATATACTATAATTAAATAAGATTTATCTAAGGGATGCAAAAATGATGCAACATATGCAAATCAATGTGATGCATCAGTTGATAGAATAAAAAAAAGAATCACATGATCATCTTCAATGTGGAAAAAGCATTTGACAAAATTAAACATCAACTCTTGATAAAATTAACAAATTTGCAATAGAAATAATATTTTTCAACATAATAAAGGCCGTAAATGACAAACATATAGCATCATACTCATCAGTGAAAGGTTGAAAGCTTTTCCTTTAAGGTTAGGAAAAAGAACGATGCCTACTATTATCACTCTTATTCAACATAGTACTGGAAATCCTATAAGCAACCAAGTAAGAAAAAGAAATAAAAGTTACCAAAATTAGAGAGAAAGACATAAAATTGTCTCTATTTGCAGATGCCATAATTTTACATGTATAAAATCCTAAATAATCAACTGAAAGGATGTTAGATCTAACCATTGAATTCAATAAAGCTACAGGATACAAAAATTACACGCACAAATCAAAGGTATCATGGCGGTCCTAAGATGACAGAGGAATAGGACAGGGAGACCACTTTCTCCTCCACAAATTCTTCAAAAGATCATTTGCATGCTGAGAAACTTCCACAAATCAACTTCAGAAAGCTGGCAGAGGACACCAGGCACCCAGAAAGACAGCCCATTCTCTTTGAAAGGAGGTAGGAAAAAATATAAAAGACAAAAAGAAAGACAAAAGAGTTAGGGATGGACACCCTCCTGGGGAGGGAGTCGTGGAGCAGAAGTTTCCAAGTACTGGGAAACCCTGTCAACTGGTGGGTCTGTGGGGAGTTTGGAATCTCAGAAAGCAACATAACTGGGAGGGAAAAAAAAGAAAACAACACACAGAACACATGCCTAACCACAACTCCCAGCAGAGAAGTAGCCCAGACACTCTTGTCTGCCATCAGTGAGAAGGGACTGGACAGGGAGGCGGGGGCTGCAAGCTTAGGGTAAGGACCAGGCCTGAATGCCCTGAGGACAATCTGAGGGAGCTAACATGAGATAGCAACCCAAACTGTGGGATAGCCAGAGAGAGAGAAACGAGAGAGAGAGAGAGAGAGAACTTTCCTGCGAAAAGCTCTAACCTAAGGTGCAGTCTGGCTCACTCACAGAACAAAGGATTGAGCCAATGCCAAAAGAAAGCTAGCTACAGGGTGGGGTGGGATCCTAAAGCTAGCTTAGGATGGGACTGGCCCAACCCCCGACTGGAGGCAGAGAGGCAGGCAGGAGATAGCCAGAGCTGGAAGGCCTAGAGATGGCATCCACCACCAAACTGTGAGCATGCTCCCAGTTGTTAACCAAGTCTTCCTAGGATCCTGTATGGTTGACATCTGCCAGGAGGGTCACAGCCAGAGATCAGCTCCTCAGAGGAGACACTTCTCAGGCACACCTGAGAAGACGTTCTTGCAGTGCTCCCAGGAAACCAAACAGCTGGGACTGGGGAGGTGATTAAGATGCACAGCCCACCTGGGACAGTGTGCTCGCCAAGCACCTGGTCGCCTGAGCTCCTCGGACATGGGAAGGGCACAACATGCAGGCCGAAACAAGTCTGTGCCTTTATGGAGTACCCGAGAACCCGAACCTGAGCAGCTTAGACCTGGGACGTGCGAAAAACCCAGGGCCCACTTTGGACAGCACCCCTGCAGAGCAACCTAGAGCCTGAGCAGTGTAGACTGGGAAAGCACACATGCTGTGATCATAGGCAAACCCAGTGTGGTCCATACACTGCAAGCAATCCGCACACATGTCAGTGATATTTGTGTGCAGTGTCCCTCCCTCTCCAAAGCACAACTGGACAAGTGAACCTAAATAAGTGACCACGTTTGCCCCCTTGTGTCAGGGTGGATATTAGACACTGAAGAGACTTGCAAACAGAGGAAGTCAAAATAAAGAAGAGGAAACCACTGTGGAAGTGACAGGTGCAATAGATTAAAACCGTGTAGTTAGCATTGAAAAGCATTGGAAGGGGCCTATAGACCTTGAGAAGAAGTATAAGATGAAATAAGGAACTATCTGAACCTGAACTGAACCCACCCTGCCCTCAACAGCTCCAGAAAAATACCTAGATATATTTTTATTATTATCATTTTTAATTTTTAGTTCTTTATTACTCTAATTTTCATTTTTATAACCTACTATTACCTTGCAATAAAAAGACCCTATTTTAAAAACAAATGAAAAGAGTAATAAAGAATTTAAAAATAAAAAATGATAATAAATATATATCTAGGAATTTTTCTGGAGCTGTTGAGGGCAGGGTGGGCAGTACTCTTGCCTGGAAAATCCCATGGACGGAGGAGCCTGGTAGGCTGCAGTCCATGGGGTCGTTAAGAGTCAGGCACGACTGAGCGACTTCACTTTCACTTTTCACTTTCATGCATTGGAGAAGGAAATGGCAAACCACTCCAGTGTCCTTGCCTGGAGAATCCTAGGGACGGGGGAGCCTGGTGGGCTGCTGTCTATGGGGTTACACAGAGTCGGACACGACTGACGTGACTTAGCAGCAGCAGGAGCGTATATATATATTATAGTTTTTATGATTGATTTTGTTTTGTGTTTTCGATATTGTATTTTTGAGAGTCTAACCTCTACTCTAGATTTTTAATCTTTGCTTTTTGGTATTTGTTATCAAATTTGTACCTTTAAGAATCTAATCTTCAGTACCAATTTTTACTTAGGGATGTGATTACTGGCTTGATTGCTGTCTTCCCTTTTGACTCTCCCTTTTCTCCCCCAGGTCACCTCTATCTCTTCCCTCCCCCTTCTCTTCTCTACTTAACTCTTTGAATCTCTCTGGGTGTTCCAGGCTGTGGAGAACACTTAGGGAATTGATTACTGGCTAGATTGGACTCTCCCCTTTTGACTCCCTTTCTTTTCCTCTAAAACACCTAATCACCCTCCTCCCTATTCTCTTCTCTATATAACTCTGTGAACATCTCTGGGTGTTCCAGAGTGTGGAGAACACTTAGGGAATTGATTACTGGCTAGATTGTTCTCTCCCCTTTTGATTCCCCCTCTTCTCCTCCTGGTCACCTCTATCTCCTTCCTCCCTCTTCTCTTCTCCATGTAACTCTGTGAACCTCTCTGGGTGTTCCTCACTGTGGAGAATCTTCTCACCATTAACCTAGATGTTTTATCATCTGTGCTGTATGGATGGAGAAGTCTTGAGGCTACTGTAAGTATAAAACTGAAAGCCAGAGGCAGGGGGCTTAAATCCCAAACTTGAGAACACCAGAAAACTCCTGACTCCAGGGGATATTAATCAACAAGAGCTCATGCAAAAGCCTCCATACCTACACTGAAACTAAGCTCCACCCAAGAGCTAACAAGTTCCAGAGCAAGACATACCATGCTAATTCTCTAGCAATGCAAGAATATAACCCTGAGCATTAAAATACAGGTTGCCCAAAGTCACACCAAACCCATAGACACCTAAAAACTCAGTGCTGGATACTTCATTGCACACCAGAGAGAAGAGATCCAACTTCACTCACCAGAACACCAATAAAGCTTCCCTAACCAGGAAACCTTGACAAGCCACTACCCACAGGGAGCAACCTCCACAGTAAAGAGGAACCACAAACTTCCAGCCTACAGAAAGGCCACCCCAAACACAGCAATCTAAACAAAATGAAAAGGCAGAGAAATATTCAGCAGGTAAAGGAGCATGATAAACAACAACCAAACTAAACAAAAGAGGAGGAGACAGAGAGTCTACATGAAAAAGAATTCAGAATAATGATAGTAAAGATGATCCAAAATCTTGAAAACAAAATGGAGTTACAGATAAATAGACTAGAGACAAGGATTGAGAATATGAAAAAATGTTTAACAAGGGCCTAGAAGAAATAAAGTCTTTTTGGATATGATGCCTAAATCACAAGCAACAAAATAAAAAATAAATAAACACGTAAGACTACATCAAATTAAAAGTTTCTGAATAACAACAGAAGCTACCAACAGAGAAAAAACAAATGATGGGATGGAAAAAATTTACAAATCTTATATTTGATAGAGATTAATATCTAAAACACATACGGAACTCACACAACTCAATAGCAAAAGCAAATATTCCAATTAAAAGTGGGCACAGACTATTAATAGACAAAAAGATATATGAAAGGCCAACAGACACATGAAAAGATGCTCAATAGCACTAATCCTGGGGCTTGTCATGTGGTGTTAGTGGTAAAGAACCTGCCTGCTAATGTAGGAGACATAAGAGATGTGACTTCCATCCCTGGGTCAGGAAGATACCCTGGAGGAGGAAATGGCAACCTAAACCAGTATTCTTGCCTGGGGAATCCCATGGACAGAGGAGCCTGATGGGCGACGGTCCGTGCAGCCTCAAAGAGCCGGACGTGACTGAGCAACTTAGCATGCAGAACATACGTGCATGCAGAGCACTTATCCTTAGGGAAATGCAAATCAAAACCACAATGAAATATCATCTCATGTCTGTTATAATGGTCATTGTCAGAAGCATAACAAAAAACAAACGCTAGCATGGATGTGGAGAAAAGAAAACAATTGTGTACTGAGGATGGATGTCTAAGATCAGGGTGCCATCAGAGTTGAGCTTTAGAGCAAGTTCTCTTCCTGGCTTGTGGAAGGCCACCATGTCTTTATACATTCACATAGCAGGGAGATAATGAGACAGAGAAAATCCTCTGGGTCTGATCTTATGTGGCAACTAATTCTATCAAATCAGAGAATTAGTGGCAATAAATAGGAAAGGATACATACTTTACAGGTTTAATTATACGAAAAGCCAGAAAAGCCACTAAGAAAAAAAAAAAAAAAAAAGATCAGTTCAGTTCAGTCGCTCAGTCGTGTCCAACTCTTTGCGATCCCATGAATCGCAGCACGCCAGGCCTCCTTGTCCATCACCAACTCACGGAATTCACCCAGACCCATCTCCATCGAGTCAGTGATGTCATCCAGCCATCTCATCCTCTGTCGTCCCCTTCTTCTCCTGCCCCCAATCCCTCCGAGCATCAAAGTCTTTTTCAATGAGTCAACTCTTTGAATAAGGTGGCCAAAGTACTGGAGTTTCAGCTTTAGCATCATTCCTTCCAAAGAAATCCCAGGGCTGATCTCCTTCAGAATGGGCTGGTTGGATCTCCTTGCAGTCCAAGGGACTCTCAAGAGTCTTCTCCAACACCACAGTTCAAAAGCATCAATTCTTCGGCGCTCAGCCTTCTTCACAGTCCAACTCTCATATCCATACATGACCACAGGAAAAACCAGAGCCTTGACTAGACGAACCTTTGTTGGCAAAGTAATGTCTCTGCTTTTGAATATGCTATCTAGGTTGGTCATAACTTTCCTTCCAAGGAATAAGCGTCTATTAATTTCATGGCTGCAGTCACCATCTGCAGTGATTTTGGAGCCCAAAAAAATAAAGTCTGACAGTTTCCCCAACTATTTCCCATGAAGTGATGGGACCAGATGCCATGATCTTCATTTTCTGAATGTTGAACTTTAAGCCAACTTTTTCACGCTCCACTTTCACTTTCATCAAGAGGCTTTTTAGTTCCTCTTCACTTTCTGCCATAAGGGTGGTGTCATCTGCATATCTGAGGTTATTGATATTTCTCCCGGCGATCTTGATTCCAGCTTATGCTTCTTCCAGCCCAGCGTTTCTCATGATGTACTCTGCATATGTTAAATAAGCAGGGTGACAATATACAGCCTTGAAGTACTCCTTTTCCTATTTGGGACCAGTCTGTTGTTCCCTGTCCAGTTCTAACTGTTGCTTCCTGACTTGCATACAAATTTCCCAAGAGGCACATCAGGTGGTCTGGTATTGCCATCTCTTTCAGAATTTTCCACAGTTTATTGTGATCCACACAGTCAAAGGCTTTGATACAGTCAATAAATCAGAAATAGATGTTTTTCTGGAACTCTCTTGCTTTTTCCATGATCCAGCAGATGTTGGCAATTTGATCTCTGGTTCCTCTGCCTTTTCTAAAACCAGCTTGAACATCAGGAAGTTCACGGTTCACGTATTCCTGAAGCCTGGCTTGGAGATTTTTGAGCATTACTTTACTAGCGTGTGAGACGAGTGCAATTGTGCGGTAGTTTGAGCATTCTTTGGCATTGCCTTTCTTTGGATTGGAATGAAAACTGTCCTTTTCCAGTCCTGTGGCCACTGCTGAGTTTTCAAATTTGCTGACATATTGAGTGCAGCACTTTCACAGCATCATCTTTCAGGATTTGAAATAGCTCATCTGGAATTCCATCACCTCCACTAGCTTTGATCGTAGTGATGCTTTCTAAGGCCCACTTGACTTCACATTCCAGGATGTCTGGCTCTAAGCCAGTGATCACACCATCGTGATTATCTTGGTTGTGAAGATCTTTTTTGTACAGTTCTTCTGTGGATTCTTGCCATCTCTTCTTAATATCTTCTGCTTCTGTTAGGTCCATACCATTTCTGTCCTTTATCGAGCCCATCTTTACATGAAATGTTCCCTTGGTATCTCTAATTTTCTTGAAGAGATCTCTAGTCTTTCCCATTTTGTTGTTTTCCTCTATTTCTTTTCATTGATCACTGAAGAAGGCTTTCTTATCTCTTCTTGCTATTCTTTGGAACTCTGCATTCAAATGCTTATATCTTTCCTTTTCTCCTTTGCTTTTCACTTCTCTTCTTTTCAGTTTTTTGTAAGGCCTCCTCAGATAGCCATTTTGCTTTTTTGCATTTCTTTTACATGGGGATGGTCTTGATCCCTGTCTTCTGTACAATGTCACGAACCTCATTCCATAGTTCATCAAGCACTCTATCATATCTAGGCCCTTAAATGTATTTCTCACTTCCTCTGTATAATCATAAGGGATTTGATTTAGGTCATACCTGAGTGGTCTAGTGGTTTTCCCTACTTTCTTCAATTTCAGTCTGAATTTGGCAATAAGGAGTTCATGATCTGAGCCACAGTCAGCTCCTGGGTTTTTTTGTTGACTGTATAGAGCTTCTCCATCTTTGGCTGCAAAGAATATAATCAATCTGATTTCGGTGTTGACCATCTGGTGATGTCCATGTGTAGAGTCTTCTCTTGTGTTGTTGGAAGAGGGTGTTTGCTATGACCAGTGCATTTTCTTGGCAAAACTCTATTAGTCTTTGCCCTGCTTCATTCCGTATTCCAAGGCTAAATTTGCCTGTTACTCCAGGTGTTTCTTGACTTCCTACTTTTGCATTCCAGTCCCCTATAATAAAAAGGGCATCTTTTTTGGGCGTTAGTTCTAAAAGATTTTGTAGGTCTTCAGAGAACCGAAGTTGAACTTCAGCTTCTTCAGTGTTACTCGTTGGGCAGAGACTTGGATTACTGTGATATTGAATGGTTTGCCTTGGAAACGAACAGAGATCATTCTGTCGTTTTTGAGATTGCATCCAAGTACTGCATTTCAGACTCTTTTGTTGACCATGATGGCTACTCCATTTCTTCTAAGGGATTCCTGCCCGCAGTAGTAGATATAATGGTCATCTGAGTTAAATTCACCCATCCCAGTCCATTTTAATTCGCTGATTTCTAGAATGTCGATATTCACTCTTGCCATCTCTTGTTTGACCACTTCCAATTTGCCTTGATTCATGGACCTGACATTCCAGGTTCCTATGCAATATAGCTCTTTACAGCATTGGACCTTGCTTCCATCACCAGTCACATCCACAGCTAGGTATTGTTTTTGCTTTGGCTCCATCCCTTCATTCTTTCTGAAGTTATTTCTCCACTGATCTCCAGTAGCATATTGGGCCCCTACTGACCTGGGGAGTTCCTCTTTCAGTATCCTATCATTTTGCCTTTTCATACTGTTCATGGGGTTCTCAAGGCAAGACTACTGAAGTGATTTGCCATTCCCTTCTCCAGTGGACCACATTCTGTCAGATCTCTCCACCATGACCCTGGGAAAAGTATTTGAAGAATGGATACATGTATAATTGAATCATTTTGCTGGACACCTGAAATTAACAAAATTGTTAATAAATTATATCCCCATAAAAATTAAATTATTCACTTTTTAGGATATTATTATAGTTAAAAAAAGAAATGAAGAGTGGTTAAATCACCTAATTTAATAGGGTTATTGACAGTTACATTTAAATCTATCATCTTATTACTTATTTTCTATTTGTCCATTGCATATCTATTTGTTCCATCAGTTCTATATTCTCATTTTTCTCCTCTTTTTAGTATTTAATTGTATCTTTTATTGACTTTTTATAATCCTATGTAATTTTTGTTGGCCAACTGGCTACAACTCTGTTTTGTTATTTTAATATTTGCTGTAGCTTTTATAATGCACATCTTTAACTTACACATGGTCTACTATAGTCTTCTATATTATAGTTTATCAATTCCTACAGTTTAATTTCAATTGTATATTTCTAATCATATATTTACAGCTTTTGTGCTATTGTTGCTTTACATTATACATTTATACAACTTCATATATGTACAATCTCTGTCTCATTATATACATTATATGTTACATTTTCATTACATACATTATAAATGCTATATGATGTTAATTATGCATTATTGTGTTAATAATCTTACATAATGTTTATTTCATCTCAAGACATTTTAGTTGTAAGAAAATGTATATATTTATACACATAGCTTATATTTCCAATGGATTTTTCATTTTTTTGTTGATTCTTATTTTCATTTGATAGAATCTTCCTTCTGTCTGAAAGACTTCCTTTCATATTTTACATAGTGCAGGTCAGCTTGTGATTAGTTCTTTTAATTAATTTGTGGGCAAAAGTTTTGCCTTCACTTTGAAAAAAGATTTTGTTAGGTATACAGTTTTGGGTTTATGGGTTTATGCTTTGTTTTTCTTTTAGCAATGATAATTCAGTATTAATGTTTCAAAAGATATTGATCTGTTTCTTCTTAATTTTTCTATTGATAAATCTGCTCTGCCTTTCACTTTTATTCTTTTAGGCATGGGAATGGCATGTTTTTCTTCTGTTCATTGCATTTATTTTTGTTTCCTTATCACTGGTTTTGAACAATATGATTATGATACATACAGTTTTTCATATTGTTCATTCTTGAGGTTTATTATTTGTCTAGATTCCATGGGTTTATGCTTTTCATCAAATTTAGAATATTTTCAGTATTTTCCCATTTTTTCCCTCTGTTTCCTCTCCTTTGCAGAATATAAATATATAGATTGATCAAGGAACTATAGTGATTGATATTATCACACATTGTCTCTGGTGCTCTGCTTACTTTTTGCTTTGTTTTGTTTTATTTTGAGTTGTTTTGTTCTCTTTGGGTTTCATTTTGGATATTTTATATTGCAAAGATGAAAGAGAAGAGTGATAAAGCTGGCTTAAAACTCGACATTCAAAAAACTAATATCATGGCATCCAATCCCATAACTTCATGGCAAACAAATGGGGAAAAATGGAAATAGTAGCATATTTTATTCTCTTGGGCTCCAAAATCACTGAAGATGGTGACTGCAGCCTTGAAATTAAAGGATGTTTGCTCCTTGGAAGAAAAGCTATGACAAACATAGACAGCAAATTTAAAAAGTAGAGACATTTCTTTGCCAACAAAGGTCCATATAGTCAAAGCTATGGTTTTTCCAATAGTCATGTACAGTTGTGAGAAATGGGCTATAAAGCAGACTGAGTGCCAAAGAATCAATGCTTTTGAACTGTGGTGGTGTGGAAGACTCTTGAGAGTCTCTTGGACAGCAAGAGAGCAAAACAATCAATCCTAAAAGAAATCAACCCCGAATTTTCATTGAAAGGACTGATGCTGAAGCTCTAATACTTTGACCACGTAATGTGAAGAGCTGACTCACTGGGAAAGACCCTGATGCTGGGAAAGAATGAAGGAAGGAAGAGAAGAGGGTGAGAGAGGATGAGATTGTTTCATGGCATAACCAAATCAATTAATTTGAGCAGACTCCAGGAGATAGTGAAGAACAGGGAAGCCTGGCATGCTGCAAGTCCATGCTGTCGCAAAGAGTCAGACACATCTTAGCAACTGAACAACAGCAAATATATTCAGCTCAACTAAATTTTTTTTGTAAATGTTGATCTGGTACATTTTTTTTTTTTAATCAATGACACATTAGTTAATAACTCTATGAGTTCTATCTGGGTCTTTTCATTTCTTCCATTTTTCTACTTACCATTTTCAATACTTTTAGTACAGATATTTAAATTATATTATTGTCTTTCTGCTGTTAATTATAATTATGCCAGTTTTAGTCTCTGATATTATAATGAGTATATATATAATATATACTATATATTATATATATGCATTTATTTATAAATATCTTCATCTCAAGATTCTGGCACAAATATTCTAAAACATTTGTAATTTTCTAAGTGATAAGGTGAGAGGAGTATCTTTTGTTATGCATGGTAAGCCCCTTTCAATCATTCTTGAGCTTAGGCATTAGATGACTCTTGGTAATCTCTAGATAGCGTCAGGATTGGGGCTGGCTGCCAGAGCAGTCAACCATGTGATTAGAGAATAGGAACTTTCACCTTAACTCTGACCTCTGGAAAGGAGAGACAAGCTTGAGCTAATCACCAATGGCTAATGGTTTAATCAATCATGCCTACCTAATTAAACCTCCATAAAAACCTTAAATGAAAGGTTTGGAGGTCTTCCAGGTTAGTGAACAGTCTCATGCTGGGAGGCGGGGTGCATGCTACACTTCATGGAAACAGATACACCTGGGCTCTAGACACTTCCTGATCTGTCCTATGTACCTGTTCATCTGTCTTTCTATTTATATATTTTACAAGGTCCTTTATAATAAACTTGTATTTGTAAGTAAAGTGTTTCCCTGAGTTCTATAAGCATTACAGCAAAATTTTGAAACTGAGGAGCAGATCATAAAAATATCCAGTTTTTAGCCAAAACGGACAGAAATCCAGGTAACCTGGGGACCTACTACTTGAAAATGATGTCTGAAGTGTGAAGCAGTCTTATGAGACTGAGTCCTTAACCTGTAAAATCTGTGCTAAGTCCAGATAGCTAGTGTTAAAATAAAATTGACAGACATGCAGTCATTAATCACAGAGAATGGGAGAGTTGTCTGACGTGAAAAACCCACATATTTGGTGTCAGAATTGTTGTAAGTGGAAACATCGCAGTAGCAATACTGTCATATTAATTAATTTTATTTCTGCTTCTCTATATGTGTTTTGTGTTTTTTTTTTGGAATCAAGTGTTGGTGAATTTTACCTTGTTGTATGTTATATGTCTTGTTTTCCTATAATATTCCTAAATTTTGTTGAGGGACATGGAGAACTTATTTGAAAATCCTTTGACTTTTTTCAGATTTTACTTTCATGACTTGTAAGACAAGTCCAGAGCAGCACTCAGTTTACAGCTCCTTTTTCCCCACCTGTGAAGCAAGTTTCTTGAATACAATACCTACGCTAATGAGTTTAAGTCTGGCTGATGACTACAGGTGCTATTCCTAATCTGTGTGAGTGTAAGAATTTCATCTCTAATGTTTCAGGGTAGTTCTTTCCTTAGTATCACATAGTCTTCTCACATGCATATAGGGAACATTCAGAGAAGACCCTCCTTAGTTCACTAGTCTTCTCTCTACATGTAGCTTCATCTTCCCTGGCATTCTGCCCAGCAAAATCTAGCTGCCATGGTATTCCTAGGGTTTCAGTTCTATCCCCCTACATCAGGGAGTCTGTCAACATGTGTGTGGGTTCCTGTTCACAATGGTGAACTGTATACATCAACTTGGTTAAGCTATTGTACTCAGCTCTTTGGTCAAAAATTTATATCGATATTCCTGTGAAGGTAATATTTTGTATGTATGATTAACATTTAGAAACAGCTGACCTTCAGTAAAGGAGATACTCTTGATGGTTTGAGTGGGCTTTGTCTAATCAGTTGAAGGTCTTAAAAGCAAAAATGGAGGTTTCCAAAAAAGAGAAGATTCTGCTTTAAGATTATAACATGGAGATTTTTACTGGGTAAAAGTCTGCTGACCTGTACTAGAGATCTTAGATTTGACATCCTCTTCCACAACTGTATGAGCCAATTCTTAGCAAAATAGACATATATTTTCATTCTTTGGTTCTGTTTCTCTAGAGGACTCTGATTCATACCACCACATCTGCATCCTACTATCTTCTAAGATATAACACTCACCTGATTTGGTTCTCATATGTCAGAGATTACTGCCTTTTTTGCATTATACCCAGTGTCTTTAAATCCACTGTATTATGCTGCTGCTGCTGCTGCTAAGTCGCTTCAGTTGTGTCCGACTCTGTGTGACCCCATAGACGGCAGCCCACCAGGCTCTCCATCCATAGGATTATCCAGGCAAGAGTACTGGAGTGGGGTGCCATTGCCTTCTCCCACTGTATCATGAGTATTGTCAAATTCAGCTTTTTTCAGATGAAAGAGTACATCTTTTTGTTATTATTGTTGTTGTTGTGTATTTATTTTTGATTGAAGTATAAGTCCCTGGGATTCTCCAGCCAAGAACACTAGAGTGGGTTGCCATTTCCTTCTCCAATGCATGAAAGTGAAAAGTGAAAGTGAAATTGCTCAGTCGTGTCCAACTCTTAGCGACCCCATGGACTTCAGCCTACTAGGCTCCTCCATCCATGGGATTTTCCAGGCAAGAGTACTGGAATGGGATGCCAATGCCTTCTCCCACTGTATCATGAGTATTGTCAAATTCAACTTTTTTCAGATGAAAGAGTACATCTTTTTGTTGGTATTATTGCTGTTTTTATTTATTTTTGATTGAAGTATAATTGCTTTACAATGTTGTTAGTTTCTGCTGTACAACACTGTGAATCAGCTATAAGTATACATATTTCCCCTTCCTCTTGAGCCCCCTTCCCACTCCTATCATCCCTTCCATCTAGGTCATTACAGAGAATCTAGATGAGACCCTTTGTTATAGAGTAGCTTCCCACCAGCTATCTGTTTTACATATGGTAGTGCATATATGTCAATACTACTCTCTCAATTTATCCCACTGTCTCCTTCCCCCTGCTGTGTATAAAAGTCTCTTCTCTATGTCTGTGTCTCTGTTCCTACCCTGCAAATAGGTTCATTATTAATTCTCGGAAGTACCTAGCAAAGTTCTTTATTTTCAGTGTTTTCAATATAGCTTTTTTTTGGGGGAGGGGGGGTGGCTCAAGCAAATATTTAACTTTGATTGACTTTTTTTCTTTTATGCACTTTTATGGGTATTTTTCGGAGAAGGCAATGGCACCCCACTCCAGTACTCTTGCATAGAAAATCCCATGGACAGAGGACCCTGGTGGGCCGCAGTCCATGGAGTCGCTAAGAGTCAGACAGGACTGAGCAACTTCACTTTCATTTTTCACTTTCATGCATTGGAGAAGGAAACGGCAACCCACTCCAGTGTTCTTGCCTGGAGAATCCCAGGGACAGCAGAGCCTGGTGGGCTGCCATCTATGGGGTCGCACAGAGTCGGACAAGACTGAAGTGACTTAGCAGCAGCAGCAGTAGTATGGGTGTTTTTAAAGTACTTCTCCAGGTATTCTCTGCTGAGTGTTGTTCACTTCCACATTAGGAATGGAACCCAATCGCTCTTGGGGTCTGTTTCCTCTCAACTATCAATACTTTCTGTTTAAATTTCCCTTAAATTTTAGTTTCTACTAACCAATCCCTTGATGTTCAAGCTGGTTTTAGAAAATGCAGAGGAACCAGAGATCAAATTGCCAACATCTGCTGAATCATGGAAAAAGCAAGAGAGTTCAAGAAAAACATCTATTTCTGCTTTATTGACTATGCCAAAGCCTTTGACTGTGTGGATCACAATAAACTGTGGGAAATTATTCAAAAGATGGGAATACTAGACCACCTGATCTGCCTCTTGAGAAATCTGTATGCAGGTCAGGAAGCAACAGTTAGAACTGGACATGGAACTAGAAACTGGTTCCAAATAGGAAAAGGAGTACTTCAAGGCTGTATATTGTCACCCTGCTTATTTAACTTATATGCAGAGTACATCATGAGAAATGCTGGACTAGAAGAAACACGAGCTGGAATCAAGATCGCCGGGAGAAGTATCAATAACCTCAGATATGGAGATGACACCACCCTTATGGCAGAAAGTGAAGAGGAACTCAAAAGCCTCTTGATGAAGGTGAAAGAGGAGAGTGAAAAAGTTGGCTTAAAGCTCAACATTCAGAAAACAAAGATCATGGCATTTGGTCCCATCAGTTCATGGGAAATAGATGGGGAAACAATGGAGACAGTGTCAGACTTTATTTTTTTGGGCTCCCAAATAACTGTAGATGGTGACTGCAGCAATGAAATTAAAAGACGCTTGCTCATTGGAAGGAAAGTTATGACCAACCTAGATAGCACATTCAAAAGCAGAGACATTACTTTGCCAACAAAGGTCCGTCTAGTCAAGGCTATGGCTTTTCCTGTGGTCACGTATGGATGTGAGAGTTGGACTGTAAAGAAAGCTGAGCGCCGAAGAATTGATGCTTTTGAACTGTGGTGTTGGAGAAGACTCTTGAGAGTCCCTTGGACTGCAAGGAGATCCAACCAGCCCATTCTGAAGGAGATCAGCCCTGGGATTTCTTTGGAAGAAATGATGCTAAAGCTGAAACTCCAGTACTTTGGCCACCTCATGTGAAGAGTTGACTCATTGGAAAAGACTCTGATGCTGGGAGGGATTGGGGACAGGAGGAGAAGGGGACGACAGATGATGAGATGACTGGATGGCATCACTGACTCGATGGATGTGAGTCTCAGTGAACTCCGGGAGTTGGTGATGGACAGGGAGGCCTAGCGTGCTGCGATTCATGGGGTCGCAGAGTCAGACACGACTGAGCGACTGAACTGAACTGTACCAATCCCATAATCATTTAATGCCAGTAAGCTCCCTTGTTCCTGCATTTTCTCTAGGGAAAAATCTATTTTTAAAACGCTACAAACCTACATTCCCAAATTGCTTTCTTATCTGATTACCAGGACTTAAAGACTTGGATTATCAGATATAGCCCTATTCATTGTCACATACACTTTTCAGCAGAAAGTGGAATTTACTTCAGGGTACATGCCAGGGTGGAAAGAAAAGTGATGAGGATACTTTCTGTTATTTCTGGTATTAACTCTCAGTACAAACTCCGTTCAGTTCAATTCAGTCACTCACTCATATCTGACTCTTTGTGACCCCATGGACTGCAGCATGCTTCCATTCTATCACCAACTCTCAGAGGTTGCTCAAACTCATGTTCACCAAGTCGGTGATCCCATCCAATCATCTCATCTTCTGTCATCCCCTTCTCCTCCAGCCTTCAATCTTTACAGCATCAGGGTCTTTTCCAATGTGTCAGTTCTTTGCATCAGGTAGCCAAAGTGTTGGAGCTTCAGCTTCAGCATCAGTCCTTCCAATAAATATTCAGAACTGATTTCCTTAAGGATTGACTGATTTGATCTTTGCAGTCCAAGGGACTCTCAAGAGTCTTCTCCACCACCACAGTTCAAAACAATCAATTCTTCAATGCTCAGCTTTCTTTATAGTCCAACTCTCACATCAGTACAAACTCGGATACTTCATTTTAGTTGTCTTTGTCTTTGGATGTTCTGGGCTTCCCTGGTGGCTCAGATGGTGAAGAATCTGCCTGCAATGCTGGAGACTTGGGATCAATTCCTGGATTGGGAAGATCCCCTGGGAAAGGGAAAGGCTGCCTAATTTCTTCTTTACTTTAGTAAACTCTTATAAAGAGGTTATCTGTCATCTATGTGTCATCTATGTATCATCTATTATCATCTACTTATCATTTATCTCTTTATCTGTCTATCATATTTCTTTATATATCCATGTGTCTATACATAAAGAGCTACAGAAAGAAGTTTAACTTCTTCAACATTAACCCACTTGCATTGTAGGGGATAGCTTGGGGATGAATTCAAGAGCATTTGAACAAAAATAAAAAGAGACCCAATATGCATAATATCATATATGAAATGAGTCACCAGTCCAGATTCGATGCACGATACTGGATGTTTGGGGCTGGTGCACTGGGACGACCCAGAGGGACGGTATGAGGAGGGAGGAGGGAGGAGGGTTCAGGATGGGGAACACATGTATACCTGTGGCAGATTCATTTTGATATATGGCAAAACCAGTACAATATTGTAAAGTTAAATAAAATAAAATAAAAGAGAGACACATTTAACCAGCAAGACAGAGAAGAGCATGCCACAGTCAAATTCTGCTAAAACATGTTCTTGGAAGCTTTAAGAGGTTTTTGATTATGGGTAAATACATTTTGTTTGGCTTAGGTAGTCCTGTTGAACTGGGTTGCCTCTTGTTCCAACCAACCTATTAGAGTGTCTCACAGATTCAGTCCTTCAGTACCATTTAAGAGTTAATTGAATAGCAGCTTTTGATGCCTTAACAAGGCTTATTTACTTATCAACTGAGTAGTAGGCACCAGTTTCCTAGTAACTTTTCAAGAGTAATATATTGAGGTCAGCTTTGAATAACGTGAGAAATGAGAGTAAGTAAAGACAAATGTTGGGTCTGCACTTTGATTTAAAAATATCACTGAGAACAACATCATTAGGAAGATGAGTGCCATCACAAGCATTTATGAAAAGTCTAGAAAACTACTATGAGGTAACCCTAAGGTCAATGGAATGCATTAAACTATATTTATATCTAGAGGAAAAAAGAAAAGAAAAGCTAGGTCAGAAAAAAAAATAAATGGAGACACAAGATCAAACAAAATCAAACGTAGTATTTTACAAAGATGTAATTCATTTAAATCATTTCCCATGCTATCTTAATTTCAAGGCAAACAGTATACATTTGATAAATTTTAAATGGAGGTTTATTTTTCCTCATGTTTATTTCATACCAATTTCAAATCCTGGAAGATGATGTGAAAGTGCTGCACTCAATATGCCAGCAAATTTGGAAAACTCGGCAGTGGCCACAGGACTGGAAAAGGTCAGTTTTTATTCCAATCCTAAAGAAGGACAATACTAAAGAATGGTCAAACTACCACACAATTGCACTCATCTCACATGCTAGTAAAGTAATGCTCAAAATTCTCCAAGCCAGGCTCCAACAATAGGTGAACCGTGAACTTCGAGATGTTCAAGCTGGTTTTAGAAAAGGCAGAGGAACCAGAGATCAAATTGCCAACATCCGATGGATCATCGAAAAAGGAAGACAGTTCCAGAAAAACATTTATTTCTGCTTTATTGACTATACCAAAGCCTTTTACTGTGTGGAATACATAAATTTTGGAATATTCTGAAAGTGATGGGAATACCAGACCACCTGACCTGCCTCTTGAGAACCCTATATACAGGTCAGGAAGCAACAGTTAGAACTGGACGTGAAACAAAAGACTGGTTCCAAATAGGAAAAGGAGTATGTCAAGGCTGTATATTATCACGCTGCTTATATAACTTTTATGCAGAATACATCACTGGAAACACTGGGCTGGAAGAAGCACAAGCTGGAATCAAGATTGCTGGGAGAAATATCAATATCAATATCAATCAGATATGCAGATGACACCACCCTTATGGCAGAAAGTGAAGAGGAACTAAAAAGCCTCTTGATGAAAGTGAAAGTGGAGAGTGAAAAAGTTGGCTTAAAGCTCAACATTCAGAAAACGAAGATCATGGCATCTGGTCCCATCACTTCATGGAAAATAGATGGGGAAACAGTGGAAACAGTGTCAGACTTTATTTTTGTGGGGCCCCAAAATCACTGCAGATGGTGATTGCAGCCATGAAATTAAAAGACGCTTACTCCATGGAAGGAAAGTTATGACCAACCTAGACAGCATATTAAAAAGCAGAGCCATTACTTTGCCAACAAAGGTTCGTCTAGTCAAGGCTATGGTTTTTCCAGTGGTCATGTATAGATGTGAAAGTTGGACTGTGAAGAAAGCTCTGCACTGAAGAATTGATGCTTTTGAACTGTGGTGTTGGAGAAGACTCTTAAGAGTCCCTTGGACTGCAAGGCGATCTAACCAGTCCATTGTAAAGCAGACCAGTCCTGGGTGTTCATTGGAAGGACTGATGCTGAAGCTGAAACTCCAATACTTTGGCCACCTCAGGCAAAGAGTTGACTCATTGGAAAAGTCTCTGATGCTGGGAAGGATTGGGGTCAGGAGGAGAAGGGGATGACAGAAGATGAGATGGCTGGATGGAATCATTGACTCGACGGACATGAGTTTGAGTGAATACCTGGAGTTGGTGATGGACAGGGAGGCCTGGTGTGCTGCAATTCATGGGGTCGGACACAACTGAGCGACTGAACTGAACTGAACTGAAATGTATAGTGGTCTTTGGGCTATTTTATGTGCTGTCTTTGGTTACCTCTGTTTAAAGTACATGAGGTCTTAAGTACAATAAGTGAACTCAAAGCATGAATACACTTTTTGTATTTTTTTTAATCTAATAATTTTCAATATTTACTATAAGGATGCTTGTAATTACAATGATGAATATATAGTGAAAAGTGAACTCAAATGTAATTTTATATTCATGGGGCAATTGGGCATTTTAATATTCTTTTTTTAATTACAATTACAAGGAGAAGGCTGAATGTATATGCAGTGGGGTGAATTGTGTCCCCAAAAAATTAATGGTCTACATGGAACCACAGAATTTGACAATATTTAGAAACAGGTTATGTGCAGAAGTAATTAGTTAAGATTGCTACTCCTGCTACTGCTAAGTCGCTTCAGTAGTGTCTGACTCTATGAGACACCATAGATGGCAGCGCACCAGGATCCCCCATCCCTGGGATTTTCCAGGCAAGAATACTGGAGTGGGTTGCCATTTCCTTATCCACTGCATGAAAGAGAAAGTAAAGTCACTCAGTCGTGTCCGACTCCTAGAGACCCCATGGACTGCAGCCTACCAGGCTCCTCCATCCATAGATTTTCCAGGAAAGAGTATTGGAGTTGATTAAGTTCAGCTCAATCACTCAGTCGTGCTGGACTCTGCGACCCCATGAATCACAGCATGCCAGGCCTCCCTGTCCGTCACTAACTCCCGGAGTTCACTCAATGTCATGTCCATCGAGTTGGTGATACCATCCAGCCATCTCATCCTCTGTCGTCCCCTTCTCCTCCTGCCCCCAATCCCTATCAGCATCACAGTCTTTTCCAATTAGTCAACTCTTCACATGAGGTAGCCAAAGTACTGAAGTTTCAGCTTCAGCATCAGTCCTTCCAAAGAACACCCAGGACTGATCTCCTTTAGGATGGACGGGTTGGATCTCCATGCAGTCCAAGGGACTCTCAAGAGTCTTCTCCAACACCACAGTTCAAAAGCATCAACTCCTTGGCACTCAGCTTTCTTCACAGTCCAACTCTCACATCTATACATGACCACTGGAAAAACCATAACCTTGACTAGACGGACCTTTGTTGGCAATGTAATATCTCTGCTTTTTAATATGCTATCTAGGTTGGTTATAAATTTCCTTCCAAGGAAATTTAATTTCATGGCTGCAGTCACCATCTGCAGTGATTTTGGAGACCAAAAAAATAAAGTCTGACACTGTTTCCACTGTTTTCCCATCTATTTCCCATGAAGTGATGGGACCAGATGCCATGATCTTCATTTTCTGAATGTTGACTTTTAAGCCAACTTTTTCACTCTCCTCTTTCACCTTCATCAAAAGGCTTTTTAGTTCCTTTTCACTTTCTGCCATAAGGGTGGTGTCATCTGCATATCTGAGCTTATTGATATTTCTCCCGGCAATCTTGATTCCAGCTTGTGTTTCTTCCAGTCCAGCGTTTCTCATGATGTACTCTGCATAAAAGTTAAATAAGCAGAGTGATAATATACAGCCTTGACGTACTCCTTTTACTACTTGGAACCAGTCTGTTGTTCCATGTCCAGTTCTAACTGTTGCTTCCTGACCTGCATACAGTTTTCTCAAGAGGCAGATCAGGTGGTCTGGTATTCCCATCTCTTTCAGAATTTTCCACAGTTTATTGTGATCCACACTGTCAAAGGCTTTGGCATAGTCAATAAAGCAGAAATAAATGTTTTTCTGGAACTCTCTTGCTTTTTTGATGATCCAGTAGATGTTGGCAATTTGGTCTCTGATTCCTCTGCATTTTCTAAAACCAGCTTGAACATCTGGAAGTTCACAATTCACATATTGCTGAAGTCTATTTTGGAGAATTTTGAGCATTTCTTTACTAACGTGTGAGATGTGTGCAATTGTGTGGTAGTTTGAGGATTCTTTGGCATTGCCTTTCTTTGGGACTGGAATGAAAATTGACCTTTTCCAGTCCTGTGGCCACTGCTGAGTTTTCCAAATTTGCTGGCATATTGAGTGAAGCACTTTAACAGCATCATCTTTCAGGGTTTGAAATAGCTCAACTGGAATTCCATCACCCACTAGCTTTGTTCATAGTGATGCTTTCTAAGGCCCACTTGACTTCATATTCCAGGAAGTCTAGCTCTAGGTGAGTGACCACACCATCGTCATTATCTGGGTTGTGAAGCTCTTTTTTGTGCATTTCTTCTGTGTATTCTTGCCACCTTTTCTTAATATCTTTTGCTTCTGTTAGGTCCATACCATTTCTGTCCTTTATCAAGCCCAGCTTTCCATGAAATGTTCCCTGGATACCTCTAATTTTTTTGAAGGTATTTCTAGTCTTTCCCTTTCTGTTGTTTTCCTCTATTTCTTTTCATTGATTGCTGAGGAAGGCTTTCTTACCCCTCCTTGCTATTCTTTGGAACTCTGTATTGAGATGCTTATATCTTTCCTTTTCTCCTTTGCTTTTCACTTTTCTTCTTTTCACAGCTATTTGTAAGGCCTCCTCAGACAGTCATTATGCTCTTTTGCATTTTTTCCATTGAGATGGTCTTGATCCCTGTCTCCTGTACAATGTCACAAACCTCCGTCCATAGTTCATCAGCACTCTATCTATCAGATCTAGTCCCTTATATCTATTTCTCACTTCCACTGTATAGTCATAAGGGATTTGATTCAGGTTAAACCTGAATGGTCTAGTGGTTTTCCCCACTTTCTTCAATTTAGTCTGAATTTGGCAATAAGGAGTTCATGATCTGAGCCACAGACAGGTCCCAGTCTTATTTTTGCTGACTGTATAGAGCTTCTCCATCTTTGGCTGCAAAGAATATAATCAATCTGATTTCGATGTTGACCATCTGGTGATGTCCATGTGTAGAGTCTTCTTTTATGTTGTTGGAAGAGGGTGTTTTTGTGTGACCAGTGTGTTCTCTTGGCAAAACTCTATTAACCTTTGCCCTGCTTCATTCCATATTCCAAGGCCAAATTTGCCTGTTACTCCAGGTGTTTCTTGACTTCCTACTTTTATATTCCAATTTCCTATAATGAAATAGACATCTTTTTTGGGTGTTAGTTCTAAAAAGTCTTGTTAGTCTTCATAGACCCTTTGAACCTCAGCTTCTTCAGATTTACTGGTTGGGGCATAGATTTCGATTTCTGTGATATTGAATAGTTTGCCTTGGAAATGAACTGAGATCATTCTGTTGTTTTTGAGATTCCATCTAAGTACTGCATTTCAGACTCTTTTATTGACCATGATGGCTACTCCATGTCTTCTAAGGGATTCCTGCCCATAGAAGTAGATATAATGGTCATCTGAGTTAAATTCACCAATTCCAGTCCATTTTAGTTCACTGATTCCAAGAATGTCGACGTTCACTCTTGCCATCTCCTGTTTGATCACTTCCAATTTGCCTTGATTCATGGACCTAACATTCCAGGTTCCTATGCAATATTGCTCTTTACAGCATCAGACCTTGCTTGTATCACCAGCCACATCCATAACTGGGTATTGTTTTTGCTTTGGCTCCATCCCTTCATTCTTTCTGGAGTTATTTCTCCACTGATCTACAGTAGCATATTAGGCACCTACCAACCTGGGGCATTCCTCTTTCAGTATCCTATCATTTTGCCTTTTCATACTGTTCATGGGGTTCTCAAGGCAAGAATATTGAAGTAGTTTGCCATTCCCTTCTCCAGTAGCAGTCTGTTACTGAAAGAAAGGAATGTCTTGAAACTCAGAATGGTACCTGGCCCCTCACCCATAGATGCATTTTGGGATAATCTTGGCACCACATGATTCATCCAGGGCCATAAAAGGATTGACTTGAATCTTGTAGAAGTGCAGATTACCATACAAATAGTTTCATTTACATAGATTAGGAGAACAATGTCTGAGTTAACATACCAGTTTGTCAAGTCAGTTCTGAGCCATTAGGGGGAACCAACTTGTAGGCAGAGTCTGGAGTAAATGCATAGTACATTAACATAGCTTAAGACAAACATTTCCATAAGAAACATGCATAGTTTAACTCAAGGTTTGAGAATAGTTAACTTTAGGTGAAACCAGGTGTCTTTAGGGCAACACAGTATTTTAAGAGAAACCTCCTTTTAAATTTGTATAGAGAAGGAAAAAAATACGGCTAGTTTGCTTCCCCCTGCTGCTTAAGAGAGATAAAAATGTCTGACACTTGCAGCCTATTTCCTCCGTTTGGGGACCCCTGGCCTTCCTGCCTGTTACCCTCTCACTTCTATGAGACTTCCTCTGAACTGAAGAAAGCCACTGTGCCCCATGGTCAGGCCTCTTCCCAAGGGACAGCCCGCATAGAATGATGACCAGTGTAAGAGGATAAAGGCCAATTGCCCCAGCTGGGACACAACTGGAGTGTTCTTCCAGCTTTAGAGTTCCCCCCGAGAGGGATTGGCTGAGGTCATTGTGGGAGGACCAAACAGTTCAGTTTCTTTTGTGCTCAATCCTGGTTCCTTTCTGCCCTAAGACACATTCATCCTCAAAGCATTTATACATAAACTTCTTGCACATGAACATTTGAACACTGACCTCTTAGGTTGCTTTTCAGGAAACCCAACTGTATCATCTGGGGATGAGGAGAAGTATATTTAAGACCTATTTAGGCCACAATTTGATCATATTTAGACAAAGTCAACAGAATTTCCTCTTGTAGCTTTTTCCATTACAAAATGAGAAAGTTATATTCATATATTATTTGCTTTGGGTCCTCTTTAGCTCTAAACTACTGAGAAATACTGTTGATATCCACATAATTGTCCCCAGATCATACAAGCCCAATTAAAAAAACACAGCAGCTATTTATGTTAATAATACTCCAGTAATATTTATTTTCTGATCTACTATTGTGCATTATTAAGTTTTTCTTTACAAAGAGAAATACAGTGAAGTACTCTTAAATACAAGAAAGATAAGGTATATTTTGAGATAGAGAAAAAATATTAATTGAACTGCAAACCTCTGATACTATATAACTTGCCTTGTTGTAAAGAGTGTTAACACATAACTTAATAGCAGGCAGTGTTAGCACATGGCTAGCAAATAACTAATTTTTAACAAAGCTTATCTTTTCTTCCCACTTCCCCATTCTAACTTGAAGACAGTGGGGACAAAATGGAAAAGAAAAGACATATAAAAGAACTTCTTGCTTACACATTCAATTTTACACTATAAAATTTTAGGCTGTATAATTTTAGACTGCAAACATTTATTCATCTACCTACCAATGAGATACTGTATTTTGAAAAAAAGCTATGATCTCAATTTTTCCCTCCAATATATCACAAGTTTTCCTTAGTGAAGTTGCACACATAATAGATTGTTGAACATGTGAAACGTTTACTTGATGTAACCCTGGTGCTTAGAAACAGCTACCTCTGGATGAGAGTTGTGTAACAAGTCTTATATCCACAATTAGCTTTAGGATGCCATCTTAAAGATGACCTTGATTTATTTAATGGATTAGTCAGTAGGTACTTTATACAGTTCAATATTCTCAAGATTGATCAGAAAAGGAAACTTTTAATGTCCTTAATGGGGTCATTAGTGATATTACTAAATGAAACCACACTGAAGGACAATCTCAACAAACCTTTTGAGGACTAATAGCATACCCCAGGAGAGTTAATACCTAGTGTAAATTGGTGCTTATTTCCTTTATTTCAATTTCTTTATCTGATTTAAAACGATAAAGGATGATTACATTGAATATAAATTAGAAACATCTCTTATTTTCTAAACTTGACTCTTATGAAAATAAATGCATAGACCTTTACAAACTCAAGGAGAATTTTATAGACTGTCAATGAAAAAATTGATACATCTTCCATAGACAATAGAATTTTGAGTTGTGAGTAATTACCTTAGATGATGAAGTATCACTTGAGACTCTCAAGTCATCAGGAAATAAAGCTTACCAAACAATGGGATTATATATAGTTCTTCGTGTTGCCTCCTAAATTAAATGCATTCTAGTGTGTTGTGGAAAGAACTCAAGAGAGAGTAAGGGATTGCTGATTTTTTGCTGAAACTTTGTCATGTAATAGGAAACATAATCATCTGAGCCTTATATTGCTTTTTTTCTTAAGTGGACAATAATTATACATGTAAGACTCAAACCAGACAATATGTGAAAGTAATATGGAAACTGAAAAAAACAATACTGAAACAAAAAATATTTGAGACCTATCACTATTTTGTATTCAGACCTAAATTTATATTGCTCTTCTAAATAGCAGAAAGAATTCTTTGGTCGTCGTGATCTTTGCTTCTTGTTAAGATAAATGAAACAAACAGGATATGCAAATTTGTCTTAAAGCTAAGTTCTATGAGGTGGGAAATCAATATTAATAGTTTATAATAAACATGCAGAAAAAATTAGAGATTAGGATGCATAATAATATATGGAGTATAAATTTATCATGTCATATACTAAAATGAAAAACAAATGAGAGCTCCAAAAAATCTATCAGGATTAATAAAAAAGTTTGCCAGGTCACAAAATATGGGATCAACATATAAAAATCAATCCCATTCACAATAGCATTCAAAGAGAATAAACTTATCAAAACAAGAATAAATTTATCAAAAGAAGTATAACCTTTTCACATTGAAAATTGCAAAACTGCTGAAAGAAATTAAAGTTCTAAATAAAATCAAAAGATATTTTATAATCATGGTTGGAAGACACAATATAGTTGACCCCATTGTCTACTCAAATTGATCTAAACAGTTTAAAGAATCCCTATCAAAAATCCCTATAGATATTTTTTGTATAAACTGAAAGTTTATTAAAAGAACTTTATATAAAATACAAGATCCAGAAGACAAAATAGTTTTATAAATGGCTAAGTTGGAGGGAACATACTACCTAATTTCAAAAGTTACTGCAAAGTTATAGTAATCAAGATATTGTGATATAGGCAGAATAGGTGAGGTCAGTGGAACACAGTTGAGTTCAGAAATTTATCTTTGTATTTATGATCAATTGATTTTTAACAAAAGTGCCAATGCAGTTCAATGAGGAAAGAATTATTATTTTTAACAAATGGTTTCAGAGCAAGTAGATATACACTTGGAAGCAGAAGAAGGAGAAGCAGAAGAATTAAAAAAAGAAAAAAAATGATGATTTTGGGGAGGTGGTGAGAAGAAGGAAAAGGGGTGGGGAGGGTGTGGTGGGGAGGAGGAAAGTAAGGAAAATCTCCACCCTTACCTCATACCATACACACAAAAATATCTCAAAATGTATTATAGATCTAAATATAAGATCCAATAATATAGAAATTCTAGGAGGAAACATGAGAAAATCTACCTGACCTTAGATTAGACAAAGATTTCTTAGGGTGACATCATATGCACAATGCTATACAACATCACATTGAAATATGATTAACCTAGGGAGTGTTAGGCATGCAAAAGAGTGGCCAGTTGTTAATAAGGAAATTTTAGAGAAATTAGGAGCATTTTTGTTTTAACTTTACAATATTGTATTGGGTTTGCCATATATCAAAATGAATCCGCCACAGGTATACATGTGTTCCACATCCTGAGCCCTCCTCCCTCCTCCCTCCCCATACCATCCCTCTGGGTCATCCCAGTGCACCAGCCCCAAGCATCCAGTATCGTACATCGAACCTGGACTGGTGACTTGTTTCATATATGATATTATACATGTTTCAATGCCATTCTCCCAAATCATCCCACCCTCTCCCTCTCCCATAGAGTCCAAAAGACTGTTCTATACATCTGTGTCTCTTTTGCTGTCTCGTACACAGGGTTATTGTTACCATCTTTCTAAATTCCATATATATGCATTAGTATACTGTATTGGTGTTTTTCTTTCTGGCTTACTTCACTCTGTATAATAGGCTCCAGTGTCATCCACCTCATTAGAACTGATTCAAATATATTCTTTTTAATGGCTGAGTAATACTCCATTGTGTATATGTACTACAGCTTTCTTATCCATTCATCTTCTGATGGACATCTAGGTTGCTTCCATGTCCTGGCTATTATAAACAGTGCTGTGATGAACATTGGGGTACATGTGTCTCTTTCAATTCTGGTTTCCTCAGTGTGTATGCCCAGCAGTGGGATTGCTGGATCATAAGGCAGTTCTATTTCCAGTTTTTTAAGGAATCTCTACACTGTTCTCCATAGTGGCTGTACCAGTTTGCATTCCCACCAACAGTGTAAGAGGGTTCCCTTTTCTCCACACCATCTCCAGCATTTATTGCTTGTAGACTTTTGGATCATAGCATTCTGACTGGCGTGAACTGGTACCTCATAGTGGTTTTGATTTGCATTTCTCTGATAATAAGTGATGTTGAGCATCTTTTCATGTGTTTGTTAGCCATCTGTATGTCTTCTTTGGAGAAATGTCTATTTAGTTCTTTGGCCCATTTTTTGATTGGGTCATTTATTTTCCTGGAATTGAGCTGTAGGATTTGCTTGTATATTTTTGAGATTAGTTGTTTGTCAGTTGCTTCATTTGCTATTATTTTCTCCCACTCTGAAGGAGTACTTAAAAGATGACTTTGATTGACTCCAAATGTAGTGCCTTTCCTAATGAAATTGGCTGCAGGCTTTGTCTCTCACCACTCAACAGCCAATAAATTGAGAGGCAATTTATCTATCTCCATAGATATGAAGAAAGATACTTTATTCAGAAAAGCTGGAAATCTGGGGTGATAGTGGACTTATATCCAGAGACCAACCCTGATGTAAGTCAGCCATGCCAATTAAAAAAAAAAAAAGAAATAATCTCAGGTAATCATTGAGGCAGGCAGTCTTCATCTTTCTGTTGCATGCAGACCTGCTGACTTCTTCTGGTCTTTCATGGAACATCATCTTGCTCACAGTGTCTGCCTGCAATAGGTGTTCTATTGGCTGTGTGGTCCCACTATGACCATGAGATCCAGTAACTTTAATAAAGGGAAGCTAGAGGTAGAGGGCGGAGAAGGCGATGGCATCCCACTCCAGTACTCTTGCCTACAAAATTCCACGGACGGAGGAGCATGTCCTGCAGTCCATGGGGTCACTGAGGGTCGACACGACTGAGCGACTTCACTTTCACTTTTCACTTACATGCATTGGAGAAGGAAATGGCAACCCATTCCAGTGTTCTTGCCTGGAGAATCCCAGGGACGGGGGAGCCTGGTGGGCTGCCGTCTATGGAGTTGCACAGAGTTGGACACGACTAAAGCGACTTAGCAGCAGCAGCAGCAGAGGTAGAGGGTTGGTACATCTTTAATTGCTAAATTCTTCATTCTTACTGCTTCTAATGCAGGAAATGAATCAGCATGTTAAATAAAGTGAGTATATTTAGTAAAGGAGAAATCAGGATCTAAGTTACATGCTGCTTAATGATCTCCTCTTTATGATTAAGGTCTAAAACAAACAAACAAATAGGGCTGATCAAACAGAAAAGAGGTAAAAGGACTGGCTACACTAACACAAGAAATGTGTAACCATCCACTCAGTATTGCAGGCACTGTATTTCATTAGAGAAACAGAGATAAATGTCATTCCCTGATCTGAAGTAGCTCCTAGTCTAAGGCTGAGATAGGCAACTTGAGGAATAGTTACAATAATATGATGCAAGTTCAGTGCCTGTGAGAGACATGGAAGTGAGGGAAGGTTTCCTAAAACAGGTTACACATGGACTGAATTGTTAAGAATAAATACAACGTCACCAAACCAAGAAAGGAGGACTGTATGGTATAGACAAAGGGAGGTTCAAGTGCAGTGTGTGAGTGCATGCTAGGTCACTTCAGTCATGTTGAGCTCTTTGTGATCCTATGGGCTGTAGCCCCCAGGCTCCTCTGTCCATGGGATTCTCCAGGAAAGAATACTGGAGTGGATCTTCCAACCCAGGGGTTGAACTGTCATCTCTGGTCTCCTTCATTGGCTGATGGGTTCTTCACCACTAGCATCACCTGGGAAGAAATACAAAGAGGTATCCACAAATTCACAGATACTTATTTACCACTATGTGATGATTTCTGTTGTAAATGCTGGAAATATAACAGTGAGCACAACTATATATATATATATATATATATATATATATATATATATAAAATATGTTTAGAGTTTAAAAATTAATGTTAAGGGAAGAATAAAGCAGAGAAGGGATGTATGGAATAGACTGAGGAAGAGGACTAAAACTTTAGTTGGGGTAAGCTGGGATGGTCCCACTGAGAAGGTGACATTGAGTGACCTGGAGGAAACAGTGAGCTGCTGTTCTGGGAGAAATGAAGTGTAGGTAGAAGGTGTACACATGCAAATCCCTGAGCACAAGTGAGCCTGGGAGGTCCAGGAGTGAGGAGTCCAGTGTGGCTGGATAATTTAAATAGAGAATTGAAAATGAGATCAAAGAAGTAATGATTTTATCTAAGAAGACAGATCACAAGCGCTTATCTAAATTTGAGAAAAGCCCTCTTAGGGTACGATACCAATTTAGTGTAGCCAGAATATACAGAAAAAAAAAGAATGAGGATTATAAAAGATAAACTCAAGTGTAGCAAGCATGACTAGTTCCTGAAAATCCCATACATCCCTTTTTGCTACAAGGAGTTCCAGGGGACTCCAGTTGTCCTAATGTAATTCTTAATAAAACCATATTTTACTCTCAAAAAAGTCCTGCTTTGGTGACAAAATGTTATTGCCCCCCACCACATGAAGTATATACTTTTTAATTTATAAGGATGGATATATGTCATTATCCCTGGTGAGTTTGAGAAAGAACACATGAGTACCTTATGGAGATCATTTGTTCAAGGGCAGGTTAGAGGCCTGGGAAACCATTTTTGTGATGTCAGAGAAGGCTGCTGAAGGCTAGAGTTGGTGCAGCCACCTGGGTCAATAGGTTGATGGGAGAACCAGCAGCAGAGAAGTGTATACTCAGTGATAGGCTGGTCTTGTTCTATTATTCTTTGTAGTTTTCATTCCTCAGAACCTGGGTGTGTGTTTCAGTGGGGGGAGTTGGGTGACTATATTGTCACACACTGGTAAGTCTAAATGGGCAGTGACTTTTTCACCTTAAAAAAGGAATTGTTTGTTATCTAAATGGTGCTGTGGAGTGTTTCTTAGTATCCCCCTTCAGAATGTGAGCAACAGGACTGTCTTCAAAATTCACAACATCCAGATATTATTAAATGATTTGTTTGAGTATTTTAGAATGCTGCACAAATACAAAGAATCCTACTCAAAAGTGCTTAAATCTGCTGAAAGCCCCTGAAATGGCGCATAACTCATTATTGACATTATAGTTTTAAGCCATGGTGTCTGTTATGTAACTTCAATCTCTTAAAAAAATTCACAAGTAACAATACTACTTTAATTCTAAGAAACACCATAAGGTAGCTGAATGCACTAAATAGGCAAAGTGTCTGGCTTCTTTAACACTTTTAAAATCAAGTAAATATTAATTTTGTGTTTTAATAAACTACATTTGAGAAGACTGTTAATCATGTGCAGGACAAGAGAAAGAATTAACATGAATTAGGCACCTGTAATATGTCAGAAGCTCTAATACTTTGGCCACCTGATGTGAAGAGCTGACTCATTGGAAAATACCCTGATGCTGGGAAAGATCAAAGGCAGGAGGAGAAGGGGCAACCAAGGATGAGATATTGGATGCCATCATTGACTCAATGGATATGAGTTTGAGCAAACTCTGGTTGATAGTGAAGGACAGGGAAGTTTGGCATGTTACAATCCATGGGGTTGCAAAGAGTTGGACACAACTGAGCAACTGAACAGCAACAATATGTCAGATAGCATTTGAGGGTTAGCCATGTTCATCATTTTGATGACCACAGAATATATGTTTTAACCAATTTTCTCAAAGGAAGAAACAGAGGGTTACAGTGATTAAGCAACTTTCACAAAGCCACTCAAATAGTTACATAGCAGAAATTCAATACAAAATAAGTGTACCAGATTCTAAAACCCCAATTCAATTTCTAAAACCAATTCTATAACACTATTTATGAAAACATCCCACTACATAATCAACAATAAATAATTAAAAGTTAAAAACAAAAGAAAAAAAAGAAATATTTCATTAAATGAATTGGTATTTGTTATGTGTTGAGGGTTGCATTCATTTTATATGCAACTGTCTGGACTCTGAGCCTGGTATGATGGACCTATTTCATAGAATATATTGGTAATAAGACTAAGTGGCATCCCCTTTACTATATCCCAGGCATCTGCTTATAAATTAACTCATTTAATTTTCTTAATGATTCTATAAGGTAGCTAATATTACTGGCACCGTTTGCAAATGAAGTAAATGAGGCATTGTGATTCAAAGAGCAGAATTATCTGGAAATGATTCAGGGTGACACTTGGCTTGCCCTGAAAATGTGTGAGATGAAACCATTTTCTCAAGATTGTAACTGAACTAGAATTCACTTATATCCCTCTTGATGTGTGCATTCTTCTTTCCAGTCATAGCACTCTAATATCCCAACATTCCCTTGGTCTTTAGGGCCAAGAGGTCATGTTCCCATAAAACTCCATCATGTGGTGTTTGTTAACTCAGGTTCAGCTGCTTGCCACTTGAAAGCCAATAATCAAGGGGCAAGAGTTGGTAGAAAGATGTTTTTTTCAGAAGAACCAGCAATCTGGAAAGAAAGTAGACTTGTGTCCAGAGAACAACTCTGACAATTTTGCTCAGTCATGACAAATTTTAAAAGGGAACATTCTCAGTTAATCATTAGACAGTAGGTCTGATTCTTTGTTATTTTTCCATTGAGTTGCAGATGTAGTGACTTCTGATTTTCCTTGGGCACTGTCTTGCCCATGTGGATTGCCTGGAATTGGATATTTTCTTGCCCAAAAAGTTTGCCTGCACCCATGAGATCCACTTGCAAATTTATTAAGGGAAAACTAGGGATAAAGAGTCAGTCATTCTTTATCTACTTCATTTTTACTCCTTCTAATCCATAAAAGGAATAAATAGGCTAGGTAAGGTATTGTGCACATTAGTAAAGCAGGAATCAGGAACTAGGTCAAATGTTGCCTGGTGATCTCATCTTTGTGATTTAGCTCTGAGGAAAACAGATGCACAAACATAAAAGTGTCAAAGCAGCTGCTTCTAGTAGTACCCCCAAATAACATTACTTACCAATAAACAGTCCATTATTTTCTCTACGTCAAAGCTGCTTTCACACACTTGCCCTATGAGAGCAAGAGATCAGAGGGATTACAATTCCTCCGCTGGTAGGTCAGCTGCAATGCAGATTTCTGTGAAAGGAGGGAAGGTGGGAAACCCATTTCTTCTAGTCTCTGCTGACTCAACTTTAGAACTTTACTATTTTCTCAATGCAGCTTGTTTTTATTTAGTTTGTCTCCATTAAAAAATTTATGTCTCTTTCTTTGCACAGTATATTCTGAACCCTGGTGTGTGTCCATGGGTAATGGTTCTTGTACAACAGACACAGTATCATGTGGTTAACTGGTGGAGCACAAACTCAGAATGAAGTTTTAACCACAATCAAAGTATATTTTATTAAGGACAAATTAAAATAAACATATAAAAATACCAAATATATCTTTTTTGGACTCCCAATTTTCATTTTTTACTGTTTGAGATGAGACAGGTATTACCAACGATGGTAGCTGAGAATTCAGAACAAAAGATAATTTATTTAATATGTGAGTAATTGAAATGAGGCCAGAGATAGAAATTTTTATGTCATGGACAAATGAATAGAATATTAAATCCTCTGGAAGGAAGACACTGGTAACTGAGAGCTGATCATTAAGTCAGTGGAGACAGATGGTGGTTTAGTTAGGTCAATCTCAGAATCATCGCTTCAACTCTAAGTAATTGTATTAATTTGATCATTAAAAAAAAACAAAAAAAAACTAATTGCCGTTTTGACTTCCATGGTGGCTCAGACAGTAAAGAATTCACGTGCAAACAAACCCCATTTGTTTCCAAAGTGAGAAAAAAATGCCATTTATTTCATAAGGTAGTTGGATGGGTTAAAGAAAAGCATGGTGCACAAAAGAAAAACAATATGTGCAAAAAAACTATAAAGGCTGGCATGATATGTACTTGCTTTCCTTGTAAATATATTCATTCTAGCCAGGTAAAATCAAGGAGTCATACAGTCCATTATAAGAATTTCTACTAATTAGTGACTCAGGTCAAGATTGATAAAATTAATTTTATACTTGGACTTGCAATATAAAGGTTTTTAATATTTTAAGTATGCTGTAACAAATTAAACAACTTAGAAAACAATTTTTGAGTGCACATATGGATACAAGTTGGAGAAGGAAATGGCAACCCACTCCAGTGTTCTTGCCTGGAGAATCCCAGGGACGGGGGAGCCTGGTGGGCTTCCGTCTATGGGGTCGCACAGAGTCGGACATGACTGAAGCAACTTAGCAGTAGCAGCTACCTAATGAAATCCATTAGGGAATATAGTTCCAAATATATGCCATACATGTTGTAAAATATAATATCTATAGATTGAAATAATTATTTTTTAAAAATGCCTGAGGTGTTTCTCACAGAGACCATGTGGTATCATGGTCTTTCAAGTTATGCTTTCACTAATAATTGTTTCAGTTAGATGTACCTTAGTTGAGAAGCAAGTTGCTTCATCTGTATAAATTAAAAATCTTGTCTAGGCTTAATATGAAAACTGATTCAAAAAAATAGCATATCTAAAGATAAATGACATTGGAAGTACACACTGGAAGTTTAACTTTCTGCACTAGAAGAGACAGCACTACAGATATTCAAGAAACAGAGAAAACAGATGTGATATTAATGCATTATTTTAGATTATTTTGCTATATTTCACAGTTTTATGCAACACAACAAACAGAATATTGAATTTTCATCTAGAACACAATATATTTATTTGTAATTCCTATAGTGTTGTAGGTATTATTAGACTGATCTATTTGTTTCCATAGTTGATTGTATTCAAAGAACTTGAGAGAGTCCATAGAAATCAAAACCAGTAAGAACACAGCATCAAGCAAATTGTTTTATTTTTGTTATTACTATATGGGAAAATTTTCTTCTAGAAATCTCATAGATTTCTAGGTGGAAATGCTTGACTTAATGCATATAAAAATTTATATGAATATGAGTTTTCTTTGCTGTTGGTTCTCAATCTATGTAACTAATACCTCATTTCAATTAAAAGTGTTTATGGATAGAAAAGGCTACACATTTAGCACACATAAAAGTCTTTTACATTTAACCTTTATTGATCTGAAAATGCTAAAAAATAATATTTAGCAACATTATCAACTAGAGAAGCGAGCAATGGTGGAAGAATATGTGAAGAATTATCTATGGAATTTGGCAGAAAGATCAAGGATAAATGCTTAATCCTTAAAATCTAATGCACTTTGAAACTCCCACTATAATTTTATTAAAAATGCTACTGTCAAATACCTTGTAACAACAGAAAATTATTCAACACATTGTGCTTTATAAACTACAATCTTATCATAAAATATGTAAATAAAAATATGACCTGATTTTAACAACATGTTCTGAGGAACAATTAAAATAATATGTAGAAAATTGTTAAACCATAAAGTTTAATGCTAAAAGTACTGATGAAGTATTAATCACATAATTATCTCTTTATTCTTAAAATTAATCATGAGTTATCCCATCAGATTGAAGGCAGGAGGAAAATGGGACAACAGAAGATGAGATCATTGGATGGCATCACCGACTCAGTGGACATGAATTTAAGCAAGGTCCGGGAGATAGTGAAGGACAGGGAAGCCTGGTGTGCTGCAGTCCATTGGGTCACAAAGAATCAGACACTACTGAAAGACTGAAAAACAACAACAAATCTCATTAAATCAAATTATATGAGTATCTTGCTCATATAAAATAGAGCTGAACATTTCTGATTGCTATTTTCATGATCCCATCAATTATATTATTTCCTGTATAGCCACACACACACACACACACATACACCCAATGCTACTGAAAAATATGGTCCGTTATCTATGCATTGCAAATGGTAAACAGTTTTGTTTCAACAAGTTCTTTATCTGAGTAATTGTGCACTTCCTCACTCTACATTGCACGTTTAAACCTGAGCCATGATCCCAGTTCAATTAGCTGTGGGCATCATGACTATACCCGCTATTTTGTCTACTCTAACAGATGAGAGGACTGAAAAGCCCATATGCTGGAAATAAAATAGGATGTCATGTGAAGTAATTGAAAATGCTCAGGAGTTGGCAACAAAGGATCAGTTCTGTTGCTAAAGTGGTTCATTTGCTTTTTATTCCTTAGTTTTTCACCTATTAAACTGTAAACTCAGTGAGGGCACAACTCTATTTTATTTACCCACTGGAACTGGCTATCATATTTTCTGCCCCAAGGTTAATCTCAAAAATTACTTTTTGGTTTAACAGTTTGTTAAGAACATTTATGCCATCCTTCTCCCTTGCAAAACAACTTGAAAGTGAAAGTGAAGTCTCTCAGTTGTTTCCGACTCTTTGCGACCCCATGGACTATAGCCTACTAGGCTTCTCTGTCCATGGGATTTTCCAGACAAGAGTACCAGAGTGGGTTGCCATCTCCTTCTCCGGAGGATCTTCCTGACCCAGAGATCGAATCCAGGTCTCCTACATTACAGGCAGACACTTTACCCTCTGAGCCACCAGGGAAGTGGTGCAAAACAACTTATTTATGTTATATGAAGATTAGATGTAATTTGCATTTAAAGTTTCTTCTGTTAAAAATGATATGTATTAATAGATACAAACATAGCAAAATGTGCACATATTTTAAATAAAACTGACAAATTTTATGAAGAGACATAAAATGACTCAAACCAATAAGAATACATATGATTCATACAATTTCTTATATACTCAGACTCAATAGTGAAAAGATGTCTATCAGCTCAGTTCAGTCGCTCAGTCATGTCCAACTCTTTGCAACCCCATGAATCACAGCACACCAGGCTTCCCTGTCCATCACCAACTCCCAGAGTTCCCTCAAACTCATGTCCATTGAGTCAGTGACGCCATCCAGCCATCTCATCCTGTCGTCCCCTTCTCCTCCTGCCCCCAATCCCTCCCAGCATCAGGGTCTTTTCCAATGAGTCAACTCTTTGCATGAGGTGGCCAAAGTATTGTAGTTTCAGCTTTAGCATCAGTCCTTCCAATGAACACCCAGAACTGATCTCCTTTAGGATGGACTGGTTGGATCTCCTTGTCTATAAGAATGTGTTTATAGTTGCTGGGAATTTAATATATTTTAATTGAAAAAAATAAATAACTACAAATAGCCAGGAAAAAGACTAGAATCAAAAGTTTGATTACAAATCAGCCATATCACATATTTTAATGAATTATGAAATGATAATGAGTAAAAACTTGTGACACAGAAGAAAAAGGTAGAAAATCTAAAGATATTTTAAGGAGATTTAATACAATGTGGCATTTAAAATCAGAACGAAAATTTGTTTTCTTGGTAAATGCTAATGGGATACTGGCTGCTAGTGGGATCAGTTCAGTTCAGTCGCTCAGTTGTGTCTGACTCTTTGTGACCCCATGAATCTCAGCACGCCAGGCCTCCCTGTCCATCATCAACTCCAAGAGTTCACTGAGACTCACATCCATCGTGTCAGTGATGCCATCCAGCCATCTCATCCTCTGTCGTCCCCTTCTCCTCCTGCCCCCAATCCCTCCCAGCATCAGAGTCTTTTCCAAGGAGTCAACTCTTCGCATGAGATGGCCAAAGTGCTGGAATTTCAGCTTCAGCATCATTCCCTCCAAAGAAATCCCAGAGTTTATCTCCTTCCGAATGGACTGGTTGGATCTTCTTGCAGTCCAAGGGACTCTCAAGAGTCTTCTCCAACACCACAGTTCAAAAGCAACAATTCTTTGGCGCTCAGCCTTCTTCACAGTCCAACTCTCACATCCATACATGATCACAGGAAAAGCCATAGCCTTGACTAGACAGACCTTTGTTGGCAAAGTAATGTCTCTGCTTTTGAATATGCTATCTAGGTTGGTCATAACCAATTTGAAAAAGTCTGAGTCTATTTCTCCCTAATTATTGCAAAGTAAGTCTCATGGATCCAATGATTGAAATAAATTAAAATTTAGTCATTAAAGTAGCCAGAAAAAAAAATTAAGACTTTTTAAAGAGTGATATTTTTGATAGTATAAGAAAAAAATTGATAGCCTTTATATATTTCCAATATACAGAGAAAAAAAATTTCAAATTCATATACAAAGCATTACATTTTTTAAACTATTTTTCACTCACTGAATTAATGAATATAGTCACTTCTCAATATCTGTGAGGGATTGGTTCCAGGACCTATCATGAGCACCAACATTTGCAGATACACACATTGCAAACATGGCCCTCCCTGTCTGTGGTTTCCACATCCCTGGATTCCACCATGGAGTACAACAGTATTTATTAAAAAAGAAAAAAAAAAGATACCTTTAAGTGCACCAATACAGTTCAAACCCATGTTGTTCAGGGATCAACTATGTGTTTGTGGGTCCATATGTGTGTATATGTGTGTGTTGTTGCATGTATAAGAATTACATATGTGAAAAAGGAAGTCCTGCAAAAGATTCTGAGAATGTAATTGGTAGCACATCCATGCTGTGGAATTTAAAGTAAGGATTAACATTTTGAGTATAGTATATAATAACAAATGATTTATGCTTTACAAATGTCTTGGTTTTATATACCCCAAAAGTTATAAAAATATTGAACATGTAGGAGAGGGTGTCCACAATTTACTATGGAAGATGAAATTATAAATTTACATTTGTTACAAAATAGGAAATTGATTCCTAAAAGTATCTTCTATTACATATTTTCCATTTTTTACAATTAATTTCCAATGAGTTAAAACTTTACCAACATTTATTGGCTGGTAATAAATGAAGTCTTATATAACTCAAACATGGTTGAGATTTGTAAACACATATTTCTCAAAGCAAAAAGCAAAGGAGAAATGTGAAAGATATATCTATTTGAATGCAGAGTTCCAAAGAATAGCAAGGAGAGAGAAGAAAGATTTCCTCGGTGATCAGTGCAAAGAAATAGAGGAAAACAATAGAATGGGAAAGACTAGAGACCACTTCAAGGAAATTAGAGATATAAAATGGATATTTCATGCAAAGATGGCTACAGTAAAGGACAGAAATTGTATGGACCTAAATGAATCAAAGATATTAAGAAGAGGTGGTAAGAATACACAGAAGAACTATACAAAAAATATCTTAATGACCCAGATAATAATGAGGGTATGATCACTCACCTAGAGCCAGACACCTGGGATTGCAAAGTAAAGTGGGCCTTGGGAAGCATCACTACACTACAAACAAAGCCAGTGGAGGTGATGGAATTCTAGTTAAGCTCTTTTAAATCCTAAAAGATGATGCTGTAAAAATGACGCACTCACTATGCCAGCAAATTTGGAAAAGTCATCAGTAACCACAGGACTGGAAAAGGTCAGTTTTCATGCCAATCCTAAAGAAAGTGAAAGTGAAAGTGAAGTTGCTCAGTCGTGTCCAACTCTTTGTGACCCCATGAATGGTAGCCTACCAGGCTACATGATCCATGGGATTGTCCAGGCAAGAATACTGGAGTGGGCTGCCATTTCCTTCTCCAGGGGATCTTCCCAAACCAGGGATCGAACCTGGGTCTTCTGCATTGCAGACAGATGCTTTTCCATCTGAGCCACTAGGGAAGCCCAGAATCCCAAAGAAAGGCAATGTCAAAGAATGCTCAAACTACCACACAATTGCACTCATCTCACAAGATAGTAAAGAGAAGTTGCTCAGTCATGTGACCCTGTGGACTGTAGCCTACCAGGCTCCTTTGTCCATGGGATTCTCCAGGCAAGAATACTAGAGTAGGTTGCCTTTTCATTATCCAGGGGATCTTCCAGACCCAGGGATCAAACCCAGGTCTTTTAAATTGCAGGCAGATGCTTTATACTCTGAGCTACCAGGGAAGCCCAAAGCTATTAAAGTAATGCTCAAAATTATCTAATCCAGGCTTCAACAGGACGTGAACTGAGAACTTCCAGATGTTCAAGCTGGTTTTAGAAAAGGCAGAGGAACCAGATATCAAATTGCCAACATCCGTTGGATCACGTAAAAAGCAAAAGAGTTCCAGAAATACATCTATTTCTGCTTTATTGACTATGACAAAGATTTTGACTGTGTGGATCACAATAAACTGTGGAAAATTTTTCAAGCAATGAGAATACCAGAGCACCTGACCTGCCTCTTGAGAAGCCTATATGCATGTCAGAAAACAACAGTTAGAACCAGACATGGAAAAATAGACTGCTTCCAAATCAAGAAAGGAGTATGTCTAGGCTGTATATTGTCACCCTGCTTATTTGACTTATATGCAGACTACATCATGAGAAACGCTGGGCTGGATGAAGTGCAAGCTGAAATCAAGATTGCCAGGAGAAGTATTGATAACCTCAGAGACCCAGATGACACCACCCTTATGGAAGAAAGCAAAGAAGAACTAAAGAGCCTCTTGATGAAAGTGAAGGAGGAGAGTGAAAAGTTGGTTTAAAGCTCAACATTCAGAAAACTAAGATCATGACATCTGGTCCCATCACTTCATGGGAAATAGATGGGGAAACAGTGGAAACAGTGAGAGACTTTATTTTGGGGGGCTCCAAAACCACTGCAGATGGTGACTGCAACCATGAAATTAAAAGACACTTACTCCTTGGAACAAAAGTTATGACCATTCTAGACAGCATATCAAAACGCAGAGACATTACTTTGCCCATAAAGGTCCGTGTAGTCAAAGCTATGGTTTTCCCAATAATCATGTATGGATGTGAGAGTTGGACTATAAAGAGACCTGAGTGCCAAAGAATTGATGTTTTTGAACTGTGGTGTTGGAGAAGACTCTTGAGAGTTCCTTGGACTTCAGGGAGATCCAACCAGTCCATCCTAAAGGAGATCAGCCCTGAATACTCACTGGAAGGACTGATGTTGTAACTGAAACTCCAGTATTTTGGCCACCTGGTGGAAAGAAGTGACTCATTTGAAAAGACCCTGATGCTGGGAAAGATTTAAGGTGGGAGAAGGGGATGACAGAGAATGAGATGGTTGGATGCCATCACCGCCTCAATGGAGATGAGTTTGAGTAAACTCGGGGAGTTGGTGATGGACAGGGAAGCCTGGTTTGATGCAGTTCATGGGGTTGCAAACAGTCAGACACGACTGAGAGACTGAACTAAACTGAACTGATTCCTTAAAAATTACAATAGAGAAAGGAGGACATAAAATAAAAACATTTTCTTGTGAAATGAAATAACACTCTAAAGACTGCGAATATCTTAATTATTTTTACCAGTATAATAAAGAGATTACCATTTTGGTATAGATGGTATGAGCACTTTTATGTGTTTGAAAATTTCAGACTTTGTCCTGGGAGGGCCTCTTTTAATTTTGGAGAAAAGTAGTGCCTTTGCAAATTTAATTATTTAATCTTTCCAATTTTTCAGGGCATATGATTCCTCCCATTAAATGCATTCAGGTAGAAAGAATGGGTGAGGGCAATGGGTTTATTTTCTAAAATATTTTTTATTATTTAGTTGAAATTTTACATCATACATATAAATCAAGTTAAAATGTCTTAAATATCTAAATATAAGGCTTGAATACCATTACTATGTAAAACCTAAGACTATAAAGCTTCTAGAATAAAACGTAGGGAAAAGCCACATCATGGAGCTTGGTAATGGTGTTGGTAATGATGTAGATACGACACCAAAATTACAGGCAACGAAAGCAAAAATGGACATTAGGGACTACATGAAGCTAAAAACAATTAACAAGGTAACAAGCAATGCAAAATAGGAGAAAATGTTTGTAAGCCATATAACTGAAAAGAAGTTAATCTCTAAGATGTATAAGTAGGTTCTACTGTTTACTAACAAAAATTAAGTTGAAAATTAGAGAACTTGATAAACATTTCTCAAAAAATACATACAAATTGCCAATATGTATATGAAAATGTTACTCAGGATTACAAATAATCAGGAAAATTGGAACCAAAATGGCAATGAGATATCACCTTATACTATTAGGATGACTATTATTAAAAAAAATGATAAGTGTTAGTAAGGACATAAAGGAAGCATTTGCATACTCTTTGTAGGAATGTAAATTCATGCAGCTATTATAGAAAACTCATGCAGCTATTATATGGAAAGTTCTAAAAATATTCTACTACAGAATGTAGAAATCCCACCTCTGGGTATTTATTTAAAACATTTGAAATCAGAATCTTGAAAAGATACCTGCACTCCCATGTTTTTGGCAGCATTATTATCAATAGCCAAGATGAGGAAACAACCTAAATGTCTGTCAATGGATGATGGATAAGAGTACTTTGGTATATACATACAATGGAATAGCAGTCAGCATTAAAAAATAACTAAATAGCAAGAAAATGAGAAGACCAGTCAACCTCTGAGATTAAATATTTGCAAATAATACACCAAACAAAGTACTGTAATCCAAAATATACAAATAATCCTTAAGATTCAATGATAAGAAAGTAGCCAATTCAATTAAAAAATGGACCAAATATCTTAACAGACACCTCACTGAAGGACACTTACAGGTGGCAAAAATACTATAAAAACATGCTTCTCATCACAGGTCACAAGATAAAATTAAAACAACAAATATCACTATACATCTATTAGAATGGCTAAAATCTGACAACAGCAGCAAGGATATAGAGAAATAGATCCTCTTATTCATTGCTGGTGGGAAAGCAAAATAACACCAGCCACTTTAGACAATAGTTTGATGATTCCTTACAAAACTATAAAAAGTCTTGTCATAAATCCAGTGATCATGCTCATCCAAAGAGTTGAAAGCATATGTGCACACAAAAACCTGCACATGTATATTTATAGCAGTTTTATTCATAATTACCAAAACTCAGAAGTAACCAAGATTTACTCTGTAGGTCAATGTGTAAATAAATTGTGATATATCCAGACAATGGAATATTAGTCAATGTTAAAAAGAAGTGAAATATCAAGCCATGAAAAGATATGGAGGAACCTTAAATGTACATTACTAAGTGAAAGAAGTCAATCTGAAATGGTTACATATTGTTTGAATCCAAATGCATGCCATTCAGGAAAAGACACATTACAGAAGCAGTAAAATGGTCAGTAATTTCCAGTGGGTGATGGAGAGAGAAATGAGTAGACAGACCACAGAGGACTTTAGGACAGAGAAAATACTAAAATTTGGGATGACTATAATTGTCAAGGTAGGTTCATTAGTTATACCAAAATATACCACTCTGGTGGGAAATGCTCATAGTGAGCAAGGCTATGACAGTGTACAGGTAGTGAGTATATGAGAAATATCTGTATTTTCCTCTCAATATTATAATGAACCTAAAATTTCTCTAGAAAATATAAAATCTTTAACAATAACAAAGAATTAAATTTTGCCATATGCAACATGGTTAAACCAGGAGGACATTATGCTAGGTGAAATATACCTGTCACAGAAGGACAAAATACTGCATGATTCTACTTTATGAGGTGTTAATAGAAATAGCCAAATTTATAGAAGCAGAAAGTAAGTGAAATGGTGTTTGCCAGGGAAAGAAAGTAGAAGAAAATGGAGAACTACTTTTCAATAAGTATAAAGTTTTAGTTTGGAAGATAAGTTTTCATGATTTGTCACATATCTTAGTGCTTATAGTCAACAATGCTTATACACATAGAAAAGCTGCTAAGAGGACAAATTTCATGTTAAATGTTTTGCCAAAATGAAAAAGTAATAATTTCAAGTGATTTAGAAAGCTAGCCTATCTTTCTTGATAAATGCCTTTTATATATAAGTATACACTATTATACGTAAGTGTATATATGTGTGTGTGTGTGTATATATATACATAATACTTACATATACCTATTAGTGGATTACTGGGTTTTCTCGGTGGCACTGACAGTAAAGAATCTCCTGCAATGCAGGAGACCTAGATTCAATCCCTGGGTCAGGAAGTTCCCCTGGAGAAGGGAATGGCTACCCACTATATTATTCTTGCCTGGAAAATTCTATGGACAGAGGAGCCTGGTGGGCTACAATCCATGGGTTCGCAAAGAGTCAGACACAACTGAGAGACTAAGCACACACATGTAGATGTATTAGTATATTTATATATTTAGTATATATATATATAATATTTCTGTCATAGTTCTCTCATGTTACCTGTATTTCTCTCCTGCTTTAGTATTCACCACAGAGCTGATCCAATATACAATTTAAGTATTTACTTAGCTTTTGCCTATCTCTTTTCACTAGATTATAAATTCCAAAATGGTAGAGATTTTTCCTGTTAAATGTAAATATTTGTTTAATAAAAGAATGGGTATTTAAAACAAAATTAATCTGGTTGAAATATTTTGTGTCATAACTGTTCCCATGATGTCTAATGTTTATAGATTTTCTAATGAATAAATAAGTGGCTTCTAATTTTTAAATTCCTTCTTTATCAACAAACATTTTAGATATCATTAATCCAAATGTCTTCCTGAAAACAATGAGCATAAAATTTTTAATTTCCTCATAGATATAAGGACTGAAAAAATAATAGCCCTTATGCATTAAGTCTTTAAAAGATAAAAACATATCACTTTTTTCACTATATAGAGAGGTCACTTAAAATTTGCTTAGCATAATGCAGTAGAGTTTAATATAATAATGACTCTGCATCAGAGCTATTAAAGCAAACAGGTTTATTTTGTACATAGATTCTAAAATAGTATAACAGTAGCTCTGGGCTGACACAAAATGGTAGGAAATTATTTGGAGTGGCATTAAGACTATTAAAGAATATCTGTCAGACAAAATATCCACCATTTTGGCTGCTTATGATTTTTTGGATAAATGCTTTATTAAAAAAAACTTGCTTCATTCTTATAAGTTATACCTCCAGCTACTAACTCTACACCTACTAGCTGTATAATTTTATCAAATTATTTAATCTCTGTGTACTGAGCATTCTTGCTTGCTTAAGGGGGATAAAAATATATGCACATTATAGGAATAGAGATAATTATTTGTATTAATTACCTAAAGCAAGCTGGTATACAGCTAACACTGTAAAATTATTCTTATTATTAATGTTATTAGTTTGTGTGTTTTATAAAAATTGAATATAAGAAACACCATTACTACAAAACAACATTGTTATTCAGTAGGCACTAAATGCATGTCACTTTAAATGTGTGCTTTAGAAAAATCATAAAAACATTGATAAATTTAAAACAATAGGTAAAAGTCAAATATGAAACAAGAAAAGCAGCAATATGTATCAAAAATAACCATGGAACAATTTAAAAAGAAAAAAATATATTTTTATTAACGTTTGCATCCTAGAATATTTCATGCAAAAATGGGCACAATAAAGGACAGAAATGGAATGGACCTAATAGAAACAGAAGATATTAAAAAGAGGTGGCAACAATACACAGAAGAACTATACAAAAAAGATCTAAAAGACCCATGTAACCATGCTGGTGTGATCACTCATCTAGAGCCAGACATCCTACAATGCTGCCAAGTGGGCCTTAGGAAGCATCAGTATAAACAAAGCTAGTGGAGGTGATGGAATTCTAGTTGAGCTCTTTCAAATTTTAAAACATGATACTGTGAAAGTGCTGTACTCAATATGCAAGCAAATTTGGAAAACTCAGCAGTGACCACAAGACTGGAAAAGGTCAGTTTTCATTCCAATCTCAAAGAAAGACAATGGCAAATAATGCACAAACTACTGCACAATTGCATTTATCTCACACACTAGGAAAAGTGAAAGTCACTCAGCTGAGTCTGACTCTCTGTGACCCCATGGAATTCTCCAGGCCAGAATACTGGAGTGGGTACCCTTTCCCTTCTCCAGGGCATTTTCCCAACCTAGGAATCAAACCAGGGTCTCCTGGATTGCAGGCAGATTCTTTAACAGCTAAGCTATCAAGGAAGCCCTAGCTAGCAAAGTAACACTCAAAATTCTCCAAGCCAGGTTTCAACAGTACGTGAATCATGAACTTCCAGATGTTTAAGCTGGATTTAGAAAAGCTAGATGAACCATAAATCAAATTGCCAACATCTTCTGGATCATCAAAAAAGCAAGTCCATTGGGTCACGAAGAATAGGACACGATTGAGCAACTGAATGTCAGACATTTTTATTAACTTTTGTATTCTAAATCTCTTGGTTTATTTTCTACTTATTTGTTTCATGTATTGCATCATTGTATGGAGACACTGTAATTTATTCATCAGTGCATCTATTAATTGATATTCTAGTTGTTTACAATTTTTGACTGTTAAGGAAAAGGAGGCTATGAATATGTCCTGTGGTGTGCTTAGTCTCTGAGTCATCTGACTCTTTGTGACCCCATGGGTTCTAGCCTACCATACCCCTCTGTCCACAGAATTTTTCAGGCAAGAATACTGTAGTGAGTTGCCATTTCTTTCTCCAGGGGATATTCCAGACCCCAGCCCCAAACCTTGTGTCTACTGCATTGGCAGGTAAATTCTATACCATCTGAGCCACCAAGGAAGCATATAGAAATATATAAAAAGCATACAAAAATTATGAAATAAGATGATAAAGATACTATTTAATTGAGATTAATTATTACATTAAAAATTTCCATCCTTATTAAATGATCAAATTTTTAGATTTAAATAAAGCTAAAATTTTAACTCTAAATGCAGTCAACTAGAGAGAGATTATAACAGAGTAATCAAAATATTTAAAAGACATAACAAGCAAATAATATAAAGAAAAAAATTCTGAAACATTGAATGAGGCACAAAAGATTTTTTTTTATAAACAAATTAAACAAGCTATTCAAATCATGAAGAGGTTTACAAATGTATAGAAAATGCAAAATTAACTCACAGTACAATTCAATATCCAATAATGAATTTAATTCAATCTTGAATTTAAATGTATTAAGCTTTAGGAAACTGAATAGAATAATTCCTTAACATAATAAAGAATATTTAGGTCAAATACATTATATTATAAGAAAAATTGAATCATAACTGTTAAAACAAGGAATTCTAAGAGTGTTCATCAGCAACACTATACTGGTTGTGGAAAAACATCTAATAATTACAACAATTACCAAAACCAATTAACAATAGAGATATAACTATGAGAAGGGAAAAAATAAATGTGATTTATTTATATTTGACATCATTCTGGGTCGTGAAAATCTATTTAATAGTGCCAAAGAATTGATGCTTTTGAACTGTGGTGTTGGAGAAGACTCTTGAGAGTCCCTTGGACTGCAAGAAGATCCAACCAGTCCATTCTAAAGGAAATCAATCCTGAATATTCATTGGAAGGACTGATGCTAAAGCTGAAACTCCAATATTTGGCCACCTGATGTGAAGAATTGACTCATTTGAAAAGACCCTGATGCTGGGGAAGATTGAAGGTGGGAGGAGAAGGGGATGACAGAGGATAAGGTGGTAAGATAGCATCACCAACTCAATGGTCATGAGTTTGAGTAAACTCCGTGAGTTGGTGATGGACAGTGAGGCCTGGCATGCTGCAGACCATGGGGTCACAAAGAATCAGACACGACTGAGCTACTGAACTGATTTATATTTTGTATATAACTTTTAGACTTCATGAGTATCTGAAAATCTACAAAAAATAACATAAGGACCTAGTGAGTTGATTAATTGGAAAAATAAATTAATATTTTATGATGTAATAGATTCCTTATACTCAAGTAGTAAAGAATCTGCCTGCAACTCAGGAGGCCCCTGTTCGATCCCCTGGGTCATAAAGATCCCCTGTAGAGTGGAATGGTCACCCACTCTAGTGTTCTTGCCTGGAGAATTCCATGGACTGAGGAGCCTGGTGGGCTAATGACTATCACTTTCACTTACTTTCATTAGTGAATAGTAGAATGGGGCAGATAGGCAGAGATAAATGGTATGAGGGTGAATGAAGAGACAAAGTAGCTTTCTATAGCAAAAAGTAAAAATTAAATTGTTTAGTTAATTAATGGCACTCAGCAAAGTGATTAATATTTTGGAAATAAGTGAAATTAGAACTTTTGTATATGACAAATTATTTTAATTTAATAAAAATAATATAAAATAAATAAAACCATGAAAGGAATTTGTATAGACTTATGTGATTGTGTGCTAGCAAGAATATCTTTTTCATATGCTATGGCAAAAATCATACTGAAAAACTTTAATAAACCTTTGAAGACTTTGATTCTTTTTGAAACTGACTGAATAGAATGTTAAAAATTCTGTTTAAAAAAATCTAGAGGATAGTTTAAAAAAGATGAACTTAGAAAAAATATTTGCACAAAACTCAACATATTGCATCAAGAGTCTAGCAAAGCACTGAGAATAAGTTAAAAATCTATAGGATAATTGGTAACAGAGGTAGCACAGCAATTCACAAGAAAACGGAAGAAAAATAAAGCACATATACACACATACATACTATCAGTGAGAAGGAAGAGGAGGAGGAGTTAGAAAAAAATGGAGGATAAGCGTAAAGGGATGGAGAAGGAAGTTATAAACTTGCAAATGTAAAAACAAGCAACAAAATACCTCCAGCATGTTATATTGCCTCTGATCATTCACTTACATATTTATTCATACATTCATTCAACAATGACTCCAAGAATATTTTTGGGCCACTAGTACATTGCCAGTCCTGGGCTAACATGCACATTTTAAAAGTAAAACAAACAAACCAACAACAAAACCAGAAGAAAAAACAACAACAACAACAACCCTGAAGACTTTTTGGTTTACAAATTTTTCAATGAGTTGTAACACCATTGTGGTCCTTATTTTTTATTAAATAATATGCTTTGAGATCCTTTAGACAGTGGTTGTGTCTTCTTCATCCCAGTAGTCAGAAAGGAGCTGAACTATATTGGGCAGCCAATAAATATTTTATGGATTAACAAATGGATACAATGGTGAAGGTAAGAGAAAAGTGGTAACAACTTTAATGGTTAACCATATGAAAAATAAGGAAATATTCAAACAGTGGAGGCATATCAAAATATTAAAAATGATTGTCACAAATTTCTAAGTGTAAAAGACAGGGGAAACGTTGGTAAAATATTGATTAGTGCAGTGCTATATCATAATGTTGAAAAAGGAAACAATGTATATTTACAATAATAGGAATAGTTACTTACAGAAAAGAGCATTTGTTATTGTTGTTGTTCAGTTCTAAATCCTGAATGACTTTTGCAACTCCATAGAATGTAGCATGCCAGGCACCTCTGTTCTCCAGTGTCTCCTGAAGTTAGCTCAATGTTGCATCCATTGAGTGAGTGATGCTCTATAACCATCTCATTCTCTGCATCCCCCATCTTCTTCTTTTGTCCTCAGTCTTTCCAAGCATTAAGGTCTTTTCCAGTGAGTTAGCTCTTCACATCAAGTGTCCAAAGTATTAGAGCTTCAGCTTCAGCAATAGTCCTTCCAATTCATATTCAGGGTTGAATTCCTTTATGAGCGACTGGTTTGATCTTAAGGGACTCTCAAGAGTGTTATCCAGCACCACAGTTTCAAAGTATCAATTTTTTGGCACTCAGATTCCTTTATGGTTCAACTCTCACATCTGTACATGAGCACTGGAAAAACCATAGCTTTGAATATATGAACATTTGTCAGCAATGTGATGTCTCTGCTTTTTAATATGCTGTTTAGGTTTGTTATAGCTTTCCTTCCAAAGAGCAAGTGTCTTTTAACTTTATGGCTGCAGTCATCATCCACAGTGATTTTGGACTAAGAAAATAAAATCTGTCACTACTTGCACTTCTTTTTGTTGTTGTTGTTGATTTCAAATTAGCTTTTTCACTGTCTTCTTTCACCATCATCAAGAGTATTTTTAGTTCCTCTTCACTTTTGGCCACTGGAATGTTATCATCTGCATATCTGAGGTTGTTGACATTTCTCCTGGCAAACTTGATTCCAGCTTGCTTCACATGATATACTCTGCACATAAGATATGTAAGCAGGGTGACAATGTACTGGGTCTTGTTCTGATGGGTGGGGTCATGCTCAGTAAGTCTTTAATCCAATTTTCTGTTGATGGGTGGGGCTGTGTTCCTTCCCTATTATTTACCTTGGGCCAAACTATGGTGGAGGTAAAGAAGATAATGGGGACCTCCTTCAAAAGGTCCCATGCACACACTTCTACACTCAGTGTTCCCAACCCTGCAGCAGGCCACCACTTACCCACGCCTCTACCAGAGACACCTGGACACTCACAGGCAAGTCTAGGTCAGTCTCTTGTGGGATCACTGCTCCTTTCTCCTGGGTCCTGGTACACATAAGGTTCTGTTCATGCCTTCCAAGAGTCTGTTTCCCTAGTCCTGTGTAAGAGATGGCAGTTCCATGGTGGGGTTAATGGTGACCTCCTCTAAGAGGGCTAATGCCATACCCAGGCCTGCTGCAGCCAGAGGTCCTGACCCTGCAGCAGTCCATTGCTGACCCATACCTCTGCAGGAGACATCAAATGCAGTTCTGACACAGTCTCTGGAATTTCTGGGTCCTGGTGTGCACAAGGTTTGTTTGAGCCTTCTGAGGCTCTCTGGCAGGTATGGGCTTTCATTCTAAACACCATTTCACCCCTCCTACTGTTTTTCTGTGGCTTCTCCTTGGCCCCTGGATGTGAGGTATTTCCTCAAAGTTGCTCCAGTGCCACACAGCCACAGCTCCAACACCTACAGTCTTGCTGGCATTTCTCTGCCCTTAGACACGGGGTCTCTCCTAATAGCTGCTCCAGGGCCACAAAGCCGCTGTTCCAGCACCTCAAATTTCCCTCTCAGTCAGGCTCTCCCATTAAGAAACATCCATAAATCTCTTATCTGTCTCCATCAGAGTGCAGACAGACTGAAAACCACAATCACAGAAAACTAACCAATCTGATCACATGGACAACAGCCTTGTCTAAACCAATGAAACTATGACCATGCCATGTATGGCCATCCAAGATGAATGGGTCATAGTGGAGCGTTCTGACAAAACGTTGTCCATTGGAGAAGGGAATGGCAAACCACTTCAGTATGCTTGCTTTGAGAAACCCCATGAACAGTACGAAAATGGAAAAAGATAGGACAATGAAAAGTGAATTACCCAGATCAGTAGGTGCCCAATATGCTACTATTGGGCTGAAGCTATATACAGTGGAGATCAGAGGAGAAATAACTCCAGAAAGAATGAAGAGACAGAGCCAAAGCAAAACAACACCCACTTGTGGATGTGACTTGTGACGGAAGTAAGTATGATGCTGTACAGAGCAATATTTCTCAGGAACCTGGAATATTAGGCCCATGAACCAAGGCAAATTGGAAATGGTCAAACAGGAAATGGCAAGAGTGAACATCGACATTTTAGGAATCAGTGACCTAATATGGAATGGGATGGGTGAATTTAACTCAGATAACCATTATATCTACTACTATGGTCAAGAATCCCTTAGAAGAAATGGAATAGCCATCATATCCAACAAGAGTGTGAAGTACAGTACTTGGATGCAATCTCAAAAATGACTGAATGATCTCTGTTCATTTCCAAGGCAAACCATTCAATATCACAGTAATTCAAGCCTATGCCCCAAACAGCAATGCTGAAGAAGCTGATGTTGAACGGTTCTGAAAACTACAATACCTTCTTGAACTACCAGCCAAAAATGATGTCTTTTTCATTATAGGGGAATGGAATGCAAAAATAGGAAGTCAAGAACTATCTGGAGTAACAGGCAAATTTGGCCCTGGAATACAGAATGAAGCAAGGCAAAGGCTAATAGAGTTTTGCTAAGAGAATGCTTTGGCCATAGCAACCACCCACTTCCAACAACACAAGAGAAGACTCTACACATGGACATCACCAGATGGTCAACACTGAGATCAGATTGATTATATTATTTGCAGCTGAAGTTGGAGATGCTGTATATAGTTAGAAAAAGAAAAAAAAATCTAGGAGCTGACTGTGGCTCAGATCATGAACTTCTTATTTCCAAATTCAGACTTAAATTGAAGAAAGTAGGGAAAACCACTAGACCATTCAGGTATAACCTAAATCAAATCCCTTATGATTATACAGTGGAAGTGACAAATAAATTCAAGGGGTTAGATCTGATAGAGTGCCTGAAGAACTATGGATGGAGGTTCATGACATTGTACAAGAGGCAGGGATCAAGACCATTCCAAAGAAAAAGGAGTGCAACAGGCAAAATGGCTGTCTAAGGAGACCTTACAAATAGCTGTGAAAAGAAAAGAAGCAAAAGGCAAAAGAAAAAAAGGAAAGGTATTACCCATTTGAATACAGAGTTCCAAAGAATAGCAAGGAGAGATAAGAGAGGCTTCCTCAGTGATCAATGCATAGAAATAGAGGAAAACAATAGAACGGAAAAGACTAGAGATCTCTTCACGAAAATTAAAGATACCAAGGGAACATTTAATGCAAAGATGGGCACAATAAAGGACCAAAATGATGTGGACCTAACAGAAGCAGAATATATTAAGAAGTGGTGGTAAGAATACACAAAAGAACTATATAGAAAAGATCTTCATGACCCAGATAAGTCAGACGTCATAGAATGCAAAGTCAAGTGGGCTTTAGGAAGCATCACTACAAACAAAGCTAGTGGAAGTGATGGAATTCCAACTGAGCTCTTTCAAATCCTGAAAGATGTTGCTGTGAAAGTGCTGCATTCAATATGCCAGCAAATTTGGAAAACTCAGCAGTGGTCACAGGGCTGGAAAAGGTCAGTTTTTATGCCAATCACAAAGAAAAGCAATGACATAGAATGCTCAAACTACCACACAATTGCATCCATCTCACATACTAGCATGGAAATGCTCAAAGTTCTCCAAGCTAGGCTTCAACAGTATGCGAACCGTGAATTTACAGATGTTCAAGCTGGATTTATAAAAAACAGAGGAACCAGAGATCAAATTTCCAACATTCATTGGATTATGAAAATGCAAGAGAGTTCCAGAAAAACATCTATGCCAAAGCCTTTGACTGTGTGGATCACAATAACTGTGGAAAATTCTTCAAGATATGGGAATACCAGACCATCTTTCTGAGAAATCTGTATGTAGGTCAGGAAGCAACAGTTAGAACCGGACATGGAACAACAGACTGGCTCTAAGTTCGGAAAGGAGTACGTCATGGCTGTATATTGTCACCCTGCATATTTAACTTTTATTCAGAATACATCATGAGAAATGCTGAGCTGGATGAAGCCCAATCTGGAATCAAGTTTTCCGGGAGAAATGTCAGCCACCTCAGATATGTAGTTCACACCACCATTATGGCTGAAAGTGAAGAACTCAATAGCCTCTTGATGAAAGTGAAAGAAAACACCTAAGAAGTTGGCTTAAAAATTAACATTCATAAAACTAAGATCATGACACCTTGTCCCCTCACTTCATGGCAAGTAGATGGGGAAACAATGGAAACAGTAATGGACTTTATTTTGGGGGCTCCCCCGGTCCCATCACTTCATGGGAAATAGATGGGGAAACAGTGTCAGACTTTATTTTTGGGGGCTCGAAAATCACTGCAGATGGTGACTACAGCCATGAAATTAACAGACACTTACTCCTTGAAAGGAAAGTTATGACCAACCTAGATAGCATATTCAAAAGCAGAGACATTACTTTGCCAACAAAGGTCTGTCTAGTCAAGGCTATGGTTTTTCCTGTGATCATGTATGGATGTGAGAGTTGGACTGTGAAGAAGGCTGAGTGCCAAAGAATTGCTGCTTTTGAACTGTGGTGTTGGAGAAGACTCTTGAGAGTCTCTTGGACTGCAAGGAGATCCAACCAGTCCTTTCTGAAGGAAATCAGCCCTGGGATTTCTTTGGAGGGAATGATGCTGAAGCTGAAACTCCAGTACTTTGATCACCTCATGTGAAGAGTTGACTCATTGGAAAAGACTCTGATGCTGGGAGGGATTCGGGGGCAGGAGGAGAAGGGGACAACAGAGGATGAGATGTCTGGATGGCATCACTGACTCGATGGATGTGAGTCTGGGTGAACTTTGGGAGTTGGTGATGGACAAGGAGGCCTGGCGTGCTGCGATTCATGGGGTCGCAAAGAGTTGGACACGACTGAGCGACTGAACTGAACTGAAGTTCACCACAGATGGTGACTGCAATGATGAAATTTAAAGACGCTTGCTCTTTGAAAGAAAAGTTATGACCAACCTAGACAGCACATTAAAAAGCAGAGACATTACTTGGCCAACAAAGGTCTGTCTAGTCAAAGCTATGGTTTTTCTAGTAGTCATGTACGGATGTAGAGTTGGACTGTAAAGGAAGCTGAGCACGGAAGAACTGATGTTTTTGAACTGTGGTGTTGGAGGAGACTCTTAAGAGTCCCTTGGGCTGCAAGGAGATACAACCAGTCCATCCTAAAGGAAATCAATTCTAATATTCATTGGAAAGACTGATGTTGAAACTGAAGCTCCAGTACTTTGGCCACCTGATACGAAGAACTAACTCATTAGAAAAGACCCTGATGCTGGGAAAGTTTGAAGGTAGGAAGAGAAGGGAACAACAGAGGATGAGATGATTTGATGGCATCAACGACTCAATATACATGAGTTCGTGTAAATTCCAGGAGTTGGTGATGGACAGGGAGGCCTGGTGTGCCACAGTTCATGGGGTTTCAAAGAGTCAAACATGACTGAACAACTAAACTGAACTGACAATGTAAAACCTTGTCATACTCTTCTCCCAATTTTGAATCAATCTGTTGTTCCATGTGTTCTAACTCTTGCTTCAGTTACAACCTTGACCAACACACATGTTTCTCAAGATACAAGGAAGATGATCTGGTGCTCTAATCTCTTTAAGAATTTTTCACAGTTTGTTGTGATCCATGCAGTCAAAGGATTTCACCTATTCCATGAAGCAGAAGTAGATGTTTTTCTGGAACTCCCTTGCTTTCTCCATGATCAAAAAAATATTGTCCGTATAATCTCTGGTTCCTCTGTCTCATTTAAACTCAGCTTGTTCATCTGGAAGTTCTCAGTTCATGTACTGCTGATGCCTAGCTTGAAGGATTTTGAGAATAACTTTGTTAGCATGTGAAATGAGCACAATTCTATGGTAGTTTAAACACTATCATTGCCCTTTTTGGGGATTGGAATGAAAACTAACATTTTCCAGTCCTGTGGCCACTGATGAATTTCCCAAATTTGCTGACATATTAACACTTTAATAGCATCATATTTTTGAATGTTAAATAGATCAGCTGGAATTCTGTCACCTCCACCAGTTTTGTTCATAGAATTGCTTCCTTAAGGCCCACTTGACTTCATACTCCAGGATGTCTGACTAGATGAGTGATAACATCATCATGATTATCTGACCCCACCATCAAGATTATCTCTGGAAGAGATCTGTAGTCTTTCCCATTCTATTGTTTTCCTCTCTTTCTTTACATTTCTTTTTTTTTTTTTTTCATTTAGGAAGTTCTTCTTATCTGTCTTTCTCTTCTCTGGAACTCTGCATATCTTTCCCTTTCTCCCTTCTTTACTTCTTTACTTCCCTTAGCTATTTGTAAAGCCTCCTCAATCAAATTGCCTTCTTGCACTTTTTCTTTGGGATAGTTTTGGTTACTGCCTCCTGTACAATGGTTTGAAACTCTGTCCATAGTTTTTCAGGTACTCTACCAGATCTACGGAGAAGGCAATGGCACCCCACTCCAGTACTCTTGCCTGGAAAATCCCATGGACCGAGGAGCCTGGTAGGCTGAAGTCCGTGGGGTCGCTGAGGGTCATACACGACTGAACGACTTCACTTTCACTTTTCACTTTCATGCATTGAAGAAGGAAATGGCAACCCACTCCAGTGTTCTTGCCTGGAGAATTCCAGGGACAGGGGAGCCTGGTGGGCTGCCATCTATGGGGTCACACAGAGTCAGACACGACTGAAGTGACTTAGCAGCAGCAGCAGCAACCATATCTAATCCCTTGAATCTAGTCATCACCTCCACTGTACAATTATAAGGGATTTAATTTAGGTCATACCTAAAAGGCCTAGTGATTTTTCCCTACTTTCTTTAATATAAGTTTGAATTTTGCAATAAGGAGTTAAAGATCTGAACTACAGTCTTCTTTAGGTCTCTTTTACTTTTTTTTTTAACTGACTGTATAGAGCTTCTCCATCTTTGGCTGCAAAGAACATAATCAATCTAATTTCAGAATTGATCATCTGGTGATGTCCAAGTGTAGGGTCTTCTCTTGGGTTGTTGAAAAGGGGTACTTGCTATGAGCGGCATGTTTTCTTGACAAAACTCTGTTAGCCTTTGTCCTGCTTCAATATGTACTCCAAGGCTAAATTTACTTGTTATTCTGGATATTTCTTGACTTCCTACTTTTGCATTCCAATCCCCTATGATGAAAAGAAGTTTGTGTGTGTGTGTGTGTGTGTGTGTGTGTGAATTGTATTGTAGGTCTTCATAGAATTGTTAAACTTCAGCCCCTTCAGCATCAATGGTTGACTCCAGCTCTCTCTGCATCAGTGACTGAGGCATAGGCTTGGATTACTATGATGTTGAATGGCTTGCCTTGGAAACAAACAGATCATTCTGTTATTTTTGAGGTTACATACGAGTTCTGCATTTAGAACTCTTTTGTTGACTATGAGGGCTACTTCATTTATTCTAAGGAAGAATCCCTTCAATAGTAGATATAACTGTTATCTGAATTAAATTTGTCCATTCCTGTCCATTTTAGTTCACTGTTTCCTAAGATGTCTGTGTTCAATCTTGCCATCTCCTTCTTGACCACATCCAGTTTACCTTGATTAGTGGACCTAACCTTCCAAGATCCTGTGGAATGTTATTCTTTCCAGCACTGGACTTTTCTTTCACCAGCAGGCACAGCTACAACAGACTGACATTTCTGCTTTGGCTCAGCTGCTTCATTCTTTCTGTATCTATTAGTAATTGCCCCTTGTTCTTCCCCAGTATCACATTGGGTACATTCCAACCTGGGTAGCTCATCTTCTGGTGTCTGGTATCATACATTTTCTACCTTTTCATTCTGTCCATGGAATTCTCCAGGCAAGAATGCTGAAGTGGGTTGACATTTCCTTTTCCAACTGACCACGTTTTGTTAGAATTCTTCACTATGACCTGTCTGTCTTTGGTGGCCCTGCACAGCATGCCTCATAGCTCATTGAGTTATGCAAGCCCCTTGGCTGTTACATAGCTATGATTCACGAAGTTGGAGAACTAGATGTGACTCGGTATTGGATCTATTCTTTAGCTTTAATGCTTGTACTCTGTTGTCTGTGCTTAGTCATACTAGCTTAGCACCTTTTGTAACAAAATGTTGCATATAGCTTGAAATACACAGGATACCCCATTCTCAAGGCTCTGACCTTTAAAAGTATAAGGCTTTTTCATTTAAAATAGAGATAAAAATGAACAGGACAAAGAATAGCATTCAAGTTCTTGGAGGTTTATAGGAGCATTGTGACCAGACCTACCTGGACAACTGCAAGAACAAAGAATTCTAGCATCAAGATGTTCGCCATCACCAGCTACACCCACCTCCCCTTTAAGTATAAAAGTATCTTGGGTTCTAACCAGGGTAAAATGATTCTTTAGGACACTAGCCCACCATCCTCTTGCCCTTCTGGCTTTCCAAATAAAATCATTACTGCTTTGCTCATTAACACATCTCTTCATTTACTGTTCTGTTGTGCAGTGAGCAGTATGAGTTTGGGCTCAGTAAAAACTTGCCTTGGGATGTTCATTTTTTTGGTGATTATTTATTTACTTCTATTTTCTAAGTTTTTCATAATTAATAAATTTGAACTTGAAATAATAGTGTAAGTACATTTTAACTCTTCAAAATATAATGACAAAGCAAAAATTACCTATATATCACAAACTTCAGAAATATTGCAATAACAATAATTTTTAGAGCATTTCCTGTGCCCTGATGTCTTTTTATTAATTATCACTTTTAAAATATATTTTTAAATTACTTTCTGCACTTTCTTGTCTGTATTTCTCAACAGTATTAGGACTGATTAAAAATTAGGCTTCTGTGATTATAATTATTCTATGGCATATCACAGAAAAATTTAGCATAGAAAATTGTGAACAACTTTTAAAACATATACACTTCCACAATTCAGAATAAATCTACTGTTAATGAAAGAAATATCAAAACAAAAACAAAAAGCTACTGCTAGCAAACCAAAATCATATCCATTTATTTTATGAGCAGCAAAGTCAGTCTTTGACATCATTCTGTGGTGAAGGAAAGTACAAGATTTATTTTAGGGCGCCAAGTAAGAACAGGCAGCTCAAGTTGAAAAGACCAAAACTCCCTGATGGCTTTCATGGAAGTGTCTCTAAAGGCAACATTAGTGGTGTGGGCTTTAGGATCAGCTCCTGGGCATTCTCCTGATTGCTTGGAAGTGTAACAGGGTGATATTCTGGGAGTTGACATCATCGATTTTCTGGTCCTAATTTCTCAGGGGTCTCTATGCTTGTGGTCAGAAGTTTCCATCAGATGGGAACCTGGTTTCTGTAAAAACAACTTAGGAATGTGGATCAAGCATTGTTATTTATTCCCTTCAGGGAAAAGCTAAAGGTTTCATGGACTCTGCTATATGGGTGATCTATTGTTTAAATAAGGTACCGATTTCCCATTCAATAGCTATTCTTCATTACTACTTCTTCACACTGTCCTCATTGTTAACTCTTGAGTGAGCCTTCTGAAATCCAGGAAAGGTATGAAGGAAAATCTTTCACTAAGGAAAGGGGGACATGGTGGGGATACTATACCTGATAGAGTCCCAAGGCGTTTTTGGCGGCACAAATACACACAAAGGTTTTAGATAAGGTGTTTTATTAACCCTGAAAATTTCCTACAGTATTATTGTTTATTATCTTCTGTTAATATTGCATACTTGGGATTTAATTTAGCCATAGTGTTTCTTCTGCAAATGCTGTTTGTTTTTCACTGTTGTGCATTACTAAGACATAATATTTACTGTCTTGTCTGAAATTCTAATCCTTCTAGCTGGGTAGACTTCACTTCATAATTAAATTGAGTCAATACTTTGTCTTTCTGCAAATAATTTCTGAGATTTCTCTTATGGTTTATCTTGTATTGAATGCATTTCTTCACTTAGTCCTATTTTTGTTTGTTTTGGTAACATTTTCCCAGATATATTTGGTTATTGTGCTTATTTTTTCCTTAGAGTATCTCTTTCACTACTGTGTGGTATAGCAATCCAAAATCCGCTGGATCATGGAAAAAGCAAGAGAGTTCCAGAAAAACATCTATTTCTGCTTTATTGACTATGCAAAAGCCTTTGACTGTGTGGATCACAATAAACTGTGGAAAATTCTGAAAGAGATGGGAATACCAGACCACCTGACCTGCCTTTTGAGAAACCTGTATGCAGGTCAGGAAGCAACAGTTAGAACTGGACATGGAACAACAGACTGGTTCCAAATAGGAAAAGGAGTACATCAAGGCTGTATATTGTCACCCTGCTTATTTAACTTATATTCAGAGTGCATCATGAGAAATGCTGGACTGGAAGAAATACAAGCTGGAATCAAGATTTCTGGGAGAAATATCAATAACCTCAGATATGCAGATGACACCACCCTTATGGCAGAAAGTGAAGAGGAACTAAAAAGCCTCTTGATGAAAGTGAAAGTGGAGAGTGAAAAAGTTGGCTTAAAGCTCAACATTCAGAAAACGAAGATCATGGCATTTGGTCCCATCAGTTCACGGGAAATAGATGGGGAAACAGTAGAAATAGTGTCAGACTTTGTTTTTGGGGGCTCCAAAATCACTGCAGATGGTGACTGCAGCCGTGAAATTAAAAGACGCTTACTCCTTGGAAGGAAAGTTATGACCAACCTAGATAGCATATTCAAAAGCAGAGACATTACATTGCCAACAAAGGTCTGTCTAGTCAAGGCTATGGTTTTTCCTGTGGTCATGTATGGATGTGAGAGTTGGACTGTGAAGAAGGCTGAGTGCCGGAGAATTGATGCTTTTGAACTGTGGTGTTGGAGAAGACTCTTGAGAGTCCCTTGGACTACAAGGAGATCCAACCAGTCCATTCTGAGGGAAATCAGCCCTGGGATTTCTTTGGAAGGAATGATGTTGAAGCTGAAACTCCAGTACTTTGACCACCTCATGCAAAGAGTTGACTCATTGGAAAAGACTCTGATGCTGGGAGGGATTGGGGGCAGGAGGAGAAGGGGACGACAGAGGATGAGATGGCTGGATGGCATCACTGACTCTATGGACGTGAGTCTGAGTGAACTCCGGGAGTTGGTGATGGACAGGGAGTGGTGTGCTGTGATTCATGGGGTTGCAAAGAGTCGGACCGGACACGACTGAGCGACTGAACTGATCTGAACTAAACTGATAGCAATTTGACTGGTTATAAACATTATTATAAATATTTTATCAAATTTAGAAATATTTACTAAAATATTTTATTTGGGGTTCCATTGCCTTCTCCAAAATATAAATAGCATAGTTTATTTCCTGATTTGTTTGGTGAATGCAGTTCTCTGCTCTTCTGGCATTGATTGTTGCTGTGAAGAATTACCCTTCATCCATTGGTGACTTGCCCTTATCTTTCAGAATGTTATCTGGAATTCTAGATCTCCTTATGGTGTGTGCGTTCGTGCTCAGTCACATTCAGCTCTTTGTGACTCCATGGACTGTAGTCTACCAGGCTTCTCTGTCCATATTATTTTCCAGGCAAGAATACTGGAGTTGGTTGCAATTCCCTTCTCTAAGAAATCTTCCAGATCCAGAAATCAAACCCTGATCTCCTGCATTGACAGACAGATTCTTTACCACTGAGCCACCTGGAAAGCCAAGTTCCTTATCAGATAAAGGTAAAATGTGTCCTTGGCATTTGTTTTCTCCAATCCAGCATGGATTTAGAAAAGATAACTGCCTGATGGTCCAAGTAACCTTAACTGAGATCCCTATCTATTTCATGGGCTTAATTCCTCAAACCTGCTGAACCAGACTTTAGTCTACTTTTTTCCCTCAAAGTTTAGTTAACTTTAAGAGGAATGCTTAAATTTCAGAGCTTTTTTTTTTTTTTCCACCTACATTACATCTATAATATGGAATGTGAGGTCAGGAGTCAGGTCATGCTGCAGCTGAATATTCTAGGCCCTTCCTTTCTTGTGGCATTGTAAATTTCATTTCATGGCACGGGCTTTAACACTTCTTTTGACTGCCTTCTGAAATTATTTTCAGGAAGTTGTCGACTAAAAAAAAAGAAATACTACTTGAGAGTTGTGAGTTTGGGGCAAAATGAGGACTGCAGCCTAAGAGGCAGCATCTCAGATAGCTCTGAGAGAGTACTCCAAAGCTGTAGTGGGGGAAAGTCAATATATAAAGTTTTGTTGAAGGGGGAGTTCAATGCCATGAAGCACTCAATTTACAAAAGGCTTTTGTTAGTCATGAGGGTGTGATATCACCATGAAGGCATTTAGTGCTTCTCTAGATATGAAGAGATACAAGGATTGAGATCATAAAATCTGTTCCTAAAAACATCCAACTATCTATAGACATGTCCTACCAGATTCCTTGGAGCACAGAGCACCACACTCCACCCTGAACTCCCTCAGGGGTTGTTGAAAGTCAATAGCTATAGTAGCACAGGGTTCAATCTCCATAGTGGCAGATGGCAAATGCCTTTGTTGTTCAGTCATTGACAATGCTCTTGGTAAGTGCCAAATTTTTGCCAGTTAACACAGTAGATGCTAATTTGATTCCCACCCCAAATCTATAATTTCTAGCTAAGCAAGAGGTTGAAATTTATGGAAATTGAACTATTTTGTAAATTAAAAAAAAAAAAGAATTATGAATTTAAGGTATTTTCGGGTAAAATAGTAATCAGTGTTCAACAAACTCTTTCTGTAAAGGGCCAGATAGTGAATAATTTTGGCTACAAAGCCTTACAGTTCCTCAAGTGCACCATCTCAGGGTGAAAGCAGCTATAGACAATCTATAAATGGATAAGTTTGTGTTCCAAAATGATGGTATTTGTTGTTTTTTAGTAACTAAGTCATGCCAACTCTCTGTAACCCTATGGACTGCAACACACCAGGCTTCCTTGACCTTCACTATCTCCCAGAGTTTGCTCAAACTCATGTCCTTTGAGTCAATGATGCCATTCAACCATCTCATCTTTGGTTGCCCCTTCACCTCCTGCCCTCAATCTTTCCTAGTGTCAAAGTCTTTTCCAATGAGTTGGGTCTTCCCATTAAGTAGTCAAAATATTAGAGTTTTAGCTTCAGCATCAGTCCTTCCAATGAATATTCAGGGCTGATATCCTTTAGAAGTGACTGGCTTGACCACTTCCTGTCCACAGGACTCTTAAGAATCTTCTTCAGCACCACAATTGGTTACTGGAAAAAACACAGCTTTGAATATATGAACTTTGGCCAGCAGAGTGATCTCTCTGCTTTTCAGTACGCTGTCTAGATTTGCCATTGCTTTCCTTCCAAGGAGCAAGCTATTAATTTAATTGCAGCCATCACCTGCAGTGATTTTGGAGCCCCCCCAAAATAAAGTCTGTCACTCTTTCCACTTTTTCCCCATCTAGTTGCCATGAAGTAATGAGGATTGTATCCACAAGTATTTAAATTTGAATTCCGTATAATTTTCAATTGTTAAATTATTTGTTGTGGTTACCTTCTAATAATTGAAAAACTAACAACTATTTTTAGCTCATACTGCAAAAACAAGTGGTATGTTGTATTTCCCAGATTACATGTTGGTGTGTTGTAAGACCCAGATTTACCCACAACTAGTCCCTAACATCAGGAAGCTTCTACAAACCTTTCATCCTTATCCATCAGAAGGCAGACAGAATGAAAAACCTCAATCACAGAAAACTAACCAATCTGATCATGTGGATTGCAGCTTTGTCTAACTCAGTGAAGCTATGAACCATGCCGTGCAGGGCCAACTAAAAGAGATGTGTCATGGTGCAGACTTCTGACAAAAACATGTTCCACTGGAGAAGGGAATGGCAAACTGCTTCAGTATTCTTGCCTTGGGAACTCCATGAACAGTATTAAAAAGCAAAACAAAACAAAACACTGAAAGATGAACTGCCAAGCCAGTAGATGCCCAATATACTACTGGAGAAAAGTGGAGAAATATCTCAGGAAAGAATGAAAAGGCTGAACTGAAGCAAAACAACACCTAGTTGTGGATGTTACTGGTGATGCAAGTAAAGTCCAATGCTGTAAAGAATGATATTGCACAGGATCATAGAAAGTTAGATCCATGAATCAAGGTAAATTGGAAGTGGTCAAACAGGAGATGATAAGAGTGAACATCAACATTTTAGGACTCAATGAATTAAAATGGAATGGGTGAATTTAATTCAGATGACAATTACATATACTATTGTGGGAAAGAATCCCTTAGAAGAAATGGAGCAGCCCTCATAGTCAACAAAACTGTCTAAAATGCAGTAACAGGTACAATCTCAAAAATGACAGAATGACCTCTGTTCATTTCCAAGGCAAATCACTCAATATCACAACAATCCAAGTCTGTGCTGCAGCCACTAACGCGAAAAGGTGAAGTTAAATGAAGCCCTACAAAACCTACTAAAACTAACACCAAAAAAAAAAAAAAAAAGATGTCCTTTTCATCATAGAGGATTGGAATGCAAAAATAGGAAGTCAAGAAATACCTGGAGTAACAGGCAAGTTTGGCCATGGAATACAAAATGAAGTAGGGCAAAGACTAACAGAGTTTTGCCAAGAGAACACTCTGGTCATAACAAACAACATCTTGCAACAACACAAGAGAAGACTCTACACAGGGACATAATTAGATCATCAATACCAAAATCAGATTGATCACATTCTTTGAGCCAAAGATGGAGAAGCTCTATACAGTCAGCAGAAACAAGACCAAGACTGGAATTTGTCGCTCAGATCATGAACTCCATATTGCCAAATTCAGACTTAAATTGAAGAAAGTAGGGAAGACCACTGGACCATTTAGGTATAATCTAAATCAAATCCCTTATCATTATACAGTGAAAGTGAGAAATCAATTGAAGGGATTAGATCTGATTAGACAGAGTGCCTCAAGAACTATGGACAGATGTTCATGACGCTGTACAGGAGGCAGGGATCAAGGCCATCCTCAAGAAAAAGAAATGCAAAAATTAAAAATGATTGTCTGAGGAGGGCTTACAGATTGCTGAGAAAAGAAGAAAAGTGAAAGACAAAGGAGAAAACAGAAGATATATCCATCTGAGTGAAGAGTTCCAATGAATAGCAAGGAGAGATAAGAGAGCCCTCCTCAGTAATCAATGCAAAGAAATAAAGGAAAAAAAATAAAATGGGAATTACTAGAAACCTCAAGAAAATTAGAGATACCAGGGGAACATTTCATGTAAAGATGGGCACAGTAAAGGACAAAAATGGTATGGACCTAACAGAAGCAGAAAATATTCAGAAGAGGTGGCAACAACATACAGAAGAACTATACAAAAAAGATCTAAAGGACCCAGATAACCAAGATGGTGTGATCACTCACCTAGAGCGAGACATCCTGGAGTGCAAAATCAAGTGGCTCTTAGGAAGCATCATTATAAATAAATCTAGTGGTGGCAATAGAACTCCTGCTAAGCACTTTCAAATCCTAAGAGATGATGCTGTGAAAGTGCTGCACTCAATATGCCAGGAAATTTGGAAAACTCAGCAGTGGCCACAGGACTGGAAAAATCAGTTTTCATACTAATCCCAAAGAAAGGCAATGTAAAAAATGTGCAAACTATCACATGATTTCACTCATCTCACACGCTAGCAAAATAATGCTCAAAATTCTCCAAGCTAGGCTTCAACAGCATGTGAACTGTGAACTTCCAGATGTTCAAGCTGAATTTAAAAAAGTCAGAGGAACCAGAGATCAAATTGCCAACATCTGTTGGATCATCAAAAAATCAAGAGTTCCATAAAAACATCTACTTCTTCTTCATTAGGTTAGTTTAGGTTTAGTTGATCAGTCCTATCTGACTCTTACGACCCCATGAACTATTTGCTCTCTGCCCATAGGATTCTCAAAAGCGAGAATACTGGAGTAGTTTGCCAATTCTTTCTCCAGGGGATCTTCGCAACCCAAGGATTGAACCTGGGTCTCTTTCATTGCCAACAGACTCTTTACCAACTGAACCACCAAGGAAGCCCCAAGGCTAAATCATTTGACTGTGTGGATCACAACAATCTGGAAAATTGTTAAGAGCTGGGAATACCAGATCACCTGACCTGCCTTTTTAGAAATTTGCATGCAGGTCAAGAAGCAAATAGTTAGAACAAGACATGAAACTACAGACAGGTTCCAAATTGGACAAGAAGTACATCAAGGCCGTGTATTGTCACCCTGCTTATATAACTGCTTATTTACATGTAGCTGAATGATGTAGTACTGGATGCCAAGCTGGATGAAGCACAACCTGACATCAATTTTCACCTGGAATCAATTTTCACCTGGAAAATTGTCAACAACTTCAGATATGCAGATAACACCACCCTTATGGCAGTAACCGAAGAGGAACTAAAGAGCCCCTCAATGAAAGTGAAAGAGGTGAGTGAAAAAGCTGGCTTAAAACTCAACATTCAGAAAACTAAGATCATGGCATCTGGTCCCATCGCTTCATGGCAAATAGATGGAGAAACAATGGAAACAGTGACAGCCTTTATTTTCTTGGGCTCCAAAATCGCTGCAGATCGTGACTGCAACTTTGAAATTAAAAGACACTTGCTCCTTCTAAAAAAAGTTATAATCAAACTAGACAGCATATTAAAAAGCAGAGACATTACTTTGCTGACAAAGGTCCATATAGTCAAAGCTGTGATTTTTCCAGCAGTCATATATGGATTTGAGAGTTGGACCATAAAGAAAGCTGAACACCAAAGATTGATACTTTTGAACTGTGGTGCTGGAGAAGATTCTTGAGAGTCCCTTGGGCTGCAAGGAAATCAAACCAGTCAATCGTAAAGGAAATCAGTCCTGAATATTCCTTGGAAGGGCTGATACTGAAGCTGAAACTCCAGTACTTTGGCCACCTGGTACAAAGAACTGACTCAATGGAAAAGACCTTGGTGCTGGGAAAGATTGAAGGAAAGAGAAGAAGGGGACAACAGAGGATGAGGTGGTTGGATGGCATCATTGATTCGATGGACATGAGTTTGAGCAAGCTGCTGGAGTTGGTGGTGGACATGGAAGTCTGGCATGCTGCAGTCCATGTGGTCGCAAAAAGTCAGACATGACTGACTGAAGTGAACTGATGCTGTATTTCACCCCTAGAGTTTCAGTTTAAAAACCCTTGATATGAATGACTACATTTGGGAAAAATGAAAAAAATTATGTCTGGATGACTGTGATGTGACCTGAGAACCTCTATATTTGTTTTCCATGCTGGAATTTTGCTAAACATTCAATATGAAAACTGCTGAATTGTAACTGAGTTGCATAACAGAATAATACTAAAAACTGGACTTTGTGTGGCCAAGGAAAATATAATTACCCCTAGTAATGAATGAGATGCATCCAATAACCCATTTGAATATAAAAAATAATTTTACCTTCCAATTCAAATTATTGGTAAACAGCTTATGTAAACCTGTATTAACGTCCTTCATTTTCCTGTAAAAACGCCTGCCCATTTTCCACTGATGGGACACTATTCTGGTTTCTTCTAGAATCTGTGATCCCCAAATAACAATACTAAGACCCCCTAATGCATTGCCCTTTTGCTTCTTTACAGTTCATGTTCCTATCAGTTGACATTTTTGGTATCAGAAGTGGGATCTGAAGAGGTCTTCTGCCCATCTCCAAAGCTGCCGTGAATTTGAGCAAGGTACTTGTGTGAGCCCCCTGTGCTCTGTCACCTACCTGGTGGTGCAAGACTTGGATAAGTCCTCTCAGTCTTGAACCTTCCTCTTTGGTTAAGGTTCAGACCTTTAGTTTAGATGTCATTTTTAAACTAATTGGTTAAGGGTTTGTTCCCTTTCTCTGAGTTCACTATAATGGGACATTTATAGCCTAACACTTTATAGGGGAGGATTTTTCCCCATCTGGGACTCCTGCAGGGTACATGTAAAAAAAGCTGGGGGTTTCCTGTTGTTCTTGTCTAGGTGAGCAAACCAATGGCAATACATACCACAGATGACATAAAATTGGCCTAGTCACAATGGGGAACTTTTGAAACTGAAAAGTTGATCATTTGGGATGCACAGTTAGAGGCCGATTGGTCTAAAACTAAACAGAGTAGTAAACCTATTTAAATTCATAAGCTGAAGGCTCCCAAGGAGATCATGAAACTCAAAGGTTTAAAAATCTCAACTTGCTTCACTTCAAGATACTGTGTCCAAGTTCACTGCTGCAAATAAAGACCTCTACTTTCAACTAAAAACTCAAAAAAGAAAAAAAAAAAAAATCAAGAGCCCTCTTTCTCTGCTCATTCTCCTTTGACGCCTGCTTATCTAGGACTCACTGTGTTGCCATTCTATTTTTCTGATTCCTCTAATCCTCCTCTGTAATCTCCCCACCTAGTAGCCCTCCTGTAAAAAAAATTTCCCTTTTTCACTGTTTTTTTTACTCTTTGGCATCCACAATCTGGAATCCGGAACCTTAGCTCCTTGCAGAATTATGGGCCAGAGCTGAGTATTTTCCCAAGATCACTGAGGACTCCCTCTACTTTGTAGAAGAATATAATCGTGTGATATAAACCTATGATCTAAGTCATCTCTGACTTGCATCAAATAACCTGTGTCTTAGTTGGAGATGACCAATCCAGACACAGGCATACTACTGTGGGCTGGCTTCACCCTTTTGATGATTTCCATAGAAGGAGCATGGGTGCAGAATTACTAGCTTCCCAGGCAACTTGAGTCCTTCAAGAAGTAATTCCTCAGGCTTTTCCCCATTTTATTGACAGGAAACATCTAGTCTACTAACAAAGATCTGATGGAACTGTTCACGATCCATACCCACGCCATAACTGAATTGTTTGTATAGACTAATCTTACTCTGATTCAAATGACTTGGGTAAGTCTATTAACTTCCTCCTTTTAGCCTATTAAAAAACAAACAAACAAAAAAAAACTCTGCCCAGGACATTATTGTGGTTTCCTCTGGAATCTAGGATCCTTGAATTACAGTCCCAAGACTTCAAATAAGTTTGTATTTTTTTTTCTTTTTTGGTGGGGGGGCTGGGGCTTTTTATAGTTTGTGGTCTTTTTGGTTGCCAGAGGTTTAATTGTTGGTTTGTTTGTTTGTTTGTTTTTTAAACTGGTGCCTTATTTTGTTTTTTCTTCAAACTGAAGATGAACACATTTTCTATAATCCAAAAAACAATTTAGAATTTTTTTTTAAATTTTAATTGGAGGCTAATTACTTTACAATATTGTGGTGGTTTTTGCCATACATTCATATGAATCAGCTAGAATTTAAACTAACAAAACACATTCAATGGTTTGCTCAGAACTTCCCCTTGAGTGAGAAACAATGCAGACATACCGCACAGACTGTCTAAGTTCACAGGAGACTTATTTTAGAGTGTTCAGACAAAAGCCTCCTTGAGAAAGTTTCTTTTCAGCAAGAGAGACTTTTAAATGTGATATCCAGAAGATAGAATATTTCCTTGAGAGTTTTCATGTGGTCAGTTGTGGACACTTCACTTTTGTTTCATGTCCCTGCTGAAACTTAAGAGACTGAAATGTTCGGATTATAGAGGCAGTTCTGTATCCATCTTAGTCTTTTTTACAAAACTTGTATGATATCTCATTGGAAAAGACCCTGATTCTGGGAAAAATTGAAGAGGGGAGGAAAAGGGGACAAGAGAGAAGGAGATGGTTGGATGGCATCACTGATGTGATGGACATGAGATTGAGTAGGCTCCAGGAGTTGGTAATGGACAGGGAAGCCTGGCGTGCTGCAGTCCATGGGATTGCAAAGAGTCAGACACAACTGTGTGACTTGAGCTGAACTGAATGATATCTCTTCCACTAGAATTTAATCTGTTTTTACAGCTTCCACAGCTACTAGAAAAGTCCCTCGTGAAATTTTCAATGTGTGAAGTTGACTCAAGACATGACTCCTCTCTTCTGGTCATATTTTTAAGGCAAAGATGACAATTTATTACAGTCTTTCTCTTCTTAGTAAGATATATTTTAGTTACAAAGGAAGCACTGCCAAGTCACTGCAGAGAGTGTCATACAACCAAGGGTGCAGCAGGAACAGTTGCTGTGTGAGTCAAATTTCATTGCTCAGGTCAGGTGAAACCAGAACTAAACAGGCACAAAGCTCCACCCCTTCCCTCTCCCAGACCTGGAAGTGTCCCTAGACCTGAACCAGAACTATATATATTTTTCTTTATTTTCTTTGTGTCCTTCTTCTACCTGCCTTGACATTCAGATACTTGTTGGTTGTTAAAATAATCTTATCATTCTGTTTGCAAGTTTTGAATCTTGTTTCACATTCACACAAAACATTTTGTACTTTTCTCTTAATTTATTAATGATAGGTTAATGACTCAAATACTTTTAAAATATATTTAAGTTGATAGATATATTCCTTTGGCGTTCTTAAAATGTTTTTGTGCCTATAAACGTTCTTACCATATGGACATTAATTTAATATTATTTAAATACTTCTAAATTGCTTATGATTTCAGTTTTTGAATGATAATATCTTTCTGATAACAAAATAATTGAATGCCTATTGAAAATATACAGGAAATGTTCAAGCATCCAATGGAGAAAACAAAGAGAAACTATGCTCCTTCAATCATAGAACTCCACTGCAGCATTTTGTGGTGTTTTGCTCGTATTTGGCCTTATCATTTGGAATATTAGTTTTGAAGATAGATAAATCATATGTTTAAATCTTCAATTCTATAGTTGCTAATGAAAAAAATAGAGTATCTATTCACATAATTTGAAGTTATTTATGTTGCAAATTCATATTCAGAAACTTCTATCTATCAGGGGTTAATCACTTTCTAATTGATTTTTGTGGGGTTTTTACATTATTGGCATTAGCTCCTCTCTTAGTTTGCAAAAATTTTTCTACTTCATCATTTTAATTATAATTGTATTTATTGTATTAGAATATCCATGGTTTGTGATAGTAACTAATTCCTAAATCTGTGACTTAACTCACTAAAGATTTATTTATCAACAATACAGGTCCTAACGCAGGTGGTGCAGTACTCCATGACAAATAAGAAATAAAGAACATGCACTTAGGACACTTTGATCATGAACACTGGCATCAGGAGGTCTCATATGTTGCCACAGTGGGGTAAACGGAGCCATATCACTGTTGATGCACTGTTTTCAATGCACCAACCTAAAAACCATATGCTCTGTTCTCTCAGGCAATCGGGTAGAACCAGTTAATGACTCCACTACATGGCACATGGCAGGGAGAAAGTACATGGCAGCAAACATCTCAACTGAGATATCTACTACAGAGATATTTTATGACTTTATTCTTCATATAAATTTAATGTTGGAATTGCTTATTAGGTCATTGTGAAATTATGATATATTCTTTCTTTTTGTCCTTCTACTCATCTCTCTACTTTGACTGACCTTTTATTGTCTTCTGTCTGAAGGCTCCAGACAACCTTAGGTCATGAGCAATAGTCACTTCCTCTTCTTTATCTTCTGGATACTCAGAGCAGTATAACCTTTGCTGCTATACAAGACTCACAGTGTTTTTGAAACATTTTTTTTTTATTATGTCTACCTCTTCTGTGGATATACTTTGGAGTAAGGAACCACACTGTTTATATAAACTGACCCATTCAATATGTCCACTTAAAGCAAAATACTGTAGAGTACGAACACCCAGATTTCAAGTGTGTTTTATAGAATTTGTTATTAATTGAACTTTGAGTTATTAGACATTCCAGTCTTTACATTCTGCCTTAACTAGAGATACGTAAGTAAATACTAGATTTTTCATAGGAATTAAATGAAATAGTTGGTCCAAAATGAAAACTATAGCACCCAATATAGATTAGAAAATTCAATATTTTTCCTCCTCTCTCCCCTCTTTTGCATAGTTTCTTATTCCTGGTGGCTCAGCTGGTAGAGAATCCATCTGTAATGCAGGAAACCCAGGTTTGATCCCTGGGTTGTGAAGATCCCTTGGAGGAGGCAATGGCTACCTGCTCCTTGCTTGGAGAATTCCATGGACAGAGGAGCCTGGTTGTCTAGAATCCATGGAGTCTCAAAGAGTCAGACATGACTGTGCGACTAACACTTTCTTCTATAAAAGGAACATGAAAATATGTATAAGGCATTATTGTATAGCAAAATGTTTCCAAAACTTTGTGTATTCAACAATTATACAATCTTGCAATAACTATGACAATGTATGTTATAATCTACCTAGTATTATTTTGCTTTATAAAGTTTAGTTACAAAATATATTTAAAGTTAATGTTTTATATCACTAGTATTAATGGAAAACCAGTAACACTTGTCATGAATAAAAGTTAACAAAACAACTTTACTAAATTAAAAATTAAATTGTGAAATAAAAATAACAAATAAATTGTGGAAATGAATTCAAATATTGCAAAAATGCTCATTAGAAAATAAATTATTTAATGAGAAGTCTTGTAATTTTTATGATTATTCAATAATGAAGAGATACTTGGCTCAATATTGCTTGTATAAATGTGTCTCCGTGGTTCTATGTCTAAAAGAAAATTGTTGTTCACTGAGAGTATTCAAACACAGATGTCTAGAAACATGTGTATAAAAACAAACAAACAAAACTTTAATGAATTTCCTGAGATGTCTGAACACTGAGACCATATACTCTTAGCCAAATTAGTGTAAATGATCATTGATATATGAATTTTTATTTCAATATATTGTCTTCTTAAAATAATCTTTCATATTGCACCTGACATAAATCTTTCATATTGAAAGGTTCAGTTACAATGTTATTAAAAGTCTTACAATGTCAATAAGATAAACTTCCCCATAATAAAATCAGTGAAACACACAATGAAAAATAACCAGTTTTATGTCCACCACCTTATTCATAAAGCTGCGAAAAATAACAAATAGTCAATGATCTGCTCCTAATATGGTTGGCAATCACCTGAGCTTAACAGCATCATCTCTTAATGGTCCACACATTGTTGGCCAGAACACCTTTCTTTACATCACAATAAGAAATGTGGATGGAAACCTCTTATTTGACAAATATTTGGATTTCCCTATTCTCATTTGTACAAGTACAGTACCACCACTGTATATTGTTTAAAAATTCCTTTTCCATTTCTACAAACTGACAAATAATTGCAGTATACTGTGACTTTAGGGATTCTTTTTATACTTCCAAGCTGAATTACCAAAAAATCACTGGATTCACAACTGTAGTTTCATCAATGTATGATGGATAATCCTGCAATTTTTAATATTTATAACTGAAATAGGAGATTTAAAATGTTGACTGTTTCTTTAACTCTATTTTGCACAGTGTTCTTTGGACAGGCATGTCTTATCAATCAATTTCTTGCTTTGTCCATGATTATCCATTTTACCATTTCTTTGACATAAATTTTGCTATATGTCTTTCTAATTATCTCAGCATCTCTGGCCCTTGAAATCAACTATGATGTTACAAACAATCTTCATGAATTTTCATTGCATTTCCTATCACACTGAGCATAAGTTTCTAGGATACTTGAAAATCCTTGTACCTTGCTTTAAAACTTTTAGTCCGTTTGTATGAAATTATTTGTGTATTTTAAAATAAGACTTGAAGTCTGATACTTTCACTATAGAATATTAGTATCTGCAAACATAAGACACATGAAAAGATTTGACTACAGCCTTAGAAAAATGGAAGCACAAATTAAAAATAATAATCATGTCACAGTGTTTCAATTTTCTTTTAGCTGAAGACATTTTGAGATATAATACACACACACACACACACACACACACACATATATATAACTGATTTAATTGTATTAAATGCTAATTTTTAATCACAATGTTTTATCAAAATCTTTAATATCAATCATTAAAATGCTCTATTGTTTAAATTTTGTGTATTTTTAATTTAAATTTCATTAAATTTAGTGCTTTAATTCTCTTGTTCACAGTGTCTATCATCTTACTAAAATTCTTCCTGATTGATTGATCTGTTTCTAAGAGAAATACATTAATTGTTTCTCTTTTCATTGTGGAATTATAAATTTTCCCTCCATAGGTTTTTACTGCATATATTTCATGCTAACACATATGTTCATGACTTTTATTTTTCCCAAGCCACCCCATGAACCATGATATCACCCATATGCATCTACTAAGACCTCACCTCAAGTCTGTTGGTCTCAGGTCAGTTTTATATTGAGCTGAGGTCTATATCAGTCAGTGGTCTATATCACATAGATATCAGTCAGTGGCAAGTGAAAGCCAGTCAGTCAGTCACCAGGGTGAAGCATGGCTACTGGAAAACTGTGCTTATTTCCATGGTATAAACACATAGACACCAACCTTGTCTTTCCCCTGCCAGTGCCCATAGGATTTAGCCCTATTTATGTCCCTTCATTTCCCAGCTGACAATGTTTCCCTCTTCCTTAGGCTCATGAGACTCAGTAAATCTTGAATCAGAGGTCCTACTGTGGTTTCAGCCTTCCGGGCATGATCTGGTCTTCGCTTGTCTAGCCATCTTAGACATTAGCTCACTTCCAGATCTGCTTTCCCATCAGTCATTTCCAATTTGAACCTGAAAGTCCTCAGAAATTCAGAAGGCCTGATGCTGCAATCCCTACTCATGTTTTGGCATCTAGAACATCTGTAACAATGTGTTTAAAATAGAATCATAACTATGTTAGTCCCAGTTTCACCTGAGTTTTAGCTGATGTTTTCCAAAGTGAGATGTTAGGCAGTAATCACCCTTTCAGGAAAGTAAAGTGTCTGACAACTAGTACTTTAATTGGCAACTGATCTTCAGTTTATGAACTAGTTTGGAAAGGCTGAGTAAGTAACTGGAGATTAGGGATGTGGATTAGGAAAGGACAGCCGGAGTGCCTGAGCTGCGCTTTTCCATGCTGGAGTGAGTCTGCATATGGGGAGGTAGTTGGGGAGTATTCCACTTTGATCTTATGTTTGGAAACCTACAGAGACCACAGAGAGAATGTACATGCAGCCCAGGAATCTGGCACTGTCAGAGTCTGTACTCTAACAATTTCTCAGGAAAAGAAAGATGTGAGGTGATGACTGGCTGGCAGTCCTGACGATGGAGCAAAGTACATGGAACTGGTTAGGAATGGGCTTGTACTGCCAGAATCTTTCAGGCTGAAGCATGCACCAGTGTCTGCAGGATGCAGAAAAATATCATCCATGTGGGAGAGCTGAAAAGTAGATGTCATTAGATTCTGGTCTAGAAGGCCCAGGAAATGGCTAGGAATCTCCCTGTAGATGATGTGAGGTGCACCCCTAGAGTTGTTAGTGCCCAGCAAGTAGAGTAGTGTCTTTGTTGGATACAAATGTGACATGGGAGATGAAAGATTCTCTAAAGAACACATATACGGTAAGACAAAAGTCAGTTTTAATAGCAGCCAAGTGCAGAAAGCACCAGAGCTTACCATGGTTTCAGTCAACATGTAGTTTGCATGCTTCTGTTTCCTCTCTTCCCTTCCTCCCCTGTCTTCTAATACTTTGCACGGGTTGAATGCAGCATGGGTTAGAAAGAGGTGAAGAGGCAGTGATCTCCACCATTCTGTTTTCCACATCATTTATCAATTCTTCTGCCTGTTATTCTGAAATTGATTACTTCTAGCTTATTTTTCAATTCAGTTGTATTGTTCATCTGTTTTTTGTTCTCTAGTGCCTCTAAGCCTTTGTTAAACATTTCTTGCATTTTTTTCAATCCTTGCCTCCTTGCTTATATGCAGAATCTAAAAAAAAAAAAAAAAAAGAGTACAAATGCACTTATTTACAAAAGAGAAATATATTTACAGATTTAGAGCACAAATTAATGGTCACCAGGTAGGAAGGGGAAGGTGAGGATTAGGAGTTTGAGATTGACATGTACATATTGTTACGTTTCAAATAGATAACCAACAAGGACCCTACTGTAAAAGAAAAGATAAATATGAGAAATAATAAATATAATCAATACTGCTCTATGTTACATATGAAAATGGTATAGAGAGTAAATCCTAAGAGCTTTCCTCATGAAAAATATTTATTTAATAATATCTTAAATTTTGTATCTATATAAGATGATGGATGTTCACTTAAACTTATTGCGGTAATTGCTTCTTTATGTTAAGTCAAATCACGGTGCTTTACGTCTTCAACTAATACAGTGTTATATTTCAATTATATCTCAATAAAACTTGGGAAGGAAAAAGAAAGAGATGAGAGGTGGAAGCAATAGGAAAGAAGAAGGAAGAAGCTGCCCTCCTTGTCTTCCTGTAGCTGAGGGCCTGAGGAAAGAAGAGACTTATCCCATTTATGTTCAGTTATGACAGAGGGCTGGATATATTAATTACCGAGATAAGACCATTATGTGACTAGATGACATTGGAGGGTTTTTCATTGTCTGTGTGTGATGGAAAAAAGAACCTGCTTCAAATCTAGCCCAAAGTTATGGGAAGAAATAGTCCCCAAAGTGTGTGTGTACAGAAGTGGGTGTGAGGTGGAAAGGTTGAGTTGCCTTCTAATTTTCATACAGAAGTTCTAAGTGTTTAATCAAACTTTTAATGCAATGTTTCTCCTGTGTGTATCTTTTTCAGTTTTTCTTTTTATATATTTTCTATGATAGCTCTGCATTTGCAGTAGAGATATGTACAGGCATGGTATCATTGCAACACACTGGCCATGAATCCCACTGAATTTGTCTTAGAAAAAGAACAAAGTATCAGTCTTCTTTCTGTCTTTGGAGGAAGTGGATATTTAATAGAAAGTTAAAATCTGATAATGCAAGAAATGTTGAAAATAAACTTTAGCTGGCCATCCTGAAAGCTAAGTATTCATGACAGCTGAAGCATTATGTTCTTCATGCTTAGAAGTATTACTGTATCTGTATACTCTTCATTTTTTTGAATTACTGAAATCCTAAATGTTTTATAATTGTTTACAGAGAAGTGATTATACTAGAACTACGAAAATATGTTACTGTAACAAAGCATAAAATAAGTAACAGATGGATATGTATTATAAAACAGTTTTGTCTTTCTTTAGATGTACTTATAGTAAAAGAAAAAAAAATGAAGCTTTGAAAATACATTAGCAAAATATGTCTATGAAAAGTGTTTTTAAAATATTTGTCCATTAAACATCAAATAGTCTGTTTTGTTTTATTCCTTCAGAACATTAAACTTGCAAATTTTTATATTTCCAGATCACATTCCTTAGCTGAATATTTCTTGCTATAAGAAACACTACCAGTCATTTTGTTCTACCTTTTTATATATTTTGCATATTAATAAGCAGATGTTGAGAAAAGATAACACTTTGCCCGTGTTTCCAACTAATACTTGAGAGAGGTGAGTTTTGGCTTTTTCACATTTTTCTACCCTAGAGATATTGACTGTGCTGTTTGTTTAAATGATTCATTTAAATGATGCATTTTATGAGTTGCAAGTAACTGGCACCACAATAATGCCATTTTTCAGATCATATTCCCTTCTTTATAAAATGTGGCATATATTTTCCCACCCAGATCTTTCAATATTACTGAACTGTAACAAAGCATGATCACACCTGAGCTCATAGAATAAAGCATCACATGAACAGTGTTGATTTTATTCTCTCACAGGTTTGAAGCGGTTGTATATGTGGCTCATGGAGAATGAAGAGTTTTTGAAATTGACAATGAGAGACTCAAGAGAGTCTTCACAGGAAGACCCAAAGAGTGTCTGAGGACTATGAAAAGTCCACCTCAATATAGTAACAGTAATATTGTCATGAAATTAATTTCTACTGTGAAAGGATTCTGCTCAGCTGTGCCGCAGGCTCGTACAGAGGAACAGATGGGGCACTGAGATAAGAGAGCCAAGCGGCTGAGATCTCATAAGGGTTAGTTTGTAGTAGATTACAAAGTAGTTACACTCCTCCTGACTCCATACCCCTTGCAAAGTAACCCAACACCCTCTCCCATTAAGCTATGGAATCCATTTATTTTTATTTTCTTCTGGGCTGTCCGTGTGACTTGCTTTGCTCAACAAATGTGGCTGAAGTGGTAATGTTTAAGTTTCATGTTTTAATGTCAAGGAGATTGGCATGCCTTCTTTCTATCTCGGGATCCCTGGCAATATCATGAGACCAGCCCTAAGCCAGCCCCATGGTTAATGAAGAACCATGAAACAATTCCTAAGTCAGAGCAGATATATCAGTGATGTGTAGAGCAGACAGCCAAGGTCAAGAAAGCTGCATATCTAACTTGAGATTGAGTAAATATGCATGGAAGGTCCCACTTGGAATGAAAATAAACTACTAACTTGAAAAACTGTGGATAAATAGTTGTTTCAATGGCAAAATGTTTTGAGTGGTTTGTTGCATAATAGTAGCTATCTGATGCAAAGTATAGTACTAACCAGGAAAATCAATTTTTGGAAGAAAGGAAAGTAAGGTTAGAATAGGTATGATAAACTTAATGAATAGAAGTGCACCAATATTGTTAGAAAGAAAGTGACGTAAGGCATGGAATACAGAAACGGTTAAACCAGGATTTCAGGGAGGAGGGGACTAGAGTAGACCTGTGCTGATAGACCGTTGCTCTTGTAACTTTTGTTACATCACTCTAAGTCTGCACAATTTTAATTCCAATTTTCAGAAAAAAAACATTTTTTTTTTTCCCACTCGTAAACCAATAAATTGACACCTTTTAGGTCAGTCTACACTCAGCTAAGGACTTAGTATAGAGCAGCACTGATCAATATGTATATGATTACATAAGTGTTATAGTATAACATGACTTCAGGTACCACATATATTACATATATTGTACTATTGATTTAGATAACAAGAATGTAGCAAGACATGCCTGCTTTAATTACTTAGAGAAAATGAGAAAGAGGAGAAAGGGATAGCCATCATGACTGGGTGACATGAAGTTTGAAGAAAGAAGGGTTTTGCAGAAGATTAAGAAAATCATGGTCTGTAAAGAGTGTTGAAGAATTACAACAATCCTGATCAAGGATCATCTGAAGATTTGACATTAGTTCCACTGGATGATTTTAGGCAAGGGAAAATAGAAGAGTTGTCCAAGCAGATTGAAGTAAAAGGTGGGTTTATAATTCAGCACTGAATTATTAAAGAGGCTTGGTTTTAAAAATAAGGAAAAAAATTCATAGTGACTACATCCTATAAAGAATGTTGTCTGATGAACGTTGTTTTACAACAAGGTATAAAACAGTTAGAACTGGACATGGAACAACAGACTGGTTCCAAATAGGAAAAGGAGTACATCAAAGCTGTATATTGTCACCCTGCTTATTTAACTTATATGCAGAGTACATCATGAGAAACACTGGGCTGGATGAAGCACAAGCTGGAAACAAGATTGCCAGGAGAAATATCAATAACCTCAGATATGCAGATGACACCACCTTTATGGCAGAAAGTGAAGAACTAAAGAGCTTCTTGATGAAAGTGAAAGAGGAGAGTGAAAAAAATGGTTTAAAGCTCAACATTCAGAAAACTAAGATCACAGCATCCAGTTCCATCACTTCATGGCAAATAGATGGGAAAACAGTGGTCGACTTAATTTTTGGGGGCTCCTAAATCACTGCAGATGGTGATTGCAGCCTTGAAATTAAAAGACGCTTACTCCTGGGAAGAAAAGTTATGACCAACCTAGACAACTTATTAAAAAGCAGAGACATCACTTTGTCAACAAAAGTCTGTCTAGTCAAGACTATGGTTTTTCCAGTAGTCATGTATGGATGTGAGAGTTGGACTATAAAGAAAGCTGAGCACGGAAGAATCGGTGCTTTTGAACTGTGGTGTTGGAGAAGACTCTTGAGAGTCCCTTAGACTTCAAGGAGATCCAACCAATCCATCTTAAAGGAAATCAGTGAAGCTGAAACTCCAATATTTTGGCCACCTGATGTGAAGACCTGACTCATTTAAAAAGTCCCTGATGTTGGGAAAGATTGAAGGTGGGAGAAGGGGACAACAGAGGATGAAATGGTTAGATGGCATCACCAACTCAATGGACATGAGTTTGGTTAAACTCCAGGAGTTGGTGATGGACAGGGAGGCCTTGCCTGCTGTGATTCATGGGGTTGCAAAGAGTCAGACATGACTGAACGACTGAACTGAACTGATAAGACAATAAATTCCAACTTATTTAGAAGGCATTTCCCACACCTTAAAGTGAGAAGGATTGTTGCACTACACATACTCTGTGTTCAACTGCTGTTTTCTCAATGTTTGTGAGTCTGGTAATAATGCAACAGTAAGGATGTGGAACTTTGTGTATCAGAACATGACGGTGACTAAAGCCACAGAAGCAGATTCACACTCATTCCCTTCTTATATGTGCTGTGTAAAGAATGTCTGTAAAGAGAAGAGAAATCATAGATGTTGCTGCTCCTCCTTTTCTTTAGGTAGAATCTTTACTGGCCATTTGAAATTTCTGCCTTTGCACCTGTATCTAAGGACATGATATTTTCCATCCAGTTTGTTAACTTAAATTATGTAGCAGTTAGTGTATTTTCTAAAAACGTTCATACATTTTAGGACCAAGTTTAGTGTGAGATGTCGCTTTAGCACCTGAAGTGAAGTGAAGTGAAGTCACTCAGTCGTCTCCGACTCTTTGCTACCCCACGGACTGTTAGCCCACAAGGCTCCTCCATCCATGGAATTTTCTAGGCAAGAGTACTGGAGTGGGTTACCATTTCCTTCTCCAGGGGATCTTCCTGACCCAGGGATCAAACCCAGGTCTCCCACATTGTGGGCAGACACTTTACCATTTGAGCCACCGGGGAATCCCTTAGCGCCTGAAAAGAGCTTCAAATAAAACTTACGAGTGAAGACAGAGATTTGAGGAGGTATCCTTATAATGTTTTTTTTTTTTTGAACAAGTGTTTTATTTTATTATAATGGTTATTTATGACCACTATTGAGAGAGAATGTGAAGAGAGATGAACTTTCATCAGCAAGATGAACATTAATTCAAATTAGGGTGGGTCAAATTCAGTATTTCAGGCAGAATTAATATCCATAAATAAATGGGAAACATTTTCTTTGGGGCAAACAGATTAGCGTATCAAATACTTTTGAAGTGATAAAGAAAAATATTTGTGAAATTTGTGGCCTTTACCTATTTCGTAAAGTTATCTACTTGCTTCCTTGTTTGAGAATAAGATGTGTTCTTTTCATGGGATTTTATTCATATATTCCTGTTTTGTGTTTTCACTGCTTCCCTGCTGTTTTCCTCAGAAACCCCTGGCCATGAGGAAATAAGGAAGGTAAAAAGAGAGGATTTAGTTGCTGAAAAAAATCACCTACTTTCTTTGGAAAAACAAAATTAATAGAATTATACTTCTGAGAACAAGTCTTACCCAGAGCAGCCTTAGAAGGAGACAGTATTGTTCTGATAAGGAAGCTTATAGCATATAAGAGAGAGATATTTGAGACCAGATGAGAGGATGGGGGGTGAGAGAGATAGAAACATTCAAGAGAAGGATAAAACCCTCAAAGACCCAGAGGATCCACCTGTGCATGCCAGAGAGGCTGGGCATGGGTGGGTAGATCTCCCAGGACAGGGTGAATGAAAGGAGCTTGAGCATCTCGCCTTCAGTGTGTCAGTCTGGGAAGCCTTTGACACAGTGGCCCCATGAGTTGACAAGCCAAACTGGAGGAATGCAGTGAAGCCATTGGATCAATGGATCTAGTTCTGGAAATGTGCAGACCCTCAACATGACATGATATCCCTCACCCACCATTTCTTATTTCTTCCTTATGTAATGTTTTTTTCATTATCAAAAAAGTATAGAGAAATAGGAGTTGACATAATTGGGAGAACTATATTAGAATTTAAAATGGAAAGTAGTGAAAATAGCAAATATTACTGGCAATTTTACTTACATAAGCATTCAGTTTCAGCCAGACCAGGGACTGTTCTATTATATAGACACACACACACTCCTTATCCTCATAATACCTGTTTAATTTTATTAGTCTTGAAATTTAATTTAATTTTTAAATGTTTTCAATTGAAATATAACTAACATATAACAGGATATAAGCTTCAGATGTACAACATAATGATTCAATATTGATATACCTTTTTTAAACACTTACCATAATAACATTCCTCACCCAACATAGTTTATTTTTTTATTTTGATGAGAACTTTTAAAATCTAATCACTTAGCAACTTTTAAGTTGCAATACAGCATGTTTAACTATAGTCCCATGTTGTAGATTACAACCCATTACTTATTTATTTTATAACTGGAAATCCATACCTGTTGATCTCCTCAACCATTTCTCTCAACCCCTACTTTTGCCTTCAGCAAACACCAATTTGTTCTCTGTAGCTATGACCTTTGCATTTATTTTTGTTTTTTTAATTCCAGATATACATGAGATTACACAATATTTGTCTTTCTCTAACTTATTTCACTTGGCATAATACCATCCATGCTGCAGCAAATGAAAAGCTTTTATTCATTTTACACCTAAATAACATTGCATTGTGTCTGTGTGTGTATGTGTATACATATATATATATATATATGTATACACATATATAAAATACTTCATCTTCTTTATTTTGCAGATGAGGAACTGAGGAATAGAAAGTTTAAGATACCTAAAGTTATACTGTTACTAATCAGGCAACAAGGAATTGAAAGCTACGCTTCTAACACATGTAATGCTACTGAATAGTGTTCAACATGTTTCTATTAATGACATTTTATATTCTTGGATGAAGGCTAAAAGGGAAAAACAAAACTCAAGCAAATATAGACCCTGATGATAATAGATGATTATTTAATTAGTGAAAAAGACAATTGCATATATCATATCAGAAATTATATATATATATATAGCTTCCATTGTGGCTCAGACTGTAAAGCGTCTGCCTACAATGCGGGAGACTTGGGTTTGACCCCTGGATTGGGAAGTTCCCCTGGAGAAAGAAATGACAACCCACTCCAGTATTTTTTCCTGGAAAATCCCATGGATGGAGGAGCCTGGTAGGCTACAGTCCATGGGGTCACAAAGAGTCAGACAAGACTGAGAGACTTCACTTCATATATATATATGATATAAATATATATATATATATATCACACAGAGGAACATTAGAATGAACAAAAATGTGATTTAGCACACAGGATCTAGAGGTGATGCTTAAGTCTGGAATCTTTGTTCTGCCACTTACCAGATGTGTGATGCTCTGAGGATCAATGTTCCTATTTATAAAATAAGATTAATAATAAAAATGAAAGAGAGCATACTGTAAATGAACACACTTAGAATAGTGCCTAATTCAGAGTAAGCACACACAAAAAGGTAACTTTTCTTATCACATGTGAAATCAGAGACTCAATTAAAAATGTAGGTTGCATAATTAGGATATCCATGTGCTGAGAGCTTTAGGAAAGACTGGAAAAGATGAGAAAGTTAAAGAAAGTACAGCAACATCATAGGGATGTGGGATTTTGTGGAAACAAGACTGGAGAAATACACTAAATGCATAGAGACCTCGAGACATACACTATGAAAATTATTAGGGTTCTATTTTTAAATTTAGAAAATAAAACTAATTAAAATCAAACAGAAATTTTCAAATGAATGCTTGCACATTTCCGTGCTGACCTTCCAAAGGTAGGTCTGGAAACGAAGAGACTGTAACTTGAAAGCTGCTGCTATAGGCCCGTTGTGAGGTTGTAGAAAGAAGCCCAAGAAGACTCATGTTTAAGAAAAGTACTAGGTACAGCATTTATAGGACATGGTGCCCAGAAAGATAAGAAAAAGAAGGGAGAGCTGCACCTTATTTCAGACTTACTGCTCCGGGGATGTTGAATGGCCAGTGTTCAAACTGGAGGTTAAGGTTATCACATAGTGGGGCATGCAGAGGAATTGAGGGCATCTGAGGAATTGTGACAGACTCCATGGAGAAATCCAAAAGGTTTGTGTATTCTCTAAGAGATTATATGTTCTTTGATATAGCATTTCCCTGAAATAATGAATATTCTTCTGCTCATCATACACTTCTGATTATTCTTAGGAAAAATAAGACCCAAATACCTAAACATGGAGAGGTAAGGGAGGCTCTGTCTCCTGAATGACCTCTTCCCATTCTCTTTGAACCATTTATACCCAGGCCATAAACTGTTTTTACTTTTTTTTTTTTTTAATTGTAAGCTTCTGTATCAAGACTTACTCATGCATCTCCACCTCATTCTCTTAATATGAGCTCTCTTAAGTTCTTGTTTCATTAATATGTTTTCAAAGAAAGCAAACACCCCTTGAACTTCCTCATTTGGTCTGTCCTCCCTGTCAAATGTTCTCCTAACACCTTATAGAAGGTTTAGCTGACTAATTGCTACTATCTTTTGCTGCCACTTTTCTGTTTCCTGTTAATAACCATGAGGGTACACACACAAACATACTACACACACATGTATATGGCTGAGAGCATAGTAAAGACTGAAAAACTAATATTTCCTTCAAAATGAATAAAAAAAAGAAATAAATAACTTAGTCATTTAAATGTTGTGTGGTTATATTACTTATAATTTTATTTTGTTTTCTAGCCATTTTAGAAGAGTAAGTGGAAAATGAATAGCAAGTTGATTTGGATGTAAGATAAACTTCTATAGCTTGAAGTTAAACCCTTGCATTGCCTCATCAGTGAGTTTCCTTGGTAACTACATATTTCTGACTTTCAAATGGACCTCTATTTGAATTTTCTCCAAACCATTAGGCTGTTTTCCTCATCAGTAGAGGTGTTCATTACAATCACAGTGTGCTTGGAGCCGAATGGGGAGGAGAGTGGCCTTTTTTTTTTTTCTGAGATAACAGCTGTGGAGATGAACAGATGCCTTTGATGAGCTGTGTGGTGTTGCTGATTCTACGTAATTGTTATGAGTATTGAAATGTGGCTGAAATGATACGGTTGGCAATATCAATTTCTCTAGCATCTTATTCCTATCCATCACATTTTTAATTCTTGTGTTTATTCAGTTCATGGGAATTTTCCTTTTATGGCTACTTAGATTTCATTAGCCATCTCTTCTGTTAACATACTTAGCCATGAGCATATTTGTTAGTAAATGATCGTGAAGGAAAAGTGTGAAAGGAAACAGCCCTCTCAAACTGAAGAGCCAAAAACATGAGGTTTGAGGCGTTCTTTTTGCAGGGTTCTGGTATTAAAGTGATGTGGACTTATAGAACAAGCATGTGAAGTTAATGAACACTCAATCCTCAGCCACTCATTGGGGACCCAGCCTTATTAAACTAGTTGGGCATTGTGGCAAATGGAAACAGGCATTAGGTTAAATGACTATATGAGCCAGAGAGCTTGAATTGTCCAATTTTGTGTGTCTGTATTAAAGATACTCACTGACCAATGTGCTCCTTCTTGTCCCATCAGGAAATGTATGTTGAGGTGTGAGCTAAGCATCAATAATGCCAACTTTGTAGGAAAAAGAATCACAATTTTAACCTCAATAAAAAGGACAATGACAACTTACTGCCTTGGAATTTACTGAGGTAAATACAGATGTATCTGATACCAGGGGTCCACAGTCGGACATACCACAAAACTCAGGAAAGAAAGCTATGGGAATAGATAGTTCCTTAGCGAGCCTACCTCCAATATTTTAAGATCCACTAAGGGCTTCTCTGGTGGCTCAGACAGTAAAGAGTCTGCCAGCAGTGTGGGAGATCTGGGTCGGATCCCTGGGTCAGGAAGATCCCCTGGAGAAGGAAATGGCAAACCACTCCAGTATTCGTGCCTGGAGAATCCCATGGAAGGTGAAGCCTAGAGGGCTACAGTCCATAGGGTTACACGGTGGCCAATGCAGACTTGGGAGGGGTAGCGGCTGGGGGTCCAGTACCTCAAGGCTCCCTCTACTACTTCAGTTCAGTTCAGTCACTCAGTCGTGTCCAACTCTTTGCGACCCCATGAATCGCAGCACGCCAGGCCTCCCTGTCCATCACCAACTCCAGGAGTTCACTCAGACTCATGTCCATCGAGTCCTAGTGATGCCATCCAGCCATCTCATCCTCTGTTGTCCCCTTGTCCTCCTGCCCCCAATCCCTCCCAGCATCAGAGTTTTTTCCAGTGAGTCAACTCTTTGCATGAGGTGGCCAAAGTACTGGAGTTTCAGCTTTAGCATCATTCCTTCCAAAGAAATCTCAGGGCTGATTTCCTTCAGAATGGACTGGTTGGATCTCCTTGCAGTCCAAGGAACTCTCAAGAGTCTTCTCCAACACCACAGCTCAAAAGCATCAATTATTCGGTGCTCAGCTTTCTTTCTTTCTTTTTTTTTGTTTAGCTTTAAATTTCTTTTTTATTTTATTTTATTTTTTAACTTTACAACTTTCGTCACAGTCCAACTCTCACATGCACACACGACCACTGGAAAAACCATAGCCTTGACTAGACGGAACTTTGTTGGCAAAGTAATGTCTCTGCTTTTCAATATGCTATCTAGGTTGATCATAACTTTTCTTCCAAGGAGTAAGCGTCTTTTAATTGCATGGCTACTTCAGTGCTGTTTATACATACACATACCCTTTCCTTCAGTTCCTACATTGCCTTTGAAGTTCCCATGAGAGCTACACTGTCTGTTTAACTATGTTGGGAAGAGAGGATTTTTGCATCTGTTGTATGCGACTACCCAGGTTAGGACTGACCTGAGTCTTGAGCTGATTGTGATGGAGAGGAAGGAGCAGGGATACAGTAGCCAGGAAAACACAGGTGATGTTCACAGCTCTAACGCTTTGCCACCTGTATGGCCTGCACTCATTTTGTTTTTATCCATGTTCAATACCTCATTTGTAAAATGCACTTAGTGAGATAATAATGCATTTGGAGGCAATGAGACACAGTGCTTCATAAATAGCAATTATTAAAAGATAGATTTTTTTTGCCTTATTTAGTGAAGAGGCAATTATATTCCTATATTATAAAAGATTACATTAATTTTCAAAGTGGATATGAAGTTACTAAATTGAAGACTCCCATATGTTTACAGAGTTAATACAAAAGTAAATATAAAATTAAAATCTGTTTTTTTGTTTGTTTGTTTGGTAAATAACAAAGTGAATGTCATGACAAGTTTTCTGGACTTTAGTAATCAATAGAGAGTATTTCTAGAAATATATTGTGTACTGAAAGTTTGCACAGTAAATCATTCTGTCCTCTGTAATAGAATGACTACATAATAATATGGATCTAGTTCTCAAAACTCTGGAATTTGGATATAAATGTCACCCGGTAGGAACAATCAGATATACATACATAAAGCAAAAATTGGGAACAATTTTTCATCCAAAATGTGCACACTACACTCCATTAAGAAGTGGTAAAACCATAATTTCCCCCTAATTAAAAAAAATTAAATGCACATTTGCATATAAATACAATAAATGATGGTGGAAAACACTTTAGTATAACTTTCTAAAATTTACTTTTCAACTTGATGCTAATACAAAGTAACTTTGTAAACATATAGGAGTCTTTAATTTAGTAACTTCATGTTCACTTTGAAAATTAAAGTCTTCCTTTATAATATAGATAGGGGATTTTCCAAGCAAATAGGCAAAACAAATCAGACAATATTAGCATTAAATTACTATAATACTTATTTATTTAATGCTAAAACTTTGGAATCACTTTTTTCCCTAAATCTTTCTTTGTAATGTCATTTTAACAAGCAGATTTAGCTATTGAAATTAAAATGAGAAAAAAGTAATTATGGAAAGTGAAATTGTTTAAATTTCAAATGTACCACAGATAATTAGTAGTTTAGTGTAATTCTATCACATAAATTCTATGCTTCCTAATTCTAGAATCAGTAAGGGATTAAAACCTATTGCTAATGGATTCACTTGAAGAAAAATAAAGCCTCCAAAAGTCAGTTTTAATGTCCTCCCATTTAGGGTGGTAATACTACCCATGAAATTATTGTGTCAGCAAGAAAATGTCTTGCTTCATTAGTTACAAATATTGCGAGCAGAACAGGGACCTTAATGAAGGTCAAGGTTAATTATTTTGCAGTGATGACCACTGTGGAGAGTTCTACAACAGTTTCCATTATAATTCTAGCAGGAAAGAAAAAAATTGTCATCCTGTTCAAATTGAAAAGTTATGCCTATAAATTGTTTCACATTGACACATTATTTATAAATATATACTCATTTACATGAATCCATATACTTTCTAAGCACAATCACCTAATACAGATGTGTGTTGTTCAGGTACATATTATATGATACATTGGTCAATTGTTTAGATTTTTGAAACTTGGATATTCTTCTATTTTAATTGGAGGATAATCACTTTACAATATTGTAATGATTTTTGCAATACTTCAATATGAATTGGGGCCATAGGTATGCTTATGTCTCCCCTATCCTGAGTACCCCTCGCACGTCCCTCCGCACCCTCTCCCTACAGGTTGTCACAGAGCACTAGCTTTGGTTGCTCTGTGTCATACATCAAACTCCCATTGGTTATCTATTTTACATATGGTAATATATATGTTTCAATGTTATTCTCTGAAATCATCCCACCCTCTTCTTCTCCCACTGAGTCCAAATGTCTGTTCTTTATGCTTTTTTTTTTTTCTTTTTTTATAAAATGTATTTATTTTTAATTGAAGGATAATTGCTTTACAGACTTTTGTTGCTTCTGTCAACCTCGACATGAATCAGCCATAGGCATACACATATGCCCTCCCCCTTGAGCTTTCCTTGAGCCTCCTGAGCCTCCTGCTTTTTATGTTTGGGTCTCCTTTGTGGTCCTGCATGTAGGATCTTTGGTATCATCTTTCTAGACTCTCTATATATGCATTAATATACAGTATTTGTCTTTCTCTTTTTGACTTACTTCATTCTGTATATTAGGGCTTCCCTGGTAGCTGAGCTGGTAAAGAATCCATCTGCAATGCAGAAGACCCCAGTTCTATTCCTGAGTCAGAAAGATCTGCTGGAGAAGGGATAGGCTACCCACTCCAATATTCTTAGGCTTCCCTGGTTCAGATGGTAAAGAATCTGCCTGCAATATGGGAGACCTGGGTTCGATCCCTGGGTTGGGAAGATCCCCTGGAAAAGGGAATGGCTACCCACTCCAGCATTCTGGCCTGGAGAATTCCATAGACTGTATCATCCATGGGCTCACAAAGAGTCAGATACGACTGAGTGACTTTCACTTCACTTCACTTCACTTCACTCTGTATATTAGGCTCTAGGTTTATCCATCTCATTAGAACTGACTCAAATACATTCCTTTTTAGTAGCTAAGTAATATTCCATTGCGTATATGTACCACAACTTCCTTATCCATTTATCTGCCAGTAGAAACTTAAGTAGTTTTCAAAAACAATTTTCTGCTCAGTATTTAACTCATTGTCTCCCAAAGATATTTAATATACAAGGAAGAAAACTGTGTGATGGTACATCCTTGAATAAAGGGCATCATCCTCTCTCTGCATCAGCAGGTCTGGAAGGATGGCTGTAAATTGGTGAGCCCATGACTTCATTTGGTAAGCTCACTTGCAAGACCTGAAGAGCCTCATATCACATCCTGATTTGCTCTACCTTCACCTGCTGTCTCAGTTCTACAAAATAGGTTTTGACTCTTCTCTGACATTTAGTGAAAATGAACAAACTCCAGAACACAGTTTTAATAATCCACAATTAATGCCTTCAACAAAAATCCATGTTTGAAATTTAAAATCATAATCAAGCTTCATGGTTAAAGTATCATGTAATTTGAAAATATAGAAATGTATTTCAGTTCTGAGTTTACACAAAAGAGTGACAAAAATTATTTCTATAACATATTCAGTTTGAAAATGTGTAGCTACTGAATATATGTGGTATTTTATTCTTACAAATTATTATATTCAGCTTTTATTTTGTAAAGTCAAACTAGTTATTTTGGTATATATTGAGGAAGGTGGAACATTTAAGTGTGGCTGAGGTGCCTATGAATACCCTGAGACACACAAGTCAAGGACGCTATCCATGTTTTATAGATTGGGGAGGGGGTTCCAAGATATGACTTTCTTGAATAATCATTGTTATTGTGGGTTATATTATTATTACTGTCATTATTATTGCTATTTTTATTATGAAGTAGTCGTATTGCACAGACGGTCATTATTTCTATTCTCATTAGCTAGTTCATCAGTTTAACATTTGCCTTATTTTTTTAATAAATAAAAATATCATCAATATTTGCACAACACCCACCTTCAAAGAAAAGTAGTATTGTAGATTAATACATCCTCAATTAGTTCAGTCGCTCAGTTGTGTCCAACTCTTTACAACCCCATGAATCACAGCAGGCCAGGCCTCCCCGTCCATCAACAATTCCTGGAGTTCACCCAAATTCATATCCATTCAGTGGGTGATGCCATCCAGCGATCTCATCCTCTGTTGTCCCCTTCTCCTCCTGCCCCCAATCCCTCCCAGCATCAGGGTCTTTTTCAATGAGTCTGCTCTTTGCATGAGGTGGTCAAAGTATTGGAGTTTCAGCTTCAGCATCAGTCCTTCCAATGAACACCCAGGACTGATCTCCTTTAGGATGTACTGTTTGGATCTCCTTACAGTCCAAGGGACTCTCAAGAGTCTACTCCAACACCACAGTTCAAAAGCATCAATTAGTTGGCGCTCAGCTTTCTTCACAGTCCAACTCTCACATCCATACATGACCACTGTAAAAAAAAAATAGCCTTGACTAGATGGACCTTTGTTGGCAAAGTAATATGCTATCTAGGTTGGTCATAACTTTTCCTTCCAAGGAGTAAGTGTCTTTAATTTCATGGCTGCAATCACCATCTACAGCGATTTTGGAGCTCAAAAAATAAAGTCTGACAATGTTTCTACTGTTTCCCCATCTATTTCCCATGAAGTGATGGGACCAGATGCCATGATCTTAGTTTTCTGAATGTTGAACTTTATGCCAACTTTTTCACTCCTCTTTCACTTTCATCAAGAGGCTTTTTAGTTCCTCTTCACTTTCTGCCATAAGGGTGGTGTCATCTGCATATCTGAGGTTATTGATATCTCTCCTGGCAATCTTGATTCCAGCTTGTGCTTCTTCCAGCCCAGCGTTTCTCATGATGTACTCTGCATATAAGTTAAACAAGCAGGGTGATAATATACAGCCTTGACATACTCCTTTTCCTATTTGGAACCAGTCTGTTGTTCCATGTCCAGTTCTAACTGTTGTTTCCTGACCTGCATATAGGTTTCTCAAGAGGCAAGTCAGATGGTCTGGTATTCCCATCTCTTTCAGAATTTTCCACAGTTTATTGTGATCCACACAGTCAAAGGCTTTGGCATAGTCAATAAAGCAGAAATAGATGTTTTTTCTCGAACTCTCTTGCTTTTTCCATGATCCAGCTGATGTTGGCAATTTGATCTCTGGTTCCTCTGCCTTTTCTAAAACCAGCTTGAATATCTGGATGTTCACAGTTCACGTATTGCTGAAGCCTGGCTTGGAGAATTTTGAGCAGTACTTTACTAGTGTGTGAGATGAGTGCAATTGTGCTGTAGTTTAAGCATTCTTTGGCCTTGCCTTTCTTTGAGATTGGAATGAAAACTGATCTTTCCCAGTCCTGTGGCCACTGCTGAGTTTTCCAAATTTGCTGGCATATTGAGTGCAGCACTTTCATAGCATCATCTTTCAGGATTTGAAATAGTTCAAATGGAATTCCACCACCTCCACTAGCTGTGTTTGTAGTGATGCTTTCTAAGGCCCACTTGACTTCATATTCCTGGATGTCTGGCTCTAGGTCAGTGATCACACCATCATGATTATCTGGGTCATGAAGCTCTTTTTTGTACAGTTCTTCTGTGTATTCTTGCCGCCTTTTCTTAATATCTTCTACTTCTGTTGGGTCCATACCATTTCTGTCCTTTATCAAGCTCATCTTTGCATGAAATGTTCCCTGGGTATCTCTAATTTTCTTGAAGAGATCTCTAGTCTTTCCCATTCTGTTGTTTTCCTCTATTTCTTTGCACTGATGGCTAAGGAAGGCTTTCTTATCTCTCCTTGCTATTCTTTAGACTCTGCATTCACATGCTTATATCTTTCCTTTTCTCCTTTGCTTTCACTTCTCTTCTTTTCACAGCTATTTGTAAGGCCTCCTCAGACAGCCATTTTGCTTTTTTGTATTTCTTTTCCATAGGGATGGTCTTGATTCCTGTCTCCTGTACAATGTCACAAACCTCCATCCACAGTTCATCAGGCACTCTGTCTATCAGATCTAGTCCCTTAAATCTACTTCTCACTTCTACTGTATAATCATAAGGGATTTGATTTAGGTTAAACCTGAATGGTCTAGTGGTTTTCCCCACTTTCTTCAATTTAAGTCTGAATTTGGTAATAAGGAGTTCAGGATCTGAGCCACAGTCAGCTCCTGGTCTTGTTTTTGCTGACTGTATAGAGCTTCTCCATCTTTGCCTGATACTACTTAATATCACAAATATTGTGTATATTACACATACATTGATATTATATGTAATATTCCCACACATGTATAATATGTACTATTATTTTTTATTGTATTAGGATGGTACAATGCAGTTAATATTATTCACTAATCATTATATCCTCGAGATTGATACATGGTTACCACAGGTAGTTTATTTTAACTGCTATATGTAATCACGTTTTAGAAAAATGGCTCAAAATATTTACCCATTCACCCATGGATGGGTGATATTTTTTTCTAGTTTTCCTGTATTACAAATAACGTTGCCCAGAATAGACTCATCCATACCCCTTCATGATCACATGCAATGGTTCTTAGGATACATAACTAGAATTGTAAGTTATTGATCATATGTACCTTAAATGTGACCCATATAGCATTTCCATCATTTCTCCTTATCTTGGAATTAATCTAATTTTTATTACCAGCTGTATTTCACTGTTTACTTTTATTTGCACACTTGCTCTTAAGTTGGAAAAGTTTACAGCTGCTTAGCAGTCATTTCGGAGAAGGCAATGGCACCCCACTCCAGGACTCTTGCCTGGAAAATCCCATGTGCGGAGGAGCCTGGTAGGCTGCAGTCCATGGGGTCGCGAAGAGTTGGACGACTGAGTGACTTGACTTTCACTTTTCACTTTCATGCACTGGAGAAGGAAATGGCAACCCATTCCAGTGTTCTTGCCTGGAGAATCCCAGGGACGGGAGAGCCTGGTTGGCTGCCGTCTATGGGGTCGCACAAAGTCGGACACGACTGAAGCGACTTAGCAGCAGCAAAAGCAACAGCAGTCAGTTGGATTCCTGCTATCTTGATTAGACTATTGATGATCTAGGCCCAGAGTTCCTTCTAGTTGATCCTGATTTTAAGGATTCTTATTTATTCTATTTTCTGAACACATATCCACTATCTATTTATTCTTTGTGTGCAAATGCTTAGCTTTTGTCTATTATGGGGGTCTTTGTGAAGCATAGACATGAATTTTTAATGTGCAAAATGTAACAATCTTTCATTTTACTTACTTTTTGCATCATGTTTAAGAAGTTATACCCTAACCTGTCTGTATTCATGAAATATTCTTATATTTTCTTTTAAAATTGTATAGTTATTTTCTTTGCAGATTTTGTAAATATAACTTTACCATCTTTTACTATGATAGCCTTTTAGCTATAAATTATGTCTAGCAATTAGGTGAGTTCATATGAGATTAGAAAACAAAACTGAGGCAGTAGCCATCGTCTTGGCCCTGTTGGTGCTTGAGAAGGAAAACTGGAGGAAGGTGAATAGAGAAAGACAGTGAATACCTGCCTGTCCTGAAGGGCTCAGGGCCCAACCCAATCATAAATTTTAAGTGAGAAATTGTGATGGATGGTAAAGACAGCAGAGACAGCATCAGAAGCTTCGATGTCTTGGTTTGAAGGGGAACAGAGGGAAGCTGACTCCTCTAAGAGTGCCCTTCCCATATGACTCCAGTGCCATCTGCCAAGTTCATTTAGGGAGATGCCCTCCTTCCAGGAGGAAGCAGTTTTTTGCTGATCCAATTTGGGAGACCAAATTGGTGGGTTGCTTTTTTAGGCCAAGCTTTCTTTTCTTGTGCCCTTCAATTCTTCAAAATATTACAAAGATTCTCTGAGTAATTTGATCATAACAAAAATAACAATCCTTAAATTTCTCTCCCTACTTTGAATCATATTTTGTCAAACTTCCCTTTTTATGTACTGGCTTATGCACTTGGCCCACTCTGCTCCCCCTTGACTTCTTAACTGCAAGTTTGGGAAACATTGAAAGAGTAGGTTTTGGAATAAAGGGACTAGTCTTTGCCTTTGGGTTGGTTCTCCTTGTCTTAAAGGGAAGGAGACATTTTAGGAATTGTTCTGAGTAGGTTCTGTTACTGAAATAAGTGGCTGACCCTTCTATATAATTGTGCCAGGCCTCATCTCAGTACATCCACAGAATATTTAGCTTTCAGGCCCCCAGAGAAGTCTCCTTTTTCAGCTGAATTCCATTCAATCTTGTTTCCAAACCGTTCCACCACCTGCATTACTCTGGCTGTGGTATGTTGCTCAAAACAGCAAAAGCACATTCAACATCTACCAGAATGCTGTTTTTCTGTACCCATTTCTCTACAGCTTGAGGCTCTTGGTAATATGATTCATCTTGCAAATCATTCATATGACTCTGTTAGTAGACGTTTGCAAGGGACAGCAGTTTTCCAGACTGAGTGATCTCTTCCCTTACTGTCTACTACCCAATCCACCCCTTTTCCTCTACACATTCCACATCCAGAGCCTTGGAAAGAGTGAGGAAATTAAACTTCAAGTAGCCCAAATAACAGATTGTGGTGGAAACTACTGTCTCCTCCTTATTTTTAGAAATAGAACATTCCCTGTATATTTACCCTGACAGCTTGTAGCTGGGTCCGTGGCAGTCAAGCTAGATACTAAATTCCACAATGCTTCTGGTAACTAATGACAAATATGTGAATGAATACATTAGAGAAAATGGAATATGAGTTCAAACAGCCTGGTCAATTTCTTTGTGGGAGATCAAGATATACTACATCAAAATACGCCACTTTGGGATAAGGGTTATTTTGAGCTAAGGATGATTAAAAATCAACAAAAAAACGTTTCTCTTTCAGCCTCTTATATGCCTAAAATCAGGGCATAACTTTCCCTTTCTGAAGGTGGCATATATTTCTCCAACCTCCTATACAAGAATGAGGAAACAACACCTATCACAGGAGATAAAGACCTGCATAAACAAACTTTAGTGAAATAACTTATATATTTTTTATTCCTTGATAAATAAGATTGAAGCCAGGAGGAGAAGGAGATGGCAGAGGATGATGTGGTTGGATGGCATCACTGAGTCAATGGATATGAGTTTGAACAGGCTCCAGGAGTTTGTGATGGACAGGGAAGCCTGGCGTGCTGCAGTCCATGGGGTCACAAAGAGTCAGACATGACTGAGCAAGTGAACAGAACTAATCTGATCATTCCTTGAAGCCCCAAACTCTCTTTTTCATTGAAGAGAATATAAACTCTCAAGTCTAACCACTTATTTGAGTGTTACTTTTCCTGTGAACTCTTGTGTATATAAAAATATTAATGACTTTGTAATCTTTTCCTCCCTTCATCTTTTTCCTGTCAGTTTAATTCACACAGACCCAATCTCTGAACCTAAGTGGGGAGAGAAAAGCGTCTCCCCTGATACCTCAAAGAAAACTTTAACCCTAAGACTTTTCTTTCCTTTTCTCCACTAGCTGAGGAATGAACACAACTATTGTTTCCACCCTGAGCCCACAACACCTGCCATTCTGGACTCTGAATGACACCAGCAAATAAAGCTCTTTACTCAGTGTAGAAACTTAGGAGACAACAAAATAAACACCCATTTTATATAACCCACTGCATTTTGCAGTCTTTTATATATCAGCCTTACTTCTACTCCGATACCACAGTGGTTTATTAGGCCAATAATTTTAGTTTATTAGTTCAATAATTTTTGTCCTTTTTCACTAATCTCAAAACATCCTTTGAAGAAATAGTCCTTGGTCATGGGTTTTCAGTAGTTCTAATTTTCCCTTTTTCCTCATTTATGAGAGCCCTATCCCAGAGAGATGACTCAGGTCCCCACAGTATGTCCTGTACCCTGTGGATGTACCCTGTCCTGTGCTCTACGGCTTGCTACTGATCCCAGTTCAGATCCCAGCTGCTGACACATCATCTCTCTTTCCACTGGCATTTTTCCTTTGTTTATGGTATCACTGGAACATTTTTTATACGCAAGCACAACTATATGTTTTGTTTTCTCTTTTTATGTTATATCTATTAGTTTTACAGATTTGGAGAAAATGAAATGCATCAAATTATAAAGCTATTACATTTTATATTCAAGTTATTTATATATCTTTGAATTAATTAGAAAAGCTGCAATAATAACAAAATTTTATATATCTTTATTTATTTCTTGGTGGACTAAATTAAATATATGTTTTGGGCACTGTGAGAAAAGGGTTTCCTTTCAGCTTTGTTTTTTGTTTGTTTTTGGTTTTTGTTCATTTTTAATTGTGATAAATTCACATAATATAGAACATACCATTTTAACCACATATAACTGTACAGTTCAGTGACACTAAGTACATAAGTTAAGAACACAGGAAGACAGCTTAGTGTTCTATATACAGGGCAGCTTTGGTGTCTTTAGACAATCACTTTTTTTTTTTACTTTATTTTACAATATTGTATTGGTTTTGCCATACATCAACATGCATCCGCCATGGATGTACACAATCACGGTTTTTAAAGGTATGTTTATAGGTCTCATCTCTGGCTTTTGAAATTGTGTTTTCCCTTTTATTCTCCTTTCTTCCATTTTCTATATTGAATGTACATTACTTTCCCAAGAAAACTATTTTTGTTTGTTTATTTAAAATAAATTTCTGGGAAGGCACTTTATAAGCATTTTTACATTTTGCTCTAAGATTATCAGAAAAAATCTGGCTGGGGATGATAAAGATAAAATAGTTGTCAATGGAAGGTTCAGAAATTTCCTCATATTGTTCATGTCTCTTGGAAGAAGAAATACAGAAGTCATAACAGGTTTAGATTATATATTGATAATTTTCAATCAACATCCAGGCCAAAGGTAAGATTCATTTTTAATACTAAACAAAACAATCTGTCCTTACACATCAGCTCATCTGGAGGTTGAGTAATGAATAGCTCTTCTCTTTCCATGGTTTCTGATTGGCTCTTAGGAGAAAGGAAACCAGTGAGAATAACTTGCTGCTCTGGAGGCAATCTTTTCACAATGCTGGACATGATGAAGTAGTAGGAGGGATATGTGTTGGGACAGGTAATAGAAAATGGGGACCAGACCATGATTGATGACTATAGTAGGGGGGCAGTCTGCTTTCCCAGTTTTCACACTATCATGTAGCCCAATCCTACATTTCCTGTGTTTTGTTTGCTTGTTTGGTTTCATTTTTTTTTTTTTTTTTTCCTGAGGGAAGAAAGACCTTCGATATCGACCAATAGGCAGTAAAGTATCTCAATACTTCATTCTCCATCAGTCATCCTCATGATAAGTGAATTTTTTCAGGTAAAATAACAATAACTAACAGATAGTTGGGTCAATTACCTTAATTAGTCAATTAAATTACTGTTTATTTTTGTTCTAGATTGTAGCATGAGAAGTATCCAGTCTAATTCAAAGATAACTTGGTAGGAAGAAATAAAATTATTAAAATTTTGCTGGAAATTATTAAAATTTATAGCTGGTATACATTTTCTTCTATAAACATTTTGTTGTTTCCAGTTATCAGATGGGAATCACTCCTCCCTGTGTCTAGGTCACCAGTCATGAGGGAAACTGTTGGACATCCATTTTCTCCAAAGCCCCTGTGGTCCTTTAACAGTATCATATGGTATTTTTGACCTTTGAAGATCTTATCTTATGTGCCAAAAAAGTGATCCCAGGCCTTCAAGCCTGGTACTATTTTTTTTTTTTTTTTCCAGTTTCTTTTCTCTTTCTTTCATTCCTAACCAGCTTGCTTTGAAGAAGACAATTTATAATTACAGGCCCAAATGTTATCTAACATGGTTGAAATTACAAGAATAATGTTTATTCAGTATTCACCTTTGTGTAATTTGCTATTGTAATACAGAATAAATATTAATAACATGTTTTGGGGAAAAATTATTTATGAAACATAAATCATCACTGTATATACAGTGGAAAATTCCATCCATATTTGTAGAATGAGAGTCAAACAATATGTAAAAATCCTATTTTCTAATTTTTTGTTGTAAACAGAATCTATGTCGACAGGTAACTTCTTTTAATGGAGACGATGCCTCTATCCTCTCAGGGAAAAATAACACTAGGGTGTTATTTTCTTCTGCAGACATTTCTTTGGGTGAACTTAAAAATATGGTTTAAACCATAAAAAAGTTTTTTGAATATAAAAAATAATGAAGTCTATCTCAGAAGACTTGATTTTGTATTGAATGAAGTAATATTGTTATCTTAAAAGATTTAACGCACCTCCATAATTGTTGATAAATTTAAGGCATTATTAAGTACTGGAAGGTCCTTATTTTTTATCTTAAATGGTTTTAATGTTATAATTTAATTATATATGAAAGACATTCCACTATACCTCTGTGTAAATTTGCAACTCAGACATCTCTCAGCTTTCCTTCTCTTCAGGGATTTTACTCTATGAATTACGTCTTTTGGAACTGGCATTCTGACATAGCACCTAAGCGTTTTGGCTGGATTAGACGTTGCCTACCTCAACACTGGACAGTCTACAGCAGGTTGATTTTCAACTTTACAAAGACGTTCTTGGCAGGAAATTGTCTTTGACTTTTCAGTAATTACCATTTCTATTTGTTTTTTAATTAAATTATTGCTATGTGATAGGTTCTATCCCATAACAAAGCTACCTGCTCCTAGAAGACAAATCTTTCATGCTGTTCCCATCCAAATATATATTTTATAATTGTTGTTTTAATGACACTAGAAAGGGTGGACTGCAATTCATTTAGAAATTATAATTTGATTTACTTATTTATTTTTTTATTTTATTTTTTATGGAGCTTACTTTACCACCTCTTTATAAACAGACAACTGTAATTCTTCTCCTGAAAGACTCAACACTTTTTTACCATAGTGTCAGGGCAGTATGTAATTTCCTTGTTTCTATCTTGCTGCAGCAAAGATTTGAAATGGCAGACCAGTGTTACAGCTCAGTTACAGCTCAGAGTTTTATTTAGCAAACAAAGGAAAGTATACCCCGGAGGTGTAAAGGTGGGCCGGCCCCAAAGGAGAGGCCTCAATCAGTTTTGGCTTCCTCTTTTTATATATTTTGTCTCCTTCCCACTGAGTTTAGCCTTTGCAAATTGGGCTAGCCAAGTAGGGGGCATGTTTGCTTCATCTGAAGTTCTCACTCCTGTCTGCAGATTTTCTTTTGATCTATTTTCATGGGCTTTTCCTTTTTTTTGTCTTTAGCCACCACCATTTTGGACTCCTTTCTCCTATTCTAACTACCTAACAATAGTATACTTTGTTGAAGAAAAAATTGGTTAATACGTCATGCTAGTTATTAAAAGCAATCCATTAATCACTAAGGCATTAAAAACCTTAAAAATAAGAGTGCTTCATTTATTTATGTTGCTTTCAGTTAACATAAATATGAAATATACAAGATTCTCAACATGATGCATCAAGAATTTAAAACTATGTAGTATTTATGGAATGTCAAAATAGCAACTATAGAAGACTTTGAGGCAAGAATAAGATCAGGTAAATTTCAGGATCAGAGGGAGTCTGCTTTTGCAGAAAGCTTGGGTGAGAGGGGATGGTTCAGTGCCAAGCTTCACAAGGGCTTTGGATTTTGTCCTGTGAGTGAAGAGGAATAATCAAAGGGTTTTGAAGAAAGGAATCATATGATCTGATGTGAAATTTCAAAAATCATTCTATTTGCTATATAGAGAAAAATGTAGGTCAAAGGGCTTATGAAGAAGCAAGGAACCAGAAAGGAAGTCAGTAGGTTATTTCAGGTGAGACACCTGATGACTTGGTCTCAGGCCCCAGGGGCAGAAGTGAGTAGTCTGAGAGGGATAAGCCTTAAATATGGACATGACAAAATTTGCTAATGAATTGAGTTACAAAATAAAAATGAATATCACTCCTGGAATATTTCACTCCAACAATTATGAAGAACATTGACTCACATTCTTCAGTTGGAGACCCTACTGGAAGAATGGGAAAGAATTGCAAAAATGAATAGTTCTGCTCTGAACTTGCTAAGCTGGAGATGTCTCATCAATATTAAATGAAGAAATCAAGCAAGTAGTTGATTACATGAATTGAGTCCATGAAAGTAACTGGTGCTAGAACATTCTTTTTTTTTTTTTTTTAATCAGTCAGTGCTTACATTATATGTCAAGTCAATAGGGCAATGAAATGCTTTAGAGACTATACTAACAGAATAGATATAAAGAGTGATGTTCATATATTCTTCGAGTGCTTTTATGATTTTTCTTTTTAATTCATTTTCCTAGTTTAGAAAGGAAGCTGATCCCAAGTCTTGCAGGTAGATCTATAAAGTCAGCTTCTTCTTTTTCTTTTTGTTTTACTTTTATATCATATCTTATCTTACACTCATGAGTATCTTACTCTTAGGTTGAATTTTCTCTGATTTTTGTTACTTTTTTTTTTTTTTTAAGCAAATCTGAGTTTGGGTAAAGAGAAACTTTATTCAAGAAGACTATTGCAATAAGAAGAGGGAATTACTATATGAAGGGAAAGGTGATATTGCACTAGGGGAAGAGACAAGGAGAAGGGCTTTCTTGTGCAGAAAGAAGTAGATAAGGCTAAAGAGAACATGGTGTGGGGGTAGGATGAACAGGTAGTGTGATAAGCAAATTGATGGGAGAATTTCTTCCCCTGAGTCCACTTAAATTTGAGAAAAGTCTTCAGATAGAGGTGGCTCCAGTTTCTGTTGCTGGGACCTGGAGAAGGATGACTAAGGCAATGGCACCCCACTCCAGTACTCTTGCCTCGAAAATCCCATGGATGGAGGAGCCTGGTGGGCTGCAGTCCATGGGGTTGCCAAGAGTTGGACACGACTGAGCAACTTCACTTTCACTTTTCACTTTCATGCATTGGAGAAGGAAATGGCAACCCACTCCAGTATTCTTGCCTGGAGAATCCCAGGGATGGGGGAGTCTGTTGGGCTGCCGTCTATGGGGTCACACACAGTCAGACATGACTGAAGCAACTTAGCAGCAGCAGCAGCAGCAGATTTGCAGGCATTTTGCCCATGTTGATGGAGACAAACAATTCAGCTAATCATTTACTAGCAGAAGGATTGGGAGTGTGCAGTATCTGTGTCTGGTCTTGAATTAGATAAACAAGAGAGCCTTAGCTAAGTGATAGGGGAAAGAGTGGTCTTTGCAGTGAGTCATTTCCCAAAACACAGCGACAGGGCTTCTTAAGCATCTTTGTTGTCCAAGAACACAGGCTCAGGTGATATTCAACACTGTAAACTTCTATAATTTTTCAAATATTTTTTACCTTTCCATCTTCACTCTGGGAGAAAATTCTAGATACTTTTCTTGACTGTGTTTATCATTTTCCATACTGTCCAACAGACATTTTTATTCTATTTCAAATAAGAATTTTAGGATTTCTATTACACTTCCTTGACATTTAAAAAAAAAAATTTTAGGTTATATAATTCTTTTTCAATCTTGTCTCTTAGTTCTGCTTTCACAGAAGCTCTGTCTTGTTTCCTGTTGTCCTGGGACTCTATAAATTTCATTTTCATTTTTCTAGGAAACATTCAGAACTAAGTCTTTCCTTAGACTTTTCAGAATTAGGGTTGAATTTCTCTTGTCCTTTAGAAAACATCTTGTTTATTTTTAAAATATATATATTTCCCTTTAATTTATTCAGTCTATAATAAATATGTCTGCATATTTAGTGTCTATTGTAAAAGCTAAGGATTGCTTTGTACTGGGTTCCGCCTTTTGCTTTTGGATTGTTATTAGAATCTTCTTCTAAAATCCCAAGCTAGGAAGCAGTTGTATCTAAACACACACTTCAATCTCATATGTGACAAGTTCTTACACAGTAAGACTTAGCTTATTCTTGGTTCCCTGACACACTCAAACATTGACACACATATAGTAAAACTGAAAATGCCTTCACTTTTTTTTTTTTTTTTCTTTTGTCTCCTTGATAGGTATTTGTCAAGACGTGACTCTTCACTGATCCTCAATCTACCAACTTTCAGACTTAGGGTTTCTGTGTGAGGCAGTCCACTGGGCTAAATGTCACATTTATGCTGAAGAGACAGTTATTTTTGTCTTGGCTGGCAGAGACCATGTGTCCCAGGGGATACTGTGAGGAATAAATTGTTAAATGAGCAAGACTGAGGCAGAATTATTCTTTTATTATGGTTCTAGTCTTTATTCTTATAGCCGTATATAGGTTGTGGATTCTCAGAGCAGGTTAAATTATAATTTTAATTGATGGTGCTTTATTATTTATTTTTGTTACACACTTAAACACATTTTCATTTTTTTTTTCTTTTTTTTTGGAGGGAGGATAGGAGCTAGCTTTAAGAGAAGGCTAGAGATTGAGCTGTGACAGTCAGTTATACACTATTTCAAATCCAAAACCAACATTACTGGAGTAAGAGTAGAAAATAATATTGAAGTTATGCTGCACAATAATTCGAACTCAGCTATAAATATAATTTGTTAGACTAGATCACAATCATGAATATGTGGCCATAATTTTTTTGTTATATTAAGGTATTATCCCATAGCAAATTAAAAATTTAATAAAAATACATTTTAACAACTTTTAAAATTATTTAGTGAATTGTGATAATGTATGCTCACATTGTATCTTCTCACTCAAACTGAAATAAGGAATTGATGAAATTTGTAAAACATTTCAGCAAAGTAATAACCTTTCAGAAAAACTATATACATTTTGTATCATCTTCTGATACAATTAATAATACAATAAATTAGTTTTGTGATTTACATTTTATCTCTTTTAAAACTGTTTCTATAAAGCTTATTTTTCAAATGTTATAGTCTAGCATTCTATGTTGGCATCCAATTACCTGATAGAAATAAAACGCTTTAAAGGTGCATAACAATATTTTGTGGCTGAATTTTTTAAAAGCTTTCCTTGCGTTACAATTTGCATGAGTTAAGTAAAATGAAAACTTGTCTTATTCAAGTAAAGCAAATCGGTAAAAATAATTTAATATGAGTTTAATGACTATATTTTAAATAATTGCTTTACAGTGCTCTGTACATGTTTTTCATATTAAGATAAGTATTTGGTTGATACTTAACAAAGTCTCATTTTTTGTTATATGTGCACTAATATTCTGACTAGTCAGATAGCTGCATGAGAGATAAGTATTTAATGAGTGTTAAGATACTAAATAGAAACATTTACAGAAGTGTTCATTATAAGCCTTTGTAAGCCATACTTACTTGTTATGGTGATTCTTATCTAATGTCTTTGCCCAAAACTTAAGCTGCAAGTATTTCTTGCTGATTATTCCCCCTTTACATTCTTTTCACTTTTGTTTTTATTTCCATAGTAACCAGCTAGCCCAGGAATGTTCCAACAGTTCCGCTGGTTTCATATACCTTGCCAAATTGCTTTGGTGCATGAGATTCTAGCATTATAATATACTGTGACTCAGCTTCCTACTGAGCATGTTTCTGATTAGTGGTGAATATTCTCCATCATTTTCTTTTATTTCAAAATATGCCATATTAATTTTTTCTTTTTAATTTAATTTTATTAATTTAATTTTTATTTTTTAATATAAATTTATTTATTTTAATTGGAGGTTAATTCACACTCATTTACTATATAAGTTAATGATATTTTTCTAATTTAATACTTCTATATATATTTATGTGTATCTTTTAATCAAGACAAATATGTTCCATTTAATGTTTGAGCATCTAATATATTTTAGAATGTTGATATATATATATATATATATATAAAGATATTTAAAGTAAATGTTTTGCATTCTAGAAGTTGTATTTAGTAGAAAAGAAAATCATAAATATTATCATTAAATTTTTTAAAATATAGGCTACAAATTACTATCAATTTATAAGAGAGAGGATAATTTATTCTGGAATGGAACCTCTGCATAAATGAGCATTTTCCAGAAAGAAAAGTCTGACAAAGATATCTAAGAAGAAGAATAGAATCAAAGAAGATGGAAGAAAAAAAAAAAAAGATCCAACTGTTCAGGGAAAATAAGTCATATAATGTACCTAAAGCAGAGAATTATCAGAATGTTTGATTCTTGAAAATGATTTAAAAAATTAATAAACAGAAGCAATTAAAACAGAGTCAGGGGATCAGTATAGAGAGCTATCAAGTCCTACTATGAAGACCAAGCCCAAGAAGAAGAGATCTTTTGCAACTCCATGGACTGTAGCCCATCAGGCTCCTCTGTCCATGGGGTTCTCCAGGTAAGAATACTGGAGTGGGTTGCCATTTCCTTCTCCAGGGGATCTTCCCAACTCAGGGATCGAACCCAGGTCTCCCGCATTTCAGGCAGACTCTTTACCAACTGAACCACCAGGGAAGCCTTAAAAATTAATAAACAGAAGCAATTAAAACAGAGTCAGGGGATTATTATAATGACCTCTCAAGTCCTACTATGAAGGTCAAGCTGAAGAAGAAGAGAAACTCCCTTCCTTGTCTGACAAGAGCTCAGTCAATGAGAGATGGTTATAGTCCATCCAATGAAAAGCCTCTATTCTTGGAACTTCTGTTCCTCCAGTGGTCTCTACCATAGACATTCCACCTTCCTCCTACTCTTTTTAAGAGACTCCTCCTCTCCTTGGTACAAGGGAACTTGTATGTGACTCACCACAGTGGCTAACTGTAAATTGCAATTATTTGTTGATCCTGAATAAACTCATTTTTCCTGGAGGAAAAAAAAAAAAAAAAGTCTAGTTTTATAGGTCACCATGTTGATGACCCATATGGGGACCAGAAAAGATCCCTGACAACAGACTGGTGAGGCAGCAGGTGAAGTACCCACACTGGGGTCCCTGCTTTTATTGGGGCCCTGGAGTTTGAGGGTTAGTCTTTCTCTTAAATTCCAGGTTCTGCTATATTCTTATTTTTAAATTCTTGGCATTAGGTGGGATTCATTTAAAGCTTTATCCTTTCTGGATGCAGGCCTTGTTCTGTATGTGAGTACTCATTTGACACTTCATCCTGACTCTGAAACAAGGCTATTGTAACTGGAACTGGCTAAAATCCACCCACTCCTTTGGAAACAGGGACTGTTTCTTGGGGCTCTGCAGTTAAGGTTTTGGACTGACTCTTCAGGACAAGACTTTCTTTTAGAACTGATTGATATTAGTTCTGCCATCAGTTTGAACTGTTTAAGCTATAATCCTTTTGAGTTGTATAGGTTGTTTGAAAATTATTCTTTAACTGAAGAAAATAAATTATTCTTTAATTTCTCAGAGAAAGACCTCTGAGAAGTAAGGATCCCAGTAACCCAATAATTTTGAAGGTGCCCTCACAACGGGATCCTGGTTGATATTAGGTTTGAAAACTAGGCCTACCTTTGGAGAAGAAAATGGCAACCCACTCCAGTGTTCTTGCCTGGAGAATCCCAGGGACGGGGGAGCCTGGTGGGTTGCTGTCTATGGGGTCACACAGAGTTGGACAGGACTGAAGCGACTTAGCAGTAGCAGCAGTTAGCAGGCATACCTTACACCATTTCTAACTAAATGAACCAAAGTAACGAAAGACAATTTAGAACATCAGTAGTCATTATGGGAAACTCTTTAATTCCTCAAAAAAACTTTTCATAAAACATAATGTACAACCATAGCTATGAATTTCCTAAACGGAATGAAACACTTTTTTTGACTGTGTTTTGAGGCTTCCAAATATTACCAGGTTCCTAAAATTCCCCCTCAGCCAAATATGATTTTAAGATAAACATGAGCAATTTCAGTTCAGTTCAGTTCAGTCACTCAGTTGTGTCTGACTATTTGTGACCCCATGAATTGCAGCACACCAGGCCTTCCTGTCCATCACCAACTCCCAGAGTTTACTCAAACTCACATCCATCCAGTCGGTGATGCCATCCAGCCATCTTATCCTCTGTCATCCCCTACTCCTCCTGCCCCCAATCCCTCCAGGCATCAGGGTCTTTTCCAATGAGTCAACTCTTTGCATGAGGTGGCCAAAGTATTGGAGTTTCAGCTTTAGCATCAGTCCTTCCAATGAACACCCAGCACTGATCTCCTCTAGGATGGACTGGTTGGACCTCCTTGCAGTCCAAGGGACTCTCAAGAGTTTCCTCCAACACTACAGTTCAAAAGCATCAATTCTTCGGTACTCAGCTTTCTTCACAATCCAACTTTCACATCCATACATGACCACTGGAAACCATAGCCTTGACTAGACAGACCTTTGTAGGCAAAGTAATATTTCTGCTTTTTAATATTCTATCTAGATTGGTTAGATCTTTCCTTCCAAGGAGTAAGTGTCTTTTAATTTCATGGCTGCAATCTGAGTGACTTCACTTTCACTTTTCACTTTCATGTATTGGAGAAGGAAATGGTAACCCACTTCAGTGTTCTTGCCTGGAGAATCCCAGGGATGGGGGAGCCTGGTGGGCTGCTGTCTATGAGGTCGCATAGAGTTGGACACGACTGAAATGACTTAGCAGCAGCAGCAGCAATCACCATCTGCAGTGATTTTGGAGCCCACCAAAATAAAGTCTGACACTGTTTCTACTGTTTCCCCATCTATTTCCCATGAAGTGATGGGACTGGATGCCATGATCTTAGTTTTCTGAATGTTGAGCTTGATGCCAACGATTTCACTCTCCTCTTTCACCTTCATCAAGTGGCTCTTTATTTCCTCTTCACTTTTTGTCTTAAGGGTGGTGTCATCTGCATATCTGAGGTTATTTATATGTTTCCTGGAACTCTCAATTCTAGCTTGTGCTTCCTCCAGCCCAGCGTTTCTCATGATGTACTCTGCATATAAGTTAAATAAGCAGGGTGAAAATATACAGCCTTGACATACTCTTTTTCCTATTTGGAGCCACTCTTTTGTTCCATGTCCAGTTCTAACTGTTGCTTCCTGAGCTGCATACAGGTTTTTAAAGAGACAGGTCAGGTGGTCTGGTATTCCCATATATTTCAGAATTTTCCACAGTTTATTGTGATCCACACAGTCAAAGACTTTGGCATAGTCAATAAAGCAGAAATAGATGTTTTTTCTGGAGCTCTCTTGGTTTTTTGATGATCCAGCGGGTGTTGGCAATGTGATCTCTGGTTCCTCTGGCTTTTCTAAAACCATCTTGAGCATCTGGAAGTTCATGGTTCACATGTTGCTGAAGCATAGCTTGGAGAATTTTGAGCATTACTTTACTAGCATGTGAGATGAGTGCAAATGTGCCATAGTTTGAGCATTCTTTGGAATTACCTTTCTTTGGGATTGGAATGAAAACTGACCTTTTTCAGTCCTGTGGCCACTGCTGAGTTTTCCAAATTTGCTGGCATACTGAGTGCAGCACTTTCACAGCATCATGTCTCAGGATTTGAAATAGCTCAACTGGAATTTCATTACCTCCACTAACTTTGTTAGTAGTGATGTTTCCTAAGGCCCATTTGGCTTCACATCCCAGGATATCTGGCTCTACGTGAGTGATCACACCATCGTGATTATGTGGGTTGTTAAGATCTTTTTTGTACAATTCTTCTGTGTATTCTTGCCACCTCTTCTTAATGTCGTCAGCTTCTATTAGGTCCATACCATTTCTGTCCTTTATTGAACCCATCTTTGCATGAAATGTTCCCTTGGTATCTCTAATTTTCTTGAAGAGATCTCTAGTCTTTCCCATTCTGTTGTTTTCCTCTATTTCTTTGCACTGATTGTTGAGGAAGGCTTTCTTATCTCTCTTTGCTATTCTTTGGAACTCTGCATTCAGATGTTTATATCTTTTATTTTCTCCTTTGCTTTTTGCTTCTTTTCTTTTCACAGCTATTTGTAAGGCCTCCTCAGACAGCCATTTTGCTTTTTTGCATTTCTTTTCCATGGGGATGGTCTTGATCTCTGTCTCCTGTACAATGTCACAACCTCCGCGCATAGTTCATCAGGGATTCTGTCTATCAGATCTAGTCCCTTAAATCTGTTTCTCACTTCCACTGTATAATCATAAGGGATTTGATTTAGGTCATACCCGAATGGTCTTGTAGTTTTCCCTACTTTCTTCAATTTAAGTCTGAATTTGTCAATTAGGTGTTCATTATCTGAGCCACAGTCAGCTCCCGGTCTTGTTTTTGCTGAATGTACAGAGCTTCTCCATCTTTGGCTGCAAAGAATATAATCAGTCTGATTTCGGTGTTGACCATCTGGTGATGTCCATGTATAGAGTCTTCTCTTGTGTTGTTGGAAGAGGGTGTTTGCTATGTCCAGTGCATTCTCTTGGCAAAACTCTATTAGCCTTTGCCTTGCTTTATTCCATATTTTGAGGCCAAATTTGCCTGTTACTCCAGGTGTTTCTTGACTTCCTACTTTGGCATTCCAGTCCCCTATAATGAAAAGGACATCTTTTTTGGGTGTTATTTCTAAAAGGTCTTGTAGGTCTTCATAGAGCCATTCAACTTCAGCTTCTTCAGCATTACTGGTTGGAGCATAGGCTTGGATTACTGTGATATTGAATGGTTTGCTTTGGAAATGAACAGGGCATCAGAGGGCAGACACACTGAAACATGAACAAAAAAAAATGGTGAAAGAAAGATAAGGAGCCATCTGAAGCCTCGGGTTCTTTTTCCTTGTGTTTTTGTCTCTGTTGCCATCTTCTTTCTCTTCCTAGTGTTTCATAGGCAGACTCATCCTCTTCTTGACCTTTCTTCTTCCCTTTCACATATCCCCCATACTCTTGGTTACTCCATAGGTATTCTTTCACTGAACTTTCCTTTTCTCCCTAAAATTCTCCACCTGTTTTTTTTTTTTTTTTTTCCTCTGGACCTCTCAGAACTTGTACTTTTAAAATTCAGTTTTCTGAAGATCCAGAGGTTAAATCTTTAATTTCTTATATTTTCTGGGCTAATGATAAACTGTGAGCCAAAGTCAAAACTTTTTCAAAAGTAACTAAAAATCCTCAAAGATTTTCTGAGGAATTTTTTGTAGTCCTTCAAGCTTACCAACTGGTTTCTCTGACTTATATCAACTGATTCACATGCTTGTAGGCAAAGACAAGGTGCAGGACCAGATGAGAACCACTAACTTGGAAAATTCAGAAAGGTCTCTAGAATTACAACCAGGAGACCAGCCCACTAGCTCATATGATCATACTTGGACAATTGCTAGGTAACCTAAACAAGCAATTTTGGGGGCTTTTCTGTAACCTGTTAATTCAAAAAAAAAAAAAAATTAGTTCTGTGCACAAAAATCTGATGAACCTGTTCATGAATATTATACTCAGTTTCATGTTATTTTTAAAGAAAATCCTGGTCTTTCCTCAGATGTTGATTGCACCTGAAAATCTTCTAACTCTCTTTTTTTTAGTGGGCTGAACCAGGGCCTTTTAACCCTGATAAAAAAGAGACAGGATGGAAGTGGAAACTATGTTCATTCCAGACATGGTTACTGACAAGCCAGCTTCCCTCACTCTAGCTGAGTCACCTTGAAGGAAGAACACCAAAATTCTTAATCATCACCTGTACAAATGAAGAAGCCTAAACAAAACTAAAACCCTTTTAGCTTTTCCTAAACAAAACTAAAACCCTTTTAGTTTCTGCTTTTTTTCCAAAGAGACTGGACATTGGAAAAGAGATTGTTTTAAATCTAAGCTCTTCAAGCACTAGCCTTTCAAAATCCTCCTAATTCTTAAAGACAGGATTCCAAGGACTAGGCTCTTCCCAAACCTCCCTCTTATTTTCTTTGGAGAATCACTTCTTCATATGGAGGATGAACCTCTTCCAGTCCCACTTGACACCAGAGCATTGCTACTGTAAAGCAGTCCCTGTGTCAGAGGACTAAAGTAGCTGAAATAGAGGGGATCTTGAATGACCCTCAAGAGATTCCTGTCATTGAACCCATTGTCTTTTGTTTAGAACTTTTGAGAGATACCTACCATTTTCTCTGGAGAAGGCAATGGCACCCCACTCCAGTACTCTTGCCTGGAAAATCCCATGGATGGAGGAGCCTGGTAGGCTGTAGTCCATGGGGTCGCTAAGAGTCGGGCATGACTGAGCGACTTCACTTTCACTTTTCACTTTCATGCATTGGTGAAGGAAATGGCAACCCACTCCAGTGTTCTTGCCTGGAGAATCCCAGGGACAGAGGAGCCTTATGGGCTTCTGTCTGTGGGGTCGCACAGAGTTGGACATGACTGAAATGACTTAGCAGCAGCAGCAGTACCATTTTCTCCTTAGTCTATCAGCCTCTATACATTCATTAGGTTGAAACTACATAAGGAAGTATCATGCTGGGATTTCTTTCTCCCAAAAGAGAGATAATTCTAGAACTTGATAGTAGTCATCAGAGTAGACCACCAGCTGAATTAAATGATCCCACCACATCATTCATTTGCTCCATCTCTGATGGTACTAGAGCAGATTCTGAAGAACTAATCACTTGCTCCTATTGAATCAGCGACTATCCTCTTTATGGGTGAAATCTCCAACTAGTGTTGGCAAAATTGACAGTGCACTTCCCATCAAGATTCAAATAGACCTCTCAAACTCTCTCCTCAGAATTAATCAGGACCCTGTAAGTAAATAAGTCCTTCCAGGCAGAAAGCCATTGATACAAAATTACAAGTCTCAACGTTTCATTTCCCTTGTAATAATCCTCGTGTTTTCCTAGAGAGAATATCCAGGAGCTGAGGATGGAGGTTTTGCTGTTAAATCCAAATTTGTGTACCCGATGCACATTGAGGCCAACATCCAAAACATTGGAGTTTGGTTCAGAGAACGGTTTATTAGTCAAGAACATGCCAACCAGGAAGATGGGAAATGTAGATTCCTTTCAAATTTATCTTGCAGTTTGGCTGGAGAGCAAACATTTTACAGGCCAAAACAAAACAAACAAACAAAAAAAAAGTAAAGAGTTTGCAGAGAAGAACCAATTCTGACTCCAGTTGGAATTGTTTCTTTGGCTTGCTTTTTGTTGCTGTTGTTATTATAATCATACATAATGGCCTGCCTCAAAGGATTTTGCCCCTTTGCCTGACTGTTAAGCTAAAATGTTTTTGTTCAGCTCAGAGAGAGATAATCTGAACCTGCCTACCTGTGAAAAGAAGAGATTAACATACCCCTTCCAAAAGCTGGCCCTTCCCAGAGATGTTTTGCAACACTGAAGACCCTTTTTACTTTACTTCCTCACTGCCTTTCAGTCTCTATTCTGCCTTTTGACTTTAGTTCCTCATTGCTTCCCTCGCTAGTTCTATAAAAGAACCTGGCATCCAGACCCTGACAACATGGTTACTTTGAGACATTAGTCTGCCATTTTCTTGGTCAGCTTAAGAAAGTCATATTCCCAATAAAGTTTCATTCCTTGCCTCAATACCTTCTTCTTGGATTCATTGGCCTTTAATGTGATGAGCAGAGTGAGCTTGGACTTGGTAAGCTTCCTGGAACTGTCTTGTGACTTGATGTGTCATTGATGCTTGAGATTGATCTATGTGTTTCTGAGAAACATTTAGTAAATCACGGTCTTATGCTCCATTAACCTCTTTCTGCTGCTGCTGCTAAGTTGCTTCAGTCGTGTCCGACTCTGTGCGACCCCATAGACAGCAGCCCACCAGGCTCCCTCGTCCCTGGAATTCTCCAGGCAAGAACACTGGAGCAGGTTGCCATTTCTGTCTCCAATGCGTGAAAGTGGAAAGTGAAAGTGAAGTTGATCAGTCGACTCCTAGCGACCCCATGGACTGCAGCCTACCAGGCTCCTCAGTCCATGGGATTTTCCAGGCAAAAGTACTGGAGTGGGTTGCCATTGCCTTCTCCTAACCTCTTTCTAGGATAGAGCAAAAGCCATGGCTGAAACATGTTATACTTTACTTAGAGCCTTATGACAGGTTGGGCTTCCTTGTGGCTCAATGGGTAAAGAATCCACCTGCAATGCAGGAGACACAGGATATGTGGGTTCAATTTATGGTTTAGGAAAGATGCCCTGGAGGTGGAAAGGGCAACCAACTCCAGTATTCTTGCCTGAAAATTGACAGAGGAACCTGGCAGGCTACAGTCCAAAGGGTTGCAAAGAGTTGGACATGACACATGCACATACCTTTCTCTGAATCAAACTCCAATGTTTTGGATGTCAGCCTCAATGTGCATTGGGTACACAAATTTGGATTTAACAACAAAACCTCCATCTTCAACTCTTGGGTATTCTCTCCAGGAAAACACAAGGATTTATTACAAGGGAAAATGAAACGTTGAGACTTATAACATTGTATCAGTGGCTTTCTCTCTTATGACCAAACTTCTGTATGTTTTACTGAAAAATAACAACCCAAATCCAATTTTCTGTGAAGAACTGGCAACAGAATCTTCAGTGTCTTAAAGGAGAGCTTGATGAACCTAACTACCCTGGACATCTCAACGACCAGATCCCTGTTTCTTATTTGTATATAAAAAGGAATGAAATGCCCTAGCCAACAATTGAACACTGTGGCATAAGGATACACTTCTTTCCTTAAAGTCATAATGACCACTGCCATTTTGGTTAAGGTCACTGAAAATATCATTGTAGGACCCTCTTTAGTGATTTCTATACCCCATGCAGTAGAAGCTCTCCTGAATTGTCATCACATTTGACATTTCTCAGCCAGCTGTCCCACTTCTATAAAGACCTTTTGTTAAGGAATTTGTTGCTAACTGCTCCTCACATGACTCTTTCACTTTGTAATAACCTTAATCCTGCCATTATTCTCCTTTCCATCACTGACAGTACAGACTGCTTAATGCTGGTGAACCACTTTCTGCCTCCTTGCAATGGTCTGTAGGAAATTCCTTTGGGTAACATTGATTTCTCATGATTCACTGATGATGTCAATGGCAAATACCCTACTGGGTATGTTATGGCACGTCCTTTTCATGTTACCTAGGCAGTACCTTTACCTATGGCCCCAAAAGTTCAATGATGTGCTTTTACACAGGTTTGCACTTAAGCCAAGGACAAAACTACTAATATTTATACTCATACTAGGTATATCTTTGTACTAGCTCATGACTGTACAATACTGTGGAAAAAAAATGTATCTTCCTGGCTTCCAAAACGGTCCCAATGTTCAGGAATTATTGGAGGCTATATTTTACCTGCTACTTTAGCAATTATCAAGATTCTGGGGTATTCTCAACTTGACTCTCTGGAAGCTAAGGGAAATCTCCTTGCTGGTATTTCTTCAAAGAATGTTTCCCTTTCAAGGGACCAATAGCTGAACCTCTGTCATGGCCCAGGAATATTTCCCCTAATGATAACTTAGGATAATCTAGCTAGAGAACACCATAGGTTGACCTCTGAAAAGTGAAAAAAAAAAAAAAAAAAGGAAAAGTTTGGGGATTTAACAATTAGCAAAAAAAGAAAGCTCTAGTTCAAATCAAGTGACAACTCAAACCTATAGGAGGCTCTAGAATTCCTAATCCTCACTACTATGCACACATTAAACCATTGATAGACTGACAAAATGATAACTTTAATGAGTCAATATTGGTGGGGACACATACCTCACTTGTCCCACTTCTCCAAAGTACAACCAGGGAATCCTGTTCATTCTACTTCTAGGTGTTTTAAACTGTTTAATAGATCATGTGAAGTCTGGAAAGGTATTTCGTAAAACTACTTTCATCATATATATATATATATATATATATATATATGTATATATATATATATACACACTTTAGTCATAGTCTGTATGCTTTCTCACTGGAGTGAAGCTTTCCCTTCCAGACAAGCTATTGCCTTTTTTGTGGCTAAATCCTATTGGAAAGAATTGTTCCTTCCTGAGGAGCTTCTCCGGAAATTCATAGTAATCAAGAAATCCATTTAACTGGCCAAATAATTTCACAAGTCTGTGCTGTTTCAACAGTTTTATATTTTATCTGCACTTATCACCTCAATCATGGTTTAGTCTAATCATTTAATGGCATTCAGTTCAGTTCAGTTCAGTCGCTCAGTCGTGTCCGACTCTTTGTGACCCCATGAACTGCAGCACGTTAGGCCTCCCTGTCTATCACCAACTCCCGGAGATCACTCAAACCCACATCCATTGAATCGGAGATGCCATCCAGCCACCTCATCCTCTGTCATCTCCTTTTCCTCCTGCCCCCAATCCCTCCCAGCATCAGAGTCTTTTCCAATGAATCAACTCTTCACATGAGGTGACCAAAGTACTGGAGTTTCACCTTTAGCATCATTCCTTCCAAAGACCACCCATGGCTGATCTCCTTTAGAATGGACTGGTTGGATCTTCTTGCAGTCCAAGGGACTCTCAAGAGTCTTCTCCAACACCACAGTTCAAAATAATCAATTCTTCGGCTCTCAGCTTTCTTCACAGTCCAACTCTCACATCCATACATGACCACTGGAAAAACAGCCTTGACTAGACGGACCTTTGTTGGCAAAGTAATATCTCTGCTTTTGAATACGCTATCTAGGTTAGTCATAACTTTCCTTCCAAGGAGTAAGCGTCTTTTAATTTCATGGCTGCAATCACCATCTGCAGTGATTTTGGAGCCCCCCAAAATAAAGTCTGACATGGTTTCCACTGTTTCCCCATCTATTTCCCATGAAATGACATGGCCAGATGCCATGATCTTCATTTTCTGAATGTTGAGCTTTAAGCCAACTTTTTCACTCTCCACTTTCACTTTCATCAAGAGGCTTTTTAGTTCCTCTTCACTTTCTGCCATAAGGGTGGTGTCATCTGCATATCTGAGGTTACTGATGTTTCTCCCGGAAATCTTGACTCCAGCTTGTGCTTCTTCCAGCCCAAATTTCTCATGATGTACTCTGCATATAAGTTAAATAAGCAGGGTGACAATATACAGCCTTGACTTACTCCTTTTCCTATTTGGAACCAGTCTATTGTTCCATGTCCAGTTCTAACTGTTGCTTCCTGACCTGCATATAGGTTTCTCAAGAGGCAGATCTGGTGCTCTGGTATTCCCATCTCTTGAAGAATTTTGCACAGTTTATTGTGATCCACAGGGTCAAAGGCTTTGGTATAGTCAATAAAGCAGAAATAGATGTTTTTGTGGACCTCTCTTGCTTTTTTGATGATCCATTGGATGTTGGCAATCCAGTCTCTGGGTCCTCTGCCTTATCTAAAGCCAGCTTGAACATTTGGAAGTTCACAGTTCACATATTGCTGAAACCTGGTTTGGAGAATTTAGAGCATTACTTTACTAGTGTGTGAGATGAGTGCATTTGTGTGGTAGTTTGAGCATTCTTTGGCATTGCCTTTCTTTGGGGTGGGAATAAAAACTGACCTTTTCCAGTCCTGTGGCCACTGCTGAGTTTTCCAAATTTGCTGGCATATTGAGTACAGCACTTTCACAGCATCAACTCTCAGGATTTGAAATAGCTCACCTGGAATTCCATCACCTCCACTAGTTTTGTTTGCAGTGATGTTTTCTAAGGCCCACTTGACTTCACATTCCAGGATGTCTGGCTCTAGGTCAGTGATCACAGCATCGTGATTATCTTGGTCGTGAAGATCTTTTTTGTACAGTTCTTCTGTGTATTCTGTGTGTACAGATCTTCTGCTTCTTTTAGGTCCATACCATTTCTGTCCTTTATCGAACCCAACTTTGCATGAAATGTTACCTTGGTATCTCTAATTTTCTTGAAGAGATCTCTAGTCTTTCCCATTCTGTTGTTTTCCTCTATTTCTTTGCACTGATCGCTGAGGAAGGCTTTCTTATCTCTTCTTGCTATTCTTTGGAACTCTGCATTGAGATGCTTATATCTTTCCTTTCCATCTTTGCTTTTTGCTTCTTCCTTTTCACAGCTATTTGTAAGGCCTCCTCAGACAGGCATTTTGCTTTTTTTGCATTTCTTTTCCATGGGGATGGTCTTGATCCCTGTCTCCTGTACAATGTCACGAACCTCAGTCCATAGTTCATCAGGCACTCTATCTATCAGATCTAGTTCCTTATATCTATATCTAACTTCCACTGTATAATCATAAGGGATTTGATCTAGGTCATACCTGAATGGTCTAATAGTTTTCCCTACTTTCTGCAATTTAAGTCTAAATTTGGCAATAACAATCTCATGATCTGAACCACAGTCAACTCTCAGTCTTGTTTGTGCTGACTGTATAGAGCTTCTCCATCTTTGCCTGCATAGAATATAGTCAATCTGATTTCGGTGTTGACCATCTGGTGATGTCCATGTGTAGAGTCTTCTCTTATGTTGGTGGAAGAGGGTGTTTGCTATAACCAGTTGCGTTCTCATGGCAAAACTCTATTAGTCTTTGCCCTGCTTCATTCCGTATTCCAAGGCCAAATTTGCCTGTTACTCCAGGTGTTTCTTGACTTCCTACTTTTGCATTCCAGTACCCGATAATGAAAAGGACATCTTTTTGGGGTGTTAGTTCTAAAAGGTCTTTTAGGTCTTCATAGAACCATTCAACTTCAGCTTCTTCAGTGTTACTTGTTGGGGCATGGACTTGGATTACTGTGACATTTAATGGTTTTCTTTGGAAGTGAACAGAGATTGTGCTGTCATTTTTGGAATTGCATCCAAGTACTGCACTTCGGACTCTTTTGTTGACCATGATGGCTACTCCATCTCTTGTAAGGGATTCCTGCCCATAGTAGTAGATATAATGGTCATCTGAGTTAAATTTACCCGTTCCAGTCCATTTTATTTCACTGATTCCTAGAATGTCAATGTTCACTCTTGCCATCTCATGTTTGACCACTTCCAATTTGCCTTGATTCATGGACCTGACATTCCAGGTTCCTACACAATATTGCTCTTTACAGCATTGGACCTTGCTTGTATCACCAGTCACATCCACAACTGGGTATTGTTTTTGTTTTGGCTCCATCACTTCATTCTTTCTGGAGTTATTTCTCCACTGATCTCCAGTAGCATATTGGGCACCTACTGACCTGGGGAGTTCCTCTTTCAGTATGCTATCATTTTGCCTTTTCATACTGTTCATGGGGTTCTCAAGGCAAGAATACTGAAGTGGCTTGCCATTTCTTTCTCCAGTGGACCACATTCTGTTAGACCTCTCCGCCATGACCCCCCAGTCTTGGGTGGCCCCACAGGGCATGGCTTAGGTTCATTGAGTTAGACTTGGCGGTGTTCCTAGTGTGATTAGATTGACTAGTTTTTCTGTGATTATGGTTTCAGTGTGTCTGCCCTCTGATGCCCTCTTGCAACACCTACTGTCTTACTTTAGTTTCTCTTACCTTGGACATGGGGTATTTCTTCACGGCTGCTCCAGCAAAGCGCAGCCGACATTATTAAGACTCAATCGGCAAAAATTTTAGAGGCCCTCCCAATAGCTTGATCATAAGCATTACTGTTGGTTCATCTAAATCTTAAATCCACCCCTTTGGTAACTCATAAACTTTCACCCTTTGAGATAGACACAGGAAGCCCAATATGTGGTGGTTTCTGTCTTTTTTAATGCACACCTGATAAGATATAACTTCAGAATTTCAAGGTAATAATAGTTTCTATGGGAAATAACCATGTTTTGGTAGAGCAATTTTTTCACAGTATGACCTTGGAAGATGAAGACCTTAAACATCCCATCTTACAATGTGAAGACTTTATCAATTGGAAAAGACACCTCCTGAAAGACTCTCTTTGGCCTCTCTGTAAAGGCCTATACCAGGTACTGCTAACTAATGCTTGTGCTATAAAACCCAGGAATATACTCTTGGATTCACAGGTCACACTATAAAATGTCCTGAAAACTTATTGAGCTTACACATCATCTAGTGACTTGAAAATAAGTATTTACTGGGATGGAAACAGATTATATCTGATCAGACTACTTTTCCAAGGTACCAAAACCTGATTTGTTGGAAGTTTGTTCCTAGATTTTGATGATGTCATAATGCTTCTGATCATCTCCTGTGTTTATGGTCTTGATAACATGTGGACTTTAGATTAAAAGTGACTGAATATTCTCTCTACTATGACTCTTTCCTTGTCCCTTGAATGTGACCTCAATAGATTTCCAACCCATGCATTTTCCCTCCAGTGTGGGACATTACACACTGAAAGGTCCTTCCTGGTACTGAGTGATGAACAGTGCTTTCAGAGAAAGATCCCAATCAAAAGGGAGAAATGTAAAATTAATAAACATAAACCACAGTTAAAATAGGGTCTAGAGGCAAGAACAGGGAGCTCTTACACCTTAAGACAATAGCAGAGCCAAACAAGAAGAAGTTCAACCAGTGAGAGACTGTCATAGCTCAGCCAGTAGTAGCCAATACTTCAAACACTTAATTTCTTCAATGGGCTCTTGGTAAACTCTAGCCTTACTACCTTCCTCTTCCCTTAATTACAAGAGTCTTCCTCTCTCTGTGGTGGGGGACTTGCATGTGATTCACAATGATTGCAAACTCCAAATTGCAGTTCTTTAATGATCCCAAATAAAACCAGTTTTACTCAAGAAATAACTGGTAATCTATTTGTTTAAGATCAATATCATGTAACATCTGTGCTTATATGAAAATAGAGTTAATAAAGAGAATGTGCCACTAAAGATAAGAAACTGCATGAATTAAACATTTTTTTTCTTTTATTTTCAGAGTTGGTACATGTCACAGGTTCGATACAGTTGTTCAAAACTCAAGAGGTTTCATTGGTGTCCATATTCATTTCTCCAGTAGCAGAAAATCATGGGTAATTAAGAAAAAGTCCATTTACTGCTAAAGCTTTTGCTTTTTGTTGTATGTAGATTTCCTTTGAGTTATAAGCAATTTTGTATTCTTTAGTCTCTTTATTTGTCAATAAACATATAGTTACTAATATATTATTTTTTAACTTTCCAACTGAAGTTCTATATTCCCTCACACCAGCAAGCATCCTATACCTTGATGGCCATGGGGATTTGCTTGAGGACAAACTTTTTTTAATACTTTAACAACTTGAGTTATTGTAACTCCAGTGGACATTATTCCCTTGGTTTAAGCTTCTGCATTGGAAAAATCACACTCATGGTGAATAAAATTTGCAGAAGTTCTATAGTTACCTTTGTGAAATTAAATTAAAAAGTAGGTTTTCTATTACATTTTGTGATATTCAAGCTTTAAAGATCTTATCAAGAATTAAATTAGGCTAACTTTATCCAATTTTTTCTTAGTGTACTTCCGATGAGGTAGTTCTTTCATTTAGTGGTGGGATAAAAATATCTTAATTCTGGCATTTTAAAAGGTGATAAAACTGACCCTGGATGTTATAGACCAATCAACTTCATTAATGCTGCTGTTAAATTACACATGAGAATTCTATTGCAGTAGCAGGAACTGATGAAAAAAAAATTGAAAGGACAAATCTTAATATGCTAATAGTAGTTAGGCAATTTCTTAAAGATGCAAAACAATCAGTTTTTTCTACTGAAAATTGATCTTTTCACCTTTATTTCATATATTTATCCAAATCTAAACAACAGAAAAAAATGTAATTTTTCTATCTGCCACCACCAGATCGCTGTTTTGTCTAGGTCTCTGCAAGAGCTACATTGCAATGACCTCTTTTTGGTCTATAATCTTCATCTCGTCTCAGGACAAGTTATTAACAATTCACAGCTTTAGTGAACAACAAAATATGACTTGACAAAGAATTCCAAGACATTTTGCTTCAATCAATTTATGTGTACTTATTTAGACAAAAAGATTTCCATACACGCACATACATAAAACACATTTGTCTCTGAGTGAATGTCTATGACCATGTACAGCTAACAATTAAGAGTGACTGCAGCATGTCCAGCACTGTTTTAATTGGTTTGTGTATCTTCATTCCTTTAGTCTTTAAATAAAAAGTTGCCACTATATAAACCCATCTTTATATAAATAGTACTTGAATGTATGAGATTATTAGCACAGGTCATAGGGATCTTACTCTGGAATGCATGTAAGTCACCTAGATATCTGATAAAGTCCAGAACCCTTTGCTCAGGTAGGGATCAGAAACTCCAAGAGTAGGGATTCAGCAGTTGTGTTTTCAACAATTTCCCAGGTAATACTACTGCTCACCAAAATTTATCACCCACTATCTTACACAGGCATTGTCTTGTTTATTTTATATTAGTCTCTCAAAAAGAACTCCAAATAATGACAAAAAGTTTTGTATTATATTCTGCTTTTAAAAATGCCACATTTTGTATCTCCATTTGATCTCCTGGACAGTCGGCAGTGTTTCTCAGACTCCCTCTACACATGTTAATCACATTGTAAAGATTTACTACTCAACATCATAGAATAATGTTGTTATTGATAATATATACCCAGTACTGAGTAACTTTATCTTTGGCCTTTATAGATTTGCAATTGCATTCCTTTATAAGAATATCCATTCCCTTTATGATATCATTTTGTATTGCACTGTAGTTTCTATTTTAGGCCCAAATTTCTTTCTTTTATTGTATAGTCACAAAGGCCAGTTCACACGTTCCCCAGTCCCAGATGGGACCCTTGCCCTGGTCATGCAATCATGTGGTCAGGCACTCTCTGTCACTCTGGGAACACTCCTGCTTGAATGGTTGGTCTGTAATTGCTCTGCCTTGCCTCACACTGTGTCCCTCATAGACACCCATCCAACTTTTCTTCTGAAGAGATGCCAGGCTTACTTGTATACAAGTTCTTTTTTTTTTTTTTTTGTCCTGTCAGGCCAGATCACAGGAAAAAAAAAAAAAAAAAATGTTACATAGAGTACCCAGTGGATCCAAACTCCCAGATGAGTTCTGAAACTCTGGATGAAAACATCTGATCTAAGTGATGCTCTGTTTCACACATCCCAAGGATCACTTAACTTCTCTTCTCAGCATAACAGAGGGTGTTTTATTCACTTTTTCAGATTTGAGAGAGAAAGAATAGCTTCCAGGCAGATTTGCCCCTAGGTAGGAAATACAAACAGACATTTTTCCTATGATACTTTTTGTTTTATTTTCAATTTTGTTTTTACAGAGAACATCATTATAACATTGTAGAAACTAACTTTTAACTGTGAGTGGCATCAAAAAAGTATCTATTACATTTTTAATGTTAGGAACAGATTTTTAAAAGCAGAGATTATAAAACATCAAGAATTGGATCACAGGTCCGATTCTTCTTTCCCCTAATGCTGTAATGTCAAATGAAGCTGAGTGCACATACATCTACTAGCTGTGATATGTGAATCTGGAAAAGCTATCTCAAGGTCATCAAAGGTCTCAGTCATACATAAAAAAAAGCCATATAATGTTATTGGGACAACCCTAAATGGACAGTAAGTTAGTTTATTTTACAGCATATCACCTAAAGGCAGAATTGGGAAGGACATTTAAGATAATCTATTTAAGCATCTTCATTTTCAAGATGAGGAAATGAGAGTCCAGAGAATTTATATTTCTTGCCCAAGGTTATAGAATTAGTTATCATTTTTAGTAACTATGATAAATCTATATTTTGAACCAACATTAATTTTCCCACAGAGAAAATATATGGAAAAGCAAATTATAATCTATAAAATAGACAGTATAGGGGGATATTTTCAAATGACTTTAAATAGTACAATATATTTATTTTTTAGAGTTTTTATTTTTATCAGTTATGCATGCACATTGGTTGAAGACATAAGTAGTGAGTTTCATAGTTATTTTTTGTGACATATTTTTGATCCCCCATATAAGTGATATATATGGTATTTGTCTTTCTCTTTCACTTCATTTAGTATGATGATCTCTAAATGCATCCATGTTGTGCAAATGACATTACTTCATTAATTTTTATGGCTGAGTAATATTCATATATATATATATATATATTTTTTTTTTTCCCCAGACAAGAATACTGGAGTGGGTTTTACGGGTACCCACTCCAGTATTCTTGTCTGGAAAATCCCACTGATAGAGGAACCTGGCTGGAGACAGTCCACAGAGTCACAAAAGAGTTGGGCATGACTGAGCAACTAAACAACAACCAGAAAGAGAGAGAGAGAGAGAGAGCTTTTCTTCTTTATCCATTTGTCTCTCAATGGACATTTATACTGCTTCTATGTCTTGGCTATTCTAAATACTGCTGCTATGAGCATAGGAGTACATGTATCTTTTCAAATTATAGTTTCATGTAGCTATATGGCCAGTAGTGGGATTTCTAGATCACATGGTAACTCTATTTTTAGTTTTTTGAGGAAACTCCATACTGTTTTACATACTGAGTGTATCAATATATAGTCTCATCAACTGTGTAGGAGGGTTCCCTTTTCTCTACACACTTTCCAGCATTTATTATTTGTAGATTTTTTTAATGATTCTTACAGGTGTGAGTTGATATATATTTTAGTTTTGATTTGCATATCTCTAATAATTAGCAGTGGTGAGAATCTTTTCATGTGCCTATTGGCCACCTATATGTCTTCTTTGGAGAATTGTCTATTTCGGTCTTCTGTCCATGTTTAAGATGGGTTATTTTGTTGTTGTTGAGTCTGAATTATTTGTGTACTTTGAAATTAAGCCCTTGTTGGTTGCATCATTTGCAAACATTTCCTCCTAACCTATGGGCTGTCTTTTTGTTTTGTTCATTTCCTTGGTGCACAAAAACTTCTAAGCTTGATTAGATCTAATTTGCTTACTTTTGCTTTTATTTCTATGTCATATATTCCTTTTAATTCCAGAAATGTGAATTTATAAGAACTTGATTTACACAATATTCATAGAATGCTCAAGGAAACAAATTTACTTCTCAGGAGTTATGATTGATTGCTTAAATTTATTCCACTGTTTTTCCTGTTAAACATAGGAGGGTGATAGGGAGACTTTAATAGCTGGCAACAGGTAAAGTTTCTAAAAAGTGATTATCTTCTCAGCAGAATGTGGGTTACTGACCACAGACTCTTAGGATAAAATTTCCAAAACTAGTTCTAAGAAGACTGTGAGTCATGAAGAGAACATTCATCAGAATTTCAGGCTGCTTCTATAAATCTTCAACAAGTAATCTTTCCATCGGCTTCCTCATTTCTTAAAAAAAAAAAAAAAAAAAAAAAAATTCTTGTATAAAAGTCATTTAATTCTAAGATCAGACTCTGGAAACAAGTTTCTGTTATTTGAATCCGGAATCTTCCATAAGCAACATAAACCTCAGCAAATTATAGATTCTCATTGAGTCTCAGTTTCCTCATTAAAAATTAATTGAACAAATGTATATAAAGCACTCAGAGCCATATCTTGTACAAATATATGACCTCCATCATCTGTCATCGTCATTATTAGCGATGTTTAAGTAGTAGTAATAAAAGAATTAGAGTAGCATTGGGTTCCCAGCAAATAATAAGTTGCTTGGATAAAAAAGATGTTTGAAACTGGTTCATTTTGGTTTCTGAGGGTTTCAGTTTTATCCTCACTGATTTCTTCCTGCTGACTCTGTCCTTTTCCAATGTTTGGCACTGAAGCCCCTGACTATGGTAGTGCAGATATCTGTTTCCTGAAATTCTATTAATTATGCCTTCTGTAGTTAGAATTTCTGTTGTTAGTTTCAGACACACTGCTGCTGCTGCTGCTAAGTCGCGTCAGTCGTGTCCAACTCTGTGCGACCCAATAGATGGAAGCCCACCAGGCTCCCCCGTCCCTGAGATTCTCCAGGCAAGAACACTGGAGTGGGTTGCCATTTCCTTCTCCAATGCATGAAACTGGAAAGTGAAAAGTGAAAGTGAAGTCGCTCAGTCATAAGACACACTAAGTGTTGTTATACATCTTGGCGAATTGACCCCTTTCTTAATATGCAATGCACTTCTTTGTCCTTGATAATTGTCTCTGCTTTGAAGTCTTCTCTATCTGAAACCAGAACATAACTCCTTTCTTTAGTATTAGCATGATATATTTCTCTTTATTTATTTATTTTATTTTATATGTGCTACTTGTAATCCTATTTACAAGAGCATCAAAAAGAATAAAATACCTATGAATACCTGTAATCATGAGATAAAATATCTGTACACTTAAGAAAAAAAATGCCTACCATCTTGCTGGGGCAAATTGCCAACATCTGTTGGATCATTGAAAAAAGCAAGAGAGTTCTAGAAAAACATCTACTCCTGCTTTATTGATTACATCAAAGCCTTTGACTGTATGAATAACAAGAAACTGTGGGACATTCTTAAAGAGATGGGAATACCAGACTACCTGACCTGCTTCCTGAGAAATCTGTATGCAGGTCAAGAAACAACAGTTAGAACCAGTCATGGAACAATGGACTGGTTCCAAATTGGGAAAGGAGTACATCAAGGCTGTATATAGTCACCCTGCTTATTTAGCTTATACGCAGAGTGCATCATGAGAAACGCTGGGCTGGAGGAAGCACAAGCTGGAATCAAGACTGTCAGGAGAAACATCAGTAACCTCAGATATGCAGATGACACCAACCTAATGGCAGAAAGCAAAGAAAAACTAAGAGCTTCTTGATGAAGGTGAAAGAGGAGAGTGAAAAAGTGGCTTAAAACTCAACATTCAGAAGACTAAGATTATGGCATCTGGTCCCATCACTTCATAGCAAATGGATGGGGAAACAATGGAAACAGTGACAGACTTTATTTTCTTGGGCTCCAAAATCACTGCAGATGGTGATTGCAGTCATGAAATTAAAAGACACTTGCTCCTTGGAAGAAAAGTTATGACCAATCTAGACAGGATATTAAAAAGGAGAGACATAACTTTACCAACAAAGGTCCATCTAGTCAAAGATATGTTTTTTTCCCATAGTCATGCATGGATGTGAGAATTGGACTATAAAGAAAGCTGAGGGCATAAAAAATTAATGCTTTTGAACTGTGGTGTTGGGGAAGAATCTTAAGAGTCCTTTGGATTGCAAGGAGATCCAACCAGTCCATCCTAAAGGATATCAGTCCTGAATATTCATTGGAAGAACTGATATTGAAACTGAAACTCCAAAATTTTGGCCACCTTTTCAGAAGAACTGACTCATTGGAAAAACCCTGATGCTGGGAGAGATTGAAGGCGGGAGGAGAAGGGGGCAACAGAGGATGAGATTGTTTATGGCATCACTGACTCAATGAACATGAGTTTGAGTAAGCTCCAGGAGTTGGTGATGGACAAGAAGGTCTGGTGTGCTGCAGTCCATGGGGTTGCCAAGAGTCGGACACCACTTACTGACTGAACTGAAGACTAAAAATTATAAAATGCTAGTGAAATAACCTGAAGAAGACACAAATAAATGGAAAGATAATCTGTGTTCATGGATTGAAAGAATTAACATTGGTAAAATGTCCAAAGTAGTCTATAGATTTAATGTAATTTTCATCAAAATTTCAATGCCAATTTTTATAGAAATAAAAAAAATATCTAAAAAGTGGAAACATAAAAAGATCCTGAATAACCAAGTCAAGCCAAAGAAAAAAGGACAAGGCTAGAGGCATCATACTTCCTGATTTCAAACAATATTACAAAATTCTACTAATCAAAATCGTATGGTATTGGAATATAAACAGATCACTAGAACAGATTATAGAGCTCAGAAATAAATTCATGCATATATGATCTATTATTTTGATGAAACTGTCAAAATTTTAGGTAAAGGGCAGCCGGGCAGTCTTTCAATAATTGGTTTTGGGAAAACTAGATATCCACATGCAAAAAAAAAAAAAAAAAAACCAGAACAGCAACACATCAAAAGTGGACACATATCTTATGTCATATACAAAAATAAAGTCAAAACTGATTAAAACATAAGCATAAGATGTGAAATCATAAAAATTCTAGAAAAACATTATGGCATAACACCATTCTGATACTGATCTTGGCAATGATTTTTTACCTTGACACCAAGAGGTAGGGTAACAAAAGCAAAAATTCAAAAACAGGACAAAATTAAACTAAAATGTATATATATATATATATGTGTGTGTGTGTGTGTGTGTGCATATATACTTTTGATATATGTATATATCAAAGGAAATCATCAACAAAATGTAAAGGTAACCAATGAAGTAGGGGAAATTATCTGCAAATCATATATCTGAAAAAGGGTTAATAACTATAATTATTAAAAAAAAAAAAAAACTCACAACACAATAGCAAAAAAAAATAATAAAATAACTCGTCTGTCTCTTGACTCTTGGGGCTGACGACTTGCCTTAAGTCCTCACCTCACTTACAGATTCAAGAAAATTTTTGATTTTTTCAGTCTTTTCAACACTTTTTGCCTGTTGTTAGAATGGAGTGGTAACTTTCAGGCTTCTTACACATGGAACTAGAAACCTATTGATGAGTTTTATTTTTGTTTATTTATTTTTAATCTCATTTAACTTCACCTGTAGCAAATTATTTTGCCAGCTCCTCTTAGGAATATTTCCTAATTTGAATTCTCACTTTTTTCATGAACATTAATAATGTTTCTAACTTCTTGGGACTGCTTACAGTAGAGTATTTTGTGATGTTATTAAGTCAGGTAATACAGAAAAAAACAGGCATGGTAGTTGATAGTGGCCGTTAATTAAGAGTACCGTTTTGAGCATGTTGAAGCTGAGAAGTTCACTGAAAACCTACATGGTATTTGATATTCTGCAGGTAATTTGGAATTTGTGTTTAGGATTCTGGCAAAATTAGATGATTTTGTATCAATTCATTATTATAAAGGCAATATTTTAATTTATGTAAATGAATACTATGGTAACAAAAAAGAACAAACAACATAAAGAAGCACCAAAACCAAAATAGTAAGATTAAATTTATCAAAAAGATAAAAGAAGAAAAAGGTAGTAAATATCATTAGCACATGCACAATGGTAACATGATAAAATTGAAAATTCTTAGATTATGCTTTCAGGGAGTTAGTGATAAAATGCTAAGACAATTTTCAGTAGAAGATGGGACAAAAGTAAGACTTTAGGTGCTATGGATGAGAAAGAAAGTGACAGCAGTAGTTGTAATGACTTACATAGTTAGAAGAAATGGGAGAAACTGTACTGTGCATTTTAATGGGGAACAGAGAAGAGTAGGCACTTGCCATGTATGCCTTGAACTTACTTTTATTTCTATCCATACTTTCTCCCGGGAGAAGGCAATGGCAACCCACTCCAGTACTCTTGCCTGGAAAATCTCTTGGATGGAGGAGCCTGGTAGGCTGCAGTCCATGGGGTCGCTAGGAGTCGGACACTACTGAGCAACTTCACTTCCACTCTTCACTTTCACGCACTGGAGAAGGAAATGGCAACCCACTCCAGTGTCTTGCTTGGAGAATCCCAGGGACAGGGGAGCCTGGTGGGCTGCTGTCTATGGGGTAACACAGAGTCGGGCATGACTGAAATGACTTGGCATACTCTCTCCCCATTGTCATTAATAAAGTTATTTGATTTTTATGTGTTGTAATATTACTTTCTGTGCATAACTCAAAATTTGCAGTATTTAGCATCAGTTAATTTTCTTTTTTTGGTTATTAGAATCATTTGAGAATAACTGCCATGTACAGTAAAGAATGTAAATGTAGCAAAATGAAAACAAAACTATAGCCACTCCAGGTCCAGTTGAATATATTATTCTTTCTAATTTTTATAATTAAATCAATATACTTATATGTTACTTTTCTTTCAGAATTAACAATTATTCTATACTTCCACTAAGTGTTTATTGAGCACCTTCTAAACATGTGGATTCCCTCCCCCCCCCACCCCACCCCACGCCATAGAGGAAGAATAGATAATTCAAACCAATTCTCCCAATCACAGTAATTACAAATCTTGGGGAAAAAATACTACTTGATTCTATTGGAAAGCTAAGAAGATATTGAGACCTGATTGGATGTGTTTAAGAAAAGGATGGAGAAAAGAAAAGCAAGTCTAGATTTTAGAGCTGCTTTTTGTACAACTGCAAGAGTAAGAGATTGGATACAAAGAATGACAATCTGTATAGACCAGGAGGAAAGAGACTGGAATCTAGAACCTGCCCAAACGTGAAGGCCATAAGGAGTTTCTGAGCTCTTCACTTTAGGCTGAAACCTCAAAGTTGGACAATGACTTACTGTCCAGTATGGGGAAGGGAGGCCCTTGTAAAGACTGTAGTTTAGTTTAAGTAATCTGTCTGAACTTTAATCAAGGTAATTCTGGAATATTGGCTATATAGGAGCCTGATGGGAACAAAGAAAATTTTTCTTTGGCGGGAATAAAAGTCATTACAGGCTTTAAGTTAATTTTGCAATTTTCCAAATTCAATGTCTACTTCACAAGACAGAGTATCAAAAGTAGATGAGGAGATATGAAAACAACTAAATAAAAAAAACAAGAAAGCGGAAAAGAACAGAAACAAGACCGTCAATGGCTCCTGATATGCAATTATAAAGTAGAGACTAAAATGTATTTTGCTTAAAGAACTATTAATATATAAGATTGAGGACTTTAGATATTAGTAAAACAAACTATCAAGATATTGACAACAAACAATAAAACTAAATATAAAATAAATAAGGACTAATGAATATATTTGAACCATGAACTTCCTGATGTTCAAGCTGATTTTAGAAAAGGCAGAGGAACCAGAGATCAAATTGCCAACATCCGCTAGATCATAGAAAAAGCAAGAGAGTTTCAGAAAAACATCTATTTCTGCTTTATTGACTATGCCAAAGCCTTTGACTGTGTGGATCACAATAAACTGTGCAAAATTCTGAAAGAGATGGGAATACCAGACCACCTGATCTGGCTCTTGAGAAATCTGTATGCAGATCAGGAAGCAACAGTTAGAACTGGACGTGGAACAAGAGACTGGTTCCAAATAGGAAAAGGAGTTCATCAAGGCTGTATATTGTCACCCTGTTTATTTAACTTATATGTGGAGTACATCATGAGAAACGCTGGACTGGAAGAAACACAAGCTGGAATCAAGATTGCCTGGAGAAATCTCAATAACCTCAGATATGCAGATGACACCACCCTTATGGCAGAAAGTGAAGAGGAACTAAAAAGCCTTTTGATGAAAGTGAAAGTGGAGAGTGAAAAAGTTGGCTTAAAGCTCAACATTCAGAAAACGAAGATCATGGCATCTGGTCCCATCACTTCATGGGAAATAGATGGGGAAACAGTGGAAACAGTGTCAGACTTTATTTATATGGGCTCCAAAATCTCTACGGATGGTGACTGCAGCCATGAAATTAAAAGACGCTTACTGCTTGGAAGGAAAGTTATGACCAACCTAGATAGCATATTCAAAAGCAGAGACATTACTTTGCCAACAAAGGTTCGTCTAGTCAAGGCTATGGTTTTTTCTGTGGTCATGTATGGATGTGGGAGTTGGACTCTGAAGAAGGCTGAGCGCCGAAGAATTGATGCTTTTGAACTGTGGTGTTGGAGAAGACTCTTGAGAGTCCCTTGGACTGCAAGGAGATCCAACCAGTCCATTCTGAAGGAGATCAGCCCTGGGTGTTCTTTGGAAGGAATGATGCTAAAGCTGAAACTCCAGTACTTTGGCCACCTCATGTGAAGAGTTGACTCATTGGAAAAGACTCTGATGCTGGGAGGGATTAGGGGCAAGAGGAGAAGGGGACGACAGAGGATGAGATGGCTGGATGGCATCACTGACTCAATGGACGTGAGTCTGAGTGAACTCTGGGAGTTGGTGATGGACAGGTAGGCCTGGCATGCTGCAATTCATGAGGTCACAAAGAGTCGGACACAACTGAGCGACTGATCTGTTCTGATCTGATCTGAATGGATATATTTTATAGCAACATAAGCACAGCTCAAATAGTAAGTTAGAAAATAGGTCAGAAAAAATTATCAAAATATACCTTAGTGATGCAAATAAAAAAAAAAGTGAGAAAAAGAGTAAGGGAAAAGAAATAATGTAAGAATTGTGCATTTCACTGGAGTCTTCAAAAGAGAGAGAGAGAAAGGGATTTTGGTCAATTTTGAAAATAGAAGAGTCAATGACTTTCTAAAATTTTAGAATGATATAAAATCATTCTGGATAGAAAATATAAATAAATACACACTTAGGTAGTACTATATAAACTTAGGGGTAAAAAGAGTCTAAATAAACACTGAGAAAGAGAAAAAAGATTACTTTCAAACATAAAACAAACTAGTAGCTGATTTTTCATACATAGAAATCAGAATAAAATAGAATAAAACATATTATTGGGGGAAATTTTCTACCTAAAATTATATTCCAAGATAAGATTCTTTTAAAAATAAAGTTGATATATTGATATTTTCAGACTAACAATAACAGAGAGAAGTAATACCATCTGACCCACAATAAACACACACACACACACACACAAATTTATCCGTGATAAAGAAAAATCTGGAATAGAAGACCAGAGAGAAAGAAATAAATAAAGATAATGACAAAAATAAACATGCAGATAAATTTACATGAAAATTGAACAATAAAATGAAGAGAGAGAGAGATCCTTTTTCTTCTTCAACCCCATTACAGATGGAGAGAATGTATTTACAAAGATTTACATAAATATAACAAGAGCTTTTAGACTTAGTAAAAAGACAAATAATATAATTAAAAATTAGTAAAAGATTTGAATAGATATTTCTCCAAAGACACACAAAAGACTAAAAATGCACATAAAAATATACTCAAAATCATTAGTCTTCACTTCAGTTCAGTTCAGTCACTCAGTCGTGTCCAACTCTTTGCTATTCCATGAACCACAAAATGCCAGGCCTCCCTGTCCATCACCAGCTCCCAGAGTTCACCCAAACCCATTAGTCATCAGGGAATGAAAATTAAAAATCACAGTACAATGTATCCAATAGATAAGTCAATGTAAGATAAATCATATTAAAAAATGATAAGCATATGAAGCAACTAAGACTATCATATACTGCTGACTGGAATTTAAAAGTAACAAATATTTGCACCTTCTTCAGAGTACAAAAAGACTAAGTTTTATTGTACAAAATACAGACAAATAAAGGGAAAAAATTTATCTTCTAAACCTAGCACTCCTAAGTATTTAACCAAGATAAATTTGAAAAGATTTCTATACTAAGATATATGAAGACATTTTCATAGTACCTCTACTTGTGCACAGCCAAAACCTAGTGAAAAAACAAATAATTGATTATTAAAATTAATTGATATATTGAATTATTAACATGCAATAGCATGGATTAATGTCAAAATAATTATGTTGTGCAAAATATGCCATATGAAATGTACATACTTTAGGATTCCATTTAATAAAAATGTAAGCTACTCTATAGAAGCAGAAATTAGATCAGTAGTTGCTGTTAATTGGGACCAGTGATTATATAAGAGGATGAATATGAAAAGGGCATATTAAAAATCTTGGAATATCAATACTTTTTAAATTTTGACTGTTATGATACAATCATTAGTGTATACATATGTCAAAACATCAAATTTTAAACATGCTCATATTATTGTATGTAAATTATGTATTTGTTTCAGTTCAGTTCAGTTCAGTCACTCAGTTTGTCCGACTCTTTGTGACCCCATGAACTGCAGCATTCCAGGCCTCCCTGTCCATCACCAACTCCTGGAGTTCACCCAAACTCATATCCATCGAATCGGTGATGCCATCCAGCCATCTCATTCTGTGTCGTCCCCTTCTCTTCCTGCCCTCAATCCCTCCCAGCATCAGATTCTTTTCCAGTGAGTCAACTCTTCACATGAGGTGGCCAACGTATTGGAGTTTCAGCTTTAGCATCATTCCTTCCAAAGAATACCACGGACTGATTTCCTTCAGAATGGACTGGTTGGATCTCCTTACAGTCCAAGGGACTCTCAAGAGTCTTCTCCAACACCACAGTTCAAAAGCATCAATTCTTCAGTGCTCAGCTTTCTTCACAGTCCAACTCTCACATCCATACATGACCACTGGAAGAACCATAGCCTTGACTAGATGGACTTTTGTTGGCAAAGTAATGTCTCTGCTTTTGAATATGCTATCTTGGTTGGTCATAACTTTCCTTTCAAGGAGTAAATGTCTTTTAGTTTCATGGCTGCAATCACCACCTGCAGTGATTTTGCAGCCCAAAAAATAAAGTCTGACACTGTTTCCCCCATCTATTTCCCATGAAGTGATGGGACCAGATGCCATGATCTTCGTTTTCTGAAGGTTGAGCTTTATGCCAACTTTTTCACTCTCCTCTTTCATTTTCATCAAGAGGCTTTTTAGTTCCTCTTCACTTTCTGCCATAAGGGTGGTGTCATCTGCATATCTGAGATTACTGATATTTCTCCTGGCAATCTTGATTCCAGCTTGTGCTTCTTCCAGGCCAGCGTTTCTCATGATGTACTCTGCATAGAAGTTAAATAAGCAGGGTGACAATATACAGCCTTGACATACTCCTTTTCCTATTGGGAACGAGTCTGTTGTTCCATGTTCAGTTCTAACTGTTGCTTCCTGACCTGCATACAGATTTCTCAACAGGCAGGTCAGGTGCTCTGGTATTCCCATCTCTTGAAGAATTTTGCACAGTTTATTGTGATCCACACAGTCAAAGGCTTTGGCATAGTCAGTAAAGCAGAAATAGATGTTTTTTTCTGGAACTCTTTTCCTTTTTCCATGATCCAGCGGATGTTGGCAATTTGATCTCTGGTCCCTCTGCCTTTTCTACATCCAGCTTGAACATCTGGAAGTTCACAGTTCACATATTGCTGCAGCCTGGCTTGGAGAATTTTAAGCATTACTTTACTAGCATGTGAGATGAGTGCAATAGTGCAGTAGCTTGATCATTCTTTGGCATTGTCTTTCTTTGAGATTGGAATGAAAACTGCTCTTTTCCAGTTTTGTGGCCACTGCTGAGTTTTCCAAATTTGCTGGTATATTGAGTACAGCACTTTCACAGCATCATCTTTCAGGATTTGAAATAGCTCAACTGGAATTCCGTCACCTCCACTAGCTTTGTTCGTAGTGATGCTTTCTAAGGCCTACTTGACTTCACATTCCAGGATATCTGGCTCTAGGTAGATAATTTTATAATAAAGGAGTTATTTCTCCACTTTTCTCCAGTAGCATATTAGGACCATACTAAACTGGGGAGCTCATCTTTCAGTTTCCTATCTTTTTGCCTTTTCATACTGTTCATGGGTTCTCAAGGCAGGAATATTGAAGTGGTTTGCCATTTACTTCTCCAGTGGACCACATTTTGTGAGAACTCTCCACCATGATCTGTCTTGTGTGGCCCTAAACAGCATGGCTCATAGTTTCATTTAGTTAGACAAAGCTGTGGTCCACGTGATCAGTTTGCTAGTTTCAGTGACTGTGGTTTTCATTCTGTCTACCATCTGGAGAAGGAAATGGCAACCCACTCCAGTATTCTTCCCTGGAAAATCCCATGGACAGAGGAGCTAGTAGGCTACAGTCCATGGGGTCGCAAAGAGCCAGACAGGACTGAGGGATTTCACTTCACTTTCACTCTCTGCTAGATAAGGATAACAGGCTTATGGAAGCTTATGGATGGGAGAGGCTGACTGAGAGGAAATCTAGGTTTTGTCCTGATGGGCAGGGCCATGCTCAGTAAATCTTTAATCCAACTTTCTGTTGATGGGCAGGGCTGTGTTCCTTCCCTGTTGTTTGACCTGAGGACAAATATGGTGGAGGTAATGAAGATAATGGTGACCTCCTTCAAAAGGATCCCTGCAGTCAGTGCCACCAACCCTGCAGCAGGTCACTGCTGACGCTTAGCACTCATGGGTAAGTCTGGGTGAGTTTCTTGTGGTATCACTGCTCCTTTTCCTGGGTTCTGGTGCGTACAAGGTTTTGTTTGTGCCTTCCAAGTGTCTATTTCCTTAGGCTACCAGAGAACAATGGAGAAATAACTCCAAAAAGAATGAAGAGACAGAGCCAAAGCAAAAACAACATCCAATTGTGGATATGACTGGTGACAGAAGTAAAGTTGGATCTGTAAAGAAAAATATTGCATAGGAACCTGGAGTGTTAGATCCATGAATCAAGGTAAATTTGAAGGGGTCAAACAGGAGATGGCAAGAGTGAACATCAACATTTTAGGAATCAGTGAACTAAAATGGACTGTAATGGGTGAATTTAACTCAGATGATCATTATATTTATTACTATGAGCAAGGATACCTTAGAAGAAAAGGAGCAGCCCTAACAGTAAACAAAAGGGTCTCAAATACATTACTTGGATGCAATCTCAAAAACAAACAAACAAACAAACAGAATGATCTCTCTTCATTTCCAAGATAAACAATTCAGTATCAGTAATCCAAGTCTATGCCCGGACCATAATGCTGAATAAGCTATAGTTGAATGCATCTATGAAGACCTCCAAGACCTTCTAGAAAGAACAGCCCCAAAAGATATATTTTTCATCATAGGGCCAGATCAGGTCAGATAAGATCAGTCGCTCAGTTGTGTCCAACTCTTTGCGACCCCATGAATTGCAGCACGCCAGGCCTCCCTGTTCATCACCAACTCCAGGAGTTCACTCAGACTCACGTCCATCCAGTCAGTGATGCCATCCAGCCATCTCATCCTCTGTCGTCCCCTTCTCCTCTTGCCCCCAATCCCTCCCAGCATCAGAGTCTTTTCCAATGAGTCAACTCTTCGCATGAGGTGGCCAAAGTACTGGAGTTTCAGCTTTAGCATCATTCCTTCCAAAGAAATCCCAGGGCTGATCTTCTTCAGAATGGACTGGTTGGATCTCCTTGCATCATAGGGTACTGGAATACAAAAGTAGGAAGTCAATAGATACCTGGAAGTGAAGTGACGTGAAGTCACTCAGTCGTGTCTGACTCTTTGCAACCCCGTGGACTGTAGACTGTCAGGCTCCTCTGTCCACAGGATTCTCCAGGCAAGAATACTGGAGTAGGTTACCATTTCCTTCTCCGGGGGATCTTCCCGACCCAGGGATTGAACCCAGGTCTGCCTCATTGCAGGCAGACGATTTAACCTCTGAGCTACCAGGGAAGCCCTGGAGTAACAGGCAAATTTGGCCTTGGAGTACAAAATGAAGCTGGGCAAAGGTTAACAGAGTTTTGCCAAGGAACTCAATGGTCATAGCAAACACCCTCTTCGAACAACACAAGAGAAGACTCTACACATGGACATCACCAGATGGTCAATACTGAAATTAGATTGATTATATTCTTTGCAGCCAAAGATGGATAAACTCTATACAGTGAGAAAAAATGAGACCAGGAGTTGACTGTGACTCAGATGATGAATCCCTTATTGCTAAATTCAGACTTAAATTGAAGAAAGTAGGGAAAACCACTAAACCATTCACATATGACCTAACTCAAACCTCTTATGATTATAGAGTGAATGTGACAAATAGATTCACAGGATTAGATCTGTGTATGGATCTATGTATGGAGGTTCATGACATTGTCCAGGAAGCAATGATCAAGACCATCCCAAAGAAAAAGAAATGCAGAAATGCAAAATGGTTCTCTTATGGTGCCTTACAAATAGCTGAGAAAAGAAGTAAAAGGCAAAGGAGAAAAGGAAGGATATACCCATTTGAATGCAGAGTTCCAAACAATAGCAAGGAGAGATAAGACATTCTTCCTCAGTGATCAGTGCAAAGAAATAGAGGAAAACAATAGAATGGGAAAGACTAGATATCGAAAATTAGAGATACCAAGGGAACATTTCTTGCAAAGATAGGCACAATAAAGGACAGATATGATATGGACCTAACAGAAGGAGATGATATTGAGAGGTGGCAAGAAGACACAGAAGAACTATGCAAAAAAGATCTTCATAACCCAGATACCTATAATGGTGTGATCACTCAGCTAGAGCCCAAAATCCTGGAATGCGAAGACAAGTGGGCCTTAGGAAGCATTGCACTGAACAAAGCTTGTGGAGGTGATGGAATTTCAGTTGAGCTCCTTCAAATCCTAAAAGATGATGCTGTGGAAGTGTTGCACTCAATATGCCAGCAAATTTGGAAAACTCAGCAGTGGCCACAGAACTGGAAAACATCAGTTTTCATTCCAAACCCAAAGAAAGTCATTGCAAAAAAATGTGCAAACTACCACACAATTGCACGCATCTCACACACTAGGAAAGATATGCTCGAAATTCTCCAAGCTTGGCTTCAACAATAAGTGCACTGTGAACTTCCAGATGTTCAAGCTGGATGTAGAAAAGGCAGAAGAACCAGAGATTAAATTGCCAACATCCGTTGGATCATAGAAAAAGCAAGAGAGTTCCAGGAAAACATCTACTTCTTTATTGACTTTGCCAAAGTCTTTGGCTGTGTGGATCACAACAAACTGTGGAAACTTCTTCAAGAGGTGGGAATACCAGACCACCTGACCTGCCTCCTGAGAAATCTGTATCCACGTCAAGAAGCAACAGTTAGAACTGGACATGGAACAACAGATTGGTTCCAAATCAGAAAAGGAGTATGTCAAGGGTGTGTATTGCCATCCTGCTTTTAACTTCCATGGAGAATACAACACTGAAAATGCCAAACTGAATGAAGCACAAGCTGAAATCAAGATTGCTGGGAGAAATATCAATAACCTCAGATATGCAGATGACATCACCCATATGGCAGAAACTGAAGAAGAACTAAAGAGCCTCTTGATGAAAAAGAAAGAGGAGTGAAAAAGTTGGCTTGAAACTCAACATTCAGAAAACTAAGATCATGGCATCTGTTCTCATCACTTCATGGCAAATAGATGGGGAAACAATGAAAACAGTGACAGACTTTGTTTTTGGGGCTCCAAAATCACTGGAGATGGTGACTGCGGACATTAAATTAAAAGACGCTGACTCCTAGGAAGAAAAGCTATGACCATTATCAACAGCATACTAAAAAGAACAGACATTAATTTGCCAACAAACGTCCATCTAGTTAAACCTATGGTTTTTCCAGTGGTCATGTATGGATCTCAAAGTTGGACTACAAAGAAAGCTGAATGCCAAAGAATTGATGCTTTTGAATACTGGTCCTGGAGAAGACTCTTAACATTCCCTTGGACTGCAAGGAGAATCAATCAGCCAATCCTACAGGAAATTAGTCCTGAATTTTCACTGGAAGGACTGTCGCTGAAGCTGAAATTTCAGTACTTTGCCCATCTTTTGAGAACTGACTCATTGGAAAAGACCCTGATGCTGGAAAAGATCGAAGGCAGGAGGAGAAGGGGCAACAGAGGATGAGATGGCTGGATAGCATCACAGACTCGATGGATGTGAGTTTGAGTAAACCCTGGGAGTTGGTGATGGACAGGGAGTCCTAGCATCAGTCCTGGACTGCAGTCCATGGGGTCACAAAGAGTCAGGCACGACTGTACGACTGAACTGAACTGAACTGAAAATAAAGAAAATGGCTAAATGCTTCCATTTAAAGGCCTAATATCCAGATTGAAGAAGAAAATTGAACCAACCCATATATTATTTAAATAATGGTATTCAAAGCAGAGATTTATAAAGATATAGAAGTTATTGATGGAAAAGCTACTGTATATAAATAATTTTTAAACAATTAGGAAGAACTAACAAATAAATCCAAGTAAAATAGGAAAGACATGACACCAAAAAACACAGAAATTCCTTATCAAATTATGTTCATTCTAGAAAGAAGAAGTCAGTAAAATTTTAAAACATGACTTTCCTGGTGAATGTGATGGTAAGTAATCATCCAGCAATGTGGGTGACCACAAGTTCTTTCACCCTGGATTGGGAAGATCTGCTGGAGAAGGGAATGCTTTCCAACTCCAGTATTCTTGTCTCTAGAACCCCTTGGACATGAGAGTCTGGCAGGCTCTGGTCTATGCAGCCACAAAGGTCAGACACTATTGAGATACAAATACTTTCAGTTTTCAAAACACAACACTTGTATGTCACTGTATTAATAGGACATCAGTTCAGTTCAGTCTCTCAGTCGGGTCCGACTCTTTGCAACCTCATGAATCTCAGCACGCCAGGCCTCCCTATCCATCACCAACTCCCGGAGTTCACTCAAACGCATGTCCATTGAGTCGATAATGCCATCCAGCCATCTCATCCTCTGTCATCCACTTCTCCTCCTGCCCCCCATCTTTCCCAGCATCAGAGTCTTTTCCAGTGAGTCAACTCTTTGCATGAGGTGGCCAAAGTACTGGAGTTTCAGCTTTAGCATCACTCCTTCCAAAGAAATCCCAGGGCTGATCTTCTTCAGAATGGACTGATTGGATCTCTTTGCAGTCCAAGGGACTCTCAAGGGTCTTCTCCAACACCACAGTTAAGAAGCATCAATTCTTCAGCACCCAGCTTTCTTCAAAGTCCAACACTCACATCCATATGACCACTGGAAAAACCATAGCCGTGACTAGATGGACCTTTGTTGGTAAAATAATGTCTCTGCTTTTCAATATGCTATCTAGGTTGGTCATAACTTTTCTTCAAAGGAGGAATCATCTTTTGTTTTCATGGCTGCAATCACCATCTTCAGTGATTTCGGAGCGCCCACCCCCCACACAAAAATAAATAAATAAATGGAGTCTGACACTGTTTCCACTGTTTCCCCATCTATTTCCCATGAAGTGATGGGACCAGATGCCATGATCTTCGTTTTCTGAATGTTGAGCTTTAAGCCAACTTTTTCACTCTCCACTTTCACTTTCATCAAGAGGCTATTTAGTTCCTCTTCACATTCTGTCTTAAGGGTGGTGTCATCTGCATATCTGGGGTTATTGATATTTCTCCCAGCAATCTTGATTCCAGCTTGTGCTTCTTCCAGCCCAGCATTTCTCATGATACACTCTGCATATAAATTAAATAAGCTGGGTGACAATATACAGCCTTGACGTACTCCTTTTCCTATTTGGAACCAGTCTGTTTCCATGTCCAGTTCTAACTGTTGATTCCTGACTTGCATATAGGTTTCTCAAGAGGCAGGTTAGGTGGTCTGGTATTCCCATCTGTTTCAGAATTTTCCACAGTGTATTGTGATCCACACAGTCAAAGGCTTTGGCATAGTCAATAAAGCAGAAATAGATGTTTTTCTGGAACTCTCTTGCTTTTTCTATGATCCAGCAGATGTTGGCAATTTGATCTCTGGTTCCTCTGCCTTTTGTAAAACCAGCTTGAACATCTGGAAGTTCATGGTTCACATATTGCTGAAGCCTGGCTTGGAGAATTTTGAGCATTACTTTACTAGCATGTGAGATGAGTACAATAGTGCAGTAGTTTGAGCATTTTTTGGCATTGCCTTTCCTTGGGATTGGAATGAAAACTGACCTTTTCCAGTCCTGTGGCCACTGCTGAGTTTTCCAAATTTGTTGACAGATTAAGTGCAGCACTTTCACAGCATCATCTCTCAGGATTTGAAATAGCTCAACTGGAATTCCATCACCTCCAGTAGCTTTGTTCGTAGTGATGCTTTCTAAAGCCCATTTGACTTCACATTCCAGGATGTCTGGCTCTAGGTGAATGATCACACTATCGTGATTATCTTGGTCATGAAGTTCTTTTTTGTACCGTTCTTCCATGTATTCTTGCCACCTCTTCTTAACATCTTCTGCTTCTGTTAGGTCCATACCATTTCTGTTCTTTATCAAGCCCATCTTTGCATGAAATGTTCCCTTGGTGTCTCTAATTTTCTTTAAGCGATCTCTAGTCTCTCCCATTCTGTTGTTTTCCTCTATTTCTTTGCATTGATCACTGAGGAAGGCTTTCTTATCTCTCCTTGCTATTCTTTGGAACTCTACATTGAGATGCGTATATCTTTCCTTTTCTCCTTTGCTTTTCGCTGTCTTTTTTTCACAGCTATTTGTAAGGCCTCCTCAGACAGCCATTTTGCTTTTTTGCATTTCTTTTCCATGGGGATGGTCTTGGTCCCTGTCTCCTGTGCAATGTCATGAACCTCTGTCCATTATTCATCAGGCACTCTGTCTATCATATCTAGTCCCTTAAGTCTATTTCTCACGTCCACTGTATAATCATAAGGGATTTGATTTAGGTCATACCTGAATGGTCTAGTGGTCTTTCTCACTTTCTTCAATTTAAGTCTTAATTTGGCAATAAGGAGTTCATGATCTGAGCCACAGTCAGCTCCTGGTCTTGTTTTTGTTGACTATTTAGAGCTTGTCCATCTTTCCTGCAAAGAATATAATCAATCTGATTTCAGTGTTGGCCATCTTGTGATGTCCATGTGTAGAGTCTTCTCTTGTGTTGTTGGAAGAGGGTGTTTGCCATGACCAGTGCGTTCTCTTGGCAAAACTCTATTGCCTTTGCCCTGCTTCATTCTGTATTCTAAGGCCAAATTTGCCTGTTACTCCAGGTGTTTCTTGACTTCCTGCTTTTGCATTCCAGTCCCCAATAATGAAAAGGACATCTTTTTTGCGTGTTAGTTCTAAAAGGTCTTGTGACCTTCATAGAACCATTCAACTTCAGCTTCTTCAGCGTTACTGGTTGGGGCATAGACTTGGATTACTGTGTTATTGAATGGTTTGCCATGGAGGCTAACAGAGATCATTCTGTCGTTTTTGAGATTGCATCCCAAGTACTGCATTTCGGACTCTTTTGTTGACCATGATGGCTACTCTATTTCTTCTAAGGGATTCCTGCCTGCAGTAGTAGATACAATGGCCATCTTAGTTAAATTCATCCATTCCAGTCCATTTTAGTTTGCTGATTCCTAGAATGTTGACGTTCACTCTTGCCATCTCTTGTTTGACCACTTCCAATTTGCCTTGATTCATGGACCTGACATTCCAGGTTCCTATGCAATATAGCTCTTTACAGCATCAGACCTTGCTTCTATCACCAGTCACATCCACAGCTGGTTGTTGTTTTTTCTTTGGCTCCATCCCTTCATTCTTTCTGGAGTTATTTCTCCACTGATGTCCAGTAGCATATTGGGCCCCTACTGACCTGGGGAGTTCCTCTTTCAGTATCCTATCATTTTGCCTTCTTGTATTGTTCATGGGGTTCTCAAGGCAAGAATACTGAAGTGGTTTGCCATTCCCTTCTCCAGTGGACCACATTCTGTCAGACCTCTCCACCATGACCCACCCATCTTGGGTCACCCCACAGGGCATGGCTTATTTTCATTGAGTTAGACAAGGCTGTGGTCCTAGTGTGAGTAGATTGACTAGTTTTCTGTGATTATGGTTTCAGTGTGTCTGCCCTCTGATGCCCTCTTGCAACACCTATCGTCTTACTTGGGTTTCTCTTACCTTGGACGTGCGGTATCTCTTCACGGCTGCTCCAGCAAAGCACAGCCGCTTCCCCTTACCTTGGACTAGTGGTATCTCCTCACCCCCGCCCCTCCTGACCTTGATCATGGAATAGCTCCTCTAGGCCCTCCTGTGCCTGCGCAGCCACCACTCCTTGGACGTGGGGTTGCTCCTCCCGGCTGCCATCCCTGGCCTTGGACGTGGGGTCGCTCCTCTCAGTTGCTGCCCCTGACCTCAAACGTGGGGTAGATCCTCTCTGCTGTTCCTGTGCCATCGCAGCCTGGCACTCTCGGCTGCTGCCCCTGACCTCGGACATGGAGTAGCTCGTCCTGGCTGCTGCCCCTGACCTCAAACGTGGCGTAGCTCCTCTCCACTGTTCCTGTGCTATTGTAGCCTGGCACTCTCGGCCACTGCCCTTGACCTCGGACATGGTATAACTCCTCTTGCCCACTGCCCCTCAGGCATGGGGTCCTCCTGGCTTCTGCCCCTGACCTCGGATGTGGGGTAGCTCCTCTCGGCCATGGGCCTTTTAGATAGTTGCAATGCAAGGTTTAATAAAATTTCACACAGTCCCATTAATAACAATGAGTAAATGATAAATAGAAACTGCCTCTATCTACAGTAAACCTAAATAAAATGCCATGCTCAATAATGTAATATTGTATACCAGAAAAACGGCCTACCATTTCCATTTCCATATCTCACTACAGTAGATAGCACAGGCAACACAGTGCATGTGTGTGTGTGTGTATGAAAAACATCGTATATAATTTAGTATGATAAATTAATAAATAAAAAAAATTAACTTTGCAGGTGAATTGTGTTATAGACATATAAATAGCCAAAATTGCAGGTAGATTCTTTACTGCCTGAGCAACCAGGGAAGCCCAAGCAAACTGGAGTGGGTAGCCATTCACTTCTCCAGGAGATCTTCCTGACCCAAGAATCTAACTTGGGTCTCCTGCTTTGCAGGTGAATTGTTTACCAGCTAAACTACCAGGGAAGCCCTATTTAATTTAATATGATAAATAAAGAAAGAAAAATTAATTTTTTTCAGATGAATTCTTGTGTTACAGACACATAAAAATATCCTAAATTATCTACAGATATATATTTGAAACAAAGGGGAATTAATCTGAAGTTATTGGGTACAATGTAAAAATATAAAAATCACCTTTCAATATGCAAGTGTCATGGACTGAACTGCTTTTACTCCACCAAATTTGTATTTTAAAGCCCTTTTCTCAATTGTTATTTGAAAGAAGGGTCTTTGAGAGGCCATTAGGTCATGAGAGTGGGGCTCTATGATGAGATTAATGCACTTGTAAGAACTTAGGTCTCTCTATGGTATGTGAGAATCAGAGAGAAGGTAGAAGTAACTAAGCCAGCAAGAAGGATTTCATTAAAAACCAAGTTGGCAGACACCTTGATCTTAGACTTCACAAACTCTAGAAGAGTGAGAAATAAATTTCTGTTGTGTAAGCCACCCAGTTCATTTTATTGTGTTACAACAGACTTAGCACATTGACAACAAGGAACAAACTCCTTAGAAAATAAATTTTTAAAAGATTAACTTGAATAGAAATAAATCTGTCAAATGGGTCTTCCCCAGTGGCTCAGAGGTAAAGAATCTACCTGCAATCCAGGAGGCCAGGAGATGCTGGTTTGATCCCTGTGTCAGGAAGATACCCTGGAAGAGGAAATGACAATCCACTCCAGTTTTCCTGCCTGGAGAATGCCATGGACAGAAGAGTTTGGCAGGCTACAGTCCATGGGGCCACAAAGAGTCAGACATGATTAAAGTAAGCCAGAAAGAAAACGACCAATACAGTATACTAACGCATATATATGGAATTTAGAAAAATGGTAATGATAACCCTGTATGTGAGACAGCAAAAAAGACACAGATGTATAGAACAGTGTTTTGGACTCTGTGAGAGAGGGAGAGGGTGGGATGATTTGGGAGAATGGCATTGAAACATGTATAATATCAAATATGAAACGAATTGCCAGTCCAAGTTTGATGCATGATACTGGTTGCTTGGGGCTGGTGCACTGAGATGACCCAGAGGGATGGTATGGGGAGGGAGGAGGGAGGGGGTTTCAGGATGGGGAACACGTGTATACCTGTGGCAGATTCATGTTGATGTATGGCAAAACCAATACAATATTGTAAAGTAATTAACCTCCAATTAAAATAAATAAATTTATATTTAAAAAATAATAAAGTGACTTAGATGCATGCAAAAGTATCAGATATTCAGACTAAACCTAAGTAGATGTATAATACTTAGAAGAGAAAATTATGACAGAATATTTATAAAAAGCTAAAGTTTAAATATGGATTAGAATATTCATTCTAGTAAACATATGTTTTCTGTCAAATAATTCTGAATTAAAATTAATCCAAATAGAGTTTAAATGATAGATTTTGAAGCTGTCAAGCTCATACATTGGAACTTGTATAGAACTGAAAAAGTTCCCAAATAGCCAAATTACTTAGGAAGAACTTGCACTAACAAATATCATAGCTTGCTATGTAATACATACATATTTTCTCAATAACTGAGAAAGTATTTGATTTATTGTCATTGTGTTAGCACAAGGATAGAAAAGTGTTGTTATTCAATTACTCAGTCCTGTTCAACTCTTTGAGACCCCATGGACTTCAGTACGCCAGGCTTCTCTGATTTTCACCATATCCCAGAGTTTGCTCAAACTCATGTCCATTGAATCAGTATACTATCCAACCATATCATCCTCTGTTGTCCGCTTCTTCTCCTGCCTTCAATCTTTCCCAGCATCAGATACTTTTTCAGTGAGTTGGCTCTTTACATCAGGTGGCCAAAGAAATGGGACTTCAGTGTCAGCATCAGTTCTTCCAATGAATATTCAGGATTGATTTCCTTTAGGATTGACTGGTTTGATCTCCTTGCAGTCCAATGGACTCTCAAGAGTGTCCTCCAAAACTACAATTTGAAAGCATCAATTACTTGGTGCTCAGCCTTCCTTATGGTTCAACTCTCACATCCATATATGACCACTGGAAAAACTATAGGTTTGATTATACAGACCTTAGTCAGCAAAGAAATGTCTCAGCATTTTAATACACTGTCTAGCTTTTTCATAGTTTTTCTTCCAAGAAGCAAACATCTTTTAATTTCATGGCTGCAGTCACCACCTGCCATGATTTTGGAGCCCAAGAAAATAAAGCCTGTCACTATTTCCACTTTTCCCCCATATATTTGCTATGAAGTGACTCATGGGAAAAGAGTTTATAAGGCCCACTTGACTTCAAACTCCAGGATCTAGGTGTTTACATGGGTAATAAGATCTTTTAGGATAGTTCTTCTGTGTCTTCTAACCACCTCTTCTTAATATCTTCTGCTTCCGTTAGGACCATACTATTTCTGTCCTTTATTGTGCCCATTTGTGTTCTTCATTGTGCACATCTTTTATTGTGCATGAGCTGTTCCCTTATCATCTCTAATTTTCTTGAAGAGATTTCTATCTTTCCCATTCTATTGTTTTCTTCTATTTCTTTGCATTGATCACTTAGGAAGGCTTTCTCATCTTTCCTTGTTATTCCTTGGAACTCTGCTTTCAGAAGGGGATATCTTTCCTTTCCTCCTTTGCCTTTCATTTCCCTTCTTTGCTCAGCTATTTACAAGGCCTCTTCAGACAACTATTGTGTCTTTTCGCATTTCTTCTTTTTGGGGATGGTTTTGATCACTTCCTTCTATACAAAGTCATGACTCTCCATCCATAGTTCTTCAGGTACTCTGTTTATCAAAACTAATCCCTTGAATCTATTTGTCACTTCCATTGTATAATTATAAGGGATTTGATTTAGTTCATACCTGAATGACCTTGTGGTTTTCTCTACATTCTTCAATTTAAGTCTGAATCTTTCAATAAGGTGCTCATGATCTGAGTCATAGTCAGCTCCAAGTCTTGCTTTTTGTTGGCTGTATAGAACTGATAGAAAAATAAACAATTAGAATAGAATGAAGAGTACAAAAGAAGACACACATATATGGACATCAGATTTAGCAGTTAAATATTTAAATATAAAAATTTCAATAATAAATCAAAAAGCTTGAAAGAAAATTATGATGATATACAAGACTTGAATGAAACCATCCACCTAACAATTATGAATGCACATTCTTTCAAAATCATGATATTCAATTAATCAAGCTGTAGAGAGACATGGAGCTCATCTCCCCCCACAAATACATCAAAAATATGACTATAAATGGAAAAATTCTCACAGAGCACCAATCACACACTAACAGAGGATTTCAGACACCAAAAATGACAAGAAAGATCCCCCAGTAATGAGGTAGAATGTAAGAAAGAAGGAAAAAGAAAGAGGAGAGGAAGTAGGGTAGGACTTGCACCCTAGTTGGGGGTAGCTGAAGGAAAAGGGAGATTTCTACATCTGGAAAGCCCCCATATTGGTGGGGAGATCACCTGGGACAGAAGGGATCCTTTGGGAGCTATAGTAGGAGAGTGCCTGTGGCAGGCAGGACAGAGTGAGATTTCCATGTCATAACCCTGTGTGCCCCAGCCTGTGATGTGTCTGTGGTTCAGATGGGGGATGGAGGCTGGAATGTGGGATTTGGGGAGCAAACCTGTGAGGGGACTGCAAATTGTAAGGAGACTACCTGAAGGAGGGGGGGAGTGAGAAAATCTGCAACTGGGAATTCTTATGGAGGAAACGTGCTACCATAGAAGTGAAGCGCAATTGTTGAGTGATGCCTAAGGGGTGAGGATGACATTGCAGCCTCTCATCCCAAGCACTGGCCCCAGCCTCCCCAGCAAATAAGAAGGGTCCATGCCAGGGCCAGCTCTCTTGTGCCTATGGCTGCCAACTACCCCGCATGCCAGGGGCTCATGTAAACCCAGTTGCAACAGCCTCCTTCCTCCCTCCTCACTGAAATAGACTCATGTGCTCCAGGGCAGCCTCAGAAGCAAACCACAGTGGGTGGCCCTCGAAGAGAAGTCGGTTGAAACCACAGCTGAGCCACAGGGACTATGAAAATAAGGAAGAAAAGATGAAACCTCTCCTTGCTGCTGCACAAACCATCCACAAATTGACACCCCTTTGGGTGGCTTTATAAGCTCACTGCCTACAGAAATCTTAACAGACAACAAGTACTCCTACAGTCAAGACAGGTCTAGATTTAGCAGCTGTAAACTCTGTGGGCAAAAGCATGTGGAGATAAGGCCAGGCCAGTTTTAGCTGCCCCCATAGCCCCTGTGGTAGGTCCAGATCCATTTAGTAAAATCCTGGGACCTAACTTCTGTGGATCCATGCTAGAGGAGGAATACTCAGTGACTACCCTCCCAATGGGAATGCTGCAATTCCACCCACTTCACACTGCAGATCAGAAACATAGCTAAGAAATAGACATAGAGACCTCTATTCCAACAACTACGGAGAAGACCCCACCTCTGCCAGAGTAAATGGGAGGTCCTGCTCAATATCCAGTACAAGCTCTGGTTACCACAACATCAGTTGCACATACTATAAAGGGGATAATAATCAACATACACTGAGAAAGGAGGTGTGCAGACATCTACTCTAAAAACCTTTGTGCAGCAAAAAATATTAAATGCACACAGGCTACAAAAGGATGTTCTCACATAAAATAGACCTCAAAGACAGTGTAAGGGTCTGGAATTGGGTGAAAGAACCCCTAGAGTATTTACCCGTGAAGGCCAGCAGAGCTTAAGTGCAAGAGCTCCACAGGGAAACAGAAACTCCACTCTTGGAGGGAGTACACAAGGTTTCACATGCACTGGAATCCAGCACAAAGCAGTACCTCCATAGGAACATGGACTACATAACATAGCGGTCTTGAAGGGTCTCCTGGGGAGGCAAAGGATAATTTTAGCTCACTGTGAGGGTATGGACACTGGTAGTGGAAGCCCTACAGATTATTGATTGGGGTGAGCTCTCCCAGAGGTCCACAGTTTGGCAATAAGACCTCGCTCAACCCAACAACTTGTAGGCTTCAGTGCCAGAAAGGCTCAGATCAAACAACTAACAAAATAGGAAAGCAGTCCCATCCATCAGAAGACAGGCTGCTGAAAGTGGTACTGAGCTCACAGTCATATAAAACACATTACTTGACATGGCCATGCCCATCAGAGGGACAAGATTCAGCTCCACTCACCAGAGTTCAGGTACCAGTCCCCCCAACTAGGAAGCTTGTACAATCCCAGTACACCAACCTCAATCATCAGGAGGCAGACACCAGAACAAGAGAAACTAGAATCTTATACCCTGTGGAAAGGAAATCACAAAGGCAGAAATTTAGGCAAAATAAGATAGCAAAGAAAATGTTGCAAATGGAGGAAAGAGATAAAACCCCATAAGAACAACTAAATGAAGGGGAAATAGACAATTATCTAGAAAATGAATTCAGAATAATGATAGTAAAGATGGTACAAAATCTTTGGAAAAGAATGGAGGCACAGATCAAGAAAAACAAGAAATGTTTAACAAGGAACTAGAAGATTTAATGAATAAACAAATGGAGAACAATACAATAACTGAAAGGGAAAAAATGCAGTGAAGGAATCAATGGTAGAATAACTAAGGCAGAAGAACGAATAAGTGAAATGGAAAAGAGAGTGGTGGAAATCACTGCCACAGAAAAGGAAAAAATAAAAGTAAGAAAAAAAATGGAGACAGTATCAGAGACTTCTGGGACAATACTAAATGCACCAACATTCACATGATAGGGGTTCCAGAAATAGGAGAGATGGGGAAAAAGAAGGATATAAGGAAATATTTGAAGATTTTATAACTGAAAATTCCTCTAACATGAGAAAGGAGAAACTCACTCAAATATAGGAGCACAAACAATGCCATACAGGATGGACCCAAGGAAGAACATGCCAAGATACTGACACTGATCAAATTGACAACAATTAAACACAAAGAAAAAACTTTAAAGGCAACAGGGGAAGAGCAACAAATAGCATAAAAGAAAGTGTATCACTCATTCAGTCATGTCTGACTCCTTGTGACCCCATGGACTATAGACCACTAGGCTCCTCTGTCCATGGGATTTCCCAGGCAAGAATACTTTAGTGGATTGCTGTTTCCTTCTCCAGAGGGTCTTCCAAACCCAGGGATCAAACCTGGGTCCCCATCATTGCAGGCAGATTCTTTACCATCTGAGCCATACACGGGAAACCCCATATGATTATCAGTTGAGTTTTCAGCAGAAACTCTTTAGACCAGAAGACAGTGTCAAAATATGTTTTAAGTGATAAAAAATAAAAACTACACTTTACCTAGGAAGTTCCTCATTCAGATTTGATAGAGAAATCAAAAGTTTTACAGACAATCAAAAAATAAGAAAACTCAGCAAAACCAAACCAGATTTACAACAAATATTAAAGGAAGTTATCTAGGTGGGGAGGATAAAATCAACTTAAAATGAACCTTGTATGTATATACTGTTATGACAAATCCGCAAGGAGAAAGCAAGCCTAAAACTACAACAGATACATACATGATAAAGAAAAAATAGCCCAAACACAACACTAAAGATGGTCATCAAACCACAAAAGAAGAGAACAAAAGTTGATGGGAATAAAAAATAGGCCTACAAAAATAAAACCAAGCCAATTAAGAAAATAGCAATAGGATATACATTTTGATTATCACCTTAAATGTAACTGGATTAAATATTCCAATCAAAGACATAAACTGGCAGAATGTGTACAAAAACAAGATCTGTATATATGCTGTCCACAAGGGATTCACTTCAAACCTAGTGACACATACAGACTGAAAGTGAGGGGATGGAAAAAGATACATCATGAAAATGAAAATCAAATGAAAGCTAGAGTAGCAACATTCATAAGAAAAATAGATTTTAAAATAAAAAAATTCAAGAGACAATGGAGGGTTAGGGCTAATGATCAAGAGATCAATCCAAAAGAAAACATAACAATAGTAAATATTTATACACCCAATATAGTATCACCTAAATACATAAAGTAAATGCTAATAGCCATAAAAGGAAAAATCAGCAGTTACAGAATAATAGTGGGAGACATTAACAACAATCTTGCACCAATGGATAGATTATCCAGACAGAAAATTAATAACAAAACATCAAATGACACATTACTAAAGAAAGACTTAATTGACAACTATAATACATTGCTGGATTAAGCACAAGCTAAAATCAAGATTGCTAGGAGAAATATCAATAATCTCAGATATGCAGATGACACCACCCTTATGGCAGAAAGTGAAGAAGAACTAAAGAGCCTCTTGATGAAAGTGAAAGAGGAGAGTGAGAAAGTTGGCCTGAAACTCGACATTCAGAAAACTAAGATCACGGCATCTGGTCCAATCACTTCATGGCAAATAGATGGAGAAACAGTGGTAACAGTGGCTGACTTTATTTTGGGGGCTCCAAACTCACTGCAGATGGTGATTGCAGCCATGAAATTAAAAGGCCCTTACTCCTTGGAAAATAAGTTATGACCAACCTAGATAGCATATTAAAAAGCAGAAAAAAATAAAAAAAATAAAAAGCAGAGACATTACTCTGCCAACAAAGGTCCATCTAGTCAAGGCTATGGTTTTTCCAGTGGTCATGTATGGGTGTGAGAGTTGGACTGTGAAGAAAGCTGAGCGCTGAAGAAGTGATGCCTTTGAACTGTGGTGTTGGAGAGGACTCTTGAGAGTCCCTTGGACTGTAAGGAGATCCAACCAGTCCATCCTAAAGGAGATCAGTCCTGGGAGTTCGTTGGAAGGACTGATGTTGGAGCTGAAACTCCAATACTTTGGTCACCTGATGCGAAGAGCTGACTCATCTGAAAAGACCCTGATGCTGGGAAAGATTGAGGGCAGGAGGAGAAGGGGACGACAGAGGATGAGATGGTTAGATGGAATCACCGACTCGATGGACACGGGTTTGGGTGAACTCCGGGAGTTGGTGATGGACAGGGAGGCCTGGCGTGCTGTGGTTCATGGGGTCTTGAAGAGTCGGACACAACTGAGTGACTGAACTGAAGAGAACTGATAAGACATTCCATTCAAAAATAGCACTTTTTTTCTCAAATGCACATGGAACATTCTCCAAGGTAGGTCACAACTTGGACAAGTGAAGCCTTGGTATGTTTAAGAAAATGAAAGTGTTAGTCACTCTGTCATTTCATACTCTTTACTACCCTGTGGACTATAGCCTACCAGGCTCCTATGTCCATTGAATTCTCTGGGGAAGGACACTAGCGTGGATAGACATTTCCTTTTCCAGGGTATCTTCCTAACCCAGTGATTGAACCCAGGCCTCCTGCATTGCAGGCAGATTCTTTACTTTCTGAGCCACTGGTGAAGCCTGTCAAGGCTATCTATTGTCAACTTGTTTATTTAACTTGTCTGCATAGTACATCTTGTGAAATGCCAGACTAGATGAATCACAACCTGGAATCAAGATTGCCGGAGATATGTCACCATCTCAGATATGCAGAGGATACCATTCTAATGGCAGAAAGTAAAGAGGAACTAAAGAGCCTCTTAAAGAAGGTGAAAGAAGAGAGTGAAAACCCTGGTTTAAAACTCAGCATTCAAAAACCTAAAATCATGGCATCCAGTCCCATCACTTCATAGCAAATAGATGGGAAAAAATAGGAACCATGCAGAATTTACTTTCTTGGGCTCCAAAAGTACTATGGATGGTGACTGCAATCACAAAATTAAAGAAGATGTGCTCCTCAAAAAAAAAAAAAAAAAAAGCTATGACAAACCTGGACAGTGTATTCAAAAGCAGAGACATCACTTGACCAACAAAGATCCATAGAGTCAAACCTATGGTTTTTCCAGTAGTCATGTACAGATGTGACAGTTGGACCATAAAGAAGACTGAGTGCTGAAAAATTTATGATTTTTAACTATGGTACTGGAGAAAACCCTTGAGAGTCTCTTGGACAGCAAGAGATCAAACTAAACAATCATAAAAAAAAAAATCAACTCTGAATATTCATTGGAAGGACTGATGCTGAAGCTCCAATAATTTTGCCACCTGATGCTAAAAGTCAACTCACTGGAAAAGACTCTGATGTTGGGAAAATATGAGGGCAGGAGGAGAATGGGGTGAGAGAAGATAATGATTGAGTGTTATCACCAGCTCAATGGACATGAGTTTGAGCAAACTCAAGGAGATAGTGAAGGACAGGGAAGCCTGGTGTGCTGCAGTCCATGAGGTCACAAAGAGTCAGAAAAAACTTAGATATTGATACAACACGTTTAAGAAATTGAAATTATATCAAGTATCTTTTCTGACCAAAATGCTATGAAATTAGAAATCAATTACAGGAAAAATAGCTTAAAAATAATAAAGGTTAAGCACAAGTTACTATAGAATCGATGTATCACTGAAGAAATCAAAGACAAAATAAAAAGTATCTAGATGCAAAAGACAGCAAAAGAAGAATGATCAAAAAACCTGTGGGCTTCAGCAAAAGCAGTTCTAAAAGTGGAGTTTATAGAGATACAATCTTTCTTCAGGAAACAACAAAGATCTCAAATAAGCAATCTAACTTTGCACCTAAAGCAACTAAAAAAAAGAAAAATCTAAAAAACCTAAAGTTAGTAGAAGGAAAGAAAATATAAAGATCAGAGCAGAAATAAATTACAATTATGTAAAGTTTAAAAATAAAATAAAATTAAAAAAAAAAGAAATAAATTACAGAGGCAAAGAAAAAAACAAGAAAGATCAATGAAACTAAAAGCTAGTTCCTTGAGAAGAAAATTGGCAAACTTCAGCCAGATTAATCAGGAAAAAAAGGGAAAAGATTCAAATCAATAAAACTAAGAATGAAAAAAGAAGATGTTACAATGAACACCATGGAAGCACAAAGGATAAGAGATTACTATGAGCAACTATATGCTAATAAAATGGACAACCTTGAAGAAATGGACAAATTCTTAGAAAGATACAACCTTTCAAGGATGAGCCAGGAAGAAATAGAAATATGAACTGACCAATCACAAGTACTGAAACTAAAATTATGATTAAAAGTCTTCCAACAAATGAAATTCTAGAACTCAATGGCTTCACAGGGGAATTATGGAAAACATTTAGAAAAGAATTATTACCTATATTTCTGAAACTCTTCAAAAAAAATTGCAGAGGAAGGAAAACTCTCAAGTTCTTTCTTTTAGGTAGTTCTTTCTACCAAAAGCAGGCAAAGATATCAGGAAAAAATAAAATTGTAGGCTGATATAACTGATGCACATTTACAGTAATATAAATATTATAATAAACAAAAAATGAAGAAAAATCTAACATCATTTATTGGAAACATATACAAAATTGGCAAGCATTTAGCTACATTGACCAAGAAAAAAGAAAAGAAAAGTGAAAAATACAAATTCCCAAAACTCAGGAATAAAAAAGTGTTGTCACTGGTGAACTCCAAAAAATTAAACTAACTATAAAATTGTACCTTGAATAATCTCATGCCAACAAATTAAAAATCTAGAATTAAAGTATATAAATTATAATAAAGATGCAAACTATCTAACCTGATTCACAAACAGGTAGAATATATAGCAAGTAAAGATATTTAGTTAAAGATTAAAATTGTTCTTGCAAGTAAAGCCCAGGTCCAAATGGTTACACCACTAAATTTTAGCAAATATTTCACTTCAGTTCAGTCTCTCAGTTGTGTCTGACTCTTTGCGACCCCATGAACCAAAGCTTGCCAGGCCTCCCTGTCCATCACCAATTCCCGGAGTCCACCCAAACCCATGTCCATTGAGTTGGTGATGCCATCCAACCATCTCATCCTCTGTCGTCCCCTTTTCCTCCTGCCCTCAATCTTTCCAAGCATCAGAGTCTTTTCAAATGAGTCGGCTCTTCACATCAGATGACAAAGTATTGGAGTTTCAGCTTCAACATCAGTCCTACTAATGAACTCCCAGGACTGATCTTTAGGATGGACTGCTTGGATCTTCTTGCAGTCCAAGGGACTTTAAAAAGTCTTCTCCAACACCACAGTTCAAAAGCATCAATTCTTCAGTGCTCAGCTTTCTTTACAGTCCAACTCTCACATCCATACATGACCACTGGAAAAACCATAGCCTTGACTAGATGGACCTTTGTTGGCAAAGTAATGTTTCTGTTTTTTAATATGCTAGTCATAACTTTTCTTCCATGGAGTAAGGGTCTTTTAATTTCATGGCTGCAATCACCACCTGCAGTGATTTTGGAGCCCAGAAAAATAAAGTCAGCCGCTGTTTCCACTGTTTCCCCATTAAATATTTAAAGAATATATAATACTAATTCTTTACAAATAATGTCAAAATCGAGAGAGAGACACTTCCAAATTCATTCTCTGAGACAAGACAAAGAATTTTTTAAGAAAGTTACAGACCATTAATCCTGACAAAAGTATATGCAAGGTCCTTAACAAAATATTAGCAAATAAGATCCAAAATCTTATAGAATTTGCTGTAAGCTATTAACAAATGGGAGCTATCTTAGGAATGCAATTTTTTTTTTCACATAAAAACATCACTCAATGAAATACACAATAGTAACAAAATAAAGGGCAAACATTTGACCATCTTGAAAGATGCAAAAAATGCATTTATGAAAATAGAACATCCATTCATTCAGCAGCATAGCAATAGGAAGGAAATTCTAAACCTATTTAAAAAATCCACAAAGAGTCAAAGTTAATGTTTTCTGAGAGAAGTAAGTGCTTCAGTGTTCTCCCCTTAAATTAAGGAACACTCCAAAGAAACTCACTTTCATTAAAAATAAAGCAAAATTATATAAAGACAAAAAAAAAATCTAGATTGAAAAAGAAATATTAAAATTGACTTTATTCTCAAATGACCTAAATCTGTATCCTGAAATTAGAAAATTCCTAGGAATTAATGGCATAGACATACACACATACACACACATTAAAGGAGTTCAGCAAAGTTTCAGTAAACTGTAATGCCAGACAAATATCAATTGTATTTTACATAATAGCAGTGAACAAACAGAAAATAATATTAAGAAAACAAATGAATGGATAAGAAAGCTTTGGTACATATACACAATGGAGTATTACTCAGCCATTAAAAAGAATACATTTGAATCAGTTCTAATGAGGTGGATGAAACTGGAGCCTATTATACAGAGTGAAGTAAGCCAGAAAGAAAAACACCAATACAGTATACTAACACATATATATGGAATTTAGAAAGATGGTAACAATAACCCTGTGTACGAGACAGCGAAAGAGACACTGATGTATAGATCAGTCTTATGGACTCTGTGGGAGAGGGAGAGGGTGGGAATATTTGGGAGAATGGCATTGAAACATGTATAATATCATGTATGAAACGAGTCACCAGTCCAGGTTTGATGCACGATACTGGATGCTTGGGGCTGGCGCACTGGGACGACCCAGAGGGAGGGTATGGGGAGGGAGGAGGGAGGAGGGTTCAGGATGGGGAACACATGTATACCTGTGGTGGATTCATTTCGATATTTGGCAAAACTAATACAATATTGTAAAGTTTAAAAATAAAATAAAATATTAAAAAAAAGAAAAAAAATTAAAAAATAGAATCATAGTTTAGATGTGGAGAAATCAGGTATACTCATAAACTGATATTTGGAATTAGAGCCTCCCTAGAGTAAATTAAAATATAGTAATTCTTGCAGTGGGATGAATGCCATGATTCATTGACAATAGTATGATTTTGATTTATTATTAAGCACTATATACAAAATGGTCATATGATCTAGTTTTTAAAATATTTGAGTGTGTGCATGATAAGTCATTTCAGCCGTGTCCAACTCTTTGTGACCCTATGGACTATAACCTGCCAGGCTCCTCTTTCTGTGGGTTTCTCCAGGCAAAAATACTGGAGTGGGTTGCCATTTCATTCTCCAGGGGGATCTTCCCAGGGATTGAACCCACATCTCTTATGGCTCCTGCATTGACAGGCAGATTCTGTACCACTAGCACCACCTGTGAATTGTGTATATATATATGTGTGTGTATGTATACAAGCAAGTTTGTGTGTACATGAACAGAAATAACATAGCTATCTGATCATTCTGAACAATGGAATCAATGGTCATTATATTTTCTCCTCTTTATTAATCTGCACTTGAAGTAATTTTGTTATAACAAAAATTATTTTTACATAAACTATCAGTCTCATTATATGGCAGTTAAATAGCATCATTATTACAGATACGATTGCCTCTCTGAAAAGCAAAACTCTTGGAACTTATAACAGAATTCAGTATATGGCTAGCTATAAATAAAATATATCTTTTAAAATAGCCAATAAAAAATAAACATAAAAAAAGAAAACAAATGTATTTAAAATAACATCAAAAAGGACAAAATCTATAGGAATAATTTTTAAAAATAAAAAGACTTGTACTATAAAAGAGACAAGCATTGCTTAGGGAAACAAAGATCTAAATAATTCTAGAGATAGTATGTGTGTATATCAATTACTCAATATATGTTTTCCAAAATTAACTAAAGATCAATGTAACTGCAATTAAAAATATTAAAATGTCCTAATGGAAACTCTACTCAGTATCCTATGATAAACTATAATGAAACAGAATATTAAAAAGATATCCGAATCACTTTCTTGTAGAGCACAAATTAATACAACATTGTAAATCAACTATACTTCAATTAGAAAAAATCAACGGCCATTTTTCTTTTATATTTGGTAACAATGACAGTGTTCCTTAAATGTATTTGAAAGGCAAATATCCTAGAACAGCCAAAATAATTTTGGAAACAAATTATAAAGTTGGGAGACTTAAACTATCAACTCAAAATTTCTTCCAAAGCACTGTAATTAAGACTGTTGTATTGATGCAAGGATAGTTATAAAGGTTGATAAGACAGAATTGAGAGTACAGATATAAATCCTAATTACTATGGTCAATCTAATTTTAATAAAAGTATGAAGAAAATCCATTGGGGAAGGGATAGCCTTTGCATAAATGATACTGAAACAATTGGAAACGTGGGGGAGAAAAGTACTTTATTTTTTTTAATTTAATTTTATTTTTAAACTTTACAATATTGTATTAGTTTTGCCAAATATCGAAATGAATCCGCCACAGGTATACCTGTGTTCCCCATCCTGAACCCTCCTCCCTATCCCTCCCCATACCCTCCCTCTGGGTCGTCCCAGTGCACCAGCCCCAAGCCTCCAGTATCATGCATCAAACCTGGACTGGTGACTCGTTTCATACATGATATTATACATGTTTCGAGAGGGAGAGGGTGGGGAGATTTGGGAGAAAAGTACTTTAATTCCTCATCTTACATCATGCATAAGATCAGCTCAAATGGAAGACAGACCTAAATATGAAAGATCACATTTAAAAATAATTAAAATCTAACCTGTGAAAAATACATAGTAGAAAACGTTGATATTCTTGAGACAAAGTTTTCTTCACTATGAAAACAAAATTAGAACCATAACAAAAGGTGTTAAATTGAACTTCACTATAAAGAACATTTGTGCTCCAATTATAACATTAATGGAATAAATTAAAAGAAAAACTGTGAAAACATATTTGCATATTAAATACATTATTAATGATCACGTCATCAGCACATTATACACTCTTACAACTCAATTATAAGACAAATAACTCTATTATAATATGAGAAAATATTCAAATCAGCATTCCACTAAAGAACATATATAAATGGCTAAAAGTAGGAAAAAATATGCTTAATAACAGCTATTAATATTATAGAAATGCAAGTCAAACCACAGTAATATATCACTACACACAGACACATACACTCTACTGGATACAACTAAAAGGATAGATAACAATGAGTATCGGTGAGGGTGTGGAGAAAGTGGAAAACTGATATGCTGCTGGCGGGAATGTAAAGTGTACAGTTGTTTTTGCAAGGACTTTAGAAACTTCTTATGAACTTAAAGATAAATTTACCATATCACTTAGCCATCTTAAGCTAGCAATCTTCCAAAGGGAATTTAAAAAACAAACCAATACAATATTGTAAAGTAATGGGCCTCTAAATAAAATAAATAAATTTAAATTAAAAAATATGTTCATACAAAAATATAAATATAAATCAAACATTTATAGCAGCATTATTTATATTATCCAAAAAGCTGGAAATATTTCAAATGCCCATCAACTGGTAAGCTGATAAAGAAATGTGAAGTATGCATACAGTGGAATGCTCTTTAAACACTGGAAAGGAAGGAAATACTGATGCATATGACAACACTGATAAGCTTCAAATCACTTTAAATGAAGGAAATTAGATGCCAGAGACTGTATACTATGCTATTCCACTTGTATAAACTTCTCAAAAAGGTAAATTTATAGAAATAGAATAGTTACTAATCCAAGGACTTAGGTGATTGTGGGCACTAACTGAATATGAGCATAAAGAAACTTTAGGGAACGACAAAAATGTTCCCAAGCTGGATTTTAGTAATGGTTGCATAACTTTATGAAATTTACTACAATGCCATTAAATGGTACATTTATAATAGGTGAATTTTATGGTACATGATTTATGCCTCAATGGAGCTATTTTTAAAAAATGTAAAACAGTTTAGACAGTTTAATTTTCAAGGGCATAGATCAGGGAAATAAATAAATAAATAACTGCCACATAAATAACCAAAGAAAATCTTCTATTCAGTATATTATATCCTATATACAAAAAGCTAAACAAAGGGAAGTATCCTATAAGAGCGGCATCATATAAAAGTGCATAAGAAACTCGAACAGGTACTTTACAAAAGATGGTACACATCGTATCCAGCCAATATGGAGATGGAAATGGCAACCCACTCAAGTATTCTTGCCTGGAAAATCCCATGGAAGGAGAAGCCTTGCAGGGCACAGTCTGTGGGGTTGCAAGAATTGGATATGACTTTCCAACTAAACCACCACCACCACTGATAGCTCAATAACTATACAAACATATCATTCATCTAATTACTGATTACAGAAATGAAAATTAAAACACATGAAGATGCCTTTACATTTATACCACGGTGGTTAAAAATGTATAATCTAAAGAAATATTGCTTTTGATGATATCAAACACTTGGAATGTTCATATACTTAAGGTAGAAGTGTAAATTGATATTTGCACTTTGGAGACAAGTCAACTAATGTGATACATACTTAAGTGATGTGTACCAGAGACATCTACAGGGATTTGCAGAGCATGATTACCCCCAAACTGGACACTAATCAAAATGTGCATCAACATTACAATAGATAAATTAGTCATGGTATATATATTTAACATCCTACTCTATAGGAATAAACATAAATAATTTACAGGCATATAAGATAGCAAGGTTAAATCATAATGTTGTATCAAATACAACATTGATACAACACAATGTTGTATCAAAGAAGGTATGTAAAAAGTACATGTTTTATGATTGTACTTCAAAAGGTTAAGAGACCACATCCTAGGGTTCAAGGATAAAAATTATTTTAGTAAAATTATAAAGACATATAAATGGAAGATTAATAAAACTCAGAATATTTAAGGCATGAGATGGGTATTGATTATTGAAGGTATAAGAAGTCGTTAGACAAATGGCAGTATTTTAATCTGGTCCTGAGTGCTCACAATAATGTTACAATTTTTGAGAAATTATTGAAGTATATTGATTTTTCATGCCTTTATTTTGTTCCCTTTAACTACTTATGTGATATTTCACAATGTTAGAAAAAATAATACAGGGAAGTTTTGGTAATATAATACTTACATTGTAGTAGATTATTTTTTCAGAAGACTATTTCAGAAGAGGAAACAATTATTTTTGACCAAAGTGCACATGAATATTTTTCAGAAAATTACAATCACTTTCACACTCACAACTTATTAATATGTCTTAAAAGTTGCCTTGATTTCAATATTTCATATTCATAAAAAATATGCCATGAAAAAAGAACCATGAGCATGTTGGGAAATCATCCCCATGGCACATTAATTTATCCTCCAAATCTTTTACATGCTGTGACATTCCTATTGGTAGAAGAATGATGGATTAGTTATAAGAAGACAAAAACTACACTGCTACTTACATTTGTTATGTTTTAGATTGAGTAATTTATGTCAAGATATTACCAATCAATATCTGCTAACAGGTTTAATAAATTGAAATTTACCTTATTACTTTACTATTTTGCCCCTATGTTTTTTTTCCAGTCTCTGCACAAGACTGGTATCTCCCATGAATATAAAGTAGCTCCTGACTACTCAATCTAATGCAGCCCTCTTGTCCATCAGACAATCTATACATAGAATTATTCATTCATATATGTGTTTATTTTATAACTCTCTTTCATGCAAGACTCCAAGCTTCAAAAAAGACTTTGTGCATAGATCACACCTGTACCAGTCACAGTACAGCAACTAAAAACATATATATAGTTAGTAATATAATCTCAGTAGACTTCGTTGTCCATGCCTGAATAAAAATAATCACAATCAATATAGATACTTGGTGAAAGTTTGTCTTGACATCCATCCCCAGTGAAGAACTACATCCCAACAATCTTATGTTGCTTGAGACTATTATAAAACATTTTTCTCTGAATTTGTGTCAAGTAAAAGGCAATGCCAAAGAAAGTTGAAACTACTGCACTACTGCACTCATCTGACACGCTAGCGGAGTAATACTCAAAATTCTCCAAGACTGGCTTCAACAGTATATGAACCATGAAATTCCAGATGTTCAAGTTGGTTTTAGAAAAGGCAGAGGAACCAAAGGTCAAATTGCCAACATCTGTTGAATCATCAAAAAAGCAAGAGATTTCCAGAAAAACATCTACTTCCACTTTATTGACTATGCCAATGCCTTTGACTGTGTGGATCAAAACAAACTGGAAAATTCTTCAAGCACTGGGAATACCAGACCACTTTACCTGCTTGCTGAGAAACCTGTATGCAGGTCAAGAAGCAACAGTTAGAACTGAACATGGAACAACAGACTGGTTCCAAATAGGGAAAGGAGCACATAAGGGCTGTATATTGTCACCCCGCTTATTTAACTATATGCAGAGTACATCATTAGAAACGCTGGGCTGGAGGAAGCACAAGCTGGAATCAAGATTGGCAAGAAAAATATCAATAACCTCAGATATGCAGATGACACCAACCTTGTGGCAGAATGTGAAGAACTATAAAGCCTCTTGATAAAAGTGAAAGAGGAGACTGAAAAAGTTGGCTTAACACTCAACATTGAGAAAAGTAAGATCATGGCATCTGGTCTGATCACTTCATGGCAAATAGATGAGGAAACAGTGATAGACTTTACTTTTTTGGGCTCCAAAATCACTGCAGATGATGACTGCATCCATGAAATTAAAAGATGTGTGCTCCTTGGAAGAAAAGCTATGACCAACCCAGACAGTATATTAAAAAAACAGAGACATTACTTTGTCAAAAAAGGTCTGTCTAGTCAAAGATATGGCTTTTCCAGTTGTCATGTATGGATGTGAGAGTTGGACTATAAAGAAATCGGAGCACCAAAGAATTGATGCTTTTAAACTGTGTTGTTGGAGAAGACTCCTTGGACAGCAAGGAGACCCAACCAGTCCATCCTAAAGGAAATTGGTTCTGAATATTCATTGAAAGGACTGATGCTGAAGCTGAAACTTTGACCATTTTGGCCATTTGATTCAAAGAACTGATTCATTTGAAAAGACCCTAAATCAGAGAAAGATTAAAGATGAGAGCAGAAGGGGATGACAGAGGTTGAGATGGTTGGAGGGCATCATACACTCAGTGGACAAGAGTTTGGGTAAACTCTGGAAATTGGTGATGAACAGGGAGGCCTGGTATGCTGCAGTCTATAGGGTCACAAAGAGTCTGACATGACTGAGCAACTGAACTGATGAGACACAGACTAAAATTATTTGACAGTTTTATAATTAAAATGACAAATTGCACATCACATTCTAGTGCATACCCTGCCAATGGAGAAGTGGTGATCTCCGTGTATAATTGGTCACTTGAAGAGACTGTCACTCATGTTATTGAAAAAATGTTTTGACATGTACACAAATTTCCTAATAACTAATTTTATGTAGTGTTTTTAATGGCTTATACATATGTTGTCTTATATGGTGTAGCTAGGAAAACCTGAGAGAGATAGTTTAGAGAAGACATTGTAGGTATTAAGTCAAGTGGGCCTTAGAAAGCATCACTACGACAAAGCTAGTGGGGGTGATGGAATTCCAGTTGAACTATTCCAAATCCTGAAAGATGATGCTATGAAAGTGCTGCACTCAATATGCCAGCAAATTTGGAAAACTCAGCAGTGGCCACAGAACTGGAAAAGGTCAGTTTTCATTCCAATCCCAAGGAAAGGCAATTTCAAAGAATGTTCAAACTACCGTACAATTGCACTCACCTCACACGCTAGTAAAGTAATGCGCAAAATTCTCCAAGCCAGGCTTCAGCAATATGTGAACCGTGAACTTCCTGATGTTCAAGCTGGTTTTAGAAAAGGCAGAGGAACCAGAGATCAAATTGCCAACATCTGCTGGATCATGGAAAAAGCAAGAGAGTTCCAGAAAAACATCTATTTCTGCTTTATTGACTATGCCAAAGCCTTTGACTGTGTGGATCACAATAAACTGTGGAAAATTCTGAAAGAGATGGGAATATCAGACCACCTGATCTGCCTCTTGAGAAATCTGTATGCAGGTCAGGAAGCAGCAGTTAGAACTGGACATGGTCAACAGACTGGTTCCAAATAGGATAAGCAGTACGTCAAGGCTATATATTGTCACCCTGTTTATTTAACTTATATGCAGAGTACATCATGAGAAACACTGGACTGGAAGAAATAAAAACTGGAATCAAGATTGCTGGGAGAAATCTCAATAACCTCAGATATGCAGATGACACCACCCTTATGACAGAAAGTGAGAGGAACTAAAAAGCCTCTTGATGAAAGTGAAAGTTGAGAGTGAAAAAGCTGGCTTAAAGCTCAACATTCAGAAAATGAAGATCGTGGCATCCGGTCCCACCACTTCATGGGAAATAGATGGGGAAACAGTGGAAACAGTGTCAGACTTTATTTTTATGGGCTCCAAAATCACTGTAGATGGTGGCTGCAGCCATGAAATTAAAAGACGCTTACTGCTTGGAAGGAAAGTTATGACCAACCTAGATAGCATATTCAAAAGCAGAGACATTACTTTGCCAAAAAAGATTTGTCTAGTCAAGGCTATGATTTTTTCTGTGGTCATGTATGGATGTGAGAGTATGACTGTGAAGTAGGCTGAGTGCTGAAGAATTGATGCTTTTGAACTGTGGTGTTGGAGAAGACTCTTGAGAGTCCCTTGGACTGCAAGGAGATCCAACTAGTCCATTCTGAAGGAGATCAGCCCTGGGTGTTCTTTGGAAGGAATGATGCTAAAGCTGAAACTCCAGTACTTTGGTCACCTCATGCAAAGGGTTGAATCATTGGAAAAGACTCTGATGCTGGGAAGGATTGGGGGCAGGAGGAGAAGGGGACAACAGAGGATGAGATGGCTGGATGGCATCACTGACTCGATGGCCGTGAGTCTGGATGAACTCCGGGACTTGGTGATGGAAAGGGAGGCCTGGTGTGCTTCAGTTCATGGGGTCTCAAGGAGTTGGACACGACTGAGCGACTGAAATGAACTGAACTGAATATAATTAATTATAATTATATTATAATATAATGTTATTAAGTATATTAATTATATTAATGTGATTAACATAAATTATACATATTATAAAATATGCAACGTATATTAATATAACATTAATATATTGTTATATTATATAGTTACAATATCTATAATATATTAATATTATATATTAAAAATATTTATAATATTACATATAAATTATATATAATAAATTATATATGTTATAAAATATTATGCTTTATATATTATATAATATATTGTAATTATATAATTATAATTATGTAATATGATTTATATATTACAATTATATATATAATATATAGAATATAATATATTATATAAATACATTATATATATAATATAATATATATATAATATATTATATAATATATATAATGCATCAGATCAGATCAGTCACTCAGTCGTTTCCGACTCTTTGCAACCCCATGAATCGCAGCAAGCCAGCCCTCCCTGTCCATCACCAACTCCTGGAGTTCACTGAGACTCATGTCCCTTGAGTCAGCGATGCCATCCAGCCATCTCATCCTCTGTTGTCCCCTTCTCCTCCTGCCCCCAATCCCTCCCAGCATCAGACTCTTTTCCAATGAATCAACTCTTCACATGAGGTGGCCAAAGCACTGGAGTTTCAGCTTTAGCATCACTCCTTCCAAAGAACACCCACGGCTGATCTCCTTCAGAATGGACTGGTTGGATCTCCTGGCAGTCCAAGGGACTCTCAAGAGTCTTCTCCAACACCACAGTTCAAAAGCATCAATTCTTCAGTGCTCAGCCTTCTTCACAGTCCAACTCCCACATCCATACATGACCAAGGAAAAACCATAGCCTTGACTAGACGAATCTTTTTTGGCAAAGTAATGTCTCTGCTTTTGAATATGCTATCTAGGTTGGTCATAACTTTCCTTCCAAGCAGTAAGCGTCTTTTAATTTCATGGCTGCAGTCACCATCTGTAGTGATTATGGAGCCCATAAAAATCAAGTCTGACACTGTTTCCACTGTTTCCCCATCTATTTCCCATGAAGTGGTGGGACCAGATGCCATGATCTTCGTTTTCTGAGTGTTGAGTTTTAAGCCAACTTTTTCACTCTCCACTTTCACTTTCATCAAGAGGCTTTTTAGTTCCTCTCACTTTCTGTCATAAGGGTGGTGTCATCTGCATATCTGAGGTTATTAATATTTCTCCCTGCAATCTTGATTCCAGCTTGTGTTTCTTCAAGTCCAGCGTTTCTCATGATGTACTCTGCATATAAGTTAAATAAACAGGGTGACAATATACAGCCTTGACGAACTCCTTTTCCTATTTGGAACCAGTCTGTTGACCATGTCCAGTTCTAACTGTTGCTTCCTGACCTGCATGCAAATTTCTCAAGGGGCAGATCAGGTGGTCTGATATTCCCATCTCTTTCGGAATTTTCCACAGTTTATTGTGATCCACACAGTCAAAAGATTTGGCATAGTCAATAAAGCAGAAATAGATGTCTTTTGGAACTCTCTTGCTTTTTCCATGATCCAGAGGATGTTGGCAATTGATCTCTGCTTCCTCTGCCTTTTCTAAAACCAGCTTGAACATCAGGAAGTTCATGGTTCACATATTGCTAAAGCCTGGCTTGGAGAATTTTGAGCATTACTTTACTAGCGTGTGAGATGAGTGCAATTTTGCGGTAGTTTGAGCATTCTTTGGAATTGCCTTTCTTTGGGATTGGAATGAAAACTGACCTTTTCCAGTTCTGTGGCCACTGCTGAGTTTTCCAAATTTGCTGGCATATTGAGTGCAGCACTTTCATAGCATCATCTTTCAGGATTTGGAATAGTTCAACTGGAATTCCATCACCTCCACTAGCTTTGTTCATAGTGATGCTTTCTAAGGCCCACTTTACTTCACATTCCAGGATGTCTGGCTCTAGGTCAGTGATCACACCATCGTGATTATCTGGGTCATGAAGATCTTTTTGTACAGTTCTTCTGTGTATTCTCGCCATGTCTTCTTAATATCTTCTGCTTCTGTTAGGTCCGTACAATTTCTGTCCTTTATCGAGCCCATCTTTGCATGAAATGTTCCTTTGGTATCTCTGATTTTCTTGAAGAGATCCCTAGTCTTTCCCATTCTGTTGTTTTTCTCTATTTCTTTGCATTGATCGCTGAAGGAGGCTTTCTTATCTCTTCTTGCTATTCTTTGGAACTCTGAATTCAGATGTTTATATCTTTCCTTTTCTCCTTTGCTTTTCACTTCTCTTCTTTTCACAGCTATTTGTAAGGCCTCCCCAGACAGCATTTTGCTTTTCTGCATGTCTTTTGCATGGGGATGGTATTGATATTATATAATGTATAATGTAATGTACATAATATATATTATTATGTATACATAATACATATTATATAATGCATAATATATTATATGTAATAATAATTAATATTATATATGTTATTAATTATAATTATTAATATAGTTAATATTGATTATAATATAATATATATTATATTATATATATATATTTCATTTCTCATGAAGTAATGGAATTACCATTATGGATCATAAATGATTTATATTGTTTGGGCATTAGTATACTTGTAACTTGGTCTTTAGATATTTGTAAGCAGGCAATTACAATTGTCAGTAAAGAGATGCTACAATCCTATATAACATCTTTCATTCTAAGACCTCAATCAATGCCTGCATGATTGCAATTCTAGATGCAATCTTCATTGCGGTTCAGCATGAAGCAATTCTAGAAGATGGATCTTCTCCCCCAGTCTCATAGAAATGTAATGACACTGGACAATGGGGATTTGTAAGCCGTTCTTTTGTCTCTTTTCTGTTTGTTCATCTCTGTTTTCCTTAAACGTTAATCATAAAAATGGGATCTCTTGGTCACATTTATCCAAATTCCTGATTTCTGCTCTACTGAATGCATACAATGTCTTGTGTAACCTGTTGATTCTTTTCCTGGATTAGAAGGAGTAACAATGCAGAATTAAGTAATTAAAAGTGAGACTCTCTACCCCTAGCTTCCTCTTAGTAAATTTACAGGCAGATCTTGTTGGGTCATGAGAACCATGCAGGCCAGAGAACATCCAAATAAAGATCAGAAATCATCAGCCTACATGCAACAGAAAATGATGAAGAACCTATCCCGCTACAGTGCTTATCTGACATTACTTCTTTTCCATTTAAAAACTGTCATGACAGAAGAAACTTTAGTGTTGGCCTGTGGACATCAGTGCACCTTCTTTCCAGATTACCTACTTTTCTGAATAAAGCATCTTTCCTTTTACTGGTCCTTGCCCCTCAGTTATTAGCCTCTGAGTGGCCTGTGGTCAAATCTGAGTTCTGTATCATCTGGAAGGAAATGCCTAACGCCAGGAATTTCATAGTGTCTGGGGAACACTCATTAATTCACTCTTTCTAGAAATGTTCCTTTATTCACCAAAAAATCGTATGCTTCCCATTTAATTAAGTGGAAAATATACGTGAAAGTTATTCTTTTTTTTTTTTAACCATTATCCATTTATTCAAAATATATCATCATTTGGGGTTCTAAACTCTAGATGAGAGGCTGGTAATGCAGAGATAATGTGTTTTGCTGAAAATTTTAACTCTCCTTTTAGGTTTGAAAGATTCATTAACCAAAAAAAAGCACTCATTATGCTCAATTAAGCAATTTCTTTAACAGAGATTATCTAACTTACAATATATAATCTTTAAAAGAAAACAAAATAGAACAGTAGAGGAGAGTTAACAGCACATACATCACTGAATTTAGTCGACTAATATCCAGAGTCAAACAGTGCTGTGACAGCAATGTGGAGTTCCAATTGGGAAAAGGTCCTAGGCAGTGCAACCATGCCAAAGGTCAGACTTGAAAACTGCATTTTTGGGGGTTCCTGCTTATAATCCCAGGCCACAAACTGATCTCCCCATCAGTTTGAGAGCAAATTGCATCTCTGATTTCATGTTAATCTTTTTTTACAATGCTATTTGTTTTACTTGCGAGTCATAGGATTTTGTTAAGCCCTGGCTGGCTGGACTTCCCCCAGGGGCTCAAGAATTCCAAGACCTGCTCCCTTTCTTATCTACAGCGTCACTTGTCGTACTGTTAAGGATCAGTGCACTCTCAGCAGGAACATAGTCAGGCAGGTCAGAAGCAAGGTCAGAGTCAGGTTCTGCTTCCTTGTCAGTGAAGCCTGAACAAGTCTACTTGAAATACTTCATCATAGTCCTGCCATAAATACATTATTGTTAGTATTAGTAGTTTATTAATTTTAAAAGTTTGTATGCGTTGTGTTCAATTGACAACCTTATATAGAGTTTTGAGTCTCACTTTTCAGCAATTATACTATGAAGTATTTCCCTCTTATAAAAGTCCGCAAATGATGTTAAAAACATTATTGTCCCTTTATCTATTAGACATTTACATTGAAAACTTTAGGAAACAAAGAAAATAAAATGCTAATTAAAACAAATTTGAAATAATGCCAATCCAGATACTCAATTTGTTCCAACTATATTGCTGTCTTTATTTCATAATTCAAGGAAACTTAAAATTTCAATTACTATTTTCTCTATGTAGCAAGACCTTTAATATAAATGAACGTTTATATTAATTTCCTAAAATATTTTAATCTAATTATGAATACTGGTTTGAACCTGAATCTTTTGCCCAAAATATGTAACTATTTTCAGATTTTTGTAGTCTTAAAAACTTGACCTTTTATTGCTGCTGAGAAGAAATGACATATGCATATGTACAAATTTATATATACTGTTCATATTATTATTTATATGATCCATGTTTTAAAAGGCTCCCCACTATGGTTTTAAACATGATATAAAGATGCAGTATAATTCAGTTATGAAAACCAATATCGAAAACAGGTCACCTGGGTCCTAATCCTTGCCCTGTCACTTACTAATCATATGACCTTGGGCAAGAGACAACCTTCTTGTGCTGGGATTTTCTCATCACTAAAGCTGAAATGAGAATAATTGTAATTATCAGATTGCAGTTAGAAGAAACCAGTTCTGACTATTTCAGGCTTTGGAAGTCTAATATTTAAAATGGGTTGCATGATTATTTGATGGCTGAAAAGTCAATAAATCCATGCCAAGTAACCTGAATATTAATAGACATGAGAAGCACCTTGGCCACTAGGACTGGGGGAAAAAAAAGTACCTCCTATTGGAAGAACCCAGGAGAAAACCTGTGGTAATGCATCATGGAATATGCAAATTGCAAACTTCCAGCAGCATCATCAAAGCACAAAAATATGGAAAGTGACGGTTTCAATGCTGAAAGACTATAGATAAATCATTAGTAATAATCCATCTCATATGGTTGGCATGACACAACTGTTTTAATAGCAAAGCCTGGCACAGGGTGAAAACTAAGTAAGTTTTGGCTAGTTTTGTTACTACTAATTCACTTAACCCACATCTTTCATTATTTCCCTCTTTGATTTTGTTCATCTGAATTCCAAAGTCCTATTAGCCACAGAAAAACAACACTCTGAAATCCCAGATGACATGGTATAGGAACTCTAGCTGTCATTTCCCTTTGATTGTGTTTACCTTTTCTTCCATAAGAATAGACTCCCATTTTAACTTCCTTACCAAACTAGTGTTCTCGGTAGACTTTTTGCATCCTCTCTGTGGGCTACATGATTTCTTTCTACAAGAGTGTTTACAACTCTGGAATAACATTTTGAAAACAAGACTTGGCCCCTTTACTCTTGTTTTCTGCAACACAGCAACTGCAAAAGGAAGTATGAAAGTGAATACATTTAACTGATGACAGAGTCAGGTTTTGGAGGTGGATAATGGGTGTTGAGCAGAGCAAAGAAGTATGGGACCCTTATATATTGCAGGGCTATAATCAGAAGTAGCTTAATTTGACTTTTATTTATAAATATCACTCTGGCATTGTTTGCAGGCTGCTTGGATGAGAAAGTCAAGAGAAGAATCAGGGTGAAGATTTAAGAAGCCATTGAAGCAATCTAGCTGAGAAATGGCTGTGGCCCAGACTATGATCATGTCAAGCAGCTTGATAGAAGAGAAAGATTCAAGATATATTTTGAAGAAACAAATGACATTAAATAATAATGGCTTCAGAAAAGGAAGAAAAGTATCTCATCTGTACCTCCATCTGTACCTTAATTTTATATAGTTCAATTGCATATTTTATACTGAAGGCTCCACTTTATACATAAAGAACCTAGTTTATTTACCTTTATTTGAAAATAGAAACAAATTCATAATTTTATTTTAGAAATAACAGTATGTAAAACACTTTGGGTTCATATTTTTACATACTCCAAAGTGTTTACAAGCTGTGCTACTGTACTACCTGAACTATGCTTCAGAGTAGTTACGAATCATAAAAATTTAAACATAGTCACCAATAATCTTGCAGCTTGGTTGGTTGTGACCAGATTTGACTGAAATGAAAGAAGTATCAGCATGTGTCACCAATTCATATTTAAGTGTCCATGAAGACTAGCGTGTTTTAAAGAGAGATGAATTCTGAATATTTCATTTGGGTTAAACTGCAGCATATATGTTGGATATAAAATTACCTATTTAAATTCACCTGTCCATTTCCATATTAGTAAATTCAAGAGAAAGACATATATGTACTAGAGGCAATTAATAACCAAGATACTTAGAACTTGGAATACATTGACAAGTTTGGAATAGATTGACTATATGTTTCAGTATAGTCAATTGTACTTCCTTTTGAGGGCCTAAGCTCTTTCTTTTTTTATGTAATATCCACAAACAAGGTAAATAATAGAAATATTTAAAGAATAACGTAGAGACTCTATCAAGCACTTACTTAAACAATAAAGAACTGGTCATAACTTCTGCAGGTTAAAGCAAAATTGAATTGTGCTAGGGCAGATAGAAATCTAATTGTTAGTCATTCAAAATCAGTCTATAAATTGGAGAAATGTGGTAAATAGCCTCTGATCTATAACACTGTTGCTACAGGCACCAATTGGAAATACAGAATAATGTTATCAAAACAAACTGAAAGTCTATAGTCTATTCTGACAGATTTGTAAACAGAAGCAGGAAAAGTAAGCATGGAATCAACCACAACTAGTTCTTAGGAAATAAAGATGAAGATATACTGCAGTCAGCAGTGTTCCTTTCAAGATATAAACATACTCGCTTTCTTCCAGAGTCTGCCATTCTACAGCATTAAACATGTTTAATTATCTATAAGTGTCAAAGGAAAGTAAAAACTCAACTAATTCAGACTAGTTCAATCTATTACATAAAATAATTAATACATTATAAATTTTGTATGATTATTTTGGAATAAATTGATACAATGACTTTAAGATTCCAACTTGAAGGAGAGGCCAATAAATTATTTACCTTATGATAGGAACCAACGTAATTTGTGATGTATCAAGACTTACTTCCACAAGCAATAAAGAACTGGTCCAATCTTTCAAGTGAGATCATAAAATAAGATCAGAAATGACATTTCAATTTGTTTAGAATATCTGTGGAAAACATTAATGAAGGCAAAAAGACAAGAGATATGGCATTTATTTGGACAACTTTTCCATTGTACATGCTAGTTTCAGGTGGGGGTTCCAAGAAGCTAGGAGGCATATCATAACTTTGAATAAACTTAAAATCCTGGGGCCTGCTGAAGGGAGATCTAGCAATCTGTCCCATATCCAGGGCCCTGAGTTAGTCCATAAATGAACTGGACATACACATATAAGGATGAATTAAGACAATTGCAATTTTTATTTGGATTATGTGATGTGTGTTTGCAAGAATTCCTAATCACCTAACCAAAAAAAAAAAAAAGTTAAATCCTTTTTAAAGGAAAATAATACCATTTTAAGTTACAAGTTATATCCAATATTTTCATCATTATTATCCAAAAAGAGCAATTCATAACCAGACATTGGAAGAGACAAGACAATATGATGCATAAACAAGAATAATAACTATATATTGGAACAACTCATCAGGGACTCAGGTAAAAGCACTATCAGACATGGTATTTGAATTACTATGCTTAGTACACTGAGACAAGATTGAGAACTTACACAGGAACTGGAAAATATAAGGAACAACGAAATGGAAACTGAAAAACTGAAAGGTAGAAGAAATAAATTAAGAGTTCAATAGCTGACTAGGAACTACAAAAGAGGGATTTAGAAAACTGGGAGATACTTTTGAAAAAAATATTCAGAATGGGGAAAAGAAAGACAAAAGAATGGAGAATATAGATAAAGAGCATAAAGATGCAGGGTAACCAGCAAGATATCTAACCTTTGTGTAACATTCTTTTGAAAGAAAGGAGAGGGAGAATTCACAGGTGTGGTGATTATTGTAACCACAAGCCGAGTAAGGAAAAACAAGACAGAACAAAGCAAGCTACTTTTATTAACACTGAAGTAAAAGTGCAAGGAAAAACAAATAAACAAAAATTTAAACTTCAAATAGGATACATACTTTTAAAGGACCAGAAATTAGACTGGCATGTGACTTTGTAGCACAAACACTGCAAGCCTGAAAACTGTTTAGAACCCCAGTGGACTATTAGAATGATCAGAAGGAATAAAAAGAAGAAAACAACAATAGCATATATGTAAAACCTGTATAAAGGCAGAAAAAGTGGTCATAGACACTGGAATTTTTCTGGGAATAAATAAAATAAATAATTTATGTTAGAATCTGATGAATCAAATGTTTATGTTGTATCTCTAGGGTAACGAATAAATGAATATTTTAAGAGTATGTAATTATCATCATACTAGAAGATAAGCATTATAATAATAAATAAACAAAACTCTGTGAACTAAAAATAAAGTAATAAATAATCAAAAATACATGAAATAAGTGGGCAAAGTAAAATTCAATGCAAAGAGAATATATTAGAGTTAATATTTTAATTTTCAAATTAAATATAAATGCAGCATAAAAACTAAGACTGAGTAAAAGATATATGCTTCATTTAAAAATATCTAAAACTTTCAGTTCAGTTCAGTTCAGTCGCTCAGTCATGTCCAACTCTTTGTGACCCATGAATCGCAGCACGCCAGGCCTCCCTGTCCATCACCAACTCCTGGAGTTCACTCAGACTCACGTCCATCAGGTCAGTGATGCCATCCACCCATCTCATCCTCTGTCGTCCCCTTCTCCTCCTGCCCCCAATCCCTCCCAGCATCAGAGTCTTTTCCAATGAGTCAACTCTTCGCATGAGGTGGCCAAAGTACTGGAGTTTCAGCTTCAGCATCATTCCCTCCAAAGAAATCCCAGGGCTGATCTTCAGAATGGACTGGTTGAATCTCCTTGCAGTCCAAGGGACTCTCAAGAGTCCTCTCCAACACCACAGTTCAAAGGCATCAATTCTTCAGCGCTCAGCCTTCTTCACAGTCCAACTCTCACATCCATACATGACCGCTGGAAAAACCATAGCCTTGACTGGATGGACCTTTGTTGGCAAAGTAATGTCTCTGCTTTTGAATATGCTATCTAGGTCGGTCATAACTTTTCTTCCAAGGAGTAAGCGTCTTTTAATTTCATGGCTGCAATCACCATCTGCAGTGATTTTGGAGGCCCCCCAAATAAAGTCTGACACTGTTTCCACTGTTTTCCCATCTATTTCTCATGAACTGATGGGTCCAGATGCCACGATCTTTGCTTTCTGAATGTTGAGTTTTAAGCCAACTTTTTCACTCTCCACTTTCACCTTCATCAAGAGGCTTTTTAGTTCCTCTTCACTTTCTGCCATAAGGGTGGTGTCATCTGCATATCTGAGGTTATTGAGATTTCTCCCGGCAATCTTGATTCCAGCTTGTGCTTCTTCCAGCCCAGCATTTCTCATGATGTACTCTGCATATAAGTTACATAAGCAGGGTGACAATATACAGCCTTTACGTACTCCTTTTCCTATTTGGAACCAGTCTGTTGTTCCATGTCCAGTTCTAACTGTTGCTTCCTGACCTTCATACACATTTCTCAAGCGGCAGGTCAGGTGGTCTGGTATTCCCATCTCTTTCAGAAAAACTTTAAGGATATAAAAATCATGAAAGTGAAAGAATTAAGATGCATGTGTCTGAAAAACCCAATGCTCATAAAAAAATATATACTTATATAAGGCATTGATATCAAAGTAAAATATATTAAATTTAAAATTTTAATAGAAATAAATATATATAATAACATCATAATAAAGTTTCAAATCGCCAGAAAGATAAACCAATTCTAAATTCTGTGTGCACCTGATAATAAGCTCCATACTATAAAAAGAAATAATATACAAAATTGAAGAAGAAATATATACTTAATTTTTTAATCAGATTGGGAGATTTTCACGTCTCTTCCAGTATGAAATAATTCAATGCAATAAAATTCCAAGATGACTGAGGATTTATACAACCTGACTGAAAAACCAGGGTATTTGATACTAAGGGACACTGCTCCCCACACCGTTGAATTCACAGATTTCACATACACATTTACCATAGACTAGATAATAATGCAGACCTCAACAAACAAACAGGGATTTCAATCCTGTAGAGTATGACATCTGACTAAAGTTCAGGTAGAAATTAATTATTAAGAAAGGTGACGAGGAGGAAAAAGAGCAGAGAAAGCAAAGATAAACAGTGGTCCACATGTTCCCACTATTTCCTTCTCATCTCTGTGCTCCAGGAGCACGCTATTAATTGTCTTAAAAGTTTTCTGTTTGCAATTCTTTCTTCGAACTTATAGCTATTTTTTTTTTTTAAACACACTCTAACAGATTTATACAACAGAGAGAGTGAAAGACAAGCTTGTCCAAAGGATAGAGGGACTAATCTGAAAGAATTAAGGCAAAAGTTGGAAAAAATTTAACAACAAAATAAATAATAATAGTTCTATCTATTAACACAATGAACATATAAAATATCTATGAGTTTATATTGATATAAATACATATATGATGGAATAAATTGCAATTAAAGGAAAAGGTACATTTCTTCCTTGCTGAAAAACTGTGATCAATGATTGTAGAAGGAATGATGGAACTAGAAAATCACCAGTAGAACATCACAGTAATAATTATTTCAGGCAAGATTCATAGATCATTGGCAAAATTAGTGATGAACTTCAAGATACAGTATAGCTGCATCACCCCAATTTATCTCTTAAACTATTTTTTTTTAAACTTCTGTGGAGGTTCTAACATGTGTACACAAATTATTGCAATTCCTCCCTTCAAGAATGGGCAGAAGAAACAGCAGTGAGAAGCCTGCAAATGCCACTTCAACTACGTAATCAGAGCTCACACACCAGTAACAGGCTATGTTGCTTTATGTCCATGTCATTTTTACCAAAAAACCATAACCCAAACTAGTTATGAGAAAACATCAGGCAAACCTAAACTGAGGTACCATTTATAAAATATCTGACACTTGACCTTTCAAAGTGTGAAGGCAATGAAAGTCAAGATGGTTACAAAGGGCAGGAGACCAAGCAGACACAACCACTTAAAGTAGCACAGTATTTATATAATGCAACAAGAAACTAGGGCACTTCCCAGAACAGACTATGTCCCCCCATAGCCTCTGCCTGCATCTTGTTTGTAGAAAAACTTTGGCCTCCTATGTTTTCCATAAGTTTCAGAGAGTATTAATCAGAGAAATGAGCAAATGCAGACACAAAGGAAAACAGTAAAATGAGACAAAATAAAAATGGTTTAGTTAGCCCCAGCAGATGGAAGAAGTTAACTATACTGCCCACAAGCAGGAAGACTACAAACCTACCAGAACCAGAAGGCTGATGCTGCTGATCTTATTACCTCAGCACCAACCAATCAAAAGAATGTCCACAAGCTGATCAAATACCACACAACCCCACCTCCCTCCCCCAGTCTTTTAAAATCTTTCCCTGAAAGTCTTTAGAAAGTTCTGTATGTTTTGAGCACTATCTGCCTTGCCTCCTTGCTTGGCTCCAGCAATAATCATTGCATGTTCCTTCACCATAATCTTGTGTCAGTAGATTGGCTTTATTGCAAAAGGGTGAGCAGATGCATGTTTGGGTTGATAACACTTTGAATTGTATCCCACAACAGGAATGTAAATCACTAGGGAAAATCCTGTGAAATCTGAGTGAAATTAGTAGTTTAGTTAGTAATGCTGTACCAGCTTAAATTATGTGGGTTTGCTAAACACATGACATTTACATAATATGTTAACATTAGGGGAAGCTGGGTAAAGAGTATATAAAAACTCTTAGTACTCTCTTTGCAAATCTTCTATAAATAAAATTATTTCAAAATGAAAAGTTTAAAAGTAAAAAAAAAAAAGAGGATTAAAGGTATATCATGGGCTTCCCAGGTGGTGCTACTGGTAAAGAACCTGCCTGCCAATACAGGAAACATAAAAGACCAGGATTTGATCCCTGGATCTGGAAGATCCCCTAGAGAAGGGAATGGCAATCCACTCCAGTATTCTTGCCTAGAGAATCCCCATGGACAACAGAGCCTGGGTGATTTACAGTCCATAGGGTCGCAAAGAGGCAGACATCACTCAAGCAACTTAATACACACAATGTCATAAATAAGTATACAATAGTTGCAGTAGTGTCATATTAAAAGACTCTAGAGTTCTGATTAAGTTTTCCTTCCTCTCATAGCCTATATTTATAAATTAAAACTACTTTCCATACCCCAGAAAACACTGGGAAGGGTATGCTGCAAAATGTGCACATTTAAATTTCATATAAGAATTAATATATCAGAATTAAATATTGGATAATTTCTTTCATATACTAATTATCAAGTAAGAATGACACACATTAATTTATTTTTTAATTTAAATTTATTTATTTTAATTAGAGGCTAATTACTTTACAATATTGTATTGGTTTTGCCATACATCAACATGAATCCACCATGGGTGTACACATTAATTTATACCATTAAATGTGTTATAGTTTGATGAGAAAGTGTAAATGTGCTTATACTTTCTAGATTATTAAAACACAAATGAAACATTTCCAAACATTCCAAAATGCCAACAGTTTATGAATCCATTTACATGTTATACAGTGAGATAACTTACTCATCATTTTAAATACCTATTTTTGTTACATATATTATTTATAGATTGTTCTTTCTAGACACTTGGGAAAAATATCTGAAATGTATTAACTTTAGATTAATCATTTGTCCTGTTTAATCTATTTTCACAATTGAAAAACTGAATTAAAAATTTTTCTTACCTAAACAAAAGGTGGTTTGGAAGGAAAGCTCAGGATACTTTTAAAATATACTTGGGAAAAACTCCATTTCCAATATGGAAAAAATGGGGAGATTTGTTTTTAATAAAAACTCACTATCAAAATAAAATACATACCTTTTGAGACTGGTAGTGAGAAATGTATTAATTTAGTCTTTTGGAAAGTGCCATTTAAAATATTATCATTTTATCCTAAGTTAAAATTAATAACTTATGATTTAAATATTATGTAACTCAAATACAAAACACCATCAACCACTTTAACACATTTTCAGTGTCACATTACTCAGAGCATTTTCCCCAGATGATGGCTAAAATAATGCTAGATATATAATTTTCTTCAAAGCGTATATATGGATTGCATTCTCATATCTCTTGTACTAGGAAAAAATGCACAAAAGTATAAAAAGCCTTCAAATATCTACAGATAATTTTCATTGCAATACTGTATTAGAACTGTTTTCAAAACTCAATAATGAAGTATCAGTTAATGGAAACACAAGCTGGAATCAAGATTGCCGGGAGAAATATCAATAACCCCAGATATGCAGATGACACCACCCTTATGGCAGAAAGTGAAGAGGAACTAAAAAGCCTCTTGATGAAGGTGAAAGTGGAGAGTGAAAAAGTTGGCTTAAAGCTCAACATTCAGAAAATGAAGATCATGGCATCCAGTCCCATCTCTTCATGGGAAATAGATGGGGAAACAGTGTTAGACTTTATTTTTGGGGGGGCTCCAAAATCACTGCAGATGGTGACTACAGCCATGAATTTAAAAGACGCTTACTCCTTGGCAGGAAAGTTATGACCAACCTAGATAGCATATTCAAAAGCAGAGACATTACTTTGCCAACAAAGGTTCGTCTAGTCAAGGCTCTGGTTTTTCCTGTGGTCGTGTATGGATGTGAGAGTTGGACTGTGAAGAAGGCTGAGTGCCGAAGAATTGATGCTTTTGAACTGTGGTGTTGGAGAAGACTCTTGAGAGTCCCTTGGACTGCAAGGAGATCCAACCAGTCCATTCTGAAGGAGATCAGCCCTGGGATTTCTTTGGAAGGAATGATGCTAAAGCTGAAACTCCAGTACTCTGGCCACCTCATGCGAAGAGTTGACTCATTGGAAAAGACTCTGATGCTGGGAGGGGTTGGGGGCAGGAGGAGAAGAGAACGACAGAGAATGAGATGGCTGGATGGCCTCACTGACTTGATGGACATGAGTCTGATTGAACTCCAAGAGTTGGTGATGGACAAGGAGGCCTAGCGTGCTGCAGTTCATGGGGTTGCAAAGAGTCAGACACAACTGAGCGACTGAACTGAACTCAACTGAACTGAATGTGAAATCAGAATTATTAAATCTTTCAAGATATATCCAAAGTTTTAAATGCAATATGTGTTAAGTAATTGTAGTTTTGCCATATTTTCTCAAAGTAACACACACACACACACACACACAGAAAAATAATATTCCAGCTATATACTTTTGCATACAATGTTTTAAGATAACTCCTAATACAATTAATATCTTGCCAAGTTGGAGACTGCCCACCTAACGTTGAAATCTTCAATAAATTAGAATGTGGCAATAAGTCAGTGAAGGCAATGGCACCCCACTCCAGTACTCTTGCCTGGAAAATCCCATAGATGGAGGAGCCTGGTCGTGAAGAGTTGGACACGACTGAGCGACTTCACTTTGACTTTTCACTTTCATGCATTGGAGAAGGAAATGGCAACCCACTCCAGTGTTCTTGCCTGGAGAATCCCAGGGACGGGGGAGCCTGGTGGGCTGCCGTCTATGGGGTCGCACAGAGTCGGACATGACTGAAGCTACTTAGCAGCAGCAGCAGCAGACATTTTCAATACAGGAATTCAAATATGAGCATGACTTGAAAGACTACATTTCCTGTTTTGTATTTTGTAGAGACTATACTGTAAACATAGATGTGAATCGCAAAGGCCATTTTTTTTTTTTTTTTAGTAGCAGAACACAGATTTTGTTATTAGTTTTTCCAGTGCAGTTGATTATACAGTTTTATGAAAATGTTACCCAAATGGTGTGATTAAATGCCAAGTGTTAATGGTTTTTTTGGTTTGTTTGTGTGTTTCTCTTTTCTGTGCCTGCTTTTAATAGATGAAAGATTTACAAAGGCCATTTTTGAGGATGTTTCTGTTTGTAAATCTCCAACAACTGCACCATGTTTGGGATGTGTTTCCTCACACCTATAGCTGTCTGGTCAGGTCACTGATCCATTGTGATTTTTGTTTTGTTTTGTTTTCAATCTGCTTTGGAGTTAATTAAGAGGAGGCTTCTGTGCTATGGGATCAGAATTTACTACTTATATAGAATCATTATTTGGTCCTTGATAGTAATTGTTCTCATTTTATGTGTTCAGTCAGTGTTTATATTCAACAAGAGGTAAAAGAACTGAACCCCTGCATTCCCACCATCTCCTTCCCATGGTCATTTTCAGGAAGGCCCTTGGAAGAGAGTACATCCCATGGCCTGATCTATTTGCTAATGGAGCTCAATGTTCTACCCCTAAGGTTCCAGAGCCCAAGCTTCTCATACTAATTTCACTAACTTTGGTAATAGGTTTTTAAAATGTTTATACTTTATACTGCTGAAATTACATTTTCTTAATGGAACAGTGTGAGCTTCATACCCATTCCTCAAAGATTCCAGCCTCAGAAGCATTTCAAGTCAAGAATCCAAATTGAACAAAACTGATGATTTCAAGATTTGAAACCTTGAAAAAAATCTGATGGTGAGCCAATTTTTTTTTTAACTTTAATATAAGGATTCCATTTTATGCTAAATTAACATTTCTGAAGAAGGGGCAATTAGGTAGGTGGGTTTAGTTTCTCAGTTGTGTTCCATTCTTCCAACTGCATGGACTGTAACCCACTAGGGTCCTCTGTCCATGGGAGAATACTGGAGTGAATTGCCATTTCCTTCTCCAGGGGATCTTTCTGACCCAGGGATTGAACTTGCATCCCCTTCATTGAAGGCAGACTCTTTACTAACTGAGCCAGCAGGGAGGCTGGTGAAGAAGGGGTGGTTACTTATTACTTTAATTCCATGGTACCAATGAAGTATAACATGAACATGCCCAGGAAATACGCCTCATTTTAAATGTGATAAACTGATTATAAATTTCTTATGCATATTTACTGTGAATGTTAACTTGTTTTACATGACTCGTCAATACACAGAAAAGTAACTTTAAAAAGATGTTTTTATTCTGCACATTAATCACAAAGGACAATAAAAAAATAATTTTAAATATTTTTTTAATTTTTTTGCAAATGTAAGTTTTAAGTATAAAATTTCTTTAATATTCTCCTTGAAGAATATTGAATCCAAGTAGACAATGAATTCTGCATCCCAGTCACTAAACACCATTTCTTAACATTTTTTAGGGAAAAAAAAAAAAGTTAATTTGCTTGTCAGAGATACCCATAAGGTGAAATGTTTAGAGCACACGATTTAAAATAGTTTTTGTATAGACATTCTATATTATTTGTCTATCTATTTTTGCATCTCTAAGAGTAATAAAACATTAATAATATTATTATCAGATGCAAGCAGTAGTTATTTGTGTTGGTAAGATAATTTTCAAGAATATTTTGCATATGCTACTTTCCCTGGACTGTAAGATCCCACTTTACATAATTTGCTTCCAATGTTCAACCCTGGAAAATCTGCCTAACGTCTCTTTTTCTTCATTTCACTATTTGGAGAAGAAAGACAAATGCACCTATATTAAAAGGCTGCAGTTATTAGACAAAGAAAAAAAATAAAAATATATAAAGCAACAAGAACAGCACATAGAGTCCCAAAGAGAGGTTCATCATCATCATCATCATCATGTATACATGATACTGTACAGTACATTTACTGTACAAGTAAATGCATCAGTACAAGTACTGATATTTTACAGTCTATTTGTACTGTAAAGGTCCATACACCTTCTGTTGAAGAAAATATTGTTATGACCCTTGTTAAAAGATGGTAAGGGAGATTTGATTCAAGGGACATCAACATGGGCTTTTTCAGTAGGGGAGAGAGACTGGGCTCAGCTCCAAAAACACAAAAAAGTGAGGATTTATAACCAAGGAGCAGGGTGAGGTCAGTTGATGGAAAGTGACTAAGAGGAAACAGGAGGGACAAAGGGGATTCTGGACAAGACAATGTTGTCCAGACTGGGTTCTTACTGAAGGCAGGCCAGGATGATCAGATATTGTTACCAGAGGAGGTGGGGTTGAAGAATTTGATCAGATATTGAGTTTGAGGTTTCCTTCTGAACTGATTTAACAGTCTTTTTACTAAAACTGGGTGTTTTAGTAGGTCCAACAAAAATGGACACCAAAGTCAAGGCCTGGAGAGCTCAGAAGAGCCTTAGGTCAAAGAAAAAGCCCACCATTCCTTAATCAAAAGGAATTTTTTCTAACTGATCTACACCAGCTTCCTGAGGCTACAGTAACAAGTTGCATAAACTGGATGGCTTAAATACCACGTATGGAGGCCAGAATTCTGAGATCAGGGTGTTGCAGGATTCTAGAGGAGAGAAATTCTTGCCTTTTCTAGCTGCTGGAGGCTTCCTGGAATTCTTGGTTTCCTTCAGCTTATGGCTATAGCACTCCCATTTTCATATCATCTTCTCCTCTTAGCAGTCTCCCTCTACTCTATGTCCCTTTTAAACCCACTTGCCATTGACTTTAGAGCCTCCCCAGATACACATTTCCAAATCTAAAACCTAAGTTATAAATTCTATGTTTTATTTTTCTATGCTGAAACCTTTCCTAATCCTTTTAGAAATGGGTCCACAAACTTATTAAGGTAATCTCATCAATGCAAATGCTGTTCAGTTCAGTTCAATTCAGTGCTCAGTCATGTCCGACTCTTTGTGACCCCATGAATCACAGCACGCCAGGCCTCCCTGTCCATCACCAACTCCTGGAGTTCACTCAGACTCACATCCATCAAGTCAGTGATGCGATCCAGCCATCTCATCCACTGTCGTCCCCTTCTCTTCCTGCCCTCAATTCCTCCCAGCATCAGAGTCTTTTCCAATGAGTCAACTCTTCGCATGAGGTGGCCAGACTACTGGAGTTTTAGCTTTAGCATCATTCCTTCCAAAGAAATCCCAGGGCTGATCTCCTTCAGAATGGACTGGTTGGATCTCCTTGCAGTCCAAGGGACTCTCAGGAGTCTTCTCCAACACCACAGTTCAAAAGCATCAATTCTTCGGCGCTCAGCCTTCTTCACAGTCCAACTCTCACATCCATACACGACCACAGGAAAAACCATAGCCTTGACTAGACAGACCTTTGTTGGCAAAGTGATGTCTCTGCTTTTCAATATGCTATCTAGGTTGGTCATAACTTTTCTTCCAAGGAGTAAGCATCGTTTTATTTCATGGCTGCAATCACCATCTGCAGTGATTTTGGAGCCCAAAAAAGATAAAGTCTGACACTGTTTCCACTGTTTCCCCATCTATTTCCCATGAAGAGATGGGACTGGATGCCATGATCTTCTTTTTCTGAATACTGAGCTTTAAGCCAACTTTTTCACTCTCCACTTTCACCTTCATCAAGAGGCTTTTTAGTTCCTCTTCACTTTCTGTCATAAAGATGGTGTCATCTGCATATCTGAAGTTATTGATATTTCTCCCGGCAATCTTGATTCCAGCTTGTGTTTCTTTCAGTCCAGTGTTTCTCATGATGTACTCTGCATAGAAGTGAAATAAGCAGGGTGACAATATACAGCCTTGATGTACTCCTTTTTCTATTTGGAACCAGTCTGTTTTTCCATGTCCAGTTCCAACTGTTGCTTCCTGACCTGCATATAGGCTTCTCAAGAGGCAGGTTAGGTGGTCTGGTATTCCCATCTGTTTCAGAATTTTCCACAGTGTATTGTGATCCACACAGTCAAAGGCTTTGGCATAGTCAATAAAGCAGAAATAGATGTTTTTCTGGAACTCTCTTGCTTTTTTCATGATCCAGCAGATGTTGGCAATTTGATCTCTGGTTTCACTGCAAATGCTGTAAAGATATTTAAAGTAAATATTCAATATCCCATGACAAATAGTTAAGCATAAATTGTTTATGCTATGCTCAGATGCTCAGTTGTGTCCAGCTCTTTGCAGCTCCATGGACTGTTCCCCACCAGGCTCCTCTGTCCACAGAATTCTCCATACAAGATTATTGAAGGGGTGTAATTTCCTCCTCCAGGGATATTCCTGACCCAGGGATCAAACCCATGTCTCTTTTGTCTTCTGCATTGGCAGGTAGATTCTTTACCACTAGTACTACCTGGTAAACCCAAGCATAAATTATTTACACGAGCTTTACTGATATATTTTAAACATTATTTCTGTATCATTTTACTCCTAAGAAGGGTTTAGATCTAAGAATCCCAAAGCTTTTGAAAATTTCACTTCCAACCTCTTACGTATTCATCTAATTTTCAAATATTTTGATTTATTTTTATTTTTTTGAATATAAATTTATTTATTTTAATTGGAGGTTAATGACTTTACAATATTGTATTGGTTTTGCCATACATCAACATGAATCCACCACAGGTTACACGTGTTCCTCATCCTGAACCCCCTCCCACCTCCCTCCCCATAACCATCGCTCTGGGTCGTCTCAAAGTCATGTATTTAATATTATAAGAAATTAGTCATTATGCAAATCAAAACTTGTTTAAATCATTATGAGTCAATTCAGCCAGTTAATCAGAAATTTGACCTGCAGTTTTCCCATATAAAGAAGCTCAAAATTTTAGTCTTTGAATTTATAATTGTTCTTTAGCTCATGCTTGAAGTTCTTATTTCCTCTTTTCCCTTAGTTTCTTTGTTTCTTTAATTTTTTCTTTTCCTTTCAGTCTAGCTGTGATGGGAATATTATTCCCAATTTGGTAAGAACAAGGAGTGAACAGAGGTAAGTACATCATGGGATGGTTTCTTCTTGTCTGAGGAAGCAGACGTAACATCTGCTCTTGTACTCAAATGAATTTCCCACTGAACTTTTTAAAACTCACATATGAATCTGGTTATTGGTGTTTTATTTTAGGAATTACCTAAGGATAAATAATTTTTAAATTTAAAATGGTATTATGCAACACAGTGCAAATCTCAATCCAGGTTTTTATGACTAGAGTACTAGATCTAATGCCTGCTATGTTCTGTGCTATTTATTTTAAAAATTAAATATTGTATGATAAATTAAAATATTAATAAACCCAGCTATGTTCTGTTTACAAGAAATTTGCCTTAAACAAAATATAGAAATATTATAAAGTAGGTAAGTTATTTAAGGTCAATATACATTTGAAAAATTTGTGTTTTATGTTTGTTTCAGAAAAAAGAAATTTACTATATTAAATAAGTATCATATTTATCCACAATATACACAACCAAAAGGTGTAATGACAGCTATGCATATATTTATAATAAATAACATAACATCAAAATAGTCAACATGAAGTCTGCCAGAAATATATGAAAGAATATCTAACATCAGTATCTCCATATAAAATAGAATTGTTATATAATAATTACTTTACTTATTAGCTGATAAAATACAAACTACAGGAGACAACAGAAGTGCTTCTTAAACAACTGAGTCATGGATTCTAGCATAGAATAATATCGATCTACTCCAGACAAAAAAACTGTGTTAACATAATCTTTGTATATGGTGCTTATGGGATTCAGACACCTAACCTTGAGTTAAGGAAATTCTGTTGAAATGGCTAAAAATAACGTATATTTAAATTTTGGAAAAAAAAAAAAAGCATATGTCAGTTCAGTTCAGTTCAGTTGCTCAGTTGTTTCCGATTCTTTGCGACTCCATGAATCTCAGCACGCCAGCCCTCCCTGTCCATAACCAACTCCCGGAGTTCACTCAGACTCACCTCCATCGAGTTGGTGATGCCATCCAGCCATCTCATCCTCTGTCGTCCCCTTCTCCTCCTGCCCCTGATCCCTCCCAGCATCAGAGTCTTTTCTAATGAGTCACCTCTTCGCAAGAGGTGGCCAAAGTACTGGAGTTTCAGCTTTAGCATCATTCCTTCCAAAGAAATCCCAGGGCTAATCTCCTTCAGAATGGACTGGTTGGATCTCCTTGCAGTCCAAGGGACTCTCAAGAGTCTTCTCCAACACCACAGATCAAAAGCATCAATTCTTCAGCACTCAGCCTTCTTCTCAGTCCAACTCTCACATCCATACAGGACCACAGGAAAAACCATAGCCTTGACTAGACAGACCTTTGTTGGCAAAGTAATGTCTCTGCTTTTGAATATGCTATCTAGGTTGGTCATAACTTTTCTTCCAAGGAGTAGGCGTCTTTTAATTTAATGGCTGCAGTCACCATCTGCAGTGATATTGGAGCCCAGAAAAATAAAGTCTGACACTGTTTTCACTGTTTCCCCATCTATTTCCCATGAAGAGATGGGACCGGATGCCATGATCTTCGTTTTCTGAATGTTGAGCTTTAAGCCAACTTTTTCACTCTCCACTTTCAGTTTCATCAAAAGGCTTTTTAGTTCCTCTTCACTTTCTGCCATAAGGGTGGTGTCATCTGCATATCTGAAGTTATTAATATTTCTCCCAGCAATCTTGATTCCAGCTTGTGCTTCTTCCAATCCAGCGTTTCTCATGATGTTCTGCATATAAGTTAAATAAGCAGGGTGACAATATACAGCCTTGATGTACTCCTTTTCCTATTTGGAACCAGTCTGTTGTTCCATGTCCAGTCCTAACTGTTGCTTCCTGACCTGCATACAGATTTCTCAAGAGGCAGATCAGATGGTCTGGTATTCCCATCTGAAATTCTGTTGAAATGGCTAAAAATAATGTATATTTAAATTTGAAAAAAAAAAAAAAAAAGCATATATAGTATGGTCAAATTTTGCATCAAATTTTCTCATAGAATTAATCAGAGATTTCTTTATATTAGTATTTAAGTTTATATTTTGGTAAGAGGTTTACTCTGTTTAACTCATAATGGTGTACAAAATTGACTGCATCTATGATTTCTTTTTTTGTTTTTTTAAATCAACTTGAACTTTCTACAGAAAGCCTTCAAAGCATAGAGCAACACAGAATAAAAGCATCCACAGCATCTAGATGATCAGCTTTAAGTGTCATTTCCACTAAAACTCACTAGGATCCTGTAGGAAAATATCCAAGTCCATGTCTGTTGCATACAATGTGCAGGAGAAGCTGACTTTACCTGATAACAGAAGATTAAGAATCTTTCAGTGACACCAAAAGGAAACATTAGCTAGTTTGAGGAATCTCCCAGTGACCAAAACCAGACAATGCCAATTCATTAAAAAAAAAAAAAAAATAAAAATTGCAATGTTTTGATACTTCTTTTTCTGTTTAAAAATTTTAATGTATACTGATCCAAAATACCCTTGCATGCACACACACAACACACCTCACTGACATTCCTATCCAGGCACTTACACCTTACTTTTTCCCATTTGAAGAACGTTCACTAATCAACTCATTATCTATATAAAGGAAAGCAAGCAAATATCATCTATCTTGATTTTCCTTTTTCAAATTTTGTATCAATGTAACCAAAATACTTGAAAAGGAGATGTGAGTAACCAAATAATATTTGAGGAAATGTGTCTTCTATATACTATTTCAGTTTATAAATAAAGAATGAGTGAAACAGAATATCCCCATTTGCAATGTCTATTGAACTAATGGATTTAGTCAGTAGTCATCAATGGCTGATTACTTATAAAAAGAGGAGATGACCAATCATTGATTGTCTCCTTTGAGAGGGAGAGAAAACCAACTCTAAAATATTCCTGTGAAAATACTGAACTTCTAATTAAGTTGTTAGATCCAGTCATGAAGTTAAACGATGACAGGGGACAGAGGAACATAAGAAATGACACCACAGCATTGCAGTCAGTAAAATCTGGGCTGTAATAAAAGCTATAGAATGAAAAAACTCAGGTTCTTTTAAAAATAAGTTGAAAATAAAATAAGTTGAAACAATGATATCAGTATTCTTAAAAAATAAAATATCAAAAAGCCTTTATCACTTATTATAGATCTTATTTTAATAGGTCCTTGATATAAACAACCTGTAAAACAAATATGAGATAAACAAGCTTAAAAACAATGTAATGATATTAAATACTTTTTAATTTTTAGGTGGGATATAAATATTTTAGTTCAGTTAAAAAATCATATATTGAGATATATTTTGAAATATTTATTGGTGAAACATAGGAATACTGGTGAAACAATATTATTCATTATATGATAATTGGTAAAGTTGTATAAATTAATTCTTCACTTTTATAAATGTTTGATATTTTTTCCTAATAAAGATATTTTTAGAAAACTACCCAGAACATAATGATGCTTTTGAAATAACTTCAATGAAGGACCTGAATAAATTTTGTTTAACTAGTTTGTTATAATTTAGGGACTCACAATTAGAAATATTTTTGATGAGTCACACTTATCGAGTTTTTCTAATTTATTTAAATTATATCTCATAAAAACATAATGCTGTTTCCAATTATCATTCAGCTGCTTTATTAAATTACAATTATCATTAAAAGTAAAAGTGTTATAAGAGGTTTACGAATAAATACAAGCTGACTTTCAGAATTAGATAGCCCAGTTGCTAGGAAAGTATGTGAGAAATTTACAGAACACCCTATTAGTTAATTGTTTTTTTTTTTTTTAAGTGGAAGAAAATTGCCTTACAATGTCATGATGGTTTTTGTCATACAACAATGTGACATAGACATAATTATACACATATCCCCTCTCTCTGGAGCCTCCCTTCTGACACCTCATTCCATCCCTCTAGGACACCACAGTGTCAGACCGGGCTCCCTGTATTATACAGCAACTTCCCACCAGCTATCTATTTTACACATGATGGTGTATATATATCAAAACTACTTTCTCCATCATCTCACCCTCTCCTTCCCCTTCTGTGTCCACAAGTCTATTTTCTACACCTGCATCTCCATTCCTTCCCTGCAAACAGGTTCATCATCACCATTTTTTATAGATTCCATATATATGCATTAATATACAATATTCGTTTTTCTCTTTCTGACTGACTTCACTCTGTATAACAGAATCTAGGTTCATCCACCTCACTATCATGATATTTTTTACAGGGCTAGAACAAAAAAATTTAGAATTTGTATGGAAAATTCAGGACACAAAAGACTGTGAGTAGCCAAAGGAATTTTGAGAAAGAAAAATGAAGCTAGAAGAATCAACTTTCTGGACTTCAGACTATACTACAAAGGTACAAACATCAAGACACTATAATACTGGCCCCCAAACAGAAATATAGACTGACAGAACAAGACAGAAAGCCCAGAGATAAACCCACACACCTACGGGCATATTCTCATTGACAAAGGAGGCAAGAGTGTACAATGGAGAAAAGAAAGTCTCTTCAATAAGTGGTGCTGGGAAAACTGAAAAGCTCCACATTAAAGAATGAAACTAAAACACTTCCTAATACTGATAACTTACAGTGAACTATGTTGGATTTATGATCCAAAGAAGAGAATTTAGCTTCGGGATCAGTGAACAGGCTTGATCACTCAGGGCTCTTGTGTGGCAGAAGTTTTGTTACAATGAAAAAGACCAGAGAAAGCTTCTGAGGTAGGCATCAGAATGGAGTGGAAGAGTGCCCCTCACTAGTCTTAACAAGGGAGCTATGTACTTTTTCAATTTTCAACAGCATATCAAAAGAATGTTTCAATGTTGTAAAGCTCTTACTAGACCCAGTCCCACAAGTTACATTTTAAGAAGACAGGATTCAGTTCAGTTCAGTTCAGTTCAGTCGCTCAGTTGTGTCCGATCCTTTGCGACCCCATGAATCGCAGCACGCCAGGCCTCCCTGTCCATCACCAACTTCCGGAGTTCACCCAGACTCACGTCCATGGAGTCAGTGATGCCATCCAGCCATCTCATCCTCTGTTGTACCCTTCTCCTCCTGCCCCCAAATCCCTCCCAGCATCAGAGTCTTTTCCAATGAGTCAACTCTTCACATGAGGTGGCCAAAGTACTGGAGTTTCAGCCTTAGCATCATTCCTTCCAAAGAAATCCCAAGGCTTATCTCCTTCAGAATGGACTGGTTGGATCTCTTTGCAGTCCAAGAGACTCTCAAGAGTCTTCTCCAACACCACAGTTCAAAAGCATCAGTTCTTCTGTGCTCAGCCTTCTTCACAGTCCAACTCTCACATCCATACAGGACCACGGGAAAAACCATAGTCTTGACTAGACGGACCTTTGTTGGCAAAGTAATGTCTCTGCTTTTGAATATGCTATCTAAGTTGGACATAATTTTCCTTCCAAGAAGACAGGATTAGAGCTAACAATAGAAAGCTTTTACCAGACCCAATCCCTTAATTTTAACAGGATTTACTCAGAAGGTTCTCAGGAAGGAGATACATGTCCTAAAGAAGGATACATTGTTGTTATGCAATTCTTAGTACAGAGTTTAAACAGAGTTTTGTAAAATGTTGTATGTGGCTAAGACTAAGAAATGTAGAAAAAGAAAGTTTGTCTTTCTCTCTTACTTGAGAACCCCAGACCTCTATCTGCTCCTCCAGAGCCCCAGACCTTTTTCTCCTCCTTGAGGACCCTGGATTTCTTATCAACCTACCTAAAAACAGACTCTCTCAATACCATAAACAAAAATAAACTCAGAATGGATTCAAGACATAAATGTAAGGCCAGAACTATAAAGGTCTTAGAGGAAAATATAGGCAGTGCACTTTGACAGCAAGATACTCTTTGACCCACCTCTTAAAGTAATGGAAATAAAAGGAAAAATAAACAAGTAGGACATAATGAAACTTAAAAGGTTGTTTTTTTTTTCTTTAACAGCAAAGGAAATAATAAACAAGATTAAAAGACAAATTTTAGAATGGGAGGTTCAGTTCAATTCAGTTGCTCAGTCACTTCCGACTCTGCGACCCCATGAACCGCAGCATGCCAGGCCTCCCTGTCCATCACCAACTCCCGGAGTTCACTCAGACTCATGTCCATCGAGTCAGTGATGCCATCCAGCCATCTCATCCTCTGTCGTCCCCTCTCCTCCTGCCCTCAATCTACCCCAGCATCAGGGTCTTTTCAAATGAGTCAACTCTTCCCATAAGGTGGCCAAAGTATTGGAGTTTCAGCTTTAGCATCAGTCCTTCCAATGAACACCCAAGTCTGATCTCCTTTAGGATGGACTGGTTGGATATCTTTGCAGTCCAAGGGACTCTCAGGAGTCTTCTCCAACACCACAGTTCAAAACCATCAATTCTTCAGTGCTCAGATTTCTTCACAGTCCAACTCTCACATCCCTACATGACCACTGGAAAAACCATAGTCTTCACTAGATGAACTTTTGTTGACAAAGTCATGTCTCTGCTTTTCAATATGCTGTCTAGTTTGGTCATAACTTTCATTCAAAGGAATGAGGGTCTTTAAATTTCATGGCTGCAGTCACCATCTGCAGTAATTTTGGAGCACAGAAAAATAGTCAGCCACTGTTTCCCCATCTATTTCCCATGAAGTGATGGGACTGGATGCCATGATCTTAGTTTTGTGGATACTGAGCTCTAAGCCAAGTTTTTCACTCTCCTCTTTCACCTTCATCAAGAGGCTGTTTAGTTCTTCTTCACTTTCTGCCATAAAGGTGGTGTCATCTGCATATCTGAGGTTATTGATATTTTTCCTGGCAATCTTGATTTCAACTTGTGCTTCTTCCAGCCCAGCGTTTCCATGATGTACTCTGCATAGAAGTGAAATAAGCAGGGTGACAATATACAGCCTTGACGTACTCCTTTTCCTATTTGGAACCAGTCTGTTGTTCCATGTCCAGTTCTAACTGTTGCTTCCTGACCTGCATATAGGTTTCTCAAGAGGCAGGTTAGGTGGTCTGGTATTCCCATCTCTTTCACAATTTTCCACAGTTTAATGTGATCCACACAGTCAGGGGCTTTGGCATAGTCAATAAAGCAGAAATAGATGTTTTTCTGGAACTCTCTTGCTTTTTACATAATCCAGCAGATGTTGGCAATTTGATCTCTGGTTCCTCTGCCTTTTCTAAAACCAGATTGAATATCTGGAAGTTCACAGTTCACGTATTGCTGCAGCCTGACTTGGAAAATTTTGAGCATTACTTTACTAGTGTGTGAGATGAGTGCAATTGTGCTGTAGTTTGAGCTTTCTTTGCCACTGCCTTTCTTTGGGTTTGGAATGAAAACTGACCTTTTCCAGACCTTCACTGCTGAGTTTTCCAAATCTGCTGGCATATTGAGTACAGCACTTTCACAGCATCATCTTTCAGGATTTGAAATAGCTCAACTGGAATTCTATCACCTCCAATGGGAGATGAATGAAGGAACTAATTGCAAATGAAGCAACTGATAAAGGATTAGTCTACAAAATATATAAGCAGCTCATTCATCTCAATATCAGAAAAACAAAGAGCCCAATCAAAAAACTGGCAGAAGACTTAAACAGACATTTCTCAAAAAAAAAAGACTTGTTGATGGCCAATAAACACATGAAAAGGCTCTGAACATCACTAATTATTAGAGAATTTCAACTCAAAACTGCACTGTTATCATCTCATACCAGGCAAAATGACCATCACTAAAAAATCTACAAACAAAAAAAATGCTGAAGAGTATGTGGAGAAAATGGAGCCCTCTTGCTCTTTGTGGGAAAGTTAACTGATACAGCCACTATGGAGGGCAACATGGAAATTCCTTTAAAAACTAGGACTAAATCTACCATATTATCCCACTACTGGGCATAAACTCTGAGAAAGCCATAATTCTAAAAGACGCCTTTACCCCAGTGTTCATTTTAGCCCTATTTACAATAGCCATGACCTGGAAGCAACTTAGATGTCCTTTAATAGATGAATGGATAGAGTAGGTGTGGTACATATATACAATGGAACATCACTCAGCCATAAAAATGAACAAATTTGAGTCATTCATTTCATGGACAGTAGTCAGTGTGATATACAGAAGAAATAAAGATTGCTAATCTTGTAGATTGATTAAACTGCTATATCTATAAAATCATTTGTTATCCTTCTGCAAATAAGACTTTGCATGAAAATGCATAGCTCCTTAATGCATCAACTAGTCAATTGTCATTTTCAATTCTCCATTTATTTTCATCAATAAAAAAGAAAAATAAGTGGCCATAACTTGTATTTGGGGACCGTATGAATTGGATTTACCCTTGATTCTTGCCTTCCCTCTGGGTCATAACTGACAGGTACATTCTCAATCCATTATGATCCAATTCATTAATCTTAGCTCAGCAGCTCATTTCATATGATATCATATGGAATAAATTAAGGTTAAGGCTTATTGCTTAAGAAGAGCAGCAACAAAACCATTTTAGTGAGATCAGACCAGAAACTTTTCAATGAGTTTGCCAAGGCGACAAAGTTCTACTATCTCTTGGAACATACATTCCAGAAGAGAAGCCTTAGATCTCCCCAGTTTTCAAGGCTGCAGACTCACACCCTCAAACCAGAATTTATTTCACTACTCATACTGGTTTCTTTCTGATAACCAGCCAGCAAAACAAACCTGCTAATATTTGATCTGGTGACCATTTTCTTGCCTAGGTGCCACAAGAGAGGCTGTTGAAGTCTGCCAAAAGGTAAAAGTAAGTCTAAGAATCCACTTTTTCCCTCAGGTAAAGTGAATATTAAAAGCTTGTTTCTCATCATCATGAAATCAATGTTAGGAGGACCTGCTTCTATTAATAGAGTCCATGACATAAAGGTGAGTTTCTGCAGAAACACTTTTTTCACTTTTGGATTTTTTACAAAAATAATATATATTGCTTTTAAAGTCATCATTAATGTATTACTCTCTCAGTCAGATGTATTTCTACAAACTGTTCAATTTGAATATCTATAAATAAAATAATATTCAATAAAATTATGGAAAAGCATATTCTCACTATATAAGAAGGTGTTAAAATTATAACAATCTTAAACTAGTTTATGCTTTACAAATTTTGGGAAAACACATTGTACAGCACAGATTAAATAATTCTATTTTTGTAATCATTTATTTTTTAATATTTGATTACTATAGCATATATACAATATCTTATCAAGTTGTAGAAGTTTGAAATGAATAAAAATGTCATGCTGTCATAGTGACATAGCTGATTACATCTGACTAATAGATTTGTGAATTGAGGGTGTTTTCATTATTTTAACTCTATTTACATGTGTATTGTTGATTATTTTAAATGAAGATGCATTATCATGTGATGTTTAAAAGTTAAAGGGAAAGAGTTTAAAATTATTATACTTTATTAATTAACAAATATATGTAAATTAAAATAAGAATTTAACATTTTTGTCTTTATTACCTAGGAAACTTACTAAAAGCATATTACTATTGCATGAACACTTTGTTAAAAAAGTCAAATATTTAGTTATAACTGTTTTCTTTAATAAAGAAACTTGCCAATAGATATTTTTAACTGTACTTTCTTCAAGCAACTTCTTTCTTTTCCTAAGAAAATAAGAAACTTAAAATGATTGGACTTACAAGTATACTATTTGTGAAATGTAACTACAAAGATTGATAAAATTGAAAACAAATAATGTATTCATTTGTGAGGAGGTAGTTTATATAAATTCAATTTTATAAAGCCTATGAACATTTTTTGCATTAAAGTTTTGGCTCTGTGGACCAACAAAGATTACACTTAACGAGTTCCTATAATGTGTCATTTACTACTCAAGGCAGTTTAACTTTTTTTTTTTTTCCATTTTATAGAGGAAATACCTTGAGTATAGAAAGGGTGACTCTCCTGTCAAAAGCCACCAAGGTGGTCAGGAGCAGGCTAGCTTTTAAACTCAATTTATGGAATCCAAAATACTTCAAAAAATATACTTATGATAAACCAGAGAAATAATTTGCAAAATCAGATACAAGAAAAACTGATTTTTGCACATTCAATTCTATCTAAAAACTTATGTAATTAAAGTTATTTCAAACTAGTGAAGTCATTTATATATCAAAAACTAATGAAAGGATATTATAGTGTTTAGATAATTAAACAAAAATAGTCTTAATCTGTTCCTATCATGACATCACATGGAAACTGAATCTTGAAATTAATATGTATTTTTAAAAAATAAAATTGTAACCATCTTTCTAAATTCCATATATGCGTTAGTATACTGTATTGGTGTTTTTCTTTCTGGCTTACTTCACTCTGTATAATAGGCTCCAGTTTCATCCACCTCATTAGAACTGATTCAAATGTATTCTTTTTAATGGCTGAGTAATACTCCATTGTGTATATGTACCACAGCTTTCTTATCCATTCATCTGCTGGTGGACATCTAGGTTGCTTCCATGTCCTGGCTATTATAAACAGTGCTGCGATGAACATTGGGGTACATGTGTCTCTTTCCCTTCTGGTTTCCTCAGTGTGTATGCCCAGAAGTGGGATTGCTGGATCATAAGGCAGTTCTATTTCCAGTTTTTTAAGGAATCTCCACACTGTTCTCCATAGTGGCTGTACTAGTTTGCATTCCCACCAACAGTGTAAGAGGTACAGAAACACAGGGAAATGATTGCCACAATTAAGCTAATTTACATATCATCTGCTAACATAACTACTGTTACTCGTGTGTGGTGAGAGCACCTGAAGCTAATTATCTTAGAAATGTCCAGTATTATTAACTACAGTCATCATGCTACACATTCTATCTCTAGATTTACTCATCATTCACAACTGTAACCTTGTATCCTTTGGCCAACATCTTCCCATCTCCCACCTCCTCCTTCCTAGTAACCACCATTCTAATCCTATTTCATGTATTCAGCTTCTTTAGACTCTTCCTGGGAGATATGCAGCATATTTCTTTCTGTGTCTGGATTATTACACTTATCTTAATATCCTCCGGGATCATCCATGTAGATCTCCTTTGTTAAAGCTGAATTATATGCCAATATGTTTGCATTTATCTATTCATCAGTTGTCAGACATTTAGGTTCTTTTTGTATCTTGGTTATTGTGAGTAATGTTGCAATGAACATGGGAGCATGGCTATCTCTTGAAGGTAGTGCTCTCATTTCCTTTGGATGTATAACCAGAAGAAGGATTGCTGGATCATGTGGTAGTTGTATTTTTCATTTAATAGGAAATTCCACACTGTTTTTCATAGTGTCTGCAACAGTTTACATTCCCATCAGCAGTGTACATGGGCTCTCAGAATGACTCCAACTCCTTGCCAACACTTCCTATCTTTTTTGATAACAGATATCTGCATGTGTGAGGTGATATCTTATTGTGGTTTTGATTTACATTAGAGATACTGCATCTCCACATGGGCAGTTCCACCTGATTATGCTGTCTGCACAGGAGCCCATGACTATTCCATGCAACAAGAGTAACTGAAGTCTTTGTTCAAACTAAAGATTTGACAATATGTTCTTAACTTTAGATATTTGTCTGGTATTTACAGTATGAATGATAGGGTATAGTGACAGTATTTCTTTGGATGTTATAATCACATTTGGAATCTTTTGATTTACAAATATGGTAAGTCTATGTACAAATGAGTTTCATTCCAAGACCATGTTCATAAATCCAATTTTTTCATAAGTCCAACAAATTTAGCCTGGGTATCCAACTAACACAATCAGCTACATAGTACTCTATTGTAGTCAGTTTTTAATACTTTTCACACAAATAATACATTAAAATAACAAGAAAAAAGAAAATATTTTTAACCTTAGAACACAGTACCTTGAAAAGTAAGTACAGTAGTATAATACAACAGCTGGTACACAGGGACTAGCATCAAGTGAACAAGCAAGAAGAGTTACTGACTGGAGGAGGGGGAGGAGGTGGGAGATGGTAGAGCTGAAAGGTCATCAGCAATAGGAGATGGAGGCCAAACTTCAATCTCACTCACACCTGACCTTGATGGCACAGGTTCTTGTTCCTTGCTTGATTCAATTCTACCTATCCTCTGGAAAAAAAATGACCCAGTGATGTCGAGGTAGCAGCTTTTTTATTTTTATTTTTCTCATCATAGGTGACTTAGTAGCACTGGATTACATGCTGAACAGCTGTTGTAAACTTCATGTCTGTTCTACATTTAGGTCCTGTGCCTCAAACCTAACAGTTACTCCTCAAGTAAAGAAAATCCCTTCGCCATAACCTGAATTGTGAATCTCTTCCATTCTTCAGTTATTTCTTCCTTTTGTCCTTTCTCTGGGCCTCCAAACCCTGGTGCTTCTTGACAATATCAGCTTTCACGCTTGCTTCTGGACATTCTGGGCTTGAAATAAAGATACTCTGCTACTGTACTCTATACAGTACAGTAAAATACACAAACACAACCACTTGTAGAGGATGCACACATGTGACAATGCATGCCAGACATGTGAACTAACATGTGATTGGACATGCAAGTGCATGTTCTCATTTTTGAAAGTTTACAATATGAAAGATCATATGCATGAGACTTACTGTAACTGCTGCTGCTAAGTTGCTTCAGTCGTGTATGACTCTGTGCGACCCCATAGATGACAGCCCATCAGGCTCCCCCGTCCCTGGGATTCTCCAGGCAAGAACACTGGAGTGGGTTGCCATTTCCTTCTCCAATGCATGAAAGTGAAAAGTGAAAGTGAAGTCGCTCAGTCATGTCTGACTCTTAGCGACCCCATGGACTGCAGCCTACCAAGCTCCTCGGTCCATGGAATTTTCCAGGCAAGAGTACTGGAATGGGGTGCCAGTGCCTTCTCCAGCTTACTGTAACATTTCCATATAAATTATAGTCAACTACTTCTTGCAACGTACCCAACTCAAAGAGAACATGGTAAGGGTTTCCCCCTATCCAATTCTGTAGTCTTCACCTTGCAAAATTTGGCCTTTTAATTAATCTCTCTTCCCTTTTAATTAATCTGGGCTTCCTGTGGCTCAGCTGGTAAAGAATCTGCCTACAAGCCAGGAGACCTGGGTTCGAACTCTGGGTTTGGAAGATCCCCTGGAGAAGGGAATGGCTACCCACTCCAGTATTCTGGCCTGGAGAATTCCATTCACTGTATAGTCCATGGGATCATGAACAGTCAGACATGACTGAGAGACTGTCAATCTCTCAAAACCACGTAAATAGATTGGTGCTCTTTTAGCCTTACTCACTAAGGGGTTGAGATGTAATTTCACTTAATTATAGAAACTATCCTTACTCTTGGTTTTAAATATTATTATCCCATGATTTCCCCTTTGCTTCTTGACTCTTGATGTTTAATTCTTCACTTCATTATTTTTAATTATATTACTTATTTGTGTGTGTGCTCAGTCATAGCTGACTCTGCAACCCTATAAAGTCTAGCTTGCCAGGTACCTCTGTCCTTGGGATTTTCCAGGCAAGAATACTGGAGTGGGTTGCCTGCATTGGTCAGCAGACTCTTTACCCTTGAACCACCTGGGAAGGCCATATTTCATATTTACTGTTTCTTGAGTAAACTTGATTCATTTGGAAGGTCTGTATCACAGTTTTAAAATTCTTTCTATTTTTGGAGCATTAATAAGATGGCTAACATAGTAAAGTATATATACTAGATTTAAAATAAAACCTTGTTTTATTATTTTTGGAAGATAGAATATGTCCTATGGCCAAATATCACTTTAAATACACCATAAATATTTCATACAAAATATAAGTATCAATATTTTAATAGTTAAAAAAACAGTACCAGAAGTTCTGGATATTCGTAATAGTTACAATACTAGTCATACTCTTAAAAAAAAAATAAACATAGTTTTTGTTTCTTCGCTGACTTCTTGCATTGATTTATCCATGATAGGTATAAGTCTACATGTGCACAGCACACATCACACACACAGTGCCTCATTTGCTGGTATGAATTGATGTGTTTCACTTAGTTAAATAAGTATTGTAACTTGAGCAGAGGATTTTAAAGGATAAAGGAATGATAAAAAATGTAAATTCTAAAGTCTCTATTACTTTCTGCAATTCACTTCCTCAAAGGCAGTGAGGTCTGTAGGAAACAGATACACACATATATGGCATTCATGCAGTCAGGCACTACATTTTCAAGCCATATTCTGCTCGGTATGTTAACTTCCAAAATCCTATTTTTCTTATCTGTAAAATAGAAAGAATAATACAGGATGGTTGTGAGGACTCAAGTTTGTAGCTTATGTGGAAAAGTCCACAGGAGGCTTTCCAATTTGGTGGGAGCTGAATAAATGTTATTTCTTTACTGTATTTTTAATCTTTTTTTTCAGTGTGACTCTGTATGTGAGTGCATATGTTGTTTAACTGTGGATTTTGTTTATATTGTGTTGTAATAGGAGACTTTTTTTCTTGAAAATCACAGTCTCTGTAGTTTAATCATAGGAAGATACAATATGTTATATATAACTGAATGGCTGAGTCTCCACCTAAAAAGAAACTATTTAAAGAAACATCAAGCCCTTGTGACAAGAAAGAAGCACATATGGGTTTTTCCTGTAGTGGGTGAGGAATAGGGGCTGGTGGCTGGCACTGACCTGAGAGGGACTCTGTCAAAAAGAGATGCCAGATAAACCTTTCACTAAGAGCAACCTGGCTAAGATGTGACAATGCACAGGAGCCTCATAGGCATGATGTGTCTGCCAAATACACATCACCTGCTCCCCAAACATTTGCTCATCACATTTCAATTATCCATGATAGGAGAAATGTACCAGGCATAAGCCTTGAACTGCATTTCAAAGGTTGTTCTCAAAACTCCCCATGACACTAAACCATATGGGTTTTCCATGTTCAAGGATCTTGAGGAGAGGGTATCCAACCAGAGCTTGTGGGTGAATTCAGTTCAGTTCAGTTCAGTTGCTCAGTCATGTCTGCCTCTTTGTGACCCCATGAACTGGAGCACGCCAGGCCTCCCTATCCATCACCAACTCCATGGAAAATCATCTTAGGCTGGGAGATGAAAGACAATACAATAACTGCACCAGTTAGCCCATTTAGATATCTGTTCAGTTCAGTAGCTAATTTGTGTCTGACTCATGTGACCCCATGGACTGCAGCACACCAGGCATCACTGTTCATCACCAATTCCCAGAACCTACTTAAACTCATGTCCATTGACCTGGTGATGCCATCCAACCATCTCATCCTCTGTCATCTCGTTCTCCTCCTGCCTTCAATCTTTCCCAGCATGAGGATGTTTTCAAATGAGTCAGTTCTTTGCAACAGGAGGCCAAAGTCATGGAGTTTCAGCTTCAGTATCAGTCCTTCCAATGAATATTCATGACTGATTTCCTTTAGGATGGACTTGTTTGATTTCCTTGCAGTCCAAGGGACCCTCAAGAGTCTTCTCCAACCCTAAAGTTCAAAGACATCAGTTCTTTGGCACTTAGCTTTCTTTAGAGTCCAACTTTCACATCCATACATGACCACTGGGAAAACCATAACTTTGACCAGATGGACCTTTGTTGGCAAAGTAATGTTTCTGCTTTTAAATATGCTGTCTAGGTTGGTCATAACTTTTCTTCCAAGGATCCAGTGTCTTAATTTCATGGCTGCAATCACCATCTGCAGTTATTTTGGAGCCCCCCCAAAATGAAGTCTGTCACTGTTTCCATTGTTTCCCCATCTATTTGCCATGAAGTGATGGGACGAGACGCCATGATCTTAGTTTTCTGAATGTTGAGTTTTAAGCCAACTTTTTCACACTTCCCTTTCACTTTCATCAAGTGGCTTTTTAGTTCTTCAATTTCTGCCATAAGGGTGATGTCATCTGCATATCTTTCTCCCTGCAACCTTGATTCAAGCTTGTGCTTCATCCAGCTCAGCATTTCACATGATATATTCTGCATGTAAATTAAGTAAGCAGATGACAATATACAGCCTTGACATACTCCTTTCGCAATTGAAATCAGTCTATTTTTCCACGTCCTGTTCTAAATGTTGCTTCTTGACCTGTGTACAGATTTCTCAGGAGGGAAGTCAGGTGGTCCGGTATTCCTATCTCTTTAAGAATTTTCCACTGTTTATTGTGGTCCACACAGTCAAAGGTTTAGTGTAGTGCATAAAGCAGAAGTACATTTTTTTTTTTTAATTCTCTAGCTTTTTTGAAACAAGACAACTATGCAGAACTATGGACAGAGGTTTGTGACATTGTACAGAAGGCTTTGATCAAGACCATCCCCAAGGTGGGAAAAATGCAAAAAGGCTAAATGCTTGTCTGAGGATGCCTTACAAACAGCTGAGAAAAGAAAAGGTATAAAAGGGAAAGGATAATAGGAAAGATATACCCCCCTTTAATGCAGAGTTCCAAAGAATAGCAAGGAGAGATAAGGAAGCCTTCCTCAGTGATCAGTGCAAATAATAATAATAAAGCAAAACCAAAAAATGGGAAAGACTAGAGATCTCTTCAAGAAAATTAGAGATACCAAAGGAACATTTCATGCAAAGATGGGCACAATAAAGGACAGAAATGATATGGACCTAAAATAAGGAGAAGATATTAAGAAGAGGTGGTCAGAATACACAGGAGAACTATACAAAAAAGATCTTCATGACCCGGATAACCATGATGGTGTAATGACTCCCCTAGAGCCAGACATCCTGGAATGTGAAGTCAGGTGGGCCTTAGGAAGCATCACTGTGAACAAAGCTACTGGAGGTGATGGAATTCCAGTTGAGCTATTTCAAATCCTAAAAGATGGTGCTGTGAAAGTGTTGCATTCAATATGCCAGGAAATCTGGAAAACTCAGCAGTGGCCACAGGACTGGAAAAGGTCAGTCAGTTTTCACTCCAATCCCAAAGAAAGGCAATGACAAAGAATGCTCAAACTACCACACAATTACATGCATCTCACACAGTAGCAAAGTAATCCTCAAAATTCTCCAAGCCAGGCTTCAACAGTATGTGAATGGTGAATTTCCAGAAATTCAAGCTTGATTTAGAAAAGTCAGAGGAATCAGAGAGCAAATTGCCAACATCTGTTGGATCATCAAAAAAGCAAGAGCATTAAAAAAAAAAAAAAAATAGCAATAGGTACCAACTTATGCAAAGTGACCCCATGGACTATACAGTCCATGGAATTCTCCAGGCCATAATACTGGAGTGAGTAGCCGTTCCCTTCTCCAGGATATCTTTCCAACCCATGGGTCAAACCCAGGTCCCCTGCATTACAGGTAGATTTTTTACTGGCTGAGCCACCAGGGAAGCCCAAGAGTATGGAATGGGTAGCCTATTCCTTCAGCAGATTTTCCCCACCCAGGAATTGAAACAGGGTCTCCTGCATTGCAGGCACATTCTTTACCAGCCACCAGGGAAGCCCCTAAGTTAATACTAATAACTACTTATTGGCATTAATACTTGTGCATTGTAAGAAGTGATCACATTATTATTAATTTGACCTAAGCATAATTAAATAATTGTTTCATTTACATTTTATTATGAAAAATTTAAACGTAAATATTATATACTCAGTTTGGCCATTCAGTCATGTCCAATTCTTTGCAACCCCATGGACTGCAGCACACCAGGCTTCCCTGTCCATCACCAACTCCAGGAGCTTGCTCAAACTCATTCCATCGAGCTGGTGATGCCATCCAACCATTTCATCCTCTGTCATCCCCTTCTTCCACCTTCAATCTTTGCCAGCATCAGGGTCTTTTCAAATGAGTCAGCTCTTCACATCAGGTGGCCAAAGTATTGGAGCTTCAACTTCAGCATCAGTCCTTTCAATTCAGGATTGATCTCCTTTAGGATTGACTAGTTTGATCTTGCAGTCCAAGGGCCTCTCGAGAGTCTTCTCCAACACCACAGCTCAAAAGCATCAATTCTTCAGTGCTCAACTTTCTTTATGGTCCAACTTTCACATCCATACATGACTACTGGGAAAACCATAGCTTCTACTAGACAGATATATACATATACACACACACATATATATATACATATATCTTATATATCATATATATATATATATATGATAGAAAACTCTTCTATGTCCTTTTTGTTCCTATATAATGGTAACCATGTACACATGAATCCTTTCATTGCCTCTGCCAAATATAGAAATACATGTGTGTGTGTATACTCATTCTGCAATATTTGTTGCTTTGGTTTTGCTTCTCTGCTTATAGGATAATTTACAGTAAAGTTCTGCTTTCTCAGCAGGAATATTCTGCTTTGATGGCTCTTGGAGGCTTAACAAATTACAAAATTATTTATCCTACAAAATCTTCAGAAGATACTGTTTCCTTTAATTTTGTTTATAAACTCACATATACCTACATCGATTTTAAGACATAAGTCACAGAGAAGTTTTATAGCATGATTCAATTTGAATAGTTCTTTTTAAAATTCTAAACTTGTCTACAACTCAGAGTGTTAAACAGTTTTATAACTGTCCACTGCTTACAGCCAAATATGGGATGTTTCCTGAGTAGGGGAAACAGCCATTACCTTCTCATCTGTTTCAATTTTCTGTTCTTGTCAGTTCCTTTTCTTGGCTAGCATGGAAATTCATGCACATCTGAGTTGGTTCATTTGTATTCTTGTTTCCAAACATCAAATAAATTCATCCATAAATTAATTTTATGAGCAATTAAGTTCTTCCAAATCAGTACTTTCTAAATTGATTTCTCTTTTACAATCAAGACACAGTTTAGCTCCATTTTAAAGCATTAGACACTGCACTCAGAGAGTTTGCCATTTTCTTTTCAAAATTTTTTTAATTAATTTATTTTCTTATTGAAGGATAATTGCTTTACAGAATTTTGTTGTTTTCTGTCAAACTTCAACATGAATCAGCCATAAGTATACATATATCCCCTCCTTTTCGAACCTCCCTCCCATCTCCCTCCCCATCCCACCCCTCTAGGTTGATTTTCAATTTCCACTTTCTTTTTAAATAATTTTTGTAAAGAAAAATTTGTGAGAGAGAGAGTCTTCTGGAAGTGCTGGTTAAGGAAAGGGTTGATACTAGGGCTCCAGGGAATTAGTTATTCAGGCAGAGGGACTATGGCCAGGGCAGAAGGGACACTACTTGGTCCCCTCAGGTGCTGGCTCACTTAAGACCTTCATGTCAGCTGGACACACAGCCAGTCAGACACTGGAAAGATGGTCAGCATGTTTTAAGAGTGTGAGTAAATATAATTTTAAGGTTAAGATTTGGCCTCTTGATAAATCTCCTTATGATCATTTAGAAGAAATTTTCACAGAGATAAGCAATTTTAATTCTAAGGACTTCTAAATGATGCTAGAAGAAAAGAAGGGTAAGTAGATGGATTCTATCAAACTGCATGCCTGATTTAGTAAATGTAAACAGGATTGACCCAAGCAAAAGCAGAAAGATGAGCATTACTTCAAAAGGTTGCTGTGCAGATAACGGGGGACCAACAAAGGGCCTGACGCCTGGGAGGCTTCAGGGCCTGATGCCTGGCAGGCTTCAGTGCTGGGAGGGCCATGTTTCTGACTGTGACCATATGACCACCCGTGTGGGAGGCTTCAGTGCTGGGAGGGCCACGTTCCTGACTGTGACCATATGACCACCAGTGTCAAGGATTTAATTGTAGTAGCCTTGTCTCTAGTTCTACTTCCATTCTTATTCTATTGTGTCTTGTTTCTCACCTCTCTCTTTTCCTGGAAAGTTGTGTGGTTGAGATTACTAAAATCTTCTTGATCTCTTCTTGATCCCCAGTGGGGGAAGATAGGACACCCAAGGAATACGTCAGTTGTTGCAATTCTCTATGTATCCCAACATAGAGTTCCCCATGGTTATTGACTAAAATCAGGCAACTATATGGAGCCACACTAGAGTTTGATGAAAGCTTTGGATTATTTTGCTGAAGAGGGAAGGATGAATTCACTGTTAACCCAGTTTCAGTGGCATATAATGATGCTGAGAAAGGAACAAATCAGATACATGAAAAAGAAAAATATCACTTAAGGATGAGTCCACAAATGTTACTGAAAAGAGAATATTAATAGTGTAAGAAAGAGTTTGTGAAATCCAGCAGACAGGGCTGGCAGTAAGGAGAGAAGAGATTCATGCCCTGCCTCCAACTTGCCATTATGTGCATGCTGTGCCACAATATTTGGCAATGGGCACAAAGCGCCCCATTTTATCCTGCCATTTTTAGATGGGGCAAGGCTAGCAACTCCCCAAGTTCAGCTTACCGAGGTTCACCCTTTACACTAACTCAGGCATTAGCCACATATGACCATAAATATTTGAAATGTCACAAGTCTAAATAAAGATATGCTATGAGTATAGAATACACATGGTAATTTGAAGACTTAGTATTATTACTAAGTACAAGCTCCTTCTGCTCAATGCACAACAGGCAAATATGTTGGAAGACAAATTGTTGAGAGAAGGAATAGTGACTTTATTCAGAAAGCCAGCAGACAGAGAAAATGGTGGACTAATGTCCTAAGGAACCATCTTACCCTAGTCAAAATTCACATTACTTCTATTCTAAAAGTGGATGTACTGTGGTGTTGGGGGCCAGAGTGAGGCACTCCGCCCATGGCAAAGGTCGTGAGGAAGGAGGCTCGACATACGCAAAGGCAGGATCGAGCCTCAGGAGTCCCCGTGGAAATCCTCGAGCATCTACCCCCATAACCAGAGCCTGCCTACTTTACTACTTTGTGCTCTCACCTACACCTCTGACTTTACAGGGGGCTGTCCCCCACCACCTCTTTCAGAGGAGTTAACCTAGAGCTCCAGTTAATAAAAACTCCTGGGCGTGACAAGAGTGTTTTAACCTACAAACTACTCTGAAGGTTCTCTAGCCTGCCTGACAGGCTTGTCCGGCCACATGTGATTGCTCACAGCCTCCCAACCGTGAGAGGCACGAGATGCTTTAAACCTTCTAAAAACAGGTTCCTTAGAAAAGTTAGAAAACTATTAGTATAAGTATAATGGGCTGATTAGAAATTGTATTGATGAAGGGTTTTTCATTTGTTGAGCCAATGTTTGTTGCTAAGTCTCCACATCCCCTGCCCTTACACACATTAATGAATATATAGAAGAAATAAGTATTAACCTTTGATATTAATCACGTTAGACCTTAGGCTAAGTAAATTCTTTCCTTAACTAAAACCCACTACACCCTCACCCTATAGGAATGTAACTTTATTTGGGTGGTGTCTGTTTTAAGAATAATCACCCCTGGAGAAATAAGTGTCCTGGTTGACTGACCACTGTCACAAGGAGAGGGTCATAAATTGTCAGCAGGCCCCCCCTGGCCAGAAGATGATGTAACATCCCTAAGACCTCTATATACATTTGTATGAAGCACCTGACTTTAATAAAAGTCAGGACTGCTGTCCCCGCGTGACTTTTGCATAACATCTCAGTGTATAAAAGTAGACCGTGGAAAATAAAGAATTGGGATCAGTTTCTTGAAAGACTGGTCTCCCCATGTTGCTCTCTCTCTCACTCTGGCTGAGTCTCCATCTGGAGCGTGGAACCCGCCATGCTTACTAATTATGCCTGGGCTTCTAAGATCCGACCGGGGAGGCCTCAGTGTCTCCTCTCTTTCGGGAGAAGGGAAGGATGCCTGTGGCCTACCTAAGTGGTGCAAACTTCTTGTCTTGAAATTTTATTGGTCTCCCGCGTAAACCAAGCTACTCAGCCTCTTTTCTCCACCGAATTTTCCTACTGAGCTATCCTCATTTTATTACTCTTTACATCTTTAATTAATATCTAACTGAAGCTATTGTATCCTGATCCTCGCCGACGCCGTCCCCACTTCGAACTCCCTGTATCAGCCAGGGCTGGACCCCGGCATTGTGATTAGTTATTGCAAACTGCTTGGAGTTGAATTCTTTGTTCTTGCATCTATCCTCATAGACCAGGACATGGTGTTCCTGTAAATCTCACACAAGACAAATATTCTCTATTCTTCAACTTTTTATTTCTTATGAATGGAAGGAATGATGCTAAAGCTGAAACTCCAGTACTTTGGCCACCTCATGCGAAGAGTTGACTCATTGGAAAAGACTCTGATGCTGGGAGGGATTGGGGGCAGGAGAAGGGGACAACAGAGGATAAGATGGCTGGATGGCGTCACTGACTCGATGGACGTGAGTCTGAGTGAACTCCGGGAGTTGGTGATGGACAGGGAGGCCTGGCGTGCTGCGATTCATGGGGTCACAAAGAGTCGGACATGACTGAGCGACTGATCTGATCTGATCTGATACCTTAAAGGTCAGAGCTTTGAGAATGGACAATTCTGTATATTTCAGGCTATTGGCAACGTCCTTAAAGCAAAAACAATAGAATACAAAGTTAAAGAAACATATCTATAATAATATGGGATCATTTGCTTATTAGCACACATAAAAAGAATGGTTAAAATATCTCATTAACCAATTTTAATGTTGGAACATGTTGAAATTGTAATATTGTGGATTTTTTTTGCTGAATAAAATATATTATTAAAATCAATTTCACCTATTTCTCTTCATTTTTTTTCAGATGTGCCTACTCCAGAAAAACTTTTATTTCTGGTTAGCTCTATATTTCTGTTGTGTAGAAATGCTTTGGAGACTTTAAGAATGTTCTTAGAAAATCATTCTCTTCATCCAGACCCTTAAGTATTTACAGAGTATTTAGAGTTGCCTATGGTGACATCAGGAGAACAGTATTTGTCATAACATATTCCTACTCATGTGCTCTGGCTCTGGTGTTCAGGTAGTACTCTGGTATTTGGTTGGGATTTGGTCTTCAGGATATGATACAGGTTAGACAAGAAAATCTATGCAAAGGAAAAAAAAAACAAAAGACATTTCATTGAAGTGAAATGAGCCATAAAGTTTCCATTGTAAAGTGTTGTTCATTAGCCCAAGAACAGGTCTTTCACCAATTTAGATTTGATACTCAAAGCACTGGGATGAGTTTGATATTATCATTTTCATTTTACATATGACAAGATGTGCCCTACTAGGAGCTCAGTACCTTGTCTCGCTCAAAGTTCCAATTTAGGAAGTGGAGCTGGGATTTGAATAAAATTCTCTATTGACATCAGTGCCATGGATCTCTGCAAGTGCTTAACTCCCTGGCTCAGGAGTATAAAAGAACAGTATCCATGAAGTGAATAAGCTGACATTTCTTCTCCAAAGGATAACAAAACTGCTTCAGAGATCTCCAAATCCATATATGTCTTTGTTTGTATTTCATACTTTATTTGGATTTCCTGATAATAACTTTGTTCCAATGTACTATTAAATGAAAGAATGGAATCTTTGAAGAGTTTCTGGTCTTAAAGGAAAAAAAAAATAGTCAAGTAAAATTCAATACCTAACTTTGTTTTGAATAAACATTCAATGAACAATCTAAGCAAATTGTGATTGCAGTAGTACTTCAGCAATCATTAAGTGATTTCTGTTTTAAGTAGTAAAGAAACAAAGAAGATCAAGAAAAGATAAAAAATAATAATTTTGTTCTCTCAAAATGAACAGATTGTGGGAGAGGTGAGTGTAATGGATTTTGGTAAACATTATATGATAAGTATGAAATTGAAAAGTCACAAAAAGCTAAAGTATTGACATCTATTAAGTAAGATAGAAGAAGCATCATGGAAGAGTATTTTCTCTGGGACTTGAAAGAAGAAAGAGTATCTGCAACAAGAAACAGAGGTGTGAGACTGCAGTGTACAATCAGAAACCATAGATCCTAGTAATACCTTGTATCCTACCAGTGAATCTAGAGATATGTATGCATTGGTGTTAGAGGGTCTCAAGAGAATATGGATGGGAGAGGTGAGGACATATTGGACCAGGGGACAGTTAGCATCTTAGGGTCTCTGATCAACTAGGTTGTGGGCTTTATTTTGCTCATGCTGAGCTGCTTAATTATAACAGTAAAAAGGCAGTGAGTGTTCAATAACGTGGTGTTATTTTATACTCTGAAAGCGAGAGAAAGATGAAGTGGGTGCTTAAGATTTTTAGCAAAAGGATTGATTCCTTTCTTTCTTTCTTTTTTTTTTTTTAACATTCCAAAGGTTTAAAACTAAAAAAAAAAGTTAAAAATAAACTGAAAAATAGATAATGGATGTGGTCAAGGGCCTGAGAACTTGTTTCTCTTCACTGCACAGGTAGAATGGGTACAATGCAAGTCAGAAGAGAAAGAATGAGTGGTTAGGTTTACAAATTGCTAATTGAAGTTAATATATTATTCATTTACTGTTATTTCATTTTCATTGTAAAACATCCAAAAAGTGGCATTGTTTAAACAGTTCAAAATTCAAATGGTACAAGTGTTCTATTTTTCAATAAGTTTATGTGGTAAAAAATAAAAATACAAATAATAATTATCTGCCATCATGATATTTCTGCACAAGAGTATAAAATGGCAATACAACTATTAGTTGACAACAGAATATCAAAGATCAAATATATTGTTAAGGATGCCATCTAGATTTCATATATCCTCTAAGAAAATGTCCTAAACTTTTCAGTTCCATTCACTTTATTACTCATTGCTTACATATAATAAAATAATCCATGTCTCTAAAAAAAGCAAAAAGAAAATAAAGTCAGTACAAAGTGTGCTAATATTTGGAAAATGTAAGTGTGTGGGAAATGAAAGAGCAGTGGTTATTCTTTCCCAGCACCCAGAGAGAAGGATCTATATTTTTCTAAGGCAGATTCCTGAAAATGATTTATCTCACACCAACAGCAGGAGGAAAGTCCAGGCTCATACTCAATTTCTAGAACAAAGCATTTCAAATAACTTTATCAGGTCCAGAATTCCAGTGATGTCCTAGTCCTCCTATCAGGGGAAGGTTATAATCACACTCCCTTAGTAATGGCCTGGAAACTGGAGCATTGCTGATAAGCTGCTCTCTCTTTGACCTGCTGCCCATTTGTTTACCTTCCCTCTACCCCCCTCACCTGGCCAGCTCAGCATCCCCTCTCAGAGTGAAGAACTGAGACTTAAGCAGGCAAACTGGTGCCCATGCCCCATCCTCACATTTAGTCTAAGTGGTCTGCAAGATAATATGTACAATTATATAAATTCTACCATTGGGCCATGAGGAAATTATAGGTTAAGAATTACATCCAAGCAAGTCAGACAGAGAAAGACAAATATAATATGATACCAATTATTTGTGAAATCTAAACAAATGATCCAAATGAATTATTTGCAAAACAGAAACATACAGACATAGAAAACAAACTTATTGTTACTGGGAGGATGGGAGTGGGGGGAGGGATAGTGGAGGATAGAGAGATAAATTAGGAGTTTGAGATTAACATATAGACACTACTATATATAAAGTAGATAGAAAGAAGAGACCTACTGTATAGCATAGGGAACTATATTCAATAACTTGTAATACCCTGCAATAACCTGTAATGGAAAATTATATATATGATAAATATGCAAATTAAATATTAATATTACTTATATATACAAAACTGAATCACTATGCTATATCCCTGAAACTAACACAATGTAAATCTACTATACTTCAGTTAAAAACAGAAATTACGCCAGTTCAGTTCTGTTCATTTGAATAAAGACCACAGGCTGAAATGCTAAGAGCAAGGAATCTGAGAGCTGTTTCCCAGACCTTACATGAGCTTTGATCTCATTCACAAATCCTTTCAACCTTGATATTTTTCAACCCATTTATGCATCTACTATATAGGTGCCATGAGTCTAGAAGAGAAAGGAGGAGAAAGTCAAATAAGGAAAAGCAGTAAAATGACACATTGGCAAGATGGAGATCAGAGCCCAGACCAGGGCAGGGCTGCACACAGGTCCCTCATTTGAAAAGACCCAGATGCTAGGAAAGATTGAGGGCAGGAGGAGAAGGGGACGACAGAGGATGATGATTCGATAACATCACCGACTCATTGGACATGGGTTTGGGTGAACTCCGGCAGTTGGTGATGGACAGGGAGGCCTGGCATGCTGCGGTTCATGGGGTAGCAAAGAGTCGGACACGACTGAATGACTGAACTGAACTGAACTGTACACAGGTCAAAATGGAAGTCAGGAAAACACTGGGGTGAAGGAACAATATTTGAAACACTATCTCTAGGGAAGAGTTGAACACTGACTGTAGTATTATAGTTAGTACCTGTAAGTTAACCGATTTTAATCTATTTTGAATTTATTGACCATTTAGTGTTACTAATTCTGCAAAATACTTTCACTTTGTTTCTATAACTGATAAAATGTATGTATTCCAAAATCAAAATATGTGCATATATAGCCATCTTTATAAATATATTAAGAACATAAATATAAAAGTGTAAGTGTCTGGAATGTACTAAATAATACAAATTGAAGAAAATGATTAAGCCATGTAATGGCACATTTTGTTTGTTGGCACAGTAATTAAGTTTGGTTTAAACTCTGAGTACAATTAATTTTTGAGATCCATGCTGAAGTAGAGAAGAAACTATTTTTCAAAGTAACATCTAAATTTTAAATATAATGGACTTTTCAGAAAAAAACCAGATATTATCATTGTCTCCAAAGTAAAATCTCATTTCATTACAGAATTCAATTTATAGAACAGAATAGAATAGCAGATGTTACAGTAAGCATTTTAACAAATCAGTCAATATTTCAACTAAAATCAGTTTAAAATTGTATTCATAGCCACACTTTGTAAAGCACTTACTGTAATGCCAGCTATGTGTTTTGAATATATTATGTCACTTACCATGCCAGTTATATAAAAAGTAATATTAGCTCCATTATAGAGATGATGTCCCAGGTCATTCCTGAAACCAGCAGAGCTGGAAACCAGCCAAGATATCCCAACCCCAGAGTGCTTGCTATGAACCTCCAAGCACTTCCCCACTCATACTTCCTGTTAGAATATATGCACGTTATCAAATTAAGTAATGGGTGCACTCTTGTATTGATGTCTATTGGTGGAATTTTTAGTCAATTCAACCTTGTAACAAATATAATAATCATAAGATGTTATAAAAACAAAGACACCAGCACTCACACATAAGACAGCACACAGTGCTCCCCTTTCCTCATCCAGCTCAAGTGATGATACAGGTACCGCCTACCGGAGGTGTGAGTTGGCCTGATGAGAAATGAGAGAGCTTTTTTTAAAATTATTATTATAGTAAATATAATGAAGTTTCTCAGCACAATCCCTTTTCAAGCATTTTTATATGATTTTCAGTGGTTTTCTAAGAGCCCCTTTTTTATAACAGACTTCATAACAGATTTAAGTTCGTTGGCCAGTTCTGAAGTTTTGAACTGTGTTGCTTTCCAAGTATCTTTGTAAATTAGAAATTGCTATCCTTTGGGGTTCAGAATCTGGAGCATATTTTTTCTTGTTCTCCTTCCCTCCCTTCTTCCCTCTCTCCATCCCTTCTTTCTTTATTTCTTTCTTCTCTCTTTTTTTTTTTTTTGGCCTTCTGCAGAGGATATCATAACTAAATAGTGGTTTCTACTGACATCTTTTCATCTTGTATTGGTGTATATTTACACTCCCTTTTCACATGTCTTTCAAATGTTGTGCTTTGATGGGCAAGTAATAATGCTAATTGCTTCTCAGCATTTTGACTGAGATCAAATGTAGTATGGAGATGGCTCAGTGGTAAAGAATCTACTTCCCAATGCAGGAGATGCAAGAGATGCAAGTTCAGTCCTTGGGTTGGGAAGATCCCCTAGAGTAGGAAATGGCAACCCACTCCAATATTCTTGCCTGAAAAATTTCATGGACAGAGGAGCTTGGTGGGCTACAGTCCATAGGGTTGCAAAGAGTCAGACATGATTGAGCACATACAATGCTAATAACAGCATATGAAAAGTCAATTTTTATTTCACTGTTTCAGTGGTCATTTCAAGTAAAACATAAGTCATCCTATCTTAAAATCAGTATAGCCCTTCCTTTCCTTTGTAAGTTACTTTCACATTCCCCTTCTCACTTCTGGGGATTTGAGACCAGCCCGGGAGCTTTCTTTGCCCATTAAATCTGCCTTAGGGGCTCCAGACTCAATGCTGCAATTTCTCTCAGTTCTTGCAGGACTTGTGACTGGTAGTGCTCATGAGATGTTATCAATTATCAACAATTACCAAGTTCTATATGTGTGTTTTCTTCCCTAATAAACCTGGAAGTTTCTTATGCCAATAAATGCTTGATGTGACAAGCCAGGAATCTGCCTTTACTGAAGTTCATTTCCTCCCAGGGAATAACATCCTGGTAGTCATATACTGCTTTTTCTTGGAGGTCTCTTTGAAGAAGCTATTTCCTGTTGAATTGTGGCACTACACAACTATTGGCATCCCATCTTTAATGTCTCTAACATTGACTACGTAAGCAGTGATGTCATCTAAAAGTTATGACATTCTCTCTGTTGATAAAAATTTCGCAGTTCTTTAGAGTCAGCATCACAGCATATAAGAAATATGTTAAGCAATATTTTAATTAAATTAACAGTTATTAAAATGATTGCTGCTTCCCTGATAGCCCAGTTGGCAAAGAATCTTCCTGCAATGCAGGAAACCCTGGTTCATTTTCTGGGTTAGGAAGATCCAGTGGAGAAGGGATAAGCTACCCACTCCAGTATTCTTGGGCTTCACTTATGTCTCAGGTGGTAAAGAATACACCTGCAATGCCGGAGACCTGGGTTTGACCCTTGGGTTGGGAAGATCCCTAGAGAAGGGGAGGGCTACCCACTCCAGTATTCTGGCCTGGAGAATTCCATGAGATTGCAAAGAGTCCATCACAACTGAGCAACTTTCACTTTCAAAAAGATTAATAAGCAAAATATACAATTGCAAAGGAACCTTCCTAATGCAATAAAGATTTTCAGATTTCAATATTTATTTAGATAATTCAGGATTTTTTTTTTCTGAACTTGCATGTATATCAAGGCTTCTAAAATGTCATTTTTGGTCCCATAGCATTTAAAGAGTGTTTTACTTGCTTTATTTAAAACATAACATTTTATGAACTATCAGAACTTCTTAAATGTTGTATTAGTCTTCTGGTGTTACCATAACAAAGTACCATAACAGAGACAGGGTGACTTAAACATCAGAAATTTATTATCTCCCAATTATGGAGGTGCCAGCAGGATTGATTCCTTCTGAAGCCTGTGTCCTTGGCTTGTACATGGCCACTTCCTTTGTCTTAACTAGGTGGACATTGTGTGTGTCTGTGTTAATCTCTTCTTACAAAACCACCAGTCATATGGAATTAGGGTCTCCCTTTGCAAACTCATTTTAACTTAATTTCCTCTTTAATAGGGTACTGAGGGTTAGGACTTCACTGTATGAATTTTGGGGCGGGGGATGCAAATCAGCTCATACTGCTCTGTGCTCTGTGACACCCCTCAAAAAAATTCATGCCCACATATGTAAAATACATGCATTCCCTCCAAATAATTCTAGGATTCTTAGCTCATCCCAGCATCAACTTCAAATCTGAGTCTCATCTGAACATCAGGTAAACCAGGTGTGAGCAAGAGAGGAAGTGTGAGTCATCCTGAGGCAAAATTCCTTTACAGCTCTGAACTTGGGTAACAAGAAAATAACTATCTCGTTCTAAACTACAGTGTTGGAATAGGCCTAGCATAAGCACTCACGTTCAAAAAGGAATAATACGATAGAAGAGCTCTGCAGACCTAAGCATGTCTGAAAATAAACAAGGAAAATTCTATTTTGTTTTAAGGCTCCCAAATAATCCTTTGTCTCCAAGTTCTGTTTTCCCAGCCCCCTGGTGCAGTCTTGCAGCCAGGGTCCAGCAGCGCTGCTCCCAGTCTTCTTTGTAAATGAGCAGGTGACAGTTTCACCCCTGGATGCCTGGGGGCAGTAGTAGCCCTGCTGACCTCTGAATCACTGTTGGGTTTAGTATTCCATTTTTAAGAACACTTACATCTGGCTCGCATACAGGGTTATCATTACTACCTTTCTAAATTTCATATATATGTGTTAGTATACTATACTGGTGTTTTTCTTTCTGGCTTACTTCACTCTGTATTATAGGCTCCTGTATGCGAGACAGCAAAAGAGACACAGATGTATAGAACAGTCTTTTGGGCTCTGTGGGAGAGGGAGAGGGTGGGATGATTTGGGAGAATGGCATTGAAACATGTATAATAACATATATGAAACGAATTGCCAGTCCAGGTTCAATGCATGATACTGATGCTTGGGGCTGGTGCACTGGGATGACCCAGAGGGATGGTACGGGGAGGGAGGAGGGAGGGGGATTCAGGATGGGGAGCATGTGTACACCCGTGGTGGATTCATGTTGATGTATGTCAAAACCAATACAATATTGTAACGTAATTAGCCTCCAATTAAAATAAATAAATTTATATTAAAAATAAATAAAAAATAAAAGAGAAAACAAACAAACAAAACAGAACAATTACATCTAAATAGAAGTGTTGGTCTATTCTATAGAATCTTGTAAATTAAGTCAGTAAGGAATAATGAACCCAAGATTTTCAAACATAGGTTTGGCAAGGGAAATGCACTGAAGAGTTAAGTGAGGGAGGTTGGTCATATGAATAAAATGTCCTCATTACTAAATGGCACTTTTAGAAGTTAGGCCCCTGCCCTCCCATAGACACCTTCCTGCTTAATTACATTTCAAAGGGATCTCCAAATGAGGATTCATCTTGTTTCATTATAAAGATTTTCTCTTCATTCAATTAACTGAAAATTCATTGGGAGGTGGAACATATTAAATAACATCTGGGAGAATTATTAAATGATTGCCATACAAAGTTAAGAAGGAAGATTATTGACAGCTGAGACACTTGCATGATAATTCTATTTAAAAGTATCAATTGTTTTTGTTTAGTTGTTTTTCCTTAGTGACAAGGGCATGTACTTACATAAATATTGAGAGACTACATATTTCCTGTTTTAAAATACAGTACAAAAGCATCAACCTTTTGTATCAACTTGGAAATATGTATCATATTTAGAAAACATTGTAATCCTTTTGGCTTTCAGTGAAGTTGGTCAAATGCTTTATGTTCCTTGAGAAAAGGTGCCATCAGCTATTTTATGTTTATGTGTAATATTAACCCATTTAAGGATTAAGCTACAGGAAACTTTGTCAGAACAAGAGCATAGTCCCCCACCCCCCCAAAAAAATACTAAATAAAGACAGAGAATCTTTTATTTCTGGGGAGTAAGTATCAAAAAATCCAAGTTTATGTGAAAATATGGCTAAAAATATAAATCCCCAAAGTTTCTCCTGAAGGAGATTATATTATGCCACCACAAAATATTCCTTTTTGGCAAAATGATTAGTCTGAACTGGATGCAGACTGAGAATCAACAGACACAGAAAGAAGCCTTTCTTGGAGCTCTTTTTTTCTGACTAAAAATAGAGACTTAAGCAAGAACATGTATAAATCCCCTCTTTTAGGTGAATTTTATAACTATGAAGATAGACTAGATAAATAGACCTGCACAAACAAGCCTTACTAGATTAGGCCTTATCATTTATCCTCCCCTACATAAATATATCTTCTCACAGTTTGCCACCAATGAAAGTCCAAATCCGTTTTACTTTGTCCTGTCACTTCTCCACACTTAATCCCTGTGTTGAGATGCTATACTAGCCTAAGTTCTAACCACCCCTTTGAGTTACTCATCACTAAGTTCTCCCACATAAATTATAGCACATGTTAACAAGCTATGATTGCCTTTTTTTCTTTTTTCTTTTTAATTTCTCTTTTCTTACTGTGATATACAAGTTCCTTGTCAGAGAACCTAGGAAATTAGAAGATAAAGGCTTTGTTTTTTTCTCCTCTATATTTCTGTCCCTAACCTCTGAACCTTGTTTTCATGATCTGCTGTCCTGGATAATATGTGTGGACCCTGTTCTAATAGCAGATATGAATCAAGTCCACCTCAGAAGCTTCCCCTAAATTTTATCCTCAGAGATAAGAGGTTGAATTCTTGGTGGGGAAATCATATAAATGGGTTATATTATGCCATGGTACTCCTTTACAAACCAAGAAATATTTTAAAAAGTGGAGGCAGTAAGAATATTTTAAACTTTTCTATTTGCATAAACAAGATAGTAACCAAGAGACTCCTTCCAGAATTTGGTTTGTTTCTTTCAAGAGGACACAACAACTTGAAGGAGGCAGATAAATGCAGGTGAAATTTGAGGTGACAATCACTGACCCCTCATTATAGACATTTGCTTGAAGTTTCTTTTTCTGAAGTATTATTTTAAATTGTGGCAAATTTCATTGGTCAAGTTCCTTGTGTGGGTTCCACTCAGGACTCCAGAGTTGATGGGAAGATTAGGGACAGTTGAGATTTGAAAGTTGGAGAGAAAAGTCTTTCTGGAGATTCTGTTATTTGACTAAAACCAGCAACTTCTGGAAAGTGAACCTGCATGGCAGATCTACTCCTAGGAAGAAGATTGAAGATTAAATTCCAAAAATTCATCCTTAACAGCCTCAGGATACCATAGTTCTTCACACCCAGAAGAAGCGACTTACGCACAAGATTACTGCACTACTCATGCCATCAACAAGACCACACAGTGGTCTTCAACTGCCAGACTGACAACTTTTCTTCCCCACTATTATCATCACAAACTTAAAAGACCAAGCAGTGACATTTTGTTAAAGACCTTACACCATTGTTCCCTATTTATGAAAATGGCACCCATTGTCCAATCATGAAAACTGCTGCTGCTAAGTCGCTTCAGTCGTGTCTGACTCTGTGCGACCCCATAGATGGCAGCCCACCAGGCTTCCCCATCCCTGGGATTCTCCAGGCAAGAATACTGGAGTGGGGTGCCATTTCCTTCTCCAATGCATGAATGTGAAAAGTGAAAGTGAAGTTGCTCAGTCATGTCCGACTCTAGCGACCCCATGGACTGAAGCCTACCAGGGTCCTCCATCCACTGGATTTTCCAGGCAAAAGCACTGGAGTGGGGTGCTATTGCCTTCTTCCATAAAAACTGGTATACTTTAATTTTTATCATAAACTACATATAATCTATCACTAATTCCTATTGACTTTGTTCCCTCATTTTAAATCAAAGTGGCCATTTTTTATCTCCTTACTGGCCCTCCTATCTCCACCCCAGTTTGCAAAAACAGCCAGAAAGATAATCTTATATAGAGAACATATCACTCTCCTGATTAATATTCTTCTAGAACAGAGATGTCCATTCACGCCAGACTCAGTTTTTCATGTGGAAGAATTTTCTAAGTGTGTTCTCCTGTCTGTGGTCAGTGTAGAATTTTCAAAAAACAAGCTTGTGGTTTTGATAAATCTCTTTACTTATCTTTTCTATTTTCAATTTTGTTCATTTCTATTGTTTAGATTTAATATTTTGATCCTTATATATTTCTGCAGGTACTATATTGGGTATTTCTATATTTTTTAGTAAATTCCTCTCTTCTAATATGAGTTTAAACATAAAATTACCTCTCTTGTTGCTCTCCAGATTCTCTATGTCTGTCTTTGTCTTTGATTTTGATTAGTCATAGTGTGAATATCTTTGAATTTATCTTATTTGGAGTTTATTGAGTTTCTCAGATCTGAAGATTCATGTCCTTCACCAATTATGGCATTTTCAGCCATAATTTTTCCTTTTTTTTTTCCCTTTTCTCTCTCTTTTCTGGGATTTAAATAATGTGTATGTTAGTATGCTTGTTGGTATTCCACGGATCCTTCTTACTCTTTACCTTTTGTTCATTTTTCTTCCTGTTCCTCATGAATGATCTCTGTTGTCCAGTTTTCAAGTTCACTGATTTTTTTCTTTTGCCTTCTCAAATCTGGTATTAAATACCTCTAGAAAGTTTGTTCATTTCATGTACTGTACTTTCAGCTCTGTGATTCCTGTTTGGTTGCTTTTAATCATTTCTACTTCTTTATAAATATTCTCATTATATTTACACATAATTTTACTTACTCACTTTAATTACTTGTCCATAGTTTCTCTAGTTCTTTGGCATATTAAGAAAGCTCATTGAATGATTTTTGTCTAGTGAGTACAATGTCTAGTTCTCCTCAGTGATAGGTTCTGTCAATTCATCTTTTGTCCTTTGAGTGGAAAATACTGTATTGTTTCTTTGTGTGACTTAAATTTTGTTGTTTAGAAACAAAATTGGATATTTGAATATTACAATGTGATAATACTAGAAGACAGTTCCTCTTCCCCTGGATTTGTTGGTGGTAGTAGATGAAATCTTTTATAGCCTTATTTTTTTGAGACATTTCCAAACTCTTTTTGGAAGAAATTTATTCTTTCTATGCCTCTCATGTGTGTTCACCAAATTATCTGTCCCTTTATCTCAGTGATCAGCAGGTCACCTAAGAGATTTCCTTATGTACATGGAGCCAAATAGAGAAAAAAAAATATTACTCTCCTGTTCTTTGCAGCATGCCCTGCTAGTTCTTTGCAGCATGCCCTGCTAACCACCTGGCTGGGGCACTGATTCAGTATTAAATGGACTCTCTACAGCTTTTCTTTTGTCTTCATCTCCCACTTACAGAGAGTTCACAGATCTGCCAGAGGTACAAATCTAAGTTCATCTTAGATAATTTTTGAGCAGGTGTCCAGGCCTGGGTAAATCCATTACACTTCCAAGTCCTTATTCCATAAGATATTTCCTCCTCTGCCTTCTCCTGAATAAATTAAGACTGCATATCACTTGCTCCATCTGCCATCTCCTGACCCAGGTGGGGACAGAAGTGGGCCTTTGAATCTTTTGGCAGATACCATGACCACTACTCAGATAGCTGCATCAGCCCAAGGTAGGGAGGGTTAGTAAAACAAACTTCAGCATCTGTGTCAGTCGCTCAATGTTAACACTAGGCAAGTAAAAGTAAACAACTACAATAACTTGAGAAAAAAAAAAATCTCGTTCACTCTAATGACTTGGCATTAGCAAGCTGCTGCAGGAACTCAGGATGCTATCTAGGGATTGTGGAAACTACACTGGAAAAGAGTAGATACTGCACAGGTGAATGAAACCGCCAGAACTCTCTTTTATTAAAATTCAAAAAAAAAAAAAAATTCAGCCACCCTCTACTCTACAAAGAAACTCTATGGTTGCTGGACATTTTGGATTATATTTCAGAGTTTTAAAAATGTTGATTCTGTAAGTGTTTACCAGCTTATGCTTGTTTTGTAAAAGGGCCAATTATATGAATGTTTCACTATAAAATTTCCCATCTTTACTTTTTATGTTACCTTTTTAGATGTTCATTGATGGCGTATAAAGGATTTCTGTATCTTTAATATTTAAAAGTACTTCTTGTAACATGTCTACGTGCTTGGTATATTAGTTCTTTAATTTTTATGGACATTTCCCCATGGTGTTTTTTTCTTTTCTTATTGTTGTTATTTAAGATAAGATCTTATTCAGTAAAGTGGTTTTATGTGTGTGTTTACAGGATCTTTTACAGCTGAACGTCAGGAGTTTCTTCAGTTTTGCAATTGCCAGGTTTTAAGTTTTATATAAGTCCCTTAAATGATAAATTTTACATTCAAATAAGCAATATAAATTCAGATGTCACACCAATTTAACGATTAAGACTAGAATTTAGATTATCCATGTTCAACTTTATTGCTTTTTAACTTATGGTCTTGAGAATAACATAACTCTTCATTGTCTTTTTTAGCTATTAAGCAGACTTTTGTCTGGATTACTTTAATGGTTCTATCTGTTATACAGGTGTCTCAGTTCTAACTTCAAGCTCCATATTTCCTTTCATGAGTATTTAAAGCCATTACTCTGTATTATACAGCTCTATTCTTCCTTTGTAGCTCTAAATTGCCTCTTTGTTTCTAATAGTAGGCATATCTTTTTCTTCTTTGCAGCTCCAAAGTACCTTTAAAAAAAAAATCTTTCACTTGCACATTTCAAAGATTTGCACAGCAAAAAAATCTGCATAGCCTTGCCCCATTTTTCCTGAACCTGAAGTATTCTCATCAGTCCTCCAACCCAGATTCTGCTTCCACCCATATCACTTCACTGGAGCTATCAGTCATTGTATCCTTCAAATTGCTAAGTTCAATGTCTTTAATGCTTTCATTTCACTGATCATGCACCAGCAATTGGTACAAGGAATCATTGTCTTACTTCCCAAATACATTTTCATATGCCTTCTTTTCCAGTATCTCCTATTTTTCTTTTACTTCTGATTGTTATATTTAGTACTTTTCAAGTTCCTCTAACAATTTTCTACAGTTTGTTATTGAATTCTCTTTGTTTCTCACTCTGTAGTATGTTCTTAGGTATTCTTAAGCATCCTATAACTTCAGTTATCATATATATTTGGATCTAATTTTTTTTTAACTAGTACAAATATCTATGTGACTTTTATACATAGGAATAAAATGTATAAAATTTTGTTTTTTATATAATTTGGGAATTTAAAACCAAATATTCTTTAACCCAACACTTATTTTCCTTTTCTAAAATTATTATTTTCCATTCTTCATTTTAATGAATAGCAAACTTATCTACTCAGTTCCTCTTCTTAGGGCCTTGGAAAAAATAATTTATGCTTCTCTATCCTTCATTCTCTTGCTGCATATTAATCATCAGCAAAACTGTCCTTTTTTACATGTAATATATAACTGATTTCATATACTTTTTTTCCCATCTTCATTGTCACTATTTTCAGACAATGCACCACCCTTTCTCATTGAGTGAGTGCAATAGTTGACCTGGGGGTTTTCATTCTTCTCTAAGTCATAACATGTCTTCTAAGATGAACCAGAAATATTTTCTTAAAATGAAAACGAGGTCCTGCCACTTTTGATAAAATTCAAAAGTGGCCTCCATAAAAGAAGACATATAAAATTTAAAAAATATATAGAACAAATAGATAACAAATAAAGTGGCTAGCTTAGTACGTCAATAATAACATACACCAAATAAAGACAAAGCATAGCACAAGTGAGTTTAATAATGAACCCATTATATGCTTTTTTATAAGAATCTTACTTCTGCAATAACTTGTAATACTGAAACTACCAGATATGAATATAAAAATACATAATTAACTACTTCCTACAATGCTGCAAACTTGATGTATTATGTATCATAGTTTTGAATATAAAAAGTTAAAAGTACAAAGCTTCTGCTGCTGCTGCTGCTAAGTCACTTCAGTTGTGTCCGACTCTGTGTGACCCCATAGACAGCAGCCCACCAGGCTCCCCTGTCCCTGGGATTCTCCAGGCAAGAACACTGGAGTGGGTTGCCACTTCCTTCTCCAATGCACGAAAGTGAAAATTGAAAGTGAAGTTGCTCAGTTGTGTCCGACTCTTAGTGACCCTATGGACTGCAGCCTATCAGGCTCCTCCATCCATGGGATTTTCCAGGCAAGAGTACTGGAGTGGGTCGCCAGTGCCTTCCACACAAAGCTTCTACAAGACAAATTAGAAAATATTTTCACAATGTTTGTGACTGCAAAGATTTCTTACAGTAAACATAAGAAGCATTAACATCAAAAAATTTTAAATGACAAATTTGAGTTCATAAATATTGAAAACATCTGTTCATCTAAAATAACCACTGAACAACTAAAAATGCAAGCCACATGCTCAGAATATATACTACATACACATACACAGAGGTATATTTAATTAAACAGATAGATATTTGATCAAAGCACTTGTGTCCCCAATATACAAAGAATTCTTGCAACTCAATACTAAGAAGTCAAAGAATCTATTAAAAATGGACAAGCAACTTGACAGCCACATTACAAAGGAAGACATGAATAATAATAAACACATAAGTAAACACATGAAAATATTCTTAACATCATGTCATTAGGAAAATACAAGCTAGTATCACATAGATATACTACTACAAACCCAGAAAGAAGGCTAAAATTAAAATTTATGAGAATTCCAAATATTGATGGGGGTGTGGGATTAATCAAAGTCTTAGGCATTGTTGGAGGGTCAGTAAGATGGACCAACCAATTTGTAGAAATATTTAGATCCTCATATTGATAAATACATGTAAACCACATGGCTTGATAATTATTTTCTGAATATCCTACAACTAAATATTTAAGAGAACTAAGATTACATATCCACACAAAGATTTATAAACAAATGTTTAAAAAAAATTTATTCATACAAGCCAAAATGTCCAAACATTGGAAACACCTTAAATATTAACCAAGAAGACAATGGATAAACAAAGTGTGATGTGTTCATACACTGGAATACAGCTCAGAAATAAACATAAACTACTGATACAATAATGTAGGCTAATCTTCCAAAGAACATTTTATTGTTTTTAAAAGGTTAGACACAAAGATTTTATACTTTACAATTTCAGCTATATGGAGTCCAGCAGTGGTAAAGATAACCTATGGTGTTAGGAATCAGAACAATGGGCAAGATTAACTGGAGGATGGCATGAATGAGTTTTCTGGGTGGTATAAATATTCAGTATCTTGATTGTAGTATGATGGTTACATGAGTGTACACATTTGTGAAAACTCATCAAATTGTGCACTTGAGATCTATTAATGCATGCCTGCCTGCCTGCTAAGTGTCTTCAGTAGTGTCTGACTCCTATGACTCAAGGACTGTATCCTTCCAGGTTCCTTTGTTCATGGGATTTTCCAGGCAAGAATACTGGAATGAGTTGCCATTTCTTCCTCCAGGGGACCTTACTAACCCAGGGATTGAATCCATGTCTGCTATGTCTCCTGCATTGGCAGGCAGGTTATTTGCCACTAGTGCCACCTGGGAAGCCCATTAATGCATAGATTTCTCCATAAATAGATTTGTGTGTGTGTGTGTGTGTGTGTAAACAAAGAAAATTATGTTTTAAGTAGGCCATTGATAGCAACTAGTTAGGCAGTCCATACCCCAGAGATAGGGGTCCCAGAACCTGCTCTGAATTTAGCATTCTTAACATAGACTTTTACTGTCAACCTCACCTAGTTCCTTTGCAGTTAGGAACAAAAAGAAGAAGGTGAAAATGATGATTTACATTACATAAATACAACTTTAAACTTTCTTGGAAATCTCATACAAAAAGTATAACTTACATGTAGTTGACTGCTCTTCTCTTTGAGAAAGCCAGGCAAATAAAATTTTAAAAATCCAAGCACAATATCACTCCCATCAGCATAGCAATCCTATTAAGTAAGAAGAGGAAAACAAAAATCAAATACTAATCTTTGTTGGATTTTTCACTTCCCCCATTGAAATTTTCAAATTGTCACGCACAGCTTTTTCATATATATGACAAATTTCACATATGACAATTTCCCCATTCTCCAAAGATGATAACCCCAAAGCCTCATCAAATTTTTGCATTTATCTTTGAGAAGAAGTCCAGAATTTCTGAGTAACATAAAGACTTCTTATCTGTTTATTGCTCTTGCTCCTGACTTTTTAAAATCTGTTCCAGACACATCTAATATAATGTGGTTGAAAGTAAACAATATAAACACTATAATAGCTTCATTTGGAAAATGGAAGAGTGAAAAGACTCTCAGAAGCCACTAACTCATAGCTAATGCCATTCTTTGGGAAGAAATAGCAGACAGTTCTTTGTTTCATACTTTTTTGATTGCGATTCACATTTGTAGAAAACCAAGGAACTGATGAAGAATATTACAGGTCAGACAGATCATGATCAGGGTCAATGTGAATTTAGCTAAACTTCAAATTGCATTTTCTGTGTCCTCTTCCCTAGTGACACTTTTTCATCATCCTCTTTTTCTTTTCCTTCTTCCCCCCGCCCCCCTGCCATATGTTACCATTTTCTTTCTTCACTGTGTGAATGCTAAGTCGCTTCAGTCGTGTCCAACTCTTTGTCACCCCACAGACTGTATCCCACCAGACTCTTCTGTCCATGGGGTTCTCTAGGCAAGAATACTGGCGTGGATTGTCATTTCCTTCTCCAGGGGATCTTCTGGATCCAGGGATGGAACCCGTGTCTCTTAAGTCTCTTGCAGGTGGTTCTTTACCAGTAGCTCCACCTTAAGGCCCATGAAACCTGTTTCTGTGCAGATACGGTGATTGTATCATTATTTCTACCTCTTTTATGCTACTTACCTCTGCCATTATATATTTATTTCTTCAATTAACAAATTGTTGGATAGACCTTTTAAAGCAATGATGGTTATCTTAGGACAGTGGGTATTTATCCTGAGGCTCAAGATAGTATGCATCAGCTAACTTTTCTCCTGGACTCCAGCCCAAATTAGTCAGTATTTATTGATGTTTTCTTCACCATTCTTGATGTGGATCTTTCTTTCCTAATTTCACTTAAGTCAATTATTAATTTTTACTACTTTTAAATTATGTGTTACATTCAAAAGAGAAAGAAAAACAACTCCTTATTATGTAAGCTTTAAATAAAAAACAAAAAAAGAGTTCTTAGCACTATTTACACTTTTGGATGAACAGGCTTTCTAACCTTCCTAACAGCAGGAGGCATGTCCATGGATTTCTGACAGGTAAAAAAAGCCCTAATCAAGCCATGCTTGTGGTAATGGCAGCATGTCACGTAAGCCAAAATAAAACTATTCAGAAATATATTCAGTTAAATATTTTAAAGTGCCTTACTTCAAGACATCTTGAGTAAAACAAATCCCAGTGGGAGTCTCTTGGCTTACCTATTAACTCTCTTAATAAATATAGATTCCAGGACAGAATTGCCTGGTGGCTACAATAAGAGTGATTGTGAAAGCATAGATTTCCATTGACACCTGGCTAACCTAATTCTCTTAGTTTACAGAAGAGGGTAACTGGAGGAAATTTACAAGAGCTGAGTATATCTCCAGAATACATTTTATAATCCTTTCTGTGACTTTTATTGTGCTCATGATTTTAGGTGATTAAAATATTTTATTGTAGAAAATACTACTACACTGTAATTTATTTAGTGTTTTTAATGATTCTTTTTAAACTAATTAAGTAGATTCATTTTCCTCATAAATATAGAAAAATTTCTATTTTTACAGAAAAAAAAAGATTTAACAGATTTTTCTGTCTTCAAAATTATAGATGGAACTTCTGGATTTCACGTTCATATTTCTAGGTTAAACAAGATCTTAATCTATAACTATAAAAGTTTCTGATAGAAGAAACATTAAGCTTTGACAACAGTAAGAAGAATGTGAGCAGGAGGGATATGGCCAGAGCCATCTTTTCCCTGATTAAGAGCCCAGCTGCCAAATCACAATGGATCAGGAGATGGAATGCATTTTTTTCTCATTTTATAGAAGTCTGAAGGTATGAATTAAAGATTTCTTGACAGGGTCAGGAATAACAGCATTATAATTGGGGTGGGGAGTACCCTAAATACTGAGGTAGTAAAAATGTTGTCAGATCAAAGAATCGAGACAGTCTATATCATGATGTACATTTGTGAAAAGACCCTCAGTTAAAGTCCAAGGAAACACTCCAGAGAAGACTTTAAATTGCCTTATTCTGTATTTTAGTGTCTGTGCCCATATCTAATACCTAGCTCAACATTATATATAACTCAGAATACTTTCAGGTGTAGGTGTTAGAAATCCATATTAAACTGCCTGAAGTTTCCAAATCAAATGAATAAAGAATAAAGGCAGCAGTTGTAAGAGTTATTATAACTTCCAGGAATCTGAAAAGCAGGAACTAGAGATGCAAAGGTACAATCAGCTAATATCAAAACTTAAGGGATAAAACTGTAGGATGGGTAATTTCCAAAGTGAAGGAGAATATTAATCTTTCCATATACACGGAGCTTGTGGCCAGATATGATACAAAAGAGGTGTTTACATCCCAAAGCCTCTTACTGAATACTTACCAAAAGGTATATCAGTATCAATTATTTTAATTTTTTAAAAAAGCATTCCTAAATACATTACTTACTTAGGGAATTGTAATGAACTTGATAATTACCATGTGATGTAGGAACATGGGCTTCCCACACGTCATAGTAGTAAAGAATCTGACCGCAATACAGGAGACATGAGTTGGATCCCTGGATGGGGAAGATCCCCTGGAGTAGGAAATGGCAACCCAATAAAGCAATCTTGCCTAGAAAATTTCATGGAGAGTTATGCCAGGGGACTACAGTCCATGAGGTCACAAAAAGTCAGACATAACTAAGCACACACACACACATAGGAACATATGCTGACTTTGATGGCAATTGAACTGAATAACTGGTTCCTTGACTGTAATCTTTCAGAGTAGTTTAGAAACATTGCTTTTAAGAGTTAAATATGGGTAAGAAGTCATAATAAAATTATTTTTACTATATTTATGAAATATTCAATGATGAAACAAGTAGGTTTAGCATTTCTATTACCCTTCCCTCATAGCTTAGTTGGTAAAGAATCTGCCTGCAGTGCAGGAGACCTGGGTTCGATTCCTGGGTCAGGAAGATCCCCTGGAGAAGGAAATGGCAACCCACTCCAGTATTCTTGCCTGAAGAATCCCATGGACAGAGGAGCCTGGCAGGCTACAGTCCATGGGGTCACAAGAGCTGGACACGACTTAGTGACTAAACCACCAAAAACCACTATAAAATTAATTTGGTGTAACAAATCCAAAGCTGATATACATTGTAGATTATCGATGGTTCATGTTAGTTACTAAGCTGTTTGGGAATGACATTAGGTTGGTAATACATTTTCTATTGTCATAATATTAGATTCTTTGCTGGGAGAGGAATCAGCCTAGGTTAAATGTTGTCAGGAATTTGAAAGGATATGGAAAAAGTAAGTAACATTGTAATAAAAGTTAGGGTTAAAATTAATGATTTAAAGAGGTTTTTTTTTTTTTTTTTTTTAGCTTCCTTATTTCTATTTTTACTCCAATATCTTATTCAGACTCCCCCCCTCCTCCCTTCCTGGAGACAGTAGAAGATAAGGATTAAGAAATGTTTGGATTTGAGTCTTTACCTGACTACTGGTGCCATTGTAATCAGAGATAAACTAGTCTGTCTTTATACCATGAGGATGCCCTTCAAGGTTCTCAGAATTTTCAGTCAGCATTTTTTCTATAGACATTGTTGTTGTAAGCACTTTCACTGCAAGCATTTTTACTGAACAAAACTGGCCTTAAGGCAATTTTGCTGTAAAACATAAAATAACAAAAAATAAAAGAAGGATATTAAAAAAGACATAAACATAAAACATGAGAAATGAATAACAAAATTAAAATAATTTATTGCAAAATGCAAAATATTTTCATATATTCAAAATATGTGTAGATTCATGGCAATGCTGTGCAAATACTTTGTTATATTTTGTAATTTGTATGAAAGTACTTGTCTTCCAAGTTTGTCCAAGATTTTGTTCATGATTTTTTTGTGTGTGATATATCTATCTCATCCTTCAGCATCTCACTTTCATTTCTATACAAAATTCTTTTTTTCATCAACAGAGGTATCAGTTTCCAAATTCTAGGATACATATTTGTAAGCTGAGCATTGTACCGGGTAGGTTGTGAAGTCTCTACACTCTTCTTGGAACTTTGTCACTTGTCAATTCATAGACGTTCTAAAGTTCTATGTGTAATATGGCCTCAATTCTGTGTCTCCAAATCACCAAGGAATTTGAAAAATGATATGTTATTATTTTCTGGTACAATACGAAGTCTGACTTTACACATTCCTATTTCACACTTTCAGTAGATAAAATATTATTATCATAGTATTTTCGATCAAGTTCACATGCATGGCTAATCAGCCACTATTTTAAGACCACCATATCAACTCAACACAGTATAGACCATCATATGAGGGTTAATATTTATGTAATGTAAAAATGGAAGTACTGTGTCAATGGAGAAAGGAAACCAAACTGTCAGCCAATTGTAATCAAACTGTCAAACCAAATTCTCAACTAGTTATATTAACTTTTATGGCAAAGTTGTCTTATGACCAATTAGTTATGTGTCAACGACATTTTCAGTGAAGATGCTCATGGTGAAAATCCTGAACATGCTCCTTTAATACCCCAAATCTTCACCTTCAAGGATAAATAGAAAAGCAAACTGTACATTGAGGGATACACCTCTCTCTAATTTTCTCTTTTTCCAACTCATAGGGCTTAAAGGACATACACACATTATTGATTCATACTCCAAGAAATCAAGGTCTTATCACTTTTGATCTGGACCACTTCTCAGGATTTGTTTCCAGTGAGCAAACTTGAAGGATTTTGGAAACAAAAAGCAGGATTGGTTTCATTCACTACCAAGTAGTGAAGCCCCAGCTCAGTGGTCCTCTATAGAAGCACGGATCACTGTGTGCAGGATCCCGGCTTTCATGTTTCTCTTGGAAGACAGAAAGTGGCACAAGCCATCATGTTCATTCTCCAGCTACTGTTTTTACCTTAAGTGGTGAAGTCTTTGTTTCTGATTCAGGAATCTGTGTCAGTGTGAAACTGTCTGGCTGGTGATTTTGTTAGCCTACAGGCACGGTGAAATTTCACTTTCTCACCCTTCAAAATTGTTGACAGCCACACCTCCTTATGTTGGTAAAATGATAATAATTATCATCTTAAGTGAGGTTATAACACCTGTGAACAGAGAGAAAATGAACATATTTATGAAGGATATGAAAAAATAAGGCAGGACTAAAAAGAAACTTTGGGATGAGATTATATGTTTATACAATAATGAGAGACAAAATTTGGAATGAAGTAGTCTTCATGTAGGAAAATCTAAAGGTATGGGTACCTAGACTGTTGAATAGTTCAAGTGGAGCAAACCATCACACAGTACATGTAATAAGAGGGCCTCCAGATACAGACACTGAAAGACGACAATCCTCATGTGATGATTCTCAGTTCAGTTCAGTCACTTAGTCATGTCCAAGTATTTGCGACCCCATGGACTGCAGCATGCCAGGCCTCCCTGTCCATCACCAACTCCCAAAGCTTACTCAAACTCATATCCATCGAGTTGGTAATGCCATCCAACCCTCTCATACTCTGTCATCTGCTTCTCCTTCCACCTTCAATCTTTCCCATAATCAGTGTTTTTCCCAAGGAGTCAGGTCAGTTCTTTGCATCAGGTGGCCAAAGTATTGGAGCTTCAGCATCAGTCTTTCCAATGAATATTCAGGACTGATTTCCTTTAGGATTGACTGGTTGGGTATCCTTGAAGTCCAGGGAACTCTCAAAAGCCTTCTCCAACACCACAATTCAAAATCATCAATTATTTGGTGCTCAGCTTTCTTTACAGTCCAACTCTCACATCCATACATTACTTCTGGGAAAACCATAGCTTTAACTAGACAGACTTTTGTTTTCAAAGTAATGTCTTGGCTTTTTAATATGCTGTCTACGTTGGTCAAAACTTTTCTTCCAAGGAGCAAGCATCTTTTAATTTTATAACTGCAGTCACCATCTGCAGTGATTTTGGAGCCCAGAGAAATAAAGTCTCTCACTGTTTCCATTGTTTCCTCATCAATTTGCCATAAAGTGATTGGACTGGATGCCATGATCTTAGTTTTCTGAATGTTGAGTTTTAAGCTAACATTTTCACTCTCCTCTTTCACTTTCATCAAGAGACTCTTTAGCTTTTCTTCGCTTTCTGCCATAAGTGTTGTGTCATCTGCATATTTGAGGTTATTGATATTTCTCCTGACAATTTTGATTCCAGATTGTGCTTCATCCAGCCCAGCGTTTCTCATGATGTACTCTGCATATAAGTTAAATAAGCAGGGTGACAATATACAGCCTTCATGTACTTCTTTCCCAATTTGGAACCAGTCTGTTTTTCCATGTCCAGTCCTAACTGTTGCTTCTTGACCTGCATACAGATTTTTAAGAAGGCAGATCAGGTGGTCCTGTATTCCCATCTCTAATCCACACAGTCAAAGGCTTTGGCATAGTGACCCTATGGGATGTTAATTGCCTTTGGCTAAAGCAAATCCCTTGAGTGAAGTGCTGAAAAGAGTAATAAACATCCCTTAAACTGCAATATTATACCAAGTACAAGTATAAAGGTAGATAAAATATGCAATCAATGATCATGTCTATGAAGAAACAATATATTTTGGAGATAGTATCGTAGCAACTTTAAATTGATTTCTAGAAATAAAAAGTAAGCATGTTCTATAAATTCATTCAATATTCTTACTATATGTTCTTTACAAACTGAACTTAATCTATTGCCATGAAAGGAATGAACATGGTTATATCATTTCAAGGCATGTATCACAGAAAAATGCATGAATATCATTATCATTTAACTTATAAAATTAGATTACATATACAATTTTTAAGATAGCAGGAGTAGCATAAAATCTGTATTAAACTTTTAAACATGAGTATATTGCAACAGTCTATGGCAGGTCAATGACCTCATTTATACAAGAGAAGTTGAATGAATTACAGAAATCATACATGTAAAAGCATTACAGAACCTCAGAAGGAACATAGTCTAACAAGAATAAAATTCTGCAGAAGGAAAAAGTCTTTTATCTGTGAGTTGTGTATCTGTGGCTGTCCTCAGAGGCATTTACCAATTCAGTGAAGGGCTAGATTCTGAGACCTCAGCCTTGACTCAGGACCAGGGATACCACTGGAAATCATAGAGATGATAAAATAAGATTGGTAGAGATCAATTCAATGACATTAATAGATGTAGTAAACAACAACAACAAAATATAAGCAGAAAATGCCAAAATGTCTAGATATAAAATGGAACATTAATAAAATAAGTTATTGTTAAAACAACAAATTGTATTTCAAGTGCAAAATATAGCTTAATTGATATTAAAATATATTCAAAGTTTTGAGAACCAGAAAAAGTAGTTGTCAGTGTGTGAATTTGTTGTCAGTATAGGAAAATGTTTATTTGAAAACTATTATAACCTTCTAAATCAATGATCTAAGGTTCTAGCTTAAGAAAATGAAAAGAACAAATCAAACCTAAAAGTTGTATTCCCAAGGTGAAATTGGCCTGTTATTCCAGGTATCTCTTGACTTCCTGTTTTTGCATTACAGGTACCTATAATGAAAAGGGCATCTTTTTGAGATATTAGTTCTTGAAGGTCTTGTAGGTCTTCACAGAATCATTCAACTTCAGCTTCTTCAGCATTAATGGTCGGGGCATAAACATTGATTACTGTGATACTGAATGGTTTGTCTTGGAAACCAACAGAGATCATTCTGTCGTTTTTGAGACTGAATCCAAGTACTGCATTTCAGACTCTTTTGTTGACTATGAGGCATTTCTATTTCTTCTAAGGGATTCTTGCCAACAGCGGTAGATATAATCATCATCTTTGTTAAATTAACCCATTGCCTTCCATTTTAGTTCACTGATTCCTCAAATGTCAATGTTCACTCTTGCCATCTCCTGTTTGACCACTTCCAATTTCCCTTGATTCATGAACCTAACATTCCAGGTCCTGAGCAATATTGTTCTTTACAACACTGGACTTTATTTCCATCACCATTTACCATTTACAACAGGTGTTATTTTTGCTTTGTTTTGTCTCTTCTTTCTTTCTGGAGTTATATCTTGACTGATCTCTAGTAGCCTATTGGGCACCTACCAACATGGAGAGTTCATCTTTCAGTGTCCTATCTTTCTGCCTTTTCATACTGTTCATGGGGTTCTCAAGGCAAGAATATTGATGTGGCTTACCATAATCTTCTCCAGTGGAACACGTTTTGTCAGAACTTTCCATCATGACCTGTCTATCTTAGGTGGCCCTAAAAGGCATGGCTCATAGTTTCATTGAGTTAGATAAGGCTGTGGTCCATATGATTAGCTGTATTACCTTTTAGTGATTGTGGGTTTCATTCTGTCTGCCTTTGCTGGATAAGGATAAGAGGCTTATGGAAGTTTCCTGATGGGAGTGAGTGACTGAAGTGAAAACTGGGTCTATTTCTGATGGGCGGAGCCATGCTCAGTTCAGTTCATTTCAGTCCAGTCACTCAGTAATGTCCAATTCTTCCTGACCCCATGAACCACAGCATGCCAGGCCTCTCTGTCCATCACCAATTCCTGGAGTTTAACCAAACTCATGTCCATTGAGTCGTTGATGCCATTCAACCATCTCATCCTCTATTGTCCCCCTCTTCCAGCATCAAAGTCTTTTCAAATGAGTCAAATCTTCGCATCAGGTGGCCAAAGTATTGGAGTTTCAGCTTCAACATCAGTCCTTCCAATGAACACCCAGGACTGATCTCCTTTAGGCTGGACTGGTTGGATCTCCTTGCTGTACAAGGGCCTCTCAAGAGTCTTCTCCAACACCATAGTTCAAAACCATCAATTATTCTGCACTAAGCTTTCTTTATAGTCCATCTCTCACATGCATATGACCACTGGAAAAAACAGCTTTGACTACACGGACCTTTGTTGGCAAAGTAATGTCTCTGATTTTTAATATGCTGTCTTCCAAGGAGTAAGTGTCTTTTAATTTCAAGGCTGCAATCACCATCTGCAGTGATTTTGAAGTCCAGAAAAATAAAGTCAGCCACTGTTTCCCCATCTATTTGCCATGAAGTGATGGGACCAGATGCCATGATCTTAGTTTTCTGAATGTAGAGTTTTAAGTTAACTTTTTTACTCTCCTCTTTCAGTTTCATCAAAAGGCTCTTTAGTCCGTCTTCACTTTCTCCCATAAGGGTGGTGTCATCTGCATATCTGAAGTTATGGATATTTCCCCTTGCCATGCTCAGTAAATCTTTAATCCAATTTTCTGTTGATAGGCAGGGCTGCATTCCCTCCCTGTTGTTTGATCTGAGGCCAAACTATGGTGAATATAAGGAAGATAAGGTACCTCCTTCAAAAGGTCCTGTACATGCACTATTGCACTCAGTGTCTCTGGCTGTGCATCAGGCAACTGCCGACCAACACCGCCACCAGAGACTCCTGGACACTCATGGACAAGGCTGAGTCAAATTTTTGTGAGGTCACTGCTCCCTTATCTTGGGTTCTGGTGCCCACAAGGTTTTGTTTGTGCTGTCCAAGAGTCTGTGTAAGTTTTTCTGGCTCTGAGGTAGGGCAATGGTGTCCTCCTCCAAGAGGGCTTATGCCAAATCCAAGTATGCTGCACCCAGAGCCCCTGCCCTTGTAGCAGGCCACTGACGACCAGTCCCTCTGCAGGAGACACTCAAACACAGTTCTATCCAGGTCTCTGTGGGGTCTCTGGGTCCTGGTGTACAAAAACTTTGCTAGAGCCTTCTGAGCACCTCTGGTGGGTGAGGGGTTTGATTCTAAATGCAATTTCACCCCTCCTACCATCCTGCTGTGGCATCTCTTTTGCCCCTGGACATGAGGTATCATTTTTTGGTGGGATCCAACATTCTCCTGTGGACAGTTGTTCAGCAGCAAGTTTTAATTTTAGAGTTCTTGCAGGAGAAGATAAGTGCATGTCCTTCTACTCCACCAGGACCAACACAAGAGAAGACTCTACATACAGGCATCACCAGATGATCAATACCAAAATCAGATTGACTATATCCTTGCAGCCAAAGATGGAGAAACTCTACATAAACAGCAAAAACAAGACTGGGAGATGACTGTGCCTCAGATCATGAACTCTTTATTGCCAAATTCAGACTTAAATTGAAGGAAGTAGGGAAAACCACTAGACCATTCATGTATGACCTATATTAAATCCCTTACGATTATACAGTGGGCGTGACAAACAGATTTAAAAGATTCAATCTGATAGATAGAGTGCCTCAAGAACTATGGACAGAGGTTCATGACATTGAACAGGAGGCAGTGATCAAAACCATCCCCAAGAAAAAGAAATGCGACAAGGCAAAATGGTTTTCTGAGGAAGCCTTAGAAATATCTCAGAAAAGAAGAGAAGCTAAAGGCAAAGGAGAAAAGGAAAGATACAGGCATTTGAATGTAGAGTTTCAAAGAATAGCTTGGAGAGATAAGAAAACCTTCCTCAGTGATTAATGCAAAGAAACAAATGAAAGAAATAGAATGGGAAAGACTATAGATCTCTTCAAGAAAATTAGAGATACCAAAGGAACATTTCATGCAAGTTCAGTTCAGTTCAGTTCAGTTGCTCAGTCGTGTCTGACTCTTTGCAATCCCATGAATCACAGCACGATGGGCACAATAAAGGACAGAAATGGTATGGATTTAACAGAAGCAGAAGATCCTAAGAAGAGGTGGCAAGAATACACAGAAGAATTATACAGAAAAGATCTTCATGACCCAGATAATTATGATGGTGTGATCACTCACCTAGAGCCAGACATCCTGGAATGCGAAGTCAAGTGGGCCTTTGGAAGAATCACTAGGAACACAATTAGTGGAGATGATGGAATTCCAGTTGACCTCTTTCAAATCCTAAAAGATGATGCTGTTAAAATGTTGTACTTAATATGCCAGTAAATTTGGAAAACTCAGCAGTGTCCACAGGACTGGAAAAGGTCAGTTTTCATCCAAACCCAAAGAAAGGCAATGCAAAAGTATGTTCATAATATTGCACAACTGACCTTATCTCACACACTAGGAAAGTGTGGGTCAAAATTTTCCAAGCGAGGCTTTAACAGTACATGAACCATGAGGTTCCAGATGTTCAAGCTATATTTAGAAAAGGCAGAGGAGTCAGAGATTAAATTGCCAACATCCATTGGATCGTTAGAAAAGCAAGAGAGCTCCAGAAAAATATCTACTTCTGCTTTACTGACTAATGCCAAAGCCTTTGACTGTGGATCACAACAAACTGTGGAAAACACTTAAAGAGAAGGGAATACTGACCATCTGACCTGCGTCCTGAGAAATCTGTATGCCTGTCAAGAAGCAACAATTAGAACAGGATATAGAACAACTGACTGGTTCCCAATCAGGAAAGGATTATATCAGAGTTGCATATTGCCACCATGATTATTTAACTTACATACAGAGTACATCATGGGGAATGCTAGGCTGGATAGAACACAAACTGGAATCAGATTGTGGGGAGAAATATCAATAACCTCAAATATGCAGATAACACCACACATATGGCAGAAAACAAGAACTAAAGAGCCTCTTGATGAAAGTGAAAGAGGAGAGTGAAAAAGTTGGCTTAAAAGTCAACATTGAGAAAACTAGGATCATGGCATCTGGTCCCATCACTTCATGGCAAATAGGTAAGGAAACAATAGAGACAGTGAGAGACTTTATTTCTTTGGGCTCCAAAATCACTGCAAATGATGACTTCAGCCATGAAATTAAAAGATCCTTGCTCCTTGGAAGAAAACTTATAACCAAACAAGGCAGTATATTAAAAAGCAGAAATGTTATTTTAACAACAAAGGTCAATCTAATCAAAGCCATGGTTTTTCCAGTAGTCACATATGGATGTGAGAGTTGGAATATAAAAAAAGCTGAGCACTAATAATTCATGCCTTTGAATTGTGGTGTTGGAGAAGACTCGAGAGTCCCTTGGACACCAAGGAGACCCAACCAGTCAATCCTAAAGGAAATCAGTCCTGAATATTCATTGGTAGGAATGATGCTGAAGCTCTAATACTTTGGCCACCAGATGCAAAAACCTGACTCCCTGGAAAAGACCCTGAATATGGGAGAGATTGAAGGTGGGAGGAGAAGCAGATGACAGAGAATGAGAGGGTTGGATGGCATTACTGACTCAATATACCTGAGTTTGAGTAAGCTCCAGGGTTGGTGATGGACAAGGATGCCTGGAGTGCTGCTGGGGTTGCAAATATTCAAACATGACAGAGTGACTGAACTGAATTGAAATCTTTAAATTAAGTGAAAAAATGAAATAATAGATATAATATCAGAAATTAAACACATCAAAATAAGACAAACAGGAAAAATCAACAAGTGAAAAGTTGAATCTTTGAAAAGATTAATAAAATGGATAGACTCATGTGAAAATGCTTGAGAAAAACTTAGAAAAATTATAATTACCAATATCATGAATAAAGAATATGCAATCAGTCTTAAAAAGGAAATAAGAGCATATTATCACAAAATCGCTGTCTGGGGAGACCTTACAAATAGCTGTGAAAAGAAGAGAAGTGAAAAGCAAAGAAGAAAAGGAAAGATATAAGCATCTTAATGCAGAGTTCCAAAGAATAGCAAAAAGAGATAAGAAAGCCCTCCTCAGTGATCAATGCAAAGAAATAGAGGGAAAAAACAGAATGGGAAAGACTAGAGATCTTTTCAAGAAAATTAGAGATACCAAGGGAACATTTCATGCAAAATGGGCTCGATAAAGGACAGACATGGTGTGGACCTAACAGAAGCAGAAGATATTAAGAAGAGGTAGCAAGAATACACAGAAGAACAGTACAAAAAAGATCTTCACAACCAAGATAATCATGATGGTATGATCACTCACCTAGAGCCAGACATCCTGGAATGTGAAGTCAAGTGGGCCTTAGGAAGCATCACTAGGAGCAAAGCTAGTGGAGGTGATGGAATTCCAGTTGAGCTATTTCAAATCCTGAAAGATGATGCTGTGAAAGTGCTGCACTCAATATGCCAGAAAATTTGGAAAACTCAGCAGTGAAGGCCTGGAAAAGGTCAGTTTTCATTCCAATCCCAAAGAAAGGCTATGCCAAAGAATGCTCAAACTACCACACAATTGCACTCATTTCACACGCTAGTAAAGTAATACTCAAAATTCTCCAAGCCGGGTTTCAGCAATACATGAACCATGAACTTCCAGATGTTCAAGCTGGTTTTAGAAAAGTCAGAAGAACCAGAGAGCACATTGCCAACATCTGCTGGATCATGGAAAAGGCAAGAGAGTTCCAGAAAAACATCTATTTTTGCTTTACTGACTATGCCAAAACCTTTGACTGTGTGGATCACAATAAACTGTGGAAAATTCTGAAAGACATGGAATACCAGACCACCTGATCTGCCTCTTGAGAAATTTGTATGCAGGTCAAGAAGCAACAGTTAGGACTGGACATGGAACAACTGACTGGTTCCAAATAGGAAAAGGAGTACGTCAAGGCTGTATATTGTCACCCTGCTTATTTAACTTCTATGCAGAGTACATCATGAGAAACGCTGGGCTGGAAGAAGCACAAGCTGGTATCAAAATTGCCGGGAAAAATATCAATAACCTCAGATGTGCAGATGACACCACCCTTATGGCAGAAAGTGAAGAGGGACTAAAGAACCTCTTGATGAAAGTGAAAGAGGAGAGTGAAAAAGTTGGCTTAAAGCTCAGCATTCAGAAAACGAAGATCATGGCATCTGGTCCCATCACTTCATGGGAAATAGATGGGAAAGAGGAAACAGTGTCAGACTCTATTTTGGGGGGCTCCAAAATCACTGCAGATGGTGTTTGCAGTCATGAAATCAAAAGCCGCTTACTCCTTGGAAGGAAAGTTATGACCAACCTAGATAGCATATTGAAAAGCAGAGACATTACTTTGCAACAAAGGTTCGTCTAGTCAAGGCTATGGCTTTTCCAGTGGTCAGGTATGGATGTGAGACTTGGACTGTGAAGAAAGCTGAGCACCAAATAATTGATGCTTTTGAACTGTGGTGTTGGAGAAGACTCTTGAGAGTCCCTTGGACTGCAAGGAGATCCAAGCAGTCCATCCTAAAGGAGATCAGTCCTGGGTGTTCATTGGAAGGACTGATGTTGAAGCTGAAACTCTAAAACTTTGGCCAGCTGATCCTAAGAGCTGACTCCTTTGAAAAGACCCTAATGCTGGGAAAGATTGTGGGCAGGAGGAGATGGGGATGACAGAGGATGAGATGGTTGGGTGGCATCACCAACTCGATGGACATGGGTTTGGGTGAACTCTGGGTGTTGGTGATGGACAGGGAGGCCTGGCGTTCTGTGTTTCCTGGGCTCACAAAGAGTCAGACATGACTGAGCGATGGAAGTGAATTGAGTTGATTTCCAGTAATATACAGAAGAAATATCGTCAACCATACCCTATCTCTTACAGAAACTAGAGAGAGAATATTTCCTAAATCCTGTATGAGATCACTATATTCTTAAGGCTAAAATCTGAGAGAATATTTTTAAAAGGCACATTGCAGACAAAAATCTCTTTCTTGAAAATTTAGCATTAGTAAGTTTTTTAGGACAAAAAGAAATACTTTAACAATCAAAACCAATTTATGTAACTCATTGAATTGACAGAAAAAATTTCTAGAAAAAAATATGAAGCATATTTAGAAAAAAAAGTCAATAAAATCAAGGCAAAGCCTTTTTATAAAAGGGTATACCTTTGTTTTTTTTTTTTTCTGAAAAATATATCTTAATACAATGTCAATTTAAAGAAAATTAAGCACCTGAGTATATTAAAAACAATAAAGTAAGTATCTTGCTGAAATATTAATGTCAAAATATTTAAAGTTTTCCACCAAATCAGAAATCACACAAGGGAAATTATTGTTATCACATCAATATATCGTTTTACTGATAGCTTTATTATATATGGTTTATGTAAGGAAAATAAAGAGCATAATGACAGGGATGCAAATATTAAACTGTCTTTATTTTTTAATAATATAGATATATATGTAGAAATTCCAAAAGTACCTATAAAATATTAGAATTATAATAGTGAATTTAGTGAAATCCTTGTGTAGAATGTCAACATATAACAATCTACTATATTCCAAAATCCCAGAATATACAAATATAAAGAAAGTGAAGCTGTTCAGTTGTTTCCAACTCTTTGTGACCCCATGGACTAGGGACTGCCAGGCTCTTCTGTCCATGGGATTTTCAAGGCAAGACTACTGCAGTGAGTTGCCATTTCTTTCTCCAGGGGATCTTCCCAACCCAGCGAGAGAACCCATGTCTCCCACATTGCAGGTAGACTTCTTACCATCTGATCCACCAGGAAAGTCGACCAAAAACAAACACAAAAAACCCCAAAACTAACCACAAGATTTACTACAGATATCATGAGACGTAAATACTACAATCATGTTTGCAAGACAGTATCATAGATATCAGTTCTTTCCAAATGATTACAGTGTTTATGCAAAGCCAGTCAAAGGACTATGTCAAGGCTGTATATTGTCACTCTGCTTATTTAACTTACATGCAGAGTGCATCTTGAGAAATGCTGAACTGGATGAAGCACAAACTGAAATCAAGATTGCCAGGAGAAATATCAATAACCTCAAATATGTAGAAGACAACACCCATATGGCAAAAAGTGAATAAGAACTAAAGAGCTTCGTGATGAAAGTGAAAGAGGAGAGTGAAAAAGTTGGCTTAAAACTCAACATTCAGAAAACTAAGATCATGGTATCTGGTCCCATCACTTCATGGCAAATAGATGGGGAAACAGTGGAAACAGAGACAGACTTTATTTTGGGGGGCTCCAAATTCACTGCAGATGGTGACTGCAGCCATGAAATTAAAAGACACTTGTTCCTTGGAAGAAAAGTTATGACCAACCTAGACAGCATATTAAAAAGCAGAGTCATTACTTTTCCAGCAATGGTCCATCTAGTCAAAGATACGGTTTTTCCAATGGTCATGTATGGATGTGAGGCTTGACCTATAAAGAAAGCTGAGCACAGAAGAATTGATGCTTTTGAACTGTGGTGTTGGAGAAGACTCTTGAAAATCCCTTGGGCAGCAAGGAGATCCAACCAGTCCATCCTAAAGGAAATCAGTCCTGAATATTCACTGGAAGGACTGATGCTGAAGCTGAAACTCCAATACAAAGTAACTGACTTCTTTTAAAAGATCCTGACATTGGGAAAGATTGAGGGCAGGAAGAGAGGTGGATCACAGAGTGATGAGATGGTTGGATGGCATCTCCTTGTCATTGGGCATGAGTTTGAGTAAACTCCGGGAGTTGGTGATGGGCAGGAAGGCCTGGCATGTTGCAGTCCATGGTTCACAAAGAGTCAGACACGACTGAGTGACTTAACTGAACTGATACACTTTGGAAATATTTTTTTCTGAGTTTTCATTTTAGAACTATTTTTTTTTCATAATTCTGATTTTATTTTCTTCTTTACTACAAATGTTTATTTAGTTTCCTTTCCTTTCTCTCATCATATTTGTTGCTGTTGTTTTATTTATTTATTGCTTCCTGCTATTACAGGAGTAACATGTTGAATTGTCCTATTTGGCCATATTTTAATTAAAGAATCATTCAGAGTCAGGCATAGGAAGCCCTCAGTCGTATTAAACTATATAAACTTCCATGTTTTTTATTCAGGTTTTTGCATTTTTACACATTTCACTTCTGTTTGAATGCATCATGTAGCAGCATTTGCTGTAGTTTAAGGGATGATAATACTATTTGTGTTTTTGGAAACAGTGTACTTTCCTTTAGGAATATACTCTTCCCAACCTTTCAAATATAGAAAAAGACTTGTGTTCTAGTTTGAAGGAACATTTTCAAGAAGTAAGGGATATAAGTTACCTAAACAGTTATTTTTAAATGAAAGAAGAGGGATGATCATTTCTGTACAGAGAAGTAGAGAGATAAAGTTGAAGTTTAAGGTTACTTCCGGTAATCCAATAAGCAGGGATTTATGCCCCAAAATGCTAAGGGAGAATGCTGATTGAGATACTAAAAAGCATCTGCATGTAAAAGGCAAGTTCCAGCAGCAAAACAGTGGAGCAGGCTGTGTCTCAAGTCAACAGGTTGCTAGTAGGAGCTCCATTTGCTGGAAAATGTTGGTGGTGGCCAGTAATACACTCCTTAAAACTTATTTTTCTAGTTGCAAATCTATTCTAACTTCATGAATTCTTCTGACAATTCTATTATTCAACGTCATTAATGCCAGTTCTTTATTAATTCTACCTTGTATAATCAAATTAAAAAAATATATATATATATAAGCATAAAGCAGCTAAAATGCTGTGATGGTTACCTGAGGGGGTCTGCAGAACCCTGAAGCCACAGTGTGAACAAAGATTAGATCTGGTAATACAGGCATGTATGTTTTCCCTCTAAATCTCCTGATAAAGAGGAAAAGGAATTTCTCAGCAGTCAAGTAGGCTGTCACTCAAATAGATAAAAAAAAAAAAGGCAAACTCAGGTGAGAGTAAACTTGGACATTATTTCTAATAAGAGATGACAAGAACAAGATTCAGTCTCTTCAAGATGTTTGTTACAATGTCTATGTTATAAGGTGACTTCTTAAAGGATTTAATTACAGTAAAGAAAAGTAGAGTTTTGACTGAAACCTTAGTTTCTCTAAAGATTAATTTGGGGAGAATTTATCCATTATATGCAGAGTACGTCATAAGAAGTGCTGGGCTTGAGGAAGCATAAGCTGGAATCAAGACTGCCAGGAGAAATATCAATAACCTCAGATATGCAGATGATACCACCCTTATGGCAGAAAATGAAGAACTAAAGAGCCCCCTGATGAAAGTGAAAAAGGAGAGTGGAAAAGTTGGCTTAAAGCCCAATATTCAGAAAACTAAGATCATGGCATCTGGTCCCATCACTTCATGGCAAATAGATGGGGAAACAGTGGCAGACTTTATTTTTGGGGGTTCCAAAATCACTGCAGATGGTGACTGCAGCCATGAAATTAAGACGTTTACTCCTTGGAAGGAAAGTTATGACCAACCTAAACAGCATATTAACAAGCAGAGACCTTTAATTACTTTTCATACACTATTACAAAGGCTGAAATCCAAGAAAAATAATGTTCTGTACTGGGGATAACAATGAATAATCTTGTCGTTTAAAAAGTTTAATGGTGAAACTTGTAGTGCTTCAGAATTTTTTATGTTTGTTATTGATAATATACCACACTAAGGAAGCAAAAAATAAATAATGTTTTTACACTGATTTTTTTATAATGAAAAGTTAAATTTTCAATGACTTTCTATTCACAGTAAACTAAGAAGTTTTAAGAATTATTGTTGTTTGAAATGTATTAATTTATTAGTACTCTATGATCCAGTCTTTTAACAAATGATATCATCATTTATTAGTTATAGGAAATCCTTCATTATACTTTATACATTTTGTAATTAAAGGCCATCGTGTTCTTTCTGTGATTCTTTATTTTCTGTAGCCATTAGGACTTTGTTAGTCTCATAAAATGAATTGAAACAAATTTTTATTTTTTTGTGTCCATAAAATCAAAACAATCCACTGAAATTTATTATAATGGAAATTATCTGGGCATGAAAAACTAATATTTTTTGACTGGCCAACATCTAGCCAGTACTATTTTGTTACAGTTTTGTAAGGTTTTTTGGTATGTTCAATTGTTTCAAAACCTTGAGATAAATTTAGGAGCCTTTAATTTTTATGAAAACTTACTAGAGAAAGTCAAAACCTAAAAACAGAAATATGTAAGCCAAAATTTTGTAATTTTTTAAGTATTGACAATTGATTATTCTCATATATTATTATTTCTTCTTCTTCTTCTTCTTTTTTTTTTTTTTGGTCACACCACACAGCTTGTGAGATCTTAGTTTCCTGACTATGGGTTTAACACAAGTCCCTGGCAGTGAGAGCATGGAGTCTTAACCACTGGACCATCAGGGAAGTCCTTCTTATCTATTCTATAGTTTCCTTCACTCAATGTTTTGAAGTTTACCCATTCTATTTATTTATGTTAATAAAGAGTATTTGATTTGATCACTTATCAATACCAGAGTTTCACTTTTGTAATTAAAAAAAATCTGTTATTGCTCCAAGTTTTCAAATTATTGTATTTTAGATTTTCAAGCCTTCTTAACTAACCCTGTAATGCATTTGTTTTGTTTTTTAATGAAAGCTACTTGTATCATAACTTTCTATTTTACACAACTTTGACTGACTATCATTTTTCATAATTTACTCTGATTTGTCCATTGAATATGAAGAGTTACATTTGTTTATAATAATATTAAATAAACTGCATTACTGTTATGGCAAAAATTGTGAATTGAAGACTCCAGTGTTTTTGTGTTTCTAAAGTTCTCTTACTTACCACCATTTATATATAGAACATTCTGTCCTTTTTATCTTGAAACTATTGTGTTGCATGAAGCTACAATCTTCTGAGTGAATGTAGAAAATGAAGTAGGCTTTCTTTGTAAACTACTCTGTGGGAAATAAATGTAGTGCTTTCTGCTCCATTATGAGGTCTAATTTTCTGATATAAGGCTTGAAGAAGATACGTGTGTGGAAGGTACAAGCTGTCTCCCCATTCAGTAAAGTTTCTTTATTTCAAATGTTTAGAAGTGAGTTGGTTACCAAATATTATTTTTTATGGCCCACTTTTCTGTAATTAGCAGTAATAATTTGTGATATCTGGTGTACCATGAAAAAAGACAATCGTACTCCAACATTCTCTTTTTCTTTTTTGATGAATGCTAATTTTAAAAAGAAAATTTAAAAAGATGAGTCAATGTCACATAATTATCCAAACTTGTATTCCAAATGTCTTCTGGATAATATGTTTTTAAGTCTTGTGATAAATATGTAATCAATGTTACTTACTGGAGTTTATGATATAGGGTATCTTGTTACTATTTTTCTGATTCCCTACTTGAGAAAGGCTTTGGACTTGTCAGAGAGATACAAGTCTGAACAAATAATATTGTTAATAAATCCATACTTATCTGGATTGGGGACACTGAGATAAATTGAAATATGCCTTCTTTTGCTTTCCATTTAGTGGAGTTCTGACAAATATTTAACAAAAGATTGTTGAAAAAGTATATGTATACTTTTTAATAAATATACACATATTTAAGTATACACTTAAAATATATATTTACTTTTAAGTTTAATTTGCATATACTTATATTTATATGTATGTATATTTGTTATAAATTTTACTCTTATAAAGGATGAATATCAAACAATTTTTAGGATTTGAAATAGCTCAACTAAAATTCCATCACCTCCACTAGCTTTGTTCATAGTGATGGTTCCCAAGGCTCATTTGACTTTGCAGTCCAGGATATCTGGCTCTAGGGTGATGATCACACCATCGTGATTATCTGGGTCATGAAGATTTTTTGTACAGTTTTTCTATGTATTCTTGCCACCTCTTCTTAATATCTTCTACTTCTGTTACCATTTCTGTCCTTTATTGAGCCCATCTTTACATGAAATTTTCCTTTGGTATCTCTAATTTTCTTGAAGAGATCTCTAGCCTTTCCCAGTCTATTGTTTTCCTCTATTTCTTTGCACTGATCACTGAGGAAGGCTTTCTTATCTCTCCTTGTTTTCCTTTAAACTCTGCATTCAAATGGGTATGTCTTTCTTTTTCTCTTTTGCTTTTTGTTTCTTTTCTTTTCATAGATATTTGTAAGGCCTCCTCAGACAACCATTTTGCCTTATTGCATTTTTTTCCCTTGGGGATGGTCTTGATCCCTGCCTCCTGTACAATGTCTTTAATCTCCATCCATAGTTTTTCAGGCACTCTGGCTATGAAATCTAACCCCTTGAATCTATTTCTCACTCCCACTGTATAATCATAAGGGATTTGATTTAGGTCATACCTGAATGGTCTATTGGTTTTCCCTACTTTCTTCAATTTAAGTCTGAATTTCTCAATAAGGAGTTCATGGTCTGTGCCACAGCCATCACCTGCTCTTGCTTTTGCTGACTGTATAGAACTTCTTCATCTTTGGGTGTAAAGAATTTAGTCAATCTGATTTGGTATTGACCATCTGGTGATGTCCATGTATAGAGTCTTCTCTTGTGTTGTTGGAAGAAGGTGTTTGCTATGACCAGTGTGTTCTCTTGGCAAAACTCTATTATTCTTTGCCCTGCTTCATTCTTTATTCCAGGCCCAATTTGCCTGTTATTCCAGGCATTTCTTGACTTCATACTTTTGCATTCCAGTCCCCTATAATGAAAAAAACATCTTTTTGCGTGTTAGTTCTAGAAGGTCTCAATATGCCAGCAACTTTGGAAAACTCAGCAGTGGCCACAGGACTGGAAAATGTCAGTTCTCATTCCAATCCCAAAGACAGGCAATGCCAAAGAACGCTCAAACTACCACAGAATTTCACTCATCTCACACCCTGGTAAAATAATGCTCAAATTCTTCAAGCCAGGCTTCAACAGGATGTGAACAGGAAACTTCCAGATGTTCAAGTTGGATTTAGAAAAGGCAGAGGAACCAGAGATCATATTGTCAACACCTGTTGGATCACTGAAAAAGCAAGAGAGTTCCAGGAAAACATCTACTTCTGCTTTACTGACTATGCCAAAGCCTTTGACTCTGTAGACCACAACAAACTCTGGAAAATTCTTAAAGAGATGGGAATACCAGACCACCTGACCTGCCTCTTAAGAAATCTGTATGCAGATCAGGAAGTAACAGTTAGAACTAGACATGGAATAACCGGCTGGTTCCAAATTGGGAAAGGAGTACATCAAGGCTGTATATTGTCACTCTGCTTATTTAACTTATATGCAGAGTACATGATAAGAAACGCTGGGCTGGATGAAGCACAAGCTGGAATCATGATTGCCAGGAGATATATCAATAAGCTCAGATATGCAGATGACACCACCCTTATGGCAGAAAGTTAAGAAGAATTAACAAGCCTCTTGATGAAAGTGAAGGAGGAGAATGAAATAATTGGCTTAAAACTCAACATTCATAAAACTAAGATCACGGCATCTGGTCCCATCACTTTATGGCAAATAGATGGGGAAAGAGTCGAAAAAGTGACAGACTACTTTTTTGGGCTCTAAAATCACTGCAAATGGTGACTGCAGCCATGAAATTAAAACACACTTGCTCCTTGAAAGAAAGGTTATGACTAACCTAGACAGCATATTAAAAAGCAAAGATATTGCTTTTTCAACAAAGGTCTCTCTAGTCAAAGCTATGGCTTTTCCAGTAGTCATGTATGGATGTAAGAGTTGAACTATAAAGAATGCTGAAAACATAAGAATTGATGTTTTTGAACTGTGGTGTTAGAGAAGACTCTTGAGAGTCCCTTGGACAGCAAAGAGATCCAACCAGTCAATCCTAAAGGGAATCAGTCCTGAATATTCATTGGAATATGGCCACCTGATGCAAAGAACTGACTCATTGGAAAAGACCCTAATGCTGGGAAAGATTGAAGGCAGATGGAGAAGGGGCGACAGAATATGAAATGGCTGGATGGCATCAGAGACTGAATGAACGTGAGTCTGAGTAAGCTCCGGGAGTTGGCAGTGGACAGGAATGCCTAGTGTGCTGCAGTCCATGGGATTGCAGAAAGTTGGACATGACTCAGTGACTGAACTGAACTGACTGATCACACAGTTTACAAATACTAACAATATTTGATTATTTCATTTATTTGATTGTTACAGAATGCATTCACTGATTTTTTTCAAGCTCTTCTATCTGTAGCCAGATTGGTGTTGAAACTGACATGAGTGTAGTTCTGACATAAATGTTAGTTGATGCCTTTGTTGTACACTAATGAGAAAGAAGTTGAGAGGAGAATCAAGACAAACATATGTCGGGACATACATCTTTGATAACAGTGGGGTCTTTATTAAAGTGGATATACGTTTTCTAATGCTAAAAACTTCTTCAACATTTCTACATCGTTTATGAGTGATGCTACAGATATATTATACATTTAACATAAAAGTGAAAGAAAAAAAGTGAAGTCACTCAGTCATGTCCAACTCTTTGCAACCCCATGGATTGTGGCCTACCAGGGTCCTCTATCCTTTGAATTTTCTAGGCAAGAATACTGGAGTGGGTTGTCATTTCCTTCTTCAAGGGATCTTCCCAACGTAGGGACTGAACCCAGGTCTCTTGCATTGCTGGCCAATGAGTTATCATCTAAGCCACCAGGAAAGCAACATTTAAGGTAAATCTTTCTAATTACATTTTTCCAACACTTTTTCTAAGATTAGACAGTCAACAATGTTTTGTATAAAACCCTGATTTGGAAAGTTTTTTTTATTTCCACAGTGTATCTATTCCTACTGTGACTACTTTCAGACTGCCATCATGATATGCAATCATATTCTGTGGTATATTATTTCTACCACACTAGTTCAATAAATACATAAGCTCAGCAGCATAGATAATAGTAAAAGTATAGCATAACTAGGAAGAAAATAATCTGAATATGTATTAATTTGTTTTAGAATTAAGTTATTTTTTAAAATCTAATTTTCAATAAGACTATGTTTAAAACCATCACATAACTTTTCTGAAAATGTAACTGTGAGTTACTCCTATGAGTATGTGTATTAGCCATAGTATATCATTGATTCCACACTAGTCTTGATATCAATTTGATTAATCACAGTGCATCCCATCCAGTGGTATATTCACTGAGTGCTCTGTGATGTGGTCAGTGTGATTACTTTTGTAAAGATACAGACAACAAGAATAAAATAACTATATTCTTTTATTTTATTTATAGAAGAAAGTAATTCAATCAAATTTTGAATAGCAGGCCTTTGAAGAATAATTTTGAATAGTGATATATTTTTGTCTAGGATAAATCTATGTCAATAAATTATTCAATTAAAGGGGAAAAAAAAAACAAAAAACAAAAGACTCACAGTCCGTTTGCCTCCACGCAGAGAAAATAAAGTATAAGCATCAATCAACATTATTATCACATAGGCAACTCTTCCAGCAAACACAAAATAACAAACATAAAAAGCATTACTACACAGGGCTAGATAAATGAGTTGAGGTTGACAGAGGGATGATACATAGATACCATCTCTGTTACTCAGGAGTATGTAAGGGGATTATGGAGAATTTTAAATAATATTCCAGTATTTTATGTAAGTGGAGTTCCCTCATAGCTCAGTCAGTAAAGAGTAAAGAATCTGCCTACAATGCAGGAGACTTGGGTTTGATTACTTGGTCAGGAAGATCCCCTGGAGAAGAAACTAGCAATCCACTCCGGTATTCTTGCCCAGAGAATTCCATGGACAAAGGAGCATGGTGGGATGCAGTCCATGGGATTGCAAGAGTCAGACACGACTTAGTGACTATACGTATGTATTTTATGTAAATGCTTCCTTTTCTCCTCTTTCCTCTTTTTGGTTAGGTGTGATGTTATGATTATGCAAAACTGAACAATGATTTTTCAATTAAATGTAAATCAAATCTCAATAAACTAATGTGACTACAATTTTATTTCAGAGGAATTATACATATGAGATTCCTCTAATGGTTCATTAACTGAGTGACCCAAATTCAGTGTGAGCAAATTTATCAATATTTATCATATTAATACACGAGTTAAGTATTTCTTATAATGCATGTGTGCTATCAACACATTTCTTGACAAACATTTGAAAATAAACAATACAACAGCATACTAACATCCGCTGGATCATGGAAAAAGCAAGAGAGTTCCAGAAAAACATCTATTTCTGCTTTATTGACGATGCCAAAGCCTTTGACTGTGTGGATCACAATAAACTGTGGAAAATTCTGAAAGAGATGGGAATACCAGACCACCTGATCTACCTCTTGAGAAATTTGTATGCAGGTCAGGAAGCAACAGGTAGAACTGGACATGGAACAACAGACTGGTTCCAAATAGGGAAAGGAGTACGTCAAGGCTGTATATTGTCACCCTGTTTATTTAACTTATATGCAGAGTACATCATGAGAAACGCTGGACTGGAAGAAACACAAGCTGGACTCAAAATTGCCAGGAGAAATAGCAATAACCTCAGATATGCAGATGACATCACCCTTATGGCAGAAAGTGAAGATGAACTAAAAAGCCTCTTGATGAAGGTGAAAGTGGAGAGTGAAAAAGTTGGCTTAAAGCTCAACATTCAGAAAACAAAGATCATGGCATCTGGTCCCATCAGTTCATGGGAAATAGATGGGGAAACAGTGGAAACAGTGTCAGACTTTGTTTTGGGGGCTCCAAAATCACTGCAGATGGTGACTGCAGCCATTAAATTAAAAGACGCTTACTCCTTGGCAGGAAAGTTATGACCAACCTAGATAGCATATTCAAAAGCAGAGACATTACTTTGCCAACAAAGGTTCGTCTAGTCAAGGCTCTGGTTTTTCCTGTGGTCATGCATGGATGTGAGAGTTGGAGTGTGAAGAAGGCTGAGCGCCGAAGAATTGATGCTTTTGAACTTTGGTGTTGGAGAAGACTCTTGAGAGTCCCTCGGACTGCAAGGAGATCCAACCAGTCCATTCTGAAGGAGATCAGCCCTGGGTGTTCTTTGGAAGGAATGATGCTAAAGCTGAAACTCCAGTACTTTGGTCACCTCATGCGAAGAGTTGACTCATTGGAAAAGACTCTGATGCTGGGAGGGATTGGGGGCAGGAGGAGAAGGCGACGACAGATGATGAGATGGCTGGATGGCATCAGTGACTCTATGGACGTGAGTCTGAGCGAACTCCAGGAGTTGGTGATGGACAGGGAGGGCTGTAGTGCTGCGATTCATGGGGTCGCAAAGAGTTGGCAACGACTGAGTGACTGATCTGATCTGATCTGATCTCATCTGAAAGGAGGAATAAGCCAATTCCAAGGTTTGGTGCCACTCATCCTAGATGATGACTAAAAACTGAACACTAAGCTTTAACTTATTGAGCCAGAAATGTCTCTACCAAATTAAAATTGTACTAAGACGTGTACATATTAAAATATTGCTAGCAGAAGAGACATTGTTGCTAGTGCAGTTTTTCCTGTTAATTTAATTTTTTTCTTAATTTTCTCCTTAAAACAAAATCATTATCTTTCTCTATCACTAAGTTTAATAATTAACCTTAATTGTCAATGAGAGTATTAATTCTGTGTCAGGGCCATTTTCTTGCTTAAAGATGTATATTTTATTTTTTTAAAGATGTATATTTTAGATCTATAATACAAATTGCATGGACTCTATACACCTTATTTTCATGAAAGTAAATTAAATGCTATTAGGAAGAATGCCTTTTGTACTCTATTACTACTTTAATATATCTTTTAAAATAATATTCTTATAAAACATATCTGTCAAATATTTAAATTGGATTATTAATTCATTCTTATGGTTCAGGGGCAGAGTTTAAATTTATATGCAAATATCATAACTTCTAAAGGTCTAAATTGATCTAGTTTGTTGAATTGTGACTTTGTATTGAAGATAGTATGCATATAATCCCTTGGAATAGGAATGACATTCTCTAGTTATCTTTAGTATAATAACTGAACAGGAACATTTGAATGCTCATAAATGTATGACCTATTTTATAATTCCATAAATATTTCATACAAGAGAACTTTATAGTATTCACTTTCAAGTTGCCATCATTAAATATCCAGATTAATCCAAGTAAATATTCCTTTGAACTTATTGTCAAGCAATAATAAAATTAAAATTATAAAATATGCATAAAATAACCTGCAAAGGGAAAAGAAAACTGCTTCCATACCACTCCTTCTCAGGAAAGAATTACATGTAAGTTGATTTATTCTTATTTTGAAATATCACTGGACTTAATAATTGTGTACTCTGAACTAACTCTATTTTTGAAACAATGATTTACAAAAATATTTTAAATAGGTCTTCAGAAAGATAAAAAAAGTAATAATTTATCTCTTTTCCTAAACTTAAATTGATCATGCTCTATTATTAAATCATGATTCATTAATGTTTCTGCATTTTGGGCTATGCACATACAGTTTTTTGTTTTTTTTTTTTTCATTTTAAATGGTTCTTCAACATCAAACTGCCTCAAATACTGGGCTATGAAACTTATAAAGTGGGGTTTACTTAAAGATGCAAAATAGGTTCACACTTGAAAATAAATTAAAGTGAATGTACCATACTAACAAACTATAGAAGAAAACTCAAATAATCATATTGATTGAGGTAAATATATTTTACAAAGTATTTTACTCATACTCAGTATTGTTGTTGTTGTTCATTCACTAAGTTGTGTCTGACTCTTTGTGACCCCATGGACTGCAGCACACCAGGCTTCCTTGTCCTGCACTATCTCCCAGTTTGCTCAAATTCATGTCCACTAAGTTGAGGATTCTATCCAATCATCTCACCCTCTGTCACCCCCTTCTCCTCCTACCTTCAATCTTTCCCAGCATTACAGTTTTTTTCCAATGAGTCGACTCTTCCCATGAGGTGGCCAAAGTATTGGAGCTTCAGCTTCAGCATCAGTCCTTCCAATGAATATTCAGGACTGATTTTCTTTAGGATTGAAAAGAGTGTTCTCCAGACCCACAATTAGAAAGCATCAATTCTTCAATGCTCAACCTTCTTTTTGGTCCAACTCTCACATCCATACACGACTACTGGAAAAACCATAACTTTGACTTATACAGACCTTTGTCAACAAAGTAATGTCTCTAATTTTTAATACTATATCTAGTTTTGTTATAGCTTTTCTTGCAAGGAAGAATAGTCTTTTAATTTCATGGCTGCAGTCACCATCCACAGTGATTTTGGAGCCCAGGAAAATAAAGTCATTGTTTCCATTTTTTCACTATCTACTTATCATGACGTGATGAGACCAGATGCAATGGTCTTCATTTTTTGAATGCTAAGTTTTAATCCAGCTTTTTCACTGTAATCTTTCACCCTCATCAAGAGACTCTTTAGTTCCTCCACTTCCTGCCACTAGTGTAGTATCATGTGCATATCTGAAGTCACTGATAATTCTCTTGGCAATCTTCATTTCAGCTTGTGATTCATCCAGCCAGGCATTTTGCATGATGTACTCTGCATATAAGCTAAATAAATAGGGTTCCAAAGTATAGTGGTAAACATTTTACCTCTTTGTAATAAAGAATGTAAAAGTCACATAGATTAAATGGGAAGGTAGAAAATTGTCTATATTTACATATAGCATGATTTTCTACAGAGGAAACTCAAAGAATTTGCAAAACGCTTCCTAGAACTAATAATTTTGTAAAAGCCCATAGGATACAAAGTGAACATATAAAATAATCCCTTTTAGATAAACTAACAATGAATACAATGATGCAATATTGTAAACTGTGGTACCATCTAAAGTTAGTAAATAAAATACCTTAGAGTAAATCTAAGAAAATTTGAATGGATGCTACAATTAAAAACTACCATAGTTATTGAAGCTCAACATAATAAGGATGTCAATCCACCCTAAATGGATATTTAGGTTAAAAGAAATTCCTATGAAAATCTCAGAATGATGTTTTGTACATATAGAGAAGATTTTTCTAAAACTTATAAGAAAAGAAAAAGGAACAGTAGCTAAAATAATTTTGGAAAAAAAAGTTTAGAAAAGTAATTCTACTGAATTTCAAGGCTTACTCTGCATTAATAACTGCACAATCAAGATTCTGTGATATTCACAGAGGGGTAAACACTAGATCAATGAAAGATATTAAAGAACACAGAAATAGAAACACACAAATATGCCCACATGATATGGATAGATCATTTAGGATAGGGTAGATCATTTCAGAGCACTAGCATTTAGTCTCTCCTCCGATTTGGTCAGGTCCTAGTAATCCGCCATCATCATCATGCCAACGATCTAACGTTTGAAAGACAGATGAATAAGCCACTCTCTTTTTCCTTAGTGAACAAGTAGGCATATTTGTGGGCATATTTGTGTGTTTTGAGGAAGGAACAAAGGCATTCAGTGGAAGAGGAGAGCCTTTCCACAGTGGTGCTGGACCAGTCAGACTTCATGGGCGAGTAGTGACCCTGCCCTGCACCTCACAACTTATATCAAAATTAACTCAAATGAATTCCTAAAACATTTGCAACCAAATATTTGTTAGTATATAGACAGATCTGATAAAGAATTATATACCTGACATCAATACATAAAGCAAAGGGCTGTGCATGCATGATCAGTTGCATACAACTCTTTGCAACCTCATGGATTGTAACCGGCCAGATTCATCTGTCCATGGGATTTTCCAGGCAAGAATACTGGAGTAGGTTGCCATTTCTTCCTCCAGAGGATCTTCCTGATCCGGGTATCAAACCCATGCCTTCTGAAGCAAAAAGGGAAAAGTTGATAAATTGGATGTCCTAAACTGAAAACTTTTGTTCTACCAATATCCTATGGAGAAGATGAAAATGTACATTGGGAGGAAATGTTTGCAAACCACATATTTGACAAGTGGCCAGTGCCTAGAATATATGGTGTTGCTGGTTTAGTCGCTAAGTCGTGTCCAACTCTTGTGACCCTGTGGGCTATAACCCACCAGGCTCCTCTGTCCATAGGATTTTCCAGGCAAGAATACTGGAGTGGATTGTCATTTCCTCCTCCAGGGGATCTTCCTGACCCAGGAATCGAGCCCAGGTCTCCTGCAGTGCAGGCAGATTCCTTACCAACTGAGTTATGAGGGAAGCCCCAGATGTGAAGAACTGTCAAAATTCAAGAGTTAAAAAAATAAAATTACCAAAAGGGCAAAATACAAGATCAGATATTTTATTGAAGAAGATCTGAGTAGATGACAAATAAGCACATGAAAAGATGTTGAACACAATTCATCATTAAGGAATACAAATTAAAACCGCAAAGATATTTTACTATAAACTTATTAGGATGTCTAAAATAAAAATAGTGGCAACACCAAATGCTGGCAAAGATGTAGAGAAGTTGAATGACTCACACATTGCTGGTCAGAATGTAAAACATTACAGGCACCCTGGAAAATATTTTTCTGGTTTATCATAAAACTAAATATATAACTACCATGTTTCCCAGAACTGTACTCCTAGGTAATTATCCCGGAGAAATAAAAGGAATATTCTAATAAAATCTGTACATAAATGTGCATAGCAACTTTTCTTGTAATAGTGAAAACTGGAGAAAAATCCAAATGTCCATCAGCTGGTGAGTGACTGAACAGATTATGGCACATTCATGTAGTGAAATACATGAAGTTAAATTTAATAAATATTGATAAATTATTGATATACACAACAATCTCAGTGAATCTCCAAAGAATCATGGTGAGTTAAAAAAAAAAAAATCCAATCACGAAATGTCATAAACTGAATGTTTCTATTAAATAGCATTCTTAAAATGGGAAATAGATGGGGAAACAGTGTCAGACTTTATTTTGGGGGGCTCCAAAATCACTGCAGATGGTGACTGCAGCCATGAAATTAAAAGACGCTTGCTCCTTGGAAGGAAAGTTATGACCAACCTAGATAGCATATTGAAAAGCAGAAACATTACTTTGCCAACAAAGGTCCGTCTAGTCAAGGCTATAGCTTTTCCAGTGGTCATGTATGAATGTGAGTGTTGGACTGTGAAGAAAGCTGAGCACCGAAGAATTGATGCTTTTGAATTGTGGTGTTGGAGCAGACTCTTGAGAGTCCCCTGGACTGCAAGGAGTTCCAAACAGTCCATTCTAAAGGAGATCAGCCCTGGGATTTCTTTGGAAGGAATGATGCTAAAGCTGAAACTCCAGTACTTTGGCCACCTCATGCGAAGAGTTGACTCATTGGAAAAGACTCTGATGCTGGGAGGGATTGGGGGCAGGAGGACAAGGGGACAACAGAGGATGAGATGGCTGGATGGCATCACTGACTCTATGGATGTGAGTCTGAGTGAACTCCGGGAGTTGGTGATGGACAGGGAGGCCTGGTGTGCTGCGATTCATGGAGTCGCAAAGAGTCGGACTGAACTAAACTGAACTGAACTGAAAGTGTCAAAACTATAGAGAATGTTAATGATTACCAAGACTCAGACCTGGGATAGGGAAAGTGTTTTGTATCTTCAGTGTATCAATGTCAGCATACTGCTTGTGATGTTTTAGTATCATTTTGCAAGTTGTTGGAGGAAGTTGGGAAAATGATGCATGGCACCACACACACACACACATGCACACACACACACATATATATGCTCAGTCACTTCAGGGGTGTTCTACTCTTTGCAACCCTATGGACTGTATGTAGCCTGCCAGGATCCTCTGCCCATGGGATTCTCCAGGCAAGAATACTGGAGTGGATTGTCATTCCCTCTTCCAGGGGATCTTCCCAACCCAGTGATCAAACCCACATCTTTTATGTCTCCTGCATTGTCAGGTGGGTTCGTTACCACTAACACCACCTGGGAAGTCTATATACATACAATTTCTTAAAACAGCATGAAAATTTACAAGTCTTTCAAAATAAAATTTAAGCAATTTTATATATTCAACTAGACAGCTTTTTTTTTCTTTTTTTTCACATTTTAGAGGAATTATGATCTTCTTTATTTCCTTACATCCCCCCATACTCAGAATCTTATGAATGCATTACTGACATCAACCAGTGCTGATCCAAGGATAAATTTCTCAGTTGGTGAAATATGTTGATTTTCTAGAATTTTTTTAGTGCTTCAGCAGCTATACTACTAAGAAATAATTTTGAAACAAATCTTTTTATAAATACAACTTGTATAAAACTAAATAAATTTGTAAGGAATTTATCTCTGTATAGAATAGAGCTAAGTAAACTATTTTGTAACATGAGCTCATTAAGCAATGTGACATTATTTTTGCCCACAGTCATTTAGCATATGACTTCCAGCCCTTCAATTCTCTATGTCTCCAATAATAATTCAACTCTGTATTAGAAACTAAACTGAGTAGTTCACCATATATTAATAAAAAGATAACAATGATAGAATTAAGGATGAACAACTGTGTAATTACCTTTGAATTGTTTACACCAAAGACAGATAAAGATATTATATTCATTGGTGAAGTAGAAATAATGGCTGTCTCTTATTATCTTATAATTAATAGAGTAACATATAAATACTTTCAAGTTTTTACTGCGGTAAAACTAAGGATTAAAAATAATCTTGATTTAAAGCATTTCTCTATGTTGATGTTTGCTGGGTTTGAACTCAGTGCAAACTACCTGGTTAAGATGGTATCTAAGGTCTTGGCTTATCATTTTCTAAATTCCTACTAAAACACTTTAAAATTTGGGGGGAGGAGATGAAAGACCCTAACAGCAAACAAAACAGAAGACAATTTACACACTCCCCTTATATGCATGGCATATTTAACTTAAAATCATATCAACAACTGATGCTGACAAAATCACCACCACTCAGGAGTACACACAATGAACACTTACTTTTTCACTGCTCCTTTTACCAGCATTCTATCTCTAAGTTCAGAAATCAGGGCGTGTTCCATTCAGTAAACCAGAAAATAAGATAAGTCATTTTTGTTGCATATATATTCATTCTTAAAATAGTCTCCTACTCCCTTCATATGCAAAATTTCAAATCCTACAACAAGGACAGGAGAAGTACATTTGCAAAAAGCAATACTTAGCTGAGGAATCTTGGATGGAGAGGAATGGTAATTGGATTTGTTGAAACTGGCTTTCTGGAAATGGCTTCAAATTTTTCAAGACTGATAAGGGTGGACATGGTGATGCCTCAGACCTTCCACTCCATCAGGATTTAGCAGAGGTATTAGTCACTGGCAACCCACCCCAGTATTCTTGCCTGGAAAATCCCACAGACAGAGGAGACTGGCAGGCTCCAGTCCATGGGGTTGCAAGAGTCAGACACGACTTAGTGACTAAACCACCATCACCACCATTAGTCCGTGGAAACTGGTCCTCCCCTAATCTCTATGTCAGAAAGATAAACACTCAATATCAAAGCAGAAGTTCCCTCTCATCTATTTGCAGACTCTCTAAAGATAATAAAAAGACTTAAAAACAATTATGGAAATATCCACATAAACAAACAAAAAAAGGTAAACAAACAAACAAAAAGGTAAACAAACACAAAATCATATAACAGATTTCATCAGTATTAACTGAAAAAAAAAAGGCACTAGTTTCAAAGCTAGATCATAGGAAGCTAGGTGCTGTGAGGAATATTTGTACAGCAGGATGAAGTTAGGATAAAGGTGGCAATATTGACCAGTCTAAGGCTTACACTGGTCTGGTCAATATTGTCACCTTTTTACATGTGCTTCCCAGGTGGCTCAGACGGTAAAGAATCAGGCTGCAATATGGGAGAACTGGGTTCAATCCCTGGGTCAATCCCTGGGTTGGGAAGATCCCCTGGAGGAAGGCCTGGCAACCCATTCCAGTATTCTTGCCTGGAGAATCCCCATGGACAGAGGAGCCTGGGGAGGGGCACAGTTTGTGGGGTCACTCAGAGTTGGACACAACTGAGTGAGCAACTAAGGACATAGCACAATGTTTACACAGAAAAGATAATGTGAAAGGCATTCACACAGGTTATCCAAACATGCAAGAAAGCAGGAGCAAAGAAAGTAAAAATTTTAGGAATGAAAATTGAGGTGGAGTAAAAGACAAACTTCTTTTTTTTTGGGGGGGGTGGTGTTAGTTCTAAAAGGTCTTGTAGGTCTTCATAGAACCGTTCAACTTCAGCTTCTTCAGCATTACTGGTTGGGGCATAGACTTGGATTACTGTGATATTGAATGGTTTGCCTTGGAAAAGAACAGAGATCATTCTGTCATTTATGAGATTGGATCCAAGTACTGCATTTCAGACTCTTTTGTTGACCATGATGGCTACTCCATTTCTTCTAAGGGATTCCTGCCACAGTAGTAGATATAATGGTCATCTGAGTTAAATTCACCCATTCCAGTCCATTTTAGTTCGCTGATTCCTAGAATGTTGACATTCACTCTTGCCATCTCCTGTTTGACCACTTCCAATTTGCCTTGATTCATGGACCTGACATTCCAGGTTCCTATGCAATATTGCTCTTTATAGCATCGGACCCTGCTTCTATCACCAGTCACATCCGCAATTGGGTATTTCTTTTGCTTTGGCTCCATCCCTTCAGTCTTTCTGGAGTTATTTCTCCACTGATCTCCAGGAGCATATTGGGCCCCTACTAACCTGGGGAGTTCCTCTTTCAGTATCCTATCATTTTTGCCTTTTCATTCTGTTCATGGGGTTCTCAAGGCAAGAATACTGAAGTGGTTTGCCATTCCCTTCTTCAGTGGAACACATTCTGTCAGACCTCTCCACCATGTCCCGCCCATCTTGGCATGTGGTCCCATCACTTCATGGGAAATAGATGGGGAAACAGACTTTATTTTTTTGGGCTCCAAAATCATTGCAGATGGTGACTGCAGCCATTAAATTAAAAGACGCTTACTCCTTGGAAGGAAAGTTATGACCAACCTAGATAGCATATTCAAAAGCAGAGACATTACTTCGCCAACAAAGGTCCATCTAGTCAAGGCTATGGTTTTTCCAGTAGTCATGTATGGATGTGAGTGTTGGACTGTGAAGAAAGCTGAGCACTGAAGATTGATGCTTTTGAACTCTGGTGCTGGAGAAGATTCTTGCGAGTCCCTTGGACTGCAAGGTGATCCAACCAGTCCATCCTAAAGGAGATCAGTCTTGGGTGTTCGTTGGAAGAAGTGATGCTGAGGCTGAAACTCCAATACTTTGTCCACCTCATGAGAAGAGTTGACTCATTGGAAAAGACTCTGATGCGGGAGAGGTTGGGGGCAGGAGGAGAAGGGAGTGACAGAGGATGAGATGTCTAGATGGCATCACTGACTCAATGGACATGAGTCTGAGTGAACTCCAGGAGTTGGTGATGGACAGAGAAGCCTGGCGTGCTGCGATTCATGGGGTCACAAAGAGTTGGACATGACTGAGCAACTGAACTGAACTGAACTGAACTGAAAAGACAAACTGAAGACATTGAAAGGATTCCAAGTAAAAATTAAGTTTAAGAACTATAATGAAAAAAGATAAATCTGATTCAGAACAGCTGAAAACCAGAATATAGTTTTAAAATACCATCAGTACACAAATAATAGCACACAATGAAGGGAAATTCCAATCAAAATCTCAATATAATTTCAAAATCTCAAAATGACTCTAAAACTTACAAAAAAAAAAAAACTACAAGGAAAAATTCTGAAGTAAAAATTGCTCCATATTTTTAACATATTGCATCATGGTATTTGGCAGCTCTTGACATTTAGTGAAAAGCAATATAGATTTTTATCATAGAAGAAGACACCCTAGTCCAATAAAGCATATCTCAAATTTGGTATAACTTTAGATGTATTAAAGAGGTTATACATACTTTCATGAGGTCATAAATTATGATAACCTCAGAAAGTAATAGCAATTCATATATTTTGTTTACTGTCAATTATTTACAGTATAAATGCTTTTGTGATAAACACATATTTCCTTCTTCCACATTATTCTTCTTTCACCTCAATCTGAGTATTTTATTTAAGGACAGAAGGACTAAGGAAATATTCTACAGAGTTATAAAGCAACATTGTTTCCTACTGTGACTTACAAGGGTGACTCTTACAAATGGGAAAAACTGTATCAGGGAGGAAGACAGAGATATAGACAAGGGTAATTTAATCCCTACTACAGGGAGAATTGAAGACTACCTGAGTAATGCCCCAGTAGAAGACAAATAAATAATTACACAAAGACACGGGCACATCAAATGCAGTAATATACAACTACTTGAAAAAAAAAAAAAAAAGAGTGATCTTTTTGATTAGTTTCTTTTTAAAAGTATATACAACTATTTTGTTTAGCCTCCCTGATTGTTTCTAGGGCTTCCCAATTGGCTCAGTGTTAAAGAATTCTCCTTATGCAGGAGACATAGGAGATGTGGGTTCATTTCCCTGGAGTAGGAAATAGCAATCCACTCTGGTATTCTTTGGAGATGGGAATGGCAACCCACTCCAGTATTCTTGCCTGGAGAATCCCATAGACATAAGAGACTGGTGGGTTACAGTCCATGGGGTCGCAAAGAGTCGGACACGACTGAGAGAATTCACTTTGACTTTCTTTCTTTCTGGTATTCTTGCCAGGATAATCCCATGGACAGAGGAGCCTGATGGGCTATAGTCCAAGGGGTCGCAAAGAGTAGGACACGACTGAGCACCCACAATTATTTCTCATGGCTTACTATATTTTTATTTACTGATTCCTTTAACTTCACAAGTTTTAAATGTATCTAAAACAAGAACACCTAACTTAAAAAATTACCATAAATGACGCTTATAGTCACTCTTCAAGTCAGGAACTAGAATTTAGCAGCACATCAAAAACCCATGTTGTGCATATATTTTGACAATCATAGCTCTCTCATTTCCTTAAGGCAATCATTATCTTAACTTTTTTTTTGAGCAATAGTTATTTTATTTCATAGAAAACATTTATTTTATTTTGTAACTTTACAATATTGTATTGGTTTTGCCGTATATCAAAATGAATCCACCACAGGTATACATGTGTTCCCCATCCTGAACCCTCCTCCCTCTTCCCTCCCCATATCATCCCTCTGGGTCGTCCCAGTGCACCAGCCCCAAGCATCCAGTATCGTGCATCAAACCTGGACTGGCAATTCGTTTCATATATGATATTGTACATGTTTCAATGCCGTTCTCCCAAATCATCCCACCCTTTCCCTCTCCCACAGAGTCCAAAAGAAAACATTATATATATATATATTTTTTTTCTTTTTTACAATATTGTATCTTAACTTTTTTAGAAGTTGTTTTTGGGAACTTGATCATTTTTATGTTCATACCTATACACTTTAGTTTAAAGTTCTGTTTATAAACTGGGAACTGGGAATATTCAGGATATTCTGGTGTATCTGAGCCCTTTCACTCAACATGATGTCTTAAATTTTAGTGTTTCACAGACAGCAATATTTTATTCACTTCCATTGCCTAATGGAATTTTTGTATGAATACACCATAGTTTCTTCAAGCATTACACATTGATGGATATTTTGGTCATTTCCCAGTTTTGTACTTTAAATATAATTCTACCAAAAAATTTAAGTACACATATTTTGGGGCACACATATACATATTTCTGTTGTGTATATATATACCAAAGACAAGAAATAGCAATATGTGAAATATATGACTCCTACTTTAATATGTATAAGTTCATTCCCAAAATGATTTCATCCATAGAAATGCCCACCAGCACATAGTGCTTCAGTCTTTTTAATAGTGAATATTCTGTATGCTGTGCAGAGGCAGCTATTTCATTTTAGTTTTAGTTTGTTTTCCTCTGATTATAACGATTCTGAGCATCTATTTTATAACTTAACTTTCTATTTGCTTATCTCATGAAATATGTTTTAATCTCTTTTTTCTACATTGCTATGTATCTTTTTATCTTATTGATTTGTGGATGATTCTTCATAGACTGTATGATCTCACTGTCAGAATATACATCTTCACCACTTTTGCCATTTGTTTTTACTATTTTAAAATTGTATTTTGATAAACAGAATTTCACAATTTTAATGTATTAGAATGCATCACTTTTCTCATTGAGTTTACAGCTTTTGTATCTTATTGAAAAAATTCTTGAGAAGAGGGGTGGAGGAAAGAAGGATTTAAACTTTGGAATGAGCACTAATATACATAGAATGGCTAAACAAAATGTCCTACTGAATAGTACAGGGAACTGTACTCAATATCATGTGATAAAACATAATGAAAAAGAATATATAACTGAATAAATTTATTGTATAGCAGAAATTAGCACAACATTGTATATCAACTATACTTCAACAAAATATTTTGAAAATGAAATTATGTTCTACTCCCCAAACCATGAAGATATAATCTTATATTATCTTCTAAAATTATTATTGTGCTACTTTTCATAGTAATAACCATAAATCATCTAAAATTCACTTTATTTATGGGGTGAAGAAAGGGCCAAGTTTCATTTTACCCTATACTTTTGCAAATGAGCTAGCACCAATGATTGTCTTCTCCTTAATATTCCTCCGTAACATCTTTATCATAAACCAAGTTTCAATATGTTGGAAAATATAATCTTGGAAAAATAGCAGTTTTGTCTTAATGTAGCATTTTAATTAAAACTTTAATTTTGATACAGTTGAGTATTCACATGCAGTTATAAGAATAATAAAGCTACCATATCTCTTCATTTACCCAGTTACATCTGAAGTAACAACTTTCAAAGCTATATTACAGTATCACAATCAGGAAACTTACATTGATATATTGAAGATGATATTTCCGTTACCACAAGGATTCCTGCTCTTGTCTGTCTCAGCCACACATACCTTCTCTTCTCCACTGCATTTCTACCACCCAGTGAGTATTAATGTTCTCCATTTCTATAACTTTCATATTTCAAGCTGCTAAGCTGCTACTGCTAAGTTGCTTCAGTTGTGTCGACTCTGAGACCTCATAGACAGCAGCCCACCAGGCTCCCCCGTCCCTGGGATTAGCAAGAGTGTCGTGTAAATGGGATAACTCAATATATACTCTTTGGAGATTGCCTTTTTTCCCTGAATATATTTTTCCAGAACTTCATTAAGGCATGTATAAGTGAGGTATTCACTTTTATTGCTAGGTAGTATTCCATGGTAGGGCTTCCCTGGAGACTCAGGAGTAAAGGATCCACCGGCAAATGCAGGAGACACTGGTTCAATCCCTGGTTTGGGAAGACCCTCTGGAGAAGGAAATGACAATCCCCTCCAGTATTCTTGCCTGGGAAATCCCATAGACAGAGGAGACTGGTAGGGTGTAGTTCATGGAGTCACAGAAAAATTGGACACAATTGAGCAACAAAACAACAAGAGTTCCATGGTATGATGCACAACAGCTCCTTTTATCATTCACCTTTTGAGGGAATTCTGAAGCCTCCAGTTTTAAAGTGAATATTCTTGTATAGGCTTTTATGTAAACAATAATTTTTATTTCTCTGAGATAAATATCCAAATATTCAACTGTTTGGTCATTAGTAGTTGAATGTTTAATTGCAAAGAAACTTCCAAACTTTTCCAGAATGGGTGTTCAATTTCACAGTTTCACTAGCAATGCATAAATTATCTGGTATTTTTCATATGGTCATCAGTATTGATGCTATTGTTTTTTAAATTTTAGATTTCTTTTTACTATTGAATTTTGAGTGCTCTTAATATATCCTAGATACTATTTCTTTGTCAGATAAGTGGTTTGAAAATATTTTCTGTTGTCAGTTTGTGATTTGCATTTTATCCTATTAATGATATTTTAATTTAATCAGGTCTGATTTATCCTTTCTTTCCTTTCAGGAATCATAAATTTAGTACCAGGTCTGTAAGCTCTTTTTCCTAGCTCTAGATCCTGAAGATTTTCTCTAATTTTTTTTTTTGTTTCTTTCTTTCTTTTTTTTTTTTTTTTTTTTTGAGTGAAAGGTTACAAATTCAGTTTTGTGTGTAGGTCCATGATTCTCCTGAGAAATGTAGTTAGTAGGATATGGATATATAAATAAGGACATATTTTGCTACAGTGGCTGGATAGTCCAAAATCTGTATGGTGGCTGAATGCCTTGGAGACTCAGGAAAGAGCTGACATTGCAATTGAAATCTGAAGGCATCTGCTGCAGAGTCTCAGAGGGGATCAGTCTTTTATTCAGTTTAGATCTTCAACTGATTAAATGCAACTGGCTTACATTATAGAAATGAGTCTGTTTTACTCAACTTCTATCAATGTAACTTCTCATCCCCAGAATATTTGGTGAAATATTTGAGCACCATGGTCCTGTCAAGTTGACACATAAAATTAAACATCACAGAACTGTGTCATTTTGGGATAATTTCTGTATAGAGTATGGGTTAGATGTCATGATTCTTTTATTTCCCCTGTGGTCATCCAATTAGTCCAGCACCATTTGGTGAAAAGGCTATCTTTCATCCTTTCCACTGTTTTTTGTTTGTTTGCTTTTTACCTTTGTACAAAACCAATTGGGCATTTTACATGTGTCTTCTGGGTTCTTTTTTATACCCTACTGATCTTAGCATATCTGCAATTACACAGTTTTACCAGTGAAGCTATATGACAAGTGATGAAATCAAGTAGAGTGATTCTCTATTGGTATCTTTTTTAAATACCCTATTTTTTAAAAATAACCTATTCCAGCTACTTTGCTTTCTATATAAATCACAGAATAATCCTCTGCCTATTTAAAAAAAAACAAAAAAAAGCTTTAATAAAGGTTTCAATAAGCTGCAACCATAGTCTTTTATATGTTGATTCTTCAAATCCATTATCACAGTATGACTCTCCATTTATTAAGGGCTTTTATTTTTTCATCTACTTTTTATAACTTTCTCTATGCCAGTCCTTTACATGCTTTGTTATTGTCTTTCACATTCTGTGTAATGGTTTTAAGTTGTATTGTGATTCTAATTTTTGTTTTTATATCTTCAAAGTTAGTATACAGAAATATGGTTGATTATTGAGTGTTAATTTTTTTTTTATATTCTGAACTCTTTGCACACGTGTATTAGTTCTAGGATTTTTTACTTGAGATGTTGTTATGGGCTGAAATGTGACTTTCTCTCAATTCATATTTTGAAGTCCTAACTCCAGGTGCCTTAGAAAGTGACAGTATTTAAAAACAGAGCCGTTAAAGCGGGGGGATTAAGGTAAGAATGTGGTCATTAGAATGTGCCCTAATCCTATGTTACCAGTGTCCTTGTAAGAAGAGATGAGAACACATGTACACAGAGTTTGGCCATTTGAGCAAATAGCCATTGACAAGACAAGATAAGAGGCCTTAGAAGAAACTCATCCTGCTTGGACATCTAGCCTCCAGAATCATGAGAAAATAAATGTCTGGTGTTATAGCCACCTAGTCTGTGGTATTTTGTTATAAAAGCAGAAGTAACCTAATTCAGATGTTTTAGAATTTTCTACATATACATCATGCATTGGCAAACAGAAAGAAAAACAGTGACTTTTTTTTCTATCCTCCTTTTTAATCTGTCACTTATTTCTTAATCTTGCCTTTATGAAGTGGCTTAAAGTTCTAGCATTATCTTGAAGATAGTGTTGTGAGTGGACAGCTCTACCTCACTCCCAATCTTACAGGGAAAACATTTAATATTTTACTGCTTTTTTTTTTGTATTTTTAAGAAATATTTTATATGCAACTTGATGATCTTCTATAAAGTTTTCTATATATGAGATTTCTGACACTAACTTTCATTCTGTTGGATTCTGAAGGTGTCTTTTATTTTTTTCTGCCGGCCTCTCCTTCTAAAATAGGCTGAACAGAGGTTTTAATATTTCACAAGAGTGATTGGTTTCTCAAATGCTTGGTAAGGAATTCACAAAATTCTCCTAGTAAGAATTATAATTGCCTTCACTTTCTCTCCCCCTGTACAGGTAACAATTAATGCAAATAAAATTTATGTAAATAATTATTACAGCACATATTAAAGTCAATTAGATCGCCTCTCACTCCAAAGATGGTAATACTTGACTGAGAAATTCTTCAATCTGATAGAGAGAAGTTTGGTAGATTCCTGGCTTTCCTGCAATTTCTAATAGGGTAGTTTTGCTATTATTCATTGTGAGAAAAGCAGTGTCATTCTGAGAAAGCTAAAAGAAACTATACCATAGAATAAATGAAGTTACCTCTCTCTACTAGAATATACCAACTTGCTTTTCCCTATGGCAGTGAAGCAATTGAATAGTCAACTGTGTTTTTCTTGAATAGTCAACTGTGTTTTTCAACTAAAGGTTTATTCCAATATGGTTTGTAATACTGGATTAGAAAATGTTCCTGACTTCTTCTGGTGTTTCTGATTGTGGGTCATAAATATCACAGAATTGTTGATATACACTGGCTTTCTGCTATGCTTGTACATGTGTGAAAAATACAAGAAAGAATGGCAAAAAAATAAAGGTGAGTCTCTGAGGGATATTTTTTCCTCTTTCTAATGTTTCTGCTAATGTTGTAATATCAATTTGATAAAAAAAATCTACTGCCAAACAAATAAGTTCTAATTCATATATTGGTTTATTCAACAGAGTCCAACAAAGAAATATGTGAACAAATATTATATGCCCAGTACTGTAGACTGCTGGATACACAGTAATGAGTAAAATAAAAAGTCTTTTTCTTTATGGAGCTTAGTTCTAGTGTAGGGGCAGTAAAAACACTGTAAGTAATCAAAGAGTATAAAAAAATACAAATTGGGATAAGTGCTATTTCTTTAAAATCAAGTTTTTTGAAATAATAGACACAAGATAAAATTCACACTTTTTACACATTTGGTTCTATGACTTCTGGCAAATTCATAGCTATACAACCACTCCCATATGGTATTATAGTACTATATAGGTAATATTTTAAGTGATAATTCATTTACACTGCTTGGTTTCCTTGCATATATTTCTCTAATAAGTTATTACATTTATGAATACTTCCTTCTAGGCCTTTTCTAGTTGCTGTAGTTCTATGGCAGATAACTTCACTCTATGTTTGGAGAAGATGCACTTTGAAATATCAGTGTTGAGATGCCAATTCATAAGGAGATTTAAAAGAACCTGCTATTGGCCACATAAGAATTCATGCAGTCAGGTAACAACTTCTTTGTTTTTGAGATTATCTCTGAATTGACTAAAGGGAGGAAGAATTTATGTCTTTCTAATACTTCAGTTCAGTTCATTTCAGTTGCTCAGCCGTGTCCGACTCTTTGCGACCCAATGAATTGCAGCACGCCAGGCCTGCCTGTCCATCACCAACTCCCGGAGTTCACTTACTCACGTCCATCAAGTCAGTGATGCCATCCAGCCATCTCATCCTCTGTCATCCCCTTCTCCTCCTGCCCCAATCCCTCCCAGCCTTTGCCCTGCTTCATTCTGTATTCCAAGGCCAAATTTGCCTGTTACCCCAGGTGTTTCTTGATTTCCTACTTTTGCACTCCAGTCCTCTATAATGAAAAGGACATCTTTTTTGGGTGTTAGTTCTAAAGGGTCTTGTAGGTATTCATAGAACCATTCAGATCAGATCAGATCACATCAGTCATTCAGTCGTGTCTGACTCTTTGCAACCCCATGAATCACAGCACGTCAGGCTTCCCTGTCCATCACCAACTCCCTGAGTTCACTCAGACTCACGTCCATCGAGTCAGTGATGCCATCCAGCCATCTCATCCTCGGGTGTCCCCTTCTCCTCTTGCCCCCATTCCCCCCCAGCATCAGAATCTTTTCCAATGAGTCAACTCTTCCCATGAGGTGGCCAAAGTACTGGAGTTTCAGCCTTAGCATCATTCTTTCCAAAGAAATCCCAGGGCTGATCTCCTTCAGAATGGGCTGGTTGGATCTCCTTGCAGTCCAAGGGTCTCTCAAGAGTCTTCTCCAACACCACAGTTCAAAAGCATCATTTCTTTGATGCTCAGCCTTCTTCACAGTCCAACTCTCAGATCCATACATGACCACAGGAAAAACCATAGCCTTGACTAGACTGACCTTTGTTGGCAAAGTAATGTCTCTGCTTTTGAATATGCTGTCTAGGTTGGTCATAACTTTCCTTCCAAGGAGTAAGCGTCTTTTAATTTCATGGCTGCAGTCACCATCTGCAGTGATTTTGGAACCATTCAACTTCAGCTTTTTCAGTGTTACTGGTTGGGGAATAGGCTTGGATCACCCTGATATTGAATGGTTTGTCTTGGAAACGAACAGAGATCATTGTGTCGTTTTTGAGATTGCATCCAAGTACTGCATTTCAGACTCTTTTGCTGACCATAATGTCTATTACATTTTTTATAAGGGATTCCTGCCCACAGTAGTAGATATAATGGTCATCTGAGTTCAATTCACCCATTCCAGTCCATTTTAGTTTGCTGATTCCTAGAATGTTGAAGTTTGCATCCTTTTTATTATCCTCATTTTTATTTTAAGTAATGTAATTTGGAGCCTTTCTTTTTCATTGCCTTTAGGAAAGAGATTGAGAAGAAATGGTGCTAATTCCTTTTTTCAAAACTTGGGTAAAATCCATCATTTTTGACCTGGGATTTTTTCCTTGGGAAATTTTTTATTACAGATTCAGTTTTTCTTCTAATAACTGGACTGTTGAGATTTCCTATTTAATTTTTATTCAGTTTTGTAAATTATGTTTTTAAGAATTTTTCTATTTCTTATAGATTTTCCACTTGTTGGCATGCAGTTGTTCATAATAACCTCTTATTTTCAATTGAATCAGTGCTATCAATTTTAATATCTGTTTTTTCACTTGTAATTTCATTGATTTGGCTCCTTTTTCTTCCTTGGTTAGTCTAACTGTGGTTTTCTTTTATTTATTTATTTTTAATCTCAAAGTAGCAATTCTTACTTTGGTGAGTTTTATTCTTCTTTTTTTTTTCTTTTCTATTTTATTTATTTCTGCTCTAATCTACATTATATATATTTTTTCCTTCTTCTAACTTTTGTTCAGTTTGTTCTTTCTTCAATTTCTTATGGTGTAGAATTTAGTCATTTATTTGACATCTTTCTTGCTTCTTAATGCAGTCATTTATTGGTATGATTTTCCTCCTTAGATCTGATTTCACTGAATTCCATAATTCTGATGTTTTAATTCTAGCTTAGTTGGTCTTAAGAAACATTTTTAAAATTCTCACTCTAATTTATTCTTTGATCCACTGGCTGCTCATAAGAATGTATTTGAATTTTCATGTGTTCATAAATTTTCAAGTTCTCTTCTTGCTAATTATTTCCAGTTTCATGTTATTGTGGTCAGAAATATACTTGATATGATTTAAATATTATTTTTTCTAAGACTTGTTTCAATGCCTAACACATGTTCTATTTTACAAAATGTTTCATGTAAACTTGAGAAGAGTGTATTATGCTGCTGTTGAATAGAATGTTCTATTTATGTCTGTTAGATCTATTTGATCTTTAATATTTTTCAAATCCAGTTTTCTTGTTGATTCTCTGTTTGCACTATCTATCCATTGTTGAAAGTATGATATTAAAGTTCCCAAGTTTTTGTAGATCTGTTATTTCTCTTTTTAAATCTCATTTTTTTTTAGATGCTTTGGTTTTTGAGACACAAATGTTTAGAATTATTGTATCTTCTTGATAGATAGATCTCTGTCACCTTTTTCTTTTTTTTACCATTTTTAATTCAAAGTATATTTTGTATTTATAAGTATAGCTATGACTGTTCTTTTTTCTGTTACCACTTGACTGAAATGAGGACATTACCACTGCAATACTTTCAGGCAATATGTGTCCTTAAAGCTTAGTGAATCTCTTGTAGGCAGCATCTTTTTGTGTGTTTTCTTATCCATTCAATCATTCTATATCTTTCTTTAAAAAATATTGGAATAATGCTGTTTTACAGTGTTATTAGGAAAAGGCAATGGAACCCCACTCCAGTACTCTTACCTGGAAAATCCCATGGACAGAGGAGCCTGGTAGGCTGCAGTCCATGGGGTCGCTAGGAGTTGGACACGACTGAGCGACTTCACTTTCACTTTTCACTTTCATTAATTGGAGAAGGAAATAGCAGCCCACTCCAGCGTTCTTGCCTGGAGAATCCCAGGGATGGGGGAGCCTGGTGGGCTGCCAACTCTGGGGCTGCACAGAGTCGGACACGACTGAAGTGACTTAGCAGTAGCACAGTGTTATTAAATAGATCTCTAGATTCATCCACATTGCTGCAAATAGCATTATTTTGTTCTTTCTTATAGCTGAGTAATATGCAATTATTTATTTTTATATATGCATCATATATTGTTTATCCATTAATCTGTTGATGGATATTTATGTTACTTCCATATCCTGACTATTGTAAATAGTACCACAATGAATATTGGGGTATATGTATCTTTTTGAATTATGATTTTTGGATATATTCTCAAGAGTGAGATTGCTGGATCATATGGTAACTCTGTCCTTTGTTTTTTAAAGGCCATTCATACTGTTATCCATAGTGACTGTATTAATTTACATTCCCAAAAACAGTGTAGGAGAGTTCCCTTTTCTTCACATCCTCTCTAGAATTTATAGTTATAGATCTTTTGATGATGGCTGCTCTGACTATTGTGAGGTTATACTGGCATAAAAACAGAAATATAGATCAATGGAACAGTATAGAAAGTCCAGATATAAACTCATGTATCTATGGTCACCTAATTTATGACAAAGAAGGAAGATTATACAATGGAGAAAAGACAGTCTCTTCAATAAGTGGTGTTGGAAAACCTGCATGGCTACATGTAAAATAATGAAATCAGAACACTCCTTAAAACCATACACAAAAAATAAACTAAAAATTGATTAAAGATGTAAATGTAAGGCTTGATACTGTTACTCTCTTAGAGGAAAACAGGTCGAATATTCTTTGGCATAAATCTTACCAAGATCTTTTTCAATCCACCTCCTAAAGTAATGACAGTAAAACATAAACAAATGGTAGCTAGTTAAACAAAAGCTTTTGTACAGAAAAGGAAACTTAAACAAAACAAAAAGACAACCCTCAGAATGGGAGAAAATATTGCAAATGAATCAACAGACAAGTGAGTAATCTCCAAAATATATAAAAACTCATGCAGCTCAATAAAACAAACAAAACCCAGCCCAGTCAGAAAATGAGTGAAAGATCTAAAGAAACATTTATCCAAAGAAGACAAACAGATGGCTAAGAAACCCATGATGAAATGCTCACCATCACTAATTATTAGAGAAATGCAAGTCATTCAATGTCTTTTGATTAAAGAATCTAATCCATTTATATTTAAAGTAGTTAATGATACATATGCCTTTTTTTTTGTATTCAAAACTGTGTTTTTTTCTCTTGAAGTGATACAATTCTACTTATATCTGATGAAGTAAATAGTAATAAATTTCAATGACTGTTAGCAGAAGTGACAACATTTTATATCTAGATAGCCAAATGTATAATTGCACACCATCTAGATAAAGATATTTAATTTTTTTAGTGTAAATATTCCTTTTTATTGTGTTTTTATTTACTGTCTTCTGGTTATTTCCTATATACATTTTTTCTTCTTCTTCTTCTCTCTCTTTTCATGTTGGACATCTTTTGATATCAGAGTGTTTTGATTTCTTTATTGGGTTCATTTGCATAATTACTACAAATTTTTCTCTTGTCATTATCATGAGGCTTACAGGAAGTATCTTAAAATTATACCACACAATTTAAAACTGAAGACAACCTAATATAAATAAAATTTATGTATTTTACACTTATACTTCTCCACCTCCTCATTATTTAGGTTATTGCTGTCATAATTTACCTGTTTTTATACTGTGTTACTGATAACAGCTTATCATATTTATTATTATTTTACTAAATTCATTTTTTAAGGTCTGGTGGCTCAGACAGTAAAGCATCTGTCTGCAATGCTGGAGACCCGGGTTCAATCCCTGGGTCAGGAAGATATCCTGGAGAAGGAAATGACAACCCACTCCAGTACTCTTGCCTGGAAAATCCCATAGACAGAGAAGCCTGGTAGGCTACAGTCCATGGGGTTGCAAAGAGTTAGACACAACTGAGCAACTTTACTTCTACTTCTAATAGAATTGTAAGTGAGTTATGTACCACTAATACTGTATTGCATATGTTACGGCTATGAACTTATCATTATCAGTGAGATTGATGTCACCTTTTTATGAAGCTAATTTTTTTTTTTTTAAGAATCCCTTTTAGCATTTCTTATAAGGAATGTCTGGTGGTAATGAATCACTTCAACTGAATGCAGTTTCATAGAAAAAGCAAGGTGAGATAAAAAAAAAAATTCTGAAGTGAGCAATGAAAATAAATAGAGAAAAACAATAGGATGGGAAAGACTAGAGATCTCTTGAAGAAAACTGGAGATATCAAGGGAACATTTCATGTAAGGATGATAAAGGACAGACATGACAAGGAATTAATAGAAACAGAAGAGATTAAGAAGAATTAGCAAGAATACACAAAACTATACAAAAAAAATCTCAGGGCCTCAGATAACCACTATGGTGTGGTCACTTACCTAGAACCAGACATCCTGGAGTGTGAAGTCAAGTGGCACATAGGAAGGATTACTATGAACAAAGCTAGAGGAGGTGATGAAATTTCATCTGAGTTATTTCAAATCCTAAAAGATGATATTGTTAAAGTATTGCACAGAATATGTTAGTAAATTTGGAAAACTCAGAAGTCATCACAGTACTGGAAAAGGTCACTTTTCATTCCAATCCCAAAGAAGGGCAATGCCAAAGAATGTTCAAACTACCAAACAACTGTGCTCATTTCACATGCTATTAATAACAAGATTATGCTCAAAATCCTCTAAGCTAGGCTTCTGCAGTCCGAGAACCATGAATTTGCAGGTGTAAAAGCTAGATTTAGAAAAGGCAGAGAAACCAGATATCAAATTGCCAACATTCACTGGATCATAGATAAAGCGAGATAATTCCAGGAAAACATCTATTTCTGCTTCATTGACTATGCTAAAGCCTTTGTGTGGATCACAAGAACTGAAACATGGGAATATAAGACCACATTACTTGCCTATGAGAAACCTGTATGCAAGTCAAGAAGAAACAATTAGAACCAGACATGAGAAAAAGGACTGGTTCAAAATTGCCAAAGGCTGTATAATATCACATGGCTTATTTGACTTATATGCAAAGTACATCCTATGAAATGCTGGACTGGATGATTCACAGGCTGGAATCAAGTTTATCAGGAGAAATATCAGCAACCTCAGATACGCAGATGATACTACTCTAGTGAAAGAGGGTGAAGAGTAACTAAAAAGCCTCTTGATGAGGGTGAAAGAGGAGAATGGAAAAGCTGACTCAATATTCAAAAACTAAGATCATGGAGTCTAGTGTCATCACTTGATGGCAAATAGAAGGGATAAAAGTGGAAAGAGAGGCAGATTTTATTTTGTTGGGCCCCAAAATCACTGGGCAGTGACTGCAGCCATGAAAGTAATAAAACACATGCTCCTTGGAAGGAAAGCAATGAAAAACCTAGATAGCATATTAAAAAGCAGATATATCACATGCTGACAAAGATTCATATAGTCAAAACTATGTGTGTTTTTTTTTTCCAGTAGTCATGTACAGATGTGAGAGTTGAACAATAAAGAAGACTAAGCACTGAAGAATTGATTCTTTTGAATTGTAGTGCTGGAGAAGGCTCTTGATAGTCCCTTTTACATCAAGGAGATTAAACCAGTCAATCCTAAAGGAAATCAATGTGGAATATTCATTGGAAGGACTGGTGCTGAAGTTGAAGTTCCAATATTTTGGCCACCTGATTTAATGACCCAACTAATTGAAAAAGACCCTGTTGCTGGGAAAGATTGAGGGCAGGAGAAGGGAGCAGCACATGAGATGGTTGGATGGCATCACTGATTCAATGTGTATGAGCTTGAGCAAATTCAGGAGACAGTGAAGGATAGGGAAGCCTGACAGGTTGCATGCAGTCCATGGAGTCTCAAAGAGTCAAACACTACTCAGCAAATGAAAAACAACAAAAACATGTAAATTCTGACTTTTATTTTGCTACTCTCAAAATTCTTTGTCTTGAAGTTTGATAATTATAATTTGTCTCAATGTAGCCTTGTTTAGGTTCAATCTATTTGGGTTCTTTGGCCCTCATACTTTTAGAGGTCCATTTGTGTCCCCATATTCAGGAAGAGTTCAACCATTATGACTTTAACACTATTTTCTGTCCTTTATCTTTCTCTTTCCCCATTTGGAATTTCCATAAGGTGAGCATCCTTTCTCTTTCTTGTGTCTCGCAATTCCCATTAGCTTTCTTAATTGTTTTCCTTTTCTTCCCATTTTCCCTCTTCTGAATATGCAAATTCCAACATTCTGTCTTCTTTTTATTTATGGTAGGCTCTGCTTTTGGAGCTCTCTTTTAAATTCTTTAGTTCTGTTATTTTATTTTTTACCTTTAGGGATTCTGTATTTATTGGTGGTGGTGTTGCTGTTTTGTTGTCAATCTTATTTTGTTCATATGTTGTTTTCTTAATTTAATTTTTTTGTCTGTCTGTCTTTCTTGTAACTCATTAAACTCCTTTAAAAAATTATTCTGAATCTTTGTGTAAATGTTCATAGATTTTCATTTCTTTAAGGTCAGTTTTATCAGATTTCTTTTCATGGTGTCACATTTATTTGATTTTCCCTGACTCTTGATTTCTCCTATTGGTGTCTGTGTATTTGAGTAATCAGGCTCCTCTTCCAGATTTTAGAGGTTTGCTTCAGCAGAGACCTTCCTGCCTTAGTGAGCTCAGTTTCGGTTTCTGAGTGGTAATCTGGTAATGCATTTGGGCAGTTGGGGACTGTGATTAGGTATAATCCTGAGTTAGGCAACTGATAAAGCTCTGAGGATGGGGACCAGTGGGGTTGAAGCTTGAACCAATGGCTGAGAATAGTTGGGTGGAATTGCTGGCTTGGTTTCCTACCAAAGTGAGGCTTTATGATGTCTGGATTTTTAGTAGATGGTTAGGACTAGCTGCTATACTCAGTAGGAGACAAGATGTGAATGAATCCTTCCATGATGGGACTGTAGGATATGACCTACAGTCTGTATGGCTTATTATTTGGAGGCCCAGATCAGGCCTAATTGTCTACTCAGTTCTCTGGTTAGGTGAAGCCACTGCTTATGTTCTGAAGATGGAGGAGACATGGGTTGTGCTATGTGTTCAAATGTCACTGTATGAAGGGCTGTTGGGACAAACAAAATCCACATACTCTGGTAAGGTTCCTTTATCAGATAGGCTAAAGGCAATATTCAGTGATGAGTGGGACTGTGAATTAGAGTCCCTGCCCAGCAACAGCAGAAGCAGCTCTAAAGCTGGTAAGTAAGGCCTTCTTGTCTTAATTCGAGCTGACCTGCATCCCAACTTCCTTGGCCAAATACGGTTGCTTGGTTTACTCTGCAAACTATTGACTCTGTTAGCCCTTCTCTTGGGTCCCCCAATGACTCAGTGAGTAAAGCATCTGCCTGGAATGCAGGTGATACAGGTTCAATCCTTGGGTCAAGAAGATCCCCTAGAGGAGGAAATGGCAACCTACTTCAGTATTCTTGCCTGGAAAAAAAATCCCATGGACAGAGGAATCTGGTGGGCTACAGTTCAAGGTGTTACAAAGAGTTGGACATGACTGAATGACTAAACAAGCCCATTTCTTAGCTCAAGCATCTCTGGGTCCACACTCAACCAAGAGTTGTCAGCTTTGGTCAGATTGGTCTGGGAGGCATTCTCTAGAGCAGATGGGGCTATGATTCAACTCCTTGCCTAGGCATAGGCTAACTGGTTTTTAGGGTCAGCATAATTACTTATTTGAGGGCCCAGCAAAGCAGATCTGTACCCCACCTAGCTCCATGATCAGAATCTGCTCCTTACTTGGCTCTGCAGATGAGCAAAGCTTTTGGTTGGGATTACTACTTGGACACTGCAGGTGTGAAATCAGTGTGTTGAGACTACTATGCTAATTTTGAAAGCCCCTCACTGCTTCTGTCACAGTCAGATTCCTAGTAATTGAGCCTTGCAGAGTCCCCTGAAATTCTTGCAGTGCAAGATCAGAAATAGGGGTTTATGCAGAGTGATCCACTAAGCTGGTGTGCTGCTTCCCTGGGGTCTCTTTTCCAACTGGGGGCTGAGGGGTGACCTTTCAGCATGGTTCTGTGCTGTCCTAGGGAAGGAGAAATGGCATCAATATGTAACAGATTCTCTGACTTTCTAATGTGCCCATTTTTGTCTCTGTGGTGCATGTATTGCTTTTGCCTCATCCTTCTTTTTTTAAGATTCTCTCTGCTGCTGCTGTTAAGTCGCTTCAGTCATGTCCGACTCTGTGTGACCCCATAGATGGCAGCCCACTAGGTTCCCCCGTCCCTGGACTCTCCAGGCAAAAACCCTGGAGTGGGTTGCCATTTCCTTCTCCAATTAAGGAAACTGAAAAGTGAAAGTGAAGTCGTTCAGTCGCATCTGACTCTTAGCAACCCCATGGACTGCAGCCCACCAGGCTCCTCCGTCCATGGCATTTTCCAAGAAAGAATACTGGAGTGGGTTGCCATTGCCTTCTCTCAGTGGTGACTAATTCTTGAATAGTTGTTAGCTATTCTTCATAAGAGGGGGAACAAAGTCATAAATGATTGATAATTGCCATTTACAGCATATATTTATTTTATTTTTTTTAATGTCTGAACTGAATAATTGGAAAGAAAACCCTTTCAAATACCCAACATGAGATTTTTGAGGAGATGTGATAAGCAGAAGCAGAATTAGCCTTCTGTATCATCACACTAAAGACAAATTTCTTGCCCAATCCCTGCCCCCCTCCTCTGCCTTCAGGTCATTTTTATCCAGAAACATGGAGAAGTCCTGGTTTTGGCCACGTGAATCTGATTAGGATGTGGATGCATGGACAACTTGTCAAGCATCTGAGGTACATGCTGTGACTTTAGTTTACAGAACCCATAAGGCAGCATGCTACCAGCTGAGACTGAGGATTCTGGCAGCCTTTTACAATGTTAAGGGATTTGAGAAGATCTTGGAAAAAAAAATTACCAAGTGTTTATAAAATATATGATGAATCAACCACAGAGATGAAACAAGACCTCTTGAGGGAAAAATAATCATCAGACATGTGATGAGTCTCTAGAACCCAGGTTAAAAAAACAAAAAAGTCAGAGTAAATGCTTATTTCTGAAATTGTTCATATAGGCAAAAAAGATAAAAAGTGATATGAGGCCAACTTTTATTATTTTCTCAGATTGAAAGAGGAAAAACACAAAAGAACCAAGAAATAATATTTAAAAAATAAAGACTAAGTCCAAATGATCCAATATTGAGTAAATAAGGTTTTGGTAAGAAAGAAGAGAATATGAGAAAATATTGATCAGCTGAAAGAAGTTTCACCTAGTTGAATAAAGACTTGATATTTTGATTCAAGAAGGTAAACTAACTTATGGACACAGAGCTTGAAACAAAACAACCGTAATAACATGCACCCATTACATTTCTAAATATCATGATAAAAACTCATGAAGCTTAAGTACATTTAAGGAGAATCACATTTACAATCTTTTCATGTAAAAAATAAAAAATAATGCTATAATAAATTAGAGCAACATATACAGAAAGCAGAAACATTTTGCAATGCTAAATTATAATTCCAGGACACTTTTATATTTTTGAAGTACAGAAGTGTGTTTTTAGATATATGAACACTGTAAGATGGTATTACTGTTATAACACTTTAGCTTATAAATAAAAATAAGACAATACTGTTTATCTTAAACAAAAGAGTATTCTTAAAAGTTAAAGAGGAGATATTAAATGTCTTCTCTTTAAACTGGGGGGAAAAATTCAGGGTAATTAATATGACCACTTCAGTCAGAATTGTTTTAGATGTCTGAATAATACAATAAAGCAATAAAAAATAGCAACAAGGATAATACAAAATTGTCACTACCGGTGGATGATGTAACTGTGTATCAATAACATCCAAAAATAAACTATTGAAATAAATTATTAGAATGAGTAAAAATTATACCAATTTTGTTATATGGAGTGTCAGTAAAATAAGTCAATTGCAATTCTGTAAATGAGTAACAAAGAATTAATGCTTTTTAAAGAAGTGATTTATAATAGCAACAAATTAAATACTTTGAAATAGATATAATATGTAAAAGGTCTTTATGCAATAAGCTACAATATAGTATTGGCATATACTAAAAAAGGAAATCAATAGAAAACATTATATTTACATGGATTAGGAAACTCAAGTTAATTCTCTCCACATTAATCTCAGATTAGTGACAAACAATTGAAGTTCAAAATGAATATCTTTTCAAAAATTTGACTAGCTAATTTTGAAGCTTACATGGAAAAATCAAAGGGAAAGGAATAGACAAGCTCTGTTGAAAAGACCAAAATGTAGGAGAAGTAGCCGCAATATAACAAATTAATTTCAAACACTACATTTAAGACTTCTAGTTCTGCTGAGATGTAATCATTTCATTTTTCTTAGGTTCTCCCCTACTGCTAAAGGGCCCTGGAGGTAACACAATAAACACACAAGTCTCTGAATTGTGGAAAGAAGGAGAGCTGTCTAGGGATCTTGGATCGTGAAGATATATGTTCCTGTCCCTCTAATATATCCTGAGGAGTTTCTCCAGAGGCTTCTGTCCTGGACTCTCCAACAGGAACAGACTAGAGACTAAAAAGAAGCCTGATCATTGAACCAAAGGGTGAGGAAAAGAATGGCCTGATGACAACATTTTTATGGGAATGCCAGCCATCTTTTATTCAATCACCAATAGAAGAACTACCCCTTTCAAAGGTTTCAGAGAAACCTTGTGGGAAACTGATTTAGCACCATGTGTCACTGATCCTGTTCACAGTGCCAGTTCTCTTGCTGTTCACACTGTTTGCTGAATCCAGGGTAGGCAAGGCACAAACTAAGAGGCTGGAAGAAGACTTGAGGAGCCATAGGAACTGCAGACCGGTTTATTCTGTCCTGGCTGGTGCAGCAGCTGTAGCAGCAGCCGTACCATAACCTAACCAACACAACCTCTCTCCTGGCTGGCACAGCAGCCATAACAGCATTCTCTCTCAGCTGGTGCAGCATCCGTATGCAGACACACTATATTCTCTCCTCTCCCGGCTGACCCAATTGACACAGCCATGATGCAGTGGTAATGCTGCCACTTTTCTAGGTGAAGTTCACACAGCTGTACCATACATGGTAGCCTGTGACCAAGCAAGTGCCTCGTGATGCACATGAGTGATCTCAGCTGTTATACAATCATTATTTACAAAACATGAGGCAAGAGCAAGAGGCAGTGAGTTAAGAGAGCTTGACTGTGCCATCTTGGCTAATTTGCTTTCACTACACACCAGCTGACCACCTGCCATTCCGCCCCATCCTGAAGGAAGCAGGCAGTGGTGCTCTGTCCTGCAGGTGGTGTCAGCAAGTGAGTAGACAGCAGATCTTCCAACCCCTACCCAATGGAAATAGGAAGTGTACCAGTTGTCTTCCTGGGACAACGTTGGTGGGCCTAGCAAGAAGTTGATTTTCCACCTAAACGTGAAGGAAGCAGATGGCTCTCTGATGATCTAAGAAGGAAAGTACTAGCAGAGTCCAGTCTCAAGCTGGACTTCCAGCTCCAATTAGCTACAGTGAAACTCGCCTCAGGAAGAGTAAGCTCACTCTCATTGCCATGAGGCTTCCCTACACTCCTTCCTGCCCCCTGCATGTCATCCAGTTCTTATGGATAACAGCCTCAGCATACATGGCATCAGCAACACTGAACAAGGTGCTGCAAGCCAGGACTAGTAAACACTTCAATATCCCACCTAATTCTATCCTTCATGTCACTGAGACTCCATGAAGCTGAATGTCTACCTCCTGCTGATAGCAATGACTGAAGAAGGCAAGACAAAGCAAAGGGCACTAGTTCTTTGTCTTCTCCTTCAACTCTTGAGTTTAGCAGGTCCAAAAAGGAAGCTAAGAACCTAACCCAATCTGGTATCAATCAAACATAATGAGGTGGACAATGGTGAGATAATCAACATTCAGCTTTCAAGCTTCCTTCTTGGGAGCAAGGCCCAAAATGAAGATGTGCCCAACCTCCAACCTGCATTAATGAGGTTGATGTGGTGGGAGGGTCACTTATCCTTTTGGGGAGTCAGAAGGGTACAAAGGGTAGCTAAGCTTCTGGTAGCACATTAGAGCAACAAATCAGTTGAATAGTTCCTATGATTTACTCTCCCTTGTGACACTTGGATCCAGAAAAGTACTGGTCTTACCATATCAGTTGGAGGAGAACAGATAGAACTAAGTCAATGTTCTACATTTGAGATGCTGTTTGTGGGGCCCAAATAGAAACTTATATGTTCACATATACACATGGCCCACATGCTACATCTCAACAGAGATTCCAGATTCTTATAAGATAACCTGAATGTCTACGATACAATTAAAAATTACTTATCATATGAAAAACCATAAAAAAATGAAAAAATGAGAAAAAGACAATTAACAGATGTCAGCACAGACATATATTAAATGCTGAGATGAACTGAGGTAGACTTTGAAGCAATTATCATAATAGTATTTCAGGAAGCAATAATGCATTCTCTTAAAAGAAATGTAAAATACTGCAAATTACTAAACCTCAACTCTCAAATGTACCAACACTTAACAAATGTATAATAGTCATGCAGGGTGTGCTTTTTCACCAAAATAGAATCAAATTAAAAATCAATAACAGGAAAATAAGAAAATCTTCACAATCTTGGAGATTCGAAATATGCTTCTAAACAGTCATGCATCAAAGAGGAAGTTAGAGAGGACATTGAAAAACACATAAAAGTGAATGAAAAAAATCAAAATGCAACATAAAATACGTCAAATGTAGCTAAAGCAGTATTGTGAGGAAAACTTACCTCATAGAATGCTTACATTAGAAAAGAGGAAATGTCAAAAACAAATCATTCAAATTTCCTAGAGAAAGTAGAAAACATACAACCCATAAGTCTTTAGCAAGACTAATAAAGATTAAACGAGAGGAAAAATTCATCAAGATTTTTTGGAATTAAATAAGGGAAATCACCACAGATCCTGTAGTCTTAATAAAGTTAATATGCAAACAACTTTATGATCACATTTGAAATTTCAGAGTATATGGATCAATTTCATGAGAACAAGGTACCAAAACTCATTTATGTTAGAAGAGACAACGTGCCTATTTCTATAAACATTAAAGAATTACATTTGTAATTAAAATCTCCCAAAAGAAGACATAGCTAGGCCAAGATTATCTCATTGAAGAATTTAAATATTTAAAGAAGAATTAATGCCAGTTTAACACAAAATTTTCAGAAGTATAGGAAGGAACAGTCCCACCTCATTTTTTAAAAGCTACTATTACCAGAAGTATCCAAGAAAAGAAAACCAAAGGCCAATATCCTTTGTCAACTTAACAAATCAAATCCAACACTACTTAAAACAATTATATACAATGACCAATGCCTTTTTCTTCAAGGATATGAGACTGATTAGCCATTTGAAAGTAAGTGGGTGTAATCCAAATTATCAGTGAGATTAAAAATCACATCAATTAATAAAATGTTGCAGGAAAATCATTTGACAAAATAAAAGAATTATAAAAACTCTCAACACAGGAATAGAGTGTAATTTCATCAACTTCATATGCAACATTTAAAAACAAACAAAAAGCTACCATTAATAACACAATTAACACTAATCAGATCAGATCAGATCAGTCGCTCAGTCATGTCCAACTCTTGCGACCCTATGAATCGCAGCATGACAGGCCTCCCTGTCCAACACCAACTCCTGGAGTTCACTCAGACTCACGTCCATCGAGTCAGTGATGCCAGCCAGCCATCACGCACTTTGTCGTCCCCTTCTCCTCCTGCCCCCCAATCCCTCCCAGCATCAGAGTCTTTTCCTATGAGTCAACTCTTTGCATGAGGTGGCCAAAGTACTGGAGTTTCAGCTTCAGCATCACTCCCTCCAAAGAACTCCCAGGGCTGATCTCCTTCACAATGGACTGGTTGGATCTCCTTGCAGTCCAAGGGACTCTCAAGAGTCTTCTCCAAAACCACAGTTCAAAAGCATCAATTCTTCGGCGCTCAGCCTTCTTTACAGTCCAACTCTCACATCCATACATGACCACAGGCAAAACCATAGCCTTGACTAGACGGACCTTTGTTGGCAAAGTAATGTCTCTGCTTTTCAATATGCTATCTAGGTTGGTCATAACTTTCCTTCCAAGGAGTAAGCATCTTTTAATTTCATGGCTGCAGTCACCATCTTCAGTGATTTGGGAGCCCAGAAAAATAAAGTCTGACACTGTTTCAACTATTTCCCCATCTACTTCCCATGAAGTGGTGGGACCGGATGCCATGATCTTCATTTTCTGAATGTTGAGCTTTAAGCCAACTTTTTCACTCTCCACTTTCACTTTCATCAAGAGGCTTTTAAGAACAAGATAAAAAAGTGAAAGTAGTGACTTTCCCTGTGGTTCAAGGGCCAAGACTGCACTCCCAATGCAGGGGGTCTGGGTTTGACTCCTGGTCAGGTAACTAGCTCCCCCATGATGCAAGCAAGTTCTGGCTGTTTTTGTTCAGTCACTCAGTCCTGTCCAAAACTTTATGACCCCATGGACTACAGCAAGCCAGATTTCTCTTTCCTTCACTATCTTCCTGAGTTTGATCAAACTCATGGCCACTGAGACAGTGATGTCATCCAACCATTTCTTCCTCTGTTGTCCTCTTCTCCTCCTGCCTTCAATCTTCCCCAGCATCAGCGTCTTTTCCACTGATTCAATTTTTCCCATCAGGTGACCAAAGTATTGGAGCGTTAGCTTCAGCATCAGTTCTTCCAATGAATATTCAAGGTCAATTTCCTTTAGGATTTGACTGGTTTGATATCCTTGCTGTCCAAGGGACTCTCAAGAGTCTTCAGCACCACACTTCAAAGGCATCAGTTCTTCGGTGCTCACCCTTTTTTATTGTCCAGTGCTCTCTTACATCCATACAGGATTACTGGAAAAAACATAGCTTTAAATATATGGACCTTTGTAGGCAAAATAATGTCTCTGGTTTTTAATACGCTGTCTAGGTTGTAATTGCTTTTCTTTTAAGGAGTAAGTGTCTTTTAATTTCATGGCTGCAGTCACTATCCACAGTGATTTTGGAGGCCAAGAAAATAAACTCTGTCACTGTTTCCATTGTTTCTACATCTATTTGCAATGAAGTGATAGGACCAGATATCATCAGTTCAGTTCAGTTCAGTCACTGAGTCATGTCTGACTCTTTGCGGCCCCATGAATCGCAGCACACCAGGCCTCCATGTCCATCACCAACTCCCGGAGTTCACTCAGACTCACTTCCATCGAGTCAGTGATGCCATCGGCCATCTCATCCTCTGTCATCCCCTTCTCCTCCTGCACCCAATCCCTCCCAGCACCAGAGTCTTTTCCAATGAGCCAACTCTTCGCATGAGGTGACCAAAGTACTGGAGTTTCAGCTTTAGCATCATTCCTTCCAAAGAAATCCCAGGGCTGATCTCCTTCACAATGGACTGGTTGGATCTCCTTGCAGTTCAAGGGACTCTCAACAGTCTTCTCCAGGACCACAGTTCAAAAGCATCAATCCTTCAGTGCTCAGCCTTCTTCACAGTCCAACTCTCACATTCATACACGACCACAGGATAAACCATAGCCTTGACTAGACGGACCTTTGTTGGCAAAGTAATGTCTCTGCTTTTCAATATGCTATCTAGTTTGGTCATAACTTTCCTTCCATGGAGTAAGTGTCTTTTAATTTCATGGCTGCAGTCACCATCTGCAGCGATTTGGGAGCCCAGAAAAATAAAGTCTGACACTGTTTCAACTGTTTCCCCATCTATTTCCCATGAAGTGACGGGACCGGATGCCAAGATCTTCATTTTCTGAATGTTGAGCTTTAAGCCAACTTTTTCACTCTCCTCTTTCACTTTCATCAAGAGGCTTTTTAGTTCCTCTTCACTTTCTGCCACAAGGGTTGTGTCATCTGCATATCTGAGGTTATTGATATTTCTCCCAGCAATTTTGATTCTAGCTTGTGCTTCTTCCAGTCCAGTGTTTCTCATGATGTACTCTGCATAGAAGTTAAATAAGCAGGGTGACAATATACAGCCTTGACGTACACCTTTTCCTACTTGGAACCAGTCTGTTTTTCCATGTCCAATTCTAATTGTTGCTTCCTGACCTGCATACAGATTTCTCAAGAGGCAGGCCAGGTGGTCTGGTATTCCCATCTCTTTCCAATACTTATACCTAGTATACTCTGTCATATAGTGCTTATGCATTAAAATAAATACATATAATCAGAGTATTTTCTGTCTAGAAATGTAACTTTTACCTCATCAATATGATCCACAGGATGGCCTATAGTTCTGAACTCTTTGCTTAAATTTAGATTGACTCCCATGGGTGCTTTTGAAACAAGTTATCCAATGTTTTGTTAAATCCAAGCTACAAATTTAGTGACTGTTTGTGAATCTAGTACCAAAAGTTATTAACCAAGTTGGTAATTCTCTTTTGTATATTCTGTTTTGTTTGGTGTCAAGGAATGAAGACTTAGTTAAGAAGGGAAAAACCTTCTGATTTTATATAGTCTCAGTAATTATAATTCATTCTTCTTTATAGGGATTTACTTAAATGCTTGGAATAAATTCATCTTATCTAAGAAGAAAACTAGTATGTAAGAATAAGAAAAAAAAATCTTTGCCTATTTACAGTTGAAATCTAGGTATGAACTTCTTGGATTCCAACATTGTGCTTTTTCTGCTTTATGTCCTACAGAATCTAAGTTCATGTTGGGTGAATTCCGGCCAGTAACTTACAGTCTTGCCCTTAAGTTAAGATTGATTTTAAGTGTTTTGTCATAATAGTTCTCGATGCTATTTCATATATATATATATATATATATATATAGTATTTCTCATATATACCAAAACCACCATTACTTTAAAAAATATTATTTATTTGGCTAAGATCATCTGTATGCAGGTCAGGAAGCAACAGTTAGAAGTGGACATGGAAAAACAGACTGGTTCCAAATAGGAAAATGTGTACGTCAAGGCTGTATATTGTCACCCTGCTTATTTAGCTTCTATGCAGAGTACATCATGAGAAACGCTGGACTGGAAGAAGCACAAGCTGGAATCAAGATTGCTGGGAGAAATATCAATAACCTCAGATATGCAGATGACACCACCCTTATGGCAGAAAGTGAAGAGGAACTAAAAAGCCTCTTGATGAAAGTGAAAGAGGAGAGTGAAAAAGTTGGCTTAAAGCTCAACATTCAGAAAACGAAGATCATGGCATCCGGTCCCATCACTTCATGGGAAATAGATGGGGAAACAGTTGAAACAGTGTCAGACTTTATTTTTCTGGGCTCCCAAATCACTGAAGATGGTGACTGCAGCCATGAAATTAAAAGTTTTGCCAAGAGAATTCACTGGTCATAGTAAACACCCTCTTCCAACAACACAAGAGAAGACTACACATGGACGTCACCAGATGGTCAACACTGAAATCAGATTGATTATATTCTTTGCAGCAAAGATGGAAAAGCTCTATACAGTCAGCAAAAACAAGACTGGGAGCTGACTGTGGCTCAGATCATGAACTCCTTATTGCCAAATTCAGACTTGAATTGAAGAAAGTAGGGAAAACCACTAGACCATTCAGGTATGACCTGAATCAAATCCCTTATGATTATACAGTGGAAGTGAGAAATAGATTTAAGGGCCTAGATCAGATAGAGCACCTGATGAACTATGGACGGAGGTTCGTGACATTGTACAGGAGACAAGGATCAAGACCATCCCCATGGAAAAGAAATGCAAAAAAAGCAAAATGGCTGTCTGAGGAGGCCTTACAAATATCTGTGAAAAGAAGTGAAAAGCAAATGATAAAAGGAAAGATATTCCAATTTGAATGCAGAGTTGCAAAGAATAGCAAGGAGAGATAAGAAAGCCTTCCTCAGCAATCAATGCAAAGAAATAAAGGAAAACAACAGAATGGGAAAGAGTAGATATCTCTTGAAGAAAATTAGAGAAACCAAGCGAACAATTCATGCAAAAATGGGTTTGATAAAGGACAGAAATGGTATGGACCTAACAGAAGCAGAAGATATTAAGAAGAGATGGCAAGAATACATAGGAGAACTGTACAAAAAATAATTTTTTTGTACACCCAGATAATCACAATGGTGTGATCACTCACCTAAAGCCAGATATCCTGGAATGTGAAGTCAAGCGGGCCTTAGAAAACATCACTAAGGACAAAGCTAGTGAAAGTGACAGAATTCCAGTTAAGCTATGTCAAATCCTGAAAGATGATGCTGCGAAAGTGCTGCACTCAATATGCCAGCAAATTTGGAAAACTCATCAGTGTCCACAGGACTGGAAAATGTCAGTTTTCATTCCAATCCCAAAGAAAGGCAATGCCAAAGAATGCTCAAACTACCAAACAATTGCACTCATTTCACATGCTAGTAAAGAAATGCTCAAAATTCTCCAAGCCAGGCTTCAGCAATATGTGAACTGTGAACTTCCAGATGTTCAATCTGGTTTTAGAAAGGGCAGAGGAACCAAAGATCAAATTGCCAAAATCCACTGGATCATCGAAAAAGCAAGAGCGTTCCAGAAAAACATCTATTTCTGCTTTATTGACTACACCAAAGGCTTTGACTGGATGGATCACAATAAACTGTGGAAAATTCTGAAAGAGATGGGAATACCAGACCACCTGACCTGCCTCTTGAGAAACCTATATACAGGTCAGGAAGCAACAGTTAGAATTGGACATCGAACAACAGACTGGTTCCAAATAGGAAAAGGATTATGTCAAGGCTGTGTATTATTACCCTGTTTATTTAACTTTTATGCAAAATACATCATGAGAAACGCTGGACTGGATGAAGCACAGGCTGGAATCAAGATTGCTGGGAGAAATATCAATAACCTCAGATATGCAGATGACACCACCCTTATGGCAGAAAGTGAAGAGGAACTAAAGAGCCTCTTGATGAAAGTGAAAGAGGAGAGTGAAAAAGTTGGCTTAAAGCTCTACATTCAGAAAACGAAGATCATGGCATCCAGTCCCATCACTTCATGGGAAATAGATGGGGAAACAGTGGAAACTGTGTCAGACTTTAGTTTTTTGGGCTCCAATATCACTGCAGATGGTGATTGCAGCCATGAAATTAAAAGACGTTTACTCCTTTGAAGGAAAGTTATGACCAATCTAGATAGCATATTAAAAAGATATTACTTTGCCAACAAAGGTCTGTCTAGTCAAGTCTATGTTTTTTCCAGTGGTCATGTATGGATATGAGAGTTAGACTGTGAAGAAAGCTGAGCGCCAATGAATTGATGTTTTTGAACTGTGGTATTTAGAAGACTCTTGTGAGTCCCTTGGACTGCAAGGAAATCCAAACAGTCCGTCCTAGAGTCCTGGGTGCTCATGGGAAGGACTGATGCTGAGGCTCAAACTCCAATACTTTGGCCATCTCATGAGAAGAGTTGACTCATTGGAAAAGACTGTGATACTGGGAGAGATTGAGGGCAGGATGAGAAGGGGATGACAGAGGATGACATGGCTGGATGGCATCACCGACTCGATGCGGATGAGTTTGGGTGAACTCTGGGAGTTGGTGATGGACAGGGAGGCCTGGTTTGCTGTGATTCATGGCGTAACAAAGAGTCAGACACGACTGAGCGACTAACTGAACCATTGTGTAGGCTTCTGCTATACAACACTGTGAATCAGTCATAACTGATTATATATATACATATACTGTCTCTCTTGATCCTTCCCTCCATCCTGCCTTTCTAGGTCATCAAAGAGCACCAGGCAGGAAAATTTGTGTTATATAGTAGCTTTCTTTTAGCTATTTATTTTACACATAGTCATGTATATATGTCATTGCTAGTTTCTCAATTCATCCCGTATTCTCTATTCTCACTGTGTTCTCAAGTCTATTCTGTACACCTTTGTCTCCATTCCTTCCTTGAAGTTAGGTTCATCAGTACTGTTTTTCTAGATTCCATGCATATGGTTTAATATACTGTTTTTGGTTTTCTCTTTCTGATTTACTTCACCCTATATAACCGGCTCTAGGTTCATCTGCCTCACTACAACTGACTCAAATTCATTCTTTTTTACAGTTGAGTAATATTCCATCTATGTACAGCTGTGATATTTCACTCATAAAAAAGGCTGAGCACCAAAGAACGAATGCTTTTAAGCTGTGGTACTGGAGGAGGCTCTTTAGAGACACTTGAACTGTAAGGAGGTCAATCCTAAAGGAAATCAACCCTGAGTATTAATTAGAAGGACTGATGCTAAAGCTGAAGTTCCAGTACTTTAGCCACCTGATGTGGAGAACTGACTTATTGGAAAAGACCTTGATGCTGGGAAGGACTGAAGGCAAAACGAAAAGAGGGCGGTAGAAGATGAGATGATTAGATAATTATCATCAACTCAATGGATATTAATTTGAGCAAACTCTTAGAGAAAGTTGAGGAATATGACATGCTAAAATCCATGAGGTCATAAAGAGTCAGACACAACTTAGGGACTGAACAACAATGACAACAATATTCCATTGTATATGTGTTGTACATCTTCTTTATTCATTCATCTGTCAATGGACATCTAGGTTGCTTCCATGTCCTGGCTATTGTAAATATTTCTGCAGTGGACACTGGGGTACCTGTGTCTTTTTGAATTGTATTTTTCTCAGGGTATGTACCCAGTAGTGGGGTTGGTGGGTCATATGTCAGCTTTATTCTTAGTTTTTGAGGAATCTCCATACTGTTCTCCAAAGTGACTGTATCAGTTTACATTACCACTAACAGTGCAAGAAGATTCCCTTTTCTCCACATCCTCTTCAGAATTTGTAATTTGTAGATTTGTTGGCAATGACCATTCTAACTGGTGTGAAGTGATACCTCATTTGAGTTTTGAGTTGCATTTCTCTAATAATGAGTGACGTTGAGCATCACTTAATGTGTTTATTGGCCATCTGTTTTTCTTCTCTGGAGAAGTGTCTGCCCATTTTTGATTGAGTTATTTGTTTTTCTGATACTGAATTGTATGAGTTGATTTTGTTGAATTGTATGAGATGATTTTGGAGATTAATATTTTGTCAGTTTTTCTCTTTGTAGTTATTCTCTCCCATTCTGAGGGTTGTCTTTTCATCTTGATTGTAGTTTCCTTTGCTGTGCAAAAGCATTCAAGTTTAATTAGATCCTATTTGTTTATTTTTGTTTTTATTTCCATTACTGTAGAAGGTGAATCAAAGAGAATCTTGTCTTCATTTATTTCAAAGTATATTCTACCAATGTTTTTTTCTAAGAATTTTACAGTTTCTTCCCTTACATTTTAGTCTTTAATCCATTTTTCTTTATTGTTAGTCAGGGTTCTAGTTTCACTGTTTTACACAGAGCTGTTCAGTTTTCTCAGTAACATTTATTGAGGAGGTTGTATTTTTTCCAGTATATATTCCTGCCTTCTTTGTCAAAGATAAGGTGTCCATACCTAGGAATAAACCTACTTAAGGAGATAAAAGATCTGTGTACAGAAAACTATAAGTCCCTAATGAAAGAAATCAAAGACAATACAAATAGATGGAAGGATATACCATATTCTTGAATTGGAAGAATCAGTATTGTTAAAATGAATATGCTATCCAAAGCAATTTACAGATTCCATGCAATATTTATCAAATTACCAATGACATTTTTCATAGAACAACAAATTTTAAAATTTGTATGGAAACACAGAAAACCATGGCTAGCAAAAGCAATCATAAGAAACAAAAATGGATCTGGAGGAATAAACCTTCTGGACTTCAGACCATACTATAAAGCTACAGTCATTAAGACAGTATAGTATGGTGTCTATACCCTGGTGTCTATATGTCTATACCCTGGTGAGTATATGTCTATACCCTGGTGACTCAGTGGTAAAGAATCCACCTGCCAATGAGCAGACACAGGTTTGATCAATGGTTGGGAGAAGATCCCACATTCCATGGAGCAACTAAATCCATGCCCACAACTGCTGAGCCTGTACTGTAGAGGCCAGAAACCACAACTGTTGAGCTCATGTGCTGCAACTATGCATGTGCAACTATGCGAAGCTCATGTGCCCTAGTGCCTGAGTTCCACAACAAGAGAAGCCAGCCCAATGGGAAAACCACACACTGCAACAAAGAGTAGCCCATGCTCACCACAACTAGAGAAAGAAGAGCAATGAAGACCCAGTACAACTGAAAATAAATAAATAAAAGTAAAAGCAAACAAACAAGCAAATGGTCTGGCTCAAAAACAGAAATACGGAACACAAACAAAAACTGGGAGATAAACCCAAGCTTGTTTAAGAAGGCTAGCATTAAAATCAGAAAAGCTCATGCCAAAAAAGGAAACTACAGGTCAATCTCACTGATGAATACAGATGGAAAAATTCTCAAAAAAAAAAAAAAAAAAAAAAAAAAACAACGAAAAAAAACAAATTAAATTCAGTAGCCCAGTTAACAAATCATTCACTGTGATTAAATAGAATTTATCTTGGTATGCAAGACCAGTGCAATGCAGACAAATCAATCAGCATGATACATGATATTAACAGAATGAAAGGAAACAATCATAAATTCACTTCAAAAGATGAAGAAAGAGCATTAAGAAAAAAAATTAACCTCCATTCATGATGAAAATTCTTAACAAATGTGGCATAGAAGAAACCTAGGTCTACATGTCAGTGTCCATATGCGAAAAACCCACAGCTTACATCAGACTTAATGGTGAAAGTTTGAAAACCTTTATTCTAAGATCAGGAGTGTGACATGAGTGCCCTCTCACCACTCCTAATCAGCACATTACTGGAAGTCCTAGCTAGAGCAATTAGGCAAGAAAAATAATTAAATGTATCAAAATTGGAAAGGGAAAATAAATATTATCTTCAACTGAAAGCAAGATGATTTTATATATAGAAAATCCAGAAGACTCAATCAACAAACTCTCAGATTAAAAAAAAAAGTGATCTCATTAAATTTGCATGCATGTATGGATGTCAGAGTTGGTCCATAAAAAAAGACTGAATGTTGAAGAATTGATGCTTTTGAACTGTGGAGTTGGAGAAGACTCTTGAGAGTCCCTTGGACTGCAAGAAGATCAAACCAGTCAATCCTGAAGGAAATCAATCCTGAATATTCATTGGAAGGACTGATGCTGAAGCTGGAGCTCCAATATTTTGGCTGCCTGATGCAAAAACAAACCAACCAACAAACAAAATAAACAGCTCATTATAAAAGATCCTGATGCTGGAAAAGATTGAGGGCAGGGGGAGAAGGGGATGAATGACAGAGGATGAGATGGTTGGAAGGCATCACCTACTCAATGAACATGAGTTGAGCAAGTTCCAGGAGATGGTGAAGGACAGAGAAGCCTGGCGTGCAGTCTATGGGGTTACAAAGAATCAGACATGACTGAGCAACTGAACAACAACAAATTTGCTTGATGCAAAATTAACACACAAAAAAATAAGTAGAATTCTATATACTAGTAACAATATTTCTGAAAAAGATAAAGAAATTGATCCCTTTTAAAATAGCATCAAAATGATAAAATACTTAGGAATATTAACTCCTATACTGAAAACTACAAAACACTGATGAAAGAAATTGAAGACAGAAATAAATAGAATGATATCTTGTATTTATGAATATGAGTTAATAATGTAAAAATTCCAATAGGACCAAAAACCACTTATAGATTCAATGCAAGCCTTATGAAAGTTTCAATTAAATTTAAACAGAAGTAAAAAAATTACTTCTAAAATCTATAAAAAACCACAAATGTCCCTGAATAGCCCAGGAAATCATGAGAAAGAAGAGAAACAGAAGATATCACATTTTCTGATTTCAAGCTATACTGTGAAGCTATATTCATCAGGACAGTATAAGACTGATATAAAAACAGACACATAGACCAATGGAACAGAATTGAGAATCTAGATATAAATTTAAATGCATATGGTCAACTAATATTTGATATGGGAACAAAGAATACTGAACGGAGAAAAGAGAGTCTTTTAAGTACATGGCACTGGGATAATTGGGTATTCACATATAAAGTAATAAAATTAGGTGCATATATTATACCAATCACAAAAATTACCTTAAACATGAAACTCCCAAGGGAAAACAAAAAAGGAAGACTAAAACTTCCTGATTTTTTTTTAATATGATACCAAGAGCACAAGCAAAAGACTAAACATAAACAAATGCAAGTGCATCAAACTAAAAAGCTTCTTCAAGCAGAAGAAACCATTGACAAAGTGAAAATACAATCTACAGAATTGTAAAAATATATTTAGGAGCCAGATATCTGACAAGGGCTAATAATAAGAACAAGTAGATATCTCATCCAATTCAGCAAAAGTCAATTAAAAATTGGGAAAAAAAAAGACCAAATTGACATTTCTCTAAGGAAGGTATGTGAAAGGCCAACAGCTACATGAAAAGATGCTCATCAAAATCGTGATAATATATCACCTCATACTTATTCTAAAGTTTATCATCAAAAACCAAAAGATAAGAAACTGTGGATGTGGAAAAAAAGGAATTCTTGTGCACTATCGTTTGGATTGTAAATTGAAACCGCCACTGTGGAAAATAGTATGAGTGAGTGAGTGAGCAAAAGCCGCTCAGTCATGTCTGACTCTTTGTGACCCCATGGACTATACAGTCTATGAAATCCTCCAGGCCATGATACTCGAGTGGCTAGCCTTTCCCTTTTCCAGGGGATCTTTCCAACCTAGGGATCAAACCCAGGTGTCCCACATTGAAGGCAAATTCTTCACCATCTGAGCCACCAGGAAAGCCCAAGAATACTGGAGTGGGTAGCCTAACTCTTCTCCAGGGGCTCTTCCCAACCCAGGGTCTCCTGCATTGCAGGTGAATTCTTTACCAGCTGAGCTAATAGGGAAGCCCTGGAAAACAGAATGGCATATCCTCAAAAAATTAAAAATAAAATTACTATATGATCCAGTAATTCCATCTCACTTATATATGGAATTTAAAAATTGTTAAAATCTCTTAGAAAAAGATCCAGCCTGTCGTTACCAGAGGTAGAGAATGGAAAGAGGGGAATTTGGAAGAACGTGGTCAAAAGTTAAAACTTCCAGTTAGAAGATACTTAAGGACTAAAGGTGTATGTACATTGTAAAGGCTATAGCTAAAGCTGCTGTATGTATAGAAAGGTAGTTAAGAAAATAAACCTTAATAAGAATTTTCATCAGAAGAATTTTTTCCTTTATTCTTTTTTTTTTCTTTGTACCTATACAATAAGATGGATGATCATTAAGCCTATTGTGGTGATCATTTCACCAACATACATAAATTAAAACATCATGATGTACATGTTAATCCTATGAAATCATGTATAGCATCACATATTCTATGAACATGAGTTTGAGCAAACTCTGGGATATGGTGAAGGACAGGGAAGCATGGCATACCACAGTTCATGTGGTTGCAAAGAGTTGAACATGACTTAGAGACTGAACAACAACAAATAACATTTTTTTCAATAAAATTGGAAAAGAAGCACAATCGAAAGAAAGGTATGCCTAAAAACAGAAAAAAGTAAAGTTTTCTGCCTAATAATATTTTTTTTTAAAGGGAAAATGCAAGAGAAACTAAAAAAAGTAAAGCAATTCAAACTAACTAGCTATGCAACATTGGGTACAGCAGTAAACAAAAATCAACTTCGCAGTAACCAAGAAAAACCAATGAGGTAGCATTAATATTTTGGAGGCCTTATGTGTAATTGCAAACAAACTCCAAGATTTTTAGGAATGAATGAAATAAATAAAGTTAAAGAACATTAAAGGAAATATATATTAAATATCATTTAAGGATATAAAGTTTAGAGAGAGAGGTATATTATACCCATTGAGAAAAAACTGTATAATAGCAGAGCCAAATTCTTTCTAAAAATATATTTAAAATTAAATCAAAATTTGAGAGCTATTTTCCCACTTTACTATAAAAACCGATCTGAATATTTTCAGTCACTATGGAAGTATAATTTAAGCTAGAAAAAAAGAATAAAGAGAGTTTAACCCATTAGGTAGTGAGACTTAAAAATACAACAGCATATTTTGATACCAAAATATACAAATAGGCCAATTAAAACTACTGAGCCTGGAAAGAAATCACTTCAATATGGGAACTTGAAATATAACAGAAAATAATTTTATAAAGAGTAGGAAAGTGATAAACTATATCCTAGTCCTTGACATATATTCACAATATAAAAATGAATATATAAAAAATATCCTCAGTTTTTTAAAAATATTAAATTATGTTCTATTCTATTCTATTCTTGGGCTTTTGTTCAGTTGAAAGGCAATATTATTTCATCCAAAGCTTACAGAGTCACAATGTATGAAATTTCCAACCTGATTAACATTTATCAATAGAACTGTTAAACAGCTCTTTGGAATATTTCCAAAAAAATCTAGATAATAAAGTGATTTGCTATCCTCCATAATTTGCAAACATTTCTTTATAATGTACATTCTTTACAACTTTACATGGTATGTTTACATGGTATGACTCCTCTAACTTGAGTCAATTTCATTTATTTCCCATAATTTTTTCCCAATATACTTGAAATTATTTTATTAATCTCCCCATTGCCGTGTCCGAAGGCACTAAGGCTGTCACCAAGTATACCAGCTCCAAGTAAATATAATATGCCTTGCTGCTGTTAACGGAGAAGGTAATGGCACCCCACTCCAGTACTCTTGCCTGGAAAATCCCGTGGACAGAGGGCCTGGTGGGCTGTAGTCCATGGGGTCGCTAAGAGTCGGACACGACTGAGCGACTTCACCATCATATGTGTACTATAAAATTATATGTGAAAATGGATTTTTAAAAAGTCTGTAATTATATGTCTCCAAGTTAATAAATGATCTGGATTGATTTATTACAATCCAAATATTAAAAGTTGATCAGAAACTAGAGGAAAAATGTACTATAAATTTTAATGTCTTAAACATAAAAATAGAAGCATCACTTAACTATATCTGCATATCCCAATAGGCAGCTGTTTAATTTGTTTCAGTTGTGTTCCTGTGCCTCTTAGTGAGTATTGTTTGTGTTACACTGACTGAAGATTCATCATTATTCCTTAGAGAAATACATTGTATCTGTGTTCACATGAATTAATAAATGAGCAATATATTTGCAGGTGAAGAGTTTTGTCATTTGATTCTTTGAACTTCTTCTGAGGACACTGTGTTTATTACCATTCATTACTTTTAATAAGTGAATATGTGACAGCTTGATTGGTTACTTTTTCAATGCTGTTGAAAGCAAAAAATGAAGCTGATTCAAATGAATGTATTTTTCCCTACATAACCATGTGTAATCTTGTAAAATAGGAGCAAAATGGATGAAAAAAGAACATCTTGACCTTAACCAAAGACTTATTTGTAAGAGGATTAATTCTAAGAAGGACATACAATGATATTGAAGATCTGGAAACATGTTTCTTTGATGCTATCTACAAAACACAGTTGGAACACTGCTTATAGACATCATCTAAAATGATAGAACTAGGTTAAGAAACTCAAATGGATACCTTTAAGCTTTTTTTTTTTTTTAATTTGAAGATAGTAATCCAATGTCACACTTGTAAAGAAATTAGAATCCAATTAAAACAAATTTATATTAAAAAATAAAACAAACAAAAAGTAAAATAATTAAAATTTTAAAACACAATACAGTATTAAACAGAGCCACTGATGGCAAATCAGAAGTACCATGGAGTAATCATATTTCAGGCACATGGAAATGAAACTAGCAACCACTGAGGATCTGATCTCAGACATGTTTCTGCACCACTGAGAACTTGGGCTTGCTGTTAATTATCCCTAATCCAAGGACACTCAGTTCAGTTCAGTCGCTCAGTGATGTCTGACTCTTTGAGACCCCATGAACTGCAGCACGCCAGGCCTCATTGTCCATCACCAACTCCCAGAGTTCAAACAGACTCACGTCCATCAGGTCAGTGATGCCATCCACCCATCTCATCCTCTGTCATCCCCTTCTCCTTCTGCCCCCAATCCCTCCCAGGATCAGAGTCTTTTCCAATGAGTCAGCTCTTCGCATGAGGTGGCCAAAGTACTAGAGTTTCAGCTTTAGCATCATTCCTTCCAAAGAACACCCACGGCTGATCTCCTTCAGAATGGACTGGTTGGATCTCCTTGCAGTCCAAGGGACTCTCAAGAGTCTTCTCCAACACCACAGTTCAAAAGCATCAATTCTTCAGTGCTCAGCCTTCTTCACAGTCCAATTCTCACATCCATACATGACCACAGGAAAAACCATAGCCTTGACTAGATGGACCTTTGTTGGCAAAGTAATGTCTCTGCTTTTCAATATGCTATCTAGGTTGGTCATAGCTTTCTTTCCAAGGAGTAAGTGTCTTTTAATTTAATGGCTGCAGTCACCATCTGCAGTGATTTGGGAGCCCAAAAAAATAAAGTCTGACACTGATTCCACTGTTTCCCCATCTATTTCCTATGAAGTGATGGGACTGGATGCCATAATCTTTGTTTTCTGAATGTTGAAAAGCCAACTTTTTCACTCTCCACTTTCAGTTTCATCAAGAGACTTTTAAGTTCCTCTTCACTTTCTGCCATAAAGGTGGTGTCATCTGCCTATCTGAGATTATTGATATTTCTCCCAGCAATCTTGATTACAGCTTGTGTTTCTTCCAGTCTAGCATTTCTCATGATGTACGCGGCATATACGTTAAATAAGCAGGGTGACAATACACAGCCCTGGCATACTCTTTTTCCTATTTGGAACCAGTCTGTTGTTCCATGTCCAGTTCTAACTGTTGCTTCCTGACCTGCATACAAATTTCTCAAGAGGCAGATCAGGTAGTCTGGTATTCCCATCTCTTTCAGAATTTTGAAAACAACCTCTGCTAACTGCAACTTTGCTTCTTAACGTTGTTCTCCCTGTAACCATGCAAGTGTTTCAGATTCAACTTATCCTTACTTGATAAGTGTCCTTACTTCTTACAGTTCCAGTTATAACTCTAGATAAACACCTTATGTAACAAAAATCTTGTGACTTGTTCCTTCATAAACCTCTTCTTTTTTGTAGTCTGCTGGAACATAAATATAATTTTATATCATTATGTATGTATGTATTTGTGTGTAGTTAACAACAATTTTAGAATTGAAGACTTGATTGAAATGAAAAGTTATCTATTTTGGATTTGTTAGGACTGTAGCCTGAGAGATACAGGTTCAAGAAGCTAGGTGGCAGCTAGCAGTTGTTATTTTAAATAGTAGTTGGCTTCCTTTTGATTCTGGGAGTGAAACAGCTGGGAGAAAGACCTTGGTCCTTATCTTCTTTGAAGAAAGAATTCAGCAAAGAAACCAAGATTGTGAAATAAAGACAGTGCTTATTAGTAGCGAATGCATGTAGAAGAGCACACAGGTGAACTCACAGTGAATTGTGTGCAGTAGGAGTAGCTTAAGTTACTTAAAAGGTGGATAGTTCCAGGTTGTTTCTGGACAGCCACCTCACTTGTGCCCATATTCAGTCAGGCTTAGGGTCCTTCTTTTGGAGAATGAAATGGCAACCCACTTCAGTGTTCTTGCCTGGAGAATCCAAGGGACTGGGAAGCCTGGTAGGCTGCTGTCTATGGGGTCGCACAGAGTCGGACACGACTGAACTGACTTAGCAGCAGCAGCAGCAGCAGTAGGGTCCTTCTTGGTGTGCGTGTGTCTCTCTCAACCAAGATGGATTTCAGGACAAAGGTTTCTAGGAAGTTGGCAGGACATATTATGGGCTGCACCTCTTTTCTCCTTTTTTCCCTTCCCTAGACCTGTTCTGCATATGTGTCAGGCTGAGAAATTCCCTTGACCAAAAGAATGAGGACTCAATGGTTGCTTTGTCTTTTACTTAATCAGGCTCCATTGCTCCTGCTGTTATCTTATTTCAAAGTGTCAGCAGGAGAATAGCTGTAGCTGTTCAGTCTGAGGCCAATCTATCTCACTTGGATTTAGTACAGTTTGCAAAAAAATCAAGTCCTCACTGATGCAGGGACGTCAGTCAGACCAAATCCTCTGTAGCCACCTGACTCCATCTGTATGCCTGAATTATGATTTCTCCTTTATGATTTCAATCTTCTGTCATATTATACATAAGGTACCATTGAACAGATGTGAGAGAGAAGGATACCTACAAGTTTCAAAATTTTCATTACCAATAGTGGTGATTTAGGTGGTTTCTTCTCTTTCCTTAACATAACATATTTTCCATAGCATATTTCTTCTGAAAGGAAATAACCTTGAAGATAAAAGAAAACGAGGCAGAAAAGAAAGGGCTGGACCTGAGAATAGCTTCTTCATGCATAAGCATTAGGCAGAAGCCAAATTATATGCAGAGTACATCATGAGAAACGCTGGGCTGAAAGAAGCACAAGCTGGAATCAAGATTGCTGGGAGAAATATCAATAATCTCAGATATGCAGATGACACCACCCTTATGGCAGAAAGTGAAGAGGAACTAAAAAGCCTCTTGATGAAAGTGAAAGAGAGTGAAAAAGTTGGCTTAAAGCCCAACTTTCAGAAAATGAAGATCATGACATCTGGTCCCATCACTTCATGAGAAATAGATGGGGGAACAGTGGAAACAGTATCAGACTTTATTTTTTGGGCTCCAAAATCACTGCAGATGGTGATTGAAGCCATGAAATTAAAAGATGCTCACTCCTTGGAAGAAAAGCTATGACCAACCTAGATAGCATATTGAAAAGCAGAAACATTACTTTGCCAACAAAGGTCTGTCTAGTCAAGGCTATAGTTTTTCCAGTGGTCATGTATGGATGTGAGTTGGGCTATGAAGAAAGCTGAGTGCCTAAGAATTGATGCTTTTGAACTGTGGTGTTGGAGAAGACTCTTGAGAGTCCCTTGGACTGCAAGGAGATCCAACCAGTCCATTCTGAAGGAGTTCAGCCGTGGGTGTTCTTTGGAAGGAATGATGCTAAAGCTGAAACTCCAGTACTTTGGCCACCTCATGCGAAGAGCTGACTCATTGGAAAAGACTCTGATCCTGGGAGGGATTGGGGGCAGGAGGACAAGGGGACAACAGAGGATGAGATGGCTGGATGGCATCACCAACTCAATGGACGTGAGTTTGAGTGAATTCTGAGAGTTGGTGAAGGACAGGGAGGCATGTTGTGCTGCGATTCATGGGGTCGAAAAGAGTCGGATACGACTGAAGGACTGAACTGAACTGAACTGAAAGCCACTTTCTTGATTTCCATTTTATGAGACCATGATGCGTGGAGGGATGACATCTAAAACAAACCTTGCAGCATCTGAACAAGAAACTCAGACTATAAAAATAATGGAGCATGTGCAACAAAAATGCACAGAAGGTTGATGATCCTATATAAACTTTCACTCAACTATTAAGTGCCAAATGTGGCACTCAACTATTAAGGGAAAATTTTAAGGATAAAGAACTCTAAGTGGCTCCAGGGGCCAAATGTGCATGACGTGGATTTGAAAGCTGGTGCAATGCAGACCTCAATCTTCCCCTCAGTGACAAGTCCATACCTTAATTGTCCATAGTTAGAAAGACCCCACCCATTCAAAGGGCTAAAAATAAGATTAAAGGAGGATCAAAGAATCTTGCTGTGTGACCCACCCTCATGAGACGGCTCACACTCTTCTCAAAGTGTGTAACTTTTTCTTCTGCCTTAAATAAACTGCTTTCTTGTTCTTTATGCTCCCGAGAAAGTGTGTGAATGTGTATTTCCTTTGCTTTCTTCATCCAAATTATTTTGGATGAATTGAACAAGAGTTTGGACTTTATTAAAACTTTTTTTGTGTGTCAGAAGTGCAGAGGGAAAGAAGGACAAAGGGAAGGAAATAAGTAAAACACAGAGGAGGGGTTGATTTCTAAATGTCTTCAATAGATAAATTAAAGAAGTACAATATGTCTTTCTAAGGAAAAAAATATAGAGATATCATACACATAATGTGTAGTAGACATATGCCAAAAGGGAGAAGCCAAAAAAATACTGTATGCTATGAAGAGTAAGGTTAACATTGAGATGTTTTACACTCAATGAGTAGAGTAGTTGAAAGTCTATGTGTTGTTAGTTTATTTGTTTAAAGCTACAAAGTCACAGGTGATCAAACAGCAAAAATATATGTGTGTAAATAAGAACTTAGAATTGTCCTGCAAAATAATTGTATTATCATGTACAATTGCAATAACTTTTACTAAATTTTGCAATTAAATGTTGTAATAGCATTTTTGTCTGCATTACAAATCAGTATATTTGAACGGACAAAACAATCAGTTTTACTCTGGGTGAAAGTAGACAGGACTGTGCAAAAATATTTCAGTAAGAAAAAGGTAGCAGAAGAGTTTTCACACATAAAACTTTGACCTTTGAAATAACCTGAGAGATACTTGAAAACTCATTCCCTTAAGAGCCTCTGAGAAGATGGGTTTGCCTTTGTAATTCTTGTTCCCTACTGCTTCTGTGTACTATTAACTATTTTCCCCAGAATAAAAACAGTCATCAAGGTTATTGGTTATTCTAGACAGGAGAAAATAAAACCATTAAAGATAACTAACTGTTTCTTTGTATTTCTGTGAGTAAGAGTGGGTGGAAGTCTAGCTTCAGTTTTTGGGTGGTTAGATGCTTTAAGCCTCATTTTATAAACAGCACAGATTAACCACCTTCATAAATGCTTGAATACAATTCATAAACATAAATGAACAGCTGGTTTACAAAATTTCGTAGTCTGATCACTCTCCAGTTTTACTAAATGAAGAAGAAAGTATAGGCTTAGAACGTGCACTAACTATATAGACAGTGAAGGGCTTTCCTTTGGCTCAAAAGAATCAGCCCACAATGCTGGAGCCCTGGGTTTGATCCCTAGGTTGGGAAGATGCCCTGGAGAAGGGAAAGACTACCCACTCTAGTATTCTGGCCTGGAGAATTCCATGCAACAGTATAGGTTGCAAAGAGTTGGACACGACTGAGCGATTTTCACTCACTCACTCAGAGAAGGCAATGGCACCCAACTCCAGTACTCTTGCCTGGAAAATCCCATGGATGGAGGAGCCTGGAAGGCTGCAGTCCATGACCTGGAAGGTCGCTGAGGGTCGGACATGACTGAGTGACTTCACTTTGACTTTTCACTTTCATGCATTGGAGAAGGAAATGGCAACCCACTCCACTGTTCTTGCCTGGAGAATCCCAGGGATGGGGGATCCTGGTGGGCTGCCGTCTATGGGGTCGCACAGAGTCAGACACAACTGAAGCGACTTAGCAGCAGCAGCAGCACTCACTCACTCACTCACTCATAGACAGTGAAATCAAGTTCAGGTGGCTCTGAGGGTGGCTTGTGTGATCTACTGAGGCACAAATCCTACCTGGAACTGCATACTGTGTATATTATTGAAGAAGTCTTTTTTGTAGTTTTCATATGGGATGAGTTCATTATATCACAAAACAATAATGATACATCATCCAGGAATGTTGTTAGTTAATAACTCAGTGAACCTTAAAGAACAGAAAACAGTTCTGATGTTAAGCCACTTTTCAAATGCTATCAGCATGAAGAATGGACTCATTCTATCCCTGGAATTATTTATTATACAATATACTAGAAATATTTTCACTGGTATGGCACTTCCTTCAACACTGGGTTTCAAAACCATATGATCTTTAGGTAGATTCAAAGAAAAAATAACTTCAAACGCATCATGCTGTTGGGGGCCAGCGTGAGGTACTCCGCCCATGGCAAAGGTCATGAGGAAGGAGGCTCGACATACGCAAAGGCGGGATCAAGCCTCAGGAGTCCCCCTGGAAATCCTTGAGCATCTACCCCCATAACCAGAGCCTGCCTACTTTACTACTTTGTGCTCTCCCCTACACCTTTGACTTTACGGGGGGCTGTCTCCCACCACCTCTTTCGGAGAAGGAGTTAACTTAGAGCTCCAGTTAATAATAATTCCTAGGCGTGACAAGAGTGTTTTAACCTACAAACTCCTCTGAAGGTTTTCTGGCCTTCCTGACAGGCTTGTCTGGCCACATGTGATTGCTCACAGCCTCCCAACCGTGAGAGGCATGAGATGCTTTAAACCTTCTAAAAACAGGTTCCTTAGAAAAGTTAGAAAACTATTAGTATAAGTATAATGGGCTGATTAGAAATTGTATTGGTGAAGGGTTTTTCATTTGTTGAGCCAATGTTTGTTGCTAAGTCTCCACATCCCCTGCCCTTACACACATTAATGAATATATAGAAGAAATAAGTATTAACCTTTGATATTAATCATGTTAGACCTTAGGCTAAGTAAATTCTTTCCTAAAACCCACTACATCCTCACCCTATAGGAATGTAACTTTATTTGGGTGGCGTCTGTTTTAAGAATAATCACCCTTGGAGAAAAAAGTGTTCTGGTTGACTGACCACTGTCACAAGGAGAGGGTCATAAATTGTCAGCAGGCCCCCCTGGCCAGAAGATGATGTAACACCCCTAAGACCTCTGTATACAATTGTATGAAGCACCTGACTTTGATAAAAGTCAGGACTGCTGACCCCGTGTGACTTTTGCATAACATCTCAGTGTATAAAAGTAGACCATGGAAAATAAAGAATTGGGATCAGTTTCTCGAAATACTGGTCTCCCCATGTCTCTCTCTCTCTCACTCTGGCTGAGTCTCCATCTGGAGCGCGGAACCCGCCATGCTTACTTATTATGCCTGGGCTTCTAAGATCCGACCGGGGAGGCCTCAGTGTCTCCTCTCCTTCGGGAGAACGGAAGGACGCCTGCGGCCTATGTAAGTGGTGCAAGCTTCTTGTCTTGAAGTTTTATTGGTCTCCCGCGTAAACCAAGCTACTCAGCCTCTTTTCTCCACTGAATTTTCCTACTGAGCTATCCTCATTCTATTACTCTTTATATCTTTGATGAATATTTAAATAGTCGCCTAAGCCGTCTCCCCTTTGAATACCCTGGATCAGCCGGGGCTGGACCAAAACTTCAAATGCATCATGCTTTGACATCTGTTCTGTGCATATTTTCAGGACCAATAGTCTTATTAATGTCCCAAGAGTATAACCAGGCCACTACACTATACCTATAATAATATTGAAGTATAACTATTAATTTTGTTACTTTGGCCATAAGCATGACTGAGCATATGCACACACACACACACACACACACACAGAGTGCTTTATATACATTCTACCTCTAATAAATTATATTTCAAGTGAAATGTCTGAAATTAATTTCTGTCATCAATTTTTCATTATGTAAAGTTGTGAATTGGATGTCAGTAACAATTAGAAAATAAATAAGTGATATAACATTTTAATATATTTTATCTTATTTGAAGTTATTCCTTTATCTATTAGCTATGCCAGTTGGCTCTAAGGGTCAGTATGAAATATTTTGCACAGTTGAAGTGCCTGTTGTGTAGTATAAACCAGTTTACAGAGCATAGGAGAGGCTAGATGCAAGTGGATTCAAAGAAGCATAGCCATACTCCTATTTGTACTGCTTATTATTCCATCTGTGAATCTGGTTTGGAAATTACAGAGAACTTAGTATTCATTTGGGTGTCTAGGCTCAAGAAAAAATATAGGTCAATTAATAAACAATCCCACAGAAATATGAGATGCAACCAAAGATGTCTATAACTGCCTATCAGACTTAATCTATAGAGGTGATCACATAAGCAAAGAAGCAATAAAGACACAGAACAGACTGGTTGAAAATTGAACCTAGATTTGTAAATTTTGGCAGCAGGGGTTCTATTCTGAGATTTGACAATAGAGGTTATGTTAAATTTGCCTTATTTCTAATTAATATCAATTGTGCATTTTTGAAAAATACCTACATGAAAATGCTAGAAAGCTAACAACACATGAAGAAACTGAAGGGGAGTAGACATCCAAAGGAATAACACTAAGAATAATGTTTGTATAGTTTTCATGAGATGACAGATCTCAGTTCTCTCAGTTGGATTAGCAATCACCTACATAAAAACACTGCCTTCTTATAGCTAAGTAATATTCCATCATATATACCACATATTCTTTATCCATTCATTTGTTGATAGACACTTAGGTGTTCCCATATCTCTGCCATCATAACTACTGTTGCTATGAATATTAGGGTGCATGTATCTTTTTAAATTAGTGTATGTATTTCTTTTGGTTATATACTCAGAAGTAGAATTGCTGGGTCACATGGCAATTTTATTTTTAGTTTTTTGGAGAAACACCTCCATAGTGTTTTCCACAGTAGTTGTGCCAATTTTCTTTCCTACCAACAGTGCATAAGAGTTCCCTTTTCTCCACAACCTCCTCCATATTGTTATTTGTGTTCTTTTTTATGAGAGACATTCTAACAAGTGAGAGGTGATGTTGTGGCTTTGATTTGCATTTCTCTGATGATTACTGATGCTTGAGTATATTTTCATATACCTGTTGGCCATCTACATGTCCTTTTTTGGAAAAAAAAAAGTCTATTCAATTCTTCAGCTCATTTTCTAATCAAATGTTTTATTTTGGTATTAAAATGAATGGATTCTATATATGTTGGCTATTAACCCCTTATCAATCATATCATTTGCATATCGTGATGCTCCCTGAATTCAGATGATAATACAAAACTATAATCATTAAAACAGTGTGGAATGGGCACATGCCCAAAAACAGACAGAATGGAGCAGGACAGAGGGCCAAAAGTAAACTCATATACCTTTGGTCAACAAAGGAGGCAAGAATGTAAAGTGGAGATAAGATGGTCTATTCAATTAGTAGTGCTGAGAAACCTGGACAGGTACATACATGTAAAAGAAAGAAAGTAGAATATACAGCACATACAACTCGACATCACACAAACAAATAATTCAATTAAAATAAATAAAAGACTAGATCAGAGGTTATAATGTATTAATGGAGAGTACATACAAAGATGTAACATAAAAGGTTTGAGGGAGAATGATAAAATTGTATTTTGAGCATGGTGGTTGGTTTATAACATTATGCATTAGATTTATTTATTAAAAAATTTAAATTATAAAATCAATTTTAAATAGAAAAGATACTTAGAGAGTCTAAAATGCTAGGAAACTGCATAACTGACCCAAAAGAAGGCAGGAAATCCAAAAAAAGAGCAGCAAAAATAAAAGAGAGAATTATACCAATTAGCAGAATGATAAACATGAATCCTAATGTATCAATATATTAAATATCAATACAATATATACTTCAGTTATATTTAGAGATAACATAAATTGTTGAAGAGATTGTCCTTTCCTGCTGCGTATTCTTATCATGTTTATGATCAGTTGATCATACAAGTGTGAATTTCTTGTTCCATTTGCCAATATATCTCTATTTATGCTGGTACCACACTGATTTATTTTTGTAGCTTTATGAAATCTAGAAGTGTGATGTCTCCAGCTTTGCTTTTCTCATCAAGATTGTTTTGGTCATTTAAAATATTTTGCCATCCATATGAATTTTAGAATCATATTTCCATTTCTACAAAAAATGTTATTGGGATTATGATAGGAATTTTACTGAATCTGCACTTTGCTTTGAGTATTTTGTACATTTTAACATATGAAGTCTTTCAATCCATGAACATAGGATATAGTTCAATTTACATCTTTGATTTCTTTCATCAGCGTTTTCTGTACATCTTTCATTTCTTTAGTTAAGCTTATGTGTAATATTTTATTCTTTAGTTGTTATTGTTAATGGGGTGGATTCCTACTTGCCTTTTCAGGTAGAAAGGTAGATATTTAAATACAAAATAACTAAGTTGGACCTGTATTTCATATCATAGACAAAAACTAACTCACAATGAATCAAATGTTTGAAGGTAAAACAGGAACCTGTAAAAGTCCTAGATGAAAACTGAGAAAAAGCTTCTTGACACCTGTCGTGGATTTAATCTCATGGATATGAAAAGCACCAGCAACAAAAGCAGAATTAGACAGATGGTACTACATCAAACTTAAAATCTTCTGTACAGAAACATATAAAATCAAGTTAAAAGGCAGTCAAACCAAAACAGAATAGGAGAAAATATTCACAATTATTATATTTGATGAGGTTAATTTTCATAATATAAGAAACTGCCACAACCCAGTAGCAAATATAGCAAATATACCAAAAATAAATAGGCTAAAGACTTAAATAGAAATTTCTCCAAAGAAGATATGCAAAGGACCAACAGATATCTAGAAAAAAGCTTAACATCACTAATTACCAGCAAAATGCAAACCACAACCATCGTGAAATATGACCTCACATCTGGTATGATGGGGTCTGACTTACATGGGATCTGACTCTTTGTGACCCCATGGACTGTAGCCTACCAGGCTCCTCAGTCCATGGAATTTTCCCGGTAAGAGTACTGGAGTGGGTTGCCATTTCCTTCTCCAGGGCATCTTCCCAACCCAGGGATCAAACCTGGGTCTCCCGCACTGTGGGCAGATGCTTTACCATCTGAGCCACCAGGGAAGCACAATTACCAGCAAAATGCAAACCACAACCATAATGAGATATGACCTCACATCTGGTATGATAGTTATCAAAAACAACAAATAAGAGATAAGAAATATTGAAGATATGGAGAAATTGGAAATCTTGTTCCCTTTTGATGGAATTCTAAACCAATACAGACAACCTGGAAAACAGTATGAATTTCCTCAAAAAATTAAAAATAGAAATACTATATGATCCAGCAACCCACTTCTGAGTGTCTATCAAAAATAATTGAAATCAGGATCACAACCTGATAGTACCAAGCCCATGTTTGTTGCAGCATTATTCACAATGGCCAAGATATGGAAACAATTTAAATTCCTATCAATAGGTGAATAAATAAAGAAAATGTGGCATATACCTACAACAGAATATTATTTATTTTTATGAAAGAAGGAAATCTATGAACATGGGGCAACATGAATGAACCTGGAGGACTTTATGCTAATTGAAATACACCAAAGAAGGGCAAATATTGCATGATTCCACTTCTATGAATTGTCTAGTCAATTTTACAGAAGCAAAGAATAGAATGGTGGTTGTCAGAGGCTGATTAGGACTCACTCACTAATGTGTATAAAATTCCAGTTATGCAAGATGAATTTACTCTAGAGATGTGACATTGAAGATTGTACTTATAGATATCTACACTGAATTGAACACATAAATATCTGTTAAGAGAGTTGACCTCATGTTGTTGTCTTATCAAAATAAAATTTTAAATAGATGAAAAAGAGTTTGAAAAAAGAGAGACTGAAAAACAGGATATATAAGATCCAAAATATTCTATCTTCAAGTGGCATTATACAAATATAATAGTTTAAGTCAAGAGTAAAACAATGTAAAATACATTACTCTCTAACATATAGAAAAGAAAAGTGGAGCAACTGTATTAACATCAGAAAAAAATAGACTTCAAGATAAAGAGCAGAAGCACAGGTACAAAAGGACATTTCATAATGACAAAAGAACTGATTGATCAGGAGGATAAGTTAGGACAGCAGTATTACATTTGTGTGCATATGATAGCAGAGCTTCAAGGTAGATGCTGCAAAAGTGAGAGAAATTAAAGGGAGAAATACAGAAGCCTACAATATTAGCTAGAGACATTAACAAAATTGTTCAGAAAAGTGGTTTATCTCGGAGTGTGGGAGGATTCAGTGCAAAGTTGAAATTCCTGGGTTGAAGAAAATGTTCTGTTTCTTGAAAGGGTTATTTGGTCACTTTAGTTTAAAAATATGTCAAGATTCAACAAGTCATATGTTTATGGTGTGTGAAAAATTTAAACATATTAAATATACACCTAAAAAGTAGTACAGTTCAGTGCAGTCGCTCAGTCATATCCGACTCTTTGAAAGCACATGAAACGCAGCAAGCCAGGCCTCCCTGTCCGTCACCAACTTCCAGAGTTTACCCAAACTCATGTCCATTGTGTCAGTGATGCCATCCAACCATCTCATCCTCTGTCGTCCCCTTCTCCTCCCGCCCTCAATTTTTCCCAGGACCAGGGTCTTTTAAAATAAGTCAGCTCTTCCCATCAGGTGGCCAAAGTATTGGAGTTTCAGCTTTAACATTAGTCCTTCCAATGAACACCCAGGACTGATCTTTAAGATGGACTGGTTGGATCCCCTTGCAGTCCATGGGACTCCCAAGAGTCTTCTTCAACATCACAGTTTAAAAGCATCAATTCTTCTACACTTAACTTTGCTTATAGTCCAACTCTCACATCCATACATGACCACTGGAAAAACCATAGCCTTGACTAGATGGACCTTCGTTGAAAAAGTAATGTCTCAGCCTTTTAATATGCTATCTAGGTTGGTCATAACTTTCCTTCCAAGGAGTAAGCGTCTTTTAATTTCATTGCTGCAATAACCATCTGCAGTGATTTTGGAGCCCCCAAAAATAAAGTCAGCCACTATTTCCCCATCTATTTCCCATGAAGTGATGGGACCAGATGCCATGATCTTTGTTTTCTGAATGTGAAGCTTTAAGCCAACTTTATCACTCTCCTCTTTCACTTCCATCAATAAGCTCTTTAGTTCTTCTTCACTTCCTGCCATAAGGGTGGTGTCATATGCATATCTGAGGTTATTGAGATTTCTCCCAGCAATCTTGATTCCAGCTTGTGCTTCTTTCAGCCCAAGATTTCTCATGATGTACTCTGCATATAAGTTAGATAAGCAGGGTGACAATATACAGCCTTGACGTACTCCTTTTCCTATTTGGAACCAGTCTGTTGTTCCATGTCCAGTTCTAACTGTTGCTTCCTGACCTGCATACAGGTTTCTCACGAGGCAGGTGAGGTGGTCAGGTATTCCCATCTGTTTCAGAATTTTCCACAGTTTATTGTGATCTACACAGTCAAAGGCTTTGTCATAGCCAATAAAGCAGAAATAGATATTTTTCTGGAACTCTTGCTTTTGCGGTAACCCAGTGGATGTTGGCAATTTGATCTCTGATTTCTCTGCCTTTTCTAAAACCAGCTTGAACATTTGAAAGTTCATGGTTCATATATTTCTGAAACCTGACTTGGAGAATATTGAGCATTACTTTACTAGTATTTTACTTTACATTACTCAGTAGTACTTTACTAGTGAGATGAGAGCAAGTGTGTGGTAGTTTGAGTATTCTTTGGCATTGCCTTTTATGGGGATTTGAATGAAAACTGACCTTTTCCAGTCCTGTGGCCACTGCTGAGTTTTTCTAACTTGCTGGCATATTGAGTGCAGCACTTTCACAGCATCATCTTTCAAGATTTGAAATAGCTCAACTGGAATTCTGTCACCTCCACTAGCTTTGTTCATAGTCATGCTTCATAAGGCCCAGTTCACTTCATATTCCAGGATACCTTGCTCTAGGTGAGTGATCACACCATCATGATTAACTGGGTGTGATGATCTTTTTGTACAATTCTTCTGTGTATTCTTGCCACCTCTTCTTAATATCTTCTGCTTCTGTTAGGCCCATACCATTTCTGTCCTTTATTGAGCCCATCTTTGAATGAAATGTTCCCTTTGTATCTCTAATTTTCTTGAAGAGAACTCTAGTCTCCCATTCTATTGTTTTCTTCTATGTCTTTGCATTGATTGCTAAGGAAGGCTTTCTTATCTCTCCTTGCTATTCTTTGGAACTCTTCATCCAAATGGGTATATCTTTCCTTTTTTCCTTTACTTTTTGATTCTTTTCTTTACACAGCAATTTGTAAGGCCTCCTCAGATAGCCATCTTGCTTTTTTTCATTTCTTTTTCTTGGGATGGTCTTGATCCCTGTCTCCTGTACAATGTCACTAACCTCCATCCATAGTTCATCAGGCAGTCTTATGATTCATATACTCTCCTTAAAAATGGAATAAGGGTCTTTATTGATCGCCTTGGGTTCACAACTTTGAAATTCCTCTGTAAAATAAGAGCGAAATCAGTTACTTTGCAAGCTTCATATGGTAGCTGCTGGTAAGAATCTGCTACACTGCAGACATGTTGTGGCTGTTATGATCCTGATAACTTGTTCTTATCATGGATGTGATGTCTAAGTAAATTGTTCTTATCATGGATGTGATGTCTAAGTAAATTGAAACATTTAGGATGTGTTCTCTGAGTGTGCATTTCTGGAGGACAGTACTGAGCCTCATCCTTTCTGTAAGTTCCCCTGTGCTTTAGGGAGATAATCACATGCATCTTGTATCAACTTTAATTGAATTCTCCAAATATATTTCAAATCATGTCTACAGTGATAATTCAATTCAGTGAGTTTCTTTAATTAAAGGTAACTCAGGCCCATGATGCTGCCATCATTTTTTTTTTTTTTAAGTTTGTATTTCTGTCTTTACAGGCTGTTAATTACAGAAAATTTAGAAAAGTATTACGAAATAAAACCAATTAGTCCACCATATAATATTTTTCACAATTAGCATTTTGCTTTGTTTCCTGTGGGGTCACAAAGAATCAGACATGACTGAAGCGATTTAGCCCACCCAACACAGACCAACACAACACGTACTTTTCTTATTCCTATGACTGCATTTCACAACATGTGGGGACTTCTAAGGACTGTACAATAAGATTTACTTTTAACTACTACTAAGACAGCAAGGAAATCAACCAGTAAATCTAAAAAGAGATCAAACTTGAATATTCATTGGAAAGACTGATACTGAAGCTGAAGCTCCAATAGTTTGGCCACCTGATGCAAAGACCTGATTCATTCGAAAAGACCATGATGCTGGGAAATGTTGAAGGCAGGAGTAGAAGGAGAAAACAGGAGATGAGATGGTTGGATGGCATCACTGACTCAATGGACGTAAGTTTGAGCAAATTCTCAGAGATGGTGAAGGACTGGAAAGTATGGCATGCTGCAGTCCACGGGGTCTCAACGAGTTGGACATAACTTAGTGACTGAACACAACAATACTACTTCACATATTTGACAGTAATTGTCAAAAAATTTACTTGTATAATTTGTCCTTTCAAAAGTATGCCATGTATAACAATTCATTTACTCTTAACCTCTAAGTCATTAAGCTTGTAGTTTCATCATGTGTCGAGGGCCCACTTTATAGGTAAGGAAATTGAAAATTAGAAGGTGGGAAACTGAGTTCATCCTGCACAGCCATAGAAAGTGACATCAGGACACATAAATGCTGGGCAATAGTTTCAGAATTGTTTGTAGAAAGTGCATTTGTACTGTTACTTTTAATGCATTTGTTTATAATTATCGAGAACTATTACATATTGCATTTTTATTAAACTAGAAGAGTTTTATTTATTCAGCTGCTACAAAGTCCTGCTGAGACTGTATTCCTTCTGACAGACAAGAGAAATCTACATGAACATATTCTTAAAAATTGCAACATGAACATGGGGAAGTATGCTATTTAGTCAAACTCTCCCGTTGCTTAATTCACTATAATTACGGATAATCATTTGCTTAAGTAATAGAAGAGCAAAAACAGATCAATTAGTCTAATATTGAAGTCCACAGGATTAACATACACAATTTAAAAAGGATAAATAGGCATATTGTGCTAAATAAGTTATGTGTGTGAATTAACAATTCATTTGAGCAGAGTAGGATATTCAGAAAATTATAAAATTCGGGATTTAAAATATAATTATAAAGGAAGTGCATATATTACTTTAAATAAAGTGCCTGGTTTAAAAATAAATACAGGAAAACATTCAATAGCAAAAGTCATTAACACAAATACTTCACTTAGTTCAGTTCAGTTCAGTTCAGTCACTCAGTCGTGTCCAACTCTTTGTGACCCCATGAATTGCAGCATCCCAGGCCTCCCTATCCATCATCAACTCCCGGAGTTCACTCAAACTCATGTGCATAGAGTAAGTGATGCCATCCAGGCATCTCATCCTCTGTTGTCCCCTTTTCCTCCTGCCCCCAATCCCTCCCAGCATCAGTGTCTTTTCCAGTGAATCAACTCTTCTCATGAGGTGGCCAAATTATTGGAGTTTCAGCCTCAGCATCAGTTCTTCCAACGAACACCCAGGACTGATCTCCTTTAGGATGGACTGGTTGGATCTCCTTTCAGTCCAAGGGACTCTCAAGAGTCTTCTCCAGCACCACAGTTCAAAAGCATCAATTCTTCAGTGCTCAGCTTTCTTCACAGTCCAACTCTCACAACCATACATGACCACTGGAAAAACCATAGCGTGATGAGATGGACCTTTGTTGGCAAAGTAATATCTCTGCTTTTTAATATGCTATCTAAATTGGTCATAACTTTCCTTTCAAGGAATAAGCGGTTTTTAATTTCGTGGTTGCAATCACCATCTGCAGTGATTTTGGAGCCCAAAAAATAAAGTCTGACTCTGTTTCCACTGTTTCCCCATCTATTTCCTATGTCGTGATGGGAAATAGATACTTCACTATAAATATATAAATACTGTAAGAATTGATTTACACATTCACTCATTGGCCTCATTCTTGACTGTATGTCTATTACTGTTAGAAAAAATAAATAAATGAATAACACAATGATGGTTGCACTATAAACTCATGATTACAACTTCAGGTCTGCACTCAGTGTTGCCCGGCAAACTGAAAAAAATTTTTCTAATACGTATACTCTCCCACTATCTTCAATGACTTTTATAATTTAGCACAGCTACTCTACACACCTTTCTTTAAAAGACAGTCTTGTCTATGTTTTATACATTATTTTAAAGATCTCTCTCATCTTCTGGCAACTGTATCTGTATGACTGATTACCCCCTCTCTTTCTGTGAGGGAACAGCATACTCATCAACCCACTGCCAGTGTACAGCATCCTAACTGGCCCCTTATTTCACATCCCCCTTAACCATAAAAATATACTTATCCACTCAAATCCTCAAGTGCTTTCTATTCCAACAGTCTGCAGATTCTTACTCTTTTGCTTCATTTTGAATTTTGAAACATTTCAGTCACAAAGAAAAGTCCAGATGAGCACATAAATACCAGCTCCATTGTCCTACTGAGATTTCCTAATTGCTATTTTGCAAATATTAAGGGTTTCATTTTTTAATGAATTAACTCTACCATTTGAATTGCCAATGCATCCTTTCCCAATTCACAACTTTCTCTTTTTTCCTCTAAAGTTAGCTACTATTTTGCTATTTCAGTCTAGTTCTACATTTTTATACTACATATGTTTAGTTCCATGTACAATATATAGCATGTGTGAAACAAATTGCATTTTATAGTATTTTTAGATTTATCTACATCATTACATATAGAATTATATCATTTATTTAAGGTGTGCTATGCTCTTCCATCTGGTGATGTCCACGTGTAGAGTCTTGTGTTGTTGGAAGACAGTGTTTGCTACGACCAGTGTGTTCTCTTGGCAAAACTCTGTTAGCCTTTGCCTTGCTTCATTCTGTACTCCAAGGCCAAATTTGGTTGCTACTATAGCTATTTCTAGATTTCCTAGTTTTGACATACTTTTGGGGTATTAATTCTGGAAGGTCTTGTAGGTCTTCGTAGAACCGTTCAACTTCAGCTTCTTCAGCGTTACTGGTCAGGACATAGACTTGGATTACTGTAATATTGAATGGTTTGCCTTGGAAATGAACAGAGATCATTCTGTTGCTTCTGAGATTGCATCCAAGTACTGCATTTCAGAGAAGGCAATGACACCCCACTCCAGTATATTTGCCTTGAAAATCCCATAGACGGAGAAGCCTGGAAGGCTGCAGTCCATGGGGTCACTAAGGGTCGGGCATGACTGAGCGACTTCACTTTCACTGCATTTTGGACTCTTTTGTTGACTATGATGGCTACTCCATTTCTTGTAAGGGATTCTTGCCAACGTAGTAGAAATAATGGTCATCTGAGTTAAATTCACCCTTCCAGTACATTTTAGTTGTTCACTCTTGCCATCTCCAGTTTGACCACTTCCAATTTGCCTTGATTCATGGACCTGATATTCCATGTTCCTATGCAATATTGCTCTTTACAGTGTCGGTTTACTTCCATCACCAGTCACAACTACAACTGAGTGTTGTGTTTTCTTTTGCTCCATCACTTCATTCTTTCTGGAGTTAGTTCTCCACTGATCTATAGTAGCATGTTGGGCACCTACCAACCAGGGGAGTTCATCTTTCAGTGTCCTATATTTTTGCCTTTTCATACTATTCATGGGGTTTTCAAGGCAAGAATACTGAAGTGGTTTGCCATTCCCTTCTCCAGTGGACCACGTTTTGTCAGAAGTCTCCACCACAACCTGTCCTTCTTGTCTGGCCCTACATGACATGGCTCATAGTTTCACTGAGTTAGACAAGGCTGTGGTCCATGTAATCAGATTGGTTAGTTTTCTGTGATTGTGGTTTTCATTCTGCCTTCCCTCTAATGGAGTAGAATAAGAGGCTTATGGTAGTTTCCTGATGGGAGAGACTGACTGGGGGGTAAACTGGGTCTTTGTTCTGATGGGCAAGGCCATGCTCAGTAAAACTTTTATCCAATTTTCTGTTGAAGGGAGGGGCTGTGTTCCCTCCCTCTTATTTGACCTGAAGCCAAACATGGTGGAGGTAAGGAAGGTAATGGTCAATACCAAAATCAGATTGACTGTATTCTTTGCAGCCAAAGACAGAGAAGCTCTATACAGTCAGCAAAAACAAGACCTGAGGTTGACTGTGGCTCAGATGATGAACTCCTTATTGCTAAATTCAGACTTAAATTGAACAAAGTAGGGAAAGCCATTAGACTATTCAGGTATGACTTAAATCAAATCCCTTACAATTATACAGTGGAAATGACAAATAAATTCAAGGGATTTCATCTGGTAGACAGAGTGCCTGAAGAACTATGGACAGAGGTTAATGACATGGTGCAGGAGGGAGGGATTAAGACCATCCTGAAGAAAAAGAAATGCAAAAAGGCAAACTGGTTCTCTGAGGAGGCCTTACAAATAGCTATGAAAAGAAGAGAAGCTAAAAGAATAGGAGAAAGGGAAATATATACCTATTTGAATACAGAGTTCCAAAGAATGGCAGGGAGAGATAAGAAAGCCTTCCTCAGTGATCAGCACAAAGAAATGGAGGAAAACAATAAAATGGGAAAGATTAGCGATCTCTTCAATAAAATTAGAGATACCAAGGGGATATTTCAGGCAAAGATGGGCACAATAAAAGACAGAAATGTTATGGACCTAACAGAAGCAGAGGATATTAAGAAGAGGTGGCAAGAATACACAGAAGAACTATACAAAAAAGATCATGACCCAGATAAACATGATGGTGTGATCACTCACCTAGAGCCAGACATCCTGGAATGTGAAGTGAACTGGGCCTTTGGAGGCATCACTATGAACAAAGCTAGTGGAGGTGATGGAATTTCAGTTGAGCTATTTCAAACCCTAAAAGATGATGCTGTGAAAGTGCTGCCCTTCATATGCCAGCAAATTTGGAAAACTCAGCAGTGCAGGTCTGGAAAAGGTCAGTTTTCATTCCAATCCCAAAGAAAGGAAATGCCAAAGAATGGTCAAACTTCTGCACAATTGCACTCATCTCACACGCTAGTAAAGTAATGCTCAAAATTCTTCAGTCCAAGCTGAAAGACTGTGAACTGTGAACTTTCATATGTTCAAGCTGTATTTAGCAAAGGCAATGATCCAATTGCCAACGTCCATTGGATCATCGCAAAAGCAAAAGAGTTTCAGAAAAACATATATTTCTGCTTTATCGACTATGCTAAAGCCTTTGACTGTGCGGATCATAACAAACTGTGGAAAACTCTTCAAGAGATGGGTATGCCAGATCACCTCACCTGCCTCTTGAGAAATCTGTATGCAGGTCAAGAAGCAGCAGTTATAACTGGATATGAAACAAAGAATGTTTCCAAATTGGGAAAGGATTACGTCAAGGCTGTATATTGTCACCCTGCTTATTTAACTTATATACAGAGTACATCATGAGAAATGTTGGACTGGATAAAGCCCAAGTTGGAATCAAGATTGCTAGGATAAATATCAATAACCTCAGATATGCAGATGACACCATCCTTTTGGCAGAAAGTGAAGAACTAAAGAGCTACTTGATGAAAGTGAAAGAGAAGAGTGAAATAGCTTAAAAATCAACATTCAGAAAACTAAGATCATGGCATCTGTTTCCATCACATCATGGCAAATAAATGGGGAAGCAGTGGAAACAATGTCAGATTTTATTTTTGGGGGGCTCCAAAATCACTACAGATGTTGACTTTAAAAATGAAATTAAAAGACACTTGCTCCTTGGAAGAAAAGTTATGACCAACCTAGATAGCATATTAAAAAGCAGAGGTATTACTTTGGCAACAAAGGTCCATCTCCTAAGGCTATGGTTTTTCCAGTAGTCACGTTTGGATGTGAGAGTTGGACTATAAAGAACGCTGATCACAGAAGAATTGATTCTTTTGAACTGTGGTGTTGAAGACTCTTGAGAGTCCCTCGGACTGCAAGGAGATCCAACCAGTCCATCCTAAAGGAAATCAGTCCTGAATATTCACTGGACAGACTGTTGCTGAAGCTGAAACTTCAGTACTTTGGCCACCTAATGAGAAGAACTGACTCATCTGAACAAACCTTGACACTGGGAAAGATTGAAGACAGGAGGAGAAGGGAACGACAGAGGATGTGATAGCTGGATGGCATCACAGACTCAATCGACATGAGTTTGAGTAAACTCTGGGAGTTGATGATGGAGAGGGATGCCTGATGTGCTGCAGTCTATGGGGTTGCAAAGAGTCGTACATGACTGAGCAACTGAACTGAACTGAATGCTCTTCCATTAACTGTCTTCCAATGACCATGCTGTGGCTATTTGTTTAGATAGAAAGAAAAGCTGTTTCTATTTTTCCTTATTCAAACTGTGTTATGAAAATCCACCTGATTGTCTCTTTTAGTAAAAGTTTGACCAGTTCCATTAAATATTTAGCATATGAGTTATTTGCTCATCGGTTACTCTCATCCTCATCTTAAGTAGATGTTGTTAAATTGCTTCCTAAATTGGTTTTATCAATTTACATTGCTACAAGAAGCAAGGTTGACTTTCCTCCATCAGACCAATGACATATATTACAGTAAGACTATTGAAGTGCTTGGCAGTCTCATGTGTGCAAAATGCATTTGCACTTACCTGACGATTATTGTGATTGACATGCTTTCATACGCTGAAGTTTAGGTTTCCTTTTCTGTGAATTACTTTTTCACCTATTCTGCCACTTGCTAGGTTTTACATCTTTTTCTAAATCTAAGTTTTATTTTCATTTTCTGGGATAATTTTTTGATGAGTTTATGATTTGAAATATTTTCTTGCAGACAGTGTCATTTCTTTAAATTATGTGCATTTTTATAGAAATATGTATTTTACATAATCATATTCATTAACATTTATTTCTAATTATCTAACAGCTTTAGTGTTAGTTCTGGTTTTCATATTTAAATTCTGACTAATTTATCTTTATTTTACAGGAAATAAGGACAGAAATAGATCTTTGGGTCTTATTGGTACTCGGTTGACAACCATTATTTCAATTAATTCACCCTTGAATTAATTCACAGCTGACCTGTGATGCTGTCACTGACATCCAAATCTTCCTCCAGGTGTGGCACTGTTTCTGGACTCTGTAGTAGGTTCCAATGATTGACCTCTTTTTCCTGAGTACAGATTGTTTTTGTTGTAATAATGTTTATATTGAATCTGAATAATTTTTGAATCTGAAAAGGTCGATTCCTCCAACTTATGTTGTTTTTATTTATATTTACTATTCTTGTCCCTTTATTATCTTCTTTTTGTATTTTCAAATTGGTTTTGCTTGACTGTGTTCATCTTGAATTCAATAAATTTATATCTAAAAAAAATTCTGACTTCTAGTTTTATTCTTCTAATCTTCCGTGGAATTTTCTGATTAATTATGTATAAAGAGATAAATATATTTTTAAATAGTACTTTAGTATTCTCCCAAAAGTTTTTATATGTATTGATATCACTTAATATTAAATTATAAACATTTCAGACTCTCATCTTTGTACACAATTCGTTGCAAAGTTTGCATTTTAGCTTTCAAACAGAAGAGTTTATTTAGTCAGTTTTACTAAGGTAAATGTACATAAAGCAAATTTCACCCTTTTAAGTTCACAAATTCATTGAGTGTTGCCAAACATACTGTCATGAAATCATCACCCCAAACAAGATATAGAACAGTTTCATCATCAAAAACAATGCCCTCATACTTCTTGGTAGCCAATCCTACACTCATCCCCATTTGGGGTCACCCTTGGTTAATGCTTCTCTTAGTAATATTTTAAAATCAAATATTAACTATTAATAGTAATTAATAGTATAATTGCTAAATATAAATTAATAGTTAAATTAAGAAAATACAGTTTTCTTAATTTTAATATAACTGGGGTTAGATCTTAAATTATAGTTCTGTATTTTAAATGGCTTCTGAAAATGATGCACAATTACCTTATGATCTAGTATTAATCACAGGAGAGATGAGCCAAGGGAAGCTACCTGATTTGTGTAGGTAGATCAATATCAAAAGCCTGTTGTTTTAACTCTTTGCCATTAGTGGTATCTTGTGGTTGTTGTTGTTCAGTCGCTAAGTCATGTCCAACTCTGTGCAACCCCATGTAGTGTAGCTCACAGGCTCCTCTGTCCTCCACTATCTCCCAGAGTTTGCTCAAATTCATGTCCATTGAGCTGGTAATGCTATCTAACCATCTAATCCTCTGCCACTCCCTTTACCTTTTGCTTTCAATTTTTCCCAGCAATTTTTATTTTATTGAGAGATACAGCCATATTTTTTTCCTATTGTATTTTTTGAGTACTGCATAAAAGGGATAAATGAAAAGATTGCAGTTCTTAATAACAATATAATTTGAAAGAGAAGTTGGGAAATCAAAATTGCCAAAGCCAGGTGTGGCCACATTTTCTATGTCATAAACTTAACACAAGTACTCCAGTTGTTAGCCAGTTTGAAACTGCAATAAATTCCTTGACCATTTGCTTCCAGGTCTTTGGATTTGAAAAAGACAAACATCTTTGCCTGGTTCCCCTTGAAATCAGAGCCAGTAACATTAAAAAAAAAAAAAAAAAAATCCTTTAATATTGTCCAGCAACTGTATTACCATACCCCAGTCTATTTGATCCTGATTCTCTAGGCTGTCAGACTCTTTTATTTAAAACTAAAATATCTCTTCCCTGATTCCTCTCTCTGAGGTGACATCTAGTTCTGTGATTCACCGAGATAATAAGGTTAATAAGAGAATAATGAGTTTAGTTTTAGGTACCAGTGAATCTAAATTACTGTGGTAAAAAAATTTTAGGATTTTTTTTTTTTTCCTTTCTGGTAAAATAAAACATCCAGAAGTAGATAATCAACCAGTAGCATATTTTCTCAAAGTTATTAAGGGCTCACTTTTAGCACATATTTTTGCCTTCAAATCTGAAAATAATTGCTGAGCCTCCTGATTTGTATCACTATCCAGGCAGGAGAAATGTGCAATGAACAAGAGTGCAGAGGGACAAAGGAAAAGTGTCTTTATCTTAAGAAACTTTTTCTTTTTGTCTGGAAAATTAAAATTACCATCTCAAGAATTTTAGCTATTTCCTCTTCTCCTCAGGCTGATACATGACCCCTACCTACTCCCACAGTGGAGTCTTGGAATCTGTATCTCATCTTCCCATCTGTGGCTCCCCATGTACTGCTCACCTCCTGACTCAGAGTGAAGGCTTGAAGCAGCATCTAGGCCTCAAGTGATCTACATGGCCCTGGGTGTTCTTTCAGCATCCATCTCTTGCTTCTGGTATGTGTGTTTAGCACCAGCTGTGCAAATCCAGTTTCTGTGGGATGCTAACACTGCTTAGGTCAGAGGAAATGGGAGCTGAATGGGAATGGATGTGAGTTCATAAGTCTACCTTTATGAAGGTCCAGCTCATGCTCCCAGGTTTTGCCCTTCCCCCAAGTTACATCCAACTTTTACCCCAACCACCTGCCTGGGGGCTTAAAGCTACAGCATCAGACATGAAGACAACAGCCTTAGTCATACTGCTTAACCAGCTTCCAAGACTGCACAAGGGAAAGTGTGCAGTGAACTCTCTTCCTCTCTCTCTCTCTGTGTATATGCGTATATCAGTGGCAGTAAATCTGCTTCTCTGATTAAACCCTGAATGATATATAGTTTGGAGTTGTAAATTGGTTTTTGTTAACTGGTCTTTAGTGAATGTCTTGTACTTTTAATGTTAAACATTATTTTCCCATAATTTACTATAGACACATATTTTTATGTTTTATTTTAGTTACTGTATTAATCAAATTTCTTCACAGAAAGACAAGAAATAATTGAGAAAGATTTATCTTAAAAAATTTTCTCACGTAATTATGAAGGTTCAAGTCCAAAATCTTATGGGGGAGGTGGGCTAGAATTTGAGCCCAAAAGCTGTCTGCTTTTGGCAGACAGAATTCTTTCTTGCTTAAGGGAAATCCATCTTTGCTCTATTTAGGCCTTCAACTTGTTGGATGCAACCCACCCACAATAGGGAGGACATTCTACTTTACTCAAAGTCTACAGATTTAAATGCAAACCTCATCTAAAGATGTCTTCCCTTCACAGAAACATCCAGAAAAATGTTTGACTAAATATCTGGGCAACATAGTCCAGCAAAGGAGATTTATAAAATAAGCCATCACAGTTAGTATTGATATGATAAATCTTTTTCAATCCTTGACTTTCTAATGTTCAATCTGTTCATTAGTTATGTCTCTTGTAAGCATTTTAGCTAGGTTTTTGAATTTTAATGAAATTTGGTTTTTATCATCGGTGAGATTGTCATATTTATTTGTGATTATACATTACACAATAGTCTGTAGGGTGTATATAGGGTTCCCTGGTGGCTCAGACCTAAAGAATCTGCCTGCAAGGCAGCAGATACTGGTTTGATCCCTGGGAAGATCCCCTGGAGAAGGGACTGGTCATCCACTCCAGTATTCTTGCCTGGAGAATTCCATGGATTAGAGGAGCCTGGCAGATGAGCTACAGTCCATGGGGTCACAAACAGTCGAACACGATTGAGTGACTAAGACTGTATTGCTTATTTGCCTTTGTATTTCTTAGCTTCATTTGTGTTTTTCATGCTTAAGTTTGGGTTGATCAAGTTTTTATATTTTATTTTAATTTTTCTTGGTATACTTATGAAGTATAGAAAAGTTTCATTTATTTATCTCTTACCCTTAAAATGTTAATATACTGGTGCAGTGGGATGACCCAGAGGGATGGTGGGATGGGGAGGGAGGTGGGAGGGGGGATCAGGATGGGGAACACAGTACACCAGTGGTGGATTCATGTCAATGTATGGCAAAACCGATACAATATTGTAAAGCAATTAGCCTCCAATTAAAATAAATAAATTTATATTAAAAATGTTAATGTGCTTAATCAAATTTTAAATGTTTCTAACAAAGACTAAAATTATTCAGCAACTCTTTCCTCTTCTTGAATAAGCCAAAGCCCTTAGAAAAAATTAACTTCCTATAGATACAGTCTTTGAAATAATTTTCAGTGCCATTGCTGTCCAGAGATGTAGTTTTGCCTTTTGAACACAAAACACTAGCCTAGTTTTTATACTCAACAGTTAATTTAGTTGTATATTGCACTTACTATTTGCTTGCACTGGTCTTTAATATTTCATGCCTTATCCTTGGGAAACGTTTTCACTACTGAAGTAGAGTCTGATACTATTTCTTTTAAATGAATCTCTTTGTCATTTTATGATGCCAAATTATTGTGTCTGCATCATTTTGAACTGGTTAACATGGCGAACTACCTCCAATCCTGCATAGAGTTTATTGTGACAATTAACTTTTAAAAAATATTCAGTGGTTACAATTTATTTAGATTCTATGAAATATTTTATCATCCATTCATTTCTTCACTTCTGACTGTTTAATAATTCCATATTATCATTTTGGAATGATTTTCCATCTTTTTTCTCTTTGAGAATCCCAAACATACTTATTTTAAGGTAAAATAAGTATTTTTTAATAAAAAATATTCTTATTTGATCTGGGTGAATTTACTTTTTTATAGTGGATGCTAGCAGCTTTCCTTTATAGTTTAATATTCTTTATATATTTTCAAAATTTTGTTTGAAAATATACTGCTGCTGCTGCTAAGTTGCTTCAGTCGTGTCCAACTCTGTGTGACCCCATAGATGGCAGCCCACCAGGCTCCCCCGTCCCTGGGATTCTCCAGGCAAGAACATTGGAGTGGGTTGCCATTTCCTTCTCCAATGCATGAAAGTAAAAAATGAAAGTGAAGTCACTCAGTCATGTCCGACTCTTAGCAACCCCATAGACTGCAGCCCACCAGGCTCCTCTATCCATGGGATTTTCCAGGCAAGAGTACTGGAGTGGGGTGCCACTGCCTTCTCCATGAAAATATACTAGTAACTAGTAAACATTATTATTTGCTTTATTTTTTATGATTTCTTTTCCTTTTTGAGTTCTTTTTTCCATGTTTCCTTTCTAGTTTGTTACTCTATAGGTGTCTCCACTCAATCCTGAGAACCAATATTTGTATAAATGTTTGGAACATTTGCTAGATGGTTATATTGAAGATAGCACAGAGATGATAGCAAGCCAGCAGTTTATATTCTATTTGTGAGAGTGTAACTGTGTCATTATCAGTTCATTTCAGTCACTCAGGCATGCCCAACTCTTTGTGACCCCATGGACTGCAGCACACCAGGCCTCCCTGTCTATCACCAACTCCTGGAGTTTACCCAAACTCATGTCTGTTGAGTCGGTGATGCCATCTAAACATCTCATCCTCTGTCATCCCCTTCTTCTCCCACCTTCAGTCTTTCCCAGCATGAGGGTCTTTTCCAATGAGTTAGTTCTTCACATCAGGTGGCCAAAGTATTGGAGTTTCAGCATCAGTCCTTCCAATGAATATTCAGGACTATTTCCTTTAGGATGGACTGGTGGGATCTCCTTGCTGTTCAAGGGACTCTCAAGAATCTTCTCCAACACCACAGTTCAAAAGCATCAATTCTTTGGTGCTCAGATTTCTTTATAATCCAACTCTCACATCCATACATGACTGTCATTGGGTAAATACATAACATTGGTAATATTTTCCTCACTTGTACAAATGAGGAAGCCCTACAAGAGCCTCTGATTGTGAAAGGAGACTCTGGCCCTTGATTTCTCCCTTATGACAGAAAAGGTATGCCTGCTATGCCAGAACTCTTGTCTTTCATGCCTTTCTAGGAGTATGTGCTTAGTCTCTCAGTTGTTTCCAACTCTTTGTGACCCCATGGACTGTACCCACCAGGCTCCTCCCTCCATGGGGATTATCTAGGCAAGAATACTGGAGTGGGTCACCATGCATTTCTCCAGGGGATCTCCCAACCCAGGGATTGAACACAGGTTTCCTGCATTGAAGGCAGATTCTTTACCAGCTGAGCTACCAGGGAAGACCAAGAATACTGGCACGGGTAGCCTATCCCTTCTCAGGGGAACTTCTCAACCCAGTAATAAAACTGGGGTCTTCTGCATTGCAGGTGGATTCTTTACCAGCTGAGCTACAAGGAAGCTTCTTTTAGAAGTATCAGTTCAGTTCAGTTCAGTCACTCAGTCGTGTCCGACTCTTTGCAACCCCATTAATCGCAGCACTCCTGGCCTCCCTGTCCATCACTATCTCCCGGAGTTCACTCAAACTCACGTCCATCGAGTCAGTGATGCCATCCAGCCATCTTATCCTCTGTTGTTCCCTTCTCCTCCTGTCCTCAATCCCTCCAAGCATCAGAGTCTTTTCCAAAGAGTCAACTCTTCGCATGAGGTGGCCAAAGTACTGGAGTTTCAGCTTTAGCATCATTCCTTCCAAAGAACACCCAGGGCTGATCCTCTTTAGAATGGACAGGTTGGATCTCCTTTCAGTCCAAGGGACTCTCAAGAGTCTTCTCCAACACCACAGTTCAAAAGCATCAATTCTTCAGTGCTGAGCTTTCTTCACAGTCCAACTCTCACATCCATACATGACCACTGGAAAAACCATAGCCTTGACTAGACGGACCTTTGTTGGCAAAGTAATGTCTCTGCTTTTCAATATGCTATCTAGATTGGTCATAACTTTTCTTACAAGGAGTAAGCGTCTTTTAATTTCATGGCTGCAGCCACCATCTGCAGTGATTTTGGAGCCCCCAAAAATAAAGTCTGACACTGTGTCCACTGTTTCCCCATCTATTTCCCATGAAGTAATGGGATCAGATGCCATGATCTTCATTTTCTGAATGTTGAGCTTTAAGCCAACTTTTTCACTCTCATCAAGAGGCTTTTTAGTTCCTCTTCATTTTCTGCCATAAGGGTGGTGTCATCTGCATATCTGAGGTTATTGATATTTCTCCAAGAAATCTTGATTCTAGCTTGTGCTTCTTCCAGCCAAGAGTTTCTCATGATGTACTCTGCACATAAGTTAAATAAGCAGGGTGACAACATACAGCCTTGACATACTCCTTTTCCTATTTGGAACCAGTCTGTTGTTCCATGTCCAGTTCTAACTGTTGCTTGCTGAACTGCATACAGGTTTCTCAAGAGGCAGGTCAGGTGGTCAGGTATTCCCATCTCTTGAAGAATTTTCCACAGTTTATTGTGATCCACACAGTCAAAGGCTTTGGCATAGTAAATAGCAGAAATAGATGTTTTTCTGGAACTCTCTTGCTTTTTCCATGATCCAGTGGATGTTGGCAATTTGATCTCTGGTTCCTCTGCCTTTTCTAAAACCAGCTTGAACATCTGGAAGTTCACGGTTCACATATTGCTGAAGCCTGGCTTGGAGAATTTTGAGCATTACTTTACTAGCATGTGAGATGAGTGCAGTTGTGTAGTAGTTTGAGCATTCTTTGGCATTGCCTTTCTTTGGGATTGGAATGAAAACTGACCTTTTCCAGTCCTGTGGCCACTGCTGAGTTTTCCAAATTTGCTGGTATATTGAGTACAGCATTTTAACAGCCTCATCTTTCATGATTTGAAAGAGCTCAACTGGAATTCCATCACCTCCTACTTAGGAGTATAGGAGTCACTAAGTCTTACACAGTCTTATTTTGGCTTCTTTGACAGCAAACTTTCCTGATTTCTTTTCCATATTTTGTATGCTCATTTTAGATTCATTTTTTAGGCACTTCTTTTTCAGTTTTAGGCTCCCCTGGCTTTAAATAACACCTTTATGCTGACAATACATCAATTTATATCCCTAATCAAGACCTATTCTCTAAGTCCCAGACAATTAAGTGCAGGTAATTCATTGTTAATTGGCTGATTGGACTACAGGGCCTAGAGACCTTGTTGGGATTCTTGTCTTCACATACACTTTTCTTGGCTCAAGTGTTAATCTCACTATTTTCATACTGGAGAAACTAACTCTTGATGTCTTTTTCAGAGTGGTATCTGTGCTCTGCTGGTGTATGATGTTGTTTCCTCACTGCCTTCTAAATTGTACCACACTGACATGCATAGAAATAGGACCCTGGATCAAAGAGAGAAAGATGCAACTAAATTCTTAGCAAGACAGGCGTCATATGAGAAATTCAATAAGTTAACTTACCAAGTGGCCCAACCTGGGGAAAAGTCCTGTACTAAATCAAGTATCTCGTGGATCATGTAATCCCATGATACCCATTTAATTCCATCAAATGCATGACAACTTAGCTTAACTGTTCCTTACTCCTGGTGTGTGCATGCTTAGTTACTGAATCATGTCTGACTCCATGTGATCCCATGGACGGTAACCTGCCAGGTTCCTCTGTCTATGGCAGTTCCCTGGCAAGAATTCTGGAGTGGGTTGTCATTTCCTTCTCCAAGGGATCTTCCTGATCCAAAGATCCAACCCTTGTCTCTTACATTTCCTTCATTTGTAGGTGGATTATTAACCACTGAACCACCTGGGAAACCTTTCCATTATGCCTCACCACAACTTAAATCCTAGAGCTGATTTAGAAAGACCTAAATGATCCAGTATCAAATCATTCCATTCTCCTCTTCTAGCTAACCTATTTGGTTTAGCTATCTTCAAGATGCAAAACACTTCTGTGTGGGAGGAGAGAGACACATATACTAGGTATGGAGTGAGGTGAGACAGGATAGGAAACTCACCTCCTGACCTAATTCGTTGGCAGAAAGATATGATATTTTTCTCATCTAACCATGATCCTCATGATGATGATGTCAGATAATGTATGTGCTAAGGATTTATAGTTTTCCATAGCCTGACTATTTGTTTGGAAAACAAACAACAAAAGAACCCTGGGACTTCAGGCATGATGTTGAAAAGCAGGGTTCAGAAAGTCAGTTGCTGGAGTCCCAATCTGTTTCCACTTACAACACCCAACCTTAGACAAAAGAACTGGGAGCTTAGTCATTCCAGCTCTATTCTGCACTGGGAAATACTTCACAATGGGTGTCTCTCCTGATGGGATTATTTATAATTGAAGTTATTAGATTAGAGAGGAAACTGCCACCCTTATTAGATTAAATTCATTTTAATTAGTAAAGATTTGCTCTCCAGAATAAAATCTTCATCTTTTAGACAGTACAATTTATTTAAATTATAAACATTGTCATTAATTTACTAGTATCATAACACATGTGTGCTATTATCAATATAGAAAATGTTGATCTTGTTGGAAGAGATCATGAAGAGGACATGAATGACTGCTTGTTGACCTGCAAACTGGACCCAGGCAACTTGAAGCTCCTCCGATCCTCCCCATTCTAGAAATGTACTTCTGCCCATTGTTCCCACAGTGGGAGCTGTGAGATCATCTGAATAGTATGTGACTGAACTCAGCTAAAGTGAAAGTGAAAGTGAAGTCACTTAGTCGTGTCTGACTCTTTGCGATCCCATGGACTGTAGCCTATCAGGCTCCTCCGTCCATGGGATTTTCCAGGCAAGAGTGCTGGAGTGGATTGCTATTTCCTTCTCCAGGGGATCTTCCCAACTCAGGAATAGAACCTGGGTCTCCCGCGTTGCAGGCAAACACTTTACTGTCTGAGCCACCAGGGAAGCCCCGGGTGGCTCAGTTACTCACTCTATATAAACTCATAAGAGTCTGGTCTGTGGGCATGGAGATCTAGTTCTCTTGTAGCGCCAAAGATAAGCCTCATTACTAAGTTCCCTTGCTTATTAAACCTGCCACCTCCCCCTCTGGAGTCTGGCTCTTCCTTGGGTCTCTCCCTGCCCTCTGAGTATGGGGGTTATTCCAAATTTTACCAGGGAAGCTTCCAAGGATATGGACCAACAGATCTGAGTATATGGTAGATATTTTGCTCTCTATTTGGCAATCTCTCTCCAACATGAAATCCAGAAACGTAAAGGGTAACAACTGTTATCTACATTCTAGATTGGAGTGTGAGACCTTTTAGAATTCAGTCAAAACCTTTTTATCTCTTTCATCTTTTTCTTTCCAGTATAATACATCACCCCCCACCCCCAATGTTTCTAAATTAGAGGTCACCTACAATAAAGTTTCCTATCTTATATATTAACTATTCATCAAAGTATTAAAGACATACTTTAGGTATATATGGTATATGTATATTCATTCTGTGCATCACTTAGTCGTGTCTGGCTGTTTGCAACCCCATGAACTGTGGTCTGTCAGGCTCCTCTTTCCATGGAATTCTCCAGGGAAAAATACTGGAGTAGGTAGACATTTCCTTCTCCAGAGGACCTTCCTGACCAGGGATCAATACCCAGTCTCCTTTACCATCTAAGCCACCCGGGAAGCCCTATGCATTATATACCTATTAAGAATTTAGGTTATTTCTAGTTTACTCATATTCTTTTCTTCATCTCCAGTCATTTTTTTTCTGTACAAAAACTGTATTATATCTCATATGACTCTATGTATCTATGCTTTGTCATCACTTCCTCAAGTCTATTCAATGTCAAGCTATTTAAATTACACTCCCATCTTCATCAAGGTGAACACTATTCTCTAAGGGACCGTAAAAATGTCTATGTTTCAATTTTAATGACCACTCTATTTGATTTTCTGACACTTTTTGACAGAGCTGATTGCCCTCTTTCCCCCAAATTCTTCCTTTACTTTATACACAAGCCCTTCCTTGTGATCCTCATACAAAACCTGCCAATCCTTCTCTGTCTTTATTGTTAATCTTCCTCTTTCTTACCTTAAATGCTGGGATATTTGGGACTTGTTAGCTATTCTCCTTGCCTACTCAGTGTTCATTCTCTAGGTGGGCTCATACCACCTTATGTCTTCTACTCCATTGTTTTGCAAAGGTTTCAGCATTGGTCTTTAAGTTGAACTCTAGACTTGAAAATTTAATTGTTTATTATCACTACTTGAATGTTTAATAGACTGGCTAAATTTAGTGTTTCCAGGACAGTACTGTTGAGTCCCCTCCCCTTAAAAATAAACAGACACAAAATCTGCTTTTTTTCTTCCCCCTGTTTTACACTTCTCAGAATACAACACATGATTAATTTAACTGCTCCAGAGAAGACCTTAGAAGACATTATCTTTTCCTGTTCATCCTCTTACATCTATCATCTAAATTAACAAGTTTTTTTTTTCAGGTCTGCCTTTGATCAATGATTTAGAGTTTACCACCCTTTTCAAAGTCACAGTTGAATCCCATGTTGAATCTCCAGCAGGTCTCTTTTCTCCCACTCTTGCCCCTCTACACAGTATTTCTACTCAAGAAATAAACTTATCATTTGAAAATACAAATCAGATCATAAAACTGTACAGTTCAAAGTATCCCAATGGTTTTCCTTCTTTCTAAGGGAAAAAAAAATGTTGATCATAGGGATGTATCAGTCCAAAGTGATATGCTGATGCTCAGACCACAAAATGATTTTTCTCTAGCCACACTGACCATCCTGATGCAATTTTCTGGTATTTGCATTTTCTGTTCCTTCTATCTGAAATAATTTCTCTACAGATCCTTGCATCATATGTCATTTTTTCCAGAAAAGATGTTCTTATACAATATACCCTTCTTCACTGTCCCCAGTAAGCATTTTTTGGCACTTAGTTGGAGCTCAACAAGTATTTACTAAATGAATGAAATACAATACAGATCGTATGTATTATTATCTATTCTTAAGACAACATGATTACTTATCTAGAACATAGGTGCTGCCCAAGGAGAGTGTAGAAATATGAACAAATATTTTTTTGTGTTCCAGAATTTTATCAATGAACACTTTTATTAAAAAAAAAAAAAAGATTTTACAAAATTGTGAAAGTGAAGTCGCTCAGTCGTGTCCGACTCTTTGCGACCCCACGGACTGTAGCCTATCAGGCTCCTCCGTCCATGGGATTTTCCAGGCAAGAATGCTGGAGTGGATTGCCATTTCCTTCTCTAGGGGATCTTCCCGACCCAGGAATAAAAGCTGGGTCTCCCTCATTGCGGGCAGACGCTTTACCATCTGAGCCACCAGGGAAGCCCTTACAAAATTGTGGACTCATGAAAATTATAGTAATTTATTAATGAAGAGTAAAAAGGTGTGTAAAGTTTTAAAAGATGTAAACATGCTTATCTTACATATTTTCTTAATGTCCAATCATCACAGATGAGGAATTCATAGTGTCCAAGCACATCTCCTCCTCTTCAGGTACAGGAACCATCTTTTTATGTGTTTTTTATTGCCAAGTGCACCATTTCTTCATAATTCCTGTGTTCCCCTAAGAAAAAGATGATAGTGCTCATATTACTCACTCCCTAGTTTGTTGGGCCCTGTTTCTGCTGAATAGTAAAGACTATCTAGCCCTTTATTTTTTCAATAACTGTCACTTAGGTGCTGGTCACATTGTTACTCTGACACCTCATCCATTGTGTCTACTGTGCGGCAATGACTCTCTCAAAGGCTCTCACTGTTTTTGGTTAATGATGACCCCAAGTGCAAGTTCTGTCCAAAATATGCATTAGCATATGAATGTAATCTGTTTCTTTGTTATGTGAAAATTTTGTCCTTAGATTTTGTAATGTAAACATATAAAAATGCACTTCCCAATTACCTGTTTTCTTGAATTTTATAGGCTGCTTTAGGCATCTGCTTCAGCCATAAGGTCCCCAGCCACCATACAGTCCAGAGTAGGGAGAGCTGGAAGGACCATCGACAGAGTAATTAGAACCAAGTCTTTCCTTCATCTCCCAGTGGCTTAAGGCCACCTAAGAGAGTCCCATGTCAGCACCACTGTGGGCATTGCAGAGCAAAAGACTCTAGTTGGCCTGACAGTGGACATAGTCCACACAGAGGGTGACCAAACTCTGCATTGTGGGTAAGGATCAATGTGTCCACCTGTACACAAGACTGTCCAGGCCAGGACCCAGCAGTGGGCCCCCTAGGTAAGCTAGTGTTACTCCAAGCCAGTGTATCAGTGCCACTCTGGTGGGGTGCCAGATCACAGGTGTCAATTCTGTCTCCTGAGCATCTGGATGTTCCTAGAAACAAGGGCAGTAGAAAGAGAGAGAGCACACCTCAGAGACAAACAGGACCTGGCACATGTTCCCGGTAGGTGCTCAGAGATCCCTTCCCAGACCACACCAAGGCCACAAACCCCAGAACAGGAGAAGGATTTGGAAAATTTCAGGGAGTCTTTCCAAAGTGTAGAGATTCCCTGAGGCTCCAGGACTAGGATTCCTTGACTGAGTCTAAGGACTTTTCTACAAGAGGAAATAGTTTCTACTTAACTACTACCGGAAAAAAATACTAGACCATTTTAACACAAAATCTTGGTTTAAAATATCCTCAAATATAGAAAATGAAATCCTATAAAATATAGATTAAGATTGTATAAGTGGACAAAAATTGATGTCTGATAAAAGATATTTTTCTTGTCCAAAGTCAAATGAATTGTGCTCACAAATAGTGAGATGATTATTTTATTGTTTAACCTGAAAACTAACTTGCAGGCAATTGCTGTAAAGGAAATTTGAAATTGTTTAGAGAAGTGAAAATATGAGAATAAGTGTTTGACCCATTATAACTGTTTCAAAGGATAGCATTTATCTGTTTGTGTATATGTTATTAAGATTATTTAAAAATCACGTCTTACTACTAATCAGACAAAGCAAACTAAAGAATTCTCCAATAATATTGAAAAGCTGTATGCCTCATCTGTATGGTGAAGGCACATGCTAATGCATGCTAAATTCACTGGTTAATTTCCCAGTTTTAAATGGGCGAAAATAAATTGGAGAGAGGAGTAGAGCAAGCAATAAAAATAATTGAAAGACTAGGAGATATGAGGATTTGATTTAGTTGACTGAAAAAAAATGTGCCCGAGGGGTGAAAGGGAAGTTTCTATTACTCTGCTCAAATAAATGAGAGGAAATGCTGATTAAAGAGCATGTGTACACAGAAATGACTCCTTTGGCAAGAGCATCTTTGTATTGTACATGCATTGTATTTTCTACATGCACTGGAGTCCTATGTTGGCCCAACTGTGTAAATCAAAGCAGAAAACACACACACCCAAACACACATACACCAGTAACCTCAGGATTCAAAGGCTGAGGCATGATTTAGGACCAACCTGGTTTAGCACTGAGATGAATTGACTTATGATAGCAAAAAGTAAAGGAGAAAAGGAAAGATACAAGCATCTGAATACAGAGTTCCAAAGAAGAGCAAGAAGAGATAAGAAAGTCTTCCTCAGCGATCAATGCAAAGAAATAGAGGAAAGTAGTATAATGGGAAAGACTAGAGATCTCTTCAAGAAAATTAGAGATACCAAGGGAACATTCCATGCAAAAATGGGCTTGATAAAGGACAGAAAGTGTATGAACCTAAAACAAGCAGAAGAACTACAAAGAGGTGGCAGGAATACACAGAAGAACTGTACAAAAAAGATCTTCATGACCAAGATAATCATGATGGTGTGATCACTCACCTAGAGCCAGACATCCTGGAATATGAAGACAAGTGGGCCTTAGAAAGTATCACTACGAACAAAGCTAGTGGAGATGATGGAATGCCCGTTGAGCTATTTCAAATCCTGAAAGATGAGGCTGTTAAAGTGCTGCACTCAATATGCCAGAAAATTTGGAAAACTCAGCAGTGGCCACAGGACTGGAAAAGGTCAGTTTTCATTCCAATCCCAAAGAAAGGCAATGCCAAAGAATGCTCAAACTACCACACAATTGCACTCATCTCACATGCTAGTAAAGTAATGCTCAAAATTCTCCAAGCCAGGCTTCAGCAATATGTGAACTGTGAACTTCCAGATGTTCAAGCTGGTTTTAGAAAAGGCAGAGGGACCAGAGATCAAATTGCCAACATCCACTGGATCATGGAAAAAGCAAGAGAGTTCCAGAAAAAAAACATCTATTTCTGCTTTATTGACTACGCCAAAGGCTTTGACTGTGTGGATCACACTAAACTGGAAATTCTGAAAGAGATGGGAATACCCGACCACCTGACCTGCCTCTTAAGAAACCTATATGCAGGTCAGGAAGCAACAGTTAGAACTGGACATGGAACAAAAGACTAGTTCCAAGTAGGAAAAGGAGTATGCCAAGGCTGTATGTTGTCACCTTGGTTATTTAACTTATATGCAGAGTACATCATGAGAAATGCTGGGCTGGAAGAAGCACAAGCTGGAATCAAGATTTCTGGGAGAAATATCAATAACCTCAGATATGCAGATGACACCACCCTTATGGCAGAAAGTGAAGAGGAACTAAAAAGCCTCTTGATGAAAGTGAAAGTGGAGAGTGAAAAAGTTGGCTTAAGGCTCAACATTCAGCAAATGAAGATAATAGCATCTGATCCCATTACTTCATGGGAAATAATGGGGAAACAGTGGAAACAGTGTCAGACTTTATTTTTGGGGGCTCCAAAATCACTGTAGATGGTGACTGCAGCCACGAAATTAAAAGACGCTTACTCCTTGGAAGGAAAGTTATGACCAACCTAGATAGCATATTGAAAAGCAGAGACATTACTTTGCCAACAAAGGTTGGTCTCGTCAAGGCTATGGTTTTTCCAGTGGTCATGTATGGATGTGAGAGTTGGACTGTGAAGAAACCTGAGAGCCTAAGAATTGATGTTTTTGAACTGTGGTGTTGGAGAAGGCTCTTGAGAGTCCCTTAGACTGCAAGGAGATCCAACCAGTCCATTCTGAAGGAGATCAGCCCTGGGATTTCTTTAGAAAGAATGATGCTAAAGCTGAAACTCCAGTACTTTGGCCACCTCATGTGAAGAGTTGACTCATTGGAAAAGACTCTGATGCTGGGAGGGATTGGGGGCAGGAGGAGAAGTTTTTTTTGGGGGGTGGGCAGAGGGTGAGATGGTTGGATGGCATCACTGGCTCAATGGACATGAGTTTCAGCAAACCCAGGGAGATAGTGAAGGACAGGGAAACCTGGCGTGCTGCAGTTCATGGAGTTGCAGAGTCGAACATGACTTAGTGACTGAAGAACAATAGCAATATTCCATTATGTACCACAATTTGTTTATTAATTCCTCTATTGAAGGGAATCTGGTTTGCTCCTAAATTTTAGCAATTATGAATAAATCTTCTATAAAACATCCATGTACAGGTTGTGCAATATTGATATTTAACACATGCCATTGACTTATAAAGGCAAACAATACCCATTAATGCTGCTGTGAAATATTTATCTATTTAGCATCACTGATTATTTATATTGTAGGTTCCAAGACTGAAGATATGCATGTTTTATGAAAATTACTTCCTCAGTCCTTCTGCTGAGGATCATGTTAACTTTTTATCCATCTTCGAAAAAATCATTTTTCTGCTTCATCTTCAGAGACTGACTTATTTGTTTATTGGATTTTTCCAGTGACTAGATTCTGACCTTGTTTTCACCTGATCAAATTTCTAGCAATAATAATAATAATAATAATAAATGGTCACTCAATACATATAAGACACCTTGTGAGTGCTTTATATTATATAAATATAAATCAAATCCACTTAACACATGAGGAAACAGAGTTTTGAAGCTAAGTACCTTGTCTAGATGATGCTGTAAGAGTGCTGTACTCAATATGACAGCAATATGGAAAAGTCAGCAGTGGCCCAGGACTGAAAAATGTCAGTTTTCATTCCAATACCAAAGAAAGGAAATGCCAAAGAATGCTCAAACTACCACACAATTGCACTCATGTCACACACTAGTAAAGTAATGCTCAAAATTCTCCAAGCCAGCTTCAGCAATATGTGAATTGTGAACTTCCAGATGTTCAACCTGGTTTTAGAAATGGCAGAGGAACCAGAGATCAAATTGCCAACATTCCTTGGATCATTGAAATAGCAAGAGAGTTCCAGAAAATCATCTACTTCTTCTTTATTGACTATGACAAAGCCTTTGACTGTGTGGATCACAATAAACTGTGGAAAATTCTGAAAGAGATGGGAATACCAGACCACCTGAACTGCCTCTTGAGAAACCTATATGCAGGTCAGGAAACAACAGTTAGAACTGGACATGGAACAACAGACTGCTTCCAAATACGAAAAGGAGTACGTCAAGGCTGTATATTGTCACCCTGCTTATTTAACTTTTATGCAGAGTACATTATGAGAAACGCTGGGCTGGAAGAACCACAAGCTGGAATCAAGATTGCCAGGAGAAATATCACTAACCTCAGATATGCATATGACACCACCCTTATGGCAGAAAGTGAAGAAGAACTAAAGAGCCTCTCGATAAAAGTGAAGGAGGAGAGTGAAAAAGTTGGCTTAAAGCTCAACATTCAGAAAACGAAGATCATGGCATCTGGTCCCATCACTTCATGGGAAATAGATGGGGAAACAGTGGCTGAGTTTATTTTTGGGGGGCTCCAAAATCACTGTAGATGGTGACTGTAGCCATGAAATTAAAAAAAACTCTTACTCCTTGGAAGGAAAGTTATGACCAACCTAGATGGCATATTCAAAAGCAGAGACATTACTTTGCCAACAAATGTCCATCTAGTCAAGGCTATGGTTTTTCCAGTGGTCATGTATGGATGCCAGAGTTGGATTATAAAGAAATCTGAGTGCTGAAGAATTGAGGCTTTTGAACTGTGGTGTTGAAGAAGACTCTTTAGAGTCCCTTGGACTGCAAGGAGATCCAACCAGCCCATCCTAAAGGAGATCAGTCCTGGATGTTCATTGGAAGGACTGATATTGAAGCTGAAACTCCAATACTTTGGCTACCTGATGCAAAGAGCTGACTCATTTGGAAATACCCTGAAGCTGGGAAAGACTGAGGGCAGGAGAAGAAGGGGACGACAGAGGATGAAATAGTTGGAATACATTACCAACTCAATGGACACGGGTTTTCGTGTACTCTGGGAGCTGGTGATGGACAGGGTGGCCTGGCATACTGCGGTTCATGGGGTCGCAAAGAGTTGGACACTGCCGGGAGCCAGGAGCTCTGCCTGTGGCAAAGGTCACGAGGAAGGAGGCTCGACATACGCAAACCCAGGCTAAGAGAAAAGCCAAATGGTGAGGTGATTTAGCAACAATATTAACTCCTGACAAGCCGGTTACTCCACTTCCAACAGGAGTGCCTGGCCCCCTACCTGAGGGCATTGTAGGATTTGTGCTGGGGCATAGCTTGCTTTCTTAAAAAAAAAAAAGAAAAAGAAATTTTGGTGGTGCATGGTGTAGTAGATTCTGATTATAATGGAAAAATTAAAGTTTTGATCTCGCCGCCTACCAAAACTGTGCAAATTAATAAAGGTCTAAGAGTAACACAGCTTTTGCTTTTACCTCATCAGACAAGAAATTTGACTTCTCAAGCTAAGAGCTACAGAGCATTTAGATCTAGCGATCTAGCCTTTTGGGTGCAGGAAATTACAGCTCCAAGGTCTTTAAATTTTTTTTTTAATTCAAGAAAATAAAATGTCAGGGCTATTAGACACAGGAACAGACATCTCTTAACATTGCTGGGAAAGACTGGTCCAGTTCCTGGCCCGCGCATACTACCAAAAATGAGTTGGTGGGATTAGAGAAAGTGGTATGTGGGGTGGGAGTGCTGTAGAGAAAAAGGTGAGGGAGAGTTTAAAACCTTGAAGAGTAGTGAGTTCCCCATTGCTGGAGGTATTCAAGCAAATATTAGATGGTTGCTTGTCATCTAAAAGGCTATAGACCAGATTTAGGTTACAAAACGATAACTGGCTGCTTCTAAGTCACTTCAGTCATGTCCGACTCTGTGTGACCCCAGAGATGGCAGCCCACCAGGCTCCCCCGTCCCTGCAGAAGCTTATAAAGATGTTGTGCAACACCTCTTTACTTGCTTCTCATATTTAGGTCTGCCAAAAGTTTTGAAAACTGATAATGCCCCTTTGAAGCTGCAGAGAGATTTTTTACTAACTTTAAATGATTTCCAAAAATTATTAAGGGACATTAATTGGATACGCCCACATTTAAAACTAACTACTGCAGATTTAAAACCTTTGTTTGATTGCTTAAAAAGCGATCCTAATTCCAGTTCTAAGAAAAAGTTGACTAATGAAACAGAGTCAGCTCTTGTTAAAGTAGATGAGACTTTAAATGATCAGTTAATTAGGATTAATATTACCAAAAGATGAGGTTAAATTATTCTTGCCACAAAACATACACCTACAGGGTGCTTGTGACAAAAAGGCCCATTGGTTCCATCTACCAGTGACCCCAAGAAAAATAGTTTTATCTTATCCCAGCTTGGTGGCACAATTAATTATAAAAGGAGGAAAAAAGAAGCATGAAATTTTTTAGGAAAAAAGCAGCAAATATAGTAATTCCATTCAATAAGGATCAACTGCAAGTCTTTTACAAAATAGTGATGATTGGCAAGTTGCCCTGATAGATTTCAGGGGTCAAATTTTGTTTCATTTGCCCTCAAGCCCCCACAGTAGTTAAAAGTTGAAAAATGTTAGATTGGCAGTTTGGGGATACCTGTGGAACTTTCCAACCCTATGTAGTTCCTATGATCTCCTTTACCCTATGGGGGAGGGACATGCTATCTCAAATAAGAGATACCCAGAGAAGGGCTTTCTCAATTTCTTAGTTATCAACAGGTGGTACAATTAACAATATTTTATATATTGTTATAAATACATAATATAAATATATTTGCCTAATTACAGTTTGCCTAATTGGGTATAAGTATAAATAAAATATAATAAAGGTATACCTAATTCTATTTATAGATCTATACTTAATTAATTTGTATATAAATTAGTATGTATACTATATATGCATATTATATATATATATATATTCTGTATAATTAAATATATATTGCAGTAATATAATGTGTGTGTGGCTGATATTAATTGGTATAGATTGATGTGCTGTGATGATATATGTTCTATATACTGTATAATTATATTATATATGTGTGACATGTATTATTGTAGTACATTGGTTTGTGTTGGATGGTATTAGCTGTGAATGTGTTGTATTTCTGTAATATATATTAATTAATATATTAATTATAAAGATTAATTCAAGTATATTGATTTATATATATGTCAATAGGTTTATACTTGTTGTCATATATAAATACATTTTACATTTAGGTATATCTGTATACCAAAATGAGATAAGGAGGTTATACATTTATTATTTAAATTTATACAGAGACCTAAACTAAACATTAGACCTAAATTAACATATCCCTAAGTTTATGTTGTTAAAATGTAAATTTAAAAAATTTTAAAAATTAAATTGACAACTGCTTGACAATTCCTTTGCCATAAAACCCCCATAGGTGTAATTGGGGTAGCCAGACAAAAAATTGGTTTTATGGCAAAACAGCCCCCTAGAGTGGGTCCATCTGCCTGCTCAAACTAAAAAAGTATAGCAGCTTCTTATCCAGGATTGATAGCTACTTTGATATTAAAGGAAAAAAGTGGAACATTAATTTATTTGGTAAAGAGCCATCAGAATTTGGAATTCCATATAATAAAGAACAACTTGATGCTCTTCTAATGTTTGATGAAAATTGACAGATTGCTATAGAAAACTGTTGGGGTCAAATTTTTACATCATTTACCCTCCAATGTTTTGTTAAATTTTATATCTAGACACCCAGTTATTTTCCCTGTTAGGTACAAACAGTTCCCTATTCCAGATGACAAGAAATTTTGTATAAAATTTCAAATAAAACATAACACGGGCATCCCTTATTATCCCCAGGGACAAGCTATAGTAGATAGAGCACACTAAACATTAAAAATACAAATTCAAAAATTAAAGGAAGGGGAATTTGAGTATAGTTCCCCCCATCAGATCCTACAACATGCTGTCTTTGTAATAAATAACCTAAATGCTGATTCGTCTGGAACAACAAGATACAAAGCCGTTGGTGAAATGGAAGGACCTCCTCTCCGGACAATGGAAGGGTCCTGACCCATTATTAACTAGCGGTCGAGGATGTGCTTATATTTTTCCACAGGACGCAGATTCACCAATTTGGATTCCAGACAGGCTAGGTCCGCGGTGCGCGCACTCGCTCGCCCCACTCCTCAACCAGCTCTCGCCTCCGTGCCTCCAGCCACGCCCCGCACCCTCCTCGCTGCAGCCGGCAACCTAGAGCAAAGAAGTTTGTGCCGCAAGTGAGGGCCAGAGAGGAAAGCACACCCCTGGAGTGCTGTCCAGACCAGCGCGGCTCCGCCAGCGAGAGGGAAATGCCCAGAGCCGAAGCGGCGGGGGCTAGCCCAACTCTGTGAACCCTGCCCCTCTGCCTGCCAAGGGCGCTGCAGCCTGCAGCCTGCCGCTGGCGTTCTGCTTCCTGCTGCTGGGGACACTGCTCCCCTGGGCCGACACCTGCAGCTGCTCCCCGGTGCACCCTCAACAGGCGTTTTGCAATGCAGACTTAGTGATCAGGGCTAAAGCAGTCAGTAAAAAAGAGGTGGGCCTATTACAGTGACTTGTGAACAATGTATGCTTTCATCTTGTTTAAACCCTCAATGTGATGTTTGCTCCTTTGTGGTGTTACAACGCCCACCCTATCTTATGGTGCATATATGATAGCTATGGTCTTGCTGTGTTACAACAACTACAGGATTTAATGTGATCATGACGGTTTGTGGGCTTACTTATTTTAGAAATATCAGTTTTAATAACCACAATTACTTCTGTTACTATGGCAGCAATATCATTGACTCAACAGGTGCATACTGTCCAATATGTTGATGCCATGTCTAAAAATGTTTCTCTAACTCTAGCAACACAGGAAGCTATAGATAGAAAGTTGAAGATGAGGGTAGATGCCTTGGAAGAGGCAATTATGCATATTGGGACTGAGTTACAGGCTTTAAAGGTGAAGATGGCTTTGACATGCCACGCTGATTACAGGTGGATATGTGTGACATCTTTGAAGGTAAACGAGACAGATTATAAATGGGAAAAGATTAAAAATAATATCTTAGGTGTTTGGAACAGTTCTGATATTGGCCTGGACTTAGGGAAACTTCATAATCAAATACAGACCTTGGATCACTCTCGACTGGATTTTACCACCGCTGGAGAAGCTAATGACTTTTTTCACACCTTCTCCAACTTTATTTCTGGAAAAAATATTCTGTCTAATATCTTTAGTTCTAATTTTGCTTCTCATAATCATTCTTCCTTGTATTGTCAGGATTCTTCGGCAGAACACTCAGAGGCTCGTGACTGAGCTGCATCTGGCTGTTTTAAGAAATAAAAAAGGGGGAGATGCCAGGAGCCAGGATCTCTACCCATGGCAAAGGTCATGAGGAAGGAGGCTCAACATACACAAAGGTGGGATTGAGCCTCAGGAGTCCCCCTGGAAATTCTCGAGCATCTACCCCCAAAACTAGAGTCTGCCTACTTTACTACTTTGTGCTCTCACCTACACCTCTGACTTTACGGGGGTCTGTCCCCCACCACCTCTTTCGGAGAAGGAGTTAACTTACAGCTCCTGTTAATAATAATTCCTGGGCATGACAGGCGTGTTCCAAACTTACAAACTCATCTGGAGGTTCTCTAGCCTGCCTGACAGGCCTGTCCAGCCACATGTGATTGCCCACAGCCTCCCAACCATGAGAGGCATGAGATGCTTTAAACCTTCTAAAAACAGGTTCTTTAGAGAAGATAGAAAACTATTAGTATAAGTATAGTGGGCTGATTAGAAATTGTATTGGTGAAGGGTTTTTCATTTGCTGAGCCAATGTTTGCTGCTAAGTCTCTACATCCCCTGCCTTTATACACATTAATGAATATATAGAATAAATAAGTATTAACTTTGATATTAATCATGTTACACCTTAGGCTAAGCAAATTCTTTTCTTAATTAAAACCCACTACACCCTCACCCTATAGGAATGTAACTTAATCTGGTACCTTTAGAAGGTGGCATCTGTTTTAAGAATAATCACCCCTGGAGAAATAAGTGTTCTGGTTGACTGACCGCTGTCACAAGGAGAGGATCATAAATTGTCAGCAGGCCCCCTGGCCAGAAGATGATGTAACACCCCTAAGACCTCTGTATACATTTGTATGAAGCACCTGACTTTAACAAAAGTCAGGACTGCTGACCCCACGTGACTTTTGTATAACATCTCAGTGTATAAAAACAGACCCTGGAAAAATAAAAAATGGGATCAGTTCCTCAAAAGACTGGTCTCCCCATGTCGTTCTCTCACCTTCTGGCTGAATTATCTGGAACGTGGAGGCTCATCAAGCCTACTTATTATGCCTGGGCTTCTAAGATCTGACCGGGGAGGCCTTAGTGTCTCCTCTCCTTTGGGAGAATGGGAGGACACCTGCGGCCTATGTAGGTGACGTAAATTCCTTGCCTTGGAATTTTACTAGCTTTCCACATAAACCAAGTTATTCAGCCTCTTTTCTCCACTGAATTTTCCTATTGAGCTATCCTCATTCTATTACTCTTTATATCTCTAATTAATATTTAATTAAAGCTATCGTATCCTGATTGCCGAAGCCGTCTCTCCTTCGAATTTCCCTGGATCCACTGGGGCTGGACCCCGGCAGGACAAGACTGAGCGACTGAACTAAACTGAACCTTGTCTAAAGTCACATAACCATAGAGATGAGTTTTGAGTCCTTCTGACCAAAATCCCCTGTTGTTTGAACGCTATCCTTCATAGTGGGGTTCCATCTTACTTTCAGGGATCAGAGTTGCTGTCCTAAACCTAATTCTGAGAACTTGCTACCTAGACTCTTGAGGCCCACATAGTCAGACAGACTTGAGAACACAAGGATCACATCAGCTTCTGCTCTTGAATCCTGCCTACTTCTTATCCCAATACCACTCCATTACTGGGTTTATCTTAAAATTCAAGAGCTGAGTTTTGGGTCTCACCTTATACACACACTCTTAGTATAATGAATATTAGATTTATCTCAAATTCAGATGCCACATCTTTACTTATTTCTATAATTTCAGTTTAAATCTCAGTTTGAGTTTTAACCAATGTGGCCAAGTTTCATACTTTCCTGAGCCTATGTTGGAATGCTACCAGTCTGTGATGATTTAGCCTATGGCTCCACAAATAGTAAGTGGCCAATCATCGAGACTATTATATGTAAGAATCTGGCACATAGGAGGCCAGAAAATGAAGTGCCCGATGAGTCTCTGCCCTTAAAGAAATAATATCTTGCTTTAAAATAGAATTTACTCACAGGAAGTACTTATTTCTAATACAAGATAAATTGAAAAATAATTGTGTAGAGAAAGAAAAGTTGTTGCAGGAGTTTATTTCTTATGATAGCTTTCAGATTGTTTAGTAATGCTTAATTCATAAACTGTGAAATGCACAAGTTTTAGTTGTACAATACAATAGTCATTGTTTATTATTTATATCACCAAAAAAATGTTCCTTGCATCTATTCCCTTTTTCTCACCTTCTGTCCTCTTAAGGCACAAATCTGCTTCCTGGGTCCATATATTTTCCTTTTCTGACATTTTATATAAATGAAATCAAATAATATGTGATCTATTGCATCTGATTTCTTTCACTTACTATGTTTTTCAGATTTATCATATTGTAGTGTGACATAGTATTTTTTTTTTTAAATAACTCTCCACTCTTCAGGTATATGTGTGGATGTGCTTGGTTGCTTCTGTTGTGTCCAATGACTCTTTGCGACCACATGGACTGTAGCCCACTAGACTCCTCTATCCATGGATATTTCCAGGCAAGAATACTGAAGTGGGTTGACATTTCCTACTCCATGGGATTTTTCCAACCCAGGGATTGAACCCAGAACTCACGTGTCTCCTGCACTGCAGGTAAGACTTTGAATGTTTTGAGGTTTGTCATGCTGTAGCCTGAGATAGGGTTTTTTTGTTTGTTTCTTTTCTTTATCTTTTTTTAATAATACTCCACAGTGCAGGCATAGTATGTCTTATTTATCTACAATAATAAAATTGATCAGTTGATCAACATTCAAAATGTTTTTATATTTTAGGTATTATAAATAATGCTGCTATGAACTTTTGGAACAAAATGTTTTCTTCACCTTTGGATAGATATCTAAGAGTGAAATGGTTGGATCAAAAGGTAAATTTAGAAATGTCTCACCAGGCAAACCTGGCAACTTCTATTAGTGCTTCTAAAGTTTCTATTTGTGCCCCTAAAGTTAAAGAATCATGCAAAAATTCAAAAATCATAATGTATAAGCTTGTTGTCCATGTCTGTGAAATTTTTTACCAAGTACCTATGACAGATTGGAATGTATAATGGAGATTTTATCTAAAGAAGATGTATATCTAGAAAAAATTAAAAATGTAATTCTGTTGCTTGAAGTTAAACTCCACAATCTTTAGTTACTCTCCTACTATTTGTTCCCTGATTTAAAAGTGTAACATGTTTATAACCAAAGCAACTGGGATGTCACCCATGGCCCTCAGATGTGTGATTTCTAGGTGGTTGGAGATCTAGCACCTGCACCACACTTCTGATAATACACTCTTTCTGAGGCTGCAAAGTAACAGAAAACTCTCACAAGAAAGGAAGAGATGGTGGCTGCCCTGCTAGTTTGTGTTCTGAGATCTCTAGAGCAGAGCTACAGACAGGAAGCCCCACAAACTTGCTTTCCATCCAGCTGAATTCATTTACAGTGTCAGGATGTAAATGTGCAGTGATAATAGAATACTTCATCTCCAGCTGCAAATGGAGCTTAATCAAAAGTCCCCAACACTCTTTCAGTCATTAATCACAATTGCAAGGCATAGCACACAGCATAAGGCTGTAGGTCAACCGAAAATAGTTTTTGCTGTCTACTTGCTTATCTGATTGCTTTTCAGGAGTGAAAGATGGAGATGACAGAAGGGCTGGGGAAGCAGCCTCATGAAAGGTCCAGATTTCCACTGTCCTGATCCTTCTCTCCCAAGATCACAACTCGCATCCAAGGTGCGGCTCTACTTCTAGCCTCCTGACTGAGCTTTAGACAGAAAGAAAGACCCAATGAGGACACAGACACATAGCCTAAATGGAAAAGCAAAAATAAGTTAAATATTATGAAACTATTGAAGAATTCTGTGGGGGACTAGTATAAAATTCATTCTTGCAGACATCCAGTGCAAATTTTTAAGAATACTTTCCAAAAGGTAAAATATATAAATTTTTATTCTTCTTTGTTTTAAAATTTATTTTATTGCTCACATATCCAGTTAACATGTGTAAATTTATCTTTCACATTTAAGTAGGATTAGCTTTTACAACACCTGAAACACAAATATTCTTGTTGGAAAATCATTTATCCCTATTTTTCTCTAGAGTACATTTATTCTTTCATTCTATCTTCTTTCTTTGCAAATTAATATCATTATTTCACTTAACTTGTAATTTAATCTTTTATAGGGCTGTATTTAATTGATATACACTCATAATTTTACAATTGATATATCTCTATCTTCCATATATGATATTCTTAGAAATAATTTTGATTTGAAAGCATAAATTATCATAGTGTATTTTTATTCATTTATACCTTAACTGGAGATGCTGATCTCACGTCTGTCATCTTTCTGCATGTTTTTTTTTTCTTCTTCTGAATTTTTAAAATTTATTTTTTTAATCGAAGGATAATTGCTTTACAGAATTTTGTTGTTTTCTGTCACATCTCAACATGAATCAGCCATAGATATACATATATCCCCTCTCTTTTGAACCTCTCCCCATCTCCCTCCCCATCCTACCCCTCTAGGTTGATACAGAGCCTCTGTTTGAGTTTCCTGAGCCATATAGCAAATTCACATTGGCCTATTTTACATATGGTAAAGTAAGTTTCCATGTTACTCTTTCCATACATCTTACCCTCTCCTCCCCTCTCCTCATTCCTTAAGTCTATTCTCTATGTTTGTTTATCCATTGCTGCCTTGTAAATAAATTCTTCAGTACCATTTTTCTAGATTCCATATATATGCTAGAATATGTATATATATGGATATACATGTATATATGTATATATATGTATAGAATATGTATAAATATCATATGTTAGAATCTGATATTTATCTTTCTCTTTCTGACTTACTTCACTCTGTATAATAGGTTCTAGGTTCATCCACCTCATTAGAACTGACTCAAATGTGTTCCTTTTTATGGCTGAGTAATATTCAATTGTGTATATATACCACAACTTCTTTATTCATTCATCTGTCGATGGACATCTAGGTTGCTTCCATGTCCTAGTTATTGTAAATAGTGGTGCAATGAACAGTGGGATACATGCGTCTTTTTAAATTTTGGTTTCCTCAAGGTATATGCCTAGGAGTGGGGTACCTGGGTCATAATGTGATCTTATTCCTAGTTTTTTAAGGAATCTCCATACCATCTTCCATAGTGGCTGTATCAATTTGCATTCTCTCGTGAAACATTCTCTGGTCCTGGGCTTTTGTTTCTTGGGAGATTTTTGATCACAGCTTCAATTTCAGTGCTTGTAATTTGGTTGTTCATAATTTCTATTTCTTCCTGTTTCAGTCTTGGAAGATTGAACTTTTCTAAGAACCTGTCCATTTCTTCCAGGTTATCCATTTATTGTCATATGCTGCTGCTGCTAAGTTGCTTCAGTCATGTCCGACTCTGTGTGACCCCATAGACAGCAGCCCACCAAGTTCCCCCATCCCTGGGATTCTTGAGGCAAGAACACTGGAATGGGTTGCCCTTTCCTTCTCTAATGCAGGAAAGTGAAAGTGAAGTCACTCAGTTGTGGCCGACTCTTAGTGACCCCATGAACTGCAGCCTACCAGGCTCCTCCATCCATGGGATTTACCAGACAAGAGTACTGGAGTGGGTTGCCCTTGCCTTCTGCATTATCGTCATATAGTTGTTCATAATAGTGTCTTATAATCATTTGTATTTCTGCTTTGTCTATTGTAACCTCTCCTTTTTCATTTCTAATTTGTTGATTTGATTCTTCTCTCTTATTTTCTTGATGAATCTGGCTAGACGTTTGTCAGTTTTATTTGTCTTCTCATAAAAAACAGCTTTTACTTTTATTAATCTTTTGTTTCTTTCATTTATTTTTCATTTATTTCTGCTGGATCTTTATGATTTATTTCCTTCTACTATTTTTTGTTTGTTTGTTTGTTTGTTTTTATTGTTGTTATTCTTCTCCCAGTTGTTTTAGATGTAAAGTTAGGTTGTTTATTCAATGTTTTTTCTTGTTTCCTGAGGTAGGATTGTATTGCTATAAACTTCCATCTTAGAACTGGTTTTGCTGCATCCCATAAGTTTTGAGTTGTCATGTTTTCATTGTCATTTGTTTCTAGAATTTTTTTTTTTTGTTTTCCTTTTGATTTCTTCAGTGACCTGTTGGTTATTTAGAAACGTGTTGTTTAATCTCCATGTGTTTGTGTTTCTTATAGTTCTTTTCCGGTAATTGATATCTAGTCTCACAGCATTGTAGTTGGAGAAGATATTTAATATGATTTCAATTTTCTTAACTTTACTGAAGTTTCTTTGTGACTCAAGATGTGGTCTATCCTAGAGAATGTTCTATGTACACTTGAAAAGAAGGTGCATTGTTCTGCATTTCCTTTAAGGCTTGTGTTTCCTTATTAATTTTCTGATTTGATGATCTGTCCATTGGTGTGAGTGGGGTGTTAAAGTCTCCTACTATTATTGTGTTACTGCCAATTTCTCCTTTTATGTCTGTTTGTCTTATGTATTGAGTTTGTCTTATGCATTGAGGTGCTCCTATGGTGGGTGCATAGATATTTACAATTGTGATGTCTTCCTCTTGATTTGATCCCTTGATCATTATGTAGTGTCCTTCCTTATCTCTTGTAATATTCTTTATTTTAAGGTCTACTCTGTCTGATATGAGGATTGCTACTCCAGCTTTCTTTTGCTTCCCATTTGCATGGAATATATTTTTCCATCCTCTCACATTCAGTCTATATGTGTCTTGAGGTCGTAAATGGGTTTCTTGTAGACTGCATATATATGGGTCTTGTTTTTGTATCCATTGCCAGTCTGTGTCTTTTGTTTGGAGCATTTAATCCATTTATATTTAAAGTAATTATTGATAAATATGTTCCTATTGCCATTTTATTGATTGTTTGGAGTTTGATTTTGTAGCTCTTTTTTCTTCTCCTGTATTTCTTGAGTATATAAGTCCCTTTAACATTTGTTGTAAAGCTGGTTTGGTGGTACTGAATTTTCTTAACTTTGTTTGTCTGAAAAGCTTTTGATTTCTCCATCAGTTTTGAATGAGATCCTTCCCAGGTATAGTAATCTTGGATGTAGATTTTTCTTTTTCAGTATTTTAAATATACCCTGCCATTACCTTCTGGTCTGCAGAGTTTCTGCTGAAAGACCAGCTGTTAAATGTATGGGGTTTCCCTTATATGTTACTTGTTGCTTTTCCCTTGCTGCTTTTAATATTCTTTCTTTGTGTTTAGTCTTTGTTAGTTTGATTAGTATGTGTCTTGGAATGTTTCTCCTCGGATTTATCCTGTATGGGACTTTTTGTGTCTCTTGGACTTGATTGACTATTTCCTTTTCCGTGTTGAGGAAATTTTCAGTTATAATCGCTTCAAAAATTTTCTCATACCCTTTCTTTATCTCTTCCTCTTCTGGGGCCTCTATAATTTGAATGTTGGTGCACTTTATATTGTCCCAGAGGTCTCTGAGGATATCCTCAGTTCTTTTCATTCTTTTTACTTTATTCTGCTCTTCAGAAGTTATTTCCACTATTTTATCTTCCAGCTCATAGATTCATTCTTCTGCTTCAGATATTCTGCCGTTGATTCCTTCTAGAGTATTTTTAATTTCAGTAATTGTGTTTGTCTCTGTATGTTTATCCTTTAATTCTTCTAGGTCTTGTTAATTGATTCTTGCATTTTTTCCATTTTGTTTTCAAGGTTTTTCATCACTTTACTATCATTATTCTAAATTCTTTTTCAGGTAGTTTGCCTTCATTTATGGAGAAGGCAATGGCAACCCACTCCAGTACTCTTGCCTTGAAATTTCCATGGACGGAGGAGCCTGGTAGGCTGCAATCCATGGGGTCGTGAAGAGTTGGACACGACTGAGCGACTTCACTTTCACTTTTCACTTTCATGCATTGGAGAAGGAAATGGCAACCCACTCTAGCATTCTTGCCTGGAGAATCCCAAGGACGGAGGAACCTGGTAGACTGCCGTGTATGGGGTTGCACAGAGTCAGACACGACTAAAGCAACTTAGCAGCAGCAGCAGCAGCCTTCATTTATTTGGACTTCTGTGTTTCTAGTTTGTTCCTTCATTTGTTCTAATATTTCTCTGCCTTTTCATTATTTTTCTTTTTCAACTTATTGTGTTTGAGGTCTCCTTTTCCCAGGCTTCAAGGTTGAATGTTATTCTTCCTTTTGGTTTCTGCCCTCCTGAGGTTGGTCCAGGGGTTTGTGTAAACTTTGTGTAGGGTGAGATTTGTGCTGAGTTCTTGTTTGTTTGTTTGTTTTTCCCCTGATAGGCAAGGTTGAGTGAGATGGCAATCCTGTCTGCTGATGATTGAGTTTGTATTTTTGTTTTGTTTGTTGTTTAGATGAAGTGTCCTGCACAGGGTGCTACTGGTTGTTGGATGCCTGGTCTTGTATTCAAGTGGTTTCCTTTGTGTGAGTTCTTATTATTTAGTACTTCCCAGGGCTAGTTCTTTGGTAGTTTGGGGTCTTGAAGTCAGTGCTCCCACTCTAAAGGCTCAGGGCTTGATCTCCTATCCAAATCCTCAGTCATAAAGGAAATGGTCATCTCTGCCATCATGCAGCTCTTAGTCTCTTGGTGTAGTCTACTTTATTGTTCACCAATTTAAGGATGATAAAAAAAAAAAAAGGAAGCACTTTAAAATAGTGACATAGATATCACAAAAACTAGCTAGGACCTACTAGTTCAAGATAGTGAAAGTTTCTGAATGTTTTATGTGCTGTCTGTTTATTTTGTTGTAATATACTATGTGGATTATTTAATTTGCCATTTTTAGTCATTTTCTAATTTGGAAACTACGCATCTTTTCCTATTACGTAGTTTAAAGGTTTTGATCCCCTTTACATCTACTTGATTCAATTTTACTCTAAAGAACAATGGACTGCTAAGAATGAACTAGTATACATCTATAACAGAATTTGACAACCTGCAGCTTCTTAGGCCAAATCAGTGCTCCCACCCTCAAACTGTTTTTGCAAATTAAATATTATTAGAAAATATTTATGTCCATTTGTGAGTATCTTATCTAGGACTGTGTTTTCACTACAGTGTAAAACAAGGATAATTGTGACACAGATCTTATGACTGGTGAAGTAGACAGCATTTTATGTCTCTTCACATGACACATTTGCCAACCCTTGATCCAAACACGCACACACACACACGCACGCACACAATCACATAAGTACATATACACACATTCTTTTTGACATGTAAAGCAAATTTTAGCCAACAAGATAAAGTTTCAACAATTTACTGTATATAATGCTAAGTATATAATTTATTGTACATAATGTTATAGTTCTAGCAGGTTATTCTTTACAAGTCTAAGAATAAATATAAGATAGTTTGGGAAATCTAGAAATTTATACATTTTTGAAAAAATATGCCTTCTTAATAGAAGAACACAGTTACAGTTACAGAAAACTGAATTTCTTAATATGGAAAATGCCTATAATTACATCTTTAATGTATCAAAAAGGTGACTTTTATTAAAGATATGTTTACCACTTGACAATTGTCATTATAATTTTTAAAAATAATTAAAATTATAGAAACAATAGCTTTAGCAATTATAGAACAGCAGCAACATATGCACATTAGAAAACACTTTCATTATATTTTATATGTATAGGACTATTTTAATAGTTTCTTATTTCTTATAAAGGAGAACTAACTCTATTCAAGTAAATGCACTTCATTTCACATCAATAAACCCTTAAGGGTGATATAAAATTTGACAGACATATAAGTGGCAAATCACTATCTATTTCTTGCATGTCTGTTCTAGAGTATTAATCATGCTGTTGGTATTTAAAGGGTTGCAATGAACATTCCCATCAGTATTCTATAAAGATTTAATCACAATAGTACTCATCATTAAGTGTTACCCTGTGGATAATATCATTCACTGTAGGGCTGACATGATGATACACTGGGGACATGAGACAGCTTTGTCTTCATTAGCTGACTTATGTGGTGACTTGAAGATTAAATGTCGTCAGTGACCTCCTAATTGCCAAACCCACTGGCCTCCTTGGAGTCCTCAGGCTAATTGTCCTTCTTGTAGTGTTTGACCTCACTAATTGCCACATTCTTTTCATGCCCTTTTCTCTCTGTTTCCTTGATACTACACTGTCCTACTCCAGTCCTTTTTTCAAAAGTTTCTTGTTCAGTCTCTTTTTGTGACTGTATTTCCTTTACCTTGTTCCTAAATGATTCCCTCAGATTCCTTGCATGAGCAGCTTTTCCTTTGTTAACCTCTCTCAGAGGTCATTTCCACCTGCATGAGTTCACTTTCACTTCTAAGAGCAGACTCTAGTGTCCAGAGTCATAGTTTCAAGTACTTTTTGAAGTGAGTTGGGTTTACCTGGGCAGGACCAGGAAGAGAAAAGGGGTTAACATGAGAGAAGAGTATTTTATTTTAGATAATAAATTCCTCCATGTTCCAGATTTGTATCCAAAAGAACAACGACTGATAATGGGTATGTGTTCTTATATTGATTTCAAATAATATCACCCAAATTATCTTTGTACTAACTAATATGACATTAAAATGAATTTTTCCATGCTGAGGATTGGTCTTTTAATAAAAAAAACATCAAGAATTTGCCTAGTTAAATTTTTGATGAATTATCATATGATTTAATGACAATATCCACTGTCAAAAACTGTGAAAGGTCTGAGAATTTACCTTGTGGGCATGTGTGAGTGCTTAGTTGTATCTGACTGTTTGAGACTCTACAAACTGTAGCACACCAGGCTTTTCTGTTCATGGAATTTTCTAGGCAAGAATACTGGAGTGGGTTGCTGTTTCCTTTTCTAGGGGATCTTCACAACCCAGGGATAGAACCTGCATCTCCTGAGTCTCCTGCATTGGCAGGCAGATTGCTTACCACTGTGCCACCTGGAAAAGCATTATTTACAAACTAATAATTTAACTTGCCACAGGTTCATGGATTCTGGCAGAAGATACAAAACTTCTGAATCAGAGACAAAGGATAGATTAATACAGACAGAGCAGTAGTTTAATATCAGCTTTTGCATGGGTTCTTCAAACCTCAAGTCCTCTGACATAAAGGTCAGGCAATGTCTGCAGAAGCAGTGAGTCGCTCAAATCCTGCATAACATAGGGGAAGTCTTCCTGGCCTTTGTACTGGAGGGGACATTATGTTTATATTTAACAAATTGGAGAACAAAAAATATGTCCTTTGCTCCTCTCTCTCCATCCCAAGGCCACTCACCATGCAAACATCCTTGAAGGGATAATTGCAGTCAGTACCTCTGATCATGAGATATGAAGAGAGTCTTAGAGACACATAGAAAATTGTTTCCCTATGAAATAATAATTAAGGAAAAAGGGTCAAAAATAGCACTTGTGAACTCCTTCCATAAAAAGACATGTGAAAGGAGTTCATTGTTCTTTATAAGCCATATCTCTAATGTCAGTAACTTTGAACAATTAAGGAAACAAATTGGAATAATCGATTCTAGCTTCCTTTAAATTATTTCTTTTCATTGCTATAATTTATGTCTATGGTAACTGGAAGACAACACTTTCTAATGAAGAGGAACAGGACTTTCAGTGAATCATTCACATTTCATGTTTACAAATTGTCTCATTTCCTGAGATGGACATTTTAGACATCTTTGAAGAGCCTAAATGCTCCCCTTCACCTGTTGGTAACAGCAATGGTGAAAATTAAATAATAGAGGCTCCTATCCAGTGAATTCCCTCAAATACTTAAGGAATTTTGAACAACCTGCAAAGATAAACCTCTTCTTTACCAGTCACCCTGCTTGGTAAATAGCACAAGACATGGATTGGTCAATACCAGGTGTTTAACTTTTCCTGAGACATCACCCCATGCCTGGCAGCTCACAGTCCATAAAATGATTAATAAAACAATAAAGGAAAATAAATTTGCATCCCTATATTTATTTTTTACACATTTTATTTGATGTTGCTTCTTTGAAAAGGCTATACTCTTGTGATTACCACAGCTTTAGAGTATACTTTAATAAATTATAAGGTTGATTTTCTATATTTTAATCTCTTCTTCAAATATATTTTCAGGCTATAATTATTTACATATTCTTCAATGTTTAAATCACACACAAATTTCGTCTAATTGCACTCACAAAAGGTTGATATTTAATTGGGATTTTATTTGGGGAAGACTAACATTTAAAACAGTAAGTCTTTCTTAACAACAAACTCTATGAAACAGATCCAGTGTGAGATGTCTTAATTTTCTTGAGTATAAGCATAAGCTCTCAATTGACTCTAATAATAACTCAGGATAGTTTGTCTCTCCTGGTACTGGAGAGGTGATTCCATTTCATATCAATATATTTCTTTCTTGGTGCACACAATTTAAACATTTTTATTTAGTTGACTAATTAAATAGTTGTATCTGATCTTAAATCTAAATTAAAAAAAAAAAAAGGAAAGGAGAGAAAGAAAAGAAAAAAGGAATAGATATGCAAAGTTAAATAGAGGTAGATGAAGAAGATTTATATATGTTAAAGATTAACTGCAAGGGGAAAAGCAAACAAAGGAATAAATGTAGAAAAATAATAATTGGTTTAAAAAATTAAAATTTAAAAAAGAAAAAAGAGAGAGAGAAAGAACTCCACAGAACTGCAAAAGCCTAACATAGAGGCAGAGGTTTATGACAATAAAAAATGTGACTGAGAAAAAAAAAAAAAATCTAGGGAGTAGGATGCTAGTTAGCCCATTCCAATATTTCTCAAGTGACACATTTCTTTAAATAACTACCCTAGGTAGATTATTTCTGCCTGAATCCATAAAATGACGTTTCTCCAGTGATCTCTCTACTTTTCTAATAGCTTCTTTCATTGGCCATTTTCCTGGAGCATTTTGCCATGATATCCTAGGACGCTTTCCTCTTGCTGAGCAGGCATATTCAATACCATTAGCACATTTAGAATTGCATGATAAATTCTGAGTCATATATTTTACTTATTTTTGGCATGGTTTATTGCTTATATTTGATTTAGGCATTTGGAGGTCAGAGATTGATAACATGTTGGCTACCACTTTGTATCCAGCCAAAGATCATTAGCAGGCCTTTAGAATGATTGCTAAGTCACTAATCTATTACCAATTTTCTGAAAAGTGTAATTGGCCTTTTCGCGAATCATCATTTTAATGGTCACAGAGAGGTAAGATAGAGAATCTTAGAGAGGGCACAGAATGTTGAGACTTTGCACCTTCCACCAAGTTAGTGCCAGGAAATCTGAAAATGGAATAGGTTTGAGTAATAATTCATCTAAAAAAATAGCTTGCTTTTTAAAGTTGACTTTGTTCCAATGGCAATACTTTGTAAAGAAGATTGCACAAATGGAAAATAAGAATATTTATTCTGTGTAAACTTATAATTATCTTAGTTTAACCTGTAGCTTCAAATGTCAAGTAAAGACTACAGTTTTTAATATTTATAAATAGAAAATATAGATGATAAAACAAGAAGTCTCAGCTGAAAAAGAAAAGATCAGTGTCCTCTAAGGAAAAAATGGAAATTGTAGAAGCCACAAGCTAGCTTCTCTGGTAAGGAAACTGCTCATTCCTCATACCCTTGTTAATCATACAGACTTGGGTGCTTACAACATTGAATTGGGAAGAAGATATCAAGGATTATGGTAATGCTTATTCTGAAACTTATTGATCCTTTGAGAAAGCCATTAAGAGAACCAGTTTCTGTTTGGACGTGCTTGTTGGAAATGGACAACCCAAGGTCAAGAACAACTCTTAAGATTCTACCAAACCAACTAATTATGTGTTAATTTATATCACCTCACTTCACTAGTGGCCTGAACTGTGGCCAGACCACTAATGTGTTATAATATCCTTAATTTTTATTATTCAAATTTAAACCCTAAATTGTGAAAGAGATGGGAATACCAGACCACCAAATCTGCCTCTTGAGAAATTTGTATGCAGGTCAGGAAGCAACAGTTAGAACTGAATATGGAACAACAGACTGGTTCCAAATAGGAAAAGGAGTACGTCAAGGCTGTATATTGTCACCCTGTTTATTTAACATATGCAGACTACATAATGAAAAACGCTGGACTGGAAGAAACACAAGCTAGAATCAAGATTGCCGGGAGAAATATCAATAATCTCAGATATGCAGATGACACCACCCTTATGGCAGAAAGCGAAGAGGAACTAAAGAGCCTCTTGATGAAAGTGAAAGCAGAGAGTGAAAAAGTGGACTTAAAGCTCAACATTCAGAAAATGAAGATCATGGCATCTGGTCCCATCACTTCATGGGAAATAGATGGGGAAACGATGGAAACAGTGTCAGACTTTATTTTGGGGGGCTCCAAAATCACTGCAGATGGTGACTGCAGCCACGAAATTAAAAGACGCTTACTCCTTGGAAGGAAAGTTATGTCCAACCTAGATAGCATATTGAAAAGCAGAGACATTGCCAACAAAGGTTCGTCTAGTCAAGGCTATGATTTTTCCAGTGGTCATGTATGGATGTGAGAGTTGGACTGTGAAGAAGGCTGAGCACTGAAGAATTGATGCTTTTGAATTGTGGTGTTGGAGAAGACTCTTGAGAGTCCCTTGGACTGCAAGGAGATCCAACCAGTCCATTCTGAAGGAGACCAGCCCTGGAATTTCTTTGGAAGGAATGATGCTAAAGCTGAAACTCCAGTACTTTGGCCACCTCATGGGAAGAGTTGACTCAATGGAAAAGATTCTGATGCTGGGAGGCACTGGGGGCAAGAGAAGAAGGGGACGAAGAGGATGAAATGGCTGGATGGCATCACTGACTCGATGGACATGAGTCTGAGTGAACTCTGGGAGCTGGTGATGGACAGGGAGGCCTGGCGTGCTGTGATTCATAGGTTTGCAAAGAGTCAGACACGACTGAACGACTGATCTGATCTGATCTGAAACCCTAGATTATGTAAATTTATACTAATAATGGAACAACACTAATGGTCTTCTACTGGAAAATCAAATTAAGATGTGTTTTTTTTTTTTTTTTTTTGAGACATTAAAGCAAAGTCTACGCCTGTATCTCTATCTAGATCTATAAGTCTACATGTATCTGTATCTATGCATGCTTAAGTTACTTCAATCATGTCTGACTCTGTGATACTATGGACTGTAGCCTGTCAGGCTCCTCTGTTCATGGAATTCTCCAGGTATAAATACTGGAATGGGTTGCCATTCCCTTCTCTGGGGCATCTTCCCAATCCAGGGATAGAACCTGTGTCTCTTACATCTCATGCATTGGCAGGTGGGTTCTTTACCACTAGAACCACCTGCAATGTCCATCTGTATCTGTATTTATATAGATAAATATAGATATTTATCTGTAATATATATCTGTATTTGTTTCTATATATGTATGTATTAGAGATGTGTGCAGTATAATAGGAGACAGAAGCAGATTTTATATTTAGAACATAAACCTTCAAACAAGCATGAACAATTTCAACTGTTGACACCCTTCCCTTCATGGCCTCACATCCCCACTGCTCCATACTCAGCTTCTTGTGCTAGGCATGTGGGCAATGCTTTCCTCTTTTGAGTATGACTGGAGTCAGGAAACTACTGGGATTTGGCTGCTGCATTACTAGACATATAAATAAGGAACTTCCTAATATGTTCTCACAAGCAGTCATGAAAGAAAATAGGCTCATTTGTTCTCTTCACTCTGTAGAATCTGGGCCGGCTAAACTGGTTGAACAAAAAGTAAACCTCTGCCAGTGAAGTAAAGTTTTGCAGACTTTTGGTGACTTTGTGTCTTTGACTATATACTGTATCTATTGCTGCTATTTAGTGGTGTCTGACTCTTTGCAACCCCATGGACTATAGTACACCAGCTTCCTCTATCCATGGGATTTCCCAGACAAGAATACAGGAGTGGGTTGCCACCTCCTTCTCCAGAAGATCTTCTTGACCCAAGGATCAAGTTCGTGTCGCCTACATTGGCAGGTGGATTCTTTACAGAAGAATCCAGAGTCACCAGAGAAGTCTACACTCTCTCTCTAGGTGAATTCAAATATGTTTGCTAATAGTTCCCAAATTCATACCACTAACATTTATCTTCCTTATGAAACTTGTGATTGTGTATGCTATTGATCTCTGGTTTGCTCTACTTATACGCAGAGGATTGTGCCCTTAACAGATGTCCCTTTAAATGGCATCATATGCTAAATAACTTAGGCCTTGAATCTAGCTCAACCTTTAAGCAGGTCCTATTGTTACACAGTAAATAGTTCCTTCTGTTACATCTGTCCTTGTCTTTGCCTTAGAAGCTACGTATTTTAATCTAGCTTATCTCCTTCAGACTTGACCACAATAATCTATTAACCTTTTTAAAAAAATGAAACAAAAATCTGATTTCTGCTTATGCTTTTATTGTTATTCCCAAATTACATTTAAAGCCCAAATGGTAACACATGGCTTACAAAGCCTCACAGTGTGAGAATTCTGCCTACCTCTCAGACCATCACTGCCAGCCTGCTTCAGTCCATGGTGCTCTTATATCCTCCAGCCTTCTTTCTGTTTCTTGAATCTAGAGACTTTCTCAATCACCAATGATATCTAAAGCAGATCCCACCCCAGTCACTTGCTCCATGACTCCCTTGCTTCATTGTCCTCATAACATTTTATGTATTCCTACTGAGCGACTTCCCTTTCACTTTTCACTTGCATGCATTGGAGAAGGAAATGGCAACCCACTCCAGTGTTCTTTCCTGGAGAATCCCAGGAACGGGGGAGCCTGGTGGGCTGCCATCTATGGGGTCACACAGAGTTGGGCACGACTGAAGTGATTTAGCAGCAGCATAGTTAGTTACTTAGTCTTTAATTTTTTTTTTCCCCAAATGACAACAAAGACCTTAGCTAGTTTCCTTCCTATGCTTCACTTCATAATAAACTGTGGAAAGCTCTTAAAGAGATGGTAATACCAGACCATCTTACCTGTCTCCTGAGAAACCTGTATGCGGGTGAAGAAGCAACATTTAGAGCCTTGTATGGAACAACTGGTTGGTTCAAGATTGAAAAAGGAGTAAGAAAGCCCTGTCTGGTGTCACCCTGTTTGTTTAATCTATAGGTTGAGCACATCATGCAAAATGCCAGGCTGGCTGAGTTACTAGCTGGAATCAAGATAAACGGATAAACATCAACAACCTCAGATATGCAAATGATACCATTTTAATGGCAGAAAGCGAAGAAGAACTAAAGATCATCTTTATAAGGGTGAAGGAGGAGAGTGAAAGAGCCTGCTTATAACTAAATAATAAAAAAAAAAATGGCATCTGGCCCCATTACTTTATGGCAAATAGAAGGGGAAAATGTGGAAGTAATGATAGACATAATCTTCTTCGGCTCTAAAATCACTGCAGATGGTGACTGCAGCCCTGAAATCAGAAGACAATTGCTTCTTGGCAGGAAAGCTATGACAAACCTATACCTAATGTTGAAAAGCAGAGACATTACTCTGCCAACAAAAGTCCATATAGTTGAGGCTATATGCCGGGGTCCAGCCCCAGTGGATCCAGGGAATTCGAAGTGGGGATGGCGTCGGTGAGGATCAGGAAGCAATTGCTTAATTAAACATTAATTAAGGATATAAACAGTGGTTAAATAAGGATAGCTCAGTGAGAAAATTCAGTAGAGAAAAGAGGCTGAATAATTCAGCCAGAAGATGAGAGAAAGAACGACATGGGGAGACCAAGCTTCGGTGAGCAAGGTCCACACTTTATTTTCCAAAGTAGTTTTTATACCTTAAGTTATGCATAGAGGATAATGGGGGAAGGGGTAGAGTCATGCAGCAAGCCAGGCTTTCTTCCTGCAAACTTATCATATGCAAAAGTTTACGTGATTTGCATCATCTTCTGGCCCAGAAGCCTGTTAACATTTTAAGACCCTTTCTTCAGAAAATTTATTTTTCTCTAAAGGTGATTAGTCAGGCGCCACTCTCCAAAAGCATTAGATAAAGTTGCATTCCTACAGGGCAAAGGTATGGTGGGCTATAACAAGAAAAAGAATTAACTCAAGGGTCCAAGGTTACAAACATTAGAGCTACTACTTACATTCCTATACACCAATTATATTAATCAATACACTGCCAGGGACACAGTAGGTAAGGGATATGGAAACTTAACAGCAAACATTGGCCCAACAAGTGAAAAACCCTTCACCAATACAATTTCTAATCAATCTTTTAACTGCTCAAAGGAATCTGTATTTAGACAGTTTAGAATATCTTATGCCTCTCACAGTTGGGAGGCTCTGAACAATCACATGTGGCCAGAAGAACCTATTCAGGAGAGAGATGGTGGTGGGGGACAGCCCCCCATAAAGTCAGAGGTATAGGTGAGAGCACAAAGCAGTAAAGTAGGCAGACTCTGGTTTTGGGGGTAGATGCTTGAGAATTTCCAGGGGGACTCCTGAGGCTCGATCCCACCTTTGTGTATGCCGAACCTCCTTCCTCATGACCTTTGCCACAGGCGGAGTTCCTCATGCTGGCTCCCTGCAGCTATGGTCTTCCCCGTGGTCGTGTATAGTTGTGAGAGCTGGACCATAAAGAAGACAGAGCCCTGAAGAATTGATGTCTTCAAACTTTGGTGCTGAAGAAGACTCCTGAGAGTTGCTTGGACATAAAGGAGTCCAAGCCAATCAATTTTAAGGGAAATCCTGATTTCCCTTAAATCAGGTTAATTCATTTAACCCTGAATCCTTGTTGGAAGGACTGATGCTAAAGCTGAAACTCCAATATTTTGGTCATTTAATGCGAAAAGCTGACTTATTGGAAAAGTCCCTGACGCTAGGAAACCTTGAGGGCAGAAGAAGAGGGTGTAAGAGGTTGAGATGGCTGGGTGGCATCACCAATGCAATGAACATGAACTTGGACAAACTTCAGGAGATTGTGAGGGACAGAGAGACCTGGCGTCCTGCAGTCCATGGGGTCAAAATGAATCTGACACGATGGGGCAACTGAACAATAACAACCCTTTACTTAGTGCCTAGAATAGTACCTGGCACATATGAAGTTCAATAATTATTTGTTTATATGAATGATTGAATAGATGAATGAGTGATTTTTTATGAGATTTGGACTGGATTCACCAAAGTTGCTTATTATTTCCACTATTCTAAATGGGAATTTTCTTTGAAGACATCCTGTGTCTCTTTCATCATTTTGATTTGAAAATGTTGGGAATAATTGAATCTTTCTGTTTGTTCACAGATCTCAAAGTCATGTATGAGTAGCCACAAAGGGTTGGGATTGAGAGAAACAGAAAAGACCCAGACGTTTCAGACTTAAAGTTCAGTCTAGTGATTGGTTGTTGTTTTTGAGTAGGTGTGTTCTTGATTGTACGCAACAGTTTTCTGTTATAATAACAATAAATTAATTTAGATATTATATATAAAATGTGTTTATAAACTTCTATGTAGGTGTAAAGATACCAAACAGCCAGTAATTGACTGCATTTAGTGCTTATTGCTTCTCATGTGCAGATAGAACACCCTTTTTCTTAGAAAGCCACTTTTCATCCAGTCAAAACTACGACAGCACATTTTTTGGTCCATAAGTGGGAAAATTACACTGACAAACAGAGACAACAACCATTCTGACAGGCATCAGTTGTTAACCTTAATAACTGTCTAGTCTGTCTAGGTCTTCCCCAAGGTGCTGGTCCTCACACATCCTACTTCTGGTGTCCTGGATATGGAGAGCTGGAATATATAAACCACACATGCTGAGATGAGCAGAGACAAGCGATGGTCTTGAGAAAGGGATCTCTCACAGTCTAGTATTATCTCTAACATACACCTCCACATGCCATTTATTTAATCCAATAAACTATTATATGTAAACATATTTAATTTGAATGTAAAGTTTTTGCAATAATAGAATGGTAATTATCTTTGAATTTTTAATAAAGGCTCTGGATGTGTTCTGAAAATCTGGATTAGTATCTTGTCCAAATTGTTTTGCCTTTCCTCATTTCTTCTTTTTTTTAAATTAATTAATTTATTTTAGTTGGAGGCTAATTACTTTACAATGTTATAGTGGGTTTTGCCATACATTGACATGAATCAGCCATGGGTGTACATCTTTTCCCCATCCAGAACCCCTCTACCACCTCCTTCCCCATCCCATTCCTCAGGGTCATCCTAGCTCACCAGCCCTGAGCACCCTGTCTCATGGATTGAACCTGGGCTGACAATCTATTTCACATATGATAATATATATGTTTCAATGCTATTCTCTCAAATCATCCCACCCTAGCCTTCTCCTACAGAGTCCAAAAGACTGTTCTTTACATCTGTGTCTCTTTTACTGTCTCGCATATAGGGTCATCATTACCATCTTTCTAAATTCCACATATATGCATTGATATACTGTATTGGTGTTTTTCCTTCTGACTTCACTCTATATAACAGGCTCCAGTTTCATCCACCTTATTAGAATTGGTTCGAATGCATGCTTTTTAATAGCTGAGTATTTCATTGTGTATATGTACCACAGCTTTCTTATAGTTCATCTGCCAATGGACATCTAGGTTGCTTCCGTGTCCTGGCTATTTTAAACAGTGCTGCCATGGACATTGGGGTAAATGTTTCTCTTTCAATTCTGGTTTCCTCGGTGTGTATACCCAGCAGTGGGAATCCTGGGTCCTATGGCAGTTTTATTTCCAGTTTTTTAAGCAATCTCTACACTGTTCTCCATAGTGGCTGTACTAGTTTTACATTCCCACCAACAGTGTAAGAGGGTTCCCTTTTCTTCGCACCCTCTCCAGGATTTATTGTTTGTAGACTTTTTACTAGCAGCCATTCTGACTCGCGTGAGATGATACCTCACTGTGGTTTTGATTTGCATTTCTCTGATAATGAGTGATGCTGAGCATCTTTTCATATGTTTGTTAGCCATCTGTATGTCATCTTTGGAGAAACATCTGTTTAGTTCTTTGACCCATTTTTTGATTGGGTCTTTTATTTTTTTCTGGAATTGAACTGCATGAGCTGCTTGTATATTTTTGTGATTAATTCATTGTTAGTTGCTTCATTTGCTATTATTTTCTCCCATTCTGAAGGCTGTCTTTTCACCTTGCTTATGGTTTCCTTCGTTGTGCAAAAGCCTGATTTCTTAAATGGGGGTATAGTGTGTGCATGCTCAGTTCCTCAGCTGTGTCCGACTCTGCGAACTTATGAACTATATCCCACCAGGCTCCTCTGTTCATGGGATTCTTCAGGCAAGAACCCTGGAGTGGGTTGCCATTTCTTCTTCCAGGGTATCTCCCTGACTCAGGAATCAAACTGCATTTCCTGCATCTCCTGCATTGGCAGGCAGATTTTTTACCATTGAGCCACTTGGGAAGCCCCCTGATAAGTCACTTCAGTCGTGTCTGACTCTGTGCGGCCCCATAGATGGCAGCCCACCAGGCTCCCCTGTCCCTGGGATTCTCCAGGCAAGAACACTGGAGTGGGTTGCCATTTCTTTCTCCATGGGAAGCCCCCAACTGGGGATATAATACGTAATTTTTTTTTAAGATTAAATAACTAAGCAATATGTATAAAGTGTTTTAGAGCTTCCCTGGTAGCACAGCTGGTAAAGAATCCGCCTGAAATGCAGGAGACCCCAGTTCAATTCCTGGGTCAGAAAGGTCCCCTGGAGAAGGGATAGCCTACCCACCCCAGTATTCTTGTGCTTCCCTGGTGGCTCAGTTGGTAAAGAATCTGCCTGAAATGCAGAAGATCTTGCTTCAATTCCTGGGTTTGGAAGATCCCTTGGAGAAGGGCATGGCAACCCACTCCTGCATTCTTGCCTGGAGAATCCCCATGGACAGAGGAGCCTGGTAGGATACAGTCTATGGTGTTGCAGAATCGGGCACAACTGAATGACTAAGTACAGCACAGCATAAAGTTTTGAAAGTATTTACCATAGAAACATTCAATTTATACATTTACAACTATCACCACCAGCACCACACTGTATGCCTACGGAATATTATGAAAATGATTTGTCCAAGAACACTACAAATTTCTGAAGGTCTCATTACTAACCCTGGATCCTCGTTCACTATACGTCTTCTCAAGGTTTATATGCACAAGTTACTATAATATTTAATAGATTCAACTTTATTAACAAGGGCAAAAAAAAATAGATGTTTATTTTGTTGAAAAAAATAAATGTTTGAGGGCAGAATTGTCCATCTCCCAACATGTTATTATTGCTTTATAAATAGAAATAACTAGGTTACCACTTTTCAGGTGAAAATTTATTCCTAGTCATTGTTTATTTTATATGTATTTTCCACAAACTGAAGATACATAATAAGTATTCATGAAAAGAAAGTGCTATAGAATTATTTTTCTATCATTTTCTATTTAATTCCAAAAGGAATTAAATTCCTTTTGGAAATATTAACGAATTTCTAAGTTTACATGATATTTACTGAGCTGCAATCACAGATAAATTCAAAGTGTGTCATGGGAAAGTACATCAGAAAGTAATAAATTGATGAAAAATTTCCATGAACAAATAAAACCCATATATCCCTATTTCTCTAAATACTTATTATAAATTTATTTCACCCTTATTATATTTTTTTACATTTTCTAGGATACATAACAGCAACTTTAAAATATGGATCAAGAAACTGCGAGCTGATCTTCTACAACAAATTATTTAAGGGGAATTTATCATACCAAGTTTTCTTCTGCAGAGTTGAGTAGTATGGGTTCTAAATACATATATCAATAATTACCAAATTCATTAAAAGATTCATCACTTTACATTACTTAGCTAATAATATGATATTTGATGTTTCTCTTCTACCAAGTCTAGAAAAGCATGCCACACTAATTTTAGTGTGTACCAAGTGCATTTATATATCCTACATTTCTCTCTTCAAGGACAGACTTTGACAATGTGTTGCAATATAACAAAATTTTGAGAACAGAAAAATAAATGACAAAGTCATCATGAAATAAATGTTTTAGAATAGCTGAATCATAGCCTAAGAGAGTGAAAAATATATTTATCTAAACCTTCTTTAATTGTCATTTCTTTTTGGTTGTTAGAAGCATCTGTGCATAGTCTAACAACAGTCAATGACACATTTTACTTTGCCAAGTATCTTGACAGTAATAAAATGCTTTGCTGAATAGCTGATAATTGATCATAGCTGGATGGATCCTGCTTAAATTTGATAGCATCTCTATTAAAAACCAGAATGCACTGCAAACACTAATGTCACTTCCAGACGTGTGTTTGTTTTTTTGCCATTGAATTTTTAAAAAAGCTTTCAGTGAACTAAATAACACTTTAGCTATATCTTGAAATTTCAACAACAATTTTTTAAGAAAAATGTGGCTTCTTGTTGTGAATATATTAATGATATACCAAGTTTTTGATCAGTAATATGATCAATAATAGATCCACTATTTTAACCCAACATATAACATTTATATTGAAACCCTTAAGATATGCTACTGCTTTGTCTAGTAAAAATATTTTCTCAAGGAGATAGTTATGCATTCATCAATGAAAACTTTTAAATGAACAATAACAATAAAGGAAAAAATGTCCTAGAATAATTATCATTATATTTAGTGTTTTTTTGTTTGTTTGCTTGTTTGTTTTATTCAATAAATGCCTTTGAGTGCTAGGTTTTGGGCATTGTTTTAGGTGTAAGGGTAGAGAAATAAAAGGATAGGGAGTGAAGGCAAAAACCCTGCCTTGAACAACTCATGTTTACTGTTCCAACAGGTAGTCATCTATTTGAGAGGTATATGGCATAGATCTAGGTGTGTATGCATAGATCCTGAAGGGTGAATGATTAAGAGGTAAATCTATAATAATATGGGTCATTTAAACTACTATAATTTTTAAAATAACAAAATTCCAGAAATATAGGCTTAAATATCAGCAAATCAACAAATTTGTCAATATTATCAAAAAAGAAAATCTTTTACATTTGTTTACATTAATGTTTATTCAATATAACTTAGATTTTATCCATTCTTAAGGTATGAAAGTAATAAACAAGTGAAAGTCTAATTAACTACAAATTAAAAATAAAAACAAATATAATGGGATTACTAATATCAAGTATGTCATACATATTTAATTTATGCTCATATTTATCCTATTTTAATTTACTACCAGACCAAGATAAACAATTATATTCCTTGGAACATGCACACCAAATATTAGCTGAAAGTCTAAAACCATACCAAGAGTAAAACAAGTATGTGAAAGAACTGTGATGGATTCAAAATGAAGATATGTGGATATGTTGTGGTTTTTTTTTTCCCTGACTTTTATGAAATTATCACCTATGATATGATCCTATAAATGAGTTCTTTTACTTAGGACATTATTTTATAACTAATGAGGAAGTATATACTGTCTATTTGTGATATGCTGACTCCCAAAGATCTCTTTTGAATGCATGAAATCTGTGAATATGCTATCTTTGCATTGCAAAAGGATCTCTGCCTATGTGATTAAAGAATTTGAAATGTGAAGATTTCTCTAGCTTATAGGAGAGAGTTCAATGTAATTACAAAGGTACTTATAAAAATAAGCAAAGAGTCACAGCTGGAACAGGATAGTTGATGAAAGAAAGAGAGGCTGGATTGATGAGAGGAAGGGGCTCCTTGTGAAGAATGTCAGGGTCCCCAGAAGCTGGAAAAGGCAGCTGGAAAAGACCCAGAGTCTTCAGGAGGAACACAGCTCTGCCACGTCCATGATTTATCCCACAAGGCCCATTTCAGATTTCTGACTTTTAAAATTTTAAGGTAATAAATAAGTTAGTATTGTTAAGTCTGTAGTAATTTGCTACAAAAGTTCAGTTCAGTTCAGTCACTCAGTCATGTCTGATTCTTTGTGACCCCATGAACTGCAGCACGCCAGGCTTCCCTGTCCATCACCAACTCCCGGAGTTCACTCAGACTCACGTCCATCAGGTCAGTGATGCCATCCAGCCATCTCATCCTCTGTCGTGCCCTTCTCCTCCTGCCCCCAATCCCTCCCAGAATCAGAGTGTTTTCCAATGAGTCAACTCTTCACACGAGGTGGCCAAAGTATTGGAGTTTCAGCTTTAGCATCCTTCCTTCCAATGAACACCCAGGACTGATCTCCTTTAGGATGGACTGTTTGGATCTTCTTGCAGTCCAAGGGACTCTCAAGAGTCTTCTCCAACACCACAGTTCAAAAGCATCAATTCTTCGGCGATCAGCTTTCTTCACAGTCCAACTCTCACATCCATGCATGACTACTGGAAAAAACATAGCCTTGACTAGATGGACCTTTGTTGGCAAAGTAATGTCTCTGCTTTTGAATATACTTTCTAGGTTGGTCATTCCATTCCATAGTCCATCAGGCACTCTATCTATCAGATCTAGGCCCTTAAATCTACTTCTCACTATGGAATGAGGTTCGTGACATTCGTACAGGAGACAGGGATCAAGACCTTCCCCATGGAAAAGAAATGCAAAAAAGCAAACTGGCTGTCTAGGGAGGCCTTACAAATAGCTGTGAAAAGAAGAGAGGTGAAAAGTGAAGAAGAAAAGGAAAGATATAAGCATTTGAATGCAGAGTTCCAAAGAATAGCAAAAAGAGATAAGAAAGCCTTCCTCAGTGATCAGTGCAAAGAAATAGTGCAAAAAACAAGAGAATGGGAAAGACTAGAGATCTTTTCAAGAAAATTAGAGATACCAAGGGAACATTTCATGCAAAGATGGGCTCGATAAAGGACAGAAATGGTGTGGACCTAACAGAAGCAGATGATATTAAGAAGAGGTGACAAGAATACACAGAATAACAATACAAAAAAGATCTTCACAACCAAGATAATCATGATGGTATGATCACTCACCTAGAGCCAGACATCTTGGAATGTCAAGTCAAGTGGGCCTTAGGAAGCAGCACTAGGAACAAAAATAGTGGAGGTGATGGAATTCCAGTTGAGCTATTTCAAATCCTGAAAGATGATGCTGTGAAAGTGCTGCACTCAATATGCAAACAAATTTGGAAAACTCAGCAGTGGCCACAGGACTGGAAAAGGTCAGTTTTCATTCCAATCCCAAAGAAAGGCAATGCCAAAGAATGCTCAAACTACCACACAATTGCACTCATCTCACACGGTAGTAAAGTAATGGTCAAAATTCTCCAAGCCAGGCTTCAGCAATATGTGAACCGTGAACTTTCTGATGTTCAAGCTGGTTTTAGAAAAGGCAGAGGAACCAGAGATCAAATTGCCAATATCCGCTGGATCATGGAAAAAGCAAGAGAGTTCCAGGAAAACATCTATTTCTGCTTTATTGACTATGCCAAAGCCCTTGACTGTGGATCACAATAAACTGTGGGAAATCCTGAAAGAGATGGGAATACCAGACCACCTGACCAGCCTCTTGAGAAATTTGTATGCAGGTCAGGAAGCAACAGTTAGAACTGGACATGGAACAACAGACTGGTTCCAAATAGGAAAAGGAGTACGTCAAGGCTGTATATTGTCACCCTGTTTATTTAACTTATATGCAGAGTACATCATGAGAAACGCTGGACTGGAAGAAACACAAGCTGGAATCAAGATTGCCGGGAGAAATCTCAATAACCTCAGATATGCAAATGACACCACCCTTATGACAGAAAGTGAAGAGGAACTAAAAAGCATCTTGATGAAGGTGAAAGTGGAGAGTGAAAAAGTTGGCTTAAAGCTCAACATTCAGAAAACGAAGATCTGGTTTTCTGGTCCCACCACTTCATGGGAAATAGATGGGGAAACAGTGGAAACAGTGTCAGACTTTAGTTTTCTGGGCTCCAAAATCACAGCAGATGGTGACTGCAGCCTTGAAATTAAAAGACACTTACTCGTTTAGGAAAGTTATGTCCAACCTAGATAGCATATTCAAAAGCAGAGACATTGCCAACAAAGGTCCGTCTAGTCAAGGCTATGGTTTTTCATGTGGTCATGCATGGATGTGAGAGTTGGACTGTGAAGAAGGCTGAGCACTGAAGAATTGATGCTTTTGAACTGTGGTGTTGGAGAAGACTTTTTAAAGTCCCTTGGACTGCAAGGAGATCCAACCAGTCCATCCTAAAGGAGATCAGCCCTGGGATTTCTTTGGAAGGAATGATGATAAAGCTGAAACTCCAGTACTTTGGCCACCTCATGCGAAGAGTTGACTCATTGGAAAAGACTCTGATGCTGAGAGGGATTGGGGGCAAGAGGAGAAGCGGAAGACAGAGGATGAGATGGCTGGAGGGCATCACTGACTCGATGGACGTGAGTCTGAGTGAACTCCGGGAGTTGGTGATGGACAGGGAGGCCTGGCATGCTGCGATTCATGGGGTAGCAAAGAGTCGGACACGACTGAGTGACTGATCTGATCTACTCTGATCTGAGGTTGGTCATAACTTTCCTTCCAAGGAACAAGCGTCTTTTAATTTCATGGCTGAAATTACAATCTGCAGTGATTTTGGAGCCCAAAAAAGTAAAGTATGACAGTATTTCCACTGTTTCCCCATTTATTTCCCATGAAATGATGGGACTTCATGCCATGATCTTAGTTTTCTGAATGTTGAGTTTAAGCCAACTTTTTCATTCTCCTCCTTCACTTTTATCGAGAGGCTTTTTTGTTCCTCTTCACTTTCTGCCATAAGGGTGGTGTTATGTGCATATCTGAGGTTATTCATATCTCTCCTGGCAATCTTGATTCCAGCTTGTGCTTTTCCAGCCCAGCGTTTCTCATGATGTACTCTGCATATAAGTTAAATAAGGAGGGTGACAATATGCAGCCTTGACGTACTCCTTTTCCTATTTGGAACCAGTCTGTTCCAAATAATTATTCAGTTCAGTTTAGTTCAGTTCAGTTCCGTTGCTCAGTTGTGTCCAACTCTTTGTGACCCCATGAATGGCAGCATGCCAGATCTCCACGTCCATCACGAACTCCTTGAGTTCACTCAAACTCATGTCCATTGAGTCGGTGATAAGACAAGCAAATCAAAACTACAATGAGGTATCAACTCACACCAATCATAATGGTCATGATCAAAATGTCTACAAATAATACATGCTAGACAGGGTGTGTGGAATCGGAACCCCTCCTTCACTGATGATGAGACAGTAAATTAATACTGTGGAGAACAGTAAGGAGGTTCCTTAAAAAGCTGAAAATAAATCTACCATATAATCCAGCAATTCTACTCTTAGGTAAATACTCAGAAAAAATGAAAACACTAACTTGAAAAGATGCATGCATCCATGTTTATAGCAACACTATTTATAATAGCCAAGACATGGAAGCAACCCAGGTACCTACCCACCAACAGACAGTTGGCTTAAGATTATGTAGTGTACTATCAATATACAATAAAATATTACCCAGCCCCCCCAAAAAATGAATGAAATATTTTCATTTGAAACAACATGGATAGAGAATATTATACCCACTGAAGTAAAAGACAAACACTATGTGATATCACTTATATGTGGATTCTAAAAAAATAACACAAATGAATCTGTATATAAATCAGAAACAAAGTCACAGACATAAAACAAATTTATGGTTACCAAAGGAGAGAGAGATTGAGGGGGACAAATTATGAGTATGGAATTAATAGCTATAAACTACTATATATAAAATAGTTAAACAACAAAAATATATTGTATAGTGAAGGGAATTATACCCATCATGTTGTAATAATCTTAAATGGGATATAATATGCAAAATCTGAATCACTGAGCTGTACATCTGAAACTAACAATACTTTAAGTCAAACATACTTCAACTAAAAAAAAGAAGTATGTTTAACTGAACCACACAAAAAAAAAAAAGAAAAGAAATTTTAGTTTAAGTAGTTTTGAGACTATATTTTTATTTTGTTATATTTCTAGACATTATATTTGCATAGAACATTTCAAATTATCTTCCTCTTGTTCATTTAGTGTACAAAACTATTACTTAGTTCTTAACACTCAATAAAGGCAGAATGACAAAAAAATAAAACAGTTTTTAGAAAACATTATATGTGTCCATAATATTGAAGCCAACTTTGTCTGATCAGTATTCATAGCCACAGGGAACTAAGTTAACTCTCCTTGATGAAAAATTAGAATTGTGAGTTCCTCAGAAAAAAATCAATTAGCACAAGCTTATCAGAATATATTGATTTAAATGAATTCAAAGATGCCAATATCTAGCAATTTTATAACTCGTATCAAAAACAGATTCATGATGATTTGCAAACATAAATGCAAATAGATGAAATAAATATTTATAGGTGAAATAAAACTGGAATAGGAAGATAAAAGCTAAAATCATTATATAAAATAAAGAATAATGACTATGTAGAGTAGTGATATGGAGAAGGCAATGGCACCCCACTCCAGTACTCTTGCCTGGAAAATCCCATGGACAGAGGAGCCTGGTAGGCAGCAGTCCATGGGGTCGCTAAGAGTCAGAAACGACTGAGCGAATTGACTTTCACTTCTCACTTTCATGCATTGGAGAAAGAAATGGCAACTCACTCCAGTGTCCTTGCCTGGAGAATCCCAGGGACGGGGAAGCCTGGTTGGCTGCTGTCCATGGGGTCGCACAGAGTAGGACACGACTGAAGTGACTTAGCAGCAGCAGGAGAGTAGTGATAAGGAAGTATGACAACCCCTATTATACAGAGTGAAATAAGCCAGAAGGAAAAACATAAATACAGTATACTAACGCATATATATGGAATTTAGAAAGATGGTAACAATAACCCGGTGTACGAGACAGCAAGAGACACTGATGTATAGAACAGTCTTATGGACTCTGTGGGAGAGGGAGAGGGTGGGAAGATTTGGGAGAATGACATTGAAACATGTAAAATATCATGTAAGAAACGAGTTGCCAGTCCAGGTTCGATGCACGATACTGGATGCTTGGGGTTAGTGCACTGGGATGACCCAGAGGGATGGTATGGAGAGGGAGGAGGGAGGAGGGTTCAGGATGGGGAACACATGTATACCTGTGGTGGATTCATTTCGATATTTGGCAAAACTAATACAATTATGTAAAGTTTAAAAATAAAATAAAATTAAAAAAAAAAGTAAATGCTTAGAAAAAATAAATAAAATTTATAAATGTAATATTGTATTTTAAGCAAAGTTTTATTAAACAATAATTCTAAGTAGCATTCATATTTGATTCATAGTTTTTGCCAAAATACTGATATTACTTTCATTTAGAAATTTTCAGACACGCCAGAATGTAGAGAAGGTTTGACTGGATGGTTTGTACTCAGTGCTTGAGAAATACAGCCAACCGCTCAGTAGTAGATTCCTATGTTTTCTTAGGTCTAATTATGGAGAAATAATGAAGTTAATTAATGTTAATAGAAAGTTTTTCAGAAATTAAGAAAAAAAATACATGTATCCAAAAGACAACATTATCAATTATGTTCTGATCAAGAGCAAAATAGTTTAAATTGTGTGTTTTTACTGCAGTTATACACTCCCTCAAGTCACAATTGACTCTAAACTGAACTGGTAATTTCACTGAAAAGTAGATGGAGTAAATCATATTAAGAAGGTCAAATAATACCTACAAGCAGATGGTTCTTATCCCTATGCTAAAATGTGCAGCATTAATTTTAACTTCCATTTTCATATAGATTTCAATTTTTATTTATTTGTCCAGCTTTATTAGATGCAATTGAAAAATAAAACTATATATTTTAAGTATAAATTTGAAATGTATACATTGTAAAATGATTATCAAATTCAAGTACACATCTGCACCATTTCACATAGTTACTTTTTTTTTTTCCTAAACAGAACACATAAGATTTACTCTTTTCAATTCAGTTCAGTTCAGTCGCTTGGTCGTATATGACTGTGACCCCATGGACTGCAGCATGCCAGGCTTCCCTCTTAGCAAATTTCAAATATACAGTACACTAGTATTAACTATGTCACTATGCTGTGTATATTACTTCCTACAAATGTATTCATCTTATAACTGAAATCTGTGTCCTTTGACCAACATCTCCCCACTTCCCTTACCCCAGAGCCCTGGACAACAGCCATGATATTTTCTGGTTCTGTGAGTTCAACTTTGTTTTCAAGAATCTACATATAACAAATACTGTAAAATAAGAGTAATATTATTATTATTATATTGGGCTTCCACAGTGGCTCAATGGTAAAAAATCTTCCTTTGGTTGATTGTGTATACATTCATTTATTTCTGTGTTATCTATTCTGTTCTATTGGTTTATATGCCTGCTTTATGCAAGACCATACTGTTTTAATTACTACAACTTTGTAACACAGAAATCAAGAAGTGCGATGCTTCTCACAGTGTCTTCTTACGCAAAATTGCTTTAGCTACCTGAAGACTTCTGTGATTCAAAATGCTTTTAGCAATTGTTTTTCCCATTTCTGTGGGAAAATACCATTAAAATGTTCATAGAAATCAAATTGAACCTGCAGGTTGGGTTGGGTAATATGGACACATCAATATTTTTGTTGTTGCTTTTCAGTCATTCAGTTGTGTCCAACTCTTTGTGACCCCATGACTGCAGCACACAGGGTTCCCTGTCCTTCACCATCTTGATTGAAATCATCTCCATTGAATCGGTGAAACCATCCAACCATCTCGTCTTCTGTCATCGCTTTCTCCTCCTGCCTTCTATCTTTCCCAGTATGAGGGTCTTTTCCAATGAGTCAGCTCTTCTCATCAGGTGGCTAAAGTTTTGCAGCTTCAGCATCAAACATTACAATGAATACTCAGGACTGATTTCCTGTAGGATTGACTGGTTTGATCTCATTGAAGTCGAGGGGACTCTCAAGAGCCTTCTCCAATACCACAGTTCAAAAGCATCAATTTTTTGGCCCTCAGACTTCTTTTTGGTCCAGCTCTAACATCCATACATGACTACTGGAAAAACGAGAGCTTTGACTAGATGGGTCTAGATGACTAGATGTCAACAAAGTAATGTCTCTGCTTTTTAATGCACTGTGAAGCTTTCTTGTAGCTTTTCTTCCAAAGAGCAAGCATCTGTTAATTTCATGGCTTCAGTCACCATCTGCCATGATTTTGGAGTCCAAGAAAATAAAATCTGTCACTGTTTCCATCGTTTCCCATCTACTTGCTATGAAGTGATGGCACTGGATGTTATTGTCTTAGTTTTTTGAATGTTGAGTTTTAAGCCAAATTTTCACTCTTCTCTTTCACCTTCAACAAGAGGCTCTTCAGGTCCTCTTTGCCTTCTGCCATAATGGTGGTACCATCTGCATATTTCTCCTGACAATCTTAATTACAGCTTGTACTTCATCCAGCCTAACATTTCCAATGATATACTCTGCATCAAATTTGAATAAGCAGGGTGACAATATATAGCCTTGATCCACTCCTTTCCCAATTTTGAACTAGTCCATTGTTCCATGTTCATTCCTAACTGTTGCATCTTGACCTTCATACAGGCTTAGCAGGAGGCAGATAAGATGGTCTGGTATTCCCATATCTTTAAAAATTTTCCACAGTTTTCATGATCCATACAGACAAAGGCTTTCACGTATTCAATGAGGAAGAAGTAGATGATTTCTGGAATTTTCTTGCTTTTTGTATGATCCAAAGGATGTTGGCAATTTGATCTCTGATTCCTTTGCCTTTTCTAAATTCAGTTTGTACTGTTGAAGCCTCATTTGGAGGAGTTTGAGCATTACCTTGTTACTGTGTGAAATGACTGCAATTGTGTGGTAGTTTGAACATTCTTTGGCACTGACTTTCTTTGGGATTGGAATGAAAACTGACCTTTTCCTGTCTTGTGGCCATGGCTGAGTTTTGAGATTTGCTGGCATATTGAGTGTAGCACTTTGACAGCATCATCTTTTAGGATTTGAAATAGCTGCCTGTTCATAGTGATGCTTCCTAAGGCCCTTTTGACTCCACACTCCAGGATGTCTGTCTCTAGGTGAGTGCTCACACCATCTTGTTATTTGGATCATTATTATTAATATTTCTTTTGTATATTCTTGCCACCTCTGTTTAATATCTTCTGCTTCTGTTATGTCTGTACTTTTTCTGTCATTTATTGTGCCTATTTTTGAATGAAATACTCCCTTGATAGCTTTAATTTTCTTGAAAAACTATTTAGTCTTTCCCATTTTATTGTTTTCCTCTATTTCTTCACATTGCTCACTTAGGAAGACTTTCTTATCTCTCTTTGCTATTCTTTGGAACTTTGCATTCAGATGGATATACTTTTACTTTTCTCCTTTGCCTTTCACTTCTCTTTTTTCTCAGCTATTTGTAAGGCCTCCTCAGACAGCCATTTTGCCTTTTTGCATTTCTTTTTCTTGGGCATGTTTTAATATTAATTCTTCTAATTCATGAACATGAAAGTCTTCCCATTTATTTGTGTCTTCATTTTTTGTAATTATTGTTTCACAATTGTTAGTGTACAGGTACGTTGCCTCCTTGGTTAAATTTATTCCTGCACATATCACCCTTTTGTTGATATTGTAAACAAAATTGTTTTCATAATTTTGGGAGGAGGGAGTAGCTTATTGTTAGTGTACAGGGACAAAACTAAGTTTTGCATGTTGATTTTGTATCCTAAAATTTTACTGAATTCATTTATTCATTGTATTCCTTTTCTGTTGTAGTTTCTAAGATTTTCTTCATATGAAATTATGTCCTCTGCAAATAGACACAATTATGCTTCTTCCATTTCTATTTGGTTGACTTTTATTTATTATTTTGCCTAATTTTCCTGGCTAGAAATTCTAATGCTATTGAAAAAAGTTATAAAAGTGAACACTCTTGACATTCCTGATATTACAGAAAAAATGTTTGGTTTTTGCCATTGAGTATGATGTTAGCTCTGAGCCTGAAATATATGACCTTTATTAGGTAGTTGTCTTTGTGACCCCATAGACTATGCAGTCCATGGAATTCTCCAGGCAAGAATACTCGAGTGGGGAGCCTTTCCCTTCTCCAGGGGATCTTCCCAACCCAGGTCCTTCCACATTGCAGGCAGATTCTGTACCAGCTGAGGCAGAGGGATGCCCATTATGTAATGGTACACTCCTTCTATTCTTAATTTGTTAAGAGTTTTTATCACAAAGGATATTGAATTTTATTAAATGTTTTTACTTATTTTTATGATACTTATATGATTTTTGCTCTCATTCTGTTAATACAGTGTATTGATTTGCATGTATTATACTGTACTTGCACCCCAGTAACAAAGCTCATTTGATCATGGTACATAATCCTCTTACTGTTCTGTGGAACTTGGCTTGCCAGTATTTTATTCAATATTTTTATATCTCTGCTCATCAGATATATTGACATATAATTTTCTTTTCTTATACTATCTAGCATCTTAATGAATTATTCTTAGATTTATCTTACCAAATTTTGTGGTGTACAACTGGGAAACCAGGGACAAAAACTAAATCTTCAATTAGTAATGTCATTCAGCCATGTAATACAAAGAAACTTAGTGTTATTTACTTTCATTAGTTATTTATCAAACATAAATATCAACAATCCCTGGATACAATTTTTAATGACTATTCAATATTAATATTAATAATGAATTCCTATTAATATTTTAATTATGTCTTTCTAATTTATTTCTCTTACAATGTTTTGCTTTCTATTTTTTAACTTTTTCTTGAATTATGAAAGTATGATAACACATTTAAGGGAGACTTGGAAAATACAGAACAAGGTTACATATAGTTTTACTGTATATTGCATTGTTTTTTTTAGTAGATAAATTAAACATTTTAGTTTGAGTTTCAATATCAAACTCTCAAAAGTTAATAGGAGAAAAATTAGCAGAGAAGTAGAAGGATATATTTGTCCAGAAAAGCACTGTGAACCAGTTTAACATAATTAAGATTTATACAATTTTCACATAACAATAGGATAAAAAATCTATTCAAATTCCCATAAACTGTGAAGTAGGAGACACTGGAACATATCCATGAACTTATGTGAAAGTGAAAGAGAAAGTGTTAGTGATTCAGTTGTGTCTGACTCTTTGAGACCCATGGACTGTAAACCACAAGGCTTCTCTGTACATGGAGATTCTCTGGGCAAGAAGCTGAAGTAGGTTGCCATTTACTTCTCCAGGGAATCTTCTCAACCCAGGGAGCAAATCTGGGTCTCCTGCATTTCAGACAGTTTCTTTACTGTCTGAGAAACAAGGGAAGCCCCAGGGACATAAAACAAGGTGTAAAAATCTTGTAGTCTAAAGGTGTTGACATCATACAGAGTTTGTTCTCTTATCATGTGGAATTATGTTAGCAACCAATATCAAAAGATATTCCCATATTTTCAAGTGCAATGTGACATTTACTAAGAGAGATCTTCAACTTAGCCATCGAAAGCCTCAACAAACTTAGACTGAAAAACAAACAAACAAACAAAAAACAATAACAGTATGATTGCAGAGAAGAAAACATTTAAATGAGAAGTTAGTAGCAAAATGAGTCATTAATATTAAAGATACTTTAAACAAAATCCCATTAATTGGAAATTGAATGTCCACTTTTAAATAAAGGGTGTATCTAAGAAGCCATGGCACAGAAAATTAGAAAAATACTTGTAATGCAATAAAAATGAAAAGAGAATTTTCCAGGATTTTTGCATGCAACTGAAGCTGCTCCATGCAATTAAATGCAACATGGAGTCTTGAATAAGGTATGGAAACAAATAATGGACACTAGCATTAAACTTTGTGAAATCTGAACAAAATCTGTACTTTAGTTATAATACTGTATCACTTGTTAATTTTACATTTTTTAATAGCATAGTATTTCTTTATATTCTCAGAATTGGACTAGAAGTGTCAAGCCTCATTCAATTATTTTTAAAATCACTAAGACAATAAATTTTCTATACTTTTTGCAGTAGTACTAGATGCCAAAATACATAGAACTATATCAAAGTTTGGAGTGAATACTTATTAGAAATCTAGCATTCTCTTCACACTAAGTCAAACAAGTGAAGTAAATATATCATACATTTTTTTTTAGTTAAGCAAAGATTCATAAATGTTCTAAACTACACATATATTATACATTATATATATATGTATACACACACACACACACACAAAAGCTTTTCTACTATACCTGATAAAGTCTTGAGAAAAAAACAACTAAAATGAAAAGATTTGGAAATTGAAAACATAAACTAAATGAAATGAAATCATTGAATATGAAATAGAAAAAGTAAAACAAACTAGATAAAAGATCATGATGTTGTCCATTTAACTATTCATTAGAAATGCATCTAGTGCTTTGGAGAAGAATAGCAGTACCTGGCCATTTGTATTTTTCAAACAATTCCAAGATAATTCTGTTATGCATCTGGATTTTTAAAAGTGGTTACAAGCTTTCCTAGTAAACAGTAGTTTTAGTTATATAGAATTCTATTGATTTCTGTTGACCAATCATGATACAATGGTATGAAGTGAATAATAGTTACATAATCACTATAGTAAAATATGTTTATCAGTTTTCACAATTATTAGCCAGACCAAAAAAAAAAAAAAGATAATTACAATTGTAAGCCATAATGGAAACATTATTAACTTAACAACATAAAATAATTACATGTAATTTAGGGTCTTATGTAGACTGATGTGGTAAGTGGAAGTGCATGCATGCACATGTTCTCACATGCCCACCTGTTCTCTGTATTGTTTTGTGCATTTAATCCACTTGTATTTAAGGAAATTAGTGATATGTGTTGATCAAAATAAACTGTGGAAAATTCTGAAAGAGATTCTGAAAGAGAATACCAGACCACCTGATCAGCCTCTTGAGAAATTTGTATGCAGGTCAGGAAGCAACAGTTAGAACTGGACATGGAACAACAGACTGGTTCCAAATAGGAAAAAGAGTACATCAAGGCTGTATATTGTCACCCTGTTTATTTAACTTACATGCAGAGTACATCATGAGAAACACTGGATTGGAAGAAACACAAGCTGGAATCAAGATTGCCAGGACAAATATCAATAATCTCAGATATGCAGATGACACCACCCTTATGGCAGAAAGTGAAGAGGAACTAAAAAGCCTCTTGATGAAAGTGAAAGTGGAGAGTGAAAAAGTTGGCTTAAAGCTCAACATTTAGAAAACGAAGATCATGGCATCCAGTCCCATCACTTCATGGGAAATAGATGGGGAAACAGTGGAAACAGTGTCAGACTTTAGTTTTCTGGGCTCCAAAATCACTGCAGATGGTGACTGCAGCCACGAAATTAAAAGACGCTTACTCCTTGGAAGGAAAGTTATGACCAACCTAGATAGCATATTGAAAAGCAGAGACATTACTTTGCCAACAAAGGTCCGTCTAGTCAAGGCTATGGTTTTTCCAGTGGTCATGTATGGATGTGAGAGTTGGACTGTGAAGAAGGCTGAGAGCCGAAGAATTGATGCTTTTGAACTGTGGTGTTGGAGAAGACTCTTGAGAGTCCCTTGGACTGCAAGGAGATCCAACCAGTCCATTCTGAAGGAGATCAGCTGTGGGTGTTCTTTGGAAGGAATGATGCTAAAGCTGAAACTCCAGTACTTTGGCCACCTCATGAGAAGAGTTGACTCATTGGAAAAGACTCTGATGCTGGAGGGATTGGGGGCAAGAGAAAGGGACGACAGAGGATTAGATGGCTGGATGGCATCACTGACTCAATGGAAGTGAGTCTGCGTGAACTCCAGGAGTTGGTGATGGACAGTGAGGCCTGGCGTGCTGCAATTCATGGGATGGCAAAGAGTCAGACACGACTGAGCAACTGATCTGATCTGATCTGATCTGATGATCCCATTACCATTTTCTTTCTTTTCTTTTGTTGGGGGGCGGGGGGAGTTATTTTGTGAAATTGTCTTCCTTCTCTTGTATTTCTTGTCTAGAGAAATTCCTTTAGTATTTGTTGTAAAGCTGATTTGGTTGTGCTGAATTCTCTCAACTTTTGCTGGTCTGGAAAGCTTTTGATTTCTCCATCAAATCTGAATGAGAGTCTTGCTGGTTAGAATATTCCTGGTTGCAGGTTCTTCTCTTTCATCACTTTAGACATATCCTGCCATTCCCTTCTGGCTTATAGAGTTTCTGTTGAGAAATCAACTGATAACCTTATGTAAATTCCCTTGTATGTTATTTGTTGTTTTTCCCGTGTTGCTTTTTGTATTTGATCTTTGTCTTAATTTTCATTATTTTGATTACTATGTGTCTTGGTGTATTCCTCCATATGTCTGTCCTACCCAGGACCCTCTGCATCTCTTGGATTTCATTGAATATTTCCTTTTCCATGTTAGGGATGTTTTCAGCTATTATTTCTTCAAATATTTTCTTAGGTCCTTTCTCTCTCTCTCCTCTTTCTGAGACCCCTATAATGTGAATGTTCATGTATTCAGTGTTGTCCCAGAGGTCTCTTAGGCTGTCTTCATCTTTTTCCAATCTTTTTTCTTATATTTTGTTCAGTAGCTGTGATTTCCAGTATTCTGTCCTCCAGGTCACTTATCTGCATTAGTTATTCTGTTATTGATTTCTTCTAGTATATTGTTCATCTCTCTTTCCTTGCTCTTTAGTTCTTTTAGGTCTTTGGAAATCATTTCTTGTATCTTCGTGATTTTTGTCTCCATCTTTTTTTGAGATCCTGGATCATCTTCACTATCATTATTCTGAATTCTTTTTTTGGAAGTTTTCCTGTCTCCATTTCATTTAGCTGTTTTTCTGGGGTTTTATCTTATCCCTTAATCTGGGACAAAACCCTCTGCTTTTTCATCCTGGTTAATTTCCTGTAATGTGATTTTGGTTCTAGTTGCTGAGGGATTGTGGTTCTTCTCACTTTTTCTGTCTGTGTTCTGGTAGATGAGGCTAAAAGTCTTGTATTATCTTCCTGGTTTGAAAAACTAGATCTTGCTCTGGTGGGCAATTCTATGTCCAATATAACTTTAATCCAGTTAACTGCTGATAGTTGGGGTTGTGCTCCACCCTGTTTGACCTGAGGGGACCAAGCCCTAGGATTTATGGGCTCTGTGGTAGGATTAATTGTGACTTCTAAGAGTACCTATGCCAAAGGAGTCCAGCTACTGCCAGTGTGTCCATCCTCATGGTGAGCTACTGCCAACCCATACCTCCACAGGAGACCCACCAACACTAGCAGGTAGGTCTGGTTCAGTCTCTTGTCTGGTCACTTATTCCTTTCCCCTGAGTCTTGGTGCACACAAGATTTTCTTTGTGCCCTCCAAGAGTGGAGTATCTATTTCTCCCAGTCCTGTGGAAATCTTGAAATCAAATCCCACAAGCCTTCAAAGTCATATTCCCTGGGGATTTCCAGTCCCTTTGCCAGATCCCCAGGCTTTGAAGCCTGGCATGAGGCTCAGCATCTTCATAACAGTGGGAGAACTTCCAGATTTTGGGTCATCTAAATGGTGGTTATAGAATTAGATTTTTATGATGTTTGCACCTCTCCTACCATTTGTTGCAGCTTCTTTGACTTTAGATGTGGGGTATCTTTTTCTTAGTGGTACTTCAGTGTCCTTGTGTGGATCAACAGGTTCAACAGGTAGTTGCAGTTTTGGTGCTCTCACAGCAGATGGGCAGATGTCCTTCTACTCTGCCATTTGAACTGAAGTGACTATTTAATTTAACTTTTTCATTTGATAAAAACTGTCACATTTTAAATTTCAAATTCTTTCTGAAAGAGGTAAGCTTAAATCTCACCTGAAAATAATTCCAAAATTATAAAAAATTATTGTAATAGTTATAATAATAACTAAATAAATAATCAAAATAATCTGCTATTGTGTTTTTCATAAGTAGTTAGTAACTATTATAATTAAGTGAAAATCCCACATTAGGATACTTTCTGTAAGCACCCTAATTGGTTATTAATTAAATCCTTGCTTATTCAGAAACTAGAAATTTAGAAGTCAAGTTTATCTATACTTTTTCTAAATTTTTTTCAAGTAAATAATATTTTACTAGATTGTTTTATTTCAGTTCAGTCACACAGTCGTATCTGACTCTTTGCGACCCTAAGGACTGCAACATGCCAGGCTTCCCTGTCCATCACCAACTCCTAGAGTTTACTCAAACATGTCCATCGAGTCAGTGGTGTCATCCAACCATCTCTCTGTCATCCCCTTCTCCTCCTGTCTTCAAACTTTCCCAGCCTCAGGTTCTTCCAAAATGAGTCAGTTCTTTGCATCAGGTGGACAAAGCGTTGGAATTTCAGCTTCAGGAACAGTCCTTCCAATGAATATTCAGGACTGATTTCCTTTAGGATGGTCTGGTTGGCTCTCCTTGCTGTCCAAGGGATTTTCAAGCGTCTTCTCCAACACCACAGTTCAAAAGCATCAATTCTTCATTGCTCAGCTTTCTTTATAGTCCAACTCTCAATCCATACATGACTACAGGAAAAGCCATAGCTTTGACAAGACAGATCTTTGATGGCAAAGTACTGTCTCTGCTTCTTAATATACTTCTTAGGTTGGTCATAGCTTTTCTTCCAAGGAGCAAGCATCTTTCAATTTCATGGCTCCAGTCAATATCTGCCATGATTTTGGAGCCCAAGAAAATAAACTCTGTCACTGTTTCCATTTTTTCCCCATCTATTTGCCATGAAGTGATGGGACCAGATGTCATGATCTTAGTTTTCTGAAAGCTGAGTCATAAGCCAGCTCTTTCACTCTCCTCTTTCACTTTCATCAAGAGGCTTTTTAGTTCCTCTTTCCTTTCTGCCATATGGGTGCTATCTTCTGCATATCTGAGGTTATTGAAATTTCTCCCAACAATCTTGATTCTAGCTTGTGCTTCATCCAGGCTGGCATTTCACATGACATACTCTGCATATAAGTTAAATAAGCAGGATGACAATTAAAAAAAAAAAAAAGCCTTGATGTACTACTCCTTTTCCTATCTGGAAATAGTGTGTTGTTCCATGTCCAGTTCTATCTGCTCCTTCTTGACCTGCATACAGATTTCTCAGGAGTCAGATAAGGTGGTCTGATATTCCCATCTCTTGAAGAATATTCCACAGTTTTTTGTGATCCACACAGGCAAAGGCTTTGGCATAGTCAATAAAGAGGAAGTAGATGTTTTTCTGGAGCTCACTTGCTTTTTCATTGATCCAAGGGATGCTGGCAATTTGATCTCTGGTTCCTCTGCTTTTTCTAAAACCAGTTTGAACATCTGGAAATTCATGGTTCACGTACTGTTGAAGTCAGGCTTGGAGAATTTAAGCATTACTTTGCTAGCTTGTGAGATGAGTTCAATTGTGCAGTAGTTTGAATATATTTTGGCATTGCCTTTCTTTGGGATTGAAATGAAAACTGACCTTTTCCAGTCTTGTGGCCACTGCTGAGTTTTCCAAATTTGCTGGCATAATGAGTGTACCAATTTCAAGGAATCATCTTCTAGGATTTGAAATAGCTCAACTGGAATTCCATTACTTCCACTACCTTTGTTTGAAGTGATGCTTCCCAAGGCCCACTTGACTTTGCTTTCTAGGATATCTGGCTCTAGGTGAATGATAACACGATTATCCCTATCTAGGTCATTAGGTCATGAAGATCTTTTTTTTTTTTTTGTATAGTTCTGTGTATTCTTGCCACCTCTTCTTAATATCTTTTGCTTCTGTTAGGTCCATACCATTTCTGTCCTTTATTGTGCCCATCTTTGCCTGAAATATCCCCTTGGTATCTTTAATTTTCTTGAAGTCTTTCCCATTCTATTATTTTTCTCTATTTCTTTGCATTGATCACTGAGGAAGGCTTTCTTATCTCTCCTTGCTATTCTTTGAAACTCTGCATTCCAATGGGTATGTCTTTCCTTTTCTCTTTGCCTTTAGTGTCTCTTCTTCCCACAGCCATTTGTAAGACCTCTTCAGACAACCATTTTACCTTTTTGTATTTCTTTTTCTTGGGGATGTTCTTGTTCACTGCCTCTTGTACAATGTCATGAACCTCATCCATAGTTCTTCAAGCACACTATGAGATCTAATCCCTTGACTCTACTTGTCACTTCCACTGCATAATTGCAAGGGATTTGATTTAGGTCATACCTCAATGGTTTAGTGGTTTTCCCTAGTTTCTTCAATTTAAGTCTGAATTTGGCAATAAGGGGTTCACGATCTGAGTTACAGTCAGGTCCTGGTCTTGTTTTTGCTGACTGTATAGAGCTTGTCCATCTTTGACTGCAAAGAATGAAATTAGTCTGATTTCAGTGTTGACCCATCTGTGATGTCCATGTGTAGAGTCTTCTCTTGTGCTACTGGAAAGTGTGTTTGCTATTGACAGCTTACAGTGAGCAGTGTTGGATTCATGATCTCCAAAGAAGGAGGTTTAGGTTTGGGACCAGGGACCAGGCTTGATCACTCAAGAGCTTTTGTGTGGCAGAGTTTTATTAAAGTGAGAAAAGACAGAGAAAGCTTCTGACACAGACAGCAGAAGGGGGGTGGAGAATGCCCTCCCCTGCTTCCCACTTGTTTTAGCAATCTGTTTTATGTCTGTTAGAAAGCAAGCTATTAATCAAATAAGAGAGACGCCTCAAGGCTGATGGAGTTTCACCAGGGCTTTCTCCCACAGTATGCATTTTTGAAATGGAATGTCACGAGGTATGTCATCCCCCAGCCATGAAACAATTGATATGAATACTGGTTTGTTGAGCTATTATCAGTGCAAGGTTTGAGGAAAGGAAAAAAGGTAGTCTTAGGTGGAACCATTTTGAAGAAAGGCAAATTCCAAAGCAAATACATAGTTTCATTAGCATAGCTTAAGAAAAACATTTCCATGAAGAGTCTGTTTCCTCCTGCCACTTAAGGAAGAGATAAGAAATGTCTGATACTTGCAGTCTATTTCCTCCCTTTGAAACCCCTGCCCTTCCTGGCTGTTATCCTCTCATTCCTCTCTTTTCTTTTAGGATAATTATGTCGCCAAGGGAAAGGGGCATTGTTTTCATTAAGGGCTGTGGTCCCTAAATTGTTGAGGCAACATATTCTCCTAACCCTCATATTTAGGGTCTTGATCCAGGGGCCCCAAGTAATAGTTGGAGGAGATTCTGGCACTCATATGAGCCTGGACAACCATTTGTAATTTAAAAGTCTTCAGACAATTAGAAATAAATCCAGTTACAGTTACAGATGTAAGGCAAAATAGTCATTAAACCATGTTAAACCATAATCAAAATTAAAAGTCACATTATGTCCATATTTATACCAGTCCATCTTAGGATTGTTAGATGTCATCAGATCAAGAAGAGGTGTCACATATGATGACGTTGTTGGTGAATGTATTCTCAGAGTTGAAGAAAGTCCTTTCCTTAAAGTGGAGAAACCCACCCTGTTAAACCTTTAATTGATGAGGAGGGGAGTGCTCCACAGACCCAGCAATTAAACCAATTATGGAGGCTGGGTCGGGGTCATCTCCCGGAGTTCTCGTAATGTCTGTTGAAAAGCTGAAAGCTGAGTCACATAGTTGACTCTAAGGCGTTAGAATCTATGACAATATCTGTGCACAAAACTGGTCTGCCATAGGGATAGTCCTTTCTTTTTAGGGGCAATTCAAGCCCTCATTAAAGCTATGAGTTAAAATTTAAACTAACTATCTTGTGTTTCCTCAATCAAACTACACAGATGTCTCTTAAAAATGTCATTAGCCTTTTTAACTTTTCTTGAAGATTGGGGTCTCCAGGAACAGCTGTATTTCTCAAGCTTTTGACACTCCCTTTTTTACAGGAGCATTAAAGGTGGAGCATTGTTGCTCTGAACTTTAGAGTTTAAGATCCCACTTACATCATGAGAAATCAGTGCAGTAAGATTTTGCCCATTCATCAACCTTGGACTTTAGTGGGTACTGCTTTTGATGTGAAAATAAGTGTGGGTCTTTGAGCTTGACAACTACAGGAATAGCATTTTGTACTTGACCCACAATTTTTTTATCAGTCTACACTCCAGGATTTACAGTTTGTTCCATTAAAAAGAACTGGTTCCATATTCATGAAAACAGAGGCCTGGACCTTGTTCAGTATATCCTTCCCCAGAAGGGGTGAGGGAGACTCTGGCAAGATTAGAAACAGCACAGAATCCCAGTGGCCACTTAAAGGATGACTGCCATAATAGCTTTTGGCTCATCCAGAAAGCCCCATTACAGTAGTGGATCAGGAGGAAAGTGGACCAGGGCCTCAGTGAGCCCAGAGAAAGTTGTCCCAGTGCCCCCCCAAAAAATCAGCTGATTGGTCCTCCACCATTATTAATACCTGGGGTTCCTCAGGTATAATTAGGATGGGGACTTATGTGGGGACCCTTGGTCACCTTCAGTCCTGATTGTCTAGAGAGTCCAAGCCCTGGGGCCTACACCTTGGAGGACAGTCTCTTCTCCAGTGTAGTCCTTTGCAGTCCGGACATTGAGTCAGGGGTGGCAGCTTAGATGCCTGAGGGCAATTGAGATGCCCCTCCTTTCCACAGTAATAACAAGTCCATCCCTTTTCATCTGGGTTCCTCTGGGCAGTTTTCCTCAGGCTGTTTCAGAGCATGTCTAACAACCATTGTTGGAGCTTCAGTCTTTTGTCTGGTTCTTTTTTTTTTTTTTTTTTCCCCTATTTTCCTCCTCATATTCTCTACCTTAATATACCACTTGAGTGAGTTGCAACAGGTTTTTAAAGACTGATTTGGTCCAAACACCTGTTTTCATAACTTATGGCAGGTACCTGAAGTTGACTGAGTGAGAAACCTATCTTTTAAGATCATTCCTCCTTTTGTACTTTCAAGGTCAATATCAGTAAACTTGTGGAGAGCCTCCCATTGTCTATCTAGGAATTTACCAGGAGCTTCCTTCTCTTCCTGTTCTATGTTTGCCAATTTGGCATAGTTTTAAACTCTTAGCATATGCTCACTTGAGTCCTACAAGAATACATCTGGCAAAGTGGTTCTGTTATGGGAACCACTTGGTTCCCAGTAGGAAGGAGGACTATTTCATGTTCCCTCTTTCCCCTTGTCTCACGTTCAAGGCATTCATCTCCAAAAGTAGTAGCTTCCCCCAAAATGAATTCTCGAGTCAGGAATCAGCATCTGTCCCAAGACATACATTACATTACCCCAAGTAAGCTCATAAAGTAGAAATAGTCTTGTAAAGGCTGCTATGTACTTTTTCAGTTCAGTTCAGTTCAGTCGCTCAGTCGTGTCCACTCCTTGTGATTTCATGAACTGCAGCATGCCAGGCCTCCCCGTCCATCACCAACTCCCGGGGTCTACACAAACCCATGTCCGTCGAGTCAGTGATGCCACCCAACTATCTCATCCTCTGTTGTCCCCTTCTCCTCCTGTCCTCAATCTTTCCAAGCATCATGGTCTTTTCAAATGAGTCAGCTCTTCTCATCAGGTGGCCAAAGCACTGGAGTTTCAGCTTCAACATCAGTCCTTCCAATGAACAACCAGGACTGGTCTCCTTTAGGATGGACTGGTTTGATCTCCTTCCAGTCCAAGGGACTCTCAAGAGTCTTCTCCAACATCACCGTTAAAAGGCATCAATTCTTCGGCACTCAGCTTTCTTTATAGTCCAACTCTCACATCCATACATGACCATTGGAAAAACCATAGCCTTGACTAGATGGACCTTTGTTGGCAAAGTAACGTCTCTGCTTGTAAATATGCTACGTAGTTTGGTCATAACTTTCCTTCAAAGGAGTAAGCGTCTTTTAATTTCATGGCTGCAATGACCATCTGCAGCAATCTTGGAGTTCAGAAAAATAAAGTCAGCCACTGATTCCACTGTTTCCCCATCTATTTGCCATAGAGTGATGGTACCGGATGCCATGAGCTTAGTTTTCTGAATGTTGAGCTTTAAGCCAACTTTTTCACTTTCCTCTTTCACTTTCATCAAGAGGCTCTTGAGTTCTTCTTCACTTTCTGCCATAAGGGTGGTGTCATCTGCATATCTGAGGTTATTTATATTTCTCCCAGCAATCTTGATTCCAGCTTGTGCTTCTTCCAGCCCAGCGTTTCTCATGATGTACTCTGCATGTAAGTTAAATAAACAGGGTGACAATATACAGGCTTGATGTACTCCTTTTCCTATTTGCAACCATTCTGTTGTTCCATGTCCAGTTCTAACTGTTGCTTTCTGACCTGCATACAAATTTCTCAAGAGTCGGGTCAGTGGTCTGGTATTCCCATCTCTTTCAGAATTTTCCACAGTTTATTGTGATCTACACAGTCAAAGGCTTTGGCATAGTCAATAAAACAGAAATAAATGTTTTTCTGGAACTCTTACTTTTTCCATGATCCAGCAGATGTTAGCAATTTAATCTCTTGTTCCTCTGCCTTTCCTAAAACCAGCTTGAACATCTTGAAGTTCACTTTTCACATATTGCTAAAGCCTGGCTTGGAGAATTTTGAGCATTACTTTACTAGCGTATGAGATGAGTCCAATTGTGTAGTAGTTCGAACATTCTTTGGCATTGCCTTGTTTGGGGATTTGAAGAAAACTGACTTTTTCCCGTCCTGTGGCCACTGCTGAGTTTTCCAAATTTGCTGGCATATTGAGTGCAGCACTTTCACAGCATCATTTTTCAGGATTTGAACTAGCTCAACTGGAATTCCATCACCTCCACTAGCTTTGTTCGTAGTGATGCTTCCTAAGGCCCAGTTCACTTCACATTACAGGATGTCTGGCTTTAGGTGAGTGATCACACTACTGTACTTATCTGGGTCATGAAGATCTTTTTTGTACAGTTCTTCTGTGTATTCTTACCACCTCTTCTTAATATCTTCTGCTTCTGTTAGGTCCCTACCATTTCTGTCCTTTATTGAGCCCATCTTTGCATGAAATGTTCCCTTGGTATCTCATTTTCTTGAAGAGATCTCTAGTCTTTCCCATTCTATGTGCTTTTTGGATACTCTAAATAATCTCAACCATTGTGTTTGAATTTCTACGTAAACTGAGGCAATCCCTCCTGACTCAGCCTGTTCAGTTGGAAGCCCCAGATACAGGGGCAGGTAAGAGGGCTGGAGGGAGCTGAAGGTTTCACACACAAATCTGTATCTTTAGGACATAAGTCTGGCATGTCTCAGAGAGCAATAAAGAGCAACACATATGTCACTTCTACCAATTTCCCTTATTTTCTACAGAACCAGTCTAGTTGTAAAACAGTTATAATTGATATATTTCAACAGGTCAACATTTCCCCGTCTTCCAAAGGATACTGTGGCCATTCAGTATCACAGAAGAAGATCAGGAATGTCTTTTTAAACTCTGGGGATCAAACTTGTCTCAGCAAATACATTTTTAAATGAGTGGTTCTTGAACTGCCAGCTCCCATCTATAAAAGAGAAAAAAGCAGCATCCACAGCTGTGGTTTTTTTTTTTTTTTTTTTCCACCAGAAGCGCCCTTCACTGCTCTAGATGGGGGTGTAGACAGACTCTCCACTGAAGCTTTCCTTCCCTGGTCAGACTTAGTCTGTCCCTTACCAACGCAGGCATCTTACTCATCTCTCCCAGTTCTACCACCAAGGTGGGGTGGAGATGCACCAGGGGTAGACCTGACAGCATCCCAGACTGATTTAGTTCCATACCACAAAAACCTTTGTTTGATTTGTCCTTTTCCCTGATGCTGCCTAGGTGGAGCACAGTAGATTTTCAGAATATTTCCCAAGCTAGTATTGCTAGGGGAAGCCTCCATCTTATGTGTGCCCATGCACATTCCTGAGTACAGTCCTGACCACAGTAGAAATGGTGAGTCATAAAGGGATAAACAACAACCAAGATGCCCCTTCTGAGTGTCACCACGCCAGTATATATAATAACAAAAGGCTTGGCCAATGAGGAAAAAGTGATTTTTGTCCTCAAGCTACTAGGGCCAATCCTTCCAGTTCATTTCCAGAGATTTCACAAAAGGAATGTCTAGGGAATTGAGACAAAAGCAACCAGAGAGCCTCCTCTGGTCCACTAAGAGCTAGCACTACCAAAGGAAGAAGCCCATTGCACTTCCAATTTGACCAAATCCTGCAATTCCCGATCTGTGTCCTCGAAAACCTCATGGTCACCAGCAGTGCTTCTATCCATATAGATAGGAGTCATAGTCATGACAAACACTCACTTTCAGGTCGCTGCCTCCTGAGGCAGACATCCAAGAGAGTGACCTCCAGACTGAGAGATGTTCCTGGAGCCAGAGGAACCTCAGAGCCTTGCTCTGAAACATGCTCTTGTAACTTTTGGCTCCTAGCAAGGCTAGGCACTTCCAAACTTCAGGTTTAAGTAAAAGTATATAGTAACAGCATGGATCACAATTCTCTGGAACGTCTATGATCTGACAGATTAGGTTAGTAGTTCTACTTCCCCAGGCAGTTACAGAATGGTCAAAGAGACCAGGGAAAAGTGACCGAGAAAGAAAATTTTGGTCCACATGCTTTGCCCATCTCTGGCAACTTCCCTCGCAGGGACGTTGGGTGTCTCTTGGCATTGGCAGGTTGGTATAATCCCCTGACAGGGTTCCTGCCATAAGCCATATGAGGTCACCTCAGAACCGCAGATTAGGACACAGCCTTTGTGTCACACATGTGTGTCTTTTAATCGATCACACACACAAGCACACCGTAGAGTTAGTAAAGTACAGAAGAAAATGTGTATACTGAGAAAACAGAGAGACTAGAGCTCTGAGTGTTCTTACCTTGTCCTGAAGATCCTGGATGAGCCCCCAAGATGATAGCTTATGGTGAACCGTGTAGGATTTGTGATCTCCAAAGAAGAAGATTTAACTTTGGGACCAGGGACCAGGCTTGATCACTCAAGAGCCTTTGTGTAACAGAGTTTTATTAAAGTGAGAAAGGGCAGAGAAAGCTTCTGACACAGACAGCAGAAGGGGGATGGAGAATGCCTTCCCCTCTCTGCTAGTCTTAGCAAGATGTTTTATATCTGTTAGAAAGCCATTAATCAAATAAGAGAGATGCTTCAAGGCTGATGGAGTTTCACCAGGCCCCTCTCCCACAATATGCATTTTTGAGATAGAATGGCATGAGGTGTGTCATCCCCCAGCCATGAAACAGTTGATATGAACACTGGTTTGTTGATCTATTATCAGTGCAAGGTTTGAGAAAAGGAAAACAAGTTTGTCTTAGGTGGAATCATTTTGAAGAAAGGCAAATTCCAAAGCAAATACATAGTCTCATTAACAATAGCTTAAGAAAAACATTTCCATGGAGAGTTTGTTTCCTCCTGCCGCTTCAGGAAGAAAAAAAAAAAAAAATGTCTGAGACTTGCAGCCTATTCCCTCTGCTGGAATTCCCTGGCCATCCTGCCTGTTACCCTCTCACTATGACTCACAAGTGTGTTCTCTTGGCAAAACTGTTAGACTTTCACCTGCTTCATTTTGTACTCCAAGTATCAAATTGCCTGTTACTCCAGGTATCTCTTAACTTCCTACTTTTGCATTCCAGTCCCCTAAAATGAAAATGATATTCTTTTGGGGTGTTCATTCTAGAAGGTCTTGTAGGTCTTCATGCTACTAAGTCACTTCAGTCGTGTCTGACTCTGTGCGACCCCATGGACTGCATCCCACCAGGCTCCCCTGTCCCTGGGATTCTCCAGGCAAGAACACTAGAGTGAGTTGCCATTTCCTTCTCCAATGCATGAAAGTGAAACGTGAAGTTGCTCAGTCGTGTCCAACTTAGCGACCCCATGGACTGCAGCCTACCAGGCCTCTCCGTCCATGGGGTTTTCCAGGCAAGAGTACTGGAGTGGGGTGCCATTGCCTTCTCCGTAGGTCTTCATAGAACTGTTCAACTTCAGCTTCTTCAGCCTTACTGGTGAGGGCATTGATGTGGATTACTACCAGAATGAAAAAAAAAAGGTAATACATTAATTAAATCATATGTGTATGTCATATAACTCATGCTCAATCTTTTTCTTCATTTTTTCATTTCTTTTCATCCTAATAAGTAAAGAATTAATAATTTGAGAACCAGAGATGACTGGAGTACCAGATTATGAGCACAAGACAGATATTAAGTAATATACCAAACTATGAGGTGTCTGTTAGGAGTGACTGGTATAGGAGCAAACAACAAGACCAATGTTTAGGGCTGGGTGTTAGAAGATGGCTACCTAGAACCAGCTAAATCAGCTTTAGTTGCACAAAAGTGGAAAGAGGATGGTTTACCCAGGATGTTCCTAAACCTTTTAAAACACAAGTTCATGTCTGGTTATCTCTTAGATTCATAGTTAGCATCTTTCAAGGTGACTCCCATCCACTTTATGAATGAAGCATAACCTGCAATTCTCAGTGTGCCTATTATTAGAGAACAAGATTGAATTTTACAGTGTAAGAACTGTATTTCATTTGTCTTCTGAAGTTCAATGTGGCTCCCAAATTAAATCTTTCTTACTAATAGAATTGGTGCTTTTATCTCTCCATATTGTGTGGCATGATGTCTACAGCTCTTCCTGCTGTTTGTTTTACAGAGGACTCATGGTGGCAAGGGAATGAGTGTGGGAATTGCTCTTGCCCAGGCACATCTAAGTCTTCTCCTCTGCTCTCACTTATGTGGTAGGGAGGTTTTGATGTCACCCTTGTAGTAGTGTTAAATTTTACACTGCTACTCAGGTATGAAACTAATATCAGGTATTAAAAAGGCATATTATTTATTTCTTTATAATCACACAAAACCCAGAAGTCTAATTCTTGCTTGATAACTAAAAACTGAGTCTTGAACATTGTGGAAACACTATTCCTTAGAAATTCTGAACTTCCGTACAGTACAAAACACTTGTCCAAACACTGCTCAGAGAATTGACCGACCTTTGCCAGGCCTGTGCTGAGTCTCTACTCAAGAAAATGCAAATCTGCCAAACTGCTGGACATAGTTTTTCCCAATGAATGTAGTACAAAAACTGTTTCTGTAACTTTCTGACCATCCTTTCCATCTAACAATTCATTTCCCCAGATTCTTTCTAATCACTTTTATTCCTTTTCTGTTCTTTCTTTAAAACTCTCAATCACCTTTGTATCTGTAGTTGAGATCAGCTTACTCTGGAGTGTCTCCCCTACTGCAGTATGTGAGGAAAATCTGTTCCGCCACCTTTAATGAGCACTTGGTACTGTCTTTGCTCTTCCCAATAAAATTATTTAAAGTTATTCTTTAGTTAATTCAGGATTCCTCATTCCTCTCTCTTACTATCTTCTCCAGTTTGCTTCTTATTTCAAGAGATGACTGCTTAATATCAGGGTGGAGATGCTAGCCTTTTTAGTCATCTTCTTCTCTTGTCCTTTGTTGTGTTATGACTAAGGTTTGGAATAAACATCAGTGCTGGCTTCTTTTGTCTGGTGTTTATGAGTTCATCATTACCTTCATTTGTGAAGGAAATAGGTTCTGGATCCCTCCTCCTCCTCCTCCTCCTCCCATCCATGTAAGCCTGCTGATTCCACTTTACCATCATTCTCAGAAACTTAGAGATGGTCCCCTACTTTTGTCTATCATACTAGGATTTACAAGACCCTATGACATTGTCTTCAGAATCACATGATTTTTAATCTTCCTTCAGCCACTGCCTTACTGCCCAGATACTACATAAACTCACATATGACATCTATTTTGTGCAAATCCTAGAAAGTTGGGCATTTCCCACCCCCTGCCCCTGTCTGCAGTTCCTCTCATAACAGGAACTGGCATCAATTTCCTTCTTAGGAAACTATCAGTGTCTAAACCTTTGCCACATCATCTCTGATTTCCTTCTTTCAACTTTATAATCAAACTTCCTTAGATTTGGTTACCAAATCAATCTTACTGTCCCCAGTAAGCTTGATTTCTTCATTATTAACCTCAATATTTAAAGTCAAGTTTTTGGAATTGACACAAAGCAACATTTTTTTTTTTCTTTCTTTCTCTCAGGATCACTCAATTGAAAGCCAAACATGACTCTCAAGAACATTCTCTTTATCAAAGAATAATGAAAACCACCTTTATCATTTTTTAACCTAAAAAAAGGAACCCTGAACAAATTCCATGTGAGAATATTGGATAACATTATTCTGCTTAGTGCACTGCTACCAAAGTCTAGAGCATGTAAAATAAAAATAGTAACTCTGTAAAGGGGGAAGCTGTAAGGCTCCACTTTAATCAAGTGGGAAAGACATATCCATAAATGTGTGGGTTTATCCCTGGACTTTCTATTTGGTTCCATTGATTTTTTTTATTTATATTTTTTTGCCAGTACCACACAGTCGTAATAAGTGTAGCTTTGTAGTATAGTGTGAAGTTGGAAAGGTTGATTTCTCCACTTTCATTCTTTCTCAAGTTTGCTTTGTATTAATTTCTTTTGTGTTTCCATGCACAATGTGAAATTATTTAGCAAACAGAATCTAACAACATATGTAAAAGATCATATATCATGATCAAGTGGGCTTTTCCAGAGATGCAAGAATTCTTCAATATTTGTAAATCAATCAGTGTGATACACCATATTAACAAATTGAAAGATAAAAACCACATGGTTATTACAATAGATGCAGAGAAAGCCTTTGACAAAATTCAACACCCATTTATGATTAAAAAAAAAAAAAAAGGGAAAAGCTCTCCAGAAAGTAGGCATAGAAGAAACATACCTCAATATAATGAAAGCCACATATGACAAACCCACAGCAAACATTATCCTCAATGGCAAAAAATTTGAAAACCTTTACTCTAAAATCTGGAACAAGGGTGCCCACTCTCACCACTGCTATTCAACTTAGTTTTGGAAGTCCTAGAGACAGCGATCAGAGAATAAAAATAAATAATAAGGAGTCCATGTTGAAAATGAAGAAATAAAACTCTCACTGTTTGCAGATGACGTGACCTACAAAGAAAACCCTAAAGATGCCACCAGAATTTTACTAGAGCTAATCAATGAATATAGTAGAGTTGGAAGATATAAAATTAATACAGAGAAATTCTGTATGCTAGCAATGAAAAATCATTCACCATTGCAATGAAAATAATAGAATACTTAGGAATAAATTTACCTAAGTGACAAAAGACGTGTATACAAAACTATGAAACACTGATGGAAGAAATAAAAAATGACACAAATAGATCGAGAAACATACCATGTTCTTGGAAGAACACATCACTGATTGGAAGAATCAATATAGCAAAAATGAGTATACTACCCAAAGCAATCTATAGATTCAAAGAAATCACTCTTGAGTTATTAATTTTAATAAATATACTTTGATTGTGTAATATATTAACTTTAAGGAAAGCTGGGTGAAGTATTTGCATGCATGTTTGCTCAGTTACTGAGTCATTTCCAACTCGCTGTGACTCTATGGACTGTACCCTGCCAGGCTCCTCTGTCCATGTAATTTTCCAGGCTAGAATACTGGAATGAGTTGTCATTTCTTCCTTCAGGATCTTCTCAATCCAGGGATTGAACCCATGTCTCCTGTGTCTTCTGCATTGCAGATGTGTTCTTTATCTCTGAGCCTCTGGGTAAGCCCAAAGAATTTACAGGACTTGGCTATTTTGGCAAATCATGAATCCAAAATTGTTTCAAAATGAAAATGTTTAATATAAGTCAATTTAAACATGATGTTTCTAGAACTGAATTTTCACATTTTCACTTGATATATATCATAGGTACCTGAATTAAGCATAGCCCTGAACAAAGCTCTTTGATTTCCTCCAGAATTAGATGCTGTACAGATAAACTCATTTTTTTAAATCTAACTTATTCATCTCATAGCTTTGTAAACTGCATTTTGTCAGTTTTAATTCCATTGTGTGTCTGTTTCCTTCATAGCACCCTTTTCCTTGTTTCAACCATTAAATGTTAGCTATCTATGGGGATCTCTCTTACACTATTCTGTTTCTCTTACTCTATATATAACTCTTGGGGTAAATTTGTTTTCACTCATGAGATGAAGCCATGCATCACAATGATGAATCTCAATCTTATCTGTTGAACGTGTATGATTAACTGCTCTGCACCTACAAGGAACACTTTAACTTACTAAATCCAGAGGAATTCAGCATCATTCCTTGAAATGGATACTGAACCTGTGATTTCTGTTCCCATGATTGACTTCTTAACATCTCAAAGATAAATCAGTATATGATTACACAATATTTCCTCCATTTAATCTCACTATAACTCACCACATTTTAATGATTATAACCATACCTCTTAAAAGTATTTCAATGTAGTTCTGCCTCTCATCGCCAGAGTTCCCTCTCTGGTAGTATTTAGCTAGTCTTTGAATTATGATTCTCACAGTAAGGGGTCCCTCCAATGGTTACCAATTTCCATTCAACAATACAATACAGCTCACTGATCTCTTTGAAATATAAATCAAATCATAGTATAATTCTGATAAGCTACTCTGTTGCTGAGAATGCTCCAATGGTTCTCCAAAAGACCAGCCCAGCACTGCTTGTGATCCAATTCTCATGTCAGACAGCAGGATGAGTTATATCCTTTCAATTCAAGAAAGAATATAATTAATAGAATTGGTCATTTTTAATGTTGATGATTAAGACTAGATACAGATAAAATAGTTCTTAACAAATGGTCCTTTTATCCTCAATCTATGCTACTGTAAAAAAGGTTGCACTTCATTGGGGACTTGAGTCAAATATGTTTGGGATTATCAACTGAAAAGAATGGGTATGAATTCAGAGAAATTATAAATAGATAAGTATGGCCAACTGAGATTGGGGGTTCAAGAATTTGCAGTAGCCAAACTCTGAGTTTTTATTCCAGTTTCTCCATAAACATTTAGCTATTGGAAGACATATGTCATGAATCATCAGAAGTGGTAAGGATATCAGCTTATGAAAGAACAATTTGTGGAGGATGAAAGTGAAAAAAAAAATCACAAATGCAATGAAGTGGGCGTCTTGATGAATCCCTGGAGCACACTGAAATCCTTGGGAATTTAAGATCAAAGAGGTGGAACAGGATAGAATAACAAGATCAATAAAGTGGGTAAGGAAATGAGTTTGTGAAGTACAGCCTAATTAATTCTGAAAGCTGGAGATGTTGAATATTTAGGTCAACAAAGATATTCAGTTTTCATTCCAAAGGTCAGTTTTCATCCCAACCCCAAAGAAAGGCAAAGGCAAAGAATGTTCAAACTACTGCACAATTGTATCTACTGTATCTAAAACGCTAGCAAAATAATGTTCAAATTAACCAAGTTAGGCTTCAAAAGTATGTGAACTGAGAATTTCCTGGTGTTCAAGTTGGGTTTAGAAAAGACAGAGGGACAACAGATCAAATTGCCAACATCTGGTGGATCATAGAAAAAGCAAGAGAGTTCCAGAGAAATATCTACTTCTGCTTTCTTGACTACACCAAATACTTTGAATGTGTGGACCACAACGAACTGGAAAATTCTTAAAGAGTTAGGAATTCTTTAATTCCCTTTAATTCCCACCTGACCTGCCCCTTGAGAAACCTGTATGTGGGTCAAGAAGCAACAATTAGAACAGAATATGGAATAACAGACTGGTTCCAAATTGAGAAAGGAGTACGTCAAAGCTGTATATTGTCACCCTCCTTATTTAACTTATATGCAGAGTACATCAGGTGAAATGCTGGGGTAGATGAAGCACATGCTCGAATCAAGATTGCTGGGAGAAACACAAACAATCTCAGATATGCAGATGACACCACCCTTATGGCAGAAAGCAAAGAGGAACTGAAGAGCCTCTTGATGAAAGTGAAAGAGGAGAGTGGAAAAAAAAAAAAAAAAAACTGCCTTAAAACTCAACATTCAGAAAATGAAGATAGTGGCATCCAATTCCAGCACTTCATGGCAAATAGATGGGGAAACAATGGAAACATTGGCTGACTTTATTTTGGGGGCCTCCAAAATCACTGCAGATGGTGACTTCACCCATGAAATTAAAAGGTGCTTGCTCTTTGGGAGAAAAGCTATGACTGACCTAGACAGCATATTAAAAAGCAGTGACCTTTGCTGAAAAAGGTCTGTCTAGTCAAAGCTATGATTTTTCCAGTAGTCATGTATGGATGTGATAGTTGGTCCACAAAGAAAGCTGAGCAGCAAATAATTGATGTTTTTGAACTGTGGTGTTGGAGATGACTCTTGAGAGTCCTTTAGACAGGAAGAAGACCCAACCAGCTCATCCTAAAGGAAATCAGTCTTGAATATTCATTGGAAAGATTGATGCTGAAGCTATAACTCCAATACTTTGGCCACCTGCTCTGTAGAACTGACTCATTGGGAAAGATCCGGATGCTGGTAATGATTGAAGGTGGGAGGAGAAGGGGATGACAGAGGGTGAGATGGTTGGATGGCATCACCAACTCAATGGACATGAGTTTGAGTAAACTCTGGGAATTGGTGATGGACAGGGAGGCCTGGTGTGTGGCAGTCCATGGGGTTGAAGAGTCAGACATGTCTGAGAGACTGAACTGAACTGAAGGTTATTCAAGAATAGAAGTTGAGAAGAAAACTATGGATACAAGAAAATCACCAAGAAAATAAAAGAGTGTTGGGACAAGGGAAAAACAATGGGCTATGTAGGAAGCTGATTTTTCTGCATGAGCACTGTCTGATTAAATGACAACTGGGCCAGGGACCACTTGGTTGATGGCAGTCCTACTTCCTAAACAGGTGGTACATGGAGTGTCAGAGAAGGCAGCCTCCTTTAAAGTAAAGTGTCAGTGAAAATAACATTTCTTTTGAGGTAAAGGGATATGTTCAGTATTTGCTAGAGGTGAAAGGTGAGACAAGTTAGTGGACAGTATAATGAACCTTCCAGAAAACATATCCTGGAGACAGTTCCATGTGCACTTGAGAAGAAGGTATATTCTGCATTTGGATGGAATTTCCTGAAGATATCAATGAGATCCATCTTGTCTAATGTATCATTTAAGACTTGTGTTTCATTATTAATTTTCTGTTTTGATGAACTGTCCATTGATGTAAGTGGGGTGTTAAAGTCGCCTAGTATTAATCTGTTACTGCCAATATATCCCTTTATGTTAGTTTTTGTCTTATGTACTGAGGTGCTCCTATGTTGGGTGCACAGGTATTTACATTGGTTATGTTTTCCTCTTGGATTTATCCCTTGATCATTATGTTGTGCCCTTCCTTATCTCTTGTAATACTCTTTATTTTAAGATCTACTTTTTCTGATATGAGGATTGCTACTCCAGCTTTCTTTTGCTTTCAATTTGCAAGGAATATACTCTTCTATACTTTCATTTTCAGTTTTCATGTGTCTTTAGGTCTTAAGTGGATTTCTTGTAGACAGAATATATATGGGTCTTGCTTTTGTTCAGCCTAGTCTGTGTTTTTGGTCAGAGCATTTACTCCCTTTATGTTTAAAATGATTATTGATATATATGTTCCTATTACCATTTTCTTAATTGTTTGGGGTTTGTTTTTGTAGATTTTTTTTCTCTCTTGTACTTTCTGACTATGTAAGTCTGTTTAACATTTGCTATAAAGCTGGTTTAGTGGTACTGAATTCTCATAACTTTTGATTGTCTTAAAAGCCTTTGGTTTCACTATTAATTTTGAAAAACGTCCTTCCAGTTAGAGTAATCTTGGTTGTAGATTTTTCCTTTTCAGTACTTTAAATACATCCTGCCAATCCCTCCTTGTCTGCTGAGTTGATGTTGAAAGATCAGCTGTTAAACAAATGGGGTTTCCTTTGTATGCTACTTGTTGCTTTTCCCTTACTGCTTTTAATATTCTTTCTTTGTGTTTATTCTTTGTTAGTTTGATTAGTCTGGAGACAGAAATGGCAACCCACTCCAGTATTCTTGCCTAGAGAATCCTGTGGACAGAGGAGACTGGTGGGCTGCTGTGCATAGGGTTGCACAGAGTCAGACACGACTGAAGCAACATAGCATGCATGCATTGGAGAAGGAAATGGCAACCCACTCCAGTTTTCTTGCCTGGAGAATCCCAGGGATGGAGAAGCCTGGTGGGCTGCTGTCTATGGAGTTGCACAGAGTCAGACACAGCTGAATAGACTTAGCAGCAACAGCAGCAGTTTGATTAGTATGTGTCTTGGTGTGTTTCTCCTTGGGTTTATCCTGTATGGGAATCTTTGTGTCTCTTGGACTTGGTTGACTCTTTTCTTTTCCATGTTGTGGAAATTTCAAAAATTTTCTCAAACTCTTTGTTTTTCTCTTCTTCTTCTGGGACCCCTACAATTCAAATATTGGCACCAAGTGTACAGGGACACGGAATGCCTCAGCTGCTGGAATTATGGCACTATCAGAGTCTTTTTCCAAACCTCTGGTAGCTGGCAATCAGAAAGCCTCTTTGGCCAGTCTTTCTCCGTAGTTCCACCCGTTCAGGCCTTAGAGGGCTCCCTTGTCTGGGATCCTTCTCTCTTGTTTGGTGCATCAGTCACATAAAGGGACCCCTCCCCACCCCCCACCGGCTGGAGTCCTACTCTGTAAATTGGCACATCAGGCAGTTAAATGGACTGGGTGGGGTCCTACTCTGTAGTTTGGTGCATCAGGTGCCTGATAGGCCAGCCTCTCTATTGTTCAGCTGTCAATGCTGGCATGTGGGGAGAGAGAGGCTATGGTGATGGCTTCACCCACTATGCATAACTCAGCAGTATCGCCTTGCTTCCATGGCTGCCTGGCTTCCTTTCATAGGCATTTCCCATCACAATCTCCTTCTTCATGTTCCCTTGGTCCATCTCTCTTCAGTCAATGGCAGCCCTCTCTCCAGGATTGTGCCAAAATCCCCTCCAGCTCCCAGTTGCTGCACCTTCTAGGGTAACTGTGTCCCTGTCCAAGGTACATTTGGCTGTGGCAAGGACTGTCTGATTCTCATTCCATTTAGGCTGCCACAGATCAGTTGTATCATTCTCATCCTTTAATGTTTCTCTTCTGACCCAGATAATTGTCCTTATGTGCAGATCAGACCCCTGCTTCAGTTCCCCAACCCACCGAAGGCTGGTCCAGTCCTACTAACAAACATTCCCATTTATCCCCCTATTTCCTTCATCCTACCGAGTTTTGCATGATTTTATATATTATTTTCCTGTGGTCAGGTACTCCAGTCTGCTCTCAGCTGGTTTTCTGCAAGCACTTCTGTGTCTGAAGTTGTATTCCTGATGTATCCGTGGAGAGAGATACACTCCACATCCACCTACTCCTCTGTCATCTGTTCTCCACTATTGGTGTTTTGCCTTTTGTTTTTCTTTAAAAGTGTAGAGTAGTTCACAGAATTGTTACCTGTATGTGAAAGAAACCTCCTGGAAAGCTTCCCCCCACCCTCTTTCTCATATGTTGTAGATCATTATCCATTTAATGATAATTGTTCTTCCATTATAACGTGAAGCCATCTGTTCAATTTCTATACAGATCACTAAAAATATCACAATGATAATAAAAGTCAAACACATTTTGGTAATGCGGAGCTACTGCAAATTTCAATTCAAGTGTGTATGTGTGTGCATGTGTGTGTTATCATTTTGTAAGGCTATTAAGGGTGAAGAAATTCTCTTCCTAGTGTACCATGTGACACTGAGTTCTATACTACTGTTAAAAGAACCCACATATGAAGTAAAAGGCCAGAACAAGCATTTAACGAGTTGCCCAAAGATCTAAAACTGCTGTTAAATGGGTGTGAACATTAGCATTTGGTGGCAAAAAAAATTAGAACCTGAATTGTTGAAAGAATATTGAAATAGAAGGCCACAGAAGGACAGATAACATTTGAGGAATATCTCCCAGAGACATGTGTGATCTCTGAAAGTGACAAAGCAATCCATTACATATAGGGACTAGTACAATCACCAGGATTGAATCCAAGAGATAAAATTCCTTAAGAAAGCATCCTGTAAGTCCATGGATATGTAATATTGGCAGAAAAGTGTTCATTTCAATCATAACAAAATGCTGCTGCTTTTATGATAGAGCTGTCTATACCCAACTTTATGGTTTGATGGTTCAGATGATTCTTAGTTCATTTTGAGCAGTCCAGGCTGAATGGTAACTTGGTGGCCCATAGATGAGCAGTTACTTTCCATTAAGGCTCAGTACCCAATATATATATATATATATTTTTAATCAAAAAGAAGGTAGTTTTCTGACATGAAGGCATGTATTTGCCTCAGAATCTTAATGTCTTGCACTATGATTCACTTGCAGGATCTACCAAAGCCCACAAACAGAATCTCTACCAGGGACCCTTCAAGCACCATTGAGTCTGTTGGATCAGTTGGTAGTCTAGACCTCTGACAGAGCCTCCTCTTGTTCCAAAAGGACCCCATTCAAAGCTAGCAAGTTTTAGATCACCCAGTCAATGGGTGGAGTAGCACATTATTAGAAAGTGTGCTTTAATTCATAGTAGGAGGGGCTCAGATGCAAAAACGCATCCTTGATCTCAGAAGGAAAATTTCATGCTCCATACCACTGGATCCCTAGAATGTCACTGAACTCCTCTAAAATGTTTTCAAATCTTTTTCCACCCTCTCATATGCAGATATATTACCAGCAAGTCTAGAGCAATTACCATTTCTTGTTCATGAAGACCATTCAGTATAATGTGATCAATGTAATGGATAGTGTGATTCCATATGGAAGGAAAAGGGAATCAGGTCCCTGCAGACTAAATTAAGGTGAAACAGGCATGACACAAGTTTAAGTTGAAAATCTGAAACCCTGGCATCATTCTTTTTTCCCTCCTTGTTCTAGTGTAGTTAGAAGCAACCAGTCAATTTCATAACACTCATTATTTTGACAGACTTGCCCCAATATGTTTTCAACTAGAACCTTGGTTTTTTAAAAATATTTGATTAGGACTACATAATGGTGATTTTTTTTTATCTTTATTGCCACATCATGCCATAGAATTTTAGTGCTTTATTTATGACTGGGAATAGGTTATAAAGACATTTATGTTAAAGAATTGGCTCCCTCGATTGTAGGAGCTGTCAAGTCTAAAATCTGTAAGAAAGTTGATAAGGTAGAGACTCAAACATACTTTAATCTGTATTTAAAACAAAATCTCTTCAGGAAACTTTTTGAGGCCTTCAACTTATTTAGGAAACCCACTCACATTTTCTGAGGTAACTGCCTTACTTTAAATCAATCTATTATTAATGCTTCCCAGGTGGCACTAATGGTAAAGAACCTGCCTACTAATGCAGGAGACATAAGAGATGTGGGTTTGATCCCTGGTCAGGAAGATCCCCTGGAGGAGGGCATGACAACCCACTCAAGTGTTCTCATCTGGAGGATCCCATGGACAGAGGAGCCTGGCAGGATACAGTCCACAGGGTCACAAAGAGTTGGACACAACTATATGACTTGTCTCGCACACAGGCACATTATGGATGCTAACTACTAGTGCAAAATACTTTCACAGGAAAAAAATGCCTCAATGTTTGCTTAAATAACTAGATGCTCAGCCTAGCCGTGATATATGAAAATAAAAATAAGCCATCACCTGGGCTTTTCCAAATCCTCCTCAATTTTGACAATTCACTAGAAAGATTTCAGAGAACTCACTGAGAGTGATCATACTCATGGTTACAGTTTATCATGGGGAAAAGAGGCATATTAAATCAGTCAGAGAGGAAGCACTGAATGTGTTCCCATGGAGTCAGGATGAATTCCTTGTCTCCAAGGGACACTGCACATGAAGTGCTGCTCTGAGGAGTGCTGAGCCTCACTGTAAGGGTGTTTTTTTTTTTTTTCCTGAGGCTGCACTCTGTAGATATAATTGATTGGTTGCACACATGGTTGATCTGTCTCAAGATTGGCTGGAGACCCAATCCTCTACCTAGGTACTTCCTTATTCTAAATCACACTGTTGCTATATGGGTGTCCATGGCTCCAACACAAAGATTACCACCCAGGAACTGGGGCCAAAGGGCAGACGCTCTGTTAAAATAAAGATGTTTCTAGTCACTGTGAGTTTTTCTGGTGTTAGTTTAGCTTCTGCTTTAGGGTTCAGAATATAGGTACCTATTTCTTTGGAAGGAATGATGCTAAAGCTGAAACTCCAGTACTTTGGCCACCTCATGTGAAGAGTCGACTCATTGGAAAAGCTTCTGATGCTGGGAGGGATTGGGGGCAGGAGGAGAAGGGGACAACAGAGGATGAGATGGCTGGATGGCATCACTGAGTCGATGGACGTGAGTTTGAGTGAACTCCGGGAGTTGGTGATGGACAGGGAGGCCTGGCCCTGCTGCGATTCATGGGGTCACAAAGAGTTGGACACGACTGAGCGACTGAACTGAACTGAACTGAAGTGATCATCTGCCTTCATGTATAGCATCACAATGTGACTATACCTAGGCCTTTATGTTGCTTCATGTGTGCCTTTACAAGTTATTTGCACTTGTGCTGCTCTGCATTCTTTGTGTGGACCCAGATTTCCCTCTGGCGTGATTGTCTTTCTGCCTAAAAGACCTCAGTTAATAGTTTTGTTTTGGCTGTTTTTGTATTTTATTTTAGTAAGCTTCTGCTAGAGTTGAGTTCTTTCAACTTCTGTATATTTGAAAAATAACTATTTTTCATTTTTAGTGAACTATATTTTTGCTTGGTACAAATTTTAGTTTTATTTTGTGTTTTATGTTTTTATTTTATTTTTTTTACATTCAATAGTTTAGTGATGTCTTCTCATTTGCATTGATTCTGAGAAAAAAAATATGCTATTATTATTTTTTTAAATCTTGATTACTCCGTATGTAATGTGTCTTTTTTTCTCTTATAGCTTTTAACATCCCCATTAATCCTTTCTTTTAAGCAATTTTACTGTGATATACTTTGGTATAGTTTCTTTCATGTTTTTAATGTTAGTGATTTTTCTGAAGTTCTTTAATATGCCCATTTACAACTTTTGCAACTTGGAAATTTTTCAGCCATTGTATCTTTGAATATTTTTCTGCCTGTCCCTTTCCTTTGGGGAATCTAATTACACAGACATTAGGTTGCCTGATGTCTCATAGCTCACTGATCTTCCTTTAATTTTTTAAACTCTTTTTCTATTTTTAATATGTGTTTTATTCTAGATGGTTCCTATTGCTGTAACTTCAAGTTCATTAATGTTTACATGCAATGTACTAATCTACTCTAATCTTATCCAGTGAATTTTTCATTACAGAATTGAAGTAGTTATATCTATATATACAGTTTGACTATTTTTACTATTTTTCATGTCCTCAAAACACATTTAGATCAAATGAGATCTGTTACAATAACAGCTCCATTGTCTTTATTTTCTAATTTTAGTATCTTTGTTAGTTATTAGACATATTGCTTTTTTTAAATCCTTGTTAAGGGTTATATCCTTCTGCTTCTCTTCATATCTGGTCATCATTAACTGAGTGTCAGGTATTTTATTTTATTTTTATTTTTTTTTCAATGAAGGTATTTTAACTTTCAACTTCTTGGGTGCTATATATTTATTTAGTCCTCTATGTATTCTAGAGCTTTGTTCTAAGATGCAGTTAAGTTGCTTTTTAACATTCACTAGGAGGGATTACGGAGAAGGCAATGGCAATCCACTCCAGTACTCTTGCCTGGAAAACCCCATGGACGGAAGAGCCTCGTAGGCTGCAGTCCATGGGGTCGCGAAGAGTCGGATACTACTGAGCGACTTCACTTTCACTTTTCACTTGCATGCATTGGAGAAGGAAATGGCAACCCATTCCAGTATTCTTGCCTGGAGAATCCCAGGGATGGGGGAGCCTGGCGGGCTGCCGTCTATGGGGTCGCGCAAAGTCGGACACGACTGAAGCAACTTAGCAGTAGCAGCAGCAGGAGGAATTAGACAACTCTTTCTCCTCACTATTGAAGCAAGACCTTTCCAACTATTGTGCCAAATACACTGTGAATTTTAAATTTTTCCAAATTGATACAGTTTTAGGTTTTGTGTGCTTCCTAAATACTATTCCATCAACATTTTTCTTTCCCTGACTTTTGGATAATGTCTTCACATGCATGAGCTGCATAATATTTTACCTAATGCTTAGAGACAGTCCTCCATAGATCTCATGTTCTAGCTCTGTGCAGTCACTCTCTCTAGTACTCTGCCCTGTTCACAATGAGTTTATTTATGACAACAGAGTGAGAAAAACCATGGAATCCTTTTTGCACCTGCACTGTTTACTAAGTGCAATCACTTACTTAAAATGAAATTCATTGTTTCACGTCCTATTTTTGTGGACTGCTTAACTTTTTTCTCACTCTATCTGACCACTTCTTCAAGAGGGACTGAGTCTGCCAGGGGTTGGTTATCTACTATTAAACCATTCACTTTGTTTGACAAGTTGTTGCACATTATATGAGGAGTAGGGCATGCATCATGACAACCATAAGTATTGCCTTTATAAACTAATCTTAGTGGGACATTTTATACTATTTGGTTAAAGATTATCTGTGTTCTTGAGTATACTCATTCTTGCAACTGTAAGAATGTTAATGTAATGCAGTAGCCACTTCCCCTGTTCTAGCAGGTAACAATGTATATCTTTTGTAAATATATGACTATATTTCTACATACAAAATATAAAGAGTATTTCCAATCTCATACAGATATTATTCATTTTTCCCCAGTAATTCTATCTTAAGTGAAACAATTTCTTTCTAATCAGCACCTCTATTTAGAGAGGTGCAGATATAATTTACTTACACTGTGCTGCTTATTTCACATAGAAAGATAAATTGATAATGGGATTAATAACTGAGTTATGTCCAAAATTTATCACTTTTAAATATCCATATTTCATTATTTAGAGCAGCTTAAGAAGATGACCAACAGATAGGTAGTATATTTTCATTTCCTCCATCTTACTAAAGTGGTGCAATGAATTCTTTATATACTAACTTTTGATTGCCTTCTAGATCATTATATTTGAGAAATAATTACAGAAGCGGGATTAATGGACTAGAGTATATAAACATTTTTAATGGTCCAGATAAATATTGTCAAACTGCCTTTCTCAGAGCTTGTAGCAATTAGGCTCCCACAAGCATAACATACATGAGCATTTCCATCTATTTCAGGATTAAAAACAGAACAGATTAGCTAGTTTTATTGATGAAAATGTACTTGATTTTAATTAGATTTAATTTCTATGAAGAAAGATAAGATATTTATATGTATGTAACTCCTTTTCTTTTGTAAATTTTCCATTCATGTCATTTAGTTCCCTTTCCATAAGTGTATCTAAATCCTTGAATTGTAAAATCTCATCATATGTGACAAATATTTACATGCTTATATCAAATTACCTTTATAAATTGGTTCTGTTGCTTTATTTTATGCTTTATACTTAGAATATCAATTTGAAAACACTTGAAATCTGTAGAAAAGCAGCTAAAAGTATTCAGAAAACTACTCAGTTTCACTAAATTTTAATATTTTGAAATATTTGCTTTATCTTCCTCTATAAATAGATGGGTAGATAAATGGGTAAATACCAGGCGGATGCAGATATAGTATATATTAAATAATAAAAGACAATTATTTCTATTTTTATTTTAATTTCTTTTTATTTTCACTTTTCTCAAATTTTTATTTAGAGTTTCCTTTAGATGTTCAAATATACTTATTTATTTATTTATGTTTAATTGAAGGATAATTGCTTTACAAGTTCGTGTGGGCTTCTGCCATACATCAACATGAATCAGCTGTAGGTATACCTATTTCCCCTCCCTCTTGAGTCACCATCCCACCTCCCACCCTATCCCACTCCTTCAAGTTGTTTCAGATCACTGGAATTGAGTTCCCTGTGACATAGAGCATTTTTCCACTGGCTATTTAACTTTCAGTTCAGTTCAGTTCAGTCACTCAGGCGTGACTGAGTGCAGTCTCCATGGAGTGCAGCACTCCAGGCCTCCTTGTCCATCACCAATTCCTGGAGTTTACTCAAACTATGTCCACTGAGTCGATGATGCCATCCAACCATCTCATCCTCTTTTGTCCCCTTCTCCTCCTGCCTTCAATCTTTCGCAGCATCAGGATCTTTTCCAATGAGTCAGTTCTTTGCATCAGGTGACCAAAGTATTGGAGTTTCAGCTTCAGCATCAGTTCTTCCAATGCATATCCAGTACTGATTTCCTTTCAGATTGACTGGTTTGATCTCCTTGACGTCCAAGGGACTCTCAAGAGTCTTCTTCAACACCATAGTTCTAAAGCATCAATTCTTTGGCACTCAGCTTTCTTTATAGTTCAACTTTCACATCCATCCATGACTACTGGAAAAACCATAGCTTTGACTAGATGGACCTTTGTTGGCAAAATAATGTCTCTGCTTTTTAATATGCTGTCTGGGTTGACCATAGCTTTTTTTCCAAGGAGCAAGCATCTTTTAATTTCATGGCTGCAGTCACCATCTACAGTGATTTTGGAGCCCCCCAAAATAGTCTCTCACTGTTTCTATTATTTCCCCATCTATTTGCCATGAAGTGATGGGACCAGATGCTATGATCTTAGTTTTCTGAATGTTGAGTTTTAAGCCAACTTTTCACTCTCCTCTATCACTTTCATTAAGAGGCTCTTTAGTTCTTCACTTTCTGCCGTAAGTGTGGTGTCATCTGCATATTTGAGGTTATTGATATTTCTCCCACCAATCTTGATTCCAGCTTGTGTCTCATTCAGTCCAGCATTTCTCATAATGTACTCTGCAAAAAGTTAAGTAAGCAGGGTGACAATTTACAGCCATGACGTACTCCTTTCCTTATTTGGAACCAAATTGTTGTTCCATGTCCAGTTCTAAGAGGTAGGTCTGTCCAATTTCTCAGAAAGCAGGTCAGGTGGTCTTGTATTCCCATCTCTTTAAGAATTTTCCACAGTTTGTTAGGATCCACACAGTCAAAAGTTTTGGCATAGTCAATAAAGCAGAAGTAAGTGTTTTTCTGAGCAGAAGTGTTTTTCTGGAACTCTCTTGCTTTTTCATTGATCTTACAGATGTTGGCAATTTGATTTCTGGTTCCTCTGCCTTTTCTAAATGCAGCTTGAACATCTGGAAGTTCCCAGTTCACATACTCTTGAAGCCAAGCTTGGAGAATTTTGAGTGTTACTTTGCTAACTTTACATATTTAACTTTATACCTGTTAATTTAACTTTACATAGGGTAATGTGTTTGTTTCAAAGCTATTCTCTCGATTTTTCCCACCCTCTCCTTTCCCCAGGGTGCCCACAAGTCTGTTCTCTACATCTGTGTCTCTATTGCTACCCTGCAAATATTTTCAACAGTGCCATCTTTCTAGATTGCATATATATGCATTAATATGTGATATTTGTATTACTCTTTCTGAGTTACTTCACTCTGAATAATAGGCTCTATGTTCATTCACCCCAGTAGAACTGACTCAAATCCATTTCTCTATATGGCTGCATAATATTTATCTCTGGGCTTTCTGTTTTGTTCCATTGATCTATATTTCTGTCTTCAGTATGCCAGGACCATATGGTCTTGATGACTGGAACTTTGTAGTATAGTCTGAAGTCAGGAAGTTTTATTTCTCTAACTTCATTCTCCTTTCTCAATATTGTTTTGGTCATTTAAGATCTTTTGAATTTTATACAAATTGTTAAGAATTTTTTTTTTTTTTAGTTCTTTGTAGAATAGCTTGAGTAGTTTGACAGGGATTGCATTGGACTTATAGATTGTTTTGGGTAGTATAGTCATTTTCACAATATTGATTCTTCCAATCCAGAACAAAGTCCAGTTCAGTTCAGTCGCTCAGTTGTGTCCAACTCTTCACGACCCCATGAATTGTAGCAAGCCAGGCCTCCCTGTCCATCACCAACTCCTGAAGTGCACTCAGACTCACATCCATTGAGTCAGTGATGCCATCCAGCCATCTCATCCTCTGTTGTCACCTTCTCCTCCTGCCCCCAATCCCTCCCAGCATCAGAGTCTTTTCCAATGAGTCAACTCTTCTCATGAGGTGGCCAAAGTACTGGAGTTTCAGCTTCAGCATCATTCCCTCCAAAGAAATCCCAGGGCTGATCTCCTTCAGAATGGACTGGTTGGACCTCCTTGCAGTCCAAGGGACTCTCAAGAGTCTTCTCCAACACCACAGTTCAAAAGCATCAATTCTTCAGCGCTCAGCCTTCTTCACAGTCCAACTCTCACATCCATACATGACTACTGGAAAAACCATAGCCTTGACTAGATGGACCTTTATTGGCAAAGTAATGTCTCTGCTTGTAAATATGCTATCTAGGTTGGTCATAACTTTCCTTCCAAGGAGTAAGTGTCTTTTAATTTCATGGCTGCAGTCACCATCTGCAGTGATTGGGGAGCCCCCAAAATAAAGTCTGACACTGTTTCCACTGTTTCCCCATCTATTTCCCATGAAGTGGTGGGATAGGATACCATGATCTTCGTTTTCTGAATGCTGAGCTTTAAGCCAACTTTTTCACCCTCTTCTTTCACTTTCATCAAGAGGCTTTTTAGTTCCTCTTCACTTTCTGCCATAAGGGTGGTGTCATCTGCATATCTGAGGTTATTGATATTTCTCCTGGCAATATTGATTCCAGCTTGTGCTTCTTCCAATCCAGTGTTTCTCATGATGTACTCTGCATAGAAGTTAAATAAGCAGGGTGACAATACACAGCCTTGAAGTACTCCTTTTCCTATTTGGAACCAGTCTGTTGTTCCATGCCCAGTTCTAACTGTTGCTTCCTGACCTGCATATAGGTTTCTCAAGAGGCAATTCAGGTGGTCTGGTATTCCCATCTCTTTCAGAATTTTCCACAGTTTATTGTGATTTCACACAGCCAAAGGCTTTGGCATAGTCAATAAAGCAGAAATAGATGTATTTCTGCAACTCTCTTGCTTTTTCCATGATCCAGTGGATGTTGGCAATTTGATCTCTGGTTCCTTTGCCTTTTCTAAAACCAGCTTGAACATCAGGAAGTTCACGGTTCACGTATTGCTGAAGCCTGGCTTGGAGAATTTTGAGCATTACTTTGCTAGCATGTGAGATGAGTGCAATTGTGTGGTAGTTTGAGCATTCTTTGGCATTGCCTTTCTTTGGGATTGGAATGAAAACTGACCTTTTCCAGTCCTGTAGCCACTGCTGCGTTTTCCAAATTTGCTGGCATATTGAGAGCAGCACTTTCACAGCATCATCTTTCAGGATTTGGAATAGCTCAACTGGAATTCCATCACCTCCACTAGCTTTGTTGGTAGTGATGCTTTCTAAGGCCCACTTGACTTCACATTCCAGGATGTCTGGCTCTAGGTCCGTGATCACACCATCGTGATTATCTTGATCATGAAGATCTTTTTTAACAGTTCTTCTTCTTCATCTGTTTGTGTCATCTAATAAAAGACACTTATTTTTTAGTTAAGCCACAGATATCATGCTATTTTACCTTTAATACTTCATTGGATTTTACCTAATAAATTATTTTGTGTAATCATAATGCAGTTACCAAACTCAGACAACTTAACTTTGATATAATACTTTTTGTTTTTCCAAAGATGTTTAATTTTACTTTATTTAAAAAGGCTGAAAGGAGAAATTAGATACCATACAATAATAGTAGGAACTTCACTATCCACCTTTATCAGTAGACAAATTATCCTCACAGAAAAATCAGTAAGGAAATGGCAGACTTAATTAATAGTATAAACCAAAAATACTTAACAGATATATATACAACAGTCCATTCCATAGCAACAGAACAAATATTATTTTTAAGCATACAGGGAACATTCTCCAGGATAGATCATATGTTGGACCTCAAAAGAAGTATTAACATACCTAAAACATTGAAAAAATCAAGTATATTTTTTTCTCACCATAACAGTATGAAACAGCATATCAGTAACAGGAGGAGCATTGGAAAAGTCATGTAAGTGGAAATTAAGCAAAATACTTCTAAACAACCAATGGATCCAAAAAATAAATAAATAAATAAATTCAGGAGGTAAAAAATTAAAAATTCTGACACAAATAAAAATGGGAAAATAAGATACCAAAATTTATGGAAGGTAGCAAAAATATTTCTAAGCAGTAAGTTTATTCACATAAATACCTTCATTAATTTAAAAAGAGATTTCAAATAAATGAATTACCAAAAAAAAAAGAAAATTCTAAATGTGAATTTAGCAGAAGGAAGAAAATAATGAAGATAATAGCAGAAATAAATGAAATAGAAACTATAAAGATAATAAAATAATCAATAAAATTGAGTTTGATTTTGAAAAAAGTAAACAAAACTAACAAACTTTTAACTAGACCGACTAAGAAGGGAAAAAAGGACTCAAACAGATAAAATTATAACAGAAAAAAAAAAGGATACTTTACAATTAATAGCAGAGAAGGAACATTAGAGGCTACCATTAACAATTATACACTAGCAAGTTGACTAACAAAGCAATCAAGATTTTATCAAGAATAGGACTTTCCTGAGAGCTTGGTGGTAAAAAAAAAAAAAAAAAAAAAAAAAAAAATCCACCTACCAATGCCAGAGAAACAGGTTTCGTCTTTGATCCTGGAAGATCTCACATGGAATTGTTGTGGAGCAGTTAAATCTGTGCACCACAGCTACTAAGCCTGTACTCTAGAGCCTGGAGCTGCAAGTATTAAAGCCTGTATGCCCTGGAGCTCATACTCCACAAGAGAAGCCACCACAATTAGAAGCCAGTGTACTCCCATCCAAGTACTAACCAGGCCCGACCCTGCTTAGCTTCCGAGATCAGATGAGATTGGGCGCGTTCAGGGTGGTATGGTAACAATAACCCTGTGTACGAGACAGCAAAAGAGACACTAATGTATAGATCAATCTTATGGACTCTGTGGGAGAGGGAGAGGGTGGGGAGATTTAGGAGAATAGCATTGAAACATGTATAATATCATGTATGAAATGAGTTGCCAGTTCAGGTTCGATGCAAGATACTGGATGCTTGAGGCTGGTGCACTGGGACGACCCAGAGGGAGGGTATGGGGAGGGAGGAGGGAGGAGGGTTCAGGATGGGGAACACAGGTATACCTGTGGCGGATTCATTTCGATATTTGGCAAAACTAATACAATATTGTAAAGTTTAAAAATAAAATAAAATTAAAAAAAAAAAAAGATTAGCAACAGAGGAAGAGAAGCCTCATTTGGTATTCTGTGTTGAATGTATGCATGTCTAAATGGGAAAATATACAGTGTAAAATAATATCTTAATGTATATTTTATCTGTATAAGTAGTGTAATAGAAAATAAGGCCCTATAATGTAAAATCACATAATAAAGTTAGAGATTAAAAAAAAAAAAAAAGAAGCCAGTGTACTACAACTAGAGGGCAGCCTCTGCTAGCCACAACTAGAGAAAAACCTGCACAGCAAAATCAATACACTGAAGAAGCAAAACCAATACAATATTGTAATTAGCCTTTAATTAAAATAAATAAATTTAAATAAAAAAAAAGAACCAATGTAGTGAAAATGAGTAGGCTACTCAAAATTTTCTATGGATTTATTGAATAGCCAAAGCAATCTTGAGAAAGAAGAATGGAACTGGAAAAATCAACCTTCCTGACTTCACACTATACTACAAGACTATAGTCATCAAGACAGTATGGTACTAGCACAAAAGCAGAAATATAGATCGATGGAGCAAAATAAAAAGTTCAGAGATAAACCACACATTTATGGACACCTTATCTTTGACAAAGGAGGCAAAATATACAATGGAGGAAAGACAGACTCTCCAAAAAGTGGTGCTTGGAAAACTGGTCAATTATGCATAAAAGAATGAAACTATAATACTTTCTAACACCACACACAAAACTAAACTCAAAATGGGTTAAAGATCTAAATGTAAGCCCAGAAACTAAAAGTCTTAGAGGAAAACATAGGCAAAACATTCTCTGACATACCATTCTCTGACATAAATGACCCCCTCCCAGAGTAATGGAAATAAAAACAAAAATAAACTTAAAAGCTTTTTCACAATGAAAGAAAGTATAAGCAAGATGAAAAGACAGTCCTCAGGATGGGAGAAAATAATAAGAAATGAAACAACTGACAAAGAATTAATCTCCAAAATATATAAGCAGCACAATACCAGAAAAATGAGCAACATAATCAAGAAGAGGACATAAGACCTAAATAGACATTTCTCCAAAGAAGACATACAGATGGCTAATAAACACATGAAAAGGTGTTCAACATTACTCATTATTAAAGAAATGCAAATTCACTCCACAATGAGGTATCATATCACACTGGTCACAATAGTGATCATCAGAAAGTCTATAAACAATAAATGCTGGAGAGGATGTGGAGAAAAGGAAACCCTCTTACACTGTTGGTGAGACTGCAAGCAGATACAATCACTATGGAGAACAGTGTGGAGATTCCTTAAAAAAAAAAAAAAAAACTAGCAATAAAGCTACCATTCAGCCCAGCAATATCACTACTGGGCATTTACCCTAGAAAACCAGAAGTGAAAGATTGCATGTACCCCAGTGTTCATTGCAGCACTATTGTTGTCAATAGCTAGGACATGAAATCAACCTAGATATCATCAGCAAATGAGTAGATAAGAAAGATATGGTACATATACACAATAGAATACTACTCAGCTATAAAAAGGAGCACATTTGAGTCAGTTCTAATGTGGTGGATAAAATAGAGCCTATTATAACAGAGTGAAGTAAGTCAGAAAGAAAAAAGATAAATGCTGTATATTAATAGATGCATATACAATCTAGAAAGACGGTACCAATGATCCTACATATAGGGTGCCAAAGGAGACACAGATGTAAAGACCAGACATTTAGGAAATTTTCAGTGGGAAAAGGAGAGGGTGGGTGATTTGAGAGAATAGCATTGAAAAATATCCATTACTGTATAGAAAATAGATAACCAGTGTGAGTCTGATGCATGAAGCAGGGCAACCAAAGTCATTGCTCTATGACAACCTAGAGGGAAAAAGTGGGGAGGGAGATGGGAAGTGGGTTCAGGATGGAAGGGACACACACACACACACACACATACACACACACACACATACATATATATATATATATATATATATATTTGGCTGATTTATATTTTGGTAATGCAAAAACCATCACAATATTGTAAAGTAATTATCCTCCAATTAAAATAAATGAATGAATTTTTTTTAAAAAAAGAACCTTTTAAGAAAAATATTTCTCAAACTTTTCCAAAAACTTGAAAAGGAAGAAACACTTCTAAAATTAATCAATGAAGCCAGTATCATCCATACCAGGCCAGATAAGGACCTCAAAAGAAAAACAAATAAATTATAGGCCAGTACCCTAATTCAAATAGATTCAAAAATCCTCAACAAAATACCAGCAACTAAACTCAGTCTCACCTACAAAGGATCAAATACCATGATCAAGTAGGATCTATCTTTGAAATGCAATCATGATTCAACATATACATAAATAAGCAGAATATATCACCTAAACATATGAAGAATGAAAATTATACTATCATTATAATAGATGAAGGAAAGTATTTGACAAAATACAACATTCTTTCACCATAAGAACCCTCAGCATATAAGGAACAGAAGTACTATACCACAGATTAATAAAGGCCATCTATGAAAAGCTCTGAAGAAGGCAATGGCACCCCATTCCAGTACTCTTGCCTGGAAAATCCATGGACGGAGGAACCTGGTAGGTCGCTAAGAGTCAGACACGACAGAGTGACTTCACTTTCACTTTTCTCTTTCATGCATTGCAGAAGGAAATGGCAACCCACTCCAGTATTCTTGCCTGGAGAATCCCAGGGACAGCAGAGCCTGGTGGGCTTCCGTCTATGGGGTCGCACAGAGTCAGGCATGACTGAATCGACTTACCAGCAGCAGCAGCAGCATGAAAAGCTCACAATCAACATTCTCAACAGTTCAGTTCAGTTCAGTCGCTCAGTCATGTCCAACTCTTTATTATCCCGTAGACTTCAGCGGGGATCTGTGAAGGCCTCCGTGTCCATCACCAACTCCCAGAGTTTACGCAAACTCATGTCCATTGAGTCAGTGATGCCATCCAACCATTTCATGCTCTCCTGTCCCCTTCTCCTCCTGCCTTCAATCTTTCCCAGAATCACATTCTTTTCAAATGAGTCAGTTCTTCGCATCAGGTGGCCAAAGTATTGGAGTTTCAGCTTCAACATCAGTCCTTTCAATGAGTATTCAGGACTGATTTCCTTTAGGAAGGACTGGTTGGATGTTCTTGCAGTCCAAGGGACTCTCAAGAGTCTTCTTCAACACCACAGTTCTAACGCATCAATTCTTTGGCACTCAGCTTTCTTCATATTCCAACTCTCACATCCATTCATGACTACTGGCAAAGCCATAGCTTTGACTAAACAGACGTTCGTGGCAAAGTAATGTCTCTGCTTTTTAATATGCTGTGTAGGTTGGTCAAAACTTTTCTTCCAAGGATTAAGCATCTTTTAATTTCATGGCTGAAGTCACCATCTACAGTGATTTTGGAGACCCCCAAAATAATGTCTGTCACTGTTTCAAAAAGAAAAAATCTTTTTCTCCAAGATCAGGAACAAAACAAGGATACCAACTCTTTTCACTTCTATTCAGCATACTACTGAAAATTCTAACCAGAGCAATTGGTCAAGATAAATAAGTGAAAGTTATTTAAATCAGATAGGGAAAAGTCAGTTTTCATTCCAATCCCAAAGAAAGGCAATGCCAAAGAATGTTCAAACTACAGTACAATTGTGCTCATTCCACATACTAGCAAGTTTAAGCTCAAAATCCTTCAAGCTAGACTTCAGCAGTATGTGAACTGAGAATTTCCAGATACACAAACTGGGTTTCAAAGAGGCAGAGTAACTAGAAATCAAATGGCCAACATCTGTTGGACCATAGAGAAAGCAAGAGAGTTCCAGAAAAACGTCTACTTCTGCTTCTTTGACTATGCTAAATCCTTTCACTGTGTGGATCACAACAAACTGTGGAAAACTCTTAAAGAGATGGGAATACCAGACCAACTTACCTCCTAAGAAATCTGTATGTGGGTTATGAAACAACAGTTAGAACCCAATGAACTGGTTCAAAATTGGGAAAGTAGTGTGACAGTGCTATATATTTCCACCCAGCTTAATTAACTTCTATGCTGAGTACATCCTGCAAAATGCCAGGATGGAAGAAGCACAAGCTGAAATCAAGATTGCCTGGAGAAATATCAACAACCTCAGACATTCAGATGATATGACTCTAATGGCAGAAAGTGAAGAGGAACTAAAGACATGAAACAGGAGAGTGAAAAAGCTGACTTAAAACTCAACATAAAAAAAAAAACAAACAACAACTAATGTCATGGTTGCATCACATCATAGCAAATAGAAAATGAAAAAGTGGAAGCTGTGACAGATTTTATTTTCTTGATCTCCAAAATCCCTGAAGACCTTGACTGTAGCCTTGAAATTAAAAGACCTTGATCCTTGGAAGGAAAGGTATAACAAACCTAGATGGCATATTAAAACACAGAAACATTACTTTGCCAATGAAGGTCCATCTAGTCAAAGCTATTTTTTTTTTTCCATTAGTCATGTATGGATGTGAGAGTTGAACTGTAAAGAAAGCTGAGCACTGAAAATTGATGCTTTTGAAATGTGCTGCTGGAGAAGACTCTTGTCAGTTCTTTAAACTTCAAGGACATCAAGGCAGTCAACCCTAAAAGAAATCAACCTGGAATATTCATTGGAATGACTGTTGTTGATGCTGAAACTCCAATACTTTGGCGACCTATTGCCAAGTACTAACTCATTGGAAAAGACCAGGTACCAGAATGGCTTTCATAAAAGAAGATAAGAAATAGTTGGCAAGGATGTGGATAAAAAGGAACTCTTTGCACTGTTGGTGGGAATGTAAATAACTGAGTCACTTTAAAAAACAATATGCAGTTTCCTCAAAAAATTATAAATAGAACTATTATAAGATCCAGTGATTCCACTTTTGGGCAGATATGCCAAGGAAATGAAAGCAAATCTCAAAGAGATATTAGAAATTCAATGTTCACCACAGCATTGCTTACAATATCCTAGATATGAAAGCATTTTAAGTGTGTATCAAAGGAAGAATAAATAAAAATATGGTGCATTTATATAATACAAAATTATTCAACCTTAAGAAGAAGGAAATTATTCCATTTGTGACAACTGTACATTAGGAAGGACATTATGCCAGATATTATGCTAAGTAGCTAGAAACAGAAAGACAAAAACCATATAATCTCACATACCTGTGGATTCAAAGAAGTTTTAACTCATAACCAGAGAGTAGAATGGTGTTTGTCACGGGAATGGGGGAAATGCAGAGATGTTGGTTGAAAGATGCAGTTTTAGTTATAAGATCAATAAATTCTTGTTTGTTATTCTTGTTATTCTTGTTAACAATAAATAAATGTTTGTTATTCTTGTTAACAATAAATAAATGTTTGTTGGGGATGGGGGAAATGCAGAGATGTTGGTTGAAAGATACAGTTTTAGTCATAAGATCAATAAATTCTGGCATCTAAGCGACCATGGAATCTAATAACATGGTGATTATTGTTAAAAAAATATTATATTGAAATATTGTGCTTGGAATTTGCTAAGAGTACTGATGTGAGTGACAGAGGTATTAAGTAACTTGAATGTAGAAACTCACAATGCATGTGTTTATCAAATTATCATGTTGTATACATTGAAAACTCACATTGCACAACCTAAATATTTAACATTTTAACTTTTCAATCATATCTAAATAGCTGACAAAGTAAGTATAAAGCAATATCCTAACCTGATATACAGTATTTTTATTATAGCTATATTTTAGACAGCTTGCTTTTTATGTTTCTAATTATTTTTCATTCAAGAGTTGTGTAATAATGTTTTTCCTTTATTTCCATGTGGAAGAACTTTTTGAATTTCTCATTTCACTGAATTTTAAACAGAGAATACTTCTTGTAAGATTTTAGCTCCATGTAACACTGATGTTTCTTAGTGATCTAATATATGATTGATTATGTGACTGTTTTACGTTCACCTTAAAGATTTTTTGTTGTTGTTCTAGTCATCTGTCTTAAAATATTTATTAGGTTTCAACTCCCTGCTGATCTCTATTTTGCATTCTTAGGATTCAAAAGAAAACTAAATAAATAAAGTTCATTTACCCCTGGAAATTAACTTTATTAGAAGAATATAGACAATGTATGATAAAAGGAGATAATTCAATGAAAAATCAGGAGAGGTGGGGAGATGAGCATGGACCTGTCAAGTAGTCAAGGAATATCTGTGTTTATTCAAGTAGTATGTGGGCAGTTATGGAATATTTGTGAGGAGGACACCCAAGGTGTAGGAAAGGAAAGGTGTGAAATTCTTTAATTGTGAGAGTTGTTGTTGTTGTTGTTCAATTGCTCAGTCATGTCTGGCTCTTTTTGACCCCAGGGACTGCAGCATGCCAGGTCTCCCTGTCCTTCACTGTTTCGCAGAGTTAGTTCAAACTCATGTCCATTGAGTTGATGATGCCATCCAACCATTGCATCCTCTGTTTCCTCCTTCTCCTCCTGCCCTCAGTCTTTCCCAGCATCAGGATCTTTTTCAACGAGTTGGCTCTTCACAACTGGTGGTCAAAGCACTGGAGCCTCAGCCTCAGCAACAGTCCTTCCAAAGAATATTCAGGGTTGATTTCCTTCAGGATTGACTGGTTTGATCTTCTTGCTGTCCAAGGGACTCTCAAGAGCCTTCTCCAGCACTACAGTTTGAAATCATCAGTTCTTCAGTCCTCAGCCTTCTTTCTTTCTTTATTTTTATTATTACTATTATTTTACTTCACAATATTGTATTGGTTTTGCCGTACATCAACATGCATCTGCCACTGGTGTACACGTGTTCCCCATCCTGAAACCCCCTTCCTCCTCCCTCCCCATACCATCCCTCTGGGTCATCCCAGTGCACCAGCCCCAAGCTTCCTGTACCCTTCATCGAACCTGTCCAGCTCTCACATGCAAACATGATTACTGGAAAGACCATAGCTTTGACTCTCTGGACCTTTGTTGGCAAAATGATGTTTCTACTTTTTAATATGTTGTCTAGGTTTATCACAGCTTTCTTTCTAAGGAGCAAGTGTTTTCTTGTTTCTTTTCTTTTTTTTAATTTCATTGCTGCAGTCATCATCCACAGTGATTTTAGAGATCAAGAAAATAAAATCTGTCTCTGCTTTCAGTTTTTCCCCATCTATTTGCTATGAAGTGATGGGACAGGATGCCATGATCTTAGTTTTTATAATGTTGAATTCAAACCACTGTCCCCTAACCTCATCAAGTGGCTCTTTAGTTCCTCTTTCCTTTCTGCCATTTTGATGGTGCCATCGTCATATCTGAGGTTATTGATATTTCTCCCAATAATCTTTATTCCACCTTGAGTTTCATCCAGGCCAGCATTTCCTATGATGTATTCTGTATATAAGGTGACAATATACATCTTTGATGTATTCTTTTTCCAATTTTGAAGCAGCCCATTGTTTCATGTCTAGTTCTAACTGTTGCTTCTTGACCTGCATACAGGCAGGTAAGGTGGTCTGGTATTCCCACCTCTTTATGTATTTTCCACCATTTGTTACGATCCACACAGTGAAACGGTTTACCATAGTCTGTGAAATAGAAGTATACAATTTTCTGGAATTCCCTTGAATTCCTTGAAATATTCTGGAATTTCTATGATCCAGCAGATGTCGGCAATTTGATCTCTGGTTCCTCTGTATTTTCTAAATCCATATTGTACATCTGGAAGTTCTCGGTTCATGTACTGTTCTATTTTTAGTGGAAAACAGGTGACTGTAGCTATTGGATGGACAAAGAGGGAAAGTGGCAAGTGACATAATTGTAGAGATCACAGCTGTTGTTTAGTTGCTAAGTCATTTCCAACTTTTGCAACCCCATGGTTGGTGGCCTGCCAGGCTCCTCTGTCCATGGGATTTCCCAGGCAAAAATATTTGAGTTGATTGCCATTTCCTTCTCCAGGGGATCTTCCAGACCTATTGATCAAACCCATGTCTCCTGAGTCAGCAGATGAATTCTTTACTGCTGGGCCACAAGAGAAGCCCATAGATTGCAGACAGCCTGTATAAATAAGAATATATGTGTACCAAAGAAAACAGTGGTGTTGGAGAAGACTCTTGAGAGTTCCTTGACTGCAAGGAGATCCAACCAGTCCATTCTGAAGGAGATCAGCCCTGGGATTTCTTTGGAAGGAATGATGCTGGGGCTGAAACTCCAGTACTTTGGCCACCTCATGCAAAGAGTTGACTCATTGGAAAAGACTCTGATACTGGGAGGGATTGGGAGCAGGAGGAGAGGGGGAGGACAGAGGATGAGATGGCTGGATGGCATCACTGACTCATTGGACGTGAGTTTCAGTGAACTCCAGGAGTTGGTGATGGACAGGGAGGCCTGGCGTGCTGTGATTCACAGAGTTGCAAAGAGTTGGACACGACTGAGCGACTGATCTGATCTGATCTGATCTGATAGTTGATCCACACGGCCAGATTACTTCTTATATCTGGCGTAACAACTTCTCATAATACCACTGAGTACTCTCTGTATTTCCCCTTTTCCAAAAAGCTTTTGTGTTATTATCTGTATTGTGCTTTTCCCACTCCCTAAGTAAAGAAGTCAGAAAGCCATTAGTGCCTTAGCAAGGAAAAAAAAAATAATTGGTTTACACAAATAAATTTATTTTTCTTTCATATAGCAATATAAACACAGCAGGTGTCTCAGTGAGGAGGCAGAACTTAATCACAGGTTCATTCAAGATCCAACTTCCTTCTGCCTTGTTTCTTTCTCTCATTTCATGATCAAAAGATGATCACTAGCACCAAGTCCATATTCCAAGGTTTCTGCCTACAAGGAATTGAGAAGTGGAAGGCAAAGAACTTCCTTGTAAAGTCCCTAAGCTGACATTTCACACACTGTGTTCTCCTGCACAACATGGCTAAAACTTGACTACATCACAATCCTACCTCATTGCAATTAGCTGCACAGGAGGCTGGGAAAGATAATCCAAGATGGAATGTCCATTGCCCAGGAAACCCTCAAGAGATTTTATTGCTAAAATAGAGCAGTGGAAATGGATCCTGGGAAGAAAACTCCTGGAGTCTGATAGAGGACCAGATGATTTAGATCTTACAAAGACCCTTGTATAATTTTATCTTAAACACTCAGTGAGATCAGAAACCATAAGATGTGAGCAACAAAGTAATAGAATCTCACTTTTATTTAAGAAAATTACTCTGAGTAGTTTGCTTTTATGGAGTCTTGCTTCTCATATACATAATGTTATTCTATATAAACAGTTCTGTTTCAGAGGTGCTTTTTCTTGCCCATAACTTGTTATTAATTGTGCAGTTCCCATTTTTAATCACTATAGTTCTCTACAGGAAGGTAATATAATACACTGAGTATTGTACTGAGTTCTGGTGCAGCTTATCTGGATTTATGTTACCTCCAGATAAGCCAATTTCTGGTATGAGACTTTATGCCTCAATTTATTTATCTACCTCAAAGGTTTCTGTGAAGAACAAAAGTATTCATATGTGTTAAGTATTTAAGTAACTCTTGGCACATAACTGACCTTCGGAAACTAGAAGCTAATTTTCTTATTCTAGCATATGTTAACCTCAACAATTAATTTATTTTCTTTTTAAATTGGGTTCTAACATTTTCACATTTATTCTTCTGGTTAACACTTTTATCTTCTTCTTATAAAATTTCACTACATTTTTTAAAATTCTTTTGCGGTGATCAAGCAGTCTAGAATTTTTCATTGTTACAATATTCAGGCAAAGATATAAACATTTAGGTACAGGTACAGCATTTACTAGTTTTTATCATGTACTTTACATATTTACTTTGCTAGGTTTTCCAAAAGGCTTTTATTGTTTATTTTATAATTATTTCCTTTGTATGCCCTCTTAAAATTTATGTGAAATTTTGTATTTGTATGTGCTTATGTGAAGTGTATAAGTTTATATACATTTTGAACAAAGGGCTCCATGGTTTATATGGATTTATCAAAAAATATCTCAAGTCTATGAATATTTTATTTCAAATATTTTATGTTATAGCTTTTCATATATAACATCAGAGTGGGTTGTGTTTTACAATAGAAACAGCCTTGTGTTATTTTTTATTCTTTTGCCTTGAATTCAATTTGGCCTGAAAATAAATAAATCAACCAAGTAACAAAGTAACAGAAACTCTGATATGATTTCTGTGTGCCTGATAAAGTGTACTGTGCCAAAGTGCAAAAATGCCATGTTTGTATAAAATTTATGGGCTGAATTTCCCTTTCTTATCTTTTCAATAAAAATGAAGGACAAGCCATAAACTTGAAAATGACAGCATTAGTTAATGCATTATTTTTTATAGATTTAGTATTGAATATCTCTGAAATTATTGTTACATTGCATTTTAGACTTACATTTTAGTCCCATGGGTTCTCTCAGTTTAGTACTGCATATGTATTCTTCAGGATGTGTGTCTTTCTTTATTGCTGCATTTCAGTCTCAGTTGATTGATACTTACTGATCTTTCCTAGGGAATGGAAGGCAACCCAATAGAGAAAAGCACCTCATCATTGAGCCCATAAGTATGTTTCTAGGTTGATTGAATGACCAGCCAAATGAAGCAACAATTGACCCCAACACTTTGTGTAGTTTTCAAGATGTGTTGCCCTTTTCAAGAATAATTTTTCTTTAAAACAAAGTGCTGGTCACACTTTCATGATTACAAAACATCTTTCAAATTATAACAGTATCTTTGTTTTCACCAACTTTATCCTCACAGTATAGGAATATGCACAAAATAAATGGATTCAATAACTGTAGAGATTTCACACTTTTCACCCCATTCCTCCAGCTTCTACACAATAAATATTTGATAAAGTCAAAATGCATATCTGGTCATTTTCGTTCAAGAATGCCAATCTGTACAACCTTAATTGTTTCTTGTTTTTAGCAAATATTTGTGAAAATATTTTAACTGTTTTGGAGGAATATTTGCATTTCAATCTTTCTACACTTTATGTAACCTATTATTTCTAAGGAGCCTAAAATCAAGCAGAGCAGAAGATGGGATTCCAAGATTCCTTGGTTAAACTCCTCCAGTTTGTTTGTTTTTATACAGAAGCGTTGCCAGCTCTCAAAAAATGGTAGATGAATGCGTAGAAGGTGACAATGATCTTCCCTTTCTACTTATTTGATGCTGTAATTGTCCCTGGCAGCTTCAGGGTTGTGGAGTCCTTGGAGAGTCCTACATGGAGACTGATCAGTTCTACAGAGCATGTAGGTGGCAGTTTCACTTTTACCTTTTCCATACCAGCGTGGCGCATACTCACTGAATGTGCTAAGTACAATGCAAGGAATAAGAGATTCAAAATTGGAGAGAAGTTATGTTCTGCACTGGTTATTTATTCATTCAAAGAAACCAGAGTCCCAGTACACCTTGATGCTTTCTGATGCTATGTTTCCAGATGAGTGCTGTTCTTGGGGAGGGGCTTTTGCCTACCTGCTGTCAGCTGTGAACACTCAAATCTTGACAGGAAGTATCAGTTGAGGCTACATTTTCCAGGCCTTTCTATAACTAGAGGAAATTTTTTATTCTCCTGGAATTTTATGAATAAAATACAGAAGTGCATAGTTGCAGATAAATAGTCACTTCAGATGACTGAAGGGAGTTCAAACCAATGCATAGTTAACTGCCTTGGATAGGAAAAAATTCCAGTTTTGCCTGCTGATAATTAAGATGATATTGATGTTTAAGCTTAAAAATGAGACAAAATATTTGGACAAGTAATTATAATGTATAATTCCTGTGGGGAATCCACCCTGCAGACACATTTTGGTATACTCTTCAGAAATAAAAATCAATTTGCAAATTATCAGCAATATGCATTCCAATTGAACTCAATATAATTGCAATGTTACTGTGTGGTTAGCTTCCAAATTTACTTCATCAAGTAGTTGGAAACAACTTCAGAATAATACTTAAAGAAAATTTCCCCCCAGTTTGCACGCTGATCACACTTGCTGTGTAATTATATAGGCCATCAACCACACCACTCTGCACCAAGGCCAAGGAAGATTATTTCACATTATTATACTTTCTATAATAATTTATAGCAAGTATGAGTTTTTCTGTTATTTGAAAAAATATCTTTTGTTAGTCCATTGAAAATTGTTGAAAGAGAATATTACTTGAAATATTTAGCTCCATAAGCATTAGCATTATGTTAGGGCATATTCTAAACTATAAATTTTCAATTAATTCAGTTAAAATATTTCCTATTTCATAGCATGTATTTCATAGTGAAATTGGACATGATAGGTGTCTTCTTTCTTTAACATCAGGGATGAAACAAGACATGTCAATCGTGCTTCTTCAAGGAAAGTGGTTTTTCAATATGCACATATTAAAACTTCCTCAATTTAGAATTACTTTTAGAAAAATCATGATATCTATTAAAACAATCAGTTCAGTTCAGTTCAGTTGCTCAGTTGTGTCCAAATCTTTGTGACTCATGTACTGCAGAATGCCAGGCCTCCCTGTCCATACCAACTCTTGGAGTATACTCAGACTCATGTCCATTGACTTGGTGATGCCATCCATCCATTTCGTCCTCTGCCGTCCCCTTCTCTTCCTGCCTTCAATCTTTCCCAGCATCAGGGTCTTTTCAAAAGAGTCAGCTCTTCACATCAGATGCCCAAAGTATTGGAGTTTTAGCTTCAACCTCAGACCTCCCAATGAGTATTCAGGACTGATTTCCTTTAGGATGGATTGGTTGGATCTCCTTGAAGTCCAAGGGACTCTAAAGAGTCTTCTCAAATGCTACAGTCCAAAAGCATCAACTCTTCGGCACTCAGCTTTTTTTATAGCCCAACTCTCACATCCATACATGACTACTGGAAAAACCATAGCCTTGACTAGACAGACATTTGTTGGCAAAGTAATGTCTCTGATTTTTAATATGCTGTGTAGGTTAGTCATAACTTTTCTTCCAAGAAGTAAGAGTCTTTTAATTGCATGGCTGAAGTCACCATCTGCAGTGATTTTGGAGGCCCCAAAACAAAGTATTTCACTGTTTCCACTGTTTGCCTTTCTATTTGCCATGAAGTTGTGGGACCAGATGACATGATCTTATTTTTCTGAGTGTTGAATTTTAAGTCAACAGTTTCACTCTCTTTTTGTAATTTTATCAAGAGGCTCTTTAGTTCTTCTTCACTTTCTGCCATAAGGGTGGTGTCATCTGCATATCTGAGGTTACTGATATTTCTCCCAGAAATCTTGATTTCAGCTTGTGCTTCTTCCAGCCCAGCATTTCTCATGATGTACTCTGCATATAAGTTAAATAAGCAGGGTGACTATTTACAGCTTTGATATACTCCCTCCCCAACTTGGAACCAGTCTGTTGTTCCATGTCCAGTTCTAACTGTTGCTTCCTGACCTGCATACAGATTTCTTAAGAGGCAGGTAAGGTAGTCTGGTATTCCCATCTTTTGAAGAATTTTCCACAGTTTGTTGTGATCCACACAGTCAAAGGCTTTGGTATAGTCAATAAAGCAGAAACAGATGTTTCTCTGGAACTCTCTTGCTTTTTCGATGATCCAGCAGATGTTGGCAATTTGGTCTCTGGTTCCTCTGCCTTTTCTAAAACCAGCTTGAACATCTGGAAGTTCACGGTTCACATATTGCTGCTTATAAAATATGATAAGGGGTGATCATTAAAAAAAAAACTGAGAAAATATTTGATTTATTTTAAAAATAAAAATTAGAAATAAATGAATAGTGTTAAATTTTAGAAAAATAATCATTATTAAAATTTGAAGAAAACAGGACTTAAGATATTCTATCTTTAAATATAAACTACTTGCTTGAGAAATGTCTCAAAAATGAAGATATGAAGAAATATTTAGTTAAGAAAATGAAAGATGATACCATAGAGGAAGAAAATGTTCTTTTTTGATTTTTTTTAATGGAACTTATATGATAATACATGTTAATCATTTTGGAATAATCAACAAAACTGAATTGCTGTAAAATATTTTGAATGATCAAAACTACCTGAAAACTATTTTTAAAATAAAAATTGAACAATATGACAATGAAATAAATTAAAATTGCTCCCAAACTGCCTTAATAGGACATCTAACCCTAAATTATTTTATTTTTCAATTCTTTATAACATACAGATAACTAAGTTTCTCAGAAGAAAACAAAGGTTGCTAGATATAGAAAATGTCACTTTATAAATCCAAAAGAGACTTTGGTACTAAAACAAATATAGAACAATTATGAGTAGAGATTGATTTTATACAAGGCCAAAAGTATAATTTTTCTCTAAAAGTTAGGCATCCTGTTCCAGAAATATATTGCCAAGGCAGATGTTCTCTGCCAGCTTATCAAACCATATGACTAATGAAGAAAAGATTAAAATGAACACACTGATACTGGGAAAAAGCCACTTGATAAAATTCAGAATCTGCTTATGATTTTATGCAAGTATTCTTAAGAAGTGAAGAAAGAAGTGCTGATTTATAAATGTAATAAAAAGCCAAAGTATCAATCTTATATGTGATGAAATTTAAGAAACTCATTCTAAAATTTATTTGTAAGAATAAAAAATGCCCTCTGTATTGTGCTATATGGGAAAGAATTGAAAAAAAAAAAAAAGTGGACATATGTATAACTGATTCACTTTGCTGTACACCTGAAACTAACACAGTGTTATAGATCAAATATACTCCAATAAACATTTTGTAAATAAAATTTTTACTTGTTTGTCGTCCAGGTGAAATACCTTGATGTTGATATCACATTGTCTGCTTTTCCTTTTCTGTATAGGGCTTTATGCATAGTAGTGAAAGCCACTTAGTCCTGTCTGACTCTTGGTGACCTTATGAACTATACAATCCATAGAATTCTGCAGGCCAGAATACTGGAGTGAGTAGCCTTTGCCTTCTCCAGGGGATCATCCCAATGCAGGCTGGAACCCAGGTCTCCCTCATTGCAGTGGATTCTTTACCAGCTGAGCCACCAAGAAAGCCCAATAATACTGGAGTGGGTAATCTATCCTGTCTCTAGCGGATCTTCCTGACCCAGGAATCAAACCAGGCTCTCCTGAATTGCAGGCGGATTTTTTACCGGCTAATCTGTCAATAATTTCTTAATTTGATCATGAATTATTGGGAAAGGAGGACTGAAATAATTGTAATATAGCTCTCAGGCTTAAAATTTATATATACTAAAATACAAATTGTGATTCTGAGTACATAGTATCCTTATAGTTTAAACATACAACTTATATTTCACTGTTAAAACAAAGAGGATATTATTACAAATGCATTCAATGTGTCTTACTTATATTTCATGCATGTTACAGAAAGAATACATGTAGAATTAAATGTATTTTAGCATATTAAGCTATAAAGGAGAAACATTTTTAAATTCTTAAGGATATCTGTACCTTTATTATGTGTTTATTTAAATTATTATCTAAGATCTTGTGTTTTAACAAGAAAGCATGGATATAAAATTTTTATCTAGCAGCCTTTACCTAGCTATAAGACTTAAATGTAAAATTCCCATGTTATTATTTTTTAGATTCTCTACATGCATCAATAATAATTTAACTTCAAGTTTACCATATGTTTCTCTTCAAATTTGAGACTAGTAGTTGGGTGTTCTTATAAATTAATGGCCTTCAATCTCATTTGAGCAATCAACATGCCTGACAAAATTTGTATATGTAGCTAGAGCAATCCCCATTCCTCTCCCACTATTATTACCAATTTTACTTCCATGATATGTCTACTCCATATTTCATCATTTTAATATTTAAAGGGATGTGGCAGCTATGTGATAGATTACTGGCCACAGGGTTGGAACACTTGAACCTGCCTAATGTATATATATATTTCAATAGCAACATGCCTAAAGTAGCTTCTTTAAACCACTCTGAATTTCACTCACTTTACCTAAAAATTGGATTTAAAATAGACGACACATGCCTTTCACACTAAGTAAACTACCAGTTAAGACGGGTTGCTTGCTGTTCCAGGACCAGAAGTTGCTGCTGCTGCTGCTAAGTCATTTCAGTCGTGTTCAACTCTGTGAGACCCCATAGACGGCAGCCCACCAGGCTCCCCCGTCCCTGGGATTCTCCAGGCAAGAACACTCGAGTGGGTTGCCATTTCCTTCTCCAATGCATGACAGTGAAAAGTGAAAGGTAAGTCACTCCGTCGTGTCTGACTCTTAGCGACCTCATAGACTGCAGCCTACCAGGCTCTTCTGTCCATGGGATTTTCCAGGCAAGAGTACTGGAGTGCTTTTTGCCCTTTCCATCAGAAGTTGCGGGTATTTTAAAACTTCTTTTACATACATGGATCATATGGTTCTTAACTTGGCTTAGATATAAGCAGTCAAAACCATCCATCATAGAAAATCACTCAGAGTCAAAAGATTCGACAGTTTCCAATATCTGCAAAGAGACAAAAGAGCTTTCTCTTAATGCCTTACTAATTTCTACTTTCCTAACACAGAACATCAGTTACTGAGTCAGGCAACCAAATCTTTGGCTGATTTTTCTCTTGTATTTATTTCTCTTTGAGTCATGAATATGGGATCTTCATACTTTCAGATTTCAGTCAAATACAGATGATGACTATATTAGTTTTATAGGCTTTTGTAATAAGTCACCACTTTGTGGTTTAAAACAGTAGAAATTCATTTTTTCACAGTTCTGTAGACCACAAGTCTGAAAACAAAAATTTGCAAGCCAAACTACCTTCCAAAGTCTCTAAGAGAGAAACATTCCTTACCTCTACACAAAGTTATAACATAGTAAAAAAACTAGAATATTATTAATTTTGCATTTGTAATCTCTCACCTTATGCCTAGGTAAGAGTAGGCTCCCCTCTTCAATACAAGACTTGCACATCATGTTCTACAGGATGTATACTAAAGCAATACTAAAGATGATGACACAGAAATGTCTCACATAGCTCTTGCTGTCCAGTTATTAGATTTTCACACAAAGATATTAACACATACACAACAGGTAAGTTTTTTAACTGTAGAGTGTGATGATGATTTATTATTCATTAAGTGGAAGTTGATCACAATAAAGATCTTTATCCTTGCCATCTTCAGATTGAGTAGGTCGATGAGGAGGACGAGGAAGAAGAGGACGGTTGGCCTTGTGTCTCAGGGTAGTGGGGGTAGAAGAGGTAGAGGAGGTGGAGGGGGAAGAAGGAGAGGCAGGTGTAGCTTCATGGAAATACATTGTAATTTCTGTCTGACCTTTTGCTATTTTTTTTCCTCTGACAATGTTTCTATATAGTATAAATCATTCTTCCACTGTTTGCTTTAGTTTCAATGTCCAAATCATAGTGGATCCAGGTCATAAAAGAATTTAAAAGAAATTCTGAGTAATCAGAGCCCTTCAGTCAGGGTTGTGCAATATCTATTTTTTACCTAGTGATGCTTCTTCCATGTCTTCTTCCTCATCTGGCTCTTATTGGGAAGTACTTGTCTCTGTCACATGGTCTTCTGTCAACTCTTCTCATGTGGTGTCTTTTAGCTCTTCACTTCTCTAGGATTCATATCTTGAAACCCTTCAACTTCAATCTTTTACTTTTTTTTCAATATTCACAATCTCTTTCATAATTTTCTTGATGGACTCTGTAGTAAATCTTGTGAAATCATGCACAATATCGGGATGTGTTTTCCTCTAGCAGGAATTTGCTATTTTAGGCTTGATGGATTTTTCTATTAATATAACAACTATGACATATTCCTGACTTTCATGATGTTCTCTCTATCAGGATTTTCTTCCATAGCATTAACAATGCTTACCCTAGAGTACCTATCATGTGTAATAAAACTTAAAGTAAATTATGACCCCTGATCTGGAAGCTGAGTTAGAGGCGCATTTGGGGGCAAGCTTTATTGACTATGCCAAAGACTTTGATTGTGTGGATCACAACAAACTGTGGAAAATTCTGAAAGAGATGGTAATACCAGATCTCCTGAGAAATCTGTAAGCAGGTTGAGAAGCAACAGTTTGAACTGGACATGGAACAACAGACTGGTTCCAAATCAGGAAAGGAGTACATCAAGGCTATATATTGACACCCTGCTTATTTAACTTCTATGCAGAGTACATCATGAGAAACACCATAGGGTCGCAAAGAGTCCGACATGACTGAGCAACTGAACTGAACAGAACTGAACTTGGTGCAATCTGATCACTTTGATACCTTCAGTGTTGAACTCAGTGTTCTGAGTGGCCAGGGCCATTGTCCAGTATGAAAAGAACTTTAAAACTCAGTCCCTCACTGGCATGGTAATTTTTGACTTTCAGATGTAGCTTCAATGGAATCAATCCAAAAAAAAAAAAAAAGAGATTTCTTCTTTTTCCAAAACTTTTTGTTGTGCAGTGAATAAACAACTGTTTTTATCTTTCCCTTCAAGGCTCAGAGGTTAGCAGATATAGGAAAAGCCTATCTTTTCCTGCCTTAAACCCTGGTTCTGGCTTCTCATCCTTGCTAATAAATATTATTTGTGGCATTTTTTTTTTTTTTTTACAAAATAGGGCACTTTCAATTTGCATAAAACCTGTGCAGGCAGATACCCTTTATTTATTTATTTATATTTTTAATATAAATTTATTTATTTTAATTGGAGGTTAGACTGTTCTATACATCTGTGTCTCTTTTGCTGTCTTGCATGCAGGGTTATTGTTACCGTCTTTCTAAATTCCATATATATGCATTCAGTTCAGTTCAGTTCGGTTGCTCAATCGTGTCCAACTCTTTGCAACTCTGTGAATCACAGCACGCCAGGCCTCCCTGTCCATCACCAACTCCTGGAGTTCACTCAAAACTCACATCCATAGAGTCAGTGATGCCGTCCAGCCATCTCATCCTCTCTCGTCCCCTTCTCCTGCCCCCAATCCCTCCCAGCATCAGAGTCTTTTCCAATGTGTCAACTCTTTGCATGAGGTGGCCAAAGTACTGGAGTTTCAGCTTTAGCATCATTCCTTCTAAAGAATACCCAGGGCTGATCTCCTTTAGAATGGACTGGTTGGATCTCCTTCCAGTCCAAGGGTCTCTCAGGAGTCTTCTCCAGCACCACAGTTCAAAAACATCAGTTCTTTGGGGCTCAGCTTTCTTCACAATCCAACTCTCACATCTATGCATGACCACAGGAAAAACCATAGCCTTGACTAGACGGACCTTTGTTGGCAAAGTAATGTCTCTGCTTTTCAATATGCTATCTAGGTTGGTCATAACTTTTCTCCCGAGGAGCAAGCGTTATATGGGTGTTAGTAAACTGTATTGCTGTTTTTCTTTCTGGCTTACTTCACTCTGTATAATAGGCTCCATTTCATCCACCTCATTAGAACTGATTCAAATGTATTCTTTTTAAAGGCTGAGTAAGACTCCATTGTGTATATGTACCACAACTTTATTATTCATTCATCTGCTGATGGACATCTAGGTTGCTTCCATGTCCTGGCTATTATAAACAGTGTTGCGATGAACATTGGGGTACACATGTCTCTTTCAATTCTGGTTTCCTCAGTGTGTATGCCCAGCAGTGGGATTGTTAAGTCATATGACAGTTCTATTTCCAGTTTTTTTAAGGAATCTCCACACTGCTCTCCATAGTGGCTGTACTAGTTTGCATTCCCACCAACAGTGTAAGAGGGTTCCCTTTTCTCCACACCCTCTCCAGCATTTATTGCTTGTAGACTTTTGGATAGCAGCTATTCTGACTTGCATGAAATAGTACCTCATTGTGGTTTTGATTTGCATTTCTCTGATAATGAGTGATGTTGAGCATCTTTTCATGTGTTTGTTAGCCATCTGTATGTCTTCTTTGGAGAAAGGTCTGTTTAGTTCTTTGGCCCATTTTTTGATTGGGTCATTTATTTTTCTGGTATCAAGCTGCAGGAGTTGCTTGTATATTTTTAAGATTAATCCTTTGTCATTTGCTTTATTTCTTCTTGATCATTTTCTTAATAGTGTCTGAGAGATCCTCTGCTGCCTCTCCTGTTACCTTGACATTTTTTAAGCCAAATCTCTTTCTAAAATTATCAAACAATCCTTTGTTAGCATGACATTCTCCAGCTTTAGATCTATCACTTTGAAGTGAAGTGAAAGTTCCTCAGTCATGTCTTACTCTTTGTTACCCCATAGACTATACAGTCTGTTGAATTCTCCAGTCCAGAATACTGGGGTTGTAGCCTTTCCCTCCTCCAGGGGATCTTCCCAACCCAGGGATGGACCCCAGGCGTCCCGCACTGAAGCAATTTCTTTACCAGTTGAGCCACAAGCAAAGCCAAATCCATCACCTTAATTTTATTTAAGTTTTATACAGTGACCTTGCTTTTTCTCAAATCATAGTAAAGTCCATTGTTGTACCTTTCTTTTAGCAATCCTGCATCCACATAAAAGTAGCATTTTCAACACAAGATAAAAATATATTTCACAAAAAGGGCAAGTTTTTCATGCTTGCAGGAGTAACAGTAGCAATGGCTTCACAAATTTTCTTTTCTTTTTTACTATCGTCCTTTAACTGGATTCACATATCTTGCAATCATGGGTAACTGCAGACCTCAAAATATGGTGATCCAACTCTTTTTTTAAATGTCAAAACTTATGTATTGGGAGCTCTTCCAGCACCACTAGTGGCACTGCTCCCAGGTCCCGTGATGTTGCTCAATGTTTATGTTATTGCACTAAACATGATGAAAGGTGAATGAGAACTGTGAAAGACCACATTCTATTGTAATATGCAATTTACTGGAAGGATCAACTCTTCCTATGAAGGTGATTCTTTAATATGACATCTTAAGCAGATACTCACAACACTTGAGCTCACCAAAATGACAACAGGAAATGGCCACAAAATTATTAGAGTAGTTCAGTATGTACTACAGTTAGTTCTGTGCAGTTTTGATTTAATACTGAATTTTTATCTTTGTTTACATTCTCACAACTGACAGTGGGATATATAGAGATTGTATGTGCTTGTGTGCATAAGATTTGTTAAATTTTAACTTTTTAATAATGTTTTCCTGTATATTTTATGGTAATAAATTATAAAATAAACTAGTATCTCTACATATTTTATGCACTCATGGCATACTTAATGTTTTCTTTCTTTCTTGTCTTTTTTTTTTTTTTTTTTTAAGCCTATGTCATCCATCTGTGAGGTGTTTTTGTTTTGTTTTGTTTTCAAATATTTACAAATATACTAATTTTTTTTTCAACATTCATTGGAAAAAACCTGCATATAAGCAGATCAATGCAGTTTTTTTTTTAATTATTTCATTTTTATTTGCTTTTCTTTCTTTTTTTTAAATTTTATTTTATTTTTAAACTTTACAATATTGTATTAGTCTTGCCAAATATCAAAATGAATCCACCACAGGTATACCTGTGTTCCCCATCCTGAACCCTCCTCCCTCCTCCCTCCCCATATCCTCCCTCTGGGTCGTCCCAGTGCACCAGCCCCAAGCATCCAGTACCGTGCATCGCAGTTTAAACCCATATTGTTCAAGGGTCAACTGTATATAATAATAGAAAGGGCAGGACCACCTTTTCCTATTATATTTTTCTTTGCTCACCCCTAAGAGGCTCTTGTTTTTGCAAGAGATCATGTTCTTTCAAAGAATGGAATCAATTGTGAATTTAAGGCCAAATTAAAAAAGGTAATTTAAGGGCTCACATATGAATATAGTCACAGATTTTTGTCCATATATATTTTAAAAAGTCCTAATAATAGAATTTATAAATGATCTTTGGAGATTAATCAACAAAGAAAAGGAGAGCTTGAAGATAACAAACTGGCAGTGATGTTTTCCAGTTATCAAAGTAGAATGATTATTAATTTTCACTATGCAAAAATTATACTTGAAATTGGGACTGGAAATGCAATTTAGTGCACAAGGATTTTTATGTCTGTCCTAAAACAGGTTTTTGTTCACTAAGAATAAATTACATCACACTAATCTTACTTTCTGGCAATGCTGCTTGCCTGCTAAGTAATGGAAACATGTAATACTATGTTTGGAATACAGTATGAAATTTAATTATATTTTTGTGGAAATTATGAAAAAAATATGAGTTTGCTGCCTGTTCAGTTATGGGAGTTAGTAACAGTTTGAAACACTTACATTAAAAGTTACTCAACAATTTTGTCATAGAAGAGAACTATGTCTTCTATCTGGCTTCTTAGGCATTTTTTTTTCCCAATAAAGCTACCAGAAGACATAGAACATATGTTTAACAAATATGTTCATTATTTGAAGATATGTAGAAGAGTCCAAGTACAACGTTAGATTAAATCCAGGAAAAAAATGTTAATGCTATTGCAGATGAACATCAAAAAGTGCACAAGAATAGGATGAGGAGGCTATGGGGATGAAAACAGAAAGTATAAAGAAATAATGGAGGAGGCAATTGGCAGTAAGAAATTTATGACATAATAAAATAATACGGCTATTATAAACAGCTACTGCCATTGACAAAAATGTAAAATTTAAGTTCAGCTTTATATGGGTAATCCTCTTTAACTGGAGTTTAGTTTTCAGTTTTTAATATAACTCTTTAAAGAGAATATTAATCCTAGAATATATTTTAAAATAACCATAAAAATGATCTGAGTGTATACGGTTTGGAAAAGAGAAGAATATGGGCAGAAAATTAGAACTATAGATGATTAGAAAGGCTGGCACATAGGAAAATTCCTGTTTGGCTCCAAAGTGTTGCATCAGATCAATAAGCAGTCTCTATAGAAAATAGCCTTCAAGAATTAATCAAGCAAGATCTAACCCAATATTGATGAAACTCCAGAAACAATGATTTTCTTGTAATGGAATTGTACAAAAGAAGTCATGTTCAAGGCTAGAGACAGGAGGTACTTTAATGTGATTATTATAAAAGGGGAGTACAAATATCACCTATCACCGTTAAGGTCTTTTTAGCCTTGACATAATTGGAAAATACATGTTTAATTATGTATTTGTATAGATTGAATTTGGGAGACCTAGGAATTCCTTGTCCTTCCAAAACAGGAAGAATATCTTTCCCTTGATATATCTATATGAAACACAAGTACATATTATTCAGAGTGAAGATCTTCTAACGTGTGTGTGTGTATTCTTATATATTCTTATATTCTGTGGCTATGAGTCTCTTAATTAAGTATTAAGATAGTCCAAAATATTTTTAGATAGTAGTACTTTTGATTATAGGATTCATTATACTGAATTTGAGGTATATCTATATACAAAGACATAAATAATAGCTTCCATTTAATAGAACTCATTAAAAATCTAAGAATGATTCATAATGGTTATCTCATTTTTTGTTTTGTTTTTACCCTTTGAAGAGTTTTAACTATTAAAGACTTGACATGATAAGATATTACAGAAACAGAAAAGTTGTTTTTGATTTCCCAGAAATTAGAAATGCATTTTTCCCTTTTTCTTTTATTTCTTTTTTCTCAAAGCTCACTTGATTGAAAATTTTATATTCAAAGTTTAGTGCTATTTTGTCTGAACTAAATCCAGTTTCATATCAAAATAGAGTGCTTTATTTTAAAACAAAACAAAAAAAAGACAATATCAATTGCTATTTCGTTAGCATATGCTCTTCTCTCTACCTCCCTCTGTAAGTCTTCTAGAGCATGTAATTGTTATGAGTATTCTAAACTTTGCACAGATATATTTCTTGAATGTAAGATTTCTTTGTTATTAGCAATTGTACTAGGTTGAATGATGGCTCTAAAAAGACATGTTGATGCACAAACTCTGAATAGCAGCTTATTTGGAAAATGGGTTTTTGCAAATATAATTAATTTAAGAATATCAAGATAAGTTCGTCCTAGATTAGTGAAGTGGACCCTAATTCCATTACTACATGCCCCTTTAATAAAATAACACATTTTTTAAAGTTCGTGGGGATCTCAATAGTAGAGTTGTTGATGTTGCTAAGTCATTTCAGTCATATCCAACTGTTTGACCCCATAGATGGCAGCCCACCAGGCTCCCCCATCCCTGGGATTCTCCAGGCAAGAACACTGGGAGGGGGTTGCCATTTCCTTCTCCAATGCATGAAAGTGAAAAGTGAAAGGGAAGTCACTCAGTCGTGTCCAACTCTTCACGTCCCCATGGACTGCAGCCTACCAGGCTCCTCCGTCCATGGGATTTTCCAGGCAAGAGTACTGGAGTAGGGTGCCATCGCTTTCTCTGTAGTAGAGTAGGGTGATGCTATTCTTAACTTCCCAGTGAACAGGTCAAAACTACAACTGTACATGGAGCTATTCTCACTGAAAACAATCTGAAGACTGTCAGAGAGGTTCTTCTACAACCAAGGCTGTAAAAAGATAGAAACATGGCCTGATTGGAAAGGAAGAGAAGCAATCTCACTCCCCAGCAGGGGCCATAGAATAGGAGAGGGATAGCATGGGCTTGGGGATACTCCCTGGGGAGCGAGAGGTTCAAGCAACGTATTGGGCACACCAGAAAAATGAGCTCCTTTAGCTAATTTTAAAACTGATAGGACTTACCATAAGACTGTAAGAAACTGAGACTGCCCTTGAAGTGCTCACTCCAGGTCGCAACATGGAAGCACCACCTTGAAACTTCTGGGACTCTGGGTGGCTTGCTGGGACTGATTCAGTGCACACTCCAGCACACACTAGACATCTACTCCAGCCCCTCTTGCTTCAGCACTGCTTTCCACTAGAGTAGAGGCTATTGTGACCAAAGGAGGTGCACATTTACAGGAAATGGAGCTGGCTTGTACTTGACCCTTCCAGTGAACAGGTGAAGGCAGAAAGCAGCAATTACCAGTGCATGAGTCCCTGAGTTCATGCACACACTTTTTTTACTCACAATCACTATGTGCAGGCAGCAAATTGACCTAGAGCTCTGGTCAACTTCCTGGGACAACCCCAGCACTCATCCCAGCCTTCAATGGGTGCCTGCTCAAGCACTTCCTGTCCTTGTACCAATCCCCTAAGAGTTGAGGCTGCTGTTGACAAGGGCAGTATGCAAACATAAAGGGAATGTAACCATGTGGGATCCAACCCTTCCTCTGGCAAAGGTGGAGGCAGCCTTCGTGAGCACACAAGCTTCTACCCTTATTTAGGAGAAGTGAAACTAAGTTCAGGGGAGATACTGGTATTACCTGGGATTCCCTAGTAGCTCGGTCGGTTAAGAATCTGCCTGCAATTCAGGAGACCTGGGTTCAGTTTCTGGTTGGGAAGATCCCCTAGAGAAGGAAATGGCAACCCACTCCAATGTCCTTGCCTGGGAAATCCCACCAACAGAAGATCCTGGTAGGCTACAGGTCACAAAATTCAGACACGACTTAGCGACTAAACCACCACAATTGATATTACCAGCAAAAGCAAAACCAACTCAGTAGTGAGGCCCCAACCCCTCTGTTTCCAGTCCAGATGTTACCAGACAACGACATCCATTTAAGCCTGGGATATGTAACTGTTTTACCTAATTTCATAGAGACAGAAAAAGTTAAAGTAAAGACAAAGAAATGTGGCTCAAATTAAAAGAAACAAAGGAAAAATTAGTAATGAACCAGAAATAAGTAATTTACCAAATAAAGAGTTAGGAGCAATAATGATAAGAATGGTAACTGAGCATGGTAAAAGAGAGAGGAACATAATGAGAATTTCAACAAAGAATTAGAATGTATATAAAAACCACCAGTCAGAGCTGAATAATGCAATAACTGAAATGAAAATATACTATTAAAAAAAGCAATTTGTTAATATGGTGTATCATATTGACTGATTTGTGTATACTGAAGAATTCTTGCACTGCTGGGATAAGCACAACTTGATCATGGGGTATGATCTTTTTGATGTATTGTTGAATTCTGTTGCTAGAATTTTGCTGAGGATTTTTACATCTATGTTCATCAGTGATGTGTTGTGCTGTGCTTAGTCTCTTCAGTCATGTACAACTCTTTGCCACACTATGGTCTGTAGCCCACCAGGCTCCTCTTGTCCATGGGATTATCCAGGCAAGCATACTGGAGTAGGTAGTTATGCCTTCCTCCAGGGAACCTTCCCCACCCAGGGATGGAAACCCAATCTGTTTGTCTTCTTCTTTGGCAAGCAGGTTATTTACCACTAGTGTCACCTGGGGACCCCTTCATCAGTGATACTGGCCTGCAATTTTTTTGTGTGATGTCTTTATCTGGCTTTGGTAATGGGGATGATGGTGGCCTCATAGAATGAGTTTGGAAGGTGTTTCTTCCTCTGCATTTTTTTTTAAGAGTTTCAGAAGGATTGGCATTAGCTGTTCTCTAAAAGTTTGCTAGAATTTACCTGTGAAGCCACCTGGCCTTGGGCTTTTTGATCACAGATTCAATTTCAGTGCTTGTGATTGGCTTGTTCAAGATTTCTGTTTCTTCCTGGTTCAGTTTTGGAAGGTTGAACTTGAAAGATAAAATCCATATGATAATCTCAGTAGATGCAGAAAAATATTTCGACAAAATTAAACACCCATTTATGACAATAACTCCTCAAAAATGGACATAGAAGGAAACTACCTCAACATAATGAAGGTCATATATGGTAAATCCATAGCAAACACGATTCTCAATGGTGAAAAAACTTAAAGCATTTTCTCTGAGATCAGGAACAAGACAAAGGGGCCCACTACTATTCAACATAGTTTTGGAAGTCCTACCTACGATAATCAGAGAAGAAAAAGAAGTAATAGGAATCCAGACTGGAAAAGAAGTAAAACTCTCACTGTTTGCAGAAGATATGGTATTGTACTTAGGACACCCTATAGATACTACCAGGAAATTACTAGAGCTAATCAGTGAATTTAGTAAAGCTTCAGAATACAAAATCAATACATAGAAATCACTAGCATTCCTATACACTAAAAATGAAAATTCAGAACAGAAATGAAGGAATCAATTTTATTTACCATTGCAACAAAATAATAAAATACTTAAGAATAAACCTATCTAAGGAAACCAAAAAGATATATACAGAAAACTATAAGACACTGATGAAAGTAATCAAAGATGCCATAAACAGATGGAGAGATATTCCATGTCCTTGGGTTGGAATAATCAATATTGTGAAAATGACTATACTTCCAAATGCAATCTACAAATTCAATGCAATCCCTATCAAATTACCAATGGCATTTCTCACAGAACTAGAAAAAAAAATCACAATTGGTATGGAAACACAAAAGACCCTGAATAGCCAAAGTAATATTGAGAAGGAAGATTAGAACTGAAGGAATCGACATTTCTGACTTCAGAATATACTACAAAGTTACAGTCATCAAGACTGCATGGTTCTAGCACAAAAAGATAAATATAGACCAATGGAACAAGATAGAAAGCCCAGAGATAAGCCCATGCACCTATGGGCACCTTATATTTGACAAAGGACGAATGAACATACAATGGAGAAAAGATTGTCTCTTCAACAAGAGGTGCTGGGGAAACTTGACAGCTACACATAAAAGAATGAAACTAGAACACTTCCAAACACCATACACAAAGATAAACTCAAAATAAATTAAAGGCCTAACTCTAAGACCAATAAAATAAAAAACTCTTAGAGGAAAACATAGGCAGAACACTATGAGATAAATCATAGCAAGATCTTCTATGGACCACCTTCTACAGTAATGGAAATAAAAACAAAAATAAACAAGTGGGACCTAATTAAACTTGAAAACTTTTGCACAGCAAATAAAACCATAAAGAAAATGAAAAGACAGCCCTCAGAATGGGGAAGAATAATTGCAAACAGAACAACTGACAAAGGATTAATCTCCAAAATATATAAGCAGCTGATGTAGCTCAATATCAGAAAAGCAACACTATTAGAAAATGGGCAGATACTTCTCAAGAGAAGGCATATGGATGGCCAATAAACACATGGAATGATGCTCAACATTCCTCATTATTAGAAAAATGCACTCAAAACTACAATGAGGTACCACCTCACACCAGTCAAAATGGCCATCATCAAAAAATCTGCAAACAATACATGCTGGAAAGGATGTGGAGAAAAAGAAACCCTCTTGCACTGTTGGTAGGAATTTAAATTGATACAGCCACTAAGGAGAACTGTATGGAGATTCCTTTAAAAACTAGGAATAAAATTACTATATTACCCAACAATCCCACTACTGGGCATATACTCTGAGAAAACCTTAATTGAAAAAGACACATGCACCCCAATGTTCATTGCAGTATTATTTACAGTAGCTAGGACATGGGCACAACCTAGATGTCCATTGGCAGATGAATGGAAAAAGAATCTGTGGTACATAATTTAATGGAATGTTAGTCATAAAAATGAACACATTTGAGTCAGGTCTAATAAGGTGGATGAACCTAAACCATATTATACAGAGAAAAGTAAGTCAGAGTAAAACAAATATTATATATTAACACATACATATGGAATCTAGAAATATGATATTGAAGCACCTATGAGCAGGGCAGCAATGGAGACACAGACAGAGAACAGACTTGTGGACACGTGGACATAGCAGTGGGGAGGAGAAGATGGGAAGAATGGAGAAAGTAACATGGAAACATATACACTACCATACTTAAAATAGTTAACCAGAGGGAATTCGCTGTGTAACTCAAGGAACTCAAATGGGGATCTGTGACAACCTAGAGGGGTGGGATGAGTTGCAAGGTGGTAGGGAGTGTCAAGAGGGACAGGACATATGTATATCTATGGCTGATTCATGTTGATGTATGGAAGAAACCAACACAATATTGTAAAGCAATTATCCTTCAATTAAAAATTATTTTAAAAACAAGAGATTAGATGATACAGAAGAATGCATAACTGACCTGGAGGGAAGAATAGTGGAAATTACTCAACTGTAACAGCAAAAATAAAATAAAATAAAATTTAAAAATATGAGGAGAGTTAAGGGACCTTTGGGACAACATCAAGCCTACTAATCTGCACATCATCAGGGTCACAGAATGAGAAGAGAGAGGAAAAGAGGACAAAAATATATTTTATAAAATTAAGACTGGACACTTCCTAAAGCTGAAAAAACATATCCAAGAACAGGATGTTCAGAAAGTTCCAACTAAGATGAACCCAAAGAGACCCACACCAAGACACATCATAGTTAGAATGGTGAAAGTTAAAGAGAGAATTTTAAAGTCAGCAGGAGAAAAACAGAGTCACGTACAAAGGAAACCCCCACAAGCTATCCATTGGTTTTTCAACAGAAATTTTGCAGGGCTGAAGGGAGTGGCACAATTTGTTTAAACTACTAAAAGGAAAAAACTTACAACCTAGGATATTCTGCTCAGCAAAACTATCATTCAGAATTAAAAGAGAGATGAAAAGCTTCTCAGACAAGCAAAAATTAAAGGATTCATAAAAAGTAAACCAATCTTACAAGAAATGTTAAAGGGCCTGATTTAAATAAAAAAGAAAAGACTACCAAAAAAAAAAAGAAAAAAGAATTTATGAGAAATGAAAAATCTCACAAGATAAATATATAGTATATTCTGTGGATCAATAAACAAGCAGTACAAAATTTAAAAAATAAAACTGTAAAAATCAACTATAGCTATTGTTAAACAAGAGAAGAATAGACGTGAAGCTGTAAAATACGACATCAAAAACACAGAATGTTGGGAAGGGGAGTAAAAATTATAGGTCTTTTAAAGCATATTTAAATTACCACTAGTTTAAAACAAGTAGGTATAGCTACAGGTTAATATATGTGAACTCCATGGTAACCACAAATCAAATCCTACAAGATGTACAGAAAAAGAGAGAAAGAAAAACAAGCATAACACTAAATCAAATCATCAAACTACAAAGGAAGAAACAAAAAGAAGAAAAGAAAAGAGCTATTAAAACAAATGTAAAACAAGTAATAAAATGGCAATAAGTGTATACATCTCAATACTTACTTTAATTGTCAATTGACCAAATGCTTTAATTGAAAGACATAGGGTAGCTGGTTGGATTAAAAAAAAAAGAAGACATGTCTATGCTGTCTCTTCATTTGTATTTAATTTTGTACACACGGGTTTTCACCTTTTGCAAAATGTGAACTGAGCTCTGTCAAGGCCTAGGATTTATTGTCCGGTACTGGCTTCCCTGGTGGCTCAGACAGTAAAGCATCTGCCTACAATGCGGGAGACCTGGGTTCAAACCCTGGGTTGGGATGATCCCCCAGAGAGGGAAATGGCAACCCACTCCAGTATTCTTGCCTGGAGAGTCCCGTGGACAGGGGAGCCTGGTGAGCTGCTGTCCATGGGGTCGCTAAGAGTCTGACACGACTGAACGACTTCACTCTCACTTTTCACTTTCGTGCACTGGAGAAGGAAATGGCAACCCACTCCAGTGTTCTTGCCTGGAGAATCCCAAGGACTGGGGAGCTTGGTGGGCTACCTTCTATGGGGTCGAACAGAGTCGGACACGACTGAAGCAACTTAGCATCAGCAACAAATGTCAGAAATGAAAGGATGGCAAAAGATATTTCAGGCAAATAGAAATGAAAAGACAGTGTGAATAGCAATAATCATGACAGAAAAGACTTTTAAAAAAAGTGTATAACAAAAGACAAATAAGGGAATGATATTAATATCATGATAAAAAGATTGCTAAAAAAAAAGTATGTAACATTTGTGAAGATAAATTCACCTAATATAACAGCACTTAGATATATAAAGGAAATATTAACAGACACAAAGGGAGAAACTGACAATCATACAAATAGGGCACTTCAACCCTCCAATTTTATCAGTTGACAGATCATTCAGAAAGAAAATCAATAAGGAAACAGTGGCTTTAGGTAATACTTTTGAGTTGGACTTAATAGGTATCTATAGAACATTACACCCCAAAACAGAAGAATATGCTTTTCTTTTTTAATTGGAGTTTAGTTGCTTTATAATGTTATGTTAGTTTCTGCTGTACAACAAAATGAATCAGCAATACAATACATGTATCTCCTCTTTGTCACCACAGAGTATTGAATAATGTGGCCTGTGCTATATAGGAAGTTCACATTAGTTATCTATTTTAAACATAGCAACATATATATATTCCAATCTCCCAATTCATCCCAACCTCCCTTTCCTCCCTTGATGTTCATACATTTTTTTCTTGAAATCTAGAATACATGTTCTTATTTATTTATTTTTTTACTTTACAATATTGTATTGGTTTTGCCATACATCAACATGCATCTGCCACGGGTGTATATGTGTTCCCCATCCTGAACCCCCCATCCCACCTCCCTCTCCATACCATCCCTCTGGGTCATCCCAGTGCACCAGCCCCAAGCTTCCTGTATCCTGCATTGAACCTGGACTGGCAATTTGTTTCTTATATGATATTGTCCATGTTTTAATGCCATTCTCCCAAATCATCCCCCCCTCCCTCTCCCACAGAGTTCAAAAGACTGTTCTATACATCTGTGTCTCTTTTGCTGTCTCGCATAAAGGGTTGTCGTTACCATCTTTCAAATTCCATATATATGCATTAGTATACTATATTGGTGCTTTTCTTTCTGGCTTACTTCACTCTGTATAATAGGCTCCAGTTTCATCCACCTCATTAGAACTGATTCAAATGTATTCTTTTTAATGGCTGAGTAATACTCCAATGCGTATATGTACTATATACAGCTTTATTATCCACTCATCTGATGATGGACATCTAGGTTGCTTCCATGTCCTTGCTCTTATAAAAAGTGGTGCGATGAACATTGGGTACACATGTCTCTTTCAATTCTGGTTTTCTCAGTGTGTATAACCAGCAGTGGGATTGCTGGGTCGTATGGCAGTTCTATTTCTAGTTTTTTTTTTTAAGGAATCTCTACACTGTTCTCCATAGTGGCTGTACTAGTTTGCATTCCCACCAACAGTGTAAGAGGGTTCCCTTTTCTCCACACCCTGTCCAGCATTTACTGCTTGTAGACTTTTGGATCGCAGCCATTCTGACTGGTGTGAAATGATACCTCATTATGGTTTTGATTTGCATTTCTCTGATAATGAGTGATGTTGAGCTTCTTTTCAAGTGTTTGTTAGCCATCTGTATGTCTTCTTTGGAGAAATGTCTATTTAGTTCTTTGGCCCATTTTTTGATTCGGTCGTTTATTTTTCTGGAATTGACCTGTAGGAGTTGCTTGTATATTTTTGAGATTAGTTGTTTGTCAGTTGCTTCATTTGCTATTATTTTCTCCCATTCTGAAGGCTGTTTTCTCACCTTGCTTATAGTTTCTTTTGTTATGCAGAAGCTTTTAATTTTAATTAGATCCCATTTATTTTTGCTTTTACTTCTAATATTCTTGGACGTGGGTCATAGAGGATCTTGATGTGATGTATGTCGGAGAGTGTTTTGCCTATGTTCTCCTCTAGGAGTTTTATAGTTTCTGGTCTTAAGTTTAGATCTTTAATCCATTTTGAGTTCATTTTTGTGTATGATGTTAGAAAGTGTTCTAGTTTCATTCTTTTACAAGTGGTTGACCGGTTTTCCCAGCACCACTTGTTAAAGAGATTGTCTTTTCTCCATTGTATATCCTTGCCTCCTTTGTCAAAAATAAGGTGTCCATAGGTGCATGGGTTTATCTCTGGGCTTTCTATTTTGTTCCATTGATCTATAGTTCTGTCTTTGTGCCAGTACCATACTGTCCTGATGACTGTGGCTTTGTAGTAGAGCCTGAAGTCAGGCAGGTTGATTCCTCCAGCTCCATTCTTCTTTCTCAAGATTGCTCTGGCTATTCGAGGTTTTTTGTATTTCCATACAAGCTGTGAAATTATTTGTTCTAGCTCTGTGAAAAATACCATTGGTAGCTTGATAGGGATTGCACTGAATCTAAAGATTGCTTTGGGTAATATACTCATTTTCACTATATTGATTCTTCTGATCCATGAACATGGTATATTTCTCCATCCATTAGTGTCCTCTTTGATTTCTTTCACCAGTGTTTTATAGTTTTCTATATATAGGTCTTTAGTTTCTTTAGGTAGATATATTCCTAAGTATTTTATTCTTTCCGTTGCAATGGTGAATGGAATTGTTTCCTTAATTTCTATTTTCTCATTATTAGTGTATAGGAATGCAAGGGATTTCTGTGTGTTGATTTTGTATCCTGCAACTTTACTATATTCATTGATTAGCTCTAGTAATTTTCTGGTGGAGTCTTTAGGGTTTTCTATGTAGAGGATCATGTCATCTGCAAACAGTGAGAGTTTTACTTCTTCTTTTCCAATTTGGATTCCTTTTATTTCTTTTTCTGCTCTGATTGCTGTGGCAAAAACTTCCAAAATTATGTTGAATGGCAGTGGTGAGAGTGGGCACCCTTGTCTTGTTCCTGACTTTAGGGGAAATGCTTTCAATTGTTAACCATTGAGGATAATGTTTGCTGTGGGTTTGTCATATACAGCTTTTATTATGCTGACGTATGTTCCTTCTATTCCTGCTTTCTGGAGAGTTTTTATCATAAATGGATGTTGAATTTTGTCAAAGGCTTTCTCTGCATCTATTGAGATAATCATATGGCTTTTATTTTTTTCAATTTGTTAATGTCGTGTATTACATTGATTGATTTGTGGATATTGAAGAATACTTGCATCCCTGGATAAAGCCCACTTGGTCATGGTGTATGATCTTTTTAATGTGTTGTTGGATTCCGATTGCTAGAATTTTGTTAAGGATTTTTGCATCTATGTTCATCAGTGATATTGGCCTGTAGTTTTCTTTTTTTGTGGCATCTTTGTCAGGCTTTGGTATTAGGGTGATGGTGGCCTCATAGAATGAGTTTGGAAGTTTACCTTCCTCTGCAATTTTCTGGAAGAGTTTGAGTAAGATAGGTGTCAGCTCTTCTCTAAATTTTTGGTAGAATTCGGCTGTGAAGCCGTCTGGACCTGGGCTTTTATTTGCTAGAAGATTTCTGATTACAGTTTCAATTTCCGTGCTTGTGATGGGTCTGTTAAGATTTTCTATTTCTTCTTGGTTCCGTTTTGGAAAGTTGTACTTTTCTAAGAATTTGTCCATTTCCTCCACGTTGTCCATTTTGGCATATAATTGCTGATAGTAGTCTCCTATGATTCTTTGTATTTGTGTGTTGTCTGTTGTGATCTCTCCATTTTCATTTCTAATTTTATTGATTTGATTTTTCTCCCTTTGTTTCTTGATGAGTCCGGCTAATGGTTTGTCAATTTTATTTATCCTTTCAAAGAACCAGCTTTTGGCTGTATTGGTTTTTCCTATGGTCTCCTTTGTTTCTTTTGCATTTATTTCTGCCCGAATTTTTAAGATTTCTTTTCTTCTACTAACCCTGGGGTTCTTCATTTCTTCCTTTTCTAGTTGCTTTAGGTGTAGAGTTAGGTTATTTATTTGACTTTTTTCTTGTTTCTTGAGGTATGCTTGTATTGCTATGAACTTTCCCCTTAGCACTGCTTTTACAGTGTCCCATAGATTTTGTACAGGAGAAGGCAATGGCAACCCATTCCAGTACTCTTGCCTGGAAAATCCCATGGATGGAGGAACCTGGTAGGCTGCAGTCCATGGGGGTCACACAGAGTCGGACATGACTGAAGCGACCTAGCAGCATAGGTTTTGGGTTGTTGTGTTTTCATTTTCACTGGTTTCTAGGCATATTTTGATTTCTTTTTTTATTTCTTCTGTGATTTGTTGGTTATTCAGCAGCGTGTTGCTCTTTTCAAGTGCCCATATGATATATCTCTAGAATATATGATATATCTTTAGAATATATCACATGCTTGTCCACAAAACAAGTCTAAGTAAATTTAGCAGGATAGAAATTATGTCAAGTACCTTTTCCTACAACAAATTTACAAAACTAGAAAGCAATTAAAGGGAGAAAAATGGGGAAAAAAAACTCAAACACATGGAGAGTAAACAACATGATATTAAAAAAAAAAAAAAAAGTGGGTCAATAAAGAAATCAAAGAGGAAATTGTAAAATATTCTCAAGGCAAAAAAAAAAAAAACTAACATGCAACTCTCCATAATCTATGAGACATAACAAAAGCAGTTTCAAGAGGGAAGTTTATAGTGATACAAGCCTATATAGATAAATGAGAAAAATCTCAAAGAAACAACACAACCTACTATCTAAATTTTTTTTAAAAAAGCAAAGCACTATGTGAGGGAGGAAATAATACAAATCACAGTGGAAATAAAATAAAGATAAAATAATATAAAAGATCAATGAAATCAAGCTGTTTTTTGTTTTACTTTGCATTTTTTTAATGGTCATTTTCTGTATGCTGCTGCTGCTGCTAAGTCGCTTCAGTCGTGTCCGACTCTGTGCGACCCCATAGATGGCAGCCCACCAGGCTCCCCCATCCCTGGGATTCTCCAGGCAAGAACACTGGAGTGGGTTGCCATTTCCTTCTCCAATGCATGAAAGTGAAAAGTGAAAGTGCAGTCACTCAGTTGTGTTCGACTCTTAGCAACCCCATGGACTGCAGCCTACCAGACTCCTCTGTCCATGGGATTTTCCAAGCAAGAGTACTGGAGTGGGGTGCCATTGCCTTCTCCCATTTTCTGTATACAGTCTCCTTTATCATAAACATCCATATAACTTGTGAAACTTAATTTTACACACTGATTAGAAGAAAATACTTATTTCTAGAGATGAAAATTACTATTGTTTAATTTATATTTGCTAAAATTTTGAATCATGAGAAAAAATAGAGCAATAATTGATCATACCATAATTTTATAAAGAGAACACCATTGTGCTCTGAGGACACCACTGCACAGTCATTGATCCGTGAAGACAGAACAGACCAGACATCTTTTCCAATATCAGTTTGACAGTGTTACAACTTATGGAAAAAATTCCCATTTTACTTTCCTAAATGAAATTAGGTTTTTCAAATTGCTCTTCATTCTTTCTGAATATATGCTAAATTCAGCTTTTTAATTTTGAAGACATTTTGCCATACAGATGCAGGAAAAATTGCTAAAAGTTTTTAAAGCTCAAAAATAAGCTAGTATTTTTACATAAAACTATAAAAATATGATTTGAGACATATATCATTATATACTATTATCAAGTAAAAACATTTACATTAAAATTTTGAGTGATATAACAGATTATAAAACAGAATGAAAGATAAGTGTGTGGGATTCAGTGTTAAGTATTGAGGGAAGATGTGCTTAAAGGCTCAGAAATTTCATTTTCAAATGTCTTATTAATAATAATACTTGAAACAAATCACTGTTTCTTATTTTACACAGAAGTATTATTTTATGATAATAAATGTGTATATTTTATGTCTGTAAGAGTAATTGATGAACATTACAGAAAATTCAGGATATTCAACACATTGAAAATATCATTAGTAAGTGTAGTTTCCTTTATTCCACTTCATTACCTTATTTTAAAAAAGAAGACATTTTCTCCCCCTTATCATCATTAAAAAAAAAAAGGCAATAAGCAGAACTTGTCTTTAATCTCCCTTTTATGAAGTAAACTGTTTGAAAAATATGAAGTATATCTAATCATTTATCCTATGTTTGGGGGAGTACTCAAATGATATTCTCGGTGTCAAAGAGAAAAAAAATCTGGAAACATTTGAAAACCTTGCAGTGCTGATCATGTGTGTAGCTCGGTGGGCTGTGCATTCTTACAATGCTCCCACTTCTTTCCAAGGTATTGAAATAGATCAAAATTTCTAAATGATATAAATGTTTAGCTCCCATATACTCATTCATAAAATTATTATTTTGCTTTCATGAAAATAAAGTAAAATTAGTTCTTTTTGGTCCTCACAAGTACAGACTTATGGAATCACTACCATGTCAAAACATAGAGTAGTTCTATCACTCCCAGAAAAGCACCCTCCCACTAAGCCTTTGTAGCTTACACCCCATTTCCTCAACCCTAGCAACTTCTGTCTCTATATTTTAGCCTTTTTTCATAATATCATACAATGGAATCACAAAGTACACAGATTTTAGAGTCTAGTATTCTTTCACTAATATATTATTCTCAAGATTAGTCCATGTTGTTGTATCTATCAGCGGTTTGTTCCTTGTTACTGCTCAACAGTATTCTATGGCATGAATGTACCAGTTTGTCCATTTACTCATTAAAAAAACATTTATGTTGTTTCTGACAATTATATGTTAGCTCTTACGAGTACTTATTATAGGATTTTGTGTGAATATATGTTCACATTTCTCTGGAGAAATGGCACTGATTGATCGTATGAATAGTGTGTATTTAACTTTATTTAAAAATAACAGAAATAGTTTCCAAAGTGGCTATAACAATTTCTATGGCAACTTGAGATTTCCAGATCTTGGCATCCTTATCCACACGCAACACTGTCAACAATTTTCATTTTAGCCATCTTAAAAAGTGTGTACAGATATCGCTTTGTGGTTGTAATTTGCACATTCTTGGTATCTAATGCTGTCAGGCACCATTGCACATGCTTAGTTTTCATCTGTGTATAGTTTTTGGTCTGTTCAAGATGCCAATTTTTTTTAAATTTTGTTTATCTCCTTGTTAAATTTTAGAAGTTCTTTAAATACTTTGGTTATAAGCTTTTTATCTAATGTGAGCTACTCTGTGGATTTTTGTTTCATTCTTTCAATGGTGTCTTTCACAAATCAAAGTTCTTTTACTTTAATTTTATAAAATTTAATTGTTTTTTCCTTCTTTAATTTTGCCTTAGTGTAGCAGCTTACAACTGTTGCCTAACCTAAGGACACAGTTTTATCACATAGGTTATGATTTGTGTTAATTTTATATAAATTGTAAGATGTGGATTTAAATTTACCATCTTGGGTATCAATACATGGTTGCTTTATCACCATTTGTTTAAAGATTATTCTTTTTCCCTTAAGTTGTCTTTGTTCTTTTGTTAAAAATTGATTAATCCTTTCTGTACAGTCTATTTTTAGACTTTCTACTTTTTCATTTAGCTATGTATCTATCTGTTCACCAATATCATGGTGCCTTGATCATTAAAGTTCTATACCTAGTATTGAAATCAGGTAGTATGAGTCCAGCTATGTACTTTAGTGAGTAAATATCATGACAAATCATGTATTTTGTTGTTTTTCAATTGCTAAGTCATGCCTGACTCTCTAAGACCCAGTGGACTACATCTCATCAGGATTTCTTGTCCTTCACAATCTCCCAAGATTTGCTCAAACTCATGTCCTTTGAGTCAGTGATGTCATCCAACTGTCTCATTCTCTGTCATCCCCTTCTTCTCCTGCCCTCAGTCTTTCCCAGCATCAGGGTCTTTTGCAAAAATTCAGCTCTTCCCATCACCTGGCCAAAGTATTGGAGCTTCAGCTTAGCATCAGTCCTTCCAACGAATATTCAGGGTTGGTTTCCTTTAGAACTGACTGGTTTGATCTCCTTGCAGTCTAAGGAACTCTCAAGCATCTTCTACAGCACCACAATTTGAAAGCATCGTTTCTTCAGTGCTCAGCCTTCTTTATGGTCCAACTCTCACATCCATATATAGGGCTTTTATCTGTAGGGCTTCTTTGGTGATTCAAACGGTAAAGAATCTGCCAGCAATGTGGGAAATCTGGGTTCAGTCTCTGGGTTGGGAAGATGCCCTGGAGAAGGGAATGGCTACGCACTCCAGTATTTTGTCCATGGACAGAGGAGCCTAACAGGCTGTAGTCCATGGGGTTGCAAAGAGTCAGACATGACTGAGTGACTCTCACTTCACTTTACTCACGTCCATACACAAGTACTGGAAAAACCATAGCTTTGACTATATGGATTTTTGTCAGCAAACTAATGTCTTTTCTCTTTAATACATTGTCTATGTTTGTCATGGCTTTCTTTCCAGGGAGCAACCATCTTTTACTTTCATGGCTGTGATCAACATCTACAGTGATTTTGGAGCCCAAGGGGGGGGAAAAAATCTCTCACTGATTCCCATTTTTCCCCTTCTATTTGCCATTAGGTGATGGAACAAGATGCTATTATCTTAGTTTTATGAATATTGAGTTTTAAGCCAGGTTTTTTCACTCTCCTCTTCACCCTCATCAAGAGGCTCTACAGTTCCTCTTCATTTTCTGCCATTAGAGTGGTATTATCTGCATATTTGAGGTTGTCAATATTTCTCCCGGCAATCTTTTCTTTTAATTTCCCTCCCAGCAATCTTGATTCCAAACTTGTGATTCTTCCAGCCTGACATTTCATATGATGTAGTCTTCATAGAACTTAAATTAGCAGGGTGACAGTTTACAGCCTTGTACTCCTTCCCCAAATTTGAACCAGTCCATTGTTCCATGTAAGATTCTAAATGTTGCTTCTTGATCTGCATATAAGTTTCTCAGGAGACAGGTAAAGTGGTTGTTATTCCCACCTCTTTTAGAGTTTTCCACAGTTTGTTGTGATCCACACAGTCAAAGGCTTTCACATAGTCAATGACGTTTAATTATTGAAAATGGAAATAGGAAATCATGTAGGTAATGCCAAATTACCTTCTAAAAATATTGTACCAATATACACTAGCCACAGTGGTTTGTCAATGTATGTGGAGGGATTTAAAACAGTGTAAAGATTACGTCAAACTGAAGACACTTGAGATTCAGCAAAGGAAGAAATAAGCCTTTTGAGAGATTCCCTTCCCTAACTGAGGCAGACCCTTTGGAGAGTTAACCTGCTGTATCCCTTCTGGGGAAACTTCCAGCCAGAACAGAGGCTGACCTAAACATTACCACAGACTACAGCTCTTTATTTGTTCCCTTATGAACCCAATTGTGTCCTTAAAAATCTTATTTTTATGTCATAGTAGTCCAGCCTTGCCCCTTCCTCTATTAAATTGTCATATAAATCCTCATTGCTGGCTGTTCAAAAAGTCTTTTCAGCCAAATGTTATCACACCCTTAATATACTTCTGTTTGTCTATTTTGAAATCCACATAAATAGAGAAAGGGCATATGTATTTGAAGGTAAGTTTGCAAGACTTAATAAATAAACATAAGCACACAAAGTTTTGTTTTGTTTTTTAGGACAAACAAGACAGGTACAATATATGAAATATACTAAAAATTTAGAAAGAGTTGTTAATGTGAAATTCCAATTTAACTAGCATTCTGTATTTGAAATGCTAGATGGTAAAGCATCTGCCTGCAATGCAGGAGACCCGGGTTCGATCCCTGGGTTTCGAAGATCCTCTGGAGAAGGAAATGGCAACCCACTCAAGTACTCTTGCCTGGAAAGTTCCATGGATTGAGGAACCAGGTAGGCCACAGTCCATGGGGTCACAAAAAGTCCAACAGGACTGAGTGATTTCACTTTTCACTGTATTTGGATCCTAATTTTAAGACATCAGAAATCCAATCTTCTAGGAGGAAGTATTAGTAAATAGTAAAAAGCCAAAGCTTTCCATATTAGTATATTAAATATTTGGAAAATATAAGATCATAATGAAAGTATACGTTTTAATTATCTTACAACTGTTAATTTCAAGGAGCAGCTAAGGATTAGGACAATAGAGTCAGACTCAACATCTGATGCACATTAATGAGTTGTTTTACAGATATGATAGCTAACACCAGAGAGGGGGAAAAAAAAAAAAAAGCTAACTGCAAGATGACCATACTGAAGTCATGACATTAGGTGCTCCATCTTAAGAAGCACTAAATCTATGGCTAACACAATTCCAAGAATTGACTTCAAGAGAAGAGGGTTAACATTATAAATTATAACAATGTATATTTCTATAAGAATAAAAATAATCATAGCTTCCTCTAAAATTGCCAGCAAAGACATGCTACAGACCCATATTGATGTCTTCTGCAGTGAAAATATGGCTCCCTGTATCAGCATGAAGAAGTTACAGAAGATGGACCCTCACCCAAATCTCATAGAAATGAAATGGTATTTATCAGTGGGGAATCAAAAGCAACTCTTTTGCCCCTTTCCTATTTGTCCATTTCTGTTCCCCTCTTACCTTAAAGAGATCATTAGGCAGTTTAACCTAACTCCTAAACTATGCAGTCCTAAATATATGCTATGCCTTGTCTAACCTGCTAATTCTTTACTTAAGCAAGAAGTAAGAATAAATAATTAAGCAGTTAAATAATGACTAGTTCTCTCCCTTGACAGCCTCCTTAGCAAATCTACAGATCACTCAGGCAAAATACCACCTGAAGAACAAGTAAGTCAGTTTGTACACAATGGAGAAGGATGCAGAACCCAGCTTTTTGCCTCAATAATTCACTGAGATTCCCTTCCCACCTTTTCCCTTTGAAAACTGTCATGGCTGAGCAATATCTTTGAAGTTGGTCACAGAACACGAGTCCTCCTTCTCCCATGATTGCCCACTTTTCTGATTAAAGTATCTTTCCTCTCTACTGACATTTGCCTCTTGAATCATGGGCTTTTGAGCAGAAAGAAGCTGAGCCTGAGTTTGGCAACAGGTTCTCAATGATTTAACAAGCAAGTTTTAAAACAATAAATATTTTTTTATAATATTTAAAACTAAGATGACCTAATTTGCTTTACACACTGATTTTGCATTTTTCTTTCCTTTCAGAATGTGGATATTACCAAATTTTACAAGAGAATAACAATATGAATAAAATAATTTAAATGTTATATATAAAAAGAACTATTCTAGATGGTAGGCAATTGTGTCAAGGATATTGAAATTAAATCCATAAAAATGGCAAAAAACAAATTTTGTCATTTTTCAACATATAAAATTTCACAAAGCTATATGAGTACCACTTAAAAAATCTTGGAAACATGAATCTAATGTGTTAAAAGGTAAACTGAGGCAAATTAAAATTGTTGAGTTTAAGCAAAAATTGATTCTAACTTGGCAGCGTCTAATCTTACAGATAGAAAGGAGGCCCAAAGAGTTGTACAAAATGAAAAATTTTTATAGGCAGAAGGGAGCATTAAAAAGCAAGTTATTCTAGATGAAAAAGAGTTCGTCCTTGTAGAGTTACTTTCCTTCTGGTAGTGACAGGGATCTATCAGGCAAATGGCTTCGCTTATCCTGACCAGGTGATTCCTGATTTACTGGCTTAAGTTTCTTTCTGCTATGGGAAACCAAACTGCAGTTACATTAAATCTGGGTTTGGTGACCAATGGCTTAGCATAAATGACTTCATTTGAGTCCTGCTGTCTTGTTTTTTAACAGTTATCATGGCAAAAGTTAGTGTTTAATCAGTAATAATTGTCCAGTTCACCAAGAATTATCCTCCACATAAAGATCCGACAAATGGGGATCTCTAAATGCTGAGGAACCTAAAGCTTTCTATATGGGTAATTATACAACCAGTTCTACCTACCTTATTATGAAAAAGCATGTTGCCATTTTTCCCCCCATTGAGTGTCTGTTTTATATTATTAAACAGGCAAAAAGGACTGGATTTAATATACAGAAAAGTCTTCTAATAACACTTCATTCCTTGTAAAGGCCCAGATTTCCTTCCACAAATCTTGATTCATTTGAAACTTCAAACAAATCAGAAATGGATAAGATCAATGCACCATTTGACAAATAAATGCTGCTGCTGCTGCCAAGTCGCTTCAGTAGTGTCCGACTCTGTGCGACCCCAGAGACAGCAGCCCACCAGGCTTCCCTGTCCCTGGAATTCTCCAGGCAAGAACACTGGAGTGGGTTGCCATTTCCTTCTCCAATGCATAAAAGTGGAAAGTGAAAGTGAAGTCAGTCGTGTCTGACTCTTAGGGACCCCATGGACTGCAGCCTACCAGGCTCTTCTATCCATGGATTTTCCAGACAAGAGTACTGGAGTGGGATGCCATTGCCTTCTCCGAAATAAATGCTAGTTTTATAATAAACTAATTCAGCCTTAAAAATACATTTTATCTCTTACAAAGACTATTATGCCTGATGTCTTATTTTTTGAAAACCACTTCAGTATATATATATATATATATATATATATTTTAATTTCCATCTTCAAAAATTAGTTTTATTGAATATTACAATATACATTTTTCACTATTGAAAACAATTGACCCAAACTTACATTGATAATTAAAACAGTAAAAGGTATGATTTTTTATAATTTTTGTAAAACAATAAATGCGTATACATTAAAACAATGCTCATGTTACATTTTAGAGAATATTGCTAAGATATTTAAAGGATTTGTGTGTGTGTGTGTGTGTGTGTAATTAATGTAATTGCCAGCATTTTATTAAATCATATGCTAAAAAAGTAATGTAACTGAAGGAATGGGGCCTTCCTGGAACAGACTCCTCTATATGTTTGCTTTAGCTTCTCTCTGAAGTATAGATAACAGTAGCTGATTGTTTCCTGAGTTGTTTTAGAGATGTCAAAACCCCACCAAATGGAAAAAATTAACTACTAGTTTACCTTAAGCACATAGCTCCCAGACCTATTGGCACTGGAAGATTGATAATGTAAACCCCATTACACCCCCGTTATGTCATTATCAACCAACCAGATAATTGTTCATGAGCTGATCACAAACCCTGGGATGCCCTGCCCTCACTTTGTCTTGAAAATGCTTCCATAGACCCATCAGGGGGTTCTGGTATTTTGAGCACTAGCTGCTTGGACTTCTTGCCAACAAAAGCTGTACTTTTCTTCTCACCACAATGCAATGTCAGGAGATTGACTTCATTATGTGCAGGTTCAGTTCAGTTGCTCAGTGGTGTTCGATTCTTTGTGACCCCATGGACTGCAGCATGCCAGGTTTCCCTGTCCATCACCAACTCCCAGAGTTTACTCAAACTCATGTCCACTGAGTCTGTGATGCCATCTCATCCTCTGTTGTCCCCTTCTCCTCCCACCTTCAATTTTCCCAGCATCAGGGTCTTTCCAAAGAGTCAGTTCTTCACATCAGATCAGATCAGATCAGTTGCTCAGTTGTGTCCGACTCTTTGTGACCCCATGAATCACAGCATGCCAGGCCTCCCTGTCCATCACCAACTCCCGGAGTTCACTCAGACTCACGTCCATCGAGTCAGTGATGCCATCCAGCCATCTCATCCTCTGTTGTCGCCTTCTCCTCCTGCCCCCAATCCCTCCCAGCATCAGAGTCTTTTCCAATGAGTCAACTCTTTGCATGAGGTGGCCAAAGTACTGGAGTTTCAGCTTTAGCATCATTCCTTCTGAAGAAATCCCAGGGCTGATTTCCTTCAGAATGGACTGGTTGGATCTCCCTGCAGTCCAAGGGACTCTCAAGGGTCTTCTCCAACACCACAGTTCAAAAGCATCAATTCTTTGGCACTCAGCCTTCTTCACAGTCCAACTCTCACATCCATACATGACCACAGGAAAAACCATAGCCTTGACTAGACATCAGGTAGCCAAAATATTGGAGTTTCAGCTTCAGCATTAGTCCTTCCAATGAGTATTCAGGACTGATCTCCTTTAGGATGGACTTGTTGGATCTCCTTGCAGTCCAAGGGACTCTTAAGAGTCTTCTTCAACACCACAGTTCAAAAGCATCAATTCTTCGGAGCTCACCTTTCTTTATAGTCCAACCCTCACATCCACACATGACTACTGGAAAAACCATAGCTTTGAACAGATGGACCTTTGTTGGCAAACTCATGTCTCTCCTTTTTAATATACTGTCTAGGATGGTCATAACTTTTCTTCCAAGGAGCAAGAATCTTTTAATTTCATGGCTGCAGTCACCATCTGCAGTAATTTTGGAGCCCCCCAAAATAAAGTCTCTCACTGTTCCCACTGTTTCCCATCTATTTGCCATGAAGTGATGGGACCAGATGCCATGATCTTAGTTTTCTGAATGTTGAGTTTTAAGCCAACATTTTCAATCTCATCTTTCAGTTTCATCAAGAGACTCTTTAGTTATTCTTCACTTTCTGCCATCAGAGTGGTGTCATCTGCATATCTGAGGTGATTGATATTTCTCCTGGCAATCTTGATTTCAGATGTGCTTCATCCAATCCAGCATGTCTCATGATGTACTTTGAATATTATTAAAAAAGCAAGTTGACAATATTCAGCCTTGACGTACTCCTTTCCAGATTTGAAAACAGTCTGTTGTTCCATGTCCAGTTCTAACTTTTGCTTCTTGACCTGCACACAGATTTCCCAGGAGGCAGGTCAGGTGGTCTGTGAGGGTGAGTGGGCCCAAGTTTGGTTTGGTAACCAGAATAAGGAGCATTGTGTTTTTAAAATCTGATCAAAGTCCCCTGAAATACCAATACAAATGCTCATGAGCAGCTGAAGCTCAAAATCCATCTGGGAAGCACAGTCCTATTTAAAATTTTAAATTCTAAGACAAAGTAATTCAAGATCAATTAAGAAAAAGATTTATAAGGTGGCACCGTGCCACACATATAACATAGCAAATGACTGATTTAAACATTTATTTTTAAGTGCTCATGATAAACTTATCACAAAATCTCTGGGAAAAATATTATATAATTGGTGCTGTGTGGCCTGGACTTTTGGTCTCTAAGGATGTGCTATAGCTTATGTGTTCTCAGCTTCCCTAGAATTTGTATGTGAGATTAGAGGAAAGCTGAGTAGTGACATACTCTAGACATTAATATTGATGGTAAATAAGTTTGTTACCTTTAGATTTTGCTGTGGATGGAAAAAAAAAATCATTTTCTGTGGAATTTTAAGAAACAGTTTGAAGGCATATTTGTATGTAAAATTAGGACATGGAATTGCTTTTACTAGTTTTATTTTAAAATTATTTTTCTATAAATTATTCAAAAGAATGGAAAATGTATTTACAATATGTATGTATGTATGTGTGTGTATATATATATATATATATATATAATTTAAAAATGTACTTGGTTTCTAGCAAATTTTCAAAAGATCAGAAATTAGGTTAAAAGGGAAATATGTTTTCAGTCCTTCTGTGTTTGTCTTGGGAGAAGGCAATGGCACCCCACTCCAGTACCGTTGCCAGGAAAATCCCATGGACGGAGGAGCCTGGTAGGCTGCAGTCCATGGGGTCCCTAAGAGTCAGACACGACTGAGTGACTTCACTTTCACTTTCCACTTTTATGCATTGGAGAAGGAAATGGCAACCCACTCCAGTGTTCTTGCCTGGAGAATCCCAGGGACGGAGAAGCCTGGTAGGCTGCAGTCCATGGGGTCCGCACAAAGACACGACTGAAGCAACTTGGCAGGCAGGCAGCAGCAGTTTGTCTTACATTGAAACTGAAATTTTTTTTCCTATAGGTTTTCTTTTCCTCTTCTCTACCACTTTTGAAATTTGAAAAGGAATTTAATTTTTCCTGTTATACATTTTTTGAAAAAAAAAAAAAAGGTTTTATCATGACTCAAACATAATTCTAGGAAATTGCTTAACTATATTAATATCTTTTTATATATAACTCTGGTGCATGCTCAGTCACTCAGTCATTTCTAACTCTTTGTAACCCCAGGGACTGTAGCCCACCAGGCTCCTCTGTCCATGGAATTTTCCAGCCAAGAATACTGAGTGGGTTGCCATTTTCTCCTGCAGGGCATCTACCAGACCCAGGGGTTGAACCTGTGTGTCTTGCATCTCCTGTATTGGCAGGCGAATTCTTTACCACTGCTCCACCTGAGAAGCCTATATATATGTATATATGCTTGGTCTTAGTGGCAGACTGTGAGAGCTGGTTCCCCAACCAAAGACCAAACCTGGGCCCGCTGCATTGGAAGCACAGAGTCTAAGCCACTGGACCACTGGGGAATAAGTGTTACCTTTTCATTAATTTAAGAATTTTAATTGCATTAAATATATTAGGGAAATATTAAAAACACAATGATAAATAGAAAGATGTCTCCATGCTTTTAAAATAAGTATTACAACAAAAGCTATGATTATCAGAGTTAAAACACCCAATTAGATATATATTTTAAAGACATATTGGAAATTTTGGAATAAGCTTAGGAAAAAAAAAATCCAAAACAAAGCATAGCTTAAATTTCATATTTTAAAGCTCATTTTGGACTAGTAATTTTTTAAAATAATTGTATATTGTTTTCTAAAAGCTTATATTATAAAAATGTGCTCACAATAGATGTTGAACTGTGACATAAATATGACTTAACTCTCAGGAATCTGGAAGAGAGATATAGAATGACTGTCCTAAGGCCAACAAATTGTTGTTAGAGTGACTATATCATGTTCTTTTGTACAAATAAATTGATCATAAATATGATAACTTGGATAGTCCTATCAGTTAAGGAGACTGATGCAATCAAAAGTCGACAGTGGAAAGGTTTTGCTTTATATTTCATCTGTTTCTCCAAATGCACAATGTCAATGCCCTTCTAATATATGTAAGCCTTGCTCTCACATTTGTCCTTGATGTGCCTGTGTTTAATCCTGGCACTGTAAGGAATGTAGTTTTGAAAGCAACAAATTATGGTGAGAATTGCCTTGAATTCTGAAGGCTAAAATGCCATAATGCTGCTGAGCTTTATCGAGAGTCTGCTAAAAAATATTTTCTTACTTTTTGTTTCCTACAGTATGCAAGAGTCAATTCTGTTATATCTCAGGCTTGTTTAGTCTGACACCTGCCTATCCGCCCTCCATTATGGTGCACAGTCCCATCACTGTCTTATTCATAGCCTTTGCTGTCTTTAAAAACTATTTCATACCAAACTGCATTCTATGACACTTCCTCATCCTGCTATCTCCTGGCTGCCTTGTTTCTTGTATTCTTCCTTGGCATCCTTGTTTTCTTATATCATGTTTCCAGCTTTGTAATTGTCTCAGGCATCTGATACCTGATATTACATTTCTAGCACTGATTTGAGGTCTCTAACTTCTTCTGTGAAACATTCTTAGAAGTAACTTGTACCATTCATAGAAGCACAAGGTGATATCTAGTCCCCTTGGTGTAACTCATACCACTTTGGTCTGAACTCTCATAATAATATGTTCTTTTACTTATTTTTTGTGTCACTTGCTGGGCAAACCATTTATATGTATAATATTATTTAACCTTCATAAATGCTATCATTATGTTATTCTTATTTAAATTCAGGAAAGCTCAGGCTGGACAACCTAAGTAACTTTCATGGGGTCATAAACTGATGGGTAGCATAGCAAAGACTCAAGCCTCAGTTACTCTGACTCTAAAACTCTGATCATTAGATCATTGTTTGCCATCTAGAACTCACATCCTTATATAGGGGGTAGACTCTGTGAAAGGAAAACAGAAGATAGGTTGTAAAGTGGAACACAGAGGATCTTCAGCAAAGCAAAAGAAATCACAGGAATGAATCAGTCTACCAAGCTTCTTTCTCTTTGTTTTGTTTTTGATCCTGGAGTAAACTTTAAGATAAAAGAGAATGATGAGGACAAGTCAAGGAGTTTAGCTTGAAGTAGAATACAACTAGCAAAAAATTTCTTTGGGGTTGCACGTTCTGAAAAGTATTTATGCATTTCAGTTACCTTAACATCACATGGAGAGACCTTGATTTGTAAAGATATAGAAATAGACATACTTTCCCAAGTAACCAAGTGGATAGGCCATGTTTATACATTTTTTTTTTAATACAACATTTGAGTGCATCTCAAAAGCTCTTAGGTGATTGTCAGAATTGTTAGGATTTTGGACCTCTAGATTTCTGAGTGCACGTTCATCCACAATTTAAGGCTCATTTGTTTTTCTCTGTGCAATGAGGTATTAGGATCAGATTATTACAAAGAAAATTAGCTCTCAATTCTGGACTGTGTGATTATGTAGCCAATCGTTTATTGTCATATAAGTCTATCAATTAGTAGATATTATTTATTAGCTCCCAGATTTTCTTAAACTACCTAGTGAAGTATTATACACTAGAGCTAGAAAAGAGCATAAACTCAGAACTTACTCTAGACTCCAAGGCTTCTTAGCAGTTCTCACCAAATACTTGTTCCCCTGGGCCTGTCCAGACACTGATGTGTTTTAAATGTAAAATGGCTTCATGAACCAGAGTTGAGCTAGAAGGAACTATGGAGAAGCTCTAAACAGTCAGCAAAAACAAGACCAGGAGCTGACTGTGGCTCAGATCATGAACTCCTCATTGCAAAATTCAAACTTAAATTGAAGAAAGTAGGGAAAACCACTAGACCATTCAGGTATGACCTAAATCAAATCCCTTACGATTATACAGTGGGAGTGACAAACAGATTCAAGGGATTAGATCTGATAGGGTGCCTGAAAAACTATGGACAGAGGTTCATAACACTGTACTGGAGGTGGTGATCAAAACCATCTCCAAGAAAAAGAAATGCAAAAAGGCAAAGTGGTTGTCTAAGAAGGCCTTGCAAATAGCTGAAAAAAAGAAGAAAACTGAAAGGCAAAGGAAAGATATATTTACCAAAATGAAGAGTTCCAAAGAATAACAAGGAGAGAGAAGAAAAACTTTCTAAGTTATCAACAGGGAAAACAATAGAATGCGAAGGACTAGCTATGTCCTCAAGAAAATTGGAGATACCAAGGGAACATTTCATGCAAAGATGGGCTCAATAAAAGACAGAAATTCTTTGGACCTAACAGAAGCAGAATATATTAAGACACAGTGGCAAAAATACATGGAAGAACTATACTAAAAAGATCTTCATGATCAAGATAATCACGATGGTGTGATCACGGACCTAGAGCCAGACATCCTGGAATGTGAAGGCAAGTGGACCTTAGGAATCATCCCTACAAACAAAGCTAGTGGAGGTAATGGAATTCCAGTTGAGCTATTTCAAATCCTACAAGATGAGTGAAAGTGCTGCACTCAATATGCCAGCAAATTTGGAAAACTCAGCAGTGGCCACTGGACAGTAAAAGGTCAGTTTTCATCCCAATCCCAGAGAAAGGCAATGGAAAAGAATGTTCAAACTACCACACAATTGCACTCATCTCACACACTAGCAAAGTAATGCCCCAAATTCTCCCAACTAGGCTTCAACAGTACATGAACCAAGAACTTCCAGATGTTCAAGCTGGATTTAGAAAAATCAGAGGAACCAGAGATCAAATACCAACATCTCCTGGATCAAAGAAAAAGCAAGAGAGTGCCAGAAGAACATCTACTTCCGCTTTATTGACTACGCTAAAGCCTTTGACTGTGTGGATAATAACTAACTGTGGCAAATTCTTCAAGACATAGGATACCAGACTAGCTCTCCTGCCTCCTGAGAATCTATGTGCAGGTCAAGAAGCAACAGCTAGAACTGGACATAGTACAATAGACTGATTCCAAATTGGAAGAGGAGTACAGCAAGACTGTATATAGTCCCCCTGCTTATTTAACTTATATGCAGAATACATCATGAAAAATGCTGGGCTGGATGAAGCACAGATTGGAATCAAGATTGCCAGGAGAAATATCAATAAGCTCAGATAAGCAGATGACTCCACCCTTATGGCAGAAAGTAAAGAGGATCTGAAAAACCTCTTGATGGATGTGATAGAGGAGAGTGAAAAAGTTGGCTTAAAACTCAATGTTCAAAAAACTAAGATCGTGGCATCTGGTTCCATCACTTTATGGAAAATAGGTGGGGAAACAATAGAAACAGTGAGAGATTTGTTTTCTTGGGCTCCAAAATCACTGATGATGTTGAATTCAGAAATGAAATTAAAAGACCCTGGCTCCTTGGAAGGAAAACTATAACAAACCTAGACAACATATTAAAAACAGAGACATTACTTAGCAGAAAAAGATCTGTATAGTCAAAGCTATGGCTTTTTCAGTAGTCATGTATGGATGACTATAAAGAAAGCTGAGCACCTTAGAATTGATGCTTTTGAACTGTGGTGCTAGAGAAGACTCTTGAGAGTCCCTTGGACTGCAAGGAGATGCAACCAGTCCATCCTAAAGGAAATCAGTCCAGAATACTCATTGGAAGGACTGATGCTGAAACTCCAATACTTTGGCCACCTGATGCGAAGAACTGACACATTGGAAAAGACCCTGATGCTGGGAAAAATTGAAGGCAGGAGGATAAGGGGATGACAGAGGATGGGCTGTTTGAATGGCATCACTGACTCAATGGACATGAGTTTGAGTAAACTCCAAGTGTTGGCCATGGACAGGGAAGCCTGGGATGCTGCAATCCATGAAGTAGCAAAGAGTCATACATGACTGAGCAACTGAACTGAACTGAACTGGACTGTAGCCTGCCAGGGATTTCCCAGACAAGAATAATGGAGTGGATTGCCATTTCCTTCTTCAGAGGATCTTCCTGACCTAGGGATTGAACCTGAGTTTCCTGCTTGGCACGTGGGTTCTTTACCACTGAGCCACCAGAAAAGTCCAGTGTTTAGTTAAACAGTCACTTATGGCCTGCCTCCTGCTTCAAGAAAGGCATTATCTGTTTTCCAAGGCTCTTCACTCTCTACCTACACACATCCTTGTGAACTTAGGCGGGAAAAAAGACAATAACAGGTTCTGCTGAAAATTTGTGCGGAAATGCACGGCCCCGTGGAAAATTCTCTGTCAGTACTGTTAATAGATTTTAATCAAATTACTGCACAAATACAGACTTTCAGTTTTGTAATAAGTAGTAGGAAACTATAAGAAGGGTACTGTTCACAGATGTACCTGGTACAAGACTGGGAAACACTGTTAGGTGACTTAACTATACGCAAAATTAAAGTTCACTGTTAAGTCCCTCTAATGAGCCCATAGTTCATTATTAATTCAAATCTCACATCAATACCTCTCATAATCATTTGTGAAAGTATTATTCCTATCATGTTACTGCAAGAATGACATTCGTTTAACTGTATCTTTCCCAGCAGTATATGTTTAAAATCTTATACAAATCATTTTTCCTCTTTACAAATTTTGATTGATTTTTTTCATTTGATTATACTATTGTACTAGTCTTTCCTCTAAAGGACTGATTTCCATGAGGGAAATCATGTCTTTATTATGGTTAGAGCTGAGAACTTGATTACTGATTTCAGCTTTCACAATTCAAGTTGGGAGCTAAAGATTAACCAGAAATTTTGTGCATAAGTGGCCTATTCTTTTCTTTTTTGATCCATGGGCTTTAAAAGTTATCAACTGTAGAATTTTGAGTTGATTTGCTAAAAACTTTCTTGTTTTGAAAAATCTGCTTTTACTATATGGTTATATTTTGAATATCTGCCAAAATCTTTTATGTAAGCACATTAACTATAAAACAATGAGGTTTAGGGTTCTGCTTGATTTATTCATTATATCAATTTCTATGAATTTTTAACTTTTCAAGTGCCAGTTATCTGTAGGCACAAGAGATGTGGGTTCAGTCCCTGGGTAGGGAAGATTCCCTGGAGGAGCAAATGGCAAGCCAGTTCATTATTCTTGCCAGGATAATCCCATGGACAGAGGAGCCTGACAGTCCTTGGGGTTGCAAAGAGTCAGACACAACTGAGCATGCAAGAATATACCTGTATGTTTAATAGATATGATCAGACCATACTTTCTGATGCTGTGGACCATGAATCACAAAAGAGAGACACTCAGGTCAAGGAAGCTAAAATGGAGTTGGGGCGGAAATCAGGAAACTTTCTCATGTTCATCCAGGATGCAGTGTAAGCTTGACCCAGACATCCTGGGACCACTTGGAACTTGTTTTTTTTTTTTTTTTTTATGCCCCAGAGACCACAGCTTAGCAACAGCCACTGACAAACCTGGTTGAATGCCTACAGGTGTATATCATAGATCTGTAAAAAGTAACCGGTGCAACTTCTCTGAACTGTCTTCCTCCACTGCTTTTCCAACTCCTCATCTTTTGTTTTGCTCACAGCATCTTTGAGTTTCTATTCAATTCAGTGCTTCCTGAATCGCAGTCCTTAAGACTCCAAACAGATTCTTTTCCTTATTTGTTGCCTTCTGCATTTGTTGGTCAAAAATATTGACAGAGATGGTGTGTTAATTTTCTTTGTCATGAAGCCACTGCTTTTGTACTCTCTGCCCAGAAGTTGCAGGCAGTAATGATTCCTGTAGAAGGAAAAGACTTGTTCATCCCAGTGGTGTCATATAGGAGACTTCTCTTCTAAATATATAAAAGTTACATATTCCTATTTTATTAGCAAACATACACGTTTTACTGATTTTTGATACTGGATTTTCACATACATTTTTAGTATGTAAACTTCTCATAATTTACAATAAGACAATCAGGTTTAATTGGAATATTTTCCATGGAGTGATAGTTGAACACTTCCCTCTTACTTTCTGCCTGCAGTGTAGGAGACCCAGGTTTGATTCCTAGGTTGGAAAGATCCTCTAGAGAAGGGAATGGCAACCCACTCCAGTATTCTTGCCTGGAGAATCCCATGGTCAGAGGAGCCTTGTGGGCTACAGTCTGTGGAGTCGCAAAGAGTCAGACACAACTTAGCGACTAACACTTTGTCACTAGGTTGCCCATTTTCATTCTACTCTTTTATAGTTTTATTCAATTAGACTAATCAAGCTTGCTTCAGAAGAATCCATGGCTCTTCACTTTCTTTTTGTCTTCTCTGAAGTTTGCCTGGTGCATGAACCCCACCACTGACAATGCTACTATTAAATGATTCCACAGTCTCTGTCCATATGATATCTCTCTGTCGTCTGTTAGTGGCTGATTCCCCCACTAATCCACCTCCCTCCACACAAATGTTTATTCATTATCTTAAGATACCTGTTGCCTTCCCAGACACAAGAAGTGAGAATTGTTATTATTCATTCCTCTTGACTCCTGTGACCCCATCCTCTTATCTTTCTTTATTATAACCACTCTCAGATTCCTTAGGTGGTGCTCATCCCCACATTAAATGTTGCTGTTATTATAGATACATCCTCCACCTCAGCCTGAAAGCTGCCTTTGTCTCCTTTCTTATTTGCCTATTTCTTTTCTAACCTGAAAACTATCTAATCACAGGAATGAGATCACTAGGCAATTTAACCTAACTCCTGACTCTTCTGAATATACACCATGCCTTGCCTAAACTTTTTCTTAGACAAAAACAATTAAGCATGAATAAATAAGTGGTTAAAGAATAAATGGGCTTCCCTGGTGGCTCAGATGGTAAAGCTTCTGCCTGCAATGTGGGAGACCTGGGTTTGATTCCTGGGTCAGGAAGATCCCCTGGAGAAGGAAATGGCAATCCACTCCAGTACCCTTGCCTGGAAAATCCCATGGACAGAGGAGCCTGATAGGCTACAGTCCATGGGGTCGCAAAGAGTCGGACACGACTGAGCGACTTCACTTTCACTTTCATTTTAAAGAATAAATAAGTGATTAAAGAATGATAATCTCCCATTACCCCCAACAGCCTCCTAAAGAATCCTGCAGGCAGATCATGCAGATTAGAAAACATCTCAAGAGAGAATCAGTTAGTCTGCACTCAGTGAAGAATGATGTAGAACACACTCTCCTGCCTTGATGATTCCCTGATATTCTTCCCACTTTTTCCCTTTAAAAATTGTCATGGCTGACAAGAACTGGTATGGGGACATCAGTCCACCTTTTCCTCAGATTACTGGATTTTCTGATTAAAGCATCTTTCCTCTCTACTGACATGTTCCTTTCAACTATTGGCTTTTGAGCAGTGAGCAGCCAAACCTGAGTTTTGTAGTATGCCTTTAACCTATATATTCTCCCCAAAGATTTTATTCATTCTGCAATACTCATTCATTCATTTCATTTGTAATCTAGTCACAAAAGACTTCTTCATTTGTGTTATCAAAGGAAATGTTCTGCTAATCTACTGATATTAATTTTCAAAATTTCTACTCAGTTCAGAGGTTTACAATTTTTCTAATCCATTTAATAAATTTCCCAAATTAACTCCTTCTTAGCTTCTTCTTAATTTTCTATCTTTATTAATTATTTTGCCAAATTCTAGTTGCTGTAATTGGAAATTAGCAACATTCAATGCCATATTTTCCCCTCATCATCATATGAGTACAAATGTGTTCAGTTGCTTAGTAGTATCCAATTTTTTGTGACCACATGGACTGTAGCCTGGCAGGATTCTCTATCCATGTGATTTTCCATGCAAAAATACTGGAGTAGGTTACCATCTCCTTCTCCAGGGGATCTTCCCAATCCAGAGATCAAACCCATGTCTCCTGCATTGGCAGGCAGGTTCTTTACCACTGAACTGCCGGGGATGCCCCATCATTGTTGTGTAGGGAAGCAAACTTTGCTGCCCTCAAACGTCTCTTTGGCATGAGGATTCATTTAAGCTGATTATTTTTTGAGAAACAGAAGGTTTGGGAAGTTTGTCTAGTTACTGTCCCCTTAACTGCCTAAAAGAATTTAGATAATGGCCTTATTTCTAGAATTAGAGCTACCTGCAAAAAAAAAAAAAAAAAATGTGAGCTGGGTGTTGTGGAGGAGGCTTGGCAGGGCCTAGGGATCAGAGTCCCTTCTAGTTTGCCCTGCCTCTGAGGGAATAGAAAATGTTTGTTCACCAATTATTTGCTGTCCATCTCCATGTGAATTGCCTTTCTCCCCTTCAAAGTCCCAAACCACTTCCCCCAACATTCTGTTTTGTCTTTAGCTGAATATGGTATTCAAAGTGAGGGCCTTGGCCATTTTGGCAAGTTACTCAGTCTTCCTTGGTTTCCTCCTTGCAGATGTTTGGGAGAAAGTCAAACTTTCGCTTGACTTTCCTCTGTTAATATGCCTCATGTCAATTAAAATCTTAGGCCATCCAGAAGAACCTAGACAGGCATTGGAAAATCCTTCTCTCGACAGACCCAGAGGAACCAGTGTCTTGTACTCTCACACTTCCTCCAAAGTTCTCTGCCTGCCTGTGGTTCCTGGAAGTCTCCCCCAAGCTACAGGCCATGTCCTGGCTCCACAGCCACGGTCTTCTGCTAGGTCCTCCACTGCCCAGCTCCAAGGACACATGGAATGGTACTATCCATGTAGGGGGACCCCTTCTCCATGGCTTTCTTATTTGGTATGCTTTCCCTAAATTCCAGCTGCCTCCATTTCACTGAATTTGGATTTGTGTGCCCTTTACTCCATGGTCAGGCTCTACATCCTGCCGACTAAAAAAAGTGTACAACTTGAGAGTTGTGAGTTAAGTTTTATTTGGGGTAAAATGAGGACTGCAGTCCAAGAGGCAGCATCTCATGTAGCTCTGAGAGACTGTTCCAAAGCAGCAGTGGAGGAAATTCAATATATATAAGGTTTTGGTGAAGGGGAAGTTCAATGCCATGAAGCACTCATTTTACAAAAGGTTTTTGTTAGTCATGAGGATCTGATGTCACCATGCAGGGATTTAGTACTTCTCTAGATATGAGGGGATGCAAGGATTGAGATAATAAAATCTGTTTCTAAAAATATCTAACTATCTAAAGACCTGCCCTACCAGACTCCCTGGAGCACAGAGTGCTTCACTCCACCCTGAACTCCCTCAGGGGTTATTGAAGGTCAACAGCTATAGCAGCATTGTGTTCAGTCTCCATAAAGGCAGATGGCAAATGTCTTTGTTTTTCAGTTGTTGACAATGCTGTTAGTAAGTGCCAATTTGTAGTTGACACCTGGCTGCCAAGGAGAAAGCTGGGGTAGCAAGCAAGGGGCTCACCTGCAGGCATCATGGCCTTGCACGTTTTGTCATTTAATGCCCAAAATAATTGTTTGATATATTTTTCTAGCTTCTATAACTAATTATGGCAGGAGGAAAAGTCTGATTTCAGCTCTTCTGTTATTGAAACAGGAGGGAAGGGAACAGGGCACAACCTTTAAAAGAATTACATAGACTGGGGACCCAGTATGAACTGATTAGAACAAAATAGATCCAAGATGGTGGATGAGTGGACTTTCACTAGACCTTGAGTCTCAGTATATCTCATCATAAAACATCAGCAAGCTAATGGCATGCTCACCAGCACCGTGACAGTTCCAAGGCCAAACATAAGGGTCAAAATGTGGGTCGTGGCCTAATTCCTAGAATTCCCCACCCCTTCCCCAAAATAGTTGGAATAACCCTCCCACTCATTAGCCTAAGAAATTGTTGTTGTTCAGTTTCTAAATCATGTCCAACTCTTTGTGAACTCATGGACCACAGCACACCAGGCTTCCTGGTTCTTCACTATATCCTTGAATTTACTCAAACTCATGTCCATTGTTTCAATGATGCCATCCAACCATCTCATTCTCTGTCACCCCCTTCTCCTCCTGCCCTCAAGCTTTCCCAGAATCTGAATCTTTTTCAGTGAGTAAGCTCTTTGCATCAGGTGGCCAAAGTATTGGAGCTTCAACTTCAGCATCAGTCCTTCCAGTGAATATTCAGGGTTTATTTCCTTTAGAATCAATTGGGTTAATCTCCTTGCTGTCCAAGGGACTCTCAAGAGTTTTCTTCAGCACACTACAGTTCAAAAACATAATTATTTTGTGCTCAGCCTTCTTTATGGTCCAGCTCTCATATTCATACATGGTTACTGGAAAAACCATAGATTTGACTATATGGACCTTTGTCAGCAAAGTAATGTCTTTGCTTTTTAATACGCTAAGTTTGCCTTAGCTTTCCTTTAAATTACCTAGCCCATAAAAACTAACCACCCCATATTCAGAGGTCACTCTCACCTCTGAGATGGCCCAAACACTGTCTGCAGAGTGTGTTTCCCTCTAAATAAATCCACTTCTTACTTATCACTTTGTCTCTCGTTGAATTCTTTCTGTGATGAGACAACAAGAACCTGAGCTTCATTAAGTCCTGAAACCAGGTGTGATCTCAGTTAAAATACTATTGATTCAAGTCCCAATGTGAGTTACAGTTTCATTATTACTAGACCTGGAAGCAGCAACTGCTTTCTACTTTTTAAAAATAATTTGACTTAATAATAAAAATACATCTAAGTAAAATGAATCTACTGATATTACTAGATTGCTGCCACTGCTGCTGTTTAGTTGCTTCAGTATTGTCTTGCTTCAGTAGTGTCTGACTCTGTGTGACCCTAAGGACTGTAGCCTGCCAGACTCCTCTGTCCTTAGAATTCCCTGGGCAAGAGTACTAGAGTGGATTGCCATGTCCTCCTCAGGAGATCTTTCCTTATCTAGGGGTCAAATTCAGGTCTCCAGCATTTCAGGCAGATTCTTTACCACCAGGGAAGCCCCATTACCAGATTCAGTTCAGTTCAGTTCAGTTCAGTTGCTTAGTCGTATCTGACTCTTTGCGACCCCATGAATCACAGCACACCAGGTATTCCTGTCCATCACCAACTCCTGGAGCTTACCCAAACTCATGTCCATTGAGTCGGTGATGCCATCCAGCCATCTCATCCTCTGTTGTCCCCTTCTCTTCCTGCCCCCAATCCCTCCCAGCATCAGGGTCTTTTCCAATGAGTCAACTCTTTGCGTGAGGTGGCCAAAGTATTGGAGTTTCAGCTTCAACATCAGTCCTTACAATGAACACCCAAGACTGATCTCCTTTAGAATGGACTGGTTGGATCTCCTTGCAGTCCAAGGGACTCTCAAGAGTCTTCTCCAACACCACAGTTCAAAAGCATCAATTCTTTGGCACTCAGCTTTCTTCACAGTCCAACTCTCACATCCATATGTGACCACTGGAAAAACCATAGCCTTGACTAGATGGACCTTTGTTAGCAAAGTAATGTCTCTTCTTTTTAATATGCTATCTAGGTTGGTCATGACTTTCCTTGATTAGTACATTGTAAATATTATCAATTAATTATTTTCCCTGGAAAATGAAGGTATGGTTCTATTATACCTCATTTTATATGTACAGTTCTTTCTTGTTGTACAACTTTAGCTTTTCAGCGGTCACTTTATATGCTGATAATTGGTCATCTGGACCTGAGATGGGGTACTAGGTCAGGTTGAGACCCCTAGTCTCATCCAGAGAGGTTCTTTTACCCATCAAATTTGCACAGACATAAATGAAACCAATGCTGGGATTGGAACAGCTGTAGCTTTATTCAATGGCCAAAGAATGGGAAAGCATGAACCCAGTCTACAAACCAACTTCACAACCCAGTTCAGGCAGAGATGCCAAATTTGTAAGAGGATTGAGGTAAAAAGGAGGGATTTGGAAAGTGTGAGAGATATTCATTATTTATCTGAGAACAAGGGTGTTGTTCAAACCTGGAACTGATGGAATTCTCTTTTTCAGTCTTTGTATGAGCTTTTCCAGTTGTTGTCATGGCAACTGTCAACTATTTGAAGGGTGTGTCAATTAGCTAATGCATTACAAGGAGCATGTAATGAGGTCCAAGGTCCACAGAAAGTCAAATCTGCCACCTTTGCTCCAGCTGGTGCTAACCTTCCTTATTTCTTTCTCTTTGCAGCTCTCTTCTGGAACTTAGATAAGAGTGATGGGTTTCTGTTCAAGGGAGGGGGAAGGATATGATTCTGAAACAAGTCTTGATGACAATATTTTATCTCCTTTTTTGTACATTGATTTGTCTTGGATGTAACATTCACATGTTTTAAATCTGACTTGTAGTTCCCGTAGTTGTAGCTCATTCACTCATTCACCTTCAAATTTATAGTAAACCTCCTCTTAAGGTGGGAGTGTACATTCTGTTTCTTGGGAAACTTCTTCCTTGGTTCCTCTTGCACTGCTGTGGGGCAGCCTGCCCTCTTCCCTGCTGCACAACACCTCTGTTATTCTCTTTGCAGGATCTTTCTCCCAGGTCTGTCTTCATGTTAGTCTGCTTCAATCTTTCCAAGGTTTGGTGAGGAAGATAAGTGGAGTGCCAACTCATTGAGCCCTAACATGTCTCAAAATTCTAACCTCATTCTTGACTGATAATTCAAAAATAATTTTCCATTAAAATTTTGAAAGAATGAATTCATTGTCTACTGGCTTCCAGTGCTGGCATCCTACCTTTTGGTGTTAATTTGATTGCTAGTTCATCCTCAGTGATTTATTTTATCTTTGTATATCTGAGCAGCATCTCAATCTCTTTCTATTCCCTTTTTTCTTTCAGAGGACACTCTTTGAAATTAGTATATTTCTTTAAATGTTTGTGAATTCTTATCTATTAGTATTTAAAGAGTGAAGTATGTGTATAGCTGATTGGAGGTAAAGACAGCTCTTCATAAGGCTGACAAATAAAAGTATGGGAGATAAATCCAGTCATATGTGGGAAGCCTACATGTGAGTATCTAGAGTATTTACTTTGACCTGGTCAGTGTTCCCAGTTTTCTACCTGGGATCATAATCAGGATCCTACCAGGTAGGCATTCTGGAAACTGAAAGGGACATAGAGAGGGAAGGATCCCACTTTCAGCCTCCAAACATTTCAGCCCCACATTCTCACTTCTACACATGAGTTTGTCTGATGTCCTCATTACACAATCTCTTCCCCAGACCTTTCCTGAAAATGCCTGTATAATTCATGTTAAATTCTGGTAAGTAACAATCAGTATAAATGGCAGCAAGCCATAAAATGAAACAAAACACTCGGGTACAGTTTGAATTCAGACATGGTGGCAACAGACACTTCTATGTCAGAGACATCCATTCTCTCTCCTGATCTCACACATTTTCTCCAGAGCAGTCACAGTAGCATGACCACCAGGCATCAAAGACTCATATTCTATCAGATCAGAAATCCTTACAAAAGAAGGATCCTATCTCCAGATTTCTTGAAGCTCTCAGTAAAATATTTTTTTTATTTTTATTTTTTTACTATATCTATGAATTTTTTTTTATTTTTTTATTTTATTTTTAAACTTTACAATATTGTATTAGTTTTGCCAAATATCGAAATGAATCTGCCACAGGTATACCTGTGTTTCCTATCCTGAACCCTCCTCCCTCCTCCCTCCCCATACCCTCCCTCTGGGTCGTCCCAGTGCACCAGCCCCAAGCATCCAGTATCGTGCATCGAACCTGGACTGGCGACTCATTTCATACATGATATTATACATGTTTCAATGCCATTCTCCCATATCTCTCCATGTATAGATCAGTAAAATATTTTAAAATGGCCTTTTTCAAGACATGTGTCAATCCTTGTTGCTCTGCTTGGGGAGATGGTTTTCTGATAGATCAGGTATCATTTCCTGGCTACCTCTGTGGTAAGGGATAGAGAGACACAGAGAGAGTGCTATCAAGACTGATCTGCATCCCTTTTCCCAACATGAAATCTCAAACGTCTCCTGCTCATAAAAAAGTAACTTTAATATATGCGAATGTGTATGTATTTTCCCTCTGTGTGCTAGGCAGTCTTTAATTCCACATGCTACCTCTTGTGGTCTGGCAATTAAAGCAAACAGTACATTTAACTACCACTGCAAGCACATTCAGAATGCAGTATAGAAGGGACATGCGAGAGCTGCAGTTTAAAACAAACAAACAAACAAAAACAACAAAAAAAAACCCAATAAAACAAAAACCGTTGCTTGTGAATTGCAGAAAGAGGAGTCAACACACTGCATTGCCTCTTCTGCAAACATTGATGACTTACAGAACAAGGATTTCAAGGGCTCCCTTGGTCAATCAATGTGGCTTGTTCTAGAGCTGGCCCCTGAAAATATATCATTTGGGAGATTTTGTCTGCAAGCAACAGAAGATTCTGCTCAGACTTAGTGAGTAAAGTCCAATGTAAGATACTCACAGGAGTCATTTGATCACTGGCTGTGCCTGGTCTTTTTGAGAGCCAGCTTTAGCTCGGGCTGCCACCTACTTATTTGAGGAAGCTTTCACTCTGAGACTACAAGGCCAAAGAGTGCAGCTCCTTTTTCTTCAGTCATCACAGAAAATGGCATGTGCCCAGTGCTTCCCTCCAGCATCTGGGAACAGCACTCTAAGTTGGAGGAAATTGTTGCTGTTGTCATTGAGAGATGGCTTGGGGTCATAGGGTCCCAAGTTCTGCACCATCACCAGAATTCCAAGAGCCCCAGCTGTGCTTCTTCACCTCCCCTACCTCTGTGGGAATTTACTTTAGATTTTGAGAAGTAGTTTTTAATTTGTGGAATCACAAAGGGGAGGGGGGAACATGTAATTATGTTTTTTAATCATTTTATTTAAAAAAATGAACACACCCAAAAATACAGACAGCATTAAACTTTTCACCACATAATCATCAGCCAGACCCCAAAACTCAATTCACTACTGTACTTGCTTCTTCTTGCCTCATTTTTCTCCCCTTCATCCCACCTCTATAATGTTTGGATAAGTATTTTAAAGTAAATCAAAGACATCATGTAATTTCATTCTTTTTTTTTTTTTTTGCTTTTCTTGCTTTTTCTGCATAAAATTGATTTATTTTTAATAATTCCATTGGTCCTTTATCCTGTCATTATTTAAAGGATATTTTTAGAAAATTTTCTAGTATTTTTATAAATCTTAACTTATGATAGTGTTTCTTCAGAAAATATACAATTTCACCTGTAGTGTGAGAAACAAATTTTATACTTTTATTCTGTCTCTCTATCTTTTGTACTGTTTTATTTCTTCATATGTTATGCAGTTCATAAATTTATATTTCTACATATGTCACAATTTTTTTTCTTTAAACAATCATCTTTTATTTATTTCTATTGTATTTTATTTTATTATTATTATTATTATTTTTTTTTACTTTACAATATTGTATTGGTTTTGCCATACATCGACATGCATCCACCATGGGTATACATGTGTTCCCCATCCTGAAGGATACAGGAAACTATCATCATTTCTCATTTTAAAATGAGAAAGAAATAAATTTTTCATATATTACCCATATTTGCAAATTTTATATTTGATAAGAGACTTTCATTTTGACAATATATAAACTCTTACAAGTAAATAATAAAAATATTAAAAAATAGAAGTTGGTCAAAGAATCTGATCAGATATTTCCTGAAAGCAGATAAACAAATGGCCAATAAGCACATAAGAAGATGTTCAACATCATTAGGGAAATTCAAGTCAAAACCATGAGATATCACTTCATAAACACAAAGATGCCTATAAGACAGATAATAATAAATGTTGAAGAATATGTGAAGAAGCAAGAACTCTTCTATGTTACTCATGAAGATGTAAAACATTGCAGCTTCTTTGGAAAGAAATTTGTCAGTTCTTCAAAAGATGAAATGGGATTACAATATGACATAGCAATTCCACACCTAGTTATCTGTCCAAGAGAAGTGAAAAAACATGCCCCACAAAGGCTTGTGTGTGAATGTTCATACAGTGTTACTTCTAGTAGGCAAAAAAATAAGACAACTCAAACATCCACCAGTTGATACATGGATAAATAAAAATGTAGATATAAAGTACTGACATACACTATATCCAAGGTGACTTGAAACATGACTCCATTTCTATGAAATGACCAGAATTAGCAAGTCAATAGAAATGGAAAGTATATTAGTTTTTTTTTTTTTTTTTTTTTTTTTCCCTAGGTCTGGCCTGTGAAATGAGTTAGAGAGAGATGGGGCTTACCTGCTAGTAGGTATGAAGATTTTCAGGGGAGGGATGATGAAAAATTTCTAAATGAGATTATGGTTATGGTTGTATGACTGTAAATATATTGGCATATACTTGTATACAGGGAATCACAGACTTTAATGTGCAGATCATACATTAAATGAATCATTTCCAAAAAGAGCTGTTTAAAAAAAAAAAAAAGAAAGAAGTTATTAAATGATGGCACTGAGTACTCAATAATGGAACAAAACTGAACAAAATAGGTAAAAATTCATGTAGATGTTTTGCCACTGCAAAGCATGAATTTGCAGTTATTTAGTTGAAAATAGAAACATTGTCAGGGACTACCTTCAACACAGCCAATGTCATATGGGTGACATTCCTTGTTTACAGTTACTTCTGTTAGAAGACTCTCTTTGTTACAAATAGCACAAATCTAATTCAAACTAGTCTACAAAAGAATGAAAATTCCTCTGCACAGGTAAATAGAAATAAAATCAACAGAGGTATAAATGGCCTTGACCTGAGTTCATGAAGATTGTGCTGCTTTCCCTTTCTCTCAGATAAGCTCTGCTCCACAGAAAACCACATTTCCTAATCTCCTGGCATGGCAGTAGTAGAAAGATTGTTTTCTACCCAAATGCTCTGGTAAATAAGTTTCTAGTGGGGCTTTATATGATTATATACCCAGACCTCAATCAGAAAATTTTAATATAAGGGATTCAACAAAGAGAGGAGACATATCTTTGTCAAATAACGAGATTTAGAAATCTCAATTACTTACATTCCTCTCTCTTCTATTAGCTTGGAATCAAGTAGAAAGTAAGGTATAGGAATCATAAAAATAGAACAAGGTGTCAGCTTAATTAAAATTACAACTAGTTGGACAGTGGGGCTTAGGTCTCCAGCCAAACAATCTTTATATTATTAATACTACATCTAGGACAAATGCCAGCTGAACAGACAGGTCATTTCCATGTAGAAAGGGATGTCAAACTTTCCAAAAGAGAACTCCCAGGGTCCCTCCTTCATCTCATCAATCTTCATCTTCACCAACCTTGTCCATCTCTGCAGAGGGCTAAGAGAGGAAGCAAAATTCAAGATAATTTTCCTTCTACATTTATTTTCTGAGGAGGGAGAAAAGGTGTACAGGCCTGGTAAGTCCATCCCACCCCAAGTATCCAGAACAGATAGAAATAAGCACATTTATTCAAAACTTGGTCTAAGCTAAGGGACACAAAAGCATGAATGTGCACGTACACACACACACACACACACACACAAGACTGCCACTAGATGTTTCATTCTTGCTGTACTTAAACAGAAAAATGATAGACTTTCACTACAGACAACAATTTGAGTGAGCTTCCTTGGTGGCTCAGGGATAAAGAATCTGCCTGCCATGAGGGAGACCTGGGTTTGATCCCTAGGTTGGGAAGATACCCTGGAGAATGGAATAGCTACTCACTCCAGTATTCTGGCCTGGAGAATTCCATGGACTGTATAGTCCTTGGGGTCTCAAAGAATCAGACACGACTGAGCCACTTTCACTTACACCCATTTGAGTGGTTATTCTGGAGGAAATGTTTGAATTTCACACAAATAGCTAATGTTGAGTGAAGAACTTTATTAATTATGTTGATGGTGTTTTGGTATATATTGCTACATATTAAACCCATGGCTCAGACTTTAATTTGGATAAGTCAAATAATCATGCAGAGAAGGCAATGGCACCCCACTCCAGTACTCTTGCCTGGAAAATCCCATGGACGGAGGAGCCTGGTAGGCTGCAGTCCATTGGGTCGCTGAGGGTCGGACACGACTGAGCGACTTCACTTTCACTTTTCACTTTCATGCATTGGAGAAGGAAATGGCAACCCACTCCAATGTTCTTGCCTGGAGAATCCCAGGGACGGGGGAGCCTGGTGAGCTGCTGTCTGTGGGGTTGCACAGAGTCGGACATGACTGAAGCGATTTAGCAGCAGCAGCAGCAGCAGCAAATAATCATGATGAGGTGACCAAGTGTCACTGTATCATAGGTCAAGTGATAACTGATATAAACGGAATTATAGAGATGTCAGAACTAAAACTCAACTGAGTTGCAATATTTTTAAAAAGTGATTAACTTTTAATGATTTCCCAATTAAAGATCTCTTTAAATAGTTTAAATGACATTGAAATTAAAATACATTTTCCACTTAATAAACAACAAATTCTTTCAATATTATTAATTATAAACTAGCCATTAATGAAAAATGAACAGTGCATTAAAGATGCTAATGTCTTCATTGTTATTATTATTTTGTATCACTGATGTCTCAAATGTATTTAAATACTTTAACAGTGATTTCCCTCATCTTTCAAAGTGCATAAAATACAAAAGAGCTATGAAAAATAAATGAACAGGTATAAAGAAATAGATTTCATAGGCACATTTAATGAATTATTTCTCAATAGAGCTGTTAAAAGAAAAAACTATTTCACAATAACACTGAGTACTCAATACTAGCACAAAACTGAGTAATAATTAAGTAAGTAAATTAACATTACTTACTTAAAAAAGTAAGTAATAATTCATGCTACTATTTTGCCACTGAATAACATGAATTTTCAATTATTTGGGGCCCCAATTTAATGTTTCAATAAAAATTTTCATCTATACAGTTTCTGTGACTCCACACCTTAAGATTTTAATTTATAAGTGGTCATACCTGTAAGCAATCAACATAAAGAAAATTAATAAAGACATGCCTGTGGCCTGTTCAAAAAATCCATAATTCATTGTGAAGGCTATTTGATGCCAATTATCAAAAAAACAGTGATCAAGGGAAACATATTATCAGTTTCACATCACAAATATTTGCAAAGTGGAATGAAATTAAACTTTTTAAATTTGAGAAGCTGCAAAAATATTTTAAATGTGACTCATGATATTAGAAGAACCTTATTGAAATTTTTGTCAAAATGCCAACTGGTGACATATAAACACTATAAAAATATTCTAACTTTCAGTATCAATTCATGCCACTATTGACTCTTCTTGGCTTGTTTATCATTGACTTATTTTAATTACTAAAGAAGGATGGATAGTCTATTGCCAAATGTTAATAACATAATGGTCTAAATCAATGGCATACAGTCTCAGTATATGCAATGTATTTCTTCTTTCAGTTTTCAATGTGCTGCTTTCATTTCTCCTTTCCTATCTTTGCTTCTTATATCAACTATATATTACCAAGTAATAACAATAACAGGATGCTTATATTTTCCATTTATATAGTGCTTTAAGGCAGTTTACATTGTTTTATCATTTATACAGCATGTTATATTAGAAAATAATTATAATTTTAGTAGAATAAACTATAGGTCAAAAAATCTTATTACATTGTACTAGAAATTTTGGAGTTGATTATATTTGAACCCACATTTACTGTTCTTTCCAAGATGAGACCTGTCTTTCCTTCTTAAATTTGAAACTTTGTGACATTTAAACCTAAAAGTGCATACTTTTCTTTTTTTAATATAAATTTATTTATATTAATGGGAGGTTAATTACTTTTCTAGTTTAACTAAATTCAGCAAATAAACCGACTATAAGGGTGACAAGTGGAAATAATGACTGTTTTAGGTATAATTGCAGCAATGCCTGAAAAATACATGACTTGGGGTTTGTTCCATTGATAAACAACTGAGAAAATGAGGATCAGTGTCTAGGGTTATTCTCAGAGACAAATAGAAATGAGCATTATTTAAAAAGCAAACAAACAACAAACAAAAACTTTGAGATGTTGGGGAGGTGAAGAGAATTTTAGTAACACACATAGCTATTTTGAATGCCTACTAAAGTATATGGATATGTACTCAAGTTACCCAAATAATTTGAAAATGAGTTCATGAGCACACACTTGAAAACACTTGAGGAAAGTGGTGAAACTTAGAAGTACTACAGGTTTGAAGGTTGACAAATAATGATTATACTTCAAAAAGTTGTACAAAGATTCTGCTTACTACTGCCTGTAGCATAACACTGCCTGACTTTCTAAGGAACACATCGTTAAAGTTGAAAGATGATTCCTTAGAGAAGGAGGTGAATATAGACCCACAAGGAACAAATCATGTCAGACTAGGCATTTGTGGACAAGATTTAGAAAAGTGTAAGATCAAAATGATGGATTAGTAGCTGATTGAAAAACTCAACCCAAAGAGATGATTAATAGATAAGTGTCAATGTGTAAAGGTGGCTTCCAGTAGGTGCCACTGGCCTTATCCTTGGCTATGTCCTTTTCAAAATTTCATCAATCATGTGGATAAAAATATAAATGCATGTCTAGTATTAATAGCAAGGATATATAGCAATTATGTTAAATTAGTTAAAAGGTAGGCGATTTAGATAATCTCTTTAAAAATCAGTTCAGGAATGCAGCTGGAAAAAACATGAATGTATAATTGTCAAAATAAGGAAGAAAAATTATTTAAAATGAGGGCATTTATGGAGATCCAAGCATGCCTAGAAAGTTGTATTTAGTTGCTAATACATACTTTAAAGTGTCCCCCAGGTAGTGCTAGTGGTAAAGAATCCCGCTGACAATGCAGAGGATATAAGAGATGTGGATTTGATCCCTGGGTTGGGAAGATTCCCTGAAAGGGGGCATGGCAACCCACTCCAGTACTTCTTGCCTGGAGAAGAGGACATGGACAGAGAAGCCTGGTGAGCTATAGTCCATAGGGTAACAAAGAGTCAGATACTACTGAAGTGACTTTGCACATATACACTTTAAAATGTCAAATTACATAGAACATGCTTAAAGAACAATGAGGGAAATTATATTATATGAAAATATAGTTTCAGGAAGTAAACGTTTTTCAGGCACTATGACTGGCTCACAGTAAGGAGGTATGTTGACTGGTTGGTGATGGCTTAGAAATGTTGTTTGCTGATAAGTAGACAGAAGGAAGAGCAGTGTGTGGGCTCTAATGGAATATTGATCCACCTTCTAGAAGCTGATGAGTAAAAAAGTCAGTGAGCAGATTGGCTAGGCCATGAGATACCATTCATTATTTATGTTCATCTGTACAAGTGACCATTTGGTAAGAAATAGTGTCTATGGGGAACCTCAACTGCACAATTTGATTTCTAAATGCTTTTCAAATGTTATGTCATATAAAATGAAAGACAAAAGACAGGTAGAAGTAGCTCTTAAGTTTATCAGAGGCTATATGTAAAACAAATAACTACATAAAATCCATATGTGTGTGTGTGTGTGTGTGTGTGTGTGTGTGGTAATTCTAATAGTCATCAGTACTGTCCCAAAGAGAGTTTGACTATTCCAAATGTAGAACAAATATTAGATCTCCAAACTTCTAAACACAAGGAGCAGAATGAGTGGTCTATCTTAGACCCCAGAGAAGGCATTTTATCAATGTCCTTCTCAAAGTAACATGGTGAAAAAGGAAGGACATCTCAAAAAGTAGAACCAATAGACATGCAGGTAGGGCAAGGGGCAGACTTGGAGACAAAATATACAATGACAGCCTAAACAACATCTCCCACCTTTAGAACAGGAACCCTCAAAACACTGCCCAACAGGTTTGGGGGATCACAGACCAGTGAAGGCTGGTTTCTTCCAAATAGGAGCTTTTATTGTAGTTATGTTTCTGAACACAAAGAGTGGATGAGGCACCTAACTTGGATTTAGTTCATAGGTCTCTCTAGTAAAAGGACATAGTTCCAGACGATGTAGAGACTGACATGTGAGTATTTTGGCTTGATACCCTTAATGAGGGATGTGAATGCTTCCTTCTGGATTAGAGTGAGAGATATAGAATTCATATCTTGAAAGACAGACTCTAGACCATCATTATACCAAAAATATACCTTCCTCATCTCACTGACACAAGTCATAGCCTTCCCGACTTGTTCTGGCCAATGTAAAGAACAGGCAATGCTTTCTTCCTAGCAAACCTTAATGAGTGCTATTTTTTCACTGCTACAGACTGAGGCTTCTTCATCAGCCTGGGTGTCAGAACACAGAGCAAAGTGGCAGTTGATTGGTTAGAGATATTTACTAGGACTGAGAAACAATGTTTTGTTGAAAGGAGCTGAGGTTTTTGAGTCATTTGTTACCACGGTATAACATTGGCTGTTCTGACCATTGCAGTCTCTGAAAAACGAGATCTGATGCTGAGAGGTGGCTATATTTATATGTATATTTGTTGATTTATGGGAAGTAGGAACATTGTTCTTAAGCTTATGCTCTGTTGCCTACTATAAGACATAGTTATCTGTGCTGGATTCACTTAACACATAAAGTAGTAAGAGTCAATGCTTGCAAAACTGTTTCAATTAAGAGATTACCTTCACCCATATGACATGGAGATCTCTATATACATGAAGTGAATATTTTTATAGTATATTTTACATGAAAATAGTAAGGCATAAAATATAGACAGAAAGAGAAAGGAGAATGGTCATGGAATTTTATGGAATAAAAACCTTGTTGTGGAAATTAGAGCTTGTTTAATTGTTGGAGAATTTGAGGAAATAGAAAACTACAGAGGATTGGAGATGATACCTACCAGCCCTGACAAGGAAGAACTGACTGAAACTTGCTGGACAGTAAGTGTTCTCTGCTGCTGTTAAAGGAGCTGGGGTTGCTCTTTCCTCTCTGAGTTCAAAGAATGGTGATTGGCCTGGACATTCAGCATCAGGTCAAACTCAAGAAGAGCTGGACGGGGTGCTAGAGAAATGGGGACAAAACAAGACCCCCTCTGCATCTGTCTCTCATGGCATCTATCCAATTACAACCTTCAGAATATTGTCATGATGCTTCTATCTCTCAATCTCTGAAAATTCCCTTTTAGGCCAAACCTGAGCTCTGTCCATGGAGGGAACAGAATTCCGGGAAATGTAATTCTAGTTTACTTTCTCTTTCTCATGGATAACCTTTTATTTGTCAAATCATCATATTTGATTTGGCATAGATAGCCTAGTAAAATCTGATCATCTAAATCCTCCCAGTATTCTATTGAAACACTGAAGTTTGTAATTTAACTTCAAAAACAGTATTATAAGGAAAATTTTGTTTATTCAAAATATATTCATCCCTAGGGTAAGAGAAATAGCTTTACAGAGAAACTGAACCTATTTTTTTTAACATTTTTATATTTAAACAATGTTATTTGTGAATACTATACTCATAATTATTAGTTAAATGAGAATTTTGGAGAGTTATCTTTCTCTTCTGACTTTTAAAACTTAGAGTTCATCCATCAAATGAAATCTTATGTTTTATCTACAAGCAAGAAGAGAAACAGGTTTAAATATCCAAATATTTATTTCATTGATCTCTTAGCTCCCTGAGTATTTCTTGTTGCTTATCAAACTAAAAATGTTGTTATATTTTCTAGTCTTCCTTGTGTCTAGCCAAGAGAGGGGTAAAATTTCTGTGCAGTTTCCAGAAAGTGCTCTCAGGGCTACTTGGGCTTCTGGGATGAAGATGAAGCTCCACAGGGAACTGGTAGAATGTGGCCCAAATTCAAAGCAGGGTGGAAAAGAAAGTGGGAAGAAATTGAGGATCCTGGCTCCCTGCATAATTCATGGAGCAAAAGCACCAAACCAGCCCTAAATTGATTCTTCTCAAATTTTACATAGAGGGAAATTAACTTCCATATTTGTCTGGAATTTTGGTCATACCAGGTATATCTAATGCAAACTCATATATTTCTGTCTTAGTCTGTTTGGGTTTTTAAAACAAGGTAACAGAAACTGGGTGCCTAAACAACAGACATCTATGTCTCACAGTTCTGATGGCTGGGAAGTGGAAGGTCAGGCTCTGGCAAATTCCATGTCTGGTGAGACCCCTTTTTCTGGTTCACAGATAACTGTCTTATTGGAGTGTCAGCACATAGTGGAATGGGCTGGGGAGCTGTCTGGGATCTCTTCTGTTTAAGGGCACTAATCCTATTGATGGGGGATTTCCCCCTTTCCTCCCTGTTACCCCATGACTTATTCACCACTCACAGGCCTCACATTCAAATACCATCATATTGGGGATTAAGATTTAATACATGAACTTGTGAGAGGACGGGCTTAATGATTCATTCTATTGAAGCTTCTTAAAAGTGGAATTTCTTTGCAAAATTGTTCAGATTATTTTAAGTAAATCTGAAGGTAGGGAAACTGATCTAAGTCCTAGCTTTTGCTTAATAAAAAAATAAATTAAAAAACTTGTACTACTGCTTTTGTTTTTGTTGAACATTAATCAACAAAAATACATTTATTCTAAAATTTTTTTAGAATAAATGCATTAGTTTTTAATGCTTTAGCCATATTTTCAATATATTCATCCCTGCAGAAGTCAATTTTAGTTTCTTCAGGAAAAATCGTTATGCAGATTCACAGTTTGTTGCTTTAGTAATATTTAAGATAATTCCTAAATACTTCAAGTCAACTGAATGTGTGTGTCTGTAGATCCAATTCATTAATATTTTCCTTCCTTGAACTAAACTAACATCTGTGGTTATAAATAACAAGGTGACGACCTTCCTCAGGGCCATTCTGTTTACGCCAATAAAATTCATAATTTCCCCCACATTTCTAATTTCCCTTGTCTCTTTTGCATTATCAACTCTTTTGGTGTTGTTTGTACTAACTTTTAATTTATAACTCATGAATTTAATTAGAGCAACAGATTATTCTTTGAGATCAAGAAGATACTGCTTTGGCCTCATTCCAGCATTATTGTTATAGACTCCCCCACCTCAAAACAAAACTGCACCCAACTGTTTTGTTTTCCAAAGCTAATAGTCAAGTCATTAAGAAATATTGTATTTGGATTGTTCCTTTAATAAGCATCTTATTAATTTATTAGGTTTTTGAAGTGTGTATATTTTAAGGAAACTTGTAAAATATTTTATGATTGTATTATTCTAAGAATGCTAAGTCACTTCAGGTGTGTCTAACTCTGTGGGACCCCATAGATGGCAGCCCACCAGGCTCCTCTGTCCATGGGATTCTCCAGGCAAGACTACTGGAGTGGGTTGCCATTTCCTTCTCCATTTTCCCGCATGGTAGAGGCTAATTGATGAAAAATGATGAAATAATATCTATGATGATGAAACAGAAAAATGTTTTGAGATGCAAGAAAAGTAAGATCACTGAAATTCTAAAATGTACTTTAGATTTAGGAAAGGGTCCAGTGGGCCAATACAGGTAATGCTAGGACAAAATAACTTTTCTTCTCTTTTAAAGCAAGTTCTCTCTGCTCCTTGGAAGATCTCTTGTTTTTTTTTTTTCAGGTGTTTCTACAAAATAAGGCATTCTTTTCACAGTTTCTCTTAACTCTTGTTTCAAGGCAAGCACATAATTTTCACTCTCTCCTGTTTTTAGTGGCACTGGTTAATAGTCTGTATCAGGAAATAGTGGGGGTGGTTTCAATACGACATCAGGTAACTTTTCACCTCTGCTAAATCCAGCTGCTTCAGTGTTAAAGGTATAAGCAGCACGTCCTCTTCCTTTATTCCCAGCCACTGGAACTGCTGGCTAAGTCCGAGGCTCAGGGAAAGAGTGCAGCTGAAGTGCCGGCCGGCAACCAAGGGGTGCAGACCGAAGGTTCTGGTGCTCCAAGGTCGACTGGTTCCACTTCTGGAGAAGGTGCGCTCCTTCTAGAGTATTCTATAATATTCCTTCTAAAGTATTCTAAGAATACTTTAGTGCTATAATTAGAAATGTGCTAACTTCTGTAATGGAGAAGGCAATGGCACCCCACTCCAGTACTCTTGCCTAGAAAATCCCATGGACGGAGGAGCCTGGTGGGCTGCAGTCCATGGGGTAGCTAAGAGTCGGGCACAACTGAGCGACTTCACTTTCACTTTTCATTTTAATGCATTGGAGAAGTAAATGGCAACCCACTCCAGGGTTCTTGTCTGGAGAATCACAGGGACGGCGGAGCCTGGTGGGCTGCCGTCTATGGGGTCGCACAGAGTCGGACACGACTGAAGCGACTTAGCAGCAGCAGCAGCAGCAACTTCTGTAAGTGATAGCAAAGACACATTAGAATAGTTCATGAATCATATTCAGGCTAACCTTAGCATAGGAGGAATTCAGAATTTTTTATAATGTCATTGAAAATAGGATCTTACTTTCAATAATGGCAAGTGTTGTTTAAATATATGTTTTAATCTATGTATTTGAGAGATACTCATTCTTCTGAATTTGAATCCCCAAAAAAGTCATAAAAATAATTCATCTTAAGTTTTTATGGTTTGGTTGAAAAGAACTGTAGAGACACTAACAAAAGCTAGAAACACAAATTATAAGTAAAGATAATGACATTTAGGTAGGAAAAGAGGTAGAGATATGGAAAATAGTAATACACTCCAGTTGATCATAAGGCTCTTCCATGCTCACCCTGTCCAGCAATCCTTCACTCTCCTCATCCAGTGGATAATATTACACCCCAGTCAGACCAATTATGGAAGGATGGTGTCTACTCTAAGGCTGAGGGAGTTGTATTCACCACCTCCCCACAGGGACAGCACTGCCTTCTTGAAGAAGGACCATCTGTCTGATGCTTTTCTGCCTCCTCTTCTGCCCAGACTCTGAGACAAGTGACTTTCCTCAAGATCCTGCCCCTGATTGCCAGCTCCACTGCAAAGGTCACCCAGTGGAGAGCCGGGGTGGAATACAGGGGCTGAGCTCCATCACTGCAGTGCGTATCCTTTGTTCACTGTTAAGTCACTAAGTTGCGTCCACTCTTCGTGACTCCATAAACTGTAGCAAGTTAGGCTTCCCTGTCCTTCACCATTTCCCAGAGTTTGCTCAAACTCATGTCCATTAGTCCATTAATGCCATCCAACCATCTTATTCTCTGTCTCTCCCTTCTATTTTTGCCCTCAGTCTTTCCCAGCATCAGGGTCTTTTCCAGTAAGTTAGTTCTTTGCATCAGGTGGCCAAATTGGTGGAGCTTCAGCTTTAGCATCAGTCCTTTAGTGAATATTCAATGTTGATTTCCTTTAGGACTGACTGGTTTGATCTCTTTGCTGTCCAAGGAACTCTCAAGAGTCTTTTTCAGAACCACAGTTCAAAAGCATCAATTCTTTGGTGCTCAGCCTTGTTTATGGTCCAACTCTCACATCCATACATGCCTACTGGAAAACCATAGCTTTGACTATATAGACCTTTGTCAGCAAAGTCATTTTGCTGCTTTTTAATACACTGTCTAGGTTTGCCATAACTTTTCTTATAAGGAGCAAGTGTCTTTTAATTTTGTGGCTGTGGTCACTGTCCACAGTGATTTTGCAGTCCAAGAAAATGAAATCTGTCACTGTTTCTACTTTTTCCCCATCTATTTGCCATGAAGTGATGGGACCAGATGCCATAACCTTAGTTTTTTGAATGTCAAGTTTTAAGTCAGCTTTGTCACTCTCCTCTTTCCCTTTCATCAAGAGACTCTATTTCCTCTTCACTTTCTGCCACTGAAGTGTATCATCTGTATATCTGAGGTGATTGATATTTCTCCCAGCAATATTGATTCCAGCTTATGTGTCATCCAGCCCAATATTTAATATAATTTTCTCTGCATATAAGTTAAATAAGCAGGGGGATAACATACAGCCTTGATGTACTCCTTTCCGAATTTGGAACTGGTCTGTTGGTCCATGTCCAGTTCTAACTGTTACTTCTTGTACTTCATGCAGGTTTGTCATAAGGCAGGTAAGGTGGTTTGGTATTCCCATCTCTTCAAGAATATTTCACAGTTTGTTGTGACCCACACAGTCAGTGTATCCTTGCCCTGAACTATATCTTCTCTGAGCAAAATACCTTCTCTAATTCCCACAGGAGAATCTTGTGGGGGTTCTGGCCAGCCTTCTGCACTTCCATCTGTTACCCACTACCCCCTTTGTGGGCTCCCACCCCAGGAACAAAAGGTACCCTGCTTCCTCCTGCCTTCATGTTGGACACACTGCAGTTTCACTCCTGTGTTCATCCCAGATTCTCTGCTTTGACTATGTAAAACCATAAATGTACCACTTTAGATTTTTCATTCCTGAAATTATTGGATGTGCCATCCAGCTGTCCAACTTTGGAGAAATGACCTAAACACTGTGTAACCACTTCAGTTTTGCCTCAGGAGAATGGGAAAATTCATTCTTATCTCACAAGGTATTTGCCAGGTTTAAACTATTTAGTTACAGTATAGAACAGTGGCTGATCCTTAATGAGCATTCAGTTATTGGGTTATACCTTGCCACCACCAACATCATTGTCATCACCATCACTGTTATCCCTGCCTGAAATTTATGTCTACGAATCTCTGTATTCATCTGTTTGCCTAGGGTTATTTCTATGGGCTATTACTGATTAAGAGTATTTATCTGGTTCAATTCAATTTTAAAACAAGCAACATGTAAATGTGAAAGTATCAGAACAATTATGTTGGTGGAAAACAAAGATCATGGCATCTGGTCCCATCACTTCATGGGAAATAGATGGGTAAACAGTTGAAACAGTGTCAGACTTTATTTTTTTGGTTTCCAAAATCACTGTAGATGGTGATTGCAGCCATGAAATTAAAGGCACTTGCTCCTTGGAAGGAAAGTTATGACCAACCTAGATAGCATATTGAAAAGCAGAGACATTACTTTGCCAACAAAGGTCCGTCTAGTCAAGGCTATGGTTTTTCCAATGGTCATGTATAGATGTGAGTGTTGGACTGTGAAGAAAGCTGAGCACCAAAGAATTGATGCTTTTTTTTTTTTTTCTAATAAACTTAACACATAGTTTAATTCTAGGAAATCCATAACTTTAAAACCAGCATATTAATAGACTAATAATTACAAATGCTAAAACGTCATTTAATAAAATTCAACAAACATTTCTGAATAAATGGGGAAACTCCTAATAAAATAGGAATAGATGGATACTTCCTTTATATGGAAAAACACACACATACACATATCTCAAACCAAAACACCTCCCTCATGCTTGATAGTAAAACTTCATAAGTATCTTCATAAAAATGCAGCTGAATTTATTAGGTTAAGAGCAAAGAGATGAGGAATTCCCAAGGGATCCATGGGTCATGACACCAGGCTTCCAGTGCAGAGGGAAATAAGATCCTGTATGCAGCTTGGTGCAGCCAAAGCGAGAGGGACAGAAGTCCACCAGTCTTACCCTGGTTTACTTAGGAGCCACAGTTTCTGAGCGACATCTTTTCCTCACATGAGAAAGACAGTTCACTGAATGGCTACTAGAGTCTTTAGGGCTTAAAGGGCAACATGATCAAGTGTTTCCCAAAAAAGCAATTCAAAAGTTAAATAAGGGGAAAGTATCTTCAAGTTCTGTAATAAAGAACTGATTTATTTATTATTTGAAGAGTTCTTATGATCAATAAGAAAAAGATCAGAAACTCAATAGGAAAATATGCAAATATATAATGTGGATAATTCACACACACAAAAGAATTACAATTATTATACATACTCAACCATACTCTTAAATAAAAATGGAATGCCGTTATCACCTATCAGATTGGCAAAGATTCAGATTCAAAAGGTTTACAAATACAATATTGGCAGGTGAGTGTGTAAACCAGTGCATCCTCTTTGGAAAGCAATGTTACAATGACTATTAAAAGCACTTTAAGGTTAAATGTAATATTCTTAGACTTTGACCACTCTACCAAAAACATCCACCATTTCTGGCTCTAGCCCCTTCTTTTCTTCATAGCATACTACAATTTATAATTATTTGTCTGTAAACTATTTAAAGTCTGTCTCCCCGAGTTAGCATATAAAATTCTATGATGGCAGGTATCAAGCTTAATTTGCTTTTTGGTTTATCCCTAATATCTGCTATATTGCCTAGTACATGGAAAGCACTTGTATTAGTAAATACCTTCCCTTTGATCCAATAATTCCACTTCTAGGTGGCCCTTTTTAGATGACACATTCTTTTTCACCCAATAATTAATTCTATTTTTAGATGAGCATGCTACAGATGATAACCCTCATACATCCACAAAGATTTTCACTACAAGTATTGTATAATAGCAAAATACAGAAAACATCTTAAACATCAGATATAATATGGTTCATCCATAGATTGGAATACTATAGTCATTAAAAAGATATATTTATATGCATTGATATAAAACATCTCCAAGCCATGTAGATTCTTCTGTATAGTGTGGTATAAATGGAAATATACATACCTAACAAGAGGGCTTTCACCCAACTCTCTCTGGGAAAATCTCAAGCTAGTGTGATCCAATGTCAAGCTAGTGTGATCTAGGGTAAAAGTTCCTCTCTACATCAACTCTGCCCTGCCAGATTCTAGAGCCACATCCTTTCACTTTCAGCTCTGTGGGCTTTCCAGGGTCTTGTGGCTTGAAAAGGGGCTTATCCAAATTAGATAGTTTTAATTTGTACTGAAAGTCTAAGTTTGGTCAGATATCACTATATGACAATAAGATCTTATCATAGACCACAAGTGGAGCTTGCTCTAAATGTCTTTCCAGCACTGGTGCTAACCAGTGTCTCCAGGTTAACTCTCTTGTCCACATGGTCCTTCCTGATCTGATCTTTTCATGAGCTCTACCAACCATCTCTTTATACCTCCTCCTTTTGCTCTTTCTCTTCCTCGTCTAGCTGGCACCTAATCTGCTCATTGGAATACCCAAGCACTCTGGATCGTTATCTTTTTAATGTCTATTTTTATGGGTAAACCCCAGGACTCTTTCAATCAGGTCCTTGGCTTCTGATAGTCAAAGCCAAGTTTTTCAAAAAAATGTTGGCTTTCAGCACATGTACTATATATATATTTTTTAAAGTCATTCAGAACTGTAGTGGGCACCTGTTGGTTGCCTACCCCTGCCTTCCTAACATAACTCTAATATGGATACTTAGGTATCCATTCCTTACCCACATAGTCCATAAGGTGAGCAACTCGGCAGATCAGGAGTAAGTCATTCTATTTCCGGGGCAATGATATATCCGGAGGGGGTGGGGGGTGGGGGGGGGCGGCGTGGGCGGCAGTGGGGCATGTGACCTAAGCTAATCTAATTAGTCTGTATTTCCTGGTCCATTATGAAAAGAGAAGGAAAATTTTTGTCTTGGCATTCCAAATAAGATTACTGAGACTCAGCCTAATTAGAATTGATGCTTTTGAACTGTGGTGTTGGAGAAAACTCTTGAGAGTCCCTTGGACTGCAAGGAGATCCAACCAGTCCATCCTAAAGGAGATCAGCCCTGGATGTTCTTTGGAAGGAATGATGCTAAAGCTGAAACTCCAACACTTTGGCCACCTCATGCTAAGAGGTGACACATTGGAAAAGACTCTGATGCTGGGAAGGATTAGGGGCAGTAGGAAAAGGGGACAACAGAGGATGAGATGGCTGGATGGCATCACCGACTCGATGGACGTGAGTTTGAGCGAACTCCGGGAGTTGGTGATGGACAGGGAGGCCTGGCGTGCTGCAATTCATGGGGTCGCAAAGAGTCGGACACCACTGAGCGACTGAACTGAACTGACTGATACATGGCGAACTTCACCCAACAAATCAACTTGTATATTTTGTCATCAAATATGTTAAAGCAAAATGTTAAGAGCTTTTTGTATGAAAAGAAGCATTTTATTTTCGATATTTGCTACCAAAATATTCATTATTTATGTGTACTTAAAGGAAAAAAAATATTTGCATACTTTAAGCTACTAATTTGGCATATTTTTTAGATTCTTTTTCTCAACCTCGTGTTTTTTTTTTTTTTCTTTTTATAATTGAAGTATAGCTGGTTTACCATGTTTTGGGTGTATAGCAAAGTGATTCAGTTTATAATGTACATGTATATATATGTGTGTATATGTATGTGTCTATATATATACACATACATATTTTTTCGTTAATTGGCATATTTTCAAATTGTCTTTTAACACCAACTTGAAAATTGAATTCCGTTTTTATTCAATTTATTTATTTTAATTGGAGGATGACTACTTTACAATATTGTGATGTTTTTGTATCTTTAGTAATAATACTTTACAATTTTAAAATAACAATATTTTACAATATTCTTTTTTCTTGAATCAATAATTTATTCATATTGCTTTCCTTGCTGTTTGACTGAATAATGTACCACTGTCTAATGAGCCCATTATCCAAATACAAGAAAAGCCCAGAGTTTATTTTCAGTGCTTCTTTTAGCCTGTCTCTTACTATGATATGTGCAAGGAAATAGGAGAGAACTGACAGCAATTCAGGTGGAGTAGAACACCAGGTGGTCAGGGGCTGACTTTTTTAAATAGCTCTGTAATAGGAAAATGCAGGCCAGCACAGAGAAATAGGACCCATGATCACTGTCTTCACGCCAAAATGGAAAAATAAAATGTGAGAGATAGGGAAGATTGTCTTCAGAGACTCAAAACAGAGTAGAAGTTTTTAAGACTCTATTATTTGTGCTTCTGAAACTAAGAATTAGAAGCATTCAAAACTCTAAGCAGTGGGACACATAGTGAGTACCAAGGAACACATAGTGAGTACTAAGGAACACCACTGCCCAGTCGTTGGCCCGCAGGCACTAGATGGAGGTGTGGACATAATCTCCCACTATAATCTCCTCGGGGATGAAATGGCTGTGTGTGGCAAGAAGACAAGACAACAACTCAGGCTCAGAAATTGAAAAAAGGGATCAGTCTCCAAAAATAGGTTCAATTTATGGATCGTGTTTTCCAAGTAAGGCAGGGATTGTTGCAGAATTTTGAAAGGGACATGTATTAAGATAAATCAATAACAAAGCCCATATTGCTGGCTAGATTTCCTTGAAGACTGTTCCTATAGTATAGTGGCATTTGATACTAAGATGAGTCTCTCTCATGGGGACAGCAAGAAACTCCACAGGAATCCCATGATGCTGAATCTTGGGAACACTTGACTATTTGCAAATTCACAGATTTCTCTCAGTGATTTTTTGCTATTCTGTGTCTTTGCACAGTTTCTATAAATTCATCTTCAGATATCCTAGTAAGAGGTTTTGCATTCTGAAAAGAATGACCCTACTCTATCCTAGATGTTACTTCTTAAATTTTACATGATTTTCCCATTTAACAAAATAATCTTATTTAAAAATGTAACTGGTTCTCAATCTCACTTTTTATTTCCTAATTCAAATTTTTAAGGTTGCACTGAAAATGTTTTGGAAAGCTTTGGGATTTAGATAGACATTTCTGAAATACTAATAATATACTCATTTATTCATAAAATGAATAGCAGTTATACTCTAAGATAAACATAGAATTGTATCTTTCAATATATTACAGATTTATAACTGAGTGAGTCTTTAGTCTGATGTACTTTTCTTATGCTTTTAATTCTGATTATTTGATTTAGTCATATGTGTCCACTGTCCACTATCATGGGACACAGTCCTATGAACACTGTGCTCACAGTATTCATTCCCCCTGTGCTCACTGACATGTGCATGTGAAAATAAATGTACTCTAGTCCACGCTTTCCCTGTCAGCATCTCTTCCTAACAATGGCTAGGACTAAAGGAGAAAAATGGGGGAAAATGCACATTCTTACATTCTACAATGTTCTTGTCAAGGATAAGTTTGAACAAAAAATATATTTGGTTATTTGGATTCAAAATGTGTACAAATGTTACATATCCAAATGGTTTTATTTATCACACTATTTTCTTTGAAATACGAATAGCTTAGTGTATGATCAGGTTTGTATTTTAAAGTAGCATTTATTGAACAGCAATGCATTATCAGCAAAGACCATTTGAGGATAAGAAGTTAAATATGCTGAAATGTGGCCTTAACTTTTTTTTTTTTTAACAAAGATTCAGTGTTTTTTTATTTGAATGCTGATTCAATTTTAATTCTTATCCACAGTAATATTGAACATTAAACATAATTATCTCTCAAAAAAAAAAAAAAGTTAAATATGCACAAAGAAAATACCTATCAACTCAACTCTTCATCTTGATTATCAACTTGGTCTACAAAATGCCTACTTGTCCTTATGTATGTGTATACATATACGAGAAACTCAGTGTTCGTCTCGAGTGGGGATGAGTATCTCGGGAAACTTCTTGAGTTTCACAAAGAGTGTCAAGTACCCTTTCGAGTTTCAAGAGGGAACGTGGAATTTCTTTTGAAACGCTGCAGCGTAAAAGGGCCTCATCTCACATGGAGGGGAGAATTTTGTGGATTCTGTCAAGTTGTATATACATATGTATACACACACACATATACATACATATATGTGTATGTACATATGTGTATGTACATACATGTATGTATACACATATACACATATGTGTATATACATATATGTGTGTGGAGTCAGCCCATGGAGTCAAAAAGAGTTGGACATGACTGAGAGAGGCAGCAGGCAGCGTGGTACTTTTATTACTTTTACTGCACGTGATAATCCAATATTCACTTTGTTCTGTGCTATGCTAAGGTGCTTCAGTCATGTCCAACTCTTTCCAACTCAATGGACCTTAGCCCACCAGGCCCCTCTGTCCATGGGATTATCTGGGCAGGAATACTGGAATAGGTAGCCATGTTCTCCTCCAGGGGATCTTCCCGACCCAGGGATCTAACCCAAGACTTATGTCTCCTGCACTGGCAGGAGGATTCTTTACCACTAGCACCACCTGAAAAGCCCCAATATTCACTTTATCATTCACTGAGTAGCCTGATTTCCTTCCAAAGTCAATATTTATAGAACATAAACTGTCTTAGAATGAGGGTTTTTTTTTTTTTTTTTTAAGAATTTAAACTTCTAAAGAATGAGATCAAGATGTTAAGGACTAGAGTCTGCTGCTGCTGCTGCTAAGTTGCTTCAGTCATGTCCGACTCTGTGCAACCCCATAGATGGCAGCCCACCAGGCTCCACCGTCACTGGGATTCTCCAGGCAACAACACTGGAGTGGGTTGCCATTTCCTTCTCCAATGCATGAAAGTGAAAAGTGAAAGTGAAGTCGCTCAGTCGTGTCTGACTCTTCACGACCCCATGGACTGCAGCCTACCAGGCTCCTCTGTCCATGGGATTTGCCAGGCAAGAGTACTGGAGTGGGGTGCCATTGCCTTCTCCAGAGTCTACTAGGGACCTTAAAGGATGATGAGTCACTTATATAGCTTCTGTTTCACTCACATATAGGAAAATGTCAGTAAGAATATTTAAACCACTTTTATAGAAGCTACTATAATTTTTTTGAGAAATTTCATTAAATAGATATTTTACTAAGTTGCAGAATTTAACATGAGGATAAAACATTAGATAAGAGAATGTTTTCTCTAGAAAGTCACAAAGCTGAACTTACTTGGAATGAAATATTTATTCTTTTCCTGTAATCTTTGAAAACTGACAGGTTCAGAATTATACCATATTGCTACTGAGAGTTAGAATTAGATGAATTTATAAAATTCATAAGACTGGTGCTCGCTTCGGCAGCACATATACTAAAATTGGAACGATACAGAGAAGATTAGCATGGCCCCTGTGCAAGGATGACACGCAAATTCGTGAAGCGTTCCATATTTTTTAATACCCCACTTACACCTATGGATAGATCAACTAAACAGAAAATTAACAAGGAAACACAAACTTTAAATGATACAATAGACCAGTTAGACCTAATTGATATCTATAGGACATTTCATCCCCAAACAATGAATTTCACCTTTTTCTCAAGCGCACATGGAACCTTCTCCAGGATAGACCACATCCTGGGCCATAAAGCTAGCCTTGGTAAATTCAAAAAAACAGAAATCATTCCAAGCATTTTTTCTGACCACAATGCAGTAAGATTAGATCTCAATTACAGGAGAAAAACTATTAAAAATTCCAACATATGGAGGCTGAACAACACGCTGCTGAATAACCAACAAATCACAGAAGAAATCAAAAAAGAAATCAAAATTTGCATAGAAATGAATGAAAATGAAAACACAACAACCCAAAACCTGTGGGACACGGTAAAAGCAGTCCTAAGGGGAAAGTTCATAGCAATACAGGCACACCTCAAGAAACAAGAAAAAAGTCAAATAAATAACCTAAATCTACACCTAAAGCAACTAGAAAAGGAAGAAATGAAGAACCCCAGGGTTAGTAGAAGGAAAGAAATCTTAAAAATTAGAGCAGAAATAAATGCAAAAGAAACAAAAGAGACCATAGCAAAAATCAATAAAACCAAAAGCTGGTTCTTTGAAAGGATAAATAAAATTGACAAACCATTAGCAAGACTCATCAAGAAACAAAGGGAGAAAAATCAAATCAACAAAATTAGAAACGAAAATGGAGAGATCACAACAGACAACACAGAAATACAAAGGATCATAAGAGACTACTATCAACAATTATATGCCAATAAAATGGACAATGTGGAAGAAATGGACAAATTCTTAGAAAAGTACAACTTTCCAAAACTCGACCAGGAAGAAATAGAAAATCTTAACAGACCCATCACAAGCATGGAAATTGAAACTGTAATCAAAAATCTTCCAGCAAACAAAAGCCCCAGTCCAGACGGCTTCACAGCTGAATTCTACCAAAAATTTAGAGAAGAGCTAACACCTATCCTGCTCAAACTCTTCCAAAAAATTGCAGAGGAAGGTAAACTTCCAAACTCATTCTATGAGGCCACCATCACCCTAATACCAAAACCTGACAAACATCCCACAAAAAAAGAAAACTACAGGCCAATATCACTGATGAACATAGATGCAAAAATCCTTAACAAAATTCTAGCAATCAGACTCCAACAACACATTAAAAAGATCATACACCATGACCAAGTGGGCTTTATCCCAGGGATGCAAGGATTCTTCAATATCCGCAAATCAATCAATGTAATACAACACATTAACAAATTGAAAAATAAAAACCATATGATTATCTCAATAGATGCAGAGAAAGCCTTTGACAAAATTCAACACCCATTTATGATAAAAACTCTCCAGAAAGCAGAAATAGAAGGAACATACCTCAACATAATAAAAGCTATATATGACAAACCCACAGCAAACATTATCCTCAATGGTGAAAAATTGAAAGCATTTCCTCTAAAGTCAGGAACAAGACAAGGGTGCCCACTTTCACCATTACTATTCAACATAGTTTTGGAAGTTTTGGCAACAGCAATCAGAGCAGAAAAAGAAATAAAAGGAATCCAAATTGGAAAAGAAGAAGTAAAACTGTCACTGTTTGCAGATGACATGATCCTCTACATAGAAAACCCTAAAGATTCCACCAGAAAATTACTAGAAATAATCAATGACTATAGTAAAGTTGCAGGATATAAAATCAACACACAGAAATCCCTTGATTTCCTATGCACTAATAATGAGAAAACAGAAAGAGAAATTAAGGAAACAATTCCATTCACCTTTGCAACGGACAGAATAAAATACTTAGGAATATATCTACCTAAAGAAACTAAAGACCTATATATAGAAAACTATAAAACACTGGTAAAAGAAATCAAAGAGGACACTAATAGTTGGAGAAATATACCATGTTCATGGATTGGAAGAATCAATATAGTGAAAATGAGTATACTACCCAAAGCAATTTATAGATTCAACGCAATCCCTATCAAGCTACCAACAGTATTCTTCACAGAGCTAGAACAGATAATTTCACAATTTGTATGGAAATACAAAAAACCTTGAATAGCCAAAGCGATCTTGAGAAAGAAGAATGGAACTGGAGGAATCAACCTACCTGACTTCAGGCTCTACTACAAAGCCACAGTCATCAAGACAGTATGGTACTGGCACAAAGACAGAAATATAGATCAATGGAATAAAATAGAAAGCCCAGAGATAAATTCACGCACATATGGACACCTTATCTTTGACAAAGGAGGCAAGGATATACAATGGATTAAAGACAATCTCTTTAACAAGTGGTGCTGGGAAATCTGGTCAACCACTTGTAAAAGAATGAAACTAGACCACTTTCTAACACCATACACAAAAATAAACTCAAAATGGATTAAAGATCTAAACGTAAGACCAGAAACTATAAAACTCCTAGAGGAGAACGTAGGCAAAACACTCTCTGACATACATCACAGCAGGATCCTCTATGACCCACCTCCCAGAATATTGGAAATAAAATAAAAAATAAACAAATGGGACCTAATTAACCTTAAAAGCTTCTGCATATCAAAGAAAACTATTAGCAAGGTGAAAAGACAGCCTTCAGAATGGGAGAAAATAATAGCAAATGAAGCAACTGACAAACAACTAATCTCAAAAATATACAAGCAACTCCTACCGCTCAACTCCAGAAAAATAAACGACCCAATCAAAAAATGGGCCAAAGAACTAAATAGACATTTCTCCAAAGAAGACATACAGATGGCTAACAAACACATGAAAAGATGCTCAACATCACTCATTATCAGAGAAATGCAAATCAAAACCACTATGAGGTACCATTTCACACCAGTCAGAATGGCTGCGATCCAAAAGTCTACAAATAATAAATGCTGGAGAGGGTGTGGAGAAAAGGGAACCCTCTTACACTGTTGGTGGGAATGCAAACTAGTACAGCCACTATGGAGAACAGTGTGGAGATTCCTTAAAAAACTGGAAATAGAACTGCCTTATGATCCAGCAATCCCACTGCTGGGCATACACAATGAGGAAACCAGAAGGGAAAGAGACACGTGTGCCCCAATGTTCATCGCAGCACTGTTTATAATAGCCAGGACATGGAAGCAACCTAGATGTCCATCAGCAGATGAATGGATAAGAAAGCTGTGTTTCATATACACAATGGAGTCTTACTCAGCCATTAAAAAGAATACATTTGAATCAGTTCTAATGAGGTGGATGAAACTGGAGCCTATTATACAGAGTGAAGTATGCCAGAAGGAAAAACATAAATACAGTATACTAACGCATATATATGGAATTTAGAAAGATGGTAACAATAACCCGGTGTACAAGACAGCAAAAGAGACACTGATGTATAGAACAGTCTTATGGACTCTGTGGGAGAGGGAGAGGGTGGGAAGATTTGGGAGAATGACATTGAAACATGTAAAATATCATGTAAGAAACGAGTTGCCAGTCCAGGTTCGATGCACGATACTGGATGCTTGGGGCTAGTGCACTGGGACGACCCAGAGGGATGGTATGGGGAGGGAGGAAGGAGGAGGGTTCAGGATGGGGAACACATGTATACCTGTGGCGGATTCATTTTGATATTTAGCAAAACTAATACAATTATGTAAAGTTTAAAAATAAAATAAAATTAAAAAAAATTGCTAAGAAAAAAACAAAATTCATAAGACTGTAAGTTACTTCATTTAGATGCATGGATGCAAGTGAAATAAGATTTCAAGTGTTTACATAAACTATAGTGGATTCTAACAGTGAGAATAAAGAAATGAGGGAAGAAAAGAAAGAAGGCAGGGAGAGAAGGAAAAATAGTAGGATGGCATGGAGATGGAAAGTGTGAAGGACTGTCACCATGTCTATTAGAATCTTACCCTCTTGTGTAATTAATTTTTGGCAGTCCAAATCTTTGTATTCCATGGAGATGACTGACATCACCATGTTTTGGTACAATCAAGTGGTCCCACTTAACCTTAAGTATGTGACAGCAGAATTGTAAAGTGATGGCTAGGAAAAACAGACACCACCAGAGCATCACCTCATATACCAAGGAGTATGAAATCCTGCATACCAAGGAGCCTCTAGCAGCACTCATGTCCGTGCCGAGCTCTTAATATCTGCTTCCAGCTTCCATCATTATGAATAACACAGAGGGACACATCAAGTCTGACAGATAAATTGGAAAAAAATTTGACTTAACAAAATACCTGCTCAAATTTAATATAAATTACCTGAACACAGTCAACTTATTTATATATCAGTACTCTCATTTTCTTGAAAAATATAAATGCTTAATATTTTTTGTATTAGTGCAAATGTTCCCTCTCAAAATTAACTGGAGGGTTATTAAGGAGAGTGTATCACTTTATTTTATTATGTTTATATTTTTCAGATATATATTTTTATCTTTACAGGAGTAATACCCACTTTTATTAATGCTGCTAGGTATATTGAGCAACATAATTTTTGTGTTTATAATGTTTGAAATTGAATGTTGTTCTTGGGAAATGATTCATTTTGTAACTGTCTCGAGAATTCAGGTGAAATTTAATATCTCAGCTTTAAGTGTGTATTTTTTGTTAAATACTTGGTAAATCAATAGAATTAATTAGCTGGTATTTTGTTTTATCATCCATTGGTGCCACATAGGAATAGCATCTGACATTACATTGGCATTTGAGTCAATATTTATACACAGTGAAAAAATGATGTTGTGTTGTATATTTAATATCCTACTTGCAGATAATTAAATTTTCATTGCAGACTCTATCTTATCAATATAAAACAACATTTGCATCCATTTTGATTTTCATTCACCTTGAATCTTTCTCAGTCAGATATTAACATTGACATCTTTTCTTCATTTCTCTTTTCATGCCCAGGAAAATTTTGGTATTTGGTAATACATTGAGTAAGAAGTATACACCTTTATTGCCACCTTATATTAACACATACTTTTTAGCTAGTTTTTGATAGAAATTGTCAATGTTTTCAATGACTGGCAAATAAAAATTTTCAAAATCAATACTGTTAAAACCTAAAAAGTTAATGAAAGCAGGAGAAGGGGACAACAGAGGATGAAATGGTTGAATGGCATCACCAAATCGATGGTGGTGAGTTTGAGCAAGATCCAGGAGTTGGTGATGGACAGGGAAGCCTGGCATTCTGTAGGCTGAACAACTGAACTGAAAAAGTTAAAGGGAAAGTTGAATTCTAAAGAGTGATATCTGTTTGCAGTTAATCAGGAGCTGCTCAGTGTTCTTTATCACAGCTTTCCATTAACACTCTACTAACAAGACTGCTGATATAACACAATATATAAATGGACACATAATCTGAGAGAAATGTGGAAATGTGCAGTATGACTTAAACATTTGAAAATGACTTACTCTACTTGTAGGAATATAGTTTAAAAATAAAGGACGTAGTTTACAGTTTGTTGTACAAAAAAAAATGACAAGATATTTAAACAATTTTGTTTATTTATCAAAATGCATGTTAAGAAGATAAGATCATGATGTTAGACAAATGTTTGTATATAGTATTGTATATGAGAACAATTTTCAAAAGCTATATTATTGCACAGATAAATATTTAGACTGAATTTTTTCTTGTTTTCATTTTTACTCTTAAATTTTTGTTTAAATATAGTTGATTTACAATATTTTGTTAGTATCAGCTGTATAGCAAAATGATTGTTTCATATATATATATAATTTTTTTACATTCTTCTCCATTATGGTTTACCAAAAGATATTAAGTATAGTTTTCTGGGCTATACAACAGGTCCCTCTTATTTATTTTATATATAGGAGTGTGTATGTGCTAATCCCAAACAGAACTATATGAAACAGATCTTCATGACTCAGATAGACATGATCATGTGATCACTCACCTAGAGCCAGACATCCTGAAGTGTGAAGTAAAGTGGGCCTTAGGAACCATCACTACGAACAAAGCTAGTGGAGATGATGGAATTCCAGCTGAGCTATTTCAAATCCTCAAAGATGATGCTGTTAAAATGCTACATTCAATATGCCAGCAAATTGGGAAAACTCAGCAGTGGCCACAGGACTGGAAAAGGAGTTTTCATTCTAATCCCAAAGAAAGGCAATGCCAAAGACTGTTCAAATACCACACAATTGCACTAATCTCATTCACTGGTAAACTAATGCTTAAAATTCTCCAAGCTAGGCTTCAACTGTACATAAACCAAGAACTTTGAGATGTTCAAGTTGGATTTAGAAAAGGCAGAGGAAACAGAGATTAAGTTGGATCATAGAAAAAGCAAGAGAATTCCAGAAAAATATCTACTTCTGCTTCATTGACTATGGCAAAGCCTTTGACTGTGTGGATCACAACAAACTGTGGAAAATTCTTAAAGAGATGGGAATACCAGACCACATGACCTGCCTCTTGAGAAATCTGTATGCAGGTCAAGAATATTAGAAAATCACACTGCAAATTCTCCTAAAAGCATAAAAGGACAAATAAATAGAAAATACCATTTATAGAAGTAGTATTGCAAGACTCCAATTGCCAGTTAGCCAAATCCTTCATAGTAAAAGTGTTTAAAAAAAAAGAAAGAAAGAAAAGAAAATCAAGGAATGGGAAATATTCAAATAGATCGTGAAGCTAAACTTTTTTTGAAATAAAGAAAAATTAAAACATTCAAATTGAAAAACTCTATGGTGTGCTAAAGTGTGAGAAGAAAAGAAACCAAAAGTCAACATACTATAACAAAATGTAATAATTGCATGGGAAAAAGAGAAAAGTATTGAATCACCATAGAGAAAAAATGGATTATCAACAAAGGAAAGAGAATTGTATTAATATCAGGCTTCTCAGTACCAGTAAAGGGATTAGAATATAATGGAGTTATTTTTTTTTAATCAATTTAATGGGTTATGATTTATACACTACAAACCAATACAGTACAAATCCATTTAGACTGCAACACTTAACACGTCTTTAAAAAAATATACATGCATTAACCTCTTGTCAAAAAGTAAGATGCAGAACATTTCCATCATCCCAAAGATGCTCCTTGACCCTTTACTGTCCATCACTCCTGTAGAACTGACCCCAACCACCAATCTGCTTTTAGTCAGTATACCTTTGTTGGAATTTTCTAAAATTCTATACAAATGGCATCACAGAGTATATACTTTATTGGGTCTGGCTTCTATTACTTAACACAGATTTTAAGATTTATCCATGTTGTTGCTTGTATTAGTAGGTTATTTTTGGTACCGTTAAAACTGGTCATGGAAAGAAAAAAGAAAAAGAAAAAAGGAGGGGAGAAGGAAAGAGATGCACACAGAAAATGAGATAATTTCTAACAGAGACGAGCAACAAGAGCAGAGCAATATTATCAAGAATTGAATGCTAATACATTTGAAAACCTAGATAAAATGAGCAGGCTTCACCCTCTTCTCCTTCTTCCCTCAATCTTCCCCAGCATCAGGGACTTTTCCAGTGAGTCAGCTGTTCACATCCGATGGCCAAAATACTGGAGTTTCAGCTTCAGCATTAGTCCTTTCAAAGAGTATTCAGGGTTGATTTCCACTGGTTTGATCTCCATGCTGTCTAAGGGACCCTCAGGAGTCTTCTCCAGCACCACACTTTGGAGGTATCAATCCCTTAAGGTTCAGCCTTTTTACTGTCCAGCTCTCACAACCATATGTGACCACTGGGAAGACCATAGCCTTGACTCTATGGACTTCTGTCAGCACAATGATGTCTTTGCTGTTCAACACATCATCTAGGTTTGTCATAGCTTGTTTAAGATTTAGTTTTAAGCATGTTTAAGATTTAGTTTTAAGCAGGCTCTTTCACTGTCCTCCTTCACCCTCATCAAGAGGCTCTTTAGTTCCTCTTTTCTTTCTGCCATTAAAGTGGTATCAAACACTTATCTGAAGTTGTTGATGTTTCTCCTGCCTATCTTGATTCCAGCTTGTAACTCATCCAGCCCAGCAGGTCACATGATGTGCGCATCATATAGATTAAACAAACAGGGTGACAGAAGACAGTCCTGTAGTATTCCTTTCTCAATCTTGAACCAGTTAGCTGTTCCATACAGAGGTTTAACTGTTGTTTCTTGACCCGCATACAAGCTTCTCATGAGACAGGTAATATGGTCTAGTATTCCCATATCTTTAAGAGTTTTCCACAGTTTATTATGATCCACATAGTCAAAAGCTTTGGCATAGTGGATGAAACAGAGGTAGGTGTTTTTTGGAATTCCCTAGCTTTCTCTATGATCCACCAAATGTTGGCAATTTAATCTCTGGCTCCTCTTCCTTTTCTAAACCCAACTTGGATATCTGGAGGTTCTTGGTTCACATAATGCTAAAGCCTAGCATGCAAGATTTTAAGCATGACCGTACTAGCATGGGAGATGAGTGCAATTTTCTGATGGCTAGTATATTCTTTAGTACTACCCTTCTTGGGAATTTGGATGAGGACTGATCTTTTCCAGTCCTGTGGCCACTGCTAGGTCTTCCAGATTTGTTAACATTTTGAAGGTAGCACCTTGATGGCATCATCCTTTAGAGTTTTGAATAGTTCTACTGAAATTCTGTCTCATCCATTAGCTTTATTACCAGTAGTGCTTCCAAAGGCCCACTTGACTTCACTCTCCAGAATGTCTGGTTCTGGGTGGCTCACCACCCTCTAGTAGTAATCTGGTTCATCTGGATTTTTTTAGTGCAGTTCTTCCATATATCCTTTCCATCACTTTTTGATCACTTCAGCATCCGCGAGGTCTCTACTATTTATGTCCTTTATAGAGTACCTCAATAAACTTTACATATACTGATATGCTTAATTGTATAAAGTGTATATATAGTATTAACAGCATAAATATACAGTAGGTCCCCAAGTACCTATTTGGTCTGGAAGAGATTAGTGAAAATGAGAGTACATAAGTTATTTAAAATGCATTTCATGCAAATTAAAACCACAATGAGGTACCATTTCATGCCAGTCAGAATGGCTGTGATCCAAAAGTCTACAAGCAATAAATGCTGGAGATGATGTGGAGAAAAGGGAACCCTCTTACACTGTTGGTGGGGATGCAAACTAGTACAGCCACTATGGAGAACAGTGTGGAGATTCCTTAAAAAACTGGAAATAGAACTGCCATATGACCCAGCAACCCCACTGCTGGGCATACGCACTGAGGAAACCAGAATTGATGGAGACACATGTACCCCAATGTTCATTGCAGCACTGTTTCTAATAGCCAGGACATGCAAGCAACCTAGATGTCCATCAGCAGATGAATGGATAAGAAAGCTGTGGTACATATACACAATGGAGTATTACTCAGCCATTAAAAAGAATACATTTGAATCAGTTCTAATGAGGTGGATGAAACTGGAGACTATTATACAGAGTGAAGTAAGCCAGAAAGAAAAACACCAATACAGTATACTAACACATATATATGGAATTTAGACAGATGGGAACGACAACCCTGTATGCGAGACAGCAAAAGAGACACAGATGTATAGAACCGTCTTTTGGACTCTGTGGGAGAGGGTGGGGGGATGATTTGGGAGAATGGCATTAAAACATGAACAATATCATATAAGAAACGAATCACCAGTCCAGGTTTGATACAGGATGGAAGCTTGGGGCTGGTGCACTGGGATGACCCAGAAGGATGGTATGGGTAGGGAGGTGGGAGGGGGGTTCAGAATGGGGAACACGTGCACACCCGTGTGGATGCATGCTGATGTATGGCAAAACCAATACAATATTGTAAAGTAATAAAATAAAATAAAATAAAAAAATAATAAATAAAAAAGTAAAATAAAATAAAATCCATTTTGATTTATAGCATTAAAATGCTTTATCATTGGAACAAAAAAATATGTGGAAAAAACAGATATTTCAGAGAAAATCAAAATAAGAGCTAACAGAGATGCAAGTCTAGTGTACATGAAAATAATATACTTTGAGGATAATATTACATTTCAAGAGGGGCAGATATACTAGTAAATAGCTTTGAGAAAATCTGGAAAATTAAAATTGAATTTCTATCTCTGTGTCTTATTGATTTTTACTTTGACATGATTAAAAAATTGAAAGTGAAAGGTAAAACCTGTTCAGAATGTAAACCTCCATTTTTATGTTAGAGACTTGGTGGCAATATCTGGCTTCAGGGAGTAGAGGGTGGGAGTAGGGTGGGGTGTGGGATTTCAGTACTTTCAGTGAATCCTTGAAAACTTCCTCTATAGCCCTTCCTGCTGAGGAGATCAAGGAAATGGCAAACCACTCCAATATTCTTGCCTTGTGCCTTCCTGCTGTCCACCTACTGAGCTACATTTATTTGGGTTTGCCCTCTACAAAAACTCAGGTTTCAGCTGTTCCTGTACTGAAATTACCCCTTTTCAATCTGTTTTCTCATATCTAAAATTATTTTGATAGATATTGATAACCCTTCTCTATTGACATGAAATTATTCATCTAAATGTTTTTAATTGATTATAAAATAAGATAACTTCTTATAAAATATTAAAAAAAAATTGCCAGGCTTAGATAGATTATTTTAAACTATTATGAATGTAAAAAATTCAGTATTATCTGTAATGTGTTAGATATTTTCATTTGAATCCAATTATAATAACTTTTTTTTCTGAAATCCAAAGTAAGATAAGCCAATCTCCTTTTTCCTATTATTGAATTTACCAGAATATTAAAGTGCACTAAAACAGCTTGGGTAATCAGAACAGACAGTGTGCCCTTATCAAATAACATATCCTGAGCTGATTTACTTAGCAGTGTCAACTTCATCTAAAAATATCTGTCCCACTTTTTCATTGTAATAATCCTATATGACAGATACGCCTGACAAAGTAAAATGTCTCTCTATAAGGTTGCACCATTATTATGAATATGTAATAATATAAACTAATTCTTAAGCTGGCTTCCTGATTGACACCAAAGTCACTTAGAAGACTGTTCATGATTTAAAAAGCATAATTAGTGTCAGGGACTTTCACCATTATTAAATATAGCTTTAAGGTACTACATAAAGCAGGCGGAAAAGTCAGATAATTGAAGTTATGGAACAGGTATGCTTTCAAATTGGAATGTTTTTAATTATTCTTTAGGGGCTTCCCTGGTAGCTCAGTGGTAACGAATCTGCCTGCCAAATGGGAGAAATAGGTTCAATCTCTCAATCAGGAAGATCCCCTGGAGAAGGAAATGGAAACCCACTCCAGTATTCTTGCCTCGGAAATCACATGGACAGGGGAACTTGGTAAACAGGTATCACAGAGAGTTAGTGACTGAACAGCAACAACAATTATTCTTTGACAAAGAACTAAGCAAGATCATTGACTCACTGCCTAACAGTGATAAATGTTGCTCTGTGTTAGAGCAAAATATCCTGCTGTAAACTTTTCTTGCATTCCTTTGTGGCTGTTTCTCCTCTAATATAAGCAACCGACAAACAACTAATCTCAAAAATATACAAGCAACTCCTACAGCTCAACTCCAGAAAAATAAACGACCCAATCAAAAAATCGGCCAAAGAACTAAATAGACATTTCTCCAAAGAAGACATACAGATGGCTAACAAACACATGAAAAGATGCTCAACATCACTCATTATCAGAGAAATGCAAATCAAAACCACTATGAGGTACCATTTCACACCAGTCAGAATGGCTGCGATCCAAAAGTCTACAAATAATAAATGCTGGAGAGGGTGTGGAGAAAAGGGAACCCTCTTACACTGTTGGTGGGAATGCAAACTAGTACAGCCACTATGGAGAACAGTGTGGAGATTCCTTAAAAAACTGGAAATAGAACTGCCTTATGATCCAGCAACCCCACTGCTGGGCATACACACTGAGGAAACCAGAAGGGAAAGAGACACGTGTACCCCAATGTTCATCGCAGCACTGTTTATAATAGCCAAGACATGGAAGCAACCTAGATGTCCATCAGCAGATGAATGGATAAGAAAGCTGTGGTACATATACACAATGGAGTCTTACTCAGCCATTAAAAAGAATACATTTGAATCAGTTCTAATGAGGTGGATGAAACTGGAGCCTATTACACAGAGCGAAGTAAGCCAGAAGGAAAAACATAAATACAGTATACTAACACATATATATGGAATTTAGAAAGATGGTAACAATAACCCGGTGTACGAGACAGCAAAAGAGACACTGATGTATAGAACAGTCTTATGGACTCTGTGGGAGAGGGAGAGGGTGGGAAGATTTGGGAGAGTGGCATTGAAACATGTAAAATATCATGTAGGAAACGAGTTGCCAGTCCAGGTTCGATGCACGATACTGGATGCTTGGGGCTGGTGCACTGGGACGGCCCAGAGGGATGGTATGGGGAGGGAGGAGGGAGGAGGGTTCGGGATGGGGAACACATGTATACCTGTGGTGGGTTCATTTTGATATTTGGCAAAACTAATACAATTATGTAAAGTTTAAAAATAAAATAAAATTAGAAAATAAATAAATAAATAAATAGTTTGGCAAAAACTGACATTAAACACCAGTGTTCATGGTATTTGGGATCCAGTTTTTCTACTTATTCTTTGGAAAATGGAGGAAATTTATTATGATATCAAGACTATTTCTGAGGAGTTACTTTAATTCTGAGTTTTGGAAGTTTTAGTATTCTAGTCTATGGCCTCAAAAGTTTTATCTTATCAACCACATTCCTTGATTCTAAGTGTGTAGCGGAAACAACAACAACAACAAAAAAACATATTATAAAATGTAACAAGAAACTCCTTTGTTATTGCTGTCATGTAAGGCCTTGCATTCAATCTTTCCTCCTCAGTCAACTTCATACTTAAATGGCACAGAAGTAGGTAAAATAAATTGCTCTCACTTGATAGACATAGTTGCTGAGTCTACATAAGTTATTTTTGACCAAAAATTCACAGAGAAAGTCAATGTCATACCAGGTCTTAGACAGTAATTTATATGCCCTGGAATGATTGATTTGTACACTAACCTAGCCTTTTGCTAATTACAACTACTTTGAATGAACTTATTTACTGCTAATACTGCTAGCAATGGTGATATTATGATTCCTTGTGATATATTAATACATATTTGTACACATACACATATACACACAGGCATTCATGTATGTACAATTTATTACAGAATATGTTATAAACATATGTGATATACACTGTCAGCAAAGTATTTGTCTAAAGGCTACTGCACAATTGCACTCATTTCACATACTAGTAATGTTATGCTCAAAATCCTTCAAACTAGGCTTCAACAGTACATGAACTGAGAAATTCCAGATGTACAAGTTGGATTTAGAAAAGGCAGAGGAACCAGATATCAAACTGCCAACATCTGTTGGATCATAAGATCATAGAAAAAGCAAGAGAACTCCAAAAGAACATCTACTTCTGCTTCATTGACTACTCTAAATCTTTGTCTGTGTGGATCACAACACATTGTGGAAATTCTTAAAGAGATGGAAATACCAGACCACCTTACCTTGCCTCCTGAGAAACTTGTATGCAAATCAAAAGTAACAGTTAGAACCAGACCTGGAGCAATAGACTGGTTCAGAATTGGGAAAGGAGTATGTTAAGGCTGTATATCATCACCCTGCTTATTTAATTTATATGCAAAGCACATCATGCAAAATGCCAGGCTGGATGAAACACAAGCTGGAGTCAAGAGTGCCAGGAGAAGCATCAATAACCTCAAATATGCAGATGACATCACTCTAGAGCAGAAAGTGAAGAGGAATTAAAGAGCTTTTTGATGAAGGTGAAAGAAGGGAGTGAAAAGCTGGTTTAAAACTTAATATTCAAAAAATGAAGATCATGGCATCTGGTCCTATCACTTTGTAAAAGAGAGATGGGGGGAAAAAAATGGAAATGTTGACAGACTTTATTTTATTGGGCTCCAAAATTACTGTGGATGGTGATTGCAGCCATGAAACGAAAAGATGCTTGCTCCTTTGGAAAAAAAAAAAAAAAAAGCTATGACAAACATAGCATATTAAAAAGCAGAAACATGGCTTTGTTGACAAAGGTCCGTATACTAAAAACTCTGGTTTTTCCAATAATCATATATGGATGTCAGTGTTGGACCATAAGGAGCATTGAGCACTGAAGAATTGATGCTTTTGGATAAAAAAACTGGTACGTATACACAATGGAGTATTACTCAGCCATTAAAAAGAATGCATTTGAATCAATTCTAATGAGGTGGATTAAACTGGAGCCTATTATACAGAGTGAAGTAAGCCAGAAAGAAAAAACACCAATACAGTATACTAATGCATATATCGGAGAAGGCAATGGCACCCCACTCCAGTACTTTTGCCTAGAAAATCCCATGGACGGAGAAGCCTGGTAGGCTGCAGTCCATGGGCTCACTAGAGTCAGACACGACTGAGCGACTTCCCTTTCACTGTTCACTTTCATGCATTGGAGAAGGAAATGTCAACCCACTCCAGTGTTCTTGCCTGGAGAATCCCAGGGACAGGAAGCCTGGTGGACTGCTGTCTATGGGGTCGCACAGAGTCGGACACGACTGAAGCGACTTAACAGCAGCAGCAGCAAGGCATATATATGGAATTTAGAAAGATGGTAACAATAACCCTGTATATGAGACAGCAAAAGAGACACTGATGTATAGAACAGTCTTTTGGACTCCATGGGAGGGGGAGAGGGTGGGATGATTTGGGAGAATGGCATTGAAACATGTATAATATCATATATGAAACGAGTCAGCAGTCCAGATTCAATGCACGATACTGGATGCTTGGGGCTGGTGCACTGGGATGACCCAGAGTGATGGTACGGGGAGGAAGGAGGGAGGAGGGTTCAGGATGGGGAGCACATGTATACCTGTCATGGATTCATGTTGATATATGGCAAAACCAATACAATATTGTAAAGTTAAAAAAAAAAAAAAGATATATGGCGAAATTCATATTGTATGGTGAAACCAATACAATATTGTAAAGTTAAAAAAAAAAAAAAAGAATTGATGCTTTTGAACTGCAGTGCTGGACAAAACTCTTGAGAGTCCATTGAACAGCATGAAGATCAAACCAGTCAATCCTAAAGGAAATCAACCTTGAATTTTCACTGAAGGACTGATGCTGAAGCTACAATATTTTGGTTACCTGATATGAAGAGCCAACTCACTGGATAAGACTCTGATGCTGGGAAAGATTGAGGGCTGGAAAAGAAGAGGGTGACAGAGGATGAGATGATTGGATGGAATCTTCAATTCAGTGGACATGAGTTTTAGCAATCTCAGGGAGATAAGTAAGAACAGGAAATCCTTTCATGCTGCAGTCCATGGGGTCACAAATTGTTGGACATAAGTGGGCAACTGAACAACAAAAAGGAGCAGATAGTAGTGTTTTAATAACCCTACTCCCCATCAACATACACAGTTTCCCTGTCAAATTCCTGCAGTACATTTCTTGCAATTAATGACCCAATATTACCATATTAACTAAAGTCCATAATTTATTCAGATCATATAACTTATTTTTATCACTCTCTTAATGGCCAGAAATAAATCTGACACAATATTTTGAAGATATATTTTTACTTATTGACATATTTGACTCAAAGATCATCTAATCATTTTTTTTTTATACCACAAAAGTGTCCTTTAAAAATATTACTGGAAAATGGCACATCCAAATATTCATCATCACCATGGAATTAGAGGCATTCTGGCATTTGTGTTTCATCCCCTATTTATCTTTGCACTGCTCATTCTCACGTCTATTTCTCTAACACAGAACTAATTTTCTGTTCTTAACATCATGGTTTTATTATCAAATCACATGCTGCTGTACTTAAACTTCCACAGTAGCTTGTTAATTTGTCTCCTTGACCATCAGACATCCATATACTAGTGCAATAATCATATTTCATCATATGTACATATATTATGATATTAAATTTTAGTTGAATACATCAGCTATTCATTCATCTATTTTCTGGCTTCCCTGATAGTTCAGTTGGTAAAGAATCCACCTGCAATGAGGGAGACCTGGGTTCAGTCCTTGGTTTGGGATGATCCCCTGAAGAAGGGAAAGGCTACCAACTCCAGTATTCTGGCCTGGAGAAGTCCATGGACTGTATAGTCCATGGGGTCACAAAGAATTGAACATGACTGAGTGACTTTCACTTTCACATAAGTTATCAATCTCTTTTCTGTTAAATAATTACTTTATAGATCAAGTAAATCGCCTATTTGAAAAGAAGCTCTATTCAGTTCCCAATGTCCCAAAGGTAACAAGTTTGGCATCTATTTCTTCAGACTGAAAATAAATTTTATCTTGATATATATTGTTTTGCTATAATACAGTGTGGTAATTTAAAAAGTATAAAAAACCCAAAGCTAATATTTTGTTAGTTAATGCAATGGTTAATCCATTTTTAATTCTGAAACATAACTATTAATGTAAAATTTATTAGTGATTATTTTTATATACAAAGAAATGCAATATTCATATAATGCTTGGCATATATATATATATATATATGTAAACATATATGTAAACATATATATGTATATACATATGGGAGTTATCCTGTAGTTTTCTTTTTTAAATTTTTTGAAGATTTTTTTTAATGTGGACCATTTTGAAGGTTTTTGTTTAATTTGTTGCAATATTATTTCTGTTTTATTTTTATTTTTTTAGTTTTTTTTTTGTTTTTTTGGCCATGAAGCATGTGAGATCTTGACCCCTAATATCACACCCATGCATTAGAAGGCAAAGTCTCCACCATTAGACCACCAGGGAAATCCCAATCCTGTAATTTTCTTTTCCTAAATTGTCTTACTCTGAATTTGATAACTGAGTTACTCTAGACTCTTCATATGATTTTGGTACATCATTTCCTATATCTTGGAGACACTTTCAGTGGGAATTTATCTGTTCCTTTTAAAGTATAGATGTTCAATGTCTCATGAAATTTGCCTGGTGCTCTTTTTTTGATGGTAGATGTTCTTTAGTGGTACTTGAGCTATTTGAGATTTTTACTCTAACCAGAAAATTTTGGTGTCACTTTTAAGGTAACAGAGAATCTCTCTTAAGTCAAAATCCACTTATTTTATTCCAAAATAAGATTTTTCAAATTGGCTTTATATCCTCACTTAAGATATTTCATATCCTACCCTCTCTACCTTCCTCCAACTTTGTTAATGATAATACAAGATATTTCCATTTCTCATTGTTGTAAGTCATTTGTTTTGACAAAACTGCCTTCTTTAGGCAATACTATATTTTACTTATTTCTTAGATCATCACTGATATGTGCATTTCCCTTATTGTGTATAGATTTGCTATTTTTCTCTGATGAAGTACATCTTCAGTACTTCTTTCAAAGATAATCTGGGTGTGACAAACTCCTTGAGTCTTTAAATGTCTGAAAGATCTTCATTTCATCTTCGAGTCAAATGAATGTTTCACTCTCCCGGGCCAAACGTGACTTTCTTCAGTATTTCTCTAATAGTGCTTTATGATACTATTACAGCTAGTGTCACTAGCAATATCAGAAAATAACAATCATAACAAACTGGTGCTAAGTACCAGACACTGTTCTAGTTATTTTATAAAGATCAACTAAATTAATATTCTGTCTAATAAGGCAAGTAATTACTATATTCATTTTACAGACAAGAAATCTGGAGCCCACAAAGTTGAGTAAACCACCCAGTGGTGCACAGGTGGTGAGCCAGGTCCATTTCAGCACTCACATTCTCCATCACCGGGTTGTGCAGCCTTGCCATGTCAATGCGATCCCTGCTCTTTAGATGTATATTCATTTCATCACTGTTGGAGCTTAGAATACTTCTTTATAATTGACATTTTGAAGCTTATTTACAGTTTGTCTATGTATGAGTTTCGGAGAAGGCAATGGCACCCCACTCCAGTACTCTTGCCTGGAAAATCCCATGGACGGAGGAGCCTGGTAGGCTGCAGGCCATGGGGTCGCGAAGAGTCGGACACGACTGAGCGACTTCACTTTCACTTTTCACTTTCATGCATTGGAGAAGGAAATGGCAACCCACTCCAGTGTTCTTGCCTGGAGAATCCCAGGGATGGGGGAGCCTGGTGGGCTGCCGTCTCTTGGGTTGCACAGAGTCGAACAGGACTGAAGCAACTTAGCATGTATGTGTTTCTTCTAATTTATTCTGTACTGCAACTGTTAATCTCCTTCTAAATTGTTCTGATGAATTATTAGATATCATTTCATGTTGTTGTTCACTCAGTTATGTCCAACTCTTTGCAACCCCATGGACTGCAGCACACCAGGCTTTCCCGTCCTTTACAATCTCCAGGAGCTTGCTCAAACTCATGTCCATTGAGTCAGTGATGCCATCCAACCATCTTATCCTCTATCATCCCCTTCTCCTCCTGCCTTCAACCTTTCCCAGTATCAGGGTCTTTTCTAATGAGTCAGCTCTTTGCATCAGGTGGCCAAAGTATCGGAGCTTCAGCTTCAGCATCAGTCCTTCTAATGAATATCCAGGATTGATTTCTTTCCAGGAATCACTCTTCCCATTAATCACTCTGTTTTTGTCTTTGGAAATTCCCTTATAGTCTTATGAATTTTTCTTCCATATTTTACAACTTTCAACCTTTGTACTATATTCTGAGACAGTTAATCCGTTTCATATTTGAACTTAGCATTGGGTTAGCCAAAAAGTTTCTTTGGTTTCTATGTAAGGATAAGATACATTTTTCATTTTCAGCAAGAACTTGATTGAACAACATATTATCACCATTTTGTTTCACTACTTTCTTCCATTTTTCAAGCAATTTCTTATTTCCATGTTCCCAAAACTCTTAAAACTGTTAAAAAACCCAAATTTTTTTTTTATAGTCTTCCAGGAAATTGATTTTTTTCCATTAAGAGAATATTGTAAAGACTGAAATAAATGGAAATCTGAAGGTGTAATATCTAATGAGTATGGTGGATAAATCAGAGTTTCTCAGCCAAGCTGTAACAGTTTTTGCCTGGTCATTAAAGAAACATGTGGTCTTTCATTATCCTGATGGAAGATTATACATTTTATATTGATTAATTCCAGATGATTTTCATCTAGTGCTGCTTTAATTTGGTCTAATTGGGGGCAGTACTTGTTGGGATTGATCATTTGGTTTCCCAGAAGCTCATAATAGAGGAGTCTCTTCCAACCCCACCATATACACAACATCTTCTTTGGATGAAGACCAGCTTTTGTTGTGGTTAGTCCATAATCTCTTCCATTCCACATCATTTTTCAGTACCCACTTTTCATCACTCATCAAAATTTGTTGTGAAGTGGAACATTTTCACTATGTTTAAGTAGTGAATTGCATGCAGAAATATGATCAAAAGGTTTTCTGTTTTTGTTTTGTTTTCACTTAACTTGTGTGGAACCCAAACATCAAAGTGATGAACCTAGACAAGATGGTGCAAACGATTGTCAGTGGTTTACTTGTATATTTTGAGTATGTTGGCTATCTCCAAACATTGATTGTTCTCAATTAATGTCTTGGTTTGATTGCTATCAACTTCAGTTGATCCACCAAACTGTGAAACATCCTCCAGCTAGAAATCTCTAACATGAAATTTCACAAACCACTTTTTATACACTCAATCAGTTATAGCACCTAAACCATACACTGAAGAAATTATTTTACCTGCTTCAGTTGTGTTTTTACCTTTCTTAAAATAGTAAAACATATTATGCTGAAATGTTGCTTTTTTTCTTCCATCTCCAGTATTAAAATGGTCATACAAGCATTTCACCAATTTTGATAAGTTTTTTAAATGTATGATGATATGACAGCTGTCACAGTACAATCTAAAAAATTGTTAAAGACAAGAATTGCTGTTCTTCAGTGTCCAGACTCCTATGCAGAAAACCTATTGTTTTTCAATAAATATTTTATTTTTAGATTACATTCATTTGTATTTCTTTTCCTTACTCCCTGTTCTTGACCTTAATATCCTATTACAGACATATAGATGAGATGAATATCCTCATATCTTAGGGTGGATTCACAGTTCTGGAAACTTTATCCAATTGTTACATTAAAGTTATTTATAAAGGATAAGACTTTATACTATATTTGTTGAATTGCTGCATATTCTTTATGGTGTAGATAACCTTAAATGTGGGTGCATCTGCAGTTCAAATTTTCCTGAAGCTCTTCACTGTCTTTAAGCCTGCAGTCCTCCAAATCTTGGAGAGGAAAGTAGAAGGAGTTTGCTTTCCAGTCTGTTCAGCAGGAGTTTGGAGATATTGCAGCTAGTGTCCTCTGATCATTGAGAATGAGCTCTATTTTTATTTGAACTCAAAGTTCTCAACAATAATGACTTATTTGGAAAGATGATAAGAGAGATCTTTAGTCATCTTTAAGTCCAAACATATGACCTGGTTACTCTTCATTGACAGTCATGCAGGATGTAACACCACTTACAATATTTTCTTCCTCCTTTGGAAAACAATGTTAAGCTTTTCTGTTTGCAGAAATGAAAGTACAAAGAAGATATAAATTCTCAGGGTAAAGACCAACATATCTCCATTAGCAGAAGAATTCTTACTTCCCTCTTTTTCTGTTACTGCTTCTTTTGGCACTGGAATGGCTGGCACTTGTAAATATATTATACAAGATTAATGAGAATTGAACAAGAACACATTTTTCCAGCGGATGCAAACTTCTTAAAAAGTTATTGCCAAGAATCTTGATTAGAGTGGCAGGGATTTCCCAGAGTCTCATGATGCAAGAGAATTATCTTTCTAAAGTTCACTTCTCCTTTAATTGGCCCACAGAGTAAGAATAAGCCTTCACCTTTCACTATTGGCTGACATAACCTGGCAGATTTTTCCCCTGCTGAAGTTTTAGTTGCACCTTGCCTCCATCATGTCATGTAACCTTGCTCCAGACACATAAAATAGTTTCCATCAATATTTCCTAAACTTCCCAAACTCCCCACTTTCCACAGCTTGTTACCTCTACCTTGACTGTTTCATCTATATTTTTAGTTTATAAGTACTCCATCATCCAGAATTCACATAAGCATAATATATTTGCAAGCATATTTTCACTCATGTATTTTTTGGACAATTTTCTCTATATTTCAAAAACTCATAAACAATATAGGTTAAGTATAGTCCTATTATAAGACTTATCACTGTGTTTTGTTATATGGTGACTTTTTTCTGTGTCTCCTAATAAATTGTCCATTTCTTTAAAGTATTAATACATTTTTCAACTTTAAAAATATATAAAGATGCCTATAATAACACACTAAAAGTTTACATACACACTTTAAAGAATTTACTATTTTTCCTACTGTATCACTTTCAGATATTTTTCTTTAATCTTTCTAAAAATTGTTATCTCCTTTGTTCACCCTCTCAATTAAATATACCTGTCTCTTAGCAGAGGCAAATGTATCCTGGGTTTAGTGTATCCTTCCATTCAAAAGCAGAGACATTACTTTGTCAACAAAGGTTCGTCTAGTCAAAGCTATGGTTTTTCCTGTGGTCATCTATGGATGTGAGAGTTGGACTGTAAAGAAAGCTGAGCGCCGAAGAATTGGTGCTTTTGAACTGTGGTGTTGGAGAAGACTCTTGAGAGTCCCTTGGACTGCAAGGAGATCCAACCAGTCCATTCTGAAGGAGATCAGCCCTGGGATTTCTTTAAAGGAATGATGCTAAAGCTGAAACTCCAGTACTTTGGCCACCTTATGCGAAGAGTTGACTCATTGGAAAAGACTCTGATGCTGGGAGGGATTGGGGGCAGGAGGAGAAGGGGACGACAGAGGATGAGATGGCTGGATTGCATCACTGACTCGACGGACGTGAGTCTCAGTGAACTCCGGGAACTGGTGAGGGACAGGGAGGCCTGGCCTGCTGCGATTCATGGGGTCGCAAAGGGTCGGACACGACTGAGCGACTGATCTGATCTGATCCATACAGAAATAATTTCATGTATTTATGTGTTTACACACACAGATATTCCTGGGTGTAAGCTTTAGGTAAACTTTTGCTCACAGATGTAGAAGGATGTATACCTTAGTGATATTTGCAAGGGCAAAACGTTTTATAAACTTGATGGTTTTATCTAAGTGTATGGACCACTAAAATGTTGTATATACATACACTGAAATACCACTCAGTGGAATGAACTAGACAGTAGTTTACTTGCTAAATTGTAACCAACTCTTGTGACCCCATGGAGCCACCAGCCTCCTCTGTCAATGGGATTTCCCAGGAAAGAATATTGGAGTGGATTGTCATTTCCTTCTTCAGTGGATCTTCCCAACACCAGGGATTGAACCCCAGTCTCCTGCATTGCACTACATATAAGTATAGAAATAATCTTTAAAATACACTATTGAAAATAAAACTCATAAGTAGGACGAGTAACATAAATTTAAAACACATAACACAGTGATAGACATTCTAAGTGGATAAACATAGTAAAAAATGTATGGTAGATGAATTGAAATTACACACATTGAAAATGCAAAAATGACAACAATGAATAACGGGTGATGCAGTTGTGTTACTTGAAAATGATTTTTTTTTCATTCCAGAAAAGACCACAGGACACCAGATTAAAGGAGTGCAGGCCCTGCACACACTGTAATCTTATAAGCAACCCCAGGCTTGAACCACTGCCATAAAACTCCTCATCAAATCCTCCCAGTTTGGGATACACACTTTTGAGATGCAGGAGCCCAGTGTTTCCCTCTTTGCCTGGCAAAGTAATTCCTGCACATACTGATGAGTTCCATTCTGTTTGTAAATCCAGTTTGTTCATAAATCCGGTGAAATTAGCCGAGATATCCAACTAACACAATGTCTATATAATACTATACACTAATGGGTTTATAATACTTTTCACACAAATAATACATAAAAGACAAACATAGAAAGTAAAGGAAATATTTTTAATCTTACAGTACAGCACCTTGAAAAGTACAGTAGCACAGTATAACAACTGGTGTGCAGGGGGGGCATTGAGTAAATGGGTAAGAAGAGTTACTGACTAGAGGAGGGAGAGGATGTGGGAGATGGTAGAGCTGAAGGATCATCAGCAATAAGAGACGGAGGGAAAGTTGTAATTTCACTCACACCTGATGTTGATGGCACAGGTTCTGGCTCCTTGCTGGACTCAATTCTACCAACGTTTTTGAAGAAAATGACCCAGCGATGTCTGGGTAGTAGCTCTTTTTTCTTGTCATAGATGACATGATAGCACTGGATTACTACATCAACACTGCTTTTATGCTTGCTTTCACACATCCTGGGTTTGAAATAAAGATACCATACTCCATGCAGTACTGTAAAGTACACAAAAGCACAACTACTTTTAGAGCACACACACATGATAATGTACACCAGACACGTGAACTAACTTATGTGAATGGACAATTGCTTCTTTGAGAGTTCAACTTGAAGACTTATGTGTAGGAGACTTACTGTAAAGCTATTCTTTTCTACTTTGCACAAAACTCTGTTCTAGGATTCAATTCAGCACCGATTCACAAAGGCTGAGCTTTTGGCATCAGTATCAATAAGCTAAATAAGGAAACTGATATGATCACATTAATAAGTGGAGAGTAAATATTTGACAAAATCCAACATCCATTCATAATAAAAACTCAAGGCAAGCTAGAAATAGAGAGGCACTTCTTCAACCTGATAAAGAACATCTACATGAAACTTATATCTAATGTCATACTTATTGCTGAGAAGCTACATGCTTTCCCCATAGGATCAGGAATTCAGCAAAAATGTCCTTTCTCACATCTTTTCATTATTATGCTGGAAATCTTAGATAATGCAATAAGAAAAGTAAATAAAGAAAGCTAAATAAATAAAATTTAAATATGAATAAAAGGAAGAAATAATTTTTTTTCATAGATGACATATTTGTCTATATAGAAAAATACCAAAGAATAAAGAAAAAAAAAAAAACAGACAAACTCCTGGAAGTAATGAATGATTATGCAAGGTTGTGAGATACAAGGTTAATATGCATAAGTTAATTGGTTTCCTTCATATCTATAATTAATAGTCAGAATTCATAAAACTATAATATCACTTACATTAACACCAAAAGAAAGGCTAAGTAAATGTTACAGCATACATTTAACAAAATATATATGTGAACTATATTAGAAAAAGTACAACAGTCTGATGAAACAAATAAGTCTAAATAAATGGGCAAGTATTCCACGTTCATAAGAAAGGCAATCAATAATATTAGGATACCAGTCCTTACCAGCTTGATCCATAAATTTAAGTCAATATAAATCATAATCCAAGTAAGCAATTTTATGGATGTTAACAAATTCATTTACATGGAAAGGCAAAAGATACAGACTAGCAACACAATATTGAAGAACAAAGTCAGAAAATTAAAAAAATCTGACTTCAAGATGCATTCTAGAGCAACAGCAATGATAACAATGAAATGTGTTATTGGTGAAAGAATAAATAAATACAGCAGAGTAGAAAGCTAAAACTCAGTTCAGTTCAGTTCAGTCGCTCAGTTGTGTCTGACCCTTTGTGACCCCATGAATGTAAAACTAGAACCATACAAATGTAGGCCTGAGATTTAAATGTAAACTCCAGTTTAACAAAGGAGCAAAGGCAGTTAAAATAGATAAAGATGTTTTCAACAAATGGTCCTGAAACAATTGAATATCTATAAATTAGAAAAAAAATCTAGATATTAACGTTACACTTTTCACACGCACACACACATACTCACACACAAATAAATCAAAGTGATCGTACATAAAACTGTCAACTGAAAAAAATGTAAATGCAATGTGAGAGTCATAAGTAAAGTTTTATTTGGGGGAAAATGAGGACTGAAACCTATAAGCATCTCAGATGGACTCCGAGAAACTGCTCCAAAAAGGTGGGCTGGAAGGTCAGTGTATACATGAGTTTAGTGAAGAAGGACACATGCAGTCAAGTACACAAACACACATTTTTGCAAAAGGTTGCTGCTAGTTATGAGGACAGGTGTCTCCACAAATGATTTTAGTACTTTTCTAGATATGAGGAGATGTAAGAATTTGGGCTCATAAAATCTCCTCCTGAAAATGTCTAACTATCTGAAGTTCTGCTAGTTTTTCCCAGAGCACAAGAGGGTCCCATTTTTGCTCTCCACTCCGGATGCCTTTCAAGGTGTGTTGAAGGTCAGCAACTGCAGTGGCTAATGACTTCATCCTTGTAAAGGCATATGGCAAGTGCCAATTTTTAGTTGGCAGATTTACATGTAAAATGCTAAACTATAACACTTCTAGAATATAATGTTGCAGAAAATAGACGTGAGCCTGGGCTGAAGACAAATATTTAATACACTATCAAAAGTATAATTCATGAAAAAATGCTATAATAACTTCATTATAGATTAAAAACTTCAGTTCTGTGAAAACACTGTAAAGAGAATTAGAAAACAAACTGCAGCCTGGAAGAAAATATCTGCAAAATGTACATTTAAAGGACTGTATCCAAAACAGTCAAATGGCTCAGCAATAAGAAAACAAACAACTCTATGAAAAAATGGGAAAAATATCTTAGCAGACTCCTTGCCAAAGAAGACAAATGGATGGAAAAATAAACATATTGAAATATGCTCAGCATCATATGTTGTTAGGAATTACAATATAAAATAACAATGAGATACTACTACCTGCATATTAGAATGGCTAGAAGCCAAATTACTGATAACACCAAATTCAAGTGAGGATGTGGAATGACAAGGAACTCTGACTCATGATGGTGTGAATACAAATGGTACAGCCATTTTAGAAAACACTTTGGCAATTTATTGAAAATCTAAATTTAGTCTTAACCAAATAACTCAGCACATTATTCCTAGATATTTACCCAATGAGTTAAAAATATATGTCAATACAAAAACAGGCATCTGACTATTAACATCTGCTTTATTGATCATCATCAAAAACTGAAAGAGGCCAATATGCCCTGAAGTATCTGCATGGATAAGCTAACTGGAGTTCATACAATGAAATATTATTCAGTGATAAAAAGTAATGAGATATCACACCATTAAAACACATGAAGGAACCTTAAAAGCATACTGCTATGTAAAAGAAGCAAGCCTGAAAATATTGCATATTTAGTTCAGTTCAGTTCAGTCACTCAGTCCGACTCTGCGACCCCATGAATCGTAGCACGCCAGGCCTCCCTGTCCATCACCAACTCCCGGAGTTCACTCAGACTCACGTCCATCGAGTCAGTGATTCCATCCAGCTATCTCATCCTCTGTCATCCCCTTCTCCTCCTGCCCCCAATCCCTCCCAGCATCAGAGTCTTTTCCAATGAGTCAACTCTTCACATGAAGTGGCCAAAGTACTGGAGTTTCAGCTTTAGCATCATTCCTTCCAAAGAAATCCCAGGGCTGATCTTCAGAATGGACTGGTTGGATTTCCTTGCAGTCAAAGAGACTCTCAAGAGTCTTCTCCAGCACCACAGTTCAAAAGCATCAATTCTTCGGCATTCAGCCTTCTTCACAGTCCAACTCTCACATTCATACATGACCACAGGAAAAAACATAGCCTTGACTAGATGAACCTTTGTTGGCAAAGTAATGTCTCTGCTTTTGAATGTGCTATCTAGGTTAGTCATAACTTTCCTTCCAAGGAGTAAGCGTCTTTAAATTTCATGGCTATTATATTATATGGCTCTAATTATATGAGGGAAAAAGCAAAACTATGAAGGGAGTAAATGGTTGGAGGATATCAAGGACTTGGGCATGAATAGATGAAGTACAAAGGATTTTCAGGACAGTGAAATGGTTCTGCATGATTCCATAATGATGGATACATGACATTATACATTTATCAAAACCTATGGAGCTACACAACATAAAGAGTGAATCCTAATGTAAAATATGGACTGCAATTAAAATGTAATTTGAAAATATCAGTTCATCAATTGTAACAAATGCACCACACTAGGGTAAACTAATTACAAAAGGGGGGGGATTTGTGAGGGAAAATGAAGGTATGTGAGAACTTTCTGCTCAGTTTTCCTGTAAAACTAAATGTGCTGTAAAAGTATGTATTGACTTGAAAAATTAAAATTAAGAACTCAAACTATGATATGACTAGTTTGTTAACTTCCTAAAGGCCATGTAGGAGTTGGAACACAGGTTCCTACCTGCTTCATTAGCTAAGCTGAAAGCTAAGAGCTCAGGACTCAGGCTACAGAATTCCATATTCCTCACACCTTTCACTTCAGCTTCAGTCATTCTTAGTTCCCAATGCTCTCTTGCTTTTAGGGCAAAGCATCACACTGTATTTCAGTGACCCATGTCCTTTTTTCTGAAGAATGAATTCTTGCTTAATAGTAAGCCCAGAGTATCATTTCTGCTGACTCTAGGGCTCCTCATCTTCATAAGTTTGTCTAGCAGAATAGAACCACTTCCTAAAGAACACATATTTGTAAGAGGACTCACCCATTTGAAAGCATCATCTATCTGCCTATTCCAACTTTCGTGTGGAGCTGGATCTAATTATTCTTGTTTCTAGGCTTGACCCAACTTCAAGCCTTTCCAAAGTATCCTAAAAATGTATAACTATCCTGAAAATGTTTAACAATGTATAAATTGCTAAGATCTATTCAATTCAATTAATATTTGAGAAGTAAAAATAAAATTGCCCACTCTTCCCTATCTACTCCTCACACACACAAGTAGAAAGATAGATACATGACAGATAGACAAGAGATAGATGAGAGACTGATAGAAACACAACATTGCTACATTGCTGCTATTGTATGTGATCTTTTTATTTGTAGGTATTTTGCACATGGTAACTGACAGGTATCCCCAACTAGTACAAAAGAAAAATCTAAGATGCAAAAATAGAGCAGTGGACCATCACCTCTACTCCCATGAACAGCTCCCAGAACTATGTGATGTGTGTATGTTTTGGGGAGGCACCAAGGACACCCACAAGAAAAAGAAAGCTAATGTGACAGAGAGGGTTTGAACTGGATCATGGCATCTGGTCCCAACACTTTATGGCAAATAGATGGGGAAACAATGGGAACAGTGACAGACTTTATTTTCTTGGGCTCCAAAATCACTGCAGATGGTGACTGCAGCCATGAAATAAAAGACACTTGCTCCTTGGAAGAAAAGTTATGACCGACCTAGACAGCATATTAAAAAGCAGGGACATTACTTTGCCAAAAAAGGTCCATATAGTCAAAGCTATGTTTTTTCTAGTGGTCATGTGTGGATGTGAGAGTTAAATCATAATGAAGGCTTAGCACTGAAGATTGATACTTTTGAACTGTGGTGTTAGAGAAGATTCAAGAGTCCCTTGGACTGCCAGGAGATCAAACCAGTTAATCCTAAGGAAAATCAGTACTGGATATTCATTGGAAGGACTGATGCTGGAGCTGAATCTCCAATATTTTGCCACCTGATTTTGCGAAAGATTGAAGGCAAGGGGAGATTTTGCCACCTGATTTTGGGAAAGATTGAAGGCAAGGGGAGAAGCGGATGATAGAGGATAAGATGGTTAGATGGCATCATTGACTCAATGGACATGAATTTGAGCAAGCTTTGGGAGATGGTGAAGGACTTGGAAGCCTGGCGTGGTGCAGTCCATGGACTCGCAAAGGGTCAGACATGACTGAGTGAATAAACAACAACAAGAGTATTGGAGAGGCTTACTGGACATATAAGAGTAAAGGAAGTTTCAGGAAGCCTCAGGGCCTGTGATCATAAACACAAAGTTCAGAGGAACCCCTGGACTGTTTGCCCAGAACAGACATGGCACCCTCTGAGAGGTTAGGTTTCCCTGAGGAAAGAGAACTCTGAATGATTCATAATAGAATAAAGTAATGAAACAGGTTTTAACAGTGGCAGAATATCCAGATACAAGAATTTTGAAGAAAATCCAGCAAACAATTGAAGTTTAATTCAAAAAGACTGCTATATAAAGGGTAAATCTTCAGAAGATTCTCACTTTGACAACTGAATACTGTTAAATATCTTTCACGTCAAATCTATAAACTAGGAGGACAATGGAAAATGTTCAAATAGAATACATTGTGGAAAATAGTGTTTGAATTTAGGGCTGAGAGAATCATAAGATAGTCAAGAGTTGGATATTCTGCCTTATTTTTGTGTTCACATTTAACCTTTACTGAAGTTTTCAGAGAATAAAACTATTTATGAATGTTTAAATTTAATATCCATAAGGCAAAATTATTTAAAGGAAGATATTTAAAGTGATTTACAATTTCAGAGGTACAAAGGTAAGTGACAACTGAGTAAATGAAAGCAATCTATTCATATTATAAATATGTGAAATCTCACATAGGCTATACTAACACATGATGATAAATTTGCTAAACAATCTGAATGTTGTAAAATATTAACTTCTGCAGTTGTATTGATGGATGTGTACTAAAGAGATGGCATTCTATTCCTTCACACCAGTTTGCATGGATTCATATACACAGATACCACCTACAACTTGGAATCAAAAAATTGATGTCCTTCTGATAGTTAACAACAGAACATCCAAATAATTGGATCATGAATATTTACACTTAGTTTATGAAGACAATGTAGTTTAGAAGCCAGAGTAAGACTAGCACATAATCTAACTGACAAATGTAGAGGAATGATATGCCAGTTAGAAGCAAGAATATTGTGAGTTTGGAAATCACAAAATAATTGTCATAGAGAAAACCCAAAAAAGCCTCCTCTTGGGAAGATGCTGATATTGAAAATTAGACAAAATATTCTCTTTGCTCCAATATTCATGTTGAGGATATAGTTGCAGCAGATTTTCACAATTCAATGCTGTGAGTCTTTAAATCATGTAAACATAACCTGCTTTGCTTAGAGTCCATACTCATCAATTAAATCCACAATTGATTGTCCCTGTATATTATAGTTACAAGGAGGGATTGTATTGGCCAGATCACTATAAAGATGCTTACCTGTTTATCTTTTTCAACTTCATTGAAAAACTAATAAATCACCATCAAAGTTATTTGATTTTATTTAAAGGAATTTCAGCAGTATAAATCATGAATTCACTGTAATGACAGACATGAAGTCAGATGATATTACTACAAGTAGCTCACCTAAATCACTCTGTCTCTAAATATCATCAATTACCATTGGGTGTTTCTATATCTGATAGGTTGATTAGGATTATCAGGTCATCACAGACAATTGAGTAGAAAATTGTCCGAAGGGAATTGAATTCAAATGTAACTTCATGAGTAAAATGCACTAATAAACTATGGCATATATTTCATCAAGTTCTGATAAAATCTCTGCAATATCAGATGCAACATGAAAAATGTAGCCCATCATCCATTCAAGTTCACTAATTCGAAGACCCACATAGAGATAGGGATTTGATCAATAACGCTTGTGGAGCCCAAGAAGGAATATTAAATCTAATGTTATTCTGTAGATTTCATCTTGATGACATACTTGGGAAATGTGTTTTATTTAATATTAATAATCCCCTCAAATATTTGCTCTTTCAAGAACTTATATTACTTTTGTGGTTCTTATCAGACTATTCAGGGAGAAAAATATATTAAGATTAAAGATAAGCTGGAAGTAATAACATTTTCATAAATCTGATTTATAAATCTCATAAAAACTTGGAAATAGCCCCTTAGTTTTTGCCATATCACTTACAGATAACTGATATTTTGAATAAAACTTATATTGTCTCATTTCTTTTTCTTTTTTAATCAATAATACTGAGTTGTAAAATTTCATTTTTATACATGACTCTATTAGTATCTAATGTACCTCTGAAAATCCATTTCAGATATTAGCACTTGGTATTTCCTAGAATTTGTTTGTGCCTTTTATACATTGAAATTTAAAACTACAGTTTTGTCTTTTGGAAAGCACCAAACACCAAGGAGAAAAATGGTGACTAGCAGAGAGAATGATTATTCAGAAGTCACCGTCTCAACTGTTTTTTCAGGACCCTTTGCTTGCTATTTTAGACATCCTTCGTATGTTCCTTACACTTGAGCTATTGCCCTTTGTGCATCCATGCGTTCAATTGATATGAACTTTTGGTCTATACCCACTAGTGTGTGTATACATCACACTGCAAAATGAGCAGTTAGCTTTTCATAAACTAACATTTGTTGAAAATGATATTCTTTGTCATGTATTGTTATAGAGGCCGGGGATACCAAAATCACAGAGAGAGACCTCTCTCCTTTGTTCAGAGAGCAGACAGGATGGTGGCATAGATGCCATGCCTAAAAATAAAGTACAAAAGTTGAGATTTTCAAGGATAAAAGTAAATCTAGCAAGCACAAAATCTGGGTAAATTTCTATGTTCTTCCTAGAAATAAATGAGCAAAAATATAAACAAAACAAACAAGTAAAAAGGTCCCTAGGAATTTATAAGAAGGTAATATTCTGAGGCTCAAATACCCTCCATGGGGTCAAAAACACTATGTCCAACTTAAAGTGTAGAAATAAGGAAAAGAAAAGCAGATAAACGTCTGCCAAAATCAAATAAGTGAAATAAAATATATTACCTCTGTAATAAATATAAGCTATGAGAGAAAAAATACAAATCTTAAAAGATAAAGAGGGAAGCTCTTCGTCATGGGAATTATCTGAGTAAGCAATAGACCAGTAGAAAGAATAAACTAGTGAGATAAATAAGGACATATATGTGTGTCTCTGAAGGCCTCGTGCTCTAGACTTGAAAATTAATTCACCTAATAATTCCACAATCAGTGAGTAAAACCCAAAACTTTGAATTTCAACCTTAATGGAAAAAGAAGTCCAGTAAATATTCAGGTATAAATAAGCAAATATATGTTAAAATAAGTTTCAGTTTTGTTAAATGATAAATAACATTCAGTTATTTATGCAAACATTCAGTTATGCAAACATTCATTTTGCATTAAATGATAAATATAATGAAGTATACATAAAGCCTTGTATAGAGTAGGCTGTTATCAAATATTTTTATAGGTTAAGTTGCTAACAGTAAGAAGAGTAAGAAAGAAAACTATATATCTAATGCTCATAGAAAAATTCTTCTCACATACTCACATGTTTACATATCTGCACTTAAACTTAGCTGACAGGTAGATGGATCAGATAAGAACTCACAAATATGAAAGATGTGCTCAGTCATGAATACATTAGCTATAGAAGGTTAAATCTAAGTGAATATTTAATATTCTTTCATAGAGAGGTAAATGTCAAAATAAAATATTAATAAAAAATAACAATATTAAAATGTAGATTTAAATGCTGGTTATGTTTGTATATGAATTTTTGAATTCTGTGTGAGAAATAAAGAAGACAGTAAAAGCAAATTAAATTTGGATTTTATAGATGCAAATATAATAGATACCATTATCTTGTATATGCTAATAACTGGGGGGAAACAAGAGGTTATAAAGAGCTAGTAGAATAAAGCCACGACATAATAGATTCAAATCACTGGAAAAAGACAAACAGGTGAATGGTCTTGTGTGCAGATCTCTTGTCTCAGAGATGTCTGACAAGGCTCTGTTTTACATGCAGAAGGCACCCACACAAGGAAGGAGCCTGAACCATGCTCCCCCAAGATATGTCTGGAGGCTGACATCACTGTAATTATGTGATGTGCAGTGATCATTCTACCATTTCAGAAGTTATTGTATAAGAGTGGACCATGCAAAATTAAAAATAATAGATTAGTAATGAATAAAAATAGATAAGAAACCTATACTATTTGCATAAATCAGGTAACTGAGAAAGTCAGAAGAAGGTCCTACAACAGGTGGGACATGCACCTCAGGAAGTCAAGGCTGGTTCTGCACCTTCACACTTGCTCCCCAGCTGTTGTCTGAAGGAAGATTTCTGCATGTGTGATCTTACAAAACCTGAAGTTAGAAAGTCTGATCTTCAGGATATAATCAGTTACGGCATGTTCTTCATTCAACCATCGCAAGAGATACAAGAAGAAACCAGGTAAAATTCAGAAAAAAATATTAAAGAAATATACTTGCATCAGAATATATACACTTTGCTATCAGAAAACAGAAGCTCACCTACTAAAGACATAATCCCAATACTTGTTGACAAGTAACATAAGAGCATATAAGTGTGTCTAATACAACATTAAGGAAGGAAACATGCATAATTCAATGATAAAATATTATAAAACATATTTATTCTGATCTCAAGATTATAAAGATTACACATAGGCTTATTTCCTAATATAGATGTGTATATATACACATATATTAATATATATAGCCATATGTACCTACAATTTGGTTAAAGAAAAAATAAGTTTTCAATCCTCAGTGAGATTCACAAAGGAATATTTCCTTATGACCTTTGATAATTAATTGAACTCAAGTCCTCTTCAACCGGAGGGAGTTCAGCTTCTCATTCATCTAGACAGCACCATTTACATACCACAGTCCTCAGGTGGCTTTGACAAAGGAAAGCCAATCGTTGGGCACATATTGGTCTCTGGGCACCAATATGAAAAGGAATATCATTTATAAGATACATCACAAGAGAAATATGCAAGTTTACATTTTTTTCAAGCTGACCTCATACTACCCATCATTAGAAACAACCCTTGAACATGAACAGTGAGAGCAGAGTTTTAGGGGCTCAGTTCCTTAAGAGAGATGCTCTTTTCTCTGGAACATCATGCATCCTTCTCAAGTCAGGCATGACAGCACAGCTGAAATGGACGTTTTTCTCACCACTCTGGCTTTCTAAAGCAGCCATGACAGAAGTCTGCTCCTCACCTCCTGCAGCTCCCAGCTGGACACTAAGGTTCAAGACTATACAGGAGTGGGCTTAGAATCCACAAAAATGTCCAAAGTTATCAGATCATTGATTTCAGTTGCCTCCGCTAATATCCCTCAGTGTTAAGTGGAGTTAGGAGACATCATCAGAGCTCAATTAAGCTTCTCCCAGGTGCTCACCTGGCACAGGCAGAGCTGAATTCTATATGCCAGTCTCCAGGCTCCATCCAGTTTCCTATGGTTCTTGATTTTCATGTCACCATATAGTATTTCTTGGCATATGCCCTCTCTTGGCGACCCTGCCACAGCTACTGTTTGCAGTGTCTAGCCCCAAGACATAAAACAAATGTAAAGAAAGGCTTTGGGAGAGTTAATTTTTAGATAGATTGATAAGAAGTCCCAGCTACCCGAGGAGGAGAAAGGGGTCTGGGGCTCTCCAGGATGATAAAAGGATAATATTTTTGTCCTACATTCCTTAGTCTTAGTCACATAAAACTTTTTTTTTTTTTCTTTAAGCTCAGCTGCTGCTGCTGCTACTAAGTCGCTTCAGTTGTGCCCGACTCCGTGTGACCCCAGAGATGGAAGTCCACCAGGCTCCCCCATCCCTGGGATTCTCCAAGTAAGAACACTGGAGTGGGCTGCCATTTCCTTCTCCAATGCATGAAAGTGAAAAGTGAAAGTGAAGTCACTTAGTCGTGTCCGACTCCTAGCGACCCCATGGACTGCAGCCTACCAGGCTCCACCATCCATGGGATTTGCCAGGCAAGAGTACTAGAGTGGGTTGCCATTGTCTTCTCAGAGGTAATGGTTAAAGGTTGTTTTCCCTTAAGCCCTGAACTAATGATTATATAACAACAACGTATCTTGCTTGAGAACATGTTTCTCCTTCTTAACAGGAACCTCCTGACTAATCTAGTTATGTTAAGATCAGTGTTGTAAGACTTGTAAGCATTCTGGTAAGACCTTTTTATTGTTAGTTCTAATCTTGCTAATTTAGGATATACCTTATGGGAATGGGTCTCTTAAAAGTATATAAGGCCTTGCTAAGACTAGAGTGTGGAGCACTCTCCACCCCCCCTTCTGATGTCTATGTCAGAAGCTTTATCTGACATTTTTCACTGTAGTAAAAGTTCTGCCATGCAAAATCTATGAGTAATCAAGCCTGATCCCTGATCCTGAAGCTAAATCTTCTTTGGAGATCACAAATCCAACACCATTCAGCTATCAGCTTCATGTACAGCAGAAAGGAGTGGGGATGCATCTCAACCAAATCTAGACCTAAAAATTTAGCCTCTTATTAGCCCTGTGATTTTAGACAAGTTACTATTAGCCCTGTGATTTTAGACAAGTTACTTAAATATTTGGGGCTGTTTCCTCAACTGTGAAAAGCAAATAATACTAATAGTAGACCCTGTAAATATCCTGCCCAAGGTCATCTCCATGTACATAGATCCCTCTGGCGTCCTGTTTTCTCCATCAGAGGACATCCAGGAAGCAGATCTGCTTCATCTTGGGCAGGGCCGGCTAAGAGCACTGTGGAGCCAGTGCTCCAGCAGTGAGTCTCAGAACCTAAGATAGTAACTGGCAGGTGAGCGGCTAACTCTTGCCATTCACAGCTCTGAGCCTGCCCCATGTGCCCTCAGCACAGCAGCCCCAGCAGGCTCAGTCCCAAGTGCCCTTGGAAGTGACACATCACTCAGCCCCACATTCCTGGCCAGATTCCCGTCTTTCCTCCCCGTGTCTTCAGAGAACTTCCTGGGTCCCTTCCCAAATCAACTACTACATTTAAATTCTTTCTCAGGACCTGAATAGGGAAAAGCATAAATAACAAGTAATAAAGTTCCAGAGATCAAATAAACAACGCTCATATAAACTGTGCAGTACAGCACTTGATACCAAACAGGATTTTAATAAACATCACTTCCCCTCATCCTTACCACATCCTTCCTTAGGCTTTCTGTTAGACACAGTTGTTTTTGTGCCAAAGATAAAAACATAATAAAAAGGACAAAGAAGTCCAAACGATGGAGGTTAAATGTGATCTCTATTAATGTTAGAGGTGCTGTAACATGGTTTAAGCCTGTAGCTAAAAATGGTTTTCAAAACAGGAACCTGGAATTAGGTCCACTAACCTACTGACAACACTGAAAAACAGAAGTCCTTCAATTCGGGGGTTGAGCTTAGTGATTCTAAGTGTGGAATAATGCAGGGGAAAGAGTGGGACAATGGTATGTCTTCCCAGTTCTTCTTCCTCTATAAAAACTTGATGCCTCCCAAGGGGGAAAAATGAAAAAAACAAGAGAGATGTAAGTCAGGGTTGTCCATAGAAACATAGGGAGAGGGAGAGAGGGGGAGAGAGAGAGAGAGAGAAAGAGAGAGGGAGAGAGTGAGAGAGCGAGAGAGGGAGGGAGTTCCTATGACTACCGAGGCTGAGAGGTCCCGCAGAGTACTGTTCACTTGCAGATTGGAGGCCCAGGAATGCAGATCATACAAGATAGTCTGAGTCTGAAGGCCTGAGAGGTAGGGCAGCTGATGATGTAGATCCCAATCTGAGGGCAGAAAAAGTGAGAAGACATGTTCCAGCTCAAACAGGGAGGCAGGAGAAAAGGTGGCAGATTCACCTTCTTCTGCCTTTCCTTCTCTTCAGGCCCTTGACGATGGGATGGTGTCCACCCACCTGAGGAGGGCAATCTACCACTTCAAATGCTAATCTAATCCCAAACCATCCTCACAAATGCACTCAGAAATAATGGTTTATCTAGGCTCTCTATGGCCAGTTAAGTTTAACCTTGAAAGGGGGAAAAAGGATTAGAAAATGCAACTCTAATGGATCTCAAAATAGAAAATATAACTCTAATGGATCTCAAGCAATGAAATCTCAAGCATCTTAAAACATAAAGTCCAAAAATTGCTCTGTCGAGGAGCATTTCGCAAAGCTCTTGAGCTGCACAGTGGCTAAATTAACTTCCAAGTCTGAAGTTGACTTGGAAAAGTCATTGCTTTTCTATTTCCCATCCCAACTATGGTCAGCTATATTGTCTAATATCAGAAATTCAGCAATAATATTGCATGATAATATAAAGCTATCCCAATAAAAAATGCTAACAACATGGAGATAGCCTAAATTTAAATACACTCCTTTTATCAATTTTAAGGAAAACATAAAGGTTAAAAACTGTGTCCTTTAAATTAGGGTGAAGTCCAAAGATTAAAAAAAATAATAAGAACTGAAGTCAATACCATATGCCCTGTCTATAAAAAAATAACGAGAACTAGAGTCACTACCTGTCTATATGGGTTATTAGGATATTGAGTCCTCCTCAATTGCTTAATCTCATTCTTAGCCAAACAAATCCTTCATGGTAGGGGTAGGGTTCCACCCACAGCTGTCACTTGGGCTGTTTCCCAGAAGGCTGGTGTATGGTGTCTCCAAAGCAGAGACATTACTTTGTTGACAAAGGACAACCTAGTCAAAGCTATGGATTTTCCAGTAGTCATGTATAGATGTGAGAGTTGGACTATAAAGAAAGCTGAGTGCCAAAGAACTGATGCTTTTGAACTGTGGTGTTTGAGAAGACTCTTGAGAGTCCCTTGGATTGCCAGGAGATCAAACCAGTCCATCCTAAAGGATATCAGTCCTGAATATTCATTGGAAGGACTGATGCTGAAGCTGAAGCTGAAGCTCCAGGACTTTGCCACCTGATGTGAAGAACTGACTCATTAGAAAAGACCCTAATGCTGGCAAAAATTGAAGGCAAGAGGAGAAGGGGATGACAGAGGATGGGAGGGTTGGATGGCATCACTGACTCAACTGACATTTGTTTGAGCAAGCTCTGGGAGTTGGTGATGGACAGGGAAGCCTGGCATGCTGCAGTCCATGAGGTCGCAAAGAGTCAGACATGACTGAGGGACTGAAGAGAACTGAACTGATGGTATCTCCATAATTTATTGTTACGGATATTTAGGTTGAAGAAACTCTCCCATATGGTCTTGGGTTGATTTATACATCAGTTTTTCCATGCATGAGTTTGACAAAGAGTGAACTTGATTGTAGGTAAATTTAAAACATCTATCAGAAGACTGGGGGATTCCAAGATATAAAGCAGACCCTGACAGTTGAGTCAAGTATATTACAAATGTGGAACAGAACTTCACTGAAGGTAGTGGAAGAAAGGAGTTATCTAAATAACTCTAGAAAACAGTGTTTCAGTTGAATGCTTGAAGGCCAAAGATGACTAACTGGCAGGTGTGTTTTTCCCAAAGACATCAGTAAGCAGTCCTGAAACTACTCAATCTGTATTTAAGGGTTGTACAAATAAATAAATAAATCATGGTTAATGGAAAACCAGGTTTCTCACTGTCAAAGAAACAAGAGTGCAGGTATGGTAAGGCTTGTAATGCTAGATTAGAGCAGGAGGTATCAGTATAGGAGAGTGTGTGCACGTTCAGCTGTGTCCAACACTTTGTGACCTCATAGACTGCAGCCCACAAGAACCCTCTATCCATGGGATTTTTACAGGCAAGAATACTGAAATGGGTTGCCATTTCTTCCTCCAGAGGATCTTCCCAACTGATTGAATGAACCTTCGTCTCTTGCATTTCCTGCATTGGCAGACAGATTCTTTACCACTGAGCCACCTGAGAATCCCATTAGTATAAACTCCTTTCATTTTAATGGAAAGATGGAGAGTTAAAATGCAGACATGTAGGTAGACAGATGATAGGAAAGTAGGTAGGTAAGTAGATAGCTAGACAAGATATTAGAGTCCTGTGTGTGTGTGTGCATGCTTTAGCATACAGGAATAATTGCTAGGTCTTCTACTGGGAGGGCCTAGAAACAATCCCACTACATCAGCAAGGAGCACAACCAGAGCCTGTATTGATTGAATCCCTCTAACCAAAGAAACCAGAGCTCCCTTCATACATGACTGATGAAAAAGTGAAAGCAAAAGCCACTCAGTCATGTCCGACTCTTTGCAACCCCCTGGAGTGTAGTCCATGGAATTCTCCAAGCCAGAATACTGGAGTGGGTAGCCTTTCCCTTCGCCAGGGGATCTTCCCAACCCAGGGATTGAAGCCAGGTCTTCCACATTGCAGGCAGATTCTTTACCAGCTGAACCACAAGGGAAGACCACAAGATGAAGTACGTCATCTTGAAGTGTCAGAAAATAATAAAATGCTTTGAAAATAATGAGAAAATGTGGGCTTGTCAAAAGGTGACAGGAATCCATGTGAAAGAGCTTCCAATGATCAAAGCTGGAACAACTGTCCCATAAAGAAATAATGATAGTGTTGTTTTATGTACCAGAGGATAAAAGAAGTATCCTTGATTCCATATTAATATAAATAAATGATTAACTATATGAATAAATGGAAGTTAAGGACCAAATTCTTACAGAAAATTCCAAGTAATCAATATAGAAAAGTAAGGGGAAGAGTCAACTCATGCGAAGAGTTGACTCATTGGAAAAGACTCTGATGCTGGGGGGGATTGGGGGCAGGAGGAGAAGGGGACAATAGAGGATGAGATGGCTGGATGGCATCATGGACTTGATGGACGTGAGTTTGAGTGAATTCTGGGAGTTGGTGATGCACAGGGAGGCCTGGCGTGCTGTGATTCATGGGGTTGCAAAAGTCGGACATGACTGAGTGACTGAAATGAACTGAACTGAGAAGCAATATAATATAATATAAATATATATGTATATATATATATATAAATTACTAGGGTGGTTTTATTATATTGCCATAAATTCCTTGAGTGAAAGACTTAGTGATTTACACCTAAAAGAATGTAGAATGAGAATAAATAGTTACTTTACAGTGGAGAAATCTAGAAGACTCCACCTTAACCAAGGGATAAAAGTTAATGCCCTATACCCCAGATAAGATGGGGTGAGAAGGGCGCACACCTTAGTAGAATTCTTCCACTCAATAAAACATAGCTTTAGTCTAATCTTGGAAAACATCATGCAAATTCCAGTTAAGGAACATTTTACAAAATATTTAAGCAGACTTCTCGAATGTATGGGTCATGGAATGTTCAGAGACCATCACTACCTAGCAGAGAGGAAGGAGATGGGGTCACTCCTGGATAGGGTGATAAATAGGGGAAAAAAAAAAGTGGAAAATTAGTGAATACAAATAAAATCTCTAGTTAAATTTAATATAAGAACTTTTTTCGAGAAAGGAAAGTCTTTGACATCCTTGCTTTCAAACCTGTCTATAAACTAGTTTGCAGTTTATTCCTTGTGTTAAAGACCTCAAGATCAAACTTGGAAATAAAAAATAAATCCTCCTTAAAAAATTCTAGAGTTAAAAGTATTCACAACATTGACCTCACACACTGCTGCTGCTAAGTCACTTCAGTCGTGTCCAACTCTGCGCGACCCCATAGATGGCAGCCCACCAGGCTCTCCTGTCCCTGGGATTCTCCAGGCAAGAACATTGGAGTGGGTTGCCATTTCCTTCTCCAATGCATGCAAGTGAAAAGTGAAAGTGAAGTCGCTCAGTCGTGTCTGACTCTTAGCGACCCCGTGGACTGCAGCCTACCAGGCTCCTCCATCCATGGGATTTTCCAAGCAAGAGTACTGGAGTCAGGTGCCATTGCCTTCTCCGATCTCACACACACACACTGGGAAATGCATCAGCACCTGTTCCTAAAGTGGGAGCCGAGAGCAGTATCTGTTCTCTGAACACCATCCCTGGTACTGGCACAGACCACCGTCACAGCTAAACAGCATCTGAACAACTTTGCTGTATAGCAAAAATGAAACACAACATTTCAAATCAAGATATATGTATGTATGCATGTATATATATATATATGTGTATATATATATATATATGTATGTATGTATGTATGTGTATGTGGTTATTGTGGTTCATTGAAACTTGTATATCTGGAAGGGAAAATGACACTTTGTAATTTTTTTTTTCTAATATATTTTTTTCTCATTAGAGTTTCCTCTCTTCCTGTGTCCAGCAAAAGGTTTGGATTAGGTAACATTTCAGTATTCTTAAAGCTCTGGCATTCTTGATTCTTAGAAATTGGTATTAGGGAAATCCATATGATTTTTCACCATACTAAATTTTGGTAGTAATTTCATGTGTCATGTGAAATTTTATTTAAATGGCATTTTGAATTTGTATGATACATACAAGCATTTTAATATTCAGCTTATACTAGAGAAAACATTTAAAAATTCTCTCAATAAATAAAATAGCATCTAAAGGAATACAGGTGAGCCCTCTTCCTTTCCCCCTTAACTCTGAATATGGCTAGTCTGGGGACACTTACCTGTCTCTATGCTGTAATACAGGGGTCCCCAACCTTCGGGATCTAATACCTGATGATCTGATAGGTGGAAGTGAAGGTGGAGCTGACATAATAATAATAATACTAGAAATAAATTGTGCAATAAATGTAATGTGCTTGAATCACCACAAACCATCCCCTCACCCCCAGTCCATGGAACAATTGTCTGCCACTAAACCGGTCCCTGGTACCAAAAAGGTTAGGGACCACTGCTATAACAGGCTGAAGGTACAACCTAAGATTACTGTGCAGTGGATGGAAAATCCAGTGGCATTGGATTGTAAAGACATAAAATGTTGCTTTACACATTGATGTCTAAAGAGCTGTACGCAATATTCTATCTCATACTTGCTTGCAGTGTGAAGCCATGCTGCTGCCCTTCCATGGTTCAAATTCAGCTTGCAGCCATCTGTGTCCTAGAGCCACTGTCTTCTGGCTGAGGGAGCCTCAGCTCCACACCCCTGCCACTCACATTTCGACAAAGCTGCCATGAACTGCAGGACCTGCTGAGACCAAAAGCACAAGAGCCCTAAAGTTTCAAAGCCAGAGTCCCATGCAGAACAGATGTCCTCCTAGTCTTTCCTGGCCCATAGTGGCAATCAGCGACTACTTTCCTTAAGGAATTCCAATCCGACTTTGTATTGGTCTTGTCCACATACTGGATAGCACACAATTAATGTAAAGAACTGTTAAAGGCTGATACTAATACAGAAGTGATGATAGGATATAAGAGAACCATGTGTCCTCTAGGGCTGAAGGGGACTAGCTAGGTTGGACAAACCTGGGGAGAAGACATATTCCAAGGTTTATTGAGGAAAGTGTGCTGAGCCCCTGGGCAGCAAGGAATATGCAGATTTGCCCAGACCAGAGCTCGTCTGCAAGTCACTGAGCAGTGGAAATGCAACCCTCATAGTACAGGGCCCACACCCAGGTCACTGGCAGGCCATGACATGGGCTTGGAGACTCGGGCCATACAGGAACCAGCAGCTGGGATGCAGCAATGCAGTCAGGGACATTCACGGTCCTGGCTTCCATGTAGTGAGGCTGCAGGAAGGTCATTGTCAGGCTAGGTGGAGGCTGAAAATCCACTGACCATTCTGGGTCCACTGGCCTCCTCCCAACACTCTGACCTCAAACAGTGGAGTGCCCACTGCCCCCAGAATTAGCATTATGTTCATCCTAAAGGGGTGATGCTTACAGAATTCTGTCCATGGTGGCAGGGCAAATGTTGAAATGGTAAATTGATAACAGGCAGATTTTTCTTCTAAATGTTCATCCTGATGTCCCAGACTTTAACATCATCCTGGATTGACAAGACATTGAAATGGACAACCTTTAAAAACAAAACTTCATTTCTTCTTACCGAGGAGAAGGGACTGAAGTGGAAAGACAAATTCTTCCTCCTGGAGCGAATGTAGGGGGAGGAAGTGGGCGGGCAGCGGTGGGGGGGGGGGGCGGAATAAAGGATTGTCTCTCTAATGAGTATCCCTCCTGAGAATCATGAAGCCAAAAAAAAAAAAGGAATACTGACCCACACAGTTGGCACTGAAGTGTTTGTTTTAGTGGAAAGAACGACTACAGACAAGTGCTCCTCAGAGCTTGCAGGGTCCCTAGTGCCAGGGACCACTGACCACTGTAAAGGGAAATGGTCATATTTTAGTTGGTGTTCCATCCTTCTCCCCATTCCCCTTCTTTCAGACCTCAGGCTCCCATCTCACCACTATTTCATTCTTTGAGATTTGTGCCATCCATACTATCTGTATCTTTATGGCCTGTGGCGGCATCTTCCAGATTCAAGGCATTACTTTTAGACAAGTTCATATTATCACAGATGATTAGCACTTATTAGAAGTGAAAGTGTTATGATTTGCTTCATGAATTTAACATGGAAATTTTATTTCATTTATTTTATGTCTTCATTTAATTGCTTTAGCCTTCATATATGATGTACTAGCAGGAAGCCTGATACTATAGTCTTGATACATGTCCTACAAATTATCCAATGATCCTAAGAATTGACTCATTCTCAAGGAAGATGACAATCATCAAAAGCCAAAAGGTAAAACTATGTTTTGGTGATTCAAAACTATTGCTGCTTGTTGATATATTTTTAAGATTGATCCTTTGTGATTTAAATTTTATTTACCACTAGGTACTGCTTCTGGTCCTTACACCTGCCTAGGCAGCAGTGCTATCCAGCACTGGACCCCACAGCCTCCACTGTTCCCTCCCTCTCCACATGGATGCTCTTTGATTGATGGCTTGTGCCCCTAACTTTTCCCAAATACAACCATCTTTCCATCACTGGCAGATCCAGAGGACCCTCAGCATCAGTTACATGTATATAAATCCTGAACTCCCACCCCATAGGTTGAACACAAGTTTACTAGCCTTGATAAACACCTGTTTGGAGTTCAAGGTTCACAGGTCTCTGACTTCCTAGTGTTCCACACTCTGATTTCCAAGGGGAGAAGCACCTTTGCTAATTCAGCTTCATAAAATAGTCTTACTACAGTTTAGACTGGGATAACAGAACTCTCTTTGTCTTAATTTTTTGCTCAAGAAAGGACAGCTCTTCAAAGAACTCTTTTACTAATGAAAGAGTATCTATCTTCTCATGTTGTCGCTCTGCCTGAACTAGAAAACTACTTACATCATAATAATAATAATAATAAAACACAACAGACCACAAAAAATTAACACTGACAACACAGAAAGAGACCACTAAAAGAACTAGTATTCAAAATATAGCATCCACTCAGGTGAGGAGGCGCACCTTGCTTTCATTGTTAATTTCTTTCTTCTCTTATCCTTTATTCCTTCCCCCCCCTTCCTCCCCCCACATTCACTCCAGTGGCTCTTATCCTCTGCACTCTTTACTCTTAACAACTTTCTTTGTCTATACTTTCTACTTCTTTTACTCCCTCCTGTCCTTACTGAGGATGGAAAAACTGTATCTTTGTTCTTGTTTTTTTCATGGTTATATACACCTCATGCAATCTTTTAGTGACATGTTGGTCTCTAAACTATCTTTAAGCTGTTTTCTTGGTCTTTATAAGTCTCAAATTTAAACTCAATTAAAATTTATTTGACCCAAAGAGTGAGCACTCCAGCTGACAGAGATTTTATATCAGTTCCACATTTCATCTCACAGGGCACTGACCACCCCACGGATGTGTGTGCTGGTTCAAGTGTTCCCCACAGTCCATTTAATTCTGGCCAAAGCTGTTGGTTGCACTGCAGATTCTCTGTTCAGAAGCATCCATAAGCATACAGACGTGGGTGTCCAGAATATCCTTTCTCTCCTGGATCATTTTCTACTCACATTCTTCTTTCTTAATTCACGGTGTCACCTGTGATATGTGTTTACTATGTCATTTAAGACTAATCACTTCACTTATAAAGAGAAAGTGAAAAAAGAGGGGTGGATAAAACCCACAAAATATTAAATCTACTGAGAGTAGGTGAGCATCTAGTTTGTGAAACATGTTAGAGACAAATTGAGAAGTGAGCATGTGAGCTAAAAATATACAGGAAGGTGGATGAGGGGGACAACCAAGCAGCACATATTTCTGAGGCACCAACTACTTATGACAAGCATTGCTTCCATAAATCCCATCATGCACAGTCATGCTCAGAATGGTCTCCAGTGTGCTTACATACATGTCTCAAGACATGCATATGAAAGTCACAGCTGATGGGGGGCAGGTTTTGGTGACAACTGCAGCCAGATGTTCTCACACCTGGATCCCTTTATTACAGCAAGGATATATTGGATTTGTTTGCTGGACACCACTGTTCCTGGAGAAGGCCAATGCAGCCAGGAGGAAAGTAGGCCATCAGTGATTATGTGTACTTGCATGCTAAGTTTCTTCAGTCATGTCCAACTCTTTGTGACACACACACCCTCCACCCCCCGCACCCCACCCCACCCCTACCACCATGGACTGTAGTCTGCAGGTTCCTCTGTCCATGGGATTCTCCAAGCAAGAATACTGGAGTGGTTGCCATTTCCTTCTCCAGAGGATCTTCCTGATCCAGGGGTCAAAACTGTGTCTCTTACGTTTCCTGCCTTGGCAGTCAGGTTCTTTACTACTGGAACCATCTAGGAAAGCTATCAATGATTATACATACCAACAAAATGTTATAAAGTTACATGAAGCATCTCTAAAATTATAGTTACTTGCCTTTATAAACAACAGGAATAATTCAACCAGGAATTAACCAACTGTTCAGCTTTCCTCCAGAGGAATGCCAGAGTCAAATGGTATTTCCCTTCCACCTCACTGGCCCCCAAACTTTGAAATATTCCTCTTTTCTTTTCCTCTGTCTGTTTTATGTTTTATTCTGAATTGGTAAGCCTATGTTTGGAGACTTTAATTTTGTCCCGAAAACTGCTGCTGCAAGTCTCCTGAGGTGGTTTGTCTGGAAACAACACAGCCCCCCTCCCAATCTTGTCCAGATCACTCAAAACTTTCCCTCTTTCTTCTATATTCCTTGTTAGCTAAGATCTGTTTCCTCCCCTTCATCCTTAAAGTCATGCATCTTTCCCTGAATGACAGCCTATGTCTCGTTCTCTTATGGTATTTAGTAATGCTCTTTAGATCCTATGGACCTTTTGTAACAGTTCATTATGTAAACTGTACATCAGTCATTTTACACACACACATACACACACACACATACACACACACACACACACACCAGATTAATATGTCATCTGTGCAAGTCAGGAAACAATATGAATCAGGAATGTTTAAGCAACTGACACATAATTTGAACCAGAACTTAACCACCTTTTTGCTTCTCTTTAGTGGTAAATGAGATTTTAGTAATTTAAACTTATTCAAGGGTAGACGTTTAAAATGACTGCAAGGATGGCCTCCTTGCAAACATAAATGCTTTGAAATTAGCTTTAGTATTTCAGCAATTGTAAAGTCTGCATACTACATCTTCTTTTGTTCAATCATCTCTATGAGACTGCGAGTATCCCAGGGGTGTATCTATACAACCTAAGTGTGCCTATCTTTCAATTTCCAATGTTTATGTGCTGCAAATAGGCAATTTAGGGAGAACTACATCAAGCCACTGAGATTCTGGATGAACACTTATAAAGACTTATTTGCAAATCAGTTGCATGCCAATAATTTTAAATTGCCCTAAGCAACAGTTCCTAACATTTGCCTTACCCTATCCTTTTGAGATACAACATTATAAGCTATATTCAGAAAAATAGAAAATACAGGTTGGCTATTTTCTTTTTTTTTTTTTTTTTTTTTGGGTAAAGGAGAGGCCCATTCCAGGACCTGCTCCCTTACCTTATCCACTAGATGAAAAGAAGCAGCTAGGTTGGCTATTTTCAATGAGAAAGAGAAACATAATATTACATACACATTTGAAAAGGATAACAGTAAATCAATGAATTAAATAGAGAAATCAAGAGGTGAGATGAGCTTATATTTTAATTTTATCATTTTTGGTTCACCATGAGGATTGCTGTAACTATACATGTTGGCAGTGAAGCTGCTAGAATTTGTCCTAGATTTGCTGAAGAAATATAAGTCAAACATCCCTCATCTGCTGGCTGAAGTACTATATTGCAGAACACACAGGAAAGGCATAGTGAGCCCAGTTCATTTAGCCCAGCTGCACCTCTCTGACAGATACTCCCTTCCTAATAGAAGTAGAAATCCTTACAACCATAGAGTCTACAGTTTTTCAGGAAATGTATATGAAAACTAAGTCTTTCTTGTATTTTTAATTTTCTAATAGTAAAAGTCAAAATGTGCACTGTACTATAGACAAAAAAAGTAAGAATCTCCACAAACTGATCCTTCAAAGAAAAACACTCATATGATTGGTAAATAAATCATCAGACAAATACGACTCTTACTCAACCAAATATTAATTTTGTCCTTATTGTGAATGTGCCAGACCCTGTTCTCTGGTTTTAGTGATAAATGATGGACAGTGACAGGCATGAGATTTTCTCCTCAGAATGTTTATAGTCCTATGGAGCTGCCAGATACTATCAAGTAATTACTCACTGTTTTCTGCTTGTTTGGTTGGTTTTGTTTTGTTTTGTTTTGCTTTTTTGTTTTCTTTTAATTGAAAAATAGTTGATTTACAATGCCATGATAGTTTCAAGTGTACATTAAAGTGATTCAGGTATATATATACATTCAGATTCTTTTCCCTTTTAGGTTACTATACAACATGGCCATAAAAACTATAGCAAGAGATTAGTCCTCTATGAAAGTGTGAAGATGGAGCTGCAATGTAATCTGAGAAATAAGACATTTCATTATTTACTTACTTGCATGTTGAAGATGGAAAGTTGCCTGAGCCCTGAGAGTGAAGGGTAGATTCTGACCCCTGCTTGGGAGAGCAGTGGGGTACTGGAGACAAGGCAGATAGAAAGAACAGTTTGGACTGTCACAGTGTAGACAAAAGAGGAGTTCTGTTTTGTAACGAATCTGGAAGTCTGGGTGGGAGCCAGAGCACATAGGGAAGTGCAGATTATGACAAGTATCATCTTCATTATCTGAAAAAGGAGAAGTCATTCCAGCATTGTAAGAGGGGAGGTGACAAGATAAGATATTTTTATACTTTGAGTACCTACTGGTAAGAGTAGAGATGAGAGACATGGTGACAAGTTTCATTATTATGTATAATTTATTTGCAAATCAATCTCATAGCAAAATACCATGTACTGAAAATTGCTTTTGTACTTAATAAAATATTGTAGATACCTTTTCTTATGAGAGCATATTGTTCTACACTTTTCATAGTGTCACATTATTCATTGTATGAATGTAACATGCTTTTAATAAATCTATATTTTTACCTTTTTTCAAAATTTCAAATACTGTTAGGAACAATATCCTTTAAGTTATATCTTTGAAATGTATGGAAATATTTACTTGTAAGAAATTAATTTAAGGCTAAGTCCATTTTATAAATTCACAAGCTACCCAATAAAATACTATGACAATTTACTCTCACTTCCAACAGTGAAAATATCCTGGCTTGTCATCACATTTATCAATGATTTGTGATTTTTTTCAGATCAACTCAGCTTCAGAATGCTGTCATCAATGGGATTACATATTCCTAATGTTTTAAATGCCAAAATTTCATGCTCTGACTCCTACTACTATTATTATATATGTATTATTCTTAATAGAATTTTTAGGCAATGAAATGAAAAAACTAAAAAAAAAAGAAAGAAAGAAAAAGGTAGTAATTTGTTATTTTGATTAACAATATTTAAGCCTCTACTAAATGCCAGTTCTGGGCTCAGCAGTGGAGATTCAAGAATGAGAAAGAGGTATGTGATCTGGCCCCTCTTCACTCATAGAGTCTCTCAAAATATATTAATAATTAAACAGGATTGATATTAAAGCTTACTCTGTACTATGTAAGGGAAAGTTCAAGGTTCAGTGTAAAAGTTAATACTGAGACAGAATCTCTTCCTAGAGAGTTGGAGAAGACCCACCACAGCAAGTGAGAGTAGGTGGAAAGCCAGACCAACCATAAGCTAGACAGTACATAGAAATGGTTTTCCCAGAGGAGACAGGGGTATGATGAGCCCCCACAGCAGAAGAGAATATTTTGAGGCAGTACATCATGAGTTGTATTAACTGAGTAGAAGAATCCTCCGTAAGATCTTTGCAGTGAGTGTGACTTCCTTTTTAACCTAAAAACAAGTGGAGAGGAGCTGCATGTTTTCAGGAAAGGGATTGTAATGTTAAATGTGGTTGCATTTTAAAGAATCACTGACTACCATATGGATTACCTACTGGAAGGAGAAAAACCAGAGGTAAAACTGATAATGAAGGCGTTGGAATAAATAAGAAGAAGATTGTGGTAGGTCAGACTTGGGTTGCAGATACAGATATAAAGAGGAAAACAAAAATCAGATTTGAGTAATACTCAACTGGTCAGCTGGATCATCGAAAAATCAAGAGAGTTCCAGAAAAACATCTATTTCTGCTTTATTTACTATGCCAAAGCCTTTGACTGTGTGGATCAATATAAACTGTGGAAACTTCTCAAAGAAATGGGAATACCAGACCACCTGACTTCCCTCTTGAGAAACCTGAATGCAGATCAGGAAGCAAAAGTTAGAACTGGACAAGGAACAACAGACTGGTTCCAAATAGGAAAAGGAATACATCAAGGCTGTATATTGTCAACCTGATTATTTAACTTATATGCAGCGTACATCATGAGAAATGCTGGGCTGGATGAAGCACAACCTGGAATCAAGATTGCTGGGAGAAATATCAATAACTTCAGATATGCAGATGACACCACCCTTATGGCAGAAAGTGAAGAAGAACTAAAGAGCCTCTTGATGAAAGTGAAAGAGGAGAGTGAAAAAGTTGACATAAAGCTCAAGATTCACAAAACTAAGATCATGGCACCTGGTCCCATCACTTCATGGCAAGTAGATGGGGAAACAGTGGAAACAGTGGCTGACTTTATTTTTGGGGGGGTCCAAAATTACTGCAGATTGTGACTGCAGCCATGAAATTAAAGACACTTGTTCCTTGGAAGAAAAGCTATGACCAACCTAGACAGCATATTCAAAAGCAGAGTCATTACTTTGCCAACAAAGGTCCATCTAGTCAAGGCTATGGTTTTTCCAGTGGTCATGTATGGATGTGAGAGTTGGACTGTGAAGAAGGCTGAGCACTGAAGAATTGATGCCTTTGAACTGTGGTGTTGGAAAAGACTCTTGAGAGTCCCTTGGACTGCAAGGAGATCCAACCAGTCCATCCTAAAGGAGATTTGTCCTGAGTGTTCATTGGAAGGACTCATGCTGAAGCTCAAACTCCAACACTTTGGCCACCTGATGCAAAGAGCTGACTCATTTGAAAAGACCCTGATGCTGAGAAAGATTGAAAGCAGGAGGAGAAGGGGACAACAGAGGATGGGATGGTTGGATGGCATCACTGACTCAATGGACATGAGTTTGGCTAAGCTCTGGGAGTTGGTGATGGTCAGGGAGGCCTGGCATAATGCAGTCCATGGGGTTTCAGAGAAGGACAGAACTGAGCAACTGAACTGAACTGAACTGAAAATGGCAGAACTTGGTGATTGTTGGGTTATGGAAGAGAAGAAAGAAAAGTCAGATGGTGGAACTGTCCATTGTAAAGGAAACATTTTTAGGAAGCAAGGAGGGATGAGTATGTTAATGGACTTACTGAATTCAAAGTATGACTTGTAACTGAGCAGAACTATATGGGGCCATCCCAAGACAGAACTATCTTCCTTATCTACAATTTTAGCTCCTCTATGAAGAACCTAGATAATAATATCTGATGTACATTTCCTGAGTTATTTTGCAGATGCTAAAACCATCATGAAATGGAAGAAATTAACCTGATGACTGTGACCACATAGTCCACAGGTCTATTAGAGGCTGAGGATTGATAATGTGACACTGCCCTGTTACCTCACCATCAACCAATCCGAAAACAGTATACAAGCTGATCATATGCTATGACTCTCCTTCACCTGGCTTTTCAATTTAGTTCAGTTGCTTGACTGTGTACAACTCTGCAACCCCATGGAGTGCAGCATGCCAGGCTTCCCAGTCCATCATCAACTCCTGGAGTTTTCTCAAACTCATGTCCATTGAGTTGTTGATGCCTTCCAACCATCTCATCCTCTGCCATCTCCTTATTCTCCTGCCTTCAATCTTTCCTAACATAAAGTATGTTAGGACTTTTTTTGAATGACTCTTTTTCAATGAGTCATTTCTTTGCATCAGGTGGCCGAAGTATTGGAGCTTCAGCATCAGTCCTTCCAATGAATATTCAGGACTGATTTCCCTTAGGATGGATTGGTTGGATTACCTTACAGTCCAAGGGCCTCTCAAGAGTCTTCTCCAACACTACAGTTTTGAAACATTGATTCTTTGATGCTCAGCTTTCTTTATGGTCCAGTTCTCACATCCATACATGACCTGGGCTTTAACAATGTGTTTTTTTTTTTTTTTTTCCTGAAACTCATTTGCAAGTTTGACTCTTTTGAGCACTAGCTGCCCTGGACACCTTTCTTGGCACCTGTAATAGATGCTGCACTTTCCTTCACCACAACCACATGTCAGTAGGTTAGCTTTACTGTGTACAAGTAAGAGGACTCAAGTTTGGTTCAGAATACCTCAAGAGAGCTGCTCAGGACAAAATTACACTATATAGCCAAACTCAGGAATTTTTTTTGGATATAGATTTGTTATTCATAAGCATATTCATGAATGAGCATTTGTACACAGGAATGAATGAGGTAAATAATGGGTTTGCCAAATCAAGAATAGGACCTAGACAAGAACTTGAGAAACATTCAACTTTAAGTTGCATGAAGAAGAGCCTGAAATGGAGGCTGGGGAAAAGTATGAATCCAATTAGATAGGGAAGACAAGGAGAAAGTAAAGTTAAACAAACAAACAAACCATAAAAAGATGCTTTCCAAGGAGAGTGCAGTCAGGAACCTCACCTACTGGTAAGACATCAATTAGGAAGGAGCTGAAAAATCATCACTTGAAATTTGTTGCTATTGTTCAGTCTCTTAGTCATGTCCTACTCTATGACCTCATGGACTGCAATACATCAGGCTCCTCTGTTCTCCATTATTGCCCAGAGTTTGCTCAAATTAATGTCCATTGATTTGGTGATGCTGTCTAGCAAGCTCATCCTCTGCCACCCCCTTTTCCTTTGGCCTTCAATCTTTCCCAGAATCATGATCTTTTCCAATGAGTTAGTCCTTCTTCTCAGGTGGTCAAAGTATTGGAGCTTCAGCTTCAGTGTCAGTCTTCCAATAAACATTCAGGGTTGATTTCCTTTGGGATTGACTGATTTGATCTTCTTAAAATCCAAGAGACTCTCGAGTCTTCAGCCCCACAATTCAAAATAATCAATTCTTCAGTGCTTAGCTTTCTTTATGATCCAACTCTCACATCTGCACATAACTACTGGAAAAAGCATCACTTTGTCAGCAAAGTGATATCTCTGCTTTTAAATGGACTGTCTAGGTTTCTCTTAGATTTCCTTCAAAGAAACAAGCTTCTTTTAATTTCATGGTTTCAGTCACTGTCCACAGTGATTTTGGAGCTCAAGTAAATAAAACCTGTCACTATTTCCACTTTTCTCCCTTGTATTTAACATCAAGTGATGGGACCTGATGCCTTGATCTTAGTTTGTTTGTTTTTAAATGTTGAGCTTCAAGCCAACTTTTTCAGTCTCCTCTTTCACCCTCATTAAGAGGCTCTTTAGTTTTTCTTCACTTTCTGCCAGTAGATTAGTATCATCTACACATTTGAGGTTGTTGATATATCTCCTGTAAATCTAGATTCCAGCTTGTGATTCATTAAGCCTGGCATTTTGCAAGATACACTCTGCATAGAAGTTACACAAGAAAGATGACAATATACACCCTTGTTGTACTCCTTTCACAATTTGGAACCAGCCAGTTGTTCCACGTACAGTTCTAATTGTTGCTTCTTGACTTGAATATGGGTTTCTCAGGAGACAGATAAGGAGGCCTGATAGCCCTATCTCTTTAAGAATCTTCCACAGTTTGTTGTGATCCAGAGTCAAAGGCTTTAGCATAGTCAACGAAGCAGAAGAAAATGTTATTCTTGAATTCTTGAATGCTTTGTCCATGATCCAATGTGTTGGCAGTTTGATCTCTTGTTCTTCTGCCTCTTTGAAATCCAGTTGGTACATCTGGAAGTTCTCAGTTTACATACTTTTGAAGTGTATTTTGACATTAAATACAAGTAAGTTGTAGATAAAAATATGGTCTGAAAGGATATATGCACACCAATGGACTATTCACAATAGCCAAGATATGAAAACAACCTAAGTGTCCATCAACAGAGGAATGAATAAAGAAGATGTGGTACATATATGTGATGGAATATTACTCAGTTACAACAAAGAACAAAAGAACACCATTTGCAGCAACAAGAATGGACTTAGAGACTGTCACATTGAATGAAGTTAGACAGAGAAAGACTAATATCATATGATATCTCTTACATGTGAAATCTACAAGGAAATAATATAAATTAACTTGTTTGTGAAATAGAAGCAGTCTCACAGACTTAGAAAGTGAACTTATTGTTACCGGGGGCAGGGAAGGGGGCAGATAGAAATTCAGCAATAAAGAATAGTTAGGGAGTTTGGTATCAACAGGCACACACTATTATATTTAAAATGGATAACCAACAAGGTCCTACTGTATAGTACAGGGAACTCTGCTCAATGTCATGCAGCAGCCTGACAGAGCCCCTTTGCTCTCCATTTGAAACTATCACAACATTGTTAATCAGCCATACTCCAACATAAAATAAAAAGTAAAAAAAAAAAAAAAACAAAAACAAGTTGTTGTTGATTTTGAAAACAACTATTTTAGTATTTCAGAAGAAACAAGATACAAACTGAGGTTTGATTAATGATAAGAATATGTGAGGAGCATGAAACGTTTTATGTAGAATAGAATTACCACAACTGAAATTGCCAAGGGGTAGACAGATATGGAACTGTTAGAAGATTTAGAGGAAATTTTATTTTTAGGATGGGATAAAACTGAGACTATTTTATTGATGAACTATTGAAAATGTCCAGAAAAGGACATTAGGGAATTTTCAGAATATTTATAGTAGTTAAACCATAAGATTGGAGGAGACTGCTTAAAGTCAAAGATACGCACAACTACAAACTGGTTCAGAGCTGTCTGAAAAAAAGTTACTGATTGATTTTACTAGTTTTACTGAGATATAATTGACTATATATTTGAAGTATTCAATCTTACAGGTTTTAACGTATGCAATGCCCATGAAATGGATGTGAACTTACCTAACAACTATAGACTTGCTTTTTCTCACAATAGATTAGCTTACATTTTTTAGTCTTACATCAGTGGAATCATACAGTGGATAAACTTTTCATCTTCTTCCAATGAACACAATTATTTTGAGATTCATCAGTGCTGTTGCATGTATCAATATTCATAAATATTTATTGCTGAGTAGTTTTCCATTTTATGACTGTATCTTAAATTGTTTATTTCCTCACCTGTGGTCTTTTTCCTTTTTTTTTTTTTTTACTGACATCACTGAGATATGTTTAATATATAACATTGTGTAAGTTTAATGTGTCTGATATAATGATTTGATGTATATGTATATATATTTCAAAATGACCCCTTTGCCAGCTGACAGACATCTGTATTGTACTATTCTGGGGACTATTACAAATAAAACTGCCATGAAGTTTCATATATAGGTCATTGTATGCACATATACTTTCTTTTTTCTTGGGTGAATCCGTGGGAGTAGAGTATATAGGAGTAGGAATTTAAAATAGCACAATCCTTTTGTAAAATAGTTACTATAACTATTTTACACTATAATAAAATTAGCAGTCACCACAGGACTGGAAAAGATCAGTTTTCATTCCAATCCCAAAGAAAGGCAATGCCAAAGAATGCACAAACTACCGCACAATTGCACTCATCTCACACGCTAGTAAAGTAACGCTCAAAATTCTCCAAGCCAGGCTTCAGCAATACATGAACCATGAACTTCCCGATGTTCAGGCTGATTTTAGAAAAGGAAGAGGAACCAGAGATCAAATTGCTAACATCTGCTGGATCATGGAAAAAGCAAGAGAATTCCAGAAAAACATCTATTTCTGCTTTATTGACTATGCCAAAGCCTTTGACTGTGTGGATCACAATAAACTGTGGAAAATTCTTCAAGAGATGGGAATACCAGACCACCTGACCTGCCTCTTGAGAAACCTATGTGCAGGTCAGGAAGCAACAGTTAGAACTGGACATGGAACAACAGACTGGTTCCAAATAGGAAAAGGAGTACATCAAGGCTGTATATTGTCACTCTGCTTATTTAACTTCATGTGAGGGGTTGACTCACTGGAAAAGACTCTGATGCTGGGAGGAATTGGGGGCAGGAGGGAAAGGGGACGACAGAGGATGAGATGGATGGATGGCATCACCAACTCAATGGACGTGAGTTTGAGTGAACTCAGGGAGACATTGCTGGACAGGGAGGCCTGGCGTGCTGTGATTCATGGTGTCACAAAGAGTCGGACATGACTAAGCGACTGAACTGAACTGAACCGATAACAAGTTAAACATATTTACCACAGTATCTAGCAAAGCACTTTTAATACAGTGTCCCTAAAAATGTACCAGAACACAGAGACTGTGGTTTACAACTTTGCCAGACACCAGAAACTCTCTTCACCTCTAATGTGAGGGAAAGAGAAAGTTCAGTTCAAGCTGGAGAGTTAAAATCTATCACTTAGTGAGAACATCCTGTGTATCAGGATCTCTTTCTTCAGCTTGTTTACATCTTTATCCCTTTCCAATCTCACAGTAAAGTGATCTTTATTATACTACATGCTATTTGTATTATGATTTTTCATATTATGAAATTGTTCAAGGTCACATGGCCAAGAATGTGGTAAAGCAAGGATTCAAACCTAGACAATTTGACAGGGGAGTCTAAGACCATAAGCATCAGTCAATATGGAAAAGGAGGAAGAGAAATGATGTTGAGTCCACTGGTAGCCCACTTGGACTAGAGTGATGCCATATGGACAACTTACAAGAGTCACCAGACAGCTGTGTTTTAGGACTTGCTACAATGATCTAAAACATATTTTACAATTTAGACATTATTCCAAGCAAAGAAATCTGGGTTTTATTTTAGAAGGAGAGAGTCCCACAATCTGACAAGCCCAGACTCCTTATATCTTTGTACACAGAATCAGGAAACACAACAGAGAAAATCATCACTGATGACAAAGAGAAGACCTAGTCATATTTTAATCTGATTTTATCTTATTTTGCTCAGTCAGTAAGTGAATTAATTGTTTAGCTTTCTGGTTTGAAATAGTCCAATTTTTTTTACACTTTCTTAATTATACAGGATATGATTTCTGTCATAGTTTTACACAGTGTTTGAACATTGAGGTGGTTTGTCCTATGTGGGCTGAACTGGGTGAGGGCCATGCTGCCCAGAACCCCTTCCCTGCCTGTTTCTAACATTCAGGTTTACAGATCACCAGGGCCACTGTAGCTCAGGTACTTTTGCTCAGAGCTGCTGTGGAAACTGAGAAGGATACTGTTAGGCTCTCCTGGGTACAAATCTTTTCTGTGTTCCCTGTTTCTTGCTTGTAGGAAAAAGGTTTCACTCTCCAAGACCTTCCCTGAGTTTCAAGAGCAGGCTCAAGCAGTTACTAATTAAAGAAGAGAATGCAGAAACAAAGGAAGAGTGGACAAGAAAAAAATTGTGCAGCAATAAAGCAGTGTCCTGCCTCCTTCTCAAGGGATTCATTTCAGTTCAGTTCAGTCACTCAGTCATGTCTGACGTCAGGCCTCCCTGTCCATCACCAACTCCAGGAGTTTACTCAAACTCATGTCCATCAGGTTGGTGATGACACAACCATCTCATCCTCTGTCATCCCTTCTCCTCCCAACTTCAATCTTTCCCAGTATCATGGTCTTTTCAAATGAGTCAGTTCTTCTCATCAGGTGGCCAACATATTGGAGTTTCAGCTTTAGCATCAATCCTTCCAATGAACATTCAGGATCGATTTCCTTTAGGATGGACTTGTTGAATCTCTTTGCAGTCCAGGGGACTCTCTAGAATCTCCTCCAACACCACAGTTCAAAAGCATCAAATCTTCAGTGCTCAGCTTTCTTTGTAGTCCAAATCTCACATCCATACATGACTACTGGAAAAACCATAGCTTTGACTATGTGGACTTTTGTTGGCAAAGTAATGTCTCTGCTTTTGAATATGCTGTCTAAGTTGGTCACAGCTTTCCTCCCAAAGAGTAAGTGTCTTTTAATTTCATGGCTGCAATCACCACCTGCAGTGATTTTGGAGCCCCCCCAAAATAAAGTCTGACACTGTTTCCACTGTTTCCCCATCTATTTCCCAAGAAGTGATGGGACCAGATGCCATGATATGAGTTTTCTGAATGTTGAGTTTTAAGCCAACTTTTTCACTCTCCTCTTTCACTTTCATCAAGAGGTTCTTTAGTAGAATGGGAAAGACTAGAGATCTCAAGAGATTATATAACAATATCTCATAGTTGGTTTTTTTGCAAGAACTAAGATCCCACCTATGTGGAGGATGATGACTTCAGACTGAGCACAAAATTCCTGGAGCACCATCCTGTTACCTCACCACATTATCAGAAGAAATTCACATGTTATCAGAAGAAAATCACATACTCTGCCACCTTCACCCCAAATTTTGCCTGTGAAAAAATTTCCCCCTTAAAACATTGGGGAATTAGGTCTTCTTGCTTTGCCCTGCAATGAATCTTCCTCTGCTTTAAACTCTGGTATTTCAGGTTGGCCTCACTGTGTGTCTGGCATACACACTTGAATTTGACAACACTAGTTCTCTCTGCAGACCCAGCACGTGGTCTGTGTCTCCTGTTTTGTTTTCACTTTTCTGTAACCCTGAACAGCTAATCCTGTAGGCTCTGTACATGACTGAGACTGGCACTGACTGTGACAGGCAGGAGTATGCTTTGTCCTTAATTTTCCAGGCTGTGCTTACTCTCTATCTCTACACTAATCTTTTCTTCCTTTTCTTACTGACTACTGGTCCCCGTGACGCCAGGCTTATCAATAAATGCAGAAACAGCAGCTTTCCACAGCCTTCTTTGCCTGCTCCCCACTGTGTAATAGTAATGGCTAAACCCTGTAATGAACATTTTATGACCTGTCACTTAAGCACTGGCTTTCCTAAGTGTCCCAAACTGCTGCAAGGGCCAACGGATTCACTTCAGAGTTTCCTGTTACTCAGCTTTTTAAAGTGAGATGCATGAATTTATTTAATGTTTCCTCTTCTCTAAAACAGGCTGTGCTGATTTTGTCTATTCTTAGGGAGAGAGTGTAGCAAGTGCTGTGCTCCACAGAGAGCTCACACTTCAAGAGGAAAGACAGGAGAGATGGCTCAGCAAGGAGAGAGGACTTGTAGACCTGAGATGGGAGGGAAATCAGGAGACAATACATCACAGAAGACAAGAAAGATGCATTTCAATAGGAAAAACATATGGCTGCTTCCGTTCAAAGACAGTACCTACTGGTTTTCATTTGATTTTATAGGTAAAGTTATAGCATAATATGTCTTAAAAATACAAAATATTTTCCTTGAACATAATTTTAAATAGAATTAATGGGGTTATATTAGACTTTCTTTAAATAAGAAAACTTATTATTTATGATTATTTTCAGTACCTTTAGTTAGGAAAACCTCAATAAATATACTTAAACCTTCTTCTTCTTTAGTTAGGAAAACCTCATCTTACATAGCAGTGTAATATTTTTCCTAAGAAACAATTTTAGAAGTGAATTTTCATAAAATTTGAATTTTGAGGTATGTCAAATTATCTCCTAAAATACATAAAGCCCTGGTAGGTCACTAGTAACAGGGCTCGAAAAGACTTTGAAATGGGGATCATTAGCTCCAGACGGCATCCCCAGGCTTTTGTCTAAATCAGGTGTTCACAGTACTAGCGTTCAGGAGCCTGTAAAGGAGAGTGGGTCCACTTCCCCATGGATACCTAGGGGCACTCAGAAGAATATAGGAGAATAGGGCACAGGATCTAACCATTCTCAGAAGGAATTTGGCAGTCATATTAGTCTGTAATCCTCGCATCCAAGATCAAGGTTGAATCTGATGAGTTGGCCTATTCACCTTTCAGAAAGGAAATAAACTTATCAGATAAATATCCCTACTCTTTATGCTGGGAAAGAACACATCTATGGGGCCATTGTTATTGTTCAGTCAAACAAAGTATGCCTGAATCATTGTTACCCTATGAACTGCAGCACAGCAGACTTTTCTGTTCTTCCCTATCATCCTGAGTTATCTCAAACTCATGTCCATTGAGTCAGGGATGCCATCCACCTATCTCTTACACTGCCTGCCCTCCTTGCCCTTCTTCCCTCAATCATTCCAGCATTAGAGTATTTTTTCAATGAGCCAGCCCTTGACATCAGGTGGCCAAAGTATTGGATCTTCAGCTTCAGCATCAGTTCTTCAAATGAATATACAGGGTGGATTTTTCAGCACTCAGCTTTCTTTATTGTCCAGCTCTCAATCATACATGACTACTGGAAAAACAACAACAACAACAAACGAACAAACCAAAAAACCATCAGTTCAGATGAATCGCTTAGTCAGGTCTGACTCTATGCACCCACATAGACTGCAGCACAACAAGCTCCTCTGTCCATCACCAACTATCAGAGCTTGCTGCTGCTGCTAAGTCACTTCAGTCATGTCCGACTCTGTGTGACCCCATAGACAGCAGCCCACCAGGCTCCCCGTCTCTGGGATTCTCCAGGCAAGAACACTGGAGTGGGTTGCCTTTTTCTTCTCCAATGCATGAAAGTGAAAAGTGAAAGTGAAGTCGCTCAGTCATGTTCGACTCTTTGTGACCCCATGCCAGGCTCCTCCGTCCATGGGATTTTCCAGGCAAGAGTACTAGAGTGGAGTGCCATCGCCTTCTCAAACTCATTTCCATCGAGTTGGTGATGTCATCCAACCGTCTCATCCTCTGTTGTCCCTTTTGCCCCATATCTTCAATATTTCCCAGCATCAGGGTCTTTTCCCTTGAGTTAGCTCTTTGCATCAGTTGGACAAAGTACTGGAGGTTCAGCTTCAGCATCAGTCATTCCAATGAATACTCAGGGCTGATTTCCTTTAGGATGGACTGGTTTGATCTCTTTGCAGTCCAAGGGACTCTCAAGAGTTCTCCAACACCACAGTCCAAAAGCATCAATTCTTTGGCACTCAGCTTTCTTTATAGTCCAACTCTTATATCCAGACAGGACTACTGGAAAAACCATAGCTTTGAGTAGACAGACATTTGTTGGCAAAGTAATGTCTTTCCTTTTTAATATGCTGTCTAGGTTAGTCATAGATTTTCTTCCAAGGAGCAAGCATCTTTTAATTTCAAGGCTGCAGTCACCATCTGCAGTGATTTTTGGAGCAACCCCCCCCCCCCAAAAAAAAAAAAGTTTCCCACTTTCTCCATTGTTTCCCTATTTATTTGCCATGAAGTGATGGGACCAGATGCCATGATACTAGTTTTCTGAATTTAGAGTTTTAAGCCAACTTTTTCACTCTCCTCTGTCACATACATCAAGAGGCTCTTTAGTTCTTTGCTTTCTGCCATAAGGGTGGTGTCATCTGTCTAACTGAGGTTATTGATATTTATCCTTCAATATTGATTCCAGCTTGTGCTTTATCCAGCCTGGCATTTCACATGATGTATTCTGCATATAAGTTGAATAATCAGGGTGACAATATACAGCCTTGACCTACTCCTTTCCCAACTTGGAACCAGTCTTTTGTGTCATGTCCAGTTCTAACTGTTGCTTCTTAACCTGCATACAGATTTCTCAGGAGGCAGGTAAGATGATCTGGTGTTCCCATCTCTTGAAGAATTTTCCACAGTTTGTTGTGATCCACACAATCAAAGGCTTTGGTATAGTCAATAATGCAGCAGTAGATGTTTTTCTGCAACTCTCTTGTTCTTTCTATGACCCAATGGATGTTGGCATAGAACAACTCTGGTTCCTCTGCCTTTTCTAAATCCAGCTTGAACATCTGGAAGTTCACAGTTAACATACTTTTGAAGCCTGGCTTGGAGAATTTTAAGCACTACTTTGCTAGTGTGTGAGATGAGTGCAACTCTCTGGTAGTTCGAATATTCTTTTGCATTGCCTTTCTTTTGGATTGGAATGAAAACTGACCTTTTCTAGTCCTGTGGCCACTGCTGAGTTTTCCAAATCCCTGATATATTGAGTGCAGCACTTTCACAGCATCATCTTTTAGGACTTGAAATAGCTCAAGTCCTTGGAATTACATCACCTCCATTATCTTTGTTCATAGTGATATTTCATAAGGCCCACTTGATTTCACATTCCAGGATGGCTGGCTCTAGGTGAGTGATCACACCATCATGGTTATCTGGGTTATTAAGATCTTTTTTGTATATTTTTTCTGTGTATTGTTGCTACCTCTTCTTAATATTGTCTGCTTCTAAGTCCATACCATTTCTGTCCTTTATTGTGCCCATCTTTGCATGAAATGTTCCCCTGGTATCTCTTATTTTCTTCAAGATCTCTAGTCCTTCCCATTCTACTGTTTTTCTCTATTTCTTTGCACTGATCATGGAGGAAGACTTCCTTATCTCTCCTTGCTATTCTTTAGAACGCTGCATTCAAATGGGTATATCTTTTCTTCTCTCCTTTGCCTTTCACTTCTCTTATTTTCTCAGCCACTTATAAGGGCTCGTCAGACAACCATTTTGCCTTTTTGCTTTTCTTTTCTTGGGGATGGTCTTGATCACTGCCTCCTGTGCAATGTCACAAAACTCTGTCCATAGTTCTTCAGGCACTCAGTCTATCAAATCTAATCCTGTGAATTTATTTGTCACTTTTGCTGTATAATTGTAAGGGATTTGATTTAGATCATATGTGAATGGTCTAGTGGTTTCCCTACTTCCTTCAATTTCAGTGTGAATTTGGCAATAAGGAGTTCATGATCTGAGCCACAGTCAGCTCCAGATCTTGTTTTTGCTGACTGTATAGTGTTTCTCCTTATTTGACTGCAAAGAATATAATCAGTCTGATTTTGCTATTGACCATCTGATGATATCCATGTGTTGAGTCTTCTTTTGCATTGTTGGAAGTGGGTGTTTGCTATAATCAGTGAGATCTCTTGGCAAAACTTGGTTAACCATTGCCCTGATTCATTTTGTACTCCAAGGACAAATTTGCCTGTTACTCTAGGTATCTCTTGACTTCCAACTTCTGCATTCCAATCCCCTATAATGAAAAGCATATCTTTTTTGGGTTTTAGTTCTATAGCTTTGATTATATGAACCTTTGTCAGCAGAGTGGTGCCTCTGCTTTTTAGGGTCTCCAGGTTTGTCATCACTTTTCTTCCAACTTCCAAGTGTCGTTTAATTTCATGGCTGCAGTCAACATCCACAGTGATTTTGGAGAACAAAAAAATAAACTCTGTCTCTGTTTCCAATTTTTGTCCAACTATTTGCCATGAAGTAATGGGACCAGATGCCATGATCTTTGTTTTTCAAATGCTGAGTTTCAAGCTAGCTTTTTCACTCATCTTCCACCCTCATCAAGAGGCTTTTTAGTTCCTCTTCACTTTCCACCATTAAAGTGGTATCATCTGCATATCTGTCAGTCAGTTCAATCGCTCAGTCGTGTCCGACTCTTTGCGACCCCATGAATCGCAGCACGCCAGGACTCCCTGTCCATCACCAACTCCCAGAGTTCACTCAGACTCACGTCCATAGAGTCAGTGATGCCATCCAGCCAACTCATCCTCTGTTGTCCCCTTCTCCTCCTGCCCCCAATCCCTCCCAGCATCAGAGTCTTTTCCAATGAGTCAACCCCTCACATGAGGTGGCCAAAGTACTGGAGTTTCAGCTTTAGCATCATTCCTTCCAAAGAAATCCCAGGGCTGATCTCCTTCAGAATGGACAGGTTGGATCTCCTTGCAGTCCAAGGGACTCTCAAGAGTCTTCTCCAACACCACAGTTCAAAGGCATCAATTCTCCAGCACTCAGCCTTCTTCACAATCCAACTATCACATCCATACATGACCACAGGAAAAACCAAAGCCTTGACTAGACGGACCTTTGTTGGCAAAGTAATGTCTCTGCTTTGGAATATGCTATCTAGGTTGGTCATAACTTTTCTCCCAAGGAGTAAGCGTCTTTTAATTTCATGGCTGCAGTCACCATCTGCAGTGATTTTGGAGCCCAAAAAAATAAAGTCTGACACTGTTTCCACTGTCCATCTATTTCCCATGAAGTGATGGGACCAGATGCCATGATCTTTGTTTCCTGAATGTTGAGCTTTAAGCCAACTATTTCACTCTTCACTTTCACTTTCATCAAGAGGCTTTTTAGTTCCTCTTCACTTTCTGCCATAAGGGTGGTGTCATCTGCATATCTGAGGTTATTGATATTTCTCCGGGCAATCTTGATTCCAGCTTGTGCTTCTTCCAGTCCAGCGTTTCTCATGATGTACTCTGCATAGAAGTTAAATAAGCAGGGTGACAATATACAGCCTTGACATACTCCTTTCCCTATTTAGAACCAGTCTGTTGTTCCATGTTTCTCCCAACAATCTTGATTCCAGCTTGAGCCATCCAGCCCAACAGTTTGCATGAGGTACTTTGCATATAAGCAAGATAAGCAGTGTGCTCCATGTCCGGTTCTAGCATTTGTTTCTTGTCCTGCTTACCTTACCTCAGGAGACAAGTAAGATCATCTGTTATTCCTATCTCTTGAAGAATTTTCCAGTTTGTTGTGATGCACACAGTCAAAGGCTTTAGCATAGTCAGTGAAGCAGAAGTAGACTTTTGGAATTGCCTTGTTTTTTCTATGATCCAATGGATGTTGGCAATTTAATTACTGCTTCCTCTGCCTTTTCTAAATCCAGCATGTACATCTAGAAGTTCTCAGTTCAACTACTGCTGAAGCCTTGTTTGAAGCATTTTGAGCATTACCTTGATAACATGTGGATTGAGCAAAATTGCATGGTAGTTTGAACATTCTTTGGAATTGTCCTTCTTTGGGACTGGAATGAAAACTGTCCTTTTCCAGTCCTGTGGCCACTGTTGAGTTTTCCTGGCATATTGCATATTGCATTTCCTGGCATATTTCCTGGTAATTTGCTGGCATATTGACTGCAGCACTTTGACAGCATTATCTTTTAGGATTTCAAACAGCTCAGCTGGAATTCCATCACCTCCACTAACAAGGCTCGTAGTAATGCTTCCTAAGGCCCACTTGACTTCATACTCCAGGATGTCTGTCTCTAGCTGACTGACCACACCATTGTAGTTACCCAGGACATTAGGTCCTTTTCTGTATAGTTCTTCTGTGTCTTCTTGCCACCTCTTGTTAATCTCTTCTGCATCTGTTAAATCCAGGCTGTTTTTGTCCTTTATGGTGCCCATTTTTGCATGAAATATTTCCATGATATCTCCAATTTTCTTGGAGAGATCTCTAGTCTTTCCCATTCTATTTTTTCCTCTTTTTATTTGCATTGTTCACTTAAGAAGGCTTTCTTATCTTTCCTTGCTATTTTCTGGAACTCTGCATTCAGATGGGTATATCTTTTCCTTTCTCCTTTGCCTTTAACTTCTCTTCTTTTCTCAGCTATTTGTAAGGCCTCTTCAGACTACAATTTTGCCTTCTTTTATTTTTCTTGGGGTTATTTTTGGTCACTGCCTCCTGTACAATGTTATAAACCTCCATCCATAGTTCTTTGGTCATTCTCTCTACCAGATCTAATCCATTCAATTTATTCATCACCTCCACTGTATATTCATAATGGATTTTATTTAGGTCATACCTGAATGGCCTAGTTGTTTTCCCTACTGTCTTCAACTTAAGCCTTAATGTCACAATATGGAACTCATAATCTGAACCACAGTCAGTTCCAGGTCTTGTTTTTGCTGACTCTATAGAGCTTCTCCATCTTTAGCTGCAAAGAATATAATCAGTCTAATTTCGCTATTGACCATCTTTAGTGAATCTGTAGAGTCATCTCTTGTGTTGTTAAAAGGATGTTGCTATGATCAGTGCATTCTCTTGGCAAAACTCTGTTAGCCTTTACCCTGCTTCATTTCATAACTCCAAGACAAAATTTGCCTGTTACTCCAGATATCTCTTGACTTCCTAGTTTTGCATTTCAATCCCCCAAGATTGAAAGGTACTTCTTTTTTTGCTGTTCTCGAAGGTCTTGTAGGTCTTTATAGAAATAGTCAACTTCAGCTTCTTCTGCATCAGTGGTTGGGGTATAGACTTGAATTACTCTGATGTTGAATGGTTTGCCTTCGAAATGAACTGAAATCATTTTGTCATTTTTGAGATTGAACCCAAGTACTACATTTCAGACTCTTTTGTTGACTATGAGGGCTATTTCCCTAGTGGCTTAGCTGGTAAACAATCTGCTGGCAATGAGGGAGACCTGGGTTTGATCTCTGAGTTAGGAAGATCCCCTGGAGAAGGGAAAGGTTACCCACTCCAATCTTCTGGCCTGGGTATTCCATGGATTGTATAGTCCATGGGGTCACAAAGAGTTGAACACGACTGAGCGACTTTCACTTTCAGTTTCTTTTCATGAGGGCCACTCCATTTCTTCTAAGGGGTATTTTGCCCACAGTAGTAGATATAATGATCATCTGAATTAAATTCACCCATTCCCATCCATTTTAGTTCACTGATTCCTAAGATGTTGATGTTCACTCTTGCCATCTCCTGCTTGACCAAGCCCAATTTGCATTGATTCATGGACCTAATATTCTAGGTTCCTATACATGACTGTTCTTTACAGCATTGGATTTTACTTTCACCACCAGACACACACCACGACTGAGTGACATTTTTGCATTGGTCCAGCTTCTCCATTCTTTCTGAAACTGTTTCTCCACTCTTCCTCAGTGGCATATTGGACACTTACCACCCTGGGGAACTCATCTTCTGGTGTCATATCTTTTTGCCTTTTCATACTGTTCATGGGTTTCTTGAGCGTCGAAGAATTGATGCTTTTGAACTGTGGTGTTGGAGAAGACTTTTGAGAGTCCCTGGGACTGCAAGGAGATCCAACCTGTCCATTCTGAAGAAGATGAGCCCTGGAATTTCTTTGGAAGGGATAATGCTAAAGCTGAAACTCCAGTACTTAGGCCACCTCATACGAAGAGTTGACTCATTGGAAAAGACTCTGATGCTGGGAGGGATTGGGAGCAGGAGGAGAAGGGGACGACAGAGGATGAGATGGCTGGATGGCATCACTGACTCGATGGACGTGAGTCTGAGTGAACTCTGGGTGTTGGTGATGGACAGGGAGTCCTGACGTGCTGCGATTCATGGGGTCACAAAGAGTCAGACACAACTGAGCGACTGAACTGAACTGAACTGAACTGTTCATGGGTTTCTTGAGTCAAGAATACTGAAGGGGTTTGTCATTCCCTTCTCCGATAAGCCATGTTTTGTCAGAACTTTCCACCATGACCCGTTCATCTTGGGTGGCCCTGCATGACATGGCTCATAGCTTCCTTGAGTTGCACAAGGCTGTGATCCATGTGATCATTTGGGGTGGCTTCCTGTGATTGTGTTTTTGTTGTTGTTGTTGTTGTTTGTTTGTTTGTTTTCCTGGAGACTGGAGATTATAGTTCTTGCTTCCTGATGGGAGGGACTGGCTGTAGGATAAACTGGGTCTTGCTTTTGTGGGCAGAATCATGCTCAGTAAATCTTTAATCTAATTGTCTGCTGATGAGTGGGACTTTGCTCCTTCCTAATTAGTTGTTTGGCCTGAGGTGACTCAGTCTTGGAGTCAGCAGGTTCTATGGTAGGGCTACATGCAACCTCCAAAAATGACTTATGCAACATGCACATTTCAGGACTGCTGCTGCCAGTGTTCCTGTCCCCACAATGGGCCATTGCCAACCCTGGGCCTCTGCAAGAGATCCTCAAGCGTGGTCAAATGGGTCCATAGATATGTGATTTTTATCTTTCACTGACTGCAGGATTCACACCATTAAAGATACTCCAACTCATCAGTTGTGAACTCAAGGGAGCCACAAAATGATAATAATATCATCAAATATGAAAGATTATTTGAGGCTCTTCAGAAGCTTGAATGATGACAATAGATGTCAACAATCAGAACACAAACCTAGCTTGTCTCTGCTTTGGAGACTCCTGGACACCTGAATTAATAATGATGTTGATGGTGATGATGACAGCACAGTAAATGCAAATGCAGAAAGCAAAATAAGACTTTCTGAGGTTTAATTAACTTTTCAAACTAAAAACAAAAGAAAACAAATACATTTTAAGATATATTTTAGGTAAATTGAAGGAGAAGGCAATACTTTAAGCACCCAGCACCTTTTTCCTTGGAATACCAGTTGCTCAATTGCATTTCCCAGTCCCCTTCACAGTAAGTATACAGATGTGACCTACGTCCCACCAACATGTTAGCTGCAGGCACAGTGATTATTTGAATGTGAACACATGATGAAAATTATGTTTTAAACTGGCTTTCAGTTCTGGCAGCTGATACCCTGGGATTTTACCTGTTTCCAAAGCCAGACTCCTAATGGAAATCTTCTGGTATGAGAACAATTGCAACAGACATCATTTTCTGGCATTTTATGCCCAGCTGCACATGTCTGTGTGTGTGACCTGGGTTGCATTGTATCTAAAATCTTAAACTCAAGACTTCTAATTAGCTTTCTCTATAATTCTGTAACTTACCTTATAATCACTATTTGTTTAACTCTGTTAAAAATCCCTTTACAGTTTAATTATGACAAACTTAGCATATTAAAAAGCAGAAACATCATTTTGTCAACAAAGGCCCATATAGTCAAATCTATGGTTTTACCAGTAGTCATAATCAGATGTGAGAGTTGGACCATAAAAAGTCTGAGCACTGAAGAAATGATGCTTTCAAATTGTGGTTCTGGAGAAGACTTGAGGGTCCCTTGGACTACAAGGAGATTAAACCAGTCAATTCTAAAGAAAATCAGCCTGAATATTCATTAGAAGGACTGATGCTAAAGCAGAAGCTCCAATACTTTGGTCACCTTCTTCGAAGAGCTGACTCATTGGGAAATACCCTGATGCTGGGAAAAATTGAAGGTAAAAGGAGAAGATGGAAGAAGATGAGATGATTAGATAGCATCACCAACTCAATGGACATGAATTTGAGCAAACTCTGGGAGGGCAGAGGAGGCTGGCATGCTGCAGTCCATAGCGTGACAAGAGTCAGATATGACTTAACAACCAAACAACAACAAGAAAAATAGCATATTTTATATTGAAATAAATTTATCTTGGGCACTAAAATAACTTTGGGCATAACTTATGAATGACTTGTAAATTGTCAAGACTTTGGCATAATAGTGAGATCCTCCAAAAGTCCTCATACATATCAATAGTTCATGCATTTGCGTAAAATACTTCAACAAACACAAGACTGAATAACAAGACAATTACATATGTGAACCTAGTAAGCAACAGAGCAACCTAACAGCAACTATAGGACTCGAATCAGAGAACAGAAGCCAGTAAAATGCAGTTCTATTGAGGACTGAGGAATTACAGCATCTAATGTATGCAGCTGTAGAAATGAATCCCACATTCATTTCCACAGAGGAGCATGCAGCAGCAGTCCCAAGTATGTGTGCTAAGTCTCTTCAGTCATGCCCAGCTCTTTGCAACCCTATGGACTGTGTATATGTAACCCACCAGGCTCTTCTGTCCATGGGATTCTCCAGGCAAGAATACTGGAGTGGGCTGTAATTTCTTTCTCCAGAGAATCTTTTTGACTCAGGGATCAAATCCGCATCTCTTATGCCTCCTGCTTGGCAGGTGGGAACTTTACCACTTGTGTCACCTGGAAGCCTGGGTGAATGAAACAGAGCAGCATGCAGCCTCAGCCCCACCTGTGAATAAATCTGAGAGTGTTGGTCAGGGCACACCAGCTACTAGAAGAAATAATACTTAAATTACAGTACTGGAAAATAACAAAATTTCAATTCTGTCTTATGTCAAATAGGATGAAGATTGATGCTTACAAGAGTCTTCTCCATATAGTCACCTCTAGACCCTGGATCCTTATAACAGTGACTCAATCACTCTCTTGTCCTTAGATGACTTTATTGTTCTGAACCCAGATGACCAATGAGTGATGAAAAATTTTGTCAGACCATTTTAGGAAAATATAGAGGCCAGGCCTGCAAATAGCAACTACTATCTCTACTCCTGTTCCATTGACTGGAACTCAGTCTTATGGCCACATCTATTTGTTGCATTTTTCTATTTCTCAGTATTTGTGCAAATAGTATTCTTTTTCATTTTTACCTTGGCTATTTTTGGGTTTTATATTGCCACATAATTTTAATTAATAGTATATATGTTTTTGTGTTTAGATTTGGACAATAAGGATTTGCTATTTTCAGATGTAGGTGATTTGCCCTCACCTGCAAAGACTTATTTAGGCACTGGATTTCATGGGGGCTTGGTGGTAAGGAATCTGCCCACCAATGCAGGAGACATGGGTTAAATCCCCAGATCATGAAGACCCCCTGGAAGAGGACATGCCAACCAACTCCAGTGTTCTTGCCTGGGAAATCCCATGGACAGAAGAGCCTGGTGGGCTATAGTGCATGGGTCAAAGAGTCAGACATGACTTAGCAACTAAACAACAACAATCAATATCTACAACCTGATGATTTCATATATGTGCATTGTTAAATATTCACTACAAACTATTCACCATATCCATCACCTCACACCTTTTCCTTTTTTTTTTATTCTCTCTCTCTTATTTTTTTTTAGATCTATCTTCTAATCAAACTTTAATAATACAAAATAATATTAACTATTATCATATTGCTATAAATTAAATCTCCAGAACTTATTCATCCTATACATCTGAAACTTTGTACCCCTTGACCAACATTTACCATTTTCTCTAACCCTCAGAACCTGGACCTACTGTTCTACTCTCTGCTTCTATGAGCTTGGTATTTTTTAGATCCCACATATATGTGAGATCATACAGTATTTGTCTTTCTGTATCTGGCTCATTCCACTTAGCAGAATGGGCCCCTGAACATGGATCATCCATGTTGCTGCAAATGGTAGAATCTTCTTTCTCAAATCTGCATTTTATATATGTAATATAAAATATGAAAATACACATATAAAATGCAGATTTAAAAAAGAAGATTTATGCATATCATTTATCCATTCCTCCAAGGATGTACATTTAGGTTGCCAGCTATTTTGAGTAATGCTGAAATGAACAAAGCAGATATTGCTTTGATATTCTTATTAAAGGATATACTTATATATCCTTCTGGACATTAAACCAAAAGGGAATTCCTGAATCACAAGGTAGTTCTGAAATGCTGAATCATAAGGAAGTACGGCAGCTGCAACAGCAGTGCAGAAGGGCACTCGAGAGGAGCTGCCCCATGTCCAAGGCAAGGGCAGCAGCTGTGCTTTGCTGAAGCAGCCATGAAGAGATACCACATGTCCAAGGTAAGAGAAACCCAAGTAAGATATAGGCACTCAGAGAGGGCACCAGAGGGCAGACAGACTGAAACCACAATCACAGACAACTAGCCAATCTGATCACACGGACCACAGCCTTGTCTAACTCAATGAAACTAAGCTATGCCATGTGGGGCCACCCAGACCGACAGGTCATGGTGGAGAGGTCTGACAGAATGTGGTCCACTGGAGAAGACAATAGCAAACAACTTCAGTATTCTTGCCTTGAGAACCCATGAACAGTATGAAAAAGCAAAAAGATAGGACACTGAAAGATGAACTCCCCAGGTCGTTAGGTGCCCAAAATGCTACTGGAGATCAGTGGAGAAATAGCTTCAGAAAGAATGAAGGGATGGAGCCAAAGAAAAACAACACCCAGTTGTGGATGGGACTGGTGATAGAAGCAAGGCTCGATGCTGTAAAGGGTGTTATTACATAGGAACCTGGAATTTAGGTCCATGAATCAAGGCAAATTGGAAGTGGTCAAACAGGAGATCACAAGAGTGAACATCGACATTCTAGGTGTCAGCAAACTAAGATGGACTGGAATGGGTGAACTTAACTCAGATGATCATTATATCTACTACTGTGGGCAGGAACCCTTAGAACAAATGCAGTAGTCATAATAGTCAACAAAAGAGTCTGAAATGCAGTACTTGGATGCAATCTCAAAAATAACAGATTGATTTCTGTTTGTTTCCAAGGCAAACCATTCAGTATCACGGTAATTCAAGTCTATGCCCCAACCAGGAATGCTGAAGAAGCTGAATTTGAACAGTTCTATGAAGACCTACAAGACCTTTTAAAACTAACATCCCCAAAATATGTCCTTTGCATTAATGGGGACTGGAATGCAAAAGTAGGAAGTCAAGAAACACCTGGAGTAACAGGCAAATTTGGCCTTGGAGTACACAATGAACCAGGGCAAAGGCTAATAGAGTTTTGCCAAGAAAATGCACTGGTCATAGCAAACATCTTCTTCCAGCAACACAAGAGAAGACTACACATGGACATTACCAGATGTTCAACACCAAAATCAGATTGATTATATTATTTGCAGCCAAAGATGGAGAAGCTCTATACAGTCAGCAAAAACAAGACCAGAAGCTGATTGTAGCTTGGATCATGAACTCCTTATTGCCAAATTTAGACTGAACTTGAAGAAAGTGGAGAAAACCACCAGACCATTCAGGTATGACCTAAATCAACTCCCTTATGCTTATACAGTGGAAGTGAGAAATAGATTTAAGGGACTAGATCTGATAGACAGAGTGTCCGATGAACTATGGATGGAGGTTCATGACATTGTACAGGAGACAGGAATCAAGACCATCTCCAAGAAAAAGAAATGCAAAAAATCAAAATGGCTGTCTGAGGAGGCCTTCCAAATAGCTGTGAAAAGAAGGGAAGCAAAAAACGTAGGAGAAAGGGAAAGATATAACCATTTGAATGCAGGGTTCCAAAGAATAGCAAGGATAGATAAGAAAGCCTTCCTCAGGGATCAATGCAAAGAAATAGAGGAAAACAATAGAATGGGAAAGACTAAAGATCTCTTAAAGAAAATTAGAGATACCAAGGGAATATTTCATGCAAAGATGGGCTCAATAAAGGACAAAAATGGTATGGACCTAACAGAAGCAGAAGATATTAAGAAGAGGTGGCAAGAATACACAGAAGAACTGTACAAAAAAGATCTTCACAACCCAGATAATCACGATGGTGTGATCACTCACCTAGAGCCAGACCTTCTGGAATGTGAAGTCAAATAGGCCTTAGGAAGCATCACTACAAGCAAAGCTAATGGAGGTGATGGAATTCCAGTTGAGCTATTTCAAATCTTGAAAGATGATGCTGTGAAAGTGCTGCACTCAATATGCCAGCAAATTTGGAAAACTCACAAGTAACCACAGGACTGGAAAAGGTGAGTTTTTACTCTAATCCAAAACAAATGCAGTGCCAAAGAATGTTCAAACTACCACATAATTGCACTCATCTTACATGCTAGTAAAGTGATGATTAAAATTCTCCATGCCAGGCTTCAATAATACTTGAACCATGAACTTCCAGATGTCAAGCTAGTTTTAGAAAAGGCAGAGGAACCAGAGATCAAATTGCCAACATCCACTGGATCATCAAAAGAGAAAAAGAGTTCCAGAAAAACATCAATTTCTGCTTTATTGACTATGCCAAAATCTTTGGCTGTTTGGATCACAATAAACTGTGGGTAATTCTGAAAGAGATGGGCATACTAGACCACCTGACCTGCCTCTTGAGAAATCTGTATGGAGGTCAGGAAGCAATAGTTAGAACTGGACATGGAACAACAGACTGGTTCCAAATAGGAAAAGGAGTACATCAAGGCTATATATTGTCACCATGCTTATTTAACTTCTACGCAGAGTACATCATGAGAAACGCTGGGCTGGAGGAAGCACAGGCTGGAATCAAGATTTCCAGGAGAAATATCAATAACCTCAGATATGCAGATGAGACCACCCTTATGGTAGAAAGTGAAGAAAAACTAAAGAGACTCTTGATGAAGGTGAAAGAGGAGAGTGAAAAAGTGGGCTTAAAGCTCAGCATTCAGAAAGCTAAGATGATGGCATCTGGTCCCATCACTTCATGGAAAATATATGGGGAAACAGTGGAAACAGTGTCAGACTTTATTTTTTTGGGTTCCAAAATCATTGCAGATGGTGCTTGCAGCCATGAAATTTAAAGATGCTTACTCCTTGGAAGGAAAGTTATGACCAATCTAGAAAGCATATTCAAAAGCAGAGACATTACTTTGCCAACAAAGGTCTATCTGGTCAAGGCTATGATTTTTCCAGTAGTCATGTGTGGATGTGAGAGTTGGACTATAAAGAAAACTGAGCTCCGAAGAACTTTTGAACTGTGGTGGTGGAGAAGACTTCTGAGAGTCCCTTGGACTGCAAGGTGATTCAACCAGTCCATCCTAAAGGAAATCAGGATATTCAATGAACCTGAATATTCATTGGAAGAACTAATGCTGAAGCTGAAACTCTAATACTTCGGCCACTTGATGTGAAGAACTGACTCATTTGAAAAGACCCTGATGCTGGGAAAGATTGAGGGCAGGAGGAGAAGGGGATGACAGAGGATAAGATGGTTGGATGGCATCACCGACTCAATGGACATGGGTTTAGGTGAACTCCGGGAGTCGGTGATGGATGGGGAGGCCTGGTGTGCTGCGATTCGTGAGGTAGCAAAGAGTCGGAAACAATTGAGTGACTGAACTGACTGAAGGTATTTCTGTTTTTAATTTTTTGAGGATGCTCCTCACTGCTTTCCATATGATTGTATCAATTTACATTCCCACTAACAATGTTCAAAGATTGCCTTTTCTCCACGCCCTCATCAATGTTTATCTGTTGTGCTTTTTATAATAACCATGCTGCTGCTGCCAAGTTGCTTCAGTCGTGTTTGTCTCTGTGCGACCCCATAGATGGCAGCCCACCAGGCTTCCCCGTCCCTGGGATTCTCCAGGCAAGAATACTGGAGTGGGTTGCCATTTCCTTCTCCAATACAGGAAAGTGAAAAGTGAAAGTGAAGTCTCTCAGTCGTGTCTGACTCCTAGCAACCTCATGGACTGCAGCCTACCAGGCTCCTCCATTCATGGGATTTTCCAGGCAAGAGTACTGTAGTGGGTTTCCATTTCCTTCTCCAATAACCATGCTAAGAGGTAGGAATTACATCTTTATAATGTCAATTTGCATTTCTCTGATGATGTATGAAGCTGATCATCTCTTTGTGTACATGTTGTCCATTTGTACATTTTTTTTTTATTGTTTTCTAGATTACTAACCTGATTGCTACGTCTGTTTGACTCTTAGATCCAGTTGATAATTTTTCAATTTTTAATAGCATTTATTTTTCTATACTAATAAATAAATTAGCATTTATTTCAACTTGATTTTATAGATTCAAATTATAGCTGAAATTCCTTATCTAATTTTCCTCTCTTTCTTCTAACTTTTGAACCTATTAAGCATTATCATGTAAAAGTCTTTCCTGGTAACTCATTATCTACATTACCTTTGGATATATTTATATTATTTGCTTTGAAAGTGCCAGTGAAAGTCACTCAGTCGTGTCCAGCTCTTTGCAACCCCATAGACCATATAGTCCATGGAATTCTCTGGCCAGAATACTGGGTTGGGTAACTTCCCTTATCCAAAGATTCTTCCCAATCCAGGGAATGAATCCAGGTCTCCAGCATTCCAGGAAAGATTCTTTACCAGATGAGCCACAAGGGAAGTCCATTGCTTGCTTTACTTGTTGAATTTTCTGTTACTTGGTGTTGTCTAGTGTCATGCTTGCTTATTTCTCAGTGTGTTCTGAAAGAAACTTGCAAAAACCCCGGAAGTACTTTCTCCTAGTAAATAATGCTTACCCTTTTACTTTTCTAGGTAGATAGACTGGGGTCACATCATCTTAGTTCAATCAGTAACCTTCCAGACTTCATAGTTTGAGCAATTTCGGCAAATCTCCATTCGTTTCTAATTTGTTCTTGCTCCTGAGATGTCATTTTCTGTATATTTCAATTGATAATTTGTAGTTTTCACTGGGATCTTATTCTCCTTTTTTTATGCTGATTTTGACTAATTTTCCAAAATAATGTTTACTGTCTTTCTGATATTCCTTTAAAATTTAGTGTTATTTCATTTTAATGTCTAAAGATCGGCAGGTTTGTTGCTGTGTGTGAACATCTATTTTTCAGGAAGATAATCTGAGAATCTTCAAGATTCCCCTTCCTAATTAAGTAGATTTCTTCCAAGCCATAAATATTCATATCATTTTGTGCTTTCTTTCTATTTTTCCTTCTGGAATGTTTTCAGTATTCTTTAAATCCCATGTTTATTCCTTTTATAAGTTTATTTCTGCTTTTGCTGGAATAAATGCCACATATTTTCAGAAAGTATATTACAAAAATATAGAATTACAGTTTCTGTTCTTGTATGACTGAAAATGTATTGGTTTCTTCAGTTGATTTTGAACTTGATTGAATAAAGAAATATATCTTCAGAATTATTTCCCTCAAGTTGCAAAGTATATTATTCTGCTATTTCATTACTGTGAGGTTGATACTGATTAATCTGACAACAATTTTCCTTGCAATTACTTGATACTTTTATATGTTAGTCCCTGGAAGCTTTTCAGATTTCTATTCTGTTCTTGGTTTTGTGAGATTTTATCAGGTTATTTTTAGAGGTGTGTGTGTGTGTGTGTGTGTGCTGCATATATTGATTGAGCCTCCTGGTAATGTATGTGTTGTTTTATTGCAAAAATACACATTCTACTAAAACAGTATCCTTCATTTCTGTTTTATTTTCCCCAACTTTTAAATAATAACTTTGTGTTCTATATTTTGCAAAAGCCAAAAAAAGTTATATTTTTCTTTCTTTTACTTGACAAAGCTTTTTAAAGGTCAAAAGTGAAAGTGTAAGTTGCTCATTCATGTCCAAATCTTTGCAACCTTAAGGGCTGTAGCCCACATGCTTCTCTATGAGATTCTTCAGGCAAGAATACTGGAGTGGGTTGCCATTTCCTTCTCCAGGGATCTTCCAGATCCAGGGATAGAACCCAGATCTCCCGCATTGCAGGCAGAGACTACCTGAGACACCAGGAAATATTCTAAAATTTTATTTGTTTTCTTTGTTTCTTCTTCATACTAAGTTATTACCATGTTTTTACAGATAATATCATTGTGATCTGTCCTGGGGACACAATAGAATTTTTAATGTTTTCTTCACTAACATATTCATGTTCCTGAGTCATTATTTTTCCTTTTCATTTTCCTCAAATATCTGTTAATCTTTGTCCATTCATACAGGAAAATTAGAAACTATTTTGATTAAGATAGGTGGCACAGTTTCCCCTGGGTATGGTGCTTCTTTCCATAAGATCAAATTCTAAATAATAAGGATGTCACTGGATACTGTTACCACAACCATCCAACTTCCCTTAAAGAAGATAAGCAGGGAGAGATATGTAGGCTCCCCAACCCCACATGGAAGTCAACCTGGTGAGTCTTTTCACTTTCTTGGAATAAAGAAAATCTAAGAAGGAATGATCTGTGTCACAGCCTGTGTTTATTTTATTATTTTAAAAGTGTTACTTAACTTGTGAATGCTTATTGATTTCAATATAAACAGTATTTCAATATAAACCATTGTTCTGTCTCTCCCTCAACAGCCAGCATTCTAATTAGTACTTCTTTCAAAATATTCTTTTTATTTTTTATTTTCATTTGTTTGTTGGTTGGTTTTGGGCGGGGGAGGGGGGAAACAAAGAAGAAATTCTTTTGAAAAGCAGGAAAGGTGAAGACGAAGAGCTGAACAGACTGATAGCTAAAGAGACTCCCTCTCAATTTACCACATGATTATTATACATTCACTTTGGTTTCCATACCTGATGAAAGAGGTTTGGTTTCTATACCTGAGAGAGTCAGCCACCATTTGCATTCGGCAGATACTTTTGCATCAGGCAGAGAATGTTACTTAACTTGTGAACGTTTATTGATCTCAATATTTATAGTTTTAAAAAAGGGAGAGGGAGAGCCTTCAGGTTGTTCTTCACTCTTTTCAGAAGTTGTTGTACTTCAGTAAAACTGGGGAAAAATGACTACAAATAAAAAAAGACTTATAAGAAAATCTGCATAAATGAGTGAAAGTTGCTCAGTCATGTCTGACTCTTTTCGACCCCATGGACTGTACAGTTCATGGAATTCCCCAAGCTAGAATACTGGAGTAGGTAGCCTTTCCCTTCTCCAGGGATATTCCTAACCCAGGGATCAAACCCAGGTTTCCCACATTGAGGGCAGATATTTTACCAGCTGAGCCACAAGGAAAGCCCAACAAATGAGTAATGACTTACAAGAAAATCTGCATGAAAGGCAATAAATAACTCAGAAAACTTAGATGAAATATGCTATTTTTTCAGAAAATTTAAATCTATGAAGTTAACTTAAGAAATGGAAAAATACAATAAGAAAAATTATCATAGAATAATTTTTTTTAACAAATATCTGTACCTGAAAAAAAAAAATCAGAACCAAACATTAAGAACAAATACTTTTTAATGGATGTATTTCACCATGGGCTTTCCTGGTGGCTCAGTGGTAAAAAATCTGCCTGCTAATGCAGGAGGCATGAGTTTGATCCCTTTATTGGGAAGATTCCCTGGAGAAGGAAATATAATCCACTGCAGTATTCTTGTTGGGGAAATCCCATGGAGAGAGGAACTTGGCTGGCTATAGTCCAGAAAAGAGTCAGACATGACTTAGCCACTAAACAACCACATTTCACAACACTTTCAGAGATCAAGCAATGTCTATGGCATGTAAACTCTTCCACACAGAAATATGTAAAGTTTTTAAATTTATTTTTTGAGACTAACCCAAACTAAAAACACAATCAAACAAGGATATCATCAAAAAGGAAACTAGCTGCTAGTCAATTATCACAAGTAAAATATTGCTAATAGACATTACCTTAACAGTCAAGTTTTATTGACCAAATAAAATATTTAATCCAAGAATGTGAGTGTCTCCAAAATGAGAAAATTTGTTTCTGTACATCTTTACTGTGCATGCATGCATGCTAAGTCGCTTCAGTCATATCCAACTCTTTATGATCCCATGGCCTGCAGCCCACAAAACTCCTCTATCCATGGGATTCTTCAGGAAAGAATACTGTGCCTTCATCCAGGGGATCTTCCTGACCCAAGGATTGATTCTTAGTCACTTATGTCTCCTGCACTGTCAGGTGGGTTCTTTAACACTAGCACCAACTGGGAAGCCCACATCTTTACTATAACTCATTAAATGAGGAAAACCATATGATTATTGTATTTGATGCTTAAAAAGCTTTTGGTAATACCTTACTAAAATCTGCCTGTAATTCAGGAGACCCGGGTTCAATTCTTGGGTCAGGAAGATCCCTTGGAGAAGGGAATGGCAACCCACTCCAATACTCTTGCCTGGAGAATCCCATGGACAAAGGAACCTGGAGGGCTACAGTCCACGGGGTCACAAAGGGTCGGACATGACTGAGTGACTAATACTACTACTACTACTGAAATATAGTGTGCTAACAAAAGAAATATATACTTTAGCAGGAGAAAAGCTGAGTTATAGGAATATAAAATCAATAACTTCTGTGTTACTAGAAATACTATGATTAAAGTATATATAATTGGCAAGTCGAAAATGTATATTGCAGGAAGGACAAATTTAGACAGAGCACCTCTAAATGAATGAGAAATGGGAAAATATGTCAAATGATATCTGGAAAAGCTGTAAAAAAGCAATTAATTAAAACTCGTTAATAAAATAATAGAAAAAAAATGTAACTGCACCAAGAGTCAGAAATTTTCAGCCTTAAATGGCAGGGGTGGGGGGGGGTCACAATTTTCACTCATTAGACTGATAAAAATAAAAAAGATTGGAAATGACTGGTTTTCAAAGAGTGATGGGAAAAACATTTTCATTAATTGTTAGTGTAATTTAAATTTTAGAGCAAACTGTAGCAAAATTCATTGTTAGTATGGGGAAGCTGGAGGTGAGCTAACAAAAGACAAGTCACATTTGTGATTAGTCTGGTGATGTATTTGGCTTTAGCTGGTTGATTCTGAGATAAACAAGGACAAAATATAGGGCAGCTGTCAGTCACTGACCAAGTTCTGACTAGTTTTTATCAGTCGCTGGAGATTGTAGTTTACTTTGCAGCTGGTTGCCACAACATGTTAGTCAGAGTTCTGTGTCACATACCTTCTAGACATTTCATAACCAGTCTCTCAAACGTTATTAGCATTTCTTTTCTAGGAAATCTTCAAAGTCTCTGATTTGAATATAACACCCTCTTCTTTTCAGTGATGCTTTGGACTTACTAATAATTGTCTACTTTTATCATAACTTCACTGGCATTATGGGATTATGATAGGAAATGTATTAGTTTACTTATATTTTTAGTTAAAGACTAGATGAGAACATGTTCTTCATATTATATAATCTAATTAGGAATATACTTATATAATCTATATAAATTTATGTATATAACTTTAAAATATTTAAATTGACAAAACAAATAATATTTTGCATCATTATGTTATCAATCAAGGTGGAGAGGGAGATGAGAGGGAGATTCAGGAGGGAGGGGACACATATATGACTATGGCCAATTTATATTGATACATGGCAAAAAATGTTGCAATATTGTAATGTAATTATCCTCCAATTAAAATAAATAACAATTTTAAAAGATCCCTTACATTTTTCAAAGTTTGATTAATTTTAAATTATTTTTCCTTTTTGTATTTCTAAGATTTAATATGTTTACAAATGACTGTAATTTTTTCAGAATTTATTTCATTTTGCCTTATTTATTTATTTATTTGTATGATCTTTGAAATATAGTTAAGAACATGATTTAATACCTGTGCAATGGTGCCAAGTAATTTTTACATAATGGAGTTTTTCACATTCTCAGTGATTTTCAATATCAACTCCTACACCCATAATTTTAAAATTCTAATATTTGATAGCATAAAAGTAGTACCTTTCATTTCTTTATCTCTTTCTAAATTTGTAAGTTTCAGTCAAGCTATGTGAGTGAGCACCAGAGGCCTGTGGTACAACCTTGGATATTTAGTCAACAATATTTGTTGTGTATCTAAAAATAAGTTAAGAGCATAATTATAAATATATATGCACCCAACATAGGAGCACCACAATATGTAAGACAAATGCTAACAAGTATGAAAAGAGAAATTAACAATAACACAATAATAGTGGGAGACTTTAATACCCCACTCACACCTATGGATAGATCAACTAAACAGAAAATTAACAAAAAAACACAAACTTTAAATGATACAATAGACCAATTAGACCTAATTGATATCTATAGGACATTTCACCCCAAAACAATGAATTTCACCTTTTTCTGAAGTGCACACGGAAACTTCTCTAGGATAGTTCCCATCCTGGGCCATAAATCTAGCCTGGGTAAATTCAAAAAAATTGAAATCATTCCAAGCATCTTTTCTGACCATGCAGTAAGATTAGATCTCAATTACAGGAGAAAAACTAGTAAATATTGCAACATATGGAGGCTGAAAAACACGCTGCTGAATAACCAACAAATCACAGAAGAAATCAAAAAAGAAATCAAAATATGCATAGAAATGAATAAAAATGAAAACACAACAACACAGAACCTTTGGGATACTGTAAAAGCAGAGCTAAGGGGAAAGTTCATAGCAATACAGGCATACCTCAAGAAACAAGGAAAAAAGTCAAATAGATAACCTAACTCTACACCTAAAGCAACTAGAAAAAGAATAAATGAAGAACCCCAGGGTTAGTATAAGGAAAGAAATCTTAAAAATTAGGACAGAAATAAATGCAAAAGAAACAAAAGAGACTGTAGCAAAAGTCAACAAAGCCCAAAGCTGGTTCTTTGGAAGGATAAATAAAATTGGCAAACCATTAGCCAGACTCATCAAGAAACAAAGGGAGAAAAATCAAATCAATAAAATTAGAAATGAAAATGGAGAGATCACAACAGACAACACAGAAATACAAAGGATCATAAGAGACAACTATCAACAATTATATGCCAATAAAATGGACAATGTGGAAGAAATGGACAAATTCTTAGAAAGAACAACTTTCCAAAACTGAACCAGGGAGAAATAGAAAATCTTAACAGACCCATCACAAGCACAGAAATTGAAACTGTAATCAGAAATCTTCCAGCAAACAAAAGCCCAGGTACAGACGGCTTCACAGTGAATTGTACCAAAAATTTAGAGAAGAGCTGACACCTATCCTACTCAAACTCTTCCAGAAAATTGCAGAGGAAGGTAAACTTCCAAACTCATTCTATGAGGCCACCATCACCCTAATACCAAAGCCTGACAAAGATGCCACAAAAAAAGAAAACTACAGCCCAATATCACTGATGAACATAGATGCAAAAATCCTTAACAAAATTCTAGCAATCGGAATCCAACAACACATTAAAAAGATCATACACCATGACCACGTGGGCTTTATCCCAGGGATGCAAGTATTCTTCAATATTCACAAATCAATCAATGTAATACACCACATTAACAAATTGAAAAATAAAAGCCATATGATTATCTCAATAGATGCAGAGAAAGCCTTTGACAAAATTCAACATCCATTTATGATAAAAACTCTGCAGAAAGCAGGAATAGAAGGAACATATCTCAACATAATAAAAGCTATATATGACAACCCCACAGCAAACATTATCCTCAATGGTGAAAAATCAAAAGCATTTCCCCTAGTCAGGAACAAGACAAGGGTGCCCACTCTCACCACTACTATTCAACATAGTTTTGGAAGTTTTGGCCACAGCACTCAGAGCAGAAAAAGAAATAAAAGGAATCCAAATTGGAAAAGAAGAAGTAAAGCTCTCACTCTTTGCACATGACATGATCCTCTCCATAGAAAACCTTAAAAACTCCACCAGAAAATTACTAGAGCTAATCAATGAATAAAGTTGCAGGATATAAAATCAATACAGAGAAATCCATTGCATTCCTATACACTAATAATGAGAAAATAGAAAGAGAAATTAAGGAAACAATTCCATTCACCATTGCAACAAAAAGAATAAAATACTTAGGAATATATCTACCTAAAGAAACTAAAGACCTATATATAGAAAACTATAAAACACTGGTGAAAGAAATCAAAGAGGACACTAATAGATGGAGAAATATACCATGTTAATGGATTGGAAGACTCAATATAGTGAAAATGAGTATACTACCCAAAGAAATCTATAGATTCAGTGCAATCTCTATCAGGCTACTGACAGTAATTTTCACAGAGCTAGAACAAATAATTTCACAATTTGTATGGAAATACAAAAAACCTCGAATAGCCAAAGCAATCTTGTGAAAGAAGAATGGAACTGGAGGAATCAACCTGCCTGACTTCAGGCTCTACTACAAAACCACAGTTATCAAGACAGTATGGTACTGGCACAAAGACAGAAATATAGATCAATGGAACAAAATAGAAAGCCCAGAGATAAATCCACACATCTATGCTCACCTTATCTTTGACAAAGGAGGCAAGGATATACAATGGAGAAAAGACAATCTCTTTAACAAGTGGTGCTGGGAAAACTTGTCAACCACTTGTAAAAGAATGAAACTAGTACACTTTCTAACATCATACACAAAAATAAACTCAAAATGGATTAAATATCTAAACATAAGACCAGAAACTATAAAACTCTTAGACGAGAAAATAGACAAAGCACTCTCCGACATAAATCACATCAGGATCCTCTATGACCCACCTCCCAGAATATTGGAAATAAAAGCAAAAATAAACAAATGGGACCTAATTAAAATTAAAAGCTTCTGAACAACAAAGGAAACTATAAGCAAGGTGAAAAGACAGTCTTCAGGATGGGAGAAAATAATAGCGACTGAAGCAACTGACAAAGAACTAATCTCAAAAATATACAAGCAACTCCTGCAGGTCAATTCCAGAAAAATAAACGACCCAATCAAAAAGTGGGCCAAAGAACTAAACAGACATTTCTCCAAAGAAAACATACAGATGGCTAACAAACACATGAAAAGATGCTCAACATTGCTCATTATCAGAGAAATGCAAATCAAAACCACAGTGAGATACCATCTCATGTCAGTCAGAATGGCTGCTATCAAAAAGTATACAAACAATAAATGCTGGAGAGGGTGTGGAGAAAACAGAACCCTCTTACACTGTTGGTGGGAATGCAAACTAGTACAGCCACTATGGAGAACAGTGTGGAGATTTCTTAAAAAACTGGAAATAGAACTGCCTTATGACCCAGCAATCCCACTGCTGGGCATACACACCAAGGAAACCAGAATTGAAAGAGACACATGTACCCCAATGTTCATCACAGCACTGTTTATAGTAGCCAGGACATGGAAGCAATCTAGATGTCCATCAGCAGATGAATGGATAAGAAAGCTGTGATACATATACACAATGGAGTATTGCATAGCCATTAAAAAGAATACATTTGAATCAGTTCTAACGAGGTGGATGAAACTGGAGCCTATTATACAGAGTGAAGTAAGCCAGAAAGAAAAACACCAATATAGTATACTAATGCATATATATGGAATTTAGAAAGATGGTAAAAATAACTCTGTATGCGAGATACCAAAAGAGACACAGATGTATAGAACAGTCTTTTGGACTCTATGGGAGAGGAAGAGGGTAGGACAATTTGGGGGAATGACACTGAAACATGTATATTATCATATAAGAAATGAATCGCCAGTCCAGGTTCGATACAGGATGCTTGGGGCTGGTGCACTGGGATGACTCGGAGTAATGGTACAGGGAGGGAGGTGGGAGGCGGGTTCAGGATGGGGGAACACGCGTACGCCTGTGGCGGATTCATGTTGATGTGTGGCAGAACCAATACAATATTGTAAAGTAAAAAAAAAAAAAAATAATAATTTAAAAATAAATAAAAAGGTCATTTCAACATTAAAAAACAATGTGGTTAATCCAATAAAATAAAAATTTTAAAAATTGATACAAGCATAATAAAGCAAAAAAACATAGTGACGAATAAAAGCTTGAGTGTGCTAAAGCAAATGAAAAAAGATGAATGCTTGGTGGTGACAAAAAGAAACAGAAACAGAGATCAGGTCTATGTGGGTACTCACATTGGCCACAGTAGACTTTTGATTTTATCTTTGCTATTTGTCTTTTGTTGTTCTTGTTCAGTCAGTAGTGTCCAACTCTTTGTGACCCCATGGATTGCAGGCATGCCAGGCTACCCTGTCCTTCACTGTTTTCTGAAGCTTGCTCAAACTAATTGTCCATTGAGTCAGTGATATGATCTAACTATCTCATCCTCTGTTATCCCTTCCTCCTCTTGCCTTCAATCTTTCCCAGCATTAGGGTCCAATGAGTCGAGTCCAACCTTCGAATCAGGTGGCCAAAATATTGGAGCTTCAGCTTCAACATCAGTCCTTCCAATGAATCCTCAGGGTTGATTTCCTTTTGGAGAGACTGGTTTGATCTCCTTGCTATCCAAGGGAACCTCAAGAGTCTTCCTTGGCACTCAACCTTCTTCATGGTCCAACTCTCACACCCATACATGACTACTGGAAAAACCATAGCTTTGACTATACAGACTTTCATGAGCAAAGTAATGTCTCTGCTTTTTAATATGCTGTTTAAGTTGCTCATAGCTTTTCTTCCAAGAAGCAAGTGTCTTTTCATTTTATGGCTGCAGTGATTTTGGAGCCCAAGAAAATAAAATCTGTCACTGTTTCCTTTGTTTCCCCATCTATTTGCCATGAAGTGATAGGGCCAGATGTCAGGATCTTAGATTCTGAAAGTTGAGTTCTAACTTAGCCAGATTTCTCTTGCTCCTCTTTCACCTTAATCAAGAGGCTCTTTAATTCCACTTAGTTTTCTGCCATTAGGGTGGTGTCATCTGCATATCTGAGGTTATTGATATTTCTCCTGGCAATCCAGCCCTGCCTTTCACATGAGGTATTTTGCATGTCACAGCACGGGCGGCTGCGACCGGCGCACATAGCGCGGCTGAGAGGAGCTGCTCCACATCTGAGGTCAGGGCAGAAGCCGGGAGGACCCCATGCCCAAGGGGAAGCGGCCAAGAGGAGTTACCCCAATTCCGAGGTCAGGGACAGTGGCCGAGAGTGCCAAGCTGCAATGGCACAGGAACAGCCGAGAGGAACTACCCCACGTCTGAGGTCAGGGGCGGTGGCTGAGAGTGCCAGGCTGGGATAGCACAGGAGTAGCCTAGAGGAGCTACCCCCTGCCTGAGACAGGGGGCAGCAGCCGGGAGGAGCTACCCCCTGCCCGAAGCCAGGGGCGGTGGCCGGGAGGAGCAACCCCATGTCCAAGGTGCGGTGGCTGCGCAGGCAAGGAGGACATAGAGGAGCTATTCCACATTCAAGGTCAGGAGGGGCACAGTGAGGAGATACCCCTTGTCCAAGATAAGGAGCAGTGGTTGAGCTTTGATGGAGCAGCCATGAAGAGACACCCCACATCCAAGGTAAGAGAAACCCAGTTAAGATGGTAGGTGTTGCAAGAGGGCATCAGAGGGCAAACACACTGAAACCATAATCACAGAAAACTAGTCAATCTAATCACACTAGGACCACAGCCTTGTCTAACTCAATGAAACTAAGCCATGCCCGTGGGGCCACCCAAGACAGGCGGGTCATGGTGGAGAGGGCTGACAGAATGTGGTCCCCTGGAGAAGGGAATGGCAAACCACTTCAGTATTCTTGTCTTGAGAACCCCACGAACAGTATGAAAAGGTTCAACAATGACAGAATGATCTCTGTTCGTTTCTAAGGCAAACCATTCAATATCACAGTAATCCAAGTCTATGCCCCAACCAGTAACGCTGAAGAAGGTGAAGTTGAACAGTTCTATGAAGACATACAAGACCTTTTAGAACTAACATCCAAAAAAGATGTCATTTTCACTATAGGGAACTGGAATGCAAAAGTAGGAAGTCAAGAAACACCTAGAGTAACAGGCAAACTTGGCCTTGGAATACGGAATGAAGGGCAAAGACTAATAGAGTTTTGCCAAGAAAATGCACTGGTCATAGCAAACACCATCTTCCAACAACACAAGAGAAGACTCTACACATGGACATCACCAGATGGTCAACACCAAAATCAGATCGATTATATTCTTTGCAGCCAAAGGTGAAGAAGCTCTATACAGTCAACAAAAACAAGACAAGGAGCTGACTGTGGCTCAGATCATGAACTCTTTATTGCTAAATTCAGACTGAAATTGAAAAAGTAGGGAAAACCACTAGATCATTCAGGTATGACCTAAATCAAATCCCTTATGATTATACAGTGGAAGTGAGAAATAGATTTAAGGGCCTAGATCTGATAGATAGAGTGCTGATGAACTAAGGATGGAGGTTCATGACATTGTACAGGAGACAGGGATCAAGACCATCCCCATGGAAAAGAAATGCAGAAAAGCAAAATGGCTATCTGAGGAGGCCTTACAAATAGCTGTGAAAAGAAGAGAAGCGAAAAGCAAAGGAGAAAAGAAAAAATATAAGAATTTGAATGCAAAGTTGCAAAGAATAGCAAGAAGAGATAAGAAAGCCTTCCTCAGCCATCAGTGCAAAGAAATAAAGGAAAACAACAGAATGGAAAGACTAGAGATCTCTTCAAGAAAATTAGAGATACCAAGGGAACATTTCATGCAAAGATGGGCTCGATAAAGGACAGAAATGGAATGGACCTAACAGAAACAGAAGACATTAAGAAGAGGTGGCAGGACTACTCAGAAGAACTGTACAAAAAAGATCTTCACAACCCAGATAATCACGATGGTGTGATCACTCACCTAGAGCCAGATATCCTGGAATGTGAAGTCAAGTGGGCGTTAAAAAACATCACTGTGAACAAAGCTAGTGGAGGTGATGGAATTCCAGTTGAGCTCTTTCAAATCCTGAAAGATGATGCTGTGAAAATGCTGCACTCAATATGCCAGCAAATTTGGAAAACTCAGCAGTGGCCACAGGACTGGAAAAGGTCTGTTTTCCCTCCAATCCCAAAGAAAGGCAATGCCAAAGAATGCTCAAACTACCGCACAATTGCACTCATCTCACATGCTAGTAAAGTGATGCTCAAAATTCTCCAAGCCAGGCTTCAGCAATATGTGAACTGTAAACTTCCAGATGTTCAAGCTGGTTTTAGAAAAGGCAGAGGAACCAGAGATCAAATTGCCAACATCCGCTGGATCATCGAAAAAGCAAGAGAGTTTCAGAAAAACATCTATTTCTTCTTTATTGACTATGCCAAGGCCTTTGACTGCGTAGATCACAATAAACTCTTTAAAATTCTTCAAGAGATGGGAATACCAGACCACCTGACCTGCCTCTTGAAAAACCCATATGCAGGTCATGCAGGAAGCAACACTGAGAACTGGACATGGAACAGCAGACTGGTTCCAAATAGGAAAAGGAGTACCTCAAGGCTGTGTATTGTCACCCTGCTTATTTAACTTCTATGCAGAGTACATCATGAGAAACCCTGGGCTGGAAGAGGCACAAGCTGGAATGAATATTTCTGGGAGAAATCTCAATAACCTTAGATATGCAGATGCCACCACCCTTATGGCAGAAGGTGAAGAGGAACTAAAAAGCCTCTTGATGAAAGTAAAAGTGGAGAGTAAATAAGTTTGCTTAAAGCTCAACATTCAGAAAACCATGGCATCTAGTCCCATCACTTCATGGAAAATAAATGGGGAAAAAGTGGAAACAGTGTCAGACTTTATTTTTTTGGGCTCCAAAATCACTGCAGATGGTGACTGCAGCCATGAAATTAAAAGACGCTTACTCCTTGGAAGGAAAGTTATGACCAACCAGATAGCATATTCAAAAGCAGAGACATTCCTTTGCCAACAAATATCCATCTAGTCAAGGCTATGGTTTTTCCAGTGGTTATGTATGGATGTGAGAGTTGGACTGTGAAGAAAGCTGAGCACCGAAGAATTGATGCTTTTGAACTGTGGTGTTGGAGAAGACTCTTGAGAGTCCCTTGGACTGCAAGGAGTTCCAACCAGTCCATTCTGAAGGAGATCAGCCCTGGGATTTCCTTGGAAGGAATGATGCTAAAGCTGAAACTCCAGTACTTTGGCCACCTCATGCGAAGAGTTGACTCATTGGAAAAGACTCTGATGCTTGGGGGGATTGTGGGCAGGAAGAGAAGGGGACAACAGAAGATGAGATGGCTGGAGAGAATCACTGACTCGATGGACGTGAGTCTGAGTGAACTCCGGGAGTTGGTGTTGGACAGGGATGCCTGGCGTGCTGCGATCTATGGGGTCGCAAAGAGTCGGACACGACTGAGTGACTGTACTCAACTGATTCTGCATGTTTGTATTATGCCAATTTTAAGATTGTAGGCAGTTTACTTACCAAGCAGAAATTTCATTTCATTATGTTAGTGCCTTTTCAACAAAATTGACTACAGCCAACCAGGAGAACAACCCATAGTTATGAGTTCCTTTGACTGGCTCAGACCTTCACAGGTATTCACAGAATAAGCTGCACAGAGCAGGAATGCAGTGGCGGTTAGCCCCAAAGCAGTGTGCTGACTCTAAGCAGCAACAGTTAAAGCATTCTTAAAACTTTCCCACAATATCTGAAATTCATTTGATCAAACTAATTTGATCAAATAAAGTGTCAATGAGTTGAAGAATAACACTGTTATCACAGATCACTTGATGTTGTATTTGATCCAATTAACCCTGCTTGAAATCTTGTTTGATTCCTGAAATACTCTTGTTTAATTGACAGTGGATTCAACATGCAAGGGAACCCTTTTTGTTAAGACTGCATCTAAAGGACACACATCTACATCAATATGTCAGGGCTATTTTCTCCTATTGGACTGCTAGCTAGCTTATTTGTAAGCGTCTCTTATTTTACATTTTTGATTGGCCAGTTATTCTTATGTGAAATGGAGACAGTTTGTCTTGGCAAGAACGACATAATGAAAATAATGCTGAATAGAAAACATGGCTCAAATGAGAAATACAGATAATACTAACACCAGTGAGGGTGGGAAGAGATTGGAATCCTCTAGTGCTGCTGATAGAAGTGTAAAAGGTAGTAACCAAAGTAAAAATGTGTTCAGCAATATCAACTAATACAAATATAAGTATACTGCATGGCTTGAAATAAATGCAGAATGTGTTTAAAAACAAAAATAGCTATAGAGATAACCATAATATCACATTTATAATAATTCTAAACCTGAAGTATGCAATGTATGTCAAAATAAATAAGTGAACTATGATATATTTAACAATGGGATGCTATTTTAATTCAGCAACTAAGGAAAGAAACTATATTTGTTATGCTCACCAATATGTTAAAACTCATAATGTAAACTTGAGGAAAAGAAACTAGATGCCAAAAAAAAAAAAAAAGGAGCAATTTCTGTATTATTCCATGCACACTCTTTTCTCTATCCAATAAAACTATGTTTAAACATGTTGAAATAAGCCATAGCTTCACAACTCCTAAAATAAGATTTATTCAGCAATCAACTTAGAAGATATAACTGAAGTATTTGTCTTGAAGCTGTAATTTTAAAGCAATCTACATAAACTTGAAAAATAACCAATTTTCTATTTTAAAGAAAGGATATTGGTGGTAAAGCCTGCAGAGGGGAGCTAAGGAAACCCACAGCAAGCTAAAGCTTGCCTTCCACCCTCTGGCTTCACTGACTGCACCTCATTTAAATAGGCCTAGGAATACCTGTAACTGTGGGTTCACCTTGGGAAAACAAAATAAAGAACAGCAAATCTTTGCTATTTGTCTTTCATCAAAGACTGTATTCTTTACAATTTTTGGTACTACATCCAAGTATGATGAGTTATTAATATTGAAATGTATGTATACATGCTTTAGGATTGGAGCAGGATTTTTTTTTTTTTTTAACCAACCTAAAATACCCAAATTTCACCATTCATCAAGAAGTGTTAAAAGACTGATATGATATAATTATAATAATTAAATCAAATATTAAACAAATGTCAGTGTACCTGCTATTCCACAGAGAGTAATTAATCCCCCCTGGAATCCATGACTGTGTAGAACATGATTTGTTCCTTCTTTGTTTGGAATAGAAGCCTGGCCCTCAGTGGGGCACACGATGGCCTATATACAGACCACATATTCTCTGTGTCTCCTTCCCTGTCAGCTGGGATCTCATGTAAGTCATATCGGCCAATGAGATGTAAATGACAATGAGTAGCAGCTTCCCACAAACCACCTAACCATACAGTGGGCCCACACTCTGCCCTTTTCCTCCTGCCCCTGCCTTCACAGTTGCCCTAAATGTGGAGATGTGGAGAAGAAGGGCCAGGTCAAGGGCTCACAGGGCACAGTGCTCTGCCGAGGTCCAGCCCCGGCTGATCCAGGGTATTCGAAGGGGAGACGGCATCAGCGACCTATTCAAATGGTAATTAGAGATATAAAGAGTAATAGAATGAGGATAGCTCAGTAGGAAAATTCAGTGGAGAAAAGAGGCTGAGTAGCTTGGTTTACGTGGAAAATCAATATAACCCGTGACACCAGGTTAGCTCTGACCACGGAGGCCGCAGGCGCCCTCTCGAATAGCGGAAGGTGCCCCACCTTAGACACCTTCTCGAGTGGGTCTTAGAAGCCCAGGCAAATAAATGGTCGCAGAGGATATCCGTGCTCCAGATGGAGACTTCAGCCAGAAGTTAAGGAGAAGAATGACATGGGGAGACCAACTGTTGGTGAGCAAGGCCCGTAGCTTTATTTTTAACAGGGGTTTATATACCCTAAGTTACACATAGAGGATAATAGGAGATGCAAAGTCAGCAGTTTTTGATCCTTATCAAAAACCAGGGTTTCTTTCCTGCAAATTTATCGTATACAAATGGTTTAGGTGATTTACATCATCTTCTGGCCAGAAGGCCTATTAACATTTTATGACTCTTGACAAGGACTTATCAACAAAGACTTATTTTCTCTAAGAGTAATTATTTTAAGGTTTGGCGCCATCTTCCGAAGATAAAATTGCATTCCTATAGGGTGGATGTATAATGGGTTTACAACAAAGGAAAGAATTTATTACCTTAAGGGTCTAAAGTTACTAACACCAAGGCCACTACTTATTTTTTCTACATACCAACTATATTAATTAATACACATTCAAGGATACAGTTCAGGGGATGTGAAAACTTGGCAACAAGCATTGGCTTATCAATGAAATCCTTTACTAGTTTATTCTGACAGTTTCTAACTCTCTGAGAGGCTCTAAACTATTTGAATATCTTAAGCTTCCCGTGCCTCTCGAGGCTGGGAGACTGTAAACAATCGTATGCATAGCTGTAGGAGTCCAGGTAAACTTGTCAGGTGAGTTAGAGAGCCATCTGAGGGGTTTGGATTTAAACACTCCTAAATGCCCAGGAACTTTATTAATTGGAGCTGTAAGTTAACTCTTTGACAGAGAGAGAGATGGTGGTGGGGGACAGCCCTCAGTAAAGTCAGAGGTGAGAGCACAAAGCAATAAAGTAGGCAGACTCTGGTTTTTTGGGGGAAGATGCTCGAGAATATCCGGGGAGACTCCTGAGGCTCGATCCCGCCTTTGCGTATGCCGAGCCTCCTTCCTCATGACCTTTGTCATGAGCGGAATGTCTCTCGCTGGCTCCCGGCAGTGCTCCAAGAACCTGAACACTTGGTGACCTCGAGGAACCCCATCAGCATGACTTCATACTTCCAGATTCCCAGATTGCCCCCCCAACTTGCAATATATTCTTATTTTCATTTCTGTTTTCTTTTTTGTTTATTGGAGCATAATTGCTTCAATGTGTTGTGTTAGCTTCTGCTGTACAATGAAATGAATCAACTATAAGTATACATATATACCTTCCCTTTTGAGGCTCCCTCACACTCCTCCCTTAGATCATCATTGAGCATGAAGTTGAGCTCCCTGTGCTATACAGCAGCTCCCCATTAGCTATCTATTTTACACATGATACTGTATATTGTTGTTGTTGTTCAGTCACTCAGTCATGTCCAACTCATTATGACCCTATGAACTGCAACATGCCAAGCTTCCCTGTCCTTCACTATCTTCCAGAGTTTGCTCAAACTCATGTCCACTGAATCAATGATGCCATCCAACCATCTCATCCAATGTTGTCCCCTTCTCCTCCTGCACTCAGTCTTCCCCATAACCAGGTTCTTTTCCAGTGAGTTGGCTCTTTGCATCAGGTGGTTAAAGTATTGGAGCTTCAGCTTCAGCATCAGTCCTTCCAAAAAACATTAGGATTGATTTTCTTTAGGATTGACTGGTTTGATCTCCTTGCTATAAAAGAGGCTCTCAAGAGTCTTCTCCACCACCAGAGTTTGAAAGCACTAATTCCTTGGCACTCAGCCTTCTTTACAGTCCAACTCTCACATCCATACATGACTACTGGAAAAAATATAGCTTTGACTATATGGACCTTTGTTAGCAAAGAGATGTCTCTGCTTTTGAATATGCTATCTAGGTTTGTCATAACTTTTCTTCCAAGGAGCAAGCATTTTTTTAATTTTATGGCTGCAGTCACTCTCTGCAGTGATTTTCAAGCCCAAGAAAATAGTCTGTCACTGTTTCCATTGTTTCCCCATCTATTTGCCATGAAGTGATGGGACCGGATGCCATACTCTTTGTTTTCTGAATGTTGATTTTTAAGCCAGCATTTTAATTCTCCTCTTTCAATTTCAGCAAGAGGCACTTTACTTCCTCTTTGCTTTCTGCCATAAGGGTGGTGTCATCTGCTTATCTGAGTTTATTGATATTTCTCTTGTACTTCATCCAGCCTGGCATTTTGCATGATGTTCTCTGCATATAAGTTAAATAAGCAGGGGAACAATATACAGCCTTGACATACTCCTTTCCCAATTTAGAACAAGTCTGTTGCTTTATATCTTGTTCTAACTGTTGCTTCTTGACCTGCATACAGGTTTCTCAGGAGGCAGGTAAGGTAGTCTGGTGTTCCAAATAGGAATTTTAAGAATTTTCCACAGTCTGTTGTGATCCACATTTGAAGGCTTTAGCATAATCAATGAAGTAGAAGTATATTTTTCAGATATTCCTCTGCTTTTTCTATGATCCAATGAATGTTGGAAATTTGACCTCTGGTTCCTATATCTTTTCTAAATCCAGCTTGTATATCTGGAATTTCTCAATTTACATTCTATTGAAGCCTAACTTGAATGACTATTTATATAGGTCAAACCTAATCTCCCAATTCATCTAACCCCTTTCCCCTCTGCCAAATGACCCAACATTCCTACTATTGGGCATATACACTGAGAAAAATCATAATAGGAAAAGACACATGTACCCCAGTGTTTATTGTAGCACTACTTATAATAGCCAAGACACAGAAACAGCTTATGTCTATTGACAGATGAATCCATAAAGACGTAGTGTATATATGCAATGGAATGTCACTAAGCCATTACAAAGAATGAAATTAGGTCATTTGTAAAGATGTGGATAAAAACTTTTGTCTTCTGCTTAGAGAATTTGAAAAGTAAGTACCATCCTTTGATGAATTCCTTATTGACAGGTTTGGGCATCACTTCATTCCTGACCCTATGACACTCACGTGCTCTCTGGAGTTAGGCATGAATCTGCTGGCAACAAGGGGACAGCAGGGTGCTGCATTCCTGCAGCAGCTCCCAGGATTCTTTCTCCAGTTTATGGGAGACCAGAAGCAATTGTGGGCTTGTCCAGTTTCTTGCATGACTTCCCAATCCTTAGATCACAGCCTTGGGTGGCCAGTCCCAGCCCTATGTGCCCTGAGGATGCTGTGGGTCAGGAGGACTCCTGAGGGCATCAAAGGCAAAAGCGCTCCAGCTTGGCGACCTCTGAGTTGCTCCCAGCCTGGTAACAGTGCCTTCTTCCCTCCACTGACTTGGTAATAATCCAACCCCTTGAATAAAATAATTTCTGCTTTAGAATGTTTATCCTTCCCTGCTCTGAGCTCTTACAGAGAGGATTTATGTTCTGCATGTGTTGATGTTCATCTTATTTAGACCACTGCTCTTTAGGGCTTTCTGTCACTTGAAACCAATACAGTTCTAACTCATAAATCACCAGATCACTAAACTGGAAGGGATTTTCACAAAATTGAAAGATTATTTTTCAAAGTAAAACCTTAATTTTTTACTCATGGGCTTTTTAAAAAAGCTGTTTAATATAATGTGAAAAATTATTAACACAAACAAGTACAAAGTTTTAATTGTTTCATGAGCTTTTAAATTAAGTGCCTGGGTATAAGTTCCATTCAATAATTTCAATGGAGCAAGTGTACTCACACTCTGATAGGGGCACCAGGATGAAGAATAATGCAGCATAATCTACGTTGTGCACAGTTTACTATTCAACGACTTCATAGGCAACTTTCAAATGACCCATACGAAAGCCCTTTTTTTGTTGTTGATTTAAACAACTCAATTTGTGGTTCAGATCAGATCAGTCGCTCAGTCGTGTCTGACTCTTTGTGACCCCATGAATCGCAGCACACCAGGCCTCCCTGTCCATCACCAACTCCCAGAGTTCACTCAGACTACATCCATCGAGTCAGTGGTGCCATCCAGCCATCTCATCCTCTGTCGTCCCCTTCTCCTCCGGCCCCCAATCCCTCCCAGCATCAGAGTCTTTTCCAATGAGTCAACTCTTCACATGAGGTGGCCAAAGTACTGGAGTTTCAGCTTTAGCATCATTCCTTCCAAAGAACACCCACGGCTGATCTCCTTCAGAATGGACTGGTTGGGTTTCCTTGCAGTCCAAGGGACTTGCAAGAGTCTTCTTCAGCACCAGAGTTCAAAAGCATCAATTCTTCAGTGCTCAACTTTCTTCACAGTCCAACTCTCACATCCATACATGACCACTGGAAAAACCAAAGCCTTGACTAGATGGACCTTTGTTGGCAAAGTAATGTCTCTACTTTTTAATATGTTATCTAGGTTGGTCATAACTTTTCTTCCAAGGAGTAAGCGTCTTTTAATTTCATGGCAGCAGTCACCATCTACAGTGATTTTGGAGCCCCAAAAAATAAAGTCTGACACTGTTTCCACTGTTTCCCATCTATTTGCCATGAAGTGATGGGACCAGATGCCATGATCTTTGTTTTCTGAACGTTGAGCTTTAAGCCAACTTTTCACTCTCCTCCTTAGAATTGAGCAAAGTCATCTGTAACACCCCTGGAACATTTGGCTGTTTCTACATTTAATGTCGTATTTTGTATGTTTACCATCCTTCCTCTTTTTCTTTAGTTAACTAACAAAATAACAATTTAGGTATTTTCCTCAAAGAAACTACTCCTGAATTATTAGTTATGTTTTCCTTTTTTCTTATTTATTTGTTTTCTTTGTTGCTTACTTTTGAGTCCCTTGAGTATTATTTTCATTGTTCTATCTGTTTGAATTGGGTGATTAAGTTTATTTATTTATTTTGTTCTATCTTATTAATTTGGGCTTTTCATTTGATAACTGAATATCTGTGACTTTTATATTAAAATATATTATGTAGTATCCCTGCATAAGAGGCAGAAACCCATAACTGTCTATGTACTGAACAATTTACATTTTTGTGATTCGTTTTTACTCTAATACTGTTTGAGAAAGATCAGGAAAACATCCCAGATGGTAGGATATTTGCTTAAATTATCTTTAATATCCAATTTTGATGTGATCTACAATGTTATGCGTAGTCTTATTCAAGATTTTTTTTTTTTTTTTTTAATGATACCAAGTGCACATAAGCTTAGTATGAACCCCTAACATTCTTGCCAACCAGGTCAACTTGGTAAGAATGTTGTATTCTCAGAAATATTTTTTTTTTGGTAGCTGTATTTGACATTGGGGTGGATATATTTTGTACTTTGACTCTGGTAAATGTATTGAAATTTATTATTTGTAAAGAAACCCTTATTTGTTTTCAATTTTCTTCTTTAAAAAAAGGATAACATTTCAACATTAAATTACCTTTGAAAGAACACCATTTTTTTTAAATAGCAGTTGTGAAGAGCAATGCCCCTCCCATGTAAAAGAGGGTAATGGATAAGAGGTAGAACATGGGGGACAAAGATGAAAGTAGAAAAAGGAGGGTGACACTGGGAAAGGGAACTGGTACTTTGTTGGGAGATGGAAAGGAGGCAGGAGGGAAAGGCATCCAGCACAGTGTCTGTTCCTTCTGCATTCAAGAAAAATGCACTATTGTGAATTTTGATGCTGTTCAAAGTTGATTAAACTTAGGTTATCAATAAAACATTCTTAATTGGCACAAAACAACAACAACAAATACCAAAACCTATAAACTCCCAGAGAAGATATTTGGCATGGAGTTTTCTGACAAGATGATTTCCTAGTTGTTGCATTTGACAGCTACTATATTTTAAGAGGACTTCCCTGGTGGCTCAGATGGTAAAGTGTCTGCCTACAATGCAGGAGACTTGGGTTCAGTCCCTGGGTTGGGAAGATCTCCTGGAGAAGGGGATGTCAACCCACTCCAGTATTCTTGTATTTCCCCCTCCCCCCAAAAAGAGGAAAGATATAAGCATCTGAATGCAGAGTTCCAAAGAATATCAAGGAGAGATAAGAAAGCCTTTCTCAGTGATCAATGCAAAGAAATAGAGGAAAACAACAGAATGGCAAAGACTAGAGATCTCTTCAAGAAAATTAAAGATACCAAGGGAATATTTCGTGCAAACATGGGCTCGATAAAGGACAGAAATGGTATGGACTTAACAGAAGCAGAAGATATTAAGAAGAGGTGGCAAGAATACACAGAAGACCTGTACAAAAAAGAGCTTCACGACCAAGATAATCACGATGGTGTGATCACTCACCTAGACCCAGACATCCTGGAATGTGAAGTCAAGTGGACCTTAGAAAGCATCACTGTGAACAAAGCTAGTGGAGGTGATGGAATTCCAGTTGAGCTCTTTCAAATCCTGAAAGATAATGCTGTGAAAGTACTGCACTCAATATTACCAGCAAATTTGGAAAACTCAGCAGTGGCCACAGGACTGGAAAAGGTCAGTTTTCATTCCAATCCCAAAGAAAGGCAATGCCAAAGAGTGCTCAAACTACTGCACGGTTGCACTCTTCTCACATGCTAGTAAAGTAATGCTCAAAATTCTCCAAGCCAGGCTTCAGCAATATGTGAACTTCCAGATGTTCAAGCTGGTTTTAGCAAAAGCAGAGGAACCAGAGATCAAATTGCCAACATCTGCTGGATCATGGAAAAAGCAAGAGAGTTCCAGAAAAACATCTATTTCTGCTTTATTGACTATGCCAAAGCCTTTGACTGTGTGGATCACAATAAACTGTGGAAAATTCTTCAAAAGATGGAAATACCAGACCACCTGACCTGCCTCTTGAGAAGCCTATATGCAGGTCAGGAAACAACAGTTAGAACTGGACATGAACAACAGACTGGTTCCAAATAGGAAAAGGAGTACGTCAAGGCTGTATATGTGTCACCCTGCTTATTTAACTTCTATGCAGAGTACATAATGATAAACGCTGGGCTAGAAGAAGCTCAAGCTGGGATCAAGATTGCCGGGAGAAATATCCATAACCTTAGATATGCAGATGACACCACCCTTATGGCAGAAAGTGAAGAAGAACTAAAAAGCCTCTTGATGAAAGTGAAAGAGGAGAGTGAAAAAGTTGGCTTAAAGCTCAACATTCAGAAAACTAAGATCACGGCATCTGGTCCCATCACTTCATGGGAAATAGATGGGGAAACAGTGGAAACAGTGTCAGACTTCATTCTGGGGGGCTCCAAAATCACTGCAGATGGTGACTGCTGCCATGAAATTAAAAGATGCTTACTCCTTGGAAGGAAAGTTACAACCAACCTTGATAGTATATTGAAAAGCAGAGATATTACTTTGCCAACAAATGTCATCTAGTCAAGGCTATGGTTTTTCCAGTGGTCATGTATGAATGTGAGAGTTTGACTGTGAAGAAAGCTGAGTGCCAAAGAATTGATGCTTTTCAACTGTGGTGTTGCAGACGACTCTTGAGAGTCCCTTGGACCCAAGGAGATCCAACCAGTCCATCCTAAAAGAGATCAGTCCTGGATGTTGATTAGAAGGACTGAAGCTTAAGCTGAAACTCCAATGCTTTAGCCACTTCATGCTTAGAGTTGACTCATTGAAAAAGACCTTGATGCTGGGAGGGATTGAGGGCAGGAGAAGGGGATGACAGAGGATGAGAGGGCTGGATGGCATCACCGACTTGATGGACACGAGTTTGAATGAACTCCGGGTTTTGGTGTTGGACAGGGAGGCCTGGCGTGCTGTGATTCATGGGGTTGCAAAGAATCGGACACGACTGAGTGACTGAACTGAACTGATATGTTAAAAGAGTTAGTGGCATATTGAATTGAAAAGTTATGTGAGTTACACACTTTGACAGCCTCTAACCTGATCTCATAAAATGATTTAAAAAGGAAGAGACTGACAGTATCATTGCAGTCTTTAGAAATGTGTGTGTCTTGGAAGATCTACTGCAGAAGGGAACAATTTGCATGTAAACAGTGTTTACTGATGAGAATTTTTATTAGCTTGCATTTGCAAAAGTCAAATATGCCTACCAATCCACAGAGTAGTCACCAGCTTAGAAAGTTGATAAAAGTTGTCCAGCTCACTCCACTTTCAACTCTACTGACTTCACAGAGAATAATTACAAGTATGTAAAATTATGAACTATATATACTTCAATTATGTTTACTTATGTGGAAAAAACAAATATCATCCTTAGATTCTCTTGTTGCCTGCATCTCTCAAAGTTCAACTGCCTGTCCCCCTCAGCTCATCATCTCTGTTTAGCACCTTGCCTGAAAGAGCCCCTGCAAGGAGGGTACCTGCTGCATACATTCAGGTTCTGACTCACCCATCACTTCAGTATTTAAATGATACATCCCATTACTGGGTGGGGAGTTGAGGATGAAGGTATCACTTCTTGAGAAACAGCCAAGCAGTCAAACATTTCATTATGGTAAGGCAGAAACATAATTCCAATGGGACCACTCAATATTGACCAGTGCAAATATGGGACAGAACATGCCAGGTGGATTAATTTCTCCTCCTTCCTCCTCTTGTAGGACTTTTCTCAGGCGTAGTTCCTCTGCTCAGTCCAACTAGAGATGTCCTGCATGGTTTTGGGTGTGTCCTAGAGAAACCATGTTCTCTCTGTGTCCTATTGCTGAGCAGTGGTCACCTTGCTAAAATATTACCTTACATTACCTTTCTCTTCTCAGGTCCTGGAATCACCTCAAGATAAGGCAATAGTTTTTAATCTCTTCCTTGGTCTCTGTTTTCTATAGGACATAGCTAAGACAGCTACTGATTGAGTAAGACATAATAATTATAGGGTTAACATTTTGCATCTCTATTACTCTAACCTTTCAGGCACAAAGAGAAATGCAGGGAAATGTAAACTAGATTTAGAACAAAGGAGACTTCTGAAGTGTGTCTTGGATTATTGTCACTAGATTATAATGATTTATAGATGAGATTATCCATAAAATAATAGGAGAAGGATTGTATTTGGAGGAAGTGAAGGAACTTACCTCAAATTTGAGACTGGAAAATGAAAAATTATTTCCAAATAATATTTTTCATGATGCCAGCTTACAACATTAGATGCCTGAAAAGCCAGCCAATGTAACATATATATATTTTTTTTAATTTCCCTTAAGTCATACTGTATCTTTTACATAAACTGTACCTTTTAATTTAAAATCAGGGCTCTTATTCTCAGAGTTACAGCTAAAGATTGGAACTGTTCCCAGTTCTTTTCAATTTAGCACTTTAATTTTGCCTAGTGTTCAAAGGTAGTTTCTGCTATAACCTAAACAATATTTGGATTTGAATTTACTCTGTATAATTTATAGGACAATGGTCATGGAAAGTAAAAGGATAGAGCTGGATTACTTTAGTTAACTCTTCTACAGCCATATGCTCATTGCAATGAATTCTGCATTCTTTGTATAAGGCAATTAAAAATACTGAAAAAAAAAAAGAAAAAAAGTCAAAGAATGAAGTTTGCAAGAAAAGGCACCAAAGCTCTGTTTTTATTCACTCAACCTTGTGTCCAGTGAAAAATGGCACCAGGATCAGGGATATTTTTAGGTATAAAAGTAGCTCATGCTAAGGCACATAAATAACTAATTCTGAACAAAGGCTCAATATATGATTATTCACCTTTCTTCTTAATTCAGAAATGGCCTGAGGAGTAGAGATCTGCACAATGAAATTATGTGATGAAAGTATATTTATGAGTATGAAAATGTTCACAGTTCAATGCTAATGAAAATATCATTTTGAAATCTTTTTTTATAAAACATTTAAAAACTAAAATGTATAAAATAAAATCTGATTTTATAAACTAGACATGTGCATTTCTTATAAAAATAAGAAAAACATGCCCAAAAGTTATCAAGAGTGGCAGAAATACACATTATCTTTATCTTTTGTTCTTATTTTATCTTTTATCTTATGTTCTGAATTTTGTACAGCAAACCTATTTCCCTCATGTTCTAAAGTATCACACACAGCATTCTGTTGTTTAGCCCTGACTGTGGCATTGAGGCATTCAGTAACAATCAGATCTGCAGTGGAGTGTGCAGAACAAACCTTAGAAGATCAGAAAAATGAAACAATGTATTCAAACATGCCCATACAAATCAGCAGGGGAATCAAGTGTGGAGAAAAATCATATATGACTTGCCAAGGATCTAGTGTAAACATTGGCTAAAAAACAAAATTGCTGCTTGAGCCACACAGCTCTATATCATTCATTTCCTTTATTTCTTCCAAAGCTTTTTTCTCACTTTTGATAGCCAGATAGATGAAAGGCCTAAAATTATGAATATGGAGAAAGAAATATAAAATCATTATTATGAGAGGAGACAAATATTCTAAAATTTCACATATCATAAATTTTAATAACCCTAAACACCCTAGAGCTCAACATTCAGAAAATGAAGATCATGGCATCTGGTCCCATCACTTTATGGGAAATAGATGGGGAAACAGTGGAAACCATGTCAGACTTTATTTTTTTGGGGCTCCAAAATCACTTCAGATGGTGACTGCAGCCATGAAATTAAAAGACGCTTACTCCTTGGAAGAAAAGTTATGACCAACCTAGAGAGCATATTCAAAAGCAGAGACATTACTTTGTTAACAAAGGTCTGTCTAGTCAAGGCTATGGTTTTTCCAGTGGTCATGTATGGATGTGAGAGTTGGATTGTGAAGAAAGCTGAGCACTGAAGAATTGATGTTTTTGAACTGTGGTGTTGGAGAAGACTCTTGAGAGTCCCTTGGACTGCAAGGAGATCCAACCTGTCCATTCTGAAGGAGATCAGCCCTGGAATTTCTTTGGAGGGAATGAAGCTGAAACTCCAGTACTTTGGGCACCTCATGCAAAGAGTTGACTCATTGGAAAAGACTCTGATGCTGGGAGGGATTGGGGGCAGGAGGAAAAGGGGATGACAGAGGATGAGATGGCTGGATGGCATCACTGACTCGATGGACATGAGTCTCAGTGAACTCCAGGAGTTGGTATTGGACAGGGAGGCCTGGTGTGCTGCGATTCATGGGGTCGCAAAGAGTTGGACACAACTGAGAGATTGAACTGAACTGAATTGAACTGAACTGAAACACCCTAGAAAATCAATACAATAGTGTTCTTTTGGCTAGGGCTCCACCATGCTGTATCCCTAGTAAGGCTTGTAGTAATTTAAAAATAAATTCCACAAACTTTGGTGTGTCGAAATAATTAAAAATAATTTGAAATAATTCATTGTCCTTAATGAGGATTTTTTCATACACTAGTGCTCTGTATAACATACAGCTTCATATTTCAACATGGCAGCCAAGTCCACTAGGATCAAAGGAGGCAGATATGGAGGGTCAGCATAGCTGACTTAGAAGGGGGTCTTTTGTAAAGGCAAAACAAAGCACAAAGATTATCATTGAGGATAGAAGGTGTAGTACAATGACACTGGGTTTGAAATAAAAGAGAAAGGAAAACAGAAAACAGAATAGTTGAGAATAATTTCTCTATTGGAATGGGTTAGGTAAATTAGACCTAGTGCCTGACTCTGACTGTGAGAAGAGACAGGATTTGGGTGAATGGCATAAAAGAAAAATATGATAATCCTTTAGTAAAACACTATGTAGAATCCACTAGAATATTTGAAAGGAGACACTAAAAAAAAGTTAGGAAAGGTAAAAAAATTCCCAGTCCCTGTAGACTGATAAGTAAATTTAAGTAAGATTCATAAGTAAATCCCTCATAGGGGTCACTATTCTTTTTGGAAGGGGTCAGGATAATATTTTGAGGAATTGTTTATAATGTTAAAGTATTACAAGAAGTTCCCTGCATACAACCCTTCAGGTTGAGAACTTTCAAAGATGTGAACATGTGTTCACCTGTCTAATCACATAAGTTAGATCAGGTGTCACATACATGCATCCTCTACAAGTAGCTGTGCTTTTCTGTACTTTGCTATACAGCACTGTATAGAGTACAGTAATTCAGTATCATTATTCCAAGCTCAGGATGACCAGAAGCAAACATAAAAGCAGTGGTGATGTAACTGATACTACAGTACTGTTCAAGGTATTGTACAGTAGGATTAAAAATGTTTCCTTTATTTTCATATTTTCTAATATATTATTTATGTGAAAAGTATTAAAAACCTATTACTATATAGCCATTTGTGTTACTTGGGGACCTAGGCTAACTTTGTAGGACCTATGAACAAACTGGATTTACAAGCACACTCATGGAACAGAAGTTGTTCATATGTAGGGGACTTACTATATTTTACCAAAATACAAGACAAACGTCATAAAGTATACACATGATAAATGCTTGTCTCTGAGTTTTCACAAGGTAAATATGCCCATGTAACCAGATAAAGAATAGATTTTAGCACCCTAGAAAGTCTCCTGATACCTGCTTCCCTCCATTTCTTCAGGTCACCATGATTCTGCTGTTTTCATGAATCAGATTTGCTTCTTTTGGTACTCGATATAAATGGAAAAACACAGTAAAGGGACTCTGGCTGTGTGACATAAACCTCTTGCTGATGATGTTTGTGAGATTTATTCGTATTGCCTAATACAGAAGTAGACTGAATATTATTGTTATTACAGAATATTCAACTGTATGCTTATTCCACAGTTTGTCCATTCTGCTGTCATGACACATTGGAATTTTTTCCTAGATTTTAGCCAATATGAGTTGAGCTACTACAAACATTTTTGTACATTCACGTTTTTATAGCAGTTCTGTTAGGTATGCAGCTAAGATACAGATTTTCAGCTTTAGCAGAAACTGTCAAGTATTTTCCCAAAATATCTGTGACAATTTACACTCCTAGCAGCTGTATGCAAGAGTTCTAGTTGCTTCACCAATCAATACATGATCAGGCCAGGGTCCCTCATTTAGCCATTCGAATGAATGTATAGTGATATCACTTTGTGGTTTTAATATCCATCTGATGTCTACTGAACTGAGCATCCCTCAAATGATTTGGGTTATTTGCTCACCCTCTTTGGTCAAGGGGGCACTCAAATTGTTTTGTCCTTTGGTTTATCAGATTGTCTATCACTCTCTGATTTGTCGAAGTCAAATGTAAAATTGAACAGCCCTTACTTTGAACTTACCATCTAAGGGTGGCTCAGATGGTAAAGAATCCACCTGCAATGGAGGAGACACAAGTTTGATCCTTGGGTCAGGAAAATCCCCTGGAGAAGGGAATGGCAACCCACTTAAGTATTTTTGCCTGGAGAATCCCATGGACAGAAGAACCTGGTGAGCTACAGTCCATGGGTTTTCAAAGTCAGACACAACTGAGAGATCAGCACTTTCACTTTGAACTTACATTGCAATATTTTACAACTGTAAGCCTTATTGTGATGACAGTTAACAGAAGGCCTTAATTCATGGAGTCTGATTGATCTATTCACCCCCTTATGTTTCTAAGGTCTTGTTAAAATAAACACTTTCATAACTCAGTACAAGGAAAACAACTTCCTATGTTTCCTTATTAATTAATGCCTTGTTGCTTTATTTTCCCATTTTGATCTATATCTATGGAATTGATATTTGAATATAGTCTGAGATAGATATATCAGTTTTCTCCTGGGTCGATATCCAGGTGATCCAGGATTACTTAATGAAAGAACATGCAGTATCTACCTAGTCATATATTAGGTGACCACATAGGCATAGATCTATTTCTGGATCTTCTATTCTGTTTCCTTGGTCTATTTCCCTATGCCTGCATTAATACAATCCTAATGTGTTTTTTAATTTCACATTATTTTTGATATATATAATATATTATTCATAATAATATAAATATATATATATATAGTTGACTCATTGCTTACTCATCAAGAGTCAGCAATCAATACAAAAATCAGTAGGTGAACATTAGAGGAGTAAGAAGGAATTTATAGCCTCAAAGTATTTCCCCCCAAAGACACAGGAATTAGAGGAAAAACAGTGGTATATTTAAGATTAAAACACTAATAGGGCACGCATTAACCAAGTAATTCAAGAAAAACCCAAGGGGGAGCACACCAACATAAACACAGTAATCAAGCTGACAAAAATTAAAGACAAAGATAAAATATTTAAAACAAGAAAAAAAAGACAAATAACATACAAAGGAACTCCCAAAAGGCTATCAGCTGATTTTTCAACAGAAGTTCTACAAGTCTGAAGAGAATGGCATGATATATTTGTACTCAAAATGATAAAATGGGAGAACCTAAAATATAGAGTACTCTACCTTGCAAAACTTTCATTGAGCTCTGATGGAGAAATCACAAACTTCACAGATAAGCAAAAGTTAAGAGAATCCAGCAGCACTGAAGCAGCCTTATGACAAATGCTAAAGGAACTACTCAAAGGAAACAGAGACAAGGAAAAGATTTACAAAAATTAAACCCAACACAATTAAGAAAATGTAATAGGATCATACAAATCAATAATTACTTTAAATATAAATGGATTAAATACACCAACCAAAAGACATAGACTGACTGGTGGATGAAAGCATGTGCATGCATACACTTCCACTTACTGCATCACTCTACTTAACCCCTCCCCCAAATTGTATGTAATTATTTTATATTGTTAGGTTAACCATGTTATAATTATGGCTTGCAGTTATAATTGTCTTTTATTTTTCATCTGGCAATTAATTATGAAAACTGATAGATATCTTTTAATATTGTGATTATGTAAATACTCATTTTAGTATCATTGTATCCTGATTGGTCAATGAAAAGCATAGAATTCTATATTTCAAAAATTTCAATTTAATGGAAAGACCTGTAACTACTTTTTAAAATCCAGATGCACATTAGAATTATATTGGGAATTTTTGAAAAATACAAATACCCAGGTATTATTTTTTTCTCCGAAGCTTCAGATGTGTTTTAGTGGCAGCCATGTTTAAAAACAACTGAACTATATAATAATCTTTTAATTTATGTAGCTTTTTTCACTTTTCCTATTTCATATTAGAGTGCTTCTATTTCATTTCATTTACTATTTTCAGTTTCTCCATCTTTCTTTTTTTTGTTTGTTTTTTCTTTCTCAAGCCTTATTCAAGTGTAGTAGAAAAGCTTATATATGTGTGTGTGTGTGTATTTATATGTATTCATATATGTGTGTGTGTTTGTGTACAGTATACATAATATATATTATAAAATTTATTAATTTTTGCTTAGCTAACAAATTGATAACATTTTGGTTCCATTCATTTGACTAAGAATGAAATCAATGCTAGATTTCTAGTTTATCTAGTTTATCACTCAAAACTTTGATATAATTCCATTTATTCTGACATCCAGTATTACTGCTAAAAGTCTAGAAATCTTATTATTTCTAGAAAAATTTTTGAATGAGGCTTCAAACTTCTAATATAATTATAAAAATATACAGAAACTATTATGCTGTAAAAAATGAAATTAACATATGATACAGTACTATTAACTAAAGTACAAATTTTGTTCAAATTTCACCAAATTTAATGCTGCTGCTGCTACTGCTGCTAAGTCACTTCAGTCGTGTCAGACTCTATGCGACCCCATAGATGGCAGCCCACCATGTTCCCCCGTCCCTGGAATTCTCCAGGCAAGAACACTGGAGTGGGTTGCCATTTCCTTCTCCAATGCATGAAAGTGAAAAGTGAAAGTGAAGTCGCTCAGTCTAGTGTCTATTATTTGTTTTCAAACCTATTTAACATTCAGTATTGTATTTAGTAATACTGAGCAGCTTCAGCTACATGCAACAAATTCTGATACATTGTCTTTTCAGTTTTCCTCTGTTACAAATATTTTCCAATCTACCTTGCTATGTTTTCTTAGATACACCCGTCATTTAAAAGTGGATATTTAATTTCCATATACATGAGATTTTTAAATTATCTTTGCTATTAATTTCTCACTTTGCTATTAATTTCTCATTTAAATGCTTTCAATCACCCTCTGTGTGTTTGGCTAAGTCAAAGATGTGTCTTGATGCATGACACTTGAAAATACTTGGGCCATTTTCAAATTTTCCAAATATCTTTTGATATTGATTTCTGACATAATTCCACAGTGATAAGAGAACAGATTCTGTGTTATTTCGATATCTTTAGACCATGAGACTTTTATACCTTCTTTTATATCTTTGGATATGTTCTACTGTCTCCTGGCTTATAGTCTATGGGAACTTGAATAGAATTTGTATCCTGCTGTTGTGTGAAAATTCTATAAATCTTAATTATGTTGAATTAGTTCAAAGTGATTTTGGGGTGGGTCTACTACATTTTTCTGCTTTTCTGTCTTTTAATTCTATTAATTTTTGAGAGTTTCATAGTTTGAAAGTCCAAATAAAAACCTTAATTTATCTACTTAAGAAATAATCAGATCTGATAGAGTGCCTGAAGAACTGTGGATGGAGGTTCATAACGCAGTACAGGAGGCCATGACTAAAACCATGCCAAAAAAAAAAAAGAAATGCAACAAAGCAAAATGGTTGTCTGAGGAGGCCTTACAAATAGCTGAGAAAAGAAGATACATGAAAGGCAAAGGAGAAAGAAAAACATATTCCCATCTGAATTCACAGATCCAAAGAATAGCAAGGAAAGATAAAGCTTTCTTAAGGGAACAATGCAAAGAAATAGAAAAAAAAAATAAAAATAAAAGAAGCAAAAGACTAAAGATCTCTTTGAGAAAATTAGATATACCAAAGGAACATTTCATGCAAAGATGGGCACAATAAAGTAAAGAAATTCTAAGGACCAAAGAGAAGCAGAAAAGATTAAGAAGAGATGGCAAGAATACATAGAAGAACTGTACAAAAGAGGTCTTAATTACCTGGATTACCATGATAGTGTGGTCACTCACCTAGAGCCAGACATTCCAGAGTGTGAAGTCAAGTGGGACTTAGGAAGGATCACTATGAACAAAACTGGTGGAAGTGATGGAATTCCGCCTGAGCTATTTCAAATCCCCAAAGATGATGCAGTTAAAAGCTACACTCAATATGCCAGCAAATTTGGAAAACTCAGCAGTGGTCATAGGATTGAAAAAGGTCAATTTTCATTCCAATCCCAAAGAAAGGCTATGCCAAAGAAAGTTCAAACCACCACACAATGGCACTCATATCACCTGCTAGCAAGGTAATGCTCAAAATCCTTCAAGCTAGGCTCCAACAGTACGTGAACTGAGACCTTCCAACTGTGCAAGGGCTTCTGGGTTTAGAACAGGCACAGGAACAAGAGATCAAATTGCAAATATCTGTTGGATCATAGAAAAAGCAAACTAATTGCAAAAAAATTCTATTGCATCATTGATGATGCTAAGTCCTTTGTGTGGATCACAACAAACTGTGGAAAATTCTTGAAATTCCTATTTAGAATACCAGACCACCTTACCTGCCTTCTGAGACTCCAGTATGCAGGTCAAGAAGCAACAGTTAGAACTGGACATGGAACAAAAGACTGGTTCAAACTTGGGAAAGGAGTACACCAAAGCTGTATATTGTCACCTTGCTTATTTAACTTATATGCAGAGTACATCGTGCAAAATGCCAGGATGGATAAATCACAGGCTGGAATCAAGAATGTCAATAAATATCAGTAACCTCAGATATGCAGATGATACCACCCTAATGGCAGAAAGCAAGGAGCCTCTTGATGAAGGTGAAAGTGGAGAGTAAAAACTAACTTAAACTCAACATCAAAATCTAACATCATGACATCCAGTCCTATTATTTGATGGCAAATAGATGGGGTAATGGAGAAGGCAATGGCACCCCACTCCAGTACTCTTGCCTGGAAAATCCCATGGATGGAGGAGCCTGGAAGGCTGCAGTCCATGGGGTCGCTGAGGGTTGGACACGACTGAGCGACTTCACTTTGACTTTTCACTTTCATGCATTGGAGAAGGAAATGGCAACCCACTTCAGTGTTCTTGCCTGGAGAATCCCAGGGACAGGGGAGCCTGGTGAGCTGCTGTCTATGGGGTTGCACAGAGTCGGACATGACTGAAGTGACTTAGCAGCAGTAGCAGATGGGGTAAAAGTGGAAACTGATAGATTTTATTGTCTTGGGCTCCAAAATCACTGAGGATGGTGACTGCCACCATGAAATTAAAAGAAGCTTGCTTGTTGGCAAAAAAAAAAACAAACCTAGATACCATATTAAAAAGCAGAGGCATCATTTTGCTGACAGAGATCTGTACAGTCAACTATGGTTTTTCAAGTAGCCATGTATGATGGTGAAAGTTGGACCACAAAGACATCTGAGTGCAGAATTGATACTTTCCAACTCTGGTGCTGGAGAAGACTCTAGAGTCCCTTGGACTGCAAAGAGATCAGATCAGTCAATCCAAAGGAAATCAACCCTGAATATTCATTGGAAGGACTGATGTTGAAACTGAAGCTCCAATACTTTGACTACCTGATGCAAAGAGCAGATTCCCTGGAAAAGACCCTGATGCTGGGAAAGACTGAAGGCATGAGGAGAAGGAGGCCATAGAGGACAAGATGGTTGGATGGCATCATGAACTTAATGGACATGAGTTTGAGCAAACTCCAGGAGTTGGGGAAGGACAAGAAAGACAGACATCTTGCAGTCCACGGGATCACACAGTCAGACACTACTTAGTGACTGAACAATAAATAATTGTAATATATATTGAAATTGAGCTTCCATGGTGGTTCAAATGATAAAGTTAGGAAACACTGGTTCAATCCCTGGGTTATGAAAATCCCCTGGAGAAGAGAATGACAACCAACTCCTGTATTCTTGACTGGAGAATTCCATGAACAGAGGAATCTGGAAGTCTATTGTCATGGGGTCACAAGAGCAGACACAACTAAGCAACTAATTGTTTCAGTTTCATTTATTCATAAAGGAACTAATACGTAACTTTGCTCTATATTTTTCAAATCACAGGTATCACATACTTTCATAATTTAAAAAATAAAAAAGAAAGAAAAGTAAAAAAAAAAAAAGTTTTCTTTCATGACCCTTTTTCTGAATGAGGGACCCAATCTTCTCATTGTTCCCAGTAAGTCATTCAAGATATGATCAATACAATCCACATAACTCATCTTTGTACTGGTTTATATTTTCAAGAATTAAACCTTTAATATGGTCAACATGAGGCTTGTAAGTAATATTTGAGAACAGAAAACTGAGACAAAGACAGAGCCATCCAAGCACTGTCAGTAACCAGTCCCTACAGGAGAGCCTGCTGACTAGTAAGAAGACTGGCGTCTAGGCTCAGACAATAACAGATTCTTCTGAACTATTTACAGGCAAGCAACTTTTACATGTCTGGGTCACACTGTGTACAAAACAAGAATATTGGACTCATCAAATTCTAAAATGTTTTCTCTTTTTCTAGAATTATTTATTAGATTAGAAGACTAAATGAGGAAAAAATGATAAGGGCCTTTGAGCCTCATAATATGTTTCCTATTTATCAAATATAAGAATTTAAGATGCAGATAGGTTTTGGAAAAGCAAGATGAGAGTTTTAAAATTTAGATGACAGTAAGAGTTCAGTGTAAAATATATTTAACATTTATTGTAAAATATACTTAAAATACATAAAAATATAAGTAAAGGATCTGAGAAAGAGGCCTAGGAGTTTTCTGACATAAAACACTAATAATAAGTAAAGTCTGATTTCTATGCAGTCACTGGCTCACTCTATTAAACTCTATGGTCTTAATTACCTGTTCTTTACAATTTTGTTTTCCCAAGATACTGGAAACTTCTAAGGTGCTAAACTACAATGATTCTGCTGTTTGTTACAAGAGTCTGAAGGTGTCATTGACCATTTCAAGTAATGAATGATCATGGAAAATAAGTAATTTCAAAGAGCATATTGTTGAAAATTGTTTATTCAAATTCTGGGTTGAATATTTTCCTACTTGTATGTAAACTAATGTTGCAAAGATGCATTACCCTAACATATCTTCCATTTTTTTGTTTCCTTTGTGGTTTTTCATTTCAAACAAAATTGCCCTTTGATTTCATACGATGGAAACATTTTCTGCACGATGAAATTTCAATGTTACTGAGAAAATGGCTTCAAATGAGAACATTATGTTTTATGAAATTATTCAAATCAAAATGTTTCTAATTTATTAAAGTTATTTTTTATATATGTGGCAGAGGTTTATATTTTCATTTTAAACTAAATCTCACTCAGCAATCTTGAAATCCAACAGCGAATCAGGATTAGATAAAGGGTCTGATATGAAAACACAGTCCTTTAAGGGTGAATATTTTATGAAGATTGGTATCCTGGAAAGGAGAAATCTGAGTGTGGATTGTTGCTTAGTTTCTGTAGTAAACTCTCTTGATCAATAAAAAAAAATAAAACAAACAAACAAACAAGCAAAAAAAAAATAGTGCATGAAAAATTATAAGAAACGTGAGATTTTATTCAATTTGCAAACTAAAAATTTAGCATGCCTCAGTTTCATGGATTATGGCAGAAGACAGGAGACTCCTTGGTTTTAGACCCAGGACATTGTTATGACAAAATAAGGTGTCAGCATTGCATAAGCAGCAATCTGACTTCCAGTTCCCACAGGGTGACAGCAGAAGCATCAGGTGACATCTGTATTGATGTGTACTGTATCATATGCAAGGAACCATGAGATTAGGAACTCAAGTTCTTGATGAGCCTAACTGCCCTAGTTTTTCTAGAGAAGATGCTATCTCTATCAGTTCTATTAATATTATTTAAAATAGTCCAAAATAAAGACAGTGTGTGAGTGTATAAAGTGAGAGACCCGGGAAAAATGTCTCCCAACCCAGTGATGTGGGATGACGCAGGAAGAAGCCCCATATTTACTGGTTACTATTTCCTTCAGAATTTCCATGTTGAGAAAAATTCTCTTTACACATTATATTTTTCCCTTGATTTCTGAATCCACTTACCTCATTTTCTATTATGAAATTGGACTCAGAAAGGCTAAGATCACGCAGGATTAAAAGCCAAATGGCTCATAATCTGAACTCTGTCTCAGAGCACATTCTTTTATCCTCAAGCTGCAAACCCTGATCTGAGTCCACTGCAACCAGAATGGATTCCTCTTTTAGTAAATGGCCTCATCATCCTCTTAGTCACAAAGTCTGAACCTTGGGTGGTATCCTGGATACATAATTTCTTTTCCTCTTATTCTTTAGGTGAAAATATCAATAAACTTTCCACATTCATGAGCTTCTTTCATATGTCATTGCTACCACCTTGGTTCAGGCTTCCCTTCTATTTCAAAAGGACTTCCGTAAATAAAGCTTACTTGGAATACTATCTTACTGCAAACCGTTTTCAGCATTCTTTTCAGAATTGAATTAATATTTCTAAAAGAAAGACAAACTAAGCTATGTCCCTGAGGAAACTGTACCATTTCTCTTAGGATGACTTCAGCTTATTTTTGACATGAAGGCACTCTGTGGTGTCACATTTACTTCATTCACTAACCCCATATCTCTGCCCTTCTGGACTCACTCTTCATTCCAGCCATTCTTATTTTCTTGCACTTACCCTGCTGCTGCTGCTGCTAAGTTGCTTCAGTCATGTCCGACTCTGTGCGACCCCATAGATGGCAGCCCACCAGGCTCCCCTGTCCCTGGGATTCTCCAGGCAAGAACACTGGAGTGGGTTGCCATTTCCTTCTTCAATGCATGAAAGTGAAAAGTCAAAGTGAAGTCGCTCAGTCGTGTCCAACCCTCAGCGACCCCATGGACTGCAGCCTTCCAGGCTCCTCCATCCATGGAATTTTCCAGGTAAGAGTACTGAAGTGGGTTGCCATTGCCTTCTCCGTAGGTTACCATAATAACTTCTACCATACTAACATACTATCATACTAACATCTGTAGATACAGATGTATCTACACATCTGGGAACAGAACTTATCTTCTATTGTCTCTCAAGTGAAATCTTATTTCCTTTTCAATGCTAAGTTCTGTGGTTGTCTTAACTAGAAAGACACTTGTGTTCAATTAGAACAGATTCCATCCCCTTTTTTCTCACTGATGCCATAACTGCATCTTCTACTTAAATTTGGCACAGAAGTTATTATATTATTGTGAAGCCACAGACATTCCTAAAGGTCTAATAAAAATCATGTTGCTGTTCAGTAGCTCAGTTGTGTCTGACTCTTTGTGACCCCATGGACTGCAGCAGGCCAGGCTTCCCTGTCCTTCACTATTTTCCAGAGTTTGCTCAAACTCATGTCCTTTGAAACAGTGATTCCATTCAACCATCTCATCCTCCATCTTCCCCTTCTCATGCCTTCAATCTTTCCCAGCACGAGAGTCTTTTCCAATGAGTTGGCTCTTCACATCAGGTGAGCAAAGTATAGGAGCTTCAGCTTCAGCATCAGTCCTTCTAATGAATATCCAGGGCTGATTTCCTTTAGGATTGACAGTTTTGATCTCCTTGCAGTCCAAGGGACTCTCAAAAGCATTCTCCAGCACCATGGTTCAAAGGCATCAATTTTTTGGCACTCAGCCTTCTGTATGATCCAATTCTCACACCTGTACATGACTACTGGAAAAAAATATAGTTTTGGCTAGATGGACCTTTATTAGTAAAGTGGTGTCTCTAGATCTATCATAGCTCTTCTTCCAAGGAGCAAGTGTCTTTTCATTTCATGGCTGCAGTCACCATCTGCATTAATTTTGGAGCTCAAGAAAATAAAATCTCTCTCCCTGTTTCCATTTTTCTCCATCTATTTGCCATGAAGTGATGGGACCAGATACCATGATTTCAGATTTTGAATGCTGAGTTTTAAGCCAGCTTTCTCCCTCTCCTCTTTCACCTTCATCAAGAAGCTCTTTAGTTCCTCTTTGCTTTCTTCCATTAGAGTGGTGCCATCTGCATACATAAGGTTACTGATATTTCTCCCAAGTCTTTATTCCAGCTAGAGCACCATCCAACCCAGCATTTAGCATGATGTACTCTGCATGTAAATTAAATAAGCAGGGTGACAATACACTGCCTTAACATACTCCTTTTCCAATTTTGAACAAATCTGTTATTCTACATCTCATTCTAACTGTTTCTTCATGACCTAATTACAGGTTTCTCAGGAGGCAGGTTAGGTGATCTGTTATTCCCATCCCTTGAAGTATTTTCCACAATTTGCTGTTATCCACACAGTCAAAGGCTTTGGCATAGTCAATGAAGCAGAAGTAGATGTTTTTCTAGAATTCCCTTGCTTTTTCTATGATCCATTAAATGTTGGCATTTTGATCTCTGGTTCCTCTACCTTTTCTAAGTCCAGCTTATACATTTGCATGTTCTCAGTTCATGTACTGTTGGAACCTAACTTGAAGGATTTTGAGCATTACCTTGCTAGCATGTGAAATGAATGCAATTGTGTGGTAGTTTGAACATCCTTTGTCATTGCTCTTCTTTGGGATTGGAATGAAAACTGACCTTTTTCAGTCCTGTGGCCACTGCTGAGTTTTCCAAATTTACTGGCATATTGAATGCAGCACTTTACCAGCATCATCTTTAAGGATTTGAAATACTTCAACTGAAATAAGTACATTGAGTCTCTGAAATCCACCTAAACAATTGAATACAAAATACAAATTGAATACTAATTTGCACAAGAATTAGGAGTTTGAACTGCAGAGTCTTCAGATTACAAATACCTGACATCCAAATAGCCTCATGCTCTGTCTGCAATTGAGAATTTGCATGTTAATTTTTCAATGGCTTGAGAGCTCCTTAGCAGCAGGAGGTAGAGACGTTTATTAGATATTTTAATGGTTGTAACCTGACAGAATATTTAGTATACAGTATGGGCTCAATATATATGCTGCTGCTGCTGCTAAGTCACTTCAGTTGTGTCCGACCCCATGTGACCACATAGACAGCAGCCCACCAGGCTCCGCCGTCCCAAGACTTGGATTTTCAAACAAGACCTGTTCCTTAGATGACATTCAAATTTGTCCTTTTTGTGAATATTTTTAAGAGCTAACAGCTATCATATTTTTTTAATAAGCAAAGCAGTCTAATAAGAGCTTTATATATGTGCGTGCATTCTATCAATGCGAAATGATATTAAATAACAATTGTTTTTAATCTTATTTTTAAAAGAACATACCCTGGCATACAAGTGGCAGAGGTAAGTTTTGAAATTAGAAAGTATGATCAGAATTTCCACTCCTGAAGATATTGCAATTATCTCACCCAATTTATTATTTATATACTATCTTATTATTTAAATACTATATATATATTATCTTTTGTTTTTGAATGTCATAATAAATTATACTACTGAATTGAAAATAAATCTAATAAGAGCAATCTTTGTAATCCAACATGAAGTATTTCTATGTTTAGGTATATACTGGGCTACAAACTAAAAAACGGTCTGGAAAAAAAATTTTATACTGACAGATTTTTTTTTCTACAGGCTACTTTGTTTCCATATTTTAAAATGGTATTTAAATGAGTCCCTGTTTATTCAATTATATATTAACAGATTGATAATTAAAAGTTTTATTGTGTAACTGAAGTTAGAGTCACATAATTCTGACAGTACTTTCTCTAAACCATCTGTTTTGGGGGAAAATCATTGTAAATATAATTTATGTAATTTGTAAAAACTGTATTTTCATAACACATGGTATTTAAATAGTTGCAGGTATAAATATTCATATGCCAAAACAGAGAAATGTGTTGTTTGGTTTCTGTTGTTGATTTATTTGTTTTGGTGGCTGAAGCTGATTCTAGTCACAGTAGCACACAACTCCTGCAGTATTTATCATACCAAGAGTTACTAGCTGAGGGTGCCCCCCTTTAGGTATGCAATTCAATCATTTTCAGAAAAACATAAGCTATTTGTTACAGATGAGAACTTCTAGTGGCTTTTGCTAGCTGTGAGTGGTATAGTAAATTAAATATTTATACATACAACTACTTTAAATGTTCTAAGACAGTATTTTTTTGGTCAAAAAATTTTTAATTATAGAAAAATATAAAGAAGAAATATAATTCTGATATTCCTACACTGAAAATCATCATTGCAAATATTTTAGTGCATTCTGTTTCTATACATGCATTCACACACAATCACTCATAAATCTAGAGAGGTAGTCTGTTTTGAAGTCTTTAAGAAAATATTTATTATCTAATTAATTATTACTTCATTAACTACTTCATTAATCATTTAAAATATAATTAATGCTTATAGAGTAGTATATTGCGTGATTAAATTAAACACACTCTAAATGTATGAAATTGTTTTTACTAGTTTCCTATTAGAAAGATGTTAAATTAAAATAATTTTAATAATAATATTGAAATTAGACTCTGTATACTCAATATACAAATGTTATCTCCGGCTTACACTAGGATGAAATTTGTATCTTATATGAACATGAACTATTTCACTTAAGGTATCTGGAATCTCACTTGTTGAAGAAAAACCTATATAATTTTCTTGATAAGATTCTTGTTGATAATTCTAGTAGTAGCTAGATTCTTTACTATAATACCAGGAACAGCAATATAAAATCCAGAGTCTCCAATGAAATAAAATTATTCTCTGGCCCCCGAAAATGAAATTGCATAAAATTTCCCAGTGTAATTGTAAACTTTTCCAGGGATTCACTGTATAATTTAAAGTACTTCAGTTTCTGAGGTATAGTTTATAGAGTGAATGAATTTATAACTTATTCACACTTATTTGAAATCAGGAAAATACACATTTATGTTAGTCGCTCAGTCATGTCTGACTGTTTGCGACCTCATGGACTGCAGCCCACTAGACTCCTCTGTCCATGGAATTCTCCTGGCAACAATACTGGAAGGAGTTGCCATTCCCTTCTCCAGGGATCTTCCCAACCCAGGGATTGAACCTGGGTCTCTTGTATTTGGGCAGGTTCACAGATTCTTTACTATCTAAGCCACCAAGGAAGCTGCCACCTTTAAAGCCTAAGTATTTGTCACCCAACATTAACAAACATCACTGACTATTACATAAGTGTTTCTGCTGCCAGAGCAGGGCAAACAGATTACCCTTAGATAGAGTCCTCACCTTCAAAGAGGTTTTGGTGGTTGTAATACATGGTAGCGGTAAGAAGCAAAGGAAAAATACCAGTGAGACCACACAGAATAGAATCAAAATAAATTGCACAGTTGAGAGGAAAAAAAAAAAAATGATGAGAACTAAAAGGAGGAAAGATAATATAAGTGATCAGAGGAGATTTTAGAGAGTTGATAAAGAAAGTAGGCTCATGAGGAAAATTTACTCCCCCAAAAGTTTTTTCCACCAAATTTAGAATTATTTTGTTAAAGTTACTTCCTTGATTGTAGAATAACTAAAGAATTCAATCATGAAGACACAAAACACTCTAACACTGAAGTTAGTATTTGGATAAGTCTTCATCATAAGCCATTCTGTGGGCTGAGAATAGCGCAGGTAGGACTAAGTACATAGGGTTCACAGTTGATGCTTCAAATTTCCATTCAGCAGCTACATCACAGTCTTACATCTTTTTTTTTTTTTTAAGCTAGATCAATACATACATTGAGCTAGAAGCATTTCAGGGCACAGGAGGGGTTGAGTAGTGATGTAGTCCTCACCAGGAAGTTTTGTGATAGAAGCAATCTCGTTAGGGGTACACTCTTTCCAAATGACAGAGCCCTCAGAGATGGCTCTCTAAGATCCACATCCCATGGCTTTATGGACTCCGCTCTAATGCTTGTCCTATGTTAATCAGTAACATTTCACGCCTATTGTGGAATGTGGAAGTTACTTAAGGAAGCTTCCTGAAACACATATATAATTACCCTGAAAATGTATGCAGGTTTCTGTCTTCAAATCACTCCTTCAAAGCACGGTGTGTTTTCACTTATGCTTCTGTACTTTAATGTCCTTGTTAGGACTGTGAGCTTTTATAATGGTTGGGCTTTAACTCACACCAAGTTTGAACATTTAAGGCAACATCATCCAGCTTTTACTCTGAGATGTTGTATAAGAGGATCAAATTTAATATGTTACATATCAGTAGCTCCCATCACATCCTTCTTTTCCTCAGATCTGGTTTAGAAAGATGAAATAAACCACAAACACTGAACAGTTTTTTACTTCCCTTAACTAAACTATATGGATGCATTTTTGACAGATTATAAAATCACCAATTGGGGCTGTATAATCATAAAATTATATGTGCCCAAAACATGGCCCTGAAACATATGAAAGAAAAACTTAGTAAATGGGATTTATATATTATTAAAAATCATTTTATTCTCAGTGTAGCATATCATTATTTTAAATCAAGTAAAATTACCTTAAATCATCACATGACAAGAATTACAGAGTATTTTGTAATGGCAACTTCTGTGATGGCAAGATTTAAGTAAGTTGCAATAACTGATTACTGGTTATTTAGCTTTTGCATAATTTGTTGCCATTAAATATAAGAAACATTTCCATGAATCTGCTTAAAGATAATCTTTGTGACAGTTGCAAAAAAGCCCTGCAGTGGAATTGCCCCATCAAATATATTAGTAAGTCAGAATTTTAAGTAGATTTGTCAAAAAAACCTCTGCAAACACTATAGCAAATTACACTGAAAATAGTATGTTACCATGTGCCATTCTTCACATGAATTATAGATGAGCTTTTTTTTTTTTTTAATAAGCTGAGATGTTATTAATTTCTAGTTCAGTTTGGTTCAGTCACTCAGTCATGTCCAACTCTTTGCAACCCCACAGACTGCCGCACACCAGGCTTTCCAGTCCGACCCCAAGTCCTGGAGCTTGCTCAAATGCATATCCATTGAGTGATGATGCCATCCAAACATCTCATCCTCTGTTGTCCCCTTCTTCTCCCTCCTTCATCTTTTGCAGCATCAGGGTCTTTTCCAATGAGTCAGCTCTTAGCATCAGGTGGCCAAAGTATTGGAGTTTCAGCTTCAGCGTCAGTCCTTCCAATGAACTGATTGGATTGATTTCCTTTAGGATTGACTGGTTGGATCTCCTTGCAGTCCAAGGGCCTCTCAAGAGTCTCCTCTAACACCACAGTTAAAAAACATCAATTCTTTGGCACTCAGCTTTCTTTATAGTCCAACTCTCACATATATACATGACTAGTGGAAAAACCATAGCTTTGACTAGGTGGACCTTTGTTGGCAATGTCTCTGCTTTCTAATGTGCTGTCTAGGTTGGCCATAGCTTTTCTTCCAAGGAGCAAGGGTCTCTTAATTTCATGGATGCAGTCACCACCACCGACAGTGATTTTGGAACCCCCAAAAATAAAGTCTTTCATGGTTTCCATTGTTTCCCCATCAACTGGCCATGAAGTGATGGGTCGGGATCCCAAGATCTTAATTTTTGAATGTTGAGTTTCAGCCAACTTTTTCACTTTCCTCTTTCTTTCATCAAGAGATTCTTCAGTTCTTCTTCACTTTCTGCCATAAGAGTGGTGTCATCTGCATATCTGAGATTATTGATATTTCTCATGGCAATCATGATTCCAGATTTACTTCATCCAGCATGGCATTCCACATGATGTACTCTGCATATAGGTTAAATAAGCAGGGTGAAAATATACAGCCTTGACATACTCTTTTCTCAATTTGGAACCAATCTGTTCCATGTCTGGTTTCAATGGTTGCTTTTTGACCTGCATACAGATTTCTCAAGAGGCAGGTAAGGTGGTCTAGTTTTCCCATCTCTTTAAGAATTTTCTACAGTTTGTTGTGATCCTCACCGTAAAAGGCTTTGGCATAATCAATAAAGCAGAAGAAGATCTTTTTCTGGAACTCTCTTGTTTTTTGATGATCCGACCAATGCTGGTAATTTGATCTCTGGTTCCTCTGCCTTTTCTAAATCCAGCTTGAACACCTAGAAGTTCATGGCTCACATACTGTTGAAGCCTGGCTTGGAGAATTTTGAGCATTACTTTGCTAGCCTGTGAGATAAGCAATTGTGTGGTAGTCTGAACATTCTTTGGCATTGTTTTTCTCTGGGATTAGAATGAAAACTGCCCTTTTCCAGTTCTGTAGCCACTGCTGAGTTTTCCAAATTTGTTGGCATACTGAGTGCAGCACTTTCACAGCATCACCTTTTGGGATTTTAAAAAGCTCAATTGAAATTGGACTGTAGCCTACCAGGTTCCTCCGTCCATGGAATTTTCCAGGCAAGAGTACTGGAGTGGTTTGCCATTTCCTTCTCCAGAAGATCTTCCCAACCCAGGGATTGAACCTGGGTCTCCCACACTGCAGGCAGACACTTTACCATCTGAGCCACCAGGGAAGCCCTACATTCTTTTCTTCTTTCCACTGAAATTGCTTCACCTCCAATAGGTTTGCTTGCAGTGATGCTTCCTAAGGCCCACTTGACTTCACATTCCAGGATGTCTGGCTCTAGGTGAGTGATCACACTATCATGGTTATCTGGGTCATGAAGATCTTTTTTGTACAATTCTTCTGTGTATTTTTGCCACTACTTCTTAATATCTTCTGGTTCTATTAGGTCCATACCATTTCTGTCCTTTATTGTGCCCATCTTTGCATGAAATGTTCCCTTGGTATCTCTAATTTTCTTGAAGAGATTGCTCGTTTTTCCTATTCTGCTGTTTTCCTCTATTTACATGCACTGATCACTGAGGAAGGCTTCCTTTCTTTTTTTTTTTAATTTAAATTTATTTATTTTAATTGGAGGCTAATTACTTTGCAATATTGTATTGGTTTTGCCATACATCAAAATGAATCCACCACCTGTGTATACGTGTTCCCCATCCTGAAACCCCCTCTCACCCCCCTCCCTGTACCATCCCTCTGGGTCATCCCAGTGCACCAGGAATGCTTTCTTATCTCTGTTTGTTGTTCTTTAGAACTCTGCATTCAAATGGGTATATCTTTCCTTTTCTCCTTTGCCTTTAGCTTCTCTTATTTTCTCAAGATGTTTGTAAGGCCTCCCCAGACAACCATTTTGTCTTTTTGTATTTCATTTTCTTGGGGATGATCTTGATCACTGCCTCCAGTACAATGTCAAGAAACTCTATCCAAAATTTTTCAGCACTGTGCCTATCGGACCTAATCCCTTGAATATATTTGTCACTTCCACTCTATAATCATTCAGTTCAGTCAGTTCAGTCACTCAGTTGTGTCTGACTCTTTGCGACCGCATGAATTGCAGCACACCAGGCCTCCCTGTCCATCACCAACTCCCAGAGTTCACTCAGACTCATGTCCATCGAGTCAGTGATGCCATCCAGCCATCTCGTCCTCTGTCGTCCCCTTCTCCTCCTGTTCCCATTCCCTCCCAGCATCAGAGTCTTTTCCAATGAGTCAACTCTTCACATGAGGTGGCCAAAGTACGGGAGTTTCAGCATTAGCATCATTTCTTCCAAAGAAATCCCAGGGCTGATCTCCTTCAGAATGGACTGGTTGGATCTCCCTGCAGTCCAAGGGACTCTCAAGAGCCTTCTCCAACACCACAGTTCAAAAGCATCAATTCTTTGGCTCTCAGCCTTCTTCACAGTCCAACTCTCACATCCATACATGACCACAGGAAAAACCATAGCCTTGTCTAGATGGACCTTTGTTGGCAAAGTAATGTCTCTGCTTTTGAATATGCTATTTAGGTTGGTCATAACTTTCCTTCCAAAGAGTAAACGTCTTTTAATTTCATGGCTGCAGTCACCATCTGCAGTGATTTTTGGAGCCCCCCCAAAAATAAAGTCTGACACTGTTTCCCCATCTATTTCCCATGAAGTGATGGGACCAGATGCCATGATCTTCATTTTCTGAATGTTGAGCTTTAAGCCAACTTTTTACTCTCCATTTTCACTTTCATCAAGAGGCTTTTGAGTTCCTCTTCACTTTCTGACCTAATGGTGGTGTCATCTGCATATCTGAGGTTATTGATATTTCCTCTGGAAATCTTGATTCCAGCTTGTGTTTCTTCCAGTCCAGCGTTTCTCATGATACACTCTACATATAAAGTTAAATAAGCATGGTGACAATATACAGCCTTGAGGTACTCCTTTTCCTACTTGGAACCAGTCTGTTATTCCATGTCCAGTTCTAACTATTGCTTCCTGACCTGCATACAGATTTCTCAAGAGGCAGATCAGGTGGTCTGGTATTCCCATCTCTTTCAGAATTTTCCACAGTTTATTGTGATCCACACAGTCAAAGCCTTTGGCATAGTCAATAAAGCAGAAATAGATGTTTTTCTGGAATTCTCTTGCTTTTTCCATGATCCAGCAGATGTTAGCAATTTGATCTCTGGTTTCTCTGCCTTTTCTAAAACCAGCTTAAACATCTGGAAGCTCATGGTTCACATATTGCTGAAGCCTGGCTTGGAGAATTTTGAACATTACTTACTAGAGTGTGAGATGAGTGCAACTGTGCAGTAGTTTGAGCATTCTTTGGCATTGCCTTTCTCTGGGATTAGAATGAAAACTGACCTTTTCCAGTCCTGTGGCCACTGCTGAGATTTCCAAATTTGCTGGTATATTGAGTGCAGCATTTTCACAACATCATCTTTCAGGATTTGAAAGAGCTCAACTGGAATTCCATCACCCCCACTAGCTTTGTTCGTAGTGATGCTTTCTAAGGCCCACTTGACTTCACATTTCAGGATGTCTGGCTCTAGGTCAGTGATCACACCATCGTGGTTCTTTGGGTCATGAAGATCTTTTTTTGTACAGTTTTTCTGTGTATTCTTGCCACCTCTTCTTAATATCTTCTGCTTCTGTTAGGTCCATACCATTTCTATCCTTTATCGAGCCCATCTTTGCATGAAATGTTCCCTTGGTATCTCTAATTTTCTTGAAGAGATCTCTAGTCTTTCCCATTCTGTTGTTTTCCTCTATTTCTTTGCATTGATCACTGAGGAAGGCTTTTTTATCTCTTCTTGCTATTCTTTGGAACTCTGCATTCAGATGCTTATATCTTTCCTTTTCTCCTTTGCTTTTTGCTTCTCTTCTTTTCACAGCTATTTGTAATGCCTCCCCAGACAGCCATTTTGCTTTTTTTCATTTCTTTGCCATGGGGATGGTCTTGATCCCTGTCTCCTCTACAATGTCATGAACCTCAGTCCATAGTTCATCAGGCACTCTATCTATCAGATCTAGGCCCTTAAATCTATTTCTCACTTCCACTGTGTAATCATTAGGGATTTGGTTTACATAATACCTGAATGGTGTAGTGGTTTTCCCTATTTTCTTCAATTTAAGTCTGAATTCAGCAATAAGTTCATGATCTGAGCCACAGTTAGCTCTTGTCCTTGTTTTTGCTGACTGTATAGAGCTTCTCCATATTTGGCTGTAAAGAATATAACCAATCCCATTTCTGTATTGGCCATCTCCTGATGTCCATGTGTAGAGTCTTCTCTTTTGTCATTGGAAAAGGGTGTTTGCTATGACCAGTGTGTTCTCTTAACAAAAGTATGTTCGCCTTTGCCCTGCTGCATTTTATACTCCAATGCCAAATTTGCCTGTTACTCCAGGTGTTTCTTGACTTCTTACTTTTGCATTCCAGTCCCCTATGATGAAAGGGACATCCTTTTTGGGTGTTAGTTCTAGAAGGTCTTGTAGGTCTTTATAGAACCATTCAACTTCAGCTTCTTCGGCATTACAGGTTGGAGCATAGACTGTGATATTGAACAGCTTGTCCTGGAAATGAACAGATATCATTCTGTCATTTTTGAGATTGTACTCAAGCACTGCATTTTGGACTCTTTTGTTGACTATGAGGGCTACTCCATTTTTTATAAGGGATCCTTGCCCACCATAGTAGATATAATGGTCATCTAAACTAAATTTGTCCATTACAGTCCATATTAGTGCATTGATTTCTAAAATGTTGATGTTCACTCTTGCCATCTCATGTTTGACCACTTCCAATTTACCTTGTATCATGGACCTAACATCCCAGGTGCCTGAGCAATATTGTTCTTACAGCATCAGTCCTTACTTCCATCACCAGTCACATCCACAACTGGGCATTGTTTTCACTTTGCCTCCGCCTCTTCATTCTTTCTGGAGTTATTTCTCCAGCAGCATATTAGGCACCTACCTACCTGGGAAATTCATCTCAGTGACCTATCCTTTTGACTTTTCATGGGGTTCTAAAGGCAAGAATACTGAAGTTGTTTCCCATTCCCTTCTCCCGTGGACCATGTTTTATCAGAACTCTCCACCATGACCTGTCCATCTTGGGTGGCCCTACATGGCATGGCTCATAGTTTCATTAAGTTAGACAAGGCTGTGGCCCATGTGATCAGTTTGATTAGTTTTCTGTGATTGTGGTTTTCATTCTGTCTGCCTGCTGACAGATAAGGATAAGAGGTTTATGAAAGCTTCCAGATGGGAGAGACTGACTATGGGGGAAACTGGATCTTGTTCTGATGGGTGCCATGCTCAGTAAATCTTTAATCCAGTTTTCTGTTGATGGGAGGGGTTGTTCTCCCTACCTGTTGTTTGACCTGAGACCAAACTATGGTGCAGGTAATGAAGATAATGGCAACCTACTTCAAAAGGTCCCATGCATACACTGCTGCACTCAGTGCCCCCAACCCTGCATCAGGCCACTGCTGATCCATGCCTCTGTCTGAGACTCCTGGACACTCACAAGCCAGTTTGGGTCAGTCTCTTATGGGGTCACTGCTCCTTTCTCCTAAATTCTGGTGTGCACAAGGTTTTGTTTGTGCCCTCCAAGAGTCTATTTCCCCAGTCCTGTGTGAGTTCTGCAATCAAATCCCACTGGGCTCCAAAGTCAAATTCTCTGGGAGTTCTCAGTCCCTTTGCCAGATTCCCAGGTCAGAAATCTGTTGTGGGTCCTACAACTTTCCTAACAGTGCAAGAATTTCTTTGGTATAATTGTTCTGCAGTTTGCGGGTCTTCTGCTCGGCAGCTCTATGATGGAGCTAATGCCAACCTCCTCCAAGAGGGCTTATGCCACACATTGTGTGATCCAGTTCTGCTGCACCCAGAGCCCTGACCCTGCAGCAGGCCACTTCTGACCTATACCTCCACAGGAGACACACAAACACTCAAAGGCAGATCTGGCTCAGTCTCTGTGGGATCTCTGGCTCCTGATGCTCACAAGATTTTGTTTGAGCCCTCCGAGCATCTCTGGTGGGCATGCAGTTTGATTCTAAACGTGATTTTGCCCCTCCTGTCATCTTACTAGGGCTTCTCCTTTGCCCTTGAACATAGAGTATCTTTTTTTGGTGGAGTCCAGCATTCTCCTGTTGATGGTTATTCAACAGCGAGTTGTAATTTTGGAGTTCTCACAGGAGAAGATGAGCACAAGTCCTTCTACTCCACCATATTAGAGGGTCATCTATTTTTAATTTTATATTTGATAATTAGCTTAAAATCTTATTGTTTTAGTGAGTTTACAATTTGCTAAAAAAAAATTACTGGTTCTCACAGAATGAGTAATTTGGAGGTAAACTTGCATTTGTGTCCATTGACTATTTTTATGGTAGTGTTCATCTTTTCTTCATTGATCTGTAATGATCCAAATATATATGGTAATCAACTATCTGTCATATATGTTTAATTTCCATCTGTTCTTCCTTACAGTTTTGCATGTGTGCATAGTTAAACAATAGAAGTTCAGAAAACTATTTTGCCTTTGAGTCAGTTTCAGTAACTTTGATTTGAAGAGAACTTGTGCCTTAAAGAGTTTATGTAGCTTTAATCTGATCCTCTTTTCCTTAACATCTGTGTAGAAAAAAAGTGTCAGATTTCGACATCAGACCCTGAGTTTTTTTGTGGAGCTGGAGCCATCACTGTAATGACAGCACCAGGTGTTTTCAGCATGCTCATAGTCCCTTTGTTTGTTGGCCTTTGATTTTGAGCCCACCACTACCATCGAAGAGTTTGTTTCTTGTATGTGCTAAATAGAAAAATAAGACAAATATGAACATTTCACTGAGAAGACACAGGTTCTTTAGCTTTCTCCCAACTGAAAAGGCATCTCTGTAAGGCAGCTTTGAGTCAGTCATGGCATTTGGCCTGACATTATGGTACTTAAACATGCCTGTGACAAACCAAGAAGCACTGTGGCTTCCCCATGAGGCCCCTCACTTTGAATGTCATGACACTCTGCCCTTTAGTTTACAACTATTTCAAGTTTTCAAACTAGTAAAAATCCAGGTGCTCTCAGTTGGGTCTGCAGACCTGAGAACAAGGACAAGTCCCCAATAGGACATCTTTCTCTTCTTTCTCCCAGCATCTGGGACTGTTCTCAAGAGAGATGCAAAGCAGTCATCTGGATTGGCACAGAGAGGATTTACAACCAGAGGTGCCAGAATTCCATTAATAAAACCCTATTTTAGAAAGAGTATGGCTTGCTATAGTTTTCGATTTGGAGTCATTCTTCTTAATGGAATTGACTCACACTGAAAAAAGATGTTTTTGGAAACATACAGAGTGAAGTAAGCCAGAAGGAAAAACATAAATACAGTATACTAACGCATATATATGGAATTTAGAAAGATGGTAACAATAACTCTGTATATGAGACAGCAAAAGAGACACTGATGTATAGAACAGTCTTATGGACTCTGTGGGAGAGGGAGAGGGTGGGAAGATTTGGGAGAATGGCAATGAAACATGTAAAATATCATGTAGGAAACGAGTTGCCAGTCCAGGTTCGATGCACGATGCTGGATGCTTGGGGCTGGTGCACTGGGACGGCCCAGAGGGATGGTATGGGGAGGGAGGAGGGAGGAGGGTTCGGGATGGGGAACACATGTATACCTGTGGCGGATTCATTTTGATATTTGGCAAAACTAATACAATTATGTAAAGTTTAAAAATAAAATAAAATTAGAAAAATAAATAAATAAAAAAAGAAAAATAAAAAAGAAAAAGAATAACACAATCTCAACTTCCTCTCTTCTTATGTCGCTTCTGCTTAATTTGTCCTGTTAATTATGTTATTTTTATTTCTTTCTTTTGATATAATGAAAAATTCATAAGTGCATCTGATGTTAATCATTACTTTTAAAAATGTAGAAATGTTACTTGTGTTGAAATTAAAGGTTAATCACATTTTTTAATTAATTAACAATATTTATGTAATTGGTGCATGATAGTTTTTTGAATCATTCAGTAGGTATTTACTATGGAGCATATCATCTTTTCATATCATTCTATAATTTGTTAGATTGATTTACATAATGTCTAAATTAAGGTTTTATTTTCCTCCAAATATCTACAATTAAACCATAAGGTCTTACAGGCTAAAAGGTAAGCATGACCAGAGTTTTTGAGGCCCATACAGTAGAGAGAACCTGGGTTGCCAAAGCAGAGGCCAGCTGGTAGTCCAGTTCAGTTCAGTTCAGTCGCTCAGTCGTGTCCAACTCTTTGCGACCCCATGAATGACAGCACGCCAGGCCTGCCGGTCCAGCACCAACTCCCAGAGTTCACTCAAACTCACGTCCATCGAGTTGGTGATGCCATCCAGCCATCTCATCCTCTGTCGTCCCCTTCTCCTCCTGCCCCCAATCCCTCCCAGCATCAGAGTCTTTTCCAATGAGTCAACTCTTCGCATGAGGTGGCCAAAGTACTGGAGTTTCAGCTTTAGCATCATTCCTTCCAAAGAAATCCCAGGGCTGATTTCCTTCAGAATGGACTGGTTGGATCTCCCTGCAGTCCAAGGGACTCTCAAGAGTCTTCTCCAACACCACAGTTCAAAAGCATCAATTCTTCGGCGCTCAGCCTTCTTCACAGTCCAACTCTCACATCCATACATGACCACAGGAAAAACCATAGACGGACCTTTGTTGGCAAAGTAATGTCCCCGCTTTTGAATATGCTATCTAGGTTGGTTATAACTTTCCTTCCAAGAAGTAAGCGTCTTTTAATTTCATGGCTGCAGTCACCATCTGCAGTGATTTTGGAGCCTAAAAAAATAGAATCTGACACTGTTTCCACTGTTTCCCCATCTATTTCCCATGAAGTGATGGGACTGGATGCCATGATCTTCATTTTCTGAATGTTGAGCTTTAAGCCAACTTTTTCACTCTCCGCTTTCACTTTCATCAAGACGCTTTTTAGTTCCTCTTCACTTTCTGCCATAAGGGTGGTGTCATCTGCATATCTGAGGTTATTGATATTTCTCCTGGCAATCTTCATTCCAGCTTGTGCTTCTTCCAGCCCAGCGTTTCTCATGATGTACTCTGCATCTAAGTTAAATAAGCAGGGTGACAATATACAGCCTTGACATACTCCTTTTCCTATTTGGAACCAGTCTGTTGTTCCATGTCCAGTTCTAAATGTTGCTTCCTGACCTACCTGCCCAGAAATGCCACATAACCTGAGTCCTGAACCTTGGGACCCCAGGAAACATAACAGAAGAAATGATCTGAACTGAATGCTTTTTAGTATTTTTAAAATGGAGATAATAGTTTTAGGAAAAGAAGTGCTTTGCTAAGCTATGTAGAAAATAGCATAGTGTCATGAGGTTGTTTATTTGCTCCTCTTTATGCACAGCAAAGGTAACACAGAAAGGATCAATTTCATGATTCCACTGGCAAATCTCTGTAAGCAGAAGTGCTGAAATAGGTAATATTCAGTCACACTATTCCATCCTTTTTTCTGTACTCATGTTTCTCAAATGCATACAGTCCCTTAAATTTTCTACCGGGAAAGCATACCTGTACCTCCCACCTACACTGTTGACCTAAGGTTTTCCTGATCTGCTGCTTTTAAGCAAATGTTTCCTCTTCTGTCACTTATCTTTTAAAAGAGAAATTTTAACAAGTGAATCAAGTTTTAGCCACCAGAAATAACTACATGGCAGATTGTAACCAGCTTCCAAATACAGGATGGACCAGGGGATTCCCACTTGACCCATTTGAGGCAGGTCATTGGTACGTTTGGTTCCCAGACGCAGCAGGCAAACACCCTTGGATGCCCAAATCTTGGTTTATCCTAAGAAGTAGGTAGGGGCAACTCAAAGGATAAAGTCAGTTTGACTAAATCTACATAGAGTCTCCTACACCGTCGCAGCCTGGCACTCTGAGCCAGGAATGGCCGAGAGGAGCTACCCCACGTCTAAGGTCAGGGGCAGCAGCCGGGAGGAGCTAGCCCACATCCGAGGTTGGAGCGGCAGCCGAGAGGAGCTACGCCACGTCCGAGGTTAGGGGTGGCGGCCGAGAGGAGCTACCCTGCATCCAAGGCCAGGGGCAACAGCTGGGATGACCTACCTCAGGCCTGACGCCAGGGGCAGTGGCCGGGAAGACCTATCCCATGCCCGAGGCCAGGGGCGGCAGCCACTAGGAGCAAACCCCACCTCCAAGGAGCGATAGCTGCCCGGGCGCAGGAGGGCCTAGAGGAGCAATTCCACGTTCAAGGTCAGAAGGGGTGGAAGTGAGGATATACCCTTCATCAAAGGTAAGGAGCAGCAGCTGCACTTGGCTGGAGCAGCCCTGAAGAGATACCCCACGTCCAAGGTAAGAGAAACCCAAGTATGACAGTTGGTGTTGCAAGAGGGCATCAGAGGGCAGACACACTGAAACCATACTCACAGAAAACTAGTCAATCTAATCACACTAAGACCACAGCCTTGTCTAACTCAATGAAACTAAGCCATGCCCGTGGGGCCACCCAAGACAGGTGGGTCATGGTGGAGAGGTCTAACAGAATGTGGTCCACTGGAGAAGGGAATGACAAACCACTTCAGTATTCTTGCCTTGAGAACTCCTTGAACAGTATGAAAAGGCAAAATGCTAGGATACTGAAAGAGGAACTCCCCAGGTCAGTAGGTGCCCAATATGCTACTGGAGATCAGTGGAGAAATAACTCCAGAAAGAATGTAGGGATGGAGCCAAAGCAAAAAGAATACCCAGCTGTGGATGTGACTGGTGATAGAAGCAAGGTCCGATGCTGTAAAGAGCAATATTGCATAGGGATCTGGAATGTCAGGTCCATGAATCAAGGCAAATTGGAAGTGGTCAAGCAAGAGATGGCAAGACTGAATGTCAACATTTTAGGAATCAGCAAACTAAAATGGACTGGAATGGGTGCATTTAACTCAGATGACCATAATATCTACTACTGTGGGCAGGAATCCCTCAGAAGAAATGGAGTAGCCATCATGGTCAACAAAAGAGTTCTAAATGCAATACTTGGGATGCAATCTCAAAAACAACAGAATGAACTCTGTTCATTTCCAAGGCAAACCATTCAATATCCCAGTAATCCAAGTTTGTGCCCCAAGCAGTAATGCTGAAGAAGCTGAAGTTGAATGGTTCTATGAAGACCTACAAGACCTTTGAGAACTAACACCCAAAAAAGATGTCCTTTTCATTATAGGGGACTGGAATGCAAAAGTAGGAAGTCAAGAAACACCTGGAGTAACAGACAAATTTGGCCTTGGAATATGGAATGAAGGAGGGCAAAGACTAATAGAGTTTTGCCAGAAAATGCACTGGTCATAGCAAACACCCTCTTCCAACAACACAAGAGAAGACTCTACACATGGAAATCACCAGATGGTCAACACTGAAATTTGATTGATTATATTCTTTGCAGCCAAAGATGGAGAAACTCTATACAGTCAACAAAAAACAAGACCAGGAGCTGACTGTGGCTCAGATCATGAACTCCTTATTGACAAATTCAGACTTAAATTGAAGAAAGTAGGGAAAACCACTAGACCATTCAGGTATGATCTAAATCAAATCCTTTATGACTATACAGTGGAAGTGAGAAATAGATTTAAGGGACTAGATCTGACAGATAGCGTGCCTGATGAACTATGGAATAAGGTTCATGACATTGTAGAGGAGACAGGGATTAAGACCATCCCCTTGGAAAATAAATACAAAAAAGCAAAATGTCTGTCTGGGGAGGCATTACAAATAGCTGTGAAAAGAAGAGAAGTGAAAAGCAAAGGAGAAAAGGAAAGATATAAGCATTTGAATGCAGAGTTCCAAAGAATAGCAAGAAAAGATAAGAAAGCCTTCCTCAGTGATCAATGCAAAGAAATAGAGGAAAACAACAGAATGGGAAAGACTAGAGATCTCTTCAAGAAAATTAGAGATACCAAGGGAACATTTCATGCAAAGATGGGCTCGATAAAGGACAGAAATGGTATGGACCTAATAGAAGCAGAAGATATTAAGAGATGGCGAGAATACACAGATGAACTGTACAAAAAAGATCTTCATGACACAGAGAATCACGATCGTGTGATAACTGACCTAGAGCCAGACATCCTGAAATGTGAAGTCAAGTGGGCCTTAGAAAGCATCACTATGAACAAAGCTAGTGGGGGTGATGGAATTCCAGTTGAGCTCTTTCAAATCCTGAAAGATGATGCTGTGAAAGTGCTGCACTCAATATGCCAGCAAATTTGAAAACCTCACTAGTGGCCACAGGACTGGAAAAGTCAGTTTTCATTCCAATCCCAAAGAAAGACAATGCCAAAGAATGCTCAAACTACTGCACAGTTGCACTCATCTCACACTCTAGTAAAGTAATGCTCAAAATTCTCCAAGCCAGGCTTCAGCAATATGTGAACCTTGAACTTCCAGATGTTCAAGCTGGTTTTATAAAAGGCAGAGAAACCAGAGATCAAATTGCCAACATCCGCTGGATCATGGAAAAAGCAAGAGAATTCCAGAAAAACATCTATTTCTGCTTTATTGACTATGCCAAAGCCTTTGACTGTGTGGATCACAATAAACTGTGGGAAATTCTGAAAGAGATGGGAATACCAGACCACCTGACCTGCCTCTTGAGAAACCTATATGCACGTCAGGAAGCAACCGTTAGAAATGGACATGGAACAACAGATTGGTTCCAAGTAGGAAAAGGAGTACGTCAAGGCTGTATATTGTCACCCTACTTATTTAACTTATATGCAGAGTACATCATGAGAAATGCTGGGATAGAAGAAGCACAAGCTGGAATCAAGATTGCTAGGAGAAATATCAATAACCTCAGATATGCAGATGACACCACCATTAGGGCAGAAAATGAAGAGGAACTAAAAAGCCTCTCGATGAAGGTGAAAGAGGAGAGTGAAAACGTTGGCTTAAAATGCAACATTCAGAAAACGAAGATCATGGCATCTGGTCCCATCACTTCATGGGAAATAGATGGGGAAACAGTGGAAACAGTGTCAGACTCTATTTTTGGAGGCTCCAAAATCACTGCAGATGGTGACTGCAACCATGAAATTAAAAGACGCTTGCTCCTTGGAAGAAAAGTTATGACCAACCTAGATAGCATATTGAAAAGCATAGACATTACTTTGCCAACGAAGGTCCATTAGTAAAGGCTATGGTTTTTCCAGTGGTCACGTATGGATGTGAGGGTTGGACTGTGAAGAAGGCTGAGCGCCGAAGAATTGATGCTTTTGAACTGTGGTGTTGGAGAAGACTCTTGAGAGTCCCTTGGACTGCAGGGAGATCCAACCAGTCCATTCTGAAGGAGATCAGCCGTGGGTGTTCTTTGGAAGGAATGATGCTAAAGCTGAAGCTCCAGTACTTTGGCCACCTTATGTGAAGAGTTGACTCATTGGAAAAGACTCTGATGCTGGGAGGGATTGAGGGGCTGCAGGAGAAAGAGACAACAGAGGAAGAGATGAGTGGATGGCATCACTGACTCGATGGACGTGAGTCTGAGTGAACTCTGGGGGTTGTTGATGAACAGGGAGTCCTGGCGTGCTGCGATTCATGGGGTCGCAAAGAGTCGGACATGACTGAGTGACTGAACTGAACATTGAGTCTCTGAGTCCAACCTTTTTAAAGTCATTTATGAAAGAAAAAGGAGTTTTAATAGTCAATTCCTGTATCACCAACACTTTGTACTGTTGGAAAACATGGTGAATGCACTGCACTATTTATTCCAAAACAGACATAGGACATTCTTGTCAGAATGGTGGATGTCCAGAGGAATGCGGGCACACTACCTTATCTGCTGCTTCTCTTTTACGGGGCCATGCTTTCTAGGGTGCACTTGGTACCCATGGTCTTCTTGCAAAGGTGACTTCTTTTCTGAAAGGTCTGTGGGAGGAATCCGGATCCATTTTGCATCAGATCTGGTTGACAAATTCTGCTGTTTGCCAGGGTGGTGTACCAGCACATTTGGGTGGTAAGCCCTGAAGTACAGTTTGATCGTGGAGGAAAGAGTCAAAGGACACATCTGTCCAGCTTCTCCAAAACTAGGATCACTTCCAAAGATGAATTTCAATGTGGTGAGCACAGCTCACAAAAAGTCTGCCCCAGAGTTAGAAAACAAAACCTCACTTAATTATGTGGCATATATGTTTACCATATATATATAAATTCATCTTTTAGGCATTCTTATGTCTCCTGACTATATTTTTCTCTCTTCAGCTACCTCATTCCATCAACCTAAGCATGAATAAAATGCTGAGGAATATGTTTTTTCAAGTCTTTGGCTATAGTTGTTTTTTTATTGACAAAGCACATTTGGAAACAGCTCAAATATACATGATAATACATACATACATATACATACATACATATATATATATATATATATATATATATATATAACTAAGCATCATCCTTCAGAATACACCCTCCAAATATTTTTTTATTGACAAAGCACATTTGGAAACAGCTCAAATACACATGATAATACATATATATATATAACTAAGCATCATCCTTCAGAATACACCCTCCAAATCCCTAGGTTTTATTGATCAATGTTTACACAGAAAATTATAGAAATAAGTGCTCATACACTGAAATCCTATGTAAAAATTCAGAAACTAGCTTAGTAAAATCACCTATATATGAACCTTCAAGTTGAGAACTTCAAAGATACAAACATGCACTGTCCAATCATGTAAGTCAGTTCTTGTGTCTCTAGCAAGCATCTTCTACAAGTGGTTGTGCTTTTGTGTACTCTACTGTATAGTACTATGTAGATACAGTGGACAGTATGTTTATTTCAAGCTCAGAATGTCTCAAAGGAAGCATAAAAGCAGTAGTGATATAGCTGGTATAGTGTAACCAGTTGTGTTAGTTGGATAACTAGGCTAACTTGGATTTATGAACACACTTTTAGAAAAGAACTCATTTGTATGTAGGGGACATACTGTAAATTGAAAGTTGAGGCCATTTTATATTTAAAAATTTTATGCAAAATCAAACTGGAAGTATTTCATTTGATCAATACCACAGGGAAGAGGACAACAGACCAACAAGCCTAGAAGATGAATTAATGTGTTCATTACTCTCAGGCTAAAGCAGAGGATATTTATAACTAATATGAAGGTAAATGGTCCACTTTTTGCTCATGTGTATTTTTAAGTTTAAATTGTGTCCTGAACTTAAATAATTTTGTCACTCAATTCCTATGACTTGGAGAAAAACACAATGACCTAACTTTACTTTAAAATTCAGTGAGAAGTATTGCAAGAAAAATTTCCAAAGCTGAGATATCTAGTGCAAGGATCCTAGCCAAGATTACTTACTGTGGCTTCACTAATCTCCTTTTAGAGGAAAGGAGACTCCATTTACCCATTTTTCACCTTTGATTCTATCTTTAGACCTTGGTGAGATCTAAAATTGAAGTCAAAAGGAAGAGATGTTGAGAAATGCCTCTTTAAGGATAAGCAGTAGCTTCTAGCTCTTATCAGAGAATTCAGAATAGATAGGAACCAAAACAACAACAACAAAAAAAGATCACATAGTAAGTCTGTCACCATGTTTTTGACTGGTTTATCCACTCAAATTCTGTCTCCAAAGGGAGAGACTATAACATACTTGATTTGCTTGTGGAAGGAGGGGATGATTATGTCTTTTCTAGAATCAATCAGGAGGAGACAGAGACTCTGAATTATACTTCATCATGACTGGGATAACAATAATCAGGGATACGGATGAAGAAAAGGGTCTGGACACCTGGTACTCACTGCAGAGAAATTGAAGAAAAAGATGGGTGATATGCATGTTAAGTTGCTTCAGTTGTGTCCAACTCTTTGCAACCCTGCGGACTGTAGCCCACCAGGCTCCTCTGTCCATAGGATTGTCCAGGCAAGAATATAGAGTGCGTTGCCCTGCCCTCCTCCAGGGGATCTTCCCAACCCAGGGATCAAACCTGCATCTCATGGCAAGTGTGTTCTTTACCAGTAGTGCCACCCGGGAAAGAAAAGTATAGGAAACTTTAAAAATATTTATGAAAATTTTGACCATTTATCTGAATAATTATTTCATGTGCAATAAATAGATCATTTATTCTCCTGATTTATCTTATTAGTAAGGCATTTTATCTCTCCCCTCAACCCATCTGCTAGAACAGCCTTAGGGAAAAGGGAAGGAAAAGTGGGCAGTTCCGGTCAGCACACAAGAGACAGAGTGCTGGGGGTGGTGGGGGAGAGGAAGCCTTGTGGAGGAAGGGTAAGCAAGCAAGGCAGTATCAAAGACCTTCACAGGGCTGAATTGTCCTGAAGAGAAGTGTGAAACCAGAGGCGCTTTTAGATGTCATCCGATTTGAGACTCTGGAATAAAGGGAGGCACTTTGTCACAGACTCTTGTGGTAAGTGGGAGGGGCAGAATCACGCAGAGATTCTGAGCAGTAATCTTGAGCTGCTCTTCTGCTTGGTGTATGTGGTGAATGGGAGGCAAGAGAAAGAACCAAAAAGTTGTTCCCTGTTGCACCAAAGAAAGCTGAAGACTTGGCTTGGGAGATATCTAGAAGCATTAGTGATAGGGACAAAGTGACCTGGAACACAGGGCCTCATCATTAGAACTGGGCAGCAAGAGGAGCATCACAGTCTACCTCCAGGAAGGACAACACACCCTACCCTCAGAGTAAGTCACACGGTGATATAATCCATCCCCTGGCAAAACACTGAAAAAATTAAAACAACCAACATTAACCCTTCATTTAACCAAAGTAATTTTTACCTATATATGGGATGCCATACCTATGTATGGATATTAAAATCATGGAATTGGAGTACAAATGAAGATAGGCAAAGAAATACACCACGATATGTATAAACCTCTATTCCCTGGAGAAAGAAATGGCAACCTATTCCAGTATTCTTGCTTGGAGAATCCCATGGACAGAGGAGCCTGGCAGGCTACAGTCTGTGGGGTCGCAAGAGTCAGACATGACTGAGCAACTAAACTACTATTCAGTTCAGTTCATTTCAGTCGCTCAGTCATGTCCCACTCTTTGCAACCCCATGGAGTTGCAACACGCCAGGCCTCCCTGTCCATCTCCAATGTCTGGAGTTGACTCAAACTCTTGTCCATTGAGTCGGTGATGCCACCCAAACATCTCATTCTCTGTCATCCCCTTCTCCTCCTGCCTTCAATCTTTCCCAGCATCATGGTCTTTTCAAATGAGTCAGTTCTTCACATTAGGTAGCCAAAGTATTGGAGTTTCAGCTTCAGCATCAGTCCTTCCAATGAATATTCAGGACTGATTTCCTTTAGGATGGACTGGTTGGATCTCCTTGCAGTCCAAGGGACTCACAAGAGTCTTCTCCAACACAACAGTTCAAAAGCATCAAGTCTTTGGCACTCAGCTTTCTTTATAGTCCAACTCTCACATCCATACATGACTATGGAAAAAATCATAGCTTTGACTAGACTGACTTTTGTTGGCAAAGTAATGACTCTGCTTTTTAATAAGCTGTCTAGGTTGGTCATAATTTTTCATCCAAGGAACAAGCATCTTTTAATTTCATGGCTGCAGTCACCATCTGCAGTGATTTTGGAGCCCAAAAAATAAAGTCAGCCACTGTTTCCACTGTTTCCCCATCTATTTGCCATGAAGTGATAGGACCAGATGCCATGATATTAGTTTTCTGAATGTTGAGTTTTAAGCCAACTTTTTTACTCTCCTCTTCCACTTTCATCAAGACAATCTTTAGTTCTTCTTCACTTTCTGCCATAAGGGTGGTGTCATCTCATGAGGACTTTCATCTTTTTCTTGATGTTTCTGCTTCCATGTAGCCATCTTCTCTTACCAGACCTGTTGGCCTGAGCTATCAATCGTTCCTCCCATCTGGTTTGCATTTGTTGGACTATACTTTCTTTATACTTGAAATTATCCTTCCTTAGTTTTTAGGTCTAATCTTCAGGGATTGTGACTTCTAGTTGATTTCAAAGGAGTAAATGGTTTGCTGAAATCACTTCATGATGTCTGAAATTAAATTATTTTCATAGCTAGCCTTTTCTTCAATAATGATAAATCACTCTTTTTGCCTATTCTGCAGTATTTTTTTTTTTTATAAATCACAAAATTATCTTTTATCTGATTATATTTATTGGGAATAAGTATCCAGACACTAGATTTCCTCAGAATATGTGTATTTCCCATAGCTATTCATTATTCACTGGCACTGTGAGCAGAGCTCCTCTTAGGTGAGAACCTGGTTTATACACATGACTCTTGTCCATGGATGGATTCAGCAGAAGTTGCTGCAGTAGGTTCCACCCTCTAAACTGGAGTTGTGGTCTCCTCACTTATACACATGACTCTTGTCCATGGATGGATTCAGCAGAAGTTGCTGCAGTAGGTTCCACCCTCTAAACTGGAGTTGTGGTCTCCTCACTTATACACATGACTCTTGTCCATGGATGGATTAAGCAGAAGTTGATGCAGTAGGTTCTAACCCCTGAACTGGAGTTGTGGTCTCCTCACTCTGTCTGAGCCATAAAAATATACAACACACTGCTCTGTCCTGTCCCAGCTGCTGTGCAGGTACCCTTCCTGGTGGAGGTTCCTCCCTCACCACCCGTCCACATCTAAAATGATGCTCTCCCCCACTTGTGCTCCCTGTTAGTTGGAACTTCTCTGATAATTTTTTTTAAAAGCACATTTGCTCTCTGTGTGATTTTTGTGTTAATTTAAATAGTTAAGCTTTTCCTCAGTCTTGTGTAAAATGATTTGACTTCATCATATCAGTTGTAATTTTAATCTAAGATATGCAATATATTTTTATTTCTAAAATAAGTTTATTTTTGAATTAATTATTTTTGCTTTAATAAAAATATGTAAAACAAATGTTTATTTTTGTTAGGCTCAAAAGTTGACATTCTGTTTTATAAGTGATGAATTATAAGATGAGAAATTTTTATAGTTTTATATATTAGATTTTCAAGCATTCTGTGTTATTTACTTTCATTTCATTTTGTTACTTTATTTGTTAAAGATAAAATATAGTCACATAACCATCTTAGTTTATATTTGGCACAAAATGTTCTTTTTTTTTTAATGAAAATTATATTATTCGCACAGGGTTGAAGTGCTTCAGGAGCTCTTTATGACTCTTGAAGAAAGCAAGCCAAACACTGAAAGACGGGTAAAACATTGACAAAAAGTGTGGAGAAAAATGTTGCTATTATTAAAAATAGAGTCCACAGGTTGTAAATGAAACCCAAGTGATTAGGAATCTGTAGGCCAGGGTTTTTGTCCTTCTTTGCCATATTTGTTGTCATTGTTGTTGTTCAGTCACTAAGTCATGTCTAACTCTTTGTGATGCCATGAACTACAACATACCATGTTCCTCTGTCCCTACTATCATGCAGAATTTGCTTAAATTCATCTCCATTGAATCAGTGATGCTATCTAACCATCTCATCCTCTGTCACCCCTTCTCCTTCTGTCCTCAATCTTTCCCAGCATATGGGTCATTTCCTATGAGTTAATATTCTTGCCTGCAGAACCCCATGGACAGTATGAAAAGGTCATAAATATATGAGCTCAGAAACGTTATTTTTTTCATTATTGGTTCCATGTGGAGTTATTTTCATCATTTCACAGCTATATCAACTGTTGTAAAGAGTCACCTTGACAACCATGTTGGCTGCTACACAAGCAGAAATAATGCCTCAAGTTAGGTGATTAAGGTAGTACATGGAGAGAATGACTACCATGGCTGAAAAGGGTGGGGCACCATGCTGTGGGTCTCACCCTGTTCCTGTCTCCCATATAGCCACCACTGGTGTTTCAGGAGGCTCAACTCTTCCCAGAATCCACTCAAAACACCAAGAGGAGAAGGATACTGGGCTGTCCTCACCCAGGTGTCACTAGTCCTAATGCAGAGTACCAGCATGTAGCCCTGTTGACTGAGCTGCAAATGAGGCTGAGAGAGGATTTATTTCCCACTAAGGTTCAGGAGGGGAAGTAAGATGAACATCAGAGAAAAGAACAAACTTTCACACGTGAAGATAAGCAATCAGAATTATCCCACAAGTCCATCAAGGACTAGTCTTGGTTTGTTTGCCTGGCAGCTAGAAATGGGACCAACTCTGTGCCCAGTAGGAGGGATGTGCTTAAGCATAGCCTCAGGGAGACTTCTTCCCCTGAGTCTGAAGGGCCACAGCTTCCCATGGGCTCCCAGGATTCCACATGCTAGCAGCTATACTTACCAGAAATTGATGCACATGGTTCAGACTGTCTATTACCAAATGTTCTGCTTATCCAAGGTGATTATCCCATCCACACCATCAAAAAAGAAAAAAAGAAAAGAAAAAATAAATGAAGCAGGAACAATATAGTGGAGTAGGAAGACTTTGAGCTCACATCCTCCTACAGAGACACCAAAACTACAACTGAATGTAACAGGACTCTATCGCCCTTGCCTTCTGCCATGCTCTCTGCTGCCTTTTGTTTGTGGAATAACTTTATTCAAAGAATAACTTTAATCAAGGAAGTGAGAAAAATACAGAAAAGAAGGAAAACAGTCTAACACAGCTAAATAATAATAGCTTAGTCATTAAGAAAAGTCAAGACTTTAGTTCTTTCTCAAGGGCTATAGATAATATTCTGAGCTATATCCTGTGAGCTGTCTTACAGACACTGGGACCTCCACCTGGTGGAAGAAGTTAGCCACAGGAGGACCAGACTGTAGCCATGATGTAATCTGCCACAATTAAAAGAATCAACCTCAAGGAAATGGAAAAAGAAAAAAAAAAAAAAAAAAAAAAACCCTGGAACTAAAGATTAACTGTACCTTTAACAGTTAACATGACTGGTCAGATAACTGATGACAATTTAAAGATGACTATCAGAGATGACTGTGCTGTTTCTGAAAGCAGCCTTCTCCCTCTATCTATAAAAGGTCTTGCCAATGGCTGTTGAAGGGGAAGTAGGCCTTTGGACCAATGCCCACCCTTTTCTACAATTAAGGACATAAAGAAAAATGCACATTGAAATGGATAGGAGGGGCAGAGACTCAATCTAGTCAGGACTCACATCCCCAGTAGGCAGCCCAAAAGATGAAGTAGATATCACAAATGTGGAGGTCCTCACGAAGGAGCAACGAGTTCAAGCCTCACATAGGACACATCAGCTCTGAAGTGCAGCACTGGTAAATCCAGCCTCCTTAACTGGTTTTAAAAAACAGTGGGGCTTATGACTTGAAAAACCAGAGAGGTGTAAGAAACGGAGACTCTGCTTTTTTTTTTTTTTTTTACAACCAAGTATCAAGTTGTTTTATTTATTTATTTTTTGCTTTTTTTTTTTTTTAACTTTACAATATTGTATTGGTTTTGCCATATATCAATATGAATCCACCACAGGTATACACGACTCTGCTCTTAAAAAACACACATACAACTTACTCGCTTCCAGGCCCAGAGCAGAGGCAACCTGCACTCCAGTTGACCTGCCAAGATGATTCCAGCATGCACTCTTGCCCACATTCTGCTCCAGCTCTAGCCCTCCTTCCAAGGCCGTGGCCTCCTTGGACAGCAAGGAGATCAAACCAGTCAATAAAGGAAATCAACCCTGGATATTCATTGAAAGGACTGTTGCTGAAGCTGAAGCTCCAATACTTTGGCCACCTGATACAAAGAGATGATTCATTGGAAAAGACCCTAATGTTGGGAAAGATTGAAGGCAAAAGAAAGGAGTGGCAGAGGATATGAGATAGTTAGATAGTATCACTGACTCAATGGACTTGAGTTTGAGCATACTGCAGGAGATGGTGAGGAAAGGGAAGCCTGGCATGTTGCAGCTCATGGGGTCACAAAGAGTCAGACATGACGTAATGACTGAACAAAAAAACTCATAAAGAGTGTGGAATCTCACTTCCATTCTTACAGTGAAAAAGCTGGACAACATAAAAATCAATGGTTTTCCTTGAATGCAGAAGGCAGATAAGTTCCCAAGATAAAATGGCACCCCCAAATATGCTAGATAAGTATACCAGGGAGATAGTTGAGATCTGCATATTGGAAGAGAAGTTACTGGAGTCAGAAGCTGGTAAGGGAACTTAAGTATCAAGTTTGATGAATTGCTGGAGATGAGCATGGACAGCATGAGACTAAGAAACTCATAGAAAGTGATATCTGTACCTCCAGGAATCCCACCAGATTTCCACAGTGAAGCTGTGAAGACAATACTCTCTTGGCTCTAGCAAGAGACAGAAAGGAGCAACCACTGTGAAAGAGGCCCAGAGACTTCTCCAAAATAAAGACCTGCATTTCCAGGAAGAAGACTGCCAGAACCTTACCTGCCCTGGGGATAGGACATTCATTTCCCTCCAGCCTACTTTAGCCTCTGTCTCATCCAACAGGGATCAGGTCTTCAAGGAAATAGACTGGGAAACCTGCAGTCCTGGCAGGGACTAAGAGTGAAAGGGTGATGGGTGGGAAGGTAAACTAAGGGATAAACAAGACACTGATATCAATCAGAAGATTATAGAATGCCCCACCCCAAGGTCCTGCAGCACCACCAAGGCTCCAATGTGACCATAGAGGATTATTGTTAGGGCTGAAAGGTGCTGACTCTGGGGAAGAGCACCTAAGGAAGCCCTAAGCAAAGAAAGGAAAATTTATAAAGCCACTCAGAGGACTCTGAAGCCTCTACTACCCTCAACTATAGTGAGCTTTCAGTTCAGTTCAGTTCAGTTCAGTCACTCAGTCGTGTCCAACTCTTTGCAACCCCATGAACCATAGCATGCCAGGCCTCCCTGTCTATCACCAACTCCTAGAGTTCACTCAAACTCATGTCTATCGAGTTGGTGATGTCATCCAGCCATCTCATCCTCTGTCGTCCCCTTCTCCTCCTGCCCCCAATCCCTCCCAGCATCAGAGTCTTTTCCAATGAGTCAATTCTTCACATGAGGTGGCCAAAGTATTGGAGTTTCAGCTTCAACATCAGTCCTTCCACTGAACACCCAGGACTGGTCTTCTTTAGGATAGAATGGTTGGATCTCCTTGCAGTCCAAGGGACTCTCAAGAGTCTTTTCCAACACTACAGTTCAAAAGCATCAATGTTTAATTCCCAGCAGGAAAAACATAAATCCCCATGCTAAAGGCCTATGTACCTCAGTTCCTGTTACCTAATAAAACATGTCTGACTTCCAATAGAGCAGAAAAAGGTACATCAAATGCCAAGATAAAGCAAAAAAGAGAGAAGCTATTATTAAAAATCTGACTTAAATGTTGGATATCAACATAAAATTCAAAATAACTAGAATTAACATGCTATTGTCTCTACTAGGAAAAGTAAACAGTATGAAAAAACAAACATACTATGAGGTAACTTTAAGAAAAAACTAAAAAGATATGCTAGAAATAAAAATCATTAAAGTAAAAGAGATTCATATTGATGTTTGGCAGAAACAAGCAAAATACTATAAAACAATTATCTTCCAATTAACAATAAACAAATTTAATTAATAGAAAAATAAAAGAAAGCATACCTTTGATAGACTCATCAGTAGAATGGACATGGATGAGGGAAACAAATCATTGAACTTGATCATATGTTAATAGAAACTTCTCAAACAGAAATACCAAGAGAAGAAAGCATGGAGAAAAATCCACATAAATACAAAACATTCAAGAACCATTGGGCAATTTCAAGTAGTTTATGATACATGAAATTGAAATATCATAAATAGGTGGAACAGAGCAGAAGAAATATTTGAAATAATGTCCAAATGCATCTACAAATCAATGATAGACACCAAATTACAAATCCAAAAACTCAGAGAGCACCAAGCAGAATAAATACCAAAACACACACACACACACACACACACACACACACACTTAGGCATATCACATATAGCTTAAATGGAACTAAAAATAAAAAGAAAATTTAAAAAAAAAAAAGCCAGAGTTAAAAAAAACAACAACAAAAAGACACTTGACCTATAGAGGAAAAAGAATAACAATTATATGATACCACACATTAGAGACCAAACAAATAAGAAAAATGAAATATTATTTGGTGTTGAAAGAAAAAAAAACACAGAACAACATCCAATTCTATATTATACTGAATTAACCTTTAAAAGTGAAGGTGCCATACACATTTTCTTACACAAAGGGAACAAACTGATGGTTTGACTTAACTCTTTTCTGCAACCACTCAGTTCTAGCCTTCGAAGAGTTTGCAATTATCTTTAATATATATGTTATACATGAACTGATTATCTATTTATCTATGTGCATATCTAAAAAGTTACCTCTCTAGATATCCAATATCACTTTATTTGTCCACTTACTGATGTGTCTATTTGTATATCTGTCCACTAACAGTTTTCCGTCTTTCTAATTTTCCACCATTACCTAATTCTGAGTATCGTAGTGGGAAAAAAAAAAAAAAAAAACTCAGGAGATAAGAGACTGAAGGATGTACAAGATTTTTTTTTTCAATAATTAATTCTTTTTTATTATTTATTTTAACTGGTGGATAATGGCTTTATAATATTTTGATGGTTTTCGCCATACATAAACATAAATCAGCCCCAGGTCCTGATCCCCCCTTCCGCCTCTCTCCCCACCCTACCCCTCCAGGCCAGAGTACTCAATAAATAAGTCTTAAATAAGCAAAGAACAAACTTTTTATAGAGCACTGGAGTAATTTTAAGATAGTCGGTTTATTAAAAACCTGCTTGAAAGGAACCAAGTGATTTAGAAATGGATGTTAAGAAGTGGTTGAATCTGTTGGCTAATATCTGTCAAAAAGAACAAATTAGTACCATGCCATGCTCAGTCACTCAGTTGTGCCCAAACCTTTGCAACCCCATGGACTGTAGCCTGCCAGGCTCCTCTGTTCATGGGATTCTCCAGGCAAGAATACTGGGAGTGGGTTGCCATTTCCTCCTCCAAGGGATCTTCCCAACCCAGGGATCCATCCCAGGTCTTTTGCATGGGTAGACAGATCCTTTACCACTAAAAGTGAAGTCACTCAGTCGTGTCCGACTCCTTGCCACCCCACTGACTGTAGCCTACCAGGCTCCTCCCTCCATGGGATTCTCCAGGCAAGAGTATTGGAGCGGGTTGCCACTGCCCCCTCCAGGGGATCTTCCCGACCCAGGGATCGAACCTGGGTCTCCCACATTCCAAGCAGTCTCTTTAACCTCTGAGCCACCAGGGAAGCCCCTCTTTACCACTAAACCACCTGGGAAACCCAATGTGCACAAACCTGAATAGTTAGTTTTGGCAAATGGCCTGTAGTATTCAGGTATATTGAATAATACTGAATCATTAAATGCAACAGATTGCATTTTTGTTACATGGAGGAATATTTGACAATCAACTCATCTCGGTGAGCTTATAGGGTGGGAGTCCCATTTAAAATACAACATAAAGCCGTGATGTAGTTCATCGTGTTATTTTATTTTTTTGCCCCAGCACAGCCATTCACTATGCCTCTCTAACTGCACTTTGAGTGTGTTTAACATGCTACTCATCATGCCTACTTCAGCAGAGAGATGTGATTCCAGCTTAGCCTACTAGAGGAGCTTGTTACCTGGGCTATAGTTTACTAGATTAGGGATAGGCTCCTGAGCCAATCAGAGACAATAAAATATAATAATACATCTACTGAGACCCTGGAAAGGTGATCCTTCCCCTTTCACTCCAGAACATTGTTATCAGGGTACTGGCTCTAGCTGTGCTGCCGTATGAGGGAAGAGTCTGACGATAATGAAACTAACGTGGAGGAGAGGGGAACTGAGAGACTCAGAGAAACAAGGTTGAATTTGGGTCATGGTAATGTCATTTCTCAGGTGGCTCAGTGGTAAAGGATCTGCCTGCCAGTGCAGGAGATGCAGGAGACATGGGTTCCATCCCTGGGTCGGTAAGATACCTGGAGAAGGAAATGGCAACCCGCTCCAGTGTTCTTGCGTGGAGGATCCCATGCAAGATCCATTGGAGATCCTGGAGGGAGCTCCAGTCCCATGCTTGGAGAAGCCTGGCAAGACCGCAGTCCATGCGGCTGGAAAGAGTTGGACATGACTGAGTGACTGAGCAATATAACTTTTACTCTTGAGGAGTCTTTATGAGCCATGCCTCTCTTTGGACTTTACCATGACATGAACCAATAAACTCAATACTTATTAGAGTCAGTTTATACTGGGTTTTTGATCGTTTATAACCAAAAGTGTTAAAACAAATACATATGGTTGGGCGGGGGGGGGGGGGGGGGGGGGGGGGAGTCTACTGAATCCTTTTTTAAATTCCTAATATACTTGTGCCTTTTTATTTTGTCCCCTGATCAAAGTTGCCAGGATTTTGTTATTTCTGTTTTCTCAGCTTTTCAAAAATTACTGGATTTTGGTTTTGTGTGTGTGATTTGCTGGTATTCTTTGTTTCCTATTTTAATTATATTCTTATTTTTATTTCCTTTCTTGTACTTCTCTGGCCTTTCTTTTGGTCAAAACTTCTTTTTTGTGCCTTTTTTCCATTAGCTGTGTTGACAGCATTAATTTTCAGTCATTTGTCTTTTTCCAGTCCATGCATTTAACTGTGCAGATAACTAAGTACTTTAACTGCATCACATATGTTTTAATATATGATATTTTCATGTTATACAGTTTTAAAATGTTTTATAATTTCTGTTTGACTTATACTTCTTGATCCACAGATATTTTACCATTATATTTTACATTTCCAAATGCGGGTATTTTGGGAAGTTATATTTTTGTTCAGTTCAGTTCAGTCACTCAGATCAGATCAGATCAGTTGCTCAGTTGTGTCCGACTCTTTGCGACCCCATGAAGCGCAGCATGCCAGGCCTCCCTGTCCATCACTAACTCCCGGAGTTCACCCAGACTCACGTCCATCGAGTCAGTGATCACCTAGAGCCAGACATCCTGGAATGTGAAGTCAAGTGGGCCTTAGAAAGCATCACTATGAACATAGCTAGTGGAGGTGATGGAATTCCAGTTGAGCTATTTCAAATCCTGAAAAACGATGCTGTGACAGTGCTGCACTCAATATGCCAGCAAATTTGGAAAACTCAGCAGTGGCCACAGGACTGGAAAAGGTCAGTTTTCATTCCAATCCCAAAGAAAGGCAATGCCAAAGAATGCTCAAACTACCACACAATTGCACTCATCTCACATGCTTGTAAAGTAATGCTCAAAATTCTCCAAGCCAGGCTTCAGCAATACGTGAACCGTGAACTTCCAGATGTTCAAGCTGGTTTTAGAAAAGGCAGAAGAACCAGAGATCAAATTGCCAACATCTGCTGGATCATGGAAAAAGCAAGAGAGTTCCAGAAAAACATCTATTTCTGCTTTATTGACTATGCCAAAGCCTTTAACTGTGTGGATCACAATAAACTGTGGAACATTCTGAAAGAGATGGGAATACCAGACCACCTGACCTGCCTCTTGAGAAACCTATATGCAGGTCAGGAAGCAACAGTTAGAACTGGACATGAACAACAGAATGGTTCCAAATAGGAAAAGGAGTACATCAAGGCTGTATATTGTCACCCTGCTTATTTAACTTCTATGCAGAGTACATCATGAGAAACTCTGGACTGGAAGAAGCACAAGCTGGAATCAAGATTGCCCAGAGAAATATCAATAACCTCAGATATGCAGATGACACCACCCTTATGGCAGAAAGTGAAGAGGAACTAAAAAGCTTCTTGATGAAAGTGAAACTGGAGAGTGAAAAAGTTGGCTTAAAGCTCAACATTCAGAAAACGAAGATCATGGCATCTGGTCCCATCACTTCATGGGAAATAGATGGGGAAACAGTGGAAACACTGTCAGACTTTATTTTGGTGGGGGGGGGGGCCTCCAAAATCACTGCAGATGGTGACTGCAGCCATGAAATTAAAAGATGCTTACTCCTTGGAAGGAAAGTTATGACCAACCTAGATAGCATATTCAAAAGCAGAGACATTACTTTGCCAACAAAGGTGTGTCTAGTCAAGGCTATGGTTTTTCCAGTGGTCATGTATGGATGTGAGAGTTGGACTGTGAAGAAGGCTGAGCGCTGAAGAATTGATGCTTTTGAACTGTGGTGTTGGAGAAGACTCTTGAGAGTCCCTTGGACTGCAAGGAGATCCAACCAGTCCATTCTGAAGGAGATCAGCCCTGGGATTTCTTTGGAAGGAATGATGCTAAAGCTGAAACTCCAGTACTTTGGCCACCTCATGCGAAAAGTTGACTCATTGGAAAGGACTCTGCTGCTGGGAGGGATTGGGGGCTGGAGGAGAAGGGGACGACAGAGGATGAGATGGCTGGATGGCATCACTGACTCGATGGACATGAGTCTGGGTGAACTCCAGAAGATTAATTTTTACTAAGCAGATTCCACTACCACCACCAGGTCTTTATAGAAAATCATATATAAAGAAAACTTCTGAGCTAGTAGATAAGGACAACTGCTCCAGTGGTACACTGTACCTCTCACGACCATTAATGGAACTTTTAATCTGTTACTATATCTATTTGTATCTGTGTTTTCTTGCTTTGGTTCTCTAAATCTCAGATACTACTTATAAAGTTCAAAGAAATATGAAAAAATTCAAGTCATTTAATAAGAATTTGTCATTAAAATAATACAATAATAACATAACTATAAAAAATAATCAATGCATGTGAATAGAAGGGATATTATAATGTAAATACGATTCTTTACTATTTTTCTTAAGAAAGGAATGTAACATACATATAAGAAATTATATATAAATTGCTGTAGGTTGGAGTAGTTTGATTTCCACTTTAGTTGTTTTATGTGGTAATGGGGACTTAAAATTGTACTTTTTTCTTTTTTAATTTTATTTTTAAACTTTACATAATTGTATTAGTTTTGCCAGGACATGGAAGCAACCTAAATGTCCATCAGCAGATGAATAGATAAGAAAGCTATGGTACATATACACAATGGAATATTACTCAGCCATTAAAAATTGTACTTCTTATTGTAAGTTATTTCTGCCCTCCACACCTCTTAAAAAATACAGGAACTTGGTCACCAGAAGCCTGCAGATACATTCATGGAAAATCCATCTTTTCCTTTGTACTGGAAGTATTTTCAACTCATGTGGCATTATCAGTTGTCTTATGAAGATCAGTTCAAATTAAAAATATCTTTTCTTCAGTCAGTTCAGTTCAGTTGCTCAGTTGTATCCGACTCTTTGTGACCCCATGAATCACAGCATGCCAGGCCTCCCTGTCTAACACCAACTCCCGGAGTTCACTCAAATTCATGTGCATCGAGTAGGTGGTGCCATCCAGCCATCTCATTCTCTGTCATTCCCTTCTCCTCCTGCCCCCAATCCCTCCCAGCATCAGGGTCTTTTCCAATGAGTCAAGTCTTCACATGAGGTGGCCAAAGTATTGGAGTTTCAGCCTCAGCATCAGTCCTTCCAAATGAACACCCAGGACTGGTCTCCTTTAGAATGGACTGGTTGGATCTCCTTGCAGTCCAAGGGACTCGCATGAGTCTTCTCCAACACCACAGTTCAAAGCATCAATTCTTCAGCGCTCAGCTTTCTTCACAGTCCAACTCTCACATCCATACATGACCACTGGAAAAATCATAGCCTTGACTAGACGGACCTTTGTTGGCAAAGTAATATCTCTGCTTTTTAATGTGTTATCTAGGTTGGTCACGACTTTCCTTCCAAGGAGTAAGTGCTTTTTAATTTCATGGCTGCAATCACCATCTGCAATGATTTTGGAGCCCCCCAAAAATAAAGTCTGACACTGTTTCCCCATCTATTTGCCATGAAGTGATGGGACTAGATGCCACGATCTTCGTTTTCTGAACGTTGAGCTTTAAGTCAACTTTTTCATTCTCCTCTTTCACTTTCATCAAGAGGCTTTTTAGATCCTCTTCACTTTCTGCCATAAGGGTGGTGTCATCTGCATATCTGAGGTTATTGATATTTCTCCCAGCAATCTTGATTCCAGCCTATGCTTCTTCCAGCCCAGCGTTTCTCATGACGTATTCTGTGTATAAGTTAAATAAGCAGGGTGACAATGTACAGCCTTTTCCTATTTGGAACCAGTCTGTTGTTCCATATCCAGTTCTAACTGTTGCTTTCTGACCTGCATATAGGTTTCTCAAGAGGCAGGTCAGGTGGTCTGGTATTCCCATCTCTTTCAGAATTTTCCACAGTTTATTGTGATCCACACAGTCAAAGGCTTTGGCATAGTCAATAAAGCAGAAATCAATGTTTTTCTGGAACTCTCTTGCTTTTTCAATGATCCAGCAGATGTTGGCAATTTGAGCTCTGGTTCCTCTGCCTTTTCTAAAACCAGCTTGAACATATATAAATATAAATTTTTTACACAGATATATTACCTTTCAGAGAGGCTTCACAAATGATTCTAGTGGTTAAGAACCTGCCTGTCAGTGCCAGAAACTTGAAAATTGGGAAATTCTCAAATTGGGAAAGGAGTATGTAAAGGGTATATATTTTTGCCATGCTTATTTAACTTATATGCCATGTACATCATGTGAAATGCCAGGCTAGATGAAGCACAATCTGGAATCAATATTTCCAAAAGAAATATCAATAACCTCAGATATTCAGATGACACAACCTTTATCACAGAAAGCAAAGAAGAACTAGATAACGTCCTGATGAAAGTGAAAAAGGAACGTGAAAAAGCTGGCTTTAAACTCAACATTCAGAAAACTAAGATCGTGGGATCTAATCCCATCGCTTCACGGCAAATAGATGGGGAAACAATGGAACCAGTGACAGATTTTACTTTCTTGGGCTCCAAAAATCACTGCAGATGGTGACTACAGCCATCAAATTAAAATATGCTTGTTCCTTAGAAGAAAAGCTATGACCACATAGACAGCATATTAAAAAGCAGAGAGACATTACTTTACTGATGAAGGTCCATCTAGTCAAAGCTTTGGTTTTTCCAGTAGTCATGTATAGATGTGAGAGTTGGACCTTAGTAAAAGAAAGCTGAGAGCTGAAGAACTGATGCTTTTGATCTGTGTGGTGTTGGAGAAGACTCTTGAGAGTCCCTGGTACTGCAAGGAGATCAAACCAGTCAATCCTAAAAGAAATCAGTACTGAATATTCATTGGAAGGACTGATCTGAAACTGAAGCTCCAATACTTTGGCCATCTGAATCAAAGAACTGACTTATTGGAAAAGTCCCTGATGCTGGGAAAGATTGAAGGCAGGAGGAGAAGGGAACGACAGTGGATGAGATAGTTGGGATGGCATCACCGACTCAATGGACATGAGTTTGAGCAAGTTCCAGGGAGGCCTGGTAGGCTGTAGTCCATGGGGTCACAAAGAGTGTGACATGACTGAGCGACTAAACTGTCCAAAGGGTAAGTGTTGCCAGGAATGACAGTTTAGACACATTGAGGAGCTATATATATTGGTTGTTGAATGCAGTGAAGCTAATAGGACATGTTTAAATGTGGGCATACTTAGAGCTGAATATATTGCATACCAACTCAATTCCATTCATCCATGATGTCAGCTACTACACCTGGCAAATTCACTTCCCAGAACACCTAACCAAGAAGGCAGGTAAAATTGTTAACATCAGCGCCATCTTCAAGGAAGTGTTCACTTGCTATGGTTGTCAGCTCATGGCTTAATGTTCCAAGAATTTCAAGAATCTCAAGAGAAACATTAATCGTTATGGAAAAGAGACATGTTTTTCCTTTTTTTTTTTTTAAATTTAATTTTATTTTTAAACTTTACATAATTGTATTAGTTTTGCCAAATATCAAAATGAATCCACCACAGGTATACATGTGTTCCCCATCCTGAACCCTCCTCCCTCCTCCCTCCCCATACCATCCCTCTGGGTCATCCCAGTGCACTAGCCCCAAGCATCCAGTATCAGTATCGTGCATCGAACCTGGACTGGCAACTCGTTTCATACATGATATTTTACATGTTTCAATGCCATTCTCCCAAATCTTCCCACCCTCTCCCTCTCCCACAGACTCCATAAGACTGTTCTATACATCAGTGTCTCTTTTGCTGAGAGACATGTTTTTCCATCCCAAACATGTCTTTACTTTTCATAGTTTGTCATTAGATGACTTGTTCCATCTTAATTTTGTTTAAAGCACTTGGTTTGTAATTGAAAATACAATCATTTCCTCATTCTTCATAGCTTTGTAATTTTTCTTACTTCTACTGTTTTTGGATTTCTCTTTTTTCAATTTTTAAAAAAAAAATCTCATTTCTTTACCAACTTTATGCCACTTTACCTAATAATTTTTTTTTAATTTTCTTTCAGATATTCAAGCAACCAATTATTTATGTTTTGTCTTCCAGAAAATTAAGACAGATTTTATGACTATAAAATCAAATAATCAAGCATAATTATAAACATGCACCCCCAGAGAAGCCAGAGGTTTGAAACTTAACACCTGGACGCTTTGGGGAATGCTGAGGGTGGAGATAGATTTGCACAAGCTCCAGTGTACTTGTTGCCAAATGGATGGGATGTATTGTAAATTCCACAGTCTCCCTTTCTTCACTGTCTCTGATGTGAATCAGTATCATATATGATATGTGTGTCTTTCTGGGCTTTTTACTTGATTTTCATTTATTTAAACTCTTAAAATTACATCCCCCTCTTTCTAATTTTATCAATTTGAAATTTTACCAGTACCTGTGGACTGTTTTTCATTCTTTATGCCCTGCCTGCCTTGGCCTTTCATGTTGAAAGCTCACTGTGCCTCTCAATAGTATCCTGATATCATTATTATTATTATGGTTTCCATTATTCTTTTTTTTTTTTTGTCCTTCTCTGGACTGCCTATGGACAAATATTTTATTTTCTAGCTTCTACATTTCATTATATTTGTTCATATCCCCATCTCCTGATTATTTTCCTCTATGTTCCCAAGGGTAGGAGGGGCAAAATTTGCCACTCCAAAATATCTCTTATGCATGTGGATTATTTCAAGTGGAAAACAATCAAGCCCCAAAAGACTCAAGTAGCATCTTTGACATTCCCTCTAAATTGCCTAAAGGATGTAGGTAGTAGACATGGTCCAGAAAGGCAGCTGTCAGCATAGATAACCATATGACTCACCTTTCTCCCCCGTGAGATCCCAAACCACTTCCTACAACATCCTTTTTTTTTTTTTTTAATTTTATTTTATTTTTAAACTTTACAATATTGTATTAGTTTTGCCAAATATCTAAATGAATCCGCCACAGGTATACCTGTGTTCCCCATCCGGAACCCTCCTCCCTCCTCCCTCCCCATACCATCCCTCTGGGTCGTCCCAGTGCACCAGCCCCAGGCATCCAGTATTGTGCATCAAACCTGGACTGGCGACTCGTTTCATACATGATATTATACATGTTTCAATGCCATTCTCCCAAATCTCCCCACCCTCTCCCTCTCCCACAGACTCCATAAGACTGATCTATACATCAGTGTCTCTTGTGCTGTCTCGTACACAGGGTTATTGTTACCATCTTTCTAAATTCCATATATATGCGTTAGTATACTGTATTGGTGTTTTTCTTTCTGGCTTACTTCACTCTGTATAATAGGTTCCAGTTTCATCCGTCTCATTAGAATGGATTCAAATGTATTCTTTTTAATGGCTGAGTAATACTCCATTGTGTATATGAACCACAGCTTTCTTATCCATTCATCTGCTGATGGGCATCTAGGTTGCTTCCATGTCCTGGCTATTATAAACAGTGCTGCGATGAACATTGGGGTACACATGTCTCTTTCCCTTCTGGTTTCCTCAGTGTGTATGCCTAGCAGTGGGATTGTTGGATCATAAAGCAGTTCTATTTTCAGTTTTTTAAGGAATCTCCACACTGTTCTCCATAGTGGCTGTACTAGTTTGCATTCCCACAAACAGTGTAAGAGGGTTCCCTTTTCTCCACACCCTCTCCAGCATTTATTGCTTGTAGACTTATGGATCGCAGCCATTCTGACTGGCGTGAAATGGTACCTCATAGTGGTTTTGATTTGCATTTCTCTGATAATGAGTGATGTTGAGCATCTTTTCATGTGTTTGTTAGCCATCTGTATGTCTTCTTTGGAGAAATGTCTATTTAGTTCTTTGGCCCATTTTTTGATTGGGTCATTTATTTTTCTGGAGTTGAGCTGTAGGAGATGCTTGTATATTTTTGAGATTAATTCTTTGTTAGTTGCTTCATTTGCTATTATTTTCTCCCATTCTGAAGGCTGCCTTTTCACCTTGCTAATAGTTTCCTTTGTTGTGCAGAAGCTTTTAAGTTTAATTAGGTCCCATTTGTTTATTTTTGCTTTTATTTTTGTTTTTACTTGAATATGGTATTTAAGATGAGGGTTTTAGCCATTGTGACTTTACTCAATTTTTCTGTCTTTCTCTCTCGTGTATTAATGTATCAGATCAGATCAGATCAGTCACTCAGTCGTGTCCAACTCTTTGCGACCCCATGAATCACAGCACGTCAGGCCTCCCTGTCCATCACCAACACCCAGAGTTCACTCAGACTCACGTCCATCCAGTCAGTGATGCCATCCAGCCATCTCATCCTCTGTCGTCCCCTTCTCCTCTTGCCCCCAATCCCTCCCAGCATCAGAGTCTTTTTCAATGAGTCAACTCTTCATATGAGGTGGCCAAAGTACTGGAGTTTCAGCTTTAGCATCATTCCTTCCAAAGAAATCCCAGGGCTGATCTCCTTCAGAATGGACTGGATGGATCTCCTTGTTGTCCAAGAGACTCTCAAGAGTCTTCTCCAACACCACAGTTCAAAAGCATCAATTCTTCAGCGCTCAGCCTTCTTCACAGTCCACCTCTCACATCCATACATGACCACAGGAAAAACCATAGCCTTGACTAGACACCTTTGTTGGCAAAGTAATGTCTCTGCTTTTCAACATGCTATCTAGGTTGGTCATAACTTTCCTTCCAAGGAGTAAGCGCCTTTTAATTTCATGGCTGCAGTCACCATCTGTAGTGATTTTGGAGCCCAGAAAGATAAAGTCTGACACTGTTTCCCCATCTATTTCCCATGAAGTGATGGGACCGGATGCCATGATCTTCGTTTTCTGAATCTTGAGCTTTAAGCCAACTTTTTCACTCTCCACTTTCACTTTCTTCAAGAGGCTTTTTAGTTCCTCTTCACTTTCTGCCATAAGGGTGGTGTCATCTGCATATCTGAGGTTATTGATATTTCTCCCAGCAATCTTGATTCCAGCTTGTGTTTCTTCCAGTCCAGTGTTTCTCATGATGTACTCTGCATATAAATTAAATAAGCAGGGTGACAATATACAGTCTTGATGAACTCCTTTTCCTATTTGGAACCAGTCTCTTGTTCCATGTCCAGTTCTAACTGTTGCTTCCTGACCTGCATACAAATTTCTCAAGAGGCAGATCAGGTGGTCTGGTATTCCCATCTCCTTCAGAATTTTCCAGTTTATTGTGATCCACACAGTCAAAGGCTTTGGCATACTCAATAAAGCAGAAATAGGTGTTTTTCTGGAACTCTCTTGCTTTTTCAATGATCCAGTGGATTTTGGCAATTTGACCTCTGGTTTCTCTGCCTTTTCTAAAACTAGCTTGAACATCAGGAAGTTCATGGTTCACATATTGCTGAAGCCTGGCTTGGAGAATTTTGAGCATTACTTTACTAGCGTGTGAGATGAGTGCAATTGTGCGGTAGTTTGAGCATTCTTTCACATTGCCTTTCTTTGGGATTGGAATGAAAACTGACCTTTTCCAGTCCTGTGGCCACTGCTGAGTTTTCCAAATTTGCTGGCATATTGAGTGCAGCACTTTCACAGCATCATCTTTCAGGATTTGGAGTAGCTCAACTGAAATTCCATCAACTCCACTAGCTTTGTTCCTAGTGATGCTTTCTAAGGCCCACTTGACTTCACATTCCAGGATGTCTGGCTCTAGGTCAGTGATCACACTATCGTGATTATCTGGGTCATGAAGATCTTTTTTGTACAGTTCTTCTGTGTATTCTCGCCATCTCTTCTTAATATCTTCTGCTTCTGTTAGATCCATACCATTTCTGTCCTTTATCCAGCCCATCTTTGCATGAAATGTTCCTTTGGTATCTCTGATTTTCTTGAAGAGATCTCTAGTCTTTCCCATTCTGTTGTTTTCCTCTATTTCTTTGCATTGATAGCTGAAGAAGGCTTTCTTATTTCTTCTTGCTATTCTTTGGAACTCTGCATTCAGATGTTTATATCGTTCCTTTTCTCCTTTGCTTTTCACTTCTCTTCTTTTCACAGCTATTTGTAAGGCCTCCCCAGACAGCCATTTTGATTTTTTTGCATTTCTTTTCCATGGGGATGGTCTGGATCCCTGTCTCCTGTACAAAATCATGAACCTCATTTCATACTTATATTTGTTATTAAACTTCTGTTTGATTTTCCCCCATTAATCTACCTCATGCCAATTTAATTCTTAGACCAGCCAGAAGAACCTAGAAAGGCCGAGAAAAATTTCTTCCTCCCTAACAATGAAAGTGAAAGTTGCTCAGTCGTGTTTGACTCTTTGTCACCCCATGGACCGTACAGTCTGTGGAATTCTCTAGGCCAGAATACTGGAGTGGGTAGCTGGTCCCTTTTACAGGGTATCTTCCCAGCCCAGGGATCGAACACAGGTCTCCTACATTGCAGGTAGATTCTTTTACCAGCTGAGCCACAAGTGAAACCCCTCTCTGACAATAACATTATTTAAATCAGTCCTCCTATTTAACCCATTTAATTTCTTTAAAAATATATTGGCGTCAATATTTCTAATTTACAAAAAATATTTTTCTAGTTCTCTATTCTGATTTTATTACAGCATATTCTTTTGATAGGGATACATAATATTTCAGAATCTGAGAGTACTGAGTAGAAAACTGTTTCAATTGCTTGTTTCCTGAATTATTTATTTCTTACAAGGTTAGTTTTCCTGTTCATTCATTTGTATTTTCTCTTTCAAGGTTCAGAGTTTCTTGCTACCTACTGATTCTAGGTTTCAAATCAGTGGTTCAATCTATAGTGTGGTCAGTTGTGCATCTTTCCCTTGTCCTGCAGGCTACAGGATTGGTTCTCTCATTGGTCTAAAGGCTGGTTAGATGATCCCTAGATCTGTCAGGGTCATTAATCACATCCTGCCTTTCTGGTGCTCAGAACAGAAATAATAACAGAATTAACTCTATCAGGAGAGGATGAGGGTTAATAAATGCTCTGTTTTCTTCTTTGTGGGATTTAATGTACCTATAGTAGACAGCTACAAGTACCTGTAGACAGCTACTGTCTCCAACGGTCCAGGTTCAGGCCCGACCTGAGCCATATGAAATAGCCATCAGTACATCTTAAGACAAACATATTTACAAAATGGGTCCAGTCAAGGGCTGTGAGGCTGTTCCCAGAAGGACACAGTGGAATATCCTGAAATTCAAATGTGAACCTTGTTCAGAATATCATCCATAACTGATTATCCTCTGATGAGGCCTTCAAGGTTGAAAGTTTGTACCTCCATCTGACCTGCTTAGGTTTCCTTTTATCCTTCTTATAAATCATTTTCACTGACTTTTTTTGGTCTCCTAAAAAACAAAACACACAAACAAAAAAGCTCTTTATTCATCTGAACCTACCTAACAGTGAAGGAGCCAAGCTTTCATTCCAGATGGAACATCTGGAATTGTAGACCCCACAGATGCCCCAAGAATTTTTACTTATTGGAAAGATGCAGAATGGCTTCACCCATCCATCAATATATTTTTATTCATGAACAGTAATCCTGAGAATAGCTCAGTTATATCTTTTTTTTTTTTTTTTTTGGCCTTTTCATGATTTTTACAATTTCTGGATTTGTCCCAGGCTCTATTCTTCTCTAGAGACTCCAAGCCCATATTAGAAACTTGCTGCAAGTATTTGCTTAATTTATTTTAAAATCAACATGCTTAACTTTTTCCTGAGGTCAAGTAACTGAAGGCAGTAGATCCTTATAAACAAGTAGAGATGTGGGGCATTTTGGCCCAGATGCTCCACAGATAATCATTTCACTAAATTCATGATGCTTTTCCAAGGCCAACTGCCAGTCCCTGTGGCTGTCTACTAGGCATTTTTAATGTCTCTGAGTCTCAAGGAGGAGAAAATACTGTTTGTACAGCCACCCACCCATTTTCAATCTTCAGGTTTTTATTTACTCTAGTCTGGCTTTCTTAACAGTTTGATAATATCTTCCTTTCTTATTAAAATACCCCAAAATGCTTAGTTTGGTGGTTGCATCCATTATTATCTTCCAACAGTGTATAATGATCGTGAAAACATTTTTCCTACTTTCTAAACTCTATGTGAAAAGCAAGCAATCTATTGTCTTGAATGATAAACATGTTTCAAAATCTTTAAATCATTATCTCTATAGAAGTAATTCACTGTTGCTTTATTTATCTGGTAGTAGCATGACTGTTACTTTGAGGCAACATTTGATTTGTGTGGAATGGATCAAGGTGCATCATACGTACAAATGTACAGGGTGAAAAGGGAACCCAGTGTGCCAGGGAAAGGTCTGTCACAGAGGGGTGGGCTTTCTGGTAACCACAAAGGAGACCAAGACTGAGTGGTTATAAATGAGAGATATAACAAGAGAAGACAGAGTCCCCAGAAGTGAGAAAAGGCAAAAAACTGTGTCATTTTAAAAATACAGTAGCATTTTCTCATTCAACCATCAAGTCGTTGTTTTACTCTTGCTGTGAATCTTGGCTTTCGTGCAGTTTTATCACAGTCCACGCATCACCCATCTTTGGGATCACAATTCTACCACCAAAGTACAAAACACTGTTTGTACAAATCTCATAATATATCACAATAAGCTGACTTAGGCTTGAAGGAACTTTTAAAATAATCACACAAAAAATAAATAAATAAACAAAATGCCATATCTACTGTTTCAAGTAAAATGCCTAAATATACCACATACTTTCAATGTTAATTACTGAGAGAGTTAATGCTTAGGTTGATAAGAAGTCCAGGGTTCTGGACGAGGAGGAGGAAGAGGAGGAGGAGGAGGAGGGGAAAAAGGAGTCTGGGGCTCTGGAAGAAAAAAGGATAAACTTATGTTTTCTACATTCCTGCATCTTAGTCACATAAAACATTTTTTTCTTTAAGCCCAGAGCTAATGATTACATGACAAAACAACTCATCTTGAACTCTGTACCAAGGATTACATAACAACAGTGAATCCTGCTCAAGGATATGTTTCTCCTTAAGAACCTTCTGACTAATCCTGTCATCTTAAAATGTAAATTGTGGGAATGGGTCTGGTAAGATTTTTACAACCTTGAGACTTTCTTTTGATCTGTTGTTAATAACCAATTGAAAAAGTATATAGCTCCCTTGCTAAGACTAGTGAAAGGGCACTCTCCGTCCCCCTTCTGATGTCTAGGTCAAAAGCGTTCTCTGCTTTTTAGCGTTCATTGTAGTAAAACTTCGGCCACACAAAAGCTCCAAGGGATCAAGTCTGCTCCCTGATCCTGAAGCTAAATCCTCTTCTTCAGACATCATGAATCCAACATTGTAAGTAATCATTAGTTTCTCAGTTGTGGCATACAGGATGTTTAGTTTGCATTATACAAACCCTTACTTGCAGCATGTGGGATCTAGTTTACTAACCATGGATCATACCTGGGCCTCCTGCTTTGGGAGCATGAAGTTGTAGCCACTGGTTCACCAGGGAAATCACTACTCATGATTTCTGATGTGCCTTAGCTCATCACAAGACAGCCATATTGCCAAAGAATGAGTTGCAAATAGTAAATGCAGGACCTGAGATCTCATAGAGCCTCCGAGCTGGCATCAGCTGCATCTTATTGGTGAAAATAGGGCCATGGGATGGGGGGGGGACTTGGCGAGGGGAGGGCATATCACCAAACTTTACCTAATTTTTATAATTTTATTCTATCACAAAGACCATGTAACTGGGCTGGATTAATATGTCAGATATGACTTAGCAACTGAACAACAATGTGCATTAAATAAATCTTTTAAAAAATATTTGTATTAATGAAAACGCACACACACACACACACATTTATCTCAGCCTAGGTACATTTTTACCCACACTTTGTCAGGGAAAAAGTACTCATATTTCAAGTTCTAGTTTACTGCACATTCTTCAGGAACACATTTTTTTTTTTTTTATTCCAATGTTAGAAATCATGACTTTCATTTCATATTAATTGTATTATAACATTTTTCATGCTGGAATCATACTTGAGATTTGTATTCAGTTCTTTCCTTCATGCCAAGCAAGTTTAGAAAAGAACAATATTTCGTTCATAATTGTTACTAACTGACTATAACCATATCTATTACCCCTGAATAAATAATTGTTGAATACTTGATGATGTTAAGTTACAACATAAATTAAATATGGGATTAAAATTTAGCAAAAGAAGATTTTTGGTGGGTAGAATTAAGTTTAATATTTATTTTAACAGCATGCATCATTGTATTGTTTTGTTTTCCTACTTATTGTGGAAAATCTAGAAATTGCAAATGAAAAAAGAAGAAAAAATGCCACTCTTGTCATTTAGATAATCACAGTTAAATTTTGATGGATTACTTGCAGTCTTTATTTTTATCAACATTTTCATTTTTTAAAGAACACACATGACATATCTGCATTCTGAATTTTGTTATTCGTTCTCATATTTGAAAGTAATAAATACAACTTTAAAATGCTTTACCAATAACAACTGAGAAAACCAAAAGCTACCATAACTAATATTTTGTAGCCAGAGTGGCTCTTTACTTTCTTCTCTGATGCTCATTCTGTGGTTCAGTCAGTCGGTTCAGTCCCTCAGTGGTGTCCGACTCTTTATAACCCCATGGACTGCACCTGCCAGGCCTCCCTGACCATCACCAACTTCCTGAGCTTGCTCAAGCTCATGGCCATTGAGTGAGTGATGCCATCCTACCATCCCATCCTCTGTCATCCCCTTCTCCTCCCAGCTTCAATCTTTCCCAGCATCAGAGGCATTTCAAATAAGTCACTTCTCATCAGGTGACCAAAGTATTGGAGTTTCAGCTTCAGTATCAGTCTTTCCAATGAACATTCAGGACTGAGTGCCTTTAGGACTGACTGGTTGGATTTATTTTCAGTCCAAGGGACTCTAAAAGTCTTCTCCAACATCACAGTCCAAAAGGCATCAATTCTTCAGCACTCAGCTTTCTTTATAGTCCAACTCTCACATCCATACATGACTACTGGAAAAACCATAGCTTTGACTAGACAGACCTTTGTTGCAAAGTCATGTTTTTCCTTTTTAATATGCTGTCTAGGCTGGTCATATCTTTTCTTCCAAGGAGCAAGCGTCTTTCAGTTTCATGGCTGCAGTCACCATCTGCAGGGATTTTGGAGCCCCCCCCCCAAAATAAAGTCAGACACTGTTTCTATTGTTTCCCCATCTATTTGCCGTGAAGTAATGGAACCAGATGCCATGATCCTAGATTTCTGAATGCTGAGTTTTAAGCCAACTTTGTCACTCTCCTTTTTCATTTTCATCAAGAGGATCTTTAGTTCTTTGCTTTCTGCCATAAGGGTGGTGTCATTTGCATATCTAAGGTTATTGATATTTCTCCTGACAATCTTGATTCTAGCTTGTGCTTCATCCAGCCCAGCATGTCTCATGATGTACTCTGCATATTGTTAAATAAACAGGGTGACAATATACAGCCTTGACATACTCCTTCCCCAATTTGGAACCAGTCTGCTTTTCCATGTCCAGTTCTAACTTGCTTCTTGACCTGCATATAGATTTCTCAGAGGCAGGTAAGATGGTCTGGTTTTCCCATCTTTTTAAGAATTTTCCAGTTTGTTGTGATCCACACAGTCAAAGGCTTTGGTATAGTCAATAAAGCAGAAGTAGACGTTTTTCTGGAACTCTCTTCCTTTTTCAATGATCCAATGGATGTTGGCAATTTAATCTCTGGTTCCTCTGCCTTTTTAAAAACTAGCTTGAATATCCAGAATTTCATGATTCGCAGATTTTTGAATCCTGGCTTGGACAATTTTGAGCATTACTTTGCTAGCTTGTGAGATGAGTGCAATCATATGATAGTTTGGTCATCCTTTGGCACTGCCTTTCTTTGGGATTGGAAAGTGATTAAATTTTCATATCTCTCTCTTTCCAAAAGGCAATTTAGATTTTTTCCCATATATTATGAACTTTTTTTCCATTAGAAAATTACAAAAAGGAATCTCATATAGCACAATTTTCCCAAATTATAAAATTGGTTAAAATTAACATATAATTTCTTTCATAAAAATATTTTATCATATAAAACTATTTACTGTTTTATATAATGTTGTGAGCAATACTGTTTTGTTAAAAATTCCTATTCAACAAAAGTTGTTTTATTTCCTGGGATAAATTTTGTGAAATAGAATGACTGAGAAAAATAGCGTCTGTATTAATAGTATGTGAATTAAAAGGGAGAGGGATGTTAGTTTGTATTTACAAATAGTTACTTTCCTATGCTTCATCCTACCAGTTGATTTTCTGTGATACATCTTTGTTTTGTGGTGAATTTATGTCAATGGTTCCTTATAATTGGCTTCTAAATTATTAATCAAAATCTATCTTAATACAGTGTCGTCAAGCACACTGAGTCATAATTTAGAGTTCAGCAGCCAGAAAACTTATTAAATATATAAAAATGTTACATACATTTAAGTTAATATGCTGAGTCACAAAACATGTAAAAATCTTAGGTAAAATGATTCATAAAATGATCAAGAAAAAGTCAACTTACAGTACAAGGGAAGGAACAGTTCTGAATAAATTTACCTTATCTAAAAATCCAAGCCATCTATGACATTCCAATGTTCCATATTCTCACTAACCCTGGTGTTATCATTAGTTATCCATTTTGTCATATACGTCTTATGGAGGATTTAATTTGTATTTTGCTTATGAAAAGTAATGAATTTTTATCACTTTTACGAAGTGGAAGTGACTGTGCAAGTAATTTGCATTCATTTCATTTTGGTTGTCTGCTTGTTGCTGTTCTTCTCTATATATTCTGTATATGACTTCTTTGTTGGGTACATGCATAACAAATAATCTATCCCAGTCTGTGGCTTAATTTTGAATTTCTTAATAATGAATTCTTGAGAAGATCCTTGTTTGAATGTGATACAGTTTGTCAGCCTTTCTCTTTACACTTAATGACTTTTGTATCCTTTGAAGAAATCTCCTCTTACCCCACAGTCAATAGGATCAATTGAGTTATCTCTTCTAAGCTTTACTTTTCACCTTTATGTCCTCAGCCAGCCCTGGAGAGATGTTTGTGTACAGTGCAAGATATGTGTAGAGTCATTTAATGCCTTGTGGAGATTCAAAAGGAGGAAGATTTTCTCCACTCCTCCAAGTGCATATCTGTGAAAGTGAGAATTAAAAGACACATGCCCTTTGGGCTTTTACAAGTGCTTCAGGTTTGGGGCATACATTATAGATGTTTCTGATCTTTTCTAAACTCCTTGAACTGAAGTCATCCCTACCAAAACTCTCTGCACAATAAAACTTTGGATTCATTTCTGGATTCTTCATCATGTTTCTTTGGCCAAATGTCTAGTTTGGTGTCAATGCAACACTGTTTAATTACTGTAGCTAAATAGTGAGTGCTAATTTTATAGTGAGTGTTGATTTTATAGTAATGAAAGTCCTCCCACTCACCCTTTTCATGACTGTCTTCATTATTCTTAGTTTTAAAAGCAGTTTGTATGTCTTGCTTCATCCATTACACTTGGACTGGTCATCTATTTCGCACTGGGACAACCCAGAGTGATGGGAGGGAGGTAGGAGGGGGGGTTCAGACAGGGTGGCGCATGTACACCCATGACTGATTCATGTCAGTGTATGGCAAAAACCACCCCAATATTATAAAGTAATTAGCCTCCAATTAAAATAAATGAATTTTTTTTAAAAAGCAGGTTGTGAATTTCCACAAAGCAACCTGTTAAACATTTTCATGGTGATTACACTAAATTTTACAAAATATTTGGAATATTTAAAATATGGATGTTTACACTTAATAAGCATGTTATATCCTTCCAATACTTTGGCATTTAAATATTCCTTTTAATAATGTTTTATTATTTCCTTTATAAAGTATTTTGCTGGATTGACTCCTAAGCAGTTAATTTTTGATGTTCTGGTATATAATTTCTTATCTGCTATCCTTTTTCAGAAATGATTTATTTTTGCTAATAGAGGGGAGATAGTCTGAGAGTGAATCACCCTAATAATCCAGAGACAAATGTGATTCCGATGTGGGTTGCTCAGGTTGGCTCTTTGAATAGCCTTTGGGGTTCCCAAGTGAAAACCTTCAAGGTTCATTGGGTCTCTCATTTTCAGCAGGTCCTGAGCCCTACTCCCATAAGCTTACTAAAAGTTCTGTTTACCTTATCATTTCAAATGCCATTTAAACTTTGGGGATCAATAATTACTTTAAAATGGCTTCCCTGGTGGCTCAGCTGGTAAAGAATCCACCTGCCAGTGCTGGAGACTCAGGAGACACAGATTCAAAATCTGGGTTGAGAAGATCCCCTGGAAAAGGAAATGACAGCCCACTCCATTATTCTTACCTGGAAAATCCCTTTAAAAGGGAAAAACAGCTGAAACATCATCTGTTTCATGTGATCAAATTTCCATGTGATCAAATGATTGGCTCATAAATTATCATTGTTCTGCTTACTAGCCAAGGCAATCATATAGTTATACTTATATTTTGCCCTATTTTTTCACCAAAGATTTGAAAAAAAAGTAAGTAATTTCAGAGAATCAAAATTTCACTTTGTTAATTCTGTTTATTTTTCATTATATTAAGTTCTTCCTTTTTATCATTATTTGCACCCTTTACCTTCTCTCTGATGAGTTTAAGAAGCTTCTTTACATCTTCATAGCAATCATAATCATCTTCTATTATGACTCTTGTATTGAAAGCACAAGATATCTTGCCATGTAGAAAGTTTTATAACTATTATTGAATGTGAAGAATGAGAATGTCACCAACAAGCAGATGATTGTCACATTATGGGATCTGACCTGCCTGCCATCTCTTACAGCTTCTTCAGAGGGTCCTGATTTCCATGGCAGAGATTAACTTTTAGATTTTCAAAGTAAACATGTGATATGAGTATGGGTGTGATATTTGACTATTAATATGTCACATTTTATTACCTGATATTTTAACTTATAAGTTAAAAAAATATTTTAGAAAATATTGGAATTTATTTTTTAAGAAGATTTAGATAAGCTGATTAAAAGTAATAATACTCATATCTTTCTTCCAAAGATTCAGATTTAGTAATGTAACTTGACCCACACAACCCTCATATATATGCATTGCATTTTTGATGTAACTGGTCTTGTGTATTGCATGTTTTGCCAGTGAATTAGATGATTCTGATATTTTCCCTAAAGATCATGATTTTAAAACATTGCTTTAAAGTGAAAATGAATCATAATACTTTTAGGGATGTTAAAAGAAAACACATACAAACTTTGCCTATTCAGCAGTGATTCAGATGTGTTACAAACAACTCTAAACTTTTCCTTCACTCAATAGATATTATCACTGTTATCAAATTCTTTTCATGGAAATGAACATTTTTAATAATGATAATGAAGATAGAAAATATGCCATTTCCAAAGTGAACAACCAATACATTTCTCTTGGCATTAACAATATTTTTAAGTCATAAGACAAAGTCATGTCCAGCTCTTTGTGACCCCATGGACTAACTATACAGTCCATGGAATTCTCCAGGCCAGAATACTTGAGTGGGTAGCCATTCCCTTCTCCAGGGAATCTTCCCAACTCAGGGATCGAACCCAGGTCTCCTATATTGTAGGAGGATTCTTTACCAACTGAGCTAACAGGGAAGACAAACACAGTATTATTTGAATTTGTTAATAATTCTCAACATATTGGCACTGGGAATATTTAGAATATTTAAAGTATAAAATATGCAATAGCTTTCAAAATTTGGATTTTTTAGTACAACTCACTGCCTTATATTCAAATTATTTATTTTGGATAGACATATTTGTTTAATTATATTTTACAAGGGACTTTGTCTTCTTACAATGTTTAATTGGAACTGCTTTTTTATTTTGTAATATCACCATGCAATCATTTTAAAATAAGGAAGTTAGAGTATTTTGAAGTTATTATTTTCTCTCAATATAGTGTTACTTTTTTCTGACTAAATAAACTACACAAGATTACATAGGGTTATGATCCAAGTCAACTATGAATTAATTGAACTAAGATAATATGAGATTATCAACTTTTGACATTCTATTGCTTTAATGATAGCTTTAGTGTTATTAAGTTGAAATTATTTCTAATTACTTCAACTTTCACAAATACTGTTGGCTTGTTTTTCTTTGAAAAAAGAAGTTAAAATAAATCTTGCTTCTTTATTAAGAAGCAAATTATAAGAAATTATGAAAAGCAACATATGCACATTGACATAAATACACCAAACAACATTAGAAAGTATGTTACATAAAATTGACTATTAGAAGGAAGTCATTGAAGAGTATCATACAGGTAACACTCTTAAGTTTTTTCATGTACTATTAATGTAGTCTTTGTTTTTCTCAGCCACCTCACTGCTTATAATTTATCCAAAAAATCTACAGTGTACACATTGTTGTAACTAAAAGTTATACAATCCAATATTAAGAATAATTTTAAAAGATCAGTTTTGATGTAAAAATTCTAATAATGGAAAATTTAAATCCCTTTAAAATTATGTCAGAAAAGATAGTTCAATTGTGGAGGGGGAGGGATTTGAGGAAATTTTACATTTGTAATTTAACACAATCTTGATATAATTTTATAAGTGGAAATTCTAAAATGTTACCATACCACACATTTCAACAAGAGCTCAAAACACAAAAACCTAATCATATTCTAAGAATTTACTGAGTAACACAGATTAAATTGAAGAGAGACTCAAACCCTCAGATATGACTTATGTAACCCAGAGAAATCAATATTGACTCCTCTGTTCTAGACCTGTGTCTTTGGCCTCTTTTGTTATTATAATCATACATAATGGTGTGCCTCAGAGAACCTTATCCCCTCTACCTGACCCTTAAACCAAAGAGCCTTTGTTTACCTCACAGGGAGACAATCTGATATCCAATATTGACACCTATGAATGACAATAAACTGACACATTCCCCTGCCTGAGGCTTGCCATTCTAGGAGATATTTGAAAAAATTAAATGGTCTTTTTAATTCATTTCCACACTCCCCCTCCCATGCCCCCACCCCCACCTCATCTCTGATACATAAATGAACCTGGGATCCAGACCCAGACAAGATGGTTATTTTGAGACATTACTCTGCCATCTTACTCCTTTGAAGGAAAGTTATGACCAAACTAGAGAGCATAATAAAGAGCAGAGACATTGCTTTGCCAACAAAGGTCCGTCTAAGTCAAGGCTATGGTTTTTTCAGTGATCATGTATGGATGCGGAGAAGGCAATGACACCCAACTCCAGTACTCTTGCTTGGAAAACCCCATGGACAGAGGAGCCTGGTAGGCTACAGTCCATGGGGTCACTGAGGGTCAGACACGACTGAGCAACTTCACTTTCACTTTTCACTTTCCTGCATTGGAGAAGGAAATGGCAACCCACTCCAGTGTTCTTGCCTGGAGAATCCCGGGGACAGGGAAGCCTGGTGGGCTCCCGTCTATGGGGTCGCACAGAGTCAGACACAACTGAAGTGACTTAGCAGCAGCAGCATGTATGGATGTGAGAGTTGGACTATAAAGAAAGCTGAGTGCAGAAGAATTGATGCTTTTGAACTGTGGTGTTGGAGAAGACTCTTGAGAGTCCCTTGGAAAGCAAGGAGATCCAACCAGTCCATCAGACCAGTCCTGGGTGTTCATTGGAAGGACTGATGTTGAAGCTGAAACTCCAATACTTTGGCCACCTGATGTGAAGAGCTGACTCATTGGAAAAGACCCTGATGCTGGGAAAGATAGAGGGCAGGAGGAGAAGGGGATGACAGAGGATGAGATGGTTGGAGGGCATCACCTACTCAATGGACATGGGTTTGGGTGGACTTCGAGAGTTGGTAATGGACAGGGAGGCCTGGCATGCTACGGTTCATGGGGTCGCAAAAAGTTGGACATGAATGAGTGACTCAACTGATATGAACACTGCCATCTTCTCTGTCAACTGGTTTTCCAAATAAAGTTATATTCCTTGTCTCAACACCTCATCCCTCGGATTTATTGGCCTCTTGTGCAGCAAGCACAGTGAGCTTAAACTCAGTAACACAGTGGAATTTGTGGTTCTTTACCTGTTATTAGTGAAAAGCATTTAGAGTTATGTGACGCAATACAAAATTTGCAGTGCAAAAATGTCATGTGTGTTACTTTTAGAAAAAGTTAAGCATGTACATAAAAAGAACACCTTATAATTTTTTTTTACATAAATATCTCCAAGTGATGGGTTATGGATAACTATGTTTTCTTCTTTGCATTTATATGGTTTATTTAAATTCTATATTCTCTCGATAGGCTATGTCATATAAAAAGCATGCCCAGTTTGAGAGTTGCAATTTAAGTTTTTTATCTGGGGAAAAATGAGGACTACAGCCCAGGATACAGCACCTCAGTTAGTTCTGAGTGACAACTCCAAGTCAGGCTATATACAAGTTTGTAACAAACAGGAAACAGTCAGTTTTCATCCCAATTCCAAAGAAGGGCAATGCCAAAGAAGGGCAATGCCAACGAATGTCCAAGCTACCACACAATTGCACTCATTTTACATGCTAGTAAGGTAATGCTGAAAACCCTTCAAGCTAGGCTTCAACAGTATGTGAACTGAGAACTTCAGATGTACAAGCTGGATTTAGAAAAGACAGAGGAAGCAGTGATCAAATTCCCAACATCCAGTGCATCATAGAAAAAACAAGAGAATTCTAGAAAAAAGCATCTACTTATGCTTCATTGACTACACTAAAGCCTTTGACTGTGTGGACCACAACAAACTGGAAAATTCTTAAAGAGATGGAAATATCAGACCACCTTACTTGCCTTCTGAGAAATCTGTATTTAGATCAAGAAGCAATGGCTAAAACTGGACATGGAACAAGGGACTGGTTCAAAATTGGAAACAGAGTACATAAAGGCTGTAGATTGTTACCCTGTTCTTTTAACTTATATGCAAAGTACACCATGGGAAATGCTGGGCTGGATGAAGCACAATCTGGAATCAAGAATGCTGGGAAAGAAATATCAATAACCTCAGATGTGCAGATGACACTACCCTAATGGCAGAAATGGAAGTGGAACTAAAGAGCTTCTTGATGAAGGTGAAAGAGGAGACTCAAAAAGCTAGCTTAAAACATTCAAGATTTAAGAAACTAACTCAGCATTCAAGAAACTAACATCATGGCATTCCATTCCATCACTTCCCATCCCATCATTTCATATAATATGGAAATTTGGTTGGGATCCTGGAACAGAAAAAAGCACTTTAGGTGAAAACTAGGATAATCTGAATAATGTATAGACTTTAATTAACAAAGCATCAATATTGATTCACAATTACAACATATGTACCATATTAATATAAGATGTTAATATTAAGTGAAATGTGTGTGGGTTATATTGGAATTCTCTGCATCATCTTCATTTTTCTATAAATCTTAAATTATGTTAAAATAAAATGTTTGAAAAATATGCAGTCCTAATACAACATTGTAAATCAAGTAAATTTCAATAAAAAATTAAAATATGTATTCTTATTTATAGAATTTCTTTCACAAAATTTTGTAAACCTATGCTGAAGTTATAGTTAAATGTTGTTAATGTAAAACAGCAAAGATTCACAATTATTTATTAAGGACTAATATAAAAGACACACTGACAGGTGCTTGGTGAAATATATCAATAACACACAAACTTTCATCTTGTCTGCATGCTAGTGAAGATAGAAGTGAATATATTATGTAAGTGCTATGCTGAGCATGAAGAGCATTATGATTTAGCTAAAATAAAAAGAAAGCCATTATCTAATAGATGAATTTAAAAGGTGTCACACAGAATGAATAATTAAAATACATCTTGAAATATTAGTGCCCTTTCAACTGACAGAGTGTGAATGAAATGTGCTCTTAGCTTAGATGAGAACATTCAGTCTTACATTCCTTCATTCTTTCAAAGAATATTTATTTAATACACACTAAGTCAAGACCCAATTTTGTAGATTCTGTAGCAAATAAATTTTACTGCTATTTTAATCAATAGGTAGAGACTACTTTCATTTCCCTTGAATCTGGGCCAGTCCAATAACTTGTTTTGAAAAGAAAAAGGCAATGAGAGTGATGCAATGTAGCTTCCAAGTCAGTGTCTTTAGATCTGCAAGTCCCTTCTTCATTCTCAGACAGCTGCCTTTTGGAACACAGTCATGAAATGAGAATGAAGACCAAGTAGCAGAGCTTATGCATGTGGATGGAAACCTAGGTGCCCTGGCCTTCATGAGCCCCTGGTGGAGAGAAGCACCACCTGTCTGCAGTGTGAGTCAACCCTTAGGAGTTAACAGCCCCAAACATAAACTACAGCCCATACTCAATGCTTATTGAAACGCCAACCTGGGAAAGTCAGAGCAGCTGTGTGCACTTTTACATGGGAAGAATGCAAATAACCTACAGTGAGTCAACTCGAGAATTGTGAAAGAAATTAAATGTTTTAAACTTTGGGGGCTTTAATTTTGGGGGCTTTTGTTATGAATCAATATATCACAGAAACAGAAGTTGGTATTTGTGAGGCTGGCTTTGGATCCAGGCAGAACCTTAAGTTTAAAGCAGGTTATTTTTGAAGTCTGGAAAGGAAGTGAGAAATTTGTTCACAAAATTACTGTTTAAGTCTTCAGAAAAGGGATCCTATTGTATAAATAGTATAGTTGCTAGCTGAATGTTCCATGCAATAAGATATAAGAAAGAAAATGTATAAAATGAATTTGTAAATCTAAAATAAATTTCCAGGAAGAATAAATACCAACTGGTTTCCTTTCACTGATTGTATAAAACTATGGGACTTAAATAAATTAAAGCAACTGTCTGTAAAACTGGTAATTTAGGGAATTTCAAATATTGGACTTGAAAAACAAAACAATTCCTCTAGTTTCTCCAAGGATCCAAAATTTGGCCAAGTAGGAAATGGATCCAGGATGAAGACCAAGTTCAGGGAGCTGCCAGTGTAAAGATTAAGTCAAGTCTCAGTGGCTCAGCAGTAAAGAATCCCACCTGCAATGTAGGAGACTTACAGGAGACTTCAGTACGATTTATTGGTTGCAAGGATGCCCTGGAGGAGGAAATGGCAACCCACTCCAGAATTCTTGCCTGGAAAATTCCATGGACAGAGGATCTTCGCAGGCCATAGGGTTGCAAAAAGTCAGACATGACTGAGCAACTGAGCATGCATGTGGCTATCAGACCCTTTATTAAAATCTCAGAAAGCTTTAGGATGTCCCCCCACAGTCCTTCCACTAAACAAAAGGGCTTCTAAGATACTAAGGACAATGTTCTACAACACCATGTAGGACTTCGCAAAGTTGAGGGGGACTCATCTGTAAGAATGTACAAATATAGATAATCACAGGCAGTGGTCCCCAACCTCTTTGGAACCAGGGCAGTTTTGTAGAAGACATTTTTTCCATGGACCAGGAACGAGGGGATGGTTTGAGGATGATTCAAGCACATGACATTTATTGTATACTTTATTTCTATTATTACTATATCAGCTCCACCTCAGATCATCAGACATGATCTAGAATTTAATCCACAGTATTAAAAGGAGGTATCTTACTTGCACTGAAAGTGGCAGAAACAGTTCAACATGCAAAGATGACTTTGAGCCCCCAGACTACTTTGCTGAGGAAGCAAGCTTAGAAAATTACTAATTTCTTATGGAGCAGGAATACAGGATCCAAATGGTGGATCCAAAATCCATGAGGAAGCATCCCTGTTAAACAGAACTGATACCTGACCAAGGATCACTCTGTTCCAGGAGCAGAGGGAGTGGGTAGCATGGGCTTGGCTTGATTCAGAAGACTGTAATATAGTTACTATCATATGGCTCCTGTCCTTTACTTGTGTACTAATAGGTGGATCAGGGCCCAGGCAGATGGCCAAAATTTACTTCAGTCTCTTTTTAAAAGACTTATCTTCAAATACAGTCAACATATGAATTGAGTGTGGGACACAATTCAGACCGTAACACCTCCTTTTTTGCACAGGAGTGTCTATGGCAGTTACTTTGTTTTCTTCACCCCATTTCATATCTGCTGTGATAAGGCAGGTAGCTCCCCACACCTGAAAAAAAAAAAACATGCATGCAGAAAACCTCATCTACAATTGAACCTGATGTGGATGATGAAATCTTGTACCTTAAGCCCAAGCGTGATGAGAATTCATCAATACAGGATGAAAATTGAGAAAGTTTTAAGAGAGGCGCCTGTACTTCACAGGCAAGAGTAGTAATGTAGTGTTAGTTGCTCAGTCATGTCCAACTCTTCGTGAGTCCATGGACTATAGTCTGCCAGGATCTATTGTCCATGCAATTCTCCAGGCAAGAATATCGGAGTGGGTTGCCATTCTTTTCTCCAGGGGATCTTCCAAACTCAGAGGTTGAACCTGGGTCTCCTGCACTGTAAGGCAGATTCTTTACTATCTGAACCACCAGGGAAGCAGGCAGGAGGAATGTAAGTAATTTACATTACTAACCCTGGGCATAAGAGTTGCTATAAATGCTTTGCCACTCCTCCTATTGAGAGATAGAGTCCATTTCCACTCCCCTTCATCCTGGCTGGCCCTGCAGTTGTTTTGGCCCATACCATGAGGCAGAGCCCATACCAAGGGCTTCCCGTGTGGCTCAGCTGGTAAAGAACCCTCCTGCAATGTGGGAGACCTGAGTTCGATCCCTAAGTTGGGAAGATCCCCTGGAGAAGGGAAAGTCTACCCACTCCAGTATTCTGCCTGGAGAATTCCATGGGGTCACAAAGAGTCAGACACAACTAAGTAACTTTCATTTCATGAGGCACAGGTAACCCTGCTTATCTTCTGTGACATCTGCCTGTGGTACTAGGAACTCTCAGTCTGAACCTAATGACTAGGCTGAGACTGAAGAGGAAAAGTTAAAATTTTACCTCCTTCTGTCTCTGTAACTCACCTTGCCCCTTGCAAACTCTGAATCACGTAGGTCACATAGTCTCAGAAAGTGGGGACTTGCAATACTAGGAACTGGAGTTTATCCCACTCACCCTTGTCTTGCTGTTTGCAATCACCCAGCCCCTGCAAACCTGCTTAATCATGCCTGTCCAAGTCAGGAATCCCTCTGCCTATCTTGACCACTGTTCCCACATGCGTGAAACTCCTTAGTTTAAACCAGTCTATTAACAGTTTGTGTTGCCCACTACAGTCTGTCTATAAAAACTCTGTAATCCCTTTGTTTGGGGCTCGGAGCTTGGAGTGTTAACTCCTCTTGCTCACCAGCATAGTAAACCTGAGTTCTCCAACTCTCTGAGTGTGTGGCTTGGATTCTCAAATACTGGTTTCTTCAACAAGATAAGCTGTGAGGAGATGCCACGTGCAGGAGAACTGATGTGTCCCAGCTAACAAGCCTAGCTGAGCTCTTAGCTGAAAGCCAGCAACTACTCCCAGCAATGTAACTGAGCCACCTGAAACATGTCCACCCAGTCAAGCCTCCATATAATGGCAGCTTCAGCCAACACTAAAGGGAGGAGAGGTACCACCTACCTTCAGCCTTTGTGTTTCTGGGTGGGTGAAATGCAGCAACAAAGAACTGAAACTGTCTTGTATATTATTATGTATTGTGGAAACTTTAAAAAATAAAATAATACTCATAAAAAATATTTAAGAGATATGAAATAACAGAATGTGATGACCCAAGGACAAAAGAGCAGATAAAACCAAGGAGGGTCTTGGAAAGCAGGAACAGAAAAACCAGACCCTTATCACCCTTCCCTCCCCCATGTTGTAACTATTAATGGATTTCAGGTCCTCCTGAGCAATATAACTTATCTCCCCTCTTACACCATAGAGAGAAGATATTTGCCTTACTCTCCGCACCCCCCCACCCCCAGTATATGTGCCTCTTCCAATCAGAAAATGACCCTCAAAAGACCCCTATCCCACTCCTTGTACCCTGGGTATAAAAGTGGACTAAGGACCCTTGTTCAATGTTGGTTCTCCCTTGAGGGGGCCCGCTGTTCTAACAGCATCTTCCACTCTAATAAATTTAATTTCCCTTTCATTCCATCTCATATCTGGAAATTCTTTTCCAACCCACATGCAGACCACAACATTTTTGGTGGCCTATACAGGGAACGTAGGTGGCCCACCTCCTTTCTTCTCCTTTTTCAAAAGAACCCTCTGCCAAGAGGCAAGTGCTGTGGAAGCAACTGGGGAATTCTGGCCGGGGTTACCCTCTGGGGTGTTCCAAAGGCCCCACTGCTCACTGAGCCCCAGTAGCCGTCACCCAAATGGGTGACGGTCTCTCCTTTGTCTTCTTTCCAACTGAGGACTAGGACAACCGATATTGTGTGGACATGGGTCAGGCACTTAAAAGCTATAGGACATCTGCAACATGAAGACTCCCATATGAGGATAAGGGGGTATGGAATGGATCAGGCCACAAGGGCATCCACCCCCAGCAAGACAACTTCTGTGCACCATATCAGGCACATAGTGGTTAAAGCAAAACAGAGACCATTGTCCCCTGTCCACCACCTCCCCAATAGGATTGTAAGGTGGATTCCTCAGCCTTCTTCCCTGTCACTTTCACTTCTTTCCCTTTTGGTACAGATTGATTTACAGGAGCCTGTGTGTAGCCTCTGAGCCATAATTTCTTTACATTCAGTCCTTCATGGCCCTCAGCCAGAATCCGGATTTGAGGGACTCATGCCACATGTGTCTTTCTGTTGCCTCCCTATCACCTGTCCCACTCTATCTGTCTCCATCAGATTTCCTAGAGGACCCCTACTTGACCTTTCATATCCACATGATCTCTAGGAAAGGATTCTGAGGTTCCCTTTGGTCCAGGTCTTTTTACTATATTCAAAAGCCTGAAGGATCAAAAACTCTCCTAACATTCTAAAGAATCCACTATAACTGCTCTTGTTTCTCAGGGTGGGGAAGGACCAAGCTTCCCCCACTCTGAAAGTCCCCTTAACCCTTCAGATCCTTCTGATGGGACAAAGACTTCACTTCCACCAGAGGGACAATCCAAGATTTTATCAGTTGATCTGCCCCTGATATTGGAGTCAACTTGAGCACTATTTGGCCTATATTTAGCTTTAAAGTATGACTACATATGGAAAGATGACTTGTTAACACAAGATAGCCAAGATATTCTTTAGACTCTGGGGAGAAAACTGGTTAAAATGATTTTTTTTTTTTCCCTTGGAAACTACAAAATCAGTTATTTTTGCATATGCAATTAAAAACAACTAGCTTGTTAAAAGGCCTGCCTAGGGAAAAGCTTGAAGTTAACCCTTTTCATATCCTTGAAATACACAGCCCAACTTGCCTGAGACCTCAGCCTTGGGCAAATTAGAACTTCAAAAGAAAAAAAAAGTGGGTGGGGGTGTCAAATAGACATTTTAAATCTCAAGCAGAAAACTATGAGATCTTTGTTTGGCTGTCTGTCTGGATTTATATATGTCTCAGTGTGTGTCTTTTTTTTTTTTTTTTAATAATATTGCTGAAGTTGTAAATGAATTCTAATTTAATTGGCCTAAATAAAAGTGAGCACTTACAAATCAGGCAATTCTAAATACAAAATATTAACCTAAATGAATTTCAAACTCACTTGAACTGGGAAATATTCAATATTAAATATATAGTATTAATGTTTACTTGTTAATCTAATATAGACATGTCTAAGAGTCATTAAGCATAGTATTTTCATTGTGCCTAGGTTTATTATAAGCTAAGTATTGTTATATTGTTATATCTGTTACAAGTTTATCAGCAACAAAAGTACCTCAAGTGAAGAAATTCAAAAAATGTAAATGAGATATGAGCTTTTAGATAAACTCTATTAAGAATAATTATACTTTAGAAATGTCAGTCTAAAACAGTCTCTCTAGGTCTTGGTAACCTGAATTTCTACTGTTGTGCTAAACTAAGTGATGGAAGTTTATTGACAATAAAATAAGATTCTAAAACATTCAGTACTTAACACTAACTTCCTCTTACACAGAAACTAAGGAGTTTTGGACTATTAATAAATAATATTTGATGCCATCCTGAGATGTTCTCTAGAATTTCTTTTTAGAAATTATCACTGGTATTTATGTTCACCAATCTATAGAATGCTAATATAAAGGTCAGTTCTTGGTTGCTTAAGGAAAGTAGGATGTGTATTTTCAGTAAAGAAGATATGAGGAATGAAATTACATTTTATGAAGGGAGAAGGAAGTAGGTCTGACTTACAGATGGCTGTTTCAGGATGGGAGAGTTAAGTGGTGGGTATAGAACTTGATAAGGTCCTATGGAAAGTGGACCATGAGAGAAGAGTTTTGTGCATAAATACAAGTTTTCTTGAGATGTTGAACTGCCTTTGATAATGGATTTTAAGTTTCTTTCCCTCTGAAGTGATCTGTTCTATGTTTACCTTTGAAATCTTTTGTTAACTTTGACTAAGTGAATAATTATTGTTTCAGAGTGACTTATATGACCCTATCTGGGTGGTTTTATAAACTCTTTTGATATTTATCAACAAAACTACCTAAATAACTTGACTTCTAGATAACTTTGGGATGCTTCAGAGGGCCGCTGAGACATCCTAAAGAGCTATTAAACTACCCGGGTTCATTGGACATGTTAATTTTTTTTTTTTTTTTTTTGGACATATTAAATTATATGGGAAGTACTGCTGAAGGGGTGGTAAATCTTCTCAGATTATATTGTATGGTTGATGTTACTAATATAGATATCCTAGAAATTATGTGAAATTCATGAAAATCTGATATGTCCTGGAAAAATGTTGTCAGTTATAATTCTAGTTGTCATGTTCAAGTGTTACAAGTCACAGCAATGAGCAGGTTACTTTGTCAATTACAATTTAATCAGATTTTAAACATGCCTTCTATGTTTCACTCTGATGCTTTTGCAAGAATACTGCTACTTCAAGATTTATGGAAAAGATTTTTCAAAAATTAACCGATAAATTTTGTTTGTTTGTTATCTGGTAAATTGGTAACAGACTGGAATTTAGTCTACTCTTATATTAAGAAAACAAAGTTTTCTTAGAACGTAGCTTTTGATAACAGATTATAAATTTCTTTGCCTTTAAGTGATTTATATCTGTTTATAAAATATTTTGTTACTTTGGTAAAGTAAATAAGCATTATTTAACATTATGATACATGTCAAAGCTCATTCTGCTTCTATAAAAAAGAGCCCTTCACTGTTAGACTGAAAAGTTGTCACTGAACCATGAAAGTTGCTGGGATTCTTGGCCTCCAGAGAAGAAGAATTCAATCCAGGGCCAGAGACAAGTTTGATTGCTCAGAGCTTTTGTATAATAAAATTGTATTAAAGTATAAAAGAGATAGAGAAAGCTTCTGACATAGATATCAGAAGGGGGCAGAAAGTGCCCACTTCACTAGTGTTAGCAAGAGAGTTATATACTTTTTAATTAGTTATTACAATGAATCAAAATAATTTCTGGAGGTTGTAAAGATCTTACTAGACCCACTCTCATAATTTACAGTGTAAGAGGATTAGCCAGAAGGTTTTCAGGAAGGAGAAACTGTCCTCAAGCAGGATATTGTTGTTATATAAGCCTTAGCACAGAGTTTAAATAGAGTTGTTTATTGTATAATCATCAGTTCCAGGCTTAAAGATAAAAATGTTTTATGTGACAAAGACCAAGGAATATAGAGGAAAAAAAAAAAAAAAAGTTTGTTCTTTCCTCCCACTTGAGAATTCCAGACCCCTCTCTTTTTGAGGACTCCTGGACTTCTTATCAACCTACCTAGGAATTGACTCTCTCAAGACTTCTGCTATCCTGATGTCCTTAAAACATGGCAAGAGTCTACTCCTAAATTGGAGAATTAAAAATGGGTGAACAATAGCTGTAAATCAGAGTCAGGGCTATGGGAAATCCAAAATGGCCACTTGGATTTTCTTGGCTCCCTGACAAACTTCAATTCATTTGATGGGTTAAAGCTGTTAGGTAGGTAGAATAGGGAAAAGGAGTCCAAAATGGCATTGGCTAAAAAGGTCAAAGGAAGGTCCGAGGACCAGAGTGAAGACTTCAGACAGAACAAACAGCACTCTTGGCTAAGCCCAATTTGCATAGGGCAGGCCCAGGTGGAGGAAAAAACATAAAAGGAAGAGCCAAAGCGCTTTCTGACGGACTCTCTCTCTCTCACTCTCTCTCCCTCCCCTGTGATCTCCTCCACTCTCTTCTCTTTGAGTCTTGGAGTCTCCTGCTATGTTCTAAATAAAATGGAGCTGTAACACTGATTTGCCTAAGAGCTGTAGCACGGTTTGTCCAAGACCCGAGAGCTGTGACGTGCTGAGGGCTTTAATGTCCATCACTCCAAATCTTTGTTGTGACAAGACAAAGAACCAAGGAACATACACTCGCGTGACATCTATGGTGCTGTGACTCAGATTTAACCTGGCTGAAACAACCTCCACGCGGAAGAGGCCAAGCACAGCAGGAGCCCAACTCAGTGAAGCTCCCACACTAGAAGTGGAAGGCGAAGAAACCCAGTGCAGGGGAAGGCCCATCTTGCTGGAAACCAGAACAGTAAAAAATGAACACAGCAGAAATCTCACGCGGCCCAGTCTCAGATTCCAGAAGACCTCCAGTTAAGGTAAGAGGTCCTCACACCTATGGCTGGAGGGACCTTTACAATCTCTCGTTTCTTGTTTCCTCGAACCTCCTGTGAACAGACGGGTGGCAGGGGGCACAATTGAGGGACTCTGGAGAGGCTACTCCTCAGCATGTCCCAAAGGTGCTATCTGCTGAGCCCCAGTAGCTGTTAACCAAGCCGGCGGGGGTTCTTCTGTCCTTTCTCTGTGCCAAGGATCAGGCCAATGAAACTGTGAACACCGGTCAGATATTTAGCAAATTTTCTGGCGGGCTATGTAGGGGATTCCTTGGCACATTTTTTCCACTGCTTTTTCCTCCTGTCCTTCAGCTCTCTCCCGGGACTCAAGCCCAGCCAAAACTAATGAAACTCAGGCTCTGATGTCTCAATGCAAAAATTCATTGAGAGACAAAGCAAAAAGAGGTGGATTTGTTAGGATCCAGAGAGAAGCCACTCTTCAGGGTGTGAACCATTGCTGAGGGCAAGGGCTGGGGCCATGGAATTAGGCCTGGATAGATTTTGTGAGAGGGTGGAATTCATATGATAATGAGTGAGAGGATCATCCCAGCCATTGGGGAACCACCCACTCCTCCCTCTTTTGACTGTGCCTTGGAGCTGTCCTGCCACCTCTGTCCTGTCCTATCTGTTGGCTTATAGATTGGGGATTAAGGTTTACTTGAATCATCTTGGACCCAATTGATTTTAATTGGTTTACATTATACCCTTGTGCTATGTCATTCTTTCAAAGATTGTGCTCTGCCCCCTTCCCTCCTGTTTCATGCTCTTTTCCTGAGCCCCATCCAGACCCACAAGGTTGCCTCTACAATCTTCTGGAGAAACAACCAGAAAATAGCTGGCCTTGGGAGGGAAATACTCTATAATATTCAACCCCCTAATCCTACCCAATACTGGTCATACTGGAGATCTTGGGGATGCCCAAACTCTAGTCTGGGGGATCCCAGGAGGTCATCACGCCTTGACCTGCCTAGGGATCGGTCTTCGAAAGGTTGTCACATCTCAACCTGTTTGGAGATCTTCTAGTCCCAGGGGTCCCAGGAGGTCATCACGCCTCGACCTGCCCAGGGACCCAATTCTCAGGAGGCCGTCATGCCTCGACCTGCCCAGGGATTTGATCTCTAGGAGGCTGTCATGCCTCAGCCTGCCTGGGGATCTGCACCCTGACCTGGGGACGCCTGGCTCTCAGGATGCAACAGTTCTGGGTAGGATAAGCTTCAGAAAGACTCACCCTTAAGGAAGTCTACCTATGAAAACAGAAAGAAGCCTATTACTTGTGGGACTGTTCCCAGTCTCAGCATTAACTCAGGAGCCCAATGAGAACCCCATTGCCTTTCTGGAGAGGCTAAAAGAGGCACTCCAAAAGTTTACCAACCTGGACTTAGACTCTTACGAGGGACGGGTGATTTTAAAGGACAAATTCCTGTCCCAATGTGCATCAGATATCAGAATTAAGTTACAGCAGCTACAACAGCAGGACCCTGCTGCCTCTTTAGATGAGATGGTCCAGTCAGCCACCAATACCTTATCATGATAAGGAGGCCAAGACCCAGGAGAAGGAGAGAAAGAAAGAGACAAGGCATGCCCAGATGCTGGCCGCCCTCCAGAGAAGCCCTGTGGCAAACCCCGAGTCCTTGAGGGACAAGGCACGAGACAAATGCCTGATCTGTCGACAGGCAGGGCATTGGGCCAAAGAGTGTCCAAACCGTTACAAGTCTCCTAGAACGGCTTGCCACAAATGTCATCAACTGGGACATTGGGCAGCACTCTGCCCTCGGGACCCATGAGCCTCAAGGTCAAGCGCCAAGCCTACCCTCACGATGGTTCAAGAGGACTGAAGCGGCCCGCTCCAGCCAGCCCGCCTGTCACAGATAACCATCACGGGGCTGGAGCCAAGAGTGCAACTGGATGTGGCAGGTAGGTCCGAGAATTTCTTGGTTGACACAGGGGCTACCTACTCTGTCTTGATCTCCTACTCTGGAGACTTCTCCTCCCAAACCGGTACCATTGTGGGTGCTACAGGAAAAGCAACTACTAAAAGATTCACCCGAGCACTTCTTTGCTGCTGGGAGGGACAAATATTTTCCCACCAGTTTCTGGTGGTCCCTGAGTGACCTACCCCCTTATTGGGAAGAGATATACTCACTAAACTGGGGACCACCTTTGTGATGGGAAGTTTTCCAGCCCCTAGAGCTCTACAGCTCCTGGTTACTACTGAAGAACCCATTACACCTTCAATACAGAGGGGCCAAAAACTATGGGAAGACAAAATTAACCCCCAGGTGTAGGACCAGGGAATTCCTGGACAAGCCCACCAAGCTGAACCGGTCATCATTGTCCTGCAAGATCCCACTCGGTTTCCTAACCAGAAACAAAATCCTCTCAAAAGAGAGGCTCGGGAGGGACTGCAGCCTTTAATAAATAAATTCCTTGCTTGTGGGCTATTGGTCCCCACCAGTTTGCCATGTAACACCCCAATCCTCTCAGTAAAAAAAAAAAAAAAAAAGGAACCCAGAAAATGGTTCAAGATCTCCAGATCATAAATGAAGCTGTAGTACTTCATCCCACAGTACCCAATCCCTATGTAATCTTGGGAGAAATCCCACCCAGTGCCAAGTGGTTTACAGTCTTGGATCTCAAAGATGCATTTTTTTGCATACCACTGGCTAAAGAATCCCAATACCTCTTTGCCTTTGAGTGGGAGGCCCCAGGAGAAAAACACCAGCAGATGACTTGGACAGTATTACCTCAGGGTAATCTCTGGGGTTCAGAGATAGCCCCCACCTGTTTGGACAGGCCCTTAGCCTGGATCTCCTAGATCTGGACCTGGGACCTAATGGGAAAATATTACAATACATAGATGACCTACTAATCTGCTCTCCAGATGAAAAAAGTGCCCAATAACATGCAGTTCAGGTTCTAAACTTCTTGGCAGAAAGGAGATATAAAGTCTCCCATGCTAAGGCACAGATGGTCGAGACAAAGGTAACTTACCTGGGAGTTCAGATTACACATGGGTCCAGGAGGCTGTCGTCTGATCGGGTAAAAGGAATCCTCCAGTTGCCCTCCCCCATGACTCGAAAACAATTGCGAGCTTTCCTGGGGCTAACTGGTTATTGTAGAACTTGGATACCCAACTACGGTCTAATTGTCCAGCCCTTATATGAAAGTTTAAAGGGACGAAATGATTCAATCCCACTGATGTGGGGAACTCCTCAAAAGAAGGCAGAGTCTACACTAAAACAGGCCTTAACTCAGGCACCTGCCTTGAGGTTGCCAGACCCAGAAAAAGCATTCCAACTTTATGTCCATGAAAGAGAGGGAATAGCCTTGGGAGTGTTAACTCAAAGGTTGGGATCTGAGCCCCAGCCTGTAGCTTACTTATCCAAGAGGCTCGATCCAAGTACCCAAGGCTGGCCCCCTGCCTTCGAAATCTTACAGCTATTGCAATCGTGATAGAAGATGCTTTAATACTCTCCTTTGGGGGCAAACTAACTATTTTTACCAGCCACCAAGTAAAACAACTCCTAAATGGGAGAGGCCATTTATGGATGTCTGATCAAAGAGTCCTCAGATATCAAGTCATGCTGATGGAAAATCCAGGCCTCACTATATCCCCTTGTGAGGTTCTTAATGCAGCCACCCTCCTGCCTACCCCCGAGGGCTCTCTCCCCTTTCACTCTTGTCTAGAAACCTTGGACCACTGGACAAAACCCCAAGAGGGGTTGTCAGAAGATCCTCTGACCAATCCTGAGGAAATCTGGTACACTGATGGAAGCAGCTTTGTCTTGGATGGAAAAAGAAGAGCTGGATATGCAGTAGTCTCCAATTTTGAGACCATAGAGGCTAAGCCTCTGCCACCAGGTACTTCAGCCCAATTAGCTGAGCTCATAGCCCTGACTCGAGCTTTAGGGCTTGGAAAAGGAAAAAGAATAGCCATTTACACTGACTCCAAGTATGCCTTTCTGGTGCTACATGCACATGCGGCTATTTGGAAAGAAAGGGGCCACTTGACCACCCGAGGGTCCCCAATCAAATATGGTGATCACATTTTTCGATTCTTGGAGGCAGTCCATCTGCCCACTGAGGTTTCAGTCTCCCACAGTAAAGGACACCAAAAAGGGAACACAGAAGTGGCACGAGGGAACCAAGCAGCTGATCAGGCAGCTAGGAGAGCAGCTTTACAGAACCATTACCTAATAGGGATTGCCACCTTAGTTCCACAGACTAATTTGCCAGAAACTCCTTCATATACTGAAGGCAAGACTCTTAAAGCTAAGAGTGAGGGCTTTCAAGAAGATCATATGGGGTGGTTCCAAAGGAGGGACTCCTTTTTCTGCCTGGAAACCTCTAACGGAAGTTGGTTAACTCCTTACATGCCACTACTCATTTAGGAGAAAAGGCCGTCCACAGATTACTAGAAAGGTCCTTCAGAGGAACAGGCTTCCAAACAACTATAAGACAGGTGGTCTCCTCTTGTCCAACTTGCCAATTAAACAACACCCAAGGAGCTCGAAGACCCAAGCTGGCCCAGCCTGTCCAATGATGTGGGGCCAACCCAGTAGAGGACTGGCAGATGGACTTCACCCAGATGCCAGTTTCTCAAGGGTATAAATACCTATTAGTTATGATAGATACATTCACAGGATGGATTGAAGGCTTTCCCACCCAGACTGAGAAGGCTGAGGAGGTGGTAAAAAAAAACTGCTCCATGAAATCATTCTAAGATTTGGTCTTCCCAGGTCATTACAAAGTGACAATGGGACATCATTTACTTCTAAGGCCACCAAAGTGGGTCTCGAAAGCATTGGGTATTACTTATCTCCATTGTGCCTGGAGGCCTCAATCTTCAGGAAAAGTAGAAAGAGTCAATCAATTCTTAAAATCAGTGATAAAAAAGATAACCCAGGAGACCTCCCTGGGATGGAAGGAGGCTTTACCAATAGCTCTCCTCAGCACCTCCATTGCCCCTAGGGAACAGGTTGGTCTTAGTCCTTATGAGATGCTATATGGGAGACCTTTTGTTTATGTCAATGACCTCTTCCTAGATCCAGAGGTTCAGACCCTCCAGTCTTATACCATGGCCACTGGGCAATTCCAACAGGATATACACTTGTGGGGTATGAACCAGGACCCAAAAGATTCTAAAGAGTCACCACTATATGCTCCAGGAACTCAAGTCCTAATTAAAGTCTGGAAAGATGGGTCTCCAAAGGCTCAACTCCAGTCCACATGGAAGGGCCCCTACCCTGTAATACTTTCTAGCCCCACAGCAGTCAAGGTACCAGGACATGACTTCTGGATTCACTACTCACGAGTCAAGTCGTGGAAGAAAACAGAAGAGGACACTCGATACACCTGTGAGCCCCCGGGAGATCTCAGATACCTATTCAGAACTACCAATGAGTGCCATTCTAATGAAAACCCCCAAAATCTGGTTTCTGAGGATAAGATTTCTCAGGATAACTCTAAAGAGCCAACAGAGCTTGACAGAGACTGTACTCCAAAACAGACAGGAAATAGATCTTCTGATCCCTGAACAAGGAAGGACTTGAGCCATTCTGGCCATCTGAATTTAAAACTGACCAATGTCCCTACTAGTCCTTGTTATGCTATATTGATGATGCTTATGATTATTCCATGTACTGTCAATTGTCTAACCTGTTTTGTCTCTGCCCAGGTCAACCAGCTACAACATGCAGTGCCAGTTCAATAAAGACATAAAACTACAGCCAGCCACGGAAAATATCACACACCCTTGGACACCGCTATAAGGACTCTGAGGATTGAGACTAGCAAGAGGGGGAGGCCCAAAAACCCTCTCAGTCCCAGTTAAGCAGGAAGTAGCCAGAAAGACCTTGATGCCCCTATTCCCAGAGAATTGGGCCTCCCATCTCTTGAGGGGGGAATGTTAGGTAGGTAGAATAGGAAAAAGGAATCCAAAATGGCAGTGGCTAAAAAGGTCAAAGGAAGGTCCGAGGACCAGAGTGAAGACTTCAGGCAGAACAAACAGCACTCCTAGCTAAGCCCAGTTTGCATAGGACAGGCCCAGGTGGAGGAAAAAGCATATAAAAGGAAGAGCCAAAGCGCTTTCTGACGGACTCTCTCTCTCACTCTCTCTCTCCCTCCCCTGCACGCTCCTCCATTCTCTTCTCTTCAAGTCTTGGATTCTCCTGCTATGTTCTAAATAAAATGGAGCTGTAACACTGATTTGCATAAGAGCTGTAGCACAGTTTGTCCAAGACCCGAGAGCTGTGATGTACCAAGGGCTTTAATGCCCATCACTCCAAATCTTCGTTGTGACGAGACAAAGAACCAAGGAAGATACACTCGCGTGACAAAGCCTTCCCTGCTTACAGAATTAATGTCCTCACAATGACCAAAAAAAAACAAAAACAAAAAATTATATTTCACTTGATAATGAGTTCCTAGTTTTATTAATTAAGGTCTAGTGTTTACTAAATTAACCTTATTAATTAAGGTTTAGTGTTTTCTAAAACTCGCTTCTGAGCTAGTTCCTGATTGCTATATTATATTGCTAAAAGATTTAATCAAGTTATTAAAAAGGACACTCTGCATTTGTTTCTAAAGCTTATCTCAGTAACTAATCTTTGGATAAAGGTCAGATGCTTCATGGTGTACAACCAGGAGATTAACACCTGGCTATAATCATTTAACTAAGTCAAATGACCTGGGATCAGTTCAGTTCAGTTGCTCAGTCATGTCCGACTCTTTGTGACCCCATGAATTGCAGCATCCCAGGCCTCCCTGTCCATCACCGACTCCCAGAGTTCACCCAAACTCATGTCCATCGAGTCGGTGATGCCATCCAGCCGTCTCATCCTCTGTCGTCCCCTTCTCCTCCGGCCCCCAATCCCTCCCAGCATCAGAGTCTTTTCCAAGGAGTCAATTCTTCGCATGAGGTGGCCAAAGTATTGGAGTTTCAGCCTCAGCATCAGTCCTTCCAATGAACACCCAGGACTGGTCTCCTTTAGGATGGACTGGTTGGATCTCCTCGCAGTCCAAGGGACTCTCAGGAGTCTTCTCCAACACCACAGTTCAAAAGCATCAATTCTTTGGTACTCAGCTTTCTTCACAGTCCAACTCTCACATCCATACATGACCACTGGAAAAACCAAAGCCTTGACTAGATGGACATTTGTTGGCAAAGTGATATCTCTGCTTTTTAATATGCTGTCTATGTTGGTCACAACTTTCCTTCCGAGGAGTAAGCGTCTTTTAATCTCATGGCTGCAATCACCATCTGCAGTGATTTTGGAGCCCCCCCAAAATAAAGTCTGACACTGTTTCCACTCTTTTCCCACCTATTTTCCATGAAGTGATGGGACCGATGCCATCATCTTAGTTTTCTGAATGTTGAACTTTAAGCCAACTTTTTCACTCTCCTCTTTCACTTTCATCAAGAGGCTTTTTAGTTCCTTTTCACTTTCTGCCATAAGGGTGGTCTCATCTGCATATCTGAGGTTATTGATATTTTTCCTGGCAATCTTGATTCCAGCTTGTGCTTCTTCCAGCCAGAGTTTCTCATGATGTACTCTGCATATAAGTTAAATAAGCAGGGTGACAATATACATCCTTAATGTACTCCTTTTCCTATTTGGAACCATTCTGTTGTTCATGTCCAGTTCTAACTGTTGCTTCCTGACCTGCATATAGGTTTCTCAAGAGGCAGGTCAGGTGATCTGGTATTCCCATCTCTTTCAGAATTTTCCACAGTTTACCTAATGAAAATTCTTGATTTCTAATTCTTACTTTTTATTTTACTAATAACTGCTAGCTATATTATTTTCTATTTTTCTTTTTTCAGAAAATTGTTTCTTATATTACCAAATATGTGACTGAGCCTGTAATAAAATGCTGATATGCAGTTCCATATAAGATCAATGATTGTAACAATGTGACTCTAGATATGGGAAGAAGCAGCAAGAGGGAATATCTTCCTGGACCAAGAGGCTAATAAGACAGGTATGGTCCAGAGACTTTTGCTACTCACAAGGTCTCGTCTAGTAACAGCACCCTGAGTGGCCTGTCAATGGAATCCTCGTTAGACCTGGGAATGAGCCTTCACAGCACCGTGGGACACAATGGCCATGAAATGCCCCAAAGCAAGGTCAGATATGTGGCTATGAAGGAACCCTGCTGACTGGACTGTGACCACTGCAAGCTGCTGACCTTCAATATCCCCTGAAAAGAGTTCAGGGTGGAGATCAGAAATAGGGCACTCTGCCTCTGGGAAGAAAAATAATAATATTAATAATAATAAAATAAAAACAGAACTGTCCTTCAGATAGTCAGATGTTTTTAGGAGCCCAAATTCTTGCATCTTCTCATACCTAGAGAAACACTAACATCATCAACCAATGTCTGGTCCTGGTTCTTCTGGCTGGTCTCTGAGAAGTTTTTCTACTTCTATTAATCTTTGAGCTATGTACATTTAACTTTCTTGTTAAGGTTATTTCTTCTAGAATACAACAAATCTCCAAATGGCAGTACAAGAATATTCTCTGACCAACACGTAGACAATACTGAAACAAGTCACCTTATCATTCCATGGACTCTCATCTCCCTCCATAAATGCACCCTGACAGAGAGCAGACAAAGAGAACCCAGAGCCCTATGATGCCCCTGTACAGCTTGAAGAAGTCAGAGTGGTCATCGCCCCTTTTCCTATGAGACTGGGTTCACAAATGTCTGAGAAGGTAAATAGATAGATAGTTAGACATGAGCAGGGTATCAAAGGAAGCCAAAGAATTGGCCCTAAAAATAAAGAGAGGGAGAAATATGGTGACCCAAGGAGGGAAGAGCAGATAAAACCAAGGAGGGTCTTGGAGTGCAGGGACAGAAAAACCAGACCCTTATCACCTTCCCTCCCCCATGTTGTAACCATTAATGGATTTCAGGTCCTCCTGAGCAGTATAACCTGTCTCCCCTCCTACCCCATAGAGAGAGGATATTTGCCTTACTCTCCCTGCCTCCTCCACCTTCCCCCAGTATACGTGCCACTTCCAATCAGCAAATGACCAGCAAAAGACACCTATTCCACTCCTTGTACCTTGGGTATAAAAGTGGACTAAGGACCCCTGTTCAATGTCTGTTCTCCCTTGAAGGTGGCCCACTGTTCTAACACCATCTCTCACTCTAATAAACTTTATTTCCCTTTCATTTTGCCTCAAGTCTGGAAATTCTTTCCCAACCCATACCCAGACCATAACAAAGAGGTTTTTAGATACAGAAAAGTAGATATTTCAGTGAAACTAGTTTAGATAAGATATCTGTGAATTTAGAAATCAAGATTTTTATTTTGGACGTATTGATTTTGACACACCTATTACACATCCAAGTAAAATTTTTAATTAGTTGTTGGATATGAAAGTCCAGAATTTAGTTCCAGTTGGAAATAAACATTTTGGAAATTTTGTCCAAAGAAGGTTTTTAAAGTCATGTGATAAATATTTATCACATTTAGTGAAAATTCCAAGAAATAATGGGAGAAGAAGCATATAAAACAAGAAAAACTCCCAAACACTGGGAAAAGACTGTCTATGCACACAGTATGGGGGTCTTGGGGTGTGATCCAGGTGGGGCAGGGGTTGCCCTATCAGAGCACACAGGGACACAGTGTCTTCCAGCAAGAATGTCCCAGTGTGCCCACCCTACATGGCAGCTTAGTGATGAATCTGGGACAGATGGGTTCTGGGAGAAGACTTCCAAAGAGAGAGCCCTGGTATCAGTTGGCAGTGCAGCCACCTCAACTCCTGCAGCCACAACACCATATCCTCCAGCCTCCCGCCCCACCCCCACCTCCACCCCATGCCACACCCTTGCACCAGATCTGAGATGAATGCAGCAGAGGAAGGCTCACGGCCTGGGTTTGATTCCGCGTGGACCCACGAATGCATCTACAGGAGGTGCTTAGGTCCTCCTATCCCCACGGGCCTCATTTGCTTCAGCAATCACTTCCTGAGGGGCAGACCACACACTCAAGAGCAAAGGAACAAGATTTAACCCAACCCTCAGGGCTTTTAACTCCAATAGGTAGGGAACAGAACCCACACCTGACAGGGTGGTGACAACCACAAGTAGAGAGGAAGCCCTACCTGACACTCTGCACAGACTTTAGATATTTTGATGCCAACCACATTGCCTATTCAGGGGATAACAGCCAACACACCCATAGGGAAGACCTGATACCAAAATCATCCCTCCCACCAAAGATATTGGACACACAGTCTACAGCCAGGATGTTCCTATGTAGAAACATCCTTAAAGGCCAGAATAGATAGCTTTCTGTTTCTGACTTTAGGAGAAACAACTAAGAAGAATGGGAGGAAAGAAGGAAAATTGGAAGAAAGGGAAAAAAAAAAAAAAAAAAAACTTTAAATGTGAATGTGTATAGAATTGAGAGCAGTAAATGAACAGGCTGATGTAATTGAAGCAGGGAGGTTACATATGTCCTGGATCTGAGAGGCCAAAGGTACAATATACAATTTTTTGATCCTCAGTTCCTAAAAATTTGGTAGATTCAGCAAGTTCTAGAAGTAAGAACACACTCTACTGAAAGAGAATGAGTTATAGAGAGAGAATTGAGCAGAGCAAGTGCTCTCCTGTGGTCAGTGGAGGTCAGTGCAGGAGATAAAATTCAGGAGAGAAGATCTGTTGGTAATTATAATTGACTGCAATGTGTTGTCTTCACATTTTGTATAACTTTTGTATCTCAATATCTTTCAAAAAGAGAGGTCAAATTTTGTGTGCTTCCATTTATTATTAATAATATGATATGATGCCATCTGATATAACAGCTTATCGTATCATTTTCAAATAAAAGCCCCATTTCTCATTAGAGACTAGAGAGTGGAGATCTAGTTTTCAATTACTTAATCTTTAAAGTCCACTGTATTTTCAAAAAGGTCCAATTATTTCTAACTGAGAAAATGAAAAGCTGTATCAACTGTCAAGAATTTAAATTCACCCTTTAACTAATTTACACTTTCACAAATAACTCTAGGCTCTTAAACAGTCCCTCATTTTCTGAACTTCACCCTATTCATATCACTTGTGCACAGACTAAAGTTAATGACCTGCTCTTCCCTTTACATTCCTACCCTGTGCGTTTCATCTTGTCTATGTGACCAATCTTCTCTCCCGACTCCCAGAACTCTCTTCAGACCCATATTGAATTTCATCTTTTGCTCAAACAGTCTCAAATGGATTATTCTCTTACTCTGCAACTATCAAGGACATTGAAATATGTGTTTCTAATATAAAAACAAAACTAGCTACAAATTATAATGGAGGAGTTACAAATTATAATGGAACTTAAAAATAAAATTTTTTTAACATTTTTATTTAACCAAACAACAACAACAACAAAACAAACAAACAAACAAACAAAAAATGTTCATCAGTCTGCTCATACATACTTGGCCAGAGACAACAAACCACAAGTTCTATGTCACCATTGATATGAAAAATCAGGAATTGATAAATCCATAGACAATTAAGGATTATTGGCAGCATCCCACTGCTGAAGGTGAAAGGAATGGGAAGTGACCATTACATACAGAGTTTCCTGTGGATACAAATGTTCTGGAGTAGACAGAAAAGGGGATTATATAACCTTGTGAATGTACTTAATACCACTTACTTGTACAATATAAAATGATCAAAGAATTAAATTGTAAATGTACTTTATATCATAAAACAAACCCTGTAGTATATGTAATTTAAAAATATTTTGAAAATAGAATAATATGGAAAGGGGAGGAAGCCTCCAGGGCTGCTGCTGGTATGGGTGCAGGGACCCGAAGACAGTAGAGTAGACTATATAGGGATGAAAATGAGATATGAAGACAGACCTGCTAGATCGTGACATATACTGCTGACACTTAATAATCTCAGGAGTAATCAGTTCAACTTTTATAGTGTTTTCTGGAATAGGATATGCTCATCAGGAACAAAATTGGTAGGGAAGATGAGATATGATCAGTGAAATATAAAGTGATTGCAATTTACCTCTGTATGCATGAGGGTATATAGTTCTAGACTTAGGAGTGATGCTTTGGCCTGGTTCATCACAGGTTGTCAGTAGCACAAGTTGAATAACAAGATAAATGAGCCATTGGCACATGTCAAGGTCACAGATGGGATAAATCTGGGGCAGTTGTATAATGTGGGATGAGAAGACATATGACAGAGGCATAGGAGTTTGAACTTTAAGAATGAAGCTGAAAAGGAGATCCTAAGAGAATGAGCAAGAATAGCTTTTGTTGTCATGCCAGGAAGGCTAAATGCTTTAAACATTGAATGGCTCATAGTGGCAAGGGCCATAGAGAAGCCAAGCATGAAAGAACTTTAAAATGTCATACTTATTTAAAGGTATGGAAGTAACAAATACATTTAGTGAAGCTTCCCAGTGATGTGAGAGATGAGGAATGACAATCAATGATGTCAATTATTGATTAATGGCTGACATTGACAGTGTGGTCCATAGGAAGTATATTGATTAAATATTAAATTTGAGGTTATTACACATGTTTGGAGCTTCCCAGGTGGTGCTAGTGGTAAAAGAACCTGCCTGCCAATGTAGAAGACATAAGAGACACAGGTTTCATAGCTGGGTTGGGAAAATTCCCTGGAGGATGGCAGGGCAACCCACTCCAGTATTCTTGCCAGGAGAATCCCAGGGACACAGAAACCTGGCAGGTTATATAGTCCAAGTGGTCACAAAGAGTTGGACATGACTGAAGCAACTTAGCATGCATGCAGGCATCCAAGTTTACTTGATAATGAGAGGGATCCAGCAGTGAAGGAAAGTCAGGGAGCTCTAGCAGTTGATCCCTGAGAAAGCAGAGGTTTTGAAGTTTGAAACACAGGTCTGAGGTTTGGCCTTAATCTGAAACCTTAACTTGTTGTTTCTTTCTCAACATGTTTGAATTCCCATTCTGAGAATTTCTCAAGTCATCCTTTATATCACTAATTTTATTCACACAGTTTGAAATTTGTATTCACATTTTTCATTCACTCTTGCCTAACGACATGTAATTTCAAAAGTAAGCTGTTCTGCCTCAGTCCAGATTTCTGTTTGCCTTAAACTGCAGTACTTTTCATAGACAACCACCTCTTAACATAAGGCAACATCAATTTGTATCAAACAAAGATATAAGAGAATAAGCATTTATTACAGGGTTATGGAATTTTCTATTAATGGAAATAAAAGATATAAGTGTTTACTATTTTTATAAACCATCCTTTAATTTTATAAACTAATTCACAAAGTAAAATGATATGATAAAAATGTAAATTGATTCCATAGAGTCTCTTCCTTGAAATTCTGTTATGTGCACAATAAAGGACAGAAATCGTATGGACCTAGCAGAAGCAGAAGATAAGAAGAGGTGGTGAGAATATACAGAAGGACTATACAAAAAAGATCTTCATGACCCAGAGAAGCATGATGGTGTGATCACTCACTTAGAGCCAGACACTGTGGAATGTGAAGTCAAGTGGGCTTTAGGAAGCATCACTATGAACAAAGCTAGTGTAGGTGACAGAATTCCAGTTGAGGTATTTTAAATCCTAAAAGAGGAAGCTGTGAAGGTGCTGCACTCAATATGGCAGTAAATTTGGAAAACTCAGCAGTGGCCATAGGACTGGAAAGGGTCAGTTTTCATTCCAATCCCAAAAAAAGGCAATGCCAAGAAATGTTTAAACTAACACGCAATTGCACTCATCCCACATGATAGCAAAGTAATGCTCAAAATTCTCCAAGCCAGGCTTCAACAGTATGTGAACAGTGAACTTCAAGATGTTTAAGCTGGATGTAGAAAAGGCAGAAGAACCAGAGATCAAATTGCCAACATCCATTGGATCATTGAAAAAGTGAGGCAGTTCCAGATAAACATCTACTTCTGCTATAAGGACTATGCCAAAACCTTTAACTGTGTGAATCACAATAAACTGTGGAAAATTCTTCAAGAGATGGGAATACCAGACCACCTGACCTGCCTCCTGAGAAACCTGTATGCAGGTCAGGAGGCAACAGTTAGAACTGCACATGAAACAACAGACTGGTTCCAAATCAGGAAAGGCGTATATCAAGGCTGCATATTGTCACCCTGCTTGTTTAACTTATATGCAGAGTACATCATGAGAAATGCTGGGCTGGATGAAGCAGAATCTGCAATCAAGATTGCCAGGAGAAATATCAATAACCTCAGATGTGCAGATGACACCACTCTTATGGCAGAAAATGAAGAACTAAAGAGCCTCTTGATGAAAGTGAAAAAGAAGAGTGAACACCTGGCTTAAAGCTCAACATTCAGAAAACTAAGATCATGGCATCTGTCCCCATCATTTCATGGCAAATAGATGGGGAGACAATGAAAACAGTGACAGACTTTGTTTTTTGGGGGGCTTCAAAACCACTACAGACTGTGTCTGAAGCCATGAAATTAAAAGACACTTGCTCTTTGGAAGAAAAGTTATGACTAACATAGACAGCATATTAAAAAGGAGAGACGTAAGTTTTCCAACAAAGATCTGTCTAGTTAAAGCTATGGTTTTTCCCATAGTCATGTATGGATGTGAGAGTTGGACTATAAAGAAAGCTGAGTGGTGAAGAATTGAGGGTTTTGAAATGTGGTGCTGGAGAAAACTCTTTAGAGTCCCTTGGATTGCAGGAGATCCAACCAGTCCATCCTAAAAGAATTCTTTGGAAGGACTGATGCTGAAGCTCCAATAATTTGCCCAACTGATGCGAAGAACTGACTCATTTGAAGAGACACTGATGCTGGGAAAGATTGAAGGCAGGAGAAGAAGGGGATGACAGAGGATGAGATGGTTGGATGGCACCACCGACTCAATGGACATGAGTTTGAGTAGACTCTGGGAGTTGGAGGTGGATAGGGAAGCCTGGCGTGCTGTGATCTTTGGGGTCGCAAAGTGTCAGACATGACTGAGACACTGAACTGAACTGACTGATAAATTACTTATTATCTAGAAGACATACTCTAAAGGAAATGAACACCATCTAGCTAGGAGGCAGCAGGTAGAGCTGAGGACAAGTCATGAAATTTACATTTAATGACTAGGCTTAAGCCCTGGATCTACCACTTGTTTGTTGTTTGTATTTGCATAAATTGTTAACTTGATTGTCAGTTTTCTCATTGACAACTAGGTAGATTAATTTGCAATTAGTTGAGAGATTAAGTGGGATAATCTGGTGCTACCAAGATCTGAAAAAGAATTGAAAATGAAACATCTCTATTAGAAAATAGAACTACAGATAGGCACAGAAATTTATCAGCACATTTCCATGATTAACCTGGGTCATATAGCCAAGAAATCAAAATGAGACATGTAGATGAAATGGACATTATGGACAAATATCAGCATGGGCTTTTGGAAATATCATGATAGGGAGGTGACTGGAGACAACCCAAATTATAAGATACAAGTCAATCATATATTTGACTATAAGACTGCAAATAAAGTTTCTTAGAGAAATTTTAGAGTTGTAATTTTTTTCTCTATGAATTTAAAATTTTATAAAAGTGTTTTTTATTCTTAAAGTTTGTAGTATTGTCAGTAGTTCTCCTGCTAGTACTTGGCCTCACAATTAGTGCTGTACTTTTTGAGTAAGTGCTACAGATCTGACAGGAACCCTGTCTTCAGTTCAGCTGTGTTATAACTGTAGACAGTATTGTCATTATGTAATGGGCAGAACTCTTATCTTGCTACTGACAGTTTCTCCCTACTCAGTTATTACAATTCAGAATTTCACTGCTCTCTTTAGTCATTTATCTGTGAGTACTTAATAATAAAGTTTATTGAATTATTAGTAGCAACAATGGATGGTGTACATTTAGCTTTGATGCTGCCTTGTCAATTCTTGTTATCAACATCAGTGGAATTTGACAGTGGATTCAGCTCTTTGTGGTTTCTTTCAAAAAGCCATGCCTTAAGATATAATTAGGAACTTGGCAATAGTACCATGATACATGTTCAGAATTCTGAAATGATCTTTTTTCCCCACATCAATAAGCTTTATGTTACATCTAAAGGCAGTCATTCAAAATTTCTTAATGATGGTGATTGCAGCATTTTGCTGACTATTCTGCAGTCACTATAGCTGTAAGAGCTGACAATTAACTTCAAAGAAACTGAATTCATGTCACAGTCTACACTAAGCATAATCCACAGGCTGTCCAAATAGCATATGGGCAATTCAGACCTGCAAGATTACTTTGAATTTTGCTGTGTTGGCAGCAGTTCTAATAAACAAGGCACTCAAATACCAAATAAGAAAATCAGAGTTGACAACATCTGGTGTTAAAAACACATTCATAGAGGAAGGTATAGAGGGTCTGAGGAAAGGCCAAAAGAGAATAAAAAAGAGAGAGAGAGAGAGAGAGAATCTTGACAGCAGCTTCTGTGAATGTTCCTAGCAGCAGAAGCAGACAGCCCATGACCCGTCCATTTCAGCAGATCAGGCCAACCTCTCTCTCAAATTTTGCTTCTATTCCGATGAAATAAATTATGACAAGAATCATTAAATATATGACAAGAGGCTATTTCAGAGGGCATTATTAGAACTGTCTACGATACTGGCCTGGTGACACACTAGACACAAAAATAGAAACATGGATTTCACAGTTGGAAAGGAATAAGGAGATAATTGATGAGAGGCTCACTCCTATGCAGCCCTGGTGTATGTGTGTTTAGCAGTGCTCAAATATTCCTAGTTTCATGGAACTCATTATACAGAAGATAAAGTGATATATTTGGGACTCATAGACATAAATTTGAATCCTTGATCTACTTTTCTAATAAATGACCTGGAGAGAGTTAAATAAATTGATCTAATGCTCAATTTCCTCATTTTAGAATAGGGATGTAATCTCAAGCCAAAGTCCTTATTCATTATTTCTCAAAGTTTATTTATTTTTTTCATATCTTTCCTTTCTTGACTGCTTACAATCTTAATTCTGGCCTAATCTTGATTTATGTATCCATTAGTTTATCAGTGGTTCATGTATATTTTCTCCATTAATCTTCAGGATAAAGACAGGAGTGAAGGTCACTTAACAGGTTCCTTAAAAGCACCCTCATAGATAGTTATCAATGGTTGAGTAATCTTAATCTTTTTGTTATCTTTTTGCATTGTTTCTCCAAGTTAGTCCCAGAATTCACTAACCTCTAGGGTAGTAATAGCACCTGGAAAACTCCTTTGGCAGGGTGTTTTTGATCTTAATTAACAAGATACTACCAGGGACTTCCCAGGTGGTACAGTGGTAAAGAATCCACTTGTCAATGCAGAAGACACAAGAGATGCAGGTTCGATCACTGTGTTGGGAAGATCCTCTGGAGGAGGAAATGGCAATCCAGTTCAGTGTTCTTGCCTGGGAAATCTCGTGGACAGTGGAGCCTGGCAGGGTGTAGCCCATGGGGTCGCAAGTAGTCAAACACAACTGAGTGACTGAGCAACTGACCAACCAAACAAGACACCAAGTTAAACCTAAAGAAATTAAGTTCTGACTCTTGCAGCTTTAGAAATACATGGGATTTGATACATCAGTTCAGTGGTATCCCTGGGGCACTACCTCCTTTATGCCCTTCTGTTCTGCCTTGTAAATGATCAATTTCTTTTTAAGATTAATGCCCTCACATGGCTACAAAGTGAATGCATATGATTCCTATGATTATATGCTTAGCACTTGTACAAATGCTCTCAACTTTACCTCAGACCAAAGTTATATGCCAACACTGAAATATTCAGGATATTCAGACTATGTACTGATGGTTTTAGTGTATCGGGCATTCAGATCTAAACCAATCACTGTGACTTGGAGTAAGGGGGCTAGGGATGGCATTAATCCATCTACATTACACTGCTGCTATTCAAGTAGTATTGAAGGATGTAAGAGAGGCATTTACACTGCGTACCATATCTGGGTTGCCACTAAGACTTTTGGGTTCTTCTAATGTCCCATTGTGTTTTTGGATAGCCAGTCCAACATTGTGTACCTACTCAAGACAGGTAATTTATGCTAAATCCTCTTTCATGTTTAGGTAGCTAATGCCTACTTTTCTGCTAGTGGTCCTCCATCCTACCCATGGGATATATTACAAAAAGTCTTTATTACTAAATTTAAATTAAGTTCTAAGAACACCAAACCAAACCAAAGTGTATAGGTATAACAAACTAAAGTGAGTTGTAAGTCAGACCATATTTGGGGATTTGCTGAAAGAAGACAAATAAAAATCAGTTACACTCTTTATAATTCATAAGTCCCTCCCTCTCCTTAATGATGAAAAGAGAATATAGATTACAGGAGGATTCTATAAGGAAGACTTTTCTATAGTGATCTTTAGGTGTACTTCAAATTCCACCTCTTCCTGTCAAAACTGAGTAATGATAATATTTTTCACCATCTTCAGTCAAAGAGAAAGATTCACAAAAACTTATCTAAGGAATTACCATGTGTCTTTTCCATGAAACTTGAGAAAGGATGGAAGGCAAGCAGCAAACTTACGTCAGCCTCACACCTCAAAGATCTGAAGGGTGAGAGGTGGACTTGCCAGCTACTGCTGTCAGTGGTGAAGAAGCGACCAGTGTGGGGCCAGTGGGCTGCAGTCTAAGAGTTTGTAGTCACAAAACTTCATAGATATTCCTGCAACCACACCCAGTAAGTGCAAAAGCATCAGTCAACATAGGAATGAATGCAGATCCACCCAGTGGAGTAGGGTAGCTGGGGAGGTTTGCAGGGTGAATCCTCAGTTCTTCCACTTGGCCCCAGTGGCTGATGAGTTTTTGCAAAAATAACTTTCGTGGAAGTCATTTAGCTCCTTCTCCTCTGCTTTTTACAACTAGACTTTGTCCAGGAGGGCTTCTGTTGCCCAGTTTCAGACCCTACTCTGCTACTCTAAGCAGGTGTGGAACTTGCCTGCAAGAAGCACTCCTCACTGGCTGCTTCTGAAAGCAGCACTACGGTGTCTTCTCACAGCTGCTTTTACAAGTCTTCCTTCTCAGTTCCCACTACTTTATGCAGCACTACATGTTCCAAACTTTTTAGGTTTGGAACAATAATTTCCTAATTTCAACCACAATTGAATGTGTATTTTTGCTTCACGTTATCATTATTGCTTTTAAGTGCTTCAAGGGAAAAAAGGTGGGAACTAACAATTTTATGTCGTTAGTATTATACCAGGATTCCCTCATTGCTTTTAACAAGGGAATTGGATGTGCATAGATCAATAAAACTCTTGATTCTTCTTTACACCCTCTTTTCAGACTGTGCAACCCCTATAAGGCCAGTCTTCAGACTTATGCCTTTTGTTATTCAACTATTTCACTGGTTTTGAAGAACAATCATATACATTTTTTCCTAGATTAATAATGGTTATATAGAAGCTTATTCTTATTTTACAGATGTGGTATCCTCTTTATTTTATTTTTGTTGCTGTTGTTTTTCTCGCTCTGAAAATGAATTATACTGATTTTATCTTTAGCTCCCTTTATATGTGTTACAAGCATACTTCATTTTACTGTGCTTTATTTTATTGTACTTCACAGATACTGGGTTTTTTACAAATTGGAGTTTTGTCAGGTGATGGTTACCATTTTTTAGCAATAAGGCATTTTAAAATTAAGGCATATACTTTTTAAAGACACAATGCTGCTATACACTTAGTAGACAACAGTATAATGTAAACATAACTTTTATATAGACTCATATAAAAAATATTGCAATATTAGCTTGATTGCAGTGGTATAGATCTAAACACATAATATCTGTGAGGCATGTCTGGAATCTCTTTCCTAGTTTTCATGCTTCTTGTTCTTATCAACCAGTTGTGATTCTTGGACATCTATTCACACTCACAAATGAACAACTTGGTGGATAGTGTTAACAGCTCACGTGTATGCCACACTCACGATATAAAGCTTTCTGCCACTGGTAAACACTGTTTCAGCTCCTGTGTGATTTTCAGCTTTATTTTAATCTTTTCATTTGTGTCTCTCCCCAGTCTCGGAATGGTTTCCTCACACATTAATCAGTACTTAACTGAATCATACTCAAGGGGCACCTCCATAGATCTCCAGAGAATCTTGAAGCAATCTTTCTTTCTAGTGTTCCTGTTTCATAAAGTCTAGCAACGTGGCCTTCCTAGACTCTCAGCCCCATCTCCTCAAGAAGAAAGCCTTTCAGCTGCTCCAGGTTTCCTATTTACAGGGGTTTTCAGTGGAAGGAGAGCTACAAATATGTTCTCATTCATTTGAGGTGTACCTCCAATTAGTCAGGTCATCTGATTCAACTTTAAAAAATGTCAAGACATGAGAAGTAGATATTTTATTTTTAACTAGAAGTGGAAAATTCTTACATTATTGATAAATCATATTTCTAGACTAATAAGAAAAGATTCTTGTACTGGACACCCTGCTCTCTTTAGACAAACTCATGAGTGATAACACCAGTTATATATTAGAAGATCATCTATATCATGAAAAGTGGATTACCAACTTATTTATTTTCAATGTTCACATTATAATGTAGATCAAATGTGTTTTATCTTTAAATTAATAAATAACATTTTAATTGCCTATCCTAAATTTTAAGTTTAATAAGTTGCTGAGTCATGATATGAATTAGCTATATTAAAAATAATCATTTATTTATTTTCCTTTGTTTTGTTTTATTCATTATTTTGTTTTGTTCAATCATTTTATTTGCTTTTTTTGTTGTTGTTTATTATTTTGTTTCATGAACAGCCCCAATATTCAAATATGACTTATGACATTATAAAAAAAATTGTCCAAGACTAATGATTTAGCATGTATGCAGTAAACCCCAGCCAAAAGGGATCCTTTTGGTTTGAGTATCACTACAAAGTAAAATACTGAGTCATTTTGCCTGACAAATACACAGATATGTCCACAATCTATGTTATCTATAGTCCTTTTGCAAGAAGAGAAAGATGGACATATGAACAATTTAGTATATCATATTTATTTCAGAAATATGTAGAAAACTTTTGCTTATAAATGAATCTAAAGAACATAAGTTTTCACACTATTTGATTTTTGTTTTAAATTATGGCATAGATAATAATCAGTTTAACTTGACAGTGTACAGTGATAGGTGTACTGAAAGTGAGAAGAGGGCATAATCTCAGGGGAGAAAAAGTATGAATCCTCCTTCTGAGCATTTTAAAGATATCCATCCCACAGTATGTGAGAAAATAGAATCTCATTCCTTCTTATTCAAGAAATGCTTCCTTAGAATTACTCAAGTCTCTCTGTATACAGTCAGCATGAAATTCTTTCTGTAATAAAGTAGAAACATATTCAACAGAAGCTAAGGTATTTACATCTTTGAAAGTGAATGTTTCTAAATATTGAGTTCACATTTTGGGTGTCCCACAAGTACATGTGAATATCAGAGCTCTCGTCTTTGGTGGTCTTTGTTGGCCCCAACTGAGGTTTCTTCAGTAATAATATCATTTTGAGCTCTTCTTGTTTCTACATCTTACCTTTTTTTTTTTCTTTTTTTCACTCCCCAGGATTAACACAGGACTATTCAAATATGCCAGCTCCAAAATCTGGGAATTTTTTTCAAATCACCTATGCTTTATTCAACTTTACTAATAATCACAAAATGAAAAGAAGTCCTCCACCTGGAGAATGGAATGAATTTAGTACAACTATCAACAGAATAGAAAACAGAAATAAAATTCTTCAAGAAGAGATATTAACAGGCAGAATAGAGGCAAACCTGAATGATATATACAAGTAATTATCTGACAGTAAATTTAAAACTCAGAAGTTGACTGTAGGTGTTTCTAGTTGCTAACATTTTTCTAACGACTCAGTTTAAGAAAATTAACGTATTACAGTAGAACTAAGCTTATGATGATGGATCTTACTGAGTCTTACAGGTGCAATAGAAAATTGGCATGCTGACAGAGATAGTTACAGAATTGGATTCCTTCCCAGAAAATTATTATCTTTAGACCAACTGTGGCTGTGACAGAGAAAAAAAATCACAACTCCTGAGAAATATCAATATCAGAAGCATTGAAGTTAAATTGGTCTGGAAGTTGAGGCCATCCTTTGTGAGTGATCTTGTATCTGCACCCCTGAGCAATTTATTGCCTACAGGAAAACAAAGATTATTGTGATAATATGAAAATATCATTTTAATATCTTAGTTTTTCTCTGTGGTAGAATTTCTTAATATTACTTATTAATTATGTATTATCAATTATTTAAAAACTTGAAATATATGTAAATCAGATAGAGTTATCTATGTGTATTAAAGAGAATGTTTGCAAGAATATTAAAGCTTTTATTTTGTAATGCCTGGCAAAATGGAACTTGACAGGGTTGCTGCTGCTGCTGCTGATGATGATAAGTTGCTTCAGTCATGTCCGACTCTGTGTGACCCCATAGATGGCAGCCCACCAGGCTCCCACATCCCTGGGGTTCTCCAGGCAAGAACACTGGAGTGGGTTGCCATTTCCTTCTCCAGTGCATGAAAGTGAAAAGTGAAAGTGAAGTTGCTCAGTTGTGTCCAACTCTTAGCGACCCCATGGACTGTAGCCCACCAGGCTCCTCCATGGGATTTTCCAGGCAAGAGAATTGGAGTGGGATGCCATTGCCTTTTCAGTGGCAGGGCAGATGAGCTCAAGTAAAAGATTATTGTGCTGATAAAAATAAACTATTTGAGGTTTGCACAATGACCCATGAGACAGAGTGAGGGTTCACAAACAGCATTTTCTTCAGAGATGGCTATTGTGGAGAGGTCAAAGGACAGCTGAGTCTTGAAGGACAAGTAGAAATACTCAGGGAGGAACAATATAAATACAATGTGTGGACAGAGAGAAAGTGGAAATTTCTCTACTTTCACTTTCTGTAGTACTCACACATCAGCCACATAAGATATTTTGTAGAAAATTAAATACCTGATATACACACACAAATGGAAATATAGGAATATCAGAAAAATTGAGCACCAGTGACAGATAAAGAAAAAAGTATATGGTAAATCTGGAGGGAAAAAACAATGGGGGTTGAAGCCAAATTATCAGAGATACAGCTCAGGAAACAGAAATAAAACAAAGGCTGGTATTTTCATGGCCATGTGGAGGATAAGCATTTTATTTTATTTTTTAATATAAATTTATTTTAATTGGAGGCTAATTACTTTACAATATTGTATTGGTGTTGCCATACATTGACATGAATCCACCATGGGTGCACATGTGTTCCCCATCCTGAACCTCCCTCCCACTTCACTCACCATACCATCCCTCTGGGTCATCCAAGTGCACCAGGCCCGAGCATCCTGTATCATGCCTTGAACCTGGACTGGTGATTCGTTTCACATATGATAATATACATGTTTCAATGCTATTCTCCCAAATCATCCCACCCATGCATGTTTTGGTTTTGGTTTCAGTTCAGTAGCTCAGTCGTGTCCAACTCTTTGTAACCCGAAAGACTGCGGCATGCCAGGTAATCACTATCCATCACCAGCTCCTGGAGCTTGCACAAACTCATATCCATCCAGTCAGTGATGCAATCCAAAAAACTCATCCTCTGTCACCCCCTTCTCCTCCTGCCTTCAATCTTTCCAAGCATCAGGACCTTTTCCAATAAGTCAGTTCTTCTCATCAGGTGGCCAAAGTATTGGAGTTTCAGCTTCATCATCAGTACTTCCAATGAAAATTCAGCACTGATTTCCTTTAGAATTGACTGGTCCAAGGGACTCTCAAGAGTCTTCTCCAACACCACAGTTCAAAAGCATCAATCCTTTGGTGCTCAGCTTTTTTTATGGTCCAACTCTCATATTGATACCTGACTACTGGAAAACCCATAACTTGACTAGACAGACTTTTGTCAGCAAAGTAATGTCTTTGCTTTTTAATATGTTATTGAGGTTGGTCATAGGAGTTCTCTGGTGGCTCAGATGGTAAAGCACCTTCCTAAAATGTGGGAGGCTGGGGTTCGATCCCTGTGTCAGGAAGATCCTCTGGAGAGGGAAATGGCAATCCACTCCAGTACACTTGCCTGGAAAATTCATAGACTGAGGAGCGTGAAGGCTACAGTACATGGGATTGCAAAAAGTCAGACTCGCCTGGGCGACTTCACTTTCTCTAGGTTGGTCATAGCTTTTCTTCCAAGGAACAAGCATCTTTTAATTTCACGGCTAAAGTCAACAACTGCAATGATTTTGGAGCCCAAGAAAATAAAGTCTGTCACTGTTACCATTGTATCCTGATCTATTTGCCATGAAGTTATGGGACCAGATGCCATAATCTTAGTTTTTCAATTGTTCAGTTTTAAGCCAACTTTTTCACTCTCCTCTTTCACTTTCATCAAGAGGCTCTTTAGTTCCTCGTCAGTCTCTGACATAAAGGTGGTGTCATCTGCATATATGAGGTTATTGATATTTCTCCCGGCAATCTTGATTCCAGATTTTGCTTCATTCAGCCCAGCATTTTGCATGATATACTCTGCATGCTGCTGCTGCTGCTAAGTCACTTCAGTCACGTCCGACTCTGCAACCCCATAGATGGCAGCCGACCAGGCTCCCCGGTCTCTGGGATTCTCCAGGCAAGAATTCTGGAGTGGGTTGCCATTTCCTTCTCCAAAGCATGAAAGTGAAAAGTGAAAGTGAAGTCGCTCAGTCATGTCCAACTCTCTGCCACCCCATGGACTGCAGCCCACCAGGCTCCCCTGTCCATGGGATTTTCCAGGCAAGAGTATTGGAGTGGGGTGCCATTGAAATAAGCAGGGTGACAATATTTGGAATCATTTGGAACCACTCTGTTGTTCTGTGTCCAGTTCTAACTGTTGCTTCCTGACCTGCATACAGATTTCTCAAGAAGCAAGTCAGGTGGTCTGGTATTCCCATCCCTTGAAGAATTTTCCACAATTTATTGTGATCCACATGGTCAAAGGCTTTGGCATAGTCAATAAAGCAGAAGTAGATGTTTTTCTGGAACTCTCTTGCTTTTTCATTGATCCAACAGATGTTGGCAATTTGATCTCTTATTCCTCTGCCTTTTCTAAATCCAACTTGAACATACGGAAGTTCTTGATTCATGTACTGCTGAAGCCTAGCTTGGACAATTTTGAGCATTACTTTGCTATCATGTGAGTTGAGTGCAATTGTGTAGTAATTTGAACATTCTTTGGCATTGCCTTTCTTTGGGATTGGAAAGAAAACGGATCTTTTCCAGTCCTGTGGCCACTGCTAAGTTTCCCAAATTTGATGGCATATTGAATGCAACATTTTAACAGCATTATCTTTTAGGATTTAAAATAGCTCCTCTGAAATTCCATCACCTACACTAGCCCTGTTCATGGTGATGCCTCCTAAGGACCACTTGACTTTGCATTCAGGATAGCTGGTTCTAGGTGAGTGATCACACCATTGTGGTTATCTGGGTCATGAAGATCTGTTTTGTATAGTTGTTCCGTGTATTCTTGCCATCTCTTCTTAGTATCTTCTGTTTCTCCTAAGTCTATACTGTTTATGTCCTTTATTGTGCCCATCCTTGCATGAAATATTACCTTAGTATCTCTAATTTTCTTCAAGAGATCTCTAGTCTTTCCCATTCTATTGTTTTCATCTGTTTGCATTGATCGCTGAGGAAGACTTTCTTATCTCTTTTTTCTTTTCCCAGTGCACATAAGTTTTATTTATATTTTACTATAGTCTATTAAGTGCCCAATTTCTTTAAAAACATATATAACTCGAAAATATTTTATTGCTAAAAATTGTTAACCATCATCCAATCCTTCAGAAAGTCATAATTTTTTAATAATGATGGTATCAAAAATCACAACTCACAGATCACTATACCAAATATAAAGGTAATGGAAAAGTTTGAATTAGTTTAAAATATACAAAAATGTAAAACAGAGACACAAAGTAAACAAATGTTTTCGGAAATATGATGCCAAAAGACTTGCTCAAGACAGGATTGCCACAATGCTTTTCTTTGTTAAATAAAGAAACAAAAAAGTATCTGTGAAGTACAGAACAATGAAGCACATTAAAACAAGGTATACCATATTTTCTTTACCATTCATTCATCAGTGAACTCTTAGATTGTTTCTGTATCTTGGATACTATAAATAATGCTGTAATAATCATGGAACCCTAACCCTAACCCTAACCCTAACCCTATTTTTTCTAGTTAGTGTTTGTGTTTGGTTAGATAAATACCCAAAGATAGAATTGCTGGTTAAGTGGTAGTTCTACTTTAAATTGTTTGAGAAATTTTCACACTGTTTCCATTGTGGCTGCACCAATTTATATTCCCAGCAATGGTGTTTCTTATTTTATATATATATATATATATAATTTTTTTTTCATCACATCTTTCCCAATACTTCTCATTTGTTGTCTTTTTGGTAATAACATTTAACAAATTAAATATTTAACACAACACTTAACATTTAATAATATTTTATTGTGGTTTTGGTTTTGTATTTCCTCGATTACTGGTGATATTGAACATGCTTTCAGAATCTGTTCACTATCCACTGTTTTGGAAAAAAAAAATGTTCTGTAGATATCTATTAAGGCTATAATTTCTAGTGTATTGTTAAGGACAATGTCTCCTTATTGATTTTCTGTCTGAATGATTTTCCCATTGATGTAATTTACAAATTAATAATTGTAAGTTCCCTACAATTATTGTCTAACTCTTTGCACCCATGGCCTATATCCCACCAGGGATTGATTTAGGTAATACCTTAATGGCCTAGTGGTTTTCCCTACTTTCTTCAATATAAGTCTGACTTTGACAATAAGGAGTTCATGATCTTAGCCACAGTCAGTTCCGAGTCTTGTTTTGCTGACTGTATAGATCTTCTCCATCTTCAGCTGCAAAGAATATAATCAATCTGATTTTAGTATTGACCATCTGGTGATGTCTATGTGTAGAGTCCTCTCTTGCAGTGTTGGAAGAGGGTGTTTGCTATGACCAGTGTGTTCTCTTGGCAAAACTCTGTTAGCCTTTGCCCTGCTTCATTTTGTACTCTAAGGTCAAACTTGCCTGTTACACCAGGTATCTCTTGACTTCCTGCTTTTGCATTCCAGTCCCCTATGATAAAAAGGACATCTGTTTTGGGTGTTAGTTCTAGAAGTTCTTGTAGGTCATTATAGAACCATTCAACTTCAGCTTCTTTGGCATTAGTGATTGGGGCATAGACTTGGATTACTGTGATATTGAATGTTTTCCTTGGAAACAAACAGAGATCATTCTGTCATTTTTGAGACTGTACCCAAGTACTGCATTTCAGACTCTTTTGTTGAATATGAGGACTACTGCATTTCTTCTAAAGGATTCTTGCCCAGAGTAGTTTATATAATGGTTATCTGTAATTAAATAGATGGCAACTAGATCAGGAAAAAGCGGAAACAGTGACAATTTATTTTCTTGGGCTCCAAAATCGCTGTGGATAGTAATTGCAGCAATGAAATTAAGAGACATTTGCTCCTTGAAAGAAAAGCTATGACAAATCTAGACAGCATGTTAAAAACCAGAGACATCACTTTGCCAACAAAGGTCTGTATATCCAAAGCTATGGTTTTCCAGGAGTCATGTATGGATGTGAGAGTTGAACCACAAGGAATGCTTAGCACTGAAGAATTGATGTTTTTGAATTGTGGTGTTGGTGAAGACTCTTGAGAGTCCCTTGGACAGCAGGGAGATCAAACAAGTCAATCCTAAAGACATAAATCCTGAATATTCATTGGAAGGACTGATGCTGAAGTTCCAACACTTGGGCTACCTGATGCAAAAAGACATTGGAAAAAAAAAAAAAACTCATTGGAAAAGACCCGGAGGTAGGAAAAATTGAGGGCAAGAGAAGGGAGCAACAGAGGATGAGATGGTTGGATGGCATCACTGATTCAATGGACATGTGTTTAAGCAAACTCTTCAAGATAGTGAAAAACAGGGGAGCCTAGCCTGCTGCAGTCCATTGGGTTGCAAAGACTCAGACATGACTTAACGACTGAACAACAAGCAACTTATTATTGTATTACTGTCAGTTTTTTCCTTTACACCTTTTTGTTTGTTTGTTTTGTATTTTGTTTTGGTATTTTCCCCTGGTAGCTCAGTCAGTAAAGAATCTGCCTGTATTGCAGGAGACCTGGGTCCAATACCTGGGTTGGTAAGATCCCCTGGATAAGGAAATGGCAAACAACTCAGTACTGTTGCCTAGAAAATCCCATGGACAGAGGAGACTAGCAGGCTACAGTCCATGGGATTGCAAGAGTTGGACACGACTTAGTTACCAAACCACCAACCACCACTGTTAACTTTTCCATTTACACCTGTTATTTCTTTATATATTAGGTGCTGCTTGGTTCAGTTCAGTTCAGTCGCTCAGTCATGTCCAACTCTTTGCAAACCCATGAATCGCAGCACGCCAGGCCTCCCTGTCCATCACCAACTCCCAGAGTTCACTCAGACTCACGTCCATCGAGTCAGTGATACCATCCAGCCAACTCATCCTCTGTCGTCCCCTTCTCCTGCCCCCAATCCCTCCCAGCATCAGAGTCTTTTCCAATGAGTCAACTCTTCGCATGAGGTGGCCAAAGTACTGGAGTTTCAGCTTTAGCATCATTCTTTCCAAAGAAATCCCAGGGCTGATCTCCTTCAGAATGGACTGGTTGGATCTCCTTGCAGTCCAAGGGACTCTCTGTTAGGTTTTTATATCCTTAGAAATGTATCTTCTTTGATTTACATTTTTTGTCATTATATAACATCCTTCTTAGTTTTGTTGCTGTTTCTGCTGTTACACTCTCTGTTTTAAAGTCTATTTTGTTTGATATTGGTATAGCTACTTCAGATTTTTGTTTGTTTGTTTGTTTTCATTTACAAGTATATTTTGTTTCTGTCCTCCCACTTTTTACCATGAGGTTTATAGAAACAGATACAGATGCAGATCGGTTTTAAATTATAGTCTTTTAATTTTAAATACATTTAAAATTCTGTGCACTTTTTACTCCCCTCCCCATTTTATACATTTCTGACGTTATATTTTACACATTTCTGATGTTATATTTTACATATTTATTTGTATCACTTAAACATTGCTTGTAAATATAATTGATTTTATGCTTTATGTCTTTTAACTTTTGTGCTAGCTTTTCTAACTGGTTGATCCACAGTCTTTATTGCATATTTACTTTTACTAATGAGATTTTATTCTAAATGAATTTTATCTCATATTATGACTTTTTCTTTTTCAATTAAAGGAGATCCTTTAACATTTCTTGTAAGGCCAGTTCAATGGTGCTGAATTTTTTTGGTTTTTGCCTATCCAGGAAAATCTTTTTCTTTCCATTAATTCTGAATAATAACCTTGCCAAAGAATACTTATGGAACACCTTTGCTTGTAGTTATTCTTTTTCCTTTCACACTTTAAATGTATTATGCTAATCTTTTCTGGCTTGCAAAATTCTGTTGAAAATCTGCTGATTACCTTATGAGAGTTCCCCCTGTATGTGACTGTTTTTTCTCTTGCTGACCTTAAAATTCTCTCTTTAATCTTTGCCATTTTATTAGTGTATGATTTGACATGATTCTCTTTGAGTTTGTCTTCCTTGGGATTCTTTCCTGGAAATGAACATCTGTTCTCTTCTTCAGATTAGAGATATTTTCATCCATTATTATATCAAATGCATTTTTTGCCTATTTCTCTCTTCTCCTTCTGGGACCCTTATAATGTGCATGTTGTTGTTGTTCAGTTGCTAAGTCATGTCCAACTCCTGGAAATGCCATGATCTGTGCTCACTTCAGATCCAAATCTTCCAACAAGGCCACTGGACACATGCAAATGCATAGAAATGCTCCCATAAATAGGCATACTTTCAAGACTGGGATGGATAATTGTTTTATCTACTTTCATACAGACAAACCTAGAAAATCAAGCAAAATGAAAAAACAGAGGAATATGTTCCAAAATAAAGAAGAAGATAAAACCCTAGAGAAAAAGTTGTAATGAAATTGTTGTTCAGTCACTCAGTACTGGTTGATGCTTTGCAACTCCATGGACTGCACCACACCAGGCTTCTCTGTCCTTCACCATCTCCCAGAGCTTGCTGAAACTCATGTCCTTTGAGTCTGTGATGTCATCCAACCATCTCGTCTTCTGTCATCTCCTTCTCCTCCTGCCTTCAATCTTTCACAGCATCAGGGTCTTTTCTAATGTGTCAGCTCTTCGCATCAGGCGGCCAAAGTATTGGAGCTTTTGCATCAGTCCTTCTAATGAACATTCAGGATTGATCTCCTTTAGGATTGGCTAGTTTGATCTCCTTGTAGTCCAAGGGACTCTCAAGAGTCTTCTCCAACACCACAGCTCAAATCCATCGATGAAATAGAGGTAAATAATTTATCTGATAAAGAGTTGAAATCAACTGTCATGAAAGCACTCATTGAACCCAGGAAAAGAATAGAGGAACACAGTTATAATTTCAACAACAGAAAAAAAAAAAAAAAAAAAGAATCAGTCAGAGATAAAGAATATAATAACTGAAGTGAAAATTACACTGTGCTTAGTTGCTCAGTCATGTCCAACTCTTTGTGACCCTGTGGGCCACAAAGCCCACCAGGGTTCTCTGTCCTTGGGATTCTCCAGGCAAGAATACTAGAGTGGGTTGCCATGGTCTCCTTCAGGAGATCTTCCCAACCCAGGGGTCGAACCCAGGTTTCCCGCATTGCAGGCAGATTCTTTACTGACTGCCACCAGAAAAGCCTGAAAAATACACTAGACAGCATCAAAAGCAGATTAGAATGTACAAGCAGTTAAAAAAAAAAAAAAAAAAGAAAGAAAGAAAAGAAAAAGTGGAATCATCCAATAAGAATAGGAGAAACAAAAAAGAATTTAAAAAATCAGGATAGCTTAAGTGACCTCTTGGACAACATTATGTCTACTGACATTGACATTGGAAAGAAATACTTTTACATGTGTATAAACAGTGAAAGATTTTATTTTCTCTCAGAAATAGAAATGTGTGCCAAAGTTGTTGCCTTGGCAGGGTTGGACTGACCTAAGGTTGCTAGAGCTGGAGCCTGGTGGAGGCTGACATTTCTCCCAGGATGTCCTGATGGCCTCTACCTTGGAGGGAGTGGACAGGAGTAAGGTGGCCATTGTGGAATTTTGGTATGAGCTAAGGCTTCTCCCAGGGTATGCTAATAGCCACCATGTTGGAGAGGGGCATGTCCAGATTTGAAGGGTCTGGAGCCAGAGGATGGCATAAGCTATGGCTTCTCCTGCAGTGTGAGGGCAGTTACCTTCTCAATGTCAGGTAGGGATGCAGCTGGAAGGGTTCTAGTAGGGGCCCACTGCAGGCTGAGAGGCTACCTGGGTTGGTCTTCAAAGGCCATCTAGAGTACAAAGCACTTTTCAATCTGCTGCCTCTGAGCTGGGACCAATGTAAGCAGGTCTGTGTGCACAATCTTAAATAGCAGAACCTTGGTTTCCTACAGCCCTCCAGTAATCCTACTGGCTCATCATCCTGATGTCAGACCTGAGGGCTGAAGTGCACACTTGCTCCTTAAGGAGTATTCCTGAGCTTGTGATCTCCTGATAGGTCAACAAGCCTGGGTGTGAGTCTTAGTTAGATTACTTCCTTCCAATCAGATCAGTCTTTTTCTTCATACCCTTGGTTTTAGGGACATCATTCAGCTGGTCTTCTCAGAGAGAGTGCTCTACCTGTGGTTGTAGTTTTGGAGTTTTCGGTAAGCTGAGTCTTCCTACTCTGCTACATGGATCACAGAAAAACTATTATTTCTTGATATATGTTTGAATATCTGGCAAGTGTCCTTTAATTTTAGCCTGAAAGACTCTCTTTTTTATTGACACCCAATCTACTAGAGACAAATTTTCTCAGTTACTGCTGTTGTTTTTTATCTTCAGTTCAGTTCAGTTTCAGTCTCTCAGTCATGTCCGACTCTTGGCAACCCCATGGACCACAGCACACCAGGCCTTGCTGTCATCACTAACCCCCAGAGTTTACCCAAACTCATGTCCATCTAGTCGGTGATGCCATCCAAACATCTCATCCTCTGTCATCCCCTTCTCCTCTGCCTTCAATCTTTCCCAGCATCAGGGTCTTTTCAAATGAGTCAGCTCTTCTTCAACATCAGCTTTCAATGAACACTCAGGACTGATTTCCTTTAGGATGGACTGGTTGGACCTCCTTGCAGTCCAAGGGACTCTCAAGAGTCTTCTCCAACACAACATTTCAAAAGCATCAATTCTTCAGCATTCAGCTTTCTTTACAGTCCAAATCTTACATCCATACATGACCCCTGGAAAAACCATAGCCTTGACTAGACAGAATATTGTTGGCAAATTAATGTCTTTGATTTTTAATATGCTGTCTAAGCTGGTCATAACTTTCCTTCCAAGGAGCAAGTGTCTTTTAATTTCATAGCTGAAGTCACCAAGTCACTGAAGTGATTTGGGAGTTCCAAAAAATAAAGTCAGCCATTGTTTCCCCATTTATTTGACATGAAGAGATGGGACTGGATGCCATGATCTTAGTTCTCTGAATGTTGAGCTTTACACCAACTTTTTCACTCTCCTCTTTCACTTTCATCAAGAGGCTCTTTAGTTCTTCTTCACTTTTGGCCATAAGAGTGGTGTCATCTGCACATCTGAGGTTACTGATATTTCTCCCGGCAATCTTGATTTCAGCTTGTACTTCATCCAACCCAGCATTTCTCATAAGGTTCTCTGCATATAAGTTAAATAAGCAGGGTGATAATATACAGCCTTGATGTACTCATTTCCTGATTTTGAACCATTCTATTCTTCTGTGTCCAGTTTTAACTGTTGCTTCCTGACCTGCATACAGATTTCTCAAGAGGCGGGTCAAGTGGTCTGCTATTCCCATCTCTTTCAGAATTTTCCACAGTTTATTGTGATACACACTGTCAAAGGCTTTGACATAGTACATAAAGCAGAAATAGATGTTTTTCTGGAACTCTCTTGCTTTTTCAATGATCCAGCAGATGTTGGCATCTGCCTTTTTTAAACCAGCTTGAACATCTGGAAGTTCAGACTGTCTTAATGTCTGCTTCAGTTTTTAAGCAAGATTTTGCTATATATTGAATATACATTTACCTTCTGTACTTTAAATATGCCAGCCAATCATTTCTGTTCTCTATATTTTCATTTGATAAATCAGAAATTAATGTTATTAAAGATTCCTTGTATATGATGTGTCTTGTCTCTCTTGCCATAGACTGATTCCACCACATTTGGAAAGTTTTGGCTACTACTTTCCCAAGTATTCTTTCTCTATCTCTTTTCCTTTTAGAATTCCCAAATTTTGTGTGTGGGCATGTTCAGTGGTATCTTACAGATTTCTGAGACACTTTTTATTTTTCTTCACTTTTTCTTGTTCTTGTACTCAGACTGGATAATCTCAATTACTTTACTCTCAAGTTAACTAAATCTTCAGTATTCAAGTCTCCTGTTGACTCATTGTATTAAATATTCATTTATTACACTTTTAAACTCTAGAATATTTATTTGGTTTATATTTTGTATCTCTGTATAAATATTTTGTATTTGTTGTGACATTGGTCAGATGCCTTCCTTTGTTTCTTTAGTTATGGGTTTCTTTAGTAAGTTTAAAAGAGGAAATATAAAATTGTTGTCTAGTAAGGTTAATTTTTGCCTAGTATGATTATTTAAAGACAGTTTCCTCTGACTCATTTTCCCTTTTCATTGAACATCCCATATATGTTTTGTTGAAAACTGGATACTTCTAGTAATATAATAATATTATATTATTATAATATTCCAGTAATAACTCTGGAAACCAGATTCCTCCCTACCCAGAGTTTATATTTGCTATTTTTAATTCTTTTTATTGTTGTTATTGTTTCCCTGTTTGTTTGTTAGTGACTTTCCAATACTAATTTGGCAAAATCTGTATTCTTTTTCATGTGGGGCCACTGAAATCTCCTTTCAGTTAGGTCAGTGGTCTGCTAATGATTGGATATTGATTTTCTTAGAACAATAAGAGTCCTAACCCTTGGTGAGGGTATGTGTGTTACAGGACATGCTGTCAGTGCTCTGGGTGGCAGTTTATTATCCAGAGAAAAGAGGTTAAACTTTCTTAGCCTTGTCTTCAGCATGTACATGGCCCTATATATGAATGCAAAATTCTAGATTCCCAGGAATGTGTTAGGGCTTTTCAATGCTCTTCACGGTTATCTTATGCATTGTTTTTTTTTTTTTTTTTTCTTTTTTTTCTTTTAAGTTTTTCAGTCCATTTATTGTTAGCCCCACCTACATTACTGCCTGAGGTAGATGCAGTGTTAAACCAATTGACACTGACTTTTCCCAACAAACATCTCAGGAAAAAGGAATTGAGCAAACTCTGAGTCACTCTCAATAAAGGCAAGCTCTGTGTGTGGTGTTTTCAGGAAGTTGCCAAAGAAGTGAAATAATAGAAACAATTGGGGTTGTTGGGAAAGTGCCAGATCTAATGGATACTGGTTTTCATGGTCACCATCATCATAAAAGTGTTGGTTTCTAGGGTTTCCTTGGAGCTAGAGACAGCAGAAGGGAAAAGGGGAAACAACAAACCACAAGCTCAGATTTATGGAGATTCTGCTATTTTTCTAGAACAAATGCTTCTCAGATTATCACAAGCTTTCACAATTTTCAGAAATCAGTAAGAGGTGCTTTTGACAGTTTTTACCACTGTTCTCATTGTTTTTATGGAGGAATAAATTTGGAAGAGTTCCTAACCCCCATTGTTCTGGAAGTGCTGTCTTGTATATTGTTTTTAATTTTCAGTATTGGCTTAAAAATCTTTGTAAAAGCCAAAGACCTAAGCCTGGAATAACCTTCATATTAAAAACCAGAAATATACTTTGGGTTTCCCTGGTGGCTCAGATGATAAAGAATCTGCCTGCAATGTGGGAAACCTGGGTTCGATCCCTGGGCTGAGAAGATCCCCTGGAGGAGGGCATGGCAACCCACTCCAGTATACTTGCCTGGAGAATTCCCATGGATCAAGGAGCCTGGCAGGTTACAGTCCATGGGGTGGCAAAGAGTCAGACATGACTGAGTGACTTAAGCACAGCACAAAAATGTCCTTTTAAATTCAACATTAATGCCAAAGTTTATTTATTCAACTAAGGCTTGTGTCAAGATTCTAAACAATATTATGACCTAAAATATTTTGTGCTAAAACTGAAAATGAACATAATAGAAATTAAATAAGAAATTTAGTTCAAAAAAGCTTCAAAAGATGAAAAAATCAAAATAAAGGTAGTAATAATAATAAAAAGATAAAAGGAGAAATTAACAAAAGAAGAAAAATAATTATATAGATAATGAAAACAATTGAATCACATATATATTATATAGATAGACTGATTTTTATCTTAAGGAACTGTCGCATACAATCATGGGGTCTGGTGACAAGTCTGAAATCTATAAGGCATTTGTAAGCTCTGGTAGGCTCGAGCTTCAATGAAGAGCTGACATTCAGTCTTGAGTCCAATGGCTTGAAACTGAGGCAGAATTTCTATGTCACAGTGTTCTAGTAGAATTGTTTCTTCTCTCAGAAACTTTAGTCTTTGCTCTTAAAGTCTTTGATTAATTGAATGAGACCTACCCAAATTATGGAAGATAATCTGCTTCAGTTCAAGTCAATTAATTTTAAACGTTAGTCGTGTCAAAAAACTATCTTTACAGCAATATCTTGACTAGAGTTTGATCAAAGAACAAGTCACTGTAATCTAGTCAAGTTGAAACAGAATTGATCATCACAGACTGGGACTCAAGGCTGCTTCTTTCAGTGACTTCAGGTCTATTTTCTTCTAGTTCTCTTGCTTACCCATGTTTTGGCTTTATCTTCAGACAAGTAGTTAGATATCATAGCACTTTCAAGCCTCAGATTCATGCAGGATACATCCCAAAAGAAGAAAAAGAGGAAGAAAGCACCCACTAGTTCACCTAAGAAATAAATAAACAAGAATGTTCTCAAATCCCTTTGAAAGAATCATTTTGCATCACTTTGAGAAAAATGTGTTTACAACCTCCTCTGAGAATTAATTGCTATCTAAAAAGATAGTGTTGCCCCTAACCAGTGAGATCTGTCTCTATAATGTAATGATATAGGGTCCACTTCTCTGAATTCTGTGGCTAGGAAAGGCATAGGTAACTGAACAACCTGGAACTCTTTTGGAAACACTGAGGTGAGCCAGTAGCAGTGTCCCTACCACCTACAAACTAACAGCTGGTATTAAGTACAATAGCAAATACAATAAAAGCAACAGCAATAACAGCAGCAGCAAAATTCATCTGAAGGACAAATTGCAGGCTAGAATCATTCAGTTAGAATATAAATACCTAAATAAACACTATGAAAGATTAAAAATAGGCCATGACAAAAGCTAGAATTTTTTTAATTTCAAAATTTTAAAGAATACTTTGAACAAATTATGCCAACATTGTATTTTGAATTTTATTATTTACAATGAAAGGAATGATTTTAGAAAAATTCTAAATTAGGAGTATTTATTTTAAAATGAATGGAAAGGATAAGTAAAACAATGAAATGAAGAAATTAAATTGTCTGTCACCTCTACTCCTTAAACAAAGGATCCAGTAACAGAAAGGTTTCTAAAAAAGTTCTATTAAAGTCAAGGAAGAAACAATTCCTACTAATTTTAAAATGATTCAGAAAATATGAGAGGGGATAAAATATTTCATTAGTGTAACTTTGATACCAAAATGAGAAAAGTAAATAAAAAATAAAAAATGATAGTCCAATATAATATATGACCATGGATGCAAAAATTTTAAATTAAAACTACCCCAAAAGTATAACTAGGCAATTATTTCCAGATGTGCAAAAATAATTAAATATAATAAATTAATTACTATAAATCATTACATTAATGGATTTATGCAGAAAAAATCATAATCTGAAGGGTACAAGAAAATATGTAAAGAGCATGATTAATAAACATTAAAGATTTTGAAACATTTAATACATACTAGTGTTAAAATGTTCTAAGTAGACAGAAAACTACTTTAAAGTAAAAATCATCTTTTTATAAATCCTATAGTCTGAACTCACACTTGTTTTTTTGATTTTAGAACTATCCCAGTTAAACTCAGGTGAAAATCATCATAATCATTATAGCACTCAGTGTTCCATTGTCAAACAAGCAGAGTCAGACACTGGTAAAAGTACTAAAAATAAATGCTGTTTAGAAACTATTACAGTAGGGAAAACAGAGACCTCTTTACAGAACGGGGGTTCAATTTTGAAGACATCTGGAGTTTAATGGCAGGGAGAAGATCTGGGGGTGAAGAAGAATGAGTTACTGGATGAAATTACTGAGAGGTGATATCCAGGTTGGGGGGATTCTTGCTAGACTGACTCACGCAGGATTGTTTCTGAGGGCAAGCCAGGACCACCAAGTATTAAGAGTGGAGGATGAGGAATTTAACTAGATAGCAAGAATGACCATATAACAAGGTGGGGGAAGGTCTCTTTAAACTGACAGCAGGATTCTTGCTAAAATTGGGCCATGCAGATCTGTCAAGGATGTGGCCAAGGTCATGGCCTTGTCAAGAGGAGCTTGACTGAAGTTTGGTCAAAAGTATGTCTTCCAGAGTAGAGGGATGAGGTTGGGTGGGGAGTAGGGGGGAGACTCAAGAGGGAGGAGATATATGTATACATATGGCTGATTAATGTTGTTGTATGGCAGAAACCAATGCAACATTGTAAAGAATTATCCTTCAATTAAAAATGAATTTTAAAAAAAAGATTAGTCAAGAGATTAAAGGATAAACCAATAAGAAAATATTAAAAAAAATTAAAAGTATGTCTTTGCCAAGCCAAACAATGAAGCAAACAAATAAAAATGTTATTCCTTTTTCTAATTTTTTTTTCCTTAAAATTGTACATTTTTCTTTTCAGAAACCACAACAGATTTAAGAGCAGGTAGATTTGCTGGAAAAATGAAAACATGGGAAAACTAACAGCATTATAAAAGTAGCTGCTTAGGAAAACAAACATACCAACAGAAGGATTACCTTTTCATATAAAAAAATCTATTTAGATTTGAAAAAAAAATTGTCAAAAAATATTAAAAACACTGTTGAAGAATGTAAAATATGACTTGAAGAAATTAGACAGTCGACTTTCATGAAAAAGGATTGCAATTTTGATAAAATTATCAGTAATAGTTAAAACCAGAATACACAGAAGAATTGTACAAAAAAGATCTTCATGACCCAGATAATCACTGACCTAGAGCTAGACATCCTGGAATGTGAGGTCAAGTGGGCCTTATAAAGCATCACTAAGAACAAAGATAGTGGAGGTGATGGAATTCCAGTTGAGCTATTTCAAATCCTGAAAAATGGTGCTGTGAAAGTGTTGCACTCAATATGCCAGCAAATTTGGAAAACTCAGCAGTGGCCACAGGACTGGAAAAGGTCAGTTTTCATTCCAATCCCAAAGAAAGACAATGCCAAAGAATGCTCAAACTACCGCACAACTGCACTCATCTCACATGCTAGTAAAGTAATGCTCAAAATTCTCCAAGCCAGGCTTCAGCAATATGTGAACTGTGAACTTCCTGATGTTCAAGCTGGTTTTAGAAAAGGCAGAGGAACCAGAGATCAAATTGCCAACATCTGCTGGATCATCGAAAAAGCAAGAGAGTTCCAGAAAAACATCTATTTCTGCTATTGACTATGCCAAAGGCTTTGACTGTGTGGATCACAATAAACTGTGGAAAATTCTGAAAGAGATGGGAATATCAGACCACCTGACCTGTCTCTTGAGAAACCTGTATTCAGGTCAGGAAGCAACAGTTAGAACTGGACATGGAACAACAGACTGGTTCCAAACAGGAAAAGGAGTACGTCAGGGCTGTATATTGTCACCCTGCTTATTTAACTTATATGCAGAGTACATCATGGGAAATGCTGGACTGGAATAAGCACAAGCTGGAATCAAGATTGCTGGGAGAAATATCAATAACCTCAGATATGCAGATGACACCACCCTTACGGCAGAAAGTGAAGAGGAACTCAAAAGCCTCTTCATGAAAATGAAAGTAGAGAGTGAGTTGGCTTAAAGCTCAACATTCAGAAACCGAAGATCATGGCATCTGGTCCCATCACTTCATGGGAAATAGATGCGGAAACAGTGGAGACAGTGTCAGATTAATTTTGGGGGGCTCCAAAATCACTGCAGATGGTGACTACAGCCATGAAATTAAAAGACGCTTACTCCTTGGAAGGAAAGTTATGACCAGCCTAGATAGCATATTCAAAAGCAGAGACATTGTTTTGCCACCAAAGTTTCGTCTAGTCAAGGCTATGGTTTTTCCTGTGGTCATGTATGGATGTGAGAGTTGGACTGTGAAGAAAGCTGAGCGCCGAAGAATTGATGCTTTTGAACTGTGGTGTTGGAGAAGACTCTTGAGAGTCCCTTGGACTGCAAGGAGATCCAACCAGTCCATTCTGAAGGAGCTCAGCCCTCGGATTTCTTTGGAAGGAATGATTCTAAAGCTGAAACTCCAGTACTTTGGCCACCTCATGTGAAGAGTTGACTCATTGGAAAGGACTCTGCTGCTGGGAGCGATTGGGGGCAGGAGGAGAAGGGGACAGCAGAGGATGAGATGGCTGGATGGCATCACTGACTCGATGGACGTAAGTCTGAGTGAACTCGGAGAGTTGGTGATAGACAGGGAGGCCTGGTGTGCTGTGATTCATGAGGTCACAAAGAGTCAGACACGACTGAATGACTGAACTGAAGTAAAATGAAAGGAAAACCAACATGTACAAAAAACCCTCCATGTGCCACATATTTTTTCAAATACTTTACAAAACGAATTTATTTAATTTCTACTACATAATTTTGAAGAGAGTTCATGATTAGATTCATTTCAAAGATGGAGGAACAAGACAGACAGAGGTTGCACAATGACTCAGTGTTACAGGGATAATAAGAAATAAAGGAGAGGTACAAATTTTCCAGTTCTAATTTAACAATTTAATGCAAATTCAATAAAATATCCAAAAGAACAAAGCATTTCTGCATTTTTGTAGAAGGCTTATTTTCAGACTCTCCAGATATTTTTAATGTATTAATTCACTTAATCCTTAAAATATGTCCATAAAAAATGCACTATTGAGATGAGGAAATTGAGGCAAAGGAAGTTGAAGTCAGAAGACTATGGTCACACAGCTAGTTGGTGAGAAAGCAGGGATATAAGATAATCCAAATATCTAATGGTCAAGAAAGTGCAGAGAATCTCTATGGCACTCTTGCTCAAGGAGTTGGCTGCTTTGCCAGGAAATTACTTCCTTTCTGATCCTACGAAAAGCATCTGTTGGTCCTATCATCCACAAAGTTCTGATGGGGTGGGTGGGAGGAGCAGGGCCTTCTTAGCAACCAGCCACCTGACTTATTCCTCTGTACCATGCAGCAATTTACTCTTCCAATCAGCTACGCAGAAAGAGATGTCCTGGTGTCATCTACTCCTTTTATGCTGTTTATTGAATAAAGTGACTTATGCTAATTTATTCAAAGACATAGCATTTTGAAACAGAAATAATTTTTCTTCTAATTTTATAATAAATACAAATGTTTGATTATTTTATTAAAAAATAATCCACAGGTTGGCACAAATATTCCAACTCAATGACATTTTTAAAAAGACATATATAGGAAAAAAAACAAGTAGCAACATTAATGTCTTCAAAGAAAATTTGAAAACAGAAATAGTTAATATATAGACTGCAATATGCAATATTAAAGGAGTAGAGAAATCTATTTAGAAAATTTATGAAAATAAAACTTGGAAAAATGACAATTTAGCAGTAAGTTTTGTTGGATAGAAAATCTATATTGGGTGTCAAATTTATGAGACATATCCTCTCATTTTAGCCAATATTTTGTAATGAATTTTTTAATGTTAAAATTTAAACATAAGTATTCCTAATAAATGATCCACACATATAAGTTCTAAAATAATTTATAATTTTCTCATTATAATGTAATGTTCTTACAGGAAGTACTTTATAGAAAAAAAGTGTATTTCAAACCTAGAAAATATAATTAATAGTCAGATGCTTATTATCTACTTATAATGAGTAAGTTTTGATTTAAGAGAGGTAAAATGACTATACTATTTTCCACAAAACTTAAAGAGAAATGAAGAAGCAAATGTAGATTTTAAATTAGACACTAGAATTAAAATTAGTTTAAGACTAAATAAAAATAAGCCATTTATTTTTATGTATGGTAGATAAATAACCTTAGTTTAAGGAAGGAAAACAAGAAAGTATAAATTAATTTTAAAGGGAAGGAAGAGAGAGATACTTGCATATCACCTGGAGCATATTTAAAGTGTAATATTAAGTTATGTTTCTTTATCATGGGATATGATTGTAACAAAATATCACAGGAATTGATCTGTCACATTTAGACAGATACATTTGATCTGTAATATAATATTTTAAATAGGTGATAGAGAAGGGATAATACACAATTTAATATTAAACTTTAAAGGATAATATTAGAGTAAGTCTGAAGAACAGACAACTTTAAGATAAATAAAAAAATAATATTCAATTTTCAAAACAGATTTTTTATCTGCTTCAACAAATATCAAAATATATGCTAGAAATAACATGATACTGATTTAATAGTTATTAATAAAATTAATTAATTAACAAAATTCCTGTATTCATTGATGCTTACTCAATGACATTAATAAAGATCTTACAAGGATTCTCAAACTGAACTTTATTGTTTCTACATTAACTGTGCTAAAACCTTTTTCAACCAAAAATGTAGCTAAGAAATGCCAGAAAAAGTAATTTCATTTTATTGTAAAGAATTTTAAAGAATGTGATTTGTCTTCATTTAATTAGAAACGTGCTCCTAAATACATACTCACTTAGAATTAGTGTCTTTTTTGATAAGCCAACCCTTTTATCTTTATGAAATGCCCCCTCTTTACTTTGAACTTCTCATTTTTGATATTGCCACACTAGCTTTCTCACACTGGAAATTCACAGAGTGTATATAGTTTAATCATTTCACTTTCACTCTATGTCCTTATTCAAGTGCCTTTCTTTCAGATGGAATTACTTGAGTATTTCTTTAAAAAAATGTAGATTTGTAATCTCTGTCTTTTAATTGGAATGACTTTTCCATCTGTATTTAGTACAATTACGCATGTGGTTGAGTTTAACTTCACCATCTTGCAGTTTGTTTTCAATTTATTTCATCTTTTACTTTTTTTTTCCTTCTTTCCTTCTACTGTCTACTTACAGTCAACCAAGTGCTTATTTTTAGCACTCTTTTATAAAAATTTTATTGTTTTCAGTTGTACTTATTTGAGGGTTTTTTTTGTGTTCTAAAGTACTGTAAAAATTGGACACTCTTAAATTATCACAATCTCCTTTAATTTTATATAACCCTATGTATAATGCAAAACCTTGCAAAATTAAATTCCATTTATATCCCCTCCCATTCCTTCTGCTACTATTGTTACATGATTTACTTTCAAATATTTTATAAACTCCATAATACATGTTTATAATTTTTTGCTTAAACATATCAATTGTCGACTTCTATTGAAAAATGTTGATGTATGGCAAAACCAATACAATATTGTAAAGTAATTAACCTCCAATTAAAATAAAAAAATTTATATAAAAAAGGAAAATGCTTGTATTAAATGAGATATAAGATTCAAAATGATCGAATTTATAGCAAAAATAATAATGGAAAAATCAATACCTCAGAATCTGTGGAATTTATTAAAATATTAATCACAGGAAATTTGATACCACTATATACTTTCATAAGTAAAAATTAAAGAGTTAATATAAATGAATTCAGTTCATTTCAGTTCAGTCACTCAGTCGTGTCCGACTCTTTTCAACCCCATGAATCGCAGCACGCCAGGACTCCCTGTCCATCACCAACTCCCGGAGTTCACTCAAACTCATGGCCATCGAGTCAGTGATGCCATCCAGCCATCTCATCCTCTGTCGTCCCCTTCTCCTCCTGCCCTGCGGGGAGCGAGCTCCGCCCCTGGCAAAGGTCATGAGGAAGGAGGCTTGGCATACGCAAAGGCGGGATCAAGCCTCAGGAGTCTCCCTGGAAATTCTCAAGCAATCTACCCCCAAAACCAGAGTCTGCCTACTTTCTGCTTTGTGCTTTCACCTACACCTCTGACTTTACGGGGGGCTGTCCCCCACTACCTCTCTGAAAAAAGTTAGCTTACAGCTCCAGTTAATAATTCCTGGGTGTGACAGTGTTTAACCTACAAACTCCTTTGGAAATCCTCTAGCCTGCCTGAATAGGTTTTTCCGGCCACATGTGATTGTTCAGAGCCTCCCAACTGTGAGAGGCAGGAGATGTTCTAAACTGTCTAAACACAGATTCTTTTGAGTAGTTAAAAGATTGATTAGAAATTGTATTGGTGAAGGGATTTTCACTTGTTGGGCCAATGTTTGCTGCTAAGTCTCCATATCCCTTGCCTGCTGTGTCCCTGGCAGTGTATTGATTAATATAATTGGTGTAAGTAGTAGCTTTAATGTTTGTAACCTGGGACCCTTGAGTTAATTCTTTTTCTTGTTATAGCCCACCACACCTTTGCTCTGTAGGAATGCAACTTTATCTAATGCTTTTGGAGGGTGGCTCCTGACCAATCACCTTTAGAGAAAAATAAGTTTTCTGAAGAAAAGGTCTTAAAATGTTAACAGGCCTCCAGGCCAGAAGATGATGCAAATCACCTAAGCTTTTGCATATGATAAGTTTGCAGGAAGAAAGCCTGGTTTGCTGCCTGACTCTACCCCTTCCCCCATTATCCTCTATGCATAACTTAAGGTATAAAAACTACTTTGGAAAATAAAGTGCGGGCCTTGTTCACCGAAACTTGGTCTCACCATGTCGTTCTTTCTCTTACCTTCTGGCTGAATTATTCAGCCTCTTTTCTTCACTGAATTTTACTGAGCTATCCTCATTCTATTACTCTTTATATCCTTAATTAACGTTTAATTAAGCAGTTGTTTCCTGATCTTCGCCTACGCCGTCTCTCCTTCGAATACCCTGGATCAGCCGGGGCTGGTCCCCGGCACTGCCCCAATTCTTCCCAGCATCAGAGTATTTTCCAAAGAGTCAACTATTCACATGAGGTGGCCAAAGTACTGGAGTTTCAGCTTTAGCATCATTTCTTCCAAAGAAATCCCAAGGCAGATCTCCTTCAGAATGGACTGGTTGGATCTCCTTGCAGTCCAAGGGACTCTCAAGAGTCTTCTCCAACACCACAGTTCAAAAGCATCAATTCTTTGGTGCTCAGCCTTCTTCACAGTCCAACTCTCACATCCATACATGACCACAGGAAAAACCATAGCCTTGACTAGACACACCTTTGTTGGCAAAGTAATGTCTCTGCTTTTGAATATGCTATCTAGGTTGGTCATAACGTTCCTTCCAAGGAGTAAGCATCTTTTAATTTCATGGCTGCAGTCACCATCTGCAGTGATTTTGGAGCCCCTCAAAAAAAGTCTGACACGGTTTCCACTGTTTTCCCATCTATTTCCCATGAAGTGATGGGACTGGATGCCATGATCTTCCTTTTCTGAATGTTGAGCTTTAAGCCAACTTTTTCACTCTCCACTTTAACTTTCATTAAGAGGCTTTTTAGTTCCCTTTCACTTTCTGCCGTAAGGGTGGTGTCATCTGTATATCTGAGGTTATTGATGTTTCTCCTGGCAATCTTGATTCCAGCTTGTGCTTCTTCCAGTCCAACGTTTCTCATGATGTACTCTGCATATAAGTTAAATAAGCAGGGTGACAGTATACAGCCTTGACATACTCCTTTTCCCGTTTGGAACCAGTCTGTTGTTCCATGTCCAGTTCTAACTGTTGCTTCCTGACCTGCATACAAAGTTCTCAAGAGGCAGATCAGGTTGTCTGGTATTCCCATCTCTTTCAGAATTTTTCACAGTTTATTGTGATCCACACAGTCAAAGGCTTTGACATAGTCAATAAAGCAGAAACAGATGTTTTTCTGGAACTCTCTTGTTTTTTCAATGATCCAGTGGATGTTGGCAATTTGATCTCTGGTTCCTCTGCCTTTTTTCAAACCAGCTTGAACATCAGAAAGTTCACAGTTCTCACATTGCTAAAGCCTGGCTTGGAAAATTTTGAGCATTACTTTACTAGCGTGTGAGATGAGAACAATTGTGCAGTAGTTTGAGCATTCTTTGGCATTGCCTTTCTTTGGGATTGGAAGGAAAACTGATTTTTCCAGTCCTGTGGCCACTGTTGAGTTTTGCAAATTTGATGGCATATTGAGTGCAGCACTTTCACAGCATCATCTTTCAGGATTTGAAGGAGGTCAACTGGAATTCCATCACCTCCACTAGCTTTGTTCATAGTGATGCTTTCTAAGGCCCACTTGACTTCACATTCCAGGATGTCTGGCTCTAGGTCAGTGATCACACCATCCTGATTCTCTGGGTCATGAAGATCTTTTTTGTACAGCTCTTCTGTGTGTTCTTGCCATCTCTTCTTAATATCTTCTGCTTCTGTTAGGTCCATACCATTTCTGTCCTTTATCGAGCCCATCTTTGCATGAAATGTTCCCTTGGTATCTCTAATTTTCTTGAAGAGATCTCTAGTCTTTCCCATTCTGTTGTTTTCCTCTATTTGCATTGATCACTGAGGAAGGCTTTCTTATCTCTTCTTGCTATTCTTTGGAACTCTGCATTCAGATGCTTATATCTGTCCTTTTCTCCGTTGCTTTTCACTTCTCTTCTTTTCACAGCTATTTGTAAGGCCTCCCCAGACAGCCATTTTGCTTTTTTGCATTTCTTTTCCATGGGGATAGTCTTGATCCCTGTCTCCTGTACAATGTCACGAACCTTCATCCATAATTCTTCAGGCACTCTATCTATTAGATCTAGGCCCTTAAATCTATTTCTTACTTCCACTGTATAATCATAAGGGATTTGATTTAGGTCATACTTGAATGGTCTAGTGGTTTTCCCTGCTATTGCTGCTACAGCTAAGTCACTTCAGTCATGTCCGACTCTGTGTGACCCCATAGATGGTAGCCTACCAGGCTCCCCGGTCCCTGGGATTCTCCAGGCAAGAACATTGGAGTGGGTTGCCATTTCCTTCTCCAGTGCATGAAAGTGAAAAGTGAAAGTGAAGTCGCTCAGTCGTGTCCGACTTTTAGCGACCCAATGGACTGCAGCCTACCAAGCTCCTCCGTCCATGGGATTTTCCAGGCAAGAGTACTGGAGTGGGGTGCCATTGCCTACTTTCTTCAATTTCAGTCTGAATTTGGCAATAAGGAGTTCATGATCTGAGCCGCAGACAGCTCCTGGTCTTTTTGTTGTTGTTGTTGACTGTATAGAGCTTCTCCATCTTTGGCTGCAAAGAATATAATCAATCTGATTTTGGTGTTGACCATCTGGTGATGTCCATGTGTAGAGTCTTCTCTTATGTTGTTGGAAGAGGGTGTTTGCTATGACCAGTGCATTTTATTGGCAAAACTCTGTTAGTCTTTGCCCTGCTTCATTCCGTATTCCAAGGCCAAATTTGCCAGTTACTCCAGGTGTTTCTTGACTTATTTTTGCATTCCAGTCCCCTATAATGAAAAGGACATCTTTTTTGGGTTAGTTCTAAAAGGTCTTGTAGATCTTCATAGAACCGTTCAACTTCAGCTTCTTCAGCATTACTGGTTGAGGCATAGACTCGGATTACTGTAATAATGAATAGTTTGCCTTAGAAACGAACAGAGATCATTCTGTCGTTTTTGAGATTGCATCCAAGTACTGCATTTCGGACTCTTTAGTTGACCAGGATGGCTACTCCATTTCTTCTGAGGGATTCCTGCCTGCAGTAGTAGATATAATGGTCATCTGAATTAAATTCATCCATTCCAGTCCATTTTAGTTCGCTGATTCCTAGAATGTCAACATTCACTCTTGCCATCTCTTGTTTTATCATTTCCAATTTGCCTTGTTTGTCCTTAGTCCTGCAAATTCCCCAGTATCTATGGCAATCTCTGTGACAGGCCTACTCTCCTGCCTGCCCAATAAACAGGTTGCTTGTTCAGAAATGAAAGGTTTGTACTTCTCCAAACTTTTTAACCAAAACTTTGTTGCTACTACCTTTCTTCAACTACCTCATAGTAAAATATGATTTTATTTTATTCATTACTTTTTCCCTTTTTTTGTTAAGAATGATGATTATTAACATCATTCTACATTCCAACTAGATGAAATCTATTGAAAAAAAAATCCTTAACTTTTAACTAATGACAAAAAGTTATTAATATTCCATTATAGTAAACATTACATATTTAAATAATTGCATTTAGGGAACTCATCTTACTTCTGTGTAAATTCTTCCTCATCTTTGTTGCAATTTATGAGATAATCTGTCATCCAAAGGACTGATGTTAAATTGATAATATTCATACCAATATTACATGATTTTGTCAGGTATTTTACTAAGATTTTTAACAAACAAATGTCAGTAATATTGAAATAATCAACAATATATTTGATACAGTCTCTAAAAGTGCTGTAAATTCATATTTTAGGCCAATTATAACTGTTCTTCCCTGTATTATAGAAGCAGTGATACTGATAAGAGGATTTTTTTATTTTTTTCTTGTGGAAAATTTTTTAAGCTCTATGTATACTGGTAACCATTTTGTACTCATTATTAATAATTGTGTTAAAATAGCATTTCATCCATGGTCTTTCTCATTCCTTAAGTAAGTTATATATGTTACTCAGTAAATTTCATTTGTCATACAGTATGATTTCATTGGTAATAAAAATTTCTTGGACGTTAGTATGTTACTGTTATTTCTGAAATTTTTGGTACTCTCATTGATTCTTTTAAAGCAGTATTATAGCTCAATTGAATAAAAGAGATTGCTTCATTTAGATTTTTTATCAACATATTAATAACCCTCTCCCACTTAATAATGGACAAGGGCACGGCAACCCACTCCAGTATTCTTTCCTGGAGGATCCCATGGACAGAGGAACTGGTAGGTGACAGTTCATGTGGTTGCAGAGTCGGACATGACTGAAATGACTAAACACACTTAATAAGATTAGTTTTCCTCCAATATTTCATGGCTTATCAGAGTTATTACTTCTTGCTATTTGTTACCTAAATTTAAAATTTTTGTCCTATTAATCAGAAGGCATTTAAAGATTTTACAGATAATATTCTATCATTTTCCTTTGCATGTCAGAAATAAGATATACCTTTCCCAAATTTATCAGTACATGTTGGCAAAATATTTAATCTTGACAGTTAATGTGCTTCATTAAAAAAAAAAAAATGCTTTAGCAGAGTAAGAACTGTGCACATATATATATAAATAAATTAGTCAATTGAGTGTCAGTGCTTAACTTGGATTATATGAGAGAATTTTATACACATATATAGAACAATCACAAATGTGACACAAAAATGGTGACCAGTACAGAAGTATTGCACTGGTGGTTCAACTACTTACTTGACATAACTTTCTAAATTAGTAAATTGTTGGAAAAGTTCCAAACAAAAATATTTTTCTTCAATAATCCATGTATAAGGCATACCTGGACACTGTATAATAAATACTTCCAAAATGTAATTTGATAACTAAAATGGATATTGAGTCGAGGATAAATTTTCACCTGCATAAAATTTTATTTTATGTGGGATGCATGAAATTCTTTTTTTTTAATATAAATTTATTATTTTAATTGGAGGTTAATTACTTTACAATATTGTATTGGTTTTGCCATACATCAACATGAATCCACCACAGGTGTTCACGTGTTCCCCATCCTGAACCCCCCTGCCACCTCCCTCCCCGTACCATCCCTCTGGGTCATCCCAGTGCACCAACCCCAAGCATCCTGTATCATGCATCAAACCTGGACTGGCAATTCGCTGAAAATTCTTCATGGGCAAGAATGTATCTAACACCATGGGTTACATAGCACCCCATATCTATACCCAGTAAATACATTGGTACTTTTTGTCACTGGGAGACTAGATTATAAAGTAACTTTCAAAATTTAACCATAGGGAAAATATGACCACCTGGAGAATCACTGATCTAAATAAATTTATAAAAAACAAATCTCAAAAGTCAAAATTTTCAGTGTAAAAACAAAAGAACTGGAAATCATTAACCAAAGAACATGCTGTTGGGTACAGTTTATGGCTAATATGATGTTGAAGGTAACCAGTCCATTTTTCCAGCTGTGCGTCTAGCACAGATTTTTGGTAAATCTTGATGAAATATAGTACATATAAAATACATTTCTGAACTCAAACGTAAGGAAAGATTATCTCCAAACTCTGAAAACAAAGGTATGACTTAAATTCAGAGAAAAAAGATTAAGTTTCTTTTTATATCAACACACACACACACAAAATGGTCATTGTTATAGGTTAAATTTTGTCCCCTCAATTCATAATTGAAGGCATAACTTCCAGTACCTCATAATAGTCTTTATTTGAAAATAGGGTCATTGAAAATGTAATCAGTTAAGATGAAGCAAACATTAGAGTAGGATGGAATTCTAACCAAATGTGACTGGTGTACCTATAACAAGGGGGCACTTAAACACAGAGCCACACACAGGGGTAACACCATAAGGAGTCTGGAGTGATGCTGCCACAAGCCAAGAGAACTGTGAGGAGCCAGGAGAGAGGCTGGATTAGAAATTTCTCAGGGACCAGGCTCTACACACACTTCAACCTCTGACTCTCAGCCTCCAGAATGGTGAGACGATAAATTCCTGGTGTTTAAAACTGTCAGTTTTGGTTACTTCATGATGACAGCCTTAGCAAACTAGTATAATCATGAGAACTGAAAAAAAGAATGGATACTTTTTTGTATGAAATAGAATAACTTAAATATGCACAGTGAAGTAAGTCAGATACAGAAAAATAAACATCATATGATATTGATTATATGTGGAATCCAAAAAAAGATGCATATGAACTTATCTACAAAACAGAAGTACAGTCAGAGATGTAGAAAATGAACTTATAGCTACCAGGGGGAAGGAAGAGGAAGAATAAATTGGGAGATTGGGAATGGTATATACACACTACTATACATAAAATAGATAACTTATAAGAACCCACTGTATGGCATGGGGTGCTCTACTCAACACTCTGTAAAGGCCTATACTGTAAAAGAATCTAAAAAAAGTGGATATATGTATATGTATAACTGATTCACTTTGCTGTACAGTAGAAACTAATGCAACTTTGCAAAATGACTATATTTAAATAAAAATTTGAATATATAAATGGCTACTTACATAGCTTTAAAAAGTAAATATATGTAAATCATACAAGTAAATTGCAGAGAAATAACGACTTATTAAAAATAAAAAGATATTAAGAGAAAAGTAAATAGAGTGGGAAAAAGAAGCCCTGGATATCTATACAGAAAGAAACTGGGGGAAGAAGGGGGAAAAATACTTTAATTAATAATTGATGATGGCAAAATCTTCCCAGTGTTGAAGGTAATTTCTCATACCAATCTCCAGTAGATTAAGGAATAAAGATATTTTAGAGATAGTGAATTTTATTTCTCACAAATTATTAATTTAAAAATCCCTAAAGAATAATGTCACTCAAGATCTTGAAATAGATCTCCTAATTTTTAAGAAATGAGATGCAAAAGACAAGCAAATAAATTTTTAAACAGCATCATTTTAATGAGTCTAGTTTGAAGACAAGATCAGAAATTGCTAAAAGTACTATACAGCAAAGCAAGACTGGAAGGAAAGTAGATTCAACTTGGGGTCAAGAATTGTAGAAGATAAAGAAACAAGCCAGATAGCTAGGCTGCAAATATAGTCTTAGCTGAAGAATATTGGTTTGAGGCCATATATGGCAAAGGGGCTTGCATAACACAATGAAGCTATGAGCCATGCCACGAAGGGCCACCCAAGACAGACAGGTCATAGTGAATTCTAAAAAAACATAGTCATTGGAGGAGGAAATGGCAACCCACTCCAGTATTCTTGCCTGGAGAACACTATAGACAGTATGAAAAGGCAAAAAGATATCACATGGGTCAGATGTATTGTATATTGTCAATGTATATGACCTCAGTCAATATACTCCTGGGGAAGAGCAGAGGAGAATTAATAGCTCCAGAAAGAATGAAGCACCTGGAACAAAGCAGAAGCAACACTAAGTTGTGGATGTGTCTGGTGGTAAGCAAAATTCAATGCTATGAAAACAATATTGCATAGGCACCTGGAATGTTAGGTCCATGAATCAAGGTAAACTGGATGTGGTCAGGCAGGAGTACTCATGATTGAACTTGGACATCTTAGGAATAAGTGAACTAAAATGGACAGGAATGGGCAAATTTAATTCAGATGACCACTATATCTACTACTGTAGGCAAGAATCCCTTAGAAGAAATGGAGTAGACCTCATAACCAACTGCTAAGTCACTTCAGTCGTGTCCGACTCTGTGCAACCCCATAGATGGCAGCCCACCAGGTTCTCCCGTCCCTGGGATTCTCCAGGCAAGAACACTGGAGTGGGTTGCCATTTCCTTCTCCAATGCATGAAAGTGAAAAGGGAAAGTGAAGTCGCTCAGTCATGTCCGACTCTTAGCAACCCAATGGACCGCAGCCTACCAGACTCCTCCATCCATGGGATTCTCCAGGCAAGAGTAATGGAGTGGGGTGCCATTGAAGAGTCCAAAATGCAGTACTTAGGTGCAACCTCAAAAGTGACACAAATATCTCATTTCATTTCCAAGGAAAACCATTCAACATCACCCCAATCAAAGAATATGCCCCAGTCACTGATGATGAAACTGAAGTTGACTGGTTCTATGAAAACCAACAACACCTTTTAGCACTAACACCAAAAATAGTCCTTTTCATCACAGAAGATTAGAATGCAAAAGTAGAAAGTCAAGAAATACCCACAATAATAAGGGAGTTTGGCTAGGAGTACAAAATGAAGCAGGAAAAAGGCTAAGCATTTTGTCAAAAGAACACACTGGTCATAGCAAACACTCTTTTCCACCCTTTTCCAGTACAAGAGATGGTTCTACAAATGGACATAACCAAATGTTCAACATCCAAATCAGACTGATTATGTTATTTGCAGACAAAGATGGAGAAGCTCTATAAATTAGTAAAAACAAGACCTGGAGATAACTGTAGCTCAGATCATGAGCTTCTTATGGAAAAATTCAAGCTAGATGGAGGAAAGAGAAAACCACTAGGCCTTTCATGTATGATCTAATTCAAATTCCTTGTGATTTGGAGGTGACAAATAGATTCAAGGTATTTAATTTGTTACAAAAAGTGCCTGAAGAACTAAGGACAGAGATTTGTAACACTGTACAGGAGGCAGTGAAAAAAAAAACATCCCAAAGAAAAAGAAGTGCACCAAGGCAAAGTTGTCTGAGGAAGCTTTGCAAATAGCTGAGAAAAAAGAGAAGCAAAAGATAAGGGAGAAAGGGAAAGATATACACAACTGAATGCAGACTTCCAGAGAATAGCAAGGAGAGATAAGAAGGCCTTCTTAGATAAGCAATGCAAAAGAATAGAGGAAAATAATATAAAAGGAAAGACTAGAGATCTCTTCAAGAAAATTGGAGATATCAAGGGAACATTTCATGCAAGGATGGGCACAATAAAGGACAAAAACAGCAAGAATCTAACAGAAGCAGAAGAAATTAAGAAGTGGCAAGAATACAGAGAAAAACTACAAAAAAGTCTTAATGACTCAGATAACCACTGTTGTGTGGTCACTCACCTAGAGCCAGACATTCTGGAGTGTGAAGTCAAGGCAGACTTAGGAAGAATCACTACAAACAAAGCTAGTGGAGGTGACAGGACTCCATTTGAGTTATTTAAAATCCTAAAAGATAATGCTGCTTTAGTGTTGAGATCAATATGTCAGCAAATTTGGAAAATACATCAGTGGCTATAGGACTGGGGAAGGTGAGTTTTCATTCCAATCTCAAAGAAGACGAATGCTAAAGAATGTTCACACTACTGTACAATTGCACTCATTTAACACACTAGCAAGATTACGCTGAAAATCCTTCAAGCTAAGCTTCAGCAGTACATGAACTGTACAAACCCAGATATTCAAGCTGGGTTTAGAAAAGGTGGAGGAATCAGAGATGAAATTTCCAACATTTGTTGGATCACAGAGATAATTCCAGAAAAACTTCTACTTCTTCTTCATTGACTAAACTAAAATCTTTGTGTAGTTCACAAAAAACTATGGAAAATTCTTAATGAGATGGAATTCCAGACCACCTTACCTTTACCTGAGAAACCTGTATATGGGTCAAGAAGCAACAGTTAAAACTAGATCTGGAACAACTGACTGGTTCCAAATTGGGGAAGGAGTACAACAAGGCTGTATATTGTCATCCTGCTTATTTAACTCATATGCGGAGTGCATCATGTGCTGGATGAATCACAAGCTGAAGTCAAGATTGCCTGGAAAAGTATCAACAACCTCAGGTAGGCAGATGACATCAGTCTAATGGCAGAAAGTGAAGAGAAGCTAAAGAGCTTTTTGATGAGGGTAAAAGAAGAGAGTGAAAAAGTGGATTGAAACTCAACATTAGAAAAGCTAAGATCATGGTGTCTGGCCTCATCACTTCATGGCAAATGTAAGAGGAAAATGTGGAAGCACTGACAGACTTTATTTTCTAGGGATATAAAATCACTGCAGACTCTGACTGCAGCCAAGAAATTAAAAGACGCATGCTCCCTGGAAAGGAAGCTATGACAAATCTAAACAACATATTAAAAAAACAGAGACAACACTTTGCCAACAATGGTCTGTATAGTCAGAGCTATTGTTGTCCCAGTAGTCATGTACAGATGTGTGAGTTGATCCATAAAGATGGCTGAGCACCAAAGTATTGATGCTTTCGAACTGTGATCCTGGAGAAGACTCTTGAGAGTCCCTTGGGCTGCAAGGACACCAAACAAGTCAATGCCAAAGGAAATCAGTCCTGAATAGTCATTGGAAGGACTGCTGCTGAAACTGAATCTCCAATACTTTGGCCACCTGATGGAAGAGTCGACTCATTGGAAAAGACCCTGATGCTGGGAAGAAAGGAGAAATGGGGCAGGAGAGGATGAGATATTTGTGTGTGTTGAGTCGCTTAGTCATGTTCAACGCTTTGCAACCCCATGGACTGTAGCCTGCTAGACTTCTACATGCATGGGGATTCTAAAGGCAAGAATACCAGAGTGGGTTGCCATGCCCTCCTCCAGGGGATCTTCCCAACCCAGGAGTTGAACCCAGGTCTCCTTCATGGCAGGCAGATTCTTTACTGTCTGAGCCACCAAGGAAGCCTGACATAGTTAGATACTATCACCAACTCCATGGACATGAATTTGAGCAAACTCTGGGAGGTAGTGAAGGAATAAAGGAGCCTGGAATGCTACTGTCCATGGAGTTACAAATAATTGAACGTGGATTAGTGACAAACAAATAAAAGCAAATGGACATACTACTTATAAGATAGAAGCAGAACATCCACCTCTGAGTCTGGTAGAAGGATCTCACACTTTCTGCTAAGACTGCAGATCAAAAACAATTGAGGTTTCATGTATATGAATTTATATATGATATTTGTTTTTCTCTTTCTGACTTACTTTACTCTGTATGACAAACTCTAGGGTAATCCATGTCTCTATAAATAACCCTATTTAATTTATTTTCAATGGTTGAGTACTATTCTATATATACCATATCTTCTTTATCCATTCATCTGTTTGACGTTTAACTTGCTTATATATCCTGACTATTGTAAATAGTGTTGCAGTGAACACTGGGGTACATGTGTCCTTTTGAATTAAAACACAAACAACAAAAATTTTAAAAATAATGAGACCTTTTGAAGATAAATATTTTGGCTATAGATGAGAGGTTAACAATTGAAAGAATATGAATAGAATTTAAAACTACTAAATCATAAACAGGAGCAGAGGGAAAGCTATGTAAATATGTAACTAATCCAATGGAAGGGAAAGGTAAAGCAGAAATTGAACAAGCCAAAAAAGTGACATAGTGGGAAATGTGAAGTATATCAGTTCAGTTAAGTTCAGTCTCTCAGTCGTGTCCGACTCTTTGTGAGCCCATGAATCGCAGAACGTCCATCACCAACTCCCGGAGTTCACTCAGACTCATGTCCATAGAGTCAGTGATGCCATCCAGCCATCTCATCCTCTGTTATCCCCTTCTCCTCCTGCCCCCAATCCCTCCCAGCATCAGAGTCTTTTCCAATGAGTCAACTCTTCACATGAGGAGACCAAAAGTACTGGAGTTTCAGCTTTAGCATCATTCCTTCCAAAGAAATCCCAGGCTGATCTCCTTCAGAATGCACTGGTTGGATCTCCTTGCAGTCCAAGGGACTCTCAAGAGTCTTCTCCAACATCACAGTTCAAAAGCATCAATTCTTTGGCGCTCAACTTTCTTCACAGTCCAACTCTCACATCCATACAGGACCACAGGAAAAACCATAGCCTTGACTAGACGGACCTTTGTTGGCAAAGTAATGTCTCTGCTTTTGAATATGCTATCAAGGTTGGCCATAACTTTCCTTCCAAGGAGCAAGCGTCTTTTAAATTCATGGCTGCAGTCACCATCTGCAGTGATTTTGGAGCCCCCAAAAATAAAGTCTGACACAGTTTCCAATGTTTCCCCATCTATTTTCCATGAAGTGATGGGACCAGATGCTATGACCTTTGTTTTCTGAATGTTGAGCTTTAAGCAAACTTTTTCACTCTCTTCTTTCACATTCATCAAGAGGCTTTTTAGTTCCTCTTCACTTTCTGCCATAAGGGTGGTGTCATCTGCATATCTGAGGTTAGTGATATTTCTCCCGGCAATCTTGATTCCAGCTTGTGCTTCTTCCAGCCCAGCATTTCTCATGATGTACTCTGCATAGAAGTTAAATAAGCAGGGTGACAATATACAGCCTTGACGTACTCCTTTTCCTATTTGGAACCAGTCTGTTGCTCCATGTCCAGTTCTAACTGTTGCTTCCTGACCTGCATACATATTTCTCAAGAGGCAGATCAGGTGGTCTGGTATTCCCGTCTCTTTCAGAATTTTTCACAGTTTATTGTGATCCACACAGTCAAAGCCTTTGGCATAGTCAATAAAGCAGAAATAGATGTTTTTCTGGAACTCTCTTGCTTTTTTGATAATCCAGCGGATGTTGGCAATTTGATCTCTGGTTCCTCTGCCTTTTCTAAAACCAGCTTGAACATCAGGAAGTTCACGGTTCACATGTTGCTGAAGCCTGGCTTGGAGAATTTTGAGCATTACTTTACTAGCATGTGAGATGAGTACAATTGTGCAGTAGTTTGAGCATTCTTTGGCATTGCCTTTCTTTGGGATTGGAAGGAAAACTGACCTTTTCCAGTCCTGTGGCCACTGCTGAGTTTTCCATAATTGAGTGCAGCACTTTCAAAGCATCATTTTTCAGGATTTGAAAGAGCTCAACTGGAATTCCATCACCTCCATTAGCTTTGTTCATAGTGATGCTTTCTAAGGCCCACTTGACTTCACATTCCAGGATGTCTGGCTCTAGGTCAGTGATCACACTATCGTGATTATCTGGGTCGTGAAGATCTTTTTTGTACAGTTCTTCTGTGTATTCTTGCCACCTCTTCTTAATATCTTCAGCTTCTGTTAGGTCCATACCATTTCTGTCCTTTATCCAGCCCATCTTTGCATGAAATGTTCCCTTGGTATCTTTAATTTTCTTGAAGAGATCTCTAGTCTTTCGCATTCTGTCGTTTTCCTCTATTTCTTTGCATTGATCACTGAGGAAGGCTTTCTTATCTCTTCTTGTTATTCTTTGGAACTCTGCATTCAGATGCTTTTATCTTTCCTTTTCTCCTTTGCTTTTCACTTCTCTTCTTTTCACAGCTATTTGTAAGGCCTCCCCAGATAGCCATTTTGCTTTTTTTGCATTTCTTTTCCACGGGGATGGTCTTGATCCCTGTCTCTTATACAATGTCACGAACCTTCATCCATAGTTCATCAGGCACTCTATCTATCAGATCTAGGCCTTCAAATCTATTTCTCACTTCCACTGTATAATCATAAGGGATTTGATTTAGGTCATACCTGAATGGTCTAGTGGTTTTCCCTACTTTCTTCAATTTACATCTGAATTTGGCAAAAAGTGGTTCATGATCTGAGCCACAGTCAGCTCCTGGTCTTGTTTTTGCTGACTCTATAGAATTTCTCCATCTTTGACTGCAAAGAATATAATGAATCTGATTTCGGTGTTGACCATCTGGTGATGTCCATGTGTAGAGTCTTCTCTTATGTTGTTGGAAGAGGGTGTTTGCTATGACCAGTGCATTTTCTTGGCAAAACTCTGTTAGTCTTTGCTCTGCTTCATTCTGTATTCCAAGGCCAAATTGCCTGTTGCTCCAGGTGTTTCTTGACTTCCCACTTTTGCATTCAAGTCCTCTATAATGAAAAAGACATCTTTTTGGGTGTTAGTTCAAAAAGGTCTTGTAGGTCTTCATAGAACTGTTCAACTTCAGCTTCTTCAGCATTACTGGTTGAGGCATAGACTTAGATTACTGTGATATTGAATAGTTTGCCTTGGAAATGAACAGAGATCATTCTGTCATTTTTGAGATTGCATCCAAGTACTGCATTTCAGACTCTTTTGTTGACCTTGATGGCTACTCCATTTATTCTGAGGGATTCCTGCCCACAGTAGTAGATATAATGGTCATCTGAGTTAAATTCACCCATTCCGGTCCATTTTAGTTTGCTGATTCCTAGAATGTTGACATTCCCTCTTGCCATCTCTTGTTTGACCACTTCCAATTTGCCTTGATTCATGGACCTGACATTCCAGGTTCCTATGCAATATTGCTCTTTACAGCATCAGACCTTGCTTCTATCACCAGTCACATCCACAGCTGGGTATTGTTTTTGCTTTGGCTCCATCCCTTCATTCTTTCTGGAGTTATTTCTCCACTGATCTCCAGTAGCATATTGGGCACCTACTGACCTGGGGAGTTCCTCTTTCAGTATCCTATCATTTTGCCTTTTCATACTGTTCATGGGGTTCTCAAGGCAAGATACTGAAGTGGTTTACCATTCCCTTCTCCAGTGGACCACATTCTGTCACGTATCTCCTCATGACCCGCCCGTCTTGGGTTGCCCCATGGACCTGGCTTAGTTTCATTGAGTTAGACAAAGCTGTGATCCTAGTGTGATTAGATTGTCTGGTTTTCTGTGATTATGGTTTCAGTGTGTTTTCCCTCTGATGCCCTCTTGCAACACCTACCATCTTACTTGGGTTTCTCTTACTTTGGATGAGGTGTATCTCTTCACTGCCGCCCTTCCTGACCTTCAACGTGGGATAGCTCCTCTAGGCCCTCCTGCGCCCATGCAGCCACCTCTCCTTGGACGTGGGGTTGCTCCTCCCAGCCACCGCCCCTGGCCTCGGGAGTGGGGTAGCTACTCCCTGCCGCCATCCCTGACCTCGGATGCGGGAAGCTCGTCTCTGCCGTTTCTGCACCATCGCAGCCTGGCACTCTTGGCTGCAGCCCCTGACCTCAGACGTGGGGTAACTCCTCTTGGCTGCTGCCCTTCGGACATGGGGTCCTCCCAGCTTCTGCCCCTGACCTCGGACTTGGGGTAACTCCTCTCGGCCATGCTTAGTGCGCCGGTCGCAGCCACCTGCGCTTAGAAAGTACATAAGTAACTACAATAAAAGTAAACATATAAAACTAGCAACAAGCACAATCTCAGCCAAAAAAAATAGAACAAACAACTCAGATAATATTCATAAAAGAAAACTGTACATATATAAAAACATGGAAATGTTTAAATAGTGGACCAATAAAAGCATGCTAAAATTTACCTAATATCTGGAGATAACTACATGACTTTTGTCCTAGCAATATTAACATCAAATGTTCCGTAACGGGATTTCTGCAATCAAGTTATCTTGAATTTCTGATATGAGCCCTATGAGATAATTTTGCTTAATTTTCAAACGTGCCATTTGTTATTTAATATTTTGTATCAGTATTCACAACTGAAAAATCTTTCAGCTTGAGGATCAAGGTTCCTATACCCACTTCAAAGTAGTTTGGACAATTTTCTTCTTTTTTCTCTTATCTAATCTTTGCAGATTTAATAGAATTACCTGTGGAAGTAATTGGGTCATGCTGGTTCTATAAGGAAACTCTTTAACCATTTTCTCAATTTCCTCTGTGTTAATTGAAATCTGTTTCTCATGGAATATATTTTTATAAATTGAGCATGTTTCAGAAAAGCATACATTGTGGGAAAAGTGTCAATTTTTCAAAATATTGTAAGTTTTTATAATTATTTTCCTTTGCTATTTCAAATTTAGGGTATTTATATAATCTCATTATTAATTTTTTTTTTCAAATCAGCTTTTGTATTTACTTCTTAATTCCACTATTTTTTATTCTATTTTATGATATTTTTGGAGCTTTCCTAGTGGCTCAGTGATAAAGAATCTGCCAATGCAGGTAATGCAGGTTTAATCCTTGGTTCAGGAAGATCCCCTGGAGAAGGAAATGACAATCTACTCCAGTATTCTTGCCTAGAAAACTCCACAGACAGAGAAGCCTGGTGGGCTACAGTCCATGGGGTCACAAAAAGTTGGACACAACTGAATGACTGAAGAACAAGAATAATGTTTCTATTTATTGTTGTTTTTTTAATCAGTTTATTCCTCATGCTTTCTTTTGCTATTATTTTTCTTACCATAGGGTTTGGTTCTTTATTTTTAATCTTCTTTATATGCACTCAATTTTATACAATATATTTAATATATGTTTATTTATATTATTCCCCCCAAAATGTACAGTTTGGGATTATATCAAAATTAAAACAGCTGATTTAATTTCTAAGAAAACACATTCCCCACCCCACCCCCACCCCCCCCCGCCCCGGGATGGACTATATTTATTTATTTTTTTCTTTCTTTTTTTTTTTTTAATTTAATTTTATTTTTAAACTTTACATAATTGTATTAGTTTTGCCAAATATCAAAATGAATCCGCCACAGGTATACATGTGTTCCCCATCCTGAACCCTCCTCCCTCCTCCCTCCCCATACCATCCCTCTGGGTCGTCCCAGTGCACCAGCCCCAAGCATCCAGTATCGTGCATGGAACCTGGACTGGCAACTCATTTCTTACATGATATTTTACATGTTTCAATGTCATTCTCCCAAATCTTCCCACCCTCTCCCTCTCCTACAGAGTCCATAAGACTGTTCTATACATCAGTGTCTCTTTTGCTGTCTCATACACATTTTATTTAAATTATTAATAATTATAGTAACAGGTAATGCTAAGATAATGTTTGGGTTATTTCTGTCCTTTATACTTTATTAAGATTTTCTTTGTTGTTCAAACTATGGAAAATTTCACATAAGCCTGAAAATAAGAGTTATTCTCTGCTATTTGTATTGCAATTTTAATACATACCTGCAAAATCTGTGGCGTTGGCTACGTTCCTTCTAGTCTATGTGAACTGTTTTGTGTCTTTCTTGCATAGATCTTTTGGTGTATAGGAATCAAATCAAGGGAAAACATGAACTTCTTCAGGTTCATTATAGCCTTCCTGGCAGTCTGAAGGTCTGTTTGGTCACATATATGAAATCTTTGGTTACCATTTTCTTTTTTTGATGAACTTAAATCTTCTACTCTGTTATCTCTATGGATATCAAAAATCTGTGTCTGTCAAAGTGTTTGATATCAGTTTAATTTTCTTTATTTTATAAATAGAATTATCAAATGTTCTCTCAGCTAAAATATTCCTGGTTTACAGTATGTGTCCATTGCAAGCATTATTAGCATCCCTTCTCAAAAGTCTCCTAGTATGCATGATAAATTACCTTGTCTCTCTAATTAAAAACAGCTTAGTCCTTTTCTCCAGATGCTTGGAAGATATATATACACACATATATATATATTTTTTAGAATTAAAAAATTTTACTAAAATATGTTTCAGCATTGGCCTCTCAGAGGGAATTTTCCCAAGAATGTAGTGTCCTCTTTAAATCCTGAATTTCAAACTGGCTTTATTTCTGGAGAAAATGAAAGTGAAGTCTCTCAGTCGTGTCCAACTATTTGTGACCCCATGGACCGTAGCCTACCAGGCTTCCCCTTCCATGAGATTTTCCAGGCAAGAGTACTGGAGTGGGTTGATATTTTCTTCTCCAGGGGATTTTCCTGACCCAGGGATCAAACCCAGGTCTCCCACATTGCAGGCAGACACTTTACCCTCTGAGCCACCAGGGAAGTTTCAGGAGAGTTTTCTTGAATTAGAGCTTTTGCCTTTTTGTTCATTGTACTGCTTTAGTTTTCTTATTTGTGTCCTGTCACATATAATGCTGTCTTGCATAGTATCACTTTCAGTCAGATCATTTTTATCCATATTTTATTTCTCTTATGACATTATTCCTGGTGTTAATTCTCTTTTGTGCTCTTTCTAATTTTATATTCTTTGCACTGATCATTTTTATTTATTTCATTTAGTAATTATTCCTCTGTCTGTCACCTTTCTTTTTAAATCTTCCTTTCTTCCAGTCCTTTTTATTTCTGAGTACATATTTGTAATTCTAATGTGTGTTCTGCTGTCATACATTTTATTGTTCTTGTAATTTATCTTTAGCTCACTTTGGATTAGGTACAGACTGTAACTGCTTTGGGGTCTCGTCTTTCTGGCTGCATCATTGTCTTGTAGCCTCCTATTCTCGTTACTCTTCAGATACTTTTCATAAAATGTGGAATAGGATTGTAATCTTTTCTCTTGTTTATGTGTAAGTGAGGTGATATTTTTACATGGGGAGGTGAACTTGATTACGTTTCTAGCTTTACTCCCTAGAGCTCTAGAGTTCTGGAGCTCAGGATTATTGATGGAACACAGTTTTCAGACATGTGGCTTAAAGTTTGTGAAATATTCAAACATGGTTACCCCTCCCCCTTTCACTAAATAGTGGTTCACTGTTGACTCTACTATTTCTTCCCCCTTTAATGTGAATTCCATTCACAGAAATATCACCTCTTCGTGACATTTTGTGAATTTGGTTGATTAGAGTTTCTAGGACCCAGGTTGCTCCAGCACTGACGGTTCCTACAGAATCCTTCAGTCACCCACAAATTTGGTGGCCAGTTCTGCTGCTCAGCTCAGCTTTCCCTCTCTCTTTGGTGGGTCTTAACCATGACTGTCATGTCCTTTGGGTCACAGGACTTTAAGAGGTGCTTCACTGAGGCCCCTCCCTATGGAGATGACTTCAGTGTTATCATCTCAGGTGTGTCTCAGCCTCCGGGATTTTGGGAAACACAGAGCTAACTGTCACCACATATGGCCCCGGATGTGTCCTGGGGGTCTCTGGACACAGGAAAGGAAAGGGGTTTCCTTTCCTGAAGACAGTGAAGTTGTCCTGTTCAGTTCAGCCTGGGGTGTGTGGGGCTCATTAACATAGTTAAAACTATGCTGCTGTTGCCACTCCCTTGTCCACCATCTCTCCTTGTCATTTTTGTCATTTTTGATAGACATTATCCTTTCCTTTATTCACATTACTGTAAGCTCATTTTTAGAGTCACTTTCTGTTACTATTATTTTTCCTTAGGTACAATTTCTTTTATTTAGATTTTGTATATAAATAAATAAATAAATAACAAATTATATATGTATTATATACAGTTACATGATTTTGTTTATAAAGTTTTAATTTTGTTATAACGTTAGTGGAGCTTGTCTTTTCATCTTGTTTTGCTCATCTCTTCCCCTTGGGGTTTTGTGGTCACCTCTACCCAGGCTTTCAGGACTTCAGTGAAGCACAAATGTCATAATGGCAGCACAGAACTCTCACCTGCTGGCTATGTCTAATGTCTAATGTGGGGCTGTCTAGCTCTTTCCTGTCTCTTAGCACCTTTCAGGATGGCAATTCTTCACCAAGGGCAGTGCCAAAGGGCAGCCACACCAGTGTCCAGTCTTTCTTCACAGGTGGAAGCCCTGCTTGGCCTCCTTTCTTACACAGGGTTTCTTGGTCTCATCCTCCCTCCTCCTTTTGAAACTATTTTTTCCAAGAGTTGAACTCTCATTGTAATTCCTGGGTTAGTCCTAGTGCCCCATTGCATTCCTGTCAGCACCAGCCCTGATGCCGCTGCCGCTAAGTCGGTTCAGTCGTGTCCGACTCTATGCGACCCCATAGACGACAGCCCACCAGGCTACACCATTCCTGGGAATCTCCAGTCAAGAACACTGGAGTGGGTTGCGATTTTCTTTTCCAATGCATGAAAGTGAAAGGTGAAAGTGAAGTCGTTCAGTTGTGTCCGACTCTTGGCGACCCCACGGACTGCAGCCTACCAGACTCCTCCGTCCATGGGATTTTCCAGGCAAGAGTACTGGAGTGGGTCGCCAGTGCCTTCTCTGAGCACCAGCCCTAACCTACTGGTAATATCTGGTCATTGTTTTCATCCTAAAGATGTAGCTGGTTCCTGAGCACAGCTGTATCTATTAGTTAATTTATTGCTTATTAGGGAGTGAGGGTGGGTGATGGGGGTAGTTGCTAGGAATGTTCTTTTGGGGTAAAATCGTTGGGCTACTTTGATCAGAAAAATGATATTAGGTACTTTTTCATGGTTTTGGCAAATCACTTTAATGAAAACTAATGAAATATTAGTGAAAAACTATCACTTCTCAGCCTTTTGGCTAAGATCAAGTTTATATCAGTGAAAAACTAATTAAATATCACTTATCAATTACTTCCCGGGTGGCGCTAGTTGTAAAGAATACTCTTGCCAATGCAGGAGATGCAGATCTGGGTTTGATCCCTGGGTTGGGATGGTCTCCTGGAGGAGGGTGTGGCAACTCATTGCAGTTTTCTTGCCTGGAGAATCCCATGGACAGAGGAGCCCAGAGGGTTAAAGTCCACTGGGGTCATAAAGAATCAGACACAACTGAAGCGACTTAGCACTTAGCAGTGCCATAGTTTACCAAAGACAAATGGGAGCAATAAATAATCATCAGAGAATAAAAATCTTAGTATACAGAATAAGCATATGCAGAAATATCTTCAAAATGTATGCCAAAAAATAACTTACAAAATATAAATGAGTATCTAATACACAGATACAAATTTTTTATGTATCTTTTAGGTGAAAGATCCATCTGGATGAAATGGAGACAAATGCTCTATCTCAAGGGGAAATCCTAACATTTCTAAGGTCTCTCTCTCTCTCTCTCTTTTTTTTTTTCTCCTCACTAAGAATTAAGTAGGTGTTTCCGTTAGAGCAAAAGTGACAGTTACTACACAAAGTAGTTTCCCACCAAAGTTCTTGATATCTGTATAAATTACAATCAGCAATTTTATTAGAAAGGAAATGAGCAAGGTGGCCTGTCCCATCTAGTAAAACTTGGGTTAGTTCTTTTGGTGTGATGAAATGAAGGGTGAACTAATATTTCCAGAAAATTTCTACTGAGCTTAATTAACAGAGGGCTATGGAGTCAGGGTAGCCATTACCAAGGGGTTCTTCTGGTCAGCAAGATGAGGTGCCTCTGCTTTAAAGATCAACAGTTCATGAGAACGGTTGTTGCTATGCATCGGGATCATGCCACCAAGCAACATTATTTAATTTTACATGTACTGTTGAAATGATTGAAGGAAACATTTAAGCATATATATTTGTGACTGAGTATGTGCAAATCTGTGTTCACATTTGATTTTCAGTGAAGTACTTCTTAATCAACTTAAACTTCAGGCCCTGAATCCTCAAAAAGTATCAATGTACTTATAGAACAATGATCCTAAGTCTTTTTTTTTTTTTTTTTTTAACCAGCACTAACACATATCAACTAAAAATGCTCTAATACAGCAGTGATCCTCAAAGATGGATAACACTGCCTTTGTCCATTGCAAACTATAGTTGGTCCTCGACTCATGATGGTTCCATTTATAATTTTTCAATTTTACGAACAGTGTGAAAGCAGTACTCATTTGGTAGAAATCACACTTTGAATTTTAATCTTTTTCCAGGCTAACGACATTAGTAGATTCTCTCTTGTGAAACTGATCAAAACACAGCCGCATCAATCACACCATCAGAAGCGTAAACAACTGATACAATCATTTTGTTTTTCATTTTCAGTCCAGTGTTCAATAAATTACACAAGATAATTTACATTTTATTATAAAATAGGCTTGTGTTAGGTGATTTTGCCCCAAAGGAGGATAATGTAATGATCTGAGCATGTTTAAGTTAGACTAGGCTAAGTATGACTTTTGGCATATTAGGTGTGTTAAATGCATCCTTGGCTAACAACATTTTCAACTTACTATGGCTCTATTGGGATGTAGCCTCATCTCAAATCAAAGAAGATCTGTATCCTAGTAAAGTCTATTGAGGGTAAAATATTCCATAGAATGCAACTAACAGATGCAAATTACTATATATAAAATAGATAATCAATAAGGGTAAACCTCATAGCACAGAAAATTATACCCATTATATTATAATAACTTATACTGGGATAAAATCTACAAAAATACTAATTGGTATACTGATTAATGAACAGTGTACTTTTCACCTGAAACTAATACACACCATTGTAAATCAACTATATATATATAGACACACACACATACATACATACATATATTTTTTTATATTGGAGATGGGTGTGTCCAGGAATACAGTAAATGTATACATTGTAAAGTCTTCCCCAGTAGCTCAAACAGTAAAGAATCTGCAGAAGACCCAGGCTCAATCCCTGGGTTGGGAAGGTACTCTAGAGAAGAGAATGATAACCCACTCCAGTATCTTGCCTGGAGAATTCCATGGACAAAAATGCTTGGTTAGCTACAGTCCATGGGGTTACAAAGAGTCAGACATAACTGAGTGACTAACACACACATATATTACAAATATTTGTGTACATAGTCCAAATATGTGGAATAATGGATTTCTTGATAACACAGTTTTTTCTTAAATCCTTACAATGACAATCAAGAGATATTTCCATGGTAAATTATGAATGTTACATAACCAAAAGTTATAATAACATGATGGGATATTTTATAAAGTTATGCTAAAATATTATAGGAAAGATGATTTATCATTTTGAAGTTATATAAGTTATTTCCACTGCACAGCTCCATTAATATTTAGGGATATAAATTAGATACCTATTTACTTTCTCATCAATAGTGACATAGCTTAATTCAACTTTGTGACTCTAAATTTGACTTACTTTGTAAACCTCCTAAGTGAATAGGTAGAGAACAGAGTAGAAAGTATTTAGGTGGTGAATGATAATAACATGTATGTTCAAATGTTCAAAAGATTGATGATAGATTAATAACTGCTTCAACTCTCTGAAATCAGTGAGCATTTTTTCTAGAGCGAGTTGTCAAAGGACTATGTTTATCTTTGTTTAAAGTACACCAAAATGACATATTTTCATTATAAATATTTTTAAATAATTGAAACTTAAAGAGATAATATAATTATTAAAGTAAAAATGTACTAAATTTTAATACTTTTCATTTTACAGGGAACTCTGCTTAAGTGTCAGTCTTCAAAGACTGTGAAGTAATAATGATCTATTTAAGCAGAAATGTTACAAATAAAATTTATAGCTCATGAGTTGAGAATTCTTTAGCTTCAGTGAAGCATTGAAAGAAAAAAAATTGCATGGCACATTTAAAGGATAGATTTTAATTGCATATTTATTTCATTCAGATTAGATACTTGAAGAGTACCATGGCTACATCAGTTTCTCTCAGTCCATAAGAAGATAAATTCTTAAAAGCAGAGTGACTATTTTTAAAAGATGCTACGAAGACCTACAATTCCAGTAATAACAGACAAGGTGATTCAGACAAATTATCTCACCAAGGACAACTAGCACACCTGGGCATGATGGTTAGTTCTATGTGTCAATATGACTGGGTCCTGAGGTGGCCACACATTCAGTCAAACATTATTTCTGTGTGTGTCTGTGAAAGTATTTCTAGGTAAGGTTAACCTTTGAATCAGTAGACTTAGTAAAGCAGGTGGGTGGGTCTCATCCAATCCAGTGGATCCCTGAATAAAAGGCTGAAGAAGAAAGAATTCTCTATCTCTGCAATTTTTATTTTTTTATTTTTTGAACTGGGACATCAGTCCTTTCCTGCTGTCAGACTCAGACGAGGACTGGAATTTACACCATTAGGTCTCCTGTGTTCTCCAGATTGATGACTGCATATCTGGACTTCTAAGTCTGTATAATATATACACTAGGCAAGTAAAAATAAAATGTGCACAGAAGCATTAAATGCATCATCAGACAGCTAACAAATTAGAGAATTACTGGGTCAAAGGCTTCCCTGGTGATGCAGAGGTTAAAGCATTTGCCTGCAATGCAGGAGACCTGGGTTAGATCCCTGGGTTGGGAAGATCCCCTGGAGAAGGAAATAGCAACCCACTCCATTATTCTTGCCTGGAAAATCCCATGGACAGAGGAGCCTGGTGGGCTACAGTCCACGGGGTAGCAAAGAGTCGGACACGATTGAGGGGCTTCAGTTTCAGTTTACTGGGTCAAGAGTCAGAGCAAGAAAAAGTTTAAATATTTTTTAAAACAGTTAACCAGAAACAAGTTTATTCAAGAGAGAACTTGAACACAGAGTAGATGGTCTTACCTCACCACACTGCAGTGAGATATACAAAGGCCTAAGGCCAGAGTTACACACCTAAGACCAACACAGACATGGGGTTCCTTTTGGACATATAAAAACTGAAGATGGACTACTCTGATGACTATCATTACCCACCATAGACTCCAGAGGACCAACATCTGGAAACACTATTTCTCTGCATGGACACCTGAGGGGTTGTGTAGCTTTTGTGTCAGCATGAAGCACTAGGATTACAAATGTTGAATTCTGGGATCTAACAGCAGGAGGAAATAGGATTGTATATTTCGAGGTGATATCAACAACCTTTGTCTAGATAATATCTCAGCTTCTAGTTATTTGACCAATGCAGAAAACTTCAGTCAATACCTGAAGTGACATAAGGTTTTACCTGACGTGTTGGTCCCCATGAACCTAGAAGAATTACAGAATTTCTATTTAAAAGCAGATAGCATCAACTTAGATCTTAAGTTACTTCTACAAATAATTTCTGAAAGAATGGTACATTAATTGGTACACAATTAAAAATAACCAGCATGCAGAGAAATAAGCAAGAATCAACAGAAAAGATTTATGCAGAAACATATTGATTGACCAGAAATATTTTTCAGGTTTTCTGTAAGGTGCTATGAAAAAAAACCTGAACACACTTTTTGGCTGACCCAATAGAAAAGACAGACACCAGCAGAATTTCTAGATATTGAAATTACAAGAACTAGAATTTAAGATAATTAAGCTAACTATGCTCAGTAACTATCTCCATATTTTTAATGCTTTTTTTATTTTCTATTAGAGTATATGTGTACAGCAGAGCAACTCAGCCATACATACACATGTATCCATTCTCCCCCAAACCCCAATCCAGACTGCCTCATAACATTGAGCAGAGTTCCCTGTGCTATACAGTAGGCCCTTGTTGGTTATCCATTTTTCTCCATTTTTTATTTATTTTCTTTTTTTTTAATTTTATTTTATTTTTAAACTTTACATAATTGTATTAGTTTTGCCAAATATCAAAATGAATCCATCACAGGTATACATGTGTTCCCCATCCTGAACCCTCCTCCCTCCTCCCTCCCCATACCATCCCTCTGGGTCGTCCCAGTGCACTAGCCCCAAATTGAAGGATAACTGCTTTACAGAATTGTGTTGTCTTCTGTCAAACCTCAACATGAATCAGCCATAGGTATACATATATTCCCTCCTTTATGAATCTCCATCCCATCTCCCTCCCCATCCCAACCCTCTTGGCTGACACAGAGCTCTTGTTTGTGTTTCCTGAGCCATAAAGCAAATTCCCGTTGGCTATCTATTTTACATAATGTAATGTAAGTTTCCATGTTACTCTCTCCAAACAGCTCACGTCTCCTCTCTTCTCCCCATGTCCATACGTCTATTCTCTAATCTGTTTCTCCATTGCTGCCCTGAAAATAAATTATTCAGTATCATTTTTCTAGATTTCGTACATATGCATTAGTATACGAGATTTATCTTTCACTTTCTGACCTACTTCACTCTGTATAGTAGGCTCTAGGTTCATCCGCCTCAACAGAACTAACTCAGATGCATTCCTTTTTATGGCTGAGTGATATTCCACTGTGTATACATACCACATATTCTTCATCCATTCATCTGTTGATGGACATCAAGGTTGCTTCCATGTTCTAGCTATTGTAAATAGTGCTGCAATGAACAGTGGGATATATCTGTCTTTTTCAGTTCTGGTTTCCTCAGGGTATATGTCTAGGAGTGGGATTGCTGGGTCATATGGTGATTTCATTCCTGTTTTTTTAAGAAATCTCCATACCTTCTTCCATAGTGGCTGGGTCAATTCACATTCCCACCAACAGTGCAAGAGTGTTCCCTTTTCTCCACACCTTCTACATTTATTGTTTGTAGACTTTTTGATGAGGATCATTCTGGCTGGTGTGAGGTGATATCTCATTGTACTTTTGATTTGCATTATAAGGAAAGTTATGACCAACCTAGATAACATATTAAGAAGCAGAGACATTACTTTGCCAACAAAGGTCCATCTAGTCAAGGCTATGGTTTTTCCAGTGGTCATGTATGGATGTGAGAGTTGGACTCTGAAGAAGGCTGAGCACCAAAGAATTGATGCCTTTGAACTGTGGTGTTGGAGAAGACTCTTGAGAGTCCCTTGAACTTCAAGGAGATCCAACCAGTCCATCCTAAAAGAGATCAGTCCCGAGTGTTCATTGGAAGGACTGATGCTGAAGCTGAAACTCCAATACTTCGGCCACCTCATGCGAAGAGTTGACTCATTGGAAAAGACCCTGATGCTGGGAGGGATTGGGGGCAGGAGGAAAAGGGGACGACAGAGGATGAGATGGCTGGATGCCATTACTGACTCAATGGACATGAGTTTGGGTAAACTCTGGGAGTTGGTGATGGACAGAGAGGCCTGGCATACTGTGGTTCATGGGCTCACAAAGAGTTGGACACAACTGAGTGACTGAACTGAACTGAACTGAACTGAATAATGTGTGATGTTGAACACTTTTCATGTGTTTATTACCCATCTGTATGTCTTCTTTAGAGAAATGTTTATTAGGTCTTTTCTCCACTTTTTGATTCAGTTGTTCTTTTTTCAGATATTGAGCTTCATGAGCTACTTGTAGATTTTGGAGATTAATCCTTTGTCAGTTGTTTCAGTTGCTATTATTTTCTCCCATTCTGAGGGTTGTCTTTTCACCATGCTTAGAGTAAACTTTGCTGTGCAAAAGCCTTTAAGTTTAATCAGTTCCCATTTTTTACTTTTGTTTTTATTTCCATACTCTAGGAGGTGGGTCATAGATGATCTTGTTTTGATTTGTCATGGGGTGTTCTGCCTATGTTTTCCTCTAACAGTTTTATAGTTTCTGGTCTTGCATTTACATCTTTAATCCATTTTGAGTTTATCTTTGTGTATGGTGTTAGGAAGTGTTCTAATTCTTTCTTTTATATCTAACTATCCAGTTTTCCCAGCAACATTTATTGAAGAGGCTGTCTTTGCCCCATGGTATATTCTTGCCTCCTTTGTCAAAAATAAGGTACCCATAGGTGCATGGGTTTCTTTCTTTCTTTCTTTCTTTTAAATTTTATTTTATTTTTAAACTTTACATAATTGTATTAGTTTTGCCAAATATCAGAATGAATCCGCCACAGGTATACATGTGTTCCCCATCCTGAACCCTCCTCCCTCTTCCCTCCCCATACCATCCCTCTGGGTCATGCCAGTGCACTAGCCCCAAGCATCCAGTATCGTGCATCGAACCTGGACTGGCAACTCATTTCATACATGATATTTTACATGTTTCAATGCCTTTCAATCTTGTTCCATTAATCTATATTTCTGTTTCTGTGCCAGAACTATACTGTCTTGATGACTGCAGCTTTGTAGTATAATATGAAGTCAAGAAGGTTGATTCCTCCAGCTCCATTCTTCTTTCTCAAGACTGCTTTACCTATTCGGGGTTTTCTGTGTTTCTATATGAATCACGAAAATTTTTGCTCTAGTTCTGTGAAAAATGCCATTGGTAATTTGATAGGGATCCCGTGGAATCTGTAGGTTGCATTTAGTAGTACAGTCATTTTCACAATATTAATTCTTCCTATCCAAGAACATGAAATATCTCTCCATCTGTTTATGTCATCTTTGATTTTTTTCATCAGTATCTTATAAGTTTCTGTGTACAGTCTTTTGTCTCCTTAGGTAACTTTATTCCTAGATATTTTATTCTTTTTGTTTTTGCAATGGTGAATGGGATTGATTCTGTAATTTGTCTTTCTGATATTTCATTGTTAGTATATAGAAATGCGAGTGATTTCTGTTTATTGATTTTGTATCCTGTGACTTTACTAAATTCACTGATTCGCTCTAGTAATTTTCTGATACTATCTTCAGGGTTTTCTATGTACAGTATCATGTTATCTATAACGAGTGAGGGCTTCACTTCTTCTTTTCCTATCTGGATTCCTTTTATTTCTTTTTCTTCTCTGATTGCTGTAGCTAGGGCTTCCAAAACTATGTTGAATAACAGTGCAGAAAGTGGACATCCTTGTCTTGTTTCTGATTTTCAGTTCAGTTCAGTTCAGTCGCTCAGTCGTGTCTGACTTTTTGCGACCCCATGAATCAAAGAACGCTGGGGCTCCCGGTCCATCACCAACACACGGAGTTTACCCAAATTCATATTCATCGAGTCAGCGATGCCATCCAGCAATCTCATCCTCTGTCGTCCCCTTCTCCTCCTGCCCCCAACACCCTTCCAGCATCAGGGTCTTTTCCAATGAGTCAACTCTTCACATGAGGTAGCCAAAGTATTGGAGTTTCAGCTTCACCATCAATCCTTCTATTGAAAACCAGGACTGATCTCCTCTAGGATGTACTGGTTGGATCTCCTTGCAGACCAAGGGACTCTCAAGAGTCTTCTCCAATACCACAGTTCAAAAGCATCAATTCTTCAATGTTCAGCTTTCTTCACAGTCCAACTCTCACATTCATTCATGACCACTAGAGAAACCATATCCTTGACTAGATGGACATTTGTTGGCAAAGTAATATCTCTGCTTTTGAATATGCTATCTAGGCTGGTCATAACTTTCCTTCCAAGGAGTAAGCATCTTTTAATTTCATGTCTGTAATCACCATCTGCAGTGATTTTGGAGCCCAAAATAATAAGTCTGTTTCTACTGTTTCCCTATCTATTTCCCATGAAGTGATGGGGCCAGATGCCATGATCTTCATTTTCTGAATGTTGAGCTTTAAGCCAACTTTTTCACTCTCCTCTTTCACTTTTATTAAGAGGCTTTTTAGTTCCTCTTCACTTTCTGCCATAAGGGTGGTGTCACCTGCATATCTGAGGTTATTGATATTTATCCCAACAATCTTGATTCCAGCTTGTGCTTCATCCAGCCCAGCATTTCTCATGATGTACTCTGCATATAAGTTAAATAAGCAGGGTGACAATATACAGCCTTGACGTATTCCTTTTCTTATTTGGAACCAGTCTGTTGTTCCATGTCAGTTCTAACTGTTGCTTCCTGACCTGCATATAGGTTTCTCAAGAGGCAGGTCAGGTGGTCTGGTATTCTCATCTTTTTCAGAATTTTCCACGGTTTATTGTGATCCACACAGTCAAAGGCTTTGACATAGTCAATAAAGCAGAAATAGATGTTTTTCTGCAACTCTCTTGCTTTTTCGATGATCCAGCAGATGTTGGAAAGTTCAATTTGATCTGTGGTTCCTCTGCCTTTTCTAAAAGCAGCTTGAACATCTGGAAGTTCATGGTTCACGTGTTGGTGAAGCCTGGCTTGGAGAATTTTGAACATTATTTTACTAGTGTGTTGGATGAGTGCAATTATTCAGTAATTTGAACATTTTTGGCATTGCCTTTCTTTGCGATTGGAATGAAAACTGAACTTTTCAAGTTCTGTGGCCACTGCTGACTTTTCCAATTTTGCTGGCATATTGAGTGCAGCACTTTCACAGCATCATCTTTCAGGATTTGAAATAGCCCAACTGGAATTCCACCACTTCCACTAGCTTTGTTTGTAGTAATGCTTTCTAAGGCCAACTTGACTTCACATTCCAGGTTGTTTGGCTCTAGGTCAGTGATCACACCATCGTGATTATCTGGGTCATGAAGATCCTTTTTGTACAGTTCTTCTGTGTATTCCTGCCACCTCTTCTTAATATCTTCTGCTTCTGTTAGGTCCATACCATTTCTGTCCTTTATCTAGACCATCTTTGCATGAAATATTCCCTTGGTATCTCTAATTTTCTTGAAGAGATCTCTAGTCTTTCCCATTCTGTTGTTTTCTTCTGTTTCTTTGCACTGATATCTGAGGAAGGCTTTCTTATCTCTCCTTGCTATTCTTTGGAACTCTGCATTCAAATGGGAATATATTTCCTTTTCTCCTTTGCTTTCTGCTTCTCTTCTTTTCATAACTATTTATAAGGCCTCCTCAGACAGCCATTTTGCTTTTTTGCATTTCCTTTCCACGGAGATGGTCTTGATCCCTGTCTCCTGTACAATGTCATGAACCTTTCTGATATTAGGGAGATAATTTCAGTTTTTTACCATTGAGAATAATTTTGCTATAGGTTTATCATATATGGTTTTTACTATACTGAGCCAGGTTCCTTCTTCCATTTCTTTGAAGAGTTTTAATCATAAATGGGTGCTGAATTTGTCAAAGGCTTTTTCTGCATCTATTGATATTATCATATGGTTTTTATACTTCAATTCGTTAATATGGTGTACCACATTGATTGAAGAATCCTTGAGTCCCTTGAATAAACCCAACTTGATCATGGTGTATGAGCTTTTTGATATGTTTCTGAATTTTGTCTGCTAAATTTTTGTTCAGGATTTTTGTATCTATGTTCATCAGTGATATTGGCCTTTAGCTTTCTTTCTTTGTGTTTTCTTTGTCTAGTTTTGGTATCAGGGTAATGGTGGCCTCATAGAATGAGTTTGGAAGTGTCCTTCCTCTGTGATTTTTTTGAAAGAGTTTTTGAAGGATAGGCATTAGCTCTTCTCTAAATATTTGAAACAATTCTGTGAAGCCATTTGGTCCTAGGATTTTGCTTTTTGGGAGATTTTTTTTTATCATAGCTTCAGTTTCAGTGCATTTGGGTTGTTCATAATTTCTATTTCTTCCTGGTTCAGTCTTGGAAAATTGAATTTTTCTAAAAATCTGTCCATTTCTTCCAAGTTATCCATTACATTGCAATACCATTTTTCATAATACTCTCTTATAATCCTTTGTATTTCTGCATTGTCTGTTGTAACCTCTCTTTTTTCATTTGTAACTTTATTGATTTGATTCTTCTCTCTTTTTCTTGATGAGTCAGGCTGAAGGTTTGTCAATTTTGTTTACCTTCTCAAAGAACCAGCCTTTAGCTTTATTAATCTTTAGTATTGTTTCTTTAATTTCATTTACTTTTATTTCTGCTCTGATCCTTGTGATTTCTTTACTTCTGCTAAATTTGGGTTTTGTTGTTGTTGTTTGTTATTATTGTTCTTTTTTCCTTCCAGTTGCTTTTGGTGTAAAGTTAGGTTATCTATCTGATCATTTTCTTGTTTTTGAGGTAGGGTTGTATTGCTATAAACTTCCCTATTAGAACTGCTTTTGCTGCATACCATAGGTTTTGAGTTGTCATGTTTGCATTGTCATTTGTTTCTATAAGTATTTTATTCCCCTTTTAATTTTCAGTAACCTGTTGGTTATTTAGAAATGTGTTTCTTAATCTCCATGTGTTTGTGTTTTTTACAATTTTTTTATTGTAATGAATATTTACTCTCATAGTGTGGTGGATGGAAAAGATGCTTGATATGATTTCAATTTTATCAGATTTACTGATTTTTGATTTGTGACCCAAGATGTGGTCTATCCTGGAGAATGTGCAATTGAGAAGGTGTATTCTTCTGTATTTGAATAGCATATATATCCTGAAGATATCAATGAGTGCCATCTCATCATATGTATTATTTAAGACATGTTTCTTTATTAATTTTCTGTTTTGATGACCTGTCCTTTGGTGTAAGTGGGGTGTTAAAGTCTCCTACTACTGTGTTACTTCCTATTTCTCCTTTTATGTCTGTTAGTGTTTGCCTTATGTGTTGAAGTTGCCCTATGTTGGATGCATAGATATTTACAATTGTTATGTCTTCCTCTTGGATTGACCCCTTGATCATTATGTAGTGTGCTTCCTTATCTCTTGTAATATTCTTTATTTTAAGATCCATTTTGTCTGATATGAAGATTGCTACTCCAGCTTTCTTTTGATTTCCATTTGCATGGAATAGATTTTTTCCATCCTCTCACTTTCAGTCTATATGTGTCTTGAGGTCTTAAGTGGGTTCCTTGTAGACAGCATATATATGGGTCTTGTTTTTGTATCCATTCAGCCAATCTGTGTCTTTTTGTTGGAGCATTTAATATGTTTACATTTAAAGTAATTATTGATATATGTTTTCCTATTGCCATTTTCTTAGTTGTTCAGAGTTTGATTTTGTAGATCTTTTTTCTTCTCTTGTATTTCTTGACTATATGTCTCTTTAACATTTGTTGTAAAGCTGATTTGGTGGTCCTGAATTCTCTTAAATTTTGCTTGTCTGAAAAGCTTGTGATTTCTCCATAAATTTTGATGGAGAAGGAGTCCACCCTCCTTGCAGGGTAGAATCATCTTGTTTGTAGATTTTCCCCTTTCAGTCCTTTATATGTATCCTGCCATTCCATTCTGGCCTACAGAGTTTCTCCTGAAAGATCAGCTGTTAAACATATGGGGTTTCCCTTGTATGTAACTTTGCTTTTCTCTTGCTGCTTTTAATATTCTTTCTTTGTGTTTAATCTTTGCTAGTTTGATTAGTATGTTTCTTGGCATGTTTCTCCTTGGGTTTATCCTGTATGGGACTCTTTGTGCCTCTTGGACTCGATTGACTATTTCCTTTTCCATGTTGGGGAACTTTTCAGATATAATCACTTCAATAATTTTCTCATACGATTTCTTTTTCTTTTCTTCTTCTGGGACCCATATAATTCAAATACTGCTGCATTTGATATTGTCTCAGAGATATCTCCAGAGAAAGCAATGGCAACCCACTCCAGGACTCTTGCCTGGAAAATCCCATGGATGGAGGAGCCTGGTAGGCTGCAGTCCCTGGGGTCACTGCGTGTTGGACAAGACTGAGCGGCTTCACTTTCACTTTTCACTTTCATGCTTTGGAGAAGGAAATGGCAACCCACTCCAGTGGTCTTGTCTGGAGAATCCTAGTGATGGGGGAGCCTGGTGGGCTGCCATCTATGGGGTCGCAGTTCAGACATGACTGAAGTGACTTAGCAGCAGCAGCAGCAGAGGTATCTCAGACTATCCTCAGTTCTTTTCATTCTTTTTACTTTATTTTGCTCTAGAATATATTTCTACCATTTTATCTTACCATTCACTGATTTGTTCTTCTGTTGATTCCTTCTAGAGTATTCTTAATTTCAGTAATTATGTTGTTTGTCTCTGTATATTTATTCTTTAATTCTTCCAGGTTTTTGATAATTGATTCTAGCATTTTCTCCATTTTGTTTTCAAGGTTTTTGATCATCTTTATTGTCATTATTCTGAATTCTTTTTCAGGTATTTTGCCTGTTTCCTCCTCATTTATTTGGACTTCTGTGTTTTTAGTTTGTTCCTTCATTTGTACAGTATTTTTCTGCCATTTTTTTTTCTTTTTTTAAACTTATTGTGTTTGAAGTCTCCTTTTCCCAGGCTTCAAGGTTGAATTTTTTCTTCCTTTTGTTTTCTGCCTTTCTAAAATTGATGCAGTGGTTTGTGTAAGCTTCCTATAGGGTGAGATTTATGCTAATTTTTTGTTTGTTGTTTTTCTTCTGATGGGAAAGGCTGAGTGATGTGGTAATCCTATCAGTTGATGATTGGGTTTGTATTTTTGTTTTGTTTGTTGTTTGGATTATGAGTCCTACACAGGGTGCTACTAGCGGTTGGGTGATGCTGGGTCTTGTATTCAAGCGGTTTCCTTTGTGTGAGTTCTCACTATTTTGATACTCTCTGGGGTTAATTTTCTGGTAGTCTAGGGTCTGGGAATCAGTGTTCCAATTCCAAAGGCTCAGAGCTTAATCTCTGGCCAGGAACAAAGATTCTATAAATGGTTTGTTATGGCATTAAGTGAAATTAAAACACAAACCCAAAAATGAGAAAACAAAAATGCACCTCAGGCTAATGACAGTTACAAAATCAGGTAAATAATGATCAAAATAATAGAATATACACATAAACCCTGTATATCAATAAGCAAAATCAAAATTATCAAACAAAAATAAAGTACAATAGATTGATTTGATGAACAAAGGTAACCAAAAATTATATCTACCAGTTAAGAACAAAACTAACTAAAGCACAAACTGGAAAACAAAACTAAAGCAAAGTGCCAACTGGGGAATAAGGTAATGAAAACAAAACTAACATACATGTTGAGAGGAAAGGAAAAAAAGAATAGATATGCAAAGCTAAATAGAGGTAGATAAAGAAGGTTTATATACACTAAAGATTAACTGCAAGGGGAAAATAACAGTAGGAAAAGCAAACAAAGGAATAAATGTAGAAAAAATATTAGGCTTTAAAAAATTTTAAAAGGAATAGAAAAAAATGAAAAAAAAAAAGGAAAGTTCCAAAAAACTGCAAAAATGCAACATAGAGACAAAGGTTTACAACAATAATAAATGTGATTAAAAAAGAAAATAAAAGAAAAATTCAAAACCTTAATTTATATTTCATAGCACCAATAAAATTAACAACTACAAGGGAGGAGAGGAAATGCGGGGGGAGGGGGGGGGGAGCAGAGAAGAAAACAAAAGAAAAATTCAAAAGAAACTCCAGAACAAGTCAAAACATAAGAATAATAAATGCTTTTCTTGAGTCACTGCTGTCAGGATCCTTTCCCTTACTGGGAGTCACAGTCCATCTCACCTTCCTTGGGTGCCCTCCAACTATGCTGGTCTCTGGACCTGCTGTGGGGACAACTCAGATTCTAATCTGGCCCTATTCCTGTGTGTCCTTGCCTCCAATGTCCACAGCTATCGGAACTAGTGTGTTTTCTTCTGTGGGAGCTCTCAATGTCCTTTTATATATTCTGCAGACACAGAGACTGCCTAGTTGATCATGTGGATTTAATCTGCAGCTTCTACAGCTGGTGGAAAGGTTTTGAGTTTTCTTCCTTAATTTCACTGCCTCTGGGTTACAATTGTGGTTTTATTTCCATCTCTGCATGTGGGCTGTCCACTGGGGTTTGTTCCTAAGGCTATCCTGGAGGACCTGGGTCTGCCCAAGTGAAGGCCAGGTGCAGAGGTGGTGCAGCTGCTTGGGGCACAGGGGTTCTGGCAGCATCAGGTACCAGCTAGGAAAGCAGGAAATATAGTGCTCTAGAAGGGTATGGCAATCACTATTGGCCAGTACACTCCAGTATTCTTTCCTGAAGAACCTCATTGACAGAGAAGCCTGGAAAGCCACAGTCCACGTGGTCATAAAGAGTCAGACACAACCTAGGCGACCTTGCATGCATAGATGCAAACCTTTTTTTTTTTTTTTTTTTTTGCCTGTGGCAGCTCTGCCCCAGTGAGAGTTGAGCATGAAGGTGGCACAGCTGCTTAGGTAATGGGGTCCCTGGCAGTGCCAAGTGTGCAGGGACACAGATTACCTCAGCTGCTGGAGTTATGGCCCTATCAGTGTCTTTTTTCAAGCCTCTGGTAGCTGGCAATAAGAGGCCTCTTTGACTAGTCTTTCTCCATAGTTACACCCATTCAGGCACATAGAGGGCTCCCTTGCCCGGGGTCCTTCTCTGTTGTTCAGTATGTCAGGTACATAGAAGCCTGCCCCCCCTCCCCCTCCCACCCCAACCACCCCCCCCACCCCCCCGGCTGGAGTGCTGCTCTGTAGATGGGTGCTTAGGCACTTAAAGGGGCACTGGGTGGGGTCCTACTCTGTAGTTCCATGCATCAGGCACTTGATGGGCCAGCTCTCTATTGGTCAGCTGCTGATGCTGGCATGTGGGGAGAGAGAGGCTATGGTGATGGCTTCACCCACTATGGGTGCCTCAGAAGTATTACCTTGCTTCCATGGTTGCCTGGCTTTCCTCCACAGGTATTTCACACCACAGTCTCCTCCCTCAGGCTCTCTCAGTCTTTCTCTCCACAGACAACAGCAGCCCTCACCCTGGAATTGTTCCACAATTCCTAAGCTCCAGCTACCAGCTGCTGTGCATTCTAGGAAACCCACGTCCCTGTCTGGGGTAAGTATGGCTGCAGCAAGAACTGTCTGATTCTCATTCCATTTAGGCTGCCACCGATCAGCTGTTTCACTCTCAGCCCTAAATGTTTCTCCTCTGACTCAGACAATTGTGCCAATGTAGGAATTGGACCCCTGCTTCAGTTTCCCCACCCACCGAGGGCAGGTCCAGTTCTAGTAACACTCTTGTTTTCCCCCCAGTTCCTTCATCCTACCGAGTTTTGCTTGGTTCTATGTATTTTTTTCTGCTGGTCAAGTACTCCTATCCACTTTCAGCTGGTGTTCTACATGCACTTCTCTGTCTAAAGGTGTATTACTGATGTATCCTTGGAAAGAGATATACTCCACATCCACCTAATCCTCTGCCATCTTGTTCTCTCTCTATCTCTGTATTTTTTTAATTAAAATTATTAAATTTTAAATTAAAATTGCTAGTTTTACCTTAAATTCAACTATAGTATTTTTAAAAATAATTAGTTAAAACAAGAGACTGGGTGAATCTATTAAAAGGCAATAATTTAAATTATGATCTCAGATGGTAAGCTTAACAACATATTGTGTTAGTCACTCAGTCATGTCCAACTCTTTTCAACCCCATGGGCTTTAGCCCACCAGGTGCCTCTGTCTATGGTGTTTTCCAGGTGAGAGTAGTGGTGTAGGCTGTCATTTCCTACTCCAAGGGATCTTCCCAGCCTGGGAATTGAACCTGGGTTTCTTGTATCACAGGCAAATTCTTTACCAATCACATATTAGAGGACTTAAACGTAGATATAACCTAAAATATGTCAAAGAATTTAGAATAATAGGCTGATTTGGAAAAAAAAAAAAAAAAACACGTATATGATAGAAGTTAAAAGGACAAGCAAAGAGAATACGAAGAGAAAAATGGGCAAATATTTAATTGACTTTTAGTAGGAGCCCCACAAAGGGAGAAGAGAGAGAATAGAGAATAGGTCATATGTGGGCTGATCAGAAGGCAGCAGTCTATAGAGTCAAGAAGCTCGAAGCATTAGGATAATTGAAAATGCATAAAAATATATCTAAGAACATTTGTAACATAATTATAAAAAAATTACAGAGAAAAAATTTATTAAAGAAGCCAAAGGCAAAACAGATTATCTTAGAAGGGACAAACTTTAACTACTCTGACTCTTAATGAAACTAGTACAACGCAAACAGTTTAAAGTGGTGAGAAAATAATCTCCAGACTAGGAAAAATATTCAAGAATGAAAGATACAAACATTTTCAAGGAAGGAAAAAAACAAAACACACTGAAGGAAATTGTAAACATCCCATCCACAATAAAGAATATACTACAAGATATTTTTCTTAAGGCAGAGAAATATAATTCCAGATAAAAAGCAAGAAATTCAGGAAGAAATGAAAATAATCAAAATAGTAAAACATATTATTGTGGTTGGAGATAAACACATTAATACCTAAATTTTAACTGGTTAATACATTAAAATAATATAATACAAATATCTTGCTAGTAAATAACTATACCTATATGTAAACATTTATGTATGCCTATATATGTGTATTTGTGTGTAAGTATACATGTATACATATATATCCACTATATCTGTAGTTCTTTCCTTCTACTTTTTATATAAAACTACTTATTTGTATATATATTTTCCAAAATGAAAATAAATTTAGCAAAAAATGTCCCTCACTTGGGTAAGGATGATGGGGCAGCCATTTCCCCAAGCCCCATAATGTGGAGCAGAGAGGAACAAGAAAACTGCTAGGCCCCCTCCATGCATCCCAAAAAAGGGGCTTTTCCCATGTTAACCTATGCTTGAGACCCCCTCCCAATCTACCAGGATAGGGCCCTCATCTTGGCAGAAGAAGTATATGGAATAAATCAGGTTTATATACTACAGAAACAGGCAGAGAAAGAGAGAACAACACAGGATCAGAAAATGCAGAGTAAGATGTTAGATTTATAATGAAGTATCTAAATATCTGTAGTGGATATGAAGTACACTCAAAATTCCAATGAAAAGGCGATTCTTAGACTGAATAAAAAAGCTAAACTAATTACTCTATGCTAGTTTAATGAAACATACCTCAATCATAACAATGAAGAATGCTTGAATATCAAAGAGAGAAGATATAATCACTTAAACTTAGCCACAGTGAAATACTTATATTAATTTCAGGAAAAAAAATTAAGCAGAAAGCATAACAGTATTAAAAATAAAAAAAGTTCTCATTTATCATAATTAATTCAGCAGAAATGTTTTGCAATTCTAAAGTAGTATGTATCTAAAAACATAACCTCAAAATAAATAAAGCACAGAAGTTGACAAATACAAGCAGATAAAACAAATCCACAGTCATATGGAGGGATTTATTTTTCTTTTTTTTAGTATCTGATATAATAAAAAATACAAACTATTTCTAAAATATTTAAGATTTAAACAGTACAATCAATGTTCCTAATAAACAGGCTAACAGACTCACAAATATAAAACACACATTCTGATCAAGTACATGAAAAATCTCTGAATATTTATTAGGTCATATTCCTTGACCCAAATTTATTTAAATTAGAAATAAATAAGACAATATAGATTTTTTTAAATTGAAATGTACAGGCTTTAAACTGGAGAAGAAAATGGCAACTCATTCCAGTGTTCTTTCCTAGTAAATCCCATGGATGGAGGAGCCTGGCAAGCTACAATCCATAGGGTTGCAAAGAGTCAGACACGATTTAGTGACTAAACACCAAACAGACTCTAATTAACACTAGATCAAAGAAAACTGAACTGAATAATAAGAGAAATGCCACACTCCAAAAAGTGTAGTAAACTAAAAACGTTTAGAGGGTAATTTTTAAATTAATATGCTTATATTAGAACAAAAAAGAGTCTGAAAATCTTCAAAAATAGGGGGAAAATAAGATAAAATTCAAAGAGAGTAGAAATACATATAAGTAACCAATATCTGATATGAATAAGGGTACATCACTTCAGCACATGCAGTTATAAAACAAAATAAAATTAAATGGATGTTTATATCTTCATCCCAATTAGTTAAAATATATATGAAATTACAAACCTCTCTTACTAAGACTGACTTGTGAAAACTAGGCAAATTTTAATTTGCTTATAATTTTTCATTTGAATAAGCAATCACACACAGATAGACAGACACATACACACAGACAAGCATATACACACATGTGCATACACACACAACCCCTAGTTTTCAGTGGTTTCCCTGGCAAGCTCTACCAAACATGCAAGGGCAAAACATTTTCAACTTGCACAATGATCTGTACTAATAAAGGAGTAAGTGAACACTCCCCAATTCATATTTATATTTTGCTTCTCAATCTTGATACAATTATTTAAAAAATAAAGTCCTCTCTTACTTATAAATTGAGTGCAAAAATGTTAAATAAATGTTTAACAAAGGAAATTTAATTATCTATGAAAAAATAATATAGCATGAACAAGTTCCACTTATACTTGGTAAGAGAAGCTGGATTAAAAGTAGTAAATTAAGTGGTGCTGGGAAAACTGGACAAAGTAAGTGTAAAAGAATGAATCTAGAACACTTCCTAACACTATATACAAAGATAAACTCAAAATGGATTAAAAATCTAAATGAAAGACCAGAAATATGAAACTCTTAGAGGAAAACCTAGGCAGAACACTCTTTGGGATAAATCACAGCAACATTCTCTATGTCCCACATCCTACAATAATGGAAATAAAAACAAAAATAAATGAATGAGATCTAATTAATTTTAAAAAGCTTTTGTACAACGAAGGAAACTACAAACAAGGAGAAAAGACAATCCTCAGAATGGGGGAAAATAATAGCAAATTAAACAACTGACAGAGGATTAATTTCCAAAATATACAAGCACCTTATGCAGCTCACTACCAGAAAAACAAACCACCCAATCAAAAAGTGGACAGAAGATCTAGACAGACATTTCTCCAAAGAAGACATGCTGCTACTGCTGCTGCTAAGTCACTTCAGTCATGTCCAACTCTGTGCGACCCCATAGATGGCAGCCCACCAGGCTCCCCCATCCCTGGCTTCTCCAAGCAAGAACACTGGAGTGTGTTGCCATTTCTTTCTCCAATGCCTGAAAGTGAAAAGTGAAAGTGAAGCCGCTCAGTCTTGTCCAACAGGCAGTGATCCCAGGGACTGCAGCCTACCAGGCTCCTCCATCCATGGGATTTTCCAGGCAAGAGTACTGGAGTGGGTTGCCATTGCCTTCTCTGAGAAAACATGCATATGGCTAATAAATACATGAAAAGATGCTCAACATTGCTTATTATTAGAGAAATGCAAATCAAAATTACAACGAGGTATCTCCTCACATGGATCAGAATGGCCAGCATCAAAATATCTACAAACAATAAATGCTGGAAAGGATGTGGAAAAAAAGGGAATGCTCTTACACTGTTGGTGAGAACGTAAATTGATACAGACACTATGGATAACACTTTGGAGATTCCTTTAAAAAACTAGAAATAAAATTGCCATATGATCCAGCACTCCCACTTTTGGGCACAGACACTGAGGAAACCATAACTTAAAAAGACACATGTAGTGTTTTTTGCAGAACTATTTGCAATAGCTAGGACATGGAAGCAACCTAGATATCCATCAACAGATGTCTGGATAAAGAAGTAGTGGTACATATACACAGTGGAATATTACACAGTCATGAAAAGGAATGCATATGAGTCAGTTGTAATGAGATTAATGAACCTCGAGCCTATCATACAGAGGGAAGTCCATCAGAAAGAGAAAAATACTGTATATTAAGGCATATATATGGAATCTAGAATGATGGTACTGATGAACATATTTTCAGTGTAGCAATGGAGATACAGGCATAGAGAACAGACTTGTGGACACAGGAGGGGAAGAGAGGATGTGATGAATAGAGAGAGTGATAAAGTAGCATTGACGCTTATACATTGCAATATGTAAAATAGATAGTGGAAATTTGCTGTATGATGCTGGGAGCTCAAACCCTGTGCTCTGTGACAAATAGAGGAGTGGAATGGACTGGAAGGTGGGGGGGTGGTTTAAGAAGGAGGAAACATATGTATGCCTATGGCTAATTCTTGTTGTTGTATAGCAGAAACCAACACAATATTGTAAAGCAATTATCCTCCAATTCAAAATCAATTTTAAAAATATGAAAAATAAAAAAGTAGTATTTTTTTTTTAAAAAGCCTGATAACAAGTCTGGGTACAGATTATGTAAGAGATGGAGCTCAGCTGACGCTTGCAACTTTACTTACTTATGGACTGTGTCCACTCTAATTCATCGGTGTCTCTGTTTGGCTAGTTGTTTATTATTTTCATTATTACCTCTGGAGGAAATGATCCAGTAAAGAGAAGATCCACCTAAAAGGAGAAGTAAATCATATAGTAGTAATCAAATAGTCTCTACATAAGCAAATTGAAAGAACAATTTCATGATCACATAATAGATGAAGGAAATTTATTTGATAAAAATATATTTCCATTTATGACACAACTTTTTAGCAAATTGAGAAGAGGTAAGAACTTTCTTAATCTGATAAAGTGCATATAGAAAAACCTGAAATGTTGAAAGCTTTAAATTTGAGACAAGAACAAAATGAGGGTGTTTGACTGTAACACTTGAAATCCACATTTTGTTTGAGGGTTTTGTCAGTACAATTAAAAAAGAGAGAATAAATAAATAAATGAATACATGGGTGAGAGACTGAATGTTGAAAGGGATGAAATTAAGCAATCATGTATCTCTAAGAGATGCATGAAAAATATGTGAAATTCCTTAGGATGTGTATTGGGTAAACTGACAATTTCATTTACAGATGAGTTAATAGAATTATTGCATTTAATAATTGCATATGGGACAATTTATAAATAATAGACATATACACGAAAAAAAATTAAAAATGAGAAGTTAAGAAACATAATTTTCAATAGTTTCAAAATGTCAAAAGCATTTTAATGAAACATTTTAATATTGGATGCAAAGTGTGAAGAAAACTACAAAATAACATTGAAATAATTAAAGACATAAAATGAAAAGTAGACCACATTCTTGCATTGGTAGTTTCAGTGTTATAAGAAAGACAATTTTCTTCATATTGACCTATAGATTTGATGCATTTTCATCCAATAGCTCTAATAAGCTGACTCCAAAATGTACATAAAAATTCTGAGGACCAAGAAAACTTAAGGTAATTTTGATGGAAAATGAAAGTGAGAGGATGAAGTCTTCTTGATATGAAATCTTATTACAAACCTACAAAATTGAAAGAGCTGATAAAAACAAAAACAAGGAGAAACAAATGAACCAATAGAGAACTGAGACTCTCCAAATAGATTCACATGTAGATGAATATAGATTTATGAAGAAATCAGCAACACAGAATATTGGAGAATTTTTTTTTTCTTCTCCTGTAACATTGTATGTTGAAACTGTTCAAAATAATGATTTGATAATTGTATATAAAATTACCACAATAGTAAGTTTAGCTAACATTCATTACCTTACATACATTGTTATTCAGTTAGTTGCTCAGTTGTGTCTGACTATCTGTGACCCTATGAACTGCATCACGTCAGACTGTCCTTCACCATCTCCCAGAGCTTGCTCAAACTCATGTCCATCAAGTCGGTGATGCCATCCAACCAGCTTATCCTCTGTCATCCCTTTCTCCTCCTGCCTTCAATCTTTTCCAGCACCAGGGTCTTTTCAAATGAGTCAGCTCTTCACATCAGGTGGCCCAAAGTATTGTAATTTCAGTTTCAGCATCAGCCGTTCCAAAGAATATTCAGGGTTGATTTCATTTAGGATCGACTGATTTGATCTCCTTGCAGTCCAAGGGAATCTCAAGGGTCTTCTCCAACACCACAGTTCAAAAGCATCAATTCTTCTGACATTCAGCCTTCTTTATGGTCCAACTCTCACATCCATACATGACTGCAAGAAAAAACATAGCTTTGACTACATGGACCTTTGCCAGCAAACTAATGTCTCTGCTTTTGAATATGTTGTTTAGGTTGGTCATAGATTTTCTTCCAAGGTGCAAGTGTCTTTTCATTTCAGGCTTCCCTGATAGCTCAGTTGGTAAAGAATCTGCCTGCAATGCAAGAGACCCCAGTTCAATTCCTGGGTTGGAAAGATGATAGCTTAAGGTCAATGATGTCGGGTTTTTTATCTAAGAAGAAGAAAATTTAGCCTAGGGACCAGGGACCAGGCTTGATTACTCAGGAGCTTTTGTGTAGCAGACTTTTATCAAAGTAAGAAGAAGGACAGAGAAAGCTTCTGACACAGACAGCAGAAGCGGATGGAGAGTGCCCCCTTCGCTAGTGTTAGCAAGGGAGTTATATACTCTTTTATTTACTTATTACAATAAACCAAAAGAATATCTCAAGGTTGTAAAGATCTTACTAGACCCACTTCCATAATTTAAATTTTAAGATAATAGAATTCAGTTCAGTTCAGTTCAGTTGCTTAGTCGTGCCCGACTTTTTGTGACCCCATGAATCACAGCATGCCAGGCCTCCCTGTCCATCACCAACTCCTGGAGTTCACTCAGACTCACATCCATCGAGTCAGTGTGCCATCCAGCCATCTCATCCTCTGTCGTCCCCTTTTCCTCCTGCCCACAATGCCTCCGAGCCTCAGAGTCTTTTCCAATGAGTCAACTCTTGGCATGAGGTGGCCAAAGTCCTGGAGTTTCAGCTTTAGCATCATTCCTTCCAAAGAAATCCCAGGGCTAATCTCCTACAAAATGGACTGGTTGGATCTCCTTGCAGTCCAAGGGACTCTCAACAGTCTTCTCCAACACTACAGTTCAAAAGCATCAGTTCTTCAGCACTGAGCTTTCTTCACAGTCCAACTCTCACATCCATACATTACCACTGGAAAAATCATAGCCTTGACTGGATGGACCTTTGTTGGCAAAGTAATGTCTCTGCTTTTGAATATCCTATCTAGGTTGGTCATAACTTTTCTTCCAAGGAGTAAGTGTCTTTTAATTTCATGGCTGCAGTCACCATCTGCAGTGATTTTGGAGCCCCCAAAAATAAAGTCTGACACTGTTTCCATTGTTTCCCCTTCTATTTCCCATGAAGTGATGGGACCAGATGCCATGATCTTCATTTTCTGAATGTTGAACTTTAAGCCAACTTTTTCACTCTCCTCTTTCACCTTCATCAAGAGGCTCTTTATTTCCTCTTCACTTTCTGCCATAAGGGTGGTGTCATCTCCATATCTGAGGATATTGATATTTCTCCTGACAATCTTGATTCCAGCTTATGCTTCTTCCAGCCCAACATTTCTCATTATGTACTCTGCATATAAGTTAAATAAGCAGGGTGACAATATACAGCCTTGATGTACTCCTTTTGCTCTTTGGAACCAGTCTGTTGTTCCATGCCCAGTTCTAACTGTTGCTTCTTGACCTGCATATGGATTTCTCAAGAGGCAGGTCAGATGGTCTGGTATTCCTATCTCTTTCAGAATTTTCCACAGTTTATTGTGATCCACACAGTCAAAGCCTTTGGCATAGTCAATAAAGCAGAAATAGATGCTTTTCTGGAACTTTTTTGCTTTTCCGTTGATCCAGTGGATGTTGGCAATTTGACCTCTGGTTCCTCTGCCTTTTCTAAAACAGCCTGAACATCTGGAAGTTCACGGTTCAGGTGTTGCTGAAGCCTGGCTTGGAGAATTTTGAGCATTACTTTACTAGCGTGTGAGATGAGTGCAATTGTGCAATAGTTTGAGCATTCTCAGGCATTGCTTTCTTTGGCATTGAAATGAAAACTGATCTTTTCCGGATCTGTGGTCACTGCTGAGTTTTCCAAATTTGCTGGCATATTGAGTGCAGCATTTTCACAACATCAACTTTCAGAATTTGAAATAGTTCAACTGGAATTCTATTACCTCCACTAGCTTTGTTCATAGTGATGCTTCTAAGGCCCACTTGACTTCACATTCCAGGATGTCTGACTCTAGGTGAGTGATCACACCAACATGATTATCTGGGTCGTGAAGATCTTTTCTTGTACAGTTCTTCTGTGTATTCTTGCCGCCTCTTCTTAGTATTTTCTGCTTCTGTTAGGTCCATACCATTTCTGTCCTTTATCGAGCTCATCTTTGCATGAAATGTTCCCTTAGTATCTCTAATTTTATTGAAGCGATCTCGAATCTTTCCCATTTGATTGTTTTCCTCTATTTCTTTGCATTGATCGCTAAGGAAGGCTTTCTTATCTCTTCTTGCTATTCTATGGAACTTTGTATTCAGACATTTTTATCTTTCCTTATCTCCTTTGTTTTTTGCCTCTCTTATTTTCACAGCTATTTGTAAGGCCTCCCAGACAGCCATTTTGCTTTTTTGCATTTCTTTTCCATGGGGATGGTCTTGATCCCTGTCTCCTGTACAATGTCACGAACTTCTGTCCATAGTTCATCTAGTCCCTTAAATCTATTTCTGACTTCCACTGTATAATCATAAGGAATTTGATTTACGTCATACCTGAATGGTCTAGTGGTATTCCCTACTTTCTTCAATTTACGTCTGAATTTGGCAATAAGGAGTTCATGATCTGAACCACAGTCAGGTCCTGGTCTTATTTGTGTTGACTGTATAGAGTTTCTCCATCTTTGGCTGCAAAGAATATAATCAATCTGATTTCAGTGTTGACCATCTGGTGATGTCCATGTGTAGAGTCTTCTCTTGTGTTGTTGGAAGAGGGTATTTGCTATGACCAGTGCATTTTCTTGCCAAAACTCTATTAGTCTTTGCCCTGCTTCATTTCATATGCCAAGGCCAAATTTGCCTGTTACTCCAGGTGTTTCTGGATTTTCTCCTTTTGCATTCCAGGCCCTATAATGGAAAAGACATTGTTTTGGGGTGTTAGTTCTTAAAGGTCTTGTAGGTCTTTATAGCACCGTTCAACTTCAGCTTGTTCAGCGTTACTGGTTGGGGCATAGACTTGGATTACTGTGATATTGAATGGTTTGCCTTGGAAACGAACAGAGATCATTCTGTCTTTTTTGAGATTGCATCCAAGTATTGCATTTCGGACTCTTTTGTTGGCCATGATGGCTACTCCATTTCTTCTGAGGGATTCCTGCCTACAGTAGTAGATATAATGGTCGTCTGAGTTAAATTCACCCATTCCAGTCCATTTTAGTTCACTGATTCCTAGAATGTCGACGTTCACTCTTGCCATCTCTTGTTTGAGCACTCCAATTTTCCTTGATTCATGGATCTATCATTCCAGGTTCCCATGCAATATTGCTTTTTACAGCATCGGGCCTTGCTTCTATCGCCAGTCACATCCACAACTGGGTATTGTTTTTGTTTTGGCTCCATCACTTCATTCTTTCTGGAGTTATTTCTCCACTGATCTCCAGTAGCATATTGGGCACCTACTGACCTGGGGAGTTCCTCTTTCAGTATCCTATCATTTTGCCTTTTCATACTGTTCATGGGGTTCTCAAGGCAAGAATACTGAATTGGTTTGCCATTCCCTTCTCCAGTGGACCACATTCTTCTGTCAAACTCTCCAGCATGACCCACCTGTCTTGGGTGGCTCCATGGGCATGGCTTAGATTCATTGAGTTAGACAAGGCTGTGGTCCTAGTGTGATTAGATTGACTATTTTTCTGTGAGTCGAGTCTGTCCTCTGATGCAAATCATAGGATTATCCAGAAGTTTTTCAGGAAGGAGAAACTGTCCTGGAGCAGGATACATTGTTATCTAATCCTCAGTACAAAGTTTAAACTGAGTTGTTTGTTGTGTAATCATCAGTTCCCTGCTTAAAGAAAAAAGCATTTTATGTGACTAAGACTAAGGAATGTAGAGAGTGAGAGAAAAAAAAAAAAAAAGTTTGTCCTTTCGTCCTCCTTGAGAACCTCAGACCCCTATCTCTGCTCCAAGAGCCCCAGACCTCTTTCTCCTCTTCAGACACCCCCAGACTTCTTATCAACTTGCCTAGGAATTGACTGTCAAATATCTGCTGTTGAAGGAATGGCTGCCCTCTCCAGGATTCTTGGGCTTCCCTGGTTCAGCTGGTAAGGAATCTGGCTGCAATGTGGGAGACCTGGGTTTGAGTCCTGGGTTGGAAAAATCCCCTGGAAAATGAAAGGCTACCCACTCCAGTATTCTGGCCTAAAGAATTCCATGACTGTATAGTCCATGGGGTTGCAAAGAGTTGACACAACTGACTGACTTTCACTTTCAGTTGTTACATTTATTTTCTTGTGACAAAAACTTTTAAAATGTACTCTCTTTGCAACTTCCAAATATTCAATACATTATTAACTACAATCACCACACTGTGCATGTCAGAACTTTTTTATCTTGTAACTAAAATTTTCTACTCTTTGACTACTTTCAGCCATTTTCTATTCCCCTCACCTCTGACCCAACCTTTGGTAACCACCCATCTGTTCTCTCTTACTATGAGCTATTTTCTTAAGTGAGTTCATACAGTATTTTGACTTTCTCTGTCTGAATTTTGCTTAGAATAATGCTCAATACTTTTCAGAATCATCCATATTGTTGAAAATGACAGAATGTCCTTTTTATGGTTGAATTTCACACACAAACACATATATTCACATTTTATTTACTCATTAATCCATCAGTGAACATTTAGGTCATTCCATCCTTGTCCTGGTTATTGTAAATAATGCTGGAATGAACCTAAATAACCATTTCCTTTTAAAAGATATTCAAAAAGCCCAATAAGTAAGTGAAGAGGTTCTCAACACTACTGATCATCAGGGAAATGCAAATTAGAACCACAATGAGATATCACTCACACCTGTTAGAATGGTTATATCAAAACAACAAGAGATAAAATGTTAGCGAGAATGTGGTGAAAAGGAAACCCTTGTACACTGTTGCTGGGAATGTAAATTAATCCAACCACTATGGAAACTAGTATGAAGGTTCCTCAGAAAATGAAAAAGAGAACTATGATATGACCTAATAATTTTACTCTTGGGTATATTTTCAAAGTAAATGAGATCACTATTTTGTAGAGATATCTGTACCCACGTGTTTATTTAGCCAAGATACAAAGGACTGTTTTCATTAAATGGTACTCCAACATTGGATAAAATTCCAAACTGGTTATAGCTACATATATCAAAAATAATAAAGCTTAACAAATAAATGAATATTTTTTTCATCTATCACTGGGTAAACTATTTTATATAACACAAAAAACAGCAAATATAACTTTAAAATTTAATATGCTTAACTACATCATTAAAAATTCTTTGTCAAAAGACATTATTAGGCTGTAAAAATTAAATCACAGAGCAAGAGAATATATTTGCAATTTAAAAAACGAATGTCAAGAAGGTCATAACATAATGTGTAATAAATTCTAAATACATAAGAATCAAACAACTCAATTGAAAAATGTGTAAGAGACTTCAACCATCATTTAACAAAAGAGAACATACAAAAAGATCAATAAATTTTACTTATAACTAAGGACATGAAAGGTAAAGCTGCAGTGAGATATCACTGGTGAATACTTACTAGAGTGGCTGAAATTGGCATGTAATGGTGTGAAATTAACTAGCAATGTCATGACTTAGCAAGAGTGTGGAAGAAGAGAAACTTAGCCACTGCTAGCAGGACTATAATTTGGTCCAATTATCTTGGAAAAACATTTCACCATACTTAATGTATGAACAGATACATTTTCAATGACCCAATAAATGTAAAGGTATAAAACTGACAGAAATAAAGGCAAGAATTTCTCCCGGGATCCAGTGGTTAAGAATGTGCCTCAAAACACAAGGAACTCGGGTTAGGTCCCTGGCTGAAGAAACAGAATCCCACATGCCTCTAGGCAATTAGGCCCAAGAATTGAAGCTGCTTAACCCAAGTGTTCTGTAGACAGAGAATCCCTGCACAACGAAGATCTTGTGTGCTTCTACTAACACCTGAGGCAGTCAAATAAATAAAAAGTATTCTTTAAAAAGAAATGAAGGCCCAGAGTGCCAGGCTGGGACGGCGCAGGAACGGCAGAGAGGAGCTACCCCATGTCCGAGACCAGGGGCGGCGGCTGGGAACAGCAACCCCACGTCCAAGGAACAGTGACTGTGCGGGCTCAGGAGGGCCTAGAGGAGCTGTTAAAGGTCAGGAGTGGTGGCGGTGAGGAGATACCCCTCATCCAAGGTATGGAGCAGCAGCTGCACTTCGCTGGAGCAGCCATGAAGAGATACCCCATATTCAAAGTAAGAGAAAACCAAGTAAGAAGGTAGGTGTTGTAAGAGGGCATCAGAGGGCAGACACACTGAAATCATACTCACAGAAAACTAGTCAAACTAATCACACTAGGAACACAGCCTTGTCTAACTCAGTGAATCTAAGTCATGCCCATGAGGCCACCCAAGATGGGCAGGTCATGCTGGAGAGGTCTGACAGAATGTGGTCCACTGGAGAAGGGAATGGCAAACCACGTCAGTATTCTAGCCTTGAGAACCCCATGAACAGTATGAAAAGGCAAAATGATAGGATACTGAAAGAGGAACTCCCCAGGTCAGTAGGTGCCCAATATGCTACTGGAGATCAGTGGAGAAATAACTCCAGAAAGAGTGAATGGATGGAGCCAAAGCAAAAACAATACCCAGTTGTGGATGTGACTGGTGATAGAAGTAAGGTCTGATGCTGTAAAGAGCAATATTGCATGGGAACCTGGAATGATAGATCCATGAATCAAGGCAAATTGGAAGTGGTAAAACAGGAGACGGCAAGAGTGAACGTTGACATTCTAGGAATTAGCAAACTAAAATAGACTGGAATGGATATATTTAACTCAGATGACCATTATATCTACTACTGTGGGCAGGAATCCCTTAGAAGAAATGGAGTAGCCATCATGGCCAACAAAAGAGTCCGAAATGCAATACTTGGATGCAGTCTCAAAAAAGACAGAATGATCTCTGTTCGTTTCCAAGGCAAACCATTCAATATCACAGTAATCCAAGTCTATGCTCCAACCAGTAACACTGAACAAGCTGAAGTTGAACGGTGCTATAAAGACCTACAAGACCTTTAAGAACTAACACCCCAAAATGATATCTTTTCCATTATAGGGGACTGGAATGCAAAAGGAGGAAATCCAGAAACACCTGGAGTAACAGGCAAATTTGGCCTTGGCATATGAAATGAAGCAGGGCAAAGACTAATAGAGTTTTGGCAAGAAAATGCACTGGTCATAGCAAATACCCTCTTCCAACAACACAAGGGAAGGCTACACATGGACATCACCAGATGGTCAACACTGAAATCAGATTGATTATATTCTTTGCAGCCAAAGATGGAGAAACTCTATACAGTCAACAAAAACAAGACCAGGACCTGACTGTGGTTCAGATCATAAACTCCCTATTGCCAAATTCAGATGTAAATTGAAGAAAGTAGGGAAAACCACTAGATCATTCAGGTATGACCTAAATCAAATCCCTTATGATTATACAGTGGAAGTGAGCAATAGATTTAAGGGCCTAGATCTGATAGAGTGCCCAACGAACTATAGTGGGAGGTTCATGACATTGTACAGGAGACAGGGATCAAGACCATCCCCATGGAAAAGAAATGCAAAAAAAAGCAAAATGGTTGTCTGAGGGGGCGTTACAAATAGCTGCAAAAAGAAGAAAAGTAAAAAACAAAGTAGAAAGGAAAGATATAAGCATCTGGGTATAGAGTTCCAAAGAATAGCAAAAAGAGATAAAAAAGCCTTCCTCAGCTATCAATGCAAAGAAATAGAGGAAAATAACCGAATGGGAAAGACTAGAGATCTCTTCAAGAAAATTAGAGATATCAAGGGAACATTTCATGCACAGATGGGCTCGATAAAGGACAGAAATGGTATGGACCTAACAGAAGCAGAAGATATTAAGAAGCGGTGGCAAGAATACACAGAAGAACTGTACAAAAAAGATCTTCATGACCCAGATAATCACGTTGGTGTGATCACTCACCTAGAGCCAGACATCCTGGAATGTGAAGTCAAGTGGGCCTTAGAAAGCATCACTACGAACAAAGCTGGTGGAGGTGATGGAATTCCAGTTGAGCTATTTCAAATCCTGAAAGATGATGCTGTGAAGGTGCTGCACTCAATATGCCAGCAAATTCGGAAAACTCAGCAGTGGCCACAGGATTGGAAAAGGTCCATATTCCTTCCAATCCCAAAGAAAGTCAATGCCAAAAATGTTCAAACTACCGCACAATTGTACTCATCTCACATGCTAATAAAGAAATGCTCAAAATTCTCCAAGCTAGGCTTCACCAATACGTGAACCATATGTTCAAGCTGGTTTTAGAAAAGGCAGAGGAACCAGAGATCAAATTGCCAACATCCACTGGGTCAATGAAAAAGCAAGAGAGTTCCAGAAAAGCATCTATTTCTGCTTTATTGACTATGCCAAAGGCTTTGACTGTGTGGATCACAATAAACTGTGGAAAATTCTGAAAGTGATGGGAATACCAGACCACCTGACCTGCCTTTGAGAAACCTATATGCAGGTCAGGAAGCAGCCGTTAGAACTGGACAAGGAACAACAGACTGGTTCCAAAGAGCAAAAGGAGTACATCAAGGCTATATATTGTCACCCTGCTTATTTAACTTATATGCAGAGTACATAATGAGAAATGTTGGGCTGGAAGAAGCACAAGCTGAAATCAAGATTGTCAGGAGAAATATCAATAACTTCAGATATGCAGATGACACCATCCCTATGGCAGAACGTGAAGAGGAAATAAAGAGCCTCTTGATGAAGGTGAAAGTGGAGAGTGAAAATGTTGGCTGTAAACTCAACATACAGAAAATGAAAATCATGGCATCTGGTCCCATCACTTCATGAGAAATAGATGGGAAACAGTGGAAACAGTGTCAGACTTTATTTTTGGGGGCTCCAAAATCACTGCAGATGGTGACTGCAGCCATGAAATTAAAAGATGCTTACTCCTTGGAAGAAAAGTTATGACCAACCTAGATAGGATATTGAAAAGCAGAGACATTATTTTGCCAACAATGGTCCGTCTAGTCAAGGCTATGATTTTTCCAGTGGTAATGTATGGATGTGAGAGTTGAACTGTGAAGAAAGCTGAGTGCTGAAGAACTGATGTTTTTGAACTGTGGTGTTGAATAAGACTGTTGAGAGTCCCTTGGACTGCAAGGAGATCCAACCAGTCCATTCTGAAGGAGATCAGCCCTGGGATTTCTTTGGAAAGGACTGATGCTAAAGCTGAAACTTCAGTACTTTGGCCTCCTCACGCAAAGAGTTGACTCATTGGAAAAGACTCTGATGCTGGGAGGGATTGAGGGCAGGAGGAGAAGGGGACGACAGAGGATGAGATGGCTGGATGGCATCACTGACTTAATGGACGTGAGTCTGAGTGAACTCCTTTAGTTGATGATGGACTGGTGTGCTGCAATTCTTGGGGTCGCAAGGAGTTGGACATGACTGAGCAACTGAACTGAACTGTACTGAATATGCCAAGGACATATTTGAGAATGTTGATGAGAGTTTACACAAATATCCATACAGTTCAGTTTACTTCAGTCACTCAGTCATATCTGACTCTTTGTGACCCCAAGGACCACACCACACCAGGCTTCCCTGTCCATCACCAACTCATGGAGCATACAACTCATGTCCATCGAGTAGGTGATGCCATCCAACCATCTCACCCTCTTTTGTCCCCTTTTCCTCCTGCCTTCAGTCTTCCTAGATCAGGGTGTTTTCCAAAAAGTCATTTCTTCATATCAGGTAGTCAAAATATTGGAGCTTCAGCTTCAGCATCAGTCCCTCCAATGAATATTCAGGACTAATTTCCTTTAGGATGGACTGGTTGGATCTCCTTGCAGTCCAAGAGACTCTCAGGAGTCTTCTCCAACACCACAGTTCAAAAGGATCAATCCTTCGGTGCTCAGCTTTCTTTTTTTTTTTTTTTTTTCAATTTTTTTTTTATTTTATTTTTAAACTTTACATAATTGTATTAGTTTTGCTTTCTTTAGAGTCCAACTCTTACATCCATACATGACTACTGGCAAACCATAGCTTTGACTAGTTGGACTTTTGTTGGCAAAGTCATGCCTCTGGTTTTTAACATCCTGTCTAGTTTGATCATAGCTTTTCTTCCAAGGAGTGTCTTTTAATTTCATGGCTGCAGTCACCATCTGCAGCGATTTTGGAGCCCAAAAAAATAAAGTATGTCACTGTTTCTATTGTTTCCCCATCTATTTGCCATGAAGTGATGGGACCAGATGCCATGATCTTAAATTTCTGAATGTTGAGTTTTGAGTCAACTTTTTCACTCTCTTTTTTCATCAAGAGGCCCTTTAGTTCTTCTTCACTTTCTGCCATAAGGGTGAGGGTGGTGTCATCTGCATATCTGAGGTTATTGATATTTCTGCCGGCAATCTTGATTCCAGCTTGTGCTTCATCCAGCCTGGCATTTCTCTTGATGTACTCTGCATATAAGTTAAATAAGCAGGATGACAATATACAGCCTTGATATACTCCTTTCCCATTTTGGAACCTCTCTCTTGTTCTACGTCCAGTTCTAACTGTTGCTTCTTGACCTGCATACAGATTTCTCAGGAGGCAGGTCAGGTGGTCTGGTATTCCCATCTCTTTCAGAATTTTCTAGTTTATTTTCATCCACACAGTAAAAGGCTTTGGTGTAGTCAATGAAACAAAAGTAGATGGTTTTTTCTGGAATTCTCTTGCTTTTTCGATGGTCCAGCAGATGTTGGAATTTGATCTTTGATTTCTCTGCCTTTTCTAAATCCAACTTGAACATTTGGAAGTTCACGGTTCATGTATTGTTGAAGTCTGGCTTGCAGAATTTTGAGCATTACTTTGCTAGAATATGAGATGAATGCAACTGTGCAGTAGTTTGAACTTTCTTTGGCATTGCCTTTCTTTGGGATTGGAAGGAAAACTGACCTTTTCCAGTCCTGTGGCCACTGCTGACTTTTCCAAATTTGCTGGCATATTGACTGCAGCACTTTCACAGCATCACCTTTTATGATTTGAAAGAGCTCAACTGGAATTCCATCACCTACACTAGCTTTGTTTGTGGTGTTGCTTCCAAAGGCCCACTTGACTTCACATTCCAGGATGTATGGTTCTAGGTGAGTGATCACACCAACATGGCCATCTGGGTCATGAAGATCTTTTTGTACAGTTCTGTATTCTTGCCACCTCTTCTTAGTATCTTCTGCTTCTGTTAAGTCCATAGAATTTCTGCTCTTTATTGTGGCCATCTTTTGATGAAATTGTCCCTTGGTATCTCTAATTTTCTTGAAGAGATCTCTAGTCTTTCCCATTCTATCGCTTTCCTCTATTTCTTTGCACTGATCATTGAGGAAGGCTTTCTTATCTCTCCTTGCTGTTCTTTGGAATTCTGAATTGAAATGGGTATATCTTTCCTTTTCTCCTTTGCCTGTAGCTTCTCTTCTTTTTCAGTTATGTGTAAGTCTTCCTCAGACAACCATTTTGCCTTTATGCATTTCTTTTTCTTAGGGAAGGTCTTGATCACTGCCTCCTGTACAATGTCATGAACCTCTATCCATAGTACTTCAGGCAATCTGTCTATCAGATCTAATCCCTTGAATCTATTTGCCCCTTCCACTGTATAATCATCAGGGATTTGTTTCATGAAAATATCACAATATCTTTATGTATTCTACTGCAAATATCCATTAACAGTAGTATATATAAAGATATTGTGGTATTTTCATTAAACGGAATACAAACAACACACAAAGTATAAATTTTTAGAGCTAGCACCTTCATTGTACAATTTAGTTGTCATCAAATCCCACAGATGATAGTGAGTAACAGTGCTTAGGAATTGGAAATGAATGTCATAACATATATTGCAACCTTTAGGGAAGTTAGAAGGAGTAGTGATCATGAAGGTGCATGTGAATAGCTTCACAGTTTCAAGGTGCTTTCATTTAACTGAGCAACAGATTATACCAAGGTTCTGGTCATGATTAATGACATCATACACTTATGTTTATACACTTTTAAGTGTATACATTTCATAATTAAAGTGTATACATTTCATAATTAAAATGTTAAAACATAAGAACACAAATATAATGATCCCTTGGGTATATGAGGGCATATCCTTAGTTAAGGAATCACCAACATATGAGTCTCTTGGGCCATAGGTTTGCTAGTATTTTGTGCCTGAACAACAATCATGCTGCTCCTCTCCTGTTACATAGTAATCTTCTCTTGTTTGTTGGATGAGGTTGGAGAATGGCATTTACCCAGTTACATGGTTGAACACTCATTGCTTTCAATCCAATCAAAGTAATACTCTTAGTATCTAAATTAACATAATCAAGAGTAAGCCATTCAAAACACAGAATTTTTAGGGCTAAAAGAATTGAAGAAGAAATTGAAATCTGATCCAATTAAACTGAACAGTGAAGGAGATTTGTTGAAACTGTCATGAAATAGCAATCCTTGATCATCTGAAAAAAGCTACAAGAAGTTGTGAACTTGAAGCCTGAAATTGTCATCACATATCTTCCTTCCAGATGTGAGAATCCACTCTTAGGAGAAAAAAATGTCTGGGACACTTGAAGAGGGGAAGAAACTCAGTCTTTGCAAAGCTGTAGGTACAAAATCAAAGCAATCTCAAAGCCTACGCTTCCTATGGACTTTACAGTTTTGTGAGTGATTCAGTTCAATTAATTTTTGTTTAAATTTGTTTGCATTTTTATCTTTTTGATTACTTGTAATATTAAAATCCCTAATTGACAAATAAGAGTAACAAAATTACATGTAATTAAGACATTATCATCTGATGTGATTGAAAGAATAAATAGAAAATATTTTGAATTAAATATATATTTATAGGAAGGAACATGGCTCTGACATTTAAATCTATTTCAGACTCACCTGGGAATAGAATTGGAGCAGAGTGGAAAATGTGACGTGGGTAAGGGCATAACCTCTTTTGATTTTACTTTTTTAACCTAGGAAATGAGGTTAATATTAGAAACCTATCTCATTGGGTTTTCTGATAGTAGCTTTATAGTTCAGCAGTTAGGATCATGAACAAAGAAGCTGGATAAATTTGGATTTTAGTTCCAGCTGTAAAATGTAGGTAATGACAATCCTGAGGTCATAAGGGCTTTACAAACACTAAAGGAGATAATATTTTATGCAGAACATTTTGTAAGGTATATACTGTGCTGCTTTGTGCTTAGTCACTCAGTCTTGTCTGACTCTTTGTGACCTCATGGACTGCAGCCCACCAGGCTCCTCTGTCCTTGGAGACTCTCCAGGAAAGAATACTGGAGTGGGTTGCCATTCCCTCTTCCATGGGATCTTCCCAATCCCAGGGACCAAACCTATGTCTAACAAAAATTCACTACTATTAGTCACAGTACTATCTCATGTACAGAATGAAGAAATTTGGCTTATATATATACCAAAACACTTTCTACCTCAAATTGCATAATCAGCAACTTATGAAACTAGGAATTGGGAAAAATAAAGAAATTCAAGGTAAAGTTCAATATTTTGTGCGTTTGTCAAATGATTGTATCTACAAGGATAGCAAAATTAAGAAAGAAATTCCTCTGTTGTCTGCATCCTCATAATCATGTTGATTCATATGAAATGACCATTTCTATCCATCAAAGTGGTAACATAGTTGTTGACCTACCTATTTAGTTTTAGAAGGCAGCTTGCTAACTTAAGACTGTCTGGAAAGAGATCACTGTCAACAGTTAGTACTAAATTAAAGCTGCCCATTCCAATATAACCCCTGGAGAAGGAAGTGGCAATCTACTCAAGTATTCTTGCCTGGAGAATTCCGTAGACCAGGGGAGCCTGGAAGGCCACAGTCCATTGGATTGCAAAGAGTCAAACACGATTGAAGCAACTGAGAATGCATGCATTCCAATATAACCTGTGTTATATATATATATATATATATATATAAAACACCACTGCCCTGAAGCCCTCTGCCAAGGGCTTAATTCTGCATTAAACTGAGTTTGAAGTTATCTTAATCCTATATCTGCTCACATTTAATGAAGAAGAATAAGTTTTCTCATGATCCTAATAATACAACTATTTCATGTTCAAATCAACATGTTTGCTTCTATACTACAAGATACCAGAGTGTCAATGTTTAAATTGCATAAAAATGCTTAAAAGAATGATTGGAGTTTTTACTTTTCAACCAATCAGTACAGTCATTTATACAGCAGAAAGCCTACTTTAAGGCTGTCTTTAACACTATGCCCTAAATCAGACAATCATAGGAACCATTTCCACCTATTTATTGTTATTTCTATGGTAACTAGAATGTAGTTTGTATTGCTGTTTTATTATTACATGAAGTCATATAAAATTTTGGGTGAGAAAGGAATTCTTAATCATTACATTTTTAATTTAAATAGAAGGAAGGAATAGATGAGAGAAGCCTATTCTGAACTATTGAATAAGCTTCTTTCCTGTGCTTCATGAATGTGTGCATAATTTGTGTGTTGCAAAATGTATATAATTCATTTACCTCTTCTGAACAACTTTATTCAATTCCTCAGTTTTCATATTGTCAGTTACATCACACACTTAATGAAATAATAGGTATTGACTTCTATAATATATTTCCTAAGATTCACTTGATGGATTTAATTCAGAAACGTCTATGCTTTTTACAAATAATCACAGTTGGGAAAAGGTTAAAATACAGATCTGCAAAGTCCCAATAGCATCTTAAATTTTTGCAACAGCAATCCATGAAATTTGTTTTAATGCTCATAGGCTTCCCTATGATGTTTGCCATTAAGTTCATTTTTACTTTAAAATTTATGTGAAAATAAAATGTTAAAAAATGTATAATTATAATAAAATTTAAACACTGATCATTAACAAATAAATAAATACAGTCCATATAATTTCCTTTTAAAAGTGTGACTGTTGGATAATAATAGACTAGTCTCAAAAACTTATCTTAATCCTAAATCTGCTCATATTTTTGGAAGAGGAGTAAGGATTTTCACCACCCTCATAATACAATTATTTCATGTTCAAATCAACATTTTTGCTTATATACTTATAACATATCAAACTGTCAATGTTTAAATTGCATGAAAAGTGCTGAAAAGAATGACTGGAACTTTCACTTTTCGACCAATCAATAGAGTCGTTTACACACAAGAGAGGGGAAGAAAATAAACTATTTAGTGAATTTAAGATACAGAACACAGATAATGTAATGATCCAAAGCCTAAGAGATGAGATGATTTTTTTGTAGTTAAAGAATAGCCTCATAGGAAATAGAGCATGCAGGCCCCATCAAGTGCATTTCTTGAGCATTGCATTCACGTAAGAAGTCTTAGCAGAATATTGCTCGTAAGCAGACTAAATTTTTCTATTTCTGTCTGCAATCTGTGCTTTCTCTCAGAGGTAATAATGTATTCCAGTTGGAGCTGAGCAAAGAGTCTTAAATTCTTCTTCACTGATGATAAAGACATTATTGATTCAGTCTTTATTTATTCTTCATGATTAATTGATAAATTTAATTTAAATTGATATTCAAATGAATGCTAAATAGGCATGAAGCTACACAGAAAAACACAGCAATCTATATTTACTAGGATTTCACCTGAAACAAATATAACAAATGATGGCAATGGAGTTTTACAGGATTGAAGACTAGCAACATTCTGTCTTATGGTATATTTTCTAATTTTTATTTTTAACATTAGTTATAGTCTTTTCCAGGCAAAAGTATGTATTTTAATGTTAATGAACTCAAATTCCTTTATTATTTCCTTTTTATGTCAGCCTTTGGGATCATGCTTAGAAATCCATCCATAAATACAATGCTTCCCAGTATTTTACCTCACATGAAATATTTCATCCTCCTGGATTTATTTTAATTAAAAATGAGGCAAATAACTAATTTTCTTTTAAAAATTAGTAGTCCATTTTATATAATCATTTTTTGAATGAAATATCATCTTTCACTGACTTTAATGTAATAAAGCTTATCAGAGACTCAGTCCACCCATCAATGGCATATTTATTCTCTCTGGGATAATTATCAGACTCAATACTAAGTTCTGGGTATACAAGGTAAGCAGTGGGTATATCTCCTTTCAAGAATGCCACCATGTGGAGGGGATTCTCCTCAGCCCAGTGTCACACAGAGGGACATTGAAGGATAGCATATTAAAATGGAACCTGACCTAGAGAGGGCATGAGGTACAATCTAATGGATTAAGCTCAATAATCAAAGAGGGATGTTGCTGTGGGAAGGTTTCAGGCACAGGAACTCACCCACAGAGATGCCCTGTGCTAGGAGGGAGATGGTCTAATAATGAAGCTGTAGGAGAAAAGCTAGCATGTCTGGAGTGAGAGAAGGAGGGGCAGGTGGTTCGGGGGAAGCTGCAATGTGTACAAGTGCTAGGTCACCATAGAGTGTGGGACAACCATGTGAGTCTCTTTAAAACCCTACACTAAACTGAAGGCCATGGAAGGGCATTAATCATGGTTAAATGGCCAAGATTTCCTGAGGAATGGTGATTCTAGAACCCATGTCAAGGGAAGGAAGGGGCAAGCTGGACAGAGGCTACAGTGACATGGTGAAATAATGGACTAGGAGGATGACAACAAAATACGTAAACACTAGTAGATGGATTTCAGGATGCTTAAGAATTGACAAGAGAATGACAGACTGGACACCGGCAGTAAAGCTGTGCAGGCAGGAGCACTGGAGTTTAGATCTACATACATACATGAACAATGTCATTCACTGAGGGAACATGGTTTAGGAAGAAAGAAGATACAGACTATGATTTGGTCTTAGCTGATTTCTAGGAGACTTTGAGTCATCTGAAACAGAGGTTGTCATAATTTGTCTATAAAAAGCTGAATAGTAAACATTTGAGGCTTTGTGAACCACATAGGGTCACTGTGTATTCTTCTAATCATTTATTTTTATATAGTTAAAATCCTTTAAAAACCCAAAAACATAAAAAAAACTGAGAAATAGAAAAATGGGTGCAGGGTTTGAGCTGTGGTCTTCAGCAACCACTGTAAATGCAGTGAAGAGAAACCCATATGATCTAGAAATGTGGCTGTTCAGCTCAAAGTATCACAAGCCAGCATTTGTGCAGGAAGTGAAGCCAGGGATACAGATGACTCAATTTAGAAAAAAAAAATTATAAAATGAAGAGAGAAGAGTGACCAACTGAGCACCGGAGAACTCTGACACATCTAGTCAAGAAAAAGAAGTTAACAAAGACACTAGAAAGACTATCAGAAAAGTGGTAAGAAAGTCCAGGGAGATAGTTTTTATATGTTAACTCCTCAACAGCCTTCAATGCTGATGCAACGAAAAATGTGTACTAAATCCTAGAGCGATACTTGATAATGAATGGCTTCTGATATAGTAGAAGAGGAACCCCTCCCTGATTACATTAAAAACAGATCCATGTAGGTTTAGATATAGGAGCAGAAGGTTCCTATCTAGAGAATGGCTTTCATTCCTTGCTAAGGGAGAAAACTTGTAAGGAGTGGTATAATAGGTTTCAAGAGAAAAAAAGAGAAAATTGATTGGTTTTCTGGGGAGTTTTGAGTGTCTATATGAAGTTCCATAAATTTATGTAAGTACCTGTCTTTATTTTTATGATATTTTCTAGGACTGCATTTAATGCTCTGATGTACTGCAAATATTAAGGAAAAACAAACGAGCAAGAGGATATATGTATTTATCCTTTAGCCAGCAAACTCCTAAATAAATACTGGTAAAAATGCAAAGTGACATATGTTCAAAACAATCATATGTGGCATTAGTTTTGACAGATAAGTCCTGAAAACAGTTCTCTTTGATACTGTGGAATAGATTTGGATACATCCATTCAGGGGAGTGTTATGCAGTTTAAAAGAATGTAATTAGGAAGAACTCTATATATGGATACATTTTTAAACTAAAAGAAAACAAGCAGGTCAGTGTCTGGAGAGAGGCATGCATTCTAGTTGGCCAGTATCACATTAACTTGCTGACCAAAAGCTCAAATCAATATTCTCCCAGTCTCCAAGCTGTCAAAACTGTAACACTTTCACACTCTTACTTCCAACTGGGACTCTGCTTTTATTTCTCTTAGATTAAGAAAATCTGAAGAGAGACCTTCAAGATTGCAGAGGAATAAGATGGAGAAATCATACCCTACCCCTGCAAACCCATCAAAAACTCATCTGCATGTGGAACAACTCCAACAGAACACCTTCTGAACACTAGCAGGGGACTCCAGACTTCCAAAAGGGCAAGCCAATCTCCTCAGAATGAGGTACGGCAAAAGATAAAGATAAAAAGGGAGACAAAGGATTTTGCAATGAGGATGCATCTCCCAAGGGATGCATCCAGGGGAGGAGTCATGAAGAAAGAAATGTTTCCACACACTGGGAAACCCTCTCAGAGGCAGGGCTGGGGGAAGCTTCCCACACCTCAGAGGGGAGCACATTGACAAGTGCAGCAACAGGTGCTCTAAAGGCAAGGCAGAAAATTCACAGCAGAGATTTTTATCAAACAGCACTTCCCAGCCAAGAAGTGGCTCATACTCCCATGCCCACCCACAGTGAGTGGGGCTGGGTGCTCAGGCTGAGGGTTCAGGAATTGGACGTCAGGGAGAGAACTGGGGTTGATCATAGTAAAGACATCCTGAAAGAGCTAGTGTGATACAGCTGAGGGAGTCCAGGGAGAAGCCTGGGACAACAAGAGAAGCACAAGATCATTCCTGTGGGCACACACTAGTAGAACAAAGGACCCTGCCTTAGTGAATGTCAAAGGGGGATGAGCTGGCTGTAGTCTGCAGCTCCCGAGGTAGAAAACCTGTGTAAGTGCCAGAGGTGGAAGACAGGGACCCCAGGGATCACAGCTACTGCCAATCTGTGAGTGGATGTGGGTCACTGCTCACATTTCCCTGGGAACCTGAGCAGCTTGGCTCTGCCAAGGATCCCACAGCTTGGCAACCAGCTCCCATGGGGAAGTTTACAATCCACCTGAGACTGTAGCAACCTCCCACAGGTCCCGGCCACGGTGAGCATTCCACACATACGCAAACTATGTCTGCCTTCTCCTTCCTCGCCCCAGCACAACTGAGCAAGTGAGCTCTAATCAGCCTCTATGTTCAGGTGCTCATGTTTGGATGGAGAACAGACACTGAAGAGCAACCTGCAAGCAGAGGTGGGCCCAAAATTGAAGCAGAACACCAGGGGCTGAGTGAGCAAAAGAGAGAAGGAGAAGTCACCCCTGGAACATAGGTACAGTGGATTAAATCCCCACAATTAGCTAAACACTGTGGACTTTAGTGGAAACTGTAGACTTTGAAAGAAAGTACAAGCTAGCGCAAAGAAAGACCTGAGTCTGAGCTGACCCCACACTGCCCACCACAGGTCCAGAGACCTTCATAGAAATATTGGAAGACTTTATGAGTAGGAAAATTGATTAGACCAGGAAAATGGAGGAGCCACATGGACATTCTTCTCATTACCATTCTCTAGATAATTTTCCACCCCATTTTTTTCCTTTTTCATATTGTTCTAATGGTGTTCTTTCTTTGTCACTCCCTTAATTTTTATGTTTTTTACCCTACTTTTTTCCTTTCCAGAACACCTTAGTTTTAGATAAATTCATTTTTCCCCATTGTTACAACACTGCTTAGTTATAGTGCATCTTTTTCATGTTTTTTATTTTGTATTTTTTGCAAGTATAATTTTTAGTATTCATTTTCACTTAGTGGTTTGATTACTGGCTTAATTCCTCTATTTTTTTGACTCCTGTTTTCGTCTTTTTTTTTTCCTCCTCCTTTTCTCTTTGTAATTGTGTGAATCACTTTGGGTGTCCTTGGCATTTAGTACAGTCTCACCATTAGTATTGGGGTTTTTGTCTTCTGTGTTATGTGGCTGGTGAAGTCTTGATGCTACAGTAAGGGACTGGACGTGAACCCCCAAGGTGGGAGGCCTATATCCAGGGCTTTGGGCCATCAGAGAACTCCTAACCCTATGGGACATTAATAAGTGAGAGCTCTCCAAAGGCCTCTATTTCAAAACTTAAGACCAACCCCACCGAAAGGCCAGCAAGCTCCAGTGCCAGATGCCTTATACCAAACCTTTAGTAAAACAGAAACACAAACCTACCTATTAGCTGAAAGACTGCCCAAAGCCATACCAAGTCATAGACACACCATTGGACATGGCATTACTTTTCAGAGAGATAAGATTCAGCTCCATACACCAGAACACAGACATAAGTCCCCTCAATGAGTCCCCTCAGTGCCATTCATAAGGCACTGGTCCAACCCCACCCATAGTGAGCAGTCTTCACGGTTAAGAGGAACAACAACCTTCCAGCCTGCAGGTACAAGATCCTAAACACAGTAAATTAAACAAAATTAAAAGACAGAGAAACATGCAGAAGATGAAGGAACACATAAGACAAAACAAATGAAAAGAAAATAAGTAGTATACCAGAAAAATAATTCAGAGTAATGTAGTAAAGATGATTCAAAATCTTGGAAATAAAATTGAGGCACAGGTAAACAGACTGGAGGCACAGATTGAGAAGATACGAGAAATGTTTAACAAAGAGCTAGAAGACTTAAAGAATAGGCAATCAGCAATGAACAATACAATAACTGATACAAAAATACGTTAGAGGGAATAAGTAGCAGAATAACTGAAGTAGAAGAATGGATAAGTAAGCTGCAAGATAGAATGGTGGAAATAACCAAAGCAGAGCAGAATAAAGAAAAAAGAATAACAAGAAAGGAGGACAGCCTCAGAGATCTCTGGGACATTAAATGCACTAACATTCAAATTATGCAATTCCCAGAAAAAGAAGACAAAAAGAAATGTATGAGAAATTATTTGAGAAGATTATAGTAGAAAATTTCCCTAACATGGGAAAGGAAATTGTCATCCAAGTCCTGGAAGCACAGAGTCCCATATAGGATAAACCCGAGGAGGAACACATAAAAATGCATATTAGTCAAACTAACAAAAGCTTAACATAAAGAGCAAATATTAAGAGCAGCAAGGGAAAAGCAACAAATGACATATAAGTGGGTCCCCAAAAGGCTAAGCGCTGATCTTTCAACAGAAACTCTGCAGGCCAGAAGAGAGTAGCAGGATATGTTTAAAGTGATGAAAGGGGACCAAAGGGGAAAAAAAAAAAAAAAAAAAAAAAAACTACTACCAGGATTACTCTATATCACTCAGATTCAAAGGAAAAATCAAAAACTTTACAGACAAGCAAAAATTGACAGAATTCAGCAGCACCATATCAACTTTACAACAAATATCAAAGGGACTTCTCTAGACAGGAGACACAAGAGAAAGAAAAGGCCTACAAATCCAAAACCTAAACAATAAAATAAATGGCAATAGACTCATACATATCAATAGTTATCTTAAATGTAAATGGACTAAATGCTCCAACCAAAACATACAGATTGCCTGAATGAACACAAAAACAAGACCCCTATATATGCTGTCTACAAGAGATTCACCTAAGACCTAGGGACATATACAGATTGAAAGTGAGGGTCCAGAAAAAAATATTCCATGCAAAAGGAAATCAAAAGAAAGTAGAAGTAAGAATAGTCATATAAGATAAAATAGACTTTAAAACAAAGACTGTAGAGGCAATGAAGGACACTACATAATGATCAAGGGATCAATCCAATAAGAAGATATAACAATTATAAATATATATGCATCCAACATAGGAATCCTACAAGTCAAATAAACATCTTATGAGAATTTTATTGATCCCTACTTTGATTGTTTCAGTAGCTGAATCATTTTCATCTTGCTGGAATCAAGAAGGGCAGCACTTAACAAACCTAACTCTTCTCCCTTTTCAAACCACATTCTTCTCCTGACTTCCAAAACATCACTCTCCCTTGATTTTCTTTAATTTCACCTCACTTCCCTTTATTGGATTCCCCATCTTCCCTATTTTTAAACCAGTGGTCCTTTCTTGACTGCAAAGTATAATCAATTGAGGAATTTACTTTTAAATTTCCAGTTTCCAGGTCACCCAAGACCCATCTGAGGCAACCATGGTTTCGCAAACTCCTCAGAAGATTCCAATATGTAACCAAATTTGGGAATCTCTGATGGATGAAGGAATGCCTAAGAGGCACCACCAGTGGTCTATACTGACCACAACCCCTCTGACCCATCTCTCTACCTCTCCCCTTTACTATTCCCCAACTATTTCTCCTTAGACACACTGGGATCTTAACTGTGTCCCAAACACTTCGAGTGCCCACTCATCCCAGGATCTCAGCACTTCCCTTGAACACCGTCAGCATGACCGTCACTTCCTTCAGATTTTGAACCAAATGTTGCCTTAGCAGAAGATGTCTCTTCCTGTCCTGTATAAAATTGCTACATCCTCCACCCACAGTTCTCCCTACCAGGTATCATCACAAGACATGTGTATTGGGTGTGTGCTTATTGGTTATCTCTTTCACCAGAGTGCAAGTTCCACGTGGAAGCCATTTGGTCAGTTGTCTGTTTTGCTCACTGATTAACTCTTAATCAGTAGCAGGATCCATAAGAGAGCAGGAGATACTCTAAAATATATGTAAAATTTATAAACAAATGGCTTAACTTCTATTTCTTTATTTAATTTTTACATTTTCTTTGGTTTATATTATCATAAACAGTGTCAAATTCTTATAGTTCTCTTCCTTCCTCTTTAATAATGATATCAGAGAATTAATTTTTCAGTAGTAAAGTCCTGATCTTTTTCCACAAATTTTGTTTCTTAATGTTCTGTTACTGAATTTTCCATGCTCAGTCTTTATATTTAGTCCTATGATATCAGAGAATTACTTTTTCAACAGTAAAGTCCTGTTCCTTTTCCACAAATTTGTTTCTTAATGTTCTTGTTACTGAATTTTCCATGCTCAGTCTTTATATTTAGTCCTATGATCTAAGACTTGCTTTAAGAAATACCTGATGGAAAAGATCTTTCTATTCTATCTCCCACTCTCAGTCATGGGTGTTTTGTATGCTTTAGTTATATATTAGTAATTTCACATTGCAACCAAATGTAATAAGTATATTATTTTTTATAACTTACTGAATTTTTCCTTTTACTGATAGATTCAACCAAAACTGCTGCTGCTGCTGCTGCTGCTAAGTCACTTCAGTCGTGACTGACTCTGTGTGACCCCATAGATGGCAGCCCACCAGATTCCACTGTCCCTGGAATTCTCCAGGCAAGAACACTGGAGTGGATTGCCATTTCCTTCTCCAATGCATGAAAGTGAAAAGTGAAAGGGAAGTCGCTCAGTCATGTCCGACTCTTCACAACCCCAGGGACTGCAGCCCACCAGGCTCCTCAGTCCATAGGATTTTCCAGGCAAGAGAACTGGAGTGGGTTGCCACTGCCTTCTCTGTCAACCAAAACTAGTCTAAATTTAAATTATATAATTAAGCCAATATTTCTCATTGTACAGAAAGTAGACTCATTGGGAAAGACACTGATGCTGGGAAAGATTGAGGGCGGGAGGAGGAGGAAGCAACCGAGGATGAGATGGTTGGATGGCATCACTGACTCAATGGCCTTGAGTTTGAGCAAACTCTGGGAGATAGTGAAGGACAGGGAAGCTTGGTCACAAGGAGACAGACATGACTTAGTGACCAAACAACAGAAAGTAGAGTAATTGTAGTCATAATAGTTAAAACTAGCCTTATGTCTTTTAGGTGAACATAGGTTGAAGTGAATCTTCCAGATAACAGGCTAAACATTTTTATTGTTACTAAATGCATTCAATTGTTCCTGTTTATACTCAATTATTACCCTTTCTTATAGCTCATGTGAATGTGTGAGTGTTTTCCACTTCAGTTACGTGGATAGTAAGTCTCAGATTCTGCCTCCACATCACCACTCAGGCCATTGTGAAGTAACCAATTAACCGACAACTCTTGTTTGTGTTCTTTCTGAACCTGGGTGGTTTCTGTATCATTATGTGTGTGTGTGTGTGTGTATGTGTGTGTGTGTATAGACACAGATAGACAGACAGAGACAGAGTCAGAAAGAAACAGAGAAAGAACAAAAGAAAGAGAAACATAAATATATTTTATAGGAGTCAAAGTTCAAAATGAGATGATATGAATATTTGAATTTTGAGCTTAAAAAATGAACATGATCTATTCATACATAGGGGTTTCCCAGGTGGTGCAGTGGTAAAGAATCCACCTGTCAATGTACAAGACATAGGAGATGTGGGTTTGATCCCTGGGTTGGGAAAATCCCTTAGAGTAGAAAATGGCAATCCACTTCAGTATTCTTGCCTGGAAAATTGCATGGACAGGCTGCAGTCCATGGGGTCACAAAGATTCAGACACAGCTGAGTGAGCACATAGCACATCCACACAAATGAAAGCTACTTGGTAATTAAATGGTGATGTAAGTTTATGTTTTGTTTGTATGGCTATGTGTCCACAATATATAGTTATATTAAAACAGTAATATACAAAACAACTTAAATATAAAAATCCCATTTTTTGAAAGTCCTATGTATATGGATATCTGATAGAAAAGAGTTAAATTTATACATTATCATGCCAATTTGTTTTTAACATGCTTATAAATAGTATTGCTTTCTCCTAACTACCTTCCTGTAATATTTGCATGATTGTCCAAAAAACTTGAATTATTCTCAGAATCAAGAGATAAAATAAGAGCATTTTTATTAAAAGTAGGATACAAACAGATAATTAAATTACCAATGCACAAGTTAACTTACAAACATTTCTGAGGGAAGCAGGATTAGTGTACAATAATTTAAAATTTTTCCTTTAAATGTAAAACATTAATTCACAATTTCAGTTGGACTTAATCTTCAAAATCTCCAAAGATGTTTTTCACAATAAAATGTAGGAAATAAAGAAAAGGAGAACACATGGATTCATTTGCATTTTTTGCTTTTATTTTTGGGGAGAGTTGGCAAAGCAGTATGACAAAAAGTAAGAGGCATATCTATCAAAAACAAGAGAACATGTTTTTTCATTATTTGTACATGATATGATATAGCCAAACAGCAAAAAATAAAAGAAAATAATAGAACATGTCAGAATCTACTAAGGTGATAAATTATAGAATCAGTTCAGTTCAGTCACTCAGTCATGTCCGACTCTGTTACCCCATAAATCGCAGCATGCCAGGCCTCCCTGTCCATCACCAACTCCAGGAATTCACTCAGACTCATGTCCATCGAGTCAGTGATGCCATCCAGCCATCTCATCCTCTGTTGTCCCCTTCTCCTCCTGCCCCCAATCCTTCCCAACATCAGAGTCTTTTCCAATGAGTCAACTCTTCGCATGAGGTGGCCAAAGTACTGGAGTTTCAACTTTGGCATCATTCCTTCCAAAGAACACCCAGGACTGATCTCCTTTAGAAGGGACTGGTTGGATGTCCTTTCAGTCCAAGGGACTCTCAACAGTCTTCTCCAACACCACAGTTGAAAAGCGTCAATTCTTTGGCACTCAACTTTCTTCACAGTCCAACTCTCACATCCATAATAATGACTGGAAAAACCATAGCCTTGACTAGACACATCTTTGTTGGCAAAGTAATGTCTCTGCTTTTCAATATGCTATCTAGGTTGGTCATAACTTTTCTTCCAAGGGGTAATTGTCTTTTAATTTCATGGCTGCAGTCACCATCTGCAGTGATTTTGGAGCACAAAAAAATATAGTCTGGCATTGTTTCCACTGTTTCCCCATCTATTTCCCATGAAGTGATGGGACCAGATGCCATGATCTTCGTTTTCTGAATGTTGAGCTTTAAGCCAACTTTTTCATGCTCCTCTTTCACTTTCAGCAAGAGGCTTTTGAGTTCCTCTTCAGTTTCTGCCATAAGGGTGGTGTTATCTGCATATCTGAGGTTATTGATATTTCTTCTGGCAAACTTGATTCCAGCTTGTGCTTCTTCCAGCCCAGCATTTCTCATGATGTACTCTGCATAGAAGTTAAATAAGCAGGGTGACAATATACAGCCTTGACGTACTCCTTTTCCTGTTTGGAACCAGTGTGTTGTTCCATGTCCAGTTTTAACTGTTGCTTCCTGACCTGCATATAGGTTTCTCAAGACGCAGGTCAGGTGGTCTGGTATTCCCATCTCTTTCAGAATTTTCCACAATTTATTGTGATCCACACAGTCAAAGGCTTTGGCTTAGGGAAATAGTTGTTTTTCTGGAACTCTCTTGATTTTTCCATGAAATTACAGAATAGACATGCAAAATTAAATGTTTTCCTTTATATCAGAATGTTTTTTAAAAAATCATTTATTTTTATTGAAGTCTAATTACTTTACAATATGGTAATATCAGCAAACACTTAAAATTAATAAAGTTCATTTGCGATTTATTTTCCAAATAGAGTATTTTCCCCAGTTGGCTAATTATCTCATTAAGAATAATATTGAAAATCCACATTTTCCATTAAAAAATATTCAGCTATTGAACATATTAAAACGTCTTTAAAAATAGAAATTTGATATTTGACTGATTCAAAGAAATACCATGCCCATTCCTTAGAATGGCAGACCAGCACTTCGTCAACTGTGGGGAAGTTGTCAGGAGTCAGCACCTCCTCTATTATCCTCCTTTAAACCAATTCAATTTGCATGGATCTCCTGATTTACCTGAAAACTCTCAGGAAATCACACTTTTTATATCAGCAGTTTTAACTAGTGGTTTTCCTGCTGTTTTACCAACATATTTTAACATGTATATGCCAAAAGCAAGATAAGAAGAGTAATATTTGCCAATTTTAATGCCAGGATTTTTCATGAAAGGAAGACTTGCAGATTTACTAATAGTTTACTTTAAATAAAAGCACACATAAATGTTAAGAATATAAAAGAATTGTGTAAAAAAATTTGTTTCAAAATTCAAATATCTCATTTTGCTTCTTTTCATTTGTTCTGATTATATAAAGATTGTGAAAAATTAATTATTCACTTCAAAAGTTTTTGAAAGACTATATATTCTAGGGATTTCCTTGGTGGTTAGGACTCCCGGATCTCACTGCTGAGGACTGGGTTCAATCTTTGGCCAGGGAACTAAGATCCCTCAAATCATGAGGCAAAAAAATACAGAAAAGAAATAACAAATCTTATAAACACTAAATTGGTAAAAATTACCCACATAGGCTGAAATAAACTGAAGAAAGCCAGATCAGATCAGATTAGATCAGTCGCTTAGTCTTGTCCCACTCTTTGCGACCCCATTAATAGCAGCATGCCAGACCTCCCTGTCCATCACCAACTCCTGGAATTCACTCAGACTCATGTCCATCGAGTCAGTGATGCCATCCAGCCATCTCATCCTCTGTCAGCCCCTCCTCCTCTTGCCCCTAATCTCTCCCAGCATCAGAGACTTTTCCAATGAGTCAACTCTTCACATCAGGTGGCCAAAGTACTGGAGTTTCAGCTTTAGCATCATTCCTTCCAAAGAAATCCCAGGGCGGATCTCCTTCAGAATGGACTGGTTGGATCTCCCTGCAGTCCAAGGGACTCTCAACAGTCTTCTCCAACACCACAGTTTAAAAGCATCAATTGTTCGGCGCTCAGCCTTCTTCACAATCCAACTCTCACATCCATACATGACCACAGGAAAAACCATAGCCTTGACTAGACACACCTTTGTTGGCAAAGTAGTGTCTTTGCTTTTCAATATGCTATCTAGGTTTGTCATAACTTCCCTCCCAAGGAGTAAGCATCTTTTAATTTCATGGCTGCAGTCACCATCTACAGTGATTTTGGAGCCCAGAAAAATAAAGTCTGACACTGTTTCCCCATCTATTTCCCATGAAGTGATGGGACCGGACGCCATGATCTTCATTTTCTGAATGTTGAGCTTTAAGCCAACTTTTTCACTCTCCACTTTCACCTTCCTCAAGAGGCTTTTTAGTTCCTCTTGACTTTCTGCCATAAGGGTGGTGTCATCAGCATATCTGAAGTTATTGATATTTCTCCTGGCAATCTTGATTCCAACTTGTGTTTCTTCCAGTCCAGTGTTTCTCATGATGTACTCTGCATAGAAGTTAAATAAGCAGGGTGACAATATACAGCCTTGACGTACTCCTTTTCCTATTTGGAACCAGTCTGTTGTTCCATGTCCAGTTCTAACTGTTGCTTCCTGACCTGCATACAAATTTCTCAAGAGCCAGATCAGGTCATCTGGTATTCCCATATCTTTCAGAATTTTCCACAGTTTATTGTGATCCACACAGTCAAAAGCTTTGGCATAGTCAATAAAGCAGAAATGAAGGCCTGCCCATATGATATGTCGGAGAAGTCACTGGCAACGCACTCTAGTACTCTTGCCTGGAAACTCCCATGGATGGAGGAGCCTGGTGGGCTGCAGTCCGTGGGGTCACTGACAGCTGGACAGGACTGAGTGACTTCCCTTTCACTTTAAAATTTAATGCATTGGAGAAGGAAATGGCAACCAACTCCAGTGTTCTTGCCTGGAGAATCCCAGGGATGGAGGAGCCTGGTGGGCTGCTGTCTATGAGGTCGCACAGAGTCGGACACGACTAAAGTGACTTAGCAGCAGACTTAGCAGCAGCAACCTGCCCTTATGATACATTGGGGTACTCTTTACTCCAAACGATATATATATTAACTAAGAAAAAATAATGCAGAAGAAAAAAATCACTATCCTTCAAGAAATAATCACAAAGAAAACATGTATGTTCAGTGTAATTTTTACTTTCTTATTACTGTCACTCTATTTCAGAATGTCAGGGAAAAAAAAAACTTTATCGTTAGACTATCCAAAGTTGTCAAGACTGAGTAATCCTTGGGTATCTAATGAATACTGTAAGTGTTTTAAATAGGCCAATTTAATTTGTCCAATGACACAAGAATGCTGTTATCCACTGAAAACCTTGTAATTAAGTTGAGGTCTATTTTAGTCCATTAGCACAAAATGCATCACAGAAAACTAAAGCAGATCAGCCCTGTGTGTTGCTGTGGCTAATGAGACTTCTTTTGGTTTGAAATTTATGTGCTTTATTCATTATTTAAATAATCCTGTTGGATATAACATGCTGTTTGGTTTCTCTCGCTTTGTATTTTCAGTGACTTCCTGGAACACTGTAAATATGTGATGCAGAGTTCAGTACAGTTGTTGATAATTCCAAATGTCAGAGATCCAAATAACGATCTGCTAATAAAAAAAGGAAAATCACCTCAGCAAGATTTCTCATCATGTGATTCTGGAAATCAATGTTTGGCGATGTTTCTATAAAATCACAAAATTTCTTATGTATCTACTTTGAAATAAATGTGATTACAGTGTAATGTTTTATGGATTTCAGATAAAGTGTAGACTATTTATATTGAGTTGTTATTCTAGTTAACCAACTTTGAGGAAAAATTTCTTATGAGCTTCATTTTATAACATCTTTCAAATTTTAAATTGATAACCCTTGAAAAGTTAAAGAATATAAAAGAAATTAATCTTTCATAATTCTGCTGTATGTTTCATCTGTGTATAAATTCAGTTCAGTTCGGTCGCTCAGTCATGTCCGGCTCTTTGTGACCCCATGGACTGCAACACACCAGGACTCCCTGTCCATCACCAACTCATGGAGTCCACTGAAATCCATGTCCATTGAGTCGGTGATGCCATCCAACCATCTCATCCTCTGTCACTCTCCTCTCCTCCTGCCCTCAATCTTTCTCAGCATCAGGGTCTTTTCAAACGAGTAAGCTCTTTGCATCAGGCGGCCAAAGTATTGGAGCTTCAGCTTCAGCATTAGTCCTTCCAATGAATATTCAGGGCTGGTTTCCTTTAGGATGGACTGTTTGGATCTCCTTGCAGTCCAAGGGACTCTCAAGAGTCTTCTCCAACAGCACAGTTCAACAGCATCAATTCTTCGGCACTCAGCTTTCTTCATAGTCCAACTCTCACATCCATACATGACTACTGGAAAAAACATAGCTTTGATTAGACGGACCTTTGCTGGCAAAGTCACCTCTCTGCTTTTAATATGCTGTCTAGGTTGGTCATAACTTTTTTTTCCAAGGAGCAAACATCTTTTAATTTCATGGCTGCAGTCACCATTTTTGGAGCAATGATTTTGGAGCCCTAAAAAATAAACTCAGTCTGTTTATTTGGAAACTCACTGTTTCCATTGTCTCCCCATCTATTTGCCATGAAGTGATGGTACCAGATGCCATGATCTTAGTTTTCTGAATGTTGAACTTTAAGCCAACTTTTTCACTCTCCTCTTTCACTTTCATCAAAAGGCTCTTTAGTTCTTCTTTTCTTTCTGCCATAAAGCTGGTATTATCTGCATATCTAAGGTTATTGATATTTCTCCTGGTGATCTTGATTCCATCTTGTGCTTCATCCAGTCCAATGTTTCTCATGATGTACTCTGCATATAAGTTAAATAAGCATGGTGACAATATACAGCCTTGACATACTCCTTTCCCGATTCAGAACCAGTCTGTTGTCCCGTGTCCTAACTGTTGCTTCCTGACCTGCATACAGATTTCTCAAGAGGCTGGTCAGTTGGCCTGGTACTCCCATCTCTTTAAGAATTTTCTACAGTTCTTTAGCGTTGTATATAAATCATATTGTTTAGAAAAAATTACAGTCTGCTTTTTAAACCTAACATAATGACATATCTTTGAAGTATTAGTCACTCAGTTGAATCCAAGTCTTTGAGACTCCAAAGACTGTAGCCTGCCAGGCTCCTCTGTCCATGGAATTCTCCAGGCAAGAATACTGGAGTTGGTTGCCATTTCCTTCTTCAGGGGATCTTCTCAGCCCAGGATAAAACCCAGGTCTCCTGCATTGTAGGCATAGTCTTTATCATCTGAACTACCAGAAATATTAAAAACAACTACCTATACATATTTGGGAGAGGATAGAGTTTTTATCTATAAAAATTTATCATATAATTTCAGAAAGTACTTAAAAGTAGAAAAACTTTTAAAATTAGCCTGCTGCTGCTAAGTTGCTTCGGTTGTGTCCAACTCTGTGCGACCCCATAGACGGCAGCCCACCAGGCTCCCCTGTCCCTAGGATTCTCCAGGCAAGAACACTGGTGTGGGTTGCCATTTCCTTCTCCAATGCAATAAAGTGAAAAGTGAAAGTGAGGTCGCTCAGTTGTGTCCAACTCTTAGCGACCTCATGGACTGCAGCCTAGCAGGCTCCTCCATCCATGGGATTTTCCAGGCAATAGTACTGGAGTGGGTTGCCATTGCCTAACTCATTGCTATTCTCCAGCATTCTTGCCTGGGGAATCCCATGAATAGAGGAGCCTGGTGGGCTACAGTCCATGCATCACAAAGAATCGTACATGACTGAGCAACTAACACAATTACAACAACACTGCTACTCAAAAATATCCCCAGCTAAAACTCTGATGTATGTCTCAGACATCTTTCTCTATATAATATACATTTGAATGTGACCATGTGTGCATGAACATGTGAATGTATTTGATATTGAGAAGGTAACAGGCAGGAAGGCCAGGGGTCTCCAAACAGAGGAAATAGACTACAACTGTCAGGCATTTTTATCTCTCTGTTAAATGGTAGGAGGAAACAAACAAGTGTTAGATTTTTTCCCCCTTCTCTATATAAAGTTAAAAGGAGGTTTCTCTTAAAATTTTCTGTTGCCATGATGACACCTGGCTCTACCTGAACTTAACTTTTGTCAAACCTTGAGCTAACCAATGCATTTTTCTTATGGAAATGTTTGTCTATGTTAATGTACTATGTTTGTCTATGTTAATATACTATGGACTTATCCTAGACTCTGTCTACAAGTAGGTTCGCCTAAGACTCAGAACCTACTTGACAAACCAGTATGTTTTACTCATACATTGTTCTCCTAATCTATGTTAATGAAACTATATATTTTCCTGGAAATCTACTTTTCTTCAAGATTCATGTCAATGTTTTTATGGCCCGAGATGACTCACCTTGTGCCAATGTTATCTCAAAATGCATCTTGTGGGTGAGGGGCCTGGTGTCATTCTCTGAGTTTTGAGACATTCCCTTTCTCTAATTAGCAGACTGCTAGTAGCTATATACGAAGAAGGCAATAGCAACCTACTCCAGTACTCTTGCCTGGAAAATCCCATGGACAGAGGAGCCTGGTAGGCTGCAGTCCATGGGGTCGATATGAGTCAGACACAACTGAGTGACTTCACATTCACTTTTCACTTTCATGCATTGGAGAAGGAAATGGCAACCCACTCCAGTGCTCTTGCCTGGAGAATCCCCGGAATGGCAGAGTCTGATGGGCTGCTGTCTATAGAGTCGCACAGAGTTGGACACAACTGAAGTGACTTAGCAGCAGCAGTAGCTCTATATAACATCTGGCTAAAGACTAGCAGGGGGGCACTCTTTCTGTCCCCTTCTGATGTCTATGTTAGTTTTCTCTGTTTAATTTTTTAATAAAACTTTATTACACAAAAGCTCTGAGTGATCCAGCCTCATCACTGGCCCCGGATTGAATTCTTCTTCTAAGGAGGCCAAGAATCCTGACATCTTTCATGGTTGAGCAACAACCTTTCAATATTAATGATGTACTATACAAAGTTGAAACATCTCCTCTAGAGACCACATTATATTAATGTGTCATAATATATTCACCAATGTGAGAACTACAGAATATGAGATCAATAGAAAACTTCAGATTTTATATGTAAGAAAAATGCTGAATTAAAAATTTTCATGTGAAATCCTTTATTCAGAATCAAATTATTTTTTTAAGATTAAATATATAGGAATGGGCATATTTCTAATAACTCCAGTTATTTGATTATCTGACGTACCAAGAGTGGGACACTACTGAGTGACTAATGCTTTCACCAATATTTAATAAACCACAAGTATCTAAGTACATTTGATGAATTCTGATAAGTGATTTATGAGAACTTTTATTTTTGTACACCTTATCATATAACCTGTGGAAAACCTGACAAATTTTCAGGGTCCTTAGCAGTGCATCAAAATCCATTGTCCTCAGACCACTATCAATGCTGGATATCTTTTCTCAAGTATCTTTGCTAATTGAGGTCTTCCCTGGTGGCTCAGATGGTAAAGAATCTGCCTACAATGCAGGAGACCTGGGTTCAATGTCTGGATTGCGAAGATTCCCTGGAGAAGGGCATGGCAACCCACTCCAGTATTTTTGCCTGGAGAATCCCCATGGACAGAGGAACCTGGTGGGCTCTATTTAATGGCCATTTAATAGAGTTTCATCATTGTGTATGTGTATGTGTGTGTTTACTTTTTCAACATGCCACGGAGTACGTGGGATCATGTTCCCTGACTAGGGATCACACCCTAGCTCCTAGTTTGGAAGTCTTAACCACTGTACCTCCAGGGAAGTCCCTCATCATTGTCTCAAGTTTCTTTCCTTTAGTTGCAAGGTAATTTGATATTTATTTTAAAATTTTTTATGAAACAAGTATGCATTCCTTGTTCATATTTTTCCTGTGTTCTTACTGAAGATGTTTGTCTTTGTCTAAATTATTTAAGAACATATTCATTAAGGGTGCCATTCTTGTGTGTTGCATTCTCTCTTGAGGTTGTCACATGAATTTATACTGTGATGATGGCAATTTTTGATGTAAGATGTTTAGGGCATTATTTTTCATATTCATCAGGAAGTCTGTTTATGCTTTGAGACCATAAAAGTACTTGACAGTATCTTACTTTATGGTTTACTGTTATTTCCTTTTTACCCATTTTCTATACTTTTAAACAAGGAGTTTCAAACAGGCTTACTCATTTTTGTTTATGTATTCTTTTCCAAGCAACTTTTCAAAATATGCTTATTGTCTGCATAATTTATTTTATCCTATTTCTAAATACTATTTTTATGATACAATAAACAATAATATCCATGTTAATCAAACTTTATGTATTTAAGAGTACCCTCAACAAGAAAATATTAGGTTCTATATTCTTTAGCTTATCAGTGGTATGATTAAAATTAGAAGGTAAAGAGATTTGGCATCTGTATACATCATGATGCAGTCTCCACTGATCTCAGAAGCTATAATGATTTATTAACAATGTATTAATAATTTATTAACAACTTATTAATAATTTATTAACAATTGAAGGGTAGTTAGTAACTTATTTTTTCCCAGTGTGAGAACTAGAACCTTCATTCTACTTATCAACAAGGATGTGTTCTATTCAATATCTATCTGTATATACTGACATGCAGAGGGCTCTTTAAGTCAGAATTTTATAAAAACAGGGAGAAATTGACTGAATACAGTTTGTGGTGAAAACAGTCTGTGGTGAAAACTCCAGATGATTTGTTTTAAGAACTCAAAATGAACTGCAGGGGATTCAGTGTGTTGAGATATGTCTCTTCAGTTCTCTCTCATTAAAGAACTAATGATGTTTTTTAATCATGGTGGCTAGGATCTTGCTCAGTCTGAATTTCTTTATTTTCTAGTACCTGATGGTAAAACCAGGATATAAGTTTCTTCTCTCAGGTCCCTCATTTACAATCTCAAGCAATTCTTAGATTTTCTTGATGACCAGGGGCTTATCTAGGTAATGATGCACCACTCTGTCTTTAAGAGCAGAGTGCAAGAGACTGCCTTCTCTTTGGTAGCTGTATTTTACCCACGGGATCAGCCACTGGCAGTGTGGCCATGAGTACGGTGGGAAGATGATCTGCCTCCTTTGCACAAGTGGTCACTTCTTGTTTACTGTCTCCAGCAAAAAAGGTCCCTGATGGCTTTACACTGACATAGTTTGTATGAACGTGGCATCAGGAAACATCCACCAGTCAGCAACTTTGCCTAACATTTTATGAGTTACAAGGCCAGCTTTTATTTTTCCTAGCAAATATTCTGGTTCTGTTATTTAAATTGGAGTAGTTGGCTTATAAGAGTATTGCTTTGGTCAGAACTCAGCACTGCCTTAAACTGTCTTGAATGAACAATGAATTCTCAGGCATCATTATCGCTCTGTGTTCACTGACAGCTCATATTATTAAAGAAAATGGTTTCTATTCCTTTCTGTCAAATAAAAATGGCTCTCTAATATGTCAAGCAATTGCTTGTTTTGAATAACTGTCAGATTTGCCATCACTACTAGATTAAGGTCAAAGTTGACAACTGAGCAGATATTGATAACATTTCCCAATAAGTGGAAGGTATGATCCTGACAACCTACTTTACAATGGAATCTTAGTTCTACTTGATTCTGCCTAAGGACTTAAACATTGTACTCAATGGGGATATAACTGCTAAAAGTATAAAAAGTGAAGTTTGACATTTAACAGAGATTAAGTTCTTTAAAAACATTCTATCTACCATGTTTGTAGTCTTGAATGCCATTACAAATGCAAGCCAAGTGTCTAGAAATATTTAATCCATGTGTATCTAAGCAGTAATTTCCAGAGTATGTTTGTTGTAAGCATACATCTGTTGGTTACACATGCTAGCTAATCCTATCTTGGGATTGATTATGTAAAAATACTTACACCATATGTCATTATCCTAGAATATTTGGGCAAGTTCATTAAAATTTTCAGATGTCCTTTATAAAAAATAAAAATGCTTTTGTTTGTAAAATTAAAAACAGTGATATTTTTTAAAATACATGTAAGTTGTATTGAAGATAGATATTTGTGAATTATACACTGATGTTTACATTCATAGTTGTTCAACTGAAACTTGTTCAAAGTCACCTCTAAGACACAATTGACTTTCATGCAAATGTCATTCAAGATTTAAAAGCAAAAGGGAAATGTTTCACAAATTAAATGAAGAAATTCATTTACAAGTGGTTCAACACATCTGTTGATTGAATTACTCTCAATAGGGTGGCTTCATTTCCAAGGTCACAGGACTTGCAACAGAGTAAATAGAGAACTCTTCCACCCACCCAAAAAGATAACTGTAGCACACACACTTTATTGCTAGAAAAACTATAAATTCTTTGAGACCAAAGTATACTTTATTTTTATTTTCTTATTTATGATCTCAAACACTTATAAATATGTTTCTGAAATAATCTTGAAAATCACTATTTTTCAAACAAATAAAGATATTTTTTAGATGTTACTGAAATTCCACCTCTATTATAAGCTGGATTCATTTGTTTTATTTGTATCTGAGATAAAATATATATATTCAACCATAAATGCAATCACAATTCAGAATAAGTTTACAAAGTTCTCATTCACAAAAGCTTGTCCTCCAAAACTTCCTGAAGGCTGTGGATTTCACAGGATCCATAGTGGGTAACAATTCCTCCATCCGGTTCTCTCTCTTTGATTGAAATACCAGGAGAATCCCTGGACTGCAAAGGACTCAGTAAGTAGAACTTTGTCAAAATGAATGAACTTTCTCAAAAGGAATATTCAGTTAGGCAGTATATATTTGAAGCAACTCCAGTCAGAGCTGAGATACTTGAATGTTCTTGTATTCTTAAAAATACCAACAGAACTTAGTTTTATTTTTATTTTCCACTGGTCTAAGCTTTATTGGAGAAGGAAATGGCAACCCACTCCAGTGTTCTTGCCTGGAGAATCCCAGGGACGGGGGAGCCTGGTGGGCTGCTGTCTATGGGGTCTCACAGAGTTGGACACGACTGAAGCGACTTAGCAGCAGCAGCAGCAGCAGTCTAAGCTTCACATGCTTACCCACATTGTATAAGAATTTAGAATAATCCAATTAGATGATTTTAACCCTCTTGATATGCTGATGGTACCAATTAGTGGATAAGAATATCTGAATTTAATGAATAGGCCCTTACATATCAGGTTTTATCTTTTGTTTTATTAAGTTTACTTTAAAAGTTCAATTTCTACAGTTTTATTCTCTATTATAAAGATTTAGGAGGAAAATTTATTTACACTTTAGCATTATTATAATATCTCACATATAAAACTATTTACAGAAATTTATAAATCATAACAACTAGAAGTATTTATACAGAGAAAAGCTCTTAGTATATAGAGAAATTCTAATATAATTAATTTATTTATAATCATTAAACAATGATTGATAAGTATTTCACTGTTCATAGCAGAAGTCATCTATTATAATGACAGTTATTACATTGAAAGAAATCAGTTTCTTTTTGAAAACTTAATGATGCTCACTATGTACATCAGTATACACAGGCCCCACCCAGGACCCTAAAAGAGACTGTGAGGAAATAATTTTCAACCTTTACTTCTTTTTTGGGGGAGTCTCTTAACACTTTTTTTCATTTGACACAAAATTCACATAACATAAAATTAACTGTTCTCAAGTGTACAATCCAGTGGTATTTTGTGATTCACAATGTTGCACAACCATCATCTCTTTCTAGTTTCAAACATTTCATTACCCCAGAAGAACACTCCACACCTATTAAGTACTGCTTTCTCCCATCTCCTGGTGAACTATAATATGCTCTCTCTGTGGATTTGTCTCTGCTGGATGTTTCATTAAAAAAAAAAAAAAAAGTGGTACAATATAAAACCTTTTGTTTCTGTCTTTTCTTACTTAGCTTAACATTTTTGAGTATCATCCAAATTATGGCACACATAACATATATACTTTATACTTTTTGTATCTGAATAATATTCCATTATAATGATATACTACAGTTTGTTTATCCATTCATCTGCTGTTGACAACTAGAACATCTGAGGCATCTACATTTTGCTTTATGAATGATGCTGTCATAAACATTTGTACATAAGTTCTGTAAGGACATACACATTTCTTTTGAGTATATACCTTGGGGTGGAATTACTGACTTATACGATAGTTTTATATTTAATTTTTTGAGAAACTTTCCAAATGTCTTTCATAGTGGCTTAACCATTTTACATTCTCAACAGCAATGTATGAGGATTTCTATTTCTCCACATCCCTGCCAACATATTATTTTATAATGTTTTGAATTGGTATATCACTGTGGCTTTGAAATATGTTTACTTACTCACCAGTGATGTTAGGAATCTTTTTATGTACTTCTTGGACATTTACTTATCTTCCTGTAGAAATGTCTATTTCTAAGTCCTGTTTGTTTATTTGAGTTGTCTTTGCTTTTTTTTTTTTTTAAATCAATTTGTGAGGTTTTTTTTTACATTATTCTATATACTAACTCTTATCAAGTATGTTATTTTCAAATATGGTTTCCCATTTGAAAATATGTTCTCTCATTACTTTCTAGATGTGTCCTTTAATTCCCAACACCTTTAGTTGTTGTGAAGTGAGTTTATCTATGTTTTTCTTTTATTGCTCAAAAATCTGGTGCTAAATTTAGAATCCATTGCCAAATCAGAGATAAAAAATACCCCTGTTTTCTTCCAAGAGTTTTATAGCTTTAGTTCTTATATTTAGCTTATTGACTCATTTTGAGTTAATTTTTATGTGTAGAGTGCTAAGATTTCAACTTTTTTCTTTTGTATCCCCCCCTCCCCGCATTGAAGAGCCTTGGTACTTCTGTTGAAAATTAATAGGCCATAGATATTTGGGCATATTAAACTCTCAAATCTAGTTCATTGATCTACCCTTATTGTCTACCCTTATGCTAGTGCACACTGTTTTGAGTACTATAGCATTGTACTAAATTTTAAATCAGAAAATATGAGTCTTCCAACTTTATCTTTTTCAGCATATTTTGGCCATTTGGGACCTTTTGTAATTCCATATGAATGAGCTACTTATTAGTAAAAGGATACAATTGGTAGGAATCATAAAACAGTCATAGAGTAAGTGAGGACAGGATCTTGTGTTGTTTCTTATCTGAATAAGATGACATCTTCATATACTGAATTTAAAGGTTGTTGATAACTTGGGTTGTAGCTATACTAAAAATGTTTTTAACAAAATCCATTTTGAGGAGACATTCTAAATAGTCTGCTTATCTTATTTTCAGATTATGGCTTTTTGATTATACTGTTAGTCTTAAGGAAGGATTTGTGATGTTTATTTTAAAAGCTTTGAGACTTCCAAGTAAACATTGTACTATAATTACATCTGGTGAAGAATAAGTGCTGTGACAATGTGCTAGCCAGAAATTAGAACTGCCTTAGCTAGTTCTGAGTACCACATCACATGTGCAGGGACACTCCTTGGCACAGTCTTCTCATGAGCTCCTTGACTGCATAAAAAATTCCTTCCCAAGCACTTGCACTGCTGGTTCTATGAGGTAGCAAAATACAGAATAAATTGAAAGCATTCTTGGACTTCCCTGGTGATCCAGTGGTTAAGATTCTGTGCTTCCACTGAAGGGGACAAAGGTTTGATCTCTTGTCAGGGAAGTTCTACATGCTACACAGAGCAGTCAAACATAGATGAATAAATAATAAGATCTCATTTATTAAAAAAGAAGTTTCTTCTCATATCTTGTCTTCATATCCCCTTACCTTCAGTTCATGCCGTTAAAATAGTATGGAAAGACCATCTAAATTTCAAATATAGGATGAGGGCCAAAGACTGTATAAGATAGACAAATCAAAAATATATAAGAAAAGAGATTACCTTCAAGGACTGTCTCTATCACTTTAAGAGTTTATGTCATATTCTTCAGTTCATTTCAGTTCAGTCACTCAGCTCTATGGACTGCAGCATGTCAGGCATCCCTGTCTATCACTAACTCTCAGAGCTTTCTCAAACTCATGTCCATCGAGTCAGTGATGCCATCTTATAACAGCTTCTTCAAGATAGAAATGAGACATTTTAGAAATAGCTACCACATTGGAAAACAGTGGATCATCTCTCTGCTCTTCTACAATGTGGCTCAAATTTTAAACAGTCTGCCTGCAATACAGGAGGCCCAGTTTCCATCCCTAGGTCAGGAACATCTCCTGTAGAAGGGAAAGGCAATCCACTCCAGTATTCTTTCCTGGAAATATTAAGTGCTCAGTAAAAATAAATATTTGTCAAATGAGTGTATGAATGAATACAATTATATTCAGGAGGGCACTGTGCCTGACAAATCACACTAAAATCTATATACAGAGATTTGAGAATTGCTTTGACCCTATAATTATAAAAGCAGATAAAGGCATCCTTGAGGAAAAAGGGCATCAGAAACCAAAGATAAAGTAAACTCAGAACATACATCAAGCCAAAGAAATTTTCTGAGAAGAAAACATAAAAAATTAAAGCACTTCCTGAAAAATAAGTTAAAAAGAGATATGACAGCACAGGAAGAGGAAAATGAAGAGTGACAAATTGATAAAGTATTAGAATGAAAGATGCTATGATTAAACAGGCTATGAATTGAATTAACTGCATCCATTGAACTAAAATGGTTGTACACCGGAGTATGGTTATAAAAGGCAAAAAATAGCATGTAATTTGGAACAAATTATTCATATTAATATTAATTTTGAAGTAAAATTAGGAAGAACATGGTTATGCTGCAATAAAAGTCTGATTATATGGCCCATTCATGGCTCTCTTGTCACCTGTAATCTGAAAGTGTTTCTGTATTTCCTTGTCTTTAATAATCTGGACATTTTTGAAGGATAAACACCAGTTCCTATATAGAATATGCCTCTATTCAGGTGTATTTCATTTCCCCATGGTTAGTTCAGTCTGTATATTTCTGATAGGAAAACTGCAGAAGGGATGTATATCAGCGCATCCCATGGGGGCCCATTCTCCTATTTCTGTCAGGTTCACTTTGACCATGCTGGTGAAGGCAATGGCTGTTGAATTTATCCAAGGTAAAGTTGTTGACAAGTTTGTTATAATTAAGAAGTGTTCTGTGGGTCAATGCTTTGAAACTATATACATATGCTGTTCCTCACTTACATTTTACCCACAAGTTTTAACATTTGTTGAGTCCCTTCCTGGATGAAGCATTCAACAGGAAAAATGAAGGAAGTGAGAGAAAGCCCAGTTATTCAGCTTGGTTCTGGGTACCTGGGTGCCTCTCCAAGGCTGGCAAGACTGAGAAAGGTGGATGGAAGGAGCAGGAATGAAAAACAGTGGTCCTAATGTCAGTGTGTGTAATAGTTTGTGATATCTTGTTCCTTTAGGATCTCAGTTCCTTCAAGATCTGTCATGTTTTAGGGTACAGATAGAAATTCATGCACCAGCAGGAGGATAGAGCTTCTTCTGACTGTGGAAATAATGTAACAAGATTCAGTTCAGTTCAGTCACTCAGTTGTGTCCGACTCTTTGCAACCCCATGAATCGCAGCACGCCAGGCCTCCCTGTCCATCACCAGCCCCCGGAGTTCACTCAGACTCACGTCCATCGAGTCAGTGGTACATCCAGCCATCTCATCTTCTGTCGTTCCCTTCTCCTCCTGCCCCCAATCCCTCCCAGCATCAGGGTCTTTTCCAATGAGTCAGCTCTTCGCATGAGATGGCCAAAGTACTGGAGTCTCAGCTTTAGCATCATTCCTTCCAAAGAAATTCCAGGGCTGATCTCCTTCAGAATGGACTGGATCTTCCTGCAGTCCAAGGGACTCTCAAGAGTCTTCTCCAACACCACAGTTAAAAGCGTCAATTCTTCGGTCCTCAGCTTTCTTCAGAGTCTGACTCTCACATCCATACATGACGACTGGAAAAACCATAGCCTTGACTAGACGGACCTTTGTTGGCAAAGTAATGTCTCTGCTTTTCAATATCCTATCTAGGTTGGTCATAACTTTTCTTCCAAGAAGTGTCTTTTAATTTCATGGCTGCAGTCACCATCTTCAGTGATTTTGGAGCCCCAAAAAATAAAGTCTGACACTGTTTCCCATCTATTTCCCATGAAGTGATGGGACCAGATGCCATGATCTTCGTTTTCTGAATGTTGAGCTTTAAGCCAACTTTTTCTCTCTCTTTCACTTTTGAGTTCCTCTTCACTCTGCCAGAAGGGTGGTGTCATCTGCATATCTGAGGTTATTGAGATTTCTCCCGCAATCTTGATTCCAGCTTGTGCTTCTTCCAGCCCAGAGTTTCTCATGATGTACTCTGCATATAAGTTAAATAAGCAGGGTGACAATATACAGCCTTGACGTACTCCTTTTCCTATTTGGAACCAGTCTGTTGTTCCATGTCCAGTTCTAACTGTTGCTTCCTGACCTGCATATAAGTTTCTCAAGAGGCAGGTAACAAGGTTAAGTAACCACAAACAGGGGTAGAGTGACTGAAAAGAGGGAAATTGTGAGAATTTTTATTTAAGATCTCTGTTTACCCTTCAGTAGAAATGACATTTACTTACAGAACATGACATGGAGGAATTTAATCTTAGAAAAGATGGGCACTATGGGCTGGATGGGTGCTAAGGATCCAGGGGTTTGTAAAGTGGCCCCGGGGGTGGAGATGTGTTAGCATCCAGGGAGGAAGAAGATGGAGAGGAAGAGATACTGAGATGTGGTCTAGTCATGAAAAAGGCCTCAGCCACCCTGAGGGGCTCTGAGCTGAATACTTGTCCATTAGAGCACCCAGGATAGAGGTGAGGGCCCAAGCCTATATCCATCCTCTGACCTATCACTGAGGCAGGCTGTATCTGGGAGAGGTTGTGACCCTGAGTGTAGCAGTTTTCTTTGTAGGAAGATAATCACCTGGATGAGAAACACAGCACCAAGCTCCCAGCTGTCAATACTACAGGTTGTAGGTGTGGTGGGTGCTTAGTCCTGGAAAGGGTGGGAAGTTTCTGGGGCACACAAAGGACCACAGCCAAGAACACCGCCCTCCTGAAGTCCAGGAGGCTGCAGACACAGGGTAGCACCTGCAGCAGGTGCACTATTCACTCTGTATCAGCTTTGCCCTGTTTGAGTGTTAGACTTCTCTTACAGGTGACCTATGACAAAACTGGTTCAAAATTGGGAAAGGAGTACATCAAGGCTATATATTTTCACCCCTGCTTATTTAGTGTCTATGCAGAGTACACCATGTGAAATGATGGGCTGAATGAAGCACAAGCTGGAATCAAGATTGATGGAAGAAATATCAGCAACTTCAGATATGCCGGTGATAACACTGTAATGGCAGAAAGTGAAGAGGAAATAGACTCTCTTGATGAGGGTGAAAGATGAGAGTGGCTTGATATTCAACATTCAAAAAACTAAGATCGTAACATTTGTTCTCATCACTTCATGGCAAATAGATGGGCAAAAAGTGGAAACAGTGTCAGATTTTATTTTCTCGGGTTCCAAAATCACTGAAGATGGTGACTGCAGCCATGAAATAAAAATACCCTTTCTCCTCGGAAGTAAAGCTATGACAAACCTAGATGGTGTATTAAAAAAAAAAAAAAAAAAAAAACAGAAACATCACTCTGCTGACAAAGATTCATATCATCAAAGCTATATTTTTTCCAGTAGTCATGTGCAGATGTGAGGGTTGGACCATAAAGAAGGCTGAGCCAGAGTTGATGCTTTAGAATTGTGGTACTAGAGAAGACCTTTGAGTGTCTCTTGAACAGCAAGATCAAACCAATCAATCCTAAAGGAAATCAACCCTGAGTATTCGTTGGAAGGATTGATACTAAAGCTGAAGCTCCAATTCTTTGGCCACCTGATGTGAAGAGATGACTCATTGGAAAAGACCCTGATGCTGGGAAAGATTGAGGGCAGGAGGAGAAGGTGCTGACAGAGAGTGAGATGGTTGGAGGGCATCACCAACTCAACGGACATGAGTTTGAGTAAACTGCAGGAGATGGTGAATGATAGAGAAGCCTGGAATGCTACAGTCCATGGGATCTAAAAGATTCAGACACAACAACAAATGACAAAAGCAAAATTTTTGCTTTCAACACTTGTTTACAAAGTGCTAGCACCTGAATTTGCTATGTTTCTTGTAAATTAATTTACCTATAGCAGGGATGGAAATATTTGAAAAGAAAAAGCACAATGAGAATTTTTAATACTGAGAGGATTGTGCAGAGAGGAAAACTGGGGCTGGGAAAGGAGGAAAATTACAAGCTTCCAGTTGATTGGCTTAAGGGGTGAATTGTTATCTTCCTGCATAATAAATAAATAAAATTTCAATATTTGAGGCCTCATAACAGAGATGTGTCACTGAGAAATATTAGTTTCTGTGATGCTTAAAGGACAATCTGTTGCCATCAAGAGCTGTTGACTATTAAATACTTAGATGAATTAAATAAGTGCTTATGAAGTCTACAATTTCTAATCAGAAAATGAGGCAAAGATCAAAATGAACTTTTGACAAAGGCTCTTTATGGATTTTGTTTAGAAATCCGTGGGCATATCTGTTGAAATTAAAAACTGCAGCAATGTTTAAACTCGTGGTCATTCTTTCTTACTGCACTACATTTTGAAGAGAAGAGTTCTTTTAGTACATTTTAAAACAAATTTCAGGTTAAGTGTGTTTAATGAACTTTGGGCAATGTCTAATACACCAGTTCTCCAGGATCATGCTCTTCTGACCTCTTTGCACTTTGTTAAAAATCATTAGACCCCAAAGAGTTTTTGTTTTATTGTATGAGTTTTATCTATCATTTATGTATTAGAAATAAATATTTTAAAAATATTCCTTTATGATTTCTTAAAAATGAAAACAATAAAATTGTATATTACCATAATAAGCACATTTTTAAAGAAAAACAAGCAGACTTTTAAAACAAAAGTTTATACTGCCAGTCCTCCTTACTTGTATCCATGAGTCCAAGTTCATGGATTCTGCCAACCACAAATAAAAAATATTGAGGAGAAAAGGAAATAATTCCAGAATGTTCTAAAACACAAAGCTCAAATTTGTCACATATTGGCAACTATTTACATAACATTTACACTGTATTAGATATTATATGTAACCTAGAAATGATTTAAAGTACACAGATGGATGTCTGTAGGTTGTGTGAGAATATTATGCCCTTATATATATGGGACCTGAGCATCTTGGGATTTTGGAGTATGGCACTGGGGGTCCTCAAACTAATCCCCTCAGACAAAAGGGATGACTGCATAATGAGAACAACAGCACTACTTTACATTTTTGCAATTTTCTTAAATGCCCATCTTAAGAAAAGTCAGCTGGATTCTCATATGTGCTTCTGCATTCAATCATTTGCCATATGGTGTTTTGCTGGAGACATATGACGAAAACTTAGCCTTCTACAGATATATATTGCAAAAGGGATAATTTTTTAATTAAACTTTTTTATTTTGAGAAAATTGCAAAATCACACACAGATGTTAGAAATAATAGGCGAGATCTTGTGCACCCTTAGATTCTTCAATGGTGACATCTTGCAAAACAATAGGACAATGTCACAGCCAGGAAATGGACTTTAACATGATGAGATCCAGACACTTCTGTTACTCAAATATCCCTCATGTTAACCATTTACAACTGTAGCCACATCCCTCCTTAATGTGGAGGAACCAATAATCTCTTCTCTGTTTCTCATATGACAGGCTAAGAGTATTATATAAATGAAATGCAAACTTTTGGTACTGGCTATTTCATGTAGCATACTTTTCTGGAGACTCATTCAGATTGTTGCTTATATCAATAGTTTATGGCTTTTATTGATGAGTAATATCTGTGGTATAAATTACCACAATTTGCTTTGAAGGATATCTGGTTTGTTTCTGGTAATGGTGGTAGTTTAGTCACTCAGTTATGTCCAACTCTATGCAGCCCCAGGGACTATACACACCAGGCTCCTCTGTCCATGTGATTTCCTAGGCAAAAATACTGGAGTGGGTTGCCATTTCCTTCCCCAAGGATCTTCCTGACCCAGATATTGAACCTGTATCTCCTGAATTCTGGGTTGATTCTTTACCAACTGAGCCACCAGGAAAGTTTGGATTGTTTCTAGTTTGGGGCTATTATGAATAAAACTTCTAGAAACATTAGTGTATAACTTTGTCAAAGCAAGTTTCCATTTCTCTGAGATTAATGAGTCATATGGTTGGAAAATGTCTCATTTTTTAGAAAACACCAAACTGTTTTCCAGAGTGGCTATACCAGTTTACATTCCAAATGGCAGCATATGAGAAAGCCAGTTTCTGTTCATCCTCATAAGCATTTGCTGCTGTCACTTTTTTTTTTTTTTTTTTTTTAATTTTAGCCATGCTGAAAGTGATAGCTTACAATGAAAGGTGTCAAATTCCTGATCTTGGAAGTAGATTAACTTCAAGACCAGGAACTGGGCTTGATCACTCAGGAGCTTTTGTGTAACAGAGTTTTATTAAAGTATGAAAACAGAGAGAGAAAACTTCTGACATAGACATGAGAAGGGGGACAGAGAGTGCCCCCCTCGATAGTCTAAGGAAGGGAGTTATATACTTCTTAAATTAGTTATTACAATAAATCAAAAGAATGTCTCAAGGTTGTAAAGATCTTACTAGACCCACTCTCATAATTTACATTTTAAGATAACTGGATTAGCCAAAAGATTTTCGGGAAAGGAAACTGCCCTCAAGGATGCATTGTTGTTATATAATACTTAGTACAGAGTTTAAGCTGTTTGTTACATAATCATCAGTTCCAGGCTTAAAGAAAAAGAAAAAAGAAAAAAAGGAAAAGTTTTATGTGACAAGACTGAGGAATGTAGAGGAAAAAAAAAAGTCCCAGACCCCTTTCTCATCCTCAGGGACCCTGGACTTCTTATCAACCTGCCTAGGAATTGACTCTCTCAAAAGGTTGAAGACATATCTTATTCTGGTTTTAATTTGAATTATTTTAATAGCTAATGATGCTGAACACCATTTCACATGCTAATTTGCCATCTCTACATCCTTTTCATTGAAATATCTGTTCATGCATTTTTGTCTGTTTACTAATTGGACTGCTTCTTTTTTTTTTTTTTTTAACTGTTGAGTTTAGAGAGTAACTTATGTATTCTTGGTGTCTGTTGGATATGCAATTTGCAAATATTTTCTCCCACTCTGTAACCTATCCTTTCACATTCTGAACAGTATATTTGGCAGAATGAAACTTTTTAATTTTCATGAAAATCCAACTTTTCAATTTTTCTTTTATGGATTACACTTTGGTGTGTAAGTTCAAGAGCTTTTATATAGTATAAAACTTTCTTATCTTGAAGATTTTCACCATAATTCTTTTTTTCAGATAGTATATTGTTTTACATTTTACACAAGTCTGTGATTCATTTTGAATTAATTTTTTATATAATACATTTGTATAATAATATTCTAGTGTAATTTTGTATGAGATTTGGATTGAGCTACATTTTCTTTTGTCTGTGGATGTTCAAAACCATTGTTGAAAAAACTAACATTTCTACTAGACCAATTTGCACTTTTGTCAGACTTGCACAATGTATTTCTTGGGTCTATTTCAGGGTTCTCTTTTTTTTTTTTTCATTTATCTATGTATCTTTCCCTCCAGTAATAACATGCTTTCTTAGTTACTGTAGGTATATAATACATCTTCAGCTTAGGTAGACTGATTCCTTCCATTTTATTCTACTTTTTTCAAATTTATTTTAGCTATTCTAGTTCCTTTGTTTTTTGATATGTTTCATAATAATATTGTTTCTACTTAGAATATTGCTGATATTTGGATAGGAATTGCATTATATCTGTATACAATTTTTGGTGAATTGACATTTTTACTGAATAAGTCATCAAATACATTCATGTCTCTCCATTTATTCATATCTTTTATATGCTTTAATTAGTGTTTGCAGTTCCCAGTATATAACTGGAGCACATGTTTTGTTAGAATTATACAGATGGCACAATTTATCTCATTGTAAATGGTAGTGTCAGGTGAGTGTATGCCTCTCGGTTCTGTCTCGTCACAACAAAGATTTGAAGTGACGGACATTAAAGCCCTTGGCACAGTTCTCAGGTCTTGGACAGTCCTTGTTACAGCTCTTAGACAAATCAATGTTACAGCTCTATTTTATTTAGAAAATAGCAAGAGAATCCATCCTCAAGGTGTGAGGGCATGCTGACCCAAAGATGCGAAGAGAAGAGAGTGGGGGAGCATGCCAGCACATGAGAGAGAGAGAGAGAGAGGGGGAGAGAGAGAGAGAGAGAGAGAGAGAGAGCACACTTTGGCTCCTCTTTTTATATGTTTTTTCCTCCCCCTGGGTCTGCCCTATGTAAATTGGGCTAGCCAGGAGTGCTGTTTGTCCTACTTGAGGTCCTCACTCAGGTCCTCGGACCTTCCTTTGACCTTCCTTTATTTTCACGGACTTTTCCCTTCCTTGTCTTTTAGCCACCACCATTTTGGACTCCTGTTTCCTATTCTAACTACCTAACATTCCCCCTCAAGAGATGAGAGGCCCAATTCTCTGGGAATAGGGGCATCAAGGTCTTTCTGGCTACTTCCTGCTGAACTTGGATGGTGAAGAGTATTGGGCCTCCCCCTCTTGCTAGTCTCAAGCCTCAGAGTCCTTATAGCAGTGTCCATCTAAGGGTGAGTGATATTTTCCATGGTTGGCTGTAGTTTTATATCTTTGTTGAACTGGCACTGCATGTTGTAGCTTGTTGACCTGGGCAAAGACAAAACAGGTTAGACAATTGATAATACATGGAGCAATCATAAGCAGCATCAATATAGTACAACAAGGACTAGTAGGGGCATTAGCCAATTCCAAATTCCCATGGCCAGGATGGCTCAAGTCTCTCCCTGTTCAGGAATCAGAAGATCTGTCTCCTGTCTGTTTTGGAGTACAATCTCTGTCAAGCTATGTTGGCTGTTTAGAGCTATCCTGAGAAATCTTATCCCCAGAAACCAGATTTGGGGGTGTTCATTAGAATGGCACTCATTTGTAGTTCTGAACAGGTATCTGAGATCTCCCAGGGGCTCACAGGTGTATTGAGTGTCCTCTTCTGTTTCCTTCCATGGCTTGACTCGTGAGTAGTGAATCCAGGAGTCATGTCCTAGTACCTTGACTGCTGTGGGGCTAGAAAGTATTACAGGGTAGGGGCCCTTCCATGTGGGCTGGAGTTGAGCCTTTGGAGACCCAACTTTCCAGACTTTAATTAGGACTTGAGTTCCTGGAGCATATAGTAGTGACTCATTAGAATCTTTTGGGTCCTGGTTCATACCCCATAAGCATATATCCTGTTGGAATTGTCCAGTGGCCATGGTATAAGACTGGAGGGTCTGAACTTCTGGATATAGGAAGAGGTCATTGACATAAAAAAAAAAAAAAAAAAGTCTCCCATATAGCATTTCATAAGGTCTAAGACCAACCTGTTCCTTAGGGGCAATACAGGTGTGAAGGAGAGCCATTGGTAAAGCCTCCATCCATCCCAGGGAGGTCTTTTGGTTTATCTATTTTATTGATAATTTTAAGAATTGGTTGGCTCTTTCTACTTTTCCTGAAGACTGAGACCTCCAGGCACAATGGAGATAATAAGTAATGCCCAATACTTTAGAGACCCTTTGGGTGACCTTAGAAGTAAATGATGTCCCATTGTCATTTTGTAATGACCAAACCTTGGAATGATTTCATGGAGCAGTTTTTTTACCAACCCCTCAGCCTAGAGCTCCCCTCGTGGCACAGATGGTAAAGCGTCTGCCTGCAATGCGGGAGACCGAGGTTCGATCGCTGTGTTGGGAAGATCTCCTGGAGAAGGAAATGGCAACCCACTCCAGCATTCTTGCCTGGAGAATCCCACGGATGGAGGAGCATGGTAGGCTATAGTCCATGGGGTCGCAAAGAGTCAGACACAAGTGACTGACTTCACTTCACTCACTTCACTTTCAGCCTTCTCAGTCCAGGTGGAAAAGCCTTCAATCCATCCTATGAATGTATCTCTCATGACTAATACGTATTTATACCCTTGAGAAACTGGCGTCTGGGTGAAGTCCATCTGCCAGTCCTCTCCTGGGTAGGCCCCACATTGTTGGATGGGCTGGGCCAGCTGGGATCTTCGAGCTCTTTGGGGGTTGTTTAACTGGCAAATGGGACAAGAGGAGGCCTTATAGTTGTTTGTAGGCCTGTTTCTCTGAAGGACCTTTCTAATAATCTTTGGAGGGCTTTTCTCCTAAATGAGTAGTGGCATGTAAGGAGTTAACCAACTTCCATTGAGTTTCCCAAGTAGAAAAAGGAGTCCCTGCTTTTGGAACCACTCCATATGATCTTCTTTAAAGCCCTCACTCTTGGCTTTAAGAGTTTTACCTTCGATATATGAAGGAGTTTCTGGCAAATTAGTCTGTGGAACTAGGTTGGCAACCCCTATTAGGTCATTGTTCTGTAATGTTGCTCTCTTAGCTGGCTGATCAGCTGCTTGGTTCCCTCGTGCAACTTCCGTATTCCCTTTTTGGTGTCCTTTACAGTGGGAGACTGAAACCTCAGTGGCAGATGGACTGCCTCCAAGAGTCTAAGAATTTGATCACCATATTTGATTGGGGACTCTCACGTGGTCAAGTGGCCCCTTTCTTTCCAAATAGCAACATGTGCATGTAGCACCAGAAAGGCATACTTGGAGTCAGTGTAAAAGGCTATTCTTTTTCCTTTTCCCAGTTCTAAAGCTCAAGTCAAGGCTAAGAGCTCAAATAATTGGGCTGAAGTACCTGGTGGCAGAGGCTTAGCCTCTATGATCTCAAAATTGGAGACTACTGCATATCCAGCTCTTCTTTTTCCATCTAAGACAAAGCTGCTTCCATCAGTGAACCAGATTTTCTCAGGATTAGTCAGAGGATCTTCCGACCATCCTTCTTGGGGTTTTGTCCAGTGGTCCAAGGTTTCTAGACAAAAGTGTAAGGGGAGAGAGCCCTCGTGGGTAGGCACAAGGGTGTCTGGGTTGAGAACCTCACAAGGGGATATAGTGAGGCCTGGATTTTCCATCACCATGACTTGATATCTGAGGACTCTTTGATCAGACATCCATAAATGGCCTTTCTTATTTAGGAGTTGTTTTACTTGGTGGCTGGTGAAAATAGTTAGTTTGCCCCCAGAGGAGAGTTTTAAAGCATCTTCTATCATGATTGCAATAGCTGTAAGATTTCGAAGGCCGGGGGGCCAGCCTTGGGCGGTTGGATCTAGCCTCTTGGATAAATAAGCTACAGGCTGGGGCTCAGATCCCAACCTTTGAGTTAACACTCCCAAGACTATTCCCTCTCTTTCATGGACATAAAATTAAAATGTTTTTTCTGGGTCTGGCAACCTCAAGGCAGGTGCCTGAGTTAAGGCCTGTTTTAGTGTAGCCTCTGCCTTCTTTTGAGGAATTCCCCACATCAGTGGGATTAAATCTTCCCATCCCTTTAAGCTCTCGTATAAGGGCTGGGCAATTAGACCATAGTTTGGTATCTAGATTCTACAATACCCAGTTAGCCCCAGGAAAGCTCGCAATTGTTTTCGAGTTGTGGGGAAGGGCAACTGAAGGGTTCCTTGTACCCGATCAGAGGACAGCTTCCTGGCCCTGTGTGTAATCTGACCTCCCAGGTAAGTGACCTTTGTCCGACCATCTGTACCTTAGAATTGCAGACTTTATATCCCCTTTCTGCCAAAAAGTTTAGAATTTGAATTGCATGTTGTTGGACATTTTTGTTTTGTTTTTTTTTTTCAGTCTGGAGAGCAGATTAGTAGGTCATCTACGTAGTATAATATTTCCCATTAGGTCCCAGGTCCAGATCTAGGATATCCTGACTAAAGGCCTGTCCAAACAAGTGTGGGCTATCTCTGAACCCCTGAGGTGATACTGTCCAAGTCATCTGTTGGTGTCTTTCTCCTGGGGCCTCCCACTCAAAGGCAAAAAGATATCAGGTTTCTTTAGCCAGTGGTATGCAAAAAAATGCATCTTTGAGATCCAAGACTGTAAACCACTTGGCACTGGGTGGGATTTCTCCCAAGATTACATAGGGATTGAGTACTGTGGGATGAAGTGGGACTACAGCTTCATTTATGATCCAGAGATCTTGAAGCATTTGCCAGGTTCTGTCCTTTTTCTTTAGTGAAAGGATTGGGGTGTTACATGTTGAATTGGTGGGGACCAATAGCCCACAAGCAAAGAATTTATTTATTAAAGGCTGTAGTCCTTCCCCAGAGAAGGCGATGACACCCCACTCCAGTACTCTTGCCTGGAAAGTCCCATGGATGGAGGAGCCTGGTGGGCTGCAATCCATGGGATCACGAAGAGTCGGACACAACTGAGTGACTTCACTTTCACTTTCCACTTTCACGCATTGGAGAAGGAAATGTCAACCTACTCCAATGTTCTTGCCTGGAGAATCCCAGGGACAGGGGAGCCTGGTGGGCTCCCGTCTATGGGGTTGCACAGATTTGGACACGGCTGAAGTGACTTTACAGCAGCAGCAGCAGCCCCTCCCGAGCCTCTCTTTTGAGGGGATATTGTTTCTGGTTAGGAAACCGAGTGGGATCTCAGAGGACAATGATGACAGGTTCAGCTTTGTGGGCTCGTCCAGGAATTCCCTGGTCCCACACCTGGGGGTTAATTTTGTCCTCTCATAGTTTTTGGTACCTCTCTATCGGAGAAGGTGTAATGGGTTCTTCAGTAGTAACCAGAAGCTGTAGGGGCCTAGGGGCTGAAAAGCTCCCCATCAAAAGGGTGGTCCCGAGTTTAGTGAGTATATCTCTTCCCAGTAAGGGAGTAGGACACTCAGGGACCACTAGAAACTGGTGGGAAAGTATTTGTCCATCCCAGCAACAAAGGGCTTGGGTGACTCTTTTAGTAGTTGCTTTTCCTGTAGCATCCAAAATGATACAGGTTTGGGAGGAGAAGGCTCCGGAATAGGAGATCAAGACAGAGGTAGGTAGCCCACATGTCAACCAAGAAATTCTCGGACCTACCTGCCACACTCAGTTGCACCCCTGGCTCTAGCCCATGATGGTTATCTGTGACAGACAGGCTGGCTGGAGTGGACTGCTTCAGTCCTATTGAACCATCGTGAGGGAAAGCTTGGTGCTTGACCTTGAGGCTCTTGGGTCCCTAGGGCAAAGTGCCACCCAATGTCCCAGTTGATGGCATTCATAGCAAGCCATTTTAGGAAACTTGTCATGGTTTGGACACTGTTTGGCCCAATGCCCCGCCTGTCTACAGATTAGGCATTTGCTTCATGCTTTGTCCTTCAAGAATTTAGGGTTTGCCATAGGGCTTCCCTGGAGGGTGGCCAGCATCTGGGCATGCCTTGTCTCTTTCCTTCTCTCCTTCTCCTGGGCCTTGGCTTCCTTCTCCTGTTCTCTGTTATAAAAGGTATTGGTAGATGTCTAGACCATCTCATCTAAAGAGGCAGCAGGGTCCTGCTGCTGTAGCTGTTGCAACTTAATTCTGATATCTGATGCACATTGGGACAGGAATTTGTCCTTTAAAATCGCCTGTCCCTCCTAAGAGTCTAAGTCCAGATTGGTAAACTTTTGGAGAGCCTCTTTTAGCCTTTCCAGAAAGGCAATGGGGTTCTCATTGGGCTCCTGAGTTATTGCTGAGACTGGGCACAGTCCCACAAGTAATAGGCTTCCTTCTGTTTCCATGGGTGGACTTCCTTATGGGTGAGTCTTTTTGAAGCTTATCCTACCCAGTACTGTTGTAACCTGAGAGTCAGGCATTCCCAGGTCAGGGTGCAGATCCCCAGGCAGGCTGAGGCATGACAGCCTCCTGGAGATCCAATCCCCAGGCAGCTCGAGGTGTGACGACCCCTTGGGACCACAGGACTGGCGGATCCCTGAGCAGGTTGAGGTGTGACAACCTTTTGAGGATCAGATCCTCAGGCAGGTCAAGGCAGGTTGACCTCCTGGGACCCTCAGACTGGAGTTGGGCATCCCCAAGATCTCCAGCATGACCAGTGCTGGGTAGGATTAAGGTGTTGTAATCTTAACTCATTACTGGTTTGTCCAACATGGATGGGAATAGATATGATGTAAAGCAATCCAAGCCTGTGCCCTGAGACTGGGAAACAGTGTAACAGTCATAAGCCTTATCTTCTTACTGTTCTAATGGATTGTAAGTCACTGATTTCTTCCCCTAGTCCTCCTTAAGAGCAGGTTAGGGTGTCTCCAATAGTAAATATGTTGTTGTCATAGACCCACTTTAGGTAATAACAGAAGTAGTGACAAAGGAGTGGGTTATCTGGCCCTGTTAGGGACATTAAGGTATTTTAATAATAGGCTGGGTGGAGCAATGTTGCCTACAAGGGGGCAGGGCCCAGATTGTAGGAGTTACTAATTGGCTTAAGAACAAATTTGTCAAGAGGCAACAGACCAGATGTTCCATTAAAGTGGAGTGGAGATTTGATCCAAGGACGTGTTTGTAACTTTAGGAGAAGGGTGGTAAGGGTTTCGGCCCAAACGGCTGGCTGGGCTAACTCCCAAAGTGGCAACATTATCCCTGGAAGCCCAATTGCTTTTGAAAGGATGCCAACTTATGGACTTCTAACAGGCACTGTGTGCCTGTCCCCCACCCTAGCGGGTTCACTGAGAGATGCTGGTGTTGCACATGTTTCAGGAAAAATGGAAGATGAAGGCCTGAGTATCTATAGGGATTAGTTATTACACAGTACTTCCCTCTCAAAGGCCAGCTATTTTCTGCTTGTCCCTGCAGAAGATTGTAGAGGCAACATTGTGGGCTTGGACGGGGCTCAGGAAAAGAGCATGAAACAGGAGGGAAGGGGGCAGAGTACAACCTTTGAAAGAATGACATAGCACAAGGGCATAACGTAAACCAATTAAAATCAATTGGGTCCAAGATGACAAGTTAAATTCAAGTAAACCTTAATCCCCAATCTGTAAGCCAAAAGACATACCCAGAGGTGGCAGGACAGCTCTAAGGCACTGTCAAAAGACAGAGGAGTGGGTGGCTCCCCAATGGTTGGGATGATCCTCCCACTCGTCAGCATATGAATTCACCCTGCTAGCAAAACCTAGACAGGCCAAATTCCATGGCCCCAGCCCTTGTCTTGGACTGTGAAGAAAGCTGAGCACTGAAGAATTTATGCTTTTGAACTGTGGTGTTGGAGAAGACTCTTGAGAGTCCCTTGGACTGCAAGGAGATCCAACCAGTCCATTCTAAAGGAAATCAGTCCTGGGTGTTCTTTGAAAGGAATGACGCTAAAGCTGAAACTCCAGTTCTTTGGCCACCTCATGTGAAGAGTTGACTCATTGGAAAAGACTCTGATGCTGGGAGGAATTGGGGGCAGGAGGAGAAAGGGACGATAGAGGATGAGATGGCTGGATGGCATCACCGACTCGATGGACGTGAGTTTGAGTGAACTCCGGGAGTTGGTGATGGACACGGAGGCCTTCTGCTGCTGCTGCTGCTGCTAAGTCGCTTCAGTCGTGTCTGACTCTGTGTGATCCCATAGAGGGCAGCCCACCCCGCTCCCCCATCCCTGGGATTCTCCACGCAAGAACACTGGAGTGGGTTGCCATTTCCTTCTCCAATGCATGAAAGTGAAAAATGAAAGTGAAGTCGCTCAGTCATGCCCAACTTCTATCGACCCCATGGACTGCAGCCTACCAGGCTTCTCCATCCATGGGATTTTCCAGGCAAGAGTACTAGAGTGGGGTGCTATTGCCTTCTCCACAGGGAGGCCTGGCATGCTGCAATTCATGAGATTGCAAAGAGTCAAACACGACTGAGTGACTGAACTGAACTGAGCCCTTGTCCTCGGCAATGGCCCACACCCTGAAGAGTGTGCATCTCTCTGAATCCTAACTAATCTACCTCTTACTTATTGCTTTGCCTATCTCTGAATTTTTGCAGTGAGACATCAGAGCCTGAGCTTCATTAGGTCCTGAAGCCAGGCATCCTGGATTTTGGCTGGGCTCAAGTCCCAGGAGAGAGCTGAAGGACTTGAGTCCCAGGAGAGAGCTGAAGGACTCGAGTCCCGGGAGAGAGCTGAAGGGAGAAAAAAGCAGTGGGAAAAACATGCCAACGGACCCCCTTTATAGCCTGCTGGAAAATCTGCTAAATATCTGACCTGTGCTGACAGTTTTCATTGGCCTGATCCTTGGCACAGAGAAGATTTAAGATAGAAGAACCTCCACTGACTTGGGTAACAGCTACCGGGGTTCAGCAGATAGTGACTTTGGGACATACCAAAGAGAGCATGTCCAGAGTCCCTCAGTTGCACCCACTGCTGCCCATCTGTTCATGGGGGGTTTGAGGAAACAAGGAATGAGAGATTGCAAAGGAATTAAGGTTTTGTTAGGCATATGTCCCTCCAGCCATAGGCGTGAGGACCTCCTACCTTAACCAGAGGTCTTCTGGAATCTGAGACTGAGCTGCATGAGCTTTCTGCTGAGTTCGTTTTTCACTGTCTGGGTTTCCAGCAGGATAGGCCTCTTGTCACTTCCTTTGTGCTGGGTTTTCTTCACATTCCACTTCTACTACGAGAGAGCGAGAGAGCGTTCACTGAGTTAGTCTCTGGGGCGGGGGGGAGGGGGGAGGGGGACCTCGCCGAGGTTGTTTCAGCCAGGTTAAACCCAAGTCACGGCACCACAGATGTCAGGCAAGTATATGCTCCTAGGTTCTGTCTCGTCACAACAAACATTTGGAGTGACGGACATTTAAAGCCCTCGGCGCGCCACAGTTTTCGGGTCTTGAACAGACCATGTTATAGCTCTCTTAGACAATCAGTGTTACAGCTCTATTTTATTTAAAAAAAATAGCAAGAGAATCCATCTTTGAGGCATGAGGGCATGCCTACCCAGGATGCAAAGAGAAGAGAGTAGGGGAGCGCTGGAGAGAGAGAGAGAGAGAGAGAGAGAGAGGTGCTTTGGCTCCTCTTTCTATATGTTTTTCCTCCCCCTGGGCCTGTCCTTCGTAAATTAGGCTAGCCAAGAGTGCTGTTTTTTCTACTGGAGGTCCTCACTCAGGTCCTCAGACCTTTCTTTGACATTTCTTTGTTTTATTTTCGCGGGCTTTTCCCTTCCTTGCCTTTTAGCCACCGCCAGACTCCTATTTCCTATTCTAACTACCTAAGAGTAGTATGCTTTTAACCTCAGAGTCCAGGTGTTCACTGAGACTGTAAATGTTGATTTTTCATCTTGTGACTTTGTTGATCAATTGTTAGTTTAGGGAATTATTTTGTAGCTTTGTTGGTATTTTCTGTATAGACAATCTTGTCATCAGCAAAGATGGACAGTTTTGTGTCTTCCTTTCCAATCTGTGTGACATTTCCCCTGCCTTAAACCCGGGTTGAAAGTCCAATCTTGAATTCAGGAGTCCCCTCTGTACCAGTAGAGTGGGAAGGGTGTGGGAGGCCTCATTCCTGCCTCTCAAGGATGGAAGTCATTTTCTTCACTGAGACTTTGTTGGACTGGGTGAGAATGAAACCAAAGTTTTATCTGAGTGTTTAACTGGAGTAGAGCTCTTACTGTCTAAAATTTTAGTCTTTTTAGACTGAGGAAGGCTGCCCCTTCCCTTGTCCTTTGACTGAAAATAGAAGGCTTTTGGGGGGGAGATTTTTTTTGTCTGTATGGGTTGTCAGCTTGTTCTGCACCCAGAGACAAAAAGAAAATCCAGGAGTTCATCCTCTTGTCATTCCCTGGGCCCTGAGTTCTGGCTAGTCTCAACCTTTCAAGATGTTCTTGGGCTTGTTTTATATAACGACCAGGGTTTTTATGAGTATTTAACAGGAAGGAATGGGCTTCCCAAGTGGCTTAGTGGTAAAGAATCTACCTTCCAATGCAAGGAGACTCAGGAGATGAGGGTTCAATCCCGGAGGAGAAAAATGGCAACCCATTTTGGTATTCTTGCCATGGACAGAGGAGCCTGAAGGCTATAGTCCATAAGGTCACAAAGAGTCCAATACGACTGAGAAACTGAGAAAGCAAAGTAAGAGGGAATAAGGAAAAATATGTCTACTCCATTTTCCCAGGAAAAGTCTTAGAGTCAAGGATATTTTTAAAATACTCCTCTGAGAAATATTAAATATATATATATATATATATATATATATATATATATATATATAATTGCTTTTTCTTGAAAAAGAGACCAAGTAACATAATCTATTTTTCAAACAGTTCAGTTCAGTCACTTAGTCATGTCCAATTCTTTGCAACCCCATGAACCATAGCATGCCAGGCCTCCCTGTCCATCACCAACTCCTGAAGTTTACCCAAACTCATGTTCATTGAGTCCATGATGCCATCTAACCATCTCATCCTCTGTTGTCCCCTACTCCTTCGGCCCTCAATCTTTCTCAGCATCAGGGTCTTTTCAAATGCGTCAGCTCTTCACATCAGGTAGCCAAAGTACTGGAGTTTCAGCCTCAACATGAGTCCTTCCAATGAACACCCAGGACTGATCTCCTTTAGGATGGACTGGTTGGATCTCCTTGCAGCCCAAGGGACTCTCCAGAGTCTTCTACAACACCACAGTTCAAAACCATCAATTCTTCTGTGCTTAGCTTTCATCACAGTCCAACTCTCACATCCATACATGACTACTAGGAAAACCATAGCTTTGACCAGATGGACCTGTGTTAACAAAGTAATATCTCTGCTTTTTAATATGTTGTCTAGGTTGGTCATAATTTTCCTTCCAAGGAGCAAGTGTCTTTTAATTTCATGGCTGCAATCACCATCTGCAGTGATTTTGGAGCCCCCAAAAATAAAGTCTAACACTTTAAATAGTGTCAAATAGTCCCATCTATTAGCCATGAAGTGATGGGACCAGATGCCATGATCTTAGTTTTCTGAGTATTGGGTTTTAAGCCAACTTTTTCATGTTCCTCTTTCACTTTCGTCAAGAGGCTCTTTAGTTTTTAGGCTTTTTAGTTTTTCTTCACTTTCTGCAATAAGGGTGGGGTCATCTGAATATCTCAGGTTATTGATATTTCTCCCAGCAATTTTGATTCCAGCTTGTGTTTCTTCCAGCCCAGTGGTTCTCATGATGTACTCTGCATATAAGTTAAACAAGCAGGATGACAATATACAGCCTTGACATACTCCTTTTCTTATTTGGAACCAGTCTGTTGTTCCATGTCCAGTTCTAACTGTTGCTTCCTGATCTGCATACAGGTTTCTCAAGAGGCAGGTCAGGTGCTCTGGTATTCCTATCTCTTTCAGAATTTCCCACAGTTTATTGTGATCCACACAGTCAAGGCCTTTGGCATAGTCAATAAAGCAGAAATATATGTTTTTCTGGAACTCTTGCTTTTTCGATGATCCAGTGGATGTTGGCACTTTGATCTCTGGTTTCTCTGTCTTTTCTAAAACCAGCTTGAACATCTGGAAGTTTACTGTTCATGTATTGCTGAAGCCTGGTTTGGAGAAATTTGAGCATTACTTTACTAGTGTGTGAGATGAGTGCAATTGTGCATTAGTTTGAGCATTCTTTGGCATTGCCTTTCTTTGGGATTGGAATGAAAACTGACCTTTTCCAGTCCTGCGGCCACTGCTGAGTTTTCCAAATTTGCTGACATATTGAGGGCAGCACTTTCACAGCATCATCTTTTAGGATTTGAAATAGTTCAACTGGAATTTCATCACCTTCACTAGCTTTGTTTGTAGTGATGTTTCCTCAGGTCCACTTGACTTCACATTCCACGATGTCTGGCTCTTGGTGAGTGATCACACCATCATGACATTGATATTAATTTTTTTAATTAATGAGTTTTATGAAAGCCCTTTATTTTCAGTATCTATTATAAAATATTTTTAAACCAAAATATTTCAGTAAATGCTCTCTAAAGGCCAAAAATCCATGAAATGTATTTCTGGATCACTAGATAAGAAAATGTTTAATACTTTAAATCTGTTCAGCAGTTTTATATATAATAGATTAAAAAATGTTGGGTTAGCCAAAATGTTTGTTCAGGTTACATTCAAAAAAAGTTTTGATCACCCAATATATAATAATCAAAACAGGATTTGATCATTTAAGAGTTTGCATGAATCAATAATAAACTTCTGCTTTAGTCTTTTAGTCAATATAATAAGGTATACATAATTCTTACTCAGTGGTGACATTGTATGCCTTGTAGTATAAACCTAATGTTATCAGGAAACTGGATGACTTTAAAGCTCACTGTAATCATTGGTAATATCATAATATATTCAGTAAAATCGTATAATAAATTGTAATTTGCATAAACAAATGTCTCAATGCAAAATTGCCTGTAACTGCCAATGAAAAGAGATCAGTACTGAACTGAATTCTCTGAAGATACAGTTGTTGTTGCTTTTCAGTCCCTCAATTGTGTCCAACTCTTTGTGACCCCATAGACTACAGCCTGCTAGGCTTGCCTGCCCTTCACTATCTCTCAGAGTTTGCTCACGCTCATGTCCATTGAGTCTATGATGCCATCCAACCAGCTTATCTTCACTGCCACTCTTTTCTCCTCCTGCCCTCATCTTTCCCAGCATCAGGGTCTTTTCCAATAATCTGGCTCTTCACATCAGGCAGCCAAAGTATTGGGGTTTCAGCTTTTGCATCAGTCCTTCCTATGAACATTCAGGGTTGATTTCCTATAAGATTAATTGGTTCGATCTGCAGTAGTTTATATGAGATTGTAATTTGAATTAATTCTAATGTCTACCCTTCCAATAGCATTTTTAGTTTTATCTTGAAGTAACCAAATAGTGGGTATATTATCACCTCAAATCTTTGAATTTTACAACTTATTTTTCACTTCTTATCCGCATTAAAAATGGCAAAGCAAATTTCCTTCCAGGATTTTCTTCTTGGCCAGATTTACCCAAGAGAAGAAAAGAATAATATAACACTCACTAGAAGCCACTGTTCCTGCACTGTAATTATAAAAGTATCTGTATTTATGTCCAAATAAAGAGGACTTCTCTGGTGGCTCAGATGGTAAAGCATCTGTCTACAATGTGGGAGACCTATGTTCAATTCCTGAGTCGGGAAGTTCCCTAGAAAAGGAAATGGCAACCCACTCCAGTACTCTTGCCTAGAAAATCCCATGGACGGAGGAGCCTGGTGTCCATGGCGTCACAAAGAGTCAGACACGACTGAGCAACTTCACTTCACTTCACTTCAAAGAGGGGAAACTCTGCAATGTATCGCGAGGAAATAATGAACATAAATAGAGTGTGGGACAGGGCAAGAGCTGCAAAGAAAAAGAAAGAGAAGTAAAAACAGAAGAGAAATGCCACCTAGCATCACAGATGGAAGGGAGCAGAAGAGGGAGATTCACACCTGCAAGTCTAGACCAAAAGGGAGCCAAGTCCCAGGGTAAGTAGGGCAGATAAGGAAAACAGGAAGAGGAAGTGGCCTGAAGGAGGAAAGGGCACCAATGCTGAGGGCAAAAGCCCCATCTTCATCCACAGACGGAGTAACAAACTCATAGCAAAGCATTCTCTCTGGGGTATAATAACTTTCCCCTGGAATCTCCTGAGACGAAGGTCACCAAAGGGGCAGTTTTCCCCTTTCCCTCCTGAGAAAGCCAATTTCACAAGCCAGTCACTTGGAAGGAGGCCTGTGCTCCTGCTCAAATCTCAGACATCACACCATCCAGAGAAACAGGATTTCCTAGCCAGAGGACCATGGGGAGAATTCAGCAAAATTCAGGTGACTCATGACCCTGCTTGTGAAAAACATCTTTTCCATTTTCACCAGGGTCAGGCAAGGCTGATCAGGGCAACTGAACTTTCCCTAAGGAGTCCCCATACTATCCCTGGCCCCAGGACACCAATTCCACTGGAGGAGAGTACCTCCACCCAGCAGTAAGAGGAACACATGATTAAAATGAAGGTAAAAGCCAGAATTTTCCACATTGGCAGGATTTTTTCTTTTATTTAACTGCAACACAAATAAAATAAAAGTGGATTGTTAAAACCAATGATAATCATCAGTGTGTTTCACACACTGAAACACAACAGCAACACTATGGGAATTAAGGAGGAAAATGTGGGAGTAGGAAGTGCAACCTTAGATTCTATTTATAGCTCAGAATCCAAATTTCTAAGCCACAAAAGAAGAGACACCCTGACAACGTCAAGGACTTTCCATTGCTCCACAGGTAGTGCAGATGGCTGTCGTAAATAATTCATTTGCAGGAGACACTGGAGACGTGGGTTCAATTCTTGGGTTGGGAAGATCCCCAGAGAAGGAAACAGCAACCCACTTCAGTATTCTTGCCTGAAAATCCCAGAGACAGAGGAGCCTCGTGGGTTACAGTCCATGGGATTACAAAGAGTCAGGCGTGACTGACATGACTGAGCATAGCATAGCAGCATAATTAGTGCACCAGACAGAGATGGGTGGAGACTCTAAAGCTGTAGGGCATAGATTTGGATGCATCAGACATAGATTTTCATTCCCTGGATTTTGTAGAGAAGTTAAAACCCTTCCTATTTTTGGCATATTGGTTTCCTTTCTTGCAAGAAAGGAAATGATTAGAATAGTAAACAGGAGGTCTATCGTAAAGTTGAGTAGAAATATATTTCATCGTCTGTGATACCTTGGGACTAACTTGTGACAGAGGGTTGAGGCCAGCAAGCTGAGGTTTCTGTCTCTGCAGTCCCAGGAAAGGCTTACACACACCTGGATGCCTGAGACACCGGCTTCTGTGGATTTTCCCTCCTGGTGTGGTCAGTCTGATAGAGGCCTGCTAAGAGAGATTAGACTCTCTGGGCTTAGATACACAGCTGCAGGATTTTAGGTGGCCCCTGCTGGCAGAGGAAGTTATAGGAAGGGGTCTGGCCCAGCAAGCTTATTTCTCTTTTCAGGTAATCCACCAAACACCAGTTCTCACAGTTCATCCCCTGAACCCAAGTGTTCATCAAATATGTTAGTCTTTTCTTTAAAGCTACAAATATACTGACCTTCCTTTATCTAGAGTGGGAGGTTACTGGGTGATTTGTCTCACCTTTGTCTGTGTCCTGGATGAAAGTGATGCATCATGCCCAGGGGTTGGGATGGACCCAGGTCAGCTCCTACTGAGCAACGGTCACCATACAGAGCCACCTGGTGGACATGTGGCTGTGCCAATGGATGGATGGTTGGAGGCTGGACTATGATGAGCCCATGGCCTGCTGTGATGCCGCACCACTTCCTTTCCTTTGTCCTTGGGATTCTGTGACCCACATCCAGGCATCTGAACCACAGTCCCTCCCAAACCGTCCACAATGATCCCAATCAGCACTCCACACATGGAGTCTGGTAGGAGCAGAAGGTGAAGCCTCCATCCAAAACACTAGTGTTTTACCCTGCCCAGAGGACATGTGATTGAAGGCTGCATTCTCTCATTAGTGGAACAGGATTCCCCAAAGCACAAAGAACTCATGTAAAGATGAACAAGTCCTCAAGTAGAATCAGAGGACACCATCAGCTCTGTCCCAGGAGATCCTGTTCCCATTCTCATCCTTAGACTTGAAGGCTCAAGAGCTCTGCCAGGGCAGAGGGGCCAAACAGAGGAGCACCAGAGGGACTTGGGAGAGGTCTAAATCTCTCCCAAGGAATGAGGACTGGGTCTGACTAAAACCTTTTTAGTCATTTTCAGCCCAACAGGATACTCACACATTAAAACTGTGAGGAGGATGCCTGCTTGCCTGCACTAGTTCCCCCCTGATGGGGCTTCTCGGTGACTTTGGGGTTGGGCCCCTTTTCCAACCCTTATGTCTCTCATGGCCCTTTGTTTTCCTCCATCTTCTGCGAATGTGACCCTTGTAAACACAGCTGGTGATCCATTGCTGTAAAAGCTTTCCAGGGACACAGTTCCATCAGAGTACCCACCTTTCACCCCCCTTTCCCATCCCGGGCTGCCTCTGGATTAGCCATGCTCAGGACAGGAACACCTGTGTCCAGCTCAAGTATCCACACCTTCAGGCTACCCACCTCCTCAGCAAGCCTTGGTTTCAGCCTCCAGCTCTGGCAGGCAGACCAGGCTGATGAACTCTGAGGACCCCAGGTGGGTGTGCTACTGTGGGCCCAGGCTCTTCCTCATCTGTGTGGTTCCAGCTCTCCTCCTGAGCTAACTGTCCATTTGAGAGCCAGGGTGTACTATTCCTGAGGGAATTTGACAGTGCTCTTGCCTTTCATCCCTCTTTTCCAACTCTTTTTCCAGATGCTTGAAATGTTTAGACCTCAAGGCTCACATAGATAACCTGCAGTCCTATCTCTCTGGATTTCTCTTTCAACCCACACTCATTTCTCTAAATATGAGAACTCCATAGGGAGACAGCAGGCCCAGATGGTCATCAATGACCCATCCTTTAGTAGATATGTGACTCCATGGTGACTTGCCATGGCCCCAAGGATGTCGTCCCACACTCCTAGGGTAGGTTACCCATTCTTAGGATTGTGTTATTCAGTCTACACTCAGCACCACTTTGTCAAAAAACTGTTTTGAAGAAACACTAGGGAATTGTTTGGTGGAGCTTAGAAAACCCAAATTCAGAATGAAGTGGCTAACATAAAGCAGAAATGAAGCTCAGCTCTGGATGTGTCTGATAGTGGAAGTAAACTCTGATGCTATAAATAACAATATTGAATAGGAACTTGAAATGTCAGGTCTATGGATCTACATAAATTGGACGCAGTCAAGAAGGAGATTTCAAGACTGAACATCTATATCTTAAGAATCAGTGAATTAAAATGGACAGGAATTGGTGGATTTAATTCAAATGACCCTTATGTATATTACTATGGGCAAGAATCCCATACAAGAAATGGAGTAGCCCTCATAGTCAACAAAAGGTCTGAAATGCAGTACTTGGGTGCAAGCTCAAAAATGTCAGAATACTCTCTATTCATTTCCATGGCAAACCATTCAACATCACAGCAATTCAAATCTATGCCCCAGCTACTGACGGTGAAGAAGCTGAAGTTGACTGGTTCTATGAAGACCAACAACATATTCTAGAACTAACATCAAAATAAACAAATGAAGAAATAAAATAAGATGTCTGTTTCATCTTAGGAGATTGGAATGCAAAAGTAGGAAGTCAAGAAATGCCTAGAGTAACAGTTAAGTTTGGTCTTGGAGTACAAAATGAAGCAGGGCAAATGCTAACAGTTTTGTCAATACAATGTGCTGGTGATAGCAAACAGCATTTTCCAACAACACAAGAGTTGATACTACATATGGACATCACCAAATGGTCAATACTGAAATTAGATTGATTGTGTAATTTTCAGCAAAAGATAGAGAATCTCTATGCAATCAGTAAAACACCTGGAGATAACTGTGGTTCACATCATGAGCTCCTTATTGAAAATTCAGGTTTAAATTGAAGAAAGTAGGGAAAACTGCTAGGCCATTCAGGAATGACCTAAATCAAATTCCCTATAATTATACAAGAAAGTTGATGAATAGATTCAAATGATTAGATCTGGTAGATAGAGTGCCTGAAGAACTATGGACAGAAGTTTGTAGCATTGTACATGAGGCAGTAACCAAATCATTCCCAATAAAAAGAACTGCAAGGAGGCAAAGTGGTTGTCTGAGGAGGCTCCACAAATATCTGAAGAAAGGTAAGGAGCAAAAAGCAAGAGAGAAAGGGAAATATATATTCCACTGAATGCAGAGTTCCAGAGAGTAGCAAGGAGAGATTAAAAAGGCCTCATGAGTGAAAAATGCAAAGTAGAGGAAAAACAATAGCATGAGAAAGACGAGAGATCTCTTCAAGAAAATTGGTGTTATTAAGGGAAAATTTCATGCAAGAATGGGCTTGATAAAGAAAATAAATGGTAAGGACCTAAAAGAAGCAGAAGAGATTAAGAAGAGGCAGTAAGAATACAAAGAAGAACTAAACAAACAAAAAAAAAGGACTAATGACCCAGATAACTATGATGGTGTGGCCACTCACCTAGAGCTAGATATGCAGGAGTGTGATGTCAAGTGGGCCTTAGGAAGCATTTTGGAAACAAAGATGGTGGAGGTGATGGAATTCCAGCTGAGCTGTTTAAAATCATAAAAGATAAAGCTGTTAAACTGTGACACTCAAATATGTCAGCAAATTTGGAAAACTCAGCAGAGGCCACAGGACTGGAAAAGGTAAGTTTTAATTTCAATCCCAAGGAAAGGCAATGTCAAAGAATGTTCAAACTATCATTAAATGTTGCTTATTTCACATACTATTGCAGTTAGATGCAAAATTTTCAAGCTAGGCTTTAGTAGTAAGTGAACTGAGAACTTCTAAATGTACAAGCTGAGTTTAAAAGAGGCAGAGAAATTAGAGATCAAATTGCTAACATTTGCTGGCAATGGCAACCCACTCCAGTACTCTTGCCTGGAAAATCCCATGGACAGAGGAGCCTGGTGGGCTGCAGTCCATGGGGTCGCTTAAGAGTTGGACATGACTGAGCGACTTCACTTTCACTTTCACTTTCACACATTGGAGAAGGAAATGGCAACCCACTCCAGTGTTCTTGCCTGGAGAATCCCAGGGACGGGGGAGCCTGGTGGGCTGCCATCTATGGGGTCGCGCAGAGTCGGACACGACTGAAGCGACTTAGCAGCAGCAGCAGCAGAGAGTCAGAACAAGGGAAACCCAGAAAAACATCTACTTCCGCTTCACTGACTATGCAAAGCCTTTGACTGTGTGGATCACAACAAACTGTGGAAAATTCTTAAAGTGATGGAAGTACCCTGACCACCTTACCTTTCTCCTGAGAAATCTGTATTCAGGTCAAGAAGCAACAGTTAGAACCAGACATGGAAAAATGAGCCAGTTCAAAACTGAGAAAGGAGTACAACAAGCCAATTGTTACCCTGCTTATTTAACTTATATGAAGAGTACATCATGGGAAATACTAGGCTGTATGAATCACAAGAAGCTGGAATCAAGACTAATAGGAGAAATATCAACAACCTTAGATAAGCAGATGATACCAACCTAATCGCAGAAAGTAAATAGGAACTAAAGAGCCTCTTGATGAGGGTAAAAGAGAAGAGTGAAGTGAAAAAGCTGGCATGAAACTCAACATTAAAAAGAAAAAAAAAAAATGATGGTGGCAAAGAGCTGTTAAACAATGGTCAGCAGGAGCACACTGGAACCCACCAAAAAAATATACTCCACGTCCAAAGTGAAAGAAGCCACAACAAGATGGTAGGCGGGGTGCAAACATGATAAATCGTATACTGATGGAATTCCAGTTGAGCTATTTCAAATCCTGAAAGATGACTCTGTGAAAGTGCTGCACTCAATATGCCAGCAAATATGAAAACCTCAGCAGTGGCCACAGGACTGGAAAAAGTCCATTTTCATTCCAATCCCAAAGAAAGGCAATGCCAAAGAATGCTCAAACTAACACACAATTGCACTTATCTCACACACTAGTTGTAGAAGGAAATGGCAACCCATTCCAGTGTTCTTGCCTGAAGAATCCCAGGGGCGGGGGAGCCTGGTGGGCTGCCGTCTATGGGGTCACACAGAGTCGGACATGACTGAAGCGACTTAGCAGCAGCAGCAG